>NC_136059.1:358662449-368662449 GCF_964261635.1 Lissotriton helveticus
CCCGGACGTGTTCGTCGAAGACATCATTCTTAATTATCTTAAGCCCAAGGGACTGGGGAATTTCTTCACGATTGAGCGGGCACATAGGGTGCCGCGGGGGAGACCCAGACCTGGAGCCCCCCTTCGTCCGATGATTGCGATGTTGTTGAACTTCAGGGACAGAGACACTATCCTGCAGGCTTCCAGATCGGGGGGCCCCCTGAAATATGAAAATGCCACTCTTACCTTCTTTCCTGATTTCACACAAGCCGTCCAGAAGCAGAGCCAAGGTTTCCTAGGAGTGAAGAGGAAGCTCAGAGACAGAGGGTTGAAATATGCGATGATGTTCCCGGCCCGGTTGAGTGTGGTGGTCGAGGGGAGAGCCTGTTTTTTTAGTATTAAATGTGTTTATTAACAAATGAGCACACATACAGACATGGCATGTAACCATAAGGCCCCAAACTTTCAGTACATCAGAAGCCAGAACAAAACACTGACAATAATATACGCTGAGCCACACATGGAGATGAAACCAACGCCATCGCTGGATACTCCGCATGAGCAGACAAATGTTCAAAGGAAACAAAAACAATAACAACCAGCCCAACTCCCCCACCCCAACCCCCCCCTCCCACCCGCCGCCCACGTTCCAGGTCCAATACCCCACTTCACTAATATGGCAATCCGTAGTGGTGCTCCTTAACATTCTCCCTTTGATAGGTGCAGTAAACGTAACTAGCGTGGGCATGTTACCTCCCTAAATTCCGTAGCAAGTAAGGACAAAAAGGGCTGCCAAAGCTCTGAATATCTGGCACCTTCCCCCGCCATTGTCAAGGACAGTTTTTCCATACCCAACACACACCACAAGCGATGCAACCACCCCTGAAACGTGGGAATGTGTGAGGTGTGCCAGTGAGATAGAACATTCTGTATAGCAGAACCCAGGGCAATAGCAATTAAACGACCCCTACGTGATCGCAATTGATAGGTGATGGGTTAGGCAACCCTAACAGAACATAGGATGGGAACCGTGGGATTTCTGTATCAAAATGTAAATCTACCTCATCAAGGACTAGCTTCCAGTACCCCTGGAGCTGAGCACCATCCCACAGTAGATAGACCAGAGTACCCCTCTCCCCCACACCCGCGCCAACAGGACACCTCCCTCGTGTAATCAATCTCATGTAGCTTCTCCGGTGTGTAGTACCATTATGACACTATTTTAGTGAGGGTATCAGTCAGTCCCATATGATAAGCGGAATGCCGCGCTCGGTAGTAGATGCCCTCCCATTCCTTGCCGCTAAGCGTGCGCCCCAACTCTCTCTCCCAACGCGCTCTCCCGGAGTTGTAGACATGTGTGTACCTGTCTAAGAGCATGCGATATATAGATCTGATATGAGCTTTTTATCCGTCTTTCATGTGATTAACCAGTATTCATATGGCCGTAGGCGTCGACTCGCCTCTTCCCAAACCCGGCCATCGAGCGCCCAGTGTCGTGCTTGAAGGTATCTGAGCGTTCCGATTCCGGCAGGCCATATTCCTGTCTAAAGGTCTCAAACGGAACCACCCCCTCTTCTGCGTAAAGATGAAACAAAAATCTACATCCCGCCTGGCGCCACCTTGCAAAGGCCGAAGTGTCTTGTCCGGGCCCGAAATCAGGGTTGTCCAGCAAGGGCGTGAGAGGTGATGGAAAAGTCGTAAACTCATGTTTAATATTGGTACGGTCCCACACCTCCAGCGGGACCCTGGTAATATGCGAGGAGTAAAGGTTGGGGGGGTCGATGCTGCCGGCAGAGGGAGGGAACCTCCTGGAGCGGGCGGCCCGGAATCGCCTGGTCCTGGAAGAACCAGTGTTTTTCGGACTCCCATCTGCTCCACTCCACAAGGGTCCGCAATTGGGCCGCCTGAAAATAAAGCAGCAAGTCTGGGAGGCCAAGCCCACCCCTCTCGGGGGGCAGCGTCGCCAGTCTAATCTTCATTCTCGGCTGCTTGCCATTCCAAACAAACTGAGCTAGCTCCGATTGGGTCTGGCGAATCCAGCCATCGGGGGGGCGTAACGGGATTGTGCAAAATAAATAAAGAATCTGCGGAATGATTGTCATTTTTATGGCAGCCATCTTACCCAACCAAGACAGCGGAAGGTGCCTCCATCTACCCAGCTCTAGCCTGATTTTCTGGCAAACCCGAGCATAATTGATACGGACCGTGTCTTGCAATGTGGCCGCCATCTGAATCCCTAAATATGGGATAGCCTCAGACGGCCCAGCGAAAGGGAAAGTTCTCCTGTAAATATGCCCGAGTGTGCCCCTCTAGCGAGAGGTCCAGAGCCACCGACTTACTCATGTTGACCCTAAAACCTGCCACCTGCGCAAACTCAACCAAAATATCAACACAAGCCGGCAACGACTCTCTGGGAGAGGACAAGGAAAGAAGGACATCGTCCGCATAAAGGCTGATTGTATGCACATACGCGCCAAACTTAATCCCTCGCACTCGTGGGTCAAGTCTCATTGCCTGTGCCAGCGGCTCCATGTAGAGAGCAAAGAGTAGGGGCAACAAAGGGCACCCCTGTCTCGTTCCCCGCTCGATGGGAAAGCTGGGAGAGGAGCAACTGTTGACTCGAACCGTCGCCGTGGGGAACTTATAACAGTTCATGACCAAGGTGCCGAACTTCTCTCCCATTCCTGCCTTTATCAAGACCTGCTCCAAATATGGCCAATGCACCCGATCGAACGTTTTTTCAGCATCGATCGCAAGCATCATGTACTCGCCAGGCATCCGCATGGCCTTCTCTATCAAGTGCAAGGCGCTTTGGGTGTTATCAGCGGTTTGTCGTTCCGAGATGAACCCAGCCTCGTCCGGGTCAATCAACCCTGGCATGAGTGGTGCAAGCCGAGCCGCCAAAATGCTCGTGTATATCTTAAGGTCAATGTTAAGAAGTGATATGGGGCGGTACGCTTCACACTGCAAATGGTCCTTTCCCGGTTTGGGAATAACCGATATAGCAGCATCTAGGAGGTCTCTCGGGATCGCACCCGGCTCCAAGAAGGAATTAAAAAGGGCGGTCAGTAAAGGAGCCACTTGTGGGCAAAACGTCTTGTAAAAAATGGCCGAGAAGCCGTCCGGCCCGGTGCTTTCGCTAACTTGAGTCGTGAAATAGCCGCAATGACCTCTTCTGGCCTGATGTTTCGGTCTAGGAGATCTGCTTGATCCGTCGTCAAAACTGGGAGAGGAACAGACGCTAAGAAGGACTCTCCTGCAGCAGGTTCAAGCGAGGACCCGCCATACAGGGAAGTATAAAAATCGCTAAACGCTGCCGCTATATCCGCGTCCTCAGTGGCCAGCCTACCAGCCCGTGTGCCAATCTCCTGCACCATCTGCCGTCGCCAAGCTTCTCGGAGTGCATGGCCCAATAGACGCCCGCACAGGTCCCCACCAGTATAATACATATGCCGCACTCGTAAGGCAGCGTATTCAGCTCGGTCTTGATCCAGCGCAGCTAACTGCTGCCGCATAAGCCGCATATGTCTCCAAACCCCGTCAGTTGGTGCATGTGTTCTAATTCCCTCGTCTTCTGTGTGAGCTCCTCCCTCTTACGCGCCCTCTCTATTTTTCCGCTGCAGAGATCGCGATGAACTCGCCACGCAGCACCGCCTTAAGTGCTGCCCATTGTGTCGCTAGTGTAGTGTCTTCAGTGCTATTATGTAATAGGTAATCTGCTATGGCCCCTTTGATTTTCTCCACTACGTCCTTACGATGTAACAGCGTGTCGCGCAGTCTCCAGCACCGTGGTACTCGCATCACCGGCAGAAAGGAAAACACCACAGTCAACGGTGCGTGATCAGAAAGCGCCGCAGCACCTATTTCCACCTCTGCCGTAAGTACCTGCAGGGATGTGGATGCTAGGAAGTAGTCCAAACGTGCACAGGTTTTATGGGAATTTGAATAGTATGTGTATTCCCCGTCTTCTGAGTGAAAGCTGCGCCAGGGGTCTACCATACCAATCTCGCCCAGCCTGGCCAACCCCCCGCTAAAAAGAGCCCCTGTCTGAGAGGTACGCTGACCTGACCGGTCTAGGAGGTTATCGAAGACCAGGTTGAGATCCCCAACCATCAGGACATGTCGGTCGAGGGAGGCCGCAGCCTCGCTAAGTGCTATATGAAAAAACTTCTCCTGACCCTCATTGGGAGCATAAACAGAGCTTACTGTAAAGACTGACCCACCCAGGGAAAACCTGTAGGACAGTAACCTTCCTCTTATCTCCGCCCCCTTTTGCAGGACCTTGCCCCTGAATCGTTGGGCCACCAGAATCGCAACTCCTGCCGTTTTAGTGGAAGCGGAGGAGAAAAATTGGAATGGGAAATAACGGGATTTTAGCCTGTGGCAATCCTTCTGTAGTAAATGCGTCTCTTGGCGGAGGCAAATATCGGCCTTCGAGTGCTCCAAGAAAGAGAGGACTGCCTTTCGCTTCACTGGATTGTTAAGTCCCTTAACATTCAATGTAAGAATTCGTAGTTCAGTAGTAGGCATGACTCACAACAGACTCTGCGTGCTCAAAAACTAAAGAGTTGGCAGCACCTGCATTATGCCCAAAAAGGGAGAGCTGACAAACCTGCGTGAGATGCAACCAACTGGGCCTCCTGCAATCTATTAGGAACCTAACTCTAGGACTCACCCAGGGATACCCATGGACCTGGAACCCCCACCCCCCCCATACCACCCGCCTCAAAGGTACCCCCATGAAAAAAAAAAAACAGTTCCAACAGTAAACATTGTCCATTATCCGTAGGTGATTGGTAGGATACAGCAATGGGGTAAACTAATCAGTACAGAAGAGGCCTCCCTCCCGCCGACGGCGTAGGCCAGACCAGAGTCAAAGGTACAGCCATGAGCAAAAACAGCGTGGAGTTCCGCTGGGATGAGGCAAATCTAAACCAGAGGAAACAGCCTCCACCGCAGCACGCTGGCCATCTTTAATCACAGCTACAGGGGGCTTCCAGACACAGCGCCGTCTGCCCTGTTGACGCCATCGTGGTCTGGTATCCTCCGATTCCACAGTGGGCTCACCCAGCTCATCGTCCTCGCCCGGCAGATCCAAACCCAATAAGCGACATGCTTCCTTCAATGACCGGAGCTGGTGTAGTTTATTGTCCCTTTTAAAGATCAGACGAAAAGGGTGGCCCCAACTATAAGAAATGTCGTGCTGCTGAAGGTAAGCCGTGACCGGCTTGAAAGTTCTGCGCTTCTGTATTGTAAGTGCGGACAGATCCTGATCCAGGACCGGAGATTGATCCTTGAAAGACAAAGGGTGTTGTTGTCGCGCCTTCTGAAGGATTTCTTCTTTCGTGCGGAAGTCCTGCACGCAAGCCAAAATGTCTGGGGGAGGTAGCTGTTGGCGAACGTGGAGTGCCCACCCTATGAACTCTATCTATCCGGATCTCAGACTCCAAGGGACCCCCCAAGATGTGGTTGAATAATTCACTCGTGAAACGGAACAAGTCTTTGGTATCATCAGACAGCGTGACGCCCCGGATACGGACATTGTGGCGACAGGAACGGTTTTCTAGATCTTCCATATGTGTCTGCAAATCAACCTGCTGGTCATGAAGAACAAGTTACTTACCTTCGGTAACGATATATCTGTAAGAAACAGTAGTTAGTATTAGATTCCTTACCTTAGAATATCCCCAGGCGTCAGTCTGGATCCGGAAACTTTTGCGTAGCAGTACCCCTGCGCGTCGGTAGGCGTCGTCTGCAGGCGTCCCCTGCGGCTCCGCGTCCGTCGTCGGCGTCGTGCGCCGTGATGACGTCGCTGGAGTATATAGACGCCGCCTCCGCGCGCTGACGTCAGTTCTTTGCACACAGCTTTTCCGCGCCAGAACACGCAGAGCCATGTGAGAACCAACACTGGTGCCATTTGAAACTAGGGCCCTGAAAGGGATGTCCTTAACCCTCGGTATCAGTTCGCAGAACGGGGAGGATGGGTGGGGCGGTAAGGAATCTAATACTAACTACTGTTTCTTACAGATATATCGTTACCGAAGGTAAGTAACTTGTTCATCTGAAAGAAACAGGTTAGTATTAGATTCCTTACCTTAGAATAGATACCCCAGCAATACCAACCCCGGTGGTGGGTCTGCGAACCAATACAACCTACACCAGAAAGTCCTGGAGGACCGAACGGCCAAAGAAGCCATCCCTCCGGACTTGACTGTCCAGGCAGTAGTGCCTCGCAAAGGTGTGCAGCGAGGCCCACGTAGCCGCCTGGCAAATGTCCTGCAAAGGGACTCCCCGGCCCAGGGCAGTAGTAGCCTCCGTAGCCCGAGTGGAATGGGCCCTCAGCCCAACAGGAGGCTCCTTCCGAGCCAAAGAGTAGCATGCTTTGATGCACAGGACGACCCACCGAGAGATGGTGCGTTTCTGTGCCGCCCTTCCCTTCTTCTCACCCACGTAGCCAACAAACAGTTGGTCATCCACCCGGAACTGGCGTGTGCGATCCATATAAAATGAAAGCGCACGTTTTGGGTCCAGACGATGGAGCCGCTCTTCATCTTTTGAAGGATGCGGAGGCGGGAAGAAGGAGGGTAAGGTGATGGACTGCCCGATGTGAAAAGCAGAAACTACTTTGGGCAGGAAAGAAGGCCTAGTCCTAAGAACCACCTTGTCAGGATGGACGGACATGAAAGGAGGTTTGACAGAAAGAGCCTGGAGCTCACTCACTCTCCTGGCAGAGGTGATGGCAACCAGGAAGGCCGTCTTAAGAGTGAGAAGACGGAGAGGACAGGAATGAAGCGGCTCAAAGGGAGCACACATCAAGAATGTCAGAACCAGATTCAAGTCCCACTGAGGCATCACGAACGGAACTGGTGGATACATGTGCGTGATGCCTTTCAAGAACCTCAGTACAATAGGGGACTTGAATAAAGATGGCTGATCAGGTAGCCTTAAGAAGGCGGAAAGGGCAGAAAGGTAGCCCTTGATAGTGCCCAGAGCAGAGCCCTGCTGGGCAAGAGAAAGAAGGAAGAGGAGAACCTCGGAAAGAGGGGCAGAAAGGGGATCCACAGCCTTTGCTGTGCACCATGCCACAAATCTGTTCCACCGGCAGGCGTATACCGACTTCGTGGAGGGACGCCTGGCTGCCAGAATCACATCACAGACTTCAGGAGGCAAGTCGAATGGCCTCAACTGCCGCCGCTCAATCTCCACGCATGGAGGTGGAGGCTGGACAGGTTCGGGTGGAGGACCGTCCCCTGCTGCTGCGACAGAAGGTCCTCCTGAAGGGGCAGGCGGAACGAGGGACCGACTGACATGCTGAGTAGCTCGGGATACCAGTATCTTCGAGCCCAGTCCGGAGCCACAAGGATAACTTGGGCCCGGTCGCGCCTGATCTTCTTCAGCACTCTGGGCAGAAGTGGTATAGGCGGAAAGGCGTACAACAGACCGCAGCTCCACTCGCGCCGAAAGGCGTCGCCGAGCGAGTGCCGTCTTGGAAACTCCAACGCGCAGAACTGATGACATTGCGCGTTCTCTTCTGTGGCGAATAGATCTAACCACGGCTCTCCCCATTGCTGAAAGAGGCCGCTCGCCACGTCCGAGTTCAGACGCCATTCGTGATCCACCGAGCACCGACGGCTGAGTTCGTCCGCCCTGGCGTTCAGAGAACCTGCCAGGTGTTGAACCGTCAGAGTCACACCCTGACGTTCCAGCCATTGCCAGAGGCGCAGAGCCTCCTGGCAAAGGGTCCACGACCCCACCCCGCCTTGTATGTTGCAACACCACATGGCGGTGGTGTTGTCCGTGAACACCTGCACTACACTCCCGTTGACAAAGGGGAGGAATGCCTTCAGTGCTAGGCGAATCGCCCGCAGCTCCAACAGGTTGATATGGAGCCGGGACTCCGCCGGAGACCAGATGCCTCTGATCTCCGCCTCTCCCAAGTGGCCACCCCAGCCCTGGAGGGACGCGTCCGTCACAACCACGTGCTCCGGTTGGGGAAGGGAGAGGGATCTGCCTCTGACCCAATCGCGGTCCGTAAGCCACCACTGCAACTGTCTCGCAGTGCCCTCCGAGATCAGGACATGGTCGGATAGGTTGCCCTGATGCTGGGCCCACTGAAACTTCAGGTCCCACTGCAGAGCCCGCATCCGCCACCTGGCGTGATGCACCAGTAGGATGCAGGAGGCCATCAGCCCCAGAAGCCGTAGCGTCAACCTGACCGAAACCCGGGATAACGGCTGAAAGATGGGAATCAGAGCCTGAATATCCCGAACCCGCCGCTCTGGAGGATAAACCCGAAACTGCACCGAGTCGAGAACCGCTCCGATGAAAAGGAGCTTTTGAGAGGGACACAGGTGTGATTTCGGCACATTGATGGAAAACCCCAGCTCGTGCAGGAGGTCTGCCGTCATCTGAAGGTGGTGGACGACTGTTTGGGGCGAGCCCGCCTTCAACAACCAGTCGTCGAGGTAGGGGAAGACTGAAACCCCTAACCGGCGCAGATGAGCTGCGACCACCGCCATCACTTTCGTGAACACCCGTGGGGCGCTGGTAAGGCCGAATGGGAGCACGATAAACTGAAAGTGCTCCTGGCCTACCGTGAACCGCAGGTAACGCCGGTGGGCCGGTATGACGGGGATGTGAAAATACGCATCCTGCAAGTCCAACGCTACCATCCAGTCTTGTGGGTCTAGAGCAGCCAAGACCTGAGCCAAAGTCAACATCTTGAACTTCTCCTTCCGGAGGAAGCCGTTGACGTCCCTTAGGTCCAAGATAGGACGGAGGCCTCCTTTGTCCTTCTTGGGCACCAGAAAGTAGTGGGAGTAGCAACCACACCCTACTTCTGGCCCAGGAACGCGCTCGATGGCCCCCTTGGCCAAGAGGGCCGTAACTTCCTCCTGCAGAAGTGTCAAGTGGTCCCCCGACACACGGTGGTTCTGCGGTGGCATGGCTGGAGGAGTGGACTCGAAGGGGAGGGAGTAGCCCCGTCGGACGAGCTGCAGCACCCACCTGTCCGATGTAATCGCGCGCCAGCGGGAGTGGTGATGGCGAATCCTGCCACCCACTGGCGTCACGTGAGCTCGAAAGCTCGGACTAGGAAGATTTGGAGGCTGCAGCGGGGGGAGGTGTGGACTGACCTCGCCGCTGCCCTCTACCGCCACCACGGCGGAATCCACGGGCGCCACCGCGCTGGGGAGCGTTCTGCGGCGCGTGGCTGGCAGCTCGCGTGGGACCGCCCCTTCCTTGGCCACGAAAGGGGCGAAACGAACCCGTCTGCTGGCGCTGGGTCGAAAGACCCAAGGACTTGGCCGTGACCCTGGAGTCCTTGAAGCGCTCAAGCGCGTTGTCCGCCTTGTCACCGAACAGGCGACTGCCATCAAATGGCATGTCCATGAGGGCATTCTGGACGTCCGGCGAGAAGTTGGCAGATCTCAGCCAAGCATGGCGACGAATCGCCACCGTCGTGGACATAGCTCGTCCCAGCGAGTCGGTCGTGTCAAGACCACACCTGATCGAGTACCTCGCCGCGTCCCGGCCTTCAACCAAGGCCTGGTTGAGCTTGTCCCGCACTTCCTGCGGGCACTGCGGCAGACACTCCGCGATCGTATCCCACAGGGAGTGGGTGTAGCGGCCCAAGAGGCACGCGGTATTACAAGACCGCAGTCCAGCGCTCAAAGAGGAAAAGACCTTTTTGCCAAATTGGTCATACCGCTTCGATTCCCGATCGGGCGGGGCCGACGGAAATGCGGACTGTGAAGTGGAGGCCTGGATCACCAGACTCTCCGGGGAGGGATGGGTGGAGAGGAAGGCAGGGTCGTCCGAGCACGGACGGTGACGCCTGGCAACGTTCCGGTCAACCGGCGCACCGGAAGCGGGCCTGGACCAGGTGCCCAAAAGGACATCCGTCAGGGCCTCATTAAACGGCAGCAGAGGCTCCTGAGGGCATGACTGCGGTTTAAACACTTCGGTCAGAATGTTAGGTTTGACCTTAGCGACGGGGAGCTCAAGGCGCAAGGCCTTGGCAGCCCTCATCAGGACCACCGAATAGGCAGCCCCCGCCTCAGACGCCACAGGGGAAGGCGAGACAAACCCAGGGTTGGGCGACTCGTCCAGACCACTGGCATCACCCAAGTCACCTACCCAGTCCACGTCATACTGGCAGGCACGGGATAAAGGGTCCTCAGACCCCTCCCAACCCTCTCCATACTCGTCTTCATCGCCGTAGTCTGGGTCGACGATATAGACTGGCTCCTCGGGGTCAATGGGCCCCATCGGCGCCGGTCCGACGCCGGTCCGACTCCGCGTCCGGAGTCAGAGAGGGAATGGGGGTGGCGCCGCGCGGCGCCGGCGCCGGGGACCCGACGCCGGCCGGAACCGACGGCGGAGTCCCGGCGTTGCGCGGGGGCGGCACCACGGGACGGCCCAATGGAATCGACGCCGGAGAGGCCGGTAGACCAGCCGGCAACGAACCTGAGGGGCCCAGCGGCGCCGGGGCCGGAGCCACCGGCGGCGTCGGGGCAGGAGCACCCGAACCGCTCGGGCCCCCAGATGGGACCGACGGGCCCGCAGGCGCCGTAGGCCCCGCCGGAGGAGACCTCGCCCTCATAGCCATGAGGAATGCCTCAATCTCCTCGCGCGACGCGCCTTCCCCAGGGACCGACGGGTATGGGGCAGACGGCGTCGGCGACCCACGCGGGGCCGCGGGGGTGGGGCCACCCGAACCCCCGGCCGCATCACGCGGGCGTCGGGGGTGCGATGACGACGCCCCGACTTCTTACGCTTACCTGACGAACCGGAGGAATGGTGGCGACTCCCGGAGCGCTCATGGCGGCTCCGCGATCGTTCCCTCGACCGCTCCCTCGACCTCCGACCGGACCGGGACCGCTCTCGACGCGGGGCCGACACTCGGAGCTCGAGAAGCTTGCGGGACCGCTCCCGCCTAGCTTTACTAGTCAAGGCCCGACAGTCGACGCAGGACTCCACGTCGTGGTCCGCGCCCAGACACCGGAGGCAGAGTCGATGGTGGTCGGTGACCGACATCATGCGGTCGCAATTGTCGCAACTCTTGAAACCGGGCATCCTACCGGCACCGTAGAAGATTTATTCAACAAAAAACTTGGTCAAAAGACCGGAGTACTGCTCTTCGGATCTGCGCTAACTGGCGCGGAAAAAAGAAGAACTGACGTCAGCGCGCGGAGGCGGCGTCTATATACTCCAGCGACGTCATCACGGCGCACGACGCCGACGACGGACGCGGAGCCTGCAGGGGACGCCTGCAGACGACGCCTGCCGACGCGCAGGGGTACTGCTACGCAAAAGTTTCCGGATCCAGACTGACGCCTGGGGATATTCTAAGGTAAGGAATCTAATACTAACCTGTTTCTTTCAGATTCCGCACTATCTCCTGACGGAGCGTCTCCGTTTCGGTATCACAACTGTCACTCTTGGTCTCCAATTCTGCCACACATTCCCCTATACCGTCCACATCTCTGCACACTTCTTTAATATCCTCGGCGAACTCCTTCTGCAAAGTGTGAATCTCTTCTCGTAGGGTGGTAAAGAGCAATTCCAGAAAGGCTTTGGTGATAGGCTCCGAGCCATCCACCTGCTCCGCAGTGGTACGGTCCGCAATCGCCGCCATATCCTAGGGTTGCTGACTCGCCTGGGCCTTGGCGAATAAATCCTTAACAGTCTTATCCTCACGGACCCTCGTCGTGGACAGAGGTGCCCGCGAACTCCTGGGAAGATGCTCACCGGGCCCGCCGCGACCCAGAACCCTTCACCAGACCCAGCTGGCCACCTACTGACTGCAATCGGCCACACCCCCGCGGGTCCCACCCTGCGGCCCAGAGAGCAAATTAGGCGGCTTTACCCTAGACTCCCGGCGGTATGCTTACTGTCCGCGGCCAGCACTTCTCAATGGGCCTCAATGTCATCCCCCATTATCTTGTGCGATGCCCCAAGGGCCAAGTCCATGCCGCCCGCCTTCAGACTACTAGCCCGCACCACTGCACTCCCCAATGCACACTTCCAGGCCCCTAAGCGTCCTTCTCTGTCCTGAGGGTATCTCCCCGCCCCGCCAAGCTGTTCCGGATCTCCGCCGCAGGCTACCGCCTCCACTCCGTGCTGCCCCCCGTGTATCCCGGCATCCAAGCTAGGCCGCCTTCTTAAACCTTCGTGCCGCCTACCCCGGCTCAGGCAGGGTTAAAAGTCTCCACGATCACTGCCCCAAGGAAAAGTCCACAAACACAACAGTTCAGGCACAAACAGGGAAGCATGCACTATGTCTGGCGCTATCACCAGCCCCAATAATCCAGCGCGGCTTTCAGCGCACAGCTTCTCGTTCCGTGGTGCCACTTCTCACCCCACTCGGCCGGTCAGGGCCACCGCAACCCTGTAGAGAGTGGGGGGATCGATCTCTCTCTCCCCAAAATGTCTCGTACCGCTCAGCAGACCCCACAAGCCACTCTGGCCAAGCAGACCAACCTTCAGCTCACCTCCTGCGCATCGATGTCGGGTCTGAGACAGCTCCAATACGCCGTCCAATGTATCGTCCAGGCAGGTAAGTTCTCACCGGGCCGGCACCCAAATTCCTTCGTCCAGCGATGCCGGCTACCTGCTGCAGGAGGACGATTCAGAGGGCCCGCTTTTCACCAGACCCTCCACCGCTGCCGCTGAGCTCAAACAAGATGGCGGGCGGGTCCGAGCCACCTCCAAATCACGGGCACCTTCCTCTGCGTAGATAGCAAGGGGCCGCCACTCCCCACCTCCGCTGGTGTGCTCACGCAGCTCTCCGCGGCCCCCACTACTCCCCGCTGCTGTCACCCAGCCGGGCACAGGTCCACACACCCGGGCCTCCGACGCGCCGCCCGATCGGCAGCACTTCCCCACCAGCCTCGGTCACCACTCCAGCTCTTCAGCCTCTGAGTGCCAGGAGTCGCCGGTCCGATGTCCGCCAAACCAACACTGCTCCCCAGGTGCACGGGAGGACGGCCCACCGGCAGAGAAGGCCGACCGCTGCAGATACGGCCGATAAGCCTGTGCTATAGATAGCTTTCGGCGGGAGCTCCGGAGCAAAACGTCCGTTCACGCCGCCATCTAGGCCACGCCCCCGAGCCTGGTTTTTTGACAATCCGGAAGTGGCTTTAGACTGGTTGGAGAGACTTCCCCCGGCCGGGCCGGAGGGGCAATACTGAGATGGTGGCGGCGGCCCGCAGGAGCAGGAATGACGGATATTGCAGTTGATTGGGACTATTGAGACTGTCAGGTAGTGGGTTTCACCCACGTGTATTCCTTCCAATCTGATCCTTTGGAGAGAGAGATATCTCAGGCGCAGGGTGGGGTCATTCTGAGGGTGGGTGGGGGTATACGGGGTGCTGATTTTCTCCTCCTTTCTACTTTTAGTTAGTCAGTAGTTTAGAATATGGGGCGACAGGCACACTGCCAGTTGGGGTTAGGCGGAAGCCATGAGCAGAGGTGCAGGGAGGGGGGTGGGGGTTGGGAGTGCTGTTTGAAAGGTGTTATTTCTTTTTCTTTTCCTTTTTCGCATCAGGAGATAAAGGATTGTATCATATCCATACCGTTTAAATGTCATGTGTTAGAAGGGGATCGGGGATAACTGTGATTAGTTGAAATGTGAACGGCCTTGGGGATAAAATTAAGAGGGGAATGGTGAACCAGTTAATTAGAGGACACTCCCCAGATGTAGTGCTAATACAGGAGACTCATCTTATTGGTAATCGCTGCATGGCCTTGCACAGAGAGGGGTATAAGTTGGTAGTGCGCGCTGGGTTTACCACGGGGTCTAGGGGAGTCGGTATTTTGGTGAAAAACTCTTTTCCCCATAGCATCCAGGCCACATGGTCAGACCAGCGAGGCCGTTACATCGGGATATCAGGGCAGTGGGAGGGGAAGACAGTCACTTTTATGTCCATCTATATCCCGCCCGGCCTTCAATCTGACACTTTTCAAGACCTGGGCACAATTTTCCTGACTTTGCCGCTAGGCCTCTTCGTGATGGGAGGGACTTCAATGCAGTGGTGGATGGGGAAGTAGACAGACACCCGGCCGGAATACTGAGGCCGGCGCAGAGGAAGCTCCCCGAATTCTTAGAAACAACAGGGCTTGTTGATGGGTGGAGGATAAGTAACCCTAGTGGGGTACACTATACGCATGTGTCCGCCGCACATCACAGCCTGTCTAGAATAGATTATATATTGTTATCGGCGGCTCAGGCCGCGACGGTTCGGGAGGTGCAGTACCTGGGACGGGGAGTTTCCGCCCACTCCCCAATCTGGCTCCAGTTGGAAACCGACCAACCTGATGTAGGAAGGGTAGCCACAATTAATGCGTGGCACTTGAGGGACCCTGCCACCAAGAAGGAAGTCGTTAAGATCATGGAAAGATATTTCAAAGAGAATAGGGATACGGTGGATTCGGCACTGATCCTGTGGGTTAAGCATATAAAACTGTTATTCTCTGCTCGCCGGGGAAAAGAAGAAACGGCAGGCGGAAATGGAGAGTGTAGAGGCGGAGGTGATGAGGCTGGAAGTAGAGGTATCTAGGACAGCAACTCCAGAAGATATACACCAGTTAAAGTTGTGCCAGGACGAATATAGGGGTCTTGCTAGGGATAGGGCAAGAGCGCAGAACGATGAGACTCAAAGCAGGATTCACGAGAATGGGGATAAAGCCAGCAAACTAATAGCGTGGCTTGAGAAGGGAGAGTGGGCGTCACGGCTTGTACCTTAGTTACAGGAAGGAAACTCCAGTACGATAAAGGACCCGCAAGTCGTAGCGGATGAATTCTCGGAATACTATAGGGGGGTATACACCTCAGCCGGGATATACTCTGAAGCTGGCAATATAGCAATGATCAAGGACATCCAGATGCCCGCACTATCAGATGACAACAGGGAATACTTAGATTCCCCATTTACTACTGATGAGGTGGTGCAGGCCATTAGAGGAGTGCGCTCGGGAAAGGCCGCGGGCCTTTCCCGTGGCCTTTCCCCGTGGACTTTATAAACTGAGTGCAAACAAACTAGCTTCATTTGTTCGGTCCATGTTTGTAAAGAGTAGAGAGAGGGGTCAGCTTCCGTATGGCCAGCGGGTGGTGAATATTCTGGTTATCCACAAAGCGAGTAAGCCCAAGACACTCTGCTCATCCTATAGACCTATCTCGTTGCTAAACGCTAAACCTAAAGTCCTGGCGAAGCTGCTGGCGATGCGACTTGTCAAAGTCATCACTACCTTGGTACATCAGGACCAATCCGGCTTCATGCCGCATCGGAATACGGCTCTTAACCTGAGCAGGTTACATGGGGTAATGGGCAGGCCCACAACGATCCAGGAACCGGCGGTACTGGTGTCGCTAGATGCCACTATGGCATTTGATAGGGTTGAGTGGTCCTACTTGTTTGCAGTATTAGGGAAGATGGGCTTTGGACCGGAGTTCATTAATTGGGTGCGTCTATTGTATGCCAACCCCCTCGCTAGAGTGGTGGTAAATAATCGAAAGTCTGCTGACTTTCTCATTGGCAGGGGCACAAGACTGGGGTGACCACTGTCCCCGCTCCGGTTTGCTTTGGCGTTAGAGCCCTTGGCAGCGTGGGTTCGGTGGGACCGGTTGATCCGAGGAATGCGGTGGACGTTGGATTGAGAGGACAAAATCTCATTATACGCCGATGATATCCTACTTTATCTCACCAATCCAAGGGGGATCCTTGATATGTTTTCTGGATGTGCTTGCTATATTCGGGAGGTACTCCGGGTTTGCAATCAACTGGTCAAAATCAGTGCTCTTTGTCCCTAGAGGCGATCTGCCGGCGATCCCGGAAACCTGCCCGATACAAATTCAACCGATAGGGTTTCGGTACCTCGGTATCTATGTCACGCTTGATCCGAAGTTAAGATATGCTAACAACTTGGGCCCCCCATGGCTTGATTTAAGGGGGACGTGGCGCGATGGAGGGCTCTTCCGCTCTCCCTTCTGGGTAGAGTAGTGCTTTTCAAGATGATGGCCCTACCCCGATTCTTATACGCACTCCAGAACGTCATGGACCCCATACCGGCGTCCTACTTCAGGGAAATAGACGCCCTCAAGAGACAGCTTCTTTGGGACGGTAAGCCCCGTATAGCTTTCTCTAAGCTCACTCTCCCCTGGTATGATGGGGAGATAGGATTGCCGGACTTACGGAAATACTACTTGGCCTCCCAGTTGGCAGCGGTGAATCACGTCATTTACGGGCCCCCCGTGGACCCGGGGTACGCTATGGACCGCTGGCAGGTGCCGGGGGGTGACTTCACCAGGGCACTGTATACCAGACCTGGTCGGTTTCCCCTCACGGGACCTACAGCTCACGCAGTACAGGTATGGCACACGGCCAATAGGCATCTCAAGTGGGAGGGGAAACTAACACTCGCCACCCCATTATGGAGCTCGGAGAGACTAGGAAGTTTATGGAAGTCCAAGGGATTTGACAAGTGGGAACTCATCCGGATTACACAGATCAAAGATGTCTGGGGGAAAGACACAGTTCACACGTTTAATTCTCTCAAGCAGCAATACCGCCTTCACGACAGGGAGCACTACCGTTACCTTCAGATCAGGCACGCCTTACTTACGCACATCCCCAGAGGCACGACGCTCCCTGACGCTTCCCCCCTTGAAGACCGGGTGTTAGACGGTCACCTCCCAGAGAAGACCATCTCATTAATATATGAAAAACTCATCAATAACATGTAGGACCCGCTGGTACTTATCAGGACACAATGGAGTGCAGATGGGGTGGATCTAGACGACGAGGACTGGCAGGAGGCGGTCTCCTCTCCACGGGTAGTGGCTATACAGATGAGGCTCAGATTAGTGCAGCTAAAGATTCTACACAGGTCGTATGTCATGGGGCCTCGTCTGGTTCGAATGGGTAGAGCAGAGAGTGGGGAATGTCGTAGGGGGTGCAGAGAACTTGGAACTTTTATGCATATTTTGTGGCACTGTACGGAGGGGCAGGATTATTGGGTAGAGATCCACGATAGGCTGCGGGATGTCCTGGGGGTAGAGTTACGGCCAGAGGCTCGTAGGTGTATTTTAAACATTTGGGGACCCACGGATTTGTGCGTGTATAAGAGACAATGGGTAAATTTGGTATGCATGGTAGCCAACCGTAATATTGCTCAGTTGTGGAGAGCTAGACAGTGACCCCCGGGTTGGAAAGTGGGTGGAACACATGAATTGGTGCATGTTTAGAGAGAGGTCGGTCTACGTTTCAAGATGTTGTTCTCAAAAGTGGAGTAAGGTCTGGGTGGACTGGAATCGCTACCGTGGAGACATCTGTACGCCCCCGATCTGTCTGGAAGTAGTGGATGCGCATGAGTCCCTGTGATCCCTTTACCATTAACTTGTATGTGCTATTTTGAAGTATGGAAATGTATATATGACAAATGTGAGATTGGCTAAGTCACCTGATGTCTTTCTTTGTTAAATTGTTAATAAAAAGATTTTTTTTAAAACAAAAAACTTTTTGATATGTCATTAAGATGTTATTGGACAGGATGTCCACAGCAGAGTGTATATAGGTAGGGAGTTTTGGGTGGGGATTTTGTGCAATTTGCTGTAATAATGGGAATACTGTTGTAGATTTGTAAATATGTAAATTATAAAGCCAACTTCATATGATTGATACATATATTTTGATTTACAGCCCTGATGATGTCCGTAGAGACTAAACGCATTGGCTGCGTTGCGTTGACTGCAGATTCTTTTTTAATAGACTGATGATAATTAAGGAATGAACAGTATTATTCTTTGAAATTTGGAAAGACAAATCAAGGATGGACTCAGTCGCGGCTCGCAATACTCGCGGGTGGGGGTGGTGGAGGAGGTCACCCGGGGGGGGTAAAAGAAAAAGAAAACTTACCTGACCAGGTACCGCGCCGCCTCTGACCTGGCAGCTGATCCCTGATGTTCTGGCCTGTGCCGCTGAGAAGGTATAAGCTAGCATTTAGCCATACACCAGGCTTTCCACTGCGATAAAACCCATATCCTCGGCAGCACCAGATTGACAGGAAAGTAATGAGAAAGCACGCCTGGGCGGGGTCCCGCGCCTCCTCTGCTTCTGAACAGGAACAGGCATGCTCCCTCCTCTCCTGTAAGCCAATCACAATGCTGCAATGGCAGCGTTGTGATTGGTGCGGAGTCGGGGACAGCACCCAGCCGGAAGGGAGGCCATTTTCTCTATGTAGGCTTCATGCAGCCTACATAGAGAAAATCTAGAGTGCGCATGACTGCCGCCGCAGGGCCGACCAAAGCAGTCAGGGTACTCAGAGTGGTGCAAGCCACTCCAACCCGCCCACCCACTCGCCTCCAACCAGGCATACCCTCCCCTCCCACTCGTGCCCAACCAGGCATACCCGTGCCTTCTGCTTTCTCACAGAGAGAGAGAAGCAGAAAATAAAATGGTATTTAAAATATCATTTTATTTTTTGCTTCTGGCACTGGGGGGGGGGGGCGCTCCTCAGCCCTAATGAAGGAGCCGCCCCTGGATGGACTATTACACACACTTTTTCTTCTAAAATTGGATTTTGCATAAACGTGGCCCTGGGGCAGTGTGACCACTTAAAGTGGAGTGTAAGAGTAAGCTAATGGAGTTGTACTGATAATACACCAGTGCGCCCTTGTTCTTAGCCCACACTACCAGCTGCAGAATTTTGGAACATTTTATATGGTGTATTTACTATGGATGCCTACATGCCTAATCTTTAGGTATCAAAGTTTCTGCCATAATGGAGGTTTAGTATTGCAACAGAATCAACATACTGCCGTAACTTGGACTTAAAAGGGTTTTCCAGTTTGTAGGCCTCTCTGCGAGTCAAGGCCAAATTATGTAATTGCCGGAAAAGATGTTATGAGAAACAACCAAATGGCCATGGTATGACTCACATTGAGCCAGGCTGCTCTTCTGTCTGGAATGTCTTTAAAAGCCAACCTCTCACACGGAGAGGGATGTGAACAGCTGTTATATAGTCTGTATATAGTCTGTAAACCGCTTATTTTGAGGAACATAAAGCACAACATCAGGATGTAAGATAAGAGAAGTAATAGCACTCCCTTGCACACTCATGCTAAAGTTATTATGCTTTACCCCCCAACTACCATTTGCTCAAATAACTATATGAATATATGATCTAGATTAGAAAATTACTACCAAAACATATGATAAATGTATTACACATTTTGAACATAAATGAATCAGCTATTGTAAAATAACAACTTACGTGACTTGAGAAAATTAGAAAATGTGCAATTGAGGGGTCTCCCAAAAGAATACAGTCAAAGTATATGACAGAAGGGTGAGACTATCATGAGGAAATATAAACAGTATTTAACGACAAAGAGACCCACTATATGGCTCATCCTTCTGGTCAACGTACTGAGCGAATGGTTCCTTGGATTGAAAATCCCTACAAGATCTTATTGATGGTGTCTTCGTCTCCTTCATCAAAAAAGAAAGGGAGGACTCCTTATTCGTACAATCTGGGACAAGGAGAACAGAAATGGAAAACTAATCGAGTCCCGTAAGACCAACTCTGTCTCCTTGACATTGTACATTTAATTTAAAGGTAGGGCTAAATGTCTATAAGACAGGTATTCTGAAGCCGTGCTATCAAGGTTACCAATGGTGGCTGTTTTGGAGAGCTTTATTCTTTTTCTAGAAGATGGTCTAGCATGCTAGGCATTATCTTGTTACGTTCAATTGAGAGATAAAGGTTGTTTGGATTTTTTTGCTACAAGAGAACTCCATGGCTTTCAATATCATCCTCATTTTGGACTCCGAACTATGAGGAGATTTGGCAAAAAGAAAAAGGGAATATCAGCAAAGTAAAATGAGTGGCCAGTTGTCAGAATGGTGCAAATAGTGATGGTATTTCTCTAGTGTGTCAGACATCTATAGAGATAAATAGATAAATAAAAACATAATAGGAATAAGGGGAAAATTAAATACTCTATTGTTATTATAGCATTTATAAAGCGCTTTGTTACATCACTGGTGTGTCCCCGCCCCCTGCATCCTTACCAGACAACTACACAGATGCCAGCGTGAACAGGGGCAAAGGATAAGGGAAACAGGAGGGCACAAAATTAATTCACAGTTGGAAGAGTCAGGTCTTTAATTTTTTCCTGAAGACGCTCTCTGTGTGTTCCGCATGAAGGTATAGGAGCAGGGCATTCCAATTTTTCGCTGCCAGGTAGCCAAAAGAGCGGGCACCCATACGTGCTTTCTTTACCCTGGGAATTCTAACCAGGTAAGTTACAGTCGACCTCAGGTGCCGTTCTGGATTATAAGGAGTAAGAAGGTTCCACAGCTAGGACGGGCCTTTATCCAGGGCATAGGTCCGGGTTTTCCTAGTGGAGGCCGGGAGAATGTCTAAGGTTTTTCTTAAAATCTTAAGGATTCCAAAGCACTTGTCTGCGACTTTCCTGGTCGGAGTCTCAAAGGAGAGGGTCGAGTTCAGCCAGACTCCTAGGTTTGTCACCTCTGTCTTAGGGGTGGGGGCCGGGCCTAATATTGGTGGCCACCAGGCCGAAGACTAGATGGACGGAGTCTTCACCATTACCAGTATCTCCGTTTTATTACCATTCAGTTTCAGGCAGTTGCTTGTCATCCAAAAGGCCAGGTCTTTTAAGCAGTTTGCAAAACTACTGTCTGCTTACACCGAGTTAGGAGTCAGAGTGACCACTAACTGAATTTCTTCTGTATATGACACTATGGTGACGTCGTGTTTTTCCACAATTGTTGCTAAGGGGGCCACATACAAATTAAAAGGGGTAGGGCTCAAAATTGAACCCTGGGGCACCCCCTGCTCTAAAGAGATTTTGTTAAAGGTATGTGGGATTGTGTTACTTGAAAACTATGGCCCTGCAGATAAGAGGTCAGCCAGTTTAGAGCAGCCCCGTCCACACCGCCCATTCTGAGACGGTGTAAAAGCAGCTTTTGGGACACCGAATCGAAAGCTGCACTAAGGTCCAAAAGGACCAGTGCAGTCGTCAGGCCTTCATCTACCCATCTGCGAACTGTCTCCGTAGCGAAGAGTAAGTTGCTCTTAAACCTGATTGAGTGGGATGAAATAGGTTGAATTTATTAATGTGTGCCAGCCTGCTGCGAGTTGACCACGTTTTCTGCAATTTTTGAAAAGTAGGGGAGTAGCGAGACAGGCCACAGGTTCTCCAGTAGATTCCAGTCTGCTGTGGTTTTTTTTTTAAGGGGGAGAACCATCGCTTGCTTCCAAGTGTCCGGGACCAACTCTTCCTGCAGGACATTTCCAACAGTTGTTGCACCAAGGGTAATATGGTGTCTAACCCCATGCAGATAGCTTTCGGTGTGGTTGGATCTTTTGGGGAGCCCGATTTTATACCCACCGCTACCTTATACAGATCTTCCAAAAAGGGAATGTGAAATTCGGAGAGGCAATATCCCCCCCCACTCCGGGATCTATAAGATATAATTAGCCTGAATTCAGCCTTTGTCTCATGGACGCAACCTGAATGCTTGTCAAGTCATCTTTCACTAAACAATTCATACAATGCCCTCTGTTTATTACTTCCCCACATTGCTTTGCTGTTGTTTTCTCACCATGGTATTCTTGAGAAAGTAAAATGAAACGCAAATGGTATAACCAACTCAAAACAAACAGCAAAGGCTTTCAATACAGAAAACATAATATACATTACCTTTGACCATACAGTGTCTTAAGCGCTTTTGAAGAGAATGGTATTTGTCCCTTAAAGGTACTCTGACAGCTTCTGAGCTGGGAAAAGCCTTCACCAAAATCTCTGCTACCTACAAATAGGAAAATATGCATGGTGGAAACATTATATAGCAGCTATATTAGTTTTTTAATCCTCTTTAGAAGTGTGACACATTTTTATTACATTAACAACATTTTGCATAGTTGATCATTATTAGTGTTAATGTAGTCTGCAGAGTTTATTGTATACTGGGGCTAGGCCCACCTGAAAAGAAGAGTGTAGCATCCCACTTCGCGGATATGGCATTATTACTAGCTAAGAGAACAGTAACCATGTGATGAAAATCGGCTAGGCCACCCGAACCAGACATTTGGCGTGGAGAGGTACTGAGATGGGGGAAGGCAGAGAGTATGGAAATACAGCGTGAGGAGCGTAGAGGTCTACGTAAGCACCCCATTTCAATGGAATGGAATGCAATACTTCTAGATTTTGAATCAGGTCATCACTGCCTCACACAACGAATGAAGACAATGGGGGAGAGTTGCAAACTAACTAAACAGGGACTGTTGTCCCCGCCCTTTAAGCCCGTTTTCCGCCCCCTCCTCCCCTCCACTACTACTACCCCCCCAGTCTTTTCCTCCCCTCTTTCCCATGCTCCCCCCCCTCCCTCCCCCTTCCCTCCCCATCCTCCCCCCAGCTACCCCCTTTTTTCTCCTCCCCCCTCCTGTCATCCCCCGCCCCTCCTCCCCCCCTCTTTTTTCTTTTTCTTCTCCGATGACGCCCATATAGGGACAACTGAGGGTGTGCAACCAGGTGTGGAAAGGGACTTTCCGCAAGGACAGTACAACAATGAGTACAAATGGCTTTGATGCCATGGGGAGTAAACTGGAAATGGCAGGGGACCGTTAGACGTTGAAACTGTATATTGTTTGTACACATAGGAAAATATGAACACAGTATAAGAAATCTGAGATTTGTATATACAAGTGCCGGGGTAATTAGAGGGAGGGGGGGGGGGGGAGTTGTTGTAACTGTTACGACCTAAATGAAAGCTGCAATACTATGCATACTTGACTTTGTAATTTGCACGGCCTGTGAATTTATGATATGTATTTGATGTAATACTCATGTTTGACTGTGCATATATTGGAATACTGCAATAAAAAAAAAAAAAAAAAAATGTAGTCTGCAGAGTTTTTGCAGTTTTTTCTAACCTAATTGTTAGTTGTAATGAAACTGAACGTGCCTTTTTGCAAGTAGTGGGAAAACATTTTGCACCAGTAACTCACATAGTACACATCTAGCAAAGTTTCCTTACAAATGACAACACTTGCAAAGGAAAGGTATACCAAATTCCATTTGCATACAAAGTGTTGAAAATAAGAAGGATGCAATATTAAAGCATTAGGATATTCCCATTGTCATGAGAAACCTTCGAATATTTTTGTCATTATTGCAAAAAAATAAGTGAAGGTCCAAAGGGATTTTTTTTTGCCATTTCACAGCTCCATTCCTCTCAAAAGTAGCATACCTTTAGCGTGTACATATATAGCTGTATGCTAAATGAAAAAGTTACTTATGCGAAGTGATCTTTCAGGCGGATAGTCTTAACACAGATTCCTCAACTTGTGAATATTTCCCAGGCGTCAGGATGGAGCCAGATACTTTTCTAATAGTACTCCTGCATGCCAGTAGGTGGCGTCGTGCAGCTTAATACTAGCATTGTCCAGCTCAAGAAGTGACGAGCGGAGCAACAGAGAAACAGGCACAGCACCCATGCGTGCTGACATCAGCTGCTTTGATAGACTGTCCACGCCTTCAGACAGAGAGCCTATAAGTACACTAGCATGCCCAGTGGGCAGATCTCCAAGTCAGAACCTTTTTAGATAGAAAAAGAGTCTAGTTTACAGAATGGAGAGGATCAGTGAAGAATTTGTACTTAGAGTATCCATCAGAAAGATCGTTACCTTGTGAACAGCATTTCATAGCAGTACCTCTGCCCAGGTGGCAGCCCTGTGAAATGACTCAGTTTATAAACTCCTGTAGGATAGAGCGGGTAAAAAGCCCCTCTTGACAGACCTGACTGTTGATGCAGTAGTACTTCATGAACGTATTTAGCAATACCCATGTAGCCGCCTCGCATATATCTAGGATAGGCACTCAACATGTCAATGCAGTGGTAACCTTGGCTCAGGTGGAGTGAACCTACAAGGTTACTGGGGGCTGAATTATAGTCAGTGAATAGCAGATTTTAATGCAGAAAACAATCCACCGGAAGCTGGTCCATTTTTTGCAATGCCTTGCCTTTGATTGCCCCAGAGAAAACAACAAAGTTGATTGTCCACATGAAGTTAGCTGGTATCATTGATGTACAAACTCAGTGCTCTTTTGGGATCCAAACAATGGAGTCTGTCTTTCTTCTAGGAGGAAAAGGCGGAGCAAAGAATGCCAGAAGGTTAATAGCCTGCCCGACATGAACCGAAGCTCGGGTCCTCCAACTTTTCTGGGAAGTATTTTGCATATGTAGGATTGACAGAGTGCTTAAAGCTCGCTCGCACTCCCAGCCAATTTTATAACGATGAGAAAGACAGCCATCAAGGTTAGAAGCCACAATGGACAGCTGTGCAGTAGCTCAAATGGGGTACACATCAAAAAGGTTGGGGCTAAGTTCAAGTTCTACTGTCACAAAAGGCTTTGGTGGAAACAAATGTTGTACACCTTTAAGAATCATATCACATCAAGTGGTTTGAATAAAGATACAACAATAGCAAAAAAGCAGAAAGAGCTGACAAATGACCTTAAACAGTGCCAAACACAAATCCTTGCTCAACCAGGGAGAATAAACACCGACACTTCGGACAACTTGGCTTGTAGTGGATCAATCTGAAGGGTACGGGACCAAATAACAAACTTTTCCCAACAGGTGGCATAATCTGATTTTGTAGAGGTACGTATTGTTCCCAAAACGATACATCCCTCTTCACAACAGAAGTCGAATGCAGTCAACGTCCCAGCGACAGCTGCTCCATTAAAGCAGAGGAGCATCGCCCCCCTGCCACCACCAGCAAATAAAATGTTAATAAAACGGGTTTTAAACCAGTTTAATTATAGTTTCATTTGAATCCCCTGGATCCGACCCCAGGAATCTGATGAGTCTGGGGGTGGGTCCAGGGGATGACACTGCTGGTGGGGGAGTGGTGGGCACTCTCTTCACTGCGCATGAGGGTTTGGCCAGCTATCTCAGGCCTGCCAAACCCTCATGCGCAATGAAGCTCTCTCCAGTGGAGAAGTGTGGCTCACCGATTAGAGCGGCAGACCCTGAGGCAGAGGTTTGGCCCAGGACCAGGGTTCAATCCCCGTCGCGGCAGGGTCTTGGGCTCAAAGTCCTCGGACCCGATAATTCTCGCCTCGGTGCCTACTCTAATCATGGGTTCCACTCTGCAACTCTGGGCAATAGCTCGCTTAATCTCCACACTGGCCCTAACAACGCTAGGATGCCTGGCTTCACCTTGGGGGTGGCCAAGAGTGGACACCTCACAGGAACAGGCCAGGAAGGGTTCCACAGCGGTATTCGTACAGCGCTTAGAGACCCCGGGGTGATAGGCGCTAAACAAGTGCAAATTACATCACATTACATTACAGGCCCAGCTGCTTTGCTGGGGCTAGAGAGCGCAGGCAAAGGCTCCCAGTCTGCCTGGGAGCGCAAGTTGCCGGCACTCTGGCCAATTCTGACACAGGTTTCAGGCAGCGTCATGATTCGCCGCAGTGCAGTCTGGGAGCCTGTGCTCAGATGAAGCAGCCTGGATGAGCGCAATGCTGTGGGCGGCGGCGTTCAGATAAGTTTCTTTTACTTATTTTTTTTGTCCCCAGAACCCTCCCCCTCCCCGCCTCCTTTCTCCGTCCTCCTGCCAGGCCCACCCCACCACTTTGGCTGGGGATGGGCCGCTACTGCAACTGTCACTGCTCAGTCTCCAAGAAAAGAGATGTAAAGTGCGCAGGCCAGGGTGTAGAACCCTGCATTGGTGCAGCAACAGAAGATCCTCCTGAACAAGCATCTTAATCAAAGGACAGCTGCTCATGGCCAGGAGTTGTGGGTACCATACTCTCCTTGCCCAATCCCATTCCCCTAGAATGACTTTGGTCTGTTCTTTCCTGATCATCTTCAAAACTAGGGGCAGGAGATGTAGTGACAGAAAGTCATACCGGATACTTGAGCTCCACTCTCTGGGGAATGAGTCTCCAAGAGTGTTGCCACTGCACATTCCTGAAGGTGGTGAATAGATCAAGCCAGGGAACTCTCCATTCTTGGAAGACACCCTGCACCAATTCTGTATGTAACTGACATCCGGGGTCCACTAGGCGTCAATGACCGAGTTCATCCACCCTGGCGTTTATAGATCCCACCAGGTGGTTCACCACCAGGGAAATATCCTGGCAGTCCAACCACTTTAAGAGATATAGAGCCTCCTGGCACAGGACCCAGGACCCCACTCTGCCAGGCTTGGTACAGTACCACACAGTAGTTGTTTTGTCCATGAACATCTGTACCTTCGATGGCGAGTCAATTGCCCACATCTCCAATTATTATGAGCAAGGCCTCTCCCAGAGACCTGATCTCCATCTCTACCAGATGGCCTCCTCAAACCAGAATTGATGCATCCATGACCACTGTCACTCCTGGGAGGGGCAAGGAGACGGGTCTGCCACTGACCCAATCCCAGCCCGGCAACCACTACTGCAGGTCTTTTACAGTCTCCTCCGAAATCTGGACACAATCTGACAAATCCAACCCCTCCAGTGCTGTGCCCTATGGAATTCAGAATCCACTGTTGTGCCTGCATGTGCCATCAGACATAGTTTACCAGCTGGATGCCGAAAGCAAGCAATCCCTCAGCGTTATTCTCACTTGTATCTAGGACAGAAGCTGAAACATTGGGATCAAAGCCTGAATATCCTGAACCCTCCCCTCTGTGGCAAATGCACAGAACTGTGCCATATCCAGGATAGCTCAGAGAAATGGGAGTGTCTGTGAAGGAGTCAGGTGTGACTCCCAATGATGTTATCTGGAGGTGATCTAAGAGTGTCTGGGGCAAGCCTGCCTTCAACAGTTAGTTGTCAAGGTAGGGGGAAGAATGGTACCCCAACCTATGGTGGTGTGCTCTGATCACTGCCCGCACTTTAGTGAACACCCGAGGAATACTGGTGAGGCCAAAGGGGAGCACCGCAAACTGGAAATGCTCCTGGGCCACAGTGAACCGTAGATGGTGCCTGTAGGACTGAAGAACAGGGATAAGCATCTTGCACGTTCACTGCTACCATCCAGTCTCCTAAGTCTTGGGCAGACAGGACCTGGGCTAGTGCAAGCATTTTGAATGCATCTTTTTGCAGGAATGTGTTGAGATGGCAAAGGTAGTAGGACGAATGCCTCTGTCCTTCTTTGGCATAATGAAACAACAAAAGTAACATCCGGTTCCTACCACTGATGTATGAATCCTCTCTATGGCCCCTTTATTCAAAAGGGCCTACACTTTCTTCCGCAAGACAGAGAGGTAGTTCTGTGTCTGCTATGTTAATGATGGTGGAAGGTGTGACTGGGTGAAAAGTAATGGAATAGTGTAGCCCAGAAGGACCAGTAATTGCTTGCCACCATTGGAGGAAATACTGGATCCTGCATCCCACAGGCTAGCTGTGTGTAGTAAGGGGCACAGTAAAGTGGTTTTGTGGCTGCAACAGCTGGATGACATGAAAAAGCTGGTCGGCTTGCCTATCTGGTGGTGTAGCCTGGTGTCGACGGGATTGACAATTCCTCCAGTAGCCAGGAAGAGGGAGAAGCTGGTGGTAAAACCGCCGGACTGGGGCAGACATGCTCAAGGAAACTAATTTGGCCCTTCTATCCTTAAGTCATTCCAGGACCGGGGGGCGTGGCCAAGAGCGTCAAGATGGCGGTCGCACTTTAGGAGTGCTCCGTACCCCTCCGTCATCCACTCTGAATCCGCCTGCCATCGGGACTCTAGTGACCCTGCGATCCTTGACCCGCTCACCTAGAGATCCGGAAGTCCCCGCTGTCGTGCTGCTAGGTGATCCTTGGGGTGGCGGACGCCTCTTACTCCCAGAACCTCCTCATGGCCTCTCCTAAGCTGGCGGCTGCCGTCGTGGCCGTCGGCTCCCTGCCCGGTCTTAAACCCTGACCGCGTCGCAGCGGAGCACTTAGTCACCAGCCTCCTGAGACCGGCCAGTGAGACTGTGGACTTGCCTTGATGCGACACTGGTGCGGCCAACACAGCGGTTGCCTGGGGGATGGCCCGCCTGCCTCATCGAGCATCCCCCTGCCTCTTGGTAGCCCAGGGCCTGTCTGGATCCGCCCTCGAGTCCCGTCTGCTTGGCCTGGGGAGGAGCTGGGTTTTTCCCGCTGCCCCCCCACGTGGCTGTGAAATTGCCTCCCCGCTGGAGGGGCCGCCGCATTGCTTCTGTGGGCCCCCCCGAGCTGCTGAGAACCCGGGGGCTGAATCACCGGCCTCCTGTGCCAGGCCGGCTAGACTACGGGCCTGCCTTTTTCGTGGCATTGGTGCGGCTGGCGCTGCGGGGGCCAGGGAGACTCCGGCCTGCTTCCTCGAGCTCCCCCTGCCTTTCCGGAGCCCGGGCCTGCCTGGAGCCGCCCTCAAGTGCTGTCTGATCAGCCTGAGGAGGAGTTGCGTTGTCCTCGCTCCCCGCCGGTGGGCTCGAGGACTTGCCTCCCCGCTGGAGGGACCACTGCCTTGCTTCTGTGAACTGCCGTGAACCTGGGGGATGGACTGGCTGTCGGCCGGGCCCTGCATGGAGAGCTACTGCCTGGGATCCCGCTGGCGGCCTGAGGCGCTGCGCTGTGGCTCTCGGAGGTGGCGGGGGCGCTGCTTGGACCTCCTGGGGGCCTGGACTGTGCTACACTGACGTCTGTGGGCCACCGACTGACTACCCCCCCTGCAACAACTGCGGCTGAGAGGTGAGGAGGTGTTCACGCTACTGCGGGGGTGCAGGCCTCTGAGAGGGGGATCAGCCGTCGATTGGGCGGCAGGGGGGGGCGGTGTGCGAAACCCTGGTCCTGCTTCATGCTTGCCTGGGCTTCTTCCCCCGGTTCCTCGACTGCCACCTCGGGCAGTGGCGCTTGGGCTTCCCGGCGGTGGCCTGTGGGTGGCCCTGCAGCTCCGCCTTCTTTCTACACCTGGGAGGGCCCAGCGCTGGCCTGGGCTACCCAGACCCACTCTCCTGGTCCGCTGCACCCACTACTCAGTGAAGACACTGGATGGTTGGTTAACTGGACACAATATGCATGATTTTTCTGGACTTTACAATTTGTTTATGAAGGAACACATATTAAGTAATTGCACAAATGAAAAGTTGTTTCAGCATTTGGTAGACCTAGGTCTAATTTCTCCCCAAGAATTGGGAAAGAAGGCAGACCATTGGGTCAAGACAAGGGTGACAAGGACAACCACTGGGGGTGACCAGAAGAAGTTGGTTACAAAACCTCTCCAGGGGAAAGGTGGTGAGAATCCCCAAGATAACAAGTCTGAGTCTTCTAAAGGGCCTCAAAAACCTGTACAGGGGGTGGGAACCAAACTACTCCCCATGTGCCTCAGCCCTACAGGGGGAAGAACTTTGATCCTTTAAAGGTCTGGTGTAACAACTGTAAGAAGTTGGGAGACTTAACTGTAGATACATCTTGCCCCCATACCAAAGCCCCTAAGGCAACCAGTACAGCTACACCTGGGGTGGCAAGTCTACAGATGGGATCAACAGTATGCCTAGAGCAAATCAGGATGCACACTGAAGCAGTTCTAGTTTCAGAAGGGGAAGTTGAGTTTGCCACAGTAGCTGTGTGACCACCCAACTTAAAGAAGTATTTGCAATACCCCTGGGTTAATGGAACTAGGATAGAAGCTCTGAGGGATACAGGTGCCAGTGTCACTATGGTGAGAAATACATGTGTTTCCCCTGAGCAATACTTGATTGAGAAAACCTACCCAGTCACCAATGCTGACAGTGTTACCACTAATCATCCTATGGCTATGGTGACATTAGGCTGGGTGGGGGGGGGGGGTCACTGGCCTCAAACTAAAGTTACCAGCAGAATGTCTGCTTGGCAATGACCTAGAAACCTCAGCCAGAACGAAGGTTAAATTGAAAACCCATGCAGCCATGCTGGGTATCCATGAATTGGTGTGTGTGTGTGCAAACAAGAGCACAGAGCAAGAGGAAAGGTGAAAAAGTAGGATTGGATCCTGAAAGTATGGACCAACCCACCAAGAGAAAAGGTGAGAAGACTGGAGGACCAGCTTCTGTACAGCAAAACACTTAGGACCCCTCTCCTCAGGGAGAGCACTTGGACACACTAGAGGGAACTGAGCCTATGGAGCTTGAACCTTACCAGGTTGAACTCCTGGGTCCAGGGGGACCCACTAGGGAAGACCTGTGCCAGGGTCAGCAAGACTGTCCCACTCTTGAAAGCCTGAGGCAGCAATCTGTTTCAGAAGCACAGGGAGATGTCAGTGGTACCCACATAGCTTATTGGGAAGAGGGATTACTGTATGCTGAGGCATCACTTTTAATAATAGAGGAACCTGGTCAACAATGATAGCTTCACGAAATTTGGCCTTCACCCATACTATTGGTGCAGTAAAACAATTTGCCAAACGCCTGGGTGGGAAACCCATAGATACCTTGATTAAAATGTATGCAGCTAAATGCGTATCAACTGCAATCTATGGCGCTGGCATATGGGGGACGGCCGATTGCTCACAAATCCAACTAGCAGAAAATGCCTTTTTCAGATACTTGCTAGCTGTTCTAAGATCTGTTTCAACCACCATTTGCCATAAAGAGTTAAACCGAGTGCACATTACAGATTTAATAAAGGTCACACCCGTCATGTTATGGCATAAGATCTGGTCCTCGGATGAGACAGCCTTCAGCAGGGATGTGATTCAGGACTGTATGAATCAATCAGCGGCTAAGAAGATCATTTGGCTTCAATATATTAAAAGTTTTATGACCTCCATTGGGCATCCTGAATTCTTCGCAACCCCGAGCACATGCTCATTAATATCGAAAAAACTTTTAAAAGACACTTGCCTTGAATTGTTGGAAGATAGACGGTGGTTCCTGGATGGTAACAAGTCAACAATCATCTCTCATCGCCGCATTCTACACGGACCTGGTTTACATCCGTATTTGGCCCCGGAAATTTCCAGTTATACAAGAATGCTTTTAACTAGGATGAGAACCGACTGCTTTTATAGGCTGATAACTTTCCCGACTCCAAACGACTGGTCGCTGTTACTGATAAAATGTCCATGTGATGATATTTCGACTCAGTCTAACATCCACAGCATCTTTTTTTGTAAATATTATGAGTGGGGGAGAAAGAGAATTTTGTTACCCCAGTTAAGGCTGCGGGGTCTGCGTCAATGCAGACCTGCTTTAATTAGACTGTACATGTTACATGACGAACTTACTGTGGATGCAGCTGCTAAATATCTGAAATACGTGGTTAGAACTAGGGGCACTATGACCTAATGCTAGTGTCGGACCCTACATATATATGTAGCTAATAGTATATTCAATTAACTGATTTCCTCTGATCTCCTTTTTATAATGCTTTTTATAAAAAAAATTAGCACTTTTAATGTTTAACTGTATTACTTATGTGGTATGAATTTTATATGTGCTTTTATGGTCTTTTAATAATACCGAATAAAGCTATCTTGACTTGACTTGACTTGTATGCTGAGGCAAGAAACCCCACTCCTGGAGCCACCAGGAGAGTGGTAGTGCCAGCAGATGCACCAAAAGGTGAAGGAGTTTGTTAGCTTCTGTGTTACCTGTCAGGCCAGTGGTAAGACCGGTGGCCACCCAAAGGCCCCCCTGATACCACTGCCTGTGGTGGGGGTTCCCTTTGAAAGGGTAGGTGTGGACATTGTGGGTCCACTTGACCCTCCCACAGCCTCAGGGAACACATGCATTCTAGTAGTAGTGGATCATGCTACTAGGTACCCTGAAGCAATTCCACGTAGGACTACTACAGCACCTGCAGTAGCCAAGGCCCTCCTGTGTGTCTTCACCAGGGTAGGGTTTCCTAAGGAGGTGGTTTCAGACAGAGTTTCTAACTTCATGTCTGCTTACCTGAAACACATGTGGAAGGAGTGTGGAGTGCAGTACAAGTTTACTATCCCATACCATCCACAAACCAATGGTCTTGATGAGAGGTTCAACAAGACATTGAAAGGCATGATCATGGGACTCCCTGAAAAAGTCAAGTGGAGATGGGATGTTCTGTTGCCATGCCTGCTTTTCGCTTACAGGGAAGTGCCACAGAAGGGAGTAAGGTTTTCCCCCTTTGAACTTCTGTTTGGTCATCCGGTGAGGGAACCACTCTGTCTTGTGAAAGAGGGTTGTGTGAGGCCTCTCCAAGAACCCAAGCAAGACATTGTGGGCTATGTGCTTGGCCTAAGGTCCAGAATGGCTGAGTACATGGAAAAGGCATCCAAGAATCTTGAGGTCAACCAGGAGCTTCAGAAGCACTGGTATGACCAAAAAGCTGCACTGGTTGAATTTCAACCTGGGCAAAAGGTGTGTGTTATGGAGCCGGTGGCCCCCAGGGCACTCCAGGATAGATGGAGTGGCCCTTACCCTATCCTAGGAAAGTAGAGTAAGATCGCTTACTTAGTTGACCTGGGCACACGCAGGACACCCAAAAGGCTTATCCATGTGAACTGCCTCAAGCTCTACAATGAAAGGGCTGACATCACCATGCTGATGGTGACTGATGAGGAACAGGAAGCAGAGAGTGAACCTCTCCCTGATCTCCTCTCCAATAGCCCAAATGATGGGTCAGTAGATGGAGTTGTCTTTTCAGACACCCTCTCTGCCCAACAGCAGGCTGACTGCAAGCAAGTCTTGCAACAGTATGCTAGTCTCTTTTCCCTGACCCCTGGTCTGACAAACTGGTGTACACATGATGTGGACACTGGTGACAGTGCACCTGCAAAGAACAAGATCTATCGACAATCAGACCAAGTCAAGGAAAGCATCAAAGCTGAAGTCAGTAAGATGCTGGAGTAAGGGGTTATTGAACCATCTGAGAGCCCCTGGGCTAGCCCATTGGTTCTGATCCCCAAGCCTCATCCACAGGTGGAAAGAGAGAAATTAGGTTTTATGTGGACTATAGAGGGCTCAACTCACCCTAGCCCAAGAGCAGATGAGTTGATAGACAACTTAGGGGAAGCCAAATTTCTAATTGCCTTTGATTTAACTGCAGGGAACTGGCAGATTGGCATGGCCCCAGGAGCAAAAGAGAAAAGAGCAGTCTCCACACCTGATGGGCACTATCAGTTCACTGTAATGCCTTTGGGGTTAAAGAATGCCTCTGCCACCTTCCTGAGGTTGGTGAATCAAGCCCTGCCTGGGTTAGAATCCTTTAGTGCAGCTTATCTTGATGATATTGCTGTCTTCAGCTCCACCTGGCAGGATCACCTGATCTACCTTGGGAAGGTTTTAAAAGGCCTGCAATCTGTAGGCCTAACTATCAAGGCATCCAAATGCCAGATAGGGCAGGGCACTGTGGTGTGCTTGGGCCACCTTGTTGGTGGAGGCCAGGTACAACCCTTAAAGCCCAAGATCTAGGCCATCCTGGACTGGGCAGCTCCAACAACACAGACCCAAGTCAGGGCATTCATTGGCTTGATTGGCTACTACAGGAGGTATGTGAAGGGATATGGGTCCAGTGTGACTCCCCTCACAGAACTCACCTCCAAGAAGATGCCTAAGAAAATCAACTGGGCTGTTAGTTGCCAAAAGGCTTTTTACACCCTGAAAGAAGCAATGTGCTCTGCGCCAATTCTAAAAGCACCAGATTATGCCAAGCAGTTCATAGTGCAAAGTGATCCCTCTGAGCTAGGGATAGGAGCAGTCCTATCCCAGACCAATGATGAAGGCCAAGACCAACCTGTTGCTTTCATAGGCAGGAAGCTTCTCCCCAGAGAGCAGCGTTGGAGTGCCATTGAGAGGGAGGCCTTTATTGTGGTTTGGTGCCTGAAGAAGTTGAGGCCCTACTTGTTTGGAACTCACTTCCTGGTTCAAACTGACCACAGACCACTCAGATGGCTAATGCAAATGAAGGTGGAAAATCCAAAACTACTGAGGTGGTCCATCTCCCTAGAGGGAATGGACTTTGAAGTGGAACACTGACCTGGGACTGCCCAAGGCATCCAAATGCCAGATATGGCCATCTTTCTTGCATGGTATGCCCCCACATTTTGCTGAATTGCTGATGTACTTTGACTGAGTGTGCCCTGGGTTCCTGCCAATAAGGTACCCAGGGCCTGTGTTCCTTCCCTAAAACTGCATTGAAGCCTAAACCCAATTGCCATCTCTGGCCACATGTCAGCCCCTGGTAAATGGTACCCTAGGTACCCAGGGCACTGTGACCAGAGAAGGCCCCTAAGGCCTCCAAGGGTGGCACAATAAGTGATTGTGCCACCTTAGAGGCACTGTACCCGGACACACACACACACACACACTGCATTAGCAGGTTGAGTGTCTCACCACGATCCAGGCATGAGACTAAAACAATGGGATCACAGCCCAAATGTTCTGGGCTTGCTGAGATGAAAGGAAGGACCTGAACTACATTGTGTCCAGAACAACTGCTATAAAAGGATACCTCTGCTAAGGAATGTGGTTTGACTTCAGCTTGTTTATCAAGAAACTCAGCAATGTCAGCATGTTCACCGTTATATGGAGGTGGTCTGTGACTGACTGCGGCAAGCCCACCTTCAACAGCCAATTGTCGAGTTATGGGAAAAGTGGTATCCTCAACCTTTGAAGATGGGCAACGACCACCATCATCACTTTTGTGATCACCTGACGGGATCTGATAAGGCGAAGGTGAACACGAGAAACAACATTTTCATGGCTGACCTTGAACCACAGGTATCGTCTGTCGGACTGAAGAACTGGCACATGAAAGCATTCATCCTATTATCGAGTTGCCCAGTTCCAGGACAGACAGAACTTGGGCCACTATGAGCATTTTGAATAAGTCCTTCCACAGGAATGTATTCACACCGTGAATATTTAAAAAAGGATGAAGGAATCCATCCTTCTTTGGCACAAGGAAATAGTGGGAGTAACAAGTCCCTATTTCTGAGGCTGGGCCCCTCTCAATGGACCTTGTGGACAGTACAGCTTGCACCTCTTGAAGTAAGTTGAGTAGGTGCTCCTCTGAAAGCCCCTTGTTGGACCTGGCACCTTGGCGTGAGTTTCCCTTCCACTTTTTGCTGATGTGCCTCAGATGTTTTTGCTGGTGTCCGCTGCTCAGGGCACTGCGCCACGGCCAATCCGTGCCGCAGTGCGAGTGCTCCCTATGTAAAGTGTAACTGTGATTGGTATTCCTGATTGGTTCATTGGATTTACTGTCAGTCCCCAGTAAAGTGCACCAGGAGTGCCAGGGCTTGTAAATACCAATACTGCTAGTGGGCCTGCAGCGCTGGTTGCGCCACCCACAGAAGCAGCCTTTTAAAATGTGTCTAGGGTCTGCCATTGCAGAAAATGCGTGCAGTCTGGTACTGTCATGCTAGCTGGGCAAGTGCACACACTTGCCAGCCCCCAAAGCTTCCCTTAACTTCATATTAGTCACCCCTATGGTAGGCCCAAGGGCAGGGTGCATTGTAAGTGTAAGGTAGGACATGCTCTGATGAGTGTGGCATGTCCTAATAGTGAATTACTGCCAAATTCGTTTTTCACTATTGTAAGGCTACCTGTTCCCTTTAGGCCAGATGGGCTGCTGGAATTATTACACTCTATAACCCCAGCAGGCTCAGGGAACATGGTAGAAAATAATGTTTCGTATGCCTAAACTCAGAATAATAAAATACTTCTTTTAGTAAAGTTTATTTTAATATCCTGTGTTTGCAAATGCTACTTTTAGAAAGTTAGCATTTGCTTGCCATTTCAGCCCGCCTCTGCAGTATGTGTATCTGACTGTCTGGGTTGTGTGAGTGACAGGGCCGGGGGATGACAGGTGGTGAATGCAAGGATTACACCTTAGTGGGAGGTAGGAGTGCCCCTGGACTCTTAATCAGGCTGTGCTCTGCCACCACAACGCTGGCTCCGCCCCCCTGGGGAGCGACTGATGACTCAGCCTGCACCTGGCCCAGGAAGGGCAAAGCACTGTCATCAAGGTACTCCTGGCTGCCCCTGTCCACACAATGCTGGCTCCGCCTCCCTGTGGAGCGTCTGATGTGCCTGCCCTCACACTGAAGGCAGAAGCCAGAAGTACACCCAACAAGTACTCAGAGACTGAAAGCAGTTATGCAAAGGCCCCCCTGGCCTGAGAAGACAAAAGAAATGCTGTATAAAATTAGGAGCCCTGCTCCTTGTAAATCAGAATCCTGTTTCCCACAAAGAACCTCTGCCCGACTAGAAGGAGAAGAAGACGCTGGAAGGACTGGCCTGCTGCTTGCCTTGCTGAGAAAGGAGAGGAGAAGACTTTTGAAAAGACTTTGCTGACTTGTGCTTTGAAACATTCTCCAAGGGCTTGATTGAGCTTGCCCCCTGATCTGAACCCCAGGACTAGTGGGTTCTTGGTGCTTCTGCTCGTCCTGACATTCGAGCCGTGTGTGCATCCCGCTGGAACCAGACTGCGCCTCTCATCGCCCCTCCTAGGGCTGTGGCACTTGGGAGCTTGCCTGCCTTTGTCCCCGTGAGAGCCTCGCTCCGATCGGAGTCGCTCTCTGCCCTCGGGCTAGGCTTCCTGCTCCTCTGCCCCTTGCCTGCTACTGGAGCGCGCTGAAGTGCTCTCACATCTCCCCCCAGAATTCCTCTTACGATCGCAATCCACGCCGGGTCAACAGCTGCACGGGCCGTGCCCTGTGACCCAGCTTCGCTATCCCAGAGACTCATCAGGCCGCGCCGCCCAAGCTGAGGAGACCCCCGCACTGCTGTGCTAAGGGTCGCGGGCCGCGCCTGCCTGAGTGCACACGCCACTGACGTCAGGATCCAGAAGTGCCCCCAATCGTCTGAGTCGCGCTGACTCGTGCCGACTCGCCTAAAGAACTCGCAACGTTCATCCAAGGTTCCTGTAACGGGCTCGGGGCCCGTAATGTGTTATTTCCCCGTCATCGAGGCTTCGCGCATCCAAGTGCCGAAGGAGGAAGTCTGCGCTCCCACGAGAGTCCTTGAGGGTGAGTGAGAACCACGCGCACGCCTTCCGTCCTCCCCTCTTGGACCCCTAGCCCCCCTGACAGGCGCCCCGCTCACCAGAACCCTCCCGCAGTACGAGCCGCTCCGTCAAGCCCGGCTCGCACCCGGCTCTGCCCTTGTCCCGGCCCGTGCCGCTGGGAAAGGCCATCCGCGGCGCAGGCATGCTCACGCCTGATGCGTGAGCCGCGGTAGGGCCCGGGTCCATTTCACCGAGAGGAGCGGGGGTAGCGCTGCGAAGCGCACCGTAGGTCAAAGACTGGTCTGGAGTTCCCCGAACTGGCCCTAAAAGTACTTTGGAAATATCAGGAAACTGAGAGAACTGTTGTGGAGCTGAATTGAAACGAAAACGCTTATTTTGGAACTGTAACTAAGAGAAGCTTGCCCAATTACAACCTGTGGCCTGAATCTAAAAACGTTATATTGGTCTTGTAATAAGTCTGAACTGCTCATATATATATTTTTACATAAAGAATCGTATTTTTATATATTCACAGCCTGGTGTCCATTTGTGGGGGGATTGGTACATTTTACTGTGTGTGTTATTACAAATGCTTAACTGAATAACGCCTGAAGAATAGCCTTGGCTGCTCACGCCACGCACCTAGAGGGTGAGCAAGGGTAATTCTAAGGGGTCATCCTTCGCCCTGACTTAGAGGAGAGGGTCCCTGCTTGTCACAAGTGCATACTTGCGCCAACCAGAGACCCCCAATTCTAACATTGGACGCAGCGGTGAGGATTTGCATTTGTAGTTGACATACAGTGAATTGCTGATCACCACATAGCGAGAGCAGACCTATAACGCAGCCACAGATTTCCATTTGTTGATAATTTTGTTGAGACATCTGCCATTGTTGAAGCCATGCCTGGCTCACTCCCTGCTGGAAGAGCACCCTCTGAGATATCTGGAATTGAAGATGTAGATTGGGAACACGGAGGACTGGAAGGCTACAAAGTAGAGCAATTGAGAGGCTTCTGTGTAAAGTTCAGAGTTGCACACACCGGGTGCAAAAAGAAAGGCCAATACATCAAGGCACTGAGAGCCTGGAAAGAGTCTAGAGAACCACAGAATGCGGTGGAAATCATACCACCAGATTGCATTGTGGAGCCCAGCAGAGGCCTGTCACCAGAGGAGCTGGCGGACAGGGCAGCAGACAGGGCACATGCAATGGAGATGGCAAGATTAGCTGGGCAAATGGAAATGGACAAACAAAGATTGGTCATGGAGGCGCAGCAATGCCAAATGGAGCATGACCTGAGATTGAAGGAGTTGGAGCTGAGAGGTTTGGGAACAACTCCTTCTGGTGGCAGCACAATGCCAGTGCAGGTAGAGTCCAGGGTGTACATACCCAAAGATGTAGTTAAGGAGTTCTTTAGGGGGGATGACATAGGACAGTGGTTTAGGGCTTATGAAGTAGCCATGTCCTCCCACCGGGTCCCTGACAAGGATTGGGGAGCGGGGTTGTGGGGAAGGTTCCTTAGCGAAGGGCGGGACACCCTCCTAGATTTGCCCCTTGAAGTACAAAGTTCCTACCCCCGCATGAAGGAGGCCTTAATGACCAGATATGGGCTTACCCCTGAAATGTATAGACAGAATTTTCAGGGGTTGTACTAAGCTTCCTGGGAGTACGTATGTGGAGTATGTAACTTTCTTTTGCAGAGCACTGGATGGTTGGGTGAAGGGTAATCAGGTGAATGATTTTCAAGGCCTCTTTGATTTAATTGCATGGGAGAACTTGTCCGGTAATTGTTTTCCTGAGCTACGCCAGCACCTGATTGATAGCAAGCTGACTAACCCCAGGAAGCTTGCTGAGGAGGCGGACCGCTGGCTCAGCACCAGGGTTCACAAGGGTCCAGTGGGAGACTCCGCCAAGGGTGGGCAGGGTCCCCAGCAGAAGAGTGGGGGGACAGGGGTAAACAGAAAGGGTTCCCTAAAGGCCCCCAAAGTAATCCCCAAGGGAACCAGCAGAAAGGTTCTCAGCCTCCCCCACCCCCAAAGCAGAACGGGGGCCCGACAGGTAGACCTGTTCCAAAGGGGCCCTTCAATTGTTTCAGATGTGGTGACCCGGGGCACATTGCCAGTGACCCCAAGTGTCGCCTGTTTGGTAAACCGGCACCCACTGGTGCTCCACCCCGGCAAGTAACTAGTGTTAATTTGGGAGAAGAAGTAGTGGCCCCAGGGGGTGGAGATCCTGTCCAGATGACCCTAGTTTCGCTAGGAGACAGTGAGATGGTCCCTGAGAACTACCTGCCCTCTAACACTAAGAAATATGGGAAGGTGGTGACCATCAATGGTAAGAAAGCTGAGGCTCTTAGAGATACAGGAGCCAGTGTGACTGCAGTGAGGCAGCACCTGGTGTCTCAAGAGCAGGTTGTACCCCATGCCTACTGTAGGGTTATCAATGCTGATAATTCAGAGAGTCAGTGTCCGATGGCTCAAGTTCCCTTCGAGTGGGGGGGTCTCTGGTACTCTGCAGGTCTGTGTGAGGAAAGCCATGCCTGTAGACTGTTTGCTAGGGAATGACTTGGAGGACTCCCCTTGGAAAAAGGTGGAGAAGACGACTCACCTGAGGATGGTGGGTCTGCCTGACTGGGCGTGCGTGACCACCCGGTCAATGGCAGCCAGTAGGGGTGCTCAAGAGATCCTGGGGCCTGAAGGAGAGGCCCAGGAACCGGCCTTAGGGAGAAGGCGCAGGGGGCGCGGGAAACCGGCCCCTGAAGTTCCCACGGTCCGGGAGGAAGCAGACCTTGAGGGGGATGCCCTGGAGCCTACTGGGGAACAGATAGCTGAACTGGGGGACCTGCCTGAGATGACCCATTGGCAGCAAGAAGGAGGCCCCTCCAGGGAGGAATTCTGCAGGGAGCAGAAAGAATGCCCTTCTCTCGTGGGTATGCGGCAGCAGGCTGCAGACCAGGCCAATGGTGTTCAGGCCAAGACACATTATGTGTGATGGGAGAATGACCTCCTGTATTCAGAGCCTAAGGCTGCTGAACCTGGGTCAGCCCGTGTGCTGGTGGTACCCCAGAAGTTCAGAGCCTTCCTACTGGGGTTGGCTCACGATGTTCCGTTAGCAGGACATTTGGGGATGGACAAGACCTATGACAGGCTTGTCACCCACTTTTATTGGCCCCAAATGCACAAGAGCTCAGATGCTCATTGTAGATCCTGTCAGACTTGCCAGGCAAGTTGTAAGAGCGGAGGGAGGCACAAGGCTCCTCTGCAACCCTTCCCCGTGGTCGGTACGCCATTCCAGCGAGTGGGTATTGACATTGTTGGGCCTCTGGACCCCAAGACAGCCATGGGCAACAGGTTCATCCTGGTCTTGGTGGACCATGCCACCCGGTACCCTGAAGCCATCCCTCTGAGGACAGTGACGGCCCCCGTGGTGGGACGTGCACTGATGGGAATTTTCTCACGAGTGGGATTCCCTCTAGAGGTGGTGAGTGATAGGGGGACCAACTTCATATCCAAGTATATGAAGTCCCTTTGGCAAGAGTGTGGTGTAACCTACAAGTTCACCACCCCTTACCATCCCCAAGGAAATGGGTTGGTTGAGAGATTCAACCGAACCCTAAAAGGCATGATCATGGGCCTGGAAGGTCCAATGAGGCGTAAGTGGGACGTCCTCTTGCCATGCCTTCTCTTTGCATACCGTGAGGTGCCACAGAAGGCCCTAGGGCTCAGCCCCTTTGAACTGCTGTATGGTCACCCAGTGAGAGGACCTCTGAGTTTGGTAAAGGAAGGCTGGGAGCAATCTCCCAGGAAACCTCCCCTAATGTATACAGTTACATGCTGGCCTTCAGAAACCAGACCAGGCGCTTCAGACAACTTGCTGAGGCAAATCTGGAAGCCAGCCAGGAAGAGATGAAGCGGTGGTACGACCAGAATGCCACTCTGGTAGAGCTTCAGCCTGGGCAAAAGGTGTGGGTCTTGGCCCCAGTGGAGCCTTGTGCACTTCAGGATAAGTGGACAGGTCCATTTGAGGTTGTGGAGCGCAAGAGTCCGGTAACCTACTTGGTGGACATGCAGTCTCCCAGGAACCCTTTGAGGGTCCTACATGTTAACCGCCTTAAGCCCCACTTGGAGAGGTCCGAAGTGGGCATGTTGTTGGCAACTGATGAGGGAATGGAGGAGGAGTCTGAGCCTCTTCCTGACCTCTTGGTAGCCTCTGAGAAAGATGGGTCAGTGGATGGAGTTAACCTCTCACCCACCCTGACGCCTGAGCAACAGGAAGACCGCCGCCAATTACTGGGGCAGTTTCCAGATCTGTTCTCCCTGGTTCCTGGTGTCACAGATTGGTGCGTCCATGATGTGGACACAGGAACCAGCTTACCTGTGAGGCATAAGGCCTACAGAGTGACTGACAGGGTCAGGGCCTGTATCAAGGAGGAGGTCTCCAAGATGCTTGCTCTTAGGGTGGTTGAGTCCTCCAGCAGTCCTTGGTCCAGCCCCGTGGTCTTGGTCCCAAAGGCTGCTGCGCCGGGAGCCACACCTGAACTCCGGTTCTGTGTGGACTACAGAGGGCTCAATTCAGTCACCAAGACTGACGCGCACCCTATCCCCAGAGCTGATGAGCTCATTGATCGGCTAGGGGCTGCCCGGTTCCTCAGCACGTTTGATCTAACATCTTGGTACTGGCAGATCGCCTTGACCGATGGGGCAAAAGAGAGGTCAGCATTCTCTACACCAGATGGGCATTTCTAGTTCCGGGTTATGCCATTTGGAATGAAGAATGCCCCTGCCACCTTTCAGAGGTTGGTCAACCAGGTGTTGGTTGGGCTGGATGAGTTCAGTGCCGTCTAAATGGATGACATCGCAGTGTTCAGTGGCACCTGGCCAGAACACCTGCGGCACCTCTGGGAAGTGTTGACGGCGCTGCGCAAAGCAGGCCTCATAATCAAGGCAAGCAAGTGCCAGATTGGGCAGGGTTCAGTGGTGTACTTGGGACACCAAGTGGGGAGTGGCAAGGTGGCCCCCTTGCAACCCAAAATTGAGACGATCCTGGCTTGGGAACCCCCCAAGACCCAGACTGCAGTGAGAGCCTTCCTGGGGCTCACTGGGTACTACAGGAGGTTTGTCAATGGTTATGGCACTATTGTGACCCCCTTGACAGAGCTGACTTCGAAGAAGCAGCCCAGGAATGTGATTTGGACTGACACCTGCCAGAAGGCTTTTGACACCCTGAAAACTGCCATGTGCACGGCGCCCGTGCTCCTGGCCCCTGATTTCTCCAAGGAATTTCTAGTGCAAACAGACGCTTCAGAGCATGGTGTAGGGGCTGTTCTCTCACAGATGACTGAGGAGGGCTGGGACCAACCTGTAGCCTTCATCAGTAGGAGGTTACTTCCACGGGAACGTAGGTGGAGTGCAATAGAACGAGAAGCATTTGCTGTGGTCTGGGCACTGAAGAAGCTAAGACCCTACTTGTTTGGGTCTCACTTCCGGGTTCAGACAGACCACAGGCCCCTCAGATGGTTGATGCAAATGAGGGGTGAGAACCCAAAACTGTTGAGGTGGTCCATCTCCCTACAGGGTATGGACTTCACGGTGGAACATCGCCCTGGCACAGATCACGCCAACGCTGACGGTCTGTCCAGGTTTCTCCGCCTTAGTGATGAGGAACTCCCTGGGGAAGGGTAGTTCTCCCCACATTTCAGCTGGAGGGGACACGTGTTAGACCTGGCACCTTGGCGTGAGTTTCCCTTCCACTTTTTGCTGATGTACCTCAGATGTTTTTGCTGGTGTCCGCTGCTCAGGGCACTGCGCCCACGGCCAATCCGTGCCGCAGTGCGAGTGCTCCCTATGTAAAGTGTAACTGTGATTGATATTCCTGATTGGTTCATTGGATTTACTGTCAGTCCCCAGTAAAGTGCACCAGGAGTGCCAGGGCTTGTAAATACCAATACTGCTAGTGGGCCTGCAGCGCTGGTTGCACCACCCACAGAAGCAGCCTTTTAAAATGTGTCTAGGGTCTGCCATTGCAGAACCTGCGTGCAGTCTGGTACTGTCATGCTAGCTGGGCAAGTGCACACACTTGCCAGCCCCCAAACCTTCCCTTAACTTCATATTAGTCACCCCTATGGTAGACCCAAGGGCAGGGTGCATTGTAAGTGTAAGGTAGGACATGCTCTGATGAGTGTGGCATGTCCTAATAGTGAATTACTTCCAAATTCGTTTTTCACTATTGTAAGGCTACCTGTTCCCTTTAGGCCAGATGGGCTGCTGGAATTATTACACCCTATAATCCCAGCAGGCTCAGGGAACATGGTAGAAAATAATGTTTAGTATGCCTGAACTCAGAATAATAAAATACTTCTTTTAGTAAAGTTTATTTTAATATCCTATGTTTGCAAATGCTACTTTTAGAAAGTTAGCATTTGCTTGCCTAACCATTTCAGCCCGCCTCTGCAGTATGTGTATCTGACTGTCTGGGTTGTGTGAGTGACAGGGCCGGGGGATGACAGGTGGTGAATGAAAGGATTACACCTTAGTGGGAGGTAGGAGTGCCCCTGGACTCTTAATCAGGCTGTGCTCTGCCACCACAATGCTGGCTCCGCCCCCCCTGGGGAGCGACTGATGACTCAGCCTGCACCTGGCCCAGGAAGGGCGAAGCACTATCATCAAGGTACTCCTGGCTGCCCCTGTCCACACAATGCTGGCTCCGCCTCCCTGTGGAGCGTCTGATGTGCCTGCCCTCACACTGAAGGCAGAAGCCAGAAGTACACCCAACAAGTACTCAGAGACTGAAAGCAGTTATGCAAAGGCCCCCCTGGCCTGAGAAGACAAAAGAAATGCTGTATAAAAGTAGGAGCCCTGCTCCTTGTAAATCAGAATCCTGTTTCCCACAAAGAACCTCTGCCCGACTAGAAGGAAAAGAAGACGCTGGAAGGACTGGCCTGCTGCTTGCCTTGCTGAGAAAGGAGAGGAGAAGACTTTTGAAAAGACTTTGCTGACTTGTGCTTTGAAATATTCTCCAAGGGCTTGATTGAGCGTGCCCCCTGATCTGAACCCCAGGACTAGTGGGTTCTTGGTTCTTCTGCTCGTCCTGACATTCGAGCCGGGTGTGCATCCCGCTGGAACCAGACTGCACCCCTCATCACCCCTCCTAGGGCTGTGGCACTCGGGAGCTTGCCTGCCTTTGTCCCCGTGAGAGCCTCGCTCCGATCGGAGTTGCTCTCTGCCCTCGGGCTAGGCTTCCTGCTCCTCTGCCCCTTGCCTGCTACTGGAGCGTGCTGAAGCGCTCTCACCCCTCCCGCCGGAATTCCTCGGACGATCGCGATCCACGCCGGGTCGACAGCTGCACGGGCCGTGCCCTGTGACCCCGCTTTGCTATCCCAGAGACTCATCAGGCCGCGCCGCCCTCGCTGAGGAGACCCCCGCACCGCCGTGCTAAGGGTCGCGGGCCGCGCCTGCCTGAGTGCACATGCCACTGACGTCAGGATCCAGAAGTGCCCCCAATCGTCTTAGTCGCGCTGACTCGTGCCGACTCGCCTAAAGAACTCGCAACGTTCATCCAAGGTTCCTGTAACGGGCTCGGGGCCCGCAACGTGTTATTTCCCCGTCATCGAGGCTTCGCGCATCCAAGTGCCGAAGGAGGAAGTCTGCGCTCCCACGAGAGTCCTTGAGGGTGAGTGAGAACCACGCGCACCCCTTCCGTCCTCCCCTCTTGGACCCCTAGCCCCCCTGACAGGCGCCCCGCTCACCAGAACCCTCCCGCAGTACGAGCCGCTCCGTCAAGCCCGGCTCGCACCCGGCTCTGCCCTCGTCCCGGCCCGTGCCGTTGGGAAAGGCCATCCGCAGCGCAGGCTTGCTCACGCCTGATGCGTGAGCCGCGGTAGGGCCCGGGTCTATTTCACCGAGAGGAGCGGGGGGAGCGCTGCGAAGCGCACTGTAGGCCAAACACTGGTCTGGAGTTCCCCGAACTGGCCCTAAAAGTACTTTGGAAATATCAGGAAACTGAGAGAACTGTTGTGGAGCTGAATTGAAACGAAAACCCTTATTTTGGAACTGTAACTAAGAGAAGCTTGCCCAATTACAACCTGTGGCCTGAATCTAAAAACGTTATATTGGTCTTGTAATAAGTCTGAACTGCTCATATATATATTTTTACACAAAGAATCGTATTTTTATATATTCACAGCCTGGTGTCCATTTGTGGGGGGATTGGTACATTTTACTGTGTGTGTTATTACAAATGCTTAACTGAATAACGCCTGAAGAATAGCCTTGGCTGCTCACGCCACGCACCTAGAGGGTGAGCAAGGGTAGTTCTAAGGGGTCATCCTTCGCCCTGACTTAGAGGAGAGGGTCCCTGCTTGTCACAAGTGCATACTTGCGCCAACCAGAGACCCCCAATTCTAACACCCCTCTTGTACTGGTGGAAGCTGCGCGAGAGTCAACAAGAAATAGAAGGGTATAGCCCTGCCAGATAATCTCCAGGACTCATCTGTTGGATGTGATGGACTGCCATCCTAGAAGAATATGTCAGATCCTGTCTCTCACAGGGTGGTTGTGCACGACTAAGGACAAACTAAAACAGCTTAGAAGCTGATGCTGCAGGGGAGGGGGTCAAGGAATATCGGTGCTCCAGTGGCCTGCATATCGTCTGCCTGATCCCAGGCCTCAGCCACAAAATAGTAAAGGTGACTGGAGTGGGCAGGGGGCCGGAGGTTACCTATACACCAAATCTTTGGAATTGCCTTGAACGGACAGAAACAGAGGAGGGAACTGTCTCCCAATGGTTAAACAGGCCTAAAACGCTGCAGCCTGGCTTACCTTGAAGTGCCGAAGGGAGGAATAATTTTTTTCACGTAACAGGCAGTATCCGTCAAAAGGCATGAGGGATGCCTGCACATCTCAACAGAAGCCTGTGATCTCATCCATGCATGGCGACGGAGTACCTCACTAGTGCCGACTGCTTTCCCCAAGCAATCGGTAGTTTCCAGAATAGCCCAAATCACATATTAAGCTGCATCCTGACCAACTTCAATGGTTTGAGCTAAAGAGGCCATAAGCGCTTCCGGGACTGCCGGCAAGTTCTAACTGACTATGTTCCAGAGGGCGAGTGTATTATGGCCTCATACGCAACTGGCATTCACTAACCTCAAGGTTAGGTTGGCACAAAGAACAAACATTTCCCAAACACCTCAATCCTTTTTGACTCCCTGTTTGTGGGAGTTATAGGGAATTAATCCACCTTACTAGTGGAGACTCGGACCACAAAATTGCCATAATAAAGAAACTGCTTACGAAAATCAGGGTTACCAGGGGCTGTCCTGTGATACCTAGCCACTTACCTGTTCACTAATGGGTAAAAGCAAAGCTTAGACCAAGTGCCCATAGAGGTGTGAGTTTGGACATCTTTGAACGGTAGTAAGGCCAGGCTGAAGAATTTCAGTACGTACTTTTGATTTACACTCAAAACAGGGAAGTTGTAAAAGTAGGACCACAGAAGCAAGTCTAATGCCTACTGCAAAGGAAGCACTATCTTTTGTTGGCAGCCAAAGGGAGAAAATCAACCCTGAATCGGGGGAAGGATCAAGCCCACTTGACTCTTGAAAATCTATATATACACTGTCATTATAATGTGGAGAAAATCAGGTCCATCACCTTCATTGTCACCTCCAAGTGGTGGCAAACTCGTTGGAATCAAAAAGCTGGTGGCGAAACAGAGGATGGCTCCATAGAAGAGCGAGCGTTTGCCAGAATCAAATTGTATGTGAACCAGGTGTGCTGAAGTGGAGTAAGAGTGTGACCTCAGTTGGGGTCGAGGCCAATTTGACTCGGGGGTCGGATACCAGGGTCAGGATAGCATCTACCTCCTATAACTTCAGAACTAGCCTCAAAGAGGAATGTACCAGAGCAGGTCTTGAAACTGGAATGCAATTCAGCACTGGAGGTGGTGTGAAATCTGAGGCGGGCACCAGGAGCTCTGATAGTGTTAAGGATGGATCCACTGGCGGTAAGCTGACTGGGGTCCTAAGGCACCAGGGGGAGCCAGAAGAGTGCTGCACAAATGTGCATCAGAGCTACCCTAAAGGTCTTGAACTGTTGCAGCATTAACGATGGCCGAGGGAACTTGGGCGTATCGATATCAACTGTGGGATCAGCTTAGCTAGAGAATGGTGGGATGGTGTGAAGTGCCACTTCACCTTCTAGTGTTTCTGCTTCGATCTGGATTTCCTTATAGGGTGACCTCAACTGTGACTAGGACCTGCTGCAGTATCAAACTCGAGAGCGGGAACAGGTCCGCACCTTTGACTTGCGAGCTTGAGAGGGGCTTGGGTGGTTTCTTTTGATGTTTAGTGACGTCCAGCTTTGCTTCATGGTCCCAGACCACTTTCAGGTGCATAAGGACACATTCCTCACATGAACTGGAGTCATTGTCATAATCCCAAATGCCAGAGGCACACCTCATGGGAGTCCATCACCGCTATCTTTCTGCGACAATTGAGGCATGGTTTGAACCCTGTAGTTTTAGATGGGGACATAATTTCCTTACACAATGGATTTCAGATTGAAAATTCCTCAAACCTGGGAAAAAGGAATCAGAGCTCTGGATCTGTGTTCAAAGGTGCAGAAACAAGAAACCGATGTCGGCACGCAGAGGCGGTGCATTTATGTGGCTCCGCTGCTCCACTTTCAGGGCAGAACTAGGTCAAAGTGAAATTGTGTCCACGCACTGCTATTAAAATGTCCAGATTCGGTCTGGCACCTGGGGGATACTCTAAAGTTGAAGAAACTGCAGCAAGAAGTATCCATTAGAAACTAATTTTGAAAAGCAAATTATTATTAAGCAGTGCTGTAGTTACTACTTTACTTATCCCATGGATGGCCTACGAGAACACAAATGGACAAAGGGGGTTAGAATTTCATATAGGACCCCCTTCTCACGTCCAACAATGTTCAACATGGCTTCAATCCCACACTTGGCCTGGGTGGTAGACTGAAAGATACAAAATGTTGTTTTGTAGACAAATGTTCAATTTAAGCAAGGAATTTAATGACGGTTGAGACAGGGCCGTTCCTGGTAAGATCTTCCTGGAGTTGGAGGGAGCACATGCTGCAAATTGTTCCTTGTAGCGAACTATGAGCCATGAGACAGTACGGTTTGGATGCAGGCTGATCGGCCTACCTGCAAGCCCTGGATCTGAGTAAGCTGAAAGAGACGACTGACCATACAACACATCGGAAGCTTCCTGAGCTAGACAGCAGTGCCGTGAGGGAAACGGCTTTCCGAATTTACCTCTTTGGGGCCACTAGAACTGTGCCTCAGCACCGCCGTGAGGGAAACGGCGCAACGAACAGCAACACCTTGATCGACGGCGCCGAGGGGGCAGGGAACTACAATTCCCAGGTGCCCCGGCGGCCGTGACGACAGCAGAGCGCCCGGAGGCGCGTAAAAAGAGTGCAGCGCCGAGCGTGCACTGGGAGCTTCCTGAGCTAGACAGCAGTGCCGTGAGGGAAACGGCTTTCCGAATTTACCTCTTTGGGGCCACTAGAACTGTGCCTCAGCACCGCCGTGAGGGAAACGGCGCAACGAACAGCAACACCTTGATCGACGGCGCCGAGCGGGCAGGGAACTACAATTCCCAGGTGCCCCGGCGGCCGTGACGACAGCAGAGCGCCCGAGGCGCGTAAAAAGAGTGCAGCGCCGAGCGTGCACTGGGAGCTTCCTGAGCTAGACAGCAGTGCCGTGAGGGAAACGGCTTTCCGAATTTACCTCTTTGGGGCCACTAGAACTGTGCCTCAGCACCGCCGTGAGGGAAACGGCGCAACGAACAGCAACACCTTGATCGACGGCGCCGAGCGGGCAGGGAACTACAATTCCCAGGTGCCCCGGCGGCCATGACGACAGCAGAGCGCCCGGAGGCGCGTAAAAAGAGTGCAACGCCTCTCGCCCCGCGAGTCGCGCGTGGGGAGCGCCCGGGGCGAAGCCCGGGCAAAGGGCGGGCCGTCTGTGGCCGTCAGTGGACTGCAGTGGACGGGCGGGTCACCTCTCTAACATCTGTGTTAAAAGGTGAGCACCTACCTTGGATTAAAAAATGGCCGATAGTAATAACATTGATGTTGAAAACAAGGGTGTTGCCACTTCTGTCTCCCTCATCACTTCCTTTGAGTCAATGATAGACTCCGCTTTTAATGAAATAGTGGAGACTGAGAGAAGGTTTTCGATGGGTTCCCTTTCCATTAACAATAAAACGACTTTTTCAAGTAGTCGACGTGCCCACTATTCTGGATGATAAAAATACTGTCACCTACATAGCACAAGATTCCGCCTCTACAACACCAGCAGCAGTAATGCCTAAGCTAATACTGACAGCGACATCCCCAGTATCCCTCCAGACAGAGAGAGAGCGTCTCTACAATTACAACTGCTTCGCAGGATGATGTTATTACTCTGGATATCACTGATCCCACCAGTAACAAACCGGGAAGGGAAAAACGTAAAAGAGGCGTAACTAAGCAACGTGCTAATAAAAGGAAACAGCCTTTATTCCACAAAAACCAGCCTACACCACAAAGTCTATGGAATAAAAATAAATCTCCGGGGGCACAAATTGTCCTCATAGAGGATAAAGACTCCGCTGATACGGACAGTATTTCCGATGCAACTACCACTCATCCTTGCAGGAATTCTAAAACCATATGGACCCAAACAGCATTAATGGGTGATAATTACAATCTATCTAGACAGAATGGGAACATAATAGAAACCATAGTCGATACTATTTTTAACCGGATTGAAAAGCAAATGATCAGTCAGTTTAATAACGTTTTTAAAAGACTGGATAGATTAGATAACCTGGTCAAGGCTGGAGAAATAAAAAGGAAGGGATCAATCATCCTGGACCAAGTTAGAGCAGATCGCCTCTTGAAGGAATTGGAAACTGTAAACAATATACTGTCATCAAAGGAACAGGATATCACCAGCACTTTGGGTGGGGTATTGAGCAATTCTGCATCTTTATCTCAATCTACTGTGCCATTAATAACTAAACCCACACCTACTAAAAGAGGGCCAACTATGAATACAGCTAACTCACCCACAAAACCAATCCCCATACCTGCTCCCAGAAAAGTTGCTATTCCATCTACTTCTAACATTCCCGTTCCAAACAGCAATAATGGCCCAACTAAACAAACTGCAGCTCCAAGACCGACTGCTGCCAATAACAACGTGGGTACTGGCTCTCAAGGGTCCATTAAACCTTTTAAACATCAAGGACCAGCCCTACATTTGCCACCGGATGCTTGTCCTTTTGTTTTGGTTCTAGCGGGTGTTCCGCCACTGAGGGAGGACCAGGGGGAATCATGGGTGCAATTGCGAAATAAGAGCATAGACTGGCTGACCAAGCATAAAGGCGTTGGATTTGACATCTCAAGAGAGATCATATCTGCCCGCAGGGTATCGTGGGTCGGTCCTTTACTCAAGGATAAGGAAGGTGACTGTATAGTTCTTAATTTTAAAAATCCTGGGACCGTAAGAAGCCTCCTTAACAGAAATAGCAACTATTCAACCATTCCTACTGTTGCAATCATGTTACCCTTGAGTTACTTTTATAGACAAATGGCCACACAACCTCGCCCACCTTTTATGCAATTTCCATCGTCATTAATGCATTTCCAACCACCATCTATGCATTCCCAACCACCACCTATGCATTTTCGGCCACCACCTATGCAATTTCAACAACCTTATTTCCCATTCCAAACGTATTATAGATTTGCACCTCTTTCGGATCTGGATATGCAAGATTGACCACCTTCGACCACTTTTGTCGAATTATCTTTGACTCCGATATCCGATCCCCTGCTTGTTTCAGAATCCCTGTCTCAATGTACTCTGAGTAAACCTCCCCAGACCCTTACTCATTTGCCTTTGGATTCAGAACTATCTCTTGTTAGCTGGAATATAGCAGGCTTAAAATCTAAACTGAAAATCATAGAGTGGCTCAATTGGGTCGATAATAACTGTGATATATTGTTGCTACAAGAAACTTGGAGTACAACGTCACCAACAATAGAGGGTTTCTGCTGTTATAATCTCAAGGCTTCCCCGTCTTATATGGGTCGACCCAGTGGGGGATTATCTATTTGGTCCAAAATAAAATGTGGGGTGCAAACTAAATTGATCCCCACACCGGGCAATTGTTGTTTTATGGCTATGAAGTACATTAACAGATTGAAATTATGTATTATTAACTTTTATAATAATGATTTTGTTAGCCGTCCAAATGGTAATTTTACATTACTGTTTAATTTTATAGATGAAATCATGGGGGGGCAAAAGTACGGACCCTTTGATGGTATTTGCATCGGAGGGGATTTTAATGCACATATGTATCGCCATAGCCCAATATGTAAAAACGGGGAAGAATTGAAAAATCATATAGCTTCCCGTGATCTAGTTAATGTTATGGAAATTGTAGGTACAAGTGCAAACAATATAACAACCCCAACTTTCATAGGTAAGGGCTGTGCTTCTACGATAGACTATATTTTCATATGCCCGACTTTAAGAGACATAATTTTAAAAGCAGAAGTCGTCTGTTCCGCTTATAGCGACCACTACCCGCTTAGAATTTATTTACACAATACCCAGACCTCAAGGGTGGCAGTGAAGCAAGAGGTAGGGCCTCAAAATCTAGCATTATCAACTGACAGATTGAGACTAGCATGGAAGGGAGCTGATAATAAAGGAATTCTCTCCAGAGTAATCAAAAAACATCCCGAGACAGTCGAGATTTGCCTGTCTCTCACAAGTCCTAGTAATGAGGTGGTTGGCGCATTTGGAGACTTATACGGGGCTATTAAAATTGAATCTTCCAAACCCGCTAGGCAGAACATCTCCCAGGGTCCCCGTTGGTTTGATTCTTCTTGCTCCAAGGCCAATAGGGACTTGAGGGCAGCCCTTAATACCAACCCAAGGGACTCTCAACTCGTGAGAGTATTAAGATCAAAATATAAAAGTGCCTTACAAATTAGATCTGAGGCCCTAGTAATTAATCACTGGGAATCTCTCACGCATACTGCCACATTGAAGGACACAACAGGTTTCTGGAAAGAAGTTAAGTCCTTACGATCTTTTGGTTCTAACATCAACCCAATTAACAGTAATATAACAGGCGAGGCATGGGTAGAGCATTTCTCCCAAATCTACGCCATATCAGCTACCGCTCTAGATACTGTCTCTCTATCCTATAGCGCTGAACCTCTGACTTTTTCATTACTTGAGGTCGAGGATGCTATCATTGATAGTGCTAGTAATAAAGCCCCAGGCCCTGATGGCCTTTCTATTGATCAAATAAAATCAGAAATCAACTTCTGGGCCCCCCTATTATGCAACCTATTTAATAACCTGAATGACAGCTCATTTCCAGAATCCTGGTCGAACAGTGTCATCGTTCCTATATTCAAGAAAGGTGACAGGTCTGATCCCGCCTGTTACCGCCCGATCTCACTGATCGATAATACGTTAAAAATCCTGGGAAGGGTAATTTTTAAACGGATTGGGGACTGGGCTGAAGATAACAACGTTCTCCATTGTAGCCAACTGGGATTTAGAAGTAAAATAGGCACGATTGAGCAATGTTTAAATCTAAATCTGATTATGGCCAAATATATTATTGTCAAAAAATCCCCACTTTATTTAGGTTTTATGGATTTGAGTTCTGCGTTTGATTTTGTTAACCGTTCTAGGCTGTGGTCACTTTTACTTGATTATGGTTTAGACGACTCACTGGTGTATTTTCTTTCTTACTTACATAGGGATTTAAAAGCGCGAGTACGAATTAATAATGATGGCGATTTATCTGACGATATCCCTATTAGCAGAGGAGTTAGACAGGGCTGCGTACTCGCCCCACTGCTTTTTATTTTATATATCAATAGGTTAAGTAGTACTCTGAGTGAGATCATTAAGGATGTCCCAATAATAAATGGTTCCCCCATTACTACCCTACTCTATGCGGATGACGCTGTATTAATGGGGCGTACACCGAATGCTTTACGCATTCTAATTTCTGGGTTTGTTACCTTCATGTCCGACCTTGGTCTAAATACCAATTTTAAAAAATCTTTTATAATGAACTGCGGACCAAAGAAGTATAACATCACATCCATTAAATCTGGTAACAATACTCTAACATGCACCAGTACTTTCCCTTATTTAGGGTTGTTATTTTCTAACTCAGGCTCATGGCAGCAACATGCTGTCCATGCGAGTAACAAAATTGGCAAGTCAATTAATTCGATCTTATCTCTTCGTCAACCTAAATTGGCTGATGTTGTTACCCCCCTTCTTACCATCTACCGCACCCAATGCCGACCAACTGGGACTTATGGGGCTGAAGTATGGGGCTATTGTAACAGCTCGGCCCTCCAGGTGGAGGAAAATAGATTTTGTAGGAGGGTACTGGGGGGAGTTCCTTGTGCTCCCACTTTGATCTGTCACAATGAACTAAGGCTGCCATATATTGTCGATTTTATTAAGTCAAGGCCTGCGCTTTTTTGGATTAAAATATGGCTAAATCCAGCAGCAACATTAACGCGCAGTATTATATCTGACTGCTTGTCTAGTGATAGATCTCATCATATACCCTGGCTAAATGCAGTCAAAAACAGTCTGCAGTGTGTGGGACAAGGATCTCTATTTACCTCCCCTGACTCTATTGTACCCGCTCACAAGAATAGTATTAAACGGGCACTCCTGGATCTATATAATGAGGAAAGGATGAGATCAGAATCCATTAAACCAGTGGTCAGTAGATATTTGCGCACTATCGATTCAGGTGTTGATAATCTAAATAATACTATAAGATACCTGTCAATCCCTATAGGAAGATGGAATCGGAGCCTTTTATTCAGGTTTCGGGAGGGAAGCATAGTTTATTTGCTTAGCTTTCCTACCGGCTACAATAAAAAATTAGAAGAGCTGGATTGCCCTTGTTTTCAAGGTGTAAAACAAAGTTTATTACATTACTTCTTCTTTTGTGGCCATTATAAATTGTATACCTGCCAATATTTAAGACCAATTCTCCGCAAATATAATTTACGAGACTCCATTCTTGCACTGCAATTTTTGCAAATGTTGCATACTGATGAAGTCATTTATTCTGTTTGTTGTTTCATAAAAGCCTGTGTGAAATCGAGGGCAAGTATGGAACACGGCTAATGTACAGTAGTATTAAGCCATCCTATGTATTTGTGTACTTCATCATTGTACCAGTTACTAAATAGTGATTCCATTGTATATGTGCTTTGTTTTAATCAATCCTTGAGGGAGAATATAACTATATTTTGCAACTATGGACATCAATGGACTAATGCCTCTCCTGTATTATGCATTTTTGCACTTTATATATTATGCACTTTAAGTCAAATATGCTGCTTTAACCTAATTGGACAATTTGTTTTTAACCTTTTATGCGTGTTTTTACAATGCTTTTAAATGTATTTTCCTTCTGTATGTGCTTTTATGGATGTACTAAATCCGAATAAAGATCATTTGAACTTGAACTTGAACACATCGGAACACTTTTGTAATCAATTATAGCTAGATCCTATACGGGAGCGGAGGAATTGTGGAATGGAGAAGGACAAAGTGGCAAAATTGCAAGAGCAACACAATCAGGTTGTACACCACCCCACAGCCTTTTCCAAAGGGAACCGCAAGACAGACAGAGGCCTAAAGACCATCTACTCAGGGAATAATGGTCAAAGAACCTATGCAGAATGAAGTCCTTACTGCTATACAGCATTCCTGCAGTGGAAAATTGAAACTATTGCAGTGGAAGTTACCTTACTTCGCACTGACCTGCATAAGGTCTTGTCTCTTGAATAGGGCCCATGCAGTGGAGGATACTGTTTATGAGATGCAGACAGAGGCAACTGCTTTAAAATGGTAGCTGGCCAAAATGACGAAACAAAAGTCCTCCTTGGAAACTAGAGCAGAGGACTCCGAAAATCGCTCTTTACATTCTTGGATTTCCAGAGAGAGTGGAAGCGGAGACTATGGCAAAATTAATTGAAGAATGGATTAAAAGAGATGAGACCTCAGGAGGTGTTGGCTCTGTTTGTTGAGAAGAGAACGCACAGAAAATTGGTGGACAGAGGGCCACCAGGGGGGAGGGGGGACCTCCTTGGGCACGGTTTCTTTTTTTTGTGTTCAAATTTTTTTAATTAACTTTTAACACTTAGATACAATGAAGCATAGAAAAGTGTTCCAATTCTGAGTTACACGCCTAGGTAGACAGAGACAATTTAGTCACTTGAGTGTACATTCGTAATTGGTATCCTCCTTAGCTGCCATTACATCACAATCCCGGTATTGCACATGTGTTGAGGCTATCTGTGGCAGACTTTTTTTTTGATAAACACATTTTTTATTGGTTTTTAAGTACTAGGAAAATGCCAAGATGCCATGATTACAGAAGGATGCATGTAACAAACTAGGCAATCCAAGGTCAATTACATACAGAATCAAAAAGACAATTTCGAAGCAGCCCCTACAAGACTATGCCAGGCCCCCCAACCACTTCCCCCTAACCCTACTGTACTTATTGGGGCAGCCACGCACTGCATACATTGTTCCCTCCTGCGTGGCGCACCAGTCAACCCCGGCCCGCCATTTCCTCACAGTGGGAGGGTCAGGACTTTTCCATACGGAAGCTATGTCCCTCTTCGCCACCACCATCGCTGTAGTGTAAAATATTTTTCATTCCTGGACCCATCCAACCCGTCCGTGATGCCCAAATCGCATGCTTCGGGTCGTGTGGGATCTCCCACCCCATTACCTCAGTGAGCTCCTTCTCAATGTCCCCCCCGAACCGCGCCAATCTGTGGCAGACTTAGGTGTCCTGGGATGTGTTTATATGTCTTTAGTTTGGTTATGGGGCTACGCCTACCCATGGTTCTTGTGGGAATTTTAGCATTCCACTCAAGTGAGTGGGCCACGGTCCCTGAACTGCTGGTTTGTATCCTGAACTGAAAAAACGGGGTGTTGAACTGGGGTACTCATTTGGGATCAACCGGAAGGGAGGGTGTGTGTGCAGACAGGGGGGGAGTAAGTAGGACCTCCTCGGGCACTGATAATCAGCATCCTTAATCCCAGGGATAGAGACTGCGTACTCAGGGCTTGCAGGTCAGCAGAGACGCTTACATGTGAATATCATACTATCTCATCATCCTATCCTATCTGGACTACACCAAAAAAGTTAAACTAAAATGAAAATCCTTTTTGGCAGTAAAATAGAAGCTTATGGCATTAGACTTGCAATATATGCTCCTGTTCCCTGCGAGTCAAGGCACAGGGTAAAAGCTATTTCTTTGAGTAGGCGATGAGGTGTGGAGTTGGCTGGATAATGGCTCATTATATGAGTTATAGAGTAATTTGGGCTGGGGACTTTAATTGTGTTCTAAACTGTAGATTGGGTAAATGCTCCCCTAGACCTGGGAGGAAGCCGGGAATGAATACGACGCTTACTGGGGTTATCACCAATTTTTAATTGCTGGATGTATGAAGAATCCATCACCAATTTTTAATTGCTGGATGTATGAAGAATCCATCACCACACATCAGGGCACAGCTGTTTGGACTATGTGTTTGGTTGCAGAGAGGACATAATATTTGAAAACTCTGTCTATTTAAATAGGTTTCTTTATGATCATTCAGCACTGTTTATTACCCTCAGATTGCAAGGTGTCAGACTGCGCATACCTTTATGATCAATGTGTACTAAGATGCTGACAAACAAGATGTTTGCGCAACATATAAAGGAATATACCACCCAATTCCTTACACATAACTACGAGTCCACCAAGAGTCCAGCCATGGATGGGAAGCATACAAGGTTACTTTGGCGAAGTGTATGGCACACATGGTTGGGGGTAAGTGTCAATTGGAGCGCTCTGTGACTGAACTACAAAAAGCACAGACACCACTGGATCAATGGTTGGTGACAGACACTTTGGCCTCTGCTGAGAGGGTGGCTATGATGCAGCAGACGGTGGACACCGTCACGAGATTAGACAAATATACTCTCAAACAAACTATAGATAAAAATTGTTCAGCGAAGTGAATATGGTAGGGTGGATGTTGGACAGGTCGTTGAAGAGAAAAACCACAAACCCATATACTGAAGTTGAGGAGTCAAGATGGGATGGACATTGTAGCAAAAAACACCTCATCTCAGAGACTGAATTCCCAAAACCCCGAAAACATCATACAATACCTGCACGAGGTTGGGCACCCACGTTTGACAGGAAAACAGCGACTAACACTGACAGCCCTCTTAGAATTGAGGAACTCAAAGAGGCATTGGTGGGTAGGAAGAATGCAAAGGTATAATGAGCGGATGGCATCCCAGTGGAGTTCTACCAGGTTATGCCTACCCTTCTGCTGTACCGCTTTGGCCGCCATAAGTGTGGCAGGGTATGCTCAGACGTGAGTCCCTTGCTCACTTTGCCACTGGATTCAAGCAAGCTGGGCTGAAGACGATTGTAATGCCAGAAACCGGTCCTCGGAAGCTTGTTTCCGGTCCAGGGAAGGCATGGCTTGGCAGTTCGGGCCCGACTGTTCCCATGAGGCACAGGGTCAGACTGATTTGCATGTAGCCATGTCTGAACTGGGGTGGCAGAGTGGGCTAAAGAACGGTGATGGATTAAACCCAGATCTTTTGACTGGGTGTGAGTGTTTGATTGGTTCGGATGCTCCGTCCATCACCACCACCCCCTTTCGTACCGCTTTTGGTCGCCAAAAAAATGTGGCAGGGTATGCTCAGACGTGAGTCCCTTGCTCACTTTGCCACTGGATTCAAGCAAGCCGGGCTGAAGACGGCTGTAATGCCAGAAACCGGTCCTCGGAAGCTTGTTTCCGGTCCAGGGAAGGCATGGCTTGGCAGTTCGGGCTGGACTGTTCCCATGAGGCACAGGGTCAGACTGATTTGCATATAGCCATGTCTGAACTGGGGTGGCAGAGTGGGCTAAAGAACGGTGATGGATTAAACCCAGATCTTTTGACTGGGTGTGAGTGTTTGATTGGTTCGGATGCTCCGTCCATCACCACCCCCTTTTGTACCGCTTTTGGCCGCCATAAGTGTGGCAGGGTATGCTCAGACGTGAGTCCCTTGCTCACTTTGCCACTGGATTCAAGCAAGCCGGGCTGAAGACGGCTGTAATGCCAGAAACCGGTCCTCGGAAGCTTGTTTCCGGTCCAGGGAAGGCATGGCTTGGCAGTTCGGGCTGGACTGTTCCCATGAGGCACAGGGTCAGACTGATTTGCATATAGCCATGTCTGAACTGGGGTGGCAGAGTGGGCTAAAGAACGGTGATGGATTAAACCCAGATCTTTTGACTGGGTGTGAGTGTTTGATTGGTTTGGATGCTCCGTCCATCACCACCCCCTTTTGTACCGCTTTTGGCCGCCATAAGTGTGGCAGGGTATGCTCAGACGTGAGTCCCTTGCTCACTTTGCCACTGGATTCAAGCAAGCCGGGCTGAAGACGGCTGTAATGCCAGAAACCGGTCCTCGGAAGCTTGTTTCCGGTCCAGGGAAGGCATGGCTTGGCAGTTCGGGCTGGACTGTTCCCATGAGGCACAGTGTCAGACTGATTTGCATATATCCATGTCTGAACTGGGGTGGCAGAGTGGGCTAAAGAACGGTGATGGATTAAACCCAGATCTTTTGACTGGGTGTGAGTGTTTGATTGGTTCGGATGCTCCGTCTATCACCACCCCCTTTTGTACCGCGTTGAAAGGTTCCAACGCGAAGAACTGCTGACATTGAGCGTTCTCTTCGGTGGCGAATCGATCTAATCAAGGCTCTCCCCACTATTGAAAGAGACCTTGCACCACCTCCGAGTGAAGATGCCATTTGTGATCCATCCTGCACCGGCCGCTGAGTTCGTCCGCCCTGGCGTTCAGCGAACCTGCCAGGTGTTGAACCACCAGGGACATACACTGATGTTCCAGCCATGTCCAGAGGCAGAGAGTCTCTTGACATAGGGTTCACGACCCCACTCCGCCCTGTTTGCTGCAGTACCACATGGCAGTGGTGTTGTCTGTGAACACATGCACTACTCTTCCCTTGACAGAAGGAAGGAATGCTTTCAGTGCAAGACGGATGGACCGTAACTCCAGAAGGTTGATGTGGAGCCCGGACTCCGTCGGAGACCAGAGGCCTCTGATCTCCGCCTCTCCCATGTGGCCGCCCCATCCCTGAAGTGACTTATCTGTCACCACTGTGGAGTCTGGTTGGGTAAGGGAGAGGGATCTGCCGTTGACCCAATCCTGGTTCGTTAGCCATTACTGCAATTGGGGCGCAGTGTCCTCCAAGATCTGGATGACATCGGAAAGAATCCTCTGATGCTGCGCCCACTGGAACTTCAGGTCCCACTGCAGAGCCCACATATGCCACCTGGCATGATCCACCAGCAGGATGCAGGAGGCCATGAGGCCCAGCACCCACAGAGTCATTCTCACTAAAAATCCGGGATAGAGGCTGAAACATCAGTATCATAGCCCGAATATCCCAGACTCACTGCTCGGAAGGATAAGCCAGAAGCTGCCTTGTATCCAGAACTGCTCCGATGAAAAGGAGCTTCTGAGAGGGACTCTGGTGCAACTTCGGCACGTTGATAGTGAACCCCAGCAAATGCAGGAGGTCCGCCGTAGTCTGGAGGTGGGTGAGCCCGCCTTCAACAACCCGTCGTTGAGATAGGGGAAGACTGGAACCCTTGATCAGTGCAGATGAGCTGCGACCACCGCCATCACTTTCGTGAAAACCAGAGGGGCGCTGGTAAAGCCAAAGTGGAGCACGGTAAACTGAAAATGTTTGTGGCCTACTCTGAACCGTAGGTAAAGCCTGTGGGCTGGTGGGACGGAGAAGTGGAAATAAGCGTCCTGCAAGTCCAACACTACCATGCTGTCTCCAGGGCAGACAGAACCTGAGCTAATATCAACATTTTGAACTTCTCCTTCCGGAGGAAGTGGTTGACGTCCCGGAGATCCAAGACAGAACGCAGGCCTTTGTCGTCTTGGGCACCAGGAAGTAGTGGGAGTAACAGCCATGACCTACTTCTGGGACAGGGACTCGCACGATAGCTCTATTGCCCAAGAGAGCCATACCTTCCTGATGGGATAGGGCCACGTGATGCTTCAAAAAGCGATGGAGTGTTGGTGGCATGGAGGGAGGGGTAGTATCGAAGGGAAAGGAGTAGCCCCTTCGGACTATCTGTAAAAGCCAGTGGATCTCAGCCAGGCATAGCGTCTTAGGGCTCCTGACGTAAAAATCGTTCTACCCAGCGAGTCGGCGGTGTCCAGCCCAAAGCAGATGGCGAGTTTTGCTGGAGAGGAGAGTGTGACGAAGGACAGGGAGAAGGCGAAGAGCGACGGTCCTTCTTTGCCTTCTTCTTGTGCTTCGACTTACCCGAAGACAAAGACTTCGATGAGGAGTGATGGGGTAACTCTGCGACCGGTCCAGCGACCTCCCTCTCGATCGGGACCTCAAGTGGCACAGAGCTGACTGCCGGACCTCCAGAAGCTTTCGGGTCCACTCCAGCAAAGTCTTCGGGTTCATGGCCCGACAGTCGGAGCACGACTTTGGGTCATGGTCGCGCTCAGGCACCAAAGTCATACGAGTTGCGGAACTGTGACTGACAACAGCTTGTGACAAGAGTCCCAAGGCTTGAAGCCAGTCCGCTGATGTGACATCCCTACGTGCACTAGGAATCAAAGGACTCAAAAAAGATGTTGACAAAAAGTTGAAAAACACTAGTCAAAAAATGACTAAGGGTATTTCTCTATCCGGATCTGTGCAGACTGGTACGGAAAAAGAAAGAACTGATGTCAGCGTGCAGGGGTGGTGTCTGAGTAGATAACGCAATGTCATTCCGGCGATCACGACACCAACGACAAACAAGGACTTGACCGACAACACCTATCGACACGCAGGAGTACTGTTGAAGAAAAATTCTCCGGACCCAGTCTGACTCCTGGGGGTAATTCTAAGGTAAGGAATCTATAACTAATAGTCTCTTTCAGATATGTTAGATATACTGAAACTTCCATCAGGATATGTATTTGTATTATGTGACAGCACAGTTGCAGGATATGGTGCGCTGACCTGAGAAGGGCCATAACAAGAAGAAGTAGCTCTTCACTGGAATAGATGTGGGTGGAACATTGCCAGAATTAGGCATAATGGGCCGTGGAGTCCCGGATAGCGCTCCAGGGCTGGTTTGTCAGGCTGTGGAATTGTGGCATACAGTGCTATTCAAATTCTTGGAAAGACCCCACCTTTGTGGGTGATATGCCTATTTGGATTCTTAAACCTTTTCAAGACATTCATACTGGGCGAGAAGGGGATGTAACATGGCTGGAGATCTGTTATTAAATAATAGGTTTACTGTGTTCGAGCAGGTGTAAGAAAACTTTGGGCTAGGAGCGGCCAAAGTTTACAATAGCAAGGACACTTTTTACTCTTTTTGTAACACATTCGCTGAGGCCCCCGGCTGATCATGTAACAATGTGCAGATTACTGGATATGGCAAACCAAGGGAATGCTTTACCCGAACTGATCTAAATGGAAAAAGGCATGTGAACAGGTTAAGAAAATCTCCCCTGGCCCCTGCTTCAAACTAATACATTTCACTACTCACACAGAACATATCTGACCTCCTATAAATTGGCCTTAACCTATCAAGGTAGGACATCTCTCTGTGGTAGATGTGGTAAAACTGATGCTAACTTCTTAGACATTATTATTTAATTCTTGTAGAGCGCATGGCTACCCAGAGGGTTTTCCAGCACTAAGCAGCTGACAGAACAGCTTAGGAAGAGAGCTTGCAATAACCAGGTTTTCAGCTCCTTCCGAAAGGTGAGCAGAGAGGTGCAGCATCACAGAGATACCAGAAGCGTGTTCCATGGCTTTGGTCCCAAAAGAGCGAAGGAGTGACTGCAGTCTGGGAGCACCCTATTCTAAGAACGTTAAACAGATATTGATACTAAGGTTCGGAGTGGGAGTATATAGTGTGCATATAGCAGAGTGCCTTGAAAGTGATACGCTTCTCCACGGTGAGCCAGTGGAGGTAATGAAAAAGGTGGGACGCAGAGGAGTGTTTAGGTAGATGGAAAAGGAGCCTGGCATGAAGTGGGCGTGGCCCAGAATAGCTGAGTTTTGGAAGGAGGCGGTATTGTCTATGAATAGAATAGAGTATGTGGTCACGGAGACAATATTGAAAAATTACGTTACCAGTGTGGGCACTGGGTACAGTCCTGGCAAAAAGACAGCTCGCTATGCTGTGGTCCCTCTGGGAACCTTGGGGAAGGACCGCTGGAAAAAAGATTTGATGGAGTGGTCTTTGGCTAATGAACATCATATGAACAGAAGATCTTGCGAAATTTGCAGAAATGTTGGTGTAAATATCTGACACCCCCAAAGAACGGACTACCTTGAAGGAAGGGAGGCAGAAATATCTTGATAGATCAATCATAGAGGGATTGGGTTGGGGGGACCGTGGAACCAGTACTTCTGTTTCTGGGATGCATACACCCCCTGGCTGGAAAAGTACTATGTTAAATGTACTTGCTTGTTGTGGTATTGTTGTTGTGGTATACCTTAAATAACCTAAATAAAAATAATTTTCAAAAATGAACGTTGAGACAGATTTCAGGAAAAGAAAGTGATACGACATGTTATATGATATTTTCGCAAACTTGAGAAGAAAAACTGGATGATTTCACACAATAACTACAATTTATGAGACTAGGAAGTGACTCTTCAAGAGACAGAAGATGTCTTTAAGAAACTAAAAAATCTGCATATGTTAGGCTTCATCCATTGCTGGTAAAGGTTAATAATAATCACAAACTGTCTGAGCATCTACTTTTACTAATATAATTCTCTTTTGATTTTCTGGAAGTTTACACGTGTAGTAGGATTTACACAATGAGTTCTGTTTTTTAATTATCACTTATCTGTGCCTTCAGAGCAGATTTGAACAGGCAAAAGAGAAGTTAAAGATGTTTCACTCCTCTTTTGGCTAACCGTTGCTTATGTTTTGTTTCTGAGTACTTTATTTGAATGTAAAGTAATTAAGTTTTTTTTGAAAAATATATTTTTTTTTAACAAGTGCCCTTGAAATACAGATACAATTTTAGTGAGATTTAGAAGCAAAAAGGCGTTTCAATTTTCTTCATTTCATCACTGTTTCATTTTTACCTTTTGCACTGGAGGGAGCTCTCCAATGAGGCTCAGAATGATATCTTGAACAAGTTCTTCAATATTTAAGAAAGCCGAAAATGGTAACATTCGATAAGCCCATTCCAAAGCATTCAGGCATTGTTCTACAACTGAAGAATCAAAGGGCACTTTCTTGTCAAAGTCCTTAGGAGAAATGAATGTATAACTTCTGTTAGACAGATAACCATTTAAATCGAGCAAAATATCAAAGAAACATAATTCATTTGTATTTTTACAGTAGCCTTCGTGTAGAATATATAAGTAAAAAGTTAAAGGGCACATTTCTATGAATTCATTAAATAAATGAAACATTTGACAATTTTTATTTCCAATTAGAGATTTACAAATAAAAAATTAGTTGACAAGAGGATGATGTTCACAATAGGACCTTGACTAATTGCATAAGTTACAAAATGCACCGATGGTTGCACAGTGCAACAATTCATGGCGAAGACAAATATATATTTTTTACATGTTAACTATTTACTTTTTTACAGAATGCCTTTAATTTACGATTCATATAAATCATGTTGTCTCATGAGGCTACTTTCAAAACCATTTTGCATCCCGCCATGGAATAGGGCCATGTAAGCAGCCACAGGAAGATGAAGATGTAGACTTTGTGCAACTTTGTAATATTATTTATGCTTACAGGCTAAAGCCTCATGTAGTCAATGATGTTCAAAGAGGAATTGCTGGGAAGCTGTAAGAAAATAAGTTACTTACCTTTAACTGTAGTTCTCCAGTATTGGTATCTCATAGATTTACATGCTTGAATCATTTCCCGTCGCTAAAGTGAGAGTCCCACGGTACAATAATAAAGCAGTATAATACACTACACATAGCCTATATTGGTTATGAAACATTCACTTTAATAGCTTATCCACATCATTTCAAAGGAACCAAACTTCAGCCACTCAGGCAACAGCACCCTCTAGAACACTCCCCACAGAAAGTTATTACCTCACATTATCTACCAATCATGTGAACTGAGTCTCCCTGAGCTCTGCTAATTTTTCAACTATATAATTCAAGTAAAGGTCTGCCAATAGCGTGACATCACCTTCTAAAATACTCCCCACAGGCGCTTATTCCCCAGATTTTCAAGCACTAATGAGGGAATCCTCTACAGGGAGGAGAGTGGTTCAAATGGGACTATGAAAGATACCAATACTGGAGAACAAAGGTTACAGATAAATAACTTATTTTCTTCTTGAGTATGGGATCTTTTATAGATTCACATGCTTGAATCAGAATAGCTAGCAGTTAGAATGTTTGTACTATTGTTATAATAGCACAATAGTACACGGTGAGTACAAGTATATACTATATAAATATCTACTGGTAGAGCATGCACATTCGGAGAAAACACCACAAAATATATGACCCCTTTTAGTCCTACTGCAATAATGATTAGAGGTAACTACAATTGCAGAACAGAATTTGCTGTATATGTCCTGATGTGCACCTTCAGTACAAAGCTACAGGTGCATGTCAGAATATTACAGCACCTGCAAGCAATTGTCAACAATGACACAACATACCCAGTTGCCCGACATTTTAAGTTAGAACACAACAATGACCTCAGGTGTCTCAAATATTATGCGATCACAGCAGTACCTAACCCCTCGCAGAGGAGGCACTAGGGAGCGGTCTTTGCGCCAACTAGATTCTTGCATGATCCTCAAACTAGACGTTGGATTCCCTAAAGGGCTTAACAACACAAAGGATCTACACAACATATATGAATTACATCAGTGGCCTGTTAACCCACATCCTCTATATGCTTACACTACATGGAAATTAGGTAGATAATCTTAACACATATGAATGAATTAATTTCAGTTATGATGGGATTTTATACCTGTTCTCAGATGCTAATCTATTGTTTTTAATCCCACAGTCCAGTTATTAGATTTAGGACAAGCACTTTATTAGATGGGTAGGGCAGGTGCACTACCAACAAGCAACAGCACTTTGTTTTGCACTGAAATTTGCACTTTATAGATATTGTGATCCAAGTCTTTAGTCTATTTCATTAATAGACATCTCCAGTACATTTTAGCTGTTATACTATTTTAATTCTGTAGGATAACTAGGATGAAATAAGGGGGCTAAGCTAGAATACAGCACTCATGCAGTAATAAGAGGTTCACTCCACATTATAGTACCCCTCCCAATGTCCACCAGCCCAACCTTGGCTATTTGAGGCATAACCATGTGAGTTTTTTTTTTTGCACAGTTCAAGTAGTAATATATTAGACACCATGTATGCAGCAATATGGTTTTACATTTAATATGTAATATTTAATGATTAATTATTTATCACCCTGTGCATTTTAGATATTTAAAACATTTATTATATTTGAATTGTATATATATTCAAATTGTTTTATTTCATATGCATTAACTAATTTAATGAACGGAGATATGTGCAATTAGATTATAATCACAATGATGTAATCCAAAGTCCCACCCGTTCGGCCTGCTGGGAAAATAATGAATAGTACAACGCTTGAAATAACTCTAATGTCTGAATAGAAGAACTAGCGGATCAAAGAACAGACTTAGTGAGAGTGTAAAACATAGTATTTGGTTTATGTTTATTATTCACGTGACACAGGGGAAATGACACAATATAGAATAAAAACTGCACACGGACTGCGTTTCCGCATGTGATCAAGGGCACTTTGTTGTCCGAAACGCGTCATATGGCTTTGCTGAATAAAGACCTGTTTATGCCACACAATTTGGAGTTTGTGACTCTCTCTTCGCCGGCAGGAAGTGGGGAGAGCCAGTATCCTGTTCGATGTATATATATATGTCTATTACCATTTTCACCTTTGTGCACACTGCCCTCCAGTATCCAGCGCGTCTTGATGGAGAGCAGAGGAACAGCACCACCAACTCCTGTGTGATTGAGGTAACTTGTTTTGTATTTATTTTTAAATGTTTTTAAATGGCCTCCATTACTCACGGGGCCATCACAAGTAAAGTGCAAGAGTGCATACAACCAGAAAAAGATGACCTAAGCGTTTCGGCTTGCGCCTTCTACTGGGTCACAGAGTATTGTGCTGAGTGTCAATTTAAAGGGAGAACACTCCCTTTCTCTCCATCATTTAAACATTTTTTTTTTCACTTTTAAAGGGGACACAACCACAAATTAGATTAATGAACTGAACTACTGCTCTACCACTCCAATTTCCACAATAGATGTGATTAAACAGCATCAAGAAAAAATTCATTGTAAAGTACACTTAGTCAGGGACTTATCTGTAGTTAATTTGGTGTAAAATGAAGAATTATCAGTATTTTTATCTTTATCTGAAAAATGAAGTGTGCTACAGATAGAATAGACTATCTCTGGGAAAGACCTACATATATATGTGTACATACAATATTGTATATGCTACTGGGATGGAGGTACTCCTTCATTTGCTATTTTCAATAACATTCCCTCGGGATAAAGTGACCATCTCCATACCTAAAAGATACGTATCACAATGTATAAATCTTTTTTACGAGTAAAAGTACTCATCTCAGCCTCCACATTATATATCATTGTTTTCTACACTAAAAATATTATCTCTCCACATATTGATTGGCACTTTGTCCAAGATCTACATCATATATACATTTAGCACAAAATAAACATTTCCTAATATCTATATAACAACTGTGCATTTACAACACTCTGATGGTGTATTCTTACATTGATCACTTATTCCAATACACTTACAAACATTATAATCCAAATATTGTATTCAAAATAATCGGTTAGTTCGACCTCATATAAAGATATGTGTGATTAATACTCACCATATCGTCCCCCATTGTTAAAATGCCATATATATATATATATATATATATATTCACTGAAAAAACCATAGGTTTCAGGCCTTATATAGTTAGGAATTAGCATTTAAAAAACCTTGCAAATTCACTGAAAAAACCATAGGTTTCAGGCCTTATATAGTTAGGAATTAGCATTTAAAAAACCTTGCAAATTCACTGAAAAAAACATAGGTTTCAGGCCTTATATAGTTAGGAATTAGCATTTAAAAAACCTTGCAAATTCACTGAAAAAACATAGGTTTCAGGCCTTATATAGTTAGGAATTAGCATTTAAAAAACCTTTGAAATTCACTGAAAAAACCATAGGTTTCAGGCCTTATATAGTTAGGAATTAGCTTTTAAAACACCTTGCAAATTCACTGAAAAAAACATAGGTTTCAGGCCTTATATAGTTAGGAATTAGCATTTAAAAAACCTTGCAAATTCACTGAAAAAAACATAGGTTTCAGGCCTTATATAGTTAGGAATTAGCATTTAAAAAACCTTGCAAATTCACTGAAAAAACATAGGTTTCAGGCCTTATATAGTTAGGAATTAGCATTTAAAAAACCTTTGAAATTCACTGAAAAAACCATAGGTTTCAGGCCTTATATAGTTAGGAATTAGCTTTTAAAAAACCTTTGAAATTCACTCAAAAAACTATACGTTTTAGGGGTGTTATAGTTAGCTGGACATTTCACTCATACAAAACCATTGAAATTGCTCCTATATAGTTAGTTGTACTAACTATATTTCGCGCACCCGCAATCCACTGCTGATGATGTCACATATTAGATCATTCATGACATGGTCAGTGACATCACTTATAACTACACATTCAGACAGTGTAGTCACTAACCCATGCATTCACTAAGACACATTTAATCGCTCACTCATACAGTCAGTCACGCACCTACTAAATCTTTCATCCAGACACTTATACATCCACTCATTCTTCAACATGTAAAACATATTTAAACTTTACAGAAACACACAGACACTGGATGATGTCATCAGTGATGTCATCAGTGATGTCATTTGAGATGTCATCAGTGATGTTATTTGAGAGGTCATCAGTGATGTCATCAGTGATGTCACTGACCATGTCATGAATTATGTAATGTGTGACATCATCAGCAGTGGATTGTGTGCGCGCGAGTTATAGTGAGTCCAACTAACTATAACGTGGGAATTTCAATGGTTTTGTATGAGTAAAATGTTCAGCAACTATAACTGGTGTGAAACCTATGGTTTTTTCAGTGAATTTGAAAGGTTTTTTTAAATGCTAATTCCTAACTATAACGAGTGTGAAACCTATGGTTTTTTCAGTGAATTTCAAAGGTTTTTTAAATGCTAATTCCTAACTATAACGATTGTGAAACCTATGGTTTTTTCAGTGAATTTAAAAGGTTTTTTAAATGCTAATTCCTAACTATAACGAGTGTAAAACCTATGGTTTTTTCAGTGAATTTCAAAGGTTTTTTAAATGCTAATTCCTAACTATACAGATTGTGAAACCTATGGTTTTTTCAGTGAATTTGAAAGGTTTTTTAAATGCTAATTCCTAACTATAACGAGTGTGAAACCTATGGTTTTTTCAGTGAATTCCATAGTTTTTTAAAAAGTTAATTCCTTTGTATATCGACTTTGTTACCTATGATTTTTTTCATTAGCTGTTTTTTATAACTATTAATTATAATTATTATTTTTTTTTTATTATTTGTTCACTGTATTTTTTTTTTTTTTTTTAACATTTTCTCCTGGTGCGCTCAGGGTGCGCGCACCGGTAAGCTTACCCGTATCATTTTGACTTGGAGCGCTCAGGGTGCGCGCACCGGTAAGCTCTCCCGAGAGCGCAGCGAGAGCGCTATTTCTGCGTTCGTAAAAAAAAAAGTAAGAAAACTAAATAATAATACAAGACATTCAGTACCATACTTATAAAAGCAGTATTTTTGATTTACGTAATGAAAATGATTTTGCATTTCTGTAAAGCTACCAAAACGTCACTCAGGCGTGCCGCGTAAGCGCCCCCCGGAAGCACCTACGTTTGCGCCGCGTAAGCGCCCCCGGAAGCGCTCCGGTGCGCGCAGCGTAAGCGTGTCAAGTCATGTGACCTTAAAATAACACTTTTCATTGGTTGCTAACAGTTTTTTTTTACAAAGAATGAAATCCCCACACATTTCCTTCACTTCTTCTTTCACTTTTGTGACTGCAAGACCTGTCTTTTTCCTGCTTAATCTTTTTTTGGATTATCATGGCTGCCAGAGCATCCAGCAGCAGTGATAACTCTGATGGATTCATAGATGAAGAGCCTCCTCAGCCGAAGGTGAAAGAACATTTCGTTTGGAAATTATTTTGATGTACCTGAGGGACGTAAGAAAGTAAATGCTCCAAAGGTGGAGTGTAAGATCTGCCATACTGTACTTTCCCAAGGAGACCCCACAAGATAGTACAGTTTTGGTAATTCTACCATGATTCGCCACGTCCAGAGACGCCAACCCCAGAACTATGCCCGGGAGAGTGTCAGGGCTCTGGCAAGAGAGGCTCCAAGAGATGGTGCCTCTACTTCAACTGGAGGAGCAACTGCATCGGTGAGGGGGCGACCAGAGCAGCTGATCCCTAATATTCAGCCTGCTTTTAATGAAGCCACAATTAAATGCCGACAATGTGATCAACTACTTTGTTATGGGGAACAAAGTGTTATGCTCATGGTTCGAGCAATAGAGAACCACCGCTGCTGTCCCCAGCCCTTATTTTGATTCTTTTTTTTTGCTCCTGTTGAGCAGTTTCCCATTCCCTGTTTTTGTTAAAAAAAGGAAAAAAGAAGAAAAAAAAAAGTTATTTTCAGAACTACCTCCAATTCTCATCAAAGAGCTGTATTCTTAAAAAAATGAAAAAGAGTAACTGAAGTGGAGTGCAGTGAGAGAGGAGAGGAAAATGAGTGAGAAAGCAAAGAAAGGGACGAGAGGGGAAGGAAAGTGAAGTAGGAGGACTGAAAGAAGGTGTGTGTGGGGAAGGAGAGTGAGGAGAAGGAGAGTGAACATGGGGAATGAGGATAAGTGAAGAAAATGTAGTAAAGGAACGGGGGTGTGGAAGGGTAAGAAAAGAGCAGTGATGTTTAGGATAGAGTGGAGATACAGACTGGATAAAGACAAGTGAGTGTGAGACAAGGTGAGTAAGGCAGTGAAGAGACAGAGGAAGTGAAAGAAAAAGTGAGAGTAGAAGACTGAAGACGTTATTTATGAGGCCATGCGTCACTTTTACGCCGCCGGTGCGTCACTTTTTGTGACGCACCAGTGGTGTAAAAAATGCACCTTGTTGAGTCATATTTACAAAGTGACGCATCTAGGTAGATGCGTCACTTTGTAAACCCCTGCGCCACATTATACCTGTGCCAGGTGTAAAGTATGTAAAGGGGGCGTATTGACGCAAGGAAGGGTCGTAGAAGTGACGCAGTGAAATCTATGAGATTTCACTGCGTCACTTTTAGGACGCCATTGCGTCAAAATCTTGCGCCTGCCTCACAGCAGGCGTAAGACTGACGCAGGCCCTTTCGGATGCATTGCTGGAGTTGCGTCACTTTTGTGACACACTCCAGCAATGCATCACTTTTGCGCTTACAGATACGTCAGAAATACTGACGTATCTGTAACTCCTTGCGAGAGTGGAGATACAGACTGGATAAAGACAAGTGAGTGTGAGACAACGTGAGTAAGGGAGTGAAGACACAGAGAAAGTGAAAGAAAAAGTGAGAGTAGAAGACTGAAGGCTTAATTTATGAGGCTATGCGTCACTTTTATGCCGCCAGTGCGTCACTTTTTGTGACGCACCAGTGGTGTAAAAAATGCACCATGTTGAGTCATATTTACAAAGTGACGCATCTATGTAGATGCGTCACTTTGTAAACCCTTGCGCCACATTATACCTGCGCCAGGTGTAATGTATGGAAAGGGGGCGTATTGACACAAGGAAGGGTCGTAGAAGTGACGCAGTGAAATCTATAAGATTTCACTGAGTCACTTTTAGGACGCCATTGCGTCAAAATCTTACGCCTGCCTCACAGCAGGCGTAAGACTGACGCAAGCCCTTTCACATGGGGCTGGCCCCATGTGAAAGGATGCATTGCTGGAGTTGCGTCACTTTTGTGACACACTCCAGCAATGCAAGAGGAATCCATAAAATTAAGGGTTGACGATGTCCCTACTGTGGTTGGGAGCACGTCTGGTGTTTTTAGGTACCCCTCACACACCAACAGGCCCCTTGGTGTCATGCTTCATCATCGGGGTCATCGTATCCCTCTACGGGATACGGCGTGCTGCGACCAGCGAATACGCGGGAGCATTCTTATGTCTATGTGTGGTGTATAGTGAGGGTTATTTAATCATATAGTGAGTGAGTGTGGTGGTGGGGTCGGGATAGTGAGTGGAGATTTAAAAAGGACCTGACTCGTGGGTGGACTCAAAAACTTTAATGGTTCCCCGAGTTGGTACTATTAAAAAAAAGGTTGTAAGAGGATGAGCGTAGTATTATGTGCGCTGCCTCTGGGTGTGTGTCAACATGTTTCGATGTAAAAACATCTTCTTCAGGACAGGGTTACACAAAATCCCCACCTTACTCACGTTTTTCTAATTTGTGTATATACAAAAAAGTGATATTTATTAGTGAAGGTCTATTATTGTACCTAAACTTTAGCCGCTATTTTGCAGACTGTAAAAATGGGAGTTCAATGCTCCATGAGACCGTGTCTAACGCAGGGGTTACCCGGGCTTCCTTGCTGCGGGTCTATGAGGAGAATCCCTCTTCGCTGCCCCTTACGCCGGCTCGATACGACGGAGCCGGCGTAAGGGGCAGCGAAGAGGGATTGAACTCCCATTTTTACAGTCTGCAAAATAGCGGCTAAAGTTTAGGTACAATAATAGACCTTCACTAATAAATATCACTTTTTTGTATATACACAAATTAGAAAAACGTGAGTAAGGTGGGGATTTTGTGTAACCCTGTCCTGAAGAAGATGTTTTTACATCGAAACATGTTGACACACACCCAGAGGCAGCGCACATAATACTACGCTCATCCTCTTACAACCTTTTTTTTAATAGTACCAACTCGGGGAACCATTAAAGTTTTTGAGTCCACCCACGAGTCAGGTCCTTTTTAAATCTCCACTCACTATCCCGACCCCACCACCACACTCACTCACTATATGATTAAATAACCCTCACTATACACCACACATAGACATAAGAGTGCTCCCGCGTATTCGCTGGTCGCAGCACGCCGTATCCCGTAGAGGGATACGATGACCCCGATGATGAAGCATGACACCAAGGGGCCTGTTGGTGTGTGAGGGGTACCTAAAAACACCAGACGTGCTCCCAACCACAGTAGGGACATCGTCAACCCTTAATTTTATGGATTCCTCTTGTTTTGTAAACGTTACCCAGGGAGAACGAATCCATATAGTCTCTCTCTCTCCTTCCTTTGTTAAAATTTACACTCCAGCAATGCATCACTTTTGCGCTTACAGATACGTCAGAAATACTGACGTATCTGTAACTCCTTGCGAGAGTGGAGATACAGACTGGATAAACGCAAGTGAGTGTGAGAGAAGGTGAGCAAGGGAGTGAAGAGACAGAGAAAGTGAAAGCAAAAGTGAGAGTAGAAGACTGAAGGCCTCATTCATGAGGCCATGCGTCACTTTTACGCCGCCGGTGCGTCACTTTTTGTGACGCACCAGTGGTGTAAAAAATGCTCCTTGTTGAGTCACATTTACAAAGTGACGCATCTAGGTAGATGTGTCACTTTGTAAACCCCTGCGCCACATTATACCTGCGCCAAGAGTAATGTATGCAAAGAGGGTGTATTGACGCAAGGAAGGGTCGTAGAAGTGACGCAGTGAAATCTATGAGATTTCACTGCGTCACTTTTAGGACACCGTTGCGCCAAAATCTTGCACCTGTCTCACAGCAGGCGTAAGACTGATGCAGGCCCTTTCACATGGGGCTGGCCCCATGTGAAAGGGTGCATTGCTGGAGTTGCGTCACTTTTGTGACACACTCCAGCAATGCATCACTTTTGCGCTTACAGATACGTCAGAAATACTGACGTATCTGTAACTCTTTGCGACATAATGAGTCATACATTAAATATGACGGATCAGGAATGTCGCAAGGAGAGCGCACTGAGAAGTGATGCATCGCTGCTTTCACGCAGCAATGCGTCATTTCTCATAAATGAGGCCCTGAGTGAGAGATGAAAGAAACATAAGTGAGGGAGTGTGGCTGTGTTATAGGGAGTGAGTGTGATAGAAGAGGAGTGACAGACTAAGGGGTCAGAGAGAATGAGGCTAACAGAGAGAGAATGAGGTAAGAGGAGTGTAGAAGTAAGAGGACAGAGGGAGTAAGAGAAGGAATTAGTGAAGTGGAGTAAGGACAGTAAGAGAAGGGAAAACAGTGAAAGAGCAAAGGATGGGAAAAGAGAGGAAGAAAAGAATAATGGCATAGATTCTTTCTCATTTCAGACCCATATTCTTGTACCTAACCGATTAAAATTGTTCCCACATAAATTCAAAACCAAACTGCACATTTTAATTGGTTGTACATTTCAAGACTTTGAAACTCACATAACATTCACCCATCCCCCCAGTGCTCATTCGCCAAGTAACCATGGTAACTCCCTCTTAAACCAGCACACAGTTCACAAGTTCATCATACTATGTTGCAAAGAAATCCATCAAGGTTGTTTGACCTCTCAATCTACTAGCTAATGAAATACAATGTTTCTTTAAATGACTTTTTCTCAACCATTTAAATGACTTCTTACAAAAAAAAGCATGCAGGCTAATTTTCAGTGGCGATTTTTAAGAAAGCACCAATCATTTCTGGTTTTTCAACTGCACTGATTCCCAAGCACTTTTTTTCATAATCAAACTGCCATTTCATTTCCACAATTCATCTGACTAGAAGCACATCTACCTTCAACATGCAAAAAGTCTGGTTTGTGGGTCATAGCTATGTCCACTGAAGTCAAAAATACGCAGCTTACAGAGGTATTTACAACCTTGATTTACCAAATGTGGACATTGTATGGATTGGACAGAGAGGATTGAGAAATCACCAATTGATACCATTGGTAAAATCCTTTATGCATTTACCACACCTTGACCTTATAATTGTGCACTGTGGTGGCAATGACTTGGGCACTTTGGGGTAGGTCTGGAAATGCTTTTAAAGGACATCTTTGGGCAATTGATGTCATTTTTTCCAAAAACTGCCTTGGTATTTTCTAATATATGCCAAAGGCAAAAATGGTACTGGTCCAACCAATTTTGTCCACAGATTGAAAAAGCAAGGAAACATGTAAATAAATCTGTTTCTGCTTACTTCAGAGACTATGGTATGGGTTCCATTTACCACAACAACTTGCGTTACAACATGCAAGACATCTATAGGAGAGATGGTGTGCATTTTACAGATGAGGGGAATAGAGTTTTCCTCCAGAATATAAGACTCTGCATTGGTACCCACTAGTAGGTACAAAAAACACCCACATAACACAACAGCTCTTTTCAGAGCTACCCTACCTCTAAGCACTCTAAATTATTTTTTTACTATGATTTTTTACACTGCTTTTCCCTGTGGTGCGCTCAGGGTGCGCGTACCGGAGCGCGCACCTGGGAACGCACCCAGCGCTTACCCCGCGAAAATAAAAAATAAAAAAGTTTTTTTGCCCTTAAGGATCCTTCTAGGCCCCCCTCACAAAACCTAGGGGGTCAGGGGGTGTCTACTCTGCCCCCTTTTAATTATTTCCCGCTTTATTTTTCACCTCTTGTGTCTCGATTCTACCGAGACACAAGATGGCGGACTCTCCGGACTGTTTAGAATGTTGACAGACACCCGACAGCCAATCAGCTTTCCGCTCGCGCACTCCCGTAGCGCGCCGGGTGCGCTCCCCGGTACGCGCACCTGTGAGCGCTCGGAGAGCGCCTATAGATATATATGTGTTTTTGAAGTTAATTTTCAAAAAAACCACTGGAGCAATTTTCACCAAATATAGTAAAGGCACATCTGCGTACCAGTCCCTACAATTTTGCCAAGTTTGGCGTAATTCCGTTCAGCGGTTCGGGCTGTAGACTTGTCAGACCGTCCTATGGAAATTAACATTGGGAAAACACGTTTTGGGACCCCCCTTTTTTCTCAGCCCCCACTCCACGAATCCCCCCGAAACTTCTAGGAAAGGAGCGGAGCGGAGCTGGCCAAAATTGTGGAAAATTACACGCAAATTCCTCAACCGGCGGCAGAGTTATTCCCAATAGAATGTTTGCGGATTTCCTATGGTAGCCAATCCAAACTATAACTACCTACTGGCGACCGCCAGTAGGTAATATATATATATATATATATATATATATATATATATATATATATATATAGAGTTCACACTATCAGGAAGAGGTCCATTTTATGGTACAAATTACTGCTCAGAAAGTGACGCATGTTGGCATTAAACATTCCGAATAAAGTGCAATATTCTAAGAGTTGCTCTAACCCACCGAAAAAACACGAAACACTAACTCTAGGTTCCAATTTCAATTGAAGTGCATAGTGCATAACTTTCAAGATAAATGCTTACCCCTGGTTCTATGTCTGTGCTAAAACATTCTTTTAAGATTTTTATAAAACAAGTTGATCAATGTAATTTCTTCAAAGTGAGAAGTGCAACAGAACTCTGTTATATGAAAGTGTCATGTGCAATCTAAGGTCAGGTCAGGTCAAAAGTTTTTGTAGAGCGCAGCTTATCACCGCAAGGTCTCAAGGCGCTTTTGGCAGAGAAAAACAAATGGAACAGTGCAGAAGAGATGATTCAGGCGGCGGCAGGCCTCATTTCGGGAACAGCCAGGTTTTAAGACAGGCACGGAAGAGTTTGTGTTCAGAGATGGATAAGAGGTGAGGGGGCAGTTTATTCCACAGCCGAGGGGCAAGATAGGAAAAAGAGCGATGGCCATTACGGGAGGTACGGACACGAGGCTGGATCAGGAATGATTTGTTGCTGGATTTGAGTGATCTTATTGGTGCATACCAATTAAGCTTCTTTCGGAGGTAGTTGGGACCAGATTTATACAAGATAGCATGAGTGAGACTCAGAATCTTAAAGTGGCTTCTTTGGCGGATGGGAAGCCATTGGAGTTTTTTCAGCGTGGAAGAGGAAGGGGTTCTAAGTGGAAGGTCAAGAGTCAGTCTGGCTGCCGCATTCTGCAGTTTGGAAAGCAGGTTTTCGTTGATTCCGAAGAACAGGGCAGTGCCGTAATCGCGCCGGCTGATGACCAAGCCATGCACCAGAGGCTTCCTTGTTTCAATGGGAAGCCATTTGAAAATCTTTTGGAGATTACGCATGATCCCATAGCAGGTGCAGATAATCTGGCTGACATGATTCTTCATGGACAGGGAATGATCTATTGTTATCCCTAAGTTGTGGATTGCAGGTTTATTGATATCTAAGGATATCAATAAACAGGTGTTGGCCATGATCAACCAATATTTCAGAAACAAAACCGTAGCATCAACATTGATTAAAGTACTGAGAAATCATAGAACTGTAAAAGGAGTAAAAGCACTGTCAACATATGGTTATGCTCTAATAAAAACAGCCTCCATACATCATAGTCTTACAGAAAGGTATATAGTTCTGCCTCCGTATTCAGGCCACAAGGAATTTCTGTGCCCAAATTCACAATCCATCTCGATTCGGCACGCCTTAGGGCTAATTCTCTATATCCTCCCCTGATCTTTATTGAGATATTCTCAATGTCAGAATAAAATAGGTGGCTATGGTCAAAAATGCCATCATGCTCTTTCCAAATGTGCTTGGCCATTATATATGTGAAATCTCTGTTGGTCACAGCCCGCAGATGCTGGAGGATGCGTAATTTAAGTTTATTCACCGTGCTCCGTCGTCGACATCCACACTCCAGTAGATATACCACGTGTGTGGTCTTGCATGTGATCCTTTGTTTAATGATCTTCTTAAAGCCTTGGATGGTTGTTATTTCCACCATATCCAGCCCATAGTTGCAGGCATGGCACTTATGGCATTTGACAAACCTCTTGTGAGATAGCCAGGTGCTGCTTTGGGCATTCTTGTTGGTAAAGTAACTTTGTGTTAACAGATCGCCCAATGATGGTAAATTTCTGTAAGTAATGTTCCCATGCTGTGCAATAACTGGTTTAAGATCTTGGTGCTTTTTAAAAATATTTCAGTGTTTGTTTATTGCCTGTTTTACTCTGATATTAGAGCTATTGAAATCCGCAATAAACCTTGTTGTTTCAACAGCGGATTCAGTTGATGTCTCAGTACTTTTGGGTAGTGACAGATCCTCCTTCATGTTTGTGGCCCTCAGACGTGAATTTTCCAACACCATCATCGGATAGCCTCTTCTCAAGAAACGGTTGAACATTAGGTCCACTTGTCTCATGTACTCCTCATCCTCAGAGCAATTCCTGCGAGCATTCAGGAATTCTCTATATGGGATGCTCCATTTTAGGGCTTTTGGGTGTGCACTGTTCGCTGATAAAATGCTGTTGCAGGATGTGGTCTTTCAGAAGAGGGTGGTGCATATCCGTTTGTTTTCAATATAGATCCGTATATCAAGATAATCTACAGAGGTCCTGCTATATGTATGCGTAAACCATAGATTGAGAGAGTTACCGTTGAGCAATAATAGAAAATCTTTCAAATCATCTTCTTCTCCCTCCTATATGAGTAAGAGATCATCGATATAACAGACCCATAGCACCACCCTCTCCAAGTTGATGTTGTTACTTTCTGACCAAAAACATTCTGCCTCCCAAAAGCCCATGGTCAAGTTCTCATAGGTAGGAGCGAATTATGTCCCCATGGCAGTCCTTTGATTCTGCCTGTAAAACTTGCCATCAAAAATATAAACATTGTTGGTAAGACAAAAGGACATCATTTCAAGGAGCAGTTTCGTGTGAGTCAATAAATGGAGGGACCTAGATCTTAAAAAATGCTTGCATGCTTTGAAACCATCATCATGTCTTATTGAGGTGTACAATGAGACTACGTCGACCATGACCATGATGTAACTTGGTTTCCATGGGGTGTTATTGATCCTATTCAGAAAATCCATGGAGTCTCGGATATACGAGGGTAGATTTGCAAAATAAGGGAAGATAAATATGTCTATGAACCTTGAAGTGTTTTCAAGAAGAGATCCACACGAGCTGACAATTGGGTGGCAAGGGGGATTTTCAAGGCTCTTATGCACGTTAGGCAGTACATAGAGTGTTGGCATAATGGGATGGTCTACTTTCAAATATTGTAACTCGTCAAGATCTACGAGGCCATCTTCATGCCATTGTTATAATTTCCCATAGAATATCGTGGAGTGGATTGTTCTTTAATCTCTCATAGTTGGTCAAATCCCCCAACTGTCTTCTGATCTCTTGTTAATATTTATTCCGATCCATCACTACAATATTTCCACCCTTATCGGACTGTTTGATGACAATATTCATGTCCTGCCGTAGGTCTGCGAGTGCCCACCAATCTTCCTTTTTCATATTACAGTTCTTGCGATTTCTGAGTTCTTTTTCCTTTATGTAGATGTCCCTCAGGTCCTCTGCCACTAGTTCCTGAAAGACATCCACTCTATTACCTGGCGGCAACTGAGGGCAAAATCTAGATTTACCTTTGCGTCCACTGCTCACAGACCTAGTGATGTTAATGCCCATGGCTGTACATAGATCAGAGGAATTTCCCCCATCAGATGTCGACACATGTGATGTATTATCGTCCATTAAATCTTGTATTACTCTCAGGGGTTCGATGTCTTCTCCTGTGAGGTTTGTTAAGGATGTTCTGTGTGGGGTTCACAATACTGGGTTGGGCCTATTAGCAAAGCACTTTCTCAGTTTTAGTTTTCAGCAAAATTTATAAAGGTCCACCCGAGCTGATGCTAGATCCATGCCTGAGTCTGGGCAAAACGTCAGTCCCTTCTTTAATAATCTTGTGTGTTTTTCATTGAAAATCCTGTTGGATAAGTTAATCACTAGATTGTCTTCCTGTTGCAATTCAAGGTCACTGATCATAATTATTTCCCTTTGTTCCCTCTTCCTCTGCCTCTTCCTGCTGCGCCTTGTTCTTATTGTTCTTCCATTCCTAATTTTGGGAGGGGAAAGTATTTTCCTCTTCCCCTCGTCGTCATGCGCAGCAGCCGTATTTCCCCCAGAAAATCCATTTTCGGTCAGACCATCTGGGTTCCCTCGTCCCCCGAACTGACCTCAGAGCTTTCAACACTTGAAATTCTATGTTGTTCCTGTGCTTGTATCTGATCCATAGTTTGTTTCTTGAAATTTGAATCATAACAATGTGCAAATGTATAAACTCTACCAGTGGCATAGTCAACTCTGTCCCTATTGAATTTTTTCACCTTTTTCAACTGGAACTCCTTTTTATATTTTTTCAATCTATTCTCAAGTTCCTACAAAGCTTTCTTGCCTTCAGCTGTTTCAAATACTTCTTTCCAGGGACTTTTCCAAAACTGCAACCTTTTCCATTGCTGTTTTTAATCTCCTTTCTGCATGGACTATTAAAGTCTTTATTAATTTCATAGAGCATTCTGTAGTGTCATTTTGCCATTTGAGTAATAGATCTGGGTCCAGGTCACTGAGAGTTGGTAAGACAAAAAATCGTAGCCCCCTTGGAATGCGCCTGCACTCAAAGTATTACTTCAGGGTAACACTCTCTCACCACTTATTGACTTCCATTACCCTGGCTTGTTCCAATTCTCTCAGTTGCTGTTTAGGTGTGTTCAATGTATTTGACATCTGGCTACACCCTGCTCCTTCTTGTATTCCTACATCGTCAATAAACATATCCTTTAACAATGATTCACGTTTACTCCATCTGTCTGCCATGTTCTCAAAGGCTGGTATTGTAACTATTGTCCCTGTGAAAAAACTATGCTGCAATGTGTCCCTTTAAAAAGGCGATGAACCTCTTGTTTACTATTAATGTTATTATCCAAAACGCAGGTATGCACTCAATAAATTATCGTGTCATTTCCAAAAAATTTTGCCTCATTTACACAGGAGTTGTTAGACACATACAGGAATACTTTTCAGATTCGTGCTGCCAGCTTTGCTTCCGGTTTACGACTCTCGTGGATTCTTCAACACTGATACAATGTTGCAGAACACATTTAATCTCTAGGGATCCGTCGGACAGAGACGCGAGAAGTTGAGCACTCGCAGAAACATCTGCAAGCAGCCTGTCTACCCTCACTGGAGTCCTCGGACGGATATAAAACTGGAACATAGATTTAACATTCCTCGGTACGCCGGACTCGAAGGTAAAAGGAGTCGGATACTCGCTGAGCCAAAGCAAAGCATATTTTCCTTCCAACTTCTGTAAGAACATGTCCTTGATGCACACCTTTTTCCCAGGGCAAACAGAAGAACGGCACATTAAAAATCCTTAATGACAAGGTGATTTATTTAAAGTTCCGTCAGCAACCACACGTCATGGAGCTATACTATACCAAGCAAAGTGCAGCGGTGCATAACAAACAAAAACTGATCTACGACCGGCCTCCTTCCTGGAACCATCGATGGCCCTGGGGATCGCCACCCCCCAGGCCCAGCTCCTGCAATATCCCAGGGTGCCCACCCCGGGACACTGCTGTTTGCTATGACAGGGCGGGAGCACGGCTCCTGCCCTGTTATAGCAACCTCTGCTTCGCTTCATGGAAGAGAGAGTTCAATAGACAAATGGTACCCATCACAGGTGCTGGTAGAGTGACCAACACTAGAGACACAATTCGAGAGGATCTAAAAGTCAGAGAAACACAGAAGAAGAGAACGCCGCTTCAGACAGAGGGTCTAGGTCTGATAAAGCAATACTTTACTAAGATCTGTAGACTAGGAGTTAAAGTATTTGTTGAGGTCAGTATATAGTAGTTGTAGGTTGCCTTTTAGATGACCAAAACAAAAGGGTTCGGATGAATGATATAGTTGAAAAACGAGCAGAGCTCAGGGAGACTCTGTTCAAAGGATGTGCAGTAGAAAATCTGAGGTAATAACCTTCTGTGGGGGGTGTTCTGGTGCTGTTGCCAGAGTGGCTGAAGTTTAGTTCCTTTGAAATTATGTAGATAAGCTATTAAAGTGAATATTTCATAGCAATTATAGGCTATGTGTACTATACTATACTGCTTTATTATTGTACCGTAGCACTCCCATTTAGAAGATGGGGAATGATTCAAGCATGTGAATCTATGAAATATTCAATGATGGAGAATTTAAAGGTTTATAAGAACATGTAAATTACCTTCGGTAACGGTATATCTGTAAGAGACATATGTTAGTTATGGATTCCTTACTGTAGAATTTCCACCAGGCGTCAGACTGGATCCAGAGAATTTTTCTTCAGCAGTACACCTGCGCGTCGGTAGGTGGCGTCAGTTGACTCCACGTTCGTCATTGGTGTTGTGATTGACGGAATGAAGTCACGGTATCTAATTAGATGCCGTCCCTACATGCTGACGTCAGTTCTTCACACAACATTTCACGCCAGAAGCGCAGAGCCATGAAAGACACTGACCACTGGTGCATGAAACTAGGGCCCAGAAAAGGAGTTCCTTACTCTAAGTCAGTCCGCAGAACGGGGAGGATGGGTGGAGCGGTAAGAAGGGGCGGTTCCTGCTCGAGGGCGTTGGGGCTCCGCCCCCTTTAAATTCACCCCCAGCCAGGCCACAATTTAAGTATTTTTGTCACACTAGATTTGACAACTTTTTAAAATATAAATAAAATACTTACATGCTTTTTCATGGCTATGGAGCTGCTGCACTCTGAGCTGATGTGCCTCATGCTTTGATGCCATAAACATGCTGCCCCTGGGCTGATCTAGACGAACAAGTTACTTACCTTCAGTAACGATATATCTGTAAGAAACATTAGTTAGTTAGATTCCTTACCTTAGAATATAACCAGGCGTCAGGCTGGATCTGGAAAGTTTTGCGTAGCAGTACCCATGCGCGTCGGTAGGCGTCATCTGCGGGTTCGCGTCCGTCGTCGGGATGACATCAGAGTACTTAGACGCCGCCCTCGCGCGCTGTCAGTTCTTATACACAGCTTTTCCGCGCCAGAAACGCAGAGCAATGATAAAAACCGACACTGGTGCCATGAAACTAGGGCCCTCAAACGGATGTACCTTAACCCTTGATATCGGTTCGCAGAACGAGGAGGATGGGTGGGGCGGTAAGGAATCTAACACACTAATGTTTCTTACAGATATATCGTTACCGAAGGTAAGTAACTTGTTCATCTGCAAGAAACACGTTAGTTAGATTCCTTACCTTAGAATAGATACCCCAGCAAAACCAACCCCGGTGGTGGGTCTGCGAACCAAGATCACACCAGAAAGTCTTGGAGAATGGAACGGCCAAAGAAGCCATCTCTCCGGACTTGGCTGTCCAGGCAGAGGTGTCTAGCAAACGTGTGCAGCGAGGCCCACGTAGCTGCCTGACAGATATCCTGCAAGGGGACTCCCCGACCCAGGGCAGTAGTAGCCGCCGTAGCCCGAGTGGAATGGGCCCTCAGCCCAACAGGAGGCTCCTTTTTCTCCAAGGAGTAGCAAACTTTGATGCACAAGACGACCCACCGAGAGATGGTTTGTTTGTGCACCTCCCGTCCCTTCTTAGTGCCCACGTAACCAACAAAGAGCTGGTCATCCACCCGGAACTAGCGTGTGCGGTCCAGATAGAATGAGAGGGCTCGTTTTGGGTCCAGAAGTTGGAGTCTCTCTTCCTCTTTTGAGGGATGCAGAGGCGGAAAGAAGGTGAGCAAGGTGATAGACTGCCCGATGTGGAAGGCTGTGACCACCTTGGGCAGGAAAGAGGGATGCGTTCTTAAAACAACCTTATCCGGATGGACAGAAAGGAAAGGAGGTTTAGAAGAAAGTGCTTGAGCTCACTCACTCTCCTGGCAGAGGTGATGGCAACCAGGAATGCAGTCTTAAGAGTAAGAAGACGAAGAGGGCAATTAAGAAGTGGCTCGAAAGGAGCGCACATCAAATGAGTCAGAACAAGGTTCAAGTCCCACTGAGGCATCACGAAAGGAACAGAAGGAAACATGTGAGTGATGCCCTTCAAGAATCTATTTACAACAGGGGACTTGAAAAGATAAGGCTGATCAGGAAGCCTTAAGAAGGACGAAATGGCAGAGAGGTAGCCCTTGATAGTGCTCAGAGCAGAGCCCTGCTGGGCAAGAGAAAGAAGAAAGAGGAGAACCTATGAAAGAGGGGCAGAAAGGGGATCCACAGCCTTTGCTGTGCACCAAACCACAAATGTATTCCACCTGCAGGCGTATACCGATTTTGTGGAGGGACACCAGGCTGCCAGAATCACATCACAGACTTAAGGAGGCAAGTCAAATGGCCTCAACTGTCACCGCTCAATCTCCACGCATGGAGGTGGAGACTGGACAGGTTCGGGTGGAGAACCGTCCCCTGCTGCGACAGAAGAGGCAGACGAATCGGGGGATCGACTGACATGCTGAGTAGCTCGTGATACCAGAACCTTCACGCCCAGTCCGGAGCCACAAGGATGACTTGGGCCCGGTCGCGATTGATCTTCTTCAGCACTCTGGGCAGCAGTGGTATAGGTGGAAACGCATACAACAGACCGCAACTCCACTCGCGATGAAAAGCGTCTCCGAGCGAGTGCCGCCTTGGAAATTCCAACAAGCAGAACTGATGACATTGCGCGTTCTCTTTTGTGGCGAATAGATCTAACCAAGGCTCTCCACACTGAAGAAAGAGGCCTTGCGCCACGCCCGAGTTAAGACGCCATTCGTGATCCATCATGCACCGACGGCTGAGTTTGTCCGCCCTGGCGTTCAGGGAACCTGCCAGGTGTTGAACCACCAGGGTGACGCCCTGGTGTTCCAGCCATTGCCAGAGGCGCAGAGCCTCCTGGCAAAGGGTCCACGACCCCACCCCGCCCTGTTTGTTGCAGTACCACATGGCAGTGGTGTTGTCCGTGAACACCTGCACTACACTTCTCTGGACAGAGGGAAGGAATGCCTTCAGTGCAAGCCGGATCACCCATAGCTCCAGAAGGTTGATGTAGGAGAGTAGGGTCTGCAATCCTATGTTCACTCAGATTTTTGCTTTTTGCTTCACTGGTTTACGACTTTCCCTGGCTGTGGGCCTGCTAATCAGACCCACAGCCTAGCTGTTCTCTCTAATCCAAATTGTACCCAGGTACTGAATTGGCACTGGGCCCTCCCAAGTCCCTGTAACCAGGGCTGAGGTGCACCCAGAAGTCTCCCAGGGGCTGCAGCATGTATTATGCCACCCCTGGACTGACTAACTAAATCTGACACAACTGGCTGCACGACAGCTGGGGCAAGGAGGTGTAAACACCCTTTTCTTTAGATATAGTATTCGTATATCTAAACCTAAATGGACACACCGATCTCCTATCAGTCACTCCTATGGCAGGCCTTAACAATCCTGAAGGCAGAGTGCTTGGAATCGTGTGAGATAGTACTCTGGCATGAGCTGAGCCTGTCTGCGGCTTTCGGGATCTATCCCTTAGCCGTTTCCATGATATCGCATACCATATACTCTTAAGTGCATTATAATCCTCGCGGTTATATGCCAACTCTGGTATCGCTTTATCAAAACATGTCGAGTAAGGTGTCATACGAATTGGAATACTAACCCCTCGCCAATTCTGGCGACGGGGTTAGCATTCCACCCTTCTAGAGGGACACGACATGGAGGTAACCTGTAACCCCGGTTAAAGTCGGACAGAGCCTTAGCATCCACAAAATGGATGCTGCCACCGAGACACAAGTCTGCCCTCCTGCTGCTGGGAGTCCTCCCAGAGCAGGAGGCAAGGACAAAGGGTTTCCTGCCAGGGGCGGTGCCAGCACCGTCCCAGACAGGGTTTTGTGTATTCTAGGTAGGCAGGGCTTCAGAGGAAGGTGACTGCAAGTGGCACCCCGGTGCTCACTGTGCATAGGCCGGCTGAAACCAGTTCCAGGGGCACTCCAGCCCCTGGCCTGGGGAAAGCCCGCCAAAGGAGAGGGGTGTAACCACCCCCCTCCTAGTCCCACCCATAGGGCAGGACTTAGTCGCGTGCCAGCCCCTTTTTGCAGGATAAAGGTAGGACCTGGCCCCCTTCCAAATCAGATCATCTTTGGAATCAAGACACGACTTTCTACGAAAGGACATCAAGATTTCTTCTTCAAGATTCTCCCTTGTGACTAAGGAGTAGTCACCCTGCATCCGCAGGCACCATCTTAGGAACACTGCGGTCTGCTGTAAGTCCTTCCTCCGGAATCTGACTGCCCAGCTCGACGAGAACCGGCTTCCCTGGCACCTCTGACCTCTACCCACCTCTACAGCCAAGCTGAGAACCGTGGGTGCGACGAGACCTCGAGGGACCGGCCATCTTCAAGACTGCACGACTTCTTTCCAGCACGACCGCCGAGGGATCCTCTGGTGAGTGCTTTGGGGTCCGAGAAGCCCCGACCCTGAGCAGCTCCAGAACCGAAGTTCAGCCTCCCAGCATCTCAACGATCTGCGTGGGGCCCTTCTGCTTTTTGCTGCTCACCGCGTTGTTTGGCTACTAGCCCGCTGGCTTGTGGCCTTCTTAACGACGCCCGACGACATCACTGTTGCTGGTCTGGTTGCTCCAGACTGGCCCTTGCTCCCTTCCAAGAGAGGAGCACCCCGGACCCTCCTGGTCCACTCCAGACGCCATTTTAGGTCCACCGCGTGGGCTTGAATTTGCCAAGACTTGTTACCCCAATCCGGGGTCCAGCGACGTCGAGAGCATCATCCATCGTGGGACAGCTCGTACCTCCATCCTGGTCGCCGACAACGCCTCCTGGTCCGTGAGACTACAGAGCCCAGCGTCGCCCACTCACCTAGTCGAGGTGACTACCATCCGGTGCCCTCCTGGTGCCACCTGACTACTGGATAGTAGTCACGAACTTGGTCCCCTCTGCTTTCAGGTGTCATCTATCTTCGATCCAGGCTTGGATCACCCGAACAATCTTCACTGGTCGCCTGCCCGCAACTCCTTTCCTTCAGGCTCCTGGTTCGTCAACGGAGAATCCCGACGTCTTTTCAGACCTATGCAGCTGCAGCCCCTGGGCTAGGTAACTTCGGCATTTTGGTGCCTCAGCATAGCCTCACTATCCAAGGGTCCAGATCCACTTTCGTTTTTGACCTACCTAGTCGGGTTCGCCCGAGAACACTAACTTTGTGAATTCTAGTTTCCATAGACTTTGTCCCGCATCCCGCGTGAGAGTGCACACTCTGCACCCGAGTTCCCTAGGCCTCCTGCTAGTAATCTACAGGTTCAGTAGTCCAGCCCTAGCGATCCCAAAGCCTCTAAGAATCGTTACTTACCTGCTAGTAATTCGCATTCCACTTTTAGAGTATATGGTTTTTCGTGCCCCTCGGGCATTTGTGTAAATTGTGCGACTTGAAGTATTTTTATAAGAGTTTTGTTGTGTGCTTAGCTCCCTGTCTCATAAAGAGCCAGGGTAGTCTTGTTATAAATAAATACACTGTTTATTTTCATAACAACTTGTGTGGTGTCCTTTCACTGGGTGTTCAAGGGGTAATGTGATGGTAAAACAGCTGGCTTAACACGCCCTCTAGAGTCTTAGCCTTAGACTGCTCGTATCCATGCTACTAGGATAGCTGGTCTATAAGGTTGACTTACAACCAATCATCAATAAGGGTTGTTTGGACTGATATATAGTGATCACTAGAATAGTGAGCACTGCACATCAGGCCAACTTCTCACATTGGTGAGCAGCGGTTGGGATTTGAGCTTGCTGTTGTTTTACCACACATATCCTAAGAATATCTTGTGAAAGATCACATAAGTACTAAAGGTACATATAACTTAGCTTAGAATACTCTGAGTTCTACTGAACCAGCTGTTGTAGCTCCTAGGGCCTAGCACACCCTAAACTACAACTCTAGCAAGGGATCAGTAGGTAAACATATAGTGTAGGTAAGTGCACCACTTACACCTCACTAGAAAAGCATGTCTACCCATGGAGAGTCTTCAGAGACTCCCCTTGTGGTTATTGACCCTCCACAGGTCAACTCAAGATATGCAGCTCTCAATTTCCAGGAGTTGAGACACTTGTGTACCTCCAGGAAATTGAAACAGGGGTCTAACCCCACCACTCCCTTTCTGTTGGGTCTCTTAGAGACTTATGATGCTAGGAAAGCATCTCAGGGAGATGGGAATATGCCAGCCTTAGAAGGGCACCTTGGTGATCCAGACCTCCACAACACTGTAAATTCAGTTGAGGAGGAGGACCCTGAGGAGCTCTCTGGGGATGAGGTAGACAAAGGTCTTGAGGTAGTCAGAAGGCTAACTAGGGCCAACATAGACTTGCTTGGGCTAGGATCTGGGGGACCCCCAGTACTGGCCCTAAGTAGGCCTAACCTTGGAGTTAGGAGAGATATATCTCTTTCTAGGGACTCCAATAGATCTCTGCACTCTAATGCCTCTTCCCAGAGGAGAAGGAACTCTCCCCAGAGGAGATTGACTTCCCCTCAGAGAAGGGAGCATGAAGCTAGGATGAGGCAGGCTACTCTGAGGATTGAAAGGGAAGAACTTGCCCTGGCCAAAGAAAAGCTTGCCTTTGCAAGAGAGCAGCAGATGAGTGGGTTAGCTCCCACTGGTGGCAGCAATCTCCCAAGAGATAGAGAGAAGGGTTTAGACACTAAACACCTGACAAAAATAGTGCCCCCCTTTAAGCAAGGGGATGACATCCAGAAATGGATGGCTGCTTTGGAGAGGGCCTGCACTGTGCAGGGCATTCCCCCAAAGTCAGTGGGCAGCTATACTGTGGCTCTCCTTTGATGGTAAAGGTAGAGACAAGCTCCTCACTACAAGCGTGGAGGATGCTAATGATTACCAGGTCCTGAAAAATACACTGGTTGATGGGTTTGGTTTAACCACTGAGCAGTACAGGTTGCTGTTCAGAGACACCCAGAAAACTCAGTCTCAGGACTGATCTGACTTTGTGGATAGTGCCACTAAGGCTTTGGAGGGCTGGTTGCTGGGTAGCAAGGTTACTGATTACACAGGATTGTATAATCTGATGATGAGAGAACAAATTTTAAATAATTGTCAGAACCAGTTGTTGCACCAGCACCTTGTTGATTCAGATCTGACCTCTCCCCAAGAATTGGGAAAGAAGGCAGACAAATGGGTCAGAACAAGGATCAAGCAGAACCAGAACCAGAACCAGGGTGGTCAGAAGAAAGCAGACCAGAAGGGTAATGCTAAGAGTGAACAAAATGACCAGAAGTCTTCACCAGGTCCCCAACAAACCAAAGAGGGTGGGGGGCAGGCTTCCCAGAAGAAGAAGACTCAAGAAGGCCAGTCAAAAAGGTGGTGCCAGTACTGTAAAAGTAAGTCTCACTGGTTTAGTGAGTGCACCAAAAGAGGAGGGCAAACCTCTACCACTACAGCCCCTAAGGCAACTGCACCCCCTAGTACAGTCAGTAGTGGTAGTGCACCTCCCAAGGGATTAGTTGGGTTAACCTTGGGAACTGAGGAGTCTGACAACTTAGTTGGCACACTCACTCAGGCTGTCCTTGTCTGTACAGGGGATATGGATATGTCCCCTGATGTAAGTCCCAATACTTTGGGCAAATACAGGCAGACACCTTTGATTAATGGCAAGATGGCTCAGGCCTATAGGGACACTTGTGCCAGTGTCACCATGGTGACACCTAACTTTGTGGACCCTGGACAGATCATGCCAGGTACAGATTTCCTGGTGACCAATGCCAGCAACGTCACTACCAGTCATAGTATGGCGATTGTGGCTTTCTCCTGGGGTGGAGTGAAGGGTCAAAAGAAAGTTGTAGTCAGTTCAGACCTCCCAGTTGATTGTTTGCTGGGCAATGATTTGGAGTCATCACTATGGTCAGAAGTGGAGCAGAGGACTCACATGGAGATGTTAGGCTTGCCAGCACATGTGCTTGCTGTGACTAGGTCACAGGCCAGAAGATGCCCCACTGAACAGGTGCTGGATTCTGAAAGAATGGACCAGGCACCTTCCAAGAAGAAGAGCAGTAGGGTTAAGGCTTTGCCTTCCCCCTTGCCCCAGGTTGAGGATCAAGTCTCTGAGGAGGCTGATCTGAGAGAGCTGAGGGAAACTGAGCCTAAAGAGCTTGAACTTGATCAAGTTGAGTTTCTGGGCTCAGGGGGACCCTCCAGAGCAGACCTGGGGAAGGCACAGTTAGACTGCCCTTCCCTTGAACCCCTCAGACAGCAGGCTGCTGCTGAGGCTGCAGGGAATGCCACAGGTGCCCATAGGGTATACTGGGAAGATGGACTCCTGTACTCTGAGTCAAGAGACCCCAAGCCTGGTGCAACCAGGAGGCTGGTCATCCCCTTGTCTCTGAGAGGTTTCCTTCTCACCTTGGCCCATGAGATTCCCCTTGCAGGTCACTTAGGTCAGACAAAGACTTGGGACAGGCTTGTCTCACACTTTCACTGGCCCCACATGAATGAGAATACCAAGGAGTTTTGTCGCTCCTGTGTCACTTGCCAAGCCAGTGGTAAGTCAGGTGGCACAACAAAGGCCCCCCTCATACCACTACCTGTGGTGGGGGTTCCCTTTGAAAGAGTGGGGATTGACATTGTTGGTCCAATGGAACCCCAGACAGCATCAGGGCACAAGTTTATACTGGTGGTGGTGGACCATGCCACCAGGTATCCTGAAGCTATTCCACTTAGGACCACTACAGCACCTGTAGTGGCAAGGGCCCTAGTTGGAGTGTTCTCCAGAGTGGGCTTCCCTAAGGAGGTTGTTTCTGACAGAGGTACAAACTTCATGTCAGGATATCTGACTGCAATGTGGAAGGAGTGTGGTGTGAACTACAAGTTCACCACACCCTACCACCCACAATGCAATGGGCTTGTTGAGAGATTCAACAGGACCCTCAAAGGGATGATTCATGGGCTACCTGAAACTCTTAGGAGAAGATGGGATGTCCTGATCCCCTGCCTCTTGTTTGCTTACAGAGAGGTCCCACAGAAGGGGGTTGGCTACAGCCCTTTTGAGCTTCTGTATGGGCATCCTGTAAGAGGACCCCTGTGTTTGGTGAAGGAAGGATGGGAGAGACCTCTCAAAAAGCCTGCAACCAACATAGTGGACTATGTACTTGGTCTCCGCTCCAGGATGGCTGAGTATATGGAAAAGGCATCTAAAAACCTTGAGGCCAGCCAAGAACTCCAAAAAGCTTGGCATGACCAAAAGGCTGTTCTGACTGTGTACCAGCCAGGACAGAAGGTGTGGGTGCTGGAGCCAGTGGCCCCAGCAGCTCTCAAAGACAAATGGTCTGGGCCCCACACCATCATTGAGCAAAAGGGAGAGGTTACCTACTTGGTGGACCTTGGAACTCCCAGGAGCCCTCTTAGAGTGCTCCATGTAAACAGGCTCAAGGCATATGTTGACAGGAAGGACATGAGCTTGATCATGGCCACAGATGAGGGACAGGAGGAAGAGAGTGACCCTCTCCCAGACCTGCTCACTCAGAATCCTGATGATGGATCAGTAGATGGTGTTGTCTTTTGTGGCAGCCTCACTGAGCATCAGCAACAGGATTGCAGGCAAGTTCTGCAATCCTTCAGACATATGTTCTCTCTGACACCCAGCCAAACTGATTGGTGTACCCATGATGTTGACACTGGAGACAGTCTGCCTGTCAAGAGTACAATCTACAGACAGCCTGATCATGTCAGAGACTGCATCAAAACAGAAGTGCAGAAAATGTTGGAGTTGGGAGTCATTGAGCCCTCAGATAGCCCTTGGGCTAGCCCAGTAGTTCTAGTGCCAAAGCCTCACACCCAGGGTGGTAAGAGAGAGATGAGGTTTTGCGTAGACTACAGAGGCCTCAATGCAGTCACTAAGACTGATGCCCACCCAATACCAAGGGCAGATGAACTTATAGATAGATTGGCTTCTGCCAACTACTTAAGCACATTTGACCTGACAGCTGGGTATTGGCAAATCAGGTTAGCTGGGGAAGCCAGGCCCAAGACAGCATTTTCTACCCCTGGTGGTCATTATCAGTTTGTGGTAATGCCCTTTGGGTTGAAGAATGCCCCTGCCACCTTCCAAAGGTTGGTGAATCAAGTCCTCACTGGGCTGGATGACTTCTGTGCAGCATATCTGGACGATATTGCTGTCTTTAGCTCCACCTGGGAGGATCACCTGGTCCACCTGAGGAAAGTGTTAGAGGCCCTGCAAAAGGCAGGCCTCACTATCAAGGCCACTAAGTGCCAGATAGGGCAGACACAGGTTGTATACCTGGGCCACCTTGTAGGTGGAGGCCAGGTTCAGCCACTGGAGAGTAAGATACAGGCCATCAAGGACTGGGCTCCTCCAATCACCCAGACTCAGGTTCGAGCTTTCTTGGGCCTGACTGGGTACTATAGGAAGTTTGTCAGAAATTATGGGTCCATAGTGACCCCTCTTAATGACCTGACAAGCAAGAAGATGCCAAAGAAAGTTCAGTGGACAGCAAGCTGTCAGAAAGCATTCAATGACCTAAAGCAGGCCATGTGCACAGCACCTATCCTTAAGAGTCCAGATTACTCCAAGCCATTCATTGTCCAAACAGATGCTTCTGAGTTGGGTGTGGGAGCTGTTCTGTCTCAGCTGAATTTTGATGGTAATGACCAGCCTATTGCTTTCATTAGCAGGAGGCTGACCCCCAGAGAGAAAAATTGGTCAGCTATTGAGAGGGAGGCCTTTGCTGTGGTTTGGGCCCTGAAGAAGCTGAGGGCCTACTTGTTTGGTACTCACTTCACCATTCAGACCGACCACAAGCCCCTCTTGTGGCTAAATCAGATGAAGGGTGAAAACCCCAAACTGCTTAGGTGGTCCATTTCCCTACAAGGGATGGATTTTACAGTGGAGCATAGACCTGGTACTGATCACAGCAATGCTGATGGGCTCTCCAGGTATTTCCACTTAGAGCAAGAAGACTCACCTGGTCAAGGTTAGTTTATTGTCCCAAAGTTTGGGGGGGGGGTCATGTAGGAGAGTAGGGTCTGCAATCCTATGATCACCCAGATTTTTGCTTTTTGCTTCACTGGTTTACGACTTTCCCTGGCTGTGGGCCTGCTAATCAGACCCACAGCCTAGCTGTTCTCTCTAATCCAAATTGTACCCAGGTACTGAATTGGCACTGGGCCCTCTCAAGTCCCTGTAACCAGGGCTGAGGTGCACCCAGAAGTCTCCCAGGGGCTGCAGCATGTATTATGCCACCCCTGGACTGACTAACTAAATCTGACACAACTGGCTGCACGACAGCTGGGGCAAGGAGGTGTAAACACCCTTTGCTTTAGATATAGTATTCCTATATCTAAACCTAAATGGACACACCGATCTCCTATCAGTCACTCCTATGGCAGGCCTTAACAATCCTGAAGGCAGAGTGCTTGGAATCGTGTGAGATAGTGCTCTGGCATGAGCTGAGCCTGTCTGCGGCTTTCGGGATCTATCCCTTAGCCGTTTCCATGATATCGCATACCATATACTCTTAAGTGCATTATAATCCTCGCGGTTATATGCCAACTCTGGTATCGCTTTATCAAAACATGTCGAGTAAGGTGTCATACGAATTGGAATACTAACCCCTCGCCAATTCTGGCGACGGGGTTAGCATTCCACCCTTCTAGAGGGACACGACATGGAGGTAACCTGTAACCCCGGTTAAAGTCGGACAGAGCCTTAGCATCCACAAAATGGATGCTGCCACCGAGACACAAGTCTGCCCTCCTGCTGCTGGGAGTCCTCCCAGAGCAGGAGGCAAGGACAAAGGGTTTCCTGCCAGGGGCGGTGCCAGCACCGTCCCAGACAGGGTTTTGTGTATTCTAGGTAGGCAGGGCTTCAGAGGAAGGTGACTGCAAGTGGCACCCCGGTGCTCACTGTGCATAGGCCGGCTGAAACCAGTTCCAGGGGCACTCCAGCCCCTGGCCTGGGGAAAGCCCGCCAAAGGAGAGGGGTGTAACCACCCCCCTCCTAGTCCCACCCATAGGGCAGGACTTAGTCGCGTGCCAGCCCCTTTTTGCAGGATAAAGGTAGGACCTGGCCCCCTTCCAAATCAGATCATCTTTGGAATCAAGACACGACTTTCTACGAAAGGACATCAAGATTTCTTCTTCAAGATTCTCCCTTGTGACTAAGGAGTAGTCACCCTGCATCCGCAGGCACCATCTTAAGAACACTGCGGTCTGCTGTAAGTCCTTCCTCCGGAATCTGACTGCCCAGCTCGACGAGAACCGGCTTCCCTGGCACCTCTGACCTCTACCCACCTCTACAGCCAAGCTGAGAACCGTGGGTGCGACGAGACCTCGAGGGACCGACCATCTTCAAGACTGCACGACTTCTTTCCAGCACGACCGCTGAGGGATCCTCTGGTGAGTGCTTTGGGGTCCGAGAAGCCCCGACCCTGAGCAGCTCCAGCACCGAAGTTCAGCCTCCCAGCATCTCAACGATCTGCGTGGGGCCCTTCTGCTTTTTGCTGCTCACCGCGTTGTTTGGCTACTAGCCCGCTGGCTTGTGGCCTTCTTAACGACGCCCGACGACATCACTGTTGCTGGTCTGGTTGCTCCAGACTGGCCCTTGCTCCCTTCCAAGAGAGGAGCACCCCGGACCCTCCTGGTCCACTCCAGACGCCATTTTAGGTCCACCGCGTGGGCTTGAATTTGCCAAGACTTGTTGCCCCAATCCTGGGTCCAGCGACGTCGAGAGCATCATCCATCGTGGGACAGCTCGTACCTCCATCCTGGTCGCCGACAACGCCTCCTGGTCCGTGAGACTACAGAGCCCAGCGTCGCCCACTCACCTAGTCGAGGTGACTACCATCCGGTGCCCTCCTGGTGCCACCTGACTACTGGCTAGTAGTCACAAACTTGGTCCCCTCTGCTTTCAGGTGTCATCTATCTTCGATCCAGGCTTGGATCACCCGAACAATCTTCACTGGTCGCCTGCCAGCAACTCCTTTTCTTCAGGCTCCTGGTTCGTCAACGGAGAATCCCGACGTCTTTTCAGACCTATGCAGCTGCAGCCCCTGGGCTAGGTAACTTCGGCATTTCGGTGCCTCAGCATAGCCTCACTATCCAAGGGTCCAGATCCACTTTCGTTTTTGACCTACCTAGTCGGGTTCGCCCGAGAACACTAACTTTGTGAATTCTAGTTTCCATAGACTTTGTCCCGCATCCCGCGTGAGAGTGCACACTCTGCACCCGAGTTCCCTAGGCCTCCTGCTAGTAATCTACAGGTTCAGTAGTCCAGCCCTAGCGATCCCAAAGCCTCTAAGAATCGTTACTTACCTGCTAGTAATTCGCATTCCACTTTTAGAGTATATGGTTTTTCGTGCCCCTCGGGCATTTGTGTAAATTGTGCGACTTGAAGTATTTTTATAAGAGTTTTGTTGTGTGCTTAGCTCCCTGTCTCATAAAGAGCCAGGGTAGTCTTGTTATAAATAAATACACTGTTTATTTTCATAACAACTTGTGTGGTGTCCTTTCACTGGGTGTTCAAGGAGTAATGTGATGGTAAAACAGCTGGCTTAACACGCCCTCTAGAGTCTTAGCCTTAGACTGCTCGTATCCATGCTACTAGGATAGCTGGTCTATAAGGTTGACTTACAACCAATCATCAATAAGGGTTGTTTGGACTGATATATAGTGATCACTAGAATAGTGAGCACTGCACATCAGGCCAACTTCTCACAGTTGATGTGGAGCCGGGACTCCGCCGGAGGCCAGAAGCCTCTGATCTCCGCCTCTCCCATGTGTCCCACCCAGCCCAGGAGGGACGCATCCGTCACAACTACATGCTCCGGTTAGGGTAGGGAGAGGGATCTGCCGCTGACCTAATCACGGTCCGTGAGCCACAACTGCAACTGTCTCGCAGTGCCCTCCGAGATGAGGTCGGACAGGTTGCCCTGATGCTGGGACCACTGAAACTTCAGGTCCCACTGCAGAGCCCGTATCTGCCACCTGGCGTGATGCACCAGAAGGATGCAGGGGGCCATCAGCCCCAGAAGCCACAGCGTCAACCTGACCGAGACCCGGGATAAAGGCTGAAAGATTTCCCGAACCCGCTGTTCGGGAGGATAAACCCGAATCTGCGCCGAATCCAGAACCGCTCCGATGAAGAGGAGCTTTTGAGAGGGACACAGGTGTGACTTCGGCACATTGATGGACAACCCCAGCAAGTGCAGGAGGTTGGCCGTAGTCTGGAGGTGGCTGATGACTGTCTGGGGCGAGCCCGCCTTCAACAACCAGTCGTCGAGATAGGGGAAGACTGACACCCCTAATCTGCGCAGATGAGCTGCGACCACCGCCATCACTTTCGTGAACACCCGCGGGGCGCTGGTAAGGCCAAAGGGGAGCACGGTGAACTGAAAGTGCTCGTGACCTACCGTGAACCGCAGTTAGCGCCGGTGGGCCGGCAGGACAGGGATGTGAAAATAAGCGTCCTGCTAGTCCAACGCTACCACCCAGTCGCCAGGGTCTAGGGCAGCTAAGACCTGAGCCAAAGTCAGCATTTTGAACTTCTCCTTCCAGAGGAAGGCTTTGACGTTCCGCAGGTCCAAGATATAACAACCACGACCTACTTCAGGCCCGGGAACGCGCTCGATGGCCCCCTTGGCCAAGAGAGCCGATACTTCCTCTTGCAGGAGTTGCAAGTGATCCCCCGACAAGCGGTGATACTGCGGTGGCATGGCTGGAGGGGTCGCCTCGAAGGGGAGGGAGTAGCCCCTACGGACGATTTGCGGCACCCACCTGTCCGATGTGATGGTGTGCCAGTGGAGGAGGTGATGGCGGACTCTGGCCCCCACTGGCGTCGAATGGGCCTGAAAGCTCGGACTAGGAAGGCTTTGAGGCAGATGCTGCGTGGTGGATGTGGACTGGCTTCGCCGGTGTCCCCTGGCACCGCCACGGCGGTTACCACATTCGCCGCCACGTTGGATGTTAGACTGCGGCCCGTGGCTGGCAGGACGTGAAGGGGTGCCCCTCCCTTGGCCACGAAAGGAGCGAAAGGCAGACTGCTGCTGACGCTGGCCCGAGAGGCCCAAGGACTTGATCATAGCCCTGTAGTCCTTGAAGCGTTCAAGCGCATGATCTGCCTTGCCACAAAAGAGGTGGCTGCCATCGAACAGAATGTCCATGAGGGTGTTCTGGACATCAGCCGAGAAGTTGGCGGACCTCAGCCAGGCGTGGCGGCGAACCGCCACCGTCGTTGACATCGTCCTGCCCAGCGAGTCCGTGGTATCCAGCCCACATCGTATGGAATACCGCGCTGTGTCTCGTCCCTTCGCGGGGCTTGAGCGAGCTTCGCCCGGGCCTCCTCCGGGCAATCTGGCAGCACGTCCGCAACCGTATCCCATAGAGAGTGGGAAAAACGGTCCAAAAGGCAAGCGGTGTTGACTGACCGCAACCCACAACTGAGGGAGGAGAACAGTTTCTTGCCAAACTGTTCATAACTTTTGGATTCCCGATCTGGGGGTGCAGTCGGGAATGCAGATTGGGAAGTAGAGGCCTGGATAACCAGGCTCTCGGGGGTGGGGTGGATGGACAGGAAGCTAGGGTCACCCGGAGATGGGCGGTGGCGCCTGGCGACGTTCCTATCTACCTGTAGCGGGCCTGGACCAGATGCCCAACAGGAACATCCATGAGAGCCTCATTAAACGGCAGTAGAGGCTCCGGAGAGCCTGTCTGCGGTTTAAGGACCTCTGTGAGGATGTTAGACCTCACAGTTGCGACGGGAAGCGTAAGCGCCAAGGCCTTGGCCACCCTCATCAGCACCACACTATAAGTAGCCCACTCCTTCGTAGCCACGGTAGGAGAGGAGACAAAGCATGTGTCAGGTGAAGTGTCGAGACCACTAGCTTCCCTCAGACCCCTCCCAATCCCCCTCGTCCTCCATCTCCTGAAATTCAGGGTCAAAGGATGGAGCCGGATCAACGAAGAATTTCTCCTCAGCCGGATCCGGACCGAGGGAGGGATCAGGGACACGCCGTGCGCGACACCCTGGGGGTCGACGCCGGCAGGGTCGTAAGGTCGACCAGCGGCGACCCGGATCCGGAACTGGATCCAGCGGGGGCCTGCGGCGCCGGGACCGAAGTCGCTGACGGCGCCGGGGCCGAAGCACCCAGCCCGCATGGACTCCCAGTCGGGGCTGCGGGGCCCGGAGGCGCTCCCATGGGACCAGACGGAGGAGAGAGGGTCCTCATGGCCATGAGGAAGGCCTCGTTCTCCTCCAGCGTCGCGTTCAGCCCAGGGACTGGCGGGTTTTGAGCTGGCCGCGGCGCCTGCGGCTCCGGTGGAGCCGCGGAGGCGGTGTCGCCCAAACCCCTGGCCGCAAAGCGCGAGCATCGGGGGGAGTCTGAAGAGTGATATCGTCTCTTCCACTTCTTGTGCCGCTTACCTGAGGACTTGGAGCCCGACGAATGGTGACAACTCGCCGAGCTTCGATGACTGCGGCCCCGCGACCGGTCCCTTGACCCCCTCCTGGACCGGGACGTGGTGCGGCGCGGGGCCAACTGCCGGAGCTCGAGGCACTAACGGGACCACTCCCGCCTAGCCTTCGATGTCAAGGCCCGGCAGTCGGGGAACGACCGGTCGTCGTGGTCGCCCCAAGGCAATAGAGGCACCGGCGGTGGGGATCGGTAACCGACATCAGTCGGTACAGGGCCTGAACCCGGGCATCCCTACCGGCACCGAGAGTCGTAAAGACTTGAGTAAAGATCAAAAAGGATCGAAAAAGTTTAGTCAAAAAGTGACTAAGGGACTGCTTTTTCCGGACCTGCGCTTGCTGTCGTGGAAAAAAGAAGAACTGACATCAGCACGCGAGGGCGGCGTCTAAGTACTCCGACGACATCATCCCGGCGCCAACTACGCCGCCAACGGATGCGGAGCCGCAGACGACGCCTACCAACGCACAGGGGTACTGCTACCCAAAACTTTCCGGATCCAGCCTGACGCCTGGGGATATTCTAAGGTAAGGAATCTAACTAACGTGTTTCTTTCAGATTCGAGTATTTGCCGGGCTGCCGATCTCACTGCCTTGAGGCCTGTGAGGTCATCAGCTCGGCATAGACAGAGCCTTGCAGAACAGTCTCCACCCCCTGAAGACGTGAGAGTGAAATTCACCCCGGGTGTCTTAGACAGAAGCCCTGTAGTGCAGGGGCTTGAAGTCAATCAGGGAATGGAGATAATGGTCACCCCACCCTTTCTCAACTCGTCACAGAGGGGTGGGTGGTCCCTCTGATGATTTGGGAAAGGGCGGGGTAGAGGGTGCAGGCAGGCAGGAATCAGAGAAATTGAGTCTGTGCAAGTATGTCTTCAGCACTTTTGAAGACACACTGCGCAAACTCGAGCTGTCTGCTTCCCACGCTGCAGTTATGCAGGAGTCAGGAGGCCATTTCCAATCAAGTGAGACTCGTGACTTGTGAAAAAACTGTGCACTGCAGATGGCGTATGCAGTCCATAAATTAAAGGAGTCATCACCTAATTTGAAGGCTTGAAGCTTTCCCCCAGTTCCAACGATGCCCCGCTGCCTCAACAAGCAGTCACCTTGCGCCACTCACGCTGTTGCACATTGTCACTTGCGTCGCTATCTTGGTTTTCACTGTCACACCTAGAGCACCTCGTACAATTTGGGTTGTCTTGTCAATTATTGTGATTTATATACTGCAGTGCTGCCATAACTGTTAATTATAAAAAAAAAATTGTTCCTTTTTTCAAAATCTTTTATACATAAAATGATGCTTTCAGCACCTGTCAGAATTACATAGAGACTCCCTGTTTCCTTTCAGATAATGTATTTTACATATCTTTATTAATTATCTTTAACTAATACCAGTTGGGGCATTGTTGTTTTTATACTCAACAAGCAGCAGGTAGGTAAAACAAAAATTATCAGTCTCCATGGGGAAGCAAGTAAGCAACTCGCTTGGGCCTGGAAACCCAGAGGGGGACTGAAAAGGGAACATTTATTAGTATTTTGGAGGAAAATGTGACTCAAGATTTATATTTTATCACTTTTAATTTTATGTCATTATTATTATTGATATCGTCCAGAAGAACACCTTGGGGGCATACCTTGGCTCGCGTAGGTTGGTGGCTAGTTCTCTCCCTGATCACCGCAGCTGCCTGTCTCCCTCCCGCCACCGCAGCCCACACCTAGCAGCGGCCGCAGTGTAGAGGGGGGCTCACGGACATCTGGACTGCAAATCCCAGACACCTCTGCGGCGGAAGCCGCCGCCACACGCATTTCCCACGCCAGGAGGCGCACAAAAAGGAGCACAGCCCCGGTGGAGCGGGGGACCACAAGAACACCTTGGGGGCATACCTTGGCTCGCGTAGGCTGCCGGCTACTTCTCTCCCTGATCACCGCAGCTGCCTGTCTCCCTCCCGCCGCCGCAGCCCACACCTAGCAGCGGCCGCCATATGGAGGGGGGATCACGGACATCTGGACTGCAAATCCCATACACCTCTGCGACGGAAGCTGCCGCCACACGCATTTCCAGCGCCAGGAGGCGCACAAAAAGAAGCACAGCCCCTGGGAGCGGGGGACCACAAAAACACCTTGGTGGCATACCTTGGCTCGCGTAGGCTGCCGGCTACTTCTCTCCCTGATCACCGCAGCTGCCTGTCTTCCTCCTGCCGCCGCAGCCCACACCTCTGGTGTCACATCAGGATGATCCCCCTTGGACCAGCCAGCGGACGTTATCTCACCAGGCTAATACTATCTCACAGCAAAGGTCCACACAGGAGAGGTCACGGTGGGTGGAAAAGGGTACCTCTAGCAATTCCCCAGTCCTTCAGAATGGTAGGTTACCCACAGTAGAGATAGGTTTATCTAATCGTTTCTTTCCCCTGTCCCCTATGGAGTCGAACGATTGACTACCTTTCAGACTGGCAGTAGAGAGGGCCGAGGTAGGAGCCCAGACACCCTTATGTAAATTTTTGACCTGGAATGTGGCGGGTATTAGTGTAGGAATGTGGATATCTGACTATGGTTGCCCCCAACTTTTTGCCTGGTGTTTTGCTGGTTTTTGACTTAGTTGGCCTGGGATCATGCCATTCAGGACCCCGGGCTTCCTGCTCTCTCTGTTAAAATGGATTCCATGTATAAGTATAAGTATAAGTATAAGTATAAATCATTTTATAACGCGCTCTGTTACTTGGGAGTATCCTGGCGCGAGGGAAAGAGCAGAAAGAAAAACAGCAAGAGTCAGCTTAAGACGCACTTCTAAAAAGATAGGTTTTCAGGCTTTTTTTAAAAAGGGCAACACATTGGATGGAGCGCAGGTGAAGGGGAAGAGCGTTCCAGGCTCGTGCTGCCACTACCGCGATAGACTGGCCACCTAATCTAGTTCGCTTAAAGCGAGGAAGGATCATTCTGAACAGAGAGGACGACCTAAGAGCTCTAGTGGGAGCATAGAGGGCAAATCTTCTTTTCAAATAGGCAGGCCCCTGATCATGGGTGGCTCTAAAAGAGAGCACCAAGGCTTTAAAGAGAATGCGCTGAGGCACAGGCAACCAATGAAGACTGGACATGTGAGAGCGAACGCTTTTCCATCTTGGAACATTAAAAAGGAGGCGTACAGTGGCATTCTGGATAACCGACAGGCGATTAAACCAAGTACGCCGGAATGCCACTAAACAGAGCATTCGCATAGTCCAACCTTGCTAGGATGAGTGCCCGGGCAACAGTCTCCTTGGCTTCTCTAGGGAGCAATGGGAAGAATCGCCGTAGCATTCTCAAGGTAGCAAAACATGTCCCGGATAATTTCTTTATATGGTCCTCAAACCGTAAATCCTCTCCGAACCATATACCGAGGTTTTTTGACGGGCCCCCCATCACCTTAGGGCTGGGAAAATTCGGAGGCCACAGTGAGTTTTTAAAACTAAGGGGGAAAGAGCCATAGAAGAGGACCTCTGATTTTTCCTCGTTGCATTTTAACTGAGCCAAGGTTAGCCACCGAAAAACAGAAGACAAGCAGAGCTGGACCTTTGAGGTGTCCAGATGTTCGTCTGGCCAAGTAAAGAGCAGCTGAGTTTCATCAGCATACCCTATAATCTTAGCCCCGTACTGTTCCGCTAGATACACCAGAGGGGTGATGTAAATGTTGAACAGTAGGGGACTAAGGTTAGATCCCTGTGGCACCCCAGTAAGAAGTGGTTTAGGCTCTGAGGCATAGGGCGGCATCCAGACCTGTTGGGTCCTGTCAGATAGAAAGGAAGACAGCCAGGCCAGGGCTTTGCCACCAATGCCAATTGCAGATAGCCTGGCAAGGAGGAGCTCGTAGGGGACGGTGTCGAACGCGGCAGAGAGGTCCAATAAAATCAGGACCGCTCTGCCGCCCCCGTCCAAACATTCCCGAAACGACTCCGCCATCTCCACCAAAGCTGTCTCTGTGCTAAAGGCCGCCCTGAATCCGGACTGAGCCGGATGCAAAGCATTAGACCTCTCCACAAAACTCTCCAGTTGACGGAAAGCCACTTTTTCGCATATTTTAGCCAGTGCTGGCAAGAGAGATATAGGGCGATAATTCCCAGGAACAGTGGGGTCCAGCCCAGGCTTCTTCAAAAGCGGCAACAGCTTTGCCTGCTTCCATTTTACAGGGACCACTGTCGAGGATAGAGAAAGATTCACTATCTCAGCAACATCCCTGCATACTATGCTCGCCACCTCTGAAAGTACCCGAGCAGGGCAGGGATCAGAGGGGGAGCCCGATTTAAGAGATTGGAGGAGAAGCAAGACATCGCCCTCTGTAGCCATCGAGAAATTTAAGAACTGTTCAGTTTCACAATAACTTGGCCAGATAGAAAAACCATCCACTGAACTAACCTCAGGTAATGCGGAAAGCAAATCATGCTGAATTTTTGCTATTTTATTTATAAAAAATTCCGACAAATCTTCACACCATTGTTCAGAGGACGGAAATATAGTAGTTTCAGCGACTGGGGATACAAAGCTTTTAACTATAGAAAAAATTTCTCTGCTATTATTTTCCGCTTTGGCTATTCTCCCTGCAAAATAGTTTCCTTTGGCAGTTTTAATGGCGGCATAATAATTTTTTGGGGCTGAGCGCAGGTCGGCCTTTGCCTCCAAGCTATACCCGCGCCTCCAGATGCGCTCCAGCTTTTTACACCCCAGTTTGATCTCCCTCAGCTCAGGAGAGAACCAGGGCTGAGAAGGAGTATGCCGGCATCTGGACACAGTGGCATGCCTGGTAGACACATTAGCCGCCCGCAAAACCCACCCATCAAAGTCATCAACCGACTTACCAATCTCAGGGGTAAGCCTCAGGTGGGTTTTTGAGATCTCTTGGCTGAACACGGCCAAGTTGATTTTCTGGGGGTGAGCGGCGGGCAATGTAGAAACAGATCTACCTCCGTTGTCCATCTCCCATGAAAATCTAACGAAGTTGTGGTCCGACCACGTAACCTTTTCTACATTGAGGTCTTTAATGGGAAAGTTAGAGCACACTAGGTCTAAAAGATGCCCTTTTTCATGGGTTGGAGAGATCACCCATTGTTTAAGCTGTGCTAGTTCGAAGGTTTCCCCCAGTCGGCGAGCTTTGGTGGAATCAGTGACATCTACATGGATGTTGAAGTCGCCGACCAGAAGGAATTTTGGGAAGCTCAAGGCCCGTGGCACTATGCACTCCTCCAAAGTATCAAAGAAATGACTGGTGTGGCCCGGGGCCTATAGATTAGTGACCCTCCCAGGGTAAAATGGGGACTAATGATGAGAGAAAAATGAAAAATCTCACCATCCACACCCACTGCTAATTGCTCGGAGGTGAAGTGCCATCCTTCTTTATAAATTACAGCTTATCCACCCCCTCTACCCCGGGGCCTATCCGCTCTAGCGATCTTAAAGCCTCTGGGAACAGCGAGCTCAACAACTGGGGCACACGAGTCAGTAAGCCACGTTTCTGTAATAAAAAGGAGCTCGAGCTGACCGTCCACTAATAGTTCAAAGATATCAGCTGCGTGCTTCACCACATATCTTGCATTAATTAACCCGGCCCTAATTGTTGTAGAACTCGTGTCACCGGTGGTGCGAGGGGGTAGAGAGAGCTGAGGCAGGAAACCACAGCTCGGGCACTTCAAGGCACTTAGGTACATATCTAATTGGATACTGGGTCACCTTATCAGTCCCTGTACAGTGTACTTTAGGTACCCAGGGTATAGGTGCACTCAGGGCCTACCAGGGGCTGAAGCATGTATTATGCCACCCCTGGCTGGCCATCTAAATCTGACACAACTGGCTGCATGACAGCTGGGGCAAGGTGGTGTAAACACCCTTTGCTGTAGATATAGTATACCTATATCTAACCCTAAAATGGACACATATATTCCTATCAGTCACTCCTATGGAAGGCCTTATCAATCCTGAAGGCAGAGTGCTTGGAATTATGTGAGATGGTGCTCTGGCATGAGCTGAGCCCGTTTGCAGCTTGAGGAACCAAGTCCTAATAGCTGTTCCATGATAACGCTATACCATATACTCTTGTGCATTATCAACCTCGCGGTTAAATGCTAACTCTGGTATCGCATTATCAAAACATGTCGAGTAAGGTGTCATACGATTTGGAATACTACCCCCTCGCCAATTCTGGCGAAGGGGGTAGCATTCCACCCTTCTAGAGGGACACGACATGTATGTAACTGTGAACCCCGGTTAAAGTTAACTCGAGCCTCAGCATCACAAAATGGATGCTGCCACCACAGACACAAGTCTGGCCTCCTGCTGCTGGGAGTCTTTCCAGCGAGGATGGCTTGGACAGAGGGTTTCCTGCCTTGGGAGGTGCTAGCACCACCCCAGACAGGATTTTGTGTATTGGGGAGGATAGGCCTGAAAGGAATGAGACATGCCTGGGGCACACAAGGTGCCCTGTGCATACACCGGTTCAAACCAGTTGCTGGGGCATCCCAGCCCCAGCTCTGGCGGGAAACCGGACAAAGGATAGGGGGTGTAACCACCCCCCTTCCTGGTCCCACCCAGGAGAGGGACCTAGTCAGTAGTGCAGCCCCCTTTAGGAGAATAAAGGTAGGAGCTGGTCCCATTCCAAATTAGATTATCCTGAACTATTCAACAAGAAGAAACTATGGCCTTCGACGTTCTGCTCCACAGAAGACTGAAGAATCTCCCTTGTGGGCAAGGAGTGTCCACCCTGCAACTGTAGGCACCATCAAGCGTCCAGCGGCTTCCCTTTGTCGTCTTCCCTCGAGGATCCAGACTTCAGAGCCCGACGAGACCCGGATTCCCAGACCTCTCCGACCTCAACCTACATCTGCAGCACAGCTGAGATCCGTGGGTGCGACGAGACACGTGGGACCGGCCATCTTGGAAGAAACTGCACTTCGCTTCCAGCACGACTCCCGAGGTAAACTCGACCAAGTGCTTTGGGGACTGAGAAGCCCCAGCCCCGAGCAGCCCCTGCACCGAAGATCAGCCCTCCAGCATCCACGAGATCTGCGTGGGGCCCTTCTGCTTGTTTGCTGCTCGACGCGTTGTCTGGTCACTTGCCGGCTGGCTAGTGGCCTCCTAGACGACGAACCTTTGAATCTTTGCTGCTGGTCTGGTTGCTCCAGACTGGCCCATGCTCCCTTCCAAAAGAGGGGCACCCCGGACTCTCCTAGTCCGCACCAGACGTCTTTTCCCTTCACCGCGTGGGTTGCCTTTGCCAAGGCCTGTTGACTCCAATCCCGGATCCGACACCGCCGACAGCGAGAGCCTGCGTGGGACAGCTCGTGCCTCCATCCTGGTTGTTGAAGACGCCTCCTGGTCCACGTGGCTGCAGAGTCAAGCGTCCACTCTTCACCTGATCGCGACGACAGCACCTGGTTCCTTCCTGGTTCCACACCGGTCACTGGCTAGTGACTTTGAACACTGTTCCCTCTGCTTTCAGGTCCTCTTCTTCACCGATCCACCCTTGGATCACACCGGACATCTTCCTCCTGGTCGCCTGCAGCATCTTTTCTTTCAGGCTCCATTGACTTCAACGCGAGAACCCGACACACTTTGGCACCTATGCACCCGCAGCCCGTGGGTGAGGTAACGAGAGCATTTCGGTGCTCAAGGGTAGTCTAACTGTCCTAGTGTCCAATTCCACAGTCGTTGTTGTCCTACCTAGTCAGGATTGTCCGTACTTACCTTTAACTTGAACTGTACTGTCCATAGACGTTGTTACGCATCTCGCGTGTGAGTTCACACTCTGCACACGCGTTCCGTGGGCCTCCTATTACCTACCTGAAGTTAGTGTAGCGTGGTCCCATCGATCATACAGCCTCTGGACAGCTCCATTCCTTTTATCGACTTTCACATTCCACTTACTTAGTATATGGTTTGTCGTGCCCCTAGGGCACCATTGTAATTTCGTGCAACTTGTAGTATTTTTCGTAAGAGATTGTCATGTGCTTAGCCCTCTGACCTCATAGTTCAGAGGTGTTGTTATTAATAAATATACTGTTTATTTTCATAACAACCTGTGTGGTGTCCTTTCATCTGGTATTCAAGGGGTTATATTGTGGTAAAACAGCTGGCTTCACATGCCAAAAGACTGTCTCTGATCAGCACACATTTTTACTAATTAACTTTTATAACTCTAGGGATGGCGCATTTCAAAACGAGCACCTTAGTGCCTAGGACCTTTTTTGTCAGCCTACAATCAGGAGCAGTCTTCTGCCCCAGAGGTGGTACTTCTGGGAGATTTTAATATACACCCTGGTTCGTGGGACTGTTATAGTGACGAGCATGGAGAGTCAACCGGCGAGGGGGTTCCCCATTTCGAGCACAGTAAAGAGGGAGAGGCCCTCCTCTCCAACATGAATTTATTTGAACCAGGTATTGGTGAGGGAGAGGAGAGAGCCCCTACCTTTATAGGGCGAGGTGCAAACTCCGTTATCGATTATATCTTCCTATCCCCTGTTGTTCTGGCTAAATCAATAGCCTATAGAGTAGTGACTTCAACTTTCAGCGACCACAACCCGGTTTTGCTGGAGGTTGATCTTGATGTCTTTAGGGAGCAAAATGATTCAACAAAGGGGGGGGCGCGGGGCCCTAGGTACCTATCGACCACTGATCAGGGGAGACGGATTAAATTGAATAGGGTCGTCCCAGAAGCTTTTTTTGAGGACCTGGCAACTAAAACCGAGGCCAACTTGGCTATCTGCTTGGATGGCACTGCTGCAGGAGCAAATAAAGGGGGCAACTTTGCCCGAACCGGCCGCACAGTTGCTTGTCGCCATCTGGCAAATGTTTTCTTCAACTTCATTTAACCAATGTTTATCATCATCCTTAGTTCATCCATTTATCAACATTTTCCAAAATTTTCCCTCCTTAACTTCAATCCACACTCGGGATATTTATGCCATTTTCAAATTTCTAGTGTGAATGCTGTGCCCATCCAGACCTCTTGCACAAACACGACAGATGCAGGGGTTCCTCCAAAACAGCGTTTATTAAGAAAACCAATGCATTTCGAGCATCAAGTGCTCTTCATCAGGGTACGCTGGAATCAATACAAAAACACTTTCATTAACGTCTTTACAATGTTAAATTTGTAACATCATTGTACATTAACAACACTTGGTGCTTAATGTCACGTTAGTGGCTTAACTTGCTTTCATTACGTTATAAAAATGCTGCTTACAAGACAGTCTCAGAAAGTAATTCAATCTAATTATTTATCAAAATAAGTAGACGCCAACTAAATCAAAAACCCTTTCATCTAAATATAATTTCCCTCTAGGTCTGAATCGCTGCTGTCCTGCTGGTATGATACTTACGACCCAACAGGTTATGCCGTATTGACACAAAACCTTTCATACTTGATTCCCTCTGCACTCCCCGCGTAAAAACACTTTGTGTGAACACGTGTATCATTAACCTTTCACTCCCGTTACTTTCATTCTCATACATCCGATTATCACTTTAACCCCTGCTCCTCTCCTGAAAAATATTCCTACTCCCATTCACACTGCTCGCACTCTCAAACTAGCAGTACTCTCATCTTTCTCGCCCAACAGTGTCCCGCAACCTTCCACTCGTACATCCTCCAGTCATCTCACTAGCTAAATCAGATGCATTCACATACCTGTTTCGAGCGTTCTCACCACTCCGTCAGCCCAATTCGTTTCATTAAGTGACCTAGGTAACCACCCTTATTTAAATACCTCCCTCTCGGAGCCCCTCCTTCTAATCGAGGTTCTAATTGCTTTTCTGCCGTGAGGCGATTTAATTAGTGCCTACAATTCTATTCAGGACTGCATTTCCCATAACGCACCACTCTCTTGTGATTACAAAAACTCGATGTTTTCGTCACTAAAAAACACTCGTATGTGTTGCTACCACAATGTTCCCAGGTAAAATAATGCTTTCCAGTATCCATTTCACAATAAACTTGTTTCTTCCGTGATCCCAGATTTTTGCTCCATTAGTGTGGACAAGTCTTTTACGCTCCTTGTTTCCTTTGTTCTTCTATAATGTTGCGGGTGCTACCCCATGTTGGGTTTAAATTTGTAGTAAAAAATGGGGGAGGAGCCCACGTTGTGGAAGCTTATGTAGCGGTGTGCAAGCAGATTGCCAAAGATCTAGAGGTTGGCGTTAGTACACAATCGAGGAGGGCCTTTAAATGGTTTGATAATAACTGTTCAAAGGCTCATGGCGCCTCACTCAAGGCACTTAAAAACAGGCCGAGGAACAGAGCCCTAATAGCCCACCTCCGTAAGGAGTATCAAACCGCCATTGGCTCACGCAAACGCCACATTAAGGAGGAGGCTTGGGAAAATCTACAATCCGCTGACGTGATAAGGGACAGCAGGAAATTCTGGGCCATTATAAATCAGCCGTTCTTCTCGGAACAGGAGAACCTAGATACGGATTGCATGATCCCTGATGATAGCTGGCTCCAACATTTTAAGAGCATTTATGACATAGATCAGAGGGGATCATCACGCGCCCGCACAGCTACAGCACAGAGAGACAACTAGACATATGGCTCCAGGACCGGACGGGGTACCCGCAGATTTGTATATCATGTATCCACAGTTTTGGGCAAAGATTTTGACCAATGTGTTCAATGCGGCATCAACAGCTTGTTTTCCATCCTCCTGGTCCTCTTCTGTGATAGTCCCTATTTTTAAGAAGAGGAATAGAGGGGACCCCTTCTGTAATAGGCCGATCTCATTGCTAGACTCTGCTGTTAAAATCTTGGGCAGAGTCATTCTCCAGAGAGTGGGGGATTGGCTTACGGACAGGGGGGTGCTCTCTAACCTTCAGTACGGTTTTAGAGAACATATGGGCACCATGGACCAATGTTTAAATCTACACCTCCTCATAAGCAAATACGCAGTCGCCAGGGAGGGATTTTTATATTTGTGTTTCATGTACCTATCTTCGGCATTTGATTTAGTTAACCGTTCAAAATTATGGTTTATTTTGCTTGAGATTGGTTTAGATGCATCTTTGGTTAATTTTTAAAGTGATCTTCACCAGGACCTCTCTGCTTCTGTTAGGGTCACGAGGGAAGGCCTGTACACTGGGCAATTTAGCTCCAGAAGGGGGGTCAGACAAGGCCGCATACTGGCCCCTCTTCTTTTTACGATCTACATTAATGCCCTTGAAAAATCGCTGGGCTTGGCTACACTGGACACTCCGCGTATAGGGGGATTGGGTATCCCGGTCCTCCTGTACGCGGATGATGCGGTTCTACTTGCGCGCACGGGCCTGGGCTTACAGAGGCTGTTGGACCACTTTGGCAGCTTCATGGAGGCCCTGGATTTGAAAGTTAACATCTCAAAATCCCATGTAATGGTGGCCGGCGCACGGAGTAAGAACACAAAGGTTAAAACCTTTAGGTGCAATGGCAAGGAACTGACGAGGGTGCCTTTCTTCTCTTACATGGGAGTCCTCGTTGATGAGAAGGGTAATTGGGGTCCCCAGATGAAGCTAAAGAGCAATGTAGTAGTAAGATCTACAACGGCTCTCCTGAATTTCTCTAAGAGATTGGGAGCTAGACCCATGGAGGTCATGCTAAAGATCTATAAATCCAAGTGCTTGGCGATTGCTTCTTATGGTGCGGCTATTTGGGGCTATGTAGCTCCAAACAAAATACAAATTGCTGAAAACAGGTTTCTTAGATCTCTCCTGTCACTACCGCAATCGTCACCTACATTCTCAATACACTCTGAAGTAGGCCTGGGTTATGTTACGGATCACCTAAAAATGGCTCCGTTGATTTGTTGGGCAAAAACCTGGTTGAACGAAGAGATTACACTTAACTACCTGATTTTGAAAGATTGTGTAGCCCTTGAGAAGGCAGATAGGGTCCCATGGTTGGCGTATGTTAGAGCGGCATGCGCCAGGCTGGGTCGGCCAGAACTGTTTTCATCGCCACAGGGCATTATGAAGGAGGACATAGGGTGGATTAAACACACCTTTCGTAATCTGTTGGAGGCGGAAAGGGAGGAGCAGGAGATGAGAAAACCAGTGGTGAGAAGCATTTATGGTCTATCAATTTCCCCATTTATTGAACCGTATCTGAAGTGTGTCACCAAGCCCTTCCACCGCTTTTTATTGGTTAGATTTCGGTTCAATCTTATTTACCTTACGTTGGGTACATTTCCTAAATGGGGGAACCCGAATATGCAGTGCCATGTTCTTGTGATAATTTTTCCATACAGGACACACTTCATTTGGTAATGTTCTGTGAGCATTATTCAGACGCGCTTAAAAAAAAATTCAATCCTATCTTGCGCAAGGTGTGATTTGTACAAGTAAGGCCCGCTCTCATATATTTACAAATGCTTAGTTCTGTCCAGGTCATTTATAGCGTGGCCAGTTTTCTGGCGGCCGCGGCCCGGGTAAACAAAAGAAGACTCCTTTAAATGTAATTTTTCAGTGGGTTCAAAAGGGGATCATGGTTTTATCTGGAAATACCCAATGATGCACTTTATATTTATTTAATGAATTTCAGATAGTGTACATATAAATTGTAATAATTGAATGCTCATTTTATTCTTTTATATTTTTTAATGCGTGGAGGTTCATGTTCCTTGTATTGTCTTTTATGATTTTAATTAATCGAAATAAAGAATTTTTGACTGACTGACTGACTGACTATTGATATCGTTTTTTTTCTCCAAATACTGTGTTTATTTTTATCCATTGCTGCTATTCCCGTTTTAAAAATGAATTATCGAGTCATAGTGCCGTAGGTTGCATTTTGCATTTTGCATTTTCCACGTGTGAAGATAGCTATTGTTTCAAGTTTTTAAAGAATCTTTCTCTTCAGGAAGCCGCAGTATTTGCTTCATGGCTGAACGTCTGCCTTCCTTGCTGACATTGAGCAAAGGCCTCTTCATCCAGCGAGGCTTCCCACTGTCATTAACATAACCCACGCAGATCGGGAGTGAGGCAGCCAGCAAAGCTGCGCCAGAAAAGCAAAGCACAAGTTGTGTGTGCAGTGCACTGTGATTTCACAGCCAATACTGTAAATGAGAAAAACGGCCACACAACATGTGCTGAAGGTAACACAGCGTGTCAGTTCTACAACAGGGATATCAGCCACAGCCAGTGTTCCTGCCCTCTGTTCATGCCACCAATCCTGAGCCCCCTCTATGGTCCTCCTCTCAGTCAAGTGCATGGTCGTAAGCAAAGTGCAGACTACGACATCCATGCCTCACCCTGTGTAAACCACGGTTTGTCTATGACTATACAGGGTGGCAATGTGAAGGGGTTGATGTCTGTCTCTCTAACCACTGCACTTTAATTTACCACCCATGACCAAAAAGCCTCATTTGTGCTTCTTACAGGTGAGGCGCTCTACCCTGATTTTAAAAATACCAAGCCTCCCCACCTTTTCATGAGAAATTCGAGAGCTGCAAGCTAATTTCAACACAATCCTTGAACCAAACTGTCCTGGGACAGGAGTGCTAAATTGGGCTTGGTGACTGATGAGTGCACTAATAAAAAAACGGCTCCTTACATGGGTACTGAATACTCCGCCTCGATCCATCAAATGATCATTTTTACTCTATATGATATGCCATGCTTTATGTCTTCGATCTTGGGGCATGGTAGGACACGAGGTTGTGTCAATAACCAGGGAGGCGAAGTGTGGTACTACTAAATAAGCAGCTACCTACATCATTATCATATATAAACTCTTTATTGATGTCATAACTACACTTTTGCCTTAAGCTTCTTTCTTTTTCAAATTTGCTTGAAAATGCACCGATTTCCATCTCTTTTCCAAAATTTTCTTCGGGGGACAACCCCACCAAATCCCTCCGTATAACGGACAGCCTCACTCGCCATTGTGCCCTCATCAGGAAATGTTACGCCGCACCACTTTCAAATGTCATCACCCGCCACTGGCAGTAAGGATTCCGTAACTAATATATGTCTCTTACATATATATCGTTACCGAACATAAGTAATTTGATAATCTGAAAGAGACTATTAGTTATGGATTTCTTATCTTAGAATAGATACCCCAGCCATACCAACCCCGGAGGTGGGTCTGCAAACTAAGTTCACATCAGATAGTCCTGGAGAACTGAACGGTCAAAGAAGCCATCTCTGCGGACTTGGCTGTCCAGGCAGTAATATTTCGTGAACGTGTGCAATGAAGCCAACGTGGCTGCCTGGCAGATGTCATGAAGGGGACTCCACTTCCTAAAGCAGTAGTGTCTGCCGTCGCCATGATGGAATGGGCGCGCAGCTCTACTGGAGGTTCCTTTTTCGCTAAGGAATAACAAATTTTGATGCAAAGAAAGACCCATCGAGAGATGGTCCGCTTTTCCACGGCCCGACCTTTCTTGGCACCCAGATAGCCAACAAATAGCTGATCATGCACCCAGGATTGTTTTGTGCGATCGAGATAGAATGAAAGTGCACATTTTGGATCCAGACGGTGGAGCCTCTCCTCTTCTTTAGAAAGATGCGGGGGTGGGAAGAAGGTGGGCCAAAGTGATGGTCTGTCCTATGTGGAAAGAGGTAACCACTTTGGGAAGAAAAGAAGGTCGAGTTCAATGGACAACCTTGTTCGGCTGAACATCCTGGAAAGGAGGTTTGGAAGAAAGAGCCTGAAGCTCACTCACCCTGCGAGCAGAGGTGATGGCAACCAAAAAGGCCGTTTTGACTGTAAAAAGTCTGAAAGGACAGTTATGTAGCGGCTGGAAAGAAGCGCACATAAGGTAGGTCAGAACAAGATTCAAGTCCCCACTGGGGCATTACGAAAGGAATAGGAGGAAACATGTGAGCAATGCCCTTAAGTAAACGATTTACAATAGGAGACTTGAAAAGAGAAGGTTGATCTGGAAGGCGAAGGGAAGAATGAAAAGGAGAACCTCTAGCTCCAGTGGTCGCATAAGGTACTGCCACAGTGTTCGTTTGTTAGCCAGAGTAGTTTGATATGCGTCAAATCTAAAATTTCCGCCTCAGTGCCCGCACTCTGTGAGCTATATAGTGTTGAGTAGTACTGTCTAAACCATTCTGCGATCTCTGTCTCATCAGTTAGGGCTTCCCCCTCTGCACTGCTAATCTCTGCCACCACCGTTGCCTCCCTGCGTTTCTTCAGGAGTGAGGCCAAGACTGCACCAGGACGCTCACCGTCACCGTACGTGCGGGCCGTCACATAAGGTTGCCACTCACTTGGGGAAATACTGTATGATCTGTCTTAGACACAACCCTGGGAAGGGTACCCCTACACCTTCTGGTAATTTTGCACCTCCCTCTTTCCCTTTTGAGGTACTCCAAATTCACTATATAGATTTGCCACAGGTTAACAATTTGAAATATGTACTAGTGGTAGTTTGTGCTTTTATCAAGAGGATTGAGGCTTACCCCACAAAAGAAAACACCGCCATGGCAACAGCAAACGCCCTTATTAAGGCAATTTTCCCCCCGCTAATGTTTGCCCCGCTTGATCTGGAGTGACAATGGAAGTCACTTCAACACCAAACTGATCCAGCTGATATGCAATGGGTTGCATATTCAGCAAACGTTTCATGCAGCTAATCACCGTCAGTCAGGTTTAGTTGAGAAGTACAATGGTACTCCCAAGTTAAAATTGGCAAAGGTGAAAGAGAGTACTGGGTTGCAATGGTCAGATGCATTACCCTTGCTTTGTTGTCCACTAGAATGACTGCCCTTTCTTGGACTGGATTATCTCCCTATGAGGTTATTTTCGGTCATCCAGCAAACGTGTGGGGTGTCCCTAGACCAAAGAGATTTTCGCATATTGAGTACCCTTTGTTGGTCAACTATTTGTTTGAACTTACTAAAAGCTTACGTTCTATCCACCAACAGATTCACAAGACGCTACCTCCAGTACCTGAGGGGCCTGGGCACACAATTCAGCCTGGAGATTATACACTGATTTGAAGTTTTCAAAGAAAGGACGGCTTCGAGCCAAGATGGAAGGGCCCCTACTTGATCTTCATCGCCACGAGAACAGCGGTGAGAGTTGAAGGTTGGAAGAACTAGGTGCATGCCTCTCACTGTAAGAGAGTGGCTCTGCCCTTGCCCTATGATGCCTGAGTAAGAGAGAGCATCGGAGACCACGAAACTGAAAACGTTCCGCGATACCTACCGTTCTCAGATGCTCAGTTGTTTTAGACTGAAGCAATGTGAGAGAACTAACTCGAGAGATCAGTTCCAGAATAGGAATGTTCTAATAGGAATGTGGAGTATAGTGGAAAAGGAGAAAAGGAAAGAATGTAGTCCTTTGTGATGGCACTGAAGACCTTGAAATAAAGTCCTGGAAACGGCCTATACGTCCGAGAGTCATTCATAAATAGGACTTATAAGATGCCAAGAGTCCAATAGTGGCGAGAAGTATAACAAATCTATGGGGCACTGTGGTAATTAAATTGAACCAATGGTGTTCAAATATGGTTTGGTCTATGGCAGTGGAGATCTGAGTATGATGAGACCGGATGCCTAAAAAATCTGCAAAGATTTGGGAGTCTTGGAGAATTTTCATGTTTTTTCTTAAGAGTAAAGAAATGGATTGGCATTCAAGGATCTGGGTCTAAATCCATTGTTTTTTTGCACTCCACACCACCCTGGGTTAGACACTGGCTATATGCAAATCAGCTCTGACCCTGTGCCGCATGGGAACAGTCCAGTCCGTACTACCCTTGCAAAAAAACGATGGATTTAGGCCCAGATCCTTGTACTGGGGTGAATGTATGACATTGTTCTACATTCTGTCCATCAACTGTGTTTTTTGCAATTTTCACCCCGAGTGGGCTGGGTATGCTCAGACGTGAGTCCCAGGCTCTCCACACCACTGGAGTCAAGCTATCCAGGCTGAATGAAGGCTGATAGCCAGAAACCGGTCCTTGGATGCTTGATTCCGGTCTGGGAAAGACATGGCTTGGTAGTTCGGACTGGACTGTTCCCATGAGGCACAGGGTCAGAGCTGATTTGCATATAGCCAGTGTCTAACCCAGGGTGGTGTGGAGTGCAAAAAAACGATGGATTTAGGCCCAGATCCTTGTACTGGGGTGAATGTATGACATTGTTCTACATTCTGTCCATCAACTGTGTTTTTTGCAATTTTCACCCCGAGTGGGCTGGGTATGCTCAGACGTGAGTCCCAGGCTCTCCACACCACTGGAGTCAAGCTATCCAGGCTGAATGAAGGCTGATAGCCAGAAACCGGTCCTTGGATGCTTGATTCCGGTCTGGGAAAGACATGGCTTGGTAGTTCGGACTGGACTGTTCCCATGAGGCACAGGGTCAGAGCTGATTTGCATATAGCCAGTGTCTAACCCAGGGTGGTGTGGAGTGCAAAAAAACGATGGATTTAGGCCCAGATCCTTGTACTGGGGTGAATGTATGACATTGTTCTACATTCTGTCCATCAACTGTGTTTTTTGCAATTTTCACCCCGAGTGGGCTGGGTATGCTCAGACGTGAGTCCCAGGCTCTCCACACCACTGGAGTCAAGCTATCCAGGCTGAATGAAGGCTGATAGCCAGAAACCGGTCCTTGGATGCTTGATTCCGGTCTGGGAAAGACATGGCTTGGTAGTTCGGACTGGACTGTTCCCATGAGGCACAAGGTCAGAGCTGATTTGCATATAGCCAGTGTCTAACCCAGGGTGGTGTGGAGTGCAAACAAACGATGGATTTAGGCCCAGATCCTTGTACTGGGGTGAATTTATGACATTGTTCTACATTCTGTCCATCAACTGTGTTTTTTGCAATTTTCACCCCGAGTGGGCTGGGTATGCTCAGACGTGAGTCCCAGGCTCTCCACACCACTGGAGTCAAGCTATCCAGGCTGAATGAAGGCTGATAGCCAGAAACCGGTCCTTGGATGCTTGATTCCGGTCTGGCAAAGACATGGCTTGGTAGTTCGGACTGGACTGTTCCCATGAGGCACAGGGTCAGAGCTGATTTGCATATAGCCAGTGTCTAACCCAGGGTGGTGTGGAGTGCAAAAAAACGATGGATTTAGGCCTAGATCCTTGTACTGGGGTGAATGTATGACATTGTTCTACATTCTGTCCATCAACTGTGTTTTTTGCAATTTTCACCCCGAGTGGGCTGGGTATGCTCAGACGTGAGTCCCAGGCTCTCCACACCACTGGAGTCAAGCTATCCAGGCTGAATGAAGGCTGATAGCCAGAAACCGGTCCTTGGATGCTTGATTCCGGTCTGGGAAAGACATGGCTTGGTAGTTCGGACTGGACTGTTCCCATGAGGCACAGGGTCAGAGCTGATTTGCATATAGCCAGTGTCTAACCCAGGGTGGTGTGGAGTGCAAAAAAACCGATGGATTTAGGCCCAGATCCTTGTACTGGGGTGAATGTATGACATTGTTCTACATTCTGTCCATCAACTGTGTTTTTTGCAATTTTCACCCCGAGTGGGCTGGGTATGCTCAGACGTGAGTCCCAGGCTCTCCACACCACTGGAGTCAAGCTATCCAGGCTGAATGAAGGCTGATAGCCAGAAACCGGTCCTTGGATGCTTGATTCCGGTCTGGGAAAGACATGGCTTGGTAGTTCGGACTGGACTATTCCCATGAGGCACAGGGTCAGAGCTGATTTGCATATAGCCAGTGTCTAACCCAGGGTGGTGTGGAGTGCAAAAAAACGATGGATTTAGGCCCAGATCCTTGTACTGGGGTGAATGTATGACATTGTTCTACATTCTGTCCATCAACTGTGTTTTTTGCAATTTTCACCCCGAGTGGGCTGGGTATGCTCAGACGTGAGTCCCAGGCTCTCCACACCACTGGAGTCAAGCTATCCAGGCTGAATGAAGGCTGATAGCCAGAAACCGGTCCTTGGATGCTTGATTCCGGTCTGGGAAAGACATGGCTTGGTAGTTCGGACTGGACTGTTCCCATGAGGCACAGGGTCAGAGCTGATTTGCATATAGCCAGTGTCTAACCCAGGGTGGTGTGGAGTGCAAAAAAACGATGGATTTAGGCCCAGATCCTTGTACTGGGGTGAATGTATGACATTGTTCTACATTCTGTCCATCAACTGTGTTTTTTGCAATTTTCACCCCGAGTGGGCTGGGTATGCTCAGACGTGAGTCCCAGGCTCTCTACACCACTGGAGTCAAGCTATCCAGGTTGAATGAAGGCTGACAGCCAGAAACCGGTCCTTGGATGCTTGATTCCGGTCTGGGAAAGACATGGCTTGGTAGTTCGGACTGGACTGTTCCCATGAGGCACAGGGTCAGAGCTGATTTGCATATAGCCAGTGTCTAACCCAGGGTGGCGTGGAGTGCAAAAAAACGATGGATTTAGGCCCAGATCCTTGTACTGGGGTGAATGTATGACATTGTTCTACATTCTGTCCATCAACTGTGTTTTTTGCTTTTAACTGTCAGAGCCTGACTCTGAAGTATAGAAAAGAAACCAATAGTTATTCATTAACATGATGTAATACAACAATAACCAAAATGAGAGCTGGAATCTGCAGACTACATATGAAAGTGTGCTGCCCTTTTTTTAATCGAGGATTCTCTTGTTTTATTAAAAATAAAAAGCGATAAAAACGATTTTAAGTATGAACTGAATGAGAAGAAGGTAATGGTGCCAAAAGGGAATATAAAAGTTGGTGAAAGAGAACTGTTGATAAGTCAGCTCCACGGACAAAGACAATATACTTTCCTTAGCTACTCTCTGCCTGGCAATGAAAATGTGCTTCCTTCTCTAAACATACATAGCGCCATTTCAAAGATGCAAAAATACGTGTCAAAGGATTAAAGAACACACCATTGGAAATACATGAAAGTGTCCTCTCACAGAGTGAGTAAGCAGCCTTCACAGCTTATGCTAAACTCAAGGATGCACATAGAAAGTCATAAATAAAGTCAGTATTTGTGTTAAATTCATGGAGAAAAATATTAGTAGCTATTAGCATCAAATCACAACATGTGAAATGACAGACAGAAAGAAGAAGCCATACCGCAGCATGTGTAGCCTCAATTTCATTAGCATAATGGTTTACATGCATTGGAATAGATCACGAGTGCAGTTTTATGTAGAGGTATAGGTTTGTTGACTAAATACCTGCTGCTTATCCATACTGTCCCGTGCACTTTGGTAACGTCTACAACCATCAGACAATTTTTCACGGACATGAAGCATCCAACACAATGCACACAGCTCTCTGAAGGAACCTAGAAGAGATAATTGCACTGCAATGATCCTCTTGAAATATCAAATTTAAAACAAACTACATACATATATAGTAAAAATAATGTAATATACTAAAAAAAGTAATGACCTGTCATAACAGCACTAATCAATTTGGTAGGCCATGCACCAAACAAAAAGATTTAATTTCAGTAGCTCTAAAACTGCCCCTTTTCCTAAAATATATCATTAGTGTAACAACAAAGAAAGAATAACTTTTGCATATTGTGTTGTAATCATTTTTGGGTTGAAGCATTCTCTATTGTTAAGGAAATTCCCCATTATTAAGACTATTTCACCTTCCATTGACGACCCTCTCAGAATAACGGTTAATCTAGAGAACTTGCTTCTAATAAAAATATGTGTAGGACTTGAAAACAAACCTAGTGTGTTCGCAAAAGGCATAAAGAATGACAGATTAAAGTTACAAACCAATTATTTTACAGGACACATCATCAAGTTTGTCTCCACTAGGTCCTGGCTTAAAGGTTGAATTGGTGCGTGAATAATTTAGCAATGATTCGGGAAGCTGACTCAATGGAAGAAGGTCGCATTTGGCTCTGATCTAGAAGTAAAGACAACATAACCAGAATGAAAAATAATGCATTCAAAATTAGGACACAAAAAGAAACGTGAATACTTAAGTGGAAAGAGAGTGGGTGCGTACAAACGTGCACACCTCCTGAGCCTGTCCTTTATTTATTTTTCCCTTCTAAAGTCGTCCAAACGTCTATTAAGGTGAATTTACTTGTGACTGATATCTCTCTAGAAATATCTATTTATTTATACTACAGAGTACTAGTGCCTCTGTAATTAAGGTTGATAAGTCACTCCAAGGGAAAAGCGATTGTTGTACCTTTATTAACTTCGGCACCATTTAACCAATCTTGGTGAACCGTAGGATATCAAAGACACTACAAAACAGAAGGTAGATCAGACAAAGGTTCAAAAGGTGCACAGAAGCTTTTCCCAAAATAGTTTTTCACTAACCAATGTGATTAGATTTCTCAAAGAAGATTCTTCTCCTTGCATAACATGACCGAAATTGTCATGACAAAATAGTTTTTCAGTCATTCTGTGCCATTTTTTGGTTCGTGAAAATCTTTTCAGTTGTTTTTGAGAAATAGGGCAAAATGTGATGATCTTGTGAGCATGTCAAAGTATTTCGATTTTCCGAAAAGTTTGAGATTGTTGCCTCGCACATGCAGATTTAATTTTAAAAAAGCATTAAAAACCAGACGTACAAAAGCATTCAGAAATGGCCCAATTCACAGAATCGCCCCGTTACTGACACCAAAAATGCTTTTCAATATAAAGAGAGCACAAACTGTGATTCAGTAGCATGCTACAGAACGCCAACTTGTGTTTAGCGAGTCAGTGTTTGGAAGGGGCTTGTTTAAGGCGTCCCTTTCAAAGACCGAATTGCAGTGCTATGTATGAATGTTTTGTGACCGAATTATCGTCGAAAAAACATTTGTTTTCTACCAACACCTCAAGCGTAGTGGGAACCTTTCACAAATGGAACGGAGTCCCTGTGGGTCCCCTTCCCTTTTGTGTATGTTGAAATAAATATTTTTGAAGAGCAAGAGACCACTGCCTACTCTTCAAAAAAGAAACTTGAAAAGCATTCCGCTGCATTTCAAAAACGTTTCGTTTAGTTTTGATAACTTTATTTCGGTCATAGACCATAAAAGTGCATATAAAATACATACAAAGCACAGTGATAAAATCCATAAATATAAACAATTGGAATAAATGATAAAAAGTTATTAAACAGTAAGTTATCAAAAGAGACTCAGATAATAAAAATGTATATTAAAAGGTACAAGGGAGAAGAAGTACAGTTGATTCAAATTGCTTCCATTTAACCGTAAACAAAGCCTTTCCTTCTGCACCACATACCATGTAGAAAACGGGAAACAGCAAAGACAGACAATGAGGGGGAGGTATCATACGTTAAAACCCTACACGCCTGCATACATTGCCTAAGTCCCAAATTTCTACATAGGGGGATCAGCCAACATTTTAGTATTTTACAGTACGCCGGACAAAAGAACATAACATGCACAACATCTTCTCGGGTACAGTTGCAAGCTGGGCAGGTTCCCTCATCAATGTTGGCCCATTTGGAAGTAAACGCCCGGATGGGCAGGCAGCCGTGTCTCAGTTGGGTGTATAATTTTCTTGCAAGCGGAGGTTGCACTAGATCTAAGAATTCCTTCCTCTGAGAATCAACTTTTACCAACAGAAACATAGCAGAGAGGCTGCCCAGAGTTGTCGAGCGCTGTAGTGCATGGGTGTTTTGGTACCTCACATAGGCCAGCAACTCTGACCTAAGTATCCTCGGGCAGCTCAGCTCGGGGGTCTCCCATAACTGGGGCAAGCCTACATAATAGGAAAGAGCCTTAATATGAGATAACCAGGGAATGTTTTTATTCTTTATTTGTCCCCAAAACCTCAAGAAATTCCACTCTATAGGTGAGAGCTCAGGTACAGATCAGAGCCTTCTCCAATAGAGACGGGGTCGTGCGGCTACCAATTCCTTAATAGACTCCAAACTCAAATCCAGTCGGAGGGGTGTAAGCGGTGTACTTTGAGGTAGGCCCACCAAGTTTCTCATGAAGGACTGTTCAACCTTAAGGAGGCTCAGTGTATTTTTATGTCCCCAGAGTTCTGTGCCATATACGGCTGCTGTCCTGGCCTGTAGTCTATAAATCTCAAGAACGGGAACAACAGGTTTAAAATCTGATGTTTTGTGGAGTTTGCCAATACCCCCTATAATCTGTGTAAGTCTCAGGGAAGATTTTGATATTTGGTGGCCCCAATCAAAGTCCTCTGTCAACGTGACACCAAGGTAGACAAAGGTTTTTACCCGTTCAAGGGGGATGTTATTCAGAACAGGGTTATGGCGGGTCTGCCTCGGGGGATTGAAGATCATGAACTTCGTTTTCTCCAAGTTTACCTCCAATCCCGGCGAGGCACAGAAAATTACAAACCCGTCCAAAACCCGCTGGATTCCCGTTGATGTTCGGGATAGCAAGAGTGTGTCATCCGCGAACATCAGAGCGGGCACCCGACCAGTAGCTAACCAGAGAGCGTCATTATCCTTGACACCATTTAAGGCATCCACCAAGCCATTGATGAAAAGGCTAAATAGTGTTGGAGCCAGGACGCACCCCTGGCGGACGCCCCTAAATACAGGGAAACGGGCCGAGAGGTCCCCATTCCTTCCACACCTAACCTGGGCATAATTCCCTGTATGGAATCTAATCAGGACGTCTAGTAGATACGATGGGAGGCCCAATTCTTTCAACACCTTCCACAATCTTTCCCTGGGCACAAGGTCAAATGCGGCCCGCAGGTCCACAAAAACAAGGTAGAGGCTGCCACCCTCTACTCTTGCAGTTTTCCAGAATAGGACCTGGAGCCTAAAAATTTGGTCCAGGGTCGAGATGCCAGATCTAAATCCGGCCTGGAGAGTAGTCAGTATTTCATGTTCCTCCATCCATCCTTGCATCCTGTCCAATATGATCCTACCCATTAGTTTTTGAGTTGTATCTAAAAGACTAATGGGCCTATAATTAGATGGGGTTAGCGGGCAACCCTTCTTGTAGATGGGGACGATCTCAACTCCCAACCAGGTGTCCGGCAGGTTACACCCCCTAAGGACCACATTGAACAGGATTACAAGGTAGGGTGCCCAGATTTTAGGCTGGGATCGAAACAGGTCACCTGGTAGTCTATCAAGGCCGGGGGCTTTATTTGGGAGAAGTCTTTCAATGGCAGATTCCACTTCCTTAAGCGAAATTCCCTCTCCGTTTTCATGGGGTGTCGCCTCCCGATTTTCCAGGTGATCCAGCCGTGATCCCACGCCCACGACCCCCAGTGAATAAGACTCTTGTGAGAAGTCTAGGGCCGGGGATAACGGGAGGGCCGTGACTCCATCTAACGTCTGGTCCAGGTCTGGAGTCGCGTAGTCGACACATTCAGGACTTGTGTGGAGTTCTCCAAAATGTGCCTCCCACACTGAGGGAGCAATGTTCGGGGAAATGGCCTCACCAGCGCCTTGAGACCCTCCCGGGTGAGTAGTGCGCTATACAAATGGCATGATTGATTGATTGATTGACCTCCCCCTCTAACACCTGAGTTAACTATGGCCCAGAACAACTTGGCATCCTTTGAGAGGAGCGCAGATCTCAGCTCTTCCCACCTCATTTCCTCCCACTCTCTCTTACCCCTGATGATTGACTTTTTGTAGAGCAGTCTAGATGACCTTATTTGTACGCTATCTTTGGATTTAACTGCTATAAGGAGATCCCTTTTTGCCTTCTTACAGGCATCGTCAAACCAGGGGTGTGTCTTGTCCCCACGCCGTTTGTTTCCACTCAATGGGTAAAACACCTTCCCGAGTGCCACAGCTAGCTGCCTATGTATTTCAACGGCTTGTCGATGTAAGGCTAATTCTCCCATCTCGATGATCCGAGGAATAGCGATCTGATATATTTTAGCAAGCCTATTAGGGGAATCCAGGAAGTAAGGCCATTTAACCCTTTGCCTGTTATTCGTTAGCATAAGGGGTATGGCCACAGTATTGGGGTTAGGTTCGGGGTTTGTTAGTCCGAAGGACCCGGGCTTAAGGGTCAAAACTAAGGCGTTATGATCAATATCTTGCCTCAGTAAGACCCTAAATTCTTTCAAGGTGACCCAGTGTTTTGTTTCCATCATAACATAGTCAATGGTGGAAGTTTGGTAAGTCCTATTAAATGTAGCTACTCCTGGGCGATCAGGATCCAACCTCCCATTGCACGCCCGCAGAGACGTTGCAAGGGAGAAAGATTTTATTTGGAGGACCAACTGGGTCCATGCCCTGACCGGATGGATCTTGGGGTCGGGAATGTACCAAAACGAATCTTCTTCATCCTGGTCACACATCTCAGGACTACCCAAAGGCTCGAATTGACAATTAAAATCACCTCCGAGGATTATCACAATGGAGGGATCTAACGCCTGAATGAAAGTGTCCAGTGCTTTAATTGTACTCGATTCCTGCCCGTTCTTAATTGGCCTCGAGTAGATGATGATTATGGCTACTTTAGCCTTATTTTGAGGTGATAGTAGCACACATTGGACATCTGGGGAGTTTGTTTGTATTTGGGTGGCATGGGTGCCCAAATGGGTGCCTATCCATATCGATAGACCACCCGATGGGCGGCCCCTGCCTCTAGATTTTGCCAGGATATCGAAAGTGGCATAGCCGGGACTCGCACTCCCCTCAAGTGCCCAAGTCTCCTATATCATGCAGATATCATGTGCTGAGATAAAGGAGACCCACTCTGGTGTAAGCAGTTTGTTTTTTAACCCGGCTATGTTCCAAGAGAGGATTTTTAGACATCCTTCCACTACGACAGCAGTTCCTTGGGATTCCCCTAGTCCGTTTACAGGGGGGCTATCGATAATGGGGGTCTTTGGCCAGGTATTTTTATCCCTTTTTTCCAGGCTGGATACGTCCCATGTGTCTTTACTAGCCATTTCTCGATGGAGAGACCGGGCCCCCAGTTGGTACTCCAATTCCCGCTTTCCTCCGCTTCCCTCCCTCATCACAGTATAGGGTATAGTACCTTCACCTCGAGAGGTAGAGGGATCGCATTCCTTCATTACAGTTTCTTTAGTAGGCTCCCCAATAACGGGTTGCAGTGGTGGGTTACCATTCACTAGGAGTCAATCCACTTCCTCCAACACGCTATACCTATTCCTGTGAGCTAGCATTGGGAGTGCAAACTTATGTCAATGTGTGCCCTCCCCTGTTGTTCGCCACTGCTGCATTCTGTTTGTTGGATTCCTATAGCCCTTGCTGTGGTGAACACTTTTAAAATAGGGAAATCTCAGGTGTCGAGCAGGGTAGAAATGGGACAAGTGTTGTGGGTGGATTTGACTATTAGTTCTACTTGGAGGCGTGTTGCAAATGTAATCTACAGCAAAGGTGTCCCTAAAATTAATTACTACAGTATCTCCTACCGTTGTTTTGGGACCCCTCCCAATCCATGCTATTCTTCTAACAGCGAGTATCTCCCCGGAAACATTTGGAGGTAATGGCCTATTTACATTTAACCGTTGGATACACTTATTTTTAGGTCAGTGTGGTCTTCTCTTTTCCCCTCACATAAAGGCGGAACACCTGTGAGTACTACAACGTAGGGTAGGGATTCTGGGGGTAAATTTATAATTGGCAATTCAGCAGGGGTGAATATAGGTGGTACCTGTCTGTTCCTTAACTCACTATTTTTGCTCCCATTTATACCCTCCTTAGGGTTAGATCTAAATTTATCAATGTTAGGAATGGAGTTTCCAACAACCTGATGGATTTGGCCATGTGCGTTATTAGTAAGGGAGGGAAGAATCGGGACGCATGCAGGCTCAATGGTAGTTGGTGGAACTCTTTCATTTTTATTCTGCGAGGAACAGTCTTTTAGTGTCGCTGCTCTATCACTAAGTGTATTTTTAGATCTAACACCAGGCTCGGGAGGAGCAGGGTTCCCCAAGGAATTTACGGGTTTAACAGCCCCTACACCCATATTGTTAAGAGTTGCGGCTAATCTATCTAGCTTAGATACCAAGGGCTTGATATGGGTAGCAATAGACTACTCCAAGCAAGCCTGCAAATCGGCCACCAAGTTTGTCACCCAGCACGGTACTCCTAGAGTCGATTGCGGGGTGTTAAGGGTTGGTGTTACAAGGTTATGATTAGCCAGTTTTTTTTACCCGTTTTTTTGGTAGTCTTTCCTTTTTGTTTCTGGGGCGCGATTTGTTTACAGCAGGGATTTCCAAGGGAGGGTTGGAATTCAAAGCAGGAGAGTAAGCCTCAATGTATATGGGGGCATCTATAGGGGCCTGGGCACAGGGCAGCTCCGCAAAAGAAGATGTTAGGTAGGAGCTTGATTCAGGGGCATTAATTTCAATAGCTGAATAGTCCCCTCCTTGATGGGGAAGACATACCGTGGGAGTGATTGAGAACCTTCTTTCTGTATTTTCAATTGCAGTAGCTACAACACCAATAGTCTTTTGCAGCATCTTGTCTATTGCCGTTAAACTGGGTAAAGGTTGTGATGTGGCCGCCTGTAACCTAGTATTTGGGCGGGATGCCGTTGGTTTGTGTTTTTTACCCATATGGCTCATTTTTTGCGAGATAATAGTGGTTAGGTAATACCCGCTTCCTAAATAGTCATTACTCCCTCCAGACTAAGAAATTGGTCAGAATTTGAACAGTATTGGGTATTAGGTCCGCATAAAAGTACCTGTAGTATATTGTCCAATCCTCATTGATGACCGCGGCTGGAGAAAGGGGGGTAGCCCGTCCTGTCCTCTTCCGTTTACTGACGGCCACAGACGGTCCCGCCCTTGTACCGGGCTTCTCCCGGCGTACTCCCGCACGCTCCCGCGCCGCGGGGACAGTACGCTAGTTAAATCACGCCTGAAGCTGGGGGGGGTGTCGATAATCCGGCCCAGGTGTGCAGGAACAGACAGAGTCCTGGGACTTGCAGTCTCACAGTGCAGGTAGGAGTTTCACAGGATAATGCCACTCCCACTCAGGGCGCTAGTCGGGAGAGAGTCTTTTTCTCCAAATACTTCCTCGGATTACGGGTCTGATCACCGCGACCAAATGAAGCACCAAAGGATAAGGGCACACTCCAGAAATACGGCGCCACCACTACCAGCGCTGCGGCACCTGCGACAGCGGGTGTGGCGAGCCGTTTTCAGTGCGCCTGAGGCTGGGGGTGTGTCGATAATCCGGCCCAGGTGTGCAGGAACAGACAGAGTCCTGGGACTTGCAGTCCCCTAGTGCAGGTAGGAGTTTCTCAGGATAGCGCCACTCCCACTCCCCATTTCAAAAACAAAAAGTTTGCTTTATTAAAAAGCAATCTCAAAACCCAGCAGGTCACCATCCCTGTGACAGTTGCAATTCCTAATGGGTCACAAATTGCGACCTAACTCATTAATATTCATCAAGTAGGTCTATTGTGACCGCATTAGAAATCGCTAAATGAAACTTCAAAACAGCATTCTTAATCGTTTACATTCCCATATCTCACTAGCAGTGTGCACTTCATGTAGGCACCCAACAATGCTGCATCAGACAATTCCCCACCCATAATGACTCTGCTACATGAATAGGCCTGAGAGGAGAAAACATGAACTAGAACTTATAACTAAAAGAAAATTCTTGCCCAGTGACAGGTGTCCAGTAAGCTTTGCGCATGTGCTTGTGCGCTATTGCAGGTATCAACAAGGTTGGGGCAGTCCCTAAGTCTCCATGGCACAGAGGGTCATTGAGGTTTACCCCTAACTCTCTACTAATCCTCTCCGCATCCTGCTTCCCCAGTGCCATTCTCATTGGTAGGGGAACGGGGTGGCAAAAGCAGCTCAAACCAGCGGGGTAGTTCCTAGGTCTCATGTTCCCTGAAACTGTTGAGCACTTCGACCTACAGGTCTCCAATGGGTTTTTAATGCACCTACCTGCTATGTGGGGGGCCGTTTGGGGATTTCCGGTGTCTGGCAATATCCCTGAAAGCTATCTTCAATGCTTAGTCTAGGAATCTGTCACCTACTTTTATTCAGGCTTCCGGACGTACAGACCCAGCAGACATATTTCCACTGTATGCAATTGGCACCTTCCCAGCGTGCAACCAGAAGCCAAAACCGGTTTATGACAAGGCAACTCCATACCATAGGGAGAAGACCACATCATTCAAGGCGCATCTGGGCCAGCTTTGGTCCGCTGTGTGGAGCATGGCATTGAGCCTGTGGGGTTTGAGATACCTGCAATGTAGGCACTTACACTGTGTAAACTTAACTCTAGTATTGAGGCTGAGAGTATGTGCACGCTCCAGGGTCTGGTTCCATTCCTTTCCAATTAAAGGTCTGTCAATAATCCCCTCCCACGTGCTCTTCAAGGTCAGCAAATTATCTATCCGCATGTCCAATGCTGTTTTGTAGAACCAAGACACCAAATGGCGATCCTCACCTAAAGTTAGTAAAGGTTGGTTCCAGGATGCCCAGAAGTTGCCACACTGCTCTAGTTAGTGCCTCTCTGAGCAACAGCCCCCAATGTTTACAAGCCCACCTGTATCCGGGCCGGAACCAGCGAGCTGTGAAGTACTCTCCCCCAGCGGTCAGTAGGCCTATTAAGGGGGTGCTAGAGTCATACAAAGTGGTAGTCCCCAGTCGGCGGTGCATTCCTTTCCAACACCTGAGGGCGATCCGGAGGAGCTTCGGTTTAAGTAGCGACATAAGCTTGACACCCATGATCAAGCCAGCAGCTCGACCTCCCTGTGCTGGTCGCCATATTCACCCACCTCAGCCAAATTATGTTCCGCCAGCCAGTGGGTGACCCACTGCAATTGTGCCACCAGGTAATAAATAGAGCTTGTAATCTGGGCCGCCCAGGCAGCCCCTAGTTATCAGTTGTGGTAGCATACCCAGCGTATAAGCGGAACGGAGCACGGTCGGCGAGGCTGGGAGATTCTGTAGGCTGCCATGAATAATATAGAAAGATCCTGAAAATACAAGTATTAAAGGAAGCGATCTCAATCACTATCGTGCTTAGAAATAAGAAATGAATATGAGAGCAAGAACCGTATGAAAGCATGAGCCTCGCCTATCTTTAAATGTGATAATAACCACCCGTTCATCTTTTTATGAACCCAGCGGTATAAGTTGTTGAACCGTCTAGCAAATCAACCCAGTGAATAGGCAGTCCCTACAACTAAGCAAGTTGTATAATCCTAGGGCGCCAAAGATATACCTCTTGTACATTCCAAGAAGCAACTACCACCTATTTGTAAAAGAAAGTGGATAGAGCTGGGTGTTTATATATGATACCCTGTGCACACAGTAAAGAAAGTAGAGTTTATCGCTACTTGATGTGGTCCTGAGGAAGGTGGTTAAATCCGCCGAAACGCGCGTAGACCTGGCGTTGTTCTGGCACAATTAATACCAGTGCCACCTCAGCTGTAGAAATGGGTTTACTTTTGTGTCCTCTCTGAATTTCTCTGAGTTTTTTCTTTCCTTTTTTTCCAAATCTGTATGTTGAATTGTCTAGTGGTGTGTATGAGTTAGTGTGTATGTTGGTTGGTATGTGATTTACAGGGTATTATGTTTTACTGTAAGGTACTTAGATTTTCAAACACATTGTATGAGTATCATAATATGTATTAAATTATGTTTGTGACAAGTTATATATTCAACTATAAAAAAAACTTTTAAAAATGAAAAATATTTTTGATACAAATATGAAAAAAGAAATAAAATGTGAAAAATGAAATAAGAAAAAACTTTTGTTGTACCTGTAATCCTTTTTTGAAGGGTCTAGACTTAATTTTGTGAGCTTATGCCATATGAAGAAGTATAAACTGACCACGGGGGATTTCTACTAGTACCAGTTGTGTTTTGTCTTATCCCCGGTCAATTGAATTAACCATAGAGGGGGTCCCAAATCTCTTGTGATCGCATACCCAGCTCCACCTGCTTCACTGCCCACCTCATATCAGTTCCCGGGTCTGGGTGTTAAAGTAGTGACTCCACACTGGGAGGTTCACAAAAAAAGAAAGCACCCTTAGTAGGATCATCATTTTGGTCAACACACTGCGGTCCATAACAGGGAGCTGCAGCATGTGGCAAAAGGCCACACTGCCCTAACGGCCCCGCAGCACCCGCCTGAGGTTGCCCTCTCGGGTAGCCCCATCGGTGTCATATACTCTTATACCAAAGTACATCAGTGACCTGGGCTCCCAATGGATTACGAGGGTCGGCACCAGATCTAGCGTCTTGTGAAGGCAGCCAAGATGGGGAAGGCACACGATTTTTAACAGTTTTTGTGAAGGCCAGACACTTGTCTGAACTCAAACAGCTGGAAGCTTCATGGGATGCCCTTTAGGGCACTCTGCAAAAAGATCAACATGTCATCCGCATATAGTGAACAGGTGTGAACACCATACAGCAATGGAATCTCCTCATCCCAGCACATTAAGTGCAACAGACAAGCAATGGTTCGATTGCTAGTGCAAATTGTGTTGGAGAGAGGGGGCAACCCTGCTATATCCCCTGCCCAATCTCCATAGGGTCAGAGATGTATTTGCCCGAACGCACCAATGCCCTTGCATTCGCATACAGCAGCGTAACCCTACATCTGAGGCATGACCGCATGTAGATATTCCCACCAGACAGTATCAAAGCCTTCTATATATCTACAGAAAGGACCAAAGCTTCAGTGAACTGGGCTGTATCTGCTTAATCCAAGAACTGGTACAGACCCCAGATTTTATGTAATAGGCATTGTTTGAGAATGAAGCCATTTTGGTCCTAGTATACCAGCTTAGGGAGGTACAGTTGCAGTCTGCTCGCTAGTAACCTTCTTAAGATTTTGTAATTGAGATTCAACATAGAAAGGGGGTGGTATGCTGATACATCAGTAGTGTTCCCTTATGGCTTAGGGATAGACACAATCAGGGATTCTCTGGTCGTGTTCAGCAGCTATCAGCCACCAAGGCCCTAGCATTCATTTTGTCTAATTTTGGGGCCAGTTGCAGGGCATAAGTCTGATAGATTTCAACAGGGAGACCATCTTTCCCAGGCGTCTTGCCCTGGGTCAGTGTTCAATCGCTGTTTTGATCTTGGGTTCCGTAACCTATGCTCCTCCTCTGACAGCTGTGGCATGGTCATCCTGTCCAAGAAAGCAGTCAAGTGCCCACTCTCCGCAGACTCTGCAGCTCGATATAGCACCCTGTAATACCCTTTAAATACTTCATGAATGCCAACCTAGGAATAGATCAGCTCTCCCTTCGGTCCAGCTATCTGGGTAAAATATTTCCCCCCCATCTTCAGCGTAGATCAACCACTGCAGCAAGCTACCCAGCAGGCCACTCCCCTGAAGTTGCGTTAGTTTTCTCCGAAGGGAGCGTTCCACACCTACAGACTAACTAAGGCAGTGAACCCACACTACTACTTTAAAGACATCCCATTCAATATTTGTATGAGTAGAAGTCTGTGAATTTGAAATCAAAGTTTTGAGAGATTCTATCTCCTAGGGGGATTCTAAAGCTTGCATAGGTAGTCCAGGTAGGAATCAGGGTAGTGTGCTCTCCCCATGTAAGCTTCAGCAGTAAAGTTGTATGGTTTGATAGTGTCCACCTCAGATATTTAGTACATGTGACATGCATAGCGATCTCTGCTGATCCCAACATTTTGTCCTGCCAGACATGTAAGTCATGCACAGGTGAGTAGAAGGAAAGCTCCTTTTGCCTAAAAGGCTCCAATGATCAAGCGAATCCCTGTGGTCCTGTGTGAGCTTCACCAGAGGTGAATCCACTAGGGGGGGTGAATATATCAAGCTATCCATCTGTGACACAGTTAAAACCTCCGAACAGGAGAAGCTGTAATTCTGTGTCCCACAAGAGGACTCTGGAGAGAGACGTCAGGAAATGTGTCTGGCCCACATTTGGGGCATATAATGCTCCTTATGCATATGTTAAGGCCGTTAAGGCGCCCAACTATAAAAACATGTGTGTCTTCATCGTCCCGGGTTCGGCCCATGTTGCAAAGCAGCTAATTTCTTACATTGTCCTATTTTTCACAATAACATTTTTGCTGTTACCTTTTGCACATATTTGTGTGCACAACAATGTTGGATTAGTTTCTCTGAAACTACTTTGTTTACACATTTAACTTTGCACAACATTATCACGATGCCTTGAACATCATTTAAAAGGCCCTTCTACGCACTAGGTACAAATGCCGTTCTATCATCCATGGGGTTACAGGGCTATCTACATATCCATAACATCACTAATCTATATACACATCCCAAGGCTGCTTTCTAATATAAATAAAGAGCATCCCAATAGATTAGTAGAGGCGGCACTTCAGCTGACACAGAGGTTCCCTGCATGCTGAGACTTCACCACGCAGCAGTCTGACATCGCGTGAGCGGTGTCCAGTTCGTGACCAAGACGGGTTCCTACATTCTCTCTCACCAGGTAATGGGGTTGGATCGTCGCTTGGGGGGATTCTTGGCTCCACACCTACACACACTCTAGGTACACTCAGAGTAAAATTCGCATAGTAGGAGTACACCTGATTACTGTTTTAGCACCATAGTAGAACTGTATCGACTATTTACTCTTATCGTGCTTGTAATCACTTTAAGCTGCTTCTGTCTACTGATTATCGCAGCACATGTATTCTATACACGAGTAACGTTGGTTCAATAAGTATATTGAAAGCATCCCACTGTTTATTCTCTGTTAATTTCTCTGAGCACAAATAAGCATGAGTGACTGAGCAAAAGGTTCTGTTCTTTTATTATGATCTCCGAGTGGTCAGGGTTGTCATGTTGAGTAGTTGCCAGAAATTATTCGCTCCCTGTTTAGGAGGCTTATGGTGGCACTGTGAGCTAGCTGGTCTTTAGGCCAACATATCCTGCAGGGGTGCACGGAATCAGTCTAGGTACCTCGCCCAAAGTTTCTGTTGTCCAACAAACGCATAGGTCGTACGGATTAGTGAGAACTACACAAAAATGCATCATGGTGATTTCCGAAACAATCCATATCCGAACCCAAACCAACACCCCTCTAGAGAAGGCAGTGTAGCTAGTCGCATAAAGTTGCTACCTCGAGTAACTCTGCCATGTTGGTATTTAAGGCCCAGTCTTCCTCCACCCTGCATTGGAGGAAGGAAAGGACTTTGTAGAGCTTGGCAACCATCCCCAGCCTTCGTACAATGGAGGAAGAAAATTACTTTGTAGCACTTGCCAGCCATCCCCAGCCCTCATACATTCCAGGTGAGAAGGAAGTATTGCATCAGTTCCACCATCTTTAATTTCCCTTCCTGCCCTCCACTGCCCGAGAAGTGCACATCTAGACAATCATTCGCCAAAACAAGAGAAGCATTAAAAAAAAACTGGATCACAACTTCCACACCCCAGGTCAGAGTAGGAACAACTCTCTGACCAAAACACTGAACTAAGTGCAGTTGAAAAACCCAAACCCTTAAAACCATCCTTTTGTCTAAGGGTTTTGTCCTTGTGAGGGGTGGTTGCCACATTGACTACCTTAGAAGCATCTCCATCTCCCTCTTTCCTGTCCACAGGATTACAGTCAATTTTGTGGGGCTGGAGTCATCATGGAGAATGTGTAGTCCCAAGTCCCCTTACGATCAACTGTTGGCTCCAGCTGCCCATCAGAGTCTAGTTGGTAGGGATTGTCCCCACCTGTCTAACGAGAGTCAAAAGGATACATGGTGCAGTCTCCTCAAGAGTGTCACAGGTTATCAGCTAGCCTGGGAGTTATCTGGGGTCTGATTGTGATGTCCTCTGGTAGAGTATCAGAATCCAAGCTTTCAGAGGACAAAGAAGAGCCATGTTGATCAGGACGCTCCAACCGAGCACACCTCTTCCTGGGCCCCCACTCTCGGTCTGTCCTTTTGCCAGGCGCGCTCTATTGAGGCCATCTCGTCTACCTCGGCGGCGACTCTTGCTTCAGAGGACTTAGGATTTTGTTTTTACTCATGGCCCCCTTTATCTTCCTCCTGGTAGTCCCTTGCTGCAGGGGGGTCCTCAAAGAAAGTACCATGGTCATCTACTACAACCTTAAGGCGCACTAGGAACAGTAGCATGTTCCATACACCACCCTCTCTCAGCTCCTTCTTGACAGAAACAAACAATGCTCTCCACTCTTGTACCAGCAATGTATAGTCCGGGTAAATGCCCACTGAGGCATCCTTCGCACAAAAGTGTCTGACCTCCCAGGCATTTTGCAGAATTAAATCTCTATCCAGGAAATGTAACAGGTGAGCAATCCCTGGCAGCAGAAGCGCACCTAGCAGCAGGAGCTCTGCCAGCACTCTATGCGCCCTTTCCAGTGCGAAGAATTGCAAGAGCCCCTTAGAGGCAACTTCCCTAGTCAGCCAGGCATCCAGGAAGCACATCATATCTGTTCCCTTCACCTTCTCCAACAGGTCAATTATTCTGATGGTATTCCGGGAACTCCTGCCTTCCGTGTCCTCTGCCCAACAATCCAAAAGCTCCAATTGCTGGTGCGGTTCAGCGACTCTGTCCTGTAGTCACCAGACTGTGGGTTCCACTTCCTCCAGGGTAGCTGTATTATGCTTGACTCTGTCCGCCAATTTCCGATGGTCAGCTTGGAGTATCCCCAAGTCAATAGACACCTTACCTATCTTGCACTGCAATACATCATGTGCTGCATTAAGTATCAAGTCCAGCTTACCAGGGGGTCCAGAGATCAGTCAGGGAGTTCTTGCCGTTGCTCTTCTGTGATTCCCAAGTGGGCCCACGCCGGTGTGTCCTTAGATGGTTTGGTGCGACCCATTTCAATCAAACAATCAGTGTCTTGAATAGCACGGCTACTCAACTGTGAGGGTCTCAAGGCACTGGAAGAGAGGGGCTGCTGATCGGACTGGGTGAGGATCATTCGAAGAACCAGGTCTTGAGGTCCTTCCTGAACTGGGTCAGCGATAGGGATTGCCTGAGGAGGAGGGGCAGGGTGTTCCAGGTCTTGGTGTCGAGGTGGCCAAATGACCTTCCTCCGGTTCTGGTCTAGTGGATCCTGGGGACGGAGGCAAGGGCGAGTTGGGAGGATCTGAGTAGTCTGGTGGGTACATCGAATGTGAGGATGTGGTTCAGGTATGCTGGTCATTTGTCGTATAGAGCTTTTTAGGCATGAGTGAGGAGCTTGAAAGTGATTCTCTTGTTGACTAGGAGCGAGTGGAGTTGTCTGAGGTGTTACGTGATGTGGCTGCGGCGGGTGATGTGGAGTACCAGTCTGGCTGCGGCATTTTGGACGTTCTGAAGTTTTAGCTCTTTCTGGGTGACATCAGCATAGAGTGCGTTGCCGTAGTCGAGTCTGCTGGTGATGAGTGCATGGGTAACCGTCTATCTAGATTCTGTGGGGATCCATCTAAATATCTTTTGAAGCAGGCGGAGCCTGTGGAAGCAGGCTGAGGAAACTGCATTGATTTGGTGGTTCTTAATGAGCGATGAGTCCAGTATGATGCAGATGCTGGGTGCATGCCTTCGGGATGGAGGAAAATCCCAGAGCAGCAGGCCACCAGGAGACATCCCAAGCTGAATGGGTGGGTCCCAGGATGAGTACTTGGGTCACGTCAGAGCTGATCTTGAGGCAGCTGTCTTTCATCCAGGTAGCAACGGCCTTCATTCCACTGTGGAAGTTGCTTTTGGTGGTTGTGGGTTCGTTGGTGAGGCAGAGGATCAGCTGGGTGTTGTCGGCATATTAGACTATGTTGAGTCCGTGGCTTTTGACGATGGCTGTGAGTGGAGCCATGTATGTGGGCTATACAATTTTGTTTGCATCAGTTAGTTAAAACTATTTAAAAAAAGATAACAACTTTATAAGGACTACAAATCAGTTAGTACAGATATGCAAGTACATTTTTAACTTGCCCTCCTTTCCCTGTTTGGAACCCTCATCAAATAATTGCTCTATTATTAGGGGGAGAAGGGTTATATAATTGTGGCTGTTTCTTGGGACACAATGGAGTGGAATAAAGTGACGGTGTCGTGTTATATTCACTAAGATCGGGAAAAGTTGAGGTGTATTGAAGTTTACTCAAACAGCATTCTTAGCTAAGTGAAAGTTGTGGTTCTAATAAGGTTACTCTGGGCTCCTGCAGAGATCCTGTCTTTGGCGATGCAAGGTGCGGCAATAACAGCAAGAGATCAAGATGTTACCTCAACTCTTTCGGTATCCTGGGAACTCCAGTGCTGTGGGCGAAATTATTTGTCTCCCGCTTCCTTTGTGGAGTTGTCCGATATCAATTTCTGGAAATTATAAGGATGTTGGAAAGGTTCAGGCTGAGGGTGTGATGCATCGCTGAGTATTTCTACAAATCTCCCACAGCTTTCAAGGGTAGAAGCCTCCGCTTGTGAAAAGCATACTGCTGAGGCCTCTATGCAAGTGCGGGCCACTTGTTTCAGAAATATTTGCCTAAGTAGAATTCTCCTTTCTTGGATCATGGCAAGACAACAGCACAAAAGGTGCGGCCATGATTCGTGTTAATAACTGCATAACCTGCAAGCGGTAAACAACTTTTACCGCAAATTTTCCTCCCCACAGGGAATCACAACGCGGTCGGAACAACGACTTGCGGAGGGGGGCTTGGATTTAAAATCCAACACCTTCCCTAGTGTCCGCACTGACTGGAGTTGGAATAGTAAATTATACTATTCCAACATCCAGCACCCCCCCTCCGCAGGTCGTTCTTCCGACTTGCGGAGTAATGGTATGCGGAATCACAAGGCGGTCGTTGTAACGACCGCGTAGTGATTCCCTGCGGGGAGAAATACCGCGGCATTACGTCACAAATTCCCTGCAAGCGCCTCCATTGTCTTGGTTGGCCCAGGCTGGATTGAAGTCCAGCATTGATAGGGCCAGCAATCGCATTTACATGATCGTTCTTCGGGTTCTAATTCTGAAGGTACCTGATTGAAAGGGCTGGGATTTAGCTACCAAATGTGAAGAGCTTAAAGAGCCCAAGAACTCTGCTGATTTTAAGAAGCTTTGTCTTGCTGAAATGAGGCCAGTTAAATTTGTCTGTTGATGGTCTTTTTCCATAGTGTGTAGTAGATGGGCTCCAGTGCAACTGTGGTTTGTTTCATCGCTGTAGTGGCTACTCTGAAGTTGTTTGTTCCAAGGGGAACCTGGATTTATTTTTAAATGCCTCTGAGGCAGGCCTTGAGAGAGTTCTCTGGTGATTTTAGGAAGCCTGCCTCGATAATGAGGGCTTGTTTCACCAGACCAAGTTCCAATCTGAGTCTTTCTCTACAAAGATATTTCAGCAGTTCGAAGAGTTTCTCGTATCCCACACACTGCGCGTGCTCCAGCAGTTCCCAGTACGCTCCGGGGAAGGCTTGATAGCTATATTGAAGTGCTGGAAGAAGGGAGGCATGAACGACTATTTATTCCCTCTGCAGACGGGCCTGTTATTAAGCCAGGCTTAGCCATATGTAATTGCTGTTGATTTCTTTTTTAATGCATTTTTGTGAGCAGATGGTTGAGCGGATTCAGTGAACAACACCCCCAGGTACTTATATTTGAGGGCCGAAGTGATGATTGCGGGACCCACAGTACATAAGACTTGTTCTTGTAGCGACCGAATACAAGTATTTTGGTTTAGTCTGGGTTGATAGTAAGACACTTCTTTAGATTGCACGCATGTAGGCTGGTCAGTGCTCATTGGAACCCCACTTTGGTGTGGTCCATAAGAACAATGTTGTCCGCATATTTAAGAATGTGAAGTGATCTATGACCTAATGAGGGAGGGCAAGGCAGCTGTTGGTCATTTCTTTCCCCAAATCTGCTGTGTATAGATTAAAAAGTAGAGGCGCTAACACACAGCCTTGTTTCAAACCCCCGGTGGTGGGTATTTTTACAGAGAGCATTGTCGGGCCTGTTTTCACGCAAACCCAAGTTGCAGAGTACAGGGAGATTATGGCCATTAAAAGAGGTGATAAAATACCCCAACATGCTCGTTTCCTCCATAAAGTCTGTCTGTCAACTTTGTCAAATGCTGCAGTAAAATCGATAAAACAGCAAAAAAGTGGGAATTGATTTTGTTGCTTGGCTTGGTGGCTAAGGGTGACTAGTGATATTGTTATTAGTGGCTGCTCCTCCATGAAAGCCTCTTTGGAAAAAGGGGAGCAGCTCATTTGCTGAAACCCAGCTTTCCAGATTTTTCAGCAAAATTCGGGCATAAGCTTTTGCCTCCAAGTCTAGCAGACTTATTAGGAGGTAGTTATTTAGCTTTAGGGAATCGCCTTTCATACTCTTAATCAGTTTTACAATTTGGGATGAAGTTAATTTTTGTAGGTCTTCTGTTTGCTGCGGGGTGAGCCCCTTTTAGTCTGTTTTGTAATGAGCAGAAAAAAAGCTTGTTAAATGTTTCTCCCATTTGGATTCAGAAACTGCATTTTCCCTGTTGGGCAAGGTGATTTTAATTTATTCACGTGATTCCAGAAACGAGCCAGAGATCTTTCCTTGAGCATCCTAAGTATCCTTAGCCACTCTTTTACTTGTTGTGCTAACTTAAGGTCCCAGATAACTTTTTATGTGCTTTCCGCAAGTCTTTACTGCCTTTATGTTTTTGCTCATGTGGTTGATTTTACATAATCAGATGGTTCTCCTTAGGTTCTTCCGTGAGGGATTGATGTCTTGTTTTGGCAGCTGTTTGTATCGGTAGCGTTGCGATGGCTTTATGGGTTGCGAGTAACGCCTGCACCCCAGGATGGAATCCAACATTTCTTTGGTCATTGTGTTCCACTGTGTTAGAAGATGCACCTCAAGTCGGTTCTTATACCTGCTATTTGTGTTGCCGACCATTAGACCACCTGTTTGGAGTGAAAGGATTGCCATTTGATTCTCCTTACTAGCGTCTTTATTTCTACTCCAATTGCCTAGCCCTAGAAATGTATCTGCTGTCGGATGACCTAGGTCCAGGGTTAAGACTAGGTGATTATGTTCACTTTTCTTCTCAATTTATTATTTCAAAAAGTGGTCTGCGAAAGAGGGTGGACATAAACATGTAATCGATTGTTGAGATACCTTTAAATGTGGAACAAGACGTGTTTGTGGAGCGTGTCAAGACTTGGTCTTGGTGGAGAAGTGTGGCTCACTGGTTAGAGGAGGCAGACCTGGAAGCAGAGGTCAGCCCGGGACCAGGGTTCAATTCCCGGCTCGGCGGGGTCTTGAGTCATAAAATGTCCATGGACTCAACAATTCTCGCTCCGGTGCCTACTCGATTCACGGGCTCACACTCTGCGACTCTGGGCAATAGCTTGCTTAATCTCCACAACGGCCCCTCGCGGCGGGATGCCTGGCTTTCACCTTGCGGTTACCCTGCCGGGGTTATCTCACAGGGGAATACCAGGACGGGTTCCCTAAGCAAGCGCTTAGAAACCGCTTGGTGATTTGCGCTATATAAATTCCTGTACATTTACATTTACATTTGGTCCGCAGACTTTAAGCTGAATGAGATAAGTAGCTCATTGACTTGATCCCGTTCCTTGCTCATTTGTTCAGTCTTGGGATAGTTGTCCAGGGACTTGGTGTTAAAAATCTCCTGCCATCACTACTTCATGTGAGGGATAGGACACGAGAATTTGTTTTGAGAATATACAAAGAGAGACCATTGCGCAAGCTTTTGAGATTTTTTCAGGGTTGAAGTAACAATTGATTAGGACCAGAGGGAAGGCCCTCTGACCAAATCTTAACCTTCGTATTGATACGACTTGCAGCCTCCCGTGGTTTTGGGTAGATGGGGATGTTTGGATTTTGGCTGCCTGCCTTATGAAGATTGAAAGGCCACCTGGTGGCCTGCTAAATATGCTTGTACATGTGGCCGGCTGAAAAAGCTCATGGAAACCATATTGTACTGTTGGATTTAAAGCTCACTTTCCTGCAGGCATATGAAGTCACTATTTGAAGAAATTCTCGTCCAGGTTTCGATGAAAGGGTAGAGGCGAGGCCTGCCACATTCCATGAGGTGATTAAGAGCTCCTTTTCTTTACCTGTTTTCCAGTCTGGAGATTTAAAAGACGTGGAAGGCAATTTTGAGGAAGAGGGATGTTGCGTGCTGCTCTGGGAACTGGGCGACTGGTTCCAACCCTCGAAATTCTGGGATGTTGACTGGTATCTACAATTTATTTGATTGTTCCCACAGTATACTACCAAGGAATTAGATGCTTTTGTAGAGCTTGGTAGTCAGTTGTGGGTTGCACCCCATGCACCCTTCAGAACACTTCCACACTGAACAGCTAAATTCTCCAGAATTAATACATGCATGCTGGTATTTTGGCAGATGTATCTTTTGAAGCTCAATGCCACATTTCTCAAAGGTATGGGCTTCTCTCAGGATGGTGCCTCTGATACTGTCCACACCCATGTAAGCTGCTCCAGTTGTGGTTCGCCTAGCTCCTGTGATTGAAGTGTGCATTGTTATCTCTTCTTAACGAGCCATTTGTCTGAGCATTCCTGGGATGGCTGGACGTGTGAGATTGACTGCGATCATCCTTAGGGGCTTGTATTGGAAAGGTCTTTTAGAAATCCCTCCAGTGTCCTTTCTCCCTGTCAGGAGATGGCACTGAGGGTTTTTTATTCTTTGCTGTCTCGTACTCAGGAATTGCGCCTGTTAGGTTGATACTTAAATTCACTTGTGTCAAGATTCAAATTGTCATGTGACTGGACGCTAGGATCCCCAGGGATTTCGGTAGCGTCCTGGTAAATTACTGAGTGGGGGGCTATTTGATTGTAGGATGCTGGTCTGGATCTGGCAGAAACCGGAGTATCCTCCATAGGATGTTCTACTGTTTGTTGTACCGTCCCTTTTGGAGCAATGTATTCCAAAATCGCTGGTGCACTCTGATCCAAAATGGCACTTCCCTGATATCCCTTTTTACTAGCGGAAGCCACCAAGCTGGTTATTAGCATTGCTTCATTTTCTGGGGTAGACCGGAATGTGCACCTTGCATAGAAGGTGTTGGCCAGTGATGAGCTTGTTTATGCCAGATCTTGGTTTTTAGTGGCTGATAAATAAATAATTGTATTCCCTTTATAGCCCCTGACACAGGTGTTTGCTGAGTGGTTACCCAGGTTAATTCCCCCGAACAAGATACTTACCTTCAGTAACAATGTATCTGTAACAGACATATATTAGTTCTAGATTCCTTACCTTAAAATTACCCCCAGGCATCAGACTGGATCCAGAGAATTTTTTTTCAGCAGTACCCCTGCGCGTCGGTCGACTCCGCGTCCGTCGTCGGCATCACGGTCGCCGGGATGAAGTCGCGGTGCCTACTTAGATGCCGCCCCTGCGCGCTGACATCAGTTCTGACACGACTTTCCATGCCAGAAGCGCAGAGCCATGAAAAGCACTGACCACTGGTGTGCTACACTCGGGCCCTGCGAGGGAGTCCCTATTCCTAGAAGTCAGTTTGCAGAGCGGGGAGGATGGGTGGCGCGGTATGGAATCTATAATTAATATATGTCTCTTACAGATACATCGTTATGGAAGGTAAATAACTTGTTCATCTGAAAGAGACTTAGTTCAAGATTCCTTACCTTAGAATAGATACACTAGCAATACCAACCCCAGAAGAGGGACTGCAAACCAAGTTCACATCAGAAAGTCCTGGATAACAGAACAGGCAAAGTAGCCGTCCTTCTGGACTTAACTATCAAGGCAGAAATGTCTGGTGAACGTGTGCATAGAAGCCCATGTGGCCACCTGGCAGATGTCAATGAGTGGAACTCCACATGACAAAGCAGTAGTTGATGTCGTAGCTCTAGTGGAATGAGCTCACAGCCCCACTGGAGCTTCCTTTTTAGCTAAAGCATAACAAATCTTGATACAAAGGTCAAACCATCGAGAGATGGTACGATTTAGCACAACCCAACCTTTCTTGGCATCCACATAGCCAACAAAGAGTTGATCATCCACCCGGAAGACCTTCATGCGGTCAAGGTAGAAAGACAGCGCATGTTTCGGGTCCAGATGGTGGAGTCTCTCCTCCTCCTTGGAAGGTTGCAGAGGGGGGAAAAAGGTGGGCAGAGTAATAAGTCTGTACTATGTGAAAAGGAGTGACAACTTTAGGCAGGAACGAGGGCCTCGTTCGAAGCACCACTTTTCCTGATGGACCGAGAAGAAAGGGAGCTTAGAAGAAAGAGCCTGAGGCTCACTCACTCTGTGAGCAGACGTGATGGCAACAAGAAAGGCAGTCTTCAGAGTGAGAACCCTAAGAAGACAGTTGTGAAGAGGCTCGAAGGGAGTGCACATAAGGTAAGTCAAAACACGGTTCAAATCCAACTGAGACATTATGAAAGGAGTTGGAGGAAAGAGATGAATAATGCATTTAAAGAACCTACTTACAATAGGGGACTTGAACAAAGAGGGCTGATCTGGTAGCCGAAGAAAAGCAGAAATGGCTGCCAGGTAGCCTTTAAGAGTGCCCAGAGCAGAGCCCTGCTGGACCAAAGAGAAAACCATCTTAGTAGTTGCACGCCTTGCTGCCAAGATGACATTACAGACTTTGGGAGGAAGGTCAAAATATGTCAACTGTCGCCGCTCAATCTTCACGCAAGCAAGTGGAGGCTGGACAGGTTCGGGTGGAGAACCATTCCCTGCTGCTACCACAGAAGATACCCCCGAAGGCGCAGTCTGATCGGAGGATCGATAGCCATGCTCAGGTGCTCGGGGTCCAGACTCTTCGTACCCAGTCCGGTGCCACAAGAATTACTTGGGCCCGGTCACGCTTGATATTCTTCAGCACTCAGGACAGAAGTGATACAGGTGGAAAGGTGTCCAGGAGGCCACAACTCCACTCGTGATGAAAAGCACTGCAGAGCGAGTGCCGCCGTGGAAACTCTAACGCGCAAGCGTCCGACATTGCGCGTTCTCTCCTGGTGCACAGATCTAACCAAGGCTCTCCCCACTGCTGAAAGAGACTGTGCACCACCTCTAAGTGAAGATGCCTTTAGAGATCCACCAGACACCGACGGCTGAGTTTGTCCTCTCTGGCATTCAGGGAACTTGCCAGGTGTTGATCAGCCAGGGTCATGCCCTGATGTTCCAGCCATGTCCAAAGGCGAAGAGCCTCTTGACAATGGGTCCATGACCCCACCCTGTTTGTTGCAGTACCACATGGCAATGGTGTTGTCTGTGAACACCTGCACTGCCTTCCCCTTGAGAGGGAACGAATGCCTTCAGTACCAAGCGAATCGCCCAGAGCTCCAAAACTTGATTTGGAGTCTGGACTCCGCCGGAGACCAGACTCTTTTGATCTCCGCGTCTCCAAAGTGGCTGCCCCATCCTAGGAGTTATGCATCGGTCACCACTGTGAGTTCTGGTTGGGGAAGGGATCTACCTCTGACCCAATCCTGGTTCGTTAACCACCACTGCAGTTGTTGTGCAGTTCCCTCCGAGATCTGGATGTAGTCCGAAAGATTCCCCTGATGCTGCGCCCACTGGAACTTCAGGCCCCACTGCAGACCCTGCATATGCCATCTGGCATGATCCACCAGCACGATGCAGGAGGCCATGAGACCCAGTTGCATCAAGGTAATTCTCACAGAAATCCAGGATAGAGGCTGAAACATTGGTATCATAGCCCGAATATGCCGGACTCATTCTGAGGGAGTCAGGTGTGACTTTGGCACGTTGATATTGGACCCCAGTGAATGCACGATGTCCGCTGTAGTCTGGAGGTGAGAGACGACAGCCTGGGGGGCGCCCGCCTTCAACAGCCAGTGGTCGAGATAGGGAACGACTGGGACCCTTGATCTGCGCAGATGGGCTGCAACCATCGCCATCACTTTCATGAACACCCGAGGGGCACTGGTAAGGCCGAAGAGGAGCACAGTGAACTGAAAATGCTCGTGGCCTACCATGAACCGTAGGTAACGTCTGTGGGATGGCAAGACGGGGATGTGGAAATAAGCGCCCTGCAAGTCCAACGCCACCATCCATTCTCCAGGGTCAAGGGCAGATAGGACCTGAGCCAAGGTTAGCATTTTGAGCTTCTCCATCCGGGGTAAGAGGTTGAGGGCCCTGAGGTCTAGGATAGGATGCAGGCCCTTGTTCTTCTTGGGCACCAGAAAGTAGTGGGAATAGCAACCACGACCTACTTCTGGCACAGGAACCCTCTCGATAGCTCACTTGGCCAAAAGAGCTAAGACTTCCTGGCCGAGCAGCACCAAATGATCGTCCGATATCCGATTGAAAAACATTGACATGGAGGGAGGGGTAGTCTCGAAGGGCAGGGAGTAGCCCCTTCAGACTATCTGCAAAATCCACCTGTCTGACGTGATGGATTGCCAGTGGGGGAGGTGATGGCAAATCCTGGCCACTGATGAGACTGAAAGGTCAGTCTAGGAGGCTTTGGAGGCTGTTACAGGGGGGGAAAGGGTGGACTGGCCTGCCCGCTTGTTCCCAGACCCGCATCACTGAGTCCTACATCCGCGGCCACGCTGAAGCTGGGCAGCTTGTGTGGACCGTTGGCTGGACTGGGTCAAACATGGTGGGGTGCCCCTTCCATAGCCAAGAAAGGCAGACTGTGGTGGACGGGAGGACGCAGCGAGACCCAAGGATCTGGCCATAGACCGAGGATCCTTAAAGCGATCTAGTTACGAATCTGCCTTGTAACCAAAAAGGTTACTGCCATCGAAGGGCATGTCCAGCGGAGTTGACTGAACATTGTATTGGACAAAAGAGAGAGGTGGCTCACTTGGTCCCAGGGGGCTGAGCCTAGTCTAAGGAAATCAAAAAGGGTTCCCCTGGACTCAAGGTTGCAGGTGTATAGTCACAACAAATCCTTCTTCTAACTCACGCCTATGTCAACATGAAACATTCATTCTTCCCTTAATCTAGTGCCCTTTCAAGATTGCACCCACTGTGGCATAAATCTAGAACCAAACTGAAAAGTAGTGCTAATTTATATTTATTTTATATTTAAAAAAATGTACCCAAATTTTTGTTTACATTTATACAGGTATTAAAAAGCTCCTTTATACGTTTTTATAAAGGACGCTGGCCCAATTAAAAACATACAGTATATATATATAAAAACACATAATTTGTAAACAATTTATAATAAAAAACACAAGACCCTATGACCTCAACAACACAATCTTACTATACAGTTGTGGTCAAACATTTGATCCAAACCAGATGTGTGATATAATGGTGATTTCGGCAAAGGACTATATTTTCTATTTTGTCCTGAAAGCCCTTCAACATTGGATTCTTAAAAAGTGCATCAACGCGTTTCAGTGGTATCAACACTTATTACCCAACCACCTTCTTCAGGACTAACAATTATAGGCACAGGGTCTACTTTTCCATTTTTGTGACTGGTTAATCGTTAGATAGGAGGGATGGTAGCCTCTTAACCGTATCTCTTGTTTACTGTAAATGGATATTCTCCACTACGTGGTCCGCTTTCTATAGCTTCTACTTATTAGAGGAGGTATATCCAGCTCTCCCTGATTGTGCAGCTGGTTGTGTAATTTTAATTAAAACCTTTCTCTCCTGTATATCTCGTCTTGGTCTCTCCCTTAGAGGACAGGTTGATGGTCCCCCCGATAGGGGTATGAATCTTTTTAAAAAAAATGTTTTTATGTCCTATTCTATCTCTTACTGAAGTTCGAACACCCAACGACTTCTGATGCGTCTATAGATGGGGGTATACCGGGATTTCACGGTTTTTGATTCCTGGTGATATCTCTTCACGCCTGAATACTGATCGTCGGCGTCCTGTGTGTGACATGAGATGTGGATCCTGGCTCGGTGGCAGGTGTGCGGGTAGGAGTTTGATTCATTCCTGGAATCCATCACCTGTTTCTTCCTCCTAGACCTTTCCTCCGCCTTTGATACGGTGAATCACAAAATTCTCCTATAACGCCTCAAACTCAGGATGGGATTGGATGGCACCGTCCTTGAATGGTTTAGATCCTTCCTCCGAAACCGCTCACAGAGAGTCCTCATCAATGGTGATCTATCCGCCTCCTCGCCGGTTTCTGTTGGAGTCCCACAAGGATCAACCCTCTCGCCCACCCTCTTCAACCTTTACCTTAAACCGCTCTCTGAGGTGCTTTGTGCCGCCAACATCTCCTACCTCATGTACGCCGACGATACTCAGGTCTACATAAAAATCTCTTCCCCTGAGGACATTCTCTCCCTTAACGAGGCCCTAAAGCTGACAGTCCATTGGCTCACTGCCAACCAGCTGAAACTCAACGCAAATAAAACCAAATTTCTTCTGATCTCCCCACCCAAACCCAATCCAGACATCCAGGAATGGATCAAGACCATCACGGCACTAAGCTGCCCTCCTACCATTGTTGACACGGAGAAATCCCTTGGAATAACCCTTGACAGCAGCTTGAATATGAAAGGCCATATAAACTCTATGGCCACAATTCCACCTAAGCTACCTTAGAAACCTAAAACCCTTCCTCGATGCGTACGACCTTAAAACAGCAACCCAGGTCCTAGTCATTTCCTTCCTTGCAGGGTTACCCAAGAACTCTCTGGCCCCATTGAAAGCCTGCCTCAACACCGCCGCCAGACTACTAACAGGCTCAAAAAAAGTTGACCACATCTCTCCCCACCTCAAAGCACTGAACTGGCTTCCCCTTGAGGCCAGACTACAATTTAAACTGGCCTGCATTACTCACAAAGCTCTGTACTCCATTTCCCCATCATTTCTCGCACAAAAACTCATGTTATCCGGAGGAACCAGAAACTCCAGATCTGCCAAAGACCTGCTGCTGCAACCAGCACGCTTTCGTAAGAAAAAACCCAACAATCGGGCCTTCTCTGGGGGTGGCACCAAGAATATGGAACTCTCTCTCACCCACCATTAGAAGACGTCCGTCCTTGGTACACTTTAAAAAGGAGACCAAAACGTTCTTAATGGGAAAATACCTCATCTAATGAACACCTTTCAATCATTCCCTCAATGAGATGAGACTGTGGGTATGTTATACCTTCCTGCTTTAATTATTTAACTACTTGCATATTGATCCCACACGTAGCTTGGGCCTTTGACAGCACGCTCTTCAGGTATAATGCAGCCCCCTGTATTCTTTATCTACTTGCTTTTTTTCCCCCACATGTAGCTTGAACTATATACTGCGTGCTCCTCCCCTACAATGTATCCCAATCTTTCCATATCTGATCCCTGCCATCCTATGCTTTGTATTCCTCCCCCCTTAATCCTGTAAAGCGCTCTGATACCCTCACAGGTCTGGTTCGCGCTCTATAAAACTATAAAATAAATAATAAATAAATATTCACCATAATATTTCATAGAAATAAAGCCAGAGTAGGCCATTAAATGCCTTCTCAATATCTAAAGAGGCAACTACCAATATATTATCCTCTCATGGGGTAGTGTTCAAAATGTGGAACAACAAACTCACATTTATAAAAGTATTTTGCTCAAGTATAAAAATATTTTGCTCGAGGCATACTATTTCAATTTTTTATTAGAGAAGTTTGTTTGCTATCAATTTCCAAAGTACCTTATACTATGTGTTGACTTGCAACAGGGGCGATATGACTAAGACAATGAGAAATTACTTAAGAATGTATATTTGAAATACAGCAAGACCCCCAAAGGTTCCAACAATGTCCCCACAAACAAACAACTAGCGAACAAATGGAAGGAAACAAGGTGAAGTAGTAGACACTAAATCAATTACTAACAGGATGGCTAGAACTCAGTTATACCTGTGTATTCACAGGCCTGTTTAAATTAAGTTCTATGGTCTAAAATGTTTCGAAATGATTCAGATAGTGTGAAATTCTGTATAAGGTAGTCGAGTATTCGTTACATCAAACTTTCTCAACAGGACTACAACATCTTGAGAAGACTTATTACACTCTCGCCTTTTGGCCATGCAAAGGAACAGTAATTATTTTACCTTCTGCATAACTTTTCTGGCCCATTTCAGTTTCTTAATGTACCACTGGGCTGAAGGTAGCGAGCAACAAGCTGCACGTAAAAGAAGGAGGATTCTTTGAAGAACGCCAGACACCTTTTGACGATAATCTTTCTCAGATGTTAAAGCGTGGTCACCATAGTCGCCCTGCGATAAAAACTTTATTAATGGAGTAGCTAATAAAAAACAACTGTCCATTCAGGCTGGCAACTATGTATTTTTTTTAAAAAGTTTTATTGTTTAGCTTTAAAAATACAACATAGAAAACCTTACTCAGATGACTACCGGTAAAACTAGTAGCTTAGCAAGGAAAAGCTACTCAGCAGATACTTAATCTGTAAATGAAAATGAGATATTTCTACTCTGGGAAGACACATTTTTTTCCCAAAAATTAATAAGCTATGGTTTGGGGGAACTAAACCAAGTTCATTATTCAAAATGACAACATTTTTGTATTCAGAAATACCAAGAATAAAAAATAATAATCATAACTAATACACTCCTGGGATAATTTTTTTCTGTATCTGAATATCTTTTTACCGTTATATTAAATAATAATAATATGATGAAAAAATCTTAAACAAATAAAACACCCACTGGAAGCAGTAGAAATGACAGGCCCCCTGTATTCATCACCTTTAAAAAAAAAAGTTTATTTATTGATTTTCTAAACAAGAAAAACAGGTAGCATCCCACATTACATCACAGTTAATATGATTAGGCAAGGATATCGTCCAAATGCGCAAATACAGAAAACAAAACAAAATAGGCAGGAAGCAATACAATCTAGGATGTGTTGGGTCTTATCTAGTATTATGTGCACATGCCACCGTGACGACTGTTTCCAAGGTGGAACGGTGGCATGTATAATGTTGGGGGCGATCGGAGGTGGTTGGTCCTTGCTGCCTGTCCTGACTGGTTTGTTTGCTGTGAACTGAAATAAACGGAGGAAACCACTTACCTGTCTCGTGTGCCTCGCCTCCCTTCACCACTATTTCAATATCACACATCAGATGTGGATCCTGGCTCGGTGGCAGGCGCACGGGTAGTAGTTTAATTCATTTCTGGAATCCATCACCTGTTTCAATCCACCATAATACTTCATAGAGTTAAGGCCAGAGTAGATCATCAAATGCCTTCTCAATATCTAAAGAGGCAACTACTAATATAACATTCTCTCCAGTGCAACGTCAAATATCACTTTAATAAGGCATAATTCTCAATTTTATTGTGGCGGTGTAGCACATGTACCTCTCTCGTGCTGGGACCCACTGGCATATAACACTCAAATGTCTAGTCATCATGATCTGCCAACATGTCAGCCCGACACCCCTCTTCACACCTGTGTGTTTGCCGCTAGCAGAATTTTGGAATGTTGTCTGGAATTGGGGAGGGGGCGTTGTCTTCCTGCAGTGTCTTCAGCCAGTGGCGTTGTATTCCTGCAGTGTCTTCAGCCAGTCTATAAAGGGGCCCCATATGTCTTTGGGTCGTGAGGTCATAGGCATTAACTCTCAAAACGTGGTTAGTTGGGTATGGCTGAAATTGACGTCTTGTATCCACGCCTTGCTTGTGGGGGCGTGCTTCTCTCCCCAATTTATAGATACTCTTCGCTTGAGTAGCATGGCATGTAATTTCCCTGTGTTAATCACTTCATGGTACAACTCCCATAGAGAACTCAGATAAAAACTTACCCCAAAATCACTGAAGCAAAAACCAAATGAGTGAATTCAGGTGGAATTTACAATTAGCAATTTTAAATGTGCTTTGGTTTTTGAATAAAACCCCTCTATGATTACTGAAGATAAAAATATCAAATTAGGAAACAAACCTGCTCTTGCAGGTGCTTTTTCAGATTCCGTTTATTCTGCAGGGAGCAAATTTTGCCCTTAACAATTGTCTCTGTTCTTTCAATATTAGCAACAAAATGAATATTCCTAGGGTGGATCACTCACCAGTTCTAACAATTCAATGTGGTGTAGGAACAACACCACAAGTCTTGGCCCCAGTCTTGTACTCCACGAGCCTGAGTCTGGGTCCGCTCAGCACCTCCCGAAACTTCCCAGAGCCTGAGTGGCCTCCGCCGAACTGAAGGAGTTTTATGTGGCCTTGTACCTCATATTTGGGCAACTGGACCCCTGTGGAGTGCCTTCGAGCCCCATGAGTTCGGGAGGTGCCTCAACTAGGTTTCCGCCAGCGGCATTGCCTTTGGCATCAGTCGGGTCATCTGGACCTTCGCCTGGGTTCGGTCCAGTGGTGCCATTCTTGGCGCAGCCTACCCCATAGTAATTCCCAACTCTGATATGGAACAGGATCGGAGTCACTCGACATTGAAACTGATGCCTGCAAAAACCAGACCATCTGGGACGGAGACAGTGTCCTTTCTTTGCTAGGCCCTTTGGGAGGTATAGGACTGGTGTGGACCTGAGGATTCCTATGGTTATCCTGATCCCCTTGAAGAACCTTTGGACGAAGATAACTGGTATGAGGGCCAGGCTGATGCCAGTAGTCTGGAAACCTCACCTGACACTGGACTGATCTCTTCTCTTAATATAGCTATGGAGGAAGGGTCCTCCTTTAATATGGTGGTGCGCGGGGTGGCTGAAGTCCTCAATCTCACCCTAACCTCAGTAAAAGTCAAGAGAAATGTTTTCAACTGGCGGTGTCCCACACAGAATGTCTCCTGCTTTTCAATATGCCCTCTCTGATGTCCTGCTCTGGCCTGAGCCAAGCCTAAGGCACTCCTGTGCAAAGGATGATTGCACTTCACCATCCTCCCGTTCCTGGCCACCCAGCTTTCCTCACTGAGCATCCAACTCCTGAGACTCTGGTGGTGCAGAACTCAACTTCCAAGGTGAATCCTGGCCCTTTCCCCTTCTACTTCACTGGATGGGGAATAAAAGAGACTGGATACCTTTGGGAAGAGAATTTTATTTTTTGACAGTCTTGAATCGCAGTCAGTGAATACCATGTGCCTTTTCAGCAGATACAGCCATACAGTTTGGGATTTGGTAGAGCAAGTGATGCCCATGGTTTAGGAGGAGGCCTGAGCGAGCCTGACCCATACTATTGCCAATGGCAGAGACGCAGTAAAGTTCACAATACGATGCAGACTGGACACAACAGACTCGGTGGGCAAGGCCATTGCTACATCTGTGGCTCTCCATCGCTATTCCTGGCTGAGATTAACCGGCTTCTCGGGAGATGCCCAAGTATCCCTTATGCTCTTCGATGGCATCTGCCTGTTTGGCGACAGCAAGAATAGTGTCAGCGCCCTGTCACTGGGACTCACCATGGCCCCACACCAGTCGCACTCTTTCCATCACTCCTTCCATGACTACTGTAGAGGCTACTAGCTGTGCCATTTCCAATAGAGCCACCACAGCCAACAAGTTTCCTAGCCTTTTTGTGGCTGTGGCCCATGGGAACAAAGGCCAGAGATCTGTCAAGTCCGCCACACCCCTGGCAGCCGAAGTCTCCAGACCGTTTTAGAATGCCCTCACAACAACACAGAGGCAAGATCAGGCAGCACCGGCCTGAAGGGCATGACATAACTTTGGACAAGTGGGTGCTCAGAGACCCTGCCGTCCATGCCACTGCCTTCAGATCGGCTGATGAAAGACCATCTCTCCTTGTTGTGCGAAGGAGTGAAGACTTATTTGGTCAAAGGAACCATCAAGAGGGTGCCGGCATCAGAAGTACATCATGGTGCTATTCCCTCTAATTTCTGGTGCCAAAGAACAATGGAGGTCTTCATCCTATTTTAGATCTGCGCCCTTTCAATGCCTTTCTGAGGAAGGAGAAATATAAGATGTTAACTCTTGCTCAGGTCCAGTCTGCAGTGGAGCCAGGAGTCTGGATGGCAGCATTGGACCTGTAGGAAACCTATTTTCACATTTTGAGTCATGCAGGCCCATCGGCATTACCAGAGGTTCACAGTGGCCCATGAGCATTTCCAGTTCGCTGTGCAGCCCTTTGATCTCAACAGTGCCCCTCAGGTGTTCACAAAGGTGATGGTGGTGGTTGCAGCACACCTGCGGAGGTCAGGGGTTCCAGTCTTCCCCTACCACGACAACTGGCTGCTGAAGCAGGCTCACTACAGACAGTCGTCGCACACCTCCAGAATAAAGCGGACCTCCTGCATTCACTAGGGTTCGCTATCAACATGCCGAAGTCACACTTGACTCCTTCTCAGATGCTCCCGTTCATCAGAGGCATTCTGGACACTGCAATTCTGTGCTTGCCCACGTCCAAAACATTCAGGCTATGACCCCGTTGTTTCACCCTCTGTACTGGATTTCGGATGAGACTGACTCTGAGGCTGCTTGGTCTGATGACCTACTGCATCCTGCTGGTGAAGTACACTTGATGCAATATGCTCGCTGTGTAGTAGGCTATAAAGTGCCAGTGGACATAGAAGCAGGGGAATCGCTCCAAACTGGTCCAGATTTTGAAAGAGACTGAAAAAGATAAGCAGCGGTGGTTACAAGACCACGACTGAGTCAATGGCAGACCCATCTCCCCATCCCACCCAGAACTGACAAAGGTTACCAATGCATTGCTTCTGGGCTGGAGCAGTCATCTGGGAGAAGTGGAGATCAGAGGACTTTGGTCTCAGACAGACTCTGCTCCACATCAATTTTCTGGAGTTGAGGTCGATTCGCTTGGCATTGAAAGCTTTTTTGCCATCCATCAAAGGTAAGTTAGTACTGGGGTTAACGAACAACACTACTGCCATGTGGTGCGGCAACAAGCAGGTCAGAATGGGGCTTGGATCCTATGCCAGGAGGCTCTGCGCCTCTGGACATGGCTGGAACTTAGGGGCATTTTCATGAATATACAGACCACAAATAGCATCTACATCTGGAGGAAGCTCAAGGTTTCTTTCAGGACCGGGGAAAACCCTAGCTACATTTGCCACAGAGAATACACAAAGTCAGCACTTTTGCGTGCTAGTATTTCCAAAGCGGCTATCGTTCAGAGACGCATTCCGACTAGATATGGGACTCCTATGCACCTCACCTCCGCAGGGTGCTCAAGAAGATCAGAACCGATTGGGCAAGAGTCACTCAGGTTGCTCTGCAATGAGCGAGGAGAGCATGGTATCTAGAACTCCTGAGCATGCGCATCTGTTAGCCACTCAGGCTCTTTCAGGAGGATATCCTGTTGCAGAAACAGGGCATGGTTCTGCACCCGATCCTGTGCACCCTCCACGTTCATGCATGGAAATTGAGCAGCAGCAGTAGAAGGTTTTGATCTTTCTTCCGCAGCTCTGTGCTGTCACCTTGGCAGCCAAGCGTCGATCAACAAAAACTGTATACGGCTGCTGTTGGGATAACTTTGTTGCATGTGCACTAAGAAACACAATGACACACTTTCTGCACTACAGTTAAAAGAGTTGTTGTTTGTTTTGTCATTAGCTCGGCAAGGCCTTGATCTGGGCACAGTTAAGGAATATCTTTCGGCCAGTTTAGCATTTTTGTGGTTGCCGGATCAACGCTACCTGTTTAAGTCACCTGTTGTGACACGTTTTTGAAAGGTCTTCCGTACATATTCTCTCGCGAACCTTTGGTTATGCCCTTATGGTATCCACTCAGACCTTTGACGATAAAAACAGTCTTCCTAGTGACCATCACCTTGGACAGTAGAGTTAGTAAACTGCAGGCTCTTTCTGGCCAACCTCCCCACACCAGCTTCTTCCTGAACAAACTGGTTCTCTGAACCTGTGCATCCTTTCTGTCGAAGGTTCTAACATCCTTTCTGTCAAAGGTTCTAACACCCTTTCATGTCGGCCAAACTATCATTCTGCCGACTTTCTTTGCTCCACCACATCCCACCACTGAGGAATAGCGACCTACACCATCTGGACCCTAAGAGGGGAGTGTCCTTCTATATAGATTGTACCAAGGAACATTGAGTGGCTGTCAAAGAAGGGGAAAGCAGAGCAGAAACAGACCATCTCCAGATGGATAATACTGTGCATTAAGATCTGCTATGCATTGACCAGGAAGCAACCCCCGGAGGGCATGCGGGCCAATTTTACCCAAGCCAAGGCTAGATCTACTGGGCTAGCTCATGGAGTTCCTCTTCTGGATATCTGTCAGGCTGCTATGTGGGCATCTTTGCATAAATGTACAATACACTACTGCCTCGAGAGTCAGTTCCGCTGTTGCAAGCATTTTTCCCGATTCGGTCCTGAAGGACTTTTCGGTCTGGGCCAGTTCGCAGACCCACCTCCAGCTAGATATTGCTTTAGTATATATTCTAAGGTAGGGAATCTGAGGCTAGAAGTCTATATCAGATGAACAAGTCACTTACCTTCGGTAACACCTTATCTGGTAGAGAATCTATCTATCCGCAGATTTTTTATCAATCATCTTATCCTTCCCGTTCTGCAAACTGGTCCCTTTCCACCTAAAAAGGTCCTTGTAGGTCCTTAGAATCTCCACACTGGTCATTGACCTTCTGCCGTAAGTCAGTGCTTCGGGTGCAAAAACAGTCTCAAACTGAAGTCAGCGCACTGGGATAGCAGCTATTTAGGCACCGCACACATCACTTCTGGTGTGGATGACTACAATGCTGATGTAAAGTCTCTATACGCCACCTACCAGTGCACACGGGTACTGTTCAAGATTTCCTGGATCCAGTCAGACACGTGGTGAATATTCTATGGTAAAGAATCTACGGCTAGATAGTGTCTCTACCAGATAAGGCATTAGCGAAGGTAAATAACTTGTTCATTTGGACATGGTGCAGGCACAGTAGGTTGCATGCACTACATGTAGCTTCCACTCTTTGTTACGCACTTCCTTCCGAAAGATAGTATTAGTAGTCTCAATAAGTTAAACGTACCAAATAAATTCTCTAAAAGATAGAAACATGCTTGTTCACTCCAGCGAACTCAACAAGTACCGTCAGATCTCTTTCCTACCGGCCAAAATATTAGAAAAAGCTATCAACCAACAACTCTCCTCGCATCAGGAATGGAACCTCTTACTCGACGGCCCCCAATCCGGATTCCGCAGTGAGCACAGCACCAAAACAGCCTCATCGCTATTGGTGACATCCAAGCCGTACATGACCAAGGAGAGACTGCAACTCTGATCCTCCTAAATTTCTCAGCAGCCTTCTATACAGTCTCCGACCACAAACTCATCAAAAGGCTGTACAACATAGGCATGCAAGGAGGTACTCTTAGATGGATAGCCTCTTTCCTCATCGGAAGAACACAAAAGGTCGGCCTTCCCCCCTTCACCTCTGAACCCAAGGATTACCCCAAGGATCCTCACTCAGCCCCACCATCTTCAACACTTATGACACCTCTGGCCTGCTTTGCCAAAACCCATGGACTCAACATCATAGTATATGCCAATGATACACAACTCATCCTCTCCGAAAACACCACCAACAACCAAGAACAACTTCCACAACTGCAGGTCAGACGTCGCCCACTGAATGAAGAACAACTGTCAGAAGCTCAACATGGACAAAACAGAGGTACTGATTTTCGGAAACAAAGCTCACCATTGGATGTATCCTGGTGGCCCTCAAAACTCTGACCTACTTCTACCACCACTGACCATACTAGGAATATAGGCAATATTCCGGACAACAAGCTAACCAGGTTGACGCAGGTCAACTCTGTCTCCTCCTCCTGCTTCTTCATCCTCTGCATGCTTCGTAAGATATTCAAAAGGCTACCCCAAAGTTCAAGACGCACAATCACCCAGGATCTCATCTCATTACATCTTCTTCACCAAACGCCCATCAAAATGGAAAAGCCTATTTCTCCAACACCTCCCTATCACTAATTCCCACAATATTTCCTGCGGTCTGAAACTCTCCACCACTCCCTGTTCTTCTTTTCCTGGTGAAATAGACATTTCCATTTTCAAATCTGGAAACATACTCATCCAAGCGTCTGAAAAACACCTAAACATCTTTGAACACCACTTCAGTGCTCTATCCCAATATCTCTCACATACCCTGAACCCTCCCACCCCTCCACTTCTAGATCCTTCTTTACCCCTTTCTTCTCTTGCCCCCTAACTCTTCTCTCTGATTCACCTACCTCTTCTCCCAACCTTGATGTCTATACCCAACATCCACTGACTACTCTAGCTCTCAATACTGCAACCAGCAATGACACCCTACCCCCATCCCTCCTCACTGATTCACCCACTTCTTCCCCCAACCTTGATGTCTATACCCAACCTCAACTGACCACTCTAGCCCCCAATACTATTACCAGTATTGACACCCTACACTTCCTTACCCACTATCTTTTCTCACTGACTCACCCACCTCTCCCCTAAACCCTGATGCCTACACTCAATCACAACTGACCACCCCTGCTCTCAACACTATAACCTGTTATGACACCCTTAACTCCCAATCACCTAGTGTGTCTGCCTCTCTACCATCCACCTCCACTAATGTTTTTCCCACCCCCTCCTATCCCTCCCACTCCCTCACCCCGTCCCTTTTTCATGCTCTTCTATCCTCCCCACCACCCTCTACGCCCACGCCCCATCACCCGTGTAACCCTCCCCACTACACTCTTCTCGCATGCTCTCTCACCCCGTCTTCTTCTCCTGCTCTGCAATCCTCCCCACGCCTCCCTGCTCACATGCCCCCTCAACCAGGGACACCACCACTCCTTTCTCCTGACTCTTCTAACTTTTCAGAAATTCCTGTTACCCGCACGCTTACTCTTGCTCCCTCTATAACCCCGAAATCTTTAAGCTCTGTGATATGCCCTACTCCATGTGATCTCCCCTTGAACAATTCCCCCATCCCTTACTTTTTACGACTCTTCCTCTACTCCTCCAGCCTCTCTTACCTACTACCCTCCTCTATCCCCTCCTCCCAATAATATACTTTCTATTATTCACCCCTCTCCTTCTGGCTCCCGTACTACTCCACCCCCAGATGCACTAAATTCGCTCCCTCCTCGTTTAACCCCCCCACATACTCCCCCAACAGCTCACCCGTTGCCTCCTCAGCTAACTCCTTCACACATTCCCTTGATCACTCCCGCAATCCCCAGCATACCAATCATACCACCCTATACTGTCCCTCCTCCACATGTCCCTCCTCCTCATTCCCAAACCCAATGCCTTAACCACCCCAACCTCCTCTGTCCCCCCTCTTCTCAATACAAACCCGAGTTGCCCCACTTCTCTCTCTCCCTCTCGTAACCCTCCCCCATTTTATAACTCCCTTCTCCTCCCCCTCAGGTTTCCCCCCTTCCTCTCACCAATCTCCCTCTCCTAGATACTTCTAACTCTTCTCACTTCCCAAATACAACTGACCACCTTCACTCCTCACTTCTTACCCAATCACTCCTTAATGTTGAACTTCTCCTTTCGTCCCTTGTTTTAGAACTCTCCTCCCTCAGAAATGACGTCTCACTCCTTGCTAGGATCCACTCTCCGGATCACTCCCACCTCACGGTCCCCTCACAAAAGGGCATAGCGTCTCATCTCAAAACACCTCATTTCCCCCCCAAACATCTCGCCTATTATTGTTACCAACTCCAATACTCTACCTAGCCCACCCCTCCTTCTGAGCTACCTGTCTCCACCTGAACCCGTTTAACTTACTAATGTCTTCCCCCCCATGCACCGCAACTACGATCTTCCCTCCACAACATGCTTCTTGCCCAGTGACCTTGGGAATTAACATGATTACGAACTTCCCCGTCTCTTCCCCACCTTCCTCTCCTATGAACCCCCCTACCCTCAATCTACCATCCCAGTTCTCTTGGGAATGAGCAGGTACCCCCTTTACCCTGCGTCACCCAGACCCCCACAACAACTAACATCTATCCTCCCTTGTCCCTCCACTCAATACCTCGACTCGCCACCCCTCTGTTGAATGTTGATTAACTGCCGATCTGCCTCTTGCCACGCTACGGAGATCGCGTAAAACACTCAGTGAAAACATCGACATTGCAGTCCTAACTGAAACATGGTTCAACCCCCACTCCACATCTATCCTCGACATGCTCATTCCTCCAGCATATTCCATCCTTAAGAAAGACAGAATTTATCAAATAGGAGGAGGCCTTGCCCTAATCTTTAAAGACGAACTTAAACTCACGCTGGTCCATCTCCAGGACCCATCCACCTTTGAATACCTCTGCGCTGATCTTACTACTCCTGGTTCACCTACTATTCGTCTACATACCATCTACCACCCCCCTGGTAATTCTATCTACTTTGCCGAGGAGCTGTTTGATCTCATTATTCAAGCACGCTCTCTAACTCCAGGAATCTCTACCTTGGCGACTATAATATCCATTGGAATAAAAATGAAGACCCTGCAGTCATCCTCTTTAATGACACATGGACATTACTGACCTGACTCCACTCTGCCAATCCCCAACTCACTCTAAAGGTGCCACCCTTGACAATTATGACTAGCAAGGATCTGGCCTCCATCTTCACCATGAACAGCTCCACTACTCGCCCTACACCAATCAGCAGTTTACCTATGAAACATACTTGTAATCTTCACCTTATTCCCCCTGGCGATTTGGAATCCTCAATTAAAACTCGATTACTTCGCCCCCCTCTCTCTCACAGCACTACTGACCAAACTGATCATTACAATAATTCTATCCTTGAAGCCCTTGACCAAATTGCCCCAACCAAACTAAAACAACAAAAAAACATCCCACACAAATCCTGGTTCGATTCCGACCTTAATAATGAAAGACGGGCCCTCAGGCAGTCAGAACGTGCTTGGAGGAATCATCCCTCCTCTGCTAATTTGGTACTCCTTAGAAACGCCAGGGCCAAATACAAGAAGCACATCTTCAACGAAAAAGCCTCCTTCCTCCGTTCTCAACTTGACCAGGCTAGAAACCGTCCCAGAAAACTCTTTAACATTGTCAAAAAACAAACTTCCTCTGGCCCTCCAAAAATATTAGCCACTGTCGAGAGGTGCGAAGAAATCGCTAGCTTCTTTTCTAGTAAAGTCAACAAGATGTGGAGAAGCGTGGCTCAGTGGTTAGAGGTGGCAGACCCGGAAGCTGAGATCGACCGTGGACCAGGGTTCGATTCCCCGCCTCGGCGGGTCTCGGGCTCAAAAATTCCACGGACTCGACAATTCTCGCTCTGGTGCCTACTTGAATCACGGGGTCACACTCTGCAACTCTGGGCAATAGCTTGCTTAATCTCCACTACAGCCCCTCGCGGCGGGATGCCTGGCTTTCACCTTGTGGACACCCTGCCGGGGTTTCTCACAGGGGAATACCAGGACGGGTTCCCTAAGCAAGTGCCAGGATGCCCTTTGGGTGACAGGTTTGCGCTATATAAGTACACCTACATTTACATTTACATTTACATAGAGCTATCCTTCTCTTTCACCCCTCTTTCATTCTAATCCCCCCTCAGCCAACACCTCCTCCCGAACATTCCTACTGCACTTTTGTCCTCCTCTCCCCAGTTTCATGACCCCTCACAACCCCTCCTTGCTCTCCCCCAGTCTGACTCCAATTATATTGACCCCCAACCTAAAAACAATGCTTCTTGGAGCGAATTTTGTCCATTATCTGAAACTGCTGTCCTCAACATCATCTCTAAACTCAAACCATCCTCTCATACCAAAGATCCTCTTCCCGCCCATTTGGTTCAGGAACTTAAACACATCATTGCCCCTATATGGGCCAATATCATCAATTCCTCATTTGCCACCGGTTGTGTTCCTGCCTCCCTTCAACTAGGTCAAATCTCCCCCATCCACAAAAACACCTCCACTGACCCTAATGACTCAAACAATTTGCGCCCTATCTCACACCTTCCCTTCCTCTCCAAAGCCCTTGAAAAATGTGTTCTGTCTTCTCGGGATAACCATATCGTCTCCTTCAATCTCCTTGACGTTTTCCAATCTGGTTTTAGAAAAGGGTGCAGCACCAAAACTGCTATGCTCAATATTACGGATGACATTCTTCGCTCTTTGGACAAAGGCGAATCCTCCCTCTTAATTCTCCTTGACCTCTCTGCAGCCTTTGATACTGTCCACCATCCCACCCTTCTTAAAACTCTCAAAGACCGCTTCGGTTTTGAGGGAGATGTCCTCAAGTGGTTCACCTCATATCTCCAAAATAGAACCCAACAAATTAAGCTCAGTGATTGCCTCTCCAAACCTCAACCTGTCTCACTTGGTGTCCCACAAGGTTCTATCCTATCCCCAACCCTATTCAACCTCTTCATGGAACCCCTCACCCTTATTCTCAAACAAGCTAAAATCAGTTACCACCTCTATGCCGATGACACTCAACTATATTATAAGATCAAATCCCACAACGACATCTTACATCTCAACGATACCCTGAATAAAGTCCAAGCCTGGTTCCATCTTAATAACCTCAAACTTAATCCTAAAAAAACTGAAATCATCCTTTTCCCTCCCAAAAACAACTCTCTGCCTATCCAACACTGGATCACAGATATCAAAGCACTCAACAGCTCTCTCTCCACCTCCAAGTCTGTCAAATCCCTTGGCATTAGCATCGACCAGAATCTTAATCTCATCCCTCACATTAAAAATGCGGGAAAAGGTGCTCTCTTCACTCTACACCACCTTAAAAAAATTAAAACCTTCATTCCAGATGACGACTTCAAAATGGTTGTACAATCTCTTGTCCTTTCAAAAATTGACTATGGGAACGCCACCCTTGCTGGCACCCCCAAAGTCCAACTTGCCCCGATTAAATCTGTTCTCAACCTGGCGGCCAGGCTCATCTCGGACTGTAAGTGATGTGATCACGTCTCTCCTGTCCTCAAAAACCTCAATTGGCTCCCAATAGAAGGAAGATCCACCTACAAGATTGCCTGTATCACTCACAAAGCCCTTCACCAAAACACCCCCTCGTACCTTTCTGACAAACTACAAAAAGCAGGGTGTTCTAGGTCTTTGAGGAGCACTAACGCCCTTGTCCTAATCCCCCCTCAGCTCAAAAGTAAAAAGACTCAATCACATACATTCTCAGGCAATGCCCCTTCGATTTGGAACTCTCTTCCCAAAGATATTCGTTGCAACTCCTCCTACCCTCTCGTCAAAAAAAGCCTCAAGGTGCTTCTTCTCAACAAATATTGGGGTACTTAATGTTACGGAATTTACTCTGTCCTTTTCTTTCTTTCCACTCCTCGACTCACCCCCTCTTACTTCCATTTCCTATATTCTCTCTCCTTCTCTACCTTCCCCTCTCTATCTAATTATTCAACTGTCCTCTTCTCCGATACTGATCTCTTAGTTACTTTTTCCTCTTTCGCTCGTTTGATTCAAATGCCTTATCCTATGTGAGTAAACTGAACTATGTTCATTTTGTTTCTTGATGTGCTAACCTATCTTGTAAAGCGCTCTGATACTCTTGGGTCCAGTACCGCTATATAAAACCTTTTAAATAAATAAATAAATAACTGACTGGACGACGGCAATGCTCTACACAAGGATCGCAGTTCACCTCCTCCGATGACTACAGACCATTCAGAATGCTGAGCTCACAACACCAACTGCCTCATGGAACTCCACTGGCTCCCTGTGCAAAAACGATGCCAGAGTTCAGACTCTTGAACCATGCATACAAGACCCTACATAACTGCGACCTGACTATTTGAACCATGGCCTGAACTTCCATTAGCCCACTAGACACATCTGTTCCGCGTCCCTTTCTCTAACCCTCATCCCCTACATCCAACATAGCAGATGCAGAGGTCACTCCTTCTCCTACCTAACAGCAAAGACATGAAACAAGCTACACTTTCATCTCCGGACCTCCCCATCTCTTCCAGAGTTCCAGCAGTCCCTGAAGACCTGGCTATTCGGCTGATCACCTGGAACCCTGCCAGCGCCTGGATAACCTCATGGGTGACAAGGAGTGCTCTACAAATCTACTGATTGATTGATTCATCAACAGGTTACTAGATACCTAGAAGTATTGCACAATGAGCCCTAAATAGCAGTCACAATTGATCTGTGTTTCGAGATAAGAACGTGCTTCCTTTGGCTCACTGCTGCATGAAGTACATCCGCAACAGGAGAACCAATGTCTAAAGTTCCATGTCACTGACAGAAACCACATTTAGTAAAAACCGACACAAGAACATTAATCTGGATAATTCATAAGTGGATGACTTATGGTTTGGTCTCAACTAAGCCTCAAACTATAATGGTCATCAACTATTACCAGTGAGAGGAAACAGGAGTGCACACTTGGTCCTGGCAGACACATATTAACTTCCTATTGGTAACACGGAAAAAGACTGTGGAGAATGTTTAAAATGTAATCAAATACTCCTTCAAAGTCAGTCAAGCGAAACAAGCAGAAGGATTCTGCAAGAAGACAGAAAAAGGGGTCTGCTGGGGTGGTACACAGACAGCATGAAACTATGAAGAAGGTAAATTCCAGGTTCACATGTTATAACTGGAATAAGGTCTTGGCCAAGCTTACCTCGCTAACACAGGCTGGCTGGGGGCAGTACAACGGAGGTGCTGGAAGATACAGCTTTTCGGGCACTAAACCACTCAACCCTTTGCTAAGATCTTTGGCTGCTTCAATCAAAAGTAAAAATGTTTCTGATAGAATATCAGCCTCAGCCATCACTGCAGCCTTCAGCATTTCTTGGACAGAGCTAAAAAGCGCATCTGCATCCTCCTCTTCAATTGGATCTGTAAGATAAAGCTGAGAATTAGAAAAAGGGAAAAAAACAGTTTACAACTGATAATTATCACAAAGACACGTCTTGGGATGAAGCAGTACAATAAAAACATGAAAATACACTGGTGCACAAATCCATGCAACCAAAAGTGAACCCATGAGAAGGTCTGGAATAGAACGTAGGAGAAAACCCAAGACAGAGCGCAAGAGAGAGATGAAAGAGTGTGCGAGTGAGAGGTGTATTTACTTAAAACAAGTTTATTGATGGTAGTTTACCAAGATTAGTAAGAAACATGATAAGAATAAACTCTCTGCCCAACATATTCACTACCATTCAGGATATATTTGGCACACTTGGCGACCTGGACCCTGTATTGGGATATGTAAAAGACACGCCAGTAGCGTTTCGCAAACTCCATGCTACGGAAGGGAATTCCCTTCAATGAAAGAGTGGATCCAGGATGTAATATTTGGGCACACGCAATTAACCACATTTTGGGAGATGATGCCATCAGCATCCAGGCCGAGAGACTTATGGGGGTTTTGTGGAGTGGGCACGGACACATCAAGAAAATGGGGAGGGTTCCTTAGGGACAATTGGGGATTCATAAATATGAGTGGGTGGAATAAGTGGTGGGTAAAGTCAGGTACTGGGAGGCGCGTCTATATGAGCAGTCTAGGGTCATCGATAAGTCACACCTAGCTATACATTAAGTGGCGTTTTTGAGAAACAAGGAGTGAAAAGGAATTTTCTTAAGTCTTGGGTGCCCACACGCCTTCGACAATTCTCTTATTTCGTACCGATTGGGAGGTACAATGACAATGTTGGAACTGTGAATTTGTCTTTGAATTTAATATTAGATTCTTATGATACGGATGTAACAACTGGCCTTGTTGGGTTGTAATGTTTGTTCTTTCTTGAAATGCCAATAAAGAAAAACAACAACAACAAAAAGAATAAACTCTCTGCATAGTTTACATGCAGTAAAACGCTTATTTTACTGTTACCATAAATATAAAAAAATATAAAACTGCAAATTATCATAGATGATGACATCACAAACTTTTGGAAGTTACTGCAAATTACAAGCAGCGCTTACTAGCAACCGGTGAAATCATCCAGGGCGTCATGTGTGAGGGCATAAGCAGTGTATTTATTTATAGTTACGCAATTGACCATAACTGAGAAATGTCAAAAGGCTTCATAACTATCTTACTTCATATGAAGTTTTTTTAAGAGGATCTTATGGTTCTATTTGTTTTAATGTTGGTCACTAGCTTATCTTAACTGAAAAACACGCTTTTAACAAAAGTTATTTCAATGAATTCGTAGTGTTTTGTTAGGATGTATTTGAACCCACTCGCACAACACTGAATCAGAAGGCATCGACACAGCCTCTTAACCTTGTATAAAAAAAATATTTTAAAAATGGTCTCTATTATTGCCGAACAAGGGACAGATGCTTACCCATGGTCACCACTGAAAAGAAAGGCAAAGTTTGTCTGCTCAGACACTCAGATACAAAAATAAAAAGGTTTTCCTAGATCGAACTTTTAACTTTAACACAAACTAACACAAAGCAATTCGAATCTTAACACTCTACTCAAACGGTACTTTATTCGACTAAAATAATCATGTAGTGTACTGGTAAAACATACAGTAAAATTCATTTCACGTTAAAAGTCTATACCAGTAGAACAAGTTACTTACCTTCGGTAACGATATATCTGTAAGAAACAGTAGTTATTATTAGATTCCTTACCTTAGAATATCCTCAGGTGTCAGACCGGATCCGGAAATTTTTGCGTAGCAGTACCCTTGCGCGTCGGTCGTCGGCGCTGTGATGACGTCGTCGGAGTACTTAGACGCCGCCTCCGCGTGCTGACGTCAGTTCTTAGACACAGTTTTTCCGCGCCAGAAACGCAGAGCCATGTTAAAAACCAACACTGGTGCCATTGAAACTAGGGCACTGAAAGGGGATGACCTTAACCCTAGATATCAGTTCGCAGAACGGGGAGGAAGGGTGGGGCGGTAAGGAATCTAATACTAACTACTGTTTCTTACAGCAGGAAGCTACATATCACTTGTTGGGGCGATCTATTTACAGCTAAACGATTTAAAACTGCGGACCTCTTTTTTGCTGCGCACAGCCGCACCCCACTCGAGGTGTTCTACAACTTGCGGCTGCGCCAGGGAATGAGGGAAATCCTGCCTGACTTCCCGGATGAACCCGAGACTATGTCTCCATTGCACCATATGCTCTGTTCCCCAGATGGCTCACACTTAGTGTCGGGCATGTATCGTCATATCAGGTCATGTGCTCCAGGGACAGAGACCTCAGCTCGCTCGCGCTGGTCCGCTGACCTCACCACTGAGCTCACTGATGAGCAGAGGTCATACTGCTGTTCCCTTACAGCCCGTATATCGGCCAGTAGCAGACTCAAGATAATCCATTATAAATTCCTGCAGCGCTTGTATTATACCCCAGTGAAAAAATTTAGGTTTCAGTTGACTGATAATGACAAATGCGAACGTTGTCGAGCGGACCATGCTGGCTTTTTACATCTCGCCTGGGAGTGTCCTTCGATCCATGCTTACTGGCAGCAGGTGCAGACGGCTCTCGAGTCAATGACCGGGATACCCATAAGTATTGATCCATTACTAACGCTCCTAGGACACACACCACACATTCCCACGACATATAGGAAATTCGTAGACATCGCATTGCTACTTGCGAAGCGACAAGTGGCATGCCGATGGGGTCGTGGCAGGGCCCCCAAGTTTAAGGAGTGGCTCATGGACATGACATACAGCCAAGAACAACACACAACCTTTGCTGAGCTGCTTCCGATTACTACCAGACCACGGGACATATGGGGACCACTAACAACCTACCTACTGGCCCAAACAGGGACTGATCTTCCAGATGACGGCGAAGCCCAGACATAACATACACACCCCCTTCAGATGGCCTCGTACGGGAGGGCCTCCGACTACACACGCCGACACACATTGCGCATGCATGCTCCACTTGATGCCGTGGGCCATAGATAATAGACCGCAGCTATCTTGGTGCACCCCAGACACATTCCTTTACCTTCCATTGTTACATACTGAGTCCTGACTCCCCCTCTAGTCTATACCAACTACCTGTGCTCACCCTGATTGCCCGGTATGGTGCTCACCTAATTGCTAAGCCGATTGTTGACTTCATGTGATCACACTGTCATATTCTGTACATGATGTATACTCTGGATGCCTTTTCTGTCGTTTTTACAGCCTCATCCTTGTATTGTACTATGTTTTTCTTTTCAAAAAACTAATAAACAAAGTTTAAAGAAAAAAAAATAAAAAAATTACTGTTTCTTACAGATATATCGTTACCGAAGGTAAGTAACTTGTTCATCTGAAAGAAACAGGTTAGGATTATCTTCCTTACCTTAGAATAGATACCCCAGCAATACCAACCCCGGTGAAGGGTCTGCAAACCAATAATCACACCAGAAAGTCCTGGAGGACGGAACGGCCAAAGAAGCCATCCCTCCGGACTTGGCTGTCCAGGCAGTAGTGTGCAGGGATGCCCACGTAGCTGCCTGACAGATGTCCTGCAAGAGGGACTCCCCGGCCCAGGGCAGTGCTAGCCGCCGTGGCCCGACTGGAATGGGCTCGCAGCCCAACAGGAGGCTCCTTCCTCACCAAGGAGTAACATGCCTTGATACACAAGACGACCCACCGAGAGATGGTCCTCTTGTGCACCGCCCGTCCCTTCTTAGCGCCCACGTAACCAACAAAGAGTTGGTTATCCACCCGGAACTGGCGTGTGCGATCCAGATAGAACGAAATCGCACGTTTTGGGTCCAGACGGTGGAGCCGCTCTTCCTCTTTAGAGGGATGCGGTGGAGGAAAGAAGGTGGGCAAGGTGATAGACTGCCCAATATGGAAGGCCGTGACAACCTTGGGCAGGAAAGATGGTCTAGTCCGCAACACAAACATGTCCGGATGGACAGAAAGGAAAGGGGGTTTGGATGAAAGAGCCTGGAGCTCACTCACTCTCCTGGCAGAGGTGATGGCAACCAGGAATGCAGTCTTCAGAGTAAGAAGGCGGAGAGGACAGTTGTGAAGTGGCTCAAAGGGAGCGCACAACAGAAAGGTAAGAACAAGGTTCAAGTCCCACTGAGGCATCACAAACGGAACAGGAGGGAACATGTGTGTGATGGCCTTCAGAAAACGAGTTACAATAGGGGACTTGAACAAAGAAGGTTGATCAGGCAGCCTCAGAAAGGCTGAAGGGGCAGAAAGGTAGCCCTTGATAGTGCCCAGAGCAGAGCCCTGCTGGGCAAGAGAAAGAAGGAAAAGAAGAACCTCCTAAAGAGGGGCAGAAAGGGGATCCACAGCCTTTGCTGTGCACCATGCCACAAATTTGTTCCACCTGCAGGCGTATACCGACTTTGTGGAGGGACGCCTGGCTGCCAGAATGACATTACAGACTTCAGGAGGCAAGTCAATGGCCTCAACTGTCGCCGCTCAATCTCCAAGCATGGAGGTGGAGACTGGACAGGTTCGGGTGGAGGACCGTCCCCTGCTGCTGCGACAGAAGGTCCTCCTGAAGAGGCAGACAAACCAGGGGATCGACTGACATACTGAGTAGCTCGGGATACCAGTACCTTCATGCCCAGTCCGGAGCCACAATGACTTGGGCCCGGTCGCGTTTGATCTTCTTCAGCACTCTGGGCAGAAGTGGTATAGGCGGAAAGGCGTACAACAGACCGCAACTCCACTCGCGACGAAAAGCGTCTCCGAGCGAGTGCCGCCTTGGAAATTCCAACGCGCAGAACTGATGACATTGCTCGTTCTCTTCGGTGGTGAATAGATCTAACCAAGGCTCTCCCCACTGCTGAAAGAGGCCTTGTGCCACGTCCGAGGGCAGACGCAATTCGTGATCCATCATGCACCGACGGCTGAGCTCGTCCACCCTGGCGTTCAGAGAACCTGCCAGGTGTTGAACCACCAGGGTCACGCCCTGATGTTCCAGCCACTGCCACCTGTTTGTTGCAGTACCACATGGCGGTGGTGTTGTCCGTGAACACCTGCACTACACTCCCTCGGATAGAGGGGAGGAATGCCTTCAGTGCTAGACGAATCGCCCGCAGCTCCAAAAGGTTGATATGGAGCCGGGACTCCGCCGGAGACCAGAGACCTCTGATCTCCGCCTCTCCCATGTGGCCTCCCCAGCCCTGGAGGGGCGCGTCCGTCACAACTACGTGCTCCGGTTGGGGTAGGGAGAGGGATCTGCCGCTGACCCAATCGCGGTCCGTGAGCCACCACTGCAGCTGTCTCGCAGTGTCGTGTATTTCTATAGGTTCTGAATCGATCCCCCTATTCCTGACCCTATTCTGGTTAAACTACCTAGCTAGTTAACTAACAGTCAGCCCATGAGGCAAGAAATCCCCCATGATGCAGATACCGTTATCTGACGCAGTCACACTACGGCACAGGAACGTGTTATCTGATTAGGTCATAACGCTTGAGATCTAATTAGACAAGCGACATTCCTCCAGCCCCTGATAAGGCATACGACGTTCTCATAACAAATCAAACCTATGACAACCTGGATAATCCGTGGCCATTGTTTTGATTTCACAGAGAACTTTTGCAAAAGAATGTGCTAACGAGCAAGTCGTATGACATCTTTATTGACGTACCTATGTCCATCCTTACGTCAATCTCGGCACCTTTAAGGTATAAATATTGCCGACCTTGCCCTATGCAAACACACGCGTGGTGACAAGACGGAGCAGCCATACTTGCCGAAGCCGAGAGCAGAAGCAGACCCCGCAGGCAGCAGCCCCGCCTTCCTGACGCGCTGAGAGACGCGCTGCTATCTCAAGCCGAGAGACCCAGCACCGGCGCTTCCGGGTAGCCCTCGCAGGCAGCCTGGAATATCGAGAGCAGAGAAAGAGATACCATTCCTCATTCATCCTAAATTCCAGGTACAGAACTGAATAACCCCTCACAGAGAATTCTTTAGTTATTCACTTGGCAAAAACAAACTTAACTTAAACTGTAACTTTCTATTCCCGCCCACGCATTAGACTTAGGTCAGGTACACGGGGTAGGCGTATTTAGAAACACCAGTTGAGTACGTTTAGTCAAATGTATATGTGTATGTAAATATATTTTAATCATTTTAAACATCATATGGCTCAGAAACCATATCAATGTTTTTACAGTATTATTTTATACTATTGCTTCTAATGTATGCACTTTACTTAACTATAAGTATTGCAATAATATCGATCCATTTCTCTTGTACGAGAAAAGAGACTGATCAATAAATAACATCTTTTATTGAACACGCCCGTCTCTTCCTTTTCTCTACATTCTGATGAGACTAAGAATGCACGTACTGACTGAGTAAAATAATTGCCTTGTGCTCACACGACTCATGAGATTGACTCTTGATTAGGGGAGAGCAAAGTTGTCATGTTCTATGGTTGTCAGAAACTAAATCCCTTCTTGTCTAATCAGGGGAGTTAATTCCTTCCTTGAACATTCGAGAAAGTTTCTAGCGAACTCTGAGCTTAGCTGGCAAACCCAAAAATTAAGTCTAGTATCGACAGTAGTAGACCTAGTTAACGTCTGGTCTAGGCCTTTACTGCTGTAGGTACTATTCCAATGCGCAGAGCCTATTGGGAAAACAGGAGCTACACTACATGGCGCCCAACGCGTTTGGAAAGGGCGATAAAACTAACGTAAGACATTTAGAGTAACTCAGTCGTGCTTTCTCACTCAGACCCCTTTTCCCAAATACTCCAAAGACGTCTGGAGTGGGTGAAAGGATATTATATCCTCCAAAACCTCGCAGGAGGGAACTCCTATGTATGGTTCTTGGTCTAGTCAACGTTGAAGGATAATACAGTTCCAGAATATTGTGCATCTAATCTCTGTTTCCATAAGAAACCTGATCTGCAAACAAACATAATACCATTCTGTCTGTAAAATGGCAGAGAGTGATGATGAAAGAGAGGCAATTAGATTAGCTACTGAAATAGCAGATGCTGATGCTACCATGCAAACAGCAGACCCGGATATAATACTCATCCAGGTCGCCAAAAGGAGATCTATAACCTTAAAACTTATAGAAAATGGACTGACACCTAGAGGTGGCACAGTCATATTCGTAATTGAGGCACACGAATATCGGCAGACAGAGGTATACTATACATGGATACATTTTCCAGCAGCAAATGCTGTAACAAAGTACTTCCACTATTACAAAGTAGAGGAACCTCCTGAAACGTACACTCCTTTCGAGGAGGTGGAAGTACCACTCAAATTCCAAGAGCATTTGCTCTTATTTGATGGCGCCCTAAAACATAACAATCACATTACAAGGCTCGGTCCTTTAGGAAGACCAGGAGCAACGTGGCCGGTCCTAGCCGGATACACACCACATCCAGACATCGAAAGAATGCCTGCAGCAGAGCTGTTAATACAGCTAAAACAACTACTGAAAATTCATAGACAATTAGTTCAGTATGTAATGCGGACTTCAACAATTCAGCCAGCGATTAAACTACCACAGCTGACCCCTCACCAGGGGAACACAAATAAAATTACACCACAGAACATCCAATCCTGCCTAGGTAAAGTTCCAGCTAAACGGGAACAAATACCATTCTGGTTGGCACAGAAAATAACCCAAATAGAGGCGGTGTTTCCTGACACCACCCCGCTAGAAAAACACAGGATTCTGACTATCTGTCTTCCAATGGGAATCGCACCACACATTGAGGACTGTGACACTTGGGGTACAGTCTTTGCTTCCATCTACACAAAAACGCACGGTGTTCCATCCATTTCGGTGATACCAGATGTGCTAAAACAAATTCAAGATGAATACGGTCCAGAACCTGCTTTAACTCTTGGTATGAAATTACTGAAAGACTTCAAGCAGGTCTCGGCTATATTATTAGCCAACATAAAAGGTGAAGCAGCAAACGTGGCGATCCGCCAGAGGTTAAAAGAGACAGATATAGCAGACCAACCAGCTGAAATTGCCAGAATCATAGAAAAATCCTATGAAGAACTAGGCAGAGATAGTCTAGGTGGAATACCAGTAAAACCGCAACTGACTACAAGTCCAGAAAAAATGTTTTTTAATAATAATAATAATTCACCAAAAAAGAACTGGGATGGGAACAAACAATCCAATCCTAAAGAAAATAAATTCCAGTCCAGAGGAAGGTCTCCTAGGCGAAGAGAGAAATCTCCAAACCCGAGACAAAGGTCACCCCAGAGTGAACCCTCTGGGAATAGATATAACCTTAGAAATAGGGATAATATTCCTCGCAGAAATCGGAAAGAAGAGGACGATCAGAAGAGCACGCCAAGTCCAAAGACAAGGAACCTGCTCAACTAAAAAAGAAATTACAATTTCCAAAAAAGAAGGTAGCCAGTATCAAGGTAGTTAACAATGCCGAGAATACTGAGGACACAACTGAAAAACGGAGAGTGGGCTCAGACAATGCTAGACAGCGCAGCAGAGGTGAGCATAGCTCGCAAAGTCCTTATGAATCATCTGGAGACAGTGGACACGAATTAATACCTTCAAGTGGAAACTGCAGATACCAGAGTTAGCAAGCCCCACAAAATATACGAGATAACATTACGTATAGAGGGAGATAAGACTAGGAAAATAAGGGGACTATTTTGGGATAACCTCTCCAAGGGTTATGACATCCTTCTAGCTGAAAAAGACTGGCCACCAGAGTTTGTCAGGGAGTGCCCTCATGGCGAAGAAGTAATTATGCCTGCCTTCTCGAATCAAATGCCGATTCATAAAAAATATACACTTGCTAGAAAGTGGGCAGTGGCCTTAGCACCTGCTTTATATAAAAATCATGTAGGATGGGATGAGGATTCTCCTCCTCACAAAATCCAGTTAAAATCACAACCAACTGCACAAAGGCAGTACCCAATTAAGCAAGAAGCTAAAAAACAAGTAAATGAAATACTAGATCAGCTAGAATACCAGGGGGTGATTGAAACTTGCACCTCACAAATGAACAATCCTTTGTTTCCGGTCTCCAAACCAGACAATTCGTACCGTCTAGTTTTGGATTACCGACACCTTAACACATGTTGCAAAACATTTGCAGTGCAAAACTCACACAGTGCTGCACTAATGAATAACATAGTGCGCAAAAAATACAAAACAACCTTGGACATCTCCAATGGATTCTTTTGTCAAAACATAGCACCAGAGAGCAGATATTTAACAGCTTTCTCAGTAAATGGCACTCAAAAACAATTCTGTCGGTTAGCCCAGGGGTACAAGAACAGCCCGGGGGTATTCTCAGCGAGAGTAACAGAATTACTACAACTATATGATGATGAAGCATTATCTTATGTCGATGACATTTACTTAACAGATGATGACTTGGAGACTCACTTGAAAAGAGTGAACACCATAATACTTGGTTTCGCTGCAGAGGGTTACAAATTCAACTTCAAAAAGTCCAGAATTGCCCATCTGAAAATCCAGTACGGAGGATATGAATTATCAAGTACTGCCTGGTTGACAGTCTTTTAAGAACTAGAAGAATTAAAAAATCTAAAATATGAAAAGACGTATCCTCTGCCAATCGACATTCTTCCTCTACGACATTACGCCTGTGTAATCTATACAGACGGACATGCTCAACCCTCCGTTTGGGGAGAACATGCATACAATCCCACATGTGAGATCACAAAAGAAGTGTGGCGCGGAGGTAAACTAAGACCTCTATTAACAAAATCACACTCAGTAGAAACTAATTCAGAACTACAAACTGAAATAATAGCTTTGAAAATGGCGCTAGATAATGCGGATCGCGAATTCCCGACACTTATAGTGTCAGATTCATATTTCTGCGTCAAAGCATATAACAAGGATTTGCAGACATGGATTCAGAACGGTTACAAAGATGACACAGATGCACCAATAAAGCAGAGACTGCTCTGGGAACAAGTAGCTCTTTTGAAAAAAGAACTACCAAAGACTCACGTGACACACTCACTGAGTCACCAGCGTGATGGCGTTCACGTTGTAGGGAATTCATTGGCTGAAACAGCCGCAGCGGCAGCCAGTAAACCGGCTCCCGTAGATCGAAAAAAGCGTACATTAAAATACATTGACGGTGAAACATTGCTGGCGGTGAAAACGTCATCAAAAGGCGACTGCTCAGCGTTACCGATCAATTATCCACTCAATTATACATACATAATCGATGCAAACTCCGTCCCTTTTGCTCGAATCCCTGGAGTGGGGGATAGAGTGATTCCAAACATGGACAGGAGAAACTTGTTAATCGCAGACGCACACATGGGCGAGGGTCTCAGACACCTTAAATTAAAAGATTCTCTGGAAGAATTACAATCACGGTACTGGTGGCCAGGCATGAGCCTGCACTACACCATGTTTGTAAAAAACTGCCCAAACTGCAACAGAGATCGCAGTGGGGAGAGAAGCAGTTTAATACCTCGTCGTATCAAGGCAGATAATATTACCAACAAAAAGAATGGCTTGCGATTAACATACACAGGCTAGTTCCACTTATAATGTAGATCCACAGCACTCGGCTGACGTCCGGACTGTTATACAAGATTTGCGAGTCTAAATGGCATATACGCTAAGAGCATGCTACGTTCGACCATTTCTTTCACTCAGGCAATCCAGCCTGGGGGGGAAGCATGGCCAAATGAGCACAGCCCAGCGGGAATCTTCTCACTTCCTTCCTGAGGGTATGGGATGGTGTAAAGAAAAAACCAAGGCAGAAAGCAATCTATAATGGAAAGGACATTAGGTTCGGGAGCTGGGTGGGTCAAACATCTAATAAGTGTCCAACGTAGTCTAAATAACTTGCCAAGAAATTCTCTGAAGGGATTCAGTCCGTACGAATTATTATTCGGAACTAGGATGTTGATCTCTGACCTTGATAGTCAGACTTCAGTGGTAATAGAAAAAACCTTTGATGTCAAAGACCGTTTGGCTATTTTGCAGGACTTAAACAAAACAAGAAAAGACCTGAGCAACATACAGTTGAAACAACAGCCAACAACCACTGAAGAATCACCACCTGTCCCAGCAAGACCTGTCTGGATTCCAAAAGTCGGGGATCTAGTCAGGGAGAAGATCGCGGTAAAGAAGGAATTTGGGCCTTCTTACAGAAAAGCAGTTCCTGTCTTGTCTGTCAACGGGACAAGATCAGTTGTACTACCGCCACTTGCTGGAAAAAAGGAGAACCGAGTTGTATCCATCGACCTGGTAAAACCACAACATGTGGCCGATAACAAACAGTAGGCCAAGTGGACTCCCAATAAGTAGCAGAACACCAAGGTTTGCTACCAGTACAGAGGTCCTAACAAAGAGGCTCATCACATTCGAAACGCCTAAAGAAGAACAACAAGGACTATGCAACAATGCAATAGAACTCAGACCTCTGAAAACCCAAATAAAGACATTTAGCAGAGACACACCAATCTACAATGAAGTTCCAAGTGAAAATGCAAAAAACAAAAATCCTGAACCAATTGGAACAATTGACAGAACTGCATCTGGTTACTTCATCAACTTCGATGATTCCTCTGAAGGTTTCAGCGAACAAAAGACACAGCCATCATCAAAATCCTTTAAAGACAAAGCTAAGGAACTTTTGAACCAACTGAAAGAAACATATCTGGTTACTCCATGGATTGAATTTTGGGTGGGTTTTGGTGCATTTATCCTCATACTTTGGCTCATCATGGTATTTACCTTGGGACGCTTCATTGAGGGAAAATATGCTAAAATGGACACAGCAAGTCAGAACATCAACTTGGTCCTCAAACCACACACATCTTCACACGTCGAGAAACGAGAACTTTCTTCAGAACTTTCTTCAGCCAACTTCACAGCAATTCCAATACCTGGTGGGGTAGCCTGGGACAACACTGACTATGAAATTTATGGTCCGGTCGAGATCCTGAAATATCCACACCAAATCAAGATCTCCTTGAGTGACTTTGCAAAACCAAACTCATTTGCTGATGATTGGGACTTTGAAAGTATAAACAATATGATGTCTGACTTAGTAATGTCTGCTAAATTTACAAAACATGATTATTTGCAAGGTTCTACAAATTATGATAGTATGTATTGCTATAACCATTATGGTAACCATTTCTTGCATAAATCTGCACAACCTAGAAATGTTTTAAATTATAATCAATGGGAACATTGTGCTACACCTCCAAAAGGGAGCTCTAGAACCGTTTATGACAAATATTCATATTTTTCAGGTTTTAACATAACTAATGCTGAAACATTTTATTACAAATTGTCAAACAAGACAAGGATGAAAACCATGATAACCAACACAAAATTGATATATTCAGATTCATTCTTTGAAAAAATGAATACATTTGGATTTGATTATTGGGACAAAAATGTTGATTTGAAAAGTGTTTGGGGTACAAAAGAATGGCAAGTACAGGGTATAGAAGCTTTGTTTAGAGCCTGCATGATCCCAGAACAAATGATATTTTTAAATGACACTGTTCAACAAACCACCTGTCTTGGCTTAGCCAAAATCAAAGATTTAAATAACCTGTCTATTCCAAAGCCAACAATGTTTAGCAATAACTCTGATACAGATGAAGAAATAGACATAAGCCATATACTTAACCAAAACAGAACACATCCTGATTGGAAACAATGGTTGATCTGTCCCACAGATACAAATAACTGTCAAGATAGATTCCTGAATAAAACACAGGGTTTCAAAATGACCAGGCCAGACCCTAGATATCCCCAAAGACATCACCCAGGGATAATAACAACCTACAGTGTGGGCAAATTATGCCTTCAATGGCTACAAACTTCCACACTGCCTGAAATTAAGCAACACCTAACTTTACTTACTGATGGTGCTGACTTGCGTGATTTCATACTGGGACCACGCAAACAGCGTCAAAAGCGTTTCATAGCAGCTTCTGTATATGCAGCATACAATGAGGCCTGGAAGGTTACTCAAATTGAAACAGCAGAGAGAATACGTGAAATTGATCGTATTAATTTGGAAAAATCACTTTCTGTAGTGGACAATGGGTTAATGACTGTCCTCCAGAATATTTTCATTGGACAGCATTGTGTCTTCAGCAATCGATATATTATCGCAAGACTTACTGTTATTACAACATGGTCAGTCACAATTGCGCTCTATTGTACAGCTTGGCTGGACGTTACAAAATCTGCGTTCAGGCTATGTGCCTTGGCGTTTAATCAACACAACGTCACTATTCCAAATCTTTAACCTTACTGATAGACAAATCGGTATGGCGCAGAAGGGTGCTGATTATACAATCTTGAGCATTGAAAAACTAGAAAGATTACCAATGACAATGTCAGAACGACCTGTCAGTGAATGGATAATCCACGGAATCATAAATATTCCAATCTCAACCTTCAGGTTTCAATACTGCCAAAAATATATACAGGCTGGCATGTACGAGAAATTGGGAAAGGGGTACCTTAAAACAACTTGGAACCTGCCCTATTCACATGCATGTGTCAGTAACAAAGGACAGAAAGTGTTTCTTAGTGGCAACAATTGTGCTATGTCACTAAGCGGCACGCTTCTGTGTAACGGTATTAGTTTGCACGGAGCCTGTGAAGGGAATTCATACAACCTTTCATGTCACCAGCAAGGCGCACCTGCAACTGAAATAGAACCATTCTTTCAAAGACTCTATAATGGGAGTTACATTCTTATTGTAGACCGCAGATGTTGTAGTCTTATGCCCGGGACTCCTTATCTCGTCACCACGACGGCGAAGGTCAAGTGCTGTGGACGTTCTTTGTTCCCCAGCTCCTTTCCAGACAGGGAGGCAAGGGCATGGCCCGGTTTGAAAATTACTTCTATTCGAATAGACACTTTAAGCAGAATGAAAACAGTGCTTCTTCAGACGCCTACAAGGCTCACGTCATCTAAAGAAACGTATGATCTACAAGTCGCAAGGACGACTGCAGAGATACATACATTATTATCAACTAATTCCCCCGTACATTTCGCGGAAATCCTGAGCGAAATCTTAATTATTTCTGATACCACTGGGGTCTCAAAGGTATTTAAGACAGTATTTTCGATGGCATTAACACCATTCAAAGCCATACTGGGTAATTTTCCAGATTTCGTCCATTCGATTTTTGGCGGACTTCCCCTGATCCTGGGACTAATTGCAGGAATCCTATTCCTAGTCCTTATTTTTCGTTATGGCAACCCATGTCACAGATCAAACTCTCGCGACAATGGAAGATACGATCCTAGCCATTGGATACCGGGACCGGATATCAAAAATCCTGGGACTCTCCCGGCTTAGAGACCTAAACATGACTTGGTTTCTATCATTTCGACCAATGTGGCAAAGGTGTGTTTTACCTGTACTAAGGTGTCTGCTATGCGGAGAAGAATGCGTGTTAGACACCTGTCTGACGCTACAATCGGATGCGCCGGTGGATGCAGATACACTGTTGGTTCCTACCAAGGTTCACGCTTTGTGCTGCCCTCAAAGGCTGCCAATTCTGATGACGGCATTCCTGGAATCTTCACCACTACGATTGAAGAGTAGTGAAGTTCAAGATGAAAGCAGCATCGAACAGGTACGACCTTCTGTCAGCAATGCAAATCAGAATGTCAATGGAGACAATCATGCGCATGAATGCATGGTTACCCCTATTTCCGACTTAGTGGAACTTTCCCATGAAGCTGTTGACAGTTTTTTCGAAAGCCTGAATGATATGATGTTCTCTCCGGAACAGAAATAGAGACTTTTGAGTAAACTCGCACACGGCGTTCCCTGAATTCGGCCTTCAACCTTTAAAAATAAAGTCACATGAACAATTACAATCCAGTTCACGGACAGCAACTTTTTTCAGCAAGCCCTTAAAATATTTTTCTATATATTTTTTCCCCGGGACATTGATCTTCTGCTTAAAGTAAGAAACTATTCCTAGAGAACTAAGATTTCTATTTTAGATACTTTATAAAGACTTTAGCTGCCCGCTGGTATGTTCACAAATATTTTATTATGTGATGAAATGGTCTCGACCTTCCTTTCTGTATAGCTATATTAAGAGCCATTTCATGTGTATTTCTCATATACCAAAAAGCAATAATGCATAAAAATTAATTTAATTCATAGCTTAAGTGCGTACAATATATATGACTGCAATTTTTCAGTATATTTGAAAATTTCGAAATGCATTTATGTATTTTGGGGTGGTAAGGTATACACTATACTCTATAGTATGTTGTACTATGTTATACTATGCATAGATTAGTAGATATGACCATAGTTAGCGTGGAGTGGGTGTCGTGTATTTCTATAGGTTCTGAATCGATCCCCCTATTCCTGACCCTATTCTGGTTAAACTACCTAGCTAGTTAACTAACAGTCAGCCCATGAGGCAAGAAATCCCCCATGATGCAGATACCGTTATCTGACGCAGTCACACTACGGCACAGGAACGTGTTATCTGATTAGGTCATAACGCTTGAGATCTAATTAGACAAGCGACATTCCTCCAGCCCCTGATAAGGCATACGACGTTCTCATAACAAATCAAACCTATGACAACCTGGATAATCCGTGCGGCCATTGTTTTGATTTCACAGAGAACTTTTGCAAAAGAATGTGCTAACGAGCAAGTCGTATGACATCTTTATTGACGTACCTATGTCCATCCTTACGTCAATCTCGGCACCTTTAAGGTATAAATATTGCCGACCTTGCCCTATGCAAACACACGCGTGGTGACAAGACGGAGCAGCCATACTTGCCGAAGCCGAGAGCAGAAGCAGACCCCGCAGGCAGCAGCCCCGCCTTCCTGACGCGCTGAGAGACGCGCTGCTATCTCAAGCCGAGAGACCCAGCACCGGCGCTTCCGGGTAGCCCTCGCAGGCAGCCTGGAATATCGAGAGCAGAGAAAGAGATACCATTCCTCATTCATCCTAAATTCCAGGTACAGAACTGAATAACCCCTCACAGAGAATTCTTTAGTTATTCACTTGGCAAAAACAAACTTAACTTAAACTGTAACTTTCTATTCCCGCCCACGCATTAGACTTAGGTCAGGTACACGGGGTAGGCGTATTTAGAAACACCAGTTGAGTACGTTTAGTCAAATGTATATGTGTATGTAAATATATTTTAATCATTTTAAACATCATATGGCTCAGAAACCATATCAATGTTTTTAAAGTATTATTTTATACTATTGCTTCTAATGTATGCACTTTACTTAACTATAAGTATTGCAATAATATCGATCAATTTCTCTTGTACGAGAAAAGAGACTGATCAATAAATAACATCTTTTATTGAACACGCCCGTCTCTTCCTTTTCTCTACATTCTGATGAGACTAAGAATGCACGTACTGACTGAGTAAAATAATTGCCTTGTGCTCACACGACTCATGAGATTGACTCTTGATTAGGGGAGAGCAAAGTTGTCATGTTCTATGGTTGTCAGAAACTAAATCCCTTCTTGTCTAATCAGGGGAGTTAATTCCTTCCTTGAACATTCGAGAAAGTTTCTAGCGAACTCTGAGCTTAGCTGGCAAACCCAAAAATTAAGTCTAGTATCGACAGTAGTAGACCTAGTTAACGTCTGGTCTAGGCCTTTACTGCTGTAGGTACTATTCCAATGCGCAGAGCCTATTGGGAAAATAGGAGCTACACTACAGCAGTGCCCTCCGAGATCAGGACATGAACGGATAGGTTGCCCTGATGCTGGACCCACTGAAACTTCAGGTCCCACTGATGCACCAGAAGGACTTCTTTTATATGCAAACATAGGTAGTTCCAATTTGTTTTTTCCTGTATTGAGTATCTTCCAATGATGTACTATACTTTTCTTGATTTGGTTAGAATATCCTGAGAAGGTGTTACCAAAGGTTATCCTGGAGTTCTTATCTTTCTCGGAGATGCCAAATTGGAACACAGGTTCAAAAAGCAGGTTTGCTGCACAGCGCCAGTATTCTGTTATAATTTCAGTTTGAGCATGCGCGTATATATAGCGCACTTTCATCCACAACACTGTTGTGAGGATCCCGAACAGTAATAACAACGAAGCAGCTTCTCAGTTTAACATATGAAGAACGCTGTGATTTTGGGCAAATCTGGGTGCGTTTCTAGTGAAATGACAGTGCTCCCCATAAAAACGGTGACTTGTGTGCATGCGCGAAAATGTATGAAAGTGCTGCACCATGGAAGTGGTGACAGTTGCGCATGCGCGAGTAGGTACTATCTCGCGGTTGCACTTGGCAAGACTAATAAGACGAGGACAAATGAAGCGAGAGTATATAGTGCGCATACATGCCCTCAATAAGGCTATAAAGGGAGGGCATGGTATAAAAAACACGGGTAACAATGCGCATGCGCGAGAATATAGCATTTGATAATCGCGCATGCGATCTTAGTGTTTGTTCGGTTTTTGAAACGGGCAAAAACCTAAACTTCTAAGAGAAGGTCCCCACCATCTCGAGGAGAGAATTGTTTGTTAATTGCGACACTATATAATCTCATTCAGTCAGCCAGTATCTCACCTCCTGGGGCAGACTCTACATTCACAACGAGGTACCGACGGAGAGGTAAGGGTCAGAGAATTAGAGGTTATTTGGCTGCATATATAACTAAGGTACAAATCTGTTTTTAAATATACTACAGATGTATTGGTATTTTGGTAAATTGTGGTAATCTTTTGACAAACAATTTTGATACAAAAAATATGGATTTGCAAGACAGACCATCAAAATATGGCAATGAATTTAGCCTGATATTTTTTAAGATCTAGTTGTTAGCTTTTTTCAAACTGGCATGACATTTAACATAGGACTGAATGACATATAGCCCTATGCTTTGAGGCTAAATAAAAGATAAGATTGCAGAAAATGCTGTTGCTTATAGGTAATGGGTGACATTTACGGTAGACATCCATGATAGACATCAATTCCTCTTCCGAAATGTTGATCAGGGAAGCTCTCTACTCTATTGCATTGACTGGGCGCGTCCTGGCAGTATTCAGCAGTTATGTTTCATTTTAATAGCACTAATAATTATATATTAGAAGAGCTTACTACTTCTATTTTTTTTTTTTTGCGGGGCCTCCTTCCCTGAGCTGCCTGCCAGGTTGAGGTTAGGACTATTATCCTACCTATGAGGGTAAGTGGAATATAAATGTTGAAATATTCAATAATAATTGACAATGGATAATGTCAGAATTAGAGCACTGTATATAAAGGGATCGTTTTGAGCGTATATATATATATATATATATATATATATATATATATAAAATATATATATATATATATATACTTCTCCTTGGTAGCAGGTGTTCGCCGATATTGGAGGAGTGGGCTCACTGAACCCCCGACTTCGGAGTGCTGCCAGTATGTGGTGACGGCCGCTGGCACTTATAAGGCCGTCACGTGCCTTTACCGACGGCTGACATCTACGGCCTTGCGGCCCTTAGACGGGCTACAAGCCAAATGGGAAGGGGACATCGGGCGTCCTATTCCTGACACGGTGTGGCCACAGCTACTGCGCAGAGCGTGGAAGGGCACAAGGAACGCCAGGTTCCAAATGGTCCAGTTTTTCACTCTACACCGAGCGTACCTAACACCGATGAAGCTCTCGCAGTATTTCGAGGGGGTTTCCTCGCTATGCCCCAGGTGCGGAACCGCGGATGCGGACTTCGCCCACATGTTCTGGACCTGCACCAAGCTAGCGGGTTATTGGGAGGCGGTAGTGTCTTGCCTGAATGCTGTCACGGACCGGCAGATCGATATTGACATGGGCACATGCCTTCTGTTGTGGTTCCCTCACACCCCTCGCAACCGAGTTACCAGCAAATTTTGCGACCTGGGTTTAATACTGGCTAAGCGGGAGATCTCCATGCATTGGAAGTCAATTCAAGGCCCCAGCTACCTGCGCTGGAAGACCACACTAGAGCGCTGGGCGAAAGCGGAGAGTACATTGCGGCTGCGACAGGCTAGGAGTCTTGACAATGACAAAGCGCTGGAGGTGGCCAGGGCGTGGGAGGCCTTGGTGGTAGCGCTTCAATTGCCGGATGACGACCAGAGCGAGGATGAGGGGGGGACCCCGGGGTGAGGGCACCGAACTTGGGATTCTTCACACTCCCCAAGGTGCACACACTACTTACACTTACCGCTGGCTGATCTGGGGGTCGGGACTCTCCGTTGAGGGGGGCCTCTTAACCTCCATTGTGGTCCTTACTCAGGACGAGTGCTGATAACACATCATCGACTGGAAGAGAAGAGCATGACACACTGGCTACGGGGGGGGGAATTGTAGGAGGGGGGGGTCAGTTGGGGACTGTTCATTATAAACGGTGTAGTGTTGGAGTTGTGCCGCTTTATCGCATCGTTAACCGATGCCTGACTTGCTTTATTCTGTATTGTATCTCTCCACCTGCTTGCCAATAAAAACCGTTTTTGCAAAAAAATATATATATACTTCTCCTTTTTCTTGTTTCTAGATAAACGCGGTATTACCAGGTGTCACGCCACAGGAATACTGGTTTAGTATATAAAACTCATCACCTTTTTCTTTTATCATATATTCACAAGCAGTAGCAAATTCACATCCTTTATAGGTCCTGAAAAAAGCCAACGATACTATTAGATCACATGGCTGAAACATGTCGACCTTAAGTAGTTTTAAATCCATACTACTTAATTGCTTTGTTTTTAATCCTGTCAGATTAAGCACGTGAATAACATTGTTTAGTGTATTGATCTAGACAGTTTTAACACACTTTTTTGACACAATTTATTTATTCACCTTCTATTGTACTGCAATTACCCCACTAGCTCTCATTTGGGATATATTTCCTACCTACCATATCATACTAAGAAAACATCTCTGAGCTCCTTCATTAATACCTGGGAACTCGTAGCTCCCAGTAAGACCAGGTTTTCTTACTGGTAAGGAGGAACCCACATGATGAAGCATGTCACCCAAGGGTGAGTGAGGGTTCTTGTCCTTAAGGGATGAATTCCCAATAGGATTAAATCATGACAACATGAGCATTGTAAATGAGAGTTGGTTGAATGTAGAACACACTCACTTCTTTTGATCCCTTTAAGGCTCATTATATATATTATAAAGACCCGAAGAGATAGGTTGTTATAAGGTGGCTGACGACTGTCTGGGGCGAGCCCGCCTTCAACAACCAGTCGTCGAGGTAGGGGAAGACTGAAACCCCTAACCTGCGCAGATGAGCTGCGACCACCGCCATGACCTTTGTGAACACTCACGGGGCGCTGGTAAGGCCGAAGGGGAGCACGATAAACTGAAAGTGCTCGTGGCCAACCGTGAACCGCAGGTAGCGCCGGTGGGCCGGCAGGACGGGGATGTGGAAATAAGCGTCCTGCAAGTCCAACGCTACCATCCAGTCACCTGGGTCCAGAGCAGCCAAGACCTGAGCCAGTGTCAGCATTTTGAACTTCTCCTTCCGGAGGAAGCCGTTGACGTTCCGTAGGTCCAAGATAGGGCGTAGGCCCCCTTTGCCCTTCTTGGGTACCAGAAAGTAGTGGGAGTAGCAACCACACCCTACTTCTGGCCCAGAAACGCGCTTGATGGCCCCCTTGGCCAAGAGGGCCGTAACTTCCTCCTGCAGAAGTCGCAAATGAGCCCCCGATACGCGGTGGTATTGCGGTGGCATGGCTGGAAGGGTCGCCTCGAAGGAGAGGGAGTAGCCCCTTCGGACGATTTGCAGCACCCACCTGTCCGATGTGACAGTGCGCCAGTGGAGGAGGTGATGGTGAACCCTGCCCCCCACTGGCGTCACATGGGCCTGAAAGCACGGACTAGGAGGGTTTTGCGGCGGATGCTGCGGGGGAAGTTGTGGACTGGCCTCGCCGTTGTCCCCGACAGCCGCCACGGCGGTTTCCACGGCCGCCACCGCGTTGGATGTTAGTCTGCGGTGCGTGGCTGGCAGCACGTGTGGGGGCGCCCCTTCCTTGGCCACGAAAGGAGCAAAAGGCACCTGTTTGCTGGCGCGGGGCCGAGAGGCCCAAGGACCTGGCCGTAGCCCTGGAGTCCTTAAAGCGCTCAAGCGCATGGTCTGCCTTGTCACCAAAAAGGCGACGGCCAAACGGCATGTCCATGAGTGTATTCTAGACATCGGTCGATGAATCGCTACCGTCGTTGCCATCGCCCTGCCCAGTGAGTCGGTGGTATCCAGCCCACACAGGATAGAATACCGTGCTGCATCCCGGCCCTCCACAAGGGCCTGGCCGAGTTTAGCCCGTACCTCCAACGGGCATTCTGGCAGCACGTCCGCGACCATGTCCCACAGAGAGTGGGTGTAGCGGCCCAAGAGGCATGAGGTGTTGGAAGACCGCAGTCCCAGACTTAGGGAGGAGAATATCTTTTTGTCATATTGCTCATACCTCTTGGATTCCCTGTCAGGCGGAGCTGACTGGAATGCGGTCTGGGAATTGGAAGCCTGGATAACCATGCTCTCGGGGGTGGGGTGGGTGGACAGGAAACAAGGGTCGCCCGGGGCCAGGCGGTGGCGTCTGGCCACGTTCCTGTCTACAGGCGGACCTGTAGCGGGCCTGGACCAAGTGCCCAAAAGAACGTCGGTTAAGGCCTCATTAAAAGGCAGCAGAGGCTCAGCCGAGCTTGACTGCGGTTGAAGGACCTCAGTGAGGAGGTTAGTCCTCACGGCCGCGACGGGGAGCTCAAGGCCTTGGCCGCCCACGTCAACACCACACTGTAGGTTGCCCCCTCCTCCGTAGCCACGGTAGGAGGTGAGACAAAACCAGTGTCTGGCGAGGTGTACAGACCACTGGCATCCTCAAGTCCACCTGTCCAGTCCTCCTGGGACTGACACTCCCGTGTCAGAGAGTCCTCAACACTCCTCATCACCCATCTCCTGATACTCAGGGTTGTCAACTGATGGGGCTGGTTCACTCAAGTAAAAGTCTCCAAATGGCGTCGAGAGCGGCGCCCAGCGGCGCCGCTCCGATGCCGGAACCGGAGCGAGGGAGGTATTGGGGACGGCGCTGCACGAAGACGGCGCCAGAGGTGACACCTGAGGGACCTGCGCCGGTGAGGTCGTCAGGTCAACCGGCGACGACCCGGATCCAGAAGCGGATCCAGTGGAGCCCTGCGGTGCCGAGCCCGAAGGTGCCGGCGGCGTCGGGGCCGAAGCCGCCGACCCGCTAGGGCCCCCAGACGGGTCCGCTGGGCCTGAAGGCGCTGCGGACCTCATGGCCATGAGGAAGCGCTCGCTCTCCACTCCGACGTCGTGTTCGGCCCAGGGACCGGAGGGTATGGGGCCAGACGCGACATCCGCGACTCCGACGGAGCCGCGTGGGCGGTGTCACCCGAACCCCTGGCCGCGTCGCGCGAGCGTTGGGGGGAGTCGGAAGAGCGATGACGTCTCTTCGACTTCTTGTGCTTACCTGACGACTTCGAGCCTGAGGAGTGATGTCGACTCACGGAGCTATGATGGCTCCGATTCGGCGACCGGTCCCTCGACCTCCGTCCGGACCGGGACCGGGACCTCTCGCGGCGCGGGGCCGACTGCCGGAGCTCGAGTCGCTTGCGGGACCGCTCCCGCCTAGCTTTCGAAGTCAGGGCCCGGCAGTCGGAGCAGGTCTTGTCGTCATGGTCGACGCTGAGACAGTGGAGACACCGACGGTGAGGGTCGGTGACCGACATCAGTCGGTCGCAGTCCTCACAGGGCTTAAAACCTGGCATCCCTATCGGCACCGTTCGGAGTCGAAGACTCGAAAAAAATGATCAAAAGCGATCGTCAAAAGTTTAGTCAAAAAATGACTAAGGTACCACTTTTCCGGATCTGCGCTGCTGGCGCGGAAAAAAGAAGAACTGCGTCAGCACGCGGAGGCGGCGTCTAAGTACTCCGACGACGTCATCACGGCGCCCACGACGCAGACGAAAAATTTGCGGATCCAGTCTGACGCCTGGGGATATTCTAATGTAAGGAATCTAATACTAACCTGTTTCTTTCAGATTAGCACATTTAAACAAGCATTGGCATAGCCAATAGGTCTCGCTTTTGGGACCTTATAAGTATTTAGTTATGCAGCATAATATCCTTGGTGCAACAACAACTGTTGCGTAGCTAAACACTTATAAGGTCCCAAAGGCGAAACCTATTGGCTATGCCAATGCTTGTTTTCGATTTATTGTGTAAACTGCTCCTGTCTCGGTCTGACCTACTGTGTAAACTGCTCCTGTCTCGGAGCCAGTGAATTTTGTAATGGGTTTCGACCTACTAGATGTGCTCTACAAGAAAGATGGCTAGCCCGAAGGAAAGCTCAGTGCGCTGAACATTCGCGGCCGCCAAATGTTAGGTTCTTGATCTCATCCCAAGCCTTCCACCCTTCTGTGGAAGGAACCACCATCAAATGGCCAATGTTGTCATTTAAATTATAGTGCTTAGAAAAGGATGAAGTGTGGTATGCAGTGCTAGGGTAGCAAGCTGATGGGAATATGGTTTTAATGCCTAACTTTGTATGGTGGACTCCTAAATATGTTCTATGAAAATATAACTAGATTATATCTTATCTTCGAGGTCCATTGGTTTGGAGCCAAGAATAGCTTTCAGTGGTTCGGCAGTGACTGATATTTGTGTTGTGAATATTCTGACACACCAGGTAAGTGTTTCCACAAAATGTGATTGTGCACGAAGGTAACCGCTGCACAGATACGAACCCGTTGTGTTTACAGCGTACTGGTGACTTGCTCCTGGAAATCTGGAATACATCTGGGCCGGTGGCCCACCATTCGCTTCACTTGAAACATTAACCCCACCCTCAGACACGTTGTGCTCATGTTTTATGTGGATTCAGCCAATGTGAGGCTTTTCAATCTGGTTGGCAGTTTCACAATATCCTATAATAAGAAATACGGTAACCTCGTGTCTTGCTAGACGCCGTAGCAGCGCACCTGGAAAAGGTTTGTTAGGCAAGAGCTGCCGAGTTTGGAGCTGTGGAACCAGGCTCGAGTCTCGGCACGGACGCTCAACATCCTGTGATTCTGGGGAAGTCACTTAATCGTGCCTAACAAAATGAATGCGTCCTTCTGTAACGTAAGGGGTGCTCTGTGAAGCGCTCCAATACCTTCGGTCGAGTTATATATAACACTGAAAAGAAAACAAACTGTGTTATGCGTGCAGTGGGCTGTCCTGTCCTGCCTTTAAGAAGAGGGTCCAGTTCCCCAGACTCGCTGTACTAGCCTCAAACTGAAGCGCAACCCCAAATTTAAAATCTCTAGTGCCAATGACTTGTTACCCGGGGTCTATAGTATAAAGTGTTCTCTGGCCCCAGTCACGTGGACAGGGATCCGGTTTAACCAGAAATGAAGCCGAGCTGTTGTAAGTATGTAAAGCTCGGAGTATTACCGACTTCATTTTGCGAGGGAGCGGTATCCTTAGCCCTTGAGAAAAAGAAGAAATGTAGGAAAGCCAACTATGGGCTAAGTGCATAGGAAAAACAAGTGTGACCTTCAGCCCCGGTATTCCAGTCTAAGGCGGAGGCTTCCAGTTCAGAAAATTGTACGTAGAAGGACGTGCTCAGCATTTTTACATAAAGTTATCATTCAATGTGCACTATAATCAAATGTGGGCGACAGTTACTTGTTTGTGGATACTATGGACTCCATCGGTCCAAATCACTGTGCTAACACAGCACAGGGGACCTGCATATCCGGTGGTGGACGCAAGGTGTGTGTGCGCGTTAAAATAAAAGGATCTTATTTTTCTGTAGGTTTGCTTTCCGAGTCTAAGCGCTGTACAGTCAGCGGGCATGCCTATTGTATATATGGTTGTCCAAGCGCACCCAATGTGTATGCTGCATGTTGTGCGGAATGCTGCGTTTGTGTGGCCCGCTCGTTAAACACATCAGATGCAGGGTTAGCTTTTAAAGGGTAGATATTAAGACAGTTCTATTTATATTCCGAATTTGTGGGGTCTTTGTGTGCTTATGTAAAGTGGTGTACTTATCTTTGTGGGTGGGCCAATGTGTCTGTGTGTTTGCCTGATTGTGTGTGTTTGTTTTTCTGTAGGTGGCTGTGCGTTTGTTTCACTGTGTGCTTTCACTGTGGTCCAAATCAGTGTGCAAGACAGAGGAAAAGGATAGTGAGAGATGTTTAACAAAGTGGAAAAAATAAATGAGAAAAGGAGGGCGAACAGACAGAGGACCAGCTCATGAGAGATCTGCAAAAAAGATAGAAAGAAATGCAAAACCCACTAGCAAAGTCGGACAGCACAACAGTGTGAAATGTGTAAAAGAGTGGGAGCAGAGTGTGGACAGGAAGGAAGCAGAACCGTGAAAAGAGGAGAAACAGACGGCATATATTGGGAGATGCCTAAAGGGGCTGGAGAGGAATTAATATTCCCGCGCTCATTCTGCGTGTGCACTTGCCCAGATTTTAATTGCTTGTGACTTCCTCTGGTTAGTAGCATGTGCAGCTCCCCTCGGCGAAGCAGCGCACTACTGCTGTGAGCTTTGAAATAACGCATTCCTATTTTTGTTTACATGATTTGAAACGGTGAAGTTCCTAAATGTTATATACCCATCCTTCACAGTGCGGCGGTGGGACGTCACAACTGTTTCCACGGGTTGAGGTTGTTTTTCACCGTTATTACGATTTGAGGGTTTGGAAGGAGGGAGCCCCCTGCTGAGACCTGGGTATGTAATCATGGAGTCTACTGATGCTAATCTGCCGCTTTTGCCACAATGTTCACGCCTGCTGGATGTTCTACTCTGAAATTCCTAAATTTCACACGTAGTCATTTTTTTCGATTTACTGTGTAAACTGCTCCTGTCTCTGTCTGATGTCTGCACAGAGCCAGTGAATTCTGGAGTGGGTTTTGACCTACTAGATGTACTCTATCTGAAAGATGGCTAGCCCGAAGGAAGGCTCAGTGAGCTGAACACTCGCAGCCGCCAAATGTTAGGTTCTTGATCTCACCCCAAGCCTTCCACCAAGAAAAAAGGAGAAACAGGCAGCATATATTGGGAGATGCGTAAAGGGGCTGGAGAGGAATTAAGATTACCGCACACATTCTGCGTGTGCACTTGTTTAGTAATTTCACTGAATGTCTTTGTTGCACGTAAACTTAGCTACAGAGGGAAGAGAAGGATAAATTACTTACCTGTAATCCTAGTTCTCTTTCAGGGGTATACTCATCAAAGTCATAAGCACTGAATAATCTCCGCCCATGTGCAGGAACCCGGAACATATAGCATAATACATATATATGTGTATATATTAGAAAGGGAGTACATAGTATGAGAAAACTATACACATATACATGCATAAACCAATAATATGCAGCCCTAAACATATCTAATAGGCTAAGAAAGCCAGAATTACATGCATTTCCCTGATATGAAAATAACTCATAACATATAATGTAAGAGAAGGACATGCACAGTAATTGCATTCCTGCATTCCGCAAAACAACCTTTTATTTTCATCAAAGAAAACAGGTAATGAAAGGCCATTAGCCTAAAGAAGGCTCCATCAATAAATAACATCCCTGTACAGAAAAGGAAACTGGCACCTCGCCTTTAAGGCCTCAAATAATCTGAACACTGCCTTTAAGGCCTCCAGGGGAACTCTGCTCCTATTATGCACCACAGGTAACATTTAGGTCAGTTCTTTTGTACGGTATAAGAAACCTGTAGGAACCTGCATACAAGATGCAAGAATAAATAGTAAACTGTTCCTGCTCGTCCGGGGAGGCGGGAGGGTGCTTATGACTTTGATGAGTATACCCCTGGAAGAGAACTAGGATTACAGGTAAGTAATTTATCCTTCTCTTCTAGGGGATACTCATCAATAGTCATAAGCAGTGAATAGCGTAGCAAGCTCATACCCACTTCCGAGCGGACGAGCAAAAAACAGAAAACTATCTCGACATATACTAGTTAAACAGTATAGCAAACAAGTTTCTCAATGAGGCTTGCCCAACTTGAGCATCTGCCTGCGTGTCCATATCAAGACAGTAATGGCGAGTAAAAGTATGAACTGATCGCCATATAGCTGCTTTACAAATTTCTGCCATGGGGACATTCCTCAAAGAGCAGTGGTAGAAGCTTTTCCCCTAGTGGAATGTGCCCTTGGTCTCCCTGGATGAGATCTGTTGGCCAACTGGTATGACAGGAGAATACAAGAAACAATCCATCTAGAAATTGATCTTTTGGAAGCTGCAGAACCTGTATTAACAGGACCATAGTGAATAAACAAACGGTCTGACTTCCTCAGTGTCTTTGTTCTGTCCAAATAAAACTTAAGAACCCTCTTGAGATCTAGGGAATGGAGAGATCTTTCTGGAGGATTCGCAGGATTCGGAACGAAAGTAGGGAAAGTTATAGTCTGGTTAATGTGAAAATCCGAAATTACTTTAGGCAAAAAACTAGGATGTGTTCTGATAACCACCCTGTTAGCCGGAAGCGCGCCGAAGTCGAGCCAAAGTCAAGCCCGTCTGCGCCCGTCCGCGGCCGGACGGGGCGCGGGGCCTTAAACCCTGGTTCTTCTTTGCCCAACAACATAAGGTATGCCAGACAAGAACTGCTGGATATCCAGCAAAAGATTCCCTTATGTTGCGAACACTCTATGGATGCATTATCGTTAAAAAACTGTTCCACATGTTCTTTTACCCCTGAGAATATTCTAACTAATAAGAGTACAATAGGGACAGTAAAAGCAGCGTTACTTAATTGCAGATCCCTTCGAAAGCACTGCACACAAATTTACCATCTTCTCGAGGATGACAACATAAACATCCTGTTTCTCACGGAAACATGGCTGGATGAGTACTCTGATCCCGAGATAATTCAGGCCCTGCCTCCCGGTTACTCCCTCTCCAGACTTGATAGGAAGGATGGTAGCGGTGGGGGTATTGCTATCGCTACCAAAGCTCCTTTAGAATGCACCCTATCTCCCATCACGATTGATCATAGCGAAGCCGGCTCCTTTACCATCATTACAGGACCGAATCACTCCCTCTCCGGTATCCTTGTGTATTGTCCCCCTGGAAGGCTATATGACTTTACTCCCACTCTTATGGAAGCTGTAACCCATCTAGCACTCAGAAAAACCCGAGTAGTAGTATTAGGTGATTTAAATGTCCATTTTGACGACCCCCTCGATAAAGAGGCGGCAGACATTAAATCCGAACTTCTCTCTCTACAACTAGAGTTAAAGAACAATGATCCGTCACACCAACTGGGACATTTATTGGACCCTATATTTGGTAATTGGATGGGAGTTCAGACCCAATCCCCCCAGCCAGTACCTTGGTCTGATCACTTCATTATCCCAATGCTAATTCAGCTAGATGGAATTGAGCATAACAAACAGAGCTCACAGCGATATCAACGCAGGAAATGGAAAAACTTTTCTCTAACCGCCTTCATACAAATCCTTGAATATGCGGGACCTCCTAGAGGATCCGATTGTGAGACAGCGTATAAACACTTACAGAAGTGCATAACGAATGCTCTGGACATCACTGCCCCTAACCGCACCACAACCAATGCCACGAGGACTAAAAGAAATGCCCCATGGTTCACTCAAGAGCTCCAGCTAGCCAAAACTGCCTGTAAAAAGCTCGAAAGAGAATGGCGCAATAATTTTTGCCCTAAAATTAAAATCTTATATAAAATGGCGCAAAAAGAATATAATAAAAAGATTCGTATGTCCAAAGCATCTCACTATAATTACCGGATCTTGGAAGCAGAAAATTCCTCAAAGGAGCTCTTCCAGATCTTCAAGGAAATTTCCATAATAGACTCGAATCCTACATCTCTTACTGACTCAGTTGTTACTTGCAACAAAATTGCTAAGTATTTTTCCGGTAAGATTACGGACATTTATGCCAATTTCTCCAGAGACATAGAATCTGGCAAAGACTTTGTTGAGAGGGATGATTACATATGCACAAAATCTTGCCTATGTGCTTTCACTGTTCCCTCCTCTGAAATTCTCGTGAAAACCTGTAAAAGTATCAAATCTGGATCTCCACGAGATCCTGCTCCCCCTAAAATTTTGGCAGCTAGCCTTTCTGTTTTAGAGCCTTACTTTAGACATATGCTCCAAGTTTCCTTTGCCACCGCATGTCTGCCTGCTGAATGGAAGAAAGCAGTAGTACTTCCCATTAAGAAAAAAAACAATGAGCCAGGATGTATTGGAGAACTTACGCCCGATCTCCCTGCTACCCTATCTAGCAAAACTAGCCGAGAAAGTAGCCAACATCCAACTTATGGCCCACCTTGAATCCCAGAATGCCTTTCACACCTCGCAGTCGGGCTTTAGATCGAGCTACTCCACAGAGACAGCGCTCCTGAGAGCGCCTGAAACTCTGCGGGAAGGAGCCGATGAGGGTAAGACCATGGCCCTTATCATGTTGGACCTCAGTGCCGCGTTTGACACTGTAGCACACGCCATCTTGCTACAGTGTCTAAACAAAGCGGGGGTCACCAAAGAGGCTCTGGGATGGTTGAAGGACTTTCTTACTAACAGAAGCTTTCAGGTTCAGAGAGGCAACTTTCTCTCGGACAGCATGATATTGGAACAGGGGGTGCCTCAGGGCTCTGCCCTGAGTCCCACCCTGTTCATCCTTTACATGGCACCGTTGGCAGAAGTGGTACAATCGTTCGGCGTAGAGCTTGTCTCTTACGCCGACGATACTCAATTGCTGATCTCTCTGTCCCAAGCTCCTACCGATGAGGCTGACAACTTCAAATCCTGCATGAGTAACCTTGCAGTTTGGATGACTGAGCACTGCCTCAAATTAAATGGTACAAAAACTGAGGTACTCATAATAGGAGGAAAGGACACAACTTGGACCAAAGATTGGTGGCCTACCTGTCTGGGACCTCTACCCACCCCCAGTCAGGAGGCTAAGAATCTAGGCATTTGGATCGACAACAAACTCGCTTACGATGGCCATGTCAAGAGAACTGTTGGAAAATGCTTTGGAGTCATGAAAACTCTGAATCGCACTCTGGATTTGCTCCCTCTAGACTCCAGGAGCACAATGACTCAGGCACTTATAACCTCCCGTATAGACTATGGCAATGTGCTGCTGCTGGGCACTTCCGAAAAGAACATCAAAAGATTGCAGGTCCTACAAAACTCTGCCGCACGCCTAGTGTTAAGACTTCCCCGAAGAGCTCCATCTAGACCCTCTCTGGATACTCTCCATTGGTTGCCAATCAGTAAGAGAATACTATTCAAGGCTCTTCTGTGGTGCCATAGGATCATCCATCAGAAAGCTCCATCCTATCTGTCCGATTTAGCCATGCTTTATGAGCCCAACAGATCCCTCCGTTCCAAGGGAATGGGTCTGCTCAAAACCTCGCTTACAAAAAAAGCCAGAATGGGAGGTCGGTCTTTCCGCTCTCTGGCAGCCAACAAATGGAACTCCCTCCCCACCAATATCAGATTGGATAAGAATGAGCTCTCATTTAGAAAACTGTTGAAAACTTACCTTTTTGCTCTCTAACTGTTTCTTTTTTTTCCCCTCTTCCCTTCCCTGACTCTCTCTCCACAGCGCGGGGACACGCCGGTAGGCGTCACCAGGCGCTTTACAAACCCCTTTAATAAAATAATAATTAGCATGGAACACAGTAAAAGGTTCCTCACAACAAAGAGCCTGGATCTCACTCACCCTGCGAGCGGAAGTAATGGCCACTAGGAACGCGACTTTCCATGTTAAATGCTGTAAGGAAGCTTTATGAAACGGCTCGAAAGGAGACCCCATCAACTTTGTCAACACAATGTTAAGCTCCCATGGAGGAGAGGGAGATCTAACTGGTGTGTACACCTTTCTCAAACCTTCCAGAAAATACTTCACTACTGGAATACTAAAGAAAGAAGTCTGGTTGGTAGACTTTCTAAAGGCCGTGATTACTGCAAGGTGAAGTTTAATAGAAGTAAACTGAAGCCCAGACTTGGCCAAATGCAGCAAATAAGGTAAAATCACCTGTTCCTGACCACGGATGGGATCGTGTCCATTGTTCACACACCAGAGGAAGAATCGTTTCCACTTGAAGGTATATGACTTCATCGTGGAAGGACGTTTCGCTTCTTTAAGAATATCCATACAGTCTGAATTCAAGTGTAGGTGACCATATTGGATGACTTCAGGAGCCATGCTGTCAAACGGAGGGAGGACAGATTGGGGTGGAATACTCTCCCTGCCTGCTTGGATAGACGATCCGGGCGACATGGCAACCTCTTGTGTGGCACTTCCGATAGTTGAAGGAGGTCCGGAAACCACCATTGGCGAGGCCACTCCGGGGCTATCAGGATCATCCTGGATTGGCCCTGTACAACTTGTTGATTACTACTGGTATCAATGGGATCGGTGGAAAAGCGTACAGTAAATTCTGAAACCATTCCATCAAAAGGGCATTCCTTTGAGATCCTTTCTGGGGAAACCTGGATGCAAAAACGGGGCATTCTGCGTTTTCCGCGTCTGCAAACAGGTCAATGTCTGGAGTTCCCCATGCTTGAAAGATACTGTGTCTGACCTCTTCGTTGAGAACCCAATCGATGGCTTCGACAAAGTCTCTGCTGAGGAAGTCCGCCTGAGAATTGAGGGAGCCCGGCAGATGAACAGCCACTATTGACAAGTCTCTTGCCAGAAGCCAGTTCCATATGGCTTGAGCCTCTATGGAGAGCGTTCTTGATCGGGTACCTCCCTGCTTGTTCAAATAATACATCATTGTTGTATTGTCTGTTTGTATTAGAATGGACCGAGAGTTGAACAACGGAAAGAGGGACTTGAGAGCTAGATGTACAGCTCTTAACTCTAGCAGATTGATGTGGTAACCCCTTTCGGAGTCGGAAAAAATACCTTGTACTTGCAGAGGGCCCATATGGGCACCCCAGCCCTGGAGAGAAGCATCCAGGACCAGAGTCTGATTTGGTGGAATGGGACTCCCTTCATCAGGTGCGATCTCTTCATCCACCACTGGATGAAATCTTTGGCTGTCTGATGGAGAATTATCTGATCCTCCCAGCACCCTGATATTTGCATCCATTGCTCCTCCAAACATTGCTGTAGTGGACGCATGTGTAATCGTCGGTTTGGTACTATAAAGATGCACAACGCCATTGACCCCAGTAGAGATGACACCCAACGAACCGTCGGGAATTGCGTGTAAAGAAGGGTCAGGCATTTTCCTCGAATTGATAACCACCTCTGATCCGAAGGACACACGTTTACTTTTTCTGTGTCCATGCAGGAACCCAGATAGTGGATCTTTTGCGTCGGATTTAGTATGGACTTTTTGAAATTGACGTGAAGGCCCAATTTGCGTAGCAGTTGAAGGCAGCTCGAGAGATGGTCCTGCAACAGAGCTGGAGACAAGCTTTTTAGGAGCCAGTCGTCCAAGTAAGGATAAATGAATATCTTCTGCTTGCGCACAGCCATACACTTGGAGAATTTTTATTTATTTATTTTATTTATTTAGAAAGTTTTATAAAGCACAAACAAGATCCTAGCGGATTTCAGAGCACTATACAAACAGTAAATGTTACTTATACAGAAAATAAGAGTAGATCCAAACAAATGTACAGAGAATATAGTAAAAAAACAGCATAGTTAGATTTAGCATCAATAAGTGTCTTGTGGTTGGGAGCGCGAATGCATCTCGTCACAGGGTTTCAGCAGACCGTACACATGTGTATTTGGCCATGAGGATGGATTTAACTTCCTTTTAAAAAGAAGTTGTGGACGGGTTAAGTCTGGTTTCTGGGGGTAAGGCATTTCAAATTCTGGGTGCCATCCCAGAGAAGGATCTGTTATAAGTTTTTTTTCTTATGGAATTTTTGTGGTTTCAGTAGTAATTTTTCCGCATTTCTTGAGGATCTGGACCCACCAGAGATCGTCAGTTTCTATGCCAGGTAACTGGGTGTCTTTTGATGTAAGGCTCTGTGCGTCATGCACGCAATTTTCAACTGAATTCTCGCCTCTAGGGGTAGCCAGTTCTGGGATGAAGGTCCGGGGAGATGTGGGAGCTACGTTTAGATCCAGTTATGAGTCTTGCTGCGGCGTTGATTGAGGCTCTAAGAGGTGAAGTTGATGCTTTGGGTAGGCCACAGAGGGAGACACAACCATATTCCACTCTGGGTATAACCAGAGCTTGTACTTCCTCTTTAAAGTCATTGTGTGGTAGGAAGGGTTTCAGTTTCCTCAATGTGTTTATCTAGAAGTTAGCTCCCTTTGTAGCATTGCTGATGTGTTTTTGCATGTTTAGGTTACTGTCTAAAGTTATTCCAAGTGACTTCGCTGAGTCCACAATGGTAGGTTGTACGTTAAACGCCGTGAAATGTTTGATCCAATCTTGCATTTTCGGGATTTGAGCCGGTGGAGCTATTAGTAGGAATTCAGTCTTTAGGGCGTTCAATTTAAGATGATTTTCTGCCAGCCAAGTTTGGGTATTCCTAAGAGCTGTATTAAGTAGTTTGATGTCCTCTAAGGTGTGTATCTTGAGGTATAGCTGTGTGTCATCTGCGTACATGTGATATTGCACGTTAGAGGTTTGTAGAATTTCGGTGAGAGGTTCCAGGAAGAGATTAATCAGTGTTGGGGATAGTGCGGATCCTTGCGGTACAACCAAGGTTACTGGGATGGTCTTGGACAGGGTGTTATTGACTTTGAATTGTTGTGTCCGATTTTGGAGAAATGAAGTGAACCAGCTCAGCACTGCCCCAGATAGGCCCATTCTGTGTTTCAGGAGGTCTAACAGGTTCTCATGCTTGACCGTATCAAAGGGAGAGGAGTGGTCAAGTAGGATGAGTAAACAGGATCTATTTTGGTCGAGTATTTGCAGCGCATCGTCAATGATGTGTGTCATGGCTGATTCTGTGCTATGGCCAGCACGGAAACCTGATTGGTGTTTGTTGAGAAGGTCAAAGTGATCAATATGTTTAGTTAGCTGTAGATGCACACATTTTTCCAACAGCTTGGCTAAGGTAGGGATATTGGAGATAGGGCGATAGTTGTTTAGGGCTGTGGGGTCTGCCGTTGGCTTCTTTAGAATGGGTGCAACCTGGCCTACTTTGAGGGTATCTGTGATGCATCCTTGTTGAAGTGAACTGTTTATGATCTTGGACCAGAGAGGTAGAAGCACTGGAGTAAGGTCTTTAACTGCGTTTGTCGGAAGCAGGTCAGAAGAGTGGTTGGCTGGGTTCAATGCACTGAGAATTTTGCCTAAAGCATCTTCGGAGTAGGAGGAAAATGATGACCAGTCTGCATTATTTTTTGGGTTAGACTTTGGTGGGAGTTGGCATGGCGTGGTTCTGGGAGCAGGAGAGGTTAGTGTATTCGGTCTCGCGTATAAGGTTAGATCCTTTAGGAGGTCGTTCTTGATGGTGTCGGTCTTCAAGGTCAAGAAGGTGGAGAATTCTTCTCAGTTTGGCTGCGAGCATTAAATATCTTGTGGACGATGAGGTGCCTCCTTAGATTGGGTTTTGATCAGATCAAAGAGTTTTTTGGGACGGTTTCTTGCCTTGTCAAGTTGAAGGCTGAAAAAAATCGGCTTTGGTGCGCTTGATCTTACGGAAATATGCGTTTCTCTTTGTCCTGAGAATCTTGAGGTGGTTGGTTGATGGTATTGATCTCCATACCCGTTCTGCAGTTCTGAGTGAGCGCCTGTCCTCGTTGAGTATACCATTATACCAAGGTTTAGGATCTTTCAGAGAGACTCTTTTTAGTTGCAGAGGTGCTACCTCGTCTATTATTGAAGTCATTGTCACGAGGTAGTGGCTAGTGAGATCGTGAACTGTGTAAAATCCTGCGGGAGGCAACAGTAGGTTGGAACAGGAGGAAGGCAAGGTGTTGGGTTTACGTTTTTTCAGGCCTCTTTTCCACACTTTTGGTCTTGTGGATTGGGCTGAGTTCAGTTTCACCGTTTCCTTAATGGTGAAAGTGATGATGTGATGGTCTGACCAGTCGCAGGGTAGGATTGACTCTAGCTGAATGGAGTCTGTTTTAGAGATTAATAAGTCCAGAATAGATCCTTTGTCGTGTGTTGGGATGTTGCAGAATTGCGTTAGACCTAGGTCAGCCAGGAAATTCTTAAGACTGTTCACTGCCGTATCATTAGGATCATCCCAATGGAGATTGAAGTCTCCGAGGAATATTTGGGTATTTTGTCGCCCCGTGTATGATGAAACCATGTCCATGAAGTGTTCGGTGAAGGCGAGGTTATCACCTGGTGGGTAATAGATGATATGCAGAAAGCAGACAGGTTTACCCTTGCTAGTGATGTTAAGGCACATGTATTTGCATGACTGGAATAAAGGGGAGATGGCTCTGCTCACAGAGATATTGCTACGATGTATGCAGACTATATCCCTACACCGACTTGTCGACTCTAGCTCTGTCTAGTCTGATGATGTTGTAATAGGGTGGAATTAAAATGTCAATGATTGGTGTGGAGGATTCTTTTAGCCAGGTTTCAGTTAGCATTATCATGTCTGGCTCATGTGTGAGGATGAGGTCAGCTATGTCCACTGCATGTCTAGCAGCCGATCTGCAATTTAGGAGAATACATTTGAGTTTGGGCGTGCTGATGGTTGAAGAGGGTTCCTGAGTGATAGGGATTCTTCTAAGGTTGGTGTTTGTGACTCTTCTAGTGTTTGGTTTAGAGGTCCTATGGGGATTAGGGGGGATAGTAGGAATTAACGATGATGCGGGTGTGGTAGGCTTCATAGGAGCGGGATCGTATGAGCTCACCAGGGAGAGTAAATCGCTCTCTGAGATCAGATTGGTGCTTCTAATTGGTCGAGATAAATTGTTGTAGGAGGGGACTGAGGACAAGTTGGGACAGGAGGGATTTATGTTAGAGGTACTTTGTTTTCTGGGCCAGATGATTTTGGAGTGTCTAGTTGCTCTAATACCCCATGGTTGTTACGCTAAACGATCATTGAGAGCTTGGAGTTCTTCTTTGATTTGGTTTGGTTCAATGAAATTATGATCTCATCAAGTCTGGGGTTATGTGCAGGCGGGCGTGAGGTATGTGGCTTTGTTATGGGTGTGGGTTTGGATGCAGGTTTGGATGCATGCGGTGGGGTCTGGCCTGGTGTATAGTTTGTTGTGTGTGTGAGTGTGGATGGGAAGGGTGCTGCGGGTGGGAGTGTGTGTGTATTGGGTGGGCTGTGGGGGTGGCTACGCGTGGGGAGTGTGTCTGTGTTGAGGGTATAGATGTAGGCGCTGGGGACTGGCTTGGTGTGTGGTATGGGCTACTGTGTGTGGGGAAGGTAGGGGTGTTGTAGGTGAGAATGTGTGTGTTAGGTGGTCTGTGGGGGATGATAGCTGGGCTGATGGAGTGGGTAGAGTTATGTATGGCGGTGGGTGGGTTGTGGGAGTGGATGGCTGGGATGTGGGTTTAGGAAGTATGCTCGGGGGCAAGGATGATAACGTAGGGCCATGTGTCCTCTAAGTCCTCTGGGTGGGGTGTCTTACTGTGGTCTAACAGCTGAAGTAAGGGTGGTGGTTTAGCATGGGGGGAGTGGTTACTATGGGTGACGGTGTTTGGGAAGGTTGCAGAGGCAAGAGTGATAGTGAGGGACGAGCGGGGTTATTCAAAGGGGCATCAGTTGTAGTGGTTAAGCGGTGAACAGTGTTTGCTAGTGGTGCGTAGATAGCTTCGGCTATGTTGAGTTGGGGGTTCGGTGTGGTGGCTTGACGTGTGTTGGCGGGTAAAGGTCTGAATGAAGTAGCGTTGTTGTCGGTAGGGATAGGACGTGTGGTATGTTGAGTATTAGCAGGTATCATTAGTTGTGTATCCGTTGTGTATTGAGAAATAGGGATCCGCTATGGGTGTTTCAGGATGATGTTTTATAAGATTGTGTTTGAAGCGTTTGGCTGCATTTTTAGAGAGTTTGGGGGGGTAGGTGATGGTGTAAGTGTGTGTGCCTGTGAGCTCCATCATAGGATTAGAATAGTTAGTGAGGTGTTGTGTGTGGGTTTCTGTAAGCAGTCCGTGTTATATTGTGTGGAGAGTGGCTTAGGGAGATGGGGTCATGTTTAGGGAAATGGGAGGAAATGATGGAGGATGTCGGCTGTAGTGTATGGCTAGGTATTAATCTGGGTGTTGGGGAGGGATGTGAGGGGTCAGGCTTAAGGAGGTGGATGGATATCTGGGTGTGGGGGAGGTACAAGACTGGGTGTCGGAGAGGGATGTGGGGGGTCAGGCCTGAGGAGGTGAGTAGGTATGAGGTAGGGCGTGAGGTATAGTGGTAGTGAATAGAAAGCTAAGATAATGGGATATAAAGTAATGGAGTATAAGGTCTGTTGGTAAGATGAGAGTCCACAGATCTGCAGAGCGAAAAATAGTGTAGGCAAAAAGGAATAGCAGGCCGACAGCTATTGAGATAAAATAGTGTAGGCAAAAAGGAACAGCAGGCCGACAGCTATTGAGATAAAATAATGGATGATAAGGTCTATTGGTGAGGTGTTAAATGTGTTAAATGGACATTCTGACCTGTTTTGGCTGGATATTATGATCGGCTGGCGAAGGAAGTAAAAAATATCCTTGTGTTGGTCCTTTTCCAATATGGCCGCCTTAATTGTACCAAGCCTCCTATTCAACAGTGTAGTCCTATTTCTTTTTCCATTGATTGAGGACTGCTAGTTGTAGTCTTGTTTTTAGTTCAGAGCACTTGTCCTATTTCAGTTGCAGTGGTTGGTGTTTGGCCTGGGAAGGTGGCGGTCTGAAGCCTATGTTTACCCAAGGAGGGGGGATGTGCCTCTCACCCTCGTTGTTTTGTACTTTTTTACTTCACCCCTCCATTGCCGCAATTTGATGTGCCATTTTGATGTCCCATTGCAGCAAGGTAAAAAATAAAGAAGCAATATAAGAGGCAACTTTCTAGACCAACATGAAAGGCTCACGGTGCCCCTGCTCGCTGTTATCTAATTTCAGTGAGCGCTCTCGGCGCTGTTCCACAACGTACCAGGGGGGGGGGGTGGGGGGGGGGGGCGGGGCTAAACGGCAGCCTTCTCCGGGCTTCGCCCGATCTAATTTCCAATCCGGGCTTGGCTCCCCAATGCTTCTATGGTCGCGGTCCCTCGCTGTGCCTCAGCGACATTCTACCGGCGTCAGCACATGTGAGGACCAGCATGAGAGCAGACGCGAGCAATGCGGTCCCCTCGAGGCAGGGGAAGCTCCCAGCGTCTTTGCAGCTGCCGGTCTCGTATGCTTTTAGGCGAGCGGCTGTATTTAGGCGTGCGGCTGCCGGGAGATTATAGGTCGGCGGGACCTGCTACACCCGTTCACTCCAGAGACCACTTGTGAGCCGATGGGGGCGAGCTCGCAGCCTCCACTGATCCGCGCTCCCTCCCGAGTTGAGATCGAGGATTGATCCATCAACCAAGCGTCTGTGCGTGTGTCCAATGAGGATCGCCTACCTTCACAGTCGCGCTTCGACTGCCAGTCTTGAGGGTCAGCTCTGCCCGTGGAGATTTGCAGCTCCCATGGAAATCCCGGTGAGTGTCGTTTTCCGGCTTCAAATCTTCACAATCGTTTAGTAATAATCCTGTTACGCTTGATTTCTTCCCGTCATTTACAGTTCAGTTCGATGCCGTTCGTAGCTAGCACTAAAGGGGATTTTCCGATTAAGGGATCCCAAGTGCACGGAACTGGACAGACACTCGAAACCATAGAAATTTGCGATTTTGTTTGATATCAGTACATGGAAGTATGCGTCCTGCAGATTGATGGAACACATCCAATCCCCTTGGTGAAGCTGGGGGAAAATTTGATGGAGTGCTAACATTCGAAATTTCTCTCTGCGAATGAATCCGTTCAACAGTCTCAGATCCAGTATCGGTCTGTATTCTGTGGTGGGACCTCTTTTTTGTACAAGGAAGAAGCGAGAGTAGAGCCCTTGATTTCTCTGCAGAGCTGGAACTTTCTCTATAGCTCTTTTGCTTAATAAGGTGTTCACCTCCTTTTGCAACGATCTTTGGTCGCAGTGAGAGATGCCTTTCGGAGGTATAGATGGAGGAGGAGTCTTGAATTTGAGAAGATATCCATTCTGAACAATGTCGATGACCCATCTGTCTTTTGTTAGACGCTTCCACTCCTTCAGATGTAATGAAACGCTTCCTCCTACCAGAGTGGACAATAGCCTTGGAGAAAGACCCATCTCATTGTTTCTGCGGCTGTTTTGGCACTGTAGACTGTTGTCTGTTACCGCCTCTGCCCCGTCCAGGCCTGCGTTGCTGAAACTGGGACCTTTGTTGTGTTTGGCCCTGGTTCTGCGATGACCAGTTAGATGATTGACCCCGCTGCTGAAATGACTACTTGGCATAGGGGCGAAAGCGACGACGAAACTCTTTTCTTCAAGGCCTACCGCCTTAGGAGTATCTAACTCAGTCTTCATTTTAGCCATTTCGTCATCTGCATGCGACCCAAACAATGACGATTCATTAAAGGGCAAATTAACAATCTTCCTCTGAGCATCAGGCTTGAGGCCTGTGAGGCGAAGCCACGCTGATCTTCGAGAACAGATGCCATGGGCATATCCATGAGCTGCTAAATCAGCAGAATCAGCCGCCATACTGATAATCTGGTTAGCAACCAGGCCTCCTTCTTGCACAATCTCCAAGAAATCTTTCTGATCTTCCTTGGGTAAATTATACGCAAATCTTGTCAAGGAATCCCAAAACGATCGGTCATATCGCCCCAATAGAGCAGCTGCACTAGCCACTCTCATCACAGACCCTGCCGTATTACACATTCTCCGTCCCAAGGAGTCCATGTTCTTGCTATCCTTTTCTGGGGGAGCAGATGAGATAGATGTAGCTGAATGTGCTTTGCTGGCAGCGGCGACTATAAGAGAATCTGGTGGAGGGTCAGTACGTAGAAACAAGGGATCCTGGTCCGGAGCCTTATATTTCTTTGAAATCCTAGAGGGCCCCGAGCCCACTGTGGCCGGTGTCAAGAAAGTCTTAATTGCAGGCTCCAGCAACCCTGGCACCAAAGGCAGCAGAGGTTTCGCCGAAAACTTATGGTGCAAAGTCTCAAATATAACAGATGAAGTAACTTGAGGTACAGACATGGTTATCTTGAACTTGTTAGCACCTCTACATAACACCTCATTGAATGTCCCAAGATCATGAACAGGGGAGACCCTGGAAGGTGGAGTTGACGAAATAGTAGGAGAATAGTCTCTGAATGATGACCTTGTTGACGTGGTCGTTGTAGGAGACTTCTGTCTTTTCCTTGGCGTATGAGATTGGCGTGATCTGGAACACTCTCTTGAGCGTGAACGCCGTTTTAACGGTGATCTGGAACGTCTCGGGGACTTACTAGCAGGAGGTCTTTAGCACTCCATGTTACGAGGCCTCTCATTAGGTCTGGGTTGCATCTTCCAGTGTCTAATATTCTCCATCCAACTAGGAGACATGTTAATAGGAGGCGATTTGCGCACCGGAGAGCACTCCGGCGTAACCTGAATGATATTTATCCCCAGCGAGGAAGAAGAAGAATCCCTCGACGGCGAACGTTGAGGTCTAGAAGCTGGTCTTTCCAACTCTTCTACAGGAATAACTTGCCTGTTCCTCGACGTCGAATGCCTCGACGTCGAACCAGAATGAGCCACCATTGACGACGACCGTGGAGGTGACACTCTAGAAGACGGAGATCTATGGGACGAGGCCCTCGACATCGGCACCTTCGACGTCGACCGCTGATCATGTGGTATCCTTAACGTCGATTCTGATCTCGACAAAGACCTCTGACGGGTCAGAGAGGTTGATCTTGAGCGCCTCGACGCCGACCTTGAGCCAGGTGGTGGAGATCTCAACGTCGACCTCCTGGACTTCGCTGGTCTCTTCGACGTCGAGTGTGATTTCTCATGCTTCGAGCCCGAAGCATGCCTCAAAGTCGACTAATGTCTCGACGGTGATCTCAACATCGATCTCTTTAGCTTTTCAGGCCTTGACGTCGATCTTCTTCTAGCCGTTGACCTGGTCTTTAACGTAGATCTCACTGGGATTGACGTCCTTGGTCTCGACGTCGACTTACTCTTCGACGGCGATCTTGTTCTCAACGTCGATCTTACTTTTTCCGCCGGTCTTGACGTTGACTTACTTTTCGACGGAGATCTGGTCTTTGACATCGATCTCACTTTTTCAGCTTGTCTCGACGTCGACGGCACACTATGAAACTTTTTCTTACTTCTAGCTTCAGGTGAAGTAGATCATCACTGTTTTCTCGGAGAGGAGGGCCCACCAGACGAAAGATGACTCCATGGGCCCTTTTCATGATGTTTACCTCTCTCCATTAGGCTAAGAAGCCTGATCTTCTCTCTCTCTTTCAAAGTTCTTCTTGAAAGCTGAAGACAGTGGTAACATGTCTCTGTGTCGTGAGAAGAAGGTAAACACACTACACAGACCGAATGAGAATCGGTTTTAGACATCTTCTTCCCACAGGAAGGACATTTATAAAATAAAGGTGGCATATCTGACTAAAATAGAATGACCAATTAGTCAGAAAAGATTGAAAAATACCGCCAGCAACAAGAAATATCGAGAAAAGTAGGTAGACTACAAATTCTGACTGAAAAAAGGCAAAATCAGTTGAGCTCAAGCTCTCAGAAAGAGCCGGAAAAAATAACTGACCTGTCACCTGTGGTGCATGACGGGAGCAGATTTCCCCTCGAGGCATTTAAAGGCAAAGTGTTCAGATTGTCTGAGGCCTTAAAGGCGAGATGCCAGTTTCCTTTTCTGAACAGGGATATTATTTATTTATGCAGCCTTCTTTAGGCTAATGGCCTTTCATTACCTGTTTTCTTTGATGAAAATAAAAGGTTGTTTTGCGGAATGCAATTACTGTACATGTCCTTCTCTTACATTATATGTTATGAGTTATTTTCATACCAGAGAAATACATGTAATTCTGGCTTTCTTAGCCTATTAGATATGTTTAGGGCTGCATATTATTGGTTTCTGCATGTATATGTGTATAGTTTTCTCGTACTATGTACTCCCTTTCTAATATATACACATATATATGTATTAAGCTATATGGTCCGGGTTCCCGCACATGGGCGGAGATTATTCAGTGCTTATGACTATTGATGAGTATCCCCTGGAAGAGAACCTTCACAGCCACACACACAGGAAAAACATTAGGCGAGAGGGAGAAGCATTAGGGGAAGAAACGCAAGAGATGCCCGGGAGTTGTGTGTGTGCAAAAGTGAAAGTGATTGCGACTGCGATGCACTTAAAGAGGCCAGCAGAGTGACGAGATCTGTGGTGAGGGAGGGAAGTGAAGCACGGAGAGAGGCACGCAAAGCGCGGGCCCGCGCACATGCACTTAAGCTCTAGGCCGGCCATGGCAACATTTGGTAGCACTTATTTGACCCCTTTACTAAAGTCAAGCAAGCAGCCCATGCGCTGCGCTAGGCTCGACGTAAAAAGGATCCACAAGAACACAAATGCGAGGTCTGTCAATGTCAGAAGAAAAACGAGGGCGGTCTGCACAAGCTAAAGTTGTGAGTTTTCAATACAGATAATAGAAACACTGAGTGTACATAATACAATACTTGCAACAAAAAAATGAATGATTGGGGAGAGAAGCAATATTCACATGGACTGCTGAATAGTGGCCCGCCGAACCTGGTCCTGCTCCCTCTCCCAGAAGCACAGTGAGAAACTTGGGAATTCTGCTAATTAGCAAGTTATCTATGATAGACCAGGTGACATCTACCTACAGCATGTGCTTTGTGACAATGCGCCATCTTAGGAGGATTTTCCAGTGGCTTCTGCTTTCCTCTCGGAAGAACCTCATCCAGGCCATGATAATCAGCCACCTGGATTATAGAAATGTACTTATCGTAGCATCTAATCAATCCCTGCATTGTACAATCCAGGTGGTACAAAATACTGCAGCTCAACTGGTTAACAAACAGCCACTGCCACATCCTCAGCCCCTTTGCCCAAAGCCCTTCATCGGCTCCCCATAAAGAAAAGAGCAATTTTTAAACTCCTCTGCCTGAATTACAAAGCCCTGTCAGGCAGAGGACCCAAATATCTTCTGGAAAAACTGGTTCCCTATCTCCCTGGAAGAAACCTCAGATCAAGGAGTCAACTCCTTCTTTGTCCCTGGCATATTCGCACATCTAGGTATGGCGGACGAGCCTTCTCTTACCTTGCTCCATATCACTGGAACAAGCTTCCCATCTTCATTAGGGTAAGCACAGAGTTTACATGTTTTAAAAAACATCTTAAAATCTGGTTGTTCGAATGGTTGTTACCTACCTGACCTATTTGTTGCCTCAGCGCCAAGATGCCCCTCTAGGGGTGAATCATTGCACTATATCAAATATCCTTACAGAACATAACATAGACACACAGGGAAACGATATCCTGAGGGTCAAGCAAAGTAGGCTGTGAATAAATATTATACAAATTTGCTGTGATTCATGGAACAAAACAACAAAACAAAAGACTCTGTCAATCCACCTAAAAGGAGGACCATATAGGGAAGGTGCTACACTTCAATAAATATGGTGGCTGGCGCTATACAAATATAAGTAAATGTATTACGTGGTTACAAATTGCCTGAACCTCGACTTTAAACGCCCAGTGGGCACAGACTACATCGGTGCATATTGGGCTATGAGAGCAGGGCCTCCAAACCCATTTGTTTCATTCCCACAGGAAGTGCTTGAAGTCTTTGCACAGTGAGTCCTGGACATAAGCACATCGCCTTTTTTGTAATGCTTGTATAAAATGCACTATACTCTGGCCGAACAAAAGACAACTTCGTACCCCTGTGCCCCCTGTGCCCCCAATCAAACGAAATACAGAAAGTCCATCTGTCGAGGGCACATACACATAAAAATTCACAGCGATGCTCCTATATCAAATGCGCGTCACTTTCCTAAACAGAGCGTGAGGACAGCAACCATTACCTCAAATCAGCCTACCTTGACCAAGAGTATTCTGGTTTCATCCATACCCTGAGCCTAATCACGCTTGCCCATAACATCCCTAAATCCTTGACCCCAGTTTTGCCTAGCAGACTATGCGAACAGGGCACTAACTTATGGTGCCTACAGCCAGCTGGGCACACCCTGAATCTTGCATCAAGAGCCCTCTGGTCACAGTCCTTGGTCAATCTGGGTGGGCTCTTGACATGGGGGCTGGCGTTCAGCCTGTCATTGGCTCAGGACCCTCTGCCCTATGTGTACATTTCTTTACCATTTATGTGCAGTTTATGGGCATTGTTTGGCACCACAATATGAAATAATCTTTTTAAAAGCACATGATAATTTACAAATCAAGAGAAAATAAGCAAACTTGTTTATGAACTCTATATTTGAAGTCAGAATTTCGGTGTTTTGCTCCAGTCCACCCAGCTAAGGCAGATGGCTTGGCTATCAATAGTGAACTGGGATCTCGGGCTGGAATATGTCACTTGCACTGGCTGTTGAGCTGTGCACTGCCACTGGTGCTAAAACCTGCGGAACCAGTACATCAAACAGTAACCTCATTATGGAACTGCATGAGCATTCTGTAATATGGGGACCCCCACTGAATCATTACTGGAAGAATGCGGGAACCCCTACTGACTCATTAATGAAAGCCATGGACCGCAGCCTAAGCAATTTCAATGACTGAACAGCAAAACGATATATAAAAATACAGACAAACGTTCATCAAACAAATACACAAATTATGAAAGATATTATTTATATCACAAATATAAAAAAGGAAAATTTTAATTTTAATGAGAAGGTGGGAGCATTTCTAAATCCAATAGAGGCCTCCAATTAACCATATCATATTATGTTTGGTGACCTTGCACTGTTCCCATGAAAAAGTCTGAGGATACCAACTTAATTCTTAGCCTCCAGGTTCAAATTCTATGTCACAACCAGAAGCGAAGATTGTGCATGAACTTTCTTCTTTTTTATTGTCCAGCAGTCTTAAGAACAACAAACAGAACTTCATTTCCCATGAACCTAGGGTGATTGAGAACAAATGACTGTCCAATCCTGTAAATGTTATCCCCTGACGGGAGGTGAATGCTGCCACCCCCACCTCTTTGCTGCTACCGCAGCAGATAAGTATCTTTCCTAATTTTTCCTCAGAACTGTGTAGACTGCAGTCATTTTGTCAAGTTGTATTAATAGGACGCGATTGTTGTTTGCCTTCACTGAGGTATATCATTTGGTTTATTAACCTTCCTTTCCTTCCACAGGTTTGACAACAGGAGCCATGTTTGGGAAAGTGACCCTCTGGCCGCCTGAGGGCACTCCTGGAAGCAACAGCCTGCATGGGGCAAGTCTTTCTTTTCTGCAGGGGAGACTACGTGGTCCCTCGGTGACCGGCTGCTTGCTCGTTTCTCCTGCCTTATTACTGGGGGAAATCATTTGGGACCAGCACCCTTTGAGTCTGAAAGGGCGCCGCCCCAACTGGGATCTGTATCTGGTAAAAACTGACACAAGCATTGCCCGGCTCTGCCCCGAAAAGCTGCACCTGCGCAGGGCAATTAAAACCCCCTCTATTCCCCACATAATTGTCACTTAGGCTGTTGCATAATCCACAAAACCGGAGAGTTTGCAATCAAATTCAATATCTATCATCTGCCTGTAGCCCCATAACCTTATCTACCAGACGTACCCATTGGCCTGCTCAAGGCCCCTAAAGTTCCAAGGGAATGACTCCTACCTCAGGTGGACAAAGGTTGAATATAATTCCTGGGATGAGCAAATTGCAGAGGCAGTTGACGCCTCAGTACAAAAATCTATAGTTACAGCCTTAGCATGTCTGGAGAAAAACTCTCTGGGTTGGCAAAACGTCACACTGAATACCTCTTAGAGAGGAAAGATCTTCCTGGGCATTCCGGATCCTCACAACCTCCGAGGTGTATGCATGCCACGTAGAAGAGAGAACAACACGACCCAGGGATTCCTACCCCACCGAGGATGCTTTTGATCGCTTTTAACACTTTTGTTTGCCTTAAGAAGGCTTTCTTGGCCAAGAAACCAGGATCTTCTCAAAGCCCTGACAATATACCAACTCTCGAAATCCCGGATAGTCCCTCCTCCAAATAAGCCTCCTCTGTCAAATATACTGGCTTTCCAAATGGGTTCCGGCGGATAAGGTGTCAGCCTTGGCAAGTCACTGGATAAGGAAGTTTAAAATGGCCTTCGGGTGGAATAACACTGCCCTATATTGGATGGGAAGGTTTTGTTAACTCTTGAAATAGATGCAAAGATGCCCACTTTTCAAGCAAAATATATTAAGGATCCTAAAAAAAGGTGTAGACCGCTCCAGACGTTCCTATAGGACAACATTTCAGACGTGGCTGGTCCATTAACAAAAATTCTAGGTGTGGCTGAAAAGAAGCACGGCAATCAGGTTCCTTGATGAACCAATATACCCCTTCCAGGTGGGCCCAATGAGCAATAATCTTTCTTGGAAATATGAATTGTGGCTTTTCTACCAAAAGGCACAGATTCCTTTTCATCAAAGCCGATCCTAAGTTGGGGGGGTCTTACCTCTACGGAGGCTGAGCAGTAGTCCTGGGTGAGTCTTTTCAGGGATCCCTCTTAAAATAACTGGGAAAATTTGCTTCAACTTTTACCTCCGTAGACAAGGCTCAGGCCTCTATGAAAAAGATGTTTGCTCCTAAGGTTTTCCCCGGGGCTGGCAGTGGTTGGGAGTTCTTGGCCGGCTGGCTCTACAACAACGCCTCTCAAAGAGGACAATACTCTAAAAGAAAATATCGGCAGGATCAGTTGAAGTTTGGGGGGCTCTTTGCTATGACTCGGGAATAATCTGTAACCACAGAGGCCTCTCAAGAGGCAAGACCAGCGCCAATTCTTAATCTGGAAAGCATACCTACAAAGATACTGGTGAAGGTGGGAGGCAGGCCAGCCAAGTTGCTATCCAACTGGAAACGTATAACTACAGACACATGGGTTCTGCAGATGGCCACAGGATTCCACAGAGTTCTATGGGTCACCTTTCCAGACCGTCCAACCCCGTCCCTTAATATTCTCCAAGGAGCTTTCCGGGCTCATTGATCAAGAGATAGAGCAGGAAGAAAAACATGCATTTGCAAGGTCCTTCTTACGTCCCAGAGGGTTAGTAGGCAATATATACCTTGTAGAAAAGAAGGACAATGGCTACAGACCAGGGATACATCTGTACAGCTTCAATGCGTGGCTCATATACCATCACTTCAAGATGAAGGGCATCCATCTCCTGAGGGACATCCTCCATCAAAGTGATTGAATGGTCGGCCTCAACCTTAAGGATACTTACTTGTCGATCCACATATTTGGATCTCACAGCATATTCTTGCAATTCATCTGGAGATACAAGGTATTTGAGTTTACAACTTTTCCCTTCGGCCTTTCGTCAGCACTATGTTGCTTTACAAAGATTCTCAGGCCAGCAATGGAGTTCCTTAGAATCCAAGATATCCTGCTGATTGTTTACCTGCCCGTTATCATCCTTTTGGATTAGTCGCACGATCTGTTAAAAAGATGTGGTAACCTCTCTCCTCAAGGTCCTGAGGTTTGTCATCACAGAGAAATTGTTGCCCTCTCAGACAATTGATTTCTTAGGGTTTGTGACTGACTCGCTACAGGCCACCTTGAGCCTTCCCAGCAATAAAATGTGCAAGATTCACCAGGAATTCAAGAGAACACTGGCCAGGCAAAAATCATCCATGAGGCAACTGGCAAGGATAGTGGGGCTACTATCTTCTTCAATCCAAGCAATCTTTCCAGGCCTGCTACACTATATGGCCCTCAGCTATCCTAGGGTACTGAACATCAGTGATTCGAGGGTCCCCCATCTGTTTTCTTTTAGCACATTTCACTCTTTGGAACCCAGCTCTTCCACAATCCAGTACACCTATTTAAATAAACATACAAATATCCCTATGCTAACAGAAAAAAAGTAACTGAGGCTTATTTGTACATGCCACACCTATACACCACCTTAGTAGAAGGTGGAAAGAAGGAAAAAGAATATATATCTATTTTTTTACAAGCCTCACCCACTTTAATAGTGGCATGCTTCATCATCAGGTTCATCCTAACCCCTAAAGGGCAGGGCGAGCTCAACTGTGTTCCAGAGAACCTTTTGTATATTGATGTATCGGGGGACAAAACGTATAAATAAAAACCCTCTTATACACCCAATGTATCCCCTTATTAGCAGGTTGGATGAGAAATATTAAAACATGAACTAATAGAATAGATGAGGTGTTTAATTCAATCCCCCTGGGACACTTAGCCAAACAAAACCAGACCCATCATCGGCCAGCAGCACCTCCCAGGCTACAGAAAAAGCCCTCAAGAAAGAAACAGCAAAATAGTAGGAAGCTTCCTTTCTTAAAAATATATTGAAGCAAATTGCATACTGAAGACTAAGCATACTGATCTTGCCTAGTGAAAACTCTTAAACCTGAGAAAATAAAAAGATGGGAAACAAATTTAAAAGCATAAAATAATAAGAATAGACAACTAATTGATATTTCTGAAGAAGAATGTGATATATACAAAACAGAAGTGGATGAATTAATGAAGAACATTGAGGAAGCCAACTGGTAAGACATTACTAATAAAAACTTTGGAACTCTCAATAAAGTAATTGATGAATTTGAGGAGGACATAGTCAATTGGAACCACACCAAAAGTAAAACCATCACATTTGTCAATGCAACCAGGCACCAGTTCAGAGACAGATTCACCATGGAGCCGAGCAGAAGCATCAACTAACCAGACTGGGATCATTTTTTTCTTATTTTTTAAAATGTTTTTAAAAGAAGAGGGAAAACAAAATGGGTATAAGAAACAAGATACAAGAAGCAGAATCGAACAACAGAAGAACAGAAGAACAAAACCAATCAGCAACCAACCCCAGGGGTAACAACTCAATCTAGAAGAAAGGAACAGGAGAATACAACAGCAAACCAACTAATGGTGAATATTTCCAGCAGTTATCTGCCAGAAAATCAAACTAGGAGCAACAATCAGGGACTCTCCTCCTGTCCCACAGTCTACTAGGATATGATAAACGCCAAAGTAGACGAATAAAAATTAGGTCTGAAACTGAAGCTGACCACCTTTTTGCAAGACAAACCACCTCAACAGATCCTGATTGCACAGCTTATCACCAGCCCATTTTCAGTCAAGTACTCAATGACATCCCACTCATCTATACTTTAACAGAAACAACAAATAACTACAGATTTCCTGATCCAAAAGACAGCATTAGAGCTGGGAATAAACACCCTGCATACTATGACACATGGTATTACTGTCAAATCCACCTTCACTTCTCAATTCCAACCAGGCAATATAAATTATCTATTTCATACAGGAGTACTACAGGACTTGGAAAAGGAGTCTGGGAGATACAGAAAAAAGCACAATTCTTTCCCTCAAATACGAACAGGATGGAAAAGCAGGCAAACGAACAAGTTACTTACCTTCGGTAACGCTTTTTCTGGTAGATACTATATCTGCCTGTGGATTCCTCACCTTGTGAATATCCCCTTGCGTCAGCAACATTCGGAAATTCTTTTTGTAGCTTCGCGCCGACGTGGACTTGAACGTCATAGAGGCACGGCATCGCTCGCGACTCCGCTGACGTCACCGACGCCTACAATAGGCCCACGCCGGCGTGATGACATCAGTTCCGCCCTTTTTTCCGTGCCATCGAGGCACACGGACGGACCAATGACAGTAGAAATGCATACAGTATACACAGTACACAATAGTAAAGGCAAAACACACAGTGTGAAGCAAAAGCAGGAAAGCTATTGAAACATTCCCTGATAACAAACAATAAATACATTACATTACAATAACTCTGGTAAAGAAGAGTGGACAACGGGGAGGCGGGTGGGTCAGCGAGGAATCCACAGGCAGATATAGTATCTACCAGAAAAAGCGTTACCGAAGGTAAGTAACTTGTTCTTCTGATAGATACATCTGATGTGTGGATTCCTCACCTTGTGAATAGAGTCCCACAGCAGTCCCCACTCCCGGAGGAGGGTGTCCACTCTTCTAAACCAGGAAATCCTGAAGGACAGAACGCGCAAAATGACCGTCCCTCCTCACCTCGGAATCCAAGCAGTAATGCTTCGCGAAAGTGTGGAGGGAAGACCAAGTTGCCGCTCTACAAATATCCTCAACAGGCACACCTCTAGCCAAAGCAGAGGTTGACGACTTAGCTCTAGTAGAATGAGCCCTTATACCCTCTGGTGGTTCCTTACCGGCCAAAGAGTAGCAGATCTTTATGCAGAGGACGATCCATCTCGATAAAGTTCTTTTATGGACCGCTCTTCCTTTCTTGCAGCCAGCAAATCCAACGAAGAGCTGGTCTTCCAAACGAAAGTCCTTGGATCTGTCCAAGTAAAAGGACACCGCCCTCTTAGGGTCCAGACGGTGCAGTCTCTCTTCCTCCTTAGAAGGGTGAGGGGGAGGATAGAAGGCAGGTAGGGTAATAGACTGTCCTAGATGGAAAGGAGTTACCACCTTAGGCAGAAAAGCAGCCCTGGTCTTGAGAACCATTCGATCAGCATGAATGGTCAAGAAAGGGGGCTTGTAACTAAGAGCTTGAAGCTCACTTACCCTCCTTGCCGAGGTTATTGCAACGAGGAAGACCGTTTTAAGGGTAAGAAGCCTCATGGGACATTTGTGAAGAGGCTCAAAGGGAGCACCCATCAAAAAGGTCAATACAAGATTTAAGTCCCACTGAGGCACAATAAAAGGAGTAGGAGGGAACTTATTTACAAGGCCCTTCAAAAACCTTAAGACAACAGGAGATTGAAAAAGAGAAGGCTGGTCAGGCAAACAGATAAAAGCCGACAGCGCAGAAAGATAACCCTTCACAGTGGCAACAGCAAGCCCCTGCTGCGCCAGAGAAAGGGCAAACTGGAGAACATTAGACAAATGAGCTTTCAAAGGGTCAACAGACCTTTCCCCACACCACGCGACAAATTTCGACCATCTATAAGAATAGATGGACTTAGTGGAGTCACGCCTGGCTGACAAGATGACATCCACAACGTCAGGCGGGAGGGAAAAGGAAATCAGGTTGCCCCGTTCAATCTCCAGGCATGAAGGTGTAATGTCTGGAGGTGGGGGTGTAGAACCTGCCCCTCCATCTGAGAGAGGAGGTCTGCCCTGAGAGGGAGACGGAGCGGCGGGTGAGAGGAGAGGTGGAGAAGATCTGTATACCACACCCTTCTTGGCCAGTCCGGGGCGACCAATATGACTTGGGCCCGGTCTTGGCGAATCTTCCTCAGAACCCGAGGAATCAAGGGTATGGGAGGAAAAGCGTAAAGGAGTTGACCTCTCCAACTCAACTGAAACGCGTCCCCCAAGGCTCCTTGCATCGGATACTGGAGACTGCAGAATGACAGGCAGTGTGCATTCTCGTAAGTGGCGAACAGGTCCACCCGAGGAGTCCCCCACATCTGAAAGATGTCTTGAACCACCTCCGGATGGAGCCTCCACTCGTGGTCGGCAGAGAACCGCCGACTGAGACTGTCTGCACGAACGTTCAGAACCCCGGCCAGATGATTCGCCATCAGACAAATCTGATGGTCCTGAACCCAGGACCAGAGACGCAGAGCCTCTCTGCAGAGACACTGCGACCCCACTCTTCCCTGCTTGTTGATGTACCACATCGCGGTCGTGTTGTCCGTCAGGACCTGGACCGAACGACCGCGAAGGGAAGGAAGGAAGGCCTTGAGCGCCAAACGAATCGCCCGCAATTCTAGAAGGTTGATGTGAAGCAACCTTTCCTCTGGAGACCAAAGGCCCTTGACCTCCAGATACCCCAGATGAGCACCCCACCCGAGAGTGGATGCATCCGATATCACCGTGGCCACCGATGGGGGAAGTTGAAAAGGCTTTCCTTGGGACAGATTGCCTTCCACGCCCCACCAAGACAGATCCGCTGCAGCTTCTCCGGAGATCCTCACTGACTCCCTGAGATCTCCGCTGTGCTGATACCACTGCTTGCGGAGGCACCACTGGAGCGCCCTCATGTGCCAGCGTGCATGGTTGACCAACAGTATGCATGAAGCCATCAGACCGAGCAGGCGAAGGACCTTCAGGACTGGAACAACCGCTCCATTGTAAAATAAAGGAATCATCTCCCGTATGTCGCGAATCCTTTGAGGGGGAGGGAATGCACGACATACGGTTGTGTCCAGTACTGCACCTATGAACAGGTTGCGCTGGGATCTAGGATCGGACGAAGCCTGCCATCCTTTTTGGGAATCAGGAAATACCAGGAGTAGCATCCCTGACCCCTTTCCTGCTCTGGAACCACCTCTATCGCACCTTTTCTCAAAAGTGTTTGGACTTCCTCCTGTAGGAGTAACAGATGTTCCTCTGAGCAATATCCCTGGCAAGGAGGGTAATTGGGAGGGAATTCCCAAAAGGGAAGGGCATACCCATTTTCTACGAGATTGAGAACCCAAAGATCTGATGTAACCGATTCCCAATCCCGTAGAAAGTGGGTAAGCCGACCCCCCACCGGACCCACATGATCCTGAATGGAGGATCTAGGGCTGCTTCTCTGTGGCTGGGGGGGTTGGAGGAGGTGGAGGAGGAAGAGGCTTGATGACCTCGAGGACGTGCTCTCTGCTTCCCTCTGTAAGACCTATACAAGGTATTCTGCTGCTGCTGTTGTTGCTGCTGCTGCTGAGCAGGTCTATACGACCGAAAGGAAGAGCGACCAAACCCCCTAAACTTTCTGGTCGTAGAACCCCTGACCTGAAGGCCAAGAGATCTAGCAGTTGCCCTGCTGTCCTTGAATCTCTCCAAGGCCGCGTCTGCCTTCTTCCCAAAAAGCCTCTCGCCATCGAAAGGCAAATCCAATAATGCAGACTGCACATCCGCTGAAAAGTCAGATGACTTCAACCAGGCTGAACGCCTCGTGGCAACCGCCGTGCCCATGATCCTTGCCACAGAATCTGTTGTATCAAGTCCACTTTGGATGACCTGACGAGCCGCTGCCTGAGTGTCAGATAAAGCTTCTTCAAAGTCCTTTCTACTAGCCTCAGGAACCTTAGGGACCAAAGAACTTATAGAGTCCATAAGAGCATGGATGTATCTTCCCATGAGGCAAGTGGCGTTAGAAGACTTCAAAGCCATGCTAGACGAAGAAAAAATCTTCTTCGCGACCTGATCTTGTTTCTTGGCCTCTTTGTCGCCAGGCACCTGCGGAAAAGCCCCAACCGACTTTTTAGAGCAAGCGGCCTGAATTACCAAACTTTCAGGGGAAGGATGCGAAGATAAGAAAGCAGGATCCTCAGGAGCCACTCTATACCTCCTAGCCACACTTTTTGAAACTGCAGGAGCAGAAAAAGGCTTCTTCCAAACTTCCATTATAGGATCCTTTAAGGCATCGTTAAATGGGAGCAAAGGTTCAACTGACGAACTAGGAGAATGGAGGACCTCTGTCAACAAATTCGATTTAAACTCGACAGAGGGCAAAGTCAGACCTAAAAGTCCTGCTGCCTTCTTCATGACAACATGATAAGGTTGAACATCCCTGGAGGGAGCATCAGGTCCAGAAGGCAAAGACCACTCCGGAGAAAACTCAAGACCACTAGCATCCGCCAGGTCTTCGAAACAATCCCCTTCCAATTCACCTTCCTCCACCTCAGAAGATGAATCATTAACTCTCTGCTCCTCCAGAAGTCGTTGAGCTTCTCTACGAGATCTCATTTTGACTCGAAGCGCAGTCGAATCCAACGCCGAATTTGACGGCGTCGGAGCCGACTTCGGAATCGAATTCGATGGCTTGGAAGGCTGGCTCATAGAATCCAAGGGAGTCGGTGACGCCGGAACCGGGGTCGTCGACTTCGGCCGAGCCGGCGTCGATATCGGCGTCGATCTTGGTGGAACCTGGTATTGCCACAGCGGAGTCGGAGCCGGCATATATGGCATGAAGGGTGCTGGAGCATAAGAGTGAGGAACACCCAAATTGAAATCCATAGGACCCATGGGACCCGAAGGCGCTCCAGAGGGGTACCACGACCTCGAGAAAACACCATACATCGCGTTCAAAAACGCAGAAGGGTCCTGACCTGGAGTCGGGAATGGTGGATGCTCAGGCTGACTTCGAGGCACATTAGAATCTGTTTCCTCAACAGGATTCGAAACCTCTTCCTCAACAGGAACTCCATCGGCGTCCTCCGGAGCCGGAGATGGAGCCGGAGACGGAGCCGGAGACGGAGTCGGAGTCGGATCCGGAAACGGAGTCGGAGAATGGACCATCGACTCCGAAGGCGAAGCTTCACCTTCTCGATCCGACTCATGAGGAGGAATCACTTTCGACTTCATCCTTTTGGGAGACTTCGATCTGGAATGATGACGGGATCCGTGTCTCCTCTTCTTATGCTTCTTGTGGGAACCGGAAGCATGACCGGATGATGACTTCGAGGCCGACGCCTCTCGAGACCTTGACCTGGATCTCGACCTCGACTTCTTCGGATGCTTCGAGGATCTTTTAACCTTACTTGCTTTAAGTTTGGCAACAAGAAGTTTAGATTCCCTCTCACGAAGAGCCTTCGGATTCATCTTTTGACAAGATGAACAACCATCGACGTCATGATCCGAGCTTAAACACCAGATACAGTCTTGGTGAGGGTCCGTAACGGACATCATCTTCCCGCATTCTCTGCAAGGCTTAAAACCGGTCTTCTTTGTCGACATGACAGCAGAACAGAAATATCTGACAATGGAGAATCGAAGAAACGAAGTAACAATGTACTAAGGCTACAGAGTATCCCGAAACCGTTAGCGTCGACGACGCGGAAAAAAGGGAACTGATGTCATCACGCCGGCGTGGGCCTATTATAGGCGTCGGTGACGTCAGCGGAGTCGCGAGCGAGGTCGTGTCTCTATGACGTCAGGACTCCACGTCGGCGCGAGGCTACGAAAAAAGAATTTCCGAATGTTGCTGACGCAAAGGGGTATTCACAAGGTGAGGAATCCACACGGCAGATGTATCTATCAGAAATCTCCAGCTGCAACATGACCTAGCCCTCCACATACCTGACCACACGGCTATTCCCGAATTTAGTCCACTAGAGGCAAAGCTCCTCATGGGAAACTTGGGAAGGGGAGGAATATCCAAAATTTAGCGATCCCGGATAAACAATACCCCATCCACACTAGAGCCTCTTAGAGCCTGATGGGACCACTGGCTTGGACCTCTGGAGCAGGAAGGCTGGAGGGATGCACTGATGGCCCCATAGGTACTCACTATCTCAGCCAGGCTCCGCCTTATTCAGATCTACTACCTTCACTGTGCATATCTTACCCCAGCGCGACTCCATAGGGCAGGTTTCCTCCCTTCACCACAGTGCCCACGCTGTACAGCAGAGCCAGCCGACTTCTACCATATGGTTTGGTTCTGTGCCATCCTTTCTAAATACTGGACATCTATTGTCTTGGACCTAAGTGGCATACTGGGGTGGGAGGTTCCCCTCAATCCCCTTGCCCTTTTCCTGGGAGTGATGGCGGGACTAGATGGCTCCCGGGCCGACAAACTATTTTTGGGAACAGCTATATTGATAGCTAAAAGAGACATTGCAGCGGCCTGGAAGAACTCAAAACCTCCTTCGATGGCTTTATGGCGGGAAGGGGTGGACTGGTGTGCCATCCAAGAGAAAGCTGTGTACGAAGCAAGAGGATGCCCATGCAAACATGAGCGGGTATGGGGCAAATGGATGGGGCCGCTGGACAGAATTTTCACAGCACGGTTGGGCTCACACTCCAGACGAACAGGAAGGAGAAGTCACTTGCAAATGGCTTGGAATGTCTAATTTATATCAAAGTGGTGCTATGTTTACCTTGTTGTTTAAAAATGCCAATAAAACTGGTTATAAAAAAAATGGATGAAAGGTACAATCAGGGCTTCCTTATACTGGGGAAAACACATCTATTCCTGGAACACCCAGCTATGACCACTTTATATCTTCTTCTGAAAATACACAAAAAAGGATTTCCTTCATCTGGCTAGCCAATCCTACCTGGACTTGACTCAATTTGCTCCCGTATAGGTTATGAGAACATTGGAATGTTGGGAGATCCATTGAAAACAATGGAGTAGCTCCAGGCTTTTAATGGCTGGTATAAACCCGGAGCTCCAACATTGCAATGTTTCTTTGTTTACAGCTGTGGCTGTGAATAAAGGCTTCAAGGAGCCGGTGGGGATTTCAATCCTCTCGGGCTCCCTGAAGTCTTTGTTTTATTTGTTAGAACATTCTGCCCTCTAGTGGTAGAATGTTCTAATAGCCTTATAGCCCTTTGTAGCTGGGCTATACCGGCTATTAAAGTCCTGCTTCCTTGTTAAAGGGCCTTGCCTTTGGCTCGGGTCTTTAACGCTGGAGCGGGCCTTTAATAGCCGGTATAGCCCGCTCCAGTGGGCTATACCGGCTATAGTATATCCAACCACACTTACAACCATTGATAAAGATCTTTCCATCATACATCAAAAATACCAAGGACATCCTAAGTAAACTGGATAGCATTGAATGGGAGGAGAACTATACTTTGGTCACTGATGAGATTGTGAGAATGTACACCTCCATAAGACAGGAGGATTGGATAAAAGCAGAGGATAAAGCATTAGCAAAGAAATCAGCGCACTTGCTAGAATCAAACAGTATGATACTGGAGATGCCTAAATTCTGCTTCACAAACAATGTCTTCAGCTTCAATCACAATTACTACTTCCAAAGAGGGGGAAAGCGATGGGTGACAAATTTGCTCCACCAAATGCAGGCATCCTTATGGGTGAGGTAGAGAAACATTGGCTTTGGTAAGACCTCTTCTCAAAATTTACACCACATCGTGTTTTGGAGCCGGTACACAGACAATAATATACTATGCATCTTGCATGTGCCAACATCCACCCTAAAGAGATACTTTCAAATGATTAACACTAACAGAAGAACATCATGATAACCTACAATTCTTCCCAAAAAAACAGATGGATTTCGTGGATATTACCAGTCACAACAAGACCAACCAAATTGATACCATACTTCCCAGATAAGAAACGGTCACCAATGCAGCACTAATGGCAAACGATTGCCACCCTCCAAGCAACATTAAAAACATACTAAATGGAGAATCCTGTGGACTAAATGAATCTGTAGTGAACAACCAATCGTCAATGAAAAAGTCCAGGAGTTGATGGATAGATTAGAACAAAGAGGATACAGGGATTCAGATCTGGAAAGGAAAGCTAACAAAATTTCCACTAAACCCTGCAGGGATACAATAATTGACAGTTACACAAAAGGCAAATTGGAGACAAAAACAATCAGGGTTCTGACTAACTTCCACCTTGGACATCATCACATAGGAAAATATGCTGAAAAGGCACTGCGATACAAAAGGGGATGATGGACGGAGCGTTTGAACAAATCAAACACTCACCCCCAGTCAACTGATCTGGGTTTAATCCATCACCATTCTTTAGTTCACTCAGCCACCCCAGTTCAGACATGGCTATATGCAAATCAGTCTGACCCTGTGCCTTATGGGAACAGTCCAGCCCGAACTGCCAAGCCATGTCTTCCCTGGGCCGGAAACAAGCATCCTGGGACCGGTTTCGGATTCATAATCCTCATCAGCCAGGCTATCTTGAATCCAGTGGCCAAGTGAACAAGGGACTCACGTCTGAGTATACCCTGCCACACTTAGGGCGAACAAAGCGATACAAAAGGGGATGATGGACGGCACTGGCAACTCCTAACTAATAATCCATTCGACCAACTCGACAAATATGTTTGCAAAGGGCAACCAATTTGAAACAAATATTATGCAAGTCAACATTTTTAGTTAAAAGAACTACCACTATGAGCTGACGACTACGGGCGCCCCGGGAGTGCCTGAAAGGAGTGTTTGACGTCCTCAGCAGGGCGGGACCGAATATATGATGATACAACGAATTCCGTTGCAACGCATGCCTTTACCACGCATGCGTTACAACGGAATTCGTTTAGCACGCATAAACCTTTCACCGACTATTTGCGTGGTGACGTCATACGTCGTGAAGAGAAAACGGCATTTTTTTACCGATTTCTCTTAATCGACTCTGATGCCGACGTGACTTAAGGTGAGTTGTTTTATTTGGGGGGGAGACCCCCCCAAGCCCCCCCTTTTTTTTTTAACTTTTACCACATATGCCTTTACTACAAACATCGTAGTAAAGGCATGCGTGGTAAAGGCATTAGTTGTAACCACGCATGCGTTGTACTGCATGCGTGGTTAAAGATTTCGGGGAAACGGCTTCGTTGTAAAAGCCGTTTCCCGGCGGGACCAAGGTTAGTCACCGGCCCAGGAAGTACGTCAGGAAGCCCCAGAGAAGGAGGCGGGGTCAGCCAGCGTCCGAGGAGGAGGAGAAACGCCGGAGCAATGAGTTCCGAGAACAGAGAATGAGATCTGGACCGGTTACGAGGAGAGACTGAGCGAGGCAATGATACCGACCTCCGTTATCGAACCACGGTCTCAGGCAAGTGACACGGATGACCGGCCGCTATGTGAGCAGTTGGTTTCTCACCCACGCATGTCTAACGGGGCTATAAAAGATACTTTAGGGGTCTTGGGAATAGGACCTTTTCTTTTGGGGATTTAGAGAATTGCTCACACTTCCCCCTTTTTTGGTTTCTGAGTTTGTTGTGCAGCCTGCTAGGGGACTAGAAACCAGGCTGAGAGAAGGGTGTGGGTTCGGGAATCCAAGGAAGGGGAAAACCACCTCTCTTGGTGTCTGTTACTTTAAGTTTCCTCACTTTACCCTGTCCCAGTCCTCTTGGTTTTCCCCAGTGAATCTTAGAGAACCCCTGTCCATCCTTTGATCACACGTCCCAGGTGTTTTGGTGAAGGAGCCAGTACTTGTTTGTTTGGCAGGAAGCTAATTAACTATCCCATCTCATTTCTCAGAGGGTGTATCGGTATAAAAGAGGACCAGTGATGTAGAGACGATGCAACAGACACCCAAACAGCCGACGAGGAGAGACAAGGGAGGAAAAGATACGGAGCGGAAAACCGGGGACACATACATAAAGGAATACCTGGAGATACTTGCTATAAATAAACGTACTCTGCTTAAGCAAGCGTTATGTGGTCTTGTGTCTTGTCCTGTAACAGGTGGTTACAGAGAACATAGGATGAGAAAAAAAGAGAGTGAATACATTCTCAGACTAGAGACTAGAATGTAAGAACAAAAACATAGAAATGTACTATTGGATCCAGTAAAACATCCCCTTTACTAACCTTTCACATATTTTGGGCACATTTCTCCTGATAATACCACCCGTACAAATTGGGCACCATATCCCCATAACCCAGGGCAATAGTTGTCATCCGCTATGACTCAAGATGGACCTGTAGCTTCAGGTTTTATACCAGCTGCAGCCACCACATATTTTAAATGTCACAGCCAAGAAAGGCTCAACACCTACAATCTATATGATATATTGACCAACTTAAGTCATCTTTGTCACAGATAGCATATTCCTATGTAAAATTGTAACAATTAAACATCTACGACATGGATAGTATTATCATATTTTGCTTTTCATTCTGTGCTCTAGAGCCATATGGTTATGAAATCATCAGCCTATATTTCAGACCAGTAAAATTGCTGTATTATGAATCACAACAATTAACCAGCTCCTTTGGCTTGCTTTTAAGAGTCTCACAATGATAATTCTAGTTAATTCTTGACATGGTTAATTAACCCCAATATCCTGAGCCATGGATGCCTACGTAACGCCACTGATGTACCCAAAGCTCGGGCGATGGAGTCTGCACTGTCGAGGCTAGACTCAATAACTTGCCCTGAGGTCACCTCCTCATCCTGGATGATGACCAAGAAATGTGACTAAAGATCATTGGGCATTTTCGGTGCACAAGTACTAGCCATGTCCCATAAAGCATGGATAACCTGCCTAGAAGGCATGCTGCATTAAGACACTCCCAGCAGTAAAAACGTTTTGGAGCAGGCTTTCAGTCTTTTTGATTCACTAACGGTGGTGCCAAAGGGATAGTGCCCGCAGAGAATTTTGAAAATGATGATGTCTGTGTAACTAGACTTTCAAGGAAAAGAGTGTCCTGAGAGAAACTGAGGATCACCCGACCCTGGCCTGTATCTCCTAGCAATGGTCCAGTTGACAGCTGGAGTAGATGAGCGCTTGGTGCAGGTGGCAAGGACAGGATCCAGTGTGGCCTCATTAAAAGGGGCCGGAGGTTTTGCTGAATGAGTTGTAGGCTGCAGCACCTCTTAAAATATTGGCCCTGCATTCCAAAATGGGCAAACAAAAATCCAAAGTTTCTGCCACTTTTCTCATAACAGTAAGATAAGGGGGCACCCCAGTAATCAGAGGGCCTAAAGGGTCCATGAACTCAGATTTCAGGTGAGGTGTTGAGCCCAATGACATCCACAAGGTATTGGAAACCCCAAGGGGCATCACGAGAGTTTCCAGCATCATCTGGGTCTGAATACGTTAGAAAGAGTTCATCTATGGAGTGCCTCTTCTCCTTAGATTGCTTCTCCTCAAGGAGACACTGGGCATCCCTTCTAGCCCACTGAATAGTCCCTGAAGGTTATGAGTCGTGTGGGCGGGTTCCTGTGCCGTTATCGTAGCCAATAGCATTGAAGCCAAGACCATGACCAGCGGCAACGGGCTGGGTAGTGTTTGTGCCTGTACCAACAATGGTGTCATTGAGACAAATGGCAATGACTGGGGTATGGAAGGGTCTAACTGCTCTGTGGGAAGATATACAAGCAGGAAAGCCTGCAGGACAACCCAAAAGGAACAATGGGCCCAAAGGCGCACCGAAGGGCAACATGGCCTGCCTGAAAACCTCAAACATGGCATTCAGGTATAATACGTCATCGCACCACACCTCCGAGACGTCATCAACTGCTCCTTCAACTCCGCCACCTTCCCAGAAGACTGGAAACACGCTGAACTCACCGCCCTTCTGAAAAAACCAACAGCGGACCCCACCGAACTAAAAAATTACCGCCCCATCTCGCTTCTTCCATTCCCGGCCAAAGTCATCGAGAAAGCCGTCAACAACCAACTCGCCGCCTTCCTCGAAGCCAACAAATCCCTCGACCCCTCACAATCTGGCTTCCGAGCAAAACATAGCACTGAGACTGCCCTCATCGCAGCAACAGACGACATTCGAACTCTACTGGACAATGGAGACACAGTCGCCCTCATCCTCCTCGACCTCTCTGCAGCATTCGACACAGTCTGCCACAGCACCCTTCTACAACGCCTCAATAACATCGGAATCCAAGGAAAAGCACTTGAATGGATCACCTCGTTCCTCACCGGAAGAACCCAGAGAGTCCGCCTTCCTCCATTCAAGTCCGAGGCCTCTGAAGTCATCTGCGGCGTACCTCAAGGATCCTCACTCAGTCCCACCCTCTTCAACGTATACATGAGCCCCCTCGCGGCCATCGCACGCCAACACAACCTCAACATCATCTCCTACGCGGACGACACTCAACTAATCCTTTCTCTCACCAATGACCCCAGCACCGCCAAAACTAACCTACACGAAGGAATGAAAGAAGTTGCCGAATGGATGAAACAAAGCCGTCTGAAACTGAACTCAGACAAAACAGAAGTCCTCATCTTAGGTACTTCCCCCTCTGCATGGGACGACTCCTGGTGGCCGGAAGCCCTCGGAAAAGCACCCATCCCGACAGACCACGCACGGAACCTGGGCGTCATCCTGGATTCCTCACTTTCGATGAACAGACAAGTCAGCGCCGTATCCTCTTCATGCTTCAACATTCTTCGCATGCTCAGAAAAACATTTCGCTGGATCCCCTCCGAAACAAGGAAAACAGTCACCCACGCTCTGGTCACGAGCCGACTGGACTACGGAAACACCCTCTACGCGGGTACTACCGCAAAACTCCAGAAAAAACTCCAACGAATCCAAAACGCATCAGCCAGGCTCATATTAGACATCCCACGCAACGAACACATCTCTGGTCACCTTAAAGACCTCCACTGGCTACCCGTCAATAAGAGGATCACTTTCCGACTGCTTACCCACACACACAAATCACTCTACGACATCGGACCAGATTGCCTCAACTCTCGACTGTCCTTCTACACACCCCCCGCCAACTACGGTCTTCCAGCCAAGCCCTCGCCACTGTACCTCGCATCAACAAGACCACCATGGGAGGCAGATCCTTTTCATACCTGGCTGCTAAAACATGGAACTCACTCCCCGCTTACCTGCGCCTCACCCAGAACCACCTAGCGTTCAGAAAGCAGCTTAAAACGTGGATATTTGACAAATAATCCTCCTCCCCTTCCTAAGCGCCTTGAAACCCTCTGGGTATGTAGTGCGCTATACAAATTTTATGACTTGACTTGACTTGACTTACGTGATTCACACTGGGAAATCAGGATAGGGCTGTTCAAAAGACATTGGGGATGGAGGAGTAGGTGGCGCCAGGACCTCCACTGGTGCCTGCGGCAAAGGCTCTAAAGAAGCCTAGATGTCGACGAGGCCCGGCTCCAAAGAGGAGCCTGAAGAGAGAGGAAACCCCAGCAGGGAATTGCCTTGTTTTGTTCTTCCCGATGCTGTGCCTCCTCTTTTTCTTATGTTTATGGCAGGAAGACCTAGAAGTTGATGATCCTGGTGACCTCGAGAGAGAGATAGAGGCTGCGACTTGCATCTGCTCCTTTTGTCATCTTTGGCTCAGGGCATAAAGAGTTTAACTTCTCTTGCTTTTATGGTCTATGGATGCATATTATGGTATGACTCGCGAGTCATGACTAAAGCTTAGACACCAGAGGCAAACGTAATGGAAGCTGGTGGCCAGCATCTGACCCCCACAGTTTTTAGATGGTTTGAACCCTGACTATTTTAGAGGTGACATTTTACTGTTGCAGTTGAAAGAATTTCTAAGAGAAAGAAATGTACGTAGAGCTCCAGACTATATCAAAGGTGCAGAAAAAATAAATGGAAGAAAAGGTTACTTGAAGTCCTAGTTCTGCATCGTAGGAATCTTCATTGAACAGTAGCATAATTCTGTGCTGCCTGTGCAATCATAAGCGAATGAATAAAATGAAACTGCATTACCATTTTAACATAAAAAAAGAACTGGCTATCTGTGGTAACTTCCAGTTGGATGCACTATGGATAGAATAACCTCCTGGGGCTGTATTACGGAATGGGGCGCATTTTCCTCGTTAGTGTTGGGACCACCATTTAAAATGTGCGCCCAGCTCTAACAAGGAAAATGTGCCGCATTATAGTGAATGTGCTGCCCCCAGGGCAGTCATGAAGTCGTGCTGTCCTGTAGGCAGCGCACTCAGTGAAATACAGAGCAGCTTTGAAGCAGCCTCTCCATGTTTCACTATGCATTTTTAAGAGGGGTGAGAGATTCCCTTGCAGGCAGGTGCAGTGAGGGACTGCACCGGCTTGCAAGGGGATATCTAGGGCTCAATAGGGCCCCTTTTCCCCCTGCCGAGGGCTGCCATCAGGGGGCGCACAGACAATGCGCCTCCTGACAGCTTCTTTGCCTCTGGGCCCGCGTCTATAATAGGGTGAGGGCACGGAGGCATAGGGCCTCCCTCATAGTCATGAGGCCACGCCCCCACACAAATGAGGGCACACCCTCTTGACTAAGCACTGGTGCTATATGTGCGCCAGCGCTTTCAGTCTTACAGAAGGGGCTGCACAAGCGTATGCGGCCTCTCCTTTAATACCAATGTGCACATGGGTCACGCAAAGTGGGCGTACATGCCCATGGCACCCTGGGGTTACAAAATAATGGGGGGGGGGCACAGAAAATCCACTGGACCTGGGTAGATTATGGTACTAACGAGAAGTTTTCACAGTGAACAATGATTACAAAACGAAATTCATCATCACCTTTGAATAAATCATAAACAACATTTATTCATGTTAAACCCATTTATACATGTTGAACGCGTAATGTTCATGTGCATGAGCAGCACAATTGTCTGTAATAACGTGAGAAAGGTGCTCCAGAAGGAGATTGGTGGGAAGTGCAGCAATGTGTGCGAGTGAAGGTTGGTGAGAGAGGAAGGGCAATGTGCAATATAAACATCCAAAACACAAATAGCTTATCCAGCCACTTTAAGGCTAACCTATTTACAAAAACATGATATTAAAATGATTCGGTGAATTTATCACTGTCATCAATATATGGATAACAAAGTAAAGCCATCGACGTTTCGACCCCAAGGCTGCAGATAAGGATTCTGAGCCTTAGAGTAGGGTCTTCATCAAGACAATAGGAGAAACACTTCACCTACCAGGACATTCGGTGGGAAAGCTCAAAATACGGGGCCCTCAGGCTCCTAGGTCAAAGAGAAATCCAATTCTTGAAAAAGTGTCAATATATTATTCAATGGGATGTATGACGGTACGACGCGTACCGTTACAACGCGTCCCTTTACGACGCAGTTTTAACAACGCAAGTCGTTACAACGACTTGCGTTGGGGGGGCTGATAGTGAATAGTTTAATTTACTATTCCAACACCAGTCCCCGTGGATAGTAGGGAAGGTGTTGGATAGTAAATTAAACTATCCCCTATCCTAGAGCGCCCTCCAACGAAAGTTGTTGTAACGACTTTCATTGTTAAAGCTGCGTCGTAACGCAACCGCGTTGTAGCGGTTGCGTTGTAAAGGATGTTCCCCATTCAATGATATGCCCGGTTAGTCGTAGAGCAGAATAAATCCAATTGCTCTAAAATAATCTCCGCACAGGATAAATGTCCGTAAACTGGCTTGCCCAGGGAGCATGCTGGGTAGTACGGCCCCTGGGCTCTTAAAGAGACAGGTCCCTTTTTATCACTCTACAATGAAAGCTTATTGCTTCATTTTCTTTTTCTTCCCTCCATACATTTTCACCTTCCTGCACAATAAATGTAGCAGTGCAGGCTTGAAAACTGATATTCAGATTCATCATATGCTCCCAGAAAACTTACCTCTGATATGCCATCGCAGGGTGTGGCTCTTTATGAACACTTGGGGCCTTTTGGACTGCCCGTCTGATGTGCAGGAGGGCGAAATGTTAGTCCACTTTGACTCCTTAAATCAGAGAATTAGGCAGCTACTACTACAGCCGATTAAGAGTAGACAGGGGAACCCACTGGTTCGACACCCACTGCTCCTTAGCTAATCACAGGTTAAGGAAGGCCCGCTCTCCTATCCCGAAAGATCCCATTGCTATGTGTGAGACTTCTATAAATATACTCTGAAATGCAGGAAGAAAGCACTGAATAAATGACTGGGAGCTCCTGGAAAGTGCGTCGACCAAACACAAGGAGTGGTTCCACCTAATCCCCTTTTAAATTGCAGTGTTCCAGGCACTGACTGGGTTTCACACTTTAGTGCTATTTACCACTTGGTGGAAGATGGGTGCTTGAGGGAACAGCTGACGGACAAACTATCTCATTCACCAACACGGTTCGGCACCCTGCAGGAAGTTATTATAGCTATTAGGCCATATGGTAAAGCTCCAGGGCTGGATGGGTCCCCAAGGATTAAATTAAGTGGAATATGGACCTCTGGAGGACTCTGATAAGAAAACGAGTTACTTACCTGTAACTTCAGGTGTCCAGTATTGGTATCTTTCATAGATTCACATGCTTGAATCATCCCCGTCGTCAAAGTGTGAGTCTCACGGTACAAATAAACTATATACATAATAGTAATAAAATATCATACAATAGGCTATAATGCATCCTAAAGTCACTAAATTAGCCTATCCTTGTCTTTTTGTAAAAAGAACCAAACTTGGAACCCAGCCAATCAGGCTCCAGCACCCTCTAGAACACTCCACAGAGAGGCAAGTCCCTCAGATTTCGTAGCACATGACAGTAAGTATACAGTAATAAGGGAAGCCTCTCCGGGGAGCAGGGTGGGTCGCATGTGAATCTATGAAAGATACCAATACTGGATAACTGAAGTTACAGGTAAGTAACTCGTTTTCTTATCCATTATTAGGGTATCTTTCATAGATTCACATGCTTGAATCAGAATAGCTAGCAGTAAAAAATCATAATTCATTAGAGGATGGTGGGTATTATATAGATAACATTACACACTTTGTGCAATATAATAGTAAACATACTTATTTAACATAAGCCACATCATATGAGAAACATTAGAAACCTTAACAATGAAAAGAGACAGTATTCAAAAGCATGAACACAATAGTTACCTCTCGAAAGAGGCTTACCTTATTTGAAAAGATTACGTAACACTGCTTGACCAACTGCTGACTCAGCTTCTGTAGCCAGACCCAGACAGTAATGCCGTGTGAATGTGTGCACATTCTTCCATGTCGCAGCACGGCAAATCTTCTCCAGCGGCACTCCGGCAAAAAGCAGTGCAGATGATGACACGGCCCTTATGGAATGAGCTTTAGGCTGCAAGGACAGAGGGCTTCCAACTTTAGAGTGGCAAAATTGAATCGCTGATGCAATCCATCTTGCAATTGTGGATTTCGTCACAGCTGTACCTGGTTTTTGACCACCTTAAGATACAAACAATTGATCCAACTTCCGGATGGATACAATTTGTGAGAGGTAGAATTTAAGGCACCTTTTAATGTCCAGAGTGTGTAGGGCCTTCTCAGCCGTGGTAGACGGACTGGGAAAGAAAGTACGTAGAATAATGGGCTCATTAAGATGGAACCTTCTGAATGGCGGTAGGATTCGTTTTTAAGAGAACATAGTCATTGGTGAACCTTATGTATGGCTGTTTGATAGTAAATGCATGAATTTCACTGACTCTCCTAGCAGAGGTAAGCGCCAACAAAAGAGCAGTTTTCCATGCAAGATATTTAAGATCTGCTTTGTGCACAGGTTCGAATGGGTTCTTAATGAGCTGAGACAGAACCAGATTAAGCCTCCATTCAGGGGGAGGAGCTCTAATGGGCGGAAAAGCTCTAAAGGGACCTTTTAAAAGTTGCTTGACCAAACGGTTAGGAGCAGACAGATGGGCCGTCAGTAGAACGTCTGTACGTTGAGATTGCGGCCAGATGCAGCTTAACTGATGCGAACATGAGTCCAGACTTGGTTAATGAGAGAAATTAGGGGGAAAATCTTTTCTGGAGAACATTCCAAGGGATGTGTATCATTATTACAGCACCAAGAACAGAAACGTTTCCATTTCGGAGAATATGTTTATAGAGTAGAAGGAGCTCTTGCTTTTGCAAGTATATCCCTACAGTCTTGCGGTAAATCTAGCTCCTTGAATTCAGTGAGCTCAGAAGCCAGGCATGAAGCTGCAGAGGGGCTGGATGCGGAGAATCTGGCCCTTGCTCATTGTCAATAGAGTTGGAGACACTGGGAGACAAATGGACTGCATTCTGGGTGTAGGAGAAGCTCTGTGAACCAGTGCTGACGCGGCCATCATGGGGCAATGAGAATCATTCGGCACGGTTCCAGTTTCATTTTTCTGTGAAGCCTAAGGAGCAGCGGAAGGGGGGGGGGGAGCGTAAGCGAAAATCCCCGTCCATCTCACCATGAAGGCGTATCCCCAAGAGCCCTTCTCCGGATACCAACTGGCATAGAATAGGCATTTCTGATTTGTCTTGGAGGCAAAGAGATCCAAGTTGGGTCTACCCCACATCAGAAAAATGTGATTCACTACTGACTGTTCCAGTTTCCATTCATGGCAAGAATTTGATGTTCTGCTCAGTGTCCACCAGAGTGTTGTTTACTTCTGGCAGATGCTCCACCTTTATAGTAATGTGATGAGAAAGAAGCCACTTCCATATGCTATGAGCTTCCTGAGATAGGATGTGAGAAAGAGTACCCCCTTGCTTGTTTAGGTAATGCATGCAAGTGGTGTTGTTGGTTCTTGTGAGAACTGATGAACCCTGAAGTCTTGGGAGAAGTGACTGTAGGGCCAGAAAAATAGCTTGAAGCTCTAGGAAATTGATGTGCATTCTTGACGATGCTTTGGACCATTTTCCTCTTATGCAGAGATCTTGGAGGTGCGCACCCCATCCTTTGAGGGACGGGTCTGTAGTCAAGATGAATTCTGGGGGGTGAGGAAGAAAGGTAAGCCCGGACGAGACATTGCTGGAGCGCTGCCACCAAAGCAGAGCCTCTCGCATAGCCGGGGTTATCTTCACCAGGTCGTCGAACGACCCTGTTATGTGAAGCCATTGACTGTCCAGTTCTTCTTGAAGAGGTCTCATTCTGAGACGTGTGTGAGGAATCAAAAGGACTGCAGAGGACAAAATTCCGAGAAAGGATTTTATCTTTCTCACAGAAGCAAACCTTCTTTGTCGTAGGTCTGACGCTAGAGAAACCAGATGCGATTGTCTTTCTGTGGACAAGGATGCTTTGTCCTAGATAGTGTCCAAAACTGCTCCCAGAAACTGAATTATTTGAGACGGTAGAAGAACTGATTTTTAGGAATTGAGAGACAGTCCCAGTAATTGAAACATGCGAAGGCAGGTGTGTGTTGCTTCTGAAACCTGCTGAAAAGACAGAGCTTTTATTAGCCAATCATCCAGATATGGGAAAAGCTTTAGCCCCTGCAGCCTGAGATGAGCCGCAACCGGAGCAAGGCATTTTGTAAAAACTCTTGGAGCTGCACGCATGCCAAACGGGAGAACCTTGAACTGAAAATGCGCACCTGCCAGAATAAAAGGGAGGTACTTTCCATGTTTGGGGTGGATCGGGTTGTGGAACTATGCATCCTGTAGATCTACTGTTGTCATGAAGTCGGCATGGTCTAGGAGCCATAGGATCTCTTGAAGAGTAACCATGCGAAAGGATTTCTTTTGCAGGTATTTGTTCAGTTTCCTCAAATCTAGGATTGGTCTCCATTCTCCCGACTTTTCTTGACTAAAAAGAAACAGGAGTAAAAACCTCTTCCCACTTGAGAGCGAGGCACTTTCTCTATAGCTCCTTTTTGTAGCATAGTCCTTGCCTCTTTCCTGAGAAGAGCTAGATGTGGTGGATGCTTCTTTAAAGCTGGATGGGGGAAGGAGGTTTACAAATTCCAGGGTGTGTCACAATTTGATTATTTCCAAAACCCACTTGTCCGAAGTCAGCTTTTTACATTGGTTAAAATGACAAGAAATGTTCGGCATCTTGGTGGTGAAGTGTGGCAGAACTGTTGCATTTGTTGGGGAAACGTCACTGTTTCCTACCATTATCTCTGTCCTGCAGGGGCGGTTTCCTCCTGGTCTGTTGTCTGTAAGAGGCAGCAGGGGGTGCTCTGTAAGATTGTTGCTGCTGTTGAAAAACATATCTGTTCTGATAAGACTGGGGTTGGTACTTTTGATACCCTCCATGAAAGGAGAAAGACCCCCTGCCACAGGTGGCATCTTCCTGTATTGAAGCGTACCCAGGCCTTTGCCAGTGTCAATGTCTTTTTTAATCTCTTGCAGGGCATCGTCGTTGTACTTGCTAAAGAGCGCATCACCATCGAAAGGTCTGTTGAGGATTTTGCTTTGAATTACCGGGAGAAAAGTGGTGGATTTAAGCCAGCCAGGGCGATGTAGAACCGTCGCTCCAGCCAGTAGTCGGAATCCTATGGAGGCTAGATCCATGGAAATGTTGATTGTTTTCAATGCCTATTTTTCCCCTTACAGGAGAATTTTTCTCGCCTTGTGCTTCTTATCCTCTGGTAAAAACTAAAGGTATGTGGCAATATCTGACCACATTTGGTGGTCATACCTCCCTAGGATTGCCAAATGAGTTAGCGGCATGAATGGAAGCACCTGCACCATGGTGGTAAACCTCTTCCCTATACGGTCGAGCCTCCTACCATCCTTGTCAGGAGGCGCAGTCATCAGCACCAATGAATTGCTCGACCTGCACTGAGCATCATCATCTTGTACCCCTTGGTCTTGTGGTATAGGTACAATATCTTGAGGCCCAGCGGCCGGGGCAGATGAACTTGTTATGCAAAACAGATGGAGGAGAAAGCTGCTTAGAACAGCGTCAGCCGCAGTTGGAAAACGAGTGTAGTAATCTTGCAGCATAACTGCCAAGTCCTGTACCAAAGCTACGGGCATCTGCACTACAGGTTTCTGACAAGTCAATAAAACTTGAGGCCTTTGCACTGTTTGATAAGGCACATAATACTCTTCTTCCGCATCATCCTCTTTGTATTCAACATGAAGCTAAGAAGGGCTGTGTGCAGGACTGAACAGCCCATCATCCTCTGACTCTTCCAAAAAATGGCTCTGAGGCAATGGAGAAATGTATGACGGGTCGTGGTAGTAGCCCCTCTCAGACGGGAGTGTAGACTCTAATTTTGATGATAAAATAGGAGTCACCTGCAGTGAAGAAGGCCTTTTCAGTGGGATCGTTAACGAGATAACCATGGATGGAGACAGGGACAGCTGAATCTGCTATTACCGATGTTAGCATCAGCGTTGTCGACGGAAGACCCGTCATCGACGATGTCGTTGTCGAAGTGGAGTCCTTCGTCGACGGTGGAATCGTCTACGAGAATATAACTGTCATCGACGGTAGGAGCGTCAAAGGGAGAGGAACTACCGTCGACGGTTGGAGCGTCGTCGAGAATGGCGTCGTCGGTGGTGCCGTCGACGGAGGCGAGACTGATTGCCGGCGGCATCGTCGACGTTGTCGACGGCAGAAGCGATTTAATCTTCGTTGTCGAAGGTATAGATCTTACCGGCTCTTCCGTCGATGGGGTCTTTTTGACGATGACAATCTGATAGACTCTGACTGAGTCTTGGACTGCTTCAATGCCGTTTTAAATGGCACTTTTGATGTTTCCACAGTTTTTCCTTCTGAGGAGAAAGAAAGCTTTTCTTTTTAGAGGAAGAGTGGCTAGCCTCCTGATGTGACTTTTTAGATGATTTGCCAGCTCTTTCAGGTGGATCCTCAGACCTATCCCTCTTCTTAGACGCTGGAAGGCTCTCACTATCATGTTCTTCAGACACCACTTCAGATCTCACCTTCAATTTCTCCAGCCAGATCAACAACCTGCCTTCACTATCCTTTAGGGTCTTTGAAGAAAAAGTTCTACAAATCCTGCAGTCCTTGACCTTATGAGAAGGATATAAACAATATATACATTCCTTGTGGGGATCCTCAAAATGCAATCTCTTTTTCCCACAGGAACTACAAGGCAAGAATAATCCTTTCTTTGAAGATTCAGACATCCTGTACTCACAGTATTCAGCAAACTTTGTGACTCCCTGTCACACGACATGCAGTAGAAAATCTCAGGGACTTGTCTCTCTGTGGAATGTTTTAGAGGGTGCTGGAGCCTGATTGGCTGGGTTCCAAGGATGGTTCTTTTTACAAAAGGACAAGGATAGGATAATGTAATGACTTTAGGGTCTATTATAGCCTATTATATGATATTTATTACTATTATGTATAAATTTTATTTGTACAGTGAGACTCCCACCTCGATGGTGGGGATGATTCAAGCATGTGAATCTAAGAAAGATACCACATTACTGGATAAGGAATGTATTTAACAACTCCTTAAGCATTAAGATCCCTATTTCCTGGTCCCTTTCTACATTAGTTCCTATCTTTAAAAAATGGAACTGTATGTCACCTAAATGTTACCGCCTCATCTCTCTTATTGAAAGTACAGTTATGGTCATTGGGCAGGTGATGTTTTATCTCTTAAAATCATGGGCAAACTACAATAATATCTTGTGTCCCTCCCAATTTGGATTTCGACAGGGGCTCGGTACACCAAGCGCTGTCCACTGTACCAGGCTTTTATGGATTTGTCGACATCTTTTGCTGTGTTAATAGATCCAAACTTTGGTTGATGTTGCTGGACTTTGGATTGGAGGTGTCACTGGTGAACCTCCTGCACACTTTACATTCGGAAAGCGAAGGTTCGATATGGTCTGGCTGGAGAACTGTCAGACACTATTCTCCTAACCCGTGGGATGCACCAAGGATGTTTTATGGCCCCACTACTTTTTATTATCTATATCAACAATCTGTATCCTGCTTTGGTTAACCTCTTCGAGGCTCATGACGAGGTCAGCTCGTCATGAGCCACGGCGCTCCGGTGCACATGACGAGCTCAGCTCGTCATGAGCCGTGGAACGCTCAGGTGCTGAGCGTTCCACGGGAGGTAATACACCTGTGACGAGCTGAGCTCGTCATGAGCACCGGAGCGCCGTAGCTCATAACGAGCTCAGCTCGTCATGAGCATGGGGGCGCTGTGCGCGCCCCCCTCCCCCAGCACAGCGGGGGAATTACCCACCAGCGAAGGGGCAAGAGCCACTAGAGAAATCCCTATGGTTTTCCCAAGTACCTGTACTGGTGCTGATCTGTGCAGATGATGCAGTACTTATGGCACAGACTCCAAGAGCTCTATGCATGTTGGTGGAATCTTTTATATCCTTTGTGAGTGACCTGAACCTAGCCACAAACTATGAGAAATCACATATAATGGCATGTGGACCAGGCAGGAAAAACGTATCCAATCTAAGGGTGAGGGGACAATTAGTGGGCAGCGTGAATTATTTTAACTATCAGGGGGTTTTTCTTAGCTGCTCTGGTTCTTTGACAGCTGTAGGTTAACTAGTTACAACAGGGGATCAGTGGGGCAGTGAGAGCATTATTTAATTTGCAGCAGGCATGGGGACAGTTTCTCCTGTTTTTGAACATTTATATTGCTCAGAGTTTATGTACGGTGCTATACGGTGCTGGGCTATGGAGTTATAAGGATGTTTCCACCTTGCAGATTGAGGCAAATTGTATTTGCAGGCAGCTTTTGTGTCTTCCACCAACCAAGCTCACATTTTATTATGTACTCAGAGCTTAAAACTCCAGTATATAACCGACAATTATTTTGTACTCGGAGCATAAACCTCCAGTATATAACCGACAAAGTTAGGTTAGTGCCCTCTCACTTTGGGTCTGTGTTTCGGCAAATACAGATGCAGTCTGAACAGAGATATCCTTACAGACAGCCTTAAACTGGATAAGCGCCTCTCAATTCCCTGTCGGGAAAATGTACAAAAACGTTTTAACGGACTAAACCTACATTACTTTTTCGATGCCCATCTCACTTTCAGAATATGTGGTAAGATGATGGCGAAGTATTGCTTCTTAGAGTTCTGTCACTCCCAATATTTGAACAATGAGTCAAGCAGAAGCACTATCAAAGAGTACCTCACCTTCTTTGTACCTGAGGAGCCTGTACAGGATCTTGTATACCGCTCTCTCGTTGGAGAGATGTTTACTGTTTCGCTTTAGGGCTGATATGGTGGGGTGGCTTTTTAGGTTTCGCCCTGGCCCAGGGCGAAATCTTATGTCTTACACTGTGTGCTTTAGTTCAGCCTCTCTCTTCCATTGGCTAGCTCCATAAATGGAGGCTAGCCATTGGAAGAGAGATCTGTCCGTCATTTACCGAGGCGATTGGTGGGCGTTCCCGACGATTCTTTCCCTCTCCGCAACGTCATGAAGACGTGGCCACTGTGGGCGTGTACTTTTTTTTTTTTACACCGATGTTTGTGTTCATTGTTCGTCTTGTCCCTGTCCCGCTGGCTGTTTCCTGACCACCCTCCCGCTGTCCGTGTGCCTGCCCGCCCCCCTCCCGCTGTCCGTGTGCCCATTAACCTGCCCCCCCTCCCTCTGTCTGTGTGCCTGCTCGCCCCCTCCCGCTGTCCGTGAGCCCGTGACCCCGCCCCCCTCCCGCTGTCCGTGTGATATTTTCTTCTGTCCTCTCTCTGGTCCTTGATCTAGAATCTGAGCTCTTACCTGTCTCCTTGGGGCCTGAACCCCCCTCTCTCATCGCTGCCCCCTAAACTCAGTACTGCCATTTTCAATTACTTGCTTGCCCTGTCCTGCGTGTGCGGCTCCCTCACATGTCCATAACATACTGTTCATTGTCCTCGTTACTGCCCTTCCTCCAACTTTCTTTGCTTGCTGCCCCTTGGTCTTTCTTTGCTGTTTCCTCATCTCCCCTTTCCCTCTCGGAAGTGTGACTCCTCGTTAGCCGCTCACAACCAGGGGGATTTTAGTTTATGAAGTACGTTAAATATGACGCTAAAATGAAGAAAGGTTTAAAAAATGAACGAGAAGCAGAGCTGTTGGGATGTCATTGAAGCGTTTTGTGACGCCATGGAAAGCCAGTGTGGTGTTCTCAAAAGCGAGTGTGAAGTAATCACAAGTAGTTTGATTCCATCCACACCTATTGTGATGTCATCCAACATGATTGTGATGTCATTGAATGCTGCAATGATGTCATGACCATTTGGCATTATACCTTCGAAAGCTGATATGACATCATCAAAAACTGACAAGAGACAATTTAAAATAATTGTGACTTCATCAGAGCTCATGTGATGTCATCAATATATAACTGAGGCGCCATTGGAGAAGGTGTGAGGTCATCAAAAGTTGTGTGGACGCCATGGACAACCCTAGGGATGCTGCTGACAGGTTTTGGAGACTTCGCAAAGGCACGAGGCGTGGGATGAAACCACAAATGGGAAAAGCGTCTCGTCAGGGGCAGTAGGCGCCACAATAAATGCAATTACAATGACATCGTGCTATCGCCAACAACTGGGAGTTGTGACCTCATAGACCTCATAGTAAGCTGCCATGAGATTAGTTCTAACTCGTACAATGCCGATCTAGACGATGTTGGTGCCTTGACAACTGTTGCGATATGATCAATTATTGTCATGACTTCGTTGACACCTGTTGAATATTGTTAATTAGTGGGATCGTGCGATATTAAACTATTGTGATGCAATGAACTAGATGTTTTGGTGTCATCGATAGCTGTTGATCTATGAATAATTTCTGTTAGGGTGTCATTCATAGCCATGAGATAGAAGTATTGCGGCTATGATGCCAATGATGACTATTGCAATATAATAATCCACTGTTGTGATATAACAGATACACTTGTTGACATCATTATTTCTGTTCTGATGAGTTCATCCATAACTGTTGTTATATAATGAATTATGTATGTCATCCCTATCGGTTGTGATATGGGGTACTTTTATAATGCCTATGATATATGTCGCGATACTGTGAAGTAGTTCTATCAGTCGCTATTGTGCAGTGGCGCCTCACTTTTACCGTGCCATTAAACACTCTTGCGATCTGAATGAAGGGTTGATGGAACGAAGCCACGGAAGGCTGTTGTGACGTCATTGGTGGCTGTGGTGATGCCACGAGAGCTGCCACGCGCGCCCATGTCTCGACAGAAGCCTCCGCTCCACCCAGCCCTCATTATTAGTGGGTGCATCGAGGTACGTGGGTGGCTCGGAGGCGATCCCCAGGTTTCCTTTCTCGTGGCCCTGCCACTCTCGCCCGGCCTGAGAGCCGGAGGTCTGCGCTCGTCGGGCCACACCGCTTCCCTGGAAGTAAATATGCGGCCGGGGTCACCTGTGCGGCTCTCTCCTGCCCTCCCTAGCATGTCACAGCCTAGGGGGCCTTATCTTCATCTGAATGTGTGTGCGCTGTATTACCGGGTGTTATGTAGCGCGCTGTGTGCTAAACACCTGAGCTCTTTGTACAGCGCCTATCCCCCCGCTGGGTTTCTCCGCGCTAGGATTCCAGGCTGATATCACTGTAGAGCAGTCTAGTGACCGTAGGATGGCCTCGAGGCGCTCCACGTTCTCGGGGTCGACACTAGTGTTTTGATATAAATTCGCGCAGTGGCTGACTGGCATGTGATTTGCAAGACACAGGCCCGCGCGGCCGGTCCCTCGCCCCAACCCCCACCCGACTGGGCACGTGAAGGTCGCTGGGTAGGCTGGCAGCCTACCCAGGGCGCCGTCGGAGGGTGCCCACATCCGCCCGCTGTCTAAGGGACGCAATGAGATGCGCCCATGAAGCAGGTGGAGACACTGGGTACCAAACGTGCACCGATAGCCGCGAGGGCACTCCTGCCTAGGGTGAGGGGTCCTGGCACTCCGTACACCACCAAGTACTGGGCTGGGGTTGCTTTCTATACATTCCCGCTTTGGAAGGTAGACTACCAGGTACGTAGGGTAATTTACCCAGGATCACACAATGCAATAAAGCGCAGAAGATGGGGTTAGAAATCATATCTGCTGGAGGCACAGCGGAAGGTGTATTCCCCGGCGCTGGTCTCCCCGGGATGGCGGAAGCGTTTCATCGTGTGAGATTGTGAATGCTTACAATACATTAACATGCATGTGTGTTTCTGTGTCTACAGAGAGTGTGTGAATTAGTTGTAAGCGCACATCATTTGTGAGGATATTGTATGCCTTTAATTGCCTTTCTATACATCTATTATGTGGACATATATGAATTAATTGTCTGCGAGCACACACTAAGTGAGTGTAGGTATGCATTACATGTATCTGTTTTCATGTAGCATGTGAAGAGCATGTCTGTTCACATCTGTTTGTCCGTACAGTTTTCTGTGTATATTTGATGATCTCTGTGCATGTAGTAATGGCTTTGTAAGTGTTGGTGGATGTGTGTGTTTGTTGTTGCCTGTGCACTGTGTAGTTGTGCTATTCTGTGTATATCTTTTACTGTATGGGCATTACTTTGCATGTACTTTCCCTCTCTCTCTCTGTCTGCATACACACACGTCTCTGAGTGAGTACGTGATGAAACTCGCGCTTGTGTGTCTGTGATTGTGATGTCTCTGTGTATGTAACCGTTTGTGTGTATGAAGATGCAGGTGACTGTGCTTCTATCAGTGTGTCGCTTTGTATCAATGTGTAGCTTGGTGTTTCTGTATGATTGTTCTCATATCTCGAGTTTGTGTACTTGAATTTGTGTGGTGATTATGTGTTTATTGAATGTATTTGCAGTTCTATGTACATCTCAGAACTACAGAACACCAAAATAAAGATAAACTGTTGATGTCAACAATATACCATACAAAAAAGACTACATAAATAATCTGACATGTTAAGTAATATAAAAAACAGTCACCTTATCCAGCAATTGAGAGCTGAGTGGCGTGATCATATTAACTCCATTCCTGGAATACCTGAGGCTGACCCTTGTGGGCGGTGTTAGGTGCATGCTAATATGTGTCATGGCATGCTGTAGTGCTTGCCTCGACTTTGCAGTTACATTGTGTGTCTTAATTGCTGCCTATATTTTCACAGTCTGCTGCACTTGCACATCTCACTGCCCATGTTTGGTCTATCTGTGTGTGTCTCTGCTTCAATGCATGCTATCCTATGTTTTTGCATAGTGCAACGACTCCCACTTACTTAGCATCCCGGCACTTTGTGTAGACGTTGGTCTCCAGTTGTGCTTCGCCCAGCAGAGGATTGTCACTGGGAGAGTTCATTCCTGAACCACATTGGTGTGGGTGGGTGGTTGGTCTCACATTTGCGAGAGATTAAGCTAATGGCAATGTAAAGGACAATGCCATTTATTTATCTGTTTTAAAAACCAACACATAAATACATCATTTGTCATTTACAATGCCAATATCTCTAACTTTTCCAAAGGCGAAACCATTGCATTGTAAATGCTTGTTAATTATTGAGGTACTTCTGGCTCCCTGAGGTCGCCGCTACCAGCTTGTCCCTGCAACAAACTGTCTGGTCAGACTTTGATGCACATTTTTTGTGTGTAAAGTTTATAAAATGTATTTTATTTTTATTTATTAAGCCGATCTTAAAGCCCCTGAGTTTTAGAAAGTGCAGGGAGCCTCTTTTTTTCTTCAGCTTTTAAATGGTTATGATGTCTGCTAAAGTGTGTGTTCCTTTTTTAAAGCAGCGAGTTGCAGGAAATCGATGGATGGTTAACTGCAATGCAAATGTTTTTTAATGAAAAGATCTCTAGGTGTAGGGTAATGGGTTTATGATTCCGAATGTGGCGGTGGCTGTACATGATAACGTTTTTTCTGGGGGGAATGTTGTAGGAGACTTAACCCGATCAGGACACTTGGTGGATTATCGTTTTATTTTGTTGTTGATTTGCTACCTGAAATTATTTTTCTTGAATGTATTATATGCATGTTTTTATTATGTACCTTTTATTGAACTTTGTATGAGCCGAATAAAGTGTTATGAACTGAACTACATACTGTTGCTGTAAAAAATGACGGTACCTAATTCCTTAACCCAAACTGTTCTTACAAAAACCGGAACTCCTCTACGTTCATCTTAGGACACTGAAGCGCATGCAAACGACACAAATTGCTTAAGAAATCATTACTAAATGAACAAATATAAAGATAAAATATAAGCTTACATTTATAAGGGCTTTTATACTGCTCTGAAAAGAATAGAATAATGTATGAGGCCCGACATTGACTCAGTTTGACTTTTAAAGATTAGGTGGCGACCTCTCTGTAAATGTTTTTTTTGCCCGACAGCACAAATAAAGTCTTAGAAAAAAACAGTTTATTTTGTAACATATTGCACAGACAAGCAGACGTTTCAAAAAAACAAAACAACTTGCATCATTTGTATTATTTATGTTTACCTGTAAACTGTTTGTAGTCGGTGCCTTCGGCCTGTATTATTTCAGAACTAGCTGGGCGTCCCAAGAAAGATTGCAATTTCTCCTGAAAAGTATGTGCGGGTGTCAGCTTTGGCGGTAAGTGCATTTCTACACTATTTAACCTAAAAACATGGAATTTTAACGTTAGTAACTTAGCCATTTTTATTGTAAAATGGGCACAATATTATAAGAAACTCCAAAAGAGGCACAACAAAATTAACTTATACATGGTATTTACGAGGACATTCTCTTAAAGAAATAAGAAATCCTTCTGGCACACCTGTAATAATCCTTATTTTGGTGTTATTCAAAAACAAATTCGGGCTGACTTTAGCAACTCCTTAGGAATGACAGGACAGCGAATAATAAGTGAGGAGAAGTATTTTATTCAAAGTACCCCAGCCACAGCCTCTTCAGGTCGCTTCCAACTTTCATCTCCTCACCTCAACACCCAATACTTTAGAACTCCTCATGGGGGAAGACTCCACTAACACCAATTTAAGGGGATGTGAGGAGGATACCACACACCTTTCCCCTAATAATTAGAGAACAAGCATTGAAAATGCAATAGGTCTCGCCCTCGTTTAAGTGAAAGCAATTATGTTTGTAATTAGGTGGCTTTTTAACTTTGCTTTTATTAGTGTTTTTCAAACTTTCATGTACACAACATGCATATGTATGCATATATGTATAAATATATGTAGGCATGCATTTATATTTGTACTTACATAGATATGCAGATGTATATATATATATATATATGTATATATATATATATATATATATATATATATATATGTGATGAAAGTTACTGTACATATGAAATCGTTATGTTAATACCATTATATTTATGTATATATTTAAGTATATTTATATATTTATCATACTACTGGTTTTAATGTTTAATCAGTTTAGTGTTGCAGTTAGAGTCATCTATAAAATTACTGACTCGTCTTTGATATCATGTTTTGCATTCAAGCACTTTATTAACTACAAACTCATTAGATGTTTGCTTCAACATTTCTAGAGATGTCCTTTGATGTGTTCATCCGGGCACATTAGCCACGAAAATCGGTTGAACGTGAAGTGTTTCTTCTATGTCTTTGTACCATGTGATGGGGGTGAAAGCTTCATTGAGAAAAACACACAGCATAAAAACTGAAAGCGGACTGCGTTTCCGCTAGTGAACAAGGATACTTTGTATTCGAAACGCGTTTGACTGTGGCTAAATAAAAACAAGACCTCTGTATCCACGTAACCTTGGGTGTCCGTTTCCCGGCGAGGGACTGGGATAGTACGAGATTATATATATATATATATATATATATATATATATATATATATATATATATATATATATATATATATATATATATATATATATATATATATGACCTACTTTCCATAGGAATTCCGCAACATTCTATTTAGAATAACTTTGGAGCCGGTCGACGAATCTTCGCGAATATCTCAAGAAGATGGGGCGCTCCGCTCCTCTCCAATCCTGAAAGGTTTGGGGTGATTTGTCAAGCGGGGGCCGAGAAAAAAGAAGAATCCCAAACGTGTTTTCCCAATGCCATTTCTCATAGGGACCTTTAGACACGGCTACAGCCCGAACTGCTGAACGGAATTACACCAAATTTGGCAAAAAGGTAGAGTTTGGTTCGCAGATTACGTTTTTTTTGTTAAATGGTGTAAATCCGTTCAGTAGTTCCTGAAAAAATCAAAAGTGAAATCATAGATATATCGATAGACGAAGTACCATACGCGTACCCTCCCGAGCACGAGCTTTGTGCTAATTGGCTGTCAACACTCCAAACCAGGAAGTGTTGGCAGCCATCTTGTGCCTTGGTAGAACCGAGGCACAAGAAAGCAGAGGAAAAAAAACCACGCAAAACATGCAAAGGGGGCAGGGTAGAATTTAAATTTAAATCGCGAGATACGCGTAGGGTACGCGTACACTGGCGATAAAAAAAAACCCGAAGCGCCGCTCTCGCGCTGTAATGTAAATTAGCCCCCGGGGGGGGCCAAGTCCCGGGGGCTTTATAAAAAAAGTGTGGGGGGCCCAATCCCCCCCCACACTGCCCCAGGTACCGCCACCCCCGGGGCTTAAATGTGTAATAATGGGGGGCCTCTAAGGCCCCCCGAGCCACGGGAACCGCCACCCCGGGGCTTCTTTTTAAAAACATTTTTTTTTAAAACCTGTGTGTGGGGGGGCTCAAGCCCCCCCACACGCCCCGGGGACCGCCACCTCCCCGGGGCACTACATTTTGAAATTGGGGAGTCCGTGACAGACCCCCCAACCCTGGTGATCACCACCCCCCGGGGCTTTTAACTGTTGGGAGGGGGGCCACACGGCCCCCCTCCTGGAGCCTTGTGGTGGCCCTGGGGACTGCCACCCTCCTGGAGCCTTGTGGTGGGCCTGGGGACCGCCACCCCCCAGTGCCGGCTCCTGCAGTGTCCCGGGGTGCCTACCCCCGGGACACTGCTGTTTGCTATGGTAGGGCGGGAGGCTCGCGGCTCCCACCCTACCATAGCAAACTGCTTTGGTTTTTGACAGAGAGAGCAGGAAACCTGCTCTCTCTTTCAAAAACCAAAGCGGATTGCTTTTCTGCATGGGGAGTAGCATGTTAGCTGCTCCCCAAGCAGAAAAGCACTGCCGGCTCCGGCAGGACGCGGGGATCCGGCAGGGACCGTGGGGGGCTTGGGGACCCCCCCATGGTCCAAAACGTAGAGGGCCAGCCCCGGGGGATGGGGTCCCCCGGGACTACAAGTGGCCCGGGAGGGGGTCCATGCTGCCCCCTCCCAAATAAATAAATAAATAAATAAAATGGGCGGCCCCGGGGGATGGGGTCCCCGGGGCCAAAAGTGGCCACAGGAGGGGGGCAAGACAGACCCCTCCTAATTAAAAAATATATTTAAAAAAGGCCCATGTCCCGGGGGATGGGGTCCCCGGGGCAGACTACGGCCTTGGGAGGGGGGGCCACGTGCCCCCCTTCCCGATTTCTTTTTTTTTTATTCAAAATTGGGGGCAGGCCCTGGGGGATGGGGTCCCCAGGGCCAAAAAAAAAAAAAAACGTGATCGGGAGGAGGCCTCCCCCCCTCATTGCACCTCTCTGCAAAAGCGCACCCTGGCGTGTTTGCAGAGGGGGAAATAATTCCCCTTGCATACTGGGGGTCCCTGGGGGCCTACTAGCCCACCAGGAGCCTCCAGTATGCGCCAGGGGGCTGCGTTGCAGAGAGGTGTAAAAAGGGGCATGGCCTCAGAAAACCTCCCTGGCGCATACTGGAGGTTCCTGGTGGGCCAGTTGACCCCCAGTATGCAAGGGGAATTAGTTCCCCCTCTGCAAACGCGCAAGGGGGCTGCGTTGCAGAGAGGTGTAAAAAGGGGCGTGGCCTCATTACACCCCTCTGCAACGCAGCCCCCTGACGCATACTGGAGGTTCCTGGTGGGCTAGTTGGCCCCCAGGGACCCACAGTATGCAAGGGTAATTAGTTCCCCCTCTACAAACGCACCAGGGGGCTGCGTTGCAGAGAAGTGTAAAAAGGGGCTTGGCCTCATTACACCTCTCTGCAACGCAGCCCCCTGGCGCGTTTGCAGAGGGGAACTAATTCCCCTTGAATTCTAGGGGTCCCTGGGGGCCAACTAGCCCAGCAAGAACCTCCAGTATGTGCCAGGGGGCTGCGTTGCAGTGTGTTGTAAAAAGGGGCGTGGCTCAGAAAACCTCTCTGCAACGCAGCCACCTGGCGCATACTGGAGGTTCCTGGTGGGCTAGTTGGCCCCCATGGACCCCCAGTATTCAAGAGGCATTAGTTCCCCCTCTGCAAACGCGCCAGGGGGCTGCGTTGCAGAGACGTGTAAAGAGGCCACGCCCCTTTTTATACCTCTCTGCAACGCAGCCCACTGGCGCATACTGGAGGTTCCTGGTGGGCTAGTTGGCCCCCAGAATTCAAGGGGACTTAGTCCCCCAACTTAGAACGCGCCACGGGTGCATTTACACAGTGGTGAAGGTAGGGGGCGGGGCTTGAGGTTATGTGTGTGCAAACACGCCCTGAGGCGCGTTTTAAGTTGGGGAATTAATTCCTGTTCAATCGAGAGGTCCCCTAGGGGCCAACTAGCCCACCAGGTACGTCCAGTAAGCGCCACGAAGCTGCGTTGCAGAGTGTTCCCTCTGAACACCTCTCTGCAAAGCAGCTCCCTGGCGAATACTGGAGGTACCCGGTGGGCTAGTTGGCCCACAGGGGACCTCAGGAATGAAGAGGAATTAATTCCCCAATTTAAAACGCGCCACAGGGCGTGTTTGCACACATGTCCCCTCAGGCACCGCCCCCTTCCTTCAGCATTGTGCAAATATTCCTCTAAAATCAGCCGAACTACAAATTCCGATTTAATCACCTGTTATCAGGAGTGACCTCAATGCTGCAACTTTAAGCCCAGTACTGATCCTGAAAAGTAATTTTAATCGTACTTACCAGTTACATGAATTTCCTTTAATAGGAATCCATTGTGTGGTTTTCACCAGAAAAGTTTCTAAGTGTGAGTTTTGGAACTTTAAAATATTCCTATAAAATCAGCAGAACTACGAATTCCGATTTACTCACGTGTTATCAGGAGTGACCTCAGTGCTGCAACTTTAAGCCGAGTACTGATCCTGAAAAGTAATTTTAACCGTACTTACCAGTTACTTGAATTTCCTCCCATAGGAATCCATTGTGTGGTTTTTACCAGAAAAGTTTCTAAGTGTAGAGTTTTGGAACTTTAAAATATTCCTATAAAATCAGCAGAACTTGAATTCCGATTTACTCATCTGTTATCAGGAGTGACCTCAGTGCTGCAACTTTAAGCCGAGTACTAATCCTGAAAAGTAATTTTAACCGTACTTACTAGTTACTTGAATTTCCTTCCATAGGAATCCATTGTGTGCTTTTCACCAGAAAAGTTTCTAAGGGTGGAGTTTTGGAACTTACAAACATTCTTATAAAATCAGCAGAACTACGAATTCCGATTTATTCACCTGTTATCAGGAGTGACATCAGTGCTGCTTCTTTTAGCCCAGCACTGACCCTGAAAAGTAATTCTAAGCGTACTTACCAGTAACTTGTATTTCCTTCCATAGGAATCTATTGCTTGGTTTTCAGTAGAAAAGTTTCTAAGTGTTGATTTTTGAAACGTACAAATATTCCTCTAAAATTAGCCGAACTATGAATTCCGATTTACTCTCCTGTTATCAGGAGAGACCTCAGTGCTGCATCTTTCAGCCCACTACTGATCCTGAAAAGTAATTCTAACCGTACTTACAGTAACTGGAATTTCCTTTTATAGGAATCCATTGGCTGGTTTCACTTGGAAATTCTTTTAAGTGTTGAGTTTTGCAACTTTTTTGTCTTTCACGTTAACGTGTGTACGCTGATAGTGCCCTGCGTGATCCCGTGCTTGCAAGGGCTGTTTTGAGCAGCTTATTGTTTGGAGAGGTACGTGTGAGAAGTGATCAGAACGGCAAGGCAGAGCGTGAATGTTTCCGCAAGCCGCGCCCCTTTTTTTAACTTAATTGTAGTGCAACCCCCTATGACAACGCTGACGCCTAAAAAGTTAGCGCACTATATATCAGTAATGTCGCGTCATGAGAACGGCATGGTGGAGCGTGAATGTGCGCGCACTTTCCTGGCGCAAGCCGCGCCCCTTTTTATAATTTAGTTTTTTCCCCGTGTGACAAGGCTAACGCTTATGCCAACAAAGGTTAGTTCGCACTATATATGATTAACGACGCCTGATGCGGCGCAGCTTGTTTTGAAGTTGGAGCGTGAATGGGCTTGCACATTGCTTCTGAAAGGCGCGCTAGTGAAGTACGCGGCCATTTTTTTTAATTTCTGGCACGCCCCTCTGACAACGCTGTTCTGCCACGCCCCTCTCAGAACGGTGCACGCCCACAAACTAATAATGTGAAGTGTAGTTTGACACGCCCATGACCACGCCCACGACACGCCCACTCCAATGCCCAAGTGGAGTTTGACACGCCACGCCAACGCCCACAAGGGACTACTTTACCCCTAAGGTTCTTTGACCTTACTAATGTATATGGTGGCCAGCTGTATAGCCTATGTCCATCTGCTGCAACTACACTTTACAATGGTGTATTGGGTGTTGTGATTGGTGCTGTACTTCTTGAGTTTACCCGCCTCAAAGGTTTCAGCCCTGCAGGGCGGGCTCAAGAAGGCAGGAATGGAGATCCTGCCGTTTAAGTTCTTAACATAGTACAAAGTAGGGGGGAGGAGCTTGGCGGGCATCCGTGATGGCCGCTTGAGCACAGCGCTCTCCGGACCTTCGCCGCTCCCGGCGATTTATCCTGACTAGATCCTGATTTCTTGTAAGAATTCAAGTAGAGGTCGTTTGGCTGATCACCCTGGCACTTTCCGGAATTTGATTTGGATCTCGTACTCCTGAGCTACGGTGGTCTGAACTTTTGGGCTCCGCCCTTGAGGTGCGCCCGGGACGGGGTGCGGATCTGTGGCCGTCCTGGAATTGAACAACAACGGCAGGAGATCTGGCCTTGTGAGACCCCCTTCCTGAGTTTCGGTTTCGATTCTGTCTCGACCTGTGCCACGAGTGTGCGTATTGCGCTTGGCTGAGACTTGGAGACAGTTCGGACACGGGGCTTTCCTCTTGTCTATTTGCTGGTTTGGTGGCCTCCTCCCGAGTTTAGCCCTTCCTTTTGGTGTACTTTTGATCCTGAGTTTTGGGTGTTTGGCCCGTCGACCCTGGTGGCTTGTCCCGTGACGCATCTTCAAAATGGCGGGCAGAGGGGACAGAGAAACGCGCAAGACGAAAACACCTCTGCGCGGAGCGCCGGTTCAGACGAACGTCATGGACCGTTATACTCAATCTAAGGGGTCCCCCGGAGCTGCCCTACCTGGCCACAGTACGGCGTCTGAACGAATTTTGGAGGAGTCGGCGGAGCCTTCCCTACAGGATATCATGGGCGCCATCTCGGGAGTGAAGGAATCCACCGGCCTTCAGTACGAGGCCTTGGCCCACAAACTTGACACCGTGGCCATTGAGGTGAACCTGATTCGTGCTGATCTCGGCAAGACGAATGAGAGGGTCCAGTCACTGGATATTAAATCATCTAGCCTCACGAAGGACGTCTCGGAGCTCCAGACAGAGGTTGGGAATCTTCGTCGGGTGAACGACTTCATGGCCCGACGCCTGGAGGATTTTGAAAACAGGGCACGTCGCTGCAATGTTCGCCTGGTTGGTGTACCGGAAAACCCTGAACCCCACTCTGTTGATCTCCTGGTTGAGGGTCTGATTTTAAACCATCTTGCCCCCTCCGGGCTTACCAAATTTTTCACGGTTGAACGCGCACATCGTGTCCCGGGGGGCAAAGTTAAGCCGGGTGCTCCGCCGAGGCCTATTGTGGCTAAACTGTTTCATTATAGGGATCGGGACGCTATCCTGCAGGCCTCGCGGGTGAAGGGCCCGGTGGCCTTCGAGAATGCCACAGTGAACTTCTACCCGGACTTCTCCCAACAGGTTCAAAGACAACGGATGGAGTTTCGTGGTGCTAAGAAACGTCTTCGAGATCGGGGTCTACGCTATGCTATGCTTTTCCCCACCAGACTTCGTGTCGAGTATAATGAGCGTACTCTGTTCTTTGATAGACCGGATGCTGCTAATGACTGGCTGGACTCCTTGCCTGACTGTCCTCCTGATACTGAGTCTGCCGCTCACCCTGGTGGTGCCGAAGGTGGTGTGGAGATCTGATTGTTTGACTCTGATGTCTCGTTTTGAATATGTTCCCAGAAGTGGTGGCCGGCGTACCTCTGCAATGTGATTATTTATTTTTTGTGTGTTGTTTCTTGCTCTTATTGTAGTCTGGGGGCGGGTGGCCCGGAGACCTTTCCTCCTCCGGGGTCTTTGTGTAGACTAGGGGTTATGGGGCGACAGGCACACTGCAGGTTGGGGTGGCTCTTTAGCTTTTTGCAGGGGTGCAGGGTGGGGGGTGTTTCCTTTCAGCTTGGGGGAGGGGGGATGGGAAGTTCTTATTTTTTTGTGTGTTGTTTTCAAGGCGAATTGCTTCTGTCTTTACTGATGTTTCTGATGTCTAGCTCTTGGATGGGGGGTCCTGGCTCGGGTGAGTGGGATGGGGGGTAGGGGGTTGAAATTTGTTTCCTGGAACGTTAATGGCCTGGGAGATCGCATCAAGCGCAGTGTGGTGTTGAAATATATAAGACGTTTGTCACCGGACATTGTTTTCCTGCAAGAGACCCATTTGATTGGGAATGTATGTAATGCAATGAATAGATGGGGCTACAGCCTTGTGGCACACTCGGGGTTTACTTCAGGATCCAGGGGTGTGGGTATCCTTGTTCGTAACTCCCTCCCTCTGGCGATAGATGAGGTGATTCGGGATGATCGTGGGAGATATATTGTTCTGGTGGGTAGATATGAGGGCCGCACCCTGTCCCTCTTTAATGCTTATGTCCCCCCAGGCTTGCAAACTGCTACTTTCACTGATTTAGGCCGTGTCTTGTTGGATCTTCCTGATAGTGTACTCTTTCTTGCCGGTGACTTTAATTCAGTGCTTTCTGGCCTTCACGATCGCCATCCCCCCAGGGATACCCCGCATGCCCAGCGTTGGTTGGGTGGGTTTTTGGATACTTTTGGCCTTGTGGACTGCTGGCGATTGTTACATCCTACTCAGCTTCAATACACTTTTCACTCTGGTGCCCATGGTAGCCTTTCTCGGCTAGATTATTTCCTGATGCCCGCTGCCCAGTCGTCGGCGGTCCGTGAGATTATACATTTGCCAAGGGGCATCTCTGACCACTCGCCGCTCTGGCTTCGTTTTGAGGTTGGGATAGAGGCAGTGGGCCGAGTGGCTCCCATTAACCCATGGTATCTCTCCTCCCCTGAGACTCGTGCCCTCTTGCTCAAGTCCATAGATGCTTATTTCCTGGAAAACGAAGGGTCGGTCCCTTCGGCGGTGTCCCTGTGGGAAGCCTTCAAAACTGTGATTCGTGGACAGGCCCTTTCTTTGATTGTTGAAGCTAAGAAAGCCGGGAAGAGGGAGGTAGTGGACCTCGAGGGGGAAATTTCTGCCTTGGAGGCCGAGTTGGGATCTGGTGTCACGCCTGAGAAACTTCATGCCCTGGGTCTAAAACAGTTTGCATATAAATCCCTAGTTACTGACGCTGCAAAAGTGATGTTTCGTGAGCAACAAGGCCGAGTGTATGATGTTGGTGATAAGGCGGGTAAACTCCTGGCGTGGTTGGACAAGAAAGAAAGAGCTAATCGTGTGGTGCCTGTGATTCAGTCTGCGAGTGGTGAGAATGTGATTGATCCGATCGCCATTGTGGATCGTTTTGCGGAACATTTCCGTGTTGTGTATGCTCCTGTGTCTGTGAGGGATATAGCTGACTCTCGCCTCCTTTTGCGTGATATTGCATTGCCCTGTGTCTCCGATTTGGACCGTATCGCTTTGGACTCCCCCTTTACGGTTGATGAAATAGCTACTGCCATTCGTTCGCTCCGTTCGGGCAAGGCGCTGGGTCCAAATGGTTTGCCTATTGAGTTGTACAAGTTGCGACCCGACAAAATGGCGCCATATCTCCGTGATATGTTTTTGGAATCACGTGAGCGTAACCTCCTTCCCTATGATCAGCGTTTGGCGACGATAGTTGTCATCCCTAAAGACGGTAAACCTCGCGACCTTTGTTCCTCATATAGACCCATCTCCCTGTTAAATGTTGAACCCAAGGTTCTGGCGAAAACTTTTGGCGACCCGACTCCTATCGGTTCTCGGGGACTTAGTTCATCCGGATCAATCTGGTTTTATCCCGCATCGCAACACTGCTTTGAATCTACGTCGTCTTCACGGCGTGATAGCGAGGGCGGGGCTACTGACTGAACCGGCCATTTTGGCGTCCCTGGATGCCTCCATGGCCTTTGATACTGTGGAGTGGCCCTATTTATGGGCGACTCTTGAGAAATTCGGTTTCGGGTGCGAGTTTATTAACTGGATTAAGTTATTGTATGCGGAACCTTTGGCGCAGGTGGTTGTGAATGGTAGGGTGTCTGCTCCCTTCCCCCTGGGCAGGGGCACCCGCCAGGGTTGCCCCTTGTCCCCGCTACTGTTTGCGCTCGCCCTTGAGCCGTTGGCGGCCTGGCTCCGCTGGGAACCGTCCCTTAAAGGGATCCGTTGGGCCCCGGACTTCGAGGACCGAGTCTCGCTCTATGCTGACGATATCCTCTTATATCTTACCTCCCCTCGTAAGTCTTTATCTGTTCTATTTGATGTTCTTGTGTCCTTTGGTGCTAACTCGGGCCTCGTAATCAATTGGACAAAGTCCTGTGTGTATGTTTTGTCTGGTGTCTTGCCTCCGTTACCGAGCAGGCTCCCTCTTCAGGTGGCCCGGGATGGTTTCAAATACTTGGGAGTTTTCGTTACTCTGGACTCGTCTCTTCGCTTTGATCGTAATCTCCTTCCTCCGTTGCTTCGTTTGCGTTTGGACGTTGCTCGTTGGCGCAAGCTTCCCTTGTCTCCCCTTGGTCGGGCAGCCCTGTTTAAGATGATGTCGTTACCGAGGTTTCTTTACGCTCTCCAGAATTATTATGATCCTGTCCCTCAGTCCTATTTTCGGGAGATTGAGACCCTTCAGAGACAACTTGTCTGGGATGGACGCCCGCGTATTGCTCTTGCTAAGCTTTCCATTCCTTGGTATGACGGTGGCATTGCACTCCCCGATATTAAGAGGTATTATTGGGCCTCACACTTGTCCGCTATCAACCACATCATGTTCTCGCCGGGTAGTAATCCGGCGTTTGAGATGGATAGACTTCAGCTTCCGGGAGGTGACTTTAACAGAGTGCTTTACTCTCGCCCTGCTGGGCGCCATCTTGTGGGTCCCACGTCGATTGCTTTGGCGGTGTGGCGGGCCGCGACTCGGAGCCTGGGCTGGGAGGATCGCTTGACGTTAGCCACGCCGCTTTATGCTTCCGAACGTCTGGGCGGTCTTTGGTCTACCAAGGGTTTCGATCGCTGGGACATGATTGGAATTTCTAAAGTGGGAGATGTGTACTCCAAGGGCTCTGTGCGAACATTTCAGGCCCTCCAGGCTGAATATGGCTTGAGTGGTCGGGAATTCTTTCGATATCTACAGGTTAGGCACGCCTTGACCGCTGTATTTGCTCCTGGTGAGACTCCGCCTGATTCTTCCCCCCTTGAGGACCGTGTCCTTGACGGACATCTTCCTGATAGCACTATCTCCCTGATTTATAAGAAACTGATTTATAATCGGACTGATCTGTTGGTCCGACTCCGGGAGGCATGGGTTCGTGATGGTTTGGAGCTTGATGACGAAGATTGGCAGTCGGCCCTCTCTTCTCCTAAAGAGGTGGCTATCCCGGCTCGTCTCCGTTTGGTCCAATTGAAGATCCTTCATCGGGTGTATGTTACGGGACCTCGTTTGCTTGTGATGGGTTTTTCTTCCGATGGGTTGTGTAAGCGTGGATGTGGTTTGAGTGCGACTTTCCTACATATTCTTTGGGAATGCCCGATGGTGGTTGCTTACTGGACGGCTGTGCTTGAGGTTATGGCTGCGGTGACAGGGGTGTCCTTGTGTCCGGAACCTCGTCGTTGTCTTTTGAATGTTTGGGAGCCCACTGATTGCTCGGTGGCCCAGACTAGGTGGGCCACCCTGGGTTATATGGTTGCGAAGCGAGATATTGCTCAACTTTGGGGGGCCTCCAAGCCCCCTGAACTATCGAAATGGGAAGACAACATGGATTGGTCTATGTTCCGTGAGAGGACTGTCTACGTGGCTAGGGGCAGACCCAGGGCGTGGACTAGGGTGTGGGGTCAATGGAATGAATATCGTGGTGCCATCTGTACTCCTCCCCTTGTTGATGACATTGAGCTTTCCCGGTCTCCTTAGGCGGGCGTTCTTGGAACCTTGCATATAGGGGTTGTGCTGGTTTTCCGGCTCCCCCCCCCCTTCTTTTTTCTCCTTCATGCCCCGTCCCCCCCCACCATCCGGGCTCTCTGGAGCTTATAGCTTTGATTCCATTTTTGTTGCTGTCCCCTCCCGTCCTTTGGGCTGACCTTCAGTAATACACTTTCGCCTTTTTTGTGTGTCTGTTCTTTTTTATAAAACAAAATCTGTTTTTGTCCTGTATATTATATGGAGTATTGCATTTGACGATTGATCGTTACCGCTACGAAAGTGTATATTGTGTATTTTCTCCTCTTTAGCGGCTGGCCCGTGTGGTTGTAGGCCCATCCTTGTATTTTACTGCATACTCAAATAAAGGTTTTTAAAAAAAAAAAAAAAAAAAAAAACATAGTACAAAGTACAACTGAGCCCAACTTCGTCTTACAGCAGGAAGCCGACTTAATGAGTCTCGAGCAAAGCAGCAAGGGACACACTTTAAATAGTCCTGACGCGTTTCGGCGTTGCTACGCCTTCATCTTAGGTGGGTGTGTCTTTGATTGTTTCCAAGTGGACTTGGTCCCGCAGCTTGCTGAACTGCGGGTCCCAGCATGCACCAGGTGGGTATCCGTGAGTCTGTACCGGGCATGTGCCTTTCATGCTCAATAGCGTTCATGCACCCAGTATAAAGATACTCATGCCAACACGATGGTACAGTAGTGTTCCTTTAGTCAGTGCTTTTCAATTATCTTGCCAAGTGCTTAAGCGTTCGCTGCAGTGTTCCCAAAAATAAGCGCTCCAGCCGCGAAGTTGCAGGAGAAAAGACAACGCCCTTCTCCTCTCCCTTTATTCCAAACCAATACCACATAGCCAAGGAAATCCAAGTGCGGCTGGTATCGTTGCAAGCGGGTCCTCCCCTCCATCAAAATTACCAAAAAGAGTTCCATTTACCGGGGCTATGACCCTGCAGGGCGGGCTCAAGAAGGCAGGAATGGAGATCCTGCCGTTTAAGTTCCTCACAAAGTTCAAAGTACAACTGAGCCCAACTTCGTCTTACAGCAGGAAGCCGACTTTATTAGTCTCGAGCAAAGCAGCAAGGGACACACTTTAAATAGTCCTGACGCGTTTCGGCTTTGCTACGCCTTCCTCTTAGGTGGGTGTGTCTTTGATTGTTTCCAAGTGGACTTGGTCCTGCAGCTTGCTGAACTGCGGGTCCCAGCATGCACCAGGTGGGTATCCGTGAGTCTGTACCGGGCATGTGCCTTTCATGCTCAATAGCGTTCATACACCCAGTATAAAAGACACTCATGCCAACACGATGGTACAGTAGTGTTCCTTTAGTCAGTGCTTTTCAATTATCTTGCCAAGTGCTTAAGCGTTCGCTGCAGTGTTCCCAAAAATAAACGCTCCAGCCGCGAAGTTGCAGGAGAAAAGACAACGCCCTTCTCCTCTCCCTTTCTCCAAACGAATACCACATAGCCAAGGAAATCCAAGTGCGGCTGGTATCGTTGCAAGCGGGTCCTCCCCCTCCATCAAAATTACCAAAAAGAGATCCATTTACCGGGGGCTATGACCCTGCAGGGCGGGCTCAAGAAGGCAGGAATGGCGATCCTGCCATTTAAGTTCCTCACAAAGTACAAAGTTTTTGATTACATGTATAAGTGACTATATAGAACTGTTGGTGAATGAGTGGATGTGTATGTAGATAGTGGAATTACTGTATAGGTTGTTGTAAGTGGTATTGGTATCTCCATTTTTTTGGAAATTTTTAGTTTCTATTTTTGAATGTGTGTATCAACGGTTATATTACGCTGAGAGCAGGTCTGCCACTGTCACAGGGATGATGTCATCAGTGATATCATTTGAGATGTCATCAGTGATATTATTTGAGATGTCATCAGTGATGTCATGAGTGATGTCACTGACCATGTCATGAGTGATGTAATATGTGACGTCATCAGCAGTGCATTGCGGGCGCGCGAGTTATAGTTAGCTGAACTAACTATAACGGGGGAATTTCAAAGGTTTTGTATGAGTGGAATGTCCAGCTAACTATAACATGTGTGAAACCTATAGTTTTTCAGTGAATTTCTAAGGTTTTTTAAATGCTAATTCCTAACTATAACGTGTGTGAAACCTATGTTTTTTTCAGTGAATTTGCAAGGTTTTTTAAATGCTAATTCCTAACTATAACGTGTGTGAAACCTATGTTTTTTTCAGTGAATTACAGTGTGCCAAAACCCACCTTAGTATCCAAACCCCCTAACAGACTAGCAATCAGTGACTCATTGGTTCTTCGTCCCATAGCAAAAACACCAAAAACTAGTCAACCCAGAACAGGCAACTTAGATTACCTCAAGTAAGGTGGATAACAAGAGCACTCTTTATAGACTTACACCAGTCCAAAACAAGCAGTAAATAAAGACACATGCAAGTTTGAAATGTTTATTTCTAACGCTGTAATCTCATGCACAGTACCGTAGATAATACAAGCAAACATATTATCAGAAACAAGGTTTACAGCATTGTTACTATTCCATAAAATACAAAAGGAGAAAGCATCTTATAATGCTAAAGGGAAAGAGATTTAAAATATACCTAGATTTCACACTCCCTACCTAGCAGGTTAGTTTATAACTACAGAAGGTCTCATAGGATTACATGGGCGAACCCATACCTCTGGTACTCAGCAGTAGTGAATCACATTGAGTTCTGCACAAACTGTCAGGATACAAATGTTCTCCAACTGTGTGTAATCATGCCTGCACAGTGCATTATTAAACACGCCAGTATAAGAGGTGGCCACAGCTGCATATGTGCTATGGCTCGAATGTCCGAGGATCATTCCGAATAACAAGACACAGTCTCCAAGATAACCTTGAAGTTCCATGCTCTCACTATACACACTGAACTAGAGACGCACTCTACAAATGTAGCATAACAAATTATTCTCATTTGAATCAAAATACTCAGCCTTCTCTAAACAATATCGCAAGTGCGTGTCGTGTGCAAAGCAGAGCAGGAAAGGAAAAATGGCATTTAAGCTTCTAATAAATCCATGCTAACTTTACACGGTGTGAGTGCAAAGGTCAGCCCACGACACCCTCCCTCGATCGAAGCACGTGATATAAACGTGGGCGAATTAGGAACGCAGAGTCCAAGCCTGAAAAGCAGAATCAAGTCCAAATTTGCAAAAAAAATATTCGCTGTTTGATATAAAACAGTAGCTAAATAATAAAGAATAGGTAGAAAAATCAAACAGTCTTAATCCAACAGTGTATAAGCACAGTATGTAGCAACAGCCTCCAACAGGAAGTCATTGTTCTCATCTGAAAACATTTCAGCTATCCAATTCAATAGTGAGAATGAACATACATGTTCCTCAACGACCGGAGCCTCTATCACCATCGGAGGAAAACTCGGGTGATCTTCAATGTAACTGCGTGCCAAGAACTCAAGCGCCGCTGCAAAAACCTTCCAAAGTCCCAATATTCCATGTATCGCTGCCAGAACAGAGCAAGTCATGAACCACTAAGGGGCTCAGCAGCTGGCCATAATCCGCGTTGGGAGACACTGTACAGCAGACACACAAATCCAGGGCCCAGTCGGAATCGCAGCTCAGACAATGGAAGACAGGTTGAACGCATGTGAAAAAGGAGAATCGAAACAATCCATAAACTGCACTCAATGATCCAGAGGCAGCGCTCCATAATAACTAAGCATTCAGTTGCGGACCAGCAACAGCCGGGACATATTGTCGTCTGCTGCAGGATGTGCATCCATATTTAAGTAAACAAATTAATAAAAGCACACCCGCAACTAATGCGAGTATTAAGCGGAATCCACCAAAGATGCTGGAAAAAATCAAATGAAAAAATCACGAAAATACACCAAAATTAGGGCCCGATTAGGATGGCGGACGGACCTGCGTCCGTCCGCCACCCCAGAGGTGGAGGGACCGTCCGCAGGGGCAGCAGCAGTCCCTCCGTGCAAATTAGGATGTGACCGCCACCCTGGCGGTCACATCCTGTATGTTTAACATTGCGGCGGGTGCTGCTTGAAGCAGCACCCGCCGCAATGTTAAAAATGCAAGCAGTGCATTTGCATGCACAAAACGGCAGGCACCACGCGGTGCCTGCCCCTTCGTTAATGCAAATGCAGGGGGGTACCATAGGTACCCCCCATGTGCACCCCCATCCCCCCTTCACCCATAGAAAAGAAAGTATGCCTTTTCGTGGCGGCATTGCCGCAGCGGAAAGGCATATCCCTAAGCAAATCCTAATATGGCTGGCGGTGTCTGATAGACACCGCCACCATATTAGAGCTTCCGCCGCGGTCTCCCGGCGGAAAAGCAGCGGACGGTCTTGCCGTCCGCAGATGACCCCCCCCGCCATCCTAATCTGGCGGGGGGTAATTTCTCTCAACGCAGTGGTGAATCCGCATCCTCCGGGCTGGCGGTGGCTTCCGCCGGCCCGGAGGATGCGGATTCACCGCAATCGTAATCGGGCCCATAGTTTGAAAAGAAGTCACAAGGCCAGTGCTTCTAACTTTAAAAAAGTAAGGTAACCCCGTAGTCAAGGACGCATTAAAGATACTCTAAATTAACTCCCCAAAATTCAGGAGCACGTCTGTATTGAATAAAGCATGCACTTCTGTGCGGGTGTTTGCTACATGAAGGACAAATGTTTCTCTAGCAGATGTAAGAGCGACCTCTTTTTGAGACAATAGCGCTCTTATATGACTCATTTGGTTGACTCTGCTTTCAAGGTCAGAATCGACGGCCAGATGGAAACATCCAGCTTCCCATGCAGAGGAGTAAACACAACTTTTTTATAGCAAACCACACGCTCAGTTACCGTAATCATGTAAGCGATGCCTTCTAACATCGCACAACAATCGGCATTATTTCAAAGTAAATAACTCCCGTTTCCAGTAAACCGAACGATGGTATGATAGCAGGTGTCGGAGTGCCTTTCAAAACTCAGTCCAGTTAAGACTTGGCTTTTCAATCAATGAGAACGTGCTCTGATTTGTGCTGTAATCCAGAGTATCTCGCTGCGCCTAGACACCTTAGGGTATTAGTTGCGCACTAAAAATCCCATAAATAAATAAATTAGGCACATCTTCATTACAAGAGCCATGCAATTGTATGTGTCTACAAATTAAGGAGTGATCTGGTGCTATTGTGCAATCCTCGCCATTCAGATAGACTACTTTTCCCTCCCTCAGGCACCTATATGTAAATGGTAATAACCAAGCTTCATGGAGATTAGGGCTTGCTAAAGATCCATATATGCCTATTGCATAGTATTTCATGCAAACGTCAAACTTAAACAGGCTAAAAAGTAACATTATGATACCGTGGTAAGCCACAGAGCTGAATCGGATTTTCAATGAGTGACCACTTCTAACCATTTTCATAGCGCACCCTGTGCTCTGATTTGACAGTGAGAGAGTGATCGCACCATAGTTTGTACTGCTAATCATTCTCAGCATACGCTAGGAATACGCTTTCACGTTACGCATCGATCAAAGCTTCCGTGTGACATCAAGTACAGCGCCCCGTACTCAAAAGACGCAAATGTTTTTAATTGTTTAAAAGGGGGGTGGTGATGGACAGAGTTTCTGAATGATGCAGAATACTCTTACCAAGTCAATAGATCATGGTTTTAATCCATCACCGTTTTTTAGCTCACTGCACCATCCCAGCTCAGAACCTGGCTATATGGAAATTAGTCTGTTCCTGTCCCAGTGCATGATGGGAACAGGGCAAACCAAACTACCAAGCCAATTCTTATACTGGGAAGGAAACAAGCTTCCGGGGACCGGTTTCTGGCATCACAGCCTTCTTCGGCCCGGCTTGCTTGAATCCTGATGGTGCAATGAACAAGGGACTCACGTCTGAGTATACCCTCCCACACATAGTGTGGATAAAACCGATTTTGGAAAAGGGGGGTGGTGATGGACAGAGTTTCTGAATTAAGCAGAATACTCTTACCAAGTCAATAGATCATGGTTTTAATCCATCACCGTTTTTTAGCTCACTGCACCATCCCAGCTCAGAACCTGGCTATATGCAAATTAGTCTGTTCCTGTCCCAGTGCATGATGGGAACAGGGCAAACCAAACTACCAAACCAATTCTTATACTGGGAAGGAGACAAGCTTCCGGGGACCGGTTTCCGGCATCACAGCCTTCTTCGGCCCGGCTTGCTTGAATCCTGATGGTGCAATGAGCAAGGGACTCACGTCTGAGTATACCCTCCCACACATAGTGTGGATAAAACCGATTTTGGAAAAGGGGAGTGGTGATGGACAGAGTTTCTGAATGATGCAGAATACTGTTACCAAGTCAATAGATCATGGTTTTAATCCATCACCGTTTTTTAGCTCACTGCACCATCCCAGCTCAGAACCTGGCTATATGCAAATTAGTCTGTTCCTGTCCCAGTGCATGATGGGAACAGGGCAAACCAAACTACCAAGCCAATTCTTATACTGGGAAGGAAACAAGCTTCCGGGGACCGGTTTCTGGCATCACAGCCTTCTTGGGCCCAGCTTGCTTGAATCCTGATGGTGCAATGAGCAAGGGACTCACGTCTGAGTATACCCTCCCACACATAGTGTGGATAAAACTGATTTTGGAAAAGGGGGTGGTGATGGACAGGGTTTCTGAATGATGCAGAATACTCTTACCAAGTCAATAGATCATGGTTTTAATCCATCACCGGTTTTTAGCTCACTGCACCATCCCAGCTCAGAACCTGGCTATATGCAAAGCAAACCCGGCTGAAGACGGCTGTAATGCCAGAAACCGGTCCTGGGAAGCTTGATTCCGGTCCAGGGAAGACATGGCTTGGCAGTTCGGGCTGCACTGTTCCCATGAGGCACAGGGTCAGACTGATTTGCATATGGACATGTCTGAACTGGGGTGGCGGAGTGAGCTAAAGAACGGTGATGGATTAAACCCAGATCAGTTGACTGGGGGTGAGTGTTTGTATTGTCAACGCTCCGTCCATCACCACCTTTGGTTTTTCTTTGTTTGCCCTAAGTTGGCAGGGTATGCTCAGACGTGAGTCCCTTGTTCACTTTGCCACTGGAGTCAAGCAAACCCGGCTGAAGACGGCTGTAATGCCAGAAACCGGTCCTGGGAAGCTTGATTCCGGTCCAGGGAAGACATGGCTTGGCAGTTCGGGCTGGACTGTTCCCATGAGGCACAGGGTCAGACTGATTTGCATATGGCCATGTCTGAACTGGGGTGGCGGAGTGAGCTAAAGAACGGTGATGGATTAAACCCAGATCAGTTGACTGGGGGTGAGTGTTTGTACTGTCAACGCTCCGTCCATCACCACCTTTGGTTTTTCTTTGTTCGCCCTAAGTTGGCAGGGTATGCTCAGACGTGACTCCCTTGCTCACTTTGCAACTGGAGTCAAGCAAACCCGGCTGAAGACGGCTGTAATGCCAGAAACCGGTCCTGGGAAGCTTGATTCCGGTCCAGGGAAGACATGGCTTGGCAGTTCGGGCTGGACTGTTCCCATGAGGCACAGGGTCAGACTGATTTGCATATGGCCATGTCTGAACTGGGGTGGCGGAGTGAGCCAAAGAACGGTGATGGATTAAACCCAGATCAGTTGACTGGGGGTGAGTGTTTGTATTGTCAACGCTCCCTCCATCACCACCTTTGGTTTTTCTTTGTTCGCCCTAAGTTGGCAGGGTATGCTCAGACGTGAGTCCCTTGCTCACTTTGCCACTGGAGTCAAGCAAACCCGGCTGAACGCGGCTGTAATGCCAGAAACCGGTCCTGGGAAGCTTGATTCCGGTCCAGGGAAGACATGGTTTGGCAGTTCGGGCTGGACTGTTCCCACGAGGCACAGGGTCAGACTGATTTGCATATGGCCATGTCTGAACTGGGGTGGCGGAGTGAGCTAAAGAACGGTGATGGATTAAACCCAGATCAGTTGACTGGGGGTGAGTGTTTGTATTGTCAACGCTCTGTCCATCACCACCTTTGGTTTTTCTTTGTTCGCCCTAAGTTGGCAGGGTATGCTCAGACGTGAGTCCCTTGCTCACTTTGCCACTGGAGTCAAGCAAACCCGGCTGAAGACGGCTATAATGCCAGAAACCGGTCCTGGGAAGCTTGATTCCGGTCCAGGGAAGACATGGCTTGGCAGTTCGGGCTGGACTGTTCCCATGAGGCACAGGGTCAGACTGATTTGCATATGGCCATGTCTGAACTGGGGTGGCGGAGTGAGCTAAAGAACGGTGATGGATTAAACCCAGATCAGTTGACTGGGGGTGAGTGTTTGTATTGTCAACGCTCCGTCCATCACCACCTTTGGTTTTTCTTTGTTCGCCCTAAGTTGGCAGGGTATGCTCAGACGTGAGTCCCTTGCTCACTTTGCCACTGGAGTCAAGCAAACCCGGCTGAAGACGGCTGTAATGCCGGAAACCGGTCCTGGGAAGCTTGATTCCGGTCCAGGGAAGACATGGCTTGGCAGTTCGGGCTGGACTGTTCCCATGAGGCACAGGGTCAGACTGATTTGCATATGGCCATGTCTGAACTGGGGTGGCGGAGTGAGCTAAAGAACGGTGATGGATTAAACCCAGATCAGTTGACTGGGGGTGAGTGTTTGTATTGTCAACGCTCCGTCCATCACCACCTTTGGTTTTTCTTTAATTGTTTAAAAACATATATTTATGTATTTAATGAACTTACTAACAGAAGACATTATGTAGGATATTTATGAAATCATTTTTTTTTAAGTTTCAATAATCCTATATTACTTTTAAAAGTAATTACACAAGGAACGTCATGCGTACTCGCATCGTAAGAGCACTGTAAGCACAGCGTAAGCGTACGCAAAGCCATGTGACTATAAAAGAATACATTTGATTGGTTCATAACACTTCGTATTACAACTGTTGAAACTTCCATCCCATTATAATCATTCTACTTTGAATTTCCAAGAAGAAGCATCTCTTCTGAGAATCTTGTCAAATAGAATAAAGTTTACCATAATAACAGCAATGGACTCATCGTCCAGCCATTCTTCAGAGGAATATTTCATTCCTGAAGAACCTCCAAAGAAGAGGAAAGAAGCTCTAATTTAGCAGTTTTTTACTTTTCCAGAAGGGCAAAAAAAGGTTAATGCTCCAAAAGTAACCTGTAAAATTTGCCAAACAACTCTTTCAAGGGGTGATCCATCTAAAAAATACTCCTTTGGCACAGCAAATATGGAGCAACACGTGAAGAACTTACACCCCAACAACTTAGCTCGCGCTGCAACATGGAGGTTGAAGGACAACACACCTGCTGCTGCTGGACCAAGCACATCAACTGCTGCACCAGCATTTTCAACAAGCAGTCCACACCCACCCATTCTATGCATTTATTGCAATAAACTTTTGTGTTATGGGGAACCGTCTATTGACCTGATAAAATGCAGGTAGCAGGAGCATCGCTGTCCTCGACATTATATATATTTTTTTCAATCTTTTGTTCCTGTTGGAAACTTCCAAACCCCCTATTATAGAAAAAAATTACCCCCGGGATTTGGCCTCCTGGGAGCTAATTAAGTATAAAACGGACTTCTAGTTTGCGTACGAGTAGCATACGCGTACCCCGCGATGTTTTTAATTTAAAAAAAAAATAATTTTTGCGCCTAAAGATCCATGTGGGACCCCCTGAGCAGGCCTAGAGAGTCAACATGTTTCTACCCTGCCCCCTTTCCTTATTTTTCAACTTCGTTTTACTGTTTTCTTCTGACTCGTGCTACAGAGGCACAAGATGACTGCCAACACTTCCTGGTTTGGAGTGTTGACAGACAGTTGACATCCAATCAGCATGCAGCTCGTGCTCGTAATTGTACAGATTTCTGTACGCGTGCAGTACTTCGTCTCTAGATATTGCTATGATTTTACTTTTGATTTTCTCAGGAACTACTGAACGGAATTACACCATTTAACAAAAAGCACAATCTGCGAACTGAACTCTACCACTCTGCCAAATTTGGTGTAATTCCGTTCAGCCATTCGGGCTGTAGCCCTGGCTAGAGGTCCCTATGCAAAACTGCATGGGGAAAACACGTTTTGGGACCCCCTTTTTTCTCGGCCCCCACTTGACGAATCACACCCAAACTTTCAGGGAAGGAGCGGAGCAGGCCATTTTCTTGGAGAAATTCGCGAAGATTCGTCCACCAGCGCCAAAGTTATTCCAAATAGAATGTTGAGGATTTCCTATGGAAAGTAGGTTCTAACTATAACTACCAGTAGGTAATTTTATATATATAATATATATATAAAATATATATATATATATATATATATATATATATATATATATATATATCCATATGTGTGCGCATAGAGAGAGGTAGAGGTAGATAGAGTTAGAAAGGTAGAGGTATAGTAGAGTGTAGGGTGTATAGTAGAGCGTAGGGTGTAGAGTGTGTAGTAGGGAGTAGAGTGTAGGGTGTTGAGTGTGTAGTAGGGAGTAGAGTGTAGGGTGTAAAGTGTGGAGTAGAGTGTAGAGGGTGTAGTAGGGAGTAGAGTGTATAGTAGGGAGTAGAGTGTATAGTAGGGAGTAGAGTGTGTAGTAGGGAGTAGAGTGTAGAGTGTATTGTGTGTAGTAGGGAGTAGAATGTGTAGTAGGGAGTAGTGTGTGTAGTAGGGAGTAGAGTGTAGAGTGTGTAGTGTGTAGTAAGGAGTAGAGTGTAGAGTGTGTAGTAGTGTGTAGAGTGTGTAGTAGGGAGTAGAGTGTAGGGTGTAGAGTGTGTAGTAGGGAGTAGAGTGTAGGGTGTAGAGTGTGTAGTAGGGAGTAGAGTGTAGAGTGTGTAGTAGGGAGTAGAGTGTAGAGTGTGTAGTAGGGAGTAGAGTGTGTAGTAGGGAGTAGAGTGTGTAGTAGGGAGTAGAGTGTAGGGTGTAGAGTGTGTAGTAGGGAGTAGAGTGTAGGGTGTAGAGTGTGTAGTAGGGAGTAGAGTGTAGAGTGTGTAGTAGGGAGTAGAGTGTGTAGTAGGGAGTAGAGTGTAGAGTGCATAGTAGGGAGTAGTGTATAGTAGGGAGTAGTGTGTAGTAGGGAGTAGAGTTTAGGGAGTAGAGTGTGTAGTAGGGAGTAGAGTTTAGGGAGTAAAGTGTGTAGTAGGGAGTAGAGTGTGGGGAGAAGAGTGTGTAGTAGGGAGTAGAGTGTAGAGAGTATTGTGTGTAGTACGGAGTAGAATGTGTAGTAGGGAGTAGAGTGTGTAGTAGGGAGTAGAGTGTAGAATGTGTAGTAGGGAGTAGAGTGTGTAGTAGGGAGTAGAGTGTAGAGTGTGTAGTAGGGAGTAGAGTGTGTAGTAGGGAGTAGAGTGTGTAGTAGGGAGTAGAGTGTGTAGTAAGGTGTGTAGTAGGGAGTAGAGTGTGTATCAGAGTGTGTAGTAGGGAGTAGAGTGTGTAGCAGAGTGTGTGTAGTAGGGAGTAGAGTGTAGAGTGTGTAGTAGGGAGTAGAGTGTAGAGTGTGTAGTAGGGAGTAGAGTGTGTAGTAGGGAGTAGAGTGTAGAGTGTGTAGTAGGGAGTAGAGTGTGTAGTAGGGAGTAGAGTGTGTAGTAGGGAATAGAGAGTAGTAGCCAACAAAGCCATCACAACCATCGCGCCCCACCTCCGGAAAACTATCAAAAGCTCCTTCAAGACAGCAACCTTCCCGGAAAGCTGAAAGCACGCCGAGATCAACGCCCTCCTGAAGAAACCCAAGGCGGACCCCAATGACCTCAAGAACTTCCGACCCGGCGAAAGTGACAGAGAATATTGTCAACAAACAGCTAACCCGCTACCTCGAAGACAACAACATCTTGGACCCTTCCCAATCCGGTTTTCGCAGCAACCACAGCACCGACTCTTTGCCGCCACTGACGACATCAGGATCCTTATGGACAAAGGAGAAACAGCCGCCCTCATCCTCCTGGACCTATCAGCAGCCTTTGACACAGTCTGCCACCGCACCCTATCAGCACGCCTCCATGACGCGGGAATTCAAGAGAAGGCCCTGGCCTGGACTACATCCTTCCTCTCTGGCAGAACCCAGAGCGTCCGCCTTCCACCCTTTCGCTCAAAAACCACCGAGATCATCTGCGGCGTCCCACAGGGATCCTTCCTCAGCCCGACGCTGTTCAATATCTACATGGCACCGCTCGCCCACGTCGCATGCCAACATAACCTCAACATCATCTCCTACGCCGACGACACTCAGCTGATCATATCCCTCACCGAAGACCCCCACACCGCCAAAGCCAACCTCCACAGAGGAATGAAGGCTGTAGCCGACTGGATGAAGGACAGCAGACTGAAGCTGAATTCAGACAAGACGGAGGTCCTCATTCTCGGACCCACCCCATCAGCCTGGGACGACTCGTGGTGGCCCACATCGCTTGGCACAGCCCCGGAACCCACAGACCACGCACGCAACCTAGGGGTCATCCTCGACTCCACCCTCTCCATGACCAGGCAAGTCAACGGCGTCTCTGCATCCTGCTTCAACACCCTCCGAATGCTCCGCAGGATCTTCAAGTGGATCCCACCCGACACGAGAAGAACTGTCACCCAGGCCCTCGTCACCAGCAGACTCGACTACGGGAACGCCCTCTACACAAGAACAACTACCAAGCTCCTGAGAAGACTACAACAAATCCAGAAAACCTCGGCACGTCTGATCCTCGACGTCCCCCGACGCAGTCACATCACACCCCACCTGAGAGGCCTACACTGGCTCCCTGTCAACAAAAGGATCACCTTCAAACTCCTCATCCACGCACACAAGGCACTGCACAACACCGGACCTACATACCTCAACAACCATCTCAGCTTCCACGTCCCCACCCGTAGCCTCTGCTCAGCCAGCCTCGCCCTCGCCACAGCTCCTCGGATCCGAAAAACCACCGCCGGCGGCAGATCCTTCTGCTACCTTGCCGCCAAGACCTGGAACGCTCTCCCTACCAGCCTACAACAGACTCAGGACCTGCTGGGTTTCAGAAGACTCCTCAAGACCTGGCTCTTCGATCAGTAGCGAATAGAGCAGAGGTCTTCAAACTTTTGTAGGTTGAGCCCCCCCCAGCTGAATTGTTTTAGATGCTAGGCCCCCCCATCTTCTGACGAAAATTTCTGCAATCTGGTACACTACATAATCGCCACACGAATATCACGGGCCATATCCGGCAAATAATGTTCAACACTAGAAGAGTGTTTAGTAAACTGCAGGTTTGTGAGTGGGTGTGGCGAAATTACAACGGCTTATTACACAGCTCAAAACACAATTTTCCAAGATAAAATGTGTGCAAATTGTTTTTACTAGGATGCTTTGGTTTACACATGACAGATTAATAATAACACCACCAAAATAATTGTGACGGGTGTGCCGTTTTTTAGCCACATAGACGGTCAATCTGTGGATGGATTTTTGATACTGCCATCCTCAGGTTGGGGTCCACATCCAGTCTTGAACGACACTCAGTCTTTAGTACCGCAAGTGATGAGAACACACTCTCACACAAATAGGACAAACTGAAAGGCAAGAGAGTAGGACGGGTATGCCCAGACGTGGGTCCTGTGCTCTCCATGCCACTGGAGTCAAACTATCCTGGCTGATGAGGGGTGAAACCCCAAAACCAGTCCTAGGATGCTTATTTCCAGTCCAGGGAGGACCTGGCCTGGCAGTTTGGGCTGGACTGTTCCCATTGGCACAGGGTCAAGACTGACTTGTGGGTTCAAACTAAAATGGCTTGGGGAGCAATAAAACAATTGATTTAGGCCCAAATCTCTGTGCTGGGATGAATGTATGACATTGTTCTGCATTCTGTCCATCAATTGTTCTTTTTGCATTTGTCACCCCGAGTGGGACAGGTATGCCCAGATGTGGGTCCCGTGCTCTCCATGCCACTGGAGTTAAGCTATCCTGGATGATGAGGGGTGAAACCCCGAAACAGGTCCTAGGATGCTAGTTTCCGGTCCAGGGAGGACCTGGTTTGGCAGTTCAGGCTGGACTGTTCCCATGGGGCACAGGGTCAAGACTGATTTGCATATGGTTGGGTTCAAACTGGAACGGCATGGGGAGCAAAAAACGATGGATTTAGGCCCAGATCTCTGTACTTGGATGACTGTATGACATTGTTCTGCATTCTGTCCATTAATTGTTCTTTTTGTATTTGACGCATGGTTAGAAGCGCATGTCAAGTTGTTTGCCTTCTTGCATCTTCCTCATTTAATTTTGGTGTCTGACGGCACTTTTCAACCCCCTTTCGAATATTGAATTCAAGTGTAGCTTAACAGTAGACCATCTGTTGTTGAAAAAACTTTACACATTGTATTGTTGTTCAACCAACTTCTTTATCCTACATCAACAAAACCATTAACAAGTGGTATCTTGATTTAGGATGCTGAGTGTTTTGGCGTAGGATGTTCAGTGGTGTCAATGTTGATGGTACATTAGCAAGGTGAGGGAAGTAAAGGTATTAAAGATGTAAAAAAAACACAAAATCAGACTGCCCACCATTGGAGCGAAGTACCAATCTGAAATATAGAGATGCAACTGCATGGATCGGAAAATGCTACTTGGTTGTAACAAGTGGTCGACCTTGTACTCTTGTAGATTCACATGCTTCATTGCTTCGCATCCTCCTACTATCAGGGTTGGGCTTGAAATGTTACAAGTTGTTTTTCTTTGAATGGTTTCAATTTAAAGGTGACTCATGATACCTCCAATTAAATCCACAACGCACGCGGACACCGACTCCACTTAAGATTATGTTTTCACCTTCCCCTCCCTTAAGCGTAAGAATGTGTAGAGATACAAAGCCTTACAATATCTGTGTACTGGGAAAGAAACAGTAAATTACTAAAATAAGTGAAAAGATAGAGTCAATGACAAAAGGTTTGCTGTCTGCTCAAATCCAGGGAAGTGGCTAGTGCGAATGTGGGTACAGTGCATGTGAATCTACAGCAAACGACCTGCAATGTGATCATAAAAGGTAACGTATGCTGTGTGCAATATGTGCTGCTGTAGATCACATGCTATAGACAGACTGAAAAGCAGTACCCAAATAAAGCGGTGTCTCATTGCTAGCATAGCACAACGCATGTTCACCTCAAGGGTAACCTAGCTCTGAACAATATGTTTTTATTATCCAATTTAGTGGTACTCCTTTTATCAAACTCATAAGAATGAAAGTGAGGGAACCAACGGGGATGTTAACCTGTGAGCATGAGGTCAAACACAGGTCTCTGTAGTGGATGCATTAGTCCCCTGAATCACCAGAATGTCTACGAAGTGCATTACCGTTACCAGTGTAGTGTGTGCTGCATATGTGGAAAGACATCCAAGCAGCAGCCTTACATATATATGCTAGTATCAGGCCAATGACAAGTGCCACTGACACCTAATGCACGTTTCACACCACATAAGCAATCAGTGGTAGTTGGAGAAAAGCGGAGGCAAATATCCCTGACTAACTTATCCATGTGGCACTGCCCAAGGGTCTGGGCGTGGGTACTGGAAAGCAAAGTTTAGTCATTTTGCATTTGTGTAGGGGGCAAATGTATCTACTGTTGAGGTCCACAAAAGTGGGAGTGTTGGTTAAGAACTTGGGAGTCTATCTCTTATGCATGGGATTCCTGGAGTCATGATCATAGACACAGTAACACTTTTGCCACACTATGCATTAGAAGAGGAAGGCGTTTTTTGTCAAAAACACTTAAACAGGAAGGAATGGCAAATTGATATCAAGCAAGATAAAAGAGAAGGTGTTACAACATAACAGACTGCGGCACAGGGCAGGATTCAAAATAGTAAATAGTTTCAGACATTGACTTGCTCTCCAATCAGCTAAATAAAGGGAGAGGTTGAGTCATCACACAGCGTCTGCAGAACTCCCTTAAAACGAAAACCACAGAGTCATCTTACAAGGAGACGTAACATCTAATTACTGTTGAAAGTTTGGTTTACTCCTACTCCTATACGAGGTTTGTATTTTAACACGTTACACATGAATTTCTGTGATGAAACAGGCATGCAGGATGAAACAGGCATGCATTTATACAAACATATACATTAGTCATTTTTATTTTTAGGCGCATTGTTAAAAATATAGCAGATGTCATCGAAAACCACGCTGAGCTAGACGAGATATTCTGACAGGTGTTAAAATAAAGGTAGCTGCTACACAATTCTATTTGAAAATTGTAATCAGACTAATTATAAGGAAGCTTACCTTGTGTTCTCTATTTGTTACAGCTTCCAAAGTCGTAGTCAGTGAGCTGTACTGCATGAGCTACAGTCAGAAGCACATCAGAATCGGATACACTGCCAGTACATGTTTCTTTTCCTCAATACCCATTCACCCCCTAGTTTGTCCTCTAGTTCATTTGTGTATTCTAAGTGAACTGCAGGCGATTAGGGTAGGAGAGTAGGGGCATTTGCATTTTGCCATGTTACTCCTGCGAGGGCGAATCAGGTGAGAACCGTGAAACCTGGTGTCATGTGGAGAAGAGATGTGCAAAGTTCCTGTCCACACTCAGGAGGTGCTCCACTAACAGGTGTACTTGATGATGTCACAACCAATCCAACACTGCTTGGCCCATCTTGGACAATCATGGTGAAAGTGTGCCCATCTGTTTTGTATGTAATACATAGTTGTACAATTGTCTGTTTGAATCATGATCACTTTGTTGTGGAGTCTTAACTACATCACCATGAGCTTCAGCACACTGATGTGGAGGAGATGCTGTTGTGGGGGATACTGACTCTCAATAGTGAGGCTGTCCATGTGATCTCTCCAACATGTGAGGGAAGAGTTTGTGTTGCTCACCTGTGGCTGTGTGCCAAGAAAGAAGTTGTTTTTGTTCAACCATTGTAGTTTGTGATGAACACTGGGCTCCATCAACACTAAATCCTCCCAGTAGCCAGTCACTTGTGACCGTTGCTTGGCAAAATATTTCTGTGGAAGACACATGTGCAACCTTGCGTTCAAGATTACCGCTACATATTAAAGCATAGTCCTTAATAACTTCATTATCATTCTCAATGTCAAGAGGACACAAAAACTGGTAAAGACTCCTCTGTATGTATGAGTGACGCATTCTGCTTCACTTGTCCCTGTTACTAGCCAGTCACCCAGGTATGGAATCACCGAAATCTGGCTACACCACAAATGCCCTACCACTACAGCACTTGGTAACCTTGTTGGACTGTTGTGACCCTAAAAGATAGGCCTTTGAATTGAAAATGTGTTTCAATTACCACAAACTCCTGGTACTGGTGACAAGAATGGCATATGGATGATGTGGAAGTAGGCATTCTTAAGATATGGTTCTGCCATATAGGACTCTTTTGTCAGAAGAAGAAGAATGCCCTGCACATTGTCATTTAAAGTGGTTGGATGTGATGAAGTGGTTAAGCACTCAAAGATCCATAATTCTGGGCAGGTTTTGTCTATTTTGGAAATCAGAAATTACAAGGAGTACACCCTTGCCCACGCCGGTGCTCAGGCACTATACAGCGCCCTTGAGAATGAGTTTGTATCTCTTAACAAGTCTGTGGTGATCCTTGCTGATGTCGGTCGTAGCAGCAGGACGGGGGGCTTTCAAGAGATTATGTGAAATGTCAAACAATAAACGAGGGAGGTGGTGGAAAAAACTCTAATCCTAGGTTACAGATTCTCAGTAGGGGAGATACGACCTCAACGTTTCCCGGGGGATGGCCAGGCGGAACAAAGAACTTGGCAATTGTTCTTGGGCTAAGCCCACAATAGACATTGATTTTATCTGAAATACTGTCCAAGGAGGAGCAAAAAGGAGGCTGCAACATTGAATTGTCGCAGACCCGGACGCTAAGGAAAAAAATGACACCTACGGAACTCTGAAAAGGAATACAGGAGTTAAGAAGAGCGGTTTCGCGCCTGGAATGCGAGCAGCAATGCACCAGTGCCGGCATAACACTCGACTGGCCCAAAAACTGGAAGAGAGAAGGAGCAGTGGGCGCCGGACAGCAGCTTTGAGCGTGGTCATTTGAATAAGGGCTAAGTGGCACTGTCAAAAATCTGGGCCACATGATCGGGCAGAGTGGCATGAAACGGAGTGGAAGCGATTGGGCTACAGCGGTGGTTGTGACTACTGAGAATAGGCACTGAAACAAGAGCAGGCTGTGACAATTTTCTTTTTGGTTGTAACCAGGACCTTTGATGATGGAGGCCGGAGGGGCAGATTGCCAAGTCAGTGGCCCCGGTTCACACAGTGCAGGAGCATAGGGTGAGCAATATAAGCAAGGGAAGCTTCAAGCACCAGACGTCAAAAGGAGAAATGAGACATTGGGTTAATATGAACCATAAGACTCCTCCCCTCTAAATTACTACATTACAGATTGAAGTCACTCCAAAGTGGGTTGAGGAGGAGTGAAGCATGGATTCTACAAAGGAGCATAGTTAAAAATATGCCACTGCTCAGCTGACAGTAGTTTGTGACATAACCAAAACACACCCAGAGCACAAATACGACAACAGAGGAGTGGGGAAATCACAGGACAGTGCACTTAACTAATCAAATGGTGTGCACGCCCCTTGAACTGGAAGAGTAGCAACAGAGTGACCATTAATACATTGAATTGAATGCACCCTAATCCAACAGGGCACAAAAAGAGCAAATTGACAACTTTAAGATTTGCAATTGACATGTGTAGGAGAGTATTCTAAGTGGAAGTCCCCAGCTTGCATTGCAGAAGCAACAGACTTCAAGATGGGTCGGATGAAGAACACAAAAGAAAGGACAATCCAACCCATGAGGGGGGCTGAGAATCAGAAACACTATTAGAAAAATGGTTCATTACAGGGACAGGGTCATACTTTTGCAACAGGCAAGTACAAATAGCCCACTTAAGATAGACATAAGAGCTGTGTATAGGCAGGACAGCAGCACAGAATGCCAGCCAAAAGAGAATTAAGAAACCAAATGGCAAATACCTGCTGCTGTTCCTGCATGACTGAAAATAATCAGTGGGTATAAAGCTCTATTTTTTACAACTGTGGGATGAAGTATGTAACAGTATATGAATGTAATTTGATTGATAGAGTATTGGCACTATAAGAGAATGGGGTTTGGGAGCACACTGCCCACAGTCCCAGCACAGTTCGCCCCTTTGCATCCTGGTAAATGCAGTAAACAGTTCAAACTTACTTCGAAATTAGCTGGAGTTCTACACCAAAGTTGGTGCAGACATTACTGTATATCTCAAGACACGTGTTTCTGCATTGAGCCCTTCATCAATAGAGAGCAGCAGTATATAATCTCTACAGCAACCTTCCGGGACAGATGGAAACACGCAGACGTCATACCCCTCCTAAACAAAGCCTCCGCTTACCCTAACAAGAAAGCCATCGAACAGCAGCTCACCAAATTCCCGGAAAAAAACACCCACTGGATGCCTCTCAATGAGGATTCCGTGCCAACCACAGCACTGAGACTGTGCTGACTGTCGCTGCAGACAACATCAACACTCCCCGACCGTGGAGAACAGTGGCCCTGATCCGCCTCGACCTCTCTACAGCGTTTGACACAGTCTCCGACAATACCGTCATCAACAGACTCTACAACACAGGCCCTCAAGGCCCTCAAGTGGATGACCTCCTTCCTTACAGGATGCACACAGAGCATCCAACAGCCTCCCTTCACCTCCGCACCCAAAGACATTATATGCAGCGTACCACAAGGATCATCCCTAGCCCCACCCTGTTCAACATCTACATGACCCATCACACAAACGTCATCAGATCCTATGGATTCAAAATATTCTCCTAAGCAGACAACATCAACTGATCTTCTCGCTCACCGAGGACCCAGCTAACACCAAAACCAACTTCTGCAATTCCATGAACAACATAGCCAAATGGATGAGAGAGAACTGCCTCTAACTCAACTCCAATAAAACTGAAAAACTGATCTTCAGGAAGAACACTTCAGCATGGGACCACAGCTGGTGGCCTGCAGAACTCAGCCACACACTCACACCAACCGACCAAGCACGCAACCTTGACATCATCCTCGACAGCCAACTGACTACAAAATAACAAGTTAATGCAGTCGCCTCCTCTTGCTTGCACACAATTTGCATACTTCGCAGATTCTTCAGATGGATCCCAACCACACGAGAAAGACCACCACTCACGCCCTCGTCATCAGCCGCCCCACTACGGCACCGCCAGCTACGCCTGCATCTCCATCCTGCTCCTTAGGGGACTCCAGACCACACCCTGGACCTCCCCAAACAAACCAACATCCCCGCTAGTTAAGAGACCTCCACTCCATCTAGAAATGTTGCCAGTTAAAGCTCTTCATGCACGCCTAAAAAGCACTCACGGCCTAGGACATGCCAAACTCAGCCATCGACTGAACTTCCACCAACCCGCTAGACTTATATGCTCCTCTTTACTCACCCTCGCACTCACCCCGCATCCACTGCAGCGTCAGCCACTCCTTCTCTATGTTGCAGCCAAGAACTGCAACAATCTCCCCCTCCAGCTCCGTACAGCCCACTCGCTGGTAGACTTCAAAAAGAGACTCAAGAACTGGCACTTCAACGGAGACACAGAGCCCAGATACATAACATAGTCGCGCTATATAAATGTAGATTGATTGACTGTTAGTTGTTAAATACCATGAACATGCTTGCTACTTATTAGCTGATTACTGGGAATGTGCATGGCATGAGGTCTATCTTGAAACAATATATAATACCGTGCAGACTACAGCATAAAGGCATACAGTCTTCCGACAGGAGACCTACCTCCCGAGGCAGGAGATACCAAAGGGACCAAACAAATTAAGAGGTCAATTCAAATCAAGGGACTACTCCTCATATGCAAATGGTGCACTGGTAAGGAGAAGAAATGGCACCTTCAGTATGGCACTTGATAACTGCATTGACAAAGAGGGTAAATGTGCTAGTTAGAGGCCACTTGGATGGGTAGGAAATTACACTAGGACACACTTATGCACCTAATTCTGAACAGAAAGATTTCTTAATTGAGTAATCATTTAAATTAGGAGAGTGGCAACAAGTTGTATTTATGTTATGTGGAAACTTTAAATATGTGTTGAACAAGTTGATGGGGCATTTACAGCCACCTCTCGGGAGAAAACTATCGATGAGGGCATGTCGAGAAGTCCTAGAACGGATAGAACACTAGGAGTTAACAGGCACCTGGAGAAGGCTATATCGTAGACTGAACAATATTCCTTCTATTTGCCAGTTCGCAATCTACATATAAGGTTAGAGAAAATAGTACATTATGCTTTTCTAGCTTACAGAAATAAGTCAAGCAGGTGGAAAATGTATTCAAAGTGGTCCTAGACCATAAGCCGCAAATGCCTATTAAAGGCGGCACGAGTCCCACAGCAAAAATATCATGAAGGTTACAAGTCAATGGCTAGAAGACGAAGCATTTTGCGGAAAGCAACGAGAAATTATATACAGCAGTTTCCAAGAGAATTAAAAATACAGCATTTAGCAGGAAGGCTGAATGGGAAGCATTTAAAAGTTGTCATTCGGGCCACTGTAGAGAGTTAACAGCTGGTATCAGGAAAACGTTAGTGCAAATTGATCAAATTAGACAAGACCCAAACATCTACAATTAAACACAGATGATGGTGCTGACAGATGTGAACAACTGCTATGAGAAAAAGAAAAATCGCTACCAGGGTGGAAAAGCGCAGATGCTTTGATCACAAAGAATACTAGTAACGATCACATACAGAAGGGGACACATCAAGCTGGCTTACTGGACTAGCTTACCAAAGCAGAGTCAAGCGGGCATTTTAACATCAGAACTGAAAAACAATGCAGGTGGCGTGATGCATATGACAAAAGATATTAACAGGGATTCTTAAGTACAACACACTTTAAGGGAATCAGGAACATGCCAGATGGTACATGCCTGGAGACCCATTTAGGACCTCTGAATCTTATGAAACTGACTAGAACAATAGAAGGCACCTGACCTCCCCATCAATGAACAAAAGATTAAAGGAGGCCATAGAAGAAACTGCTACCAGTTAAAGGCCAGTTTTAGATGGGTTACCCATCGAGTTTTATTTGGTGTTTATAGACATATTGGTGCCTTACCTCATGCAAGTGCAAAGAGAGGCAATTAACAGTGAACGTCTCCCCCCTTGGCTTCCCTAAACAGGGACAGCATTCATCAAACAGGGCGTCCTATAGGTCACTGTCAATGTTAAATGAAGATTATAAAATTCTTACCAAATTGATATCTAAGAGACTCCATCTGATAATGTCCTCACTGATACATGAAGACCTGAATGGGTTTGTGTAGGCAAGAATACGATATTAAAGTAGGTTAAGGAGAATAATGGACGAAACACCTCCGGAACTATCATAACCTATGGTTCTCTCGATTGATATCAGAAAAGCCTTCAACGCATTAGAATGGCAATTTTCGAATGGCAACATTGGAACATTTGGGTTTGACAACCAGGTAACACAATGTGTGAAACTCCTGCATGTGAACCCTACAGCGAGAATAAAACCCAGAGATCTAGATCAAGGGCGTTCAAAACATGCAGAGATACAACCAGTGAAAAGGAGACAAACAGAACTGGAAACGGGAATTGACATTCGGGATCGTTTACACTTCTAATTGTTACATGTATATGATACTAGCAGCCCGTCCCGACGTTGTCCGGGAGCAAAAGGCTGCTTCTGGGCCCCCGCCCGCCCTGACGTTAAGGCTGCTTAAGCTTTTCTGTTGCCAAGCTCACGTAATCTCCCCCACAGTTCCCAGCGCCTTGAAACCTTTGAGGGGTAAGATGTAAGCACTTTACAAATACCAATTTGTATTATTATTATTCATTGCACAAAGGACGCTGTTCTCCTGTCCTGGATTTTTTACAACCTAATCAACTCTGGGAGGAGTCATCCCGGTTCACGTGACGTCGAGCAATCAAAGTGAACAAACTCACTCAGGCCTGGCACGGAGATGTCTGGCTGCCAGTTGCTGTTGTGAAAAAAAAGAGTCTCGCATGCCTTAGCTAATCTGTGATCCTCTGCACAAAGCCCCTTCTTTCGGGAATTTACCTTTCACAGGGAAATCCCCGCGCGCGGTCATCACTCCACAGCGGTGCGCCTCCATATGGAAAAAGCGTCTTTCATGACGTCTGAGACAATGCCTTTTTCTCGGGGGAACACCCGTTGCTCTGGGAAATGCCCTGTCTAATTAACCCTCCCATTCAGGGGCCGTCTGAGGAACAGAGAGGGGTCTCTTTGCTCAGGTCTGCACCCTGATGCCACCTGCATGGCTCAGGGTTGACCTCAGCTGTAAATGCCGGTAAATGACACGCTTGTGTTCAAAGTTCGCAATCCTAAAAAAACGTTCTGTAAATAAATGCCTGTTATTGACACACCCACCGAGCACAGATTAACTCGCACTCGTGCACGCCTGCCTTCATGAGCCTTTTTAAGGTGCATACAAGGACCCTGGAACAGGCTACCCAAGGGAAAAAGGAATTCTTTAAACTGTTCTGTAGCCACTATTGTTGAAGTAAGAAAGAGACCGCGAGAGTGTACGCCGCTTCTCCGATGTCAGCACGCATATCGCGGTCGGCGCTTCTTCCAAGGGACTACTTTTATTTTATATAAAAAATTTTAAATAACGTATATTTGTTTTTTTAATATAGCCTATGTCCATCTGCTTGCCCTGACGTTTTCAAAGATGTATTGGGTGTTTGGATTGGTGGTGTAGTTTTCGAGTTTACCTGGCTCAAAGGACACACTTCTCTACCAAGGAGGAATGAACCGCCCCCAGACGGAGTCACCAGTCAAGAACAAGGAAGGCACTCAGAGGAGACACAGCCCCCCACCGGGAGGCGAGTACCGAAGACCAACCCAAGGGTCCTCGCAGAATAGGGGAGGAAGGGCGGGCCGTGAAGGAATCTACGGCTAGAATCGTCTCTACCAGATACATTGCTACCGAAGGTAAGTAACTCGTACATCTGATAGAGACTACTAGCCGCAGATTCCTTCACGTAGAATAGATACCCTAACAATACCCCCTGGGAAGGAGGGTCTGCGAAAGGACCCCACCAGCCAACACAGAACAGAGGGCTACCTAGGGGACCAGATCTGTGGACCAGGAAGAACCTCATCCCCGCCAGGCAAGGGGAACCCCCACAAGAAGAACCCCCCGACCCCAAGGGGATGTAGGAGAGAAAAGAAGGCTGAAGAGGCTCGTACACTCACAGCAGAGGGACCAAAGACAAGGGCAGAGAGGCCGAACCATCCCACTCCTCCACAAGGCAACATAACATCCACCCAAGACAGGAAAAGCGGAAGAAGAAGCCCAGAGGGCCCAAGGAAACGAGAGAAAAGAAGGCGAACCCACTCCAGATGGATGGCAGCCTGCCAGCCAGAACAGTGCCGGCAGTCAAGCCGCCAGAAGCAAGAAGAAGAGGAAGAACAGCCCGAGGCCCCAGGAAGGCCGTTGTAGGCGGCGCCTGGTAAGGGAGAACATAAGAGCGTCCCAGACCTCAGGACAGAAGCAGGGAAAGAAGGAAATGTCCGGGCACACCATTACAAGTGGCCGCGTACACTATCTCCAGGAGCCAAAGCAACCTACACAAATGGAGAACAGGCACCCGAAGGTGACCAGAACCCTCCAGCAGAGCGCAAGCCATATGACCCAGGGTACGATGAGCCCCAACATGGGAACCCTCTTTGGAAGAACTTCCTCAGCAGAGGAACAACAAAAGAGCCATGGGGAAAAAAACACCCCTGGGAAAGGCTTGACAAGCAGCCAAAACAAGCAGAAGGCCTAATCTCAGGCCCAAATCTGCGCAACAATTCCAACACACACATAATCAACAAAGGGGCCGTTCAGCAGCCAACAATGCCAAAGTCCTAACCAGGACCAAATGGCCAGAAAACGCACTCCACAGGAGAACAACCGGCCTAAGAAGGCCCAGAATCAACCCGACTCAGGAATCACCGAGGAGGGGACGGAGGACGATAAGGCAGAGGAGGAGGAGGAGGAGGAGGATGGAGCCCTGCCAAGAGCCTCTGGATGGCAGAATCAGCCGGGGCATGGAACAACAGACTGCCATCAAACGGAAGGTCAATGAGTCGCTCCCGAATACTCCACCCCGAAGCCAAGCATGGCGATGGAGAGCGGCCGAGGAAGCCATGGCCCGGCCCAACACCTCTGAGATGTCCAGGGCGGAGCAGAGAATAAACGCCACCAGCTCCCGGCCATTCAAAGCATGGTGCCTCAAGTCCATTTGACCACCCTCTGGGGATGTCCCGGATCCCAGAGATTCAGCCGAGTCCCACAAACAAGAGGAGGCCCGAGCCAGCCAGCACACACAAGGTGTTCAGAGCCCGCAGAGCAGCTCTGGTCTAGGCAAACATATTGCACCCCCAAGAGTCCAGCCAGCGAGCCTCTCGGGACGGCAGAGCCAACAGTGGTGGCAGGGAGGGTAAAGCAGTCCGCAAAAGAGGACTGGAGGCCGAGGGATGGAGGGAAAGGCATGCCGGGTCACGCTGCGCCGGGAGATGCCAGTGCAGAAGATGCTGAGGCACCGGGTCCCCTGAGGCAGGACGCATCCAAGCCCCTGTCAAGAAAAAAAAGAGAGAACCTTCAAAGGGGAGCAGAAACTCCCTCCCACCCGAGCCCTGGTGGAGGACCTCCAACAGATGGTCCGCCGGAAAATGAGCCACCAGGTCACCCATACGCAGGATGCCCACAGCCATGGACACCGCGTGAGCGAAGGCCGCACCTGCCTCCGTAGGGGCCCCCGCAGCGGGGACAGCAGCTCCTCCATGGGCGACGGTTCCAAACTAAGGCGGCCATCCCTGAGGTCAAACGGGGCGGGCAAGGGCCAGACCTGGAAGTTAGAAGGAGCCGACGAATGAGATACCTGCCGCTCTTTCGACGAACACCTCTGCCTCAGGAAGAGCAGAGAGTCGCCCTTCGACGCCGGTAAAAAAGAGACCACACGGCGAACCGTCTCCAGGGATGATAACACCAATATACAGGCTGCCTTCGGAGAAGAAGGAGCGTCCGAAGACGAATCCGCGGCACAACACCTGCGCGGAGCCGTAGTGTCCGCTGCCTGAGGCGTCGCCGGACAACGTTCCTCCGAGCCGCCCCGCACCGGGGCACGGAGTGGAGACCAGAGTGGGGCTGGACCTCCGCTGTGGTAGCCATCCGCGTGGGGGAACGAGATGCCCCTGGGGAGTGACACAAAGCCCTCCGCCATCCGCAGCTCAGAATGAGGCGTAGATCGCTCTGCAACCCATGAGGCGGTGCCAGGGATGATTCCACCTCCAACTCGCCCCCTGTCGAGGCGGCCATCTGCGGGGAAGGACGAGAGGGGCCCGGACAGGGACGAGGGGTCCTCACCCGGCCTCGTCCCGGAGCAGGGCGGGGAGGGTTCACTTTCCCCTGTGGCTCCGCACGGTCCAGCTGCTGCCGGCGCCGTAGCGGCGTCACCTCGGCCTTGGAGAGGACCACCCTGTCCAGGGACCGAGAGTGGCTTGGGGATGCGACCCGAGCCCCGGCGACCTCCCGCGACACCACAGGGACTCCCGCAGGAGTTTGCAGCGAGGCAGAGACACCGTGGCCCGAAGGTGGTGCACCAGAGGAGCCGCATCCCAACAGCACCACACCCTCCAGGCCTGCATCCGAACCAGCAGGGGCCGGAGCCGCCGGCGGCACCGCTGAGGGCCCTGCACATGGCGAGTGGTCCGCCGACGCCCCAGAAGGGAAAGGAGGGGGAGCTGCAAAGCCGCCGCGTATGTCTCCATCTGGACTCTCGACACGCCAACACTGAGAAACGGTGGATAGGATGACACGCCGGGCCGCATCACCCGCGGAGAGTCCACGCCCCCGGTAGGCCGGAACCCAGCCCCCGGGGACAAACTGCAACACTTACCCACCGGGGAGCAACGCTCACGCGACATCGGAGAAGGGCGAGGACGACGACCACGGCCGAACCTGAAGCTGTCCGCCGAAGCAGACTGAGGGGAGGACGTCGACCTGGAGAGACGGGCCGAGAGAAGATTCATGCGGCGCTCCTGCCGCGACTTCGGCTTCAACTGTAGACAGGTCTTGCAGTCGGTGGTGCCGGGATCCTCCCCCAGACACCACATACAAATGAGGTGCGGGGATTGCCGACATAAGACGCCCACAAAATGTACAAGTTTTGAAGCCCGAAGACATTCTCACACTGTTCCACCAATGAAATGGAGAAAAAAGGGCCCCAACAGGCCCTTAGCAAGAACCGGGTCCGCGTTACACGCGGAAAACGAAAAAACTGATGTAGGCGCGCCGGGGCAGGTCTTATGTGACCTCGCTGACATCACGTGCACGGACGACGCCTGGGCAGAGTCGCTTAATGTCGTCCCGCCCCCGGCGCACAGGGAGGATGCTGTGGCAAAAAAGTTTTCCGGATCCATTCTCACGCCTGGTAATCTGTGGCTAGTAGTCTCTATCAGATGCACAATTGAATACAATATAACTATTTCCAAATAATGTTCCCAACATCTAGAAGGCTACTTCTGAAATTCCCCCACATACCTAGAGATGCGCAAACAGTGTTGCTGTTGTTTTTTTTTTTTTGATCAAATTTATTTTTATTTTCAGTTAAACAAAACATTGCAGTTGTCGGACAAACATCATAGGTCGAGGCTCGCCAACTGCGCCCTGGCCGCCTTCAGCTTGCGCCAGATCCTCGGGCCCCAGTTCGACTATGCACCCTCTCCAACTCCAGCACCTGCGCAGTCAGCTCCTGCCGGCGTTCCCTCCGTTCCTTATTGTCCGCCGCCGAAATCGTTATAAGCTCCCCTCTAATGACCGCCTTGAGTGCCCCCCCATACTGCTGCCATGGCCACCTCCCCGTGTCATTCTGACCCAGGTAGTTCGAGATGCTTTGGGAAAGCTGCTGTGTTACCCCTTTGCGGGAAAGTAGATTCTCCCTGAGGCGCCAGGTACCCTTGTGTGGTTTCATGCGCGGGACCCGTAAGTGCATTACCACTGCATCGTGGTCTGACAAAGCCGCTGGGGCAACTTCCAAATCCTGTACCATGGGGACCAAGTCTGTGGAGCTTAGAAAGTGGGCTATTCGAGCGTATGTTCGGTGCACATGTGAATATAAGGTGTACCCCGGGGTTGTGTTGTGGACCTCTCTCCATGTATCTATGAAACCCCTACTGGCGAGCCAGCGCTTCCCTTCAGTAGAAAGGGCTCCAGAGTCGCCAAACCTCCGACCCGATCTATCCCTCCCATTGTCCATAATCAAATTTAGGTCCCCGCCTAACAGTGTGTGCCTCGAGCTTGTGGCCATGACCTCCATAGTGCCCCTGTAAGAAATGCCTCCTGTTTGGTGTTGGGAGCGTAGATGGACCCGATAGTGAGTGATAGGTTCCCGATATGAACAGTGTGTGCTAATAGCCTGCCCTTGATCTCCGCCACTTTGTCTCCCACTCGGCCCTTGAAGTGCCTAGCGAAGAGCATAGCCACTCCCGCTTTTTTCTCCGTAGTGGAGGAGTAGAGCTGGGTCGGGAACGCCCTAGACTTCATGCGATGCCAGTCCTTGGCCAGCAAGAGCGTCTCCTGGAGAAGGCACACCGCAGCCCCCGAGTTCTCTAAGTAGGAGAGCACTGCCCTTCTCTTGATGGGGTTATTGAGCCCTTTAAAGTTGAGGGTAAGAATCTGAATAGATTCGTCAGCCATGAGGAAGTAAACCCCACATCCCTCTATTCCACAGCCGTACACCGAAGCCGCCCCGCTCCTCTGGTCTCGTTGCCTGGGGATTGGGAACACACCGGTACTGCTGCTGTGCTAGGGCCTAAGACGAGAGCGCTCAGGAGGGCCCCAATGCCCAGGCCCGATCCACCCGATGGCCCCCACCGGGGGCCCGTTCAGCGCCCCCCGATCCCTCTCACTTGGCTCTTGAGCCCGCTTCACTGCTTGCCCTCCCCGGCGAGCCCCCCTCACCGCAGAGTGGGCTTGAATGTCCTGGGCCTCGCGGCCCCGCTTGTGAGGGCGCGGCCTCGTGTCACAGGGCCCCCGCAGCCCACCCCGGTCCGGCCAGCGCCGGGGGCTCGAGCACCTGCCCCCCGAGTCGTCGTGCTCCTCACCTCCTCAAGCGGCCATGTCCGCGCTTGTCTCTCACGGCGTCCGCCGCTTCCACACCATGCAGGCCCAAGCCGGGGCCTCGCGTAGCTCCCCACGCCGCCGGAACCAGTGCCCCACGCCGCCGCGGCCCGCTGCTGGGTAGGTGCCCCGCTCCGCTCCGCTCGTCCCTCTCTCCGCTGGCAGGGGAGACAAGTCGCCATGTCTGTGTGGCGTCACAGCTACCACGATGGGCCCCTCCGGCGACGATGCTCCGTGGGCCGGGCCGCCTCCGGCGCGCCTCCGTCCGGAAATGGACGCCGCGGTCGCCCCGCTGGTTGTGCTCCTTCACCCGGTCCCTGCTGCGACCGCCGGGTCCCCGGTCTGTGTCCCGCTTGCCGCAGGCAGTCAGGAAGAGGCTCTGAAGGCGAGGGGATATGCTTTACAGCACGGCCAGGGGACTTAGGACGAGGAGCCTCAGTAATCCACGTCCTCTCAGGCCGCCATCTTGGCCACGCCCCCGTTGCTGTTGTTTTGCACATGGTGAGGAACGGAACAGTCCCCTCTGTCAAGGATCATGCAGATGTCATATGTGGCGGTGATGAGTGCTGTTTCTGTACTGTGGTTGGGCCAGAAAATGGACTGTGTGGCATTGAAGAGCTGATGGTGGCTGAGGTTGATTAGTTTCTCCTAGACCTTTCCTGGGTATGGTAGGAAGGAGATGGGTCTGTATTTGGAAGACATGGCTGGTTTACCTGATGGTTTTTTAAGCAGGGGTATGACAGTGGTACGTTTCAAGGTATCCGGGCATTTGACTGAGTTGATGTAGGCATTGAGGATGGGTGTTAGTACTTTACTGATCGGTAGGAGCCCTTTGGTGAAGGCGTGGTGGAGGAATGGGTCAGATGAGTCCTTGGAGGATGATCTTCATGGTAGCAACAATTTCAACAGTTGTGACAGAAGGCCACAAGGTCAGGATTCGTTGAGTTACAACAGTAACAGGGTGAAGTTGAGGGTCAAAATTGTTGTATAAGGAGGTGGTTTTGTTACAGATGAATTAGGAGAGTTTGTAGCAAAGGTCTTGTGATGGGTTGAAGTTGCTGGAAGCAGCAGGAGGTGCGGTGAATTCTTTGATGAAGGCGAAGTTTTCCTTTTTACTGTTAGTGTTGGCGTTGATGTGTTCTGCAGGAGCTGAGCGCTTGGCATTCCATATCTGCTAGTGTTATGGTCTTAGGGTTGATTCAAAGAAGTATTTATATTCTGTTTTGACTTGTTCTCCATTTGAACTCCAGCTGCTTGAAGTGACATTTTGTTAGCTTAAGGTCCTCAGTCTACCAGCTGGCCTGTGGTCGGGCACTTGCCTTTGGGTTGCGCTTGATGAGAGCCAATGTGTTTGTGCATGCAGTGGTGCAGCTGTTGAGGTTTATGTTCAGCAAGTTGCTGGTGTGCATTGTATTCAACATTGACAAGCACTGGGTCCTCCTCTCAACTTTGAAAAGAGGTTCTATAAAAAGATCATCCTTCTACTAGTCAAACGCAGTAAACATTGTGTTGGGCTGCAGCTCCCACTATACCTGTGTTGTATACAAACACTCTTACATGGCATGGCTGTAGAGAAGGGACCTTGCTGGCCTTTATCCTATAGGCATGCCAGCCATATTCCTGTTGTTCTATTTACCTCTAGACCTTAAAATGGAGGTCGTTGATCTGCAAGGAGCTCCCCATCTGAACCGGAATAGTGTGGTGGGGACAGTTGTTGGCGGGACTGGCATTGTGCCTGCTTTACATTTTTGAGTGTGCATTTTGAATGGATGGCCGCGCAAAATGAGGATGTCCGGAAACAATATGGCCGGTGGGGTCTGTCTAAAATCGCTGTCCTCCTGCGATGAGCTGGTGTCCCTGCTGGGCTTCTATGGATTAGATGGCTTCAAAGTTGACTTTGATACAAAAGGTTGATCAAATTCCTCTGTGCTCTAGAGACTGGACATCAATTTCGAGATTCCTGCATCATCAAATTTGCCTTTTGCCATTAAATGATCACAACCACGGTGGCCAAATGCCTAGTCTTTTAGCGAGGAGGCTCTTTAATCAATGCATGACATTCCTTTCATGGCTGTTCCTTGTCTTAGACCCAAAGTTCGCTTTAAAGCTGATTGCTGAGGAGATGGCTCATGGTCTATGTAGGAAGTGTGTCATTTCGATGTCGGGGTGTTGAGACCAGTGTTCTGTAATGGAGCCTAAAACCGGAGGTGTGGCTTTTGAAAAGGAGCAGGCTCATATGGGGGTGCAGGGGGTGCTGAAGATTCTGCGTCTCTTGAGCCAGCGACTTCAGGAGAGACAGGGATTTGATCCACTCATTTTTTGGCTTCTGGGCTACAGGAGGGGTCCTTCAAACTGTCATCAGACTCGAACGCTTTGATGTTCGTAACAAATGCCCCAGATGTGAGCTCAGTAGAGTGATAGTGCTGCATTATCATACAGTGTGCCCACCTTCTGTCTCAATGATGCCTAAGAGTCTTTGTGCTATGGAAAGTGTAGTACACGGAACAAGTGCTCTCGTCAGGGTCCCTCTATAGACACAGAATCATTGCTGGTCTGACAGGGGAAAATCTGTTTTGCAAGTACGCCAAAATGTAAAAGGAGTATTTTCCATGACCCCTCAAGTCACTTATCTTATCTGCAACACGCTTTTCAGCGTCAATGTTGAAAAGGTGTGCTCATTGCTGCTATGCAAGTCCTTGGTACAAAACGTTTTCCTCTATGTGCAGCTTCAACGAAGCACTCCAAATACATCCGAATTAGGCTGTGGAAAAAAAACTATTTGAGGTGGCGTCTGTGTTCTGTGAGTTGGGTGTTTCAAGAGTGTCATCAAAAGTCACCTCATATTCGAAACCACTCTTTAAAGAAAAAACGAATTATAACATTGCAAGTCCTACACTATATGGAAGGAGTATGTACAGCATGTGACCTATAGCAAAGCATGTTGCAAACTCACATATTCATATTTTAATTCTCATTTTAATTGTCATGGGGCTAGTGTTGGAGTTATAGACAAAATGGAAGTCTTTTGGAATTATACCTTAGAGTAAATATTGAAGAAAAAGTTTACAAAACATCAAGCAAGTCAACATTTTTCTCATTCAACAAATAGAAAACTAACTCACCATGTAAGGTCCTCTGTAATTTGACAGAACAGATTATAGGCCAAACCTATGGAGACTGACATCTTCCAGTCTCCGAGCTGGAGTGCAAACCAAGCTGCTTCTGGAATCAACCCACCAATGAGCAGCAAATCAAGAGCATATTCAACAGTCCACACGCTGGAAAGGTTCTGATCTCGAACCGCATTGGCAACAGTACAGTGCTGCAGGGGAACAACTCGTGGAAAATTTTCTAAACACAAGAATGAAACAAATTATAAAGTATAATAAGTTTATCACACTTAAAGTTAAAAAAATCTTGGACAATAAAATTAATAAATTAAAACAATCGTATAAGCAACCTAAATTAATATAAAGAAATTAACTATGCCTACATGTCAAGTCCTAAAAATGTACTTAATAACAATGATAAGATGAAGAAGAGTAAGAAGATGAACAAGAAGATGAAGAAAGAGGACTTTAAGTCTGGGACTTCTAAAACTTTCTAAAGTGAAAAGTATTAGGAAGAAGAAAAATCAAATGAATCTTTTTGAAAGAGGAGTAGAAAGAAAACAAGGATGTATTTCTTGTAAATCCCAGGTTTAATATAGGACCATTAGCATGCTGAATGTGTATAAGATCCCAATGAGTGTTCAACTTTTTCACCTCAGTTACTCTACCCAGGCATGCAACGCCATTTCTGCAGTGAGGCTAAGGAAGTGGGCCTGTGAAGAGGGCCCGGCCCAGCGGAACCGCCGGGGATCTGTTTGGCCAATGGACACTGTGAAGGGCCCCGTCTTGTAGCACATGGGGGAGGACTCCCCCCTGGTGTTTTTTCTCAGGGTGCAGTTCGGCACCAGGGGAACGGTAGTGAGGACTCCAGGACCTGCATCCTAGGGGTAGGCCAGGCCATACTCAGTGGGCTGACACCAGAGGCCTGACCTCGATACAGGAAGGTCTGGAGACACCCTGTAGATACTATTCACACACAACAGATGGGACTGACCTGACAACAGCAATCTGTTCATGAAGTGTGACGCAGCACTGGAGGCCCGGGCCAGAGGCTGGAGAATGACCCGGCCCTGATAAGACATGGTGGACACCTATGATTCTGCCTGTTCTTACCTGCTTGATACGTGAAACACTTTGACAAGGCATCAGGGTAAACATGGGGCACAGATTAACGTGCAGCAATGATCTGGTGAGCAAGGTCTATTGCTCACCATGGCCGCCACGAGACAGGTGGCAGTAGACACCTAAGAGGAGGAACGGAGGCCGGAGAACTAGCCGGCTGTGGCCTGTGGAGAGTAGAGACCAACGGAACTTAAGGACTGAGCTTAGGGAGGGACCTGACGAATGACTGCCCGAGGAGCCATAGTCGGTGGGTCAGCGATGGGCAAATCTAGGGTGAAAGATACTGGTTCACCCGTGAGGCAGCAAGGGGCGCCCACATCAGAGGGCCTACCACCTGGGAGCAGTGCAGAACAGGTGTACCTTGCTCTACAACAGACTGGACAGGAGTCCGCAACCATAGGGGACTCCAAAAACACACTACAAACACAGATAGACACTGTCTCAGGGGAGTTGGGCCTTCTTCAGGCAGGGCATAGCAAGCTTGCAGACAAGGTCAATGAGACAGAGGTGATAGTTGGGGAGCTCCCACCAACACAGCAGTCCCTGCAGCAACAAATGGCAGATCTCACTGAACAGGTGAAAATACTGGAGAGCAATGCAGAAGACGCCAAGGGCAGCAATCAGCGCAACAATGTGCTGATCGTGGGGCTGCCCGAGGGACTAGAGGGTAGTGACATGATGCACAAGTTACTTACCTTCGGTAACGATATATCTGTAAGAAACAGTAGTTAGTGTTAGATTCCTTACCTTAGAATATCCCCAGGCGTCAGGCTGGTTCCGGAAAGTTTTCGTCAGCAGTACCCCTGAGCGTCAGTAGGCGTCATCTGCGACGCTGCGCCCGTCGTCAGCGTCGTGATCGCCGGGATGACATCTTCGGAGTACTTAGATGCCGCCCTCGCGCGCTGACATCAGTTCTGTACATAGCTTTCCGGGCCAGGAACGCAGAGCCATGATAGAAACCGACACTGGTGCCATAAAACTAGGGCCCTGAAAGGGATGTCCTTATTTCTAGATATCGGTTGGCAGAACGGGGAGGATGGGTGGGCAGTAAGGAACTAACACTAACTACTGTTTCTTACAGATATAGTGTTACCCAAGGTAAGTAACTTGTGCATCTGAAAGAAACAGGTTAGTGTTAGATTCCTTACCTTAGAATAGGTACCCCAGCAATACCAACCCTGGAGGTGGGTCTGCGAACCAAGATCACACCAGAAAGTCCTGGAGAACGGAACGGCCGAAAAAGCCATCTCTCCAGACTTGGCCGTCCAGGCAGTAGTGCTTAGCAAACATGTGCAGCGAGGCCCACATAGCTGCCTGACAGATGTCCTGGAAGGGGAATCCCCGACCCAGTAGCCGCTGTGGCCCTAGTGGAATAGGCGCGTAGCCCCACAGGAAGCTCCTATTCCGCCAAGGAGTAGCAAACCTTGATGCACAAAACGACCCGCCGAGAGATGGTCCGCTTGTGCACCACCCGTCCCTTCTTAGCGCCCACGTAACCAACAAAGAGCTGGTCGTCCACCCGAACTGGCGAGTGCGGTCTAGATAGAAGGAGAGCGTACGTTTTGGGTCCAGACGGTGGAGCCTCTCTTCCTCTTTCGAGGAATGCGGAGGCGGAAAGAAGGTGGGCAAGGTGATGGACTGCCCGATATGAAAGGCTGTAACCACCTTGGGCAGGAAAAAAGGACAAGTCTTCAGAACAACCTTGTCTGGATGGACAGAGAGGAAAGGAGGTTTAGAAGATAGAGCCTAGAGCTCACTCACCCTCCTGGCAGAGGTGATGGCAACCAGGAATGCAGTTTTAAGAGTCAGAAGACGTAGAGGACAGTTATGAAGTGGCTAAAAGGGAGCACACATCAGATAAGTCAGTACAAGGTTCAAGTCCCACTGAGGCATCACGAAAGGAACAGGAGGAAACATGTGTTTGATGCCTTTCAAGAATCTATTTACAACAGGGGACTTAAAAAGAGAAGGCTGATCAGGAAGCCTCAAGAAGGCTGAAATGGCCGAGAGTTAGCCCTTGATAGTGCCCAGAGCAGAGCCCTGCTGGGCAAGAGAAAGGAGAAAGAGGAGATCCTCTGAAAGGGGGGCAGAGAGTGGATCTACAGCCTTTGCTGTGCACCATGCCACAAATTTGTTCCACCTGCAGGCATATACTGATTTTGTGGAGGGACGCCTGGCTGCCAGAATCACATCACAGACTTCAGGAGGCAAGTCAAATGGCCTCAACTGTCGCCGCTCAATCTCCACGCACGGAGGTGGAGACTGGACAGGTTCAGGTGGAGGCCCGTCCCCTGCTGCTGCGACAGAAGATCCTCCTGAAGAGGCAGACGAATCGGGGGATCGACTGACATGCTGAGTAGCTTGGGATACCAGTATCTTCGTGCCCAGTCCGAAGCCACAAGGATGACTTGGACCCGGTCTCGCTTGATCTTCTTCAGCACTCTGGGCAGAAGTGGTATAGGCGGAAACAGACCGCAACTCCACTCGCAACGAAAGGGGTCTCAGAGCGAGTGCCGCTTTGGAAATTCCAACACGCAGAACTGATGACATTGCGCGTTCTCTTCGGTGGCGAATAGATCTCACCAAAGCTCTCCCACTGCCGAAAGAGACCTTGCGCTACGTCCAAGTTCAGACGGCATTTGTGATCCATCATGCACCGGCGGCTGAGTTTGTCCGCCGTGGCATTCAGGGAACCTGCCAGGTGTTGAACCACCAGGGTGACGCCCTGGTGTTCCAGCCATGTCTAGAGGTGCAGAGCCTCCTGACAAAGGGTCCACGACCCCACCCCGCCTTGTTTGTTGCAGTACCACATGGCGGTGGTGTTGTCCGTGAACACCTGCACTACACTTCCCCGGACAGAGGGAAGGGATACCCTCAGTGCAAGACGGATCGACTGCAGCTCCAGAAGGTTAATATGGAGCCGGGACTCCGCCGGAGACCAGAGGCCTCTGATCTCCGTCTCTCCCAAGTGGCCCCCCTATCCCAGGAGGGACGCATCCGTCACTACTACGTGCTCCGGTTGGGGTAGGGAGAGGGATCTGCCGCTGACTCAATCGTGGTTCGTGAGCCACCATTGCAACTGACTCGCAGTGCCCTCTGAGATCAGAAAATGGTCCGACAGGTTGCCCTGCTGCTGTGCCCACTGAAACTTCAGGTCCCACTGCAGAGCCCGCATCCGCCACCTGGCGTGATGCACCAGAAGGATGCAGGAGGCCATTAGCCCCAGGAGCCGCAGCGCCAACCTGACCGAAACTCGGGACAAAAGCTGAAAGATCAGAATCAGAGCCTGAATATCCCGAACCCACTGTTCGGGGGGATAAACCCGAAACCGCGCCGAGTCTAGAACCGCTCCGATGAAAAGGCCTTCACCTACGACCCGGCTCCGTCATTCCAGCCTGTTTGCTAGGACACGGATGAAGGGGAGGACTGGGAGGGGTTGAAGACCCTCTGGCACAGCAATGCCAGTTTAGCCAGGACTGGCAGAGGAGCTAGGGGAGGCCAGTGGTTCAGACACTGGATTCATCTCTCCTCCCTCCGTGGCTACGAAGGAGGGTGCTACATATGGTGTGGTGTTGCGTAGGGCAGCCAAGGCCTTGGCTCTTGAACTCCCTGCTGCGGCCGTGAGGACTAACCTCCTCACTGAGGTGTTTCAGCCGCCAGTAAGCTCCTCGGAGCCTCTACTGCTGTTCAATGATGCTCTCACGGACGTTCTGATGGGCACCTGGTCCAAGCCCGCCACAGTGACCCCTGTGGATAGGAACCTGGCCCGGCGCCACCGCCCAGCTCCGGGCGACCCTAGCTTTCTGTCTGTGCACCCCACCCCCGAGAGCCTGGTGATCCAGGCTTCTACGTCTCAGACCGCATTCCCGACCGCTCCCCCGGATCGGGAATTCAAAAGGTTTGATCAGTTTGGGAAGAAACTGTTCTCCTCATTGAACAGTTTCAACACCCGGCGGAGCGTATGAACTCCGGTGTCACACGAGATGGCGCCTACGGAGGGGATGCCGAGCGTGGCCACGTTCTGGGCACCATGAAAGCCCAGGTAGATAAGGACAAATCAATAAGACTGCTAGCGGTGGCTGGCCTTATCCACGACAAGACTGCGGACTCGAATGAAGGGATCCACTGTGATAGGCAATCTGATGAATAAACTTCAGACAATACTTATGTCTGTGAATGAAGTATGTCTCACAGGACTTCACAGACAGCAGATGACTTGCTTTGAGTTTCAGACCACATGTTGATGAGGTGGAACCATGGGACGAGGGAGGTGCGTGGTGGATTGCCTGATGTATATGCCCGACTGGGAATCAATGACTCTACTATGTAACTGTGACCTCGACCAGGAACTGTTGTCATTGGACAGGACGATACAAGGACGGCACAACTGCGTGGATGCCGACCGTGCCTCAGGAAGGCAGTTGGCGGAAGCCAGGGAATGCTATTATGTTATTTTGGAGCGGCTACGATGTCATAACTATAAGGAAATTGCTACTTACCAGTATGCATCTGTTCTTGGCATGTAGAGCTGCAGAATATCATACTTTTGCATAGATCACCATCTGGTGTTGGGCTCGGTTGATTGCAGCTTGTTGTTGTCTTGGAAGAAGTCTTTGTAGTCACGAGATAGGTAACACTCCCTTGGACGATAGTGTGCATGGGCATCGACTCCATTCTCAGATTGGTTTCCGCCATGATGGGAAAAGATGGAGTTTAGTAGACACAGAAAAGATGTCCTTGTGAGTATCTAAGTAAGATAGCACTGAAACAGATAGAGGTTTCGGGGAGGCGTATGATATTCTGCATACTGGTAAGTAGCATTTTTTGTTCGAGGGATATGAGCTGCAGAATTCATACTTTTGGATAGACTGTATAGCAGTGCTCTCCCTTAGGGGTGGTCACCTGTATCTGTTGCAGTGGTTTGAAAAAGTGTTTTAAGGACAGCCTGGCCTACAGAAGCCTATTGTTTTGCCTGCACGTCTACACAATAGTGTTTGGTGAAGGTGTGTGGCGTAGACCATGTAACTGCTTTTCAAATGCCATCTAAGGGAATGTTCCCTAATGTAGCAGGGTTTCTGTTCTCCCACAGAACTGTGCACAGAGGATTGGAACCTCAGCGAATTAGGGTGACCCAAAACTCACCTTAGTACCCAACAAACCCCTTACCGAGCTAGCTACAGTGTCTCATTGGTCATAACCAACTCCCAATGTTTAGACAAACCAGAACATGAACTCACCAACCTCAGGTTACGTGGAACACATGAGCACTCTTTCGTTATACAATCATTACAAACCAGAACATGGAGTAAAGAAGAACTCGTGAGCATTTGAAATGTTTATTTACTAATGTCGTCTTCTCAGGCGCAGTATCTTAGATAATACAAGTAAACATATTATCAGCAACAAAGCTACAAGCATAGTTACTAGTCCATAGAAAGCGAATGGTGACAGCATGTTACCATGCTGTAAATCAATAAGGGTTAACAACACTTATTTCTCACCCTCCCTAACTCGCATATTATATTAATAGCTAAGAAGGTCTCTTTGGGTTGTATTAGGGCGGGCCCATACCTCAGTGTCCTAGAATGAAGGGATCACATCAGCATACACCAGCTCTCTCTGCATGCGAACAGCATCAAGTGTGTTATATGTGTCTCAAGCAAAGCAATATAAAAACCCGCCTCAAGCCCAAAGTTGGCAGAAGCTGCACTTATGTTATGTCTATGAAGGCGCGAAGATCAGACCTCATAACAATTCTGTATCGTGTTGTTCCTGACGCTTCAGCACTCTCTGTACAGACATAGTTTATTTAAGCAAAGCTGATATCAGAGTAATAACATATTATTCTCATGTAAACCACAACGAACTACTAGGTTGAAAGCTAAGTCAACAATTAAGTGTCGTGTGCAGAAGCACCAAAAGGTAAAATGGCGTTTAAACATTTTAATGAGCCTATGCTAACTTAACACATTATAAAGATATACAGTAGCTATATGACACCCCCCCATGATCCGAGGACGGATAAGATAAGATAAGGGCAACTTCATGAAAGCAGAGTTCAAGAACTGTAAAAAAATTTAATATTTTGCTCAAGGCAATAGGTCTGGGAAATTGATCAATGTACGAAAAATCGCAAAATATGCAAGCTGGAAGTCAAAAATCCGGAAAAAAATCATGGAAAAGTTTTTAGGACAAGACCGTATAAGCAAAATATGCAGCAACAGCCTCCAGCATGAAATCACCATCTTCATCAGAAAACAGTTCAGCCATCCAATTCAAAAGTGGAAAAGAACATACGTGTTCCCCAAGAATCGGAGCCTCTATTACCATCAGAGGACAACACGGTGGGTTCTCCAGAAAGCTCAGTTCCAAGAAATCCTGCGCTGCCGTGAATATATCCCAGGGACCCATTAGTCCATGCACCGCTGCTATTGCCATAATCCTCTCGTCAGAACAAACCAACTCGTGAGTAGTGATAGGACTCATCAGCTGATTAAAATCGACGCCAGGAGAAACCGGCCCGCAGAGACACAAATCAATGGCCCAATCAAAATCACAGCTCAGGCAGTGAAACACAGGCTGGACACAGGTGAAGTAGGAAAATCGAAACGATAATCCATATGCCGTGCTTAAAATCGCAAGCGGCAGTGTGCCAAAATATTCAAGCATTCGGTTGCGAAACAGCGGCAGCAGAGGCTGGGCCGCTTCTTCCACATGTGGGGCATCCATATTTAAGGAAGCAGAGAACAACTAGGACGCCTGCCGCTAGTGCCAGTAAAACCGGGAATCCACCAAACAGACTCGAGAAAATGGAATGAAAGAAACTAGGGATTACTCCAAATATTTTTTCAAATGAAGTCACAAGGCTGCTGCTAACTGCTTTAAAAAAAATGCGCTAGCCCAGATGTCGAGGACGCGTTAAAGATAGAATGTATCATTTCGCCAAAATGCAACGGTAAATCAGTATTTAAAAGGGCCTGAACCTCGGTCCGGGTGTTAGCTATGTGAAGCACGAAAGTTTCCCGTGCCGAACTCAAGGCCACTTCTTTCTGGGACAATAGAGCCCTCAGTCTAGTCATGCCGTTGAACTCTGCCTTCAAGGTTGGTATGCGTGGCCAAATGGAAACCTCCCTATTTTCATGTGTGGGTGGGTACAGGACATTTCTGCAGCAAACGACACGTTCACTTACTGTTACCACATAAGCTACACCTTTAATTAACCCGCAACAATCTTCATTATTCAAAAGTAAATAACTTCCATTCCCTAACAAGGTAAAAGTCGGGGTAATTGCTGGTACAGGAGTGCCTTTTAAAACACAGGCCAAGTTTGGTCGGTCCTGATTGCAAGAACCGTGTAATTGTATGTGTCTACACATTAACGAATGATCTGGAGTTTCTGTACATTCCTCCCCATTTAGATAAACTTCCTGGCCGTCCCTCAAACATCTATAAGTGAAAGGAAGGGACCATACTTCATGGAGAAAACCACTACCCAAAGGCTCATAGCGACCTATGGCAAAATATTTCATACAGTTAGTAAATTTATACAAAGCAAAAGGTAATGTTAACAGACCGTGGATAAGCCACGTTGCAGCTGAGGCTTCTGCCACAGAAAAAGGCAAGGACTCCAATTTCTCAATATGTAACATAGAAAAAGAAGCATCTCGCATAGAAAGCAAGCGTTGTTTATCAGTCAAATTAAAGGGTGCAAAGAGAGAGGACACGTTCATGTAGCCCCATGGCACCTTGCCAGATTTAAGTGTTTGCAGGGTCCATGCAAATTGCATGATAGAACGTAATTGATTCTGACCATGGTACAAAACAGATACCTCATCATGCACAATATCCACTACAGAAGACACAATGTTATCTAAAGTGTAAATGCGTGAAGAAAGCATACTAATCCTATTGTCTACCACTGCAAGGACTTTCTCAAGATTTGCTTGATCTATAGCCCTAAGTCGTGTTGCAGCCTCAATCTGCGATGTTTTCCATATTTCATTGTACACAGCATATATCCATCTTTTCGACCTACCACTAGCCGGGCCTTTTATGAAATCATTTAAATCTACATCATCATTTAGTTTTGCAAGGTGTAATTTAACCGCAGATAATTTAGAATGTTTCAGCCAAGTTTGACACAACTTACCCACAGAGTAAGTTGTGACAGAATGGCCAGTTTCAAAACGTGAATCTGGTTTAACCTGAGCAAAGCTGTCAGACAAACCCAGAAAACTGCGCTGGCACGAATCAGCACTCTTGTGCCACACTAGCCAACCTTTAGGGTCTATACTGGATATATTAAAAGAAGAATTCAGCAACAGGGTCTGTAATTCCCTAATCGAAAATTGAGTATGATTACTCCAGCCTGAATATTCCTCTAACTCGGGGATAGAAGGAAAATTTAGTTTTTTAGCAGTAGCCAATCCAAAGCATGTCGTTTGTGAAATAGTAGAATTCAAAAACAAAATCTGATTAGGGATGAGACATGCACGGTGCAAAGCCTCAGCGCCTTGTACCTGCCAGTCCTTAGAACCCCAAACTGATTTTAGGTCAATTATTTCCTTCCATACTTCATAACCGCCAATAGCAAGCTGATCTAGAAAGGACTTCGAATACAATAGTTTGGTATCGGTCAGTCTAACCTTGGACATAGGCTTCTGTGTCATTTTAAAATAAAAGGACTCGGGATTAGACTGATTGAAGTCAGTAAAATATGTGTACTTTCTCAAAAAAGTACTTGAACTGCCTTGCATAGGAGCAGGACAATGCTCCCATTGTGTATAATTCACAGTATTCCTTCTGGATGTCGTTTTATGTAAGAAGTGATTGCCAAAATGTTGAAAGCAAAATAAATCACCATAATTAGCAGATTCTAAATATAAATCTTCAGCATCAAAGGCAGCATAGTATTTCAAATCAGAAAATAAAGACTCTACGGCCTGAACATCCCAATCATCAGAACGTATGTTTTGTTTCACCACATCCCCCATATTAACTCTAAGCACGTTAGGGACATTAACAACTTCCGTAGGGCCATGAATTTGAAATCGAACGGCATCCCACACGATCCCATCAAAGACAGGCCAAGCAGTGATGTTAACAAATGTTAAGTCTCTTCTCAGTCTATGGGCAGAATGCGATGAGGAAAGGGGAGCCAAAGTTCCATTGAGATGGCGAATGCATGTTCTTTCCTCGACATAGTGTCCATTTACCAACCAGAAAAAATAAAACACAAAACCAATTGACATAAAAAGATATATCGAAAAAAGCACCAGCCAGATATATGTCCATGGGGGAATCAAAAAATGTTTTTTGAATAAGGTAGCATAAACTGCAAAACGAGAGGGTTTCTTCGAGGCAAGGGAAACAGAGTCAAATGAAAATCTGGATTCCGTGGCTAAACATGCTTGCAGGTCAGGCATGGACAAATCAGTGGGGTAAGTATAGTCTATTTCATCATGGTTTGTTCCGGGCAAAGTATATAACAAAGGACTGGAAATTGCAGGTAAATCGATGGCCACTTCAGTTTCATTATTAGAAGCAGTGGGCATAACTGAATTTCTCACAATGGAAGGACAGGAAACAGCCGGTGTCATACTAAGAAGAATCGGCCACTCTGTGTATCTTGACATTGTCAATTGAAATAAACCTGTTTTCTTTACGACCAGGTAGTGGTGGTAAAATGACTGTTCTTGTGCCCTTCACTCCAAGGACTGGAACCGGAGCTCGATAGGACGGACCAAATTCTTTTTTGTTATCGATCTTCTCACGAACCAGTTCTCCAACTTGGGGTAGCCAGCCGACTACCGGGATCTGCAATGCAACATCCGACGTGGAGGGCAAATGTTCCTTTGCAAGACTGTCTCTGGTCTTTTGTAGATTCTGTAAAACATTGCAATGGTCACCTGCGTCAAAGGAAGTGGCGCGAACCACACAGTCTAGACCGTCAAGGTCAGGGTCGTACATCTTGATGCCAAAGAGCATTTCGTATGGGGTCCGCCCACCCAGAGACCTTCTAGGGAGATTATTAAGAGCACGCTGCACGCCATAGAGGTGGGCTAGCCAGTTTCTGCCAGTGCCTATAACTCGAGCTGTCAAAGATTGCTTTAAATCACGGTTCATTCGCTCCACTACACTGTTACCCTCAGGTCTGTAGGGAGACGAAAACTTGACTTGGACCCCCATCGAATTCATGGCATCCTTATACGCCTTAGAGGCGAAAGCCGGACCCTGATCCGAATGGAAGGTACCACAGGCAAAAATCCCTACAAAGATGCGCAAATCTCTAATGACAGTCCGTGAATCAGCGCTGCGATGGGGCAAGACCCACACAAAGCGTGTGCATGAATCAACTGCAACTAAGATGTACTTATACGCAGTATCAGATGAAAAAGGACCGCAGTGATCTAAATAAACACAACCTAGTGGTTTATTAGATATGTACAACTGAGTCTGTGGAGGACGCGCAGCAGTCGAAGGTTTAATCTGCTGACATATGTCACAAAGAAGGACATAATCACGCGTCTGTTTGTACAGTCCCCGCCACCAGAAACGTTGTTGTAATTGAGTTACAGTGGCTGAGACGCCCGCATGCGCAGACGCCACACCTTCATGGGCCGCAGTAATCAAGTCTGCCCTGCGATCCGCGTTGGGAATCAAACGTTCACCAACATCAGGTATTTTCACAAAAGGAACCTTTTCGGGACTTAAGTGGTATGTGTACTTCGAAGGGAACTCCGAAGGATGTTTACCTCCCTTCTGAGTGGCAGCAACAGCTGCCAAGATTTCACTATCAATCTTAGTTTTGGACCTAGTAACTGCTGCAACCAAGTATGAAGATACTGCTGATTTCGCCGCCTCATCAGCAAGCGAGTTACCAACAGCGTGAACCCCAATACACTGGTGGCCAAGAGTATGAATCACATAAACGAGCGGCAACTTAACCTTAAGTTCCGCCACTCGAACCCAGATCATCTTGTGTTTTATTGTGCTACCTTTGGAATCACGAAATTCATTCTGAATCCAAAAGAACAAGTTTTCATTGTAAGACTGGACACAGTAATAAGAATCACTCACAATAAGAGTAGTAACACTAGGATCAGCGTACTCCAACGCTAGTAAGAGAGCACGAAGCTCTGCCAATTGTGCGGTGCAATCGCCCAGTGGCAACGTGTGCACTTCCCTGGAAACGAACTAATCGTTCAACATTGCACCGACCACAATGGCGCATGCGGAAACGTAGGCGTGTTTAGAGCCATGCGCAACCTGCGCCGAACCATCAGTGTATATGATGCAATGGAAGCCCTCCAAAGGTCGCATAGCCAGAGGAGCAGGGTGAACGAATTCATACTGCAAGAACTCTTGCGACCGTAATGAGGCGTCAAAAATAAACGTGACATCCGTGGACGTCAAGGACGCAGCCCATTGAATCCACCGAGGGTGCAAAGCTTTTGAATTTGGTACACTGGCTTTCGTGACTGTCTCCAAATGAGGACAGGGTGTTACAACCAACATGCATTTCCCTTGTGACAGAGCCCGTTCTTTAAGAATAGCCATCTGTACAGCTGTTAAAACCTTTTCCACAGTGGGAAACCGCATCTCAGCCGAAGTGTACAAGTGTGACTTGTAAGCAATAGGTACTGTGTCTCCTTCATTAAAAGTGAGGTACGTGAAACCCACTGTCCCTGGTATTATTCTTATCACCAGGTTGGTATGGTTGTCACGAGTCAGTAAGAACTTAGAAGCGAGCAAATCAGCCTGCAAGGATTGCAGAACGGCTGAATGCTCAGGCAGCCAGCATGATTTCGAAAAATGTGGTTGTATCAAAGCATACAGAGGCCTGATACGCTGGGCATATTCCGGAATGTATGTCCTCCCGAAATTTAAAAAACCCAGCAAAGACTGTAATTTTTTCAGTGTAGTAGGGGCGCGCAACTGTGCGCACTTCTCCAAGAAGTGAGGAGCCAAACCTCTTCCTTCATTGTTGAGCTCATAGCCCAAAAACAACACTGTGTGCTCAGCAATGTGCGATTTTGCAAAGTTAAATTTGTAACCCATGTCTGCAAAGTTACAAATAACAGAATTTACACGACACAGATGCTCCCAAATATCGTCGTCTGTGAGATATATGTCATCCACATACGAACAAGCATCTGGGTCGAGTGCCTCCAGAATAGAGACAATGCGAGCGGTAAATATACCAGGACTATTCTTATAGCCCATTGGGAGACGCCGGAATTGTTTTTAGACCCCAGCGCATGTAAAACTGGTCCATTGGGAGCTAAAGCAGTCCAATCTGTGGGCATAGAAACCGTTGGATATGTCAAGCGTTGTCTTAAAACGCTTACGCACGAGACTATCCACAAGGGCAGAGCCGTGAGTATTCTGTACTGCGCAGTTACGGCAATGCGAGTTCAAATGCCGGTAATCCAATACCAAACGATATGATCCGTCAGGCTTGGTCACAGTAAAAAGAGGATTATTCATCGGTGACACACAAGTTTCAATAACTCCCTGATATTCTAATTGTTCAAGGATTTCTGCGACGGAAGCTTTGGCTTCACGCCGAATGGGATATTGAGGTTGAGGCTGCGGCTGAGACCGCAACGGAATTTCGTGGCAAGGCGACAATTTATCCCAACCACATTGGTTACGGTACAGAGCCGGTGCGAGAGCCCGAGCCCACTCTTCTGCAAAATGCTGCGCATGCTCCTTCGAGACAGTGTTCGCGAAACTGGGGAGGATTACCTCCTCCCCTCGCGGCGCCGCGAGCACAAAAGGTGGGGGCCAGTCAGCCTCTGAAAGCAAAATATCATATGTAGAAGACAGAGTTCCCCAAAATACCCCTTTTACGGTACGCTGTATGTCACCTTCATTTAACAGGACATATTCATAAAGTCTTTCGGGGGAGCAAGTCTCGTATCTGCTGTTTCTATTACAACGTAGACATTAGTCGCTGTCACCCTCAGTAGTGGACGCAGCGTCTCTCTGACTATGGTTATCTCCGCCGCGCTGTCCAGCAAGGTCAGAGCCCACGTCAGATTCCGAAGCCGCGTTCTCACTATCTGTGGCATATCGATGCGCTGTTAAGGCTGCGACCTTCTTTTTCGCAAACTGCGGTCTCTTTGGCGTAGAATCCTCCTGCTTCCAAGCGCCTTCTGTCTGGCGGGGCTGGCCACGTCCTTGTTGGCCACCACGTCCCCGCCCGCCTCCTCCACCACCGGTCTTCGGGGCCGATGAGTCCTGAAAGGAACGAGGAGAGCGTTGATCAGAAACCTGAAATCGATCAGGTGATTTAATCATAGCGCGATCGCGCAAATCATAAACTTTCTCAGCCGGCGCAGGGACCTGTGACACAGGATATGATTCCTGAGTCTGCTGTTGTTGCCTCCCCTGTTTCTGTTTCTGAGGCCAATTCTGTTTTTTGGACTTTGGTTGTACATCTGCCGCAGCAGATTGCACTTGTGGTTGTTTCTTCTCCTTAACCGCGAAGTACTTCAAACCCTTACTTGTGCGACCGATAGTTTTATAAGCGGCCACCACAATTTTTGCCAACTGGCGGGGCTTTTCGGCATCGGGTAACGCCGCCAATGCATTAAAAACCTGGAAGTTCACAGCATCTCCCTTGATGTTGGAGAGTATGAGATCACTTACAATCTCAAAAGAACCACACAGGCGCATACCCAATTCAACCGCTGCCTCTGGACCGTGATCATCCTGAACACGTTGTATGATCGTAGGCAGTACAGCCATAGATGGGGTGCCGAAACACCTCGCATAAACAGCCGCAAAAGTTTTACCCCAACTTTCACAGTCAACGAGTTCGGGAGTGATATCCTTAGGTAAAGTAATCGTCAGCATTCTATGTTTATCAGCAGGAGTAGAATTTGGAAACACGGCTTCCAGTTGGTCAAATTTCTCGGCCAGCCAAAAAGGAAAATCTCAGGGCGTTGACCAAAAACCGAATTTACCATAACCGGATTGAGCCGTAAACCACCACGTTCCGTTTGAACGGCCGGACCCCCCGGGGGACCACCCGGGAGATGACGACCTATGTATTGCACTAATGCACGAATCACAGCAATCGAGACAACATGTAGTCTGCGAATATCCGCAAGGGGACAAGCGCCGTGATTCGGGTGCGGGGTGAAGCCACCCAAAGCAGGCCAATTTGTACCTGGAATGGACAGTGGACCTAACCTCGCAGCGGACAAAGAGTGGGGGAGGGCGCCATCAAACCAAACGCGATGCTGCCAATGATCAATAGGTATTTCCAGTGCCCTGTACGGCGTATATTCAGCCGGTACAGGGGTGGGTGTGTAGTGGAGGAACACTTGAGAATTCGCGTCCACCTCCGGAAATGTGACCCACGAGTAAAATAGCTTGAAAGGGTACGCCGGATCTGCACACACCACCAAAATCACAGCCAAGCCTTCCAAAGGGACTTGGTAAGTTTGTAAATGGTTGCGCACCCCAATGCGACTATGCTGCGCAATGGCCACAGCCATGATTCACCGGAAACACAGAAAAACAAAGTGAACTTTGTAGCACAACTGGGTAGTAATTCAAGGAAACCGTTTAGAAAGAATCAAGCTTGAATAAAGACCTATTTCAAAAAACAGGTAGGTTTCACCGACACCACCGTTTTCCGGAAACGACAGTGAAGGTGTTAAGGTTTGAATGATATACTACTCGAGTGCCATGATATACGACCACCAACGTACGGTCGCCATGTAGCAGGGTTTCTGTTCTCCCACAGAACTGTGCACAGAGGATTGGAACCTCAGCGAATTAGGGTGACCCAAAACTCACCTTAGTACCCAACAAACCCCTTACCGAGCTAGCTACAGTGTCTCATTGGTCATAACCAACTCCCAATGTTTAGACAAACCAGAACATGAACTCACCAACCTCAGGTTACGTGGAACACATGAGCACTCTTTCGTTATACAATCATTACAAACCAGAACATGGAGTAAAGAAGACCTCGTGAGCATTTGAAATGTTTATTTACTAATGTCGTCTTCTCAGGCGCAGTATCTTAGATAATACAAGTAAACATATTATCAGCAACAAAGCTACAAGCATAGTTACTAGTCCATAGAAAGCGAATGGTCACACCATGTTACCATGCTGTAAATCAATAAGGGTTAACAACACTTATTTCTCACCCTCCCTAACTCGCATATTATATTAATAGCTAAGAAGGTCTCTTTGGGTTGTATTAGGGCGGGCCCATACCTCAGTGTCCTAGAATGAAGGGATCACATCAGCATACACCAGCTCTCTCTGCATGCGAACAGCATCAAGTGTGTTATATGTGTCTCAAGCAAAGCAATATAAAAACCCACCTCAAGCCCAAAGTTGGCAGAAGCTGCACTTATGTTATGTCTATGAAGGGGTGAAGATCAGACCTCATAACAATTCTGTATCGTATTGTTCCTGACGCTTCAGCACTCTCTGTACAGACATAGTTTATTTAAGCAAAGCTGATATCAGAGTAATAACATATTATTCTCATGTAAACCACAACGAACTACTAGGTTGAAAGCTAAGTCAACAATTAAGTGTCGTGTGCAGAAGCACCAAAAGGTAAAATGGCGTTTAAACATTTTAATGAGCCTATGCTAACTTAACACATTATAAAGATATACAGTAGCTATATGACACTAAGAATGCCATGGAAGACCCTAGTTTGCGTGTTGAGTGCGCTCAAGGAGGAATTGGTAATGTGCGTTGTGCCTTCTGGCAGCATATTTGAATGCATTTGACTATACACATGGCAATTCTAGCTATGGAGATGGGGTTTCCTTTATGAGGTGGAGAGAAAGCTACAAACAGTTGGTTTGTATTTCTAAAAGGTTTAGTTCTGCCAATGTAATAAAGTATAGCTCTTTTAACATCAAGTGGGGAGCTCTCTCTGCTACGGAATCTGGGTTTGGGAAACAAATGGGTAACTCTACAGATGAAAATCAGAGATTACTTTGGGAAGGAAATTTAGATTTGTTCTAAGAACCACCTTGTTGCGATGTATTTGTAAGAATGGTTCTTGCATTGTTAAAGCCTGGATCTCACTTACTCGCCTGAGAGAGGTGATTGCGACAAGGAAAGCTACTTTCCATGTCAGGAACTGCAGTTCGCATTTGTGTAGAGGTTCAAATAGAGGACCCATGAGCCAAGTAAGGACAATGTTTAAATTCGACACCGAAGAGGGTGTTGTTGTGGGAGAAATTATTCTTTTAAGACCTTCCATGAACGCTTTGATAGCGGGTACACTCTAAACAATGACAAATGGTGTCTGTTATGCAGGTAAGCGGCAAGGGCAGCAAGATGTAATTGTATGGATGTGTATGCTAGATTTCATCTTTGTAGATGAAGCAAATAGCAAATAATGTTCTGAATTGAAGCATCTAGCGGGTCAATTTTGCTGTTATTGCAGTAAATGACAAATCTTTTCCATTTGGCTGCATAGCAAGCTCTAGTAGTAGGACGTCTGGCTTCTTTAATAATGTTCATACAGTCTGGTGGGACGTTGAGGTAACCGAACTCTAGGACTTCAGGAGCCAGACTGCTAGATTCAGTTGATTTGGATCTGGATGCTGTATCTCTCCATGGTTCTGCGTAAGAAGCTTTGGGGAGAGCTGTAGTTTTTAGTGTGGAACTATTGAAAGTTCCAGGAGTGTTGTGAACCATGGTTGCCGGGCCCATGTTGGAGCAATTAAGATCATCTTGAGAGACTGTTGTTTGAGCTTGCGTACTACTAGCGGAATGAGTGGGAGTGGCGAAAAAGCATACGCACATTTGCCTGAACAGTTCATCCATATCGCATTGCCCTTGGACAATGGGTGTGGAAACCTGGCGGTGAACGTTGGGCATATTGCCTTTGAGTGTGTGATGAACAGATCTATGTCTGGGTGGCCCCACATTTTGAAAAAAGGTTGAAGAACTTGAGGATGAAGTTCCCATTCGTGTATCTGCTGTGTCTGACGACCTAGTAGATCTGCATTGGGATTGTGTACTCCTGGAAGATGTTCTGCCAGAAGATATATGTTTTGCGGAATGACCCATCTCCATATGCTTTACGCTAGTTGAGAAAGTTGCAAAGAATGTGTTCCTCCTTGTTTTAGTATATAATACATTGCTGTCATACTGTCCATGCGGACAAGTACAGTCTTGTTGATGAAATGTAACTGGAATGATTTTAATGCTAGAAAAATTGCCAGTAATTCTAGGTGATTGAGGTGGAGCACTTTTTATTGAGTGGTCCACCTGCCCTGAATTGTGTGGTTCAGGAGAGTGATGCGTCCACTGTTAGCTCTATTTGTGGAAGTGAGTCTAGGAATGGCCGCCCTTTGGAAAGGTTTTGTGTGTTCCACCACTGCAGAGAGCGATGTGTGCGGCTGTCCACCAACACCAGATCTGAAAGCTGACCTTGAGCCTGGTTCCACTGATGTGCTAAGCATTCCTGTAAAGGGCGCATCTGAAGTCTTGAATGAGGTACAACGAAAATGCAAGAGGCCATCATTCCTATGAGCTGCATAAACACTCGACCTGGGAGGGAGTGTTGGGGTTGGAATTTTGTGATGAGGGTCTGCATACTGGCCATCTGGCTGGATTGGGTATGCAAGAGCTTTGGAAGTGTCTATTGTGGCCCCTAGATACTGATGTAGGTTCGGAGGGCTGTAGATGTGACTTGGTGAGGTTTATTGTGAACCCCAGGTCCTGGAGCAGCAGAATGGTGAACACACTGGTTGTGTGACTTGGCTTTTATGAGCCAGTCGTCCAGGTATGGAAACACATGAATCTGTTGTCTCCGCAAGTGTGTGGCTTCTAAGGCAAGACACTTTGTGAAGACCCTGGGTGCTGTGGTTACTCCGAATGGGAGAACCTTGAATTGATACTGTTGGCCATCCACTGTAAACCTTAGATATTTCCTGTGAGCAGGGTGTATAGGAATATGGAAGTAGGCGTCCTTGAGATCTAAAGTGACAAGGGAGTCGCCTTGTTAAAGTAGTGGAAGGATTTGTTTAAGAGTGATCATGTGAAAGTGATCTAACTGTATGTAGAAATTGAGAGGTCTTAGGTCCAGTATTGGTCTGAGAGTACCGTCTTTTTGGGGGATTGAAAAGTACAGGGAGTAAACCCCTGGCCCTTGATGCTGTAGGGGAACTGTTTCTATTGCATGCTTTTGAAGCAGTGAGAGAACTTCCTGTTTGAGGAGCATTAGATGTTCTGTGGACATGGGACCCTGTTTGGGCGGTATGTTGGGGGGAGTTGTGGTAAGTTCCAGGCAGTAATCATAGTGGATAATTTGTCTTACCCACTGTAGTGATGGAGTTCCGGACAGGTATGAACTGTGAGAGTCTTCCTCCGACCGGAGCATTCCACTCTGGTCGGAGGAGACTTGAGGGAGCGGACGGAAGTCATTGTTTGGTAGTGGGGGAGGTACGATTGTTGTTACCTTGGCCTCTCCCTTTTTTATAATTTCCCCTGTACCCACCTCTGAAATATCCCTTGTTGGGGGATGTTTGGGAGGAGCTTTTGTAGGAGGAGGAAGCAGTGTCTGCCCTGATGTTTTGGATGTGCCCCTATAAAAGGAGCGACGAAAGGAGCCTAGTGTTGATGGAGACTGCAATGCTCCCATAAATGTTGTAGTGTCCGTGTCTCTTTCATTTTTTCTAAAGCTGTGTCTACAGCTGGGCCAAACAGGTGTTCTTGGTCGAACGGCTGATTCAAGATGGTAGTTTGCACTTCTTGTTTAAAACCAGAAATGTGCAACCATGCATGTCTGCGTAGTACAACACTGGTATTGACACATCTAGATGCGGTATCTGCTGCATCCAGGGCACATTTAATGGAAGCATTTGTAATTAACTTGCACTCCTGGACCAGATCATGGGCGTTAGGCTTGTATTGGTCAGGCAAATGCTAAATTAGGTCCTTAGGCTGATCATAGTGAGCCCCATCATACCTGGCAAGCAGTGCTTGTGCATAAGCTATCCTCCAGTGATTAGCTGCTTGGGAAGCAACTCATTTGCCTGAAGCGTCTAGTACTTTAGACTCTTTGTCTGGTGGTGGAGCATCACCGGAGGTTTGAGAATTGGCACATTTCCTTGCATTGGACACTACCAAAGAATCTAGAGGGAGTTCTCCTTTAATGTACGTGGGATCATTTGGGGCGGGTTTATATTTTTAATCAATGCGAGGATTGAGAATTCTGGTCCTGACAGGGTTCTTGAAGATGTCTGGTGCCTGTTTATGACACCTTTGAGCATGGGCAATGTTTGAATAGTCTTTTGTGACTGGGCAAAAGTATCTACCAGGACGTTTTCCTCAATGGGGTCTGAATGCATTGATATTGGGCAACCCTATCAATAAGCTGACTAAACCCTATGTTGTCATCTGGGGGAGATGGCCGTTTTGGGTATGCCTCTGGATCAGGAAGGTTTGGAGGATCTGCAGGATCATTGTAATCTGCCCATGTGTCTTGTGTTATAGCAGTGTCATCATCAGGGTCATCTAAAGGGTCATTATTTCCACCCCGTACCCTAGGTCATCATCATCCTGTGGGGGTAGTGAGTGTAGGGAGAGTGTAGGAGAGTGTATGGGAGACTTTTCAGTAGACAAAGGCTTAGTAGGAAGAACAGGAGAAGAGGGCTGTAGGGGTGAAGTTACAAAGTCTCTTTTCTTCGTAAGCACATCAGGAGAGTGTGAGGTGTCCAATTTCCTCTTGTTTGTAGGGAGACTGACAATATGGCCTGTTTTAGGGTCCAAATGCAATGTCTTTTGTTTCGGATCGGCAGGATCTGGTTGAAACAGTTCTTCATGGTTGGCGTGTCCTTTCGGTGCCGATTTTTCCGGTTACAAACATGGTTTTGATTTCTGCTCTGGAGCCTTAGAGTTGTTTTTTTTGCTCCTTCGGCTTTGATGTCGAGTCAGTAATCTCTTTCGGATCCGAAGGCTTTCAGGGTTTGTTCAGATCCGAGGCCTTCTGGTCTTTCAGTGCTGAAGAGCTCGATGCAGAGGCCTTTTTAGAGGTAATGGGAGTAGGATGTAGTCCCGATTTTGGTACCGACTGCGTTTTTTGGGCACAGATATGCAGCTTGCTGGGTCGTGAACCACCGGAAGGCTTTTCCTTTGTCTTCAGAGCTGGGCCTAGAGGCGTGGCTTCTGAAGTTTTTCTTTCGGTCGCGACTAAGGCCTTCAGGCAAAGTTTTGAGCCTTCTTTTTCTTGGGTGGGGTAGGGGCAGTAGCAGTTGTACTCACTCATTGACCTGGAGTGATGTGGTCATCGTAGTCGTAGTCATCAGCTTTGGGTACGATGTCGAGCTCCTCCGCCTCTGGAACGTCGGGACTTCATCGAAAATGTCTTCTCGCACCGGTGCAGCCTGTTGCGCCATAACGTGTCGCCGAGCCTGGCGATCACGGATAGTCTTTTTGGATCAAAAGGAGGCGCAGGCTTGGCAATCTTTTTCCTCGTGTTCTGACGAGAGACAAAGGTTGCAGACCTTGAGGTGATCGCTGTGTGGAAAGTTAGCTCCACACTGGGGGCATTTTTTAAATGGAGTCCTTTCCATTAGCCGTAGGCCCGAATTAGGTCGATAGGCCCAGTGGCCCGCGTCAACAACCAGAACTGAGTATTTCTGAGTTAGCATGTTGCAGGGCATGCAAACTAAAACAATACCGTTGAGTTGTGAGGGTTTGCGCGTCGAAAAAGGTTTGGAAACACAGTACCGAACTTGAGCGCCGAAGTTACATCCGAACCCAATGGGTGAAAAAACAAATTTGAGGATGCCGTCGATGCCCATGCGTACTATCGTCCAAGGGAGGAGTCACCTATCTTGTGACTACAAAGCCTTTTTCCAAGACAACAACAAACTGCAATCATCCAAGCCCAACACCAGATGGCGATCTATGCAAAAGTATGAATTCAGCAGCTCATATAGCTCACGAAGATAATTCTGCTAGGGCACATGATAGTGAGTGTAAGGTGGGCAGATTGCTGGCTTGGCTGGTATATGCCCTGAGATACCTGGGGCCCTGATTAGACGCCTGAACCGGCCATATGAGAGGCAGGTGTTCTCCTAAGTGGATATTAATGATGCGTTTCAGGAGTACTATATTGGACTCAATAGAAGATACTATGAGGAGTCTATAGAGAGATTATAGAAGCCTTCCTGCCATGGAGGAATAAAGGGTTGGAGGGGGGCATTACACCCAGGAAAGTAAGGGTGCCATTAGAGACACGGCGCAGGTAAGATGTGACTTGATGCCCTACTGGTGGAATTTTATTCCACGTTTCCGGGAATGTTGGGCCCACGATTGGCTGATGTGTTTAACAAGGCGCTGGAAAAACTGAAACTTCCGACTACCACCAAGGATGCGTTGGTTATCCCCCCCCTAGAGATGACTAGACAGAGGGCACGCCCAACAACGTACCAGCAGTTGTCCATTCTTAACAAGGATTTTAAGCAACATAGCGGCCATGCTCCTACTTCTGCACATGCAAGCGTTGGTCAACCTCAACCAATGTGGTTTTATTCCACAACGTAATACCTCCCTTAACCTAAGTGGTGCTATTTACTCTCCGGTGTGATGGAGAAGACTGGGTGGGTTTGATAGCTGTTGACCTGCAAAAGTCATTTGATACCGTCAGTTGGGCCTATCAGGAAGCAGTCATGGACCGGGCCTCATGGGTGTCATGGGTTCGTCTGCTGTAAGGTAAACCCACTGTCTGAGTCCGAATAGGCTGGACTGTGCTCGACTCCTATGAAGTGTGTCGGGGTAACGGACAGGGTGTCCACTGTCCCTGCTTTTGTTCGCTCTTGCTACTGAACCATTGGCAGGGCTGTGCAGATTGAGGGGTCAAGGAAGGGGTATTCAGGTGGCCGGTAATGAGCATTTAATATCACTGTGTGCTGATGATCTGTTGCTTTATGTGTCTGACATGGACACAGATGTTCCATTTATCTTGCAGCAATTACAGAAACTTGGGGAGATATTTCGGCTTAACGTGAACCTGACAAAGACGTACTTTCCCAGTGCTGCCCGGCTCTGACCGACCGCAGACTCTGATGCTGGAAATCAGCTGGGCCCCCCTCAACATTCCAGTATCTGAGGATTCAGATTTTTCATACTCTAGAAGATCTACGAGAGGGCAAGCTGGGGGTGGAGTTACGCTCTCTGCAACAGTGTAGCCTTTTGGCGATCACAACAACTCCCTATTTTACCACAGACAGCGTTAGCTAAGATGATTATGCTTCCTCAGTTGCTTTATTATTTTACTAATCTCCCCCACCTGAGTACCTTTCACTTTGTTTCGACAATTAGACTAGTTGAGGGAGCTCATATGAGATGGGGGGTGACACGGGGTGTCCCTAGACATGCTTCGACGGCCCATCTTGGAGGAATGCCTGGGCGTGCCAGATGAACAACTTATTTACTTTCGGTAACAATATATCTGTAAGAGACATATAATAGTTATAGATTCCTTACCTTAGAATTTCCCCCAGGTGTCAGACTGGATCCAGAGAATTTTTTTCTCAGCAGTACATTTGCGCGTCGGTAGGTGGCGCCAATCGACTCCACATTCATCGTCGGCGTCATTATTGCCGGGATGACATCGCGGTATATACTTAGATGCGTGCGGACGTCAGTTCTTTTACACAACATTCCACGCCAGAAGCGCAGAGCTATACAAGACACTGACCACTGGTGCACAAAAGTAGGGCCCTCAAAGGGAGTCCCTTATTCTAGAAGTCAGTTCGCAGAACAGGGAGGATGGGTGGGGCTGTAAGGAATCTATAACTAATATATGTCTCTTACTGATATATTGTTACCAAAGGTAAGTGACTTGTTCATCTGAAAGAGACTATTAGTCATAGATTCCTTACCTTAGAATAGATACCTCAGCAATACCAACCGCGGAGGTGGGTCTGCGAACTAAGTTCACATCAGAAAGTCGTGGAGAACTGAACAGCCAAAGAAGCTGTCTCTCCGAACTTGGCTGTCCAGGCAGTAATGTTTAGTGAACATGTGCAGTGATGCCCAAGTGGTTGCCTGCCAAATGTCACTGAGGGAGACTCCACATCCCAAAGCAGTAATGGCTGCCTTCGCCTCCTACCAGAGGCTCCTTTTTCACAAGGAATAACAGATCTTAATTCAAAGGAAGACCCATCTAGAGATGGTCCGTTTTTGCACGGCCGACCTTTCTTGGGGCAAAAGAGAAGGCTGATCAGGAAGGCAAAGAAAGGCCTAAATGGCCGAAAGATAGCCTTTAAGGGTGCCCAGAGCAGAGTCCTGCTGGGTAAAAGAAAGTATGAATAGGAGAATCTCAGAAAGAGGGGCAGAAAGGGGATCCACAGCCTTTGCTGTGCACCATGCCACAAATTTGTTCCATCAACAGGTGTATACTGTCTTAGTGGAGGGTCGCCTGGAAGCCAAGATGACATTACAGACTTCGAGAAGAAGGTCGAAAGCTGTCAACTGTTGAAACTCTATCTAAACACAAGGAGGTGAGGCTGGACAGGTTTGGGTGGAGGACCATCCCCTGCTGCTGTGACAGAAGATCCGAGTCCAATCAGAGGATCGAGGGCCAAGGTCAAGAGCTCCGGATACCAGACTCTTCGTGCACAGTCCGGAGCCATAAGAATGACTTGGGCCCATGCGTGCTTGATCTTCTTCAGCACTCTAGGCAGAAGTGGTATCGACGGAAAAGGCATGGAGAAGACCACAATTCCACTCGCGATGCAAAGCGTCGCCAAGCGACTGCTGCCTTGGAAATTCCAATGTGCAGAAATGCTGACATTGTGCGTTCTCTTCGGTGGCGAACAGATCTAACCAAAGCTCTCTCCACTGCTGAAAGAGACTTTGCACCACCTCAGAGTGAAGACGCCATTTGTAATTCATCATTAACCTGCGGCTGAGTTCGTCCGCCCTGGTGTTTGGGGAACCTGCCAGGTGTTGAACCACCAGGGACATGCCCTGATGTTCCAGCCACGTCCTAAGGCGAAGAGCCTCTTGACATAGGGTCCACGACCCCACCCGCCCTATTTGTTACAGTACCACATGGCAGTGATGTTGTCCATGAAGACCTGCACTACCCTTCCTTTTGACAGAAGGAAGGAATGCCTACAGTGCCAGATGAATCCCCCAGAGCTCCAGAAGGTTGGGTGGAACCCGGACTCCGCCGGGGACCAGAGGCCTCTGATCTCCACCTCTCCCATGTGGCCACCCCATCCCAGGAGTGACGCATCTGTCACCACTGTGTACTCTGGTTGGGGAAATGAAAGGGATCTGCCGTTGACTCAATTAGCCGTTAGCCACCACTGCAATTGGTGTGCAGTGCTCTCCGAGATCTAGACGCAAACGGAAAGATTCCCCTGATGCTGCACCCACTGGAACTTCAGGTCCCACTGCAGAGCCCGCATATGCCACCTGGCATGATCCACCAGCAGGATGCAGGAGGCCATGAGGCCCAGCAGCCTCAGGGTTGTTCTCACCAAAATCCAGGATAGAGGCTGAAACATCGGTATTATAGCCCGATTATCCTCCGCTCAGGAGGATAAGCCCGAAACTGCACTTTATCCAGAACTGCCCCAAAGCCCGAAACTGCGCTGTATTCAGAACTGCCCCAATGAAAAGGAGCTTCTGAGAGGGAATCAGGTGTGACTTCGGCACGTTGATAGTAAACACCAGTGAGTGCAGGAGGTCTGCCGTAGTCTGGAGATGGGAGACGACAGTCTGGGGCGAGCTCCCCTTCAACAACCAGTCGTCGAGATAGGGGAAGACTGGAACACCTGATCTGCGCAGATGAGCTGTGACCACCGCCATCACTAACGTGAACACCCGAGGGGCGTTTGTAAGGCCAAAGGGGAGTACGGTAAACTGAAAATGCTTTTGGCCTACCATGAACCGTAGGTAACCCCTATAGGCTGGCAGGACGGGGATGTGGAAATAAGTGTCCTACAAGTCCAATACTACCATCCAGTCTCCTGGGTCAAGGGCAGATAGTGTCAACATTTTGAACTTCTCCTTCTGGAGTAAGCAGTTGATGCCTGAGATCCAAGAGAGGACGCAGGCCTTTGTCCTTCTTGGGTACCAGGAAGTAGTGGGAATAACAACCACGACCTACTACTGGCACAGGGACACGCTTGATAGCTCCCTTGGCCAAGAGAGCCGTAACTTGCTGACGGAGAAGGGCCAAGGGATCCTCCGACATGCAATGGAGTGTTGGTGGCATGGAGGGAGGGTTAGTCTCGAAAGGGACGGAGTAGCCCCTTGGGACTATCTGCAAAACCCACCTGTCTGATGTGATGTTGGGCCAGTGGGGGAAGTGATGGTGGATCCTGCCACCCATTGGCAACTGGTGGCCCTGAAAAGTCGGACTAGGACGGTTTGGAGGAAGCTGCAGGAGGCATTGGTGGACTGACCCGCCCTCTGGCACCGGACCCACGACGCTGGGTCCTACATCACCGGCCGCTGAGCGGCTGGGTGGCTTGTGCTGCCATGTGGCTCTGGGTAGAACGTAGTGGGGTCACCCCCTCTGTGGCCATGAAAGGCAGACTGCATGGGGCAAGTAGTTGCGGCGAGGCCCAAGGACCTGGCCATAGCCCTAGAGCTCTTGAAGCGCTCAAGTACGTTGTCCGCCTTGTCACCAAACAGGCAATGGCCATCAAAGGGCATGTCCAAAAGGGTAGATTGGACATCCCCAGAGAAGCCAATTGTTCTCAGCTAGGCGTAGCGCCTCAGGGCTACCGACATGGAAATCGTCCTACCTAGCTAGTCAGCTATCCAGTCCACACCGGATGGTGAACTTTGCAGTTTCTCGACCCTCAGCAACAGCGCGGGCAAGCACAACTCGGGTCTCCTCTGGGCACTGTGGCAGCACTTGCGCAATAGTGCCCCACACTGAAAGTGTGTAACGGCCCAAGATACATGTGGTGTTCACCAACTGCAGTCCTAAGCTGGCAGAAGAAAACATCTTCTCCCCAAGATGGTCCAGCTTCTTGGATTCCCTATCTTGAGGTGCTGTAGGGAAAGTGCTTTCTTTCGAGGATGAGGCTTGGACCACCAAGCTCTCGGGGTAGGGTGCTAGGAGAGGATAAGTGGGTCGGCCGGGCGGTGGCATCATTCTATTCACAGGAGCCCCTGTGCTGGGCTTGGACCAGGAGCCCAGTTGGACGTCAGTGTGGGCTTCATTGAAAGGCATCAAAGTGCTCAGAAGAGGCTGCGGCCGGCTGAAGCACCTCAGTCATGAGGTTAGTGCTGACGGCCACCGTAGGAAGCTCAAGGCCCAAGGCCTCAGCCGCCCTACGCAACACCACAGCGTAGGAAGCACCCTCCTCCATAGCCACGGTAGGGGGAGAAAGCATACCATGGTCTGGAGAGGTTATCCAGACTACTGGCATCACCCAGCATAGCATAGGTATGCTGCACGACTGGATGCTGCACATTGTGGAAAATATATTCTAATGATAGGGAAGAGAGTGGCGGAAAGCAGTGAAAATTTGATTAATTATATAATTGCATGCAACTTGGAAAACTGCAGCCGACCTATCGAGGTGCAACTCCCTACGAGGGCATGATGAAAAGGACTTAATGATGTGCTGATATGATATGTAAATGTGCAGTACTGTGAAAATGGCAATCAAAATACTTTGTAAGAAAAATATTGTTAATGTATATTATATTTTAGCACTGATACTGTTTGAATTATAACTTTGTAAAAGGACAGTAATATTTCCAGTACTAATAGCCAAACGCTGCTCCTGAAATGCCCCTAATTAATCCCCAACTCAAATATGACCCGAAAAAGGTCAGCTTCTCCAGTATTAGGAAGCACTGTTTTTCTGATCATTGCCATGACATGAGCTTTAATTGGAACCAATCATTATCTGCATTGTTTGATTATCTATTCTACCTAGGAGCTTAAGAAATGGAGGCCATAGTTAAAATCCATGAACAAAAGAGTGTCAAATTAGGCAAAAGGAAATAGTAACCCACACCTAACGATTTTATAAAGAAAGTTCCACCAATTTTGAAAAAGTCTTATATTTTATTTTAAACCATTACTTTTGTATTACTAGGACACTTATGCAAAGCTTGAATCCACTGGGTGAAGTGCTCCCCTATCCATTTGGGATCCTTCAGAAAATGTCATGACATAGTGACACATTCCTTTTTAACACTAAGCAAAATCTTTATTCAGACCCCCAGAGATAGAACCCTGTTCTTGAAATTAAGATATGGCACCCTACCTTTAAAAACATTTATGGAAGGGTGGAAGGGCAGGAGGGTTTATGTTCTAAAATGTCCAGGTTGCCCATGTCCGGAAGAATCCCTTGGCCATTTTTTGTTTGCTTGTAATGCCTATAAACATGCCAGGGCAAAATGGCTGAAACCTGTCTGTAGGGAGATGGGCGTTAGAGACAACAGATCAGCCCAGCGTATTATTCTAACCAACACTACCTCAATGTACATAGTTTGCGGGATAGCTAAATACTTGGCCAGTGCTTGGTTCAAACGATCGAGGCTGCTTTTAACGTCTGACCAGATTCTTATTTAAGAATGTATCCTTTATACAAATTTTTGTAGACCTTTTTCCACATTTTAATAGCCTGTAACAATGGTATTTACTTTTAATGGTTTTGTAGTAATACTTGGTAACTGTTTAATGTGATTTTATGTCTGTACTTTTATGATATATTTTTATCGAATAAAGTATTACAACAACAACAACAACAACTAAGCGAAATCTCTGGCATTTTTTATTTAGACCTTGGCTCAATCAATGAAAATGATAACAGAGGTAACATATGAGGTGATTTTGTATTGTTTTAATTTGTGGTGGGTGGTATTGCTGTGGGTCGCCGTACAAGGAGGAAGAGATCACTTATGACACTTCGGGCCTGATTAAGAGTTTGGTGGTCCAACCGCCCAAACACCATTGATGCCAGGAGTCACCAGCGCCAGTGGTCTATAGTTCACCTTTTTACAAGTTTAAAGCGGTGCCCACGGTGTGGCTGCGGAGATTTTCCAGAAGTGGTGATACTTTTTCCATATGTATCGATGCCTGTGCGAGCTTTTCGACTGCATATGTGTTGGAATCACACATGCATGATATACGTGGAAAAATATCACCTACCTATTGCCGGGGTCGGGCCCAAATGTGAGCAGTCCAGGCAATGGGTATATTGTACAAAAGAGGGCTCATCTGTATATCGCCGCTAACATGGGCATATTCATCGAAGTGAAGATGCGGAAGGACCTGAAGAAAGGGATCCACGTCAAACTCTGACCGAAAGAACAAGAAAGGGGTCAGTACACACGCCAAATACTTTGTTTCCCCCAACTTGAAGTTGGCGGTCTTACGGCCACGATCAGCTCATGGAAAAGCCCATTCTTAATACAGACGGCGGTGAAACTCCCCAGTACCACCCCCATGGCTGCTGCTTTTCCCCGACCGTGGTGGTCTGCGGTGTGCTGGCGGTTTAGCCGCAGGTTTTCTAAATGCAATCTGCACAACTCTCAATACGGCGGTCGGACCACATAGCTCGCACAGTTCGGAATGCGAGAATCGCAGTCCACAGACCGCCAAAAACTCACAATAAAGCCCTTAGTGTAAACAGGTGGTAATGGAATTAAGGGCTGTGCTCCTGAAATTTCTGGCAAGAAGGGGGATAGAAAGATCTCCACATGGCAAGATTGGATAAATAAACTAAGGGAACTCCTGGTTTGGGAAAGATCAAACTCACCATAGAGTATAAAGGGACAGCATATGAAATGGACTAGGTACCAATGGCAGCCTATTTAGTGAAGCAATTTAAAAAATGAATGCACTTCAAATTTTTTAGGATGCTCCATTTAATCCCAGAAGACCTTTCACGAATGGGATTGGGATTTCGACTTAATAGCAAACTAAAATATTAGCATGACGCCTGGTAGAGCTAATGGACATAACAGATAGAGACCGATGAAGTGAGAGAATTATGGGTGTGGGAGACATTTAGCAAACTCCATACTTTATCTTTCTAATAAAGTACGAATTAATGATTATTCGAGAAATGACCCTCGCTGGCCTCTGGATGTAGACGATAGTGTGTATGTTTAAGCTTGACATTTCAAAATAAATAATACAAATAAACCCAAACATAAGTGAATACACTGTTTAAGATGTGATCTCATCAATATATTACATAATGGGTAGCTATACAAATCTAATTTAACTGTTCCACTATCCATTCAATTGTATAAAGTCTTGCTTTACAATAAAAAGAAAGATAATGCAGAAAAATAATTCTGTATACCATTACCTGGTCTTATGTGTAGTGGAGGTAGGATATTCACATTATGCGGTGGAAGCACATACAGTGGTTGGTTTGTGAAATAAGAAGCCATAAAACGTGCCATGGACTGTACCACTGTCAATGCAGCCTTCTCATGAACACCGCTCAGCAGACCAAGGTCACCAGTACGTGGAGATTCTATATAACAAAAATAATATTCAAAGGGAATTACACAAATTTAGGTATGGTGTAATGAAAAATAGTACTCATCTTCTAAATTGTGCGCATGTTGTCTGTAAAGGACTACATGTCCTCCAACTAAGGAAGTTTCATGGTGCCTGCTAGAATATGTTGAGAACGAATTCAAATAAATAAGATAATTCCTTCTTCTCTCAACATGCAAGGCCATGAGAGCTATATTTTAAAGTCTCCTACATCATGTTCCTCAAGGAACTCTCTGCTTTGCCTCACTTGAGTAAACCACACCTATTGATAACATTGATAGTTTTTTCTCACAAAGAAAGAGAAAGGATGTGATCTGGTTCAATTAGAAACAGATTAAAACCGAATGATAGAAAAACGCACAAGCAGAACAAAGACTTTAATAAACTGAAGTGAGTTACACAAAATGATAAATAATATCTGGCTGGATTGGTTGGTCAGGGATATGCAAATGATTAATACAAATTTTGTATGGTTGGTCAGGGATGAGCATATGATGAATACAAATTTAGTAGGCATGAACAGAGCAACGGGGTAAAATACACAGCTGCCCTCCCTCTTACAAAAATTCAAAACTTTCTCATCTGGTGGTCTATGCACTTTTAAGTCGCAACCTAGATTTACGCAATGGGCGCTTTAGATTGAAGAACCTGGCTTCATCATGTTTAACGTTAAAATCAACACAAAATGTAAGAGGCCAGGGTTACTTTTCTTCAATCTTCCTCCTAAAGTAAATCTAACGTGCAAAAGAGATCGAAGGGGTGTGGTTATAAGGTCACCTTATCCACCTTATAAGGTATACCTTATCTGGAATCCCAACTATGGGATAAAAGTGTCCTCACTCACTAATAGTGGCATGCTTCATTATAGGGCTGCTACAACACACCCCTTGTATCCAACAACAGGGGTGGAGCAATAATTTATTTGTAAGTACTTTTCTCTTTACCATAGTCTTCTTAGGGCTCTAGAATCAAAATATTGCTATCTAATGCATAACCACTCTATAATTAGTTCACTTTATTCCGGGTTCACTTCGTACAAATTGATCGCCTGCTTTTAATCTATCAATTTGAGCTCTGACTATTTTTAACCAGTATTCTGTTTTTAACATTATCGCGTTGATGCACGGTTTCTTTTTTCATGTACCACAACTGACATTTTTAAAAATTTGATTACCTGCACTACTTTCTGTTGGGAATCCTATATCCATTCTAATTCTCCCAGTAAACCTTTGACCAGCTCAGCGTTTCGGTGTTCGGCCCCCGCGGTACCCGGATGTTAGTCGGGAAGGCACTGCACAGGGGTTGACGCTCTGGTCTTTCTCCACTCTCCACCACTATATTTTGCACGCTGGAGCGAACGCGCACCGTGTGGGTGGCAGAACATTAGTTTTGGCCGCATTGTGAACCCTGCTATCTGCGCTACTTGCACAAATTGATTGCCTGCTTTTAATCTATCAATTTGAGTTCTGACTATTTTTAACCAGTATTCTGTTTTTAACATTATCGCGTTGATGCACTGTTTCTTTTTTCGTGTACCACAACTGACATTTTTAATCATTTGATTACCTGCACTACTTTCTGTTGGGAATCCTATATCCATTCTATTTCTCCCAGGCGCGTCAAAGGCAAACCCGTCTGCGGCCGTCGGCGCCCGGAGTGCGTCCAGCGCCAGAACCCCTGGCCGAACTGCGTCCCATATATATGCCATGCAAAAACTGCTCGAATAGCGAGGAAACACGTGCACATCCCACAACATACTCTCTCAGCACCTGTGTGGGGCGGAGGCTCGCTGTAAAAACTGCTCCCTTTGTATTAACCCTGATGGTTCTTTGCCCGCTCAGTAGTTAAGCATAAACACAAGCTGGAAGATCTAATCCAACTCACTACACCAGATTTAGTTTTCGTGACCGAAACCTGGACTGACATCACGTCAGCGCCAGACTGGAATATTGCCCTACCAGTAGGTTAAGCTTTCCTCTCACAGGACAGGGAGACAGGCAAAGGGGGGGCATAGCGATCATTTACCACGACCATTTAAACGTACACATGGAGGCAATCTCTGCTCTGCCTGCAGAAGCATTGCGTTTCTGCATAAAATTAAACAACCTTTCGTCAATCCAGGGGATACTAATCTACCGTTCGCCAGGTACCAAAGCGGCTTTCTCCCAAGCCCTCTTGACGCTCCTAGAGTCATATACTGACCCCCATTTCCTCACAATCCTTGGGGACTTTAATTACCATTTAGAATCTAAAAATGACACCATCAGGCTACTGGACAATCTAGAGGCTTTTAGCCGTAACCAACTTATAACCGAACCCACACACCAGGCGGGACATATATTAGATGGGATTTTCACAAGTAATCCTGATATTACTTTGACCAATTTGTTAGCCCTGCCATGCACATACCAAAAGGCTATTTATTTTAACATCAGAGGTACGCAGCCGCATCTCTGTACAACTCATCTAAGGTTCATATCAGGCGCTGGAACAAAGTCAAGGGTAGTGACTTTGAGTTGGCCCTTGGCCCTTTCCCTGTGTTGCCAGAAACAGATAACAACGTAGCAGCCCTGCGTTTCAATGGCTGGTTACTGTCAGCAGCCGATCAGGAGGCACCCAAAAAATTTGACAGTAAAGAGAGCCAAGATGTCATCACCCTGGTACACTCCAGAGCTTAAATGCCTGAAAACAAACAGCAGGAGAGCAGAGCGCCTTTGGAGACAAGATTACAACACCTCTATGAAATCCACATATAACTTAGCTATTTCTCAATATAAGGAGGCAATTACTGCTGCAAAAAACGGATTTTTACAACCAAAATAAAGGAGGCCGGCAACTCCACTCCTTTAAATTTGTCAATTTGCTAGCTAAGCCGCAACAGGACAAAACCTTTAAGCCCGTCGGGTACTTTCAAGACAAGGTGCAAGAAATTTACAATGATCTCTTAAGTGTCCCGGGACCACAGGACATAAAAATACAAATGGGACCTATTCACTGTAGATTACCCTGCTTTCAGCCAATAACCAACGAGGAAACACAAAAACTTCTGCTTTCCATAAAATCCAGTTCCCCTACCAACCCCTGCCCTCCTTCCGTTATGCATCAGGTTGCCCACAAGATTTGCGATAATCTTACCCCCCCTCATAAACTAAGTCCTGGAATCTGGTCATTACCCAGAAATCTGAAAAAATGTATTGATCTCACCCCTTCTGAAGAAATTCAATCTGGATCCCAATGAACCAAAAAATTGCCAGCCCACCAATTGCAGCCAAAGTCCTGGAAAAACAATTGAACATAGTGCTGACCGACTATTTGGCTGTAAATAATCTGCTGGATACCTCCCAGCACAGTTTCCGTTCATGCCACTCCACCAAATCTGCCTTAATTCTTGCTTCTGAAGTGATTCGAAGGGTTGTGGACAGGGGGAGGACGGTCCTCGTACTCCTGGACCTATCAGCCGCTTCTGGCACCGTGAACCATACAGTTCTGGTGCAACGGATGAGGGACGTGGGGATAGAGGGGACCGCCTTGGCCCTCCTGTCCTTCTTGGATAAAAGAAAGCAGAGGCTGTTCTGGGATGGCCTGAAGTCAGACAGCTTTCATCTCCCATGCGGGGTTCCACAGGGGTCTGCCCTTTCCCCGACAATGTTCAAACTCTACTTCACCCCATTGGCCAACCTTATCAAGAAGCATGTTTCGTCCTCGTCTCTTATGCTGATGACTCACAACTAGTCATCTCTGCCACCAATCAGCCTGAGACTACAGCAGCCAGGTTTCCATGTTTGTCTCACAGAGATTATGACCTGGATGAGCCATAGCTTCCTGAAAATAAATACAGACAAGACAGAGGTGATAGAATTCGGCCCGGGTCAGCCCCTGTGGAACAGGTCCTGGTGGCCAACAGAGGTCGGAGAATGCCGCAGTCCGGTAAATAAGGTCAGGAACTTGGGGATCATCTTCTATGACAAACTGAACTTTGGCGCCCAGGTAAACAGCCTCACTTCATCCTGCTTTCTCTTATTAAAAACTCTGAGAAAATATTTTCCATACATCCCTCTAGAGCTGCAAAACACAGTGACGGTAGCCCTTTTTCTATCGAAGTTGGACTATTTTAACGCCCTATTTTTGGCCATTGACAAATTCCAACTGAGAAAACTACAGGCTCTACAAAATGTCGCAGCGAGATTACTCCTGGGCATTCCCAGAGGACAGTCAACCTCTGCCGGAATTAAATCATTCCACTGGCTTCTGGTCAAACAGCACGTAGAGTTCAAGTGCCTCAGCCTTGAGCACAAGGCAATATATGGTGGTGGTGCTGAAGACATTAAAAAACTGTTCCCACCATACGACACTCCAAGTGCTCTTAGATCTGCCAGCCTGGGCCTCATTAAGAACGCAAAGACCCGACAGGCAGGATGGGGGGGGGTAAGGCAATATCACAATGTGCGGCAAAGATCTGGAGCAAACTGCCACTATCTATGAAGCTCCAACCCAACCTACAGCTTTTCAGGAAGAGCTTGAAAACCTTGTTGTTTACATCTGCATAGGCCTCCATCAATCATAGTGCACCATTCCTGTCCACACACTCAGCGCCAAGACGCCACGGCATTCGAGCTCTATACAAGCATATAAACATAAACTAGGCTGGATTAAAAGAGAAGAAATGTGGATGGTCCCGGGGTATTATCACCCTCCCATCTCTCAACCAAATATACAGTCAACATGCTTCGGTCCGTCAACAGTCAGCACTTAAGGGTCGATGGGCCTTTGTCAGGCCTAAGAGATCCCTCTTGTCACTGTCACCCAGTAATTTTTTCAGGGGATATTTTAAAGTGATCACCAAATTCACCATACACTGACCTAACTTGTCACTTCTGGTTCTCAGTGTTGATAGTTATTCTTTGTAAGATAGAAAAAAACATGTTTGTCGATCACACGTGTACAGAGAAGATAACTTATTGATTTATTTGACACAATCATGCTTGATAATGCATTCCATCGTATCTGTCTAGTGGTGCATGCAACACATCCAAATACTCAAAGTGAAAACACCACAGAAACTTGAGACACTCTTATCACTCATGAATTCAAAAGTGGAATGAAACCCTTCAGGGGTATTGAGTGTTAAAATTCATTGCATACACCCCCAACACTTATAGCTATTTCTTGACCTCGGGTAGTAGCTGGAGTGTCTCTCTGTAGCCACACAGCATATAAAAAGTAAATCATACATCAAATTTCATCTCATTGAACATCGTAATAAATCAATGGTCTAAAACAACCTTGCTGGATGCTCACTCATTCTTAAAGACCGTACTCACAGGTTTATGTGATGAAGCATCTGCCACGAATTCGGCAATCCCATATTTAGTCTAAATGCTCTCAGGTCGACATCCCTTTTCTCAGCCTCCCCACTTTCTTCGCCAAGGGACAGACGCCGCCTGGGGTACCACTCCCAACCCTCTGACGAAAGCGGTATACCCTCGTCATCTACATTTGTAGCGACCATGCTCCCTGTCTCATGCTGTGCTGAACGGTGGCATCAGCATTTGACATAGGCAGAAAAACTAGTCTTCTGACTTTCTAGCTATAGTATATGATGGGCACAGTACCCGGAGTCGTGCTGCGCTCAGCAGTTGCATTAGCACTTAATAACAGAAAAAAGGTGCATAGGCCCCTCACCACCAAACTTCGATATACGCAGGCATGACACCCACAGGTGGTATTTTTATGAAGGCACACCGTCAATCATGGTCAGACTAAGGCACAGATAAATTGATGACGTCCATTCGATTTGTAAGGGGGACAATGAGTCAGTGAGAACCTTTTTGGAATGGCTTAATTCCAGAAATCCCTTCGTATATTTTGCAGCCCACATCACCAATTGGTCACTTCATTTTTTGGATCTGAACAAATGAATCACAGAAGTCTATCATAAACTCACTGAAAAAATTAGGTTTCTTTGATATAACAGTTTTCACCCCAGGTCTTTGGGACAACATTTGCCTGTAGGACAATTCCTCAGTTTACGAAGGAACTGCATTAATATTGATGTTTTCGACAAGGAGGCCAAAAATCCTAGGACTGACCTAGGTGAGAGACAGTACCCTGATCAGGGGAAACCTAGAGCATGTAAAAGAGCAAGGAACAATGACAGAGGAGCACTAATAGAAACAACAGAAAAACAACAACAGAATAGACTGATCTGTGTAACTACCTTCAGCACAGCTTCAAATTATGTGAAGAAAATTATTAATAACAATTGGCGTATTATTAATTCAAATAACTTAGAACTAAAGAAACTGATATTCTCATTCAAAACATAGAGCCAACATCAGAGACATCCTAGTACACACTAGACCTTTAGATAAAACCCCCATATCAGAAGCACAGGTTTGGAATTTACCATCAGAAGCGGGTCACAATGCTTGTGGAGCATGCAAAGTATGTCACCTTACCAAGACTACCAAGTCAATACACATTGGTCTAAGACCATGGGTCCTGACCAGGTATATCGCATGTAACTATGAAAATGTCATTTATCGTTTTCGCTGTCCCTTCAATCTATTGTATATGGGAACGACCACCAGAAAGGTTAAGGTGGGGATAATGGAGCATAGGAGTAATGTGAAGTGTAGGAAGACACTTATCAAACGAACCACTCACTTTTTAGAGAGCAAGCACTCCATCAACTACCTTTCATGGGTGGTACTGGATAAACCGGATAGCCCATCCAGCATGAAGGATGTAAAAAATCATATTAATAAAACAAATTAGCGATTGTGGAGGTTTTCACACTGATTGTGTATTGACTTTTTGTATTCCAAACTGTGCCATTTTACAGACCTAATGACACACAGAATGATATACTAGGGGTGGGCTGGGTAATTTTAATGAGATTTCTCACCAGAAAATGAAAAAGAACCTTATTAATGGGGGGGCGTGCCAACAGCATGGCCAGCTAAGACGTGTTAGAAAACTGGGGGAAATCCGCGTGGAAAACACGAATATTATGATCTTCCCTGACTACAGCCAGGAAGTGCAAAAACAACGCCGTTCCTTTGACGCAGTCAAAACAAAGCTGAGAGACATGAACATTACATATATGCTGCTTTTCCCGGCGAAGCTGAAGGTGATCTATAAGGACAAAGCACACTTCTTTAACCACCCGGAAGATGCCTGGCAATGGCTGGAGGAACGACCCCTTTTTCACAGACAGGAGAATAATCGAGGGGGCGGGTCGGACAGGCCGACTTCTCACGGACAACAATGGGAGAGGCCGAAGGCCCAGCGACAAAGGGCACGAAGAAGTAGGAGACAGGCGCCGACTACGCCCTACCCGGGACACACCCAAGCGAGTAAACGGAAAGGACGATCGGCTTCACCTGGAAGGAGAGGAGCAACGGGATCCAGATTCAGTTGCCTGGACAGATCCGCCCGCTCGGAAGGAGAAGAGAGAGGGGACTCGGAAGCCCACTCCTCGGGAGACGAGGAGGGAGGAGCGCGCTCCGTCCATCCACTGGAAGAGGCGATCCGGGACTTAGAACGGGACGCTTCGGGGCATACGACTGACCCCCGTCCGGACACGCAGGACTCACATTCCTGAACTGGGGCAGCTCGAGGAGCTGAGATTGCAGCTCGTCCCTAAGGGGACACGCAAGTTGCTACACCCTTATACCTATTGGTTTTTCTTAGTTGCAGACTCTTTTCCTGTACGTAATCTTTAGCTTTGATTCTTGAGGCTGTTTGATTGGGAATGTACTACGTGTTCTGCATTGAGTTGGACAGAGTAGGTTGAAAGGGAGGGGGACCTCTGGGAGGGCGACAGACCCTCTCCTACTGACAGTTCTGTCTTGCAGAGGGATGGGTCGGAAAGGGGAGGGAGGTGGGGTGGGGGATTGAGGGGGAGTTCAGTTGTGTTGAATCGGCAGGTTAGGGACAGCACAAGGGGGAGGGCGAGGGATTTGGGGGGAGTTGGGGGGAGGGGGAGAGAGACACTCAACATGAGTGGCACACTCATCTGTCGGGCAGACACACGTGCGAGGCCACACATTCCATCACAAACAGTCAGTGGCTACCAAACACTACATAGCACACCACGTCGGACGCTCACTTCTGTCCCGCATCACACACCTTCACAGGAGATCCAAGGTCCTCCATTTACTCACCACCAATATGACTATGGGGGATCATGAGAGAGAAGCTGACCACGGGGGGGCATTAAGGTGATGACCTGGAATGTAAACGGCCTGGGCTGCAAGATAAAACGAGGCTTGGTAAATAACTACATCAGAAGATCTGGGGCGGATGTGGTACTCCTTCAGGAAACACACCTACAGGGCACTAAATGCGCCTTCCTGGCGAGAGGACAGTACAAGGTTTTGGCACACGCGGGGTTCTCCTCGGGTTCCAGAGGGGCTGCAATACTGATTAAAAAGCATCCACCGATGAAAGTGACAAGTCTGGACCGACAGACAGGGCACCTATGTGGGTGTGCGTGGGACATGGAGACGAAGGGAATACACACTCGTATCGGCCTATGCTCCACCTAAACTGCAAGCAGACACTATGAAAGGGGTGTCAGACATCATACTCAATACATCGGACACAATCCAAATCCTATGGGGGGACTTTAATGATGTAATGAGTCCTACTGCAGACAGGACAGGGGAACGAGATAGACCCCAAACTATGACCCCACTAGCTAAATCCATGGAGACACTGGGCCTCTTGGATGTGTGGCGCTGGCTAAACCCGGACACACAGGCGTTCTCCTTCTTCTCCGGAGCACACAAAGTCTATTCCCGCCTGCACATTATCTTCATGGCGCGACAGGCACTGCAAGTGTCGGATTCGGCGGAATACTGTGCCCGGGGGATATCTGACCACTCACCCCTGGTGATCCGGATTGGTAGACGGAGGAGGGTTGGCCCCGCGATCCTTCGACTCTCGGCATGGGATTTACAAAATCCAGACATTATGAAGGGTCTCAGAGTCGACGTAAAGGTGTTCTTGGCGGAAAACGTGGGATCTGTAGACTCACAGGTAGTCTTATGGGAAGCACTCAAAGTGGTGCTTCGTGACAGGGCCCACTGTAGACTGGCAGAGGCTAGAAGGAAGAGCCAGACAGAGATACAGACTCTAGAAACACAAATATTACAACTGGAGCAAGAACATTTACTCACGAAAGACATAGGGACACAGCGACGCCTTGCGGATACCCAGGCCCAATATAGACAGCTGGTGGCGGGGGAGGCCAGGTCGCAAGCGCTGGCTACCTTGCACCGCATATATGATGTGAGCGATAAATCAGGGAGACTACTGGCATGGCTCAGTAGGAAAGAGAGAGACGATCACTGGGTCAAGAGAATAAGGGTGGGCCCGGACGCTTGGGTCTGTAATGATGATAAGATAGCTGACGCGTTTGCCGACTGTTATGAAAATCTATACAAGGCCCGCGATTTAGGTTCCAAAACAGAGGTAATGCAATATATGACATCCATTAACCTCCCAGCGCTCGAGGAGGCAGATCGCGCAGACCTGGAGTCTGACGTCATGGAAGAGGAAGTTCGGGTTGCTCTGACCAAACTTCGCGCGGGGAAGGCTGCGGCCCCCAATGGCTTTCCTGCAGAGTTCTTTAAGAAAATGGCTGACCTCCTGACTCGACATTTACTGGGCTTGTTCCGGGATGCTGAAGAAGAGGGACAGTTCCCTCCGGATATCAGACAGGCCACGATTGTCCCGATTCACAAGCCGGGGAAACCGACGGAGGACTGTACTTCCTACCGTCCCATTTCCCTACTAAATGTGGAGGCCAAGATCTATGCCACCATATTGGCTCTACGCATGAGAAGGGTCATCCCAGGCTTGATACATATGGATCAAACAGGGTTTATTCCCGAAAGGGCTACCAGATATAATCTAAGGAGGACACATAATTGGCTGCGTGTGATAGAAGGCAGAATAGAGCCGCATTGGCTCCTGTCCCTGGACGCAGAAAAGGCGTTCGATGCTGTTCATTGGCCCTTCTTGGAGGGACTGCTAGAGCAAATGGGCTTTGGACCCAAATACAGACGAAAAATTGGTCTACTCTATGCGAGCCCTGGTGCACGTGTAAGGGTCAACGGGGCGATGTCAAGGACCTTTCCTATACAGCGGGGAACCTGACAGGAATGCCCCCTGTCACCCCTGCTATTCGCCCTGACGATTGAGGTGATGGCCTGCGCGGTCAGACACAACGAGAGGATCACGGGATTCCGCATAGGCCAAGCGGACACGCAAGATGAAAAATTGTCCCTATACACCGATGACGTCCTCCTTTATGTCACACAACCCGAACACACCATACCGGCGCTGTTTGATGAACTGGCAAGGTATGGCGCGAGGTCAGGATACCAGATTAACTGGCACAAATCGACGCTCTATGACCCACAAGGGCGTAAGGACTGGGCTCAATTGCCGCATAATCTACAGACGACCGAAGAAGGCTTTCAATATCTGGGGATATTTATCACAACTGACAAGGGCGCCTCATATGAACATAATATTGCTCGTGTTGTACGTGGCTTCAAATCCGACGCTAGTAGGTGGCAGCTACTCCCCCTGACAATACTTGGTAGGGCAGCGATGTTCAAAATGATCTCACTCCCAAAATTCCTCTATGCCTTTCAAAACGAATATTTCCCAGTACCACCCAAGACTTTTCGGGACATACACGCGGAGCTTCGGTCATTCCTATGGTTGGGGAAGCACCCCAGAGTTGCACTGGCAACTCTACAGAGACACCAATATGACGGGGGGATCTCACTCCCTGACCTAGAGACCTACTATTGGGCGGAGCACCTGGCCCCCCATTAATGATTGGCTTCACGCGCCTGCCACTCACCCCACGTATGCCCTGGAAAGGTACGAAATGGGTACGCACTCAAGCCTACACTACATATATGGTGGGAAGGGACAGGCCAGATTGTTACCAGCCACAAAAATTACACTGGGGGCATGGAACAGAGCCACGAATGTCACCGGGTGGGTTCGAAGAGCTACGAAACAAACACCACTGTGGGAGTGCTCCTGGCTCAAAGAACTTGGCAAATTGAGAGGGTTCCAGGGATGGGACGACATCGGCATCTCTACCCTAGGGGATGTCATCAAAAATGGAGCATTAAAACCCTTTACCTCCCTACAGACTGAATTTGGGCTACACCGCTCTCAGTTCTTTAAATACATACAACTGAGACATGCCTGCCAGGCGGAGGAGGCACTACGGGAGCCGCTCCCCGAATACTCGCCGCTAGAGGGCCGACTACTGCAGGAAAAGATCCCCGGAAAAGCGGTCTCCCTGACCTATAAAACTATTATGAATAATAGACCGAATACACTAGCGGGCCTTCGACACAAGTGGGAGCAAGAAGTAGGGGAGATGGATGAGGTAGATTGGGGGTGGTACTGATGCACCCTAGAGAAGTAGCAATCAAGTCCCGCTTACGCCTAATCCAGTTTAAGATCCTACACAGAGTATATTATGACAGAGTAAGGCTCTGTAGAATGGGGAGGGTGTCGGACCCCAGCTGCCTACGCTGCGGCCATGAGAGCGGGACTTTTCTACACATAATATGGTCATACCCAAACATAAGGGCTTATTGGAGTGCGATCACCTCTTGGAGATAGACATACCACTTGATCCGAAGCTTATCCTGCTGGGAATGACCAATGATATAGATCTGGCCCGCCCGCTGCTCATCTTTCTGGTGCTGGCCTTAGTAGTGGCTAAGAGGGACATAGCCAGAAAATGGGGAGCACCCGACACGCCTCAGCTTGGGGAATGGAGGAGGGGAATGGACACCTACATGGCAGCGGAAAGGGTCACATATAAAGCGAGAGGTTGCCCGAGAAAATTTCGTAAAGTATGGAGTAAATGGAGAAGCTATCATGGTCTAGACGGGGGTCTTTGAAGAGACCACAGCAAACGCGAATTGGCCAGCAGGGGTGGGGAAAGTTATGCGAAATCACGAAGGTGGGTGGATCTGCAGGGAGAACTGTTATGAATGAACATTTGGACTATGATGATGGGACTTTGCATTTTGATGAAAGTGGAGGGGGTGTGGGGTTGGGGGCACAGGGTTGCTGCTTGATGATGACATGCCTGTTCTATGTGTTACCTTGTGATAAAACAATAAAAACGTTTAAAAAAAAAAAAAAAAAGAACCTAATTAATGGTGTTCCCAAGTAAAAATCCCACCTGGGGGTGCCATGCCTGCCTAACACCCGAGTTGGGAGGTGAGCAGCCCATGCATCTTTTTTATTATCACGTGCTGACTGCTAAGCGCAACACATGGTACTATGACCATCCTATGGCAATAGCTAGAAGGTCAGCACACTAGTTTTTCTGCCTGTGACATGTTCTGATGCCACAGATGAGCGCAGCGTGAAGCACAATGACTACAAATCTTGACGCCAAGGGTATACCACTATCGTCAGAGGGTTGTAAGCGGTATCCCAGGCGACGGACCCTCGACAAAGTAAGTAGGGAGGCTGAGAAAGGAGATTTCAACCTGAGAGCATTTAGATGAAATATCGAGTCGCTGATTTTGTGGCAGATGCCTCATCGCATACACCTGAGAGTACGGTCTTTTAAAAATGAGTCAACATCCAGCAAGGATGTTTTAGACTATTGATTTATTACGATGTCCAATGAGATGACATCTGACTTATGATTTACTATTTATATATAGTGCGTGACTTCAGGGAGACACTCCCGCTTCTACCCTGTCAAGAAATAGCTTCCAAGTGTCGGGGTAAGAAAATGAAATTTAACACTGAATACCCCAGGACGGTTTTATTCCACTGTTGAATTCACAAGTAATAAAAGAGTGCCTCATGTTTCTGTGGTGTTTTCACTTCCAGTATTTGGATCCATTGCATGGACCGCTGAATTGATACGAAGGAATGCATTATCATGTGTGATTACTGTGTCATATAAATCAATAATTCCTTCACATTTTTTAGGCTCACTGTGAGGAAATGGGGTGTATCATATGGTGCGGTTTAAAGAGCACCAAAAACAACTTAAGAAGTATTTGACAAGACAATCAAGAATAAAAGTAGACTGTATTTTATAAGAATTTAGACACTGCAATAAAAAAAATCCACCAGAGGGTTCCGGGGATATAAATATTACAAGCAATATTAAATCAACGCAATTACTGTCAACTGTGAACAAGCCATGGCAAAGTCAATGAACTGAACACTTAGAAACTTTTTTGAGGAAAACTTAGATAAGTGACAATGAAGTCGGTTACAAGTACTTGGGGCGACCAACTCCAGCAGGAAGGTAGTCAGGGGGACCAGCAAGGCCCTCAAGAACAGTGACCTTCACTGAAAAAGCAGTCCTTTAGCAGTTCCAGGTGCTTTATCCACAGGACAATAGATTCATATGGAGTGGTCCTCATGCAAGGGGTGAAGGGTGCGAAAAATGGTCTAAGGATGGTGTGGAAGGAACACAGTTGATGGGGGTTCTTCTTGCAGGGATTTCTTGGCCTTAGAAGATGGTGATGGGCGTCCTGGTTGTAGGGTCTTCTCTGGTCTAGCCGAAGTCCAATTGCCACTGGACTACCGGTCAACTGAAGTTGCATCACAGGCCTCTCCTTCCTGGGTTGATAACTTACCTTCTGAGGGTCCCAACAACTCTCCAACAACATTCATGGGACGAACTCGGGTGCAACTCTGTGCTTCGGGTCTTGGTCCTCGGTGCTGCACAGTGGCTTGAAAACCTTGGGCTATCAACTTTCCCAAGCAGGCTTCTTCAGCTGTTGTGTCCCTGTCTCTGAACAGGAGGACAGTCAGCTGGCCCTTGGAGTTCTCTTGGCTTGAATGGGCTCTAAAGACAGCTTCTCCTTGAGCACCACTTGGAAGGCACAGTCCTTCTCTGCGCTAGCCACCAGGTGCAGCCTTTTCAGGGCAGCCTCTCTTTGCTGGTCCCTCAGTGCAGCAGGGCAGTCCCTCTTTCATCCTACTCCCAAGTCAGTTGAATTCTAAGGTGTGGGTGCCACCATTATGCTCAGAAAGTTCCTTCAGAGCAGCATGCGATTGGTAGCTGGTGGGCCACCAGGTTCCCTCACTCCTGGTGACCACTTCCTGTAGAGTGTGAAGGATGATCATTCTGCCAACTCACAAGATGGCGAGACACCTCTCTTGGTGTTCAGATCTCTCTAGCCCACCCCCGGTAATTGGCTACCTCAGGGCGACAAGCTCCTGGGAAACCAGTTTGGAGATTGCTTTTCCCTCTCTGTGTCCTGTGACAGCCTGTCTACCTCAACAAAGGGGCAACCCTCCCCCTATCAATCATTTGTAAAGCGCACTACATACCCACGAGCGTCTCAAGGCACTGGGGGTGGCACTACTGATCGAACAGCCAGGTCTTGAGTATCCTCCTGAAGGTCAGGAGATCTTGGGTCTGTCATAGGCTCAGTGGGAGGGTGTTCAATGTCTTGGCGGCGAGGTGGGAGAAGGATCTCCCGCTGGTGGTTGTTCTTCGGTTACGCGGGACGGTGGCGAGTGAGAGGTCGGCGGAGCGTAGCTGGCGGTTGGGGATGTAGATGGAGAGCAGTCTGTTGAGGTTGGCTGGGCCGGTCTTGTGTAGTGCTTTGTGTGCGTGGATGAGGAGCTTGAAGGATATCATCTTGTTGACGGGGAGCCAGTGCAGGTTTCTCAAGTGAGAGGCGATATAGCCGTGTCGTGGTACGTCAAGGATCAGTCGTGCCGAGGCGTTTTGGATGCGTTGTAGTTTTTTGATGAGCTTGGTCGGGGCTCCCGCGTAGAGGGCGTTTCCGTGGTCGAGTCTGCTGCTGACGAGGGCCTGGGTGACTGTCTTTCTTGTATCTGTCGGGATCCATCTGTAGGTCTTGCGGAGCATCCGGAGGGTGTTGAAGCAGGAGGAGGAGATGGTGTTGACTTGCTTAGTCATTGAGAGAGTTGAGACGAGGATGATTCCCAGGTTGCGTGCGTGGTCGGTGGGTGTCGGGGCTGCCCCCAGTGCCGTCGGCCACCAGGAGTCGTCCTAGGCTGAAGGGCTGGAGCCGAAGATGAGGACCTCCGTCTTGTCCGAGTTCAGCTTCAGACGGCTGATCTTCATCCAGTCGGCTATGGCCTTCATTTGTTCGTGGAGGTTGGCTTTGGCGGTGATGGGGTCCTTGGTGAGGGATAGGATCAGTTGTGTTTCTTCGGCGTAGGAGATTATGTTGAGGTCGTGCTGTCGGGCGACGTGTGCGAGCGGGGCCATGTAAATGTTGAACAGTGTCGGGCTTAGGGAGGATCCCTGGGGTATGCCGCAGATGATTTCGGAGGCTTTGGAACAGAATGGGGGGAGGCCGACGCTCTGGGTTCTGCTGGAGAGAAAGGAGGTGGTCCATTCCAGAGCCTTGTCTCGGATCCCTGAGGCGTGGAGGCGTGCGCGTAGAGTGCGGTGGCAGACGGTGTCGAAGGCGGCGGAGAGGTCTCTATCAATCAATCAATCATTTGTGAAGCGCACTACATACCCGCGAGGGTCTCAAGGCGCAGGGCAGGAGATCTAGGAGGATGAGTGCTGTGGTCTCCCCGTTGTCCAGCAGGGTTCGGATGTCGTCGGTGGCGGCCATGAGGGCAGTCTCTGTGCTGTGGTTGCTAAGGAACCCTGACTGGGAAGGGTCCAGGATTCTGTTTTCTTCAAGGTATCGGGTTAGCTATCTGTTGACGATTTTCTCGATGACCTTGGCTAGTAAGGGGAGGAGAGAGATGGGCCGAAAGTTCTTGAGGTCTCTTGGGTCTGCCTTAGGTTTTTTGAGTAGGGCGTTGATCTCGGCGTGTTTCCAGCTCTCTGGGAAGGGCGCGGTCTCGAGGGAAGGATTGATGACGTTGTGCAGGTGGGGTGCGATAGAGCTGCTTGCTTTGTTTAAGACGTGGTGCGGGAATGGGTCTGACGGGAGAGCCGGAGTGGATTGTGCTCATGGTCTTGATGGGGTCATCGATACTCACGTTGGCCCAGGCTAGCAGGGGGTCGTGGTCGATGGTGTGCGGAGGGTCTGTTGTGTACTTGTCTGTTGGGGCTGTCTGGGTGTTGAAGCGGTCGTGGATGTCTGCTTTCTTGTGGTGGAAGAAGGTGGCGAGGGAGTCGCACAGGGCTTGCGACGGCGGGATGTCGTCTATGTTGGAGCTGGGGTTGGAGAGTTCCTTCACGATGTTGAAGAGCTCCTTGCTATTGTGTGCATTGTTGTCGAGGCGGTCTTTGAAGGAGGTCCTCCTGGTCGCCCTGATGAGGTGGTGGTGGCTGCGGATGGCGTCCTTGTGTGCTGCGTGGCTGTCCGGAGTTTGTTCACTGTGCCATTCCTTCTCTAGTTTCCGGCAGGCTTGCTTGGAGGCAAGGAGTTCTGGGGTGAACCAGCTGGCCCTCTTGCTGGTGTCTCTGTGGGGGGGGGGTTTCTCAGCAGGGCGAAAGTGTTGGCGCAGTCATCAATCCAGCGTCTGAGGCTGTGGGCAGCGTCGTCGGTGTTGGAGGGTTCGGTGGGGGGGCTGAGAGCGAGGTTTGCATGTAGTTGGTCTTCAGTGATTTTGCTCCTGCAGCGGCGGGGGGAATTGCTGGGTGCAGTGGTGTGTGGTGGGTTTCTGGAAGGCGAAGTGAATGCAGCGGTGGTCGGTCCAGAGGAGTTCGGTGGTGTGGTTGACGGAGACGTGCGGGCCTGAGGAGAAGAGTGGGTTGAGCATGTGGCCGGCGGAGTGGGTGGGCGTTTTGATGAGTTGCTTCAGTTCGAGGTTGGCGAGGTTATCGATCAGGGTTGTGGAGTGGTTCTCAAGGTGATAGTTCAGGTCTCCATGAAGGATGTAGTCAGTGGAGGTCAGGGCGTGTGTGCTGATGAAGTCGGCGATGGAGTCGCTGAACTGGGGACAGGGTCCAGCGGGTCGGTAGACGAGGGTGCCTCTGAGGGTGGAGTTAGGGTCTCTGTGGATCTGGAAGTGCATGTGTTCGGCGGTGCTGAGCGCGTCGTCGGTGCTAGTCGAGACTCTGATGCTGTTCTTGTGGACGATGGCGATTCCTCCTCCGACTCCGTTGGTGCGGTCTCTGCGGGTGATCTTGTAGCCATCTAGGATGGCAATGGCGATGTCGGGTGCGGAGGAGTCGTTCAACCATGTCACTTGTCAGGAAGGCGACGTCCGGGGATGTTGTGTTGAGCAGGTCCGAGAGCTCAATGGCGTGTTTGCGTGCGGAGCGGGTGTTCAGTAGTATGCATCGGAGGTGGTTGAGTTCTTTCTTAGTGGGTGGTTCGTCGGCTCTGAGGCTGGTGTAGCTGCAGTACCGGCAGGTGAAGAGACCGTGTGTGCGTTGTGGGGCGGCCTTGAAGCAAGTGTGGGTCCATCCGGAGTTGAGAGCGTGCAGAGTGCTGGCGTCGTAGTGGCGGCGGTCGTCGTGGTGGTAGGTGCGGGGGCCAGGGGTTCTGGAGCTGGGCGCCTTCCAGGCACGGACAGGCGCAGACGGACTTGCCATAGGCACGCCCGTTGCGTGCGGCTGGCATATATGCATATATGGAGAGGTGGGAGGGAGGAGCCGTTGGGAGGCAGGAGGCGAGGGCAGCGAATGAGCAGTGGGCAGTCAGGGGGGCGGGGACGCAGCGGCGGAGGCGGCGAGGGACGATGAAGGGAACAGAAGGCAGGAAGGGCACAAGATCGAGGGAAAACGAGTGTCACAGAAGGCGAGGGCACAGAAACACAGGGAAAACAAGCGGCACTGAAGGCAAGAGGACACAGAAACACAGGGAAAAAACGAGCGTCACAGAAGGCAAGAGGGCACAGAAACACAGGAAAAAACGAGTGTCACAGAGGCAAGAGGGCACAGAAACACACTAAAAAGGAGTGTCACAGAGACAAGAGGGCACAGAAACACGGGAAAAACGAGTGGCACAGAAGGCAAGAGGGCACAGAAACACAGGGAAAAACGAGTGTCACAGAGGCAAGAGGGCACAGAAATACAGGGAAAAAACGAGTGGCACAGAAGGGAAGAGGGCGCAGAAACACGGGGAAAAAAACGAGTGTCACAGGCAAGAGGGCACAGAAGCACAGGGAAAAAACGAGTAGCACAGAAAGCAAGAGGGCACAGAAATACAGGGAAAAAACGAGTGGCACAGAGGCAAGAGAGCACAGAAATACAGGAAAAACGAGTGGCATAAAGGCAAGAGGGCACAGAAATACAGGAAAAACGAGTGTCACAGAAGGCAAGAGGGCACATAAATACAGGGAAAAACGAGTGGCACAGAAGGCAAGAGGGCACATAAATACAGGGAAAAAACGAGTGGCACAGAAGGCAAGAGGGCACAGAAACACAGGAAAAACGAGTGTTACAGAAGGCAAGAGGGTACAGAAATACAGGGAAAAAACGAGTGGCACAGAAGGCAAGAGGGCACATAAATACAGGGAAAAAACGAGTGGCACAGAAGGCAAGAGGGCACAGAAACACAGGAAAAACGAGTGTTACAGAAGGCAAGAGGGTACAGAAATACAGGGAAAAAACGAGTGGCACAGAAGGCAAGAGGGCACAGAAATACAGGGAAAAAACGAGTGGCACAGAGGCAAGAGGGCACAAGAATACAGGGGCAGCTGAGAAACAGAAGGCAAGAACGGGCAGAGAGGCACGGGGGCAGCGAGGGGAACAGAAGGGAAAACCGGGCAGAGAGGCACAGGGGCAGCGAGGGGAACAGAAGGGAAAAGCGGGCAGAGAAACGGGGGCAGCGAGGGGAACAGAAGGAAAAGCGGGCAGAGACAAGGGGGCAGCGAGGGGTACAGAAGGAAAAACTGGGCTGAGAGACACGGGGACAGCGAGGGGAACAGAGGGAGGCAAATGAGCACAGACCACGAACAGGCGGTGGGGGAAGATAGAACAACGGCAGACACAACAATGAAATACAGGCAATACAATAAAACAATAAAGCGGAAGATGAACAAACCTACAGCCTACCACTGGCCACCAGGGATGAGGTGCAGGTGGTAGCCTGGGGGTGGTGGAGGGCCTTGAACTTCCTCAGCAGCGGCAGCTGGAGCAGGGACACAGGCACTGCTGCGTGGAGGGGGAGCGACCTACCTGGTGGGGTCAAGGGTCGCCCTAGTGTTACACCTCTGCCCTTCAAAGGCAGCTTCACCTTTAAAGCTTGCCTTTCGTGGCTAACACCCAAGCGTATTCGTGGAGCAGGTTCCATGTGTGCCCCGGAAGGCACAGGAGTTTTAAAGGCAACAAAGTGGCAGCTTTACTAAAGCTGCACACTGCAACTGCACAAGTTACAATAATTTCGAATTGAGATACAAGTCGGGCTTAAAGTAACAAACTGTTTGATACTGTGGAGTGCCTACTCTGGTCGCACCGTTCAGGAGTAAGTACAGCCTCAGGGGTTAACGTGTAACCCTGTATTCACTCAATAGGGTGTCCAAGTCTTTCTACAGTAAAAACTGCACTTTTGTGTGTTTTGCTGTCAGGACACATAAAGTACTTGTGCTTCCTGTGTCATTTTTTGCAACCTGCCTTTAAAGCTTCTTAGGTCAGCCACTGAAGTGACTTACACTTTCGTTAGCAATGTCAGGCTAGCAGTGCATGACTGCTCTACCACTCTGCAATGGCAGACTGGGGGACTTGTTTTATTTGGGGGACCTCCAGCGTAGCACATTCAGAGCCGCAAGCACTGGGGTACCCCCTCTAACTTACCTACCCTGAGTACCACAGTACCATTTACTAGGGACGTAAAGGTAAGTTAGCCATTTCCAGTTGGGTACAGATAACTCGACATACACTTTAGGGTCAGGTCAGGGCACTGGCACTGAGGTATGTCTAGCAGGCCTCTGCGCACGTTCAGAGTAAAAAAAACAGAAGCATCAGTCACAAAAATGTGGTGGTGACCATACAACAAGAGCCATTTCCTTACACTTCCCAAGTATAATTAAACATGAATGTGCTCAAAATCTGAACAATGGTGGCACCTAGTGGGGGTGGCCATCTGAGCACCATCACCTCATTGCCTGGAGTATGGAATGTTTTCCAATGTGGTAAAAGGGTTACAAATATACACTATCAAACTAATATACTTGTTCCTAACTGCTATTAAAATACACTGGGGGCTTCCACCTTGATGACTAAATAATTCAAGCATGTGAATCTATGAATGATACATTTCTAGAACTCTAGTGTGTGCTCACACAATCCAACTTTGGCATATTAGGGAGGTGAAAACAAATATCACCTGTTACATCTTCAAACACAAGTAACAGGTCCACTATGGGGCTTGCCCCGATGAACGTTCTGACTTTTACGTATTTTTATAAGATGCTATTAGTGAATAATAATTTACTATTCATCACTGGTATAGTAAGGCTGACTCTTGAGGTTTGATCAATGGCCTTTGGTAGTGAATCTGCTTAATAAGTAGCACATGGTTGTCATTAGACAGATTGTCCAGGGCTGACAAAGTTCCAATCTTACCTCTAGCATCCGACACGTGTCGGTGCCACCCCATGTGTGATGCACTACAGTGTCACCTCATACAGGTAGCCTCAGGTGCTTTAGGTTGAAGTCCTACAGTGCTCAGGGCTACCCGTTAATCGGGCTGTCACCCCAACTTGTCACTGGGAGGGTAGGTCAGCAGCTATACTGACTCCACCCGACCCTGTGATGAGATATGATAGGATGAGGTGCAAAAGCAAAAGTCAGAAAACTGAAGCCACTAGCACTACAAATCACAGCCCTTACCCTGAAATTTGGAATTAGAGCTTGTAACGGGCGAATGAAATCTGACATACCCAGTAAAACCACCTATAACAGACTGGGAAGAGAGTCCCGTCTGGATTATGTCCTGGCCCAAATAGTGAAGTGGCCGACAATACAGGACTTTAGGGTGACGGAGAGGACCGATAGTGACCACAATCCGCTTGAGCTTGACCTTGTCCACCCTGGTCCCCAAGCTCTCGCGATCAATGCGGAAGGGAACAAACCTGCTCTTCTCCTGGATAATAGCAGGAGAAGAATCAGGTGGGAGCACTTGGTTACAAGCAAGAACAAGCTCCCCATGCCCTATGATGGGATAACTCCCATCTTGGAAACTGTGGGGAGCTTGGATACCGAGGCAAACAACAAAGATTCCCAGGCCAAATTGTACAAGGCTCACGAGGACCTTATAAAAGCTGCGGCCCCTCATCTCTCTTGTAGTTCACGAAAGCCAAGAGAGGCGCGGCAAGGCAAAATATCATGGTACAACTCAGCATGTAGAAGGGCAAAAGCAGAACTCCTTATACTAATTAAGGAGGGGCTAGGGGGGGATAGCTTAAAACAAAGTAGGCGAGCCTACAAGAAACTTGTTGCCCACGCTAAGGCCGAATGGGAGGAAAATCAGTGGGAAGAACTCACCAAGGCCCTAGCGATCCAAAACCATCGTCTGTTTTGGAGGATAGTGAGCGGAGGGTCGGGGAACTTACAATCGGCATTAGAGCCCAACATTGCTCCAGGGGTGTGGCAGGCACACTTCCAGTCTTTATACAGCTCTGAGCCGGGAGAATCTCCTGCTGTCACTGAGGCGGGCTGGCCGGGCTACGAGGGGGAGCCAATAACGCTGGGTGAGGTCACTGCTGCCATCTCAGGTCTGGCTTCTGGAAAGGCGCCGGGACTGGATGGCTTACCTGGGGATATGTTTAAGCAGGAGCCCACTGTCTGGGCGCCCTACCTCACTGCCCTTTTCAATGGAGTACTTGGCGGCATGGAAATCCCTAGTACTTGGCTGGGGGCAGAGGTGGTCCCCATCTTCAAAAAGGGCTCGCCTCTGCTCCCAGCCAACTACAGACCCATCAGTTTAATAGACGTAGCACAGAAACTGTTTGGTAGGGTTTTGCTGAATCGGCTCCAAGATTGGATGGAGGAGGTGGGTGCCCTTAGTCCCTACCAGGCGGGATTCAGGAGGGGGGTATCCACAGTGGACCAGGTTTTCAGATTTAACCTTATCTATTGGAGGGCAGCAAAATTCGAGGGCGGTAGTCTGTACACAATTTTTGTGGACTTACGGGCCGCCTTCGACCTGGTGCCCAGGGGGAAACTTTGGAGCGTCCTGGCAGAGATGGGCGTTCCCCCGGACATCCTATTAATCTTACAGAGGCTGCATCACAATAATTACGCCCGAGTGAGGTGTGGGCGGTCGGGGGAACTGACCGATAGATTCCCCGTTGGCCGGGGGGTAAGACAGGGTTGTGTGCTGGCACCGACCCTGTTTTGCCTCTTCGTCAACGGGGTAATTGCCCACCTGAATGCCACTGATTATACTGACGCCCCCAAATTGAATGGCAGCAGGGTGCCCGCAATTATGTTTGCGGACGACACCCTGCTGTTATCCAAAACCCCAATGGGGATACAGAGGATCCTCGATTCCTTTGTAGCCTTCTGTGCAGACAGGGGGCTAGAAATCAATGCGGAAAAAACCAAATTCATGGTTTTGAACCCGAGCCAAAAATTGCGGCCGAATCCGCAATTGGGAGCTGTACGACTCGAGAGAGTAGCCACCTTTGAATATCTTGGTGTGACTCTTAACGAAACCATGTCTTGGGGATCCCACCAGACTAGGGCAAACCTCAAATTTATACAAACTACTGGGGGTATTGCCCGGATGATGACTGGCTCATCATACCGCCCATTGGGGGCATTAATCCAGATATACAAGGCCCAGGCTAGGGGAGCGATCATGTATGGGGCGGAATTGTGGGGCCATACACCTTGTCGGAGTCTGTCATTAACGGAAAACAAGTTTATAAGGCAGATAGCCGCACTCCCGCCCAGTACCCCGCTCCTCCCCTTGAGGCTTGATTTGGGCCTACGACCGCTAGCCGATGAAATAAGCCTGAGACCCATAGCCTTCTGGCGTAGGCTGTGGAGCAGTAACGATCTTGCAGAATACAGGGCGGAATTGGTCGAATTACTGAACCATCCAAAAGCGCTCTGCATCCCCTGGGTCAAAAACATCCAAGCCACTTGTATGGAATTAGGGCTCCCTGACTTATGGACGGAGCCGGCGAATGCCGCATTAAACATCTCCAAAAGGTCCCTGGCTAATATATACCATGAACAAAAACTAGCTAGGGCCCAAGCTATACAGGCAGAAGGGTCTTTATCTTTTGTGTTTTTGCAAAGCAAGGACCTTTATAGGTTTGAGAAGGTATTGGATCCTATCTCTCCTGTACTCGCTAGAAAGCTGTTTCTTCAATGGAGATACGGCACGCTGCCCTTCCGGTCCTTTACAAGCACTTGGTCATCATCCTCCACTACAAAGCAGTGTCCGGCCTGTGATGCTATGGAGGAAACTGACTTACACGTGGCTTTCTTCTGCCCAGCCTACAAGGTAGCTAGAAAATACTGGCTCCTCCCACTGATAAGGAATATGGGCTGCAGGGAATATGCACCAATGTATAGGATTCTAAAATCTGATCTCTCTGGCCCAATTGTTTTCGCATTAACAAATTTTTTTATCAAGGTTTGGCATACTCGTAATCGTATTTTAAAGATGTTGGGTCCTTCTTAAGATTTTAGATCCACAGTTTTTTAAAGCATTTTTGTATATGCATTCCAATGGTTTTATCTTTTATGAACTGATTTATCTGTGATGTATATGTGTATTGTTCATCTTTTATGGCCAAATGGCCGAAATAAAGATTGGAAATGGAAAATGGAAGCCAGAATACAGTGAGCAGTATTGGTTTCAAATTCCAGCTTCAGTGCCGGAGCTATTAGGGAGCTGTGTGCCTGTCCCAATATCTGAGGAGCTTAAGCAGACCAGGGCATGCAGCTATTGGTAATAAGAAATAAAAATACATCTAGGGGGGGGGGCTGGGAGTGGGGGAGAGGGGGGTAGAGAGGGAGTGTGTGTGTGTGTGTGTGTGTGTGTGTATGTGTGTGAGAGAGAGAGAGAGAGCGAGAGAGAGTGTGTGGGCTTTCAAATGATGTGTTTGTGTCCATGTGTGCCAGTGAAAGTAAGTGAGCGAGACTGAGTGATGGGGAAGTGAGAGTGAGTGAGTGGAACTGTGTGTGAAGGAGTACGAGTGAGAATAAATGACAGCGTAAGACTGAGAACTAGCAACTGAGTAAGAGTGAATTCAAGTGAGTGGGTGAGAGTGAGCACTACTACGTGAGAATGTGTGTGCAAGTTGGAGGGAGTGTAAGTGAAAATCAATGTGAATGTAAATGAGAGAGTACGTTTCTCGATGTGTGTTCATTAAATTATGGTTTACAACAAGGAGTGGTGATGGACAGAGTCTCTGAATTAAGCAGAGTACTCTCACCCAGTCAAGAGATCAGGGCTAGATCCAACACCGTTTTTTAGCTCATTGCACCATCCAAGTTTCAGAACCTGGCTGTATGCAAATTAGTCTGTCCTGGATCTAGCCCTGATCTCTTGACTGGGTGAGAGTATTCTGCTTAATTCAGAGACTCTGTCCCTCACCACCCCTTGTTGTAAATATTTTTGTCCACCCTAAGCGTGGAAGGGTATACTCAGACATGAGTCCCTTGCTCATTGCACCATCAGGATTCAAGCAAGCCGGGCCGAAGACGGCTGTAATGCCAGAAACCGGTCCCCGGAAGCTTGTTTCCTTCCCAGTGTAAGAATTGGCTTTTGTAGTCAGGTCTGCCCTGTTCCCATGATGCACTGGGCCAGGGACAGACTAATTTGCATACAGCCAGTTTCTGAAACTGGGATGGTGCAATGAGCTAAAAAACGGTGTTGGATCTAGCCCTGATCTCTTGACTGGGTGAGAGTATTCTGCTTAATTCAGAGACTCTGTCCCTCACCACCCCTTGTTGTAAATATTTTTGTCCACCCTAAGCGTGGAAGGGTATACTCAGACATGAGTCCCTTGCTCATTGCACCATCAGGATTCAAGCAAGCCGGGCCGAAGACGGCTGTAATGCCAGAAACCGGTCCCCGGAAGCTTGTTTCCTTCCCAGTGTAAGAATTGGCTTTTGTAGTCTGGTCTGCCCTGTTCCCATGATGCACTGGGCCAGGGACAGACTAATTTGCATACAGCCAGGTTCTGAAACTGGGATGGTGCAATGAGCTAAAAAACGGTGTTGGATCTAGCCCTGATCTCTTGACTGGGTGAGAGTATTCTGCTTAATTCAGAGACTCTGTCCCTCACCACCCCTTGTTGTAAATATTTTTGTCCACCCTAAGCGTGGAAGGGTATACTCAGACATGAGTCCCTTGCTCATTGCACCATCAGGATTCAAGCAAGCCGGGCCGAAGACGGCTGTAATGCCAGAAACCGGTCCCCGGAAGCTTGTTTCCTTCCCAGTGTAAGAATTGGCTTTTGTAGTCTGGTCTGCCCTGTTCCCATGATGCACTGGGCCAGGGACAGACTAATTTGCATACAGCCAGGTTCTGAAACTGGGATGGTGCAATGAGCTAAAAAACGGTGTTGGATCTAGCCCTGATCTCTTGACTGGGTGAGAGTATTCTGCTTAATTCAGAGACTCTGTCCCTCACCACCCCTTGTTGTAAATATTTTTGTCCACCCTAAGCGTGGAAGGGTATACTCAGACATGAGTCCCTTGCTCATTGCACCATCAGGATTCAAGCAAGCCGGGCCGAAGACGGCTGTAATGCCAGAAACCGGTCCCCGGAAGCTTGTTTCCTTCCCAGTGTAAGAATTGGCTTTTGTAGTCTGGTCTGCCCTGTTCCCATGATGCACTGGGCCAGGGACAGACTAATTTGCATACAGCCAGGTTCTGAAACTGGGATGGTGCAATGAGCTAAAAAACGGTGTTGGATCTAGCCCTGATCTCTTGACTGGGTGAGAGTATTCTGCTTAATTCAGAGACTCTGTCCCTCACCACCCCTTGTTGTAAACATTAAATTATGGTAGCACATCACCATAGGAATATAATTCATGTACAGAACAAGCACCAATATATTGGTTTCGATGGAATTTGTTGCCAGTACTGGCATCACCACACCCAAGCAGTTAAGAGTACAATTACCCGACTATACATCTGCACAACAACTAAGCTATCTCTTCACGTGGTCCATTGTCCATTGACTATAGACACAATAACGCCTTGAAAAAGTCTTGAAAGGTAAAAAATGTGTCTGCTGTATCAGATGTATTTATTGTTGTCGCAAACTAATGTTGTACAATAAAATGTATCAATAATTTATCCAAGCACAGCAAATGTATTACTGTTTTTTCTAGACATAAACTACAACATTTATAGTCCTTAACAGGGTAGCAGGGTGGTTGTATGTGTAATGAGCACCATCAATTCACACAGGTCTTCGTCACCAATAATCTTAAATCGGTTATACAAGCTATATGCACATTTTCTTGGTTGTGAACCTTCGAACTTCTAGCCTGCTATTGCTGTAATAGCGGACAAGTGTGTGTGTGTGTATGTATGTGTGCGCGTTACGCTTCTGAGTCTACCACTGTCCTCGGCATACTTGAGGCAATTCTTTGGAATAAGAGGTAACCCTAGCAAAATGCTGCCACTGGCACACTAGACGTAATTCTTTGCATGTAGGACAACTGTAGCAACATGCTAGCATTGAGATACTAGACGTAATTCTTGTCATTACGCAGGAAAACGATGGCATATGAGGTGTGGGGACTGGCAGGCAACCATGACAAACAGATGGACTTGGATAGCCGTAATTTGTCTGTCTATATGGCTTGCCTATGGTGTATGTACGGCTGCAATAGCAAAATTGTGGCACTGGCATACTGCATGTAACTTTGCCTTCATGACAAATGTTGGCTATGGCACAATGGAGGTAATTACTGACATATCAAGGAATATGGGGGGAAGGGGGGTTTCACGGCTGTATCCGATATAAAACTAGGTCAACTCCTGAGAAGCATCGGCTTGGCACACCATGAAAGAACTTGAATATTTAATGAGTGCCCTTTGAGCAAGTTTATGTGAAAATTGTGCATTAAAATGTACTATCTGATCCCACTTTTTTTCGATCCGTTTTCTGGAGGAGAACCACCCAAACCGTCCAAGAACAAATCTGGCACACTAGCTTGCTGGACTTAGAGGTAAGTATTATGACCCATAACTGTCAAAGTTCACCAGCCACCACTGCCATAACCATGAACACTGGAACCCATGTGTGGGCAGTTACATCGGCACATTGCTTTTCCTGTTTCTGATCCCGGTTGCTATCCTTCAAGCAACTGATTTAGAGTCACTGTTCTACAACCTGGAAATCTCATCAAGAAAACACATTTTGGTGAGCAAAAATGGCACATCTAAGAGATGTTTTTGAACTTGCAGAATTCATAGTGGAAGATTACTACTCACACTCATAACACAAGAATAGTGCCACCAAATAACCTTCCTGCGTTACCTAGTTTGGAAGAAATTTTGTAGGAGACACAGTGGTGGTGATATTTGCAGCTGTAATCTTTTGGGTAATAATTTCCCTTGGTTGAGCAGGAATATTTGTCGTCTGGTTTGTAGCAGAAGTGGCAGGAAACAAACATTTTGCAGCTGCGAAAGAGCAGCAGACAAACTGACCCAACAGACAAACTGCGTCAATAATGGAATAATTCTGAGAAACAATGACTTTATTTGAACAGGTACCGCTACTGAAATCAATTGTGTGTATACACAAAGCATAGTTCTGATTGTGGTAGTGAGATAGGCATGACAAGAAATCAAGTCTCCACAGGCAGCGTGGCAGCGGCTCTTCTCTGGCTGCCCCACACCCCTCTCAATGGCCGCACGGGGTCCAGCACTGTCTCTCCAAGTAATCCCAAGACCCCTCCGCTCAACTCTGTATCCGCTGCCCACACAAGTCCTGGGGTTCTGAGTTCAGAATATTCTGCCAATTGTTAGATCAATGAAGCACAATTTGAAGAATCATCAAGATTTTAAAAAATCAGAGATATGGCAACTCAGGAAACGGATACGTTGGATTGTGTGGTCTTGTGCAAGAAAAAGGAATCTTGAATAGCACTGGAAATGTACCTCCTAATTTCTTGAATAAGAGCACCACATGTACAGCGAGGATATTGAATAGTTCAGGTCATACCAAGGCCATGCTGTACCTGTATGAAGAACTGCTAAGCTAGAAACAAGGAAGGCTAAATAATAATGATGCATCGCAATCAAATAGAAGATGTAAAATCACAAACACATTTGCCTCCCTAGTAATGTTTCACAAAGCTGGCCCATTTAATTATCTTGTTGACAACTTCTTACTGAACATCTAAGACTTTTGGACAAGACATCAAACTGTCTAGAGACTAAATATAAAACTCACAAGTAAGGCAAACATACCAGAATTGTCTTCCATTTGATCGAAGGGTAACCGGGATTGCCGCAGCAACACTCTTGTTAGTTGGTCACACAGACCCTGGGCTTCACTTAAATTGTTGTGATATATATGACAATATAACATAGCCAGGTAATACCGCATCTGGAGAAAACATGCTCTCTTCCCTTTAGCACAAACAAAAAAAAGGAATGTTAAAACTTACAGATGTATCAATAAAGACTCAGAAATACAATGTAAGCTAGTGAAAATGACCCTGCATGGCTAATTCTCTAGACTTGTGCATACCTGGAGCAGTGTTTTCTTGCAGAGCCCTCTTCCAGACGTCTACAGCTTCTTTGTATGAGCCTAAGAGAAAGTGCTCCTCACCTTGAAAAAATGGAAAACATTATGTTTTGTTTCCAAATGGACGCCCACACACAATTAGCTGGTAAAACTGTACAAGGATCCAATAACAAGCGTTGGGAAAGCCAATTGGTCGGACTATTTTATAAGAAAAGGCATGACTTCATTTAATGTTTGGTTTGTGCATATGTCGGTGCATGAAACAGTGAGACAGTGAATGTGAAACTGGATCAATGTTTGGATGGATGGGAGAGGTCAGACTGCACAGATAACAGGTGCACAAGGGCATACATGGATGAATGAATGGGGAATGGTATGACTAAATCTAAGAATTGGTGAGCGTATGTATTAATGTCAAGACGAATAGGTGAGTGCATGAATGGATGCACTATGGCTACACCAATGCTGCAGTCGGTCGCCTTGAAACTAAAATAGAAATAGTATGTAAAAATACCAAGAACTAGAAATAATATGTAACCACAAAGTAAAGGTAGGGTACTAAGAATTTGTACAATAGGTCAACAATTATTACAATCACTCCAGTGGAAACCACAAGTTACAATGTTTAGTTTACTCAATTCAATTATTTATTATGATTTGTAACTTCGAAGAGTTCCACATAAAAACATATATCCAAGTGATCAATTCAACCAACACTTAGAAAAGAAGGATTATTTTTTCTTAAAATAATAAAAGATTCATCATTACACAATAAAAACAAGGAGAAGCAACGTAGGCAAAGTTAAAGAGTCCTTTCAAATACAAGGCTAACGGGGGCAGATTGAGAGTTAAAATGCAGAGGTTAAAAGAAAAAGAGAATGTTTAAAAAAGGGAAAATAATGTGGATTCATAGTACAGTATGCAATAACTAGCAGAATACAGGAAAATGATAGAGTGCAAGTGCTCAGATATCAAAATCTTGACTTGAGACATATGTGCTTGACGGTAGCAGTATACAAAGAATCATAGTGCAAGGACACAACTAATGCACGCAATTGCTAGCAGCATACAAGGAAACAAGAAAGTGCAAGTGCTCATATATGAAAAGGCGCCGAACACAGTTCTGGGCCTCAGCGGCTGTGATGAACAAGTTACTTACCTTCGGTAACGCTTTTTCTGGTGGATACAGTATCTGCCTGAGGATTCCTCTGTAGGAGTCTGCTTCCTATGGTCACCCCATTTTTTTGCTTTTTGCTTCACTGGTTTTCGACTTAATGTGGCTGTGGGTCTGCTAATCAGACCCACAGACCTGCTCTCTAAATTCACACCATGTACTTTAGGTACATCACCAATTGGGATTTGGGGCACTCTTCTGAGTCCCTGTACAGTGTACTATAGGTACCCAGGGCATAGGTGCACCCAAGGCCTACCAGGGGCTGCAGCATATCTTTTGCCACCCCTGGCTGGCCATCCAAACTGACACAACTGGCTGATCACTCAGCTGGGGCAAGGTCGTGTAATCACCCCTTGCTTAGATATAGTATTCCTATGTCTAACCTTATATCTAGACACATATACACCTATAAGTCACTCCTATGGCAGGCCTTAACAATCCTGAAGGCAGAGTGCTTGGTTTTATGTGAGATGGTGCTCCAGCATGAGCTGAGCCTGTCTGCAGCTTTCGGAACCATGTCCTTATAGCTGTTCTAGGATATGGCCATACCATATACTCTTAAGTGCATTATGAACCTCACGGTTAAATGCTAACTCTGGTTTGGCTTTATCAAAACATGTCGTGTAAGGTGTCATACGCTTTGGAATACTACCCCCTCGCCAGTCCTGGCGACGGGGGTAGCATTTCACCCTTCTAGAGGGAGAAGACATGTTACTTTCATTAATCCTGGTTAAAGTTAACCAGAGCCTCAGCATCACAAAATGGATGCTGCTGCCACAGACACAAGTCTGACCTCCTGCTGCTGGAAGTCCTTCCAGCGAGGGAGGCTTGGACAATAGGTTTCCTGTCACAGGGAGGTGCTAGCACCACCCCAGACAGGCTATAGTGTATTGGGGCAGGGAGGGCTGAATGAAATGAGACACTGCCTGGGGCACACAAGGTGTCCCATGCATAGTCCAGTTCAAACCGGAGCTGGGGCACTCCAGCCCCAGCTCTGGCACGAAACTGGACAAAGGGAAAGGGGTGTAACCACCCCCTTCTTGGGTCCCACCCATAGGAGGGATCAAGCAGGTAATCTAGCCCCTAGATTTGGTATATAGGTAGGAGCTGAGTCCCAAGATTTTAGATTTATCCTGACTGAAACTCTGATACGAAACTCTGGACCTTCGACATCCTACTCGACGTAGAAGACTGAGGAATCTCCCTTGTGGTCAAGGAGTGACCACCCTGTGCAAGCAGGCACCATCAAGCGCTCAACGGTTTGCTTTGTCGTTGCTCCTGCCGGAGCCCGAACACAGAGCCTGACAAGACCCGGACTTCCAGACTTCCTTCAGCCCGATCCACAGCCACAGCAAAGCTGAGACCCGTGGAGGCGACGCGAGATGTGGGACCGGCCATCTTGGAAAGCCAGTGAAACGCTTTCAGTGCAACTACTGAGGCACCCTCGAAGTTGTGCATTGGGGATTGAGAAGCCCCAGCCCCGAGCATCCACTGCACCAAAGATCACCTCTCCACACTCATTGAGTGCTGCGTGGGGCCCTTTTGCATTTTCCTGCTTGACGCGTCTGACCGGTCACTTGCCCGTTGGCTAGTGGCCTCTGTGACGATGTAACCCGAAATATACACTGCTGGTCTGGTTGCTCCAGACTGGCCCTTGCTTCCCTGCGAAGGAGAAGCCCCTCAGTCCTTGCTGGCCTGAGTAAGAAGCCCTCTTCGAATCCTGCATGGGTTGCCTTTGCCAAGGCTTGTTGACTCCAATCCGGAAGCCGACACCGCAGACAGCGAGAGCCTTCGTGGGACAGTCCGTGCCCAGCTCCTGGTCGTCGTCGACACCTCCTGGTCCACGTGGCAGCAGAGACAAGCTTCACGACATCACCTGATTGCTTCCCGACATCGCCTGGTTCCTTCCTGGTTCCATCCTGGTCATTGGCTAGTGACCCAGACTCTGTCCCCTCTGCTTTAAGGTACTCCTCACCCTCGATCCGCCCTTGGATCCAACCGGACTCTTCTCTCCTGGTCGCCTGCAGCACCTTTTCTCCAAGGCTCCATAGGAATCCACGACGAAACCCGACACACTTTGGGACCTATGCACCCGCTTCCTGTGGGTGAGGTAACACGAGTACTTCGGTGCTCCTGTGAAGATTGACTATCCTAGTGTCCTAGTTCAAGTGGTTAGTTCCTAGTCCAGTCGGAAGACTCCTAAATCTTTAACTTTCTAACTTTACGCACCCATTTACTCCTATGTGTGCACGCGTGTGCCTTTAGACTCTGCACACGCATCCCGTGGGCCTCATGCTTCCTAACTACTGTTAGTCCAGTGTAGCCCCAGCGATTCCCAAGGCCCTAGGCCTTCCAACTGTTTGTGACGTGGTTCTTATACCACTATTTTAGTACATGGTTTAGCGGGCCACCAGGGCCTATCCATCTTGTGCAACTTATTGTATGTTATATTGAGTTACTTGTTATGCACTTGTGCCTCTGTCCTCATAAAGAGTTCAGAGGATTGATTTAGAAATAAATACATATATATTGTGAATATATAACCTGTGTGGTGTCCTTTCATTTGGTATTAAAAGGATTGCATATGGTAAAACAGCTGGCTTCACATGCCCTCTTGAGTTTAGCCTAAGACTGCTTTTGTCCATGCTACCCCTAGGATAGCTGGTCTATAAGGTTGACTTTACAACCATCCCCATAGGGGTTGTTTGGACTGGTGCAAGGTGCTCACTAGAATAGTGAACATCATATAACAGGCCAACTTCTCACATCCGCACCTTGTGATTCCTCACCTTGTGAATATCCCCTTGCGTCAGCAACATTCGGAAATTCTTTTTGTAGCTTCGCACCGACGTGTACGACCTCACAGACGCACGACACCGCGACGCGACTCCGCTGATGTCACCGACTCCATAATAGGCCCACGCCAGCGTGATGACATCAGTTCCGCCCTTTTTTCCGTGCCTTCGAGGCACACGGACGGACCGACATCAGTAGATATATACACAGTATACACAGTACACAAATGTCAAGATAACACACATAGTGTGAAACCAATGCAGAAAAGCAATTGAAATAAAACTTTTCCTTCAACAATAAAAACATATTAACATCACAGTTACTCAGGTATAGAAGAGTGGACAACGGGGAGGCGGGTGGGTCAGTGAGGAATCCACAGGCAGATACTGTATCCACCAGAAAAAGCGTTACCGAAGGTAAGTAACTTGTTCTTCTGATGGATACATCTGCCAGTGGACTCCTCACCTTGTGAATAGATTCCCACAGTAGTCCCCATTCCCGGAGGAGGGTGTCCACTCTCCTATACCAGAAAATCCTGGAGGACAGAACGCGCAAAGTGGCCTTCCCTCCTCACTTCGGTATCCAAGCAGTAATGCTTCGCGAAAGTGTGGAGGGAGGCCCAAGTTGCCTCTTTACAAATGCCCTCAACAGGTACACCCCTAGACAAAGCAGATGTTTTATTTATTTTATTTATTTATGCAACTTGTATAGCGCACAAATACCCTAAGGTGTCTCAGCGCTGTTCAGATCAAGTGCGTGGAGAGATCAAGTTCTTACTGATTAAAAAGCCATGTTTTTAATTGTCTCCGGAACGTCATCAGGGAGGGGCAAGATTTTATATGGAGGGGGAGAGAGTTCCACAGCCTGGAGGCAGCGACTGTGAAGCGTCTGTCCCCCCAGTTCACTTTTTTAGTGCGAGGAATTGGCAGCAAATTAGCTGTGGAAGAGTGCAAGGCTCTTTTGGGCGTATCAACAGACAAGGCTTTCTTTAAAAATTCTGGGCCTGTGCTATTCCTAGCCTTGTAAGTGATACATAGCGCCTTAAATTTTGTGCGGCTCCTAACTGGGAGCCAATGCAGTTGTCGGATGATCGGAGAAATAGACGAGAATTTTGGAGTGTGGGTCAGGATTCTGGCAGCAGCATTTTGGACAAGTTGTAGCTTATTCAAAATTTGTTCTTGGGCATTTAGTAGTAATCCATTACAGTAGTCAACCTTAGATAAAACTAAAGTTACGGCAGAAACGGCAGTAGTTTCTTGATCATCCTCAAAGTGTAAAAAGATGCTGAGACTACCGCATTGGCATGGCTTACAAATGACAGTTTATTGTCAAATAGAACCCCTAGATTCCTGACTTTATTAACCAGTGTCGGGGGAGGGCCTAGGTCAGAAGGCCACCATGCTGGAGACCAAGACGGGGTCAAGCTACCAAATATCATGACCTCCGTCTTGTCTGAGTTTAATTTTAAACAATTGTGGTCCATCCAGGAACTGATGGCCATCATACCATCCTGAAAGTTGGCCGCAACTGCTCCTCCGTTGTTATGAATGGCCAGTACCAACTGGGTATCATCAGCGTAGGATGTTAACCCTATACCGTATGATTTAATGACCCTCGCCAAGTCCGACACATAGATGTTAAATAGCGTCGGACTTAGCGAGGATCCCTGAGGAACACCACACGGCAAGGTGAAAACAGGGGAGAAGAAGTCACCCAGTTTAACTGACTGCTCACGGCCAGACAGAAAAGAAGTCAGCAGTGATTTGGCTTTGTCCTGAATGACGATCTTTCCGACACGGTCGATCAAGATGTTATGATTGACCGTGTCGAAGGCCGCAGACAGGTCCAATAATATCAGGACTGCTGCGCCTCCTTGATCCATGATCACTCTGACCTCATCTGCTGCCTTTATCAGGGCAGTTTCAGTCCCATGACCCTTCCTGAATCCGAATTGAGTATCATCAAGAAGATTATTCTGGTCGATGTAATTGGCCAGCTGATGATTCATAATTTTTTCTAATATTTTTGACGGAAAAGGGAGGCATGCAATGGGTCGATAGCTTTTAGATTCTGAGGGGTCTAGGCTTGGTTTTTTCAATAAGGGTTTGATGATTGCTTTCTTCCAAACCGAAGGATAAGAACCTGAACAAAACATAGCGTTGCAAATGTTTGTCAGAATGGGAGCTATCAAGTTGGTCACTGGCTTGATGATCATAGGTGGACATGGATCCAGTGGTGATCCTGATTTGATAGTTGTTATAATTTCCTTTATCTGTGTAGGGGTGATTTGAGTGAATTCGGACAAAGATGTGGAGGTAGGGGAGTGATTTATATTGGGACTGGTGGGTTCTAGAATTAGCTTTGTGGAAAATTTAGAAAATATGTCATTGACCTTAAGTTTGAAAAAATCTGCCAGTTCGTTACACAGATTTTGAGATGGTTCTATAGTGGTGAAAATAGGTGGGGTGGACAGATTCGAGACCACTTGGAAGAGTCGTTTAGTGGAATTGTTGGCTAACTCTATTTGCTCCATGTAGTATTTTTGTTTTTCTGTAGTTAACAGAGTTCTGTAAATGGCTAGAGCTTTTTTGTAGGCATCTCTATCGTTGTTATCATAGAGTTTACGCCAACGTCTTTCTAGGTTTCGACAACGTTGCCTTTCCAGTCTGCGGGTTTCAGAAAACCAAGGAGCGGAGGGTGTATTACGATTTGGTCGTATAGATTTTACAGGAGCCAACGTATTGAAGGCATTATTGAGCCAGGCCGTGTACTTTTCTGAGGCAATGTGGGGATCTGCTGTATCCCCTGGTTGGGTGGCAAGCAGGGTAGACTGTAAAGTTAGGTCATCCAGATTCTTCCAGTTTCTGAATTGTGTGGAACGGTTTATAGAGTGTGTGTTTTTGACATTCCTGGTTATAATGGTGAACATTAATGCAGCATGGTCTGTCCAAGTTAATGGTTTTACTGAAGGTGAGGTGATGTGAGGATTATTGGAAAAAATGCCATCCAATGTATGCCCAGCCTGGTGGGTAGGAGCGGAGATCAGTAATTTGAGACCTGCTGAGGAAAGGTCAGATACTAGAGTTGATGAGTCTCTGTCATTGGGATTTTCTAGATGAAAGTTGAAATCACCTAATATTGTGTAGTCCGGATTAGATGCTATGGGCTCTAATAGGGTATTAAGAGATGCTAGAAAGGGGGTTCGAGGGGAGGGTAGGCGGTAAATAGGAGTGCCATTGAAGGATTGCATGGGGGAGAGTCTAATGCAGAAAGTTAGTGCTTCAGCTGAATCAAGGTTAGTTGGTTCTATCCTTGTGACCAAATTGTTTCTATATACAATGGCGATACCGCCTCCTCTTATCCCTGGGGGTCTATCCTGCCTGACCACATAATATCCATCCGGAACAGCTGTGCGAAGATCAGGGCCGGATGATTGATCTGTCCATGTTTCTGTTATAAAGAGGAGATCTAGGTCTTGGCTTAGTATAAGTTCATGGATATCCTCTTTATGTTTTGTAAGTGACCGAGCATTAATTAGCGCACATTGGGTAGGTTTGGCCATGGTGTTTAATTGGGGTAAATTTTGTATTTGTTGAGGAAACGGGAGTGTCAATTTATACATGCAGTTTGGACATTGTATTGATTGTAGGTTGATTAAGAAGTCTGCCTTAAAATGGGGACAGCACGAGCCTCCCATAGTATTCCTTATGTCCCTCAAATGATTGCTAGAATAAGAGATAGCCTTACCTCCTTGGTGGGGTCTAGGAAGGCCAGGGGGTATGGCGCTCAGCGCGGTCTTAGCGCGGACGGGCAAAGACGGGCTTGCCTTAGGCGCGCCCGCTGCGCCCGCCCGCTGCGCCGTCGGGGATTGGTGTTCATTTGTAGGAGGAGTAGAGGAGGGCGGGAGTCAGCCAGCAACTGGATCGCTGTCCCTGCCTTCCCCCAAGATGGCGTCCGCCTTCTCTCGCCCCAGCAAGTAGTCTGCTGTGCGAGGAGTGAGTATCAGTTGAAGACTCTGCTCTTGTAGAGTGAGCTCTTATACCCTCTTGAGGTTCCTTACCAGCCAGGCGTAGCAGATCTTGATGCATAGAATTATCCATCTCGAAAGTGTGTGCTTGTGCACAGCTCTTCCTTTCTTGTAACCAGGAAATCCAACAAACAGCTGGTCATAAACACGATAGTCCTTAGTCCTATCAAGATAAAAGCTCACCACCCTCTTAGGGTCCAGACGGTGAAGCCGCTCCTCCTCCTTGGAAGGGTGAGGGGGAGGATAGAAGGTAGGAAGGGTAATGGACTGTCCTAGATGGAAGGGAGTTACCACCTTAGGCAGAAAAGCAGCCCTGGTCCTAAGAACCATTCGTTCACCATGGATGGTCAGGAATGGGGGCTTTGAACTAAGAGCTTGAAGCTCACTTACCCTCCTTGCCGAGGTAATTGCAAGTAGGAAAACTGTCTTAAAAGACAACAACCTCAAGGGACAACTATGTAGAAGTTCGAAGGGGGAACCCATCAGAAAAGTAAGCACCAGATTCAAGTCCCATTGAGGCACAATAAAAGGAGCAGGAGGGAATTTATTTGTAAGGCCCTTCAGAAATCTTAAAACAATAGGAGATTTAAATAAGGACGGCTGATCCGGCAGGCAGAGAAAAGCCGACAAAGCCGAAAGATAACATTTCACTGTAGCCACAGCAAAAACTTGCTGCGCTAAAGAAAGAGCAAATAGTAGTATATCTGACAAAAGAGCCCTCAAAGGGTCAATGGACTTCTCCCCACACCAAGCCACAAATTTAGACCATCTGTAAGAATAGATTGACTTAGTGGAGTCACGCCTGGCCGAAAGAATGACATCCACCACATCATGTGGGAGAGAAAAGGAATTCAGGTTGCCCCGTTCAATCTCCAGGCATGAAGGTGTACGGTCTGGAGGTGGAGGTGTAGAACCTGCCCCTCCATCTGAGAGAGGAGATCTGCCCTGAAAGGGAGATGGAGCGGCGGGCACGAGGAGAGGTGGAGAAGATCTGTGTGCCACACACTTCTTGGCCAATCCGGGGCAACCAATATAACTTGGGCCTGGTCTTGGCGAATCTTCCTCAGAACCCGAGGAATCAAGGGTATGGGAGGAAACGCGTAAAGGAGTTGCGAGTCCCAACTCAAATGAAACGCGTCCCCCAAGGCTCCCTGCATCGGAAACTGGAGGCTGCAGAATGACGGGCAGTGAGCATTCTCGCGAGTGACGAACAGGTCCACCTGAGGAGTCCCTCACGGCCGAAAGACGTGACGAACTACCTCTGGATGAAGCCTCCACTCGTGATCGGCTGAAAACGACTGACTGAGACTGCACGCACGTTCAGAACTCCGGCCAGATGATTTGCCATCAGACAAATCTGATGATCCTGAACCCAGGACCAGAGACGCAGAGCCTCTCTGCAGAGACACTGCGACCCTACTCCTCCCTGCTTGTAGACATACCACATCGCGGTGGTGTTGTCCGTCAGGACCTGAACCGACCGACTGCGAAGGGAAGGGAGGAAGGCCTTGAGCGCCAGACGTATCGCCCGCAATTCCAGAAGGTTGATGTGAAGCAACCTTTCCTCTGGAGACCAAAGACCCTTGATCTCCAGATCCCCCAGATGAGCACCCCACCCTAGAGTGGACGCATCCGTTATCACTGTGGCCACCGCTGGAGGAAGTTGGAAAGGCTTTCCTTGAGACAGAATGCCCTCCACACTCCACCAAGACAGATCCGCTGCAGTTTCTCTGGAGATCCTGATGGACTCCCTGAGATCTCCGATGTGTTGATACCACTACCTGCGGAGGCACCACTGGAGTGCCCTCATATGCCAGCGTGCATGGTTGACCAACGGAATGCAAGAAGCCATCAGACCGAGCAGACGAAGGACCTTCAGGTCTGGAACGACCGCTCCATTGTGAAATAAAGGAATCATCGTCGCAAATCCGCTGTGGAGGAGGGAATGCCCGACATACAGTAGTATCCAGTACTGCACCTATGAACAGGTTGCGCTGGGAGGGCACCAGGTGAGATTTGGGTACATTTATTGAAAAACCCAATCTGTACAACACCTGAGTTGTGACTTGAAGATGATGGAGCACTTTCTCCGGAGATTCTGCTTTGATCAGCCAATCGTCCAGATAAGGGAATACCGGAATCCCTGACCTTCTGAGATGTGCACCCACCACTGCCATCGCCTTGGTGAAGACTCAAGGCGCAGTAGTAAGACCAAACGGAAGGACCGCAAACTGGTAGTGCTGCGATCCCACCGTAAAACTGAGATACTTCCTGTGCGACTTCAGAATGGGGATGTGGAAATACTCATCCTGCAAGTCGATCGACACCATCCAAACTTCTTCCAGCAGCGCTTGAAGAACCTGCGCAAGGGTGAGCATCTTGAACATCTCCTGCTTCAGGTAAAGGTTCAAGATCCTGAGATCCAGGATTGGACGAAGTCTGCCATCCTTTTTGGGAATCAGGAAATACCGGGAGTAGCACCCCTGACCCCTCTCCTGCTCTGGAACCACCTTTATTGCACCCATTCTGAACAGAGCCAGGACTTCTTCCTGCAAGAGCAGCAGATGGTCCTCCACACAAAAACCTTGGCAAGGAGGGTAATTGGGGGGAAATTCCCGAAAGGGAAGAGCATACCCATTCTCCACGAGATTAAGAACCCAAAGATCCGAAGTAATCAATTCCCAATCTCGTAGAAAATGGGTAAGCCGGCCCCCCACTGGGCCCACATGATCCGGAATGGCAGATCTAGGGCTGCTCTGCTGTGGTGGCAGGGCGTTGGGAAGAGGTAGAGGAGGAGGAGGAGGCCTGACAACCTCTAGGACGAGCTCTTTGCCTGCCTCTGTCCGACTTGTACAGCGTATTTTGCTGCTGTTGCTGCTGCTGAGGCTGCCTGTAGGTCCGAAAGGAAGACCTGCCAAAACCTCTGAACCTCTTCCCGGTAGTACCTCTGGACTGCAGGCCCAAAGATCTCACTGTCGCTCTGCTGTCCTTGAATCTTTCCAAGGCAGCATCAGCCTTCTTTCCAAACAAACCTGACCTATCAAAGGGCAAATCCATCAAGGCAGCTTGGACATCCGCAGAGAACTCAGATGATTTAAGCCATGCCGCTCTTCTTGTGGCCACAGAAGAACCCATCACTCTTGCTACCGAGTCTGCAGTGTCCAAACCACTCTGAATAACAGAACCACCAAAGGGTCCACATATGGGAACACGTCTATCCCTCTTTTTTTTGTTTTTATAAATCTTTTTATTGAAATTAAGACCAAACAGTGGCCTCCATAGTCACGCAAAAGGGTTGCGAAGGCGTACAGTAGATCACACAATGAGTACAACGTTACATCAATGTCATGGCAATAGGACTGCAATACATCCAAGCACTTAGACTTCTACCTCAAGTACCGATCGTTGAGGCTGGGGGGGTTCACAGATGTTGCCTCTGTAGTCGTTCCATTTATCCCATATCTCCCCCCATTTTTTGGGGCCCCGCCGGGCTACATACACTGTCCTTTCTTGCAACATGCACCAGTCCATGTCCCGTTTCCATTCAGCGAGTCGTGGAGGCGTGACTGCCCCCCAGAGTCTTGCAATGTTGCGCTTAGCTACCATCTGGCCGAGCGTTGCCCAGAGGATGCCTCTAGCTGATAGGTCCGTTGGCTCCCATATGTTCAGGATGCAGCGCTTCGCCTCTGGGCGCAACTCTACCCCCCAAACGTCTTGCATACAGTGCACCACTTTCACCCAATAGGCCTGCAATAGCGGACACTCCCATAGCATGTGCAAGAAGGAGCCAACCATTCCGCACCCCCTCCGACACCCGTCATCCTCACTCCTGCCCATCCCTTTCAGCCTGGTGTTCGATATGTACACTCTGTGGCGGCGGAGTCTCGCTTGAGCCTCTGAAGGGGCGGGAGCAACTTTTTGTCAGACACGGCGGCCTTGTCCTTGGATATAAAGATGCCCAAGTATGTGAAGCCCTCGGTGACCACCTTTATGGGACATTCGCGTGGAAGTATAGGGGTGTTACCGTGAAGGACATATAGGAGAGATTTACTCCAGTTGATGCTGTACCCGGAGTTCCTACCAAAGTTTGTGAAAATGTCCAGAGCTACGATCAGCGATCTCCGGGACCGCGAAAGATAGAGGAGGATGTCGTCGGCGTACAACGAGATCCTGTCTTCCCAGCCGTCGGCCCACCGAAGCCCCTTCAGGGAAACGTCTTGTCTGATCCAGGTGGCCAGCGGCTCAAGGAAAAGGGCAAACAGAAGGGGTGAAAGCGGGCACCCCTGGCGTGTCCCCCTCTCCAGGGTGAAGGCCTCTGAGACCTTATTGTTCATGACCACCTGGGCAAGCGGTTCTGAATAGAGGAGTCGCACCCACGAGACAAAACTGGGGCCGAAACCCAGTTTACGAAGGACCGCCATCATGTATGGCCATTCGAGGGTATCGAAGGCCATTGTGGCGTCGAGCGATACCACTACTGCATCTTCGCGTATCGTATGGCATCTCCCGAACACCCTATTCAATCGATGCAGATTAAGTGCCGTATTACGGTGGGGCATGAACCCTGATTGGTCTGGATGGACCAATGTGGTGATGACCGGCTGGAGTCTATTGGCCAGGACTTTCGCTAATATCTTAGGTTCCGCATTCAGGAGGGAGATAGGCCTATATGAGGCACACAGCTCCCTGGGTTTCCCTTCTTTAGGGATCGCTACAATAGTTGCTAGTCGAACATACGCTTAAGATGCCGTCAGGTTTGAGCTTGTAGAGCTCAATCGGAAGGCCATTAGGCCCAAGCGCCTTACCGGGACGAAGATCTCTGATAGCACGCTCTACTTCTGCCGTGGTAAGCGGCGCCTCCAGGAGGTCGCGCTCGAAATCAGAGGGGGTCGGCATCCTAAGGTCCGCTAATAGTGCGACTGAGTCTTCCTCCAGGCGGTCAGACCCCTGCTATAGACTGCCTGGAAATGACGGGCAAATTCAGTGACTATGTCGTGTGGTTCCGTAACTACAGTGCTGTCCGCTGTCCGAATCTCAGCCACTACCTTACTTGCTTGTTGCTTTTTGTCGAGCCATGCCAGGAGCTTACCCGCCTTGTCTCCCTGGTCGTAGATCTTACCCTCCCTAGTGGCAGCCATCTTTTTTGCTGCCTCCGTTACCATCGCCTGGTATTCCGTGGTTTTTAAGGCAAAACCTGCGGCGGTATGTACACCACCTCCGGGCCCCAACTCGCCAATCTCAATCAAGGGCGTCCTCGCCCGGTCCCCAACTGGCATGGCCCAAACAAACTGTCCACGTGCCCAGTGCGTCACTGCTCCAGGGAGTGTCTCACCATGGGCCCGAGTCCACACTGCCGCGCCTGGGTGCCTGCGGCGCTTTCACAGGTGCCATTTTGCGGCTCCTCGTAAGGGCTGGGCCTGGAGGCAAGGAGCGGCGGACAGCGCCCGGTGGGGCACACTAGGCTCACGCGAGCGCCCCTGAACTAGAGGGGGGGCTCACAGTTTTGCAACAACGCAGCAATGGCCCTGTAGTGGTGGAGAGGACAGATCGGCAACATCTCCAGCGGTGCCCCCGGGGGGCCAGCGCGCCCCCCCCCCCCGTTCTGCCCGACACCAGGGCTCACCGGGCGGTCGACAGAGGTGCGGCCCGGGCGCCGAGTCAGCCGCGGGCCCACAGGACAGTCGGCCCCCTTCAGGCTCAAGCACCAAAGTTAGGCCCCAAGCCGGGGCCTCGCGTCCGATGGCTCCCGGCCCCGGGGCTCCAAGCAGTAAGCCCCAAGTCCGACGTGGCAAGGGAAATGGCCGCGACTCGGCTGCACTGGGCCCTAAGACTCCGCTCCTTGCTCACGTCGAGAGCGCCACACACCAGGTAGCTAGGGTGTAGATGGAAAAGCGCCCTGGCCAGGATATCTGTCGGATGTTCACGGGGACAGCTGCGGTCCCGGCGGAGCTCGGGTCCTAGGCGGCCATCTTCGCCGGCGCCTGGCCACGCCCCCGTCTATCCCTCTTTTCCTATAGGAGTCAGTGTTAGCCAACGCTCTCATAGAAATTGTCCCTTAGCTACATGTGACTCTGGTACGTAGGGGACCGCTACTGAAATCTAGATAGACCAGCTCAATGTCTTTGCTTATTACTAATCTTAAATCCTCTATTTCTGCAAGCAGCTGCGGCAAGGAGCATCTATTGTATAAAGCTGCTTCTGCATCAAACAGTGAAGCGAAGATCAAAATGTGTTTTGGTTGCCCAGTTCTGTGTCCAGCATATGTCGTATCAATCATCCCTGGGTTGGACCCCACAGCAGACAACGACCCAGTGCAAGAGTAAAGGTCGGTACCTCTCTCCATAAGCCTCCCTTGGCGGGATCAATACGTACAGGAACAGTACCCCGGCCAGGGTGTATGGAGGGAGCATTAACCATGGCCCGACTGAATTCTGTATCAACTGCATACGTTTGTGTTATTAGAATCTCTGAGTTGTGGTCTTTAATAATTCCTTGGTGCACTACATCCACGTTAGAATGTATTTTAAAATTCTCCAGTGCATTTTCTACCCCACCTCGATTAGATTTTGGAATCCCTCTAACTTCCTGCCCTTCCAGCTCCCCTAATTCCTTCCAAGAGGGGTCAACTACTATACAGGAGAGGGTCGGGGATTTGTCTCCGAGTACCCCAAATTTTAGACATCCTCAAGGATTGGGGGTCTAGTATCCTTCCTACTTTGAGACCGGATTGGGCTGTCTAGCACCTCAAGTGCCAGAGAAAACCACAAGTTTTTGTGCTTCCATTTAGGAATGTGCCGAATCCTATTCGTCTTCCCCCTCCGACCTTTTAGACCATTACTTTCTTTCAGTGGGGCAGCCTCCCCAGAGGGAAGAGCATCAACACTGTCAATCAACTGTTTAACGTGAAGCGGGTTGGTTAATAATTTAATAGTGCAAGATGTTTGTGTGCCCCTTTTCTAAAAAATGGAGTACACCTGTAACGGATTGAAAAGTGCACTTGCATTTGTATTGCCCCCAGGACTGGTGTACAAAGTATCCCCTGTGCATTGTCTTTTAGGGGCAGAACTTACAAGGGGACTACTTTTGAGCAGAGAAATGGGGCCCCCTTTAACTACCAGAACCTCAACTTAAATTCCCAAACTTGACACCCCAATAAACGTCTGGCACGCCTGGGATTTTACTTCAATGTCCCTTTCAGACTTGCTTATAATGGGACTGGTAGAGTTGAGGTTCTGTTACCCCCTTAAAATTGGTGAAAGGACATCCAGTGTTTGATCGGAATTCATAGCAGTTTTCTCCAATAAGGATACCATTCACGAAAGAAGCCTCTCCAACACATCTAATATCTCAAGATTGCCCCTCCCCCATCTATTATCCACTACATTTAATACTTGCAGAAAATCGTGTGCCTCTTTATCTGGACACGCCTCTGACGTCTCCAGATTAGACAAATCTAATGAATTCATGCGAGACATGCTAGAGGGGGTACTGCTGAACAGGGTTGGCATGCAAGGGCAACTGGCACGAGTATCCGATAACAGTCTCTGCACCCTCTCCCTGGTAATTGAGGTTTTCGAGTTGGCCTCCAAAACTTTGTTTTTTTCCAAAGGTAGGGCAATATCTGGCAGGGTGCAATCCTCCAGACCCCCGATTTCAAGCCTGCAGTTTACAGTCTGTGGCATTTGTTGACCAGAATGCTGCTGAATATTACTCAAGGGGCTGGATTTACCGATAAAGGATACCAATCCTGCTAGTGGAGATAACCACTTTCTGGCGGAATTTGTTTTGGAAAGAACCACAACATTTTCCAGAGGAATATCCATTTCCATCTCTGTATCTTCATCCACTTTCAGTAGAACACTTCCATCGAAGAACTGCTGTTTGGCCAATGAGGAGAAAATGTTGATGCAGAGTATAATCCAGCAGGAGATGGTCCTTTTCTGCACAGCCTTGCCTTTTTTCAACTCAGTGACCCCCACAAAGATCTAATTATCAGTGCTCTCCCGTGCAATTCATGTAAAAGTGCAATGCTCTTCTGGGGTCCAATCGATGGAGTATCCCCTTTTCCTTCTTAGAGGGGTGAGGAGGAGCATAGAACGCTGACGTGGAACAGTGTCATGACTTTCGGCAAGAATGATGTTTGTGTCCGCAGAACCAGTTTTGTCTGGAAATGAGGTGGTGCACAGTGGATTGACACAGACAGCCTGCAGCTCGCTCACTCGCTGTGCCAATGTAATGGCAATGAGGAACACGGTCTTGAGGGTAAGAAGCCACAAAGGGAAATTGTGAAGTTTCTTAAAGAAATGCATATCAAATACAAAAGGACAAAGTTATGGTGCAATTGTGGAATACAAACATTAGAGGGGTGAAACTAGTGCCATAGGTCTTACAAAACATGCATCCTAACCAGTAAAAAGACTGAATGAGCCCAAAGGTACCCATGTACTGTGCCCTTAGCAAAACCCTGCTGTATCAGAAGCAAAACAGACATCAGAACACTAGATAACTTGGCCTGAAGGGGCTCACTGTGGTGTGCCACACCAAACCACAAATCTATCCCAATGACAAGCCTATAGTGTTTGTCGAGGGACTCCTGGCCGCCCAAGAGGTCATCCACCACCTCCAGAAGAAGGTCAAATGTGTTCAGCTGTCGCTACTCAGTCTCCAAGCATTAAGGTGGAGATTGTGGAGGCCTGGGTTCAGACCTTCGGGCCCACTGCTCAAGGAGAGGCAGCTTTTTTGGAGGACAGATACCCAAGCACAGGATCACTGGACACTGTATGCTCCATACTCAATACAGGGCCACCAGAATAACTTGCTTAGAACTCTGGACTGAAGACGTACAGAAGGGAAGGTATACAGGAGTCCTGAGGTACACTCTAGGTGGAAAGTGCCTCCTAGCATGAAATGCTGTGTCTGGTGGCTCAGTGGACTAACGCGTCTACTGTAGGGGCCTGTGTTTCGACCTCATGGGCACAGGTTCAAATCCAGACAGGTCTGCACAGCCTTGCCTTTTTTCACCTCAGTGACCCCACAAAGTGCTAATGATCAGTGCTCTCGGGTGCAAATGATGTAAAAGTGCAATGCTCTTCTGGGGTCCAATCAATGGAGTAGCCCCTTCTCCTTCTTAGAGGTGTGAGGAGGAGCATAGAACGCTGATGTGGAACAGTGTCATAACTTTCGGCAAGAATTATGCTTGTGTCCGCAGGACCAGTTTTGTCTGGAAATGAGGTGGTGTACAGTGGATTGACACAGACAGCCTGCAGCTCACTCGCTCGCTGTGCCAATGTAATGGCGATGAGGAACACTGTCTTGAGGGTAAGAAGCCGCAAAGGGAAATTGTGAAGCGTCTCAAAGAAATGCATATCAAATACAAAAGGACAAAGGTATGGTCCAATTGTGGAATACAAAAATGAGAGGGGTGAAACTAGTGCCATAGGTCTTTCAAAACATGCATCCTAACCAGTAAAAAGGTTTAATGAGCCCAAAGGTACCCTTGTACTGTGCCCATAGCAAAACCCTGCTGTACCAGAGGCAAAACAGACATCAGAACGCTAGAAAACTTGGCCTGAAGGGGGTCACTGTGGTGTGCCGCACCAAACCACAAATTTATCCCAACGACAAGCCTATAGAGTGTTTGTCGAGGGACTCCTGGCTGCCCAAAATGTCATCCACCACTTCCAGAAGAAGGTCAAATGTGTTCAGCTGTCGCTACTCAGTCTCCAAGCATTAAGGAAGAGTTTGTGGAGGCCTGGGTGCAGACCTTCTGCCTCACTGCTCACGGAGAGGCAGCTTTTTCGGAGGACAGATACGCAAGCACAGGATCACTGGACACTGTATGCTCCATACTCAATCCAGGGCCACTAGAATAACTTGGGCATGGTCTGCCCTGATCTTCCTTAGAATTCTGGACCGAAGAAGTACAGAAGGGAAGGTATACAGGAGACCCGAGGTCCACTCCAGATGGAAAATACCTCCTAGCATGAGATGCTGTGTCTGGTGGCTCAGTGGACTAACACGTCTATTGTAGGGGCCTGTGTTTCGACCTCAAGGGCACAGGTTCAAATCCAGACAGGTCCACTCAGCCTTTCATCCTTCTGAGGTCGATAAAATGAGTACTATTGAGTTGGGTAACAATAAATATCTTGTTGTAAATAAACCAGCGTAGTCCTTGGAGTTACTTGTAAGTACTTTATTCCAGGTAAGATGGTAAGATAAGAAGAAGAGGATGAACCCCACCAGGAGCAGCCTCCTGCCGCTCAGCCCTTCATCCTACTGACAGTCTTACACACTCAACATTCTAACGAGCTCTCACACCAAACATTCTAGGCTGAGCAGCAGGAATAAATACAACACGTCTCCCTTCTTTAATAGAAAAACAATAAATAGAAATACAATTACGGAGAACAAATCAAATCACGCAACATCAGCAATTAACATCAAATCACGCAACATCAGCAATTAACATTCACTCACGTAAACCAGAAAATTACGTTCTCCACCACCTTCTCCCTTTCTCAAACAAAAAGACAAACGCACAAGTTACTTACCTTCGGTAATTATATATCTGTAAGAAACAGTAGTTAGTGTTAGATTCCTTACCTTAGAATATCCCTAGGCGTCCAACTGGATCCGGAAAGTTTTGCGTAGCAGTACTCCTGTGCGTCGGTAGGCGTCGCCTGCGGCTCCGCGTCCGTTGTCGGCGTCGTGGTCCCCGGGATGACGTCGTCGGAGTACTTAGACACCGCCCTCGCGCGCTGACGTCAGTTCTTGTACATAGCTGTCCGCGCCAGGAACGCAGAGCCATGACAGAGACCGACACTGGTGCCATGAAACTAGGGCCCTGAAAGGGATGACCTTAACCCTAGATATCGGTTCGCAGAACGGGGAGGATGGGTGGGGCGGTAAGGAATCTAACACTAACTACTGTTTCTTACAGATATATCGTTACCGAAGGTAAGTAACTTGTGCATCTGAAAGAAACAGGTTAGTGATAGATTCCTTACCTTAGAATAGATACCCCAGCAATACCAACCCCGGTGGTGGGTCTGCGAACCAAGATCAAACCAGAAAGTCCTGGAGAACGGAACGGGCGAAAAAGCCATCTCTCCGGTCTTGGCTGTCCAGGCAGTAGTGTCTAGGAAACGTGTGCAGCGAGGCCCACGTAGCTGCCTGACAGATGTCCTGCAAGGGGACTCCCCGACCCAGGGCAGTAGTAGCCGCCGTGGCCCGAGTGGAATGGGCCCTCAGCCCAACAGGGGTCTCCTTTCTAGACAAGGTGTAACAGACCTTTATGCACAACACGACCCACCGAGAGATGGTCCGTTTGTGCACCGCCCGTCCCTTCTTCGCGCCCACGTAACCAACAAAGAGCTGGTCGTCCATCCGGAACTGGAGTGTGCAATCAAGGTAGAAGGAGAGCGCACGTTTTGGGTCCAGACGGTGGAGCCTCTCTTCCTCTTTCGAGGGATGCGGAGGCTGAAAGAAGGTGGGCAAGGTGATGGACTGCCCAATGTGAAAAGCCGTAACCACCTTGGGCAGGAAAGAAGGACGCGTTCTTAAAACAACTTTGTCCGGATGGACAGAAAGGAAAGGAAGATAGAGCCTGGAGCTCACTCACTCTCCTGGCAGAGGTGATGGCAACCAGGAATGCAGTCTTAAGAGTCAGACGACGAAGAGGGCAATTGTGAAGAGGCTCGAAAGGAGCGCACACCAGATGTTAGAACAAGGTTCAAGTACCACTGAGGCATCACGAAAGGAACAGGAGGAAACATGTGCGTGATGCCCTTCAAGAATCTATTTACAACAGGGGACTTGAAAAGAGAAGGCTGATCAGGAAGCCTCAAGAAGGCAGAAATGGCAGAGTGGTAGCTCTTAAGAGTGCCCAGAGCAGAGCCCTGCTGGGCAAGAGAAACAAGGAAGAGGAGAACCTCTGAAAGGGGGGCAGAGAGAGGATCCACAGACTTTGCTGTGCACCATGCCACAAATTTGTTCCAACTGCAGGCGTATACCGATTTTGTGGAGGGACGCCTGGCTGCCAGAATCACATCACAGACTTCAGGAGCCAAGTCAAATGGCCTCAACTGCCGCCGCTAAATCTCCACGCATGGAGGTGGAGGCTGGACAGATTCGGGTGGAGGACCGTCCCCTGCTGCTGCGACAGAAGGTCCTCCTGAAGAGGCAGACGAATCGGGGGATCGACTGACATGCTGAGTTGCTCGGGATACCAAAACCTTCGTGCCCAGTCCGGAGCCACAAGGATGACTTGGGACCGGTCACGCCTGATCTTCTTCAGCACTCTGGGCAGAAGTGGTATAGGCGGAAAGGCGTACAACAGACCGCAGCTCCACTTGCGACGAAAAGCGTCTCCGAGCGAGTGCCGCCTTGGAAATTCCAACTCGCAGAACTGATGACATTGCGCGTTCTCTTCGGTGGTGAATAGATCTAACCAAGGCTCTCCCCACTGCTGAAAGAGGCCTTGCACCACGTCCGAGTTCAGACGCCATTCGTGTTCCTATTGGTCAGTGTCTATTTAGTTTGAAATCAAGAATTCATCATGAGCAATCTTTTACATCACAAACTTTTTGAGCAATTACTTAGGTGTAGTACAAGGAATTTATTCCAATTTTTCAAAAATTAGTATACATGGTAATGTGTTTACCAGAAATCCACAAGTTATGCCTCATTCAGGCAGACAATTTCTTCATTGAATCAAGCATGGTCAGCCAGCCAGAAAGGCTCAACACAATAGTTTCAAAATAGTCCTTGTGGATTCATACAGTCATATTGAAAATTCACACAAAATTATACAATGAAAAATGCGCTCAAAAGTGAAAGAGAGGAGACAGTTTGAGAGGGATGGGTGTGATTGGGTGTTGGTGGGGACTGGGTAAAGGATGTTGTGACCATATAACAATCACAGTGATTAATGCAGCCTTTCCAGACTAATTTTGTTCATTAGTTCCGTTAAACAACTTTAACATAGGGTTTGTATGTATCAACAAGTTATTTCCCATGTTAAGTAATTGAAAACAGTGCGGTCTACGTTTCGACCCCTAAGGAGCAAGGGTTGATTGAAGCCTCATACTGGGGTCTTCTTCAGGACGAAAGTACATGGAGCGCCTAAAGATGACATAATTTTAAACAAAAGGAGACTGTCAGGATTTATATTAATATTAAATGCCGGGTTGTACTACATTTATTTACACGGGAAGGAAAGATTTCTTACTTATAAACAGGTCGGTCAGTGGCCTCATAATAATGGACCTAATTCGGTTCCTCAGGCAGGGCCATTCATCTAGAAATAATTCAAAAAATGAAAGATGTCGGTTTAGGAAGTGGGTTAGAGAGTAACCCTGTCATTTTAGCATAAAATGTATAGTGTGATCCCATCAGGGGACTTACTAGGGCATCCGGGGCTTTCCAAATTGGCACAGCGTTATGGCTTGGTTTCCGCTCCTCCAGATGGACGTATCTGAGAGTTCAAGAAAACCAACATGAGAAAATCACGCAATAAATTAGGAAGACATGGCCCGTGGGCATGGTCTTGAGTAATGTATTCAGACGGGCGAGAAGGGAATATTGCTCCAGTTCCATGTGTAAACAATGAAATATCTGGGCTGGGCGTGTATGACTAATCATCAATTAAAAAGAGACTAAAAAACTTGAAAATCCCATAAGGGAATCACGTAACTAATTGGGGCCTCATGGTCCGTGGACATTGTCTAAAGTCAAATATTGGGAGTATTTAAAACGTGTCCGGATTGAATTACTACTCGTCATACATTGCCATGTGTACAAAAAGGGCTGTTCGTACACTACTAATCATGGATTAAATTAAGAACCACCGCCCCCGCGGGTGAGCATCGCAATATCTCACCATTGACTCCACATCTGCGCGGGTGCTTTCATCAACACGGCCTGACCGCGAGTGAAGCGAGCGCGAGGTGCAGGCGCTGGATACCAGCCGGGGGCTCGTCCGTGTGGACCAATCACAGGGCGCCACCTCCACCCCGTTAAGGGAGTGTGTGAAAATGGCCGTCAGCGAGTAAAACCGCGTCGTTCCATTGAGGGAGGGTTTAAAATGCATATGCGCCGCCGGATTGTATGAAAACTAATGAGAACAAAATTACCTGGCCTCAAGGGCTCAGTCGTATATTCAGGTCAACTGATCCTAAATTACGGGGTCTGCAGAATTCCGACAGTGTTGAAAGTAGTTGTTCCGGTCAGATCAAAAGGTCAATTTCGGGGGGGACAAGATTATTTATTTAATCTACCCAATTCAGTTGGTCGATTATTAAAGTCGCATGTCAAGCACGCTGTCCCTCTGTCTGTACATAACCAAGACGGGACACATATTCTTATAGTGACCTGTAGTGTCTCACAGAGATATGCATTATGCGTGACACCTTTGTTTGGACATGCAAATCTCCGGGATTAAGGCAGACTGATTGAATCCGTGTGATGTTTGCATAAAGGAATGTCATCCACCATGTGGCCCTTGGTCTGCAAGACATAATAGCATCGTACTTTTGTAATTGGTATGCCTATGTTTAAACATATAACGCACAAAGTTTACAAGGAGATATAAACATTTTGATAGATGACGCATCACATTACAATAAAAAACTCGGCATGCACAATATTGTATGTAGTGTCCATAAACAATGAATTGACATTCTATTGTGTGTATTAGGCTAGCTGGACAAAAGGCATACAGTTCTAGTAGGACGCACTGGTATATGACCCAGAGCTCAGTCACGATTAATCAAGGCCATTTGGGAAAAAGTCGAGTCTATTTCATTCAACCCATTTTTCACAGAATCAAATCGCTGCATCCATTTGCACTCTCTTATATTCAAGATGGAGTCAAGGTCACCACCCCTTGGTCCTAAAGTGATCTTCTCAATGACCACCCATTTGAGTGATTCAGGTGTGTGGGCCTTCGTTTGAAAGTGGTCAACTAGGGGTGCCCCTACCGTTTGGCATCTGATTCTACTGCAATGCTGAAGTATTCTGTTTTTAATCTTCTGCTTTGTTTGGCCTATGTATATCATCCCACATGGACAGAATATTGCATAAATCAGACCAGTACTGTTGCAGTTTGTCAATGCTTTGAGAGTAATAGTAACGTTGTTGTGTGTTACGGTCTTAGTCTCCAAGCACAGGACACAAGCCTTGCAGGTGCTGCATTTATAGTTCCCAACTACATTGGGTAAGTTCCACATTGTTTGTATTGTGGGTGCTGGTGGGGTGTCTAGTAGGGAGCGGACCACAACATCTCGAATGCTCTTCGCCTTCTTAAAGGCATGCATTGGTGGGTCCGGTATTTCTACCACATCTGCTATGATACTCCAATGGTTGTTGATTATTTTCCTGATCTCGTTGCTCTTGCTGCAGTACGTGGTAACACAGACCATCCTATTCGCTGGGAGTTGACGATTCTTAGGTGTAAGTAATGTTTCCCTGTCACTAAACCATGCTCTTTTGCGTGCTCTTTTAACCAGTCTTTTCGGGTACCCTCTTTCCAGAAGCCTGCAAATTAGTCCATCAGATTCCTCAAAGTAGTCGTCTCTCATAGAACAGTTCCTCCGGATGCGGAGAAACTGTCCGAAGGGTAAATTATCTCGCAGGGCCCGAGTGTGGTGGCTTGAGTATCGTAATAAGGTGTTCCTCTCACTAGGTTTCCTGAATAAGGTGGTGTAAAGTATTCCCTCCCGTTCCTTGATGGTAATATCCAAGTAATCTACAGATTCATTACTGCTGCTGGAGGTAAATTTGATGTCATCCGATCGGGTATTCATCCATTCCATGAAGGTATCAAGTTCATCTTTATGGCCAGTCCAGATCATCAGGATATCGTCGATGTATCTGCGGTATTCCGATATATTGTTCACAAAAGGATTGTTGGGGGTGAGAATGTGATGTTGCTCGAACTCACTCATATAGAGGATCGCTAGATCCGGAGCAAAGGCAGCCCCCATCGCTACCCCTTTCTTCTGCATATAGTAGTTATTTTGAAAGATAAAGAAGTTTCTGGTCATCGCGATTTCGAGTAGGTCATTCAGGAATTCTGTGGGGACCCCTGCTGGTTGCGGTCTTGTAGATAGCGCTCTCCGTATAGTTGTTAGTGCTTGGTCTTGGGGGATGCTTGTGTACAGTGACACAATATCCATGGTCACCAGTAGTTGATTATTCTTATCAAAAGGTTTGTTATCCATCAAGTTGATAACCTGCATGGTATCCCTCAGGTATCCCTCAGGTAAGTGAGAGTTGCCTCAGCCAAAGGTTTCAAGAAATTGTCAACATATTTAAAATAACTACTATATGCAGAAGAAAGGGGTAGCGATGGGGGCTGCCTTTGCTCCGGATCTAGCGATCCTCTATATGAGTGAGTTCGAGCAACATCACATTCTCACCCCCAACAATCCTTTTGTGAACAATATATCGGAATACCGCAGATACATCGACGATATCCTGATGATCTGGACTGGCCATAAAGATGAACTTGATACCTTCATGGAATGGATGAATACCCGATCGGATGACATCAAATTTACCTCCAGCAGCAGTAATGAATCTGTAGATTACTTGGATATTACCATCAAGGAACGGGAGGGAATACTTTACACCACCTTATTCAGGAAACCTAGTGAGAGGAACACCTTATTACGATACTCAAGCCACCACACTCGGGCCCTGCGAGATAATTTACCCTTCGGACAGTTTCTCCGCATCCGGAGGAACTGTTCTATGAGAGACGACTACTTTGAGGAATCTGATGGACTAATTTGCAGGCTTCTGGAAAGAGGGTACCCGAAAAGACTGGTTAAAAGAGCACGCAAAAGAGCATGGTTTAGTGACAGGGAAACATTACTTACACCTAAGAATCGTCAACTCCCAGCGAATAGGATGGTCTGTGTTACCACGTACTGCAGCAAGAGCAACGAGATCAGGAAAATAATCAACAACCATTGGAGTATCATAGCAGATGTGGTAGAAATACCGGACCCACCAATGCATGCCTTTAAGAAGGCGAAGAGCATTCGAGATGTTGTGGTCCGCTCCCTACTAGACACCCCACCAGCACCCACAATACAAACAATGTGGAACTTACCCAATGTAGTTGGGAACTATAAATGCAGCACCTGCAAGGCTTGTGTCCTGTGCTTGGAGACTAAGACCGTAACACACAACAACGTTACTATTACTCTCAAAGCATTGACAAACTGCAACAGTACTGGTCTGATTTATGCAATATTCTGTCCATGTGGGATGATATACATAGGCCAAACAAAGCAGAAGATTAAAAACAGAATACTTCAGCATTGCAGTAGAATCAGATGCCAAACGGTAGGGGCACCCCTAGTTGACCACTTTCAAACGAAGGCCCACACACCTGAATCACTCAAATGGGTGGTCATTGAGAAGATCACTTTAGGACCAAGGGGTGGTGACCTTGACTCCATCTTGAATATAAGAGAGTGCAAATGGATGCAGCGATTTGATTCTGTGAAAAATGGGTTGAATGAAATAGACTCGACTTTTTCCCAAATGGCCTCGATTAATCGTGACTGAGCTCTGGGTCATATACCAGTGCGTCCTACTAGAACTGTATGCCTTTTGTCCAGCTAGCCTAATACACACAATAGAATGTCAATTCATTGTTTATGGACACTACATACAATATTGTGCATGCCGAGTTTTTTATTGTAATGTGATGCGTCATCTATCAAAATGTTTATATCTCCTTGTAAACTTTGTGCGTTATATGTTTAAACATAGGCATACCAATTACAAAAGTACGATGCTATTATGTCTTGCAGACCAAGGGCCACATGGTGGATGACATTCCTTTATGCAAACATCACACGGATTCAATCAGTCTGCCTTAATCCCGGAGATTTGCATGTCCAAACAAAGGTGTCACGCATAATGCATATCTCTGTGAGACACTACAGGTCACTATAAGAATATGTGTCCCGTCTTGGTTATGTACAGACAGAGGGACAGCGTGCTTGACATGCGACTTTAATAATCGACCAACTGAATTGGGTAGATTAAATAAATAATCTTGTCCCCCCCGAAATTGACCTTTTGATCTGACCGGAACAACTACTTTCAACACTGTCGGAATTCTGCAGACCCCGTAATTTAGGATCAGTTGAACTGAATATACGACTGAGCCCTTGAGGCCAGGTAATTTTGTTCTCATTAGTTTTCATACAATCCGGCGGCGCATATGCATTTTAAACCCTCCCTCAATGGAACGACGCGGTTTTACTCGCTGACGTCCATTTTCACACACTCCCTTAACGGGGTGGAGGTGGCGCCCTGTGATTGGTCCACACGGACGAGCCCCCGGCTGGTATCCAGCGCCTGCACCTCGCGCTCGCTTCACTCGCGGTCAGGCCGTGTTGATGAAAGCACCCGCGCAGATGTGGAGTCAATGGTGAGATATTGCGGTGGTTCTTAATTTAATCCATGATTAGTAGTGTACGAACAGCCCTTTTTGTACACATGGCAATGTATGACGAGTAGTAATTCAATCCGGACACGTTTTAAATACTCCCAATATTTGACTTTAGACAATGTCCACGGACCATGAGGCCCCAATTAGTTACGTGATTCCCTTATGGGATTTTCAAGTTTTTTAGTCTCTTTTTAATTGATGATTAGTCATACACGCCCAGCCCAGATATTTCATTGTTTACACATGGAACTGGAGCAATATTCCCTTCTCGCCCGTCTGAATACATTACTCAAGACCATGCCCACGGGCCATGTCTTCCTAATTTATTGCGTGATTTTCTCATGTTGGTTTTCTTGAACTCTCAGATACGTCCATCTGGAGGAGCGGAAACCAAGCCATAACGCTGTGCCAATTTGGAAAGCCCCGGATGCCCTAGTAAGTCCCCTGATGGGATCACACTATACATTTTATGCTAAAATGACAGGGTTACTCTCTAACCCACTTCCTAAACCGACATCTTTCATTTTTTGAATTATTTCTAGATGAATGGCCCTGCCTGAGGAACCGAATTAGGTCCATTATTATGAGGCCACTGACCGACCTGTTTATAAGTAAGAAATCTTTCCTTCCCGTGTAAATAAATGTAGTACAACCCGGCATTTAATATTAATATAAATCCTGACAGTCTCCTTTTGTTTAAAATTATGTCATCTTTAGGCGCTCCATGTACTTTCGTCCTGAAGAAGACCCCAGTATGAGGCTTCAATCAACCCTTGCTCCTTAGGGGTCGAAACGTAGACCGCACTGTTTTCAATTACTTAACATGGGAAATAACTTGTTGATACATACAAACCCTATGTTAAAGTTGTTTAACGGAACTAATGAACAAAATTAGTCTGGAAAGGCTGCATTAATCACTGTGATTGTTATATGGTCACAACATCCTTTACCCAGTCCCCACCAACACCCAATCACACCCATCCCTCTCAAACTGTCTCCTCTCTTTCACTTTTGAGCGCATTTTTCATTGTATAATTTTGTGTGAATTTTCAATATGACTGTATGAATCCACAAGGACTATTTTGAAACTATTGTGTTGAGCCTTTCTGGCTGGCTGACCATGCTTGATTCAATGAAGAAATTGTCTGCCTGAATGAGGCATAACTTGTGGATTTCTGGTAAACACATTACCATGTATACTAATTTTTGAAAAATTGGAATAAATTCCTTGTACTACACCTAAGTAATTGCTCAAAAAGTTTGTGATGTAAAAGATTGCTCATGATGAATTCTTGATTTCAAACTAAATAGACACTGACCAATATATACATACCTACCTTTACTGACCCAGGTCAGGTTGTCTTAGGGTTCACCCCATTGTGAACTTATTGCCATTCGTGTTCCATCATGCACCGGCAGCTGAGTTCGTCCGCCCTGGCGTTCAGAGAACCTGCCAGGTGTTGAACCACCAGGGTGATGCCCTGGTGTTCCAGCCATGTCCAGAGGCGCAGAGCCTCCTGGCAAAGGGTCCATGACCCCACCCGCCTTGTTTGTTGCAGTACCAGATGGCGGTGGTGTTGTCTGTGAACACCTGCACTACACTTCCCCCGACAGAGGGAAGGAATGCCTTCAGTGCAAGCCGGATCGCCCGCAGCTTCAGAATTCAGGTTGATGTGAAGCCGGGACTCCACCAGAGACCAGTGGCCTCTGATCTCCATCTCCCCCATGTGCCCCCCCCTCCCAGGAGGAACGCATCAGTCACCACTATGTGCTCCGGTTGGGGTAGGAAAAGAGATCTGCTGCTGACCCGATTGCGGTTCGTGAGCCACCACTGCAACTGTCTTACCGTGCCCTCCGAGATCCAGACGTAGTCGGACAAATTGCCCCGATGCTGTGCCCACTGAAACTTCAGGTCTCACTGCAGAGCCCGCATCCGCCACTTGGCGTGATGCACCAGAAGGATGCAGGAGGCCATCAGCCCCAGGAGCCGAACCGTCAATCTGACTGATACTCGGGATAAAGGCTGAAAGATCGGAATCAGAGCCTGAATATCCCGAACCCGCTGTTCGGGGGGATAAACCCGAAACTGCGCTTAGTCCAGACCGCTCTGATGAAAAGGAGCTTTTGAGAGGGGCACAGGTGTGACTTCGGCACGTTGATGGAGAACCCCAGCGAGTGCAGGAGGTCGGCCGTAGTCTGGAGGTGGGAGACGACTGTCTGGGGCGAGCCCGCCTTCAACAACCAATCATCGAGATAGGGGAAGACTGAAACCCCTAGTCTGCGCAGATGAGCTGCGACCACCGCCATCACTTTCGTGAACACCCGTGGGGCGCTGGTAAGGCTGAAAGGGGGCACGGTAAACTGAAAGTGCTCGTGGCCTACCGTGAACCGCAGGTAATGCCGGAGCTTTCCTGTGGTTTGAGCACCTCAGTGAGGAGGTTAGTCCTCTCAGCCGCGACTGGGAGCTCAAGAGCCAAGGTCTTGGCTGCCCTAGTCAATACCACACTGTAAGCAGCCCCCTCCTCCGTAGCCACGGTAGGAGGGGAGACAAATCCAGTGTCTTGCGAAGTGTCCAGACCACTGGCCTTCCCCAGTTCATCTGCCCTGTCCTGGCTCAACTGGCACTGCAGTGCCAGAGGGTCCTCAGACCACTCCCAATCCCCCTCATCATCCATCTCCTGAAAGTCAGAAATAAATGATGGAGCCGGGTCGTCGGTGAAGGGCTCACCAATTGCCGTCGAAGATGGTGCCGGGCGGAGGTCGGGAACGGCCACGACACCCTTGGTGACGGCGCCGGCGGAGGGGTCGTAAGGTCGACCGGCGTCGTCACGGATCCAGGCCTGGATCCTGAGGAACCCTGGCTCGTAGGGACCGGAGTCGTCGACGGCGCCCGGGCCGAAGCACCCGACGGCACCAGGGCCGGAGCCACTGGCCCGCTTGGGCTCCCAGACGGACCCCGAAGGCGCCTCAGCGGGACCCGACGGAGGGAAGCGCGACATCATGGCGCTGAGGAAGGTGCTGATCTCCTCCAGCGTCGCGTGCAGTCCAGGGACCAGAGGGTGTGGAGCTGGACGCGGCGCTTGCGGCTCCGGCGGAGCCGCGTGGGCGGTGTCACCGGAACCCCTGGCCGCGTCTCGCGAGAGTCGGGGGGAGTTAGAAGAGCAATGTTGCTTCTTCGACTTCTTGTGCCTCGACTTACCTGACGACTTGGAGCCCGACGAACGGTGTCGACTCGCCGAGCTGTGATGACTGTGGCCCCGCGACCGGTCCCTCAACCTCCTCCTGGCCCGGGACCTCGAGCGGCGCGGGGGCCGACTGCCGGATCTCGAGGTGCTCACGGGACCGCTCCCGCCTAGCCTTCGACGTCAAGGCCCGGCAGTAGGGGCACGACTTGTCATCGTGGTCGGCCCCGAGGCAGTATAGGCACCGACAGTGGGGGTCGGTAACCGACATCATGCGGTTACAGTCGTCGCAGGGTCTGAACCCGGGCATCCCTATCGGCACCGGTGTCGAGAATCGACTCGAGGCGATCCAAAAGAGATCGAAAAAGTTAGTCAAAAATTGAGAGTACTGCTCTACCCGGATCTGCGCTTGCTGGCGCGGAAAAAATAAGAACTGACGTCAGTGCGCGAGGGCAGCGTCTAAGTACTCCGACGACGTCATCCCGGCGACCACGGCGCCGACCACGGACGCGGAGCCGCAGACGACGCCTACCGACGCGCAGGGGTGATTAACTTCGGGATGAAGACTTTTTTACTTAGCGCCAGACATAATTGAAGTCCAACTAAATAAGTGAGTTTCCGTGTACAATCACATCTCTTCATTTCTGCAACACTGCTTTTTTAGTAACTCGAGCATGGCTATTAATTTCAACCATTGTGAAGGTTTATGTAACCCAATCTACAGTACTTTCAATGCATATTCGTGTAACACCAATCAATGATAATTATATAGTGATTTTCTTCTGTTGTTTGTATCTAAATCCATGAAAACATTGGTATCAGGTTTAAACAATTCATGTCCAAGTATGTTTCAGGTTTTTTTGACGTTGATACAAATGCAATCCAATTAAATTCAATACCTTTTGTTAGAAAGATCACTCACAAGTATGGTGAACTCAAAACTCAGTAGTGGCACATGTATACATGAAATCAGCATAAAATGTGGATAACTGAAATTTAAGATTAATGTCAACGTATGATTTTTTACAGAGGCCCCTGAAGAAGGGACATGGGTCCCGAAATGCATCGGGCCAATGAACTTAACGACCGTCGTTACAATAATCACAGTATATATTGTTTGTATGACGCTTGAATACAACCTATGTACTCTAAATTGCACATAAGTGTTACAACGAAATCAAATCACATTGAACTAAGATGATTTACAATTCATGAACATTGTTGATTAAAAATAAATGCAACAATTAAGCAAATTTTGAAATTGTGGAATAATTGGAAGATTATTGATAAACATACAGAAAAGGAGGAAATATTATCAATACAGCTGTGCGCTAGGTAGGATCGTGATTGTTTCATCACGTACCATTTTCCAAAGTGATCCCATACACAACCACAAACCAACGAGTGGTTAGAACTAGCAGTCCTCTGACGTTTTACAAGAAAAGAGTCTTATTTTTTAAACAGACATCTAAGAAAATACATCAAATTAAAAGCTGGTTTAAGTTCATTAGATCATCTCATTACGGCATTTTCCCAGTTCTGGGGTCCCTGTTGTTAATCCCAGTCTTGGCCTCACTGGCCCTTGTTCTCGCATCCACTTTCCTTTTATTTTAATCACCGGGACTCGATCTTTGCCCCGAGCAAGATATGCCACAATGATGTCGAGGTACACGCAGTGACATGCAGCAACTCTAAACAAACAGTACCTTTGAGTCGAGTGTCCTCCAAGAAACGAGCAGCGGTTCCAAATCGCCAAGAATAAGTCGTCGCTGCCATCACCGTAGGAGCAAAGTGCTATAACAACAAGACTGGCAGCAAACAACGTGAACCAGTAAAAAACAAACAAAAAACAAAATGGCGGCACGTTCAGTACGCCTTACCGTATGGCTCACAGCACGTTAGTGCGTCCTTGACAAACTGTCGTAGTGGATAGTGACGTAGGGAGGAATCGGAGAACGAACACACTACGCGAAGAACAAAGCAAAGTAAGTGGTACGAGCCCAATTTGTATTTTGAACCTGAGAGAGACGGTATTAAAAGTCTGATTGCCACATTTAAAATGATCCAAACTGCTGCTTTCTTCCTCCGAATTGTCACCAATCACCAATGTTACATAACGGGGCCCGAACCTCTGCCCACGATTTATTGCACTAAAGTTAAAAAAAAACACAAGTGCTCGAAGTTTTGTCGTGACTTGAACCTCTGACCCCAATTCACTGTAGTGAAGTTAAAATCGCCAGGGCTCGATGTTTAGTCCTGAATTCCCCATTCAAAATGCCTACAAAAGATTACAGGCTCTCTGGTGTCAACGCCCCCTGGTCAAGTTATGCCAACAACCACAGTTATAAGCTCTCAGCCCACAATGGACTCGGCGTTTAGGTTTACGGTATACTTCACAGCAGGGCTAAACTCCACAGTCAGTCAACGCCACACGGTAGATGGTTCGTAGTTTCATATTGTTGCTCTCTAACACCACTTTAAATGGTAAAGACCTTGATCATCACAGCTGAATCTGGCACTCTTGGGTCTTAGGGCGACCGATTTCGGGGTCACTGGTGGGGTCCTGTAGTGCCAGTTAGGTTAAACATGTGCTTTAAAATGTAGAGAGTCGGGGGGCGTGGCCAAGATGGCGGAGTGAACGGACGTGTTCTGCCCGAGCTCCCGCGCCCGCCTAGGCCCTGAGCCCTAAACATCGCTTCTCTCCCCCCTAGCCGTTCCAGGCGACCGGGTGTGGGCGAGAAGGCTTCCAGGCACTGCTGAGCGGAACTCCGGTCCTCCGGTGAGCCACGGAGCGGACGGCAGAAACCTTCGCCGCTGGAGCACGGAGCGGGGGTGACGGTGCGGGCCGCATCGGAGACCCAGCGGTAGCGGTGCCGACCCAGAGAACGGAGAGACGGGCCTGCATTGGTCCGGCCGCAAGCCGGCGGCTTTGCTGTACAGACCACTGGGGCTAGAGGAGACCTGGCCCGACGCCCAGCGGCACAAACCGGTCTCGGCCCCGCCCCAGAAGCTACGCGAGGCCGCGGCTGCGGCCTAGCCGGAGGAGAGCAGAGGCGCGGACCGCCGCCGGAGCGGAGTAGCGGAAGGCTGGACCCTGGCGAGATACCCTGAGAAAGGCGGAGGTACACAGGGGGTCCGGTGGTCGATGGGCCCGGGCCGGGGGCGCCCTAGCCGCTGCTCCAGCGAAGAGGAGTGCTCTGGACCTGATTCCGCCCCAAGATCTACCTGAGGCCGCGGCAGCGGCCTAGCTGGCGGAGGCCCAAGGCCGCGAGCGTCCAGCATCGGCACACAGTCCGGGGCGGATTTCCGGAGGGCAGAGGTCCCGGCGCACGGTAGACACCGCAACCGGGCCTGATCAGCGAACTCTGAGGTGTGGCAGCTGGACGGCGACGGAGCGGGGCCTTGGCCCCCGACCCCCCAGTTCTGGCCGGCAGAGGTGAGGGGTGGACCGGGTGAAGATTGCTCGGTGGAGCGAGGGCCTACGGAGCACTGCACCGGGGAGATCCTACAGTTTTAGCGACACCTGCCTACTTGAACGCGGCTGGGGGGCGAAAGGCATCGCGGACTTACCGCGGGCGACACCGGAGTCTGAGGGGCATGACATCGGTGCGGGGCTGACGCCGCAGCACCACCGGGCCCAAGAGACAGAGGCGGAAGGGAACAGTGGCAAGGCGGGGCAGGCCCCTCTCGCAGGGACGGCTGCCGGTGGTGGAGGATCCTTGGTGCCCGCAGATTGCGACTGAGGCCGGGGTGCGGCAGGTCGAAGCATCGGAGCCGAGGGGCCAAGGGCAGGGCCCAGGTCAGAGCTTGCCACGGCCTCGGAGACGGAGGTGAGGAGTGGGCTGGGAGTGAACTTTGAGACACGGGGCCCCAGTGGAGCCCACATTGCCCTGAGTGTGGCGGCTGTCTGAGACTTCTCACACCGGCGTGGTCGGGGGACCACTACAAAGCCTGTTATTCACTGAGAGGGCGGTGGAGTACCATCGGCGGCCGAATGGCGCGGGGCTTTCCATGAGTGACCGGAAGCCGGGGGCCCGAACCTGTGTCGCAGTTTTCATCTCGGACCGGCCCACAAGGCGGAGGTCCGCGCAGGTGCATGCCAGGAACTCAAGCCTGATTAGAGTACAGATTGGCTGGGGGCAGCTGGGGTTCGCACACGAGCAGCGGCACGGTGAGGAGGATGGCCGGGCAAAAGGGCGGCAAAGGAGGCAGTCGCACGCTCACGGACATGCTCAATAAACCGCCCAGCAAAGGAGACAAGACTTCGACACCGTCGGGAGGCGCATGCGGATCTCAAGGAGGGAGCAACGGGGAGCCTCCGGTCACCAGATCCTTTTTAGAGTCCCTGTTCGGGACTTTGAGGGATGACTTTCAGGAGCTGAAGAAGGAGGTGGCCGGTGAAGTACGGGAACTGCGCAGGGAGGTAGATGGACTTGGAGAGAGGGTTGAAGCAGTTGAGAGCTCCACGCAGCGCCAGGATGATGAGATTACGAACTTGCAGCAGGAGGTACTCCGCCTCAGGGACCAACACATAGACCTTCAATCACACAATGAGGATCTGGAAAACAGAGCGAGACGGAACAACATTAGAGTCCGGGGAGTGCCGTCTACAGAGGAGCCCTCCGGCATAGCGGCCTATTTGCAGGACCTGTTTCGCACTGTCCTTGGTGAACCTGCGGATTTCCCTATCAGGATTGATAGAGCTCACAGAGTGGGCCCGCAGCGGCGGGCGAGTGGACCTCCGCCGGATGTACTGGCTTTCCTTCCTGATTTTCCGCTAAAGGAGCGGATTATGCGCGAGGCGAGGAAGACACAATCAATAGCATTTAGAGGTCACCAAGTGGCGCTATATCAGGATCTCGCTGCGACCACGCTCCAGAAGCGCAGGGCATTCAAGATTGCGACGGACTTCCTAAGGCAACACGACACGCCCTACTCCTGGGGGCACCCATTTCGCCTAATATTCCGATGGAGCGGGGAATCGCACCAGTTGCGGTCTCTTCAAGATGTTTGCGAAGTCTTAGGGATCACAGCAGAGGAAGAGGAGTCGTCCACACCACGAAGGAGGAGGAGTTCATCTGGCGGTGGCTGGCGGAGAGTCTCGAGACGCAGAACACAAGGGGCCTCACGGAGGCCGGATTCACCTGCGGTCAGATCTGGAATGGCGGACGCAATTCGAACGGCACATGAGACCTCAGTGGTCGAGGGAGAAGTGGCGTTGACCGCATAACTGGACTCCGGGGGGAGATTGACAATGCATTACTGATGGAGCTGGCTTGGGGAGGGGGCGGGAGCGGTATTGCGAGGGTGGGGTGCTGGTGGCAAGTCGCCCATGAAGGTAAATCACCGCGGACCTGTCCGTAAGGGGCAGGCCTGGGACTATTTGAACTATGTAAGGTTACGGGGGTTGGGTTGGGAGGTTCATGTTGGGGGACGGGGGAAGGGGAGACAGGGGTCGGGGAGTTGGGGTCCGGGGGTCTTGGGATCCGGGAGGGGGGAGTTCGGGGTAGCTCGGTCCGGTGTCTCAGTTCTGTTCGCTCAGATTAGCCAGACATTAAGGGCGGATCTGCAGAAGAAGTCGGTGTTTGTCGCATTTGCTTGTCTAGTGCTGGGAGGTTCCATTAATCTGATATGGCTGGTTTGAAAGTAGTGACTTTGAATGTGAAAGGCCTAAACAACCCCACTAAACGAAGGGCAGTTCTCTCATTGTTAGAGGCCACGCAGGCTGACATTTGTCTGCTACAGGAAACGCACTTGCTGGTGGGTGACTGTCATAGATTGCGGTCCCGTTCCTTCCCCACGCAGTTCTTTTCTTCCCACACCACTAAAACAGCAGGGGTTGCTATATTGGTATCTAAATCCTTTAGGGGTGAGGTGCTACACAAATTGGCTGACCAAAAAGGGAGATTACTGGCGTACAGGTTTAAGTTGGGGCTCCTGCAATTCACGGTGGGGTCGGTTTACTGCCCAAACGAACGTCAGGAACACTTCCTCCGCACCACATTGATAGACGTCACGGCATCCCCTGACCAACATCTCATCCTGGGAGGGGACCTGAACATGGTGTTTGATTCCTCGTTAGACAGATCAGCACAGCGCTTTCCACAGACGGGGGAACTGTCGAACACCATGAAAACGCATTTAGCTGAACTTGACTTGCACGATCTCTGGAGAGGATTTCACCCTGCAGATAGGGACTACTCTTATTTCTCGCACGCACACAAAACATACGCACGGCTGGACTACTTGCTGGTCTCTGGCCCGGTTCGGGACATGGCCTCTGCCTCTGAGATCGGGGTCATCTCCCTGTCGGATCATGCACCAGTCTCGGGTACCTTTCTGCCCCCATCGACCCCGGTGCAGCGCGGAGTCTGGCGGCTACGGGACGCCCTCTTGCACAAAAAACTTGTGGTGCAGCGTATCACTGAGGCTGTGACTGAATTTCAACTTCACAACGCTAACCCCGAGACCACATTGGCAACTCAATGGGGAGCGCTTAAGTCGGTTTTACGGGGAGAGTTTATATCAGTATCGGCAGCCGAAAATAAGGAACGGAAAGTTAAACGGGAGGAACTCACGCACAAGGTCAGGGAATTGGAGCGGGTGCATCACCGTACGGGGGCGCCTAGAATCTGGAAACAACTTAAGGCGGCGAGGAAACTTCTGTCGTCTCTAGACCTGGATAGGGCTGAATACGCGGCGCTCCGTCTGAAACACGCTTATTACACAGGGGGGGATCGCTGTGGTCGGTTGTTAGCGGCTAAGCTCAGAATTGCACACCAATGCCGTCGAGTCAAGGAACTTGCGGTGCCGGGCGGGCGCACGGTCTCGGAAGACGCCGATATAGCTGAGGCTTTTCGTCAGTTCTACGCTGAGCTCTACGCGGAGGACGGTACAGTGACTGGGGACCCTGATGAATATCTGGACTCAGTGACTCTCCCGTCCTTAGCTCAAGTACAGACTGACTACCTGGACCGGGAGATTAGGATAGAAGAGGTTATCACGGCGATCGCTAGGCTAAAACTCGGGAAGGCTCCGGGACCGGACGGATATACCACCCTCTTCTATAGGACGTTTTGCACTACCCTAGCTCCAATATTGACCAAACTGTTTAACTCTTTTGGCTGCCCAGGCGCTATCCCTCCGGATCTCCTGCATGCCACGGTGTCGGTCATACCGAAGCCGGGGAAGGACAGGGCCCAGTGTGGCTCGTACAGACCGATCTCCCTCCTAAACGTTGACCTAAAAATCTACACAGGGATATTGGCTGCGAGGTTGGCGCAATATCTCCCTGGACTGATTGAATCAGACCAGTCCGGTTTTATACCCGGCAGGCAGACGGTGGATAACACTAAGCGGTTGGTGCATGTAATGGAGAAGGCTTCACGGATCCCTGGGGAGAGGATGCTCCTATCGGTCGACGCCGAAAAAGCGTTTGACCGGGTGCATTGGCCGTATCTTGAGCGAGTGATGGCTCGAATGGGTATAGGGGAGAAGTTTAGGTGCATGGTCTTTAATTGTTATAAGTTCCCGTCAGCGGCAGTGCGGGTCAATGGCTGTGGATCGATGCGCTTTAATATTGACCGCGGCACAAGACAGGGGTGCCCACTATCTCCCCTACTCTTTGCTCTCTACATGGAGCCTTTTGCCCAGAGAGTGAGATGTAATGCGGATGCTACGGGAGTGCGGATGGGGGGTTATACCCACACGGTTAGTTTGTATGCAGATGATGTCATTTTTGCGCTAGAGGATCCGCAGAGGGCTTTGCCCGCGTGTATGGAAGAGCTCGGGGCTTTTGCGAGAACGGCCGGGTTCAAGATGAATATGGGGAAATCCACGGCATTGGATATCTCCCTGACGCCTGGGACGAGACGAGATTTGCAGAGGCGTTACCCACTAAGGTGGTCGCGGGACCATGTGCCTTACCTTGGTATCTTGCTGGCTCCCACACTGCCGGCGATGATAGCGGTCAATTATGAGACGTTAGGCAGGAAGGTGAGGGAGGAACTGGGGAGATGGAACAAGGGGACGATATCGTGGCTGGGCAGGATAGCGGCGCTGAAGATGACTGTGCTACCACAGATCTTATACCTCTTCCGGGCACTTCCGCTGCAACCCCCTAAGGGTTGGATAAGGATGATGCAGACGGCTCTATCCCAATTTGTCTGGCAAGGCCGCAAGCCCCGGATGAAGAGAACATTGACGACCCTAGCGCCGGAGGCAGGGGGGCTGGGAATCCCTGACCTTCACAAATATTTCCAGGCGTCTCAACTGAGGTACCTGGTGGAATGGAGCAGATGGGAGTCGGATAAGCTCTGGCTCTTCCAAGATCAGGCGGTGGCGGGTCGACCGTTGCAGGAAATACCATTCCTCCGTAGACAGCACAGACCCCCGAACCTTTACGCCTCACAGGTCACTAGGGTTCCGTTGCGGGTTTGGGATGCCACTTGCGAACGGTTCGAGCTTACCTCGTTCCCATCTCCGTTCACTCCTATTGTGGACAACCCAGACTTCACGCCAGGGACAGAACCGGGTGCCTTTGCGCACTGGCGGGAGAAAGGCTGCAGAGCGCTTTTCCATGTGTACGGAGAGGATGGGATCCTCCCCTTTGAGGGCCTTAAAGAGAGTTACCAGCTGGTGGAGGCGGACAGGATGCGATATTGGCAGGTCAGACATTGGGCGCTACATCCACAGGTGCGGGATGCAGCGGACAGGAACCTGCTCCCCTATGAGCGATGGTTGGCGACGCGTGCTTCAGATGCGAAACTCATATCGGATCTATATAAAATGCTACAGCCTCCGACCGTACACATTTATAACCCTGGCCGGGAGAGGTGGAACAGGGAGCTGGGGAGGACGCTGAGTCATAAGGAATGGGAGCAGATCTCATACCGAGCGCGACACTCTGCATATCATGTGGGGCTCACGGAAACCTTCACCAAGGTTTCGACGTACTGGTACCGCACTCCCGAACGCTTGCACGAAATGAACAGGCTCTTAGACACTACATGTTGGCGCGCTTGTGGACACACTGGGACACTGACACATATCTTATGGGACTGCCCCCTGCTACTGGATTATTGGAAGGAGGTGCTCGATGAAATTGATAAATGTTTTGACATAGAGTTACCTCGTTTCCCAGCATACACCCTACTGGGCCTGCCTAATGCCTTGAAGTATCCGTTGAAATCCCGGAGAGGGAGACACATAGCCATCGCCTTGGGCTCCGCTGTGCAGAACATTCTAATACACTGGCGCACTCCCACTGTTCCCTCGATCACGGGTTGGTTGCATAGGCTGTGGCATGTACTGGGCATGGAGAAACTTTCGCTTACATTGGCGGGGGAGATGGACCAATTCACGGAGCTGTGGCAGCCATTCCATACTTTATTGGCCACTGAATTCAGGGAGCTTACGTGCCCCAGATACCTGAGACTCCTTAGACTTACACCACCGATCACCTAAAAGGCCTGTGGGGAATGGATGAGTGGGGCACGCACGTTGGGAACATGATGGGAAAGGGCTTATGTGTTTCCGAGAACTTCCTTGCGCAGCACCGGACTGAGAGTTGGGGGGAGGGAAGGGGATGGGAATAGGGGGTTGTTGGGGTAGTTTGTTACATTAACTGTGAAATACAGTGGGATTGTTCTTTGCTTCCTGGTCGACGTACGACTACAATGCTCGAGGGTGCCACCCATAGAGGCTCTTGCTTAGTTCAGACTGTAGAACCTTGAGGGTGGCGGTGAACTCTAGAGACTACATCAGCATTGATTTCTCATACTAGGTGCTATCTGTTATTGCCTGGTCCTTTTCTTGTTTTACATTGCTGTACTGCTGTATTTCCTTAATAAAAATACTTAAACCTAAAATGTAGAGAGTCTTTTACCTTGTTTTCCATTGTCCACTATTTCTGTCCTGTTCTGTTTTTCAAGTAGTCTCTCATGTAAATGTAGCTTCTTTTGAGGAGGCACACGTAGGTTCAAAACGTCACCAAAAATGTTATAAATAATGTAGCATAGTCCTTGAAGTTACTTGTAAGTGCTTTATTCCAGGTAAGATGGTAAGATAAGAAGTAGAGGATAAACCCCTCCAGGAGCAGCCTCCTGGCGCTCAGCCCTTCTTCCAACTGACAGTCTTACACACCAAACATTCTAGGCTGAGCAGCAGGAATAAATACAACACATCTGTTATTCAGCACCATGATACTAGTCTGGGTGAATGTGCACTTTACAAATACATGTTATGTCTTGGAAAATCCAACACGCAGAATTTCTAACATTACACTTTCTCGACGGTGGCAAATAGATCTGGCCAAAGTTTGCTGCATTTGTTGAAGAGACCTTACATCACCTCCAGGTGTAACTGCCACCCAAGACAAGCTAAGGCGCCAACGGCCAAGTTCGCCCCCCCTGGCGTTTAAAGATTCCGCCAGGTGGTTCACCAAGAAAAAGTGTCCAGGCATTTCCAGAGGCATAGAGCTTCCTGGCACAAGTTCCTGGACCCCATTCCACCCTGCTTGAATGCCAGAAGGCGATGGTATTGTCTGTAAGCACTTGCACCAGCCAGAATGAATGCTTTCAAAGCCAAGCAGATGGCCAGCAGCAACTAGCGGTAGATATGGAGCGAGGTTTCTGCCAGAGAACTCGGACCTCTGACCTCAACCGCTCCTTGGTGTGGCCGCCTCAACTCAGAAGTGATGCCCCGGTCACCACTGCCAGCTTTGGGTAGGGGAAGATAGGTTCTTCTGATGATCCAATCACAGTCAGCAGCCACCACGGCAGGCCTTGGGCAGTCTCCTCTGAAATCTGGATGATGTTGGATCCACTGAGACTTCAAATCCCACTACAGAGCCGGCATATAACATCTGGTGTGTTTGACCAGCAAAATGGAGGAGTCTATCAGTTCCAGCTGCCTTAGATTCGACCTCATTGACACCCAGAACAGAGGTTGAAAGGTTGGAATCATAGCCTGAATGTCCTGGGCTCTCCTTTTCAGGGGAGAGGCAAGAAACCAAACTGTTTCCATGAAGGCTCAGATGAAGGTTAGCATGTCAAGACATGTAAGGCAAGACCCAACACTCCCACCCAGGTGGCATACTTCATCATCAGGCTTTCTTGTGTTCTAATGGTGAGAAGGCTTCCTAGAGCAAAGAAAACACTTTACAGACTCTCCAATTAGTAGATTGAGATAGAGGGATCCCATAAAGTGTGTCTAAAAATCTCCTAGATATCCCAAGAACACATTTTTGTGGGTTCAGACATGTTTGGGAAAAGAACATGGTAGTGGGTTTCACCCCTGCGTGTCAGTGAGTATACCTCCGTTTAGGTACTGTGACTATGCAGGACTGGACTACTGAGCACAAATACCTAGCACTCCTACATATTACATTCAACTACAAATTCATACGGTAAGGTTATTTGGTGATTGTTTTATAACAGCTGTTTTCTATAATGTTCTCCTGCCTGAAGGGCACAAAGGACATTCTATGCATTCTATGAAATTTCACAATTGACTCTAATCAGGATCTTCCTATTACCATACATATAGAGTCTCTCTATATCAATATCCCCTAGACACGAACCAGCAAGGTCTTTGATGCCATTTTACAAAACACAGAACTTTATTTCATCTAGTGGCTTTGTGTATGGAATGTGCCCAATTTGCACATATTGTGAATTGTTTTGACTATGACAACAAACTATACGACCAGATACATGGATGGGTGGCACTTTTGCCCCAAGCACTGCGTACCTCTATGTTCACCAATTCAAAGCAGATTAACAATCTGTTTAAAGAGCACATTAGGCTGTGGCGTTGAATCTATTGATGACTTGCTGGTGATTTGTTGAGGCAACCTTGCCGGAGCCAAGGAATTTGTGCCATGGGTCAATGGAAGGGATCTTTTCTTAAATTCTCCCACTTTATCTGTGATAGGGAGATTTCATTTTTGGAACTAATCATCTCCATTAAAGTGGAAACTCTAGATACAACTGTCTACAGAAAACCAACTTTTACTCTGAAAGTCAAAATCCTTGGGCACTATAGGATTGCAGCCAAATTGGCGGATAGGAACTTTCCTCATATGATTATCGGATAAGCAAGTAAAAGCGTGAGAAACAGCAGTGATGCTTTATTGGAATCCAACCCTAAGACCACGACTGAGAGATTGACATGCATTACCACCTTCTCCACTGAAACCAATACTGTGAAGAGACAAGTTAGGAAATATTGGAAAATCCTCAACAGCGGTGGCATGTGCTAGGAACAACCCCTCTTCTCTTTTAAATTGAGTAAATGAATTAATGACATTCTAAATAGGAGAGGAAGGCCATAGTTAAGTCCACTAGCAACTTCTGGGGTCTTCCCGCTGTCACTGGAAACTTTCCATGTGAGCACTGCTCTGTATGCATGTTCACCAATCCCACACGGAGAGTAGAAATAGACCATGGCTCTTAAAATATTTCACCTATTTTAACAGTGTGAATGTCATTTATCTGATCACTTGCCCATCTGATCTGTTCTATGAGTATACCACCACATGTAAAATACAGATTCATTTGAGTGAACACAGGAGCACCATCAGATGTGGAAAAAGCTTCACCATAATGATCAGACATTACACTAAAAAACATCGCACAGCCGATGATATCAAATAGACTGCACTGGAAAGGGTAAATGCCAATCCACTAAACGTTAACAATACATACCTCATTAACCAAGGAGCAGAGATTGTTGTATGGGCTTAATAATGAGATCTCGTGGCTATGTTATGTAATGCTATTATACCTTAATATAGCGCAGACTTACACAAGGTGTATCTCAGCGCTTTGCTAACACAGGGCCCAGCAACTGATCAAAACAACCAAGTCTTTAAAAGGTTTTTAAACTTCGCAAAGTCTAGACAAGTGAGGATGTAGTACAGAAGTTGTTTCCAGGCCAGAGGGGAAGTGAAGGAAAATAATCTTCTGTCAAATCTAGAAGTGCGAATGCGGGGTACAGTCAACAAGGCTTTGTCGCTAGATCTGAAGTTTCTATCAGGACACTAATGACTCTGTTTCTTCTTTAGGTAAGTGGGGCTCCTCCCCAGATACTTATGTGTGAGACAGAAAGCTTGACAACCACACGCTTACTGACTGGCCACTAATGCAAGGCTCTCAGCTTTGGGGCAGAGGAAGAGCCTACAGGAAGATTACAAACCAAGCGTGCAGAAGTATTCTGCACCACCTGAAGTTTGGATAACAGAGGGTCATTGACGGCCACTAGTAGGGCATTACCATAGTCAAGCAGACTCATGACTAAAGCTTGAACCAGAGTTTTCCTAGCAGAGGATCGAAGGCAAGGGAACTTTTTCATCAATACCCACACAGTGGCAAAACAGGCACCTTAGATTGAGGAGATGTGGATAGGGCTTGATTCAGCCTGACACCGAGGTTTTTCACACTTTGCCTGGGAGACAGGCAGTTTTGAGCTCAGGGGCCACCGGTCTGCTGACCAGAGCTGATGGGTTTTACCAAACAGCAGTATCTCTGTTTTGTCTCTGTTGAGTTGGAGAGAAATTGTGGTCATCCAAGCAGCAATCCTTCTCATACAATCTATAAAAGGATGTTTTACCACATCAAGGTCCTGTCCAAACGAGATAATTATCTGCATATGATATATTATTAGTCACAAGATTTAACAATCTGGGCAGGGGGGGGGGGGCACGTAGATTTTGAATAACGTAGGGCTCATGATTAAACCAGGGGGACACCCTTTTTAATAGAAATGGTGCGAGATTTGAAAGGGCCCAGAGCAATCGTCTGTGTTCGGCAGCCTATGAAGTCAACAGACTCTAAAAAGGCTTTGCCACAGATGCCTATCTCACACAGTCTGCGACTCAGTATTGTGTGAGCAATGGTACCAAAGGCAGCTGACAAGTCCAGCAGCACGAGCTTGGAAGGAGAACCAGCCTTTAAGGATAGCTGGATGGTATCAGTAACTGCCACCAACATGGTTTGAGTGCAATGCAATGCCCTGAATCCAGATTGGGAGGAATCAAGAACCTTATAGTGCTCCAAATATATTGTAAGTTTCTTATTTACCAGATTTTCCAAGGTTTTTCTCAATAGTGAGAGAAGCGAGATGGGGTGATAGGTTCTTTCACTCTGTGTTAGTTTTAAAAATATATATATTGGCAACACCTGTGCAGCTTTCCAGGCTAGGTGAAGTTTGGCCATTTCTAGGGATAAGTTGATAAGGGAGAGATTAGTAGGTGCAATCATGCTCGATAGACTAACAGTAATCCTTGCATGCAATTACCAGCTTTATTATGGACGTGCCAGAGATATCAAAAACTGTTTGTGTAGTACTTGGTTATTTTTGATTCCAACGTTTAATTTTGTCCCGTTTGTCTGTCTTTGTATTTCTATGTTTACCACATGGTCCAAGTGAAAATATTAGCACTGATCATAAGAATGTATCTAAAAGCATTGATTGCATGATGTATAAGCGGTTTGCGTGAAGAGTGTTCATAAGTAAGAGATCTTGGTTCTGAAGAATAACAAGGTCCCTTTTATAGGGCCACTTGGCAGAAACATATTGACCACAGGGGTGCAGGAGTACTAATTCTTCTTTGGCACCATACACTTGCTTTTTAACCCTCCCCTTCATACTTAAGGATTGAAATGTTTTTTTGAGATATACAAGAAATGTTTAGTCAGACCTTACTACACCTCTATCACAATCTACAAATTGGAGATTCTGTAAAGTGCTTCCTTTACTCAAGGAAGCCCGGTCATCATAAGAACCATTTTTGGTGATCGAGGAAGCCTGATGACGAAGTAGGAGATGTAGGTAAGAGTGTGAGGGCTTACCTTACATTTTTTTTAATGCAGCCATTGTCTGACACACGGGACTTACAGTAATTGTTCCCATTGCTGAAGTGAATTGTACATGGTTAGGCGTATCACTCACTAGTCGGTTGTCGCTTTTTTGTTTTCCTGAAGCTTTGTTGCAGAGTGCAGACCCAGAAAACCTGATACCTTTAATTCGTTCTCTCACAGTTGTGAGGGTTTTATTCTCCCAGTTTCTGAACTACCCTACCCTTCCCTTCTTTTTTCATTTAAAAAAAAAAATGTTTTTTATTGTTATTACGTGTTCATTCACATCCATATGAACAAAACACAATAAACATCTCCATCTGAAGTTAGGTTGTACATAGCACACCTTACGGTATACACGACATATCTAAGCATGGGCTGAAAATTCGTTGCGCTCGCGAAATGTGCCGATTTTTGGCAATTTCGCGTTCCGCGAATCACACGAAATTGCCAAACAATCCGCAATTCGCAAGTTCGCGAAATTCTTTGCTTGTTCGCGCTTCAATAATACAATATCGTGCGCGCTGCGTTGACTTACCTTTATTCTGAGTTTGCCGAGTTGTTTTCCTCCCGCGAACAAGATGGTCTTGCCCAAAAAACAACTGCATGGTAAGTTCGCGGTAGCCGCGCTGAAAAAAAACCCCGCGAACACACCAAAATAAAAAAATTCGCAAGTTCGCACAAATTTCCATTGTCTAAATCCCTTAGTGTTAGCCATTGTGCTCAAACGTCGAGTCTACCAGAGGGGGGTGGCTTGTGTATTAAGCCACCGGGGTGGGGGAGGAGGCCCTCTGGCTCAAGGCCGGACTCGGGGAGCTACAGGGTCCCGCCCCCGGCGATCGAGAGCTCCCACCCCTTCGGTTGCCCCGTCACCTGGACCCCGTATGGCGCCGCCGCGCCTTGGGCACCTCCCGGCCGGGTGGGCCCGCGGCCTTCGGGGCGGGGCCGCCCCAGGTAAGAGAGCCGCTCTTCCGTAAGCCAGGCCCATGCCGCATGTGGAGTGTCAAAGAAGAAGGTCTTTTCCTGAAATAAAACCCTAAGATGGGCCGGGAAGAGAAGCCCATAGCGGAGGCCCATGGCTCCGAGTTTTTGCTTGACCTCGTCGTAAGACCGACGTTGTGTCTGCACTTCCCTAGATTAATCCGGAAAGATCATGATCCTGAAATTCTGGAAGTGCACTGGACCGTGCATCCTGGCGGCCTGGAGAATCGCGTCCCTGTCCCTGAAGTTGAAGACTCGAGTGAATGATGGGGCGAGACGGAGCCCCAGGAGGGGGTTTAGGAGCAAGAAAGCGGTGAGCTCGCTCCACCGCGAACCAAGGGGAAAGCTTTTCTTTAGGGACCCAGGACCGATCCAAGTCTCGATGAAGATGTCAGTACGCCCCTGCTCCACTCCCTCCGGAAACCCCAGGAGGCGTAGGTTGTTTCTTCGGGCCCTGTTTTCGGCATCCTCTGCCCTGCGATGTAGCTCCGTGGTCTGGGCCTGCAGGCGGGCCACTTGGGATTTAAGCATGCCCATATCATCTTCCAACGTGGAGAGACGGGACTCCGCCTCCACAATACGGGCCGTGGCATTACGGAGGTCTTGCCGGATCAAGGACACGTCAACCCGCACTTCCCCGATCTTGGTTTCGACAGAAGCCTGCGATGCACTAATCGCCTGCAGGATAGTGGAGAGGTCCCCTCCGGTCGCCCCAGGCGTCGTCACAGCCCCGACTGCCGGATCCCGGTCAGGCTTGGTAAATTGGTCCATTGTCATTTGAGTTGAGGGCCCACTGGCCTGGGAAGTGCGGTTCCTGCCCATGGACCCAAGAGGCAGGTGGGGACGCTCGCCCAGGGGGAAAGGGTGACACGTACACAGCCGCGCTTAGGCCAGCACCCAGTCACCCGGTATGGCGGCCGATCTGTCCCCAGTCCCCACGATGGAGGGGTGCCCAGTCTCCAGAACAGTGCACCCCAAGAACCAATGGCAGTCCTAAAAGCAACTCCAGGGGCTAAGACTCTAAGATTTACCCCAAGCCCCCAGCTCGAGGTCCTGGGCCTCCAAGTTGGAAGAAGGGGCAGCCGACCAGGCAGACCGACGTTAGGCCCCAACGCACCCCAGCCCACCACCGACGGTGCAGGCAGGGCTGACGAAAAAGCGGGGGGGGCGCTCATTCCCCTACAGGGCCCATCGTCCACAGCTCGCCCTCGCCACCCCGGCCCCAGAAGACAGTTCAAGAGGAGGTCGGCGGTCGCAGCCCCCAGCGCCTCTCACAGTCCCTGCCCCCCAGGCAGTCAGAGGGGCGCTATGTCTGCAGCTGGGCCCTAGGGGGGGCGCCCCGGCAGGGGAACCAGGCGCAAAGGCAGGAGGGTCCAGAAGGCAAATCCGACTGACAGGGTGGGCCCAGGCTACCCAACCACTCCACAACGGCCGGGCCCCAAGCCTTACCAGACCCAGGTCCTCTTTCTCCGCGGCCCAACTCGGCCGCCGCAGGATGCGGGGGGGGGGAAGGGGCCACTCCACTACTCCCTCCGCCTCCCCACCCTGCCCGGGCCCACGATGTAGGCCACCACTCCACCGGGCGCCCAGGAGTTCGAGTCAGGCCCACAGGACGGGCGGCGCGGGGGCGCGATTTTGCAGAGAAGAGGCCGCCCGGAGCGGAGGAGAGCACCGGCGGCCCAGGCAGCAGGCAGGTCAGTCCAAGCGGGCCCCGGACAAAGCAGGCCGGTTCCCAGAAGACGCACAGGGGGGGGGAGGGGCACCCTGCAACCCCCCCCGCCTCCTCACCTCGCCCAGATCACGTCGCAGGCCACCACTCCACCGGGCGCCCAGGTCCGGGTCAGTCCTCCAGAGCACCGGCAGTTGGATGCAGCTAGGCAGGGGTATGGCCGCTCATGGCTCTCTCAGGATACAGCCATCGCCAGGGGAGCCACAGCGCCGTTCCGCTCGCCCAGTCCCCACCAGTCGCCCCTAGGTCAGCCTTCCGTCCTCGCGGACACAGAGGCCGGGGCTCGCTCATCCTCCTGGGCTGCTGTTTAGCCCTCTGCCCCCGAGCGCGGCCGCCACCCTCCGCAGGCACAGGCAGTAGACGGCAGAGTGGGATGGGGGGCCGCCGGGACGCCAGGCCGGAGAGCTAGGCCCACAGGATGGGCCGCGCAGGGACCGCCATTTTGTAGAGGAGAGGCCGCCCGGAGCGGAGGACAGCACTGGCGGCCCAGGCAGCAGGCAGGTCACTCCAAGCGGGCTCCGGACCAAACAGGCAGGCTCCCAGAAGTGTCCCAGGGCCTACAGGGCGGCGATGGTCAGAAATCGTGGGCTGATGCGAGGCGGATGACGGAGGGGTCCGGAGCACTCTTAGAGTGTGACCGCCATCTTGATGCCTCAAGCCACGCCCCAGGGTTCTTTTTCTTATGTTCTAAAAAGGGGAGATGTGTGGTGTCTTGCTTCTTCTGGTTACTGTTACCCATGAAGCCACCTCTAGAATCTTATGACTTCACTATGTTGGGGCTCCAAGGGTAGATATCTGGTGTAGACAGTTGATGGATGAGGTAGGAATACAGGCTTATCCCAATTTACCTTCATATTGTAAGCTGCTTTCCTACACTGGGCTCATGCTAGACCTGAGAACAATAGCTTGAAAAAAAAGCAGTGTGAAACACTAAGACTTAAAGGGGCCAGCCATGGAAGAGAAAAACAGTCCTGATTGCCCTAGACATGCATCTCCAACAGCAACAATATACTTTCTAGAATATTTCTGTTTGATAATGGCATCCAGAGTTTTGAGATCTACTTTAACATCATGCACTTGATGTACCCTTCAGTTGCGCCCCAGCAGTGCTATTATCCTCTAAAGTGGAGAAGAGTAGATTTATCATGCATGCAGATTTGTGCCATGTATTTTTGGGGTAAAAAAGAAAGAGCATAAGGTGAGATGCATCATAAAAGAGTTTGAGGACAAGATGCTGTAATGGACCTGCAGTCACTGCATCAACAGCCAGAAACATGTGGCAATAATACAAGAAATGAAGGTTAAGATAAAGATTCAGATGATAACACACTCACCAACTCTAAGCATTATTGATCAGAGATAAAAAAAAGAACTAAGGACAAGGAGTAGGAAGCAAAAGAAACACCAAGCTTTCACATGGGAAACAAAGATTTACTTGAAGTTATCAAAACACCAAATGTTAGTGAGTAGGATTTTTCATTAAAGACTCTGAATTTGATTCAGTCCCAATATTAGTATCTGAATTATTCCAGAGCTGCAAGAGATTTCCATTCCCCATACGCTCAGATCAGAGTAGCCTACGATGAAGTTTCGAAATGCAAGTATATGAGGTATAGGTCAGTCTATTGTGAACATTAACAGTTTCATTCCAACAGGTACACACAGGATATGCACACTGACCAGTCACAGGTTTAAGATGCACTGTTTTCTCCAGAGTATCACCGGAAGACTGTAGCGTCGCCTGAATATGACATAATATGACAGCAACACTTGATTCTTCGTCATGTATTTTCTCTTGTAATTGTCTGTCATTCCTTGACATGTGCAGGCAGAGTTGTGCTTGGCATCGAAGTGCTTGCTGGTATAGTAACCGCCAGAGGAATGTCAGCCTGCAGCACATCAACAGTGATTAGATAGTAAAAGAATGTGCAGAACAGGAAATACATCATTTGATTGCTGTAAATTAAGTCATTAATGTAGATAAATACTGTAGATGGCACTTACATAAATATGTTTGAGAATAAGTTACGTGGCAAATATTGTTTAACAATAGCTGCATGGTGCAGCAGAGAAGCATTACTGTTTTCCTCCCATTCACACAAATCCCATTCACACAAACCTGATATTGAAAATAAATAGCTACTCCACTATCCTATACAAGTACACACCAACACTTAAAATGGTTTATGTAACATAAATAGCACATGATAAAGTGTTTCCTCACCATTAACACCTGTTATTTACAGCGCATAGAGCTGGCAGTATGAGGTGCTAGATAAAAAACATATAAGTATAAGTTATAGTCGTCATGCTGTTAACTAGAACTGTAACTAGTTACACCCTTTCAATTGCAAATGCTTTGTCTGTGTCTCTGGTAATAATGTTATCAAAATGAAAGGCCTCACGGTAATGGTAAATATATGTACCTTGTTGTCATGGATGAGCCATGTTGCCTGAACTAGTAGTAAAGTATCGTCTGTTTATGCATCAAGACCGTCTTGCTTTGCCAAAAACTCAAGACAGTTCTTATACTGATGCCTGCCAGTTTGACAAGATCTTTACACATGCCAGAATAGCTTTACAGACGTTTGTAATAGGAGACGTGGAGTTTGGACCAAGATGCACAAGTTACTTACCTTAGGTAAAATGCTTTCTGGTGGATAATATCACTGCAAATTCCTCACCATGAGACTATCCCTAGTTGCCAGACTGGCTCCAGAAGACATTTCAGCTTAGCCCCTGGATGCCAGTCAGCGGCCCTGCATTGACTTCTCTCTATCACAAAAGGGATTACCGGAGCCAGTGTAAGAGTTACAGATGCGCGACGACATAAGTTTCTGGACACTGTCTGCGCCCTCAGACATGGAGTCAAAAACAACCAATTAGGGGGGGCGTGGCTAGCGTCCAACCAAGATGGCCACAGCCTAAGGGACCTCCGTGACCCGTGGAGATTTCCCACGAACTCCGCACATCTATCCTGCCCGAAAATTGCACCACTGCAGCGACTTCAAAACCGGAGCTTTCCCGCTACCGGAATAAACTACCAGCATCGCGGAGCTCTCTGGCCCGCCCAAGTTACACTGCAGTGAAGATCGTGGCCTACTAGGACTGCCGGAGCCGGGGACTAGATTTCAGCAGAGACCCGGAGGCCGGAGCGGCGGGAAAGGCGCCAAACCTCCTTGGGCGGTTACGGGGCCAGCGCCACCCGCCGGACCTAAGCAGACATCGGGCCCTGCGGGGGGAGCGCTCCTACCACGGAAACGGACACGAGTGGGCCCGAAGTTGAGGCCGAAGCGGAGCGGACGGCCTGAGGTGCACCCCGGGGCCCAGGAGCAGTTGGGGAGGTAAGCGGAGGTCCACACATTGCCCCGCGTCGCACTGGCTGCAGATAACGAGCAGCTCACCCGGCAGCAATCCTAAGAGTTCCCCGGCACCAGAAACAACCCAAAAGGAACCCCGGCACAGATATCTGTATACTCACGGACACTAGGTTCAGACGGGCCGCTTAACGTTGTGGCACACAGAAACACGCATTGACGTCCAGGGGCCCAACAGAGAGGGACGTGAAAGGCGAAGGCCGGAATAAGGGAGGGCAGGGCTCTGGTCCTAGGACGGCGTTGAAGTGTTAAGGAGGACGAAAATACCAAGTGGCAGGCTCAGCCCCAGGTAGAACAACTCCAGGTGCGCAGCGGCAGGCAACAATGAGTGGCAGGGGGTTACGGGCGCACGGACTGGAGAAATATGCCTACAATAAAGATAGCGTGGACTCGGCGAAAGTGAACGCGCCGCAGCCAACCGCCCAAGCGCCCCACAGCCCGGGCGCCCCCGGTGAAATCACCCTCAAAGATGTAATGGCGACATTGCAGACGATGCAAACCTCCATGGGCACCATCTCCACGGACATTTCTTTTATGAGAGCCGACCTAACTAAAGTATCGGACCGCTTGGGAGAAGTGGAGAAAACAGCGACGGGGCTCTCGGCGGACACGGCGGACTTGCAGATCAGAGTGCGCTCACAGGAGCAGGACAACACCATGCTGAAGGCAAAGCTGGACGAGCAAGAAGGTAGACCCCGACGCAATAATGTACGCCTGGTTGGCGTGCCGGAGACGGCCGGGGGGCCGGCCCTGGACCTCTTTGTGGAGGACCTAGTCCAGAACCAGCTTCAACCTAGGGGTCTCTCTAAATATTTTTCGGTGGAGCGAGCGCATCATGTACCGGGAGGAAAACCGCGCTCAGGTAATCCGCCGCTTCCGTTTTTGGCGCGCATTTTCAACTTTCGAGATCGGGACGCTATATTGCAAGCTGCTCGGATAGCCCCACCGATCAAAATTGAGAACTCGGAGGTCACATTTTACCCCGATTACACAGCAGCGGTGGCACAGCAGCGGAGGAGCTTCACAGAGGTGAAGAAGGAGCTCCGCGCCCGAGAAATTAAATACCCCATGATTTTCCCAGCGAGGCTACGTGTAGAATCCGAGGGGAAGGCGTGGTTTCTGGAATCCCCTGAGGAGGCGAGAGAATGGCTGGAGGGCTGGCGACTGGCGCGAAGACCCAGGCATCGAGGGAATGCTCGCAACGATTCAGACGGTGGAGGGCAGAGTGCAGAAAATGGACACTAGGGAGTGGCCGGCGCAGTCAAAACCCTCACAGGCTACGGACGGACAATGGTAACCGGAGTCATGGAGGAACAGTCGTTCTCGAGGACCACGACCCATAAGTGGGCTCTACGGAGGGAGGCGGGGGGGGTCATGGCTGATCACTACGGAGACATTTGGCAGGAGCTGCAGGTTGGCAAATGAAGACTGCTGCAGGTAGGAACTATCGAACCTAAATGCACGGACGGGACTGACCTCCTATACGGGGACTTCATAAGGGTTACGGGGACTACCCCCACTTGTTATGACACTCACTAGGGTTAAAAAAGCACTCTGCTCAGTTGGGGTGGTGGATAGTTGTGGATCCGCCGGGCAGGGAGGCAGGGTGGGGGGCAGGGGTTTTAAGTATTGTACAGTTTATGCGACTTTCTTTACAGGTTATAGTTCCACAGTCACTCCTCATCACGACACAGATGAATACACGGGCACTGGGGACATGCGCAGGCCAGGGGGCTGCATGGCCACATACACCTCAGGACCGCCATGTTGAATAGCGAAGCAATGGGCCCTGAACCCCAAACTCCACGAAAGGTCACCCCTCTTCTGTCCAATATATCCTGGAATGTGAGCGGTTTGGGACACAAAATAAAACGAGGACTGGTCCTGCAATATCTAAAGAGAAAAGGCCCGACGGTGGTATTGCTTCAGGAAACTCATTTGACAGGGCTGGCCTGTAAGGCACTGAACCGCTGAAGATTTAAGATGGCCGCTCATGCAGAATTCTCCACCGGATCCAGAGGGGTGGGTATACTGATTCATAAAAGCTCCCCACTGGTGATCAAGAAAAACTGGGCGGATAATCAGGGCCGTTTTGCCGCTCTCACGTGTCAGTGGGGGGACGCCTCTACAATATGGTCTCTGTATACATCACGCCGACACTTCACCAGTCAGCGTTCCACGACCTTGGGAAACTCTTGTTAGATTTACCGGAGGGCGAACTGATCTTAGGGGGGGACTTAAATGCAGTAAGTGACGCGGCCCTCGACCGCAACCCACCCAGAGAGGAAAACAGATCCAATCAGGCCCTCAGGGACTTTCTTGACGCCATGGGCCTCACAGATATGTGGAGACTAAAACACCCCATCGACCGGCAATACACTTTTTACTCAGTGGCACATACTAGTCTCTCGCGTATAGACTACATCCTAACACTAGCGGTAACCCCAGAGAAGGTAACAGCGGTCGAACACCTAGCGAGGGGAATCTCTGACCACTCCCCGATACACCTTACCTACACTACACAGCTCCCTCGACGGCAAAGAATTTACCCCCTCTATTCTTACCTACAGAACCGTAAAATAGCAAAGGTCCTAGTAACAGCCACGGACCACTACTTCACAGAAAATGCATCGACGGTAGATTCACCATGCACGCTTTGGGAGGCATACAAAACAGTTATCCGGGGGCAAGCCATTTCCACTATCACCCGCCACAAGCGGGAACACAGGCATAACGTTGAATCCTTAGAGGCGGCTGGGTTAGAGGCGGAAAGAACACACACTGTAGACCCCACCGAAACTACAGCACAGCCCCTTACATTAGCTACCCAGGAGTTCCGAGCATATGCCGTAGAGATGGCAAAGATGAGATACACAGACACCAAGCACAGGGTTTATGAAATGAGGGACAAGACAGGGAAAATGCTTGCTTGGATGGAGAAGAAAGAAAGGGCGGATAGATGGATTGCACAAATGACGCGAGAGGACGGTACACTTATAACTGACCCCCAGTTAATCGTAGAAGAATTAGCGACATACTACGAACAGGTGTACACACCACGGGAAGGGGTGACGGAAGAGGAATGCTTGCAATTCCTGAGTGGGATGCCGCTGACCACTCTTTCGCCTGAAGATGTGGAGGCGCTCGAAGCGGACTTATCGGGGGAGGAGGTGGGGAAGGCTCTGGCGGCACTGATTACAGGCAAAGCAATGGGGCCCAATGGTCTACCAGTGGAGCTATATAAAAAGGTTGCGACTAAGGTCACTCCCCATCTGTTGGACATGTATAATGACTGTTTCACACAGGGAACACTAACAAGGGACCAGAGATTGGCGACCATAGTGACGATACACAAACCTGGAATACCACCGGAGCAGCCCTCTTCCTACAGACCAATTTCATTGATACACGCAGAAGCGAAGATATTGGCAAAAACACTAGCGTTACGACTGCAGACCCACTTTACGACACTGGTCCACCCAGACCAATCGGGCTTTATGCCTGGGCGCAGCACCTCCCTGAATCTACGGCGCCTTAATGGGGTTCTAGCTCGCACTTCATTGCTCCAAGACGACGCTGCCATTCTTTCCTTCGACGCAAAGATGGTGTTTGATTTGGTGGAATGGCCATTCATGTTTGCGGTACTAGAGAAGGAGGTTCGGCCCCAAATTCTGTGGGTGGATTCGACTGCTATACACGGCACCATTGGCACAGGTTGTGGCAAATAGCCGTATATCCAGAGAGTTCGCACTGGGCAGAGGGACACGACAGGGGTGCCCGCTTTCCCCTCTCCTCTTTGCACTGATATCGGAACCATTGGCGACATGGGTACGCACGACACAACTGTTTAAGGGGCTGACATGGGAGGCGGGTTGGGAGGACCGAATCTCCCTATACGCAGACGATGTGTTAATTTACATGACGTCCCAGACAGAGTCCCTGGAGGTATTATTCCACATCCTTACAGTATATGGGGAAAAATCAGGGTACACGATAAATTGGTCTAAGTCACTGCTCTATTTACTGTACGGCCCGACGCCGGCACTTCCCCTAGAATGTCCCCTACAAATTGTAACTGGGGGATTTAAATACTTAGGCATGTACGTCACGCCCCAAGAGAAGGTATTTGTAGACGAAAATTTGATGAGGCCCCTACAGAGGTTGAAAGCAGACATTTCACACTGGCGGTCCCTACCGCTTTCGCTGTTGGGAAGGGCACCACTCTTTAAAATGCTGGCACTCCTGAGATTTCTATACGCTCTCCAAAATACCCCCTTTCCAGTTCCACCAGCGTATTTTAAGGCTATAGAGGCAGAACTTTCATCCTTGCTATGGGATGGCAAGTCCGCCGGCATTGCGCAGTCAAAATTGATACGCAGCTGGTACGATGGGGGAATAGCCCTACCTAGCGTCAAGAAATATTACTGGGCTGCGCAGCTAGCGATTATCAATCAATGGCTGCACGCCCCACACGATGATCCGGTGTACCGATTGGACAGGGAGGTGCTACCGGCAGATAGCTTGATGAAAGCCCTCTACACAAACAAGAAGAAGCACACCCTGTCAGGTCCCACGGCCCACACGATCAGAATTTGGCACACAGCACAGAAAGCGTTAGGATGGGAAGGGGTGCTCACACTGGCCACTCCCCTATGGGCAACACGCAAACTGGGCACCTTGGTCAACACAAAAGGGTTCAAACAGTGGGACCTAATAGGCATTACTAACATCGGCGATCTATGGGTAAGAGGGGAAATCATACAGTTTCCAGCACTCCAAGAAAAATACGGACTGGCAGACTCGGAGCTATACCGTTACATTCAAATCAGGCATGCACTGACAAGCGCTATCTCCCTGGGTACTAAACTGGCTGATGCGTCGCCCCTAGAAGACAGACTCCTCACAGACCACATGGACAAAAAGGCCATATCGCAGACATATCGTAAAATACTAAATAATCTCCCAGATCCCACGGTGGTTCTCCGTAGCAGGTGGGAGGTGAAGCTAGGGGACATAGAAGACTCAGACTGGTTGGACGCGCTAGCATCAGCCAGGGAGGCGGCGATCCCGTCTCGCCTGAAACTAGTGCAACTTAAGGTGCTGCATCGTATATACTACCCTCGCACCACATTACACAAACTGGGACATGCACCTGATCCACTTTGCCTGAGGGGATGCGGACAAACCGGAACATACTTTCACATACTATGGGACTGCCCACAGATACAGGTCTATTGGGAGCGGGTTCTACTTGAGATCGCAGAAGTGGGTGGGGTAGAATTCCAGACAGATCCAAAATGTTGTCTATTGAATATATGGCAACCTACAGACCTAAACACAGCGATGAAAGCCTGGGCAACGCTGGGATTGGCAATAGTGAAGCATAATATAGCTAGGAACTGGGGATCCGGGATGATACCCACGCTGCTACAATGGGAAACGGCTATGGACGCAGCCATGGTATCAGAGAAAGCAGTCTACACCCATCGGGGATGCCCCAAAAAATGGACGAGAGTTTGGGGGAAATGGAACGAATTCCGGGGGAATATTTGTGAACCACCTTGTGAGACATTAACCCCTGAGAGTCGTCCATGACTGTAGAGAGATCGAACAATGTGTTGGTGCCCGGCGCTATTGCAGAAATGTATAGGGGGGAGAGAGGATGGAGGGAAGGGGGGTAAAGTCCTGGGGCGGGAACAATACTGCATAACTTTGTGCTGTACACGGTGTCTAAAGAATGTATTCGCTCGAATTGTAATATGTTTAATCTTAAGAGGGAGATGACTGTAGTTAATGGATGTATGTAAACTCCTGAACATGGAAATGGAAATAATAAAAAAAGTTTTCCAAAAAAAAACAACCAATTATTTGTGCCAGTGGGCCGACCTCTAATTTGGCACCTTGTCAGATGTAAAAGAGCCCATTCCGCAGGCAGTTGGGGGGTGGAGAATCTGCGGTTAGACACAGTATCCATTAAAAGAGCGTTACTGAAGGTAAGTAATTTTCTTCTGATGGATACTTTTCTCAGAAGATTTCTCAGCCTTAGAATAGTTATAAAAAAACAGTACCTCTTGCAGTGCATGTCTTTGGAATGAATCCGACCAAAAAGTCCTGCAAGTTCAAACAGCCAAAATGCCCTTCCCGTCAGACCTGGCTGTCAAGGCAATGGGGCTTCATGAACATGTGTCCTAATGCCCACATTCTAATCTGTCAAATATCCAGGACAGGCAGTTTGCACACTGTTAGACCTGTCTGGCCCTTTGCGTAGTCCCTCCAATTTATTATTTCTTTTGTTCCCTTTTTGCCCCTCATACCCTTATTCATTTTTGTGTCCACTAGATTTTTCAAGGTGTTGGTCTAGGGGATAGGTGCTCTTTCGCCCTCATAGTTTTTCACCTCAGGCCTAGAGGCCTTTCCTGACAGGAATTTCCTTGGAGTCATAAAATGGTGGCTACCAACTGTCACAACTGTCATACCTGGAACCTGTCCCAGAGGATAGAGTAGGGCATTCCAGAACCTTCTGGTCCCTTCTGGACCTCTGAGGGTCAGCCTATATAAGGCGGAATGTTGGTCAGCCATTTGGTCTTGCAGTGTAAGCTGGCTGGAGTTAAGGCTGGAGTATAAGACGGGGGTAGGATCATCAGAGGGTTGACCTCCCATTGTAGGGACGCTCCTTACTGGTTCACCACCCTTCTACCCTTATAGTCGTTATCCTGACCCTGCCTGTAGGGGTTCCTGAAGACCCTGGGCACCTGTACTCATCTGGTCCCAGCGAAAGGCGTGGGTGAGGGAGGTTGTACCTGTGGGAAGCCCCCTGACCAGTGAGGAAAGAGGCTCTAGTGCAGAGTTTGAGGAAAGGGACTCCTGGATACTTCCATCGGTAGCCAAGGGGACTGTGAGCAAAAGAGGAGTCATCAGACATTTTAATCAAACCTTCCTTCCCCCAACTCCCCGTTACCTGGGGTAGCCCCTTGTCAAGGAGTAGTCGGATTGACTGGATTGGGGCTAAAGTTGTGTGCCTGGCGAGGCGTCGCCGAGTGTACTGGCCGCCTGGTGGAGTCCGCCCTCGTCGCCCTGGGTCCGGTGACTGTGGCGGTGACATCGTGTGAGGAGAATCACCCTTTCCTTCCCTGTCTCTGATCAGCGCCGGCCCTGCTGTCTGAGCGCGTCAGTCGGCGCGTGTGGGCGGGACCGGAGGAGGTAGTCCTGCGAAGTCGAGCAGGCTCGGGCCTGAGCCGCTACTCTCCCACGCATGCCCGGTCGAGCCGCTTCCCTCAAGGAAGGCGGAGGCGGAACCGGACAGGGAAGCGCCTGGAGTGTAGCAGCGGCTCGTGTTTGTTGTTGTGCCTTCTTTCCCCCGCTTGAGCGCCACACGGAGGAGCTGGCTTGAGCGGGAGGGGAGAGCCGAGGAGCCCCCAGAGGCTGGTGAGCCACAGTGTGATTCGGTTCCTTTTCCTTGCCGCCCCGGCGATCGAAGACACCAGCCCAGCAGATTCTCTACAAGTAAGGAGGAGGTCGAGAGGGGGAAGTTGTCCTCTTTAAGTAAACAAAAACAAAGGCAGAGAAGCAAGGCCTAGTATTTATTTAAACAAAGGATCAAGCCTAAATCGTGCAGCGCCCATAAAGACTTCCATAGGGGTCTACACAGATTGTTGTTTCCTACTGGCTATATAAATATTGGTACAGTGCCTGCCTCGTGACAGTTCTCCAGAAGAGCAAGTCCTTAAATAAGGGAAGTGTGGAGGGTTAGCCAGTACTTCCTGACGTTGGTGGTGGAGTGGGAGTAAATGTGTTAACCATTCTTTTAGGGGAGTGCAGTCATTGCTCCCTGGGAACTTCTGTAATGTGATGTAAAGTTAGAAAGCCAAATAGTGAAAGAGTTTTGGCAACTTTGAGGAACTTAATAATCTCATGATTAAATGTAATGTACTGAGCTGTAATTTCTGAAGACAAGAAAGCAAAGAATATTTTTATAAACAAGCTCGTATTTTTCCAAACAGTGGTGTAGTGTCATTTTTGGGTGATATTGCATTGAATTACTGCGGGGTGGCTTGCAACCTTTACACATGTGCCTCTGTTGAATTCGCCTTAACCTAGGCCAGGCTACCCTAGGTGACCTGACATATTTAGGTTCCAACACACACCAAAGCAGTGGTAACAGCCATTGCCCTGATGGAGTGAGCCCCCAGTCCTTCATGAAGCTGCTTCTTGGCCCAAACGAGGAATATCTACTTGGACAAAGTCCTTTTCTGCACTGCCTTGCCCATTTTTGCCCCTGAGAATCGCACAAAGAGGTAATTGTCCACCCGATAGTTTTTGGTGCAATCGCAGTAAAAGCTTAGTGCTCTTTTGGGGTCCAAATGATGGGCTCTCCTCATCTCTTTTGAGGCGCAGCACAGACCACTGTGAACAGAAATGGACTCTAATGTGAAAGGGAGTTAAAACCTTCAGTAAAAATGCAGATCTATTCCTCATGACCAGTTTGTCCAAAAAAGAAGGTGGTGTAAGGCGGCTGGCTAGCCAAACACTGAAGCTCACACATACAACAAGCTGAAGTCATCTTAATGAGAAAGAAAACTTCAGGGGCAGGAGACCTAGAGGACAGGTGTGCAACAGCTCAAAAAGGTTGCACATAAGACCAAATTGAGGTCCCAATGTGGCATCAAGAAGGGATTAGAAGTAAATGTTGATTAAAACTTTGAGAAATCATATGAGCGGGAGGCACCGGTCACAATTTTACCTTCGGACTTAGAAACATTTCTGGAGCTGTTTCTGCCGGGGTCCCTCAAGTCTTTTCACCAGTCCGGATTCTGTGGGGGTTCACCAGGTTGACTTTCAGGGAGCTCCCAGTCAAACTCTGGATGTTGGATGTCAAGAGCTCTTCAGTGGGATGAACCTGGAATCCATTCCGGGCTGCTGTTGAAGGTGGCCAGCTTGAATCTTGCAGTTGCGTTGGTCACCTTATGGAGCTTTTTTCCACAGCGGGTTTTCTAAACAAGGATGGCTAGTATGGTAAACACAAAAGGGTCCATAGATTACCTTTAACTGTGCCCACTGCAAGTGTTTGCTGAGCCACAGACAAACCAAATAACAAAACATTCAACGGTTTGGTATGCAATGGGTCTGTATTACAACTAGCACACCAGGCCACAAACTTGGTCATGGGTCTAGACATTTTGTAGGAAGTATGCCTGGCCATCAGGAGGACATCCGCTACTGCAGGAGGGAGACTGAATGGAGTCAACTGTCATCACTCAAGCCTCCCGAAGCGGCAGCCAGATTGGAAGAAAGATGTCATGCTCAGAAGTTCCAGGTCCCACAATACCCTGGCCCACTTTAGAGCCAGTAGGATACCATGAGTCTGGTTGTTCTTGGTCTTCAAAACTCGGGGTAAGAGAGGTAGTGGCATAAAGGGGTCCCATGCTCAGCTCTACGTGGAATGCATCTCTGAGAGAGACCATCCCAGAGAACTCCAGCACTTTAAAGTGTGGGCATTGGGAGTTCAAAGCGCTGGCAATGAAATCGAGCTAGCGTTCACCCAATTACTGGATGTCAGCCTGTGCCAGTTCTGGATGTGAATGGCATTTGTTAACTACTAGGAATCTCCAACTGAGTTGATTTGCTATGGGAAAGATCTCACCAGATGGTGTCAAATCAGGGAAATGCCCTGATGAATCAGCCAATGGCAGAAGCACAGGTCATCTCGGCAACCCAGGACACCATTCTGCACTGTTGCAATAACATATGGGGTGTGTGCTGCGCGTAAGTGCCTGAACAAGTCTCATCTTGATGGACATCAGGAAGACTTTTGACACCAAGCAAATGGTCTTATAATAAAACAGGTTGATGTGGAGGCAGGTCTCCGTCAAAGACCAGAGTCCTCTTATCTTCACCTTTACCAGATGAGCTTCCCAACCCAGCAGTGATGAATCTGTCACCACTGGGGAGCTCTGGGTGGGGTAGGGATAGTAGTCCACTGCAGATCTTTTGCAGTCTCCCCAGAACCTTGGATGGAATCTGACAAGTTACCTTGGAGCTGGCACACTAAGACCCTAGATCCCACTACGGAGCACACAAATGTAATATTTAATGGTCGACAAGCAGGTTGCAGTAGATAAACAGACGAAGAATCTTTAGAGCTGCCCTCACTGAGCCAGGCAGAAACATCGGGATCATAGCCTCAATGGCCTGTACTGGTTGATCATGAGAAATGGCCTGACAACAGACCTTTATCCAGAATGGTTCCGAGGAAAGGGAGTTTGTGCTAAGGAGCCAGGTGTGACTTTGGTACATTGATCATGAACGTCAACAATGTAAGGATGTCCACAGTTGTCTGGAGATGGTTCACAACGAACTGTTGTTGAGCCCATTTTCTAAAGCCAGTTGTCAAGGTAGGGGTAGATTATTACCCACGACCTCTGAAAGTATTCTGCAACCACAGCCATCACCTTCTCAAACACCTGACGACCACTGGTGAGGCCAAAAGGGAGCACAGCCAAATGAAAATGCTTGTGGCACACCTTGAACTGCAGGTAGGGTCTGTGGGCCAGCAGGACAGAATCATAGAAATAGGCATTCTGTAAATCCAATGGTAGCATCCAGTCTCCTGGATCCAGGGCAGATAGAACCTGGGCCTGCATGAGCATCGTGACTTTGTCTTTCCACGAGAAGACATTGAGAGGTCGAAGATCTAAAATAGAACAAAGTCCTCTGCTCTTTTTGGGCACTAGAAAATAAGAGGAGTAACACCCAGTACGCATCCCAAAGACCAGGACTCTCTCTTTGGCTCTTTACACCCAAATAAACTGTAATTCCTGCAGGAAAATGGACAAATGCTCCTCCAAAATGTCCTCTGATGAAGAAGGCAGAAAAGGGACTGGGACAGAAAGGAATGGAAGGGAAGGGCGTAGACCCATTGAACTATCCGAGCACCTGTTAAGGCCTGCTACCCATGGTCATGTGCCATTAAGGGCAAACTATATCAGCTTGGAGGTGGTTTCAAGGGGGTCAGGGGTCTGGGAGGTTCGCTATCCCTGTGGGTCTGGGCACTGTCTGCTGGATCACCCCGACACCAAAAGGATGGTGGGCCTTAATGCTGTCCGTGAGCAATGCTCATAGCAATACTTTGAAATGGGCGAAATTGTTGTAGATACTGCCTTGCAGGAGTGAAGAGATGCTCCGTGGCAGTACTTTCTTTAAAATGCTGGAGGGCAGAGTTGGCCTTCTCTTCAAAAGGAGGTACCTGTCAAAAGCCACATCCATGAGCGACCCTTGGACGTAACCAGAAAAGCCTGTGGATCTCATCCATGCATGGTGCTGGAGCACCATAATAGCGCCCACTGCTCTGCTTAAAAAGTCAGTGTCTAGTCCTGTCGGTATGACATAATTTGCTGCATCCTGGCCATATTCAATGGTTTGCACAGAATTCATTTGGCATTGCTAGCAAGTACTCTGCGACAATATCTTGTAAGTCACAGGAGTACCTACCCCAGCAAAACAGCTGGCTTTGGCTGACCTATGAAGTGAATCTAGGTGATGAGAACATCCTCTTTCTGAATGCCTTAATTCTTTAATTGTCTGGTGGGGCGGTAGGAAAAGAATTGGCATTAACCCTTCTAGTAGATGTCTGAACAACTAGGCTCTCAGGAGTAGGGTGTTGCATAAGGAAGACAGGGTAACTCAGAGTGGCATCATGCCACCTAACTGTTCACAGGTGGGTAGGCGAAGGGCTTAGCCCAAGTACCCATGAAGATGTCAGTCAGAGGCTGATCTGAAAAGTTGGCGGAGTGCTGGAGGGTAGCTACTAGGCAAAGCCACTATCTTATCGTAGTCAAAATGTACTGGGGCCAGGTGCTCCAGAACTGTATTGGGGTGTGACTTGAGGCTGTCCCAAGATGAGTCAGACAGAACAATGGGATAGGAGTCCTCCTCCGTAGTCGAGTCGGTGTAAGGTGGTAGAAACTGGATGGGTCATGGTACTAAGTGTGGAGTCAGCTTCAAAGTCATAGCTGACCCCACAGTGGGTTTAGGAGGCACAGACTGTGCCAGGGGTGGACATAGCAGCAGTAACCTAACTGGAGGCCTCTGGATATCCAAAGACTTGAATCATAGCTTCTTTAATTGTCTCAACTTCTTGTGTTATCACTGATGGTCCCTGAAGCACATGTTACTACTTGTGTAACAATATATCTGTAAGAGACATTAGTTAGTGATAGATTCCTTACCTTAGAATATCCCCAGGCGTCAGACTGGACCTGGAAAGTTTTTCATCAGCAGTACCCCTGCGGGTCGGTAGGTGGCGTCGTGCGGCTCCACCTCCGTCGCTGGCGTCGTATGCGCCGAGATGACGTCACAGAGACTACTTAGGCGCCACCTATGCGCACTGATGTTAGTTCTGTACACAACTTTCCATGCCAGGAACGCAGAGCCATGCAAAAAAACTGACCACTGTTGCCATTAACTAGGGCCCTGAAAGGGATGACCTTAACTCTAGAAATCAGTTCGCAGAACGGGGAGGATGGGTGGGGCGGTAAGGAATCTATCACTAACTAATGTCTCTTACAGATATATCGTTACACAAGTAGTAACTTGTGCATCTGAAAGAGACACGTCAGTAATAGATTCCTTTTGTTATGTAGGAATCTAGGACCCTAGTGTAATTTTCCAGATTCATGCCCATATATAGGTATAATTCACCCAATCCTTATATAGGCATAGGAATCATTACCTTATTTAGTCTTAGCCTATGCAGCCCGAATACGGCATAGCTATTTCCAAAAAACTCCGAGAATCCACAATGATTTCTTGGAAAAACCAGCCTTCAGCAGTCAGGGACTTTCCCCTGCTTGAATATTAATTTATCCAAGAACTCCTGGAGTTTTCAAGAAACTGATGCACTAGTGACGATATTATGTCCAATCTTACGTCAAACTCGGCACCTTCAAAGTATAAATATGCCTACATTTGCCCAGTCAAACACATGGTGGTTTAGGAGCAGATCGACTAACTACTTGCCCGACGCCCTGCTGCTGCAAGTGCCGAAGGAAGCCGATCCTCCAACTGATGCACTGAGAAGATGCTGTCTTTTCTCTTGCCGAGAAATCCAGCTCCGGTGTTTCCAGGCTGCCCTTGCGGGTTGCTGGGAGATCGAGTCCTGAGAGAGAGATACAAGACCTCTATCCTTCTAAAACCAAGGTACGGAGCGGATTAGACCCTTAGAGAATTCTTGGAACAGATTCTTGGCAGAAAATCACTAGACTTAAGCTACACCACACTTACTCCTCCCTCGTACTAGACTTAGGGTAGGTACACCGGGGTAGGCGTATTTTAGAAGCACCAGCTGAGTACTTTTAGCCGCTATTTTATCACTGTATGTATTTTATGCATTTTATGTATTCTATGTTTATGACTTAGAAACCATATCATGCTTTTACAGTACCATTTTATAATACTATTCGTATTATATGCATTGTACTTCTTAACTAGCATTTCAATTGTAGCAGTGCATTTCTTATGCTTAAGAAATAAGACTGTTCAATAAATACTTTTATTGAAAACGCCTGTCTCTCTATTTCTGAGAAACTCTGGTGAAACGAAGCATGCACCGCTGACTGAGTGAAATAGCCGTCTATTGTTTCCGCGACTCTAGAGATACGTTTCATTCTAGGGAAACAAAGTTGTCATGTTATATGGTTGTGAGAGACTAATCCCTTCTTGTACTATCGAGAAAGTTTCTAGTGACCTCTGAGCTAGCTGGCACTCACAATTAAGTCTAATATATTCGGTAGAGACCTAGTCGACTTAAGTCATACGTCTAAGCTGCAGGATATATTATTCCAATGCGCAGAGCCTATTGGGAATATAGGAACTACACTACATGGCGCCCAACGTTTAGTAAGGCGATAATTTAACGCTAGATACTAGAGTAACTCAGTCGTGCTTTTCACACAGACCCCTTTTCTCCCGTAAAAACTCCAAAAGACGTCTGGAGTGGGTGAAAGGATAATATCCGCCAAAACTGAGTAGGACAAAAAATCCTATGTATTAGTTTTTGGTTTGTACAATATTGAAGGATACAGTGTTCCAAAATATTGTGCACCTAATCTTTGTTTCCTTGAAACTTGTTCTGCAAACTCTTCAATCAGTAAAAACAATGGTTACTGACGAAGAATTAGCTGCAGCAGCAGCTCAAGCGGTTTTAGATGACGCTGCTATCCTAGAAAATGACACAGATGCTATACTGCTCTTGGTAAATGTAAGGAAAAGTATAACTTACAGACTCATAAATAATGGAGTATCATCAAAAGGTGGCAGGGTAATCTTTGTCATAGAGGCACTTGAGTATCGGCAGACAGAGGTATTCTACTCATGGATTCAGTTTCCAGCAGCTAATGCGGGAACACGGGAGTTCCACTACTACAAAGCAGAGGAACCTCCAGCGGAATACATTCCTTTCGAGGACATTGAAATTCCATTAACTTACCAAGAGCATTAGCTCTGGTTTAAAGGCGCCCTACAACATCAAAATCACATTACCAGGCTCGGTCCACTAGGTAGACCAGGAGCAACATGGCCGGTACGAGCCAGCTATACACCACATCCAGATATTGAAAGGATGTCAGATGCAGAATTGTTAGCTCAGCTAAAACAGTTTATTAAAATACATAGACAATTGGTTCAATATGTCATGCGGACATTAACAGTCCAACCAGCTGTAGGAATTCCACAGCACACCCCTCACCAGGGGAACACAAACAAAATCACACCACAGACTATACAGTCAGTCATTGGTAAACTACCAGAAAAACAAGAACTAATTCCGTTCTAGTTAGCACAAAATATTACTCAAATAGAGGCAGTATTTCCTGATAGTACGCCTCATGAGAAACACAGGATTCTGACAATCTGTTTACCTATGGGGATTGCACCACACGTAGAGGATTGTGACACTGGGGCACAGTCTTTGCTTCAATCTACACTAAAACACATGGTGTTCCGTCCATAGCGGTAATACCAGACGTTCTAAGACAGATTCAAAATGAATACGGTCCAGAACCGGCTTTAAATCTAGGTATGAAATTACTGAAAGATTTCAAACAGGTCTCGGCTATACTATTAGCCAACATTAAAGGTGTAGCAGCATCAGTGGCAATCCGCCAGAAACTAAAAGAAACAGATATTACTGAGCAACCATATGAGCTTGCCAGAATTATTGAAAAATCTTATGAAGAACTAGGTAGAGATAGTTTGGGTGGGAAACCACTAAAACCACAACTAACAGAGAATCCTGAAAAAACTTTTATTAAAAATAATCTCACTACTCCTAAAAAGAAGTCGGAGAATACTAAACAAACGCTTCCTAGAGAGAAGCATTCCCAGTCCAGAGGAAGATCTTCCCAACGAGGAGGTAGGTCTCCCCAACGGGAGCCCTCTGAATAGAGGTACAACCTCAGAAATAGGGATACTTTAAGAAAACCTGATAGATATCAAGATAATGATACACGTTCCTCTCGTACCTTTCAGACTTCACCGCAGAAATCAGAAAGAAGAGGACGGTCAGAACAGAAAGAAGAACGCGTGAAGTTCAAAGACGAACAGCACGTTCCAAAAAATAAGAAAACTCAATTCACCAAGAAGAAGGTAGCAAGTGTAAAGATCAGACATGCCGAGGTTTTCTGAGGACACATCTCAAGAACGGGGAATGGGCTCAGACAATGCTAGACAGCGCAGCAGAAATAACCATAGTTCGCAAGATCCTGAAGGATCGTCTGGAGACAGTGGACTTGAATGAATGCATTCAAGTTGAAACTGCCGACACCAGGGTTAGTGTACCCCACAAGTTTTATGAAGTAGCACTCCGGATGGAGGGGGACATAACTAGAAAAATAAAAGCTCTTTTTTGGGCCAAGCTTTCCAAGGGTTATGACATACTTCTAGCTGAAAGAGACTGGCCACCTGCAGTTGTTAGGGAGTGCCCACAAGGCGAAGAGATAATTATGCCAGCCTTCTCAAATCACATTCCAATTCATAAAAAATATACATATGCCAGAAAATGGGCAGTAGCTCAGGCTCCAGCATTATATAAAAATCACGTAGGATGGGATGAGGATTCTCCTCACCACAAAATACAGTTAAAAAATCAACCTACTGCTCAGAGGCAGTATCCAGTCAAGCAAAAAGCTAAAAAACAAGTCTGGGAGATCTTAGATCAATTTGAATATCAAGGGGTGATTAAAACATGCACCTCATCTATGAACAATCCTTTGTTTCCTGTCTCAAAGCCAGACAATTCATATCGTTTTGTTTTGGATTACAGACACCTAAACTCTTGTTGCAAAACTTTTGCAGTACAAAATTCACATAGTGCAGCACTGATGAATAACATCGTGCGCAAAAAATATAAAACCGCATTACACATTTCAAATGGGTTTTTCTGTCAAAACATTGCACTGGAAAGTAGGCACTTGACCGCTTTCTCAATCTTGGGGACACCGCGACAATTTTGCTGTCTCCCCCAGGGATTCAAGAATAGTCCAGGGTTATTTTCAGCCAGAGTAACAGAAATACTACAAATGTACGATGATGAGGCATTATCTTATGTCAATGACATATATCTTACAGACGATGATTTAGACGTGCACTTGAAAAGAGTGAACATCATAATACTTGGGTTCGCTTCTGAAGGGTACAAATTCAATTTTAAGAAATCTCGAATTGCCCACCTCAACGTCCTATTCTTAGGATACAAGTTGTCAAGTGAAGGCAAAAGCCTGGCAGCAAACTTTCTTGAGAAATGTGCGCTGCTCCAACCTTCAAAGACGCTGAAAAACTTACAGTCAATTCTAGGTTTCCTAAATTTTGGAAGAACTTATGTTCTAAATTACGCAGAAAGGGATAAACCTCTCTACGAACTAGTCAAACCTGATTTCAAACCAACAAATTGGACTCATACAGAAATTTTGCGTTCAGCACAAACAGACATGTTAGCAAAAATTAGATACACGCGACAATGCGCGCAATCTCGTGATCAGTGTCATCACAGGGAAATGCGGATTCACATACCTAAACTTTAATGAAGGTGAAAAGGTACCAATTGCATACAAATCACACTTGTACACACAAGCTGAAATGAAATTCACTTCAACAGAAAAAATTCTGACAGCGGTTCAAGCTGCAGTAGCAAAAGAGTGAGCTCTCGCGCAGGGTAAACGCATAATGATTGTTACACCTGTACCTGCCTTAGAGGCAGTGACGAAAGCGAGCATTCCAATTGCTAAAGCTTTACATCCAAGATGGATACAATGGGTTAATTCTCTTGCTGCAACAGACGTTGAATACGTTTTTGACCCCTACTTGAAGACACAAGAATTCCTACAATACGAATACGAATGTCCTCTGCCGACCGAAATTCTACCTCTAGAACATTACGGCTGTATAATCTATACAGACAGATCAGCACTACCCGCAATTGGGGGTAAACAAGCCTATAGTGCTGCATGCGCGATTGTTAAAGGTCGTTGGCGCGATGGTAAATTCAGACCTATGGTCACTAAAACTCAATCACTCGGAGACTGTACATCTCAGCGAGCTGAACTACAGGCTTTCAAGATGGCACTTGAAAATGCCAATCTCGAATTCCCCACACTCATAATGTGCGATTCGTATTACTGCGTCTAGTCTTACAATGAATATCTCCAGAACTGGGTTCAAAACGGTTTCAAAGACGCAAAAGGTGGCACAATAAAGCATAAAATGCTTTGGGAACAAATAGTTCTATTACAGAAAGAACTACAAAAACTCACGTGATGCATACGCTGAGTCATCAACGTGATGGCGTTCACGTTGCAGGGAATTCATTGGCTGATGAAGCCGCGAAGGCAGCTGTACAAACGGCTTTGGTAGCTGCGATTACTGGTCAAAAACAAAAATAGACAGCGACATAATGCAAGCTGTCACTGCTTCAGTTAAAGACAGTGGTAAGGCACTCCCGAAAGGCTTTCCAATAAAGTACTCAAATATAACTGATGCGAATAATGTTCCTTTTGCTAGAATCCCTGGAATGGGGGATAGGGCAATTCCAAACATAGAACATCGGTTAGGACTAACCTTAGCAGCACATGAAGGACTGGCATCTGCACACGCAGGCATTTCCGCCACAGTATCATTATTAAAACAGAGATATTGGTGGCCGCGCATGAGGAAACAAACTAGAAACTATGTTCTAGAATGTGAAATCTGCCATAAAATAAAAGTGTCAACAGTGAAACGTCCTGCATAGACGCCCCTCCTGATTTCAGATAAACCGCTAGCATGTGTTTATCTGGACCACTGTGGTCCCTTACAAAGGGATGGTAACTATAAATATATCATGGTCGCAGTGGATACCTGCACAAGATTTATTTGGATGTGGCCCCAGCGCTTGGCTGACGCCAGAACTGTTATAAAGGATTTGCGAGTCTTTATCGGCACATACGCAATTGGCACGCTACATTCTGACCAGGTTCCTGTGTTTAGCTCTCAAGCTTACAAGGAGGCCATGGCTTGCTTGGGCGTTGCATTGCGGTATTCTAGTCCCTTCCATCCTGAGGGTAATGTGGTAGTGGAAAGAAAAAACCATGACATAAAGCAATCCATAACAGCTAAGGTATTAGGTTCGGGTGATGGGTGGGTCAAACATCTAATAAGTGTCCAACGTAGTCTTAACAATCTGCCAAGAAATTCTCTGGGTGGAGTCACTCCGTATGAACTAATGTATGGTACTAGAATGATAATCGAAGACCTCGATTGTCAGACTTCAGTGGTGGAACTAAAACCCTTTGATGTCAAAGATCGTTTGACTGTTTTACAGGACTTACATGAAACAAGAAGAAGTCTGAGTAATGCAATACAGAAGCAAACGCCCACTGAAGAAAAAACACTTGTCCCAGCAAGGCCTGTCTGGATTCCAAAGATTGGGGATCTGGTCAGGGAGAAAATTGCGGTAAAGAAGGAATTTGGGCCTTCTTACAGAAAAGCAGTACCTGTCTTGGCCATCCACGGAACAAGATCAGTTTTACTACTGCCCCTTGCTGGTAAAAGGGAGAACAGAGTTGTATCCATCGACCTGGTCAAACCACAACATGTGGCCGATAAGTAGTAGGCCCAGTGGACTCCTGAGAAGTAGCAGACGACCAAATCTTGCTACAATCCAAGAGGTTCAAACTGAAAGACTTATCACTTTTGATAAACCTGCAGTAAGAAAAGAAGGACTATGCAACAAAGCCATGGAACTTGTACCTCTGGAAACCCAAATAACAGTTCGTCAAGACACGCCTGTCTACAATGATGTGACATCTGACTATACAAACATGGCGAAACAAGAAACAGCTCCAGTGATTTCAAGTAATCCTGATGCAATCCCAACAATTGACAAAACTGCTTCTGGCCACTAATCAACTTCGATAACTTTTCTGAGGATCCCAGTGAACCTGAGGATAAGCCAGCAAAGTAAAACTTCAAGGAAAAAGTAACAGAACTCCTTCATCTACTGGAAAAAACATATCTGGTTTCACCATGGGTTGAATTTTGGATTGGATTAGGTATATTTTTCCTCCTGCTCTGGCTCGTACTAGTGTTAAGCTTGGGAAGGATGATTGATGGAAAATATAGTACTATGGACACAGCAAGTATAGGGATATAGTATTAGCTAGCATTTATGCCCCAAACACGGACCAGCTGGCTTTCCTCGCGACACTGTCAGGGACGCTGGCCCACTCCATTGCAGGCCCGGTCCTGCTGGGGGGTGACTTTAACTCCATTGCCGACCCCTTGCTGGACAGGTCTCACCCCCCCCTTCGTGACTCCCCGGTTTACAGGCTCTCTAGAGGTAGGAGGGACTGGCAGGAGAGCTGGGAACTTATAGACATCTGGAGAGGGCAACACCCGACTGACCGGGATTATTCATTTTTCTCCGGGCTCCGTGACTTGCATGTCCGTTTGGACACCATACTTTGCTCCCGGGAGGTGCTGCCATACGTCACTGACTCTGAGTACCTGACGAGAACAATCTCGGATCATAATCCGCTCCTGATCCGGTTGGCGTGGAGGGCGAGGAAGCCCAGGGTTCCGCTCTGGAAACTGCGGCCTGAGACTCTGGAGGACCCCCTTTTCGGGGAGGCCCTAGCGGAAGGAGTGACCTCGTATTTCACGGAGAACGAAGGGACGGCGACCTCAAGGGCGACGGAGTGGGACGCCTTCAAGGTAGTGGTGAGGGGTATCTGTATCAGGGATTATGTAGGCGTGCGGAAGGTACTGCTGGGCGATTTGGCTACGGCGGATGCTAGGCTGAGGGAGGCGGAGAGGAGGCGGCCCGGACACTCGGACCTCCAGGAGTCTCTCTGTTTGGCCAGGGAGTCGGTGGCCGTTGAAGTGGAGAGGCTCCGAGCCTTTGACTACAAGCGCTATGTGCTGCGCTCCCATGTTGACGGCGATAAGGCGGGTACCCTCCTAGCGTGGCTCTCGAACCCCACCAGACGATGCGCTCCCATACTCCAACTGCGGGATATGACGGGCGTGCTTCAACAAACTCAGCTGGGCATAGTCGACGCCTTCCAGAAATATTACGAGGGCCTGTACAAGAGTGCCCGGGGAAACAGGACGGGACTGGTGGAACCCTTCCTGACTGATCTGCCCCTACACCGGATAGAGGCTGAACAAGCGAAGGACTTGGGGTCGGACATTGACGTGGGGGAGATACGATCGGCGGTGCGGCGCATGGCGAGGAACAAATCGCCGGGGATAGACGGACTCCCCATAGAGTTCTATAACAAATATCTGGACATACTGGCACCGCGACTCCTGACTGTCTATAAGGAGGCCAAGGCGTCGGGACGGCTACCGCAGTCGATGAGGGAGGCATTAGTGGTCCCACTGCTGAAGCCCGGCAGGGAGAGTGATGACCCTGCGTCCTATAGACCGCTCTCTATGCTCACCGTAGACTATAAAATCCTGAGTTCCATACTAGCGGCGAGGCTCCTGCCTCACATGGCGGGGCTTGTGCACGACGACCAGAATGGTTTTATACCGAAACGTAACACCACGATCAATATCAGGAGGCTCATCCGTCTCCTGGACGGGCTGATCGACGGGGCAGGGACGGAACTGGTCCTCTCGGTTGATATTGAGAAGGCCTTCGACAGCCTCGAGTGGGACTACCTCTATGCTGTCATGGAGCGCTTTGGTCTGGGGGCTGGTTACATCCATTGGACGAAGGTCCTATACGCGGAAGCGATCGCAAGGGTGAGGGTGGGACCGGCGGTATCCCTCAGATACTCGGTGGAGCGGGGCACTCGTCAGGGCTGCTCCCTGTCACCGCTTCTCTTTGCACTGGCTATTGAGCCGCTGGCGGCTGCGGCCCGAACGGGGCGGCACACCCGCGGAGTGCGGGCCCGTGACGGACAGCATTTCATCTCGCTGTATGCCGATGACTTACTACTGTTCCTCTGCGACGGGGGTGAGGACTTACGGAGAGCGGAAGCTCTACTGGAAAGCTTCGGAGAGATGTCGGGCCTGCGGGTTAACTGGCCCAAGACGAGTTTGTTCCCACTACTAGGGGGCACTGCCCAGCCACAACACCAGTCGGAGGCGACCTGGAACCCTACCTGCATGAAATACCTGGGGGTCCATATTTACCATAGGCCGGAGGACTTGCTTGAGGGCAACCTGGGACGATGCGTACGTGGACTGAAGGGCTGTATGTCCTTCTGGTCCACATTACCACTGTCAGTAGCGGGCCGGATTTCCCTGCTGAAGATGGTTGCCCTACCGAGATTACTGTATTATTTCCGGACGCTCCCAATCTGGATCCCTGGCTCCTTCTTTAAGCTCCTTAAATCTCAAATCACGTCGTTCATTTGGGGAGCGGGACGGTGCAGAGTAGCGCTGGCCACGCTCTCTCGCCCGAAAGATGAGGGGGGTTTGGCAGTGCCAGACTTTGAGCTATATTACCTAGCAGCCCAATTGCAAGTCTTCACGCAGGAAGTAGCGAGAGTATTTCGGGGCCCAGAGGACGAAAACTCGCGGGGGACGCCCAGACACGTCCTGGCATATATAACCCTCCAACAACGGCTGGACAGTCGGGATTTGTCGCTGGAACAGCGCACGTACCGTCACTGCTGGAACCGGACCCAGAAGAGAGCGGGTACCCAGCGCCCATACGCGCCTGAGATACCACTGGGCATGTTAACGGCCTTACCGCATGGCGGCGACTGGTCGCAACTACAGGAGTGGGAGGAAGCGGGGATACAGGTAGTTGGGGACCTCTTTGAGAATGGCGCACTGCTCCCGTTCCAGGAGCTAATCGACCGCTTCGGTATCCCGAGAGGGGGATTTCTGCTGCATGCAGCAGTCACCAGGGCGATGCACGCCCACTGGGGCACGGGACTTGTGGAGCCCGGGACGGCAGCGGCGTGCCAGTACACCATGATGGCGGCGGGCACTATTAAGGCGGTTACATGCCTATATGGTCGGATGCTTAGGGAGAATATCCCTCCTCTCACATCCCTAAAAACGAAATGGGAGGCGGATCTGAATAGGGACATACCGGACACGACGTGGGCACAGCTTGTCCGTAGGGCTCGCAACAGCACGAGAAACGCCAGGTTCCAGCTGATCTACTACTATGTGTTGCATAGGGCGTACATGACCCCAGGTAGAATCAGGCGGTATTTTGGCGATGACACGGCAGCCTGCCCCCGGTGCCCGGAGGAGGGGGCTGAGTTAGTGCACATGCTGTGGGCATGCCCGGCCCTACGAGATTATTGGCAGGAAGTGGGGGAGATGCTGAATGAGGTGACGGGAAGATCCATAGAGTACGGACCGGCGGAATGTCTTTTGCACTGGTTTCCCCATACCCCCAAAAATAAGCTCACGAGTAAGTTTATCGACATGGGACTGATGGTGGCTAAGAGGGAGATCACTAAGAACTGGAAGGCGAGGATGGGGCCTACTCCACGGAGATGGCGGCAGGAGTTCCTAAAATGGGCCACGGCTGACAGCACACACAGATACCAACTTGCGCGCAGGACCCCTAGCCAGGCAGCGGCTGACACTGCGACCGCATGGGAAGTGATGGTGCAGGAACTCAGGGATAGCGAAGCTGATGCAGAGGAGGAGACTCCCGGGGGGGAGGGGACGGAGGAGGCGAGGTGAGGCCCTAGGAGCAGCAGGAATGTAGGGAGACTGAAGCCAGCAACCCAGAGATGGTAACAGCGTAGCCTTAGGCGGGTGATGGTGTACGGGGTGGGGTGGGGAGTTCTGGGTTGGCGCAGGGAAGGGGAGTTGGGGATTAGCGCGTAGTTTAGTAGGGCCATAAAAGTAGTCATACACTTCATCCGAACACTAACCACTCCTCTGTATTGAACGTCAGGCATGGGTGAGCAGAGGCTTCAACGCCGCCCAGCCCCCGGGTTGTGGGCTGAACGGCTGTGTACTGGTTGACGAGATGTATTATATATCTGCTAAAACTTATGATGCTACCTATATGTGTGTATTGGCCTGTACAGGTATGCCTACAATAAAAATTGTTTTAAAAAAAAAAAAAAAATGGACACAGCAAGTAAGAAAATCAACTTGGTCCTGAAACCTTACAAATCATCTCATCGTGAAAGAAGAGGCCTGTCAGCAGTGAATATCACAGCCGTTCCTATACCTGGTGGTATAGCATGGGACAGAACTGATTATGACATCTATGGTCCGGTGGAATTATTGAAGATTTCACATCAGTTTAAGGTTTCTTTGAGTGACTTTGTCGCACCCAGTAAATTTTCTGATGATTGGGACTTTGAGACTGTTAACAACATGATGAAAGATTTAGAAATGTCAGCTAAATTTACAGAACATGACTACTTAGTAGGGTCATCGGATTATGAACAAATGTATTGTTTTAATCATTATGGTCACCATTATTTTCATAAATCTGCAAGCCCTAGAAATGTGTTTCATTACAATCAATGGGAACGTTGGCCTACTCCGCCGAAAGGCAGCTATAAAACATTTCAAGAAAAGTTTTCGTACTTCTCAGGGTTTAATGTTACCAATCCAGAAACGTTTTATTTTAAAAATCTAAATAAGACTGGAATGAAAACAATGTTGACCAATACTAAACAAATTTATTCTGCAAACTTTTATGCTCAATTGTCTGCATTAGGTTTTAACTTTTGGAAAGACAACATTGAGCCGAAAACCGTCTGGGGCACTAAAGATTGGCAGGTACAAGGTATAGAAGCCTTATTTAGAGCCTGCATCATCCCAGAACAAATTATGTTTTTAAATGACACTCTTCAACAGACGTCTTGTCTTGGCCTGGCTAAGATTAAAGATTTAAACAAACCGTCTATACCTAAACCCACAAGTGACATTAATAGCACTTCAGATGATGAGGCAGACGTACCCTATATCATTAAACAGAACAGAAGTAATCCTGATTAGAAAAAATGGTAATCTGGCAAACAGATACTAATAACTGTCAAGATAGATTCATGAACAAGACACAAGGGTTCACCGTGAATAGGCCAGATCCAAGATATTCCCAGAGACAACATCCAGGGATATTAACCACTTACAGTGTAGGGAAGCTGTGCCTTGAGTGGCTTCAGAAATCTACACTTCCAGAAATCAAACGACACTTATCTTTACTTAAAGAAAGCAATGATTTGCGAGATTTCTTAATGGGGCCTCGCAAACAACGGCAAAAGCGTTTCATATACGCCGGAATATACGCGGCATACAACGAAATATGGAAAGTGACGCAAATGGAAACTGCAGAAAGAATACGAGAAATTGACCGTATTAATTTAGAAAAAAGCCTCTCTGTAGTGGACAATGGGTTAACGACTCTGTCCTCCAGAATCTATTCTTTGGACAGCATTGTGTCATCTGCCATTGACATCATAGAACAAGACTTGTTAATGTTACAACATGGCCAGTCTCAATTACGTTCTATCATGCTGCTAGGCTGGATGTTGCAAAATCTGCATTCAGGCTATGTGCCATGGCATTTAATCAATACCACGTCATTGTTTGCTGTATTTAACCTTACAGATAAACAAATCTCTTTGGCACAAAGAGGAGCAGACTATACGGTGCTGAGCATTGAAAAACTCGAAAGATTACAATGAACAGTTTCTGAGAAACCTGTCATTGAATGGATAATTCATGGCACCACTATGAAACCAGTGATGTCTTTCCTATTTCAGTATTGTCTGGAGCATATACCAGTGGGCCTGTATGAAAGGTTGGGTAAAGAATACATTAAGTCGACCTGGGTTTTACCATACACACACAAATGTTGGAATGGGGGACATGAAGTATTCTTTAGTGGTAAGAATTGTAAAAACTCACTGAATGGTACACTTTTGTGCCAGGGTATTAATTTGCACGGAGCCTGCTACGGTTCTGCAAATAACCTCTCTTGCCAACTGCACGGTTCACCCTCCACAGCGATAGTACAGATTTTCAGGCAGCTATCCAATGGCAGCTACGTTATGCTCAATGATCACAGCTGTTGTGGCATGTTGCCAGGAAAAAGTTAACTCGTAACTGTGTCATCCACGGTCACTTGTTGTATGCAAGTATTGTATCCAAAAAGTGAGACAGGAAGGGAGACGGCTTTATGGCCTTCACTGAATATCTCTTCTATACGAATTGATACTTTAAGCAGAATGAAAGCCATTCTTTTACAAAAAAAGTGCCACTGACCTCGTCTAGAGAAACGTATGATCTGCAAGTAGCAAGGTCTTCTGCAGAGAAACATGCATTATTATCAACAAACTGCCCAGTACATTTCGCAGAAATGTTAAGTCAAATCTTAAACATGCCTGATACCAGCGGCATCGCACATGTATTTAAGATGATTTTTTCGGGACTGTTAACACCATTTGAAGCAGTCCTCTGCATTTTTCCAAATTTTGTGCACTCTGTGTTCGGCGGCCTGCCTCTCATCTTGGGACTAGTAGCAGGAATTCTATTTTTATTCCTTCTGCTCCGATATGGCAATGAGGTATTGTGAGAGAATTTCGCAGATTCTTGGCTTGGCTCGTTTAAGAGAGCTGAACACAACCTGGTTTCTATCGTTCAGACCAATCTGGCAAGATTGCATCTCACCTGTTCTTCGATGCCTGCTTTGCGGACAGGAATGCGTGTTGGACATTTGTCTTACACTTCCAACAGTACTGCCATCAGATGTTGACGCTTTGCTAGGACCAGTAACGACTCATGCATCGTGTTGCCCCCAATGGCTGCCTATTCTGATGACGGCATTCATTGAGGTCTCAGCGGCAAGTCTAACTGAGGGTGAGATACGAGAAACTACAGGCATACAGGTACCCTCTACTACGGACATTGCTAATGCATCAAACGCTGACGGCGATGATCCACACTTCTGCACTTTTGATCTGCTAACTGAAGTGGTTCCACTTTCACCTACAATGGTGAATAGTTTCTTTGCCAGCCTAGATGATCTGATGTTTTCTCCCGACTCTGAGGATAACTCTTGATAAAATTCACACCGCATTCCATGAACTATGCAATTCGCCCTTCACTTTGCAAAACATAGCCTTCTAAAAATTGAACTTTTTTCCGAAAATAGAACTTTTGGCTCAGCATTAACTGCTTAAAGAAGAACTATTCTTAGAGAACAAGATTTTGTGTTTGAACTTCCTAAAATGACAATATTTGGCTTCAACCTCGAAAACAAACACAATTAAAAACTTATGCTATGGGACAGATTTCTGGTATCAATTGATGAATGTACTCTTGTTTTATTTAATGAGAGAATATATGCTCATTTTTTTGTTGGAATATGTTTATTGCATTTTGTCATTATTCAACAGTACAAATATGCAGTGATAGCAAATAAAAGGCGCTGTTACATGAGGTATGGAGTCCCAGGCTATGTGGACCATCTCACCCTCGTGGAGGTATGGCAGGAGAGAGCAAGCTAAACAAGTGCACAGTTAAACAGCATTACAAATTTGTATAGCACCAACCGTTGTGTGATACATTCATGTTCAGTAGTGGCAGTGCCCAATGTTGGTGCAAATAACTTCTATATTGCAACTGCATATCCTAGAATCATTCCCTATATCGCTCAAATTATACCATGACTGGAGAAACAAAGCAGTTGTTCACATGGGCAATACAGTACACATTCAATTTGCATTGTTAAACCAATAAAAACTACTACTACTAACTATAAAGAACAATTCCAGATATATGGAAAACCATAAACCAGGTGGCGTCTAATCGTGTTCATGTGTGTACGTGTGGAGCCGGTGATGCGGTGGGGAGCGAGATCCGAATGTGACATGTCGTCAGCAATACAGTAATCGTAGGAGCCTTCACATGTGCATTAGGGTGTAGGGGAGGCGCCGCTGAGGGGGGGGGGAGGGTTAATGGAAGGAGGAGAAATAGGAGGGGGGAGGGGAGGTTGGGAGCGAGAAGAATGCTAGGGGTGTCATTAGTGGAGAAGTGTGGCTCAGGGGTTAGAGGCAGCAGACCCGGAAGCTGAGATCGGTCCTGGACCAGGGTTCAATTCCCCGCCTTGGCGGGTCTTGGGCTAAAAATTCCACGGACTCGATAATTCTCGCCCCGGTGCCTCCTCGACTCACGGGTTCACACTCTGCGACTCTGGGCAATAGCTTGCTTAATCTCCACAACGGCCCCTCGCGGCGGGATGCCTGACTTTCACCTTGTGGATACCCTGCTATCTCACAGGGGAATACCAGGAAGGGTTCCCTAAGCAAGCGCCGGGACACCCACTGCGGGTAGCTGTGCGCTATATAAGCTCAACTACATTTACATTTACATTAGAAAGTATGGAGTAAACGCTCACGTAAATGAGAGAATATATGCTCATGATTTATGTTTGAATTCAGATGACGCCTATAACTTTTGCATACAGTATATACTCATTTCATGCGAACAAGCCTATTCAAATGCATTTTTGTATTTTGGGGTGGGATTGTGAACACTTTGCTTTAGATATGTTCAGTGCTTAGGTATTATTGAACTTAATAATCGTGGAGTGGGTGTTATGTAGGAATCTAGAACCCTAGTGTAATTTTCCCGATCCATGCCCATATATAGGTATAATTCACCCAATCCTTATATAGGCATAGGAATCATTACCTTATTTAGTCTTAGCCTATGCAGCCCAAATACGGCATAGCTATTTCCAAAAAACTCCGAGAATCCACAATGATTTCTTGGAAAAACCAGCCTTCAGCAGTCAGGGACTTTCCCCTGCTTGAATATTAATTTATCCAAGAACTCCTGGAGTTTTCAAGAAACTGATGCACTAGTGACGATATTATGTCCAATCTTACGTCAAACTCGGCACCTTCAAAGTATAAATATGCCTACATTTGCCCAGTCAAACACATGGTGGTTTAGGAGCAGATCGACTAACTACTTGCCCGACGCCCTGCTGCTGCAAGTGCCGAAGGAAGCCGATCCTCCAACTGATGCACTGAGAAGATGCTGTCTTTTCTCTTGCCGAGAAATTCAGCTCCGGTGTTTCCAGGCTGCCCTTGCGGGTTGCTGGGAGATCGAGTCCTGAGAGAGAGATACAAGACCTCTATCCTTCTAAAACCAAGGTACGGAGCTGATTAGACCCTTAGAGAATTCTTGGAACAGATTCTTGGCAGAAAATTACTAGACTTAAGCTACACCACACTTACTCCTCCCTCGTACTAGACTTAGGTTAGGTACACCGGGGTGGGCGTATTTTAGAAGCACCAGTTGAGTACTTTTAGCCACTATTTTATCACTGTATGTATTTTATGCATTTTATGTATTCTATGTTTATGGCTTAGAAACCATATCATGCTTTTACAGTACTATTTTATAATACTATTCGTATTATATGCATTGTACTTCCGAACTAGCATTTCAATTGTAGCAGTGCATTTCTTATGCTTAAGAAACAAGACTGTTCAATAAATACTTTTATTGAAAACGCCCGTCTCTCTATTTCTGAGCAACTCTGGTGAAACAAAGCTTGCACCTCTGACTGAGTGAAATAGCCGTCTATTGTTTCCACGACTCTAGAGATACATTTCATTCTAGGGAAACAAAGTTGTCATGTTATATGGTTGTCAGAGACTAATCCCTTCTTGTACTTTCGAGAAAGTTTCTAGTGACCTCTGAGCTAGCTGGCACTCACAATTAAGTCTAATATATTCGGTAGAGACCTAGTCGACTGAAGTCCTACGTCTAAGCTGCAGGATATATTATTCCAATGCGCAGAGCCTATTGGGAATATAGGAACTACACTACACTTTTCTTAGAATAGATACTCCAGCAATACCAACCCCGGTGGAGGGTCTGCAAACAGGATTACACCCGAAAGTCACGGAGAACAGAACGGCCAAAGAAGCAGTCTCTCTGGACTGGATTGTCAAGGCAGTAATGCTTGGTAAACGTGTGCAGCGAAGCCCACGTAGATGCCTGACAAGTATCCTACAAGGGAACGCCGCGTCCCAAGGCAGTAGTGGCTGCTGTCGCCATGGTCCCTTGCTCATTGCACCATCAGGATTCAAGCAAGCCGGGCCGAAGACGGCTGAAATGCCAGAAACCGGTCCCCGGAAGCTTGTTTCCTTCCCAGTGTAAGAATTGGCTTTTGTAGTCTGGTCTGCCCTGTTCCCATGATGCACTGGGCCAGGGACAGACTAATTTGCATACAGCCAGGTTCTGAAACTGGGATGGTGCAATGAGCTAAAAAACGGTGTTGGATCTAGCCCTGATCTCTTGACTGGGTGAGAGTACTCTGCTTAATTCAGAGACTCTGTCCATCACCACCCCTTGTTGTAAATAATTTTGTCCACCCTAAGCGTGGAAGGGTATACTCAGATGTGAGTCCCTTGCTCATTGCACCATCAGGATTCAAGCAAGCCGGGCCGAAGACGGCTGAAATGCCAGAAACCGGTCCCCGGAAGCTTGTTTCCTTCCCAGTGTAAGAATTGGCTTTTGTAGTCTGGTCTGCCCTGTTCCCATGATGCACTGGGCCAGGGACAGACTAATTTGCATACAGCCAGGTTCTGAAACTGGGATGGTGCAATGAGCTAAAAAACGGTGTTGGATCTAGCCCTGATCTCTTGACTGGGTGAGAGTACTCTGCTTAATTCAGAGACTCTGTCCATCACCACCCGTTGTTGTAAATAATTTTGCCCACCCTAAGCGTGGAAGGGTATACTCAGATGTGAGTCCCTTGCTCATTGCACCATCAGGATTCAAGCAAGCCGGGCCGAAGACGGCTGAAATGCCAGAAACCGGTCCCCGGAAGCTTGTTTCCTTCCCAGTGTAAGAATTGGCTTTTGTAGTCTGGTCTGCCCTGTTCCCATGATGCACTGGGCCAGGGACAGACTAATTTGCATACAGCCAGGTTCTGAAACTGGGATGGTGCAATGAGCTAAAAAACGGTGTTGGATCTAGCCCTGATCTCTTGACTGGGTGAGAGTACTCTGCTTAATTCAGAGACTCTGTCCATCACCACCCCTTGTTGTAAATAATTTTGTCCACCCTAAGCGTGGAAGGGTATACTCAGATGTGAGTCCCTTGCTCATTGCACCATCAGGATTCAAGCAAGCCGGGCCGAAGACGGCTGAAATGCCAGAAACCGGTCCCCGGAAGCTTGTTTCCTTCCCAGTGTAAGAATTGGCTTTTGTAGTCTGGTCTGCCCTGTTCCCATGATGCACTGGGCCAGGGACAGACTAATTTGCATACAGCCAGGTTCTGAAACTGGGATGGTGCAATGAGCTAAAAAACGGTGTTGGATCTAGCCCTGATCTCTTGACTGGGTGAGAGTACTCTGCTTAATTCAGAGACTCTGTCCATCACCACCCCTTGTTGTAAATAATTTTGTCCACCCTAAGCGTGGAAGGGTATACTCAGATGTGAGTCCCTTGCTCATTGCACCATCAGGATTCAAGCAAGCCGGGCCGAAGACGGCTGAAATGCCAGAAACCGGTCCCCGGAAGCTTGTTTCCTTCCCAGTGTAAGAATTGGCTTTTGTAGTCTGGTCTGCCCTGTTCCCATGATGCACTGGGCCAGGGACAGACTAATTTGCATAAAGCCAGGTTCTGAAACTGGGATGGTGCAATGAGCTAAAAAACGGTGTTGGATCTAGCCCTGATCTCTTGACTGGGTGAGAGTACTCTGCTTAATTCAGAGACTCTGTCCATCACCACCCCTTGTTGTAAAGAATTTTGTCCACCCTAAGCGTGGAAGGGTATACTCAGATGTGAGTCCCTTGCTCATTGCACCATCAGGATTCAAGCAAGCCGGGCCGAAGACGGCTGAAATGCCAGAAACCGGTCCCCGGAAGCTTGTTTCCTTCCCAGTGTAAGAATTGGCTTTTGTAGTCTGGTCTGCCATGTTCCCATGATGCACTGGGCCAGGGACAGACTAATTTGCATACAGCCAGGTTCTGAAACTGGGATGGTGCAATGAGCTAAAAAACGGTGTTGGATCTAGCCCTGATCTCTTGACTGGGTGAGAGTACTCTGCTTAATTCAGAGACTCTGTCCATCACCACCCCTTGTTGTAAATAATTTTGTCCACCCTAAGCGTGGAAGGGTATACTCAGATGTGAGTCCCTTGCTCATTGCACCATCAGGATTCAAGCAAGCCGGGCCGAAGACGGCTGAAATGCCAGAAACCGGTCCCCGGAAGCTTGTTTCCTTCCCAGTGTAAGAATTGGCTTTTGTAGTCTGGTCTGCCCTGTTCCCATGATGCACTGGGCCAGGGACAGACTAATTTGCATACAGCCAGGTTCTGAAACTGGGATGGTGCAATGAGCTAAAAAACGGTGTTGGATCTAGCCCTGATCTCTTGACTGGGTGAGAGTACTCTGCTTAATTCAGAGACTCTGTCCATCACCACCCCTTGTTGTAAATAGCCATGGTAGAATGGGCACACAGCCCCACAGGAGGATCCTTCTTAGCCAATTAGTAACATGCTTTGATGCACAGAACGACCCATCGAGAGATGGTTAGTTTCTGCACGGCCCGACCTTTTTTGGCGCCCACGAAGCTATCAAAAAGCTGGTCATCCACCCAGAACTGTTGTGTGCGCTTCAGATAGAACTAGAACTAGAGCGCATGTTTTGGGTCCAGACGGTGGAGCTTCTCTTCCTCTTTTGAAGGATGCGGAAAGAAGGTGGGCAAAGTGAAGGTCTGCCCTATGCGTGACAACCTTTGGCAGGGATGAAGGACGGGTCCTCAAAACCACCTTGTCCGGATGAACCGAAAGGACAGGAGGTTTAGAAGAAAGAGCCCGGAGCTCACTAACTCTTCTGGCAGAGGTGATAGCTACCAGGAAAACCGTCTTGAGAGTGAGAAGACACAAAGGACAGTTATGAAGGGGCTCAAAGGGAGCGCACATCAGATACGTCAAGACAAGGTTAAGTCCCATTGAGGCATTATGAACAGCACGGGAGGAAGCGTGTGCGTAATGCCTTTCAGGAAACAGTTATCAACCGGGGACTTAAAAAGAGAAGGCTGATCTGGAAGCCGTCGAAAGGCAGAGATGGACGAAAGATAACCTTTAATAGTGGCCAGAGCAGAGCGCTGTTGGATCAAAGAAAGAAGGAACAGAAGAACCTCGGAAAGTGGGGCAGAAAGGGGATCCACAGCCTTCGCTGTGCACCATACCACAAACTTGTTCCATCTGCAGGCGTATACCGTTTTAGTGGAGGGACACCTGGCTGCCAGAATGACATCACAGACTTCGGGAGGAAGATCGAAGGCTGTCAACTGTCGCCGCTCAATCTACACGCATGGAGGTGGAGGCTGGACAGGTTCAGGTGGAGGACCGTCCCCTGCTGTTGCGACAGAAGATCCTCCCGAAAAGGCAGTCAGATCGGGCTGTAGATCGTCATGTTGAGTAGCTCGGGATATCAGTATCTTCGTGCCCAGTCTGGAGCCACAAGGATGACTTGGGCTCGGTCGCCCAAAATCTTCCTCAGCACTCTGGGCATAAGCGTTAAAGGTGGAAAGGCGTACAACAGACTGCAACTCCACTCGTGGCAAAAAGCGTCGGCAAGCGAGCGGCGCCTTGGAAATTCCAACGCGCAGAACTGATGACATTGTGTGTTCTCTTGGGTGGCGAATAGATCTAACCAAGGCTCTCCCCACTGCAGAAAGAGACCTTGCGCTACGTCCGAGTTCAGACGCCATTCGTGATCCATCAAGAACCGGAGGCTGAGTTTGTTCGCCCTGGCGTTCAGAGAACCTGCCAGGTGTTGAACCACCAAGGTGATGCCTTGATGTTCCAGCCATATCCAGAGGATAGAGTCTCCTGACAGAGGGTCCACGACCCCACCCCGCCCTGTTTGTTGCAATACCACATGGCGGTGGTGTTGTCCGTGAACACCTGCACTACACTTCCCTGGACAGAGGGAAGGAATGCCTTCAGTGCAAGTCAGATCGCCCGAAGCTCCAAAAGGTTGATATGGAGCCGGGGTTCCGCCAGAGACCAGTGGCCTCTGGATCTCCGCCTCTCCCAAGTGGCCTCCCCATCCCAGGAGGGACGCATCCCTCACCACTATGTGCTCCGGTTGGGGAAGGGAGAGGGATCTGCCATTAACCCAATCGCAATTCATGAGCCACCACTGCAATTGACGTGCATTGCCCTCCGAGATCTGGACGTGATCGGACAGGTTGCCCTGATGCTCTGCCCACTGAAACTTCAGGTCCCACTGCAGAGCATAGATATGCCATCCAGCATGTTGCACTAGCAGGATGCAGGAGGGCATCAGGCCCAGGAGCCGGAGGGTCATCCTGACTGAACCCCGGGATAGAGGCAGAAAGATCGGAATCATAGCCTAAATATCCCGGACTCTCTGCTCGGGAGGATAAACCCGAAACCGCGTCGAATCCAGAACCGCTCCCATGAAGGGGAGCTTCTGAGAGGGACTCGGTGCGACTTCAGCACATTGATGGAGAACCCCAGTAGATGCAGGAGGTCAGCCGTAGTCTGAAGTTGGGTGACGACTGTCTGGGGCGATCCCACCTTCAACAACCAGTCGTCGAGGTAGGGGAAGACTGACACCCCTGACCTGTGCAGATGAGCTGCGACCACCGCCATCACTTTCGTGAACACCAGAGGGGCGCTGGTAAGGCCGAAGGGGAGCAAAGCAAACTGAAAATACTCTTGGCCTACCATGAACTGCAAGTAGCGCCGGTGAGTCAGCAGGATGGGGATGTGAAAATATGCATCCTGCAAGTCCAAAGCTACCATCCAGTCTCCAGGGTCGAGGGCAGCCAAGACCTGAGCCGGAGTCAACATCTTGAACTTCTCCTTCTGGAAGAAGCAATTGACGTTACAGAGGTCCAAAATGGGGCACAGGCCCCCTTTGTCCTTCTTGGGGACCAGGAAGTAGTGGGAATAACAACCACATCCTACTTCTGGCCCAGGAACGTGCTCGATGGCCCCCTTGACCAGGAGGGCCGTCACTTCCTGCTGGAGAAGCGCAAAGTGATCCCCTGACATGCGGTAGAAATGAGGTGGCATGTCTGGGGGGGTAGACTCGAAGCTGAGATAGTAACCCCTTCGGACAATTTGCAGCACCCACCTGTCCGAAGTGACAGAAAGCCAGTGGGGGAGGTGATGTTGAATCCTGCCGCCTACCGGCGTGGGGTGCACCCCAAAGCTCGGACTAGGAAGGCTTTGAGGCGGATGCTGCAGGAGCGGAGGAGGACTGACCGCACGCTGGCCCCCTGTGCCGCCATGGCGACCTCCACACCCGCGGGCGCGCTGAGTTTGGTTCTGTGCAGGCTTCTGGCTGAACAACGTGGAGTGGCGCCCCTTCAGTGGCCACGAAAGGAACGAAAGGTAGACGTGGGCGGGCGTGTGGTGGAGAGACCCAAGGACTTGGCTGTAGCCCGAGAGTCTTTGAAACGCTCCAGCGCACTGTCTGCCTTATCGCCAAAAAGGCGAGTACCATCAAAAGGCATGTCCATGAGGGAACTCCGGACATCCCCAAACACCCAGTGGACCGGAGCCAGGCATGGCGGCACAGGGCCACTGTCGTGGAGATCGCTCTCCATAAAGAGTCCACGGTGTCCAGCCCACACCGAATGACGAACTTCGCTGCATCCTTCCCCTTGGGAAAGTACAGCCCAAACCTCTTCCGGGCAGTGTCTGCGCCACTGTGTCTCACACAGCATGAGAGTAGCGGCCCAAGAGGCATGCGGTGTTGACTGACCACAGCCCTTACCTGGCAGAGGAAAATAACCTCTTGCCAAACTGCTCCAGCTTTTTCGATTCCTTATCTGCCAGGGCGGTAGGGAAGGCACTCTGGGAAATGGAGGCCTGGATGACTAGGCTCTCCAGAGTCGGATGATTTGTCAAAAAGGCAGGGTCACCCGGTGTCGGGCGATGACGCCTATCCACGTTCTTATCCACAGGAACCCCTGTGGCTGGTCTAGACCAGGTGCTTAACAAAACATCCGTCAAGGCCTCATTAAATGGAAGCAGAGGTTCCATAGAACTTGCCACCGGCTGAAGCACTTCAGTGAGGAGGTTTGTCTTATGGGTGACAGTAGGCAGATCGAGGTCAAGGGCCTTAGCTGCTCTACAGAGCATCACAGTAGATGTGGCGCCCTCCTCCATGACAGCGGGAGGAGACATAAATCCAGGCTCCGAGGAGAGGTCAAGACCACCTGCATCCTCCGAGTACTCTGCCAACTCATGTTCAGAGTTGCGCTACCCTGAAAGAGGGTCCTCCGACCCCTCCCAGTCATCCCCCTCCTCCACAGGCCGAGGCACAGGCAGCAGAGGTGGGGCAGGCACAAGGGAAAACAAATGCTCCAACAGTGTCGGGAATGGCACCGGGAACGGCACCAGTCGGTGCTGATCCGGCTCCATGTCCCAATTTGGGTCGAAAGCCGGGGCAAAATTGCCGGGAAATCCGGGCAAGGGCGGCAGTGGGACGAACGGAGCCCATGTCGGTGCCGGGAACGGAGCCGTAGGGTCACCGGGGCTGGAGCCACCAGCGGAGGACCTTGCGGCACTGGGACTGGAGCCGCCGACGGCAGAGCCGGTGGCAAGAGCCCTCCATAGGGACCACGGGGCCCGTAGGCGCCCCGGCAAGAGCCCTAGGCCTGAAAAGGCGGTTCATGGTGGCAAGAAACTCTTGCACCTGGGCCGGAGTTGCCCACCTGACCCGGATAAGGTGGGTAGGCCGTGGGACTCCCAGGATCTAACGGACCAGCAGGGGAAGGACCCCTGGCTCCCACGTCCACATCTGAAGACGTGGGGATGTCGGAGAGCAAACACGCTACTTTGACTTTTTCTTGTGAAGTCTCTTACCTGATTCCGAGGGCGAAGACTTCGACCCGAGGAGCGATGATGAGGGCTCCGCGGACGGTCCCTTGAGCGACCCCTGTACCTTGAACGGCGCGGAGACGACTGCCTGGCCTCCAGCAGCTTTCGGGACCGCTCCCTCAAAGCCTTCGGAACCATGGCCAGACCGTCGGAACATGACCGGGAGTCATGTTCGCGCTCCAGACAGTAGAGACAAACGACATGGGGGTCGGCCACCGACATCATACGGCGACAGGTCCAACATGATTTAAACCCAGGCAACCCTACTTGGCACAAGGAGTCAAAGACTCAAAAAGAGGTGAGACAAAAGTCTCAAAAATTTGTCAAAAAGTGACTAGGGTACGTGTTCTAACCGGATCTGCGATTTGCTGGCGCGGAAAAAGAAAGAACTGACATCAGGGCGCATGGGTGGCGCCTAAGTAGTCTCCGTGACGTCATCTCGGCGCTTACGACGCCAGCGGAGCCGCACAACGCCACCTACCGACGCGCAGGGGTACTGCTGACCAAAAACTTTCCGGATCTAGTCTGACGCCTGGGGATATTCTAAGGTAAGGAATCTATTACTAACGTGTCTCTTTCAGATATCTGGAGTGCTTTGGGATCAGCTGTGGAGTCAGCTCTTAAGATGGGGACCAAGAAATAGACTGAGGGGCATCCTCATGAATTCTCAGGAGAGTGGTAGGCTGGGACGAGGGCCTTCTTTGATTTCTTATGCTTCTTTTTGGACTTTGACTTATTGAAAGACTTGGACCTAAACGACAACCTGTCTCAGGAGTTGCTCTAAAGAGGTAGGAGGTGCTGGATTCATATGGACACCGGAAGAGACATTGGGAGACTTCACCTAAGCCATATAGTGGGCACCCGTATGCACCAAAATGAATTTCTGTCCATTTTTCCAAGTCTTCAAGGCGAGCAGACATGGAAGAACAAGTTACTTACCTTTGGTAACGATATATCTGTAAGAAACATTAGTTAGTGATAGATTCCTTACCTTAGAATTACCCCCAGGCGTCAGACTGGATCGGATAGTTTTCGTCAGCAGTACCCCTGGTCGTCAGTAGGTGCCGTCGTGCAGCTCCGCATACGTTGTACTCGCCGAGATGATGTCGTCGGAGGTACTTAGACGCGCCCACACCCGCTGACGTCAGTTCTATACATGACTTTCCGCACCAGGAACGCAGAGCCATGGAAAATACTGACCACTGGTGCATTGAAACTAGGGCGCTGAAAGTAATAGCGTAAAACCTAGAAATCAGTTTGCAGAACGGGGAGGATGGGTGGGAGGTAAGAAATCTATCACTAACTAATGTTCCTTACAGATATATCATTACCGAAGGTAAGTAACTTGTTCATCTGAAAGAAACATGTTAGTGATAGATTCCTTACCTTAGAATAGATACCCCAGCAATACCAACCCTGGTGGTGGGTCTGCGAACAAAGATCACACCAGAAAGTCAGGGAGAACAGAACGGCCAAAGAAGCTGTCTCTCCAGACCGGACTGGCAAGGCAATAATGCTTAGTAACAGTGTGCAGCGAGGCCCACGTGGCTGCCTGACAGATGTCTTGCAGAGGGACACCACGTCCCTATGCAGTAGTAGCTGTTGTCGCCCTGGTAAAATGGGTGCGCAACCCCATCGAGGTTCCTTTTTAGCCAGAGAATAATAGGCCTTGATACACAAGACGACCCTGCGGGAGATAGTCCTCTTGTGTACACTCCGGCCTTTCTTGTCGCCCACGTAGCCAACAAATAGCTGGCCACCCACCCACAACTGTTGCGTGTGATTCAGGTAAAAGGAGAGCGCATGTTTTAGACGGGTTTAGACGGTGGAGCCTCTCTTCCTCTCTGGATGGGTGCGGAGGCAAAACACGGTGATAGTTTGCCCAGTGTGGAAGGCAGTGACAACCTTTGGCAAGAAGGAAGGACGAGTGCGAAACACAACCTTGTACGGATGGACCGACAGAAAAGGAGGCTTACAGGAAAGAGCCTGGAGCTCACTCAATCAATCAATCAATCAATGACACTTGTAGAGCGCGCTACATACCCGTAGGGTCTCAAGGCGCTTGGGGGAGGGGGGGGTGCCGCTACTGCTCGAACAGCCAGGTCTTCAGCTTCTTCCTGAAGGAGAGGTGGTCTTGGGTCAGGCGCAGGTCGGTCGGGAGGGAGTTCCAGGTCTTGGCGGCCAGGTAGGAGAAGGACCTTCCTCCTGTAGTCGCTCTTCGGATGCGGGGGACGGCGGCGAGGGCGTGGTTGGCTGACCGGAGGTGGCGTTTGGGAGCGTAGAAGTTGATCCGGCTGTTGAGGTAGCTCGGGCCTTGGTCGTGTAGGGCTTTGTGTGCGTGGGTGAGGAGGCGGAAGGTGATTCTTTTGTTGACGGGGAGCCAGTGAAGGTCTCTCAGATGTCCGGAGATGTGGCTGTGTCGTGGGATGTCGAGGACGAGTCTGGCTGAGGCGTTCTGGATCCGCTGGAGTCTCTTCTGGAGCTTGACGGTGGTACCGGCGTAGAGGGCGTTGCCGTAGTCCAGTCGGCTAGTGACGAGGGCCTGGGTGACAGTCTTCCTGGTCTCGGTGGGGATCCACCAGAAGATCTTCCGTAGCATGCGTAGGATGTTGAAGCACGCCGAGGAGACGTTGTTGACTTGCCTGGTCATGGAGAGGGAGGAGTCCAGGATGAAGCCCAGGTTGCGTGCATGGTCTGTCGGTTTGGGTGCGGTGCCCAGGGCGGGAGGCCACCAGGAGTCGTCCCAGGCGGAGGGTGAGGAGCCCAGGATGAGGACCTCCGTCTTGTCCGAGTTCAGTTTCAGGCGGCTGGTCGTCATCCACTCGGCTACCTCTTTCATCCCTTCGTGTAGGCTGGCTCTGGCGGTGGCGGGGTCGTTGGTCAGGGAGAGGATCAGCTGGGTGTCGTCGGCGTAGGAGATTATGCTGAGGTTGTGTTGGCGTGCGATGGCCGCGAGGGGGCTCATGTAGACGTTGAAGAGGGTGGGGCTCAGAGAGGATCCTTGAGGGACGCCGCAGATGACTTCGGAGGCCTCTGACTTGTACGGTGGTAGGCGGACTCTCTGTGTTCTTCCGTCGAGGAAGGAGATGATCCATTCTAGCGCCTTGTCCCGGATTCCGACGTTGCTGAGGCGCTGTACTAGGGTGCGGTGGCAGACAGTGTCGAATGCACGGAGAGGTCTAGGAGGATGAGGGCCGCTGTTTCTCCGTTGTCCATCAGGGCTCGGATGTCATCGGTGGCGGCGATGAGGGCGGTCTCGGTGCTGTGATTGGCTCGGAAGCCGGACTGTGAGGGGTCGAGGGATCCATTCGTCTCGAGGAAGGTGGCCATCTGCTTGTTGACGGTCTTCTCGATGACTTTGGCTGGAAACGGGAGGAGCGAGATGGGGCGGTAGTTCTTGAGTTCGGTGGGGTCCGCTGTTGGTTTCTTGAGTAGAGCGCTGAGTTCGGCGTGCTTCCAGCTCTCAGGGAAGGTGGCGGTGTCGAAGGATGTGTTGATGATGTCTCGCAGGTGGGGTGCGATGACAGCGTCGGCCTTGTTGAAGACGTGGTGAGGGCAGGGGTCGGTCGGTGATCCGGAGTGGATGGAGTTCATCGTGCGGATGGTGTCTTCGGTGCTGATCGGGGCCCAGGCGTGGAGGGTGGTGGTGGGGGGTGGTTGTTCGGTCCTGGTGTGCGTTGGTTGTTTGTTGAAGCTGTTGTGTATGTCCGCGATCTTGTTGTGGAAGTAAGAAGCGAGGGAGTCGCAGAGGTCTTGCGATGGGGTGATGTCGTTGTATCCTGCGCTGGGGTTGGAAAGCTCTTTCACGATGTTGAAGAGCTCCTTGCTGTTGTGTGCGTTGTTGTCCAGCCGGTCCTTGAATGCAGTTTTCTTGGCGGCGCGGATCAGCTGGTGGTGCTTCCGAGTGGCCAGTTTGAGGGTGGTCCTGTTGTCCGGTGTAGGTTCCCTTCTCCAGACTTTCTCGAGGGCTCGGCAGTTCTTCTTGGAGCTCTTGAGTTCGTCGGTGAACCATGGGGCTTTCTTGCTGCCGGGTCTGCTGGGCGGGGTCCTCAGCGGGGCGAGCTCGTCCGCGCAGATGCTGATCCACTTCGTGAGGTTCTCGGCGGCCTGGCTGGGGTTCGCTGAGCTGGCAGGAGGGTGCTGGCTCAGGGAGGTGTCGAGCTGGTCTGCTGTGATCTTGTTCCAGCTTCTGCGGGCGGCCTGTTGCTGGTGGTGGTGGGTCGTCGTTCTCTTGAAGGCGAAGTGGACGCAGCTGTGGTCCGTCCAGTGGAGTTCTGTGGCGTGGCTGAAGGCGACGTCTTTGCTGGATGAGAAGACGGCGTCGAGTGTGTGTCCGGCGAGGTGGGTGGGGGTGGACACCAGCTGCTTGAGTCCAAGATTGGCGAGGTTGTCGAGCAGGGTGCTGGTGTTGCGGTCGTTGTTGTTCTCCAGATGGAAGTTGAGGTCCCCCAGGAGGATGTAGTCAGCGGAGGGGAGGGCATGCGGGCTGACGAAGTCGGCAATGTCCTCGCGGAATTGTGTGCGTGGTCCCGGAGGTCGGTAGATCAGGGTGCCTCTAAGGGTGGTGTTTGGGTTGGTGTGGATCTGGAAATGCAGGTGTTCGGCGCTGGTCAGGGTGTTGTCGGTGCTGGTCGTGAGACGGATGGTGTTCCTGTGGATGATGGCGATGCCTCCTCCCATCTGGTTGGCGTTGCGGTCCCTCCGGACGACCTTGTAGCCCTCTGGGATGGCGATGGCGATGTCGGGGGCTGAGGAGGCGTTCATCCAGGTCTCCGTGAGGAAGGCAACGTCAGGGGCTGTGGCGTCTAGGAGGTTCCAGAGTTCGATGGCGTGTCTGTGGACGGAGCGGGTGTTGAGCAGGATGCACTTGAGGTGGGTGCTGCTGGTGTTCGACTTGGCGGGAGCTGGTGTGAGGCAGGTCCGGATGCAGGTGAACTTGCAGGCATGGCAGCTGAACGGTCCGTGGGAGCGTCGTGGGGTGGCTTGGTGGCATTCTGGCAGTCGGCCGGTGTTGAGGCCTGGCAGAGGTGATGGCAACCAGGAAAGCAGTCTTCAAAGTCAATAATCGAAGAGGACAGTTGTGAAGCAGCTCAAAGGGAGCGCACATCAAATAGGTAAGAACCAGATTCAAGACCCACAGCGGCTTCACAAACGGAATAGGAGGAAAAAGGTGAGTAATGCCTTTGAGAAATCTATTTACAACAGGGGACTTGAAAAAAGAGGGCTGATCAGGGAGCCTGAGAAAGGCCGAAATTGCAGAAAGATAGCCCTTAATAGTGCCCAGAGCAGAGCCCTACTGGGCCAGTGTAAGAAGGAACAAAAGGACTTCTGAAATAGGGGCAGAAAGGGGATCCACAGCCTTTGCTGTACACCATGCCACAAATTTGTTCCCCCTGCAGGCGCATTCCGATTTAGTGGAGGGACGCCTGGCTGCCAGAATTATATCACAGACTTCAGGAGGCAAGACAAAAGGAATTTACTGCCGCCGCTCAATCTCCACGCATGTAGGTGGAGGCTGGACAGGTTCGGGTGGAGGACCGTCCCCTGCTGCTGCGACAGAAGATCCTCCTGTAAAGGCAGTCAGATCGGGGGTCCATGCTCATACTGAGTAGCTCGGGATACCAAACTCTTCGAGCCCAGTCTGGGGCCGCAAGGATGACTCGGGGCTGGTCGCGTCTGATCTTCTTCCGCACTCTGGGTAGAAGTGTTATAGGTGGAAAGGCATACAATAGACCGCAGCTCCACTCATGACGAAAAGCGTCACTGAGCGAGTGCCGCCTTGGAAATTCCAACGTGCAGAAGTGATGACATTGCACGTTCTCTTCAGTGGCGAATAGATCTAACCAAGGCTCTCCCCACTGTTGAAAGAGATCTACTGCACCTCTGAGTGACAACGCCATTCGTGATCCATCATGCACCTGCGGCTGAGTTTGTCCGCCCTGGCATTCAAAGAACCTGTCAAGTGTTGAACTGTCAAGGAAATGCCTTGACGTTCCAGCCATGTCCAGAGACGCAGAGCCTCCTGACATAGTGTCCACGACCCCACCCTGCCTTGCTTGTTGCAATACCACATGGTGGTGGTGTTGTCTATGAAAAACTGCACTACTTTCCCTTTGACAGAGGGAAGGAATGCTTTCAGTGCAAGTAGGATCGCCCAGAGCTCCAGAAGGTTGATATGGAGCCTGGACTACGCCGGAGACCAGAGGCCTCTGATCTCTGCCTCTCCCATGTGGCCGTCTCATCCCAGGAGAGGGATCTGCCGCTGACCCAACGCTGGTTCGTGAGCCACCACTGCAACTGTTGCGCAGTGCCCTCCGAGACCTGGACGTACTCAAACAGGTCATATTGATGAGGCGCCCACTGGAACTTCAGGTCCGACTGCAAAACCCGTATATGCCATCTGGCATGATTGGTCAGCAGGATGCAGGAGGCCATGAGGCCCAGCAGCCTGACCGAAACCAGGACAAGGGCCGATAGATCGGAATCATAGCCCGAATGTCCTGGACTCGCTGTTCGGGAAGATAAACCCAAAAATGTGCCATGTCCAGAACTGCACCGATGAAAAGGAGCTTCTGAGAGGGAATCAGGTGCGACTTCGGCAAGTTGATGGAGAACCCCACCAAATGCAGGAAGTCGGCTGTAGTCTGGATGTGGGAGACGACTGCCTGGGGCGAGCCCGCCTTCAACAGCCAGTCGTCGAGATCGGGGAAGACTGAAACCCCTGATCTGCGCAGATGAGCTGCGGCCACTGCCATCACTTTCGTGAACACCGGATGGGGACTGGTAGGGCCAAAAGGGAGCACCGTGAACTGAAAGTGCTCGTGGCCTACCGTGAACCGCAGGCTGGCAGGACTGGGATGCGAAAATAAGCGTCCTGCATGTCCAACCCTACTAACCAGCCTTCCGGAGGTAGTGATTGGCGTTCCAAAGGTCTAAGATAGGATGCAGGCACTTGTCCTCTTTGGAACCAGGAAGTAGGGGGAGTAACAACCACAACCTACTTCTGGCGTCGGAACGCGCTCAATTGCCCCCTTGGCCAAGAGGGCCTTAACTTCCTCCTGAAGAAACATGCGGTGGGACTGAGGTGGCATGGCTGGAGGAGAAGTCTCGAAGGGGAGGGAGTAGCCCCGTTGGGCTATCTGCAGAACCCTCCGGTCCGAAGTGATGGTGCGCCAGTGGGGGAGGTGATGGCGAATACTGCCACCCACTGGTGTTTGGTGGGCCTGAAACACCGGACTAGGAAGGTTTGGAGGCAGTGGAGGCAGGGGAAGTGGTGGACTGACTCGCCCGCTGGTCCCGTGACCCACGTCTGCGGGTCCCATGTCCGCGGCTGTGCTGAGACTGTTGCTGCGCAGGCCTGTGGCTCTGAAACAAACGTGTCTGAGCGCCCCTTCCCTGGCTACGAAAGGAGAGAAAAGCAGAAGCAGAAGGAGTGCGCGTGGCCGATTGGCTTAAGGACTTGGCAGTAGCCCGTGAGTCCTAAAAACGCTCCAACGCACGATCTGCCTTGTCACCGAAAAGGCGAGCGCCATCAAAGGGCTTGTCCATCAGAGTGTTCTGGACATCCCTGGAAAAGCCAGTTATCCTCAGTCAGGCGTGGCGGCGTAGCACCGCTGTTGTGGAAATCTTCCTGCCCAGCGAGTCGGCGGTGTCAAGGCCACAACATATTGTGAACTTGGCAGCATCTCTCCCTTCAGCAACAGCCTGATAGAGCACCGTCCGAGCCTCCGCCGAACACTGAGGCAGCACCTGCAAAACGTGTCCCACACAGAATGGGAATAATGGCCCAAGAGGCATGCAGTGTTCATAGACCGCAGCCCTGAGCTGGCGGAAGTAAACAGTTTCTTCCCAAACTGCTCCAGTTTACTCGATTCCCTGTCCGGAGGTGCAGAAGAACAAGTTACTTACCTTCGGTAACGCTTTTTCTGGTAGATACAATATCTGCCTGTGGATTCCTCACCTTGTGAATACCCCTTGCGTCAGCAACATTCGGAAATTCTTTTTTCGTAGCCTCGCGCCGACGTGGACTCCTGACGTCATAGAGACACGACCTCGCTCGCGACTCCGCTGACGTCACCGACGCCTATAATAGGCCCACGCCGGCGTGATGACATCAGTTCCGCCCTTTTTTCCGTGCCATCGAGGCACACGGACGGACCAATGACAGTAGAAATATACAAGTATACACAGTACACCATAATCAAGGCAAAACACACAGTGTTAAGCAAAAGCAGGAAAGAAATTGGAACATTTCCTTGACAACAAAATATATATATACATTACATTACAGTGACTCTGGCAAAGAAGAGTGGACAAACGGGGAGGCGGGTGGGTCAGTGAGGAATCCACAGGCAGATATTGTATCTACCAGAAAAAGCGTTACCGAAGGTAAATAACTTGTTCTTCTGATAGATACATCTGCCGTGTGGATTCCTCACCTTGTGAATAGAGTCCCACAGCAGTCCCCACTCCCGGAGGAGGGTGTCCACTCTTCTAGACCAGGAAATCCTGAAGGACAGAGCGTGCAAAATGACCGTCCCTCCTCACCTCGGAATCCAAGCAGTAATGCTTCGCGAAAGTGTGGAGGGAAGACCAAGTTGCCGCTCTACAAATATCCTCTACAGGCACACCTCTAGCCAATGCAGAGGTCGAAGATTTAGCTCTAGTTGAATGAGCCCTTATACCCTCTGGTGGTTCCTTACCGGCCAAAGAGTAGCAGATCTTTATGCAGAGGACGATCCATCTCGATAAAGTTCTTTTATGGACCGCTCTTCCTTTCTTGCAGCCAGCAAACCCAATGAAGAGCTGGTCTTCCAAACGAAAGTCCTTGGATCTGTCCAAGTAAAAGGACACCGCCCTCTTAGGGTCCAGACGGTGCAGTCTCTCTTCCTCCTTAGAAGGGTGAGGGGGAGGATAGAAGGAAGGTAAAGTAATGGACTGTCCTAGGTGGAAGGGAGTTACCACCTTAGGCAGAAAAGCAGCCCTGGTCCTGAGAACCATTCGATCAGCATGTATGGACAAGAAAGGGGGCTTGTGACAAAGAGCTTGAAGCTCACTTACCCTTCTTGCCGAGGTTATTGCCACGAGGAAGACCGTTTTAAGGGTAAGAAGCCTAAAGGGACAATTGTGGAGAGGCTCGAAAGGAGCACCCATCAAAAAGGTCAAGACCAGATTCAAGTCCCACTGAGGCACAATAAAAGGGACAGGAGGAAACTTATTAATAAGGCCCTTTAAAAACCTTAAAACCACAGGTGACTTAAAAAGAGAAGGCTGGTCAGGCAAACAGAGAAAAGCTGACAGCGCAGAAAGATAGCCCTTCACTGTAGCAACGGCAAGACCCTGTTGCGCCAGAGAAAGGGCAAACTGGAGAACGTGAGACAAATGGGCCTTCAAAGGATCAATAGACCTTTCCCCACACCACGAGACAAATTTCGCCCATCTATAAGAATAGATGGACTTAGTGGAGTCACGCCTGGCTGACAAGATAACATCCACAACGTCAGGCGGGAGGGAAAAGGAAATCAGGTTGCCCCGCTCAATCTCCAGGCATGAAGGTGCAATGTCTGGAGGTGGGGGTGTAGAACCTGCCCCTCCATCTGAGAGAGGAGGTCTGCCCTGTGAGGGAGACGGAGCGGCGGGTGAGAGGAGAGGTGGAGTAGATCTGTATACCACACCCTTCTTGGCCAATCCGGGGCGACCAATATGACTTGGGCCCGGTGGAATCAAAGGTATGGGGGGAAACGCGTAAAGGAGTTGACCTTTCCAACTCAACTGAAACGCGTCCCCCAAGGCTCCTTGCATAGGATACTGGAGACTGCAGAAAGACAGGCAGTGCGCATTCTCGTGAGTGGCGAACAGGTCCACCCGAGGAGTCCCCCACATCTGAAAGATGTCGTGAACAACCTCCGGGTGAAGCCTCCACTCGTGGTCGGCAGAGAACTGCCGACTGAGACTGTCTGCACGAACGTTCAACACCCCGGCCAGATGATTTGCCATCAGACAAATCTGATGGTCCTGAGCCCAGGACCAGAGACGCAGAGCCTCTCTGCAGAGACACTGCGACCCCACTCCTCCCTGCTTGTTGATGTACCACATCGCGGTCGTGTTGTCCGTTAGGACCTGAACAGACTGACCGCGAAGGGAAGGGAGGAAGGCCTTGAGCGCCAAACGTATCGCCCGCAATTCTAGAAGGTTGATGTGAAGCAACCTTTCCTCTGGAGACCAAAGGCCCTTGACCTCCAGATCCCCCAGATGAGCACCCCACCCAAGAGTGGATGCATCCGATATCACCGTGGCCACCGATGGGGGAAGTTGAAAAGGCTTTCCTTGGGACAGATTGCCTTCCACGCCCCACCAAGACAGATCCGCCGCAGCTTCTCTGGAGATCCTCACTGACTCCCTGAGATCTCCGTTGTGCTGATACCACTGCTTGCGGAGGCACCACTGGAGCGCCCTCATGCGCCAGCGTGCATGGCTGACCAACAGAATGCATGAAGCCATCAGACCGAGCAGGCGAAGGACCTTCAGGACTGGAACGACCGCTCCATTGTAAAATAAAGGAATCATCTCCCGTATGTCGCGAATCCTTTGAGGGGGAGGGAATGCACGACATACGGTCGTGTTAGTACTGCACCTATGAAGAGGTTGCGCTGGGAGGGCACCAGGTGAGACTTGGGTACATTTATTGAAAAACCCAACCTGTACAACAACTGGGTTGTCTCCTGCAGATGATGAAGCACAACCTCTGCCGACTCCGCTTTGATCAGCCAATCGTCCAGATACGGGAATACCGGAATCCCCGATCTTCTGAGATGCGCTGCCACCACTGCCATCACCTTGGTGAAGACCCGAGGTGCAGTAGTAAGTCCAAACGGAAGGACCGCAAACTGGTAGTGTTGTGATCCAACCGTAAAACGGAGATACCTCCTGTGCGACTTCAGGATTGGGATGTGAAAGTACGCATCCTGCAAGTCGAGTGACACCATCCAGTCTTCTTCCAGCAGAGCCTGAAGAACCTGAGCAAGGGTGAGCATCTTGAATTTCTCCTGCTTCAGATAAAAATTCAAGATCCTGAGATCCAGGATCGGACGAAGCCTGCCATCCTTCTTGGGAATCAGGAAATACCAGGAGTAGCATCCCTGACCCCTTTCCTGCTCTGGAACCACCTCTATCGCACCTTTTCTCAAAAGTGTTTGGACTTCCTCCTGTAGGAGTAACAGATGTTCCTCTGAGCAATATCCCTGGCAAGGAGGGTAATTGGGAGGGAATTCCCAAAAGGGAAGGGCATACCCATTTTCTACGAGATTGAGAACCCAAAGATCTGATGTAACCGATTCCCAATCTCGTAGAAAGTAGGTAAGCCGACCCCCCACTGGACCCACATGATCCTGAATGGCGGATCTAGGGCTGCTTTTCTGTGGCTGGGGGGTTGGAGGAGGTGGAGGAGGAAGAGACCTGACGACCTCGAGGACGTGATCTCTGTTTCCCTCTGTAAGACCTATACAAGGTATTCTGCTGCTGCTGTTGTTGCTGCTGCTGCTGAGCGGGTCTATACGACCGAAAGGAAGAGCGACCAAACCCTCTAAACTTTCTGGTCGTAGAACCCCTCACCTGAAGGCCAAGAGATCTAGCAGTTGCCCTGCTGTCCTTGAATCTCTCCAAGGCTGTGTCTGCCTTCTTCCCAAAAAGCCCCTCGCCATCGAAAGGCAAATCCAATAATGCAGACTGCACATCAGCCGAAAAGTCAGATGACTTCAACCAGGCTGAACGCCTCGTGGCAACCGCCGTGCCCATGATCCTTGCCACAGAATCTGTTGTATCAAGTCCACTTTGGATGAACTGACGAGCCGCTGCCTGAGTGTCAGATAAAGCCTCTTCAAAGTCCTTTCTACTAGCCTCAGGAACCTTAGGGACCAAAGAACTTATAGAGTCCATAAGAGCATGGATGTATCTTCCCATGAGGCAAGTGGCGTTAGAAGACTTCAAAGCCATGCTGGACGAAGAAAAAATCTTCTTCGCGATCTGATCTTGTTTCTTGGCTTCTTTGTCGCCAGGCACCTGCGGAAAAGCCCCAACAGACTTCTTAGAGCAAGCAGCCTGAATTACCAAACTTTCAGGGGAAGGATGCGAAGATAAGAAAGCAGGATCCTCAGGAGCCACTCTATACCTCCTAGCCACACTTTTTGCAACCGCAGGAGCAGAAAAAGGCTTTTTCCAAACTTCCATTATAGGATCCTTTAAGGCATCGTTAAATGGGAGCAAAGGTTCTACTGACGAACTAGGAGAATGGAGAACCTCTGTCAACAAATTCGATTTAAACTCGACAGAGGGCAAAGTCAGACCTAAAAGTCCTGCTGCCTTCTTCATGACAACATGATAAGGTTGAACATCTCTGGAGGGAGCATCAGGTCCAGAAGGCAAAGACCACTCCGGAGAAAACTCAAGACCACTAGCATCCGCCAGGTCTTCGAAACAATCCCCTTCCAGTTCACCTTCCTCCACCTCAGAAGATGAATCATTAACTCGCTGCTCCTCCAGAAGCCGTTGAGCCTCTCTACGAGATCTCATTTTGACTCGAAGTGCAGCCGAATCCAACGCCGAATTCGACGGCGCCGGAGCCGACTTCGGAATCGAATCCGAGGGCTTGGAAGGCTGCCCCATAGAATCCAAGGGAGTCGATGACGCCGGGACCGGAGTCGCCGACTTCGGCCGAGCCGGCGTCGACATCGGCGTCGACCTCGGTGGAGCTTGGTACTGCCACAACGGAGTCGGAGCCGGCATATACGGCATGAAGGGTGCCGGAGCATATGAGTGTGGAACACCCAAATTGAAAGCCATTGGACCCACGGGACCCGAAGGTGCTCCAGAGGGGTACCACGACCTCGAGAAAACACCATACATCGCGTTTAAAAACGCAGAAGGGTCCTGACCTGGAGTCGGAAATGGTGGATGCTCAGGCTGACCTCGAGGTACATTAGAATCTGTTTCCTCGGGGGAGGAGCCTAGCTCGCGACCGAGATGGCCGCGCTTTAGCTCGGCTCCGTTCGCCCGCCTGTGTTTTCTCAATTATCCTGCTGTAATCCTGCCCCGGGAAGCCATGTTTGCTGTGTGGTAGTGTTGCGACGCCTTGCAGGCACTTACCTCTTGTTCCGGTTATCCTGGCTGCTGTGGAACCAGTGCAGTGCCCCCGATCGTTTTTGGGAGTCGGAGGCGGACTGGCCTGGATCTTCTTGCCGGCTCCCGGGCCGAACGGAGCCTGCGGATCTACCCTCCGGTGCGCGGAGGAGGTGGTCGGAAGGCCGTTGTTCGTGTGGGCCGGAGGTCCTTCCTGGCCGATTCCCGTGGGGAGGAGGCCTGTGGTGGAAGCGCTGCCTTCCGTGGTCGGAGCTCCTCGTGTATCCGGCTTGCTCTCCCTTTGTTCTCCGGTCCGGCCATTTTGATTTTGCCGCCCGGGCTCGGAGAACGGGACCGGCGGCATTGGGTGGCCGGCAAGTCCCCCTCTTCTGGTGGCCCCCCTTCCTGCCCGGGGTGTTCTGTTGCCGGTCGGCGGGACTTTGTTTGCTTTGCTGCTGCCCCGGTGGAGTTTTTCAGCCGCGCTGCCCTGTCGGACTCTCAAGATGGCGACCGGCCCCGGGTATCCTGACCGGGCCTGGGCGGGCGCTGGAGGCCCGCCGCGTGGCCCGGGTGCCGGCTACTGTAAAGGTTTTCCTACACTTAAGGAGGTCCTGGACGCCCTGCTCTCCTGGCGGCTCTGTGTGACCGCGCCTGTCCTAGCTTCGGAGGTGGTTCCTCGCGGCGGGCTTCCGGGGCCCCCATGGCCGGATGTGACTGTGCCGCCGCGGGGTGCGGCTGGAATTATCCTGGCGGAACTGGCCCCGGCTACGACCGCGTCTGCTGCTGTATGGAACTTGATGGAGCCTCCTCCTCCTGCGCTACCTTCTTTTTCTCAAACCCGGGAGCTGGATTTTGCTTGGCCAGGCCTTCATGACTCTCCCGCTTCCTTTCTGCCGCTGCTGCCCGGCGATGCCTCCTGCGCTGGCCCAGATGGGTCAGTTTTTCTGGACATATCCTTGGACTTGTGCCTGCATCGTTTGTTACACTTCGTGACTTTCCTGGATCTTCCGTGTGCCACTCCACGTGCCTTTACCGGACTGCCGTTGGATCTTTCTGCTGTCTGTCTCCTGTTCTTCGTAGCCTGGTCCTCGCTGGCCCGGACCGTTTCCCCTTTGGACAAACAAGGACAGGGCTGATGTATACTGGCATCTGTGCGGTAGTCTTGCACTGATTTGGATGGTCAACCTGTCCCGGTATGGTTCTGTGTGACTGACTGGTACTCCTGGACTTTCACCCGATGTTCTTTGACTTCCCCGGGACTTGTCTCCTCGACTCAGGCGGGTGGCTGGGTGCTTTTACTCCTGTCTCCCGGCCCTCCCCTGTGTATGTCTGTGTGTGTTTCCCATCCCTCGTTTCCTTCTCTTCCCTTCCCAATTTTGTCTTTGGCTTCCGACTTCACTTTGCTCCGCTATATTTCGGGTTCTAATTAGGGCGACAGGCACGCTGCGGGGGGGTAGGCCGTAGCCTTCTGCAGGGGTGCAGGGTGGGCTTTAGGGGTGGGTTGGGGGGGTCTGTCTATATTGGGGGGTCTTTTTCCTCCCTTATTTCCGTTTTTTCTGTTCTATGGCTCTTGTGTGTACACTTTTTTCGGGACTCCGTCTTTTCCTGTGTCCCCCTGGGGAGTTTCTGTTACTTTTGTATTCCGGTGTGTGTCTGATTGTGGCTCGTTGATAATTCGGTTTCAACTTTTTGCTACGTCGCTCGCCGGATTCTCTTATCCTGCTTTAACTCCGGGGGGTGTGTGGTTTGATGGGAGTCCCTTCTTTCGTTTCCTTTTTCCCTCTTCCCCCTTTTTCCTCTTTATTGAGGGTCCCTTTATTTTTGTTGGGGTGCGTATCGTATTGTCTTTTATTGTTTGGGCCTTTTTGATTGTGTCTCCTCAATTTGGGTGGGGGCGGCGACGGGTAGGCGCGGTTTGATTGATGCCATTGTCGTTTCTTTATATTCCGACCATGTTTATACTCTTTGATAGCTATGTTTGTGTGGCCTCTTTTCTCATTCTGTGATCATAAGATGGTGGCTTGCCGCGGCCCCTCCCTGGTTGTTTTTTGCACGGCCCATTGTTCTTCTGTTTCCCCGCCCCGCATTAGAAGATTAACCTTTTATTGTCCTGTTCTTGCTGATTGCTTGATCCCTTTTGTTGTTTCTCCTGTGTTCTTGGTGACATATCCTGTAGAGAATTTGTTTTTCGTTTACTACGTTATCTACCATGTGGTGGCCAGCCCTCGTGGGTTGTAGGCCCGTATTTGTGAGCTTTCTTTGTACAATAAAGGTTTTCAAAAAAAAAAAAAAAAGAATCTGTTTCCTCAACAGGATTCGAAGCCCCTTCCTCAACAGGAACTCCATCGGTGTCTTCCGGAGCCGGAGATGGAGCCGGAGATGGAGCCGGAGACGGAGCCGGAGACGGAGTCGGATCTGGAACTGGAGTCGGAGAATGGACCACCGACTCCGAAGGTGAAGCCTCACCTACCGACTGATGAGGAGGAATCACTTTCGACTTCATCCTTTTGGGAGACTTTGATCTGGAATGATGACGTGATCCGTGTCTCCTCTTCTTATGCTTCTTGTGGGAACCGGAAGCATGACCGGATGATGACTTCGAGGCCGACGCCTCTCGAGACCTTGACCTGGATCTCGACCTCGACTTCTTCGGATGCTTTGAGGATCTTTTAACCTTACTTGCTTTAAGTTTGGCAACAAGAAGTTTAGATTCCCTCTCACGAAGAGCCTTCGGATTCATCTTTTGACAAGATGAACAATCATCGACGTCATGATCCGAGCTTAAACACCAGATACAGTCTTGGTGAGGGTCCGTAACGGACATCATCTTCCCGCATTCTCTGCAAGGCTTAAACCCGGTCTTCTTTGTCGACATGACAATATCTGAGAATTGGAGAAAACGAAGAAACGAAGTAACAATGTACTAAGGCTACAGAGTATCCCGAAACCGTTAGCGTCGACGACGCGGAAAAAAGGGAACTGATGTCATCACGCCGGCGTGGGCCTATTATAGGCGTCGGTGACGTCAGCGGAGTCGCGAGCGAGGTCGTGTCTCTATGACGTCAGGAGTCCACGTCGGCGCGAGGCTACGAAAAAAGAATTTCCGAATGTTGCTGACGCAAGGGGTATTCACAAGGTGAGGAATCCACACGGCAGATGTATCTATCAGAAAGGAATGCGCTTGGGGACTCAGAGGCTTGGACAACCAAGCTCTCAGGGGTTGGGTGTTGGGAGAGGAAAATGTGTCGCCCAGGACCGGGCGATGACGTTGGGTCATGTTCTTATCCACAGGAGCCCCTGTATTGGGCCTAGACCAGGTGCCCAAAAGAACGTCTGAAAGTGCATCATTAAAGGGCAACAGCAGCTCCGTGGAGGAAGACGCCAGTGGGAGCACTTCTGTCAGGATGTTAGTCCTGATGGCCACCATAGGGAGCTCGAGGTGGAGCTCCTCGGCTGCACTACGCAACACCACAGAATATGTACCACCCTCCTCCGCAGCCACGGTAGAAGGAGACAGTGTACCAGGTTCTGGAGAAAAATCCATGTCAACAACAAAAAATCCGTGGGTCTGAGAAGCTCAATATATACGTGTTTTACAAAGTTGAGAACCAAAATACAATAAAATTACACCACTACAGGAGTCAAATTGAAACAAACCCATACAGGTGTTGATAAGAGAAGTAGATTCCCATCAGTCACCGAAGTGATATGTTGTCATCATATGGGAAACTCCTCTATACCTCCTAGTTATAAAAGGGAGGTATTCACAGATCGATAAATATAGTCTGTGAAAAAAGTAGGATATAGTGCTGGTGATAGTGCAGTGAAGTGAAAGGATTAAAATTTGATAACCAATAGGAAGAATTGTATTTATTAGGTATCCTTTGGTATCAACATTGAAACAGAAAATGTGCAAGAACACCCTAATAGATGTGTGGGAGTTCTATTATTATGGTCCACATGTTTCAGCCAAATATGGCTTTCTTCAGGACCAGTTGTTGACAAACTACTGCACATATAGTGAATAATCAAGAAAAGAAACGTACAACCTTATTCCTGAGCAAAATTATTATTTGGCAGCTTGAACATAAGTGTGAACTCCTGTAAAACAAAGTTTAGAAATTAATTTATCAAAAAATGGTGCAACTAACAGCCAAATTGTCTCAACGATGAAAAACACCAAAGAGTCACATTGCAATAGATATGCGTGTCAATTAAGATCAAATAATGGGCATTCAATCAAAGGACAGGAATTAACCTTACCCATTGCAAATCGGGAGGATACTTACCGCTCCTGGCAACTGCTCAGGGCGTGAGGCAACGCTCTGAAAAAAGAGGAGGGAGACTAATTATAGTAACCCAATTGGATCTGATATGTCGTGTGGTATCAGATGAAAAGAAGAAAAGAAAAGAAAATACTAAGGAAGTATTAGTTGCAATTCAAGCAGAAAGTTTTGATTTTGCAAAAAGGAAAGGAAGTAACTCTTAAAGAGTGAAAATGACAAGGAGTAACTTCCATCAAATGAGAATAAGAATACGCATGGGTATTCTAGAATGGTAAAAGCAGCGTGTAGACGAGTGCTGAAATTCTTACCTATTCCGTCGCTAGCCCGGACCGGAACCTGAGAGTCACCGGCGGTGACGTCCTGTCCGGGGTAGCCGTTTAAGTACTGTGTACAATTAGGTAAAATGGAAACATCTGTGAAGCTCTAATCGTACCGCGGTCACGTAGTTACTGGACCGCCAATCGGGTAGCGTAATCACACAGGACTACAAAAATACGTCATTTGTGTCAAGAATTGTAGTACAAAGAGCGCGATATTTCTTGATGTTAAAACACAGAAATTTATGTTTCAAAGAAATGTGAAAACGGTCGCCTGCATGTTAGTAGTGTTAATAAAGGTTTCATGTGGTGCGATAAAGCCAGGAATATCAGGCTTGGATTACATGACCTGAAAAACGTTGATAGACTTTGCCCTGTCCTAAGGAACTACAAACCCACGTCAGAGACGTCGGGATTTGTAGTCAGGACCAAATAGCAGTGTTGGTGGAAGTGGGCCAAAACACATATGTATATTTTGCATGTCAATTCCTCAGACACGTGCATATCGGTACTAATAGTATAACAGGTCTCAAGTGCCGAAATAAACTTATATATGATGAGGTTTCCCAACAAATTAAGAAAAGATTTTTAAAAAGAGACTAATAGCTGTCTCGAACCGTCATCCACTCATGGTGAAAACTAAGTCTCAACATCATGAGCTATATTCCTACACTGTTCATAAGGTGTAAAACTGAAGTACTATATATCTATAGGAAAAGGTGTATTGGGCAGAAGACCTATACATTATTTATTCAATGAATAGGGTATTTGAAAAAATCTAGAAGGAACGAAATTCAGAGGGAGGTCCACATGATTTCATCATTAAGCCCATCAATATTGCTTCCCAATTTAAATATCCAGCGCTGTTCCTTTCTAAATAAGAAATTGGCTATGTCACTGATGTGTGAGGGCATATAAGGCATTTCTAGCACTGTCCAGCGCATCTCCTCAGGTTTATGTTTCAGTTCAAGAAAATGATTGGTCAAGCGCGTGGCCTGTTTTTTGCAGCGGATGGTGCTCTTATGTTCCCCTGGTGGACATAGAGATTGGCTAGACTGGGAGCGATAACTGACGGAGATACTGATTTCCTCGTAATACTACTACTCCTATACAGAATACTCTTTGGAATATGCCAGCAATACAGGGACATTATCCATGTGGCAGCTGTTCAGTATGTCCACAAACCAAACATACGACTGAAATTGACATTGGTACCTCTCGGCCATGGAGGCAATCCAAACACACTAATTGCAACAGTGAGCGGGTAATTTATTTAATTACTTGTCCTTGTTCTAAAAAGTATGTAGGGATGACAACACGGAAAGTCAAGCAGAGGATAGGGGAATAGGTTTGTTTCAATTTGACTCCTGTATTGGTGTAATTTTACTGTATTTTTGTTCTCAATTTTGTAAAACACGTATATACTGAGCTTCTCAGACCCACGGATTTTTTGTTGTTGTTATGTATTGACAGGGGATTCATCCGCGCTGGTCTTTAAATGTCCCTTGGACCCTCCTGTTTATCTGGTAATATATTTGTAAAATCCATGTCACCTGCATCCTCCAAATCCTCTTCCCAGTCCAGGTCTAACTTGCACTGGGCTTCGAGAGGGTCCTCAGACCCCTCCCAGTCCTCCCCTTGCACTCCCCAACCTGCCTGGCAGGCGGAAAAGAGGGAGGCGGATGGAGAAAGGGATAGAAATTCCCTATCGGTGTCGGTATTGGTGTCAATTGACACCGCTCCGGCGCCGTCTCCACATCGGGGTGGAAGCCAGGGACAGCATCAGCCATTGATCCAGCCGATGCCAGAGCCGTAGACGTCGATGTCGGTGAAGGTCGTGCGAGGCCACCCGACATCGGCTGGGATCCATGCATGGATCCATGGGGGACTCGCGGCGTTGAGACTGGAGTCGGCGAAGACGTCGGGCCGCGACGATGAAGAGCGAGGACCCCCAGTCGGACCCGCAGGGCCCAAAGGCGTTACAGTGGGGCCCAATGGGCAAAAAAGGCAGCCCATGGCTGACAGGAAGTCCTTTAGCCGGGCCTGAGTCGCCGACGGACCCGGGAAGGGCGGGTAGGCTGTCGTCAACTGCGCAGCCTCCGCCAGTGCCACGGGGGTGGCACCACCCGCACCCTCCGCCATGTCATGCGACAGGCTCGGGGAAGGTGAAGAGCGACAACGCTTCTTCGACTTTTTATGCTTCGCCTTATCTAACTCTGAGTGCGAAGACTTCGTCGAACGATGGTGATGGCGGCTCCGCAACTGGTCTCTTGACCTCCTAAGAGACCGGGACCTTGAACGGCACATAGCCGACTCCCGGGCCTCCAGCTACTTTCGGGACCACTCCCGCAAAACTTTCAGGGCCATGGCCCGGCATTCGAAAGAAAGCACTGACGTCAGCGCACATGGGAGCGTCTATGTACCTCTGACGACATGTGTAGGAAGGTGGAATCAGAATACATGGTTACCCCCACTTTTTTGCCTGGTGTTTTGATGGTTTTTGACTTAGTTTGGCTGGGATCCTGCTATCCAGGTGCCCAGCCTATCTGTTTCCCACTCTAAACTGATTGCCTGTACATTAGGTGCACTCCAGATTGGTTACTGGGTTACCATTGTGAGTCCCTAGTAGATGGTACCTTAAGTACCAAGGGCATAGGTACCCCAGAGGCCTACCAGGGGCTGAAGCATGCATTATGCCACCCCTGGGAAGCCTTCCAAAATGGCACCACAGATCTGCTACTGCAGCCTGGGTAAGGTGGTACTTGTACCCCTTACTTAGATATAGTATACCTATGTCCACCTATATATAGACACATATAAACCTATAAGTCACTCCTATGGCAGGCCCTGACAATCCTGAAGGCAGAGTGCTTGGTTTTGTGTGAGAGGGTGCCCAAGCATGAGCTGAGCTGAGCCCCTCTGCAGCTTTCAAAATCCCTCCCTTATAGCTGTTCTATGATACAGCCATACCATATACTCTTAAGTGCATTATAACCTCGCAGTAAATGCTAACTTTGGAATGGCTGCATCAAAACATGTCGTGTTTGGTGTCAAACACTTTGGAATACTAACCCACTCCTCCAGTCCTGGCGGTGGGTGCAGCATTCCACCCTTCCAGAGGGAGAAGACGTGAACACACTGGTATACCTGGTAGAAGTTAAACAAAGCCCCAGAATCACAAAATGGATGCTGCTGCCACAGACACGAGTCTTACCTCCTGCTGCTGGACGAAACTCCGGCAGGGGAGCCTTGGACAATAGGTTTCCTGTCAAGGGAGGTGCCAGTACCTCCCAAGACAGGCTTTAGTGTATAGGGGAGGGTGGGTGCATTCAGTGAATGCTTTCCAGACAGTGCCTGGGGCACACAAGGTGTCCCCGTGCATTTCCCAGTTCAAACCGGTTGCTGGGGCACTCAATCCCAGCTCTGGCACGAAACTGGACAAAGGGGAAGGGGGGTAACCACCCCCTCCCCAGGTCCTCCCATAGGTGGGACCTTTGAGCTAGTCCAACCCCGAAACTTAGTATAAGTATAGGTACCCAGTCCCTAGGACTTTAGATTACCCTGGATGAAACTCTGAAATATATATCTTGGACCTTTGACATTCCATTTCGACTAGAAGAAATCTCCCTTGGGGTCAAGGAGTGACTCCCCTGTTCAAACAGGCACCAAAGAAGCATCTTGCCGGCCTGCATTTTCAAGGCTCCCGCCAGATCCCGGAGAATCTGCGACACAGGACACGGACTTCCAGACATCTCCAAGGCCGACACGAGTCCCCAGGAAAGCTGAGACCTGTAGCCATCACGAGAGACGTGGGACCGGAACTCCTGGACATCCAGCACATGTGCTAGTGCATCAACTTCCCGAGTTTTACCGAAGTTGTGCATTGGGTTACTTGAAAGTCCAAGCCCTGAGGACCTTTTGCACTGATGCTTAGAGGCCTACACTCCACGAGTGTTCCGTGGGACCCCTGCGTGCATTCCTGCTTGAGGCCCCTTCGCGATCCCTGCTCCGTCGACTGGTGGGTCCCCACGAAGGAATCTACTTTGTTTCTTGGGCTTCCCAGGTTGCTCTAGACGTGCCGTGACTCCTCTCCCAAAGGCAGCCAATCTTGTCATCTTGCGTGGGTTGCTGTTGCCAAGGCTTGTTGGGACTAATCCGGATACCGACGCTGCAGCACTCGACATCCGAAGCGGGACAGCTGGAATCCAGCTCCTGGTTGTCGTCGGCGCCTCCTGGACCTCGTGGCTTTAGAGTCATGCTTCACCTACATCACCTGAAATAACCCGACATCGGCTGGCATCTTCTTGTCGTCTTCCTGGTCACTGGCTAGTAACCCAGACTCTGTCCCCTATGGTTTCAGGTTCTTCAAATCTCCGATCCACCCTTGGATCCATCCGGACACTCTTCTCTTGGATGCCTGCATAACTTCTTTGCAGCTCTCCACTGGAAACGACGACGAAACTCGACACGAAAAGACACCTATGCACCCGGCTTCCGTGAGTGAGGTAACACGAGCACTTCGGTGCTCCTGTGGGTCTAGACTCTCGAAGTGTCCAGTACTGAAGGGGTTTGTTCCTGGTTCACTCCTAAGTGTCCTTATTCTTTAAAATTCTAACTCTAACGTTCTCCATAGAAGTCAATGGTGATTCACGGCTTTGTTTAGACACTGCACGCCTCCCCTGTGGGTTTCCTGCGTCCCTACCTTGGGTGGTTCCTGGTTGCCCCAGCGGTTCTACAGGCCTTAGGCCTGGTCTCTATGCTGAGAGCAGTACTTACACCACTTTCTTAGTATATGGTTTGTGAGGCCCCTGGGGCAAAAACGTATACTGTGCTAATTTACTGTGTGATATTTAAGTTCTTGTATTGTACTTTTACCTCTATCCTCATAAAGAGACAGAGGGGTGTGTTTAGAATGAAAAACATATATTTTATATATATATACCTGGTGTGGTTCTGCTTTCATTTGATCATTCAAGAGATTAGACTGGTAAAACAAGCTGCTTTGCATTCCTTCAACGCTGCTCTCCACAGCTACCACTAGGATAGATTTCTATAAAGGTTGTCTAAACCTACCATCAATAAGGGTCGTTTGGAGTGGTGCAAGGTGCCCACTAGAATAGTGGACATCATATGCCAGGCCAACTTCTCACAACGTCATCTTGGCGACTATGACGCCAACAACGTATGCGGAGCGCACGACGACGTCTACCGACACTCAGGGGTACTGCTGACGAAAACTTTCCGAATCCAGTCGGACGCCTGGGGGTAAATCTAAGGTAAGGAATCTATCACTAACGTGTTTCTTTCAGATACATTGATTAAATGAAGAGCAGTGCTAAACCACAAATTGGAACCATATTAAGCTATCCCTGTACTTGTACCCATCAGAAGGGGGAGGATGGTGGGATGAGTGCAGAATCAGGAAGGTAGATAGAGTATCCATGAGAAAGATTGTTAGTGAAGGAAAATAACATTTTATTTTGATGGATACCTGCTTAATGGATTCCCATGCAGTACATGCCCCGGGGAGGAAGGGGGCTGATGGATGGTTAAATAAGGAAATCTTGTAGAAGGACCTTGCAGAGTGCTCATCCCTACACCTTTTTGCGTCCAAGCAGTAATAGTAGGGGGAAGTGTTTAGGAATGCCCACGTCACTGCCTTGCAGATGTCTGCAACTGAAACGCCTCTTGCTAGTGTAGCAGAAGAGGACTTGGCTCTGGTTGAATAATCTGATTCCTTATGGTGGCTCATTTCTTAAAGTGTGTAGCACATTTTGACATAGATAATGATCCATCAGAATAATATCTATTTCTATTTGCCTTTCCTTTTCTACTGCCACATTAACTGACAAATAGTTGGCTATCCAAACTGATGTCTTTAGCACAGTCAAGATAACTGACCACCTGCCAGAGTCTAGGAAATGCAGCTGTTCTTCCTCTTTTGTGGGATGGGAGTGGGATAGAGGAATTGGAGGACACAACTTCTTAGGGTGGAGTCCCTAAAGGGAACTCCATTTCCATGTCTAGGGAGCTATCCAGGCCACTGGCTGCGGTGTTGCAAACAAAGTCAAGTAGTTGATCAGAGGTTTTCTAAATCCCATGTACACCTCAGAGTTGGAGGCAAAGAGCTCTTGATTGTTTGTCCATAATGCATGCCTCCATTGTAGTATGCCTCTTCTTCCATCAATCTTTGAGCCTCTCGTTTGAATAAGCGGTGTGCTACTGGTTCTGCAGCAGAGAGGATTTTGAGGCAGCGGCATCGAATCCGGTGGGGGTAACATCAGTGGCTTAGTTCGCCGAGCCCGCCACGATGCCTGTGGCAGAGGTGGGACAGACTATCTCTGTGCTGGCGTCAGAAGGGGTAATTGACTGACAACACGAGCCAGAGGAGTGGTCCAAACAACTCCGGCACAATAGGGATAAACATAGGCAAACTATTCAGCCCCATAGGACCCAAACACCTGCCACAAGTGGACACCAACTGTACGAAGATGTTGAACATAGCATTAATAAACACTCCTGGATCACACCTTAATGCTGAAAAATCGGGGTAAGCAGGTAATGGCAAGATTGACGGCCAAGTGCTTTGAGGGCTGATTCTGGCTGCAGCACTCATGGCAGGGGGGAACAAGTGGCAGGTCTGATTTCTCCACTATTACTTACTCTGGCTCTGAAGGTGAAGATCCTGTGGAAATCAGAGTGCGCCTACGAGACTAACCTTTTGGATGTTTCTTCTGTTTCGCAGGTTTCCTCTTATGGGAGAAGTAGGAGGAAGGTGACTTTGTGCAGGCCCTCAGATGGCCTCACTTTTAGTGATGGGTCCGAGTCATTAACAGTTTGCCACCCCCCCCACCCCACCCCTTAATCACCTTAGGACACATGCCAAGGCAAGACTAGCAGGATTTGAAGTTATGGTCCAACCTCGGGCACCAAATTAAAAAAATGAGTGGGGATTGGTGATAGACATTTGGCCCTCCCAATCCATTTGGGCATCCCAATCCATGCACAGCTTAAAGCCTGAACATTTCGGGGGAGACATCGTACTGCACTATAAAAAAAAACGTTGCCGCTCCTTTTTGCCCTCTATATGGAGACGCTGGCCCACGGTCTCCGCACTCATCCGGGTATTCGGTTCGGCGGGAAAAAGCATTACCGAAGGTAAGTAACTTGTTCTTCTGATGGATACATCTGCCAGTGGATTCCTCACCTTGTGAATAGATTCCCACAGCAGTCCCCACTCCCGGAGGAGGGTGTCCACTCCCCTATACCAGAAAGTCCTGAAAGACAGAACGCGCAAAATGGCCGTCCATCCTCACCTCGCTATCCAAGCAGTAATGCTTCGCAAAAGTGTGGAGGGAGGCCCAAGTTGCCGCTCTACAAATGTCCTCAACAGGTACACCCCTAGCCAAAGCAGATGTTGAAGACTTTGCTCTAGTAGAGTGAGCTCTTATGCCCTCTGGAGGTTCCTTACCAGCCAGGTCGTAGCAGATCTTGATGCATAGTATTATCCATCTCGAAAGTGTGCATTTGTGCACAGCTCTTCCTTTTCTGCAGCCAGCAAATCCAACAAACAGCTGGTCATCAACTCGATAGTCCTTTGTCCTATCAAGATAAAAGCTCACCGCCCTCTTAGGGTCCAGACAGTGAAGCCGCTCCTCCTCCTTGGAAGGGTGAGGGGGAGGATAAAAGGTAGGAAGGGTAATAGACTGTCCTAGATTTAAGGGAGTTACCACCTTAGGCAGAAAAGCAGCCCTGGTCCTAAGAACCATTCGTTCAGCATGAATGGTCAAGAATGGGGGCTTTGACCTAAGAGCTTGAAGCTCACTTACCCTCCTTGCCGAGGTAATTGCAACTAGGAAAAACCTCTTAAAGGACAACAACCTCAAGGGACAATTATGTAAAGGTTCGAAAGGGGAACCCATTAGAAAAGTAAGCACCAGATTCAAGTCCCATTGAGGCACAAAAAAAGGAGTAGGAGGAAATTTATTTGTAAGGCCCTTCAGAAATCTTAAAACAATAGGAGATTTAAATAAGGACGGCTGATCCGGCAGGCAGAGAAATGCTGACAAAGCCTAAAGATAACCTTTAACTGTAGCCACAGCAAACCCTTGCTGCGCTAAAGAAAGAGCAAATAGAAGTATATCTGATAAACGAGCCCTCAAAGGGTCAATGGACTTCTCTCCACACCAAATCACAAATTTAGACCATCTGTATGAATAGATTGACTTGGTAGAGTCACGCCTGGCCGATAGAATGACATCCATCACATCATGTGGGAGAGAAAAGGAAATCAGGTTGCCCCGTTCAATCTCCAGGCATGAAGGTGTAAGGTCTGGAGGTGGGGGTGTAGAACATGCCCCTCCATCTGAGAGAGGAGATCTGCCCTGAAAGGGAGACGGAGCGGCGGGCACGAGGAGAGGTGGAGAAGATCTGTGTACCACACCCTTCTTGGCCAATCCGGGGCGATCAATATAACTTGGGGAAGGTCTTGGCGAATCTTCCTCAGAACCCGAGGAATCAAGGGTATGGGAGGAAACGCGTAAAGGAGTTGCGAGTCCCAACTCAACTGAAACGGGTCCCCCAAGGCTCCCTGCATTGGAAACTGGAGGCTGCAGAATGACGGGCAGTGAGCATTCTCGCGAGTGGCGAACAGGTCCACCTGAGGAGTCCCCCATGTCCGAAAGACGTGACCAACTACCTCTGGATGAAGCCTCCACTCGTGGTCGGATGAGAACTGTCGACTGAGACTGTCTGCACGCACGTTCAGAACTCCGGCCAGATGATTTGCCATCAGACAAATCTGATGATCCTGAAAGCAGGACCAGAGATGCAGAGCCTCTCTGCAGAGACACTGCGACCCTACTCCTTCCTGCTTGTTTATAACCACATCGCGGTGGTGTTGTCCGTCAGGACCTGAACCGACCGCCCGGGAAGGGAGGAAGGCCTTGAGCGCCAGACGTATCGCCCGCAATTCCAGAAGGTTGATGTGAAGCAACCTTTCCTCTGGAGACCATAGACCCTTGATCACCAGATCCCCCAGATGAGCACCCCACCCTAGAGTGGATGCATCCGTTATCACTGTGGCCACCGCTGGAGGAAGTTGGAAAGGCTTTCCTTGAGACAGATTGCCCTCCACACTCCACCAAGACAGATCCGCTGCAGTTTCTCTGGAGATCCTGATGGACTCCCTGACATCTCCGTTGTGTTGATACCACTGCCTGCAGAGGCACCACTGGAGTGCCCTCATATGCCAGCGTACATGGTTGACCAACAGAATGCAGGAAGCCATCAGACCGAGCAGATGAAGGACCTTCAGGACTGGAACGACCGCTCCATTGTGAAATAAAGGAATCATTTCCTGTATGTCGTGAATCCTTTGAGGTGGAGGGAATGCCCGACATACAGTTGTATCCAGTACTGCACCTATGAACAGGTTGCGCTGGGAGGGCACCAGGTGAGATTTGGGTACATTTATTGAAAAACCCAACCTGTACAACAACTGAGTTGTGACTTGCAGATGATGGAGCACTTTCTCCGGAGATTCTGCTTTGATCAGCCAATCGTCCAGATAAGGTAATACCGGAACCCCATACCTTCTGAGATGTGCAGCCACCACTGCCATCACCTTGGTGAAGACTCGAGGCGCAGTAGTAAGACCAAACGGAAGGACCGCAAACTGGTAGTGCTGCGATCCCACCGTAAAACGGAGATACTTCCTGTGCGACTTCAGAATGGGGATGTGGAAATACGCATCCTGCAAGTCGATCGACACCATCCAGTCTTCTTCCAGCAGCGCTTGAAGAACCTGCACAAGGGTGAGCATCTTGAACTTCTCCTGCTTCAGGTAAAGGTTCAAGATCCTGAGATCCAGGATTGGACGAAGTCTGCCATCCTTTTTGGGGATCAGGAAATACCGGGAGTAGCACCCCTGACCCCTCTCCTGCTCTGGAACCACCTCTATCGCACCCTTTCTGAACAGAGCCAGGACTTCTTCCTGCAAGAGCAGCAGGTGGTCCTCCGCACAAAATCCTTGGCAAGGAGGGTAATTGGGGGGAAATTCCCGAAAGGGAAGAGCATACCCATTCTCCACGAGATTGAGAACCCAAAGATCCGATGTAATCAATTCCCAATCTCGTAGAAAATGGGTAAGCCGGCCCCCCACTGGGCCCACATGATCCAGAATGGCGGATCTACGGCTGCTTTGCTGTGGTGGCAGGGGGTGGGGAAGAGGTAGAGGAGGAGGAGGAGGCCTGACGACCTCTAGGACGAGCTCTTTGCCTGCCTCTGTACAACTTGTACAGCGTATTTTGCTGCTGCTGCTGCTATTGTGGCTGCCTGAAGGTCCGAAAGGAAGACCTGCCAAAACCTCTGAACCTCTTCCCTGCAGTACCTCTGGACTGTAGGCCCAAAGATCTCGCTGTCGCTCTGCTGTCCTTGAACCTTTCTAAAGCAGCATCAGCCTTCTTTCCAAACAAGCCTGACCCATCAAAGGGCAAATCCATCAAGGCAGCCTGGACATCCGCAGAGAATTCAGAGGATTTAAGCCATGCCGCTCTTCTTGTGGCCACTGAAGAACCTATCACTCTTGCCACCGAGTCAGCAGTGTCCAGACCACTCTGAATGACCTGTCTAGCAGCAACCTGAGTGTCAGTAATCACCTCTTGAAAATCCTTCCTATCCTCCTCAGGAAGCTTTGGAACCAGCTGTTTGACTGAATCCACCAATGCATGGATATAGCGTCCGATAAGACAAGTAGCATTAGTCGATTTGAGCGCCATGCTTGCCGAGGAAAAGACTTTTTTCGCAGCCTGGTCCTGCTTCTTCGATTCCTTATCCCCAGGAACCTGAGGAAAAGCGCCCGCAGATTTTTTCGAGCAGGCAGCCTGCACAACCAATCTCTCTGGTAAGGGGAGCGTGGATAAAAAGTCCGGGTCACCAGGCGCCACCCTGTAGCTTCTTGCAACCGCCCTCGAAACAGCAGGGGCTGTAAGTGGTCTTTTCCAAACCTCAGATATAGGCTCCACCAAAGCATCATTGAAAGGGAGCATAGGCTCGACCACAGAGGCAGGTGAATGAAGGACCTCAGTCAGAATATTAGCTTTATACTCTGTAGTAGGAAGTGTTATATTCAACAAGTCTGCAGCCTTCCTTATAACCACGTGATTAGGTGTCACATCCTTAGAAGGGGCATCAGAAAGAGAGGCCAATCCCAATCAGGAGACAGCTCAAGACCACTAGCCTCTCTCAGATCGTCGAAAAGATCCTCTGAATCCTGCAGCTCACCCTCTTCCATTTCTGCATCACGGTACCTCTGCTCTTTCAGAAGTCTCTGTGCCTCACGCCTCGACCTCTCCTTCAGGAATGAAGTCGACGGATCCGGAATCGACTCCGCCGGAGCCGAGCCGGTGTCGAGCCGGAGGACCAGACCGCTGAACACGAGTTCGGATAGGATTCGGCATCGTTGTCGAGGGTGTCGGCGTCGAAGGCTTCGGCGGAGCCGAGAAAAGCCAAGGCGGTGTCTGACCTGGCATGAATGGCATAAAAGGCGCATGAGTGTAAGTCTGGGGGATACCCAGATTGTATGCTAATGGACCCGTGGGACCAACTGGTGCACCAGAGGGGTACATAGCCCTTGAATACACTCCATACATAGCTTTCAGGAACTGAGTAGGGTCCTGACCTGGAGCAGGAAAAGCTGGATAAGAGCCCAAAGGATGCTCTCGAGGGAGTGGAGTTTTCTCGACTTCGACCTCTACCTCAGGTTGGTGCACCAGGGTTGACGAACCCACAGGCAACGGAACCTCCTTTTCTCCTTCTTCCTCTTCTTCTCCTTCACCCTGTTGGTCAGAAGAATGAGTCGGAGCCGGAGAAGGATTCGACAACGGCTTCAGTGAATGAACAGGCGAATTCACAGGCGAAGCCTCACCCCCGGAGACTTGAACCTCCGGAGTCGGAGTCTCCACATCCTTGCGAAGCAACTTCACCTGCGACTTCGGTCTCGAGCTCGAGTACTTCCCAGAGTGATGGTGAGACTCATGAGATCTCTTCTTGTGCTTCTTCCTCGACGACTTCGAAGCATGCGCTGAAGACGACCTCGAGTGCGGCTTCGAGCGAGACCTCGACCGTCTAGTCCGTGACCTCGACCTCTTCTTGTCCTTCCTGCTCTTCAACTTGGCAACAAGGAGCTTTGCCTCCCTCTCACAGAGAGCCTTGGGATTCATCTTCTTACAGGAAGAACATTCCTCGACGTCATGGTCCGAGCTCAAACACCAAACGCAGCACTCGTGCGGATCCGTAATTGACATCATCTTGCCGCACTCTCCGCACGGCTTGAATCCAGTCTTCTTCGTGGACATCTCGACACAAAGAAGCAAGAGGACACCGAAAAGAAACAAACAGTAACAAAGTTACTAACCGCTACAGAGGATCCCTCGAAACCGTTAGCGTCAACGACGCGGAAAAAAGGGAACTGATGTCATCGCGCCGGCATGGGCCTATTATGGAGTCGGTGACGTCAGCGGAGTCGCGCGTGGTGTCGTGCCTCTGTGACGTCGTCCACGTCGGCGCGAAGCTACAAAAAGAATTTCCGAATGTTGCTGACGCAAGGGGGATATTCACAAGGTGAGGAATCCACTGGCAGATGTATCCATCAGAAACTAAGCCAGCGTCTCCTACTGACATCATAGAGCTTTGAAGTTTTCCAGATTCAGTCGGGCACCGGGAATTATTTAGCAGGTGAGGAATCTGTACGTAGAATTATCCATCAGAAATACACATCTCTAGTCTACAAATCTAGAATGAATATGGGATGGCATTCACAGATCAATAAATCATAAATTTCTCACTGGCCAGGGCCAGGTAGTCCACAGCAGGGACTAAGGCACATTTCTGAGTGGCTGGTATTTGTGCAGCCAGCTCCCTTCTCAGTTCAGGAACACAAATTTAAGTCTTATTCAGGCTTGTTGGGAATACTGTTAGGAGGAGGCTTGAAGGAAGGAGTCATCCCTGAGAAGAAGCAGGTCCTGGTGGTGCCCCAATAGCCAAACGCCGCTGAGAAGAGCAACGTGAAGTCCACCTAGCTAAAGAAAGAAGGAGCTGTGCATTGAGAGAAAAAGCGTCAAACACTAAGCAAGGTGTGGGTGAGCTGTGATACTTGGAGCTCTACTCCACAGAGTAGTGTTCGCCCTTGTCCTTCCCAACCCCCCCCCCCCCACACACACACACTCATACACAACTGGCAGGCCAATCAGAATGCTATTCCAAGGAGAGACCCCTCTAGCTTCAGGCCACTCAGAGGTGTGACAGCTATGACCTGTAGCTATGGGGTCGTAAATATGAATTGCAGCATTGCCGCTGAAAAACCCAGAGACACAGAAGTGGTCTACAAACTTTGAATGTATCAGAGTGACTTGTGCTATGGCTTGGGATTCCTTGTGAACACGGGTGCATTTCTAGCCCCCATCAGACTCCAGTACCAATTCAGACATGCAACCCGGCATTAAGGCGCAATGTTGAGTCAGCTCTTCGATTGTTTAGGCAAGATGTTTTGTGCTGGGCCAGCATGACTACCTGAGGGCTGTCACCAAATACACTTTCATCACCTAAGGAGTCGAAAGGCTGCAACTCGTATTCACTGAAGTCACCAAAGCTGCTTTATCCACCACTCCCAGGGCAGGCCACTTGCAAGTGAAAAACGCAGCAGACGCACATGTGCAATATCAGAGAAGAGGAACCAGCTGAGATTGTGGTCAGAAAACAAGGGCAACTACAAAAGAGGAAAACAATAGGAGGTGATAAAAAATCCTGGTCAGAAGACACTCAGAGATAGGAAAACAGTAGAGTGGCTCAGCCCCACTCTGATGGGTGACTCAGGGATGGGCTTAAAGCAGCACTGCCAATAATAGGAGTCCGATTGCACAGGGAGGCTATCAAGCAGCAAGGAGAGACTGTGGGAGCAGGGGGCCTGCATAAACTAGAGGAGGAGAACTCTCATAGCCTTCGGACAGCCCAATTGTAAACATGTAGAGCTTTTGTTCTGGGTTATTATACGTATAATATTGCACTAATGGCAGACGCAGCTTCATTTCTTTAGATAAAGATAAAAACCACTTTGGACAAAGATTTGTTTTGTGATATTAATGTTACATTGAGTTCTGAGTTGCTAACTTTACACCGCCTCCCTTAGTAGCCTTGGATTGCCCCCGATTCGCTGCCCTGAAGGTAAACTACTAAAGAGAAGGCCTTGGTACTCAGTTTTGGGACCAGTGGTAGATCAGGTCTCAGAACATCAATATTGTACGGAGCTGGCTCTTTACATAGTGGACCAGAAAGAGGTCAACTGTGTAAAGAGGCCAGGCAAATCCCAAAGGAATTACAGAGAATGCTCTCTTTTGTGGCAGTGTGGGCAAGCAGTTAGTCATATCAGGGGGTAGTGCTAAGTATTATACACACACAAAGGCAGTAGGAGAGACCAAACCTGATCAAGAAATCCAAAACCAAATATAAAAATAACATGAACCTATATATAAATTTAGATATCAAGATCATGGGAATTGGGTAAGTACTTTTCTGAGTTATGAATTTTTACAATTTCAAAAGCAGACAATGCATTTTCTGGATTGGTAATGTTATCCCATGGAGGAAAAACATGTATTGCATTTGGGCACTTGTCAGCGTTTTGCGGGACTGTTCTTCTGGACTTAAGGAGAGAATATGGGAAGGTCCAAGGCCACACCAACAGGTCACTATAAGAGGCTGTGGGAAGTTCGGGTGCAGAGGTGTGTCAATTTGTCGGGTGTCCCATTCACTTTAATGGGAGAACAGTCCGGTTACAAAGAGGCTACAAGTTAGAATTGGAGGACCATTCGGGGGGACTCACAGGGGCTAGATCCTTGGGACCCTCGAGTACACAGGGACACCCTTGGTCCACTTCTTCTCTATGGGGCTCAGGTGCAATGGGGTCTTTTGGGGTCAGATTACAGTGCAAGAGTCTCTCACGGTTGGAGGGTACGTGCAGAAAGAGGCTGCAGGTGGTGACTGGAAGTCCAGTCTGGGCAAAACCAGCGTGGGCATAGCTCTTGTGGGTCTGGGGACCCTGCGGGCACTGTCACCTCTCTTGGGCCTGGGCTCGGGAGCACGGCAGCATAGGTGCTTTGAGGCGTCGAGTGGTGGAGGTCACAGACTCACGCCTTGGTCTTTGTTTTGCAGAAGAGGGGAATACAGGACAGCTGTGCACTCATGAAATGGGTCTCACTGTCCCTCGACATGCAAGTCGGTCTTCCTCAGCGTTGGTGTCCGGGCTGGGCACAACAAACTCTGGCAGCTATAAGAGGTCCACTACCCGGGTATTAGTCCTTGTGTCCTTCCACTCAGTGGGGAAGACTGGTTTGACCTTCTGGAGCACAGGGTTCTCTTCCTGGGGAGCTGCTGCGTCGTGCTGGCCGGGGAGTAACAGCTCGGTGGACCGCACCTTGCGTCTTTGCAGGGGAGTAGCTCTACTACAAGGAAGTTTCTTCAGGGAATATGGTGAAGTAATGGCAGCCCTCCGTCCGAGTTTCTTGGAGACTGCACAGTGGCAGAGCGGGTTAACTTCTCTTACAAATGTGGGGGGCAGCAGTCAGCTGGCATGGTTGGCGCCAAGTCAGTCGTTGCTCCTCGGTTTTCGTGGCAGGACTCTTCTAGATTCATCGTAATCTGAAGATCTGGTATCAGGGGGTGCTCTAAATACTCAATTTAGGGGTGTTAAGGGCAGCGAGGGGTGCAAATGTGCTACTTGCCATTGTGGTCACTATGCCTCCTATATTACCACATCCTAAAGGGAAGTGAGAATTATCTTGTCCCAGAGTTCCTAAGTTTGCCAACACAAAGATGGCTAACTCTGAAAAGTCGTGTCCAACTCAGATTGGGCCACCTTAGGGGTGGTACTAGCCTTGGGGTGGGCACGCTTACCTAACTAATGTTCCCACCTGTCCACATGCCAAAGGGCTCTGGACAAAGGGGGTTGGCTTTGTCTCCTACGAGGGAAGCCAGACTCACATTTCAGAGGAGTTCGCTTCTTTGAAGCTCCCCTGCCTTGGAATGATAATCAGCAGGTCATCCTGTGGGAGGGGGTGTTATCAACCTCTTCTCTAGCAGGCTTTATTTCTGACCTTCTCAGAGCAAAGGTCATCACTGCTGGGGGGTCAGACACTCGTCTCTGGTGGCAGGCCGGACAAACACACCAGGGACTGGTAGGTTTACAGGGGGAACCTCTAAGGTGCCCTCTGTGTGCATATATTAATAAATCCAACACCACAGGCATCAGTGTGGGCTCATTAATATGAGGTGTTTGATACCAAACATCCCTACTTTCAGTGAAGCCATCATATAACTGGGGAACTTGTTTTTACCAGTGTCCAGCACATGCTTTCAAAATGGCTTCCTTGATCACCTGCAATATGTAGTAATAGAACTAGACATAACAGGGGCATATCTTCTCATGCAGATATGTCCTCACATAAAATATAATGCACCCTTCCTTAGGGCTCAAATTAGATGCAGTGACTCTGACATGGCACACAGTAGTGTGTCATGCAGTGTTTTCACTAATGGCTTGCACAATGTCATGCAGCCTGCACTGGCAGTCTGTGTGGAATTTGCATGTGGGTCTGTTAGGGTGGCATAGGATATGCTGCAGACATTAGGGACTGTCTTTAGTAACCCTGTAAGAGGCTGGCTTAGTATATGGTGCATTTAAGTGAAGCACCTTGCACTAATCCACACAGCCCTTATGGTGATTTTAGTGGTCTCAGACAACCACAGAAAGCTCTCTAAGTGGTTGCTGTGGAGAACAGACTTCAGGCTTATCCAGAAGGAGAGTTAAGCTGCTTGTTTTACTAGGTTTAATCATGTAGTGTAGGTTAAATGAAAAAGAACCACACAGTGTATATATAAAAAGCTGTCTATTTATTACACAACACTCACTAACATATTGGTATATCTCCTACCCAGAGATACCAACACGCGCTTCGACACCTCGTCAGGGGTAACACGCGCTATATAAATGCAATTACAATACACAATACTTCAATTGCAAATAGGTAAGTAAGCAAAATACACAGTGGTTGCCAGGCAGAGACCAAACCATATACTACAAAAGTGGAATGCGAACTGCGACCAAAGTCGGGACTTGGACCAAGAGACTCAGAAGAGCTGGGGACACAAGGAACCACCCAAGGTAAGTACCAAGAAACTGCACGGAGGCTGTGTGGAGAATGGAAACACAGCAGCGTATTCAATAAAATCAAAGGGAAAGCTGCGGTTGCAGTTTTGAAGAAGAACCCTTCCCAGTGGACCCTGAAGAAACCCTGTGGAAGACAGTAGGTTGGAAAGTCACCCCACCTGTGGATACCCCAGGAACCAGGAAACCTACACCAGGAAAGTGGGTGCTTAGGTGCGAACTGATGTTGGAAACCACAGTGGACCACAATGAAGGACTTCAGAAAAGATGCTGCTGGCGAAGACTGTGCAAAACTCCGGTGGAACCCAAGGGTGGATTTTTTAAGTGAAGAACTTCCAAGCAGAGGGGACAGAGTCTATTCCACTTGGAGGTGACCAGGCGACACAGAAGAGCACGGAAGACCTTGTCACTGCAGCTTTTTTGATTGAGTAAGCTTTTATTGTTCAATTACCTAAAATCATTACAATATACTAGCAATGTTAAAAGAAAGAGTACAAATCCCATGCTTGTTACTACAGCCTGGTAGGGCATAAAACCTTAAAACTAACGTCACAGGGGGGCGTGGCCAAGATGGCGGCTTGGTAGGACGTGTCCCGCGGAGGCTCCCCAGGCCCGATCCCCCACCAGGGACAGTAGCGGACCACAGCCTTGACTGAGCCGGCCACAGCGAGCAGACAGACACCCGGCAGTCCTCTGCAGCCGGGGAGCCGCAGACTGGACCTCGATCCCGAGTGCGGCGCCGTGAGGCAGTGAAACCTGGCCGCCGCCGAAAGGCGCGAACGGCCCCGTCCCGCACCCCGGCACCTGGAGGCCCAGCGGGGCCGCTCCACAGCATCGCGGGAACGGGGAAGGCGAAATCAGGACCCCCGGTGACATTCGCGGGGTCCGGACAGCGAAGCTCCGAGCGAGGCGTCCCAGGGTCTGGCGGAGAGGAGGGCGGTGCCAGGCTCCCGGCCCCCAGATCTACGCAAGGCCCCGGCGTGGGCCTGGTGGTGGAAGGCACGGCCGGAGCAAGTTAACGGCCGGCGGCAACAAGGAGCGAGGCCCAGGAGGCGACCGAGAGCACGAGCGACCCCAGCACCGGAGGTAGGGAGTGCGGACCCCCCCCCCCCTGCGAGGCAGCGAGAATCCACGGGGCCCGGGGGCAGGGGCGAAGAGAGAACAGTGCGCAGACCGGGGGAAGCGGGGGAGCGGCTGCGGACCTCCCCCTCCCCCCCTCCCGGCGAGAGCAGCGCCGCGGCGCACACACAGAGGCACAGACATCCATCGGACCCATATGAAGAGGGGGCCGTGACTCAGAGACACAGGAGGCCCAGAAACTACGGCGAGACTAGGCCCCTGGAACTGCTAGTGAGGGCGGTGGACCCCGAGTAGCGCAGCACGAGGCGGGAGCCGGTGGGGGACCAGGCGGTGTCTGTGGGAGCCGGGGAACGCAATCCAGCAGCATCCAACTGCGGCCCTACGGACAGTGAGGTACCGGGCCAGCCAGCCCTCGGTGCTGGGGGAGGCCCCGGCGTGGGCCCGGTGGAGGGTGCGCGGCCCTGCTGCGCCATGGGCCGGTGAAGCCGGTCGGCGCCCACAGGGGAGAGGCGAGAGGTGCTCAGGGGGAGGCCAGCGACTCACAGAGACACACACGAGGCGGCGGCACAACTGCGCCTTGGGGACGGCCCGTGGGGGCGGCAGGCCCTAGGAGGTGGTGATCCGAGCAGGCGGACTGTGGCCCAGAGTTACCAAGCGGGCATCAGGCCCTTCATCGCGAGCTGGGAGAAGCAGCAGTATAGTGGACTTGGGGATCGGCCCCAGGGACAAGCTATCGGCCCCTCTGGTTTACGGCCGGAGCACACAGGGACCCCCTGCGGACGTACCTGGAGCATCGTCCGGGCTGAGGCCTGCGGTTGGGTTCACCATGGCGAACCGCAAGGGGAACCGCAACATCTCGGAGATGCTGGGCAAGGGACCCCCCAAGCCTGACAAAAGCCCGGACAAGCCAGCGCCAACGCCCCCCCCTAAGGGGAAAGACATCCCGGTTGGCGAGACACCAGCCACCAAGGAGTTTATGGAAACCCTCTTCGCCTCCCTGAAAGAAGATATCCAAACCTTCCGGCAGGAAATGACCGGGGAGCACAAGGAACTCCGACGGGACGTCGACGAACTGGGGGAGAGAGTAGCGGCCAACGAGCTCTCGGGCCAGGCACGTAGCGAGGAAATAGAACTCCTTCGGCAGGAGATCGTCCGCCTTCATGACCAGCAAATAGATCTCCAGACCCATGCGGAGGACCTGGAGAACCGCTCCAGGCGCAATAACATCCGAGTCCGGAATGTGCCGCTTAAGGCGGAGGGGGACGACATGGCGGGATACCTGCAATCGCTCTTCCGAATGGTGCTGGGGGAAGGAGAGGACTTCGCGGTCCGTATTGACAGAGCCCACCGAGTGGGCCCGGCCCGCCGGACCCAGGGCCCCCCGCCGGACATTCTGGCCTTTCTGCCGGACTACCCTTTAAAGGAGCGCATCTTGCGGGAGGCTCGTCACAAGCAACCCCTCAGCTTCCAGGACCACAATGTGGAACTTTTTCAGGACCTGGCTGCGTCCACCCTACAAAAGCGGAGGGAGTTTAGGGTTGCCACAACTTTCCTGCGTAAAGAGGGGGTCCCGTATTCCTGGGGACACACGTTTCGCCTGGTCTTTAGGTGGAATGGCGCCCTCCACCAGCTGCGTTCCCTACGAGACACATGCACGGTGCTAGGCATCCCCCACGAGGACCCGCTCCAGGACGACATGGCGGACCGGCAGTCCTCCGGGGCCGGGACAGGCCCCCCCGGGATGTCGAGGGACGGATGGCGGACAGTGCGGCGGGACAGACAGCGGAAGAAGCCTCTCAAGCCCGATCCAGACACGGTGGCCCTGGAACAGGCTGCAGCAATCCATGAAGTATCCAAAGACACAGGCGCAGCCTCCTAAGTGGATCCTGGTGAAGGTCGACATCAGCTAAGTTTTGGCTCCTGGTTGGGGGGGTCGGGGGGCCACGAGCCGCCACTGCCACACACCCACTCATTGACTCATCTACCACAGGCCTAGACTGTCTCATGATTGGCCTGGGACTACGTTCACCAGTTGGGGGGGGAGGGAGGAGGGGGAATGTTGGGGGGGGAGTTGGGGCTTGGGAGGATGGGAGGGGGGGAGCTCGGTGTGTTCACTATCGATTGGCATCTGGTACCAGAGGTTGGGCTGGCTGGAGGATTGGGTCCCGGCGGGAGGGACGCACGCATACTTATGGCTGCTGACAGCATAAGTATCCTCTCACTCAATGTCAAGGGACTCAATAACCCCATCAAAAGGAGGGCAGTCATCTCTTTCCTTGAGCGTTCTGGGGCTGAATTATGTCTGTTACAGGAAACGCATCTGTTGGCGAAAGATTGGCACCGTATGAAAGCTAGGGCCTTCCCCCACCAATTCTACTCCGCGACCAGCGAAAAGAAAGCGGGTGTAGCTATACTAGTGGCCAGACACTTCAAAGGGCGGGTTGGGAGTAAGGTGGCTGAAATCAAGGGCAGGCTCCTGGCACACACGATACACGTAGGTACCTCTTCCTTCACGCTAGGCTCCATTTATGCACCCAACACCAAACAGGAGGTTTTCCTGAAAGGTGCGCTGTCTGAAGCGCTTTCGGGCGATATGAGGCTGGTACTGGTGGGAGGGGACTTGAACCTGGTCATGGATAATGAGAAGGATAGGTCCGGGAAGAGGTTTGGGGACTCCGGAGCGCTGTCGGCGACAGGGAAGCAGTGGTTAGGGGACAGGGGGCTGACTGACATCTGGCGGGACAAACATCACACTGCCCCGGGATACACCTTTTACTCTCATGTGCACCACACATATGCTAGAATAGACCACTTCCTGGGTTCGACTGACATAATACCCATGGTTCGGGACATTGACATTACACCGGCGGCACTTTCAGACCACGACGCGGTGACCCTTCAACTAACCGTCCCGCGCACTCCTCCACGTAGGGGCAAGTGGCGACTCAGGGAAAGTTTACTGGCCCGCAAGGGAGTTGTGCAGCAACTGTCCCAAAGCATCACCACTTATTTGGACCAGAACGACACGGGAGAGGTAACCCAGGCGACACTATGGGGGGCACTCAAGGCGGTCATTAGGGGCGAAATCATAGCGATCGCCGCGGCAGAAAATAAGGAGCGAAAAGATCGGAGACGGGACCTGGAGACGCAGGTGTTAGAACTGGAGCGGGTTCACAGCCGGACGGGAGCCCCCCGGATTTGGCGCAAGCTGAAAGCGGTCAGGGCGCAACTGGCGAGTCTAGACCTAGATAGGGCGGAATACGCGGCGCTCCGCCTCCGCCACACGTACTACGTGGGGGGAGACAAGACGGGCCGCCTGCTGGCTAGCAAACTCAAGGCCAAAACCGTCCGCTCCCAGATCCCTGTGATACGCGGAGACGGTGGCGGCGAGGTCCGAGAGGATGACGGCATAGCGGAGGCATTCCGGACTTTCTATGAGCAGCTATATGCCGCCGATCGGACCGTGGGGGAGGAGGCGGGGAAGACCTACCTGGAGTCCATGGAGGTCACCGCCCTTAATGACGTGAACTCCGCCGCGCTGGATGCTCCCTTCCGCCTGGAAGAGGTCATAGCGGCCATTGCCCGTCTTAAACCCCTGAAGGCTCCGGGCCCGGACGGCTTCTCCTCGGGCTTTTATAAAACCTTCTGCCCCCTCCTGGCGCCAGTCCTTACAAAGCTATTCAACTCATTCGAGGGCCAGGGCTCAATCCCGAGGGGGATGTTGGAGGCTGAGGTCGTGGTCCTTCCGAAACCGGGCAAAGACCCCTCACGCTGTGCTGCGTATAGGCCGATTTCGCTCCTCAACGTGGACCTTAAGCTCTTCACGGGCATCCTGGCCTCCCGGCTGGGCCCGTGCCTGCCAGGCGTTATCGACCCTGACCAAGCGGGCTTCGTCCCCTCCAGGCAATGCGCGGATAACACAAAGCGCATCATGCATGTCATAGACAAAGCGTACGCCAACGCCTCGGACGCAGCACTGCTCTCGGTGGACGCCGAGAAGGCGTTCGACAGGGTGGATTGGGGGTTCCTGGAACAGTCGCTGGCCAAATTCGGAGTGGGTCCGCGATTCCGCTCCTGGGTGGCGGGATGCTACACGTCCCCGAAGGCGACCATCAAAGTCAACGGGGTCAGCTCTAAGCCATTCGACATCCAGAGAGGCACGCGGCAGGGCTGCCCACTCTCGCCGCTCCTGTTCGCCCTTTATATCGAGCCATTTGCCCAGCGGGTTCGGGACAACCGTGCCATAACCGGGATCAGGTTTGGAGGAGTGGAGCAAACCATCAGCCTCTACGCGGACGACATTCTGGTGGCGGTGGATAACCCTCGGGTCTCTCTGCCGGCCTTCCTCTCGGAAATGACCGCGTTCGGGGCAGTGTCGGGCTTCAAAATGAATATCCAGAAGTCCGTCGTCCTGCCGCTCGGTAGCAACACCCGACCGGCTAACAGGGCTTCGTTGCACATAGGAGGGCTGGAGGTCAGCACCACCGTGCAGTACCTGGGGATAGACCTGACGCCGTCAACCGTTCAAACGGTCGACCTTAACTACACCAGGCTGCTGTCGCGAGTTCAGGGGGACATTGCGAGGTGGAAGCAACAGCCGCTTTCGTGGCTGGGCCGGGTGGCGGCCATAAAAATGTCCCTGTTGCCTAAGATCCTTTATGTATTCCAGACCATCCCGGTCACTCCCCCACTGGGGATGCTGAAGAAACTACAGGATGCCCTGCATCACTATATATGGGCGAATAAAAGGTCCAGACTGCGGCGCGACCTGGCCACGAGGACGACAGCGGAGGGGGGTCTGGGGGTTCCGGACCTCAAGCGCTACTTCCACGCGGCTCAGCTTAGATTCCTACTGGAGTGGTCCCGACCGACTTCGGAGAAACACTGGTTGTTCCAGGACAGAGCCATGGCAGGCCTGCCCCTCTGGAAGGTTCCCTATTTGGCGCGCCCAGACAGACCACAGTACCTCAAAAGATCCCCTATCACCAGGACCCTTTTGCAAGTGTGGGATGCTACCGCGGTCCCTAGGGGCCTGACGACCTTTCCCTCCCCCATGACGCCTCTGCTGGACAATCCGGCGTTCCCCCCTGGCAGCTCCCCGAGCTCATTCCCACAATGGCGACAATCCGAATGTCGCTCCGCGGGCCACCTCTTCGACACGGAGGGCTTCATGACATGGGACGCCGTGACAGCGCACTACTCATTGGATAAGCCACTCCGCTACCAGTACTTCCAGCTTAGGCACTGGCTAACGCACGCTGACGTGGCGCCTTTGGTTGGACGCCCCCTCACCCCCTATGAGCGTTGGATTGTGACCAAGACATCGGACACAAGGTCTATCACAGAGCTGTATCAGATGCTGTCCCCGCCCCCCCCTTCGGAGAAATCTGCTGGGCAGAGGCGCTGGGAGAGGGAACTGGGACGCGCTCTTTCAGCTAAAGAATGGCGAGCCGTATACCACCGTGCTCATCACACGGCCAGGAATACCGCTAGCAGGGAGGCGGCGGTCAAGATCGCCTACTACTGGCACTTGACCCCTGAGCGTCTGGGGAATCCGAGCAAAGACCCTAAATGTTGGAGAGGGTGCGGGCACACGGGGACCATGCTACACATCTTGTGGGACTGTACCGAGGTACAGGAATATTGGACAGCGGTACTTAAGGACATAGACACTCACTTTGACACCGACATTCCACGATTCCCAGCTTATGCTGTTCTCGGACTGCCGAACGACCTGACGTTCCCCCTCAAGTCCATGAGGGGAAAACAGATGGGACTGGCAATGGGGGCAGCGACGCAGCACATCTTATCACTCTGGGGGTCCACCAGGCAGCCCACACACACGGGGTGGTTACATCGGTTATGGTACATCATGGGGATGGAGAGGATACAGGCCTCGCTTACTCAGTCCTCCGACACCTTCAGAGCAACATGGCAACCACTTATCTCTCTACTCTCCCAAGAATTCACGGAGCTCACCTGCCCGAGGTATCTCCGGGTCCTGAAATTGGCGGAGGGGTTTAGAGATGAAAAGACCAGAGCGGAACATAAAGTCTAGCCTCTACACAGTACAACCGACCTTAGGCGCTACAGGGAACACACCGGGCGGGAGGAGGGAGGTTGGGGGGGTTGGTGAGGGGGTGGGATACCGTTGGGGTTGGGCGGGAGGGGGGGCCTGTTGGGGAGTTGGTGGAAAAGAGTTCGGATGGCCGCAGGGGGGCATGTCCCTCCGCCAAGCAAGCATACTAGGGCGCCCGGACTTGCCTCACTTTATGGACACTCAGAGGGGTGCGCTGCTGGGTCGGGGACGGGCGCCTAGACATAGCTTTTTGTTTCTTCATATACTGTATGTATAACATTGCTTTGTGGAACTCAATAAAAATATATTTGATCAAAAAAAAAAAACTAACGTCACAGTCTGGTTATACAGTACAAGTGCAAAATGCATTAGATTTAAAAGGGAGGTTTGTCCGGGACTCCCTTGCTTCCTAGTTTTCTTTTTGTGGCTCTGTTTTCAGCGACAGTGCGGCTCAAATTGATTCTATAAATTTCCCCAGCCGTGCAACTATTTGAGCTGTATTAGAAGAGAAACACAAGTCTGAGACTTCTCTGCATCGTACAAGGCCCTGGGCTCTGCAGATAGGAAGAACTAGTCGGTGCCTCTCACTGGCTAACTTGGGACAACAGCACAACAGATGGAGCCAGGATTCCTGATGGTAATTACAGAGTCGACATGCGGCTAAATTGTCCTGCCAGGCCCAACCTTGATAAAATCCACAATGGGCAGTGCAAGAAGTCTCATGTAGGTGATATTTTTTCGGGCTTGGACTGACAGCACTTGCTCGAAATAAGGCTTTGGTTTTCCCACTATGTAGGAGGCATCCAGTGATGAGAAATTGGATTGATGGTGTAAGCTTTCCAGATCTCTTTTGTGTGATATTTTCTTAGCCTGTCTGTTCACCGCTCTTTTCCATGCAGCTACTGGAATGTTTGAATTGTCCAAATTTTGCACCTCAATTTCTAGCAATTTTATGGCCGCTGTCAATTGCATCTGCCATGGGGATCCATTTTCTTCGAAAATTGTTTTAATTTGCGCTTTCAAAGATGTTGCTGGAGCTCGCAAGATGCTAATATAGTATTTTTATGTGTCCCAAAGGCAGGTAATGTCTGGACGAGTTAGACCCAGCTCCAGCCTTACTCTTGCTCTCCTAGCCTGTCGTGGGATGCCAAATACTTTCTTATATACAGAGATTTGGTGGCTCATGAGAAAGTTAGTAAGGGCACTGGGAAAGATTAGGTGGCCGTAGTTGATGGAGGGCACTACTTTTGCTTTTAAGACTTTCAGGATAGGTGCAGTGGACGGACTGTGTAGTCTTCTATTGAGACTTATCAGGCTGCAGATGAAACAGGCCCCCTTGCTTCTTAAATGTTTCAAATGTGCTGATGGTTTAGCCCCTTCCGAAAGCCTGAGACCCAAATAATTATAGCTTTTGCAAGTTCTGATTTGCAGGTCATCTAGGCGCCATTGAGCTGTCTTCTTTAGATGGTACTTCCCAAAGATTATTATCTAGGTCTTTTTCTGATTTACCAGCAGGTTATTATTTTGATTAAGTCTGTGTAGTGCTTCGAAGGCTTTCTGTAGGCCTGTCCTAGTGTGATCCAAGATAACAAGGTCATCAGCATATTGGAGAATTTGGAGCAGCACGTTCCCCAGCTTAGGAATGAGTAGATTTGCCCCCTCCAGGGCTTGTCCCAAGTCGGCTATGCAGATATTAAAAAGTAAAGGAGCAAGGACGCACCCTTGTTTGAGGCCATTGTTGGTTGGAACCTTAGTTGTTACTTACGTTTGGCTGGTTTTAATACGCACCCAGGTCCCTTCATAGAGGGCAATTATTGCCTTTAACAGCTTTTGAGGAATGCCCCAGTTGATAAGTATTCCCCATAGCTTCCCGTGATCAACTCAGTCAAAAGCTGCACTGTAGTCCACGAAACAGCAAAACAAAGGTGGCTGTAAGGGCTGGATCGCGCATAGGGACAAAAGTCCCAGTGCTAGGATGTTATCTATGGTGGAGCTTTGGGGCCTGAAACCAGTTTGGAAGAATGGAAGAATATTGTGATCTTTTACCCAGGTTTCTACTTCCTTCAGCAACACTCTGGCATATGCTTTTGCTTCTATGTCTAAAAGAGCCACGAGCCGATAATTTTCGGGTTTTGTGCGGTCCCCTTTTTTGTGAATCGGGAAGAGTATTGAGCCTTTCCACAATGATGGAATGTGGAAGTTTCAAATGCATACTTAAAGTGTGGAGGTAGCTGTACTGCACAGAATCCGTATGTCGCTTCAAACACTGCTGCTAGAACTCCATTGGGACCCGGCGCACCGTCTGACCTCATTTTTTTAAAATCAGGTTGGTTATCTCAACCTTGGTGATAGCTGGAGTTTTGCTATCTTTATGGTTTACTGGGGGGATTTGTTGTATTTGGGTGTCAGTCGTGTTCTGCTGTGTTGTATACAGTAGCTTTCCATATTTGACCCACTCGGAGGCTGCCACCCCATTTTCCTTGCTCTGACCGGTGTGGCTCAGTTGTCTGATATATCTCCAAAGTTGGATGTGACCCTTTTCTTTGAAAAGGTTAAATATTTTGGGCCACTCCGTCCACAATTTTCTTTGATCGAATTTCACATATTTTCTTCCGGTGTTCCCTGCGAAGCACTTTGATTTCCAATATATGGGGACTTGTGGCTCCTTTTCTTCTCGCCTTCAAGGCCTTTGAGAGACTACGCTTGGTTTGCGCTAGGGCCCTTGATTTTAGTTGTAATGAAAGGTTTTGTGGATGGGAGACCTGTGCTTTAGGGCTACCAGTAACCTGTCCGAGCATGGTTTTTAGTTCCTCAAGTAGTGCTATCCAGAGCTCCAAGGAGGATGGCAAACTTCTAACTGTTTGGTTCAACTCTTTGTGTGTGGTCCACTTCAAGAGTTTTGGACCTAGATTTATGGTCCATTTTATTCTGTTCAATACTTCATGGTGCTCTTCACCAGTTGAGGTACCTGTGGTAAATAAATAAATAATACCCTATTTTTGACTAGACATATATCATAACAGATAGCTCAATAAATAAGAGTCAAGATTCGAGGTAGTAGGAGTTTTGCAGGTTTAATACAGCATAAGGACAGGAACAGGACAACCTGCATAGGAATAGGATGGCAGGGCCCAGCAGCTGCTGGGGCTGGATCTGGGATGAGCGCGCTGGCTTTTAATAACAATACATGAGCATATATACATAACGCAAACACATAGCATTACATTGCAGTAGGCGTAGCAGTGGGTGGAGCAGAAGGCGTGACGCGTAGCAGTCGCGAAAGATAAGGGCGAAAGTAGGTGTAACTGGGCGTATACATAGACATGTGGTGCAGACGTAACAGGATATGTCATGAATGGGGCGGAAACCATGGAGGGGGCTACCTAAGGAGCCGGGACCTCTAACCTGATGGTGCGCGCAAACTAGCAATGACGTATCACTAGGAGAAGCTGGGGGCTATGAACTCTGTGCTAGGAGCAGAGACTGAAGTCTGGAAAGTCAGGGCGACATGTACCTAAACAGTATCTAGTATCTGATGTTTAGAGAACATGTCGATATAAACTAGAAGTTAGGGGGGGAAAGGCTAACTTGATTCTAAGACTGGACCATGCATTATTCTACATGTAGTGCGTGATGAAGAATATTAAATGACCATTAAATGCAGTATTTCTCTAACGTGGAGACATGAAGGCTAGACAATGACGGAAACTATTGATGCGATTCAGTAGCTTAGGAATGCAGAGAAGGAGGACTGAACTGATAACTGGAACTATAACATACTTTTGGCAGACTCAGAGGCAGAGCCAGGCTGGACCGGGCACTGCGAGGCAGGAAGTAAGTGAAGGGTCGAGGATACAGGTGGGGGCTGGATGGCTCCTCAGCGAAGCTTCAGGAGACAGGAGCTGAATCTGGTGTCCAGGCCCTTTTGAGGCCTAGAAACGGGGACTTTATAATAGAATAACGTGCACACTGAGAAACGTGGAAACGTAGCTTTACATAGGCCTGATATTCGTAGTATTCATGAGAACTGGAAACTGGCATACTAGAGGTGGACACAACTGTAATTGCATCATTAATCGGACATGGGGAATGCATATGCATATTTAATCATGCACACATAACATATGATGGATGACACGTAGGGACACAGAACATGGCAAAATTTACTTTTCCACATACCCAATGTTCCCAGTTGTTTTGAGGATTTCCCATTTAGATCAAGGGATACCCTCAATGGTCTGTGATCACTCTCATCCCTGTTTCCCACTTCAAAGTCATTAAAGTATGTTAGCAGGTTTTCAGAGGTAAAGATGTAATTGATTGTTGACTTCTTCTTGAAGTTGGTCAAAGGATGCCAGAGAGGGTCCACTCCTTTTTTGGTGGAGTGGGCGGAAACCATATTTTGCGAGAAGAGAAGCCGTTGTAGAGGAGTCGATTCTATTTTGTTTGGAAGCTCCCTTGTTACATATCCCAACTCCCTGGTGTTCATGTCCCCTGAGATGACTGGAAGATGTGAGGCATATTTATTTATAAGGTGGTCCATTTTTGTAGTTAAAGTTTTTAGTACTTGCTTTTTTTTTGCCGTGTAGCAGGGTTAACATAATAATTAATTATTAAAAGATGGATTGAGATATTGTTACTTTTAAATCCGCAGATCAGTGCTGCTTGCAAGTTGGGAGTGTTAGTTGTTAATGATGTTACCTCTATTTTACGGGCATCATTGATAAAAATTGAGAGCCCGCCAGCTGCTCTCCCAAAGATGTTGCGTTTTATCGCTGCAGTGTGAAACTCATAACAGCCTAGGAGAATTAGGGGTACAGTGGCCCACGTCTCTTGTAGGCACAGAATGTCATTTGCTCGGAGGTACATGCATGCTGCGTTGCAGCTAAGCAATGTGTGTTGTTGCCCGATGTTCTATTCTTGTTTAGGTAACAAGCTGCCTTTTTTAATTAGAAATGCCGTCGTGGGGACAGGCCACCAGGTCCATTCTGCGTGCCTTGCATTGCACTGTGCTTTGTCCCACTGTATTGGACTGACCTTTGTTCGAGTGAGCTTATTATGTTGTTCCACGGCTGAGCTTTTCCTTGGTTGATTGCACACTGTCCCCCTCAACACCGAGTAAACCTCCTTTGTTGGCGATGTTACTGCGAAGACGTGTGGGTATTTCTCGGGTATGGGGAATGCTATGTCGATGCCCCAATTAGCCATTTTTGCTATTTCTTCTGTTGTGAGACCCACCTGGGCATGGCGACTCAGCCCTATTGAAGTTGAATCCCCATGAGAATCGCTGGAAAGGCTCAGGAACTTAACCCAGACTAGGTCATTAGAGTGTATTTCAATGAGTGACGGAATGTGCTTGAATAGTCTAAGTAAATTGCCCCTGTTTAAAATATCATGTTGACCTTTGATGAAGTATCTGGGGGTGAGAATCACCTTGTGCGTAGTTTTACTAACTTGATTTGCTTTATGCTGGGTATTTAGATCTGCTTCCAAAATACTTCCAAAATACTTATGTTGTGGCTAGAGCCCGGGTACCGTTGGCGTGGTTCTAACTGCTGAATTAGGCTTCACTGCAGCTGTGAGGACCAGGCGATGCGGAGATAGACCACAAGCTGTCCAATGTCGAAGTTGAGAAGGAACAGTTTCTTACCTGTAACTCCAGTTCTCTTGTAGGGATATTTCCATTATAAGTCATAAGCACTTGAATAATCCTGCCCACTTACGGTGACCCCGGAGCATTTCTTTAGATATATCTTCTTAAGTGGGATTTGTCGCCAATCTTCCGGAAGGCCTGCAAAGACACTTAAGAGATAGATAGACAATAATGCAGCCTAAATAAATAGGCTACACTGGCCGCATCTTAATTTTGAAGTGAAATAGAGGGCCAGTATACCATATTTGGTATCATTTTTGAAGTGTTTAACACAGAAGAATCCCTTTCACAAAACTCCTTTTTTATGATAGAGATGAAAGGAGAGGACAGAATAGCCCCATAGGCTGCCATTAAATGTCTTAAAAATAGAAGCTTTGCCTTTAATAATCCAGAGACCACCAATACCCCATCAGGCACAGCTCGTGGCAGTTACTTCAGTTTTTTTGAGGGCGATCAGGAGTGAATGCCTGTTCTATGTTATGGATCCTTCTGTCTATTCCACCGGGGAGGAGGGAGAGTTGCTTATGACTTATCATGGAAATACCCCTATGAGAGAACTGGAGTTACAAGTAAGAAACTGTGCCTTCTTTCATAGGGGATTTCCATGTATAGCCATAAGCACTTGAATAGACTAGCAAGCCCATCCCTATAGAATGCGGTGGAAGAGACAGAAAAAAGGAATGCAGATTTAAGCAAATAGGTTCCAAAGATAAGCCTGTCCAACTTGAGCATCTGCCTTGGTATCCGAGACCAGGTAGTAGTGTTTAGTTAATGTATGAACGGATTTCCATGTTGCAGCTTCGCATATCTCTGCAATCGGTATATTACGAAGCAAAGCCGCAGTGGCTGCCTTCCCTCTTGTAGAGTGATTTTTAGGCTTAACGGCCAGAGATTGATTAGCTTTTTGGTAACAGAGTAAGATTCAGGAAACAATCCATCTGGAGATGGACTGCTTGGAAGACGCTAGACATGTACGGAGGGAGCCATAGTTTAAAAATAACTGGTCAGATCTCAGTAGATCCTTAGTTTTAACCAGATAAACCCATCTAACATCCAGGGAATGAAGAGATCTTTCCGCTGGAGTAGATGGATGCTGGAAAAAGGTAGGTAAAGAAATCGTCTGATTTACATGAAAATTTGCAACCACCTAAGGGAGGATTTTCAGATGAGTCCTCATGACTACTTTAGATACATGAAATACTGTTTATGGCTCTTGACAGCAAAGTGCCTGGATTTCACTAACCCTGCGGGCCGAAGTAATAGCCAGAAGGAAAGCCGTTTTCCAAGATAGATGCTGAAGAAACGCCTTACGTATGGGTTCAAAAGGTTCCTGTATAAGATGAGAGAAGACAACATTAAGTTCCCAAGGAGGAGAAGGCCTTCTAATGGGAGGAAAAAACCTTCTTCAAACCCTCCAGGAAATCTCTGATGACAGGGATTTTGAAAAAGGAAGTTTATGAAGGGCATTTCCTGTAGGCAGTTAGAGCTGCCAAGTGAACCCTAATGGAAGATGATTGAAGGTTTACTGTGCCAGATGGAGCAAATATGGGAGGATGACATCTTCCTGGCAAAAGGTAGTATCCTTATTCTTCAAAGAACAACAAATAGAGAATCTCTTCCATTTATGAGCATAAGCAGAATGTGTGGACAGCCGCTTTGCTTTCTTGAGGATGTCTATGCAGCTCTGAGGTAAGTTCAAGTGTCCATACTGTACTAGTTCAGGAGCCATGCTGCCAAATTCAAAGAGGAGAGGTTGGGGTGCACCATCTGGCCTCTGAACTTCATTAAAAGATCTGTGGTGCATGCAAGTCCGAGACGTGGACGGATAGACCGGTGAAGGAGGTCCATGAACCACCAATAACGTAGCCACTCCGGGGTTATGAGTATAATTTTGTCTTGTGACTTGATGAAGACTAGCAGGATTAGGGGAACTGGAGGAAAGGAATAGAGAAATCTGCCTGATCAGTTGTTCCATAGGGTATTCCCCAGGCTTCCCGGTTGGCAGGACCACGATGCGATGCTTTATCATTTAGTCGACCTCCGGAGTACCCCATCTTCAGAAGATATCGAGGACCACGTCGTCGTTAAGACCCACTCGTGGTTTTCCTGGAGGAGCCTGCTGAGAGAGTCGGCCTGAGCATTCTGTACACTTAGGATGTGAGTTGCTGTTATGGTCAGGTTTCTGGCCAGAAGCCACTTCCAAATCGTCTGGATTTCCCGAGATAAAGGTCTGGACTTCGAGCCTCCCTGCTTGTTGAGGTAGTACATTGTTGTATGGTCTGTCTGGACAAGCAGGGAGTTGGAGTGGAGTGATGGCTCAAAGGCTTTCAGATTCAGATAAGCTGCTCATAGCTCTAGCACATTGATGTAGTAAGTGGATTCTCTGCGTGACCCATTGTCCTGGATTTGAAGCTGACCGGTATGGGCTCCCAATCCTAGGAGAGAGGCATCCGTGACTATGGTCTCAACAGGTATCTCCTTATGGAAAGAGATCCCTTGTTGAAGATTGTGGGGATAGCACTACCATTTGATGGACTGGAGGGCATGCTGAGACAATTGAATCCGGTCCTCCCAATCGCCTGTTTGCTGGCCCCAAGGGTCTTCCAGGCATTCCTGCAGGGGTGTCATGTGGAGCCATGCATTCGAAGTTAGGAATATACAGGATGCCATCGAGCCCAGGAGCGAGGAGACCTTCCTCGTGGTTGGGTGAGACATTGCCATGAGAGCTTAAGCCTTCCGAAGGATCAATAAGCGTCCCTCCTCTGAAAGACACACATTTGCAGAGAGAGTATCGTTGGATGAATACAAATATTGCAGGCACTGTACACGGATCGAGGTTGAGTTTGCCTGGTTGACGTGAAGTACCAACCGAAGAAGAAGATCAGAGGTCCAATTGTAGTGCGGTTGAGCCTCCTGCAACATGGATGCCTAGATTAGCCAATCATATAGATAAGGATAGATGAACACTTTGTGTTTCCTCAGATGGGCCGCTACCAACGCCATGCATTTGGAGAAAGTCCTGGGTGCTGACTTCAGGCCAAATGAAAGTACACAGTACTGATAGTGGTTGTTCCCCACTGCAAACCTCAAGAACTTGCGATGGGAATGGAGAAGTATGCATCTTGAAGGTCGATTGCGCATAACAAATCCCCTCGATGTAGCAGAGAGTAAATTTGGTGCAATGCTAGAATCTAGACTCTTTCTCTCAGAATCCACTTCTTGGTCATCTTTAGGTTGAGAATGGACCTGAATGTGTTCATGTCTTTCTTCTTGACAATAAAGAATCTTGAGTATAGCCCCATGCCTCGTTATAAAGGAGTAACAGGTTCCACTGCCTGTTTCTGTTAGAGAATGTTCGCCTCCAATAGTAATTGGTGCAGTTGGAATCTGGATTGTTTCGGAGGGTTTTGACGATAGAGGGCTGATGAATCTTGAGAGAATATCCATTGCATACAATATTCAGCTCTCAATTGTCTTGCGTGATTTATTGCCACTTTGCCAGGTAATGTTGGATGCTTCCCCCTACCGGAGCGGATTACGGAAGAGGGGAAAGACAGGATTCAGGGTTTTGACCCAGCTGGCATCCTGCCTCCTTGAGCGGGTTGCTGTCCTGATCTTCCTTCCTCTTGCTCGTCTTTCTTGATTAGGCTGGTCGGGAACGTTAGTACTGTTGTTGCACACCTGACTGGCGGTCCCGATACCACCGTGGGGTTTGAACACTTTGTGTAGAATAGGAGCGTTGAAAAGGATGTGAAAGATTTACGCTGCTCCTTAGGTCTTTCCAGACCAACAGTTTTTAGCGTTTCTGCTTTCATACAGGCCATCTCCTCGTATGCATGAGTGTCGGAGAGAATTGTACCTGAGAACGGGAGATTCAGGATGCGCTGCTGTCGGGTTTAAGTGATGTAAGGTGCAGCTGCATTTATGACTTTTTTCAAGACCAAAAGACCTTCTGTCAAGATATCATTAAAGTCATCTCTTTTGTTTCTAGGGAGGTAGTCCGCAAACTGTTGGAGCGATTCCCACAGTGCCTGGTCATATCTCACTAGTAAGGCTGTGGCACTAGCAGCTTTCATGGTAGTCGCTACTGTGTTACGAACCTTCCTCCCTACTGAGTCTATTTTCCGTCTCTCTTTATCTGTTGGCACTGTTGAGGTTGGACGTTACTTCTTCGCCGCCACCACAATAACAGAATCCGGCGCTGGGTCCTTATGTAGGAAAGTAGGGTCCTGCTCTGGTGGCCGGTATTTCTTTTGCAGCCTGGATGGAGCGGTCTGAATTGAAGTTCCATAGCTCGGTCTAGGAAGCCCGGTACCAGAGGAAGTAAGGGACGTGAAGCTTGTTTTTGCTGTAGTCTCTCAAATGAAAACAAGTTACTTACCTGTAACTTTAGTTCTCCAGTATTGGAATCTTTCATAGATTCACATGCCTGAATCATTCCCCGTCATCGAGACGGGAGTCTCCTGTATATAAAAAGCAGTGCTTAGTAGTATAGCAAACTGAAAAGAGGCCTAGGCCCATTTCCCTTTTGCAACCCATAGCCTTTGTTATGTAAAACAAAAGGCCCACACTTTTCCCTGAACCAATCAGAGCTCCTCACCCTCTAGAACACTCCTGAGAGAACCTTCTGCCCCTCAGATTTTTCGCACACTCGCTCCAACAGTGGAGAAGCGTGGCTCAGTGGTTAGAGGCGGCAGACCCGGAAGCTGAGATCGACCGTGGACCAGGGTTCGATTCCCCGCCTCGGCGGGTCTCGGGCTCAAAAATTCCACGGACTCGACAATTCTCGCTCCGGTGCCTACTCGAATCACGGGGTCACACTCTGCAACTCTGGGCAATAGCTTGCTTAATCTCCACTACGGCCCCTCGCGGCGGGATGCCTGGCTTTCACCTTGTGGACACCCTGCCGGGGTTTCTCACAGGGGAATACCAGGACGGGTTCCCTAAGCAAGCGCCAGGATGCCCTTTGGGTGACAGGTTTGCGCTATATAAGTACACCTACATTTACATTTACATTTACATATAACACACTTCTTGTGCTAAATCCGAGGTGAGCCTCTCAGGGGAGGAGGGTGGGTGCATGTGAATCTATGAAAGATTCCAATACTGGAGAACTAAAGTTACAGGTAAGTAACTTGTTTTCTTACTCCAGGATTGGAACTTTCATAGATTCACATGCCTGAATCAGAATAGCGAGCAGTGGAAAAAAACAAAGCTCATTTTCCTGATACATTACATAATCATGCAATACCATTAGAGAATGAAGCATAATCGCATATACATATATACATACTGATATAAAATGTGACTTTGTAAACAAAAGAAATTATGGATGGAGGGATGCAAGAAAGGCTCACCGTTACTGGATGATATTCCGCAGTACCGCCTCTCCCACCACCGCATCCGATTCTGCTGCTGCCTCCAAGCAGTAGTGCCTGGTGAAGGTGTGCGTAGATGCCCAGGTTGCTGCTCTGCAAATATCCTGGATTGGCACTCCTCCAAACAATGTAGTGGATGTGGCCACTGCCCTCGTGGAATGGGCACGGACTCGTGCATTCAAAGGCTTTCCAGCAGCTTGATGACAGTAGACAATTGCACTGGAAATCCATCTGGCAATTCCCCTCTTTGACAGCGGAAACCTTTCCTGGGTGCGCTGAAGGCGACGAACAACTGGGAAGACTTGCGAAACGCCTTAGTTTCTTTCAAGTAAAATTTCATACATCTCTGAACGTCCAGCGAGTGTAATACTCTTTCTGCCGCTGTTGATGGATGAGGAAAGAAACGCTTCAGCACCAATGGTTCGTTCAAATGAAAATCAGTTGGCACCTTCGGAATGAACTTCGGGTTTGTCCTGAGAATCATTTTATCCTCTTGGAATTGCAAGAGAGGCTCCTGAATCGTGAGCGCTTGTAGTTCACCTACTCTTCCCGCTGAAGTCAATGCAATGAGAAGAGCCACTTTCCAGGACAAGAACTTCAGGTCCGCCTTGTGTATCGGTTCAAATGGTGGCTTCATCAATTGAGAGAGTACAATATTCAGATTCCATAAAGGTGGTGGAGGCTTTACTGGTGGAAAGACTCTGAATATCCCTTTCATGAATTGTTTGATAATCCTTGAGGACCATAAAGATGGGCCTGACGATGACCTCCTGTAGCGGGATAACGCAGCCAAATGCACCTTGATGGAGGCGTGCGCTAATCCTGACTTTGCTAACAGCAGAATGTAAGGCATAATTTGATGAGGTGCAGCAGTAAGAGGGTGTACGTCATGTCTCTTACACCACAGACAAAACCTCTTCCATTTCATTCTGTAGGTTTTGTTGGTACTCTCCTCTCTGGCCTTGGACAGGATCTCCCTACATTCACGTGAGATGTTCAGATGGCTAAACTCACAGTGTTCAGGAGAAAGGCTGCTAATCGCAAGGATTTTGGGTCCGGATGGCGCACCTGCCCCATGGATATTGTCAGAAGCGATGGAATCAGGCGCAACCGAATTGGACGGTCCTCCGACAGTAGCAGCAGTTCTGTGAACCAGTGTTGTCTGGGCCACCACGGGGCTACTAGAGGGTCAGCCTGCACGGCTCTTTCTTGATCTTCACCAGTACGCGGGGAGAAGAGGAATTGGAGGAAAACCGTAGGCAAAGATGCCGGACCATGCCATGGAAAACGCATTCCCCCAAGATCCCCTCTGGGGAAGCCAGCTTGCGAAGTACTGGCATTTTCTGTTTTCCCTTGTAGCGAAGAGGTCCATCATCGGTGTTCCCCATCTCTGAAAGACGCTGTCCAGGATCTCCTGGTCTAGCTCCCATTCGTGGCAGGACGATTTTAGCCTGCTGAGAGTATCTGCTTTGACGTTTTGATCCCCCGGGAGGTGTTCTGCTGTCAATGATATTCCCTGCTGAATAGCCCATTGCCATATCTCCTGGGCTTCCTGAGACAGGGAGAGAGATCTTGTTCCCCCTTGCTTGTTTACATAATGCATCGCCGTAGTGTTGTCTGTTCTTATCAACACTGGCGCACCTTTTATCCTAGGCAGAAAAGCCAGTAATGCCTAGCGGATCGCCCTGAGTTCCAGCAGATTTATATGTAATTGCTGTTCCTCTGCCTTCCAACGGCCGCTGACCTGAAGGTCCTGAAGGAAAGCTCCCCATCCTTCTAACGACGCATCCGTCGTTACCACTAGCGGAGCTGCTCTTGCTAGAAACGTCAGTCCTTGAGACACATTTACCTTTTGCGTCCACCACTTTGCTGCGTGCAGAATGACTGGTGTCACCTTTATTGTATCGTCGAAGGATCCCTCCGCCTGACGCCATTGGAGATCGATCTGTTCTTGCCATGGTCTCATCCTTAGCCTGCAGCAAGGTACCAGTGGAATACAAGAGGAAATTGTGCCCAGCAAGGATTTGTACCTGCAGACTGAAAGAGACTTTCTTTTTCCCCAAGTCTTGGAAGAGGGACACAATCCTCAGTTGTCTTTCCTCGGAGGGAAACGCTTTGTTGCTTTCCGTGTCCAATATTGCCCCCAGAAATGTGATCACTCTTGCTGGGTGGAGGTTTGACTTTCCCTCGTTTAGAGTCAATCCTAAATTGGCGAATAAGTCTATGCAAGCTTGCGTCGACGCTCTGGCCTGTGTCTTTGACGGTGCTTTGACTAACCAGTCGTCGAGGTACGGAAATATTTGATGTCTTTGCTTCCTCAACACAGCCGCCACTGGAGCCAGGCATTTTGTGAAAACTCTTGGCGCTGACTTCAAGCCGAATGGCAGTACCCTGAATTGGTAATGTCTTCCGGCTACCCAGAACCGAAGGTACTGCCTGTGTGCAGGATGTATCGGCACGTGGAAATACGCGTCTTGTAGGTCCAATGTAGTCATATGATCTCCTGGGTTTAATAACGTAAGGATTCCACCTACCAATGCAAACTGGAAGCATTATATCTTCCAGGTAGTGAGGCTTCATTGTTCAAACTTATGATCAATCCTCGACTGACGCTTTCTGGCCTGTTAATTTATCGGCCGCCTGGGAATGCTGCTTCTTGGATCTCCTCACTTGTTGATTGTCTATCAGCAATACTTCTGAAATCGAATAATTTCACCATTCTTGGTGACTTAAACATCCATTTAGATGATGTTAATAATCCCCTTATTAAATCTTTTCTTTCTGATCTTGAGGTTTTCAACCTCAAACTTTGCAATACCGGACCCACTCATCTTGCCGGTCACCTCTTGGACCCAGTTATTTCTACTATCTCATTTGACTGCACTCATTTGGCGCGCCCGCTTGTTTGGTCTGATCACTACGCGATACATTTTGTGCTACCTCCTGGTCTCTACATGGCCAGTGTTTATGTAGAGGAAACTAAATCATCCTATCGCTGGGACAGGATCAATATAGCTGCCTTCAATCTGCGTCTGACTGAGACAATTCCATCCTTCACTAATATTGAGCAAAATTTAAATGCTCCTATTTTTGGGTGGCTAACAGATGCAGTGTCCGCTCATGTCCCTCGTTCTGGCAGTAAATTTAGATCCTTGCGCCCTCCAGCACCTTGGTACTCGGATGAGTTAAAAATCCAACGTGCTAAATGTAAAGCCCTGGAGAGGAAGTGGAGAAGGTCTTACTCCGTTTCTTCCAAAGTGTTTTACAAAGATGAGCTAAAAGTTTATCATGCAAATTGTAAACGTGCCAAGGCTCTTTACATTACCTCTACAATCACCTCAGTGCAGAATTGTCCTCGGACTCTTTTTGCTACCGTTAAGAAACTTACAGGTGTTGACACCGTTCCTGCGCTGCCGGCTTTAGATGGTACACATTGCAATGCTATTGCAGATTTTTTTATATCTAAGGTTGAGGGCATCCATCAATCCTTGGCCTCCCTTCCACTACCAACCAATCTCTCTTTACCTGGTTCCTGTTGCAATGCCTCCATCTCTCCCACTGAGTTCCTTTACAACTGGAAATTATTTGATGATTCGTCCTTCCTGTCGTGCTTAAAAAGCATTAGGTCAGGCTCTCCCCGGGACCCTGTCCCCATGAAGATATTGAAACAACTTGACCCTGAACCACGGAGATTCCTAATGAGGTTACTTAACATCTCCCTTAGTGAATCTCGGGTTGAACAGGATTGGAAACATGCCATGGTCGTTCCTTTACTAAAAAAATCTGGTGCGGACATCACTAATCTTGCCAACTTTAGGCCTATATCCCTGCTGCCAGCTTGCTCCAAAATACTAGAACGTCATGTTAATATCCAGCTTAATGAGTTTGTTGAAAACACGGGATATCTTCACCCATCCCAATCAGTCTTTCGCGCTAATTATTCCACCGAATCCGCACTCCTTGGGGTGATTGAGCGACTCCGACACGGTATTGATAGCGGTGAGACCTTTGCGCTTATCCTTCTTGATTTAAGCGCAGCCTTCGATACCGTGTCCCATTCCATTCTACTGGAGTCCCTCCGCTCCCTTGGTGTTGCTGGACCAGCGCTTGCCTGGGTGGCCTCATTTCTTAATGAGCGCACATTTCAGGTTTTCTCAAACAAAGCTGAATCGGCGATTCATTCATCTGCTCACGGCGTCCCTCAAGGGTCTATATTGAGCCCTCTGTTGTTCAATATTTACATCAGACCACTTGCTTATATCGTAGAGGACGCCGGTCTGTCCATATACTCATATGCGGACGACACGCAGATCGTGTTTTCTCTGTCTGGCAGCAGGGCACAGGACATTTCTGCCCTAAAAACTGGCCTTTCTCGCGTTGCGGCTTGGATGCAAGTCAACCTGCTGAAGCTCAACGGAGAAAAGACTGAGGTTATCATACTAGGCAAACATAAAGATCTGTGGGGCTCTAGACATTGGCCCAGTGATATGGGTCCGTTGCCTATCCCCGTGCCAGTTGCTCGTAACCTCGGTTTTTTAATCGACGAGAAACTCTCGATGAGACAGCAGGCAACTAAGGTTGCTGCAATCTGCTTTAATACCTTACGTTGGTTGCAGAAGATCATATGGATGTTGCCTGAGTCTACTCGAAGAACTGTCGTTCAGGCCCTTGTGATGTCCCGTATCGACTATGGCAATGTGCTTTATCTAGGGGCTGATAAAGCCACAATGAATACACTCCAGGTTGTACAGAACTCAGCTGCCCGCCTTTTGTGCAATGTTCCACGGAGAACGTCTGCAACGCAAGCCTTGCGTGACCTTCACTGGTTAAAAATCTCTGATCGTGTGGTTTTTAAGACCTTGTGTCTCCTGTTTAAGATTTGTCAGGGTTCTGCCCCTATTTACCTGCGTAATCTTGTCCAGCCATATCAGCCTAGTCGCTTTCTCAGGTCATCAAACAAAGCCAATTTTGTAGTTCCAAGAATTCGACTGGCAAAAATGGGAGGCTGCTCATTCGCACATTTGGGACCGAAGATGTGGAATGCTCTCCCGTTGGCGCTAAAAACAGAAACCAACCTTTTGGTTTTCCGCAAAAAATTGAAAACTTTTCTGTTCTAATTTGGTTTCTGTCCTTCTTCTTCTTCTTTTCAGCAATTGCTTGTTTTCTTCTTTAGTCTGTCCCTGACGCCGGGAAACCCATTACGGGTAGCTGCGCGCAATACAAATTTAATAAAATAAAAATAAAATAAAAATAAATGTCCTGTAGGGATACCATCCTGAAAGATTGTTTCTTGAGATAGGTGTTTAAGGATCTGAGATCCAGAATGGGGCGCCACTGGAGCTTGTTTTTCTTGATAAGAAAAAACCGGGAGTAAAACCCCTTGTTTTCCTGGGATTTCGGTACCGGTTCTATTGCTCCCTTTCGGAGCATTGTCCGAATCTCCTGCCAGAGTTGATGCAGATGATTGGCTCTTTGGTGCATCGGTGGCGTACAAGGGGGCGTCTGAAGAAATTCTAGGGTATGACCGAATTGAACTAGTTTGAGGACCCATTGGTCCGTTGTAATTTTCCGCCAATTGTGAAGATAGTGAGCAATCTTTCCACCCAGGGGAGCATCTGACAGAGCCGGAAGATGGAGGTTGTCATTGCCGACAGGTGTTGTCCTTTCCTCGGCCACTACGTCCTCTTGGAGTTGATTTTGTGTATCCTCCTGACTGACGCTGGTTACATTGCTGACGGTACGGCTGCGATGAGGACTGATAAGAAGATGAATATCTCCCTTGTTGGTATCCTCCTCTATACGAGGATTGTCCTCTACCCTTGGAGCCACGAAAAGGGGTTTTCCTGTACTGCAGTGTTCCCAGAGCCTTTGCCGTATCAGTATCCTTCTTGATACTTTCCAGCGTATCATCTATATGTTTTCCAAATAATTCTTCTCCATTGAAAGGGAGGTCCAAGATTTTGTTTTGCACCTCCGGCCTCAACGCATTAATTTTAAGCCTAATTGACTTCTAGGCAGCGCACTTGCAGGCATGCTGGTTTTATTTATTCAGAGGAATGCGACAGTCCAGTTTAATACTGACGGCTTTGTTCACCCCGTGAACTTGGAATGTAATCTTATTTTTGTAGCAGTTCCTTCCTTTAGCGTGAGCAATAATTCTTAAATATTGCATCTCCCTAATTAACAGATACACAGGTATCTAGGTATAAAGGAGAGATTCGGGACTGTGTGGGTATTCTCATCGGGATCGTTAACAAAGTCAGCACAAAAGGCTTTCTTTGCAAACCTCTGCAAATTAGGGGAAAACACAGTACTTGACAAACTCCCACTGTCTAATTTTTTTAAGGCGATGTCCTAATAAACCCCGGATTTTTAATTTATTTTAAACCCAACACCCTTTGGTGTGCATGTTTATTCTTACCCTCTCCCCTGTCTGCTACTCACATTTCAGATCTACCCCCTACCCTCTACATGTCGAACCCCAACTCCCCAAAGTTTATTGCTTCATGTGCCCCTCCTATGTGTTATTTATTTATTTATTTTACACGCAGCTAAGTCAGGTCCTACCTCGCTGCTCTCCAAAATGGGTATCTAACTATCTTAAAATAGTAAATTAAAACATAAGGGACAATATGGCATGGTGCAATTGCACATATATAAATGTACTGAAAACTGAACCCCTATGAGTCTGTCCCCACGCTGGTGCCAGCCACTTTCCTAAAGTTCGCAGGTTCCACATTCTATGTGTGAGCTTTTAAATGTGTATTTTTATTAAATAATAGGTAGGCCCTGTCACCCGCTACACATTGCACCTTGCATTTTAAGATTCTTTTTTGTATTTTTATTCATCCATTCACATCCTTTCGTTAATATAGCCATATCTTTACTGTATATTTGCTATAAAAGCTTAGAATATAATATAGTGTGCACTTTTTTTTTTAAAATAATCACTCCACTACCACAAAAAAATTCCATTTACAATGCCAATAGCTCCAGCTCCAACAAATGCAAGACCTATTGCATTGCAAATGCTTGTTCCAGACAGTTGTACTAATATTCAACTGACTTGCATTCATTGTGAGAAAACGTGTAGCAATAAGGCACCTTATAAATAAAAGTTGGCTATGCACTGACAGTAAAACCCTGAACCTCCTCCCTTCATCAAATTACTATTAGACTGCGAAAGGCATTTAAAACGTCAAAATGAAAATCATAACTAAATGGACTCCACTTAGCATCGATTATTCCACATACTGTGGTAAGAGCATTCATAAAAAGTAAGAAAACAAATCATACCTTTTATCTGGGCTGTGATCAAAGTTTGAAGCTTTTGGAGGGATACTGCGTATAAAATCCATGAAGAAAAAATCATTAACGTTGCTCTCAAAAAGATTTTGGCAAAGAGGTAAAAAAAGCGAATCAAGATCCACAGACGAATCGTTGCCAGCTGGTGCAGAAATAATGTCACACTGAGGTGTGTAGATAATATTGAGGTAGTAAGAGACCATTTTCAGTAAACTGAAGGCTTCCATCAGGGTCCTGGAGAAAGGCTGATCCTGCTGATGAAGGATCAGTTTAATTACTTCAGCTGTTAGCTTTATCATATGTCGAAACCCTTGTCTATGTGGCACATCCCACCGCAGGACAGTTAAACACTGCTGGAAAAGTTGGAAGACACAGTGCACCCATGAACTGTTCCTGGTATTCTTTCCTGAAAATGTATCTTTTGTTGTTAGTGCATATTTTGAAAACGGAAGCACATTGATTAGGTGGGTTAAAAGACCAACGGTACAATTCAATAGCACGCCTTTTTCTTCAATGGTTCCAAATGATATTCCTAAACTCCAAGTAGCCAGGAGTTTTTTCTGAATACAGTTCAGCTCGGTAGAAATATTGCCTTCATCATCCATTTCATCTGTAGCATCCGCAGCATGAATTGTGTCAAACATGGATGCAAACTCCAACCTACCTTGATCCACACTCTTGCCAGATGAATCAGGTTTAAAACTGGAAGAGGTGAATCCATCCTTTGACAGAACTTCATCATCAGAATCTTCTTCGTAACCCTTTGGACAAAAAAAACGTTTAGGTAGGATTCAACTGCTCAAGAAGCATACAAAATTCTGCAAAATAACCATAATACAACTTGATTTATATGAGCCGTTGCTCGGGATTCATGAATCGAAGTATACCCAAATTGCAAAGGGGACACTCTTTGTGAGGTCTATCTTGGTTCTTTAATTTTTAATTTTTTTAAAACAATTTTTATTAGTTTGACAACATAGTAATACGCCGTATTGATAAGTATCATAACAGCCATAGTCATCTGCATTCCACAAGGTATTCACTAGTTAAGCAATACTTTTCAGCAGGAAAGTCCATTGTCTCGTCTGCATTCAGTTTGTTCCACCAGTTTCAGTGTAATTTATGTGTGGATGCCGTATAAGTGTCCATCAACAGTTGCCCCTCCCACCCCCCCCCCCGGCCCCAACTAACCTCAGTCACCCCCAACAATTCCCCCCCCTCATCTCCCACCATCCCCCCTCCCAGGTGTGTCAGAGTGTGCCCTCACTGGAACGTAAATGGGTCCATACCCCTGAGCGTGTCAAGCAACGGGACCAATGGAAGCACCGTGGTAGGGAGCGTCTCACATGCGGGTAGGGGCAGCATTTGTCGACTGCTCACGATGGAACCCCAGTAAGTGCTGTGACATACTATGGTTGGCGTGCCTCGGGACTATTCGCTGGGGCATCAACAACCTCATCCTCAGGGGGTGTAAGTTCCATGACCAGCCTTCCCCAGGCTCTCTCCCTCTCCAACGCCTTTTCATTACCCGTTCTGCGTGCAATTTGTAGTCGGACAGCGCCCTCGCAGTCGGCCCACTTTCGAAGTTCAACCCTCCATTTATCCAAACTGGGGCCCTTTTTCGCTTTCCACTGGGAGGTTATAGTTCTCTTGGCTAGCAGGAAACCCACGTCTATAAATTTGCTAGTGATTTTGTCTTTGAGGTGTGGGGAACCAATGGAGGATACAATGTGCCATGGAGGGTTGTAGGTCTCTTTCCGTTACATCCGTCAACAGGGCCGTCACCCCCCTCCAAAAGGAGTCAAGAGACGGACAATCCCACAACAGATGCTTGAAATCAGCTTCAACCATTGCGCACCTTGGGCAGGTCGCTGACTGGGTTGGGAAATATTCATGCAAACGGACCGGTGTTAAGAATGCCCCATGTAGGATGTGAAAATGCACTAACTGGAAACGCGCGTTTCGCGTCTTTTTCCAGGCACTCTCCACTATTCCATTCCATGCCGTGTCTGGGATGTCCCTCCCTATGTCCGTTTCCCACTTCGTCTTTAGGGCTGTCAATGGGGTTAGGGCTTCCTGTGTCAAGCACCTATATAAGCATGTTACTGCCTTGATGGTGCCTGCAGCAACCATAACATATTGGCAGCCCATGGAAGTAGGTGGTTCTGTTAGGCCTGCCTTCCAGTGCTTTCGAACCACTGCCGTGAGTGCAGTGTGTAGCAAAAAGTCACCCCCCGGCAGCTCATAGCGGTCTCGGAGGTCGTCAAAAGGTATCAGGGCACCGTCCTCGTACAGGTCACCTATTGTCGATAATCCCTGTTGTTCCCAGGCCTCCAACCTCTGCTAGGTGCCACCATGTGGTAGAGCCCTGCACATCTTCAATGGTATGTCAGGGGCGTAAGGGGTCCCTATAGACCCTCTTTGCAGATACCTATTCCAACATTTCCGGGCTGTGGCAAATTCCCGGGTAAGGTGCATGTTCCCGAGCGGAAGTCGCAATACTATGTGAGATAGTACCAACAGGGGGCCTGACAGTTTACCTGGTTCACCCTCTGCCCTAGTGGCCCTCGCTACCCATTGTGTGAGCCATTGGAGCTGGGCTGCTATGTAATATGTTTCGTAGTCCGGGACCGCTTGTCCTCCCTCCGCTCGGGGCCTCATGAGTGTGTTCAGAGCCACTCTGCGCCTACCCGTGCCCCACAGAAAAGAGCTGATCATTGCCCTAAGTCTCTTAAAATAGACTGCCGGGATCCAGATCGGGAGGGCCCGAAAGAAGTATAGTAACCGCGGAAGGGTCACCATTTTGAGGCGCGCCACGCGTCCCGCTACCGACAATGGTAAGGTACCCCAGAAGTCAAAGTTAGCTCTGGTTTCCCTGATCGCCTTCCTGACGTTCCCCTCGAGTATATCTTCCTGTTCGCGGTAGACCACTGTGCCCAAGAAGGGCAAACATCTCTCTTCCCAGTTCACCCCGTCAATGTTCTAAGGGCGAATTCTGCCTTTGCGCACCGGGAAGAGGCACGATTTCGTCCAATTGACCTTTAAGCCAGGTACTGCGCTCAGGGCCCGCAGCAGGGACTTCGCCCCTTGCAGTGCCTCGCCTGTATCCGCCAGGAACATTAAGAGGTCATCCGCATAAAGTGCGATATGGTGGATCTGTCCATAAACGTCTAGGCCTTGGTAAGCCCGCCCTAAGCGAGCATGTGCCGCCAGGGGCTCCACCGCCATAGCGAATAACAATGGGGAGACGGGACACCCTTGCCGCGTGCCCCTCCCCACCTTGCATGCCTCGGAAATCAATATCTTGGTTCTTTCATGACTTTTATCCACCCTACAGGGCTGGAATCTTAATATCCTCTTTATTAGCCCAGTAGAAAGCCACCTTCATGGTACACAGCCATTACACCACTGTGGTGCCGACCTATGCAGGGGGCACACAGCAGGCACACAATCCTCGTCCATTCTGAGTGAGCAAAATGTACGTTTTTGAGAAGGTTGCTATAAACAATATCAAATCATAAGTATAAAGCATGATGAAATACATTTGAGCCTCCAATTAATTTACCTCGTCTAGCAAACCTAGGTTACCTAAAGATTAAAGATTCACACAAAACAGGCTAATTGCCATACATAATACTTCCTTGACTCAGAAGGACCGAAAAAAGACAATGTATCTACCTTCGGTAACGTTCTTTTTGTCTGATACAAGGGGTCCTGCAGATTTCAGATGAATCTTGCACCAGGCAACAGGCTGTATTTAGATGTTTTTCTTCCAGTTATCCTCACTGGCACTAGGTGGCGCCATTTGCAGTTCAAGCTGGGTCGGTACACCGTGACTCAATTCTAGCCATACTTTTACGATCTCCAACAGAGGCAGTAGATACCATATGAAAAAACGCCCAAAATAAAATAATCAAACACATTTATCAAAGTATCCAGGCGGCAGCAGCAAAGCTTGTCTTAATAAGAACTTGTGGATCATCAACATCTCAGGCATTAGCTGAGCTGCATTGGCTCCCGGTGAGCCAAAGGATATTGTTCAAGACCTTGTGTATTGCCTTTAAAGCGCTTCACGGACTTGGACCCAAACCAATTCAAGTTAGGTTTGGATGGTATGCACCTGCAGGTAGCTTGCGTTCTTCGGCAGCTAATTTGGCAATCATTCCGAGGATTTAGAGATCTACAATGGGGGGACAAGCATTCAGCGTAGCAGCCGCCCGCTTATGGAATAGTCTCCCCCGGAATTGAGGCAAATACAGGATCTGCTGCTGTTCCGAAAGAAGTTAAGACTTGGCTCTTCCCCAGAATGTAACTGGCCTTTGCTTCTGCAGCTTGCTTTCTAACCTCTCTTTTCACTGTGTCTTAGCGCCAGGATGCCCGTAGGGTTACAGCGCGCTTTATAAATGTAAATACATACATACATACATACATACAAAGGATCTCAGGAGGGAAATTGGTAGGTTGGGGACAAATCTGCAGGATACCTGTATTCATCAGAAAAAACGTTCCAGAACAGAAGTAACCCTTTTTTTTAAACGGATACTCACTCCTGCAGATGTCTTAAATTAACTCATCCCATAGCCGTCCATCGGAATTGAGCAGAGGACATGAAACACTCTAAAACAAGAAGGAATGCAGTACAGCTCTAATAAACTTAGACTATTCTACTCACTCAATACCACACAGTAGCAGATGGCAAAGGAATGTGTTGAAGACCAAATTGCTGCAGTGCAAGTCTACTGAGCAGTAACACCCCATGCAAAATGATTGTTTCCTGAGATATTTGTTTGTCTCAGATCTAGAATAGGTATCCATTTGCTAGATTTAAACTTTATCAAGAAGAAATAGGAATAGAAAGCTATACTTTTAGGATTGAATGGGATTACTTCTACAGCTCTTTTGTTTAGCATCAACAGACTTTCCAACTGAAAGAGATGGAGATGGGACCTTCTTCAATCTGGGGTAGGAGATTTTTGGATATATTCCAAAGTGTGACTATATGAAACAAAGTCCACGACCCAATGATCTTTTGTTATAATCTCCAATTCTGTGCTACAGTTGGATATTTGCCCCTGACTTACTTCGGGATAAGCATTATTGTGGCCACAGTCTTTTTTCCATCATGATGATCTACCTATGTCTTTGTTCCGAGGGCCTGGTTTCCTCCTAGGAGCTTGTTTTGCAGAGGCCGCTGATGGCTGAGGCCTGTATGGTTGCGTAGGATATTGAGATCTATGTTGCAGTTCAGAGTGCTGGTGTGGCTAATATCGATAGGATCGATCTCTCCCCTATAAGTGAATTGCCCTGGGCTCTTGCTCTTCAAAAGGGCTGTCGTCTCTGCTGCAGAATACCGAGAGATCTTGTGGTATTGGTGTTAGTTTTGATACTGGAAAAATAGTTAAACTCCAAGCCTGACTTTGCCATTTAAAGTAATGGCAAAACCAGACTCCCCCCGGTACATGTGTAAGTTACCCTTATGGCAGGTCTAGTGAGTCCTAAGGCAAAGTACAACATATCTCACAGGCACCACAAGTATTTTACATGTTATGGTAGTAGTTTAATGTTTATTTATTTATGATCTTGGAACTCCGAAGAAATCCACATAAAAATGAAATGTACAATTCCAAAGCATTAAAATATAATTAGGGCTCTCGGTTTTATGGTATTTATTTCTTTAACATTTCCATCTGTATTTATCCATATTTATTTTTTGGTCATTTTTTCAGTATTTATCCATATTTATTTTGTCGCAAGTAAAAAAAAAGAAGCTGTAGCTAGTATTTATTCACATTTATTTAGGCAGGACACGGTCTCTCCTAACGCCGATCTTTATAGTATGGGTGCCAACCGCATTTAGAATGCAATAGGTCTCACATATGTGAGAGTTTAAGCTACTGGCATTGTAAATGACAATGCCTTTTATTTTGGTTTGAAAAACAAGCCATAAATAAAAGGCATTGTCATTTACTCTCGTAAATGCGAGACCTATTGCATTGCAAATGCTTGTTAAATTGGACACAGGACTGTGAGCAGACAGATAACTGCTGGGAATGTGCCTACTATCCTTCGCTACACACTGGAGTAATTGTCAATGTCATCCCAGTAGCCGTGGGAGAGATATGATGCAAGGAGAACCTGACCCGAAGCACCCTGTGAAATCATACTGTATTCCAGCCAGAGTCTCAGCAAGCCAGACAGGCATATTCTGAAGCCGAATAGGAATCCCTGAGAGCATTTCATCTTTTTTGTGAAACGGAAACCATTCAACCTTGTAGCGGACCACCTTTCTCTGCTTTTAATCTGCAGAAATCCTAAAACGAAACTTCCCCTCACAATAGAAAGGCGGTGCCTCTGCCTACAGGGCTAGAAATAATTCACAGGTTCCACGTGGCTGAAATTTCCTGAAAAATACCCGAGCTATGTAGTCAAGCCAGTCAAACCCCGTGCACTCAGCAAGGACGTGTTAATGCAAGCATTGATGATGTGGCCCAGCACAGCAGGCAGCCTCTCCGCTCCTGGACCATAAGCAGTGGGGGGCTCAGAGTGCGCCCAAAGGCGGCACTTGCAGCCCCTTGGCACAGCTCAAGTTCTTCAGGCACCCACGGGCAGGACTGGCCAGCAGCCGCCATGGACTCATTGTGAGAGAACACACGTCTCCTACAACAGCAGGCTGAGGAGCCAGGCCGTGACGGCCACCGAGGGACAGTGGCAACAAAACCTCCAATACACTAGAAAGTACGGGTTCCAGCTCTAAGATGCCCTTGTGGCGAAAAATGTGAGTGAATGTCACGAGTGCCAAAAACTGAGCAAGACTCTGGCCTGACTCATGTGCTGAGAGTGCCCCTGCAGTTCGCACCCCCCCTTCCCAGTGAAATGATTAGCTTTGTGCATTTGTTTTCCCTTCATTTCTTTTAAGTGTGCATCCCGCCGCACCTCTGCTCTCTCTGGTGTTTGACCAGTGGCCCGGTGGCAGTGGGCTGATTGGTCTATGCTCAGAGAGTTTGCTAGCACCCTTCGCATTTCGCCCCGCTGACTGCGAGCGGAGGCGTCATTTCGCTGATTGTTGTTTTTAAATACTGTCACTAACTTGTTTTAAATTATGCAGGTGCTAATTTAATCTTGCTTCCAGGGGTGAGCTGCCGGCTGGGGCTGATCGGGTTCTCGCGGGCTCCCAGCGGCAGCGGGCGCCATCTTAGCTTGGGCTGAATTTTCCATCACAGCCCTGCCACTCCCCCGCCGCTCCGCCCCTATTTAGAAGCGCGTTTTCCCTCTCTCTCCGTGTTTGACCAGTGGCCCGGTGGCAGTGGGCTGATTGGTCTATGCTCGGAGAGTTTGCTAGCACCCTTCGCATTTCGCCCCGCTGACTGCGAGCGGAGGCGTCATTTCGCTGATTGTTGTTTTTAAATACTGTCACTAACTTGTTTTAAATTATGCAGGTGCTAATTTAATCTTGCTTCCAGGGGTGAGCTGCCGGCTGGGGCTGATCGGGTTCTCGCGGGCCCCCATCGGCAGCGGGCGCCATCTTAGCTTGGGCTGAATTTTCCAACACAGCCCTGCCACTCCCCCGCCGCTCCGCCCCTATTTAAACAGGCATTATGAGGCAGTGCAGCGGTCGAGCGCAGCGGGCGCGACGGAGGCGCGCCGGAGTTGCGCCTGAGTTAAGCCCGTCTGCGCCCGACCGCGGCCGATCGAGGCCAGGGGCACGTGATGCTACCGGTTTTGTCACGTACTCACCATCCCAGCTATGCCTGCATTGGGCCCCCGGTTCCATTGATTCCTCCACAATGACCTACCTGATACATCTTGGTCTATACACTCCCCCTCCCCACTCCCTTCCCGGGATTGTGTCACATTTAGCCTCACTACCCTCCACACCCCCTCTGCCTCCCCCTCATTTCCGGTCCCTCCCGCTCCTTTATTCAGCACTTCGGCCACACTTCTAAATACTAGGTCTGCAGTCAATCACCAATACGAACTATTCGATTACATCGACTCCCATGAACCAGATCTCCTATTCTTAACCGAGACCTGGTTCAAGACCGACTCCCTGCCCAATGTGCTTGCCACCTTGCCATCTTCATATTCCGCCATTCGAGCGGACCGCCCAGAAGGCAAGCGGGGTGGAGGAGTGGCCCTAATAGCTCGTACTGATCTTAATTTCCAAGTTCTTCCTTCCCCCTCTATCCCCGATGTTGATCACCTTGTAGCCCGTTCGACTTCCCACCAGGCCCCTTTTACTTTTGTCTTAATCTATCGTCCCCCCCAACCCACTCCCTCATTCCTTTCCAATATCCAGACCCTCCTGGCTACTCTGGTAATTAACAACTCATCTGTACTAGTTTTAGGGGACCTCAACTTTTGGCCTAACGATTCTGCCGAAAGCCTTCAATCAAAGGAGTTTACCAGTCTTATGAATAGTCTGAACTTCTTGCCGCTCATTCATAGTCCCACCCATAAACTCGGTCACATGCTAGATCAAATCTGGTCATTGAACGTTCCATTCTCATCTCCTATAATATCTCCATGTTCTTGGTCAGATCACTCTACCATCAAGTTCTCCCTCGCCCTAGCGCCCCTGGTTAAACCCCCGCTTCCCAAAAACATCTGGGTTCGGAAATGGGGCAAAACAGACATGCCCTCTCTCTGCTCAGCTCTGGCCAAAACCAGCCCTGACCTCTCCGGCCTTGCAGCTACCTCCCAGTTGGCCGCTATTAACAACTGGCTTACTGTGGCGGGTGATGAATTCGCCCCCTTAAGGCGGCTCACAGTCAAACGGGTCCATGCAGCCAATCGCTGGTTTACTCCTGACCTTAAAGCAAAGAAACTAGCTGCAAGGAGGGCCGAGCGAGTTTGGAGAAGAACTTACGGCACTGCACAAAAGTCAACCTATCTGTCTGTCTTACATACTTACAAAAAGGGCATTCTTGAAGCAAAAACTGAATACTACACCAACAGGGTAATGACAGCTGAGTCCCAATCGAAGGAAATTTTTTCCACCGTTCATGAACTAGCATCATCCAGTAGAGCCACGGTCACCATTCCCCCTTCCCAGCCCCTCTGTGACTCGCTCAATGAGTTTTTTATTGACAAGGTTGTCAAAATTAAACATAACATTCCCCTGCCCTCCCCCACATTTGTCAACCCCTCCCCACCCCCCACTACCCTCAAATTGACTAACATTCCCTTACTAACCCTTGATACACTCCTTCCTTTGCTTCATCGGGTCAAATCAGGCTCTCCCCAGGACTTTGCCCCTGCTCGTATCCTCAAGGAAATCTACTTAGCCTGCCCCACACCACCTCTGAACCTTCTTAATGATTCACTTATACACGGTACTGTTCCCAGCCCATACAAATCGGCGGCTGTCATCCCAATTCTAAAAAAACCTGACGCCGACTCATCCCTCCCCTCCAATTACCACCCCATTTCCCTCCTGCCCTACCTTGCAAAAGTCCTTGAAACCCATGTTACCACCACTTTGAGCACCCATGTTGAGGCAAATCATTGCCTCTCCCCCTGTCAAGCCGGTTTCCGTCCCCTGCACTCTACCGAGAAAGTGGTCATCTCAGTAATGGACAAACTGCGTGAGGGCATCGACACCAACCTTTCGCAAGCCTTGATACTCCTAGACTTGTCCGCCGCCTTTGACACGGTGGACCACTCCATCCTCCTCAACCGTGTCAGGGCGGCGGGCATAGAAGGCTTGGCCTTCTCATGGCTTGAGTCCTTTCTTGCTGGGAGAACTCAAGCGGTCCGTTTGGCTGGCTTCGCCGCGGCCTCCCACAAGGTAGAGTGTGGGGTCCCCCAGGGCTCATCACTCTCCCCTCTTTTGTTCAACCTATATATCTTTCCCCTCATTTTTATGTTACAGCAGCTGGAGGTCACCGTGTTCAACTATGCGGATGACCTCCAGCTAATCTTCAACCTGTCTCACTCACCCTCATCCGCCCAGAACGTCCAGACAGTAATGACGTTCATTCAAGATTGGATGAACTGCAACCACCTCAAACTCAACCCAGACAAGACCGAGCTGGTCTTGACCGGAGGTGGTTGCAGTCCATGGTCCCCCTCATTTTGGCCCCCTTCCCTTGGCACCCCTCCACTCCCTGTACCCAAAGTAAAAACCCTTGGGATTTTTCTTAACTCTCAACTCACTGTTCACTCACATGTTGGTTCCGTGGTTTCCTCTTGTTTTTTTTCCCTTAGAACAATCAGGAAAGTTTCCCGTTTCTTTTCTCCCTCTGCTTTAAAAATAATTGTGCTGGCCATGGTACTGTCTCGTATAGACTATGGCAACATAGTCTATAATGGGGCCCCTGCCTACGCGATCCATCGCTTGCAATTGGTGCAGAATCAGGCTGCCCGCCTGATCCATGGCCTACCTAAATACCATCGGGCCACCCCACTGCTCAAAGCATTACATTGGCTCCCCGTGAAAGAGCGTGCCCTTTTTAAACTCGGCTGCCTCATCTACCAGGCCAGATCGGGCACTGCTCCCGAATTCATCTGCTCTGCCATTAAGCCCTACCTCCCAGGCAGAGAACTCCGCTCCACTCATTTGGCCCTTTTAACCATCCCCCGTTTTAAAAAACAGAGGGCGGGTGGAGCGAGATTCGCTGTCTTGGGCCCAGCCTTTTGGAACTCCCTCCCGGTTACCCTGCGCACCTCACCTTCTTACCTCCAGTTTCGAAAGGACCTTAAAACCTTCCTTTTAATGCAAGCCTATTTGACTTAGACCCTCTCTTAGCTGCTGCCGTCCACTGCTTCAACACTAGCGCCATGAAACCGCTGGATAAACGAGCGCTGTATAAATGTTTTTAAATTCAAATTCAAATCTCCAAGCCAGGATACTTAAACAAAAGGAGGCCCTAATGGCCCCTTAACATCGACCTTTGTATTCATTCAGCTGAAATCCCATAAGCCCTCTCCCTGCTTGTGCTCGGACAGACTAGTCTTCGAGCCAGATTTATTGGCATTTTTCAGTTTTTACATATAAATGCAGACAAAGGAAAAGTATTTTTCCGTCTGTATTTATATGTAAAAATCAGTTTAAACGAAAAACCGGGAGCCTTAAATATAATATACAATACCCTAAGTGCTATAACACATCAAATAAAACCAGATTTAGTAATCATAGCCTACATATAAATGTTTTAGTACATATTTAAAAAAACACTTAAAAAAGTAAAAAATCCTATGACAAAACATTTCATTTGTTGGTTCATAAATGGAATCTGTTAGAACAGAAGCAGAAAGGATAGATAATTGTAAACAGATTGGCCTCATCCATTTACGCCGATACAGTAACAGGGTGGGACAGATAAATAGCACATGGTTAAAATCCTGGATAGAATTACAAACCGGGAAAGAACCATACCATTTAGATAGTATGTTGTTTAAAGGGAGTATACCCTGCCTCAATAATAACCAAAAGCGGCGCACTCCATGAGGCAGGTTCCACGAGATATAAGCATGTACTTTATTTATCACACAGGAGTTAATGGCAGGGTGGGCACCTCTCTTTAAAATACGTGCTTCCCTATCCCTGGTGAAACTTAATTTCCAGGTGGCCTGTTTCAAAGTGGACGTTAATTGATATGGTGATAGGGTGAACAGTACAGATTCGTCCAGTTGTATCAAGTCAACCGCAGTTCTAAAATTTTTAACAATTAATGACTGCTCATTTAAGCTTTCTAATATTTCTTTCTGGATAAAAAAATCTTAGTGTACCAGGATCACCCTTTACCAGGCTTGAAACCCATCGCACTACCCCTGCAAGACCCTGTACCCAGCTACTTCTTAAACCGAATTCTAACCTTAGTGCAACCACGGGGTAAGCAGAGTTGACTGAGGCGGAGGGGAACGCCACACTGACTTTTTGCCCTGTGGAGGAAGGAAGGAGTTGACATCGTCGAGGGAAGGATTGACCAGCAGCTTGCGGAACCCGCTGCGCGGGTCCCGCTGCGTTGAGGCTGCACATCCGTTTCTTGGCCCCTGCTGGGTGAGAGAGTGAGAGACAGGGCTGCGAGCACTGGGTCCGGGACTCGCTTTCCCAGGAGTCCCGGCTTCCCAGAGGCCAAGTCACCTGGCCCGCTCTCCCTGACCGCCCCGCCCTAATTACTGACGCCTATAAGAATTGGACCAACACACTGCGCGGGAGCGCGCGGGAGTGCCCGGGGCTAAGCCCGGGCAAAGGGCGGGCCCTCTGTGGCCCTCAGAGGCCAGAGGAGGCCGGGCTGGGCCACTGACCCTGGTTCATTGTAGCAATCTTGCTCGCACTTTGCACCCCTAGGGCATACAGGTTATGTCCACTCGAAAAACTAGAAGTATGGCTGTTGCTAGTGCTAAAAAACTTACTGGGACACTGGATGACTTTATTACCCGTACACACGCACTAATTGACGAGGGAATCGTATTAATGGACAGGAGAGTATCACAAGATCTGGCCACGGCCAAACGTTCAATATTGGGTCTGATTGCGTTGGCCCAAACCCCTACCACGGTTTGCCGTCCAGAAACCCAGGCTCTAATACATAGCAACGGAGATATTGGGGCTATGGATGACTCCAATAGTAACACTGACACCGCTCAGGACTTGGAGGCTTCACCTAACCTTAATATCCTAACTCTGAGTGGTACACAACCGCAGGAGTCATACACCTGTGATACCACCGATGTTAACGTTAGAAGTGAGAGGGGTAGGATTGAAGGGGCTATTCCTAAACAGAAACAGAAGGGGAACAAACAAACTACTTGTATACGAAAGAAGGGCCAGACACACCCCAACCCTAATTCCACTAACCGCGAGAAGCTCTCTGAGGTTCAAACTAGCTCAATAGAGGGGACACTCCCAAACAAGGTTGGTTTACCCCTAAATCTACCAGACGACACTTTAATTGATCCAAGCCTGGAGGAAATTTTACAGTTTAGTGTAGTCGCTGATAATCCTCCTCCAATAACGCCACCGCAGGAGGAGGATGGTTTAACTATTAACAACTCTGTGATTTTCAAAATGTTGAAATCACTGCTAGAACCCATAGAGGTAAGACTACGCTGTCTTGAAACTGTCCTTAAAAACATACACAAGGATATAAGTGCCCCTAGTTTCTCCTTAAATAATAAAACTGCCCAGATCTCTAATCAGCCTAAACCACTAAAACCCCAGGCGATTTCTACAAAAATATTGGAGACCGATAAAGGGTTGCCTAAGAATAATAGTAATACTACAATTCAAACTATTTCTAACAATAAGCCCCCTTCAGCAGAGGGAACTAAGAAAACTGCCTCCGGCCATACACCTTCAAAAAACAACTTAAATTTAACTCCTCAGGCTACCTCTAGGGATGGTCTATCCAAACCGACAATCCCTGAAGCACTTGATAATGTTAAATGTAAGGTCCGGAAAAATATCCATTTGCCTCCAGATGCCTGTCCCTATGTTGTTATACTTACTGGGGTCACAGAGATACCCGCAACTGAACAAGAGTCATATCAGACCCTAAAAAATAAAGTACGCCACTGGCTAGCCAATAATTATCCTCTCCCTCCAAATATTCCCAGCAATATCTTAATGATAGAGAGAGCTCCATGGGTAGGACATAATAGGAAAAATCTTTCAGGGGATTGCGTAGTGATTACCTTCGAGAATATTGAGGTCGTAGAATTTATTTTTAGCAGAAGGGCCCCGAGATACCAGGCGAGCACAGTAACTGCTAGACCTCTCTCCTATTTTTATCTCCCACACAATCAAGCTGACAATCGATGGAGTTGGCTTAAGGGTTCTCACGATCGTAAACCCAGACAGAGATTCAATCCTCCCTGGATGCCACAAACCCCTGGATGGGAGGAGGAATGGGGTGGGGGTTGGAACCTGGTTGGGAATAGAGGAGGCAGACCACCTCAAGGTGGCCCTTCCTTTGGTCCGCATTCTTCTCAACTATATCATTTCCCCCAACAGCGAAACGGACCTCCCAATGCTCTGTACTTCCCAATGGCGAATCGTTTTGAATGCCTCTCAAACACAGACTGGGTGGACTGACATATGCGGGGCTCTCCAAAGGGAATGGGGCATCAGTCCAGTCTAATTACCCCTCATAAGGAAGTGGCAACATCGTTTTTAATTACTGACAAACTCCCTTTTACTCCCTCTGATAGTTCGTTGGAGGTGCAGAACCGGGGCACAACATCTTTTCTCCCAGTCGCACCTCCCCAACTTTGTAAATTCCTTACCTGGAATGTGGCAGGTCTAAATGCAAAGGCGTTGGACCCCATATGGCAAGAGTTTGTAAAACAATACGACATAGTGGGTCTGCAAGAAACCTGGGACACCACAACTAATTTTGCACTAGATGGCTTTCGTAGTTTTTTTACCCCAGCAACCTCTAGTGCAAGAGGTAGGGCAAAAGGTGGCCTACTTACATTGTGTTCCTTGGAGTTGGTAGGGGCATTCAAACAATTGGAATCCGCACCTGCAAACACGCTAGTCGTGGAATGGACCTTACCTGGCTTCCAACCTCTCTTAGTGGTTAATTTTTATAATTCCAGGGAGTCTTTATTTGTGAATGAACATTTGACTTCCTTACTACAATTTTTGTCAGCTTATAGAATCGACTGCACCTCTTCCCTAGAGATGATTATTTTGGGTGATTTTAATATTCACCCCTGTGAGGGTGATTGCCTTAATGATAGTTATGGGGGCTCACCGACGGAAGCCATCCCCCATTTTGTGCATACAATTGAGGGTGAGTGTCTTGAGTCTTTCCTGGCGAGTTTAAATTTATTTGAATTTGCCCAAAGTAGGAACGATCCCAGAGCTCCAACCTTCGTGGGGAAAGACGCTAATACTATTATAGACTTCATTTTTGTTTCATCTGGGGTACTAGCCAAGGCACGCGAGTACATGGTGGTCACTGCTAGTTTCAGTGATCACAATCCTGTCCTCCTGATGCTGGACCTAGACTGTTTCCGGACCCATAATCCATCAGATGTGGCAGCCCCAAGGGACTTGATAACTAAAGACCAGGGAAGGCGCCTAAAATGGGAACAAATAGTCCCTGAACAATTCTTCCATTCACTTGCCCAAGAGTCAGAGGCGGATATGGCAGTATGTCTGGACCCAACTGCTCGAGGCCCGGATGTAGTAGTCGCATACGAGGAGATATGCGGATGGATTGCTAAGAACTTGGAGCTAAGGTCTATCGGGCTAAGGAGTAAGAAACCCCAGAAATGGTTCAATAAAGAATGTTCCCAGAAACATAGTGCTCTGATGAAAGCTCTAAAACAAAAACCTAGGGACAGGACGTTGGTGGCCAATTTAAGGAAGGATTACAAAACTGCAGTTTTTAAACGTAAATCTGGAATCAAGGAAGAAGCTTGGGAGAGCCTTTTATCTACGGATGTACAGAGAGACAGCAAAAAGTTTTGGGCCATTGTGAACCAACCCTTCTTTTCTAATGAAGGGAAGACCGACATGGACTGTGTAATAGAAGATGATAGATGGGTAGCCCACTTCGAAAAGATCTACGAATCCACAGCACCTGGTCTAACCGATAATGTCCACAAATCCCCTAACCTGGTTATGGAATTTAGTAGTTTGGAGGTTGAAAGGGCGATTAGAGACACAAGCAAACACAAAGCCCCGGGCCCTGATGGGGTTCCTGCAGATCTCTACATCCAATACCCCCAATTCTGGTCGAAGATATTAACGAACGTTTTTAACGCAATACCCTCAGCTGGTTTTCCTTCTTCTTGGTCCACCTCTATCATTGTGCCCATATTTAAGAAAGGGAACAGGGGGGACCCGGCTTGCTACAGGCCAATCTCCCTGCTGGACTCTGCCGTTAAGATCTTGGGCAGGGTCATTTTGCAGAGGCTTGAGGATTGGCTTGGAGAGAGCAGGATCCTCTCGGAGTTACAGTATGGCTTCAGAGCACACAGAGGGACCATGGACCAGTGTCTCAACCTCCACTTAATTATCAGCAAGTACACAGTGGTGAAGGGGGGACTCCTTTATTTGGGTTTTATGGACTTATCATCCGCTTTTGATTTGGTCAATCCCTCAAAGCTGTGGTCTATTTTGGGTAATATGGGTTTGGACATAACTTTGGTTAATTTTCTGCACGACCTTCATTTAAATTTATTTGCATCTGTTAGGGTGAACAGGGAGGGAAGGTGCACAGCAAAGTTTAAGTCTGGAAGAGGTGTCAGACAAGGCTGCATTCTGGCACCTCTCCTTTTCACACTGTACATCAACTCCCTAGGTAATTCTTTGAACTCAGTCACCCCAGATATTCCGCGTATGGGGGGGGTTCCTATTCCGGTCCTCCTATACGCGGACGACGCCGTCCTCTTAGCTCGGACTGGCACAGGCCTTCAAAAACTCTTAGATCACTTTGGCCTCTTCATGGAAGCTCTCGATCTTAAAATCAACTCGACCAAATCCCATGTTATGGTTACAGGCTCACGGAAAAAATACACGAAGATCAGATCTTTTAGCTGTAATAGTTCACCAATCTCCCGGGTCCCTTTCTTTTGCTATCTGGGCGTCACTTTCGATGAGAAAGGAACATGGGGTGCACAAATGAGATTAAAACAGAATGGAGTTACTAGATCCACTACAGCCCTCCTGCACTTCTCTAAAAAACTGGGATCAAAACCTATGGAAGCTATGACCCGCATCTATAAAGCTAAATGTTTGGCAATTGCCTCTTATGGGGCTGCCATATGGGGCTATGTTTCTTGCCCAGGCATTCAGATCGCAGAAAATAATTTTTTGCGAGCCTTATTATCACTACCTAAATCTTCCCCTATACACACAATTCATAACGAATTAGGCTTGGGTCACGTTACTGACCTCTTAAAAATGGCCCCAGTGATATATTGGGTTAAAACGTGGACAAACGAGGAAATCAGTTTAAATCATTGTATCCCCAAAGATTGTCTGTCTCTGGATAAAGCCAATAACATCCCGTGGCTGGCGTATGTTAGAGCGGCATGCGCGAGACTTGGGCGTCCAGAAATGTACTCTTTACCCCACAATTTAAAAAAAGAGGATGTAAAGTGGGTCAAGCTGCATTTCCAAAACCTGTTGGAGGCTGAAAGGGAAACGGTTGAATTAGGTAAACCAATGGTACGATCACTCTTTCAACTCTCCTCAACTTTAGCCATGGAACCTTACTTGAAATATGTCACTAAGCCTTACCATCGCTTTTTACTCATAAGGTTCAGGTTCAATCTAATACACCTTGTGCTTGGCTCACAATCAAAGTGGGGCTTACCAGAGAACTTACCCCTCTGTACCTGCGACTGTTTTTCCATACAGGACACCCTCCATTTAGTTATACTTTGTGAACATTATTTGGTGGCTCGCAAAAAATTCCTGGTACCTATCCTGAAAAAATTTAACTTTGTCCAGGTACGGCCAGCATTATTATATTTACAGATGCTGAACTCGGTACAGACAACATATGGGGTAGCTTGTTTTCTGACAGCAGCTGCCAGACAAAATAAATTAAGAATGGCTGCTATTTCTAACAATCAAATTTTGACACTTGTATAACTTTTGTTGGACACCATGTAAATTTGCTCTTACAGTCATTTATTTTTAATAATATTCGGTTCTTTGTGCTTTTTATGAAGGTGTAGTAATGTCTTTTTTTTATAAGTTTAATTGAATTTTAAACTTGTTTTGTATACCATGTCTTGCTTTTGTGGTTTTAAATAACCGAATAAAGTTTCTTTGACTGACTGACTGAGGCTAGGCTCCTTAAAATGTTGCCTTCTGTTGTATTCAGAAAGCCCCATTGTCCTATACCAAGTAATTCAATACCATAGGGTAGCGAAGCAGGAATTTTAGCATAAAATACCTCTAATAAAATTGCAAAGTGTCTTTTTCCAGTAGATCTGTAGAGGGGGCCCAAGCTTTTCCCCTGTGTAATCGCATTATAAATGTTATTTCCTAAATGGGCTTTATCACTTAGGTTGCTGCACACAGTTTTTCCCAAGAAAGCATATGATTTTACTAGTTCCGGTTTTTGGCCTCCCACCGACCAAACAAAATTCCCATACTTCAACTTTTGTCTTCCATGCATGAACATTATTTTGCTTTCAGATACGTTTATCTTTAGATAGTGGGTCCTCTGCATATTCATGTAGCACCTGCAGTCGACTATTTAATCCCCTCGGCATCAGATCCAATATTAAAATGTCGTCAGCATAAAGTAAGCAAGCAATCGGTTTTCCCCCCAGTAATGGGGCGATGCCCTCACTTTGAGACAAAGCATGAGGAAGGTCAGCTAAATATAGGGAAAATAGTAGAGGAGTCAATAAACATCCTTGTTTTAGGCCATTTACAGTAGGGATGGTTTGGGAGAGACCTCTTTCCCCTCCCATTAATACTCTACACCAAGTGTCTGTATGGAGAGCACGGACTAGTTCCAAGAGGATGGCCGGCATACCCAGGTCCCACAGTTTTCTCCACAGCAGAAGACGATCTACTTTATCGAATGCTGTGGAGAAATCTATGAACGCTCTGTACACTCTTCCTCCTCTAACTTTAACATAGTTTTCGTTTACTACTTGTAGTGCCATTAGGTAATCGATAGTTCCGTGCTTTGTCCTTAACCCGGTTTGTTCAAATGGTAAAATTTTACCCAAATCCACCCAGTCAATAATTTGGATCAAGAGGCATTTAGCAAAAACTTTACCCACTGCCTCTAGCAGTGCAATTTGACGGTAGTTGTGTGGAGCATCTCGGTCTCCCTTCTTGAACAGGGGGACTAATATACTCCCCTTCCAAGAAGGGTGGACCATTTTATTTGCATAGCAATACTTAAACATTGGATAGAGGATTTTACTCCACACTGTACTATTTTGTTTTAAAACTGTAATTGGTAACTCATCCGGGCCCATCGCCCCGGAAGATCGCAGGTAATAATATCGGTAAACTGTTGTTTTTACTATGGAAAAGCTTGGTCGCGCAAACGGTGAATGCAGATTTACACGCTGACCCCCTCTCAGCTGTAATAACTCTGGAATGGTGCGACCAAAGTGGGCCATCCAAGATATAAAAAAACTCAGTAGATTAAGCCTGACTTGATTCTCAGGCCGAAATGAATGTAACAAGTTTCAGTGGGGATCTTTAGCAAAGTTGCAACCTTATTGCCTTCAGGCCACTGTGCCCATACTGTTTATACTTTGGGCCCTGTAGCAGAGACAGGCTTCTGCCCTCAAGGGGGAAAGTGCTAATGAATTCCAGGACAAGGACCTGCTCTGTAAGGAGGTGTCAACTCCTGCCTGCAGGAAGCCACACGGGCTTTGGCCGAAAAGACGAGCTTCAGAAGAGAAGCGCAAATGGGTAACACTTTGGAGATGGGCTGCTCCATTGTTCACACAAACAGGCTGGCACTTTAGACAGGAGAAGAGAAATCAGTTGCCAACCCAGTTTTCCAGGGGTGTATAGCCCCCTTGGTAGCCACACCACTGGATTGGGCTAGGGAACTTCACACACTGGGAGAAGTGTCATGCCATATCACGGGTGGGCAGAATGATGCATCCAGGGATGTCCATATGCCTCACTTAGCAGGAAGTGGTCATCATGTGGGAGAGAACCTGGAAGCCCATTGGATACCAACTGCAACCTGCTCTGAGGGCATTTTCTGAGCATAAGTAGGGCACCCCAAAGTCAGATCTCGACTGGACTGGAAGGAGGACTTACGAAGGACTGACCTGCTGTGACTTTGAACCAGCAAAGAGAAGCTGCACCCACATGAACTGCACCTGCTTAACCTGGTGGCTAGCAAAGGGAGGGAGGGGGGTACTGTGCCAGATTTGTTCTGCTTGAAGACAGCCCGTCTCCAGAGTCCAGCCAAAGGCAAAAGACTCAAAGGGTCAGTGAGCTGACCTCATGTTCACAGCACTGGAACACAACTGCTGAGAAGCATGCTTGGGCAAGTTGGTAGCCCAAAATATTCAACCTGCTGCCATGCAGCACCAGGACCCAATGTACAAAGTTGCCCCGAGTCGGCTGAGCCTGTGTGTATTGGCGATGTGCAGCTGGGACCCCCAAAGGACGAGTTAGTGACCCAGGAAGGATTGGCCTGTAAACACAATGCTGGGCGACCAGTAGTCCAGTGGCCACTGGACTTCTGCCAGCACCGAGAGGACTTCAAGAGACCAGTACTGACTCACCCCCTTCGAGGAACGAGGAGTAGTCACAGCAACAACCCTGTCGACCGCATTGCACCTGCAGCATCCTTGGGTCATCCTCCGCATCCTTCATCCGTTGCATCAAACCCCTTCAATTGAAAAGCCCTCCAACAAATAAGGTGCCTCAAACTGACTGGGGACTGCTTCACCTCCTGAGGCTGGTCCCACTGACTGTCTCCTTAGTGGAGTTAGTCGCCTAAAGTGACTCTAAATACCGCATTCCAAATAGCCAAACCTTTTAGTAAAAAGGTTTCAAAGTATCAGATTCATTCATTTAGTTAATTCTTGGTTGATTGAAAACCGGATTTACTTTAGCTTGTAAATTCTATATCTCCAGAACCCCCTGCTGGATCTTCTTCGTTGTGATGTCTGAAAATGAAAACAAGTTACTTACCTGTAACTTTGGTTCCCCAGTATTGGTAACTTTCAAAGATTCCCATGCTTTCGTATCATTCCCCGTCGTCGGAATGGGAGTCTCGGTAACAAAAAATAACATAGCAGTATGTACAAAAGAGAAAGAAAAGGCCTAGGCCTCATTCCCTTTTGTAGCATATCCGCCTCTTTTGGTAAAAGAGACCGAACTAATCATCAGCCAATCAGAAGAGCCTCACTCCTTAGAACTCTCCTGAAGGAACCTCAGAGCCTCAGATTTTCGCAGTCGTTGTGTAACAGTAACCATATCTGCTGGAGGCTGAGCTTTCCTCGGGGAGGAGGGTGGGCGCATGGGAATCTATGAAAGTTACCAATACTGGGGAACCAAAGTTACAGGTAAGTAACTTGTTTTCTTTCCCCAGTATTGGACCTTTCATAGATTCCCATGCTTTCGTATCAGAATAGCAAGCAGTACGCAATAAAGCACATTTTGTGGCATAAATATACATTGCAATAGCCATCAGTACGTCAAAGATACAAAATGTGCATAAGAAAAAAGGAAGGAGGGATAGTAAGGAAAGCTCACCAATTATTGGAAGAGGTTCCTCATGACTGCCTCGCCCACAGCCGTGTCCGCTTGCGTCAAGGATTCCAAGCAGTAATGCTTCGTAAAGGTGTGCACGCTGCTCCATGTTGCAGCCCTGCAAATGTCTCTGATGTGTACTCTCGCGAAAAGAGCTGTCGAAGAAGCCACAGATCTTGAGGAATGTGCTCTAATTCTGCTGGTCAGAGAATGGCACTGGAAATCCATCTCGCAATACTTTGTTTTGAAAGGGAAAGGTCCTGACGAGGACCACCGAAAGCAATGAATAGTTGTGAAGATTTACGAAATTCCTTGGTGCGATCCAAATAAAATTTGCACATCCAGAGAATGCAGTGACCTCTCTGCTGGTGAGGAAGGGTGAGGAAAGAAAGATTTAAGAATCACTGGTTCATTCAGATGAAAGTCCGAAGGTACCTTAGGTATGAACCTCGGATTAGTTCTTAAGATTACAGTATTCCTCTTGAATTGGAGAAACGGCTCCTGAATCGTAAGAGCCTGTAGCTCCCCAATGCATTTTGCCGATGTGAGGGCAAGAAGAGCCAATTTCCATGAAAGGAACTTCATGTCCGTCCGATGTATAGGCTCAAATGGGTCTTTCATAAGTTGTGTGAGAACCAGATTCAGCTGCCAAGTAGGAGGCGGAGGCCTCACTGGGGGATAAACTCTAAACAATCCTGTGAGAAACTGTTTAAGTATTCTTGAAGACTAGAGAGAAGGTCCCGATGCTGAACGTATGTATCTAGAAATTGCAGCTAAGTGCACCTTTATGGATGAATACGCCAGTCCATTCTTGGCTAAGGACACAAATTAAGGCAGAAGTTGAGAAGAGAGAGGATCAATGCCTTCTTTCCTGCACCAAATGCAAAATCTTCTCCATTTAAGACGGTAAGTCTTATTCGTGGGGCTCGTGATATGGCATGACACTTCTCCCAGTGTGTGAAGTTCCCTAGCCCAATCCAGTGGTGTGGCTACTAAGGGGCTCTAGCCTGGGAGAGAACCTGTTTTATTTCGTTCGAGATGGGAGGGTTCATGAATTATCGCTGCTCAGGAGCCATGCAGTCAGTTGCAATGAAGCTGGATCAGGATGCCAAATCTGCCCCTGGGAGATCGTGAGAAGGTCCAGAATGGCCCGCAAGGGAAGAGGAGGGATGAGCGACAACAGATGGAGTTCCGTGAACCAGAACTGTCTCGGCCAAGCAAGAGCTATCAAGATCATCTTGCATGGTTCCACTTTGATCTTCCTGATAAGCCTCGAGATCATTGGAATGGGGGGAAAGGCGTAAACAAATGCCCCTGACCAGGCTATCGAAAGGGCATTCCCCAATGATCCTCGATGGTGAAGCCTGCTTGCATAAGACCCAGAAAAGGGGGTGGTGATGAACAGAGTGTCTGAATTAAGCAGACCACTCTTACCCAGTCCAAAGATCAGGGCTTGATCCATCACCGTTATTTAGCTCACTGCCCCATCCCAGCTCAGAACCTGGCTATATGCAAATTAGTCTGTCCCTGGCCCAGTGCATCATGGGAACAGGGCAGACCAAACTACCAAGCCAATTCTTCACCAGAAAGGAGACAAGCTTCCGGGGACCGGTTTCTGCCATTTCAGGCGTCGTCGGCCCGGCTTGCTTGAATCCTGATGGAGCAGTGAGCAAGGGACTCATGTCTGAGTATACCCTTCCACGCTTATGGTGGACAAAATGATTCAGAAAAGGGGGTGGTGATGAACAGAGTGTCTGAATTAAGCAGACCACTCTTACCCAGTCCAAAGATCAGGGCTTGATCCATCACCGTTATTTAGCTCACTGCCCCATCCCAGCTCAGAACCTGGCTATATGCAAATTAGTCTGTCCCTGGCCCAGTGCATCATGAAACTCGTGATATGGCATGACACTTCTCCCAGTGTGTGAAGTTCCCTAGCCCAATCCAGTGGTGTGGCTACTAAGGGGCTCTAGCCTGGGAGAGAACCTGTTTTATTTCGTTCGAGATGGGAAGGTTCATGAATTATCGCTGCTCAGGAGCCATGCAGTCAGTTGCAATGAAGCTGGATCAGGATGCCAAATCTGCCCCTGGGAGATCGTGAGAAGGTCCAGAATGCCCCGCAAGGGAAGAGGAGGGATGAGCGACAACAGATGGAGTTCCGTGAACCAGAACTGTCTCGGCCAAGCAAGAGCTATCAAGATCATCTTGCATGGTTCCACTTTGATCTTCCTGATAAGCCTCGAGATCATTGGAATGGGGGGAAAGGCGTAAACAAATGCCCCTGACCAGGCTATCGATAGGGCATTCCCCAATGATCCTCGATGGTGAAGCCTGCTTGCATAAGACCGGCATTTCTTGTTGGTCGGAGTGGCAAATCGATCTATCGAAGGCTTGCCCCACCATTGGGAAATCTCGTCTAGAACCATTTGGTTGAGTTCCCACTAGTGACTGACTGAGGATAGCCTGCTTAGTCTGTCGGCATTTTCGTTTAGGATCCCTGGCAGATGTTCTGCTTGCAGTAAAATCTCGTGAAGGATAGCCCATTCCCAGATTTCTTGAGTTTCCGGAGACAACGGGAGAGACCTGGTTCCTCCTTCTTTGTTTATGTAATGCATGGCCGTGGTTCAGTCGAGGGAGAAATGCTTGAAGAGCCAGCTTGATAGCCCTGGGGTGACCAATGTCCGCTAACATGAAGATCCTGCAGGACTGCACCCCAGCCGTCCAATGATGCATCCGTCGTCACAACCTGAGGAGACGGATCACTTACGAAGGATAGACCTTGGGATAAGTTGTCCTGCTTCGTCCACCACCAGGCAGCTTTCTTCATGGCTGAGGTGATCGTCACTTTGTCGTCGAAAACCGTGAATCTGCTTCCACTGATTGTCTAGCTGTTCCTGAAGAGGACGCACCCTCAATCTGCAGTGAGGAATTAGAGGGATGCATGAGCAGATCACTAGCAGAAGGGATTTGTAACGGCGTACAGAAAGATTCCTTCTTTTTCTTAAGACCATTGCCATGGTTCGCAGTTTTTCCTGTCTTTCTAAGGATGGGAAAGCTTTGTTGAGATTTGAGTCCAAGATGGCCCCCAGGAAGCGTGCAGTCCTGGACGGAACCAGAGATGACTTCTCCTTGTTGAGAGTAAGACCTAGATTCTGAAAAAGGTTTGTACACGCATTGACTGCTTTCCTCGCAACCTCCCTGGACGGAGCCTTCAGCAATCAGTCGTCCAGGTAAGGGAAGACCTGAAAGTGATTCTTCCGCAGAAACGCTGCCACCGGAGCCAGCACCTTGGTGAAGATTCTTGGGGCTGAGCGAAGCCCAAAGGGTAAAACCCTGAATTGAAAGTGGCTCTTGGCTACTGTAAACCGTAGAAACCTTCTGTGTGCAAGGTGAATAGGTATGTGAAAATACGCATCTTCGAGATCGAGCGTGGCCATGAAATCCCCTGGATTGATGAGACGTAGTATGTCTTGAAGCGAGACCATCCGGAAGGATAGGGAAATGAGATAGGTGTTGAGCTCCTTGAGATCTAAAATGGGGCGCCATTTCTCTAGCGTCGTCCTTACCAGGAAGAACCTGGAACAGAATTCTTCCCCTCTTTGAGAGGAGGGGACCGGCTCTTCAGCACCTTTCAGGAGCATCTGGTGAACATCGAGCCGCAGGAGACGCAGCTGTTTTGATGGGATGGCGGCCGGGGGCTTGGATGGTGGGATTTGTGTGAATTCCAAAGTATGGCCCTTTCGAATGATGTTTAGCACCCAACGGTCTGATGTTATCTTGGACCAGTTCTGAAGGTATTGAGATACTCTGCCTCCTACCGATGATCTTGTGGAGGTGGGCACAGTAGGAAGAGCCGAGATGCCGCTATTGCCTCTTGGACGTATCACATCCTTGGCGATTCTGATTCCCTCTATTATTCGAACAAGAGAAATTCGAGGTCTGGCCTTGTCTTTGCTGATAAGGCTGCTGGTATTGCGGTGACCCTGATCCGTATGAAGAGTATTGTTGCTGCTGGCATGAGACTCTGTACATGGTACTCTTACCCCGTGCACCTCTGAACTGAGCTTTTCAGTACTGAAGTGTATCCTTAGCCGTCTCGGGATCCTTCTTGATATCTTGGAGAGTGTCATCGATATGCTACCCAAACAACGCCTCGCCATCAAAAGGTAGATCCAGGATCTTATTCTGGATTTCAGGTCTAAACCAAGTCTCCCTGAGCCATCCCTGGCGACGAAACACTGCTGCACCAGCTAGCGATCGAAAGGCTGTTGTGGCGATGTCCATGGCACAATCGATTATCTCCATTGAGGTTGCTTCCCCTTCTTGTAAAATTTTCTTCGCATCACCTTTTGTTTCTTGAGGCTGTTGATCCAAATGAGGCGAAATGTCACACCAAAGCTGGCGATCATACCTGCCTAATACCGCCAAGGCATTTGCTGCCCGCACCAATAACTAGCCATTGAAGAAAATCTCTTCCCAGCGTTGTCTAACCTCCTGCCTTCCTTATCTGGAGGAGTAGTCAAAGGAGCTGAAGGATTGCGTGATTTCCTCTGTGCAGCCTGTGAAATCACTGAGTCCGGTTTTGGGTGTCCCGTCAAAGACGCCGGACCATCCTCGGGCGCCTTATATTTCTTTTCCAGACGTGGTAGGACAGGTACCACCGTAGCTGGGATCTTCATTGCTTTAAGGCATTCCTCCCAAACATGCTGAACAATAGGGATAGATCTAGTAACCGTCTTATATGGCTCTTTAAAGTCATATAGAAAACACTCGGTGGCAACAGGAGGCATTGGTAGCTTGAATCTGCCAGACGCCTTTTCCATCAACTTATGGAACCCCCCCAATATCCACCGGAGGGGAGTCAACTGGATCAGGACATGGTGAAGCCGGGTCCGGGATGACATACTCGTCCCATTCTAATCATTCTTGAATCCCTGAATGGTGGCCGGAAGATATGGGATCTCCCCACTTCCCCGCGATAAAGGTGAAGAATTTAGGAGTAATCATTGATGACCAACTCTCCTATAAACCCCAAGTAAATGCGCTATCATCATCCATCCATTGGACCTTGAAAATTATTAGGAAAATCCTTCCCTTTTTACCAGTAGGGAGCAGAAAGACGGTGGTGTCAGCCCTAGTGCTCTCCCGCCTCGATTATTGTAACAGTGTACTACTTGAGGCTCACCAGGGGCTGCTTAATAAGCTGCAGATACAGAAAACGCGGCGGCCCGTCTTATTCTTGGCCTGCCGAAATTCGCTTCTGTTTCCAGGGAGTTGGATAAGCTGCATTGGCTCCCGGTGCAGAAGCGGATCAGGTTCAAGGCCCTATGCATTGTTTACAAAGCGCTCCATGGAGTAGGTCCAAAATTCCTCCAACAGCTCTTCCAATGGTATACGCCGGAAAGACAATTAAGATCGGCTAACTTGGGGCTGATCAAGACTGCCCGCTTTAGGAAGGTGCGTTGGGGGGGCCGAAGCTTTGTGAGAGGGGCACCGCTGGCTTGGAATGCTCTTCCTTTAGCTCTAAAGCAAAGCGCCAACCTTTTGGCTTTTCGAAAAACACTGAAAACTTGGCTATTCTCGAGTTAGATCAGAGATCATAAACCCAGGGAGCTACCACTTTAGCGCCAGGACACCGGTTGGTATTAGTGCGCTCTACAAATGGTATAAATAAATAAATAAATATATTTGTCAGTGTTGTCGTCGTCGAAGAACACGTCGACGACACCATCGTCGTCACCACCGTCAATGAAACCCTCGTCGTCGCTGCCGTCGACGAAACCTTCATCATCGCTGTTGTCGCCGACGTTCCCGTCGACATCCTCGTCGACGTTGCTGTCACCATCGTCGACACCCAACGTACCGTCGACGAGCCCGTCGACGGTACCACTTTAACTTTGGGCTTCAACGCCTTCGTCGACGGAGCCTTCAGCAGTGTCGTCAACGACGACTTGGAACTCCTGTCTGACTTCTCAGAAGACTGAGAAGATGTTTTTTTGAAGGCTGGAGCAGTCTTCATCCCAGAAGACGGTGTAGATGGTCCCTCCCTCTCCTTTACACCGTGGTGAGGAGATTCGACCGGACCCTGGCTCTCAGACTCTCTGGGGGTCTTTTTTGAGGCCTTAGATTGACGCTCCACAGAAGGTGAAGGGGAAGCCCTACCCCTTTTGACTGACCTTCTTGAAGATGAGACTGAAGAAGACTCTTCACTGTCACTGGAGACTGTGTCTTTTCTGGACTTCAGTTTCTGGAGCCAGGTGAGAAGCCTACCCTCACGGTCCCGGAGGATCTTGGTAGAAAAGGTGCGGCAGATCTTGCAGTCCGGAGCCTTATGATCAGAATACAGGTAATATATACAATCTTTATGCCTGTCCTCAACAAACAATCTTTTCTTGCCACAGGTGGAACATGGCTTGAAAAGGGCCTTCTTCTTCTCCTTTTCAGATATCCTGGAATGACAGCCAACAATCCTGAAGAGAAATCCTGTAGAAAACAATTGAAAGAGTAGAGATTGAGCAGAGCTCAAAGGAGACTCCCTAAGCACAATGTGCGGTAGAAAATCTAAGGCTCTGAGGTTCCTTCAGGAGGGTTCTAAGGGGTGAGACTCTTCTGATTGGCTGATGATTAGTTTGGTCTCTTTTACAAAAAGAGGCGGATATGCTACAAAAGGGAATGAGGCCTAGGCCTTTTTGTTTCTCTTTTGTACCTACTGCTATGTTATTTTTTGTTACCGAGACTCCCATTCTGACGACGGGGAATGATACGAAAGCATGGGAATCTATGAAAGTTCCAATACTAGGGCAAACATAATAATACAGTCTATTTTTATAAAATGGTGTCGGATTTCTTTGGTGTCTTGTCAATTTCTTCAATAGTTTTGGTGCTTTTTAAATGCTTTGATTTTGTTACTTTGTGTAAACCATTGCTGCACAGAGCTATAGCTATACAGGGTTGAGATGAACGTTTGACAAACGAAACCTAAGGGTCCTAAAGGTTTATAAGTGCTTAGTACGGTGAGGTCGTACAACCACACTATGTAATACACCCGCATTTCCTCACATGTCCCTTTAACCTTTGTTTTTACAGTGAAATTCTAGTTTTTTTTAATGTAAAGTAAGATAAGATTACAATTTCGAACTATGGAGTCACGATAACCTTTTTATCAGTGAATTTCTTTTTTTAATGTAAAATAAGAAGTACAGCTCTCTGTGCTGCATGATTTTGGGTGCCCATCACCCCCACCGCACATGGCCAGGGTCCGGCGTCCAACCCCCACCACTGCCACACATGGCTGACTATGTCATATCACAATATAAAGGCTGTCATTGTAAGTAAGGCAAGCCTCATTTCAATCACATAATACACCATAAATTGAAGTTTTAAATGGAACACCATCCACTGCAGAAATGGAATATCTTATAGCCCAAACCTCCTAATCAGCATTTCTTGCATTCATTCATGGACCATCTGGTCTACCACAGGTATTCTCCCAATGAGGACTGTCCCTTCCAATGGCATGTGCCCCATAAAGGCAGCTTCTTTGGAGACCTCATTTAAGGACTGCGCTTTACAAGCGATTTCAAAGCTCACAAACCATTTCAAAATATCATGACATTGCACATACACATTCACAAGATCTTTTGGGTCCTTGGTCACAAACTGGCCAGAACTGGATGTAAAGTCACTTATCACAGTTGGAGTTGTCATTGCTGCCATCCTAGGTTTCTCTTTCTCAAGGGCTATCTTTTCCCTTTCCTTTCCCTTTTGTTTCTCTTTCCGCTCTCTGTTTATAGAATCCTAGAAATTAAAGGTGGTGTGCAAAACTGAGGTATTTTAGAAATGAAAGGTGTTGAGTGTCTTGGTGATAAACAAATGAAAATGCATTAGGGGACACACTCGGCGTGTGTCTGGGATAGATCTGTGCTAAGGGAATCCTACAGCCTGAATCCACAGGCCTCTCTTCTTGAGTTCCTAGCATGGTTTCCTTCACAGAACCAACTACAGCCCTTTCACCCAGTAGCTCAAATTGGTCCCTAATTAAATCAGCAAGGATATCTTTTGACCTACTCCTGGGAATCATCCACCCTTTTCCCACATATATCCTTCATTTGTTCTATGGACATGGTGCTGAGGTCAATTACCAACCCTGTGTTTTCCATTGTCTATGAATGGCGCATTTGTGCATACAATAAATTAGACTGATTGATGTACTACTGGCGCAAATTGGAAATGGCCAACGACATACCTGTATCCAGGCTCCTAAACATTAGGTATCCCACTACTTGCCACCAAATGTCAGAACCCCTTTCAGAGGGCCACGTGGCACTCAATGGTTACTGGAACAAGCCATGAGGATTGTGGACTTGTACTCGAAGTCCCGAACCCGACCATAAGGAAATACCTCTTTTTGTAAGGTGAACCCCAAAGTTGTGGACTGATGCTGCTGTTTTTTCGACTCTGAAAATGGACTGATGAATGCTAACCAGGTCCTGTGCCCTGACCTGAACGTGTGTATGTTTGATTTGCTTATTCCTTAGTCCCTGGTATGTGGTACACAAAGGGCCTGCAAGTCAGAGGTTACCCCCAGGGACTTCACGGATTGTGCTCCCTGGGTGTGACAAAAGTAAATCATGGCACCCAGTCTGCCACTGTAGACTGGAAGAACAGTTACCAAACTGCTAAATCGACTTTACCATTTAAAGCAATAGAAAGACCAAGTGTTCCCTTTTTAATGTATGTGAGTCCCCCCTAAGTGACCCTATCGAGCCCTAAGGCAGGCTGCTGTGTATTAAAGAAAGGAACATGTATTTTTACATGTTTCAATAGTAAAAACCAGCAATTGTTGTTTTTACTGTGGAAGAGGCTAGTACCCCCATTGGCGAGTGCAGAGTTACAGGCTGCCATCTCAGCCCTGCTAACTTCTGACTGTGGCTACTAACGTTGATACTGTAAATTATCAAAAAGTTTGTTACATTAACTTCGACTTGATGCCCAAGTCGAAATTAATGTAACCTGTTGCAGTGTGCAACTTTTCAAAAGATGCCACTTTGTTGTTCAAAGTCTCCTGTGACAGTTTACGGTTGCAGAAGGGGTCTGTCTGTCCCTACGACGTGAAAATGACTCCCAGAAAAGGACACAATAACAACCTACTTGGGGGAGAGCTGTTACCTCTCACTGGCAGGATGCCACTTGGGAATAGGTCCAAAAGGTGAGCTTCAAAAGAGAAGCCACCTTTGAAGGGAAATGAGAAACACTTGGGAGAGGGGTTGCTCTATTGTTGAAGCAGACAGGCCAGCACTGGGGACAGAGAGGAGAAATCAGTAGTCAAACAGTTTTTTCAGGTGGTAGCCACACCTCTGGATTGGCCTAGGGACCCCTACACACCAAGAGAGTGGTTCTGCCATATTGAGAGTGGGTAGAATGGAGAATTTATGGCTGGCAGATGCTCCTCTCCACAGGAAGTGGTCTTCCGGAGGGAGGAAACCTAGATGCCCATTGGCTACTGACCGCCCCCTAACCGGAGGGCATTTTCTGGCCATAAAAGGGGCAGTCCTGGCACTCAGATCTCAATGGAATGGACTCCCCTGCTGCACCAAGGACTGGCGAAGAGAGGCTGCATTGAAGTGGACTGCTTTTGCTGAACCTGGTGGCTAGCAAAGGAGACAGCACTATGCCTGCTGTGTCCTGCTCATGGAGAAGGCAACTCAAGAGCACACCTGAAGCAAGACTAACAGCCAGATGGCCAACCTCCTGTTCTCAAAACACAGAACCACAGCAGCTGAAGAAGCCTACTGAGGTGAGTTGGTAGATCTTTGAATCGTTGTCCACCCCGCTGTACGAGGACTCGACACTCAAAAGTTACTGCTGTGTTTGCTGGGCCCAGGAGAGTCATCTGAGTGCAGCTTGGTAGTCCAGAAGGCAAGTTATTGCCCAAGGAAGGATTCCACTATGACTGTGATACCAGGCGACTAGAACCCTAGTGGCGACTGAAAATCTTCCTGGTCGAGAAGACTTCAAAGGATGTCAACCCCATGGCCAGTACTTACTCACTCAGCCTGTGGACCGAGGAGAAGCCACAGAAGACCCCTGTTGACTGCATCGCATCCACAGAATCTTGGAGCATCTATCTTCAACATCCAGTATCCCTTGCATCTTGACCACTTCCATAGGGGTCCATGGCAAGGGGATACAATACCTAGAACTGACTGAAGAATGCTTTTTTTCAGGAGGTAAATGTTTCTGAGGGTCTAGCTGGTCCCCTGACTGGTTCCCTGCCAGAGTTTATCGCCTAGCGTTGCTCAAAGTAACTGCATGAATGCTTACCAAAGTTTTCCTTGAAAAAGTTTCTAAGTGTCAAATTAGTTTAATTTACCAATGCTTCTTCGCATTTAAGTAAAAAGTGCATATTTCATGTACCTTGTAAGTTTTGTATCTCCGGAACCCTCCAGTGGCTCTTTTTCTTTTTGGTGTCTAAAATTTCATAAAAATACAACCTATTTGTATACATTGGTGTCGGATTTCTTGCGTGTCTTGTGTATGTCTTCTTCAATTGTTTTAGTGCTGTTTAAAATGCTTGTTCATTTGTGTAAGCCTGACAGCTCAGAGCCACAGCTAGCCAGGGGGGCGGACTTTGACACCTCATTTACAGACTGCGCCTTACAAGCGATTTCAAAGCCCACAAACCATTCCAAAATATCATGACCTTCCACATAAACAAGCACAAGAGCTTTTGGAACCTTGGCCTGGGTTGAGCTAAAAGGCTCACAAACAAAATCTACTAGTCCTAAAGTGGTTGGTAAGTGTGTTACACATGGAGATGCACAACTGAAACATATAATACACCCCATTTCGTCACACGGACTTACTATGGGTCCTGAGTAATCCTGGGCCAAATAGCCGCTCAGCATTTGACTCCCAGCGTTATGGGGCCCCAGCAATCCAAGTCTCCCTCAGGGGGCGTGAGTGAGAGGGCACGGGGTTGGAATGTGTGGATACATGGTAGTGAGCACAGGCTCACAAATCCAAATGTGCGCAGCAGCAATAAATCATTGTCCAGCCAACTACCTAATTTACGTTTAGATTTAGACACTGCAAGGCATCCCGACTGGTGGGATCCTAGGGGCGTGCTTGAGTGTCCAATTCTACACGTGTGGGTGCCTTTGAAGCCTCAGATACTTAGGACAGGTGAGCTGTGTGAATTCTGCAGGCAGCAGAGAGAGAAAAGGCTTCCACAGGTCATGGAAGGCGGCACCTGGGCGTGTGAAAGAAAGTGAATTTTTGTCCCTCCCAATGATTCCCCAAAGCCTGTGAAGCCACCCCAGAAAAGTTGGGACCTTCGGAGTACCCCAGCAGGAGAGGATATTTTGTAGGGCAGCACCCAAGGCTAGGGCCATCGGCCGACCCATCCGGGCCCTGAGTAGAAAAGTGAGATGGTTAGGAAGGCCCAGGAGTGCATACGCTGGGAATCGAGGGATCTCACTGTCAAAATAGGGAGTCGATATCGTCTAGGATTTGTGTTCAGTATCCCAACAGCAAGGGACAGTCCCACAAGAGGTGAGTGAGAGTGCCCAGGGAGCCGCATGCCCTCAACAAGGAGAACTGCGAGCAGGATTCCCTTTGTGGAGCCGAGGAGGGGTCAAATACCAGTAGGTGACGATTTTCGTGGCTGTTTCGATGGATGTCACATTACGGGCAGTGCGCCTAGCCCTGTAATAGATAACAGGCCACTCTTTCCATGCCAGTGTGCGTCCCAGCTCCCCCTCCCAGTGCAGCTGACTAGGCCACTTCCCTTCACCAGGGACCTCCCGAACAAATTTATACAAGTCAGTTGTCAAATGGGCATTAGTGTGTCTTGTAAGGAGCCACTTCTCTAAGGAGGTGAGATGCCTACCAGCTCCTTCAGGCACCTCGGGTTGCAACACCCAATGTTGTATCTGTAAGAAGCAGAATCTCTCTGTTTCAGGAATGGCCGATCCCACCGAAAGTCAGGGGTCCTGTAGTGTCGAAACAATTTCCTATAGAGCGTTGGCCTTCCATGGTCCATTGTGAGAATCCCACAGAGTCTAGCCCTGGGGTGAAGTCTGAGTTGTGCACTATGGGCGTAAGTGGTGGTGGAAAGGTTGTGTGCCCCCGGGAGGTAGCCACCCTATCCCATGCTAGCAGGACTGGGTGAGTCACCTTAGAGAGGTACAGATTCCGGGACCTGGCCGAGTGGGAGAGGAACGGTATACCCCCACAAGGGCTGCCTGGCCAGGGACCTGTCCATAAACAACCAGTGCTCTGAGCAGCACCACCCACAAGCAGGACCGCAAGTTGGGAACACCCAAGCACCTGTCGACAGGGTCTCTATAGCTCAGTTCCTTGCGCATCCAGGGTCGCTGGTCATGCTAGAAAAAGCGCTCTATGTCTCGTTGGAGGGAGAGGACAACTACCGATGCGGGAGCCAGCAGAAGCGCTTTAAACAGGTATACCAACTTGGGAAGTATGGTCATTTTTATGGACGCAATGTGATCCAGCCATGAGAGTGAGAAAGGCTGCCACTTCTGAAGGCAATCCTGTATATGTCGTAGTATCTTCGTATAATTTATGCTAGTAGTCGTCTGAATATCAGAAGAAAACTGCAAGCCCAGGTATGGAATAGTACGTGATGCCCATTGAATCCTATAGGAACGCTGCAGCAATGCCAGGGTGTCAAGGGACTGAGATTTGTGCATGTTAATCTTGAAGCCAGACACCGAGGTGAACCGGTCAAGCTCCGCCAGCAGGGCAGAGAGGGATTCCACAGGCTTCTCCAACGTGGCCACTAAATCATCGGCAAAGAGGCTGATTTTATACCTCATCCCCCCAAATTGCACCCCAACAATGGAGGGGTCGTCCCTGACCCGTTGGGCCATGGGCTCCATATATAAAGCGAACAGAAGGGGTGACAAAGGTCACCCCTGTTGTGTTCCCCATCGGATGGGAAAGGCCTTCGAGAGGAGCCCATTCACCCTCACCAAGGCAACTGGTCTAAAATAGGTACTAAGCACCCAGGTGATGTAACACTGTGGCAGACCAAAGTGGGCTAAGGTTTCAGCGAGGTATGGCCAATGGACACTGTCGAACGCCTTCTCAGCATCGATCGAGAAAACCAGGCCGTCGGATCTGTCTATTAAGTGTAAGAGATGTTTCGTATTGTCGGAGCATTGGCGCCCAGAGACAAAGGGGTATGATTCAAGGGCCAACCTCCGTATGCTAAGCTCTCACTGCCTTGCTGTACAGGGAGGCCCGGGAACTTGCGGCTCTGCTCCCCTCCCCTGCCGAGCAGCACGATGGCACCAGGTCCCACGATGGCTCCCTTCACCCAGGACCGTACCTCAATGCAGCCTGTCTGATGTCCAGCTGTCACATCCCGCCGAGAGGGCCAAAGGAAGCCACACCACCTATCCGTCTCCTGGCAGTGCAGGCAGGTACGCCATCAGCCCGGCCTGGGCTTGTCTTCTCTGCGGCCAGCCGGCCTATCGTCCTCGGCACAAGACCCAGTACCGACACCACTGGGTCCCGCCAGGTCCTTCTGCAGCGCAGGCAGGGGGGGCCAGGCCCGCCTGGGCGGGACGGGATTCATACGCCTCCGCAGCCGGGCTCCCCCTCTCAATCCGCTCCAGCCGCAGCCGTCCCTGCTCCCGAGCGGGGCAGGCACCCACACACAGCGGGAAACAAACTCCGTTGGGCCCGGGAGGAGCCCGCTCTTTCAACGAGGCGAATCGATCACTTGCCCGCGGGCTCTCCTCAGGTGGTGCTCCCGGGTGGCAGCACTCCAGGCCTAGACCATCCGCCAGGGCCGCACTTTCCTGCACTCCGCCCGGCAGGCCTCGTGTGCTACGGCACAGCACCAGCAACACCTATACCTGGCGCCCGCGCTTCGGAGCAGCTCCACTCATGGGTCTGGACCACTTCTCCCGCAATCACCAGTAAGATGGGCAGGTAATCCCACTGTCTGGGGTCAGCAGTATGCAGCTAGTAGGCCAGGACTGAGGAAAGGGACCGGAGCGGCGAGCAGGCACGTCCTACTCGTCCGCCATCTTGGCCACGTCCCCCCCAAATACTTACTTTAATGAAAAAATATTAATATTTTATTTTCTACTACAACCAACACAAAGGAAAAATACGACATTAACAGACTACTACACAATTCTTCTTGAGATCGGAGCTCTAGTGTTTCTATGGATTCGGAGTGGGAATGCTGAGACTCGAAATACTAGTGGGACCTACCCTGAATGTCGCCTATATTGAATGAGGAATAACCACTATCACTAGTGAGAGTAAGGTAGGATCCGCCCATTGAACACTAGAGCCTGGACTTCAGGGGTCTGTGTGTACTGTTTGTGTATGTCGCATCTATATTTGTGTTCATATATAAATAGTATTTTTGTCATAAATGAAAGTATTTGACTGGACAATCATTTACTGCTGCTATTGACTGTACTTTGAGTTGTGAGCCTGTGTACACCCCTCTGTATTTCACCCCCTCCCCACGGAAAGCCTTAGACTGCTCAACTCGCCCTACCACAGAGTCTGAGATACTTGGCTCAGTTGCTCAGGGCCCATAGTAGGTCGGATCTTAGGACATCAATAGTAAAACGTCTCAAACCCCACGGTTGGGCCCAGTAGCTCCTGCTTTCCCAGTGGCCTTCTGAACAGGGTTCTGATAGGTCTCATCATCAATGCCTAGTTGCTTTATGTAAAATGGCCTTTTTAATTGTCTTGGTATGGGGTGTTTCCTCTCGGGCTAGCAGACTGGTAGGCAGATGGGATATCACCCACCAACAAGGGACTGAAGTAAATCCTCCATTTCTCAAGTGGCCAATCAGTGGCCTGCGAGATAAATTCAAACTTTCAACAACAAAAAATAGTCATGGTCTTTGCCCAGAGAGACCTTCATTAGCACCACCAATGGTGTACAAGCATTACTTGTCAGTTGCGAGAGGACCTTAACTAACGTGCCCATCATAGCTGTCTAAACAAGACCAACCACAGTTATCTGTTCGGTCATATAGTACTTTACATCGCCGTAACCAACATCCTAGAAGTCTAATAAAGAGCATCCCTTATGGTAAGACACTGAGTTTAAAAAGAATCTGCAACAATGCAGATGCCTTACAGACAAAGGAAGAGACTTCAGGCAAGAGGTTAAGGATGCAGAATACTGAATATAACCGCCAAAAAAGCAGAACCCCTATCGAGAGAAAAACTTCTTTATCCCAATGATAAAATTAAAAAACAACAGAATGTCACAAGAAAGATCATGACTTATGACGCTACATTATATAAGGTTAAACAAATAATAGGCAAGCATTAGTATATTGTAAGGATAGACCTTACTATAGGTCGAGACTTACCCGAGAAACCCTCTATCACTTAGAGAAAAGGTAAAACTCTGGGGAACATTCTGATCAGAAGGTATTATATGAAGTTCCCGAAAAAGGATACATGGCTGAATAGAACTAAAGGCTTTATCAAATGTGGCCGTTGCAAGGCATGTATATTTATTTCAAACACTTTGGAATTTTCATCCTCACATGGGAAGTGAAGGAAAATTAACACCTTTTTTAAATTGTGGCACTGATCATTGTGTATATGTGCTACAATGCCTCTGCTACCTTATGTAGGTCGGGAGCATGATCTGCCTGGTGAGCAAACGGGTCCTGGAACATCAGAGAGCCATCAGGAAGGCAGATTTCACTTACCCTGTGGCACGTCACTTTTCAGAACAACAGGACGGTGACATGTCCAAACGAAGGTATTTTTTAATTGACAGAATTCCTGCGAATTTGAGAGGAGTTTACAGGATAGGGGAACTTAAACGTTTTAAATCTGGGTACATCCTAGATCTTCATACCAAGACACAGACTGGGCTCAATAAAGATGAGGAAATGGAAGTACATGTAGGGTAAGTTACACACTAACCTGATATCTGATACATGGTAAACATCATCTCTTTAGGCATCCTCTTCCCATGCATCCCTAAATCTTTGGTATGAGGGCAACCCTAGTCCACTACTGATTTCAGAGAGTTATGTTCTTACATCGTTATACCATTGAGAAGTCCTATATTTTGGGATATTAGCGCTTTCAGGGGTATGTGTAATATGGGCATTGGCCCATTATTATCCCAAAGTTGCTAGCATTTGCCAGCAGTGAGCGTTTATAATGCTTTCCCTTTTCCCCCCTTTTGAGTCACCCACACCACTCATGGGACCAGTGCTTCTTCCTTCCTTTATTTGATTTATTATACATGTTCTATAGTTCTAGCAATGATTACAATATTTTTTTAATTTATATTATCATCCAAAATCATGAAAATGAATGTCTTTTGGAACCGGATAGAGAAAGCCAGTAGGTCCCTTTTGTTTGTAATTCACTTTAATGGTGATGAAACAGTAATTCATTCTCCTCTTTTGCATATTTGTACTCTATTGGTGTTATTTGGAGGTTTTTATGTAATAATATTATATGCTGCAAGAGGTACATGGATTTTCTCTAGGTCTATTTTGTTGTGTATGATTTAAATGTCAAAAAACAAAGATGGAATACCTCAATAGCCATGGGCACCCTGGCGACCTTGGGGCGGGGGTGGCTCCGTGGGCTTATCTGTACTGCAAAAGGATATGTAAGGTTTATGGATGTCAATGGTTTTGTATACCGACTAATATCACCGAAGGCTGTTTGACTGTAACCATAGTTACCTATGTTATGTTTGTTTTAGAAAATGACAATAAAAATATATTTAAAAAACAAAAAACAAAAAAAACAAAGATGGAGTGGTTTGCACTTGGAGAAAGGTTCTGACCGAAATGCGACAGTGTGGAATAAATGTTTTCTTTTTCGCATCCTGGAGTGCCTTTGATTCGGCATTTGTATCGGAATTTAGAGTGTGTATATATATATATATATTGTAAGAATCCTTCAAACCTCCACATGCAGCAGTAACAGCAGCGGCGAGAGAAGAGACAGACCCCACGTAGTCCAGGCAAGATGTTGTTTATTTTAAGTGCCTTCCAAAATGTAACGTTTCGAGTACTGACGTACTCTTGTTCACACATATATATATATGCAAAATGCAAAATAGCACAGAACTCTGTGTAGTTCGCAACTTTAGGTGGAGTGCAGCTCCTGTATAGAGCAACGTACAACACCAGTGACACTGAACTTGCTCACCCCGAATATTTGCTTTTCTATGCATGTTTTTAAGGATAGGATTATCCAGTGACACCAACAACAATTAGCAGTGAGTCTGAATAAAAGCCAATCCATTCATGTACCCAAATACAAAAACAAAAGTAGGAAGAAAGGGAAATGTCAACAATTGGAACGAGTTCCCATCAGTCCACCATCGAGACCGCCCTTCAAAAAAAAAAATTGATTTAGGAGTGTGAGGGTGCATATTAAAGTTGTTCTTTCCCCGATCACTACCTAATTTTAGAGCCTTTTTCTCTTTTCTTTCTTTCACTTACACATTTCTTAAGCACTGCTATTCAGTTCCCCACTAGACACACCATATTCACTTCTGTGGTATATTATTTGGGATATACATTGACTTGGTTATATCATCCGCCGGGTCAGCATTGGTTTCCCAGACAACCTTGATTTGTACAAGAGATCCCAGATGATGAAGGGCGGTCTCGATGGTGGACTGATGGGAACTCGTTCCAATTGTTGACTTTTCCCTTTCTTCCTACTTTTGTTTTTGTATTTGGGTACATGAATGGATTGGCTTTTATTCAGACTCACTGCTAATTGTTGTTGGTGTCATTTCTAGTCAGGGGGTTTAGCAGTCGGGGTCTTGAAACATTCCCCTGGGACCTTCTTTTGTGTTTAGTTTAGGATTATCCAGTGCCATCCACACCGAGATAGAAAGGTACAAAGTCTTATGCCATTCCTACAGCAAAGTACAATAACAAAAGTATTTTACCAACTCAGGCACAGTATTACAGCTCAAGATTGGTAAAATACCATCCAGGCCAACCTGGAATGAATAAAAACAACCCCCAACACGTGTTTTGTTCTCATTATAGCAGAGAGGTTTAACTTTTATCCATGAAATTTCCACAGGGATTTTTCGAACAGTGCTACAGCCCAAACTGCGCAACAGAATTCAACTAAATTTGACAGAAAGGTAGCTCTTTGTGGGGCAGTAACTATAACACCCTACCCATGACCTGCTAATAACCTCACATATTACATCACTCATGACAGGTTCTATAACATCATTGATAACATAATTGCAACATCTGAACTGGCATCATTCACAACATCACTATGCATGGCTGGGGCGCAAGTTATAGTTGCTTTAGGGCACGAGTTATAGCTACTTAAGATAATTATACCTGGTGAATGTCAGTGGTTTTGTTAGTTTAAAATATTATGTTGTAATTCTTTTTTGATAAACACCTTTATTGGTTTTTTCAAATGCCACAAAGTGTCCAACCACATTAAGGCACAGGGCAATTTTCGGGTTACATGTACATAGACAATCAGCTGAGTCAGTCGAGTTCAATACAGTAGTGAGTCTTTGAGTCTCTTCAGGTCAACAATAGGAGTTATACGGATCACAAGTGTAGCCATTTACCCCATACCCACCTATGGTTTAACTTTTAACTGATATTTTGAGCGAACTATAGTGTCTCTTTAACCTTTTTTCTTTTCAGTGTTTGTACTATATAATAATATGTGAAGTGTATGGGTTATTGTCACCAGTTACCAAATCAGGCTCCGCAGTAATGCTTAGTGGTATGGTTAGCTTCACTGTGCACGATAATGCCTCTTTTGTTGTGCCTCCCAATCTCTCCTTTTCTGTTTTAACTCCTGGGTTCCACTTTGTCTTTGCGCCCATATCCCCTTTTCTAGAGCCCTTAATAGGCAACTGAGGGAAGATGGGGGCGAAAATAGAATGGAGGAAATTGATAAAATATCCCTTCACCAGCCAGAGACCCACCTAAGAAGTCAAGAACTTCCCCCGGGCTGTGGTGGGACTGGGATTTGAGGCGGGGGAGAGGGGAGTGGGCTTCTGACCTGCCCCCCTCGTTTAGTTTCAGCACTGCAGGTTCTGAGTCCTCCAACCTCTATTCATCGCTTTGGGCTTGTTCCTTTAAGTTGTGGCTAGTGTCTAAAGTGGTGAATTCTTCCTCTCAGCATGGCACTTCTCCTGCTTCCTCCTTTGCTCCTGGGACACACCTCCTGATTTGTGTCCTGTTTTTTAAAGACAGAAGACACCATGCACACATGATTCCAGTGCCCTTTAGGTTTTGTTTTCCTAACACATCGTCTTCCCTGTACTCTTTCTATATTGGTGTTTTTTGTCTCTTCTCTTTGTCTAATATTTCTGTCTGGTTGTTTTCTTTTCCATGTTGCTGCTGCGGTGACGAGGCCGAACGCGCCTGAGGAACCTTCATAGCCCCAACCTGACAGAATGTTTCACGTTAATAAGACAACATTTATGCAACTGTTTTAATAGAAATTAGAAGCATACCGATGCTCTTGAAAGAATACCATTATAAATTATGCAATTCACAATACTATTGCGGTAAAACTATCTACAGACACCATCATAACCTGGATGAAGACTGAGTAATTGTGAAATGGAATGCAATTCAACACAAATATTCGTGCTTAATTGAAAGTGGAATGAACTAGCTTTGGCTACACTTAGGGTATAGTACATTTCAGATTTGTACAGACCTCTCCAAAATGTCTACAGGATGTCCAAAATGAAGTTTAGTCGCATTTAAATTGTTCACCATTTTGTTGTAACTGCTACGTCACTTACTTAAAGATCATATAAAACAAATTCATTAAGACCTGTTATGTTAATGTTGGTCCTGATGACTCCAGGTTTTAGAGGATGGGGTCTCCAGACTCAATGGGCTATTTCAAAGCAGCTTACCAAGATTCCTTAAGAGACTTAATCTATCTCAACAATCTTTGAAACCTAGCAAACCTCTACATGCAAGGAAAAATAGTACTTTGGTTCATAGAGCTGGTAAGCGGTCATTAAACATAAGGCAAAGGCATTTTGCACTAAGACAGCAAGTAAATAATATAGTCTAGTACTACCATCATGTTACAGACTCATAAGACAAGAAAGTGGTGAAATACCTGCAACTCTGCCAATCGCAACTCCACCATTTCTTCCTCGCCTTGCAGAAATCTTGGCGTCATGGAAAAATTGGAATTTTGGCTTCCTTGGTCTTTTAATATGCTAGTTTTTAATGACGATAAGGATCGCAACTTTGGTCGTTTCTCTTTGTGGTGCTGGAAAAAAGTGTGCAAAATACATACACAACGTTATATGGTAATTTCAGGCACTCTGTTCCCTAGAGAAACAATAAAACAAACTATTTTGGATTCGTATTAGTTGTACATTAAAGAAATTTAAACTAGAGCATTTATATGGGTTTCCATTTCCCAATAGTAACACAAACATAGTCAAACAAAACATATGTGTTCTATAAACTATCTTTGTTTTCATATATGTAGCGAAAAATATTCAGGAAAGGTTCCCTTTAACCACTGTCTCTTTCTGAAAGATACCAACACTTAGCAACTGCCTCCTGTATATTTCTACATCAACTCTCACCAAAGAATGTCCAACTGGCACAGATTTTGCTATGTCTCTGTGAGGGTTTGGTGGACAATGTAGATAAGAATGATCCACTATTTAATCACATTTGCACGTTTTATCACATGGTCTGGAGTTGCCCAGAGGTTTTGGATCACAGTGGTAGACTGTCTTAATAGTGTTTGTGTAAGTGAAACGGAGCCATCGGTAAAGTAGTGCCTCTTCAACGTTTGTGGTGAACCCGTAAAGACTGTCTCTGGTTTACAGTGGGGTTGAGGGAGGCCAAACGTAACACAGCACGACTCTGGGGAGCTGACACAATGCCGAAATTGAGTGACTGGAAGAGGGGAATGTACTGGTGTATGTGAGCAGAAAGGGTGGTCTACGAAGATAGGGGTTGTCCGATTAAGTGAACCAAAACTTGGGGGAAATGGAATGAGTATTGAGGGGAACTCTGTGCTCCTGTTAATGCCAATCGTAATGCGTGGGGTCAGGAGCGATAGGACATCTTTGCTGCCTAATGAGTTGTTGGGGGATGGGGATGGAGATATTGGAGATCGACTGAAACTTTACCACTATGTGCTTACGTAATCTTATCATTCTTGTTCCAAAATGTCACCATAATTTTTTTTGGTTTGTAAAATGTAATCGCATTTACTGTCACCTTCTCTATGATTAAATGTCACGTTGTTCTTTGGGATAAGATAGTCCATTTTCCTGACCCATTCACAATCCCTTATGGGTTAGTAATTAGTTGTACCTTCTCTATCGGATTGCAATTTACTAGGAACGTATAAGTAAATGATACGTGCTATTCAGGTGTAAACCAATTATATCATGTTTTAGTGAGTGAGCAAAAGAATTTTGGCACTTGTTAGCAGTGGTAAAGTGCACATAGTCTTAAAGCCAACAAAAACGAATTCAGCTAAATAGGAGGGGGGTGCAAAAGGTTTGGAGGAAGACCACCCTAAGGCTGACCAGTCCAAAAACAGGAGAACATGATCTGTATATCGCCATCTGCATGGACATGTCAGTCCATTCTGGATTACTTAAGCTTGAAAATGACCTCCAAAAGAGGAGGAATTGAAGGGTTAAGAAAATAAAAAGCTGTGAAAAAAATAAAAAAAGGGCATAACCTATATTCTGTAATCGTGCTGTGTTCTTTCCATGGCATCCAAAATGATCAAGAAGATTAGAACCCACTTTGTAATTGAGGAATCATTTATGAATTTCTGCCAGTGATTTGCTTAAGCTATATGCTATCATAGTCTCCACAACTGGGAGATAAACTGACCAGGAGCCAATGCCCGATTGTTTAAGCCTCTTTCGAGAGGGTCCTGGACTGTATTCCTCCCTGATTATTGAGATAAGACATGGCTGTCTTATTGTCCCCTATGTTATTGAATAAAGGAATGGCTTGTGGGTGGGAAGGGCTATCCTCAGTACAGCATACTGATGTGGAAGTATTTCACTCTTTGATCGTACGGTAACTCTGGTGAGCTCGCGTTCCACTTTATTACAATGGAGAAAAGATACTCCGTTCACCATGTTCTCTCTCAAGCACCACCATCTGAGTGACCTTGGAGCTGTGGCTATTCAATTCAGCCTGTATTTTTAGTTCCATGATCGTTGGCTCCACTGATTCCTCTAAAGATCCCTTGTTAAGCCCTGCTTGAGGTATAACAAATATGCACAAAGCCATTCAATGAGAAGAGATGTAGGTTGACAAATGGTTTGAAGAGAAAGACATTTCTGCGGAAAAGACCATAGCTTTTCATATTGAGTATACACTGCTATGATCCTTGTGTAAACATTGATTTACTTTAGTTTGGCAGGAGCACCTGATCTGGAGCACTTCAGAGATCACCTGAAAATCTCATTGAACTTCTGATGCAAAGTTGCTTTCGCTGGCCAACTGTCCGACTCGTCCTACTCTTGGTAAATCACGGAGGCGTCAGGAGTAGGATTTTGTAATTGTATTATTCATTGGGAGGGAATGTTCTATGTTTATGATCATCAGTGAGGATCCTATGATGCAGAACCACAGAAGTTACTTGGGCATCCTTGCAATGGCGGTTGTGACATTATAGAACCCTTGATATCGATTACACTCATCCTGGTATATTGTATATTTGTATGTCAAGCTTACATCGTAAACTTCTCTTCCTTCTCCCGCTAATTTGCTAAGTTAAGGTCCGGATGAGCTATTAGGCCTTTCTTTCTTACCAGGAAGTAGATGAGAAACAGTCCTTGTGTTAATCTGATCTGAAAAGTCTGCTGCATATTCATTCAATAAATTCATAACGTTTTTAAGCAACCATTTGAAATGTAAATGGCTTATGTGAAATCACAGGTCGGAGTTTGAAGGAATGCTCTTACAGTGTATATTCATTCTGTAGAATGCTGAGCGCCCGATAGGGTTTGGTGATTTTATGCTGCTTATTTCGCTCTGGGGAATAATCTTTGTGAAGAAAAACTGACAGTCTATGTATGCTCAAGGACACAAAGGATATCCCGCTTCCCCTGTAATTCATGGGGCTCCTGCCTTTGAAACCGGACAGGCAGAGGTTCAAGTTGGCGGGATCAGAGGGGCACGACCCGCCCATACTATTTTAATTTGATAAACACAGGTTCCCCACTTTATGTAAAAAGGCGACCGTTCCCGGATAGTTCATACCGATATTTGAACATTCTCAGTTGTAGTGAAGGGGAGAGAGCCTCCTGTGTTGTGAAGCTGAGAGCAGGACAGACAGTTGAGCAAGAGACAGGCCTTCTTGCTGCCTGAAAGAAATGCAAATGTGACCATTTGTTTAATCTGCAAAAGAAAAGACTGGTTGGGACCTGGTATTGGATTTAATTAACGGAGTCACTTGAAGAGTATTAATTTTAGAGGTATTGTAAGGTGGCCTGATGGGCTGTAAAGTGAGTGCTTTTAACAGACAGTTATAAAAAAAATTGCACTAGGTACAGTCTGCACATTTGGAAGCACTTTTTTATCTTAAACCTAAATCTTTTTGTGCACTTTGTGGCCGCTTACCTTATACTGTCTACAATGCAAGTTTAAAATAATGCTGTATATATTCCCGGTGCTTTTTACCACAGAATGGGACCTTGTAACACTAAAACACAAAAGTCACTATTACCCACTGCACCAACCAGAATTCAATTCTGTGGCTTTCTGGTTACACACACAGCTATCTATAGTGATTGCAATAACCAACAGAGGTTTCACAATGTAAAATAGTGCATCTCTCACCGATTAGTTAATCATGCCATTATTTTTCATTTAAGGTGTGCATTATTTTACATGCAGTTGCTGGAAGGTGAAAGACCAAAAAATAGAGGTGGGCGAGCCGACCAAATTAAAGGAAGAGCTGAGCCAGGGCGCAGCCAAAGGCCTGGCTAGGATCTTAGAGCTTGTACACGAGCCGAGCCCTGAATACATCACTTAGTTATAATTAAGTCTATTAAAATTTTAAAAAGTGTATTTCTTTAACGTATGGAAGCTTTGACATTAATAGGGCAAGTTATATCACTGCACTGAAAAGTAATTATTAAAAGTGATAGTTTTGTACGACTGGTAGTCTTAACTCACATATTTTAAAGGGCCTTCACAGGCGATAGTGAAAAAAAGGTTTGGTGAAATAAAATATTTGCCTAATCACAAAAGCCATGCTTTATCCGGTTTTTCTGGTTTCACTTTGTGCAAATCAGTCAGTAAATAGGGACCGATTGGGCTTTCCTTATGTTAAGGCTTTGTTTTGAACTCTTAGTGCACTTTTCTGAAGTTTTTTTTAAGTGTAGCGCAAACTCAATCCAAAGGTATTGGAGCGCTCTACATGAGCACCAATTACAGTGCATCGTTTATAGGCATGGGAAGATTAGGTGATCTGCCCAGAATCACAGGATGTTGAGCCGTCGCCGAGACTCTACCTGTTGTCCCAGTTCCACAGCCTAAATCTTCTTCTGTCTGCATTTTTATCACAGTTGATGTCTTGATGCTCCTGACATAGCACTCTGGAGAAAGTTGTCTCAACATGGGGAGCCAGCGTTGAAGGAAGTTGTCAATTTGTGCTTGTGGGCCTCTTGGACCCTCCTGAAGGCTGTTTTGGAAAGTTCTTTTAGGTCTGCACCTGTACCTCACATGATCGAGGTTTGGCACAAGACCAAGCCAGTAGAGAGCGCAAGACCTTTGCTCCACAGCAGCTGTTGACCTGCCCCCCCCTCCTCCCCTCACCTGTCCTCGGCATGAACTTATTCAAGCTGTAAAGGTTCAGATGAGTGGGAGATGTCATTCATGGCCTGCTATGTGTTGGTCTCCCTGCCTATGTACAGTGCTGCTTGCTCCAGCCGCTCGCCCACCCTGCCAGTCTGAATGATGGGCTTTCCTCATGACGAGCTGTCGGATTCAGCCTGCGGCTAGCACGGTGGGCGGTACCACTTGCAACGGTTGACAGGTGCTTGCCTCCATAATCCTCAAAAGGCAGCAGCGAATGGGCGCAACCATGCAGTACACAAGGCCCGGGCGGTGTACAGCACTCCCATCATAGCTGTTGGTCGGTGTGCTGGTTGAGTGACTAAAGCCATCTGGACAAAATCGCAAGCTAACCCTTCCTTCTCACCGTGCTGCTGCCTCTTAGCTCAACCGTCGTTGTTGGAACTCCAAGTCTTGACACTTCAAAGGTTTGCCCCATAGGCCTTTGCAACGCAGGCTGTCCTAGCTCCATAAATCACTGCAGATATGAGGTCTTTATTGTTGCGTGTTGTTAGCGTAGGATCGCACAGCGCCCACCTATGGCACTATAATGTGAAGTAAAAACCACTTCTAAAAACCCGAATACAAACCAAACGGCTAGCCGAATCGTTTGCTACATTTTATCTGTTGAATAAACTGAGTCTCTGGCTCAGCTCTACAAGGTTTGTTTGCTCACCCATGCATGACATGAGTGAACTTAGTTCAATGCACCAACTGCGAGTGAAGGTGTGCCTTGCTTGCTGGTGTAAATATATGCAAATATGCTTCTCCAGTTGTTACATTCCTCTTCTGGCGGCACTGTCAAAGAAGGAGACACATAGTCAATATTCTAGGTTTGTCTAGGCGTGTAGTGTATGGATATGCTGCTTCTAAATGACTGACATTACGAGCAACACAGAAAGGAAACGCGTCATGCTTCATGAGCACTCTTCCGATGATAGTATTAATAGTCTATGGACTAATGGCTTGTACTTGTGCCGGAACTACTTACTGGTTCCGCTGCAAAAGCAGGTCTAGAGTTCATGGTACATAACACAAACTGTACAAGTTTCCTGTATAAGGCGACTGTGTAATTTAAAACCTCTGCCACCTCAGCCAGGTCCAAGGTGTCGGGACGAGGAACAGGCATGTTACCAGCCAAGACTGGCCAAGTCCTTCATTGCTCAGGGGTCCGAAACGGAAATTCCTGTGCCTGTGTAGTAACTGAGCTGAGCAGCAAACCAGTTCTAGTGTTGCTCATAAGTTAAAGGGATTCTTAGTAAGCCCTATAACTTGCAGGTGGCAATAAAGCATTATAAGCCTGAAACTGCCCGGAGGCAGCGTCATTACCCTCAAACGTCACCCATAAGTAAAACTTCTCAAAGGCATATGCTGCATGAGCAGCTATTACAAAAGTAACTACCCCCGCATCAGAACCATCTCAAAGTTTGAGATCCTGAGGACCACTTCCCTGTAATTGGCTCCTAATAAAATAGGGGCTGCCATAAAGATGAACAGATTCAAGTGGAATGGATTGAAAGAATTAGGAAGCCCACAGTATGTGGAAATAACCTTTGAACATTCAGGCTTGACAAACCTTTGGCAATAAGTGCTCCCTTATTTCCTGTAGGTGGTAACCATGATTACTACGGAAGTCTCCATATTGACGTAATATTAGTTCACATGTGTGTATATCACACACAAACAACTCAAGAGCTCCCAAAACATCCAGATCCCACGTTAGGCGCCAATGTGGCATTAGCTGAATCTCTGGCTCAGCTCTACAGGGTTTCTTTTCACACCCAAAGGGGACATGAATGAACGTAGTTTAACGCTTGAATGTGAAAAACTGTTTTTGTAGCCCAGCAGAACCCCATCCAAATCATACCTTACGTTGTGTCAATGATTTTGGGTTACGAACAGTCCATGAACCGGGATCGAGGGACACCATGGTGATTAGTAACAAACCTTTTTTTTTGTTCTCTTCAATGCTACACACACAAACTGTGCTAAGAAAAAGACACCTTAACTTTTATTTCAATAGGCGCACCCAGTCATTCAACACATCTAAAATAACCACAAGGATTACAATTTAAACAGCACAGATGCATGAGCATTTCGGACATGGTTAAATGTTATCTAAAAATCTAACACCCTAAACGTACTTCTATGCGCTACGCTAGGAGAGCATGTAGTAACACATCTTGCATCTAGATTTTCTTAGGGAGAATGAGTGCACTGCATACCTGTTTAAAGCCAAACACTGTAATTATCAGTAGTCAGAGAGGCCATGTTCCCAGCGAAAGCCAAACATGTGCCCCATCATTATCAGCTCCTGCCAGACCAGGGTTCTATATCAGCTTCAGTAGAAAGTGCAATACGGCAGCATCTCTGGGAGGCAGGATCTTCTCTGGCAGTATGTTGCACAATAAACTGGAATGAAGGACCTCTCTTGACAAGTGCTCAATTGGCAGTCATTTTCTACTATATTTTAAATAAGATTTTGGGCCAGATGCATCCAGCTCAAATCCGCTCGCAAAGGGCCAGATTCTGAGAATCTGGCCCTTTGCGAGCGGTATTTTTGCATTTGGGATGCATCATCCCAAATGCAAAAATCACAAATAGAGAATTCGCTAAATTGCGATTGTTTGCATTTAAGGAATCTCAAATTGAGATTCCTTAAATGCAATGCATGAAAGTTTCAAAAATAGCGAATTCGCTAATAGGGCACGCAAATTACCACGAAGTACAACTTCATGGTAATTTGCAAAAACTTTGAAAAATGCACTTTTGTGCATATTTCAAAGTTTCATGTTGCCCCCCTTAGGGCATGTGTGTGCGCAACATATGTGCACAGATCAAAATCAGGGGTGCAACAGGGTGTCCTTTGTACACCCCTGCACCCTTGAACTCGCAATCTCAATTTGCTAATTGCGATTCGCAAATTGAGATTGTCTTCCCATTCATTCCTATGGGCCTCTGGGCAGATAGGAATGAATGGGGAGGTATTCATTAATTGCGACTCGCAATTTGCAAGTCGCAATTAAGGAATTCTAAGGAATCGCTATTTGTGTAGTGATTGCTTGATGCATTCCATTTTGCTATTCCTTATTAGCGATTCCTTATTTTTCGCTAATAAGGAATCGCAAAATGGATGCTTGATGCATCTGGCCCATAATTCCCAACATCACCTTAGGAATATCTCGTAAGGCCAATGAGCCTCAAGATGCTAGTGTAAGATACATTATTTTAAACAAATGAGGTAAAGCTCTGATAATTTACACTACACTGTTTTGCCTATTGTTCTTGTTTGCCCTTGAAATTGAGATAACAGGGCACTAGTTTCAGAATGATATCACATCAGGTATCTTGTTGATGTCTACATTTGATGCACTTTAGAGCGCTACACAATAGTGACATCACTCTTGACACTGGCAAGGATCTGTGACATTTCACAGCTATCGTAAGTGTTTGACGTTTATGCCAATCATGCCGTTGAAACTGCTTATTTTTGTTGATATAGGTAAACTTCTCTGAGCATTTCAACAGTGCATATGCTTTTATACAGAAGACGCTTCACAGTTCATTGCAGGTGGGAGGGTGGGCACTGAGGTTTTGCTATTTCACCGTCAGTGCTGACTGTTCACCAGGGTCAACCGGTGCTGCTGAAGGCTTCTTTCCTTTCCTGTTTTGACAACCTTTTCTTTGCTAACTGTAAGGGTACACTGTGAATGGGTACACCATGTGTTTTCTATATACAGTATTTTGAAGAGTCAGCGTCAGTATGTGGACTTCTTCATCTCCATGTGATCCAAATAGGGAAGTGGTTGAGTGGGTCATTACTAGAGCCTCTTCCTAGGCATCCAGTTAATTACCCATTTGACGCAATGCTTGAAGACACCATAAATGTGCAGTTGGATTGTATAAAAAATAAATTTATTATCATCATTGTCCGGAAACAGGCGGTTAGCAAGCTTACCCTGAATTTTTGCCCCCATTTTGACTACTAGGTACTGGCTCTAAAATATCCTGAGTTCTGTTAAACAAGACTCAGCGCATGAGCTATGACCCTTAAAATGGTGTTTAATTGGCTTATCCCTACTTGCATAGCCTAACTTAATTGTAAGCCCCTAGAACATGGTATCAGGGGTACCCAGGGCCTATACATTAGAGTGTCCAGAAGGGACTGCAGCACGTGTTGCGCTATGCTGAGTGGGACAAGGGAAAACATGGCTTTCAGTCTGCCCTACAGACTGTAAGGGCCGTTATAAACTGCTAACTCGACTTTGCCATTTAAGTAATGGTAAAGCCAAAACATCCCTTTTCAATAGATGTAAGTCACCTCGAGGGCAGACCTAACAAGCCTTAAGGCAGAGTGCTGTATGTTATAAAGTGGAACATGTACTTTTGCATGTCGCAGCAGTAATACCCTAAATTGTCATTTTTTTACTGTGAAAAGGCTAGCAGCCCCGTTGGCAAGCACAAAGTTACAGGCTGGCACCCCAGCCCTGCTAACTTATGAATGGCGGGAGGTATTGTTTGGTATCAAAAGAATCAGTGCATTAAATATGATTTAATGGTTAAATCAAATTTAATGTCACCGGTGGGCAAAGTGCAGCTTTAGAAGTAGCTACTATAGTTGCCCAACATTTCCAGGGCCCGGTTACTGATATACATGGGGCTTGTCCAGCAGATAGCTTTCTGCCCTCCTGGAGCGACGCTCTAACAGCTCCCAGGAAAGGACACAATAGGGGTCTGCATGGGAGAAAGGTGTTACCTCCATCCTGCAGGAAACCACACAGGTGTTGGCCCAAAAGGCAAGCTTCAAAGAAGAAGTCTCCTTTGAAGGGCAAATGGGTGAGACTTAAGAGAGAGCCACTCTATTGTTTAGGCAGTCAGGCTGGCACTGGGGATAGGAGAAGAGAAGCCAGTTGTCAAACAGATTTTTCCAGGGTTGTGTAGCTGCCTGGTAGCCACAACTCTGGGGGTGGGCTAGGGAGCTCTGAGTTTTGAGAGATGGGTCTCACCATGCTGGAAGTAGGAAGAATGGTACGTACTGGGATAGCCAGATGCGACACTTCCCAGGCTACTAACTGAATTCTACCCTGAGGGTATTTTCTGAAGATTAACAGGGCCTCCCTGGCAACCAGAACTCAGATCTCAACCGACTTCGAAGCAGGACTGCCCTGCTGCACCAAGGGACCAGGAAAGAGAGGCTGCACTGTTGAAGACTGCACCTGCTGCACTTGGTGGCTAGAGAAGAGAGGGACTGTGTCTGCGGTGTTCGGCTCAGGGAAAAGTGTTCTCCAGAGCCCAGTAAAGCCAAAAGAACTCCTACGGCAAGCTGACTTGCCTCCTGTACGCAGCACAGGGACAACAGCTGAAGAAGCGTGCTAGGACAAGCTAGTAGGCCAAAGTCTTCAAGACGCTATCGCCGTTGCCGTAAAGCACCAAGAACCCAGACCCGACGCACAGAGCAGCAACTGAGTCCTCTGAACTGAGTCCTCGGGAGTGCTGTCGGAGAGTTGCTGGGACCTTCAGAATGTGAATTAGTGAGCAAGGAAGGATTAGCCTGTGACCGCGATATCAAGCAACTGGTAGTCCAGTGTCGACTGAACTTCAGCCAGACTGGAGAGGACATCGTGGAATGTCGACCCTCCAACCGGGACCCCCTCATCATCTTCGTGGCCCGAGAAATCCCTGGAGGAAGATCCAGTGGACCGCTTTGCATCCACAGCATCCGTGAAGCATCTTCAGCAACCTTCATCCGTCCAGCATCAGGACCACCCCATTGGAATCCATCGCAATGCAGATAAAGTGCCTGGAACTGCTGGAGGGCTGCTTCTTCTGCTACGTTAACTGTTCTTAACCACATGAATGCTACAGCAATTCATCCTCTGTGCTGCAGATCCTTCTTTCCCATTGTTCATGACGAGCTCAGCTCGTCATGAGCACACAAGCAGTGTACTGCATGATGAGCTGAGCTCGTCATGAGCATGGAAGGGGTTAAGGACCTTGCTGGTCACCCTGACTAGCTCCCTGCCAGAGTTAGTAGCTCCAAGTACTTCAAACCAACTGCATTGACACTTACCTAAGTTTTCTTTGAAAAAGTTTCCAAGTGTCCAATTTGTTGACTTTGCCATGGTTTGTTAGTGGTTGAGTAAAATTGCTTTGATTAATGCTTGTGCAATCAATATCTGTGGAACCCTCTGGTTGATATATTTCAATCTAGTGTCTTAATTCTTATAAAAATACAGTCTATTTTTTTATAAATTTGTGTCTGATTTCTTGAGTGTTATGTTGATTTCTTCTTCAGTTGTTTTGGTGCTGTTTAAATGCTTTACACTTGTTCCTCTGTGAAAGCCTTGCTGCTCAGAGCCACAGCTACCAGTTAAGCTGAGGGTTTGACAGACAAAACCTACTGAATCTAAAGGGGTTGGTAAGTGTATTACACGTGAGGTTGTACAACAACACCATATAATACACCCCATTTCCTTACAATAATATACCCGAAAACACTACTATTTCTGCATTATGAAGTCACCATGGCACTACCTGCACTGCAAGCCACAATTTCAGCCCCGTGCGTTGCAGGTATGATATGCATAGACCTAGATTCCATACCTCTTGTCCTGTCTATTGTCTGTGGGCAAAAGCATTCACCCTAGCAGGTTACATGGAATCTGGTAGCAATGGAACCGGAAGCAGAACAGGTAACAAAGCTGCAATGAATCAATCATAAGAGATCTTATGTATTGTGTGTGGTACAGTGATCAGGATGTAGAACTATGGAGCAGTTTTATTCACATCCCTGCTGAAGTTTGGAAATTATGGGGACAGTAAGTGATCATTGTGATTTTATCTGGATTCTTCACAGGTACTATAAGGCCTCCTTGTCTGCAAGTCCAAAGTGGTCTGGCAGTGCCTGTTAGATGATGCCCTTCAGACTCAATACCTTTTGTCTGAGGGAGCTGTGACAGCGCTGCGAAAACCAATAGAAGTTATTGGAACCAGATCCTGTGAGGATGGACATTTGATGATGCAGTTGGAGACCTTCCTGGCGATGCTGAAAGTCAAAGCCCTTGGCATTGGTACCGTAAACATTAAGCATGAAAATGCTTGACATTGAAGCCCTCGTCGGCATTGTATTGAGGTCAAAGGTCATGATACTGAAAAAGAACATGTTACAGAGCACATCTCGGGCACCTCCCTCAATGTCAAATGGGAATGGCAAGGATCGAAATAAGGATACCTTTTTTTCTGAGACACCTACATCAGTCCTTTTTCTGTTCAGTTTCCTGGATGGAGCTTTGCTGCAGAGAGAGGGGCACTCACGTGTGTGGTAGACTTAGTTTAGAAAGAACTCTGAGCTTGGCCAGCAGGTGAATTCCTTCTTGTTCCCAAAGTCTTCCTATATGACATTTCCTAATTGATAGAATACTCTACCTTGGTGTAGGATTCTAAAGTACAGCTGCGAGAAAAACAAATCTAGGGAGAAAAATCATCTCTCATGCAAGAAGATGTCTTAATAAGCTAGCCATCATATAAAAGCAATGCATGAAGCCTAAAAGCTGATATAAAAAAAATGTTTTAATTATAAAATAGGAAAGTACTAAGGCTACTTTTCATCAACCCTTGCTTCGCAAACCAGAAACTGTTATCGGGGTACACAGTGAGGGTCTAGGTTAGAAGGTCTTACGGACCTATATTGCTCTTTAAGGCAGTGTTTCCCAAACTGTGGGTCTATATTATCTTGTCACATTTGTTGCGCTTCAAAGACAAGGGTAAAATGTCAAGCTATGTCTTGTGACAAATTGCTGCTTATTTTTTTAACCTGGTAATTGTTCCTTACAAACTCCCCATCATTTTGCAGTCCGAGAAAGAAAAGTAAAGCGAATTATGAGACAGTCTTGATGGGGTACAGGGAGTGGAAAGAAAAGGCTGTAGGATGTCACTTTTTTGTAATACACAGCAACATGTAATACATGTAAATGAACTGTACCAATTCAGCAGTTAGGAAAGCAAAAATGAAGTGCTTTTTTAAATTCTGAAGTGTGATGGAAACAAAGATTTTAATAGGATCAAAACTAATCAAGACACTTTACTTGGTGATGTACAAATGATAAATATTCACTGAAACCAGATTGCTATTATCATTAAAACGGTATGTCTGTGCAAATTTAGTGACCTATAAAATGAAAAATATGCTGTCTGTAAATGACCGTGTGCTTCCACACGGTGGTTTAGTTACGTTTACACACAAAAAACAAAATCACAGCTAAGTGGGTCCTGAAAGCTTGTCATTCTAAAAATTGGGCTTTGATTCTAAAGAGTTTGGGAAGCACTGCTCAGAGGAATTGCTGATTATGTTTTTTGTTTTCTTCAAAAAAGAAGTGAAACATAAAACTTTAACAACCCAGTAATAGTTACAAGCCATGTTACAAATTCTGTCTGAAATAGCTTTACAAAAATGATGAGTCCGTTTTGTTTTTTTAAACACACTGGGATCTTGGGTAATATTATAGTGTTCATGAATATTAATGAAGACGCAAAGATGAAAAATCATATCACCAAAATGCAAATAAAAAAAATATCTTAGGACTTTCAAAATGCAATTTATCAACCGTATTACCTTTGAGGGAAGATGGAATTGGTGCATTGATTCCAGTCTCTGGGCTGCATCTAGCAGAAGTGACTTCATATAGGAAGATGGAGAATGGTTGTTTGCAAATCGAAGAGCAGTGACCATGTAGCCGTCAGAGACAATCAAGTAGGGTGATCGTGGGTGAGCCGTAACAGAAAACCTCTGTCTCATCACATCTTTCTCAGACGTTGTGGACCCAAGAGAACTATTTGCATCTGCAGTTTGCAATGCAGCATCGGATGATCTAATGAACAGAAAATGTGAAACATGACGAGTACGGCTATTAAAAGAAATGGCTTGATGTATTCCCGAATAAACTACAATGACACCTTTATAAATGCTTAGCGATGTAAATTGTCATATAACATGCAGGAAAAATGTGCACGCAGCTATGGTACATGTGAAACATGTGACTTGAATGCACCAAGGTATACCGGTATCTCCTTGTTTCAATACAATCTTATTCATCACTTTGTAAGGTGAGAACAGAAGCTTGAATCAACATGCCATTACTCTTACTCATTAAATTCTCACTTATTAAGTACTTGGTCCACTGTCAGGCAGCTCAGTGTAATCAAAACATCCAGGCAAGTATCTCACTTACTCCATTAATGTTTGTGTAAGAGGCTAGTTTCAGAAGAAAATGTAAGTTTCCACGTGGAGCAGAGGAGGCATCTATTGCCCACAGGGAGGAGATCCATTTCAATTGTAAAATCACTCATGGCCAAAGGCCATGCACAGTGAGCGCTGAGGACACGTTGTCGCAGAGATCCTGTTCTCCTACAGAACTGTGCATAGAGACTTGGAAACTCAGTGAGTTAGGGTGTGCCAAAACTCACCTCAGTACCCAAAATCCCCTTACCTGACTAGCTACAGTTTCTCATTGGTCATTACAAACTACCAATACTTAGACAAACCAGAACATGGACTTAGATTACCTCAGGTAACGTGGAACACATGAACATTCTTTCGTTATACAATCATTTCAATTCAAAACAAGGAGTAAATGAGGACGCAAGCATACTTGAAATGTTTATTTACTAATGCAGGGTTCTCAAACGCAGTATCTTAGATAATACCAGCAAACATATTATAAGAAGCAAAGTAATCAGCATAGTTACTAGTCCATAGAATGCAAAAGGTGACAACATGCTAAAATGCTGAAATGAATCGGGTTTAACAACACCTAATTCTCACCCTCCCTAACTAGCATATTATATTATATCTAAGAAGGTCTCATTGGGTTTTACCAGGGCGGCCCCATACCTCAAGATCCTAGTGGTAAGGGATCACATCATCTTCCACCAGCTCTCTGCATGCGAAGCACCATCAAGTGTGTATTTGGGTACGCTGCGTGAAGCAATATAAAAAACGTGCCTAAAGCCAGAATTTGGCTGCCGCTGCATGTTATGTCTAGGAAGGTGCGAAGATCAGACCTCACAACAACCACTGTGTCGAGTTATCCTTGAAGGCTTCAGCACTCACTGTACAGACACAGTTCACTAAGCAAAGCTGATATCAGAGTAATAACATATTATTCTCGTGTGAATCCAAAGCGTTCTACTAGGCTCAAAGCTAAAACAGTTTATGTGTTGTGTGCAAAAGCAGCAGAAAGGAAAAATGGCGTTTAATCTTCTAATAAGCTCATGCTAACTTAACACAGCATATAGGCAAAGCGTATCTATATGACATCCCCCCATGATCGGAGCACGGATAAGACAAGATAAAATAAGGGGCTCATTTTTGAAGTGCAGAGTTCAAGAACGATAGTCAGTTCAAATTTGAGGAAGTGAGAAAAAATATTTTCGTCACTCAAAAAACCAAAATCTCACCATCTTGACAATTTGAACAAAGTCAATAGGTCTGGGACAAGAACATTTTGGATATAATTCCCCCAAAAAATCGAAAAAAGTTCAATGTTATCAACGTTAATAGGCCTGGGACATGAAAATTTAGTCATAATTTCCCCCCCAAAAAAATTGAAATAAGTTCAATGTTAACAAAGGCCTCGATTGGTCTCAACCCAGGACTGAATATGCAAAATAAGCTGCAACAGCTTCCAAAAGGAAGTCACTGTTATCATCCGAACACAATTCAGCCATCCAATCTAATAGCGTGAAAGAACATTCATGCTCTTCAATTACCGGAGCCTCTAGCACCATCAGAGGACAACTCGGTGGGTTCTCAATGAAGCTGTGTGCCAAGAAATCTTGCGCCGCTGAAAATACTTTCCAATGACCCAGTACTCTATGCATCGCTGCCAAGGCCATAATCCTTTCGTCGGAACAAAGCAACTCGTGAGTAACTAAGGGACTCATGAGATGATTAAAATCCACGTCAGGAGAAACCATCTTGCAGAGACACAAATCCAGGGCCCAATCGAAATCGCAGCTCAGGCAATGAAAGACAGGCTGGACACATGTAAAATAGGAAAATCGAAACGATAATCCATACGCTGCACTTAAGGTGGCGAGAGGCAGCGTGCCATAGTATTCAAGTATCCTGTTGCGAAACAGTGCCAGGCGGGACTGAGCGTCTTGAAACACAGGACAGGCATCCATTTTCAACAAAACAAAATATCACCAGAATGCCAGCAGCCAACGCCAGTAAAACAGGAAACCCACCAAACAGGCTTGAAAAGATTGAATGAAAGAAAGTAGGAATGACTCCAAATATCTTTTCAAATGAAGTTACAAGACCGCTGCTAACTATTTAAAAAAAATGTGCAAGGCCTGAAGTGAAGGACGCGTTAAAGATTGTATGAATCAGTTCACTGAAATGCAGTGGCAGGTCAGTATTTAATAAAGCTTGCACCTCTGTGCGGGTGTTGGCTAAGTGAAGGACAAATGTTTCGCGAGCTGAAGTCAGTGCAACTTCTTTTTGTGACAATAGGGCTCTTATTCTACTCATTCCATTGAACTCTGCCTTCAAGGTTGGAATTCGCGGCCAGATGGAAACATCAGAGTTCCCATGCGGAGGAGGATACAAAACATTCTTACAACAAACCACACGCTCAGAGACTGTAACCACATAAGCGATGCCTTTTATTCACCCACAACAATCTTCATTATTTAAAAGTAAATAGCTGCCGTTTGCCAGTAATGTGAAAGTGGGGACTATTGCGGGAACGGGAGTACCTTTCAAAACACAGGCTAAATTAGGTTGTTCTTGGTTGCAAGAACCGTGCAATTGGATATGTCTACACATTAATGAGTGATCAGGTGTCTCTGTGCACTCTTCACCCTTGAGATAAACTTCCCTCCCTTCTCTAAGGCATCTGGAAGTAAAAGGGAGCGCCCAGGCTTCATGGAGGTATGAACTACCCAGTGGCTCGTATCTAACAATGGCAAAATATTTCATACAATTTGTAAATTTAAATAAAGCAAACAGTAACATAATTAAACCGTGGATAAGCCACGTCGCAGCCGTGTTCTCTGCCACAGAGAATGGTAAAGACTCCAACTTTTCAATGTGTAACATGGAAAAAGATGCATCCCTCATTGAAAGCAAACGCTGCATGTCAGTCAAATTAAAAGGGGCAAAGAGAGAGGAGACATTCATGTAATTCCAAGGCACTTTTCCGGCCTTAAGTGTCTGCAGGGTCCATGCAAACTGCATAATGGAACGCAATTGATTCTGATCATGGTATAACACAGACACTTCATCTTGCACAATATCAACAACAGACGATACAATATTATCCAATGTGTAAATGCGGGAAGAAAGTGTGTTAATGCTGTTATCTACAACTGCAAGCACTTTCTCCAAGTTAGCTTGATCAATAGCTCTAAGGCGGGTAGCCGCCTCAATCTGTGATGTTTTCCAGATTTCAATATAAACCGCATATATCCATCTTTTTGATCTACCACTAGCCGGGCCTTTTATAAAATCATTCAAATCAACATCGCCCATCAGTTTAGATAGATGTAGTTTAACTGATGCCAAGGTAGAATGTTGGAGCCAATTCGGACATAATTTGCCTATTGAATAAGTGGTCACAGAATGGTCATTCTCAAAACGGGGATCGGCCCTGATTTGTTTGAAGCCATCAGCTAAACCCAGAAAACGATGTTGGCACGAATCAGCACCTCTGTGCCACAACAGCCAACCATTAGGATCCAAACTGGATATGTTAAAGGACGAGTTATGCAACAGAGTTTGCAATTCCCTAATGGAAAATTTTGTAAAATTACCCCAACCTGAATATTCTTCTACATCAGGGATGGAAGGAGTATTACATTTTTTAGAAGAAGCCAATCCAAAGCATGTCGTTTGAGAAATGGTAGAGTTAAAAAGTAACATATGATTTGGGATGAGACATGCACGGTGCAAAGCCTCAGTGCCTTGCACCTGCCAACATTTAGAACCCCAAATTGATTTAAGGTCAATCGTCTCCTTCCACAACGCGTAGCCTCCAACAGCTAACTGGTCTAGGAAGGACTTCGAATACAATAACTTAGTTTCGGTAAGTCTAACCGTGGACATGCATTTTTCTGTCATTTTAAAATAAAATGAAGCGGGATTGGACTGATTAAAGTCGGTAAAATAAGTGTACTTTTTCAAAAATTCTACTTGAACTGCCTCTTAAAGGAGCTGGGCAATGCTCCCACAGTGTATAATCTACAGTATATCTCCTGGAACTAGTCTTGTGTAAGAAGTGGTTGCCAAAATGTTGGTAGCAAAATAAATTACCATAATTAGCAGAATCTAAATATAAATCTTCAGCATCAAATGCAGCATAATATTTCAAATCGGAAAACAATGCTTCCACGGCCTGAACATCCCAATCATCAGAACATATGTTTTGTTTCACCACATCCCCCATGTTAACTCTAAGCACAATAGGGACATTAATGACTTCAGTGGGGCCATGGATTTGAAATTTAACAGCATCCCATAAAATCCCATCTAGGACAGGCCAAGCAGTGATGTTAACAAATGCCAAGTCTCTCTTCAGTCTGTGGGCTGAATGTGAGGAGGAAAGGGGTGCCAATGTTCCATTTAGATGTAGAATGCATGCTCTCTCTTCGACATAGTGTCCATTGACTAATCGGAAAAAATAAAACACAAAACCAATTGACATAAAAAGCTAAATTGAAAAAAGCACCAGCCAAACGTATGTCCAAGGAGGAATCAAAAAATGTTTTTTAAATAAACTTGTATATACTGCAATCCGAGAGGGCTTTCCTGAAGTGTGCGAGACAGTGTCAAATGAAAATCTGGATTCTGTGGCCAAACGTGTTTGCAAATCAGGCATCGATAAGTCAGTTGGGTAAGTGTAGTCAATTTCATCAAGGTTAGTACCAGGCAATGTACTTAATAAAGGACTGGAAATTGTAGGCCTCTCGATGGCCATCTCCGGCTCAGGATTAGAAGCCGTGGCCAAAACAGAATTTCTCACAATCGAAGGACTGGAGACTGCCGGTGTCATACTAAGAAGAATCGGCCACTCTGTGTATCTTGACATTGTCAATAGAGATAAACCTGTTTTCTTTACGACCTGGAAGTGGTGGTAAAATGACTGTTCTTGTGCCCTTCACACCAAGCACAGGAACCGGAGCTCGGTAGGAGGGACCAAATTATTTCTTGTTCTCGATCTTCTCCCGAACCAGTTCTCCAACTTGGGGTAGCCAGCCAACTACCGGGATCTGCAATGCATCATCCGAAGTGGAGGGCAAATGTTCCTTTGCAAGACTGTCTCTTGTCTTTTGTAGAGTCTGTAAAACATTGCAATGTTCATCTACGTCAAAGGAGGCAGCGCTAGCCACCGAGTCTAGACCGTCAAGGTCCGGTACATACATCTTGATACCAAAGAGCATTTCGTATGGGGTCCGCCCACCCAGAGACCTTCTAGGGAGATTATTGAGATGGGCTAGCTGCACGCAATTGAGATGGGCTAGCCAGTTCCTGCCAGTGCCTATAACGCGAGCTGTCAAAGATTGCTTTAAGTCACGGTTCATTCGTTCCACTACACTATTACCCTCAGGTCTGTATGGAGACGAAAACTTGACTTGGACCCCCATCGAAATCATGGCATCCTTATACGCCTTAGAGGCGAAAGCCGGACTCTGATCCGAATGGAAGGTACCACAGGCAAAAATCCCTACAAAGACGCGCAAATCCCTTATGACAGTCCGTGAATCAGCGCTGCTGTGGGGCCAGACCCAAACAAAGCGTGTGCATGAATCAATTGCGACTAAGATGTACTTGTATGCAGTATCAGAAGAAAAAGGACCGCAGTGATCTAAATAAACACATCCCAGTGGTTTATTAGATATGTACAACTGTGTCTGGGGCGGAAGCGCAGCAGTCGAAGGCTTAATCTGTTGGCAAATGTCGCATTGAAGGACATAATCGCGCGTCTGTTTGTACAGTCCCCGCCACCAAAAACGTTGTTGTAACTGAGACACAGTGGCCGAAACGCCCGCATGCGCAGACGCAACACCTTCATGTGCCGCTGTGATCAATGTATGTCTGCGATCCGAGTTGGGAATCAACCTCTCCCCAACTTCAGGAATTTTCACATAAGGAACCTTATCAGGACTTAAGTGGTATGTGTACTTCGAAGGGAACCCCGTAGGATATTTACTTCCCTTCTCAGTGGCAGCAACAGCATCCAAGATATCATCATCAATCTTACTTTTGGACCGTGTAACTGCTGCAACTAAATATGTCGATACCGCAGATTTCGCTGCCTCATCAGCAAGCGAGTTGCCAACAGCGTGTACTCCAATGCGCTGATGACCCAGAGTATGAATTACAAACACGAGTGGTAACCGCTCTTTAAGCTCTGCCACTCGGACACAGATCATTTTATGTTTTATTGTGCTACCCTTGGAATCACGAAAGTCATTCTGAATCCTAAAGAACAAGTTCTCATTGTAAGACTGGACACAGTAGTGAGAATCACTCACAATAAGAGTCATCACACTAGGATCAGCGGACTCTAATGCAAGCATCAGAGCACGAAGCTCTGCCAATTGTGCGGTGCAGTCCCCTAGTGTCTGGGTGTGCACGACACTAGACTTGAACTCATCGTTCACCATGGCACCGACCACAATAGCACATGCGGAAACGTAGGCGTGTTTAGAACCATGCGCAACCTGCGCCGAACCATCAGAGTATATGATGCAATGGAAATCCTCCAAAGGCCTCATAGCCAAAGGAGCTGGATGAACGAATTCATACTGTAAATACTCCTGACACCGTAAGGTGGCATAAAAAATAAACGTGACATCCGGGGACGTCAATGATGCAGTCCATTGTATCCACCGAGGGTGCAAAGCTTTTGAATTAGGTACACTGGCTTTCGTAGTGTACAAGTGTGACTTGTAAGCAATAGGTACTGTGTCTCCTTCGTTAAACGTCAGGCAAGTGAAACCCACCGTCCCAGGGATGATTCTTATCACCAGGTTGGTGTGGTAGTCACGAGTCAGTAAGAATTTAGAAGCGAGCAGATCAGCCTGCAAAGATTGCAGGATAGCTGAGTGCTCAGGCAGCCAGTTTGATTTGGTAAAAGTTGGTTGTATCAAAGCATACAGAGGCTTGATACGCTGGGCATATTCAGGAATGTATGTGCTCGCGAAGTTCAAAAATCCCAGCAAAGACTGTAATTTTTTCAGAGTTGTCGGAGCGCGCAGCTGTGCGCATTTCTCCAAGAAGTGAGGAGCCAAACCTCTACCTTCATTGTTGAGCTCGTAGCCCAGGAACAACACTGTATACTCTGCAATGTGCGATTTTGCAAAGTTGAATTTGTAACCGAAGTCTGCAAAGCTACAGATTAAGCGGTCAACTCGACACAGATGCTCCCAAAGTTCGTCGTCTGTGAGATAAATGTCATCCACATACGAGCATGCATCAGGGTCGATTCTCTCCAAGAGAGAGACAATGCGGGCAGTAAAAACCCCAGGACTATTTTTGTAGCCCATAGGTAAACGTCGAAATTGTTTTTGCACACCGCCGCAAGTAAAGGAGGTCCATTGGGAACTCAGACCGTCCAAATGGTGGGCATAAAAACCATTGGAAATGTCAAGCGTGGTCTTAAACCGCTTATGCACAAGACTATCCACCAATGCAGAGCTGTGAGTATTTTGTACTGCACAGGTACGGCAATCCGAGTTAAAATGCCGGTAATCCAATACCAAACGGTACGAACCGTCAGGCTTGGTCACAGTAAAAAGAGGGTTATTCATTGGTGACACATGTTTCAATCACTCCTTGATATTCCAATTGATCAAGGATTTCCGCAACGGAAGCCTTAGCTTCACGTCTAATGGGATATTGAGGTTGAGGCTGCGGCTGAGACCGCAAAAGAATCTCGTGGTGTGGGGAAAATTTATCCCAACCACAGTGTGTACGGTACAGAGCCGGCGCCAGAGCCTTAGCCCACTCTTCTGCAAAATTCAGCGCATGCTCCTTCGAGACTGTGTGCGCGAAACTGGGGGGGATTACCTCCTCCCCTCGCGGAGCTGCGAGAACAAAAGGTGGGGGCCAGTCAGCTCCGCTAACAAAATGTCATAAGTAGTCGTAAGATTTTCCCAAAATATCCCTTTTATGGTACGCTGTATGTCACCTTCTATCAAAAGGACAATTTCTTGGAGTCTGTCAGGGGGAGCAACTCTAGTGTCAGCTGTTTCCATTACAACATAACGGTCAGTCGCTGTCACCTTCAGTAGTGGACGCAGGGCCTCTCGCACTATGGTAATCTCCGCCGCGCTGTCCAGCAAGGTCAGAGCCCATGTCAGATTCCGAAGCCGTGTTCTCACTATCTGTGGCATATCTCACTGTTAAAGCGGTGACTTTCTTCTTTTGAAACTGGGGTCTCTTCGGTGTAGAGCCGTCCTGCTTTCCTGCACTGTCTTTCGGGCGGGGCTGGTCGCGTCCTTGCTGGCCACCCCGACCCCTGCCGCCTCCTCCACCACCGGTCGCCGAGGCCGATGAATCCTGAAAAGAACGAGGAGAGCGTTGATCAGAAACCTGATAACGATCAGGTGATTTAATCTTCGCGCGTTCGCGCAAGTCATAAACACGTTCTGTAGGGGCTGGCAATGGAGACGCAGGACGAGACACCTGTTTCTGTTGTTGTTGCTTACCCTGTTTTTGTTTTTTAGGCCAATTTTGCTTTTTGGTCTTGGGCTGAACGTCAGTCTCTGACTTCTGCCCTTGGGGTTGGTTCTTCTCTAGTAGAAAAAGGCTTGAGACCCCTACTATTGCGGCCCACGGTCTTATAAGCCGCCACAATAATCCTAGCTAACTGACGGGGTTTCTCGGCATCGGGAAGCACCTGCAAAGCATTGGCTACCTGAAAGTTCACTGCATCTCCCTTGACATTAGCAAGTACGAGATTGCAAACTACATCAAAGGTGCCACATAGGCGCATACCCAATTCAACCGCAGTCTCGGGTCCGTGCTCATCCTGAACACGCTTAAGGACCGTAGGCAGGACAGTCATAGACGGAGTGCCGTAACACCTCGCATAGACCGCCGCAAATGTTCTACCCCAGGTCTTGCATTCACCGATTTCAGGGGCCAAGTCTTTAGGTAAGCTTATCGTAAGAATCCTGTGTTTTTCACCAAGAGTCGTGTTAGGAAATACTGCTTCCAGCTGGTCAAATTTCTCGGCAAGCCAGAAAGGAAAATCATCCTTATCCAGGGGTCGCTTGCCCATCACTGCATTGATCATCACGGGACTGAGCTTCATGCCGCCCTGTCCTGCAGGAAGCGCCGCACCACCCGGGGCCCCGCCCGGGAGATTACGGGTTATGTATTGTACTAACGACCGAATCACGCTAATTGCGACCACATGTAGTCGTCTTAACTTAACTACGGTACATGCGCCGTGTTGAGGATGAGGAGTAAATCCGGCCAAAACAGGCCAATTTGCGCCTGGAATGGACAAAGGACCTAACCTCGGAGCTGTCAAAGAGTGGGGGAGGGCGCCACCAAACCAAACGCGGTGCTGCCAAGTATCTATAGGTACTTCCTGTGCCCTATACGGAGTATATTCATTCGGCACAGCAGTGGGAGTGTGTGTGTGGAACACACCTGAAGTTCCGTCCACAGCTGGGAATGTCACCCACGAGTAAAAGATTTCGTAAGGGTAAGCTACCTCTGCACTCACCACCATTATCACGGCCATGCCATCCACGGGAACATTATACTGCAGCAAATGGTTGCGCACCGCAATGCGACTATGCTGCGGAATGTCCACCGCGGCCATAACGACAGAGGAAGATAAAAGGACAAAGTAAACTTTGTAGCACAACTGGGTTGTAATTCAAGGAAACCGTTTAGAAAGATTCAAGCTTGAAAAGACCTATTTACAAAAATAGGTAGGTTTTTCCGACACCACCGTTTTCCGGAAACGATAGTGAAGGGGTTAAGGACTGAATGATGTACTACTCAAGTGTCATGTAATACGACCACCGAAAATGTTGGGCGCCATGTCTACAGGGATCCTGTTCTCCTACAGAACTGTGCATAGAGACTTGGAACCTCAGTGAGTTAGGGGTGTGCCAAAACTCACCTTAGTACCCAAAATCCCCTTACCTGACTAGCTACAGTGTCTCATTGGTCATTACAAACTCCCAATACTTAGACAAACCAGAACATGGACTTAGATTACCTCAGGTAACGTGCAACACATGAACACTCTTTCGTTATACAATCATTTCAATTCAAAACAAGGAGTAAATGAGGACACAAGCATATTTGAAATGTTTATTTACCAATGCAGGGTTCTCAAACGCAGTATCTTAGATAATACCAGCAAACATATTATAAGAAGCAAAGTAATCAGCATAGTTACTAGTCCATAGAATGCAAAAGGTGACAACATGCTAAAATGCTGAAATGAATCGGGTTTAACAACACCTAATTCTCACCCTCCCTAACTAGCATATTATATTATATCTAAGAAGGTCTCATTGGGTTTTAGCAGGGCGGCCCCATACCTCAAGATCCTAGTGGTAAGGGATCACATCATCTTCCACCAGCTCTCTGCATGCGAAGCACCATCAAGTGTGTATTTGGGTACGCTGCGTGAAGCAATATAAAAAACGTGCCTAAAGCCAGAATTTGGCTGCCGCTGCATGTTATGTCTAGGAAGGTGCGAAGATCAGACCTCACAACAACCACTGTGTCGAGTTATCCTTGAAGGCTTCAGCACTCACTGTACAGACACAGTTCACTAAGCAAAGCTGATATCAGAGTAATAACATATTATTCTCGTGTGAATCCAAAGCGTTCTACTAGGCTCAAAGCTAAAACAACAGTTTATGTGTTGTGTGCAAAAGCAGCAGAAAGGAAAAATGGCGTTTCATCTTCTAATAAGCTCATGCTAACTTAACACAGCATATAGGCAAAGCGTATCTATATGACAACGTAAGATGGTTGCAGGGAACTACTGATGGATGGAGCCAAGAGACCAAAAGGTCACAATATATGTGGTTTATGTTCCAAAAGGGGGGTATGCACACATTCTGCATTACACATTCTCCTCATTCATACACGGTTATTAGTATCATAGGTGAAGTCAGTTTATAGGACATCAATGATGTCATTGATGATGTCACTGAAATATCAGTTGTAAGGGAACTAGACTATTATTTGTGCAGGATGTGAGGCTTGTGCAAGTACCAGGTCCACAATTTCCCCCTCACTGGGAACCAAACACCCCATAATAGCGCTTAACTCTCACAGGGAAGCAAAGGAGAGCAGTGCAAGGCCTACTCACGGGGTGGTGCAGGCTAGTAATCACCATTCACTGGCACGCAATAATAACACTCAATAAATAATCGTCCACTCTGTGCTTTTTTTTTTTGTTTGAATTTGTTTATTGGGTTTTTTGGTTGCATTTACATAAACAATACTTCAGTGATCAATCGAGGTAAACGTTCAGTACAAAAAAAATTTTAAGTCGTTAAGATACAATTGGAGATTAGGGTTCTGTTATACATTTCACAATGCAGGACCAGTGTCTGTCGATCGTCCCTTTCTGTGTGCTTTGGTAGCGCGTATCATGTGGCATCCCATCAATGTATCTGCGCACCCCACGGGCGGGATCGTCTCAAATATGTGAGTCTGTTAACTGCACCTGTGGCATCGTGATGTCTCTATGTTTGCAGTCAATCCTTGAGTAACATATGTGAGTTGCACCCTGTCGAACTCGATCTCGTCTCCATACCCAGTGACTATGGGGGTGAACCAGTGAACTCGGGGGAGGGATGGGTGTGGGGGAAGGACGGGAGGGGGGGGTTTTCAAGGTCACCTGTGTCCAAGCACAGAGTACATATTCTCCGGTCATTGGGTATATGCCTATAGTGAGCGTCGGTGTTTTGTGTCTAGGTGTCGTTGGGTCGCCGAGTGTGGTCGCTCACGACGTGTACGTAGAATCTGTGATATGCTTATGTAAGCGTGGGGGTTGGTGTCGTCGGACGTATCGGGGATTGCGGGGTTGTAGGTGGCTCCTGAGGGCTAGTCGCCTGTGTGAAGGAATATAGTAGTTGCGCCCACTCCTGGGATATGGGATGTTTGCGATGTCCCCGCGCCTCCTCCTCCCGGAGTATCTCCTCCTCCGCCTTACCCCATTTACGTACCGCACCGATCCATGCTGCCTCTGGTGGCCCTGTTGGGGTCCTCCAGTGCATGGCAATACTGCGTTTCGCCAGGAGGATTGCTAGTGATAGGAATCGGCATTGCGTTTTCTCAGTTTTCCGTTTGCGGAAAATCCCGAGTGCGCTTGCCTCCCACGTGTGCATGGTGGCAATGCCCGTAACCTCCTCCAGTATCCGATGGATCGTGTCCCAATACTGGCGGATAGTGGGGCAATCCCAAAACATGTGTCTGAAGTCGGCCCCCGGGGTTCGACATCGGGGGCATTCGAAGTGGGTATCCGGGAAGAATCGTTGGAGGCGGCCCGGTGTGAGATAGGCCCTGTGTAGTATGTTAAATTGTATGTTACGGAACCTTGCGTTTCTGGAGACATTTTTGGGAAATTCCAGGGCTGATCTCCATTCCCCGTCGTGGACCACTCTGCCGAAGTCTGTCTCCCACTTCTGGCGTAAAGACTGGAGGGATGGGAGGAGTAGCGATCGTATCGCCCTGTAAAGCCATGTTACTAGGTGTCTCCCCACCCCCATGTGCATGATCGTGTGAATGACCGGATGTGTCGCAGGCTCCCCGGCCTCCGAGTTCCAGTGTGTGTTACTGCTATCTAATATTTGCCTATGGAGCAAAAACTGTCCCGGGGGCAAGTCGTAGCGGTCCATCATCTGTTCGAACGTTTGCAACTGTCCATCTTCGAACAGAGATCCGATTTCCGTGATCGCCAGTTCTGTCCAGACCCTAAGCATTCCCGGGGAATAATACGACTCTCTACGAGGAAAACCCACCAGTGGCAATAGAGGCAAATATGGTGGCTGTGTTTTGGACATGCGATGTATACGCATCATGCACGTTCGGGCAACGGACACCTGCCGTGGATATGTCCGCAGAGGTTTAGTGCCTGGCAGCAGAAGTCTGACGATCGCGGCCTGCGAAAGAGGGCCGTTAGCTGTGATGATCTCCCCTGTGTGTCGTCCCGCCGTCCAATAAGACAACCACTGGAGCTGGGCTGCCAGAAAGTATGCCTCAAAGGCCGGTGCCCTCAGTCCTCCCTCCGTGGTAGGTAGGTAGAGTGTGGTGAGTGCTACCCGTTTTCGACCCCCTCCCCAAATCAGGTCCGTCAGAAGAGTGTTCAGTTCCCCAAAGAATGAACGCGGTGGGATCACTGGGAGATTCGCGAAACTATACAGCAGGCGGGGGACCATAATCATTTTTGCCAATGCCACTCTGCCTATTGGTGCCAGCGGGAGTGTCTTCCAGAAGTTGACCGCTGACCGAAGGCCAGCTAGCGTCCTATGATTCCCCGTGTATAAGTCTTCCGGGGTGTGGTACAACCATACTCCCAGGTATCGGGGGGCATCGGCATTCCAGGCCAGTGTTTGAGTACCCATCTGAATCTCGAAGGGGGCCACATGGGGGCTCAACGGGTATATGGAGGATTTCCCCCAGTTGACTTTTAGGCCCGATACTATCGCAAACTCCTCTAGTGTCCTCCAGATGCACGTCAGGTCGCTCGTGGCATCCCTAACATAAATCAGGAGGTCATCTGCGTATAGAGATACGCAGTGCCACGTGTGCGCCAGGGGGATACCCCAAGCTTCACCCTCCCGTCTTAGGCGTATCGCCAAGGGTTCGACCGCCAGGGCAAACAGGAGGGGTGACAACGGGCACCCTTGTCTAGTCCCTCTGTCCACGGTGAATTCCGAGGAGATATAGGTGCCGATCCGGACCCTGGATTGGAGTTGTGTGTACAGGAGCTTGGTATAAGCGATTAGGCGGGAGCCAAAGTTGTTCTTGGCGATGACGTCGAACAAATATGACCATAGGAGGGTGTCAAACGCCTTTTCGAGGTCTAGTATGAGGCAAGCTGCATTCGGGAACTGGGCTCTAGTTATGTCTTGGACATGGAAGAGCCTACGGAGATTTTGGGATGTGTTGCGGTTTGGCACAAACCCGTTTTGGTCGGGATGGACCAACTGGGGCACGACTTGGGCATACCTCGTCGCTAACAGTTTACCTAGAATTTTACAGTCTGAGTTAAGTAATGTGATCGGCCTGTAGGATGAGGGGAGCTGGGGGTCCCTATGTGGTTTCAGGAACGATACTATTATTGATTCCCTGAGGGAGCGTGGGAGGACTCCCACTCCGAGTGCATCTTCGAACATAATCGTCAGACGCGTGACAAGGTAAGGCAAGAAGGTCTGGTAATACTCGAGGGGGAAGCCGTCCATGCCTGGGGCCTTGTTTCTGGCTAGCATCCCGATCGCGGCCTTGATCTCGGCTTGTGTTAGTTTCCTGTCTAGGTCCTTCCGGAGCGCCGGTGAGACTTGGGGGATAGGCAACGGGATTAGGAAGTTAGACGCCGCGAGGGTGTCGCCTTGGTTAGGGGTCTGGTATATTTGCGAGTAATATGTGTGAAAAACCTGCATGATTGCTATCTGGGATGTTTGAAGATGACCGGCCTGATCTGTGATTTCCGTGATAGGTTTCAGGTCGGGATCCTGTCGCGCTACCCATGCCAAGAGTGTGCCACCCCTGTTGCCCTCCCGGTGCATCCTACCGGCATATTTTCTGAAGTTGTATTTACGCAGGTCTCGCAGTGTCTCAGCATATTTTGATTTAGCTTCTGCTATTTGTTGCTGGGTCACTTCGCCGCGGTCATCCGCTCGTAGCATGGTCGCCAGCTTCTGTTCTGTGTCATGTAATGCGCGTTCTAGCCCTTGTCGTACCCCTAGTACTTGTTGGATGCAGTGTCCCCTCGCTACCACTTTGTGTGCATCCCACTCCACGAGACTAGAAGATGCCGAGCCCGCATTGAGTCTGAAGTGTTCCTGCAGGTGTTCCCCGTGTTCATGTGTGAATACCTGATCTGTGAGGCACTCCCGAGGGAGTTTCCAGGTAGGAACTGGGGGGTGGGGTGGTCTCCACCGGAGGGTCAGGGCGTGGGCGTCGTGATCCGACAGTACTCTGCCTAAGTAGTCCGTGTGTCTAGCTTTGGCGTGTATATCAGGTGAGCAGAGAAATCGGTCAAGTCGCACTCGAAGGTCGTGTGGAATGGAGTGAAATGAGTACAGTTTCGTCGTGGGGTTCAATGCTCTCCACGTGTCCGTCAGTGCCCAGTGTCGAACCCATGTATTGAAGAGTTCCGTCTGTCTGTATATCGGTGATCGTGGTGGTGGGGGACGGGACCGGTCGAGGGCCGTGTCTAGAACACTGTTATAATCCCCTCCTAGGAGCCAAGGGGTGTGGGTGTAATGTGCCAATGTGTTTGTGAGGCGAGACCAAAAGACGTTCTGCTCTACATTGGGGGCATAGATGCTGCCTATCAGGATAGGTTGCCCATCCAGTTGTCCTTCCAATAATACGTAGCGTCCCTCCTTATCTACCACCCTGGATTGTTCACGGAAGGGGACTCCCGGTCTGATCCAGATTAGTGTGCCCCTGGCAAATGCAGAGTACCCTGTGGCACAGATCACGCCCCTCCACTTCCTCTGTAACTTGCCGACTTCCGCTGTCGTCAGGTGAGTCTCTTGTAAGAGAGCTATATGTGCCTGTTGTCTCTTTAGGTAGGCATAGACTGCATACCGTTTACTTGCCGTATGCAGCCCCCTGACGTTTAGTGTGATAAAGGTAAAGTCCGTGTTAGGGGGCGTTGTCATGTGATTGTGTCCGTCGTAATGGTTGGCTCCTCCGCCAACTCTCGGCTACGTCTAGGATCGCTCTCGCTCACATCTCCTCCCTCCATACTTGATTTCACCGTGACCAGAGCACCACCTCCCGTGTAGGTATCAGGGTTAAAAGGAAAGGGGCTTAACATGGTAACAACATATGGGAAACAGTCCCAACTGAAGGGGCCCATTGCAAGGCACGATGAGCCCAAACTGTACATCTCGTACTGTCTCTAGTTCGTTTGGTGTGAGGGGGTGGTAAGGCGGCGGAACCCCGATCTGGGGCCAAGGCCACTCGCCATAATGTGTCTCTGTGTGTGTGTATGCTACCACCCATACCTTAGGCGTGTCTTCTCGGCTTCCGCCGTCGGCTGGATGCTCTTCCATCGCAATCTTACCGCTGGGCGTGTCTGGTGCCATCAGATGAGTGTGTCCGCCGTCTGTGGGGTCACCAGTGGCGGGGAGGCGGAACCATCTCTGGAGGTGCGGACGTCGCTCTGATCTTCATCTTCGGATGTAAAGATGCGGGGGCCTCGATCCACTTCCCGTTCGGCGTTCAGTTGCTCGATCTCCGCCGCTGCCTGTATGGCTTTCCGTCGCTCTGCTATGATTTGTTCCAAGTCTGGGACGCGTTTGACGCTGGGCGACGGTGGTCGGTTCATCTGTGTGAGCATGACCTTTCTGGCACGAATTCGCCGCCGTCTGCTGGACGCCGTGCTCGACGGTGTGTCCTCGTGGTCCGATCGAGGCTGACTGCGGTGATCCAACCAGTGTCTTGCCTCCGCCGGATCCGTGAAGAAGTGTGTGGCATCCTCATAGATGATCTTGAGGCGGGCCGGAAACAGAAGGGCATATGGTATCTTAAGTTGACGCAAGGCTTGCTTTACTGTGAGGAATGTGGCGCGTTGGCGTTGTACTGCTTGGGAATAGTCCGGGAACACCATCACAGTTTTGTCTTCCACCCTGAGGACTTTCGCTTGCCTGGCCGCCCGCAGGATTGTGTCCCTGTCCTGATAATGCAGAAGTTTCAAAAGGAATGGCCTGGGTGGGAAGCCAGCTCGAGGTCGTCCAGTCGGCACCCTGTGTGCCCTTTCTACTGAGAAGAACGGCGTCAGGTCTTGGGTCCGGGTGAACGTTTTTATCCAAGACTCGATATATCGGATAGGGTCTTCTTTCTCCACTCCTTCCGGCAGATTGATCAGACGTATGTTGCTCCGACGGGAGCGTCCCTCTAAATCGTCCGCCTTGTGTTCCAGGAAGGTGACCTTCTCCTGCAGGTCCTTGATGGCTTTTTGGTTGAGCTGGACCTGAGGTTTTAGTTCTTGGAGCGTGTGGCTCTCCTGCTTCACCTTATCTGCCAGCTTTCTATGGTCGTCTCGCAATAGGGTGATGTCCGAGGCCAGTTCTCCGAACTTCGTTTCCATGGAGACTCGTGAGTGCTCGATGGCCGCCAGGACTTTGTCCAGCTTCGTGGACATGTCCGATTCCTGTATTGGACCCCCGGTCTTTGATCCACGTGAGGGGCCCGGGGATGGTGATCTTCTCTGTGCCGGTGTCGTTGGCACCGCTCGCTGCGTTCGCCCCATGGGTGGTGCGGGTGACCTACCGGTCCGATCTGGCCCGTCTGATGTGATGCAAACCCCTATGCGTGACGGCGCCAAGCAGATCGGGCTTCCGACTTCCCCTCCGCCTATTGTAGTTCTTCCAGGTGGGTCCCCTGACACCCGGCTGGGGGGGGCTTGTGGTTCGCCCTTGATATGAGAGGTGGGAGGCTCTCCGAGTGAACGCACCCCGTTCCGTCTGATCTTCTATCGTGTCGCCGGGGTGGTCGGGGGTGCTCCTTCACTGCTGCCCGCCGCTCCCGGTTCCCCTGCAGAGTATAGATACAGCTAGCCGGTGCTCCCCGGAGGAGTTTGGGTCTGGGGCTCAAATTGGGGAATCAGAGCTCACCTCGGGGACGCACGTGTTGCTGCGTCCTGTCACCCTCCGTCTCGGGTTGCCAATGGAATTGTCACTTGGGCGCCAGTCTCAAGGAACCCCCACTGGTCGCCATGGTCGTTCTGCACCTGTCCCTCGCGGACTCATTTCGGCGGCGCCATCTTGGAATGGGAAGGTCTCAGGGACATCTGCGGGCGGCCTTTCCGGTGTCCAGGGGTGGTCGGCTGGGTCCTCACCGGCCTCCGCGTCCCCCTGGTGCGTTAATGTTAATGTTAGGCACACTTTTAGAGCGCACGGCTACCCCAAAGGGTGTCCCGGCGCTTTAGCAAAGATGCCCCTAAAAACAGAAAAACCAAAAGGTATACAGACTGCAGAAACGCGGGTTACTCGGTGAAGAACAGAGTCTTCAGCTCCTTCCTGAAGGCCAAGAGATTATTTGCTTTCCGGAGGGAAAGAGGGAGTGCATTCCACAGGCAAGCTGTTACGTGTTGGAAAGAGCGACCTCCCATCCGCACACGTTTGACCACAGGCACCTCCATTTTGGCCAGGTCCGCCGACCGCAGAGACCTTCGTGGCACATAGAAAGCAGTGCGCTTCCTAAGGTAGAAAGGGCCGGTCGCATGGAGAGCTTTAAACGCCAATGTGAGGAGTTTAAATTTAATTCTCTCCGCAATTGGTAGCCAGTGAAGCCTGGCTAGGAGCACTGAGGCTCTTGCTCTCCTCGGCAGGCCATAGATGGCTCTGGCCGCCGAATTCTGTGTGACCTGCAACCTAGATATCAAATATTTAGGTAGGCCCGCGAAGAGCGCATTTGCATAGTCCAGGCGAGAACCCACCAACGCCTGAACTATATTCCTGCGGTACTGCAGAGAGAGCAGGGGCAGAAATTTTCTAAGCATCTTGAGGATGCTGAAGCATTTCCCTACAAGTCCCAGGATGTGGGGACGAAAAGATAGATCAACGTCAAGCACCACTCCAAGATTTTTTACCTGAGCTGAAGGAGCCTCAGGGGGGAACATGTCCTGGGGCCACCACGACTTCCAGTCTGCGTCTGGGGCACAGCCAAAGAAGAGCAGCTCAGACTTGTCTGAGTTGCACTTTAGGCTGTGCCGCTGGAACCACGCAAAGACTGCGCTCAAACAGTCCTTAATTCTGCCGCCGTTGAAGACCTCACCCTTCCTGCAAGTGAACAGAAGCTGGGTGTCATCAGCGTAAGAGATGACCCGGGCCCCGAACGCCTCCGCTACCTCCGCCAGAGGGGCCATGTAAATGTTGAAAATGGTGGGGCTCAAGATAGATCCTTGAGGCACCCCCACCTCTAGCGCAGGCATTTCCGCCGAGAACGGCGGAGCCCAGATCACCTGTCGGCGGTCGGCAAGAAAGGATTGAAACCAGTTGGGTCTCCAGGGGTCACCTCCGTCCGAGTCTCCCGTGTTAGGAAGGTCCCGCGCCGTCTTCTGGTCGCCGGGTCTCCTCGGCGGGTCCTGGTATCGCGACTCCTCCCCCGATACCGCCGCGTTGAGCGAGGGGTAGCGCTCTTCAGATGCGGTGTGTGGCGCGCTCCGGGACCCGGCAACGAAAAGGGTCGCACTGGTCACTCGGGACCCTCCTCGTCAGTATCTGGGCGCCGCCATTTTGGGGAAGGCTCGGCCGAGGTCCTCCAGGGCCAATGCGGGCATGTCTCGGATCCGCCGTTTTTCCTCGAGGCGTCCCAGGTGGTCCCTGTAATTTCCTACATCTGCTGGTGGTGATCAAGGTATGCGGCGGCAGCTAAAATCATTGGCGTGGCGAGTGGCTGACCGGAGCTCTAAGGGAGTCCGTCCGCCATCTTAGCCAGCTTAGCCACGCCCCCCCCACTCTGTGCTTTTTAATGAGGAAAGGAAAGGTACATTTATTACACACACACTCTACTTAATACCACACAATAACAAATATACATACGGCTGGTGGAAATACCTTTAATGATTTTATATTTGATGCCTAAAGGGGCATGACTTGAAAGATCCAAGTACCACCCTCACATACAATATAGCACATAACCACATAAGAGGTAGTTGCCTTAACACAGGCCCATTGGCTTTATCATGTTACCTCACTTAAAGACCAGAATCACATGCTATAACGCATCACTCTATCATTGACTTCAGTAACCATAATCTATCTGCAATAATTATAATTTATACAGCATTGCAACCTTTCATGAATAATCATTCATATCAGTAATAAAGCTCATTTAAATAAAACAGCGTAAAAGCATATTACATGTCTATGTTTTTCTTTAAGCCACAAACATATAGTCATTAAGCCAAACCACTGAGGTCGCAACACTCTCAGAACAAAAATTCAAGCATTATGAATGTTCAAACTAAGGCTGAAAAGCCAGGGGGGAGGGAGTGGTGTCATAATTTCTTTGGCCTAGCAAAATTAGTGTCACTTTGCAAAGCTTTTTGGGGGGAGTTATTGCACTCCTGTAGCCACCATCCACACACTCTTATGGTCGTTGGTGAGGCCTCTGCTGTTCAGTGGCCAACAGATCAAGGAAAAGCTTTGGGCAAAAGTAAGCCCTGCAAGGCATTATGGGGCACTCCATTGAGGAAGCGGTCATACGTGATTAGAGCTGCTCCAAAAGCACTTCTTGTTTGTTGTGCAGGGCTTTGCGCCCTGAGTCTTCTGGCATTTTGCTTTGTATCCTTTATTTGTTGGTTGTGCCTGGGTTCAGCCCTGGCACACCCACTTGCTGCTTACGCTGGGGGTAACTCAGGGAGCACAAACTCAGCTGGCCCTGCTGGCTCCCTGGCCAGCATCCAGTATTGCCAGTGTGGGAGTCGGTAGTGCGCGTCCCCCTACTTGCTCCATGCGGGCAGGCGGACTCCTTGTGGCGGGAACCCTGCTACCCTCAGACACAAGCACGGGGAGTGAGGGCAAGCCCAACACAGTTGAGGGGGCAACAGTGGTGCTCCCCCTGCTTCCTCCCATTGTCAGGGGACCGAAGATTGTAATTAGTAGATTTATATAGTGCGGCTTATCACCCGTGAGGTTATCCAAACGCAGCTCTGGCCACTGCACCACATCCTCTCTGGGTTCCCGGGCACCTTCCCTCTTCTTAGGTAGCACGATGGCCCTCCCCCTTCTCTGCTCGCTTTGGAGGCCTGGAGATGGGGTCACTGGACCTTTTCTTCTGTCTTTGGGGGGGTGAGGTTGTGCAACGGCGCTCCCCCAGTTTCCTTGCTCAGTAGTGATCCCAGAGAGGGAATCCTAGGCACCCGTGTATGAAGCGGCCCGGGGTTTGGGGAGAGCTCTGGGGCGATCGCCCCACCGAACTTATACATTTTAAATGAACTTACAGGGGGGGTTTCTGAAGCATCGGAGCTCCACGTGCTTCATTTTCTCAGCTGTGGGATTCAAAGTCAAAGGTCAAATCCTCTTTCTTGTGATATCGTGGGCTCCATTGGGCCATTTTGCGCAAACCTAGGCTCATTTTGCTCCTAGTGGCGAGCCCTAGCCATCTGGATTATTTTCCACAGGCCTCTTGGCCTCTGTGTTGGTATACTTAGCAGGGGGCTGGTTCTACTAGTGCCTACCACCAGTCTTTCACCTTTTTCTTGTCCTCTGGTGCTACTCGCCTCCTGTTTGGGTGCAGAAGTCCAGTTCTTCCCCCTCAACTGATCCTTAGGGGGTGAAATGGGATCAACTTTCCTGGTCCTGGAAAGACCCTGGTCCTGGGTGTAGGAAACTGGAATTTTGTTGCAGATGTCTTTCCACTTTTTGCCCCCATTAGAACTACTAGGTGCTGATTTTCGACTCTGACAGTGCACTGAAGCCTGCTAACCAGACTCTAGTCTGGCTCTTTCCTTAGTACAAGGTAAAATGGTCTAAATGTAATGCATTTGGCACACACTTTAGCACCCCTGTAAGTCCCTAGTAAGTGGTACTGTTGGTACCTAGAGTATGGGTAATAAGGAGGGTTCATAAGGGCTGTAGCATGTATTATGCTCCCTAAGGGCCCCATTACAGATTCCATTCAGGCTGCCATTGCAGACTGCATGACATGGTGCAAACCCTATTTGAAACGCAGCGTGACACGCTCACTGTGTGCCATGGCAAATTCACTGCATGTAATATATGTAAGTGACTCCTAAAGCAGACCTACTAGCCCTAAGGAAAGGTTTACTGCATGAGGAGCTATGCCCATGTGCTGTGTAGTTCAATTACTAGATGGTACAAGTGAACAGGGAAGCCATATTAAGTATATAAACTGGGCACTGGTCATTCCCAAACTACAAGATGGCTTTACTGAATCCTAAGGGGGTTGGTATTAAACACCCTGTCTTAATAAATCTGAGCTGTTACCAGTACTAGATTTATTATGACATGCACACAGAGGGCACCTCAGAGGTGTCCCCTGAAAACCTTACCATTATCTAGTGGGCTGGCTGACTGGTATGGTTCAGCCTGCCACCGCAGATAGGTTTCTGACCCTCTGCAGGTGAAAGCCTGCGCAAAATGATGCCTGCTCCGGAGGAAGGTGGTCACATCTCAAGCAGGTTGGCTAGTGATTTAGCATATCAAAGCCAGGGGTTTCAAATCCGCTGCTGCCTTTGATATACAACTCTGGCTTCCCCAGACAAGGGAGATGCCACCCCCTGCCTTGAGGCCCATTTGGCACCAGGACAGGCAGGACATTTGCTATGTGAGTAGGTGTGTTACACCCCCAGGCTAGTTACACCCCCAAGGTGGACTACCTGATGTGATTCACGAAAGAAGGGTCCGCCATCTTGTTTTTGGTTAAATTAGGAACTTTGGGACAGGGTTATGCCCACAACCACACAAACCAGTCACTAAGGGTAGGTATTCCACAGGCTTCTACCCTTCACTAACCTGAACGCCCCTAAATGTAGTATTTACATGGCCCCCTGAAACCAGGATCTCAGATTTGTCTGCCTGAAAGATGAAGGACAAAAAAGAGCTGTAGATGTGAGAACTGTGGACCAGCATCAACATTGGTGCAAAACCCTGCCTGACTGCTGCTCGCCCGACAATCAATGACTCGTCCAGAAGCGGAGCAGCCTCCCCAATTTCTTGGAGGCCTGCCCACCACTTTCTCAACCCATCAACATCGCCCTTGGAGTGCATGAGCCACTCCTATGCACCTTCAGGCACTGACTGCAGCTGCCCGGTACACTGTTCTGTTGACCCCCAGGCCCACAGAGGGAGCAGCATCCCAGGAAGAGATTTTTGTGCTCTAGGAGTTCAGAACCGTTTGAGTGCCAAGTTTAGAAATGCCAGGAACCGCAGGAGCCGCCCTGCAACAATACCCGCGGTACCAGAGCCAGTTGCAAACTTGTTTGTGTTCAGAACATCACCACCGCCAAAACTTACCTGCACGTTGAGGGACTTTGAGAAAGGCCAGCTCCACACTGAGAGTGACCCTGCTGAGTTTCTTTTCCTTCTTCTGCAGGTACACAGAGAACTGTGAGAGCCTCTAACTCACCGACCCACCATACAAAACACATCCAGAGCCAGTTGCAAACTTGTTTGTGTTCAGAACACCACCACTGCCAAAACTTACCTGCACGTTGAGGGACCTCTAACTCACCGACCCACCATACAAAACACATCTACACACAAACTCCCCAGCCCACGTTCACTTAAACCGATGGTGTCTCTGTGGTCCTGAGACCCTCAAGAGCCGAGCCCCCTCATCCCAGGTTCTGCCAGACTGGTCCTCCAGTTGCCTCTTTCAGCCTTTTCTTACAGGTACTTTTCCCCATTACCTTTAACGTTTAGCATTTGATGCTACCACCGCTGAAAGCACCTCTTCACCCAAACACCTCAGGGCAGGTAAACTTGAACTCTTGGTGCTCTCTTGGACCTTGGCCCCTACTTACCTTAAGTCCAGAAGAACAGCTTGTCATGGTGTTGCCGTTGTCCAGGTTCCAGAGTCCAACTCAAACAACTCCTCTCCCTTGTGCAACAGTTTTGAAATAGGGTCGAAGGTTCTAGAAGCCAGGCAGCCCTGGCCAATCCTAGGGTGACACGTCACTTCCCCGCTCCTGTTCCAACCCTCCTGCACAGCGTTCTGTCAACCCACCGGCCCGCCGAGGGAGCAGCAGCCCAGCAAGATGTCTTTGTGCTCTAGGAGGTCAGATCTGTGCCTTTGTCAAGTTTGGAGACATCAGGACCCATAGGAGCCACACTCCACCAATACCAGAGGCTCTGGAGTCCGTTGCAAGCACCAATTCTTGTTTGTGTTCAGTCGCAACGCCTCTGCCGCCAAAACTTACCTGCATGTGAGCTCCACACAGAGAGTGGCCCTGCTGTGTTTCTTTTTCCTCTTCTGCAGGAACACCGAGAACAGTGAGAGCCTCAAACTCACAGACCCGCCAGACAAAACACCTCTGCACTCAAGCACCCCAGCCCGGGCTCACATAAACGGATGGTGTTTCTGTGGTCCTGAGACCCTCAAGAGCCAAGCATATCCCTCCACTCCCCATGGGTTTGTTCTGCCAGACAAGTCCCCCCCGCACCCTCTTGCAGCCATTTCTTATAGGTACTTTTCCCTATTGACTTTAGCGTTTGAGGCTTCTACCGCTGAAAGCACCTCTGCACCCGAACACCCAAGGGCAGTTAAACTTGAACTCTTGGTGCTTTCTTGGACCTTGGCCCCTACTTACCTTAAGTCCAAAAGAACAGTTGTGTAAGTCGTCTGTAAGTGTATCTATGCAGTGCACGTTTCTTCCATAGGATAAAAGTCCAGCGTTCGAGACTCATGCCTCAAATCGGACAGCTGTCATTTTCTAACTGTTTTTACTGTAAAAATTGATAACGTCTGAGGTACTTACTTGATTCTGATAATCTTGGTGTCTAAAATGATATGAAAAAGATATGTTATCTAGATATGTTATGCCACTAATACTGAAGCAGCAACACGTTCATGATCACCCCTTGCTCTCCAGCGGTCTGAGTCCCTGCCAGGACCTTTCCCACAAACAAATGTCAAAGAGGACCTCCATCCTGAGTTGGTTTCAGAGGTCTGGACTTCCTCCTTTGTTCAGTGGGCCTGGGATGTCCCAATCCTGGTACAGTGTGACAGCTAATTAAAGGATGCAGATTTTCCTTCCCACCCCTTCCTCCTCAGGAGCGGAGTGAAGCACTGTTAATTTCTCTCTTTGAGTAGCGAGGCCTTTGTTTCTTCTGCTGGGGAACATGGTGAAACCTGGGCTCAGATCCTGAGCTGAGCTGAGCCTGAGAAATATGAAAATTCTGAACGACCCATAAGGTGTACATACATCTGCTTGGGAATCAAACTTGGTGCTTACCTTTTTCCCAGTTTGACACCTTGCTGGGACTTTGTAGGCCAAAGGGAAGCAAAACTGCACTCTAGGGCAGATTCACACACACACACACACACACACACACACACATACATACATACATACATGCACATATATATATATATATATATATATACATATATACACACACATACATATATATACACACACACACACACACACATATATATACACACACACATATATACACACACAAATATATACACACACACACACACACACATACATATGCATAAACACACATACATATGCATAAACACACATATATATACATACACACACATATATACAAATATACACACACACATATATACACACATATACACACACACTCACACACACACATATACATATATATATACACACACACATATAAGTACGAGTTACTTACCTTCGTTAATGATGTATCTGGTAGAGACTATTCTAGCCACAGATTCCTTAACGCACAAGTTACTACTTGTGTAACGATATATCTGTAAGAGACATTAGTTAGTATTAGATTCCTTACCTTAGAATATCCCCAGGCGTCAGACTGGATCCGGAATTTTTTGCGTAGCAGTACCCTTGCGCGTCGGTAGGCATCGTCTGCGGCTCCGCGTCCGTCGTCGTGGGCGCCGTGATGACGTCGTCGGAGTACTTAGACGCCGCCTCCGCGTGCTGACGTCAGTTCTTAGACACAGCTTTTCCGCGCCAGAAACGCAGAGCCATGTTAAAAAAACCAACACTGGTGCCATTGAAACTAGGGCCCTGAAAGGGGACAACCCTAACCCTAGATATTGGTTCGCAGAACGGGGAGGATGGGTGGGTCGGTAAGGAATCTAATACTAACTAATGTCTCTTACAGATATATTGTTACACAAGTAGTAACTTGTGCATCTGAAAGAGACACGTTAGTATTAGATTCCTTACCTTAGAATAGATACCCCAGCAATACCAACCCCGGTGGTGGGTCTGCGAACCAATAATCACACCAGAAAGTCCCGGAGGACGGAACGGCCAAAGAAGCCATCCCTCCGGAATTGGCTGTCCAGGCAGTAGTGTCTTGCAAACGTGTGCAGCGATGCCCACGTAGCTGCCTGACAGATGTCTTGTAAGGGCACTCCCGTGCCCAGGGCAGTGGTAGTCGCCGTGGCTCGGGTAGAATGAGCCCGCAATCCAGCAGGAGGCTCCTTCCTAGCCAAGGAGTAGCATGCCTGGATACACAGGATGATCCACCGGGAGATAGTCCTCTTGTGCACCGCTTTCCCCTTCTTCGAGCCCACGTAACCAACAAAGAGTTGGTCATCCACCCGGAACTGGCGTGTGCGATCCAGGTAGAATGAGAGCGCACGTTTTGGGTCCAGACGGTGGAGCCGCTCTTCCTCTTTAGAGGGATGCGGTGGCGGGAAGAAGGTTGGCAAGGTGATAGACTGCCCGATGTGGAAGGCCGTGACAACCTTGGGCAGGAAAGAAGGTTTGGTACGCAGCACCACTTTGTCCGGATGGGCAGAAAGGAAAGGTGGAGTACAAGAAAGGGCCTGGAGCTCACTCACTCTCCTGGCAGAGGTGATGGCAACCAGGAAAGCAGTCTTCAAAGTCAGAAGGCGAAGAGGACAGTTGTGAAGCGGCTCAAAGGGAGCGCACATCAGAAATGTAAGAACCAGGTTCAAGTCCCACTGAGGCATCACAAACGGAACAGGAGGAAACGTGTGTGTGATGCCCTTAAGAAATCTATTAACAATAGGGGACTTGAACAAAGAAGGTTGATCAGGCAGCCTGAGAAAGGCTGAAAGGGCAGAAAGGTAGCCCTTGATAGTGCCCAGAGCAGAGCCCTGCTGGGCAAGAGAAAGAAGAGAAGGACCTCAGAAAGAGGGGCATTGAGGGGATCCACAGCCTTTGCTGTGCACCATGCCACAAATCTGTTCCACCTGCAGGCGTATACCGACTTTGTGGAGGGACGCCTGGCTGCCAGAATGATGTTACAAACTTCAGGAGGCAAGTCAAATGGCCTCAACTGTCGCCGCTCAATCTCCAAGCATGGAGGTGGAGACTGGACAGGTTCGGGTGGAGGACCGTCCCCTGCTGCTGCGACAGAAGGTCCTCCTGAAGAGGCAGACGAACCGGGGGATCGACTGACATACTGAGTAGCTCTAGATATCAGTACCTTCTCGCCCAGTCCGGAGCCACAAGGATGACTTGGGCCCGGTCGCGCTTGATCTTCTTCAGCACTCTGGGCAGAAGTGGTATAGGCGGAAAGGCGTACAACAGACCGCAACTCCACTCGCGACGAAAAGCGTCTCCGAGCGAGTGCCGCCTTGGAAATTCCAACGCGCAGAACTGATGACATTGCGCGTTCTCTTCGGTGGCGAATAGATCTAACCAAGGCTCTCCCCATCGCTGAAAGAGGCCTTGCGCCACGTCCGAGTTCAGACGCCATTCGTGATCCATCATGCACCGACGACTGAGCTCGTCCGCCCTGGCGTTCAGAGAACCTGCCAGGTGTTGAGCCACCAGGGTCACGCCCTGGCGTTCCAGCCATTGCCAAAGGCGAAGCGCCTCTTGACAAAGGATCCCCGCCTTGTTTGTTGCAGTACCACATGGCGGTGGTGTTGTCCGTGAATACCTGCACTACACTCCCCCGGACAGAGGGGAGGAATGCCTTCAGTGCCAGACGAATCGCCCGGAGCTCCAACAGGTTGATGTGGAGCCGGGTCTCCGCCGGAGACCAGAGGCCTCTGATCTCCGCCTCTCCCATGTGGCCTCCCCAGCCCTGGAGGGACGCGTCCGTCACAACTACGTGCTCCGGTTGGGGAAGGGAGAGGGATCTGCCGCTGACCCAATCGCGGTCCGTAAGCCACCACTGCAGCTGTCTCGCAGTGCCCTCCGAGATCAGGACGTGGTCGGATAGGTTGCCCTGATGCTGGGCCCACTGAAACTTCAGGTCCCACTGCAGAGCCCGCATCCGCCACCTGGCGTGATGCACCAGTAGGATGCAGGAGGCCATCTGCCCCAGAAGCCGCAGCGTCAACCTGACCGAAACCCGGGATAACGGCTGAAAGATGGGAATCAGAGCCTGAATATCCCGGACCCGCTGTTCGGGCGGATAAACCCAAAACCGCGCCGAGTCCAGAACCGCTCCGATGAAGAGGAGCTTCTGAGAGGGGCACAGGTGTGACTTCGGCACATTGATGGAGAACCCCAGCTGGTGCAGGAGGTCTGCCGTCGTCTGGAGGTGGCGGACGACTGTGTGTTGCGAGCCCTCCTTCAATAACCAGTCGTCGAGGTAGGGGAAGACTGAAACCCCTAACCTGCGCAGATGAGCTGCGACCACCGCCATCACCTTCGTGAACACCCGTGGGGCGCTGGTAAGGCCGAAGGGGAGCACGGTAAATTGAAAGTGCTTGTGGCCAACCATGAACCGCAGGTAGCGCCGGTGGGCAGGCAGGACTGGGATATGAAAGTAAGCGTCCTGCAAGTCCAACGCTACCATCCAGTCTCCTGGGTCCAGGGCAGCCAGGACCTGAGCCAGTGTCAGCATCTTGAACTTCTCCTTCCGGAGGAAGCCGTTGATGTTCCTTAGGTCCAAGATAGGCCATAGGCCCCCTTTGCCCTTCTTGGGTACCAGAAAGTAGTGGGAGTAGCAACCACACCCTACTTCTGGCCCAGGAACGCGCTCGATGGCCCCCTTGGCCAAGAGGGGCGTAACTTCCTCCTGCAGAAGTCGCAAATGATCCCCTGATACACGGTGGTGGAGGAGTCGCCTCGAAGGGGAGGGAGTAGCCCCTTCGGACGATTTGCAGCACCCACCTGTCCGATGTGCAGTGCGCCAGTGGAGGTGGTGATGGCGAACCCTGCCCCCCACTGGCGTCACATGGGCCTGAAAGCACGGACTAGGAGGGTTTTGAGGCGGATGCTGCGGGGGAAGGTGTGGACTAACCTCGCCGCTGCCCCCGACCGCCCGGACGGTGGTTCCCACGGCCGCCACCGCGTTGGGTATTGCCCTGCAGAGCGTGGCTGGCGGCGCGTGTGGGCGCACCCCTTCCGTGTCAGCCAGGCGTGGCGTCTGACCGCCACCGTCGTTGCCATCGCTCTACCTAGCGAGTCGGTGGTATCCAGCCCACACCTGATGGAATACTTGGCTGCATCCCGGCCCTCCACAAGGGCTTGGCCGAGTTTGGCCCATACCTCCAACGGACACTCTGGCAGCACCTCCGCGACCTTATCCCACACAGAGTGGGTGTAACGTCCCAAGAGGCAGGCGGTGTTGGAAGACCGCAGGCCCAGACTAAGGGATGAGAAGATCTTCTTCCCATACTGGTCATACCTCTTGGATTCCCTGTCTGGCGGGGCCGACCGGAATGCGGTCTGGGAATTGGAGGCCTGGATGACCAGGCTCTCGGGGGTAGGGTGGGAGGACAGGAAACATGGGTCGCCCGGGGCTGGGCGGTGGCGTCTGGCCACGTTCCTATCTACGGGCGAACCCGTAGCGGGCTTGGACCAACTGCCCAGAAGAACGTCGGTCAAGGCCTCATTAAAGGGCAGCAGAGGCTCGGCCGAGCTTGACTGCGGTATAAGGACCTCAGTGAGGAGGTTAGTCCTCACGGCCGCGACGGGGAGCTCAAGGCCCAAGGCCTTGGCAGCCCTCATCAGCACCACACAATATTTTGCCCTCTCCTGCGAAGCCACGGTAGGAGGGGAGACAAAACCAGTGTCTGGAGAGGTGTCCAGGCCACTGGCCTCCCCATGGTCTCCTGTCCAGTCCTCGTGAGACTGACACTCTCTGGTCAGAGGGTCCTCAGACCCCTCCCAGTCCTCTTCATCACCCATCTCCTGAAACTCAGGGTTCTCAACTAATGAGGCCTGTTCATAGAAGTGAAACTCTCCAAACGACGTCTGGAGCGGCGCCCATCGGGACCGTCCCGGCGCCGGAACAGGAACGAAGGTGGAACCGGGGACGGCGCCGCCCGAGGACGGCGCCGGAGGCGACACCTGAGGGTCCGACGTCGGGGAGGTCGTAAGGTCCACCGGCGACGAACCAGATCCCGAAGGAGGTCCAGCGGCGTCCTGCGCCGGAACAACTGAACCCCTCGGCGCCGGGCCCGAAGGCGTTGGCGGCGCCGGGGCCGAAGCACCTGACGGCGTCGGGGCAGATCACCCCGACCCGCTAGGGGTCCCAGACGGGTCCGCTGGGCCCAAAGGCGCCGTGGAGCCCGTCAGAGGAGAGAGTTTCCTCATGGCCATGAGGAAGCGCTCGACCTCCTCCGGCGTCGCGTTGAGCCCAGGGACCGTAGGGTATGGGGCTGGACGCGGCACCTGCGACTCCGTCGGAGCCGCGTGGGTGGTGTCACCCGAACCCCCGGCCGCATCGTGCGAGCGTCGGGGGGAGTCCGAAGAGCGATGACGGCGCTTGGACTTCTTGTGCCACTTACCTGGCGACTTCGACCCGGAGGAGTGCGGCCTACTCTCGGAACTGTGATGGCTCCGAGCCCGCGACCTGTCCCTCGACCTCCCATGGGATCGGGACCTCTCGCGGCGTGGGACCGACTGCCGGAGTTCGCGCCGCCTGCGGGACCGCTCCCGTCTGGCTTTCGAAGAGAGGGCCCGGCATTCGGAGCAGGCCTTGTCGTCGTGGTCGATGCCGAGACAAGATAAACACACGCGGTGAGGATCCGTGACCGACATCAGGCGGTCGCAATCATCGCAGTGCTTAAAGCCGGGCATCCCTACGGCACCGTCGGAGTCGAAAGACTTTGAGAACAATCAAAAGTGATCATAAAGTTAGTCAAAAAATGACTGGGTTACTGCTTTTTCCAGATCTGCGCTTGCTGGCACGGAAAAAAAAAGAACTGACGTCAGCACGCGGAGGCGGCGTCTAAGTACTCCGACGACGTCATCACGGCGCCGACGACGGACGCGGAGCCGCAGACGACGCCTACCGACGCGCAATGGTACTGCTACCCAGAAATTTCCGGATCCAGTCTGACGCCTGGGGATATTCTAAGGTAAGGAGTCTAATACTAACGTGTCTCTTTCAGATATAGAATTATCCCCAGGTGTAAGACTGGATCCGGAAAATTTTTCTTTGCCACAGCATCTCTGCATGCCGGGAAGCGGTACTACGTGACTCCGCCCTGACGTCGTCCACTGGGTCGTGATGTCAGCAAGGTCACATAAGCCCCACCCCGGCACACCGACGTCCGTTTTCTTCAGAGAACTTTTCCGCGCCACAACGCGGAGCCATCACAATCAAAAACTGTGAGAATATAGGAACAGTGTGCGAAAAAAATCAGATAAACAGAAAGGAAAAAGCAAACGGTGCGGAACAGCACCGTGCCAGGCACTGTGGCACCTAAAGTCATAGAAGGGAAGGGCAGAGCACAGCTACTGCGATGCGAAGCAACCCTGCAAGCACATACGACATACGACCTGAGGGCAGAAAAGTATGTGAAAAATGTCACAGCAGACGAAGAGGCCTGCAAACACAGTCCATAAACAGTGAAGGACAACAAGGCCAGAACAGAAGAGCAATGACAATTACCACCAGACAACCCCAGCAAGGGGAGGCGCATCCCCTGTAAGAGCCAAGGGCCGAGGCACAGCCAAGAGACCCAAACTCAGAGGACTACAGAGGAGTCCGAAATTTCAAGCAATGAAAAGGGGAAGAGCGTGAGTAGGCCCCAGGTTGGAAGACCAGGGTGCGGGGACGCAGAAGTACCCAGGAACCCACCAACCAATCACCAGAAAGGAAGGAGTGGATCAAACAAAAGCATCCCACTAGGGAGGAAGTGAGAGAGGGCACTCGCAGAAGGCAAAACCACCCGGAGGCAGGCGAGTGCAGAAGATCAAGCTAAGGGTCCTCGCAGACCGGGGAGGAAGGGCGGGTCATGAAGGAATCTGCGGCAAGAATTGTCTCTACCAGATACATCGTTACTGAAGGTAAGTAACTCGTACATCTGATAAAGACTACTAACCGCAGATTCCTTATCGCAAAATAGATACCCTAGCCATACCCAGAAGGGAGGAGGGCTTGCGAGAGAGCTTCCCAGTAGAAAGAAACACAGGGCCCCAGCAGGGGATGTGTAATAGGGACAAGAAGGGCGGCCCAGCCCCCACCAAGCAGAAGGAAGCAAGGACGAGGTGAAGGAAGGCCATGACACCCCTAGCCCAGCCAAGGTACCAGGGACATCCGCCAGAAAGCCCCGGAGGGACAGACAACGGCAGAGTAGCATACGGGAAGAAAGAATCACCCCAAGGCTCCAAGGAGAAGAGGTAGAAATGGAGACAAGCCCCCCCACAGGAAAACAAACAGTGAAGGGGACAGCTGAACCGGCCACAGCCTCGAGACAGCGGACAAGGCAGAAGCGGCTCCACAGTCAAGAAAGGCAGGCGTGAGAAGAAAGACGTAGTCTCCCAAGGCTTCAGCAGAACAAGAGGCAGGAGCACAAGGGCCTGCGGGAAGGCCAACGGCCGTGGACCAGAAAGAGCAGGTGGGCGCAGCCAGCAGCTGGCAAGTACCATGAAACCGAGCGCCCAGACCAAGCCGAGCACAAGACGAAGGTAAAAACCATGAAATCCAGAACAACGCCCAAAGGGAGACCGTTCCGGACATTAACCAACCCACAAAAAGAAGTGGGACCAACCAGAAGAGAAGAAATACGTAGTAAGGACTAAAGCAGTCAGCCAGAACACAGGAAAATACCAGGACTCCTATCCTCTCTGGAACACAAGACAGAGGACCAGGCTGAAACGCAGGACAAACAAGCATTTACAATGCAACGGTCTCGCCTTCGGAAAAGTTAGAGCTATTGGCATTGTAAATGACAAACTTTTGATTTATGTGTTGGTTTTGAAAACAGATAAAGAAATGGCATTGTCATTTACAATCCCAATAGCTTAATCTCTAGCAAATACGAGACCTATTGCATGTTCACCTCACCCATACACAGAGAGCCACACACACACAGAGCCACACACACACACAGAGCCAAACACACACACACCCACACACACACACACACACACAGAGCCACACACACACACACAGAGCCACACACACAGAGACACACAGAGACACACACACACACAGAGACACACACACAGAGCCACACACACACACCCTCACCCCGGGGACTCTCCTTATTTACAAATGGGTCATTCGAGGCCCCCACCAACTCCCAGAGCTCACCCGTTGCTTCCCTCAGTCCAGGTGAGCCGGTGCGCTGGCGTCCATGCATTGGACACCAACTGCCCCTAACCACACACCCACCTCTGCCCAGTAACGCCACGGTCGCCCCTTCACACTGGCCGTGCCCTCTCTTCGCCTACCCGGTGTACACCTCGCCCCCATGCACCCCTTGTTGAGCCTTCCTTCTTCGCCCGTCATGCAGGCCCGGGGTGGCCAGTAGTGCAAACCAATTGAACGTGCTAAGGCCCAATTTAACATTTGAGCAGGTCTCACCCAATCGTCTATCTCCCACACTCATGCACATGTTTAGCCTTCTCACTTTTTGAACATGAACGACTTACCAGTCTGGTATTTTAGCCAAAAGAAAAATGCATTCTGGGGCTTGTAGTTTTCTCACCGTAAGCTGCAGCCTCTGTCCCAGCGCTGGGAGTTCTGCTGGTTAACAGTTAGGAGTAGTTAAGGCCCTGTTGTCACGGAGAGGGGGGTCCCTGGGCGACCGCGCCTCGCACCCCTTCTCCCTCCGTGTCCTCCAGCCTCTCCCCTCTCGGACCCCAGCTCGCCTCCACTCCCTGCCCTCCACCGCCCGGCCTCTCGGCGTCCTGTCAGAGGCCTGCGCTCCCCTTCGCCACTCCACCTCCTTCTCCCCTAGAGACGGTCCTCACCGTGGGGGCTCTACCCCCATCCCCTGGCGGACCCTTCCCCAGCGGGTCACTCACCGGGAAGTCTCTGAAGCCATCCGGCAGCTGGAAGCCACGGTCCCCCTCAGCCTGTACTGGTTCTGGGCGCCACAGCCTGGCCATCCTCCCTGGGGCCTTTAGGCCGCACTCGATCCCCGGCCTCGCGTAGGTCCTAGCTCGGCTCTGCGCGCTTCTCGTGGGCCTCTCGCGCTACTTGAGGCCCGTTCCGGGCCTGATTGGGACGCACTTCGGGGTGTGTTTAGTGCCTGTGTCTCAGGAGCGGGAGGGAGACGGCGGCGGCGGCTCTCGGTCACTCCCTTTTGGCTGCCCTCCAGTCCCGGGGCGGGTTAGTGCCTCCCCTGACCCCTCCCAAGGCGGGCCCGTCACCCCCGCATCACAAGCGTCGGGCCAAGCTGCTTCCAGAGTCGGGCACAGGCGCTAGGGAACCAGGCAGGTTTGAGACGCTTTCACTTCTGTGGACACAATCAGGATATTCGAGCGGAGGGAGGAATTCGATCTACAAACGACCATGGAGTCAAGTTTGGGTTCCACTAAGTGGACATCGTATAAGGGCAATAATTTACTTACCTGAGCACCGGAGTGAGGCACCGGTGCAAGGAGCAGGCAACCGGGGAAAGCCTTCTCTGTCGTTTCTCCGAGGTCCAGCAGAAATGGATCTGAGAAACGCCCATCATTTTCAGACTGGGGGCGTGTTTTTCTTTCTCTCCTTTTTCCATTGGCTGGAATGTAAACAACGGGCGTGTTTTGACTTATTGTTGTTTACATTCCAGCCAATGGAAAGAGGAGAGAGAGAAGCGAAAAAAACGCGCCCCTCAATCCGAAAAAGATGGGGCTTAAATGGAAAGACAAACCTGTTCTCCAATGGCTGGTCTCCGTTTAGGAAGCCAGCCAGTGGAGAAGAGGGGCTGCTTTCAGCCCCACTCCTAGAAAACATAAAATCTCGCAAGCGCAGCCTACGCAGGCCGAGACCTAAAAATGGCGGAAACACCAAAACACAACGCCGCAGACGGCATGCCAAAGCTTGTCCAGCGATGCAGCAGATACTGAGAATGACAGAACCTGGAGCAGCGCAAGCTATGTAACAACACATTATACTGGAGGGTCTAAAAGGGAAAAATACGCAAGGTGCAAAACCACTGAAGGCAACCTAGAAATGTATGTATCTGTAGCTAAGGTCATCCCCACAATGGTCAAGAGAGGATGCCCATCAGTCACCACACGAAACCGCCCTTCATCATTTAGGTTTCCCACAAGACCACACTCAGGAAAGCCCTTAAACTTTCACGGACGGGGGTCCAGATGGTGAAAGGAAGCCCACCGCCGATCAGTTGGGTCACAATAAGGTCTCGCTACTCAAGTTGTGAGGAGCATATTTAGAAAAAGAGTGGTGACTAATGTTGCAGTGCTCAAAAAAGTGTAAAGAAAAAAATGTGATTCTAAAATAGGATAAGGGGGTACTAATAACTTTATTCTGGTGTTACCCACTTGTCCATGATTAAAAAGTAGTCAGTAACAGCCACTATATTATGGGCTGCCTGGATGTTTTAAAGTGGTCGACATGTTTCAGCAATCTGAGACTAATTTGTCATTGCTTTCTTCAGGACCAAATGTTAACTGATAGCTACTGCATACAAAAGTGAAAATGAAAACACAATCAAATTCAAACAACAGATACAGAGATCACCTGATACACTAGGTGTTCATATCGTTATCCGTCCCTCTCCTCAAGTATTACTGGAAAAAAGATCAAAGAAACCGCACCAGCGGTATGCAGCGACGCCAGGAAAGGCGAGGAACCCACAAAAAGGAGTCCACACCCTCCCAGAGTAGGATAGAGCTATACAATAGCTACAAGAACCCCACTTAGGGCTTGACACGTCCCAAAGAAAACATGGGAACCAGTTTCCAGTTTCCACAGCTTTATTCGACAATTTGCAGTCATAAAAGCATTTACAAAAGTACAGAAAAGATTGTATATGTAAAACAGCTGTTGAGGGGAAGCTTACATTAAATAAATAAAAGGATAAAAAAGCTACTTCGATAACCTTATTTATACATTTCATAAATAGGAAATGGAAATACGCTCCCCAAGACAGACCCCCATTAGGGGCTCTTAGTTAAGTGTCTAGACGCATAATGAGTTCACTTGACATAAAAAATAAAATCTCCTTAGTGCATTTCATAAAACATTAAAATATAAACATAAAGGCACCATACTAGAGACAAATCACTATACCTACTTACAATTGATTAATTTTAGGACATAAGAAAACAAGTTATTTACCTGTAACTTTGGTTCCCCAGTATTGGTAACTTTCATAGATTCCCATGCTTTTGCATCATTCCCCGTCGTCGGAATGGGAGCCTCGGTAACAAAAATTACATAGCAGTAGGTACAACAGAGAAAGAAAAAGGCCTAGGCCTCATTCCCTTTTGTAGCATATCCGCCTCTTTTTGTAAAAGAGACCAAACTAAGCATCAGTCAATCAGAAGAGGCTCACCCCTTAGAACCCTTCTGAAGGAACCTCAGAGCCTCAGATTTTCATAGCCGTTGTGTAACAGTAACCACAGCTGCTGACGCCTGAGCTTTCCTCGGGGAGGAGGGTGGGCGCATGGGAATCTATGAAAGTTACCAATACTGGGGAACCAAAGTTACAGGTAAGTAACTTGTTTTCTTGCCCCAGTATTGAAACTTTCATAGATTCCCATGCTTTTGTATCAGAGTAGCTAGCAGTGAGCAATAAAGCACATTTTGTGGCATAAATATATAAATATCTCAGTAAGTATACTTTCATAAGAGAATAAGTGCATACACATTGGAAAAGACATGTGTACTAACATGAAATACAAAATGTGCAGAAATAGGAAGGAGGGATAGTAAGGAAAGCTCATCAATCAGTGAAAGAGGTTCCTCAGGACTGCCTGGCCCACAGCCCTGTCCTCCTGAGTCAAGGATTCCAAGTAGTAATGCTTCGTAAAGGTGTCTACGCTCCTCCAGGTCGCAGCTCTGCAAATGTCTGTACTCCCGCAAAGAGAGCTGTAGATGAAGCAACGGATCTGGTGGAATGTGCTCTGATCCTTCTATCCAGCGGTTTGCCTGCTGTTTAGTGGCAATATATAATGGCACTCAAGATCCATCTTGCAATACTTTGCTTTGAAAGAGGAAGGCCCTTGCGTGGCCCACAAAAAGCAATGAATAATTGTGAAGACTTGAGAAACTCTTTGGTGCGATCTAAATAGAATTTCAAGCACCGTTGCACATCCAGAGAATGGAGTGACCTCTCTGCAGTTGTAGAAGGGTGAGGAAAAAATGATTTGAGAATCACAGGTTCATTTAGGTAAAATTCTGAAGGCACTTTAGGTATGAACTTTGGATTAGTTCTTAAAATCACGGTATTTTTCTTGAACTGGAGAAAAGATTCTTGTATTGTGAGAGACTGTAATTCCCCAATGCGTCTCGCTGATGTGAGGGCAAGAAGGAGAGCCAATTTCCACAACAGAAATGTCATGTCCGCCCGATGAATTGGTTCAAAGGGATCTTTCATGAGCTGTTGGAGAACCAAATTCAAATGCCAAGTGGGAGGCGGAGGCCTCACCGGTGGAACAACTCGGAATAAGCCCTTGAGAAACTGCTTAATTATTCTTGAAGACCAAAGAGAAGGTCCAGATGCAGACCACCTGTAGCGAGAGATCGCTGCTAAGTGAACTTTTATGGATGAATGAGCCAATCCTGTTTTAGCCAAGGACAAGAGATAAGGTAGAAGTTGATGAGGCTGAGAAGAGAAAGGGTGCAGACTTTCTTTCCTGCACCAAATGCAAAATCTCTTCCATTTTAAACGGTAAGTTTTATTCGTAGAAGGAGCTCTAGCTTGGGACAAAACCTCTCTTGTTTCATTTGAGATGGGAAGGTTCATGAATTCTTGCTGTTCAGGAGCCATGACGTCAGGTGCAAGGATTCTGGATCCGGATGCCAAATCCACCCGCGGGATATCGTGAGAAGATCCGGAATCGTCCGCAATGGAAGAGGAGGGATGAGAGACAGTAGGTGAAGTTCCGTGAACCAGAAATGTCTCGGCCAAGCAGGGGCTATTAAAATCATCTGCACGGTTCCGCTTTGATCTTCTTGAGAAGCTTAGGGATCAACGGAATGGGAGGAAAGGCGTACACAAATGCTTTCGACCAAGCTATTGAAAGTGCATTCCCCAATGACCCTCGATGGTGAAGCCTGCTTTGTAAAACCGGCATTTCTTGTTGATCGGAGTGGCAAATAGATCTATTAAAGGCTTGCCTCATCGTTGGAAATTCTCCTCCAAAACCACCTGGTTCAGTTCCCATTCGTGGTTGACGGAAGACATCCTGCTGAGTCTGTCCACCTTTTCGTTTAGAACACCTGCCAGATGTTCTGCCTGTAGCGATATCTTGTGAAGAATAGCCCATTCCCAAATCTTCTGGGCCTCTCGAGACAAACGCAGAGATCTGGTACCCCCTTCCTTGCTTATGTAATGCATGGCCGTGGTGTTGTCCGTCCGGACGAGAACCGCTGACCCCTGCAATCGTGGAAGAAACGCCTGCAGTGCTAGCCTGATAGCCCTTAGTTCTAGGAGGTTGATGTGAAGATGACGGTGCTGGGGCAACCAATGCCCGCTGACCTGAAGATCCTGAAGTACAGCTCCCCAGCCGTCCAGTGAGGCATCTGTTGTTACTACTTGTGGAGCTGGATTGCTTACAAAGGATAGACCTTGGGAAAGGTTTCCTTGCTTCATCCACCACAAGGCTGCACTTTTCATTGCAACAGTAATCATCACTTTGTCGTCGAATGAGCCGTGAACTTGCTTCCATTGTCTGCCTAGCTGTTCCTGGAGAGTCCGCATACGCAATCTGCAGTGAGGAATGAGGGGGATGCATGAGGAGATAACCCCCAGAAGGGATTTATAACGGCGAACTGAAAGAGACTTCCTTTTCCTTAACTGCAGCGCCATGGATTGAAATTTTGCTGGTCTTTCTAGGGATGGCAAAGCTTTGTTGAGATCTGTGTCCAAGATTGCACCGAGGAAACGCGCTGTCCTCGACGGAATCAGAGATGATTTTTCCCAGTTGAGAGTAAGACCCAAATTCTGAAATAGGTTTGTACAAGCGTTGATAGCTTCCATTGCAGCTTCCCCGGACCAGGTAAGGGAAGGCTTGAAAGTGATTTCTCCGGAAGAAAGCCGCCACCGGCGCCAGCACCTTGGTAAAGATCCTTGGGGCAGAGCGAAGTCCGAAGGGCAGAACCCTGCATTGAAAGTGGCTCTTGGCTACTGTAAACCGTAGAAACCTCCTGTGAGCTGGGTGAATGGGTATGTGAAAATACGCATCTTCGAGATCGAGCGTGGCCATGAAATCCCCTGGATTGATGAGACGCAATATGTCTTGAAGCGAGACCATCCAAAAGGATTGGGAAATTAGATAGGTGTTGAGCTCCTTGAGGTCTAAAATAGGGCGCCATTTCTCTAGCGTCTTCTTTACCAGAAAGAGCCTGGAATAGAATCCTTCCCCTCTTTGAGAGAAGGGGACCAGCTCTACAGCTCCCTTTAAGAGCATCTGATGAACTTCAAGCTGCAAGAGACCCAGATGTTTTGATGGAATGGCAGCAGGGGCTTGGATGGTGGGATTTGTGTGAACTCCAAAGTATGGCCCTTTTGAATGATGTTGAGCACCCAACAGTCCGATGTTATCTGCAACCATTTGTGGAGGTATTGAGATACCCTGCCTCCTACAGATGTTGTGGAGGTGGGTACAGTAGGCAGAGCCAGAACGCCGCTATTGCCTCTTGGACGCATCACGTCCTTGGCGGTTCTGCTTTCCTCTCACATTCGATCTAGAGAAAGACAAGGCTTGACCTTGTTTTTGGTGATAGGGCTGACGGTATGATTGCAAAGTCGATGAGGGGTTACCTGAGGTAGCCCACACCCGCACTAATTCGCAGACATGAGACACTCAAGAGACTCTGGTACCAGTTGCCCCCCCCTCCCTTTTCTTCCCCCTAAGGAGTGACCCATACCAAGCCTCCCATACCCGTAGAGCAGTTGTACTCCACACACGTGTATTGTACCACACTTACGGCCCCTCACACTCAGAACCACTGGTGCTCCACTGCACACCTGACTCAATTGTGCAGCTTCGCGATCCTCCCACCTCCCACATGACGAAAACGCGTCTCGCTCCTTGCACGTGACAGGCACGGCTGTCCCACCCCGGAGACACTGCACAGACGCCCATGTAGTGGCCCCCCCACGCGCCCCCGCTGCTCTCTCGCCTCGCCCTAACCCCGTACCACCAAACCCTACTTATTGCTGCAACTCCCACCCCTGCTCTTATGCAAACAGACACCCTACCCCTTAACAGCCCTTCTCTTCCCGTTTCCCCCTGTCAAAGCTCACGTTCCAGTTTCTACGTTAGTTCTATTTTACAAAGCAAGACCTTTACCATAACTGGTTAGACGCTACGTAATACACACATGTGATACTGATACCTGCACCTCCGCTGACACTCACAAATTCCACTTCATTCATGTGATAAGAGACACATCACACACACCTTGAGAGGCGTGACTCAGGAACGCACTCTCCGGACACACACCAATGGTCCTACGCTATGACTTATGTCTATGGCCACCATAGACATAGACATAACACTACCACCGCTGGAGAATGACACGCACGCTGAGGCACCAGGAGTGCGGGATACGGCTATGACGGCTGCTTTCACTCACCGCCGCTGAATGCGACTGCCTCTATGCCCTGATGCAACACATCATTGCTCCAACTGTTTGTTGTATTGCAGTATCACACGCGATAGACCTGTGTTTCTTTATGATCCTGATCCCGCTGTTTAATGTTGCCAATGGATACTAACCATGGATGTTCATGGACTGCTGATAGCATATCCATGACACCGGAGATTCACTACCATATTAAAAAAATACGTAAAAATCATAGGCCTGACTGTTAACCGAGCTGCCCTAGGTATGATATGTACATGCTTTATCCTATCACGCCGCCGGACCCCAGGGTTGTCGGCTACAACGGCTGTGTCATCCTACCAACTAATGAGTACAGCTTACACTTATTGCAGCCGGCCCAAAGAGGTTGTAGGGTATATGCTGTGTCAAAGGCAACATGTGCAATAAAGGTCTTTAAAAAATAATAATAATAATGATTGCAAAGTCGATCCATAAGAAGGGTACCTTTGCTGTTGGTATGAGCCTCTATATGTGTTGGTACTTCTCCCTCTGGCACCTCTAAAAAGGAGCTTTCCGGTATTGAAGCGTACCAAGAGACCTAGCCATCTCTGTATCCTTCTTTATTTCTTGGAGAGTATCATCTATGTGCTTACCGAACAATGCCTCTCCATCGTAAGGGAGGTCCAAGATCTTATTCTGGACCTCCGGCCTGACCCATGTCACTCTGAGCCATCCTTGACGGCGAAGAACCGCTGCACCCGCTAGTGAACGGAAAGCTGTAGTGGCAATTTCCATGGCACAATCTATCACTTCAGCCGATGTTGCTTCCCCTTCTAGCAGTATTTTCTTGGCTTCACCCTTTGCCTCCTGGGGAAGCTGATCCAAGTAAGGTGAAAGGTCACACCATAACTGGCGATCATATCTGCCCAGTAGCGCCAAAGCATTTGCCGCCCGGAACAGGAGACTAGCCATTGAAGAGAATCTTTTTCCAGCGTTATTGAGTCGTCTACCCTCCTTATCAGGAGGAGAAGTAAGGGGTGCCGAAGGGTTGCGGGACTTCCTCTGTGCCGCCTGCGATATCACAGAGTCCAGTTTTGGGTGCCCAGTCAAGGACGCCGGGCCATCCCCCCGTGCCTTATACTTCTTTTCCAGGTGTGGCAAGACCAGAACAACAGTCGCTGGGTTCTTCATAGCCTTGAGACCCTCACTCCACACATGCTCCACGATGGGTATAGATCGTGTCACCTTCTTATATGGCTCTTTAAAGTCATAGAGAAAACACTCCATCTGAACGGAAGGCATAGGCAGCTGGAATCTGCTAGATGCTCTCTCCATTAACTTATGGAACCCCCCGACATCCGCTGGGGGAGAATCCACCGGGTCTGGACAAGGTGACGCTGGGTCCGGGATTACATACTCATCCCATTCTAAACCCTGATTAGATCTGCCATCAATATCCTGATCCTCATCCTCATCCGAGGAATCATCCTGTATATCCGATTGTGTTAAAGGCATATTCGGAGCAGGTGTTTGTGGCTGAGAGAACACCTGGGTTGGCAACTCTGGAGACACGACCACTGGAGTGTTAGGGGCAGGCAAAGCTTGAACAGTTGGGTTAGAGGCAGGCTGAGATGTCACCTGACAGAACCTGGTTCTATAGTCCTGCAGCATGCTATGGTGATCAGCCAAGAGAGAGGAAGGAACAGACACCATCTCTTGGCCTGTAGACTCCTGACGTTGAGAAGAGTACTGGTAAGAACATTCATGAAGAAACTCGCCTTCAGAATCGGTTTCTTGACATTTTACTAGTAGTTGAGATGGACTGTTCGTATACCCAAAAGAGTCCTGATCCTCTTCATCAGAATCCTCTTCTTCTTCTCCCAGCAATAAAGCAGGAGGCAAGGGGGCAACCCTCCTTGGAGACGTCATGTCCGGAGTTATCCTTTTCAAGGAAATAGTGATTTTCTCCGTCGACGACTGCATCGTCGACGGTACCGTGGTCGATGGAGAAGATACAGGCAAGCTTGTTGTCGATGTCGTCAACGGAAGAGTCACCGTCGACGAACGGATTGCCGATGACGAGATGGGCGTCGACGACAGTGTCGACGACGCCCATCCTGCATTCGTTGTCGTCATGGTTGTCGTCGTCTAAGCACTCGTCGACGACACTGCCGTCGTCATCACCGTCGACATTCTTCGTCGTCGTCGAAGTCTTCGTCGCCGATATCCCCGTCGACATTCTGGTCGATGTCGCTGTCACCATCGTCAACGATCCTGCCGACGTCGCCTGTACCGTCGACGAGCCCGTCAACGGTACCACTTTAGACACCTTGGATTTCGACGCCTTCGTCGACGGAGCCTTACGTAGCGTCGTCGACGACTTGGAGCTTTTCTCTGACTTCTCAGATGACAGAGAAGATGGCTTCTTGAAAGCTGTAGCAGCCTTCAACACTCCTGAAGGCGTAGACGGTCCTTCCCTCTCCTTTGCACCGTGGTGAGGTGATTTTGCAGGACTTTGGCACTCAGACTCACGCGGGGTCTTTTTTGAGGCCTTAGCTGGATGCTCCACAGAAGGTGAGGAGGAAACCTCTTGACTGACCTTCTGGATGATGTAGCTGAAGAAGAATCCTCACTGTCGCTTGACACCGTCTCTTTCCTGGACTTCAATTTCTGGAGCCAAGTGAGGAGGCGACCCTCACGTTCCCGGAGAGTCTTTGTGGAAAAGGTGCGGCAGATCTTGCAGTCCGCAGCCTTATGATCGGATACAGGCAGTATATACAGTCCTTGTTAGACCTGGCACCTTGGCGTGAGTTTCCCTTCCACTTTTTGCTGTTGTGCCTCAGATGTTTTGCTGGTGTCCGCTACTCAGGGCACTGCGCCACGGCCAACCCGTGCCGCAGTGCAAGTGCTCCCTACTGTAAAGTGTACATGTGATTGATATACCTGATTGGTTCATTGGATTTACTGTCAGTCCCCAGTAAAGTGCACCAGGAGTGCCAGGGCTTGTGAATGCCAATACTGCTAGTGGGCCTGCAGCGCTGGTTGCGCCACCCACAGAAGCAGCCTTAAAATGTGTCTAGGGTCTGCCATTGCAGAACCTGCGTGCAGTCTGGTACTGTCATGCTGGCTGGGCAAGTGCACACACTTGCCAGCCCCTAAACCTTCCCTTAACTTCATATTAGTCACCCCTATGGTAGGCCTAAGGGCAGGGTGCATTGTAAGTGTAAGGTAGAACATGCCCTGATGTGTGTGGCATGTTCTAATAGTGAATTACTGCCAAATTCGTTTTTCACTATTGTAAGGCTACCAGTTCCCTTCTAGGCCAGATGGGCTGCTGGAATTATTACACTCTATAATCCCAGCAGGCTCAGGGAACATGGTAGAAATTAATGTTTAGTATGCCTGAACTCAGAATAATAAAATACTTCTTTTAGTAAAGTTTATTTTAATATCCTGTGTTTGCAAATGCTACTTTTAGAAAGTTAGCATTTGCTTGCCTAACCATTTCAGCCCGCCTCTGCTTGGATGTGGATCTGACTGTCTGGTGTGTGTGAGTGACCGGGCTGGGAGTTGACAGGTAGTGATTAGCAGGAGGACCCCTTAATGGGTGGTGGGAGTTTCCCCTGAATGATGCATCAGGCTGTGCTCTGCCACCACAATGCTGGCTCCGCCCTCCTGGGGAGCGACTGATGACTCAGCCTGCACCTGGCCCAGGAAGGACCGAAGCTTGTCAACAGAGTGCTCAGGCTGCCCCTGTCTTCACAATGCCGGCTCCGCCCCCCTGGGGAGCGGCTGATGTGCCTGCCCTCACACTGAATGCAGAAGCAGAAGTACCCACCACAAGTGCTCAGGAGCTGAGAGCAGTTATGCAGAGGCCCCCCTGGCCAGTGAGAACAAAAGAAACTGTGTATAAAAGTAGGAGCCCTGCTCCTTGTAAATTAGAATCCTGTTTCACCACGAAGGACCTCTGCCCGACTAGAAGGAGAAGAGACGCTGGGAGAACTGGCCTGCTGCTTGCCTTGCTGAGAAAGGAGAGGAAAAGACTTGATAAGAAAAGACTTTGCTGCTTTGTGCTTGAACATTCTCCAAGGGCTTGACTGAGCTTGCCCCCTGACCTGAGCCACAGGACCATCTGGCTCAACCTGCCTCTGCTCGTCTGCCGGTAATTAACCGGGATATCTACTACTGCCGGAGCTGTGACCTTGGTGCCCCCAGCCCCTCCCTGAGGCCGTGACCGACTGTGTCTCCTCGTCCCCGCCGAGGAAGAGCTCCGCTCCGTTGAGCTGCTCTCCCCCCGCTGAGGAGATCGCTGTGTTGACCGCCTGGAAGGCTCGCTGCTGTGGTGCCCCCCAGCCCCTCCCTCAGGCCGTGACCGACTGTGTCTCCTCGTCCCCGCCGAGGAAGAGCTCCGCTCCGTTGAGCCGCTCTTCCCCCGCTGAGGGGATCGCTGTGTCGACCGCCTAAGAGGGCCCGCTGCGGTGCCTCACCCTCCCGCCAGAAATCCCCACCGGACGCAAACAGACCCAGGGGACAGACCTCCGAACTGGACGGACGCCTCGGGTGCCAGCCTCGCTCTGCCTGAGCCGCTGGGCACCTCGCCTTTGTCCCCGGAGGAAAGCCGCCACCGAGACCGTCAACGGGCTCGGGGCCCGCAACGTTTGTTTCTACCCTTGATTTTGGGGTTGCCAGCCTGCCTGCAAGGGCCCAGGAATTGTGAATATCACCCGCGGTGCGAGCCGCCCCTGTTCCGCTGACTCGCACCGCTCTGTGTGCCTGCCTGCAGCTCCGCGCTGAGAAGAGCGCTCCAGCCCCTCCCGCTGGAATCCTTTAGCTGTCGGGGAGACGAGGCTGCAATCAGAGCCCCTGCCCGAGTGACTGGGGCTGCGCTGGGTCCGTGGGCCTCCCCTCCACCTGGACAGCTCTGAGGTCGGTGTTTCCCCCCCCGAGGGGGTTCCGCAGATCAGGGGGGGCCATCAGCTGTCAGAGACCCGGCCGGGCCGATCGCGTCTCACGCGGGAAGCGTGAGACTTGGCAGGGCGTCGGGATTTCACCCGTCTAAAGCGCACCCGAGTGCAGAAACGAACAAAGAATCAAGAGAACACTGTGGAATACAACTTGAGATAAGAACAGTGCATTTTTGAACTACAACTAAAAGAGAGCTTGCCTATTTACAACCTGTGGGCATACAGAACCGTTATTTGATCTTGTGATAAGTCTGACCTAAGAGATATATATATTTTACATAAAGAAGCGTATTTTTATATACTCACAGCCTGGTGTCCATTTGTGGGGGGATTGGTATATTTTACTGTGTGTGTGTCTACAAATGCTTAACTGACTAACGCCTGGAGAATCGCCTTGGCTGCTCACGCCACGCACCTAGAGGGTGAGCAAGGGTAATTCTGAAGGGTCATCCTTTGCCCTGACTTAGAGGAGAGGGTCCCTGCTTGTCACAAGTACCTACTTGCGCCAACCAGAGACCCCCAATTCTAACATTGGTCGCAGCGGTGAGGATTTGCGAATTTGCATTTGTAGTTTACATACAGTGAATTACTGATCACCACATAGGGAGAGCAGATCTATAACGCAGCCACAGGTTTCCAGTTCCTTTTTGCTAATTTTGTTGAGACATCTGCCATTACTGAAGCCATGCCTGGCTCACTTCCTGCCGGAAGAGCGCTCTCTACCTTCTCTGGAGCAGATGACATAGATTGGAGAGAGGGAGCCTTGAGGAGCTTAACCAATGACCAGCTAAAAGATCTCTGCACAAAATGCAGAATTGCCAAAGGTGGATTGAGCAACAAGACCCAACTCGTGACGGCGCTGAGAGCCTGGAGGGAGTCAAGAGATCCACAGACCCCGGTGGATATCGTTCCACCAGATGGCGCTGTAGAGCCCCCCAGAGGCCTGTCACCAGAGGAGCTGGCAGACAGAGCCGCAGACAGGGCACATGCAATGGAGATGGCAAGATTAGCTGGGCAAATGGAAATGGAAAAACAAAAACTGGAAATGGACAAGCAAAGATTGGCCATGGAGGCACAGCAACGCCAGCTGGACCATGACCTGAGAATGAAGGAGTTGGATCAAAGAGGTTTGGGAACAGCTCCTTCTGGTGGCAGCACAACGCCGGTGCAGGTAGAGTCCAAGGTGTACATCCCCAAAGATATAGTTAAAGAATTCTTTAGGGGGGATGACATAGGACAGTGGTTTAGGGCATATGAGGTAGCCATGTCCTCCCACCGGGTCCCTGAGAAAGATTGGGGAGCGGGGTTGTGGGGAAGGTTCCTTAGCGAAGGGCGGGACACCCTGCTAGATTTGCCCACTGCAGAACAGATTTCCTATCCCCACATGAAAGAGGCCTTAATGACCAGGTATGGGCTTACCCCTGAATTATATAGACAGAGGTTCAGGGGGTGTGCAAAGCGTCCTGGGACTACGTATGTGGAGTATGTGAATTTTTTTTGCAGAGCCCTGGATGGTTGGGTGAAGGGTAACAAGGTGAATGATTTTCAAAGTCTCTTTGATTTAATTGCATGGGAGCACTTGTCTGATAACTGTTTTCCTGAGTTACGCCAGCACCTGATTGATAGCAAGCTGTCCAACCCGAGGAAGCTTGCTGAGGAGGCGGACCGCTGGCTCAGCACCAGGGTCCACAAGGGTCCAGTGGGAGACTCCGCCAAGGGTGGGCAGGGTCCCCAGCAGAAGAGTGGGGGGGACAGGGGTAAACAGAAAGGGTTCCCTAAAGGCCCCCAAAGTAATCCCCAAGGGAACCAGCAGAAGGGTTCTCAGCCTCCCCCACCCCCAAAGCAGAATGGGGCCCCGACAGGTAGACCTGTTCCAAAGGGGCCCTTCAATTGTTACAAATGTGGTGACCCGGGGCACATAGCCAGTGACCCCAAGTGTCGCCTGTTTGGAAAACCAGCACCCACTGGTGCTCCGCCCCGACAAGTGACCAGTGTTCACTTAGGAGAAGAAGTGATGGTCCCGGGGGGTGGAGATCCTGTTCAGATGACCCTAGTCTCACTAGGAGACAGTGAGATGGTCCCTACAAACTACCTGCCCTCTAACACTAAAAAATATGGGCAGGTGGTTACCATCAATGGTAAGAAAGCGGAGGCTCTTAGAGATACAGGAGCCAGTGTGACTGCAGTGAGGCAGCACCTGGTGTCTCAAGAGCAGGTTGTACCCCATGCCTACTGTAGGGTTGTCAACGCTGACAATTCAGAGAGTCAGTGTCCGATGGCTCAAGTTCCCTTCGAGTGGGGGGGGTCTCTGGTACTCTGCAGGTCTGTGTGAGGAAAACCATGCCTGTTGACTGTTTGCTAGGGAATGACTTGGAGGACTCCCCTTGGGAAAAGGTGGAGAAAACGACTCACCTGAAGATGGTGGGTCTACCTGACTGGGCGTGCGTGACCACCCGGTCAATGGCAGCCAGTAGGGGTGATCAAGAAGTCCTGGGACCTGAAGGAGAGGCCCAGGAACCGGCCTTAGAGAGAAGGCGCAGGGGGCGCGGGAAACCGGCCCCTGCTGTTCCCACGGTCCAGGAGGAAGCAGACCTTGAGGGGGATGCCCTGGAGCCTACAGGGGAACAGATTGCTGAACTGGGGGACCTGCCTGAGCTGACCCATTGGCAGCAAGAAGGAGGCCCCTCCAGGGAGGAATTCTGCAAGGAGCAGAAAGAATGCCCTTCTCTCGTGGGTATGCGGCAGCAGGCTGCAGACCAGGCCAATGGTGTTCAGGCCAAAACACATTATGTGTACTGGGAGAATGACCTCCTGTATTCAGAGCCTAAGACTGCTGAACCTGGGTCAGCCCGTGTGCTGGTGGTACCCCAGAAGTTCAGAGCCTTCCTACTGGGACTGGCTCATGATGTGCCGTTAGCAGGACATTTGGGGATGGACAAGACCTATGACAGGCTTGTCACCCACTTTTACTGGCCCCAAATGCACAAGAGCTCAGATGCTCATTGTAGGACCTGTCCAACTTGCCAGGCAAGTGGGAAGAGTGGAGGGAAGAACAAGGCTCCACTCCAACCATTCCCTGTGGTCAGTACTCCATTCCAACGAGTGGGTATTGACATTGTTGGGCCTCTGGACCCCAAGACAGCCATGGGCAACAGGTTCATCCTGGTCTTGGTGGATCATGCCACCCGGTACCCGGAAGCCATCCCTCTGAGGACAGTGACGGCCCCCGTGGTGGGGCGTGCACTAATGGGAATTTTCTCCAGAGTGGGGTTCCCTCTAGAGGTGGTGAGCGACAGAGGGACCAACTTCATATCCAAGTATATGAAGTCCCTTTGGCAAGAGTGTGGTGTGACCTACAAGTTCACCACACCTTACCATCCACAAGGAAATGGGTTGGTTGAAAGATTCAACCGAACCCTGAAGGGCATGATCATGGGCCTGGAAGGTCCAATGAGGCGTAAGTGGGACGTCCTCTTACCATGCCTGCTCTTTGCATACCGCGAGGTGCCACAGAAGTCTCTAGGGTTCAGCCCCTTTGAGCTGCTGTATGGTCACCCCGTGAGAGGACCACTGAGTTTGGTAAAGGAAGGCTGGGAGCAATCTCCCAGGAAACCTCCCCAGAATGTATATAGCTACATGCTGGCCTTCAGAAACCAAACCAGGCGCTTCAGACAACTTGCTGAGGCAAATCTAGAAGCTAGCCAGGAGGAGATGAAGCGGTGGTACGACCAGAATGCCACTCTGGTAGAGCTTCAGCCTGGACAAGAGGTGTATGTCTTGGCCCCAGTGGAACCCTGTGCACTTCAGGATAAGTGGACAGGCCCATTTGAGGTTGTGGAGCGCAAGAGCTCAGTGACATACTTGGTGGACATGAAGACGCCCAGGAATCCTTTAAGGGTCTTACATGTCAACCGCCTCAAGCCCCACTTGAGAAGGTCCGAAGTGGGCATGCTGTTGGCCACTGATGATGGAATGGAAGAGGAGTCTGAGCCTCTTCCTGACCTCTTAGTGGCCTGTGAGAAAGATGGGTCAATGGATGGAGTTAACCTCTCACCCACCCTGACCCCTGAGCAACAGGAAGACTGCCGCCAGTTGCTGGGGCAGTTTCCAGACCTGTTCTCCCTGGTTCCTAGTGTCACAGATTGGTGCGTCCATGATGTGGACACAGGAGACAGCTTACCTGTGAAGCATAAGGCTTACAGGGTAACTGACAGGGTCCGGGCCTGCATCAAGGAGGAGGTCTCCAAGATGCTTGCTCTTAGGGTGGTTGAGTCTTCCAGCAGTCCTTGGTCCAGCCCCGTGGTCTTGGTCCCAAAGGCTGCTGCGCCGGGAGCCACACCTGAACTCCGGTTCTGTGTGGACTACAGAGGACTCAATTCAGTCACCAAGACTGACGCGCACCCTATCCCCAGAGCTGATGAGCTCATTGATCGGCTAGGGGCTGCCCGGTTCCTCAGCACGTTTGATTTAACGTCTGGGTACTGGCAGATCGCCTTGACCGATGGGGCAAAGGAGAGGTCCGCATTCTCCACACCAGATGGGCATTTCCAGTTCCGGGTTATGCCATTTGGGATGAAGAATGCCCCTGCCACCTTTCAGAGGTTGGTCAACCAGGTGTTGGTTGGGCTGGATGAGTTCAGTGCCGCCTACCTGGATGACATCGCAGTGTTCAGTGGTACCTGGCCAGAACACCTGCGACACCTCTGGGAAGTGTTGATGGCCCTGCGCAAGGCAGGCCTCACAATCAAGGCGAGCAAGTGCCAGATTGGGCAGGGTTCCGTGGTGTACTTGGGACACCAAGTGGGGAGTGGCAAGGTGGCACCCTTGCAACCCAAAATTGAGACCATCCTGGCTTGGGAACCCCCCAAGACCCAGACTGCAGTGAGAGCCTTCCTGGGGCTCACTGGGTATTACAGGAGGTTTGTCAAGGGCTATGGCACTATTGTGACCCCCTTGACAGAGCTGACTTCTAAGAAGCAGCCCAGGAATGTGATTTGGACTGACACCTGTCAGAAGGCTTTTGACACCCTGAAGACTGCCATGTGCACGGCGCCCGTGCTCCTGGCTCCTGATTTCTCCAAGGAATTCATAGTGCAAACAGACGCTTCAGAGCATGGTGTAGGGGCTGTTCTCTCACAGATGACTGAGGAGGGCTGGGACCACCCTGTAGCCTTCATCAGTAGGAGGTTACTTCCACGGGAAAGTAGGTGGAGTGCAATAGAGCGTGAAGCATTTGCTGTGGTCTGGGCACTGAAGAAGCTAAGACCCTACTTGTTTGGGTCTCACTTCCGGGTTCAGACAGACCACAGGCCCCTCAGGTGGTTGATGCAAATGAGGGGTGAGAACCCAAAACTGTTGAGGTGGTCCATCTCCCTACAGGGTATGGACTTTACGGTGGAACACCGCCCTGGCACAGATCACGCCAACGCTGACGGTCTGTCCAGGTTTTTCCGCCTTAGTGATGTGGAACTCCCTGGGGAAGGGTAGTTCCCCCCACATTTCAGCTGGAGGGGACACGTGTTAGACCTGGCACCTTGGCGTGAGTTTCCCTTCCACTTTTTGCTGTTGTGCCTCAGATGTTTTGCTGGTGTCCGCTACTCAGGGCACTGCGCCACGGCCAACCCGTGCCGCAGTGCAAGTGCTCCCTACTGTAAAGTGTACATGTGATTGATATACCTGATTGGTTCATTGGATTTACTGTCAGTCCCCAGTAAAGTGCACCAGGAGTGCCAGGGCTTGTGAATGCCAATACTGCTAGTGGGCCTGCAGCGCTGGTTGCGCCACCCACAGAAGCAGCCTTAAAATGTGTCTAGGGTCTGCCATTGCAGAACCTGCGTGCAGTCTGGTACTGTCATGCTGGCTGGGCAAGTGCACACACTTGCCAGCCCCTAAACCTTCCCTTAACTTCATATTAGTCACCCCTATGGTAGGCCTAAGGGCAGGGTGCATTGTAAGTGTAAGGTAGAACATGCCCTGATGTGTGTGGCATGTTCTAATAGTGAATTACTGCCAAATTCGTTTTTCACTATTGTAAGGCTACCAGTTCCCTTCTAGGCCAGATGGGCTGCTGGAATTATTACACTCTATAATCCCAGCAGGCTCAGGGAACATGGTAGAAATTAATGTTTAGTATGCCTGAACTCAGAATAATAAAATACTTCTTTTAGTAAAGTTTATTTTAATATCCTGTGTTTGCAAATGCTACTTTTAGAAAGTTAGCATTTGCTTGCCTAACCATTTCAGCCCGCCTCTGCTTGGATGTGGATCTGACTGTCTGGTGTGTGTGAGTGACCGGGCTGGGAGTTGACAGGTAGTGATTAGCAGGAGGACCCCTTAATGGGTGGTGGGAGTTTCCCCTGAATGATGCATCAGGCTGTGCTCTGCCACCACAATGCTGGCTCCGCCCTCCTGGGGAGCGACTGATGACTCAGCCTGCACCTGGCCCAGGAAGGACCGAAGCTTGTCAACAGAGTGCTCAGGCTGCCCCTGTCTTCACAATGCCGGCTCCGCCCCCCTGGGGAGCGGCTGATGTGCCTGCCCTCACACTGAATGCAGAAGCAGAAGTACCCACCACAAGTGCTCAGGAGCTGAGAGCAGTTATGCAGAGGCCCCCCTGGCCAGTGAGAACAAAAGAAACTGTGTATAAAAGTAGGAGCCCTGCTCCTTGTAAATTAGAATCCTGTTTCACCACGAAGGACCTCTGCCCGACTAGAAGGAGAAGAGACGCTGGGAGAACTGGCCTGCTGCTTGCCTTGCTGAGAAAGGAGAGGAAAAGACTTGATAAGAAAAGACTTTGCTGCTTTGTGCTTGAACATTCTCCAAGGGCTTGACTGAGCTTGCCCCCTGACCTGAGCCACAGGACCATCTGGCTCAACCTGCCTCTGCTCGTCTGCCGGTAATTAACCGGGATATCTACTACTGCCGGAGCTGTGACCTTGGTGCCCCCAGCCCCTCCCTGAGGCCGTGACCGACTGTGTCTCCTCGTCCCCGCCGAGGAAGAGCTCCGCTCCGTTGAGCTGCTCTCCCCCCGCTGAGGAGATCGCTGTGTTGACCGCCTGGAAGGCTCGCTGCTGTGGTGCCCCCCAGCCCCTCCCTCAGGCCGTGACCGACTGTGTCTCCTCGTCCCCGCCGAGGAAGAGCTCCGCTCCGTTGAGCCGCTCTTCCCCCGCTGAGGGGATCGCTGTGTCGACCGCCTAAGAGGGCCCGCTGCGGTGCCTCACCCTCCCGCCAGAAATCCCCACCGGACGCAAACAGACCCAGGGGACAGACCTCCGAACTGGACGGACGCCTCGGGTGCCAGCCTCGCTCTGCCTGAGCCGCTGGGCACCTCGCCTTTGTCCCCGGAGGAAAGCCGCCACCGAGACCGTCAACGGGCTCGGGGCCCGCAACGTTTGTTTCTACCCTTGATTTTGGGGTTGCCAGCCTGCCTGCAAGGGCCCAGGAATTGTGAATATCACCCGCGGTGCGAGCCGCCCCTGTTCCGCTGACTCGCACCGCTCTGTGTGCCTGCCTGCAGCTCCGCGCTGAGAAGAGCGCTCCAGCCCCTCCCGCTGGAATCCTTTAGCTGTCGGGGAGACGAGGCTGCAATCAGAGCCCCTGCCCGAGTGACTGGGGCTGCGCTGGGTCCGTGGGCCTCCCCTCCACCTGGACAGCTCTGAGGTCGGTGTTTCCCCCCCCGAGGGGGTTCCGCAGATCAGGGGGGCCATCAGCTGTCAGAGACCCGGCCGGGCCGATCGCGTCTCACGCGGGAAGCGTGAGACTTGGCAGGGCGTCGGGATTTCACCCGTCTAAAGCGCACCCGAGTGCAGAAACGAACAAAGAATCAAGAGAACACTGTGGAATACAACTTGAGATAAGAACAGTGCATTTTTGAACTACAACTAAAAGAGAGCTTGCCTATTTACAACCTGTGGGCATACAGAACCGTTATTTGATCTTGTGATAAGTCTGACCTAAGAGATATATATATTTTACATAAAGAAGCGTATTTTTATATACTCACAGCCTGGTGTCCATTTGTGGGGGGATTGGTATATTTTACTGTGTGTGTGTCTACAAATGCTTAACTGACTAACGCCTGGAGAATCGCCTTGGCTGCTCACGCCACGCACCTAGAGGGTGAGCAAGGGTAATTCTGAAGGGTCATCCTTTGCCCTGACTTAGAGGAGAGGGTCCCTGCTTGTCACAAGTACCTACTTGCGCCAACCAGAGACCCCCAATTCTAACAGTCCTTATGCCTGTCCTCCACATAAAGCCTTTTCTTGCCACAGTTGGAACATGACTTGAAAAGAGCCTTCTTCTCCTTGTCAGACATTTCAGAAGAAATACCTAACAATCCTGAAGAAAAAACTGAAGAAAAACCTCAAAAGAGTATAAAATGAGCAGAGCTCAAAGGAGACTCCCTAAGCACAACGTGCGGTAGAAAATCAGAGGCTCTGAGGTTCCTTCAGGAGGGCTCTATGGGGTGAGGCTCTTCTGATTGGCTGATGCTTAGTTTGGTCTCTTTTACAAAAAGAGGCGGATATGCTACAAAAGGGAATGAGGCCTAGGCCTTTTTCTTTCTCTTTTTTACCTACTGCTATGTTATTTTTGTTACCGAGGCTCCCATTCCGACGACGGGGAATGATACAAAAGCATGGGAATCTATGAAAGTTCCAATACTGGGGCAATCAGTGGTGCTTGTTATCGAGGCCTACACTACTCAATGATAGGCTGAATAGTTCGGAACAATTCAGATTTTTAGGTTTTGATCTCACTCTGGGATATTAAGCGAGCCCTCAATACCCATGCCCACCCTACAAATTTTGCCATGGCTGTTGCCATAGGTGGAGACGTGTCAGTCCGCAGGATGCGTTCTGCTTCAGCTGCCCGTCTAGTGCCCAGCTGCTTACAAATTGGAAGTAGCCAGAACCGACGTGGGGCAGCATAAGCCACGCAAACAAAGAGGAGATGGGACAAAGATTCATTACAGGACCTGCATCCCGGACAAGTAGTTACTGCATTAATGGACCATTTTACAGTGGATAATCTCACTGGAAGTGAGCCCACCCTGAACTGAAAATACAGTTTACGGTCCATTGGTTTTGTGATTAGATCCCAGTAAATTTCCAACTTCGGACTGGCTTTATTGTATTGTATTGTATTGTATGGCCTACTTGTACAGCGCAAAAACTGTCACCCAAAGGGTATCCTGGCGCTTGACTTGATCAGCCCTACACAACCTTATGCTACTTTAAGAACTTTACAGCGACCTGGGAAAAAGGTGTGTTTTTAATCCTTTTTTAAAGGAGGAGAGGTCCTCCTTACTTCTCAGTGAAAAAGGTAGACCATTCCACAATTTAGCTGCGGTAAACCTAAAGGAGCGACCACCCGTCCGCTTTCTCATGATTTTAGGAATAACCACCAAACAGGCGGAGGAAGAGCGGAGGGATCTGGCGGGAGTATACCAAGAGAACATCGTCTGCAGCGAAGAAGGCCCCTGGCCATGAAGAGCCCTAAAGACAAGGCATAATGCCTTAAACTCAATGCGCCGGGCAATTGGCAGCCAGTGAAGTTCCATAAGCGCCAAGGAAGATGAATCAAGGCGCCGTCTGGAGAGGGCCAACTTTGCAGCCATATTCTGTACCCGCTGCAGTTTACCCATAAGGGTGGCTGGCGCGCCCAGAAGTAGCGCATTGCAGTAATCAAGCCTGCTTAGGATGATACGACGCACTACCTCTGGGCGGGCAGGCTCAGGGAGAAAAGAAAGGATCTTCCGTAAGGTTCGAAGCAGCAACATGCACGTTGCCACGGTTTCGTTAACAAACTCGTCCAGCTGCAGATTAGGTTCGAATAACACCCCCAGGTTCCGGGTGGACACTGCCACTGTCCCCATGCTCTGGAAAGAAGAAGGCCAAAAGTCTGGTGGCAAAGGCCGAGGGACGCAATCCAGAGAGCAGTGCAGTACCTCGGTCTTTGAGCTGTTAAACTGCAGTGAGTTGAGGCTGAGCCATTCTGCAGTGGCAGACATGCAGCGGTGGTCAGTCTTTTGTGACACAGCATCCTTACCCTCAAACGAGAAGATAAGTTGCGTGTCATCCGCATAATTGATGACCGCAATGCCAAAGGACTTAATTAGGCTGACATGGGGACGAAGGTACAGATTGAAAAGAATAGGGCTAATGGCCGACCCTTGAGGCACGCCCTGCCCAACCCTCCTGATGTCCGAGCGGTAGGGTGGCAAGGCAACGACCTGGTGTCTGTTGCCAAGATACGAGACCAACCAGTCAAGAGCCAGGCCAGAAACCCCAGTCTCCTCTAGTCTCCTGATCAGAATGGCATGGCTGACCGTATCGAACGCGGCCGACATGTCGAGCAGCACTAGAAAGGCTGCTCGACCAAGGTCGACACGCGAGCGAAGGTCATCCAAGGCGGTCACTAATGCGGACTCAGTGCCATGTGCTGGCCTGAAACCAAACTGGGCCGTGTCCAGGCAGATGTTAGTCTCCAAAAAACTGGACAGATGTTTTGTCGCCAGCTTCTCCAAGATCTTGATTGGGAAGGGGAGCAGGGAGATAGGTCTATAATTCTCCGGGCAGGTAGGATCCAGTGTATCCTTTTTCAAAAGTGGCGATACCACGCCCAACTTCCAACAGTCCGGCACCTGAGCAGTGCTAAAAGACTGACAGCAGGTAGCGTAAAGAGGGGGGTAGAGCTCCTTATGGAACGTTTTCCAATGTTTGTGTGGCAGTGGGTCGAGAGGGGAACCCGACGAGATCCCATCCGCCGTGGAACAGAAATCCTCGAAGGAGGGAAGAGGAAAACTGTTCAACTGAGCCCGCCTAACATCCGGCTCTGCAAGCCCAGAAGTGATCCCATCTACCGGGTGAGGCAGAACTTGACGAGCTGAGGTGACCGGAGTCACAAGATTACTCAGAATGAGGGAGATCTTATCTTCAAAGGCCTTTGCCAAGGAATCACAAAGCAGTTGGGAGGCCACGATATCCTTAGAGGCACATGCGGGGCGAGATAAATCCCTAACAAACTTAAACAATGCCTGAGATTTATTTGCCGCTGTTAGCAATGTTTCCTCAAGGAAACTAGCTTTAGCACACTTAATCTCAGTTTTGTAGACCGCTAGCGCTTGTTTAAAAACAGCCTTGTCGGACTCAAGGTATTGTCTCCTCCAACGGCGCTCAGCGCGTCTACACTGGAGTTTTAACTGATAGAGCTCCTTGGAGAACCAGGGCATAGCCGGCTTAGCTCTGTCTCTAATTTTCCATAGTGGAGCTAATTTGTCCAGTGAAGTAGAAATTTTCTGACAGAAGGTCAGGTAACTCTCCTCCACATTGCCCCCCAGAGAAAAGCCTTCCGCTAGCAGGGTTGGCAGACTCGACTGTTTCAGGAGCCTAGACCATTGCCTACCCAGCTTTGAGGTGGCACCCGTCGTGCCCCTTTCCACTAGATCAGCAGGCAGTATCAGGGAGAAGTGGACCAGGAAATGGTCCGTCCAGCATTGAGGAATAATGGTCCGTACCCGTACCTGACTAGCATCTGCCAGGATCATGTCCAATACATGACCCTTAGAGTGGGTCGGAGTAAGTACCAGTTGCTGCAGATGGATATTGCGACATTATGTTCCAGGAATCGGCATGTGAGGGTGAGTGGCTCACCTTGCCTGATGTTATTATCCCGAAACCATTCCCAATACTTAGCCTTCAGCACCTCCTTAGTTGGAAAATGTGAATTTGCGGGATCCACCCACATCAAAGCCAGGCCTATAACGGATAAGAGGTCTCTTACCGCCCATAGCCATTTAATGCGATGTGAAATGTCAGGCCTTATTATTTCTAGAAAACCTTTTGCGTAGCCTGCGAGCTCTGGTGTGGTCCAGAGTCTCCTCCAATAGAGGAAAGGCCGAAGTTTGGCTACAGCAGCAATCGGTTTTATCTCTAAATCAATTAGTAAAGGGCTGGTAGGAGTGTTCTGTGGCAGTCTAGCAATTTTCCTTAGAAACCTATTTTCCGAAGTAGTTAGTTCCGAGCCATATAAGGCTGAGCTAACGGCTTTCATGCTATAAATTTCTAAAACTGGGCTGAAGGGCTTAGTGTATGATAGGTTATATTCTTGGTGCTGGATCCCTGAAATCTGCCTATGTTTAAGAGAAGCTAATTCCACCTGGTGATCCCACTTCATATTATCTTGGAAGTTCACCCCTAGATAGGTGAACTCCTTCACCAAATCCAATGGTCTATCATTCATACAAATGACCACTTTAAAGGCCTTATGAGCATTTAATGCCATTAGCTTTGTCTTTGACACATTGATCCTCTGCGAACAAAAACCCTCAAAAGTTTTGTAGCCCGCTAGGGGTCTTGGACAAGATCAATGCGTCATCGGCAAACATCAATATAGGCGCTTTGTCACCAGCTAGTGTGGGGGCATCGGACGGCATTGCACTCATGTAATCCACTATCCCATTGATGTAAAGTGTGAAAGGCGTAGGAGCCATAACACAGCCTTGTCTCACACCTCTTTCAACTGGAAATAATTCAGTTACTTCTCCTTGCCCGCCCCATCTAATTTGTGCACTATTATTATCGTGTAGTCTGATAATCAGCGTCAAGAGCTCAGGTGGAAGCCCTAATTCTCGTAAGGTTAGCGATAGCTTTGTGCGGGGGACAAGATCGAATGCCGCCCTAAGATCTACAAATGCGACATACAGGCTTCCATTACCTAATATCAAAGTCTTCCAATGAATCAAAGCAAATCGAAACACCTGGCCGATAGTGTTAAGGAATGCACGAAATCCAGCTTGCAGGAGGGACAAGACCTCAAACTTCTCGATCCATTCCTGCACTCTATTAAGCACGAGTCTCCCAATTATTTTCTGGAGACAATCGATTAAGCTGATAGGCCTGTAATTCCCTGGACTTAATTTGTCCCCCTTCTTATAAACAGGGATGATCTCTGCTTTCTTCCAGGAATCAGGTATAGGGGCTCCTTGGGCAATGGCATGGGACAGCAAAAAGATGTACCAGCACCATCTGTCTTTATTATATAAAAAGATGTCCCCAGGTATGCCATCAGGCCCTGGTGCCTTTCCAGCTAATACTCTTTTAAGTTCAATCTCTAACTCTGCCTTAGTGAATGTCTTGTGCTGATAAAGCTCAGTTAAAATTTCCCCCTCTCATTTTGGGACAGTTGAGGCATAGTGGGGTTTAAAATAATTCACCCAGTCAGATTGAGAGACGTGATTTTGAGAACGCTCAGGCAGGCCCCCGTTCGACCATTTATAGACGTCCCAAAATTGTTAGTGTTTTTCATGGCACAAGCATCCCTTAACTCCTGCCATCTTTTTTCACCCCAAAGTTTCTTAGCTTTTGACTGGGTGTCCTTATAAAGTGACCTCACTTCACGGACCTCTATGGGGACACCCTCTTTAATAGCATTCCCTAAGGCCTTACATGCCACTCGACAATCTGCGTTGTACCATTGCCCTTCCATCAATGCAGGCGCTTTTAGGTTCTTTCCCTGCTTAAAGAAATAAGTGAGTAATAGTTTAAAAAAAAGTGTTATGTATGCTTATTGACCTTGCTAAATCGCTTTTTTCCTCAGTGCTAACCTTTAGATCATTAGTCGCATAATCCAAACTCTGGAGGACATTATCTAGTAAGGAAGGCGAATTTATTAACTTTACCCACTTGAGCCGCCTTAGGTCATTAGATGGAACAACCTTGCCTAGATGATGCCCATCCCTGGATTGGGAACCCGTCGTTTGACAGTACAGGGCCAAGGTTCCACACAGTGGATTATGGTCACTTTAACCCCTTCGACGCTCATGACGAGCTGGGCTCGTCATGGCGTAGCCTCCTCGCACGCTCATGACGAGCCCAGCTCGTCACGTAAAGTGCGCTTTTTAAAAACCCAGCGTACGGGCGGAATTCCGCCCGCACGCATGCGGTTAAAGCCTATCTATTACCATCATATCCACCACCTGGTGCCATAGACCCAGGCTCACCAGGACGTAATCTATTCTGCTAGCGTGATAGCCATTGTTGAAAGTATTGGCTCCATGTCTATCTGACTTGGTACGCCCATTTGCAGCTCTTAAACCCTGTTCTAAACAAACATTATTTATTTGGATGACCACATCTGTCCATCTCCTTATAGGATTTAACTCTAGCGATGGAACACCCCATTTACTATCTTCTGCTTCTGTCCAATTACCGTCTTCCGTAGTAAGGGGTTCAAACGTTGTATTAAAGTCCCCCGCTATTAGTATATTTGAGATGCCTGTTTGCATATCCAAGAGATCCTCGAGAGCCGCTAAAACTCTCGACCTTTTCCCTCTTGTTCCTCTGACATAGATGTTATATATGTATAGTGTTAAGTGGTCTCGCGTGCACAACCTAATGGCCTGAATATCTTCACTTTGTGTTGGTAGAACCTAGATATCAACCTCGAGCTCTTGGCGTACCCATATAGTCAATCCTCCAGAGGGCCTTCCTTTAGCTCCCTTGGTTGCTGCTACAGAATAATTCAAATATCCTACATGGAACTGGGGTAGTTTGGCCCAGGTCTCTTGGAAGAGGCATATATCATAAGCCTCTATGAATACATGTCACTCCCAGGAGCTCATCTCCGTACTAAGGCTTGCAATGTTCCAACTCTTTCTATTTACAGCTGATATAGGGACTGGGGTCTGGGGCGTTATTTCTTTCTGTGTCGATAGAATAACCGTTCGCTGTACACCTTCTGCTTAGATAGATGAAACCTGAACCTTCTTGGCATTCGGTGCCCGCTTAGTAGGTACTTCCTTAGTCAATATAAACCCAAGCCCTGTAAATGCTCCAAGTATTTCTTTTGACCCTAGTCAATCGTTGTTCTCTAGGGTGGAACATCCCTGCATTCTGGGGGGTCTCAGTGTGACCCTAATATCATGACCAGGTGGAGAACGTCGGAATTGGATTTTAGAATTCTCCGGGGGCTAGTGCGGAACTCCAACGTGAAGAGATTTTCAACAAGATCTATGCTTTTCATTGTGAGTTCAATACAGTAATAAGGGTGTCTAGAGGAAGAAATCCTTCGTGCAGCTATTATATCGTCTCTAATCACTGAACGGCAACCTCTAACGTGCCTTTTCCAATGGATAGCTTTGTTAGTAAGCAAGTCCCTGTTCTCATTGCCACCATTGGGATCGCATTTTGGGACATTTGCCATGTAAATTTTAAAAGGATTTAGTAGGTTAGGAATACTCTCTTGATCAGGCCCCATGTCAGGTTGTTGGTTCGATAAACCCCCATAGGGGTGAGTTTTATGGCCAAGGGGCAAATGATTTACAATGCCCATTATTGGGCTGTATAAAGTGTTGCTATTGTTAGCTGCGTAGGGGGATGAGCGCCTTGCCATTACGGAGGTTGCCCTACTCGAGCTCTCGATGGCTGTGGCTGGTTTATGAATTTTGTTTGTCCCTCTAACAACTTTGTTGCCGGCTGAGCCTATAGTAGCCGTGACACCCACCAATTCATTGGGAATAGAACCTAAGGGAGGTTCCGGAGCGCTGACGTACTGTGAGCCGCCCTTTCCCTGTGGCTCTACCTCTGATGTCAAAGATTTGACCATAAATAGTATCTCCTCTAATGTACCCTTCATAGCCCGCACTTCGGCTCTCAGTGTAACAACTTCTTGGCACATAATGTGCCAATCTGAATGTGAGTCTGGGACATTAGCTTGTTCATGTGGAATTGGGATCATATGGATTTGTTCTAGCCTTAGGGGGACTTCTTCATCCCTATTCTGCCTTTGCAAGTCACCAAGGGGTTGGAATCTGTTTGTGCAGATAACTACTGGATCTATGTTGGCTGCGTGGTCTACACCTAGAGAAAGCTCTGCATGCTCAGTTGCAGACGGTAGACTAGCACTAAGATCCTGCACCCCATTGGTTGTGTTTGGTAATTGTTTCTACCCTGGCTTGCAAAACATGTTGGGAATAGTATGTTTCACCAGGTTCACCGATGGATTCCCTTTATGACTAGAATTTTTACTACTAATAGCGCTATTAACGTGTTTCAGGGAAGTGGATTCAAGGATAACTTCGCATTCAGTGATAAGGGTGTCTATTCGGTCCATGACACAATTATTAGCAGCAGCAGCAGTAGTTTTCCGGTGTTTTTTTGCCTTTTTCCTAGTTTTGCATCTAACCCCCCCCCTCACTTCCATCCCCACTCTCCTCCAGAGTCTTCCGATTCCCCATTAACTTGGTCACAAATATTTAAATAATAGCTACAAAAGGATAACAAGAGGCCCTCTTAGAACAACTTTTTCTGGGCTCCAAAAGCTTGAAGGGTACAAAACATACAATGGTAATGAATTACTTAAATGGTAAGCGATAAAAAATATTATTTCGTACTAAGTATGTGAGCAGAGAGGCAAAAGTTGCAAAATCCAGGGCAAGCCCACAAAAGCCAGGGAACAATCAACCAGCAAACAGTACCTTGACTTTCGCCCACCAACTTAAGGCAAAACCGGTGCATGGGGCGAAAGGGGAGTGGCCCTGCCCTGCCAGATCCTGTCAGAGACGGGCAAGGACGGGCCCGCACTTGGCCCGGGCTTCGACCGGTCGTGCCCGTGGGCGTCCTGCGATGCGGAGACGGGGCTTGGAGTCCCCTTACAAGTGCAGCAGTGGTGAAAATCGGCTCCCGAGATGCGGAGACCGCGGCTGAATTTAAATGCCTCCAGGTGCGGGAAAGGCGTCGGCGACTCCTGGCGCAGCAGCAGAGCAGCAAGGTCTCTTGGGGCTTGGAGTCCCCTTACAAGTGCAGCAGTGGTGAAAAGTGGCTCACGCGATGTGGAGACCGCGGCTGAATTTAAATGCCTCAACGCGCTGGAACGGCGTTGGCGCCTCCTGGCGCGGCAGCAGAGCAGCAGGGTCTCTTGGGGCTTGGAGTCCTCTTACAAATACAGCAGTGGTGAAAAGCGGCTCCCATGGGAACCACTCTTAGGAAAAAAATGCTGCATCAGAGAACAAGAACATAAGACCTGCGGTAGGAATCACAAATGGCTTAGCAATCAGCCAAAAAATACACACTTGCCAAAAGGGCTGAACCAGCAGCCAACCGGAGAGAGGGGCCAACCAAGGGACCCCGAAGGCACGCCAAGCCACACAGAACATACAAACGGGTCACTCAAAATGCCAGATTCCAGGAAGCAGATGGGATAACGCCCCCCATCGCGCCCGAGATCAACAAGCCAGCCTACGGAGGGGCAGGGGGGGCCACAAGGAGACGCTGAATGGCGGAGTCAGCATGAGTGTTAAACAAAAGGCAGGTTAACCAGACACTCCCTAATATTCTCAGGAAAAACAGCACCCGCAGCCAAGCATTGCAACGGAGCCACAGAGCTGGCCATAGCAAGGCCGAGAGCATTAGCAACATCAAAGGCCGCACGGAGAATAAACACAGCCAGCACTCGACCATCCAACACATTGTATCGTAGATCAGCACGGGCCCCCTCTTGGGAGACATGAGAAAGAAGGGACTCCACATAATCCCACAGGCTAGAGGTAGCCCTGGCCAACACACAAAGAGTGTTGTGCGCCGGCGCCATTTTCCACTCAACCGTCATCCTTGCGTTAGGTGCGGAGACCGCTCAACGCCATTCGTCTCTCAAGCGCCTACCGCAGCGCCATTTCGTAACCAACAGGTTCTTTTTTTGTTTATATATTTTAACTAACTTTGGCCAAAGCTCCTGTCAGTGTAGGCGCCCACGCCTGCCAACTTCACCTTCTGAATAGTGAAGGTTCCGCCCGACGCCTCTCGCGGGTTCCCCGGAGATAAGTTACGGCAGGCCGCCGCCTTACGTAGAAGGCATGACGTCCTTGAAGGTGGACAATCTTACCTACAGGACGTCGCCCGAAACACTGCAAAGAGTTTGAGAAGTATGGACGAGTAGGCGACGTCTATATCCCCCGCGACCGATACACGAAGGAGAGCCGTGGTTTTGCTTTCGTACGATTTCATGACAAACGTGATGCCGAGGATGCGATGGACGCCATGGACGGAGCCGTTCTGGATGGGTGCGAACTTCGGGTGCAGATGGCTCGTTATGGAAGGCCACCAGACTCGCACCATAGCCGCAGGGGACCACCACCCCGAAGATATGGAGGCAGTGGAGGAAGTTATGGACGCAGGAGTCGCAGTCCCAGGAGGCGTCGTCGGTCGAGGTCCCGCAGCAGGAGCCGCTCCAGATCCCGCAGCAGGAGCCGCTACAGCCGATCCAAGTCAAGATCCCGCACACGATCAAGGTCTCGTTCCACATCGAAGTCCCGCTCCGTCCGAAGATCGAAGTCTAAGTCCTCCACCGTTTCCAGATCCCGCTCGAGATCCCGATCCAGAGTGACGCCCCCGCCATCCAAGAAAGAATCAAAGTCCAGATCGCGCTCTGTGACCCCCGCACCCAAATCGCCAGAGGAAGAGGGAGCGGTGTCTTCGTAGTAACACGATTCAACAATGAAAGACGTCTACTATATGGACTCTCGGGAGTAAAGATCACAGGACCGATCAGTCAGTTGTCAAGCCCCGTGGCACAAGTAACCTGTCGAAAAGGTGGTTATTTGTAACATTTTGCTAACAGTTCTGTTAACCTTTTACTTGTTTAAATTTGCGCCTCAAGTGATAGACATTGTTTTTCATGTGCCATTGTCGTTGTTATTCCAATTTTTTGTAATTTAGTGAAGTGAACGACTACAGATATCTCTATTGGCTTGGATATTTGAGGTAAAATTCAACTTTGTTTATACACTGAGTTCTGATAGATGGAAATAGTTAAACTCGTAGTCCCATGGAGTCACTTTGACATTCTCCCTCGGTTTACAAAAATATAAAAGTTTATTTGCTAATGTCATTTTCAGTCCAGTGGTACGAGCTCACTGTATAAAATGTTTCAAGTAAATTTGTACAGGGATTGTGGTCCGGAATCTAATCTCTTCTCTTGTGTATTTTTGTGCACTAGGCGCAGTTGTGTAGCAGTTGAGTAATGCTGGTTAGCTGTTAAGGTGGCGTGTTGCAATGCAGAGTGCTTGGCTGTTTCCTGTTTTCTCCTGATTGCTCCTGTGTAAACGGTGCATTGGCGTGCAGAAACAAATGGCGGTCCTGCTAATTTAAGTGCCCGACCTACTGCATTTCCAGTCACAGCCGGGCCCTGCCTAAAACGGAGCATACAGTGAGCATCTCTAGCTGGTGAAATTACACCCCTTATATATTTTTTCCAGGCTGGTAATTCTGAATCCAAAGTTAACTTGCTGTATGATTGTTATGGCAAGATTCATTCCTTTGTAAGTATTCATGTCGTGCTTAAGACATTTTGTACGAAAACCACTTCCTGTAGTCTTCACACGTTTTTTTTGGTGTTGAAACATTTCCACAATTTTAATGTCAAACTTTTTTAATTGCTTGTTACCCTTGGTGTGAATGTCAAAGTTGCAAGTCGAGCTACTTCGGAGACTTGCACAGAAATGGAATAAATTGATGGCCTGTGCATAAGCAGACTGGAATATTTCGAATACTGTACATTGTTAATAAAAGTGTATTGCTATAAAATAAAATAAAAAATAAATAAATAAAAAAAAGAGTGTTGCGTGCCCGCAAAGCAGCACTGGATGAAGTGAAGATGTTACGCCCCCATGAATCCAACCACCGGGTCACCCGAGATGGAGGAAACAACACCACAGGCAAGGACAGAAAAGAAGTCCACAGAAGAGAGTCCTGAGTTGAAGGGTGGAAGGAAAGGCAGACTGGGGCGTGCGTAGCAGCACGGTGGCGATGCAGGAGCGGCTGAGGCACTGGATCACCCATGGCAGGACGCCCCCAAAAGAGTTGTGGAGTGACGCTTCGAAAGGAAGGAACAGCTCCCGTCCACCAGAGCCCTGGTGGAGAACTTCCAAGAGATTATCCGTAGGGAATGGGGTGGCGGGTCGCCCATTTACAAAATGCCAGCACCCATGAAAATAGCCCGAACAAAGGCAACACTGGCCTCCGTAGGGGCTTAAAATAATTCAACCAGTCAGATTGAGAGACGTGATTTTAAGAACGCTCAGGCAGGCCCCCGTTCGACCATTTATAGACGTCCCAAAATTATTTGGGTTTTTCATAGCACAAGCAACTCTTCCGTGGGTGACAGCTGCAAACTGAGCTGTCCGTCCCCAAGTCCAGCTAGAGGGGGAAGCGGCCAGCCCCTGAATGGCGGGGAAGGCGGGGAAGTCGATGGAGGAGCCAATCGCGAGCTGCGGAAAAGAGGGTCAGAGGATTAAGGCTGCGGGGACGGCGAAGAGCCCTCCCTGGAACACGCCGGTGAAAAAACAACGGTGCAGCATCCTGTCTCCGGAGAGGAAGTGACAACCTTCCGGAGAGGAAGGAACCTCCAGAGACGAATCAAGGAACCAACACTGGCACGGCGCCGTGGAGTCCTCCACAGGCGCCGGCTCAACGTCGATCGGTGCCGGAGTGGGCATTGGCGGCGCCGAGTCGACCTCCACAACCACGTGAATGGGGCGGGATCGGAGCCGGTTCGGCTAAGGAACGGCGCCGGCTCGACCTCACACGGGACAACCACCCGCGTAGAGGGCCGAGAAGGACTCGGGAAAGCACCCCAGTGCCACGGCCTCCACCCGCTGCACCGCCAGGGCTGGGAAGGAAAGCCTCCGACGCCGAAATGGTGCCGGCTCGGCCCCTGGCGAGGCAGCCGCCCGCTCAGAGGGCCAAGGGGAACTCGGGGACAAGCCCTGAGTCCCGGCGACCTCCTGCAACGCAACAGGGTGCCCCAAAAGGATTTGCGGCGAGGCAGGGACGCCGTGGGTCGAAGAGGGGAGCCCCGCAGGACCGTGCCCCGATGACACCACTCTCCTACAACCTGAAGTCGAACCCGTCGGCACCGGGGACGAAGCCACCGGCCCCGCGCGAGGCAAGGGATCTGCAGGCGTCTCAGGAGGATGGGCCAAATAAGCCTGCAGAGCCGCAGCGTAGGCTTTCATCTGGGCCCTAGTCATCCCGACGCCGGGAAACGGCAAGAGGGTGGCGACTGGCAGGGGCGCACGTCCCGAGGGGAACCTGGACCCTCCGCCGAACAAGGACAAGGCCTTGGAGACAAGCTCCAGCGCCTACCAGCTAGCGAGCGACGCCCTTGGGGTCATGGCGCAGGGCGATGCCGCAAACGGAATCAGCCGTTCCTGGCTTCCAAGGAAGGGGACGGACGCTGGGACGACACCGACCTGGACAAGTGGGCCAACAGCAATTTCATCAGGCGCTCCCGCCGGGACTTCGGTTTGAGGTGCTGACAAGCTTCGCAGTCCGTAGAGTCATGGTGCTTGCCCAAACACCACATGCAGATGGGGTGAGGGTACGTCGCCGACATCTGGCGTGCACAATCCGTACACGTCTTGAAGCCCGAAGGCATTCGCACACTGTTCCTAAACGCAAAGCGTGAAAAGGAGGCCTGAAAAGCAGGCCAGGACACGATCCGGATCCGCGTTGCACGCAAAAGAAAAAAAGGAAAACTGACGTCGGCACGCCGGGGTGGGGCATATGTGACCTTGCTGATATCACGCCCGCGGACAACATCAGGGCGGAGTCACGTGGTACCGCCCCTCCCACCAACCCCCCCCTCAACCCCCACGCAGAGATGCTATACACACACATATATATGAACTGCGGATTTGTCTGCGCTATTGTCGATGGTGGCTTGATCTAAATCATGAGGAATAGTTATAGCCACTCATTAGCCCATAGAAGAAACGTACAAGCTGTTAATATTTGCTATGTTTATTGTTTTTTTAATATTAAAGTTATGTGCAACATAACGACTAAAAGCGCGGAGGACTTTTAATAATGAGTCTCACCTGTTCATAACAGTTAGATTGTTACAGTGCTAACACGGTATTTCATATGTCAGGATATGAACTGCACTTTGTTGCTTTTATTTTTATTTTCATTAGTAACATAATTTTCATTTCTGACAATTAACGTGTGTATTATTAGCGGACCTGCAGATTTTCAAAAATCATGGACATTTTTGTTTTTTCTTCTATTAGCAGGCATGTTATGAACTTTAATGAGACAAATTCACTGTGCATTCATTATGAAGTAGCTCTTCTATGTTTAGCACTTTAAGATATTTAAATCTGAGTACAACATGGCGTTCTCTAGATTGACAAAGGAAGTTTCTCTGATGAAACGCATCTCTCTTTTGTGCAGAGTCATTGGAGGTCCTTGGCAATAAAGATGTGCTGCATATTTTACTTGCTTCGAGTGCGTGCCCTCTTCTTGTTTGCATGAAGTTGGTTTTGGTGGAATATATATACATATACACATGCATATATATATATATATATATATACACACAAATGGAAAACAGATAGTATAGAGGAACCAATACATGAATGATCGTAAGCATGGCGATTGCTTCTGGATATGGACCGGAAGACTGGGTACTGAAATGATTACTATACAATTCATACTTGTACTCATTTATTTCGTTTTTATTTTGAGAAAATATACACTATTTGGCAAAGTAATACTAATGAGAAGGAGAAAATGGCCTCTTACCGGTATGTTATTAAGGGATGAAGAGGGATGAATTCTGCTGGTCCAAATTCCACAGAACAGCCAGATGTCACCAGGCTCAACAAATCACCCATACGAGTCAACAGGACAAGGGCCCCACGCTTCAAGGTGCACGCAAGGAAAAGGCAATCAGGAGTCCAGCTCATATCACTCACCCAGTAGGACCTGAATATTGAAGGAAAAACACAATGTTATGAGAAAAGACATCCTTTTACCTGTCAGGGCACATTCCAGCAGACTCAACACACAAAAATCTAACTTCTGCAGGTTACTATATTTACGAGCAGCAGGTACGCCAGAGTAAATTTGGCTGGAGTGTTGGAAATTACTATCTTTTCCATGGTATTCCCCTGGATTTTTTGCCTTGACTGATTTTGTTGGTCCTATAACTCTGTGCACTTTACCCCTGCTAACTAGGGGTAAAATACATGCATTCCTCCTTAATACATGATAAAATATGTATACACCCGATTGGTTTATTTAATTTTATCTATGCATCCATAGTATATGGTTCCAAGTGTGCGCAGAGCATGTAAATTAAATGTTACAAGTGGACTGCAGCACTCATTGTGCCACCCACTGCAATGGAAACATAAAGCATGTCTTCGAGCCATCATGGATGTGCAGTTTTAAATTCAGCCCGTCAAAGAACAAGTTACTTACCTTCGGTAACGCTTTTTCTGGTAGATACAGTATCTGCCTGTGGATTTCTAACCTTGTGAATATCCCCCTGCGCAGCAGCCAATCGGAAACTTTTGTAGCTCTCCACGCCGGCGAGGTCATGGACGACGTCATAGAGGGTACGACTCCGCTCGCAACACCACTGACGTCACTGGATCCATAATAGGGCCTCGTCGGCGTGATGACGTCAGTTCCGCCCTTTTTTCCGTGCCCCCGAGGCACACGGACGGACCGACAAACAGTAATAGTATACACAGTTTTCAAACCAACACACATAGTGTGAAAACAATGCAATATGCATGAATATATAATACATCCATTTAAAAAACATTCAAATATACACATAGCAGGTATAGAAGAGTGGACAACGGGGAGGCAGGTGGGTAAGTGAGTAATCCACAGGCAGATACTGTATCTATCAGAAAAATCGTTACCGAAGGTCAGTAACTTGTTCTTCTGATAGATACATCTGCCAGTGGATTCCTCACCTTGTGAATAGAATCCCACAGCAGTCCCCACTCCCAGAGGAGGGTGTCCACTCAGCTATACCAAGAAATCCTGGAGGACAGAGCGCGCAAAGTGGCCGTCCCTCCTCACCTCAGTATCCAAGCAGTAATGCTTCGCAAAAGTGTGGAGGGAGGCCCAAGTTGCGGCTCTACAAATATCCTCTGCAGGTACACCTCTAGCCCAAGCAGATGTTGATGACTTTGCTCTAGTAGAATGAGCCCTTATACCCTCTGGAGGTTCCTTACCAGCCAGGGCATAGCAGATCTTTAAACCGACTGACCGCGAAGGGAAGGGAGGAAGGCCTTGAGTGCCAAACGAATCGCCCTCAATTCCAGAAAGCTGATGTGAAGCAACCTTTCCTCTGGAGACCAAATACCCTTGATCTCCAGATCCCCGAGATGAGCACCCCACCCTAGAGTGGAGGCATCCGTGATCACTGTGGCAACCGATGGAGGCAGATGAAAGGGCTTTCCTTGAGACAGATTGCCCTCCACGCTCCACCAAGACAGATCAGCTGCAGTTTCTCTGGAGATCCTCACAGACTCCCTGAGATCTCCTTTGTGCTGACACCACTGCTTGCGGAGGCACCACTGAAGCGCCCTCATGTGCCAGCGTGCATGGTTGACCAGCAGAATGCAGGAAGCAAACAGACTGAGCAGGCGAAGGACCTTCAGGACTGGAACGACCGCTCCATTGTAAAACAAAGGAATCATTTCCTGAATGTCAAGAATCCTTTGAGGAGGAGGGAATGCCCGACAAACAGTAGTGTCCAGTACTGCCCCTATAAACAGGTTGCGCTGTGAGGGCACCAGGTGAGACTTGAGTACATTTATCGAAAAACCCAACCTGTACAACAACTGAGTTGTCTCTTGCAGATGATGGAGCACCTTCTCTGGAGACTCTGCTTTGATCAGCCAGTCGTCCAGATAGGGGAATACAGGAATCCCTGACCTCCTGAGATGGGCTGCCACCACTGCCATCACCTTGGTGAAGACTCGAGGCGCAGTAGTAAGACCAAACGGAAGGACCGCAAACTGGTAGTGTTGCGACCCCACCGTAAAACGGAGATACTTCCTGTGCGACTCCAGGATCGGGATATGAAAATACGCGTCCTGTAAGTCGAGCGACACCATCCAGTCTTCTTCCAGCAGCGCCTGAAGAACCTGCGCAAGGGTAAGCATATTGGACTTCTCTTGTTTCAGATAAAGATTCAAGATCCTGAGATCCAGGATTGGGCGAAGCCTGCCATCCTTCTTGGGAATCAGCAAATACCGGGAGTAGCATCCCTGACCCCTTTCCTGCTCTGGAACCACCTCTATCGCGCCTGTCTTTAAAAAGGTCAGAACCTCCTCCTGAAGAAGACGGAGATGTTCCTCTGAGCAAGCTCCTTGACAAGGAGGGTAAGTTGGAGGGAATTCCCTGAAGGGAGAGCATACCCATTTGCCACAAGATTGAGAACCCATTGGTCTGTAGTGACCGATTCCCAATCCCGCAGAAAATGGGTAAGCCGACCCCCAACAGGACCAACATGACTGGGAATGGGGAATCTAGGGCTGCTTTGCTGCGGCGATAGGAGGAGAGGTAGAGGAAGAGGAGGAAGAGGGTTGGCGGCCTGTGGACGACCTCTGTTTCTTCCTCTATAAGACTTATACAGCATATTTTGTTGCTGCTGCTGTTGCTGCTGACGAGGCTGCCCTTGCGAACGAAAGGATGACTTCCCGAATCCTCTGTTTTCACGAAAGGATCCTCTGGACTGGGTCTGCAAGCCTAGTGATCTTGCCATGGCCTTACTATCTTTGAATCTTTCGAGTACGGCATCAGCCTTCTTACGAAACAAACCCATACCGTCAAATGGTAAGTCCAACAAAGTAGCCTGCACATCTTGAGAAAAGTCTGAAGACTTCAACCAAGCTCCCCTTCTCGTTGCCACGGCAGAGCCCATAATTCTAGCCACTGAATCCACTGTATCCAGGCCACTTTGAATGACCTGGCGCGCAGCAGCTTGGGTATCATCCAAAACCTCCTGAAAGTTCTTCCTGTCATCATCAGACAGTTTTGGCAGCAACTGTTTAGAGGAATCCATCAAGGCATGGATATACCTTCCCATCAAGCAAGTTGCATTTGATGACTTCAGTGCCATGCTCGCTGATGACTTCGGACTCTGAAGGTGAACCCATGGGACAGCAATTTGACCAACCAGGCCCTCAGAGGAATTACAACAGTAATCACAATACTGCGGTACCTTTTTTAGGGCAGCGCAATGGCCGGAGAGGCAGACAGAGAGTCAGATTTCAAAATCAAACTCGAGGGAACTATCAAAACCCTTATCACCCACAGAACAGCTATCAAATGTTAGAGACCCGCAATGCACAATATTGGAGGAGAGGAACATAATTCCAATCTTTAACCTTTCTTCTCAGATGTTAGATCAGGCATGCATTAAGGCACTATCAAAGGGCCTCTTTTTTGTGCCCCACTCCAAGGCCAATATATTTGAATTATACCAAGATTTGATATCTTTTTTCCGCAAGGTCAGATTAAAATGTTATTTCAAAAACAGAGAGGAACGACCCACCACTGAAATTAATCTATCTGGCATGTCCAATCCTTCAACTTTCACTCCTACCCTTGACATGCTAGGCCCTGAAGTTATGGTGTTTGAACATACTGTATTAAATCAGTTAAAGAAGGCGACTAAATATGTCCCCAAACCTGCACATAACTTAGATTATGATGAATTTCAGTCCCTTCAAACATTATCTAAATCTTCTACCATCACCATCAAAAATTGTGACAAGGGAGGAGGCATTGTGGTTATTGACACCCCCACCTACAAAACTAAAATGTTGTCCCTCTTAAATGACACACAGTTCTATTCCCCCGCACATAAAAATCCAATTCCTCAGGTGCAACTAAAGATTCAAAACTTAACTAAACTTGCCCTTGATGAAGGTCATATCAGCCTCAAAGAACATGATTATCTTAATCAGGCCAACCCTATTATGCCATGCATTTATGGTATCCCAAAAATTCACAAGGATCCCATTGACCCCCCATACAGGCCCATTGTGTCCACCATTGGGTCTATAACGGAACCCCTCTCCAAATATACAGCCCTCTTAAGACCTTTTATTCCTCTTACCCCTGCATATATTAGAGACACCATGGCTATTATCAACAAAGTGGAACATCTACCTTTTAATCAGGCCACTAATATCTTGGTCACATTAGATGTGGAGGCTTTATACAGTAATATCCCCCAAGATAAAGCTCTACTGGCGGTAGACTGGTTTATAGACACTTACCAAGTCCCTTGCCCTAAACCTTTTTTATTGCAATGTTTGGAACTGGTCCTAACGGAGAACACCTTTGAATTTGGAACCAGTTTATATAAACAAATCAAAGGCGTTAGCATGGGGGCCTCTGTGGCCCCGTCAGTAGCTAACATTTATAAGTCATATTTCGAATCAGTCCATATCTACAATGAGATAGCGCCTTTTTTCGAATCTGTATCATCTTGGGCTAGATTTATAGATGATATTTTTTTCATTTGGTCAAACACTGAGGAGAAATTGGCTGAATTCTTAGAATGGTTAAACCTGTGTGACAAGAACCTTCGGTTCACGTCGCATGCAAGCATTTATCAGGTTGAATTTTTGGACCTAATCATTAGGCATAACAATGGCGAGTTAGAAGTAGATCTGTTTATTAAGTCAACAGCTCGCAACACTTTGTTGCACTTTGACAGTTACCACCCGCGAACACAAAAAGAAGGTATCCCCTTCAGTCAATTTCTGCGCTTAAGGCGTAATTGCTCTAACATTTTAGATTACGACAAACAGGCGAGCATTTTGAAAATCAAGTTCTTGAAACGTGGATACCCCCATAGGTTAGTCCGCACATCATATAAACGGGCTTGTTTTTATGACAGGGACTCATTATTGGAACCGAAAACTAAACAGATCAAGGACCAACTGGTCTGTGTCACTTGACACTCCACTTTAAACAACACAGTCAGACACATTGTGACCACAAATAGCAGTGCAGAAGAAAAAGACACCATACCAAAACCAATGTTTGCCCACAGAAGGAACAGAAACATTAAAGATCTTGTTACCCACTCTAGATTCAAAGAAAATCATCTGTTGGTTTAGAAGACCATCGATGGTAGTTCCCCGGTTACCGGCACATATACTTGCAACACTTGTGTGGCATGTAAATCAGCCATAGTCGGCCCCAGTTTCATCTACCAAGGGATCACCATATGCCCTGCCCATATGTCTAACTGCAAGTCCAAAAACATTATCTATCTTCTCCTATGCCCCTGCGGGCTGGGGTATGTTGGAGAGACGGCTAGATCTTTTTGTACCAGGCTAACTGAACACCGTTCAGCCATTTGCACTTCTAAAGTTAGTGCTCCCCTTGTAAAGCACTACCTTGAACACAAGCATAAACCCACGGATATCAGATGATACATTATTGAAAATTGTAATTATACCCCTTCCATTAATATGGAATACAAGTGCAAAAAAAGAGAAGTTTTTTGGATTTTTAGTTTGGCATCATATCCCAAAGGTTTGAATAACGAGATACCGTGGGAAAATGCCATCAAATATAACATCAAATAATCGGCAGTCTGTTATCTATGTCTATGCCCTAGCCTCTCTGCATTATTCCCAGTCTAGTTGTTTTTTCCGCCACACATTGGCTATTACGTATGACGTCATCTATATGAGACACCACCGGCAATCTACGCAATGGCGTTTTGGCGCTCAAACTATATAATGGGGCTTGTCGGCAGCATTGTTATCTATATCAGAACCCCTCCAGACGCTGCGGGCGCTTCAGGCGGCAAGTAAGTTCTCCTACCCCCTTTTAGCGGTCCTTCCTGTATTCGGATTGTGTAACAAATAGAGTAGTGAGCGCTTAACATCCTTGACAAATTTCTTTTATGTAACACCATGCTTACACCCATGTCAAATTTCGCTTATGTAATTCCCTGTTTTATTTTTATCATAGATACTTTTATTGGTTTTAAGGGGCCATCCATGCCCTGAATAAACCACTAAGTGAAATAATTATCAACATCCTACTAAGGTAATACTATACTTCATTTTTTGACTTAAGTGAATATAAAGGGAGCGCGATATCGTTATTGATGCACATCCTATCATTTATTTGACAGGTTGTTCCGAGGTGACATCATCGCGTTGCCCGTTAAGTATTTTACAATTTTTACACATTTATAAATAAAGCATATCTAGAGGTACGAAAGGCACCGCCCATATCCAACCAGCGTCGGATACTTTATAAGGTAAATCCTCAATCGAGTTAATAAGCTGCATAGTTTATGTCTTATCTTATAGCAACAAACCCGACTGAGCCACCAGTTTTGCATTTTCTCTCATGCAGGTTGTTTCCTATTTTGAGGACGGCGTGAAATTATTCCCAATTTCCTATCATACCACTGAGGGTTAGCCATCACTCTCTTAATTTAGCTGACCGTGATTTAATTGTGACTCCTTTACCACCAGTTCATAGATAGGTAATTTTTGAAGGACATTTAATCTCCAGCGTAATTTAACCTACACAGCTTCTCATTCCCCACTGTCATAATAACCCTGTGTCATTGTATTCATTTAAAGGCCGATAGACGATTCATGCCTCGTATGTTATGATACTGGTATCCAGTTAATTCATACACCCTCAAAGGAATTTTTAGGTAAGGGTTTCAAGGCCATCACGATACCGTCATTAACTGGGGTCTCTCTATCAATAGATCTACTTATATCTATACCCGGGGATCCCGCGCCATCTTTGCCCTGCCCTTAACCTGTTGGGGTCTTTTTCTATATAAGACACATTTCTCGTGCTCACGTTATTCTCTATTGCATTTCCGCACTTCCGGGTTTGGGGATTTGGACTTTTTTCTCCGTCTGGCACTAACCAGCTTTTCTACCTCCATTCAGCCTCTTGTTATGCCAATTAGCATATGTGAATCATTGCAGTGTACTGGACTAAAATATATTTGCCCATGTTTTCATGCACATTATTTCTTTTTAGAATCTTCAAGTGGTTCTCCCGAAGAAGGCGTGTGTAACGCCGAAACGCGCGTAGAGATTATTAATTCACCCACTTGGTTGTTTTTATGAATGTATTGTGTTTTTATTCATTTATGTAATTTGATTTTAAACATGATGGATTGTATATGCTGAAATCTTCTGTATTATCTGTCATGTACATTGTACGCTATATGCTTTCTTTTTAATAAATTAATGTTTTGTATTAATAAATAAATAAGATCCATATTCTATTGCTTTTTAGTTTATCTTTCCCGTACACTGCTCTACATTATATATTCTTTGTGCCTTCATTATTGTTGTGTCATTGTACCCGATATCCTTACAGGACCCCACAGTTGCCTAGGAATTGTTATTTTTATAAATGCTCGCTGATGAGAACACCTTCTTAGCGGATGGTCAATCCTTTTTGACTCCTTGTCAGCTGGAACATGTGGAAAAGCTCCTGAAAACTTCTTTGAGCAAGCCGCCTGAACCACAAGGCTCTCAGGTGAAGGGTGAGCTGACAAAAATTCTGGATCCTCCGGTGCCACTCTATATCTCCGTGCCACAGTCCTAGAGACTGCAGGAGCAGACAAAGGTCTTTTCCAAACCTCCAACACCGGCTCCAGAATTGCCTCATTAAATGGTAACAAAGGCTCAGGCACAGAGGATGGAGAATGCAACACTTCAGTCAATAGATTGGACTTAAATTTAGTGGTTGGAAGATTAATGTCCAATAACTCTGCAGCTTTTCTCACAAATGTGTGATATGGGACTACCTCTTTAGAAGGAGCATCTGGACCAGGAGAAAAATCCCACTCAGGGGAGACATCAAGACCGCTTGCATCTTTTAATTCCGCAAAATAGTCCTCAGAATCAGGAAGTTCACCTTCACCTTCCTCCATGTTCTTCTGATAGCGTGCCTCTTCCACAACTCTTTGGGCCTCCCTCCTGGAGCGGATCCTCGGGACCGGAGTCGATGGATCCACAACCGACTCCATCGGATTCTGAACCGGCGTCGAACGCAGATCTGACGCGCCGCTAGCGCAGAATGAGGACGAACAGGCGGCGTCGCTGGAAGAAAGGGCATAAATGGAGCCTGGGCATATGCCTGAGGGACACCCAAATTAAAGGCAAAAGGACCCATGGGGCCAACAGGCGCACCAGAGGGTTACATAGCCCTTACAAAGACACCATACATTGCGTTTAGATAGTGTGATAGTTCTTGGCCTGGAGCCGGGAAAGGGGGATAATTTCCCGGCGCCGGCTCCGAAGCCGGTGTACCTGGAGTCGGGCCCGTCGGCGCCGACAAAGGAACCTCTTCAGGCTTCTCCTGATCTTCTTGCTCTGGCTCAGCTTCACCCAGATCCGAAGAATGGACCGAATCCGATGGAGCCGGCGTCGGTGATCGAGAGACTTCGACTTCAGGAGACACTTCCTTCTCTGGCGAGACCGGTTTTGAATGAGAAGGATCGACATCACTACTGCGACGTCGAGGAGAAGACGACTTCGGCGCCGGTTCCTTATCAGAGTGACGCCTTGAAGAGTGCTTCTTTCTCTTATGTCTCTTCGACTTCGAATGTCCCGACGCCGACTTCGAGCCCAAACTGGACTCGGAACGAGATCTCGACCTCGACCTTCTTTTACTCGCCTTCTTACTCTTCTTAATTTTAGCAATAAATTACTTCGCTTCCCTTTCCTTTAATGCCTTAGAGGTCATCTTCCTGCAACACGCACATCCATCGACGTCGTGATCAGAAGACAAGCACCATACGCAGTCCTCGTGCGGATCAGTGATGGACATCTGCTTCCCACACTCCCTGCCGGGCTTGAAACCAGATTTTCTCCCAGACAGCTTCGAAAGGAAACGAGAAGAACAGACAAGAACAACTATAATAACAATGTTACTACGGAGAGTCCCAAGAAACCGTTGGCGTCGACGGCGCGGAAAAAAAGGAACTGACGTCATCACGCCGACGAGGCCGTATTATGGATCCAGTGACGTCAGCGGGGTCACGAGTGGATTCGTACCCTCTGTGACGTCGTCCATGACCTCGCCGGCGTGGAGAGCTACAAAAGTTTCCGATTGGCTGCTGCGCAGGGGGATATTCACAAGGTGAGGAATCCACTGGCAGATGTATCTATCAGAAATTACCAATTTTTGACAGGACTAAATCTTCATTTTAAATATGAATAAGTTATCCCTAAGTTTGCCAGGGCTGGTTTCTGTTCCCAGTCCGGCCCTGACAGGGACCTGCTTAAAACTGGATTTTAGTGTTAGATGTGGGAGGACACTGAGATTACCACAGTACAATGCCTGCATGCACACACCCAAACCTCATAGCCCAAGTTTATTGCCGCTGAACTCTACGGCTATCATACAAATGCTCCAAATAGGTAGGGTTACACCAGGGAACCTTTACCATATTAGTTAGGGTAACCCAGGGATCATTCCCCCAACCACTAGCTTGTGCAAGCATAAAAATTACATCTCCAGGCACACACTTCAGAACACTCCTGGACCTGAGAAAGATCAGAAGAGGACTGAACCTGCTCTCTGCAGTCTGCAACCTGATAAGACCCCTGGAGGAGGGGGGGCGTGGCCTAGCAGGCTAAGATGGCGGTTGCACCTTCAGTGTGCTCCTGGACCCCTCCGCTATCCGCCTGTAATTTGCCCATCATAATTGCCTTCTGACCTCACTCCAGCCACCTACCTGGCTGTGGTCCTGGCTGTTGAGACTCTGGGCACCAGCGCTTTCTAGAGATCACCTGCAGCTCCAGTCAGCTCTCGCTTCTAAGATGGCGCCTGTCCCCCTCTTCCCACTTGCGACCTGCCAAAAGGGATTGAGCTGCCTGGGTTCTGGCTGTGATCTCTGCGGCCGGCTTCTGCGGTGTTGTGGCTGTCTGCTTCCTCTTCTTCCCTTCCGGGCGGTGGTTCAGCGCGGACTCGGGCTGCCGCCAGCTCCCCTTCTGTGGCGGTGATTGCGGGCGGGAGGCTGCCATGTGCCCTCCGCCAGAGGCCGCAACGTTTGTGGTGGCTCCCCCGCGGCGCTGCCATCCCATCGGCCGTCACTTCGGACGGCAGGGTGCAGCGTCGCTAGTTTTTGAAAAGGCCTTAGCCTGAGGGTAGGCTTTGACTTGGTCTGCCCCCTCCTCCTTCCTTGCAGCGGGTGAAGTCGGCTCCCGGTCGCGGAGCTAGGCGCACCTGCAGTTCGGCACTGCTCCTACGGCCCCTCCAGTGACTGCGCTGCTCCTGTGGCACCCCAGTGACAGTGCTGCTCCTGCAGCCCCCCCGGTGACGGCGCTGCTCCTACGGCCCCCAGTGACGGTGCTGCTGACGGGCTGCCTACTGACCCCCGCCCGTGGCTGAGAAAATTGTGGCGGTCATTTCGGGGACACACCTGCTGCAGTCCTATCATGTAGGCGGGGGCCTACTCCTGGGATCGAGGTGAGGCAACACTTTGTTATTCTGGCGGAGAACATTGGGACCCAACCCTTGAACCCGATAGCCATGTACTCTCCCCCTTCTATCCTGGCATTCATGCTCCGGCGCCTTGCTCCACCGGTAGCTGTTCTACCCCCGGGGACCACTGTAGTTGGGGGGGACTTTAATGTGGTTATGAACCCGGACCTTGATTCTGCTACAGTCCCTTCCGCCTCAGGGGTTTCCCATTTCCCATTTCGAACTGGACTGCGACTTTGAGTCTGGGAGACACCTGGTGTCATGGTCACGAGTCGGAATGCAGCCCCCAACCCTCACCTTTCCCGGTTGCGCATGACACGTATGAATGTGTCAGGGACTACATCTCCCATAAGGCCAAGCGGCAGATCGCAGAATGACAGGAAGGAGCACACTCCTATTTAAGTCCCGCCTCTCAATGAAACGGGGCTTGACAATCTGCCTACGGAGCTTGGATCCTGATTGCCGTTGCCTCGCTACGTTTCCCGAAGTCCTGCCGACTTGCGTTTCTGCCTGGATTGAAACGCATTCCTTGAAGCGCCGCCGCGCTTTCAAATCTCCTGCCTTTGTTCGCGGCTAATTCCGTGGAACCGAGGGCGGAGCCGCGTCTCTGTTCCCCGGAGCCGAACAGGAGACGCCGACCCTTTGCGCTGTGTGGGAGCGTGGTTGTTAACCTCCCTACAGCTGGACATTGTTTCGCAAGCTAGTAGTCCCGGTTCTGGAACCGAACCGTAGAGACATTGAACTGCGGACATTTGTTTTCTTTGGCACGCATTCTTTCCTTGGATTCACCGGTGACCCCACGGACCTGGCAAGCCACCCTTCGTTTATCACAGGTGTTCCGGAGATAGGAGCATCTGGAGAGACAGAGACTGCGCCTGCCTGCATTCTCTTATCACCACACGCAAAGACCAGCGCTCACAGGTGCTCTCCTTACAAGACACCCCTCTGCACTAAGAACAGTCGTTTGGAACAATAACTAGGACACATTCATGTAAGTGAGTACGGATGGTGTTTGTCTGAGCAGGATTAGGAGAGTGATTGCGGTACTACTCATTTCTGTTCTTGTTTTCTTCCTACTGCAGGGGTCCCAGAGGGAGTATAGAAAAAGGTCTCTTATTCCTGTGAACAGGCTTCTTTTATTATTTTGTCCCCTTCCCCTTTTCCCTAGAATACTTCACTACCCATAGTGCACGGCTACATTGTGGTGGGTGTAGTGTTTAGGGGACATTGGGAACTACTCTTCACGGCGTCGTTCCTGCTGGCCGTTCTGAAGGTTAGTGGCTTAGTATTGTTGGCGCTACTGACACCTGACACCTGGCGACTCTGGCTACTCGTATGTTCATGCACACATCGGCTGCCCACCACACACAGGCCAGACCAGGGCAGTCCAGTCCAGTCCAGTCCTGGACTGCCGGTCGATCCAGGAAATCATGATCCTTCCCAGAGGCATATCGGATCACTCCCCTGTTTCGATGCGCCTGGGTAGTCTCCCTGCTTCTTCACGCCCGGTCTGGCGGCTTAACGCCTGGTTTCTCAAGGACAAAGACTTCCGGAAGCGCTTAGGGCTCGAACTGCGTCATTACTCCGCTGATAACCAGGGCTCTATTTCGTCCTCTGGTACCTTGTGGGAAGCCGCCAAGGCAACCATACGCGGGTTTGCCAAAGGCCAACTTAAAATTCAATGTGCGGAACAGGAGGCCCAGCTCACGCTCCTGGAAGCCCAAGCTGCCCGGCTGGAGGCCCATCTGCCTGGAGAACGAACGGAGGCTCAGGATCGGAGGCTCACATTTCTAAGGGATGAGCTCAGACAGGCCTCCATGGAGTCCGCAAAGCTGCTGTGGAGGTCCTCTGTGGCGCGAGTGTATGGGTGGGGAAATAAAAATGGGAGGCTCCTCCACCGCTTAGCCACTTATCCACTGGCTAACCGTATTATCCTTGAGGTGATGGACTCCAGTGGGAAAACCCATCAGGCTCCCACGGAGGTGGCCTGATGCTTTGCTTCATACTATGCTTTGTTGAACTCTGCCCAACCTCCAGACCTCGCTCTCTCGGAGCTCCTCCGGAGTGAGCGATTCCCCCTCCCCTGACTCACTGACACAGAAGCAAGAAACCTTGATCTCCTGATTACTTCGGAAGAAATTAAGGATGCTACCTCCAGCATGGCGGCGGGTAAGACGCCGGAACCAGACGGCCTCCCACAGGAGATCTATGCATCTTATCGGGACACCTTGATCCCCCACCTCCTGGCACTGTACCATGATGTGGCAGACCGCGGTTCCTTTCGTCCTGAAACGGATCTGGCCACCATTGCGGTGATTACTAAGTCTCAGCCCCCCTCTGTCCACTGCTTTGATTACCGCCCTATCTCCCTTATCAATTCGGAGCTCAAAATGTTTGCTTCGATCTTGGCACAGCGCATACGCCCCCACCTTAGCACTTTGGTCCACATGGACCAATGCGGCTTTATGCCCGCCGGGGTACTAGGCACTGCCTTAGACGGCTCCACCTTGCTCTGGCGCACCGACAACAACTGACTCCCTAATTCTTGTTGCTACTCATGGATTTCGAGAAAGCGTTTGATTCTGTGGACTGGCGGTATCTGGAGGCGGTGTTGTCGGAGATGGGCTTTGGGCCCCCCTTTTGCAATCTGGTCAAGATCCTTTACTGCAAGCCGCGGGCCCAGGTGCTGGTTAATGGAGCCTTTTCGTGCCCCTTACCCATTGGGAGAGGCACGAGGCAAGGTTGTCCCCTCTCGCCCCTCCTTTTCGTATTAGCGATGGAGCCCTTTGCTTCTCTCGTCCGCGTGGACCCGCTCCTCACGGGGTGGCGATGGCCTGGTCTGGGGGAAGATAAGATTGCCCTCTACGCTGACTATGTCCTGATCTTTCTGTCGGACCCAGCTTGCTCGGGGCCGCGGTGTCTCCGAGCCCTCCACCTCTTCGAGCGGGTCTCTGGTCTCAGGTTGAATGCAGCCAAGTCAGTTCTGGTCCCTCTTCATCTGTCGAGAGAATGTTTCGACTGGCAGTCCTCGATCCCTCTCCGGCGGCAGTCATTCAAGTACTTGGGGATCTGGGTGACGCTCCTCCCTGAGCTCGCATGGTCTCTCAACGTCAGCCCTGTGGTGAAGCGGGTTCGCACTGACCTCCTTCGATGGCATACGTAACCACTGAATCTCATGGGCAGGATCGCTCTTTTCAAGATGATGGTCCTCCCCCGTTTCCTCTATATGCTTCAAAACAAGCCCCTTGTCTTCTTGCGGTCCTGGTTCCGTGAGATGGATGGCCTGGCCACTAAATTCCTGTGGGGGGATGGGGGGGGGAGTCGAAGGCCGAGATTGGCCCTCACTCAATGCAGGATTCCGCCCTTTGATGGGGGGTTGGGAATGACGAACCTACATCTCTATTATCTGGCGACCAGGCTTCTTACCGTACATGACTGGTTCAATGGTGGTTGGGCGGATCCGGCTTACCGCCTGGAACTGCATACAATGGGTTTCTCCGGTATTCAAGGGATGCTCTACGGCACTGCCTTCCCCACACTCTGACAGAAGTTACCCGTGGGGTGTTTTTGGCATGGCGAGCCGCCCTGCGTCACACCTGCTGGCCGGGCAAGCTGACCCAATATACCCCCTTGTGGTGCGGAACACAGCTCAAAGACGTCGCCACTCTCTCTAGGTTTAGAGCCTGAGACCTTATTGGAATTTCCCAGCAGGGAGATGTCTGGCGCGGGAGCCACTTTCGCGAATTCTCTGCATTACAGACCCAGTTCTCCCTCCATGCCTCTCAGTTCTACCGCTGTCTTCAGTTGCGCCATGCACTCCATACGCACATCTCGGAGGGAACCTCCTTGCCCAAATATAGTCCACCTGATGCACAGGTTATGACTGGTGATTTGGGGAAGGGGGGGGGGGGGTGGTTACCCGCATTTATCATTCCCTCACAAATAACACCCCTAACTCCCTTTCCTCTCTCCAGGATAAAAGGGAGGGCTAGATTGGTCCTTTAGATGATGCTGATTGGTGGGTGGAAAGTGGATATTTTTTGTTACTTATGTCGCATTATACACCCTCTCTTTCACGTCCCGGGCTCATCGTAATGGCAACTAGAAAACTCGGACACATAAACGTAAGATTGCGCGCGGCACATTTCTTCCTCTAGCTGCAACCACACATTCTTATGGTCAAGCCGATTCCGAGAAACCAGCTCCTGTTTGCCAAGACACGACACCAGACATCCTGTCACTACCGTTTTTTCTTATCTAAGGAACCAGCCAAGTGTTATTTCACAACACACCGCTTCTGCCGTGACTTCTGTATGATTACAACACAGTAACTGAAATTTGCCCGAGGAGAGCTTCTTCCTTTTTCCTGTGACAAGAAATGTATAAAATGTTGTACTTGTGATGATTAAAACAGAGACTATTCCCGAGCCTCCTTAGGTGACGGAGCTCTCCCTTAACTCGAGTTACTGAATAAAGACTCCTGAAATTCTAACCACCACGGACTCTGTTCTTCATACTTGACCTTATTGATATTATAGAAATTCCGATCAAGGTAAATTACTAATATATTTACCACAGTAATTTGGCGCCCGAACAGGGACTTCCCTTTCTCCCCACACGCCGGTGATGCGGACCCGAACCTGTCTCTCCAGACACTGACGGACTTCAAAGTGCACACTGCAGTGTGTTCCTGCATGAACTCCTTCGTGCCAAGGAGAGGCTGTGCCGCGGCCTGACCATCCACACGAGGCGGTGAGGACGACAGCGGAAGTCTCGACCCAGAGCCCGAACCTTGTGAAGTTGCCGAGTCCGAGGTCTTCAGAACCCCGACAAGCCCCTGATCAAGAGCGCGGCGCTACAAGTCCAGTGGCCAGGTCTTCAAGTTTTCTGCATCTCGGTGAGTACTGCTGGGGATGTATCAAGACGGGTTCTGATTTTCAGGACACGGTCAAGACGGGTTCTAGGTTTCTAGAAAACGGTATGTTTGTACTCTGATACGCAGGGTATATCGAGTTATCAAGTGTAAATTTATTATATACTGACGCAATGCCTTTATTCTCTAAATTGTGTAAACTGGGTACCCGGAAGGGGTTACTGGAACAACCTGTACCAGTCCCCCCGAAGGATACTCCTGGTTACTTCATGCACACGAAATATGGAATTGGTGCCATCCTGTATTTGGATCTTTGGGAAGGTTACACCAAAGATTTGGAAATTGCGATTAGATGGCCAAAGAGTGGCACATGGGACTTAAATTGTATCATGGCAGGTGAAAAGAAATGTTGGGAAAAGAAAGCAAGACCCTCAATGTTAGAGAGCGTTGAAATATGGCGAAAGGAAGCACATCGAAGGGAACAGAAAGAGCAAGGGAAAGTGGAGAAAGCAAAGAGAATGTCGGAAGAAAGTAAGATGAGAAAGTTACAGGATCAGAATGATGAGATTGATTTTGAACAAAAGGAAAGGGAGGTCTCGGCCTCCGTGACGGGTATATATCCTGTCCTCTCGCAAAAGACAGGGTCCGATAGTAGTCCAGACCCTAACGTCCCAACAGCACCCCCACTTCCTATGGTTTCTTCCATGCCCGTAGACTTCATTACCACCTATTTAATGGAGCCACCTCCTGCTTCTACTAATCAAATAACGGCCAGACGAGTAATTGCCCAGACGGAACCCATCCCTGACACCTCGGGTCATGTTCTACCAATGTTGGAGTGTGGGTATGACCCGACTCCAAGGGAAGGTCCACAAGCAGATGTTTCCCATCGCTTACGGGAAGCTCTAGAAGGCATACGGGAAGTACCGTATATCACAAGTTTTCTGAATAAAATTTACGAAGCTCTCCGGACAGGGGAAAATTTAGAAGTCCTACAAGGAGCTATTAAAATAGACCCATCGCTCATAAGAGATGTCTCTCACGATTCATGATTACCTGTTTCATCCGTATGGTCTCGAGTACTGGGAAAAGGGTTCCAGACGACCTACTTCAGCTAGACCAAGCAGTGGTAGCGGGAAGTTATAATAAAATAAAAGAAATATATTTATCAGTAAGGTTTCCGACTCTCACCAGAAGAATGCCCCTAGCCAGAAAGACGAGAATGAGGGTGCAGATGAAGACAGGATAGAAGTACCTGCTTTTCAAGGAGCAGTACGTTCCCATCTCCCTCGTTCCCAAGGTAGCGGACGACTCAGGAGTAAGACTAAAAAATTGTCAGCTTCCTCAGATAGATTGTTCCAGCAAACACAAAAAACCCTGGCTGATTGGATGGATACCGAACCTCCACTCACCACACAGGAGGAAGAACTCGCTCGATCAAGCACCCATTGGGAATCCCAATATTCTATATACGGCCCTGATATAGTCGCTCAAATGTTTTTATTGCTCCCTATGACATTTCAAAGGTTGGCCAGCATGTATATGGTTCAACACCTCATTACATTGTATGAGGGCACTGGCTACCCGCCCAAAGTGTTACATCTTCTCTTACGAGATTGTCTAGAGGGGAGATGGGTGGCCAGGGGGCAACATTTCCTCAACATTTTCCTGGAGCAGCGACAACGCTATGTCCAACACCTTTCTGATATCTATGACTCAAATCCCCCACAGTACAACCAAGGTCAATTTCCCCTCCGTGAAGTACATCCCGTTGTAGATTCCACAGGAAAGTAACAAAACTAGAGATATTAGAGATGAAGAAAATGATCCCTTCTCATGAAAAAGATCCTACGGGATTCCATAGGGAACTCAAGGATATCCTTCAAATGGGCTCCTTTACTTAGAAGGATCTCAATATTCTCCTCAAAGTCCTGCTGCCTCAAGGAACATATGACAAACTAAAGGGAAAGGATTGGGAGGTTGAAGGGAAAAAGGTAGGATGGGCAGCTTTGGAGGCAGAAGAAACTACTCGTGATCCTGGAAAGGGCCTGGGACCTTTGGTCCAGGAACTCCCCCGCCTTCTCCCGAAAATACTCTCCCAGTTATTGGCCACTAAAAAGGAAGATTGGGATGCTATCTCTGCATGCAAACAAAAACCAGACGAGGACATAGGGGACTATTATACGAGATTGGAGAAATGTTTTCTTATCAATAGTGGTCTCTCCTCAGGTGGAGACGCCTATAGTCGATTGTTTGTCTCAAAACTTGTAGAGAATGCTTTACCTATAATTAAAAATAGAGTATTAAAGGTTGAAAGCACTTGGCAAGCTAGTTCCCCTTCACAAGCACTCCAGATGCTCCAGTACCATCAAAACAGAATTAGGGACGAACAAGAACAAGAGAAAAGACGGACAAAGGATACCAAAATGAAGGTATTGGTAGCACAAACCAATACAATTCCTCAGACCCATAAGCAACCTCCGGTACCACAAGAAAAGGCCACCTGTAATTATTGCAAAAAGCCTGGCCACTTCGTGCACGACTGTCCAGTCTTACAACACAATATCTCTACTGGAAAGACACAACCTCGCACCTATACCCCTCGTCCCTCTGCTCCAACATCAACTGTCCCACCTGACACTAAGGTAGCCACACAACTCTATCAGTATCCAGTATCATCCTATCCTGAATTCCCCACGATTTCATGAGACAGCTGGGAGGAACACGATAGTCATCCACTGATCCCGGTCCCCAAAAGGGTCCCTATGTACATGCTAAGCTCTTAGGTAAAGAAACAAAATTTCTGATCGACATCGGGGCCAGTAGGACGACAGTACAACACAACGAAGTTCCCGAGGTACCCCTCTCTGGCTCGAATAGTATTTCCTTGGGTTTTTCAGGTACACCAGTCATCAACAAAGTTTCTGAACCAGTGTCACTCCAGGTTGGCCCTCTTACAGCTTCCACCGATTTGGTACTCACTAAGTCCTGTCCCGAAAATTTACTTGCCATCCAGACATTAAAGGAACTGGGTGCTGTGATATGCTGCTCCCCGGAAGGGGTCCGACTATTCCTCCGAGATTTCAAAGGTCACTACACCACACAAGAATTAGATGACAGATTGAGGGATATTCCTGCTACATTATGGGCCACTGACCCGACTGACGTAGGATTCATGGATATTACACCACACATAGTCACGTTAAAAGAAGGTGTTGTCCTGCCTTGTGTCCGCCAATACAAGTTACCTCCAGATGCGGAACAGGCCCTTATTCAGATTATCGACGACTTGATACAAAAAGGAGTGGTCAGAGAGGTACCTTCCAATATATGTAATTCGCCAGTTCTGCCAGTACGCAAGAAAACAGATGACGGCGCACCACCAGTTTACACCAGGTTACAGACTTGTGGTAGATTTACGTGAGCTTAATAAATGTGTGGTACCACAATACCCTGTGGTTTCAGACATTAGTACTCTGCTAACAGCTATAGATCCTGATGCAACACATTTCACCGTCATTGATCTTAAGAACGCTTTCTTCAGTATACCCATTCATCCAGACAGTCAGCACCTATTCGGATTCTCACTACAAGGTCGTAGTTTCTGTTTCACATGAGCTCCCCAAGGGTATACAGAAAGTCCCAGTATCTACAGTCAAGCACTAAAAAGACAGTTAGACGACATTGTTCTGCCTTCCACTACAACATTGTTACAATATGTCGATGACTTACTGATTTTTTAAAAACACTTTATTCATGACTGTATCAAACACTGCATTGTACTTTGAACATTTTATCACTTAACCGTCTTTTCTCGGTTTCTAACATATACTATCTGCGACTTAACAGGTTGTTCTATTCCATGTTCTTTAAATTCTCTATATCATCCTTCGTATTACATCAGTAAGTACCGTGCATTCACATTACATTATAGGCTGTTGGTTAAACTCCATCCCACCCACACCTGCCCCACCCTCTCGTCTCCTAGCGCAATCATCATGTACACACTGTTTCCTCGGCACATGGGCCATATCTCGTCCAGAAAAGTTATCGACATTTGGCTGGCTTAACCCTCACATTTGTCAGTCATTTCCCCAACCCACAGTTCCATTGCTTTGCACCTTTCGTGTATGATCATGTAGTGTCCCCCTGTGAGGGCTCTAGGTCCACACTCTCCATTTCTATCAGCATTCGTTCCCAATCTTGCGCTACGGGATGTTTGCGGGCCCCCTTCTCCTCCTCTCTGCGTAGGATCGCACTATCGGCTTTACCCCATTTCAACAAATCAGAACGCCACACCTCTGCACTCGGTGGCCTTGGCGACTTCCACCTCATAGTAATAACTCTGATTGCCAACAAGAGTGCCAGGTCTAAGAATTTCAGTTGTGCTCTGTGGGTCTTGGGCCTCTTCCTGTGTCCTATCAGGCAGGGCAGTGCCCCCTCCGGGAGCTGCAAGGCTGTAATATCGTGTAGTGCGTGTCTGACCGTCCCCCAATAGGCGTGTAACCTCGGGCATGCCTATAGCATATGGAGGGTATCAGCTTCATCCCCTTGACATCTGGGACAGTTATGGGAAGAGTTAGGGAACATTCTATGGATCTTGTGGGGAGTGAGATACGCCCTAATGCCCACATAGAGACACCGTACCAGGTGTCCCCCCGTCCCCATATAGCGGAGGAGGTGTACCAGCTCATGTTGTTTCGGTTTGTTGCGCTGCGAAGCCCATGTACGCCGGACATAGTAAATCACTAAGGCGTGTAGTAGGTACAAGCGTAATGGGGCTCCTGTGGACTGTACAAAGGAGGCATGATCCATCAGCGTGTCTTCTCCAAACAGGTCGCCCACTCTATCGACTGTCCAGGGCCGCAATCTGCGTTGTGTCAGGCTACCCTGCGGCGTTGGGAGTCCTAACAGGGGGATGTAATCCGCATAGGGGGCGGTCCCAGCAGTGTACGCCAGTGCCTTTCGCAAGCACTGTAAGGCAGTGCGCAGCAGAGGGTGACAGTCCCGGGGGATCCTGGCTGTAGGCAGCAAAAGGGAGTGTAGTTCCCCACGTGCCAGTCGGTCCTGTGTAAACGCGATTTCGTGCAGGTCCCTACACGCCACCCATCGTGTCAGCCACTGTAGTTGGCTTGCGTAGTAATAACCCCGCAGGTCTGGTACACCTAGGCCGCCCTGTCTGGTACTCAGCTGTAGCTTTTTGAGGCTTATTCGTCGTCTCCCCAGGCCCCATATAAGGGTGATCAGTAGTGTGTTCAGTGTGGCAAATATGTGTTGTGGAAGGAGGACCGGCAGATTTACGAAGTAGTACAAAATCCAGGGAAGGAGGACCATCTTTGAAATCACCACTCTACCCATGACAGACAGGGGCAGGGAGGTCCAAAAGGTCACACTACCTCGGAGACCAGTAATTGCCCTCTTTACATTGCCCTCAATCTGGTCTTCTTGACTTCTATATACATTAATGCCCAGGTATTTAAATGTGGTCGGCGCTATTTGGATCCGATAGTCACCAAATTGTATATGAGAAGGTCGTTGTCCTTCCTGGAACTAGAAACCCAGGGATTTCGACGGATTTATGGCCAGGCCAGAGATGGCCTCAAAACGGTCAAAGATGGTTGCCAGTTGTGAGTGGTCTCCATTCAGATCTCGGAGATACACTAAGATATCGTCGGCGTATATGGAGATCAGATTATGTGCACCACCGACATTTATTCCCATCTCAGCCGCCCGGGTCCGGAGTGCGAGTGCCAGAGGCTCAAGCATGAGCACGAACAGCAATGGCGAGAGTGGGCAGCCTTGCCGGGTGCCTCTGTAGATGTCATAGCTATCCAAGGTGTATCTACCCGTACGTGCTCTAGCCGTCGGGTGGGTATACAGCAAGCGTATCCACTTTATTAGAGTATCAGGGAAACCGAAGCGCTTTATGACCTCAAACAAAGTTCCACGTCAGGGAGTCGAATGCCTGTCGGAGGTCCAGGGCAATACAGCCAGCCTGTGGCAGGTCCAGTGGCGTGGCCGACATCAGGGCGTGGAGTCTCCTCGTGTTTTGGGAAGTGCTCCTCCCCGGCAGGAAGCCGCATTGGTCTGGGTGGATTAAGGTAGGGAGATGGGCCTGTACACGCATAGCAATGGCTTTGCTAAGTATTTTATACTCCGTAGGGAGCATCGAAAGTGGCCTGTAATTATTCACGTCAAGGGTATCCCTGCCGGGTTTCGGGATGGAGATCACAGAAGCTTGCATGGTCGTGGCAGGTAGGTGGCCGACCTCATAAGCGGTCTTGTAAATTTTCTCTAAGACGGGTAGTCCGAGGACGTACACTTAGTCAGTAGGGAGGTAGTGCACAAGAATCTGTCTAGGCGAGTATGTAGGTTATGCATTGGGGAGTAGTATGAGTATTCCTTGTGTGTTGGATGCAAATTACGCCATACGTCTGTCAGTCCCCATCCCTGAAGCCACGTCCCAAATGAGTCGGCCATCTTGTGCACTCCCGTCGTCTGGAGGGGGGGGGTGTGATCTGTCCAAGTCAACATTCAAAACCATGTTCCAATCTCCCTCCAGTATCCATGGAATATCTATCCAGTCAGTTAAGGCCCGCCCTATAGTCGCTAAAAACCTGTCCTGATCACAGTTCGGGGCGTAGATGCTTCCTAGGACCAGCATCGTACCGTCTAATGTGCCTCTCACCAAGATATAGTGTCCCTCATCGTCTACCTTCCTCTCTAATTCCACAAAAGGAATACCATGTCGTACCCATATAGTGGCCCCCCTGGAGAAGGCAGAGTACGTTGTGGAGAACACAGACCCTCTCCACTTTTTTCGCAATGTGTGTGCCTCAGACAGTGTTAGGTGGGATTCCTGAAGGAATACTATCTGCGCCCGTTGGCGAATTAAAAAGGCGTGTATTCTGTGTCGTTTTTGTACTGCGCCTAGCCCTCGTACATTCCAGGTACCCAGCCTATATTTCCCTATCGTGTCAGCCATGTCCAAGTACAAGTGGTACAATGAGTATCATTTCGTGTTGTGCTGAGTGTATCATCAGTGCTAGCCAGGAGACGTTACCCACCCTTTCCTCAACTCGAACTTTATAGGCGCAGCCTAGGAACTTTGCTGTGCCGAACCAAAAAATGCAAAACATAACCAAACAATCTACGATGCATGCGCCTTTGGGGGGTCGGCTAAGCATGGGCCGTGTCCAGAACGCCATACTTGTCAGCGCTGCCGGCTCAACGGCGCCGCCGGGAGAGTCATTGTGTAAACATCAATTACTGACAGCCTCTAAGGGGAGATTTTGTTGTCACTTACTTATTATCGTACCACTTACTTCACGGGGATGGAAGTCATGAGGTCCTTCAATCACATCAACCATACGGTAAGCATATCCCGGGTCAGTCGGACCTCAACACATAGCTATGTAACTGACTCAGGTCCCCCTGTTACAGAGTCCCTCCCCCCTTCATGAACTCGACTTTTCAACCAGTATACAAAAAAAGGATATCATTAGATCTTAGAGTCCCTAGTATCGTCCGTATCAGCAGTTATTCTTGGGCATTGCCGAGGAGTTCATCCGCTGCTCTAGGTGTGACTGTCGGGAACAATACCATACTGTGTTCCGAGTCGGAATGCAAGGTGCTGTCCTCAGTGTCCGTATGTATTGTCTCTCTTTCCTCCCGGAAGGAACCCACCATCGCGACGGCGTCTTTTTGCCCTTCTTTCTGTTGGAAGACAGTATGTTTACGCCGTTTGGGGTCTGTGAGCTGTGTGGTGGACATACCATCCATGTGGTCTAAGGCGTCCTTGGAGCCGCTGGCCGTTGATCCATGTGTCGGCCCCGGGTTCTCTTCAATGTCCATCACCTCCAACCATTCTTCCACATCTGTGGGGCTTTCAAAAAAGTGAGTTTTATTGTCGTGGATCACCTTAAGTCGGGCTGGAAACAACAGGGCATAGCGGAGTTTGGTCTTCTGAAGCCTCTTTTTTATGTCATAATAAGAGGACCGTTGTTTCTGCACCAGGTTGGTGTAGTCCGGATATAGTGAGATACGTTTATTTTCATATTCGATGAGGGACTTTACCCGGGCTTTCTGGAGCAACACATCCCTATCCCGGTAGTTGAGGATTTTAACAATCAGTGGGCGTGGCGGCTGCCCCGGTCTCGGCTGTCCGGTGGGAATCCGGTGGGCCCTCTCCACGCAGAAAAACGGTGACATGCCTTCCTCAGCCACGTTATCCCGGAACCACTGTTCAATGAATTCCGTTGCGTGGGCTCCCTCGCTCCGTTCCGGAAGTCCAATGACGCGGATGTTATTACGCCGATTGCGGCCTTCGGCGTCCTCTACCCGCTCCATGAGGGATTTTACTTGGTGTTGGAATTGTAGGATGGAGCCGGTGTGGTCCGATACCGTTGGGGCGATGTCCGTCAACACCGTACCTTGGTCTCTAACTCTGTCCACCAGCTTGTTGTGGTCGGCCTTTAACAGCGAAAGGTTAGTGGTAAGGGTGCCCACCTGCGCCTCCATCGCAGCCCTGGAATCTCTGATTTCTTTGAGTATCAGGTCCAGTTTGTCCATTTGTTGGTCACCAGAGAGGGCAGAGTTCAGTGTCAACGGTGCGGAGCCCCTTAGATCAGTGTCTAAGAGATGCCCCGGTGGGGCCCCATCCCTGCCGTCCAATGCTTTTGCCCCTTTCCGTACCATGATTCTCGTCTTCGGGCCCAATCAGTGTCTGGGGCTATGACCCGGAGCGGGCGCCTTCAAATCACTATGCCGTCCCTGCTCAAGCCTCCGACCCAGGTCCCTGTTTTCGGTGTCTTCGGCAGCTAGCTGTCCCGCAGAGTAGGGCCTGTGCAGTCCTTCTCCCAGGGCCTCGCAGACAGCACCCAGCGCTCGTTGCCTCGACGGAGTCCAGGGGGATTGACCCACTAGGTATATGACTGGCCGCCCCTGCTCCCTTCCCGCAGCGCGGAGGCACCTCAGCCCGGCGGTTTTTCCTCAGGCGCAGAGCAGTAATGGTGGTCTCCCGCGTTCCCGGGCCCTCACTCGGGCCGGCGCCATCCGCATTCCCGGCTCACAGCGGCCCTCACCTCATGTTGCATCAGGGGAAGGGAGGGGGGATGGAAGGCAGGCAGGATATCAGGGTTGTCCCCCCCCGCGTCTCCACTTGCCTCCAGCAGTCCACCAGGCCGCCGGGCGGGCCACCGAGCCAGCGCAGCCGCCAGGCCCCTCCCGGACCGGCCTCACCTCAAATTTCAGGCCTTCTCTCCGACCCTTCGTCTGCCGCTCGGCCAGAGCCCTCCACCGGCACGCAGGCAGGCACCCACACGTCCGCCTCAGTCTCCGGGGTCGCCGTGGGCAGTAATGCGGGCAGTCTCTCCGGAACAGCCATGGGCCGCCGCGCCGGCCTGCGTTCCTCGCTCCGGTCACGCCCACCACTCGAGGTCTCGGCTTGTGATCCGGAGCTAGGCCTCAATCGTCACTCTGTCGTCCGTTCGGCGTCCCGGGCTCGTGTGACCTCCGGATTCTCACCGAGTCGTGTAGGGGCTCTGCAGAGGCAGCTCCCGTCCCGTAGTGGCGTATGTCGTCCCCCAGGCACGACTTACAGGATTTTTTGCCCCCCGGCGGCACCGGACCTATACCAGACTCCGACCGTCATCATGGCTTGCTAGCCACGCCCTCCCCCGTCGATGACTTACTGATCACCGCACGTTCCGAACAGGAATGCAAACAAGCGTCACAAATTGTCCTAATGCACAAGTTACTACTTGTGTAACGATATATCTGTAAGAGACATTAGTTAGTATTAGATTCCTTACCTTAGAATATCCCCAGGCGTCAGACTGGATCCGGAAATGTTTGCGTAGCAGTACCCTTGCGCGTCGGTAGGCGTCGTCTGCAGCTCTGCGTCCGTCGTCGGCGTCGTGGGCGCCGTGATGACGTCGTCAGAGTACTTAGACGCCGCCTCCGCGTGCTGACGTCAGTTCTTAGACACAGCTTTTCCGCGCCAGAAACGCAGAGCCATGTTAAAAACCAACACTGGTGCCATTGAAACTAGGGCCCTGAAAGGGGACACCCCTAACCCTAGATATTGGTTCGCAGAACGGGGAGGATGGGTGGGTCGGTAAGGAATCTAATACTAACTAATGTCTCTTACAGATATATCGTTACACAAGTAGTGGATGGATAGATGGATGGATGGATGGATGGATGGATGGGTTTTTATATAGCGCAATATCACCGCCAGGTCTCAAAGCGCTTTGCACTGGGAACCCGTCCTGGTTTTTCCCTGTGAGATAGCCCCTACTGGGTATCCCCAAGGTGAAAGCCAGGCATCCCGCCGCAGGGGGCCGTTGTGGAGATTAAGCAAGCTATTGCCCAGAGTTGCAGAGTGTCAACCTGTGATTCGAGTAGGCACCGAAGCGAGAAAGTAGTAACTTGTGCATCTGAAAGAGACACGTTAGTATTAGATTCCTTACCTTAGAATAGATACCCCAGCAATACCAACCCCGGTGGTGGGTCTGCGAACCAATAATCACACCAGAAAGTCCTGGAGGACGGAACGGCCAAAGAAGCCATCCCTCCGGACTTGGCTGTCCAGGCAGTAGTGTCTTGCAAACGTGTGCAGCGATGCCCACGTAGCTGCCTGACAGATGTCTTGTAAGGGCACACCCCTGCCCAGGGTAGTGGTAGTCGCCGTCGCCGTCGCTCGGGTAGAATGAGCCCGCAGTCCAACCGGGGGCTCCTTCCTAGCCAAGGAGTAGCATGCCTGGATACACAGGATGATCCACCGGGAGATGGTCCTCTTGTGCACCGCTTTCCCCTTCTTAGCGCCCACGTAACCAACAAAGAGTTGGTCATCCACCCGGAACTGGCGTGTGCGATCCAAATAGAATGAGAGCGCACGTTTTGGGTCCAGACGGTGGAGCCGCTCTTCCTCTTTAGAGGGATGCGGTGGCGGGAAGAAGGTTGGCAAGGTGATGGACTGCCCGATGTGAAAGGCCGTGACAACCTTGGGCAGGAAAGAAGGTTTGGTACGAAGCACCACTTTGTCCGGATGGACAGAAAGGAAAGGTGGAGTACAAGAAAGAGCCTGGAGCTCACTCACTCTCCTGGCAGAGGTGATGGCAACCAGGAAAGCAGTCTTCAAAGTCAGAAGGCGAAGAGGACAGTTGTGAAGTGGCTCAAAGGGAGCGCACATCAGGAATGTTAAAACCAGGTTCAAGTCCCACTGAGGCATCACAAACGGAACAGGAGGAAACGTGTGAGTGATGCCCTTAAGAAATCTGTTTACAATAGGGGACTTGAACAAAGAAGGCTGATCAGGTAGCCTGAGAAAGGCTGAAAGGGCAGAAAGGTAGCCCTTGATAGTGCCCAAAGCAGAGCCCTGCTGGGCAAGAGAAAGAAGGAAGAGAAGAACCTCGGAAAGAGGGGCAGAAAGAGGATCCACAGCCTTTGCTGTGCACCATGCCACAAATCTTTTCCACCTGCAGGCGTATACCGACTTTGTGGAGGGACGCCTGGCTGCCAGAATGATGTTACAGACTTCAGGAGGCAAGTCAAATGGCCTCATCTGTCGCCGCTCAATCTCCAAGCATGGAGGTGGAGACTGGACAGGTTCGGGTGGAGGACCGTCCCCTGCTGCTGCGACAGAAGGTCCTCCTGAAGAGGCAGACGAACCGGGGGATCGACTGACAGACCGAGTAGCTCTGGATACCAGTACCTTCGAGCCCAGTCCGGAGCCACAAGGATGACTTGGGCCCGGTCGCACCTGATCTTCAGCACTCTGGGCAGAAGTGGTATAGGCGGAAAGGCGTACAACAGACCGCAACTCCACTCGTGACGAAAAGCGTCTCCGAGCGAGCGCCGCCTTGGAAATTCCAACGCGCAGAACTGATGACATTGCGCGTTCTCTTCTGTGGCGAATAGATCTAACCAAGGCTCTCCCCATCGCTGAAAGAGGCCTTGCGCCACGTCCGAGTTCAGACGCCATTCGTGATCCATCATGCACCGACGGCTGAGCCCGTCCGCCCTGGCGTTCAGAGAACCTGCCAGGTGTTGAGCCACCAGGGTCACGCCCTGGCGTTCCAGCCATTGCCAAAGGCGAAGAGCCTCTTGACAAAGGATCCACGACCCCACCCCGCCTTGTTTGTTGCAGTACCACATGGCGGTGGTGTTGTCCGTGAACACCTGCACTACACTCCCCCGGACAGAGGGGAGGAATGCCTTCAGTGCCAGACGAATCGCCCTGAGCTCCAACAGGTTGATGTGGAGCCGGGTCTCCGCCGGAGACCAGAGGCCTCTGATCTCCGCCTCTCCCAAGTGGCCTCCCCAGCCTGGAGGGACACGTCCGTCACAACTACGTGCTCCGGTTGGGGAAGGGAGAGGGATCTGCCGCTGACCCAATCGCGGTCCGTAAGCCACCACTGCAGCTGTCTCGCAGTGCCCTCCGAGATCAGGACGTGGTCGGATAGGTTGCCCTGATGCTGGGCCCACTGAAACTTCAGGTCCAACTGCAGAGCCCGCATCCGCCACCTGGCGTAATGCACCAGTAGGATGCAGGAGGCCATCAGCCCCAGAAGCCGCAGCGTCAACCTGACCGAAACCCGGGATAATGGCTGAAAGATGGGAATCAGAGCCTGAATATCCCGGACCCGCTGTTCGGGCGGATAAACCCGAAACCGCGCCGAGTCCAGAACCGCTCCGATGAAGAGGAGCTTCTGAGAGGGACATAGGTGTGACTTCGGCACATTGATGGAGAACCCCAGCAGGTGCAGGAGGTCTGCCGTCGTCTGGAGGTGGCTGACGACTGACTGGGGCGAGCCCGCCTTCAACAACCAGTCGTCGAGGTAGGGGAAGACTGAAACCCCTAACCTGCGCAGATGAGATGCGACCACCGCCATCACCTTCGTGAACACCCGTGGGGCGCTGGTAAGGCCGAAGGGGAGCACGGTAAATTGAAAGTGCTCGTGGCCCACCATGAACCGTAGGTAGCGCCGGTGGGCAGGCAGGACGGGGATATGAAAGTAAGCGTCCTGCAAGTCCAACGCTACCATCCAGTCTCCTGGGTCCAGGGCAGCCAGAACCTGAGCCAGAGTCAGCATTTTGAACTTCTCCTTCCGGAGGAAGCCGTTGACGTTCCGTAGGTCCAAGATAGGGCGTAGGCCCCCTCTGCCCTTCTTGGGTACCAGAAAGTAGTGGGAGTAGCAACCACACCCTACGTCTGGCCCAGGAACGCGCTCAATGGCCCCCTTGGCCAAGAGGGCCGTAACTTCCTCCTGCAGAAGTCGCAAGTGATCCCCCGATACACGGTGGTTCTGCGGTGGCATGGCTGGAGGAGTCGCCTCGAAGGGGAGGGAGTAGCCCCTTCGGACGATTTGCAGCACCCACCTGTCCGATGTGACAGTGCGCCAGTGGAGGTGGTGATTGTGAGAAGTTGGCCTGATATATAGTGCTCACTATTCTAGTGATCACTTTGTATCATACCAAACAACCCTTATTGATGATTGGTTGTAAGTCAACCTTTCAGACCAGCTATCCTAGTAGCATGGACACGAGCAGTCTTCAGGCTAAACTCTAGAGGGCGTGTTAAGCCAGCTGTTTTACCATCACATATACCCCTTGAACACCAAGTGAAAGGACACCACACAAGTTGTTATGAAAATATAGGATATTTATTAATAACAAGTCTACCCTGAACTCTTTATGAGTCAGGGAGCTAAGCACAATACAAAACTCTTACGAAAATACTTTAAGTTGCACAATTTACACAAATGCCCGAGGGGCACGAAAAACCATATACTACAAAAGTGGAATGCGAAATACTAGCAGGTAAGTAACAAGATCCAGAGGCTTCAGGATCGCTAGGACTACACTACTGAACCCTAAGGTTAGGAGCAGGAGGCTTGGGGGGATCGGGTGCAGAGTGTGCACTCTCACGCGGGATGCGGGACAAAGTCTATGGATGCTAGATTTCGTAAAGTTAGTGTTATCGGACGAATCCGACTAGTTAGGCTGAAAACGAAAAAGGATCTGGACACTTAGATAGTGAACCTACGTTGGAGCACCGAAATGCTCGAGTTACCTAGCCCAGGGGCTGCGGCTGCATAGGGTTCAAAAGACGTCGGGAATCCTCGTTACAGTCTATGGAGCCTGAAAGAAGAAGTTGCTGGCAGGCGACCAGTGAAGAAGTTCGATGGGATCCAAGCCTGGATCGGAGTTGAAGATGACCTGAAAGCAGAGGGGACTCAGTTCTTGATCACTAGCCAGTGATCAGATGGGCACCAGGATGGCACCGGATGAAGTCACCTCGACCAGGTGAGTGGGCGACGCTGGGCTCTGCAGTCTCTCGGACCAGGAGGCGTTGTCGGCGACCAGGATGGAGGGGCGAGCTGTCCCACGAAGGTGTCTGCTGTCGGCGCTGCTGAAACCAGGATTGGAGCAACAAGCCTTGGCAAAGGCAAGCCCACGCGGTGGACTCAAGAGGGCGTCTGGAGTGGACCAGGAGGGTCCGGGGTGCTCCTCTGTTGGAGGAGAGCTAGGGCCAGTCTGGAGCAACCAGACCAGCGGTGAAATCGTCGTGGTACGTCGTCAAGAGGGTCACTAGCCAACGGGCAAGTGACCGGACAACGTGGCAAGCAGCAAGGAAGCAGAAGGGCCCCACGCAGATCTCGGGGATGCTGGACTTCGGTGCTGGAGCTGCTTAGGGTTAGGGCCTCTCAAACCCCAGTGCACTGGCTCGAGGGTCTCTCGGGGGTCGTGCTGGAGAAGCGTCGTGCAGGTCTTGAAGATGGCCGGTCCCACGGGTCTCGTCGCACCCACGAATCTCAGCTGGGCTGGATGATGTAGGTAGAGGTCAGAGATGGCAGGGAATCCGGGTCTCGTCGAGCTGGGCAGTCTTGATCCGGAGGATGGACTTACAGCAAACCGCAAGAGCTTCGATGGTGCCTGCTGGTGCAGGGTGGCTACTCCTTAGCCACAAGGGAGAGTCTTCAGAAGAGTCAAGAGTTCCTTTCGTGGAAAGTAGTTTCAAGATTCAGAATTATCTAATTTGGGAAGGGGGCCTGCTCCTACCTTTATCCTAAGAAAAAGGGGCTGGCACGCGACTAAGTCCTGCCCTATGGGTGGGACTAGGAGGGGGGTGGTTACACCCCTCTCCTTTGTCCGGTCTCTCCCCAGCTCAGGGGCTGGTGTGCCCCAGGAACTGGTTTGAGCCGGCATATGCACAGTGAGCACCGGGGTGCCACTTGCAGTCACCTTCCTTTCAGCCCTGCCTACCTGGAATACACAAAATCCTGTCTGGGATGGTGCTGGCACCGCCCCTGACAGGAAACCCTTTGTCTATGCCTCCGTTGCTGGAAGGACTCCCAACAGCAGGAGGGCAGACTTGTGTCTCGGTGGCAGCATCCATTTTGTGGAGCTGAGGCTATGTCTGACTTTAACCGGGGTTCACAGTTACATACATGTCGTGCCCCTCTAGAAGGGTGGAATGCTAACCCCGTCGCCAGAATTGGCGAGGGGTTAGTATTCCAATTCGTATGACACCTTATTCGACATGTTTTGATAATGCTATACCAAAGTTAGCATTTAACCGCAAGTATTATAATGCACTTAAGAGTATATGGTATAGCGTTATCATGGAACAGCTATTTGGACTTGGTTCCGCAAGCTGCAAACGGGCTCAGCTCATGCCAGAGCACCATCTCACATAATTCCAAGCACTCTGCCTTCAGGATTGATAAGGCCTGCCATAGGAGTGACTGATAGGAATATATGTGTCCATTTTAGGGTTAGATATAGGAATACTATATCTAAAGCAAAGGGGGTTTACACCACCTTGCCCCAGCTGTCGTGCAGCCAGTTGTGTCTGTTTGGGTGGCCAGCCAGGGGTGGCATAATACATGCTTCAGCCCCTGGTAGGCCCTGGGTACACCTATGCCCTGGATACCTAAAGTATGCTGTACAGGGACTGATAAGGTGGCCCAGTACCAATTGGTAAAATGCACCTAAGGTACATGGTTGTAATTTAGAGAGAGAACAGCTAGGCGGTGGGTCTGATTAGCAGGCCCACAGCCAGGGAAAGTCGTAAATCAGTGAAGCAAAAAGCAAAAATCTGGGGTGGCCATGGGATTGCAGACCCCACTCTCCTACAGTGAGGGCGAACCCTGCCCCCCACTGGCGTCACATGGGCCTGAAAGCACGGACTAGAAGGGTTTTGAGGCAGATGCTGTGGGGGAAGGTGTGGACTGACCTCGCCGCTGCCCCCGACCGCCTGTTCCCACGGCCGCCACCGCGTTGGGTATTGCCCTGCGGTGCGTGGCTGGCGGCACGTGTGGGCGCACCCCTTCCGTGGCCACGAAAGGATTGATAGTCAGCCGATTGCTGGCGTTGGCCCGAGAGGCCTAAGGACTTGGCCGTAGCCCTGGAGTCCTTAAAACGCTCAAGCGCATGGTCTGCCTTGTCGCCAAAGAGGCGACGGCCATCGAACGGCATGTCCATGAGCGTGCTCTGGACATCTGCCGAGAAGTTGGCGGACCTCAGCCAGGCGTGGCGTCTGACCGCCACCGTCGTTGCCATCGCTCTACCCAGCGAGTCAGTGGTATCCAGCCCACACCGGATGGAATACTTGGCTGCATCCCGGCCCTCCACAAGGGCTTGGCCGAGTTTGGCCCGTACCTCCAACGGACACTCTGGCAGCACTTCCGCGACCTTATCCCACACAGAGTGGGTGTAACGTCCCAAGAGGCAGGCGGTGTTGGAAGACCGCAGGCCTAAACTAATGGATGAGAAGATCTTCTTCCCATACTGGTCATACCTCTTGGATTCCCGATCCGGCGGGGCCGACGGGAATGCGGTTTGGGAATTGGAGGCCTGGATGACCAGGCTCTAGGGGGTAGGGTGGGAGGACAGAAAACATGGGTCGCCCGGGGCTGGGCGGTGGCGTCTGGCCACGTTCCTATCTACGGGCGAACCCGTAGCGGGCTTGGACCAAGTGCCCAGAAGAACGTCAGTCAAGGCCTCATTAAAGGGCAGCAGAGGCTCGGCCGAGCTTGACTGCGGTTTAAGGACCTCAGTGAGGAGGTTAGTCCTCACGGCCGCGACAGGGAGCTCAAGGCCCAAGGCCTTGGCAGCCCTCATCAGCACCACACTATATGTTGCCCCCTCCTCCGAAGCCACGGTAGGAGGGGAGACAAACCCAGTGTCTGGAGAGGTGTCCAGGCCACTGGCCTCCCCAAGGTCTCCTGTCCAGTCCTCATGAGACTGACACTCCCTGGTCAGAGGGTCCTCAGACCCCTCCCAGTCCTCTCCTTCACCCATCTCCTGAAATTCAGGGTCCTCAACCAATGGGGCCTGTTCATAAAAGTGAAATTCACCCAACGGCGTCTGGAGCGGCGCCCAACGGGGCCGTCCCGACGGCCGAACAGGAACGGAAGGAGGACCGGGGTCGGCGCCGCCCGAGGACGGCGCCGGAGGCGACACCTGAGGGTCCGACGCCGGGGAGGCCGTCAGATCCACCGGCGACGAACCAGATCCCGAAGGAGGACCAGCGGCGTCCTGCGGCGCCGGGCCCGAAGGCGCCGGCGGCGTCAGAACAACTGGACCCCTCGGCGCCAGCGGCGTCAGGATAACGGGGACCTGCGGCGCCGGGCCCGAAGGCGCCGGCGGCGTCGGGGCCGAAGTACCCACCAGCGTCGGGGCCGGAGCCGCCGACCCGCTAGGGCTCCCAGACGGGTTCGCTGGGCCCGGAGGCGCCGCGGAGCCCGTCGGAGGAGAGAGTTTCCTCATGGCCATGAGGAAGCGCTCGATCTCCTCCGGCGTCGCGTTCATCTCAGGGACCGGAGGGTGTGGAGCTGTACGCGGCGCCCGCGACTCCGACGGAGCCACGTGGGTGGTGTCACCCGAACCCCCGGCCGCATCGCGCGAGCGTCGGGGGGGAGTCCGAGGAGCGATGACGCCGCTTGGACTTCTTGTGCCTCTTACCTGACGACGACTTCGACCCGGAGGAGTGCGGCCTACTCTCGGAGCTGTGGTGGCTCCGAGCCCGCGACTTGTCCCTCGACCTCCCATGGGATCGGGACCTCTCACGGCGCGGGGCCGACTGCCGGAGTTCGAGGCGCCTACGGGACCGCTCCCGCCTGACTTTCGAAGAGAGGGCCCGGCAGTCGGAGCAGGCCTTGTCGTCGTGGTCGACGCCCAAACACGACAAACACACACGGTGAGGATCCGTGACCGACATCAGCCGGTCGCAATCGTCACAATGCTTGAAGCCGGGCATCCCTATCTGCACCGTGTCGGAGTCGAGAGACTTCGAAATAGCAATCAAAAAGGATAAAAAAGTTAGTCAAAATTGACTAGGGTTACTGCATTTCCAGATCTGCGCTAGCTGGCGCGGAAAAAAGAAGAACTGACGTCAGCACGCGGAGGCGGCATCTAAGGACTCCGGCGACGTCATCACGGCGCCCACGACGCCGACGACGGACGCGGAGCCGCAGACGACGCCTACCGACGCGCAAGGGTACTGCTACGCAAAAATTTCCGGATCCAGTCTGACGCCTGGGGATATTCTAAGGTAAGGAATCTAATACTAACGTGTCTCTTTCAGATGTTTCTTGCACAACATGGCCACAAAGTATCACCCTCTAAATTGCAATTGTGTTTACAGCAGGTGGCATACTTAGGACACCTGCTGTCAAAGGAGGGTAGTTGCAAAAAACAACAAGTGATGGACTGAATGTGGATCAATGTCACACACTCCCCCAGTCAAAAGATCTGGGCCCAAATCCATCGTTTTTTTGCACTCCACACCACCCTGGGTCAGATAATGGCTTTATGCAAATCAGCTCTGACCCTGTTGCCCCATGGGAACAGTCCAGTCCGAACTACAACAGCCATATCTTTCCCAGACCGGAATCAAGCATCCGAGGACCGGACCGGTTTCGAGGTAACACCTCTCTTCAGCCCAGCTAGCTTGACTCCAAGTGGTGTGGAGTGCCTGGGACCCACGTCTGGGCATCCCCAGCGCACTTAGGGCGGCAATTGCAAAAAACAACAAGTGATGGACTGAATGTGGATCAATGTCACACACTCCCCCAGTCAAAAGATCTGGGCCCAAATCCATCGTTTTTTTGCACTCCACACCACCCTGGGTCAGATAATGGCTTTATGCAAATCAGCTCTGACCCTGTTGCCCCATGGGAACAGTCCAGTCCGAACTACAACAGCCATATCTTTCCCAGACCGGAATCAAGCATCCGAGGACCGGACCGGTTTCGAGGTAACACCTCTCTTCAGCCCGGCTAGCTTGACTCCAAGTGGTGTGGAGTGCCTGGGACCCACGTCTGGGCATCCCCAGCGCACTTAGGGCGGCAATTGCAAAAAACAACAAGTGATGGACTGAATGTGGATCAATGTCACACACTCCCCCAGTCAAAAGATCTGGGCCCAAATCCATCGTTTTTTTGCACTCCACACCACCCTGGGTCAGATAATGGCTTTATGCAAATCAGCTCTGACCCTGTTGCCCCATGGGAACAGTCCAGTCCGAACTACAACAGCCATATCTTTCCCAGACCGGAATCAAGCATCCGAGGACCGGACCGGTTTCGAGGTAACACCTCTCTTCAGCCCGGCTAGCTTGACTCCAAGTGGTGTGGAGTGCCTGGGACCCACGTCTGGGCATCCCCAGCGTACTTAGGGCGGCAATTGCAAAAAACAACAAGTGATGGACTGAATGTGGATCAATGTCACACACTCCCCCAGTCAAAAGATCTGGGCCCAAATCCATCGTTTTTTTGCACTCCACACCACCCTGGGTCAGATAATGGCTTTATGCAAATCAGCTCTGACCCTGTTGCCCCATGGGAACAGTCCAGTCTTGTCCCTCGACCTCCCATGGGATCGGGACCTCTCACGGCGCGGGGCCGACTGCCGGAGTTCGAGGCGCCTACGGGACCGCTCCCGCCTGGCTTTCGAAGAGAGGGCCCGGCAGTCGGAGCAGGCCTTGTCGTCGTGGTCGACGCCCAAACACGACAAACACACACGGTGAGGATCCGTGACCGACATCAGCCGGTCGCAATCGTCACAATGCTTGAAGCCGGGCATCCCTATCTGCACCGTGTCGGAGTCGAGAGACTTCGAAATAGCAATCAAAAAGGATAAAAAAGTTAGTCAAAATTGACTAGGGTTACTGCATTTCCAGATCTGCGCTAGCTGGCGCGGAAAAAAGAAGAACTGACGTCAGCACGCGGAGGCGGCATCTAAGGACTCCGGCGACGTCATCACGGCGCCCACGACGCCGACGACGGACGCGGAGCCGCAGACGACGCCTACCGACGCGCAAGGGTACTGCTACGCAAAAATTTCCGGATCCAGTCTGACGCCTGGGGATATTCTAAGGTAAGGAATCTAATACTAACGTGTCTCTTTCAGATGTTTCTTGCACAACATGGCCACAAAGTATCACCCTCTAAATTGCAATTGTGTTTACAGCAGGTGGCATACTTAGGACACCTGCTGTCAAAGGAGGGTAGGGCACTCACACCTGAAAGAATCCAACTAATTTTTAACATTCCTGTCCCTAAGACACAGAAAGAAGTCCGTGCCTTTATTGGCCTCACTTCCTATTGTAGGCAGTGGATTCCCCAGTTCGCCTATTTGGCCAAACCCCTGATACAATTAACGACTTCCGATTTTGCCACCTCTTCTCCATTGCCATGGACACCTGATCATACCTTTTCTTTTGACACTCTTAAACAAGCATTATGTTCTGCACCTGTCCTAGCTACATCAGATTATGCAAAGCCTTTTGTCCTCTTCGTCACGGAACGGGAAGGTACACCCTTATCAGTACTCACACAAACACAGGCCAATAAACATCGTCCCTGTGCTTATTTTTCCAGTACTCTCGACCCTGTTGCACAAGGCTTGCCTGCCTGCGTAAAATCCGTTGCAGCTACGGCTCTAGCAATTCGACAAAGTGACTCCATTGTGCTAGGACATCCTCTTGAAGTGCAGGTCTCACATGCAGTAGAATTACTTTTGAATAGGACACAGACACAACACTTGACCATAGCTCGTCTCACAGGTTATGAAGTCACATTATTCCAACCCCACATTATCATCAAACGATGCAATATCCTCAACCCAGCTACACTGCTGCCCACTGTTCCAGTAGACAACCAAACCCACGACTGCTTAGAGATAGTCGAACTAGTCACAAAACCCTGGTCTGATTTTGTAGATGTACCCTTAAGTGCACCAGAACACACACTGTTCGTAGATTGTTCCTGTATGCGCCTCCAAACAGGCGAACTCTCAGCAGCTTATGCTGTCACTACAGAAAATACAGTCCTCCTGGCAGCCAGAATACTCGTACATTCAGCCCAAGCAGCAGAACTCATAGCTCTTACACAAGCATGCGAGTGGTCAATAGGAAAATGGGTTAACATCTACACCGATTCACAATATGCTTTCGGGGTGGTCCACAATTTTGGAATTCTATGGAAGGAGAGAGGTTTTCTGACCTCCCATGGAACTGAGATACAGTATGGGGATCCTATTCTTCAGCTACTAGATTCAATACACAGGCCCTCAGAAGTAGCTATATTGAAATGCAAAGCACACACAAAAGTCATGGACTTTGTTACCAGAGGTAATGCTCTGGCGGATGCCACAGCTAAACACGCTGCTCAGACAGAAACACTGAGTACTGAAATTACCATTAAGACTGTTTATCCAGTTATCGATCCTACCAAACATGTAATAGAGATCCAAAACCAAGCTACAGAGACCGAAAAGAGAAAATGGGAAGAAGAGGGAGGTTCCCACACAGATCAGGGCTGGATAGCAAAGGATAAATCCAAATGGTTTCTCCCTGACAGAATGGTTCCTGTAATAATAGAAACTGCCCATGGTCCCGCGCATCTCGGGGAAAAAGGGATGATGGATAGTCTAAGTATGGTATGGCATAACAAACATCTGCGCTCAGCGGCCAAACAAAAGGTACGCACCTGTATGATTTGCAGTCAGTTCAATCCAGGGAAAAGTGTCTCGGTTGAACAAGGAGGGTTCCACCCCCCAAACTACCCCTTTGAAGTCCTCCAAATGGACTACATACAAATGGAAAGATGTCGGGGACATAAGTATGTCCTCGTAGTAGTCTGTACCTTAACCCGATGGACTGAAGCATACCCCGTTCCAGATTATGGTGCCCAGATAACAGCTAAACAATTGGTGAGGGAATTTTTCCCTCGATACGGGTTGCCAAGAGTCATATACTCTGACAATGGACAGCCGTTCTCCTCCAAACTAATGGAGGCTGTCTCTTTACTGTTAGGATACACCTGGAGATTCCACTGTGTTCGACACCCCCAGGCAGCAGACCTAGTCGAACAGCATAATCAGACTCTGAAGACCCAATTAGCTAAAATATGTGCTGACAAACAAATAGACTGGGTTACAGCTCTTCCGGTTGCTCTCTTCTACATGCGAATGGTGGCACATTCCCGGACGGGTCTGTCTCCCTTCGAAGTCACATATGGGAGGCCTCCGAATATCTGGGGCGTCCCATCCCCTAGAAAGTTACCGATATTGATTCTAATGTTCTGACTGATTACCTAGCTTCCTTGATGTCTGCACTACGTTCTTGTCGTTCACAGGTGGCTGCAGCCTTTCCAGACAAAACCACGCCCGAGGAACACGCCATCCAGCCTGGGGACTGGATCCTTGTGAGGAATTTTGCCCGCGCCAGTCCCCTGGAAAGAAGGTGGACGTCTCCCAAGTTGGTGCTACTCACGACGAGAACTGCGGTCAAGGTGGAAGGAAGGAAAGGATGGCTCCACGCTAGCCACTGCAAGAAATTCTTCGGACCAACACCTACTGACATTGTCGCTGGTTCCGAGAATATAAACACTGAGACAACAGACTCTATTTCACCCCGTCCTGAACTTTCCCCTCAAGAGGAATACAGATTGTGGCTGCGATCCCATCAGAAACAAGCTAGAGACATTGCATCTGACCTCGACCTACCGGCAGCTAACTAACTCCAAGACGTAGTTTTGGTGAAGCGGTTGATGGGAAGTGTCCGGTTACGTATGCATAACTGACTCAGACTAGCAGCCAAACATGAAGAATATGTTTAAATGTGTAAAATTATTGCATAACAGGGTTTCGATCTTTTTATTTATGATGATTTTTATTTTTTGTATCACGGCTTGCCTAGGTTGATTCCTTCATCTAGCTTTCCCACCATCTTCCCCTGCGCTTTTGAACAACACAGCTATGCATTCTCATATAGATCTCCCTCCACATCTCGAAAATAGAAGAAAAGAATTTATCAATAACACATTTATCTCCACACTCCACCAACATCAAATGGTTATTAACAAAACCAACTGTTGGGTCTGTGGTTTAATGCCACATTCGGTACATGGGGGGATGCCTTTTCTCCCTCTCCCTTTTAGCTATGCTGGATCTACCTATGCATTTTCTATGATATTCTCCGCTTCTGTTAGAAACATTCCTGAGACCAAGACCACTAGTACATGGAACGAAATAAAAACAAAGACAGTACGAGCCGTTGAAAAGATGGTGAACTTCACCATGACATGGGGACGGGCAGATAATAATGAAAATACCAGTTATTCCCTCTTTAACGACACTACCTCCTTTAGGGAAACATTTTCGGTCCAAAAGAGACAGACAGAACAGGGAGGATGGGCAGTGCCCCATAAGGGCCTATTCTGTGTAAGAGGAAAGGGCAAGGGTCAGATAATGGGAGGAAGTGAGCGTAATAAGACTTACACCCTACCTGACCTCAATTTCCCAACGATGGTCACTGCCCCCAACACCTATTTCATCTGTGGACCCCACGCACATACTTGGTTACCCCAAGGCTGGTCTGGGAAATGCTACATTGCATTTCTCCTCCCCCCTATTTACACAGCCCCAGCAGATTACCATCTGATTGACCCTCTGATCGTAATTAAAAGACGGCAAAGGGGGGCCATAGATGCCGAAGATACAGCCAAGAGGCTGGCGATTTTTTCAAAGGTCTCGTCACTTTCTGGGGGCCCATGATCAATAGCCGCCACATAAGGCAACTGACTTGTGTAGTCCAAGCAGCCATAAACGAAACGGCTGGTGCATTAAACAATATCACAGCTGAGATGGCTGCCGACAGACTCATGACGTTACAAAACCGCATGGTTCTAGACATAATATTGGCCGACCGTGGTGGCGTATGTGAATTGATCGGGTCCAGCTGTTGTATATACATTCCAGATAATGCACCCTCGGTGTATTCCGCTATTTCCCGCCTTCACGTACTTTCCAGTAAAATAGATAAAGACACTGATGCCTGGTCCCTGACGGGATGACTCTGGGGCCTCCTGCCCACATGGGGATGGAAGGCACTTACCATCATAGGCCTTGCTCTAGCTATTCTCTTCACCTGTTGCCTTTGTATTCAATGTGGCCCAGCACTCTGTAGTTTTTGTATCACTGCCTGTATTCCCAGACCCCAAACTAGAAAGAAAGAGAAGGAAAGGATCATGTTGCAGGAACAAGTGGACAACCTAATGAACATAGAGGTAGATTAAGGAAGACAATTTTAAAAGGGTATATTATGGGACAAGGAGAGAATGTGGAAAGTGGATATTTTTTGTTACTTATGTCCCATTATACACCCTCTCTTTCACGTTCCGGGCTCATCGTAATGGCAACTAGAAAACTCGGAAACATAAACGTAAGATTGCGCGCGGCACATTTCTTCCTCTAGCTGCAACCACACATTCTTATGGTCAAGCCTATTCCGAGAAACCGGCTCCTGTTTGCGCCAAGACACGACACCAGACATCCTGTCACGACCGTTTTTTCTTATCTAAAGAACCCGCCTAGGGTTATTTCCCAACACACCACTTCTGCCGTGACTTCTGTATGATTACAACACAGTAACTGAAATTTGCCCGAGGAGAGCTTCTTCCTTTTTCCTGTGACAAGAAATGAATAAAATGTTGTACTTGTGATGATTAAAACAGAGACTATTCCCGAGCCTTTTTAGGTGACGGAGCTCTCCCTTAACTCGAGTTACTGAATAAAGACTCCTGAAATTCTAACCACCACGGACTCTGCTCTTCATACTTGACCTTATTGATATTATAGAAATTCCGATCAAGGTAAATTACTAAAATATTTACCACAGGTGGGATGCGCTGATGGCCTCTAAAACAGTTACAGCTTCTGCGTGGCTCCGATTGGTTCAAGCATACTATTTGCACGCGGCCTACCTTACGCCATCGCGCCTTTATCGCTCTGGGCTCCGACTTGATGCTTCCTGTCCCCGCTGTCACTAGCCCCGAACAGATTTTTATCACATGGTATGGCTCAGTCCCAACATTGCGCATTACTGGGAGCTAGTGACCGCTAATCTTTTTTTTAAATTAATTTATTCATTGGCATTTCATAAAAACAGACACAGAGGACAAAGGCATCAAATCGAGGCATTGGAGAATACACACAATGTTTGAGTATCAGAGCTAACCCTCTGCAATGGTACATTTCCATAAACACAGTAAGAGTGTGGACCATCCCAGCCTGACAGCGAAAGACCTATAGAGACCTAAATATGTCGGTTTACCTTCCCGGTGTACCCCTCCCCCCGGACCGTGGCAAAAACCCCACCCGGGGCTAGCACCACCATTCACAATGTATGTGGCCTGTCGTATCCCATAGTGTAGACCCTCCACTAACGGGATTATGTGTCCACAGTTAAGCTATCCACCCCCGTATGTGTGTCTGCACTCTCCACATCTGATGTGTCCTGTGTGGGTCTCCGGTCCAGGAATAGTGACCAAACGTTCTTAGGTCTGTTACGTGGGGGCAACAATTCGCTATATAATTCGGTCTGTGTGCTGACCGAATTAGCATTTCGTTAGTCCACTGCGTTAGGGTCGGCCTGGGACCTCGCATCCAAGGGAGAGCAACGCACCTCCTGGCTAGGAGGAAGGCCATGTCGACTAGCCTTCTAAGGTCCTTCTGGAGGGATTTAGAGTATCCCAGAATAGCCAGCAGGGGATCAGGAGATAGTGTTAGGTCAGTGACCCTATTCACTTCCTCATATACCTTACACCAAAAGGATGCAGTCCCCAGGCAGGACCAGGCCACGTGGAGAAAATCGGCCACCCACGCTCTGCATCTATCACAGTGAGGGCTCTCTCGGAGTCCATATCTATTAAGCCTTTCAGGGGTATAGTAAACCCTGTTCAGGAATTTAAAATGAATCAGCCGGTGTCGTTCGTTGAGCGATATTCGCCTCGTGCTCGAGCATCAGAACTGCCATTTCTCGTCTGTCATTTCTACAGCTAAGTCTCTCTGCCATTCCAAGCGAGGTTTAGCATATTCCGCAGTCCTTTCTGAGAGGGCAATACAATACAAATTGGATACCAATTTAGCAGGGGACTTAGCTTTATTAATATAGGTTAAAGCCGTAATCTCCGGGGGTTCCATCATGTCCTCCTTTAGCGCATGTCGCACCCTGTGGAACTGAAAACGCGGCAATAGCGAATGAGAAACTCCCGCCGTCTCGATCTCAGCCCATGAGCGTGCTGTGCCTTCCGAAAAAAGATCCCCCCATATTGTGTATATCCAATGCTCCCAACGCGGCTATTACCCCTTTTTTCCCTACATGGAGCGAGCCAGGTACACCAGGCGAGGGGAGCCGTCGTGGCATAAAACAAGCTGCAAGCCTGGACATCCATCATATGGTGCCACACGTGTGTGACCGTATTCAGTGAGTCTAGGATGCCGGTACGACGATCTCGAGGCCGAGACAGTAATGCAGGAAGAGGGACAGGGGCTGCGAAAATAGATTCTATGCGTATATGCAGGATATCTGCTGGGCCGTGGATCCAGTGATAGGCATGCAAGCTTTGTGCTGCCTTGTAATAAAGTTCCAGGTCGGGAGCACTCAGGCCACCCTCCGATTACGGACGAGTGTAGCTACTGAAAAAATGATTTAGACAACACCATAGGTATATTAGTAAACAGGAACAGGAAACGAGGTAGTACCATCATTTTCATGAGGGAGACCCGCCCCATCAGTGACAGTGGTAGAGCAATCCACCTTTCGATGTCATCTTCCAGTTTGGAGATGGCAACATCGTAGTTCTCCTTCAGCACGACCTCTGAGTCCATATGCAGACGGATCCCTAGGTATCGCAACGCTTCAGTGGTCCATTGAAGTGGGTATTCTGTAACCACCCTCTTCGTGGTCGGTGTTAGTGGAAACGTAATAGATTTATTCCAGTTCACATTGAAACCAGAGAGGGAGCTGAACAAGACCACCTCGCGCAGCACCGCGGAAAGGTGAGCTTCCGGGTCCCGAATATATAAAAAGGTATCGTCCGGGTACGTGGATACAATGAGATTGTATGTGGGGAATCGTATGCCCCTATGCCCGTGATATTCTCGCAGAGAGAATGCAAGAGGCTCGGCCGTGACTGCATAAAGTATTGGGGATAGGGGGCAGCCCGGTCTCGTGCCCCTGCTGATTTGTATAGGGTCAGTAATCAAAGTTCCAATCCGGATGCAAGCCGTCGGAGCAGTGTACAGTGTCGCCAAGAGTTGAAGGAACAGCGCCCCTACCCCCATTCGGCTTAAAACCTGTCTCATGAAAGGCCACTCGACTGAGTCGAAGGCCTGTTCCACGTCTAAAAAGACTGCCACTGCGGGGACCTCCGGGCGCGTATGTTGTAGGGCTGCGAAAACCGTCCTGAGATTATAGGTGAGACTGGGCACGAAACCTACCTATTCTGGAGCAACCATCGAGGTAACCAAGGGACTAAAACGGTTAGCTATCAACTTGGCACAAGTGATCGCTGATCTTACTGAGGTCCTGGGCTAGGAGGTCCCTATGTACTCGACAAATATACTTTTGGGAGTTACGGATGGCCTGGACGGGAACAGGCCATCCGGGAACAGGGCAGAGAAGCTTTGTCTCACTGATGGTAGCGAAACGAAATATTGCAGCCCTTTGGTGGATCCGTTGGCCCCTTCCATGACCCGGTGGCACAGAGGGGTAGATTGGTGTGCAGCGCAGGAACGCCCTGTAGGAGAGTAGGGTCTGCTTTCCTATGGTCAACCCATTTTTTGTTTTTTGTTTCACTGGTTTTCGACTTAATGTGGCTGTGGGCCTGCTAATCAGAAATGAAATGAAATGACATGAAAGGGGTTTTGTAGAGCGCGGCTGGTGCCCGGGGGCGTCCAAGCGCTAGATAGAGGAAATAAAGACTCTGAGGGGAAAAAAAGAAAAAGAAAACCAGGGGGAGAGCTAATTTCTAAAGAGGAATGTTTTCAGCTCTTTGCGGAAGGACGAGAGAGTAGGGTTGGACCTTAGTGAAAAGGGAAGAGAGTTCCATAGTCTGGCAGCGTTGAGCGTGTAGGACCTGCCTCCCGCTCTGGACCTTTTGACTCTGGGAACTACGGCAAGGAATGCGTTTGTGGATTTAAGAGATTTACCAGGACAGTAAGGAGAGAGAAGTGAGTAGTTGATCTCAGGGCTGGCTCTATGGAAGGCTTGGTGCGATATGCACAGGGTCTTGAACTTTATTCTGTCTCTGACGGGAAGCCAGTGAAGTGACATGATCCCTGCCTTAACTGATTCCCTGCGAGGGATCTGGAGAAGGGTACGAGCTGCACAGTTCTGCGTGCGCTGAAGTTTCTCCAGCACATATTCAGGGGCTCCCAAGTAGAGGGCGTTGTTGAAGTCGAGCCTGGACTGGATGAGGCCCTGAATAACAACCTGCTTAGCTTCAAAGGGCAAAAACGGCAGGATCTTTCTCAGCATTCGGATAATCCCGAAGCAGGTTGCTGCTGTTTTAGTTGCCTGAGTGTTGAAGGTAAGCGTTTTGTCCAGCCACACTCCTAAGCTTTTGATGTCCTCATTCGGGGTTGGAGGTGGGCCTAAGCTTGCGGGCCATAGCTGGTCGTAGGCGATGAGAGTAGGGGGGCCGAGGATCATTATCTCGGTCTTGTCGCCGTTGAGTTTTAAGGATGACGTTGTCATCCATCTTCTAACATCCTCCATACAGGCTGCCAGGTTCGATTGGGGGAGCCCGCTGTTTTTCTGTGTCAGGGAGACCACCAGCTGGGTGTCGTCCGCATACGAAATGATCTTGATACCGTATTGTTGGACGACCCCAGACAGTGGCCTCATGTACACATTAAACAGCGCGGGGCTCAGGGAGGAGCCTTGGGGTACACCGCAGTTTAGGGGTCTGCTCGTGGAGCAGGAGTCGCCGTCGAAGACCTGAAAGGTTCTTTCGCTGAGAAAGGAACTCAGCCAGTCATGGGCGTTTCCTGAGACTCCAAGGTCGAGTAGTCGGGACAACAGGGTTCTATGGCACACCGTGTCGAACGCGGCGCTTAGATCGAGGAGGACCACTGCCACTGACCTCCCTCGATCCAAGATCCTCCTAGATTCTTCCGTGACGGCTAAAAGAGCCGTTTCTGTGCCGTGTTTAGGACGGAATCCTGTTTGGGTGGAGTCCAGTAGAAGATTCTCCTCAAGGTAGTTGGTGAGGTGGAGATTGATGTATTTCTCCAGAATTTTGCTTGCCCATGGCAGCAGGAAGATTGGACGGTAATTGTTGGGGTCTGTGGGATTGAGATTAGGTTTCTTAAGCAATGCTCTCACCATTGCTTGTTTCCAGGAGGGGGGGACCACTCCTCTTTGCATGGAACTGTTGAGTAGGTCCATGAGGATGGGGAGGATGACCTGGTTGGCCATGTTCATCATCCGAGGGGGCGCCAGGTCAAGGGGAGAGCCTGATTTTACCTGAAGTGCAAGGGATTTGAGTGATTCTAGGTCTAACGGTGGGAATTCATCCAGGTACACTCGCGGAGGGTGTTCTGTAGCACTTGGAGGGGGTGATATGACAGTGATAATTTCTGGGCTGGGGGGTGCAAAAGAAGAATATATTTTGCTAATTTTTTGAAAGAAAAATTCAGCCAGTTCGTTACATCGAGCAATCGGATCGTAGATCCCTAGCCCTGCTGTTCTCTCTCAAAATTCACACCATGTACTTTAGGTACATCACCAATTGGGATTTGGGTCACTCTTATGAGTCCCTGTACAGTGTACTATAGGTACCCAGGGCATAGGTGCACCGAAGGCCTACCAGGGGCTGCAGCATATCTTTTGCCACCCCTGGCTGGCCATCCAAACTGACACAACTGGCTGATCACTCAGCTGGGGCAAGGCCGTGTAATCACCCCTTGATTAGATGTAGTATTCCTATGTCTAACCTTATATCTAGACATATATACACCTATAAGTCACTCCTATGGCAGGCCTTAACAATCCTGAAGGCAGAGTGCTTGGTTTTATGTGAGATGGTGCTCTAGCATGAGCTGAGCCTGTCTGCAGCTTTCGGAACCATGTCCTTATAGCTGTTCTAGGATATTGCCATACCATATACTCTTAAGTGCATTATGGACCTCGCGGTCAGATGCTAACTTTGGTTTGGCTTCATCAAAACATGTCGTGTAAGGTGTCATACGCTTTGGAATACTACCACCTCGCCAGTTCTGGCGACAGGGGTAGCATTCCACCCTTCTAGAGGGAGAAGACATTTTACTTCCATTAATCCTGGTTAAAGTTAACCAGAGCCTCAGCATCACAAAATGGATGCTGCTGCCACAGACACAAGTCTGACCTCCTGCTGCTGGGAGTCCTAACAGCGAGGGAGGCTTGGACAATAGGTTTCCTGTCACAGGGAGGTGCTAGCACCACCACAGACAGGCTATAGTGTATTGGGGCTGAATAAAATGAGACACTGCCTGGGGCACACAAGGTGTCCCATGCATAGTCCAGTTCAAACCGGTGCTTGGGCACCCCAGCCCCAGCTCTGGCTCTGGCTCAAACTGGACAAAGGGAAAGGGGTGTAACCACCCCCTTCCTGGGTCCCACCCATAGGAGGGACCTAGCAGGTAATCCAACCCCTAGATTTGGTATATAGGTAGGAGCCGAGTCCCAAGACTTTAGATCTATCCTGACTGAAACTCTGATATGAAACTCTGGACCTTCGACATCCTACTCGACGTAGAAGACTGAAGAATCTCCCTTGTGGTCAAGGAGTGACCACCCTGCACAAGCAGGCACCATAAAGCGATCAACGGTTTGCTTTGTAGACGCTCCTGCCGGAGTCCGAGCACAGAGCCTGACATGACCCGGACTTCCAGACATCCAACAGCCCGATCCACAGCCACAGCAAAGCTGAGACCCGTGGAGGCGACGAGAGACGTGTGACCGGCCATCTTGGAAAGCCTGCAAATTGCTTTCCGTGCAACTCTTGAGGCACCCTCGAAGTTGTGCATTGGGGATTGAGAAGCCCCAGCCCCGAGCACCAACTGCACCAAAGATCACCTCTCCACACTCATCGAGTGCTGCGTGGAGCCCTTTTGCATTTTCCTGCGAGAGCCTTCGTGGGACAGTCTGTGCCCAGCTCCTGGTTGTCGTCGACACCTCCTGGTCCACGTGGCAGCAGAGACAAGCTTCACGACATCGCCTGATTGCTTCCTGACATCGCCTGGTTCCTTCCTGGTTCCATCCTGGTCACTGGCTAGTGACCCAGACTCTGTCCCCTCTGCTTTCAGGTACTCTTCATCCTCGATCCGCCCTTGGATCCAACCGGACTCTTCTCTCCTGGTCGCCTGCAGCATCTTTTCTCCAAGGCTCCATAGGAATACACGACGAAACCCGACACACTTTGGGACCTATGCACCCGCTTCCTGTGGGTGAGGTAACGCGAGTACTTCGGTGCTCCTGTGAAGATTGACTATCCTAGTGTCCTAGTTTCAAGTGGTTAGTTCCTAGTCCAGTCAGAAGACTCCTAAATCTTTAACTTTCTAACTTTACGCACCCATTGACTCCTATGTGTGCACGCGTGTGCATTTACACTCTGCACCCGCATCCCGTGGGCCTCCTGCTTCCAAACTACTGTTAGTCCAGTGTAGCTCCAGCGATTCCCAAGGCCCTAGGCCTTCCAACTGTTCGTGACGTGGTTCTTATGCCACTATTTTATTATATGGTTTAGCGGGCCACCAGGGCCTATCCATATTGTGCAACTCATTGTATGTTATATTGAGTTACTTGTTATGCGCTTGTGCCTCTGCTCTCATAGAGTTCAGAGGATTGATTTAGAAATAAATACATATATTTTGAATATATAACCTGTGTGGTGTCCTTTCATTTGGTATTAAAGGGATTGCATATGGTAAAACAGCTGGCTACAAATGCCCTCTTGAGTTTAGCCTAAGACTGCTTTTGTCCATGCTACCACTAGGATAGCTGGTCTATAAGGTTGACCTTACAACCATCACCATAAGGGTTGTTTGGACTGGTACAAGGTGCTCACTAGAATAGTGAACATCATAAACCAGGCCAACTTCTCACATTGGTGTGCAGCGGTTGGGATTTGAGCTTGCTGTTGTGTTCCCAATTGTAATCTTTGGGATATCATTTGAAAGATCACATTAGGTACCATAGGTACATATAACAAGACTTAGAATACATAAGTTCTACTGAACTTAGTTGTTGTAGACCAAAGGGCCTAGCATACCCTGACAACAACGCCTAGCGAGGTTTTAGTAGAAAACACATAGTGTAGGTAGGTGCACACACCACACTTCACTAGAATCATGTCTACCACAGGTGAGCCAAGTATGACTCTTCCTGTGGGGAGTGACCCTCCCAGGGCACCCTCTAGATATGAAATGCTCAACTTCCAAGAGATGAGCCACTTGTGTACCTCAAGGAGATTGAAACAGGGTTCCAACCCTCCCATTTCCCACCTAATAGAACTCCTAGAGAGGGCTGATGCCGAGAAGGCCTCTAGACAAGGTCCCTCAGTTCATGCAGAAGAGGTCTTACCCTCTACAGATGATGCATGAGACCCCACTGTCGTAGGTGAAGAAGGAGATGAACAAGAGGAAGAATCTGAAGAAGAAGTTTTCCAAGATAGCCAGGTCCAAGTTGGGAGACTTAGCCAGGCTAACCTAAGCCTACATGGGGCTGAGAATGGGCTAGCCCCATACAGACCTGTTAGTAGACTTAACTAGGGGTATGAGAGGAGAAGGTCCACTCAGGTGAGTCCCTCCACTCTAATGCCTCTAGGGGATCCAATACCCTTGCTCAGAGAAGGATGACCTCTCCTGAAAGGAGAGAACATCAGGCTAGGATGAGGGAAGCTAATCTAAGGATTGAGAGGCAAGAACTAGAAGTTGCCCTTGCCAAAGAGAAGCTTGCCCTAGCTGGAGAGCAGAAATTGGGTGGGTCACAACCCACTGGTGGCAGCAATATCACTAAGGATAAAGACAGGTCCCATGAGAATACTAGGCACCTGAGTAAGATAGTGCCCCCCTACAAAGTTGGGCATGACATCCACCAATGGATAACTGCTTTGGAGAGGGCCTGCAAAGTCCAGCAGGTCCCCCAGAGTCAGTGGGCAGCTATCTTGTGGCTCTCCTTTGAAGAAAAAGGCAGAGATAAGCTCCTCACAGTTAGTGATGCGGATGCAAATAACTACCCTGTCCTGATGAGTGCTCTAATTGATGGGTTTGGCCTAACCACTGAACAGTACAGGTTGATGTTCAGAGATACCCAGAAGACACAGACTCAGGACTGGACTGATGTTGTTGATTGTGCCACTAAGGCTCTGTAAGGTTGGTTGCTGGGAAGTAAAGTTAAGGACTATACAGGATTGTATGATTTGATCATGAGAGAGCAAATCCTTAATAATTGTCAGAACCAGTCGTTGCACCAACACCTGATTGACTCAGATCTGACCTCTCCCCAAGAATTGGGAAAGAAGGCAGCAAATGGGTCAGAACCAGGGTTAAGCAGAGACCCCAGAACCAAGGTGGTGATCAGAAAAAGGCAGACCAAAAAGGTGGGGATCAGAAACAAAAAGACCAGAAGTCTTCATCAGGCCCCCAAAATTCTAATGAAGTGGGGTCCCAAACTTCTAAGCAGAAGAAGAAAGAAGGTCCAAAGAAACCTTGGTGTAATTATTGTAAATCTGCCTCTCACTGGTTTAGTGAGTGCACCAAGAAAGGTACAGCCCCTACCACTGCAGCCCCTAAGGCAACTGCACCCCCTAGTACAGTCAGCAGTCGTAGTTCCCAACCCAAGGTTATAGTGGTGTTAACCATGGGTACTGAGGTGGATTCGGGCCTAGTCAGGATACCAACTCAGGCTGTCCTGATCTGTGATGTGGACATGGCTATGTCCACTACTGTGAGTCCCAATACTTTGGGCAAGTACAGACACCTTTGATTAATGATAAAGTGGCTCAGGCCTACAGGGACACATGTGCCAGTGTCACTATGGTGACACCTAACTTTGTGGACCCTGGACAGATTGTACTGGGTGATAATTACCTGGTGACCAATGCTAGCAATGTCACTACTACACATAGTGTAGCAGTTGTTAATTTCTCCTGGGGAGGGGTAACTGGCCTCAAAAGAGTTGTGGTAAGTGCAGACCTCCCAGTTGAATGTCTTTTGGGCAATGATCTTGAAAACTCAGTATTGTCAGAAGTGGACTATAGGACTCATGCAGAGATGTTAGGCATATCAGCTCATGCCCTTGCTGTGACCAGGTCACAGTCCAAACAGTGCCACACTGAACAGGCCTTGGATCCTGAAACTATGGACCAAGTGCCATCCAAGAGAAAGAGCAGTAGGGTTAAGGCAGTGCCTCCCCCCTGACCTCAAGTGAGGATCAGCCTTCTCAGGAAGCTGATTCTGAGACACATGAAGGAACTGTCCTGGAAGAGCTTGAACCTGAACAGGTTGAGTTTCTTGGGACAGGGGGACCTTCAAGGGCAGACTTGAGGCAGGCTCAGTTAGACTGCCCCTCTCTTGAACCCCTCAGACAGCAAGCTGCTTTTGAGGCTGCTGGGAATGCTACAGGTACCCATAAAGTTTACTGGGATGAAGGACTCCTTTATTCTGAGGTTAGAGACCCCAAGCCTGGTGCTTCCAGGAGGTTGGTCATACCTCAGACCTTCAGGGGTTTCCTTCTTACCTTAGCCCATGATATTCCCTTAGCAGGACTTCTAGGCCAGAACAAGACTTGGGACAGGCTTGTCCCTCACTTTCACTGGCCCCATATGTCAGAAGATAATAAGGAGCTTTGTCGCTCCTGTGTGACCTGCCAAGCCAGTGGCAAATCAGATGGCACAACAAAGGCCCTCCTCATACCACTACCTGTGGTGGGGGTACACTTTGAAAAAGTTGGGATCGACATTGTTGGACCAATGGATCCCCAAACATCCTCTGGGCGCAGATTTATACTGGTGGTAGTGGATCGTGCCACCAGGTATCCAGAAGCTATTCCCCTAAGGACCACAACAGCACCTGTTGTGGCAAGAGCCCTCCCGGGAGTTTTCTCAAGAGTGGGCTTTCCAAAGAAGGTTGTCTCAGACAGAGGTGCAAACTTCATGTCTGGGTACTTGACTGCTATGTGGAAGGAGTGTGGTGTTAATTACAAATTCACTACACCCTACCATCCACGGTGCAATGGGCTTGTTGAAAGATTAAACAAGACCCTCAAGGGTATGATCAAGGGTTTATCTGAAAAGCTTCGGCGAAGATGGGACATCCTGATACCCTGCCTTCTGTTAGCTTACAGAGAGGTCCCACAAAAGGGGGTTGGCTACAGCCCTTTTGAGCTTTAGTTTGGGCATCCTGTAAGGGGACCACTATGTCTGGTGAAGGAAGGATGGGAGTTACCTCTCAAAAAGCCTAAACAAGACATAGTGGACTATGTACTTGGTCTCCGCTCCAGGATGGCTGAGTATATGAAGAAGGCTTCTAAAAACCTTGAGGCTAGCCAAGAACTTCAAAAAGCTTGGCATGACCAAAAGGCTGTGCTGACTGAGTGCCAGCCAGGACAGAAGGTATGGGTGTTGGAGCCAGTGGCCCCAGCAGCACTCCAGGACAAATGGTCTGGACCCCACACCATTGTTGAGAAAAAGGGAGAGGTCACCTACTTGGTGGACCTTGGAACCCCTAGGAGCCCCCACAGGGTGCTCCATGTCAACAGACTCAAAGCATATATTGACAGGGCAGACATGGGCTTGCTTATGGCTACAGATGAGGGACAGGAGGAAGAGAGTGACCCTCTCCCAGACCTGTTGACACAGAACCCTGATGATGGTTCAGTTGATGGTGTGGCCTTAGCTGGCAGCCTCACTGACCAGCAGCAACAGGACTGCAGACAAGTTATACAGGCCTTTAGACATATGTTTTCATTGACACCTAGTCAGACTAACTGGTGCACCCATGAGGTGGACACTGGTGACAGTCTGCCTGTGAAGAGTAAGATCTACAGGCAACCTGACCATGTCAGGGACTGTATAAAGACTGAGGTACAGAAAATGCTTGAGTTGGGAGTAATTGAGCCACCAGAGAGCCCCTGGGCCAGCCCAGTAGTCCTTGTACCAAAACCTCACACCCAAGATGGTAGGAGAGAGATGAGGTTATGTGTGGACTATAGAGGTCTCAATGCTATCACTAGGACAGATGCTCACCCACTTCCAAGAGCAGATGAGCTCATTGATAGATTGGCTTCTGCCAAGTTTCTGAGCACATTTGATTTGACAGCTGGCTATTGGCAAATCAGGTTAGCTGAGGATGCCAAGGCCAAAACTGCTTTCTCAACCCCAGGAGGTCATTATCAATTTGTGGTAATGCCCTTTGGCTTGAAGAATGCACCTGCCACTTTCCAAAGGCTGGTGAACCAAGTCCTCACTGGGTTGGATGACTTGTGTGCAGTTTATCTAGATGAAATTGCTGTCTTCAGCTCCACCTGGGAGGATCACCTGATCCACCCGAAGAAGGTTTTAGAGGCCCTGCAGAAGGCAGGCCTAACTATCAAGGCCACAAAGTGCCAGATAGGGCAGAGTAAGGTTGTGTACCTGGGCCACCTTGTAGGTGGAGGTCAGGTTCAACCACTGGAGAGTAAGATCCAGACCACCAAGGACTGGGCTCCTCCAACCACCCAGACACAGGTCAGAGCTTTCTTGGGCCTGTCTGGTTACTACAGAAAGTGTGTTAAGAACTATGGGTCCATTGTGACACCACTTAATGACTTGACTTCTAAGAAGATGCCAAAAAAGGTTCAGTGGACAGTTAGCTGTCAAAAGGCATTTGATGACCTGAAGAAGGCCATGTGCTCTGCACATATCTTAAAGAGTCCTGACTACTCCAAAGAGTTTATTGTCCAAACAGATGCTTCTGAGTTTGGGGTGGGAGCTGTGCTTTAACAACTTACTGTAGATGGTCAAGAACAGCCCATTGCTTTTATTAGCAGAAGGCTGACCCCTAGAGAGAAACGTTGGTCAGCTATTGAGAGGGAGGCCTTTGCTGTGGCTTGGGCCCTGAAGAAGTTGAGACCATACTTGTTTGGCACTCACTTCAAAATTCAGACAGACCATAAGCCCCTCTTGTGGCTAAATCAGATGAAGGGTGAGAATCACAAACTGCTCAGGTGGTCCATTTCCCTACAGGGGATGGACTTTACAGTGGAGCACAGACCAGGGACTGACCATGGCAATGCAGATGGTCTCTCCAGGTACTTCCACTTAGAACATGAAGACACAACTGGTCAAGGTTAGTCTAATGTCCCTGCGTTTGGGGGGGGGGGGCGGGGGTTATGTAGGAGAGTAGGGTCTGCTTTCTTATGATCACCCCATTTTTTGCTTGTTGCTTCACTGGTTTTCGACTTAATGTGGCTGTGGGCCTGCTAATCAGACCCACAGCCCTGCTGTTCTCTCTCTAAATTCACGTCATGTACTTTAGGTACATCACCAATTGGGATTTGGGTCACTCCTATGAGTCCCTGTACAGTGTACTATAGGTACCCAGGGCACAGGTGCACCCAAGGCCTACCAGGGGCTGCAGCATATCTTTTGCCACCCCTGGATGGCCATCCAAACTGACACAACTGGCTGATCACTCAGCTGGGGCAAGGTCGTGTAATCACCCCTTGCTTAGATATAGTATTCCTATGTCTAACCTTATATCTAGACACATATACACCTATAAATCACTCCTATGGCAGGCCTTAACAATCCTGAAGGCAGATTGCTTGGTTTTATGTGAGATGGTGCTCTAGCATGAGCTGAGCCTGTCTGCAGCTTTCGGAACCATGTCCTTATAGCTGTTCTAGGATATTGCCATACCATATACTCTTAAGTGCATTATGGACCTCGCGGTCAGATGCTAACTTTGGTTTGGCTTTATCAAAACATGTCGTGTAAGGTGTCATACGCTTTGGAATACTACCCCCTCGCCAGTTCTGGGGACGGGGGTAGCATTCCACCCTTCTAGAGGGAGAAGACATGTTAATTCCATTAATCCCGGTTAAAGTTAACCAGAGCCTCAGCATCACAAAATGGATGCTGCTGCCACAGACACAAGTCTGACCTCCTGCTGCTGGGAGTCCTAACAGCGAGGGAGGCTTGGAACATAGGTTTCCTGTCACAGGGAGGTGCTAGCACCACCCCAGACAGGCTATAGTGTATTGGGGCAGGGAGGGCTGGATGAAATAAGACACTGCCTGGGGCACACAAGGTGTCCCATGCATAGTCCAGTTCAAACCGGTCCTGGGGCACTCCAGCACCAGCTCTGGCGCAAACTGGACAAAGGGAAAGGGGTGTAACCAACCCCTTCCTGGGTCCCACCCATAGGAGGGACCTAGCAGGTAATCCAGCCCCTAGATTTGGTATATAGGTAGGAGCTGAGTCCCAAGACTTTAGATTTATCCTGACTGAAACTCTGATACGAAACTCTGGACCTTCACATCCTACTCGACGTAGAAGACTGAAGAATCTCCCTTGTGGTCAAGGAGTGACCACCCTGCACAAGCAGGCATCATCAAGAGATCAACGGTTTGCTTTGTCGACGCTCCTGCCGGAGCCCGAGCACAGAGCCTGACAGGACCCGGACTTCCAGACATCCAACAGCCCGATCCACAGCCACAGCAAAGCTGAGACCCGTGGAGGCGACAAGAGACGTGGGACCGGCCATCTTGGAAAGCCTGCGAATTGCTTTCCGTGCAACTTCTGAGGCACCCTCGAAGTTGTGCATTGGGGATTGAGAAGCCCCAGCCCCGAGCACCAACTGCACCAAAGATCACCTCTCCACACTCGAATGCTGCATGGGGCCCTTTTGCATTTTCCTACTCGACGCGTCTGTCCGGTCACTTGCCCGTTGGCTAGTGGCCTCTGTGACGACGAAACCCAAATCTACACTGCTGGTCTGGTTGCTCTAGGCTGGCCCTTGCTTCCCTGCGAAGGAGAAGCCCCTCAGTCCTTGCTGGCCTGAGTAAGAAGCCCTCTTCGAATCCTGCGTGGGTTGCCTTTGCCAAGGCCTGTTGACTTCAATCCAAAGCCAACACCGCCGACAGCCAGAGCCTTCGTGGGACAATCCGTGCCAAGCTTCTGGTTGTCGTCGACACCTCCTGGTCTACGTGGCAGCAGAGACAAGCTTCACGACATCGCCTGATAGCTTCACGACATCGCCTGATTGCTTCCCGACATCGCCTGGTTCCTTCCTGGTTCCATCCTGGTCACTGGCTAGTGACCCAGACTCTGTCCCCTCTGCTTTCAGGTACTCCTCATCCTCGATCCGCCCTTGGATCCAACCGGACTCTTCTCTCCTGGTCGCCTGCAGCATTTTTTCTCCAAGGCTCCATAGGAATACATGACAAAACCCGACACACTTTGGGACCTATGCACCCGCTTACTGTGGGTGAGGTAACGCGAGTACTTCGGTGCTCCTGTGAAGATTGACTATCCAAGTGTCTTAGTTTCAAGTGGTTAGTTCCTAGTCCAGTCGGAAGACTCCTAAATCTTTAACTTCCTAACTTTACGCACCCATTGACTCCTATGTGTGCACACGTGTGCATTTAGACTGCACCTGCATCCCGTGGGCCTCCTGCTTCCTAACTACTGTTAGTCCAGTGTAGCCCCAGCGATTCCAACTGTTTGTGACGTGGTTCTTATACCACTATTTTAGTATATGGTTTAGCGGGCCACCAGGCCTATCCATATTGTGCAACTTATTGTATGTTATATTGAGTTACTTGTTATGCGCTTGTGCCTCTGCCCTCATAAAGAGTTCAGCGGATTGATTTAGAAATAAATACATATATTTTGAATATATAACCTGTGTGGTGTCCTTTCATTTGGTATTAAAGGGATTGCATATGGTAAAACAGCTTGCTTCACATGCCCTCTTGAGTTTAGCCTAAGACTGATTTTGTCCATGCTACCACTAGGATAGCTGGTCTATAAGGTTCACTTTACAACCATCACCATAAGGGTTGTTTGGACTGGTGCAAGGTGCTCACTAGAATAGTGAACATCATTTGGGAAAGGGGAGGGGTGATACCCTTTCATAGACTGAGAGAAATATACGAACTAAGCGAAAGGGAGCTCTACAGATACATCCAAATCCAGCATGCATTGCTTGCGGCCTTGCCCACAGACACGGACCTGCCTGAGTCCTCCCCGCTGGAAGACCGCCTCCTTACTGATTTTATGGTTGAACGCGCGACATCTCTTACATATCGCAAGTTACTCAACAACCTACCAGACCCAACACTGTCCTTGAAGGCGAAATGGGAGGGTGACACTAGTGAAATGGACGAGCATGAGTGGAATGAAGCGCTAGCATCACCTAAGGAAGTGGGCATCTCTGCGCGACTGCGACTAGTGCAATTGAAAATACTCCACAGGGTATACTACACAAGGACAATGCTGCATCGTATTAACAGGACACAACACCCTTACTGCCTTCGTGGGTGCGGGGAGGAAGGCACGTTTTACCACACCATTTGGGATTGCTCACGGATCCAAGAATATTGGAGGCAAATATTGCGAACAATCTCACAAACATTAGAAATATCACTGTTGCCAGAACCGAAAAGGTGCCTTTTAAACGTGTGGGAACCTACAGATATTCCTAGATATGGGCAGATCTGGGTTACAGTGGGGTTGATGGTAGCGAAACGAGATGTCGCACAAAGATGGGGAGCGGCAGAAGTGCCAACCAAGTCATTATGGTGTTTAAACATGGACAAAGTAATGATAACGGAAAGGGCGGTATATTCTAACCGTGCTTGCCCGAGAAAGTGGAATAAAGTCTGGACCAAATGGAATGTGTACAGAGGGGAGATTTGTGCTCCCTTGCCAGAAGACGATCAGGATGAATCGGATGAGGGAGAGGAAGAGGGCTAGTATTCTAAGCGTCTTGTGAGGAGGGGGAGCCAGGGACTGGGAGAGTGGCCTCTTGCCACGTTATCATGCAGGATAGACAGAAGAGAGAATACATGGAACACCAATTGAGAGGGATGTTTGCTCTAGTAAATACATGGCAGATGGGGGCAGTTGGCGAGTATGGGTGGGGATCTGGAAAGGGACAACTCGGTGAGGTAACTACAATACGATCAGTATTATTATACACACGACCGCATTGTTATTCCTAACAGTTACTTTGATTTGTTATTGTTCATGAAAAAATGAAAAATCAAAAGCCAATACTTTCTGAGATACATATGCAAGTGCTGCACCCCTTCGTCATTGCAGCTAAATTACTGATTATAATATTGGATACTGTACTAGAGATTTTATAGTGCTGAAATGTAATTTACAAACTGTTATAGCGGCCAGCCCACTGGGTTGTAGGCGTTCCGCTGTGTAACTTAATGGTGCAATAAAGGTTTTTGGGGAAAAAAAAAAAAAAAGAATAGTGAACATCATATGCCAGGCCAACTTCTCACACGCCCCATGTATGCTGCCCATGGCTGAACTAAAAAGTTTTGAAGGGTGTGGGGTAAATGGGTCGGGGTGATGGAAGACTGAACTTCTTGAAGCTTCCTTATGGACATGCTCGTTGACATTGTCGCTTGTTATTCCTCATCGGACTTGTGTGTGGGGGGGCTTACTCCCGCAGTGTTTATTTGTCACGCTTGTGTACTGCTCGCTGTGCAGAAGTTGGCTGTGTCCTCATTGCTGTGAATGTACTCATTTAAAATCAATAAACTTGATTATAAAGAAAAAAAGCCCTGGAGGACTGGACCTGCTCCCTCTCCTCTACTCAGGGGGAAAAAAGAGAACTCTACACACACCGAGAAATTGGGCAATTAGAAGTATATTGCTATTTTAGAAGAGGTGAGTTGACAAGGGTAACAAGCCAGGATAGGACATGCCCTCTGAGGGATATGACTTCTCTCCATATGTTCCTATGCACACCCTGGGGTGTTATCAACCGCACCGGGTTTCTCCCGTTACCATGCAACCCCTTCCCCCACCTCCGAAGACTGGAACCAGGACGGGGGGAGGTACGTTCTCCATCACAGGCTACCAACATGCATGAAATTCCAGATAGGCACCAGGATAACAACGTGAGTCAGGCCTGAGACAGGGACCAAGTGCCCACCACCCTGCCAATTAGACCGTAAGACTATCTTCACCCACACTACCATCTCAGAAACCGTGGGTTTTGATTGAGTGTATCCTATAAAAACAACCAACCTAGTCCCCAATAGACAAATCCAAAAGTTGTAAAGACATCTAGAAACCCGAGGGCTATACTCACGAGGTGCCGGTACAGTTCATAGAAAGGCTGTCGACCGCTACACTCCAACTTGGAGGTATGAGGTCAGCAGACTCGTTTTTTCAGCACCTCTGACGTCTCTGAGTCACGCGCACCACGTCCATGGGCACGTGGCCAGACGCAAAGCTGGTGATAACTGGGATGGAAGGAATTGCTCCCAGTACCTATGGGGCGCCGGGAGGGACGAAATATCCTTGACGAGCTCACGTCAACGAAGTAAGTGGGGGAACCGGGGGCCCTCAGAGCAATGAACCTGTGAATGGATCGATGGCCCAATTGAGCCCCAAACATGTATGCTGGCCACTTTTAACCACAATAACCACCAGGGCAGAATGCGAATCAGTGGCACATGTGAGTTTACCATGTTGTAGTTGAGCAAGGAGTATGGCGAGTGATCGGCTGTACATTCCGATCGTACCGCATATTAACCTTCCTTTACATGATCTTTTTTATCTTTACTGATGCAGTGTGTGACTACAGGGAGCAATCCTCACTCCCCTGCCAGGTCGAACGCGAGTATCAAGTAAACTCGGTATGGGATACAGAGTACACATTCATGATGGCTCACTAAGTAACAATGTCCCAATGTCTTTTTACCTAAAGAGCGATTTTCCCAAGCTCATAGAGGACGATTGGTCCTATTCACCTGTGTTTTTACATTTACATGAGCCGGTTCGCACAATAATAATCAAGAGGGACTAGACCACAATTTCACTTTATAAATGATTTTATTATTGAACCATACACCATAATGGTTACTATATGATGTGTGTTTATATGTAAAACTTTTCATTGGTTGCAGGATATTCTCTTTGAGTGTGTTACAAAACCTTCATGACCTGAGCATATACACAGGCTGTGACAACGTTCTACTCCTTAAGGTAGGAGGTAGGGAGAGTTTCTTAGGGATCTACTCTTTAGTCCTGATGAAAACTAGGGACAACGCATTATCCAGCTGAAACATGTCAACAGTTTGCAGAGTGGAGGGGTAGTGGGTCCATTATAGACCAGACTACCACCATCCACTGGTTGATTAAAATCTTTTTAATCTAACCAGGGAATCCACCAATAAAGGGAAGTTAGGAGATTCCTGCGTTAGTTTTAACAGTTTTAAAAGAGAACTCCAGAGGTCATAAGGTTGTCCTGCTTAAGCTACAGGGACATAATAAACGTCAAGAGGTCTTTTCCTGCAACAGCCCTGCTGACAAGTGGCAAATGAACCTGGACTGAACCTTGTGTTCGGTCTCTGTGTGACACTTTGTAAGTCCTTAAGCACCTTCCCTGAGATGCAGATTTTTGCTAACCTTTTAAATTCCTGTTGGCTAATGTGCAAGTCCCAAGAGGGTGCCAAGCCAAGTGCACTGAGGTCTTGGGTCAGATAGTGGTGTCCCACCGACCTGTGATTTGTACCCAAATAGATCCATAAGTTGTGGGCCAGTGTACCGTCTTTGGAGACCCTAAACTTATGGCAGATTATCGCAAAGGCCGCCTTGCGAGCCACTGCCTGTCTGCAGATTCCGAATTCCAGTCTTATTTGCAATGGAGATGTTTGGGGTGTGGGAGCTGGAAAACTGTGCTGTGAACGTTTGTGAGTATTTTGTCCAATGTCCTCCTATCCCGCCTTTTCAGTGCCTCACACCCATATGTTACGGTTGGGAGAACCTTCGCCTGAGCTACCTGAAGAATCGGTGCAACAGTGAGGCCATTACATTTTTTGTATGCAGATCTAAGAGCGTACGACAGTGCAGTACCTTCCTTTTTAGGTCTCGGGCCTAGCGTACACTGCGCATGCCGGGTGATTTGAAAGTACCGGGTGATTTGAAAGTGGACCTTGCATTCCACAACACTCGTGCCGTTGTGGAATCCTAGGTCCAATTTCATTGGCCTTCGGGGGAGTGCTGTTTTGAAACGGAACACGCAATAGGCCATAGGCGGTCGCGTAGCTCCGCCCATGGCCTATTGGTGTCTGTTACGCTCACCAGAGGCCTTATGTTTTGAATTATTGCGGCTTGAAAGCCGCGATAATTCAAAACATATGCTCGCAGCGCACCACTAGCGAGAATGTTTTGGTTTTTTACAATACGATCGCTTTCGCGATCGGTTGAAGTGCCGCTTGTTTTTTAATAGGACGGACCTTTCCGAAGAAGGGACAGACCGTGATACTGCATTACGAGGGTGAGTGATGATTACGAAGAGAATTTGGATTTGTGGGAGTCACTTTGAATAATGTAACATCGTGTTTGTCACTAAAAAAAAAAACACTTGCACGTCTTAGCACTGCACTCTTAAGCATTCATTGTCAGGTTTAGTATATCAAGTGACACCGGTTAAAAGTCCAGTGGAGGTGCCCTTTGTAGACTCGCATCTGTTTGTCATAGCACAATTATCCCAAGAATGGAGCGCTGCGGGGAAGTTAGCGAGTGAAGGTGGTTACCTCTTTCTTACGGAGTAATTCATACTGCGCAGCACTTCGGATGTAGCCTCAGCCAAGACCCAACAAAGCAGGCATATAAATATTGATGGGTCCTCATAGATAGGGGGGGTGTCTCAGGACCGATGTATGCTCCATATAGGTAGGAGGCTGGGCGCAGTGATAGGCACTCAAAGTTTTCCTCTCCAGCTTGATCTAGCATCCGCAGCAATCTTACCCAGCTACAGATAGATGTCAGCGCGGCCGGTGGTGGGTCTAACATCCAGACTCTCTCCCAACAGCGCCGCCGAGCCGGGCGCCACATGCCCCTTGTGGTGTCAGTCGTGCGGAGAGGGCAATTAGGTGAGCACAATCTTCACTGGTGTCCAGCGGCGTATTAAGTCTTTCAACCGAGCTGCAGTTTGCATTTATGCAAACTATACCTGGGCTTGCACAAGATGAGGGGTCTCCACGGATCAGGCATTGGAAGAGACGATGCTATCATACCACCCGTGTCTCGTGGCATTCCATAACAAGACACCCACAAAGCGCATTCCCGGTCTGCTCCCATCAAACAAGCACGGAGACTCGAAAATAATCTGGAACCTTCTGCCGTCGCCCTTGGTGCGTCGGAGAGCACACAAGGAGAGAGAAGGCAATACACGATTCTTATTTGTAGAGCAAATTTACCACAGTGCTTCACATAAAACATTTGCATACAATTGTGCATCACTGGTTCAAACTCCTTTTATCGACATCCAGGATAGCCTACCATTACACTAATCTGGAGATTCAAAATCTAGCTCTCAACTCACTTAACGCTCAATGTGGAAAGGGTGCTGAAGTGCATCACCGCGCGTGCCTTATTCCAAAATCCAGTCACAGTTTAGTGCAAAGACGGGGGATTACCATTAATCGTTTGAGAAAAGTGACACGTCTTGAGAGGCATCTGTGCTGTACAATTGTGGTTTTACTAGGTATCCAACCAACACACGGGGCTAGCAGCTTTTCCGATGCTGTCAACCTTTAGGAACGTGCTACTTTGAGCGACTATGGCTACACACTTGCCAGGTGCCCATAGGGGCATTGCTAATACTATGTTCTGTGTTCCATTCCTGTGCCAAGCAAAACCCCTACACGGGAGGCACTTCTGATGCCATTTGCTTTTATAATCCTGCACCATGCAAAGCTTGATGGTTTCTTCCAAGTCTAAGTGACAGCATGAGTGACAGCAAAGTGAGAGTGACAGCAGAGTGAGAGTGACAGAAAAGTGAGTGACAGCAGAGGGAGAGTGCCAGCAGAGTGAGTGACACTCTTTTCGGGACACTCTCTTGAGGTGAGCAAGGCCTTGGCCTTGGCCTATTCTCCCCCCCCCCCTTCTCCGCCGCCTGCTCCCTCCGCCGGAGTCGTGAGCCTGGCGAGGCGGCCCATTTGCGTGGGCTGCTGTGGGGGGGGACGTCCTGTCCCCGATGTGGTCCCCGCTTCCTCGCCCTCTTTTCGGCGGGTGGGGTGTAGCGGGCCGGCCCGTAATCCGTCGGCCCCGCCGCGGTTAACGCGGCCGTGCTTGTAGAGTGTACCCATGCCATGCGACCCTGAGCTTTGCTTATCTCTGTCCTATCCTTTGACATGCATCACCGATCTATCCCTCGGTTTCCCACGTGGCGGCGCAGTGGCGACACTTGCTTCTTTAAAGTTCGTTCCGGTGGGGGGGGGGCAACCACTTGGTGGCGGGGTCCAGTTTCACGATTTGTTTGAAAAATATGGGTTGTTTCCCCGTAGCCCTGGCTGCCGAATATTCACATACCTTCGCCACCCCGACCCCCCCCCCCGCCCCCCCACTCCGGCTTCCGGCTCTCCAAGCGGCCATTGCTGGCGGGGGAGTTCGGGCGGCCATTTCTGCAAATTTGTGGTCGGGCAGGCTTTGGCGCTCGCCCCTAACTTCCAACACGTGAAAGTTTATGATTGGTGCGTGAATAATTTTCTGTATTAGTTTGCGGTTGCCTAGTCATGTTTACCGTTTTGCCTGTCCATTTGCGATCTCCGGTCCATGTGGGTACGGTACCCGACGAGCGCTACACGTTGTGTTCCAAGGTGGCGGTTGCGCATAATCTGCTGCTGCCTTACGATGTATTCTGACAAGTATGGTGTGTGCCCGGGGATAATCTGCGGCTGCCTAACGATGTATTCTGGCAATTATTGGTATGCCCGGGATGTAATGTTGTTGCTAACCGTTTATTGGTGCTAATCTAACCCGCTTGCTTCCAGCCCCCCCCCCCTCCGACCGCCACGGGAATCCTGGATTGTAGGGCGATCCATCTCTGGCTTATCCACACACAGGGTAAGAGTTGGGAGGCCAACCAGCGAGCACGATGCAGGTGGATCGGGCTTGGGGGGGGGCAGGTGGCCCCATCGTTTAGGCATCTGGGGTCCACACAAGGGTACCGTGCTTGGGGCGAGGTGGCCGCTAACTAGTGGAGAGACTGCCCCACACTGGCTTACACACGGGTTTCCAGCGTCCGGCTGCCGCCTGCCCCTGCGCAAGGTCAGCGGCGTATGCAATTAATTACGTTCATTATGTAAGTTTCGTTTTCCTTTAGGAACCGCTTCGGTGCGCCTTTGGTCGCCTGGGTTAGGCTCTGACTTGACACATGCCTTTGGTAGCGTGGTAAGTTACCAGCCCTGCCCCCCTCATCGACTGTGCGTGGGTCCAAGCTCGGGCGGGACCTCGTTTGTTCTTCAGTGTGAGGAGTGGTTTCCTCCCAGGTTGTGCACAGCGCTGTCCTAACGATCCTTTTCTTTTAGGGGTGTAAGGCCATAATGCATATGGCGCGGGCGTTTTGTAACATTGTCGTACTTTGTTTTGCAGATCAGTCTCGCATTCGCTTACTGCATCTAGAGCTAGCGCAAGTGCACTCAGTCGTTGGAGCAGATTCCGGGGGCACCCTCTTAGTTTCGGACCTCGGTAGCTTTCTGTTGGAATAGCAGAAGAGGTATGTACGCATCAGAGTGGGCCTGTACTAAGGAGGTACTAAGATATTTGCAAATATCCGTTCTCGTTTTCTACAGGTACCGAGTGTCCGTCCTACCCCCCCCCCCGCACTCTCTTTAAATGCCTCGGTTGGAGAGTTCCTCGTGGGGCTGGGGGGCGGCCAGTCAGTGGGTAGGGCGTGCGGGCTTGCGTGACAAAGATGTTGAAAATGGTGGCTCATGGTTATCTCTTTTTCAGGATACACTCGAAGGCACCATGGAGAGTCAGGGGTCCCCATCCCTTTTTACGCAGACGTCCCAGGTTGATGACTCGGGTCTAGGACCTTCCCAGGACCCACAGATGAAAGTTTTGTTGGATATGATAAAAGCTAATGGGGTGGCGTGGGCCAGTGAACTGTTGTTGGCCAACCCCCCTAAAGCCCCCGGGCCGGCCCCCGCCCCACAGATAACTGAAATAGAAGTGGCAGAGGACCCGGCCACACGGAGGCCTAAGCGCACTAGGAAGCCGACAGTGAAGGACTTCCCTGCAGAACCCCCCACTAAGATCAGGGCGGCGGACCCGGTCAGGAATGTCATTGTGCACGCCCCGGCATCCCCCCCGGCGGTGATCCGGGTGGGCCCTCCGTCGCCCCCTCGCTCGGCGGTGCCTAGTGTGGAATTTGCTACCCGGGAAGATCTGGGTAAGATTACAGACTCGTTGGCTTTGTTCATGTCGGAAATCAGAGCCGGTCTGCGCGCTCCCCCTGTGCAGTCCCCTGATTCAATGCACTCACAGACTGTTGTACCGTCAGTTGCGACGCCACTACATGCCGCTGGGGAGGCGGACGTGGCTCGTGTGTGGGGTGGGCTTTCAGCTCAAGGGGGGGACATTGCCAGTCCCTTGTCAGGGGTCGTCTCCCTGCCTGTCAGCACGCCCCAAACGATTTTTTCCTCAGCACCTCCTACCCAAGTGTTGCCGTTGGCCCCAAGTGTGTCCCAGGATACACTCACACCCACTGCGCCCCCGTCCCTGACACAGGCTGTTTCCCCGGCCGCTCCTCCCACAGTGGCACCCAGTACTACTGCGGCCTCCTCGACTTTGGGGGTGGCCCTACCTGCGCCCACAGTATTGATGACCATGGCGCCCCTCTTGTCGGGCAAATGTTCCCTAGCCTGGCTGGTCCCGCAGGCAGCGAAGGAGGGCATATGGCGTAGGGAGTTTATAGACATTTTTTCCCTGTTGATGTTGGGGGCGCAGGGGTCGGATGTGACAAGAATGGGCTCCAAGGATGAGGTGAAGAAGGCGCGATTTCAGTCATGGCCAGAAAAGACAATAAAAAACTGGCGTCAGGCATTTGCCATTCTGGCAGCGGTGGTCACGGAGCGCTTCCCTGATCAGGCGCAAGGTCTATTCCAGTATAATAGTATCATAACCAATGAAGCTGAAGCATCTTCCGGGATGGGGTGGTACTCATATGATTGTGAGTTCCGCAAAAAAAAATGTCTGTCTGTCCAGAACTAGAGTGGGATTTGTTCTAGAAAGTTGTTCCTTCAGTGGTCATATGTATCTATAGACAATATGCATCAAATAATTAAGAAAGGTGACAGAATTATATAAAAGTGTTTACTTTATCATAGTTTTTATTTTCATTTTTAATTAAGTTTTTTTCATTTCAGTTTTTCATATACAAAATACATGATTCATCATAAATACATTTTTCAAACTCGAATTTTTTTGCTTTTTAGAGCACACATTATTAGTAACACATCAGTAATAGAACAAGATTTTCTTATACACGATTATAATAAACAATTAATTTTTAAGAAGGCCACCTGATATTTAAATACTCAACTTAATTCGCAAACATACACACATGCATACCACAACCACACTACCAAAAGGGGAAAAAAAGGGAGAAACTACGTATTAATTGACAAGTTCACAAGTTGTCAAATTCTAGGGTCTCAGAAGAACTTGAGGCCCCCTCACATGATCGGTCGACGCGCGTTTCGGTGGATAAACCACCTTCCTCAGGACCTTTTTTCTCTTGTGGATCAAAGATATCAGGGGACAAGAAAAGATAGGCCGATTTAAGTTCCTCAAATGCTCAGTTGCTAAATTTTAGGACCGGATACTTGTTGAGAGACACCGATTTTCATTGCATGACAGGGTACAATTACTCCAACCTGTTCAGAGATGGTTATCCGTTCTCCAGGGAGTCAATTAAAAACTTTTAGTGGCTGATAATGCCCTCAGCGGTACAATACGGATCGACTGCCGAGGAAGATCAAAATAGACTCCGAGACTTCGTATGTGCAGATGGATGCAGTATAAAGAACGGGGTTATTTACCAAACTGAAGAAAGTAATATCTCTACTCCCTGTCCGGAGAATGGCGGCATATCTCTAGCTAAATAAAGGAATGCTTCCCTCATCTGTGCCACTAACAAGACACCGTAGCTGTTGAGACCACGTCTTATCGATCCGTATTGTACCGCTGAGGGCATTATCAGCCACTAAAAGTTTTTAATTGACTCCCTGGAGAACGGATAACCATCGGCCTATCTTTTCTTGTCCCCTGATATCTTTGATCCACAAGAGAAAAAAGGTCCTGAGGAAGGTGGTTTATCCACCGAAACGCGCGTCGACCGATCATGTGCGGGGGCCTCAAGTTCTTCTGAGACCCTAGAATTTGACAACTTGTGAACTTGTCAATTAATACGTAGTTTCTCCCTTTTTTTCCCCTTTTGGTAGTGTGGTTGTGGTATGCATGTGTGTATGTTTGCGAATTAAGTTGAGTATTTAAATATCAGGTGGCCTTCTTAAAAATTAATTGTTTATTATAATCGTGTATAAGAAAATCTTTTTCTATTACTGATGTGTTACTAATAATGTGTGCTCTAAAAAGCAAAAAAATTCTAGTTTGAAAAATGTATTTATGATGAATCATGTATTTTGTATATGAAAAACTGAAATAAAAAAACTTAATTAAAAATGAAAATAAAAACTATGATAAAGTAAACACTTTTATATAATTCTGTCACCTTTCTTAATTATTTGATGCATATTGTCTATAGATACATATGACCACTGAAGGAACAACTTTCTAGAACAAATTTCTTTTTTCCCCTCTGTTCCTTGGTCGCAAATTATTTCTTTGAGGGGGTCCCAACTTTCATGCTGCAGAACTAGAGTGGGACCAGATTGAGGTTAGACTGTGGATCGTACACATGGGCAAAGGTAAAGCTGAGAGTGGTGCCGATAGTGTTGCCCAGGTTAAGAAGTCTGAAAATGATAGGTTGTTCTCTCAGAAGAAAAATAATTTCAGGCAGCCCTTTCGTGGAGGGCGTGGGGGGGGGGGGCAGTTTCAACAGACAGTACGCCAAGAAGAATGTCTCTTCCACTTGCAGGTTGTACAATGCAGGTAATTGCACCTGGGGGAAAGCATGTAGATTCTCCCACGCTTGCAACAAATGCGGTGGTTCTCACCCGGAGTCCTCCTGCGAGAAGCGATCTTTCTCTGCCAGTGCTGCCAAATAAGGATAAATAATGACCCCGATATCCCACCCCACCTCTCTGCCCTCCCTGCTGCGTCCCCCCTTCTGCTTTGCCTTCCGCTTCTACCATCCTAGCGGGGGGTTCTTTCACTGTACTGCCCTGTGGGGACCCCCACCCCCTTAGCTCTAAAGGCCCGTCTCCAGTCATCATCCACAGCCTGTTGCCCCTTTTGCGAGCTTATCCCAATGAAAAGGATAGGGAGGTCCTGACTTCTGGTTTCCTGGATGGTTTCAAAATTCCTTATCAGGGTCCTCGGGTCAGCAGGGATGCAGAGAACCAGAAATCTGTCAGGGAGCTCCCTGAGGTGGTTGACAAGAAGATTAGAAAGGAGGTGGCCTTAGGGAGGGTGGCGGGCCCTTTTCCTTCCCCCCCCTTCCTGACTTTGTGGTGTCCCCTTTGGGCGTAGTCCCCAAGAAAGAACCTGGGGCTTTCAGGCTGATTCATAACTTGTCTTTTCCAGAGGGGAACTCCGTCAACTCCGGGCTTCCAGAAGCGGCCTGTTCTGTCTCATACTGTTCCCTAGATATGGCCATCGACTTAGTGAGGAGAGCTGGGGAGGGGGCCTGGCTAGCAAAGGCGGACATTGAGGCAGCCTTCCGCTTGTTACCAGTACACCCAGACAGCCAGCACTTGCTGGGTTTCAAGTGGAGAGGGGGGTTCTACTTTGATAAGTGCATGCCAATGGGTTGCGCTGTTTCTTGTGCCTTCTTTGAGGCTTTTAGCACCTTCCTCCAGTGGGCCCTCACAGATGAATACAAGGTGTCAGCAGTGTCACATTACCTGGACGACTTCCTCTTTATTGGAAGGGAGGGCACGCAGGAGTGTCAGGAGGGCCTGGACTGTTTTATTGACCTAGCTAGTCGCTTAGGTGTGCCGCTGGCGCCAGGTAAGACGGAGGGCCCTGCCCAAGTGCTGACCTTCCTGGGGATTGAGCTTGACACGGTTCGGGGAGTGTCTCGTTTCCCGGCTGAAAAGGTTGCGGGTCTGAAGAACGATATCCATGCGTTACTGGGTAGGAATAAGGCACCTCTGGTGGTCATTCAGAGCCTTCTAGGCAAGCTGAACTTCGCTGCCAGGGTCAGTCCGGTGGGGAGAGTTTTTGCGAGGCGCCTCGCCAGGGCTACTGCCAAGGTCCACAAACAGTATCACTTTGTTAGGTTGACCTCTGGACTCAAGAAAGATTTGCTTATGTGGGATGGCTTTCTCTCGGATTTTAATGGTACAGTGATATGGAGGTCCCCGTGGGTGGAGAGCCCAGAGTTGAACATGTAAACGGACGCTTCTGGCTGTGAGGGATTTGGTGCCATTTTGGGAGAGCTATGGTGCGCGCAGGGATGGCCCAATGCTTGGCGCAGGCGTGGTATTACTGCTAACATGACTGTCCTGGAACTCTTTCCCATTGTGATTTCTCTACACCTTTGGCCGGATACCCTGTCTAACAGGAAGGTTTTGTTCTGGTCGGACAATATGGCAGTCGTGCAGGCAATCAATGGTCTATCTGTCAGCTGTCCGCTAGTGCTGTCTCTACTCAGGGAATTGGCTAGCAGGTGTTTGCGCTGCAATGTTGAGTTTAGAGCTAGGCACATTGCGGGGGTCACTAATGTCGCAGCTGACGCTCTTTCTCGTTTACAGCTGGACCGTTTTCGGGCGGCTTGCCCCCAGGCGAGAGAGGAGATGACCCCCTTTGCACCAAGGCTTTGGCACATCTTGGAGTGGAGCAGCAATTGAGAGAATTAGGAGAGAAATCTTTAGCGCTGGGTACAAGGAAACGCTATGCGAGTCAACGTGCTACCTTCCTGAAAGTAATCTCTGACTTAGGCTTGCAGGCTCTGGCGCTGGAGGAGAGAGTTCAGGCATTCGTTGTGTGGGCGAAAAAGCAGAAGAAGGCCCACTCATGGGTTTGCGGCCATTTAGCGGCCATTAGTCATGAGGCTAGGTTGTGTGGAGGGAGAGATCCAGCCAAATCCTTTGTGATTAGGGCCGCTTTGAAAGGTTGGGCTCGGGAGGATCCAAGGGTCCCTGACGCCAGGTCCCCCATCGATTTTCCATCGCTCCAGGCTATGTTGCAAGTGTTGCGCGCAGTTGTGCATTCGCAGTATGAAGCGGCCTTGTTTTCTGCAGCCTTCATTCTAGCATTCTTTGGGGCCTTCCGGAGTTGCGAGTTGGTTGCCCGCTCTAAGACAGATGTCTCTGGGGATGCGTTGGGAGTGGGGGATATAGTTTTGGGGGATGTGTTGTCCATCACGCTCAGGCGGTCCAAGACTGATCAGGCGGGTAGGGGGTCTGTTATCAGGCTCTCCCCCCTGGGGGATCCCCGCTTCTGCCCGGTGTCGGTCCTACGGGCCTTCGTGGCTATGCGGCCTGCTGGGCCGGGTTACCTTTTTGTCCATGCTGACCTCAGCCCCTTGACTAAATACCAGATGGACAAAATCATGCTGGCCTGCCTGGACAGGGCTGGTCTGTTAGTACAGGGGAAGAAGTTTTCTAGCCATTCCTTCCGCATAGGGGCGGCCACATCGGCCTTCCGCGCTGGTATGCAGCCAGTTCAAGTTCAGTCAGTAGGGCGCTGGGAATCGTCTTGCTATAAACGTTACATTAGGCCTTGATTACGCTCTATATGGAGGTAAAATGTTTGTGCTTCGTTTGCTGTGTTTTGGTGTGGCGTTATTTGTTTTACTTGTGATTTACTCAATAAAGACCCTTGAACATATTGCGTCTTTCTTTGACAGGTTCACGAGTATGGGTCATGGGGCATTCCATGGTCGACAGATTGGCCCGCTGGGCAGCGGTCAGGCAGTGGACCAGCTCCTTCACAAGTATTGACTGTGTGTGGTGGGGTTTCCCGGGCATGCGCTGGCATAGCTTACTCTTCCGACTCCGGGAGGCCCTTGCCTTGGGTGGTCCACCTCCCCTCCACTTGATAATCCACCTGGGTGGCAATGACATTACGTACTTGGGGAAATCCACCCTCCTACTTAAAATGAAGACTGACTTGGGCATCATCAGTGGCCTTTTGCGGGAATGCGAGGTCTGGTGGTCCGAAATAGTGCCCAGGAGATCCTGGCGGGGTGCTAAGTCCTGCGAGGCAATCGAGAGGTCTAGGAGGCGGATCAATGCGGCTATGAAAAAGTTCACGCAGCGCAGAGGCCTAGGCTTTATCAAACATGACATGATCCAGGACAAGGTGAAGGGTTATTTTGAGGAGGATGGTGTTCACCTCACGCCCGTAGGCTTAGACCTCTTCCTGCTGGACTTGAAAGAAGCACTCATGAGCAAAGGTTGCAGGTAGTAAAGGTAGTAGTGGTGGGGGGGCCTGTGCGGCAGCGGGTACCACCGCACAGGCTGTGGCGGAGTTACTGGGCGATCCGGAAGAAGAGAGGTGCAAACGATGTACTTCAGCGGGCACATAAGGGTGCCAGAGCCTAACCTGTAACCTCATGGGAGGTGCAGGAATTCGTGTCGGCGCCCCAGTAGTCCTTCGGGCGGTTGTGGGCCTGTGCAACCGGGGGTTTGCCTAGTCACGCCCCACAAGGGGCGTGTCAGTATTTATATTTTAATTGTACAGCTGTTGGGTGGTTCGCCACTGTGCTGTTTGGCTCAACAGGCGTACAATTGTGCATCACTGGTTCAAACTCCTTTTATCGACATCCAGGATAGCCTACCATTACACTAATCTGGAGATTCAAAATCTAGCTCTCAACTCACTTAACGCTCAATGTGGAAAGGGTGCTGAAGTGCATCACCGCGCGTGCCTTATTCCAAAATCCAGTCACAGTTTAGTGCAAAGACGGGGGATTACCATTAATCGTTTGAGAAAAGTGACACGTCTTGAGAGGCATCTGTGCTGTACAATTGTGGTTTTACTAGGTATCCAACCAACACACGGGGCTAGCAGCTTTTCCGATGCTGTCAACCTTTAGGAACGTGCTACTTTGAGCGACTATGGCTACACACTTGCCAGGTGCCCATAGGGGCATTGCTAATACTATGTTCTGTGTTCCATTCCTGTGCCAAGCAAAACCCCTACACGGGAGGCACTTCTGATGCCATTTGCTTTTATAATCCTGCACCATGCAAAGCTTGATGGTTTCTTCCAAGTCTAAGTGACAGCATGAGTGACAGCAAAGTGAGAGTGACAGCAGAGTGAGAGTGACAGAAAAGTGAGTGACAGCAGAGGGAGAGTGACAGCAGAGTGAGTGACAGCATGAGTGAGAGTGACAGCATGAGTGAGAGTGACAGCATGAGTGAGAGTGACAGCATGAGTGAGAGTGACAGCATGAGTGACAGCAGAGTGAGTGTGACTGCAGAGTGAGTGTGACTGCAGAGTGAAAGTGACTGCAGAGTGAGAGTGACTGCAGAGTGTGAGTTACAGCAGAGTGTGAGTTACAGCAGAGTGAGAGTTACAGCAGAGTGAGAGTTACAACAGAGTGAGTGACTGCAGAGTGAGAGTGACTGCAGAGTGAGAGTGACTGCAGAGTGAGAGTGACAGCATGAGTGGCAGCAGAGTGAGAGTGACAGCAGGTGACAGCAGAGTGACAGCATGAGTGACAGCAGAGTGAGAGTGACAGCAAAGTGAGTGTGACTGCAGAGTGAGTGTGACAGCAGGGTGAGAGTGACAGCAGAGTGAAAGTGACAGCATGAGTGAGAGTGACAGCATGAGTGAGAGTGACAGCATGAGTGACAGCAGAGTGAGTGTGACTGCAGAGTGAGTGTGACAGCATGAGTGACAGCAGTGTGAGTGTTCCAGAGAGAGCAGGGTATGCTTGTGCGCTTACACGGTGCGAGAGTGACAGCATGAGTGACAGCAGAGTGAGAGTGACAGCAGAGTGAGAGTGACAGCAAAGTGAGTGTGACTGCAGAGTGAGTGTGACTGCAGAGTGAGAGTGACAGCAGAGTGAGTGTGACAGCAGGGTGAGAGTGACAGCATGAGTGAGAGTGACAGCATGAGTGACAGCAGAGTGAGTGTGACTGCAGAGTGAGTGTGACTGCAGAGTGAGAGTGACAGCATGAGTGACAGCAGAGTGAGTGACAGCAGAGTGAGTGACAGCAGAGTGAGTGACAGCAGAGTGAGAGTGACAGCAGAGTGAGAGTGACTGCAGAGTGAGTGACTGCAGAGTGAGAGTGACTGCAGAGTGAGTGTGACTGCAGAGTGAGTGTGACTGCAGAGTGAGAGTGACAGCATGAGTGACAGCAGAGTGAGTGACAGCAGAGTGGGTGACAGCTGAGTGAGAGTGACTGCAGAGTGAGAGTGACTGCAGAGTGAGAGTGACTGCAGAGTGAGAGTGACTGCAGAGTGAGAGTGACTGCAGAGTGAGAGTGACTGCAGAGTGAGAGTGACTGCACAGTGAGAGTGATAGCATGAGTGACAGCAGAGTGAGTGACAGCAGAGTGAGTGACAGCAGAGTGAGAGTGACAGCAGAGTGAGAGTGACAGCAGAGTGAGAGTGACAGCAGAGTGAGAGTGACAGCAGAGTGAGAGTGACAGCAGAGTGAGAGTGACAGCAAAGTGAGTGTGACTGCAGAGTGAGTGTGACTGCAGAGTGAGAGTGACAGCAGAGTGAGTGTGACAGCAGGGTGAGAGTGACAGCATGAGTGAGAGTGACAGCATGAGTGACAGCAGAGTGAGTGTGACTGCAGAGTGAGTGTGACTGCAGAGTGAGAGTGACAGCATGAGTGACAGCAGAGTGAGTGACAGCAGAGTGAGTGACAGCAGAGTGAGTGACAGCAGAGTGAGAGTGACAGCAGAGTGAGAGTGACTGCAGAGTGAGAGTGACTGCAGAGTGAGAGTGACTGCAGAGTGAGAGTGACTGCAGAGTGAGTGTGACTGCAGAGTGAGAGTGACTGCAGAGTGAGAGTGACAGCATGAGTGACAGCAGAGTGGGTGACAGCTGAGTGAGAGTGACTGCAGAGTGAGAGTGACTGCAGAGTGAGAGTGACTGCAGAGTGAGAGTGACTGCAGAGTGAGTGTGACTGCAGAGTGAGTGTGACTGCAGAGTGAGAGTGACTGCAGAGTGAGAGTGACTGCAGAGTGAGAGTGACTGCAGAGTGAGAGTGACTGCAGAGTGAGAGTGACTGCAGAGTGAGAGTGATAGCATGAGTGACAGCAGAGTGAGTGACAGCAGAGTGAGTGACAGCAGAGTGAGAGTGACAGCAGAGTGAGAGTGACAGCAGAGTGAGAGTGACAGCAGAGTGAGAGTGACAGCAGAGTGAGAGTGACAGCAGTGTGAGAGTGACTGCAGTGTGAGAGTGACTGCAGTGTGAGAGTGACTGCAGAGTGAGGGTGACTGCAGAGTGAGGGTGACTGCAGAGTGAGAATGACTCAGCAGTGTGAGTGTTCCAGAGAGAGCTGGGTATGCTTGTGCGCTTACACGGTGCACTTACACACAGGAGCTAAAACAAAGAACAGGTGAACACGTGTCTTGGGAGCTTCATGGAGGCAGCCGGCCCTCTGTGAGGGGAAGGGCAAAGAGGGGACGCAACAACCAATCAAGCCCAACTACTCACAACCTACTGTACGATTACAACACAGGCCAAAGGGCAGAGCTAGGTATTTTCGCATTACGTAGGGTGAGCAGTGTGTGAGTGTGTAGGGTGAGCAGTGTGTAGGGTGAGCTGTGTGAGCGTGCAGGGTGAGCAGTGTGTGAGCATGCAGGGTGAGCAGAGTGTGAGTATGCAGGGTTAACAGTGTGTGAGCATGTAGGGTGAACATTGTGTGAGTGTGTAGGGTGAGCAGTGTGTGAGTGTGCAGGGTGAACATTGTGTGCGTTTGTAGGGTGATTAGTATGTGAGTGTGTAGGGTGAGCAGTGTGTGAGTGTGTAGGGTGAGCAGTGTGAGAGTGTGTAGGATGAGCAGTGTGTGTGTGTGTAGGGTGAGCAGTATGTGAGTGTGAAGGGGGAACATTGTGTGAGTGTGCAGGGTGAACAGTGTGTGAGTGTGCAGGGTGAGCAGTGTGTGAGTGTATAGAAGCAGTGTGTGAGTGTGCAGGGTACGAAAACTCAAACTAAGTCCACCACACACACACATAAGACCACACACACATACACACACACCGCACACACCACCACACACACTCTCACACCACACTCTCACCACCACACTCTCACCACCACACACTCACCACCACACACTCACCAGTGCACGCTTTCACCGAGCACAAACACCACCAGCCGTCAGTGCATGCTTTCACCGGGCACAAACACCACCAGCCGTCAGTGCACACTTTCAGCGGGCACTAACACCACCAGCCGTCAGTGCAGGCTTCCACCAGGCACACACCACCAGACATCAGTGCACGCTTTCACCAAACACACACACACCATCAGTGCACACTTTCACCATGCACACACAACACCAGCCGTCAGTGCACGCTTTCACCAGGCACACACATCACCAGCCGGCTGTGCACGCTTCCACCAGGCACACACACCACCAGCCATCAGTGCACAATTTCTACAGGCACACACACCACCAGCCATCAGTGCACACATCAATTGTTAATGCATCCACAATTAACTATTGTAGCAATCGCAGTATGGTGCACTTTACTTTTAAACATATTCATCGAAAGCGCAGCATGCCACCATTGCTACAATTCCAATCCAACCCACATAATTCCACTACACACCACATGCATACACTCCATAACACATGGCTAAAAGACATTGCCATTTACTATGCCATTAGCTCCAACTCAAATAAATCCGAGACCTATTGCATTTCCAATGCTTGTTTAATACAGTCTACTGGCTTGCATATATGCCGCTATCATTGAAAAGGACACCTAAATACTTGTGGCAGTTAGTGGCATCTATTTTTTTCTGGTATAGGGGCCATGTTGGCTTATTTGTACTGGCTGTTCGAACCACAAGGATCATGGTTTTCTTTTTATGTATCAGCAACCCATTCCTATCGGAGTATGTGGCGGTTGCGTCCAAAAGACGTTGCAAGCCAATTTTTGTGTTGCTGATGAGGACCAGATCGTCTGCGTAGAGTAGATTAGAGAGGTGGAGACCGCCCAATTTGGGTGAGTGCGAGTTTACTGAATTGAGGACCGGTGGCAAGTCTGACAGGAATAAGTTAAAAAGCGTAGGCGCAAGAACGTAGCCTTGCTTGAGGCCTTGCATGGTGGTTATAGGTTGTGACAGACGCAATCCATCCCCGATTTTAATCCTGACCCATGTGTCATAGTGCAGAAGCTGCAAAGCCCTTAGCAGGGTGTCGGGAATGTTGAGCAGGGCGAGTTTCTGCCAGAGCTTCCCTCTATCAACCCTGTTTAAAGCAGATTTATAATCTATAAACCCCATATATACAGGACTGGTATTGAATTGGGCCTGGTCGATCAACAGAGAGAGTGCAAAGAGATTCACTTTTGTCCCGGTGTGACTTATAAATCCAGTTTGATTTGGTGGTATGATTTGATTTGTCTCAGCCCCATTGTAAAGAGTCCAGCAGCACACCTGCGAAATATTTAGTTTCATTATCAATAAGGGAAATCATGCTGTAATTTCTGGGAGATTTTTTGTCATCAACTTTGAAAATGAGAGTGAGGATCAAGCCACGACATAAGGCCGGGATGGAGTTCTTTTCAAATATGGATAGGTAAAGCTGGGCTACTTGGGTGGCCAAGAATACGGGATCTTTCTTGTATAGGGCAGGTGGTATTCCGCTTGGGCTGGGAGCTCCGTTCCTTCGCTATTTGTTTTTGGATTGAGGCCTCTGAGAAGTGGAGGTGGAAGGTTGACTGGTCGTGGATCATGGTTTGAACTTCTCGGACAGCAATGCCTACGGAGTCTTCCACCTGACTTGAATTTAGTCTAGAGATGATTAGGCATTAAAATGTTCATTTAAAAAGAGGTACCACTCAGGCTCCGAATGTAGGAGGAGGTTGCCTTAGAAAGAGCACCCCCCTCGACCATTTATGGTACGCCAGAACTTTTCTGAGTTCTACAAAAGTTTAGCCCAAAATGAGTTCCAAGTATTCCTTTGGTGGTTGCGCTTAGTCTCGTTTAGCATTCTTCGCGCCTTACTTAATTTACTTTTTATTTTTTGGTCCATTGGTGACGTTTTGAGTTTTTTCCACAGCCAATTGATGCTTTTTTTGGCAGACTTTTTCGGGTGACTGAAACCTACCCCTTGTGAGGCCGGCAGCTTAGCTTCGCTGTGCCGGTTTTGCGAAACAATCTGCCAATATTTCAGACAGCATTGACCAACTGAGGATTTGATCTCTCTTTATTTCATGGATGTTGACTAATAATTGTTTGGCTTCTGCAGCAAAAGTCGGGAGGCTGTTGATGGTACACTTGATGCGTTTTAGATTGATGGTGTGGATTTCAAAACTTCAGTCCGCTGCAATGTTGTGTTGGGTCAGCCGAGTGTTGAGGGTGAGCTCTGGGGGGCGGAGGTCACTGTCCAGTCACTGTCCATTTTTTCACTGAAGCCGAAAGCACAGATTTGATACAGCAGAGGAAGACTGACAAAGAATAGTCAATCAAGAGGCCCCAATGTTAGTTAAGTATGAAAGGCCAGGAGCCGTGTCAGGATAAAATCGGCCATTAAGGGCTCTTAATCCAAGGTGTTCCAAGTTTCCTTGAAGGGCCTGTCCTCTTGGGTCATCTTTGGCCCACCCGGGCAGTCCTGAGGTGGTATAGCCCAGTCCACTTCTTCAATCAATCAATCATTTGTAAAGCGCACTACAGACCCGCGAGGGTCTCAAGGCACTGGGGGGGGCGCTACTGATCGAACAGCCAGGTCTTGAGTATCCTCCTGAAGGTCACCAGGTCTTGGGTCTGTCGTAGGCTCAGTGGGAGGGTGTTCCATGACTTGGCGGTGAGGTGGGAGAAGGATCTCCCACCGGTGGTTGTTCTTCGGATGCGAGGGGCGGTGGCGAATGAGAGGTCGGCGGAGCGTAGCTGGAGGTTGGGGATGTAGAAGGAGAGCCGTCTGTTGAGGTAGGCTGGGCCAGTCTTGTGGAGTGCCTTGTGTGCGTGGGTGAGGAGCTTGAAGGATATCCTCTTGTTGACGGGGAGCCAGTGCAGGTTTCTCAGGTGGGGGGTGATGTGGCTGTGGCATGGTACGTCGAGGATCAGTCGTGCCGAGGCATTTTGGATGCATTGTAGTCGTTAGATGAGCTTGGTCGGGGCTCCCGCGTAGAGGGCGTTTCCGTTGACGAGTCTGCTGCTGACGAGGGCCTGGGTGACTGTCTTTCTTGTACCTGTCGGGATCCATCTGTAGATCTTGTGGAGCAGGAGGAGGGTGTTGAAGCAGGAGGAGGAGACGGCGTTGACTTGCTTGGTCATTAAGAGCTTCGAGTCGAGGATGATTCACAGGTTGCGTGCGTGGTTGGTGGGTGTCGGGGCTGCGCTCAGTGCCTTCGGCCACCAGGAGTCGTCCCAGGCTGAAGGGTTGGAGCCGAGGATGAGGACCTCCGTCTTGTCAGAGTTCAGCTTCAGACAGCTGGTCTTCATGCAGTCTGCGACAGCCTTCATTCCTTCGTGGAGGTTGGCTTTGGCTGTGATGGGGTCCTTGGTGAAGGAGAGGATCAGCTGAGTGTTGTCGGCATAGGAGATTATGTTGAGGTCGTGCTGTCGGGCTACATGTGCGAGCGGGATGCGTTCTCATTAGCAGGAAGATCAGTCAATAGCCACATATTAAAGTCTCCTGAAATTATAATATCTGTGCTGGGATTTTCTGATCTAAGGTTTAGCACTTTAGTAATCAGTTCTTTGGTAATCGCTGACCTTGAGCCCGAATTTGGACGAATGTAGACATTTATCAGAGTTAGGCTCCTTGACTGGCCGTTTGCAATTCAGAGTGAGGTGCCAACTACTTGAAGCCCTGAGGTGTCGCTTGCTTGTTCCCAAGAGCAAATTGAGCTATTGGCAGATATGTAGATTGCAAGACCTCCACTGCTGCGGAAAAAGTTCCTTGTTTGTTGGCAGGAATATAATGGTTAAGATACACTTCTAGCTAGAATGTCTTCTGAAGTCATGTCTCTTGCAGTAGGACAATTTAGAAAGAGATTGATTTGCCAGGCTGTTGACGTTTCAGGAGCATATCTTGTGTGGGCTTCCTGAATGGATGTTGTGGCAGTTGCTTTGTCACCTGAGCAATTCAGTTGAATTCAAGGTCCCAGACAGCCATGCCCAACGGTCGGCTATTGCTACTTAAAACTTAAAGAATTCATGTCTCCGGTCCCCCGAATTGGATTTTTGTCATTTTGGTGTCATTTTGTTTATTTTTAAGTTTTATTCATGCTTTCATTGCGAACAACCAAGTCAGCGACATACAAGATAATATATCATCTAGGACTAATGCAGCCTATCAACAAATATCAAATTTGCTCAAATTACACAAAAAGAGGCTTCTCCATATCCCAGTTCCTTCCCAGGTCCCAGCATGTAAGTATTGAGCATTGTAGAGCAGATTATGACAACATCAGCAAGCTTATCATCTGCATGGATCATTCTCATCCTGAGTTCGTCTGCAATTGCCCATTCCGCAAGGTAATCTTGTCTATTACATTTTATCGTTCTAATTCATTTGGGGATTTTTATTGTTTTGCATTTTGACCTTATTACTATTTAAGTACTGCATAAACAATTAACACATTTCCTCTTACTTATGTCCGTCTGCACTGTGTCATAGCTACCATGTGGTTGAGCTCAGGTTAAGTTAGTGACTTTAGTGATTCAACCAATTACCTGAGGTGGGTATCTACCTCCTTCAACTAATATCCCAATTTCTTACAACGTGCAAGCAGGAAGGGTCAGGTCATCTGATTTGTGTTTTTCCTGTATACATTTCAATATATGTTTGTATATTAATTTTACACAGCTTAAACACACTTGCTGAAGCTCAGAATCCGCATGTCTCCAGCTACTTCGGACCATCAGATTTGCAGACTACAGTATGGTCATGATGTATATTACTGCAGCACTCCGTTTCATTTCATATCCTTTAATATCATAAATCATACTCATGCTCTAAAATGCTGTTAAAACACAAAGGATGTGCTTCACAAAAACAGCAGAACTCATTTACTACACTTTCACTCATCATACACCAAAAAAGCTTAGCTTTTGGTACTTATAGTGCCATTCCAAAAACACATTTGTGCACCTTCATCTGACCTACACATATTAAAAAAATTATTTATGAAACACTTTAAAATTGAGCTAAAAAATATTCTTTTGTTTAAAAAAGAAGAAAGAGAAGTCATTTGAGAGACAACAGCGAGCAAGGGCTTGCTTAAGTCAATAGGGAAGTGTCTCAGAGGTTGGAAACACCTGCTCTGCACTCATAGGCCAGTTGGCACCACTTCCCAATGTCAAGTGCAGCACACTTGCCTCTCACATGTGAGACAGACATTTTGTAAAACTAGCCAACAATCATTTTAGGGTTTAGTTGTTACTTTCAGCAACAACATTTTAAAAATAGCTAAAAACAGACACTTTTCTCGCCCATCAATGCTTTGTTAGACAGTCTGGGAATCAAAATGTCTGGAAACATAAAAAAATAAAAAGTTGATTACAGAGTCAAATTGGCAACTGCAGTAGTTTCCATCATTCATCTCCAAAATCTTGTATCTGTACACAAATACATTTTAAGTCAGTGAAGAATGCCCTGATATATGAAACTGTTATTTCAATGAAGCAAAAATAAAAGATCCAACTTTGCAAGATGAAGTTTCGCGTTCACAGTTCCAGAGGTTGATTGACTTAAACATGGTGTATATTATGTAAAGGGTTATAGGATGCTTGACAATTGTGAACCCGTTTCACTGGCATAATATATTGAGTCTCAGATTGCGGGCTCCCAGCGGGAGGAAAAGCAAGCATTCCAAGGAGCCTCAACATAAAGACATAAGCAGTTACAGGGAATATAAACGTTGATGGGGGAAACCCTCCCCCGCACACCGAGAGATCCAACAGCAAGGGATCACACTGCACTGAACCTCCTTTATGTATTTTCCTAGGGCAATTGCAATGTCAAGAGTGGGCATTTCTGTTAAGAGGTTGGCCGCCTGCGCCCTTGTTCTTATATCGTTTTTTAAAAATATTGGACGCAGCCACAGTTTCCGCTGTTCTAGTAATGTTAGGCAGTCTAGGAGGGTATGCACAAGGTCTCCTTTGGTGCCCAGATTACACCTGCAGTACCCCTTATGATCGAACATTTTTGATTTAAGATCTTTATTTATTAACCATGAATTGATCCCAATCCGCACCCTTAGTATCTCCTGCCTATACCAGCGATTTGGTAGGATGTCTAAGTAGGGAAACCAGTTATTATTTGACCAAGCGTTCATCATAAATTCTACTGATTTTTTCTTTGCTAGATAGCCCATATCAGTCTTTCTGGATACTTCCTTCCCATTAAATTTCAGCTCGCTCTTAGTATAGACTAATTGTTGCGTTTCCTGGTTCACCTCCACCTTTAGCCTTTTACAAACCTGCATCATTCTTTCCCTACAAGCTTTTGCCCATTTTAGGTCACTATTTTGAATTTCATTCCTACACCATTGTGCAACTTTTTGACCTTCTGTATCTTCCATCGTTTCCAAAGTCTGATTACCGCAGTTTGTGCTTGTACCTCCCAAGACTTTGTACCTATTTCTGTTCTTATTGCTTGGGCCATGGATGATTGTGGGAGAGATAAGAGGCTTTTCAGGCATTTCCCTTCCACCAAGTCCCAGACTCCCTTACCGCTCAAATAAAGGATTTCTGCTCCGTAAAGGACTTGTGGGGGTATCATTGCGTTAAAAGCATTTAGTAGTGGACGGTGCGACAAATCACCATAATCCCGATTAAACATTTTTAGACCACAGATTGAAGTATGAGCTTTTGCTTTTTGTGCTTCCAAATGCGTACGCCAGTTTAGTGTATTATCGAACCATATCCCTAGGTAACGGTATTCTTTGACCGTTTCCAGTTTAAGATCACCTAGGGACCAATTAAACTTACTTGCCTTTTTGCCAAAGCATAGGATTTTTGTTTTGTCTAGGTTTACTGTTAGGAATTTGCTAGCACAGTATACATTAAATGCGTTCAGCTTTCTTTGGAGGCCTATCTCGGTCTGGTCTACTATTACCAGATCGTCTGCATAAAGTAGACAGGGCACCTTTTTTCCGCCCATTCTGGGACTTGCACTACCCTCAACCTCTAAGTAGGCAGGTAGGTCTGACAGGAATATGGAGAATAACTGTGGGGCCAAAACGCAACCCTGTCTCAAGCCATTTGCAATGGGTATTTTTTGTGTCAGTGACCCCACAGTATCCCTGATAACTTGAGCCCAGTTTCCTCGATGTAGTTCCTTTATGTATCATTAATGTTTCCCATAGGCAGTCCCGATCTACTGAATCGAAGGCTGCTCTGAAGTCAACGAAACAACAGCATAACTTGCCGTTTTGTTCCGCTGACTTCTTTGCCATTGCCCACAATGCGAAGCCGTGATCTATCGTGGAGTGCCCCTCCCTAAATCCTCCCTGTTCTATGGGTATGATTTGAAACTCCTTAACCCATGCATTAAATCGATTCAACACAATTTTTGAAAATACCTTCTCTCCTATATCTAGGAGGTTAATAAGTCTGTAGTTCTGCGGTGCATCCATACTCCCTTTCTTATGGATTGGCCTGATTACTGCGCCCTTCCAATTTGGTGGCATTTTGCCTTCTGATAGTATTATATGGAACATCTGGGCGAAGAATCTTGCCCACCACTTTACCTCTGACTTTAATATTATTGCGGGAAGATTGTCCGGTCCTGCCGCACGAGTTAGCTTCAGTTCTCTTATTATATGCTCTACTTGCTTTTCATTAAACTCTGATTTAAGATCTTCAGGTATTTCCTGCCACTTTTGGGGCTCTACATGATCTCGAGGAACTCGTGCCCCATACAGTGCCCTTATGTACTCCTCCCAGGCTGCCTCACTGACGACACATTTCATTTCTCCGTCTGTTGGACCAGACGCTGCCTTTACCATTTTCCAGAATTGTCTTAAATTTTTTTCTTCAATTGCTTCTAACAGGTTTAACCAGCATTTCTCTTTATATGACCTTTTTGCATCGTTTGCCATTTTTTAAAATTCAGCTTTCAGCTTGTTTATACGTTTCTGTCTCTCATGGGTACATTTTTTTTTTGCCTTCTTTGTGCTGCCCGTATCTCCCTTTTTTTAGATTGGTATTCGACAGAGAACCATTTTACTCGACTAACTGGGGGTATTGAGCTATTCTTTTTATCCTTTTTTAATTCTATTCTTAGACCCTGAACTACTTGGTCTATCTTCTCTATAAACCATTCCAAGTTTTTACTCTCTAAATCTTCTGATTCAACTTTAGACAGCAGCAGTCGGAGAGGGGTTACGTTCCTGACGCTGTGGCAGGATGGAGGTGTAGTTCAGCCCACGGTAGCAGTCTGACAGGGGTTATGATCCTGATGCTGTGGCAGGATGGGAGGCGAAGTTCAGCCTCAGGTAGCAGTCGTAGAGTGGTTACAATCCTGACGCTGTTGTAGGATGGGATGTGAAGTTCAGCACACTGTAGCATTTTGAGAGTGGTTACGATCCCAACGCTGTGGCAGGATGGAGAGTGGTTATGATCTGGACGCTGTGGCAGGACGGGATGTGAAGTTCAGCAGACAGTAGCAGTCAGAGAGTGGTTAAGATCCTGATGCTGTGGCAGGATGGGAGGTGAAGTTCAGCCACAGGTAGCAGTTGGAGAGTGGTTACGATCCCAACGCTGTGGCAGGATGGAGAGTGGTTACGATCCCAACGCTGTGGCAGGATGGAGGTGAAGTTCAGCCGCAGGTAGGGGTCAGAGTGGTTACGATCCTGACGCTGTGGCAGAATGGAGGTGAAGTTCAGCCGCAGGTAGGGGTCAGAGTGGTTACGATCCTGACGCTGTGGCAGGATGGAGGTGATGAAGTTGAGCCGCAGGTAGCGGTCAGAGTGGTTACGATCCTGACGCTGTGGCAGGATGGAGGTGAAGTTCAGCCGCAGGTAGAGGTCAGAGTGGTTACGATCCGGATGCTGTGGCAGGATGGAGGTGTAGTTCAGCCCACAGTAGCAGTCAGACAGGGGTTATGATCCTGATGCTGTGGCAGGATGGGAGGCGAAGTTCAGCCTCAGGTAGCAGTCGTAGAGTGGTTACGATCCTGACGCTGTGGCAGGATGGGAGGTGAAGTTCAGTCCACGGTAGCAGTCAGGGAGTGGTTACGATCCCAACGCTGTGGCAGGATGGAGAGTGGTTACCATCCTGATGCTGTGGCAGGATGGGAGGTTAAGTTCAGCCGCACAGTAGCAGTCGGAGAGGGGTTACGATGGCACAGTGGAACGTGCACCGGGAACTTGGTGCTAGCTTTGGGCCAGACAAGCTTAAGGCAATGATGGCCCTCCAACTGTTCACCAAGACTTGAACCAAGGCCCTCCCGTAGCTTGAATGAGTTCAAAACCGAGGGTCTGCTGCAGGAAGGACCTTAAGCATACATGCCTGTAGGTCTGTTTCAGGTGGGAGACTCCCGATTTCTGTGACTAAAATGTTTTTTATTTTCATCTGCCTCCTGATTGAAATTGCCTCTGCTTCAATAGAAATCAAAGGGAAAAATATATTCTCCCGTTTTTTTTCAAAATCCTCCAAGATCCTGTTCTAAAATGTTGGCATGTATTCTTATGCACACTGCAGCCAGATGGGACGTGAAGGCCTCTATGGGGTAACAACTGTATGTAGCAGCTGTGAGAATGTAACAGTGCTAAGAGGCCTCCTGACTGGTGCTAATTGAGCTGGCTCTATTTTTGCAAGTGCTGGATGGTATGACCAGCCCATCCCACCACCTACTTTATATCTCTGCTCTTTTTCTTTCAGACCTGAGGGATGGGCCTGGGCTATCTCCTGCAGCCCCTGAACCAGCACAAACTAGTGGTGGTGTTGAACCTTCGAGGAGGTGCCTAGGGAGTGTGCAAGCATAGCATCTGGTGGCTGTACGTACTGAATAGCCTTCTTGGGCCCAACAGCCATAGGAGATGGTTAAGAGCCCCAACAGCTGGAGACATCTGTTAGAAAGATGGCATCAAATAAGATCAAACTGCAGAGCAACCCTTCCATTAAAGCCATCTCCACCCCACAAAAACCGTACAAAAGAGACAGGTGACAAAATAGTCCGAAACCTGTCTAGTGTTGGTTGGGTTTCTGTTCAGTGAGGACCGGGTCTGGCAGATCAGGCTGGGCAGTGCCTATTGGAGCAGGAGTAAGGCCGATTTGTGTATGGCTGGTTCCTGTCGGAGGTAGCACTGTAAGCAAAAAATCAATAGACTGGACGGCAGCCCGTAGTAATTACCATCAGCTGCGCACAATTCAGGTAATCCACCCATCACTTTTTTGTTTCCTTTATCATGGCACCGTAAGTGTGAAAGGTATGCTCAGACATGATCCCATGCTCACTGTACCACAGGATACAAGCTGCACCCTACTCAAGATGCCCAGATAGGTTGAAAGTGGTCTAAGGTTGCTTGAGTTCCATTCAGATGGCACCTGGTCTTGGAAGAGGGATTCTGTAGGAGAAAGATCAAGATTGATTTGCATTGTGCTGGTTTCTATCTGACCCTGACCTTTGACCCTGCTTGCAGGCAGGTCGCCCCTACACCACCACTCGTCACCTGCGGACCCGCTTGCATTTGCCGATTCCTTGTGCCCCTTCTGCTGCCATCTTCCCCCCGCCCCTCACCCAGCCTTCCTGTCGCTGCCCACAGCACACCCATTTGCCTCCCCGCTCCCGCCTCCCAGCTGCTCCGCCCTCCCAGGCCTCCTCTAATACTGGCCGAGTGACGGTGATCGGGAGCGACCTTTGACCCTGCTTGCAGGCAGGTCGCCCCCACACCTCCACTCGTCACCTGGCCTCCTCATATGCAGGCCGAGAAGCGGACGCGCGCAGCTGGCCCGTTTGCGCCAGTCCGCGCCTGGACCGCACCCAGCGCCGGAACCCCTGGACGCAACGAACGCCATGACACCAGACTCCACTACGACGTCAGATACCTCCATGCACTGAACGCCGGCCGAACCCACACCTGCTTCCAGGCACCCCCAAGACGGACCCACAGACCCTTCTCCTGCCACACCTGCAGCTTCACCTGCGACATATCCACCAAACCTCCAAGGACCGGAACCACCTCCGCTGCATACTCCTCAACACCAGCTCCGCACGTAAACACGCCGTCGAGCTCTGGGATCTGCTCGACACCTCTGCCCCAGACGTGGCCTTCCTGACCGAGACCTGGTGGAACGACTCCTCGGCGCCTGACATCGCCATAGCCATCCCGGAAGGCTACAAGATCACCCGCAGGGATCGCGCCAACGGAATCGGAGGAGGAATTGTCACCATCCACAAGTCAACCCGCAAAGTCACTACCCATGCAGAAGACACCCTCAACACCGCCGAACACTTGCACTTCCGGATACACTCCGACCACAAAACCACCCTCAGAGGAACACTCATCTACAGACCCCGCGGACCCTGGGCTCAGTTCAGCGACTCCATCGCCGACCTCTCCAGCACCCACACACTCGCTTCCACGGACTACATCCTCCTCTGGGACCTGAACTTCCACCTCGAGAACAACAATGACGCCAACGCGGCAACCCTGATCGACAACCTCGCCAACTCATCACCACACCCACCCACACTGCCGGCCACACGCTTAACCCCATCTTCTCCACAGGCTCCCACGTTGCCTTCAATCACACCACCGAACTCCAATGGACCGACCACCGCTGCATCCACTTCACCTTCAAGAAACCAACCACGCACCATCGCACCCAACAGCAGCCTCGCCGCTGCTGGAGAAAAGTCACCGAAGACCAGCTACTCACCTCCCTCGCCAAGAACCTACCCACCGACCCCACCAACTCTGACGCCGCAGCCCTCAACCTCAGAAAGTGGATCGACAACTGTGCCAACACCCATGCCCTGCTCAAGAAACCCTCCAACAGCCACACCAGCAAGAGAGCCACATAGTTCACCAACGAGCTCCAGGCCTCCAAACGCGCATGCCGAAAACTGGAGAAGACATGGCTCCACGAACACACACCAGACAACCACGCAGCCAACAAGGACGCTACCGCCAGACATCAGCACCTCATCAGATTAGCCAAGAGATCCTCCTTCAAAGACCGCTTGGATAACAACGCACACGACAGCAAAGAGCTCTTCAACATCGTAAAGGAACTCTCCAACCCCAGCGCCAATGACATCTCGCCCTCACAAGAACTGGGTGACTCACTGGCCATCTTCTTCCACCGCAAGATCGCTGACATCCACGACAGCTTCAACACCACGACAGCCCCGAATACTCCATCTCCCCTGTGAACACCACCAGCGCCAACCGCCTGACCTCCTGGTCCAAAGTCAACGGCGACGAGACACGCAAGGTCATGAACTCCATCCACTCAGGATCTCCGTCTGACCCATGCCCACACAACGTATTCAACAAAGCAGACGCAGCCACCGCACCCCTACTACGAAAGGTCATCAACATCTCCTTCGAAACAGCAACATTCTCGGAAAGCTGGAAGCACGCCGAAATCAACACCCTCCTCGAGAAGCCCATAGCAGACCCCAAGGAACTCAAGAACTTCCGGCCCATTCCCTGCTCCCATTCCCAGCTAAAGTCATCGAGAAAATCGTCAACATGCAACTGACCCGCCACCTGGAAGACAACAACATCTTGGACCCGTCACAATCCGGATTCAGATGAAACCACAGCACTGAGACAGCCCTCATCGCCGCCACAGACGACATCAGGCGCCAACTAGACAACAGAGAAACATCAGCCCTCATCCTCCTGGACCTGTCAGCCGCCTTCGACGCGGTCTGCCATCGCACTCTAAAGACACGCCTCCTAGAATCCGGAATCCAAGAGAAGACCCTTGACTGGACCACGTCCTTCCTCACCGGCAGATCCCAGAGCGTCCGCCTCCCACCCTTCCGATCCGAAGCCACCAACATCATCTGCGGCATCCCTCAGCCCAACGCTGTTCAACGTCTACATGCCCCCCTCACACTAGTGGCCCGCCATCACAACCTCAACATCATCTCCTACACCGACGACACCCAGCTCATCCTCTCCCTTACCAAGGACCCGCACACTGCCAAAACCAACCTCCACGAAAAAATGAAGGCCGACGTCAACTAGATGAGGAGCAGCCGTCTGAAACTGAACTCGGACAAGACGGAGGTCCTCATCTTCGGATACACCCCCTCAGCCTTGGATGACTCCTGGTGGCCAACCACACTGGGAACAGCACCAACACCCACCGACCACGCACGCAATATAGGATTCATCCTCGACTCCTTCCTCTCCATGTCCTTCCTCACCGGCAGATCCTCGAGCGTCCGCCTCCCACCCTTCCGATCCGAAGCCACCAACATCATCTGCGGCATCCCTCAGCCCAATGCTGTTCAACGTCTACATGCCCCCCTCACACTAGTGGCCCGCCATCACAACCTCAACATCATCTCCTACACCGACGACACCCAGCTCATCCTCTCCCTCACCAAGGATCCACACACTGCCAAAACCAACCTCCACGAAGGAATGAAGGCCGTTGCCGACTGGATGAGGAGCAGCCGCCTGAAACTGAACTTGGAAAAGACGGAGCTCCTCATCCTCGGATCCACCCCCTCAGCCTGGGACGACTCCTGGTGGCCGACCACACTGGGAACAGCACCAACACCCACCGACCACGCACGCAATCTAGGATTCATCCTCGACTCCTCCCTCTTCATGTCTAAGCAGGTCACCGCCGTCTCCTCCTCCTGCTACAACATCTTCCGCAAGCACCGCAGGATCTACAAGTGGATCCCGACCGAAACAAGAAGAACGGTGACACAGGCCCTCATCAGCAGCAGACTGGACTACGGAAATGCACTCTATGCAGGAATCCAAACACCTACGATGACTACAACGTATCCAAAACACCTCCGCCCGACTGATCGTCAACATCCCCAGCTGCAGCCACATCACCCCCCACCTGAGAAACCTATACTGGCTCCCCGTCGACAAGAGGATCACCTTCAAGCTCCTCACCCATGCACACAAAGCACTCCACAACACCGGACCAGCCTACCTGAACAGCAGACTCAGCTTCCACACACCCATATCCTTGATCATGAGTCATACATAGAATTTGTCGTCAGACAAAACATAATAAAAGTACTAACTTTCATAAGAAGTATGAATCGATTAATAGTAATTAATCAAAACATCGTAGTTCTTAGAAAATGAAAATTATAAGAACTAAGTAGCATCGCATATAATTAGTTTCCTTTTTTCTTTTCAACAGAACCCCTGACGAAGGGACAAATTGGTCCCGAAATGCATTGGGTCAATTGAAATGCTATTGTTATGTGTTATGTATAATGAAAAATCTAATTCACTGTAAATTATGGAATGATGATATGTTTTATTTACCGAATGTTTAATCATTGAAATGAATATAGACATTGAAAACATGAATTAAAATGTTTTAAGAGGAATACCGCTTTCTTAGTGGTGCATGCTAGAGTCCTAGCAGCCTCCCAGGGGCTAGGCCACTTTCATGACATATGAAGGAAAAGCAGATAAGTCTGCTGGTGGAGAATCCCAAACACTAAGCCTTGGATTTAAATTGAAAAAGGTTACTTTGCTGTCCTACTCCCTGATTTGTTATGATTGTCGCTAGAGACAAAGGCCTGTGAGTGATAACATATTGCTCATGGTAAGAACATTATTGGAGAACAGGGATGAATTGGTAAGAAAGGGGGAGCGTGACAACATACTAGTCGCCCACGTCTCTACAGTGTTCAATCTATCATTTCCCTTCTGGGAGTCGGCCCAAGATTTCACAGTTAGAGGTGATCCAACCCACTGAGGCTGGATAAGCCGTTTGTAAAGGAGACCCTTAGAGAATGGGTTGAGTGTGTTGAGGCATTCAATTTATCCACAAATGACAGTTTTAGATTGAGCTCAAAGGGGACAGAATAGATTGGAGAGCTAGAGAAAAAAACATGTACAGAAGACTTATTCTAAGACCTATTACAAGAAAAGCAAGCACTGGCAAAGCCAACCGGTCTTGCCTATGGGGGTTCTATTGGCTTTGTTGGAGTGGCATGGCGTGGAGTGGCATGGTGTAGAATGGAGTGGCATTATGTGGCCTGGAGCAATATTGTATGAAGTGGAACTGTGTCACCTGGAGTGAAGTGGTCTTGTGTGTCGTGGAGTGGAAATTAGTAGAGAGGAATTGTGTATCGTGGAGTAGAATTGTGTGGCATGGAGTGAAATTGTGTTGCATGGAATGGAACTGTATGAAGTTTAACAGTGTTGAATGGAGTGGCAGGAAATTGTGTGGATTGGAGTGGAACTGGCAGTTTTAGATTGAGCTCAAATGGGACAGAATAGAATTAGGGTGGTAGGGAAAAAATATGTATACATGATTTATTTTAGGATCCGTTACAAGAAAAACAAGCATTGGCAAAGCCAATTGGTCACACCCATGTGAGATCTATTGGCTTTGTTGGAGTAGCATGGAAATCTTTGGTATGGCGTGGCATTGTCTAGCAGGAAGTGTAGTGGAATTACGTGGTGTGGAGTGGAATTGTGTTGGGTTAAGTGGAACTGTGTGACTTGGAATTACGTGGCCTGGAGTGGAATTGTGTGGAGTAGAATTGAAGGGAGCGGAATTGCGTGGTGTCGAGTGGACTGAGGGGAGCGGAATTGCTCGGTGTGGAGCGAAATTGCGTGGAGCTGAATTACACGGTGAGGAGTGGAATTGCATAGAGCAGAATTGCATAGAGCGGAATTGCATAGAGCGGAATTGCATAGAGCAGAATTGCGATGTGGAGTGTAATTGTGTGGGGTGGAGTGAAGTGAAGTGGAATTGTGTGCCTTGAAATAGTGTGGCGTGGAGAGGAAGATGCAACGGAGAAGGGGTTGGCGGAAGGTCACAAAGCAACGGAGAAGGGGTGGGAACAAAGCAACGGAGAACGGGAGGGTGTGGGTGGTCCGAATCAACGAAGAAGGGGTGGGTGTGGGTGGTCCGAATCAACGGAGAAGGGGTGGGTGGGTGGTCCGGAAGAAGGGGTGGGCGGACGTACACAGACAGGCTTGTCTTTGGTGAGCCTTTGGAGCCCAGTGGCAGGTCCGTGCCGAGGCCCTATTACCTAGGCCAAGGAAATGGGGGAGAAGTACAAAGGGTGTTGGGCGGGGCTAACCGCATGTGCAGGAAGGAGCGGCAACACAGGAAGGAACAAGTAAGGAGCAGGGGAGTGGGAGGTGGGAAGGCACAAAGGGTGAAGAGAGCAAAAATGGCAACATAAGGGTAAGAAGAGTGACAAGGCACAAAAGGGTGAAAAGGGGCAATAAGAGGGTGAATCAGAGTTAAATGGCAAGAGGGTGAAAAAGAGCAAATTGGCACCTAGGGTGTAAAGAGCAAAAAGGCGCAGGGGTGAAAAAGAGTAAAACGGCAACAAGAAGGTGAAAGAGCATAAAGGCACAAAAGGATCAAAGGAGCAAAATGACATGAAAGGGGGAGAAAGAGTAAAAAAGCAAAAGAATGGCAACGAGTGAAAGGCAAAAAGGCGAGATACAGAAACAGCAAAGAGGCAGATGGCCCAAGCATGAGGGAGGTCGGAGGACTAGTCTCAGGTAAGTCAAGGAGGCAGGGCCTGGGCAGTGATGAATGGTATTCCGAAGGCAATTAGGAGCTCCAATCTGAGCGTTTTCTCCTATGTCTGACATTGAGCAATACGCTCTCTGTGCTGATGAGTCGCCCGTCCCCAAGAGACTGACGTCCGCTCTATAGAATTGCTTCTTAATTGAGGAATAATTTTTGAAAAATATGCCCTGAATTAAAAAGTGAGTCTGCAACCTACTGTTTAGTGCATTGACCTCACACTTGCTATTAATTGTATAACTCTGCTTTTATCTAACTGTTCAATAAACATAAAGTGGAAAAAATAGAAAGGAGAATAGTATGTTCAACTGTTTTAAAGACTCAACAGACAATGGTTGCAAGTTTCCTCTGTGATCTTACTGACCTGATCAATTTAGTTGGAATCACATGGTTCTTGCTGCTGCATCCCTTCAGGCTACCAGAAATGGTAACAAAATTTAAGGTGTTTACAAACAAAACCTGAGTTGCCTGAGAAATGGTAAATACATTTAAATCAGGTTAGTAACTGGAAGATCAGAATTATAAAAAACATTTATTTCCGCATCATACACTACTCTTAAAAATTATTATTACGTGCATTCACAGTTTGCAAATCACTTTATTGTATGCCAGATTATGCCATACACATTATCCATTTTACCACAGGATGTCCCTCTATTTACTGACAACACCTACTGATGGCATGCAATTGTTTTTGTACAATTTTCACAAGACTATTACGTGAAAGTTATTTCCTTAGGGACTTTTCCCTTGTCCACTGTGGGGTCAGCTGTAGGCCAGAAATCCTGTCAGAAATCAGATGCTTTATTGATGAAAGCAGTACATCGGTAGACAACAAAATAAACACTCTCAGCGATCAGAATAATCTTGCTGCTACCTTGTATAACAAAGTTACTTTGTGTTGGCCCCTTCAGACTCATTCTCACTCACTTTCCTTTTTTTGAATGGCATGTAAGTTTGTGGCTGTACAGGTGTTTATCAGTATTGAACAAGTTACTTACTGTTAGACCTGACTGCCCTCTGGGTAGCCCCTCCTATTAATTATTTATTTTGTCCCCTTTTTGCCCCTCAACCTTTTTTATCTTTTTATGTCCACTGAATTTTTGAGGTGTTGTCCTAGGGGTTAGGTGTTGTTTGCCCTCATAGTCCTTTTTCTTCCTGAGGCCTAGGTGCCTTTCCTGACTAGAACTAGGAGATACACAAAATGGTGGTCATTAACTGCCATAACTGCCACCCTAGGAGAAAGACCCATAGGATAGAATAGGGACCTTCCAGAATCTTCTGGACCCTGCTGGACCCTTGGAGGTCAGTCTATAAAAGACCAGGGAAAGGGTAGCCATTTTGTGTAGTCTAGAGAGCTTGAGGAGTGAGGCAGTGGCGTGGGGAGGTGGGCGCACAAGAAGTAGTTAGTTTATCTGTAAGGTAGACAACCTCTTCGTGAGGACGTTCCCCCCCCTAGCCCTTGACCGAGCCCGGTCGTTGGTTTCTGACATCTGAGGGAAGCGGCTTCGTAATCACAGCTGGCCCCCTCGAGTCCCCCTTTTCCCCTGCCTTCACAGACTCTGGCCGCTGACTGTGGCAAGCCCCGCTAGTCCGCCTACCGGTTCCCAAGAGAGGGAGGCAGGAATAAGTTAGGCGTCCTGTGCTGCCCGGAGAGACACTGGTGAGGAGGATAGTGTCTGCGGAGGTGGCGCCGGTCAGTGCGCATGCCCAAGGGTAGTGTGGCCGACTGTTGGTGGCGAGCGAAGTAGCGCCGATCAGTGCGCAGGCCCAGGAGAAGTGTGGCCGACTGTTGTGGAGAGCGAGCAAGCGCCGATCAGCGCGCAGGCCCAGAAGTGGTGTGCCTGACTGCCGGAGTAGGAAGGGAGGCGGCGCCTTGCCGAGACACTTCTCCCCCGCGCCTGCTCAGTGGCGCGATCGTCGAGAAAACTGAGGAGACGGCGCAGGTGGCCGAATCACCGCTAGCCCAGGCAGACCTCCCCTCGGTGCCGGTTTGAAGAACATCTGACCCGGCCCACGAGGGAGGAGCCGCCGGGAGAGGAGATCTGGTGAATAAGGGCTGGATGGCTGAAACGGCACATTACTCGACTGGCCCCAAGTAAGGTGGAGATAAAGGGGGGGGGTTGTTGTATGATTGGGAAAACAGCCGTGAAACCGAAAGGGAGATCTTTCTTGGCCCCTAATACTTTGGATAACTGAGAGGCCAGCCCTGACGAAGTTGGGGAAGACTGAGACTAAAAGTCATCAGGATTAAGAGTAAAGAAGAATAAGTGAAGCAGGGGAAATCAACTGTGCTGAAGAAGAAAACTGAACTCCTGTGGCTGATAAAGATGGGGATTGAGGTCTAATTTTGTAATCTCTTTCAGAGGTGGAAGGGGAGGAAAAACTGTGACCTTACCTTATTCAAGCACATGAGTTAGCTATAAATTAGCTGATTGCAGCATGGAACCTGGCATCTGAACCCTGGGGTTACTCACCTGATTGTATGGAAAGTGTCACACAGTGGATACCACGGTATCATTCCAGATTTCTATTGCCCGGATATTCCTAAGGTGTTAAGCCAGGGTGTAATGTGAATTAATGGTTGAAACTGTTTTAATGTAAAGCCAGAAATGCAGAAGTAATTGAAGAAGGAGGGAGTGAGGAAGTTTACATAAACAAGAAGCGTAAATGCACTGAATTCATTGTAACTGTGGTACTGAATTAGCGTTTGAACACAAAGTAAGAAGTCAACAACAAAAGAGATCATAAAGCTTTTCTACTTTTATAAAAAGTAAGGTGTAGCGTCATTTTTGGATGGATGGGCACTGAGTTATTAAGTGGGTGAGACGCAAACTTAACACATGTTCTTCGAAGTTAGGCCTTCATAACTAGTGCCAAGCTACCTTATGTGACTTGGAAACCCCAGGTCCAACATAATTGGTGTCTAGCGGTGGGATGAGAACTGTGTTTGCGTCTACTCTGCAGTAACTAATTGTACTCCACAGGCCTACACCTGGAGTTTTCTCCTGGCGGACTTCCCAATTACTACTTTTGCTTTTCTAAATTTACTCCTGGTGGTGGGTGGAGGAAGCTTCAAATTGCCCTTTTGAACCAATTCTTCCCGAGTGGTTGCCCCTATAATTCTCATAAGCAAAATGGAGTTTGCTCTGGAGGAACTGGAAACCTATTCTGTAGCCCAGCTTAGAGATTTTTGCCAAAAGATGGGAGTGTTTTTTAAGCGTGGTGCTAAGAAGGGGGAACTCCAGACCAGTTTGAGAGCCTGGGTAGCAGCACATGGTGAGGGAAAGGAGGAGGAAGAGGGGACGGACCGGGACACAGTCATAGGGGTGGAGGGATTGTTCCATCCGGAGATGGAAAACCTACTACCAGGACCTAGGACCCTTTCAAGGGAGGGCAGCAGTGTCACCGGAAGAAGCTTAACCGAAGCTGAACTAGTGGACAGGAGGGAAAAGAGACAGCTGAAGTGGGAGTTAGCCAAGATGGAAAAGGAGAAAGAGGAACAGAGGATGGCTCACGAGTTGAAACTGAGGGAGCTAGAACTCGAGGCCCTACAGATAGGACCCTCTAATTCTCCAAATGGTGGCAGCGAAACAAAAGAACTGACCAGGGAATCCAGACCCTACCTACCTAAAGATATAGTTGCCAGCTACAGCTCAGGGGATGACATCGCCAAGTGGCTGGCTGCCTATGAGGTCTCCTTAAGAGCCCATGGGATCCAGGAAAAACACTGGGGGGGTGGTTTATACAAATACATGCCTCCTACTGGACGGGATACACTATTGGCCCTAGAGCAGGATGAGCAGACCCACTACCCCACCATGAAAGTGGCGCTGATCAAAAGGTTTGGACTGACCCCAGAGAAGTACAGGCAAAAGTTCAGGGGAAGTCACAAATTAAGCACACAAAATTGGGTGGATTTCCTGGACTATGCAAGGAAGGCCCTAGAGGGCTGGATACAAGGCAGTGAGGTGAGGGACTATGAGGGGTTGTACGACCTTTTTCTCAAAGAGCATCTACTCGAGAAATGTTTTCCCGAGCTGCGTCAACACCTGGTGGACAGCAAGCTGACCAACCCCCGGAAGCTTGCAGAGGAGGTGGACATCTGGGCAAGTACCCGGGTGTCCTCAAAGGGGACTGGAGGGGATTCCCAAAGGGCCGGACAGGGCGCCCCCCAGAAGAAGGAGGGGGGAGATAAAAAGCGGGAGTTCTCAAAAGGGCCCCAAAACAGTTTCCAGGGAAAGGGAACAGGATTCACCCCTAAGGCTAACCCGCCCCGGAACCCTCATCCTGGCCAAAGCCAGCAGCCAAGGGTTGTCCACTGCTTTGAGTGTGGTGGTGTTGGACATTATAAGGGAGATGTCAAGTGCCCAAAGAGACCACCCCCTCCCACCGGAGGAAAAGCCCCGGGAGTAGCTAGTGTAGCACTCGGGGAGGAGTTGCCCTTAGATAAGGGGGGTGAGTGGGCGGGTGTCACCTTAGTGTCCCTGGGAGACCGGGAGATGGTTCCTAAGATCCAGGTGCCCCCAAATACTACCAAGTATGGGCAATGGATCACCATCAATGGCCAAAGAGGGGAGGCTCTGAGAGACACAGGAGCCAGTATGACTATGGTGAGGAGTCAACTGGTGTCTCCAGAGCAGGTGATTCCCCATGTACTCCACCCCGCCGCGATGGCTGACGGCAGATTGGGCTACTATCCTGTGGCCGAGGTTCCATTTGAGTGGGAAGGGGTTGCAGGTTCACTTCGAGTTGCCGTAAGCCCTGCCGTGCCAGTCGATTGTCTGCTGGGAAATGACATGGAGCACAATGCTTGGAGAGAGGTGGAATACCGGACTCATTCGGAGATGCTGGGTACACCTGACTGGGCCTGTGCAAGCACCAGGTCTGCGACTGCCAAGAGAGGGAGTTCGCCTGGGTTGGAGCCTGGAACAATGGCCCAGCCCGCTGCCAAAAAGGGACAGACCCGAAGACAGGAGAAGCCTGCTTCGGCTTCCGCGCCCCATGAGACAGATCGGCCACCTGCGGTGGTGGGCCAGGAGTCCGTGGAGGGGGAAGTAGTCTCCCTGGAGGACCTACCCATCCCTGCTGAGTGGCATGTTGAAATCATAAAAAAATGGAGGGAGGGCCTACCAGGGAGGAGTTCTGTAAGGGCCAGAAGGAGTGCCCTACCCTTGAGGGACTGAGGCGACAGGCCGAAGCCCAGGCAGCAGGGAACGTTGCAGGGCACTACCACATTTACTGGGAGGACGGACTCCTCTACAGTGAACCTAAGGAACCTTTGCCCGGTTCATCCCGGGCCTTGGTAGTCCCGCAACGATACCGAGCCTTTCTTCTAGAATTGGCTCATGAGATTCCCTTGGCAGGACACTTAGGTCAGGACAAGACCTTTGCCCGGCTTGTCCCCCACTTTTACTGGCCTCAGATGAAAGTGGCTTCTGACACATACTGTCAGACGTGTGTATCCTGTCAAGCCAGTGGGAAGACAGGGGTGAAGCTGAAAGCTCCCCTGGAACCACTTCCTGTCGTTAGCACCCCCTTTGAAAGGGTGGGCATCGACATTGTGGGGCCATTGGATCCACCAACTACAGCTGGTCACAGGTTTATCCTGGTCCTGGTGGATCACGCCACGCGGTAACCAGAGGCAATTCCTCTGAGGACTGTCACTGCACCTGTTGTGGCTAGGGCCCTGATGGGGATCTTTACCCGAGTGGGTTTCCCCAAGGAAGTTGTGTCCGACAGGGGGACCAACTTCATGTCAGCATATATGCGGGCAATGTGGAAGGAGTGTGGAGTGACCTACCGGTTCACCACTCCATACCACCCCCAGTCCAATGGACTGGTAGAAAGGTTCAACAAGACCTTGAAAGGCATGATAAGGAGTCTGCCTGAGAGCCTGCGGAGGAAATGGGACGTCCTCCTACCCTGTTTGCTATTCTCTACAGGGAAGTGCCGCAGAAGGGAGTGGGCTTCAGCCCCTTTGAGCTTCTGTATGGGCACCCTGTACGTGGACCTCTCAGCCTGGTGAAGGATGGATGGGAAAAGTCTCCCAGGAAGCCCCCCCAGGACGTGGTGAGCTACATGCTGGCTTTCCGGAGCCAAATGGCAAAGTTGTTGAAGCAAGCTTCTGACAACTTGGAAGCCAGCCAAGCAGTAATGAAAGAGTGGTATGACCACAACGCTCACCCAGTGGAGTTGGAGCCTGGCCAGAAAGTGTGGGTGATGGAACCTGGAGAGTTGAGCGCTCTCCAGGATCGCTGGACAGGCCCCTTTGAGGTATTGGAGAAGAAGGGTAAGGCCACCTACTTGGTGAATCTTAAGACCCCTCGACAGCCCCTACGGGTGCTGCATGCCAATCGCCTCAAACCCCACCATGAGAGGCCCGAGGTCATCTTGATGATGGTGACTGATGGAGGAGAGGAAGCGGAAAGCGAGCCTCTCCCTGATCTCTTCTCGTCACAAGAAAAGGATGGGTCGGTGGAGGGAGTGATTCTCTCCCCATCCCTAACTCCTGAGCAGCGAGAGGACTGCCGCCAGGTATTGGAGCAGTACTCCTCGTTGTTCTCCCTTGTCCCGGGAAGAACCCACCTGTGTACCCATGATGTGGACACAGGAGACAGCCCACCAGTGAAGTCAAAGACCTACCGGCTGTCTGACAAGGTGAAGGCTAGCATCTACGGTGAGGTTACCAAGATGTTGGAGCTAGGAGTCATTGAACCTTCCAGTAGCCCCTGGTCCAGCCCGGTGGTGTTAGTGCCAAAAGCTGCCCCACCAGGCACCACTCCGGAACTGAGGTTCTGTGTGGATTACCGGGGACTGAACTCAGTGACCAAGACTGATGCTCATCCGATCCCTAGGGCGGATGAATTGATTGACCGGCTGGGAGCTGCCCAATATCTTAGTACCTTTGACCTTACTTCAGGGTACTGGCAGATCTCCCTTACAGATGGAGCAAAAGAAAGGTCAGCTTTCTCCACGCCTGAGGGACACTTCCAGTTCTGCGTGATGCCCTTTGGACTCAAGAATGCCCCTGCCACTTTTCAGCGGCTGGTGAACCAGGTCCTCTCCGGAATGGAGGCTTTCTCCGCTGCTTACCTGGATGACATTGCCGTCTTCAGCAGCAGTTGGGAGGACCATTTGCGTCACTTGCAAGCTGTTCTCCAGGCCCTGAAACAGGCTGGCTTGACAATCAAGGCCAGCAAATGTCAGATTGGGCAGGGGTCGGTTGTGTACCTAGGCCACTTGGTGGGTAGGGGAACAGTGCAGCCCCTCCAGGCAAAGATGGAGGCAATTATGGCCTGGGAACCCCCCAAGACCCAGACTGAGGTCCGAGCTTTCCTGGGCCTCACAGGTTACTACTGTCACTTTGTGAAGGGGTATGGCACTACTGTAGCACCCCTCACAGAGCTCACACCCAAGAAACAACCTCGACGGGTAGTCTGGACAGAGGCTTGTCAGCAAGCCTTTGTAAAATTGAAACAGGCAATGTGTGCAGCACCGGTCCTGAGGGCCCCAGACTTGTCCAAGGAGTTCATCGTCCAGACAGACGCATCCGAGCATGGCATTGGGGCAGTGCTATCGCAACTCAATGAAGAGGGTCTGGATCAGCCTGTAGTCTTCCTGTCCAGGAGACTGCTTGCCCGGGAACAGAAGTGGAGTGCAATTGAGCGGGAAGCTTTTGCGGTGGTATGGGCTCTGAAGAAGTTGCGGCCATACCTGTTTGGCTCGCACTTCCTGGTTCAGACTGACCATCGACCTTTTTGTTGGCTGATGCAAATGAAGGGGGAGAATTCCAAGCCGTTGAGATGGTCCATCTCCCTACAGGGAATGGACTTCCGGGTGGAACATCGGCCTGGAGTGGACCACGCCAATGCAGACGGTCTCTCTAGGTATTTCCGCCTTAGTGATGAGGACTCCCAAGGGGTTGGGTAGCTCTCCCCACTTTCAGCTGGGGGGGGACGCGTGTTAGACCTGTCTGCACTCTGGGTAGCCCCATCTATTAATTATTTATTTTGTCCCCTTTTTGTCCCTCATAACCTTTTTTATCTTTTTATGTCCACTGAATTTTTGAGGTGTTGTCCTAGGAGTTAGGTGTGGTTTGCCCTCATAGTCCTTTTTCTTCCTGAGGCCTAGGTGCCTTTCCTGACTAGAACTAGGAGATACACAAAATGGTGGCCATTAACTGCCATAACTGCCACCCTAGGAGAAAGACCCATAGGATAGAATAGGGACCTTCCAGAATCTTCTGGACCCTGCTGGACCCTTGGAGGTCAGTCTATAAAAGACCAACGACAGGGTAGCCATTTTGTGTAGTCTAGAGAGCTTGAGGAGTGAGGCAGTGGCGTGGGGAGGTGGGCGCACAAGAAGTAGTTAGTTTATCTGTAAGGTAGACAACCTCTTCGTGAGGACGTTCCCCCCCTAGCCCTTGACCGAGCCCGGTCGTTGGTTTCTGACATCTGAGGGAAGCGGCTTCGTAATCACAGCTGGCCCCCTCGAGTCCCCCTTTTCCCCTGCCTTCACAGACTCTGGCCGCTGACTGTGGCAAGCCCCGCTAGTCCACCTTACCGGTTCCCAAGAGAGGGAGGCAGGAATAAGTTAGGCGTCCTGTGCTGCCCGGAGAGACACTGGTGAGGAGGATAGTGTCTGTGGAGGTGGCGCCGGTCAGTGCGCATGCCCAAGGGTAGTGTGGCCGACTGTTGGTGGCGAGCGAAGTAGCGCCGATCAGTGCGCAGGCCCAGGAGAAGTGTGGCCGGCTGTTGTGGAGAGCGAGGAAGCGCCGATCAGAGCGCAGGCCCAGAAGTGGTGTTCCTGACTGCCGGAGTAGGAAGGGAGGAGGCGCCTTGTCGAGACACTGCTCCCCCGCGCCTGCTCAGTGGCGCGATCGTCGAGAAAACTGAGGAGACGGCGCAGGTGGCCGAATCACCGCTAGCCCAGGCAGGCCTCCCCTCGGTGCCGGTTTGAAGAACATCTGACCCGGCCCACGAGGGAGGAGCCGCCGGGAGAGGAGATCTGGTGAATAAGGGCTGGATGTCTGAAACGGCACATTACTCGACTGGCCCCAAGTAAGGTGAAGATAAAGGGGGGGGGGTTGTTGTTTGACTGGGAAAACAGCCGTGAAACCGAAAGGGAGATCTTTCTTGGCCCCTAATACTTTGGATAACTGAGAGGCCAGCCCTAACGAAGTTGGGGAAGACTGAGACTAAAAGTCATCAGGATTAAGAGTAAAGAAGAATAAGTGAAGCAGGGGAAATTAACTGTGCTGAAGAAGAAAACTGAACTCCTGTGGCTGATAAAGATGGGGATTGAGGTCTAATTTTGTAATCTCTTTCAGAGGTGGAAGGGGAGGAAAAAAAGTGACCTTACCTTATTCAAGCACATGAGTTAGCTATAAATGAGCTGATTGCAGCATGGAACCTGGCATCTGAACCCTGGGGTTACTCACCTGATTGTAGGGAAAGTGTCACACAGTGGATACCACGGTATCATTCCAGATTTCTATTGCCCGGATATTCCTAAGGTGTTAAGCCAGGGTGTAATGTGAATTAATGGTTGAAACTGTTTTAATGTAGAGCCAGAAATGCAGAAGTAATTGAAGAAGGAGGGAGTGAGGAAGTTTACATAAACAAGAAGCGTAAATGCACTGAATTCATTGTAACTGTGGTACTGAATTAGCGTTTGAACACAAAGTAAGAAGTCAACAACAAAAGAGATCATAAAGCTTTTCTACTTTTATAAAAAGTAAGGTGTAGCGTCATTTTTGGATGGATGGGCACTGAGTTATTGAGTGGGTGAGACGCAAACTTAACACATGTTCTTCGAAGTTAGGCCTTCATATCTAGTGCCAAGCTACCTTATGTGACTTGGAAACCCCAGGTCCAACACTTACCTTCTGTAAAACCTTATCTGGTAGGGATTATCTAGTCGCAGATTCTTTACCTTAGATTATTTTCTAGGCGTCAGACTGGATCCAGAATTATTTTTGAGCAGTTCCCTTGTATGCTGGCAGGTGGCGCTATTCAGCTCCACACTGCTTCATCTGCATAATCCACACCAAAAGTGACATGCATGATGCCTATATACGAGCCTCCCTAGTGCGCTGATCTAATTTTCCTGATGCCAAAAGCACAGAGCCATATTGAGGTTGTGGGTTCAGTGTGCCCAAGTAAGGTCCTGATGGATCTCTTTTAGATGAGATGTACAGTATGAAAACAAGTTACTTACCTGTAACTTTGGTTCCCCAGTATTGGTAACTTTCATAGATTCCCATGCTTTGTATCATTCCCCCGTCGTCGGAATGGGAGCCTCTGTAAACAAAAAATACCATAGCAGTAGGTATAAAAGAGAAAGAAAGGCCTAGGCCTCATATCATTCTATAGCATATCCCCCTCTTTTTGTAAAAGAGACCAAAAAATTGCAACAACCAATCAGAGTAGCCTCACCACATAGAAGCCTCAGAGCCTCAGATTTTCGAAGCCGTTGTGTAACCGAACCACACTTGCAAGAGGCAGAGCTTTCCCAGGGGAGGAGGGTGGGCGCATGGGAATCTATGAAAGTTACCAATACTGGGGAACCAAAGTTACAGGTAAGTAACTTGTTTTCTTGCCCCAGTATTGGAACTTTCATAGATTCCAATCCTTTGTATCAGAGTAGCTAGCAGTAAGCAATAAGAGCACATTTTGTTATAAGAGTATCAACACAACTTAGTAAACTTCTTTTCATAGGAAGCAACTATATCTTGTTATAACAAATAGGAAACATTATCTGATACAAAATGTGCAATCACAGGAAGGAGGGATAGTAGGGAAAGCTCACCTCTCATTGGAAAAGATTTCTCAGGACTGCTTGTCCGACTGCCGCTTCCTTCCTTGTGGAAGAGTCCAAGCAGTAATGCTTTGTGAACATGTGGGTACTACTCCACGTAGCCGCTCTACAAATGTCTCTGATAGGGACCCCAGCGAAGAGAGCTGCCGAGGATGAGACTGATCTCATTGAATGAGCTTGAACATGTCTGTCTAGCGGCTTGCCCGCTTCCTGGTGACAAAAGTGAATTGCACTGGAAATCCACCGTGAAATGCTCTGTTTTGAAAGCAGAAACCCCTTCCGCGGTGCACTGTAAGCAACGAAGAGCTGTGAAAACTTCCTGAAACTTCTTGTTTGTTCTAGATAAAATTTTAAACATCTTTGGACATCTAAGGAATGTAGAGACCTTTCTGCTGGAGACGATGGTCGAGGGAAAAAAGATTTCAGAACCACCAGTTTGTTCAAATGGAAATCCGAAGGGACCTTCGGAATTAATTTTGGATTTGTTCTCAGGATTAGAGTGTCCTTCTTGAACTGTAAAAATGGTTCCATAATAGTAAGCGCTTGAAGCTCACCTATCCATCTAGCCGACGTTAGGGCTAAGAGAAGAGCCACCTTCCATGAAAGGAACTTAAGATCCGCTCTGTGAATAGGCTCCAATGGGGGTCTCTTGAGATGAGCCAAGACTAAATTGAGTTGCCAAACTGGAGGTGGAGGCCGGACTGGAGGAAAAACTCTGAAGAGACCCTTTAGGAATTGTTTGATAATCCTTGCAGACCAAAGAGAAGGACCTGAAGCTGTTCGTCTGAATCTGGAGATAGCTGCCAGGTGCACCTTAATGGAGGAATGCGCCAGGCCTGACTTAGCCAAAGAAAGAATGTAAGGTAAAACCTGGTGAGGAGCAGAAGTGTACGGATGGAGATTCTCTCGTTGGTACCATAGGCAGAAACTTTTCCTTTTAGCACGATAAGTCTAATTTTTACTTGGAGACCGGGCTTGAGACAGTATGTCCTTGCCCTCCTGAGTGATATTCAAATCCTGGAATTCTCGGTACTCAGGAGCCACGCCGTCAATTGGAGAGAGCTCGGGTCTGGATGCAGTACTTGGCCCTGAGACATTGTCAACAGAGACTGGATGGGCCTTAGGTGAATTGGCTGATCTTGAGAGAGTAGGAGAAGCTCCGTGAACCAGAACTGGCGGGGCCACGCTGGTGCGATCAAAATTATTCTGCACGGTTCCGCTTTGAGTTTCCTGATTAGCCTCGGAATCAAGGGTATCGGAGGAAAGGCGTAAACAAATGCGCCTGATCAGGCTATCGAAAGAGCATTCCCGAGAGAATTGCGATGGTGATCCCTGCATGCGTAGGATTGGCAGTTTCTATTTTCTGGACTCGCAACAGGTCTATGGTCGGAGTGCCCCAACAGTCGAAGACCTCGTCGAGAGTGTTCTGATCCAACTCCCACTCGTGACAGATTGATTTTAGTCGACTCAATGCGTCCGTTGTGGTGTTGAGCGTACCTGGGAGGTGTTCTGCTGAAAGAGAAACCCGGTGGAGAATTGCCCAGTTCCATATTCTTTGTGCTTCCCTTGAATGAAGTCGCAATCTTGTTCCGCCTTGCTTGTTTATATAGTGCATGGCCGTCGCGTTGTCTGTACGGACCAGCACCGTGGAATTTCGAATTCTTGGAAGGAAAGCTTGCAAAGCTAATTGAATGTCCTTGAGTTCCAGAAGATTGATGTGGGAAGCGCGCTGCTCGGGTGTCTAATGACCGCTCACTTGAAGATCCTGCAATACTGCCCCCCAGCCTTACAGAGAGGCGTCCGTGGTTATAACCATGGGAGACGGAGCAATCCTGAAGGTGAGACCTTTTGAGATATTGTCTTTCACCGTCCACAGGTTGGCCGCTTTCCTCATTAATGGTGTCACTGATATATTGTCGTCTAATGTGCCTTCTGCCTGGCACCATTGTTTGTCTAGCTGCTCCTGCAGCGGACGCATCCGAAGTCTGCAGTGCCGAATTAAGGGTATGCAAGATGAAATCGATCCTAGGTGTGACTTGTACAGACGGACCGATAGAGACCTTTTCTTTTGTAGGAGACGAGCTGAAAGAATAAGTCTTTTCTGTCTTTCTTCCGAAGGGAAAGCCTTGCAGCAACTTGTATCGAGAGTGGAACCTAGGAACCTGGCTGGTTGAAGAACAGATTTGTCCCTGTTGAGTCGTAGACCTAGTTGATTGAAAAGTTGAATGCAGCTGTCGACTGCTGTGGAAGCTCTTTGTAAGGATGGAGCCTTCACTAACCAATAGTCTAGGTAGGGAAAACCTTTGTGAATATCCGTGGGGCGGATCTGAGCCCGAAAGGATGGACTTTGAATTGAAAGTGGCTCTTGGCTACTGTGAAACGTAAGAATCGTCTGTGAGCTGGATGGACCGGTATATGGAAATATGCGTCCTCCAGATCCAGAGTTGCTAGGTAGTCCCCTGGATTGAGAAGACGTCAAATATCCTGAAGAGATATCATTCTGAATGACAGCTTTATGAGATAGGTGTTGAGCTCCCTTAGGTCTAATATTGGACGCTACTTTTCCTCCGTCTTGCAAACTAGGAAAAATCTGGAATAGAATCACTGTCCTCTTTGAGACTGAGGTACAGGTTCTATCGCCCCCTTGGTGAATAGTTGATGGGCTTCGATACGTAGAAGTCGTAGATGTTTTGACTCGGTGGCGCGAGGAGCTCTGGAAGGTGGGAGTTGCTGAAATTCCAACGTGTGGCCAAACCGAATGATATTTAGGACCCACCGACATGATGTTATGATCATCCAGCTGCGTAGACAATGAGAAATCCTGCCCCCCACTGACGTTATCGGAGGGGGAGGAACAGTAGACAGAGCCAAGAGGCCGCTATTGCCGTTTGGATGAATCTCTCCCCTGGCGACCCTGTCGACCTCTTGCTGGCTGACTAGAGAAAGTTGCTGATTGGCCCGGTCTCTGAGAGTATTGTGGCTTGTAAGTTTGTGACGATTGAGAATATGAGGAGTAGCGTTGTTGGTATCCTCCTCTGTAGCTGGAAAAATTCTTGCCTTTTGCCCCTCGGAAAGGTACCTTACGATATTGCAGAGTGCCTAAGGACTTGGCTGTCTCAGTGTCCTTTTTGATAATCTGTAAACCATCATCTATATGCTTTCCAAGAAGCACATCCCCATCAAAGGGCAAATCCAGAATTTTATTCTGCACCTCAGGGCGAAACCAGGTAGCCCGAAGCAAACCTTGCCGTCTTAGGATAGCCGAAACTGCCAAGGCACGAAAAGCAGTTGTGGCGATGTCCATGGCACAGTCAATTATTTCTGAGGAAGATCGCTCCCCTTCCTCTAAAATCTTCCTTGCATCCGCCTAAGCGCTCTCTGGTAGCTGGTCCACAAACGGAGACCTATCGCACCACAATTGGCGATCATATCGTCCCAAAATTGCAAGTGCATTGGAGGCACGAACCAGGAGACTTGACATTGAAGATAATCTTTTACCCACATTGTCAAGTCGTCTACCCTCCTTATCCAGTGGAGAAGCCAGCGGCACCGATGGATTCTTCGATTTCCTCTGTGCCGCCTGGGAGATCACAGAGTCTGGCCTCGGTTGGCCAACCAGGCAAGCAGGACTACCATCAGGGGCCTTGTACTTCTTCTACAGCCGCGGTAAAACCGGAATAACAGTAGCTGGAGACTGCATGACTTTTAAATCCTCACACCACACATGCTCTATGATGGGAAAAGAGCGGGTGGATTTCCTGAATGGTTCTTTAAAATCATAGAGGAAGCAGTCCGATCGAACCATTGGTGCCGGAAGGCCAAATCTTTTAGAAGCTCTTTCCATGAGGTTATGGAAACCTCCAATGTCTGCTGGAGGGGAATCTACCGGATCCGGTGAAGGAGAGGGTGGATCTGGAATAATGTAATCGTCCCACTCTCTATTTGGATTTGGGACCACTGTTACAACCCGTCCATCATCAGAGGAATCGTCGTCATTATCACCATACACCTGACCTGTGGTGATAGCCTGTCTCACTTCCGCAGGTTCTTGTTCCATTGGTTGAATCGCAGCAGCTGATGAAGAAGGTGGCGGTGGTTGAGGAGGAGGTGGCTGTATGGCTTCAGAAGATTGGGAAGGAAATCTTCTCCTATAATCCATTAACATAATTTGTAGGTCATTTATTAAAGAGGAGGGCATAGAGACCATACCCTACTGAGATTGCTCCTGCATTCGCTCTCTAGGAGGAGAGCTGTCGCTGTTGTTCGTAATAGTCATCTGAGTCTGAGTCCTTGTATTTTACCTGGAGCTGAGATGGGCTGTAAGCATCCCCATATGGACTATCATCATCATCCTCTGAATAGTCCTCCTCTAGAAGTAAGGCCGGACGAAAAGGCCCTTCGTGGCGATGTCATGTCTGGTGTAATCTGGCATCTTTTTATTTAAATTTTAACTTTTTGTACAGACAACGGGGTCACCGTCGACGGGATCGTCGTCGACTTCGCTGGAGATGGAGTCGTCGTTGACGAGAGCACCGTCGTCGGAGAGTCATCATCGACGGAGGAGAAATCGTCAACGGCATCGTCGACGAGCTCGTCGTCAATATCAAGGGAGCCGACGTCACCGCCATCGCCGAAGTCATCTTCGTAGTTGTCGACACCACTGTCGGTGTCATCATCGTCGACGTTGAGGATATCAATCTCGTCGACGACGAAAGAATGAAACTCCGGCCGTCGCCGAAGTTGTCCCCGAGGCTGTCGTCGCCGAGGCGGTCGTCGCCGAGGCAGAATTGGGCATTTGATGGATTCTAGCCGTCTTCGTCGACGTACCTAAAGATGCCTCCGTCGAAGAGCGGGTCTTCTTCTCCGATTTCAATTCTTGAGGCAGGGAAACAGGCTTTTTGAAACCTTTTGTTTTCCCAGGTGGTGGAGAGAGAACATAAGGCCCTTGAGATCCCTTCTGAGTAGAAACCACCTCAGATGCCGATCCTTCTTTCTTCTTTGCACCTCGGAGAGGAGATTTTCAGGGACTAGACCTATCAGAGGTCTTTTGAGAGGCCTTAGAAGGTGGTTCAGCTGATGTGGAAGGGGAAGTCCTACCCCTCTTTTTAGATCTTCTTGAAGAGGAAGCTGATAAGGAATCCTAGCTGTCGCTGGAAACGACCTCCTTCCTAGACTTCATTTTCTGCAGTCAGGTCAGAAGTCTTCCCTCTCTGTCCCTCAATGCTTTAGTGGAGAAGGTCCTGCAGATCTTACAATCAGTGGCTTTGTGGTCTGGGTACAAGCAGTAAATACAATCTTTATGCTTGTCTTCCACATAAAGCCTCTTCTTTGAGCAGGTAGCACAAGCCTTGAACAAAGCCTTCTTTTCTTTATCCGACATTCTGAAGAAAAAAGTTGTAATTTAAGTTGTAGAAAGAAAACTGAGCAGAGCTCAGAGGAGACTCCCTTAGCACAATGTGCAATAAAAAATCTGAGGCTCTCTCCGGAGGGTTCTATGGGGTGAGGCTACTCTGATTGGTTGTTGCAATTGTTTGGTCTCTTTTACAAAAAGAGGTGAATATGGTACAAAATGATATGAGGCCTAGGCCTTTCTTTCTCTTTTGTACCTACTGCTATGGTATTTTTTGTTTACCAAGGCTACCATTCCGACGACGGGGGAATGATACAAAGCATGGGAATCTATGAAAGTTCCAATACTGGGGCAAGCAGAACATGGAGGATGGGAGGGTTTGGTAAGGAATCTGCGGCTAGATAGAGTTTCTACCAGATAAGGCATTAGTGAAGGTAAGTAACTTGTTGATCTGATAGAGACTTCTAGCCACAGATTCCTTACCTTACAATAGATACCAAAACAATCTCTCCCTGGTGGAGGTGCTACACTACAAGGACGATCTAACAGGCAAAACTGACTGTCCAGGCAGCAATGCTTGGCAACTGTGTGCAACGATGCCCAAGTAGGTGCGGGACAGATGTCCGGGACTGGGACTTCACAAGCTAGTTGCAGCTTTGGCTGTGATGGAGTGCGCCCGCAAGCCCCCACGTGGTTGCTTCTTGGACACACAACAGCAAACTTGAGTCCTGCCTTTCCTTTCTTGGCATCTACAAATCCACTAAAGTATTGGTCTCCCACCCGGAAGTCTCTGGTTCAATCAATTTGAAACAACAATACTATTTTTGGATCCAGGCGGTGAAGTCTCTCCTCTTCCCTTTTTTGGGGGAGGGGGCAAAAAAAAGGCAGCATGATGCTTTGCCAGACATGGAAAAAAGGTAACCACCTTGGGTTAAAAGAAGGCACATATCTTAAGGAACAGCTTGTCTAGAAAAAAGGTAGAATACAGGGGATTAACATTCCCTAACCCTCCTAGCAGATGTTATGGTCGCAAGGAAGACTGTTTTGATGGTAAGCAGTCTCAGAGGACAGCTGTGCATTGGCTCAAAGGACAAGTATATTAAAAAGGTAAGAACTAAATTAAGGTCCCTTTGGGGCATAATGAAAGGTGTGCATTGGGGAGGGGGGACATACTACAAACCTTTCAGGAAACATGTCACAAGTTGTTCCTTAAACCACAAGAAAGTGGAGACGGACAAAAGGTAACTTTTAACTATGCCAAAAGCAAGGACTTGCCGGGCAAGTAATAAAGCAAACAGGACTTCAGATAAGGGAGCAGAGGATAAATGGACTAAACAGCACACCAACACACAAATTTGTCCCATCTGCCTTGAGGGAGGCCTGCCTGTCAGACTGACATCACACACTTTTGGAGGGAGGGCAAAAACTCTTAGCTGTCGCTGCAAAATCTTCACGCAAGCAAATGAGGTTCAGGTGCAGGACCCTGCCCTGTTGCTGCGACAAAAGATCCGCTCAAACGGGCAGCCTGATTGGATGACAGATGCTCATGTCCTGGCGTTCGAGATACCAAACTCTCTGTGCCCAATCTACAGCAACCCGGATGACTTTGACTTAGTCAGTCCTGATCTTTTTGATAACTCCGGGCAGAAAGGCATCCAGGGGTCCTGAGCTCCAATCAAGATAAAATGTGGCCGAGGGGCACCATGGAAATTCCAGTGTGCAGAGGTGCTGACAATGCATGTTGTCGGTGGTAGCAAATATATCTAACCAAGTTTCTCCCCAATCTCTGAAGAGATCTTGCACCATATCCGAATGGAGACGCTATTTGTGATCAGCGAGTCCTCAATGGACGAGTTTATCCACTCTGGCATTCAGAGAGCCTGCCAGATGCATTGGGAAAATGCCCTGATGTCCCAGCCATGTCCAGAGTCACAGGGCCCCTTGACACAGGTTCCACAATCCTACCATGCCATACTTTTTGCAATACCACATGGCGGTTGGGTTGTCCGTGAACACCTGAACCAGCCTTCCTTTGATGGAAGGAAGAAAGGTTTTTAATGCTTTTAATGCAAAGCGAATGGTTCTGAGTTCCAACAGTTTTATTTGGAGTCTCTGCTCTCCACCTCTCCCAGATGGGAGTGATGCATCTGTCAATACTGTGAGATCTGGGTGAGGAAGGAAGAAGGTACTGCAACCGATCCAATCACGATTTGTCAGCCACCACTGCAGATTTTTTGCAGTTCCCTCAAATATCTGAACCCAGGTCAGAGAGAATCCCCTGATACTACGCACACTTGGACTTCAGGTCCCACTGCACAGCCCGCATATGTCAGCAGGCATTTTTCATCAGCAGGATGCAGGAGGCCTTGAGACCAAGCAGCCTCAGGGTAAGTCTCACTAAAATCCAAGATAGAGGCTAAAATATCCGAATCATAGCCTGAATATACCGGACTCGCTGTTCCGGAGGATAGGCCTGAAACCGCACTGTATCCAGAACATCTCCGATGAAAAGGAGCATCTGAGGGGGAGTCAGATGTGACTTCAGCATGTACAAAGTAAATCCCAGCGAATGCAGGAGGTTCGCTTAGTTTGGAGGTGGGAGACAACTGCTTGGGGCGAGCCCGCCGTCAACAGCCAGTCGTCGAGGTAGGGGGAAGAGTGGAACACCTGACCTCCGCAGACGTGCTGCAGCCACCGCCAATCACCTTGGTGAACAACCTTGGGGCGGTGGTAAGGCCAAAAGGATCACAGCAAACTGATAATGCTCATGGTCCACCGTAAAACGCGGGTAATACATGAGGGCAGCCAGGACAGGGATATGGAAGTAGGTGTCCTGCAAGTCTAACCCTGCCAGTCTCCAGTGTCGAGGGCAGACAGAACCTGACCCAGAGTGACCATCTTTAAATTTTCCTTTTCGAGGAAGTAGTTTGGAGGGTATAGGCCTAGTATAGGGCGGAAGCCTCTGTCCTTTTTCAGCACCAGAAAGTGGCAGGAATAGCAAACACGACCTACGTACGACGCCGGAACCCTCACAATGGCTACTTTGGCCACAAGAGCCAGCACTTTCTGTCACAAGAGCAAAAGGTGGTCCTCTGCCAGCTGATCGGGGGATGGTGGCAACATTGGCAGGGTCTGGTAAAAGGTTAGGACATAAACATGCTGGTATATCTCTCCATGGGGCCGACAATGCCAAATCCTGCCACCAAACAGTAGCCCATGGTGGCAGGGTATGCTCAGACGTGAGTCCGTTGCTTACTTTGCCACTGGATTCAAGATAGCCTGGCTGATGAGGATTATGAATCTGAAACCGGTCCCAGGATGCTTGTTTCCGATCCAGGGAAGACATGGCTTGGCAGCTCGGGCTGGACTGTTCCCATGAGGCACAGGGTCAGACTGATTTGCATATGGCCATGTCTGAACTGGGGTGGCAGAGTGAGCTAAAGAATGGTGATGGATTAAACCCAGATCAGTTGACTGGGGGTGAATGCTTGATTTGCTCAAACGCTCCGTCCATCATCACCTTTTGTATCGCTTTGTTCGCCCTAAGTTGGCAGGGTATGCTCAGATGTGAGTCCCTTGCTCACTTTGCCTCTGGATTCAAGATAGCCTGGCTGATGAGGATTATGAATCCGAAACCGGTCCCAGGATGCTTGTTTCCGGTCCAGGGAAGACATGGCTTGGCAGTTCGGGCTGGACTGTTCCCATGAGGCACAAAGTCAGACTGATTTGCATATGGCCATGTCTGAACTGGGGTGGCAGAGTGAGCTAAAGAATGGTGATGAATTAAACCCAGATCAGTTTACTGGGATGAGTGTTTGATTTGCTCAAATGCTCCGTCCATCATCCCCTTTTGTATCGCACGGTGGTCTGAGGGCAAAATTAAAGGGGCTTTGAGGCAGCGGCTGCCGGGAAGAGCAGATTGGGTAGACTTCTGGCCTTGGTTACCACAAGTTTTGTGGGAGCCTCTAAAGGACTGAGGGACATGCTGGCATGGTGGCTAGGGGGGAAAGACACAGCTGATAACCCATACCATAGCAAGAAGTAGAAAGTGGAATGTGGCTGTCACGGGCCATGGTGAGCTCTAACGACCTAACAGTGGCGCTGCTAAAACGCTCAAGCACAAAAGACGCCTTGCTGCCTCAAACACGAAGGGCATGTCCATAAGGGATGCCTGGACATCTCCCGAAAAGCCAGTTGTTCTCAGACAGGCCTGATGTTGAAGCACCATTCTGGAAGCAATGGCTCTGTCCAGTGAGTCGGTTGTATCCAAGTGAACTTCACTGCATCTCTACCATAGCTTGGGAGAGTATTGATCGGGCCTTATTAGAGACCATGGGCAGCACTTGCGCAACCGAATCCCATACAGTATAGTAATATCAGCCAATAAGCATGTGGTGTTCACTGACCACAGTGCAGGACTGGCGGAAGATAAAATCCTCTTTCTAAAGGTGTCTAAATATTGTGGAACCCCTATCCATGGTGTGGTAGCGAGGGCAGCAGGATTAATTTTGGAGGTGCGTCCTAGACTAAGAGGCCCTCAGGGGTGGGGATCTGGGAGAGGAAGGCTGGGTCCCAGGGACCTGAGCAATGGACAGTGGTCCTGTGCACTGGAGTGCCTGTGCAGTGCTTGGCTTAGACACAGAGCAGGTCACCAGTGAGGGCTTCACTGGGGGGGGGATAGGGGTCCTGAGGGGGGGCATCCCAGGTTGAAGCACCACTGTCAAGATGTTGGTCTTGACCTCTACTTTGGGCAGCGTCAGGTCTAGGACCTCAGCTGCCCTCCAGAACACAATTGCAAAAGAGGCCCCATCCACTGTAGCCACCATGTGAGGAGAGAGGAGACCAGTGTCAGGCGAGATATCCAGACTACCTCAGATCCCTTCCATTCATGCTCTTCAGAGGGCCCTTTAGATAAATAGGGCTCCACAATAGGTTTGCCTCAGTCAAGGGTCGTCAACGGCACCTGGAATGGCTCCATTGAAAAGGTCCCCTGAGGAGATCACAAAGTTGCAACCAGGGCTGATCTGGACCCACCAATGGATGCTGAGGGTCTGACCAGCACTGAGAGTGAACTCCAGAGGAGCCCAATCGCTCAAAAACTAGGCTCATGGCCTTATTCATTTCTCAAAGTTGGGCATTGGTGCTCCAGGAAACTCGAGGAAGTGGGATGCGGACCCAGGCTCAAGCGATACAGGGACGACCCGGGGCTGGACTTGTGGCGTCATTCCCGCGTCTCATTCAAATGAGTCAAAGAACGCTTGGATTACTTCCTATGAGACTTACCTGAAAAAGTCCTAGATCACGACTTCAACCTCCCTCGCGAACAGGACTTGGAGCTGTGTGGAGATGCAAGTCAAGCAGCCAGAAGTTTCATGGATCACTCATGGATGGCCTTCATTTCATGGTTGTAAAATCCAGACAGTCGTTAAAGTTGTGGTCCATCTCCAGGCACCGAAGGCACACAAATTGGAGGCCTGTCACAGTTATATGTCTGTGACTGGCTCCACAAAGTTTAAAACCAGTAGATTTTTTGAGCGACATACCCAAAAGAGATGGGTAATAAGATTGAAAAAGGCACACTGGCCATTGCAGTTGCCAAAAAGGTAAAAAAAAGTCATTCAAAAAGTGACTGAGGAGAGTTCGACCAAGGTGCAGAAAAGAAGAAACTTGGGTAAGTGTGCTGGGGTGGTACCTCTTTAGGCATCTCATGTGTCACTTCTGGCACGAAGACATTGACTAAGCCATGTGAATACGAACAACGCCACCTGCTAGCATGCAAACTGACAGCTAAAAAAACTGTCCGGATTCAACTTGATGCCTGGGAATATTCTAAGGTAAGAAATGTGTGGCTAGAAGTCTATCAGATTATATGTTTGCACTGATGTGAGCTTTTATCCTGTTCGGTGGGGTTTTAAAAGTAATTATTGGTTTAAACAGAAAACAGGGGGGGCGTGGCCAAGATGGCGGCGGAGTAGTTTTGCTCGCCAAGGCGATACAAGGCATCCACAGGAAGTTCCGGGAACCGAGAGGGGGCAGAAAGTGATCCCAGGCTGCCCTGCTGATGGAGGATCGGTCAGGCTGTTGAGCGGCTCCTGTCTCCGCTGAATCCGGCAGCCGCAGCTCGAGTACGGCGATCGGCCGTGGTGACAGTGATAGTGCTGGGATCGCCCCGGTGGAACCGGTGGTGACAGAGAAGGCCCCGGTTGCAGTAACGTCTGTCTGTATTGGCGTTGGCAGAGCCCTGACCACATTGCGGAGTGAGGCGGCGCGGGAAGTGAAGCCGGGAGCCCGCTGCCTCCTGCAGATCTGTGTGAGGGCCTGTCAGCGGCACCGTTTCGGTGACCACGAGGCCCGCTCCTGGAGCTTTCACTCCGAGGACATTAGTGGCGGAGTCCACCTGACTCCAAGGTGCAAGTTTTTAGATAAGCTGAGGTGGCGGCTGGTGTGCAGGTCCGGGCCGAGTGGCTGAGCCACTTGCAGCGGCCTACAACGGGTGAGTGGCTGATCCGCATCGTGCAACGCATCGGGTGCACATTGACGGCCAGTGAGAGTGGTGAGGGAGTGGAGTTGTATCGCTGCATCAGAGGGGCCAGAGTGAGTGGTGGGATGTAGAGGCCCTGCATGACTCAGACAGTGGAGAGCCTTTGAGGGCCGGTCAGCTTCCTCACTGAGACTTCGGGGGAGAACCCAGATCAGACTCACCCATCATCCTAGAGGGCAGTGAGTCCCTGATCAAATCTGCAGCCGGGGCGCCTTAGGCCTTGCCATCTGGCCTCTTTTCTTCTCGCTGCTGCGGGTGGCCCTGGCTGGCTTGAGACTCTTCTGCGCTGGCAGGCCGGTAGAGGGTGTGCCTTAGACGCTATTGATAGAGTACCGGTGCTGCGTGCCTACAGTTGTGCCTGTCCCACGCTTGGAGCTTGAGATGCCCCGCTCTGGGGCGGCAGTTGTTGGTGGTCTTTGACTTTTGTGGTGAGGCCTCACAGGCATTGTCCCGCGCTTAGTGGAGCTGCTGTTTACCGGCCACGACGGGGCCCTGAGTGTGCGACAACAACAATACTACTGGGGCCTATTCAACGACCCTTAGAGGGGTGAGGTTAGACTTGAGACTGAACGCCCCGTGTGCAGAGGTCCTGTTCAGGTCCGTGCTCGTTCCTCCTGCCGCTGTTGTCGATTGGCAGAGCCTCTGTCCCCCCTCCTGAGGCTGCGAAGCCCGGCCTGCTGTGGCCATGACCACCCCACGAGCCAAGAAAGACACCATGAACAAGGATCCATCCATTAAAGACCTGCTCCAGAAAACAGGCGGGAAAAAGTACGGCGAATCAGGGATGGATTCGGACGCAGGCCCTGCTGCTGAGCCGGTCACAAAGGGGTTCATGGAGTAGCTCTTCAGCTCTTTCCGGGAAGACTTCGATAGCCTGCGTCAAGAAATGGCCTCCGTAGTCAAGCAGCTCCGGGCAGAGCTCAACGAAGTGGGGGACAGAGTGGACACCCTAGAACACAATGGGGACAGACGAGAGGAAGAGCTTGCCACCCAGGCCCAGGAACCTATTGACCTCTGCAAACAGAACAACGAGTTATACTTCAAGCTGGAAGACCTTGAAAACCGTGCGAGGCGCTCTAATATTCGTATTAAGGGTGTGCCACTTCTGGCAGACGGTGGCAAGCTGGAAGAATGGGTCCTTCGCCTCTTTAAACATATGGCCCTGAAGTTGCGAGACAAGGAGGTCACGTTGGATCAAACACACCGGGCCACAGGACATCTTGACTTGCCTACATTCCTACCGCCAGAAGGAGATTATCATGGCTGTCACACTGGACCGATCGAGGAATTCGAGGGCGTTCAGGTTAGGGTCTTCCAGGATGTCTCACCTTGCAGCGGCGTAGGGAACTGCAACCAGTCACATCACTCCTCTGCGAACAGGGAATTCGGTACCTTTGGGGGCACCCATTCTGTCTGTCCTTTGTCTGGAATATTGAAATGCATGTGGTGCGTAACTTACATGAAGCAAAGGCCATACTTGGTGGTGCTCTGTCTGTGGCGAAGGATTCCTAAGCGGCAGAGGGAGGTCCATCAACCGGGAAGCCGCCGAGAGCGGGTAAGAAACAAGGCCCTAGGAGGGGCACTCAGATGAAGCTTTCGGAGGAGGAGCGACAACGGTAACGGAACGCCTTGCTCAGTGAGCTGCAGTGCCGGGAGATCTCCAGAGGCTGATGCCATCGATTGTCCCTGGTGATTGACATTCCGCGTTCTGATGATACCACTATGGGTCTGAGACCAGCGGTTCAAGATATCGGTCTCAGTAAGGGAGCCCCACCTTCCGGATGGTGATGACCGACCCCCAGACACACAGAACCTTGCACGTTGGTGCAGTTTGTTCCTGTTGGAAGACGTCATTGATGTTTTTCTGTGATTTTCATTTTTTCTCTATGCCTTTTTCTCCTCTCTGTCTCTTCTTTTCTTCCTTGTCCACCCACGAGGGATCTGAAGCTCTCCCACGGACAGGTAGGGTGTACCTTCGACTTTGGTGGTCAGGGGTGGCGGGTGAGTTCGGGGAGGACGGGGCCATCTGGGGGGAGGTTGGGGCGGCTGGGTTCAGTGGGGGGCGCTACTTGTGAGTCTTCCCAACTTTTCCACAATCTAAGTGAGCTAGTTGCTCTGCCAGATGCCCAGGTTTTACCCCATATATACGCACAGGGCCCGCCCCATCAGGCTTGAAGACAGCGCGGTGCTGCAGGGGAGGCGGAGTGCTTGGATGGTTGCCCAGTGGTGGAGTGCGGGAAGGGGAGTGGGTACCCTGTCACCCTTGGTTTTTCATTGCGACTGGCTGGATAGATGCACAGAGGTGCCTTTTCATAGTGGCCCATGACTCATCTTAAAGTAGTAATCATGAGCTTCAATGTGCGGGCCTTAATTCGCCGGCGATGCTGTGTGCGCTTCTAGCCTTGTTGAGAGATGCTAAGAGCGATATTTGCCTCCTACAAGATACCCATCTCATATGACCGGACTGGAGGAGACTCCGATCCATATGATTCGATAGACAATATTTTACTCCTAGGCAAAGGAAGAAGGCTGGGGTGGCGATCCTCCTGGCCACGCATTTCCAGGGGACTGTAGTGGGGAATTTCGCGAAAGTCACTGGGCGCCTGCTGGCCCTGCGGATACTAATGAGAGAGCGAGTACATGCGATAGTCTCAGTCTATAGCCCCATTGAGCACCAGGAGGCTTTCTTGCGCGATACGTTAAACTTACTTCTGGTGTCTCCTTGGTAATCGAGGGTGACTTTAATTTAGTTCCGGCTGCACAGCTGGACAGGTCGACACTTAGAGTGGGACATATGGGTTCGATCTCCGACACAACACTACAGAGACTGAGGGAAGCTGACCTTATGGACGCCTGGCGCCATCGCTTCCCGTCCGCGCAAGAGTACACCTTCTTCTCTGTGGCTCATCAAACGTACGCCCGCATCGATCTCTTTTGAACCTCGCCCAGGGTCACGACGTCCACTGACGACATCTCTATTGGGGTGGCAGCACTCTCGGATCACTCTCCGGTCATCTTAACGCTGACCCTCCCTGGCGGCTCCCCAAGGCGGCATTCGTGGCGCTTAAATCGCACTTTGCTTACATATGAATGATATGATGCTAATATAACTGAGTTAAGGGGGCTATCAAAACCTACCTGGAATTGAATGACGAGGGCTCAGTTGAGGTTATCACGCTCTGGGACGCCCTGAAGGCTGTCCTTCGTGGGAGCTGTATTGCTATTGCGGCAAACCTCAGTAAGGACCGTAAAGCCTAAAGAGAGGAATTGGAGGTTTAAAACTGGGAGCTAGAGGGGGGTTGGCACTGCCGTACGGGGGCGGTTCAAACATAGACTACTCACGCAAGCGAGAAAGCAACTGCGAGCGTTAGATCTCGATCGCGCTGAATACGCTTTTCTCCGCACCAGGCAGCGCTACTATAAGGGGGGAACAAGGCTGCGAGACTTCAGGATCTTCGGGCTGAGATAGCGACACGTCGGGTCGCAGAACTCACGAATGCCCGGGGTGAGACCCTGCGGGTGGATGGGGAAATTGCGTCTGAATTTGAGGCCTTCTATAAGGCGCTATACTCGGCTGAAAGCCTGGATCCTATTGCGATAGAGGAATACACGCAAGCGGCGCCAGTGACTCCGCTGCTGGACTCCATTATAAGCACCCTGGAGGCAGATATCCGCCCTGAGGAAGTTTTGCGGTCTATTCAGAGGCTGGCGGCTGGTAAGGCTCCAGGGGAGGATGACTTCCCGGTGGATTTTTATCAAGTTTTTGGGTCGGACCTCGCTCCCCTCCTGGCGCGTCTGTTCAACACTTTTAGCGCCAATATGAAACTCGCCCCATTGATGTCCTTGGCAGAGGTTGTGGTCATTCCCAAGCCTGGGAAGGACCCAGAGAGTGCGCCTCTTACTGCCCCATTACCCTGCTTAACGTGTACTTAAAATATTTTTACCAGTATTTTGGCATCCCGTCTTGCCCCGCACATGCAAGGACTGGTGGACCCGGATCAGTCGTGTTTTATCCCAGATCGCAATTGTGGAGACGGGACTCGATGGCTGTGCCATCTCTTGGATAAGAAGCAGCGCACCCAGATCCCACCGATACTCCGGAGATGGATGCCGAAAAGGCATTTGACAGGGTTCACTGGCCATATTTGCAACAGGTCCTCTGCCGATTCGGACTTGGGGAGCGATTTCGGAAATGGGTGGGCTGTGTTCACCAGGGGCCGCAGGCCCCTGGTAAATTCGGGTCAACGGGGTGGTCTCCAGGTCCTTCTAGATTGGGCGTGGCACGAGGCAGGATTGTCCACTCTCCCCTCTTCTTTTTGTGCTGTACATGGAGCCATTTGCTGAACCGGTCTGCCAACTCCACACGGTCACCGGGATCCGGATGGGCGATAGGGAGCACAAGATTTCATTGTACGCGGATGATGTGCTCCTTTACTTGTCTCGTCCATTGCTCTCCCCCCCTTGTTGGCGGTGGTTGCCGCCTTTAGTGCGGAATTGGGATTCAAAATTAATCTGAAGATCCTCTCCCTGTGGGGCAACTCACGCAAACCCTCTCACACGGGATGGCTGCACAAAATTTGGTTTATAATGGGGATGGAGCGAATACAGGCCTCCCTCACACAAACCACGGACACGTTCAGGGAGATATGGTCACCCTTGATTGCACTACTCACCACCGAATTCCATGAGCTGACATGCCCCAAATATCTCAAAGTTCTCAGACTGGTAGATGAGTTCCACAAACCTTAAGAAGCTCAAGGAACGACGAAGAAACGGAAGAGACCCAGGTGAATCCCTAATAAAGTCTTGGCTGAACACACCGGGGAGGGGGGGGTGGGGAGGGGGGGGGGCGAGACGATAAGTACTGTTGTTGGGAAGAGGGGAGTTACAAGTTGGGGGGTGGGGAGGGGGGTTCTTTGGTACAACACGTTGTTTGAAAATGGCCTCCACTGCACACATGGACACATGACCCGAGCCCGTACGGTTTGGGAGCCCCGTGCCGGGAGCCTGGGTGGGACATACAAGATTTGGAGGATTGCAATTGTCCTGTCACTGCAATGCACTATGTTGATGCCAATAAAAACACATTTGATCAAAAAATAAAAGGTAAAAAAAATTAATCTGAAGAAAACTCAGGAGCTGAGTCTCACGATCCAGCGGCGGACCGATTCCAATTGTTGCAGCTCTTCCCATTCTCATGGGCTGTCAGCGATATCACGTTCCTGGGGCTCTGGTTTTTTTTGACTACCGCAAAGACAGCCCAGGTGAACTGCTCGGAGATGCTGGCCACGGTTTGCCATGCAATGAACAACTGGAAGAAATATGTTCTCTCCTGGTTGGGCAAGATACTTATTTGTGACTGGAGGACGGAGGCCTTGGGGTCCCCCATCTTGGCCGCTACTACGAGACGGCACAGCTGCGCTGGATGGTGGAATGGTACCAACTAGAGTCCGAAAAGCACTGGTGCTTCATGGACAGGGGCGTGGCTGGGATTCACATCTGGAAGGTACCCTGGCTCCCCAGGTGACATTGCCCACAGGGCGTGTACCTCTCCCCGGTCCTGCGCGCCACCATGAAGGTATGGGACAAGGTCAACGAGCAATGTCAGCTGTCAACAGCTATGTCACCCCAGACTCCTTTAATTGGGAACCCTAGGGAATGCCTACCTGAATTGGCAAGAAGCAAACTGTAAACGTATTGGTGACCTTTTTGATATACGGGGAATTATGGACTTCCCCCAGTTGGTGACCCATTATGGGATCCCCAAGGAGGCGTACTGGCAGAACCTAGCACTACAGCAATGGCTCACGCAGTACCAGATCTGTATACATGCAGGTCGTCTCCCTACAAAATTTGAGATCTGGTACAATACTCGCACCTCAAACAAACGCCTCTTGTCAAACATTTATAACTTTCTCAACAAGGCCAAGAATCCACCTAAGTTCCCAGCACAGCATAGGTGGGAATCGGAGCTGGGTCGGGAATTGTCCCCGAAAGAGTGGGAGGACGTTATCCAGAGGGCCCGGGCATCATCTTGCAGCACCTCAGGGAAGGAGATGCTTCTAAAAATTGTGCACTATTGGTATTATACCCCTGCACGTGTTGCCAAGTGGAGCAGCAATCTATGTTGGCATGTTTGCGGTCAAGAGGGCACACTGTCCCACATTCTCTGGCACTGCCCTAAGATACAGACATTCTGGACTCCATTTTGCCCTTAGTTGACCACATATTCCAGACCGAACTTCCCAGATTTCCCAGTTACATCCTGTTGGGACTTCCTAACATGGTGTGCATCCCAACCCCCGTAATCATTGCTATAAGAAAATTGCCCTTTTGGGGTAGCACCCAACAGTTTAAAAAGGAAGAAAACAAGTTACTTACCTGTAACTACAGTTATCCAGTATTGGTATCTTTCATAGATTCACATGCCTGAATCATTCCCCGTCGTCGAGGCGGGAGTCCCACGGTAAATTATATATATATAGCAGTGCCTAAAAACCATTAGTAGTAGGCTAGAAAAGGATATAGGCCCAACTAGGCCCAAAACTTAGCAGCCTATCTACATCATTATGTAAAAAGAACTGAAAAAAGTAGCCTCAGCCAATCAGCTGTCCTCACCCTCTAGAACCTTCCCAGCTCAGGCAGTTCTCCTCAGATTTTCCCAGCACAAGTGAGAAGTAGTATCCATAATAAGAACTGCCCAGTCGGGGAGGAGGGTGGGTGCATGTGAATCTATGAAAGATACCAATACTGGATAACTGTAGTTACAGGTAAGTAACTGGTTTTCTTATCCAGTATTGGGGTATCTTTCATAGATTCACATGCCTGAATCAGAATAGCAAGCAGTAATAACCATAACTGTCGGTAGAGGAAGGTGGGAGACAATCCAAACCATATATCCCCACACAACCTGGAAGGTACTAGAGCAAGAACATATTTCAGTACATATGCATAATCATGACAATACCTTCATATACCATATATATAGAACATTAAAACAGTATGTTAGCACAAATGTGACAATAGAAAACAAGAAAAAACTATAAAAGGCTGACCTCAGTGAAGAAGATGCTGCAACACTGCTTCTCCCACTGACGTATCTTCATGTAACACCGGCTGCAGGCAATAGTGCTTGGTAAAAGTATGGACACTTTTCCATGTAGCAGCACGGCAGATGTTTTCCAGGGTCACCCCTGCAAATAAGGCTGTAGACGCTGACATCATCCTGGTTGAATGCGCCTTAACCGTTCTTGTCAGTGGCTTGTTCGCTTTCTCATGACAGAAGACAATGACAGAGGAAAGCCATCTGGCAATAGTTGCTTTCGTCACAGCCTGACCACGTGTAGCTTGGCCATAAGCTACAAACAGTTGGGTAGATTTGCGCAAATCTTTTGTCTTTTGTAAATAGAATTTGAGACATCTTTGGACATCCAAGGAATGCAGCATCTTTTCAGCTGGAGTCTTGGGGTCTGGAAAGAAAGATTTTAGTTTCACCGGTTGATTGATGTGAAACTGGGTCGGAACCTTGGGAATAAACTTAGGATGAGTTCTAAGTGTCACACAATCTTTTGAGAAATGTAGGAAAGGTTCCGATATAGTGAACGCTTGTATCTCACTTACTCTCCGGGCTGAAGTGAGGGCCAACAAAATAGCCACTTTCCAAGTCAAGAATTTAAGTTCTGATTTATGAATTGGTTCAAAAGGCCTTTTCAGCAATTGAGATAACACAATATTGAGATCCCACTCAGGAGGAGGAGGCCGCACTGGAGGGAAAACTCGAAATAATCCTTTAAGGAACTGTTTAATTAAAGAGGAAGAGCACAAAGATGGCTTGTTGTAACTCTTTCTGAATCTGGATATGGCAGCAAGGTGAACTTTGATAGAAGAAAAAGCGAGACCTGATCTGGCTAGAGACAACAGATAAGGCAGAATCTGCTCTGGAGGAGCTTGTAGTGGATGGACATCACGCTCTCCGCACCATAAACAGAATCTCTTCCATTTGAAGCGATAGGTTCTGATTGTAGACTGTGCACGAGCCTGAGATAGAACAGCTCTACAGTCTGGAGAAATCTCCAGGTCCTTAAACTCTAGGAAGTCAGGAGCCAGGCGTGCAAGTGCAGCGACTGAGGATCTGGATGAAGTATTTGTCCTTCCTCCCTTGTCAGCATTGAAAGTGTCGGCTTGAGGCGCAGTGGAGGTTGATGGGAGAGTATCAGAAGCTCCTGGAACCAATACTGTCTTGGCCAGCGAGGAGCAATTAGGATTAGAGAGCAACGTTCCCTCTTCATTTTCTGTAGAACCTTTGGGATGAGAGGAATTGGAGGGAAGGCATACGCAAAGATTCCTGTCCACCTCATCAACAGGGCATTTCCTCTCGATCCTTGCTGTTGGAACCTGCTGGCAAAGTATATGCATTTGCTGTTCTGTTGCGTGGCAAACAGGTCCAGCGTTGGTGTGCCCCAGAGCTGGAAAATTGTTTCCACTTGGCTTTGTTCGAGTTCCCACTCGTGACATCCTGTGAACGATCTGCTGAGATCGTCGGCCAGAGAATTCTGAATTCCCTGAACATGTTCCGCTCTGAGGGAAATTTTGTGATGGAGTAACCATTCCCACATTTCTTGCGCTTGAAGAGACAGGGCTAGAGATTTCGTGCCCCCTTGCTTGTTTATGTAAAACATGCTGGTGGTGTTGTCCGTGCGCACCAGCACTGCAGAGCCCGCAATTCTTGGCAGGAAGGCTCGCAAGGAAAGAAAAATGGCCCTCAACTCGAGGCAGTTGATGTGTTTGTGCTTGTACTGATGGGACCACCGTCCCTGCACTTGAAGGTCTTGAAGATGGCCTCCCCAACCCTCCATGGAGGCATCTGTCATCAGAATAAATTCCGGTAGGGTCTGAAGAAAAGTGAGCCCCGGAGACAAATTTTTCTTTGCCGCCCACCATAGAAGAGCTTGTTTCATCTTGGGCGTGACCTTGATACGGTCCTCGAAAGATCCGTCTATCTGCCGCCACTGTCGATGCAATTCCTCTTGTAGAGGCCTCATTCTGAGTCGAGCCAGTGGGACTAGATGGAGTGCAGAGGAACACATCCCTAGCAGGGAAACAAACTGTCGGACCGAAAGAGACTTTTTTGACCGTATTTGACTTGCCAGCTTTGTGATTTTGTCCTGACGAATTTGGGTCAAGAAGGCCTTGCACTGAGAAGTGTCTAGTACTGCTCCTAGGAACGTCAGAATTCGTTTGGGTTGCAGTTGTGATTTTTTGACGTTGAGGGTCAGGCCCAGGTTCGAGAACATTGACAGAGCACTTGTGACCGATTGCTTTGTTGAAGTTTTTGTCGGACTCTTTATTAACCAATCGTCGAGGTACGGGAATACTTGGATTCCCTGTGACCTCAACGCAGCTGCAACCGGAACTAGAGTCTTGGTAAAGATTCTCGGTGCAGATTTCAGGCCGAAAGGGAGGACCTTGAATTGAAAATGGACACCAGCCACTGTGAATCTCAGATACTTGCGGTGGTTTGGATGAATGGGAATGTGGAAGTAAGCGTCTTCCATATCCAAGGAAGCCATGAAATCGCCTTCCATGAGGCAATTGAGGACATCTGCGAGCGTCACCATGCGGAAACTCTGCTTTTTCAGATATTTGTTTAAGTTTCGTAGATCCAAAATTGGACGCCACTCTCCTGAAACCTTTTCCACAAGGAAAAAACGAAAGTAAAACCCCTGATTTTTCTGGGATGTTGGAACTTTTTCTATCGCATTTTTGTGTAGCATCTTCATGGCTTCCATGTATAACAAATGAAGACGAGGAGGGGAGGGACCCCTGGGCGGAGACGTTGGAGGTTTCTGCAAGAACTCCAGAGTGTGTCCGTGTTTGACTATGTCCAGAACCCACTGATCTGAAGTTATCTTCCGCCACTGTTGATAAAAGGCGGAGATCTTGGCGCCCACGGGGAGGGAAGGAAGAGAGGATGGTGTCCGGCAAAACTCACTGGCGTTTATTTGAATCGCGTCCCTGGTAGTTAGAACGTCGTTTCCCTCCTTGACGAGAGAAACCCGCTGACGATGACTGTCGATAGGACTGTTGGTAGTACGGCTTATTTTGAGGCTGATACGGGCGGTTTTGCTGATTTTGATAATGTCCTCTGGAAGGAAAACCACGGCCTCTTGCTCCTCTGAAAAAACCTCGCTTATACTGTAGTGTACCAAGCGATTTGGCCGTATCAGTATCCGTCTTGATCGCAAGCAATGCGTCATCTATGTGTTTGCCAAACAATAACTCGCCATCATAGGCCATGTCAAGTATTTTGGTCTGGACTTCAGGTCTGAAAGAAGTCGCCTTGAGCCATCCGTGCCGTCTAAGAACTGCCGCTCCGGCCAATTGTCTAAAGGCTGTATTAGAGACATCGAGGGCGCAGTCGATAATCTCAGAAGCTGCCCGCTCGCCTTCCATGACAACCTTCCTGACCTCTTCAACACGGTCTTCGGGAACCAGGTTGATGAATTCCGACAGATCTGACCACATTTGTCTGTCATAACGTGCTAAAATTGCCAAAGAATTAGCAATCTTAACAGTAGCAGCGGCATTAATTGACAACTTCTTCCCAATCGCATCCAACCTCCTGCCCTCTTTGTCTGGAGGTGTTGAAATTGGTGCTGCCGGATTCTTGGATCGTTGTTGAGCCGCTTGTAAAATCACTGAGTCAGGTCGTGGATGACCGATCAAACATGAAGGAGTATCCGGTGGTGCTCGGTACTTCTTGTCGACTCTTGGAAGAACCGCCGGGATGGACGCTGGCGTCTTCATTATATTAATCCCTTCTTTCCAAATGTATTCAATGATAGGGATAGATCTAGATACCCTTCTATACCCTTCTTTGAAATCATGAAGAAAACAGTCAGTCTGCTCAACCGAAACTGTAATTGCAAATCGAGCAGCTGCCCGATGCATGATGTTATGAAAACCTCCTATGTCTTCTGGCGGAGAATCTGAAGGTCGTGGCAAATTAGGAGAAGGCATAGGAATGATGTAATCATTCCATGGTTCCGTAGGCGTAGAATCCGGAAGCTCACCATCCTCACTTTCATCCTCATCTGGAGAGGAGACGTCAACATCATGACCACCAGCCCCGGGGTCAACATCCTGCCTTGGCGAGTGCGAAGGATGTGGCGGGGAATTTGTCGGCAAGACTACTGGCACAGGATTTGGAGCAGGCAGAGTTGGTGGAAACCTCTGACGATAATCAGCCAGCATGGCCTGCAAATCATGAATGAGAGAAGACGGAAGATGAGTCGTGTCTTCTGCGTGTTGTTGCTCCTGATGATAAGGAGTAGCTAAATTTTCCTGATAGTAATGAACGTCATCATCATCTTCATCCTCTTGATATTTGATGTGTAACTGAGAAGGATGATGGGCAACTCCAAAAGGCTCGTCATCATCCCCTTCATCATCAGAATCTGCCTCCACGTAGTTTTCCAGAATATGCGAAGGCAAGAGGGGAGACAAATGAGAGTAACTCTGTCTCTGAAATGATTTCATCTGGAAATGGGTATACTGTACCCTCACCGGAGATGTGGGCAACAAATGCGTAGACGGCGCATTCAAAGATGCTAGCGCTGCTGTCGACGGTAGAAGTGAAACAGAAGTGTGAGTTGCTGGCATTGTCGTCGACGGTATCGTCATCGGAGTTGGAATCGTCGACGAGGACTGTGTTGAAGGCGTCCTAGTAGACGGATCCGTCGACGGACTCTTCGTCGTCGATGGAGCTGAAACCTTTGTCGACGGGCTCGTCGTCGACGGACTCGTCGTCGACGGGGTCTTCGTTGACGGACTTGTCGTCGACGGGGTCTTCGTCGACGGACCTGTCGTCGACGGGGCCTTCGTCGACGAGGCCTTCGTCGACGAGGCCTTCGTAGACGGGATCTTCGTCGACGGGATCTTCGTCGACGGGGTCTTCGTCGACGGGATGGTGGAAACCTTCGTCGACGGGGTAGTCGTCGACGGAAGCGTCGACGGAAGCGATGACGAATGCTTCGTAGATGGTGATTTGGTCGTCGACGGAAGGCTCGTCGACGACGAGCTTTTCTTCAATGATTTTTTCTCTGAAGAAGAAACCATGACGGACATCACAGGAGAAGTAATTGCTGAGGTGGTAACAGTACTTGAAGACGTAGAGGACGTAGAATAGGTGGTGACAGTGAGAGAGGACACCAAAGAGACAGCTTTAGTGCGGACTGTACTCACAGTAGAAGCTGTTGACGCAGCACTCTTCGTGGACTCAGAGGGTTTATGAGAGAGTTTAGGTTTTTTCAGCCTCTCAGGAGAACACCTCTCTTTGGAACTGGCTCTCTTACTTGAGGTAGAGGCTCTGTCCTCATCATCTGTGGCAGACGACTTCAGCCACAAAAGAACTCTTGCCTCTCTATCCCTGATGGTCTTAGGAGGGAAGGTTCGACATATCCTGCAATCCTTCACAACATGTGAAGGATGCAAACAATAAATACAATCAGAGTGCTGGTCGTCCACATGTACCCTCTTCTTGAAGCAGGAACCACAAGCCTTGAATAGAGCCTTCTTTTCAGACATCTTGAGAGAATTTTGAAGAAATTTTGAAGAAAACTGAGTAGGCACTCAGGGAGACTCCCTTACACACGAAGTGCGGTGAAAATCTGAGGAGAACTGCCTGAGCTGGGAAGGTTCTAGAGGGTGAGGACAGCTGATTGGCTGAGGCTACTTTTTTCAGTTCTTTTTACATAATGATGTAGATAGGCTGCTAAGTTTTGGGCCTAGTTGGGCCTATATCCTTTTCTAGCCTACTACTAATGGTTTTTAGGCACTGCTATATATATATAATTTACCGTGGGACTCCCGCCTCGACGACGGGGAATGATTCAGGCATGTGAATCTATGAAAGATACCCCAATACTGGATAATAAGAAGTAGAGACAGAGAACTGGAACCATAGGCGGCGAAACATCTTCATTCATCTAATAAGACGGTGGCGATATTTTATATGAAAATGCTTGTGTCAAGAAAATTATGAACATTACTGAATGACAATGATTTGCATTCATGTTTAGTTTATATGTGTCATGGCAAATATGATTATGACAGTTCAGTTTGAGTTAATGCCGGTTTACTGCATTATGGGTGCTGTAGTGTTTAGGCAAATTTGCATAAAGCGCTGCCGGCGGGAAAGTGTTTGTAATTAGCCTATCAGGAAGCCGCAAAGAGATGTTCACATGGTTAAATAAGGGAGGACACAGGGAGTACTGACAGTTTGGGACGGAGCAGAGGCTGGAAGGATTTTAATGATTTCACGGCAGGTAAGAGAGGGGTTGTGCAGCTTAACTGAGGGGTGAATGTGTGGGTAGAGACTGAGCTATGGCGGGATGAAAGGAGATTTGGTGGGCAACATGAATATAGTAGGAACAGGAGTTAGGGAGAAGTTGAAGCGCTTTTCATGAAAGCGAGTAAAAGGGACAAAATCGGTTAAAATAATGTAAAAAACAAAAGATTTGGTTAAGGATGCAACTCCTGGGGGAAAGTATGCCCTGTTCAGTTTGAAAGCGAAATAGAATGACCGGGGAAGGGAGTTTGAATGATGACATGTGGCACGAAATTCGAGAGAAAGGAAGGGAAAGCGGACTGTACAGTAGGCCGGGGACCCTATGTGAATCACGTTGGGGATGTTTCTCGTTAGCATAGCACTTTGTGAGGAGGAGTGTGAGCATTCTTTGAGTACTGCACATGGAAAATGTACAGTAGGTGAATAGGAGAGGGCTGATTTGTAATTGGCACATTGTAGCAAAGAATATGTTAATGTCATACTGCGGTAAAATATTCAATTATGAACTCAAATTGGTAATTGTCATTATTGTTTTTATTGTCATTTCACAGTGACCCCCGAAGAAGGGCACTTGATTGCCCGAAATGCATTGGGTTTTTTAATAAAAGCACTGCCTTGGATGAATTGTTGCATTGGTCGTGTTCCTTTTTTGAGGTCCGGATGGTCACGATTGGAGCATTAGAAGTTTGGAAAATGGCAAATAACTCCACGTGTGGTTGGAATTAACACAGTTTTACTGAAAAAGAAATGTTGAGAAACTGGTTAACAAAGATTAAGGGCCAGATGTAGGTAAATCTGATTTACCGACTCTAGAATACCGAATGTTACCGATTCGGTATTCTAGATTCGGTAAATCAGATGTAGGTAAAAATTCGGTACAGGCCCATAGGAATCAATGTCAATTACTGAATCGGTAAATACCGATTCGGTAAAATTACCGATTTTGCAAGGGGAACAGGGTGTCACTTTGACACCCTGTTGCACCCCTGATTTTGGCTTGTGTGCCATGTGACACACATACACGCCCTTAGGGCATGTATGTGTGCCACATGGCACAGGTGTACATGCACAGATGTGCATGTACACAGGAATTCGTTATTTACCATGCAATAGTATTACATGGTAAATAACGAATCGGTAATGGCCTGTGGCACTGTTTGAAGTGCCACCTACATCTGGATTTACCGATTCGGTAAATTTACCGATTCGGTATTTTACAGAATCGGTAAATTTACCGAATTGGTAAATATACCGATTCTGTAAATCTAAGGCCCCCTACATGTCAAACACCAAATACCGGTCGGTAACGGCCGAAATCGGCCGTTACCGACCGGTATTTGGTGTCCTACATCTGGCCCTAAGTGATTAAAAAGGACTGTGAACAAAACTGCCATGATGGCGCTTTTAGCAGTGCAACCTGCAGAGTCGTAGATGACGCCTCATCTCTACAATCGGACTTCCTAATCCCCTCACATATCCTCTCCGCTCCTGTAGGGGTAGAGCGATCACCCTAGCGCTGGGTGCAGCTAAGCAGGTCCGCCTGGTGAAGTGGGGCACAGATGCTATCCCAACAAAACTAGATTGGCTGCACAGATTGTGGGAGGTGGTCGGGATGGAAAGGATCACTGTGAGGATCAACCACACGTTGCCTAAGTTTGATTAGACCTGGGGGTCCACTGTGGCATACCTATCCTCCGAATTCATCGAGCTTACTTGCCCCTAATACCTCAGGGTTCTGCGATTCCCCACGACTCTCCCTGTGACGCCACCCTCCCCTTCGAATGAAACTCATCCCTAGATCCCTACCATATCATATCTTGAGCTGTGGGTGGATTCCTGTCTCTCCTCTTTCCTATGATTTCATTCTCAACTCTTTTGTTTTTGTTTGTGTTCGCATTAATAAAATGTAAAATTGACTGCCAGGTTGCCCGCCGGCCAGTGGTTGTAGGTGGGTGTAATGTTATTGTTCACAGCATATCTAATAAAATGATTTAAACCATAAACAGAGAACAGGATACCCTACCCATCTTCTCAGCAGATACCAGGCTGGTGGTGTTATTAAAAATGCCACTGTCAACAGTTCCAGATTGCAGGTGATTTCAAGATTCGCTGCACAATCAGATAAAGGAGTCACAGGCATCGTCAGTCATATTTCAGCGAAAAAAGAAACAGTGGCCCGCGACCACCACTACGTATCTAACCTACTCAAATGCATGCTGCAATGACAATATACATTGATGCTCTAAAACTGGAACTTATGATAACAAATATAAAACTTGCAAAACAAACAGTTATCACAATTTTATATTTAAATTACAAATTCCAGCAAGTATACCTTAGGATCTTTCTGGTTAATACTTGCAGCCAGCACCAGTCCATCACCAGCAAAAGCAGTAACCAAAGCTCCCTTTGACTTTACTGGGGTACATGACGGAACCAGACTAGACAAAGAACACTCTTGGTGGGACCAATGGACATCATATGGGAGAGAACTGCAAAAAATGATCGGGCAGCATTAGGAATGATCATGGTTAACAAAATCAACAATTTAGGAGTATGATCATAGTTCACTTGAATAAACAAAAAGTTCCAAATGCCAATACTATACACTTAAGAAACATTTACCTTGTTAGAATACCTAATTTCAATATGAACACTTTAGGAAAGCATTAGAAGATAATTTTCAAGCCAAGACAGTAGACACCTCCTCCTCCTAGAACGATGAAATTGTGTATGTCATTCACTGTATTAACTATTTCAGTTCCAGGAATGAATCACAACATATTTAAACACAAACGTTTATATACAAGATTACAGTATTGTAAATCTTATTTCATTCAGAATATCCTTGTAGGTCACTAAACAATTAACTTACCTTAAGGTAATTGACAAAAACAGACCAAATTACTAAAGAAATTTATGAAGCATGTGTGGCAAGACTAATTGTAGGATTACCTACTTTTAGGATCAGTTTATAAATTGAGGCACAGTAAAATAGAGTATTTAGTCTTCATCTGACAGATCCCTGTACTTCCAGTACAACATGTCTCTGCAAACCACCAACCACCTCACTCAGATTAAACATAGCTGGGACAATATAAAAAAACACCAGAGAGGTGAGATAAGCTGCATCACCTTGAGGTGTAACAAAGACGATGTTTACAGTAACTTCTCTTAACCCCTTGCATGCTGATGACGGCCCCCAGCCGTCATGCACTACGGCGCTCGTGTGCTGATGACGGCTGGGGGGCCGTCATGAACCCGCCCACTTTCGATTTTGCCGCACAGGCGCAGAATCGCGGCCGCATGCAAGGGGTTAATTATGGATTCTTAAGAATCTAAAACATATTGCAGTAGTTTACTAAACACATATGTAGATGTTGGTCTCCTTCATAGGACAAAACCACCAATAAAGCATTTTGTCCGATGGGTTTTAAGGAATGGGATGGATTTTCTTTTAAAAACCTCAGATTTGTAGGCCTTTAAGTATTAGTATGGGGCAAGGACATTTTAAAATCTATACAGTATTTTGGATCGTGTGGTCAACAGGTGCCATTCACCCAACCCAGGATAGTATGTTTGTATGGTATGTTTGGAGCTCTTGCTGAACCTCTCAGTAGTATTGTGTAACTGAGAAGGACCGTTTTGGAACTGGACGAGGTAAATTATTTCCTACCTATTACTCTCTGGTGAGTATCAAAGTTCCAAGCTTCACACTCATGGAAATTACCTATAAATACTCAAATTTCTTGTTATTCATTCAATGTATCCATGGGTTGGTGAATAATACTAAAATGTAATCTGCGTACATTATCAATTTGAAAGTGCCCTGCTCAATCTTGATCCCACTCACCCACTCATTACTCCATGTGTAAGTTTCAAGAAGTTTCATTGTCAAAGCAAAGAGGATCATCACTGCCTAATACCACCCCCATTCCAAATGTAGATCATTTGGAAATAACTTCGGACCCTAGTGCATGCGAGCTTTCCATTACCCACATTTTAAGCAGGGGCTCAGGCCAATCACTTCTAGTATCTACTACAGAAATTACCACCTCACTTAATTAAATGCTATTTTGGCATCTAATGAACCTAAGATTTAATTTTTACAGGTACATGCTACATTCTTCACAAGTTCCCAATTTGTGAAGAAAATTGTGTTAGGGTGGTTGGGACTAGGTTCCCAACCCTCTCGCTCTCCCTTCGTGACAAAAACAATTCGACTGAATCATTAAAATCTTACCAACTGGAACAGGTGTGTGGGCTTGGGATGAGCATTGGGTTCACACCTCATCCGATGAATGTTCACTATTAAAGCACCTTTTGGCCATTCATACGGTTTAACTTGGACAGATCTCACGCTCCAGCTGACCTTTCACTTCCATTACATAAACAGCTATCAAAACATCAACTATTCAAATGTATCCCACTCCCCTGGCCCTTACACGCACCCCATTCTGTACTTTCACACCCACCCATATCTAGGGATACTATACCCATATGTGGGTTACAAATAACACAACCAACGCCCTCACTTTCACTCCTCCCAGGATACTTGCATCCTGGAGAGCTACAATTAAGAAGAGTTATTCACTTAGCTTTGTCTCTTACTTCAGGAGAAATAGCAGTTCCTTTGATGCACTCAAGTCTAGTTTTCACTTCCTTTGATACAAAATGACTTATCTCAAGCACTAAAAACACTTGCTCGACCTACCACTTACTTGTAAGAGAGAAGACTGTATACTCTAAGCCATTTGCCATTCTGCCTGGTTTCATGCTGGTTCTGCTAATCTTTAGCCTGTTCCATTTGATCGCTAATTTACAATATTTCTCTAACTTCTTTCAATGAACGCACTCCAACTATTATTTTCCCAAGTGAATATGAGTCTGAAGCAGGGGCAGCTCCTCCATGTGGGCGGAGAACCATCGCCCGCTGCTTTCTTAGTGCTAGAAGCAGAAACATGCAGCCTACATGGAGAAAATGACCTCCCCATCAACGCCTGTGTGGTCAGAGTCCCAACCAATCACAAAGCTGCCATAGCAGCGTTGTGATTGGCTTAGGGGAGGGGAGTGAGACTGCCTGCTTCCCGTGAGGAGTAGAGAAACTGAGACGACACGGATCGGACCGGCGATGGTGAGCTAAATCTTTTTTTTATTAAACCTCAACCCCCCCCCCGTGCGTGACCTCCCTCCCCACGCGACATCACCCGCGAGTCATGCCAGCCACGACTAGTCTGAAGGGAAAAACTTAATGACCGGAAATTCCTCATTGCCAAAGACATTGTGGCACTATACAAATCTCTTTGGTGCAAAAGCATCGTTGCACAAAGCACTTGAATTGGTTGGAGTTTGTGCAGCTTTAAGACAACAACATTATCTGAATGTAATGCATTAATGATTTATTCCTTTAGCTCAACAACATTTTATCTGGTGGGGATATCACATGCCAAGTGACATTACCTTGGTATCGTGGGTGCATCCTCAACAGATCTGTGGATGCTTTGGACCTATGCTTCTATATTAATTCTTCCCCCGTCCCAGGATAACACAAATCATGATGTTGTTGCGTCTCAATGGGATATCTAGGACTTCGTGGGTCCTCATTACGAGGGGTCAATAACTTCCGATATGTGCATTAAAATATCGCAACCATGGGTTTTGATGTTTTTATGAGACCCAGTGCAATAAATCCACATCCAATGGGCACACTTTCGCTAGGTAAACCTGATAATTTATTAGTGGGGAAATGCCAGGAAATCCTAGGACTTAGATTTTGGAGCAGTAAGCACCAAAATTTGCAGGTAATGCCCTATTACAGGGGTAAAACTCATAACTGGCCACAATCATTGCACCCAATAAATTCTGTACACCTTGTGCAGTTCTTTATTATGTGCAATAGTTATCGCACTTAAAACAGAGAAACTCGTAACTAAGACCTTGGTTTTCCTGGAGCTCTATATTCCTATGCATGCATCTTCACCTACATTTAGATTTTCTCTTCTGAGCTTTCAGGGCTCCTGATAAGAGTCCGGTTTCAGTTCAGGTCATATTAGGATCCTCACCTTGTCAATAGTAGGCTATAGTTGATCCTGCTTGATACTGTGAGAGTTCTGTGACAGAGAAATAAGGGGAGGCAAACGGTTTTCATGAGACCTGCCCTTGGCAGTCAACTAATCGGTGATCAATGTCTCAATAGGTAGCTTGGGCTGCCTAAGCAAAATGATTAGGATATTCTCTCTACTTATATGTAACGGCTGATGGATTCTCTTCTCATTTACCACCTGCTGCCATCTCCCTGATGGAGTCTGAAATTATTCCTCTGGTAAGGTGTCATGCATTGGTTCCTAGTCTTCAAGGTCCAGAGTCTGCTCACCCTATGTGTTGTCACCCAAGGATGGCCTTTTCATTGCTGCAGCTGTGTGAAAGCCTATTCAGACAAGATATCTATCCTAGTGCTCACCGTTTTACCGTGGCTGGGGTCCAGGGATTGGAATGATGGGTGTAGTTCCAAACCTGTGTGCTAATAATATTAAAGAACATCGTAAGCAATGGAGCCCCGGGCCCCAATGGCCTACCTGGACACCTATTCAAAGAGAACCACATATTCTGGGCAACTATACTGAGAAGTGTGGAGAAGTGTGGCGCAATGGTCAGAGCGGCAGACCCTGATGCAGAGGTCTAGTCCGGGACCAGGGTTCAATTCCACGCCTCGGCGGGTCTTGGGCTCAAAATTCCACGGACCTGATAATTTTTGCCTCGGTGCCTATTCCAATCATGGAGTCCCACTCTGCAACTCTGGGCAATAGCTTGCTTAATCTCCACAACGCCCCCCACAACGCTAAGGATGCCTGGCCTCCACCTTGGGGGTGCCCAGGAGTGGACACCTCACAGGGAAAGCCAGGATGGGTTCCACAGCGGTATTCGTACAAGCGCCTTGAGACCCTTGCGGGTGAGTAGTGCGCTATACAAGTATCAATTTACAATTTTTTTTTACTATACTCACCAAATTATACCAGTTCTGTACAATCAACTCAACAATATCCGAAGCCTGGAAAGGCTCCCTACTTCAACCAATCCATAAAAAAGGCGACACTGGAGATCCAACCAACTACAGGATCATATACCTTCTGGGTATAGAGGCAAAGGCATATTCAAGTCTCCTCTTACAAGATCTATGAAACTGGGCTAATGAGGATGGAATACTACCAGTCTATCAATCTGGCTTCAGAGCAGGTGCATCAACATTGGATAACATTCTAGCTCTATCCTGCATGGTAGAACAGTCCACCCGGGAAAAACAGCGCCCACTTTTTGCATGCTTCATAGACTACTCCATGGCGTTCAACTGTGTCAATAGGAATTTACTCTGGCAAAAAGTACAAAACTGGGGGATCCCAACCATGCTACTGAACGCCATCATTGCCCTCTACAACAGAACCTGGGTACGTGTCAAACTAAACCGGAACCCAGCAACAAAGAAGGTGTACACGGACATAGGGCTGAAACAAGGTTGCGCATTGGTGCTTTTACTTTTTAACTTATATACTGCAGATCTCGGTCAATCAATATCAAAAGCTAACTTGTTAGCACCCAAAATGGGGCTGACCAGACTGTCTTAATGCAGTACGCTGATCACATGGTCTTAATGGACCACACAAAGACAGGCCTGCAAAGAGCACTGGACACACTAAGCACCTTCAATGATGAAAACGAATTGACAGCTAACACTAGTAAATCAAAGGTAGTGCTCTTTGGAAAATATGCAAAAAAACTCAAATATCAATGGAGAATGGGTAACCTGAAAATAACTACAACAACTAAGTATAACTATCTCTATCTGGGGGTTTGGATCAAGAGCAATGGCAAGCAGACAGCACATATTGCATCCATAGAATCAAAACCCAAGGCGGTGACGTACACCCTATGCAAACTCAGCTCCAAACTGCACAGCCCGACAACTGAGCCAATCCGAAAGGTTATAAAAGCCAAGTTACTACCCTCAATTTCTTATGGGCGACTAGCCTTTCCTGGGGCACTAATTAATACCATGGAGTCTGCCAATTGGCGAGTATTTAAACAGATTTTACAGACACCTGCTCATGTCAGGAATGCATTAGTACGACTGGAAATTCAGACTAAGCAAACAATCCTACACTGGGCATCGATCATCCATTAATATTGAGGGACATGTGCAGCCCTCCCCAAACACAGTGAAAGCAACCCCGAAAGAAATTTTTACAAAAGGAATTTAAAAAACCATATTAAGGAAACAAGTAAGACTATTATCCAAGAGAGACAACCTGTGGGTTATAGAGTCTTCTAGTAGCAACATCGGGTTTTTAGCCAGCTCCTACAAGGACAAATTGCCAATAAAAGACCTAAACATTCGCTGGAAATCCCTAGTGGCGGTCACCTCTTGCAGATTATGTCGTTGGTACGAGGAGTCTTTGGTTCACCTAGTTTTCATTTGCCCTCAATTGAGTCACAAATGTTGCACTTTATTAAAACCTTTCTTTTTAAAATACGGCACCTGTACCTGCCTAGACACAATGAAACTTCTTTTTCCCAAGGACCTCAAGAACTTCCAGCCCATCTCCCTGCTCCCGTTCCCGGCAAAGGTCATCGAGAAGACCGTCAATGAACAACTAACCCGCTACCTCGAGGAGAACAACATCCTGGACCCTTCCCAGTCCGGGTTCCGCAGCAACCACAGCACCGAGCCTGCCCTCATCGTCGTCACCGATGACATCAAGTCCCTGCTGGACAACGGAGAAATGGCAGCCCTCATCCTCCTGTACCTGTCAGCCGCCTTCGACACGGTCTGCCACCACACACTACGAACACACCTCCAGAATGCTGGGTTACAAGAGAAGGCCCTGGACTAGACCACCTCCTTCCTCTCTGGCAGAACACAGAGCGTCCGCCTTCCCCCTTTCCGCTCCGAGGCCACCAAGATCATCTGCAGCGTACCCCAGGGCTCATCCCTCAGCCCAAATCTGTTTAACATCTACATGGCACCGCTCTCCCACGTTGCCTGTCAGCACGACCTCAACATCATCTCCTACACCGATGACACCCAGCTGATCCTCTCCCTCACCAAGGACCTCCAAAACCAACCTTCATGAAGGAATGAAGGCCAACGCTGAATGGATGAGGAACTGCAGACTGAAGTTGAACTTGGACAAGACGGGGGTCCTCATCCTCGGATCCGCCCCTTCGGCCTAGGACGACTCCTGGTGGCCGACCGCACTGGTAACACCCAACAACCACGCACGCAACATAGGGGTCATCCTCTATTCCACCCTCTCCATGACTAAACAGGGCAACGCCGTCTCCTCCTCCTGCTTCAACACCCTCCACATGCTCCGCAGGATCTACAAGTGGATCCCCACTGAAACGAGAAGAACGGTCACCCAGGCCCTCGTCAACAGCAGGTTGGACTACAGAAACACCCTCTACGCAGGAGCCTCGGCCAAACTCCTTAGACAGCTCCAACGCATCCAGAATACCTCTGCACGCCTGATCCTCGACATCCCTCGCCGCAGCCACATCACATCTCACCTGAGAGACCTGCACTGGCTCCCGGTCAACAAGCGGATAACCTTCAAGCTCCTCACCCACGCACACAAGGCACTCCACAACACCGGACCAACGTACCTCAACAGACGACTCAGCTTCTACACCCCCACCTGCCAGCTCCGCTCCGCCGACCTCGCCCTCGCCACAGTCCCCCGCTTCCGAAGAGCGACCTCCGGTGGCAGATCGCTCTCCCACCTTGCCGCCAAGACCTGGAACACCCTCCCCATCCACCTACGGCAGACCCAAACCTGCTAACCTTCAGAAAACTCCTCAAGACCTGGCTTTTTGAGCAGTAGCAGCATTCCCCACCCCAACGCCTTGACACCCTCACGGGTGAGTAGTGCGCTTTACAAATGATATGATTGATTGATTGATTGATTTCATTCCCATGGAACTGGCCAAATTAGCGAAATTTGCACATCAACTTAAAGAAATTATAAGCAAAGATTGAGCCTTGGTCTAAAGGCAGACCACAGGCCCAAATTAGCAAGCATAAATCAAATTCTATGGATTCTTATTTTTACGCCGTGTGTAACTGTTCGAAATGTACTTTATAAATGAGCGAAGAAGGCGCGTGGAAGGACACACCATGCACGCCTTTTGTAACATTTGTTATTAATTGAAACAATAAATGTATTCATTCACTTAGTCCAAAACCCCTTTACTGCCAATGTGCCACAGATGATCTGTGTATGAGTCCACTATCTCTTGTCTACCGGTGGATCACTTACATCTCTTTGCTAGCTGTGACAGAGACAGGAACCTCAGTTTTTGTGGTTTCAGGAGGAGGTGCCTCACACACTAAAAATGAGGAAGAGCTCGGACCTGCCACGGTCTCCCTTCTGTTAGTACATGCGTAGCACAATATTAGCATTATTTTGTGTAGGCCCACAGCCCCACCATGGAGTGACATGTCCCTAGGTCATATCATAGGTTTGTGATACAAGTCAGTGGTGGATGAGGAATATCCTCACTGAAAAAATGGCAAGTATAAGCTCAACCTTCGACTGAAAAGTCCCCTCAGTGGAATCTACTTGGACCAGTAATGTCTGAGAAATTGTACACAAGCAGCACTGAAATTAATATTGCTACAGCTAAATTGAGATAGGTGCACATATCCTCCAGCGAACATTTTCACTAGCACACGCAAATATATTTGCTTATGAATGTCTGTTGATCATTTTCTGAAAAATTATTCAATGACGTAAACTGACTTTTTGGAAAAACTGCTCAGCTAAGAATTCTTCAATTATGAAAAATAATGTGTGCTGGAGTATCTGTAAATCAGAAAATTTTCAGTTAGTTATCCATAATGACATAACATATATCTCACCTTATGTACTGGTAGGCATTTTCATGCCAACGTAACACTAGAAATACCAGCATTAAACGGTCCTCAGTATAAAATGCAAACGAACATAAGCAGCAATCGCCCAGTGTCTGCAAATAAAGGGCATAAATTAGTCACATACAGAAATTATGGTATAAAAGAGTCAAACTATATTAAACTTATCGATGGAATGGACAAATCAAAACACAGAAAAAGTGGTAAGCAATTTATGTTTCCGAAAGACTTGTGAATATACAATAATTTAACAAACACATTCATTCTTCAAATAAAGTTAATGTACCATTCAGGTACCAATGAAAAATATTCATATCTGATATACATAACAACAAGTGTGGTTAACAGAATAGGCTATTCTTTTGTTCTTTAAGGTTGTTGTAAAGCACTGTACGCTTTGTTTCTCATCCACAAGCAGTATAGAGGAGGTGTGCCTTGAATGCATCCCCATACATCAAAAGACTGCCTCAGGACGTCTGGGAGTGGGTTTCTGAGAGTTGAATTTTAGACATGTAGTGATCTTAAAAGTGTGTTCATACGTGTCTGAGTGAAGAGGAGACCGAGGGAATCATTCCTCAATTCACTGTCAGCACTACGGATAGAGGGGAGTTTTTAGAAAGCAAACTACAGCCAACTGACTGGTTGGTACGAGCCAAAGTATGATCGTTCTTCAAACAGCAATCTGAGGAGGGCCTTGAAAGCATGAATAAGGACTGGAAAGTGTTGTACCTTTTGTTTGGGCATGGGAGAGGACCTCCCCACCCCCCTTCAACATGCCTATCCACTGGAAATATAGAAGGGAAGAGTCCACTGGGCTCACGGGCATACTGGACTTTGCACTGTTACTGATGAGCTCAGTTAAAATGTATTGAATATTGTATAGGTTTCAGACAGACCATCCATTGATGCTGATCACATAATAAAAGTCCTTTCTTGCACACCTGGGGTAATTGGTAATTACTTGGCAGGACCTTGCTCGAATTCGGTCTTTTACCAATTGTGTCTCAGTACCATTGTACAGAATTAGTTGACTAAAGTCGTTGCATTTGGGCTCTTGATGCTGTAATGGAGGCACAGTTAAGTACGCTGGTTTTACTCTACGTGATGGAAGGGGTCAGAAATTAGCAAAACATAGTAAATAACTCTAAATAAACTCAATATCTAGACAGATTTAGAACTTTTAAGAAAAACAGGAATTTCAATAGCAGGCAAATAAAATGGCCGGTAAAATGAGTATCTGATGGGAAAACAGCGATAAGACTTACGACACTTTTTTAACCTGTATGTGCTAGGCACTATATTTTTGGGTAACAGCCCAGTGGTAGCCCTAAAACATATCACCATCTCAACAAGGATGCCATTAGAGAAAAATAGAGGATTCATTTAGGGTGACAGTCTTGGTGTCCAGTTCCAAGGGGGAACTGGGTGGGGACCCAGAAGACAGTTGTGGGAAAAAGTTCAGCTGAGACCAGTTAAGGAACCCACCAGTCTTTCAATAATTGCAATGTTGACCGATGTAATAATGTATTAGAGTCCACTTTAAAGTAACCGAGGGATCCATTTTGTTTTGTTTTGTAGTTAACAGGTGCAAGCCAGAAAAATGATTCATTGTGCAGTTCCCAGCTGTTGGCAGGCCTGTTCCAGTGACATGCATGGTACATAATTGTGGAAGGAGACAATATTTGGGACTTCAGAAAAGCTAAAGCTGCATTATGAATGTCCATGTCTCTTTTTAGGGAAGTGGGTGGTAGTTGTAGGGTGGGTGGAAAATGTTTTCTACGAAGAGGGCTCTGTTTCAGTTTTCTTTTGAAAGCTGCCAGATTTTGTTGGCTTCTTATGTATGGGCTAGGCAAGCTTAATAGAGGAGTCTCCAAAACACAGTTCAACCTGGCTACATGGATACATTGCGAAATAATAAGCTAGTTTGGCTGTTTTATGATCTCTTTCTTGGATGCTGTGACACAGACAATATTATAGTAAAGAAGCAGGAACAGCAAGAAGGACCTAGTAAGCTCAAAGCAGTGTGTTAAACGAAGCAGAGGGAGGATCCTTTATAGCACTATAAGATAGCCATTCATATTTGTACACACTGTTGAGATCTTGTATGCAAAGGATAGTTCTGGGTTTATCTTGAGCTGGAGCTCAGCTTGCTCCCATTTCCTCAGACCTTTTGAAGACAAAGCTGGCTCCGCCGAGTTGCAGGAAATAAGGATTTCAGCTTTGTACCATTCAGAAATAGACAGTTCACCTTCATTACTAGGCAATAGTTAGTAGCTGCCAAGATTTTAGAGTGGCTGGGGCACACACGGGTCTGCAGACATCAAGTAAACTTAACTACTTCTCTAGCCCCACCACGGAACAGGATGGTACAAAGAGCTCCAGAATAAAGATAAAGGTCTGCAACCAAGAGGATACAAACTCCATTGGTGGGGACCAGAGATCTGTATCAATCTGAAATTAGACAAATACTCGCAGCATATGTGATAAATGTGTCTCTGCATAAACTACGGGCTACCTCATATCTGTTATTCTACGTTTCTAACCGGGGTATCTCCTGCCTTACACTGGCATGGGTCCTGTGCCCAGAGTTAGATGCAGCACTAGTTCAAGTGCATTTGAAAGATCCATTGCACGTTGTGATCCCAAACCAGGTGCATTCTTTGCCCCTAAGACAGCACGTTTTAGATCACCCAGTGGAGATATTTAAAATAGAAGCCCAGGTGTATGTAGCATTACCACAACTGCACTGGTATCAGAGCCTCATTGGGCTGTGGAACTGAACCAGGGCAATCAATGTCAATTCAATTCAATAGTCTTTATTCAATAATTTACAATCAAAAAAAGACACAATACATACATAAAAGTGTCAGTAAAAAGGTTAGTACCATAAAAACAGACAGTTCATACAAAATTTAATGCCAAACATTTTCGAATCCTGACAAATACTGTGAAGGTAAAAAAATGATAGAATCAATCATATATAGCATTTCCCATGCAATCACTCTTGAAGGAGAGGGCTGTTTACATTAACACACTCAAATGCTAGATCTGGTTCCTCAACGGCCACCAGTTTTTTCCTCCTCAATACCCAGGACCAACTCAGAAATTTTGCAATGGCAATGACTATATCTGCACGAGTGTTCGTTAACAGGATGCGCATTACTGTCATACAAGATCTAGAGCCAAGATTAGCGCACAATGGCTTAAGCCACCTACGGCGAGGGCCGTAGGTGGCCGGGCACACAAAAACATACATGAGTTATTGTCTCTTCCCTAGTATGTCAAAATGGGCAATTAATGTTCGTGGCCTTGTTCCATTTTGCAACGAAAGGTCTTAGCGGAAGAGTACCCACACGGAATTGATGATATAATTTCCTATCACCAGTTTTCGTAATCAAATTCCAGTATGGTTCTGCTTTCGTTACAAACTTATGGTCAAAAAAGATACTTGTGAGCGAAGTACTGCTCACCATTGACAGGGTCTTCTTAGTTATCATATCCCAGTAAAGCTCTTTATAATCATTTTTACTTGGGAATATATTCCCTACTGGGTCATCCCACAGGTGACTAAGGCCCATTTCAAACAAATTATACTTAATCTTCTGAAGCCATTTAATTTTAGAAGACAAGTCAGCATTCCTGACGTGCATTAATGCATTTGCATAGGGTGCCAGTTCTGGGGTAGTCCAAAGTCTCCTCCAGTAAGCTAGGGGTCTAAATCCTGCGACCTCAAAGGAAGTACAACCTAGCTCTAAAAGCAAAGGCTTGATAGGTGTTGATTGAGGGAGGACAGTCAGGGATCTTAAAAACTCATTTTGCGCTTGGACTATGGGTAATAGATTTTCAAACCCCCAAAGTTCAGCGCAATAAATGATGGACGCTCTGATTTTCCCATTGTAAATTGCTACAGCTGGCCCTATAGGTTTAGTATATGACAGTCTGTATTCCTTTAATAGGGCTCCGGCTAGCTGATTGTGTCTGAGAACTTAGACATCAAGTTGAGGGGCCCAGTTCATCTTCCTGTCCATAGTTACCCCTAGGTAAGTAAAAGTATCGGTTTGCTCTAGTGATACATTATCCATTATAACTCTGCCTTTAACAGATCTAAGTCTATGCAATATCATGAACTTGGTTTTGTCAACGTTCACTGCAAGTTCATGGTCATTGCAAAAGACTATAAACTGGTCAAGGGCACGTTGTAGACCAGACTGAGTTTTTGATAGAATTAACGTGTCGTCTGCAAATATTAGTAATGGAACCCTTGATCCGGCAAGAGATGGAGCATCAGTTGGAAAATTAGAATAATATACAATAACCCTATTTATAAATAGGGAGAAAAGGGTAGGAGCAAGGACACACCCTTGCCGCAAACCTTTATTTACAGGGAAACGATCAGACAATTCACCCTGCTGCCCCCACCATAGATGAGCATAATTTGCCTCACGCAGTCTGATAATAAAACTAAGTATTTCTAGGGGCATCCCAGCCTCCTTTATTGAGTCCCACAGCTTATTGCGAGGTACTAAGTCAAATGCTGATTTTAAATAAACAAATGCAGCATAAAGAGTTCCACCTGCTAAAATCACTGTAGACAAATAAATCATCGTAAATCGAAAAACTTGATCAATGGTGCTCACGTGGGGATGAAAACCCGCTTGGTAGGTAGATAATACATTCTGATCTATAATCCATTCATTAACTCTACCTAAGGCAAGTCTCGCAGCTATTTTTTGTAGAGTATCAATTAAGCGTATCGGCCTATAATTGCTGGCACTGGCACGGTCTCCCTTTTTATATATGGGAATGATTTCGGCCCCTCGCCAGGTATCAGGTATTAACGCACCTCTAGCAATAGCATTTATGGTGATAAAAATATATTCAATCCAAATCTTCCTATCTTGTTTATAAAGGTCGGCCGGGATGCATTCTGGGCCAGGAGCCCTCCCTGCAGGCACCCTGTCTAAAACTCTGTCTATCTCTCCTTTAGTAAATAACAGAACTGCCTCAGCATTTACCTCAGGGTACTCAGTGCCAATGCTGAGTGAGGAAGCAAATTGGCCTTGAAAATACTGGACCCAAAGTTCGGGGGGGGGGAGACATTTTTAACTGGTTTGGTTCCAGTCATATGACTGCCCCATTTAACCAATTCCCAAAATTTGATCCAGTTCTTCCCTTTAGAGGCATTAGTTAGACTAGCCCACCTATCCGCATCATAATCTTTCTTCGCCTTCAGTTGTACTTTCTTATAATTGGGACTTGCTACTTTAACCTGTTGAGGGACGCCCATCTTTATTGCATTTGAGAGGTGTCAAACTGCAATACCACAAGCCTCATTATACAACTTGGAGGCTTTTTTAAAAGGAGGCTTATGCAGCTTTCTAATTTTGGTAAACAGTTTCTTCAATTTAAAAAAATGATCCTCATGAACCTTCGTAAAGTCTGAGGGACAATTACCATTGGTATCTAAAAGACTCATCAATGCAAGAGTCTCCTCTGTGGATGACCTAATCTGCTTTTGTAAACCTTCATCCTCAGAGACCACTGCCCATTTTAACCGGCGGCAATCTTGAGACATGATCACCTCTCCTATCTTAGATACAGTGTCAACCATTGGGGGGTCCGATCCAATCCTAGTTAAGGTCAGTAGTAAAGGATCATGATCACTCTCTGGTCTGTGGTGAACCACCATATCCACAAGTCTAACCCAGAGTTCTGAGATTATAAAAATATAATCGATCTTACTACTTCTGATCCCACTAGAAAATGTGACACAACCTTCCGCGTCCGAAGGGGTTCTCCGATTAGTAGCTCTTATCCCACGCCCTACGGATAGGCTTTTCAATTGGAGCACTGCCTCAGTCTATTTATTAATTGGTTTCAACGAAAGGAGAGGGACACCCCCAGTTTTGATCCTCCTCCATACTAAGGCTCCAGTCATCTATGACTAATGGCTCAAATGTACAGTTAAAGTCACCTACAATAACCAAAACACTTGAGCCATTCAAGCCGTCCATAAATGTGTCTAGGTGGGCAATAGTTGGTGAGGCTTTTTCACCCGGTAACCCTCTCGCATATACATTAATTAATTTGAGGTCCAGCTCACCCTTTGAACAGATCTTTAGAGGAAGGATATCAGGACTGTCTATTGATGGTTCCTTTATTTGGAGTGATGTCTGTTGCTTAACCCATATAACCAGACCCACACTAGGTCTCCCCTTTCTATTTCCGATTGCCGCTTTACCATAAGCCAAATATCCTGGGTGGCAAACCGTATCTAAAGACCAGGTCTCCTGTAAAACGATAAAATCGTACCTCTCAACAAAGCACGACCAATCAGAGGACATGGTTTTATAGAGCAACCCTGCGATGTTCCAAGATAACAAGGAAAATGCAGGGTGATGCGAGCTCCCAGGGTCAACCTGTGATAGTGTTGGGCCAAAGGTTGATTCTTAGCCTCCAAGCCATAGATACTGTTCACTGGATCTAAATCAACCATGGGGGAACAAGCAGGACGCGCTACCAGAATCGGGGTTGGTGGTTGTAGTCAATCACACAAATCTAAGTCGGATAAGGGGGCGAATCTATTGGACAATGGGACCTCTTGCGATCTATTGGCTTATTCCAAGAGGCGCCCAGGGTCGCCTGCCCATCTCTAGGCGATTTGGAACATTAGTGTAATTTGGCCCTGGTTTGTAAAAATACCCTAATGCTACGATGGATACCCTGTCCATAGATCTGCCCTTCGTTCCACACAAATTATCCAGCAAGAATTTTGTTGTGTGCACATTATTGAAATTGACAACAACACAATCACCATACTCTTCCTTTCTAGAAAGACCAATCCACAATGTTCCTCTGACCATAATCATAAACTTATCAACACCCTCTTCCCAAAACCCAGCCTCCCTAAGTCGGATGTTAAACCAATGCAAAACTTTACACAGTAGTTGATCTGTGGTTTCAGACTGAGTTTCCCGCAGAGGTGGCACATTTTTCAGGACAACTACTAAGGGAGCTGCAGCCGGAGGCAAATTAAGAACTGAAAAGTTAGTTTGTACGGGATTATGTCCCAAACCTCTCGGACCTTCTGATCCATTGGGTATACAGGCTTGTGGATCCAGCAGACGAGTGTTACAGGTATTATCCCTTCATAGAGCTGTTGTGACACTGCCATCACCCGGAGTGCTTACTATAGATTGAGCAAATTCACTAGATCGATTCCCTGGGTCATCTTCAGACCTAAGCACAGCAGCTGACTTTTTGGTTATTACTGCAGCTGAGTTGGTTGGTATCCTTGCGGCAGTTGGTTTCACAGTTGTTTTGCTGGAGGGTTGTATATTCAGAACATCCGGTGTGGCCACCACATCCCACTGGTTCGTGTTTGTATTCGTAGCTGATTGCTTAGGATGAGTAAGCAGGCCCTCGAGAGCGGAGAAACCTGACTTGACCAGGGATTCGTAATTGTTCAGTCGTTCCTCTATCCTAGCCAATCTATATGGTATAGGAGTTAATAGGGTTGTTAATGAATTCTCAAGTCTCCTCCACAGTTCTTGGTCACAGTTCAAATTAGTACCATCTGCGGGTGCATTGTCAAGATCAACCGGGGTGGCATTTTCAGATATACTGCCCTCGTCAGCAGAAGCACGACTTTGAGTTTTATTTGACCTAGCCACCTTTGCTGTACAGGCCTTTGTGGGCCTCCTCCCCGCTTCCTTTTCATTGCCGGTTCGAGAGTCAGTCGTTTAGTGGTATTATTTTTAATCGGGGACCTGGCAGATGCTTGTGTAGACTTGCTAGCGGCAGTATTAATTTGGGCCGATGGTGGCTTTGATGAGTCCTCTGTTGGCCCAGGGAGGTTAGGGACATCAGCGCTCTCCTCATTGTCGATCGGGAGTATGATAGAATTTGCAGCTAGGTAAACTGGTGAACAAGCTGTAGCTATTGTGCCTAAGGACGAACTTTTGTTTAAAAGCGGGTCCAAAGATAACCGGCGCTCAGTCATCTGAATCTCCTTTTCCAAAACAGAGGTGGCCCTAAGTATAAACTGATCAAGCGTCCCCGCCACGCTACTACCGTGAGGGGCACCTAACTTCTTCCCTTTGCATCTGCTCATCTTAAAGTACCTATGGATACCTGGCCCAGGCAGTCAGCAAGGAACAAAGATAAACTTACAAGGTTTAGAGAGTGTTAACAAAACTAACCTTGCACGATGGACAGGTTAGAGGGGGGGCCCAGCCCGGCCTCGTCCGGGCTCCGACGGGCACAGACGGGCCCGCCCTTGGTGTGATATAGCTCCCGCTGAGTGCAGGCACAGGTGAGGGCGGTTGCAGCACTCAGGCTGCTGGGACTTGGAGTCCCTCGTTGGTTCAGGAATCCAGCAAGCAGGCAGAGAAGGTACGATGCGGCTCCCGCGGAGCGGGAGTGGCGAGGTGTGATATAGCCCCCGCTGAGTGCAGGCACAGGTGAGGGCGGTTGCGGCACTCAGGCTGCTGGGACTTGGAGTCCCTCGCTGGTTCAGGCAGAGAAGGTACGAGGCAATCATAACTTCGTCTCTCCACGCACAAATGTATATACCAATGCACCACAGTAACATAAATATGCACAGAGTGCATAAAACCTAGCTCAAAAGGGTGTTAACATGGTTTTAGTCCCCAAGAATTTGCAAGCAACACAGCCTCACATGAAAATAAAGTGAAGTAAAGGCTCATGAGAAAACAGAACACCTAATAACTCCAATCAAGGGCTAATGTGGATGCAAACCTTCGTGAATGTCAAAGCAGATTGAGATGGTCTCCATGTCCCTGGACACAGTTGTCTCTCACAAGGTCGGTGAGAGCTACAGAAAGCAAAGTAGAGGCAGCTATGTGGTAAGTTTCCTCAAAGAACAGAACTTGGTCGAAGAATATGTGTCCCAGTGGAAAAAGCCAGAAACCTGGGAGTAATTTTTGACAGCAAGCTGTCATTCAACCTTCACGTCAATAAGGTTGTATCATCCGCTTTCTTTATTCTAAAGAAAATTAGGAAATTACTGCCCTACCTCCCTACCTCAGCTGGGAAGACCCTGGTCTCTACCCTAGTGTTTTCTAAAATTGACTACGGGAATGCCCTCTTTCTTAATACTCAGAAACTTGTTCTATCTAAGTTGCAGTCCATACAGAATGCGGCTGCAAGAATCCTACTTGACATCCCCCGCCGCCAGCCTACTACTCCCGTCATTCGTCATCTGCATTGGCTAAGAGTAGAGGGCCGCATTAAATTTAAGGCCCTCTGCATTGCCTATAAGGCAGTGCACGGCGTTGGACCTAAGTTTCTGACTGAAGCGTTTCAGTTGTATACCCCTAAAAGGCAGCTGAGATCCGCTAACACCTGCCTCCTGCCGGTACCTCGCACGAGAACGGCAACTTGGGGAGACAGGCGTTTCCTGGTTGCTACTCCCAAACTTTGGAACCTTTTGCCACTCATGATTAAAACTGCCCCCAATCTGATGAGCTTTCGTAGGCTCCTAAAGACATGGTTGTTCAACCAGTAAGCTTGCTGTTCGGTCCCTCTAGCCCCCACATGCGCCGAGACACCTTCGGGTATTTGTTTGCGCAATAAAAATCTCGAAAATAAATAAATAAATAAATAAATAAATAGTCAGCTATCCATGCTGCAACATTAAATAACAAATGATAGCTTGAGGTTTTGTAATCTCAAACTGATTTTATATAGTAGAAATATATTTCTGTTAAACATGAAGATATTACTTTAGAATAAACTGTTGAGCATGAGGACCAAAAACTAAGTGTGATGAAAACTATACTACACTACTACCTCAACCCACCTGATTCCTTATGAAAATTGCATGGACTGCTGCTTCTTTATTGTCAGTACCAGGCAATACTGTTGAGCCACCAGGATCGATTCTTGACCATCTCCCAGATGACAAATGACCTTTACATGATGATGGAATATTCTTTATGTCTGTGCTCTCCCACACAAACACACAGCCTAGTGTTGTTGCAAGAAGTAGTCTTCTCCCATCCCCGGACACAAAGAGGTGTAATCTCCTGCAGCTCTCTGAAACAAAAAATGACATACATTTATCAAACAATATTTTATTCCTTTAAATCATTGCAAGACCAATATATTAATATATACAAGTTTCAAAATAGAATAAGATCAATGGGCATCGAATAAGATCAATGGGCATCAGTGAAATTCAATGAATAGCTACTTTATTCTTACCAAAATTCATATCTGGTGGTCCTTGAACACTCACATTTCTAGGATTTAACCTGGATTATCACAGTATCCTGCTAACAAATAGATTGCTGAACTGGTCTCACACAGCTAGAAGAGGGACATAAAGACCAGCAAGATGCCTCAAGGGATTAACACTAAATGTTGTCATCTGTGGTGATCTAAAGGTCACAAGTTCAACTTGAGGTAAGGTAGTCTCTACTTTCCATCCTTCATAGGTAGCAAAATTAGTACCATTAAATTAGTTATTAGTAATATCTGAATGTTTATAGTGCTTAGAAGATGTAAAGACGTGTGATATAACGAATTGAATAAAAAAAGCTGGTGTATCACACTCCATGACAATGAGCATCAATTACCACCACAAACCATGCAAAACAGGTTGATGCAAAGAATGTCCTGTGCACACGTATATACGTAATAAAGTTCTCAGGTGAGAACCCAATACATCTTGGTGAAAGTTCAATACATGAGGTCGGAGTCCAATGTCATAGATTGTATATACATTGAATGGTTCAGTGTGGATCAGTACATATGAGAACAAATAGCCGACACGTGTTTCGTCACACCGTGTGGGGGCTTTGACTCTTCAGGGCTGGGAAGGACACAATGTATGTATAGATTAGCTATAGTAAAATACTAAATACTTTTTTTTTTTAAACTCTTTATTCGTGACTGTTTCAGGATGACATACATTTCTGTTCAATTGCATCTCATATCCCTCAGCAGTCTTTTCCATTTTCTTAACCAGTAATTGTGGGGGTATATCATTTCAGTTGTGAGGTACGTATCATAACATTCCCCGGATGCATCCCAAGTATGTGTTTCAAACACCATAATCAAGGTTCTCATTATTGGCAAACCCCAACTGTCCCCCCCTCCCCGCCCGCCCCCCTCTGTCTCCTGGTTGGCCTCTCTCCTGCACTCGACATCCCAGGCCAAGGTGGCTCTGTCTATCTGGAATTTGTGTAGGGTCCTAGGTCTGGTCTAACCCCGGTGAGTTGCCCCATTGCTCTTGAACCTCAGCCCCCCCCTGCCATCTGTGTAAGGTCATCCTACCGGGTCTCCTGGGCTGTCCAGGTCTGTCTCTTCCAGGTCTATCAGCATTTGGTCCCAATCCTGCGCTATGGGGTATTTGCGAAGACCCTTGCTCTCCTCCCCCCTCAAAGCTGCAGATTCTGCTTTACCCCATTTCAGCATGTCGCTGCGCCACACTGCTACTTGCGGGGCCCTGGGCGACTTCCATCTCATAGTGAGCACCCTGATCGCCAGCACTAGCGCCAGGTCCGCAAACTTCAGTTGAGCCTTGCATGTTTTGGGCCGCTTCCTGTTCCCTAGGAGACAGGGTAATGCTCCCTCCGGGATCCGGAGTGTTGTTATAGAGTGCAACGTGTGTTTGATCGTCCCCCAGTAAGTATGTAATTTCGGGCATGCCCATAGCATGTGAAGAATATGTGCCTCGTCTTGTTGACATCTCGGGCAGCAGTGTGCAGCGGTAGGGAACATTCTGTGTAGTCTCTGGGGCGTAAGGTAAGCTCTATGGAGAATCATGGCTTGTATGAACTGAAATTTAACATTCCTAGATACCCGTCTATGATGACCCAGAATTATCTTCCACTCTCCGTCCGATATGTCTTCACCCGCGTCTACAGTCCAGGTCTCCCTGAGTGTGGCGATCGGTGACGTCACATGTTCTCTGATACCAACATACAGCCATTTCACCAAGTGTCCCCCGTGCCCATATAATGCATGAGGTGTACTAGCTCATGTTGATCTGGTTTTGTACGTTGTGGGGCCCAGGTCCGTCGTATGTAGTGCGTTACCGAGGCGTGTAGGAGGTATAAACGTGAAGGGGCTACCGTGACCTGCACAAATGAGGCATGGTCCAGTATGGTGTCATCGCCGAACAGGTCTCCCACCCTGTCCACCCCGGCCTCCGTCCATGGACGTAGTCTGCGCTGTGTTAGAGTCCCCTGTGGTGTCGGGAGCCCCAGTAGAGGGATATTATCCGCATATGGGGAGGTCCCCGCCGTGTATGACAGCGATTTCTTCCAGCAGGTCAGGGCCACATGCAGGAGGGGGTGGCAGTCCCTGGGGGTCCTAGCATTGGGCAAGAGGAGGGAGTGTAGGTCTCCACGTGCTAATTTGTCCGTCGTGTAACCGATCTCATGCAAGTCTCTACCCGCCACCCATCGGGTCAACCATTGGAGCTGGCTGGCATAGTAGTAGCTTCGCAGGTCCGGTACGCCCAGGCCGCCCCGTCTGGTGTGTAGCTGCAGTTTTTTAAGGCTAATTCGTCTTCTCCCCGATCCCCATATGAGGCTGACCAGTAATGTATCAAGTGTGGTGAAAATCTGTCGCGGGAGCAGGACCGGCAGGTTTACAAAGTAATATAATATGCGGGGGAGCAGGACCATCTTCGAGACTGCCACCCGTCCCATTACCGATAGGGGTAGGGACGTCCAGAAACCTATGCTACCTCGCAGGCCAGTAATAGCCTTACGGATATTACCGTCAATTTGAGCCTCTGGGTTCCGGTAAACCTGTATCCCGAGATATTTGAACGTGGTTGGTGCCACTTGAATTTCATAGGCCCCGAACTGTATGTAGGGGGGCTGTTGGCCCTCTCGAAAGAAGAAGCCCAGGGACTTTCCCGGGTTTATAGCCAGTCCAGATATGATCTCAAAGCGTCTGAAAACAGTCGCCAGGGGCGAGTGGTCCCCTCGCAGGTTCCGGAGAAATACCAAGATGTCGTCAGCATATATTGAGACCATGTGGTCGATGCCCTCTACAGGTATGCCTTCCTCCGCAGCTCTGATGCGAAGCGCAATAGCCAGGGGTTCCAACGTTAGCACAAACAGCAGTGGCGACAGTGGGCAGCCCTGTCTTGTGCCCCTATGGACCTCATAACAGTCCGATGTGTGTCTTTCCGTGCGTGCCCTAGCCGTCGGGCCTGTGTACAACAAGCGGATCCATTTTATAAGGGCCTCTGGGAACCCAAAACGATGCAGGACTTCAAACATGAAGTCCCACGTCAGGGAATCGAAAGCCTGACGGAGGTCAAGGGCTATGCAGCCAGCGTGCGGTAAGTTGTGAGGTGTAGTTGTCATGAGAGCGTGGAGTCGCCTCGAGTTCTGGGAGGTACTCCTCTCTGGAAGGAAGCCACATTGATCAGAATGGATCAGGCCAGGGAGGTGGCGCTGGATCCGCATGGCAATAGCCTTACTAAGGATCTTATACTCCGTGGAGAGCATGGATAGGGGTCTGTAATTACCCACATCTTGAGCATCCCTGCCGGGCTTCGGGATAGAGATCACCAATGCCTGCATGGTGGTAGTCGGGAGGTGACCAACCTCGTAGGTGGTGTTGTAAATTTTCTCCAGGACGGGGGCCAGCACATCAGCGTAGGTTTGATAAAATTCCCCCGGCAGGCCATCCATGCCCGGGGTTTTTCCCCGGTTAAGTTTATGGATTGCTACCTTTATTTCGTGTTGTGTAATAGGTCCGGCTATAGCCGCCTGGATTCCCGGGGTCAGCACTGGGAGCATTAGGTCATCCAGGAATCCCGTTATGTCTTCTCTGGTCCCTACAGTGGGGGGGGGCGTAGAGGTTCTCCAAGTGAGTCTTAAATACTGTGTTAATCTCCATTTGAGTGTGCACCTGTGTACCCGCTGCGTTCCTAATAGTCGCTATGGTAGGGCATTCGGGGGCATCCCGAACTAGCCGGGCAAGCAGAGCGCCGGATCTGTCCGCCTCCGCCTGTTGTCTTTTCAGATAGGCCCCATAGTCCATCACCCTCAGGGTTTCTAGCAATTCTGCGTGGTCAATATTACACTGCTGTAGCTCAGTTGTACGGCCAGGGTCCTGCCCCACCGCATTTTCTAGGTCGCGCAAGCGCTGTTCCACTTCACATAGCTTACCGTGGATCTCCTGCCTGGCTCCCACCCGTCGGCCTATAGCAGCCCCCCGTATGACAGCCTTCATTGCGTCCCACACCACTAGGTTCGAGGATGCGGAGTCCCAATTGGTATTGAAGTAATCAGTTAAGGCGTCAGCTAAATGTGCTCGGAACGGGCCATCCTCGAGCAGCGCAGGGTTAAGCCTCCAGGTAGGAACTGGTGAGGGTACTCTACCCCAGTGTAGGTCAACCGCCAGCGGTCGGTGGTCCGAGAACGTTTTAGCAAGGTAATCTGCTGTGGCACACCTAGTCACTACCGAGCTAGAGCATACAAACCTATCCAATCTGGTATGTAATTTGTGTACAGGGGAGTAGCATGAGTATTCTTTGTGTGTCGGGTGCAGTGTGCGCCAGATGTCCGCCAAACTCCAACCCCGAAGCCACGTCCCAAATGACTCTGATAGTTTATGTATTCCCGCCGCCTGGAGGGGGGGGTGTGATCTGTCGAGGGTCACATCCAAAATCATGTTCCAGTCACCACCCAGAATCCAGGGGACGTCCACCCAATCCGCTAACGCCCGGCCCACAGCAGTAAGGAACCTATCCTGGTCAAAATTCGGGGCATAAATGCTGCCCAGCACTACCACCTCCCCGTCCAAGGTGCCTCTCACTAACACATAGCGTCCCTGTTCGTCAGTCCGCCTCTCCAGTTCCACAAATGGAGTACCATGGCGCACCCATATCGTGGCCCCTCTTGAGAAGGCAGAGTATGTGGTAGAAAAAACAGTACCCCTCTATTTCTTTCTCAATAGGAGTGCCTCGGAGTGTGTCAGGTGCGACTCCTGTAGGAACACTATGTGTGCCCCTTGTCGTAGTAGGAAAGCGTGTACTCTGTGTCTCTTCTGCACTGCCCCCAGCCCTCTCACATTCCAGGTGACCAGCCTATACTTTCCGTGTGTGTCAGCCATAGCCCCGTGTTGGTGTCAAAAGTAGTGTTCCCATATGTCCTATTGAGTGATTCTTCCATGCCCCCCAGGAGACAGTACCCTCCCTATCCCAAACCCCAACTGTAAAGGCGCAGCCTCCAAACCCTGCTGTGCCAAACCAGAAACATTGGAACGTAAATAAACAAGTAACAATGCATACGCTAGTGGGGGGTCGGCCAAGCATCTGCCGTGTCCATAGTGCCATGCTCGGTCAGGTCGCCGGCTCAACGGCGCCGCCGGGAGAGTTCTTTTCGAAGTTAGTCAGTGTAGGTAGCCACGTCTCGTGGAGGGGGGGGAAGCAAGGGGGCAGGGGAGGGGAGGGGGGGACAAGGGCGGCCTCATACCGGCAGAACCAGCCCGTTGCAGCTATGCGCCGCAGGAGCACAGGAGGCGCAGGAATCGCATCGCACGATCCCTGTATCTGAGTTTTTCTCCCCATCCAGGGCAGGCCGCACGGTGCTCGCCAGCAAATAAAGGGCAACATACATATTCTGAGCAAGCACATTTCCCCCCCCCCCCATCCCCGCCGCCCCCCCACCTCATACAGAAAAGGATATCGTGTTGTATTCTAGTCTCAGGTCTAGTTCATAGAAGGTATTACTCTTGGGCATTGTCTATAAATTCATCCGCGGCTCTAGGCGTCACCGTCGGAAATAGGATCATACTGCTATCCGAGTCAGAGTGTACAGTGCTATCCTCAGTGTCCGTGTTGATTGTCGCACCGTCGTCTCTGAAGGATCCCACTGCTGCCACTGCATCAGCCTGTCCCTGCTTTTGTTGGTGGGCGGTCGGTTTGCGCTGCTTCGGATGAGTGCATTGGGCGCCATTCTCGGTCTCCCCTTGAGTCGAGTCCTCCCTGGATCCGTTGCCTGTGGAGTCCTGCGTCGGGTCCAGCCGCTCCTCGATGTCCATCACCTCCAGCCATTCCTCCACATCCGTGGGGCTTTCGAAAAAGTGAGTCTTCTTGTCGTGGATCACCTTTAGGCGTGCAGGGAACAATAAGGCGTAGCGCAGTTTAGCCTTTTGGAGCCTCTGTTTTACCTCATAGTATGAGGACCGTTGTTTTTGCACTTGATTGGTATAGTCTGGGTATAGTGAAATTCGTTTATTCTCCCATGGTATGACCGATTTGATTCTGGCCTGAGTTAGCAGCATGTCTCTATCCCGGTAATTGAGGATCCGGACAATAAGCGGCCGTGGTGTCTGTCCCGGTTTTGGCTGGCCAGTTGGGATTCTATGCGCCCTTTCTACACAGAAATATGGCGACAGACCCTCAGGGGCAACGTTATCTCGGAACCACTGTTCCATGAACTCTGCCGGCCGGGACCCCTCGCTTCTTTCCGGCAGGCCAATAACGCGAATGTTATTGCGCCGATTGCGCCCTTCCGCGTCCTCCACGCGTTCCAGCAGGGTTTTGACTTGACGTTGGATCACTTGGATGGAGTCCGTGTGTTCCGCCACTGTCGGGGCGAGTTCAGTTATCGACAGACCTTGATCTTTAACTTTATCCGCCAATTTCTCGTGGTCCGCCTTAAGCAAGGATAGGTTAGTGGTGAGGGTGCCCATCTGCGTCTCCATCACGGCCCTAGAGTCTCTGATCTCTTTTAGGATAAGGTCTAGTTTGTCGCCTTGCTGGCTCTCTGAGGTGCTGGAGGCCAGAGTCAGCGGTGCAGAGCCCCCAGGGTCCGTATCTCGGGCAGGTCCTGTGCCCGGGCCCTCCTTGCCCCCCGTGTTCTTCACGCCTTTGCGCCCCATATTAGACGTCAGGCGCCTGGTTGGCGGTAGGAGCGCGGGTCAGGGCGAGTATTTGCCGTCCAGTGTGCGTCTTATTTCCCAGTTGGTTCCCCGCCGGTCACACCTGATGCTCTCACCTTGGGGAAGCTGTTGACAGTGTCCGCGTCTCCGCAGGGGGGAGGGGCCGCTTTCTACCACACCCAGCGTATATGAGCGCCGAGGGTTTTCACTGGGCCCACCACCCTGAAGCGCTATGTCCCCCACCTCATCAGGCCGTCCGCAGCAGTCAAAAACGGCAGTAGGAGCAGTTGAGCGCCGCCCCGCCTGGGCCCCCGGCAATGTATGGGCACAACGTAGTTACAAAGGGAATGGGTTAGGCGCAGTAACAGTGCCGTATTGGGGGGCGTTGGCTGTGTTGTTGCATGTTTCTCCGGCGCCTCAGTCCTCAGCCCACTGCGTGGGGATAGTCCCTTCACCAGCCCTGTCTCTGCCAGGCATCCAGGGCGCCCCAGCCGGACCCGGCCTCCAATCCAGGGGTCCCCGCCTCTCCGCAGTCCGCCCTCTCAGGAACCAGGGCAGCAATGGCACACGAGACCCGGCTCGCCGCCCAGTGCAGGGTCCCGGTGGTCCGCCCCGCACTCCCCCGGGGCTCCTCACCTCCGGCGCAGTTCGGGCAGACAGCAAGCCAGGCAGGGGGGCCCCCGCAGCAGGTAGTCACTGCCAGCGGCGGGAATGTCCGGCCCTCGGCGCCCGCGTCTCAGCGTCCCAGCCTGCAGCAGCGGCCCGTCCACAGCCTCCGTACCTCCTCCCGACGTCCAGGTACACAAGGCGCCGTCCTCGCCCCTCGGCAGCCGCAGGGTCAGGATCCCAGGTGCAGGTGTCCGCCTGCAGGATCGGAGGCTCCGGTGCTCTGTCGCTTCACCGTCCTCTTTCTCCGGGCACCCCCGTCACTGGAGGCCCCGGTCCGCAGCGTGGCTCTAGGCCTCCCTGTTAGCCACGGCGTAAGTCCGGAACCCCGGTCACCAGAGCTCCAGGACTTTCAGCGGAGCAGTCGGGGGAGAAGCGCCTCCAAAAACAACCGTTTCCTGGTGGAGACGACCCTCGGTGTAGGCTACAGGATCTTTACCTCTCCCAGCGGCACCGGAGCACTAGCAAACCCCGTCCGCCATGGTGGCCTGCTAGCCACGCCCCCCGTCGTAAAATACTAAATACTTAAGGTGACTAAGTTGGGGTATTTGTCGTGTTATATGTATCTAAAAGTGATGACAGAGTGAGGGATTTAGAACACCCTAAACTAGGTGGAGACCCTATATTAGTGAAAAGACACATGGCATTAAGTGACCTGGAATACATAAGAATGTATATGGCCCAGTGCTGTGAATCACTGGGACTCTAGTACGCACTACACAATTTATAGTATTCCTTTATATCATTTTGTTTATTTCAACATGTAATGCCTTAAATTTATTGCATATTCACAATGTTCATCATCAATATCATTTGCAAATCAATGAAATGTTTATAACAATACCATAAAATTATGCCTAACGCAACAGTTTTCAAAACACAGGTTTACAGAAAAAACAACCAAAAATAAAAGAAACAACCCAATGCATTTCGGGGCGCAATAGCCCCTTCGTCGGGGGTCTGAAAAAAGGGAAGATACAAACAAGGAGAGTATTAATCATACGTTTTAAGCAATGTTCCACCTTTTAGACCATCAAGATATGTTTATAAACGCTTACCTAAGTAATAAGAAGTAACGTATATCCTGTGTATAGTCTGTGTAAATGTTTTGAGCAGTTGTCTGTGAAAACCAAAGGTGCATAAACTCGTCAAGTTTCGTATACAGTGGCGACCTATTCAATATTAAAGTAGCTGAGCAAATGAACGAAAATAGCGCTTTACCTGTAGAGCCGAATTCAATAGCGTTTCTACATTATAGAAAACAAAAAATGAAAAAAACGGGTTTGACACATATATGTGACCGGAATGGAAGATACATATGCATCCTATTCAAATTAAAAGAACTCTGGAGCTCACCTGCGTATTGTTTAAGTCTCGTGAATGCGTAGCGGAAACCTGAATCAAATAAACGGCTTACATCAGTACACAAATATATATTTGTGTTTGAGCGATAAAATGGTCAAGAAATAATCGAGGCTCATTACCTGCGAGTCTACATTTCAAGCTTCGATCTCGCTGCTGTTTTCACTCGCGAAACTGATGAAACAGAGAAATTGGGGCTGTTATGATTTCTCAACGCGCTTACAAAGCGTCAGAGAGTGATATTTTAGAAACTCTGTGCCAGGGCTTACCGTCCGATAACTAAATGTTATTTTCAGGGCAGTGTCTCCGTCGTCTTGCTCACCGACCGGAACCTCAAGCGGATGCATGAGTCCTACTTTTATTTTTAGCTCTCATGTTCATGGAGAGTAGACATGGCCAACAGACTACCTAATCGCCTTTGTAGTTATAATTATACGACGATAAGAGCATTGAATCGGTGTGAAAAAAACGCACTTTTGAAACAATTGAAAACTTATTGTAAAATACGATCGAAAAAATATATGAGCAAATGTAGCGTCCTATGGAAAATACAAAGTCTTTCCTTAGTCATGCCTGAAAATTAAATGTGCGTGTGTATTGTACCTTAACCTTGATGTCCGGGGCCATTAGTACACCATATTGTACAAATAACAATCTGGATATCAATGTTGCCAAATAAACTATCTGTGTACAGTCGCAACATAATATAACATTATTAAGTGATTTATGCGAATTTTCAGATCTAAAGGATCTTTTACCTATGGTCTTATACCTGCCTATTTACAGTCTATATACAAGTCAACACTATACATTATTACAAGCAATGTCAATTTCTCTACATGAAACACAATGCCTATCTGGACAATCCCATGATCATATAATATATCCTTTGCTGTGTAAAAAGATGCTTTGAACTCTAGGGCAGTGTGAAAAAATTTATTTTTTGTGTATGTCTATGCCCTTAAAGGAAACACGACATCTCCATTTTGTCATTCAATCCTAAGGGAACCATTATCTGCAATTTGCGGATCCAGAAAGCTTCTCTTTGCAGAAGTATCTTTGCGTTGTCCATGCCCAGTCTCTGGGGTACTATTTCAATGATTTGAAAGCGAAGTTGAGCTATATTGTGTTTTTTCTCAATCCAATGTTGTGTAAGCGGTGACGTTAAGTTCTTATTGCGTATCCGACTCTTATGCTCAGTGAGTCTTAACTTCATTTTTCTATCGGTTTTACCGATGTACAGTAGCCCACATGGGCATTTAATTGAGTAAACAACATGTTCAGAGTCACAATTTGTCGAATGTCTAAGCATGATTTTCTCTCCAGTCCGAGGATGCAGTAGAGTGCTGCCTATGATCACATTATTGCAGTTTTTGCAATTAAAACACCGTGATGTCCCTTTGTGGACCAATTCTTGTTGCAGTGGAGTTGGTTTATTGAGGAGTTCCTTTAAATTTTGTGCCCTTTTATATGCGAATAGTGGTCGTTCATCGAATAATGTGCCAAAATCCTTTTCAGCCAATAGGATCTCCCATCTCCTTGAAATTGTCCTTTTAATGTCCCTAGATGCAGTCGAATATTTGGAAACAAAAACCATTCTGGTGCTTGAAGTTTTAGTTTTCCTTTTTAGAAGTTCTGTTCTCGGTGTTGTTTTTATTTTTTCTAGATGTGCCTCAAGTAGTTTTTTTGGGTAACCTCTGTCGAGGTATTTCTGTTTTTGTTCTTGTAGGCTCTTGTCACATTGTTCTGAATTAGAAGAAATTCGTTTGATCCGCATGAACTGCGATACTGGCAAATTGTTTATCAAACTGGCTGGGTGAAAGCTAGTATATAGTAACGCTGTGTTCTTATCTGTTTCCTTTTTATATAGTCTTGTCTGGATGGAGTCGTCTTTGATTTCTACAAGAACATCTAAGAATGGTAATGCTGTGTTGCTTACATTGTGGGTAAATTGGATTCTCGGGTCCACAAGATTCAAACTGTTAATGTTGTTAAGGAGTTCAGATTTGGGACGCTTCCAAATAATAAAAATATCATCTATATAGCGTCTGTAGTAAATCAAGCCTTGTTGCCAAGTTGGGTCCTCCAGAATGTAGTCCAACTCAAATTTTGCCATATACACATTTGCATATATACATGCCCCCGGAAAGCCCATTGCTGTGCCCGTCAGTTGGTTGTAGTACTTGTCTTGCCACACAAAGTAACTATTGAGTAAGCAAAATTCCAATAATTGCAGTATCAAAATTTTTAGCTCGTTTGGTTTGTCTGTTCTAAGGAGAGCCCACTCCATGGCTTCTATCCCTTGTTTATGTGGTATGGACGTGTATAGCGCCGTGACGTCTATAGTACAAAGAGTCCATTCCATACATCCTGTTGTGTCAATATCTGCAAGACTTCTGAGGAAGTCAGATGTATCCTGTAGATAAGTCGGCCAATTCTGAATAAATGGTTGCATATGCATATCTATGAAGACACCTAAATTCTCAAATATAGATGAACAGCCTGATACTATAGGCCTAAAGGGAGGATCATTGATGTTTTTGTGTATCTTAGGCAAAAAATAGATTCTTGGTCTCCTTGGGTAGATTTGCTCAAGATACCGCTTTGTGGTGTTGTCTATCCACTGCAATTCCTCTGCTTTACTGAGTATCTCATCCAGTATTTGAACAATCATGGGTGTTGGATCTTGTTCGAGCTGAGCGTAAGTATTGGCATCGTTTACATGTTCATCACCTTTTTTTGTGTAAAACACTGAGTCCATTATGACAAGACCTCCTCCCTTGTCTGCCTTTTGTATTGTTATATCATTATTTCTTGTTAGCCGTTTGAGGGTGCTCTGTTCTGCTCTTGTCAAATTATTCAATTTCCGTTTGTAATTGATTTTATTCAGATCCGCTTTTACCAAGATTTCAAAGGTATCCAAGCTTTTATGTGATACTGGTGCCATGAAATGACTTTTGGGTTTAAATGGTCTGTCTATCTCATCTGTTTTTTCCAAAGGATTTACAACAGTGAAAAAATACTTCAATCTGAGAACTCTCATGAATTTAAAAAAAGATATTTCTGTCTCTAACTCATTTGATTGATATGTTCTAACAAATGAGATACCTTTATTCAAAAGTTTTTCTTCAAAATCAGAGAGTGGGTAATTTGAAATGTTTATTACGAGTTTTTCGTTTGACTCCGCAATCCCGTTTTCTTTAATTGATCTCTCTCCTTCTCTTTCTCCCTTTCTTTCTCTTTCTCCCTTTCTTTTTCCTTTTCCTCTTCTCGTCTTATTTCTTGTTGTACTAGATACAAATCCGGTGGTTTGTGAGATGCTTGGTCTTTCTCTAAAAAAGAAGTTGATGACGTGCCAGATGCACTCTCTGTTAGGTTAGAGGATTGGACTGTTGATTGTGACGATTGTGGTACTATTGATTTTCGTGCCGTGCTTAGTTCACTATCTGATACGACACTCATCTGAAGAGGCTGGCTGTTGTTTCCTACCAGTGAACCTTCTTTTCGCATAAACTTCTGCCCACGTGTATGTTTCATTAAGTTTATAATCAATAGTATCGCGTTTAAACTTTCGCAGTTTGGTTTCTTGTAGCTCCTTCCCATATTTGTCTAAACGTATGTTGATGTCTTCCAAGATTCTTTTCCATTGGTCCTCATCCAATCTTTCAGATAATTCTCGTTTAGTGTTGAAAATTTCTTCTTCTAGTTCTCGTATGGTTTTAGCAAGTTCTTCAACCAACAATAAGATCAAGTCTAGAGAACATTTATTCAAAATCTCGAACCATTTCTCCATAAATTTTGGGTTACTGTTAAGCCTGTATAGCATCGGCCGAATGGCCAATCTTAGCCCTCTAGGAATTCTTCTAACCCGATGATATTGGATCAGGGTTGTCGCTTGCAGGCGTTGGTTCAACTCTCGTCTAGTCAGATATTCAAGTTGCTTTAATTTTTGTTCCACTGATCCTCCTTGTGTATCAAAAGTCTTAGCTTCTTTAATAAGTTTATAAATTTGACTTGCCTCATCCGCTGTGTAGGCCTTAGTATTCGCACGATTTTCAGTAATCGAAGCAATTGAGTCAAAAGACATTTTAAGTGTGGTGCTAGTACCCTTAGGTTGCAGTGAGAGTAAAAGATGAATGAGGAAGGGTGCTGCACTCAGATTTCTATTCTGTTCAAAGCGTTTAAAACGATAAGTGTGCTGTACCAGATTAGTGCCTGCCCACTGGTAAACTAACAATGTATATGGCCCAGTGCTGTGAATCACTGGGACTCTAGTACGCACTACACAATTTATAGTATTCCTTTATATCATTTTGTTTATTTCAACATGTCATAATGCCTTAAATTTATTGCATATTCACAATGTTCATCATCAATATCATTTGCAAATCAATGAAATGTTTATAACAATAGCATAAAATTATGCCTAACGCAACAGTTTTCAAAACACAGGTTTACAGAAAAAACAACCAAAAATAAAAGAAACAACCCAATGCATTTCGGGGCGCAATAGCCCCTTCGTCGGGGGTCTGAAAAAAGGGAAGATACAAACAAGGAGAGTATTAATCATACGTTTTAAGCAATGTTCCACCTTTTAGACCATCAAGATATGTTTATCAACGCTTACCTAAGTAATAAGAAGTAACGTATATCCTGTGTATAGTCTGTGTAAATGTTTTGAGCAGTTGTCTGTGAAAACCAAAGGTGCATAAACTCGTCAAGTTTCGTATACAGTGGCGACCTATTCAATATTAAAGTAGCTGAGCAAATGAACGAAAATAGCGCTTTACCTGTAGAGCCGAATTCAATAGCGTTTCTACATTATAGAAAACAAAAAATGAAAAAAACGGGTTTGACACATATATGTGACCGGAATGGAAGATACATATGCATCCTATTTAAATGAAAAGAACTCTGGAGCTCACCTGCGTATTGTTTAAGTCTTGTGAATGCGTAGCGGAAACCTGAATCAAATAAACGGCTTACATCAGTACACAAATATATATTTGTGTTTGAGCGATAAAATGGTCAAGAAATAATCGAGGCTCATTACCTGCGAGTCTACATTTCAAGCTTCGATCTCGCTGCTGTTTTCACTCGCGAAACTGATGAAACAGAGAAATTGGGGCTGTTATGATTTCTCAACGCGCTTACAAAGCGTCAGAGAGTGATATTTTAGAAACTCTGTGCCAGGGCTTACCGTCCGATAACTAAATGTTATTTTCAGGGCAGTGTCTCCGTCGTCTTGCTCACCGACCGGAACCTCAAGCGGATGCATGAGTCCTACTTTTATTTTTAGCTCTCATGTTCATGGAGAGTAGACATGGCCAACAGACTACCTAATCGCCTTTGTAGTTATAATTATACGACGATAAGAGCATTGAATCGGTGTGAAAAAAACGCACTTTTGAAACAATTGAAAACTTATTGTAAAATACGATCGAAAAAATATATGAGCAAATGTAGCGTCCTATGGAAAATACAAAGTCTTTCCTTAGTCATGCCTGAAAATTAAATGTGCGTGTGTATTGTACCTTAACCTTGATGTCCGGGGCCATTAGTACACCATATTGTACAAATAACAATCTGGATATCAATGTTGCCAAATAAACTATCTGTGTACAGTCGCAACATAATATAACATTATTAAGTGATTTATGCGAATTTTCAGATCTAAAGGATCTTTTACCTATGGTCTTATACCTGCCTATTTACAGTCTATATACAAGTCAACACTATACATTATTACAAGCAATGTCAATTTCTCTACATGAAACACAATGCCTATCTGGACAATCCCATGATCATATAATATATCCTTTGCTGTGTAAAAAGATGCTTTGAACTCTAGGGCAGTGTGAAAATTTTTTTTTTTTGTGTATGTCTATGCGCTTAAAGGAAACACGACATCTCCATTTTGTCATTCAATCCTAAGGGAACCATTGTCTGCAATTTCCGGATCCAGAAAGCTTCTCTTTGCAGAAGTATCTTTGCGTTGTCCATGCCCAGTCTCTGGGGTACTATTTCAATGATTTGAAAGCGAAGTTGAGCTATATTGTGTTTTTTCTCAATCCAATGTTGTGTAAGCGGTGACGTTAAGTTCTTATTGCGTATCCGACTCTTATGCTCAGTGAGTCTTAACTTCATTTTTCTATCGGTTTTACCGATGTACAGTAGCCCACATGGGCATTTAATTGAGTAAACAACATGTTCAGAGTCACAATTTGTCGAATGTCTAAGCATGATTTTCTCTCCAGTCCGAGGATGCAGTAGAGTGCTGCCTATGATCACATTATTGCAGTTTTTGCAATTAAAACACTGTGATGTCCCTTTGTGGACCAATTCTTGTTGCAGTGGAGTTGGTTTATTGAGGAGTTCCTTTAAATTTTGTGCCCTTTTATATGCGAATAGTGGTCGTTCATCGAATAATGTGCCAAAATCCTTTTCAGCCAATAGGATCTCCCATCTCCTTGAAATTGTCCTTTTAATGTCCCTAGATGCAGTCGAATATTTGGAAACAAAAAACATTCTGGTGCTTGAAGTTTTAGTTTTCCTTTTTAGAAGTTCTGTTCTCGGTGTTGTTTTTATTTTTTCTAGATGTGCCTCAAGTAGTTTTTTTGGGTAACCTCTGTCGAGGTATTTCTGTTTTTGTTCTTGTAGGCTCTTGTCACATTGTTCTGAATTAGAAGAAATTCGTTTGATCCGCATGAACTGCGATACTGGCAAATTGTTTATCAAACTGGCTGGGTGAAAGCTAGTATATAGTAACGCTGTGTTCTTATCTGTTTCCTTTTTATATAGTCTTGTCTGGATGGAGTCGTCTTTGATTTCTACAAGAACATCTAAGAATGGTAATGCTGTGTTGCTTACGTTGTGGGTAAATTGGATTCTCGGGTCCACAAGATTCAAACTGTTAATGTTGTTAAGGAGTTCAGATTTGGGACGCTTCCAAATAATAAAAATATCATCTTTATAGCGTCTGTAGTAAATCAAGCCTTGTTGCCAAGTTGGGTCCTCCAGAATGTAGTCCAACTCAAATTTTGCCATATACACATTTGCATATATACATGCCCCCGGAAAGCCCATTGCTGTGCCCGTCAGTTGGTTGTAGTACTTGTCTTGCCACACAAAGTAACTATTGAGTAAGCAAAATTCCAATAATTGCAGTATCAAAATTTTTAGCTCGTTTGGTTTGTCTGTTCTAAGGAGAGCCCACTCCATGGCTTCTATCCCTTGTTTATGTGGTATGGACGTGTATAGCGCCGTGACGTCTATAGTACAAAGAGTCCATTCCATACATCCTGTTGTGTCAATATCTGCAAGACTTCTGAGGAAGTCAGATGTATCCTGTAGATAAGTCGGCCAATTCTGAATAAATGGTTGCATATGCGTATCTATGAAGACACCTAAATTCTCAAATATAGATGAACAGCCTGATACTATAGGCCTAAAGGGAGGATCATTGATGTTTTTGTGTATCTTAGGCAAAAAATAGATTCTTGGTCTCCTTGGGTAGATTTGCTTAAGATACCGCTTTGTGGTGTTGTCTATACACTGCAATTCCTCTGCTTTACTGAGTATCTCATCCAGTATTTGAACAATCATGGGTGTTGGATCTTGTTCGAGCTGAGCGTAAGTATTGGCATCGTTTACATGTTCATCACCTTTTTTTGTGTAAAACACTGAGTCCATTATGACAAGACCTCCTCCCTTGTCTGCCTTTTGTATTGTTATATCATTATTTCTTGTTAGCCGTTTGAGGGTGCTCTGTTCTGCTCTTGTCAAATTATTCAATTTCCGTTTGTAATTGATTTTATTCAGATCCGCTTTTACCAAGATTTCAAAGGTATCCAAGCTTTTATGTGATACTGGTGCCATGAAATGACTTTTGGGTTTAAATGGTCTGTCTATCTCGTCTGTTTTTTCCAAAGGATTTACAACAGTGAAAAAATACTTCAATCTGAGAACTCTCATGAATTTAAAAAAAGATATTTCTGTCTCTAACTCATTTGATTGATATGAGAGTTCTCAGATTGATCTATATTTGAGAATTTAGGTGTCTTCATAGATACGCATATGCAACCATTTATTCAGAATTGGCCGACTTATCTACAGGATACATCTGACTTCCTCAGAAGTCTTGCAGATATTGACACAACAGGATGTATGGAATGGACTCTTTGTACTATAGACGTCACGGCGCTATACACGTCCATACCACATAAACAAGGGATAGAAGCCATGGAGTGGGCTCTCCTTAGAACAGACAAACCAAACGAGCTAAAAATTTTGATACTGCAATTATTGGAATTTTGCTTACTCAATAGTTACTTTGTGTGGCAAGACAAGTACTACAACCAACTGACGGGCACAGCAATGGGCTTTCCGGGGGCATGTATATATGCAAATGTGTATATGGCAAAATTTGAGTTGGACTACATTCTGGAGGACCCAACTTGGCAACAAGGCTTGATTTACTACAGACGCTATATAGATGATATTTTTATTATTTGGAAGCGTCCCAAATCTGAACTCCTTAATAACATTAACAGTTTGAATCTTGTGGACCCGAGAATCCAATTTACCCACAACGTAAGCAACACAGCATTACCATTCTTAGATGTTCTTGTAGAAATCAAAGACGACTCCATTCAGACAAGACTATATAAAAAGGAAACAGATAAGAACACAGCGTTACTATATACTAGCTTTCACCCAGCCAGTTTGATAAACAATTTGCCAGTATCGCAGGTCATGCGGATCAAACAAATTTCTTCTAATTCAGAACAATGTGACAAGAGCCTACAAGAACAAAAACAGAAATACCTCGACAGAGGTTACCCAAAAAAACTACTTGAGGCACATCTAGAAAAAATAAAAACAACACCGAGAACAGAACTTCTAAAAAGGAAAACTAAAACTTCAAGCACCAGAATGGTTTTTGTTTCCAAATATTCGACTGCATCTAGGGACATTAAAAGGACAATTTCAAGGAGATGGGAGATCCTATTGGCTGAAAAGGATTTTGGCACATTATTCGATGAACGACCACTATTCGCATATAAAAGGGCACAAAATTTAAAGGAACTCCTCAATAAACCAACTCCACTGCAACAAGAATTGGTCCACAAAGGGACATCACGGTGTTTTAATTGCAAAAACTGCAATAATGTGATCATAGGCAGCACTCTACTGCATCCTCGGACTGGAGAGAAAATCATGCTTAGACATTCGACAAATTGTGACTCTGAACATGTTGTTTACTCAATTAAATGCCCATGTGGGCTACTGTACATCGGTAAAACCGATAGAAAAATGAAGTTAAGACTCACTGAGCATAAGAGTCGGATACGCAATAAGAACTTAACGTCACCGCTTACACAACATTGGATTGAGAAAAAACACAATATAGCTCAACTTCGCTTTCAAATCATTGAAATAGTACCCCAGAGACTGGGCATGGACAACGCAAAGATACTTCTGCAAAGAGAAGCTTTCTGGATCCGGAAATTGCAGACAATGGTTCCCTTAGGATTGAATGACAAAATGGAGATGTCGTGTTTCCTTTAAGCGCATAGACATACACAAAAAAAAAAAATTTTCACACTGCCCTAGAGTTCAAAGCATCTTTTTACACAGCAAAGGATATATTATATGATCATGGGATTGTCCAGATAGGCATTGTGTTTCATGTAGAGAAATTGACATTGCTTGTAATAATGTATAGTGTTGACTTGTATATAGACTGTAAATAGGCAGGTATAAGACCATAGGTAAAAGATCCTTTAGATCTGAAAATTCGCATAAATCACTTAATAATGTTATATTATGTTGCGACTGTACACAGATAGTTTATTTGGCAACATTGATATCCAGATTGTTATTTGTACAATATGGTGTACTAATGGCCCCGGACATCAAGGTTAAGGTACAATACACACGCACATTTAATTTTCAGGCATGACTAAGGAAAGACTTTGTATTTTCCATAGGACGCTACATTTGCTCATATATTTTTTCGATCGTATTTTACAATAAGTTTTCAATTGTTTCAAAAGTGCGTTTTTTTCACACCGATTCAATGCTCTTATCGTCGTATAATTATAACTACAAAGGCGATTAGGTAGTCTGTTGGCCATGTCTACTCTCCATGAACATGAGAGCTAAAAATAAAAGTAGGACTCATGCATCCGCTTGAGGTTCCGGTCGGTGAGCAAGACGACGGAGACACTGCCCTGAAAATAACATTTAGTTATCGGACGGTAAGCCCTGGCACAGAGTTTCTAAAATATCACTCTCTGACGCTTTGTAAGCGCGTTGAGAAATCATAACAGCCCCAATTTCTCTGTTTCATCAGTTTCGCGAGTGAAAACAGCAGCGAGATCGAAGCTTGAAATGTAGACTCGCAGGTAATGAGCCTCGATTATTTCTTGACCATTTTATCGATCAAACACAAATATATATTTGTGTACTGATGTAAGCCGTTTATTTGATTCAGGTTTCCGCTACGCATTCACGAGACTTAAACAATACGCAGGTGAGCTCCAGAGTTCTTTTCATTTAAATAGGATGCATATGTATCTTCCATTCCGGTCACATATATGTGTCAAACCCGTTTTTTTCATTTTTTGTTTTCTATAATGTAGAAACGCTATTGAATTCGGCTCTACAGGTAAAGCGCTATTTTCGTTCATTTGCTCAGCTACTTTAATATTGAATAGGTCGCCACTGTATACGAAACTTGACGAGTTTATGCACCTTTGGTTTTCACAGACAACTGCTCAAAACATTTACACAGACTATACACAGGATATACGTTACTTCTTATTACTTAGGTAAGCGTTGATAAACATATCTTGATGGTCTAAAAGGTGGAACATTGCTTAAAACGTATGATTAATACTCTCCTTGTTTGTATCTTCCCTTTTTTCAGACCCCCGACGAAGGGGCAATTGCGCCCCGAAATGCATTGGGTTGTTTCTTTTATTTTTGGTTGTTTTTTCTGTAAACCTGTGTTTTGAAAACTGTTGCGTTAGGCATAATTTTATGCTATTGTTATAAACATTTCATTGATTTGCAAATGATATTGATGATGAACATTGTGAATATGCAATAAATTTAAGGCATTATGACATGTTGAAATAAACAAAATGATATAAAGGAATACTATAAATTGTGTAGTGCGTACTAGAGTCCCAGTGATTCACAGCACTGAGCCATATACATTGTTAGTTTACCAGTGGGCAGGCACTAATCTGGTACAGCACACTTATCGTTTTAAACGCTTTGAACAGAATAGAAATCTGAGTGCAGCACCCTTCCTCATTCATCTGGAATACATAAGGGCATAATCCAAAATGTGTGCCGTGACACAGTGAAAAGGCAAGATAAGTAAGAATGAATCAAAACCATAGTCAAATGGCGTGAATGACAAGCGGTAGCCGAATGATCCTTAATTGTTGTATCTAAGAGAAGACAAAGTAATACTTATTCAGAGGTGAAGCCACACGACACAACTGTGATGTCGGTGTTATAAGCACAATGTAAGTTCAGCGTAAAGAACACTATCACTAGTAGGCAAATCTGCATACACAAAGGACGCGTAAAGATAGGTGGATAACGGCAAACGGAAATGGTGAAGGTGATCGTATCTCTGAAACAAATGATAAGGAGAGACCATGTCGCGTATGTGCGCAATACCGTGTGGCAATTAGCATTTTGAGATCAAGGATTGGCAAGGCCCAGGGAGGCATCTAAAAGAAAACAGAATTGCATAATCAGATGTACGGTAGTGGTGCGCAATATCACGTATAGATGTATTCTTAAACAGGTGTCATGGAAGTATCTAAAAGAAGACAAAATATAAAATGGCGAACAGTATTGCTAAGTAAAAGGCGATTGATAAGGGCACAATGGCATGTCCAAAGGGCTTGTGTTACTGTAATAAGAATCAAATCGGGCTATGTATAAAACAGTGCGAATAATACAAAGTGCGTTGGTACTTCTTAACATATAACTTGATCTGATAAACAGAGAAATCGGGCTATGTAAATCACAGTACATATAATACAATGTGCGTTGGTATTAATAGCTTCCAATACTGGAGAACTAAAGTTACAGGTAAGTAACTTGTTTTCTTACTTCAGTATTGGAACTTTCATAGATTCACATGCATGAATAAGAATAGCGAGCAGTGAGATTACAAAGCACATTTATCTGATACATTTCATAATCATGTAATACAACTTGAAAATCAAGAAGAATACCATACATATATATATATATATATATATATATATACATACATACATATAAAATGTGACTTCGTATAACAAGAGAAACTACGGATGGAGGGATGGAAAGAAGGCTCACCGTTACTGGATGATATTCCGCAGTACCGCCTCTCCCACCGCCGCATCCGACTTTGCGGCTGCCTCCAAAGCAGTAGTGCCTGGTGAAGGTGTGCATAGATGCCCAGGTCGCTGCTCTGCAGATATTATGGATTGGCACTCCTCCAAACAGTGCAGTGGATGTGGCCACTGCCCTCGTGGAATGAGCACAAACTCATGAATTTAGAGGCTTTCCAGCAGCTTGATGACAGTAGACAATTGCACTGGAAATCCATCTGGCAATTCCCCTTTTATATAGAGGGAAACCTTTCCTGGGTGCGCTGAAAGCGACGAAAAGCTGAGAAGATTTGTGAAAGCTCTTAGTTTCTTTTAAGTAGAACTTCATACATCTTTGAACGTCTAGTGAGTGTAACACTCTTTCCGCTGCTGTTGACGGATAAGGAAAGAAACGCTTTAACACCAACGGCTCCTGCAGATGAAAATCAGTTGCCACCTTCTGAATTAATTTTGGATTAGTCCTAAGGATCATTCTACCTTCCTGAAACTGTAGGAAAGGCTCCTGAATTGTGAGCGTTTGCAGTTCCCCATCTCTTCTCGCTGAAGTTAGTGCAATGAGAAGAGACACTTTCCAGGACAAGAACTTAAGGTCCGCTCCGTGTATCGGCTCAAACGGTGGTTTCATCAACTGTGACAGTACTATATTGAGATTCCATAGTGGTGGTGGAGGCTTTACTGGAGGAAAGACCCTGAATAATCCCTTCATAAACTGTTTGATGATCCTTGATGACCATAAGGACGGGCCTGATGAAGACCTCCTGTAGCGGGATAACGCAGCCAAATGCACCTTGATGGAAGCGTGTGCCAATCCTGACTTTGCTAACAGCAGAATGTAAGGTATAATTTGATGAGGTGCTGCAGTAAGAGGGTGAATGTTATGTCTCTTACACCACAGACAAAACCTCTTCCATTTCATCCTGTAGGTTTTGTTGGTACTGTCTGCTCTAGCTTTGGACAGGATTCTCCTACATTCGTCTGAGATGTTTAGATGACTAAACTCACAGTGTTCAGGAGAAAGGCTGCTAAACGCAAGGATTTCGGGTCCGGATGGAGCACCTGACCCCTGGACATGGTCAGAAGCGCTGGAATTGGTCGCAGCCGAACTGGACGGTCCTCCGACAGCAGCAGGAGTTCCGTGAACCAATGTTGTCTGGGCCACCACGGTGCTATTAGGATCAGCCTGCACGGCTCTTTCCTGATCTTCACCAGTACGCGGGGGAGAAGAGGAATTGGAGGAAAACCGTAGGCAAAGACGCCGGACCATGCCATGGAAAACACATTCCCCCAAGATCCCTTCTGGGGAAGTCAGCTGGCGAAATAACGGCATTTCCTGTTCTCTCTTGTGGTGAAGAGGTCCACTATTGATGTTCCCCACCTTTGAAAGTTGCTGTCCAGGGTCCCCTGGTCCAGCTCCCATTCGTGGCAGGACGATTTGAGCCTGCTGAGAGTATCCGCCTTGACGTTTTGATCTCCCGGGAGGTGTTCCGCTGACAATGATATTCCTTGTTGAAGAGCCCATTCCCATATCTCCTGGGCCGCCTGAAATAGGGAGAGAGATCTTGTTCCCCCCTGCTTGTTTAAATAGTGCATCGCTGTAGTGTTTTCTGTTCTTACCAACACCAGCGAACTTCGTATTCGTGGTAGGAAGGCTTGCAATGACAAGCGGACCGCCCTGAGTTCCAGCAGATTTATGTGCAATCGCTGCTCGTGTACCTTCCAACGACCGCTGACTTGAAGGTCCTGAAGGAAAGCTCCCCATCCTTCTAGGGACGCATCTGTCATCACCACTAATGGAGCCGCTCTTGAAATAAAGTCAGACCCTGAGATACATTTTCTTTTTGTGTCCACCATGCCGCTGCCTGTACCATTACTGGTGTCACTCGCATTGTGTCGTCGAAGGATCCCTCCGCTTGACGCCACTGAAGATCGATCTGTTCCTGCCATGGGCGCATCCTTAATCTGCAGTGAGACACCAGGGGAATGCAAGATGGCATCATGCCCAGCAAGGATTTGTACCTGCGGACTGAAAGAGACTTTCTTTTTACAAAGTCTTGGAAGAGGGACACAATCCTCAGTTGCCTTTCTTTGGAGGGAAACGCCTTGTTGCAGTCCGTGTCTAGTATTGCCCCCAGAAATGTGATCACTCTTGTTGGCTGGAGGTTTGACTTTCCTTTGTGAAGAGTTAAACCTAGTTTGGCAAACAAATCCATGCAGGCCTGTATTGACGCTCTGGCTTGTGCTTCCGATGGTGCTTTGACTAACCAGTCGTCGAGGTAAGGAAATATTTGATGTGTTTGTTTCCTTAACACAGCCGCTACTGGAACCAGGCATTTTGTGAACACTCTCAGCGCTGACTTTAGGCCGTATGGCAGTACCTTGAATCGGTAATGTCTTCCGGCTACTAAGAACTGAAGGTACTGTCTGTGTGCGGGATGGATCGGCACGTGGAAATACGCGTCTTGTAGGTCTAATGTAGTCATATGATCTCCTGGGTTCAATAACGGAAGGATGTTCTGTAGAGACACCATCCTGAAAGATTGCTTTTTGAGATAGGTCTTTAAGGATCTGAGATCCAGAATGGTACGTCATTGGAGCTTGTTTTTCTTGACAAGAAAAAACCGGGAGTAAAACCCCTTGTTTTCTTGGGCATTCGGTACCGGTTCTATTGCTCCCTTTCGGAACATTGTCCGAATCTCCTGTTGGAGTTGATGCAGATGGTTGGCTTTCTGATGCATCGGTGGTGTACAAGGGGGCGCTTGAAGAAATTCCAAGGTGTGGCCGAATTGAACAATTTTGAGGACCCATTGATCCGTCGTTATTGTTCGCCACTTTTGAAGATGGTGCGCAATCTTTCCACCCAGGGGAGGACTTGATCTCTGGAATGTTGACATAGCCGGAAGATGGAGGATGTCATTGCCGTCGGGTGTTGTCCTTCCCCTAACGGCCACCCCTTCCTCTTGGAGCTGATTTCGTATATCCTCCTGATTGACGTTGATTGTACTGTTGGCGGTAGGGCTGCGATGAGGCAGAATAAGAGGAAAATCTCCCTTGTTGATATCCTCCTCTATACGAGGACTGTCCTCTACCTCTGGAGCCACGAAAAGGGTTTTTTTGTACTGCAGTGTTTCCAAAGCCTTTGCAGTATCGGTATCCTTCTTGATACTCTGCAGAGTATCATCAATATGCTTCCCAAATAGATCTTCTCCATTGAATGGGAGGTCTAGAATCTTGTTTTGAACTTCCGGCCTAAAAGCCGTTGCTCGTAGCCATCCATGCCTGCGCAGGACTGCTGCTCCACCCAAAGATCTAAACGCCGTTGTCGCTATATCCATAGCGCAGTCTATGACTTCAGCCGAAGTCCTTTCCCCTTCCAGGAGAATCTTCCTGGCCTCCTGCTTCGCCGGTTCAGGCACCTGGTTAATATATGGAGACAGGTCACACCACATTTGCCTGTCGTACCTTCCCAAGATAGCGAGGGCATTAGCGGCTTCAACCAGCAGCGCCGACATTAAGGAAAAACGTTTTCCTGCATTATCCAGTCTCCTGCCCTCTCTGTCCAGAGGTGTCGTGATTGGAGCAGATGGGTTTCTGGACTTCTGCTGTGCCGCCTGAGTAATCACAGAATCCGGCTTGGGATGACCCAAAAGACAAGCTGGAGCATCTATAGGCGCCTTATACTTTTTGTCTAGTCTGGCCAGAACCGGTGTCATCGTGCTGGCGTCTCCATGACTTTTAAACCTTCCTCCCAAATATGACTCACGATAGGCAAGGATCGCACAGATTTGCGAAACGATTCCTTGAAGTCATATAAAAAGCATTCTGCCTTATCTTCAGTCATGGTGAGTGCAAATCTCTTAGTGGCTTTTTCCATTAAATTATGAAAACCACCAATGTCCTCCAGTAGAGAATCTACTGGCTTCGGCGTAGGAGTTGAAGGTGAGGGGATGAGATAGTCATTCCATTCTCACTTGGTTCCGCAATCTCTCCATCCTCGTGGTCATCATCCGTGGTGTCGTGCTGTGACGCTGGTGATGGAGACCTAGCAGTAGGCTCCGGCAAAATCTCCCTCCTACGCACTGGCGTCCCTGGTACAGACCGTGGACGCAGAGTAGCCTCTGGTACTTCCCGAGTGGCTGGAGTCGTTGGATATCTTCTCCTATAATCCTCCAACATGCCCTGGAGGTCCTTCAACAAAGAGGATGGTACACTTGTCATATCCTCACGTTGTTGTTGGCGATATTGGTGCTGTTCTTGGGGATGCTCTTGAAAACCCCCATATTCCTCCTCAGAATCGACCTCCTGGTACTTGACTTGTAATTGCGAAGGGCTACTCGCAAAACCATAAGGACCCTCGTCATTCTCGTCCTCCGAATCTTCCTCTTCCAGCAGGTGAGATGGAACCAATGGAGACACCTTGCTTGGCGATGTAACCTCTGGTGTTATACGCTTTTTCCAGTGTACCAACCTTTTCTCTGGTGTTTTTCCGTCGTCGATGTTGTAGTTACCGTCGACGCTGTCCTCGTCGACGCTCCGGCCGTCGTCGTCGTCCCCGTCGACGATGTAGATACAGCAACGTTCATTGACACCCTCGTCGACGATGAAACCATCGGCGATATCGCTGTCGACGGTGAAAGGGTCGACGCTGCCTTTTCACTAGCTTTTACCACTTCCTTTCTCGTCGACGACGTCGATGGTTTTGTCGTCGACGATGACATCTTTTTCGTCGACGGTCCCGTCGACAGCGCTGAAACACTCCCTTTCTCCTCAGAAGGCATAGAGGAAGATCTCTTGATGGTAATCTTGACTCTATGAGGCGATTTTGGAGGTTCTGAGGCGGACTGCTCTTGCTTTACCTCAGAAGCAGAACCCTTCTTCCCCTTAGTTTTGCCTGAAGGGGGTTTTGAGGGACTGCGCCCTGAAGACCCTGGGGTGGTCTTTTTTGGGGCCTTCTCAGGTCTCTCCCCTGAGGAATGTGTCTGAGGAGATCTACTCCTCTTTTGAGATCTCTTAGACGATCCAGACTCCTCCTCACTCTCACATGAGAGGATTTCTTTCCTGGCTTTCACTTTCTGGAGCCAAATCAGCAATCTTCCCTCACGATCCCTCAAGGTTTTATTTGAAAAGGTTTGACATACCTTACAATCCTCTGCCTTATGGTCTGGATAGAGGCAGTATATGCAATCTTTGTGAGGGTCATCTGTATAAAGTCACTTCTTAGAGAAGGTGGAAAAAGCTCTAAATAATCCCTTTTTCTCCTTCTCAGACATGGTAGATGAATAAGGAATTCCAATAAGAAGAAATTAGAAGATGAGAGACCTCAAATCTCAGTCAAAATACTGTTGAAGTGAAGAGTTTGAGCAGAGCTCAAAGGAGACTCCCTAGCACAACGTGCGGTAGAAAATCTGAGGGGCAGAAGGTTCGCTCAGGAGTGTTCTAGAGGGTGAGGAGCTCTGATTGGTTCAGGGAAAAGTTTGGGCCTTTTTTACATAACAAAGGCTATGGGTTGCAAAAGGGAAATGGGCCTAGGCCTCTTTTCAGTTTGCTATACTACTAAGCATTGCTTTTTTATATACCGGAGACTCCCGTCTCGACGACGGGAAATGATTCAGGCATGTGAATCTATGAAAGTTCCAATACTGGAGTAAATGTAATTAAAAGGAAAGGGAAAACGGTAGCTGAAAGCGCCTACCGCCAGTGTAATATGGCCCAGGATCTGGCAGCGTGGTTTGAAAGGCAGAGCGCCTTTACGTAGTGAGTAAAACGAAGCCTCCGGAAGGGTATGTCCGTGTTGGCGTACTGTGGGGTAAGAAAGGAAACATGCCCATCAGGCTAATTCGACAGGGGAGTAATCGGCATCGATATTGGGAGGACAAATGGGCGAGTAGTAGTGAAGCACGGATGTGTGCATGGAGCTCGGGTCAACATCCAGTAGTGGAGAGCCCAGCGCAGCAATGACAAAGTCATCTTGTAGTGGGGAAATGCAAAGGAGAGTAGCAGCGCCGGAAGGGGCGGAACGGTAGTCAGAGGAATAAAAGTGAGAGACTAGAGAGCCTAATGACTGTGACCCATGGGATAAACGGAAGTGTGAAAAGGCACGGTGGCACTATGATGCGTAGTCCCATGGGGCACGAGTGGTATTCATGACGAAATGGAATCGCGCTCGCGGTGTAGTGCAAACGACCCTGAACGAGGGAAAAGGAAAGAGCGTGATAAGAGGGATGGCAGTGGCGAATAGGGTAAATTAGATATGTAGATGTGTGTATGTAAGGTGAAGAATAGTATGCAAAGGACAGTAAACGTAGGTACTAGACAAAATAAAGTAAGGGAAAATTTAAAACATACACAGAAAAGAGTACATTGGTAGGGATTAATTAGTCATAGGAAAATAGATAAATAAACCAAAAAACACAACAATTTGTCACATGTATATAAGTTATGAACTGTCATAATCACAGTGACAATATTCAGGTTTAAATGGTCATCCAACAGGGTTCTGGTAACTCGGGATCCATGTGAAGTAAACACAAAATTTTAACATTCATAGAAAGTTTCTTTAGTTACAAAAGGTCATGTAGGAGAACAAGACCCATTTCAATCAATAGAGCAAAGGTCAGAAGTAATAGCTGTATGTCAGTCTCATGAGCCTAGGCAATATTGCAGTTCGTGGTCGATGTTAAGCCCCTCCTTAACAGTTTGCAAGCACATTATCCAGGTAGCTTCTAGTCTTCTCAGCTTCAGTTCATGGTTACCCCCTCTGGTGTTAGGTTCCGTGACATCAATTCCAAAGAACGTGTTCCTGACTCCCATCCAAACCCAATCTCTCCTCTTGCAAAACAGGATGATATTTACCACCTCACTAATCACTTCAGCTATGCACCACAGAAGCAAGCCTTCACTTTCGAAAGCAACAGAGACAAACTTTCCATTATAGCTACAGGTTAATGCATTACCCCCATCAAAGGGTAAAAACAGGGTAGAAGGCAGTGAACTTCCTTGACACTGCCAGTTAAATCTTCCTAATATCTAGTTATCAGACATCTATCCCTTCGCTGTAATAGGCTGCTACTGTTCCCTTCTTTTGTGATGTATTTCATTTCATTTAATAATCTTTATTTCAGCAATACATGCCCTGAAAGATGTGCATACATTCATAAAAACAACATTCTCATTTTAAAAGACATTGGATGAAAAAACAAAATCATACTAATACAAGATCTATGTGGCAGGTAATTCAATCAGGCAATAACATCTACATTGTCACTTGGAAATTTTTCTTAGTAAAGTGCATATGCATTAAAAAAATGTATACAGTGTTCAGCACGCCCCTGCGTTTGAACCATATCGCCGCAAGAAATTTTGCAACAGAAAAAACCACTATAGATGACAAATCGGTTTTAAGAATGCGGTAGGCTTGCATGCAGTATGTAAATCGCATGTTTTTACAGAGGGGCACCAACCAGTGCCTCCTCATTTTTCGATAAGCAGGGCAGAAAAACATAATGTGTATTTCATTTTCCAGGTCAAAGCTGGAAGTAGGACAATTTTTCAGAGCAGCTGGAGAACAATTACATGTAAAAGCTCTGATTGGTAATGTACCATACCTCCACTGCAGATACAGCTTCCTCGTAAAAACAGGGAAGATATCATGCATAACAATTTCAAAATGATAGAAATCCTTATCCTTTAAAAAACAATCTGTTAGAGTGCCGCTAAGTACACTGCTTATAGATGCAGTTAATTTACTTTCATAAAAGAGTTTGGACAAGCTTTTTCTTGAGGTCCTAGGGCAAGCAATTTCAGGATTGGACCACATTTGGGGGAGCCTTAGCTTAATGAATTCATTTTTAATATATACAAGCCACAGGATTTTCGACGCATTTGGCAACCTTAAAAGTTCCGACAATTTCTGTCTATAGGCAGAGAGCTCCGGGGTGCACCATAGTCTACGCCAGAACGCTAGCGGCTTCAGGCCCCCAACCTCATCTATTGGCCGAAGTCCCATGTCAAGTCTGATGGGTAACAGTAGAGTACTCGGGGGAAGCGTCAACAGTTGCCTGAGGAACTTATTTTCTGTGCCGACAATCTCAGGCCTGCAGGCATAGCCCCAAAGTTCACCCCCATAAGTAACAGCCCCTCTCACTTGTGTTTTGTAGATCTCCACAACTGGGCGAATGGGTTTTACTGTAGAGGTATTTGAGAGTTTTAGAGTGCCCCCTATAAGCTGGGACTGCCTGAGTTGGGCCTTAATTTGATGCGGGGCCCACGTCATGTTTTCATTAAGAGTTACCCCCAGATAGTCGAAGGTCTGAACTCTTTCCAGTCTGATTTCGCCAATTGCGGGGTTGGGTCTCATGGATACAGGGGGATTGAAAATCATAAATTTAGTTTTCATGGCATTGATTTCCAGACCCCTTTCCTCAGAAAACCCCACAAAGCCGTTCAGAACCTTCTGTATCCCCATTGGGGATTTTGAAAGCAGCAGGGTGTCATCTGCGAACATTACAGCAGGCACCCTGCTACCAGCTAATTTGGGGGCATCAGTATATTGAATCCCATTTAGGTGAGAAATTACCCTGTTGACATAAATGCAAAACAGGGTAGGCGCTAAAACGCAACCCTGTCTCACCCCTCTGTCAACGGGGAATTTAGCTGATAAGAGACCATTCCTTCCACACCTGACCCGAGCGAAATTGTCATGGTGGAGCCGCATTAAAATATGCAAAATTTGGTGGGGAATACCCATTTCAAAAAGTACAGCCCATAACTTGCATCTTGGGACCAAGTCAAAGGCTGCCCGCAGATCCACGAAAACCGTGTAAAGGCTTCCCCCTTCAATCTTGACAGACTTCCAGAACAGCATGTTCAGCCGGAGAATCTGGTCCATTGTAGATATTTTATTTCTGAAGCCAGCCTGATATGAGCTTAATATGGAGTTTTCCTCCATCCAGTCCTGGAGGCGGTCCAATACTAACCTACCAAAGATCTTTTGCGGGACATCGATCAAACTGATCGGCCTGTAGTTGGCTGTGAGCAGAGGTGAACCCTTCTTGAAGATAGGCACAATCTCTGCGCCCAGCCAAGTACCAGGTATTGGCATCCCTCTCAGGACTGCGTTGTAAATAACTGAGAGGTATGGGGCCCATACTACGGGTTGATGTTTGAAAAGATCACCCGGGAGCTTATCCAGCCCCGGGGCTTTCCCCGCTGCCAGTTTGGTGATTGCATCACTGACCTCCCTCACCGTGAAGTCAATAACATCTAGGTCCCGTGTTTGGTCTGGCAGCACCAGCCCTGATTCTCCCTCCAAGTCGATGGATCCTACTGCATAGAGGGTTCTGAAGTGCTCTTCCCAAACACTTTCAGCTATATTTGCCTCTACAGCCACAGCTGGCTCTGCCAAACCTACATTTACAATGGACCAGAATTTGCGTAGATCTCTGGCTGCCAGCGCCTTAGATAGGCCAGTCCAATTGTCGTGATCCCATTCCTCTCTTGCGTACTTCATTGAGCGCTTATAGTTAGCTCTCAGAGTCTGTACTGCTAGCTTACCAGCCTTGGATTTTATGGCAGAGACAAGTTCGGCCTTTGCTCTTCTGCAGGCAGAGTTATACCAAGTAACCCTGCTACCCTTTGATAGCCGGTTAGCAGTACACGGATAGAACACATCTGACAGGTTATGTATTAGCTGTTCATGTAGAGTCCCTAGCTAACAGAGAGTGTCAGGAGTGCATTCATCACTAATTGCGACACTGGTCTCCTCTAAGATAGGGAGGATTAAAGCATAAAGCTCTGAAACTCGCTCTGGTCTTTCCACTGTTTTCGCCCACTTTATTCTTCTCCTAGCATTAGTTAGGAGCATTCTCGAGTCCGGAACATCACTGACATCCAGAAACTCCCTTGCGAGACCGGGCATAGTAATTTTTAAGCTTAGGGCATTGTGGTCACTATCGTTTCGTGGGATTACAGAGAAATCCCTTATTGCGGCCCAAAATCGGGTTTCCACAAATATATAATCCAGGCGGGACTCATGACCCTGTTTATTGAAAGTACACTTTGGGGGAAGGTCTGATTTAACACGCCCATTGCACGCCCTAATGGAGTGCCTAAATGTTAGAGACGTAATTTGGACCGCCAGAGGAGTCCATGGCCTAGGAAATGAAGCCTGCAGTGGCGGTATTGCCCAACTCACATCCTCCTCCGAAAGGCCTCACAAGCTGGGCGCCACTAGTAATCGAGCTTATAAATGAGGACAATTCCTCAACTGTTTTAGACTCCGCAGTGACACCGACTGGTCTAGAATATACATTGACCAGCGCGAGCTTAGAGCCATTGGGCAATTCCAAAAATAAGCACTGCACGTCATCAGATAGTGTGTTCAGAGTCTTGGCCGTGCTGCCTAGGTGGGAACCCACCCAAACTGTAAGGCCCCCGATGGACGGCCCTTTCCCCCCATCTCGCTGGTATAGAGAAGGAGGCATAACTAGTGCGTCTCTTGTCTTCTCTGGCCCATGTTTCTTGGAAAAGACACACATCATTTCCATCAATGAATGCTCCCCACTCTGGGCAATCGATCTTATTGCAGAGGCCTGCCAGATTCCATGATAGTATTGTTAGAGCACCCAGATTAACATGATTAGCGGTACCCCTCCTACCCCATTACAATCTCCCATGTGAGATTCCACACTCTCCCGTGCCACTACAGGAGAGGGTGAACCTTTCGGTTGGGTAGGCTGGAGAGCAATAATACAGGGATGGAATTCTGCACTATTTGTAACTGATTTGCCATTGCTCTCAGCCTGCCTGGTACAGTCATTGGTATTGTAATGTAATGTAATGCGTCTTTTATCCCGCGCTACTGTCGCTCCAAGGAGCATCTAGGCGCCCATGAGTGACCCAAAGATGTATGAGACGGTCAGACTACTTAAGTTAACTAGTCCAACTATCACACTAGTGCTCTAGCGCTGGTGTCCTGTAGCTTAAAGATCCAGGTTTTCAATTCCTTTCTAAATTCCTTTTCCCTCTCTATTGACCGAAGGTGAGGGGGAAGGGTATTCCAGGCTTTTGATCCTAGTACTGGTAAAGATTTACCCCCTCTCGTGCTGAGTCTGAAGGCTGGAACAGACAGCAGATTAGCATTCGAGGAACGTAGGGTACGTGTTGGGTGATACCTAGAAAACTTCTTCCGTAGGTACTTTGGCCCTAAGGAGTGGATGGCTCTGAAGGTGATGATCAATATCTTAAAAAGGACCCTTTTGATTATAGGTAACCAGTGCAAGGTGTTTAATGCGGCAGATGCTGAAGATCTCTTCGGCCATTTCAGCACTAACCTGGCTGCTGCATTTTGCACCATCTAGAGTTTATGGGTAACCACTTTGTTAGTCCCTGCATATAGACTATTACAGTAGTCTATCCTTGATGTTACAAGGGCAACTGTGACCGTTTTTCTAGCCTCCAATGGAAGCAGATCGAAAAACTTCCATAGTCCTTTGATAATGCCGAAACATGTCCCAGCTACTTTCAGTGCCTGTTGCTTAAAAGACCGGGCGGTATCAAAATGTATTCCCAAGTTCCGGGCCGAGTCAGTGGTGTGAGGTGGTATTCCTGCCTTCTCTGGCCACCATAGTTTGGGCACAAACTCATTTTGTGGGCCCATTGGCATGATCTCAGTCTTGCCCGTATTACATTTCAGGTGGTTTGTCCTCATCCAATCGAATGTAGCCGTCAGGCAGTATTTGAGATTTTCTTCCCAGTCCTGAGTGTCTTTATCAAGGACCAGGATCAGTTGGGTATCATCGGCATATGCCACCACATCGATGCCAAATGATGATATCAGCCTGATCAGAGGGGTAGTATATATATTAAACAATGTCGGGCTCAGACTGGACCCTTGCGGCACTCCCGTCGTTAGGAGTTTCTCCTTTGAGCAAAATTCACCCAAAGTGACCACTTGTCTCCTGCTACTCAAGAAGTTCTTAATCCATTCCAGGACTATGCCAGTAATGCCAGATGTTATTAGCCGGTCAATCAGGATGGCATGTGAGACCGTGTCGAAGGCCGCCGACAGATCCAATAGGATCAGGACGGCCTTCTTACCCTGGTCCAGAGCCATGCGGATGGTATCGGTGGTGAACAGGAAAGCTGACTTGGTAGAATGCTGTGCTCTAAAACCTGATTGATTGGGGTGCCACGCCTCGCTATCCTCCAGAAACTTGGTAATCTGTTTGTTAGCAAAAGACTCTGTGATCTTACACAGTATAGGGAGTAATGAGATTGGTCGGAGGTTGGATAATGTGGTGGGGTGGGGCAGTTGTTTTTTCTGCAGCGGTTTAACCGCCGCTAGTTTCTAGTCTGGAGGTATGTTGGCTGTGGCCAATGAAATGTTTACAATTTCATTGATCACTGGGTTAGCTACCTCCACAATCAAGTGTAGGAGCATAGGGGGGCATGGGTCAAATGGTGAACCGGACTTGGCCGCCAGTATTGCCCGATGAGTCTCCTCCAAACTGATTGGCCGAAAGGTCGCCAGCTGGTCCGCTGCATGGTTCCCCTCACGGCTACCATCTCCTGACTCTAGGACAGGGACTGCGAACTCCTTCGTAAGTCCCTGTACTTTCTCCTCAAAGAAATCTGCAATGGTATTACAGAGACTCTCTGACCGCGGGATTTCTTGCACTAATATTTTGGGCTTATTAAAGCAATTTACAATCTTAAAGATAGCTTTTTGTTTGTTACTGGCAGTCTCTATCGCTGCCGTATAAAACTTCATTTTGGCTTGTTTGATCAGTGCATGATATGCACTCCTAGCTGTTTTATATTTCCCGCGCTCCTCACCGCAGTAGCTTTTCCGCCATCTACGCTCAGCTTTCCGTACCGCCCCTTGTTTTGCTTTAAGCGGCCGGTCAAACCACGGAGCTGATTGTTTTGGCCAGTCCTATTACTATATCTTGCCGGGCCTGCTTTGTCTTTAAGTAAAAGTGTTATTATCCGCGTCCGGACGTCCTATCAGCTGAGGCCTACAATCCCTGGCCAACTCAGCCAGTTCCGGGTGTCCCATAACGGCTTTCCATTCCTCCTGCCTAACCTGAATGTTTTTTCCATATAGCTTGCCTTTCCTAGATCCTTCTAGTGATAGAGTGAAGGGTATCAGCGCATGATCTGTCCATGTTTGGGCCATAGGATGTTTGGCCTTAAGTGCAGTTAGATTGGTAGAAATGCAGTCAATAGTGTGGCCTGCCTCATGAGTGGGCTGTGTGGTACGAATATCTAGCCCTAGAACGTCCATGGTGTCCCTAAAAGAGATTGCTGACGCATCTGTGGGGGACTCCAGATGGATGTTAACGTCCCTGAGTATCGTGAAATTAGAGAACCGGAGTGCCAGGGTGCTCAAAGTCTCCCCAATGCTCTCCAGGAAGCCCTTACACGGGCCCGGGGGCGATAGATCAAGGCACCCGCAAACGTGAAAGTGTCAGTGATCTTGATGAGAAAGTCCATACCTTCGGCCTCCTTAAGATCTGGTAGTTCAACCACAGTGCAGTTGAGTGAATCCCTATAAATAATGGCCCCTCCTCCCCCCCGTTTTTCCCCTCTGTCCGCTCTTTGTATGCAATATCCCGGTGGTAGGGCTTGCACGATGTCAGGGGTGCACCATGATTTAAGCCACGTTTCCGTGACAAAAAGACAATCTAAGTTTTCCTCAATTACTAAATTATATATATGTAGTGCATGTTTGGGCAGGGATCTAGCATTAATTAACCCCCCCATTAAGACATTTTTCCTAGCTGTAAGAGCGGCAATTTGCGTCCAGGGGAAGGTTTTCTGACATCCTCTGCAACTCACCGGACCCTTCCAAAATGATACATCAAGTTGGTGCCTGCAGATGTGGGGGCCAGACTTTAGTGATAGGAGCTCCTCCCTACTGAATTTCTTTGTTTTGGCCAATCCGGCAGTCTTTGTAGCCCTCTGCCCGGCTCGTGGGCGGACGGGCGCAGACGGGCTTACCTGTGGCGCAACTTCGGCGCGCCGCTGCGCTCCCCAAATGGGGGGGCCATTTTGTACCTACGAGGGCGGGAGGGGCCGAGTACTAGACCGCTCGCCTGCTCCTCACCCAAGATGGCGTCGCGTAAAGGCTGTACACCAAGCAGCGCCTAATCGCTACAATGGGGCAGCAACAGGTCGGGGCGTGGCTGAGCACGCAATGGTGGTGGACGTGCCTGGGTAGAGCTCCGCAAGCAGCTCCCCTACCACAGGCCATTTGTCCGCCGAATTTGCCCGTACTGCCCTCTAAATGACAGCGAGTCTCCTTCAGGCACACCTCTGACGGCTGTCAAAGTTTGGGACCTCCAGCTCCTGCCGAACTGCCCCGACGCTGTGGGACACTGCCTGCCCTGCCTACGGACGCTTCCGGCCGGCGTGGAGGGGCACTCGAGGTCGGGGATCCGGCTGGCCGACTGGGCCTAGTGACGCAGGGCGGTGTCTTTGAAGATCCGGGCGGCCGCCCGCTGGGGCCGGTGCCCACGCCGGAGCCACGGTTTGTTCCCCGCCCCCGCTGCTTATTGTGGGGGGAGTTACACGCGGATCCTCGGCAGCTGTGTCGAGCCTGGGCCTTGCTGTGAGGGGCCCGTGGGACGTCTCCTTTGCCCGCCGGAGACGGGGAGTACCTGCCTGCCCGGATCTACACGCCTGTACTGTGGCCGTGGGCCCCCCCCCTGCTGCTGGCCCCCGTCGACAACCACTTCTTCAAGGGCCTTGCAGGAGTCGCGGCGCGGGGGTGATTGACGAGTGCGGAGGCGCCCTGCCTGGGATCGCGCTGGTCAAGGCGCACAGCGGCAGGCGGTTGCTGCTTGTCATACCGCGCCAGACGCCGAGAGCCGTTTGAGGTTGGCACCGGAGGCATCGTGCGGTGCCTGCCCCCCCCCCCCCTCCCCTCTGATAAGGCGGAGCAGAGTCACAAGATGAGACTCCTACGTGGATAGCTGCTGTGGTTGGTGACCGGAGGGGTGGGGTAACTGACTTCCATCTTGCCCTGTGGCGTACGCGACCCTGACGCTGCTGCTCTTTGGGGGGAGCCTACCGGCACGGATCTCTGTCCCGGGCCCTGGTGAGAGCCACGGATTGGCCCTGGCGTTGAGTCACGGTTGTCCTGTCAGCGCTGTGCCCACCGCCCGCGCCCCTGGGGGTGGCGTCGGCGGAACCGGGTGCTACCTTATCCTCGCGGCGACGGTCGCCTCTTCACACTGAACTTTTCTGGGTGACGCTGGTACAGCGGGTCCCTGACTCGGGAGCCTGAAGCATACCCGGAGTGCTGTGTGGGAGGAGGGTATTGTGCAACGCGAGGCTGACCTGATTGCTGGAACATTTCTCCCCCATACTGCTTGGATCCGCGACACTCCTGCGGAGTGCAGGTGTTTCGCTTTAGCTGCAGCTACACACCATCGCCTTCTCGGAGAGCTGCTCCCCTGTGGGCTCAGAGCAAGGTGTCTCCCAAGCGAACACCTGACTACACCCTGCGAAGCTTCCCATGTCTACGGGACCCAAAACGGGAGCTGTAGCCAGCGGCGTACAGGTGAAAGGTAAAATGTCAAAGCAAGCCGACCAGGATCAAACGGCCTCCAAGCTGGACACTATGTTGGCGGCTATAGAAAGACTGGAAGAGTCGCTGCAACTAACCTGCGCCTCGTTAGAGACTAAAATTGATAGTGTGGCCATAGACCTGACGCACCTCCGTGCTGACCATAAAAAACTCTCTGAACGGACGACTGCCTTGGAATCCACGGTGACCGAGCTGACTCCAAAGGTCTCCCAGACAGACAGACATGTCCAAGACCTCCTAAACAGGGTGGAGTTCCTGGAAGACCGCGCCGAGGATGCGGAAGGCCGGGCCCCAAGAAATAACATTCGCATAGTGGGCCTGCCGTAGCGCTGGGAACCTAGGGAAGCACCAGAACACGTGGAACAGTGGCTCAGAGCCCTACTTCCAGAAGACGCGCTCTCGCAGCACTTTGTGGTGGAACGGGCCCACCGAGTACCAACCCGGCCCCCCCCTGAAGGCTCGAACCCGAGGCCAATGTTGATCCGAGTGTTGAACTATCGAGACCGAGACAGTATTCTGCGTGAAGTTCGGAAGTTGACCGAGGTCAGGGTTGACAACGCGAGAATTATGTTCTTCCGGACTACACGATCCAAGTACAGCGCCAACGGCACTCTTTCTTGGCAGTCAAGCAACGCCTTCGCCACTTAACACTTAAATACTCCTTACTGTTTCCTGCCCGCTTGCGAGTCGTGGCCCAGGACAAGACACACTTTTTCAACACCCCGGAGGCAGCTGAGGCTTGGCTCGACTCGGGTGTGGATACCGGTCCCGGAATGGCACCCCCGAAACCGAGACGTGATAGAGGAGCCAGACGGCGCCGGCGCCGGAGGCCATCGACGGTGAATTCCGCACATACTGAGTCGGACATGGGCCCGACTCCTGAGTATCGGCAGACCGAACAACAAGAGGCCCTTCGCATGGTAGCGGAGATCAGTGGTCCGCCGATGGGAGACCCTGCCCCAGGAACTAGCCCTGATCGACAGGCGAGCGATGATGAATACCTCTACGGATTGCCGGACTCCCAGGTGTCAGGAGACCTTCCAGACGTCACGCCTCAAACTGCGGACCTGCTTCACTGACGGCACTTCCACCTATGAGACCTGTCTTTGAGTTATGCACACGCACCTGCTGCCGATGTCGTGTAGAGCCTTTGGGGTGCTGCCGCACCGTCGGGGGTGCTGCGGGGTGGCGAGACAGATGTTTGGCCCTGTTTGCAGTGCATCTCGCAGTCGCCTTCGGCACCTGCACTCTCCCATGATTGACATTTTATGGAGGGGGAGGACGTGCCCCCCTGGAGGTGAGTGCCTATATGTGTCCCCCTCGATGCTACTACTACCTACTGGGCTCCAGGTCGTAGTGGATGGACAGTGTAAAGATAACTGCCTGTGGCGGGGAGCCCACACCCTCACCCTGACTGCACGAACACTTGGTACATTTGATACTACAACCTCAGTACACCCCCCCTTGAACTTACGGATTGTTAGTGCTCACTAGAGCGTTTGGACGACAACATGTTCTGCTGTTGTCCTTTTGGAATTTTCCTTATGTTTCCCAAGTTAATGAGACTGATATTCTTTTCCCTTCCTTTTGATGTGTGTTTACAGGGCGATGGAACTGTGTGGACATTGTGGTGGACAGGATGTGACGAATTGAACTGTTGTGTTGCTGGGTGGGGCTCTTTGGGTGGGTGGTGGGGGCGCGGGAGAGGGAAACGGTATTGCAATGTCTACTGTTAAGTTTTGCACCTGGAACGTGCGAGGCATGCACACCCCCTCACGCAGATACCAGGTATACTCATATCTCAAGCGTCACCAGGTGCAGGTAGCGCTCTTACAGGAAACACACCTGACACTGCAGGAGGCACTCACGCTGATACGCAGATGGAGGGGACAACTGTACGCCACGGGCTTCTCTGCATATGCGCGCGGATCCCTTATATGGATACGCCCAGCGGTCCCCTTCGCTCTCACTCACAGCGCACTAGATACGGAGGGCAGATATGTAATCTTGCAGGGCAAACTAGATGGACAACAGATAGTCATGGCCTTTGTGTATGCCCCCAACACAGACCTAGGTAGTTTTCTTACACGTCTATCAACAGCACTAGCGCCGTGGCCAGGTGTCCCACTCTTACTTGGAGGTGACTACAACTGTGTGACGGATGTCCGACTGGACCGCTCACTCCCCCCACCGGCAAATGCCCCGACAATCGGAGCATCGCGATTGTTTATGGACTGGGCGGCACAGTGGGACCTCCACGATGTCTGGCGTAGTCGCAATCCTACTGCGAGGGTTTACTCGTATTATTCAGGTGCACACGCGCTCCATGTCAGACTTGATAGGTTCATGTTAACTGGCGACCTACTACCCCATGTCGCGGACTCTTGCTACCTGGGTCGGCTTCACTCGGACCACAACCCGCACACCATTGACTTTACCTGGGAACGCCCGCATCCACCGATCCCCACATGGCGCCTCCAGCCTGACACCTTACTGGACGCCCCATTTCGGGAGACACTTTCAACTCATATTCTTCAATACTTTGAGGATAATACTGATACTGCATCCACACCGCAGGTCGAGTGGGACGATTTTAAAGTCGTCATGCGGGGGTGTTGCCTGGGCACGCAGCGGGAATGAGGCGACAGGTGGACAGGGATTTGACGGGGGTGGAGACTGCCCTGCTAGAGGCGGAGCGGGAGGCAGCGGGGGGCGATGATACGTGATTAGTGACAGCCCGCGGACACCACGCACACCTTTTAGATAGGTTGAAGAGCCTGAATTACGCCGCACACTCAGCGCGCACACACCATGCTGGAGATAAACCAGGCAAGCTCCTGTCTTGGCTGATAAGGCGGGACACCCAGACTCTACCGGTAATGTCGATCCGTAATACTCAAGGTGCTGTGGTATACACACAGAGGGCCATACATGAAGCTTTTACGAGTCATTATATGGCACTGTACCTCTCCCGATTGCGGACGACTAGTGATGATATCACCGGGTTCTTATCTGACCTGCTATTACCGACGGCCACCAACGCGCAACGAGACGAACTGGGCGCACGCTTGCGGCAGAGGAACTTCAAACTGTCATCTTCTCACTATCTAATAGTAAGACCCCGGGCCCGGACGGCTAGCCCGCGGGGTTTTATAAGGCCTACTCTACCATCCTTGTCCCCGAACTCCTACGGATGTATGGGGCGGCGATAGAGGATGCCATCCTCCCACCCACACTTAACGAGGCGACAGTGATATCCCTATTGAAGCCTGGTAGGGACGAGCTCAATATGGGTTCCTACAGACCGCTTGCTCTCCTTAACACGGACTACAAGATCCTAGCGTCTGTATTGGCTCAGAGGCTAGCGCCTCTGGTCCCCGCACTAGTACATGCCGATCAAAACGGCTTTGTACCCACCCGCAGCACGTCGTATAACATCAGGCGTCTGTTCCGTGTGCAGAGCTTGGCGGTGTCCCGGTGGCTGCGATCAGGTTGCGTGATACTGGATCTAGAAAAAGCGTTCGATTCAGTGGAATGGCCCTACCTCATGCAGGTACTAGGGAAATTTGAGTTGGGTGAAGCTTACCTACGGATGGTGGAACTGCTTTACTCTGACCCTGTTGCACGTGTCCGCACCGGCAGACTTTTCTCTGCTCCGGTCCGTATTCGAAGGGGTACCAGGCAGGGTTGCCCCCTCTCTCCCCTGATCTTTGCACTGATGATGGAGCCACTGGCTGCGAAGCTGCGTGCATCTGGCGCGGAGTGGGGTATCCCCCTGGCTGACGGGATACACTCGGTGTCATTATATACTGACGATTTACTGATCTACGTCAGGGACCTGACCCGTTTCCCATGTACGCTCACAGACATATTTACTACTTTCGGAGACGTGTCGGGGCTACGGGTCAACTGGGCGAAATCAGGGGTGTACTCCTTTGCTATAGACACCCTGGAATGTGACATTACGGTAACAGGTGAACGACTCCTTTGGTATCCGACCACATTCAGGTATTTGGGGATACAAGTCTATCGCGACTTCGCCGACCTCCTGGACGGTAATCTCACGAGAGCAATCTTGTCGCTCACAGCCCAGGTGACCTTTTGGAATTCTCTTCCATTGAATGTCCCCAGTCGCATTACACTGGTAAAAATGGTCGCCCTCCCTCGGTTGCTATACTTTTACGCAAACCTGCCGATATACGTCCCTACTTGCATTTTCCGAGAACTGGAAACCCTAACCAGACGTCTGAGCTGGAACAAGGGGCGTCCCAGAGTCGCGCTGAAGACTCTATATGCTGCAACGGAGTGCGGGGGGTTGTCGGTCCCAAACCACGAACTTTATTATATTGCAGCGCAGTTGCAATGGGTTACCTATTGGCTAAGTGGAAAAGATTTAGCAGATACAGCCACGGTTGACGAGGTTCTGATTACCCCGCAAATACACGCGTTATTTCACCCCCTATCCACGTCCCGCTGCCCTGACCAGTTACACCTCATTGTAGCGCGGAAATGCTACGCGAGGAGTCTGAAACTCACAAGTGCTACCAAGCCGTACGCCCCTAATTTACCACTCCTGGGTACACCTTGGGGGGGGGGGGCACTAACGGAAAACGCGTTGTGCAGCTGGACAACAGTTGACTTGGAGAGCCTGGGAGACTTGTTTGAAGATGGCGCTCTGCTGCCTTTTGCAGCACTGGCGGAAAGCACGGGACTACCGGCTGGACAATTTTTGACGCATGCGACGCTTCTTCACACACTGACGCGAGCCTGGGGTGCACTGACGAAAGAGCCTCCGACACATCTCCTGATTCAATATCTGCACGTGATGGGGAACGGCTCTCACGTGATACATTGGCTCGCCCAAGCACTGCATACGCATACACAGTTCTCGTCACAGCGACTACGAGACAGATGGACTGTTGACAGAGGCCGGGACTGGATGGACAAGGAATGGACACAGATACTAGCCAGGACGTTGCATATACCACGCAACGCCCGATTTAAAGTTATACAATATTACATTGTGCACCGTGCCTATCTATCCCCGGACAAGATCAATAGATACTTTGGTTTAGCAACAGCAGCGTGCCCCAGATGTGGATTAGTAGATGCACCACTCTTACATACACTCTGGGCATGCCCCTCTCTACACTTCTACTGGGCTACTGCGACGGATACCTTGGCGAAGGCAACGGGAGGCAGCCTACCGCTCACATGGGAGGCCTGCCTATTGGGGTTGTTCAGAAGGACGAAACAGACAAAGGTCCGCGAGCGGTTCTGGGACTTGGGGCTGATCACTGCAAAGCGACTCATCACCAAGAGCTGGAAGAATAACATACCCCCCCAACCGATCCAATGGCGTCATTCGTTTGACAATTGGGCCAGGGCGGAAAGCACAGCGCTCCATCGGGAAGAGACAGCGGGGCTCCGCATGTATCCCATAGCACTCGACTGGGATAGTACCCTGACGGCCTACCATCAGGCGTGCCTACAGAGCGGCATTGTTTAGGCGTTGGTGCCTCCACCCCCTTGCGCTCCCTTTCCATCCCCCTGAACTTCCTCTCCCCCCCACCCCCCTGCTGCATATTTGGTGGGTCTTGTGACTGGATCCTCATTGTTGATATGACATGATACATGCCTGTCCCCACCCGCCTGACCCGAGCACGTCAAGCCCACACTCACTCATACCGCACCGCATCATTCAGTCTCTAGTTTCCTCACATTTTCAGATTGTTCTTGTTCTTTGTTGATTTTCGTCCTAAAAGCTTTGGATATGTATTACATTGCCAATAGATGCTGCTCATTTTGAGATACTGCCAAGGCATAGTCTATGCTTACAACCGAACAAGTTTCTGATGAGATATTGGAGATCGACATTTGCTTTTTCGCCAATCATGCAAATCAGTGTTTTCTTCCCTTTTTTTTCTCTTTTGTTGTTATGCCAGTAGCTATGATGTTGACATACCATATTGCCCCGCCTGCTTTCCAGTCGCTCTTCCAGAATGTATCTCTTTATGTATATGGGCATCCGTACTGGCCTCGGCCTTGTCTAATGTACTACGGCATAATTATACAATTTTCACACATGTGTATGGTTGTGCTATGATGGAAAAATAAGAAACAGAAAATGCAATAAACATATTCAAACAAAAAAATGGGGCAGCAACAGGTCAGAGAGGCTAATCAAGGGCGTGAGCGGTTCCTTATCCGCACAAGAGTACAATACCACAATTTAAAAACAGTAAGTGGAGTAGAAAAAATACGGGCACAGTGAAGTTTAAAAAAAGTCATTGCAATGCACACACACTCTCACGTCCCGGCTTTCCGCCTCAGGACACCACTAGCACTCTGTCAATCGGTGCGCGCGCGTATTGCAGCAACCCCTGGGTTTTATCGTGTTGCTACAGTCTAATGGTTCTGAGCTACCCTCCCACACCCCATGGTGGGGGAGTCAATCGACCATATCCAGGGGGTTAAAGCGATTACGGCTCAGGAGGGGACCTAGTGGGTAGATGTTAGCATTCCCATCCCCGGTCCCCCTACTCCCTCCCCTGGGGCCCACTGTCGTCCAGCCATCCTCCTCGTCCCCACTAAAACTCCAAGAACCAGGCCGATAGAAGAAAGACAAGGGAAGGGACTGAATGGTAGTATCAAGATCTCAGTATGGCCAAGAACAAATATGTGCAACTGTTCTCGGATCTCGAAAATTTACCAAAACACAGTCCCCATTAATATTTTTAACCGTATTGCCTATCCACTGTACCCTGCGAACCATCAAAATCTCACTAGCGATTTGGGGAGGGAGAGGCCTATTCCTTCTCAACCAGCTAATAATCTTATTTTTCAAAGACTGGTAGGATTCCCCGGCCGAAGCCTCCAACACTGGGACCCCTGCTAATACAACCACAAGGGGACTCGCTTCCGGGGGTAAGTTCATTACCAACTTGTTTGGCGGACAGCCATCTGCACGAGTTTCCCTTTGGGCAGTTTGGTCAGAATCAATCTCTATCCTTGGGATCTCTACCAGTGGTTGCAACGGGGCATTAGTAATAGTATTAGTATTTGTAGTGGGCCTTTGTGCTGTTGTTCCTACACCTAGTGGGGAATTAAAGATTTCAGTTTGAGATCCCCCCTGGCCCTTATTCGCCCCCATAGCACCCTCCCTCAGGAGTGTTTTGACCCCAACCAAGCCCTCACCGGCCGAGACAGTAGCTCTTTCTGTAGTGGACAGCCTTAGCTCTATCTGGGCTAGTCTGACTTCCAGAGGGCCGAGCAGATCCTTAACAACCATACTCAATTTAACAATCATTGGGTCTTCTTGCATAGGTGCAGAATTGCTAAAATTTTGATCCACCATATTCAGAATTGGGGAACTTCCCACCGTGGGGGCAACCACCACTGGAGCCCTCAGAGAGAGCGTCCCGTGGGGTTCGTGGCCGCTCGTTTGTTTAGCGAGCTGCGCCTTACGCCCGCCTGATTTGTGGGCGATACGGTTCCTTTTGGGAATGGCCCCCTCACAATGCCTCCTTTGATTACTACCATTCTGCTTATCCTGGATAGTATTGGAAGATTCATTATTAACATTAGCATTAGCATTTAACACAGGATTAAGTTCCATTACACTTAGTTCTGTGGTGTGGTTAGACTGTGAACGTGACCCCCCCAACAAATCTACCCCTTCATGTAATGCAATGTCCATCATTTCCGCACGACCAGCAATGTTTACAAGCGCTCCCCTGTCCGGCGTCTTTGCATTCATGATGTGACCCAGGGAGGATCTTTTGGCGTTTAGCAGTTCCTGTGAGAGGCGCCTTTCCAAAATAGTAATTTCATTAGATAAAAGCGAGCTGGCTCTAATAATAAAATTGTCCAACGTTCCTACTGTATTGGCAGCTGAAGTTATAGTTTTGCTCCTCAGCTCGCGGCATGCCATCTCAAACTAATGCGATCCCCCAAGAATAAGTGTCTTGGACTTGTAGATTTCCTTATCTCGCCCGCGTTGGAACAGGAATAGCCAAGGGGTATGGCCCGGTCCGGTCTCTGCCGGTCTCGAACAGGCTAAAACGGGCCCGCCCTTGGCCCGGGCTACGCCCAGCGTCCACCCGCGCGCGTCCCGCGTCGCGTGAAGATGATGACAGTGTTGTCCTCCCAGGCAGGGGGCGTGGGCGCAGAGGGAAGAGGCTACAGCTGCAGGTGAAATAGCCTGCTGGTCCTCGCAGTCCCTCGGTTAGAAACGGCAATCCAGGTCAGCCAAACACCTCCACTGTGAGCGGCATGTATTGCTAGATGGATTTAGACTATCATATGCATACCCAACACACCTATACTCACTGGAAATGTCAAAACTCTCATACGGGGTGTGTCAGCAGGAATCAAGTAGACAAAAAAGAAACATAGGTGGCAAACTCAGGAAAACATATGGAGGGTCAACAATAGTAGAAGACCAATATGAAATGTAAAAGTGACTCTTGTAAAAACATGTTATTGTGACATGGTAAATGTTAAGACACTAGATAAATACGCACCACCAGGGCAGAAACTAAAAATCCAATAATTAGGGACTTGGTGATACATACAATGAAACAAGATCACAAACCTTTAGACTTACACATCCATCTATAAGAGATACAAGAGGCCAGGTTGATATGACAATGGCTAAAACACTTGGCCCAAGTGTATTTCCATTAAACTTCAAGAAGAAGAAACAAGTTACTTACCTGTAACTGTAGTTCTCCAGTATTGGAATTTTTCATAGATTCACATGCTTGAATCATTCCCCGTGGTTGAGATGGGAGTCCCCGGTATTATTAAAAGTAATGTTTGTAGGAGAGTAGGGTCTGCTATCCTATGGTCACCCCATTTTTTGCTTTTTGCTTCACTGGTTTTCGACTTAATGTGGCTGTGGGCCTGCTAATCAGACCCACAGCCCTGCTGTTCTCTCTATAAATTCACACCATGTACTTTAGGTATATCACCAATTGGGATTTGGGTCACTCTTATGAGTCCCTGTACAGTGTACTATAGGTAACCAGGGCATAGGTGCACTCAAGGCCTACCAGGGGCTGCAGCATATCTTTTGCCACCCCTGGCTGGCCATCCAAACTGACACAACTGGCTGATCACTCAGCTGGGGCAAGTTCGTGTAATCACCCCTTGCTTAGATATACTATTCCTATATCTAACCTTATAATCTAGACACATATGCACCTATAAGTCACTCCTATGGCAGGCCTTAACAATCCTGGAGGCAGAGTGCTTGGTTTTATGTGAGATGGTGCTCTAGCATGAGCTGAGCCTGTCTGCAGCTTTCGGAACCATGTCCTTATAGCTGTTCTAGGATATTGCCATACCATATACTCTTAAGTGCATTATAATCCTCGTGGTTATTGCTAACTTTGGTTTGGCTTTATCAAAACATGTTGTGTAAGGTGTCATACACTTTGGAATACTACCCCCTCACCAGTTCTGGCGACGGGGTAGCATTCCACCCTTCTAGAGGGAGAAGACATGCTACTTTCCTTAAACCCGGATAAAATTAACCAGAGCCTCAGCATCACAAAATGGATGCTGCTGCCACAGACACAAGTCTGACCTCCTGCTGCTGGGAGCCCTTCCAGCGAGGGAGGCTTGGACGATAGGTTTCCTGTCACAGGGAGGTGCTAGCACCACCCCAGACAGGAGATAGTGGATTGGGGCAGGGAGGGCTGAATGAAACGAGACACTGCCTGGGGCACACAAGGTGTCCCATGCATAGTCCAGTTCAAACCGGTGCTGGGGCACTCCGGCCCCAGCTCTGGCGCGAAACTGGACAAAGGGAAAGGGGTGTAACCACCCCCTTCCTGGGTCTCACCCATAGGAGTGACCTAGCAGGTGATCCAGCCCCTTGATTTGGAATAAAGGTAGGAGCTGTGCCCTTAGACTTTAGATCATCCTGACTGAAACTTTGTTACGAAACTCTGGACCCTTCGACATCCTACTCGACGTAGAAGACTGAAGAATCTCCCTTGTGGTCAAGGAGTGACCACCCTGTGCAAGCAGGCACCACCAACCGCTCAACGGTTTGCTTTGTTGTTGCTCGCGCCGGTGTCGAACGACAGAGACCGACAAGAACCAGACTTCCAGACATCCAACAGCCCGATCCACAGCCACAGCAAAGCTGAGACCCGTGGAGGCGACGAGAGACGTGGGACTGGCCATCTTGGAAAGCCAGCTAAGTGCTTTCTGTGCAGCTCCTAAGGCACCCTCGAAGTTGTGCATTGGGGATTGAGAAGTCCCAGCCCCGAGCATCCTTAGCACCGAAGATCACCTCTCCACACTCACCGAGTGCTGCGTGGGGCCCTTTTGCATTTTCCTGCTCGACGCGTCTGTCCGGTTACCTGCCCGTTGGCTAGTGGCCTCTGTGACGACGAACCTTCGAATTTTCAACGCTGGTCTGGTTGCTCCAGACTGGCCCTTGCTCCCCTGAAAAGGAGCAGCCCATCAGACCTTGCTGGTCTGATCCAGAAGCCATCTTCGATTCCTGCGTGGGTTGCATTTGCCAAGGCCTGTTGACTCCGAATCGAGATCCAACACCGCCGACAGCGAGAGCCTTCGTCGGACAGTCCGTACCTAGCTCCCGGTCATCGTCGACACCTCCTGGTCCACGTGGCAGCGGAGACAAGCTTCACGACATCACCCGATTGCAACCCGACATCGCCTGGTTCCTTCCTGGTTCCTTACTGGTCACTGGCTAGTGACCCAGACTCTGTCCCCTCTGCTTTCAGGTACTCTACATCTTCGATCCACCCTTGGATCCAACCGGACTCTTCTCTCCTGGTCGCCTGTAGCATCTTTTCTCCAAGGCTCCATAGAACTCCACGACGAAACCCGATATACTTTGACACCTATGCACCCGCTTCCTGTGGGTGAGGTAACGCAAGTACTGCGGTGCTCCTGTAGAGATTTACATCCCTAGTGTCCTAGTTTTAAGTGGTTAAGTTCTAGTCCAGTCGGAAGACTTCCAAATCTGCAACTTTCTAACTTTACGCACCCATTGACTTCTATTGGTTCACGCGTGTGCATTTAGACACTGCAGCCGCAACCTGTGGGCCTCCTGCTCCCTAACTGCTGTTAGTCCAGTGTAGCCCCAGCGATTCCCAAGGCCCTAGGCCTTACCATTGTTCGTGACGTGGTAACTATACCACTATTTTAGTATATGGTTTTACGGGCCACCAGGGCCTATCCATATTTGTGCAACTTTTGTATGTTATATTAAGTTACTTGTTATACGCTTGTGCTCCTGTGCTCATAAAGAGTTAAGGGGATCTATTTAGAAGTAAATACATATATATTTTGAATATATAACCTGTGTGGTGTCCTTTCATTTGGTATTTAAAGGTTTGCATATGGTAAAAAAGCTGGCTTCACGTGCCCTCTTGAGTTTAGCCTAAGACTGCTTTTGTCCATGCTACTACTAGGATAGTTGGTCTGTAAGGTTGACTTTACAACCATCACCATAAGGGTTGTTTGGACTGGTGCAAGGTGCTCACTAGAATAGTGAACATCATATACCAGGCCAACTTCTCACAATGTTCTATCATACATAGAACCCGAGGCCTTCGGCCTAAACATTTTTGTAACATATTATTGTCCTTTAGTAAAAAAGGACCAAAGTTAGAACTAGCCAATCAGTAGACACCACACTGTAGAACCTTCCTGAGAAAAGCCCCAGTCCCTCAGATTTTCTCAAGCAAAAATGCATAAAGATAGAAAAACCTGAGATATCACATGCGACCCGCCTTCTCCAGGGGAGGTGGGTGGGTCGCATGTGAATCTATGAAAGATTCCAATACTGGAGAACTACAGTTACAGGTAAGCAACTTGTTTCTTAGTCCAGTATTGGAACTTTCATAGATTCACTTAGTGGAATCAGAGTAGCTAGCAGTGAGAAAACATGTTTTCGTGTCATATAGTTATTGCATATTGGCACTCAAATTATTATTGCCTGCATACTTCAATAAACTCATAAAGAAACACCATCAAAGTCATAGAAAATAAACATATACATCATCGAAAATGTGATACAGTCTAGGATGGTGGGAAGGAGACATAGTTAAAGAAGGGTCTCCTTATTAAAAAAGATGTCTGAGAAATGCCTGTCCTACTGCCGCATCTCATTCTCAGCGTCCAGGCAGTAGTGATTGGTGAATGTGTGCGGTGTTCTCCAAGTCGCTACTCTACAAATGTCTGGCAGGGACACTCCTGCAAAAGCGCTGTAGATGTGGATATTGCTCTAGTAGAGTGGGCACAAACTCTTGACATCTTGCTGATGACAAGAAAACAATGGCACTCGATATCCACTTGGAAATGCTCTGTTTAGTAACAGGGAAACGTACATTGAATGCTTTAAAAAGTTGGTTCGATTTGCGAAAAGACTTAGTCCTGTTCAAGTAAAATTTCAGGCACCTTTGAATATCTAGCGAGTGTACAGCACGCTCCGCTGCAGTCTGTGGATTCAGGAAGAATGATTTGAGAACAATCGGCTCATTAAGGTGAAAGTCTGAAGAAACTTTGGGGATGAACTTGGGGTTTGTTCGTAGAATAACCTTGTCAAGTTTGAATTGTAAGAAAGGCTCCAGGGTAGTAAAGAGCTAGAGTTCACGAACCCTCCTCACGGAAGTGAGAGCTAGGAGGAGAGCCACTTTCCAGGATAGGAACTTTATATCCGTCTTGTGAATCGGCTCAAAATGATGTTTCAATAGTTGACTTAGCACTGTAATCAGCTGCCATGTGGGTGGAGGTGCCCTTACTGGGGGGAACATCCTGATCAGACCTTTAAGAAATTGCTTGACTAGTCTACAGGAACACAGAGATGGAACATTAGCTGATCTGCAGAAACTAGAGATGGCAGCTAAATGCACTTTAATTGAAGCATGAGCTAAACCAGAGTTAGCCAGGATGAGTAGATAAGGCAAGACTTCCTCTGGAGGTGAGTGGAGAGGATCGACTTTTGAAAATGCACACCACATGCATAACCTTTTCCATTTAAAAGAGTAAGCCCTGTTAGTGCTGTCTGCTCTTGCTCTAGCCAGCACCTGTCTACACTCCTGTGGGATCTTTAAGTGGTGGAATTCTTGGAACTCAGGAGCCAGGCTGACAATTTGAGAGAACTGGGGTTCGGATGGCATACTTGTCCCTGGTTTATCGTTAAAAGGGACGGAAAAGGTCTGAGATGGATCGGAGGCTTCTGTGAAAGTAGGTGAAGCTCTGTGTACCAGTGCTGGCGTGGACAGGCTAGTGCTATTAGAATGATCGTGCAGGGTTCAGTTTTCAACTTTTTCAGCACGCGTGGAAGGAGAGGAATGGGGGGAAAGGCGTAAGCAAAAATGCCCGACCAAGCTATTGAAAAGGCATCCCCCCATGAACCCTGAAGGTGACGCCAACTTGGAAGTACCGGCATTTCGTGTTGTCTGGTGTTGAGAACAGATCTGTGTTGAGCTTTCCCCACTGGGAGAAGACATTGTTGAGAGTACTTTGATCCAATTCCCACTTGTGGCAGGTCGTCTTCCGTCTGCTCAACGTGTCTGCAATGACGTTCTGTTTCCCTGGAACGTACTCTGCCGATAGGTGCACTTTGTGATTAATCGCCCAGCGCCACATCAGCTGGGCTTCCTGAGAGAGCAGGAGAGATCTCGTTCCTCCTTGTTTGTTGAAGAAGTGCATTGTTGTGGTATTGTCTGTTCTGACAAGCACCGATGCGCTTTGGATTCTTGGCAGGAACGCTTGTAGCGCCAGGAAGACTGCCCTCAACTAGAGCAGATTGATAAGAAGATCTCAGTGGGAAGATGGCCATCTTCCGCTGACCTGCAAATCCTGGAGGAAAGCTCCCCATCCCTCTACGGATGCATCCATTGTGATTACTAGAGCAGACTGGGATAGGAACAGTAGCCCCCGAGATAACTGGCGAGGTTGTTTCCACCAGTCCAAAGCCACTATCACTCTGTCTGAACCCATTGCTCGTTTAAAGCTTCTTAAAGGGGACGCATGTGGAGCCAGCAGTGAGGTATGAGGGGAATACAAGAAGACATTATCCTTAGCAGAGATTTGAAGAGTCTAACAGAAAGATACTTTCTTTGCTGTCTCTTCAAGGAAGGATACGCTTGTTTTCCCTGGTCACCAGGATAGTTCCTAGAAAGACCAGATGACAGGATGGTTGAAGAATTGATTTTTCCACATTTAAAATGAGGCCTCATTTTTTGATAGTTGCAGACAGGCTTTGGTGGATGTCCTTGCTGCTTCGTAAGTGGGGGCTTTGAGAAGCCAGTCGTCTAGGTAAGGAAAAATGTGATGATGTTGTTGCCTTAGATAAGCTGCAACTGGCGCTAGACACTTCATGAAGATGCGGGGGCAGACTTCAGTCTGAATAGTAGGACGCCGAATTGATAGTGACTGTCGGCCACTGTGAATCTTCGGAATTTTTTGTGTTTTTGGCATATGGGTATATGAAAGTACGCGTCTTGGAGATCCAGGGACACCATATAATAGTTTCCGTTGAGGAGGTGTAGTACATCTTGAATTGAAATCATGCGGAACAATTGTTTTTTGAGGAATTTGTTTAAGTTCCTTAGGTCCAGGTTTGGTCTCCATTTCTTTATCTTTTTTGTGGATCAAGAAGAAAAGGGAGTAGAAACCTTTCCCTTTTTGTCTGTGAGGAACTCGTTCTATTGCTCCTTTTTCTAACATGTTCGTTACCTCCATCTGTAAGGAGATGCACGTGCTTCTGAAAGCAGGGCAGAAGAGGAGTTGTGAAAGGATCTTTATAGATTCCAAAAGAGTGTCCGAATTGGATTAGATTCAGGATCCATCAGTCCAATGTTCTGGTTTGCCATTGATGAAAATACTGAGATATTTTGCTGCCCATCGAAGATGAGATAGATGGAATAGAGGCAGACAGCAGTGGGAGGTCATTGGCGGCGACCGATCTCCTTGCCCTGGCGTCCTGATTTTCCTCTAAAGGAAGCCTTGTTGTAAGCAGCCGCCGGTGGTTGGCGGTGAGTAAATTGGGGCCTATATTGTTGGGCGGAGGAAGAATAGGCCGGATAACGATATTGTTGGTAGCCTCCGTTGTAAGATTGGTAATCTTTGCCTCGAGATCCACGAAAAGGCATTTTTCTGTACTGTAAAGTTCATAGTGGTATCTGTGTCCTTTTCAATAGTTTGTAGAGCTTCATTGACGTGGCTGCCAAATAATTACTCTTTGTTATAAGGCAGATCGAGAATTTTCGTTTGCACTTCAGGTCTGAATGAAGTGGCTTTCAGCCAACCTTGACGCCTCAAGACAGCCACTCTCACTAGCTGCCGGAAACCAGTGGACGCTACATCCATAGCGCAGTCTATTACTTCAGAGACAGACCGCTTGCATTCAAGAAGAATCTTCTTAGCATCCTCCCTGTCCTCAGGTGGAAGTTTGTCCAGGAATGGTGTCATGTCCGACCACATTTGCCTATTATAACGGCCCAGTAAGGCCAGAGAATTTGCGGCATGCACTGTCAAGGCTGACAGACGAAAAACGCTTCCCGATGTTGTCCAGTCTTCTGCCTTCTTTATTGGGAGGAGCGGTCAGAGGAGCTGAAGGATTTTTAGAACGCCTCTGCGCTGCTTGCGAGATGACTGAATCAGGCTCTGGATGACCTGTTAAGCAGGCCAGAGCAGAGAGCATCCTCCGGCGCTTAATATTTTTTGTCCAGCCTCGGCAACACAGGTGGGACAGTAGCTGGATTTTGCATTATTCTCAAACTTTTCTTCCAAATGTAATCGATGATAGGCATATACCTTACCGACTTTTTCTAATGTTCTTTAAAATCATATAGATAACAGTCCTGTTGATGCACAGGCATTGGTAAATCAAAGCGTTTTGCCGCTCTTTCTAGAAGATTATGGAATCCGCCAATATGTTCCGGAGGTGAATTCGCTTGAGGGAGAGAAGGAGATGCCGGGGTGGGAATAATGTAGGAATCCCATTCGTCCTGATGAATCTCTCCTTCTTCGCTTTCCGTTTCCTCTTCTGAAGACAATAACTGTTGCACAGTAGTCACTTGAGGAGAGGGCTGAACGATTGGAAACCCCAGCTGTGGAGGAGGAGGAGAGCGAGCCCGTGCCTGTGGAAGGGAAGGCAGTGGAGGAGGAGGAACTTGTTGGATACCCTCTTCTGGAGGAAACCTCCTCTTATAATCTGCCAGCATAAATTGTAAATCTGTCATCATATTTGAAGGAAGGTACACTTCATCCTGATGTTAATACTGTTGTTGTGAATGATAATACTGATGACCATAATCCTCTTCATCCTCAAAATCTTCCTGATATTTCACATTAAGGTCCGATGTGCTTAAAGCTGTCCCAAAAAGACTATCCTCCTCAGATTTCTCTTCCTCATCATTCTCCTCCAGAAATTGAGATGGCCCTGAGAGCTTGTACCTGACTAGGTGAAGGTAAAGCTGGCGTAAATTGATTTTTTGTGATTTTCTGCATCTTTTTCTTTTATCGTCGACGGTGTCTTCGACGAGTTAGTCGACGATTGCTGCTTGACAGCCAAACTTCGGATGGTCGACAGAACCTCCTTTGTCGACGGGGGCTGTTTCTCATGGTCCGTCAAGGGAATCGCCTTCGACGACGATGAACCATCGGCAACAGGAATCTTCGTCGACGGTAACTGAGAGGATACCATTGTCAACACCACTGATGACACTTCTGCCGTCGACGATGATCACCCCAGCGACGACGACGCACTCAGGGTTCCCGTCAAATCTCATCGGTCCATCGTCAGGAATTTGCCTTTCGATGACCTCGAAGAAACAATCTGCTTCATCGACGATAAAGGTGCCTGACCTGATTATGATGTCGTCGTCGATGAAGACATCGATGCTGAAGAGACCGTGACGGTAGAGATTGTAGACACGGTCGACGTGACAAGATTCACCTCAGGAGAGGATTTTTCCATCGACGGAGGTGTTGTCGACAAGCTGAATGTCGGTGGAGCTGAAGTCGGCTTCTTGAAGGTCTGCTTCAGCTTCATAGGTGGAGTAGAAGGTTCTGAAGCAGGCATTTTTGAAGGGAAAGTTTTCTTTTCTGTGCGAAAAACCTTGCTAGAAGGTGAAGACCACTTCTGAGACAAAGATGATGAAATGTTTGCGCTTTCGCAGGAAGCTGCAATGATGAACCAAGGTCTTTTTAGAGGCGTGTTAGTGGAAGATTTAGAGGAAGCATCACTCTCCTCATCTGAGACCACTGTGTCCCTTACTTTAAGCCTCTGAAGCCACAAAAGAAGCCTCCCTTCACAATCTTTCAAAGTCTTTGTTGAGAAAGTTTGACATACCTTGCAATCCTTAGGATGGTGTTCAGGATACAGGCAATATAGACAGTCCTTGTGTTTATCATCAATATGCAGCCTTTTCTTCCTGCAAGTGCCACGGGCTCTGAAAAGACCTTTTTTAGGTGCATCTGACATGGTGGGTGTCAGTTTAATTCACCTCAAGACAGATCTACTAGGTTGGCAGTAAACCTGACCGTAAGAAAACTCCAAAATAGAGAGATTAGAAGAAAACTGAGAAGAGCTCAGTAGAGACTACCCTAGCAAGATGTGCAGGAGGAATTCTTAAGGACTGGGGCTTCTCTTAGGAAGGTTCTACAGGGTGGTGTCTACTGATTGGCTGGTTCTAAGTTTGGTCCATTTTTACGAAAGGACAGTTATATGTTACAAAAATGTTAAGGCCTAAGGCTTAAGAACATTACTTTTAATAATACTGGGAACTCCCATCTTGACGACAGGGAACGATTCAAGCATGTGAATCTATGAAAGTTCCAATACTGGAGTAAAATAAGTTACTTACCTGTAACTGTAGTTCTCCAGTATTGGTATCTTTCATAGATGCACATGCTTGAAACATTCCCTGTCGTTGAAGTAGTTTCCCATGGTAAAATTAAAAAAGCAGTGTAATGTTAAATATAGCTTGAGAAGGCCATAAAGGCTGCACTTTAGTAGCATATCTCAGTTGTTTAAAAGAGACCAAACCTCAACCAATCAGATTGCAGCACTCTCTAGCAGCACTCTCTAGAACACTTCAATCCAAGGTTTCTGTCTCTCAGCTTTTCAGACCTCGAGTATGAATCTGTATTAGTAGTAAAGAGAAGGTGAGCTTCTCAGGGGAGGAGGGTGGGTCACATGTAAATCTATGAAATAAACCAATAATGGAGAACTACAATTACAGATAACTTATTTTCTTCTCCCATATTGGATGTTTCAAAGATCCACCTGCATATATATACACACACAATGTGAAATGTGCACAATACATTAGCCGATGGCAGCATATCACTTAATTTGATGGCTCACCTTTACTGGAAGAGATGACGTAACACCGCCTGGCCCACTGCAGAATCACTGTGGAATCCAAGCAATAGTGCTGCATAAAGGTGTGTCTATTCTTCCAGGTCACTGCTCTGCAGATATCTTGGGACAGACACACCATCAAACAATGCTGTTGAAGTCAATATATACATCTAGTAGAATGAGCTCGCACTTTAGCCTGTAATGGTGTGCCAGCTTTTTTATGGCAAAATTGTATGACATTATTTATACATCTTGCTATACCTTGTTTAGAGAGTGGATAACCCTTTCTAGGAGCACTGTATACCACTAATAACTGACTGGATCTGAGGAATTGCTTTATCTTAAACATCTTGTGATATCCGAGGAATGTAACATGCTTTCTACTACACTAATGTGATCTGGATAGAATGTCTTTAGAACTATTGGTTAATTTAAATGGAAGTCTGATGGAACTTTTGGTATTGATTTTGGATTCATTAGCAGAATCACTCTATCGTTCCTGAACTGTGAAAAGGGTTCTTGAATGTGAATGCCTGTATATCACCTACTCGTCTTGGAAATGTTAGAGCCAGCAGGAGTGCCACGTTCTACGAAAGAAATTTAATGTCCGCTTTGTGTATAGGCTCAAATGGGCTTTTCATTAGTTGAGCCAGCACAGTATTTAGTTGCCAGAGCAGGAGATGTTGTCTCACTGGTGGGTAAACCGAAAACATACCTTTTTAGAAATTGTTAGATGAGCCTGCTAGTCCATAACAATGGTAATGTCAATGATTTTCTGAAGCTTCCATTTAAGACTAAGCCCTGTTTGTACTATCTGCTGTAGCTCTGGCCAGTATATCTCTACATTCCCCAGGGATATTCAGATGTGCAAACTCATTGATTTCAGGAACCATGCTGACAAGTGCAAGGATCTCGGATCCAGATGAAGTACTTGGCCCTAGTTTATTGTAAGTAGAGATGGAAATGGTTGCAGTTGAATGTGCTGTCACTCTGATAGGAGTAGTAGCTCTGCGAACCAATGTTGTCTTGGCAATCTCAGAGCTATAAGAATTATCCTGCAGGGCTCAGCCTTCAACTTCCTGAAAATCCTTGCGAGGAGTTGGAGGAAAAGCATATGCAAAGATTCTGGACCATGCGATCAAAAACGCACTCCCCAACGATCCTGGTAGTGGATGTCATCTTGCGTAGAATCAGCATTTCTGATTCTGGGAGGGTGCAAACAGGCCCAGATTTGGCCTGCCACATTGGTGGAAAATTTCCACTAGGACTTCCTGATTGATCTCCCATTCATGGCAGGTTCTTCTAATTCTGCTCAACGTGTCTGCTGTGAAATTTTGCTTCCGCGGCACATGCTCCACTTTCAGATTTATCTGGTGACTGATCGACCACTCCCAAATCCTTTGCACCTCTTGGGACAGCGCTTGAGATCTTGTGCCCCCTTGCTTGTTGACGTAGTGCATGGTCTTAGTGTTGTCTGTGTGGACGAGCACTACAGACTTTTGTATCCCCTGGAGGAAGGCTCGCAAGGCTAGGTGTACTCCCTTAAGTTCCAGAAGATTGATATGTAGAAGTAATAGAGACAGTTCCCATTGTTGGACTGGAAAAATGCGTTTGCCAAGTTCCCTATGCACTGTACGATTTAAGTTAGCATTCGCTGCAACATTTTGTATTTAGCCGCCATTTTGAGCAATGATCGAAATTAACTTCTGTCTCACTCTTTGTCTGCCTAACCAAAAAAGCAGCTGTCAATGTGTCCTCTGTACGTGCAGTTCTTCAAGGTTGAGTTTTACTGTGCTATTGAAATTACATTTTTCATTATCGCATACTTTTCTGACTAGATAGGCATGTTCCCACCGCTCAGAGCGGTGAGGGCAGGCAGAGTAACCTTGAATGCAAGATAATGTGTGCCTGGTCCCAGAATTGTAACTCATCCTTTTGCATCTCTTTTGTTCACCAGCTACCAGACTGGAAAATTCCAGTCTGGGTGTGTCTTAGGGGTATTGGAAAAGTACTTTTTGCCTTACCATGTTGTCAGTCCCTCTGCAGCAATCTAAGGAAGCTGGTCAGACCGGACTCCACTCGAGTGTACTTCTAATTGATATCTTTGGTTTGTATTCTCTACTGTCTGACCGACTCTTCATTTGTGAGGAAGGCTGAGAGGTGGCCGCAAGTGACCCGGGTGGCCCTAATCGGGTCACTTTCTTCACCATTTGCCGCTGACTTGCAAATCCTGGAGATGAGCTCACCAACCCTCTAAGGAAGTGTCTGTTGTGATTACCAACCGGGAAATTTGGGGTATGAATGTCAAGCCTTTGGAAAGATTTGCCTCTTGAGTCCACCAGGAAAGAGCTGTGCGTATTCCAGGGGTGACATGAACTATATTGTCGAAAGAGCCTTGTGTTTGGGTCCATTGCTTGTCCAGTTCCTCTTGCAATGGTTTGATTTGATTTGATTTGATTTGTGGTTTTATAAAGCGCTCATATGCCCATGGGCGTCTTGGCGCTGAAGAAAAGGACGTGTGACCAAGTGCAGCTAGCGGCCAACACTATCTGGATTTGAACAGCCAGGTTTTTACTGATTTCCTGAAAGACAACAGGGAGGTGCTGTTTTTGATAGCTAGAGGGAGTCGGTTTCAGTCCTTGGCTGCATGCAGTAGGAAACTTCTGCCTCCCCACCTAGCTTGTTTGAACCAGGGAACCTGTATTAGTTTTGCCTGGCTGGAGCGTAGTTCTCTTTTGGGGACATACGGCTTGAGGTGAGTTCTAAGGAATAATGAACCCGAACCCTGGAGCGCTTTATATGTTAGACACAAAGATTTGAATTTAATTAGTTTTGCCAAGGGGACCCAGTGTAGAGTGTCCAAGTGGTGGGATATGTGTTCTGATCTGGGGATATTTAGTATTAACCTTGCTGCCGAGTTTTCCAAACGTTGTAGTTTGGACAAATGTTGGGCCTGCATACCAGAATATAGCACATTCCCGTAATCGAGTCTTGACAAAGCTAATGTGGTAACCACCATTTTATGGGAATCCATCGGGATGTAAGGCAGTAGTTTCCTGATCATTTTTAGAATAAACCACATAGTGGCTACTAGTTTGTTGGCTTGGGCATCGAAGGTAAGTCGGTTGTCTAACATAATACCTAGATTTTTTACTTTCTCAACCGGAGATGGACAGTTACTAAGATTTGCCGGCCACCAATCTGTGGACCAGATTTCAGTCTTTGTACCCAGTAGCATGACTTCGCTTTTATCCCCATTAAGTTTTAGGCAGTTTCTCTCCATCCACAGGCTGACCTGCTTCATGCAGTTCTTAAACTTGTCTGCAGTGTCTAAGGTGTCATCTGTAATTGAGACCACAACTTGGTCTCAATTACAGTGGCAGAATTGTACTAAAGAGGCAATACAACATTATCCCTAGCAGGAATTTGAAAAGGTGAACTGAAAGTGACTTTTTTTCCTTGAACTAAATGAGCCAAGTGCAGCAATCTTGTCTTTCTGGAGTTGGATATGCCTTGTTCTGCGTTTTATCTAGTATCAAGAACATTATCCTTGTGGATGGCTGAAGGGATGGTTTTTGCAGGTTTAACGTAAGGCCTAGTTTGCTGAAAAGGTGTAAGCATGCACAGCTTGACCTCTGTGCAGATTGATGGGTAGGTGCCTTGACCAGCCATTCGTCAAGGTGCGGAAAGACGTTGTGTTTCTCCTGTCTTAAGAATGCCACTACTAGCCGCTCTGACAGAAGGTTTCTTTAAAATCGCGTAATAGGCATCTCTGCTTGCTTATTTGTCATCGGAAGGTCAAACCTTCTATCCGCTCTCTCGAGGAGGTTATGGAAACCTCCTATATCTCTTCAAGGGGCGTATCCGTGCATGGTGGCATTGAGGATGTCGGAGTCGGAATAAGGTAATCATCCCACCAATTGTGTATATCTCAAAACTCCCCCTCTTGCCTTTAGCCATTTGAAGACAAGCTATCATGCACTGACACAGTTCTTGACTGTGGTGTATGCCTTGTGGAGGCGGTGTTGGATATTTCATGGCGTTTGTGGGGTGGAAAGCTGTACAGGAGGAGTTTTAGGAGGTGCTGTAACCTGGTGAGGTAGTTGGAAGCACAAATCACTTGTTGTAATCCACCAGCATCATGTGTAGGTCCAAGGCCCATGCTCACGGTACACATACCACATCCTCCTGCTAATGTTGCTGCCCATATGGCTGGAATTGTTCCTGATAATTTAGGCCCTCTTGCTGAGGAGAGTAATACTCCTGGCCATAATACTCTTCGTCATCATCTTGCTGATATTTATCATGCAGCTCTAATGGGTTGCGTGCTACCACGCAAGGACCATTATTATCCAGTTTGGCCAGCACTGCTGATGGAATCGGTTTTGCCGTTGATGAGGCTGAGACCAGTTTGACCATCGAGGATGTAGTTGTCATCAGTGAACTGACCACAATTACTGTTGTTACAGTTGTCACGGTCGTAGTCATCTTCCACAGCATAGTAGACTATTTCTTCGCCGATGATGTGCTCGTCGACAATTTCTCAATTGGTCATGCCAAACTTGTGAGAAATCTGAAGGGAAAGTGTAGAAGGTTCAGATTTTGATTTCCCTGTTTTTACTGAGGAAATATCATGTCTGTTATGCTTGTGAGAGTGCCTTTCGGAGAGACTGCACTCCTTGAAAGACCTATGGGGAGTCTTTTTAGAAGACTTCTCGGGAGGCTCAAGAAGGGACCGAACTTCTGACCTCTCCCTCTCTAAACTCTCCTGGAAGATGTGGAAGAACCATCAATGTCAGCCCCAGAAATAGGGTCTTCCTTGACTTTAAGCTTCTGGAGCCACAGCAATAACCTCCCCTCTATGTCTTTTAGGGTTTTGAGGGGAAAGTATGGCAGATCGTACACTCCTTTACCTTGTAAGATGGGTAAAGGCAGTAAAAGCAGTACTCCTGTTTGTCTTCAGAATGCAATATCTTCTTCCCACAGGTTCCACGTGGTCTAAAAATACCTTTTTTAGCCAGTTCTGACATTGTGGAACCAGTTTCGAAGCAGATGGTAACTGGCAGTAGTAGGTAGATATATAATCTCTCTGAAGATTGAAAAGTATGTTTACTGAGTTGAGCTCAGGGGAGACACCCTCACACGACATGCAGTAAAAAACCCAAGTGACAGAAGCCTCTGAGGGGAGTGTTCTAGAGGACGCTGCAACCTGGTCGATTGAATTTGGTCTCTTTTGAATGATAGAAATGTATTACTAAAGCGAAGGCTTTATGGCCACTGCTTTTTTAATTGTAAAGTGGTACTTACACTTCGACAACGGGAAAAAGTTCAAGAATATGAATCTATGTATAATCCAATATTGGAGAAAGTAGCACTAATGGTAACTCCACACCCACTGGGACTCTTAGAGGAAACTCTTTGAATGGGCTTGCTTTCCCAATATCTGTGAGGTGCTATAAAACTGGCAACCAAAAACCCAACAAACCAGCAAAAGAATGTTCCTCCTACTGCCTAATCTCCAAACTCATGGATTAAAATAGAAACAAAAATTCTAGCAAATAAATTGGCAACAGACTTATAAGGGTAAGCAGTTGTATGTTCTTTAATGATCAAAATGGCTTTATACAGGTTTGAATAACATGTCAATGTCCAAGATGGCTCCATATGGCCCTTGCCAGACCGGACAAGCTTAATGAAACATGGGACTTAGTCCTGGTGGACTTTGAAAAGGTGCTTGATACAATACAATGCCATTGATATTTCAAGACCTCTAAAAAGGATAAGTTACTTACCTGTAATCCTAGTTCTCTTCCAGGGGTATCCTTATCAAAGTCATAAGCACTGAATATATCAATCCATGAGCAGGTACCCCAGAAATAATAAAACATTATATATGAAAACATATAAATACAGCTCTCTCTCTCTCTCTCTCTCTCTCTCTCTCTCTCTCTCTCTCTCTCTCTCTCTCTCTCTCTCTCTCTCTCTCTCTCTCTCTCTCTATATATATATATATATATATATATATATATATATATATTCACAGAAAAAACCATAGGTTATAGACCATATATAGTTAGGAATTAGCATTTACAAAACCTTGAAAATTCACTGAAAAAACCACAGGTTATAGACCATATATAGTTAGGAATTAGCATTTAGAAAACCTTATTTTACTCACACAAAACCATTGAAATTCCATATATAGTTAGTTGCACTAACTATATATCGTGCACCCACAATCCACTGCTGATGATGTCACATATTACATCATTCATGACATGGTCAGTGACATCACTGATGACATCACTGATGACATCTCAAATGACATCACTGATGACATCACTGATGACAACATCCAGTGATTTTTTGTTTCTATAAAGTTTAAATATGTCTTACATATTGAAGAATGAGTGGATGTGTAAGTGTCTGGACGAAGGATTTAGTAGGTGCATGACTGACTGTATGAGTGAGTGATTAAATGTGTCTCACTGACTGCATGGGTTAGTGACTAAACTGTCTTAATTTGTGCATCATTATGTCTGTTGTTCTGTAAACTGCTGCATGTGTTGATCAGTAGCTATATGAGTAACTATATGGGTTATTGATTGATTGCCCAAGTATTTGTATGGGAGACTGAGTGTGTGTGTGGCTAGCTGGGAGGTGTGTGACTCTGTGCAGATCAATCTGTACTTGTATCAATGATTGTATAAGAAGGTAAGTATGTGTTAGTATATGTTTGAAAATGTAAGGTGCTCTATGTTTAACTGTATAGACAAGAAAATGGAAGTGTCATTGATTCTTTACAGGACTAACTAGGTGTGTGAGTAACTCCATGGATGAGTGGCAGACTGTGAGTGTCTGTATAGGTGTATGAGTGCATATGATAGTGTTGTAAAGATGAGTGATTGTATGTATGAATGATTGTATGGGTGAATGAGTGAAGGTGTGTGTAGACGTAGCAATCAGTGAGTGCGTATGTAGTAACTAGTATTGGTGTGTCAATGGTTTCAAAAATTATACTCTCTTTTTAACACTGGGTGAAACAGAGGTTATATTAAAATGTGAGGAGATGCATTGTATTGTCACATGAATGATATCATCAGTGATGTGGTCATTGATGTCAAATGAGATGTCATCAGTGATGTCATCAGTGATGTCATTTGAGATGTCATCAGTGATGTCATCAGTGATGTCACTGACCATGTCATGAATGATGTAATATGTGACATCATCAGCAGTGGATTGCGGGTGCACGATATATAGTTAGTGCAACTAACTATATATGGAATTTCAATGGTTTTGTGTGAGTAAAATAAGGTTTTCTAAATGCTAATTCCTAACTATATATGGTCTATAACCTGTGGTTTTTTCAGTGAATTTTCAAGGTTTTGTAAATGCTAATTCCTAACTATATATGGTCTATAACCTATGGTTTTTTCTGTGAATTTCATTGGTTTTTTAACAGCTAATATCTGTAGCTGTAAAATGTATTCTTCTTTAAATCCAAAAATATATGTTATATGTTTATGAATAAATTTTTTTTTTAATATTTTTTTTTCTTCGTTCCCGCTTCGCGAATCGGGAAGCTTCCCGTTAGCTGACCTTGATGCCGCGAAATAGACCGCGAGCCGGTAAACGTTTCTTTACCGCAAGTGCCGCGTTAGAAAACAACATCGTGACGCCTCCCGTCCGCATGACGTTTCACGTTGTCGCGTGATACGTCATATGACGTGCTACGTTAGCGAACTGGTACGCGAAGCGAGTCGCAAAGCGCAGGTTTCTGGAAGCAAACCGGGAGGCCCTGCAAAGCGCTTAACGTAAACACAGCAAGTCATGTGACTTGGTAATAACACTTTTCATTGGTTCATTTCACTTTTGGTTTCCTAATGATGTAAGACTAGGTCATATAATCTAAAATGAACACTTTTGATTGGTTGAGAACTCTTGTTTTTCCCAAATGATGAAAATCCCTCCTTCTTTCCTCACTCTGACTTTCATCATTGTGAGAGAAAGACCCTTTGTGATCACTGAGCAATGGCTTCTTTAGTAGCTTCAGCTGGTGCTTCCCCATCACCTCCACCACATCCAAGGAAGAGTGGACCACCTGCTCAAGTTATAATTCAACAAGAAGAAGAAGAAGAGGAACAGGACGACGAGCACGAAGAGAGGCAGTTTTTGCCTGAGCAGCCCAGGACGTCTCACCGGAAAGAAAACTTCATTTGGCAATTTTTTAAAATTCCCAAAGGTCAGAAAAAAGTAAATGCAAGATACGTAACTTGCCTTATATGTCAAGATAGACTGTCCAGAGGAACCGAGAAAAAATACAGTTTCGGAAACTACACAATGCATCGCCATATGACTAGGTGGCATCCTAACAACTACAGTGCTGCACAGTTTCGGAACGACCTAGATAATCTCCCTATTATGGCCAGAAGATCTGTTGTACCGGAAGTAACGGGACCAGAGGGCAGGGAGATGGTGCCAAATATACAAATGAAATTTGGTGAAGTAAAACACACCTGCGTATTTTGCGATGGATTCATTTCCTACGGAGAAAAAAGCATCACTCTGATCAACAGAGCTATTGACTATCATATGCAAGTTTGTACGAAACGCCCAAAATAATAAATACTTCTTTTTTTGTTTTGTTGCTCCTGTTGAGCCCTTTACAATGAATCGTTTTCATTGCCCCCTCCAAGAAAAACCCAAAAAAATATAAAACTTCAGAAAAATTCAAAAAAAGTAAAAAAATGTTCCGAAAAATAATAAAAAAAATATAAAACAACAAAAACAATAAAAAAAAAGTTCTTTTCAGAACTACCTCCCCGTTATTAAAAAATTGGTACAATATTTGGAACTGTGCCAACCTCTATTTCTCTTAGTTCGCTTCCCAGTTCGCTCGCCGGTACGCGAACTAGAAGCGAACCAAAAACAGTAAGTATAAGGGAAGGAAACAGACACTTATGTTAAAAGAAAGACAGCTATAGGGGAGTAAACTAGAGATACTATTACCCGTAATCCACTGCTGATGATGTCACATATTACATCATTCATGACATGCTCAGTGACATCATCAGCAGAGGATTGCGGGTTTTTTGGCAACGTGCCTTATCCACGGTTTAATAACGCTGCCTTTTGCTTTATATAAGTTTTCAAATTGTATGAAATATATACCAATAGGTCGTTATGAACCTTTAGGTAGTGCTTTTCTTCATGAGGTCTGGTCGCTTCCATACACATACAGATGTTTCAAAGATGATCAAGAAGTTTATCTGAATGGAGAGGAATGCACTGAGACGCCAGATCATTCACTAATGTGTAGGCACATACAGTTACACGGTTCATGCAACAAACACCGACCAAATATGGCTTGCGTGTTGCAAGGCACGCCAGTTCCTGCTATCATCCCCACGTTCAAGTTGTTGGAAAATGGTAGTTATTTGATGCTCAATAATGAAGATTGTTCTGAGTTAATTGAAAAGGGTCTGCACCTCTGTACGGGTGTTCGCTATGTGAAGCACGAAAGTTTCACGGGCCGAACTCAAGGCCACCTCTCTCTGAGACAAAAGAGCTCTTATTCTTGCCATGCCGTTGAAATCTGTCCCAAGGTTGGTATTTGTGGCCAGATTGAAAACTCCCTATGTTCATGTGTGGGAGGAAATAGAACATTTCTGCAGCAAATAACCCGTTCACTTACTGTTACGATAAAAGGAATACTTTTAATTCAGATTTGCCTTTCAATTTCAGCAAGATGGTTCCGACTATCTTTAACGCATCCTCCACAAAGACCCTGGCGCACTTTTTTAAAGTTGCTACCAGTGGTCTCGTGACTTCATTTGAGAAAATCTTTGGAGTCATCCCTGCTTCCTTTCATTCCATTTTCTCCACTCCGGTTCGTGGATTGGCATTTTTACTTGCATTACCAGCGGACGCTCTTGTGCTTTTTTACATTTTTAAATATGGATGTCCCTGGGGCGTGGCTTCGAGGGCGACAATGGCGGACGCGGCTCTGTAGAGCTCCTGCCGGCCCGATCCCTATCCGCTGATTTATCCTGGCCCAACACCTTCCTCCCTCGTCTCTACTGGTGCTGGAGTTATCGGGAGTCCGGTGGAACACGGCGGTGTGGTCGTTGCTGCTGGGGACTGCCGCCGGCGCGGCCGTGGAAGACCGTGCCTGCTGGGCCTGCTTGCCGCGCGGTAAGCCGGGACCTCAATTTTTGTCCAGCCCACCGGAGGGCCCTAGCCGCGGGCCGGGCGTTGTGCGTCTTGGCCCGCAGGGCCGGAGTGGAGTCACCGGGGCTGTGGACCGGAGGGCCCGCTGGCCGTCTCCTGCGGTGTGGTAGCTCGGCGGTGCGGACCTGAGGATCATCCTGGTCGGGCCCCCCCGGACAGACTCGGAGAGTCGGATGCGCTGGCTGAGGCGGACGGCCTAGAGGCGCCATTCCGGCGGTTCCTGCTTGGACCCCTGCCTTGCGATATCCGCGCCCTGGTGGTGCGCCTCTCCCGTGGTTCTGGCCTGTATCCTGGCGGGCTGGGGGTGGACGGACCCCGAGGGATTGGTGTACTGAGGACGCCCTGAAACTTGCTCGCCGGCCATTCCCCCATAGCAGGTTCATCTCACTGAGCTGCCATGACGAGAGGCAGAGGTAGTCATGCTGCCACCACGACGGGGCCCATAGACAAGTTCACCGGCCCCGGGGGGAGTGCTGGTGCGGCCGGTGGAGGTCAAGCTGCTGGCCCGGACAATGCGGAGCTGCTGACGGCCATCACACAATCTCGGGATATGTTAGACGCGAAGATTGGCGCGGTGGGCGCTGATGTAATGCTGTTGCGCCAGGACCTCCGCCAGGCGGTCGCCCGCATCACAGAAGCGGAAACCAGGGTCACGACGGTGGAGGGCGACGTCGGGGCCCTGAAGAAGAGAGTCGCTGACCTGGAGCAGACGCAGCGGGGCCTGGCGCTCCGTGTGGAAGATGCGGAAGGGCGGGCAAGGCGGAACAACCTGCGCTTTGTCGGCTTCCCGGAGGACTGCGAGAAAGGGCCTATGGATGCCTTCCTATCCCGGTGGCTGGAGAGCTGGCTACCCCCGGACGCCCTGTCAAGCTGCTTCGTGGTGGAACGCGCCCACCGCGCCCTAACGCAAAAACCGCCGGCAGGGGAGCGGCCCCGCCCGGTCATAGCTCGGATCCTTAATTATCATGATAGAGACGTCATCCTCCGAGAGGCCCGGCTCAAGGACACCCTGCTGTTTGATAACTGTAAAATTATGATCTTCCCGGACTATACTAAACTGGTCCAGCAGCAGAGACACTCCTTTCTGGCGGCCAAGGCCAAGCTGCGGGGCCTGAAGATCCAGTACTCGCTACTCTATCCGGCCCGCCTTCGCGTGATCTTCAACTCGAAGACCCACTTCTTCGATTCCCCGGAGGCCGTCTTCGCCTGGACTGACGAGACGGTCAGGCTTCGACCGCATGTCCAGCCAGGGCTGCACTCTGGGTCCTCACGCAGTTCTTCTCAGGAACGGAGCGACCAACCGAACAAGGGGAAGCGGCATCGCAAATCTCGCTCGAGGCGGAGGTCCCTGTCCCGAGACCCCCTTTTGGGGGACACGCAGCCGGAGACGGATTGCTCTGGCGGGGGGCCCTGATTGCTGTCTACCGACATTTTGCTCCTTGCTTTGCATCTGTGGCCATCCGCCGCGGTGACCGCCTGCCGGTCGGCAGTACAGACATAATTTGGTGCAGTATTATCTAATTATTATTTTTTTTTTACCTCTCTTTGGGACTCATGTGAACTGATGCTCTTTATCATGCACCGCTTTTGATTGTGCCTTATGTTGGGGGGGAGGGGGTTGGGGCATGCTTTACGGGCTGCCTCCTCCTGTTGGGTTTGGGGGGTGGTGTTGGGAGTGTACTTGGTTGGTGGTAGGGGGGTTGTTTGGGATCCTTTGGCATGTCTGACTTTTGGCGCTATGTTCTGGGCCTGGAGTACCATATGCCGCGACAGATGCTTCATTGTTCTTTGAGGTATTGGGGTGGGGGAGGGGGGTCTTGGGATGTTGGGTGGTTAGATGGGGGGGTCTGCTTTTCGGGGTTTGTGGGGTTTGGGGTCCTGTTTTCTGGGGGGCACGAGGTCTTTGTGAATTTTGCAACTGTGGGGTCTGGGGCGCGGGCTGGGAGTCGGGAAGTGTGGGGTTGGGTACATTGTGATAATGGCTGATATTCCTCACTCAGCGCCCTCTGGCGCTTCCATGCGTGTTCTTAGCTGGAATGTACGGGGTCTATTGGACAAGATTAAACGGGGGGCGGTGCTTCGCTGGGCTAAGAGGGACATGGCGGATGTGCTCCTTCTTCAAGAGACACACATGCTAGGTACAAAGGCCCTGAGTCTGCAGCGCTTTGGCTTTCATCAGGTGTTCCATGCCGGATTTACTTGGGGCTCCAGGGGAGCGGCCGTTCTTATTCATAGACGGCTGGCATACGTTCATGAGCGTCAATGGCTTGACCCCCAGGGACGATTTGTATTTGTACAAGGGAAGGTGGGTGCGGAGCCTGTTGTGTTTGGCTGTGTATATGCCCCCCCCCCCTGCAGTGGGCCTTAGCTGAACGATTGTTTGCCTTGTGGACTGAACTCCCCCACTCCATGGCCGTGATTGGTGGTGACTGGAATGATGTGCTGGACGTGGCTTTGGACCGGCAGAGGAGACCTGGAGTGGCACTTGTGTCCTCCCCTACACGGTTGGGGGCTATGGTTGATGGTCTGGGTTGGGTGGATGTGTGGAGACATTTGCATGCGGAGCGGCGAGAATACACCTATGTTTCGGCTGTCCATGGCTCCCTTTCGCGCTTGGATTGTGTGTTTGTTCCGAGGGCTTTCCTTGACAGAGTGAAGGGAGCAGCGATTCGGCCTCGCGGGCTCTCTGATCATTCCCCGGTGGCAGTTCAAATTGACTTGTGCAAAGCACGCCCCCCTTTCAGATGGTGAATGTCCGCGTGGCATCTGCAGCGCCCTGATTACTCCCAACATCTACGTAGCGCGATCGCCCACTATTGGCAGGACAACCTTACTGGGGGGATGGATGCAGTGACCGTCTGGGAGGCTATGAAGCCCACCCTGCGGGGAATAGATATTGCTTGGTGTGCATCTGCTCGCCGGACTCGGCTGGAAAGCATTGTTGCAGCTGCAGGGCGGGTGGAGGAGCTTGAGGCTCGACACAGCGAGGCACCCGATGATATGGCGCTGCGACTACTCCTGCAGGCACAGCAGTCTTACTCCTCGGTCTTATTAGACGAGGCTCGTCAGGCGTGGTTGGCCACCCGTAGCCGGGTGTACCAGTGGGGTGACAAATCTTGCACTATGCTCCATAGGCTTTGCCAACAGACCCTGCAGCCTCTTACACTGCCGGGCCTTGTTGATGGTGCGGGAGTGGCGATCACAGACCCGGCAACTCTTGCAACGAGTTTTGCGCGCTATTATGGGCATCAATATGCCACCCGGGAGACCCTCCCCCCCGCCGCTATTGCTGATTATATTGCGTCGGTTCCCCCATCTGCTGTGCCCGATGAGGTGCGCGATGCCCTGGACCTTCCCCTGACGGCTGAGGAGCTGGGTGACGCGCTGGGTCAACTGAATGTGGGCAAGGCGCCGGGGCCGAGCGGATTCCCCAGCGAATTCTATAAGAAGTTCCATCTGCAGCTCGGGCCGCATTACATGCGGGCCCTGGAACAGGCGCGAGAACATGGCCGCCTCCCACCGGATTGGCGCCATGCCGAAATCGTGGTGTTCCTGAAGCCGGGTAGGCCCCCTGATCGCCTTGAATCTTATCGCCCCATATCCCTTATTAATTTCGAGGCCAAGCTCCTGGCCAAGGCGCTGGCGAACCGCTTGCTTCCCCACATCTCAGCCCTTGTCCACCCAGATCAGGCAGGCTTTATGCCGCGCCGGGCAACGAGACACAATATACGGCGGGCGCAGGCCGCGATACAAGCGATTGAGTCTTCGGAGGATCCGGCGGCGCTACTGCTGGCTGATATCGATAGTGCCTTTGATTCGGTCAGCTGGACCTTTCTTTTTACCCTGCTGCCACTGCTGAACCTCGGCCCGGTCTTCCTTTCCTATGTCAGGTTGCTTTACACCGAGATCACAGCCTCGGTGCGTATCTCAGGGGCGGCATCAGCTCGTTTCCCAGTGTCCAGGGGCACGCGTCAAGGCTGTCCGCTCTCCCCTTACCTCTTCGCGCTGGCCATGGAGCCGCTGGCCGCCAGGGTGCGCCGCGATGCGCTCTACCGTGGCTTCGTCTGGGGTGCGGATCACTCGGACCGCATAGCTTTATATGCGGATGATGTGTTATTTTTCATGACCAACCTGCAGCGTACGGGTCCTCGTGTCCTGGAACTGATGCAGGAGTTTGGTCAGGCGTCGGGGCTTTTCCTTAACCCGCGCAAGTCAACCTTGTGGGTGCTGGGGGGTGACACAGTGGCCTGCCCTTGGGCTGCGTCCCTTCAGATGGCTGTGGAGGGGGTGAAATACCTGGGTGTCTTCCTCTCTGCCTCGCCCGCAGTGGCGTGGGACCGGAACATCCAGCCAGTGTGGGATCGGGTCCAACTGGACGTCAAGACGTGGACGCGCATGCCTCTTAATATCTACGGCCGATCGGCCATCTTTAAGATGGTGGCCTTGCCCCGTCTCCTTTACCAACTGCAGAATCATCCCTTCCAGGTTGACCCACAGTGGTTCCGTACGGTTGACTCTGTGCTGGGCCGGTTTCTGTGGGCTGGAGGTGCCTCCAGAGTAGCGCTGCGCACATGCTTCCTCTCTACGTACTGCGGCGGCTTGGCGTCCGCGGATATTTTGTCTTACTATCAGGCCTCCCATCTCCTTGTGCTTAACGAGTGGTGGTATGGGGACCGTAGTGATCCGGCCTATGCACTGGAGCATTCCCTGATGGATGGCGCCTCCCTTCACACCTTGTTGTATTCGGCCGGGCGGAGGCGACTACTTCCGCAGGTCACCCAGGTGGTCTTCGCGGTCTGGCGGCGGGCCCTGCACCGTATGGGCTGGTGGGGTCGACTGACGGCTGAAACCCCGTTGTGGCGTAATGGCCTATTGCCGGCGCTGGCGTCTCTGTCCGGGTTTGCCGGCTGGGATGCGATCGGGATCTCGTCCCTCGGCCAGGTCCTCTCTGGTACTACCCTAAAATCCTTTCAGGACCTCAGTTCTGAATTTAGCATGCCCAGGACCCAGTTCTTCCGCTACCTTCAATTTCGTCACGCTCTTACTCCTAGCCTGGTGGGCCTGGAGCAGCTCCCTGCCTTTAGTCCCATCGAGGCAAAACTTTTTATGGGAGACCTGGGTGACAAGAAGGTCTCTCAGATATACAGTTCTCTGGTCACTCACTGTTCCCCTTCGCTCTCGGCGCTGAGGGCCTCTTGGGAGGGTGATGTTGGTCCCCTGGATGACGACGACTGGCGCGAGGCCCTTGAATCTCCCCGTGGTGCTGCTATAGCTATCCGCCTCCGCTTCATCCAGTTCAAATACCTCCACCGGGCTTACTATACTAGACACCGCCTATGGCGGGCGGGCCTTATCGCGACTCCGGAGTGCCTGAGGTGTGGTTCTGAAGAGGGCACCCTTTTTCATACTGTGTGGTCCTGTGAGAGACTGACTCGATTCTGGGCTGGGGTTTGGGACTGCCTGTCCGAGGTGTTGGGATGGGACCTGCCCCGTACCCCTAGGCTGGGCCTTCTTCATGTTCTGGAAAACGTTGGGGGCAATATTTACAAACGCCATTTGTTGTTGCTGGGGCTAGTGGTGGCGAAGAGAGATTTGGCGCAGGCCTGGAAGAGCGAGCGCGTCCCCCCACTCGGGGCCTGGAAGGCATGCCTGGACTTCCTCATGGGTCTGGAGCAGCCTGTTTTCGAAGCCCCGGGGTGTCCCCGCAAACATTACAAAATCTGGAAACAGTGGGCGGATTACAGGGGCCTGCTTCTTGACCCCCCCGTGGATATTGATGATGCATTACCGCTGGATGTGGACCCCGCACTCTAGGCTGCTGGCCGGCTCCACCTTGTAGGTCATCTCCTATTGCTGGACTGTGATCACGTGCACTGGGTTAGGGTGGGATAAGGGGTGGGTAGCTGCGGGCGGGGTGGGTTGGCGTTTTTGGGGTTGGGTGGGTGAGGTAGTTCGTTATCTTTCAGTCTATAACGCTGGGTTCAATGCTGTACTAATGCTGTGTCTCTTTCTATCTGTCGTTGACAGTCTCCTCCTGACTGTGGAGGGCTGTACTGAAACTTGCTTGAACTCATAATAAAATTGGTTTTGAAAACAAAAATATGGATGTCCCTCCTATGCAACCTCCCACCCTGCAGCTGCTGACACTGTTCCGCAATCGCATGCTAGAATATTATGGCACAATGCCGTTGGCGATATTAAGCACGGCATATGGATTATCTTTTCGATTCTCCTACTTCACCTGTGTCCAGCCTGTATTTCACTGCCTGACCTGTGATTTCGATTGGGCCATTGATTTGTGTCTCTGCGGACCGGTTTCTCCTGACGTCGACTTTAATCAGCTGATGACTCCTATCATTACTCACGAGTTGGTTTGTCCTGGCGAAAGGATTATGGCTGTGGCATTGATGCATGGACTACTTGGTCCCTGGAATTTACTGGCGGCAGCACAGTCTTTCTTGGAACAGAGCTTTCTTGAAAACCCACCGAGCTGTCCTCTGATGGTGATAGAGGATCCGGTGCTGGGAGAGCACGTATGTTCTTTTCCGCTTTTAAATTGGATGGCTGAACTGTTTTCGGATGAAGACGGTGACTTCCTATTGGAGGCTGTTGCAGCTTATTTTGCATACACAGTTATGTCATAGACCTTTTTCATGTTTGATATGCTGAGTACTAGCATTTCATTGACAATTCATTGACTTATTTGTCAAGTTTTTATTATTTACCTTGCCTATTGGCTTAAGACTCGATAAAGTACTTGGCTGTTTTATTTTTCTTTAGCATTAAATTTTCCTAGTTTTTAATGCTTTACCTTGCGGACCGTCCACATATAAACTTGCAATCTGCTCTCATGAGATGGCACTTCTATTATCTTATTCAGTTCGTTTCCGGATCATGGGGAGGTGTCATCTAGGTCCTGGATATCTTTACACCGTGTTAAGTTAGCATGGGCTCATTACCGGTTTAAACGCCATGTTTCCTTTTTTGCAACTTCTGCACACGACACTTAGTTGTTGCTTTAGCTTTCCACCTAGTAGTTCATCGTGGTTTACATGAGAATAATATGTTATTGCTCTACTATCTGCTTTGCTTGTTAAACTATATCTGTACAGCGAGTGCTAAAGTTTCAAGAACAACACGATACAGAATTGTTATGAGGTCTGATCTCCACGACTTCATACTCATAACATAAGTGCAACTTCTGCCAATTCTGGGCATGAGGCGAGTTTTATATTGCTTTGCCGAACACACATACACAACAGTTGATGCGGTTCACATGAAGAGAGAGCTGGTGTATGCTGATGTGATTCCTTCAAATCTAAGACACTAAAGTATGGGCACGCCCTAAACCAACACAAAGAGACCTTCTTAGCAAATATTATAATATGTGTATTAGGGAGGGTGAGATATAAGCAGCCGCGGGCCGTGGAGGGAGTTACGGTGAGGCAGGGAGGCGGGGAGGGGGAGAAGCAGGGTGGAGCCCTCTCTACCTTGCCCCTCCCCCTCCCCGCCTCCCTGCCCCACCGTAACTCCCTCCACGGCCCGCGGCTGCTTATAAGTGTTGCTAACTCTTATTCATTTACAGCATGTTAACATACTGTCACCATTCGCTTTTTATGTACTAGTAACTATGCTGGTAATTTTGCTACTGATAATATGTGTACTTCTATTATCTAAGATACTACGCCTGAGAAGACGGCATTAGTAAATAAACATTTCAAATACACATGTGTTCTTCTTAACTCCATGTTCTGGTTTCTAAGAAATATATAACGACCGACTGTTCATGAGTTCCACGTATCCTGAGGTACTATAAGTTCATATTCTGGATTGTCTAAACATTGAGAGTTTGTTATATCCAATGTGACACTGTACCTAGCTTGCTAAGGAGTTTTTGATTACTAACGTGAGTTTTGGGACACCCTAATTCGCCGAGGTTCCAATCCTCTGTCCACAGTTATGTGTGAGAACAGAAACCCTGCGACAGGGGCACCCCCGACCCTTGCTGGAGCTTCATCACACTTGCGATACAACTCCAGCAATGCGCCACCTTTACGGCACAGATACATCACGCATCTGTGCTGTTTTTGCCCCATGATGCGCCGCATTGTAAATGCAGCACACCATAGGTGACGGAACAGCGGCACAGAATGACTAACACATCCCTGGTGATGCGCCAGTCATCATAAATGTATCCCTATGCTTCTTATCTTGTTAGAGATGAACCGCCATATGTATCATCAAAGTTTTTTGCATTTCCTAAATAGCGAACTTTAAGGAATAAATAGCGATTCTTTACCATTCCTAGTTTGCGATTAGCTATTTGCTAATTACAAATTACCCATTCATTTCCTTCATTTCCATAGGGCGGTTGGACTCACTTTTAGCTCGAACGGCTGAATGGATTTCCACGAAACTTGGCAAAATTGTAGGGACTGGTAGCCCGATGTGCCTTTGCTATGTCTCAAGATATATGCTCCAGTGGTTTTTACGAAAATTAACTTTGAAAAATATATATTGGGCTACATTGGCCTATATATATGTTGGAGCCCAAATGTAGCCCAATGTAGCCCAATGTAGCCCAATGAAGCCCAATGTAGCCCAATGTAGCCCAAAGATGGCCGCCAGACACACAAAAAAACAAATGTAGCCCAAATATCAGCCAGATGTAGCCCAACTATAGCCCAGTGACAGAATGACCAATCAGCTTCGCAAACCTCCGTTACGCGAAGCGGAGCGCTGTTACAGATATATATCTTTTTTTGAACGTTAATTTCTCAAAATCCACTGGAGCACATATATTGAGACCTAGCAAAGGCACATCGGGCTACCAGTCCCTAATATTTTGCCAAGTTTCGTGCAAATCCATTCAGCCGTTCGATTATTATTATTATTATTTTTTTTTGCCCCGCGGGGCCCTTTTAAAACCTCCACATCAAACCTAGGGGGTCAGCGAGGATCTACTATGCCCCCTTATAGTTATTTCCCCCTTTGTTTTGACCTCCTCTTGTCTCTCGATCCTACCGAGAGACAAGATGGCGGCCGCTACGGACTTTTTGGAATGTTGACAGACGCCGGAGAACCAATCAGCTTCGCTTCACAAAGCTCCGTTGCGCGTAAAGTACGCGAACCGGAGCGCTGCCTGGTCCGCTGTTACAGATATATATCTTTTTTTTAAACGTTAATTTCTCAAAATCCACTGGAGCACATATATTGAGACCTACAAAAGGCACATCGGGCTACCAGTCCCTACAATTTTGCCAAGTTTCGTGCAAATCCATTCAGCCGTTCGGGCTAAAAGTGAGGCCAACCGCCCTATGGAAAACTCAATGTTAAAAACACGTTTTGGGACCCCCCTTTTTTCTCGGCCCCCCCTTGACGAACCCCCCCCCAAATTTTCAAGGGCTGCTCAGAAACAAAATGTGCCATTTTCCTGAAAATTTCAGCCAATTCCGTCCACAAACGCCAAAGTTATTAGACATAGAATTTTCAAAAAACCCATAGAGAAAAAATCCTAACTATATATACCTACTGGCGACCGCCAGTAGGTAATATATATATATATATATATATATGTGTGTGTGTCATTTTTTCACATATCACTGCAGCCCATATAAAAGAGGCTAAACAATGTAACAATAAATAACTGCTTTTGCATTCATATATTATAGAATATAGACCACAGGAGGGCAAGCATTACTTGAACTCTTTTTAATGAGTAGACTCAAAATAATCTGCATAAGAGCAAGCATTGTTAGCCTGTAGGCTGTACTGAAAACCAATAGCTTTGAAAATGAAAGCAATTGTAACCCAAAAAACTGGCACTGTGCCTTTAAGGCAGTCATGACCCCCAGCTTCCAATCAGGCCTCAGGGGTGACAGTTAGGTTAGTTGTTCTTTCCGGCACCTTCAGTCAGGACCCTGGAATTCACAGCTCTGACTTTTTTGACTTTTTGTCAAATAGTTCTCTACTTTTTTGTGGTTTTCTATTGACGAGGATACGCAGGAAGAGAAATGAATTTTATTTCTTACCTACACCAAAATCCTGTGCACACCCCTATGGGACCAGGTCAGGATTAATGGGGTTGTCAGACTCCATTTGGAGGATTGTGGGACAAACAGAGGTTACTGGTCCACGGTTTGGGGCTGGGACTATTTATCACCAATATCCTTCCGACTATGTCTCTGGAAACTGGGCTAAGTACGAAACCATGAGCACTTCACTCTGCGATAGCAGTAGCAAACTGAGACAGGTTTCTCAGGGAGGTAGAACGGGGGGTCATCAAGCTTGGCACTCAATCACATAGCAACACAATAACTGATTGCTCCAATCAGAGATTCATTTTTTATAAAAGAAAGTAGTTTAATACACTCAAAAATGAAATACTACAAACTACAATATGCAAGTATGAGTATCCATTGGTGCAGGACCATTATACCCAGGGTTAAGGTCCCCTTATCCGGATTAGTTGTAAAATATGGTATGCCAGACTACAAGCACAAGCGCAGTACTGTCCTCTTTCAGAATTTGTGCGCTCAGTCTTACAGCCCTAGTCAGAGTAAGTCAATCTCACAAGCACTAGTACTTTTCACCTGCTAGATGTGGTCGGAGCCTGTAGTACATGCCTGGTCTCATTTACCTCTTCCAAGAAGAAGACACTCCAGCTGCAAGTTCGTCGACGCCCAGTCTTGTCTGTGGAAACAGCATGTGTGAAGGCCGCTTCCTGGAGTCTGGCTAGCAGGCAGGCTACTGCATTACTGGCAATCTCCAGTCCTTTACAGGCCTTCTCCCGCAAGCAGAGAGAATCGGGCAGACACAGAGGTCCTTGGGCCACCGAAGGCACTTCTCAGAGTAGCAGTGCAGTACGGATAGCACACAAAGGTGGGACAGTTGCTTGGCTCACACAGATCCGGTCTGTTGTTCCTGTGGCGCATGCTGCTTTAGCCACACTTCATTACTTTGCAGGGGCACAGTCCACTTTGGGTAAAAATGTTCAAGGTCATAGTGGGACCTTGCTCACATAGACTGTGCCACAGTACAGGCCACCTGCAGGGTCACTATGGTACAGTCCGCTCAAGCTCATTTCAGTAGTGCCATAGTACAGCCGCTTCAGAGTTACAGCGGGGTAATCTACTTCAGGCACTGTGGGAAAGTATTATTTGGGTTGACAAGTGTCCACCTCAAAGGATAAGGCCACCAACTGCTAGATGTCCCCCAGATTAAATAAGATAGACATGTGCTCAATCCCTGGTAACGCAACACAGAGCAGTCAGGCTTTTATTTTAGTGACAATGTACTTTGAAAATGCAACCGAGGGATAATAATGAGGAAGTCTGAAATATTTTGTGCATAACTGTATGTAAATGCACAACTGCTGGTTTGTCAATTCTTCTCAATACTAATCAGCAGTAGCGAGAAAAACAGGTTTCATACCGTCTGATGCTGTAATTTCATTACTAAGTTCTTCTGTTAAGGCTACTGTCTTCACAACATCTTGATCTTTGCTCCACAGAAATATTTCTCCCGAAGTAAGCGCTCCTGCCAACCAAGCACCTGAGAGAGAGAGAGACGATGGCAACAGTTCAAAAGGATTCTCGAAACATCAGTGCAGCATCATAACATTATATTGTGTAAATCTCTAACTTGACAAAAATATATACAAAATGCAGTGTCACTAAAATAAAGATAGGCATATATTTAAAATACATTTATATATTTTTTTATAGTATGTAAATTAATTACCAAAGTACTCACTCCTCAAAAGAACTGGGTAAATACAGTTTTAATTATCTGCGTAAGAGATATAAACTGACGAGCCCGTTTCACTGCTGCCCCATTGTGTTGCCTCAGCTCTACCTCGCTGACACTCCGCCACATCGCCAGGGTCAGTCAGGACTCTGAGAGCCATAGGTCCTAGCAGCCTGCCGCCGCCCACGTCATCACCAGTGCCAGGAGGCGCTTCAAAAAGCAGCGCAGGCTCCCGCTCCCGCAGCGCGGGACGCGTGTATCATTGACCGGAGGAGGCTGAGCTGGGCTACCCCCCTAACGCCTGGTATTTGGACATCTTACATCACTCACCTTCACAGATGGTAAAACAGAAGGTGAAATCAAACGACCCAGGGGCCGAAATCACCAACACGCCATACTCATTTTTAAGAGCGGCAGATGTTCTTTCAAAAGAGATTGAGATTACAGAATGGCGCCTCTCGCTTGAGGAGGTGAGATCCTGCTTGGGACTATCTGGACCTGGCTCTTTACTAACTAGCCCAACCCCCGCTGTACCTGTTGGGACTATACCTGCCTCTGACACTGCAGTAGAAATCCAGTCTCAATCTCAAAGCAGCCCTTCATCTGAACCGCAGGGCAAAAAGAGGAGGAGGATGGTGAAGAAGACCACTGCACCTAAGACTGCGAGACCTTTTGATCGAAACACCGAGTGCCCTTCCCAGTCCAGATTGAGGGTTGAGCCGCAATTAACAGACGATCTATGCAGGAAGTAGGGACGTTCTTTCTCTCTACTTTTGCAACACCCTTTAATAAGACTAGAAAAAATAGAAGAATCTGTGTCTCTGTTGTGTAACAGTCTTTGAGTCTCTGTCTTGGGCGGGGGGGGGGGGGGGGGAGGTGGGACAGGCACATACAACTAGCTCTGATCACTGTAATTCTCCATTGCCTAGCGCGACTCATTTGCCCCCTCCCAATGACTTGGCTACAGATCTTGTACCAATACTAGCTATATCGAAGCCACCCACTGATACTCATTACCCTGCTAAGAAAATTGACCTTTCTTCGAGGGGGTTGGAGCAGAGGTGTCTTTCTCAGCCTTCACATTCTTCAAATATGCACCCTCCCCAGCGTCCTTCCTTAACTTTATAGGCAACTTAGATTTATTAGGGGGCTGCTGCTGTTAACGCTCAATCCATTGCAAATAATGTTAGCCCAGGCAGCGCTGGTACAGGCGCTCATCATAGGGGGTATACTATTAATCAACCGTTTGCTAAAGCCAAGGCAGGTGTAATTATAGATCTCCCTCCAGCAGACTGTCCTTTTGTTCTAGTATTTGCAAATATCCCAGAACTAAAACCGGACCAGCAAGAAACCACAGAGCAGCTAATCTATAAAGCCCTGCACTGGCTTTTTAAGCACACAGGGGACAGATTTAATCTGTATCAACGTCATTTCATGGCTAGGAGATTAAACTGGGTAGGAAGAGGCCCGAAAACTATAGGAGGGGATTGCATCACTATTCATTTCAACAATCAGTATATGGTAGGCGAACTCTTAAGAATACTGCCAAGCACCCCCTCTCTCTACTCTGAAATGTGTGCACTTCCGCTGGGTTATTTTTACAAACCTTGTAGATCATTTCAACCTTCACATTATAAAGTAAACAATTTCTACCACATTATCGTCCATCTAGTTTGTATCTCCCACAATCTACTTCATCTCTACCCCTTAGTAACAGATTCACTTTACTGGAGGATGCGGTTGTATGTGATTGACTTGCTGATCGTTGTGTAACATCTCCTAACGATCATCATGTAGACTCACCTAATGGGATAGCTCCAATTCCCTCCTCCCTTCCAAATCCTCAATTAAATCCAAGCTCACAGCTAGATAGCCCAACTCTGTTCCAGCGTTCAATTCTCACAGAGAACCCTTCGGAGTTCGCTGCAGCTATTTCCTGGAACATTGCAGGTTATAATAAAAAAAAAAAGTCTAATTTGGATTGGCTATCCTTGCTGATGGGTTATGATATTTTGTGTCTTCAGGAGCCATGGGAAATTGATCATATTTATATTAATGGGTTTTGCTCATTTCATACACCTGCTATACCTTCAGCTGCTGGTCGTCCAAAGGGAGGCTTATTAGCATTACTTTCTAACACTCTTCCCTTAATGGTTAAAACATTTTTGAACACGTCACCATATTATCGCATTAACCCTTTTGAGGTCCATAAAGATAGATCTTGGACTCTCATACATTTTTATTATAATAATTTGGGGGTCAATCAAGCAGTGATTCTGTATCCTTTGAGAAAAGATATCGCCAATCTGGAGAAAGCATGTCATAAACCTTGTGACATAATCTGGCTAGGCGATTTTAACGTGCATCCTTGCAATAAAGTAAACTCAGCAGCATGTGGGCTAGTAGATGAAAATGGGGATCCCTTTCCGCATTTCAGCCATAATGACTATGGTGAAGCCCTTAATAGGTTGCAAATCGTAAATAACCTTGTAATGTTAAATACGTTGATACCATACCTGGACAGTTAAACTTCACTTTTTCTTCCCATTCCCACTTCTCAACTCGTCTATGTTTTAGTTTCAGATCCCCTAAGGAAGTTCTTTAGCCAATTTATGCTCAATTTTTATACTTTCAGTGATCATGCCGCAATCATGTTCCTCATTCCATCCTTACAAAAAAAGGAATCCTGTGTTACCCTCCCCATTAAACCACTGATTGCAAGGGAAAATTGGATCATTTTGAAGTGGGAAAGAGTCGACTCTGAAGTTTGTTGGGAATGTAGTCTCCAAACAGGCATCAGAGATAATGTCCTGTCTAGATCCAATGACTGATAACATCATAATATCTGCCTTTGGGCAAATGTTATTAGAAATCAAAAGTAATTTACTACGCTCCATATCTACTGGGCATCATAAGGGTCCTGCCTGGCTCGTTGATGAATGTACAAAGTCACTTAAAAAGCTTCATCTGGCTTTAAAGAAAAAACCCAGAGACCAGAATTTGGTGAAGTCTCTACGCCAGTCATATAAAAAAAGCAAGGCTAACAAGGCTAAAACTTTAAAAGGAGGAAATGGTGGGAAAGACTACAAAGGGCGGCCATATTAAATAGTTCACAGGATTTCTGGTCACTGATCAATGCCTCTTTTCATAAAGATGAAAGGATGTTGATGACGGATACTCATGTGGACCAGGAGGCGTGGGTTTCACATTTTGAAGGACTGTTTGGTTGCTTGCAGGAGGTAACTGTTCAGTTCCCCTCTCTAGTACCATTTAAATCAGGAGATACTCTTTACTCTGGAAGAAACAAGATATGCTGTTAACCAGTGTAAAAGAGCAAAGGCACCTGGAACCGATGATGTCCCAATTGACTTCTTTTAATATAATCAAGATCTCTGTTCCCCGCTTCTTACAAATGTTTTTAACACAATTGCCCGAAAAGATGCACCGCCTTCATGGAAGATGACTGTAATTCTACCTATTATCAAAAAGGGGGACAAAGCAGTACCAAAAAATTATAGGCCTGTATCTTTATTAGATTCAACTTCTAAACTAATGGACCGGCTACTTTTAAACAGTGACCGAGGAAAAGAACGTAACAATCCCTTGCCAATACGGCTTCAGAAAAGGAAAGGGCACTGTGGACCAGTGTTTAACTATAAACCTAATAATAGCCAAATACACGGCGGCTAAGAATGGTCATTTATACCTTGCCTTCATGGATCTGTTGGCAGATTTTGACTGTGTGGCACAGTTTAGGCTCTGGCAGATCATGGACACAATGGGAATGGAGACTCAGATTATCAATGTAATTCGTGACCTGTATGCAGGAGCCACAGCCTGTGTTCGGTTTAGCAAGGGAAGAGAGTGCACGAGACACTTTAAAATCGCCAGGGCTGTGAGGCAGGGGTGCATCCTTGCCCCCTTTTTATTTGCCTTATACACGAACGCCGAAGAATCCACATTGCTAGGGTCTACCACTGACGTTCCTTTTATTAATTCTCTTCCGGTCCCGATACTTCTCTATGCGGACGACGCTGTGAACTTTGCACGCACAGGAAATGTGCTGCGTCGACTAATGGAGGAGTACGCAAAATTCATGAACAACCTGGACCTGAAAATTAACAATACATATGACATCCTAATTGAGAATATTTTTCAGAACACAGTGCATGAGAGTCGCGAGTTATAGTTAATGAACTATGGCGAGTGAAGTGAGAACACTTTGTGCGAAGGTGCACAACTTATAGTATTTTGAAGGTGATGTGTTAAGTTAAAAAGTAAGTTATAATTTATAAGTACGTATGTGGGTGATTTTTAGTAATGTGAAGGTGGTGTGTAAATTGTAAATTAAAGGTATAACTATAACTTTAGAATTTCTAATTTTTTTGTAGTTTAAGGACGGTTTGCATGGTAAAAAAAATTACGTTTTCCTAACTATAACTTCTCTGTAATCTTTGTGTTTTCATGGACTTTCAATGTTTTTTATGTTTTTAATGAAAATGTGTTTTAAATCTTAGAACTGAGTGGTATTTTTTTAAGGTATCTTTTAATTGGTGTGCCGTACAGTTACATAAAGGAGAGTGTTGTACAGTTGAACATCATAGAGTTGAATATTATATAGGGGAATTGAGTGCAGTGTAGTAGAATGAAATGGGGTAGAGTGAAAAAGAACAAGTTACTTACCTTCGGTAACAATATATCTGTAAGAGACATATATTAGTTATAGATCCTTACCTTAGAATTACCCCTAGGCGTCATACTGGATCCAGAGAAATGCTTTCGTAGCAGTAGCCTTCTGCGTCAATAGGTGGCGTCGGTCGACTCTACTTTCGTCGTTGGTGTCGTGATCGCCAGAATGACGTCGTGGTATCTACTTAGACGCTGTCCCTGCGCGCTGATGTCTGTTCTTTACAAGACATTCCACGACAGAAGCGCAGAGCCATGCAAGACACTGACCACTGGTGCACAAACCTAGGGCCCTGAAAGGGAGTCCCTTGCTCAATAAGTCAGTTTGCAGAACGGGGAGGATGGGTGAGGTGGTAAGGAATCTATAACTAATATATTTCTCTTAGAGATATATCATTACCGAAGGTAAGTAACTTAATCCTCTGAAAGAGACTATTAGTTATAGATTCCTTATCTTAGAATAGATACCCCAGCAATACCAACCCCGTAGGTGGGTCTGCGAACCAAATTCACACCAGAAAGTCCTGGAGTAATGAACGGCCAAGGAAGCTGTCTCTCCGGACTTGAGTATCCAGGCAATAATGTCTAGTGAACGTGTACTGCGATGCCTATGTGGCTGCCTGGCAGATGTCATTGAGAGAGACTCTGCGGCCCAAAGCAGTAGTGGCTGCTGTCGCCCTGGTAGAGTGGTAGTGCAATCCTACTGGAGGTTCCTTCTTCGCCAAGGAATAGCATACTTTGATGCAAAAAACGACTCACCGAGAGATGGTCCGTTTCTGCACGGCCGAACCTTTTTTGACGCCGACATAGCCAACAAAGAGTTGATTGTCCACCCGGAATTGCTTTGTATGATCCAAATAAAAGGAGAGAGCACGTTTTGGATCCAGACTGTGGAGTCTGTCTTCCTCTTTAGCAGGATGCAGGGGCGGGAAGAAGGTGGGCAAAGTGATAGTCTGTCCTATGTGGAAAGAGGTTACCCCTTTGGGGAGAAAAGATGGCCGAGTTCTGAGGACAACCTTGTCCGGATGAACAGCAAGGAAAGGAGGCTTAGAAGAAAGAGCCTGAAGCTCACTCAGCCTGCGAGTAGAGGTGAAGGAAATCAAAAAGGCAGTTTTCAGAGTTAAAAGTCTGAGAGGACAATTATGTAATGGCTCGAAGGGAGCACATCAGGTAAGTCAGAACCAGATTCAAGTCCCACTGGGGCATTACAAAAGGAATAGGAGGAAAGAGATGAGTAACGCCCTTTAGAAACCTATTCACAATAGGGGACTTGAAAACAGAAGGTTGATCCGGAAGGGGAAGGAAGGCCGAATCGTCCGAAATGGCCAAAAGAAAGCCTTTAAGGGTGCCCAGAGCAGAACCCTGCTGAGCCAAAGAAAGAAGGAAGAGGAGAACCTCCGAAAGAGGGTCAGAAAGGGGATCTACAGCTTTTGCTGTGCTCCATACCACAAATTTCCTCCATCTGCAGGCATATGCCGATTTAGTGGAGGGACGCCTGGCTGCCAAGATGACATTACAGACTTCGGGAGGAAGGTCGAAAGCTGTCAACTCTTGCCGCTCAATCACCACGCAAAGAGGTGGAGGCAGGACTGTCCCCTGCTGCTACAACAGAAGATCCTCCTGAAGAGGCAGTCTGATCGGAGGATCGATGGCCATTTACACGAGCTCGGGATACCAGACTCTTCGTGCCCACTCCGGCGGCACAATAATGACTCGCGCTGGGCTGTGCTTGGTCTTCTTCAGCACTGTGGGCAAAAGTGGTATAGGCGGAAAGGCGTATAGAAGACCACAACACCACTCGCAACGAAAAGCGTCGCCAAGCGAGTGACGCCTTGGAAATTCAAACGTACAGAACTGCTGACATTGCGCATGCTCTTCGGTGGCGAACAGATCTAACCACCGCTGAAAGAGACCTTGCACCACCTCCGAGTGAAGACGCCATTCGTGATCCACCATGCATCTTTTTCTTTTTTTGCTTTTTGTTTTATATAGCGCGAGCTAGACCCAAGACATTGGGTATCGGAGCACTTTAAATGAGCACCAGTTTCGTTACATGAGAACACATGAATTTTTTGTTGGCATGGGGAGATTAACCCGCTTCCTCAGCTTCGAGGTCGATCGCTCTAGCCGTTAGACCACATCCTGTCCTGAGAGACTGAGTTCATCTGCCCTGGCAGAATTGAAAGCCAGGTGTTGAACCATCAGGGACATGGCGTTCGGGGTACCTGCCAGGTATTGAACCACCAGGGACATGCCCTGATGTTCCAGCCATGTCCAGGGGCGAAAGGCCTCTTGACATAGGGTCCACGACCCAACCCCACCCTGTTTGTTGCAGTACTACATGGCAGAGGTGTTGTGCGTGAACACCTGCACTACTCTTCCCTTGACAGAAGGAAGTAATGCCTTCAGTGCAAGTCAAATCGCCCGGAGCTCCAGAAGGCTGATGTGGAGATCGGACTCCGCCAGAGACCAGAGGCCTCTGATCTCTGCCTCTCCCATTTGGCCACCCCATCCCAGGAGTGACGCATCTGTCACCACAGTGAACTCTGGTTGTGGAAGGGAGAGGAATCTGCCGTTGACCCAATCCTGGTTCGATAGCCATCAATGCAATTGATGTGCAGTGCCCTCCGAGATCTGGACGCAATCGGAAAGTTTCCCAATATGCTGTGCCCACTGGAACTTCAGGTCCCAATGCAGAGCCCACATGTGCCACCTGGCATGATCCACCAGCAGGATGCAGGAGGCCATGAGTCCCAGCAGCCTCAGAGTCATTCTTTCCGAAATCCGGGATAGAGGCTGACACATCGGTATCCTAGGCCGAATATCCCAGACTCGCTGCTCGGGAGGATAAGCCCGAAACTGCGCTATATCCAGAACTGCTCAGATGAAAAGGAACTTCTGCGAGGGAGTCAGGTGTGAATTGGGCACATTGATCGTGAACCCCAGGAGGTTCACCGTAGTCTGGAGGTGGGAGACCACAGCCTGGGGCAAGCCGGCCTTTAACAGCCAGTCGTCGAGATAGGGGAAGACTGGAACCCCTGATCTGCGTAGCTGAGCTGCGACCACCGCCATCACTTTTGTGAATACCTGAGGGACGCTGGTAAGGCCAAAGGGGCACACGGTCTACTGAAAATGCTCATTACCTACCGTGAACCATAGGTAGCGCCAGTGGGCAGGCAGAACGGGGATGTGAAAATAAGCGCCCTGCAGGTCCAACCAAACCATCCAGTCTCCAGGGTCGAGAGCAGACAGAACCTGAGCCAATGTCAACATTTTGAACTTTACTGAATCCAATGCGGACCCCCTGAAACTGCTAGGAGTTCCTAGGACAGGGAAACAATTCTTATAATAATAACATTCCTAGGCAACAAGTGACCTGGCAAAAATCAGGTCCTACACATAAAGAATGATAAATACAGGCTCAGTGTTCTACCATGAAGTTGTTAAAAACAGTGCATTTTATTTATACAAATTTTAAAAGAAGTTCAACACTTTCTTTCATTATATCAGAATAATGACATGACATCCAATATAACAGTACATAGACTCACAATAAATTCACATACATTATATCACAGCAAGTTAAAAAACAGAAAGACATGCATATTGAGATGGTGTAGATCATGGGTGGCTAAAAACCAGAAATATACCTGAACATCGCTACATTTAATGTTAAGGCATATTTCTGGTTTTCAGCTCTTGTATTGTATCGTTACAGTTTATCCGTATTTACTAGCGATTACATATGGTTATTATATATTTTTTAGATTCTTCTCAAGTGAAAAATCATCATTGTACTCTACCTTTCCTATATCATTGATTTGGTGGACCCAGGGTCTCTGCAAGGTAACCTATGTCAATGAAACAAGAGATCCATCAAACTTTCCAAAGTTTTATATCTTGATCTATTCACAGGTGTTTTTGAATTATTTTTATTTCCAGTTCCATTTTTAGTTCTATCAGCCCCTTAAGTTCCTGGCACGTACCCGGTTTTTACCTGGTACCCAGGTAAGCGTTATTTTCCATATAGGGTCCTCCAAGAGCATTTATCATCTTTTATGCACATCAGTAATCCTATTTGGATCTTTCTTTCTTTTTCCCTTTCCCTTGCAGATTCACAGCATGAGCTTGAACTTTTTATTTAACTATCAGGTGGCAAGTCTTGGATCTTTTATGTTTCTCTCTTACCTTCTCCTTGGTGTTTAGACGTATAATATTTGACATCTGTTGTCTCTTTTGGATTTTCCTGTATATATGGAGCACTTCAAATGCATTTACAGTGTACAGTGTATTATCAGTTACAGACTCAGTGTACTGCATTGTGGTATATGTTTGATGTCATGTTATATGATTTTTATCATGCAAAAATTCAAGTGGCTTCACCTGAAGAAGGCGCGTGTCACGCCGAAACGGGCGTAGAGAATAACACCTCTATCTACAAAGTCTAGCCACCCATGGTCTATACCATCTCAATATGCATGTCTTTCTGTTTTTTTAACTTGCTGGGATATAATGTATGTGAATTTAGTGTGAGTCTATGTACTGTTATATTGGTTGTCATGTAATTATTCTGATATTATGAAGGAAAGTGTTGAACTTCTTTTAAAAATTGTATAAATAAAATGCATTGTTTTTAACAGCTTCATGGTAGTACACTAAGCCTGTATTTATTATTCTTTATGTGTAGGACCTGATTTTCGCCAGGTCACTTGTTGCCTAGGAATGTTATTATTATAAGAACATTTTGAACTTCTCCAGTTGATGTTCCTGAGATCCAAGATAGGACGCAGGAGTTTGTCCTTCTTGGGCATCAGAGAGTAGTGGGCATAACAACCACAACCTACTTATGGGGCAGGAACTCGCTCAATAGCTCCCTTGGCCAAGAAAGCTGTAACTTCCTGGCGGAGAAGGGCCATGTGATCCTCTGACATGCAATGGAATTGCGGTGGCATGGATGGAGGGGTAGTCTCGAAGGGGAGGGAGTAGCCCCTTCGTACTTTCTGCAAAACCAGTGGGGAAGGTGATGGCATATCCTGCCGCCCACTGGCAACTGGTGGCCCTGAAAGGTCGGACTAGGAGGGTTTGGAGGCTGCTGAAGAGGGGGCACTGGTGGACTGACCCGCCCGCTGGCCCACAGACCCAAGATGCTGGGTCCCAAGTCCATGGCCACACAGAGGCTGGCCAGCTTGCACCGGCCTGTGGCTCTGGGAGGAACTTGGCGGGGCACCCCTTCCGTAGCAACAAAAGGGGCGAAAAGCAGACTGCATGGGGTGAAATGTAGTCACAAGGCCCAAGGACCTGGCCGTAGCCCTAGAATCCATGAGGCGCACAAGCGCGTGGTCTGCCTTGTTGCCAAATAAGCGACGGCCATCAAACGGCATATGGATCTCAGTCAGGCATAGCGTCTCAGGGCTACCAACGTGAAATAGTCCTGCCTAGCGAGTCTGCGGTGTCCAGTCCACAGCGAATGGTGAACTTTGCTGCATCTCTCCCTTCGGCAACTGCACGGGAGAGTGCGTCCCAGGCCTCCTCTGGGCACTGCTGCAGCACCTGCTCTTCCATATCCCACACGGAGTGGGTGTAACGGCCCAAAAGACTTGTGGTGTTCAGCGCTCGCAGTCCTAAGCTGGCTGAAGAAAACATCTTCTTCCCAAGGTGTTCCAGCTTCCTGGAATCCCTATCTGGGGGAGCAGTAGGCAACGAGCCTTTGGAAATAGAAGCTTGGTCTACCAAGCTCTCAGTGGTAGGATGTTGGGAGAGGAAAATGGAGTCGCTCGGAGCTGGGCGGTGGCATCGGGCAATCATCGTATCCACAAGAGCCCCTGGACTGTGCTTGGACCAAGTGCCCAGAAGGATGTCCGTGAGAGCCTCATTGAATGGCAGCAGGGGCTCCGAAGAGGCCACTGCCGGCTGAAGCACCTCAGTCAGGAGGTTAGTCCTGACTGCCACCGTAGGAAGCTCATAGCCACGGTTGGGGAGAAAGCATGCCAAAGTTTGGGGAGGTATCCAGACCACTGGCATCACCTAACTCTTCTCTCCAGTCCGGATCTTCAAGTTGGTCTGCAACATGGTCAATAGACCCCTCCCAGTCCTCCTCACCCTCTACTGGCTACCACTGAGGGCGATAGAAAACACCAGGATAGAAAATTGGCACAAAAGTGCTGGTCGGCACCGGTACCGGCATCGGCTCCGCTCCGTATCTAGGTCGAGGTGGAGGCCAGAGTCAATGCCGGCTGTGGACCCAACCGGCGTCAGAGGCGGCGGTAGTGTCATCAATGGATTCGGTGCCAGAGGAGATGTCGTGAGGACGACCGGCGCCGATCCGGATCCAGGCCTGGATCCTTGGGGGTCCTGCGGTGCCGGGCTACAGCCGCCGCCGGCAAAGGCCTAGAATCCCCCAACCAAGTCCACAGGGCCCTAAGGCGAAGTGGCAGAGTCGGGCTGCTCAAAGATGGAGTGGAGAGCTTTGTAAAATGTACGAAGTTGGGCAGGAGTCGCTCCGGCTCCCGGAAAGGGGGAAAACTCTGAGCTGACACAGCAGGCTCCGCAGACGGAGCCGAAGGACGATGACCATCCGCATCTCTCGTCTCGTTGGCTGATGGACGGGGAGAAGGCAAAGAGGGACAGTGCTTCTTCGCCTTCTTCTTGTACTTCGACCTACCAGAAGACGAAGACTTTGACGATGAGTGGTGGTGATGGCTCCACGACCGGTCCCGCGACCTGCCTCTCGACCAGGACCTCGAGTGGCGCGGAGCAGACTGCCGGGCCTCCAAAAGCTTTCGGGACTGCTCCCGCAAAGACTTCGGGCCATGGCCCAGCAGTCGGAGCACGACTTCGGGTCGTAGTCGCGCTCCAGACACCAGAGGCACACTAGGGGCCTCATTATGATGGAGGATTTTCCGCCTCCTCCGGGCCGGCGGAAGCCACCTCCGGCCCGGAGGAGGCGGAAAATCCTCTGCGGAGTCACCAAAGACCCACCTCCGCATTACGATGGCTGGTGGGTCTTGGTTTCTGTCCGCAGCTTTTCCGCCGTGGTCGGATTACAACCGCGGCGGAAAAGCTCTCATTTGGCTGGCAGTGTCTATCAGACACCGTCAGCCAAATTAGGAAGCATTTGTAAATATGCTTTTCCGCGGCGGTTTTTCCGCCGTGGAAAAGCATCTGTACTTTTGATTTTGGGGGCCCGTTGCGGGCCCCCAGGGTGTAGGCGGGTGGGGGGTGCGGGTGGGGGGTACCTATGGTATCCCCCAGTATTTACATGCACAAAGCGGCAGGCACCGCGCGGTGCCTGCCGCTTTGTGCATGTAAATGTTAAACATGCACTTTTAACATTGCGGTGGGTGCTGCTTGAAGCTGCACCCGCCGCAATGTTAAATATCCAGGATGTGACCGCCAGGGTGGCGGTCACATCCTAATTTGCACGGAGGGACCGCCGCTGCCCCTGCGGAATGTCCCTCCACCTCTGGGGTGGCGGACGGACTCAAGTCCGTCCGCCATCCTAATCGGCCCCTAGATGTGGGTCTGTCACCGACATCAGCTTGTGGCAGGAGCCACAAGGCTTGAAGCTGGTCCGCCGATGTCATCCCTGTGCACCAGGGGTCAAACAACTCAAAAAAGAAGTTGACTAAAAAGCAAAAAAAACAGTTAGTCAAAAGGTGACTAGGGTACCGCTCTCTCTGGATCTGCGCTGGCTGGTGCGGAAGAAGAAAGAACAGACGTCAGAGCGCAGGGGCAACATCTAAGTAGATACCGCGACGTCATTCCGCGATCACAATGCCAACGACAAACTCAGAGTCGACCGACGCCACCTACCAACGTGCAAGGGTACTGTTACGAAAAAAGTTCTCTGGATCCAGTCTGACACCTCGGGGTAATTCTATGGTAAAGAATCAATACAGGCTGTGCCTCAGTGGGATCAGAGCACAGTCTCAGTCAAGGTGGAAATGTAGCTGGCTCGGAATCAGATTACTATAGGTAACTGCTCCTCTCCCAGCGCCGGCAGCGCCATTGGTGTTAATGGAAGCAGGCCAGGCAGTGACACCAACACCAAAGTCCGTGCAGAACACAAACTGCTTTTAAGAGGCACAGATAGCGCCATTGGGGAAACTGTCAGTGGAACCCCGACTGAAGGCATCTGCTTATTATTGGGGCTCAAAGGTGTGTCAGATGTAGCCATAAGCAAGACAAATATAAGCAAAATGGTCTACCTAAACGCATCTACCTGCTGCAACATCGCCGATCAACCCGGAAATTCAGGTTGCATTAAGACCAATCTCGAATCGGCTCTTCAGGAGTTCAAGAGCGAGACCAAGAGGTACGTAGATGCCCTTGGGCACTCTGAAGAGTTTGAGAGTGAGTGGGGACCTGTTTGCACTGTCTTACTGAGCGTGTGGAGCGAGGAACATCCGACTCACCCTGACTGCTTGTCATTATTCCAGCATCCTTCCTGCAGCTTCAGTAACGGTTTGCCGGTCCCGCTCCGCGGGACCCGCTTTACCAGGACAGCGAGTGAGCGTGGGCTGCGGAGGCTCAACGGGGCTGCGAGCATAAGTGCAGGGACTCCATTGTCCAGGAGTCCCTGCGAGGCCAATCTGAGTCACCTGGCCCGCTCTCCCCGGAAGCCACGCCCCAGCGCCTACGTCATAATCTGCACCTTCCCCGCGCTCGCGGGACGCGCGCGGCATGATGCGCGGAGCGAAACCCGGGCAAAGGGCGGGCCCTCTGAGGCCCTCAGAGGACGAGGAGGTCGGGTTGGGTACACCCCCCTAACATTACTACTTCGTCATCAAGTAGGTAAATCTGACTTTTTAATCTGCTTGTGATTATTGTGATCAGCCTTACAATAATCTCTATAGGGCCAATATTATTCTGACATTGGACTGCTTTGCTCTGAGATCATTAGAGTCAACTGAATTTTTCTTTTACTCCTGAGTATTTATGCGTATACTGCGATGTCTACCAGGGGAAGTAGAAGTAAGACAGCTGCGGCCAGTACATCCATCATTGGCCCTATCGATAGTTTCATTACAAGAACAAATGATGCTATTGATCTCAGTATTTCACTCCTTGAACGTAGAGTCTCACAAGACCTAGAAGTTGCCAAGCGTAGGGTTTCACAAGAACTATTAAAAACTAAACGCTCCTCTCTTGGTAACATTTTGCTAGTAAAAACTCCAGCAAAACATAATGACTTACAAGTGGGCTGCCCTCGAGAAATACGACCTGACCTTCACACCATTCCTAATGAGATTAATTTATCTGCAACAGATCCATCAATTGATTGTGACTCTGACACGAGCAATGAACTAGAAAAGACACCAGACCTAAATATAAATCATACTCCGGAAATTGTAGAAGAGAATAGTGTGCCGCTAACAAGACTCAGTCAAGAGGGTGCCATCCGAAAACGGATTCAGCAATCAACGATATTTATCCTCCTGTTGAAAAACAACGTAATATAACAAAAGCAGTAACCAGAAAAGGTATAACCAAACATCCCACTGCTAGTGGAATAACAATACACACAGGGGCACCAACTGAAGATATCCAGGGGAATACTCAGGTGCGTGTGGATAATCTTGACGCACCTACAAAAAATACAAAAAACGATCAATTAATAGAAAGAGTTGGCGACCTTTTGGCCATCTTTATGTCACCAATTGAATCCAGATTGGCCCGTATTGAAAAACAACTAGAGGAACTTATTGCTGTCAACAAAAAAGCTCCTAGCGACATCGTAATCACTAATACAGCCGCAAAAACAACTATCATTAAACCTACCACTTCCAAACAGAAAGCAAAAGCTGTTCCATCTGTAGATACGGCGACAAAATTACAACCAAAACCAGTCGTTTCTGCAACCAGAGAAAGTCCTTTAAATAATTTTGTTGTAGGAAGCAGTTCTACTCCGAGCATAACTACTAACATCCAGGCTACAACTGTAAAAGCAGGAAAGAAGATAGTACCATCTCATGACAAGATAAAGATACCTAACCAATCGAATTCCATTTTCGCAACTTCTCAAAAACCTCGGCCACTACATGATCCACCATACAACTCAAGACAGATTCCTTCACGAATCAATTTGCCACCTGAATGTGGTGCTTATGTACTGGTCTTGGTTAATGTTCCTAAACTCAGACACGATCAGGAGGAAACTTTCTCCTCTTTGAAAAACAAGATCTTACATTGGCTGATAGCAAACTGTAATTTTCCGATAGAATGCACAGGAGAAATAAATAATGTACAGAGAGTAGGATGGATAGGCCCCCTGAAGAAAAAATTCGAGGGTGACTGCATTTCCATAAGCTTTAAGAACCCACAATGGGCTGAGAAAACCTTGGCAAAGGCCCCTTCACCTTCGGTCTGGGAATTTAATACCACTCTTCTCCCGGTGGGATATTTTTATAGGCATTTGATTACAAATCCCACAACTACGGGATCTAATCTAGCTACTCCTCTTTTTGATCACTATCAAATGATAGAAAATAACTCCCCCTTTTTACATCAGTATCCCAAATTCACTTATCCGAATGCTCCTACACAAAGACAACAACCACAGATACACTCTCATTTTATGTCTCATCCTGTATGTCTCATTACTACATAAAACGCCTGAGGCTTGAGCCGGGCGATAGATACCTGTTCTGCTCGTGCTATTTACTGCCAGCCCTTACCCCTTGTGTCCTTTCCCTCCCCTGCATTAGCGCGCCGAGAAAGCCAGTCATTTGGTGCCACATCGATTTTATGGTGTTGGTATATTTTTAATTGTAAAATTGGTTTTAAAATACCCCTGCTTGCACTTACAATTATTCTGTTGCCTTCCCACGGACTGTCCTGCCGATATTAGGGCTGAGACACCTGGGAAGAGGGTGGACCATTAGCGGCGGCCATTTTGGGTGAGTCACCTGCATAAATTCAGGCTGAGCTCCCTATTCGAGTGATTACTACATAAAACGCCTGAGGCTTGAGCCGGGCGATAGATACCTGTTCTGCTCGTGCTATTTACTGCCAGCCCTTACCCCTTGTGTCCTTTCCCTCCCCTGCATTAGCGCGCCGAGAAAGCCAGTCATTTGGTGCCACATCGATTTTATGGTGTTGGTATATTTTTAATTGTAAAATTGGTTTTAAAATACCCCTGCTTGCACTTACAATTATTCTGTTGCCTTCCCACGGACTGTCCTGCCGATATTAGGGCTGAGACACCTGGGAAGAGGGTGGACCATTAGCGGCGGCCATCTTGGGTGAGTCACCTGCATAAATACATACGATCATGGCTCCGCGCAGCGGACGCGACCAGCGGACGCGCCGTATTAGCGCCGGAGTTACGCCAGAGTTCAGCCCGTCTGCGCCCGTCCGCGCTGAGGACGAGCTGCATGACGGACTGCACATAGGGCCCCCTGACCGCCCCTCCCAGACACCACACTCCTACACTTTGGAGGAAATGTTAGGGTGGAAACCAGTGGAGTCTTCCTGCCACCATAGACATACTCCAGAGGACCTGCTGCTCATGGCTACATCTGCTACAGGTATCTGGAGCCCTGATGTACCCTCTCTGGTTAGTCATCCATCTCAAGAAATCTACTCTTTGGATAAAAGCACTCACGTAGTGGAAGGATTTCTCATCAATGCTCGTTCCCTAATTAAAAATAATGTAGCCTTCCATGACTTTGTGTCTTCTAGAAAGCCTGGATGGGTTTTTGTAACTGAAACTTGGGCCTCGGAGACTTCGGGACATGACCTCCTAATGGCAATTCCGGAGGGTTATGCTCTTCAGAGATTTGACAGAGTCAAGCGAAGAGGTGGCGGATTAGCGATTTTTTATCAGTCCCATCTTACCTGCCATATTAATGCTCTGACTGCGCCTTCCGACCCCCTCCAGGTCCTGCATTTCTTCATCTCCCTATCTCCATCAGCATCCTTTGTGGGCCTTCTTGTCTACAGGCCTCCAGGTCCTAGATCCAATTTTAGCAGTGACCTGTTCAGAATCCTGGAGCCATACGTTGGCAAGCCTCACTTTACTATCTTAGGGGATCTAAATTTTCATTTAGATGACTCTACTTCTAAAGATACATCCTCCCTGGTCGATCCTCTTAAAGAATGTGGCTTTCGCCAACTGGTTAAGGGCCCTACACATCAGGCAGGCCACACCCTCGATGGAGTCTTCTCCAACGACCCTAGAGTCAAGACAGGGACGCCGGAACCCCTAGTCTGGACAGACCATCTGGCTGTACCGTTAGCCCTGACTTTTTCCCACTCAGCTCCCTCTAGTAAAGATTTAACTCAGGGAACGGGTAAAAGGAACTATAAAAATATCACGAATGACGCTTTGGCCCCCTTCATTGGTTCTGTCTATCTGCCATCAGATCCTGAGAAGGCTGCACAAAATCTTGCAAACTCTATCTCTGGTGCATTAGATGAGCTAGCTCCTGTTACACATCGATACTCAGCGAGACGGAGGCCCTCTGCCCCCTGGTTCACCGAGTCCCTTAGGTTGCAGAGACAGAGCTGCAGGAGACAGGAGAGAAAATGGAGGAAATCATGGGATCATGCTGACCGAGAGACCCACAAGCAAAAGCTGGGCGAATATAAGGCCGCAGTCATCAAAACAAAACAAGAATATTTCTCTGAACTCACCACGTCTCTCACGTCATCTAAAGAGTTGTTCAAAATAGTGGATTCACTCTGTACACTGCAAGTTCCAGACCCAGTGAAGGGTTCTCAGGAGCTCTGCGATAAGATCTCATCCTTTTTCTATACTAAAATAGATGAGATTGCTGTTAACTTAGAAGCGCAGAAAAAATTACTTGGGATTGATACTACTCAGGCTCTCACAAATTTGGAAGTCAGGACAAAAAACCCCACTACGACCCTCTCTAGTTTCCCTCAGATTACTCTTGATAATCTTAACGCATTGCTGAATAGGACTAAATCCTCTTCCCCTCTGGATCCATGTCCTCTCAGAGTACTGAAGGAGTGTAGGACTACGCTTCTACCTCCTCTATTGGAAGTAATGAATAGTGCCCTGTCACACGGGATTTTTCCGTCAGACTGGAAGAAAGCCATTGTTAGGCCGTTACTTAAAAAACCTACACTTGACCCAACCATCTTGAAAAACTTTAGGCCCATATCCTTACTTCCTGCCCCCGCCAAAATGCTTGAGTCCCATCTGAATCTGCACTTGTCTGCCTTCCTGGACTCCTCTGGGTTTTTAGATCATACCCAGCACGGGTTCAGGAAACTCCATAGTACGGAGTCCGCACTTACTATGGTTACCAATAATATCAGAATGAAGGTAGATCAGGGACAGACAACACTGCTGGTCTTACTCGATCTGACCGCAGCGTTTGACACCCTATCTCCCTCGATACTAACATCTCGTCTGAGGGAGATGGGAGTGGAGGGGTCAGCCCTGGACCTCCTGTCCTCTTTTTTAGATCATAGAGAACAGAGGATCAAATTAGGAGAATACCTCTCTCCCCCTACATCGCTGCAATGTGGGGTACCACAAGGGTCGGCCCTGAGTCCGACCCTATTTAACATTTATGTTGCCCCCCTAGCGAGATTGGTAAAAGCCCAGGGAATGGAAGTAGTGTCATATGCAGATGACACTCAGATCATGGTGTCACTAACCCAGCCGGTCAGCACCTCCGCCTTCAACTTCAGGAGCTGTATGCAGTCAGTCTCTGACTGGATGGTAGCCAACTCCTTGAGGCTGAATGGCGACAAAACCGAGGTGCTGATTTTCGGAAAGGATCAGGATGTGTGGTCAAGTGACTGGTGGCCGCAATCCCTAGGAACCTGCCCTGTTCCCTCCCACTCAGCTAGGAACCTGGGGGTCATGTTCGATACTTCTCTGGCAATGACCCTTCAGGTTAACAGAACGATGGCTACTTGCTGGGGAATTCTTAAAATTCTCCGTCGAATAGCGCACTATCTTTCCCCGCAAGCTAGGAAACAGACAGTGGTTGCATTGATTGGTTCAAGGCTGGACTACTGCAACTCACTGTATGCAGGGATTAATAAGGGACTAATACAGCGACTTCAAACCGTACAAAATGCGGCTGCAAAATTCGTTCTGGATACCCCCCATTCTTCCTCTGCGACTGTAGCCAGAAAGAGCCTACACTGGCTTCCGATAGAGCACCGCATCTCTTTCAAAATCATTTGCTTAGTACATAGTGCTCTGAAATCTGGAACATCTGTTGGATTGGGTTCACTTCTCTCCGGCTATGTCCCCAGCAGATGTCTGCGCTCACTACAACAAAACCTTCTGGTTATTCCACGGTCTAAGAAGACCAGATGGGGAGGTAGAGCCTTTTCAACAGTTGCCCCCCGTCTGTGGAATACACTCCCTCTTGAATTAAAATCGATATCCTCACTGCCCCTTTTTAAAAAGGCCCTGAAAACATGGTGTTTTAAGAAAGCATACCAGTGAATAGCACCTGAGATATGTAACTATTTTGAGCTAGGCGCCTTGATGCCCATTGGGCTTAGTTCGCGCGCTATAAATTTTCTTTCATTTCATTTCATTTCATTTCATCCTTATTTGTCCACAATGCCGCATAAAGAATATAGGGACCCTCGTTGGCATCAAGTTGCTGCTGCACCAGGCAATTCCTATAGCATCCCAATCCAAAATAGGTTTACTGCACTGTCTACTCTTGATTTTAATGATTGACAAAAGAATGACCACTCTGAAGGGACAACTATGTATACATTAACTTCAGAGGGGCAGGTGATAGATAGTATTCCAGATAGAGAAGAAAAGGATACAGCAAACTTCTCTGATAAACATACTCTAATCCCTCTCACCCAAATGGGATTAATCGATGTGACCAATTCATTACAACTAAAAACTAGTGCTGTACCACTGGAAAATGTATCAATTAAAACCACTTCCCCTAGTCATAATAGCAGTACCTCTTTAATACATCTAACATTTTGGAATATAGCTGGCTTGCTGGCTAAAGTGACGAACCCCAACTTCCTGAATCAAGTTAACACAAGTAGTGTTATCTGTCTCCAGGAAACATGGGCCATTGACCCAATACACATAATTGGGTACAAGACCTTTTTTTCCCCGGCTAAAAAATCTCCATCTGGAAGTAGTAGTGGTGGCCTAATTATTTATATAGCAAATACTCTATGCAATGAGGAAATTGTTCCTCTGAAATGAAAAGAGAACCATCAAATAATTATTCTAAAGAGAACCAAACAGAGGATATATATCATAGTAAATTTTTATAACAACAAGAAACTAGACGATCTGACCAACCTCCTCTCAGAGATTTCTCTAATCTTACAAGATTTAAAGGAGAAATATGCTAATAAAACATGTATAATACTTTGAGGCGGCGACTTTAATCTCCACTTATGCGGGAATAATAATACTGATAAATGTGGAATCGAGGAAGATGATGGCAACAGGATAACACACTTCACACATTCAATTGAGGGTGAAAAAATGAACGAGGTCCTAACAGAATTAGAACTGGGCTTCGCAAATTAATTAAGGCCTTTCCGAGTACCCTTTACACCAACCTTTAATGGAAGGGGACTGATGAGTCTGATAGACTACGTTTTGATCTCAATACATAAAGGCCCAAATATAGAATTATTTGAAGTAGCTAAAAACCCTCTGAGCGATCACTTCCCAATTATAATCGCCCTGAGTGATCAAAAAAATCAAAAAGACCCCGATACATTGATATTATTAGATCAACAAAATCTTGAGTTGGGCTCTTTGAATGGCTACACCTTAAAGTGGGGAAATATCGATAAAAAAGCAATCACTGTAGGAATAGTCACTGAATGTAAAAAAGATATATTCATCTGCCTAGGGTGTGAGACAAAATGTAGCGACGTAATAACCAGCTTCAATACTATCTCACAAAATATAAAGAAGGCACTTACTAGATCCTGCAAACATAAAAACCAGGCGAAGAAAGGCTGGTTTAATCCAGCCTGCACCAAAGCACACTCAAAATTAAAAAAAGCGCTCGGAAGGGACAAAAGAGACAGAGAGGAGATCATTACCCTAAGAAAAGAATACGCCCTAGTGATGAAAATCAGAAAACAAGAGATAAAAGCTGATCTATGGGAGCGTCTTAGGAAAAGCTCGGAACTTAAAGATAGCGCAGAGTTCTGGCAAATAGTAAGGTCACCATATCTCACAGATAAAGAGGATTTACCATCCATTGACATTGCAATTACCAACAATGAATGGGCAAACCACTATTCTAATGTTTTTGGTATAGGGAAATCACATAGTATGGATTATATGGATCCATTGAATCAAGTCACTTATCCACTAAGTTTGCACTTCACACATGATGAGGTAAAGAAAGCATTAAAGTCCTAAAAAACAGGTAAGGCCCCAGGGCCAGACGGGGTTCCTGTTGACATTTTTAAATATAAGGAAGAACCTTGGTCCCCGCTCTTGACGAATGTACTAAATGCCACTGTAGAAGAAGGCCTGTTAAAATCATGGAAAACATCTGTACTCGTCCAGATTTTATTATTTTTTTTTTTTCCCCGTCCGATTCCGCGAGACTGGGCAGCTCAAGATCACGAAGTAGCAAGCGCGAGTCCTCCTCCGGCAAGCCCGAAACCGGCGCGTACACAACCCGAAAGTGCTGGGCAAACACCTCAACTATCTCAACCGGGTCCACGACTCGCACTCCATCAACTCTCTCAACCACAGGCACCACACGATTCAGTCTGTCTCGCTTATCCAGCCATGCGATCAACTTCCCCGCTTTGTCACCCACGTCGTACAGACGCCCCTGTTGCATACGATGTAGTGCCTCAGCCGAGGTAGTAACCAAGGCTCTGTAATCAGATTGCTTAAGAGCCAAAACATGCAGCGTCTCAGGCGTAACCTCAGCTTCCAACCGCTCCTCCAACACAGTAATCTCAGACTCCAATCTCACCACCTCTTCTTGTGTGCGCCGCTTCTTGTCAGCAATTAGGGATAAAGTCTGACCACGGATAACAGTTTTATAGGCCTCCCATAAGGAGACTGGGGAAGACACCGATCCCTCATTTTCAGCAAAATAAAAATTCATGCATTTGACCACCTCTGCTCTGATCTTAGGGTCCTGAAAATGCCATGGATTTATCGGGGCAATTCGGCCCCCATTCCCCAAACAGATATCCAAGTGGAGCCATATCGGGGAGTGGTCTGAGATCCCTCTAGCCAAGTGTTTAATTTCACGCACAGAGAGCAACTGCACCACCGGCACGAGGAAATAGTCAATTCTCGAGAGACTGCCATGAGCCCCCGAGTGGAAAGTGTACTGAAGCCGGCCAGGGTGCAGCTGCCTCCAGCAGTCGGCCAAACCAAAGGCATCCAAGAATTTCCCCAACCACAACTGCGAGGCAGGGAGGAGCCTGGGGGGGCTACGATCGCTCTCTCCATTCGCCACAGAGTTAAAGTCCCCACCCAACACCAGTAAGCCATCGGGCAAACCAAGGACAACCTCACCCAAGTCGGTGAATGTGGTAGATTGCAGCCCAGGCGGGACATAAATAGACAGTATGGATATCAATTTCCCCTCCCATCTCCCCGTAATGCCAGCATAGCGGCCCCTGTCATCCAGCACCGTGCTATCTATCTCCAGGGGAAGGGAATTCCTGACCAGGATACCAACCCCTCTTGATCCCGAAGTAAAGCCGGAATGTGCCACCAAACGATAGCCTCTTCTGTCCAATGCATGACATGTATTGCCCACCAAATGGGTCTCCTGAAGCAAGACCACATCTGGGGTGTGTCTCTTCAAATATTGTAGCACAATCCCACGTTTTATCCTGTCCCCAAGACCGTTAACATTCCAGCTCAACACCCTGAGTCTCCTACCCCCCATCCCGGAAGAAGACCGACCGCCCCTCCCATCCCGAAACAGACACATGAAAGCAATTGTAAAGCAAAGCACAGCCTCGAAACCAACAAAGAGAAAAGAACCCCACCACCACCCCCAAGGAACCCATCAAATTCAAACCCCCCTCCCTGCACCCCTGCGGTAGACCTAATAGCCACCCCAACTTGCAGTGTGCCTGTCGCCCCATTGAACTAACCTACAGAAAGAGAGAAAAAGTCCCCAGAGGAGGAAGATCCCCGAACCCCCCCCCCCCGGGCATTCACACAATGCTTGAAACAAAGTCTCTAAGCCACTGCAGCGGATGATGGCTCGCCGATGTAGACTCACTGCTCCTGGCCCTCCACGCCTCCCTCAGCGCCTCTCGAGTCCTCCGGGCCCTCATGATGCGTCAACAAAGTGTCTAACCATTCACTAACCACCTCAGGGCGGTCAAAGAAGAATGCACGATCAGCATGTTCGATTCTCAGGCGGGCCGGGAAGAGCATAGCATATTTCAGTCCCAGGTCTCTGAGTTGTCTTTTCACACCCGTAAAGCCCATCCTCTGTTTCTGAACTGCCTGAGTAAAGTCAGGGTAAAAACTAATTGAAACGTTCTCAAATTTAGTGGGCCCATTGGTGCGCGAAGCTTGCAGGATAGCGTCCCTATCACGAAAGTTGAAAAGTCTAGCAATTATGGGCCGCGGAGCGGCTCCCGACTTTGGCTTGCCACCCGGAACACGGTGGGCGCGCTCCACAGCGAAGAATTTACTGAGGCCTTTCGGCACCAGATGCTTCAACACGAGGTCCTCCACCAGGATATCAACAGGCATGTCGGCAGAAGTCTCCGGGACACCCACAATGCGGACGTTATTGCGCCTGGCCCGGCCCTCGAAATCTTCCAACCGATTGGCAAACAGGTCACAAGTAGTCCTAAGATGGCGGACCGTGGTCTGAAGGTCCGAGACATCCGTGGTCAAACTAGCAGTCTTGAGATCGAGAGATTTGACACGCTCATTCGTTTTCCCATGGTCCGCTCTGATGAGGGTGACATCAATCGCCACCGTATCAATCTTAGCCGCTAGAGTTTCATATTGCTGACCCATGGCGGATTGGACACTCGCAATAGCGCCCATAACGTCCTTCAACGTTGGCTCCTCGTCATCAGGAGCACCATCCCCAGTTTCTTCCAGGGCACCACTCAATCCGCCCAGGGAGCCCCGTGGTCGAGTAAATCGATCAATGGTCTGAGATTGGGTGACCCCCCCTCGGGACGAGCCTCTATTGCCGCGCCTCTCAACGACTGTTCTGCCCGTCATGTCGTGGAAGGAGCTCCAACGGGAATTGTAGAATCAAGGCAAAGCGAACTCCGTCGTGGCAGGCTCTGAACTGCGAGTGGATAAGGGCGCAGCATAAGCAGCAGGCTGGCAGCGATAGCAGAATCGGAACTCGGATCTGGAAGTGAGTGTTCACAACAAAGAGAAGAAACGAAACCGAAAGTACACCAGGGGCAGCGGGCGTGGCTTATCCGCCGTTGTTGTTCGATTGCCACCTGGGTACCTCGGGGACTTAAGCCCCCGGCTGGCATACGATATAGGCCTCAAAGTTCAAAGCGCAGCAGGTCCAGTATCCGACGGCCAAATCGATTTCTGAAAAGAACGCTGGCATCAGCAGGGCTTCAATAAAGAGAACCCATCATCAAAATCAGGATCTTGCACAGGATAGTCGCGGGAGGCGGAAGGGGTATCGGGAGCCCTTAGCTCACGCGTCCATCTTGGAATCGCGCGAAGCTCCTCCCCCTCGTCCAGATTTTTAAAAAGGGAGACCGAAATTCACCAACCTGTTACAGGCCCATTTCACTCCCGGACTCTCTTGGGAAGGTCGCCGGTCGGATCATTCTCGAGAGACTCCAGGAGTGGTCAGCTACACAAAACATCATATCAGAAATACAGTATGGATTCCGAGAGGGGTTAGGTACTGTAGATCAAGCATTAAACCTGTCTTTATTGGCAGGAAAATATGTGGAGGCTAAGGGGACTGTGTTCCATATGGTGTATATAGACCTATCCGCAGCCTTTGACTGTGTTATACATTCAAGGCTGTGGAGAATTATTCTTACAATGGGAGTTGATCCTCCTATCGTGGATTTCCTTCGAGAACTCTACACCGGAGCAACAGGTAGAGTGCGATTCGGGACAAAGGGCCAACTGACAGAAAGCTTTAGAGTGGAAAAGGGGGTCAGACAGGGATGCGTGCTGGCCCCCTTTCTATTTACCCTTTACACAAATGGCCTTGAGGCCGCCATGCTGGAAGGAAGCAAAGATCTCCCCTCAGTTGGTCGTCGGCAGATACCTGCCTTGTTATATGCCGACGACGCGGTCATCTTAGCTCGAACCTCGGTGGAATTACAGCGAGCATTGGATAAATATTGTGATTTTATGCTGAGCCTGAACTTGTTCTTAAATGTAAAAAAAACTTTTACTATGCATGTGGGGAAAAAGAGTGTAAAACCCAAAAGACTATTTGTGAAAGGAGAAGTGTTGGAGAGAACATCAACATATCAATATTTGGGAATCGTAATCGACGAAAAATTTAAATGGAAGGCAGCAATCAACGCCAGGAAATTATCCTTTTTAAGAGCAACAATGGCATTGAGATCATTTGCACAAAAATTGGGACAGAAACCACCTCCAGAAATGTTAAAAATATACAATGCCAAATGCGTCAGTACCGCTACTTATGGGGCAGGGATATGGGGCTTCGCAAATGTGACTCAACTACAAAAGGTAGAAAATTCCTTTTTAAGATTCCTACTCGGATTACCAAAAAATTCCTCTACATATGCTTGTCATGTAGAGCTGGGCATAGACTATTTAGAGGACATTATAAAAGCCCAGCCTGTAATGCTATGGCGTCGAATTTGGGTCACTGAACAATGTCACCTAACAAGATCCATCATACAAGACATTCAGACGCTCGATCATTACAGAAGGATAAAATGGACAGCTTACGTTAAAGCCCTTTTAACAGATATGGGATATGAACATTTTTTTACAGACCCACTATCTTTAAATAATATCTCCAAATTAGACCTAAAAAAAGCATGCCTTGCACATTTGCGCCAGGTACGCCTGTTAAAAGAGATTCATAAACCTTCTGTCCAGCAGAGTCTATTGGTACAAACTGTGTTCCCTGTTGAACCCTATTTGATGTATAGAGTAACCCAATTTGAAAAACTGCTGCGGACACGTTTTAGGTTTAATATGTTCCATTTAATGGTTTCCTTTCCCATACAAAATGACTGGTCATCAAAACTACTACCATGCCCCTGCGATTCCCAATCACAACAGTCAACTATACACACAACATTATTTTGCAAATTTTTTATGGCACCCCGTAGGCACTGGCTATTGCCCATATTAAAACATTGGGGCTTACGCCAATGCCGCCCAGCATACTTGGCGTTACAATATCTTGAAAACGAACTAATAGCAAAAGCGATTGCACGCTTTCTTAAATTTTGCATACGTCATCGCTCTAATCTTTGATATTGAAAAGTATGAACTGAGCACAAAGAACATAAGTAAAAGCCAAGTCATTAAGAATAGTCTGTTTTTATAAATTGTTTTTTTTTAATTTAGTTTTTTAACTGCTTTTATAAATTGAGTCAATGTGTAAAAATGTATTTTATGAACTTTTATGGTGTTTCTATCATTATGAAAAACCGAATAAAGTTGGTTTTGATTGAGAGTGGTGGATAGGGATAGATTCCCGCTCCAACTTCTTATAGTTCTTTATGGACTTACCCAAAGACTTTGACCCTGATGAAGATCTGCTGCATGAATGAGTTCGGGAGTGGGAGGTTAGACCTGTCATGGCAGAGTCATCTGATGATTAGCAACGTAAAGTTTCACCTCGTGTTCCCGTATAACCTTCAGGTTCATCTGGCCACAGTCATCGCAGGCCCTAGAGTTGTACTTTGACACCCGACACCACAGGCATACATCGTGGGGGTCTATCAGACATTTATTTGTAGATCAAACATAAAAAAGTGATAGGGGGATGCTTGTAATAAGTATAGCCATTGTCAATCACTCGTGTGGCAATCCAACCAGTCGTTCTTTTGCCCATCATGCCACCTCAGATTAGACCCAACCACATGCAAATCAGTCTTAATCCTGCTCCAATGGGAACAGTTCAGCCTGAACTATCAAATCAAGCACTTCCAAAACCAGAACACAAGCAACCCAAGAGAAGTTTCGCATTGACTGAGTCTCTTCAGTGGGGTCTAGCTTGGTTCCAATGGCACAGCAAGCAAGGGACCCACGTCTGGACAGTCCCTTGTTTATGGCGGTACATTAAACATACAAAACGGATGGTAGGATGCTAGCAATAAGGCTAACCACTGCCAATTGCAAAGGGTAGCATTTCAACCCATCCTTCTTTCGACCACCATGCCGCCTCATAATAGACCGCACTATATGCAAACCAGTCTTGGTCCTGCTCCAGTGAGAACAGTCCAACCCCAACTGCCAAGACAGGTCCTTTCTGAACCAGAACACAAGAAATCCAACTGATGAGCCCTAATAAGTGTCAGAAGCAGGTCCTGGACTGCTTTGTTCCGGTTCATGGAGGTCCTGGACTCGCAGTTCGGGTTGGACTGTTCCCAGTGTAGCAAGGTCAAAAATCTAAACTGAGGTGGCATGATGTGCAAAATAACAATGGACTCAGGAAGTGGTCCGAGTAATTACCAGTGGCTAAGATGACTTAAAGCATTCCATCCAACACTTTTTTGTTTACTTCAGATTTTTATTGTGACAGTCGCTACACGGTTGTAGTTGGCAGGGTAATTGCTCGCTTGCACCCTAGTAGGAAGGGTTTTTTTTACAAAGGCAAGAAGAGTAGAATTCCGGAGCTGTGTGTGAAGGAGCAGAAAGAAAGGAACTAAGGTCAGTGCCTCTCGGTGAAGCTTTAATGCGGCCAGCTTGTAATTTCTGAAGCTGAACACATTAGTGCGAAGCCGCTCAACACCACCTACTGGCAGTTAGGAGTACTGCTTTTGAGTTTCTGGATCTGGTTTGAAGCCTGGGAGAATATTCATATGGCAAGGAATCAGCGGTTAGAGGTACGCATCATAATATCACACACACATAATGCCTCAAGGTTCCATCCTTACACCTAAGCTCTTTCACTCTACATTAAACAATTGTAGGATCTGGTGAAAGGTTGAGGTATTATGATATATCAATACGTTTACAAAACTTCGATATAGCAGAAAAACAATTGCCTTTAGGACATTCACCTTTTAAAAACCTGTTAAGTAAAACTAAAATACTGGATGATTGCCAACTTCTTCAAACTAAATCCAGATAAAAGAGACGTCCTACTACTGCAGAAACAAAAGTACTACAAACTAAACAATTAATGTCTACAGTACCCTCAATTAGCTGGCTTTAACCCCCTCCTTTAGCTAGAACTCTAATTACTGGGCATCTGAACAGATCCTCCCACTTCATTATTGACATCATATATCAACCACCTTATGGATAAATCCACATCCTCATCTCACAAAAAAACAAACTTATATTTACCTATTTTCAACGAACTTCCCAACTGATGGTTCAATCCTTGGTAATCTCCCAAATCAACTAAAGGAATACTGTTCGCTTTGGAGTCAGGAAATCCGATGTGGTCCCGATCAAAGCAGTTCTTCAGTCATTCACTTAATCTCGCACATTCTCAAATTCAATCACCCTATAGTCTTGAGAGACTGGATTTCCATGGAGGCCGGAATACAGATCAATTTGGCATGCTTAACCTTTAAAGATGTCCACTGCCCTCATTCAAACTATCTGCACTCTGCGAAAGACATCTCAAGTGGCAAAAACACCTCAAAAGCAGAGAAATTCTCAGACTTGAATAGAAAAATCTGAGATCCCAACTAACCATTTCACAATCCTTTTCTAGATCAGCTTCCACCCTATAAAAAATGTTGCCCACAGATATGCATTGCCAAGATGAGATGCTACCATTCCAAAATAGGCTCTAAACTTATGTATTCAGAGGCTAATTTCATTAATTCCAAGATATCCCTCAAGTACTGCTTCAAAGTTGATCTCTTTGGGACACAGACCTCCTGCTTGCTGTTCTCTCTAAAGCACTCAGACATCTTGTGTAAGGAGTACTGTAGTAAAATGTAGAATAAAATACACCTTTGACGCTCAGATTATTCAACATCTGGGTGAGGCTCCTTATTTGACGACAGTCCCTGATGTCATTCTTGACAACTCAAGTTACCTTGCCTATGCATTTTTCCATTGCCTCATCAACAGCCCCTGTGATAACTACTGGACAGTGTTTAAGCTTCTTCACTAAAGAAAGATTGTTCCTCAAACACCTTTAGGTTTGCTGGCCACTTGCTTTTCTTTGTAGTTGATTGTTCCCTGTAATCACTCAGAGGACAACTGTATTAAGTTTATATTCTTTGCACCCTCCATTCCAAAGTTATAAATTGGGTTATATTTGAACATACCATCACCTCAGCAATCACGTCCACTAGCTGCTGCTACCTGTTCTGCTGCCTTATTATCCAATGTCTAAGTCGCAGCTTAACTCTAGAATAGCCCCACGCCCTTAATGTCATCATAGTCTCTTGTCTGAAGCTCGCTTCACCAGGTCTTCTTCCTGGTCCTTCTTTGCATCATGGACTATTCCAGTTAACTGCTGCTTGCCTAAATCATTAGAGGTTTGTAATACAGTTTTTCCTCCAAGGAACTGGAGTTTTCTATAGTCTGTTTTTTAACCTCTTCTGCTCTAGTTATCAATCTGGGCTGAGAAAATGTAAGATATAGTGGCAGGTCCTTTGCTAAACGAAGAGGGTCACCAACACCAGGCATGGTGCTTTGGTATGGTCTACTAATACATCTCATGAGAGTCATCTTCCCCTTCTTGCCCATCCATATGTTTGTTGAGTCACACACCTTTTGAAGTTGGCTATTTCTCATTTTCATAGTCTTTTTCATAGCCTATTAGGAATTCAGAGGCACGTATTTGTCCACTTCCATTCCTTAACCTTCTCTTCGAGATGCTCCTGTTGCCATACAGGTATGTTTGTGTCACCTGCACACCAGTACCAGAACTCCACTCGGGAGCGGTCCCCTCAAGGTCCTCTTACACACCCTCTTATGTCACAGCATTGGACATCCATTGGGCCATGCACCAAATAGGCCAGGTCACCTTTAGTAGATACATTTCTGTCTCCATTTTTCTATCGCCGCATCCAGATCCAGAGCATTAGCAAAGACAAACACATATGGCGGGTGAGGGACTTGACAAGGTTCATGGAGCATCTCCCTTCCGTCTCCCATGGCCTTTCTGCTGGAAATTTCGGGTAGGTCCCAGAACCACCTTCAGTCTTCCCTTCGTTTGGATGCAACAAGAAGGCTTCTTTATTTACGGTGGTAGCAGAAGAGCCCAAGAAATAGAGTTTTACACATAATTAATCAGATGACTGTCAATCTATAAGCCTGACTAACTGCCCCAACCCTACCTACAAACGCTTACCAAGTGAGCGCGTAAGGAGATGAAAATATTCACTACATTCTGCCTCACTTTTAAAATAAATAAGTATTTTTTCAAGGCAGTAACACTCCTCATGGTCATTCTCCTGTTTCTGAGGCAATTTATTTTTATTTACATTGAAATAAATCAATGAAGTGCCCCTTAAAAGTATCACTAAAATCATTTTACATGCGGCCTAATAACTTAGTAAAGGTACAATGACTATATAAACGTGCATCAGTGAATCCCTTTTAAGAGTTCACTGAAGCATTAACATGCAACCAGATAGTACCAGGTTTCCACTTAATTTCTTTTTTTGGTCTTTCATACAGTTACTAAGTCTATATGAACCAATTCAAAGTTATGTCCGAGACAAACAGTTTCATTCTCAGTACCAGAATTAATTCAAGCCTAATCATGAATATTTGATGACTAGGCTGATATAGCTAGCCATGAAAAGTCAAGAACTTTCCAGCACACGGAAAGGTATGAACTAGTTAAATCGGACACATTCAAAATCTGCATAAACGAAGAGAAAGTGGCAATACTTAATCCTTAAACTGACAATCACTTAGAAGATTGAGTGACAAAATAACTGATTTTATAAAGGAAAATAATAAGTACTGCACCATTTCTGGATGTGGCTAGCACTGCCACATATTTATTTTTTAGTAAAGGCTGAAGTCGTGCAACTTTCTTCTTAATCCTCCCAGAAACCAGGTTGATTTCGCTGAAGTTATTATCATCTAGCAAAAAAACGGATTCTTTTTCCTAAAAAAGAAAATGTTAAGAAGCAATTAAAGTGTTATACACATTTAAAAACAAAAACAAACATTGGAAATGCCAATATGTCTCACTTGAAAGGAATGTTGTATGGCAACGTGAAGCATATACAAATAAATAGTATGGGAATAGATATATATTTGTGTGGAAGCAAAGAACTGTAAAATAATATTGGTGTAGATTAAAAAGGTCAGGTGATAGTTGCACTGTCAAGCCAGACCTAAAACCCCATCTAGGTTAAGGACTTTCCTCCTCCCACCTGTGTTACTGCCAGGGAAACTTAAATTATCTAGTTATCTAGACACTTTAATAGCATTTCAATCTCGTGTGTGGGCCCCAGAAAGTTCAAACTAAGGCTGCTGGATAAATAACCAAAATGATCACAGCTGTGACAAGGACTTTTTTGTGGAAACACACAATTTCTGCCCAACCAAAACATGTAGTCCTCGCTCACTCCATGTGAGCGGAGCTAAATCCCCTCTCTAGTAATGCTCACATAATTGCCTGGCAACAGCTGCGCTGTCAAACCAGATCATTAAAAAAATATTAATAATTATTTCAATAAGGAGCAAGAAACTAACAACATAAGCTGAGTTTGCCAACTTTTGTAAAGGAAAGTTTTAATTTTCTAAAAGACAGCGAGATGAGCATTATGGGTTAATTTCGGCTGCTGATGGCACAAGTATTATTTCCTTCTCTTTTTTTTAAAAACAAACTTTATTCGTCAATTTGCACAATAGGTGCATGACTCTGTACTCCAGAGTCCACTGCAGTATCACATTACATAGGCATATGTCAGCAATTGACTTTTGAAGAAAACAAGATAAGCAGCTCAGTCAACAGTGAGTATTACTGAGAATAACAGCCCCGTGCCCCAACTATTCCCCTCCTCCCCCCAGTGTTGCGCAACCACCACCGAAACCTACCCACCCGAGCACACACACACCCCAGACTACCTCCCACCCTGCGCCAGGCCCATTCTCCCCGTCCCTATCCACATTCCATCGAGATATCGTCTGTTTCAGCCGGAGGCTCCAGCCACAAGCCCCTATAGTCAGCCCACCGCTTCCAAATTTTTAAGTGCTTACGCGGGCACTCCCGGGCCACAAAGATCGGCTGCTCCAACCCCATGCAGAAGTCTAATCCATTTTTCCAGGCAGCCACCGAGGGCGCCCACGCATCCTTCCACATCTGGGCTATATCACGTTTCGCCAATGTGAGGCCCAACAGCAACAAATGCCACTTATAGATATTGCCCCTGATCCCTTCCTTCACATGCAATAGGGCAAACTGTGGTGTACGTGGAAGCGACCACCGCAAAAATGGTCCAGCGACACGCATTGCCAGACGGTATGTAGAAATGTGCCTTCTGTCCGACCGCACCGGAGGCATTCCGGGTAAGCCACCAGCCCCACCCGCCACAATCGCACCCGAGTAAAATAAACTCATGGAGATATTTAAATTGGATGAGGCGGAGTCGCATTGCTATGGCTGCCCCCCGAGGTGCGGCTAAGGCCTCCCTCCAGTTTTCTTCCTCAAAGACCCCCACATCCTCTTCCCATGCCCCCGTAGTTTCTCCAATTGGGACGCACTCTGGGTGACCAGAGTCTGATATTTTTGGTCTCTAGGTCTCCCACAAAAACGTTGGCTTCCAGCGGACTAAACTCGGGTATAGAGTCAAGGCCCTCCAGGCTAGGGGTCAGCGCGTGCCTGAGCTGGAGGTACCTGAAGAACAAGTTACTTACCTTCGGTAACGCTTTTTCTGGTAGATACAATATCTGCCTGTGGATTCCTCACCTTGTGAATATCCCCTTGCGTCAGCAACATTCGGAAATTCTTTTCGTAGCCTCGCGCCGACGTGGACTTGGACGTCACAGAGACACGGCCTCGCACGCGACTCCGCTGACGTCACCGACGCCTATAACAGGCCCACGCCGGCGTGATGACATCAGTTCCGCCCTTTTTTCCGTGCCATCGAGGCACACGGACGGACCAATGACAGTAGATATATACATAGTATACACAGTACACAATAGTCAAGGCAAAACACACAGTGTAAAGCAAATGCAGGAAAGCAGTTGAAACATCTCCTTGACAACAAAATAATTACATTACAGTAACTCTGGCATAGAAGAGTGGACAACGGGGAGGCGGGTGGGTCAGTGAGAATCCACAGGCAGATATTGTATCTACCAGAAAAAGCGTTACCGAAGGTAAGTAACTTGTTCTTCTGATAGATACATCTGCCGTGTGGATTCCTCACCTTGTGAATAGAGTCCCACAGCAGTCCCCACTCCCGGAGGAGGGTGTCCACTCTTCTAAACCAGGAAATCCTGAAGGACAGAGCGAGCAAAGTGACCGTCCCTCCTCACTTCGGAATCCAAGCAGTAATGCTTCGCGAAAGTGTGGAGGGAAGACCAAGTTGCCGCCCTACAAATATCCTCAACAGGTACACCTCTAGCCAATGCTGAGGTTGAAGACTTAGCTCTTGTAGAATGAGCCCTTATACCCTCTGGTGGTTCCTTACCGGCCAAAGAGTAGCAGATCTTTATGCAGAGGACGATCCATCTCGATAAAGTTCTTTTATGGACCGCTCTTCCTTTCTTGCAGCCAGCAAATCCAACGAAGAGCTGGTCTTCCAAACGAAAGTCCTTGGATCTGTCCAAGTAAAAGGACACCGCCCTCTTAGGGTCCAGACGGTGCAGTCTCTCCTCCTCCTTAGAAGGGTGAGGGAGAGGATAGAAGGTAGGTAAAGTAATGGACTGTCCTAGGTGGAAGGGAGTAACCACCTTAGGCAGAAAAGTGTGATGTATTCCTATAGGTACTGTATCGATTCCCCTATTCCTGACCCTGGTTTGGTTAATAATTAACTAGCAGCCATCCAACGGTGCAAAAACCGTTATCTGATTAAGCCACACCACGGCACAGAAGCGCGTTATCTGATTAGGTCATAACGCATGCCATCTAATTAGACAAGCGATATTCCTCCAGCCCCTGATAAGGCATACGGAGTTCTCAAAACAAATCAAACCTACAGCGACCTGGGAAATTCCCATAGCCATTGTTTTGATTTCACCGAGAACTTCAGCAAAAGAATGTGCGAACGAGCCCGTTCATATGACATCCTTATTGACGTATATATGTCCATCCTTACGTCAATCTCGGCACCTTTCAGGTATAAATATTACCGACATTGCCTTAAGCAAACACATGCGGTGGTGACGAGATCGGAGCAGCGAGACGTGCTGAGGAGCCCAGCAGAGAGCGAAGCCCACAGACGCTGCCCCGCCTTCCTGACGCGCTGAGAACGAGACGCTGCCTTTCTCCTGCCGAGAAATCGAGCTCCGGCGCTTCCAAGCAGCCCTCGCAGGCAGCTGGAATATCAAGACCTGGGATAAGAGATACCAGCCCTCCATCATTCTAGATCTCAGGTACAGAACTGAATAACCCCTTGCAGAGAATTCTCGAGTCAGTCCCTTGGCAAAACAAACTTAACTTAAACTGCTACTTATCTACTCCCGCCCACGTATTAGGCTTAGGTCAGGTACATTGGGGTAGGCGTGGTTAGAAGCACCAGTTGAGTACGATTAGTCAAATGTATATATGTATGTATCTATTTTATCCATTTTAAAGTATCATATGGCTCAGAAACCATATCAATGCTTTTACAGTATTATTTTATAATTCTGTCTCTACTGTATGCACTTTACTTAACTACAAGTATTGCAATAATAGCGATTCATTTCTCTTGTATGAGAAAAGAGACTGATCAATAAATAACATCTTTTATTGAACCACGCCCATCTCTTATTTCTCTACAAACTGGTGAAACTAAGAATGCACGTACTGACTGAGTAAAATAAGTTGTCTATTGTTTTCACACGACTCTAGAGATACACTCTTGATTAGGGGAGAGCAAAGTTGTCATGTTCTATGGTTGTCAGAAACTAAATCCCTTCTTGTCTATCCAGGGAGGTTAAAATCCTCCTTGTCTATTCGAGCAAGTTTCTAGTGAACTCTGAGCTAGCTGGCAAACACAAAACTTTAAGTCTAATATCGTCGGTAGAAGACCTAGTTAACCTCTGCCCTAGGTCTATACTATTGAAGATATTATTCCAATGCGCAGAGCCTATTGGGATAATAGGAACTACACTACATGGCGCCCAACGTTTGGATGGGCGATAAAACTAACGCAAGACATTAGAGTAACTCAGTCGTGCTTTTTCACACAGAACCCCTTTTTTCCCATAATACTCCAAAAACGTCTGGAGTGGGTGAAAGGTCATATCCGCCAAACCTCGCAGGAGGAGACTCCTATGTATGGTTCTTGGTTTATTCAACGTTGAAGGATACACTGTTCCAAAATATTGTGCATCTAATCTTTGTTCCATAGAAACCTGATCTGCAAACAAACAGAATAACCTTTCTGTCAGTAAAATGACAGAAAGTGAAGACGAAAGGGAGACAGTTAGACTAGCAGCTGAACTCCTAGAAGCAGACAATACTCTGCTGGAAAATGACCCAAATGCAATACTCATCCCGGTCAACATAAGGAAATCTATAACTTTAAAACTTATAGAAAATGGACTGACACCAAGAGGTGGTACAGTCATATTCGTAATTGAGGCACACGAATATCGGCAGACAGAGGTATTCTATTCATGGATAAACTTTCCAGCAGCAAACGCTGTAACAAAGGACTTCCACTATTACAAAATAGAGGAACCTCCTAATGAGTACACTCCTTTCGAGGAAGTGGAAATACCACTCAAATTCCAAGAGCATCTGCTCTTGTTTAATGGCGCCCTAAAACATAATAATCACATCACCAGGCTCGGTCCACTAGGTAGACCAGGAGCAACATGGCCGGTCCTAGCCGGATATACACCACATCCAGACATTGAAGAAATGCCTGCACCAGAGCTTTTAACACAGCTAAAACAATTAATAAAAATACATAGACAATTAGTCCAATATGTAATGCGGACTTCAACAATCCAACCAGCAATTAAAATTCCACAGCTGACCAGTCATCAGGGGAACACAAATAAAATTACACCACAGAACATACAGTCCTGTCTAGGTAAGGTACCCGCAAAACTGGAACAAATTCCTTTCTGGCTAGCACAAAAAATAACTCAAATAGAGGCGGTGTTTCCAGATACCACCCCTGTTGAGAAACATAGGATTCTGACTATCTGTCTTCCAATGGGAATCGCACCACATGTGGAGGACTGTGACACTTGGGGAACAGTCTTTGCTTCCATTTACACAAAAACACATGGTGTACCATCCATGTCAGTAATACCAGATGTGCTAAAACAGATACAAGATGAATACGGTCCAGAACCCGCCTTAACTCTCGGTATGAAATTACTGAAAGATTTCAAGCAGGTCTCGGCAATATTATTAGCCAACATAAAGGGAGAAGCAGCAAATGTGGCGATTCGCCAGTGGTTAAAAGAGACAAATATAGCAGACCAACCATCTGAAATTGCCAGAATCATAGAAAAATCCTATGAAGAACTAGGAAGAGATAGTTTGGGTGGAATACCAGTGAAACCCCAAATAGTTGAAAGTCCTGAAAAGGTATTTATAAAAAATAATTTAAACAATCAAAAAAAGAGCTGGGATGGAAATAAACAATCCAATCCTAAAGAAAAAAGATTCCAGTCCAGAGGAAGGTCTCCTTGGCAGAGAGAAAGATCTCCCGACCAAGGACGCAAGTCTCCCCAACGGGAGCCCTCTGTGAAAAAATACAACCTTAGAAATAGGGATAATATAAAGAAACCTGATAGATATCAAGATATTGATACACGTCCCTCTCAATCTTTTCAGACTTCCTCGCAGAAATCGGAAAGAAGAGGACGATCAGAACAAAGGAAAGAGCACGTCAAGTCCAAAGACAAAGAACCTGCTCATCTGAATAAAAAATTACAATTTCCAAAAAAGAAGGTAGCCAGTATTAAAGTAATCAACAATGCCGAGAATACTGAGGACACAGCTGAAAAACGGAGAATGGGCTCAGACAATGCTAGACAGCGCAGCAGAAGTGAGCATAGCTTGCAAAGTCCTTATGAATCATCTGGAGACAGTGGACACGAATGAATACATTCAGGTGGAAACTGCAGATACCAGAGTTAGCAAACCTCATAAAATATATGAAATAACATTGCGTATAGAGGGGGATAAGACTAGAAAAATAAGGGGACTATTTTGGGATAATTTGTCCAAGGGCTATGACATCCTTCTAGCTGAACAAGACTGGCCTCCAGAGTTTGTCAGGGAGTGCCCACATGGCGAAGAAATAATTATGCCTGCCTTCTCAAACCATATTCCAATTCATAAAAAATATACACTTGCAAGAAAGTGGGCAGTAGCTCAAGCCCCTGCCTTATATAAAAATCATGTGGGATGGGATGAGGACTCTCCTCCTCACAAAATCCAGTTAAAATCACAACCTACTGCCCAGGGCAGTACCCGATTAAGCAAGAAGCTAAAAAACAGGTAAAAGAGATCCTAGATCAACTTGAATACCAGGGGGTGATTGAAACTTGCACCTCACAAATGAACAACCCTTTGTTTCCTGTCTCCAAGCCAGACAATTCATATCGTCTTGTTTTGGACTACAGACACCTTAACTCATGTTGCAAAACATTTGCAGTACAAAACTCGCACAGTGCTGCACTAATGAATAACATAGTGCGCAAAAAATACAAAACAACCTTAGACATTTCTAATGGTTTCTTTTGTCAAAATATAGCACCAGAGAGCAGATATTTGACGGCGTTCTCAATAAATGGCACGCAAAAGAATTTCTGTTGTTTGCCCCAGGGGTTCAAGAACAGCCCAGGATTATTCTCAGCGAGAGTAACAGAATTACTACAAACATATGATGACGAGGCATTATCTTATGTCGACGACATCTATCTAACAGACGATGACTTGGATACTCACTTGAAGAGAGTGAACACCATAATACTTGGGTTCGCAGCAGAGGGTTACAAATTCAACTTTAAAAAGTCAAGAATTGCCCATCTAACAGTCCTGTTTTTAGGATATGAACTATCAAGTGAAGGCAAAAGCCTGGCTGACAATATCCTAGAGAAATGTGCTGTAATCCAAGCACCCAGAACACTAAAAAACCTACAATCAATTCTAGGCTTCCTGAATTTCGGAAGAACTTACATTATAAATTATGCAGAGAGAATGAAACCTCTCTATGATCTAATAAAACCAGATTTTAAAAGAATCAATTGGACTCAAAAACACACAGAAATTTTGAGATCTTTACAAACAGATATGTTAGTTAAAACAAAATTACAAACACGTGACAACAAACGAAACCTTGTGATTCGAGTGATCCCAGGAGGATGCGGATTCACATACCTGACCTCTAATGAGGGAGAGAAGGTACCAATAGCATACAAATCACATTTGTACACAGAAGCTGAAAAAAGGTTCAGCATTAAGGAAAACATTGTTCATGCGGTTCAAACAGCTGTAGAAAAAGAAAAATACCAAGCAGACGGTAGACAGGTTACAGTCAGAACAGCAGAATCAGCTTTTGAGGCATTAACAACACCATGTAATTTACCGACAACTGCACTAAATCCAGAATGGATACAATGGGTAAATTCTGTTGCTACAGACAAAGTAAAATACTATTTTGACCCGGAAATGAAAGATTTAAAATATCTAGAATATGAGAAAGAATACCCTCTGCCAATCGACATTCTGCCTTTACGACAGTACGCATGTGTAATACATACAGACGGGCATGCTCAACCCTCAGTTTGGGGAGAGCTGGCTTACAAGGCCACATGCGAAATTGTAAAAGAAGTGTGGCGCGGAGGTAAATTAAGACCTCTACTTACAAAAACACACTCAGTGGAAAATAATTCAGAACAACAAACGGAAATAATTTCATTAAAAATGGCGCTAGATAATGCCGATCGCGAATTCCCGACACTTATTGTGTGCGATTCGTATTACTGCGTCAAAACATACAATAACGATTTGAAGAAATGGATTCAAAACGATTACAAAGATGACACAGGTGCAACAATAAAGCAAAAAGTGCTTTGGGAACAAGTAGTTCTTTTACAGAAAGAACTACCAAAAACTCACGTGATACATTCACTGAGTCATCAGCGTGATGGCGTTCACGTTGCAGGGAATTCATTGGCTGAGACAGCCACAGCGGTAGCAACTAAACCGGCTTCCGTAGCTACAAAAAAGCATACAGAAAAACACATTGACGGTGAAACTGTGCTGGCGGTGAAAACGTCATCAAAAGGCGACTGCTCGGCGCTACCGATCAATTATCCACTCAATTATACATACATAATCGATGCAAACTCGGTTCCTTTTGCTCGAATCCCTGGAGTGGGGGATAGAGTGATTCCAAACACGGACAGGAGAGGCTTGTTAATAGCAGACGCACATATGGGTGAGGGTCTCAGACACCTTAAGCTAAAAGATTCTCTGGAGGAATTACAATCAGTGTACTGGTGGCCAGGCATGAGCCTGCATCATCACATTTTTGTAAAAAACTGCCCAGACTGCAATAGAGATCGCAGTTGCGAGCGAGGAGGACTATTACCATGGCACTTCACTCCAGAAAAAGAACAACAATAAGAAAGTACCCATCACGAAAAATCGTTATATTAACATAAAAAGATTAATTTTCACTTATAATGTAGACCCCAGCGCTCGGCTGACGTCTGGACTGTTATACAAAGATTTGCGAGTCTAGAATGGCATATACGCTAGGAGCATGCTACGTTTTGACTAATGTATTCCCTTTAGCCCTCAAGCTTATGGGGAAGCATGGCCAAATGAGCATAGCATAGCGGAACTCTTCTCACTTCCTTCCTGAGGGATAGGGGATGGTGTAAAGAAAAAACCAAGACATGAAGCAATCTATAACGGAAAAGGTATTAGGTTCGGGTACTGGGTGGGTCAAACATCTAATAAGTGTCCAACGTAGTCTAAATAACCTGCCAAGGAATTCTCTGAAAGGGTTCAGTCCGTACGAACTATTGTTCGGGACTAGAATGATAATCCAAGATCTTGATAGTCAGACTTCAGTGGTTAAAGACAAAAGCTTTGATATCAAAGATCGTTTGGCTATTTTGCAGGACTTAAATGAAACAAGAAAAGACCTGAGCAACATAAAACTGAAACAACAGCCAACAACCACTGAAGAGAAACCACCTGTCCCAGCAAGGCCTGTCTGGATTCCAAAAGTCGGGGATCTAGTCAGAGAAAAGATCGCGGTAAAGAAGGAATTTGGGCCTTCTTACAGAAAAGCAGTTCCTGTCTTGTCTGTCAACGGGACAAGATCAGTAGTACTACCGCCCCTTGCTGGTAAAAAGGAGAACCGAGTTGTATCCATCGACCTGGTTAAACCACAATCATGTGGCCGATAACAAACAGTAGGCCAAGTGGACTCCCAAGAAGTAGCAGAACAGCAATGTTTGCTACGAATACAGAGGCTCAAAATGGAAGACTGATCACATTTGGGAAATCTACAGTGAATCAACAAGGACTATGCAACAAAGCAATGGAACTTGAACCTCTTAAAACCCAAATTAAAACTTTTCATCAAGAAACAACAACCTATGATGATGTAACTGCAGACTTTGCTAATGAAACAAAGCAAAATCCAAAAACAATTGGAACAATTGACAGAACAGCATCCGGCTACTTCATCAACTTCGATGATTCATCTGAAGACCTGAGTGAAGCAAAGAAACAGCCATCAACAACAACTTTTAAAGACAAAGCTAAGGAACTTTTTCAACAGCTGAAAGAAACCTATCTGATCTCTCCATGGATTGAATTTTGGGTGGCCTTCGGTGCATTTATCCTCATTCTTTGGCTCATCCTAGTACTATGTTTGGGACATTTCATTGAGGGGAAATATGCTAAAATGGACACAGCAAGTCAGAAAATCAACTTGGTCCTTAAACCACACACATCTTCACACATCGAGAAAAGAGAACTTTCTTCAGTAAACTTCACAGCCAATCCTATACCAGGTGGTGTAGCATGGGACAAAACTGATTATGAAATCTATGGTCCGGTTGAAATCCTGAAGTATCCACACCAATTCAAGATCTCATTGAGTGACTTTGTAAAACCAAGGTCATTTGCAGATGATTGGGACTTTGAAAGTATCAATGATATGATGTCTGATCTTGTTATGTGTGCTAAATTCACAGAACATGATTATTTGCAGGGTTCGTCTAATTATGATCAGATGTTCTGCTACAACCATTATGGTAACCATTATCTACATAAATCTGCTCAACCTAGAAATGTTTTAAATTATAACCAATGGGAACATTGTGCTACTCCTCCAAAAGATAGCTCAAAAACATTTTATGATAAATATTCATACTTTTCAGGGTTTAACACAAGTAATGCAGAAACATTTTATTTCAAATTGTCAAATAAGACAGGTATGAAGACCATGCTTACAAACACAAAATTGATATATTCCGATTCATTCTTTGAACAAATGAATACATTTTGGTTTGATTTCTGGAACAATAATATTGAAGCAAAAACTGTTTGGGGTACAAGAGATTGGCAAGTACGAGGTATAGAATCATTGTTTAGAGCCTGCATGATCCCAGAACAAATTATATTTTTGCACGACACTATTCAACAAACTACCTGTCTTGGCTTAGCCAAAATCAAAGATTTGATCAAACCGTCTATTCCAAAGCCAACAGTGAACAGTAATAGCTCTATAGATGTTGAGATAGACGTAAACCATATATTAAACCAAAACAGAACACATCCTGAATGGAAAAAATGGTTGATCTGGCCCACAGATACAAATAACTGTCAAGACAGATTCCTGAACAAAGAACAGGGGTTCACATTGACTAGGCCAGACCCTAGATATTCCCAAAGACAACATCCAGGGATAGTAACAACCTACAGCGTGGGCAAGCTCTGCCTTCAATGGCTACAAACGTCCACACTGGCTGAAATTAAGCAACACCTAACTTTACTTACAGAAGGTGCTGACTTGCGTGATTTCATATTGGGACCACGCAAACAGCGTCAAAAACGTTTCATAGCGGCCTCTATATATGCAGCTTATAACGAAATTTGGAAAGTAACTCAAATTGAGACAGCAGAAAAAATACGGGAAATTGACCGTATTAATTTGGAAAAATCACTTTCTGTGGTGGACAATGGGTTAATGACTCTGTCCTCCAGAATATATTCTCTGGACAGCATTGTGTCTTCAGCAATCGATATAATATCACAAGACTTACTGATGTTACAACACGGTCAGTCCCAATTGCGTTCTATTGTACAGCTTGGCTGGACGTTACAAAATGTGCGTTCTGGCTATGTGCCTTGGCATTTAATCAACACAACGTCATTATTTAATATCTTTAATCTCACTGATAAACAAATCAGTTTGGCACAGAAGGGTGCTGACTATACAATTCTGAGCATTGAAAAACTTGAGAGATTACCATTGACAATGTCAGAACGACCTGTCATTGAATGGATAATACATGGAATAATAAATATTCCCATACCTACTTTCCAGTTTCAATTCTGCCAAAAATATATACCGGCAGGCGAGTATGAAAGGTTGGGTAAAGGATACATTAAGTCAATATGGAACTTGCCCTATACACACGAATGTGTCAGCAATAAAGGCCAGAAAGTGTTTCTCAGTGGCGATAATTGTGCAAGATCACTGAGCGGTACACTTCTGTGTCAGGGTATTAGTTTGCACGGAGCCTGTGAAGGGACTTCAAATAACCTTTCATGTTACCAGCTAGGCACACCTGCAACACGAATAGAACCATTCTTTAGGAGACTCTCGAACGGGAGTTACATTCTAATTGTAGATCGCAGATGTTGTAGTTTGCTGCCCGGAAAACCTTATCTCATAAATGTGACTAGGAAGGTCATGTGCTGTGAACATGTATTGTTCCCCAGCGACTCTGCAGACAGGGAGGCAAGGTTATGGCCCGATTTGAAAATTGCTTCTATTCGAATAGATACTTTAAGCAGAATGAAGACTGTGCTCCTACAGACGCCGACGAGGCTCACGTCATCAAAAGAAACGTATGATCTCCAAGTTGCAAGGACAACAGAAGAGATTCATTCATTGTTATCAACTAATTCCCCCATACATTTCGCAGAAATACTGAACGAAATCTTAAATATTTCTGATACCACTGGTATCTCCAGTATATTTAAAGCAGTGTTTTCGGGTGCTTTAACTCCATTCAAAGCCATCCTGGGTATTTTTCCAGACTTTGTCCATTCCATTTTTGGCGGACTTCCTCTCCTTTTAGGACTAGTAGCGGGTATTCTATTTTTGATCCTGGTATTTCGCTATGGCAAACCGTGTCACAGACAAAACACCTGCGACAAGGGAAGAAATGATCCTAGCCATTGGCTACCGGGACCGGGTAACTAAAATCCTTGGACTATCCCGGCTTAGAGACCTGAACATGACTTGGTTTCTTTCATTTAGACCAATGTGGCAAAGTTGTGTTATGCCTGTATTAAGATGCTTGCTATGCGGCGAAGAATGCGTGTTGGACACCTGTCTGGCACTACAATCGGATGTGCCAATGGACGCAGATACCTTGTTGGGTCCGGTAACGGCTCATGCATTGTGCTGTCCCCAGCGGCTACCAATCCTGATGACGGCATTCGTGGAGTCTTCACCACTACGATTGAGGGGTAGTGAAGTACAAGATGAAAGCAGCATCGATCAGGTACGATCTTCAGTCAGCTATGCTGATCAAAACATCAATGGAGGCAATCATGCTCAAGCTCATGAATGCATGGTAACAACTTTTTCCGAATTAGTGGAACTTACGCAAGAAGCTGTTGACAGTTTTTTCAACAGTCTAAATGATATGATGTTTTCACCAGAACAGCAGGAATAACTTTGAGCAAATTGGCACTCGGAGTTCCCTACATGCTGAATTTGGCCTTCAACTTTTTAAAGAAAAGCGATATGAAAAATTCTCTCATAATTTTTTCAGACTGCAAGAACTTTTCCCCAATTCCAAAATATTTACGATTTTTGGGACACTTATCTTCTGCTTAAAGTAGACGTTATTCTTAGAGAACTAAATTTCTATTTTTAGGTAGTCACAAGACATTCGCTATGCTAGCACTGTTATACATAAATTTATGATTGTGATGAAATGGTCTCGCATTTTTTTTTCTGTATTTAGAGCCATTTCATGTGTAATTTTCGCGTTTATTGATGCTGAATTTAGAAATATGCGTTATATGTTTAGCATTATTAGACAACTTGTGCATATAGTATACGTGACAGTATATGTGATTGTGTTTCAGTACGCTTGGCTGGTGGCAGCAGCCTGGCCCTCGTGAACCCTGCTAATCATTGCTTTGCAGTGCAGTCACTCAGAAGAAGCGGTAGCTTGTTCTAGCGCGATTTAGGCGCTAGCGCGAAGGAATATTTTAATTGACATTTTAAATCACTAAAATCATTTAAGCACTTTGCTGTTATCACTTACCTGCACTGTTGTATTTTTTGTGTCGTCCGCCCCGTTCCATCGCGGCTGGTGCCGTTTGTGTGGAGGGTGAGACGTGCCGCCATCTTTGGTGTAGCCGGACCAGACTGAGCGGTCTAGCTATCCTCGGAGGCAGGCCATAAAACTCTCTCTCATTCAGGGCCACTCGAGTACGCTTGGCTGGTGGCAGCAGCCTGGCCCTCGTGAACCCTGCTAATCATTGCTTTGCAGTGCAGTCACTCAGAAGAAGCGGTAGCTTGTTCTAGCGCGATTTAGGCGCTAGCGCGAAGGAATATTTTAATTGACATTTTAAATCACTAAAATCATTTAAGCACTGTGCTGTTATGACTTACCTGCACTGTTGTATTTTTTGTGTCGTCCGCCCCGTTCCATCGCGGCTGGTGCCGTTTGTGTGGAGGGTGAGACGTGCCGCCATCTTTGGTGTAGCCGGACCAGACTGAGCGGTCTAGCTATCCTCGGAGGCAGGCCATAAAACTCTCTCTCATTCAGGGCCACTCGAGTACGCTTGGCTGGTGGCAGCAGCCTGGCCCTCGTGAACCCTGCTAATCATTGCTTTGCAGTGCAGTCACTCAGAAGAAGCGGTAGCTTGTTCTAGCGCGATTTAGGCGCTAGCGCGAAGGAATATTTTAATTGACATTTTAAATCACTAAAATCATTTAAGCACTGTGCTGTTATCACTTACCTGCACTGTTGTATTTTTTGTGTCGTCCGCCCCGTTCCATCGCGGCTGGTGCCGTTTGTGTGGAGGGTGAGACGTGCCGCCATCTTTGGTGTAGCCGGACCAGACTGAGCGGTCTAGCTATCCTCGGAGGCAGGCCATTAAAACTATGTGCATCCAGGAGCGCAGCGGACGAGCGCAGCGGGCGCGACGAATGCGCGCCGAAGTTGCGCACAAGTCAAGCCCGTCTGCGCCCGTCCGCGGCAGACCGGGGCTCGGGGCCAGAACCCCTGGTCAAAAATACAAATACTCCGCTGCTTCGCTGCTGTCATTAAGACCCTCTGACAGCGCTAGCTTCCCCCCACCCTCTCACATTTTAAAGCGTGCCGCCACGTATGGTATTTTAAAGCCTGATTTTAGGCTTGTAAAAGCCCACAAGGCCGCACTTTGGTCTGCCCCTTTATCCCCACATGTGCCTCAGACTACTCTCAAATGTTTTTACCTAAACACCAGGTCCATGGTAAAACATCACTTGGACATCTTCCTTCTGCTTCAGGCCGAACAACCAGATTTTCTATGTTTATCTGAGACTTGGCTTAATGAGGCATCCTTACCTCACATCCTGGCGGCAGTTCCCGCTGAGTACTACATACTGCATGTTGATAGGTCACTTGGCAAAAGGGGCGGAGGGGTCGCTGCGATTATTCGCAAAAACCTAAAGTCTCCCTCTTACCATCTTTTGATCTGACAGGATCAGACAATTTAATTTTTAAAATGGATTTGGACACGGGATCACTTCTTGTAATCCTCATATATCGCCCCCCTCAAAACATGCCCACTTTTGTTGCATCCCTAGCGGGACAACTTGCCCCCTTGATTATTACCCATGACAAAATTGTACTGCTGGGAGATTTTAATCTTTGGCTGGACTCTGTGGAATCTGACTCTCAGGCAGCCACACTGAAAGAAACTTTTTTGGACCTCAATCTCATTCAACACATTCATCTCCCTACCCATGAGAAAGGGCATAGCCTTGACCAAATTTGGTCTCAAAACATCTCTCTGGCAGTTAACTCCATCTTGCCTTGCATCTGGTCGGATCACTTCTTGATCAATTTCAGCATGACCATTGCAAAAAACAGTAAACCTATGTCTCAACAAGGTGGGAAGGCAAGAATGTGGAAGAATGTTGCTATTCCAGCATTTCTTGATTCATTAACCTCCACCTGTCCATCATTTGATCAGGACATTGACAAATCAGAAAAGGCTTTTTCAGAGTGGCTGCTCCAGGCAGCTGATGTTCATGCACCCTGTATTGACTTCTCCCGCTCTCGCCCCAATGACGCTCACAGGTGGTTTACACCTCACCTGAAAAACCTTAAACTTAAGGTTCGTCAAATGGAGCGCAAGTGGCGCGTAGCCTATTTAGAACACGATAGGGTCAACTTTCGCAAGGCTCGCAGGGACTATCAAAATCTCATTCTTAAATGCAAAACTAATTATTTCTCGGATAAAATTCTCAAGGCCCAAAATAAGTCAAAAGAGCTGTTCAATATTGTGGAGAATCTCAGCTCTAATGATAGAACTTCTCTTCCGATAGTCCCCACCCAAGAATTTTGTAACACACTGAATTCTTTTTTCTTTGATAAAATTTGTACTATCAAGCAAAGTATCCCCATCACTCAGCTTCCTTTTTTGTTTGAAGACACTCTGTACAACCCTGCCACCTTAGACTCCTATCCCCTCATAGATAATGTCAAATTACTCAAACTTCTAACCAAAGTCAAAACTGGCTCCCCCGATGACATCTGTCCCCCTCACATCTTGAAAGAAGTGGGCACCAATCTTCCCGGGTGTCTACTTTCTTTAATGAATGTGTCTCTTTTACAGGGCAAAGTTCCATGTAGTCTGAAAAAAGCTCTTCTCGTTCCCCTCATAAAAAAGGCAGGAGCAAACCCACTAGATCCTATTAATTACAGACCTATATCGTTGCTGCCATACTGTGCCAAACTTATGGAGTCACATGTTTGTGAAAGTATCTCCAGCTTTCTGGAAAAAACCGAGTACTTGGCACCGAATCAAGCAGGGTTCCGACCTTGCCATTCTACCGAGGCGGTCATTCTCTCGGTGTTAAACACTCTAAGGCGGAATGCAGATGCAGGAATCCATCAGGCGCTTGTGCTACTGGACCTTTCTGCTGCATTCGACACGGTCGACCACACCATCTTGGTCGACCGTGTCGAACAGGCAGGTCTTAGGGGTCCTGCATTGAGCTGGATCCGCTCTTTCCTTACGGGCCGTACTCAATCGGTCAGATTGGGCTCTTTCTCTGCTCCCACTATATCTACCACCTGCGGGGTACCACAAGGTTCCTCGTTATCCCCCCTGCTTTTTAATGTATACCTACGCCCTCTTTTGCACTCCCTTCGGAATGCAAATGTAACCATCTTCAACTATGCGGATGACTTGCAGCTCATCTTCCCTCTTAACACCCAGGACTCAGTGGTTGAATTTCAAAGAACTATGTCCCACATACTGAGTTGGATGAGCTGCAATCATCTGAAGCTCAACCCGGGCAAGACCGAGCTGGTCTTGCCCGGACAGAGCTCGCTTAGTTGGAATTCCAGCTTTTGGCCCATTAGTATGGGAGTCCCCCCATCTAAGTCATCTGTGGTCAAGAGCCTAGGTATCTTCATTAGCGAGGATCTCTCGCTAAAAAGACAGGTTGGAGCGGTGGTATCCTCCAGTATCTTCCAATTGAAGAAAATTTAAAAAATTGCTCGCTTTTTTACCTTAGCAGCCCTCACACAGATTGTCATCTCCTTGGTTCTGTCCAGGCTGGACTTTTCTAACAGTCTCTATCTTGGCCTCCAAATAGGAGAGCTCAAACGTCTCCAGCTTGTTCAGAACCAAGCCGCCAGGCTTCTTCTGAATATACCCAGGAGGCAATCTATTAGATCTGGCCTTAAACAGCTACACTGGTTGCCAGTTGAGCAGCGTGTGGCCTTCAAGGCCGGGTGCATATTGTTCAGGTCTCTGAATGACTCTGGCCCTTTATTCATCAGAGATTTATTCAAAAAATACTGCCCCTCCCGTCATCTCCGATCTACTTATAAATCACTTTTGATCGTACCTCCATTTAAAAGGAAACGCCTTGGAGGCAGCTGTTTTGACCACCTAGCTGCTGGTCTTTGGAACTCTTTCCCCCTCCATATAAAGCTGAACGATAACATCCTCCGCTTTAGACAATCCCTGAAAACTTGGCTTTTCACCCAAGCTCACTACTGACAGCACAGCTCCTCTTACTGACTGCCTTGCCTGGTTCCTTTTCTATAGCGCCATGAAGCCTTCGGGCGTACGAGCGCTCAATAAATTCCAATTAACATTAACATTAACATTAACATATATTCAATAAAATCAAATTTCCGGAATGCATATAAATGTATTTTTGGGGTGGTACGGTATACACAAACGCTACTGATATTCACTATGCCTAGATTTGTAAATATGGACATAGTCTACGTGGAGTGGGGGTGATGTATTCCTATAGGTACTGTATCGATTCCCCTATTCCTGACCCTGGTTTGGTTAATAATTAACTAGCAGCCATCCAACGGTGCAAAAACCGTTATCTGATTAAGCCACACCACGGCACAGAAGCGCCTTATCTGATTAGGTCATAACGCATGCCATCTAATTAGACAAGCGATATTCCTCCAGCCCCTGATAAGGCATACGGAGTTCTCAAAACAAATCAAACCTACAGCGACCTGGGAAATTCCCATAGCCATTGTTTTGATTTCACCGAGAACTTCAGCAAAAGAATGTGCGAACAAGCCCGTTCATATGACATCCTTATTGACGTATATATGTCCATCCTTACGTCAATCTCGGTACCTTTCAGGTATAAATATTACCGACATTGCCTTAAGCAAACACATGCGGTGGTGACGAGATCGGAGCAGCGAGACGTGCTGAGGAGCCCAGCAGAGAGCGAAGCCCACAGACGCTGCCCCGCCTTCCTGAAGCGCTGAGAACGAGACGCTGCCTTTCTCCTGCCGAGAAATCCAGCTCCGGCGCTTCCAAGCAGCCCTCGCAGGCAGCTGGAATATCAAGACCTGGGATAAGAGATACCAGCCCTCCATCATTCTAGATCTCAGGTACAGAACTGAATAACCCCTTGCAGAGAATTCTCGAGTCAGTCCCTTGGCAAAACAAACTTAAGTTAAACTGCTACTTATCTACTCCCGCCCACGTATTAGGCTTAGGTCAGGTACATTGGGGTAGGCGTGGTTAGAAGCACCAGTTGAGTACGATTAGTCAAATGTATATATGTATGTATCTATTTTATCCATTTTAAAGTATCATATGGCTCAGAAACCATATCAATGCTTTTACAGTATTATTTTATAATTATGTCTCTACTGTATGCACTTTACTTAACTAAAAGTATTGCAATAATAGCGATTCATTTCTCTTGTATGAGAAAAGAGACTGATCAATAAATAACATCTTTTATTGAACCACGCCCATCTCTTATTTCTCTACAAACTGGTGAAACTAAGAATGCACGTACTGACTGAGTAAAATAAGTTGTCTATTGTTTTCACACGACTCTAGAGATACACTCTTGATTAGGGGAGAGCAAAGTTGTCATGTTCTATGGTTGTCAGAAACTAAATCCCTTCTTGTCTATCCAGGGAGGTTAAAATCCTCCTTGTCTATTCGAGAAAGTTTCTAGTGAACTCTGAGCTAGCTGGCAAACACAAAACTTTAAGTCTAATATCGTCGGTAGAAGACCTAGTTAACCTCTGCCCTAGGTCTATACTATTGAAGATATCATTCCAATGCGCAGAGCCTATTGGGATAATAGGAACTACACTACAAAAGCAGCCCTGGTCCTGAGAACCATTCGATCAGCATGAATGGTCAAGAAAGGGGGCTTGAAACTAAGAGCTTGAAGCTCACTAACCCTCCTTGCCGAGGTTATTGCAACAAGAAAAACTGCCTTAATGGTAAGAAACCTCATGGGACATTTGTGAAGAGGCTCAAAGGGAGCACCCATCAAAAAAGTCAATACAAGATTTAAATCCCACTGAGGCACAATAAAAGGTGAAGGAGGGAACTTATTAGAGAGGCCCTTCAAAAACCTTAACACCACAGGAGACTTGAAAAGAGAAGGCTGGTCAGGCAAACAGAGAAATGCCGACAGCGCTGAAAGGTAACCCTTCACCGAGGCAACCGCAAGCCCCTGCTGCGCCAGAGAAAGGGCAAACTGGAGAACATTAGACAAATGGGCTTTCAAAGGGTCAATAGACCTTTCCCCACACCACGTGACAAATTTCGACCATCTATAAGAATAGATGGACTTAGTGGAGTCACGCCTGGCTGACAAGATGACATCCACAACGTCAGGCGGGAGGGAAAAGGAATTCAGGTTGCCCCGTACAATCTCCAGGCATGAAGGTGCAATGTCTGGAGGTGGGGGTGTAGAACCTGCCCCTCCATCTGAGAGAGGAGGTCTGCCCTGAGAGGGAGACGGAGCGGCGGGTGAGAGGAGAGGTGGAGAAGATCTGTATACCACACCCTTCTTGGCCAGTCCGGGGCGACCAATATGACTTGGGCCCGGTCCTGGCGAATCTTCCTCAGAACCCGAGGAATCAAGGGTATGGGAGGAAACGCGTAAAGGAGTTGACCTCTCCAACTCAACTGAAACGCGTCCCCCAAGGCTCCTTGCATCGGATACTGGAGACTGCAGAATGACAGGCAGTGAGCATTCTCGTGAGTGGCGAACAGGTCCACCCGAGGAGTTCCCCACATCTGAAAGATGCCGTGAACCACCTCCGGGTGAAGCCTCCACTCGTGGTCGGCAGAGAACTGCCGACTGAGACTGTCGGCACGAACGTTCAACACTCAGGCCAAATGATTCGCCATCAGACAAATCTGATGGTCCTGAACCCAGGACCAGAGATGCAGAGCCTCTCTGCAGAGACACTGCGATCCTACTCCTCCCTGCTTGTTGATATACCACATCGCGGTCGTGTTGTCCGTCAGGACTTGAACCGACTGACCGCGAAGGGAAGGGAGGAAGGCCTTGAGCGCTAAACGTATCGCCCGCAATTCTAGAAGGTTGATGTGAAGCAACCTTTCCCCTGGAGACCAAAAGCCCTTGACCTCCAGATCCCCCAGATGAGCACCCCACCCGAGAGTGGATGCATCCGTTATCACTGTGGCCACCGATGGAGGCAGTTGGAAAGGTTTTCCTTGAGACAGGTTGCCTTCCACGCCCCACCAAGACAGATCCGCCGCAGCTTCTCTGGAGATCCTCACTGACTCCCTGAGATCTCCGTTGTGCTGATACCACTGCCTGCGGAGGCCCCACTGGAGCGCCCTCATGTGCCAGCGCGCATGGTTGACCAACAGAATGCATGAAGCCAACAGACCGAGCAGGCGAAGGACCTTCAGGACTGGAACGACCGCTCCATTGTAAAATAAAGGAATCATCTCCTGTATGTCGCGAATCCTTTGAGGAGGAGGGAATGCACGACATACAGTTGTGTCCAGTACAGCACCTATGAACAGGTTGCGCTGGGAGGGCACCAGGTGAGACTTGGGCATGTTTATTGAAAAACCCAACCTGTACAACAACTGGGTTGTCTCTCGCAGATGATGGAGCACTCTCTCTGACGACTCTGCTTTGATCAGCCAGTCGTCCAAATAAGGGAATACTGGAATCCCTGATCTCCTGAGATGCGCCGCCACCACTGCCATCACTTGGTGAAGACTCGAGGCGCAGTAGTAAGTCCAAACGGAAGGACCGCAAACTGGTAATGCTGCGATCCCACCGTAAAACAGAGATACCTCCTGTGCGACTTCAGGATTGGGATGTGAAAGTAAGCATCCTGCAAGTCGAGCGACACCATCCAGTCTTCTTCTTGCAGCGCTTGAAGAACCTGAGCAAGCGTGAGCATCTTGAATTTCTCCTGTTTCAGATAGAGATTCAAGATCCTGAGATCCAGGATTGGACGAAGTCTGCCATCCTTTTTTGGAATCAGGAAATACCGGGAGTAGCATCCCTGACCCCTTTCCTGCTCTGGGACCACCTCTATCGCACCCTTCCTTATCAGAGTCAACACTTCCTCCTGCAGAAATGACAGATGTTCCTCGGTGCAATACCCCTGGCAAGGAGGGTAATTGGGAGGGAATTCCCAAAAGGGAAGGGCATACCCATTTTCTACAAGATTGAGAACCCAAAGATCTGATGTAACCGATTCCCAATCCTGTAGAAAATGGGTAAGCCGGCCCCCAACCGGACCCACATGATCCTGAATGGCGGATCTAGGGCTGCTTCTCAGGGGCAGGGGGGTTGGAGGAAGTGGAGGAGGAAGAGGCCTGACGTCCACGAGGACGTGCTCTCTGCTTTCCCCTATATGACCTATATAAGGAATTTTGCTGCTGCTGCTGTTGCTGCTGCTGCTGCTGGCCTTGCCGGAAATTCCGAAAGGAAGAGCGACCAAAACCCCTGAATCTTCTGCCAGTCGAAGAACCTCTTATCTGGAGACCTAAAGACTTGGCAGTCGCTCTACTATCCTTAAACCTCTCAAGGGCCGCATCAGCTTTCTTCCCAAAGAGGCCAGAACCATCGAAGGGAAGATCTAACAATGTAGCCTGAACATCCGCCGAAAAGTCCGAGGATTTCAACCAGGCGGACCTCCTAGTAGAGACAGCAGTGCCCATGATGCGCGCCACCGAGTCTGCAGTATCCAGACCACTCTGAATGACCTGGCGAGCTGCTGCCTGAGCGTCAGAGATCACTTCCTCAAAGTCCTTCCTGCTGGCATCAGGAACCTTTGGAGCAAGAACACGCAAAGAGTCCATAAGTTCATGCATATACCTCCCCATCAGACAAGTGGCATTTGTTGACTTCAATGCCATACTGGCAGAGGAGAAGGTCTTCTTTGCCACCTGATCCTGCTTCTTTGCCTCCTTTTCACAAGGAACCTGGGGAAAAGCACTAACGTTCTTCTTGGAACATGCAGCCTGAATGACTAAGCTCTCCGGTGAAGGGTGAGAGGTCAAAAAGGCAGGGTCCTCAGGGGCAACCCTGTACCTCCTGGCTACACTCTTAGAAACAGCAGGAGCCGACAACGGTTTCTTCCATACCTCCAAAATGGGCTCTGTCAGAGCATCATTAAAAGGAAGAAGAGGTTCCACCACTGAACTTGGAGAATGCAAGACTTCAGTCAGAATATTAGACTTAAATTCCGCAGTCGGCAAAGTCAATTTAAGGAGATCAGCAGCCTTCCTCATAACCAAATGATAGGGTTGAACATCCTTAGAAGGCGTACTAGAGCCTGAGGGCAACTCCCACTCTGGAGAGAAATCCAGGCTTCCTGCGTATGCCAACTCCTCAAAACAGTCCTCATCCAATTCACCTTCTTCCATATCAGAATGTGAATCTAAATACCTCCTTTCTTCCAACAGGCGTTGAGCCTCCCTTCTGGATCTCACCTTGACACGTTTTGCAACCGGATCCACCATCGAATCTGACGGATTCGGGATCGACGTCGGAATCGAACTCGATGGCTCGGAGGGATGTGCTCGAGGCCGACTCGGAGCTGGCGACGTCGGGACCGGCGTCGATGGCTTTGGTGGAGGCGGAAAATGCCAAGGCGGCGTCGGAGCCGGCATGTAAGGCATAAACGGAGCTGGAGGATAGGAGTGAGGAACTCCTAAACTAAAAGCCAGAGGACCCATGGGACCCCAAGGTGCACCAGAGGGGTACCACGCCCTTGAAAAGACGCCATACATTGCGTTGAGAAACGCAGATGGGTCCTGGCCTGGGGTTGGAAAGGGTGGTTGAAAACCCTCAGGCTGGCCTTGAGGAGTGCTCGGATTCGGCTCATCAATAGGCGCGGAATCCACATCCTCTCGAACCTCTTCCTCTTCTCGGGCCGGGGACGGCGCCGGAGACGGATTCGGAGACGGATTCGGAGACGGATTCGGAGCCGGAGTCGGAGACCGCACCCGCGACTCCGATGGAGAGGCCTCACCTTCAGGTTCTGGTTCCGAAACATCAAGAGTCACCACCTTCGAACGTACCTTCTTCGGTGACCTCGACCCCGACTCCTTACCGGAACGATGTCGGGACTCATGTCTCCTCTTCTTATGTTTCTTCTTCTTCGAAACATGATCCGAAACCGACTTCGAAGATGACCTCCCTCGAGACCCAGACCTCGACCTCGATCTTGACCTCGACCTCGCCCTTCGAGAACGAGATCTCGACGACTTCTCCTTTCCAGCTTTCATCTTAGCCACCAGGAGCTTCGCCTCTCTCTCCCTCAGGGCCTTCGGGTTCATCTTCTTACACGAAGAACAATCATCCATATCATGGTCCGAGCTCAAGCACCAGATGCAGTCGCTGTGTGGGTCGGTAATGGACATCATTTTACCGCATTCTCTGCAGGGCTTGAAACCGGTTTTCTTTGAAGACATCGTCGAAGAGACAGGATACAGAGAAGCAGAAAATGGCAACAATTAGACAACAAAGTATCAGTTGGCTACTGAGATTCCCGATAACCGTTAGCGTCGACGACGCGGAAAAAAGGGAACTGATGTCATCACGCCGGCGTGGGCCTGTTATAGGCGTCGGTGACGTCAGCGGAGTCGCGTGCGAGGCCGTGTCTCTGTGACGTCCAAGTCCACGTCGGCGCGAGGCTACGAAAAGAATTTCCGAATGTTGCTGACGCAAGGGAATATTCACAAGGTGAGAAATCCACACGGCAGATGTATCTATCAGAAGAATTGCGACTGGGGCATGCTAAACTCCACCAGCAGATCGCAAAACGATTTGAGGGAGCCATCGCTTACAACGTCTCCCAAGGTGGAAATGCCAATGTCGCCCCAACCCTGAAAGCCCTGAAGGGCCGCCAAGTCGGGCAGGCGCCCATTGTGCCACAGGGGGGTTTCTTCCGTAAGTGTGTTCCACCACCCCATACGCTTCAGAGATTGTCACCAAATCTGGAAGACTACTTTCGTAACTGGAGGCAATGTACCACGCAGCGCTGGTGAATAAAGTAACGTAGGGAGAGTGGACTGCTTCATCAGAAATGTAAAATGTAAATAAATGTAGAGGTCGAGTCCCTCCTGTCTCCATACCACCACTCGTTGAGGACCAACAGGTGCGAGGCCTGGTAATATGAAAGGATATCCGATGTTGCGAGACCTCCACAGTATGTGGAGAGAAAGCGCGTACGCAATGCAACACGCACCGCTCCCCCCCCCCCCAGAGAAACTGCCCCAGAGCCGAGTTTTCCAGCCGGAACCATCTGGGCGCGATCGGGTGCGGGTGGTTCTGCAATTGGTACAGCAAGCGGGGGGAGTGCGACCATTTTGAATATTGCTGACCTGCCATATATTATTAGTGGCATTCGAGCCCATGTCTTGATATCCGCCTGTACGCGCTCCCAAACTGGCACAACATTCCGCTCCCAGGTCACCGCTGGCACATCAGATAGGAAAACGCCCCGATATTTAAGGCCCCCCATCGCCAACTGTAGCGTAGACGCACACGTACCCACTCCATCCCGAGCCCCCAGCACCCAGAGCGTAGACTTACAAGGGTTCATGTACAGCCCGGACTCCGCCCCAAAGATTCGCATATGATCTCCAGGATCCGCGGCCCTGACTTATTCAACGCTGTTAAAAAGAAAAGGACGTCGTCCCCGTATAGTGCTATATTATCTGAGAGACCAGTAGCCCACTCAAATCCCTCCATCTACGCATCAATACACACCCAGGCCGCAAGTGGTTCCATAGCCAAGGCAAATAAATAAGGCAACGGGGGCACCCCTGCCGGGTGCCACGATGGATTGCGTAGCCAGGCAATACCGCACCCACCACCCGGACCGACGCTGTCAAGTCAGTGTATAGTAGCTGCACATACGACAAAAACCGGGGGCCAAGATTAAGCAGACGGAGATGGGCGAACAGGTAGACCCAGCTCAGGGAGTTGAATGCCCTATCCATGTCCGCCAGTAGGAGCGCCGCCTGCACCCCTGTGCGCCAGACTGCTGCCAGGGCTACGTGGGCTCGCCGTATGTTGTGCTGTGTCGCCCTCTGGGGCATGAACCTGGCCTGGTCCGGGTGGACCAAAGCGGAGATACACAGCAGAAGGCGGTTGGCCAGAGCCTTGGCGAAGACTTTTGCCTCCACATTAAGCAGAGAGATGAGGCGGTAGGAGGCATTCTGCTCCGGAGGCTGACCCGGCTTATGAAACACCACAACCTCCGCGTGTCGCCAGTCCTGGGGGAGCTGACCGATCTCCCTGGCCTCCTCCAATGCTGCCTGATAGTAAGACGCCAGCTGCAGATTGTACCTACGATGAAACTCAGCGGGGAACCTATTGGGTCCCGGGGCCTTCCCCGAATTGAGTTCTCCCAGTGCCTTGCCCTTCCTCCACCAAAAGGGGAGCTCAAGCCGTTGGCGAGTATCATCGGATGCCACTTTGGGCGGGAGGTCTGCAATAAATTTGTCCACCGTCGACTCAGAGAGACACTCCCGCGAAGCATATAAATCAGCGTAATAAGTGGTGACACTCTCAGCGGCACTCCACTCTCATCATGCACCCCTGGAAGGGCCTGTGGATGAAACACGCCCTGACAGAGCCGATGTAGCATTGTCTCCCCATTGGCAGATTCTACTACGTGTCGCCAGCCAGACCTGACAGGCCTCATCAAGTAGGAGAGAGGCGTACGATTGCTGTGCCTGCAGCAGCTGACGTACCACCAGGCCACCGCCCGCTTCCCGGCTCTGACGCTCCAGAGCCTCAACCTCCGCCCTGACCAACTCGTACCTGCGTTTTCTACGGGCCGCTGTACACCACGCTGGAAACCGACCCACATTGGCTGCAAAATAATCCGCAATCGCCTCCCGCATGTGTCTCTCATAGTCGACATTCTGCAAATGCCAAACCGCTAGCCGCCAGCGGAAGAGCTGTCGCCCCCTACCCAGCCGCAACTCCACAGACACCGGAGAATGGTCCGACAGCCCCCTGGGAAGGATCCCAGCAGACCTCACGTTCGTCACTATCGCCCGGGGGACAAAAATGTAGTCGAGTCTAGAGAATGATTTATGTACTGCCGATAGATAGGTAAACTCCCTCTTGTCGCCATGTATGTGTCGCCAGTTGTCCACCCAGTCCAGGCCCGTAACCAAGGAGTGCAGTTTCGTGGGATGTGTACTGTTCGCAACCCCTCCTGTCCTATTTCTGGCCCTACCCATATCCATAACATTGTTCCAGTCTCCACCCACCACTGTGGCTACATCTGGCATATCGGCCCACAGTGAAAGCAGCAGCTCGACTAAGGACCACTGTAATGGGGGGGGCATACACACAACCCACCACAATGGGATCCTCCCCAATCTTGCCCAGAAGAAAGACTAGCCATCAGGCATCAAGCAGGGTGTAACAATGACCGGAGAACCCGACAGTGTGCATGTGTATAGTGGTGTGCCCAGTGTAAAAGCGCAACCCAAACCCCCAGCCAAACCCCGTTCCCACAACATACCCCCCCACCCCATACCTCAAAAACTCTGAAGTACCTGTCGCAGCGGGATCCACACCATACCCCCAACCGGGAGGCACAGTCTGTACCCACCAATGGATCCCCAACTCACAGCCCATGGCCCCCAGGCCCACTCCCCACACACACCAATCTGGTGGGGGTTCAGCCCTCCTAGGGGCTCCCTCAACAAAGGAAAGCTTAATCAGTCACATAGTCCTGTTGGAGAAGCATCTCGGCACCATGCAACACACGAGAATCATGGATCTACTCAGTAGTTGTAGGTGTGTGTGAGCAGCTTGAAGGTCCCTCTTTTTTCGAAGTAGAGCCAGTTGAGGTCCTGTAGGTGCTGGGTGATGTGGTCTTGTCGTGGGATGTCGAGGACGAGTCTGGCTGCAGCGTTCTGGACGGTCTGGAGTTTGTGGAGCCGAGATTTGTTGATTCCGGCATAGAGGGCATTCCGGTAGTCCAGCCTTCTGGTGATGAGTGCATGGGTGACAGTCTTCCTGGATTCGCGAGGGATCCATTTAAAGGTCTTGCAAAGTATGTGGAGGGTGTTGAAGCATGTATAGGCTACGATGTTGGCCTATGGGTCTGTCACATGAACCATCTTTATCCACTTTAAATCTACCTACGAAGGAGATTGGTCATGTTATATGCCCTGCTCTATCAGTCACACAGTGTGTGACATCAAAGAATAGTGGGAGCAGTAACAAGGGCAGACCCACCAAAGTGTGTGACTGCAAGAACTAGAGTGAAAATGTGTTATTTGGGAGCATGATCAACCAAAGAGCTGAGGGAAGAGAGGATGCATCCAGGGCACAGAAAATTAGAAGCATCGTATTAATTTTTGTGTGGGTGTGTGACATTATGTCCTTCCCTAATAAACAGTGTTGGTTCCTTAAAGCTACTCCTAGTGTCAAGGGCTGCAAAATATGTATGCTGGTCCCCATCATAAGAGTATAATCTTTGATGCAATTGTGCTCGTTCATGGTAAAATTGTGCCATTGCCATGATATTACATTCTTGACTATTTTGGGTATACAAGTCTAGTAATTACATACTTTCTGCCATCACTGACATATTAAGAGCATGGCTGGCTTGCTTTTAGCCATTCCTGACACAGTGGCAACCGCTTCTCCCATAATAATGTCCATAATTGATATATGTTGGGCATCCAGCTGTGGCACAGTGGTAGCCCCGGTTTAATGGTGGGCATTATTAGCATAACAGATGCATTAATAGTGTTATGGTGAGCAAGCATGGCCTATGATTTCAATTCCTGGGTATTTGAAGCAGAATTCAATGAAAACGAAAAGCTGATGTTTAGGGACTGTATTTTCTAACCAATGAAAACTGATTTGATTTTTAAAGAAAAAATTATGCTTTTTCTGAAAAGGTTTTTCTTTTGGAAAATTGAGTTTGATTGCTGGAAAGTGGAAAGTGGTTTTGATAGAAAAATATGTGTATTTTTAAAAACGAATATGCTAATGAAGACAAAATATTACAATTCTAAAACACATTTAAAGTTGTTAGCTGAATAATAATTCAATTTGAGTTGGAGACTTACTGCTGTGGGATGATTTGAATTTTACTTGATTATAAGCATTCAATATTGATAAACGTTTTCCTAGCTTTCTGCTTATAACTTCATCTGGAAAGTTTGGGTGGTGACTCCTGATAAATCTTTCTTAGGGTGGTCACAGTGTAGTGTTAATACATATCATTAGACTTTTACAGTGATAAAATATGCTAGTAGCTCAGCAGGACTTTCCTTGAGCAGAATTAGCTCTCACTACAGAAAAGGTTGGAGACCTCTGATCTACTGGCTGACGTTGGGAAGACGGGTCTCCCCGAGAGGAGGCCCGCAGGACATGGAACGTCTCTGGGACCGCGATCTTCTGTGCCCCCTCCGGCACTGACCACGGGGATTCTTCAACGGCCCCTCACTCAGGGATGAATCGGATTGCAGCCCAGGCGGCGTATGTACCCGCACCGTCTCATAGGTCCACTTGAAGACCTCCTCCAGGGAGTAAAAAAAAATGAGGGCGAGATTGAAATACAACGCGCAGGCGAGCCGGGAAGAGCAGGGCGTATGGGAGCTTAAGTTCCCTCAATCTGGCCTTCGCCACCATAAACGATTGGTGCTGCTGCTGCACCAGTTTGGTATAGTCCGGAAACACCAGGATACGATGATTGTCATATAGCAGGGGTTCTTTGTAAATGTAAATGTCATGGTACTTATAGAGCGCACTGTCACCAGACGGTCACCTTGCGGTGTTCGCCTATACGGCTTTCTGGCGCTGATACTCATACCGCTGTGGAACCCCTCCTGGCTTTCCCTGTGAAGTGTCCACTCCTGGGCACCCCCAGGGTGAAGCCAGGCATCCTTAGTGCTGTTGGGGCCGGTGTGGAGGCTAAGCAAGCTATTGCCCAGACTTGCAGCGTGGGGCCCGTGATTAGAATAGGCACCGAGGCGAGAATTAACAGGTCCGAGGAAATTGAGCCCGAGACCCCGCCGAGGCGGGAATCGAACCCTGGTCCCTGGCCAGAACTCTGGATCAGGGTCTGCCGCTCTAACCATTGAGCCACACTCCTCCTTTGATGCTGGCCTGTTTCATCACAGTGTCTCGGTCAAGGTAATTCAGCAGCCTCGCAATCACCGGCTGCAGACGAGCCCCCACCGGCGGTTTCTGAGTGAGCGCCCTATGCGCCCGCTCCACGACAAAGCACCGGGATAGCGCATCCAGAGGAAGCCAGCTTTCCAGCCATTGAGTGAGGAAGCGCTCCATATTGCCATTCTCGCATCCCTCCGGGAATCCCACAAAGCGCAGGTTGTTCCGCCTTGCCTCTCCCTCCGCATCCTCGACCCGGAGGGCTAGACACTTCTGGATGCCTTCCGTGCTCGCCACCATCTGCTTGAGGACCAATACATCATCCTCCACTCCCGAGATGCGGGTCTCGGCCTCCGTGATGCAGGATACTGCATTCCGGAGGTCTTGACGGAGCAGCATAACATCCCCGCCCACAGCTCCAATTTTGGCATCTATCATGTCTCTGGATTGGGTGATCGCCGCCATCAGGGCCGCGTTGTCAGGCACAGCCTCCTAGGCTCCCCCAGCCGCACCGCCCGCCGCCCCCGGGCCAGTGAACTTATCTATGGGACCGTGCTTTGTGGAAGCACCGCTGCCCTTGTCCCTCGTCATGGTGGCCTACCACGGACTCCCAGTGTGCCCAGATACGACGAAGCTCGGCCCAAGCTCCAGGTCTGCCCCTGAACCAGACCACTCTCTCCGGGCACCCCTGACACCCCCATGCAGCCCGATAGAGCCGCCAATCCCCGGGCACCAACCGCAGTTTAAGGAGAAGGAAGGGGTCCACGCTCATGGTCACCCGCCACCAGAGCCCGAGCTCAGCAATCCCTGGTTGAGTCACGGGGCCCGGCAGCACCAACGGGGCTCTCCCTGCCCCCCTCGTGGCCCGATACAGCCGCCGGTCCCTCTGCGCAACAAGCAGCCCGAGGGGGGGGGGGAGGGGGTTTGCCCGGTCACCTCCCAGCAATAGATGCCGATCCACATGGGACCGGCCGGAAAGGGGGCGCAAGCTCACGCCCGGGGACCTCAAAGCAGGCCTCATCCCAGGACGCGAGGCACAGGGACCACCAGGCCCCCCAGCAGGCAGGGGCACGCCCTCCCCTCAGCCCCTCACCAACAGAGTTCCACAGGGCTCCGGGGCCCCGCTGTGATCATCCAACGTCCTCTCCTGTAGCCGCGCTGCCGTTCTTGGTTCTGCTCCTGCCAAAGTCACAGGGCTCCCCGGGAAGGGGGGGGGGCACACACCAGGTCCTAGAGCCCCCACTGTGGGAGCACCACAGGGCCCACTCGCCACCTCCACTACCGGGCCTCAAGGATCACAAAAAAGTCCAGGCAGCTCCCTGGAGGCCTCACTCTAGCCCCCCCAGCACGGCCCGATATAGCCGCCGGTCCCCCGACATCAGCGCCAGTCATGGGGTGGGCCGCCGCCATCAAACACCTGAAGGAATGGGAAGGGCCCACCCGCGCCCTCAGAATCCGGCCTCACTCCAGAGCACGGTGCGCGGATGCAGCCGAGCCTCCCTGCTGGCTGGGGCGCCTCCTCCTCCCCGCAGCTCCTCACCGGTACAGATAGCCTAGTCCCTGGGGCCGACCCGACCCTTGAAGATTGCCGCTGCCACCAAGCTGCCAGGATGCCAATCCGCCGCCGTAGCCGCGCGGCTTACACCACTTCCAGGGTCGCAAAAATGTACTACCCGGCTTCACCAACTCAGGCCAGGCCACGCCACATGAACACGGCCGCTGCAGCGCCCAGCCGCTCCAGACGCCTGCTACCGCTCACCGGACTGCAACGAAATTAGCCCCCAGCTCGGCAGCACACCAAAATGCCCGGTAGCCAGTCCGGCCAAAGGTAACCGGCACCAAAATGCCCCCTCCAGGACCTAATAATTGCCGAGGGAACCAGGATAATCGTCGGATTAATGATGGGCTGGACGGAGCTGGTTAGCACACGTCCGCCATGTCGGCCTGCTAAGCCACACCCCATTTCCTTCTCTCTTTTAAATTAGTTTTATGTGAAATTTGTGGAGGCGGGGGAGGGAACTTTTATGTTAAACAGCTGAAAAATACTTATATTGTTCATGGAGTGAATTCACAGAGGCACATTGAGTACATGGTGTCACTTGGGCCGTCCCAATGAAATGTCATGCCTACCTTGTCTCATGGAGCGGAGGAAGGGAATGAGGCAGGGTTTCGAGTCATCAGCCTCTAAAAGACACAGTTCCTGTAAGCAAGGCTGCAAGGTCTCCGTCTTTGAGCTATGCAGTCTTTCTGCTTGGAAGCCACAGTTCGTTTCACTGCAGGCATGAAGAGAATGAATTCTTACATTAAAATGAAGGAATGTGTGACGATTCTTAGGATGCTCATAACTGATTAGCATGTTTATGGGTCAGGAACCTTTCGACTGCAAATACTTGATGTAAAACAGCAAGTAGTGTTTAATGAACGGAGAACGGGATTGAAGGGTAAACTCTATCAACCCAGCAATTCTGGCTATGGTATTTGCAGGTGTACAAAAGAGAACCCAAGCTCTAGATTTGCACATTCTGATTAATACGCGGACACGAACTCTACTGAGCTGGGGCACGGAACCACAGCCCCCAGGCTCATTCACTTCACCGCATCATTGGGTTGCGCCCGGAAGCACATTTAGGCGGCAGGCTCCCGCGGTGCCGGATGCACGCGGGCCGCGCCTGGGCCATTGGCAGGCCCGTCTGCTTGACAGAGGTTGGGCTGGGCCACCCCTCTTTCGCACTGAAGTCATCCTAGGTAGGCGTAAACTTCCATCCAACTCTGATCTAGATAGAGAAAAAGCAAAGGTATCAAACAACAGTGCATCTATTATATCATATTTAACAACTGCGGTAGGAGCATTGTTGGACGAGATTCATAATGTAGAGGAGCGGTGAGACCTGGGGGCGAAGACATTAGCCTCGAACACCTTACCTCCTGTGGCTACACGGAATGTAATTTAGGGTGTGATAACTGACAGACATTGAGCAGGGTGCTCTCACACAGGACAAGCAGGGTGTTACCCCATTAAGTTCCTAAGATTTACCAGAAGGTTCAATGACTGCAGAGGAGGGTAGACCGGACGGGGACATATCTTTCCAGTCAGAAATGCCCCCCCAAAAAAGGGGTGGAAAAGAGGCACAAAATTGGGCACTGTCACGGCCGAACTCTTAACTCAGAAGAAAACTGGAGGGTTTTTGGCCCATGACTATTTGCTGCATATCAATGAGTACAGTTGTGGGTGACCTTATACAGTCCCGTTTGGAACCTCTTTTTGAAACGTAGTCACATGTGTCAAGACTGTGTTAGAAGGATTGACGGGAACACTGTCACAAATAGAGATACAATTGGTGGAAATAAGTTCCAGGGATGTGGATAACAATATTTATATTTTGCATGTTTGTCAAATATAACCCAAAGTAGACAAGTGGTGGCATATACGAGAGGGGAACGACATAGGACTAGACACCCCGGTATACCCAATCCTGATAAGGATCAATAAATAAAATTAATTTAAAAATGTAGATGTCAGGCTGGCTGAAACCAATCCGAATTTTTGGGAGTGCATTCTCAGTTAGAGAACCCACTCCACTCGGAACATAGTAAATCACCCATACACTGGATTGTCAATAGATGTAGGTTACATCTACCCCCTGAGGCTACTCTTTTGATAGCAATACTAACAAGGGTACCCTTGCTCCAAAGATAAGACCACTGAAACCACCGAAGAGCTCATTCGTAAAACGATATTCTGGGGTAAAAAACTGTCTGATGGTGGGCTCAAGCGTCCTAGCATATTATTATGGCCAGACAGGTGGGATGGGTAGGCTGGAGAACTAAACTCAAAGAGTTTAACAGTTGAACAGATTGATGTAGCAGGTTGGTTGTTCCAAGAAGGCCGAAATCAAGGCCCAGGGGGGCATTAAAGCACTCACACTTGTTTTTTTTTAAATACCCCTGTAAAGGGAAGCCAGGCTAAAGATCCCAAAGGTATAAGGTCTCAAGTTTCTGGTTTAGCCGGAAGGTGGTCAGATTATACATCCGGAAATAGCGATGGGCTCCCCCATTTGTTTGGCTCTTCTACCTTACATACACTCCCTCTAAAATCAGTAGGGACAACTGTGGGTAGGCAGATGATAATAGAATCAAATGATAATAGAATCAAAATTACAAACAGATTCTTTCCACTGAGTCAGCTGGATACTAATGACTGACTCACAACCTCCCCCCCCCCCCCCCCCAATCAAGACAGAGCATGGTTAATTTAAGAACCTCTGTTCCATGCTCTACAAAAGGGGAGGTAGATAGAATATATAACTACCCTAAGGTTCTCAGTTGGAATATAGCATGTTTAAGAGACAAAGTCGATGACTCAAGGTGGACTGATATTTTAAGGGAGTATGATGTGGTCAGGCTACAAGAGACTTGGGAAACTGATAATACTCTCTTGGTGGATGGATATACAACCTCCTCTGAACCGGCACAGCCTTCCCCAGCTAGTAGAGCAAAGGGTGGTTTATTAAACCCTAATTTCCCTTAATGTTTTAGGCACCCACTGTAAAATGGATTCTGGTTCTTGTAATTGCCTAGTGGTCCAAATAACACCTAAAATGCACCGAAATTACTTATTACTAATTTCTGTAATTCTTGTGAAAGAAACTTTGTAAATGAACATTTACGTAGGATGGGGATTTTAATACACATTTGTGTACAAGGAATGTCATGTCACTGATAATCTCGGTCCCCAAATTACTCAAACTTGCACTATGAACACACACAGCAAGGAGGGTTCTTAGAGGAGATTTCGCAGATTTCGGCCTATCATATCCAAATATCATTAGAGGGGAGGTTGGTATTCCCTCCTTTAAGGAAAGGGGCTCGAATTCTATAATTGATTATATTTTCATCACCACAGACCTATTATCCAAATTTATATCCTATGCTGTCCAATGGTCACATTTTAGCGATCATAACCCCATACATTTTTTACTAGACAGAGGTACCAGGGTAATCCCAAAACTGGGGAAGGCCATTATTGGTCCAAGTGTATAGGTAAAGGATCAGGGCCGTAGACTCAAATAGAGTATGGTAGTCCCGGAATATTTTATAAATTATTTATTTGAAACAGTGGGGGAAGAGATTGAATTCTGTCTAGATAGCACTAAGAAGGAGGTAGAAACCCTTATAGCCTATGAAAGGATTTGCAAACAGGTGGCTAGAGCACTCTCACAGCCAACAAGGAAAATCATGAAAGGAGGAGGGAGGTGGTTCGATCATAGTAGCACTGTTGACCACCAAAATCTACTCTTGCCTTAAAGCAAAAACCCCAAGATAAAAGATTAACTGCTGTACTTAGGAAATCGTATAAGCATGCTGTAGGACACGTAAAGCAGAAATTAAAAAAGATGCTTGGAACAATTTATTATCGGTGGATGTTATTAAGAATAGTGCCCGGTTCTGGGAGACTGTTAATAAACCATTCTTCTCTGGAGTTAGTAACTGTACACTGGGCTGTAATATACCGAAGTAGCAATGGTTAAGTCATTTTAAAAATACATATGGTGACCAGCATGACGAGGGAAGCCTAGGTGTCCGGTCTTCGGATGCAGATGTATATAGTTTGGTTTTTAATGAAGAGGAAGTAGGTGAGGCAATAGCACAAATGACAAGCAATAAAGCCCCGGACCGGACGGTGTCCTGGCCGACCTTTTTAAGTTAAATGTGTCACAGTGATCTAAAATATTAACGCATGTATTCAATATGGCTTGTCTGTATGGTCTGCCGAGACCTTGGTCCCAGTCTACTATTATAACAGTTTTTAAGGAGGGCAAGAGAGGAGACCCATGATGTTTTAGGACTATATTGCTGATTGATTCAGCAGTTAAAGTATTAGGGAGAGTGATCCTCAGTAAATTAACAGATTGGCTGGAAGAGTCCAATGCACTATCAAACCTTCAGTATGGCTTCTGGAAATGCAGGGGTACCATGGATCAGTGCCTAAACTTGCATTTGCTAGCTGGGAAATATACTATTGCCAAAAAGGGGGCACTACATCTGGCCTTTATGGATCTGTCCTTGGTCTTTGACCGAGTCAACAGATAAAAAACTATGAGTTTTATATCTGGAAATGGGAATGGACCGGAACATTGTCAACTTTCTGGCCGATTTGCATAGGGACCTTACCGCCAAGGTGAGATACGACTAAAGGGGAAATTACACACAGAGTATTCGTATCTCAAGAGGAGTCAGACAGGGATGTATTTTAGTTCCCTTATTGTTTGCTTTATATATTAATAATTTAGACTCTTGGGCTTCAGTTCCTTTGCAGATTTTATGAGTTTGCTGGATTTAAGTATTAATTTTTCTAAACCTCATACGATGATCATGGTCTTTAGACCCAACAAATTAAAAACGTATTACTGTGAAGGAAACGAAATATCAAGGGTGACCAGATTTTCGTATTTAAGGGGCTTGTTTAATGAAAGGAGCACATGGGCACCGCAAAAGAAAGCTAAAAGAAACGCGATGGTAAGATTAACAGTAGCAGTGCTGGATTTTGTACGCAGGTTAGGGGCTAAGCCGGTTCAATTCATGTTAAATATACACAGAGCGAAATATATTGCTTTCTCTAACCATGGGTCTGAAATTTGGGGTAATAAGGAGGCTAAGGATCTCCAAATAGTAGAGAATATGTTTCTTAGAAATTTGATATCAGTCCTGCAATCAACACCTTCCTATATTCATCAGGAATTGGGCAATGGTTTTGTGTCAGATTTGATCGGAATGGCTCCGCTACTCAAATGGATAATGATCTGGACTAATCCCGAATTAGAGATGAATCGTGAGATTGTTCAGGACTGTTTATCCCTGGATAGAGCAAGCAGTATTTCTTGGTTATGTTATGTCAAGAAGTTAACAATGAAATTAGGGCGTCCAGAGTTGTTTGATTTCCCAAATAAAATGTCAAAGGAGGATTTAATATGGGTCAAGAAACAATTTTTTATGTATGATACAAGCTGAAAGAGAGGTCGGAGAGATGATGAAACCAAAAGGTACGAGGTCATTTACTGATGAAAACAAACCCAGCAATACAACCCTATTTAAACGAAGTAACAAAGCCTTACCACTGCTTCCTTTTAATAAGATTTAGATGCAACTATTTGCACTTTCTGCTGGCAGAACCACAGAGGTGGCGAAGGGCGGAAGATTTGGGTCCCTGATCCTGTGATAATTTTTCCACCCAAGACATTTTGCACTTTATCATGTTTTGCGACCACTATCTGCATACCCGCAAACGTTTTTTTAGCACCTATTTTAAGGAGTAAAGGTTTTATGCAGATAAGGCCTGCTTTAGAATACTTACAGATGTTAAATAATGTAAGGGAAACATTTAACATTGCTAGTTTTTTAGTTGCTGGGGACAGAGAAAGGAAAAAAGGGACCTCTGGATAAGAAATATTTTAACTCTTATAATTATAAGGAAATGAATGCTTATTCTGACGTTATTTGTGTATAAGATTAATTTTTCAAGGAATTGGTACAAGATCCTTCTTTTATATCATAAAGATGGGGCTCTTTTTACTCTCATATTTTATGGTGCATAAGAATATTCTGAATTAATTTTGCTTATGCTTTATTGTTGTTTTTATGAGATTTTTGTAGTGTACTTTTATGGTTTTATTTAACCGAATAAAGTGATTATGACTGACTGAATAAGCATTTTCTAAGCAATGCTGTAATTTAGGCTTACATTTTGAGGATTACGGCCTTCAGTGTATTAGTTGAAAATCTGCATCATATATTAATACAAATGAGTATTCAAAACGGTTACATTCAAACAGTGGAAACCAATGCCAGTCTTGTGACCTGGAAACTTACCTCTTCTAGCTTCCAACACTTAAGCAAGATACTTCTCCTCCAGCAAAATCAACAAAACTGCTAAGTCTGTCATTTTCAGAAGGCGGAGCCTAGCCGCTCAGCAAGATGGCCGCTCGATAGAGGGGGTCAACTGGCTAAAACCATAATCCGGCATAATCCTTTTCCATCGGCCCCCTAAACTACAACTCATCTCCTAATTGTCCTCAGGTGTTGTACTTCCCGCCACGTTGAACTGCGGACCCAGTTCCTGTTCCTGCAAAGGTCGTGGCCTGGGATGACGCGAGCGGCACTGGGCCTGTGTGGCGGCAGGGCCTAAACTGCCTGCGGCCAGTCTAGTGAAGAGTGTGACAGCCCCCGAAGCAGATGAAAAAGAGCGCAACCCACCTTAAGTCCTGTGGCTGGCACTGGCAACTGTCTCTTCCTGCAGCGGAGGCCCTGGGACTGCTGATGGGTGTCCAGGACCGCTCCCGTATCACTGGGAGGTACGGATTGCATGGGCCGCCCCTGGCCTGACGTGAAGCGAATGCGGGACGTCTCTGGAACCTTGATCCTGGGCTGAGGTAGGCCCTGCATTGATGCGCGGGGCAGCTGGGTTCCTAGCCAGTGCTGAATCCTGCTCCTGAGCACAGCAGGCTGGGAGAGAGGAGTGCTCCTTGGTGAGGCCTGCTTGACCCGCACTGTCTGCCTGCTGCTGGTTTCCTGCCACCTGTCCCCACAGTACTCATCTGGCCAGTGGCCTGGGTTGGTGGGGGGCAACGGCCTGCATCGTGGCAGACACTATATGAGAGAGTGCCTGCTAGTGCTCCCCGTGACAGCTTAGGCGCGCGCTGCCCAGTTGGAACTGTGTGGTCAGGCATGCGCCTGCCGAGGACCCAGCTGGTCCCTTGGGAACACTTGATTATTACCTGGAGCTGCTCACATATAATCCTGCCTAGTCGCAGCCCATAAAAATCTGTTTTATCTTGCAGTTAAAGTACAGGTACACCTGGCAGCACAGCCTAAAGAACTTGCCTGTCGACCCACGGGGCATAGTCAGCAATTAATTATGGCTAATAATCCGTGATGTCCTAACGTGGACTGACATTGTGACAACTCCCTTGTACATTATCGGACTGTTCACCTGTTCTTCTGGTGCTCTCCTTGCCATTGGCTACTCTACAAGCCTTAAATTGGCGTCTTCCGCCCAGCGTATTGCATGATCAAGCATTCTGGGCTGATATTTCGCCATGGACTACTTTGCGATTAAAGAGGGCTGATTAGCTCGACGCAGGTCCTCTGGGAGGCATTTAAAGTTGTCTTTAGAGGGGTTTGCATCACGAAGCAAGCAGGAATCCTCGAAGCAATACGCGCAAGACTAGCCCAACTCGAATACAAACTCTGAAGGTTCAAACTTGATTATTAAAGCTCCCAAGGTTCCGCAACGATGGCACTTATACACGAAAAACTTTCTTGAATTTGAGGAGGAGGCAGAACGCGAAGCTAGGGCATGTTAATACAGGGAAGGAGACTGAGCCACTGGCTAACATGCTCCGTCCACCCAGGGCCCAGGACTACGTGGTACAGCTGAGGAAGGAGAATTCGGAAGGCAAGCATTCCATCTTCCATTCTTACCACGATAACCACCTCCTAGTCTAAATTAAACCAGACAAACTGCACTGTTTACTGAGGAATTTGATTCTTATTTTGACACCATACATTTATGGCTTGACCATGTGCATCATTTATATTTAGATTCGCTTTTAACTGAGGAGACTATACAGGTAATCCGTAGTCTTCCAAATGATAAGGCGCCTAGCTCAGATGGGCTCACTGCCTCTTTTTACAAAGAATACGCCACCTAACTGACCCCACACTTATTAAACATGTTCCAAGCCTCCCTGAAGGCTAAAGAACTAACACTGTCGCTTCAAGAAACCGTCATTGTCACTATTCTCAAACCAGGAAAGCCTGTGAACCAATGCAACTCATATAGGCCATGGTCTATGATAAATGTAGACAACAAAATACTGGCTAAACTCATAGCGAACGGTCTCCCTCCCCTCCTTCCAGATATAGTCCAACGAGATCAATAGTTTTTTATACCTGACCGATCCACTGCACACAACCGCCACACATTGTTTGTGGTCATGTACAGTGTGGACCCCAGTTAGGAGGCGATTGTTACTCTTCTGGACGCCACTAAGGCGTTTGACTCTCTAGAATGGGCTTTCTTATCTACTCTGCTTTGACGCCTCGGGCTGAGCCCTCGATTTGTGAGTCTCATTCAACTACTGTACACCTCCCCTACTGCTAGATTACGAGTGAACGGGATATCAAAAACGTTCTCTGTAACACAGGGTACCGGGCAAGGATGCCTCCTAACCCCAAATGTATTTGCCATTGCCATGGAGCCCCATAGCAACATGCCTACGCCAAAACCACGCTCACAGGGGGCTTAACTTTAGGATAAGAAGGAAAAATGATCTCCATGTACGCAGATGACATTTTGCTGTACATTTGACAACCCAAAGAAAATCTTGACCCCACCATGTGGGAGATTATTCACTTTGGTGGCATATCAGGCATTAACATCTACTGAGCTTAATCCATCATCTTCCCCCTCACCAACAGCAAGTCACAGTTTGTTTGAGTTTTCGCTGGAAAGGGCTACCGAACCGGTGTGTTATCTGGGAGTGTGGCTTAGCCGCGAGGCAGATTAATTGTGGTGAGCTACCTATGGCAGAGCAATGTCCTGGCTTGAGGAGAGAATCCCAATGTGGACTTGACTTCCCTTATTATCTGGACAACTGGCAATAGCCAAAATAGTGGTACTGCTAAAATTTCTATATCTCTTCCTGAACCTACAGTTACCACTTTCCGCATGATTTTTTCAACAGTTACGGTCGGACCCGATCTTACTAACATGGGCTGATAAACAACCCAGAATTAATAGGGAAACCCACACTCTCCCTCTGTGCCAGGGCAGTCTCAATGCACCTGATATGGCACTCTATGTATGGTGTGCTCAAGCCCAATATCTGCACCTTTGGTTATATCCTGTAAAATTTCAGCCCCATGTAGTGGCAAACGCATATCCGATCTCCCCGGACCCATTGTCTGCTGCGTAATATCACATATACAAGCCCACTTGCACAGGAACTGACACTGTGGACTGCGTTAGATGGGCGTGTCACAGATTACGCCAAAGAGCTAACTTACAGTGCATCTACACCCTCTCCATCCCCAATGCATGTAACCCTACGCTGCCAACACTGCAAGATAAAGGGGCGAGGTCGCGAGCGCACAGGCGGTATCTGTTCACTTTCGCTGACCTGTATCCTGAAGAGCAATACCTTTCCTCATCTGCCCCAATGGACGATCCCCACCCAACTACGATGGATATTCTGTTATATCACCAAATTCACACTACATGCTGCAAGCGATGCGCTTCTTTCCCTGAGCCCCTACCTACACTGCGTGCTTTGGAACACATGCTCACAAATGCTTCACACCGTAGGCTGGTCACACATCCCTACACTGTTATGCAAGATAAGGCACCCAAATGTTTCCCCCAAGGACAATGCTAAATGGATGCTCGTCACTGCTCCGCCTCTAACCACTGAGCAATGGACCTATTGCTGTGAACAAACTGCTGCCCTATCATATAATTATAGATTGCGTCCCATTCAAGTTTCTCCATAGGGTTTATCGTACGCCATTACAACTACAGGATATGGGGTTGAGGGAGGAGGCGTACTGCGAGAGATGCTTGACGCCACAGGCCTCATTCTTACATCTAGCATGGGAATGCCTTGGAATAACAAACTTCTGGCAAGAAATAAATTCCACAGATCACCGGCCAATACTGTACCACACACCCCAGGTCAGTCTGCTGGAGTTTGTTAAAGATCTACCACCAGCATACAGGCGCCTAACAGCTATACTTCAACTCCTAGCCAAAAGTCAACAAGCCAAACACTGGGGGAAGAAAGCAATACCCAGGGTTGCACTCTGGCTGCGGGACGCATTGCACTGTTGGGAACAACTGGAGCCTTAATGGGAGTTAATGCCCCCAGCGGCGCGGGAGATCTGGGGAGAATTTGGGTGCGGGGAAGGGAGGGAGTTTTCGGGGAGGGGAGGGAGGGGTTCCAGGTCCTTGGGTCTCCTTTAGTGGGTTATGGACTGGGTTTCCAGATTGCGCTTGGGTGGCACAAAGGGCCCCACTACAGGCAGGAAGGTTGGCGCCTTGGGAGGGGGCTTGCGGCGAAAGTGGCAGATCTTGTGAGCACTGAGCGGTTAGGGGTGGTGAGGAGTCATGCCAACTACTGAATTGTGAATTCTTTCCCTGAATGTCAGGGGACTAAATAACCCAGTTAAACGCAAGGCACCTACTGCAAAAGGATTGCTCAAGGATGAAGGCGCGCTGCTTCCCACATCAATTTTTCTCGTCTGCTTCTACTAAAACAGCAGGGGTTGCGATATTGGTGGCCCAGCGCTTCAGGGGGAAGGTGTTGCAGAAGGAAGCGGAGATACGAGGGAGGCTGCTATCTTATCGATTCTCCCTGGGTGGGTCGGAGTTCACGATCTGCTCGGTCTACGCTCCTAACGCTCCACAGATCGACACATTCTAGTGGGCGGGGACCTTAACCTAGTGCTTGATAATCTCCTGGACAGGTCAGCTCAGCGCTCCATACAGGCAGGGACCCTTTCCAGCTGGGGGTTGGCTAGGTTGGGGGAGCTGGGAATGGTGGGCCTCTGGCGCAGCTTTCATCCTGGTACTAGGGAATATTCATACTACTCGAATGCACACCACACTTATGCGCGACTGGATTACTTTTTGGCTCCACCTCCCTCCAGGCCTTGACTTCTGCAGTAGACATAGGCACCGCGTCACTTTCAGATCATGCCCCAATCACCGTGGTGTTTGCTTTCCCTCCGGTGACGCGACCCACGTGCTGCTGGAAACTGCGCGACACACTACTACACTGCAAAGATATAGCAGAGAAAATAAAAGGGGTTATAACAGATTACTTAAGCCACAATAACATTTCTGACACCTCACCGGCTACACATTGGGCAGCGCTTAAGGCAGTACTGCGTGGCGAGTTCATAGCGGTCTCGGCGGCTGAGAATGTAGAGAGGGCGAGGAAAAGGGACGAGCTTACCCAGAAGGTGAAAGAGTTAGAGCACATGCATCAAAGGACGGGCACACCCAGGGTCTGGAAGCAACTGAAATTAGTGAGGCAACAGTTAAGTGAACTGGATCAAGACAGGGCAGAATATGCGGCCTTAAGGGTTCGATACATGTATTATACGGGGGGAGATAGGTGTGGGCGGCTATTGGGTCGCGCACCCTGAGAAACTCGGCAGCGCCACATGGTGAAGGAGATTAGAAAGCAGGACGGAGGTTTGGCCACGGAGGATGCCGACATAGCGGCGGCGTTTAGTGATTTCTATACATCCCTGTACACCGGGCCCTCATTAGATCTAGCTGCGGGTGACCACTTTCTGGCTTCTGTTCCTCTCCCGGTCCTTACTCAGGAGCAGGTTGAGCTCTTAGAACGTAGCATTAGGCCGGAGGAAGTTATCGCGGCCATCTCAAGGCTTAAACTAGGGAAGGCGCCGGGGCCTGACGGCTTCACGGCGATCTTCTACAAGACGTTCTGCCCCCAAGTCGCTCCCCTGCTAACCACTCTTTTTAATTCTTTCTCAGATCCGGGCGCGATTCCGAGTGACCTACTTGACGCCACCATCTCTGTTATCCCCAAACCTGGGAAGGATCACTCGGAGTGCGAGGCCTATCGCCCCATATCGCTACTTAATGTAGATCCTAAACTCTATACGAATATATTGGCGGCGCGGCTTGCTCCGCTTATGCCGGGTCTGATTGATCCAGACCAACCGGGATTCATCCCGGAGCGCCAAACCGCGGACAATACCAAGAGGCCACACGGACGACCGGGGAATATATGATGCTCACAATCGACGCGGAAAAAGCGTTTGATCGTGTCCACTGGCCGTACCTAGAACAGGTCTTAGTGAAGGCGGGGATGGGAGACTAATTCCGCACTTGGATCCTGAATTGTTACACGTGGCCCTCGTTTCTCCTCGCCCCGCTTTCCCATCGAACGGGGAACGAGACGGGGTGCCCCCTGTCGCCCCTGCTCTTCGCCCTGTACATGGAGCCGTTGGCTCAGGCAATGAGACTCGCCCCAACAGTCCGTGGGATTAAGTTCGGGGCATATGTGCATACCATCAGCTTATATGCTGATGATGTCCTCTTATCCCTATCCTCTCCCAGAGAGTCACTGCCGACCTGTGTCGATATTCTGGACTCAATATGAGTAAATCGGTGGCGTTGGACCTTTTGCTGGAGGCCCATACTCGGGCCCACTTGCAGGATCTCTTCCCCTTTCCCTGGGCCTCAGATGCCATACCCTATCTGGGAATTCAGTTGGCGGCCACATTACAGGACATGGTCCATCTAAACTATGCCCGAATTCGCCAGACTGTCCGAGCAGAGCTGGGTAGATGGAGACACCTTCCACTATCCTGGTTGGGCAAAGTGGCGGCTATAAAAATGACAATCCTCCCGCAAATTATCTAGCTTTTTCGCGCCATACCTTTGTGGCTGCCGGAGGGTTGGATGCGCCAGACTCAATCGGAGCTGGCTCAGTTTATATGGAACGGCAGACGGACGAGAATGAAACTCCGGCTGGCAACATTGCCACCTGAGAGGGGTGGACTAGGGCTCCCAGACTTGCTGCTCTATCAGGCGGCGCAGCTGCAGATGCTAGTGGAATGGAACAGGTGGGAATCTGAGAAGCACTGGCTCTTTCAGGACCAGGCAGTGGCGGGCTGCCCGCTCCAGGAGGTTCCCTTCCTTTGAAGGCAGCACCGTCCCTCTAATCTCTACACCTCATACATTACAAGGGTCCCGCTGGAGGTATGGAATCTTGTAAACGTTAAGCACGAGCTCACGACTTTTACGTCTCCGCTTACGCCCCTGTTGGATAACCCCGATTTCGGCCTCGGTCAAGATACAGCGGCCTTTGCTCGGTGGCGCAAGGCGGGATGCAGGTTCTTATTCCATCTATACTCAGCAGAGGGGGTCATTCCCTTTGACGCCTTTCGGCAAGAATTTGGCCTGCCTGAAAGGGAACGGCTCCGATACTTCCAGGCGCGACACTGGGCACTTAATGGGCAGATTAGGGAAGGGGCAGACCGACGACTCAGTCCGTACGAGTACTGGTTGATCACGAGAAAGACGGACAAAAAGCTCATATCAGACCAATACCGCTTGCTTTTAGGCCGATATACACATATTTACAATTCAGGGAAAGCACGCTGGGAAAAGGATCTGGGGCGTACGCTTAGCAACAAAGACTGAGAGGGCATTTTTTATAGGGCACGACACTCCGCCTATCATATGGGCTTGACCGACACCCTCACCAAGATCACTTCGTATTGGTATTACACCCTGGAGAAGCTCTATGAGATCGATCACGCACGGGACGTGTCCTGTTGGCGCGGGTGTGGAGAGAGGGGCACTTTGGTTCACCTATTATTGGATTGTGTCCAGCTGCAGGGATATTGGAAACTGGTCCTGGACGAGGTGGACTTGCACTTTGATACGCCCATCCCAAGATTCCCCGCCTATGTTCTGCTAGGACTGCCCAATCCCATTACTTACCCGCAGCGCTCTCGCCGGGGCAGACTGGTTGCCATAGCCTTAGGTTCAGCACTACAGAACATTCTATCCCATTGGCGTACCGCACACATCCCCACCTTTCAGGGTTGGTTACATCGTCTCTGGAATGTTTTGGGTATGGAAAAGTTGTCCCTGATTGTGAAGGGGGAGGGTGACAAATACCCAGAACTGTGGCAGCCCATTTTATCATTACTTGCAACCGAATTTAGGGAAGTGACCTGTCACAGATACCTACGTTTACTGAGGCTATCGCAGGGAGAAGGTTAGGGATCCTCTGGTTAGATGGTAATGTCACTACAGGGGGACACTGGACCTGGAACAGGGGGGGAGGGCGGGAAGCTGGGGGTGGGGGGAGGTGGGATTCGGGGAATGGGGTTTGGTAATTGTTTTCACGTTTGGATACTCACATGCTTACCCAGGCAGACCCTTCGACCACGGCAGTGGCCCCATAGTCAGGTTATATCTAAGTTACGTGATTGTCAAATTCTTCCTATGCTGACTTATGGCATACCACTGTCATGGACACACATTGCAATGTACTATGTATGTGCGTATCTTTATTTGTCAATAAACAGATTTAATACTAAAACTAATGGCTTGTACTGTATTCTGCACCAAATACCAATGAAAAGAATTATAAACATTTTAAAAGTTTTTCATTTTCAAACTCTGATTGCTCAGACAACACCAGTGGGTATCATTTGCAGCGTATTTCACCATGATTACTCTAACCTGTTATGACTCATTCACAAGCTGAACTAAAACAAGCACTGTAAAGCCAATAGACTTGGTTGAGAACATTTTCTCGCAAACATGTACAAAAATATGAAAGTAAATTAATGTTCCAGCAGCCTAGACACATCAACCCTAGTTCTGAAATGCACTCCTTTTAAAGCAACTGTAGACGTGACCAGGCAAATTTCAATCAATCACTTTTCCAGAGAACAAGCAGATGAAGTGGGCTGACCTACTGCCCCATGATGCATATTGTGTTGAGAGGAAGCAAAATGTTAATAAAATGTTAATGGCAGTTAAAGACACTGCTGAATGGTGAGGGATGACCAAAACCCCCAGTATGCATGCAATTTGTTATTATGATCGTCTAGGAAACATGAGGCTGTTGAAACAGCTAAAGAAGTCTGTAGGTCAGACCGAAATATGGTATCAACAATATTTTGTGGGGGTTGCTGCTGAAGAAACTTAAGTAGGGTTTGAGGAACCATGGAACAGCCAGCCACAAACTTGCAAGTCAAGACGCAAGCCTTTGCAACTGTCTCTCCACCTGCAACTTTAAAATTACTCCCCTTCAGGAATATACCTAAAATGTGATTACTTAAAGACACCTGCCCTAATTAGGGGCCTCCTTTAACCTCTGTCTTGTACACTCGACTCACTGTAATTTGTCGAATATCTTTCATCTGTCAACTATCAAGTGGCCTCTGGGCTAATAGTTTCCTTCAATTGCATTATTTGTTCAGTTGGACTGCAATTTTGTGAGAGAATTAAGTATGTGTGTTTTTGCACCATGGATTTCCAGCAAACCAGGGACCTTTGAAATCCCAGAGTCAATGTAGAGGTCTTCATCTGTTGCGCAGCATGATGATCAATGCTATTTGACAAGATCGTAGTAATCTCTGCATTAATCTAGAGTGCCGTGACCATCACTATTAACAAACAATGCTTTGCAACAGTTGTGGCTATGGAAAACAAACTGGAACACATGTAAAATGGCTTAAGAAACAAGATGAAGATCTTACCTGACCCAGCCAGCAAAATCGAGAACATGGTTTTTTTCGCTTGATGCTTCTAGAGATTAGGACCTCTAATTTTACTTCCATTTCTAATGACGTTCGGTGCTACATGAGATTCAAAAGCAATTTTCAATTTGGCTGTAAAAAACAAAAAGAACATATGGTGAAATACACTGATCTACATAGCAAAAATCATTGCAAAAGAATAAACAGTCTATCTTGTGTCATTGACAAGTTTGAGCACTTCGGCAAATCCTTACTGCAAATTCTCTGGGGAGTTGTGAGAATTTCTTAACAGATTGATGTCCAACGGCACTGTGCTTCTCGTCTGTCTTTTCAGATAATACTAATGATACTACTGAATGAGCAGTCTTTTCAGGAACTATCTATCACACTAAGAGATGGTCCTAGCGTTACAGAAAGATGGGAGTAATGCAGCATAAAAGCTGATCATGCTTTACACGACACAAACTGTGATGTATTCCTATAGGTACTGTATCGATTCCCCTATTCCTGACCCTGGTTTGGTTAATAATTAACTAGCAGCCATCCAACGGTGCAAAAACCGTTATCTGATTAAGCCACACCACGGCACAGAAGCGCGTTATCTGATTAGGTCATAACGCATGCCATCTAATTAGACAAGCGATATTCCTCCAGCCCCTGATAAGGCATACGGAGTTCTCAAAACAAATCAAACCTACAGCGACCTGGGAAATTCCCATAACCATTGTTTTGATTTCACCGAGAACTTCAGCAAAAGAATGTGCGAACGAGCTCGTTCATATGACATCCTTATTGACGTATATATGTCCATCCTTACGTCAATCTCGGCACCTTTCAGGTATAAATATTACCGAGATTGCCTTAAGCAAACACATGCGGTGGTGACGAGATCGGAGCAGCGAGACGTGCTGAGAAGCCCACAGACGCTGCCCCGCCTTCCTGACACGCTGAGAACGAGACGCTGCCTTTCTCCTGCCGAGAAATCCAGCACCGGCGCTTCCAAGCAGCCCTCGCAGGCAGCTGGAATATCAAGACCTGGGATAAGAGATACCAGCCCTCCATCATTCTAGATCTCAGGTACAGAACTGAATAACCCCTTGCAGAGAATTCTCGAATCAGTCCGTTGGCAAAACAAACTTAACTTAAACTGCTACTTATCTACTCCCGCCCACGTATTAGGCTTAGGTCAGGTACATTGGGGTAGGCGTGGTTAGAAGCACCAGTTGAGTACGATTAGTCAAATGTATATATGTATGTATCTATTTTATCCATTTTAAAGTATCATATGGCTCAGAAACCATATCAATGCTTTTACAGTATTATTTTATAATTCTGTCTCTACTGTATGCACTTTACTTAACTACAAGTATTGCAATAATAGCGATTCATTTCTCTTGTATGAGAAAAGAGACTGATCAATAAATAACATCTTTTATTGAACCACGCCCATCTCTTATTTCTCTACAAACTGGTGAAACTAAGAATGCACGTACTGACTGAGTAAAATAAGTTGTCTATTGTTTTCACACGACTCTAGAGATACACTCTTGATTAAGGGAGAGCAAAGTTGTCATGTTCTATGGTTGTCAGAAACTAAATCCCTTCTTGTCTATCCAGGGAGGTTAAAATCCTCCTTGCCTATTCGAGAAAGTTTCTAGTGAACTCTGAGCTAGCTGGCAAACACAAAACTTTAAGTCTAATATCGTCGGTAGAAGACCTAGTTAACCTCTGCCCTAGGTCTATACTATTGAAGATATTATTCCAATGCGCAGAGCCTATTGGGATAATAGGAACTACACTACATGGCGCCCAACGTTTGGATAGGCGATAAAACTAACGCAAGACATTAGAGTAACTCAGTCGTGCTTTTTCACACAGATCCCTTTTTTCCCATAATACTCCAAAGACGTCTGGAGTGGGTGAAAGATCATATCCGCCAAACCTCGCAGGAGGAGACTCCTATGTATGGCTCTTGGTTTACTCAACGTTGAAGGATACACTGTTCCAAAATATTGTGAATCTAATCTTTGTTTCCATAGAAACCTGATCTGCAAACAAACAGAATAACCTTCCTGTCAGTAAAATGACAGAAAGTGAAGACGAAAGGGAGACAGTTAGACTAGCAGCTGAACTCCTAGAAGCAGATAATACTCTGCAACAAAATGACCCGGACATAATACTCATCCCGGTCAACATAAGAAAATCTATAACCTTAAAACTTATAGAAAATGGACTGACACCAAGAGGTGGTACAGTCATATTCGTAATTGAGGCACACGAATATCGGCAGACAGAGGTATTCTATTCATGGATAAACTTTCCAGCAGCAAACGCTGTAAGAAAGGACTTCCACTATTACAAAATAGAGGAACCTCCTAATGAGTACACTCCTTTCGAGGAGGTGGAAATACCACTCAAATTCCAAGAGCACCTGCTCTGGTTTAATGGCGCCCTAAAACATAATAATCACATCACCAGGCTCGGTCCACTAGGTAGACCAGGAGCAACGTGGCCGGTCCTAGCCGGATACACACCACATCCAGACATTGAAGAAATGCCTGCACCAGAACTTTTAGCACAGCTAAAACAATTAATAAAAATACATAGACAATTAGTCCAATATGTAATGCGGACTTCAACAATCCAACCAGCAATAAAAATTCCACAGCTGACCAGTCATCAGGGGAACACAAATAAAATTACACCACAGAACATACAGTCCTGTCTAGGTAAGGTACCCGCAAAACGGGAACAAATTCCTTTCTGGCTAGCACAAAAAATAACTCAAATAGAGGCGGTGTTTCCAGATACCACCCCTGTTGAGAAACATAGGATTCTGACTATCTGTCTTACAATGGGAATCGCACCACATGTGGAGGATTGTGACACTTGGGGAACAGTCTTTGCTTCCATTTACACAAAAACACATGGTGTACCATCCATGTCAGTAATACCAGATGTGCTAAAACAGATTCAAGATGAATACGGTCCAGAACCCGCTTTAACTCTCGGTATGAAATTACTGAAAGACTTCAAGCAGGTCTCTGCAATATTATTAGCCAACATAAAGGGAGAAGCAGCAAATGTGGCGATTCGCCAGAGGTTAAAAGAGACAAATATAGCAGACCAACCATCGGAAATCGCCAGAATCATAGAAAAATCCTATGAAGAACTAGGAAGAGATAGTTTGGGTGGAATACCAGTGAAACCCCAACTAGTTGAAAGTCCTGAAAAGGTATTTATAAAAAATAATTTAAACACTCAAAAAAAGAGCTGGGATGGAAATAAACAATCCAATCCTAAAGAAAAAAGATTCCAGTCCAGAGGAAGGTCTCCTCGGCGGAGAGAAAGATCTCCCGACCAAGGACGCAAGTCTCCCCAAAGGGAGCCCTCTGTGAAAAAATACAACCTTAGAAATAGGGATAATATAAAGAAACCTGATAGATATCAAGATATTGATACACGTCCCTCTCAATCTTTTCAGACTTCGTCGCAGAAATCGGAAAGAAGAGGACGATCAGAACAAAGGGAAGAGCACGTCAAGTCCAAAGACAAAGAACCTGCTCATCTGAATAAAAAATTACAATTTCCAAAAAAGAAGGTAGCCAGTATTAAAGTAATAAACAATGCCGAGAATACTGAGGACACAGCTGAAAAACGGAGAATGGGCTCAGACAATGCTAGACAGCGCAGCAGAAGTGAGCATAGCTCGCAAAGTCCTTATGAATCATCTGGAGACAGTGGACACGAATGAATACATTCAGGTGGAAACTGCAGATACCAGAGTTAGCAAACCTCATAAAATATATGAAATAACATTGCGTATAGAGGGGGATAAGACTAGAAAAATAAGAGGACTATTTTGGGATAATCTGTCCAAGGGATATGACATCCTTCTAGCTGAACGAGACTGGCCTCCAGAGTTTGTCAGGGAGTGCCCACATGGCGAAGAAATAATTATGCCTGCCTTCTCAAATCATATTCCAATTCATAGAAAATATACACTTGCAAGAAAGTGGGCAGTAGCTCAAGCCCCTGCCTTATATAACAAGCATTAGAAATGCAATCGGGCTCGGATTTATTTGAGTTTGAGCTAATGGCATTGTAAATGCCAATGTATTGTTGCTATGTGTTATGGAGTGTGTTCATGTGGTGTGTACTGCCAGTGATCTCCTTGTGAGTGTGAGAATATTGCACCGTTACTGCCTGTGATGTCCTTCTTGTGAGTGTGAGAAGCTTGCACCTCTGCTGCCTGTGGTCTCCTTGTGAGTATAAGAAGCTTGCACTGCTGCTGCCTGTGATGTCGTTCTTGTGAGTGTGAGAAGCTTGCACCGCTGCTGCTTGTGATGTCCTTCTTGTGAGTGGGAGAAGCTTGCACCTCAGCTGCCTGTGGTCTCCTTGTGAGTGTAAGAAGCTTGCACAGCTGCTGCCTGTGATGTCCTTCGTGTGAGTGTGAGAAGCTTGCACCGCTGCTGCTTGTGATGTCCTTCTTGTGAGTGGGAGAAGCTTGCACCTCAGCTGCCTGTGGTCTACTTGTGAGTGTAAGAAGCTTGCACAGCTGCTGCCTGTGATGTCCTACTCTACTCACTACTCTACTCACTACTCTACTCACTACTCTACTCACTACTCTACTCACTACTCTACTCACTACTCTACTCACTACTCTGCACTCACTACTCACTACTCTACTCACTACTCTACTCACTACTCTGCACTCACTACTCACTACTCTACTCACTACTCTACTCACTCCTCTACTCACTACTCACTACTCTACTCACTACTCACTACTCTACTGACTACTCTACTCACTACTCACTACTCTACTCACTACTCACTACTCTGCACTCACTACTCTGCTCACTACTCACTACACTACTCACTACTCTCCACTCACTACTCTACTCACTACTCACTACTCTACTCACTACTTTCTACTCACTACTCTACTCACTGCTCACTACTCTCTACTCACTATTCACTACTCTGCACTCACTACTTTACTCACTACTCTACTCTACTCACCTCACTACTCTACTCACTACTCTACTCACTACTCTACTCACTACTCTACTCACTACTCACTACTCTGCACTCACTACTCACTACTCTGCACTCACTACTCTACTCACTACTCACTACTCTACTCACTACTCTACTCACTACTCTGCACTCACTACTCTGCACTCACTACTCACTACTCTACTCACTACTCTACTCACTACTCTACTCACTACTCTACTCACTACTCTACTCACTACTCTACTCACTACTCTGCACTCACTACTCACTACTCTACTCACTACTCTACTCACTACTCTACTCACTACTCACTACTCTACTCACTACTCTACTCACTACTCTACTCACTACTCACTACTCTACTCACTACTCTACTCACTACTCTACTCACTACTCACTACTCTACTCACTACTCACTACTCACTACTCTACTCACTACTCTACTCACTACTCTACTCACTACTCACTACTCTACTCACTACTCACTACTCACTACTCTACTGCCCTCAACAGCACACAACACTCTGCCCTCAACAGCACTCTGCCCTCAACAGCACTCTGCCCTCAACAGCACTCTCTCCTCAACAGCACACAGCACTCAACAGCACTCTGCCCTCAACAGCAATCTGCCCTCAACAGCACACAGCACTCTGCCCTCAACAGCACTCTGCCCTCAACAGCACTCTGCCCTCAACAGCACTCTGCCCTCAACAGCACTCTGCCCTCAACAGCACTCTGCCCTCAACAGCACTCTGCCCTCAACAGCACTCTGCCCTCAACAGCATTCTGCCCTCAACAGCATTCTGCCCTCAACAGCATTCTGCCCTCAACAGCATTCTGCACTCAACAGTATTTTGCACTCAACAGTATTTTGCACTCTGCCCTCAACAGCACTCTGCCCTCAACACCATTCTGCACTCTGCACTCAACAGCACTCTGCCCTCAACAGCATTCTGCACTCTGCCCTCAACAGCACACAGCACTCTGCCCTCAACAGCACTCTGCCCTCAACAGCACACAGCACTCAACAGCACACAGCACTCAACAGCACACAGCACTCTGCCCTCAACAGCACACAGCACTCTGCCCTCAACAGCACACAGCACTCTGCCCTCAACAGCACACAGCACTCTGCCCTCAACAGCACACAGCACTCTGCCCTCAACAGCACTCTGCCCTCAACAGCACTCTGCCCTCAACAGCACTCTGCCCTCAACAGCACTCTGCCCTCAACAGCACTCTGCCCTCAACAGCATTCTGCACTCAACAGTATTTTGCACTCTGCCCTCAACAGCACTCTGCCCTCAACAGCATTCTGCACTCTGCACTCAACAGCACTCTGCCCTCAACAGCATTCTGCACTCTGCACTCAACAGCACTCTGCACTCAACAGCACTCTGCACTCAACAGCACTCTGCACTCAACAGCACTCTGCACTCAACAGCACTCTGCACTCAACAGCACTCTGCACTCAACAGCACTCTGCACTCAACAGCATTCTGCACACAACAGCATTCTGCACTCTGCACACAACAGCATTCTGCACTCTGCACACAACAGCATTCTGCACTCTGCACACAACAGCATTCTGCACTCTGCACACAACAGCATTCTGCACTCTGCACACAACAGCATTCTGCACTCTGCACACAACAGCATTCTGCACTCTGCACACAACAGCATTCTACACTCTGCACACAACAGCATTCTACACTCTGCACACAACAGCACTCTGCACTCAACAGCACTCTGCACTCAACAGCACTCTGCACTCAACAGCACTCTGCACTCAACAGCACTCTGCACTCAACAGCACTCTGCACTCAACAGCACTCTGCACTCAACAGCACTCTGCACTCAACAGCACTCTGCCCTCAACAGCATTCTGCACTCTGCACTCAACAGCACTCTGCCCTCAACAGCATTCTGCACTCTGCACTCAACAGCACTCTGCCCTCAACAGCATTCTGCACTCAACAGCACTCTGCACTCAACAGCACTCTGCACTCTGCACACAACAGCATTCTGCACTCTGCACTCAACAGCACTCTGCACTCAACAGCACTCTGCACTCAACAGCATTCTGCACTCAACAGCATTCTGCACTCAACAGCATTCTGCACTCAACAGCATTCTGCACTCTGCACTCAACAGCACTCTGCACTCAACAGCACTCTGCACTCAACAGCACTCTGCACTCAACAGCACTCTGCACTCAACAGCACTCTGCACTCAACAGCACTCTGCACTCAACAGCACTCTGCCCTCAACAGCATTCTGCACTCTTCACTCAACAGCACTCTTCCCTCAACAGCACTCTGCGCTCAACAGCATTCTGCGCTCAACAGCATTCTGCACTCTGCACTCAACAGCACACAGCACTCTGCCCCCAACAGCACTCTGCCCCCAACAGCACACGGCACTCACCAGCACACCACACTCACCAGCACTCACCAGCACACAGCACTCACCAGCACACCGCACTCAGCACTCAACAGCAGTGTTTCATGCATTTTTGCCTGTCTACAATGGAGGCGGCAGTCCCAACTGCAGGTTTGTAATCCTGGAGGGGCCTGTTGCTGGTGAATGCACAGGCTGCTGAGGTGTTGAATCATCAAGAATCAAAAATTCAAAGCAGTCGCTGGGGAATCACCGGGCCGTATGTGGCCAGGAAACCTCCCTTCCGATCCTGGCTGCTCTCTTCAATAAACAGTTTGATCCTGTGCACACCCTCATTCTTTGTTGAACACACCGGCACAGCCTCACTCAGCGGCTCACCCCCTGGAGCTTGCCTCACCCCTGTCCGGAACCGGTTGCTCTGGAGCACTCTCGCCAAGGAGACTGAAAACAGCTTTATTTACATAAGAGACTTTAACAATATGTATATAGAGATACATAGAGTGACTTTACAACTTGTACATTTGCATTTTTTTATATTTGTATCTCTTCCCTGTGTGACTTTACAACTTGTACAATTGCAATTATTTTTCCTGTTTGTATCTTTGATGTAACTCATGGAATCCTAAATCCTTATGTAGCGCAACTGGTTCTTTTGTAAAGCGCTCTGACACCTTCGGGTAATATTCGCGCTATAGAAAATGGCATTAAATATATAAATAAATAAATAAATGAATAAAGAATTGTAAATCGCATTCCAACTTTAGCATTGCAGTGCTGCAGGAAACGGGCCACTGGGCGGCCTCAGGCCTCGAAGGCACGTCCTTGCAGGCATGGCCTGCCGAGGACGGACAGACAGCGCCTTGAGGTGGCCAACTGCAGGCATGTTGCAATAACGGGCAGCTGTCAGGCTCGTCCCAGCGCCCGGCCCGGACAAGAACCGGCAGCGCTAGCACGGCTCGCCTGGTAGGCTTCGAAGCACTTCATTATCTGTATTTTATTTAACTTTTCGTTGTGATTTATGAGTTGCGAACACGGCCTTTATTAAGAGCGCTTTACTTTTCAAACAAAGTTACAGAAGTGAGTGGCAAAAGTACAAATGTAAAGGTATTTTAAAATAAAATCAGCACAAACGTACCGGAAAACTAGGGAAAACACAACAGGAAGCTCTTACTGGCGGAGAGGAGGGCCTTTCATATAATTTTAAAGCCGGTCTAAATGGCAATGCATTAAGGCAGAACATAAACGACTACGAAATAAACAAGAACTACAGTGTGGACGAGCATGTATGAGTCATCTTCTGTGAGCCTCGCCTGCTGCCTCTCGTCATTTAACATTGAACGCGCTCACCGCTGTGAACGCGTTCGCATCATCTGGCTTGCATTACACGGGCACTCTGACAGCTCGTAATTAAGATTAATCACTCTGCCATGCTCGTTCTCGCACACAAAATGCCACATCGGGCACGCGTACATTACTTACAGCCTATCACTTCAAGGCTACTACATACACAGCACAGGGAAGACGAATCACTGACCAGATGCCAGAAAACGCTAAGGAATGTGTGGAATTTCTCTCTCCAAGGCCCTAAGAGATGATACTTCTTTTTTTTCTCCTTTAACATTAGTTCTCGAAACTCCTCCCAGTTTCACTGGGGAGGAGTCCGAGCACTAAAAATCATGTGGGATGGGATGAGGACTCTCCTCCTCACAAAATCCAGTTAAAATCACAACCTACTGCACAGAGGCAGTACCCGATTAAGCAAGAAGCTAAAAAACAGGTAAAAGAGATCCTAGATCAACTTGAATACCAGGGGGTGATTGAAACCTGCACATCACAAATGAACAACCCTTTGTTTCCTGTCTCCAAGCCAGACAATTCATATCGTCTTGTTTTGGACTACAGACACCTTAACTCATGTTGCAAAACATTTGCAGTACAAAACACGCATAGTGCTGCACTAATGAATAACATAGTGCGCAAAAAATACAAAACAACCTTAGACATTTCTAATGGATTCTTCTGTCAAAATATAGCACCAGAGAGCAGATATTTGACGGCGTTCTCAATAAATGGCACGCAAAAAAAATTCTGTCGTTTGCCCCAGGGGTTCAAGAACAGCCCAGGATTATTCTCAGCGAGAGTAACAGAATTACTACAAACATATGATGACAAGGCATTATCTTATGTCGACGACATCTATCTAACAGATGATGACTTGGATACTCACTTGAAGAGAGTGAACACCATAATACTTGGGTTCGCAGCAGAGGGTTACAAATTTAACTTTAAAAAGTCAAGAATTGCCCATCTAACAGTCCTGTTTTTAGGATATGAACTATCAAGTGAAGGCAAAAGCCTGGCTGACAATTTCCTAGAGAAATGTGCTGTAATCCAAGCACCTAGAACACTGAAAAACTTGCAATCAATTCTAGGCTTCCTAAATTTCGGAAGAACTTACATTATAAATTATGCAGAGAGAATTAAACCTCTCTATGATCTAATAAAACCAGATTTTAAAAGAATCAATTGGACTCAAAAACACACAAAAATGTTGAGATCTTTACAAACAGATATGTTAGTTAAAACAAAATTACAAACACGTGAGAACACACGCAACCTTGTGATTCGAGTCATCCCAGGAAGATGCGGATTCACATACCTGACCTCTAATGAGGGAGAGAAGGTACCAATAGCATACAAATCACATTTGTACACAGAAGCTGAAAAAAGGTTCAGCATTAAGGAAAAGATTGTTCATGCGGTTCAAACAGCTGTAGCAAAAGAAAAATACCAAGCAGACAGTAGACAGGTTACAGTCAGAACAGCAGAATCAGCTTTTGAGGCATTAACAACACCATGTAATTTACCGACAGCTGCACTAAATCCAGAATGGATACAATGGGTAAATTCTGTTGCTACAGACAAAGTAAAATACTATTTTGACCCGGAAATGAAAGAATTAAAATATCTAGAATATGAGAAAGAATACCCTCTGCCAATCGACATTCTGCCTTTACGACAGTACGCCTGTGTAATACATACAGACGGGCATGCTCAACCCTCAGTTTGGGGAGAGCTGGCTTACAACGCCACATGCGAAATTGTAAAAGAAGTGTGGCGCGGAGGTAAATTAAGACCTCTACTTACAAAAACACACTCCGTGGAAAATAATTCAGAACGACAAACTGAAATAATATCATTAAAAATGGCGCTAGATAATGCCGATCGCGAATTCCCGACACTTATTTTGTGCGATTCGTTTTACTGCGTCAAATCATACAATAATGATTTGCAGAAATGGATTCAAAACGGTTACAAAGATGACACAGGTGCCACAATAAAGCAGAAAGCACTTTGGGAACAATTAGTTCTTTTAAAGAAAGAACTACCAAAAACTCACGTGATACATTCACTGAGTCATCAGCGTGATGGCGTTCACGTTGCAGGGAATTCATTGGCTGAGACAGCCACAGTGGGAGCAACTAAACCGGCTTCCGTAGCTACAAAAAAGCGTACAGTAAAACACATTGACGGTGAAACTGTGCTGGCGGTGAAAACGTCATCAAAAGGCGACTGCTCAGCGCTACCGATCAATTATCCACTCAATTATACATACATAATCGATGCAAACTCAGTCCCTTTTGCTCAAATCCCTGGAGTGGGGGATAGAGTGATTCCAAACACGGACAGGAGAGGCTTGTTAATAGCAGACGCACATATGGGTGAGGGTCTCAGACACCTTAAGCAAAAAGATTCTCTGGAAGAATTACAATCAGTGTACTGGTGGCCAGGCATGAGCCTGCATCATCACATTTTTGTAAAAAACTGCCCAGACTGCAATAGAGATCGCAGTGGCGAGCGGGGAGGGCTATTGCCATGGCATTTCACTCCAGATAAACAACAACAATAAGAAAGCCCCCATCATGAAAAAAGCGTTATATTAACATAAAAAGACTAATTTTCACTTATAATGTAGACCCCAGCGCTCGGCTGACGTCTGGACTGTTATAAAAGGATTTGCAAGTCTATAATGGCATATACGCTAGGAGCATGCTACGTTTTGACTAATGTATTCCTTTTAGCCCTCAAGCTTATGGGGAAGCATGGCCAAATGAGCATTGCATAGCGGGACTCTTCTCACTTCCTTCCTGAGGGATACGGGATGGTGTAAAGAAAAAACCAAGACATAAAGCAATCTATAACGGAAAAGGTATTAGGTTCGGGTGCTGGGTGGGTCAAACATCTAATAAGTGTCCAACGTAGTCTAAATAACCTGCCAAGGAATTCTCTGAAAGGGTTCAGTCCGTACGAACTATTGTTCGGGACTAGAATGATGATCCAAGATCTTGATAGTCAGACTTCAGTGGTTAAAGACAAAAGCTTTGATATCAAAGATCGTTTGGCTATTTTACAGGACTTAAATGAAACAAGAAAAGACCTGAGCAACATAAAACTGAAACAACAGCCAACAACCACTGAAGAGAAACCACCTGTCCCAGCAAGGCCTGTCTGGATTCCAAAAGTCGGGGATCTAGTCAGAGAAAAGATCGCGGTAAAGAAGGAATTTGGGCCTTCTTACAGAAAAGCAGTTCCTGTCTTTTCTATCAACGGGACAAGATCAGTAGTACTACCGCCCCTTGCTGGTAAAAAGGAGAACCGAGTCATATCCATCGACCTGGTAAAACCACAATCATGTGGCCGATAACAAACAGTAGGCCAAGTGGACTCCCGAGAAGTAGCAGAGCACCAATGTTTGCTACAAATACAGAGGCTCAAACTGGAAGACTTATCACATTTGGAAAATCTACAGTAAATCAACAAGGACTATGCAACAAAGCAATAGAACTTGAACCTCTTAAAACCCAAATTCAAACCTTTCATCAAGAAACAACAACCTATGATGATGTAACTGCAGACTTTGCTAATGAAACAAAGCAAAATCCAAAAGCAATTGGAACAATTGACAGAACAGCATCCGGCTACTTCATCAACTTCGATGATTCATCTGAAACCCTGAGTGAAGCAAAGAAACAGCCATCAACAAAAACTTTTAAAGACAAAGCTAAGGAACTTTTTCAACAGCTGAAAGAAACCTATCTGATCTCTCCATGGATTGAATTTTGGGTGGCCTTCGGTGCATTTATCCTCATTCTTTGGCTCATCTTAGTACAATGTTTGGGACATTTCATTGAAGGAAAATATGCTAACATGGACACAGCAAGCCAGAAAATCAACTTGGTCCTTAAACCACACACATCTTCACACATCGAGAAAAGAGAACATTCTTCAGTAAACTTCACAGCCAATCCTATACCAGGCGGTGTAGCATGGGACAAAACTGATTATGAAATCTATGGTCCGGTTGAAATCCTGAAGTATCCACACCAATTCAAGATCTCATTGAGTGACTTTGTAAAACCAAGCACATTTGCCGATGATTGGGACTTTGAAAGTATTAATGATATGATGTCTGATCTTGTGATGTCTGCTAAATTCACAGAACATGATTATTTGCAGGGTTCGTCTAATTATGATCAGATGTTCTGCTACAACCACTATGGTAACCATTATCTACATAAATCTGCACAACCTAGAAATGTTTTAAATTATAACCAATGGGAACATTGTGCTACTCCTCCAAAAGATAGCTCGAAAACATTTTATGATAAATATTCATACTTTTCAGGGTTTAACACAAGTAATGCAGAAACATTTTATTTCAAATTGTCAAATAAGACAGGTATAAAGACCATGCTTACAAACACAAAATTGATATATTCCGATTCATTCTTTGAACAAATGAATACATTTGGGTTTGATTTCTGGAACAATAATATTGAAACAAAAACTGTTTGGGGTACAAGAGATTGGCAAGTACAAGGTATAGAATCATTGTTTAGAGCCTGCATGATCCCAGAACAAATTATATTTTTGAACGACACTATTCAACAAACTACCTGTCTTGGCTTAGCCAAAATCAAAGATTTGAACAAACCGTCTATTCCAAAGCCAACAGTGAACAGTAATAGCTCTATAGATGTTGAGATAGACGTAAACCATATATTAAACCAAAACAGAACACATCCTGAATGGAAAAAATGGTTGATCTGGCCCACAGATACAAATAACTGTCAAGACAGATTCCTGAACAAAATACAGGGGTTCACATTGACTAGGCCAGACCCTAGATATTCCCAAAGACAACATCCAGGGATAGTAACCACCTACAGCGTGGGCAAGCTCTGCCTTCAATGGCTACAAACGTCCACACTGGCTGAAATTAAGCAACACCTAACTTTACTTACAGAAGGTGCTGACTTGCGTGATTTCATATTGGGACCACGCAAACAGCGTCAAAAACGTTTCATAGCGGCCTCTATATATGCAGCTTACAATGAAGCCTGGAAAGTAACTCAAATTGAGACAGCAGAAAAATACGGGAAATTGACCGTATTCATTTGGAAAAATCACTTTCTGTGGTGGACAATGGGTTAATGACTCTGTCCTCCAGAATATATTCTCTGGACAGCATTGTGTCTTCAGCAATCGATATAATATCGCAAGACTTACTGATGTTACAACACGGTCAGTCCCAATTGCGTTCTATTGTACAGCTTGGCTGGACGTTACAAAATTTGCGTTCTGGCTATGTGCCTTGGCGTTTAATCAACACAACGTCATTATTTAATATCTTTAACCTCACTGATAAACAAATCAGTTTGGCACAGAAGGGTGCTGACTATACAATTCTGAGCATTGAAAAACTTGAGAGATTACCATTGACAATGTCAGAACGACCTGTCATTGAATGGATAATACATGGAATAATAAATATTCCGATAACTACTTTCCAGTTTCAATTCTGCCAAAAATATATACAGGCAGGCGATTATGAAAGGTTGGGTAAAGGATACATTAAGTCAATATGGAACTTGCCCTATACACACGAATGTGTAAGTAATAAAGGCCAGAAAGTATTTCTCAGTGGCGATAATTGTGCAAGATCACTAAGTGGTACACTTCTGTGTCAGGGTATTAGTTTGCACGGAGCCTGTGAAGGGACTTCAAATAACCTTTCATGTTACCAGCTAGGCACACCTGCAACACGAATAGAACCATTCTTTAGGAGACTCTCGAACGGGAGTTACATTCTAATAGTAGATCGCAGATGTTGTAGTTTGCTGCCCGGAAAACCTTATCTCATAACTGTGACTAGGAAGGTCATGTGCTGTGAACATGTATTGTTCCCCAGCGATTCTCCAGACAGGGAGGCAAGGTTATGGCCCGATTTGAAAATTACTTCTATTCGAATAGATACTTTAAGCAGAATGAAGACTGTGCTCCTACAGACGCCGACCAGGCTCACGTCATCAAAAGAAACGTATGATCTCCAAGTTGCAAGGACAACAGAAGAGATTCATTCATTATTATCAACTAATTCCCCCATACACTTCGCAGAAATACTGAACGAAATCTTAAATATTTCTGATACCACTGGTATCTCCAGTGTATTTAAAGCAGTGTTTTCGGGTGCTTTAACTCCATTCAAAGCCATCCTGGGTATTTTTCCAGACTTTGTCCATTCCATTTTTGGCGGACTTCCTCTCCTTTTAGGACTAGTAGCGGGTATTCTATTTTTGATCCTGTTATTTCGCTGTGGCAAACCATGTCACAGACAAAACACCTGTGACAAGGGAAGAAATGATCCTAGCCATTGGCTACCGGGACCGGGTAACTAAAATCCTTGGACTATCCCGGCTTAGAGACCTGAACATGACTTGGTTTCTTTCATTTAGACCAATGTGGCAAAGTTGTGTTATGCCTTTATTAAGGTGCTTGCTATATGGCGAAGAATGCGTGTTGGACACCTGTCTGGCACTACAATCGGATGTGCCAATGGACGCAGATACCTTGTTGGGTCCGGTAACGGCTCATGCATTGTGCTGTCCCCAGCGGCTACCAATCCAGATGACGGCATTCGTGGAGTCTTCACCACTACGATTGAGGGGTAGTGAAGTACAAGATGAAAGCAGCATCAATCAGGTACGACCTTCAGTCAGCTATGCTGATCCAAACATCAATGGAGGCAATCATGCTCAGGCTCATGAATGCATGGTAACAACTTTTTCCGAATTAGTGGAACTTACGCAAGAAGCTGTTGACAGTTTTTTCAACAGTCTAAATGATATGATGTTTTCACCAGAGCAGCAGGAATAACTTTGAGCAAACTAGCACTCGGAGTTCCCCACATCCTGAATTTGGCCTTCAACTTTTTAAAGAAAAGCGATATGAAAAATTTTTCTCGTAATTTTTTTTCAGACTGCAAGAACTTTTTCCCCAATTCCAAAATATTTACGATTTTTGGGACACTTATCTTCTGCTTAAAGTAGACGTTATTCTTAGAGAACTAAATTTCTATTTTAGGTAGTCACGAGACATTCGCTATCCTCTAGCACTATTATACATAACTTTATGATTGTGATGAAATGGTCTCGCATCCTTTTTTTCTGTATTAAGAGCCATTTCATGTGTGGTTTTCGCATTTATTCATGCTGAATTTAAAATATGCATTATATGTTTAGCATTATTAGACTGCTTGTGAATATAGTACACGTGATAGTACATGTGATTGTGTTTCGTATATTTTATAATTCCAATTTTCAGAATACATATGAATGCATTTTGGGGTGGTACGGTATACACAAACGCTACTGGTTTCACTATGCCTAGATTTGTAAATATGGACATAGTCTACGTGGAGTGGGTGTGATGTATTCCTATAGGTACTGTATCGATTCCCCTATTCCTGACCCTGGTTTGGTTAATAATTAACTAGCAGCCATCCAACGGTGCAAAAACCGTTATCTGATTAAGCCACACCACGGCACAGAAGCGCGTTATCTGATTAGGTCATAACGCATGCCATCTAATTAGACAAGCGATATTCCTCCAGCCCCTGATAAGGCATACGGAGTTCTCAAAACAAATCAAACCTACAGCGACCTGGGAAATTCCCATAACCATTGTTTTGATTTCACCGAGAACTTCAGCAAAAGAATGTGCGAACGAGCTCGTTCATATGACATCCTTATTGACGTATATATGTCCATCCTTACGTCAATCTCGGCACCTTTCGGGTATAAATATTACCGACATTGCCTTAAGCAAACACATGCGGTGGTGACGAGATCGGAGCAGCGAGACGTGCTGAGAAGCCCACAGACGCTGCCCTGCCTTCCTGACGCGCTGAGAACGAGACGCTGCCTTTCTCCTGCCGAGAAATTCAGCTCCGGCGCTTCCAAGCAGCCCTCGCAGGCAGCTGGAATATCAAGACCCGGGATAAGAGATACCAGCCCTCCATCATTCTAGATCTCAGGTACAGAACTGAATAACCCCTTGCAGAGAATTCTCGAATCAGTCCCTTGGCAAAACAAACTTAACTTAAACTGCTACTTATCTACTCCCGCCCACGTATTAGGCTTAGGTCAGGTACATTGGGGTAGGCGTGGTTAGAAGCACCAGTTGAGTACGATTAGTCAAATGTATATATGTATGTATCTATTTTATCCATTTTAAAGTATCATATGGCTCAGAAACCATATCAATGCTTTTACAGTATTATTTTATAATTCTGTCTCTACTGTATGCACTTTACTTAACTACAAGTATTGCAATAATAGCGATTCATTTCTCTTGTATGAGAAAAGAGACTGATCAATAAATAACATCTTTTATTGAACCACGCCCATCTCTTATTTCTCTACAAACTGGTGAAACTAAGAATGCACGTACTGACTGAGTAAAATAAGTTGTCTATTGTTTTCACACGACTCTAGAGATACACTCTTGATTAGGGGAGAGCAAAGTTGTCATGTTCTATGGTTGTCAGAAACTAAATCCCTTCTTGTCGATCCAGGGAGGTTAAAATCCTCCTTGCCTATTCGAGAAAGTTTCTAGTGAACTCTGAGCTAGCTGGCAAACACAAAACTTTAAGTCTAATATCGTCGGTAGAAGACCTAGTTAACCTCTGCCCTTGGTCTATACTATTGAAGATATTATTCCAATGCGCAGAGCCTATTGGGATAATAGGAACTACACTACAAAACCAAATCTTGACAATGAAAATACAGATTGGCACTTTGCACACGTCTAGAAAAACGACATTGAAACCGAGAAAAAGTTCATGTACAAGCACCGTAAACGTGTGCTTGACTAGGTAGAAGCAGTAGGATTAATAACATTGTAAATTCAAGATGTCTAGAATCTGATTTCTTGACAATCTTAACAAAAATGTAATGAAACTTAATGATGAAGCTTAGCATTTCTAGTGACTTCATTGAATAGAGCCATAACAACCTGCACAGTGATGCAATTCATACATGCAATATGTTAGATGATTGAAACTTACAGAATAAGTGCCTAACATTATAAACATCATGTATTCATAGAAGCTATTTTCAGGGTTCGAAAAACCATAAAAATGTTACTAGACCTGCAGGTCTAGTATCTTTAATAATCGACTCGACCTAACTGTAATACACTTGACCCATGAACTGGTCTCAAATTGTGTGATCCTAGGCAAATATTTTGTCTTATGGAGCAGGCTTTTTCTTTGCTATCACATAAGAGAGCACCTTCAAATATGCAAGTTTACCATTTCTCCTGAACAAAAAAACGTTTTATTTACTAGTCTAAATGTTTGCTCCATGATGACGAGAATTGAGCCCATATATATAGGGGGCACATGATTCCTGGTATGCCTCTTACTTCACTAATAGAATTAATAGAATTGTCATCTGGGGAGGAGCAGTAATAATTCCCAGTTCAAGTTTAAAAACTCACTTTTCATAAATATATTAGCAAAGCATGATGTGGTTGTCCATTGTCATTTACAGATAGCATATTTTCCATTAAAATGGCCACAAAACGTTCCCACTAACATGTCGTTTTACTGATAATGGCGCATAAACAATTTTGAGATTGGGTTTTCAGCAAAAATATTTAAAATTCGCACATCACTGTGAAAAGTGTTCAAATTTGTTTTGATCCTATACAAATATTTTTTTCACCACAGAATCACAAAAATAGGTCTTCATAACTAGTGAAATATATTTGAAATGTTTGAACAGTTCACATAGCTATTTCAGTGTTGTAATTGAAAGAAACCTGATATCTTACAACCTTTCATTTAACATGCTTTGCACAGTTCAATTGCCACAGTTCACTGTACAAAATCCTCTAACTTAAGTCACAGAAAGAAAAATAAATGTAATAAGATAAGCTGACTTTTGGCCTCCGTCTCTGAAAACCAGCAAATGTGACTGATAACAAGATTTTATTGCATTTGTATTGCTCTTTCACTTTGTGGCAATAAAGATGCCTTTAAATCTTGTTATCTTGTCACATTTGCTCTGCTTTCAGAGTCAGAGGTCAAAAGTCAGTTTGTCTTCCCTAAAGTTAGAGGATTTTCAATTCACCAGAAACAGCGAGATGGATGTTTTGAGCCCTGATTTTGTTTTAATGAATTTTAGAAATAGTTTACATTTTGTTACTTTTTGAAATTGTGGTAGCAGGCCACAATTAGGGTTGAACATTTCTGTGTAAGAATCACTGACAACATTACAAAATGCTTATTTTGATTTGCTTGAACTTAATTAGGAGTTTTATTTTACTAAATAAGAAATACTAACTTCAAAATACGTTTGAGATGTATTTTCTCCTTAGGCTGCATTATTTCATAGCCTTGTGCAATGGGTTGGATGTGTTTCTTCAAATGTTGCTTTATTTATTCTTGTTCAAGCTACATTCTTTAAGCGGCAAGAGACTTTCTTACAACTGATCTTTGTGTGTGAATGGCAGGAAAAGGACCTTCAAACTATATATGTGGGAGCAACAAATTAAATAAGCTCTTTGTCAACTAACCTGTGGGGACGGAATAGCCAGTAGTTTCTCATGATAGGGAATGGAAGAATGATCATCATAGGACAATCAGACCATTTACGAACGACCATTGATATCATAATGAAATGAAATTGAACTATAAAAAGTGACTTTCCAAGGGTGAGGAAGGCTACCCCCTTTTCACTTTCCTTGCCTCCAGTCTGCCTGCCAGACTTCTTCTTTTATGCCCCTTGCCTTTCTACCCTTGCTGATGAATTTGCCTGCTGAAACATTTAGAGCAGTTGGGTGAGGGACCAGAACTGTCCTGATTTATGCTCCATCCCACTTACCCATGCCCATGGACTTTCCTTTCGTGGACTTTAACTTGATCCCTTTGCCCGTGCTAAGAGAACCTTTGTGAACCATTCTCCTGCCCTCTGTTAGTGGAAGAAATCTCTGACAATTAGGACCCATCCTTTAATGGATGTCTGTATTTAGCAATGACTTTACTTTTGAATAAATGTGTGACTTTATATTTAGTGCTGCAAGATGCAGGACTGAGCTTCTTAAAATGTTACTTATATGCATTGATTTTGGATTTTTATTACAATCATCAAATTATCTAAACATCCACTGAGTCTTTATTTGGTCTTGATGTTCTTTCCACAGAAACTGTGGCTATAATTTTTTTTATTAAATCTGTTTATTGCACAGAATAGCAATCCAATCAGTACATACAATTGTAACAATGCAAACATAGAGAGGCAATGATCGGTTAAACAAACAATAATTGAAGATATCACAGTGGGATTGCAAACCATCAGAATGACTCAGTACGATAGTACATTTTTTTTTTTTTTGCAAAACAAGAAAGAAAAAGGGAAATCATAATATTACTGAAGAAAAAGTGGTCATAACCGTACAAAAAATGATACAAGGCAAGAATGAAGCGGGCACAGTCGAGCACATCAGTCAGCACAAACCTCAGATTCATCCACAGCAGGGCAATTTGAGAACGGAACATCAAGCCTTACAGGTACAGACCAGTCTTCTGTCAAACACCACAAAGGGGATTCTGGAACCCCACAGTGAGAAAGGCAACAGTCAATGCGGTGGCAGAGAAATATACAGCAAGTTGCCAGGGCGGCTAATTCCGTATCCTAGCAATGTCTGCAATGCGTGCACCAAGTTAACCCACCCCCACGGGGACAAAGGAGTTAATCAATTGGGATTGTGCCCCCTGCGTTAGCTTCGCAATATATGTCCGGAATGGCCCCCATATATCCAGCGGTCTGGAGGCAATAGGAACCATCTCGGAGTATCCAGCGCTGTTACCATTACAGTAAGCCATACTACGGAGCCAAGCGCGGACTGTTGGAGCGCGCCTAGCACACCAGAGCAGCGCCACTTCACGTTTAGCTAAAAGGAGGCCAAGGGACGCCAGTTTTCTAAGCTGACGCGGGAAGTTAGCGACATAACCAAGCAGCGCAATTTCAGGGGTGGGATGTAGGTCAATGCCGAGTATTAACCCCAAAACCTGGTGTACTTGCAGCCAATAGGTGTGCAGTTTCGGGCAAGTCCAGGAAAGATGGGCAAAGTCAGCCTGTGGGCCGTTGCATTTAGGGCAATTGTGTGGTCTGCTGGGGTCAATTCTATGGGCAAGTGCGGGAATGTGGTACGCCCTCCTAAGGAACTTAAAATGAATTAGTTTATGTCTGGTGTTAATGGAGACATCCCTTGTGGTGGCACAACATGCAGCCCATTGATCATCCGTGATTTGGGCACCCAGGTCGCCCTCCCAAGCAGCGCGCACCTTAGCGTCAAGTGAGGGAACTGAGGCCAGGCATAGCTTATATAACTTAGATACGACATGCGCCCCCGTTTGGTTCTGTATAATTAATGTGAGTGCGGTGGAGTCATCAGGAGGGAGCGGGAACGTGGGGAATTCAGCCCTAAGCATAGAGCGAAGTCTAGTCAGCCTGAATGAGTCCATGAAAGTCCTGTCCGTGAAGCGGTGATCTTCTGTGAGGGAAAAGGCATAGCCGTCTGGGAAAAGGTCCCCTATAGTGTGTATATGATACTTGGATAGCGTGCGCTGCACCACCGATTCGCCAGTGATGGGGAGCCAGTGGGGCTTGGGCAACGGCAGTGCAGGAGAGTATAGTTTCTCGAGGAGTAAGAGGCGTCTAAGTTTGTCCCAAGCCCAACAAGTAGTGGACAAAGGCTGTATATCTAGCGGGTCTCGAGGGAGTCCCCTAGGGAGGACGGAAGAGAGGGCCACAGGAAGCGCTAAGTCAGCCTCTGGCTTCAAATGGGGAATCCTGGCATCCGGGTGAAACCAAGGGTATGCGTACGAGCTCTGTGCGACCAAGTAATAAAGAAAAAAGTCTGGTACTCCGAAGCCGCCCCGTTCGTAAGGGAGTGTTAAAGTTTGCCAGGAGACACGTGGGCTTTTACCTCCCCATACCAGACGCAGAAGTGCGGAGCGAAGTTGGGAAAAAAAAATCTTGGTTAGGGGGATCGGAATATTGTTAACTAAATACAAGAACCGGGGGAGGACAATCATTTTAACGATGGCAATCCGACCAGCCATAGACAGCGGAAGGCGAATCCAACGCTCCGTATTGTCTTCCAAAAAATCAAGGGCACGGCCGTAATTCAAACGGACAATGGATACCGTGTCAAGGTGAACGTGGACACCCAAATATTTCACGGAGTCCGCGCTCCATTCCAGAGGGAACGAGCAGGTCCACTGCACTGTGGAGGGGGTGAGCGGGAAAATTACTGACTTATGCCAATTTATTTTAAGGCCCGAATAGTTTCCAAAGCGGGAAATCTCTATCAACAGAGGCTCCAGGTTGGACTGGGGAGTACGTACATACAAAACAGTGTCATCGGCATATATTGATACCAGTATTGGTCCGGTGCGAAACTGGAGCCCTCGGTGGAGATGCTTCTCTTGAAAATGTCGCACCAGGGGGTCCATTGCAATGATGAACAGGAGTGGGGATAGTGAACACCCCTGGCGGGTGCCTCGTGAAAGTGTGAAGCTGTCAGTAATGGTGCCGTTTAGTCGTATCCGGGCGGTGGGAAGTGAGTACAGCAACTCTACCGTCGCCACAAACATAGCGGGCATCCCCATTCTCCGCATGATTGACAAAGAGAAATGCCATTCCAAGGTGTCGAACGCTTTCTCTGCGTCCAGGAACACTGCTGCAGCCGGTGTGGAGGGCTCTATTCTGTGTAAAACAGGAAACAGTGTCCGAAGATTTAGAGAAGTGGATCTATGTGGGACAAATTCGGATTGGGCCGGCGAAATTAAAGTGTCCATGAGGAGCGCTAATCGAATTGCAAGGACTTTGGCCAGAATTTTGTAGTCCAAGTTTAGGAGGGATAGGGGTCTGTAAGAGCCGCACAAAGTGGGGTCACGTCCTGGCTTGGGTAATAAAACAATAACCGCTTCCCGGAGCGTAGGTGGAAGAACGCCCGTCTCCAGTGCCTCTGTGTATACCTCGACCAGTGTAGGGACAAGTTCCTCTTTGTACTCCTTGTAAAAGTCGGCTGTGTAGCCATCGAGGCCGGGAGCAGAAGAGCTCCGCAAGGAGTCGATAGCCTCAATTATAAAATCCGGTGTGATGGGCATGGCCAAAAACTCCTGCATGTTTTTTTCTAGGTACACCATGGCTATTTCATCCAAATACGGTCCCGGGTGGCGGTACTCCCCCGTGAGTGTGGAAGTGTAAAGGGTTCTGTAGTATGATAGAAATGTGTTGGATATATCAGGAGTGGAATGTCGTCGTGTACCCTGAGCGTCAATTACCTCGGTAATGTAAGCAGCTTGGTGTGGCGGTCGAAGCATTTGCGCTAATAGTTTACCTGGCCTGTCGCCCTCGCCGTACTGCCGCGCTGTGTAGTATTTACCCATGAACCTCACCTCTCTATCTGCTGTGTCTCGAAATTCTAAAAGTAGCTCAAGGCGTTTAGCCTCACGGTCCACCGAAGGATCCTCAAGGATCTTTTTCTCTATCGTAGTGATATCTGTTTCGATTCGGGTCAAGGTGGAGCGAATCTCGCGCAGGGACCCAATTCGCTTGGTGATGCAAACCCCACGCAATGTAGCCCTGAAGCCTTCCCACAGCGTGGACCAGGAGGTAACAGAGCCTGTGGGAGAGTGGTCTGACAGGGTGCGAGGTAACGTGGAAAGGCCATCCACCCATCCCGCAATACCTGGGGAGAGGAGCCAATAATCAATTCTAGTGCTTGTGTTGTGGAAGCTAGAGTGATGCGTGTAATCAGGTGTGTGGTGGTGCAGTCTAGCCTCTATGTCAACTAGTAAAAAGTGGGAGCAGATGTCCGCCAGCACTGCGCGGGACTTAGGCTTGCAATCAGGGGAGGGAGAAGTGCTGTCCCTATCGGGATTCATCAATATGTTAAAGTCTCCCCCTAGAACCAACAAATCAATATCGGAGTGAAGCAACGTCATCTGCAGGTCCTGGAAAAAGGCAGGGGAATCCACATTGAGGCCTTAGACTCCCACCAGTGCGACCTTGTATCCAAACAGCACACCCCTAATGAGCGCATACCTGCCCTCCTCATCAGCTTTGCTGCCGGTCATTACAAACGGGACACGTTTGTGCACAAGAATCGCTGCACCCCTAGCATATCTACTATAGCAGGAAAACACTTTATGCGACCCCCATCCTCTGGCCACCGAGGCAACATCCCGCTGCACCAAATGAGTCTCTTGCAGAAAGAGGACATCCACCCCATGGCGCGCTGCGTAAGCCAGCACTTGTTTGCGTTTCTTTGTGGTGTTTAAACCACGCACGTTCCAAGACATCAAAGTCAGTCTGGAAGGACCAGACTGTAAACCTATCCTGGCCATAGCTCCACAGTCAAGATGGTCTGCAGCAAGTGTGCAGACGACAACTAATGTTTAACATACATGACCACAGAAACAAAGCAAATCCCCTCCCCCACCCACCCACCTCCCAGCCTCCCAGAATCCCACAAGAGGCAAACCCCGAACCATTGCCAAACAATAGTGCAAATTATAAAAGTTAATAACCATTCAAAGAAACAGAATAACTGCAAACAAAAATATGTTAATGCCCCAGAAAATAGAAACAACATGGCCCGCGCCATCGGGGGTAGCAACGCCACTCCAGACGGGCTTCCCATCAAGCGGTTCAGAACCAGAAAACAGACAATACACGTTGGAAGAACCAAATCCAGTTAACAGTATTGCGAGAAGGGTGCAACAGTAAACCACGCTGAGCGGTCAGCCCTGGCCAGTTTCAGCAAAAAGGTCGGCACTGGATTGTGAGTCGTTACGAGGTGGAGTGTTCGGTGGTGAACCTGTCGCTGCCGATGAGCCCTGTTTCTTGTAATCATGGCAGAAGTCTTGCGCTTCCGCGGGGGAGTCAAAAATACGGAATCTGCCATTCACATTAACTCTCAATCTAGCTGGGTACAGCATACCATACTTTAGGCCTAAGTTCCGGAGTGTGGATTTAACACTGTTATATTTGCGACGTGCCTCCTGGACCATCAGTGTGAAATCCGGGAAAAAGGACAACTTACAGCCATGCCACTGTATTTCCCCAGCCTTGCGTGCAGCACGCAGCACAGCGTCACGGAAGTTCATGATTCTGGCGATAATGGGTCGTGGTGGTTGGCCTGGGCGAGGTGTAGGCCCAAGAGATCTATGTGCACGCTCAACAACAAAGCCCGCCGTGAAGGTGTCTCTGCCAAAGAGCTCGATCAGAAGACTTTCGACAAAGGTGTCGAACCGGCCCGTGGCCGTCGTCTACGCCAAGAATACGAACGTTGTTACGCCTGCTGCGCGCTTCCAAGTCTTCGTTTTTGATGGCCACATCTTTAAGTATTTTCTCCACCCGCTCTAATCTCTTTAGCGATTTCGAGGCGCCATCTTCTATGTCTGATATCCGCGATTCCGCCACATCGAGCCTTCTGTCATGGGCCTGCACTTTGGAACCCATGTCCGCTAGCTTTAGCTCCAGACTGTCGAAGCGGGTGTCTAGCGCCTTGAAGCCTGCGCGCATTTCTCCCATCATGGTGGCGACCATAGCCGCCGCGTCACCCAGGTCAGTAGAGCTGGAGGCCCCGGCCGCCGAACCAGGCGGGGGGTCTGTTGCAAGAAGTGGGGTCTTGTCGAAGCTAAGTTTCCTCTGGTTAGGGTCCCTTTTCCCCATCTCCACGGCGGCCCAGATGGCGCAGGCGAGCTGGAAGAGGCGGTGTAGAAAGCTCGGCAATGAGAGAGAGCGGTAAAATAACACAGAACTCCAGCAAGCTCCAGAAAGTTCCACCAACAATAGGGTCTCGGCGACCGAATTGTGCGCGGTCCAGAGGAATGAGGACCAGGTCAGCTCCAGCAGGGTTCTAGTTCCAGGGTCTGGTTCAAAATGCCGAATGCACCATCAGTGTGTAGTGGAGCGGGGAACGGCCCTCTCCCGTCACCTAGAGCAGGAAGGATGGAGGGGATAGGAGCCCCACGAGTGCTACTAAGGCGGGGCCGCCGAAGATCGGGTAGCGGCGCCAAGCTTACACTCCCCCGATGCCTCCCCGCGAGAGTCCCCGCCCGCCGCCCAGTATCCGACCCAGGCCCGCAAATCGACGCCCCGGTCCCGGCACCACCCAGGCCGCGCGGCCGAGATCGCACCGGGAATCAGCAGCCCCCACCCGGAGCCCGAACCGGACGGGCCGCGCGCGAGAAAACCCGCAGGAGACGTCTGTGGGGGCGAAGGCACAGCGACCAGGCACCGCACGGCACTCACCAGCGATCCGGCGCAGTGAGAGAAGATGGCGCCGAGGTCCGGAGGCCCCGCTTCTCCTCCGCCGTGCACTCACCGCAAGCCGTTCCCGCAGGCTCCACAGTCACCCAGATGATCGGGGCGACATCAGTGTACGGATCTGCAAGGATGCGGAGAGCAGGAGTGGCGGGTTACATCTTAGTCGCCGCCGATAGGAGCCCGCATGGAGGAGCTTCACGGAAAGGCAGCCATGCCGATCGCCGCCGTGGCCACGCCCCGAACTGTGGCTATAATTAACTATTGATTTTTAGATGCCTCATAGAGTCATGGATAATTTTCAGAACAGCAGGTTCTTTTGCTCTTGTTCTGTGTAGCCAGAGCAGAGCTCTTTATATGATTCTTGTCAGCCTAAACTTCTTTAGGAGGTTGGATCTTCCATTTGTAATACTCTATTTTTACAGCATGGTAATAAGAGTTATATATTTGAACCTGATCTCCAATTTGCGAGTTGGCTACCAATTAATGGTCTTTATTGGGTGTCCGACAGTGGGACAACAGGATTTCTCACCCCTCACGACGATAAATATCCATCAGAGGACCATCGCTTCTGACGTGAAATATAGAATAGGAGAAAAAAAAATAATACCCATATGGGCCCAGTAGGAGTGTTGAGATTAAATTTGAGTTTATTGCTTTCACTGCATCAAAACTTGTTAGCAGGGGGTGTGGCCGGGCAAGATAGCCGAACGGACGTAGATCGTCTAGGCTCCCGGTCCAGGCGCCATTCCTGAAGAGTTTTCTGCGGCTGCTCGAAGTCTTGCCTGTGAGAAATTGCATCGTTGGAGTGCAGCTGATGCGGAGGCACTCGTTCAGGGCTCTGGCTTACTCCGTTCCTGTCTCTCCCACCCGAACAAGAGTCCAGTAGCGGACCGCCGGGGCTCCCTAAAAATGGCGCCCGCTACTTCATGAGACTCAACTGGCCTAGTCCTGAACCGCGACCCGGAGGACTGCAAAACCGGCAGAGGTGATGATCAGGGAGCTGCTTGCCAAATTCAGGGGGCATGATCGCACCAACAGTGAGTACCGATGACCCCCCGGGAGTAGTAAGTGGCTGCCGTATCAGCGGATTTCCCGATTGACAGTACAGGGATGGTGCCTAGCATTTTAGCGATTGTGTGGGCTGTGGGAGAGATCGGAGCCGAATCCCCATAGGAGGTGTCCACAGAGAGCTCTGGTGATTGGACTTTGGTAGAGAGGGGAGAAAAATCTGGTATGTTAACCGCTACGAGCACCGCGCCTGACTTTAAGATGGCGGTTCCACTTTGACGGCAGGAGGCAATTTGGCTCTCTCCGGGACCTGTGGCAGGTGCTCGTCCCGTGATCACAGGGCCCACACAGCAGTGACACTGAAGCCAGCGGACCGGGAAAACGATACCTGCATCGTGGTCCCACAGCCCGACCTCCCCGCTGGATGCCTCCGGGCAGCACACCTGCTTTACAAAATGGCGCACCGTGAGTCCTGTACAGAGCATGGTGTGAAGGTCTGACCATCCATGCTGCAAACAGCCCGCCTCATGAGGGCAAATTCAATATGTACCGACCCCTGCTGCTCCGAGTTTCACCTCGCGGGTACCTGTCTGCCAACTAAGGAGGTGCAATCCCTGAGACCCTCGACGGTTTGAAGAGGCGAAGTGTCGCACAACAAGCAAGTGGTTGCCCTGTATGTGTGACGGCCCTACGCACTCACTGTGGCGCCAGGACCAAGCCAGCCTTTATTTATCATCCCACAGCCAGCTTCTATAGACCTACTCCCTCGAGCCTAAGTCATCTCTCTGCCACCACAGAGGGGTCCTCCCGGGCCCGCCCATATGCCGCCAAAGAAGACGACCAGCAAAACACCCAACAAGGTCTCGAACTTTTTCACACCGGCGGACAAGCACCCCTCGCCGAACCCTGCGGCGGTAGCGGACAACATGGCCCTGACGAAAGACGCATTTCTGAGCATGTTTAGGGACTTTAAGACAGAACTTCGGAAAGACCTCAGCCAAGACATAAAGGCATCTATGGAGCAACTCCGATCCTATCTCATGGATAGACTGTCTCCTCTGCAACAAGATGTGGACTCGGTGGGCACAAGTGCTGGATCTGGAGAAGCATACTCAAGAATGTGAATCGCGTACCACCGAACTGAGTGACAGCGTCCAGACCCTCCAGGATCAGCTTTTTCAAGCACAACTTAAAGCGGAGGATCTTGAGAACATGGCCCAACGAGAAAACCTTTGAATACGGGATCTGCAAGAGAAAGCAGAGGGCCCTGACTTAGATGCCTTCCTTGAGGGGCTCTTCGCGGAAATCCTGAGTCCCCAAACCCTCAAAATCAAAATGGACCGTGCTCATCGGGTGGGTGGACCGGCAACAGGCGAAAAGAAACGCCAGCAAGATGTGCTAGTTAAGTTTCATTCCTACAAAGTCAAGGAAGCGGTGCTCATAGCAGCTAGGAAAAAGGGGAACGTTTCCTTCCAGTGCCACTCATGCTCATCTATCAAGACCTGGCGCCTATCACTCTAGCTAGAAGACAGCTGTTCCGGCCCATCACCAGGAAGCTCCGCGAAGACAAGATTTGATACAGATGGACCTACCCATTTGGACTGAGTTTCCAGCTTATCAACAAACAACGCCGTGTCACTGACTTGAAAGAAGGGCTGGAGCTCCTGGGTCTCCCTCTAGAGGACTCAGGCCCTGGCCACAGCACATCGCCAGGAACCACGCAAGGTAGCCCACCGGTCTCCCCTTGGATCGTCAACTCACGTAGAAACCGCGAATGAGGAGAGAGAAATGCGCCTTCTCAACCTGATCTTCAACTGGGCAAGGAGACCAAAGAGTCAAGGTGCCACATAGTACTTGTGAGACAACAATCGCCCATCTGCGGTACATTAATGGTGAGGGCACCCATTATCATTAACACGAGAACACCTACCCAGCACTGCGGGACTTCCGTGGAGCTGCTTTGGGGTCATCGCTCTGAACTGTTCAGTATCCCTGAGGGAATATTGCTGATCTGACACACCGGTTGCACAGCATGGTGAGGATCCTTGCCCTCAGACGAGGTAGGATTCATTCCGCATCCCAAAGCCGAAGTAACGTTTAGACTGTGGCCTTCTACTGCTTTGACCTAGATTTATTCCCTTGTGAGCCCCTGAGACCTAGAACCCTTAGTAGCCCCTGACTTTGAGGTCATGACGAACTTATATGGGCTGGTGAGCTATCTCGATAAACGCTCCAGTAGACTTGGGACAGGGCACCACACTTTTGTAAGTCAATGTACAGCCCTGTTGATTACACTATAGCGCACAAAGCAGTAATTCCATGTCCTGTTCGGGATGGGCATGGACTGAAACCTCGGTGGTACTGTCCCCCCAAGTTCTCTTTCCCACAGCAGGAGACATGTTAGCAGTTACGCAACCGCAGTTTTTCTTATTTCAACACGTTTTTATTAGCATTTATAAGGTACCACAGCGCACTATTCAGTAGAAGAATTGGCGAATGCCTCAGGGCAATATTACGAATTTTGCGTCTATAACTCAATTCAGACATTGTTAGCTCAACAGACCAAATGAATCAAATGTAAGAGTATTGCGCAATAAATCACAGTATTGGTGGAGAGTACTAACATCAAGTGTAAAATCTCTGGCGCAGGTATCGTGGAGTTCCAGTTGTCTAGCGATAAAGGCTATGTCGCTAGGGTGCAGAGCCATGAGTCCTCACTTAAAAAATCGTTTTCGGCGGAAGATGCCCTGACTGCGTGATGGCACTGCTGTTGTAGCTGTTGACAATATACCATTTAACAAGAAAAGAAAACAACCAGTAGGGAGGGGAGAGGGTCAGAGAGGGGGCAGTAGGGGAAGGGGAGATGGTGTGGCGGGGGACGCGGTAGTAACTTAATACTTTTCCAATGACACCTCACATCGCTGGGGGGCGTGCTGCAGCTACGCAAGCTACTGTCTCTAGCGGTGCGTGCGGCAAAGCCAAAAGTGGCAGTCTTGGTCAAAGTGTCGAGAGGTGCATAGTCCAAGTCGCAGAGTATGCCTAAGGGTGCTGTGCGGGGCGATCAGTCATTGGGGTTCCAAAACCCCTCTGAATCTATAGGATGTACCGCATCATCAAAGACGCGCACAGCCCGCAGCCTTGGTGGCTGCAGTCTAGCATGTTCCAGACGTCCCAAATGGTCCACCAGGGGCTTCCACAGCTTCGTGAATTTGGTGTCTTGAAACTGTAGTCGCGCCGTTAGCAGCTCCATTGCCACTGTGTTCCACAGTCAGGTGAACCACACGTTCGTAGAGGGTATTTCTTCTTTTTTCCAATAGAGGGCAATAGTCTGCTTAGCAGCACCAAGCATATGGAGAGTGAGGTGCCAATCACAGCGAGTCATAGCGCGCAGGTTCACCGGCCTGAGGCCCAGAATGATTGTGAGCGTACTTTTAGGCAGCGGGTAGCCTAGTACCCGCTTAATGTGGCTGAGGACTTCTTTCCAGTATGTGGCCAAGAGAGGGCACGACCACCAGATATGCACAACATCGCCCTGCACGTGGGTGCAACGCCAACAGAGGGGTGATGTGTTGAGGAACATTTTCTGAAGCCTATGAGGAGTATAGGACCATTGGGTCATTACCTTGTAGGCGGATTCCTGCTGGGGGATGCTATGGAACGTTTTTGGGATATTGCGCCAAAAACGTGACCATTGGGTGGGGGCAATGTCAGCATCAGATGACGCCTGCCACTGCTGCTGGTATGGGTGAGGATGTAGGCGTTGTGAGTGTTGAAGGATTTGATATATGCGGGAGATTAACCCCTTGGAATTGTCGAATGTGCGTGCCAGCTGTCCAAACGGCGTAAAAGGTCGTGTGGCCACCTGTGATAGTGAGGACCCCTGTATCCAGTGCCTGAATTGTATATATTGGTACCTCTCCTTCTCTGTTAACCGGAGTTCATGCTTGCATTGGGCAAGGGTTTTGAAGCTATCCCTAGGAAGAGGTCTAGTATCGTCCTACAGTCCAAATTGCAAAGTAAGGTGGGCGACAGGCAGGAGGAAATTGTGGGTTGCAAACTATTGGAGTGTGTGGGCACGGAAAGGAGGTGAGCCCCTACGGACAGACAATTTGTCCAAAATCTCGAGTACCGTTTTGGTAGGGACCGCTAATTAAGCGCTGAGGTGACGTGCCTCGTGAGGGAGCAACGCGTGGTCCCAGACCGGGCGACAGGTAACTGCCCTGTGTATGTGAAACCATACCTTCTCACTCTCCCAGGCAGTCCATTCCGGTATAAAGCGAAGGTGTGACGCCTAATAATATTCAGGTTACGGCATGAAAGTCCACCCTTATCGCGCGGGAGCATTAAGATTTTACTGGAAAATCGTGGTTTCTCCCCCCCCACCCCATATGAAGGTGACGATTTCACGCTGCATGCTCTGGATTTGGTGTTCTGGGATGGGCGTCGGCAGGGTCTGGAATAAGTATAGTATCTTTGGGAGAATGGACATTTTAACTGTATTAAGATGCCCCAACCAGGAGAGCGGCAAAGATCTCCACGCCGGTAGGTCGGCTACAACGGAGTTCCTATATTCCTGCCAATTAGCCTGAGACCAGGTAGCTAAATCGGATGTCAGGTTGAGCCCAAGATATCTAACAGAACTAGTCGCCCACTGATAAGGGAAGAGGGCTTGCAGGGTCTCGATCTCGTCAGGCGAGATCGTTAGGTTGAGAGCCCATGATTTCGAATGATTGATTTTAAGCCCTGAGGCTTGGTCATATGACTGGAGCAGAGCATGCACTGCTGGCATCGAGCGGATCGGGTCAGTTAAAGTAAGAAGCATGGCGTCTGCGAAAAGGGCAATCTTGTGTTCGATGCCCCCGAGAGTAAGGCTGTGAATATCGGGCGACTGGCGAACCATGATAGCGAGTGGCTCTATTACAAGAGCAAACAATAAGGGTGACAAGGGGCATCCCTGTCTGGTACCCCTAAGGATAGAGATAGGTTGTGTAAATTGTCCGTTAACTCACACCCTGGCAAGCGGCGAAAGGTAAGGGGCCATAATGAGCGCTATCATCCGAGGGCCCAGTCCTACTTTCTGCAAGACGGCGCGGAGGAACCCCCTGTCCACCCGATCGAACGCTTTTTCAGCGTCCAGTGAGAGTAAGCAGGCGGGTATCTTCCAGTGCCTAGCCCTCCCAACCAGGTGTGCAACCCGGCATACGTTATCTGCGCCTTGGCGTTGCTGAATAAAGCCCACCTGATCCAGTTCTATGAGGCCGGGTAAGTGCGTGCTAAAGCGTTTGGCAAATATTTTGGTGTAGAGTTTGAGATCTGTATTAAGCAGGGCAATGGGGTGAAAGGAAGAGCAGAGTGTGAGGTCTTTCACGTGCTTCGGGATGAGAGTTATTTCCGCCATTGCCATATCCGTGGAGGGCCCATTTGTATCTGTGAAGGAGTTGAAAAGGCGTATCATGTACAATTGAAGTTGTGGTAGGAAAGCACGAAAGAACGAGACTGGTAGTCCATCCGGGCCCGGGGGAGCTCCTTACGAGCACTAGCTAATTCCTCTACGGTGATGGGCTCCTCCAAGAGTTTGGAGTGGTACTCGTTCAGGGGGTCCCAGTCAAAAGAGGCTAAAGCGGCCGATATTTGACTCGGAACAGTCGCGTCTCGCGCATAGAGACGCATAGTATTGTTGAAACGGTAGAAGTTTAGCGGATTCCATTGTGGCCCATGACCCATCCTCTAGCTTTAGCTTAGCAATGTGTGCTTTGGCTGCGCGTGTCCTCAAACGGCGGGCCAAGACAGTCCCCACCATCGTAGTAGCGCTGTCATAGCGCAGGGAGAGCGTGCTCATCCTTGTTAGTTCTGCGCGCCCTAAGCTGCCCCCTGAGTATAGCCAAGCGCCTCTTATGCACCGCCAACGGGCGCTCCAGATAAAGTCGCTCAAGCATTTTGATTTCACGTGTGAGCTTGTTCTCGTACAGGCGGGCATCCCGCATCCGAGCAATGGCAATAGATGTAAGGGTGCCGCAAATCTTTGCTGTGAACGCGTCCCATAGAACTGGAAGCAGCGACTCCATGAGGTCAATATTTTCAAAATAGGACAATATAGCGGCCTGGAGGTCTGCCCTGTCCACTGGGTCTCTAAGAATGTGAGGAGGAAATCGCCACCTAGTAGGTCTCTTGGGACAAGAAAAGTGTTCATGGATGAGTAGCTCTACATGTGCGTGGTCAGAGATGGAGATATCAGACATGGTGGCTGAAAGTGTATCTTTGACCAGGGAGTGTGATACAAAGAGGTAGTCAATCCGTGAGTAAGAGCGATGCGCGTGGGAATAGTAAGAGTAGTCACTGGTCTCTGGGGAGTGATAACGCCAAATGTCTATAAGGCCCAGAGCAATGAGGCATTTCTTCGTTGCTGCCGACATGGCGCCCACCCCATGGAAGGCGCCCCCGCTGCGATCTAGGTTTGCGTCCCACACTAGGTTGAGGTCTCCCCCTACTATTAGATCCAAGTCCACATGTGCTATGTGCTCTCAAGCATCTCGTGCAACCCTGGTTTGGTGCATAGATGTTGCAAATGGTGAACGTGCGTTGCCCCAGCTTGACCACCACTTTAAGAAGTCTGCCGTCAATGCCACGGATCACCTTAGAGTCTCACTGTTGGATGCCCGCCCGGCAGAGGATGGCTACACCCGCTGTCCTAGTGTACGCTGAGGACCAAAACTGAAGAGGAAAGCTTAAGTGTGACATGCGCGCTGTGTCAGCCCAGAGGAGGTGAGTCTCCTGCAAAAAAACGATGTCAGGGTCTTGCAGGAGCAAGTACCTCCATATTTGGCGCCTCTTGTTGGGGGAGTTGAGTCCCTTGACATTTGATCTGAGGGCACAGCAACCCCTGAGGGCGCCTCCGAGTGTCAGAGTGCCCCCCCCCCCCCGCCAGGTGGATGGATGGGGAAGGAAAGGAGGGGGAAAGAAATAAGGACGAACAATACAGATCAAATAGTTTAAGGGCCAACATGACCAACAAAGCCTATTCCAGTTCATGGAGTAGCCAGGCGCACAGGCACAGGCTGTCCCCTAGATGTCACTCTCCCAGAAATAGGAGTGTGGGTCGGTCATCGCCCTGTGTAATAAATCAGTACTTCTAAAGCGCAGCCTAGGGCCAACGCCTCTTTAACATAGGCTAGGCCTCGAATGAGGAAGTCTCAGGGGCGATGAAAAGGGCGATGTAGCGGCTGTAAAGGTGTGATCGGGGGTCCACCCCGAGGTAATTGACGTACGTCTAGTAGATCTACAGGCACTGGGTTGAGCTATTTGGTGACAGATGTTTGTGAGCCTGGGGGTGACGGGCCTCCCTCCAGAGATCTTATGTGTTGGATTATGTCCTGCTTTTCTTGGGATGAACTGCTGCGCTCTCTGGAGGATGGATGCCTGGCATGACGTACTGTGGTCCACTGCGGCTTCAATGGAACTCTGGCCTTTGGAGGCATGCGTGTGGGACTCGCCGGGGGAGTATCAGAGATTTGAAGTAGCTGGGCCGCCTCTCTATATGATCTCAGCAACCAACGTTTGGACTTCCACTGAAATATGAGGGCGAAGGGATGCCCCCATTGGTAGCGGATGTTAAGCTCCCATAGCCTATCTGTGATGGGTCGGAAGTCCCTCCGGCGTCGACGTGTCGTGGGGGCTAGATCTTGGAATAACTGAATGGGCGTGACCCTGCTTAGGATCTCTGGTTTATCCCAAGCCGCCTTGAGGGTGGCCTCCTTTTCAGTGAAAAAGTGAACCCGGGTCAAGATATCAGGGACTAGACCATGTCTCCCGGGTGGTCCAGACACTCGGTGTGCGCGTTCCCGGGCGAGCTCCACAACCCTCCGACACATTAAAATGGCAGCCGCACTCTCGCTGTCTGGCGCCAATTTCTTCTCCTTCAAACACCCGCAGGCTGACTGTCAGTCTCGCAGATCAAGGCCCCCTCCGGCGTTTCCCCTAGCATCTATGGCAGCCCCTCTTGCTTGTCCCCACCTCGGCGTCCCGGAGGGCCTCTGATGCAAGGCCAAGTACCTAAAATGGCGGGTATCTCTGTGAGAGCGTACTCCCGTCTGCCGTCCAGCTCCTCCTACCCTCCGATCACCACTGGACGGTATAACGTATCCGCACTCCGAGGTCTTCTCCAATGTCCTTCTGGCTTCTCCTACTCTCCCACGACAAATACAGCCCACATGGCTTTGCTCCGACCTCCTCCGGATATTACCGGTGTAGTCCCGCTCCGGCCAGGCAACCCAGGTGACGGTTACCACTCGGGTGCGTTGGTTGGTGCCCAAGCAGGGGCGGCTCCCGCTCAGTGGCCTAGGATCCCTACTGATCCTCGATCCAGCCTCACGGGGCTGTGGGGCTTCTCTGCCTCTCGCAAGCGTAACCCGAGGCGGCTGCTACAGGTGCGCGGGGTCCGGGCCTCTAAGATGGCGGACGCGCCATCGGGTTCTAGGCTGCTCGCTTTCTTAAGCCGTTCTTCTGTCGTCCGACTCCACTACCTTGTTTCTCGCTTGGCAATAAGTGCCCCAAGTGTTTCGCAAAGGGTATCTCCCCAGCTGGAAGGTTTTCGACGCCGCTGCCTTGCTGAAAATTGCTTTAGACAGTGGCAGTGGGCCAGAGCTGAGATGGCGTGCATCTCACTCCATTAACAGCGAGACCACGCCCCCCCCAACCACAGTTTTTGATATTGTTCATTCTGTTTGCATTGGGGTTTGAAGGGAGGGTAGGAAGGGTAATGGTGGCGGCTTTTTAAAATTTTTCAATGATGGTTTCTTTTGCTCTAATACACTTACAGATAGCACTCAATTGTGGGTCAATTACTCCTGGGGATATCCTGGGGCTCATGGCGCGACGCAACAGCTGACACTAGCAGTGAGACAATGCTTTATCCTTTAACACAATGACGATCACCATTGGATCCTGGAACGTTAAGGGGCTTAACTCCCCTCAAAAGGGAAGACATCTCAGAGTATACCACCTGGGATACGTTTAAAGCAGTCTTTCGAGGGAAGTGCATTGCCCTTAACTCAGCACTGAACGCACAACGAACCAGAGAGAGGGAAGCATTGGAGAGAGAAGTAGCCTCTATCGAACATGCACATAAATTAAATCCCACAAGGGAAACTCTTCGCAATCTGACTGCTATTTGGGGCAAACTTAGAGCTATTTACAACAATAGGGCGGAATTCACACTCCTCAAACTCCGACACCTATCCTGTTCACAAGGTAATAGGTTTGGCAAGCATCTAGCTAGGCAACTCAAAGACATACGAGAAAGGGAATACATAGGAGGTATCTAAGGGTTCAATGGGGAACTCACACATAAAGACGAGGAAAAGTCCGCGATTTTCGGCTCATTCTACAAAGCCCTTTACACTAGGGACCAGTTAGACTCAAATACCCAACAAGACTATCTCCGGTCACTGCACTTCCTACAGGTTTCTCCTCAATGGAATGACACACTTACTGCCTCCATTACCGCCGAAGTGGTACATGCGGTTTAAAAGCTCTTAAGCCCCACAAGGCCCTGGGACCGGATGAAAACACAGCCCCATTAAAAAAAAACTTTTGCTCCCGACATCACTCCACATCTCAAGCAGCTTTTTAACAAAATGGCAGAAGAGGGAGAGACTTCCACGTCAATGTCCGAGGCCATGATCTCCGTTAGACCTAAACCAGGAAAAGATCCTCACCTATACGCCTCATATCGGCCCATCACCCTATTGAATCTCGACACAAAGCTTTATTCCTCCATCCTGGCTAAACGACTGAATGATCTCATGCCCGACCTTAAACATTCGGATCAATCTGGATTCATCAAGGGTCGACAAACACATGATAACACCCGCCGTGTACACCTAATAGAAAAGGCTAACAGACGTCATATCCCAGCTGTCTTGGTAGGTCTGGACGCTGAGAAGGCCTTTGACAGGGTAGATTGGACGTTCTTATTTAATACCCTCACGAGCTTTGGGTTTGCACCTAAATGTATTAATATGATCCGGGCTAAATATGTCAAACCTCGATCCAGGGTTCAAGTCAATGGAGTACACTCAGCCTCCTGTTCCCACTCTAGAGACACCCGCCAGGGGAGTCCCCTCTCACCCTACTTTTTGCTCTTAGCTTTGAACCCTTGGCAATGGCGGGCAGAGCTAATCCCGACATTCAAGGAATCCCCTTCAGTGGGGACTCCCACAAATTTTCCCCATTTGCGGACGATGTCCTCTTGTCGCTCTCTGATCCATTTGCGGACGATGTCCTCTTGTCGCTCTCCGATCCCGCTAAGTCCCTTCCCCCTTTACAATCAGAGCTTGAGCGATTTGAAGCAGTGGCAGGCTTCAGAATAAACCTTGGAAATTCGTACATCCTCAACCACACTCTTCCACAAGCGGAAATGAGCAAGCTTCAATCCCTTATTTCCCTTCAATGGACCGCTTCCTCCATACAATATCTGGGGATTCAGTTAACACCTAGGATAGAGGAACTTTATACTGCCAACGTCCCCCCATTCTTACTCGTGTTCAAATGGACCTTACGAAGTGGAAACCTCTCTTTCTTTCCTGGCTTGGCCGAATACACGCGCTCAAAATGAACCTTCTTCCCAAGCACCTCTACTTATTCCAAGCCCTGCCCATAGAACTAGGAAGAGACTTTTTTCGTCGAGTTAAATCCATGATTCTTCAATTCATTTGGCAAGGGGGGTGCGCCCGCTTTTCTTTTTCCTTTTTACATCGTTCCCGGCAGGACGGCGGAGTAGGTCTCCCAGACATAGCTTTATACTATAAAGCAGCGCAGCTGAGGGTGCTGACCAAGTGGTCCAGACGAGAATCCGATAAACATTGGTTACACATGGATCGTAGTGTAGCAGGGAGGACTATTTGGGATTTAGCTTGGCGTCCCAAGAAAGACAGGCCCAAGAATGCATACAATAGTACTCCTACACGTACTACCCTGAAGGTGTGGAACTCGGTTACGGGAGACAATCGATGGACTCCTTTTCCCTCGCCATTTACACCAATTCATTTCAACCCAGCTTTCCCCCCAGGTTTATATGAGGGACCCTTTGACGCCTGGTGGGAGGGGTGCCTTGCCCTGATGCTCCTTTTTCATAACGCTGACCCCCTTACCTTTCCCAACTGCAAACGGGACTATAGCTTAGAGAACACAGAACGATACCACTACACTCAGCTACTGCACTGGGTTCTCACTCCACAAGTACGAGAAGCAGCCGCCTGTCCCCTTACAAGATTTGAATCCTTCCTCTCCAAAGCCACCACTATGAAAGGGGTGATCTCGTTCATATATAACTTCCTACTTACTACCACACTCTCCCCACGTCCACGATATATGTCTATGTGAGAGGGAATTTTACAGCGCAGTATTTCAGAGGAGGAATGGTCACATTTATGGACTGAGATCACGAGATTCAACCACTGCGTAGCACTTCGGGAAGCTCAACTTAAGACCATGATGGACTGAGATCTCCATCCATCCAGGACGAAACAGATCTTTCCCAACACTTCTGATAGATGCTGGAGAGGCTGCGGGCTCCTGGCGACTTCCAGCATATTTGGTTGGACTGCCCGAATATACGCCCCTTTTGGGAAGAAATACTTGCACACATCAAGGACATGCTGGGATACCCTATCCCGACCACCATGTCTGGGATCCTCTTGGGGCTCCGCGATCCTGACTTGGAACATCAGACTCTAGCAGACAATGCAATCATGTGGCTCTGTAAAGGAGCGGCTAAAGTGACCTTAGCAGCCGCCTGGAGCAGAGGGAAGCGCCGGAAATTTCCCTTTGGCACTCTCATTTGTGGAAGTTACAAAGCTTAGAAAGATTGTCTGATATTTTTCGGGATAACTACAAGAATTTTGAATTCAAATGGGGACCGTTAGTTACCTTCCTCTCAAGGGGGCTTCCAATGGCTGTCTGCCCTCCATCTGTCAGAGCGCTACATCTCTTTCAATTTTGATTTAACTGCTACTATCCTATGTTGAGTGTACCAGTTTAATCTTGCAGCCACCATTGTCTGGGAGGGGTGATGGGATTTTCGTTATTCTTTACCTGGGTGTTGTTTTTATATAACATCATTGCACTTCATATGGCACCTTCCGGTTGGAAGAAATTGATAAAACACCATCACAAAAGAAAGATGGGACACCCAATTAAAGTTGTTTGGTCTATATGATGATCACTGGGGATTGGCCTAAGCCCCACCTTCATTAGAAACTGTACCCTTTATTTTAACATTCACTAAGAGATTGGGTCCGGGACACTATTGAGGCGCTGTGTTATTATGTGCACCCTTTGTCTCGTGGATATCTTCAACGCTCACTGCGATGAGTGAAGTGATAGTAATAACTGACGATGTACTTGCAAAATTCTCAATAAAGATAAATTTGACCAAAAAAAACTTGGTAGCAGAGGATGGTTTGTCTAGTGACGTGACGGATTTAGGGTGTCCAAAATAGATTTTCTTATCCAGTTCAAAAAGCTCAAAATCCTATGATTCAGCAGAAGTATTGCTGGAGTAATTGACATATTTTGATGACTTGTGGCTGCAAAGGAGTGTGAGTATTAAAAGGGATGCACGTTGTGATTGCTTGTGCTTAGACTGTTTTTTTTAAATGGCTGTATAATGTTATGAAAAGTTGAAAAAGTTGTATGCACCATATCACTCAATGCAAAAAACTTGAAGTTGTTATCGGGTCTGTTTGTGGCCTACGATCCCAGGATATCTACCTATTTGTGGTCTTAGTGTAGAAGACACTAAGTAAGTTGTCTGCTGTGATGTGGTATTTGTTGTGAGAAGGCATCTACAAAATCTTATGGAAAGGGACCTCCTTTTGAGTGCTAGTGGTGAACGATTGGTATATTTAATCTCAGGTGCACAGAGACTAACTATCAATCAAGGGTGAAATCCCACTGTTCAAGATTTCATTTGAAGTGAATGAGGACATAGGTATAGAATAAGATTATTTTGTATTTTGAGTGAGAGACATCTTTCCTTTAGTGGAGCAGACACTTATGTTGAAAACGCTTCTATATTGTCTTGTGTATTTGCTTCGAAAACACTTCAAAGAAAAGTGCAAAGGAGGGTGAGCTGCTGAAAGGAGCGAGATTGATGTTACAGTGCATTGCTCTGTGATCGGTCAGTTGGTGTAAAGCTACGCTGTGATTGGTTGACTACGTCATAGAAAGTTGCACTGTTATTGGTTGAGATTGCTGAACAAGAAAATTGTAGGAGAATTTAATTTCCTGATTTTGTGAAAAACATTTATGAAATACGAAATTGAATAAAAATTAAGTTTTTCAAAGCTTTAAGGAAACTAATACAAGGAGATGTGACCATGCCAGTTAGAATAGGAGAAGTTGTATCACCTGAGGGCAGGCCAGGATACATCGTATTGATGGATGAAGGATTACATCCATTTCTTTGGCTTAAACATTGGCACAAAATTACAGAGAAAGAAGAGGTTCAACAGTTTCCTCGTTATGTGGCATTTCATTTCAGAATCATTGAGAATTTGAGGAGGAGATTATATGAAATGAGCCGACCTCCTACACAAATTCAGTTTGAACTTGGAAAAACCTAGCTTATCAAAAAGAGAAAGAAAAGTATCAGGGAAGATATAGAAGAATCATAGATCAGTATGCAGAAGCTAGAAGAGATGCACAACAGAGTACGGAGAGCAGATGTTATTCAGGGACGTGAATGAAAAGAGAAAAGGAAACACACTGAGACAGAAAAGAGTGATGCTGAAACAGAAGAAGGAAATAATGACATAGATGACGATGTTTTAAATGACTTATTGTTGAATTACCCACCACCATACAATGAATCTCAGAGTGAGAATATGACAAATAGAAATACAGCTGAGATTCCAAATGCCCCTGTTATTCCTCAAGTGCCACACTGGTTTCTCCTGTAAGAGGGTGAACAGAAATACTAACTCCATTGAACCCATTTGAATTGAATGCTCCAGGTGCTTTATCCGTTCCTTTTACTATTGGTCCTGGGTCACAGGTAAACCCTGACCATATTCTGATTATGCCTGCAGGAGTAAGTATTGCACATGGTAATCCATTAAATTTGACAACGATATCTTTGCTTCAGACACCAATGGTTCTGATTCGAAGTAATATTACTGGTACTCACATACAGGTTCCATTTAAATCAGATATCAATTGAGCCTGGTAGCAGAATGGTTCAGAGGTTGCCATCTTTTTTTCAGAATAAGTGAACCTCCTGCAATAAGTTAGCATGCTACTGAAATGACTGCACCAATGGGAATTTCGGTTCCTGATACATCCGCATTAAATATGCAACCTGGAACAGGTTGAGATTTGGCTAATTGAGATTTGCATGGAAATGCTTCAAAAGAAACATCTGGAGGGTCTAGTGCCCCAATTAATAATCAAAGTTCTGAAACTGTTCCTGTGCCAGTAAAAGGAAAAACATTAGATGTAGCCAAACTAAAAGTAGAGTTAGAAGAAATAATTTTGGGAAACTCTTGGTCCAACTCGATTAGATACCCACCAGGAGGAGGAACTATTGTTCTTTAGTTAGGAAATTACCAGACAAGCTAGACAGACAAAGGAGAAGCTAGCTGAATTGGCTCGGAAATATGAAATTGATGTTCAGAGACCAAAGGTTTTGCAAAAGATATACAGATTAGACTTCAGCAACACAGATTACGTTAACATTAGGCAAGCTTGAATAAAATTACAGGTCAAGGAACTAATAACACTGATCAAGCAATTGAGCTAAAGAAAGAAACCAGAAGGTAAATAGTCGAAAAAGAAGGAAACGCAGAGAGTTAGGATGCAGACACCTCCAGTTGTAATCAATGGAGGAATAGGAGACATACAGATTCTTCCTATGAGGGAGGTACTTGGTGTAAGGTACGTTCATGCACCCTGGATCAGACATGATATTTTGTCATTCACAACTGAATTCCCAACATTGAGAGATAATCCAGTGAAATGGTACAGGCAGATTGAAAGGTTTGTGGAAATGTTAAAAGTCCTGTGGATAGACTTGAATACCCTGTTTGACATTGTGGTTCCTGGAGACTTGTGGACCGAGTGTAAACTTTCTGGAGATTGGCCTGAAACAGAAGCAGAGAGGGATCTTAGAACAGGTGGCCCGTCTCCAGTGGTACTGAAGAAATATTAACAATTAATTACTTTCCTGACAACCAAAAGTTCTCTTAAAAAAATCAATTGGCTAAAAATTGCAGAGCAACCCTAGAACTTCAAGAATCAATTCATGCTTTTTATGAGAGATTGATACAGGTTTTCAGACAGTACAGTGGAACAGAAAATGTGGCAGAAAAAGATATGGGACATTTTGTTTACAGATTTGTGAATGGTTTCAGACCAGAGCTTGCATCCATGATTCACAAGCATTTATAATGCTGGCAGAACAAACCGATTGATGAGATTCCTCGTTATGCAAAGTACTGTGAAGATAAATTAGAGATAGAGAACAAAAATCTGAAAGCGGAATGAATGATAGCACAGATGAAAACAGTACAAAGAGGTCAGAATCATTTAGGTTTTGACAATGCAGTTCCAGCACAGGGAGGATTTAATATGGTTCCTGTAAAGCAGGGTGTTAACGGTTTTTAGCAGGAAAATTTCCAGTCACAAGGTAAAGGCCATGGTATTCCAGTTGCTTCTAGAACAGGGGTTGATTTGTCAGCTTTTGAGAAAACAAATCCTTGTCATGTGTGCGGAAAATATGGGCAATGGAAACGCAAGTGTAAATTTAATGTAAGCAATTCTGCGAATCAGATACAGAATGGAGAGTATGAACAGTTTCAGGGAAATAGCATGCTCCAGACACAAAAGACACAAAGACAGAGAGTTCAAAATCCTAGTACATCACAATCAATGCAGATACCTCAAACTCTGATGCCTCAACAGAATGTTCAGGTACAAAGATACAATATGAATCAGAATCAGCAGATGAATAGAAACTCTTTCTCAAACCAAAATGCGTCACAACATATTTGATTCAGTCAGATGATTCTGACCAGCACCTGTCAGCCTGACGGTGCCTGAGGGAGGAGGAGGGCTACGTGCTTTGCGCAGCCTTAGAGGTAGACCAGAGTGGTCCATATGTGGATGGTGAGGTAAACGGGAATCAGGTCTCATTCCTCGTGGACTCTGATGCTATCCGTTCTACTGTAAGAACAGCAGAGGTTCCTAACCTGCCCCTCTCGGGAGGAAGTATCCAAGTTGCAGGAGTTTTAAATAAAAAGTTTTTCATCCCAATTTCAGAACCAGTTCCTTTTAAAATAGGGTCCTTTGAGGATCAACCTTGATTTGTGGGGTATGATTCAAGTCCACTGAATCTACTTGGATGAGATCTACAGTGTAAATGAAATTGTTCCATTTATTACACTCTAAAAGGTACTGAATTTCACACCAATGATGAGTCCTATTTCAGTGGTGTATCTTGACGAGGGGCTGGGTTTCGATTGCGCCCTGAGGGAAGAAGGTCGCACTTGAGATCTGTTCAGTCCGCAGTGGTCTCAGTATTTTTCACAGATCTCTGCTCCACCAGGTCCTGGGGCTGCACTCCAGTCGTTGCACGGTTGATGTTACGTCCGGGCTTACTGCGCTGCGGAACCTGTCTCCATCCCTCGAGCCATCGCTGTGCTTCCTCTGGGGTGCTGAAAAAACAGATTTTTCCCCTCTGCCTCCACTCGCAACTTTGCAGGGAACATCATCGAATATTTGAGTTTCCGATTTCTAAGTTCTTGTTTTATACCGGTGAAGCTCTGACGCTGCTTAGCCACCACCGCCGTGTAGTCCGGGAAGAAAGATATCGTGCTCTGCTGGTATCGGATCGGAGGGGCCGCCCTCACCGTCTGGAGGGTGAGGTCTCGGTCATGAAAGTAAAAAATGCGTGCCAGTATGGGTCATGGAGGGGTGCCCGGTCTAGGTCTGCCCCCGGGAACTCGATGGGGCAGTTTAACTGAGAAGTAGTTGGAGAGTCCTCTGGGTTGTAGGTGGTTCTTGATCAGGTCTTCCACAAATAGGTCCACTGAGGGCCCCCAGTTCCCTACGGCACTCCTATTATTCGCACGTTATTTCGACCAGAGCGGCCTTCATAGTCATCAAGTTTCGCCACCATGACCTTGTTGTCCGCTTCTAGCCGTTGCACTTGTTTCTTAAGTATGTTGTGTCTGTACCCAGCTCGGTTGTCGTTGTCTCAATCTCCATCACATGGGAGCGGAGATTCCTAAAATCCGCACGTATTAGTGAGAGCTCAGCGGTGACAGAGTCTATGCAGGACTCCAGTGATGTGTAAACTTTATTGAAAGTAGCCATTATGTCCTGTAATGTGACCTCTTTGTTTGTCATGGGCCCCTTAGTCGTGGCCCCCTCCGTGTCTGCTCGGTCTTGCTGATTTGGGTCAGGTTTGGAGTAGGCGTATTTTTCCAGTTTGTTCTGGTGGGTCAGTCTTTGGCCTCGGCCCCCCCATTCTTTCCTGACCTGTTGCAGTGGTCGCTGACTGTCAGCTGCCCGCCGGTGGTACTCACCGCCGCCTGCCCGTGCTTCTTAAGGTGCACGCTGCTTGTCGGGTTTCCCCTCAACTGGGCATTATCACAGCGTCGGCGTCCAAGAAGCACGAGGATATGCGGAGTAACGCTTTTATGCACTGCAATTTTCTGGGCTACCTATGGCGCTTGACCACCTAGCTCCCAAAGCTGTTCGGCTACTAGGTGCCTTGTGGGAAGGATGTAGCCCAAGTAACTCCGCAGGGTTCTCTTGAATGTTGCCAGCCCAGCTTCTCTAATGGGCTAACTATTAGGCCGGGGTCTTTCCCTTCTCGTTGCCACAGGACTGGCCAGTAAAATGGCACGCTGATTCAGGCAGTCTTATGGCCCGCATATAGTGAGCGTTGGCCTATAGTGTTCATCGCGGACCTCTCTGTGCACCGCAGCACCCCCCCGCCTCACCTCTGACGAAACACCTCCTCTCCGATGGCTGACTCAGTATTCGAGTGGCCCTTCGGGCCCTGCAGTCATGTGGTGTGTCTCAACTCTGGCGTGGGCGTCCTCAGGGTCGCCGGCCCACTCCTGAATAATGTATGCGGCGGGACCACGGGTTTGGATTTCTCGTGGCCCCCGCCATTGAGCTGGACCCTGAAGGTGCAGTTCTGGAGTCTTAGAGGGGCACCCGAGAGTCAGGGGGGGAGGACAACTCGCAGTGCGTCATACTCTTTTGCACTGCTGCTTCTTCCTCGCTGGTCTGCCCGCCGGGCCGAGCGCGCACTTGAGGTCCCGGTTTTTCACGCGGCTGTAGGCCGCGTCCGTTGTTTGCGGCAAAGGCGACGCGGGCCAGCAATTTACGGCACCACAGTCGGATCGTTCGGCGCAGCAGGGGTTCCAACGCTGCTGGCAGTGCTCGCCGCTGAGTTGCGGGCACGGATGGGTGAGCAGATAATCAATCTGGCTTTCGAGGGTCCGGAGCTCTCTTGGGCAACGGCCATCTTTATCGGCTACCGGCCACGCCCCCCATGGTTCTCTCTTTTAATGTTAAAGACCTGAATAATAAACGTAAGGCTCAGGCAATTGAAGGTTGGCTTAGAAGGCAAAACCTGGATGCCATTTTTCTACAGGAAACCCATTTCCGGGCTGCATCTAATGTGAGTAAAATCTTCCTGAAATGGGTTGGCTTTCAATGTTCAGCGAACGCAAGATGTGCACAGAAAGGAGTAGGGATTTATATAGGGAAACATGTACACTTCCAAGTAAAAAACACCCAGTTAGATCCGGGGGCATTAGGATTCTGGTATATGGTACTCTAAATCAGTCAGATCTCACTCTAGCCACAATATACGTCTCAGTTTTGGATAATCCTCAACCCCTGCTACAGCTGAAGCAGGCACTCTTGTATATTCCCGGCCCTATCATATGGGGGGATGATTTTAACTTCCTTCAGGATCCTTCAGTTGATTCCTTTAAGAAGGCTGGTAAGCAAAATAAGCCCCAGGTAGCTATTGCCCTGGCTAGCTGTAAAAAGTCTTTAGATTTGATCGATCAATGGCGCTGTCAAACTATGGGAAAACCGGACTTCTCATGCTTTTCGGTGATGATAAGGCTTCCAGGATAGATTTATTTCTGGTTTCACATGGCCTTAGGGTTAATACATACGATCATAATTCCAAATGCGTTCTCAGACCATGCTCTAATTAAGATGGAAATAGTGGGAGCAGGATTATGGGCGAAAACGCCAATGAGATGGTATTTCAATAAACTGAACTTGGAAAATGAGAGCTGGTGCATGGAAATAGCCAACTAGATCAATACTTTCTTTTTCAACAACACAGACTCAGCATCAATAAATAGAGTATGAGATGCATTTTAGGCCACCTTAAGGGGGATAATTACATCAAAAGAAATCCCGCAACATAAGGCTAAAAAAGAAGAAAGATAAGAAAATTGAGGGGCAATACGAGCAGGCAAATAATGAGCATGTGAAGTATAGGTGTTTTAAAACAAAACAGGAGTTATAAACAAGCAAAATCGCAGATGCAGAAGGGATCTACTAAGGAGGGCTTATCTTCAAAAGGCATATGAGGAGAGTGAGTACACTGGGAAGCTACTTGCATGGCAGGCAACGGAGAAACAGGTAAAAAGATAGAATTTAAAGTATTCAGGATGAGGTATCTAAAACACAATTAAAAGACATTAAAGTTATTGGGGATGCCTTTCTGATACACTATAGGGGAATTTATCAGTCAGATCTACAAACGTCGCCAGAACTCATTACAGGTTTCCTTGATAAACTGACGATCCCTTCACTGCATGGTGATATTAGCAAATCACTAATCGAGGAATTTTCTATTGAGGAAGTTGAATAGGTGATTGATTCATTAGCCAACTGTAAAGGGACCGGGATGACGGATTGCCATCAGACTTATATAAAAGATTAGCCCCAACTCTTAATATACAAATTCTAAAATTAGCTAATCATCTATTGAAAGGAAGAGAGCCTCCGGCTTCTTTTCACACAGCAGTAGTAGTCAGAGTTTTGAAGAAAGATAAAGATAGAGAAAATGTCAATTCTTATAGACCTATTAGTCTTCTTTACGTTGACTATATGATTTTTACAATACGTATCACAAATAAGCTTAATAGAATTGTGGGTTCTCGTATTCATGCAGACCAATGTGGATTTGTTGCAGGGAGACAGCTTTCGACTAATATGTTTTAATAGAAGCCCTGGATTACTTTCATAAGAACAGTATTGAAGCTCAGGTGTGGTTTTTAGACGCTGAGAAAGCCTTTTATTTAGTATCCTGGGACTGTCTTTTTATTATTCTTGAAAAATTTTGATTCCCAGAAGGTTTAATACAATTAATAAGAAAACTTTGTAAAGGCTCACAGGTGCAAATATTAATTAATTAGATAAATGTAGGTTCTTGTCGAATAAATCGGGGTACAAGACAAGGCTGTCCCCTTTCCCCTATTTTATTCGGCCTTTTTATTGAACCTTTGGCAATAGCTATAAGACAAGAAACGTGCATACCACACCCTGCAAGGCATGACTAATATACGCTGACGATATTTTTCTTTTTTTAAACTCTAAGGACCAAACCCAAGAAGAGATCCTAGGGATCTTCTCGGAATTCCAAGCAAAATGTGGATACAAAAAAAATTACGGCTAAAACGGAAATTAATTTATGCAGCTGTTCCGTGGATACTCTACTGCCCAATTTCAGGCCAACATGCAACTTACGCACGAAGAGATATTAAGGGATATATGTGACAGAAAAGGTAGAGAGGCTGTTTCAGCTGAATTATATGCCCCTGATACAAAAAGTTAAGCACCTTTTAGCACTATGGAATCAAATACCATTATCAATTTTAGGATGAGTGGCACATATCCGAATGTCAATTTTACCACTGTTTAATTTCATATTTGCAGCAGCTCCGTGCACTTTACAAATGTTTTTTTTAAGGAGATATATAGTTTGTTTTCATCTTTTCTATGGGCCAATAAGACACCAAGATTAGCACAAGGCAGTTTACATTTTTCAACAGAAGAGGGAGGACTGTTGCCCCCAAACATAAGAGAATACTATTTTGCAAATTTTGCACACAACAAACACAGATTTTCTACCCACTCGACATCTCGGAAATAGATAATTTTTTATGAATGCAAATTTAATAGAATATAGAATTAAGGACCCCAAAAGACTAGTTAAGGATCCCAAGAAAGTGCAGTACAAAGTACTCCATTGGATTCTGAAACAAAGAGCTCAACACTTTGCTTTCTATAGGATTCCGAGAATAAATGGTACAACGAGTCTGTCTGATCCTTATACGGGGAGGCTAAATTACTACAGCCCGGTGCATTGAGAAAGTGGGAGGGACACAAATAAAGGCAAGTTAAAGACTTCCTAAACCGAGACTCTTGGAAAAAATGGCGAGAGATAGAAATCAGACTCCTCCATTCTAAGGACATGCTTAAATGGTCAGACATCAAAATAAAGCACTTTCTAGAAAATATAGGTGCAGGAACTTTAACAGCAAGTTAAGGAATAACTGAATCCATAGAAAACCCTGAAAAGAGGTCAGTAAGTGCTTGGATAAAAATCTTTAGTGATAATACATAGGTTTCTATATATGGGAAAATGCATGATAAATGGCTTAAAAAAGAAGATATGCAGATCCCAAGAACAACTTGGAGGAGAATCAACAGACTTAATGCCACAGTAATTAGAGGAGCTAACTTTAAAAGAATGCAATTTTATTCAAAATGGTTACTCTATAGAGCCTCTGCATTTCTACATAGTATATATCCCCAGGTAGAGGACAGATGTTTTCGATGCCCAAAAATAGGAGGAGGCACATGGTCACATATCGTTTGGGATTGCCCCAAATAAGAATCTATGGGAAGAAATTGAAAAATATCTTAGAAGTACCATTGGCTAATCTATAGCTATTGATAATTATATTGCAGTTTTGGGATGCTCTCCAAATCTAACATTGAATAATATGCAAGGAGAATGTCTCTACATAACTGCCCTAGTGGCAAGATCCTTAATCTTACAAAATTGGCGAAGTAAAAATGTACCTTCGTTCCAAGCATGGAGAGCCAAACTGTGTAAAGTCCAAGAACTAGAAAGGCGTTATGCACTGAGAATAGGATCTCTCAAGAAGTTTGAGAAACAGTAGGGACCTAAAGGAAATTAATATCATTAAAAAAAAAAAGATTTGGTTAATAGTATTGCTTTTTAAGCAACCATATAACATATGGTCTGAAAAAGTAATTTGATATAGATGTATGTGTTTAGTTGTTTAATTCCATCTCATATTGAATGTATGCACATGTCACTTTATACTTGTTTATTGTAGAATAGGAAACTGTTCAATATCTGTGTATATATATATATATATATATATATATATATATATATATATATATATATATATATATATATATATATATTTAGAACACAAGGGAGGCGGCACAACCGGATACTTATTCAGAAGTCTTTATTTCACCAACACTCCAAAATAAAGACTTCTGAATAAGTATCCGGTTGTGCCGCCTCCCTTGTGTTCTAAATTGAATATTGGGGCCTTGATCCAGCCCTTGGGTTGAGCACACACTGTGGAGCGCTCTCGTGCATGGAAGGATCGTTTTGTTTGAATATATATATATATATATATATATCCTGTGATTTTTAAGTATGCTAAGTCTACTGTTTATAGAATAATGTACCCAAGTACTCTTGAAAGGTCACTAAATGTTATCTATATTGAGCACGTATGCACACTGCACTTTATTTTGTTTTCTATGTATAAGTGTCTCTATTGTACCATGATCCGAACACTCTATAAAAATAAAACATCCGCTGAACCCCATTAGCCGCGACTAACTCCACCTGCGTGCCTTTTATGGGATAGACTCTTGACAAAAAATCAAAAGCAATTGGAGCACTCATCTCCTCCACAAAGTCATAATAGATTCATTTGGAAAAATAATCCACCATAACAATCATGTAATGCAATTCTTCCTGCAAAGCATTCATGGGTCCCACAATATTCAAAGCTTATTTTCCCCAAAGCCTTCTGTGGAAACAGTACCGGCAAATATGTGTCCTTCAGCTTATAATGTTTATTAAACAAAACACATTCCTTACAAGTCTCCATCAATAGTGTCAACATCCTTGTCCATGGCTGGCCACCAAATGGAATGCGTAAGAACCTTCTTAGTCAAAAAAGACCTTAAAAGGACAGCATGTGCCAATGAAACAATCCTTGATCTTAAACTCACAGGTGGAATAAACTTGTCCACCCTTAACAATACACCTGATTCAACCGACAACTCATCTGTTACATGAACAAAATTCAACAGTTCTTCATTAAGATGTTTTACCTGGGGCCACTCATTTTTCACAAAGGCCAAAACTTTCTTTATAGTCATATCCTAATTGCAGCCTAAAAACTATTCTTTCACTAATGATACTATGACGTTGTTGAACAACGTCAACACCTGCCACCACCCATTCATCTTCAAACAAATCCACATCCGTATCCACTACCAGAGGCAACCTGGATATACCATCCAATTCCGGGAATATGTCGTACTTCAAAATAATATTCCTGTAGTTTTGCTAATTTTCTTGAAATACTGGATTACGCATTGCCTTTTCCCCCAATAAATAGGTTAACAGCCTATGATCGGTATGAAAAACAAAGTGCTTTCCCACCCATACGTTTTTGAATTTTTCATTAACCCATGCACAGACTAATGTCTCTTTCAATTGTGCTATACCTCCTCTCCATATCCTTAAGGGTTTTAGATGCATTCCTCGGAGCTTTCAGAATGGCAGCTTTAGGTTTAATGCCCTCCAAAGTAATCCTATGGCCTAAATAATCAACTGCCTCAGTCAGAAAATCTACACTAGTCCAATGAGACAATCATACCATGTACTCGTTAATACTTTATCCATAATCATGGATCACTGACTGTTTTGGCAAAAATGAGCAAGTCATCCTGAAAGGCTATGACTCTTGTGACATCCTTGAACAAACAATATATAGGTTTCTGGAATACACTAGCCGCTGAGGCTAGCCCGAATGGCAGGCTCAGATATTTAAATGCACTAAATGGAGTTATGAACTTAGTAAATGGTTGTGAATTCTTCTCCCAAAGGTACTTGATCATTAGCCACCCTCAGGTCAATAATACTGAAATACCTTGCATCAATATGTTAGGCATAGATCGACAATAAACTAAACCTGCTTAATGGTCTTAAATCTGTTCATAGTCTAATTTTCCCCCCTTTTTTCTTGGCAATGACAATAGTACTGATCCACTCTGAAGCATTAACTGGTTCTATGATCTTGCACTCAAAACAATTCTTTGGGATGTTTCTCCCTATCACCTCTCACACACAAAGACATGCATCTGACTTTATGAGCTACAAGAATAGCATCCGCCATCAAAATTATCTCATGCTCAAATCCTTTCACAGTACAAATTTAATTGTGCAATACCTCTGGCTAATGTTTAAGAATAGCATTCAAATCATTTGACTCACAATCAACCAACATCACTGGTGTCCTTGTTCCCAGACTTAAAGTAATGCCCAATATACCCTGATCCACCAGCCCATAATATCGTGACCAATTTACAGCCACATACACCTTTGTGACAATGACTCTTCCAGAAAAATGTAGGGAATCTTTGAGAAAAAAAAAACAGTCTCAACACAGAATCCCCATATGCCAGTGCTTATTTATCTGGTTTGTGCAACATTACCTCTGACTATAAATTCTTGAAAGTAACTTCAGAAATCATGTTTACTGGTGAACCAGAGTGAGCCATATTTCTTAATTCCAAATCACCATTCCGTACTTCATAAAAAGGCCCTTTCTTACTAGCAGTTACACCTCTTTCGCTTACGAAGTTGACATTCAGAACATTAGCTAACTTCTCCCTCAGTACTTGTTAATCACTTTCCTATACACTGCTAACTTTCACAGACAAACTGCTATTAGCTTTGCACACCCGCATAAAACGCCCAATTTTTCTACACTTATTATATATTTTTTCCTTTAGCAGGGCAATTGGCATAGTTACTGATGTGTGTAGCGGACCCACATCTATAACACACAATGGAACGTCCTGATCAGGACTTTTTGTTACTTTGCGGTTAATATTTTTTTTTAATGCACAAACATTCACATACGCTATAGCACCCGATATCATTTTCACAGATTCCACAGACCGCCCTATCACTTTGGCAATCTTAAGAGTTTCATCCAATGAAGAATTTGTACAATGCTCTTGCATTTTCTTGGAAGCACAGTTCAGCACTCGTTGACCTCTTCTATACTGGTCCACTTAGTTAACAAAACAGCATGAAATTGATCAAATCCTTAATGATACTGATCAGTTGTCTCAGATAAAAATTGTTTCCTCCCAAAAATTGAAAGGTTCCAAAACAATACTTGGTTTCTCTGAAAAATTAAGTGAAAGACGTTTCTCGTCTCAATGTACACCCCGATTCAACACTACAACATTAGCAAATGGTTTAACTGTTTTTGCCCTTCTGTCCCTAGACTGTTAATTAACAAAGCTGACATCCTGAGCGGTGTATAATTGATAGCATCGGTAGCAATCAGATCAATTCAAATACACAAAACCAGTGTTTCAATTTCCGTACAGATTTTCCTGGACACTCCCCCGGAAGCCCCTCTCTTTTTTTTTATGAATATGTTTATTGAATTTGCAGTGGTTAAGGCATTACAAGTAAACAATCCCCCCACCCCCCAATCTGAAGGAAGCCCCTCTCTTTAATAGAGTACCAGTAATATCAAGTACTGTTAGTTGTTATACCAGAAGACAGCCAGCAGAAGTTACTGTTAAATTTAACTTTACCAATTCGCAAATAATTCAAATTTTAAGTCTACGGTTGTCTCATTTCTGTACTCAAAGTGCTAAAACTCCTCCACATGGTCAGGCTATACAGCAACGGTCACGATGCACTACCAACTTTGCTTGACTATGATGAAATGCGATCAAAGATGCCTTCCAGTGATCACCTTCTGAAGTCACGATGCAATTTTATCCAACAACTAGACCATCTAGTGTTAGCTCCTTTTGACATACAATCAAAGATGGCTGCCGGTAACCCCGTGCTGACATCAGCACGCAGTTCCATTCAACAACTAGACGACCTGGCATTACCTCCTGTTGATTGCAGCTTTGGCATCACAGCGTGGAACTAGACCGATCCCAAGAGAAGTTGTGCTTCAAATATGGTTCCGTGCATGTGCCATGACATGCATCCAACTAATGAGGGGAGCCACAAAACTAAGTCTAAAGCAGCATTTTTATTCCCCTATCCTGCAGCACACAAGGATATCCTTCATCCTTGTTTGAAGCATTCAGAAACATGCATCACAAGAATCCATTGACTTATTGGAGGATCGCAATAACAAATCAACAGATGGGCTCCACAAGAACTTTAATTGTCTCGTCGTCAATATATGGTGGTAAGGTTTTGCATATGAAGTATGATACCAGTGCAATAATGTAGATATATTAGGTTTATTTATCCATTACAAAGAGCCCACCTCCAAGCATCTTCTTATACCAGAATCAGATCCTCAACTGCCGACCAGGAAGATCAATGCAACTTTCTTAACATTCTATCACTTACATACACTATACAACACCATCCTCACACTCGTTTGATTATGCCAACAGCTAATACCTTGGTGCACCCACATTTATCAAACGAAAAATACAACTCATTCAAAATGTTGCTGCAGTGCTTTTTCTCCACCTTCACCAAAGAGAATGCATGACTCCAGTTCTGCAATTGCTCCACTGGCTTCCTATAGCAAGTTGGTAAATTTTTAAGGCACTCTTCATTGTTCACATATTCTCCCAAGGAAAAGGACGGCTAAACTTACAAGTTAAATTCAAGAAATACAAACAAAACAGAACACTGCGCTCAAGGCTTGCACCACTTATCAGGCCATCTAACCAGAAGAAATCCATGAGAGGCACTGCTTTCTCAGCACAAGCCCCCAAATCTCTATCAGCCAACATTAGAAGCACCCAGGAACATTTATACCTCTGAAGACAGTTTAAAACATGGGGGGGGGGGCGCACTAGAGAGCCCGAGGCAAGATGGCCGCAACTTAGTGCTGCTCTGCCGGTCAGGCACAGTTATCCGTCATTAATCCATCCATCCATCCTCGCTGCAAAGCTCTCACAAATGGCGTGAGCAAGGTCAGAGCGGCGTAGTGCCACTAACAAATTGGGAAAAGAATCTCCAAGACTTTGCTGGAGGAGCTAGCTGCAGCTTCAGTAGCCACAGGCAAAGCTAGGCCGCGAAGGCAGGCCTGGCCTTAAAACACAGTTAGCAAAGAGGTGGTGCAAGTCCTGCCGTGTTGAGTGGTGCAAGCCAGCAGCCAGTAAGTTCCGGGCCCAGAAGCGGCAGAAACTAAGTGGCATGCCTGCCTGCTGACTCCGCGCCACACAACGACGAGCGGAGTCCTAAAGGCGCAGGTGTACCTGCCTAGAGGCCGAGAAGTGTGGACTGCAGGAGGCCTGTAATCGAGGAGAGCGGCGGCAACTGCTGGTAGAGGTGCGGAGTTGAGGATCCGCTCAGGTACCGGACTTGATTGTGGAAAGCATATAAGGCAGGCTCCACACGACGGAGCGAGGGACAAAGTCTAACAGGCGCTTGGAGGACCGGGCCAGTTTGCATGCATGCGGCCTACACCGGTACTGTGGGGTGTGATATAGGCCACGTGTCGGCTACTTGAAGTTGGACTGCATCATCTACGAAGCCACTAAGGTCCAGAGAGAGGCGGTTCGCGGTCGGGCCTGGGACTGGGCGGAACAATTGCAGCACAGTGAGGACTGTTGTGGACTCTGAGGCCTACCTGTGGAAAACAGCATTGGCGAGGGCTGGGCCGCTGGTGTATAGAGGCGGACTGAACCTGGAAGGCAGACACTGCGCCTGGGAGCGCAATGTGCCCAAATGGACTGGATGCCGTCACTAAACTAATCTAGGCACAGGGTTGGAAATTTAAATACTGGCAACTCTGGCAAGAATAACACAAGAAAAGGCATTTGTGCCTGAAAGGAAAGATAAACCGCCATTTGGGGGGCAGCACATTAAAGTGCAGAATAGTGTATCTAGCGCCTGAAGGATCAGTGGCAAGAACGCCTGTCGGCATGGGGAAAGCGGACAAATCTCAGCCGTGCCTCACCTTTGAGGCAAGGAGAGCCGCAAAAATGGCACAGGGAGAGCAAAAAGACTCAGACCAAGAATCCCTGGTTCACAGAGTCACGGCCTTAGAACTAACACTACAAGCGATGCAGCAGAGCCTCAACTCCATTGACAGCAAAATAGACTTACTAAATTTGCGTATTGACAGTATCACCACTAAACTTGATAAGCAAGCCAACAAAATTATAGAGGCAGAACAAAGAATCTCGTCAGCTGAGGATACGCTACAAGCAACGACAAGTATATTCTCAGATATGGAGAAACTCCTGCAGGTCATCCTAGCAAATAACGAGGATCTGGAGGCGCTCCCGAGGCACAGCAGTGTGCACATTGTAGAGGTGCCGGAATCTGCCAATACTGGTAACTGTTTGTGGAGCAGATGTTCAAGGAACTATTTCGGCACGAGGAATTCTCATCTATAATGGTGGTTGAGCACGCTCACTGATCGTTGATGATAAAGCCCTTGCCAGGGCCAACGCCAAGGCCCATCATAGCCAAAACACGGAGTTACCGGTACCGGAATACGGTCCTACGCCTGGCAAGAGAGAAGCAAAAACTGAACTATCAGGGATACCGGGTGGCAATTTACCCAGATTTCACTGCGACCGTACAGGTCGCACTGAGGGAGTACCAGAATGTCAAGAAGCAGCTTCAGAAAGATAGAATTTCATAACCCATGATGTACCCAGCCCGGCTGCGGATTGAACACGGAGGGTTACAGAAAATATGCACAACCTGTGGGCTGCCCACGAGTTCTTATGATCCATAATGAGAAAGAAGCGTGATTACGGATTGAGAAATTTAGAATGCTGGTGGCAGTCAGCAAATATTCATATAAGAGGCGCAGATGAGAACGGGACAGCGCTTTGACCTGGGACTTTACTGAAAGTCAAAGTGGTTTGAGTGGCGCTTATACGGTGTCTGGCCCCCCTCCAACACTGGAGGTAGTTGGGGCTCCTGGCAGCCCTCCCAGCAGGAGATCCCACTGAGAAAGACAAGTACTTTCTAACATTTAATAGTTAATTTACAAGCAGGGCAATAGGGGCAGTGTCTTTAGCATGTTTGGGATGCTGAAGTGGGTGGGGATGCGGAGGGGGGACGCAGTTTAATTGTTTGAAGTACTGCATCGCACAGAAATTACACATTAGTTGTTTGCAGGAGGTAACACGCAGACTCGAGAGGCTAACACACTGGTCAGATGGCAAAAACAAATGAATCTGGTAAAATTAAACTAGCATATATGACGTGGAATGTCCAAGGGCTAAACAACCCCAAGAAAACACAAGTACTGGTGTATCTCACCACGCATGATATACAAATTGCGTTTCTGCAAGAAAATCACTTAACAAGAAACACAGAGGCAAGGGTGGGTGCAGGCTGTGTGGGAGTGTGGCTAGCGTCCTCGTACTCCTCATATACACGGGGGTGCTCAAGCTTGTGAGGAGATGAACGCCATTTAGGTTGCTTTATTCTGCCACGGATGTCTCCAGGCGATATGCAATACTACAATGGTAAACTAGTAAGGCTGGTTAATGTATACAGAGCAAATGTGGATGATCCAGCTTTCCACACAGAAATTCTAAATGCCCTGCGTCCACTATTGCAATCAGAGATAATATTGGGGGGGGTGACTTGAACTCACATTTGAAACCAAGCAGGGACAAAGTGAAGCCTCACGGGGGACAGAATCCCAAGGCAGCGAGATTTCTAATAGAAGGGATGGGAGAAATGGGTTTGGTGGACCCCTGGAGGATTCGCTACCCAGACCGTCAGGAGGGCACACATGCCTTGCCAGCATGCGGTTCTTGATCCAGACTGGATTACTGGCTGGTGACCAACGGGGTGAATGCCCGTGTGGCCCAATGAGGGCGGAGGCCTAGGACACTGTCAGATAACAATCCGGTCGCACTTGACCTGCAGATCCCGACATGCACCCCACGACAACACACATGGAGATTCAGGATGGAGGCATGGCTCGACCCAATTTTTAAGACAATAATTAGCGAAGCCATCGCTGACTTTTCTCAAATTAATAAGGGTTCGGTTAAAGAAGCCTCCACATTACGGGAAGCATTTAAGGTTACTATACAGGGGTCTGCAGAAGTACGAAAGCAGGCATATTGAAGGATATCCATACACAGCTGCAACACACTGATCAAAGTCTGTCCTATTTAGAATTAGAATATGATGAAGAACTGAAACAGGCCACATTAGCTGACATATGGGAGCAAATCACAGAATACGAGCTAGCCCAAACAGAAGTGCGTTACCTATCAAAAAGACATGTAGCGAAGCCTTTCAGAGACGGTGGCAGGCCAGGTCACAGTCTTGTGACTAAAATAGAGAGCAGCAAAAGCAATCAGCCCATCATACAGCTAACATACGCTGCAGGGAATAGTTACTAGGATCCACAGGGATAACCTCTCACTTCTAGAATTTTTATGAGTGTCTATATGCTTCTCGCAGGAAGTTCCAACCAGAAGAGCTAGACAACTACTTATCTGATGTAGAGCTTCCATGGCAGTCTGAGAGACAAAGGGAATATCTAACCCAGCCTATTAGAGAAGAGGAGGTAGAAAGGGCAATACAATCGCTCACAAACCGCAAATCAGCAGGTCCAGATGGACCGTTATAAAACGTTCAGAGATTTGCTGGTACCGCACATGTTGAAATGTATCAGGAGCATATGACAAGGGCATTCTCCCGGCCACATTGCATGAAGCCTTGATTATAACCTTGCTTAAACAAGACAATCCTCCAGCAAGATGTGAATCTTACAGACCGCTTTCCCTTATCAATACGGATGCTAAAATATTAGCCTGTATACTAGCCAACAGACTCCAAACCCTTATTGCCCATATGCTACACCCAGACCAGTCATGGTTCATTCCAACAAGGTCTACTACTCATAACCTACGAACACTTTATGCACTCTTTCACCAGCTCAACCCGAAGCTCAGGGAGGTGGCAGTTATGATGGACGCTGCTAAAGCATTTGACTCCATAGAATGGAGCTATATGCTTCAGATACTTCTACGTATGGGTCTCCCGGCGACATTTCTAAAGTGGCTAGGCCTGTTATATAAATCCCCAAAGACGAGAATGCGAATAGAGGGGTACAACCTTGGAACCACTAGACATAGGCAGAGGCACGAGGCAAGACTGCCCTTTGTCTCTGCTACTGTTTTCTTTAATGATTTGAACTATTAGCATGCATTATAAGGCAGAGGCACCGAGACTTGGGGCTGAGGTTTCAGCAAAGGCCGCTTAGCATCTCACTGTATGCAGACGATATGGTATTGTTAGAACTCGGGGTCTCTAGTTGGCAATGGTATACACCTTTGTTTCAATAGGGACCCTTGCGTCTGAGTCAGGGATATGGGATTACACTACTGGATAACCCCTGCTCACCCCCTTGGTAGCTTGGCAAGAGCAGACAGGCTTATCTCAGAGGCAGTGTGTTAAGCATTTGTGAACACATACAGTAATACAGTGAAAACGCTACAGACGGACACCACACCGGGGTTGTATAAAAGTAAGTATTCTTTATATAGACTTACCACAAGACAGCAAATGACAAAAATCCACAATACTGTAATTCAATTAATACTTCACGATGGTAGAAGTTATTAAAAAACTAGGTCATTCACTTAATCAGTCTTTAGCAACAGATAACCCCAACGGGAGTTATCACGACAGAGAGTTCCAAGAGTTTACCAAGATACGGCACCAACTGCGAGGTGCGCAGCTTTGGGCCCGGAGTCAAAACAGACCCCCACAGAACAGTACCTTGGAAAGCGAAAACAAAGATAGCACACGGCATCGGGGAGGTGCGGTGTTGTTGGCGAGTTGCAGCACTGGTTCCTTGCTTCGGGGGAGGTGATGTGTCAATGTCCTGGATGTTTGCGCAAGCAGCGGAGGCGTCAGTTCCTGACCAGAGAGGAGGTGACGTTACGATGGCGCCGATACCACGGTTCCTTACGATGCCATGGCGCCAATGAGTTCTTGGCCACCTTCATCGAAGATCCGCTCCGCGATGATGTCGGCTTCAGAGTCGATACCACACTGCAGCAGGCGTCTGTCTACGTGTACAAGTCGGAGCAGCGCTCATGACTTTGATGCAGATTGCGGCGACGTTCGCTGGCGTTTGTGTTGCAAATTCCTTCTGTAGCGACTGAAACAGCAAGTTCCAGAAGCAGGCCAACAGAAGGAGTGAAGTCTGGTATCCCTGAGACTTCGGTCGGGAGGCAAGCTCAATTCAAGCCCTTGGAGAAATATTCTGCAAGATGATGCAAGTTCTGTAAAAGTTCCTTTTCCTTTCCTTGGCAATGTAGACACCACTGCAGGCCGACCCAACAACAGCACACTGGCAGAGGGGCAGTCGAAACTCCGGCAGCTTCCTTCAGTTCTTCTCCTCTGCAAAGGTTCGTCTTGTGTTCCCAGAACTGATCTAAAGTCCTGGGGTCTGGGCCCCAATATTTATACAGCCAAATCCTTTGTCCTCTGAAGGCAGAAGGACTTGTACCTAGTCCAAACCAGTTCTGTGCAGTCCTGGAGCACTTTGTTTACATGACTCCTTCTTTCCTTTGGCAGGGTGGGCCAGGGTCATCAGACACACCACAGGAGGTGGAGCCAGCATTGTGGAAGGCAGGCACAGTCCTATTCAGGCCCAGGGGCTACTCTTCCCACCACTCTACATGCAGATAGGTTTACTCAGCCCTGTGCGGACTCACCCTGTCTCCTGGAGCCACCCCAGCCACACAAAACCAGACACACAATACATAACTTAGAAGAGGCGGGCAGAGCTTGGCTTGCGACTAAAATGGCCGCTTGAGCCTTGAGCTCCACAGCACGGAGCAATAATCCTGAAAATATCCTCCCTCACACCACCGTAATCATTGTAGAGGACAGCTCCACTGCCGTCGGAAAGTCGGCGCATTGTGGGCAGACGACCCCGGACAACCCAGCCCCTCCCTGGCCGAAGTTACGGACTCCGTCTGCCCCAGAAAAGGAAGGTCGCTGAATAGAGCGGGAACCCAGGAGGAACAAGTTGGCCTTGGTTGCAAAGAAGGCGGAGGCAAGGTCGGACTGGGAGGCAGATCCGCCATTTTGTGAGCAGCCGGGAAGGCATTAGACGCCGGCCATTAAGAGGGCTGTTGTGGGGTGCGCACCCTGGGACTGCACCGTGCATAGGGGAAGCGGGCACTTATGTAGGAGAGGAGGAGCAGTACGCCATACAAGGGCAAGAACTAAGCGACTCTTGGCAGCCTGCAGCACAACTCTAAGCTTGGCACAGAGGAAAACGGAGCAGCGGGGGCCCCACGCTACTAAGACACTGGCTCTGCAGAAACTGGCAGACTGCGAGAACATGCAGGAGACGTAACCCGATCAGGGCTGACGGCTGGTGAGCATTCCATTGTCACAGGTGCACTGGATGAACCAAGACACTGAGCAGGGTGAGAGGGCAGCGTTGACTGGAACATGCGTTTGGGGACTATTGCTACAAAGAGTGGGAAAAGAGCATTCAGGTACAGCAATCCATCGGCGGTGGATCCTGGAGGACTGAGCGGAGTAAGGCAAGGGTGAGAGACTTGGAGGGGGTTCCTGCCGGTAGTCGGATTTCCAACACGAGCAGCGACGGAACATTATTTTGCCGGGCCCCTACAGGGTTGGCGTACAGGGCACGGAGTGATTCACATAATTATCCGTGTTGTACAATTCTGCAGCAGCAGGTGAAGAGGTCCGGCCGAGCAGGAGGAGGCCCGATTCTAGACGGGGCGGCAGGCAGCGCCAGATTGCGCCCCCTGATGCCGAGTTGCAGAACGACACGGCCGTTCTCTCTTAGGAAACACCCTCGAGATTGGGGGTCCTACGGCCTGCAACTTACGGAGGGTCCTGCGGTCGAGCCCTTGACTGCTGGCGCCAGGAGGGGTCTTCAGTACCGCCCTCAGCATAGCTGCGCCACATAAGAGAAGACGATGGGCAAAACGGACAGGGAGCGCTCAAAGTCCCACGATGCCGCTTCGGGAGAGCAGACCAGACCCACCCCCCCGATAGAAGACGAGCAAGACATCCGAAGCTTACTAATATCAATGGAAAAGGGATTGCAGAGTGGCATCTCTGCCCTGGGCACCAAAATCGACGCCCTCTCGTACAGGATGGACAGAATGGGGAAAAGGCTGGACAAGCATGCAGAGAGGCTCGATATGTCCGAACAACGACTCACAGAAGTGGAAGAAGCATAGACGACGTTGGACACAGACCATAAAAAACTCGGCAGGATAATGCAGGTGCTGCAGGACAAAACAGAGGACCTTGAAGCACGCTCGAGACACTGCAACATACAAATCACGGGCCTGGTGGAGATGACCCAAAGGGGAAACATGGAACGTTTTGTGGAGAAGCTCATGACTGACCTATTGGGGGCAGAGGTGTCCTCGAATATATTTGTGGTGGAAAGAGCTCACGGCTCCCAGCCAGGCGCTCCACCACGCCCAATCATCGCTAAACTATTGAACTATCGGGATAGAGACGCGGCATTGCGGGTGGCGAGGGACAAACAAACGCTGCCGTACGAGGGGTCGAACATATCGCTCTAACCGGATTTTACCGCCCGAGTACAGGAGGCACGTTGACAATTCGTCCTCATGAAGAAGCAGTTGCGGGAGCTGAGCCTAGACCATGCTATGCTGTACCCGGCCAACCTGCAAGTGAACAGGCAGGGAAGATCCCATATCTTCACAGACCCTAAGGCTCTGCAGAAGGCGCTAAAAGACTGGAACAGGGACCAGCGGCAGAGCCCGGAGCGGCAGCTTCTGAACGAGGCCACTGGGGGATCATTGGAGGAACAGGACTGAGGCTGGATCAGTAGCGCTGGGGGGCCAGGAGGGAGATGGGTATTATGATGGTATTGTATATATGGGGGGAGATGGGTTATATGATGGTATTGTATATATAATGCTGTGCTGAAATGGTTATTCGCAGACACACTACTATACATGTCTTCTCCAAGATTAAATTGTGTACTTAGGTATTTGGTGGTAGTACAGTAACCAGGAGTCTCTGGTACAGTGTTAGTAAGGGCCACAGGGTGTGCCCATTAGGAAGCGTGAGTCTAGACAGTGCGCGACGCAGGACTGGGGAGCTGTGCTAAGAAATGTGTTGCAATGGGTTGTGATCTGGTGGTGAGGGTGGTAATAGTGGTCTGTGCTTGGAGGTCGGGACAAGGGACAAACAGGCATTGCACCGAATAGAGCGACCTCCGCCCGCAAGTGAAAACCACCACTACAGATTCTTATGTTGGGGGTGGGTGGCAGGAGGCGTGGGAAGTCCCTTTACGAGATGCAGCACGGCCAAGTTGTGGGTGGTCGGCCGTGGGTGGGGGGAGGAGGGGAGGGTTAAGACACGTTGTTTTGTTGGGAGTTTAGTGAGGTCAGGAACAAAGTCAGATATTGCACAACACGTGAGTCGCTTGCAGGACAAGCAACACTATAAGACGTTCAACGGCAGGATGGTAACGGCTAGAGAGGCTGCTGGGCAGAGGCCAGTAGGTTCCCTTAGAGCACTAACGTGGAACGTAAGTGGCCTTAATGACCACCGCAAATTACGCAAAGTACTGAACTACCGCAATAGACATAATGTCGACATTGCCTTCCTGCAGGAGACGCACCTCCCACTGCAGAGTCCACTGATGCATTCCGGAGGACTCGTGGGGAACGTTAATGCAGCAGGCTTTACAACTCACGCAAGTGGAGTAATGACATGGGTCAACCCCAAGTCTGACTGTAAGCTGCAACTACTGACAGCAGTTACAGGTCGTAGATTTGTGATTTCCCGATGTCAGGGTAGGGGACTTGACTTACTACTGGTCAATGTCTATGGCCCCAACTACGACTGCCCAGAGTTCTTTGCCACGCTGGCTACCACTGTGAGCAGCCATGGGACTGAGGTGGCGACTTCAACCTGATCAGGAACCCAAGCCTGGACAGGTCAGGTGGACCGTTGAGTTGGCCGGCGTCGGCAATCAGAGCTATAGAAAGGACAATGATCAGCAAGGACCTCCCAGATGTATGGAGAGAAATTCACCCTGAAGAGGGCGGGTTTACACACTACTCAGCTTACTATAACCTGCACACACATATTGACTATTGGCTAATATCAACACCTCTTATGTCCCAGATCTGTTCTTGTCAGGTTCTGCCGCAAACTCTGTTGGACCACTTCCCGGTTCTTCTGGTCTTGTCCACCCCTAAGAAGACTATTCCCCCATTTACATGGCGATTCCCCCCTTACTCTCTGCTGGACCCCCTTTTTAAAGAAACAATTGCTACTAATGTAGGGTCTGTGGATAATTTTCAGACAGTGTGGGAGGCGTTTAAGGTGTACATTAGGGGGGTGGCTATATCTAAACACTCCAGGGTGCTACGGGACATGCAACAGAGACTTTTGAATCTGGAGCACAAAGTGGGTGAGTTGGAGGCCAGTCAGCAGTCAGGACTGGGTGGGGAGTCCACAGAGTTAATGAAGTCATTGCTAGAGGAATATCATGAAGCGGCGGACAGCGAAGTGCAGCATTTGGGAAAATACGCAGGGTGGAGCTTGCCACGCTGCGAGATGGTGGGATACTAGAAGAGCTCCTCACAAATGCCCGAAATGATGCATCATTATCCTTATAAATAGAAACTAAACTCCGTTACCTGAGTGTGGACTGCCGCCACTGACTGTCTGGAACCTGTGCCTGAATGATTCGGGCTTACCCGGGTTCAAAATAGCTGGTGCCGAGATCGTTCTTTACGAGGCCTGGATGGGAGGAATCGAAAGTGCATCTGGGACCTGTGGTGAGCAGCAAGGCTGCGACGCACAGCGCGTACGGCAGACTTAAATGAGGCCTGCGGTCCGCTACGCCCGGAGGCCCACGCATCGGACTTACGGCCCCATGAGGAAACCCTGCTGGTGAGGGGAGGACCGGAACGAGTAGCTGCACTGTGGGGTCGGCGCAGCCTCGGTGGCCATGAACTGTTGGAGGCGCTAACCGGAGCCATTATCTGAGGTGCTGCTGACCCACGCAGGTACAGGACGATCGCAGAGGGGCGTGGCCGTGGCCCTGGGTTTCCGGGACAGTGGGGGAAGACTGACAGGTGCGGCGCGCCTGGATGGCACCCCCGCTGATTGTTGAGAGGAGCGATTGGAGTGGGCCCCCACTCCACCCCCACCCGGGAACAGAGCGAACATTCAGACGTAGGCAAGGTCTAGTAGGGGGGTGTGTAGACTACATTCTGGCTCCAGTGAGAAGGTGTAGGAGGATTGAGGCCACCCATGGAAAGCTGTTACTGGGCTTTAGATGTGAATTACCCCTGCCAGTCACAAGCGCGCAGGAAACCGGGTGAGAAGCTACAGGCTCTGGGAGGAGCTGCTATCCTTTTTGCTCTGTGAGGCTGGGTGTGCGGGATTTATGTAGCCTCGAGTGCGGGAAGGTGCCACAGACAAGTTTGTGAGCATATACACCAGAGCCCCTCTGATGACGCAGTTGACAAGGGGAGCCCAACACAGTGTTTGAAAAGGCGTTTTCAGGACATATTGGGACCGGTCCTGGTATAAATAGAGGAGATCATGGGGAAGTGGACCATCCTCCGGGCTTGGGAAGAGGGTGAGGCAGTAACCGCCCACTGACTGCATTTTCATGCGTTCTTGATGAGAAGAATACATGAAGTGATACTTACGAGACCAGACAGCACCCTCCATAACAACAGCTCAGCGTAGAGGCGGAGATTAAACCGGTTACTTTACAACAGGCGACAGCATTTAAGCCCTGTACTAGATCAAAAATGGGTAAACCGGACAGGAACCAACCGAAAATCAATTTTGAGACTAATAAAAAATCCTCGGACCAGCAAACAGTACAGGGGGCATCAGGTGTGACAAGTGGAATTCCCACCGGTGATGTGCAGGCAATGTTCACCACGATACAAGCAGCATTGACGAATATCGATGGGAAAGTAGACTCTCTTACGTACAGGGTTGATAGAATGTCAGAACGCCTGGACAGGCACACCGAAAGGCTGGATATGGCAGAACGCCGCATAGCCGAAGCAGAAGATGTGCATGTACAGATGGATTGCAAACAGGTGAGAATGGATAAACAGATGGCTGACCTCGCAGCTAAAGCAGAGGGTTTGGAAGCGAGGTCAAGAAGGAACAATATACGCCTGATGGGTATTTCCGAGACGACGAACACAGGACCCATGGAGAGATATGTTGAACAGCTGCTCATCTCGCTGCTCGAAAGGGACACATTCTCAGAGGTTTTTATAGTGGAAAGGACGCACAGATCCCTGGCGCCAAAACCCCCATTTGGCTCGGGACCGAGGCCGATCATAGCTCGCATACTCAATTATAGAGATAGAGACGCCGCTCTCAGGAAAGTCCGAGAATTGGGAAAACTAACTCATCAAGGTATGGATATATCCATATACCTGGACTTCACTATGGCGGTACAAGAAGCCAGGAAGAAATTCCTCACGTCGAAACAGAAACTGAGAGAACTGGAAGTACAATACGCCATGCTTTACCCAGCACGGCTCAAGATTACAGACAATGGCAAGTCAAAATTTTTTAATGAACCCAAAGACGTGCTGAACTTCATTCAACAAAGACACAGCCGAGGTCAGAGATGGAAATCCCAGAGGAGTGACCAAGATGACCAGGCAGCAGCGTCGGACACAGCAGAGTAACAGTTGGGAAACTCTAGACCTTTTTTTACTGTATCATACATCGAGCACAGGAATGGATGTCTGAGTAAAGTACTTGGTGGTCTTAGCAGCAGCATATTGGAATCACAGGAACTGGCGGGAGAAAGGGGATGAACACTATGAAGGCTTCCTGACCCATACGAATAACTGCTCCTCAGCTGACTTGTGGGGGAGGATGTCAGAGATGGGTTAAGTGTTGGAGACCTCGACGGCTGGTGATCATCCCCAGAAAAGTGATACTATGAATGTGGATGGGTTGACCAAACATGTCACTGCCGGAGTGTCAATGACTGTAAAGTTATCTATCATAATTACTGTTGTCGTTTAATGCACATGTTGTAGTCCATCAGATGTACTTATCAACATATGCTAGGAGTAGACGGTTTCTCGATACATTAAGACTAGTAGGGCATTAGCCCATGTGGAACGGATCCAGAAGAAATGGGCTGGCAGCTACAGCCCCGTGGTGTGCACCACACATGTTCTTTCCTCCTATGTTTAAGGGGGCTGTTTTTGTTTTTTGTAGGGGAGGGGGGAAGGGGGGATAACGGGAAGGTTAACTTTGGGAATGTCTCCGCCGTTGGATACAAGTCGAGTGGGTGGGGGGCAGTTTGGGGTATGTAAGAAAAGTCTGGTTACAAGAGGAGAAACTGGCACAGTAATCACACAACATTTGTCGTTTTTTTCTAGCCTGAAATGTACTTGATGGACACGGATGTAAATGACGACTGCAGATAGATTGAGTAGGAAATTAACATTTATCACATGGAATGTCAGGGGACTGCACAACCCTCAGAAAATACGTAAGGTATTTGCATATTTGGACAGACACGGGATAGATGTAACATGTCTACAGGAAACCTTACCCCCACTGCTGATACACGTATAGGTACACGATGGGCAATCTACAGTATGGCATCCTCTTATTCTACATACGCCAGAGGCGTGTTGCTCCTTATCAGGCATACTGTTCCCTTTCAGCTCATACGTGACCTTAGAGATGACCACGGCAGATACGTTATTATACAGGGGAACTTTGGAGGCACGGTACTGACAGTCATAACCTCGTACGGCCCCAATACAGATGATCCTGACTTCTATGTAGACATATGGACCAAACTCAAAGATTTCCAAAGTGCGCCAATATTATGGGGAGGGGACTTTAACACCTGTCTAGACCCAGCCCTTGATAGATCTACGGGTAACGAACAATATGGAAAGTGTGCTGCCATAACCTTAAAAGAAGGTATGGAAGTCTGGGGCATGACGGACATATGGAGAATGAGACATGTGGGTTGTAGGGAGGGCACATGCACATCAACTACACACAACACATGGTCCTGTATAGACTATTGGTTACTCACAGCAGAGGCATGTTCCTGGATGACATCCATTAAACATCTGCCCAAAACCTTATCAGACCACTCCCCGGTATATATTACCCTGAAGATCCCTGCACATACCCCCATACAATTCACGTGGAGGCTACAGGTGAGCTCCCTACTGGACCAAGCGTTTCGCACAGAGCTGCATCAGGCAATAACAGACTACTTTGATTTTAACGCTGGATCGGTGTCGAGTGCTGGGACTATGTGAGAAGCGTTCAAGGTCACGATTAGAGGTCACTGTATTAGTAAGCACGCTGGGATCCTGAAGGACATCCAGCAACAATTGAACATTATAGAAAGGGACATCGGATTAATGGAAGCGGAACATACACAATCGGGCGACTCTTAGGTAGAATTAGGGAGAGGATGGACGACTATTCCACATACGCTAAGGATGAGATAAAATATAAATCTAGGAGATACACAGCACGGAGCTATGGGGAGGGAGGTAGGCCAGGGCGAGCTTTATCAAGCAAGATCAAACCCTCGTACGCGACTTCATACATAACACAAATTAGGGATGCACAGGGTAATATGCAGTATGACACTCCAACCATCCTAAATAGCTTCATTAAGTACGACTCGCAACTGTATGACACACAATCGTGCACTCCCACAACAGAAATTGCCCTTTACTTACAGGATGTGGCACTAGCCTGGCCATCGGACACACATAGGAAGTTCTTCAGTCACCACATTACTAAGGACGAACTTAGTGACGCCATCAATTCCCTACCAAACAATATGGCTCCAGGGATTGATGGGCTCCCTGGAGAGTTCTATAAAGTGTATCAAGACCTACTGCTTCCACACCTGGCGGCAATGTATGAGGAATCCTATGAGACAGGTAGACTCCCTGATTCACTTAGGGAGGCATTGTTAATAGCGCTCCCTAAACCCGATAAGGACCCAGCTTACTCTGAATCTTACCGTCCGCTGTCCCTAATCAATATAGATGTTAATATTTTGGCAAAAGTAATAGCCACTAGAATTCAGTTACTGCAGGAAAAATTGATATTACCCGACCAAGCAGGATTTGTCCCAAACAGGTCCACTACCCAAAACATAAGAACCATTTTCGCCCTTTACCACATCTGGATCCGGAACAGTCGGCAGCAGCGGCACCACTGGACGCTGCAAAGGCTTTCGATTCGGTGGAATGGGCGTTCATGTTTGTGGTGCTGCGCAGGATGGGTTTCCCGGAGAGTTTCGGGAGATGGATAGTGGAGTGAGAAAGAATCCTCGCCAAAGGTGCCTTTTAGGAGACGCTCAACATAATCCTCCATACGCCCTGTATTTGTGCTCTCAGGAATACCTAAAATGCAAACATTGTTTCGGCAGTTTCTGGTTTCAATGTCCTCATTCTTAGCCGCAATAACTTTTAGAAGTTTATCCATTTGAGCGACCTGAGTCTGCATCTGAGTGGGGACATCTTCGTTCTCAGAGATGCGGCGTTCCGCCTCCTTTAATTGCCCATCACGCTTGTCGACCTTTTTGCACCAAGAAGTCTAGCCTATTGTTCATAGTGTCCATTTTCCCAGATAAGTCCGATAGGCTATGCTGTACTGCCAGGAGCAACGACTTAACATCATCCTCGGAGGTGTGTGGGGAGGATTGCGTTTGGCCTATAGCTAAAGATTCAGTGTCAGCAGTGGTGGACCTCGTCGCCTTTTTTTTGGAATCAAAGGTCAGGCGTGGTTGACATCAGTCAGGTTTCCCCATCGCGGTTAGTCCCACGGCACAAAGGAGCAATCGCCAAGTAGTTAAAAGCAGGCACAGGTGGTGAGTTCGTAAGTCTGTATAAGTGAGCAACAGACTGGGCTGGCCGCAGAGAGAGGAGTCCTGTCTGGAGGCACTAGGTGAGAGTGGAGGGCGCCCCAGCACGCTATAATAAGTGGCTTTTCATCAATTTGGATTCACTCCCAGAGCAGGGTATTGCATGAAGGGGGTCTTCCAGAGGAGATCAGCCAGTCCCCAGATCTTGTGGAAGGTGGATGGCCCCCGGACCGCAGTGTGGCAGCGCAGAGAAGCACCACAGAGTATCCCCCCCGTAGATTGCAATGTGTGTCGTGAGACAATACCGTTGAGGTGCCCAACAATGATGAAGCAGCAATAAAAATGGCGTCAACAGCAGTGGTAAGGTACAGGCAGTGTAGCAATCCCTGAAGGAGGGTGCAGGAGCCGCGCCAGCAAACCCAGAGATTGGAAGCGGCGCTGAGAAAGTGGAGGATCAGGCAAGCTCCAGTATGCGGCACAGCCCCACCGAACTGAACAGCGACGGTGGGGCCAAGAAGACAGGAAATCGCCCTCAGGGCTAGTACTCACATATCTTGCACAGCTCCCAAATCTCGTACAGGTGCCCCGTCTTGCAGCAGTGGATAGTGTCACTGAAATGCCGCTGACGGTGCCCTCTCACCGCCGATGGCAGGCACAGTTAACTGGAGCGGGGCTGGTAACGTATAATACGACGCTGCCAATAAGGCAAGGGCGGCAGGAAAGGGTCGCAGTGCAGCACGGAGGTTGCGAGCCGATCCAGTGGGGAGACAAAGTGCGCGCTGCAGTTTACCGCACCTCCCGCTGCTCCGCCGTCAGAGAGAGACGTAGGCGCCCACAGATAAAGGGATCAGCGGAAACATCGGGAGCAGTATCTGCAAGTGAGTAACAGAATCGGGGCGGCAAGGCCACGGCCGGGTCCGATGATGTTGAGGCCCACCACCTCGTGGCAAGCTCAGGCACGGCTGTCTCACCCCTCACAGGTCGCACCTTGCCACAGCAGGAGCAGCGAAGCCCCGGGAGCCGCAATTCTTGCCCTGCAGGTAGCGGAGTGTTCAAGGACCAATTAGGCAGCAGCAAAGATTATGCCGCCATGGTAGAAGTAAGGATAAATTGCGGATAAGTTCACCAAGCTCCTGAGCCTCACAAGTGGATGTGCGCCACTCAGCACCCTCACTAGTGATACTGTAGTTACTGTGAAACCAATGCGTGAAGCTGCGCCTCTGTATGTTCCTCCGAAGGGTGCGGGAACAAGTGAGGATAAAACCTCAGATGATGCAAAGGAATATTTTATTTATAATTGGGTTTATACACCTTGGAGTAGAGCAGATGTTATGGCTCTTAAAGCTGCTTTGCCCGACCCACGGAAAAATCTGGCCGCTTTTTATGAAGAAGTGGAAAGAGCTATTAGTTCCTGCACTATGATCCTGCCAGATATTGATATGTTTTTTGCACTTATTTTGCCCTCTGATATGTGGAGACCAATTCGGAAGGTAGACAATATTGCAGCTTATGGCGATATTTGGGTGCATTTAGAGGAAATGGATGTGGCTAGAGAACCTGCACAGAAACCACAACAGGTGATATTGGATCGTTCCAAAGCTGGGGGGGCGCTAGAGGGCGCGCTGCATGATGGCTGCTTCTTGAGGCAGCTCCGCCGGTCGGAGACAATATCCGACTATAATCACTCTTACGGGCGATATGACTGTATAAAAAACACTGCCCATTACGTCGGAATGCCTACACAGCAGCTGGGCGAGGTTAAATCCAACAACCAAGGTCTTTGTGGCGAGAAAACCGATCGTGAAGGTGAGACTCGGAAAATCTGCCCAGCGCCCCTAAGATGGCGACAGTGTGCGCTGATTTCAAACGGGGTGAGTGATGGTCCCACACTGTGTGCCTGATCAATGTACAACCGGGGATGGGCCGCACGGCGATTGAGACATATCCACACCCAATGCTGCCGCCGAAAGGGAGCCCTACGTCCCCGGTGAAGCATCCGTCCTACACAAGTAACAGCGCGGTTTGGAGTCTCACAAAATGGCGGATCCGAGCCGCGGATGGACCTCCTGTGCACCGCTGCTGTGATCTATGGGGCGGACGACCTGACCTGCAGCACGACACCGCTACTAATCAGGCAAGTGCACAAAATCCCCTGAGGAGCGCCCCACGACGTACCATGCTGCCGCGGTGCACCATGTCACCCACATACCGGCAGCACGAAACACAATAACCGTTTCGGGGGTCTTCTGCACCGAGGCTCTCCCACTACCACCTGACCCGCCCCACGCTGTATCTGTGCACTCACCGCCTGTATTGCCAATACACCCCGAAATAGCAAAGCTGATTGCTGATGGCGCGTGTGCTTTGGGAACTCATGCCCGTCACAGAATAGCTGACGTCTGTGCACCACGCCGAAAGCTGGTTGTATCTGCATCAAGCGCTGCCCAGCACCTTCCGTACCTATATACTGCCTGCGAGGTCCCCAGTGTCGCATTGTGTAAAGATATCGGTGGCCTCAGCGGGTGTCCAAAAGGGGGACCTTCTTGTCACGCGCGAGCTGGGGGTGGACAACTGGCCAGACTGGACAACTCGAGGGTCACTGTGGAGCAGCCAGTAAGTCCTGACCCACCAACAGACCTTCTTCACCTGACAGCATACCCCTGATGAGTAAGCCATACGCGTCAATACTGTAAATCCCTAAGGCCTGTACAACCACGCCACATCTTCGCGGCCTAACATTGAGCCATTGATGCAGTAGGGATCATGTAGCTGCTTGCGGAATCCGCTACGGTTGATTAGTCTGCCTCTGTACTACAATCTCATGACAAAGCTACTGACCGCCACACTGTATGCCTGGCTGCACGGTGAAAGTGTCAAATACTCTCCCGACCCTACTGATATAATGGTAAAGCCAGATAAACAGCTACCGAAACTTTCTTTCGACACTAAGCGCAATCCAAAAGGCACAACCGCACATGCGGACACTGAATTAGACACAAGGCAAACAACAAGCAAAGCCATGGAAACCGCCCTCCAAGCTATACAGCAAAGCCTCCAGGCTATTAACGGGAAATTGGACTCACTCACCTACAGAGCGGACAATATATCTGATAAATTGGATAAGCAAGGTGAACGTCTCGACGCAACAGAGGACCGCATAACTGCAGTGGAAGACGAATCTCACAGCACGACACGTAAATGCACAGAAATGGAGAAGATCCTGGAGGTCAAGAAAAACAAGGGCGAAGATTTGGAGGCGAGATCACGCCGTAACAATGTTCGCATTGCAGGAATTCCCGAAAGCACAAATACGGGACGGATGGAAACATACGCGGAAGACATGCTACGTGATGTATTTGAAACCAACAGTTTCTCCACAGTGCTAATCATTGAGCGAGCTCATCGATCATTGGCACCCAAGCCTCCACCGGGCGCCCCGCCACGACCCATAATCGTTCGGGTCGTCAACTACAGAAACCGCAACGCAATCTTGCGGATGGATAGGGAGAAACAACAAATCACCTAGCAAGGCAATAACCTGGCATTTTTCCCGGACTTCACAATGGCGGTTCAGACAGCAGGCAGAGACTTTAGTCCTGCAAAAAAGAAGTTGTGGGAACTGGGCATCGAATATGCGATGCTGTACCCAGCCAGACTGCGGGTGACCTACGATGGACGAGTGATAATACTGCAATCACCGAAAGCCGCACAGGAATTCATAAAGAAATCTGTAACCAAGCGAAAGGCGCAGAGAGGCGGACCCGGACTCCGACACGCACAACTATGAAACTTTCCTCAAAATATGTCCACCAGATGCCCCGTTACGGATGCAGATGACACAGGAGACGAACAAACTCAACCTTCCACGCTGTACAAACTCTGGACACCGTGTCGCGTATCCCAACTGGGGCACGCTTATAAAACCACCCTGGCGGTCACATACTGTACCTCTGGATCTTGGGAAGATGATGGACGTCTTGAAATCGCTACTTGCCAGCAGAAACACACACCAATCTGGACTTCAGCCTGAACTAGGCATGAGCTGACCTCCACTGACGGTAAGAGGTAAGGCGCACATCCACAAGGCTGACCCCAATGTGTGGCACTGCAATTAGACTTACAGATATACTCAGCTGTACAATTTGTCACTGGCCCTCAGACTTATAGCCCGTGACCGCTTGCTGGGCACTACAATTAGATTATTACCCAAGCTGATAGGTGTAAGGTATATGTAGACGATGCAGAAATGAGACCTTGCATCTTTCACGGAGGGCGGTCTAGCTGGCCCTTTATATTGTGCAATATTTTACAAGTTCCCCTACAATCTAACTGGCAAAATACAACGCTGTGATATAGGGTGTATGTGGGTCCCTAGATGAGCGCTACCTATCATGACTGTAGGAGGCAAGAAGAACGATGTCTCTAATGAACAGGGCACAATACTTAGGTCAAAATATGCACCCGAACTGATTACGCAATACCCGACCACATCCACCTTAGTGGATGCTGATGAGTCCACTCAGCAGTTCTCCCCAAGAGGGAGCTCCCCAACACATTTCTAGTTATGTTGAAATTGTTGAAATGGGCATGTCTTTGGCATGATTGGGATGCCAAAGTGGGTGGGGGTGGGGGGATGGGAATGTTTTTTGTTTTACAGGCTACCTCACCTTAATTCCTCCCTTTCCCCCACCCGCACCCCCTTGATAACGCCTGAACATGACAGAGGTTACTGGACTGACTTTCTCAGAGTAGAGAGAATAATTACATCTATGCTAGCCCTAGCTGAGAAACCACAGGGAGACACAAATGAATCGAGCCAATGTTGGGACGAACTCACGGAGCTAAAATGGAACCAAATCAAAACCATGGTGCCTGGCATCATGATGACTGAATATCTGAGATCCAACACTACACCACGAGGGTTGATCGTATGCAATGAGCCATTCATATTTCAGCAGGACAAAACCTTTAAAAAAAACTGGTCACTCATTTCCTGGCATTCCACTAGAGACTGGCTGGTGTTAATCATAAAAACTGCAGCACGCCTGTCAGAAGAAATGAAGGGTGAAATACATACGTTTGAAATCCACCTAAAAGCCTTTCAGAATTTCACTGAGCTGAAAAAACGCTTAGAAGAACTAAACAAATCAATGACCGAATTTGAAATAAGTCTGAACGACACCAAGCATATACAACTCAAAAAAGACCAGAAATCTTTCTCACATGAGAAAATCTACCCTTACACCAGGGAGGACTATGTACTGTCAGGAAGGAATCTGGGTTAAAACACCGATAGTGACGGCTCAGACACAAGCTTAAACCACTCAGATGTAGATTACAACCACAATAACAGGAACAGGACCAGACGACCCCGTGGAGGACGGTTCAGAAACCAAGGGGGACAAAACTTCGTCTGGCCCCCGCACCAAGGACCACCACCATATGGTGGACCACAAACTTTTTTCTATGGCTCACCGCCATTCCATCAACAAGCATACCAACAGCAACCACACGCTTATTGGGGCCAAGTACAACCATATGAGCCACAGAAACAGTCTTTTTTTAGGACGGGGCAAGGGACCCCAAAGAGGAAAAACCAGAAGAAGCCAACAAGTACAATAGGCACAACCCCTGGAGACCTCGAGGAGCCACACCAGAAGCATGGGCCCACCAAATCTCCCATCAACCAGCAACCCACCAGTTAAGTAGTGAACCTATCAGATACCATTCTGACCTCTACACAAATATCAGTCCTGGAAAAGGGACTTGGATTTGTACCAACGCCTAACATGGACAAATTCAGACTCTGCTGCGAACTAAATGAGTTCTTCGGAAAATAAAATTGCAGGTCTTTTTCAAAGACAAACCACAAAACCCTACCCAGGAAAGTGACACTGACTTTCATAAGAAAACAAATTTCACACCACCAGCAGCCGGTCTCCCCGTGGAACTACTAGCTCTCGAAAAAGCAGTCTTGAATGATGTGTTAGAAATAGACCCCAGAACTATAAGAGTTTTCCATAATACAAGCAAAAAGGAACAGGAGGCCATACTACGACTGGCAGATGAGAAAAGAATACCCATAAAACCAGCTGAAAAAGGCGGTGCCATAGTACTACAAAACACCACAGCATATCGGGAGGTATGCCTACAAATACTGGCTGACGATAGAAACTACATTAAGATTGAGGAAGACCCCACGGAACGTTTACGCATTGAAATTGCCTATCTGGTGGAAGAATCCATAGCCAACAATTGGATAACCAAGAAAGAACCGGACTTTTTGGAGAATAACAACCCTATTATCCCATATTTTTACACCATCCCAAAAATCCACAAATCAATGGAAAACCCGCCTGGAAGAACGATTGTGTCGGGATTAGTTCTATACTAGAATCCCTCTCTAAATTCGCCGACGCATTTCTAGGGCCCCTAATACAAAGCAATAGTACGTACCTACAGGACACAAAAGCTGTCCTTTGCCTACTTCAAAACTTACATTTCGATCCTACAACCAACATCCTAATAGGTTTACACGTGGAAAGCCTTTACATGAGTCTGCCGCACAAAGAGACATTAGAGATTCCACAGGAAATACTATTTGAGGATCCGTGGTGTTACCACACACCCAGACATGTAGATCTCGAATGCTGCTGGCTGGCCCTCACTGAGAATTACTTCAAGTTTGAAAACACACTGTTCCGCCAACAGCATGGTACGAGTATGGGGAGCACTTTTACACTGAGTGTAGCTGGACTTTATGTCTATCACCTAGAGAAACAAAAAATACTGCACAACTCTAACCCACACATCAAACACCTCCAACTATGGAAACGTTACACCGACGATGTGCTTTTGACCTGGGAAGGCAATGAGTCGGGAAACACAGATTTCATCAACTGGATAAACCCCCAAGACCTGTTCCTAAAGTTTACCTTCACAATGAGTAGGTTTCAACTGGGCTTCTTGGATCTGAACATTAAGGCCAACAATAACACCTTGACAACAACCAACGAGTATAAACTTACAGCAAGGAACTGCCTCTTAATCGATGACAGCTTTCACCCAAGGCAACTGAAAGACAATCTACCTTTCGGACAATTCTTGCGACTAAGACAAAATTGCACTAAGAGGGAAGATTACAACACTCAAGCTAAAGACCTATCAGAAAAACTGATAGCGAGACATTATCCAAAACATCTAGTATCAAAAGCTAGAAAAAGAACCTCTAATAATCACAGAGAAGCGCTCCTTGAACCCAGACAGAAAGAAACCCAGGAAAAAAGACCAATTTGAATAACTACTTACAACATCGCATCAGACAAGGTGACTAAAATAGTCAAAAAACATTGGCAAACACTAAACAGTGGCAATCTAGACATACCTAGGCCTATGTTTAGCCACAGAAAAGGAAAAAACCTGACAAATTATTTTGTTCACACATGCCCTAAAGACACGGCCAAACCAGATGGGCTGCAAAGGACCTTACAAGCATTACCAAGTGGACACTATCCGTGCAGCAATTGCAGTGTATGCCACTTAACTACACCCACCAAAAACATAGAATTCAATAACCAGATGGCCTGGGAACTACGCAATTTTACCAATTGCAACACTACAGGTGTTGTATACCTGATTACCTGTACCTGCAACCTCCACTATGTAGGGAGGAATACCAGAAAAGTCAGTACCCGAATAGTGGAACACCGCAGTAACATCAGGTGCAAGCGGGCCACCACAAAAATGACATCACACTTCATTGAAAAACAGCATACACCAAACGATATGAGGTGGGTGGTTTTGGAAAACATCAAAAACAATGATACCCTTGAACACAGATTCCTTGAAAAAGAGCAACGCTGGGTTTTTAAGTTACGCTCAGACAGCCACGGTCTAAATGATAACATCCCGTGTGTAGGAGAGTAGGGTTTGCTTCCTATGGTCACCCCCACTTTTTGCTTTTGCTTTACTGGTTTTCGACTTAGATGTGGCTGTGGGCCTGCTAATCAGACCCACAGCCCAGATGCACTCTCTCTAAATTCACACCGTGTACTCTAGGTACAACCACAATTGGGAATTGGTTCACCTTGTCAGCCCCTATAGAAGTGTACCCTAGGTACTCAGGGCATAGGTGTAACCAAGGCCTACCCGGGGCTGCAGCATGTATTATGCCACCCCTGGCTGGCCACTCAAACTGACACACCTGGCTGATCACTCAGCTGGGGCAAGGTCGTGTAATCACCCCTTGCTTAGGTATAGTATTCCTATATCTAACCTTATATATAGACACACAGTAACCTATAAGTCACTCCTATGGCAGGCCTTAACAATCCTGGAGGCAGAGTGCTTGGTTATGTGTGAGATGGTGCTCTAGCATGAGCTGACCTGTCTGCAGCTTTCGGAACCATGTCCTTATAGCTGTTCTATGATATTGCCATACCAAATACTCTTAAGTGCATTATGAACCTCGCGGTTAAATGCTAACTTTGGTTTCGCTTTATCTAAACATGTTGTGTACGGTTTCATACGCTTTGGAATACTACCCTGTGGAAAAGTAAATTTTGCCATGTTCTGTGTCCCTACGCGTCCTCCATCATATGTTATCTGTGCATGATTAATATGCATATGTATTCCCCATGCTCGATTAAAGACGCAATTACAGTTGTGTCCATCTCTAGTATGCCAGTTTCCAGTTCTCGTGAATACTACGAATATCAGGCCTATGTAAAGTCACGTTGCCACGTTTCTCAGTATGCACGTTATTTCATTGTAAAGTCCCCGTTTCTAGGCCTCAAAAGGGCCCGGACACTAGATTCAGCTCCTGTCTCCTGAGCCTCGCTGAGGAGCGATACAGCCCCCACCTGTATCCTCGACCCTTCACTTACTTCCTGCCTCGCAGTGCCCGGCTCAGCCTGGCTCTGCCTCTGAGTCTGCCAAGAGTATGTTATGATTCTAGTTATCAGTCCAGCCCTCCTTCTCTGCATTCCTAAGCTACTGAATCGCATCAATAGTTTCCGTCATTGTCTAGCCTTTACGTCTCCATGTAAGAGAAATACTGCATTTAATGGTCATTTAATATTCTTCATCACGCACTACATGTAGAATAATGCATGCTCCAGTCTTGGAGTCCGTTAGCCTCTTCCCTCCTGACTCTTAGTTTATATCAACATGTTCTCTAAACATCAGATACTAGATACTGTTTAGGTACATGTCGCCCTGACTCTCCAGACTTCAGTCTCTGCTCCTAGCACAGAGTTCATAGCCCCCAGCTTCTCCTAGTAACACGTCATTGTCAGTTTGCGCGCACCATTAGGTTAGAGGTCCCGGCTCCTTAGGTAGCCCCCTCCATGTTTCCGCCCCATTTATGACATATTCTGTTACGTTTGCATCACATGTCTATGTATACGCCCCTGTTACACCCATTTTCACCCTTATCTTTCACGACTGCTATTGACCACACCTACTGCTCCGCCTATCGTATGTATTGTAATGCAACTGTTTTTAGTATATATGTTCGTGTATTGTTATTAAATGTTAGCGCGCTCATCCCAGATCCTGCCCGGCAGCTGTCGGGGCCCCCCTGTCAAGCGCTGCCATCCTATTCCTGTGCAGGTTGTCCTGTTCCTGTCCTTATGCTGTATTAAACCTGCAAACTCCTACTACCTCGAATCTTGACTCTTATTTATTGAGCTATCTGTTATTGCTATGCCTAGTCAAACCTAGATCCGGTATTATTTATTTATATACCACATAATGGCGCCCGAATAGGGACTTGCCCTTTCCCCACGCGCCGGTGAAGCCACGCCGGCCCCCTGACCCTCTGCAGCCGTGACGGAACCATACCGGCCACGTGCAGATATTTCTGCTTCAAGTATCCCTCAGGCCCACGGAGGAGATGGAGGTGGCGGTCCAGCATCCAGACGAGGCGGTGGAGGAACGCGGCGAGTCCCGACCAGAGCCCAAGCCGAGAGTCCAAGGTCCGAGGTATCCGGAGGCCCACCCGTAACTGGAGTCCGAAGTTCGTCCGTCCGGCGTCGAAGCAGTCCAGTCCAGTCCGAGGCCTTCCGTTCTTGCTGCCCGGTGAGTACCATTGCTGGGGTAGTATCTAGACAGGGTCAATCTAATTGACTCTGGTCCGTGGGTTGGTGGTACACAGACCCCCAAACGAAGTGTCCACTTCGGTGGATGCGGGTCCTGACGTGTCTCTTTATGAGACCGGTAAGTTTCGTACTGTTTCAGCAGTGCATCTAGTTTCTGTTCTAGTCCATTCTGTTCTCGAGAAATTCATGTATTCTGTTTCCAGTATTCCAGGTAGTATTCTGTTCGAACTGTTATTTTAAATATTCTTCATGTATTTTAATGTCGTGGTATGAATGTGAAGTAATTATCGTGTTCATTGTGTATTGTATTGTGTCTAGATTACATTTCAGTCATGCCCTTATTCTCGAAATTACGTCAGTTAAAAACCAGAAAAGGTCTGCTAGAAGCAGCAGTTCCTGTCCCGCCTAGGGACAGTCCAGGTCATTTTATGTATCAAAAGCATGGCATAAGTGCCATATTATATCTAGATTTATGGGTAGAGTATACCAAAGAGTTAGAAGAAAAGTATAGATGGCCTGTATCAGACACATGGGATGCCGAGTGCATCATGCGAGTAGAAGAAGCATTATGGAAAAAGAAAGCCAGACAGTCACAGAAAGATGCCATCGAGCTATGGCGCAAAGAATCTCATAAAAGAACCGAAAAAGAAATCAGAAAGTCTGAATTAAGTAGAGAATCCTTAGAACGAGCCCAAGAAAGGGAACTAATCGAGATAGGTGAACGAGTTAAAACTGAACAGTCAGACAGACAGAGGCATGCCCTTATTAAGGGTATGTATCCTCTTCTTGCCGAGGGCTTGCCAAAAGCGACCCCGGAGGCATCCAGTAATTTTCCGCCACCACTAGTTCCGACCAAGCTACGTCACAAACCGACCGCAGCTGATATTTTCATTTCGTCCTATTTGGACGACACAGTCCCGGAATATGCAAATCCTGTTCCTGCTCCGCCAGTCCCTGTAAATCAGGCACTTCCCGCTCCTCCAGACACCGGAGTACCTGCTACGGTACCCCCGGTCCAGCCCGCCATACAAGTCCAGCCTGCATTTCAATTTCCCACTTTGCCAGCACGAAGAGCATCAGTTGACGACTCTAATTTAGGGGCCGCAGGGGGAGGTCCTCCTGGAACCCCGCCGCCACACAAGCGTTTAACGTTAGTCGAATTACATGCACAAGCGTCACAGCGTACGCCCAGACATCAGTCTGTTGCAGAAATAAGAAAAGCCCTTACCGAATGTGGCTATGACCCAGTCCCAGGCGAGGATAATATGGTTTTATATTCATTACGCGTAAGAAAGGTGACCGAGTATCTAGTCACCCTACCAGATATGAAAGAAGATCTAGACAGAATATATCGTTTCATCCGTACAGGGGATGATCCAGAAAGTATTAGTGACGTCATGTCTCAAAGGAAAGTTGAGATCCAGCTCATGTTATTAAAGTTCTTGATTAATTGTCTAATAAGAGAACAAGATTCCCCGACTAAAGATCAGGCCGAAATGAAAATCCTGACAAGGTGGAGTGATAATATAGCCGAGGGTAAACACAAGACTATCAGTAGTATAGAGAGTATGTACAAGAAAATCCGTAAGGAAATAATAAGGTTACACGATCAACGTAAGGCAGCACAAGTAAGCAAAAAAGAAAATGACTCTGCGGAAGAGGTAGAGGACGAGAATTCCGCCAGAATAGCGTATGTAGGAAAATCTAGATTTCCAGATCGCCATTTACGCCTAGAACACAAGCCAACTTTCCACCATCCAGCACCAGAACAAGGTTCTCTAGAACAAGTATTTCAAGCTACCGATCACATTCTGAAATCACGAATCGGTTACAGTGAGTTAAGTACTATGCATGAACAAGAACTAGCTCGATCAGCAATCCGATGGATTACTGATTCTACCACTTTTCCAGACGAAATAGTGGCACAAATGTTTCTGAAATTGCCCCCAGCCGAGCAACGACTGGTGGGTATGTATATGATCCAACACCTCATTACTCTGTATGAGGGTCAACATTCTGATCCAGGTCCGTTACACGATGTCCTGAACGAGTTACTCCAGTATAGATGGAAAGGTTTAGGTACCGATTTAATTAGTATCATTCTAGAACAGCGCCACAAATATAGAACGTTTTTGAACCCGCATTTTGTTCATGTCTCACCTCCAGAAAGTAAACCGTTTTACATAGACAGACAGAATCCGTTACGAGAAGTACACCCAGTTAGGACAACAGATGGTGAAATGCAACGAGTGTTTGTTTACACTCCGATTACAAAGATGGAACTCTTAGAGATGAAAAAGTTAATTCCCTGTCATGATAAAGATCCAGCAGGGTTCCACCGAGAATTAAAAGACATGCTCCGTATGGGAGAATATACGTATCCAGACGTTATTAAAATGCTAAAAGTCCTATTGCCCGCAGGGGTATATGAGAAACTCAAGGAAAAAGATTGGGAGGTGGGAGAGAAAAAGATCGATTGGACAGTCCTAGAAGCTGAAGACAAGGCACGAGTACCAGGTACCGGTCTTGGAGATAAATGTAAAGAATTACCAGAATTGTTAATACAAGTTTTGCCTAGATTATTGACAACTAGAAAAGAAGACTGGGATGCAATCTCAGCCTGTAAACAGAAACAAGACGAAGATATTAGTGATTATTATTCTAGATTTGAAAAATGTTTTACCATAAACAGTGGCCTCAAGACAAGTAGCGAGTCATACCCTCACCTTTTTGTTACTAAATTAGTCGAGAATTCAAGTCCACAAGTTAAGAATCGAGTTTTGAAAGTCGAAAGTACCTGGCAAGCTAGTACCCCATCCCAGATGTTACAGATGCTTCAATATCACCAGAATAGAATCAGAGAAGAGCTAGAACACGAGAGAAAACGTATGAAAGACACGAAAATGAAAGTACTAGTTGCACAATCTGTTCCTCAAGACAGTCAGAAGAGGGGTCCGAATCAAGCCAGTCACCCTGCAGCTCCCGTTAAAGGAAACTGCAATTATTGCAAACAGCCAGGTCATTTTATAAACGAGTGTGCAGTTCTGAAACACAACATAGCTACCGGTAAGACTAAAGAAAGACCACGTCCGCCTAGACAAGAACAAGTTACACAGACTCCTCAACCACAGAATGCACAACAGACAGTTACAGCACCGCAGCCTATTGCTGCAACACAGCATGTTACACAGCAGATGTACCAGTATGCACAGTCCGAGTATCCAGAGTATCAACCGTATTCATGAAACAGCCTAGAGAGGGAGGTAGGTTTGCCTCTCATCGAGATACCTGTAGATCAAGAGGGTCCCTATGTTCATAGTCAGGTATTAGGGAAAGACAGAAAGTTTTTGATTGATACAGGGGCAAGTAGGACCACCATCAGCCACGCCGAAGTTCCAGGGGCTCCACTCTCAGGCTCTAGAAATGTTTCCCTTGGATTTTCAGGAAAACCTATTGTAAATGAAATATCAAAGCCAGTTACTCTAGAAGTAGGTCCATTGTCCCGCACTACTGATCTGTTACTTACTAAGTCCTGTCCAGAAAATTTGTTGAGCATTAAAACACTGAAAGAATTAGGTGCAGTTATTTGCTGTTCCCCAGAGGGAATACGATTGTTCCTACGTGACTTCAAGGGTCACTATGTATTACGAGATTTTGATCCGAGATTGTCTAATGTTCCGCAGCATCTATGGGCGCAAGGTCCAACTGATGTTGATTATATGCAAATCACACCCCATCGTGTGACTCTCAAGCCAGGTGTAGTGTTACCACGAATCAGACAGTACAGATTGCCACCTGAGGCTGTAGCAGCCTTATCCAAAATTATTGACGAGCTCATCGCTCAAGGAGTAGTTGTAGAAACTGACTCCAATGTATGTAATTCTCCGATCATTCCTGTCATGAAACATACTGATCCGAATGCACCCCCAGTATATCGATTAGTGATTGACCTACGAGAACTCAATAAATGTATTATTCCCCAGTACCCAGTTGTCCCAGATATCTCTTCCCTATTGACAGCCATTGATTCTGAAGCCTCATTTTTTTCAGTCATAGACCTCAAGAACGCATTTTTCAGTGTCCCCATTCATCCAGACAGCCAGTTTCTTTTCGGATTTTGTTTAAATGGAAGGAGCTATATGTTCACACGCGCTCCTCAAGGTTTCACAGAAAGTCCTAGTATTTACAGTCAAGCACTTAAGAGACAACTGGACAACATTCGCATGCCAACTGACACTGCCCTACTCCAGTATGTCGATGATCTACTGATCACAGCCCGTTCTGAACGTGCTTGCGAGCGAGCATCCCTTACAGTCTTGTATTTCCTAGCCGAGATGGGGCACAAGGTGTCCCCTTCTAAGCTTCAATTCTGTGTCCAGCAAGTGATCTATTTAGGCCACTTACTGTCCAAGAGGGGTAGGCAGTTGACACCAGACCGTATCCAGTTAATAGCGAGTCTTCCTCAGCCCAAGACCCAGAAGGAGGTACGTGCTTTTATCGGCCTTACTTCTTATTGCAGACAATGGATTCCTCAGTATGTATTTCTAGCTAAACCACTGATACAGTTAACGACACAGGAGGCAGCCGTATCGACTGTCCTCCCTTGGACATCTGAACATACACTTAGTTTCAATGAGTTAAAGAAAGCTCTATGCCAAGCTCCAGTTCTAGCTACACCGAACTACAGTAAGCCTTTTACACTTTTTGTCACTGAACGCGAAGGTACAGCATTATCTGTTCTTACACAAGATCAAGCAGGACAATACAAGCCCTGTGCTTATTTTTCGAGCACATTAGATCCTGTAGCCCAGGCTCTGCCTGCGTGCCTCAAGTCAGTTGCAGCCACAGCACTAGCTATCAGACAAAGTGATTCCATAGTGTTAGGACACTCCCTGACAGTACAAGTTCCACACTCCGTGGAAGTTCTTTTAAACCGAACACAGACTCAGCACTTGACAATTGCACGTTTAACAGGTTATGAATTGACACTGTTCCAGCCACACATAGAAATCAGACGCTGCAACGTTCTAAATCCTGCTACACTGTTACCGTCAGTTAATTCAAATCCTGCCACACACGACTGTGTGGAAGTAGTCAACATTACGACAAAACCAAGACAAGATCTGACAGATATTCCATTACCAGATCCCGACCTGAAACTTTATGTGGATGGTTCATGTATGAGAACAAGTACAGGAGAACTAGTAGCCGCGTATGCAGTGACTACTGACACTGAAGTTATTGAAACACACCGTATTGACACCCTGTCTGCTCAAGCAGCAGAGCTAGTTGCTCTGACACAAGCCTGCATACACGCCAAGAATCTGAAAGTTAATGTTTACACAGACTCACGTTACGCATTTGGAGTTGTACACGACTTCGGAGTGCTCTGGCAGGAGAGAGGTTTCATGACTTCTCATGGAACCAAGATTCAGCATGGTCTCCTTATTCAGGCTCTGCTAGATGCTATACATTTACCGACATCTATTGCTATCATGAAATGCAAAGCACATACGAAAGTTACTGACATTATTTCTCAAGGTAATGATCTAGCAGATCGCACAGCCAAGCTTACAGCACAGACTCCAGACATTTCAGTTAAGCCAACACAGACATACACTCCAGATCCGACTACATGCATGTCAGTTAAAGACCCTACTCAAGATGTCATAGATATCCAGTTACATGCTACTCCCGATGAAATCAAGAAATGGTCCGAACAAGGAGGGGTCCAGACAGATCAAGGATGGTTAACGAAGGGTAGAACCACATGGTTTCTCCCCGACTCTATGGTTCAAGTCATTATCAATACCGCACATAGTCCAGCACATTTAGGAGAAAAAGCTATGTTAGACAGTATCCAGAACATTTGGTTCAACAAGCATTTACGAGCTGCAGCCAAGCAGAAAGTCCGTACCTGTATGATATGTTGCCAGTTTAATCCAGGTAAAAGTGTGCCGGTGGAACAAGGTGGATTCCAACCTCCTGACCACCCTTTTGAAGTCCTCCAGATGGATTATATTCAGATGGAGCGATGTCGAGGTTTCAAGTATGTCCTTGTAGTTGTATGCGCTTTGTCCAGGAGGACAGAAGCATATCCAGTTCCAGATTACACAGCCGCGACCACTGCCAAGCAGTTGGTTCGTGAGTTCTTCCCCCGTTATGGACTCCCTAGAGTCGTATATTCTGATAACGGCCAGCCATTCTCATCTGAGTTGATGAAACATGTTTCCCTTTTGTTAGGGTACCAGTGGAAGTTCCATTGTGTACGCCATCCTGAAGCAGCTGGTCTCGTAGAGAGACATAACCAGACCCTGAAAATCCGAATTGCAAAAGTTTGTCAAGAGAAAGGTGTGGACTGGCTAGTAGCTCTGCCAGTTGCTCTGTTCTACATGCGCATGGTCGCACATTCCAGATCAGGTCTGTCCCCGTACGAGGTCGTATTCGGCCGCCCCCCTAACATGTGGGGTACACCTAGACCCCGAAGTATTACCGATGTTTCAAGTAATATGCTGACAGATTACCTAGCTTCCTTGATGTCTGCCCTCAACTCTTGTCGTTCACAGGTTGCTGCCGCATTTCCAGACAATACCGAGGTGGCACCGCATGAAATCGTTCCCGGATCCATGGTCCTAGTGCGAAACTTTGATCGTTCAAGTCCGCTGGAGCCTCGCTGGAAGGAGCCCCGACAGGTCCTCTTGGCCACCCGTACAGCCGTGAAGTTGGAGGGACGAAAAGGCTGGGTGCATCTTTCGCACATCAAAAAATTTTATGGATTGAAACCAGTTTCAAAGAACATTTCCGAGCATTTAAAAGACTGCCAAAGTACTATTCTTAAGGACTGTCCCGCAAAAGACATTGCTACGAACCCTTCCCTGTTAGAGAAAACTCCGCAACAGGAGTATAAGCTTAAGTTAAGGTCTAGTAAAATAAGTCAGCCAGTTTGATTGTCTAAGTCCTCCCCTAGGTGAAACGGTTAGACCGGTTTCTGACATGTATAAAATAGACCCCCATAGTGAGAGAGTTAGTCAAAACTCAATCCGATGTATCGTTTTTCTAAGTTTCACATTATTTCTCAGTATTATGATTTCCTGCACCAGTTATGCGTTTTATCTGTATTTTCCAGTTTCTCATGTAAATAAGTCTTCTAATGTTACAGTAGAGCACACGTTTAGTGATCTGCCTCCTCATGAACTCTCTTATCGCCTCGCTATGCGTAACAATTCTTTTATCCGCATGTTACATTATTCACACCAGACCAGCAATGCCACTAATTGTTGGGTGTGTGGTCGACTCCCCCCTTTCCAGACACCGAAGGGAGTTCTGCCACTCTTTCCTTATCCCTTTTCACATAATGGTTCGTGTGGAGCATGGTCCACGTTAACATCATCCTCAACAGATATGTCTTTTCTTAACAGTACATGTTTCCCAGACAAGCAAGGTCTTCCCCACAGAACAGGGTTAGATCTCGAAAACGAAGTTTACAATTTAGGAAATTATTCTTCGAATTTCATGGTCCTGAATGTTCAGTCTGATACTACTCCAGACTTACCTGCTATTTCAGTACTACCAGTCAAAGGCGAATTATGTGTTAGAAATTATGGTTCCATACATGTAGGACATAGTGATTGTACTACTATTGTCAAATATAGTGACAGTGGGAAATCTATTTTCAAAGCTTCACGTCATTTTTATTTTATTTGTGGTCAAACTGCATATGTTCGTCTGCCCCTCGATTGGGAGGGAACCTGTTACATTGCCTTCCTACTGCCACCTGTTTTCCTAGCTCCATCTGATTATCACAGAAACACACGTCTAGTACACATTAGACATAGAAGGGAGTCCCCGATTGTCGATTATACTGAAACTGCTCTAGAACAATATACAGATTTCAATAGAGGTTTCTTCTTCTTTATAGGACCTATCCAGAATAGTAAGTTAATTCGTAGGTTAACCAGAACCCTCGAAGCCGTAGTGAATGAGACTGCCTCTGCCCTAGGTAATTTAACTGAAGAGCAATCTGCTATGAGATTTGTCGTGCTCCAAAATCGTCTCGTCCTTGACGTCATCCTGGCCGATAGGGGCGGGGCATGTAGAGTCATCGGATCTAGTTGCTGCATTTTCATTCCTAATAACGCGCCGTCTGTTTATTCAGCTATAACCAGACTTCATAAAATTGCCCATCTGTTACACCAAGATCCAGGCACCTGGACATGGTCCGGTTGGTTCTGGAATATAATTTCCGCCTGGGGATGGAAAGTATTGTCATTTCTGGGTATTACAGTAGCAATCATATTCAGTTGCTGCCTCTGTATACAATGTGGCCCTGCGATTTGCGGCATTTGTGCTACCTCTTGTATTCCTAGTCCCAAGCCCCGTTCTAAATCCCGTTCCAAGAAAATTCGAGACGAGCAAATGATACTGTATGAAATGATAGATGGTATCATGAATATTGATGTTTCCTGATGGAAACGTAGTGACAAGGAGGGAATGTGGAAAAGTAAATTTTGCCATGTTCTGTGTCCCTACGCGTCCTCCATCATATGTTATCTGTGCATGATTAATATGCATATGTATTCCCCATGCTCGATTAAAGACGCAATTACAGTTGTGTCCATCTCTAGTATGCCAGTTTCCAGTTCTCGTGAATACTACGAATATCAGGCCTATGTAAAGTCACGATGCCACGTTTCTCAGTATGCACGTTATTTCATTGTAAAGTCCCCGTTTCTAGGCCTCAAAAGGGCCCGGACACTAGATTCAGCTCCTGTCTCCTGAGCCTCGCTGAGGAGCGATACAGCCCCCACCTGTATCCTCGACCCTTCACTTACTTCCTGCCTCGCAGTGCCCGGCTCAGCCTGGCTCTGCCTCTGAGTCTGCCAAGAGTATGTTATGATTCTAGTTATCAGTCCAGCCCTCCTTCTCTGCATTCCTAAGCTACTGAATCGCATCAATAGTTTCCGTCATTGTCTAGCCTTTACGTCTCCATGTAAGAGAAATACTGCATTTAATGGTCATTTAATATTCTTCATCACGCACTACATGTAGAATAATGCATGCTCCAGTCTTGGAGTCCGTTAGCCTCTCCCCTCCTGACTCTTAGTTCATATCAACATGTTCTCTAAACATCAGATACTAGATACTGTTTAGGTACATGTCGCCCTGACTCTCCAGACTTCAGTCTCTGCTCCTAGCACAGAGTTCATAGCCCCCAGCTTCTCCTAGTAACACGTCATTGTCAGTTTGCGCGCACCATTAGGTTAGAGGTCCCGGCTCCTTAGGTAGCCCCCTCCATGTTTCCGCCCCATTTATGACATATTCTGTTACGTTTGCATCACATGTCTATGTATACGCCCCTGTTACACCCATTTTCACCCTTATCTTTCACGACTGCTATTGACCACACCTACTGCTCCGCCTATCGTATGTATTGTAATGCAACTGTTTTTAGTATATATGTTCGTGTATTGTTATTAAATGTTAGCGCGCTCATCCCAGATCCTGCCCGGCAGCTGTCGGGGCCCCCCTGTCAAGCGCTGCCATCCTATTCCTGTGCAGGTTGTCCTGTTCCTGTCCTTATGCTGTATTAAACCTGCAAACTCCTACTACCTCGAATCTTGACTCTTATTTATTGAGCTATCTGTTATTGCTATGCCTAGTCAAACCTAGATCCGGTATTATTTATTTATATACCACAACCCCCTCGCCAATTCTGGCGACGGGGGTAGCATTCCACCCTTCTAGAGGGAGAAGACATGTTGTTGCTGACTATCCCGGTTAAAGTTAACGAGCCCCAGCGTCACAAAATGGATGCTGCTGCCACAGACACAAGTCTGACCTCCTGCTGCTGGGAGTCCTTCCAGTCACGGAGGTTTGGACAATAGGTTTCCTGCCTGGAGAGGTGCGAGCACCACCCCAGACAGGACTTTGTGTATTGGGACAGGGAGGGCTGAATAGATTGAGACACTGCCTGGGGCACACAAGGTGCTCCATGCATACCCCAGTTCAAACCGGTTGCTGGGGCACTCCAGCCCCAGCTCTGTGTGAAAGTGGACAGAGGAAAGGGGGTGTAACCACCCCCCTTCCTGGTCCCACCCGTAGGAGGGACTTAGGAACTAATCCAGACAATTTTAGTTGTATAAAGGTAGGAGCTGAGTCCTGAGACTTTAGATTTGATCCTGAAACGAAACTCTGGACCTTCGACGTTCTGCTGACGCTGAAGACTGAAGAATCTCCCTTGTGGCCAAGGAGTGACCACCCTGGGCAACCAGGCACCATCCAGCAAATCAACGGCTTGCTTTGTCGACGTTCCAGCCGGAACCCGAGCACAGAGCCTGACAAGACCCAGACTTCCAGACCTCTCTGACCCTCTCTTCACGTATGCAGCATAGCTGAGATCCGTGGAGGCGACGAGACACGTAGGACCGGCCATCTTGAAAAGTCCACGACTTGCTAACTGTGCAGCTTCTGAGGAATCCTCGAAGCTGTGCACTGGGGATTGAGAAGCCCCGAATCCGAACTCCACCTGCACCGAAGATCCGCCCTCCACACTCCACGAGTTCTGCGTGGGGCCCTTCTGCTTGTGTTCTGCTCCACGCATTGTCCGGTTGCTGGCCCGTTGGCTAGTAGCCTCTGTGACGACAATCCTTTTGGATCACCTTGCTGGTCTGGTTGCTCCAGACTGGCCCTTGCCTCCTTGCAAAGGTGAGGCACCTCAGACCTTGCTGGTCTGCATCAGAAGCCTTCTTTGAATCCTGCGTGGGTTGCCTTTGCCAAGGCTTGTTGACTCCAATCCGGCAGTCGACCCCTCCATCTGCGAGAACCTTTGTGGGACAGCTCCTCTCCAGCATCTGGTTGTCCTCGATGCCTCCTGGTCCGCGTGGCTAAAGAGACAAGCTTCACGACAGCACCTGATTGCTCCTTGACGTCGCCTGGTTCCTTCCTGGTTCCACCCGGTCACTGGCTAGTGACCCAGACTCTGTCCCCTCTGCTTTCAGGTCTTCTTCATCCTCAATCCACCCTTGGATCCACCCGGACATCTTCCTCCTGGTCGCCTGCAGCATCTTTCTTCACAGGCTCCATAGACTTCAATGGCGAAACCCCACACATCTTCACACCTATGCACCCGCTTCCTGTGGGTGAGGTAACGTGAGTACTTCGGTGCTCCCAAGGGTATTGACTATCCAAGTGTCTAGGTTTTTAGATGTTTCCTTCTAGCTAAACCGGAAGTGTCCGAAATCCTTCTAAGTTCCCATTGACTTAACATTGACTCACGCGTGTGTGTAACGACACTGCACGCGCCGCCTGTGGGCCTCCTACTCCTAACCTAAGGGTCAGATAGTGTAGCCCCAGCGATTCTCTAGGCCCTAGGCCTTTCCTTTTCTCGTGACGTGGTACTTATACCACTTCCTTAGTATATGGTTTGCTTCGCCCCTAGGGCCTAACTGTATTTTGTGCAACTTAAAGTATTCTAATTAAGTAACTTGTTATGTGCTTTGGCCTCTGAACTCAAAGAGTTCAGAGGAGTGTGTTAGTAAATAAATACATATATATTTTATATATATCCTGTGTGGTGTCCTTTCATTTTATATTCAAGGGGTTATATATGGTAAAACAGCTGGCTTTACACGCCCTCAAGAGTCTTTTAGCCTAAGACTGTTCTGTCCACGCTACCACTAGGATAGCTGGTCTATAAGGTTGACTTACAACCATCACCATAAGGGTTGTTTGGACTGGTGCAAGGTGTTCACTAGAATAGTGAACATCCTATACCAGGCCAACTTCTCACATTGGTGTGCAGCGGTTGGGATTAGAGCTTGCTGTTGTTTTACCACTTGAGATATCATTTGAAAGATCACATAGGTACCTGTAGGTACATATAAAAACAAGTCTTAGTATACTTAAGTTCTACTGAACTTAGCTGTTGTAGAGCCTGGGCCTAGCACACCCTGACTACAACTCCTAGAAAGGTTCTGTAGGAAAACAATAGTGTAGGTAGGTGCAACACCACACCTCACTAGAAAACATGTCTCAGACAGTGAACCCCAGTGGTTCTCTGCCTGCAGAAGTAGATCCCTTGAGGACTGCTTCAAGATATGAAGCCTTAGCCTTCCAAGAATTGAGACAATTGTGTACTTCTAGAAGGCTAAAACAGGGATCAAACCCTACCATTAAGTTCCTGGTTGAGCTCCTAGAAGAGTATGATGCTCAACAGCCACCTAAGACAGGTGACACAGGTAGTGCAGATGAAGTCTTTCCCTCTTCTGATGATAATACTGATACTCCTGTACCAGAGGAGGAAGAAGAGGGGGTGGAAGAAGATGATTCTGATCTTGAGACAAACAGCAAGGTTCTAGTTAGAAAGACTTAGCCAGGCTAACTTAAGCATACATGGGAGTCAGTATGGGCAGCCCTCATACAGACCCCCAAGTGGGCTTAACCAGAGACAGAGAAGAGGCAGATCCCACTCCAGGGACTCTCTCCAATCTCATCCTTCATGTGTCTCTCACGGCCCTGCTGAGAGGGAGATGACCTCTCCCCAGAGAAGGGAACATGAGGCCAAAATGAGAGAGGCTGCTCTGAGGATAGAGAGGCAAGAACTAGAGGTTGCCCTGGCCAAAGAGAAGCTTACTCGTGCTAGAGGGCATAGAGAGAGTGGGTTAGAACCCACTGGTGGCAGCAATATCCCTAAGGATAAAGATAGGTCCTATGAGAACAGACACCTAAGCAAGATTGTGCCCCCCTACAAAGAAGGGGATGACATCCACAAATGGATAACTGCTTTGGAGAGGGCCTGCAAAGTACAGCAGGTACCCCAAAGTCAGTGGGCAGCAATCTTATGGCTCTCCTTTTCTGAAAAAGGTAGAGATAAGCTCCTCACAGTTAGTGATGGGGATGCTAACAACTACTCTGTCCTGAAGAGTGCTCTGATTGATGGGTTTGGCCTAACCACTGAACAATATAGGTTGTTGTTCAGAGATACCCAGAAGACACAGACTCAGGACAGGACTGATTTTGTTGATTGTGCCGCTAAGGCTCTGGAAGGCTGGTTATTGGGAAGTCAAGTTAAGGACTATACAGGATTGTATAATTTGATCATGAGAGAGCAAATCCTTAGCAACTGTCAAAACCAGCTATTGCATCAATACCTGATTGATTCTGATCTGACCTCTCCCCAAGAATTGGGAAAGAAGGCAGACAAATGGGTCAGAACCAGGATTAAGCAGAAAAACCAGAACCAGGGGGGTGATCAGAAAAAGGCAGACCAGAAGGGTAATGAGCAGAAACAAAAAGACCAGAAGTCTTCACCAGGCCCCCAAAAGGCACAGGGGAGGGTGGCTCCAAAAAGAACAAACAGAAACAAGAAGGTCCAAAGAAGCCCTAGTGTGGATACTGTAAATCAGTCTCTCACTGGTTTAGTGAGTGCACTAAGAAGGGCACAGCACCAACCACCATTGCCCCTAAGGCAACTGTTCCCCCTAGTCCAGCTGTTAGTGGAGGTTCCCAGCAAAAGGGTGAAGTAGGGTTGACCCTGGGAACTGAGGTGGACTCTGGCCTAGTCAGAGTACCAACTCAGGCTGTTCTTGTCTGTGATGGGGACATTGCAATGTCCTCTACTCTAAGTCCCAGTAATCTGAGCAAGTACAGGCAGACACCTTTTATTAATAATAAGATGGCTCAGGCCTACAGGGACACGTGTGCCAGTGTCACCATGGTGACACCTAACTTTGTGGACCCTGAACAGATCATACTAGGTGAGACCTACCTAGTGACCATTGCTAGCAATGCCACTACCTCCCATAGTATGGCAGTTGTTAACTTCTCCTGGGGAGGGGTAACTGGCCTCAAAAGAGTTGTTGCGAGTTCAGACCTTCCAGTAGAGTGTCTGTTAGGTAATGATCTTGAAACCTCAGTTTGGTCTGAGGTGGAGTATAGGACCCATGCAGAAATGCTGGGAATATCAGCACATGTCCTTGCTGTGACCAGGTCACAGGCCAAAAAGTGCTTACCTGAACAGGTGCTGGATCTTGAAACAATAGACCAGACACCAACCTAGAGAAAGAGCAAGAGGGTTAAGGCAGTGCCTTCCCCCCTGCCTCAGGTTGAGGATAAGCCCTCCCAAGAGGATGATTCTGAGATCCAAGAGGGAACTGTACTAGAAGAACTTGAGCCTGATCAGGTTGAGTTTCTTGGGACAGGGGGACCCTCAAGGGCAGATCTGAGGCAGGCTCAATTAGATTGTTCCTCTCTTGAACCCCTCAGACAGCAGGCTGCTGCTGAGGCTGCTGGGAATGCTCAAGGTACCCATAAAGTGTATTGGGATGATGGGCTCCTTTATTCAGAGGCTAGAGACCCCAAGCTTGGTGCTTCCAAGAGGTTGGTTATACCTCTGCAATTTAGGGGCTACCTTCTTACCTTGGCCCATGATATTCCCCAAGCAGGACACCTGGGCCAGAACAAGACTTGGGACAGGCTTGTCACTCACTTTCACTGGCCCCATATGTCAGAAGATACCAAGGAGTTTTGTCGCTCCTGTGTTACCTGCAAAGCCAGTGGCAAATCAGGTGGCACAACAAAGGGCCCCCTCATACCACTACCTGTGGTGGGGGTACCCTTTGAAAGAGTGGGGATAGACATTGTAGGACCAATGGACCCCCAAACAGCATCTGGGCACAGATTTATACTGGTGGTAGTGGATCATGCCACCAGGTATCCAGAAGCTATTCCCCTGAGGACGACAACATCTCCTGTTGTGGCAAGGGCCCTACTTGGAGTTTTCTCCAGAGTGGGGTTTCCAAAGGAGGTTGTCTCTGACAGAGGTGCCAACTTCATGTCAGGATATTTAACTGCAATGTGGAAGGAGTGTGGTGTCAACTATACGTTCACCACCCCCTATCACCCACAGTGTAATAGGCTTGTGGAAAGATTTAACAAGACCTTCAAAGGGATGATAAAAGGGTTACCTGAAAAGCTGAGGAGAAGATGGGACATCCTTTTACCCTGCCTTCCGTTTGCTTACAGAGAGGTCCCACAAAAGGGGGTTGGCTACAGCCCTTTTGAGCTTTTGTTTGGGCATCCTGTGAGAGGACCCCTATGTCTTGTGAAGGAAGGATGGGGGTTACCTCTCAAAAAGCCTAAGCAGGACATAGTGGACTATGTACTTGGTCTCCGCTCCAGGATGGCTGAGTATATGGAGAAGGCTTCCAAAAACCTTGAGGCCAGCCAAGAACTTCAGAAAGCTTGGCATGACCAAAAGGCTGTGCTGACTGTGTACCAGCCAGGACAGAAAGTGTGGGTGTTGGAGACAGTGGCCCCAGCAGCACTCCAGGAAAAATGGTCTAGACCCCATACAATAGTTGAACAGAAGGGAGATGTCACCTATTTGGTGGACCTTGGGACTCCCAGAAGCCCCCACAGGGTGCTTCATGTCAACAGACTAAAAGCATTTGTCGACAGGGCAGACATGGGCTTGCTCATGGCTACAGATGAGGGGAAGGAGGAAGAGAGTGACCCTCTCCCAGACCTGCTTACTCAGAAACCTGATGATGGGTCAGTAGATGGTGTAGTCTTTGCTGACAGCCTCTCTGAACATCAGCAACAGGACTGCAGACAAGTTCTTCAGTCCTTCAGACATCTGTTTTCCCTGACCCCAAGTCAGACAAGCTGGTGCACCCATAAGGTGGACACTGGTGACAGTCTGCCTGTCCAGAGTAAAATCTACAGGCAACCTGACCATGTCAGGGACTGCATTAGGACAGAGGTCCAAAAGATGTTGGACCTGGGAGTTATTGAGCCCTCAGAGAGCCCTTGGGCCAGTCCAGTAGTCCTGGTGCCAAAACCTCACACCCAAGTTAGTAAGAGAGAGATGAGGTTTTGTGTGGACTACAGAGGTCTAAATGCTGTCACTAGGACAGATGCCCAACCCATCCCCAGGGCAGATGAGCGCATTGATAGATTGGCTTCTGCCAAGTTCTTGAGCACATTTGACCTGACAGCAGGCTAATGGCAAATCAGATTAGCTGAGGATGCAAAAGCCAAGACAGCATTTTCGACCCCAGGAGGACATTATCAATTTGTGGTAATGCCCTTTGGTTTGAAGAATGCACCTGACACTTTCCAAAGGCTGGTGAATCAAGTTCTCACAGGACTGGATGACTATTGTGCAGCTTATCTTGATGATATTGCTGTCTTTAGCTCCACCTGAGTGGATCACCTGGTCCACCTGAGGAATGTTTTAGAGGCTCTGCAAAAGGCAGGCCTTACTATCAAGGCTACTAAGTGCCAGATAGGGCAGAGCAAGGTTGTGTACCCGGGCCACCTGGTAGGTGGGGGTCAGGTTCAACCACTGGAGAGCAAGATCCAGACCATCAGAGACTGGACTCCTCCAATCACCCAGACACAGGTCAGAGCTTTCTTGGGCCTGTCTGGGCACTACAGGAAGTTTGTGAAAAACTATGGGTCCATTGTGACACCACTGAATGACCTCACTTCCAAAAAGATGCCAAAGAAAGTTCAGTGGACAGTTAGCTGTCAAAAGGCATTTGATTACCTGAAGTAGGCCATGTGTACTGCACCTATTCTGAAAAGTCCAGAGTTCATAGTCCAAACAGATGCTTCTGAGTTGGGTGTGGGAGCTGTACTTTCACAACTGAATATAGATGGTCAAGACCAGCCCATTGCTTTCATAAGCAGAAGGCTGACCCCTAGAGAAAAACGTTGGTCAGCTATAGAGAGGGAGGCCTTTGCTGTGGTTTGGGCCCTGAAGAAGCTGAGGCCATACTTGTTTGGCACTCACTTCAAGATTCAGACAGACCACAAGCCCCTCCTATGGTTAAATCAGATGAAGGGTGAAAATCCCAAACTTCTTAGGTGGTCCATTTCCCTACAGGGGATGGACTTTACAGTGGAACATAGACCTGGGACTGACCATGCCAATGCAGATGAAAACTCCAGATATTTCCACTTAGAACATGAAGACTCAACTGGTCAAGGTTAGTTTAGTGTCCCTAAGTTTGGGGGGGGGGGGTTGTGTAGGAGAGTAGGGTCTGCTTCCTATGGTCACCCCCACTTTTTGCTTTTGCTTTACTGGTTTTCGACTTCGATGTGGCTGTGGGCCTGCTAATCAGACCCACAGCCCAGATGCACTATCTCTAAATTCACACCATGTACTCTAGGTACAACCACAATTGGGAATTGGTTCACCTTGTCAGCCCCTATAGAAGTGTACCATAGGTACTCAGGGCATAGGTGTAACCAAGGCCTACCAGGGGCTGCAGCATGTATTATGCCACCCCTGGCTGGCCACTCAAACTGACACAACTGGCTGATCACTCAGCTGGGGCAAGGTCGTGTAATCACCCCTTGCTTAGGTATAGTATTCCTATATCTAACCTTATATATAGACACACAGTAACCTATAAGTCACTCCTATGGCAGGCCTTAACAATCCTGGAGGCAGAGTGCTTGGTTATGTGTGAGATGGTGCTCTAGCATTGTGATGTATTTACTATGGGTACTGTATCGATCCCCCCTATTTCTGATCCTTGTCTGGTTAATAATTAACTAGCAGCCATTCAACTGCACAGAAACCCGTTATCTGATTAGCCATACAACGGCACAGAAGCCCGTTATCTGATTAGGTCATAGCGCATGCCATCTCATTAGGCAAGCACTATTTCTCCAGCCCCCTAATAGGCATACGGTGTTCTCAAAACAAATCAAACCTACCACGACCTGGGAAATCCCCACAGCCATTGTTTTGATTTAGCCGAGAATTTCAGTAAAGAATGTGCGAACGACCAGTTCGTATGACATCCTTATTGACGTATTTATGTCCATCCTTACGTCAATCTCGGCACCTTTCAGGTATAAATAATACCGACATTGCCTTAAGCAAACACACGAGGTGGTGACAAGATTGGAGCAGCGAGACTTGCCGAGGAGCCCAGCTGACAGCGAAGCCCACAGACGCTGCCCCTCCTTTCTGACGCGCGGAGAGAGAGACGCTGCCTTTTCTCCTGCCGAGAAATCCAGCTCCGGCGCTTGCAGCCGCCCTTGCAGGCAGCTGGGATATCAAGCCCTGAGATAGAGATACCAGCCCTCCAGCCTTCTGAATCCCAGGTACTGAACTGAATAACCCCTTGCAGAGAATTCTTGAAGCAGACCCTTGGCAAAGCAAACTTAACTTAAACTGCTACTTATCTACTCCCGCCCACGTATTAGGCTTAGGTCAGGTACATTGGGGTAGGGGTAGTTAGAAGCACCAGTTGAGTACGATTAGTCAATGTATATATGTATGTATCTATTTTATCCATTTTAAGTATCATATGGCTAAGAAACCATATCAATGCTTTTACAGTATTATTTAATAATTCTGTTATTACTGTATGCACTTTACTTAACGATAAGTATTGCAATAATAGCGATTCATTTCTCTTGTATGAGAAAAGAGACTGATCAATAAATAACATCTTTTTATTGAACACGCCCGTCTCTTCCTTTTCTCTACAATCTGGTGAAACTAAGAATGCACTGAACTGACTGAGTAAAATAAGTTGTCTTTTGTTTTCACACGACTCTAGAGATACACTCTTGATTAGGGGAGAGCAAAGTTGTCATGTTCTATGGTTGTCAGAAACTAAATCCCTTCTTGTCTATCCAGGGAGGTTAAACTCCTCCTTGTCTATTCGAGAAAGTTTCTAGTGAACTCTGAGCTAGCTGGCAAACACTAAACTTTAAGTCTAATATCGTCAGTAGAAGACCTAGTTAACCTCTGTCCTACGTCTATACTATTGAAGATATTATTCCAATGCGCAGAGCCTATTGGGATAATAGGAACTACACTACATGGCGCCCAACGGTTTGGATAGGCGATAAATCTTACGTAAGACATTAGAGTAACTCAGTTGTGCTTTTTCACACAGACCCCTTTTCCCCATAATACTCCAAAGACGTCTGGAGTGGGTGAAAGGTTAAATCCGCCAAACTTAGTAGGAGGAGACTCCTATGTATGGTTCTTGGTTTATTCAACGTTGAAGGATACACTGTTCCAAAATATTGTGCATATAATCTTTGTTTCCATAGAAACCTGATCTGCAAATAAATAAAATAACTTTCTTGACATTAGAATGTCACAAGCTGAAGAAGAAAGGGAGACAGCTAGAATAGCAGCTCAACTCCTAGCGGCTGACAATAGTCTCCTACAGCAAGACCCGGAGGCAATACTCATCCCGGTCAACATAAGGAAATCTATAACTTTAAAACTTATAGAAAATGGGCTGACACCGAGAGGTGGTACAGTCATATTCGTAATTGAGGCACACGAATATCGGCAGACAGAGGTATTCTATTCATGGATAAACTTTCCAGCAGCAAACGCTGTAACAAAGGACTTCCACTATTACAAAATAGAGGAACCTCCTAATGAGTACACTCCTTTCGAGGAGGTGGAAATACCACTCAAATACCAAGAGCACCTGCTCTGGTTTAATGGCGCCCTAAAACATAATAATCACATCACCAGGCTCGGTCCACTAGGTAGACCAGGAGCAACGTGGCCGGTCCTAGCCGGATACACACCACATCCAGACATTGAAGAAATGTCTGCACCAGATCTTTTAGCACAACTAAAACAATTAATTAAAATACATAGACAATTAGTCCAATATGTAATGCGGACTTCAACAGTCCAACCAGCTATTAAAATTCCACAGCTGATCCCTCACCAGGGGAACACAAATAAAATTACACCACAGAACATACAGTCCTGTCTAGGTAAAGTACCCGCAAAACGGGAACAAATTCCATTCTGGTTAGCACAAAAAATTACTCAAATAGAGGCGGTATTTCCAGATACCACCCCGGTTGAGAAACACAGGATTCTGACTATCTGTCTTCCAATGGGAATCGCACCACATGTGGAGGACTGTGACACTTGGGGTACAGTCTTTGCTTCCATTTACACAAAAACACATGGTGTTCCATCCATGTCAGTAATACCAGATGTGCTAAAACAAATTCAAGATGAATACGGTCCAGAACCTGCTTTAACTCTTGGTATGAAACTACTAAAAGACTTCAAGCAGGTCTATGCAATATTATTAGCCAATATAAAGGGAGAAGCAGCAAATGTGGCGATCCGCCAGAGGTTGAAAGAGACAGATATAGCAGACCAACCATTTGAAATTTCCAGAATCATAGAAAAATCCTATGAAGAACTAGGAAGAGATAGTTTGGGTGGAAAACCGGTGAAACCCCAACTAATTGAAAAACCTGAAAAAGTATTTATTACAAATAATCTAAACACTCAAAAAAAGAGCTGGGATGGAAATAAACAATCCACTCCTAAAGAAAAAAGATTCCAGTCCAGAGGAAGGTCTCCTCGGCGGAGAGAAAGATCTCCGGACCAAGGACACAAGTCTCCCCAGAGGGAGCCCTCTGAGAAAAAATACAACCTTAGAAATAGGGATAATCTGAAGAAACCTGATAGATATCAAGATATTGATACACGTCCCTCTCAATCTTTTCAGACTTGCTTGCAGAAATCGGAAAGAAGAGGACGATCAGAACACAGGGAAGAGCACGTCAAGTCCAAAGACAAGGAACCTGCTCATCAAAATAAAAAATTACAGTTTCCAAAAAAGAAGGTAGCCAGTATTAAAGTAATCAACCATGCCGAGAATACTGAGGACACAGCTGAAAAACGGAGAATGGGCTCAGACAATGCTAGACAGCGCAGCAGAAGTGAGCATAGCTCGCAAGATCCTTATGAATCATCTGGAGACAGTGGACACGAATGAATACATTCAGGTGGAAACTGCAGATGCCAGAGTTAGCAAACCTCATAAAATATATGAAATAACATTGCGTATAGAGGGGGATAAGACTAGGAAAATAAGGGGTCTCTTTTGGGATAATCTCTCCAAGGGCTATGATATCCGTCTAGCTGAAAGAGACTGGCCACCAGAGTTTGTCAGGGAGTGCCCTCATGGTGAAGAAATAATTATGCCTGCCTTCTCAAATCATATTCCAATTCATAAAAAATATACACTTGCAAGAAAGTGGGCAGTAGCCCAAGCTCCTGCATTATATAAAAACCATGTGGGATGGGATGAGGACTCTCCTCCTCACAAAATCCAGTTAAAATCTCAACCTACTGCTCAGAGGCAGTACCCAATTAAGCAAGAAGCTAGAAAACGGGTAAAAGAGATCCTAGATCAACTTGAATACCAGGGGGTGATTGAAACTTGCACCTCACAAATGAATAATCCTTTGTTTCCTGTCTCCAAACCAGACAATTCATATCGTCTTGTTTTGGACTACAGACACCTTAACTCATGCTGCAAAACCTTTGCAGTACAAAACTCGCATAGTGCTGCACTAATGAATAACATAGTGCGCAAAAAATACAAAACAACATTAGACATCTCTAATGGATTCTTCTGTCAAAATATAGCACCAGAGAGCAGATATTTGACCGCGTTCTCAATAAATGGCGCGCAAACAAATTTCTGTCGTTTGCCCCAGGGGTTCAAGAACAGCCCAGGATTATTCTCAGCAAGAGTAACAGAGTTACTACAAATATATGATGATGAGGCATTATCTTATCTCGATGACATCTATCTAACAGATGATGACTTGGATACTCACTTGAAGAGAGGGAACACCATAATACTTGGGTTCGCAGCAGAGGGTTACAAATTCAACTTTAAAAAGTCAAGAATTGCCCATCTAACTGTCCTGTTTTTAGGATATGAACTATCAAGTGAAGGCAAAAGCCTGGCTGACAATTTCCTAGAGAAATGTGTTGTGATCCAAGCACCTAGAACACTAAAAAACTTACAATCAATTCTAGGTTTCCTAAATTTCGGAAGAACTTACATTATAAATTATGCAGAGAGAGTTAAACCTCTCTATGATCTTATAAAACCAGATTTTAAAAGAATCAATTGGACTCAAAAACACACAGAAATTTTGAGATCTTTACAAACAGATATGTTAGTTAAAGCAAAATTACAAACACGTGACAACACACGCAATCTTGTGATTCGAGTCATCCCAGAAAGATGCGGATTCACATACCTGACTTCTAATGAAGGAGAGAAGGTACCAATCGCATACAAATCACATTTGTACACAGAAGCTGAAAAAAGGTTCAGCATTAAGGAAAACATTGTTCATGCGGTTCAAACAGCTGTAGCAAAAGAAAGATACCAAGCCGACGGTAGACAAGTTACAGTCAGAACAGCAGAATCAGCTTTTGAGGCATTAACAACACCATGTAATTTACCGACAACTGCACTGAATCCAGAATGGATACAATGGGTAAATTATGTTGCTACAGACAAAGTAAAATACTATTTTGACCCGGAAGTGAAAGAATTAAAATATCTAGAATATGAGAAAGAATACCCTCTGCCAATCGACATTCTGCCTTTACGACAGTACGCCTGTGTAATATATACAGACGGTCATGCTCAACCTTCAGTTTGGGGGGAGCTGGCTTACAATGCCACATGCGAAATTGTAAAAGAAGTGTGGCGCGGAGGTAAATTAAGACCTCTACTTACAAAAACACAGTCAGTGGAAATTAATTCAGAACAACAAACTGAAATAATAGCGTTAAAAATGGCGCTAGATAATGCCGATCGCGAATTCCCGACACTTATAGTGTGCGATTCGTATTACTGCGTCAAATCATACAATAACGATTTACAGAAATGGATTCAAAACGGTTACAAAGATGACACAGGTGCAACAATAAAGCAAAAAGTGCTTTGGGAACAAGTAGTTCTTTTGCAAAAGGAACTACAAAAGACTCACGTCATACATACACTGAGTCATCAACGTGATGGCGTTCACGTTGCAGGGAATTCATTGGCTGAGACAGCCACAGCGGTAGCAACTAAATCGGCTTCCGTAGCTACAAAAAAGCGTGCAGTAAAATACATTGACGGAGAAACTGTACTGGCAGTAAAAACGTCATCAAAAGGCGACTGCTCAGCGCTACCGATCAATTACCCACTCAATTATACATACATAATCGATGCAAACTCAGTCCCTTTTGCTCGAATCCCTGGAGTGGGGGATAGAGTGATTCCAAACATGGACAGGAGAGGCTTGTTAATAGCAGACGCACATATGGGTGAGGGTCTCAGACACCTTAAGCTAAAAGATTCTCTGGAAGAATTACAATCAGTGTACTGGTGGCCAGGCATGAGCCTGCATCATCACATTTTTGTAAAAAACTGCCCAGACTGCAATAGAGATCGCAGTGGCGAGAGAAACGGTTTAATACAATGGGGTTTCAATCCAGAATGTATCAAATCAACACAAAAATAAAAACCAGTATGAATAATGCGTCACATTAACATGTAAAGACTATTTTCACTTATATAGTAGACCCCAACTTTCGGCTGACGTCGGAACTGTTATACAAAGATTTGCGAGTCTAGAATGGCATATACGCTAGAAGCATGTTACGTTCTGACCAAAATCTTTCCTTTAGCTCTAAAACAGCTTATGGGGGGGTCTGGCCAGAATGAACATTGGATTGCGGGACTCTTCTCACTTCCTTCCTGAGGGAAACGGGATGGTGTAAAGAAAAAAACAAGGCATAAAGCAATCTATAACAGCAAAGGTATTAGGTTCGGGAGCTGGGTGGGTCAAACATTTAATAAGTGTCCAACGTAGTCTAAATAACCTGCCAAGAAATTCTCTGAAAGGACTCAGTCCGTACGAACTATTGTTTGGGACTAGAATGTTAATCCAGGACTTAGATAGTCAGACTTCAGTGGTTAAAGAAAAATGCTTTGATATCAAAGATCGCTTGGCTATTTTACAGGACTTAAATGAAACAAGAAAAGACCTGAGCAACATAAAGTTGAAACAGCAGCCAACAACCACTGAAGAAAAACCACCTGTCCCAGCAAGCCCTGTCTGGATTCCAAAAGTCGGGGATCTGGTCAGAGAGAAGATCGCGGTAAAGAAGGAATTTGGGCCTTCTTACAGAAAAGCAGTTCCTGTCTCGTCTATCAACGGGACAAGATCAGTAGTACTACCGCCCCTTGCTGGTAAAAAGGAGAACCGAGTCATATCCATCGACCTGGTTAAACCACAATCATGTGGCCGATAACAAATAGTAGGCCAAGTGGACTCCCAAGAAGTAGCAGAACACCAAAGTTTGCTACATCCACAGAGGTTCAAACTGAAAGACTGATCACATTTGAACAATCTACAGTGAAACAACAAGGACTATGCAACAAAGCAATGGAACTTGAACCTCTTAAAACCCAAATAAAAGCTTTTCATCAAGAAACAACAACCTACGATGATATAACTACAGACTTTACTAATGAAACACAGCAAAATCAAAAAGCAAAAAGTAATCCAGAAGCAATTGGAACAATTGACAGAACGGCATCCGGCTACTTCATCAACTTCGATGATTTTTCAGAAGATCAAAGTGAACCAGAAGTACAGCCATCAACCAAAACTTTTAAAGACAAAGCAAAGGAACTTTTTCATCAACTAAAGGGAACCTATCTGACTTCTCCATGGATTGAAATTTGGGTGACATTTGGTGCATTTGTCCTCATACTTTGGCTCATCATGGTACTATGCTTGGGACATTTCATTGAGGGAAAATATGCTAAAATGGACACAGCAAGCCAGAAAATCAACTTGGTCCTTAAACCACACACATCTTCACACGTCAAGAAAAGAGAACTTTCTTCAGTGAACTTCACAGCCAATCCTATACCAGGCGGTGTAGCATGGGACAATACTGATTATGAAATCTATGGCCCGGTTGAAATCCTGAAGTATCCACATCAATTTAAGATCTCGTTAAGTGACTTTGTAAAACGAAGCACATTTGCTGATGATTGGGACTTTGAAAGTATTAATGATATGATGTCTGACCTAGTAATGTCTGCTAAATTTACAGAACATGATTATTTGCAGGGTTCGTCTAATTATGATCAAATGTTCTGCTACAACCACTATGGTAACCATTATCTCCATAAATCTGCACAACCTAGAAATGTTTTAAATTATAACCAATGGGAACATTGTGCTACTCCTCCAAAGGGTAGTTCTAAAACATTTTATGATAAATATTCATATTTTTCAGGGTTTAACAAGTAATGCAGAAACATTTTATTTCAAATTGTCAAATAAGACAGGTATGAAGACCATGCTTACAAACACGAAATTGATATATTCGGATTCATTTTTTGAGCAAATGAATACATTTGGTTTTGATTTCTGGAACAATAACATTGAACCAAAAACTATTTGGGGTACAAAAGATTGGCAAGTACAAGGTATAGAATCATTGTTCAGAGCCTGCATGATCCCAGAACAAATTATATTTTTGAATGACACTATTCAACAAACTACCTGTCTTGGCTTAGCCAAAATCAAAGACTTAAACAAACCGTCTATTCCAAAGCCAACAACAAACAGTAATAGCTCTATAGATCTTGAGATAGACGTGAACCATATTTTAAACAAAAACAGAACACATCCCGATTGGAAACAATGGTTGATCTGGCCCACAGACACAAATAACTGTCAAGACAGATTCCTGAACAAAATACAGGGGTTCAAATTGACCAGGCCAGACCCTAGATATTCCCAGAGACAACATCCAGGGATAGTAACTACTTACAGTGTGGGCAAGCTCTGCCTTCAATGGCTACAAACATCCACACTGGCAGAAATTAAGCAACACCTAACTTTACTTCAAGAGGGTGCTGACTTGCGTGATTTCATTATGGGACCACGCAAACAGCGTCAAAAACGTTTCATAGCGGCCTCTATATATGCAGCTTACAATGAAGCTTGGAAAGTAACTCAAATTGAGACAGCAGAAAAAATACGGGAAATTGACCGTATTAATTTGGAAAAATCACTTTCTGTTGTGGACAATGGGTTAATGACTCTGTCCTCCAGAATATATTCACTGGACAGTATTGTGTCTTAAGCAATCGATATAATAGAGCAAGACTTACTGATGTTACAACACGGTCAGTCCCAATTGCGTTCTATTGTACAACTTGGCTGGACGTTACAAATTCTGCGTTCAGGCTATGTGCCTTGGCGTTTAATCAACACAACGTCACTATTTAATATCTTTAACCTTACTGATAAACAAATCAGTTTGGCACAGAAGGGTGCTGACTATACAATTCTGAGCATTGAAAAACTTGAGAGATTACCATTGGCAATGTCAGAACGACCTGTCATTGAATGGATAATACATGGGATAATAAATATTCCGATAACAACTTTCCAGTTTCAATACTGCCAAAAATATATACAGGCAGGCCAGTATGAAAGGTTGGGTAAAGGGTACATTAAGTCAACATGGAAACCTGCCCTATACACACATATGTGTTAGTAATAAAGGCCAGAATGTGTTTCTTAGTGGCAATAATTGTGCAAGATCACTAAGCGGTACACTTCTGTGTCAGGGTATTAATTTGCATGGAGCCTGTGAAGGGACTACAAATAACCTTTCATGTCACCAACTAGGCACACCTGCAACACAAATAGAACCATTCTTTAGGAGACTCTCGAACGGGAGTTACATTCTAATTGTAGATCGCAGATGTTGCAGTCTGCTGCCCGGAAAACCTTATCTCATAACCGTGACTACGAAGGTCATGTGCTGTGAAAGAGTATTGTTCCCAAACGATGCTCGAGACAGGGAGGCAAGGTTATGGCCCAGTTTGAAAATTTCTTCTATTCGAATTGATACTTTAAGCAGAATGAAGACTGTGCTCTTACAGACGCCAACCCAGTTAACGTCATCGAAAGAAACATATGATCTCCAAGTTGCAAGGACAACTGCTGAGATTCATTCACTGTTATCAACCAATTCCCCCATACATTTCGCAGAAATATTGAGCGAAATCTTAAATATTTCTGATACAAGTGGAATCGCGAGTGTATTTAAGACAGTGTTTTCGGGAGCTTTAACCCCATTCAAAGCCATCCTGGGTATTTTTCCTGATTTTGTCCATTCCATCTTTGGCGGACTTCCTCTCCTTTTGGGACTAGTGGCAGGCATCCTATTTTTGATCCTGTTACTTCGCTATGGCAAACCACGTCACAGACAAGATACCAGCGACAATGGAAGAAACGATCCAAGCCATACGCTACAGGGACCGCATAACTAAAGTCCTTGGAATAGCCCGGCTTAGAGACCTGAACATGACTTGGTTTCTTTCATTTAGACCGATGTGGCAAAGTTGTGTTATGCCTGTATTAAGGTGCTTGCTATGCGGCGAAGAATGCGTGTTGGACACCTGTCTGACACTACAATCGGATGTGCCAATGGACGCAGAGACTTTGTTGGGTCCGGTAACGGCTCATGCATTGTACTGTCCCCAGCGGCTACCAATCCTGATGACAGCATTCGTGGAGACTTCACCACTGCGATTGAAGAGTAGTGAAGTACAATATGAAAGCAGCATCGATCAGGTACGACCTTCTGTCAGCTATGCTGATCGAAACATCAATGAAGGCAATCATGCTCATGAATGCATGTTACAAAATTTTTCCGAGTTAGTGGAACTTTCGCAAGAAGCAGTTGACAGTTTTTTTGAAAGTCTCAACAATATGATGTTTTCACCAGAGCAGAAAGAATGACTTTGAACAAACTAGTACACGGCGTTCCCTACACCCAGAATTTGGCCTTCAACTTTGAAAATAAAGCAATAAGAAATTTTCTCACCAGTTTTTACAGAGAGCGAGACATTTTTTTCCCCATCCATTTCCAAAAATATTTAAGGATTTTTTTGGGACACTTATCTTCTGCTTAAAGTAAAACTATTCTTAGAGAACAAAATTTCTATTTTTAACTACTCTAGAGACATTAGCTACCCTCTAGCATGTTCACAAATATTTATGATTTTTGTGATGAGATGGTCTCGACTTTTTCTTCTGTATTAAGAGCCATTTCATGTGTAATTTCCGCATTTCGTTCATGCTGATTTCAAAATATGCGTTTAGATTGAGCATTATTAAACTGCTTGAAGTGCATATAGTAACTATACTCATCTTTTCGTGTATTTCGCATTTCCAATTTTCTGAATGCATTTGATTGTATTTTGGGGTGGTTCGGTATACACATGCACTACTAGTTTTGTTTACTATGCCTAGATTTGTAAATATGGACATAGATTACGTGGAGTGGGTGTGATGTATTTACTATGGGTACTGTATCGATCCCCCTATTTCTGACCCTTGTCTGGTTAATAATTAACTAGCAGCCATTCAACTGCACAGAAACCCGTTATCTGATTAGCCATACAACGGCACAGAAGCCCGTTATCTGATTAGGTCATAGCGCATGCCATCTCATTAGGCAAGCACTATTTCTCCAGCCCCCTAATAAGCATACGGTGTTCTCAAAACAAATCAAACCTACCACGACCTGGGAAATCCCCACAGCCATTGTTTTGATTTAGCCGAGAACTTCAGTAAAGAATGTGCGAACGACCAGTTCGTATGACATCCTTATTGACGTATTTATGTCCATCCTTACGTCAATCTCGGCACCTTTCAGGTATAAATAATACCGACATTGCCTTAAGCAAACACATGAGGTGGTGACAAGATTGGAGCAGCGAGACTTGCCGAGGAGCCCAGCTGACAGCGAAGCCCACAGACGCTGCCCCTCCTTTCTGACGCGCTGAGAGAGAGACGCTGCCTTTTCTCCTGCCGAGAAATCCAGCTCCGGCGCTTCCAGCCGCCCTTGCAGGCAGCTGGGATATCAAGCCCTGAGATAGAGATACCAGTCCTCCAGCCTTCTGAATCCCAGGTACTGAACTGAATAACCCCTTGCAGAGAATTCTTGAAGCAGACCCTTGGCAAAGCAAACTTAACTTAAACTGCTACTTATCTACTCCCGCCCACGTATTAGGCTTAGGTCAGGTACATTGGGGTAGGCGTAGTTAGAAGCACCAGTTGAGTACGATTAGTCAATGTATATATGTATGTATCTATTTTATCCATTTTAAGTATCATATGGCTAAGAAACCATATCAATGCTTTTACAGTATTATTTTATAATTCTGTTATTACTGTATGCACTTTACTTAACGATAAGTATTGCAATAATAGCGATTCATTTCTCTTGTATGAGAAAAGAGACTGATCAATAAATAACATCTTTTTATTGAACACGCCAGTCTCTTCCTTTTCTCTACAATCTGGTGAAACTAAGAATGCACTGAACTGACTGAGTAAAATAAGTTGTCTTTTGTTTTCACACGACTCTAGAGATACACTCTTGATTAGGGGAGAGCAAAGTTGTCATGTTCTATGGTGGTCAGAAACTAAATCCCTTCTTGTCTATCCAGGGAGGTTAAACTCCTCCTTGTCTATTCGAGAAAGTTTCTAGTGAACTCTGAGCTAGCTGGCAAACACTAAACTTTAAGTCTAATATCGTCAGTAGAAGACCTAGTTAACCTCTGTCCTACGTCTATACTATTGAAGATATTATTCCAATGCGCAGAGCCTATTGGGATAATAGGAACTACACTACAGCATGCGCTGAGCCTGGCTGCAGCTTTTGGAACCATGTCCTTATAGCTGTTCTATGATATTGCCATACCATATACTCTTAAGTGCATTATGAACCTCGCGGTCAAATGCTGGTTTGGCTTTATCTAAACATGTCGTGTAAGGTGTCATACGCTTTGGAATACTACCCCCTCGCCAATTCTGGCGACGGGGGTAGAATTCCACCCTTCTAGAGGGAGAAGACATGTTGTTGCTGACTATCCCAGTTAAAGTTAACCAGAGCCCCAGCGTCACAAAATGGACGCTGCTGCCACAGACACAAGTCTGACCTCCTGCTGCTGGGAGTCCTTCCAGTCACGGAGGTTTGGACGATAGGTTTCCTGCCTGGAGAGGTGCGAGCACCACCCCCAGACAGGACTTTGTGTATTGGGACAAGGAGGGCTCAATAAATTGAGACACTGCCTGGGGCACACAAGGTGCTCCATGCATACCCCAGTTCAAACCGGTTGCTGGGGCACTCCAGCCCAAGCTCTGGCGCGAAACTGGACAAAGGAAAGGGGGTGTAACCGCCCCCTCTTCCTGGTCCCACCCATAGGAGGGACCTAGGAACTAATCCAGCCCCTTTTAGTTGTATAAAGGTAGGAGCTGAGTCCTGAGACTTTAGATTTGATCCTGAAATGAAACTCTGGACCTTCGACGTTCTGCTGATGCTGAAGACTGAAGAATCTCCCTTGTGGCCAAGGAGTGACCACCCTGGGCAACCAGGCACCATCCAGCAAATCAACGGCTTGCTTTGTCTACGTTCCCGCAGGAACCCGAGCACAGAGCCGGACAAGACCCAGACTTCCAGACCTCTCTGACACCCCTCTTCACGTCTGCAGCATAGCTGAGATCCGTGGAGGCGACGAGACACGTGGGACCGGACATCTTGAAAAGTCCACGACTTGCTAACTGTGCAGCTCCTGAGGAATCCTCGAAGCTGTGCACTGGGGATTGAGAAGCCCCGAATCAGAGCTCCACCTGCACCGAAGATCCGCCCTCCACACACCACGAGTTCTGCGTGGGGCCCTTCTGCTTGTGTTCTGCTCGACGCGTTGTCCGGTTGCAGGCTTGTTGGCTAGTAGCCTCTGTGACGACAATCCTATTGAATTACCTCGCTGGTCTGGTTGCTCCAGATTGGCCCTTGCCTCCCTGCAAAGGTGAGGCACCTCAGACCTTGCTGGTCTGCATCAGAAGCCTTCTTTGAATCCTGTGTGGGTTGCCTTTGCCAAGGCTTGTTGACTCAAATCCGCCAGTCAACCCCTCCATCTGCGAGAACCTTCGTGGGACAGCTCCTCTCCAGCATCTGGTCGTCCTCGACGCCTCCTGGTCCGTGTGGCTGAAGAGACAAGCTTCACGACAGCACCTGATTGCTCCTCGACGTCGCCTGGTTCCTTCCTGGTTCCACCCGGTCACTGGCTAGTGACCCAGACTCTGTCCCCTCTGCTTTCAGGTCTTCTTCATCCGCGATCCACCCTTGGATCCACCCGGACATCTTCCTTCTGGTCGCCTACAGCATCTTTCTTCACAAGCTCCATAGACTTCAATGGCGAAACCCGACACATCTTCACACCTATGCACCCGCTTCCTGTGGGTGAGGTAACGCGAGTACTTTGGTGCTCCCAAAGGTATTGACTATCCAAGTGTCTAGGTTTTTAGTTGTTTCCTTCTAGCTAAACCGGGAGTGTCCTAAATCCTTCTTTATCTAAACTCTAAGTTCCCATTGACTTAACATTGACTCAGGCGTGTGTGTGTAAAGACACTGCACGCGCCACCTGTGGGCCTCCTACTCCTAACCTAAGGGTCAGATAGTCTAGCCCCAGCGATTCTCTAGGCCCTAGGCCTTTCCTTTTCTCGTGACGTGGTACTTATACCACTTTCTTAGTATATGGTTTGCTTCGCCCCCAGGGCCTAACTGTATTTTGTGCAACGTAAAGTATTCCGATTAAGTAACTTGTTATGTGCTTTGGCCTCTGATCTCATAAAGAGTTCAGAGGAGTGTGTTAGTAAATAAATACATATATATTTTATATATATCCTGTGTGGTGTCCTTTCATTTGATATTCAAGGGTTATTACATATGGTAAAACAGCTGGCTTTACACGCCCTCAAGAGTCTTTTAGCCTAAGACTGTTCTGTCCACGGTACCACTTGGATAGCTGGTCTATAAGGTTGACTTACAACCATCACCATAAGGGTTGTTTGGACTGGTGCAAGGTGTTCACTAGAATAGTGAACATCATATACCAGGCCAACTTCTCACACCGTGGGGCCAATTTACTAAATATTATCAGAGATGGCTCACTATGAACAAGGTGTAACTGAATAGAAGAAAAACTGGTAAAAACGATGGCTGGACCCTGTGTTTGTCCTGAAAAAGATCATTGGGGAAGCTCAAAACATGTTGACGTTTACTAGGGACCCCTAACTCATTATAGATAGGTCCCCTAGAAACTCACCCCATTTTTAATATTCCCAACTAGGAGCCAGAATAAAGTTATTTCGCCCACTAGTTAGGTACTTTCGACTCACTCCACGACAACACTGAACTACACATAGCTCCTCACTAAATAGTGCTCCTACGTAACATCACAAGTCGTAGCACGCCTCAATCTCCAGCGGATTGAGATGGCCCCTATGATGAAGAATGTCACTGTGGGGAAACCCTGGTGAGTGAGGGAACTCAAGAAGGAAATTTCTCCTAACAGATTTTCTGACTCAGATTGAGCGAAAATCCTTCCTTTTCTGCAAGGTTCCTATCCGATAGCTCGGATTTTTGTAGGTCTACTATTGCATCAGGAGGGTGGACCTAGCATTTCCCTCTCCTTCCCCCCTTTTTTGATTTTACCTCATCTGCAATACACTGCAACAATTCAAGTCTCTAATAATCACCCATCTATCACCATAGTATTGATAGCTAAAGCAGGCACTCACGACATGTGCAGTAAACAGGACCACGCCACAAGTATAGCTCACACCAACAACTATAGATAGATTACAACCATCACATATTAATTTACTATCATGGAATGTCAGAGGGCTTAATAACACGAAAAAGTTACGTCAGATTTGTGCCTATCTAGACAGGCTTCACGTAGATATAGCCCTCCTGCAGGAATCTCATCTGGCCCCTTCCCATAAGTGTACTATAGGGAGCAAGTGGGCGGAAACGGGCCTGACTTCCACATACTCATCTTACTCTAGAGGCGTGATAATATTAGTGAAGAAGGGGACGCAATTTCACATAGATCACACCATGACGGACGACTTGGGCCAGTATTTTATTGTTACTGGACACATTAGAGGGCATCGCATAGGCTTAATCAATACTTATGGCCCGAATGTGGACGATCCAGGTTTTTATAAATCAATATGGCATAAATTGGATGACTTGCCTGAAATGGCCGGACTATGGGGCGGAGATCTAAACCTCTCATTAAATGAACATTTGGACAGATCGGGCTCTTCCAGAGAACCACATAAACGAGCGGTGAATATGGTGTGGGACATTATGACCGAATCTAAGTTGGTAGATATTTGGAGGACGCGCTATCCTCATCACATGAAGGCCACACATAGCTCCACAATCCACAACAGCTGGTCCCGTATCGATTACTGGTTAGGGACAGAAGAGGTCGAATCTTGGACACAACATATCCGACACTTGCCCAAAACCCTCTCTGACCACAAACCAGTGCTATTGACTATCGAACTTCCCCATTACACACCTCCACCATATGTATGGCGATTCAATGCCAAAGCATTACTTGACTCCTCATACACGGACACCATTGGACAAGCCATCACTGACTACTTTACATTCAATCAGGCATCCACAGACAATCCCAGTTTATTATGGGAAAAATTTAAAGTTTCCATAAGAGGAGTCTGTATTAGCACCAACGCTGGTATTCTAAAAGACATCCGAGCCCAACTCACTCATCGGGAGATTAAACTAGGCGCCTTAGAACGAGAATACGAACAAACACATAACATGGCCATCCTAAGTGATATTAGAAAGGTTGTGTCAGAATACCAAGAATTTGAGGATGATGAACTCAAATATGTCTCAAAATGTCACACTGCACGCACATATGGCGAAGGGGGCAGGCCAGGCCGAGTATTGACAAATAAAATCTGTACAGGATAAAAGACGCATATGGTCCTTTCAATAAAAGATGATAGTGGCACACCCCACTACGATACAAAGGGCATATTACGGGCATTTATGGACACTTATGGCGATCTTTATGCATCACGAGATACTGCCACACAGCCTGAGATTATGTCATATGTGGAAGATGTGGCGATAGCCTGGCTGTCGGATGCACAGAGGGAGTATCTCTCACAGCCAGCAACGGTAGAAGAAGTCACTGAGGTGGTCAAGTCACTTCCCAATGGTAAGACATCGGGCCCGGACGGCTTTACCAACGAATTTTATAAAGCGTATATCGAACTATTTGCACCTCACCTTGTAGAAAAGTATGGGTGAAGCCCATAGCAATCGGATTCTACCCCCCACACTGAGAGAAGCCATGCTCATTGCCCTACTGAAACCCAATAAAGATGCAGAGAAGTGTGAATCGTACAAGCCATTATCCTTAAGAAACACCAACACTAACATCTTAGCCAAACTACTTGCGAACCGCCTGCAACCACTAATGACTAATATCGTTCTTCCAGACCAATCGGGATTTATACCCAGTCGATCCACCGCCCACAACACCCAAACGTTGTTTGCACTATCTGGCCCCGGACCTTCAAGCAGCTGTAGTCCTTTTGGATGCAGCCAAAGCATTCGATTCGATCGAATGGACGTATCTCAACACCATATTGCAAAAAATGGGTTTCCCCCCAATCTTTTTACAATGGATTCAGATATTATATACAAAGCCCACAGCGCGGATAATAGTAAATAAATACGTATCCGACGCTATACAAATCGAAAGAGGCACACGTCAGGGATGCCGCCTATCCCCCTTACTTTTTGCAGTTGCCCTGGAACCACTGGCGTGAAAAATACGACAGGGTCATAAATATGCAGCTCTGCAATTTCCACAAAGACCACTCAATATCTCACTATATGCAAACGATATGGTGTTATATATAAAAAACCTGTCTGCAAACCTTTCCCCGCTACTAAGAGAATATATTAAATTCGGTCATCACTCCGGCCTCCAAATTAATTGGACTAAATCCATTATTAACCCATTAACAGACACCACCCATCCACCAGGCAGAGTTTCCACTTGAATGGCAAACAGACCCAGTCAAATATCTTGGTGTATGGTACCATCGTGACCCAGGAACAGTTATTCGCGCAAACTATGGGACAGCAATTAGTAAGCTTGAAGAAAAGGTGGAGCGCTGGATAAAACTACCCTCATCATTGGCAGACCGTCTGGCCATTGTCAAGATGGTCGTCCTGCCTAAACTCCTCTACCTCTTTAATAACATCCCCATCACCCCACCAAAGGCTGTTATCCAAAGATTGACTGCTATTGTAACTCGCCTCATATGGGCGGGCAAACAATCGCGCATAGAGTTAGATGCCCTAACACTACCGTTTTCCAAAGGAGGTTTTAAGATCCCAGATTTCCTCCTCTATTATTTATGTGCTCAAGCACAATCCTCCTGTTAAAGTTGAAAAAGAGGAGGCTTCGGTGTTGTCCAATGAGGGAAAGATAACGCATTTAAAAAAGAATGGTGGAAAAAAGAGGAAACAGCTGCGTAGATTTGCAAAAAAGAGGCGGAGGAAAATTAACTTCGAAAACCACCTCAATATTACAGTTAATAATTCCCCTGAGGAAACTCGGGAGGATAAGTCGTTGCATGTGACACTGGGTATTTCAGTTATGGGGGTTGCTCCCTCTTCCCCCCATAACCTCCCTCAAAATCATTTTTCCTCTATTTCTATACAGCCTATATCAGGCTTCTCCTGTCCAACTCCTGGGGGATCTGCTAATATAGTTCCTCCTGTGGAGTTGATAAAACCTGTCGATCAAGTGTCATCTAGCCTTAACCCCTTAGCGAGGCTATTTCACATCTTTGCAGGAGGGGAAATAGATGCAATAAGGCCAACCAAGATAATTGAGGAGGAAAATATTGATACTTTTATTTTAGATTTTTTTCCGCTATTTGATTCTGATTTTATTTTAAATAGATCTACGCTTCTTCAATGTCTCCATGAGACGGATGGCTTGAAATTGCTACAGACAAACGATATAGATTTAGTAAAAATCTTGAAAACTGATGTTGGGACCCTAACCAGAGTACGATTCTATTCAAAGTTTGTTGTTAACCTTATTCTCCAAAAAATTGAAAGTTTTCAGCGCAGAGGGATTGATGTTATGCCTTTCTTGGTAAAACCCCAATCTAATAGATTAATGGGCAAGCCTTGGTTCTCTCAATCTGTAGTTGGAAATGGGGTCATTCCCTCTGACTTTGAAGATTTAAAAATTAGTATCGCAAAAAATGGGCGGCATGTGGAGTATCCAAATCCCCCTCGCTCTCACTTCCAAAGCGTTCCTGCAGAGGAGTGCCATCAATGGAACTGGTTACCTGGAATCCTAGCGAGTAAATCTTCCCATAAATTCCAACTGCAACCGTATCTTTAACAATGATGATTGTTGCCACTGTCGCTATTTGATGGCCTGATTCTGTTTCTGTCCTTTGCTAGATTTGATTATATGGTTTCATTTTCTTACGTTGTGTCTATAAAATGGCGGCTTGCCACGGTCCCTCCCTTGTACTCTCATATACGGCCCGTTATTCCTTTGGTCCCCTCCCCGTGCTAGAAAATTAACCTTTATTATCCTGCTCTTGCTGAACGCTCGATGGTTTTTATTGCTTCACCAGTGCTCCTGATGTTATATCCTGTGCAGATCTTCTTTTTTTATGCTGGTTATTTGACCATTCTGTTCTGGCCAGCCCGTGGGGTTGTAGGCCAGTATTTGTGAGCTTTCATTGTTCAATAAAGGTTTTAAAAAAACAAAAAAAACAATGATTTCAGGATTTTATCCTGGAACGCTGCAGGAATACGAAATAGCCCTGAAAAACGACTAGTTTTACTCTCATTAGAATTTAGTGTTATATGCCTCCAAGAAACCTGGTGTATAGAGAATTTCCCTACAGGAAAGGACTATTTTGTTTTGGAAGGCAAAGCAAGCCCTTCAAGGAGAGGCCCTGCTAGAGGGGGAATAGCATGCCTCTTGTCCTCCAAAATTCAATGGAATTTTTCCCATTTTTTAGACCCTAGTAACCTGTTCCAAGTAGTTAGGTTATTCAGTTCTGCTAATTCTGAAAACAATCCTATTATTCTAATAAATGTCTATATTCCACCGGATGTCTGTTATAATGAAATTTTATTTAGGGTTTTCTCTTTATATTAAAACACTTTTGGTAAACGATGCCTCTCCCCATATAATTTTATTAGGGGATTTTAATTGTAAAGTCTCCAACTCTAGCTTGGAGATCTTTCGTAACGAACATAAAGAGGATTCCCTACAGATACCCCAAACTCTTTTTCCCGGGAATATTAAAACAACAAAGAGAGGGAAAATATTACTTGAAGAGCTCTCTGAAATTGATGGAATTATAGTGAATGGTAGGCTTCCCTCTGATACTCCTGCAAATTTTACGCACAAGTCCATCACTGGTGAATCTATTTTAGATTACGTGGTGGTAGATATGCCAACTTTCCCCCTCCTCAAGGACCTTACGATTACTCATACTCCTTTCAGCGACCATAAAATAATAACTCTCTCACTAGATTTAAATCCTCCTCTTACGGATCACTGGTCCTTGGATGGTAATCTGGTTAATTTTGGAGTTCAAAGTGGAAGATGTTTTTGGAACTTTAAAGCAATTAAGGGTGTTAAGAGCCTTCTAGATAATGCAGTGAATGACTTGATCAATTGGAAGGGTTCCGAATTAATTTGCTTCGCTAACTTCTTGAATAAGGTGTTATCGGTCGCAAAAAACTATCAAAGAAAGATCAAACTAAAAAACTTCCTATTTCTCAGAAGTTGCTTAACCTAGAAATAAATAAAGTTATAAGAGAACAATATCTGAGGCACTGCCCTTTAAGACATCATAGATTGGCTCTATTATAAAGAAGGAGGAAAAGGCTGAAAATTAAGCTAAAAAAGGAAAGCGAGGATTCGGTATGGATTAAACTGCGAGAGGCTGTCTTCAACGGCCAACCTAGACTATTCTGGTCTCTGATCGGGGAAGGTTGTGGTCTTAGATCCAGATCCTTACCTGTCCCGATTGAAGAACAAAAATGGGTAGAATACATCTTGAACTTGTATGCCGGAAATGGAATGGTAGTCGTTCACAATAGGAAAAAAGAGAACAATTCCAGCCTTGTTCCACCATCTGAAAAAATTATCGAACTAGCCATCAAGGGTATGCGTTCGTCTGGAGCAATGGGCCCGGACGACCTCCCCATTTCTGTACTAAAACAGAATAGTGACATCTGGAGTAAGATCCTTTGCCCGGTGTTTAAATTTTGTTTTTTGCATACCATAATTCCTCCCTCCTGGAAGGGCAGCATACTTGTCCCCATGTATAAGAAGGGAGACAGAAATCTACCCCAAAATTATCGACAGATTGCCCTCCTCGATGCCGTCGGCAAAGTTTTTGCCAAATGTCTTCTGCAATTAATTAATGATTGGGTAGCCGAGAACAATATATTGCTTCTTGAGCAGACGGGGTTCCGAAAAAAGCATGGCACCATGGACAATTTGACAGCTTTACAAGTGTTATCGGAGAAATACATCAGGCTCCGGGGAGGGAGAATATATGCAGCATTCATAGATTTCTCCACAGCCTTTGACAAGGTGGATCGTCCTTTGCTGTGGAGAAAACTATCGGATCTGGGCATGCCATCTGAGCTTTTAGACTTGGTCCGGGAGCTTCACTCCGATACATGGTGCAGAGTGCTTCTGGGAGGGGAAAGAGGCCTCTCTGAAGCTATCCCGTCTGCCAACGGGTTAAAACAAGGTTGCCTGTTGGCTCCACTATTGTTTTCCTTATACCTATCGGACCTTCCGCAAACTTTATCGTCAAGTGTTGGTATTGCCCCGACTTTGGGGGGCAAACCGATAGTATGTCTGTTATATGCAGATGATATACTAATTTTGGATTTGACCCCCACTGGATTGAATAATCGGTTGCAAGCTCTCCACGGATTTGCAGAAACACACCATTTAAGGATAAATGTATCCAAGAGTAAAGTCATGTGCATTGTAGGAAGGAAAAAGCGAATATATGGGAGGTTTTTTTGGAATATAGGGGGCGTTGGATTGGAAGTAGTCCAATCCTATACTTTTTTGGGGAAAATAATTTCTAGCACACTAAGTGATAAGGCCCATATAGCTAACAATATTCGGAAGGCAATGTCTCATGAGAGGGGACTAAATACCCTCTATAGATCTACTGGTCAGAGGCATTTCGCCTACCTATTGGAGGTTTTTAGAGCTAAAGTCCCGTCCTCCTTACTATATGGCATAGAATTACTCGAAGTGGGGAAATGGGGGTTTCTGAACATCACAGAGGGAAAAATTCTACGGAAATTGTGTATGGTTAATACTGCGTGTAATATAGCGGCTTTTAGGCTGGAATTTGGTATACGAAGTGCTTGGGTCCAGGGCCTTGCTGGGGTAGTACAGTGGGTTTCCAGCTTGGCGAATGGTGAACCTGGTACCTTAAGATATCTGATCCAAAAAGAACTTCTTGGATCCCTAAAAGAGCACTCCTCTATTGTAAAGAATTTTAGACTAGCAGTTAAACTTTTGAAATTAGACGAATCAACACTTTTTTCTTTATCTACTTATCAGTTAAAACTGACTCTAAAATTGGCCTCATGGAACCTAAGCTTTGATTTAGATAAGGAGGCCCTCACTGCAAAAAGAGGTCCGCTACCAGTCATTAATCATTATCAAATGAGGATTTCTCAACCCTATGTTTCTTGGAATCTTCCCCATGGGGTACGTCATTTTTTGTTTCTCCTGAGGCAGGACCTACTCCCTTTAAATATTTTACTGTCAAAATGGTATGGCTCATCAGTGATGTGTAATTTCGGCAACCAATTTAAACAGGATGTTAAACATGTGTTATTTGTTTGTCCAGCCTTAAAACAACACCGCCTCAAATGGTTGAGACCTACTTGTCTAAGACTAAATATCTTTTCCGCTTCTACTTTTTTGGATGCTATCTGTAATCCGCCAAATGAGAGGTTTTGTTGTACAATTTTTAACTTTTTTAAAAGCTTCTTGGATATATATTAGATTTGCTCTTTGTAAATTGTTGAAAATGGTTCAAATATTAATGTTTGATGATTTTATGTGGACCTCTGTCATGAGTTCCAAAACATAAATAAATAAAAACTTGAAACTACTAGAAGGCATGTCCCACTTACTTGTAAGCCACCTCAAGGGTAAGGTGCCAATCCTGAACTGATGGAGTAGCTTGCGATCTAGTCGCTTCGTCACTAGGTCCCAATAGCCCTCCAAATGAGGTTCATCCTTGATGTCGAGATAATCCCTTGTTAGTGAGGATGTGACATGGGCAGAGAATCGATTAACTTTTATCAACTCCCAGAACGCTGCTTTAAATACCTTTTTGGATGGAAATACAGCGGTGTCGGGGTGATCCCAGAGATTCCTCATCCCCATGTTAGTTAGCAGCGATTGGACACCCGAGAACCATGGGATCCTGTGGGAACGACATAGTCCCCTGACTTCCAACAAAGCACTGGCATAAAGATGGAGCTCTGGAGTGGTCCAAAGGCGTCTCCAAAATGCCAATGGTCTGTGACAGGCTACATCTTCCGCTGCTTGACAGCCAAAATCGTACAGCATTGGGATTCTAGGGGAGGATTGTGGCAAACCCACTATGGATCTAAAAAATGTGTTCTGGGCTACGGAAAGAGGGGATAGATCAGTGAAACCCTTCGCTGCATTTCCCGTTATTCTATTCCTGCTGACCCTGTATTCTGCTGAACTCCACAAGGCTTTCACCTGGCTGTCGAGACCCTGCTCCTCCCGCCTGCCTCCCGCCGCCCTGCTGCTCTCTTACAATCTAGAGCGGGGCCGCCGAGTGGAGTGTGGCGAGGGGCTGCCTACAACTCCCGGCAGCCCTCGAGGTCTCCAGCGTCACAACCCAGCGCCAGGAGGCGCATAAAGGTGACACTAGTTCCTGTGAGCGGGGCTTCGCTGCATTTCCCGTTATTCTATTCCTGCTGACCCTGTATTCTGCTGAACTCCACAAGGCTTTCACCTGGCTGTCGAGACCCTGCTCCTCCCGCCTGCCTCCCGCCGCCCTGCTGCTCTCTTACAATCTAGAGCGGGGCCGCCGAGTGGAGTGTGGCGAGGGGCTGCCTACAACTCCCGGCAGCCCTCGAGGTCTCCAGCGTCACAACCCAGCGCCAGGAGGCACATAAAGGTGACACTAGCCCCGTCTCGCGGGACGCAAGCGGGATGCCGGGCGAAGCCCGGGCCAAGGGCGGGCCCGTTGTTGCCCGTTAGTGACCGGTAGAGACCGGACCGGGCCACCCCCCTTACTTCCTTCATAGGGACTCTCTGGAACATTGACTGATCCTTAGAGTAGGGCAACATGACCAGAGGCACTAGGAGCAAAACGAAAACTGCATCATCTGTTACCCATCTCACAGGTCCGATTGACCAATTTATATCGCGAACCAATGAGGTCATCGACCAGAGCATTTCCCTGTTGGAGCGAAGGGTTTCTTTAGATCTTCTGAATGCTAAACGCTCTTCTTTGGGCCCCTTGGCCTCAGCAGTGTCTCCTACCCATCAAGACCCTAACACCCCTTCTCTGATACCGTCTGCAACCACAGTAGAAATCCACACAGTCCCTTGTTCGGTGGATCTCTCAGTTACCCATTCTCTGGTAGACTCCCTTTCGTCTGTGGATCTTGAAACTACCCCTGATTTGGAGCTATGTCAAACCCAAGTTACCTCTTCAGACAAGCAGTCCCGGGGGGTGAGGGAGGGTGCGGTTCCAAAACGGGGGGACGGTAGGATAAATGATAACTTAGTTAGATCTAATGCCCCTATGGAGCCTGAGGGGGGGCAGCCTGTTCCTTCTAGCTTAAACGCATTAAAGGCTAATTTTCCTCCTGTGATCATTTCAGATAGCATACCACATAATCTCTCCAACATGGGCCAGTCTGGGAATTTCTGTAGGTCCTGTAACACCACCCGTTTCTATTATCTAGCATCAGGGACCTTCTTATGCTTCACTTAAAACCTCTGGAAACCAGCTTGAGACACCTTGAAAAACAGATAGCAATTCTATCCGCTACTCCATCTACCCAGTCTAGTTTAAAAAAAACAGGGGAAAGTGAAAGCTAAATGTCCAGTAATAGCTCCCCAAATGGCCCAACCAGGTCCGTGTACCAAGTCGACTCCAGCTGCAAAGGCTCCCATTGTGCAATCAAAGCCCAGTGCACCACCAGCTCCTCCTCATCTAAACTCTGATTCAGGCTCGGCTACGACTACATTAGCCACCGCCCCGTCCCTGATTTCCCCAGGTCCTGCGAAACATTCTGACTTAGCGGTCAACAAAAAACAGGCACCCCCACCACCTAAGACCCCTGGACCAAAATCCTTGGGGGTGGATAAAAGGGGAGCACGGCCAAGACACCCCATTCATCTTCCACCCGAGGCATCACCCTATACGGTCATTCTAACCGGTGTTCCAGAACTACCGGATGGCAACGATGAACCTTCCTGGTCCCTTAAAAATAAGGTTTTGCAGTGGCTTAGTTTAAACAGGCCTTTACAGCCTCGCCACTCAAATAGAATTTCTACAGTCCGCAGAGTAACTTGGATAGGGGATGAACGTAAATCAATACAAGGTGACTGCATTATAGTCAACTGTGATGATCCTTCCACAGTCGACTATATTTGCTCCTGGCCAACATTGGAAAAAAGGGGGGGGAATTGATGCCCAACCTCTCTCCTTTTTTTACCCTCCAGTGAACACCTACCAATACACCCCCATTCCAAACTGGCAACAACCAAATTGGCAACAACCATCTGATGGGCATTGGAATCACGTAGGTCACAGATATAGTAACGGGGTAGAGAATGGCAGACACAGCTCTGGTACCCAGGCAGGACCCATTTCCCTACGGAGGGTTGGCAAGGTTTTCCAATCAGGAACCGCTATGACTGCTTGGAATCCGTAGAATGATCAACAATGAATCCAATCAGCGTGAATCAGGCCACTAGAGTTTCTGGCGCCTCACCTAGCCCTGAAACACAATCAAGTCCGCCAGAATGCCAAACTCTTTCACAACTAACAACGTTTATCCACCAAGCTAACAAGGACAGAACTACATTAGAACTTCCCTCTGCCCTTTCCAATATAACGCCGGACGGACCCTCGGAGGCTTCCATTGGAATAAACGATCTAAAATTCCTGAAGATTAAGGATCCTGTTAATAACAATACGCCAGGGACTGTGGCCATAACGGTGTGCCCGCTCACGCGTGCTACCGACTGCCTGTTACCTGAAATTCTACTACCCCAGCCAAACGCCTATCTCCATTCCACAAATTCGAACTTTTCAATCATGTACTGGAATGTTGCAGGTTTACGTGCCAAATTGTCCCAACAGCTATGGTTGGAGACGATAAACGAACACCAGATAGTCTGCCTCCAAGAAACATGGTCAACTATTCCACATCATTTAGCGGGCTACAAAACATTTTATATTCCGGCCAGTCAGGGTGCCCTGGGCAGACCCAAGGGAGGACTGGCAGTATATGTTGCCAACACCCTGTCTCCCCTAACGATAAGCAGGTCCAAAGAAAACCTGAGTTATCGAATTCTGCAGCTAAAATTCAGCAAAAATAGTACTTATTTTTTAGTTAATTTTTATAACAATCTTGGAACAACGGATTCTATAAAAATCCTTAATGAAATTACCACTTTTTTAACAACCGCGCGTAATGAGTCTCAGACAACCCCAGCATACGTGGTCTGGGGTGGTGATTTTAATCTTCCACTATGCACTAACTATAAAAATGGAAACTGTGGCTTACTGGATGAACATGGTAGCCCATTGCCCCATTTTGCGCACACTATTTGCGGAAACATATTAAATGAGTCCTTTTTTTCATTAGAGCTTAATTTTGTTAATGAATTAGTGGATCCTCCAACTGACTTCTCACCAACTTTACATGGTAGGGGGTGTTCCACCACTATCGATTATATCTTGTCTTCTCACAGTTTGAAGGGTCAAGTGGAAAATTTTCATACCGGGTCTGATGTTAGTAGCGATCACTTTCCCATCAGTGTTACAGTTGTTCCTAAAAATGTGTCTTTGCACTCTAACATCATTAGCCAGCTAACACAAAGCTCACTAACTATGAACAAGGTGAATGGTTTCACAGTTAAATGGGCAAAGGTGGACCCAGCCAAAATCACCGAGAGGGTTCTTGTAAAAGCTAGACCATGGGTTTTTGACTGCTTAAATTTAGACTCTTCTCCACAAACAATCATGGCCAGTTTCCAGAAAATCCTGGAGGTAGTTAGAGAGGAGTTTACAGCCAAGCACAAAAGCAAAAAGTGTACTACTGAGAGATGGTTCAATACGAAGTGTCGAAAGGCTCTTTCAAATCTAAAGGCAGCCCTCTGTAGATCTACGAGAGATATCTCGGAAATTGCCAGTTTAAGGAAATTCTATAACTTAGCCAGAGTAGAACGTAAGAGAGAAATTAAGCAAAATCTCTGGGCACAATTACACGACAGTTGCCATAAGAAAGTCAGCGCCCTCTTCTGGCAAGTTATTAGATCCCCTTTCCTGGCTGATTCATCAACAGGACAGTATCTGGATGTTGCGGTGACAGCCGAAGAATGGGTCGACCATTTTTGTAAAATCTTTGGGAACTCTCAACAAGACCCTCTAGGTGAAGACCCGAGCGGAAGTAGTAAGGTGGAGAGAAACTGTTACCCGATCAACACCTACTTCAATCACGTAGAGGTCGTGAAAGCTCTCAAAGCGTCCAAACCCGGCAAAGCACCCGGACCCGACGGAGTCCCGCTGGACTTCTTTCTTCACAACCTCGAGCTCTGGTCTCCACTTCTCACCCAGGTGCTGGCTGCAGCTGCAAAAACTGGGCTGATGGATTCATGGTCGACATCAATCCTGCTCCCCATCTTTAAAAAAGGCAACCGTAACGATCCCGCCTGCTACAGGCCCATCTCCCTTCTGGACTCCATGGGCAAAGTTGCGGGTCGGGTGGTTTTGGACCGACTCCAACTCTGGGCCCAGACCAATAACATCATGACCAACCTGCAATATGGCTTCCAGAAGGGTCTCGGGACTGTGGATCAGGCCCTGAATCTTGCACTCTTGATGGGGAAGTACGCGGGAGCCAAAGGAGGTAACATCTTCCTTGTGTACGTTGACCTTAGTGCAGCTTTCGACTGTGTCCTGCACTCCAAACTCTGGGCTATTCTTAGTGACCTCGGGGTGGATCCAGCCCTTATTGTCTTCCTCCGAGAATTGTATTCCGACGCAACGGCTTGTGTCAGATTTTGAGTCAACGGCGATCTCTCATCCTCCTTTTCAAATCGGAAAGGGTGTAAGGCAGGGATGCGTACTGGCTCCCTTCTTGTTCAACCTTTATACCAACGGTCTCGAGCTGGCCATGTTAGAAGGGAGCCAGGATCTACCACAGATTAACCATCGCCCAATACCAACATTGCTATATGCAGATGACTCGGTCATTCTTGCCAGAACATTGAATCAACTGCAAAAGCAATTAAATAAATACTGCTCCTTCATGGGATCTCTTGGCCTAAGAGTCAACATAAAAAAAAACTTTCGCTATGCATGTTGGCCCTAGGGTAAAGAATTCCAAACCAATTTTTGTTGGAAAAACAAAGCTGGAAAAAACATCCGCCTATCCGTACTTAGGCATTCTGGTGGATGACTCTTTAAGCTGGCGACAGGCCGCGCCCAGCAGAAAACTTCTTTTCCAGCGTGCAACAACGGCCCTGGTTTCTTTTTCCAGGAAACTTGGCAAACCTGCCCCTTCTGAACTGCTCAAGATATACTACGCAAAATGCCATAGTGTGGCCACCTATGGCGCGGGAGTATGGGGCTATGGCCCAACAGATCCTATCCAGATAATAGAGAATGGGTTTGTTAAATATCTGCTGGCACTTCCACAAGGTGCCCCGTTCTACGCTGCCCATAATGAGCTAGGCATCGACTACATCACTGATACCATACGATCCCAACCAATCCTTCTATGGCATCGTATATGGACAAAAGCTGAGTGCCATTTAACACGTTCTTTGATTAAAGACTGTATGGATCTAACAAATTGGCGAAGGATCCCATGGCTGGTTTACGTGGGTAATTTCTTCAGAGACCTTGGACGTAGCTCTTTCTTTGAGGATCCACCTAGTGTGGAGGACATTTCAAGAAGGGAGCTAAAAAAGATCTGCTTGAGTCACCTAAGAGAACTTCGAGGCTCAATTGAGATCTTAAAATCTTCCAATTCCCAAATTTGTGCAGTCCAGACTGTTAAAGGTATGCAACCCTATTTGTCATATTACCTGTCTAACCATGAGAAATATCTCCTGACAAGATTTCGTTTTAATTCGTTTTTTCGTTTAGTTTCCTTTCCTCAAATACAGAACTGGTCGACCTCCATCACGAACTGTCCGTGTGATGGCGTATCTACCCAGTCAACAATCCATGTTATTTTCTTCTGTAAATTTTATAAATTACCCCGGAAAACCTGGATCCTACCACTGCTTCGTTTAATTGGTCAAAGGTCATGCTATCCAGCGTTTACCTCGTTGCAGCTTTTGGACTCAGCATACTTTGCAAAGTGCATAGCTACCTTCTTAAAAACTACCATTAAGATACGTCATGCTCTTGATTGTTAAATGCTTGTGTATCTAGAAAAAGGAATGTATTTATTATTTTTATTTTTCCTTTTTTGTCTAATACTTTGTTATAAATGATTTTTATCTATGTACTTTTTATGGTTTCAAACAAGTGGTAACCGAATAAAAGATTATGAAACGAAACGAAACCCCAGAGCTCAGCTCCGTAAAGGATTGCTGGAAGGATTTTTAATGTATAGATTTTAACTATCGGAGCTATAGGCTTGGTAAGGGACAAACTATGTTCCTTAAGCAGGGCACCAGCTAACTGGGCATGTTTTAATGCCATTGAAGGTGGCTATTTGAGGCTTCCAGCACAGCTTATCATTGAAAGTAACACCTAGGTAGGAGAAAACGTCCGTCTGCTCCAGGGGTACGCCATCCATATGGACTCTTGCTTTTACAGGCTTGACCCCATGGAGCACCATGAACTTAGTTTTCCCTACATTAACCACCAGCTCATGCTCGCGGCAAAACTCCTCAAAACGTGACAGGGCCAATTGTAGTCCCTGTCTAGTTTTAGATATTATCAGAGTATCGTCCGCGAACATGAGCAGGGGCACTTTCATGCCGGCCAACATTGGCGCATCCGTGGGGTAGTTGGTAAAGTACTGGACCATGGCTCCACCCGGTTCCAGCGGCGAAGGGTAGGTGCTTGCAGTGCAGCTCAGGAATTACCAACCTTGCGGTGGAAGATCTACCTGAAGCTTTACCCGCTGGACACTGTCGTTTGACTGTTTTTAACTTTAGGTATTGACAGTCACAACTAGAAGAAGGGTAATATAGTATTGTTCTCCCTTCACCCATTAGTGTTGTAGCCACATGAGCATACATACACCACACTTTAGGGTATTAGTGTAGACAGTTCTATGCACCTTTAGATACTTGCTAAATAGTCACCTGGGTCCTGAAGAATCGCTTGTTAACCTTACAGTAACGAGAAACATGTTGACCGGACTATAACAAATTCTAGATGATAGCTGGAAACATTCTCCTCTAGAAAATCGTTTTTAATTAAAGCAGTGACCCTTCTGAATAAATAATTCCCGGTACCACTAGCTTTATTTTAACTCACTACCCCACGTCTACCCTCCATTTCAGTCCCCATACCCGCACTTCATCCATACGGCTGCTGGAAAAAGATCTCCGCCAAAGAGCCCCTCTATGAGGTGTTGCCCGTTGGGTATTGCACCGCCGACCCAACGAGGAGCAGGCCCAAATGATGAAGCATGACACCTGAAAGGGTGTGTGAGGGCATTAAATCCAACAAAATGGATTCCCAGGGTTACCTTGCCGTCACCCTGCCTTAATCATCCGCATCACAGACTGTACCATTCCCTCCTCCTTCTCTAGGAACAGCACGGCAATCTTTGTGAAGAAAGTACTGGACCACCCCATTAATAAAAAGTGGGCAGTCATTGACAGATGACACAGGTAAACATCTGTTCGTCGACAAATTTGTCGCTAACATGGTGCCAGAAATAGCTAGTCGCCTGAAGACCAGCAAGAGTTCATGGACTACGTCTTCCCCAGTCTCCCTTCTGACTATGGCCCAGTATTATGAGCAACAGGCAGTGGAAACAAAAGGCAAGGAGGTTAAAAAGGTTAAGGATTTACAAACCCAAGTTATGTTGGCTCAAGTCTATGGTCCACCATTCAGAGGTAGTGGAAGAGGTGGACGTGCAGTATATACCCCTGGTGTACCCCCTTTTTCTCAAGCAACTTTGTCTTCTGATCAGTGTGCTTATTGTAAAGAGATTGGACATTGGATTTCTGAGTGCCCCCTTTTGCGAGTTCAGCAGTATCAACGGGGTAGAGGAAGCATGAGAGGACGTACAAGGAATTCAGGACAAAGGGAAGGAATTGGAAATCGTACCAGATTTGAGGCAGCTGAACACAACCTGAATTATTCTAATTCCTTCCATAGACAAAATCAAAATCAAATGCCTGATTATTCGACCAATGGTCTTGGGGATTCTAATTATGCATAGGAATGCCTAGGATGGGGTAAGGAACTGTTTGAGGTGCCAGTAGATCAGAAAGGTCCTTATGTTGATGTAAATGTCTTGGGCTCTACTGATCAGTATCTGGTTAGGAGCTACTCGTAGTGCTCTGTCTAAAAAATTGGTTCCTAGGGCTTTCCTGTCTGGCGCAATGATAACATCGATAGGATTCGATGGGGTACCTACACTTAGCCCACTGTCACAGCCACTTGCATTTAGCCTTGATAAATTCACTGCAGCATGTTCATTTTTGCTTTCCCCTAACACGCCGGATAACATTGTGGGTATCGATAGGCTTAATCATTTCTGTGCTACAATATGTTGTTCCCCAGAAGATGTGCGTGATCTTTTAAATGATAACTATCCAATGGTTGAGAGGTCTTGTCTCATTAACGAGAATGTTGGTCTGGCATCGTTACTTAGTACTTTGTGGGCTACATCAGAAACTGATGTGGGACAAATAGTTATTCCACCAGTACATATTCAAGTAAAGGAAGGTGCTTCATTGCCTCGACAGCCCCAATAAAAAATATCTCAGGAAGGCGAAGAAGCATTAATACATATTGTTCAGATTTGATTAGAGTGAGGGTTGTGGAAGAAGTCCCTTATAACATTTGTAATAGCCCTATTCTTCCTATTTTGAACAAAGATGTAGTGCCCCAATAGCCGGTCGTTTCTGACATCAAAACACTTCTTACTATGGTTCCTCCTACTGCAACTACATTTAGTGTCATTGATTTGAAAAATGTATTTTTCTCAATACCTATTCATCCCGACAGCTGCTATTTGTTCGGCTTCACTTTGAATAATCGATCCTTCAGATTCTGTAGAGCTCCGCAAAGGTATACAGAGAGTCCTAGCATTTATAGCCCGGCATTGAAAGGACAGCTTGAATCATTTCCTGTACAAAAAGGGGTGGCTCTTATTCAATTTGTTGATGACATCTTGTTGGCTGCCTATACCCCTGAACAGTGTGAAGAAGATACACTGTCATTGCTCTCATTCCTTGCTTCTCATCATTATAAAGTCTCTCAGAAGAAATTGCAATATTGTAGACAGCAGGTTACCTATTTAGGTCACCTCCTGTCTAATGAGGGATGTGTACTCACACCAGACCGCAGTCAAACTATCTTGGACACGCCTGTGCCCTGTACTCAGAAGGATGTTTGTGCACTGATTGGCCTTACTTCTTTCTGTGGGCAGTGGATACCTAGTTTTTCTCACATTATTAAACCCATGTTGGCCCTTTTAACTAAAGACACTCCAATGCCTCTCCCATGGACTACTGAATGCCAGAATGCTCTTCAACAGTTACGTCACGTTCTGCACCAGTATTAGGAACTCCAGACTACACTAAGCCCTTCACACTCTATGTACACAAGAAGGACGGTTGTGCTCTCTCAGTTTTAGTACAGACACACAGTGATAAGCAGCGTCCTTGTGCATATTTCCAGCTGTCCTTGATCCAGTTGCTCTTGCGCTGCCTGGTTGTTTTCGAGCAGTGGCAGCAACAGCTGTGTCCATCCATCAAAGTGAGGGAATAGTCTTGTCACATAGATTGCTTGTGCTAGTACCCCATTCAGTTGATGCTCTGTTAAATCGAACATAAAATACAACATTTGACTAGTGCCTGTTTGACAGGATATGAATTGACACTTTTGGCCCCTCATATCACACTGAAAAGATGTTTGACTCTAAATCCTGCTACATTATTGCCATTGCCAGCTACTCAGTCTCAGTCACAAGCGGTACATGACTGTATATCCCTTACTGAAGAACAAACAAAGGGTTGTGTTGACCTACAAGATACACCTCTTTCGAACGTTGATGGGGAACTGTGGGTTGATGGGTCTTGCCTGAAGTTGCCTGATGGCACGACATCTGCTGCTTATGCAATTACAACACTTCAGACAGTAGTTGAGACAGCTCACATCCCACAGAAGTCGGCTCAAGCAGCCGAGATGATAGCACTGACTAGAGCATGTGAGCTTAGTAAAGATCTACTTGTTAACATCTACACCGATAGCTGATATGCTTTTGGGGTTGCTCGTGATTTTAGGCAACTCTGGAAGGAAAGAGGCTTTCTTACTTCACATGAGACCAAATCGTGCATGGGGAATTAGTACATAATCTCCTTACTGACTTGACATATCCTAAGAAAGTGGCAGTTGTTAAGTGTAGAGCACACAAGAAAGTGACTGATAAAATAGGAAATGCCTTTGCAGATTACACAGCTTGTGAGACTGCAATGCAACGAAGTACTATATCTATGTTTGTAGTTAAGTCACAGGTTGAACGTTGGCATGATGCCAGACAAGAGGTGCTGGACATGCAACAATCTGCCTCTGTCGATGAATTAGACCAATGGTCCAAAGAGAGAGCATTGGACGATGAGGTCTGTTGGAGGAATAAAGAAATGACCAAATGGAAGTTACCCTCAGCCTATTTACATCCTATGATTCACATGGCACATGGGCCGGCACATGTTGGAGCATCCTCAATAACAAAGCAACTTATGCAAGTTTGGGATCATCCAGAGATTGTCGGTACAGCTAAGAAATGAGTCCAGTCCTGTCTGGTTTGTCTTCAGTATAATCCTGGAAAGGGAACAGGAACTCCAGCAGAAGGGTTTTCAATACCTACTGCACCTTTTGAGGTTCAGCAAATGGATTATATCCAGCTTGAACGCTGTAATAATCTGAAGTATGTTCTGGTAGTAGTGTGTGCCTTCAGTAAATGGGTGGAGGCATACGCCACAAAAGATAATGCAGCTCTTACCACAGCAAATGTGCTCCTAAAGGAGTTTTCCCCAGATTCTGCATTTGTCGATTTTTGTGGAGTGACAACGGACCCCATTTTATTGGGCAAGTTGTTGAGTATCTCATGAAAGGGTTGGGAATCAAGCAGAAGTTTCATGCTGCTTTTTACCCACAATCAGCAGGACTAGTGGAAGGTTTCAACTCTACCCTCAAACTAAAACTGGCCAAAATACAGGCTTCCACATCTTTGAAATGGCCTGATGCCCTGCCATTGGCTTTACTATCTATTAGATCGGTACCACATACACGATCTGGTCGCACACCGTATGAGGTGGTTTTTGGGAGGCCAATGAATATTTGGGGCATTCCTAAGCCACGCCCTATACATGATGTACCCCATGTATTGATGAATGACTACTTGTCTCAGTTGACTGACAGTTTGTCTTCTATTTATCAACAGGTTCCGGAGACTCTTCCAGACAGGTCGCAAGGTGAGGGCTATTGCTTGCGCCTTGGTGACTTTGTAGTCACAAAGTCCTTCCAGAGAGCCAGCTCCCTAGCACCCAGATGGCGAGGACCTGAGCAGGTGCTCTTGGCTACCAGGACTGCGGTTCGAGTGAGAACTGGGTACAAGCAACACACTGTAGGAAGGTGTTGCAGGAACTAGTGAGCCCAGCTGTGTTGGCAGATCACCGTGACATCCTGGACACCGAGAAAGGACAAGCTACATCACCTGAAGGACCTGAAGAAGACTTCCCGGACCACACGATTCCTGGTGCATCTCTATATCAGCTGTGACCCCAGAAGAAAGACACTTTGTTGCTGAAAAAGACTGTTTGAGCCACTGTCCTGGGTGGTTAAAGGCTGAATACAAAGCAGGGTAGCCTTTTAGTGACTGCTCGTCTCAACCTCAGTGAAGAAACCAACGTCCGCCCAGGACCTTAGCGCACCATCTGTTTTGTTGTTCAACGACGAGATGAACATGCCTAAGGAGAAGAAGCAAACTGCTGCAAGAGTTTGTGATTGAAAGAGTATTTTCATTATTAGACTCACTTTGATTGTTGTTCTCATTGCTATAATAACATGGGTTGTAGAGGGAGTAGATCCTGTTCGAAAACTACTGACTGCTACTACTCCTGTCCCCATTGAACACCACCATTTCACTCTTCCTTATCACGAGCAGAAGCATAGACTGTCTTATCTCAACAATACGTTCATTCAAATGTTGCATCACATCCATAATGCTACAAACATTACCAACTGTTGGGTGTGTGGAATGATGCCAGCTCATCAGAAAAAGGGAGGAATGCCTTTCATTCCTTTGCCGTTTTCACACTATGGCTCCTGTAGAGCCTGGTTTGCATTGTTGTGGGCCTCTGAAGTTACTAACATTACTTACGCTGATGTAGGAAGACTAAACTTTCAGTTAAATAGAGCCTGTTACCCTGATGAGGAAGGAGATCCACAAGCTAAAGGAACTGTATGGGAAATGGAGGAGTATTGTTGGGGAAATTTCTCTGTGCGCTATGTTTTCCCTAACACTCGAACTATCAAGGGTAATGGACCTCCAGTTATAGTTGTTACTAGAGCTTGAGCAGACCTTTATGTGAGCAGTATTGTCAGTATCCCTGTGGGAAAAGTGACTGTAGTATAACATTGAACATTTCTGGAATAAACAATGGTAGTTTTTTGTCCTCACATAACACCTATTTCATTTGTGGAAATAAAGGTTATTACCACCTACCTAATGGGAGGTCAGGTAGCAGCTTTGTGTCCTTTTTGCTACCACCTGTGTTTTTGGCACCTGCAATCTACCACAAAGACTATAAACTGTATAACGACATTTCTAAGAACTGATTCAAGAGGACAATAAACAATGATGAGGTCGATCAAACTGATACTGCACTGCACCAGTATGTTGACTTTAATTTGAACTATTCTTCTTTGTTGGTACGGCCTTAAACAGCAGAAAGATAAGGCGCTTGACACGTGTTGTGGAGGCTGCAAACCAATCAGACAGCCATGGCACTTGGAAATATTACAGAAGAACTACAAATTGCGAGAATCGTGGTGCTCCAAAATAGGATGGTCCTTGATTACATCCTGGCCAACCGTGGTGGAGCATGCCTCTTCATTGGGAGCAGCTGCTGTGTGTGTGTATATCTCTGATCACGCCCTTTCAGTTTTTGAAGCAGTTTCCAAGCTGCACAAAATAGCCACTGAAATCCATCAGGATTCAGGGACATGGACCTTGACTGGATGGCTATGGACTATGTTTACTGTATGGGGCTGGAAATTATTGTCAGCCCTATGTATATTTATTGCGGTTCTTTTCGTTTTTTGCTTATGTATACAATGTGGCCTAATGCTTTTATTCCCTTTGTATTTCTACTTGTACCTCCTGTATACCGACTAAACGAAATGTCACAAATGTAAATGCTCGCTTGGCAAAGGGCCAAGAAATTACTGAATTAATGCACATAGATGTGCACAAAGTTTTCCGTACTCCCTCAAAAGTATAGGAAGATGTCTTCAGCATATGCTAAAAGGGCAGTCTGTGGAAATCGCAAATAATCTCTGTTAGCATAAGCTGAAACCATCTTGTTTGTGGCATCCATTTTGTCAGCTATGTAATTCTTCCATTCTCTGCAGCTCGTCTTTTTCCCTGCCTGTGATGTCTATTTTAGTCAACTTCCTGACTCAGCTAAAAGTAATATGCATGCTAAAGAGTTTTTTAGCTGCCAGGACACCTGGTCTCAGACTCAACTGTCAATCTCTTAGTGCTAAAATGAAAACACAAACAGATACCGTTTGAAAGCGACGCACTATTCACAAGCCCCCTCGGGGTGCTCTATATACCATAGTAGTACATAATTTCACAAATATTTGAAAAAAACCGTTATACAAGTTCATTCAACCAAAATGATATACATATTTCTGTGCAGCAAAAAGGTACAGGCTAATTAAATGAAGAACATCATGTTTTTAATGGAAGTTTTCTTTTTTCTTTTGCTTTGTTCTTCTGTCTGATGATACATTACTTCATGTACATCCCATCATCTTTTTCAGTTAATCCCAATGCATTTCGGTATGTTAATACCTTCATCAGGGGAATACTGTAATTGAAATCAATACAATAACAATAATCAGAATTGGAAGCTAGGGAGCCCCAGACTCCACCTCATGTGCATATTGGCTATAGTGCAAGTTTGTCATAACGAGTACCAGCTTAGCTCAACCCTCACCTCAGTGTGTGCAAGCAAAATAAAAAAACGCCACAAAACACCCTGTGTCCATGTTCAATGAAATATCATATACACGTGTACCTGACTCTGCGCAATGCTCGACCTTTCGTCTCAAAACGTGATATTCCTAAATGAGTAAGATAAAACGGTAACTACCAATCCAGGCCACTGTAAAAAACTCAACAAAAACCCTCTGCGACCAGAGACCCACAGCCGCCTACCTGTATCGATGCGTGTTCTCCCATGAAAATGAGTGTAAACCTAGTCCAGCCTCACGTTATCTATAAGGAACACAAATGTTGCCGTTAGTGCTCCGCTGCTGAGACCTATCGTCTCCCCGCCCTGCGCGTATGCCCGTGCCTCTCGTGTACCTGCTAAAGGGAACACCTCTCTTCTTCTCGTGGTCTTGCGTGCTGAAACCGCTGCCTCTCCGCCTTCCTTAAAAATGGACTAACGTTTCCGTGTAAACACGGAAAACAGACTCGCGTATTGAGTCCTACTACGGGCGCCATTTCTAACTCGTCAATAGTGTATGAATCGAATGGGAAATACACTCGTGGAGAGATGAAAAGATAAAGGACTGTAATGAAAAATGAAAATCCTAAAGGGGGTGATACTATGCTACTAAACTAAGTGAGTGCTGGTTGTGACAAAGTTGCTGTACAGTGTTACAATGATAATAACAACAACATAGATAACAGATGTTACTCTCAATACATGTGCTTATTTACAAGAAACATATTAATTCAATTTTGTCGTTAAGTCCATCCGGTTCTAGCGTATTCAAATTGCGAATCCAGTATGTCTCCCTTTGTGATAATTGGCGATTGGTGTCAGCATGTACCTCCTGATTTATACTTTCTAACACTGTGAAACGCAATTGTGGAATCGTATGGTGTCTCTCTTTCCAGTGCATTGCTAAGTTGGATTTGGGGTTACAGGTTCTTATTAGACTTTTATGTTCTGTTATACGAACCTTAACCTTTCTAGTGGTTTTGCCCACATATACCAACCTGCAAGGGCATTTGATAGCATAGACTACCATGCTGGTATTGCAGTCCGACGTATGTCTCAGTTGTATGTGCTTGCCTGTCTGAGGGTGTGTGAAGACATCCCCTACCATTACATTTCCGCAATGACCACAGTTGTGGCACTTTACCATGCCTCTAAATCGGACGTTGCCCGTTCTTGTCTGAGACTGTTTTAATATCTCCTTTATGTTCTTGGACCTCGTCTGTGCAAACATTGGTTTGTCAAAGAACACATCTTTAAAATCAGTCTCTTGTTCGATTACTTCCCATCTTGTCAAAATACTTTTTTTGATGTACCTGCTCGATGTGGAGTGTTTGATTACAAATACCTCCCTCTTCAATGGTTTTCTAACTGTTTTTTCAAGCAGTTGTTGTCTGTGTTTCTGACTGGCTTTCTGTTTGGCCTGCTGCAATACTACTTCGGGATATCCTCTCTCTTTGTATGCCTGGACCATAACTTCCATCTCATGTGTGCCTTGTTCTTCCTGTGAACAAATTCTCCGTGCACGTAAGAACTGTGAAAAGGGTAAGTGGTTTTTCAAAGATAAAGTGTGAAAGCTACTGTAGTGTAATGCACTGTTGCGGTCCGTGGATTTTTTGTACAGTCTTGTGTGTAAACCATCTCCCTTATTTTCTATGAGTATGTCCAGATAATTGATGGATCTACCATCAATGGAGTATGTGATCTTGATTTGGTCATGACGACAATTTAACTCAGTTAACAGGTTCACTAGCTCTTCATGTGTTCCATCCCACACCATTAAAATGTCGTCTATATACCTGACATAGAGCTTGAGGTGTTCTGACCTTTGGGAATGCTGCAAAATGTTGTCATTTTCATATTTTGCCATAAATATATTGGCAAAAGTTGGTGCCCCGGATCAGGGAAGTGAAGATTACACCAATAGACAATGTGTTGTTATGCACGGTTGATATAACAGCCCTATACACCTCCATTCCTCATCAGGAGGGTATAGAGGCAGTGGAATGGATGCTATTACGACACGATTACGAGGAAGGCACGAATGTGTTTCTTTTAGAGTTGTTGCATTTTTGTCTGTATCATGGATATTTCAGATGGCAAGACAGTTTTTATCTTCAAAGGACAGGCACGAGCATGGGTTTTACCGGGGCACCAACTTTTGCCAATATATTTATGGCAAAATATGAAAATGACAACATTTTGTAGCATTCCCAATTTATTTATTTATTTATTTATAGTCTTGTAGCGCGCATGAATCAGCCCCGAAGGGGTATCTCCGCGCGTGGCTTCTGAGAGAGATAAGGCAAAACTGTAGGTCGGGAAAGGGCAGAGGGGGAGCTAAGTTAATCCTGTGTAAATAGGTAGGTTTTCAATTTATTCCTAAAGTTAAGAAGATGAGGAATTTGTCTTAGCTGGGGGGGGAGGGAGTTCCACAGCATTGGACCTTTAAGGGAGGGGGCACGACCACCCTGTCTTGCTCTGTTTACTTTAGGGACGTATAGCAACATAGTGTTGCTGGAGCGTAGGGTACGTCCAGGAGAGTAAGGACGAAAGATATCTTTCAGATATTTGGGACCAGAACCGTAGATGCATTTATGCATAATGCAGCAATGGTCAGAACACCTCAAGCTCTATGTCAGGTATATAGACAACATTTTAATGGTGTGGGATGGAACACATGAAGAGCTAGTGAACCTGTTAACTGAGTTAAATTGTCGTCATGACCAAATCAAGATCACATACTCCATTGATGGTAGATCCATCAATTATCTGGACATACTCATAGAAAATAAGGGAGATGGTTTACACACAAGACTGTACAAAAAATCCACGGACCGCAACAGTGCATTACACTACAGTAGCTTTCACACTTTATCTTTGAAAAACCACTTACCCTTTTCACAGTTCTTACGTGCACGGAGAATTTGTTCACAGGAAGAACAAGGCACACATGAGATGAAAGTTATGGTCCAGGCATACAAAGAGAGAGGATATCCCGAAGTAGTATTGCAGCAGGCCAAACAGAAAGCCAGTCAGAAAGACAGACAACAACTGCTTGAAAAAACAGTTAGAAAACCATTGAAGAGGGAGGTATTTGTAATCAAACACTCCACATCGAGCAGGTACATCAAAAAAAGTATTTTGACAAGATGGGAAGTAATCGAACAAGAGACTGATTTTAAAGATGTGTTCTTTGACAAACCAATGTTTGCACACACGAGGTCCAAGAACATAAAGGAGATATTAAAACAGTCTCAGACAAGAACGGGCAACGTCCGATATAGAGGCATGGTAAAGTGCCACAACTGTGGTCATTGCGGAAATGTAATGGTAGGGGATGTCTTCACACACCCTCAGACAGGCAAGCACATACAACTGAGACATACGTCGGACTGCAATACCAGCATGGTAGTCTATGCTATCAAATGCCCTTGCGGGTTGGTATATGTGGGCAAAACCACTAGAAAGGTTAAGGTTCGTATAACAGAACATAAAAGTCTAATAAGAACCTGTAACCCCAAATCCAACTTAGCAATGCACTGGAAAGAGAGACACCATACGATTCCACAATTGCGTTTCACAGTGTTAGAAAGTATAAATCAGGAGGTACATGCTGACACCAATCGCCAATTATCACAAAGGGAGACATACTGGATTCGCAATTTGAATACGCTAGAACCGGATGGACTTAACGACAAAATTGAATTAATATGTTTCTTGTAAATAAGCACATGTATTGAGAGTATCATCTGTTATCTATGTTGTTGTTATTATCATTGTAACACTGTACAGCAACTTTGTCACAACCAGCACTCACTTAGTTTAGTAGCATAGTATCACCCCCTTTAGGATTTTCATTTTTCATTACAGTCCTTTATCTTTTCATCTCTCCACGAGTGTATTTCCCATTCGATTCATACACTATTGACGAGTTAGAAATGGCGCCCGTAGTAGGACTCAATACGCGAGTCCGTTTTCCGTGTTTACACGGAAACGTTAGTCCATTTTTAAGGAAGGCGGAGAGGCAGCGGTTTCAGCACGCAAGACGACGAGAAGAAGAGAGGTGTTCCCTTTAGCAGGTACACGAGAGGCACGGGCATACGCGCAGGGCGGGGAGACGATAGGTCTCAGCAGCGGAGCACTAACGGCAACATTTGTGTTCCTTATAGATAACGTGAGGCTGGACTAGGTTTACACTCATTTTCATGGGAGAACACGCATCGATACAGGTAGGCGGCTGTGGGTCTCTGGTCGCAGAGGGTTTTTGTTGAGTTTTTTACAGTGGCCTGGATTGGTAGTTACCGTTTTATCTTACTCATTTAGGAATATCACGTTTTGAGACGAAAGGTCGAGCATTGCGCAGAGTCAGGTACACGTGTATATGATATTTCATTGAACATGGACACAGGGTGTTTTGTGGCGTTTTTTTATTTTGCTTGCACACACTGTGAGGTGAGGGTTGAGCTAAGCTGGTACTCGTTATGACAAACTTGCACTATAGCCAATATGCACATGAGGTGGAGTCTGGGGCTCCCTAGCTTCCAATTCTGATTATTGTTATTGTATTGATTTCAATTACAGTATTCCCCTGATGAAGGTATTAACATACCGAAATGCAATGGGATTAACTGAAAAAGATGATGGGATGTACATGAAGTAATGTATCATCAGACAGAAGAACAAAGCAAAAGAAGAAAGAAAACTTACATTAAAAACATGATGTTCTTCATTTAATTAGCCTGTACCTTTTTGCTGCACAGAAATATGTATATCATTTTGGTTGAATGAACTTGTATAACGGTTTTTTTCAAATATTTGTGAAATTATGTACTACTATGGTATATAGAGCACCCCGAGGGGGCTTGTGAATAGTGCGTCGCTTTCAAACAGTATCTGTTTGTGTTTTCATTTTGTTACTGACGTGAGCCAGTCAGGTCAGGCGACAGCACCAACAAAGAAAGATAGGATCGAGAGTTGACGGTTAAGCGAACTGGATTCTTTTGAGGTGTGCAGAGTGTCAATCTCATACACAATCTCTTAGTGCTACCATAAGCGCTTCGGCTCCCCCTCCCAATTTGCTGACTAAGTGATTTCCCATTTGCCCATGTTCTCACCATATCTGTTATACACAACAAGAACCAACCTATATGCCGATGGGAAAAGGGTAACTATTATATATTTATCACAACTGCCACATGGGACTTATTTGTGTGGAGCTTTACACATAAACATCATAAAGCCTTGTATTATTTTCAAATAAATTCTGTTTCACAAATTAATTGCAAGAATCAATTACAGGAGGACGCCTGGATGTTGGGAATACTGAAAAGAAACTCCTGGACTCCCAAATGAATGACAATATATAATTGCAAAATTCAGCACGTATAAACATACAATGTATTAAAGTGTGAAAAAGTGAATAGAATAGGGCAGGCGATGCAGTGCTCACATTTAAATACAAACAAGACATAAAATACACTGTACTATTCCCAATTATATTGTTGTTTCATTCAAAGTTCTTGAACCAAATGAGAAAGTATGTCAACGTTTCGACCACTAAATCACTTATGAGGTCTCCTCAGGACTTTGTTGTTTCCCATTCACACCTTCCACTAATGTGAGGTTATCTGATTAGCTTTGCTAAACAATCAAATAATATTGAGAGTCCAAAGGATCTTCTCAGGTGCGGCTTCGGTAGTCCACACCTCCATATATGTGCTCTCTCTATATGCCATACGTTACAAATATAAACATGGGGTCCAGATGGAATGGTCCCCACTTCTGGAAAATAGCAAAGGGCAAAAATGCTCCCTCCCGCTAACAAAGCGTGAACGAGAGCTTTATTGGCGGAGGGAGTATTTTTGCCCCTTATATAACAGTTATAGCCCACAATAATATCAAGACCATGATATGCAGTAATCAGCAGGAAATTGTAACTTATACTTGTTAAATTTACATAAGACATGTCTGCTATGAGAGCTGTCCATCACCAGTACTGTACATTCAAAAACCAAAGATCACGAAATAAACAGGTATGGAATAACTGAAGATATCTATCACACATTGCTGGTAAATTTTGAGGACTTTAATATCATCCACCACTACAGGTCTCAAATATCTATACAATCTGACTGCTTCCTTACATTTCACAAAGACACTCAGATATGGCATGATAATAAAAATGATCAACCCAACAGATCTCTCCCTCCTTCCATGCCAGTTCAATCTGAGATTTTGTGAACAGTTGTTATCTTGAACAATCCTGTGCAGTAACCAGCTAAGCAGAAAATATCAAAAGAAATACCACAAGGGGACCTGCTGAGCTGTTCAAATCTTCCAGCATACTGAAAAGCATTAAACTGCATGTCTGTCTCTCACACTTCATCATCCACCACACTGCTACACGTCAAGTCCCATAACACAATAACCGCACCTAGGGCTTAAAGTGGGATGGAAAAACGGGGAGGGTGTTTCTGAAAGGGGCGTGGCCAGTGTAATTAAGGGTGTGGCTTAAAGACACGTAAGCAGAAACATTTGTGCTTAGCACAGTGTGCCACCCGACTTGTATTTTGCTGTTTCTGTCATTGCATCCCGATATACGATACAACTAGTAACATCATACCTACAACAAGGACTATTGGCTTTGTCAATGGTTGTTAGTTGCAGAAGATAAATAAGCAGCAACTATGGCTTGCATATATGATTGAAAAAGCTTCTACCAGGACAATGTTACTGCTCCTGAGTTTCAAAAAGAGAAGGGAAATCGAGAGAGAAAACGATTCTCTTTAAAGGATTTCCCATCCCTTACAAAGCTCACCCGGCATGACGTCATGCCCTAACTTCTCCACTAGTGAGAAGTGTGACCACGTGCACATCGATGTGCCTGCTGTCACTGCAGTCCGGAAAAAACAGAACACCAGTGCCAGGGCACAAAACAGAGCCCTATAGATACCTGTTTCAGGCCCCCTTTAAAAAACTACCAGTGCTCAGAACCGATGGAAACCGGCCCACTTAAATCCCTGACTGCACCTTGTGAACATCACACACAACATGAAAAGACTTCCCAAATAAGATCAAAACAAAGACAACTTCCTTCCAACCACTCACCCTGCACTGTGTAACGTTCTACCCATGTAGGCAAGTACTTCAGCGCCCCACATAGGGGACGAAAGCGCTATATAAATGCTGCAATACAGCCTGTGGTCTAAGTTCATTAAAAAAAAGTTTGGGAACTGTGATGCTGCATGCAAAGGCACAGGGTGAGAGAATGGGGGCATAATTAAAAACAAAATAATCTGTCACTTTTTTCAGTCTTTCACCTTCCAGTAACTAAATATAAAATAAGGCACAGCTTAGATGAAACTTAAATGCAAGTTATGTTATTCAGTGGGAAATGCACTGTACATTATGAAACCTCTATTAGTTAATGCACTGCACCAAATACTGGATGGTGCAGTGGAGAATAGTGACTTGTGTATGTTTAGTGATAAAAGGCCCCAGTCTGTGACAGAAAGCCCTTTGAACATGCAAGTCATAATTTTAAACTTGCAATACGCAGAGTCAGGGCTTTAAGTGGGCCGGGTCTGTCCGGGTCTGAGCACCGGCAGTTATTTTCAGGGGGCCTGGAACCGGGTCTCTATCGGGCTCTGTTTTCAGGCCTCCAAAGGTAGTCCATTTTCTTTTTCTTTTTCCTCGACTGCAGTGAGAGCATGCACATGATGTGCCCATGCTCACAAACAACTTCAGAAGCACTGACGTCTTACTTTTTTACAGCGCCCCATTCCGCGCTTTCACTTTTACAGTAGCTGTCGCGCTGTCCCCGAACTCATTTTATTTTTTTTTCTTTATATTTAAAGACCTTTATTGTACAAGACATCATTCACACAGCAAATAGCCTACAACCCTCAAGGGCCGTCAGCATAAGATGGTGATCAGATGAAAGATCAGTGAGATAACAGCCATTTAGCCGGCAACCCTGGGGTCCGGCGGCGCAGTATAGTATGAACATGCAGACATCTCGTAATACACAGCACGTCTAGTAAGCAGGTCTATGGTTTTTTTTTTGTGTTGTTATAGATGTTTCAATGCGTCTCCGGCATCTGTACCGTATGGGCAATAGTCCATGTCCATCATGAGAGCCAGCTAGTAGTTACCTCTGTCAATCACTGCGTGGACAGGCGATAGGGGAACTGGAGATTGCGCATCCGAGATGCCACTATGATGGTTACAGGTATATAATGGTATAGCTCACTACGATAAGGGAGTGGTCTCATGTGGCCGGCGGCGTCAGGCAGAGACCGTCATTGCTGAGGTCAATGTGTCTGGCGACCTGCCGTGTGTGGAACCTTCCAATGAGGGTAATGCAGGTATAAATGTCTATGGCAAGAGACTTCGCCCAGGCTCGGTCGTCCGGTTCCAAAAGGTACCTGTCTCAGTTGTGCCCCGCAGACCATGCGTGCTGGGGGTCGCGTCATGTCACTACAGCGGGGATGTGTAGCGTCAACAGGGGCGCTGTCCCCGAACTCATGACACTCCCTCTCCAGTCTCCTCGCCTCCACTACTCGGCAGCAGAAGCCAGGAGTAGCAGTGCCACCGGGTCACAACTCCATCTTGCAGGAAGACGAGCAGTAGGCAACTGCGTGGTAACTGGCACGGGATCATCTAAAAGCCCTTGGAATTAATTTTGTGCATGTGAAGAAGCATTTCTTAACCTTGCATTCCAACCTCCATAACTGATCACAGAACTACTCCAAAGGCAGTGTGTCTAAATAGAACAGCGTTTTCATTTAATGACTGTGTTTTTTTTGTCTCGGATCAAAAAGGCACAACAACATACCCTCAAATATTATTCAAACATACGAGTGTGCTTCCTTCGCCGTATTATTTGATATAAAGTGATGAGCATAATTTGGGCAGACACCCGAAAAACAACGTGCAGGCAGTAAATAAACATTCATACCGCCAGCCGAAAAACCAGTCACCCCTCCCTCTACCCCCACCTGCTGCAACTGCTTCGCACTTCGGTACCGGCTGCAACGAAAATTAAAAGTACATTTGGTGGTTCCTTTCACCAAGTGTATTTCTGCCTAGGTTTGGACAGTTTCACAATTATTTCGGATCTAGTCACTTTGCACCCTTCCAACTGTACCTGCGATCCTTTCATTAACATGGGGTAAGCCAATGCTGAACAGCCTCACCCCCATTTTGAAAAGGATTGACAGCGAATGAGGAAATGCAAAGATGTGCACCTGCCCGTTGGGACAGGAGTGGGGTGGTGACAGGAGTTTTGTTGTGCTAGGGGACTCCATTTGATTTCATGGAGATAGAAAAGTCCACGTACCTACTACCTACAGAACGGATGTGTCCTGCGAAGTGCTGGTACTCTAGCATAAAAAATATTGCAGCACTGCTGAGAAATGCAGGTACTCTTTCTCTCCCCTTCAAGTTACAAAAGTGTGGGCACTCTGTACAGGAGAGCACATGCCCATTTGAAGCACTGGATAGTAAATGAAACTTTCCCTGCCAATGACACACAAAAAAGGCCCCCGCATCCTAGCACTCAAACAAAGCTAATGTGTGCTACATTACTTTGACATATGTCATTGGTATTTTAGGCTTAGTTTGGGCCCTAGAGTCAGTCAGTTTTAAAAGTGCATTTGTTTCATGTACTTTGTGCAACACGTTATTGCTGATATCAGGTGCTTAATGTAACTGCTCACTCTCAACGTTGGTTGGCAAAGCACGGTTTGTGTTGTATGTTTAGTACAGGGCTTTAAGTGGGCCGGGTCGGTCTGGGTCTGAGCACTGGCAGTTATTTTCAGGGGGCCTCGAAATGGGTCTCTATCAGGCTCTATTTTCAGTCCTCCAAAGGTAGTCCGTTTTCTTTTTGTCTTTTTCCTCGACTGCAGTGAGAGCATGCACATCGATGAGCGCATGCTCATTTTGCTCACTACTGAGCAGCGGAGGTAGTGAGCATGCCAGGCGAGCCGCGTTGTAGGAGGAACGCGGCTTTAAAGAGAGCCATTTTCTCTCAGGATTTCCCTTCCTGCAGCGCAGGTGCAACGTCGTCGTGGTGCCAGCCTTCACATCATGGGATGATTAGGAGAGAGACGACCACAGACAGCCTGCTCCAGCACAACCCTGCTCTGACTTTTCACACTGAGCTTCAAGGCTGCAGTGTAATCCAGCAACAATTGAAACGCAGAGAGAGGAACTAGTCTGCGTGATCCTGCCCCAGCCCTAACGCAAGACTAGTTATCTTGATTTCGACCACGCCCCTACTTGGATTGGCCATACCCCTTTAAGTGGTTTGCCCCGCCCATTTTAGTGCACCCCCAGTTTTTTCCCCCCACTTAAAGCCCTGCGCACAGTATAAGATAGACTGCTACAGAATTAGGGTGACCAGGCGTCCCCGTTTTGCCAGGACGGTCCCTGTTTTTAACCAGCTGTCCCAGCAAATTTCAAGAAATTTAGCTCATGTCCCTGTTTTTAGAGAGGATCGACTGAAAACGGTGGGAGGTGTTTTTTATGTTTTACAAAGCAGGGAGAGTTAGCAGTTGTTTCAAGAAAGCAATTTAATAAACAGGCAATCTACTGGGCTTAAAAATTGCATTGTATGTATGTTCTTACTGCCTGTTCTGTAATTCTCTGCTGATGAGCGCTCTCATCACTTGAAGTAAAATTGTAGTCCTTCTTCTGTTGTTGTGAAATGTCCCGGTTTTTGGCTTTAAAATTCTGGTCACCCTATACAGAATGCGCAAAAGGTTTAAGATAAAAAGTGTTTCCAAAATATAGATTTTTTGCTGTCTGTACCTACTTTTTTTTTTTATATATAACTGTCTTTTAAAAGCACACACACACTTTACAACTTAGCTGGAAGCTCCCTTACCATACCCCTCGAAAAGAATAAACACCCCGCGGTCTAGGGAGCCTCTCTCGGCGCCCGCGAGGCTCCCCGTGGGTGGGAAAGGGACACCCCAAGCCTCTCATGGTTCACTGAAATATCTAATGGTCCAGGTAGACTAGCTCTGAGGCACCTTACCCTGGAATCGAAGTAGATGCCGCACTGGAAGGAGTCCTCGATGTACAGCAGGCCATGCCCAGGAGAAGAACCTTAATAATACCGAGCAAACTCCAGTACTAACTACTCAGGTTCAGCAGCCTCACACTCGTGGCTGTCTAGATATTTACCAATGTCCGTCTCTCTGCCCGGCGGACACACTTCTCATCAGGTATGCAAATAGGTGAGAGTTGCCCACATTGTAATAAGCATGTCTAATTTATATCAAATTCTTTCTTTACAGAAACGACCAAAACGGACTTCCCAGCCCAGCAGATTACAAGTTTAAATGGTGTTCATGCGATCAGATTTACACATACCTTCCCCTTTGTATACTGTTCTTCGTCGCTTTTAAAAACTCATTGCATTTCAATGGGGGGGGCAAAGTTCCAAAGATGCCGGTATCACTTCCACTTAAATAAGTATCACTCTTACGATGCACAGTCAAATATATTCTTTGGAGCAGCACATCAAAAGTTCACGAGACTGCCCGTCGTTTCTGAGAGTACGGTGCGCACCTGTGGGCTATTGACATGGAGCATCAGTGCATTCGATTTCATATCATTCATCTTTAACTGATCTTGTAACGGCTGTCATGTTTTGGTTCCGTAATTGTAGCACTTCCGGGTTGCATAGCAACCAATCCTACGGCTGAACATATCCTGGGTGCCGGTTATAAATGAGCGTTCTAGGACGGGAGTATTGCTGTCCCTCAACCAATCCCAGTGCGCCATACAGCTGTGGTGTGATGTCCTCGCGTGCCTCTGTCTGGGCTGTGCAGTGCAGCTCGTAAGGCGGATGCTGCTGTGCACTTTGAAGGGAGTGGGTCTTAACTGGAGCTCCTTCTTTGACGGGGTCTAACACCCTATCTCGGGCGGGGAATTGCCAGACTAGGCTGGAGAGGAGTATAGAAGGGGAGGATGGAGGAAAGGCAAGGAAAGGACGGACAATACAGCAAGAGCAGCGTGAGGTATTGTCTTGTATTACAACAGCTATTAGAGGTGGGTAAACTAACAAGTTAACAGGGACAGCCGAGCCAACTGTCTGAATTGGCTCTAAGAGCCTGTGCTCCAGGCGAGCCACGTAAACAGATGGCATGTAAATCATAGATCAAAAACCGCGTGACTATACGATACATACTCTTCGAAATTGAAAACAGTGTATTTCTTTAACATTCAAAACCTTTTCACCGTAATACATGAGGTTGTATCCTTGCATAGAGATATTTTTAAACATGAACTTAAAGGCGCCCCCTTTGACCTAATGTGTTGAGTAATACGCTGAGAAGTGATGATGGTTCAAGTATTTATTCAGATATTCAGCACATCAACTGAGCAGCCTTCCTTCAGTCCTTCTCTCCGAACAGCTGCATCAAGGAATGCAGATTGTCCAGTGATAACAACTGAAGCCTAGAATGCTCCCTCAAACAATAACAAATACAGAGTGACATATACATATCTCGTGCTGCAACACGAGAAAACAATTCCTTAAAGAAATACAAAACAACACGTCTTCCTCCTAATAAAACAAGCATTTACAATGCAACGGTTTCGCCTTTGGAAAAGTTAGAGCGATTGGCAATGTAAAGGACAATGCCATTTATTTATCTGTTTTCAAAACCAACACAAATACAAATGTTGTCATTTACAATGCCAATAGCTCAAACTTTTCCAAAGGCGAAACCGTTGCATTGTAAATGCTTGTTGTTAGGTGGAGAGGCCCAGCAACAGGGACGGGTGGAGGGCAAGAAGGCAATGTCGGTGCTTGAGTCAGGGCCAGGGAGGGATTGGGAAAACAATGGAAGACCTGTTTGTGGGGAGGTATGTGAGGGGGGGACAAAATGGAGCATGTGGGGCAGGTGTTTGGGGGAGGGAAGAAGCACACGAGGGAGAGAGCTAGAAAGCACATGCTCGCATGGAGCATTGAAAGAAAAACAAAGTAGTTCCCTAAATGTGAGCAGTGTAAGGATACAAGTCATCCAAACAAAATGGTGGTCAAGATTTATGGTTAAAGCGAGGGACACACTGGAGTTGGTCGCAGGTCATCGACAAAAGATGGACAATGAAAGTTGTCAAATAAAAAGCTAACAAATCAGATTAACAAAGGTAACGGGGTGGGCCAAAGCCGGCGCTGCAAGTTGTTGGTATGAACCACAATAGTCTTTCAAAGGAGCAGACCAGTGTTTTAATTGGGCCGGGTCTCACCGGTGCTGAGCACCAGCAGTTTTTTAAAGGGGGCCTCGAAAATGGTCTCTATCGGGCTCTGTTTTGCGCCCTGGCACAGGCGGTCCGTTTTTTTCTCCGGACTGCAGTGACAGCAGGCACATTGATGTGCGCTGCCTATCCTGCTCACTTCTCACTCGTGGAGAAGTTACGGCATGACGTCATGCCGGGTGAACGTTGTAGGTTGAAGGGAAGTCCTTTAAAGAGAGTCCTTATCTCTTTGGATTTCCCTTGTCTTTTTGAAATTCAGGCGCAGCAACATTGTTGTGGTGTCACCAGGGCTTTAAGTGGAAGCTTTTTCAATATTATTATATACAAGTTACTGCTTATTTATCTTATGCAACAGACAGACAACCATTGACAAAGCCAATAGTCCTGACTTGTAGATATGATATTACTTGTTGGATCATATAGCTGGATGCAATGACACAAACAGCAAAATACAAGTCAGGCAGCACACTATGCTAAGCACAGATTTTTAGCTATGTGTTTTTAAGCCACGCACTTAATTACCCTGGACACGCCCTTTGGAGAGACCCCCATTGTTTTTTCATCGCACTTAAAGCCCTGGAACAGACAGTCCAAAGCTGTCTGGTAGGTGGGCCCAAAAACCCAATGCACATTGAATCAGCAAGAAAAGAGGCACGTGTTTTGAGCTGCATCCAAATACTGGAGCAGGTATGAATGTAAAGAGCATTTGTGTCTTCCAGTTTTAAGTTTATTGAGGTCTCTACACAATCCTAACAACTTGTGATCGTAACAACATGACGCTTCCTGCAACTGGCAGGAAAAAGGCACCCTGCACACAGCGCCTCTCCTCAGACCTTGACGGTGAATGCATTAGTGTACTGAGCTATCTTCCCTGTAAATATTTGTTGGGCCCTACTGTGAAGCACGGATATCAGCGGTGCAGGCATTATTCCTCTGAGCTATCTTACCACGAAGTGCCATTGTTTATAGCTCAGCAGGGGGCGCCTAGACCACAAAGCTATCTTATCAGAAGATGTTTGTACCGAAAAGACCTTTCAGCAGGGGTGCATTACCCGCAAGTAAGCATTTATACGGATGGTAAAAAGGCCGCTATGGCACACAGATATATCAACATTGGGTGTGTTTGTCCAGTCAGCTAGAAAATATTGTGAAAGTTAATTTATAAAATGCCAATTGAACGCGGGGGTGTTTCATTTCGGTTCTTTCATGCATACTATGCGGGGGCAGTTATACAGCTCTCCCTCCCAAGCCGCACAGTTTCCTAACGTTTCTGACATATTTCATTCGCAAATAATTCAACCGACCCTTGAAAGGCAAGCTAACCCGAATGCTGTCCGCAGGCGCCGCACCCACTGAGCTATCATGGTTTGTTTCATATACTTCAATAGAACTCGTTTTCACACGCTTTGGTAATGAAATCGAGCCTCGCCTTTTACATTCTCGAATAAACTGGGAACTCTGTAATCGGATATGGACGAAGGAGTCGGATTTTCGCAAAACGAGTCAAGACGAGAAGCGAGAGCGGCAGAGCTAGTTTCGTTTCTGCCTCAGTCAGCCGCGTATACCTCGCGCGTGCAGTCACCGGTGCGGTCAGGAATTTACCCTCGTGCAGAGTAGCTCTTCACAGCTCCAAATGATTTACATTAATCGAATCGCTTTAAAACAAGACCCTCCAAGTACCCATGTTTGACAAATGAAGCCAAAATCTCTGAAAATATCGCAAGACGCAATGAAACTACAAATAAAATATGCCCAAGAACCTGCAGCAGGGCTCCCTCGCATCACGGGAGCCCTGCAAACCGGCCGCCATGCTTCTTCTTTCTTCCCCCCGGGCTGCGGGGGCGGGCACTTCCGGCCGGCCGCGCTGGGATTGGCCGGCCGGCCAACCACTTCCGGGTCGCTGCGGGCAGCGCAGCGGCCCTTCTCCTTAGGTAGGCAGGCGGGGGCTGATTTTTACGGGCAAATGCCGGGTGGGCACCGGCTCTAGATCTAGTCTGGACACGGACGGCGGGAGGGGGCGGGAGTGGACACGGACGGCGGGAGGGGGCGGGAGTGGACACGGACGGCGGGAGGGGGCGGGAGAGGACACGGACGGCGGGAGGGGGCGGGAGAGGACACGGACGGCGGGAAACGTGCACAGGACAGCGAGGGGGGGGCGGAAATGGACAGCGCATCAGTGAAAGGGGAGGGAACGGGAAAAAACGTAACTCCGCCCTGGGAAAAAATCTCGGGAACGCCCCCGAATCTGGTCCGGCCTTGACGGACAGATGTCTGTTCCAATGGCTAGCCTCCATTTATGGAGCTAGCCAATGGGACAGGGGGGCGTTTTCCATTTTCCTTACTGGAATCAAGAGATTTCTCTGGAGGCGGAGCTAAGAGCTCCGCCCTCCAGCCGAAACCTAAAAAAACCATTAATTAGATAGTTCATCGCACACACAGTCTTTTAACCATACAGGTTTAGAGCGAGTACGCTCAGAACGATTAATAATAGTACTATCACCTTGAGAGATGTTGGCACCATTACTAACAACAGTATTTGGTGTTAACAGTGTCTGGAACAGTATCTGAAGATCTGATGGCACCAGTATCAACATCAGTATCCCGTATTACAGTATCTGAAACAGTGTCTGTAGATCTCGAATCAGATGTTCCTATTCCTACACTCCCTCTTACACTCTCAGATGTCCCAGCTCGACAGCTAGTATCATCAGTATTGACAGAACATCTTGGTGGAATTACTCCTGCGTCGTCATCTTTAATAAGATCATCATCAATGATAAAATGTTGAGAACCCTTTCTTGATAACTCAGAATTTTCATATATCACTCTTAAGAATTACAATACGTTTTAAATTCCACACTACCATCACTTAAACGTACAGCATTTCTAAAGATTTTTTTCAACTTTCAAAGGTTCAGAAAACTGACTTTCTCCTTTTTGATTTTCCAAGGTTTCTTAACCTTGACCCAGGACCCCACACTAATGTCACAAAACTTAACATTATGTTTTAAGTCATATGTTTTTTTGCTTTTTGAATGTTTATTCTCAATCCTAATCCTCAATTCATCCAATGGAATGGTAGGTTTTGAATTATAACCCATCCATTCCAGATTACACTTTGTACGTACAGCTCTTCCTCTCATAACTTCAAAAGGTGTTGTACCTAAGACATCATGAGGTGAGGTTCTATACATCCAGACAGTCTTAAACAATTGTAATTCCCAATCACAATTATAGCTGACAGCAGCTTGTATGGCATTCTTTAACACTCTATTGAAACACTCGATCATACCATTTCCACTTGGGTTATAAAGAGATGTGGTACAGTGCCTTATTCCAACTTTCTCAAAATAATCCTTAGCCATTTTTGATGTGAACTGTACGCCATTGTCACTAATTAGTAGAGCTGGTAACCCTTCACCCACAAACACACAATCCAAAAATGTGATCACTACCTCAGAGCTAATTTTCTCAACAATTTTTAAAACCGGCCATCTAGAAAAGAGATCAATCACAGCTAAAACATATTTGTTTTGGGAACCAATGGGCCCCATTATGTCAATAGCAACCGTGTGCCAAGGAGAACTGGGAATAATTGGCTCAGCCATTGGTGGTTTTAAAGTCACCAGCGTTTTGTCTGAATTAGCACACCATACACAATTCCTAATGATTCTTTCAATAAATAAGTCCATTCCTGGCCACTAATACCATTGCTTAATCCTTTGCTTAGTCTTAACTATCCCACTGTGACCTTCATGGCACATTTTCACAACGGTTTCTCGAATGTTGGAAGGAGGAATGACTTTATCATTTTGCATGATTTTACCATTTAATGTAGAAAGCTCATCGCGAACTTCCCACAAATGCTTAAATTCACCTGACAAATTGCATTTAGGAGGCCATCCTTTAGAGATGAAAGAAGATAACACCATCAAGACAATATCTTTTTTATAAGACTTTTCCCACTCATTTTTATCAATGCTGGGTAAATCATGATCATGTACCAACGCTACCTAAATGTTTTCCCATTCATGATCAGAACTATCAGACAAATTAATTGGCTTTCATGAAAGGAAATCAGCTACAACATTTTCCCTACCTGGCACATAGACCACTCTATAGATATAGTCCTGTAACATTCTCACAATCCTGGGGGAAGCATTAAATAAGCCTTCTGTAGTCAGCAGTCTCACCAAGGGTTTATGATCGGTTCTAAGAGTACAAGGTTTTCCCCATACATAAGCTCTAAAATGCTCAAGAGACCAAATGTAAGCTAATGACTATCACCGAGAATTTTTCCTCAGTGGGCGACAAGGAACGAGAAGCATAAGCAATGATAGACTCCTTTCCATCTGGATCAATTTGTGAAAACACACCTCCTAACCCTTTATTGCTTGCGTCAACAGTTATGACATTGTCAAGGATTGGGTCAAACGCACTCAGAGCAGGTGCTTTAGTGATTTCACACATTATGTTTTCAAACTCTTCATTGCATTCCACTGACCACAAGAACTTGGATTTGTTCTTTAGTAATTGTCGTATGTTAAAAATTTTGCTTGAAAAGTTTTTCCCAAATTTCGAGTAAAACTCAACCAAACCAACAAAAGATCTCACTTCATCTTTGTTTTTCGGGTGTGGAGCATTCAACACAGAATCAACAAGAGAAGGTTTAGTAGAAATTCCCTCACCACTGATGACATGTCCAAGATAAGTGATGGATCTCACAGCAAATTTACATTTGGTGTGTTCAACTGTAAAACCTTTTTGTTCTAAGATATTCAAAACTTCTTTCAAAATAGCATCATGTACTTGTTTATCCTTTCCAAAAACAAGGATATCATCCTAGAAACACCTCACATATTCGAATTTCTTGAAAAGCTGGTGCATGAATCTTTGAAAGATTGCAGCAGCGGATGCAAGACCAAATAGTAACCGCTTGTATTGAAAGCAACCTGAAGGTGTAATAAATGCTGTTAAAGGTTTGCTCTCATCAGTAAGGGGAATCTGGTGGTAAGCGGCTGATAAGTCTATGGTGGAGAACCAATTAGCATCCTTAATTAAACTCAACATTTCTGAAATTTTCGGCAAAGGAAAGTTGTCAACTACAATATTATTATTCAACTGTCTCAAATCAATGCACAGCCTTAACTTGCCATTGCTACGGCGAGCAACGACAATGGGGGAAATCCATTGTGATGATTCGATCGGTTCAATAATATCAGCTTTAACAAGTTTCTCAAGTTCAAAATCTACCTCTTCTCAAAACAATGAGAATATTTCTGACTTTGTGTACTTTAAGGCAGGCATCAGGTTTTAGCACAATATGATGTTTGAAATCATTTAACTTACCAATCTCTTTACTGAAGACATTGGGATACAAATTTAAAATTTCTTTGCAAAAATTAGTATTATCATCAATGAGCATCACGGGATCTTCACTATTTGGATTAAGAATTATTCCAAGGTTGCCTTGGTCTATCCACCCTAAAACAGAGGGACCTTTTTTTGAAACATACAATTTTGCAAATGCTTCTCTACCTTTAAATCTAAATAAAAGAGACTTATAGCCAACCATATCAATCTTTTCTCCTGAAAAACCTTCTGGTCGAATATCGGGAGGTAACAACTTATTACCAAGTTTTTGACAAACATACTACTACAAACCTCTTCATTAACTATCGTGTACGGAGAACCTGAATCCGCATAAATTAGAATATTGACACCACCTAAAGATAATGAACACAGAGGTTTCTTCTTGTTGTTCTTCTTGTCAATAATGTTGAGTAAAAGTAACTCTTTAGGCTCACTAGTGACATCATCATCCAAAACAGTATTAAAAGAGAGTTTCTTAACTAAATTATCATCTTCATCTGAGCTAGTTAAACTTTCATCATCTACACACTTCACCTTTACAGACTTCTTCCTATAACAGACCTTAGCAAAATTTCCCACAATATTACAATTTGTACATTTATGCATTAAAGCAGGACAAACTTTGTTATTAGCTAGATGTGAACTACTTCCACAACGAAAGCATTTCAAGTTTTCTTTTTTCTTTGATGTATCATGTTTTGAAGCTTTAATGTTAGCTTTTTTACTCTTGTTTTACTCTAGACTTCTCTCTAATTTTGCTGACAGTAGTTTCATTCTTCTCATCGGTTTTGGCTTCATTTTTTAAGGCTTTGGCACTACGGCTTGAAAGTTCTGCTTTCCTCACCAATGCTAAAATGTCTTTTAAATCAGAATCCCCATTAATCCATAAGTGATCCTGAATAGATGAGTCGCTGGCATGCATAACAACTTGATCCCTTATGAATTGATCCTCTAAGTGATCAAATTTACAATCTTCAGCGATAAGTCTCAAAGCTGAAACATACTCATCAATAGTTTCATTAGGTTCCTGCTTCCTATGAAAGAACTTATACCTTGTGATCCCAATACACACTTTAGGAGAAAAGTGGTTATCAAAATCCTTCAAAATAGTCAAGAATTCATCAACATCTCCACTAACAGTACTTTTCTGCATCCGGTCATAAGCCTTTAAACCAGCAGGACCAATAGAATATAAGAAAATAGTTTTTTTCTATCTGCAGACATCTTCTTATCCAAATCAATGGCTTTGATAAAATTAAAAAAATAAGCCTTCCACTCCAACCATTTAATGGGAGGTTCACAACCAGAAGACCAAAGTGGTAGTGGGGGCTGAATTGTAAAGTTTTGTTGAGATGCCATGTTAAGGTATAAAAGTCAAGGCTTCAGTCTTGTATGAGAAAAGAAAAGCACAGTTTTAAATAAATGCATTTCTGCAAGAAAATGTAAAAGAAACTGTACCTTGTAACAGTATTAGCAGAAATCCAGAGGCTGAAGGAGACTTTTAGTTTATAAATAATCAAAAGAAAAAAACTGATTGGTATGTAAATAATTTAAAATTGTGGAAAACGAAGCTCTGTTCCGACTCTCCGATGAGAAATCTCCTGTTTGCCAAATTTTCAAAATGGCAGCACGTAGGTTGACCTAAGCATGACCTCGCGTATGTGAATACAGAGCACACGTCAGCTGATGATTAAAAGCTAGCGTGCTCAACACGTAACACGTCAGCCAGTCACACGGAGAAACGTTCAGTGCCTTCAAGGTTCCACCGGAGGCTGTGCGCTCGAGGAGACACTTCAAAAGATGCCGGTGAGAATATACTTCTTTCCGCAATAATTTCAAACAAAACCTTACAGCAGAATATAATTGACGAGTTGCACGAAGGTTACAAAGTATTTAAGTTGATGTTTTCATACCCCCCAAAAAATGCGGAATCTTTAAAAAAAATCCAAATCTTCGTGAAATACTTCTGTGGGTTCTCTCCGTCGATGAAAGTATTTTTGCCAAATTTGTTGAGTAATACGCTGAGAAGTGATGATGGTTCAAGTATTTATTCAGATATTCAGCACATCAACGGAGCAGCCTTCCTTCAGTCCTTCTCTCCGAACAGCTGCATCAAGGAATGCAGATTGTCCAGTGAGAACAACTGAAGCCTAGAATGCTCCCTCAAACAATAACAAATACAGAGTGACATATACATATCTCGTGCTGCAACACGAGAAAACTATTCCTTAAAGAAATACAACACAACATAATGCCATTATGGAACTGAGAGTCGAATCAGTTGTCAAATGCACTAGATATGTACCCTAAGTTATTAATTGAGATGGAGCACCAATCAAGGCTATTAAATCAAACTTCTTGAACTCCACTTTTTGAAGGTGCCCATATTGATATCCAAGAAAAAAGAGGCTCGGTGAAACACATATGTTGCCAAGAATCACGCAGTTTGGTCAAGTAGAGAGGCCAGGACAAATCCTTGGTTTTCTGTTTTCCCAGTAAGCAGTTTCGCCACTCGATGGTGCTCTTTCTCTCGTTTTTATCATCAAAAGTGTATACTTTGTTCCTGTTTTGCCAAACTCCTCTTTTCTTCTGTGTTTTTTTAAGGAAATTCGATTCGAGCAGCAATGCACTAAGAATTAAAAAACGATTGTGTAGAAACCGATTGTTTAATTAAATAGTTAAGTCGGGAAGAACAGTAAAATGCACTAGGTCTGAGGACATCAAGTTTGAGCTTTTTTTTTTTTTTAAATTAACTTTTCATTTCTCAAATCACAGAGTTATCGTTATCGAGCACAATACATATCGATTTGAAGGTACAGTATAATTTACACTCACGTGTTTACACATTGTAGGCATCTAGGAGTTGGACAGTTCCAATCTTTTGTGCATTGCCATATCGTCTGTTGGTGACTTGCAAATCTTACCCCTGAACACATTCCAAGTCCCCCACTTTCGATCACACTTTTTGGGGTAGCCTCGCATCTTGTATACCTCCTTTTCTGCTATAATAATAATAAGTCCATTTGTATAGCGCAATGGTTACACTAATGCCAGTGTGTCCCCGCGCTGCGGAATAGTCAGCCAGAAATCAGAAGCCCAGAGCCCTCCCCCAACTATACTTGGGGAAAGAGAAACGTTTTTAATTTTTTCCTAAAACATCTCTCCTGAGTCTCCATCCGGAGCTCTGTCGGGAAGGGCATTCCATTGTTTAGCCGCCAGTAGTCGGAAAGACCGACCACCCATCCTGGCCTTTTTAATAGTAGGAACGCACACCAAGCCTACCCCACCTGACCTCAGCTGACGTGTGAGAACATACGGGGACAGGAGTTCAGACAGATACAGAGGGGACTTTCCCTGCAAGATCCGGTGGCAGACGCAGAGTGCCTTGAAAGTGACTCTTTCTTTTATCGGGAGCTAGTGTAGCGCAGCCCAAGCTGCCCTGGCCGATGAACTTCTCGGGCGCCTTAAAATAAGGCGGGCTGCTGCATTCTGCACTCCCTGCAGACGGAGCAAGCATTTGGCTGGTGCGCCTAGATAAAGAATGTTACCATAATCTAGGCGCGACGTCACCAGCGCATGGACCAAAGTCTTCCTAGCCGTCACGCGTAGTAGGTCCAAGGTTTTTCGCAGGACCTTCAGAATCCCGAAGCAGGCACCTGCCACCCGTCTAGTTTGATAGTCGAAAGAGAGGCTGGGATACAACCAAACTCCCAGATTTTTTTACTGCGCATTTGGCGTAGGTGTCACCCCCAAATCCTGGGGCCACCATGCCGATGACCACACAGTCGGGGCCCGAACCACCACCAGCACCTCCGTCTTGTCGCCATTCAGCTTCAGGCAGTTCTTAGCCATCCATGCAGCCAATTCTTGCATGCATGCCCTGAAGGTAGAGGCAGCCGACTCCGGTGCCTGGGTCAGGGAGACCACCAACTGCGTGTCATCGGCATAGGATACAACGCTGATCCCAAACCCCTCCGCAATCTCCGCCACGGGAGCTACATAGATATTAAACAGGGTTGGGCTCAGGGTCGAGCCCTGCGGCACTCCCTGGTTCAGCTTGATGACCCTGGAGTAGTATTCGCAATGTCTCACCTGGAGGCACCGACCCGACAGGAAAGATTTTAGCCAGTCCAAGGCACTACCAGACACTCCACCCTTCCTCAGACATTGCACCAGCGTATGATGAGCTACAGTGTCAAAGGCGGCACTTAGATCCAACAGGATCAAGGCCGCCGTTTGACCTGCATCCACAAGTTGCCTGATGGATTCGGTGGCAAAAAGCAAAGCTGATTCTGTCGAGTATCTGGCTCGAAAGCCGGGATGGGTGGGGTGAAGAAGATCATATTCCTCAATGTAGGCCGTTAGCTGTGCATTCACCACTTTTTCAGCCACCTTTGCGAAGTACGGCAAAAGGGAGATAGGGCGTAGATTGTCTAAACGTTCTAACCCAAGGTGCGATTTCTTAGGGAGCGGCAGAACCACGGCTACCTTCCAGCATCCGGGGACGCAGCATGTACCAAAAGAAGTCACCACCAAATGTCTTATGAAGGGCTCCAGGCATTCCAAACTCCCTTTTAACCTTTTCGGAGGAGCCGGGTCCCTAGGGGATCAAGACTTAATGCTACTACAGATGTTAATCAGTTGTTCCGGGAGGGGCATCGAGAATTCCTTCAGCCCTCCTCCCTCCACCACAGGTTCTCTAACTTCCAGCCCCAGCTCTACACCCCTTGCCGCTTCCGGGAAGGTGGAATAGATAGGTGGAAACGCTATATTAACCTACGAAGTCGATGGTATCACTATGAAACAGACCTCTAGTAGAGTTAGCAACCAAAACTCTTTGGTCGGCATAATTTTATTAGGTAACTTGAGTCTCCCTCTCTGTGTGCTTTTTATCCCCCTCACGGGTTCACTTATAGACCTCCGAGCACCTTGATGATCACTGATGCCTGGGTGATGTGTCTAGACTTTGGAAGGTTGTGATATGCAAGAAATCAGCTTGTACTATCCTGTGAATATAACTTTCTTTTATACCCTTAGGTCTGACTTGGTCGCAGGACTACCAGCCTGCTCTGGTTATTGACCCACCAGGTTGTATACTATATACACTTCAGCCCATTTTGGGCCCCTGATTAGTTTATGGGCACTATCCGGTCCTGAAGAATTGCCTTTAGGGCATGAAACATGTTGACCACATATGAGGGTTGAATGAGGCCACACTAACTTAACTTTGGTTCTCGGTACCCCTCATTTCACTTTTTAACAAGGTGGTTTACCACACGAATAAAGGACTCTTAGTGGATTAACCTACCTTTTTTAATACACTTTGCTCACTACTTCACTTTTCTAGGTCCCTCACACGCTCTCAAATCACGGCAAGGAACAAAAGATCTCCACAAAAGTGTAACACCCGTTGTTACCCGTCAGGCATTGCAGCGCCAGCTTGACGTTGGAGCAGGAAGCCGATGATGAAACAAGACAACCATAGGGCTGAATGAAACATGTCATCCAGCTTATTAGTTGTGTGAGGTTTCTTAGTTCCGACAAGGGACCTGCCCGGCAACAATATCCTCCCAGTTCGTGAACACTGGATCTAGAAGATGTCCCTTTATGTGAGTAGGGGCAGTGGATCTAAGTCCTAATTGCAATGTGGCCATTTCCTGACAGAATTCAATGGCCGTAGTGCAGGTCCTATCCTCAAAGTGCAAATTCAGGTCCCCAAGCACCATGAATTTCTCATAGCGCAAAGCTGGTTGCGCCAGGTAATCCAGTATGCTGGACACAAAGCCTTTGGCGTGACCCGGTGGTCTATAAATTAGGACCCCCTTTACAATGTAGCTTTGGTCCACCGCAAGCGTGAAAGACCCTGCCTCGCAATCGGGCAGGCTAATATCCTCCAGCGTGCAGTGGACGTTGTGTTTATAAATAATTGCAATACCGCCCCACCTATCCAAATGGCTAATTGCATAACCCTTGGGAGCAGCTTCTATAATATCCGCGGCCGCCTCCTCATCCAGCCAGGTCTCTGTAAGAAACAGAATGTCAATCTGGTCATCAACCAGTTGGTTGTAGACCTCCAGTCAATGTTTCCTCGGGGACCGGCAGTTCACTAAGCAGCACTTGAGTTCACTGGTCATCCCCTCATCCTCCCCACTTTCACTGAGGGTGAATGAGCAAAATCTGCAGCTTCCCCTTTTGCTGTCGCTCACCATACTATGTTTGCAAGAGTCCATAATGTGGGTGCGCAACTCATGAAGTTCTTGGGAGCCATACTGCAATTTTATTCTGTCCCGAGCAGGGGTGCGGGCCCCTGGCCCCGTCCGGCCACGGACGGGCGCAGACAGGCATCCCTTTGGCGCGCCAAGCATCTCAATAAATAGCTGCCTGTTAGCAACTAGACCGCTCACCGGCCCCCCGGAAGTGCCTGGCTCTCCCTACCCCGCCCTCCGCGCAACGGTGCTGGTTACCGCGTCGGACCAGGGCGGGTAGGCGTCACAGTCGAGCCCAGGACACAGCTAAGGTAGGAATTGCCCCCAAATGAGTAAAAAGTAATATTTTAAAAATAACTCTGTGCAAGAGCTAAGCACCGCAGCGTTGGCTCTTTCACAAAATTAAAATCAAGCCAGTAGTGTGAAGCGGCAACAGGGCTCTGCCACCGCCCGAACTCACCGCAACGCGATCACCAGCTCCCCTTCCTTTATGCTTGCCTGTTAGCAACTAGACCGTTAACCGCCCCCCGGAAGTGCCTGGCTCTCCCTACCCCGCCCTCCGCGCAATGGTACTGGTTACCGCGTCGGACCAGGGCGGGTAGGCGTCACAGTCGAGCCCAGGACACAGCTAAGGTAGGAATTGCCCCCAAATGAGTAAAAAGTAATATTTTAAAAAAAACTCGGTGCAAGAGCTAAGCACCGCAGCGTTGGCACTTTCACAAAATTAAAATCAAGCCAGTAGTGTGAAGCGGCAACAGGGCTCTGCCACCGCCCGAACTCACCGCAACGCGACCACCAGCTCCCGTTCCTTTATGCGTGCCTGTTAGCAACTAGACCACTAACCGGCCCCCCGGAAGTGCCTATCATGCAGCGATCCATTTCTGCCACCCATCTAATCGTTAAAGGCTGTACGTTGGAACCCCATGACATTGCTATAACCCTCTTTACCAATAGGTATCTCAATGCCACCCATTGTTGTTCAATATCAGTCAGATCAGTGGCCTCCCATATGTTGAGAAGCCCCAACCCTGGCGTCAAATTGATGTCTTTACCTAGCGTGTCCCTCATCTTCTTGGTTGCACTGTCCCATAAAGGGCGTATCTTTGGGCAATCCCAGAGGACATGGTAAAAAGTGCCATCTTGACCGCAGCGTCTGAGGCATAACGCGTCTGCCCTGCAGCCAATCTTTGCGAGAAGTACCCCAGAGAGATATGAGCGATGTAGGACTTTTAGTTGGATGAGACGAACATGATGGTTTATCGCTGTTTCCTTGAGGTAATGACATTAGTGCAGTCTGCCAGTCCTTGTCACTTATGGGGCCTATGTCTGTTTGCCATTAGTTTTGGAGAGTTTGGAAGGAGTCAGGCAAATTATTACAGAGCTTGCGATACATGCAGGATACAGCTTTAGTTAGGAGCGGTTTAGAGAGCAGTCGGTCCTCTAAAGGAGAAGTCCGGTATGGAGGACATGACGTGGATATTAGTCAGAAGTGCATGTCGGATCTGCACATAACGAACAATTTCCCCGGAGGCCAGATTGTTTCGTTTGCAGCTCTTTAAAAGTGAGGAGTTTGCCCCTGTCTATTAGGTCGCCAATATGTGATATGCCGATGATGTCCCATTTATCGAAGCCCCTGTGTGGTGGCAGAGCAGTCCCAGCTTCTGTGTGGACCAAAGCGGTGTGGATTTTGTGAGTTTGCAAGCCCATCTAGGGACTGCTGCCCGCCATATATCTTAAAGGAAATTTTATCGGTTCATTCTGCCCCCATCCTGATTTTCTTTAACGCCTCCCCCTCCCAGGGTATGGTCCCTAAAGCCTTTAAAGAAGCGGTAATCGTACCCCTGTTAAAAAAACCTGGTGCGGATCCCACAGCTCCGTCCAACTACTGGCCGATTTCCCTTCTTCCCTACATGGCCAAGATTCTTGAAGCTTATGTTACCACCCACCTCTCGTCCTTTATTGAAGACTCTAACTACCTGAATCCCCATCAGGCCGGGTTCCGGCCGGCCCACTCGACCGAGACCGTTATCACCGCTGTTATGGACTCTCTCCGCGACAACGCGGATAAGGGAATCCCTCAGGTTCTGGTTTTATTAGATCTTTCAGCCGCGTTCGACACGGTCGACCACGCCATCCTTTTGGACCGTGTCGAACAGGCAGGTATTGGAGCGTTGCCCTTAATTGGGTCAGGTCTTTCCTTAGCGACCGTACCCAAGTGGTTCGCCTGGCTTCTTTTACTGCCCCTACAATTCAGACAACCTGCGGGGTGCCTCAGGGGTCATCGTTGTCTCCCCTTCTGTTTAATTTGTACCTTGCCCCCTTGATTCAGTCCTTAGGAGAGTTTCAAGTCACCACTTTCAACTATCCGGATGACTTACAGCTTATCTTCTCGATCGATGGTTCCCCTAATTCAATCAGGGATTTTCAGGATACCATGCTACATATCCGCCATTGGATGGATACTAACCATTTAAAGCTGAATCCCGGAAAAACGGAAATAATCCTCAATGGAAAAAGCAAGTACTTTGGGGCCCTCAATATTGGCCCCCGGAGTTGGGTCTTGCACCCCTCCCGTCGGCATCTGTCAAGAGTCTGGGAGTGGTTATTGACAGTAATCTCACATTAAAAACTCAAGTGGGCATGGTGGTATCCTTGTGTTTCTACCAGCTGCGCAGGATAAAGAAAATCAGGTGGATGTTGACCCAGTCTGCCTTGATCCAGGTGGTGATTGCGTTAGTTCTGTCTCGACTGGACTACGCCAACTCTATTTATCTGGGTCTCCCTCTGTATCTCGGCAGACGTCTTCAACTGGTTAAAAACCAAGCCGCCAGACTGATTCACCACCAGTCTCGTTGGCAGTCTGCCAGGCCCATCCTTAGGCAACTTCACTGACTTCCCTTCTCCCAGCGAGTGCAATTCAAAACTGCCTGCATGGTCTTTAAGTCACTCCACACCTGCAGCCCTCAATTCATTAACACTCTCCTGTCTAGGTATACCCCCTCCCGCCATCTCCGTTCTGCTAGTCTCCATATCCTGTCTACGCCAGCTTTTAAGCTTCATCGTCAGGGCGGACGCAGGTTCGCTGTGCTTGCTCCCAAGCTCTGGAATTCCCTCCCTTTGGGGATTCGTTCTTGCACGGACCTCCTGGTATTTAGGAAGCAGCTCAAAACCTGGTTTTCCCTTCAGCTTAGGTCCAACCCTTTGCCATCTGGGTCTTTCTGTTCAGTCAGCGCCATGAAGCCCCTGGGCGTACGCACGCTTTATAAAAGGTTATTAACATAACATAAAATAACATCCCAAGCGTTTGGTTGCTTGGTGCCATATGGTTACCGTCAGCGACATAGGACCAAGATATTGGCCTCTTCGGACCTCACTATAGAGGGCTCCCAGATAGCCCTCCCTTCCAGTTTGATACCTCTCCAATTGAAAGGCTGGATTCGACAGAGAGCCGTGGATCCAGTGGTTTGTTGCTACTAGTTGTGCGGCCCAATAATATAAGCATAGGTCGGGAAGGGCAATGCCCCTATCATACCACCCCCTTGTTAGTTTACGGTGGACAATGCAAGGTGCTCCGCCATCCCACAACAAAGTCCGGATCTCTCCCTCTACAGCGGCGAAGTAGGTGTCGACAACAGGGAAAGGGCAATTCTGGAGGACATATAAAAATCTAGAAAGCGCAAGCATTTTAAATAATGCTGCCCTTCCCAGGATGGACAAGGGTAGTGTTCGCCAATGTTTGACATCGTCTTGTAGCCGTCTGAGGGGGCCAAGAAGATTCCAATCATAAAATATTTTGGGGTCAGATGTAATATAAATTCCTAAATATTCAAAACCTTCGGTGGTCACATTGATTTCATATCCACGCGGTAGTTTAGGAGGGGGGCCATGTAGGACATATAGTATTGACTTTGACCAATTAATAGTGCACCCTGCGTATTTACCAAAATTTGTGATGACATTGAGTTGGCTGTTGAGTGAGGCTCGTGGGGATGCTAAATAAATCAAAATGTCATCTGCATATAGTGAGATTTTATCTTCGATGTCTTCACTCCACTGCAATACACGTATGGGTACGTCAGGCCTGATCCAGTGTGCTAGCGGCTCCAGAGTCAAAGCAAACAGAAGGGGGGACAAGGGGCACCCCTGTCTAGTTCCCCTCCGCAGAGCAAACATATGCGATTTATGGTTAATTACTCTAACTTGGTCCAATAGTGCATTGTACAACAGTGCCACCGATTGTTGGAATCGGGGACCGAATCCGAACTTCGCCAGGACCTCAAATAGGTAGGGACATTCTATTGAGTCAAACGCCATTGCGGCGTCTAGTGACAATATGACCGCGTCTGCCTGTAAATATGGTCGTCGGCTAAGGACGTTGTGGAGTCGACGAATATTTAGGGCTGTGTTACGGCATGGTATGAAATCTGATTGGTCATCATGAACCAGGGAGGGAAGGACAGTAAGCAAGCACAATGCAAGATGTTTGGCTAATACCTTGGCCTCTGAGCTAATCAAGGAGATGGGTCTATATGAACTACAATTGTATGCTAGTTTACTAGGTTTATGTACGACGACAATAGATGCTAGCCTTTGGTCCAGGGGAAGAACACCCTGTTCCAAGCTCTCGTAATACATATTCTTAAGGTGTGGAGCTATTTTTAGGGCCATGCCTTTGAGGAATTCAATTGGGATCCCATTAGGCCTCATTGCCTTCCCAGAGTTAATGGCAAATATGGCTTTGCAAATTTCTTCTGTAGTTATGTCAGCATCGAAGGCGTCTCTGTCACTGTCTGAGATGGTGGGAAAGGGCATTTCCTCCAAAAGCTGGTGTGAGTCGTTGGCGTAGGTGGTAGTTTTGGAAGAGTATATCGCTTCTAGGTGGTGGTCTACAAATGCGTCTGCCACCTCCTGTGGGTCAGTCACCCGCGTCCTGTTGTCAAGTGAGAGTTCTGTGACCCACCTTGCCGCCTGATCATGCCGCTCCAACCACGCTAGCATTTTCCCGCTTGTTCACCCAATTCATACACTCTATGGCGTGTGCGGAGGAGTCTAGTCTGAGTTTTTTCCCAAGTGAGAGCGTTATATTCCAGTTGTTTATTTCGGAAATCTAGGGCCGTAGTTTCGGAGGACGAGGTGTTCTGTGCTGTTTCAAGGTGGAGCAAGTCACTTTCTAATTGAGTCAGTTGAGCGTTTTGGTTCCTAATGTATCCGATTTTTAATGCTAGTGCCCACCCTTTAATCACTGTCTTGTAAGCCTCCCAAATGGTGTTGGCTGAGTCCACAGAGCCAACATTCTCATTAAAATAATAGTCTGTGTGGTCTGCCAGGTCGTCTTTAATATCTGGAATTGTCAGGAGCCATGGATTAATTATTATGGGGCCTTGGTCAAGTTTTCGATGAAAAGTAAGGTCACTCATGAGGGGAGAATGATCTGATATACCTCTCGGGAGGCCGCAGGGGTGTCGGAACAGGTCTATGTCCGTTAGTGATGTGAGAAGATAGTCAATGCGAGACACGCTGTTATGCGCATTGGAGTAATGTGGAAAATATGCAGTGGTGGGGTTTAATGTTCGCCAAATGTCAGTGATACCCAGCTCTTGGGCAAAATCCGCCATGTGCGTAGTTCGTCGGGGAGATGGTCTTTGGGAGTGCCTGTCCAATGTCTCATCCATCACCATATTGAAGTCACCTCTTAATATAAGTGAACCCTGAGGGAGACTGTTGGAAATGGGGGTTGCCCAAATCTGCAAGGGGGTAGCATGGCATCAAGCGGGCAGGCCAAACTTCGAGGACATGTGAAGCATTCACGCAGTACCCACAGACGACACACCAATCACACTACAAAAGAGTCACGACACCACCTTTGGTTGGAAAAAGAATAAATTTAGTGATATCTCCAACCTGCAAGGTAAAAAGGAAAAATACACTGGTAATCACAACAAGGCGCCAACTGGCGCCAGAGCCAAATACATCATGGGGAATTATTTACATGGGACAAAAGGGATGAGTCCATAAGTCCATGCTGCAAGGAAAAAGGATGGTTAACTTAACACTAGACCTGGGGACAATCTGGCGGGGCCAACTCAGGCTCTCATCCTACAGGGAAGGCTGTAATTGCAAAAGTTCTACATTAGCATAGTTAACCATCATGCACATTAACACCAACCCAACCCCTGTTAGGGAAAGAAAACATTAGGGCATCACGGCATAACATGGGCAGGAACACCTGCAATAAATCAGCCTATCTGGCCCATCAATAGGGTACATAAACAAGGGCCTGGATTAACACATCAGGCCAATCCATTGACCAACCTAGGCGGAACATACATCGCCCAGCATAGATATCAGGTAGGGACCCTCCTCATAGATCAGGAACACCTGTAAGGAAATAGCTAGGCTCCCCCTACCAACAACCTTGGGGTATCAACAACAGGGTGTACACAACAGCCCACCCTTATTACTTCTAGACTCCCTTAGACATTTCCTTGCCCAGACTTCCTCTCTAACTGGGGACCCCAGGACAACCCATAAGGTAGGTACCTAAATTTGCAATGAGGGGGAATAAGACTCTCTCTACCCCAGAATATGCAATAAGGGCAACCAGCTTGCTCCTGAGTTGTCTTTTAGGGCAGTTTGTGGCAGGAAAGTTAGGGCAGTTCAACAAATCTGGAGCCCAAGTCACAGGTGCCTTCCACAAAACGGGGCGCCTGTCAAGGCAACACGGTCCCAGGGGCGGGCACCGGCAATGTACCCCGTTGCCCCCCCTTCCACCAACTTAAGACAAGCCCCACTCACCAGGCTCTCCTCGATGGCTTCTGTGGGGCTCAGTAGGTCCTGCGGGGCGTCCTTTGGGGTTTCCTCTGCAGGGGGGAACCAGGCACCGACAATGTGCCTCGAGTCGCAGGATTTCCCCAGTGTTCTACGCTGGTCACTTGGCCCACAAGGCCTCACTCAGGCCTCAGTATCGCAACCGGGGCTCCCTCTTCACTATGGGGGGGGGCCCGCTACACAACTCCTGCTGGCTTCACTCCTCTCTCAGGGACCCGGGCTCTCCTCATCAGGACGCAGGGCTCCTTTCCAAAGGATGGGGGCAGGCACCGGCAATGTGCCTCGAGGCCCCTCCTCCCTGCGGCATCACTCGGGCCCCTCCTCCTCTCGGGGGCCACTATACTTCTGGGCAGCCGCACTCGCCTCACCCGGGCCTCCTTCCCTCACAGGGGCCCGGCGTTCCAATACAACCTCAGAGAGGCTTCAGGGGACACACGCAGTGTCTCGGCACATGTGGGGGGAAGCCTGCCTGGCTTTCCTCCCACCTCGCACGGCTCCCGCAGTACTCTCTGGGCTCCCTTCTCCGGTCGCCTCTGGTCGGGAGGCGGGCTGGCACCGACAGTGTGCCCCGGCCCCGCCTTCTTCACCGGCCCCTCGCGTGGGGCACAGACCGGCGGGGTGGCCTCCCGCTCCGGTCGCTTCTCTCGGGGCTCCCTTAAAGGCGCGGGGGCCCCGCAACGGAGCTTCACCCGGGTCCCCCTCCTACCTCACGGGGACCCGGGGCTTCGATTCCCCTACTCCTGGCCTTCCCGGCCGTCCGCCAATCCCTGCGCGGCCTTCCAAGGTCACGGCCGCGCAGGCCAATCAGTGCGCGGCGGGGGCGGGCCGATGACGCGGCCGAGCCCCCGTCATGTGATGGGGGAACCTGACGGCCTCAGGGCCTAACGCAGCCCTTCCTTCACTTCGGCGGCCCTCTCCTGGTACCGGGGGCCGCCGCGACGATAACCACCCCAGTGGGGGGTCCCCACAACAGCGCCGGGCCGCGGCGGTGATTTCTGGCGGCAACAAGGGGTAGGCTCCCTTTTTAATTAATTATTTATATCGGCCAAAGCGCACCTCCACAACAGCGCTATTCACAGGCTGCCAGTCTCCTCAGAAAACAGCGAAAACGGCGCTATTCACAGCGCACTGCTCCTCCCTCTGCCCACAACCTCAGCTCCTTCCTCAGACTACGCAGAGGGGGCAGGAATCTAGCACTTCCTCAGCGCTTCGCAGTTATAGCGCTTGTCAGATAGGCTTTACAGCACTAGGGGGCCACAACAGTCCCAGGGCCCAGCGCTTTCACAGGGCCTCACAGCACCTCAGCCAGCAGCATTTCTTTTGGGGGCACGATCTTCCCCATTGTGCTTCAAAGGGGCAGACAGTCCCACAGCAGGTCCTCAGGGGCACACTCCTCGCCTCCTGGGCGCTTCTTCACACAGCGCTGGCGTGATACCCGGTCAAACAGCGTCAGTGACCTGGATAGGGGCCCTCCCTTGTCAGGGGCCCATGGGGACAGCAGAGGGGGGGGTTCTAGGGGTGCAGGGCCCAGCTCACAGGCCCACGTGGCGGTAGCACCTCACAGCATGTCCCCTCCCTTCCTTGTCCCAGCGCTGACTGACTCTCTGGTGACACTTCTCCCTATTTATACCCTCCTCCCAGGCAGTGCCAGGACCTTCTAGAATGTTGGCACATCTAGCCTAAACTGGTTCTAGGGGAGGGGGTGAGCACCCTGGGTGCCAGGCTTTCCCTCCAAAAGCTAGGGGTAGCTGGGTAATATTATCTAGTCCGCTGACCTATGTCAGTCCAGTGGCAAAACCCAGGGCCATGGCATCCATTTTAAAAACACTACATTTCAGTCAGGTGCAGTTTTAAAATGGGGGATTTTACAAGTGCTCATATTATTACATGTAATTACATTTACACAAAGGTGTCTCACAACACTCATGGCCTATACAGGTTTAATCCCATGGGGGAGACAATCTAGATAAGGGGGTCAAAAGCGAAAAATTTGGGGGGAAAAGGCCAAGTCCAACAGAGACCTACAAGAATTTTGCCAAGGTCTTGCAGTGCAGCTCTACACCGTGATGGTGGAAGATAAACTGAGATTACATTAAGTGGTCTGCCCTCCCACATCGCCTCTAGCACAACAAATCTACCCTGCGGATCACTCCACACCCGAGTGGGTGTAAGGGTGAGAGTTTTACTTAGGAGTATACCTGTGCCTCTAGATCCTGACGTGAAACCTGCGTGGACCAGAAGCGTGTATCCCAATCTGTTAAGAGCCTTGCAACTATTACCTACTAAGTGTGTTTCTTGGAGCAGCACTAGATCTGGAAGTTGCCGTTTAAGGTACTGTAAAATTATTCCCCTTTTTATCTTACTCTCTAACCCATTAACGTTCTATGTCATTATGGATAGCTTCATGTCTCTCGTGTCTGTCATGTTGGGCAGTGGTGGAGAGTTGAGGGGATAAATAGTGCGGATAATCTTGTTGCCAATAGCCCCTCTCATCCAAAGGGGTGATCGGACATATCAACACTAACAGGTTTCCACCCACTCCATTTTTCCCAGCAAACGGTCAACATGAGTACCATAGAATCTGTTTCTGATTAAAGCTTCTTACTCTGAATGCTCTGCGTTAAAAGAACCATAACAATTAAAAACCCAACTATCCCCAATCCCCTTACCCCCCTCCCTGCCCCGCTGCCAGTGGAATTACAACTTTCCACACCCCAACAAGGCAGAGTGCCTGTCGCCCACCCCATCTAGTGTAGGAAGTTTGACCTTTCTTAATATACAATATTACAACAGGTAATAAAATGTTTCCGGTGTACCATATATGGTGAGGAATATTGGTTGTTGCCTTTAGGCTCATAAATGAATGGCCTATGGTTACTACAGGTGAGTCTTGACCTGCGTGGACACAGTGTGGCCAGTGGTGACTGTGTCCAGATGTCTGGCATGGGGAGTGCGTGATCACAACGTGTACTAGGCCCTGATTGGCTTTGTGTTCCTAACTCGTGTGGCATCACTTTATTGTGGATTTAGGTGCGCGTACCCCCACCATCCATGGGTGCTTTTTTGTGGCAATCTCTCCTGACCATTGTTATGTTGCTGCGCCTATCTGTGAAATTGATCAAGAATTTCCTGCCCTATTGTTCGCCTGCCAGCTATCCACCTTCTCACCTGTGACCCATCAATCAGTAATCCCGGGCCTAGGTCCCAGGGCCTGCCCTACTGCATACTTGTTTGTCAAGGTAGATGTGGAGTTCAGGACAGGTGATTCTGTTACACTAATAAGGACGATAGTTCATGTTTGTCGACAAATGCATCAATATCTATATTAACAACATGATAGAGTGTTCGTGGCTAACAGAAGCCACATGAAAGCTTGGCTCGTTGGGGTCTCAAGAGGACCTTGAGCTGACCCAAAGTCAGGCCTCTGGTTCAAGTCTTCACTAGGTCACCTACCTCTAACAATTTGTAGTGAAGTATAAGAAGAGACAGCATACAGTTATACTTCAAGTCTTGTATTTATTGCCCACCGCTTCAGCAGTCCACAAGTAACTGACTAACCAAGAATCTGTCCAGCAAGAACCTGCCTAAGACATTCTACATTCCAGCATTACATCACTGGAATGTAGTCAACATGAGATCACCACAATATCTCCCCTCTTTACAATAAAATAATGCAAACAATGTTCAGAATAAACATAACATAAATATAATGATAAACTAAATGCACGCAATAAAAATATGAGAAAAATAAAAGAATTTCATTCACGAAATCTCAAAGGTTTAACAATGTTCCGTCTATTATTCCTTCGTTCAGACAAAGGATGAACTGAAGATTTTGATTCAGAAACTTCAGTGTCAGACGACGAAGAAGATGAAAAAGGAACCACACGAGAACGCAAAGACGAATGTGAAGAAAAAGAAAGATCATGAGGAGGAACATCATGAGAATGCACCTTCACAACTCTTCCCTTGTTCCACCACTCGTTCCTGCTAGTTCTCACTGCATTCCTTGTCACAACTTCAACTCTGACAGGAGGTTTAAATTTAGACATCCCTTTAAGAACATGATTAATATAATAAATACATAATATCCACATTTGTAAAGCGCACAATCACCCGTTAGGGTCTCTAGGCGCTGGGGGCCGTCGAGAAGATTAAGCAAGCTATTGCCCAGAGTCACATGGTGCTGGGCTAATCTGCCGCCGGTGCCGGGGATCGAACCGTGATCCCCAGATTCCGGAGTCAGTCGCCCTGGCCGCGGCGCCACACCTCTTCCTCATTGGGATTGGGATATTTTACCCGAACCCAATCACCTACACATAAATCTCTTTCTTTAGACCTCACTCTGTGCACAGTGTCATAATGACTCTTCATTTTAGTCTGAAACTTCTCCACATTTGGTCTCACAACTTTGTCGACATTTAACATATGTACATTGTTGCTCTGGCACTCTCTTAGCCATGCAGGACACAACCTTGTTGCAGAAGGGCGTCCTCGTAGTATTTCAAAAGGTGAGAGACCAGAAACAGCATTCGGACAAGACCTATGCCACCAAAGCATTTCTTCAACAGCTATAGACACATCAATCTTATTTTGAATAGCCCACTGTATACACTCTGCCAATGTACGGTTCAATTTTCCCACTAAACCGTTTGCTTGCAGATGATATAAGGCAACACATTTATGTTTAATTGCATTAGAGTCAAGAAAACTTTTCATCTCTTTAGAGATGAACTGCACACCATTGTCTGTTACAATTTCTTTTGGGAAACCTCTCAAAAATAAGTTTCTCATAAATCTTATAACACTAATAGTGTTTGCCTCTTCAACAAATTTTACTTCCCTGCATTTACTGTAATAGTCAACAATTAAAATAGAAAATTTGAACTTCCGAGGAAGAACTGTAAAAGGACCAATAAAATCTATTGTAAGTTTAGACCACACAGAATCAGGTAAACTTACTGGTTGAAGAGGAACAGCTTCAGTCTTGAGACTTTTTTCGCTTGTTGCACAAATAACACAAGCCCGAACAGTTGCAATAATGGCAGAGTCCATCCCAGGCCACCAATAACAGTCTCTGATTTTTCTTTTTGTTATGGTTTGCCCTAAATGTCCTTCATGACCATACGCAATGATCTTATCTCTCAAAGAGACAGGTGGAATAAACTTGTCTTTTCGTCCCAACATTCCATTTTCTTCTATTGACAATTCATCCAAAATTTTAAAGTAAGGTTGAAGTTCTTGTGATAAAACTTTGTCTTTTGGCCAACCATTCACTACATATTCTCTTACTTTACTCAACTCAAAATCTTTTGATGATTCCAACATCCACTCTTGTTCTGTAAATGTTGTGTCATGGCAAACGTCAATACAAGCAATTAAACATCCCTCATCATTCTCATCATAATTTTCTGCATACTCCAAAAAACTTAAAGGTGAACGGGATAAATAATCCGCCCTTACGTTCTTTCCACCTGGGATGTGTTCCACTTCAAAATTGTATTGCAAAAGTTTAGAACTTAACCTAGCAATTCTTGGTGTGTGATCTTTAATGGTGCATCCACTCAAAATGCTGACCAAGGGTTTGTGGTCAGTCTTTAGAGTAAACTTCCTCCCCCAAACAAAGCACTTGAATCTTTCGACAGCCCAACAGCATGCCAAAAGTTCTTTTTCTATAGCAGAAAATACTTTTTCATTAGGTCTCAAAGATCTAGACGCAAAACCAATTGTTACTTCAATTTTCCCTTTCATCTGAGTAACAGTAGCGCCCAAACCATCATTGCTTGCATCCACTGTGATGATACATTGTTGTATAGGGTCAAAGGTGCAAGAACACCTGCTGAAACAATTTCTTTCTTAAGATTAACAAATTCTTCTTGACAATTTTTTTTCCATTTAAAACTTTTCTCTTTTTTTTAATAATTCTCTTAATCCAACAGTTTTGGCAGAGAAATTTGGAATGAATTTAGAAAAAAAAATCACAAATTCCTAAAAATGAAGCCACATTCTCTTTACTTTTGGGAGTGGGGGATTTAACTATAGCATCAACTAGGCCAGGTCTAGGTTCAACTCCCTTTTCCGAAATTACATGCCTTAAATATTCAATAGTACTTTTTGCAAATTCACACTTACCACGATTTGCAACAACCTCGTATTTTTTTAACCTCTCCAAAACTGTACGCATGCGTTTGTCATGAATAGACATATTTTCACCTGCTATTAGGATATCGTTCTGAAAGGTTACCACACCATCAATTCCTTCTAAAACATGCTCTAACACACGCTGAAACACAGCTGCAGCCGACGCAAGGCCGAACGGCATTCTTTTAAATGATAGGTGCCCATAGGAGAAACAAAAGCAGTCAAATGTCGTGACGATTCCTCAAGTACAACCTGATGATAGGCAGATGCTGAGTCAATTTTTGAAAAAAACTTAGCACCCGAGAATGTACTTATGATGTCATCAATTCTAGGCAGGGGGTGTGAATCAATCCAAATAACTTTATTGAGACTTCTTAAATCCACACACACTCTCAATTGGCCGTTCTTCTTCCTGGCGATAACCAGTGGCCTTAACCATAAGGAAGACTCAATGGGTTCTATCACGCCATCATCACACATTTTTTTGAGGATATTAGCTAAATCTTCACGCACACTGAATGGTACATTCCTCAACTTATATGTCACTGGCATTACGTCATGTCTTACTTTAATTTTGTGTTTGAACCCTCTAATCTTACCTAGTTTGTCATCAAACACTGCTGGGAAATCCTTAATCCATTTGATACTGCTTTCAGTTTTATCAAATGACTCTTTGTTTTGCTCACATTCAGTTACCAAAGAGACTTGAACATCTGTACCAGGTCTGAGGGTCATACCAAAAAGACCTTGGTGATACCACCCAAGTATGTTTAACCCTTTCTTAGCAACATACACTTTCTCAAAAATGGTGCGACTTTTAAATCTGAGCTGGCATTCAAAATATCCAGACAATTCTATTTTCCTACCATCATATGTAACTGGGTTCCTGTCTGGAGGGAATAACTCGCGTCTTCCCCAGACTTCAGCAAATAATTAATCTGTCACCATTGTCATTCTTGCTCCAGAATCAATAAGGAGTTTTAAATTCTTTCCATCAACCTCAATATCTTCGTAAGGATCAACACAGTCAGATTCATCCTCTTGAACGACTACAATCATATCTCTCATTCCCCTTACACAGCCTTCTTCCTCATCTGAACTGTCATCACAATCCCCATCCGGAACTGAATTGATCTTATCTTTAGGTAATTGGCAAACTTTCGCAAAAGTGCCCAATCTTGTTACACAATTTACATTCCACATTTTTGGCAGGACAAGTACGACAATTGGGTCCATGATTGGGATAACCACACCTAAAACAAATATTTTTCTGTGAGAAGAACCCACCTTTGTATTATTTTTTGGGGATATTGTTTAAAACTTTTAATACACTACTTGCATCTTTATGAGTAAGTTCTTTCAGTGCTTTATGTGACACTTCAATCCCTTTTACTATATCAATTGTTTCAAGTAAATTTGGATTTCTCATGGTAAGAAGTTTTTGTTGTACCTTCTTATCCCAACAATGTACTACTATTTGGAGGAGGAGCTACGTCAGCAAACGAGCTGGCTGCTTAGGCTCCCGGATCCGCCGACCTCCATATCCCGCCGCAATATCCTGTACATTATCCTGCTTTTACGCCTAGCCTCTGTGTACATGAACTGTTCTGCACTCCGATGGTGAAATCCGGGAACTTTTATCGGCTGGTTTGACGAAATTACATCGAGTTGAAGATTGTGGCCTACTCCAGCGGTGAAGCCGGGGCCTCGAGTACTTTGACAGCCGGGCTGCAGTGCAACAACATCGGCCGGGAGACGCAGGCTGGGTCCGGTCAATCGGAGTGGAGGCTTTGTTTAAGCCCGAATTTGGCGGCGATCGTTTCTATTGCTCAGCATCGATGGAGGAGTGACTCTGCTTGCTGTTGGCTGCGGGTGGGGGTCCCCGTCCCGCGGACCCGGTATTGGGCCCGCCGGGGTTCGGTGAGTCGGGGTCTCTGGCCTGCGGCCTTAACCGGGTTGACCGTGGCTGCGAATAAAGACTGGTCACCCTCCGCATCAGCACGTTCGTGATCCTGTTTGTCCCCCCTGAGGATGCCAGATTCACCCGGGGAGGTGATTGTGATTGGTGTCGGGTGTGAGATTATGGATCGAATGGTGCTTGAGCCATCGCTGAGGTCAATATTGGCAGAAATTAGGGCGTTTCATTCACATGTGGATGTCTTATTGTGCAAATTGGACACGCGCCTATCTGAGATGCTCCTGGAGGAACCAGACCCAGCCTTACTGTTGGAACAGCAATCTGCAGCCATTCAAACCGCGGCTATTTTGACTCCGTGCGAGAACCCCGTGAGGAAGCAAGTATTGAAACCATCGGATGGTGCCCTGGAGGAAGGTGTTCCCGAGGTCGTCAGTGTATTGCCGAACCTTCCACCACTATCGACTTTGGAGGTATCGAAAGGCGTTCCCCTCCCGGAGACTTTTGTTCTTGACTTTCCATTCATTTTGTGGTCGTCTTCTCCTTTCTTGGTGACTTTACGACTCCTGGGCAAGATACATTGGGACTGTCCATCTAGGAGGGAGAGTTCTTCTGCGTCTGAAGTTCTTATGGACTCACTGCCTACGAGTCGCCATAGATTGATTCTTGATGACTCCCTTCTCCTCTATTACTCCTTTGTGTGCCTTTGGGTCTCGCTGGGGGGGGGGGTTCGTGTGCTGATTCGGAAGGGCCAAGGTTAAGATCAACTAGGTCGGGACGGGTTGGAGTGACTTTTACGGGTGTTCGACCTGCAACTGTTTGATCTAAAAGGCTGGGCGGTGTATTACGGTGCCCCCTAATTTTTTCTATAAGTGTTGTCATACGTTGGTCTTTTAGTGATAGGGAGTGTCTGTTTCTGGCGGGGGGACTAAAGGGGCTGGGAACCCAAACGGATAAGCCCTCCTCCATTCTTTTTCCTACTTTTAGGGTTTTAGTTATTAGGGGCGACAGGCACGCCGCTAGTGGGGTTAGGCTGTAGCCATTTGCAGGGGTGCAGGGGGGGGGTTGGAAAGGTTTTTTTTATTTTGCCTTTTTTTTATTTCTATGGCCTTTTTCTTTCCTTCCCTTTCTCCTCCTTAAAGGATCAGTATAGCTTGTGAATCATTCGGATTCTTTTTTTTCTCTTTTTTTTTGCTTTTCAAAACCTTTATTGGGTATCATCAAACACACACATCTGTCCGCCTACAACCCAAAGGGGCCGGCAGCAAACCAGGGCAGTATGAACGCACTTTATATGGCAAGCAACCACAGCCAAGAGGCCGACAACCCGGAGGTCCGGCGGCGTGAATCATAGGGCTTACAGTCGACTCAGTTTGCGTAACGTGTCTACGTCCCCCAAACCCGCCCTCTGCCCCCAAAGATGAGATAAGCTGAGTGTACATGTTGGCGTTAGGTCGTAAGTAGTAGTGTGTGCCAGAAATGAGTCTACCCGTGTAACAATGCCTAAACCGTTCCCAAAAAACCCCTCCCCACCCCCCCCAAACTGCCTGCCCGCTCATTGTTTGTCCTATTAATAAGTAGATTAGTGCTCAAACCCATCATGTCAGTACTAATGCTGGTCACGCGCCCACCTCCCCCCACCCGTCTCTACTAGCCAAAGCCCCGATCCCGCTGGCAACCCTCTAGTTCTGTGTGCAGCTATGTTTAGGTGTGTATAGCACCGCCCCCCGCCCCGGGGGAGCCTCGTCTGTCCCTCGTGCAGGGCTGTTGGAGTTTCTCCCCATCACTCCCCCTGACAGTGGAGAAATGCGTGTTTAATCACCGGGGTCAACTACCTCCTCTTGCAGCTCCACGTCATTATCCGTCTCCTCCCGAACTGGGTCTGCGCTATCTTTGGTGGATAGATAAGTTTGATATAGACCCCAGAAATTCTTAGGCCTATTACCGGGTGGTAGGAGGTCACTATAATTCTGGGATTGGGTACAGCAGTATAGCATGTCTCTGACCCATCTGCATTTCGTCGGCAAGGGACCACGCATTCAGCAAAGTGCAATTACTCGCCGGGCCATGAGAAGGCCCATATCAGCCATGCGACGTATCGCCACCGGGAGTATCCTGGAATGTCCCAACAGTGCCAATGCCGGGTCCACAGGGAGTTCTAAGAAAATGTCTTCCCAGAACTTGTTTATTCCAGGGCAGTTCCACGCCAGATGTAGAAAGTCCGCTATAGGAGCATGACAGCATTCACACTCGGAGGTAGGGCGGAGCACATATCTATGTAAGCGTTCTGGGGTGTAATATACACGCTGTAAGAATTTAAAGAATTTAAAGTGAATCAATCTATGTCTGGCGTTAAGCAATAGCTTCCTAGTATTTTGGCAGCAGTATTTCCACATCGCATCGTCTATTTGTAGTTGCAGATCGCGCTGCCACGCCATCCGGGCTTACGAGAGTTGCTGTTCCCTGTGGAAAAATCCTATTTTAAATAAATGAGTGATCAGCTTGCGCGATGAAGAAGTATTAATCACATACGTTAGTTCCGGAATTTCCGGGGGCTCGGCCATGTCCGGACCCAGAAGCTCCTGGAATGCAGCCCGAACTCTGTTAAAGTGAAAGCGCTGTAACAGTGTCACCGCTACACCGGTGGGAGCAATCTGGTCCCAGGACCCGACCTTTCCGTCCCTAAACAGGTCTCCCATCATGGAGATACCCAACTGTTTGAGTGCGCACATGACCCCTTTCTCACGCAACGGAGCCAGCCAAACGCTCCACTCAATCGGAGCTAGCGGGGAGTATAGCAATACGCAGTCCTGGTCTTTCACCAATGCGTGCCATGCATGGTTCGTTGTTGTTATAGAGTCTAGTAAACCCACACAGCGAGAGGACGGCTCGAACACTGTGGCTGGGGGAGGGAGTGGGTCCGTAAACAGACGCTCCAGGATCACATGTGGAATATTGCGATCCCCGTGGATCCATGTGTGCAGGTGTGCAGCTTGTGCAACTCTATAGTATCTCTCCAGATCTGGGGCACCTAATCCACCCTGGTCATACGGAAGCATGAGAACTCGCCACTGCACTCGGGGCTGTTTACCACCCCAGGCCAGTCTTATGAGAGTCTGGGTTAGCGTTTTAAAGAAGGCTTTAGACAGAATCACCGGGATGTTGCTAAAAAGGAACAACAATCTGGGCAAGACTATCATTTTCATGAGGGCGATTCTACCCATTAGGGATAATAGGATATTGCACCATCTGTCCACATCCTCGACCAACCTAGTGTGGGCGACTCCATAGTTCTCCCGTACCAATATGTTGGGATCAGGATGCAGTTGGATCCCCAAGTATCTGACCACTGTAACGGGTATTCCATGTCAAATTGCTGTGTCACTGGAGTCAGCGGGAACGCCACCGACTTGCTCCTGTTCACCCTCAGCCCCGAAAGGGCCCCAAACCGGACCACTTCCCTTAGCATCGGCAAAAGGTTTGTCTCTGGGTCGCGAATATACAATAGTGTGTCATCCGCGTAAGTGGAAATACAGATCTTATACGTAGGGAAGCTAATACTTTCGTTTCGATGGTATTCTCGGAGTGCACATGCAAGGGGTTCGGCCACCAGGGCGTATAGCAAAGGGGAAAGGGGGCAACCTTGCCTGGTGCCCCTGCCAATGTCAAAAGCGTCCGTTACGCCTATTCGCAGCCTGACCTTAGGTTTGTAATATAAGGCACCTAACATCTGTAAGAAGGGTTCGCCCAAACCAAACTTTCTGAGCACTCTCGACATAAATGGCCACTCGACAGAGTAATCATTCGGATTCTTATCGTGTACTTGTATTTAGGGCTTATGCTTTTTATGATATCCTGATTCCCGGGTGGGCAGGCCCTGAGAACTGGCGCTCAACATTGAATGTATATTGTATTGTTGTTAGCATCGATCCATATGCTTTGGCGCCAATGTTCCATTATAGCGGTTCTTACGTGCATATCCTGTCTCTTGCCCTGTCCCCCGTATTCTTCTGTTTGATTGTATGGCACCTGATTCTTTCTTAAATAATATAAAATGGAACCTCTGTCTCATCCTGGGACTTAGTTGTGCATTCTAATACAAGTTCTATCCTGAATCGCTGCCGGACCTCGGGGTTGTCGGCTGATGAGCTGTGTCGTACTGTGATATAGGGGGTCTTAATTTTGTTTAGCGGCCGGCCCCTGCGGTTGTAGGCCCATGCTTGTATTTTTATTGAATGCTACAATAAAGGTTTTTCCAAAAAAACAAAAAAAAACACAATGTACTACTATTTGATCATGTATGAGTTGATCCGTGAAATTCTCAAATTCACATTCCGCAGCTAGCTTATTAACACAGCAACATACGTGTCTATAGACTCATCTTGCAATTGTTCTCTAGTGAAAAATGTATGTCTATTAACGATCAAACTTGGTTGGACCTCAAATTGTTTCTCTAATTTTTTTATAGCTAATTCATATTCATCTAGATCTTCTTGATCATTGGGAATGTCATAAGGTGGAAGGTGTTCATAAATGGATTGACCTTCAAATCCTAAGTTGTGTTCTAATAGAAACCTTTTGCGTTCTGGTCGATACCTGTTTCCACCAATGGCTCCCAAATACTTTGTAAAAGCTCTGTACCAAGTTCTCCAAGGTACCGGAGGATCCCCTGGAGTTTGAAGAAACGGAGGAGGAGCACTAACATTTTGCATATTAGCCATGACACCTACTATGCTAACTTACACAAATATTCATTAATTAAAGTTTGAAGAAAAAAACAAAAATAGTAGTACAATATTCCACACTAGTAAAATAAATTAACACAAATAAATGTAAATACTTTTTTTTAACGTAAATATTCAGTTGCTAATGAAATGTTACTTGTATTAACGTGTGCATATCACGGATATGCAGTTGCTGGCATGTAGCTTTTCCTAAAGTATTAATTTTCATCGTGCGTGTACATCATATTTGTGAAGGAAATGTATTCCAAATCCTTGTTACTTGGGTTTACGTGTGCACATCACGGATGTACAATGCCTTGTATAATAATAAACCTTAAATGCAGACTGCAAATGTTTGTTCCAAACTCTTGTTACTTGGGTTTACGTGTGCACATCACGGAAGTGCAATGCCTTGTGTAATAATAAACTTTAGATGCAGCCTGCGAATGTTTGTTTATTTCCTTCTGAAAAGACTGTGTAGAGGTTTAATTAAAACGAAAAACACCTTCCTGTTCTTGCCCTTTCTACGAAGGTTAGCGTTCTAGGTGTTGTAGAGCAATCCTTTGGAAAATCAACTTCCTGTAGTCCTTCTTCCACAGAACTTCGAGTGCAGACAATGACACTGGATTTAAGATCGATAGGCCCTTAGAGGAAGTAAGTAAACTTTTGTGGTGATTAAAAAAAAACTACATTCCATAATGCTCCATGGTTTATGGCAGGAATTAATCACCAGAATCACCGTTGAGTGAAACCTAGAAAACTCGCGTTTAACTTCACGCGCACATGCAGCAGTCTTTTAATTTACAGCCAGTAGTGTTTATTTAATCTGATTGTGGCCCAAAAGATTAAGTCTTTTTAAGAGAGTCGGGTCAAAATAATCCTTGCGCTGGAAATGCCGCGTTTGTATTCAGCTGGTATGTTTATATACAACTGCAGCTAATTTCACTCTCGCGCTAAACGTCGCGCGCACAGTTTTGAACTTAACAGAAGCATCGCGTGCGCTTGAAGACTATGTATTTCAAAGATAAGCTGTCATAAAAACAAATTCGCCTGTGTTTTAAAACTGTCTTTGAAAGCGGAAAACAGTAGATGTCGAAAATTTCAAACGGCATGCATCAGCTTACGCTCTAATGAAGCACATCCGCGTACAAGAGGAAATAAATGCCAAAGATGAAAAAATTAACGTAAAAGTCAACTACAGTGTTGTTTAAAGTCCGGAACAAAATCCCATCTTTCAAATGTAAATATACAGGCCTGTTTATTTTACGGCTTGCGATGTGCTCTTTGTGAGAATGTATTCTCACTTCTTTAGTAGAGGGCAATTCTTTTTAATGTGTGAGTCCTTTGCTGTGGCCAAAACGTCGCCAAATTGTAGTGAAGTATAAAAAGAGACAGCATACAGTTATACTTCAAGTCTTGTATTTATTGGCCACAGCTTCAGCAGTCCCCAAGTAACTGACTAACCAAGAATCTCTCCAGCAAGAACCTGCCTAAGACATTCTACATTCCAGCATTACATCACTGGAATGTAGTCAACATGAGATAACCACACAATTATATAGTGGTTACTACCCCAATATGGGGCGCTGTAGCAATTGTCTGCACGGATAGCAGGCTACACCATGTAGGTTTGTAGTGGGGTGTTTTGTTTAGCTCATGGGAAGTGTCCCATGTTGTGCATGATAACCTCCCCGTTGTGGTTGTTAGGTCTCGCCTGGTGTTGCAGCGCGTAGCGCTGTCGCCAGCGAGACTTATTGTGGTTCTGTTGCCTTCCAAGTGGTACAGACCGGTGCACGAGCAGACTCCGATCTGTGAACGCGCTTCTAAGATGCGCTTCCCAGAAACAGTGAACAGCTTGTTGTAGCTTTGGCGGCCCGGCACGAGCCGCAAGGAACGCCAACGTGCACGCTCATGGCGTCACGCTCCTGCCCTCCCGCGTCTCTTCCAAGGCTGTTCTGCGCTCCAGGCCGACTTGTTCAATAATGCGCTTACGATTGTATTCATTAAATTTTGAGCAAGAGCAAGAAACACACACAAGATGGGACGGAATGAAGAAGACAAGGACGGAAAAAAACAGTAATTGGAGGAAAGCAGGGATTTAACAGAGCCTGCACCAACCATTGAGATAAACTGGCCGTTGTGTAATAAAGAGGTGGAATCGAGGCTAAGTAGCCTCGGTATTCACCCGAACCCCAGGTCTTAATTAGGTTCGGCCACGGGTTTCTGAGCAAGACGTTGAGCCCCCAGCACTTTTTCTTTTACAAATTAACTTCCACTCACAGTCACTCTCCTCACTGAGGGTCAAGCTCGAGCTGTCACTGGGGCTTTGCGTCTGAAGCGTTCTAACCATGCTCTCAAAAGGGTTCTGCATGTATGCCACCTTTTAAAACGCACACGATGACTTAGCGGGAGGGCCCCAGGCTACGGAACTCTCTGAGCTCCTCTCTCACTTGAACTTTACTCAACATGTTCGGACCCCTACCCACGAAAAAGGACACATTCTGGACCAAATTTGGTCCTATTATGTACCTTTGTCTATCCCGATGGCAACCCCATGCATCTGGTCAGACCATTATTTAATCCACTTTTCGTGTACTCTGCACGGCCATTCAAAAGCCTCCATCCCAGTGGGAGGGGTAACCAGGAAATGGAGTTCATTGAATATTCAAGATTTTATGAACTCCCTGACCAATTCCATTCCGGCGCCCAGCCATAATCTCAACCTCATGGAAAAAAATCTCTCTGATTGGCTCTTGGCAGCCTGTAATGAACATGTACCACTCACTAAATTCTCCCTTGCCCGTCGCGCAGATGCTCATAGATGGTTCTCGGCTGACCTAAAGAAACAAAAATTGGAACTGCGTCAACACAAGAGGAAATGGAGACATGAGTACTCTGATGAAGACAGGGTGCTATACAAGACTGCCCGTAGGAACTATAAGAACACTATATTAACTACTAAGGCAGCATTTTTTTCAGAGAAAATCCTAAAGGCTCATAATAAATCTGAAGAAATCTTTAAGGTGGTGAATGACCTTTGTAACGATGTAAGAACATCTCCTCCCCAAGTCCCAACGCAAGAGCTTTGCAACTCGCTTAACGACTTCTTTATGGATAAAATAGTCACCATAAAAGAAAGAATACAGGAAAGGCCTAGTATGGTCTCGATAGAGGATACCTCTAGGAACGCCTCCGAACTGGATGCTATTCCCCCGATCGACCATCTTAGGCTAGTTGAATTGATGACTCGGGTGAAATCTGGCTCACCAAATGATTGTTGTCCCCCTCACGTCCTCAAGGACGTCTTCTCGGCACTTCCACTCTGCATACTTCCCCTTCTTAATGAGTCACTAGCACAAGGTAAGGTTTCCATCACTTTCAAAAATGCGACGCTGGTTCCGCTCATTAAAAAACCTGGGGCTGAGCCTGCCAATCTTTCTAATTATTGGCCTATATCCCTCCTTCCATTTGGAGCAAAGATCTTGGAAGCTCACGTGGCTAGATGTATCTCCAACTTCATCGAATCCTCGGACTACCTGGAGCCTAATCAAGCCGGTTTTCGTCCGGCGCACTCAACTGAGGCAGTGATCCTTGCAGTCCTGGCTCTAGTGCTCCTGGACTTGTCGGCGGCGTTCGATACGGTCGATCATACCATCTAACTGCACTGTGTCGAACAGGCCGGCCTGCGGGGCTCCGCTCTCAGCTGGGTGAACTCCTTCCTGAGTGATGGCACTCAGGCAGTCAGGCTCAGGAACTTCACTGCGCCCAAATTGGCTACTACCTGCGGTGTTCCGCAAGGCTCGTCACTGTCTCCTCTCCTGTTTAACTTATATCTCAAACCCTTATTACACTCTTTAAAAAACAGGAAGGTCACTATTTTTAATTATGCCGACGACTTGCAGTTAATATTCTCACTGGACTCCTTAGACTCTGTCACGGAATTCCAGGCCACCATGTTGCACATTCAGCGATGGATGGAGTTGAACCATCTAAAACTCAACCCAGGGAAGACAGAGCTGTTACTCCCGGGCAAAAGTGCTGCCAGTTGGGGCCCCCACTTCTGCCCGTCAACAATGGGGTCACCTCCCTCTCCCTCTCTTTCGGTGAAAAGCCTAGGGATCACCATTAATTTAGATCTTTCCCTTAAAGGACAGGTGGGAGCTGTGATGTCTTCCAGCTTCCATCAACTGCGCAAAATAAAAAAAATTGCCCATTTGCTCACCCACTCTGCGCTTATACAAGTGGTGCTCGCCGTGGTCTTGTCCCGATTAGATTTCTCCAACTGTATTTACCTAGGACTGCCCATATTTCTGTCCAAGCGCCTACAAATTGTCCAAAACCAAGCGGCCAGACTCATTTTTAAACATCCTAATTGGAGATCGGCAAGACCATTGCTCACCGCCCTCCACTGGTTACCCATGGCCCAACGGGTGATTTTTAAAGTAGGATGTCTGGCTTTTAAGGCCCTGCACGGGAAAAGCCCCATGTTCATTAACAGCTTGATTGTCAAGCATGAGCTTACCCGCAATCTTCGCTCAGCCCATCTTTCCCTTCTCACCTTACCCTCCTTCAAACGGAAGCATCAGGGTGGGTGTCGATTCGCTTACCTTGCCCCGAAGGTTTGGAATACTCTTCCTCTGACGATCAGGTGTTGTACTAACCTTATGGAGTATCGGAGAGCCTTGAAGACCTGGCTATTTAAGCAAGCATCCAGATAGGTTATCTGCTATCAATTTTCCTCACTGTCAGCGCCTTGAAACCCTTGGGTGCCCGTGCGCTTAAAAAATTCCGATTAACATAACATAACATAACACGACAATTTAAAGAAAAATGCAAACCAAGTTTCTATTGCCATATATCCTCTACCGCTGATATCCCTCACCTTCCAAGAGGCTGTGTTGGCGCTGGAACCTGGCGTTTCACTGTCCTGAGGTGCCTTGCTGGGCTCAAAACGAGCATAACGCCGTAGGGTCCACTCAAAGCTGCGGAGGCTGAGATGACCTGTACATTCTGTGATTTCTTTAAGGGGCACATGAGGTAATGCCCCTTCTCCGCACTCCATACCCAAGAGACAAGCGAGCCGGACACAGTAGCGCGAGAGACGCGTCGGCACGAGCCGCAGGGAACGCCAACGTGCACGCTCACGGCGTCACGCTCCTGCCCTCCCGTGTCTCTTCCAAGGCTGTTCTGCCCTCCAGGCTGACTTGTTTTAGACCGAGTTTGTGTGCGCGTCGTTCTATCTGACCGTGCCCTGGAAACAGTTTGTATAAGATTATTATAACTGTAACATGCTTAGATTGCCGTGTTTGTTTTATTTTTATATGCCGCGGTGTATAGAAGCGCCTTGGATGCTTTTTCAATTTAGGCGCTCTTTAAAGAGTTTTATCTCGGTTTTGAAGCTTGCTCAGAGCATTCGGGTCAGCGGCACCCGTTCCCGCTTCTCTTGGATGAAAGGTGTGATCAACACGGACCCCCCAACTTCCTGCTTCGCTTAGGAACGCTCTGAGGGGGTGGACACAGGCCCACCAGAGCCCCACTCCTTTGATTATTAACTTCCTGGCCCTTCACGCCACTTGCCTCTGTGCCGTGTGTCCAGAGATGTCTCCAGGAGGTGGGATGCCGGCCCACTGACCTGAGACCAGGAGAGCTCAGGGAGAGAGGCTGCCAGAGGGGAGACTGCTGGGAGAGACTGAGAGACACCAAAGAACAGGCGAGATTGCCATTCAGAGATAGGGAGAGGCCGGGTGTCAACCACAAGGAAGGAGGGTGTACGGGGCAACGGGAGAGAGGGACACAAACTCAGCGGGGAGAGGCTGCCAGGTGGCGTTGGAGGAATGACAGGGGCGGAGGAATCCGCAAGGCGCTGAGCGGAGAGTAAACATACGAGACCGGAAGGGGCTCGTACATGAGACAGGAGGACTAGCAGGCAAGATGTCGGAGTGCAGGGTGAACAGTGACGAGCGCACGGGTCAAGGGCAAAGGTGCGAGGATCACAGCACAGGGCGAGGAGGCCTGAGTTCAAGGGTGAACTCAGGAGTGGAAGGTTAGAGGGGTGCAAGAAAGTACTGATCAGGGGGCCGAGAGCAAGGGAGTAAAAGCATGGGTGGAAGTGTAGTGAGATCCCAGCACAGGGACACAGGTGGCTGAATTACTATGCAGGGTTAGAGGTCAGAGTGTGAGAGTATCGGGACAGATTAAAATGGTCAGGGTGCAGGCGCGAAGTCAAAGCGGAGATGTAATGGTGTTGGAGTGCGAGGGGGTGTTGTAAATGTGGGGGTGAAAGTGACAGATGGGCTAAGTGGTCAAGAATGGTTGCTTTCAATGGTACCATGGTGACGCCTCGGCCCCGTTGGTTAGTGGTCCTGCTGGCATGTTCCTTTGTTCTCGCTGTTCATCCCTGTTGGGCTCGCTGCATACATAATGACATCCAGTCTGCAGTCCCCGTGCTCCAAGCCCCAACTCTTGACCCCCATCCCGCGCGGCCCCCGTCCAGGGGAAGGCGGGCGACCATCCCGGACCCACTGCTCCCTATACGCATCCGGGCCTGGTACCTCCCGGCGGAGAGCGATCACAGGCACAAATATGGTGACAATCACATAGAGATGCTGCAACATGCACCTCCAGACAACAAATGGCATCAGATTTCACGCGAAACATACAGACCAGGAACAGAGACCGCGACCCTACCCCAGCAGGAGACCCCGCCGAGAGTCACAAGACCCCCCTAAACGCTCTAAGTCGCCCTCCCACCGAACGCCCAACAGGTACCAGGGAGATCCCTCAGTGGAGATGGGACCCTCTCTCTGATCCCAGCAATAGATGCCCGGCGCGCAGCACCTCCTCGCTCCGCCCTGTGACCCTCAACAAGCAGCCTGCGTAGCTGAAGCAGCCTATTTCCTCCCCTTATGTCTGCCGGTACTTGGTCCATGCAGTAAAAGCTAAGGAGTTCTCGGTTGCTTTGGTGAGACACTTCGAAGTGCCTCGCCACTGGATATGTGGGATCTTTATTTTGTATGGCCCTCAAGTGTTCAAGGATCCTAATTTTCGTTGGGTGAGTGGTACTCCCAATATAACGCAGGCCACACGGACATACAAGACAGTACACCGTGTGGCTTGTGTTACAATTCATTAAGCTGGTGATCCTTTTGGGCTCCTTCATCCCTGGTATTTGGTAACTAGTCACCTTTCTACTGTTTTTACATGCCTTGCATTTAAGGCAAGGATAGAATCCTGTCAATTTCCCAAATGGTGGAGGTTTTTCCTCTTTCTTACAGTGGCTTTGTACAATGTTCGATCCCAATGACCTAGCTCTCCTAAACGTTATTAATGGAGACTTAGGTAAATCCTTACCGATGACCGGGTCAGATCTGAGTATGTGCCAATTCTTCACACACTTTTTTCTGATATCCTGGGCATCGGTAGAGTAGTTCATAATCATCCTCATACTGTTCTGATTATTCTCCTGTCTCTTGGGTGACATTGGGCTTTCCTTTGAGATTAAATCAGATCTCAATTTCTTGTCAGCTTTCATTTTGGCCTCCTGTAATACATCCTTGGTATATCCTCTCATTGTATATATATATATTTGCCATTTTTATCATATTTACAAACCAAGCAACATCCAAAGCGATACAATTGTTAATAGCATAACTATTCTGGGTTACAGCAATACATGACAGTTATTTTAAAAAGCAGTCCCCTCATGATGGTAATCCACAAAACCACCACTTCTCCCATACTATCATGTTTAAGAGTACAGCCACGTGCTACATATATCGTTCGTTTTTCCTGTTGTGCACACCAAACAAACCCCTTATGCCTCAGCTGGATCAAGGCGGATGTAAGTTGCCTCCACAGCACAACATCTCTCTTGGCTACCAGACAGGCCACCCGTATAAAGATCCTCTCGGTACGTGTCCCCCCCAGCTCCTCCGATTGCCCCAGCAGTGCTGTCCTAGGGCCCGGGTCAGTCGAGCGCCCCGGAAACCGCTGAGATCTCCCTACCTACCCCATCCCAGAAGGAGCGCAACGCCGGGCTGTTCCATGCCACCTGATAGAAGTCGGCAGCAGAGAGAGCTCAGTGTGCGCTTCTAGCCTGATATCCTTTGCATGCAATGTGGGGAACGATATGTCACGTGTAGGTAGCTGATCTGGTCCATATGCAGTCGCAAAGACATCACCAGGTCCCTGAGGGGCAGCCTCTCTCCAGTCATCATCATTCAGCTCGCCCTGCCCCTCCCCCTTCTGTCTAAGAAAGGCGAAGCCATCAGGAGCATTGATAATCAAGGAACCCTCCAGGTGCCCCGTGAGATTTTGTCCTCAATGGGAATTGTAGTCGGGCAGTTAGGCATCAGGGGGGAGGTGGGTCAGCAGCTGAAGGAAACAGAAGAACTGTGTGTGGGACAGGGCATCATGATCTCAATTTTTGAATGGACATCAGGTTACCCCTCCCCCCCTGCTGGACATCTTCCACGTACGTAATTCCTAGCTGGTCCCATTGGGCAAAGCCTTCAAGGCTGGAGAGCTGTTGAAGCCATGTGCCTTGCCAGAGGGGAGGAGGGGGGCGGGGGGGTCTATCCCGTCAGGCAGTGGTTCCACCAAATAAAGTGTACCGCCACTTAGGTGCAGGATGGTGTCATTGGGGCATTCGGCCCCCATAAAGCAAGTCAAGAAGCCCCTTAAAGCCCAGTAGGTGAAGTTTCAAGCGATAGCCGGTTATCCCAGCCTCCCACAAACCATTCATTGATGGGCATCAGTTGCGCCGTTAGATAGTATCCATAGATGTCTGACACCCCAAGACCACAGTCGAAAGGAGATTTCCGCACCAAGCTCAATGCCACCCAATGGGTCTTACAGGCCATAGAAAGGATGTGAGTCTTGAGGTTGGAGAGTGGAACCTTCCTCGTCAGAGTGATATATTGGATAAGGAAAATTCACTAAGACGAGTTAATAGCGAGATAGGTTGCTAGGAGAAGCACCGGTCTATAGGAAGGCCCTCCTTAGGGATAACAATGTTAGTAGAACAGTCTAGGGGGAGGAGGGGTAACAACACCCGTCGTAACACCTCTGCATAGAAGGTCAGCAGGCGGGGTATCTTTTATAGTATTCAATGGAGAAGCCATCTGGACCAGAGGTTTTCCCCAACTTGAGTCTGAATTTGGCTTGGCCAACCTCTTCCTCCGGTAAAGGTTGGTTTTAATTCATGAGCCAGGGAACACAGGATCGAGGGCAGCAGAATGCCCCAGAGACTGGGTCTCTCTGTCTTCGATAAGGGCGTGGGTCACATTGCATAGAGGTTTCAATAGAATGCTTCAAAGACCTGAGCGATCACCAGCAGATCTTCCTGGAGATTGCCAGCAAAGTCTTGGACGACAGGCACTATTCTAGTGGAGATATTACAGGTCGCCAACCAATAAAGCAGCTTACTGGACTTGTCCCTGGACTCATAGACCCTTTGGGTTGAGGCTTTCCAAAACTACTTCAAGGGAAACCCTTCACAGCTTGGACCGCATTATGGCCAGAAGGCGATTTGCATTTTCTGTGCCAGAGCTTTAGATCCGGCACTCTAAACTAAGAAGTTGGCCCTCTAGATCTGTCTCCTGCGCTGATTGTAGAGATTCTCATCATCTCTCATAACCTTTAAGTAGCCCCCTCATGGTGAGTTTGCTTGATGCCCACAGCATTGTTGCAGAGGATACAGAGTCCTCATTAGTTTGAAAAAGGCTTGCAGCTCCTACTTTAGGAAAAAGGTATACGTGGGGTCCGTTAGATGCCACAAGTTGGATCTTCAGATTGGGTGCTGAGTCTGCGGTTGTGCACCCCACTTAGTAAAGAGGGGGCATTATTGAATATACCACACAGAGGAATCCGGACAGACTACAGTGATACAGGGGTGGGGAATTCCTATCTCCTGAGGCCCGAGACATCTAGATTTCTTAGGAGGGCAAGAGGTTTTAATTTGTATTTTGTCCAAAGGACAAGTAGACAGTCTTATGGTAACCCGATACACAGCTGTTCAACCCTGTTGGGCATAGCTTTGTTAATAAGTAGTGCTGAGCATTTTAATGGCAGTGAAAGGGTCAATGCAAAACCTGGAGCCTGCACTTTAATTTCCCCAGAGCAGAATAACATGATAAAGCAGAGCTCAAAGTTGCAGCCAGCTCCATAGACTCGCGTGGGTTCCAGGCCCCCCTGTTCCTTTAATTTTCTTTGAGCATTAGACAAACATCGAGCTTCTGCAGTTCCGGTACACTCATAGCACAGGCATGTGAGAGGCTGCCTTATCTGCCTCTTGCTCTGACCTGAACTGTATGACCCCTGCCTTTTATTCTCTGCTCCACTCTTGCTCCTCATACAGCCCCAAGATCCCAGCTCATCTTCAACTCACTTTGCTTTCTCTTCTCATGCAGCTCGTGCACCCCCTTCTTTGCACTTTGCCTTTCCTGTACACATTATGTTTTAACCTGTGCCTAAACATGCTAACCGCACCCCACCACCCTCCGCTGCCCTCTCTAACAGCCTTGACACGCTCCCCTTGGCCTCTCACATCTTACGTCATCCAGGGCTGAGATTAAAGCGAATTAGTTTCTCCATGAGGCTTTAATGCAGGCCTAGGGCCACCCCCATTTCTGTCCTTGCACTAGGCCTCTCGTCTCACTTTGTGCCTACACCAGGGGCATTTTGAACATACCGCTGTAGCAACTACAGCAGCTGTGGAGTTCTTGATGGGCCTCTTCAGTCTGCTGGTCCGCAGACAAAGGCCCATAATGGATTTGAAAGGGTGGGTGGGTGGGTGAAAGGGTGGATGAATAGATGCATGGATGAATGAGTGAAAGGGTGGATGGATAGATGTATGGATGAATGAGTGAAAGGGTGGATGGATAGATGCATGGATGAATGAGTGAAAGGGTGGATGGATAGATGCATGGATAAATAATTGAAAGAGTGGATGATAGATGCAAACATTAATGAGTGAAAGGCTGGATGGATAGATGCATGGATGAATGAATAAAAGGCTGGATGGATAGTTCAATGGATGAATGAGTGGAGTGAAATGGTGGATGGATAGATGCATGGATGAATGAGTCAAATAATGGATGTAAGGATGGATGAGTGAAAGAATGGATGGATAAGTGCAAGGGTGAATGAAGGGATGTATGAGTGGATGGATGGGGTGAAAGTGGATGGATGAGTGGATGGATGGCTGAATGAAAGGGTGGATTAATGGGTGAGAGATGAAGTAGATGAATGGGTGGCTGGGTGGGTGGATGGATGGATGAATCAGTGGGTGGTGGGTGGCTGGGTGGAAGGGTTGATGGATGTATGGGTGGATAGTTGAGTGTAAAGGTGGATAGAGGGATGAGTGTAAAGGTGGATGAGGGATTAGTGAAAGGGTGGATGGATATATGAGCAAAACAGAAGATGGATGGAGTGAAAGCATAAATGGAGGAAGTGAAATGGTGGAAGCATATATGAGTGAAAAGGAGGATGGATAGGGTGAATAGATGGATGAGCGAAAGGATGGATGGAGGCATGAGCAAAAGGATGGATAAATATGAGTGAAAAGGAAGATGTGTGGGGTGAAAGGATAGATAGATGAGCAAAAGAATATATGAGTGAAAGGAAGGCCGGATGGATTAGTTTGATCAAAAGGTTAGGAGATGGAAGGATAGGTTTGAACAGGGGCTTTGTGAACACCCCACTTTAGCAGCTACAGGAGAGGTGGAGCTTTTGATGGACCTCTTCTGTGTGCAGCTCGACAGTGGAGGGATGTGTGGGTGAAAGGAGTGAGTGTAAATGTGGCTGGCTAGATGGATGGATGAATGAGTGACAGATGGTTCAGTGACGGGGATGGTGGATGGACAAAGGATGTTATAATGAAGGAAAAGGTGAATGGATGAATGGGTTACATGGTGTATGATTTAGGGATCGAAATGATGGATGAATGTAAAGGATAAATGTATGGATGAATGGGAGGCTGGGTTGATGGATGGGTAGAAGGGTTGGTAGATAGATGAGTGAAAGGATGGATGGATGAGTGAAAGGGAGGATAGATGGATGGTGTGAAAGGGTAGGTGTATGGATGAGCGAAAGGATGGACGGATTGCTGAAATGGATAGATTTGGAGATGGATGGGTAGGTTTGGATATGGATGAGCAGATGGACTGACAGATGAACAGATGGACGAATAGATTGGTGAAAGGCTAATGGGTGAAAGAATGAGAGAATGATAATGTAAAGGTGGAATGCTAGATATCAGTGGGTGAAAGGATGAATGGATAGATGCTTAGCTGGAAGAGACAGCTATTCTGGAGAGGATTCCAATGACGACTTTTGCTTGCTTGGTGGTATAAGAGCTTTGTATCAAAGGTCGGGGGTATTTTAATTTTCTGGTTACTCACTTGGCCTGCACTATGCTCCTTTCTCTACCTAGGGATTATCAGGTAGGCGTGGTACTGTTTGCCAGTGCATTCTTTCTAGACAGCCAGTATTTGGTCCATAAAGGCCTCATTGCCATAGAAATTCCTGGCACTGAACAAAACTACTTTGTAAAAGAGCAGAATGCTGTCACACACAATGAAGCCAGCCAATAGATAGGGGAAAACTTTTTAATAAAAACAAAAGGTCTTGGTTAACTAAGATTTAATTAGGGGCTCAAATGTTAAAGAAAGTCACAAAAGTACACCCATGATATATGTCCTTGTATTAATGCAGTGTTGGACTTGGCCCTTTTCCCCCAAAATGTTTCGCTTTTCGACCCCCTAATTTGAGATGTCTCCCCCATGGTAAGGGTTACTGCATAGGCCATGTGTGGTGTGAGATGCCATGTTAATGTGTAATGTCATGCAATGGTGTGAGCACTTGTCAATTCCCCCCATTGTGTAAATGTACCCTGGTGAACTGCTATTTTTAAAATGGATGCCATGACTGTGCGTTGTGCCACCTGACTGCAGTAGGTTAGCGGTCTAGATGTTAGGTACCCAGCCATCCCTGCTTTTGGAGGGAAAGCCTGGCACCCAGGGTGCTCTACTCCTCCCGCCGAGCCAGTTTAAACCAGTTCCCCAGAGAATTCCAGAAGCTGCTGGCACTGTCTGGAAGGTGGGGTGAGGGGGATATAAATAAGGGGGATGTGCCACCATGTTCGGAGAGACAGAGCTGGGACAGAAACGTGAGGGGACCTGCTGCCAGGGGATACCGCCACTTGGGCCTGTGTGCTGGACCCTGCACCCATCCATCACCCCTCTACTGTCCCCAGGGCTAGTGGATCCCCACTTCAGGAGTTCAGGCTGCTGTGTAGGAGGAGGGCCACGCTGCAGTGGGGATGGTGAAAGCCTACCGCCCTGTTTTGATGATGCCCCCACTAACTGCTGACCTGGCCCAGTAGAAGAAGGCGGGCCCCCCTAGGTCCCTGAAGCTGCCGGGACCTTGCGCCATGCTAGCGCTGTGCCCAGAAGCGCCTAGAAGGGAAGGAGTATCTTGGACCCCCCAGGAGGTGAGGAGTGTTACCCTGGGGCTTGCTGCTGGGACTGTCCGCCCCCCCTTTCCTTGTGGGATGCATGAGAAGCGCTGTTCCACTGGAACCTGCGGTGCCTCGTGAGTGCTTCCTGCTAAGCGCTATACTGCCTGAGACCCCAGCGCTGTGGTAAAGGAGCCATGCCCACCTGCCCTCAGAGCTGTGCCTTCTAAGCGCTGCGCAGCTGGAAGAGGCTGCTTTTGTGCCCACCATTTGGTATTGGCCTAGGAACTGTGGGCCCTTTGAAGCGCTGGGGCCTTGAAGCGCTATGCCCACAGAGCGCCGTGCTGCAGAAGTTCTGTGTGGCCCACAAAGGAACTGATTGTCTGAAAGCGCTGCGGGTGCCTACCCCGCGTGAGGATGCGCCGCTGGTTGCCCATTTAAATAAAAGCGGGAGCCTACCCCGTGTTTTGATGCCTCTTTCGAGGGTGCCCACCCCGCGTATCGCCGCGCTTTGCCGCAAGAAGAACTCAACGCCGCCGCCCTGGGAACGTGAGGGAGAAGAGGCGCTATCCCGCCTGATCACCGCCGCGGCCCGGCGCCCCCTCGTCGAGGTGCCCGCTATTTCCTGCATTCCTGTCGCGGCCCCCGGAGAAGGAGAGGGCCGCCGTGACATTGAAGAAGCTGCGCTGGGCTCTGCGAAGCCGTGAGGGGCGGCATCACGTGGCTGGGGCGCTGGTGACGTCACCGGCCGCGCCCCCCCAGCCGCCGCACACAGATTGGCTGTTGACGGCGCGCCCCCTGGAAGCTGCGCACCGATTGGCCGGCTCGCAGGAAGAAGCCGGAGGGGCTGTGGAGTGCCCACAGTATCGCAAACGTCTTGTGAGGGCGGAGGGGGAGCCTTGAGGCAGTCTGTCGGTGCCTGCCCCCTCCGCGGCGAAAATCCCTGCGGCCTGTCAGCGTCCCGGGCCCCCAAGAGGAGGGACCCGGGTGGAGAGCTAGGTGGCGGCGGCGGCCGAGACGCGGGAAGAGGCTGGCTAAAGCCCCGGGTCCCCATGAGAGAGGAGGGGCCAGGGTGAGGCTGGGAGAAGAGCTGTCTTCGGTCGGAGCTCCAAGGAAGGGCTGAGGAGGGCCCCAGTGCCGCGGGAAAGTGTTGCCTGCCCGGAAGAGAACAGCCCGATGCCTGCAGGGCTCCCGGTGGTGAGTGAGCCCTGCAGCACCTACAGAGCCACCTAGGAGCCCAAAGACATCGCAAAGAGCCCGGTGAGTGGGGCTCAACTGTGAGAGGGTTGGGGGTGTGTCGGGGCATATGGTCGGTGCCCGCCCCCGGGAGCCATCATGTATTTAGGGAGCCCCAGAAGAGGGACTCCCTCACGCCACCCACACAGGACTGCCTTCGTACCAATGCCCCGCTGGACAGAGGGTAGTGACAGCGATTTGGGGCATTATTAATTTAAGGGCCACCCCATGTAGGAAGCCTGACCTGTCAGGAAGGGGGCTATGTTGAAAATGCCTCAGTGCTTTACGCCCCGGGATAGGGTTGTGCCTACAGTAATGAGTTTGCCTGATCCCATGCCGAAAGTGGAGGTCAGGCTATGAAGTTTATTTGCAGAAGGTCTTGCCTCAGTTGTTATGCCACTGTTAATAGGATGATACCGGCCTTGGGTGCCTAATGTTTTCAATGCTAAGTTTATGCCTAATGTTTTATTGTACGCTTAAAGCCTGCTGCTAAGGTGATACCAAGGATTAATGCCTGTGTTTTCCCTGCAATACTGACCTTGTGTTACATACCAATTGATAACATTTGTTTTTATTTTCAGCCCTGGACGCTAATGGACTTACTTACCTTTTTCTTGCTTTTCCCATTTTCCTTGTAAATAATCCCCCTGGTATCCATTGCCCTGGCGCCAGTTGGCGCCCTATTGTGATTACTGTGCTTTACTGTGTTTTACCTTTGCAGGTTGGAGACAATACATGAGTTATTCTTTTACTTCCAACCCAGTGTCGTGTCTCTTTTGTAGTGTGCCTGGTGTGTCGTCTGTGGGTACTGCGTGGATGCTTCACACATGTCCTCAGGAGTTTGGCCTGCCTGCTCTGTTCCATGCTACCCCCCTGTGGAATTGGTGACCCCAGTTCTTACATGCAGATTTACTTTTTTCATGAATTCACATGAATTTCCTTAAGTAGGCCAGAAAACCATAATCCTAGAAAATATTTGTGAATTGCATTTTTAGCATAAGCAAAGATGAGTGTGCTCCAGCGTAAATCTGTTCAGTGTTTAAAAGTTCACTTTTTCTCCAACCACATTTTTCCCAGCCCTGGAAGAAACTTTACTTCTGCTGTTGTCGGGGATAAATTTCCAACCTTTCTCAGTATGCAAAAAGATTACAGAAGAGCTGGTGAAAAACCCCAAAATTCAAATCCATCTATAGTATTAACCTGACATAACCAGAGAGGCTATTAGCAGAGCTCTTCTGTAATGAGATTGCTGCCATTATTTGACGGCGCACTACGTGACACCAAAGGGCCACATCTGTCATTGCTTGTTTTAACGCAGCACAGCAGATCTCTTTATACATTCTTAGAGACTGTTAACATTCCAAGAGTGAATCTTAATCATAGGGGAAAGTGGTATGGTGAATACAGGACACTTGGGGACCCCCCAAAGATAGGGACAGTCTGCATGTGGCAGCCCAGAGCCCAGCTAAGAAGTCTGAGATGTTGCATCAGAGATCTTGAAAAACGAATACCTGAAAAGCAAGAACAAACTTACAACAATGTAACAATCCCATAGAAACCAACATAAGTCCAGGGTGCAAATTTTAAATGAGGGTTTGTAATATTTGAAATGAGGTGTAGGCAATAGGCAGAAATAATATAATGGAGATTAAGGCAAACATGGATGTGACTTCAAGTAGGCTGTGCTTGGAGAGAATAAGCATGTAGAAAATGGAAACTAAGGGGAACTCAATTTACAAGAAAAAAAGGACAGGCACTGTAGAAGGCTGGCTTAGTATATGGTGCAATTTATTAAAGTGAAGCATCTTTCACTAATCCAGGTAACCTGTATGGTGATTTAAGTAGTCTTAGACAATCATAGAAAGCTCTATAAGTGGTAGCTGTGGAGAGCAGCCTTCAGGCTTAATCCAGGAGTGTTAAGCAGCTTGTGTTTACCAAAACTAATCATATGGTGTAGGTTAAACGAAAAAGAACCACACAGTGTAGTTAGAAAACTAGGTCTATTTATTATACACACTCACTAACACATTAGTATATCTCCTACCCGGAGATATCAATACAATACCCACAATACTTCAATTGTAAATGGGTAAGTAAGCACACATACACAGTGGTTTCCAGGGGGAGACCAAACCATATACTAAAGAAGTGGAATGCGAACTGCAATCGAAGTCGGGACTTGGACCAAGAGACTCAGAAGAGCTGGGCACACAAGGAACCACCCAAGGTACGTACCCAGGAATTCCACGGAGGCTGTGTGCAGAGTGGAAAAACAGCTGCATACTCAATGTAAGTCAATGGGAAAGTCGCAGTTGCAGTTTTCAAGAAGGACCCTAAAGAAACCCAGTGGAAGACAGAAGGTTGGAGAGTCACCCCACCTGTAGATACCCCAGGAACCGGCATACTAACGCTAGAGAAGCCGGGTGCATAGGTGCAAAGTGAAATCAGAAACCACTGTAGCCTATAGTTGAGGACTACAGGAAGGATGCCGCTGGCAACAAAGGTGAATGAGTCGGGTGGAAACCAAGGAAGGATTCTTGAAGAGAAGGACCTGATAGAGAGTGAACAGAGTCTATGCCACTCGAAGATGACCAAGAGGCACGGAAGAGTACTGACCACCGATGACGAATGATGCTGAGTGATGACGGTGGCCTTGTCACTGCAGCTGTGAGGACCGGGCGATGCTGTGGAAGACCAGGAGCCGTTCACTAGCTGTCACACTTCGGAAGTCGAGAACCAGGGGGGTCGGTGTCCAGCGGGAGCACCAACAAGCCTTGGGAGCAGCAAAAGATGTGGTAAACTAAAAAGGAGCAACGTTGGGACCAACAAGGTCCAAGGGACTCACCAGTTACAGGAGAGTCAGAGTAGGCCCCCAGCAAGCAGGGAACCCACTGAAGCCAAAGAAGAAGGTCGAAGGCCCAGGAGTCGCAAGAGGACCTCAACCAGTTCACCAAAGATGCAGGCCCATGGTGCAGCGGATGCGGTGAGGACGAAGATCTTGGCAGGAAGAGATGCTGCAGGCTGGATCTTCTTGTAGCCCGAAGATCTCTGGAGTTCAGATCCAACAAGCCTTGGCAACGGCAAGTCGATGCAGTGGACAGGGATTCTGTTCCAGCGGTTCCGACGAGGGATACTGGCCTCAAACTTGCTGAGAGGACAGGTCAGGCCTTGAGAGAGTTGCAGAACCACCACCTTTGTTGCTGAGCCTTTCGAAGTCAATGGGACGTCGGGACCAAGAGACCTGTCAGCTTCATTGCGGTGCCTGCAGATGGCAGAGGAGTGACTCCTTCACTTAAAGGGAGATTCCTTCAGGCGTCTTTGATGCCCACATGCCTGGAGAAGAACCTGGAAGAAGCAAAGGCCGCAAAGAAGACTTGCAGAACAGCAAGACCAGGAGCAGCAGGAGTCTTCCTTGGTGCTGTCTCGGTTCCAGGCGAAGTCCAGGTGTTGAAGTGGTTTCGGGTTTGAATCTTATCCCATGACTAATCTGAAGAGCCACCCGCAGGTAAGCCCTTAAGTACCTTAGTGAAAGGGTTGGAACGATTTAAGGGTCCTTCACAGAGGAGGGGCTGGACAGAGGGGAAGATACTCCCAAGTCCTTTGTTCAGTTTCGTGCCAGAGCGGGAGCCAAGGGCTCCCTGAACTGGCTGAAACTGTAGTATGCAAGGAGGGCACCGAATGTGTCCTTCAAAACAGTCTGGTGGTGCAGGCAAACGTCCACACCCCAGCCCAATACAATAAGTCCTGTGACGGGACACCTATTGTTCTACCTTCCCCAGCTCAGCTCAGCAGCTGAAGGGCAGAATCGTGTCTGGGGTCAGCAGCAGCACTAGCTTGCTGGCAGACATAGAAGGCTGTTACTGAGAGTACTGGGGGCTTCCCAGAGGAGCCCACCTCCCCCAGTGCATGGAATCATACCTCCAACACTGGTAACAGTGTTAAGGTATGATTCCAACATGTTTGATACCAAACATGCCCAGGTTTTGCACATCCAATATATAGTTAGCCATGGTGTAATGACACATGGCCACTGTATGTATCAAAATGGCTGATTGCACTTACAAAGCCTGGAGGATTGATTCCGGGGTTTGTAGGGGGTGCCCTGCACATGCAGGGCACCCTCACACTTACAACGTAGCACCCTGCCTTCAGGATTGAAAGGCCTGCTTTAGAGGTGACATAGGTTTTAAGTGGAGTGACCTCCGATATAAGGAAACTCATATCTGACGTAAGTGGTGCTAGCACCAACTTACACATTCTGCACTGGCAGGCCTGTAGTCACAGAGGGAGTGGTCTCTCAGGGGTGGCATAATACAGGCTGCAGCCCATGGTAGACCCCTAGTGTACCTATGCCCTGGGTACCTTAGTACAATATACTAGGGTCTTACATGGGAACACCAGCAGCCAATTGGGAAGGTACCAAAGTACTTACTACTGTCATATTTATATACTCACCAGATAGGACCCTATTCTCATCATAGGCGGTAATTTTTGTCCCAAAGGAAAAGTGTAAAAATAATGAAATAAAGCAAGAAACCGTGTTGGTGCAGTCGAGTGATAAATAATCGCACTCCACGTTGTGACAAAAAGTGATTAAAATTGGCAGACACACTTTTATCACAATTACTTCATTATTCACTAAGTGTGATCTGTCAAATTAAAAAATAGGCTGGTTGCTATCCTTGCATACCAATACCAAATGCCAACATGTTTATTTGCCACGAAATTTTTGGCAAGTTCTTCAAGCCAATCACTTTGTCACATCACCAGTGTTGGACACACCATTCTTGCAGACTGTCAATTGAAAAAGTGCAGAAAAAGACTATGTTAAAAACACAACTGTTCACCCCCTGAAAAGTCCATATTCTGAGGTTAAATACATAATAGTTACCCTCAATCAGCTTATGTCTCTCATACCAGCTTGTGAGGTAAACTTGTAGTGTAAAGAACTCCTTATGTGAGACCTCCTTTATGATTGACCCTTCAGTTGTTTTGTCAATCTAAACACATGCCCCAAAAAAGGGGAGTGCGAGTTTCTCAAAAAACATGTTGGAACTTGCACATACTGCATATTGTTGCACCAACAGTCTCAATGTAACTATGTAATCATGAACATTAATCTAAGCTTAATGTCTTGTGATCCCTTAATGTATTCTAATGTTATGAAAGACTAGCATTCAACCAATTCCCACTAGAAAATGCATTGTTCAGCGGTCACCACATGCCCAACAAAAGGAAGCAAAAGCAGGCAAAACACTCGTACCAACTCCTTCTACATCTAGTTTCAATGCAAGTACTGGGCTCTCAATCTCGGGGCATTATGCACAACAACTGCGCGACCACCCTGTTTGATCATATCTCTTTAAGCGTTACCCCAAACCAATTCCAAAACATCTAGGAGCATCGGCTCTCAGACATTCCAGGCCACCCCACTCCTCACAGGCTGAGGCTTCACAGAGCACAGCGTCTCGTCCTGCATCTTGCTGCTGCCTCTATGAGTGTTTAAAACTCTTCGAAGGGCGGTAATGTGATGACGTCACCAGCGTGTTGTGCGCGGCCGCCATCTTAGAGTGTGGAAGTTCTATTTTTCTCAGAAAGTAAACAGTTATCGTCCTGTTTCAGATAATTGGAGACCAAAACTACGGTATATACATGGTATCTATGAGCGCAATCTTCAAACCTGGGGGCAGGAATGCTCACACGTATTGAGTTGTTACAATAAAATCAGGAGAAAAGTTGCTTATGAGAGTGTAAGTTCAAATAAAGGCAACTTTATTAGACAAACAGAGTGATGTGGCTAACAAACAATGCTCGTGAAACTTCTGACACAAATGCATGTGCATAAAAAATATCTATTGGGCTCAACTTTAGGAACTGGATAAGGAACACAATAGCATTGTATTATGGCTATTTGTTTATAACTTCAATGAGACTTTATCAATAAGGTTCCACAATAGAGATAATTTTCCGTCTGTTCCCACAAAAGACACAACCACATTGAAAGGCAGAGTAGAGAGACACTGGCAGAAGCACCGTCACTGATACCAAAGGCTTTGAATTCAAAACAGGAAGATAGTAGCATGCAAGGTAAATTAGCCAACCCTATTCCACTCGATGACTTCAGTAAGCCCCTGTTGATCACTTCTTTCTTGATAAATCCATTGTGCTTCTTTTGAAAGGAGGACCTTTTCAACATTTTGTGGGTTGCCCAGTACTTTCTCAAAGACTCTATGTTTCGCTGTATGGCAGTGTTGTACTAATCTGGTTGTCAGTTTTCCCGCCTTTATGGTGCTCAGATGTTCTTGCATCCTGGTCTTAATCTTTCGAGATGTTAGCCCTATATATTGAAGGCCACATTCACAAAGTAATCTGTATACCACATTAGTGGTATTGCAGTTACTGAAATGGTTAAGAAACCACTCCCTCCCTGATTTTAGAATTACGCTCGTAGTTTTCTTAGTTAAAAGACAAACCGAACAGGATCCACAAGGGAAGTGCCCCTTTGGAATGGTAGTCTCATTAGTTTTCACTACAGAGGGAACACGAGTATGGACCAGTTTGTCCTTCAAATTGCTAGATCTCTTAAAGGCAAACCTGGGGGGTGGAATCTTAAAGTCCTTGTTTGATAAAAGAGACCAGTGCTTGCGAATAGACTGTCTGATCCTGGTTGCTACCGGATCAAAAGTCATGACTACCGGGACACATTCATCCTTTTCTTTCACAATATTCTCTAAGAGGACACTACGTGGGGTGCTGAGGGCTCTTTTCGTGGCTTTTTTAATTATTCTTGACGGATAATTCCTCTGCTGCAACTTTGTTGTTAATCCCTGAGATTGTTCCATATAGGCTTCGGTTGATGAACAGTTCCTTCTATAATGCAAGAACTGCCCTACCGGAAGGTTATCCCTAAATGCTCTAGGGTGGTATGAGTCATAGAGTAATAATGAGTTTCTGTCCGTTTCCTTTTGATGAACACGTGTGGTAATTGCCTCTTCCTTGGCTTCTATAACTAGGTCCAGATATATACCGGTATTATGGCTGGAGGACCATGTGAATCTCAAGCTGGAATCCTGTAGGTTAAGCCAGTTGAGAAATTCCAAAAGAACCTCTTCAGTTCCTGACCAAATGCAGAGCACGTCGTCTATATACCTCTTCCAGAGGCATAAATTCCTCTGGAAGGGATTGATGGAATGATAGACAACGTGCTCTTCAAACTGCCTGACATAGATGCATGCCAGACTGGGTGCCATAGTAGCACCCATAGATGTTCCTGTTGTTTGGAGGTACAGCTTGTCTTTGTAACTAAAGTAGTTCCTAGTTAGGGCTAATTCGACGCATTGCATCACAAACGATTGAGGAGCGTCATAGAACCACTCTTGCTACCCCAGTGCGCGAGCTGCTGCCACCAGCGTGGCGTCCTGGGGGATACAAGTATAGAGTGATTCTATATCGATCGTGACAAAGAATTTATGTTCTTGATCAAATTGCATGCCATCTAAGATGTTCAAAACCTCTGTGGTGTCTTTTATGAATGATTGTTGGTTAATGACTGATTCACGGAGAGAAAAATCAGCATATTGTGACATGGGTTCTAAAACAGATTGAATACCCGACACTATAGGTCGTCCAGGGGGGGGGGGCTTGTGAATTTTGGGAAGTATATAGAAGGCGGGAGTCCTGGAATTATCATTGACCAAGAACTCTGCCTCCTTCACCGTGAACCATTTATTTTCTTTAGCTTTGCCCACCATCTCCCGTATAGCCTTTAGAAGTTCTTGTACCGGATCTCGACTGAGGGGCTGATAGTTGGTACGTACCTCCAACAGTCTCATAACCTCAGCATAATAATTTTTAGAGTTCAAGACAACCACTGAGTCCCCACCCTTTTCTGCTGACTTTATAGTCAATGAGTGGTTGCCTTGTAAACTCTTCACTGCATTCCAGTCTTCCTTGGTCATGTTTTTGTACTTAGATCTATTATCTTTTCTTTCAAAACTGGCAATATCTTGCAATACTTTGGTTTCAAACACTGCAACTACAGGACCCACTGAGGTCGCCGGAGGACAGAATGATGATGGTTTTGTCATATAGTTACTGCTTACCTATATACCGTGTTAAGTTAGCATGAGCTTATTAAATGTTTAAACGCCATTTTTCCTTTTTGCTGCTTCTGCACATGGCACATAATTGTTGTTTTAGCTTTCAGCCTAGAAGAGCGTTGTGATTTACATGAGAATAACATGTTATTGCTTTGATATCAGCTCTGCTTGGTAAACTATGTCTGTACAGTGAGTGCTGAAGCTTCAAGGATAACTCGACACAGTATTGTTGTGAGGTCTGAACTTCGCACCTTCATAGACATAACATAAGTGCAGCTTCTGCCAAATTCTGGCTTTAGGCGCGTTTTATATTGCTTTGCTTAGAGCACACGATACACACTTGATGCGGTTCGCATGCAGAGAGCTGGTGGAAGCTGATGTGATCCCTTCACACTAGGATCTTGAGGTATGGGGCCGCCCTGCTAAAACCCAAAGAGACCTTCTGAGATATTAATATAATATGCTAGTTAGGGAGGGTGAGAATTAGGTGTTGTTAACCCTTATTCATTACAGCATTTTAGCATGCTGTCACCTTTTGCTTTCTATGGACTAGTGACTATGCTGATAACTTTGCTTCTGATAATATGTTTCCTTGTATTATCTAAGATACTGCGTTTGAGAAAACGGCATTAGTAAATAAATATTTCAAATGTGCACGTGTCCTCATTTACTCCACGTTCTGGTTTGAAATGATTGTATAATGAAAGAGTGCTCATGTGTTCCACGTAACCTGAGGTATCGTAAGTTCATGTTCTGGTTTGTCTAAACATTGGGAGTTTGTTATGACCAATGAGACACTGTTGCTAGCTCGGAAAGGGGATTTTGGGTACTGAGGTGAATTTTGGGTCACCCTAATTCTCTGAGGTTTCAAATCTCTATGCACAGTTCTGTAGGAGAACGGAATCCCTGCTACATGGCGCCCGATCGTTGGTGGTCTTATATCATGACACTCGAGTAGTATATCATTCACTCCTTAACACCCTCACTGTCGTTTCCGGTAAACGGTGGTGTCGTACAAAACCTACCTATTTTTGAAATAGGTCTTTTCAAGCTTGAATCTTTCTAAAACGGTTTTCTTAAATTCCTACCCAGTTGTGCTACAAAGTTTACTTTGTTTTTCTACATTCCTGTGCTGTCATGGCCCAGCCGGTGGACATTCCGCAGCATAGTCGCATTGCGGTGCGCAATCATTTGCTGAATTACAATGTACCCGTTGAGGGCTTGGCTGTGATAATGGTGGTGAGTGCGGAAGCAGCTTACCCATACGAACTCTTTTATTCGTGGGTGACGTTTCCGGCTGTGGACGCTAATTCTGGTGTGTTCCACACTTACACTCCCTCACCTGTACCGAATGAATATACTCCGTACAGGGCACAGGAAGTACCTATTGATACTTGGCAGCATCGCGTTTGGTTTGGTGGCGCCCTACCCCATTCTTTAACTGCTCCGAGGTTAGGTCCTTTGTCCATTCCAGGCGCAAATTGGCCTATTTTGGCTGGATTTACTCCTCACCCTCTACACGGCAATTGTGCTCTTGCTGAAATTCGTAGACTACATGTGGTCTCTATTGCCGTGATTAGAGCTTTAGTGCAATTGGTGTTTTAATATACACAGTGAAAAGAAAGACTGTAAGGACGCACAATCTATTCTAAATGACCTCTCCCTACTGGGGCTAACACAACGTAATGTGGGCCCAACACACCTGGCAGGGCATACCCTAGATCTAATATTAGCCAATTTCCCCTCAGTCACCTGTCTACCTCCCACCCAAGTCAGCTGGACTGACCATTTTATTATTGAGTTTCATACCCCTCACCCCAAACCTACCTCCCAAGGGACGATCTCCCTTCCCAGTGAACGACGTCAATGGCATAAAGTCAATGAAACTACTTTTTCAGACAAATTCATTGAACCCTCCATTACTACTTCGGAAAATATTGAAAGCGCCCTCGAAAAATTTGCAAGAGCAACAAAGATTGCCATAGACACTATAGCCCCTCTTAAACAATTTAGACCCCGCCCAGCCAACAAACAGGAAATATGGTTTTCTGATAACCTTAGGATATTAAAACAAACAGCTAGGAAGCTAGAGAAGAAATGGAGAATTTCCCACCTAGCGACCGACAGGAGCCTCTACTGGGATTCATTAACCACCTATCATAAAGCTATCCGTATTGCGCGGAAAACCCACATAGCATCCCTTATCACGGCCGCAGACAACTCCCACAGGGTCCTATACCAAGTACTACAAACCTTTGTCAAACCGACAGCGTGTGAAAGCTCCGACATTTCATCACAAAAGCTCTGTGATGGAATATCCCAATTTTTCTCTAACAAAATAAATACTATCTACGAGAAAATAGTCAACTCTAATAATATCATGACCAGAGATGCAGGTCCCGCCTTCCACAAAACAGAATATAATCAAAACTCTCATACCCTAGATATTTTTCCTCCTATTACCTCAAAGGAGTTGTCATCACTTACTATACAGATCAAAAGTGGCAGCCCTGATGATATCATTCCAGCCAGACTTATGCCCACCTTACTGGCAGCCTTATGTCCTACGTTTGAAAAACTTATCAATCTGTCACTTAGTACAGGCTCTGTCCCCAGACAATGGAAGCAGGCACTAGTTAGGCCCATCAGGAAAAACACCGCTATACCATGGACCGAACTAGCAAACCTCAGGCCCATCTCCCTGCTACCGTTTTTGGGAAAACTCACAGAGAAATATGTAAACCGACACTTATCCAGCTACATTGAAATAGCTGGCGGCCTAGACTATTCCCAATCTGGTTTTAGGCCGAAACACAGTACAGAGTCCACCCTCCTGTCTGTTACCGATGACTTACATATGTTCCAGGACAAAGGATACTCTGTGATCCTAGTGTTACTAGATCTGTCGGCAGCGTTCGACACCTTGTCACATAAGATCCTTATTGACCGGTTGTCGAACGTAGGAGTCAAGAACAAAGCCCTTGCCTGGCTAAGGAGTTTCCTATCCGATCGCACCCAGACTGTCACCATGGGTGCATATCGATCAGCGGAGGTAGAGATTTCAAAAGGGGTGCCACAGGGCTCCTGTTTGAGCCCAACACTCTTTAACATCTATGTGGCACCCCTGGCAAGAGTGATGCGCAAATTTGGTTTCATCCCGGTGTCATATGCGGATGACACGCAGCTCCTCTGCAGGCATGAAGGCCGTTGCACAGTGGATGTCTACCAACTATCTACAGTGCAACGTTAGCAGGACTGAAGTTATGCTATTCGGAGAGGCCAAATTATTGTGGACCCCGGACTGGTGGCCATCTTATCTTGGTACGGTCCCAGAGCCCAAACAGGTCGTCAAAACCTTGGGATCCGCCTTGATCAGGGATTGTCGCTTAAACAGCATAGCAACTTCATTGCAGGCTCTTGCTTTCACATCATTAGCATGCTGCGCAAAATGTTTCCCTTGCTGCCTGACTCCTTTAGAAAAACTCTAGTGCAGGCCCTTATTTTGAGTCGAATAGACTACTGTAACGGTTTGCTTCTCTCCGCTAACGAGGGAGTGTTGGCTAGACTCCAGGTAGTCCAAAACACGGCGGCCCGCCTTGTCCTAAATGCCCCCCCAAGAACAGCATCTAAACCACTCCTAAATAAACTACACTGGCTTTCCATCCGACAAAGGGCAAAATTTAAAATATGCTGTATTATTCATAAAAGCATAAATGGACAAGGCCCTACCTACCTGGAACAGAAATTCATGCCCTACATCCCCTCTATATCCCTTAGATCCAGCACAAACCATTTACTGGTAGTGCCTCGTGCCAAAAAAAACAGACACGGAGGCAAAGCATTATCAGTAGCAGGACCCACTTTGTGGAATGGACTCCCTCTGACTCTCAGACTATGCACTGATCATCTGAAATTTAGAAAACACCTTAAAACCCTGTTGTTTAAAAATGAGATTTAGCCTTTTTATCACTCATCTTCTTTGCATATGTAAACCGGCCAAAAGCGCAGAGATACTCCAGTTGGAGTCGATTCCAGCGCTATATAAACTCGTAAATAAATAAAATAAATAAATACATAGCCCGCAATCTTCTGGGTGGGCCCCCGGGGGGGGGGGTGCGGCGCTTCCAGCCGGACAGGGCGGTTTGAAGCTCAGTCCCGTAATGGTCAATGCAGTGATGGGCAAGCGTCCCCAGGATAAGGATGAGTTTCCTTTCTGGCTTGCCGAGAAGTTTGACCAGTTGGAAGCTGTATTTTCTAACACGACTCCTGGTGAAAAACACAGGATTCTGACACTTAGTTTGCCAAAAGATTTGGCCCCTGAAATCGGTGACTGTGAAACCTGGGGTAGAACATTTGCGGCGGTCTATGCGAAGTGTTACGGCACTCCGTCTATGGCTGTCCTGCCTGCGGTCCTTAAACGTGTTCAGGATGATCACGGACCAGAGGCTGCGGTTGAATTGGGTATGCGCCTGTGTGGCACCTTTGATGTGGTTTGCGATCTCATTCTTGCTAATGTCAAGGGGGATGCAGTGAACTTTCAGGTGGCTAATGCTTTGGCGGCAATTCCCGATGCCGAGAAACCCCGACAGTTAGCGAGGATTATTGTGACGGCTTATAAGACCGTGGGTCGCAATAGTAGGGGTCTCAAGCCTTTTTCTATTAAAGAGAAAAAGCAACCCCAAGGGCAGACTTCAGAAACGGAAGTTCAGCCCAAGTCTAAAAAACAAAATTGGCCTAAAAAACAGAAACAGGGAAAGCAACAGCAACAACAGCAGACACAGGAATCTCGTCCTGCATCTCCGTTACCTGCGCAAAAACAGAACGTGTTTATGACTTGCGCGATCGCGCGACGATTAAATCACCTGATCGATTTCAGGTTTCTGATCAACGCTCTCCTCGTTCCTTTCAGGACTCATCGGCCTCGAAGACCGGTGGTGGAGGAGGCGGAAGAGGTCGGTGTGGTCAGCAAGGACGTGACCAGCCCTGCCCAAAAGACGATGCAGGAAAGCAGGACGGCTCTACGCCGAAGAGACCGCAGTTTGCCAAGAAGAAAGTCGCGGCTTTAACAGCGCATCGATATGCCACAGATAGTGAGAACGCGGCTTCGGAATCTGACTTGGGCTCTGACCTTGCTGGACAGCGCGGCGGAGATTACCATTGTGAGAGAGGCCCTGCGTCCACTACTGAAGGTGACAGCGACTGATATTTATGTTGTGATAGAAACAGCTGATACGAGAGTTGCTCCCCCTGATAGACTTCATGAAATTGTCCTGTTAATTGAAGGTGACAAACAACGTACCATAAAAGGGGTATTTTGGGAAAATCTTTCGTCTACGTATGACATTTTGCTTTCGGAGGCTGACTGGCCCCCACCTTTTGTGCTCGCAGCGCCGCGAGGGGAGTAGGTGATCCTCCCCAGCTTCGCGCACACAGTCTCGAAAGTGGATGCGCTGCACTTTGCAGAAGAGTGGGCTAAGGCTCTAGCACCGGCTCTGTACCGCAACCAATGTGGTTGGGATAAATTGTCCCCTTGCCACGAGTTTCCTTTACGGTCTCAGCCACAGCCTCAACCTCAATATCCCATACGGCGTGAAGCCAAGGCTTCCGTCGCGGCAATCCTTGAACAATTGGAATATCAGGGAGTAATTGAAACATGTGTGTCACCGATGAATAACCCTCTTTTTACTGTGACCAAGCCGGAAGGGTCATATCGTTTGGTATTGGATTACCGGCATTTGAACTCGCATTGCCGTAACTCTGCAGTACAGAATACTCACGGCTCTGCCCTAGTGGATAGTCTTGTGCGTAAGCGTTTTAAGACCACGCTTGACATTTCCAACGGTTTTTATGCCATCGTTTGGATGGTCTAAGTTCCCAATGGACCTCCTTTACTTGCGGCGGTGTCAAAAAACAATTTCAGCGTTTGCCTATGAGCTATAAGAATAGCCCTGGGATTTTTACCGCCCGCATTCTCTCTTTTGGAGAGAATCAACCCAGATGCATGCTCGTATGTGGATGACATATATCTCACAGACGACGAAATTTGGGAGCATCTGTGTCGAGTAAACAGCATAATTTGTAACTTTGCAGACATGGGTTATAAATTTAACTTTGCGAAATCGCACATTGCGGAGTACACATTGTTGTTCCTGGGCTATGAGCTCAACAACGAAGTGCATACGACATCTCAATGGAACTTTGGCCCTCCTTTCCTCGTCGCTTTCTGCACACAGACTGAAAAGGGACTTGCCATTTGTTAACATCACTGCTTGGCCTGTCCTTTATGGGATTGTGTGGGATGCCGTTAGATTTCAAATCCATGGCCCTACTGAGGTTGTTAATGTCCCTAATGTGCTTAGAGTTAACATGGGGGATGTAGTGAAACAAAACATACGTTCTGATGATTGGGATGTTCAGGCCGTGGAGACTTTGTTTTCTGATTTGAAATACTATGCTGCCTTTGATGCTGAGGATTTGTACTTAGAATCTGCTAATTATGGTGATTTGTTTTGCTTTCAACATTTTGGCAATCACTTCTTACATAAAACTACTTCCAGAAGGAATACTGTAAATTATACGCAATGGGAGCATTGCCCAGCTCCTATACAAGGCAGTTCGAGTACTTTTTTGAAAAAGTACACTTATTTTACCGACTTCAATCAGTCTAATCCCGAGTTCGTTTATTTTAAAATGACACAGAAGCCAATGTCCAAGGTTAGACTTACCGATACCAAATTGTTGTACTCGAAGTCCTTTCTTGATCAGCTGGCTGTTGGCGGCTACGAATTGTGGAAGGAAACTATTGACCTTAAATCTGTTTAGGGTTCTAAAAGCTGGCAGGTACAAGGCACTGAGGCTTTGCACCGAGCATGCATCATCCCAAATCATATGTTGTTTTTGAATTCTTCTATTTCACAGACAACATGCTTTGGATTGGCTACTTCTAAAAAATTAAATACACCTACCATCCCTGAGTTAGAAGGTTATTCTGGCTGGAGTAATTTTACTCCGTTCTCCATTAGGAAATTGCAGACCCTATTGCTAAATTCATCCTTTAACATATCCAGTATGGATCCAAAAGGTTGGCTTATGTGGCACAGAAGTGCTGATTCATGTCAGCACCGTTTTCTGGGTTTATCTGATGGCTTTAAACAGGTCAGACCGGATCCATGTTTTGAAACTGACCATTCTGTCACGACTTATTCAGTAGGCAAATTATGTCAAAATTGGCTGAAACATTCTACCTTGGCTGCGGTTAAACTGCATCTTTCCAAGCTGAATGATGATGTGGACTTAAATGATTTCATAAAAGGCCCGTCTAGTGGTAGATCTAAAAGAGGGATTTATGCGATTTACAATGAAATCTGGAAGACATCACAGATAGAGGCGGCGACACGCCTTAGAGCTATTGATCAAGCTAATCTAGAAAAAGTGCTTGCAGTGGTAGATAATAGTATTAACATGCTTTCTTCCCACATTTACACGTTAGATAATATTGTGTCCTCTGTGGTGGATATAGTGCAGGATGAAGTATCTGTGTTGTACCATGGTCAAAATCAATTGCGTTCTATTATGCAATTTGCGTGGACCCTGCAGACGCTGAAGGCTGGCAAGGTGCCATGGACCTACATGAATGTGTCCTCCCTCGCTTGATTTCCATGCGTGATGCGTCTTTTTCCATGTTACATATTGAAAGGTTGGAATCCTTACCTTTCTCTGTGGCAGAGGCCACTGCTGCAACGTGGCTTATCCACGGTTTAATAACATTACCATTTGCTTTATATAAATTTACAAATTGTATGCGATATGTTGCTATAGGTCGATATGAACCGTTAGGTAATGCATTTCTCCATGAAGTCTGGTCCCTCCCATTTACTTATAGGTGTTTAAAAGACGGACAAGAAGTTTATCTGAATGGGGAGGAGTTTACAGAGACACCAGATCACTCTTTAATGTGTAGACACATTCAATTGCACGGTTCTTGCAACCAGGACCGGCCTAATTTAGCCTGTGTTTTGAAAGGAACACCAGTTCCCGCAATCATCCCCACTTTTACATTACTGGCAAACGGCAGTTATTTACTTTTAAATAATGAGGATTGTTGTGGGTTAATTAAAGGTGTTGCTTATGTGGTGACTGTATCTGAACGTGTGGTTTGCTGCAAAAATGTTCCGTACCCACCCCCGCATGGGAAAGGGGATGTTTCCATCTAGCCGCGCATTCCAACCTTGACGGCAGAGTTCAATGGCATGAGTAGAATAAGAGCTCTTTTGTCCCAAAAAGAAGTGGCCTTGAGTTCGGCTCGAGAAACATTTGTGCTTCACATAGCTAACACCTGCATAGAAGTACAGGCCCTTTTAAATACTGATTTGCCGTTGCATTTCAGCGAGCTGATTCATTCAATCTTTAACGCGTCTTCCACGACTGGGCTCGCACACTTTTTTAAGATAGTTAGCAGTGGTCTCGTGACTTCATTTGAAAAAATATTTGGGGTCATTCCTGCTTTCTTCCATTCTATATTTTCAAGTCTGTTTGGTGGATTCCCGGTTTTGCTGGCACTGGCGGCAGGCGTTCTGGTGATATTTTGCTTTATTAAACATGGATGCCCTTCCTGTGCTAGAAGCCGCGCAGCCCCTCCTGGCACTGTTTCGCGACAGGATGCTTTAATACTATGGCACACTGCCGCTTGCGACTTTAAGCACGGCATATGGATTATCGTTTCGATTTTCCTATTTTACATGTGTCCAGACTGTGTTTCATTGCCTGAGCTGCGATTTCGACTGGGCCCTTGATTTATGTCTCTGCAAGACGGTGTCTCCTGACGTTGATTTTAATCAGCTGATGAGTCCCATCGTTACTCACGAGTTGGTTTGTTCTGGCGAAAGGATTATGGCCTTGGCAGCGATGCATGGACTAATGGGTCATTGGAACATACTCGCAGCAGCGCAAGATTTCTTGGCACAGAGCTTTCTTGAGAACCCACCGAGTTGTCCTCTGATGGTGATAGAGGCTCCGGTACTGGAAGAGCACGTATGTTCTTTCCCACTATTAAATTGGATGGCTGAACTGTTTTCGTATGATGACAGTGACTTCATGCTGGAGGCTGTTGCTACATATTTTGCATATTCAGTCTCGTCCTAAAGACTTTCCAGGTTTTTTGATGACGACCCGTTTTTTCCTTACAAATTTTTTTTACAGATTGTGAATGCATTTTTCACCTCCCAGACCTATTGACTTAAGTGAAAGTGAACAATGGATTGGCAAGTTGGAATTTTTGAATTGACTTATGGAAGCCTTTTTTCCACCACTTATAAATTTTGACATGGCTCATCGTTCTTGAACTCTGCTTTCATGATATGCCCCTTGCCTTATCTTATCTTATCTTATCTTATCCGTGCTCGGATCATGGGGGGGTGTCATATAGTTACTGCTTACCTATATACCGTGTTAAGTTAGCATGAGCTTATTAAATGTTTAAACGCCATTTTTCCTTTTTGCTGCTTCTGCACACGGCACATAATTGTTGTTTTAGCTTTCAGCCTAGAAGAGCTTTGTGATTTATATGAGAATAATATGTTATTGCTCTGATATCAGCTTTGCTTGGTAAACTATGTCTGTACAGTGAGTGCTGAAGCTTCAAGGATAACTCGACACAGTATTGTTGTGAGGTCTGATCTTCGCACCTTCATAGACATAACATAAGTGCAGCTTCTGCCAAATTCTGGCTTTAGGTGCGTTTTATATTGCTTTGCTTAGAGCACACGATACACACTTGATGCGGTTCGCATGCAGAGAGCTGGTGGAAGCTGATGTGATCCCTTCACACTAGGATCTTGAGGTATGGGGCCTCCCTGCTAAAACCCAAAGAGACCTTCTTAGATATTAATATAATATGCTAATTAGGGAGGGTGAGAATTAGGTGTTGTTAACCCTTATTCATTACAGCATTTTTGCATGCTGTCACCTTTTGCTTTCTATGGACTAGTGACTATGCTGATAACTTTGCTTCTGATAATATGTTTCCTTGTATTATCTAAGATACTGCGTTTGAGAAAACGGCATTAGTAAATAAATATTTCAAATGTGCACGTGTCCTCATTTACTCCACGTTCTGGTTTGAAATGATTGTATAATGAAAGAGTGCTCATGTGTTCCACGTAACCTGAGGTATCGTAAGTTCATGTTCTGGTTTGTCTAAACATTGGGAGTTTGTTATGACCAATGAGACACTGTAGCTAGCTCGGTAAGGGGATTTTGGGTACTGAGGTGAGTTTTGGGTCACCCTAATTCACTGAGGTTCCAAATCTCTATGCACAGTTCTGTAGGAGAACGGAATCCCTGCTACAGTTTCTTTAGATTGGTGCCAAAGGCTCTAGGACTCTCTTGTCGTTTATTGGCAAAAAACTTTTTCAGTTTGATCCTACGCATGGTCTCATGAAATTATACCCTACATTTAAATGAGTCGTGTGTAGGTGTAGGAACAAACCCAAGCCCCTTATTTAGGACCCTCTCTTCACTGGCAGTCAGGGTGTGGTCAGATCGATTGACCACAATACTGCTCACGTCTGATTCCGCCCCGACTGCGGGTTACTCTGGGGGAAAAGGATTGCCATTGTGGAGGCTGGCTGCCCCTCCCTCTTCCTGTCTGCCCTCCCCCTCTTCCTGTCTGCCCTCCCCCTCTGTTGGTCCTCTGTCCTCGTCCTAAAAAAGACCTAAGGAGCACACCTAAATCCTTGTTACTACGTTCTCCAGTATTAGGGGTGTCTTTCATAGATTCACATGCTTGAATATTCCCCGTCGTCGAAGTGGGAGTCCCACGGTATATAAAAAATAGCAATAATGCTAATATAACATAAATGATAATATCATATAATAATAAAATAGAGATAATACACTGTAAAAACCTCTACAATGGTAACTTCCATAGGAAGACAGTATAAGAGAAAAAACTCATTTGTAACATATCAGTGTCATTATGTTGGTCCAAACTGCAGCCAATCAGGCTCACGCACCCTCTAGAACCTTCTCCTCAGAAGCTCAAGCCCTCAGATTTTCTACCGCACGTCGTGTGAAGGGAGTCTCCCTGAGCTCTGCTCAGTTTTCTTCAAAGTTTGTCTCTTCAACTTATTTTTCCAAGAATGTCAAGTAAGAAGTCCTTGTTTAGAGCTTGCTCTTCATGTGGGAAACTACGTTTGTTTGAGAAGGACCCCCACCAAAAGTGTATTTACTGCCTGTACCCTGACCACAAGGTGGATGAATGTAAAATCTGTAGAGCTCTTCCTTCTAAGACTCTCAGAGACAGGGAAGGTCGCCTTCTTATATGGTTGAAGCGCCTCCAAGATAAAGAAGATGTTCTGTCAGACGCAGTAAGTCTTCAGTCAGGCTGTTCCACTGTTCCTTCCAAGCGTGGGAGTGTTCAAGACTTGCCTTCGCCTTTTCTTCAGAAAAAGAAAAAGCTGGCCTTGCCTGTGGCACAATCTTCACATTCTATGCCTTCAGTGTCAACGCCCACGAGACCTGGCTCTCAGGCGTCTTGCCCAGGCTCTATCAGTATTCTGACAGTCCTGACACCCAGGTCGTCGACGGGCTCGTCGACGACCGTTCCGTCCACAAGATTGGCTTTGCTGTCTTCGTCGACGACCTCTGTGACGACGACGTCTGCTTCCTCGTCGTCGACGACGGTGATGTCGACATCCTCGACGTCGACGAGAACTACGATCCCGTCGACGATCCCTATTGTCTCGTCGGCGACGAAGAAAACCTCTTCGACGTCGAAGAATTCATCGTCGACGAAGGTCCCGTCGACGTCAGCCTCTCCGTCGACCACCTCGTCGACGTCGGCATCGTCGGCGAAGAAGGCAACGATGGTTCCGACGACGAGAGCCCCGTCGACGTCGAGTGCTCCGTCGACCAGCTCCATGACGACGGCGTCGTCGTCGAAAAAGGCGACGCCGGTTCCGTCGACGAAGGTACCGTCGACGAAGGTACCGTCGACGACGATACCGTCGACGAAAGTATCGTCGACGAAGATACCGTCGACGAAGACACCGTCGACGAGGCTTCCGTCTCCTCAGATTCCAGCAAAGACGGCTCCGTCGACGCACGTTCCGTCGACGACGATACCGTCGACGACGAATCCCTCAGTGGGCCCTATCTCGTCGACGATGGCGATTTCTTCAGCGGCATGTTCAGGATCCTCGTCAGGATCGGGTTCTTTTGCCACCATGCCTCTGGTACCACTGCCTTCCTTGACCTCTGGCAGGGATTCTTCTATGCAGCTGCCGCCTCCTGATCTCCAATTACCCTCGCCTTTGATGGCAACTGATCACGAGACTGGATCTATGGGGGAAGATGATGACGATGAAGCTCACAGTCCATCAGAATTGATTATAAAATGTCAAGACTCCAGTTCTGACCAGGAGGACGTGGAGGAAGTGGTCCAACCGGATGACCAAATTGTCCAGTTGCCTATGGCATCTTTTCCAGTTTCTTTGTTTTCAAACCTCCAGCATATGCTGGATGACTACAACAGAAGGTTTCCGCCTACCCCTCAGGGTACTCCAAGCCACGCTCCGGCGGAGGACTCCGGCCCTGCCACCCATCCACAGTCTTTGGAGCAGCCTGTTTTGACAGAGCTTCCCCGCCCTCACCCCCCTCTTCTTCCGCAACCTGGTGCGCACGGGGTGGATGAGTCGGACAGTGAAGAAGGGGAATTACACCAGGATACTGACGATGATCAGGATCCAGATATGGCGGATTACGACGACTATCGGATACAGACACCTTCTCCGCAACAGCCAGAGGCGGGTGATGCGCCTACCATTGATACAGCAAGCTTCCATGTGCTAATGAATAAAGCGGCAGACCGCTTTAAATTGCCGAGAGAACAACGGCAAGAAGATTGCTTTCTCTACGATTTCAAAAACAAACCATACAAACAAATTCACACCATACCAATCATAGAATTTGTATGGAAAGAAGGGATAAGAATTATGCATTCTCCTAACTCCTTGCCGGCACAAGTCCCTCGCCTGGAAAAGAAGTACAAGGCTCCTGCGGGTTCACCTGCTTGTTTGCTGTCGCATCCCAAACCGGACTCGGTTGTCACACAGGCGGCACAGCGACGATCCCGTAATCCGGCGACTCCTCTCACTACTCCACCTGATAGAGAGGGTCGACGTTTGGACGCCATTGGGAAGAAATTTTCCACCATGTCTTCTACATCGGTACGCGCTGCAAATGCGTTGGCCATTCTAGGTCGCTTCGACAGGCAAATGTGGTCGGACATTTCCGCATTCGTTTCTCTAATTCCAGAAGCGTCCAGAGCGGAAGCCCAGCAAGTTCTCCAGGATGGCATGAGGGCGTCAGAGGAAATGATTGACTGCGCGATTGATGTGGCAAGTACGGGATTTCGCATCCTCGCCAGTGCTGCGGCTCTCCGCCGCCAGGGCTGGCTTAAATCCACTTCTTTCCGGCAAGAAGTCCAGTCGAAGATACTCGACATGCCCTATGACGGTGAATCTCTTTTTGGCGCTCACATTGACGAGGCGCTTGAGTCAATTAAAAAGGACACCGATACAGCAAAATCGCTAGTCTCCTTACAATTTAAGAAGCAGCCCTTTCGTGGCGCCCGTGGAAGAGGTTCATCTTCCACGAATTTTCGAGGAGGACACACTCAGTACCGTCAATTCAACCAAGGCAATCAACGTTACTCCTCTCAACAGTCTACTCGCCAAAATCAGTCACGACCCTATAAAGGAAAACCTACTTATAGGGGTGCCAACAACAAACGCCAGTGACTCTCATGTCAAAAAGGAGTTGGAGGGAGAATCTCGCAGTTTTATTCCCAATGGTCTCTGATAACATCGGACCAATGGGTATTGGACATTGTTCGCAAGGGTCATGCCTTGGAGTTCACAGAGATTCCTCCTCATTCTCCGCCATCAGGCCCGCCACCTCCCCATTTTCTAGAATTGCAACATCAAGTTCGTCTTCTCATTCTAAAAGGTGCAGTCGAAGTGGTTCCTATATCACAACAAGGGACAGGTTTCTACTCACGTTTTTTCCTCATTGCCAAGAAGACGGGAGAGTGGCGGCCTATACTGGATTTGAGGGCGCTCAATTTCTTTCTGAAACAGCAGTCTTTCCGCATGCTCACATTGTCAGAAGTCTTGCGGCTTCTCTGCAGCGGAGATTTCCTGTCCACGATAGATCTGCAAGACGCCTATTTTCATGTGCCGATTCTGCAACAACATCGCCAATTTCTGAGGTTCAAGGTGGGCACTGTCCATTACCAATTCAAGGTGCTGCCTTTCGGCCTGCGTTCGGCACCTCGTGTTTTCACGAAGGTCCTGGCCCCAGTCATGGCTTATCTACGTCTTCAAGGAGTGCAGATTTTTCCTTATCTGGACGATTGCCTTCTGAAATCTCCGTCTCCTCTTCAGCTGGCTCACGACACAAGTCTCTGCCTGCGGACTTTCGAGTCACTGGGGTTGACCATCAACGTGGACAAGTCACACTTAACACCATCACAAAGAAGGAACTTCCTGGGTGCCATTCTCGACACGGAATTATCAAAAGCCTTCGTTTCCCAAGAACGACAAGCGAAAATAGTACGTCTGGTCACCCTCATCCGTTCAAAACAGTCAGTTTCTGTGCGCATGTTGAAGTCCTTTCTGGGGATGGCGTCGTCCTGCATCGCTCTGCTTCCGAACTGCAGGCTCCGCACTCGCCCTATTCAGGAGGAACTAGACCTGCAATGGCGCCAAGTATCAGGATCCTTCAACGATCTAGTGAGAGTCTCGTCTCGCATGAAAGACAGTCTCCTTTGGTGGAGAGAACCATCCAACCTACACGAAGGAGTTTCCTTTCTGGCCCTTCCTCCGGATCTGACGCTGACCACAGATGCATCCATGGAGGGTTGGGGAGCTCATCTCCTAGACCTTTCAATCAAAGGGAAGTGGACACCGTCACAACGAACATGGCATATCAACAGATTGGAGCTGCTGGCGATCTTCCTTGCTCTCAGATCTTTTCTGCCAGTAGTGCAAGGAGAGTCCGTGCTGGTTCAAACGGACAACACAACCAGCATGCACTACATGAACAAACAGGGCGGCACAAGATCTCAGCCCTTGTCTCGGCTAGCTCAGAAGATCTGGAACTGGGCTCTTCATCATCGAATCTCCCTGACGGCGGTCCATCTGCCGGGGGTTTCAAACATCCTAGCGGATTCGTTGAGCAGGTCCACATCGTCTACCCACGAGTGGGAGCTTCATCAACAAACTCTGGACATGGTGTTCCGCCGTTGGGGTCGTCCCCTGATGGACCTTTTTGCCACTCCACTGAATCGGAAGTGCCCCACCTTTGCGAGCTGGCATCCTCATCCGGGGTCCAGCGGCAACGCCCTTCTCATGGACTGGAGCGGCCTGTTCGCCTATGCGTTTCCTCCCATACCATTGGTGCCGAGGACGTTGTGGAAGATGCGCAGGCAACCCTGCCACTTGATACTGATCGCACCTCGTTGGCCCAGACAGGCTTGGTTCTCAGAACTTCTTCTGTTGTCCCAATGCACGCCCATTCGTCTGCATCCACGTCCAGATCTTCTGTCCATGGACGAGGGCCAAGTCTGCCATCCAGACCCGACCACTCTTCAGTTATGGGCATGGAACCTGAATTCCTCGAATTCGCGAATTTAGAGATGCCCCAGGAATGCAGAGAGATTCTGGCTTCTGCTAGAGCTTCCTCAACGGTTCAAACGTACAAACTAAAGTGGAAACGGTTTTGCCATTGGTGCGCAGAAGCAAATGTCCACCCACTCACTTCTGCCCCAGAACAGCTGTTGCCCTTCTTTCTAAGCCTTGCTCAGTCTGGCCTCTCTCATGCCACCTTGAGGGTCTTTCTGGCAGCTATTTCACGTTTCAGGCATGATGGCTCAACCTCTCTCTGCTCATCCAGAATTATCAGACAATTCTTTAAAGGTCTCTTCAGGAAGTTTCCTCCTATCAGACGCCCGCCTCCGGCATGGCAGCTCAACGTGGTATTGTCACAGCTCATGAAGCCTCCTTTTGAGCCAATCCACAGAGCAGACAACAAGTTTCTTACCTGGAAGGTCGTTTTGCTTTTGGCCCTAACGTCTTCTCGCCGTGTCAGCGATCTTCATGCTTTCACAATCAAGCCTCCTTATTTGCAATTCAAGCCAGATGGGGTGTCTCTTCGGACCAATCCCTCTTTTTTGCCAAAAGTGCCTACAGATTTCCATCTGAACGAACCTGTCTTCTTGAAGACTTTCTTTCCGAATCCACAGTCTCCGGCAGAACAACGCCTTCATTCCTTAGACATCAGCCGTTGTCTAAAGTTTTACATTTCAAGAACTGCCCCCTTCCGCAAATCAGATCAGCTTTTTGTAGCATATGGAAGAATGCGAAGGGGACATTCAGTGACAAAACAGACACTTGCAAGATGGCTCTCAGCAGCCATATCCTACTGTCACCAACAAGCTGGCAAGCCTTTACAGGGTCCTGTGAAGGCACATTCGACGAGAGCGATGGCGTCCTCCACCGCCTTGTTTGCCGGAGTGCCTCTGCACCAGATTTGCCGGGCGGCAACGTGGTCGAATAGGCACACCTTTACCAGACATTACTGTTTGGATTCCATCAACGAGGCGGATACCGCAGTGGGGCAAGCAGTGCTTCGCCATCTCTTTAAATAAGGTGAGCCTCTGTTCCCTCCTCCTTTCTCTTCTGTGATTGCTATATGCTTTTAAGCTATGTGTTTACTTCTTGTGAAGATGCTTGCAATCCCAGTGCTAAGGAGTTACTGCTATCTATTCTATTCAAGCATGTGAATCTATGAAAGACACCCCTAATACTGGAGAAGAACTATTGTTACTTACCTGTAAACAGGTGGTTCTCCAGTATTGGTGTCTTTCATAGATTCACATGCGACCCACCCTTCCTCCCCTCAGAGGCTCTCTTCTCCTCATACGCTATTGTTACTAGTGCTACGAAAATCTGAGGGCTTGAGCTTCTGAGGAGAAGGTTCTAGAGGGTGCGTGAGCCTGATTGGCTGCAGTTTGGACCAACATAATGACACTGATATGTTACAAATGAGTTTTTTCTCTTATACTGTCTTCCTATGGAAGTTACCATTGTAGAGGTTTTTACAGTGTATTATCTCTATTTTATTATTATATGATATTATCATTTATGTTATATTAGCATTATTGCTATTTTTTATATACCGTGGGACTCCCACTTCGACGACGGGGAATATTCAAGCATGTGAATCTATGAAAGACACCAATACTGGAGAACCACCTGTTTACAGGTAAGTAACAATAGTTCATCTTGTTTATTGAACCTCACCCTGTTTCCTTGTGGGCCCTCTTCTTCTTCTTCGCTGGAGGTGTTGTCAAAGGTCCAATTGTTAGGGGTACGTCTGATCTGTTGTCTCCCCCCTCTCCCCCTTTGACGTCCTCCTGTATTCTGATGCTCAGGTCCTGATTGATAATGCCCGTCGTTTACATAAGAGAATGCCCACTTGTGGGTGTATCTCTCAAGGTTGCGTTGTAATCCTTTTATTTTTTGATTGATCATATAATTTTTGTAGTCACTCAGATCTTCTTGGATTCTATTGAGGTGCTCTTTGGTATCAGTAAGGGTGGTATCTTGTTTAATGCTTTCCTCTAGTTCCAAAATCTCTTTTAGCAGTTCTTTACTTAATCTCTTGGCGGTGCTTATAATTAGTATTAGCCAATCTCGTGTACATTTATTGGCTCCAGTCTAGCCTAAATTTACTATCATCCAAAAAGATTTGTGGTTCGATCCTTACAAGTAGGCTAGCTGGGGCAGCTCCTGCTCTGTAATATTCTGTCATAAGCGCCCCATGGAGGGCAAACCTAATCTGTACCTTCTTTACCGTGCTCAATTTCTCCCATTCCTCCGTTGCTGAAGTACTACTTAGCAGGGGTGCATCGGGAAAGAGCGAAGGACCTGCTAAAATAGCTGCGATTTGTTCATCAGTGAATGCTAGACAATTTTTATCCATTTAATTGTCTCTTTTATATTTTCTCAGAATGGAGGAAAGCAAGGTGGACTGAACCTTTAGACACAGAATTTAAAAAGTCCCTAGGAAAGGATGAGGAGAGAACAGTATGCAATAACAGTGTGTTTTTGGATAAAACTTCAAAAAAGCTCTCACGGCTGAGCCGCCGTACTAACCATCTATTCCAATAGGAGCACAAAGGGAAAAAGAGACTACGGGTCACCCTCCACTCAAAAGTCATAAACACACAAAACCCGGTCTCTAAGGCAAATTATTTATAAATGAAGTGTATATATCACTTCTATTTTATATTCTGCAAAAAACTCCTCTTCTTTAATTCATATGCGGTAGTGTGCAACACTTATTGCCTTTTATTTTTTAAAACCTTTTTTAACAGACAGTCCTCAAGAAAGTGAATGGTGACTGAAAACTAGCTTACACAATTCTCAATCCATTCAGTACACCAGAATTATTGTGAAAAAAGTGAGAGGGACAAAATGACTCCTCACGGGCGCACAACCAACAGGGTAACTGGTAGGTACTCACCAGATAGGCCCCCTATTCTCATCATAGGCGGTCATTTTTGTCTCAAAGGAAGAGTGTCCAAACAAATAAATAAAGCAATAAACCGTGTTGGTGCAGTAGAGTGATAAATAATCGCACTCCACGTTGGGACAAAAAGTGATTAAAATTGGCAGACACACTTTTATCACAATTTTTCGGGGGCATGGGTTTAGATTGATAAAACGACTGAAGGGTCAATCATAAAGGAGGACTCACATGAGGAGTTTGTTACACTACAAGTTTACCTCACAAGCTGGTATGAGAGACATAAGCTGATTGAGGGTAACTATTATGTTTTTAACCACAGAATATGGACTTTTCAGGGGATGAACAGTTGTGTTTTTAACATAGTGTTTTTCTGCACTTTTTCAATTGACAGTCTACAAGAATGGTGTTTCCAACACTGGTGCTGTGACAAAGTGTCTGGCCCTGAAGAACTTGCCAAAAATGTTGTGGCAAAGAAACATGTTGGCATTTGGTGTTGGTATGCAAGGGTAGCAACCAGCCTATTTTTTAATTTGACAGATCAAACTTAGTGAATAATAAAGTAATTCTGATAAAAGTGTGTCTTCCAATTTTAATCACTTTTTGTCACAACGTGGAGTGCGATTATTTATCACTCTACTGCACCAACACGGTTTATTGCTTTATTTCTTTGTTTGGACACTTTTTCTTTAGGACAAAAATGACCGCCTATGATGAGAATAGGGGGCCTATCTGGTGAGTACCTACCAAGAAGAGGAGTTTTTTGCAGAATATAAAATAGAAGCGATATATACACTTCATTTATAAATAATTTGCCTTAGAGACCGGGTTTTGTGTGTTTTTGACTTTTGAGTGGAGGCCGACCCGTAGTCTCTTTTTCCCTCTGTGCTCCTATTGGAATAGAAAGAACTAGAATCGGGCCAATACTCGATCCTCTGGAAGGCTCCTGCTAGACTACCTCTTTAGCAAGAGCAGCTAATTAGTTCAAGGGCTGGAAGCATAAAGTAATGGCCTGATGCGTATATAGGGAAAACTTAAAACTGGCAAATAAATATAGATAAGCAAGGATTTGGAAAAAGCAATACCAATACTATGGATAACATCAATGTTATGTTACTGGGTACTTGTATAAAGCAGTGTTCACCAATGTCTTGGCGCTTAGACAGGCTAGGGTCTGCAGTTGTGATGGTTTCTTATCGCAAGGACATAGCCCCTGAATTACCTTTGGAGTAGATGTGGATTGTGGCGAATATCTTTATGTTCATGAATAAGTCAATAAAAATATAAAAACAAAACAAAAAAAGGAGACTAAAACATCTGATTATATTCCACATCAACAAACACTGAGTGTATTAGTAAACATAGTAGATCTGGAGGAAAGGGATCTTCATCAGAGGCATAATTAGCAAAAAATGAATGTATGGATAACCTAAAGCAGACTTAAACGACGTGAGTGTTGGTGATGAGTGAACAGAACTTCATCGCTCTAAATATTTAATTTGGTGACCACAATGGCAGACAGTATAGATGTGTAGAGGACAACATAAGACTATTCTAAATGAATCAACAACAAATAGCGACAGCTTGGGAAAATAAATTAAATGATATATACTTAATCTTTGAAAAGGTGAAGACAACAAACATTTTTTGCAAGGTTCGTATAATCAAAGTGAAACTCCATAGCACTCGTTCATAGCCTTAACTCGCTGTGCAAAGGATTACATTAAACACTGAAATACATTACCAGACAAAATGACAGGTGCAAAACATAACCGGAAAAGTACATAAGCATTGACATGTATCTTATGTATTTGATAATATTACTCACTTCTTCAACCCCAAAGATTGTCTCCTCTGGTTCTTCATCCGTTGAAGGACAGAATTAGAGGGCCCACAGGGTCATGTTTTAATGTCAATTTTTTTGTTTGGTTTGCCATTGCTTCCGACTATTCTTTTTAGAGCATTTTACTGGAACAGTCCTAACTATTTTTATAGCAAAATTAATAAATGCCCTTCTGTGCATGTAAACTATAGCAGCAACAACATGTTGCTATTAACTAGCCATTTAAATGTTCTTCTGCCCCATATAAACTAGCGTGCATGGATGTTATAGGTTCTACTCCATGCTATTGTTAAGTTTGTGTAGCTTCTGCAGGCTCTGTGTGTCTAGAAAGACTCCACTGTCAATGTGCTGTGTCTTGGTCTCAGGACAGGAGCCCAGCCCCACCGCCTATTCCTTCGCCTTCTGCTTGCAGGAGCTCCAGCAGTGCCTACCACTGTTAAGCTGTATCTGCAGCCAGTGACTTACTCCCCTGTCATACCTGCAGCCACAGACATTCCAAACATGCTTGTAGCACATATATTTCACTGCATGCACGTCTGGAGCAATGGAGCCTCTTTGCAAGATATATATAGCCAATCACACCCGCCTGTCATCCTCCAATGCTACACCCCACAAGTCTGCAGTCAGGGACCCCTGCACGCCTGCAACCATTGACTGCAGCATGTTAGTTGCCAGCGACGCCTTGCATGCCAGCAGCAAGTGAATCCCACTGCATTTTTGTGGCAAGTTACCAGAGTGTAATTGACTCCCTACCTGTCTGCAGCCGGTGACAGGAGTTTGTAGTGACCAAGTCCTTCTTTAATAAATGCAGCCTGTCCCCTGCCTGAATTTAAGCAGGCCATGCCCCTGTATGTATGCAGCTTATCTTCTGCTCTGCATGTTTGCAGCAAGTAGGAACTCATGTGATTAGAGTGAACAGTAGTTGTACCCCGTCACGGTCTATTCACGGCTGTACTCAGGCTAGGTATGACAGCCATCAGTGTTGGGCTGGGGCCCGATAACATATGGGGTTGTAGTTGTCGAAGGCACATGTGATATTCCTAACATTCACTGATACTGTATGGTTTGAATGTAATGCAACACGTTTGAGTCGCTCCCTGCGATGTCTGATAACATATCAAACTTTTTATGGCCGTGCATGTGACATTCTGTAAGGCACCCATGCATGTTGCAATCTACATAGTATTCCTACTAGAGAGGGTCTTTTAGGCTAAAGCTGTCGTTTAGCACGTTTTAAGAGTGTCCATTAACGTAGTCAGGCAAACATTTTTCGTGAATGGGAACGACATTGAAAGACCAAGATCAGCCAGAGCAGCATCATTACATTGAGGCCAAATACCCCAACAATAAAGCCATGAATTTTTACTGTGTTACATTTTGTAAGATCTTTGATTTGCTGTGATAGATTCTTATAGTATTTAACTTTTTTTATTTTTTGTTAAAAGTAGTACTACAACTGGAGTCAAAGGCATTGCAAGGCATAGCAAGATAGCACCGTATCTCAAATGATACAAAGCACAATTGCATAGTCGCTAACACAGCCGTTATGCCAACATCCCTGAGCGGGCAGGCGGCGAAGTCCTACATACCTCCCTGCATTATACGTTATAAGCAACAACGATATCTCGAACCCAAATTATGGTGATAATACACCCCATGCAGTCACTCCTCGTACCCACTGCAACCCACGCTCACAACTTCCACACCCATCCCTTCAAGCATTCCACTCACAGACTCAGTCCCACTCATACCCCCCCAGCAGTCCTAACCCTCATCCGCATCCTACTACCCTGGAGTGCCGTTTCCTCGCACAACACACCATCCACGTCACCCTCAGTCATTGCCTCCTCCACACTGGCGTCTTGCATACCTTGTGCATATGCAGTGTATAGTCCCCAAAAGTTCTTAGGTCTGCTTCTGGGGGAAGCAGCACACTGTAGAGCTCCGACTGCGTAGAGCAGTATAGCATGTCTTTAGACCAGAGGTCTTCAAACTTTTGGATGCCGAGACCCCCCTGTCAACATTTTCAAGCGTAAGGACCCCCTCCTGACAAAAATTTCTAAACCTCTAGGTTATGAGGAAGGTGAGTACCAAATTATGCGACAGGCTTGACTAAATTGTGTGAGTAGAAAATGTAAATAATGTTCTGTAATGCATATTTTGGGGTAGCATTGCTTTATTATTTAGAATTTTTTTAAACACAGTAATACTGAGGAAAGATTTCACCCCATCAGTACCAGTTTATAACCAAAATACAGTAATTAACATCAGAAAGATGTCTAGTCAACCTCTGTGAAGGGCCTCCCAATCCGCAGGAATACGCGCTGCCACATTAGAAGCTCACCTGGCCATGGCCGGGAGCAGCAAGGTTGCATTCAAACCGTGGCGGTCTTGTGCAGAGTTAAGCAGTTTACCCATGCCCCTTTCCTCTCACCCCCTTCCTTCCATCCCTCTCTTCTCTCCTCTCCCATCCCCGGATCCCTCTCTCACATTGCAGGCAGATGGTTATTAGCCCCAGGACACCTTTTGGTAACAGTAGCGCACTACAAATGTAAATAATAGGCAGAAGCAGGGGATCCACTAGACCCGAACTTCAGGTTAACACTCCCAGCCAGGGCTTGTCCAAGCTTTGGTCGCACACGGTGCAACAGTCTTTCCACCTTCTCCTGAAATTCCCTCACTACCACTCACCAGCAATACACCTCATCTCTCTATAGCGCCTGTCTGACAAACATTTCATTTTTTATAGCGCTACTCATAGTTTACTTACGCTCAATTCTGTGATGTGCATGGTACATCTTCTTTGTACCAGGCACTTTAACCTTCTGCACTGTGTGGGTGACAAGAGTGCCCATGTGACTGCACGGTGAGCAATGCAACAGTGCGAGAGTAGGGTAAAAGGAGTGACTGCAGGGTGAGTGAGGTGACCATATGACTTTGGTTCGGCTGTAAGTGCAGAGTGGGACGAATTAGTGCATGGTTAGTGATGGCCTTGTTTGAGTGAGCTACAGATTGAGCAGTAAGGGGGGACAGGTGAGTGAAGTGTCACATGAGTGCAGGGTGAGAAGTGTGCTCATGTGACTGCAGGGTGAGGTACAGAGTGAACATACAAGCACATTTTTAGTGCAGAGTGATCACTGTGAGAGCAGGGTGAGTGGGTGAATGTTGTGAGTGTATGGTGATCAGTGTGAGTGCATTGTGATCACTGTCAGTACATTATGATCACTGTGAGTGCAGGGTGAGTGGGTGAATGTTGTGAGTGCATGGTGATCAGTGTGAGTGCATTGTGATCAGTGTGAGTGCATTGTGATCAGTGTGAGTGCATTGTGATCAGTGTGAGTGCATTATGATCACTGTGAGTGCAGGGTGAGCGGGTGAATGGTGTGAGTGCATGGTGATTGGTGTGAGTGCAGGGTGAGTGGGTGAATGATGCGAGTGCATTGTGATCAGTGTGAGTGCATTGTGATCACTGTGAGTGCAGGGTGAGTGGGTGAATGTTGTGAGTGCATGGCGATCAGTGTGAGTGCACTGTGATCAGTGTGAGTGCATTGTGATCACTGAGTGCAGGGTGAGCGGGTGAATGGTGTGAGTGCATGGTGATCAGTGTGAGTGCATGGTGATCAGTGTGAGTGCGTTGTGATCGCTATGAGTGCATGGTGATCGCTATGAGTGCATGGTGATCGCTATGAGTGCATGGTGATCAGTGTGAGTGCATTGTGATCGCTGGGAGTGCAGGGTGAACGTGAAAGTGAAGGGGAGAATGAGAAGTGAGTAGTCTGAAAGCAAGGTGCATTCCCAGAAACTTGAAGCGCAGGGTTTCAGATATAAGTTAAACTATTGCTATAATGGCATTAATCAGGGTTCGAGGGTGGAGGAAATAAATAATGTGCTGATCCTGCAACAAACTTCCAGTCTAATGATTAGGATTGCCAGCTCATTATTTTGATGGCCCAGAAATAAGCAGTCACCTACAGATGTATTTTTTGCACTTATCTGTGAATACTTAGAACAGCAAATATAAATAGCCCGGGCTGAGAAACAGGATGGGGGAGGAGGGGGGCTGAAGCCCTGGAGGCCAGGGCAGAAGTGATACTGTGAAGGCGCGACCCCCTTTGCATCGCTCCACGGCCCCCTGGGGGTCGCGTCCCACAGTTTGAAGACCCCTGCTCTAGACCATTGCTGCAGCGTCGGGACCGGCCCTCTCAACCAGCACATAGCAACTCTTCTCTTGGCCATAAGTAGCCCCATGTCCACTAACCTACGCATCGCCTTTGGAAGCGTTTTAGTATATCCCAAGAGAGCCATGAGTGGGTCCAACTCCAATTCAGCCTCAACCACTCTGACTAGCTCTCCGAAGACTCTCTCCCAAAACGCATGCACCCCCGGGCACAACCATGCCAAATGCAGGAAGTTCGCTATCTCCACCTGCCACCTTACACTCTGCGTCTTCTCTCAAACCATATCTATGGAGCCTTTCCGGAGTATAGTATGTCCTATTGAGGTACTTAAAGTGCACCAGTCTGTGCCTGCCATGCAGGGATATTTTCCTAGTGTTCAGACAACAATAAGACCACATGGAGTCATCCAGCTGAACATCCAAGTCACGCTGCCATGCAAGCCTCGCCGTATAGTATTTAACTTTACTCTCGAACGCTAATTCAAGGGAATTCTGTGAGTTTTCATAACAAATTGAAACATCAATCACTACAGCAGTACCATTTTTGGTGAACAGTACATCTGTTTTTCTCAGTTCACCTTCACTATTTTTAACATGAGGTTCCCTGTATGTCATCCACCCACAACTTTTTGCTCTATCAATGAGCAATTCCAACACTTTGTTATGCCTTTTTATCCTTATGTCCTTGGTTTTAGGACATGCACCTGAAATATGTGAAATTGTTTCGCACACATCTTTGCAGTATCTACAAGTAGCAAATGTACGATTTCTTCCCCTCGTGATAGTTTGTCTGGTATACAAAACCTTTGCTCTCAACATCAGCGCAGCTATATATTGATTTTCTATCTTTTTCTGGTGCTTTATGATCCAGAAATTTAAAGTTGGATTACTTGATAGATATTTTATACATCACCTTGGACAGTGAGATTTGCCCATTTCTCAAATTCCTCTTTCCCCCAGTCATATGTTGCTACCAAAAAACTCTACTGTCTACAATGTTGAGTTTGTGTGTTTTGATTATGTTATCAATTTTCTCATTGATTACTTCTCCTGCATACATGAATGAATGAGCTATGTACAGATCTGGAGCTTCCCTGAGATACAATAAACTATTGATTTTGTTCAGACCAATTGTCGTATATAACTTTGGTATACTGAGGCCCCCATAGGATCTTTTCGAATACAGGAGACCATCACATGTGTATGCAGGTAGGTGTAGGAAATGTTTGACATACTTTTTTTATTGTTTGATCCAGAATGTTTAAGGTTTTAGCCTAAGTTCCTGTCATTTCCAGCTTAAATGACAGTTTAGGGATCAAATATTGACATAACATTTCTATTTTCTGTGTGGGCTTAAGTGGTAAATTGTTGAGTTTTTGAGCCCAGTCAACAAGAACCTCATTAATTTTGTTGTTGTTTGAATGGCCGGTGTGTGCATCAAAGTTCAAACCGTGATATCTCTCACTTTCTCCTGGATGAATGTTTTCAATATTTTGTTTTTCAAATTGCCTTGGTTTACAGTTGTTGACCAGGATCTTATCTTTATGATGACTTATATAAAATCCATGTGTTTTTTTCACATTAAGTTTTAAGCCTGTTGTTTTACTGAATTTTTCAATGATTTTCAGATTTGTACGCATTCCCAGGTGTTGCTGAGTACTGCGATGTCATCGGCAAACGCAAGAGCGGTGATTTGCTCAATGAGACCATCCGAACCGAATGTGAAGCCCTTGCCGTCTTTCTGAACACAAATCAAAGGATCCATGGCAATGTTAAACAACAGTGGGGATAAAGAGTCACCTTGCTTAACTTCCGATATCATTGTTATTTCTGGATTTGCTTCATTGTTTTTTCCCTTGAAAAATGTTGTTGAGTCAGTATATAAGTCTTTTATTATGTCTCTGATGTATGATGGAACTCTGTGCTTTTCAAGACTCTGTAAAATGTGACCATGGCTGACAAAGTCAAAGGCTTTTGAGATATCTATGAGTACCACTGCTAACAAACTTTTGTTCTTTCGTGCCCCTTTTATGATGTTCTGCAGAAGAGTGATATTTTCAAGACCACCTCTCACTTTCATAAAGCCTTTTTGTCTCGTATCCAGTTCAATGAAAGATGTTTAGTATTTTCGTGAAGAACTTCATGAATGCCCTACCGATGGTAATTGGCCTCCAATTACTGATTTTTTAAAGTTCGCTAATTGGTACATTCTTAGGTATCAATATCGACCGGTTCTTTTTAATACTTTCTGGTACTCTTATCATTGATAACCAAGACGTTAAGATTCTGGGCAGCAGTCTTGGTTGCTTGTATGCACATTATTAAAGTCATTCAGGCCAATCTTGTCAGGCCCAACTGCTTTCTTTAAATCTGATTCATCAAAGGCTTGGTTATTTCGAGCAGTGTAATTTCCTTACACAGTCTTCCAATTTCCCATTCATCCGGTATCCGATCAATTGGGATGAATTTGGGATTTTTCTTGTTTTCTTTTTCAAGTATGTCGTTATAATATTGGAAGATTTCATCAGCACTGATTTGGCAAGTGGCATCTTCTGCACCATCAGTGATTATCCTGGCAATTTTCTTTTTGTCCTTTTTAAACATTGCCTGATATTCTGTGTAGCTGCCCTTTGCATAGTTTTTCTTGTGTGTCCGATTGAGCCTTCTGTTTATCTTATCTTTCTTTGCTATCTTGTTTTGTACTGAGACAGTCTGTTGTTCATCTTGAGCAGTGTTCATAGGCCCAATATTGGGTTCGCTCGTTGGTTCGGTACGATTTGCTGGTACAGGACTTATATCATTGGTGGTTTCTGAGATATAAGTCACCAGCTCATCCATCAGATCCATAGCAGTATCATGATGATGGATATCTTTGGTGTACCTCTCGACTTCTGTGATTCTTTCATTCAGTTCATCAAAGTTTTTTATTTCTGACGCTCCTTTCCGATTGATAAAGCCACTGCACCTTTCCGTTGTTACTTCCACTGAAATCTCTGGTTCATCGCAGGAGTCATTCTCAGAGATATTGGATGCTTGCTTTTTTTGCTCTTATCCCTTCTATCTCTTCTTTTTTCTGCAATTTGTTTTCTGTTTTGATTGTCAAAGTGCGGAACCATCAGCTCGTTAATGTTTCTCTTGTTCTCATACACTTTTTCCAATTCTGCTAATAGCAGTACTTCTTCCTGTGACCATAATTTTGATGGTTTGCTATTTGCTAGAGCTGCTAGTCTAGCCTCATTTTGCGCTCTTGAATGCGCATGCCGAGCATGTTGTGAAACTCCACTCCCAATATATTTCCACACAAGTCACATTTATACTTTTCGTTTGGGTATTTCCAATATGTGACTTTTTTGTGTAGTCACTTTTCTTTGTTGTTAATTCTTTGCTGACCTCGTACACATCAGGTAGATTTTCAAAGTTGGTTGTAACAATGTTATTCTTGGCTAAGGAGGCCACAAACTCGATGGTTTCGCTGAGGTCTACTATTGTGTCTTCTTCTGTTTCGGAGGGTGAACTAGGGCCTATATCATGATCTGAATTGTTGTTGCTTGTTGCATTGTTTGAAGCGGGTGCTGGTTTGTCAAATTCGGTGAGGAGGTTAATGATACCTGGAAAATACAGCACCACCTTACGCCATCTCAACGGGGTTTTATTTTCTCCAGGAACTACCCCATCTGGAAATGTGTTTGTTTGCTTCGCCATTTCTCACTATCACGCTCGCCGCCATGATAGAACCTTGTTTGGCCTGTCTCTATAGACTTCTCTATGCAGAGTCTAGCACTATAGACACAGTTACAGGCGGGCCCACTGGGAGTTAAAGGCCACTACAACTGAGAATAGGTTAAGAGAGTCATAGTTATTCCTGCCGGGGATTCGGAACTGGGCTCTTCTCTCTTCACTAGCCATTACCAGGGAAATTCAGGTCACGCCACGTCTGATCTGAGGTCGTTGTCGGAAAAAACACCAAAGCGTCAATGGGAGCCGTAGGGTAAGGCAAGGCCCCAGCAAAAGCAGGGACCTGGTGTCCCTGCAGCACGTGCCCTTTTTCCCTGGATCGGATCTGGAGGGGTTTCACCTTCCCCGGGAAGCCGGCCGCGGAGTTGGGCGCCCGAGGCACATGCGTGTGGGCTGCCGGTGGGATACCACAGACAGCCACGCGTGGCATGCAGGCAGGTGCCCCCGTAGGGGCCCGGGGCAGACCGGTTTCCGGCCCTCCTCCCTGCCAGAGACAGAGAGTCAAGGCTAGGCGCGCCAGCGGCGTACCTTCGCTACAGGACCCGGTGAGGGAACCTGCCACGGGCGATCTGTGGGTCTGACCTTGTGGGGTGATGAAGGGAAGTGGAGCGTCCCGGGGAATTGACGATTGAGTGACCTTCATACAGGTGTAGCCCCGGGAGGAACACGGGCCGCAGGTGCGTTCGAAGTGTTGATGATCAATGTGTCCTGCAATTCACAGTAATTCTCGCAGCTAGCTGCGTTCTTCATCGAAGCACGAGCTGAGTGATCCACTGCCAAGAGTCACAGGCAACTTTTCAGCCACCTGCGGGTGCAGGAGAAGCGCGAGGAAGGCGACGCCATCGATCCACCGCCCGCAAGGAGACCCGGGCCCCGTTCAAGGCTGCCCCTCTAGGAGAAAAAAGATACAAGGCGCTCGCCCCAGGAGTCCCCCAAACCACTCGCGTTCAAGAAGGGGGCGATAGGAGCAAGCCGCCGGTCCCTCCTGGAGAAACGGGGAGGGACCGCACAAGTCTTCAAACCCCTCAGCCCAGCCGCATGGGACCGGTTCAAACTGGGTACCTGGCAACGAAGGAGGCCCGCCCCCACCTGCACATCAGCCATCCGTCCCCGGGCGGCCACAAGCTGTGCCGGCGGGCTGACGAGTAGCCCACCCCACCCAGGTCGGAGGAGCCGGAAGGGAAGAGCCAGGTGGCTCCCCATCCCGCACGCCTCCCAACTAGAGGAGCCGGGGTCCCCTCGCAGGCACTCGGCTCCTACTCTTCCAGGTTGCCCTGCTGCGCGAGAAGGGCCACTACTGAGTTGCACAAAGCCTGGTCAGGCCGGGACTTGGGCGCGGGAGAGCCCAAGCGGCAGCAGGGCCTTTCGAGGTGGGGGTGGTACCAGCCCAGGGAGACACTGCCATTCGGTTTCCCCACACCGCGGGGGTCGTGCCGGGTGAGCGTGGGTTCCATCTCGGGAGGGCCTACCGCTGTGCCACTCCCGGAGAGGTACAGGAGGGCTGCCCCTGTCCCTCACACGTCGGTCGGGTCCTCCCCAGGGGAAGAGGCCTGCCGAAGGCCCGGTCTTCACCCAAGCGCCCCATGCGGCCACGGACCGCTCCACCGGCCGGGGCACAGCAGGGCCGGACCCTGTTCCTAGGGTGTGCTTTCAGGAGGCGGCCGAGGACTTTGGGTTGGCGCCGTCGGTCGCTCAGGCTCATCCGCCATTAATAATCCTTCCACAGGTTCACCTACGGAAATCTTGTTACGACTTTTACTTCCTCTAGATAGTCAAGTTTGATTGTCTTCTCGGCACTCCACCAGGGCCGGGGCCGATCCGAGAACCTCATTAAATCATCCAATCGGTAGTAGCGGCGGGCGGTGTGTACAAAGGGCAGGGACTTAATCAACACAAGCTTATGACCCGCACTTACTGGGAATCCCTCGTTCATGGGAAATAATTGAAATCCGGGGCATGGCGGGCCAGAGGCCCCGGGCCTTAGTTGGGCCTCATCCATGGGCTGCGAGGGGGGAGCTGATGGGCCCTCCGACCCGGGTGAAGCAGGAAGGAGGCCTGATCTGGCCCGACGGACCCCCCGTCCTGCGACCATGACGGAGCAGGGGGATGGAGCCTGGTCCAATAAGCCCGGTCGGAAGGCCCCCCGGGTCAGCACGCTCATGGGAGGCCTCCTCAAGGCCCACGTCCCAGGCTCTCTGCCATGCGGCAGGCCCGAGGACGGAGCCCGGGGTGGGGAGGACACCCTCCACCCCAAGGCCACCAAGGGCCCCTGCCAATGCTCCTGAACCGAAGACTAGTTGGGAAATGCCCGACAGGCCCCGGGCTCATGACGGAGCGGAGGACGGAGCCTTGTGTAGGGAGCGCCCGGCCAGAGCTCTTGGGCCCGGATGCCCAAGGAAGGACTGCCCACGCCCGATGGATTCCGTCCCGGGCACTTTGCCACATGGCAGGCCGGAGGACGAAGCCCCAGACACGGAGGTTTTGCCCGGCCCTAGCCCATCTGGTTGCTGGCTGAGAGCCGCCAACCCTTCAAGGGGTTCTGGCATACCCTGCCCCTACTAATCCGGAGGAAGGGTACCCCCTTGGTAACCTGTGCGCACCGCGAGACTGAGGGGACCCAAGGCGTGGATGCGCCCAGCCTCCTGGAGCCCTGGCTGGGTTCGGAGAGGCAAATGAGCCCTCATCGGGACTTCCAGGGCAGCCCGGCCATCTGGTCACCTCATTGGTAATCATTCCAAGTGACCAGATGGCCGGGCCCAAAGGACGCCAATCTGCCCGCCCGAGCCTTCAGGGGAAGGCTCCCGCCTGCTCTTCAGAAAGCTCGGGGTTCTGCATCGCCATGCCTCAGGCCCGGGGCTGCGGACTGGTGTCCCTGACGCAAATCCGACACGGGGTCCCCCAGGCAACGGGCGAAGCAGGAGGGAGCCCGGGCGCGATGGACCCCCGGCCTGGGACCATGGCGGTGCAGGGGGATGGATCCCGGTCCCCTAAGCCCAGCTGGAGGTCCTGAGCTGGCACAGGCAGAGGTGGCCTCTTCAAGGCCCACGTCCCGGGTGCCCTGCCACTCGACAGGCCCGAGGATGGAGTCCGGAGTCGGAAGGGCACCCTCCACCCCAGGGCCACCAAGTGCTCCAGCCTGAGCTGAAATGAGCCCTGGGCAGTGGGGAAGGTGGTGGCCGGTCCCATCCCATCTGGTCCATGGCTGACAACCGCCAGCCCACGAGAGGTTCCGGCATACCCTGTCCCTACTAATCCGGAGGAAAGATATCTTTCTTGCTGGTAACCGGTGAGCACCGAGTGACGGAGGGGACCAATGCGCAGAGGCGCCCATCCTCGTAGAGTGCTGGCTGGGATTGGGAGGCCGGAGAGCCCTCCTCAGGACTTCCATGCCGGCCCGGCCATCTGGTCACCCCATTGTAAAGCATTTTGCGCGACCAGATGGCTGAGGGGAAAGGCGCAACCAGATGGCCGGGCCAGAAGTTCGCCAATCTGCCCGCCCTAGGCTTTCACTGGAGGGCTCCCGCCTGCCCATGCAGGGCTTGGGAGATCTGCGTCCTGGTGGCTCGGAGAGCCCAGCTGGGCCTATAGCGGATAAGTGACCCCTGTCCCGGGCACACAGACCCTCGGGTGGCCGCAGGACGTGGGCTCCTGTTCCACAGATATGTTTCATAACTCAGTGGAACTCCGTGTAGTGGCACTACGCCAACTCCGCCCAGGGTTACAAAGCAGCTTGAACGTGGATCTTCTGGCAACCGGTAACCAATGCAGGGCTTTCAAGGCAAGGGAGATGTGGTCTTGCATTTTTATATGTAAGAGTAGTCTGGCTGCCGAGTTCTGAATCCGTTGTAGTCTCTTCATGGTTGTTAAAGGTGATCCGTGGTAGAGGCTATTGGCGTAATCAAGTTTGGACAAAACAAGGGAGATGATAGCCTGGACCTTTTGTGGAAATCCCAAATGGGGAAAGATTCATTGCAGAGTTTATATAGTAACAAAGATTGATCTTACTAGTTTGTCCACTTGGGCGTTCATCGATAGCTTGGAGCCCATGGTCATGCAGAGGTTTCTTACTCTCTTCAATATTTTAGGCGGTGTTCCCAGATCATCAGCCCACGTGGGGAGTGGGTCATAATGTTTCCAATTACCAAATGTGAGTTTTTCTGTTATGGAAGCATTCAGTTTGAGATGGCTCCACGTCATCCATTGATCCACGGCTCTGAGACAGCTGAAAATCTGCGAGTTTCCAATGTCTTTGGGGCATTGCAGTTGAAGTATTATTAGCCTGTCATTTGTATAGTTGTAGCACGTGAGGTGAAATTGATTGATCAGTGCCGGTAATGACTTCATGTAGATGTTGAAAAGCATGCTTTTGTGAAGTACGTTTTGTCATGACTTGTAATGTTCTTACCTTTTCTGTCGTGTTGAAACCGGTTCTCGACTACGGTTCTTGAGGGTTCTGGTCTGTCTGAGGTAAGGGTGACCCTTTTTGGTAGCCATGGTGTTGCTGACAATGAAAAGCCAGAGCATACTGTGCCTTCCAAAAGGAGTCTCAAGAGGAAAAAACACCATAGGGAAGAACCTTCGTTGAAGGCGGAAACTGCAGGAACGGAAAGGAAGGAAAGAACCCACAAATAAGAGCAAACACCAGCAAGGAGTGGAGAATAGAAAGCAAGAATTCAAAATAGGAGTGGAAGGTTAAAAGGAAACCAAACTTAAACAGGAAGTGCCAACTGGAAATAAAAGTGCACCAACAAGAAGCAAAAATACACCAAACAGGAGCTAAGGTCACCAACAGGGGAGAGGACACACCAGCAGGAGCAAGGAGTGTTGCAACGCAAGTAATGAAGGATTCAACCCCTTAAATAACCATATAGGTCAACAATAATGGGGTGACCCTGTGTCTCTCAGAACCTGTGTATGGATAAGTAAAAAAAAAATTGGTTCTGTAGTTTTTTTTAAAAACTTTCTTATAATAACGCCTAGTGTTAATGCATTATTCTGTAATTATAAACATAAGCATCTCACTAGTCCAGACAAAAATAGAACACATAGTAAGACTCGTGACACAAACTGCTGTCTGCTCACTTGATATATATAAATTAAATCATTCATATATATTTACACATTTATCAACAAGGCTGTCAACACGAAGTGAGGTTTGAAAATGATGAGTGATCAAGTGACATTTTGTGCTCAGTGCTGGTGTTCATTGCTCAATATATACAGGGTGTTTAGAAATATGTACATGGGAAAGGATAGGCCAAAATTTTAGGGAACAACAATGACTCTGCTGTGTATTGAATATTCTTAGTCACACAGAGCCTTGGTCAATCTGGGCTGTGCGAGGTCGTCGGCGTTTCAACCCAAACTCAGCTCCATTGTGTAGTCAAGGCGGGGTCTTCATCAGGACAAAGAACGGGGGTAAGAGGTGACAGCCTATAAATGAAGAAAACACAAATTAAGCGTGTTCCTTAGCTGGGTCTGGACGAGATACATATGTGAAGAGGGGTGGTACCAGTACTCACCCAAAGATAACCAGAGAAACTCCTGGTTATTCATACATCTTAGTAGGTCATGGTAATGATATCCAAATTAATTTAAAGGCCATCATTTTTGGGAACAACAATGACTCTGCTGTCTATTGAATATTCCTAGTCACACAGAGCCTTGGTCAATCTGGACCATGCGAGGTCGTCGACATTTTAACCCAAACCCAGCTCCATTAGGTAGTCAAGGCAGGTCTTCATCAGGACAAAGTACGGGAGTAAGAGGTGACAGCCTATAAATGAAGAAAACACAAATTAAGCGTGTTCCTTAGCTGGGTCTGGACGAGATACATATGTGGCGAGTGGTAGTACCAGTACTCACCACAGATAACCAGAGAAACTCCCGGTTATTCATACATCTTAGTAGGTCATGGTAATGGTATCCAAATTAATTTAAAGGCCATCATTTTTGGGAACAACAATGACTGCTGTGTATTGAATATTCTTAGTCACACAGAGCCTTGGTCAATCTGGACCGTGCGAGGTCGTCGACGTTTCAACCCAAACTCCGCTCCATTAGGTAGTCAAGGCGGGTCTTCAGCAGGTCAATATGGACCGTGCGAGGTCGTCGACGTTTCAACCCAAACTCAGCTCCATTAGGTAGTCAAGGTGAGTCATCATCAGGAAAAAGAACGAGTGACAGCCTATAAATGTAAATGTAGTAGTACTTGTATAGCGCACGAATCGACCCATGAGGGTATCTCGGCGCTTGTACGCATACCGCTGTGGAACCGTTCCTGGCTTTTCCCTGTGAAGTGCCCACTCCTGGGCACCCCCGAGGTGAAGCCAGGCATCCTAGCGTTGTTGGGGCCGTTGTGGAGATTAAGCAAGCTATTGCCCAGAGTTGCAGAGTGGGACCCATGATTAGAATAGGCACCGAGGCGAGAATTATCAGGTCCAAGGAAATTGAGCCCAAGACCCGCCGAGGCGGGAATTGAACCCTGGTCCCGGGCTAGACCTCTGCATCAGGGTCTGCCGCTCTAACCATTGAGCCACACTTCTCCACCGCTCAATGAAGAAAACACTAATTAAGCATGTTCCCTAGCTGGATCTGGACGAGATACATATGTGGAGAGGGGTGGTACCAGTACTCACCCAAAGATAACCAGAGAAACTCCTAGTTATACATACATCTTAGTAGATCATGGTAATGATATCCAAATTAAGAGAGAAAGTTTTGGTTCCGACGTTGAGGAATCTTCATATCTGCTCAGAGTGTATATGGGCCACAGTGCAATACACTGGACTATACGAATCTTTGGAAATTATTTAGGATACAAAGTGAACATAGAGGCGCTTCAAATTACATTTGCCCATTGACTTTTCCCTATGGGGCGTTTTAATTGTGTCATACGGATTTGTCTACCAGAATTGCTTTGGAGTTTTTTTTGGGCTGTCACAACAGCTTACATCTGTCCGTCGATCTTTCTTCGTGAGGCTTTCTTACCATATTCGGATCCGTCTTCCTGATAATCGTTGGAATTTTCATAAACTGTTACAAACAGGCCTATATAGGAATATACTGCCCTTTGTGAGAAGTTAACTGTTCTGAAGCAAATGCTATTAATAATAATTGTTGGGACTTTGACAATTTGTACTTCACAAATGATATATTTTCTGCCCTGAGGAAGTTCCCTATATGGGAATGAAACGCGTTGGCTTGATTCTCCTTATCTGGTAATCTTAACATTTTTGGAGGGGAATAAAGAAGTTACTTTTCTATCAATCTTGGCCTATTGGACTTCTTGAGCTGCGCACCCCCATTTGTAATACTATTTTCTTATCTGGAGCACAGTGACGTCATTCAATGGCTGGCTTAGGGGTAGTTTGCACAGCGAACTGGCATGAGGTGCGACATAGGAGGTCCGCCATTGTTGCATTTGGATAACTATTCTGACGTTGAATATTGCAAAGACATTGTGGGTTCCTATGATCTGTTCTGATTTCGAACGGTTCCTTGGTACCCATTAGGAACTGTCTCCATTCACAGCAGGCAAGCTTCTTGGCTAATAGTTCTCACTGGAGACCAGAGTAGTTTCTCTCAGAATCTGACAGGACATGTGACCAGCAAAAAACAGGATGTTCCACCCCGTTGTCTTCTTGTTGGAGGAGCACAGCACCTATTGCTCTGTCTGAAGCGTCTAAATATATCACAACAATCTGATTTAAGAGATCCGAGAACACGTTATCCATGAATCTTTAAAAGATGGAAGGAGCATTGGTTAGTCTAAAGGGCATACTTCGATATTCTAAATGTCCCAAAGGTGTTCTGAATGCTGTCTACTACTCATCTCCTTGTTTGACTTGAAGGAGATGATAGGCACTCCTAAGTTCTAATTTGGTAAATACTTGTGCCCCTCTAACTGACTCCAGGATATCCTTAATCAAGGGTAAGAGATAGCGATCTTTTATAGTGATCTTGTTCAAACCCCTGAAGTCTACACATGGCCGTAGATATTTAGTCTTTTTTGGCACAAAGAAGAGGGGTGCCCCAGCAGGTGAGGAGGACAGAGTAATCAAACCACTTTGAAGATTTTCTTGAAGGTATTGTCTAAGGTTTTCCTTCTCGGGTTCATTGAGAGAGTAAACTCTTCCAAAGGGAACTGTCTCTCCTGGTTTTAGAGGAATAGCACAATCAAACTCCCTGTGAGGGGGCAGTGTCATGTTCTTCGGCTTCTGAAACACATCTGCATACATTTGCTAGTGACTGGGTACACCTTGGAAAGTGATAACCATTATTCCTCAGTAGGATAACAGAATTGTAGACAAAAATGTGATTTTAAGGAAATAGTCCTAGTTTCCCAATTGATATAAGGATTGTGACTGATCAGCCAAGGTATTCCTAAAATCATGATATAATTGGGTGAGGCAATCAGGTCAAAGGACAAGTACTCTTGGTATCATCCAAAACTCAGTTGTAGTGACGACGTCATTTTTTTGACTGGTCCAGAAACAAGAAGAGTTGCATTCACTCTATGTACTTGTTCTGGAGTCTCCTTCGGAATATGCATATTAGTCCAACTGTAGGCCATCTTTTGTCTACATACATTCCGCTGGCACCACAATCTAACAATGCCAGCACACATTCTCTTGTACCATCAGATAATCATCGAACCATAGGTAGGAGAAAATGAGAATTTGAGGTTTCTTTTGAGGTGCACATTGAAGGTATTCCAGACCATCCTGTCCTCTCCCTTCTTAGAGAGGATGGGATCTGGCATTTTCCGACTGCCTCGATGGACGTGTAGGACAATTGTGAATCATATGACCAGAAGCTCCACAATATAGGCACAGTCCTTATTTTCTCCTGCATTCTCGTTCGGCTTCAGATTGTGGTCCTCTGGTCACACTTATTTGTATTAGTTCTACTGTCGAAGGTGGTGTTTCTGGTACAGAAGCTTCTGTTCTACGAGTACTAGGTCATGTCGTTCCTGTATGTTGATGGACACGTGATTTTCGCCTTTCCAATCGACGTTTATTGAGACAATGTTCAACTGACCACGCTAAATCCATTAGTTCAGTCATGGTTTCTGCACGAGAAGAATGCACCAATTCGTCTTTAATGTTTTCTCGTAGACCTCTGCGAAAAAGAGTGACTAAAGTTCATTCCACCCAAGTGGTCTCTGCGGCCAGTTGTCTAAAGTGAATGATGAATTGCAGGACATCCTGCTTCCCCTGTTGAATGTCACACAGGGCTTCGTCTGCTGAGGTCTCCAAACTGGGTCTTTGAAACATTTGTTTAGAGGCAGCAAGAAAGGACATGTAATTTGACAACCGAGGATCTTCCAAGGCCACCAAGGGAGTTGCCCATGTCAACACAGGACCAGACAAGGAGCTAATCAGAAACCCAACCTTAGTTCTGTCCAGTGCAAATTGGGTTAGGCAGATGCAAAAATACTGTTAAGTAATTCATAAACTCTTCCAAGTTATTCGGCTCCCCGGAATAACGAGGAGTGGTGGTAGAGACTGCGGGTACATCAGATGTCTTAGCAGCTAACACTTGGGCCAAAGCTAAATTTTCTTTACATAACAGTTGCAATTCTTAGGCTAGCTGTTGAACAGCCTGCACTAAGGCCTGTGTCGCTCGCTTCTAGTGATCCTTCAGGAGGTGATGCTTGAGGTAGATCCATGGCATCAGGATCAAAACGGGTTTTTGGCGTTGCAATCTGTCACGACTTGTAATGTTCTTTCCAGTTCTGGCGTGTTGAAGAGGTTCTCGACTTCGGTTCTTGAGGGTTCTGGTCTGTCCGAGGTAAGGGCGACCCTTTCTGGTAGCCACGGTGCTGCTGACAATGAAAAGCCAGAGCGGACTGTGCTTTCCAAAAGAAGTCCCAAGAGGAAATAACCCAGTAGGGAAAAACCTTGGTTGAAAGCGAAGACTCCAAGAACGGAAAGGAAGGAAAGAACCCACAAATAAGAGCAAACACCAGAAAGGAGTGGAGAATAGAAAGCAAGTATTCCAAATAGGAGTGGAAGGTTAAAAGGAATCCAAACTGGAACAGGAAGCGCCAACCGGAAACAAAATTGCGCCAACAGGAAGCAAAAATACACCAAGCAGGAGCAAAGGTCACCAACAGCAGCGAGGACATACCAGCAAGGAGTGTACTAATCATGCATACACAAAACAAAATGTGTTTGACAAAAGTTCACAATAATTCTGATTCCATAGAGACGTCTTCTCAGTTTTTCATTGATTTCTTTTATTCTTTTAGACAGATTTTCATGATTCACAGTACAATTTCTACAGCCGACGCGTTTCGTCCCGAGATGGGACGTCCTCAGGGCTGTGAGAAAACATATACAGAAAATAATCAAAAAATTGTTCTTATTAATAAAAAGAAAACATATATAAACAAATCTTGATCTGGCTATGTAAATAAATGACATGCGTCCCCTTATGCTTTGCGCAACGTGAGCACATTTACTGTTGTCATATTTAACTATTGTCTCCACATTATCAAATTGTCCACCGCTACCTGCCTAGTGAACAATCTAGATATCTCGAAAACAATTTAAACACAAATTCATCATATTCGTCGAATTTAAGTATAATTATTCTGCCAACTGACATGTTTAAGCAAGCTGAACATGGCTACATTGCTCACCTTTCAAAATTCTATTTCCCCACAATGTGTTGTCTGACCACTCAATGTTACTCCTTTTATTCAGTTTCAGAAGGCGACCCAAAATCTGTAATGATGTATGGTCATCAAAAGTACTCTGGGGGAGAAAAGACACCTCTATTACCTGACCTTAACCATCTAAAACATGAAGGGAATCTCTTTAAAACGCAAATATCCCGTTGGATATTCCCCGGGGGTCTGACTATGTAGGTAATTATCTAATGGACCACTCTCACTATTTACCTGATGCTCAGGGTATTGTGTTAATCCTTATTAGCTGTCAGCAATCCCAGAATCCAATATAGAATCTTGTCATGTAAATCTAATTAAATCCAAGAGAAAAATAAATAAACACCTAATTGTACCGGGTTGTTACCTTAATGCTCCAAATATGTCCTACAATCATCCTGTGTAACTTACTTTGTAATTTGTCCTGTACTTCACTTAGATCAGTCCCCACGAATTCCCATATTCGCAGACCATTTGATAATCTGACTCTTGAAGTGCGTTGTCCTAAAAACACCAATATAGAAGCCTACTTTCAATTAAGAGAGGTAAAAGGAAAAGCTATTCCTTCCTCCACCCAAGTCTCAAGTTCGCCTTTAAAAAAGTACACACCTTTCCTTGTCATAATATCTACAAAACTTCTCACCTTGGGACTATTCTAAAAAGAGCATCCTTCTTCTCTCTCAGTATTTCATTTTCCAATGTTCAAGCATCTAGACTGTTTCTGAAATTATCTAAACACAGAGAAAAAAAGGTATATAACGCTCTGTTATGTCTCTGTGCACCATGTTACCCAATCTCCCCTAGTGCTCAGCCCGCTAATTCCATTCTCACCTTTTTTACTACTCAGTTGCCGTCTTCCTAGATATCCTGTCGTCAGCCTTGTTCCGTTGACAATGTTGAAACAAAAGTGCTGTGCTTAAATACTCTTGAAATCACCGAAAAATGCCCAATTAGTAAGTAGATTAAGCACAAATGGCCGGCACCTGTGTTTTTATTCTGGTGTTTCCATCCTGGTCCACCTGTCCTCACATAGTTCCCTAGTCATGAATGGAATACACCATAGGACAAGAGCATGAATATGCCCCTCTCATTGGTTTCTGTACCGCCAATCACCTAACCTTGTCCTGTATGTCCGTAATAGTCAATGCGCATACTTCAATCCTTAATCTGGGGGCCATTACGAAACATGAAACGTAATTCTACTTATTCCAATATACACCCCAACTGTTTATTTCATGAGGCTCTGATATTGCCATATTCAAAAACACAAACGCGGACCTGCCAATCTCTCGAACAGCGTCTCTCAGTATTGCCACGTTATCTGGTCCTCCATTGGACAATAGCCTGAATACACCCATCCTATTGGTTGCTGATCTGCCTATCGCCTGGCTGCTCGCTCATTGCCTTACACGTAAACAAAAACTAGTTTATCAACTTATTCGCGTTGTAATGGAGACCATCGATGTGAATAATTGTGATTGGGCGCGACCCAAAATGAGCCTTTCTGATAGGTGGCTGTGTAGCCACTCGCCTAACTGGTTGCTATGTGCTATAACATTTCCATACGCGCTAAGGAAATACCAACAAATCTCCCTCGTAACTATTACAAACCATCATAAGCTGCAAAAGTCCTTTCCAGTTTATCGTTGCCATATTAATGTGTCCAAATCTCGGCCACGGACTTGCCGTCTACATCGTACAAGTTTTTACATATACTGGTACGCTAAAATATCAATATCTCGACCGCGGAATTACCCTTTACATTGTACTAGTCTTGGCGTGTGCTGGTCCTGCTATTGGACATGGACATGAACCTGAATACGCCGATCTGATTGGTCGCTGTGTAACCAATCACCATACTGTTGTCTTATTATGTTTGCACTCCTACATATGTATATACAAGTCTGAACGAGCTCTTCTAATCCACTAATATCCGGCAAAAAGTTAACTATATACGCCACAGGACCTGTCCTATCTACTCGTATGGCGTGTAGTCTGTTATCACCAATGTTGCCTTAGAAACGTTTCCAGGTAGTTAAATGTAACCCCAAATCATCGTAAATGGTAGCGCATCATGAATACTCCCTAAAGGATGACCCAAAAATCATTCCTCCTGTTACAGATCAGACATCTACCAATGTGCAGTAAATCCACGCTACACAGCAGTATCCACTCCTCCTGTTCATTAGCCCCCCATTAAGCACAGCACCCTGTATGTAAACACCCTATATTAGGGCTACCTATCAGTCCCTGTGAGGGATGTCCAAAGTGGGCTATTCCAGAAAATAATGTAACTCAGAATCACTATTGAGCCCCTCTTTTACAGCTTTACACTTGCTGATCCATCTGGCTTCCAATTGTCTGATTTTGTGTTCCCAATCCCCCCCCCTTATATTTTGGGGCACCTTCTGAATTCCGAGAAACCTAAACCTTTTCTGCAACTTATGTTCAGTTTCCATATGTACAAACAAAGGTGATTTGGAATCTCTATTTAATACAGCCCGTCTGTGCTCTTGCATTCTGATTTTCAACTGCCTTTTAGTGCTGCCAATATATATTTTAGAACATTCACAGATGATGACATATATGACACCCATACTGTTACAATTGATAAAATCATTAATCTGAAACTGCTTATCATTCCTATATACAAAAGTCTTGGTTTTATTCATACCAAGATCGCACACATTACAGGATCCACAGACGTAAAAACCTTTAGGTGGGGGAGGAAACCAATACCTTACATTGGGGACCTCTGCTGGGATGTAGTTCCTGGATATTTTGTCCTTGATTGTCTGACATCTCTTGTTTGTTTTTGAATCTCTTATAAGTGACCAACGGTCTGTCACCTATCATTCCTACCATACCCGGGACCCCTTTCAATAAACTCCAATTTTTATTCAGAGCTTTTCTGATCAAATCTGCTTTTGAACAATACGTTGTTATGAAGGATATTTTCCTGTCCTGTTCTTTTTTGTTTTTCTTCACAAGTGTAGATTGTCGAGTTCCATTTTACAGTCTATATCTCGACTACAATTTCGTCTTACCCGGACCATCTCGCCAAACGGAATCCCTGGGATTACAGAGGCCGGGTGAAAACTGTCTGCCCGCAGTATTGAATTAGTCGCTGTTGTTATTCTAAATAACCTGCTGACAATACTGTCGCCCTCAACCATTAGTGTCACATCCGGAAATTCTATCTGGGACGTGCTCTGATTCATGGTTAATTTGACATTGAAGTCATTCTCATTCAGATAATTCAAGTAATTATCTAGTTCCATTGACGTACCCCTCCAAATTATGAGGATATCGTCTATGAACCTGGCCCAAAAGAGGACCAGGTCTGTCCAGTCTGTTGCGTTGCGGCCCCAGGCATGCTCCCTCTCATACCAACCCATAAAAAGGTTGGCATAAGAGGGAGCAAACCTGGATTTCATCACCGTCCCCCTTATCTGGTGATACCATGTATCTTCAAATAGGAAATAATTATTCCTCAAAATCAAATCGCTCATGTCAAGCAGCATCTGTGAATGATGTCTTAGACTAGCACTTCTGCTTCCCAAAAAGTGAGATAAAGCTTCCTGTCCCTTATCATTCTCAATGCATGTATACAGTCCTACCACATCCATTGTTACCAATGACATTCCACGTTCCCATTTGAAATCCTGCAATTTGTTAAGGACGTCAGTGGTGTCACGTACATAGGAGGGTAAATTAACCACCAATGGCTTCAAGAAGGCATCCACAAACTCTGATAAATGCTCCGTTATGCTCCCCATGCTGGAGACTATTGGTCTACCCGGCGGATTAGTTTTGCTTTTATGTATTTTGGGGAGAGTATATAAAATCGGAGCAATTGGATGAGTTACTTTCAAGTATTGATATTCCCTACTATCTAATAACCCCTCTTCCTTCCACGTGAATAGTCTTCCCGAAATACAATTAAAAACTTCATTCATGGGATGTGTGCTGATTTTCACATAACACTCCTGATCACTTAATTGCCAAATTTTTTCAAATTTAACTTGGTTGTGGGGAGGCTGGCGATACCTCTGAAGGGGGTTGAGCGTAATCACTAGATACTATTTTGCAAAATTGCCCTGTAGTGTGACCAATCTAGCAACCCCAACATCGCCAAATTTGTGTTAGTAATACCAGCAAGGAGTGTTGAGACGCAAGGCAATGAAGGATTCAGCCACTTAAATACACATAGGCAGGAAGTGATATAATAGGAAATAAGCTGTTGCCATCTTGGATAGGGAAAAGGAAATATAAGGAATAGGAAAGGTCGCCATCTTGGATAGGGTAAAACAAAGAACCTTCCCAATGCCCTCTGGGAAACAAGACTGAGGACTCATGGGAAGAAGTAACAAGATATCACCAGGAGAATATACTGGAAGTTGCAGTGAAATGTGCAAAACAAAAGGTGAATAAAACTATGCTCCATACAGTACTGGAAGCCGCAGGGCATGTATGTCTGCCACATGGCACTGTCATTAAATGCCAAAAATTGTTTTTTTTAGGGTTTTCGTAATTTACCACTAACTTGTAGTTGGTGGTAAATAATGAATCCTTACAGGTGAAAAGCACTCACTTGAGTGCTTCCTACATTTCAGATTCCGTAATTTACCGAATCGGTATTTAAGAATTTGGTATTTACATCCCAAATGCCTAATACCGGTTGGTAAGGGCCGAAATTCTGTAATTTTGGTCGTAACCGACCGGTATTGGGGTTCCTACATCTGGCACTTTGTATCAGAGTGTCATGGTCAGCCGTGTCAAAGGCAGCCGAGAGGTCCAAGAGAAATAGCGCAGCAACCCTTTTGCAGTTAACTGTGTTCTTCAGGTCACCCCAGATGGTGAGGGGAGATTGTGTGCCTCTTTCAGAAATGGGCGTATGCATGACTTTTTGAGTTCTTCTGGAAATATTCTAGTAGTAGTTAAGGAGTTGTTCATTATTCTCCTTACTGGAGTGGCTCCAGAGGTTGTTAGAAGAATTGTCTTAGGGCTACCAGTTGGCCTGCTTGATTTGACCAGGTCCATAAATTCATTGTGTGAAATGTGTTGGAAGAAATGGAGAGGCTGGGTTAGAGTTTTCTTGGATTGTAGCTTTGTAAAAGGGTTAGTGCTGATGCTTTGTCTCTGTTTTAAGTATGAGTCCAACTTGTCTGCTTGGTCCGTGTAATGATTTGCCTGTTTGTCTCTGAACTTTTGAGTGATGGAATGAGCAGCTTCTAGGCAATATGGCTTATGAAATTCATTGAGACTTTTATAGAATTTATTTGCACATTAAGCATTTTGAATTCTGTCTGAATAGTATTTATTCTTTGCTTTTTTGATAGCCGATTTGTATAATCTGTTAATTTTCTGTAGGCGAAGTTTGTCTTGGTTCGCGTTTGTTTTGAGCTAGGCACATTGCAGCTTTCTAATTTGTTATTTTAACCCTCTTATCTCTATTTCTGCAAGGTGCTTGTTTTCTTTTCTTCTGTGTGTGGTTTTAGTGGTATCAGGATATCAAAAGCTTCCTGTAGCCACATATAGTTTTTGACCATAATGTATTGTTTCTAGATCTGTACTGGATGTTAGTTGTGTTTCTAAGTGTTCCAAATTGAATTTGTTCCTTGGCCGATATGTGGCTGCAATTAAGGTGGTCTTAGGTGCATCGCTTAGTGTTGTTTTATGTTGGATGGCAAGCAAATAGTGGTCTAACTATGTGACCGAAGTCATTGTTTGAAAGGTAACTAATTCTGTATTAGCAAAAATGACATCTATCATGTGTCCATCGATGTGTGTGGGTTTCTGGACGATCTGATGCAGGTTCAGTGCTTCTAGGCCAGCGATGATTGGTTTTGGATAGTGCATATTTGGTTTGTCAAACCAAATGTTGAGGTCACCCAGAACGCATAGGTTGGAGGGTAGTTTTATCAGGTTTGAAACCGTGTCTGGAAGTGCGTCTGGGAATGTTGTCTTGCTAGGTGGAGGTCTGTAAAGGAGCAGGAAGTTATAGGAGGAAGATGGTATAGGATTACATCTGGTGAAAGGGGCCTTACAATTTTTTATGAAGACATTGTTAACTTTTGTGACATGTAATGTTTGCCTGAACACAAAAGCTAGGCCGCCTCCTTTTTTACCTATACAATTTTAGGTGATCGTTTTTATAGCCTTGAGGAACGGCTTCATGCAGGACTGGAGCCATATCATCTCCCAACCTTGATTCAGTTATAAATAGTATGTCTGATTTTGCGTCAGTGAGAAGGTCGTGAATGTGATGTTTATTCTTAGAGAGCGATCTAGCATTTATTAGTAGACAGTTTAGGGAATGTGCTTTGGAGATAGTGTGACTTTGTTTTGTAAAGGAGTGAGTAGCATTTTGTGGGCTTGTGGCTGGTGTGTCTTTAGGTGATTTAGACTCGGAAGGTTCGGGGCCAAGGTCCTAAGTACCAAAGCCAAGTTCTCAGGAGCTTCCCGGATTTCACTGGGAGCGACAACAAAAAAGGGGACTATGCTGCTGGCGCACTATGAAAACAGGGGACCACTTGGAAAAACACAGGGATACTTGCAGGCAAGTCCAAGGGTTATCAAGAGACAGTAGAGGTCATAAGGGTTCTGGGGCCATGGGAGCACCAGATGCCCGGCCATCGGCTGGGTGCCGTGAAGATGTGCAGCTGGGCAATGGAGCGCAAAGAGATACATCGCGGTTAAGGGCTTGCACCTTGGAGCGACGATTCTGGCGCTGCTGGGCCACTGCTGAGGTGGATCTCCAGAGTACCGAAGTCCCCCATTGGGTGCTGGCTCGCTGTAGAGTTGGAGTCCTGGAGTCCGCCTGGACTCGGTTTTGTAGGTTTTTGCATCAAGGGGTATCCCGGTTATTGGTACTTTCCAGCTCTGGTGGGTCCTGGGGCCCCAAGACATGGTGCAGAGTTCGAGCTGACCCTCCAGAGCAAGTGTACCTTTGGCAGGCACTCAGACGTCAGTCAGGCTGGGGAACTGGATGACGCTGGAATGGACTTTGCTGTTTTGGAGACCTGCAGCTGCAGGGAGATAGTACCTCTAGCCCAAGGGAGTTATCTGGTGATTTGCGAAGTGCTGAAGGTTCTCCGGGGTTTGTTGAGGCCACACAGCGACGAGACAAACTGGAGGATGGCTCTTGTCGAGTTCTGTGGTGCAGGCAGGAGTGCACCCAAAGTCCACCATGAGGTCTGCAGTTCTCGGTCCAACAGCGTTTCTTCATTCGTCTTCTTTTGTCCTAGACTAGTTTCAGGGTCTGGGGATGCCACCTAAATACAAAATTTAGGGGCTTTTACTAGGGAGTTACCAGTAGTAGCCAATGAGCCCCTTACCTGAGGTGTCCACACCCTGTATTATGCCCACCTCCTTTAGGAGCGAACATAGTCCTAGCCCTCATTGGAGACGCCCCACCATCTTCAAGATGGGGGGCACTGAAAAATGTGCTTCACCTCACCTCCAGCACCTGAGGGGTTGATTTGGCAGTGGAGGGCACACCTCCTATTCTTCCTTAGTTTTCCCGCTCCAGGGAATGAGGACTGGAGGGGTGGGGGCCTGCTCCTTCTATCAGGAGAGGCTAGGGTCATGTCAAAGGCAGCAAGGCCTTTGTAGCTTCCCACCACAGATGGCTCTTCCTGACCGGGGGAAGCTGTGAACACCTCTGCCCAGTGTGGAAAAGTGAATTTTGCCATGTTCTGTGTCCCTACGTGTCATCCATCATATGTTATGTGTGCATGATTAAATATGCATATGCATTCCCCATGTTCGATTAATGACGCAATTACAGTTGTGTCCACCTCTAGTATGTCAGTTTCCAGTTCTCGTGAATACTACGAATATCAGGCCTATGTAAAGCTACGTTGCCACGTTTCTCAGTGTGCACGTTATTCTATTATAAAGTCCCCGTTTCTAGGCCTCAAAAGGGCCTGGACACCAGATTCAGCTCCTGTCTCCTGAAGCCTCGCTGAGGAGCGATACAGCCCCCACCTGTATCCTCGACCCTTCACTTACTTCCTGCCTCGCAGTGCCCGGTCCAGCCTGGCTCAGCCTCTGAGTCTGCCAAGAATATGTTATGATTCCAGTTATCAGTTCAGTCCTCCTTCTCTGCATTCCTAAGCTACTGAACTGCATCAATAGTTTCCGTCATTGTCTAGCCTTCATGTCTCCACGTTAGAGAAATACTGCATTTAATGGTCATTTAATATTCTTCATCACGCACTACATGTAGAATAATGCATGGTCCAGTCTTCGAATCAAGTCAGCCTTTCCTCTCCTGACTTCTAGTTTATATCAACATGTTCTCTAAACATCAGATACTAGATACTGTTTAGGTACATGCCGCCCTGACTCTCCAGACTTCAGTCTCTGCTCCTAGCACAGAGTTCATAGCCCCCAGCTTCTCCTAGTGATACGTCATTGCTAGTTTGCGCGCACCATCAGGTTAGAGGTCCCGGCTCCTTAGGTAGCCCCCTCCATGGTTTCCGCCCCATTCATGACATATTCTGTTACGTTTGCATCACATGTCTATGTATACGCCCTGTTACACCTCTTTTCCCCCTTATCTTTCGCGACTGCTACGCGTCACGCCTTCTGCTCCACCCACTGCTACGCCTACTGCAATGTAATGCTATGTGTTTGCGTTATGTATATATGCTCATGTATTGTTATTAAAAGTCAGCGCGCTCATCCCAGACCCAGCCCCAGCAGCTGCTGGGCCCTGCCATCCTATTCCTATGCAGGTTGTCCTGTTCTTGTCCTTATGCTGTATTAAACCTGCAAAACTCCTACTACCTCGAATCTTGACTCTTATTTATTGAGCTATCTGTTATGATATATGTCTAGTCAAAAATAGGGTATTATTTATTTATTTACCACATAATGGCGCCCGAACAGGGACTTGCCCCTTCCCCACGCGTCGGTGAAGCCACGCCGACCCCCTGACCCTCTGCAGTCGTGACGGAACTCTTCTGTGCACCGGCAGATATTTCTGCTTCAAGTATCCCTCAGGCCCACGGAGGAGACGGAGGAGGCGGTCCAGCATCCAAACGAGACGGTGGAGGAACGCGGCGAGTCCCGACCAGAGCCCAAGCCGAGAGTTCAAGGTCCGAGGTATCCGGAGGCCCACCCGTAACTGAAGTCCGAAGTTCGTCGTCCGTCGTCGTAGCAGTACAGTCCGATCCGAGGCCTTCCGTTCTTGCTGCCCGGTGAGTACCATTACTGGGGTAGTATCTAGACAGGGTCAATCTAAATTGACTCTGGTCCGTGGGTTGGTGGTACACAGACTCACAAACGAAGTGTTCACCTAGGTGGATACGGGTCTTGATGCGTCCCTTTATGGGACCGGTATGTTCTGTACTGTTTCAGCAGTGCATCCAGTAACTCTAGTCTGTTCCGTTCTCGAGAAATTCTTGTGTTTCTGTTCTCAGTATTCCAGGTAATATTCTGTCCGAACTGTTATGTTATGATGTTGTTCAATGTATTTCCAATGTCGTGGTATGCCTGAATTGTTCTCCCAATTGTTATTGTTCCTCGTGTATTGTATTGTGTTCCGATTCAAGTTTACAATGTCTCTCTTTTCGAGATTACGTCAGCTAAAAACTAGAAAGGGTTTGTTAGAAGAAGCAGTTCCTGTTCCGCCGAGGGACAGTCCAGGTCACTTTATGTATCAGAAGCATGGCATAAGCGCCATATTATATCTAGATTTATGGGTAGAGTATACCAAACAGTTAGAAGAAAAGTATAGATGGCCCGTATCGGGTACATGGGATGCCGAGTGCATCATGCGAGTAGAAGAGGCATTATGGAAAAAGAAAGCCAGACAGTCACAGAAAGATGCCATCGAGTTATGGCGTAAAGAATCTCATAAAAGAACTGAAAAGGAAATCAGAAAGTCAGAATTAAGTAGAGAATCCTTAGAACGAGCACAAGAAAAAGAACTAATCGAGATAGGTGAACAAGTCAAAGTCGAACAGTCAGACAGACAGAGGCATGCCCTTATTAGGGGTATGTATCCTCTCCTTGCCGAGGGCCTGCCAAAAGCGACCCCAGAGGCATCCAGTAATTTCCCGCCACCATTAGTTCCGACCAAGCTACGTCACAAACAGACCGCAGCTGATATTTTTATTTCGTCCTATTTGGACGACACAGTCCCAGAATATGCAAATCCTGTTCGCGCTCCACCAGTCCCTGTAAATCAGGCACTTCCCGCTCCTCCAGACACCGGAGTACCTGTTACGGTACCCCCGGTCCAGTCCGTCATACAAGTCCAGCCTACATTTCCATTTCCCACTCTGCCAGGACGAAGAGCCTCAGTAGACCTAGACTCCAGTTTAGGGGCCGCAGGGGGAGGTACTCCTCAAACCCCGCCGCCACGCAAGCGTTTAACGTTAGCCGAATTACATGCACAAGCGTCACAGCGTACGCCCAGACATCAGACTGTAGCAGAAATAAGAAAATCCCTTGCCGAATGCGGCTATGATCCAGTCCCAGGCGAGGATAATATGGTTTTATATTCATTCCGCGTAAGAAAGGTGGCCGAGTATCTAGTCACCTTACCGAATATGAAAGAAGATCTAGACAGAATATATCGTTTCATCCGTACAGGGGATGATCCAGAAAGTATTAGCGAGGCCATGTCTCAAAGGAAAGCCGAGATCCAGCTCATGATATTAAAGTTTCTGATCAATTGTCTAATAAGAGAACAAGATTACCCGTCTAAAGATCCGGCCGAAATGAAAATCCTGACAAGGTGGAGTGATAATATAGCCGAGGGTAAGCACAAGACCGTCGGTGCTATGGAGAGTATGTACAAGAAAATCCGTAGAGAAATAATAAAGATACACGAACAGCGTAAAGCAGCACAAGTAAGCGAGAAAGAAAGTAACTCTGATACTGAAGAGGTAGAGGACGAGAATCCCGCCAGAATAGCGTATGTAGGAAAACCTAGATTTCCAGATCGCCATTTACGCCTAGAACACAAGTCTACTTTCCATCATCCAGCACCAGAACAAGGTTCTCTAGAACAAGTGTTCCAAGCTACCGATCACATTCTGAAATCACGAATCGGTTACAGTGAATTAAGTACTATGCATGAACAAGAACTAGCCCGATCAGCAGTCCGATGGATTACTGATTCTACCACTTTTCCAGACGAAATAGTGGCACAAATGTTTCTGAAAATGCCCCCAGCCGAACAACGACTGGCGGGTATGTATATGATCCAGCACCTCATCACATTGTATGAGGGTCAACACTCTGATCCAGGTCCGTTACATGATATCCTGAACGAGTTACTCCAGTATAGATGGAAAGGTCTAGGTACCGATTTAATTAGTGTCATTCTAGAACAGCGTCACAAATATAGAACGTTTCTGAACCCGCATTTTGTTCATGCCTCACCTCCAGAAGGTAAACCATTTTACATGGAAAGACAGAATCCGTTACGAGAAGTCCACCCAGTTAAAGGAACGGGTGGCGAAATGCAGCGAGTGTTTGTTTACACTCCAATAACAAAGATGGAACTCCTCGAGATGAAGAAATTAATTCCCTGTCATGACAAAGATCCAGCAGGGTTCCATAGAGAATTAAAAGACATGCTCCGTATGGGAGAATACACATACCCAGATATAATTAAAATGTTAAAGGTTCTGCTGCCCGCAGGGGTGTATGAAAAGCTCAAGGAAAAAGAATGGGAGGTGGGAGAGAAAAAGATCGATTGGGCAGTTCTAGAAGCTGAAGATAAGGCACGAGTACCAGGTACCGGTCTTGGAGATAAATGTAAAGAATTACCAGAATTATTAATACAAGTTTTACCTAGATTATTGACAACGAGAAAAGAAGACTGGGATGCAATCTCAGCCTGTAAACAAAAGCAAGATGAGGATATTAGTGATTTTTATTCTAGATTTGAAAAGTGTTTTAGTATTAACAGTGGCCTCAAGACAAGTAGTGAGTCATACCCTCACCTTTTTGTTACCAAATTAGTCGAGAATTCAAGCCCACCAATTAAAAATCGAGTTTTGAAAGTCGAAAGTACCTGGCAAGCTAATACCCCGTCCCAGATGTTGCAAATGCTTCAATACCACCAGAATAGAATCAGAGAAGAACAAGAACACGAAAGAAAACGTATGAAAGACACGAAAATGAAAGTACTAGTTGCACAATCTGTTCCTCAAGACAGTCAGAAGAGGGGTCCGAATCAAGCCAGTCATCCTGCAGCTCCCGTTAAAGGGAACTGCAATTATTGTAAACAGCCAGGTCATTTCATAAATGAGTGTGCAGTTCTGAAACACAACATAGCTACCGGTAAGACTAAAGAAAGACCACGTCCGCCTAGACAAGAACAAGTTTCACAGATTCCTCAGCCACAGAATGCACCACAGACAGTTACCGCACCACAGCCTATCGCTGCAACACAGCACGTTACATCGCAGATGTACCAGTATGCACAGTCTGAGTATCCAGAGTACCAGCAGTATTCATGAAACAGCCTAGAGAGGGAGGTAGGCTTGCCTCTCATCGAGATACCTGTAGATCAAGAAGGTCCCTATGTTCACAGTCAAGTATTAGGGAAAGACAGAAAGTTTTTGATTGATACAGGGGCAAGTAGGACCACAATTAGTCACGCCGAAGTTCCAGGGGCTCCGCTCTCAGGCTCAAGAAATGTTTCCCTTGGATTTTCAGGAAAGCCTATCGTAAATGAGATCTCAAAGCCAGTTTCTCTAGAAGTAGGTCCATTGTCCCGAACTACTGATCTGTTACTTACTAAGTCATGTCCAGAAAATCTATTAGGCATTAAGACACTGAAAGAGTTAGGTGCAGTTATATGCTGTTCCCCAGAGGGAATACGATTGTTCCTACGTGACTTCAAGGGTCACTATGTATTACGAGATTTTGATTCCAGACTGTCTAATGTTCCGCAGCACTTATGGGCGCAAGGTCCAACTGATGTAGGTTACATGCAAATCACACCCTATCGTGTGACTCTCAAGCCAGGTGTAGTGTTACCACGAATCAGACAGTACAGATTGCCACCTGAGGCTGTAGCAGCCTTATCCAAAATTATTGACGAGCTCATGGCTCAAGGAGTGGTTGTAGAAACTGACTCCAATGTATGTAATTCTCCGATCATTCCAGTCATGAAACGTACTGATCCAAATGCACCCCCAGTATATCGATTAGTGATTGACCTACGAGAGCTTAATAAATGTATTGTTCCGCAGTACCCAGTTGTCCCAGACATCTCTTCCCTATTAACGGCCATTGATTCCGAAGCCACGTTCTTCACTGTCATAGACCTCAAGAACGCATTTTTCAGTGTCCCTATTCATCCAGACAGCCAGTTTCTTTTCGGATTTTGTTTAAATGGAAGGAGCTATATGTTTACACGAGCTCCTCAAGGTTTCACAGAAAGTCCTAGTATTTACAGTCAAGCACTTAAGAGACAACTAGACAACATTCACATGCCAACTGACACTGCCCTGCTCCAGTATGTCGATGATCTACTGATCACAGCCCGTTCTGAACGTGCTTGCGAGCGAGCATCCCTTACAGTTTTGTATTTCCTAGCCGAGATGGGGCACAAGGTGTCCCCTTCTAAGCTTCAATTCTGTGTCCAGCAAGTGGTCTACTTAGGACACTTACTGTCCAAGAGGGGTAGGCAGTTGACACCAGACCGTATCCAGTTAATAGCGAGTCTTCCTCAGCCCAAGACACAGAAGGAGGTACGTGCTTTTATCGGCCTCACTTCTTATTGCAGACAATGGATTCCCCAGTATGCATTTCTAGCCAAGCCACTGATACAGTTAACGACACAGGAGGCAGCCGTATCGACTGTCCTCCCTTGGACCTCTTAACATACACTTAGTTTCAATGAGTTAAAGAAAGCCCTATGTCAAGCTCCAGTTCTAGCGACACCGAACTACAGTAAGCCTTTTACACTTTTCGTTACTGAACGTGAAGGTACAGCATTATCTGTTCTCACACAAGATCAAGCAGGACAATACAAGCCCTGTGCTTATTTTTCGAGCACATTAGATCCTGTAGCCCAGGCTCTGCCTGCGTGCCTCAAGTCAGTTGCAGCCACAGCACTAGCTATCAGACAAAGTGATTCCATAGTCTTAGGACATACCTTGACAGTACAAGTTCCACATTCTGTGGAAGTTCTTTTAAACCGAACACAAACTCAGCACTTGACAATTGCACGTTTAACAGGTTATGAATTGACACTGTTCCAGCCACACATAGAAATCAGACGCTGCAACATCCTGAATCCTGCTACACTGTTACCATCAGTTAATTCAAATCCTGCCACACACGACTGTGTGGAAGTAGTTAACATTATGACTAAGCCAAGACAAGATCTGACAGATATTCCGTTATTAGATCCCGACCTGACACTTTATGTGGATGGTTCATGTATGAGAACTAGTACAGGAGAACTAGTCGCCGCGTATGCAGTGACTACTGACACCGAAGTTATTGAAACACACCGTATTGATACCCTGTCCGCTCAAGCAGCAGAGCTAGTTGCTCTGACACAAGCCTGTATACATGCCAAGAACCAGAGAGTTAATGTTTACACAGATTCACGTTACGCATTTGGAGTCGTACACGACTTCGGAGTGCTCTGGCAGGAGAGAGGTTTCATGACTTCTCATGGAACCAAGATTCAGCATGGTCTCCTTATTCAAGCTCTGTTAGATGCCATACACTTGCCGACATCTATTGCTATCATGAAGTGCAAAGCACATACGAAAGTTACTGACATTATTTCTCAAGGTAATGATCTAGCAGATCGCACAGCCAAGCTTACAGCACAGACTCCAGACATTCAAGTTAATCAGACACATACTCCAGATCCGATTACATGCATGACAGTTAAGGACCCTACACAAGATGTCATAGATATCCAGTTACATGCTACTCCCGAAGAAATCAAGAAATGGTCCGAACAAGGAGGGGTCCAGACAGATCAAGGATGGTTAACAAAGGGTAGAGCCACATGGTTTCTCCCCGACTCTATGGTTCAAGTCATTATTAATACTGCACATAGTCCAGCACATTTAGGAGAAAAAGCCATGTTAGACAGTATCCAGAACATTTGGTTCAACAAGCATTTACGAGCTGCAGCCAAGCAGAAAGTCCGTACCTGTATGATATGTTGTCAGTTTAATCCAGGTAAAAGTGTCCCGGTGGAACAAGGCGGATTCCAGCCCCCTGACCACCCTTTTGAAGTCCTCCAGATGGATTATATTCAGATGGAGCGATGTCGAGGTTTCAAGTATGTCCTTGTAGTTGTATGCGCTTTGTCCAGGTGGACAGAAGCATATCCAGTCCCAGATTACACAGCCGCGACCACTGCCAAGCAGTTGGTTCGTGAGTTCTTCCCTCGTTATGGACTCCCTAGAGTCGTATATTCTGACAACGGCCAGCCATTCTCATCTGAACTCATGAAGCATGTTTCCCTTTTGTTAGGGTACCAGTGGAAGTTCCATTGTGTACGCCATCCTGAAGCAGCCGGTCTCGTAGAGAGACATAATCAGACTCTGAAAATCCGTATCGCCAAAATATGTAAAGAAAAGGGTGTGGACTGGCTAGTAGCTCTGCCAGTTGCTTTATTTTATATGCGCATGGTCGCACATTCCAGATCAGGTCTGTCCCCGTATGAGGTCGTTTTCGGCCGCCCCCCTAACATGTGGGGTACTCCTAGACCCCGAAGTATTACCGATGTTTCAAGTAATATGCTGACAGATTACCTAGCTTCCTTGATGTCTGCCCTCAACTCATGTCGTTCACAGGTTGCCGCCGCATTTCCAGACAATACCGAGGTGGCACCGCATGAAATCGTTCCAGGATCCATGGTGATGGTCCGCAACTTTGACAGATCAAGTCCGCTGGAGCCTCGTTGGAAAGAGCCCCGACAGGTCCTCCTCACCACCCGTACAGCCGTGAAGTTGGAAGGACGCAAAGGCTGGGTGCACCTTTCTCATATTAAACTTTTTAATGGACTGAAACCCGTCTTAAAGAACATTTCCCAGGATTTGAAGGATTGCCAAAGCATTGTTCTCAAGGACTGTCCCGCAAAAGACATTGCTACAACCCCTCCCCTGATAGAGAAAACTCCACAACAGGAGTATAAACTAAAACTCCGGTCTAGTAAAATAAGTCAGTCAGTTTGATTGTCTAAGTCCTCCCCTAGGTGAAACGGTTAGACTGTTTCTGACATGTATAAAATAGACCCCCATAGTGAGAGAGTTAGTCAAAACTCAATCCGATGTATCGTTTTTCTATGTTTCATATTGTTTCTCAGCCTTATGATTTCCTGCACCAGTTATGCATTTTACTTGTATTTCCCAGTTCTTCATGTAAATAAGTCTGCTAATACTACAGCAGAACACACGTTTAGTGATCTGCCTCCTCATGAACTCTCTTACCGCCTCGCTATGCGAAATAACTCATTTATCCGCATGTTACATTACTCACACCAGACCAGCAATGCCACTAATTGTTGGGTGTGTGGTCGACTCCCCCCTTTCCAGACACCGAAGGGAGTTCTGCCACTTTTTCCTTATCCATTTTCACATAATGGTTCGTGTGGAGCATGGTCCACGTTAACGTCATCCTTAACAGATATGTCTTTTCTTAACAGTACATGTTTTCCAGACAAGCAAGGTCTTCCCCACAGAACAGGTTTAGATCTAGAAAATGAAGTGTATAATTTAGGTAATTATTCGTCGAATTTCATGGTCTTGAATGTTCAGTCTGATACTACTCCAGACTTACCTGCTATTTCAGTACTACCAGTCAAAGGCGAATTATGTGTCCGAAATAAGGGTTCCATACACGTAGGACACAGTGATTGTACTACTATTGTCAAGTATAGTGACAGTGGGAAATCTATCTTTAAACCTTCACGTCATTCTTATTTTATTTGTGGTCAAACCGCATATGTCCGTCTGCCCCTCGATTGGGAGGGAACCTGTTACATTGCCTTCCTACTGCCACCAGTTTTCCTAGCCCCACCTGATTATCATAGAAACACACATCTAGTACACGTTAGACATAGAAGGGAGTCCCCAATTGTCGATTATACTGAAACTGCTCTAGAACAGTATACAGATTTCAACAAAGGTTTCTTTTTCTTTATAGGACCTATCCAGAATAGTAAGCTAATCCGTAGGTTAACCAGAACCCTCGAAGCTGTAGTAAATGAGACTGCCTCTGCTCTAGGTAACTTAACCGAAGAGCAATCTGCTATGAGATTTGTCGTTTTACAGAATCGTCTCGTCCTTGACGTCATACTGGCCGATAGGGGCGGGGCCTGTAGAGTCATCGGATCTAGTTGCTGCATTTTCATTCCAAATAACGCGCCGTCTGTTTATTCAGCTATAACCAGACTCCATAAAATTGCCCATCTGATACACCAAGATCCAGGCACCTGGACATGGTCCGGTTGGTTCTGGAATATAATTTCCGCCTGGGGATGGAAAATATTGTCCTTTCTAGGTATTGCAGCAGCGATCATATTCAGCTGCTGCCTCTGTATACAATGTGGCCCTGCGATTTGCGGCATTTGTGCTACCTCTTGTATTTCTAGTCCCAAGCCCCGTTCTAAATCCCGTTCCAGGATAATTCGAGACGAGCAAATGATACTGTATGAAATGATAGATGGTATCATGAAAATTGATGTTTCCTGATGGAAACGTAGTGACAAGGAGGGAATGTGGAAAAGTGAATTTTGCCATGTTCTGTGTCCCTACGTGTCATCCATCATATGTTATGTGTGCATGATTAAATATGCATATGCATTCCCCATGTTCGATTAATGACGCAATTACAGTTGTGTCCACCTCTAGTATGTCAGTTTCCAGTTCTCGTGAATACTACGAATATCAGGCCTATGTAAAGCTACGTTGCCACGTTTCTCAGTGTGCACGTTATTCTATTATAAAGTCCCCGTTTCTAGGCCTCAAAAGGGCCTGGACACCAGATTCAGCTCCTGTCTCCTGAAGCCTCGCTGAGGAGCGATACAGCCCCCACCTGTATCCTCGACCCTTCACTTACTTCCTGCCTCGCAGTGCCCGGTCCAGCCTGGCTCAGCCTCTGAGTCTGCCAAGAATATGTTATGATTCCAGTTATCAGTTCAGTCCTCCTTCTCTGCATTCCTAAGCTACTGAACTGCATCAATAGTTTCCGTCATTGTCTAGCCTTCATGTCTCCACGTTAGAGAAATACTGCATTTAATGGTCATTTAATATTCTTCATCACGCACTACATGTAGAATAATGCATGGTCCAGTCTTCGAATCAAGTCAGCCTTTCCTCTCCTGACTTCTAGTTTATATCAACATGTTCTCTAAACATCAGATACTAGATACTGTTTAGGTACATGCCGCCCTGACTCTCCAGACTTCAGTCTCTGCTCCTAGCACAGAGTTCATAGCCCCCAGCTTCTCCTAGTGATACGTCATTGCTAGTTTGCGCGCACCATCAGGTTAGAGGTCCCGGCTCCTTAGGTAGCCCCCTCCATGGTTTCCGCCCCATTCATGACATATTCTGTTACGTTTGCATCACATGTCTATGTATACGCCCTGTTACACCTCTTTTCCCCCTTATCTTTCGCGACTGCTACGCGTCACGCCTTCTGCTCCACCCACTGCTACGCCTACTGCAATGTAATGCTATGTGTTTGCGTTATGTATATATGCTCATGTATTGTTATTAAAAGTCAGCGCGCTCATCCCAGACCCAGCCCCAGCAGCTGCTGGGCCCTGCCATCCTATTCCTATGCAGGTTGTCCTGTTCTTGTCCTTATGCTGTATTAAACCTGCAAAACTCCTACTACCTCGAATCTTGACTCTTATTTATTGAGCTATCTGTTATGATATATGTCTAGTCAAAAATAGGGTATTATTTATTTATTTACCACACCAGGACAGGCTTTGTTCTCGACCTACAAGCGTGCTGGCGCTCACCCCATGAGGTCAAAACTCTGTCTGGCGGTGACAGGCTAGCCTAGACCTGTCGGTAACCACACTAAAGGTTCGTTGGTGTCAGGTGACCCCTCTAATGGGACCTCTGTGTGCAATTTTTAATAAATCTGACACTGAAATCTGAATGTTTATTAAGGCGAGATGTTTGATACCAATATCCCAAAATACAGTGAAGCCGGAACTCGTAATGACAGGTACTCAGCCCATGTACACTCTGTGGCTTACCTGTTCAATTGCAATATCCAAGAATCTACATGGATATTGCAGAGGCATATCTGCTCATACAGATATGTCCTCACAGGAAATATAGTGCACCCTGCCTTAGGACCATAAGGCCTGGCAGAGGGGTGTCTTACCTATATCCCATTCAGTGATCGTGGGCATGGCACACAGCGATGTGTGCCATGTCGACTCTTTGATCTTTTGGCACCAAGGAACGCAGTCTGCAATGGCAGTGTGCATGGGCATGGTGAGAGGTCCCTAGGGTGGCATAATTTTGACTGCTACCCTTGGTGTCCCTCTTGACTGCCAATGCCATATGTGCCAGGGGTACAATTTACTAGGTACTTACAACGGGTACTGAAAATAGGCCAATTGGAAAACAAAAGGTACAGGCTAGCTTCTGGTACAAGGGCCCTGATTGGCAGGGACGCTGTGCACTTCCAGTTGAAATTACATAATTTTCCAGGCAAAAAGTGGGGGCTAACTATGTCGACAAGAAGCACTTTCCTTCATGACCCCCCCAAACAGAAGGGGATGAGATTAACCTTCCCCATCTAAGTGGAAGAACCTGGTAAGGCCATCAGAATTGGCAGTCCCAGGTCTGTGTTCCTCCTAATGTCTGTTCCCTGTAGGGATATAGACCACCGAAGCAGTTTTGGATTTTTGCCTTTCATTTGCACTAACCAGCAGAGAGGCCTGTGGTCGGTTTGAAAAAGGAAGTGAGAGCCAAACAGGTATGATCTCAGCTTCTTCAGGGACCAGACCACAGCATAGGCTTTCCTCTCAATGGAGCACCAACACTGTTCCCTGGGGAGAATCCTTCTACTGCTGAAAGCCACTGGCTGGTCTTGACTTTAGTCATTTATTTGGGATAGAATCATTCCTATCGCATCGTCAGAGGCATCTGTCTTCACAATGAATCGCTTGGCATCATCTGGAGCATTTAGAACAGGTGCTGAGCACATTGCTTCTTTTAGTGTCAAAACCTTTTGATAGCTCACTGTCCAGTCAATCTTATTGGGCATTCTTTTGGAAGTCAGTTCTGTGCCATAATGCAACACAAGCCACCTTTAGTACCCTGTCAAGCCAAGGAAGGCCCTCACTTGGGTCTTAGCTTTTGAAGCAACCCAGTCCAGAATGGTCTAGATCTTGGGTTGCAAGGGTTGAACCTGGCCTCCCAACAAGGTGGCCCAAGTATACAACCTTTCCCTGTCCTATCTGGCACTTGCTTGCTTTGATAGTGAGGCCTGCGTTCCTTGATAGTGAGGCCTGCGTTTCTCAGAGCCTCAAGTATTTTTTCAAGGTGGAACAGGTGATCCAGCCAGGTAGAGCTAAAGACAGCAACATCCTCCAGTTAAGCTACACTAAAAGATTCCAATCCGGCAAGGATTTATTCACCAACCTTTGAAAAGCGGCAGGTGCATTTTTCAAACCAAAGGGTATCACAGTGAACTGATAATGCCCATCTGGGGTTGAAAATGCAGATCTTTCTTTTGCTCATGGAGTCCCAAAGGGTATCACAGTGAATGATAATGCCCATCTGGGGTTGAAAATGCAGATCTTTCCTTTGCTCCTGGAGTCAGTCCTATATGCCAGTACCCTGATGTGAGATCAAGGGTACTGGTATCTGGAAGCTCCCAACCTGTCAATCAGTTCATCTGCCCTAGCAACTGGGTGTGCATCAGTTTTGGTCATAGCATTGAGGCCCCTATAGTCAACACAAAATCTAGTTTCTTTCTTACCACCCTGGTTATGAGGTTTGGGGACGAGAACAACTGGGCTAACCCAGGGGCTCTCAGATGGATCTATGACTGCCAATTCAAGCATTTGGCTTACTTCAGCTTTGATGCTCTCTTTCACATGATTCGACTGCCTTTATATTTTATTAGTGAAAGGTACGCTTTCACCAGTGTCCACATCATGGGTACATCAGCTAGTCTGACCAGGGTTCAAAGAGAAGGGCTCAGCAAACTGATTTAGGACTTGCCTGCAATCAGTCTGCTGTTGGGCAGCGAGGGTGTCTGACAAGACCACTCCTTCCACTGACCCATCTTTTGGATTATTGGACAGGGGATCAGGGAGAGATTCAGTCTCTGCTTCCTGATCCTTATCTGTAACCATGAGCATAGTCACATCTGCCCTGTCATAGTAGGGTTTAAGGCGATTAACAGGGATGACCCTCTTGGGGTTCCTGCAAATGCCATGGTCCACCAAATAGGTTACCTCCCCTTCAGTGGTGGCTGCTGGCAATAAAAAGTGGTGGGCGGCAGGGCAGCAGCAGAGGGAGAGGGGAATTACATATAAAAAAAAATACCTGATGCTGTTGGCTGCCTCAGTGCTCCTCTGCTTCCTGCCCACCATCAGAGACTTCCCATCCAGTCCCCGTGCTGCTCTCATGCTGCATGTGCAGCGCAGGGATTGACCTGGGCGGGCTGGTTTAACGCTTGCTCAGGCACAGGCCGTCTGTGCTGTTTCTCCATATCATTGGTCATACCGTTGGTTCTGGAGCTCCTGGCTGGCCTCAAGGTTTTTATTTGCTTCCTCCTTGTGATCAGCCTTCCTGGAGTGAAGGCCAAGCACATAGCCCACTACATCTTGTTTAGGCTCAACAAGCTGTTTCTCCCATCCTCCCTTTACTAGGCACAATGGTCCCCAAACAGGATGGACAAACAGAAGTTCATAGGGGGCGAACTCCACTCACTTCTGTGGCACATCCCTGTAGGCAAAAAGCCAGCATGAAAGTAAGACATCCCAACTCCTTCTGAGTTTTTCAGGGAGTCCACCAATCTTACCTTTCATGGTATTGTTGAATCGTTCAACAGGGCCAATACACTGGTGATGGTAGGTAGGGGGTAGTGAACCTGTAGGTCACTCCACACTCTTTCCACGTGTTTCAGGTAGCCAGACATCAAGGTTGTACCAGTTACAAAATGTGTTCACCTTCTAGTGCATCCCTGGCCAATAGAAGTGGCTGACTAACCTACTCCAAGTCTTGGTCTGACCAAGGTGTGCAGCTAGGGGGATGTGTCATGGGCCAATGTTAGTAGTTCCCAAAACACCTGAGGCACTACCATTCTCCTAGTGGCACCAGGGGTAGGGTCTCTGGCCTCAGTGTTAAGGACTCCCTCCTCCAATAGGTCCTATGGGAACCACTGACATCACCTCCTTCCTGTGCAACAGCTTGCTGTTGCAGGTTTTCAGGAGTAGGACAGGTTCTGTGCCTCTGGCACAGATCTTCGCTAGAGGCTGGTCCCCCAGTCTTCCTTCCTTTTTTTGTCTTGGAGGGCTGAGCCATTATTCCAGACTCCAGCACCTATTTTCCTGGGCTCTGCGCTCTGCTTTTCACACACACCCCAGTGTGGGATTCCAAGCATTTCTGCATGTATTATCAGTTCTGCCACAGCCCAGGCTAAGGACTCCAAATCATTACCAAGCAAACACATTAATGGGATTTGAGATTAGATTAAACTTATAAAGCGCAACGGTTACTCCGAGGGAGTGTCCCTGCGCTAAGACATCTCAGACCATGAGAACAGACATCCTACCCCCCCCCCCCCCCCCAAGGAACCTCTGGCCCTAGCATACGCGATAAATTCGCAAGCCGGAGCGATTGATGAAGAAAATGCTACCCCCAGTCAAAGGACACCATAGCCATGGGATGGAGTTTTGTCACACTGTCAGCATTGGTGACTGGGTAGCTCCTTCCAGCCAGATACTGTTCAGAGGACACTAGCTGCTCAGCCACCATGGTGACACTAGCTCCAGCGTCTCTCAATACCTTCATCCTAACGCCATTAATAACAGAATGCTGTCTTTATTTTTGCATATTAGTGGGCCAGACAGCTGAGGTGGCTATGTCCACATCTCCCTCTAGAGTTTCCTTAGTGAGCACACTGACTTAGTCAGTACTCTCCTGAAATCCCATTCAGAGATAGCAACTGCATTTACTGCAGGTGTACTATAGACATTTTTCTTGTTTTTACAGCCAGTGTCTTCAGTTTCTAGCCCTATGGTTCTACAATCATGGCATCAAGCTTTCGTGGGATCCCAGTTCTTTCGATGGTACCTACCCTTTGGCTGTGAAGCGTCTCGGGGTCCTACCCTCCTGAACAGGTTTTTGGGGGCCTGGAGAAGACTGTTTTTTGGGTTACCCTTGTTCTCATTGGGGACGGGGGGCTTGTAGGCCTCTTTCTTTTGGTCTCCCCCACCAGTGGTAGTCTTGGTCACCCTTGTTTGACCCAGTGGTCTGCCTTCTTTCCCAACTCTTGAGGAGAAAGTGGACATAGGTCTACCACGAATTGATGTAACTTCTCTTGGTAACAACTACTTTGAAGATGCTCTTTCATTGTCAAATTATAAAGCCCTATGTCATGGTCATGCACATTGTTACCAGCTAACCAACCTCCTAGTGATTTCACTGACTAGTCTACAAAAGCTACCCAGGCCTGGCTCTGAGTTTTTCGAGCCTCCCTGAACCAGATTCTGTACTCTTTGTGAATACAAAGGCCTCAATCAGTGTACCCTTCATGAGAGCATATTTTTCAGCATCTTTCTCATGGAGTGTCAAGAGTCTATCCCTACACTTTCCTGAGAACATTTCCCACAGGATAGCACTCCACAGCTTGATGTTGACCTGTCTGCTAAGGCAGGCCCTCTAAAAAGCAATGAACCACTTGGCGATATCATCACCCTCAAATAATTTTGGGACAGTCCCTTTTGGGATATTAGGGACAAAAGAATGACTTGTCTCCCGTTTTATTATTGTGCTGCCACCAGAGATGGTTCATAGGCCCAACTTTTTTATCTCTTTTTCTAAACCTAGGAGTTGAGCTTCTATAGCTGCCCTTATGGCTAATCTATCCAGAGCAAGCTCTTCATCTGTAAGTGCTCCTCTGTGCTGGTGTGTTAAATCATCACTCCAATTTTCTGTATTCTAATCTTCTGCAATTTCAGTGTCATCATCTGGGTACTCTCTGTCATACTCTGCCAAAAGCCCCTGGAGCTGGGATTTGCTAGGGTTTGACAGAGTCTTGAGGCCATAAGTTTTAAACAAGCCTCTAATGGGCATATTAACAAGGGCATTATATCCACTTTTTTGGCTTTGAAAGCCAAAAAAGCGGAGATAATCTTTTCGTCCTATTTACAAATGGGTGCTAACATGCCTTAGCGCATGTTAGCACCCTTTTACCCGACGCCTCCCTTTGTATCTCTAATGAGATGCAAAGTGGGCGTCACTGGGCAGGGGCAGGGAACTTCGCTGGAAAACCAGCGATGTTCCCTGCAAAACTGCGATTTCCCTGCCATCGCTGGAATTTTTATTGCCCTGGAGAAACACGTTGTTAATAACGCGCTACCAGGGAGATAAATTCCAGAGATAGACGGCAATAAATAAAAAGCGCTGAACGCGCTTTGCGTTATTTATCGCCGTCCCTTGATGATATGCCCCTAAGTTGTCTCATTGGCAGAGACAGGTAAGATGTGCGTTCGAGTTAGTCCACCTGTACCATCTTCTGATGTACTTTTTCTAGAACTCATTTTGTTTACTAAGTTGAGAACCTTTTTGGAGAGGTAGAAAAATAAAAAAAATAACAACACTGGTTCCCTAACTACAGTTATATTTGTATTTTTAGAACAGTTGTACTAAAAAGGACCTAACCAAGGCCCAAACAATTATTTTAAAATTTTCCAAAATAGTCAATTTGAAACACACAATTCAACTAAAGGGAATTTGTGACTTCAATCGTGTGATCACTTTATTATCAGAGTGGTTCAGCAAATGCAAAGTAGTAGAACCCACCATTGATCCACCAATGTAGGGAGCCCACCTCATTATATGGTGCACCACAATGGGGTACACTGTGCATAGAGGTCGAGGAGACCCTTATTGGTTTACAGAGGCAAAAGTAGATAGTACTATATATTTTGTGGTAGTGTGGGTGAGAAGTTAGGCTTATCAGAGGGTAGTGCTAAGCATTTGTTGTACTCACAGAGGCAATAAATGATACACACACTCAATGAAGGGAGAAGGTGTTTCCCCCTTTGAACGTCTGTTTGCTCATACTGTTAGGAGACCACTTTGACTTCTGAAGGAAGGCTGGGAGAAGCTTCTCCACGAACCTAAGCAGGATATTGTGGACTGTGTCCTAGGTCTAAGTTCCAGGATGGCAGAGTACATGGAAAAAGCATTCAAAAACCTTGAGGCCGGCCAAGAGCCCCAGAAGCTTTGGTATGACCAAAAGGCTGCACTGGTGAAGTTCCAGCCAGGGCAGAACGTATGGGGTTTGAAGCCTGTTGCACCAAGGGCCCTCCAAGAAAAATAGAGTAGTCCTTACCCTATCCTTGAAAAGAAAAGCGAGGTCACCTACTTTTTAACCACAATCAACACATTTCTGGCTCAGATATTAGTCCCTTCTAAAACGGTATCAGTTGTAACAAGGGCCTTGGTACCATAGAGGGTCTCCAAGTGCTGCAGCATGTATTATGCCACCTTAATAGATCCCTCACCAAACATAGGCATACTGCCACAGCAGATAAAAGTGAAGAGTCGACCTGGCGCACATTCCTGTGTGCAAGGTCTACCAGCACTGCAGGAGGCATAGGTAAGTCAACCTAACAGTAGTCCTTAACGCTCTAAGGCAGGGTGCACTATACCTCATGTGAGGGCATAACAGCATGAGTAGATATGCCACTATATTGTCCAAGTCCATTGTTAGACATTATAAGTGCACAATGAAGCCATAATGACTACATGCGCTGGAAACTTGTCACTACGAGTTCCACAGCTCCATAATTTCACAGCTCCATGATGGCTTCACTGAATTCAAGATGTTTGGTACCAAACATCTCAGCTTAATAAACCCAGGCTGATGCCAGTGTTGGATTTATTAAGAAATGCACCCAGAGGGCACCTTAGAGGTGCTCCCTGAAATCTTACCAACTCGCTAGTGTGTGCCTGACTGGTCCCCACCAGCCTGATAACTCTAGACATGTTTCTGACCCTTGAGGTGGTAGCCTTTTGCTCTCATGCGTCGGAAACAAAGACTGTGTGGGTGGAGGTGCCTCCCACCCCAAGCAGGAACAGCATAGAAATGCAGTGAGCCTCAAAGGCGTCCCATCCTTTGTTATGCTGACCAGGGCCTCTCTAGCTAGTGAAGATGCCCGTCTCCCCTGACCAAGCCACATTTTGGCTGCAAAGTCGGCAGGAAAATTAGTAAGCAGAGAGGTATATCCCCTCTCAGCCAAGGCCACCCCTAAGGTGACCTGAGCTGAAGTGACCCCCTCTTTTCAGAATCCTCCATATTGTTTTGGAGGATTCTAGCCAATAGGGTTATGGATATGCGCCCTCCCCAGAGGGATTGGACAAACAAAGGGCATAGACACCCTAAAGGTAAGTAGCCCCTACTACAGTATGAGCCCTGTAACACCCATGAAGTTAATATTCAGGGGTACCACGGAGCCTTAATTCTCATATCACTAACAACCTACGATGAAGAGGACAAAGAAGAGTCTATCCCTGCACGACAAGAAGCTTCAGCCACTGACTTGGTCCCATGCCTGTCTGCAAGCTCCGAACTTTGCAAGCTCTCATGAGTTGTCCCGCAGACCTGCGATCTCCAAAACCCTGGGAGGTTGGCCTGCCTTCCATAAAGACTCCTGACCTCCTGTGGACAGCAAACTTGTCCAAAAGAAAAACAACTTTCAAAGACAAAAGCTCTGCCTGCGGCACCGCGAAACCAATTACATCTGCACCCAACGTCCACGGCCTGAAACCCATGGGCCCACTAGTCCAGCAAAGGTTTCCCAGTGTTTCTGAGCAACAGTCAACAGTGGGCTGACCCCTGCTGGACTCCAAGTCGACAACTGCAGCCTCTGCTTGGCCTTTACATTGGAAAGCATGGATATTGCAAAATGTATTTACATGAAACAAAGTTTCTTTGGTTCTATGAAATAAATATACTAAAAGTATTATTCTTATAAACCATTGGTCTCTGATTTAGTTATTGAGTGTGTGTATCATTTGTTTGTACAACAAATGCTTAGCACTGCTCTCTGATGAGCCCTACTGCTCACACACACTACCACAAAAGAGAGCATTATTATTATTATCTACTTGAGCCTCTGTAAAGCCTCTAGGGATCAACTGGACTTTGTGCACACTATACCTCATTTTGGTATAATATATACAGTGCCAGCTTCCTACATAGTGCACCCTGCCGCAGGACTATAAGGCCTGCTAGAGGGGTGTGTTACCTATATCCCATGTAGTATCTGTGGGCATGGCACTCAGGGATGTGTGACATTTTGACTCTTCAGTTTTGTCTGAACCCAGACACGCATTCTGCAATGGCATTGTGCATGACCTTGGTGAGGGTGCCCTGAGGTGGCACAATTCGTGCTGCTACTCTTGGGGTCCATCTTCAGTGCCAATGCACTTCAGAAACCATTTACTAGGGACTTACGAGGAATACTGAAGCTGTGCCAATTAGGAAACAAAAGGTACAGTTTAGTGAAAGAGCTTCAGGCACAGGGGACCTGGTTGGCAGGTACCCTGTGCACTTCCAGCCTAATTTGCATCATTATCCAGGTGAAAAATGGGGGCTAACCATGTTCAAAAGAGGCACTTTCCCACACTGACTCAAGAGTTTTAACTTTTGTTGTTATGAAAATTGCAACATTTATTCTGCCGTGGATGGAACATTGTAGTCATGCCCATTAGTTGCACCAAATCTTATGAGCCTAGGACAAGATAAAAACCCCAGCACTTGAATAGGGATTTCTAAGACATGGAAGTTGCAAGGACACTGGGTGGCTTGGAGAAATTAACAATTTCTTTCTTCACAGCATTAAACATAATTTTTAATGCTGCTGTCCACCAGCTTGAGGGGAGGTTAGGTGCTCCTGTGGTTCCTGACATCCTTATATATTCTGGAACTATCTGAATAAACAAATGGAAGAACACTTATTTGATTTTCTAACACAAAATACATGTAATTTTTGGAGTCTGCTATATGCATCTATTTTTTAAGTTTATTTTAGGTTTACATAGCCTCCTTGGAAAAGTGGATTGATTTATCGGCAACCTAAAACTAAACTGTGATAAAACATTGCTGATTAAGATATAACATTTCATCAACTGTACAGAACCACTGATTCTGTAAACCTTTCTCATTATCTACTACTCAAATCTTCAGTGAATGGTAAGTTGCCATCTGAAGTTCACAGTTTAAAAACATAAATGCTAGTCTAGTTTGTGGCCAGCGTGTAATGCAGCAACTGAGCATTTTTTTCTCTCCAAATGAAACAAACAGAAGTGATGTTGACCTTGTAAGGCTAAGCTTCAGATCCGATTTAATATTAACGTTAAACTGAATTTTATTTATTTTCCTTTAGATACAAAAATTTGAAACTATGCCAAATCCTGACAGACTAATTAAATTAGCACTCTTAAGCCAAGACAAAATACCCGCTTTCCCAATTATCATTTGACTTGTTAAATGTAATGAGCAATCTGGGAGCATGAAAGGAATCAGCTGGTTCCCAAGTTCTCTCCTAAATGTAACCCTTTCCTTGCCACCATGTGTAGCAACCGTTCACAATGAACCCTGGAATCCACAATTGCCTCACCTTTATTTCAGGTGACCCATCTATAATAGTAGCTGGTAGAGGAGTTCCTGTCTCTGACCGGGCAGATTTTATTGTGGATATATATAACAGGATGGATCAGCCATCTAGATGGTAATTTAATTCTAATTGCTGCTGTCCCACATTTCTCTAAGATGTTAAAGGGGCCTGCGATCCTAGGCTTGAACTTTGGGCGAGACCATGCATAGAAAGGAATTTAGTGGAAAGCCACACCTTATCTATGTAGGTCAGTCTGTTTCTTATATGAAATGTTAGCTTTGAAAATATGTTGCTGTATGTGTTGCAGTAATGTATGTCCCTGATGTTTTACAATATCAGACAGAAGATACCTTAGACCCAGACAACATGGAGGAAAACATCTTAGGATGGTAGCCAAATGTACAGAAAATAGTAAATATCCCTATGGAACTGCAAAAAGTTATTGCAGGCAAATTAGGCTAGAGAAATCCATTTGACCCAGTATGATTGATTCATAAGAAAGCATCTTAAGCATTGCATTATTGGTTGATTAACACAATTTGTTTGCCTGTCAGTCTGAGGGTAAAAACTTGTTGGCTTAAAATGTGCTAACCCCACTATCTTTATTAACTTGGACCAATCCATCAGTCTGTTGAAAAGACCTTGGAGCATAAGGTAGTGGAGTCATCAGAGGGGAGGAGTCAAGATGGCGGGCTGACTCCGCCGAGTGAAGGTTGCTGCATGGAGCTGCTCTGCCCGAGAACCACTTAATATAGCGATACGGACAAGCACTCTCTCTTATACCTAACCGGCAATTCAGAAAAGTCAGCCAAGTCGAGCAGTAAGTTCTAGCAGTGAGCTCCAACGAATAAACCCATAACCGCACTTACGGCTGCAAACGATAAGTTGCAGTTTGAGATTGCTGGCACCATCTCTTTGGATCCCGATCCTGCTCTTTTTAGGTTGTATGACCGTTTGCCGGAATCCTAAACGGCCTCAATGATACGGGCTCTGCTTCAATTCTGCAGCGGGACTCTGCCTCGCTCTTGGATCTACGCGGCGGTTCGCCCTGCTTGCACGCCAGTAGGGAAAGCCAGCTGGGCGTGTTCACCGCAGCTGGCTGCTCACCTGAATCCGCACCCAATCTCATCGAGAACACAGAGAGCGCTGCGGAGATTGGAGACGGAGTTAACGGAAAAGTCGATGTCCGCGCGGCAGACGAGGACCACACGGAGCCGGAAGACCGCCCTGGCAGAAAGACAACCAAACGCAGGTACGATGGCGGCAGCGATTGCTGGGGTGGCGGCAGCCGGGGCATCGGGCAATAACAAGGAACCCCAACTTTCACAAGGCATTAGCTGTAATGGTAACAGCGGGAGAATGAAAGAGAGAAACACTAAACCGGATGATTTAACCGATGAAAATATACGTTGTGAGGGGGAAAATGCTCCTTCTATTAAGGGGAGTGGCTGTACTGAGCCTAAACTTGGCTTAGCCCGATTGATTGAGCCCAAAATCAAAAAGAAATTGAATAATAAGGATGAAGATGCGGTCATTTTTTCTGTAAAGAGCTCAGCAATGGCAGAGAAATCTAGCGGGAAAACTGATAAATCTGGGACTAAGCTTAAGAATTGCGGGATGCAAAGTCTGGATAAGATACCCAGTGTAAACACTGATCCACGCTCAGATCCTGTAAACCTAGCTGTGGATACTCAGCTAATGAGTAGAGAAGGCATACCCAGCGATGGCAATATGGCCACGCGGATTACAGATGAAACCGAGGGATCGCAAAATATGGCTCAAAATATGGCTCAAAATCAAAATAAACAGGCGGATAAGACTACCAACATTAATCCCAACTCCCGATCAAAGACTGATCAAAACGGAATATGGGAGCAGAAAAGCGGAGATGGATTACCTTATGATTCTATGGCTGTAACTGATGAAGACTCTAATTTAGAGTATGAGGAATTGACAGATGAGGAGGGAGTTGATGAAGCGCCTAAAATTCTAATTAACAAGAAAACTGCTTCGAGGAAAATTAAGATGAAAGTTAAAACTAAACAAAAAAATCTTTTACTAAAGACAGTTAATAAGGAACCTCTAGGAAATAAAAAAAGCCGATTAATTGATGATAGCCCTCTGAGAAGATGGATGGAGGCCAAAGGAGGTGTTAAGAGCATGGCTCTAAGATTATCAGGCGCTAGCCTCGAAGAAGGGCACAGCACGCATGGGGCTAACTTAACTAATCTTATAGACTCCTCTGGTGACTCCACTGGTGACTGCAATCTAGATGGGGTACCTATAAATCAAGAGACATCTCAGTACGAGGCATTGACCGATATAGAGTCGGCGAAAGGGGTTTCCCTAATAAACATAATTACCTCTCCCACTCATATTCTCAACACCTCTTCTAACCCTGCTACATACAATAAAGAGTCGAATGAATCTGAAGATCAGGGTCTTGAAAACATTGTCCTCAACTCTGATCAACCCAAAGAAAGCACCGAATCCATAATACCAAGTTTGAGAAAAACCCAGATACTGCTAACTGGAATCCCTGCTGAAAATATAGGCGAGAATCCTGAACAAGAATTTATAGAGCTGAGGTCTGACGACTCAATTACTAAAAGTCAAGAAACTTCAACAGGTCCTAGGTCGCTATCTGGACTAAGACTTCCACAAAGGGTCTCACATGACTCCTCTAATTCCTTTAATTCCTCTAATTCCTCAGACCCAACAAAGATATCTATGGAATCAATTATGCAGACTCTCCTAGAGCAAAGAGCGGAGATTCAACAACAATATCTGCAACTAAGAGAAGACAATACTAAGATACAAGAAACTATGAGAGACATCTGTCAAGGCCTGGGAGGAGTGACTAAGGAGATAGAAGACATAAAACAACGTATTGCTGAAGTGGAAGGAGACGCAAATAAGACTTCAGTAACAGTCAAACAGAATACATCAAGAGTCTCTAAGCTAGAGGATAAAGTGGAGGACTTGGAAAATCGTGCACGAAGACAAAACCTCAGATTATTTGGTATACCAGAAGGAATGGAGGGGTCCGATCCGAGGGCATTTATGGTGAAACTTCTTCAGAGAGCCTTCGCGGATCTTGCTGATTGGGACTGGGATTCTCAGTTACAGAGAGTACACAGATTGCCATTGATTCAAAGAAACACAAGCAGTAAATTTCCTCGACCATTCTTGATTTATTTCGGCAACTTTCTGCTGCGGCAAGCTGTATCGCTGAAAGCTAGGCCTAATAATCCTGTGACTGTGGACAACTTAACTTTTTTTGTGAAATCTGACCTAAGTAAAGGCACAATGGACAAACGTTGGGAGCTCAGGAAGATGATAGATGCTTTCAAAAATTTAGGATGTATGGCCTATCTTCAAGAGCCTGCTCGCCTTAAGGTCATACGGAACGGACATGTGGTTTTCTTTACTGACTTTGAAGCCGCAGAACAAGCTTTGGAAAAATTCTCTAGGGAAAATGAAAGGGAAAAACAAAATGAAAAAGAGAAAGAATAAGAAAATTAATGTGATGAAAAAATTGGAGTATACTAATTGCAATATTTAGCCTTTGGCTTTTCTGAGTTCTTTATTTTGAATCCCATCTTTTATGCATGATATGTATTAGTTTTTTGACACTAATGTTTTTTTTTTTTTAGATGGGTTCAAAATGGTTCTATACTTTAGGTATGAGTTAACAATGAGCAACTTAGGATGTGGCATGAGCAGATTTTCATGTTAGCACCCTCACTCTGCTGCCACCTCAGCGGCAGCTTAAGATAGAGGGGCACTCCCCCCTAAGGGACGGGAGGCTGCAAGGGCGAGGCTGGGGCCCTTGCAGGGGAGGGTACGACCCTTTCGGTCGGGGGTGGGGAATAAATGTGGGGAAAAAATGGATTGCAGGATTCGACTATTTTTTTAAATTTAGTGGAAAAAATCTAATCAATATGAAAAGGGCAAAGATAGTGGAGAGAAATATGTATTGGAAGACCAACATGATACTAAAATGTCTAAACTAAGAATTCTAAGTTGGAATGTAGATGGCTTAAATAGTAAAAACAAAAGGAATTTAGTACAAGAAGAGATTAAAATGTATAATCCGAATATAGTTTTGCTCTCAGAGACACATGTAAAATACCAAGATCGCAAGTTACTTTCACAATTGAATTATGATTTGGTTGTATGTTCTACCTTAAATGAGACCATTAGGGGGGTAGCTATTTTAAAACAAAGAGGTGCTCGACTAGAAACTATGGAAACCGCTTCAGATGCACGGGGTAGGTGGGCAATTGCGCAGATACAGTGTGATAATGTTAAAATGGTACTATGTGTAGTATATGGACCAAATATTGATGATCCCAAAGTTTTCGAAGAGTTAAGCTTAGAGCTATTGGAATGGGAGGGAGAAACCATCATAGCAGGGGATTTTAATTGCACTATGGATTATAAAGTAGACTCCACTGGGCAAAGTACACATAAAAGAATGCATAAAGTTAGAGCAGCAATCTTAGAATTAGTAAGATTGAACAATGTCAGAGATGTATGGCGATCAAAATACCCTTTGCTGGCAGGTTTTACCTATTATTCTATACCACATAGATCTTGCTCAAGAATAGATTTGATCTGGGCCTCTGAACTAATTATAGACAATTGTGTGATTGATATCTGCCCTAAAGTCACTTCTGACCACAACCCCTTGCTATTAGAAGTTACACTTAAAGATCAAAAAAAAAGAACCACGAAAATTTACTTTCCCTAGACATTTACTCGCAGATATAAGATTTACTACCCTACTCAAACAACATATACAAGAGTTTATTTCAATCAATATCAACTCGGCTAATTTAAATATGGTGTGGGATGCATGTAAATGCAGCATTAGAGGATTTGCCCAACAATATATACTTAGGCAAAATATCGAGAGTCGTAAAAATAACAAACAAATAATTTCCAATATACGGAATATGGAAATATGCCTTGAGGCATGATCATGTGACTCTAAAAACAATATTGATGGGATTAGGCTAAAGTTGGCGGAACTACAAGCAGGACTAAAAAAAGCTTTGAGAGAAAGATACATTACCAAATTACAAAAGTATAAATTCGATCAATATGATGGCGGCGATCGTATTGGGAAATTATTAGCCTTCAAAACAGCGGATAGGAAAGCTAAAACAAAAATTAAAGAAATAGTTGGATTAGATTCAAACTCTTACGATCGAACTGATGAAATATTGAATCAGTTTGTTAAATTCTACCAACAACTCTATACACCGGAGGCTTCACCAACTAAATCAGATATAATACAATATCTAGATAAATATTTAACTCCACCTCGGGTGTTAAATATAGAAATACTTCAACAACTCAATTCAGAAGTAACATTGGATGAAATAAAACGAGCAATAGATAACCTACCCTTAGGGAAGGCGGTTGGAGAAGACTGTCTACCTGTGGAACTCTATAAACTCTGCGCCCAAGAATTATTGCCCTTATTAGAGAAAGTGATAAACTCAATTAGCGTTTCCAAACATGCACCCCCATCATGGAAAATAGCGAAAATTATTTTTTTTTTGAAAAAGGGGAAACCGGAAAAAGAATGCGGATCATACCGGCCGATTTCTTTACTTAACTCTGATGTTAAAATCTTTGCTAAAATCCTTGCAAATCGGTTAGCCCCCACCATGCCATATATTGTTAATCTCCAACAGCACGGTTTTGTAATGGGCAGGGACACTACCACGCATGTAAATACATCAATAACAGCCTTTGATGTCGCTGAAGCTACTCACACCCCGCTCGGTATGATTATGTTAGATGCGGAAAAGGCATTTGACCGAGTGGGGTGGGAATATCTGTGGGAAGTATTAAAGAAATTGGGACTCTCTGGGTCTTATTTAGATTGGGTAAGGTCCCTTTATGACGAACCTCTGGCTTTGATAAGCTACGGAGATAAAACCTCAGCTAATTTTAAGATAGCAAGAGGCACAAGACAAGGTTTCCCCCTTTCCCCATTACTTTTTGCTCTTTCTTTAGAACCTTTTTTAAATGCACTAAATGAACAAACTAATATTATTCCAGTGAATCATGGGGGCTTAGCTCTTAAATTAACCGCTTTTGCTGATGACATAGCAATATATACAACCGACATTAATAAAGCTATGCCAGAAATCATCAATGAAGCACAAAAATATGGTATAATCTCGGGTTACAAATTGAATGTGAGTAAAACCCAAATTATAGTTAACTATACTCCGGATATTCACATTTACGACACTTGTAGAGAAGCCATCTATCTAGGTATTAAATTAGCGGCCAAAGTGGGGAAAATCTTGGAAACGAACTACGAGACATTTTTAAAAGAAACTACTATAACTCTTAAAAAGTGGCATAAAATCCCTCTTAGTTTATTAGGCCGACTTAATTTGATTAAAATGAAAATATTACCTAAATTACTCTATTTGTTCAGGGCCATACCATTACAACCGAATCAACTCTTTTTCAAAAGGCTAGACGGTATATGTAGTAACTTTATCTGGGGGTATAAAAAGGCACGCAGGGCTATCAAATTCTTGACATTGCCAATATCTAAAGGGGGACTTGCTTTTCCGGATTTTAACCTATACTTTTTGGCTACCTTTTTTTCTCGAATAAGGAGCTTACTAAAAAATGAGCCTTCCCTATTTTTCCATCAGTATATGCTGGGCGCTGAATCTAACCAATTCTTGCTTCGTACACACGACCCAAACTATTTCAAGCGGGTCAAATTTAAGACTGCAAAACATGCTATCAAAATTTGGAATAAAACCTTGCATATCAGTAAGAGTTCATTTTATAATGCCGAACTTAGATTATGGAACAATCCAAGTCTCCCGGGTATTTTCTCGGGTGGGACAGCGAATCGATGGATTAGTTGTGGTATTAGCACATTAGGAGATATATTTGGAATTAATGGTATCCTAGATTTTGAAACTTTGAAAATAATAAATGGCTTAACGAATGATATGCACTTCAAATATCGGCAGTTAAGAGACTTTTTTTATAACAAAATGAAAATAACGGAAGTTACTCAATCTGATATTTTGGACTGTATATATTCTGATAAAACCAAATCACTCATAAAATTGGGATACCAACTTCTAATTAAAGATAAATACGAAAATACTACTAAAATTGCAACTAAGTGGTCTCGCAGACTAAACCTTGACATAAATTCAAGGCAGATCGGAAATGCTCTAACTCACTTAAGCGATGTTGTGCACTCCTCTAACCTAAGAATGCAATTGTATAGGACAATCACTGAGTTATATTACACACCACAGAGAATTGCCTCATGGACGCAAGGGAACTCACTATCTGATAAATCTAAATGTGTGAAGTGCAACACATATGCTGCTGGTATAGAACATATGCTATTTTCCTGTCCTGCACTCTCTAGTTATTGGAATGGAATAACAGACCTTCTCAAAACTAATCAGATATTGATACCTGAACTTTCTCCACAGTTGGTCTTACTAGACATCTTTGAGATCAACTGTCCCAACCAGGACCTTATAACAATTTTGTTGGCTTGTGCAAGACTAATCATAGCAAGGGCATGGATCTCTAAGGATCCTCCAGCTGTAGCTGAGTGGTTAGCATTGGTTACAGAAATTAGAACTATGGAACTTACACTTGCCAAATATAGAGGACCAAAAGCCCTCGTTAGAAAAGAAAAGATTTGGAAACAATTTTTTGAAGTATAAAATGGGGACTGTTAAAGGTTTATTTTTCACTAAGTAATATTCCTATTAAATGTTTCCCCGTCTTTCTTTCTTCTCTTTCTTTTTATCTCCTTATGTTGTTTAATAATTGAACTGCCTTTATTTCTCTCCTTCACTAATTTATATCTTTCTTTTTCGTCCCGTAATTATACTTATTGTAAATATATGTTTATTAAGCCCGTTGGCAATTGTATTTATGTATCACTTTGGTTTCTGTCGTTTCCTGCAATAAAAAATAATTAAAAAAAAAAAAATAAAGGAGCATAAGGTAGTGATCAAGGAAGATCTGTGCCAGCGCAATAGTAGTAGGGAGTTTGCATAAGGCAATGAAGTGACCCAATTTGGAGAAATATTATATAACAACTAATCGAGAGGTGCATTCTCGAGAGGGAGGTGAATCCATTATGAAGTCCATGAAAATATTGGACCAGGGTTGTTGAGTTGAAGAAACCCTGATGGTAGAATGTGAGAAGTCTTGGTCTATGGGCAAACTGCACATTTATAAAACATAATGCTAGACAGTCTTATTCACATGGGGCCCGCAAAAATATCTTACACTCAGTTTGTGTCGATTTCATTGTCCTGGGTGATAACTTACATTAGAATCATGACACCAATACAACCTTGTTCTTTATATAATGACCATTGTCATGTTCGAGGCATGTGTGGCTGTAGATGCACATGCTTAGGGTGACCAGAATTTTAAAGCCAAAATCCGGGACATTTCAGAAAAATAGAAGGACTACAATTTTACTTCAAGCGATGAGAGTGCTCCTCAGCAGAGAATTACAGCACAGGCAGTAGAACATACATAAAATGCAATTTTTAAGCCCAGTAGCTTGCCTGTTAATTAAATTGCTTTCTTGAAACAACTGCCTACTATCCCTGCTTTGTAAAACATACAAAACACCTCCCACCGTTTTCAGTCGACCCTCTCTAAAAACTGGGACATGAGCTAAATTTCTTGAAATTTACTGGGACAGCTGGTTAAAAACAGGGACCATCCTGGCAAAACGGGGACGCCTGGTCACGCTACACATGCTGTACACACTCTTACCATCTAGTGTTGGGCAAGTTGTTTTTCTTTGAAGACTTCTTTTGAGTCACGAGGTACTGTGACTGCTCCTCTTGGCAATAATATGCATGGTCCATTGTTAGATTGTTTTCTTTCCACTGTCTGGTTTGGACGTGTGCTCCTATGCTCTCGTTCGACACTGTTGCAGTGCTCTTTTCATTTCAAAGGGATCCTACCCTGTCGGTATTGTACTTCAATTGCGTCTCCCTTACTATCCATCTCAGGCCAACCTCTGATTACCTAACTAAAGCAGGGTCCGGGGCAGCCACAGCCCCTCTTGGGCCTCATGTGTCAGGGCCTATGTGAGAAGTTGGCCTGGTATATGATGTTCACTATTCTAGTGAGCACCTTGCACCAGTCCAAACAACCCTTATTTTTGTTTTTTTAATTTCTTTTATTGCAGACAGTATAATAATAAAAATCACATGTTCCACAGTCCACCTTCCAAACCTGGCGGCTGCATCGTACCAGACTCTTAGAATCCCATCACACAGCTCGCGTGCCCACATCCCGGAGGTCGGGCGGTGATACCCATGAGGAATTAAATATCTTGCAACTAGAGCCCATTGCAGCCGTCTAGTAGGAAGATCTTGTGTCCGCTTTTCCATTTTTTAAACAACCTCTCCCAAACAACCTCCCTCCTCCCAACAACCACCATCTCATGTCTATCCTCATGCAACAATTATGAGCGACTAGGAGCTCTGTAGCGCATCCTACTACGCCTCTTCTCCACTCTACCCCCCCCCCCCAATATCTTGCAAGCCCTTAGACGGGTGGTTATACCCACCAGGAACACCCCTACCTCACAGTTAGGTGGAGCGTCCTCCATATTACTAACCTGGAGTGTCCCTCACCAGTCTTGCTTGCTTGTGTGCTACATCCCGAGGGTTCCTTCTACAATATATATGAGGGGGTGGAGTCCAAACAACCCTTATGGTGATGGTTGTAAAGTCAACCTTATAGACCAGCTATCCTAGTGGTAGCATGGACAAAGCAGTCTTAGGCTAAACTCAAGAGGGCATGTGAAGCCAGCTGTTTTACCATATGCAATCCCTTTAATACCAAGTGAAAGGACACCACACAGGTTGTATTATCAAAATATATATGTATTTATTTCTAAGACAATCCTCTGAACTCTTTATGAGGTCAGAGGCACCAGCACAATACAAGATACTTAATTAAAATACAATAAGTTGCACAAAATACAGTAATGCCCTAGGGGCACTTCGAACCATATACTAAAATAGTGCGATAAGAACCACGTCACGAACAAAGGAAAGGCCTAGGGCCTGAAGGATCGCTGGGGCTACACTGTACTACCAATGGTTGGAGAGCAGGAGGCCCACGGGATGAGCGTGCAGTGTCTCTACACACATGCAAGTTACCATAGGGTTAGAATGGGAACGAAAGAAATGGAAACTAGTTCTTTTAGGACACTTCCGGATGGACTAGGGAAAAGCTACTTGAAACTAGGACACTAGGATAGTCAATACCCACAGGAGTACCGAAATACTCGCATTACCTCAACCACCGGAAGCGGGTGCATAGGTGTCAAAGTGTGTCGGGTTTCATCGCTGATTCCTATGGAGCCTTGGAGAAAGATGCTGCAGGTGACCAGGAGAGAAGTGTCCGGGTGGATCCAAGGGCGGATCGAGGATGAAGAGTACCTGAAAGCAGAGGGGACAGAGTCTGGGTCACTAGCCAGTGACCAGGATGGAACCAGGAAGGAACCAGGCGATGTCGTGAAGCAATCAGGTGATTTTGCGAAGCTTGTCTCTACAGCCACGTGGACCAGGAGGTGTCGACGACGACCAGGAGCTGGATACGGACTGTCCAACGAAGGTTCTCGCTGTCGGCGGTGTCAGCTTCCGGATTGGAGTCAACAAGCCTCGGCAAAGGCAACTCATGCAGAAAAGGATGATGGCTTCTTAATCAGACCAGCAAGGTCTGATAGGCTGCTCCTTTTCAGGGGAGCAAGGGCCAGTCTGGAGCAACCAGACCAGCATTGGAAATTCAAAGGTTCGTTGTCACAGAGGCCACTAGCCAACGGGCAAGTGACCGGACAGATGCGTCGAGCAGGAAAATGCAGAAGGGCCCCACGCAGAACTCGTGGAGTGTGGAGGGCTGATCTTCGGTGCATTTGGTGCTCGGGGCTGGGGCTTCTCAATCCCCAATGCACAACTTCGAGGGTGCCTCAGAAGTTCCATGGAAAGCAATTTGCTTGCTTTCCAAGATGGCCGGTCCCAGGTCTCTCGTCGCCTCCACAGGTCTCAGCTCTGCTATGACTGTGGATCGGGCTGTTGGAAGTCTGGAAGTCCGGGTCTTGTCAGGCTCTGTGCTCGGGCTCCGGCAGGAGTGTCGACAAAGCAAACCGTTGATCGCTTGATGGTGCCTGCTTGTGCAGGGTGGTCACTCCTTTACCACAAGGGAGATTCTTCAGTCTTCTACGTCGAGTAGGATGTCGAAGGTCCAGAGTTTCATGTCAGAGTTTCAGTCAGGATAAATCTAAAGTCTTGGGACTCAGCTCCTACCTATATACCAAATCAAGGGGCTGGATTACCTGCTAGGTCCCTCCTATGGGTGGGACCTAGGAAGGGGGTGGTTACACCCCTTTCCCTTTGTCCAGTTTCGCGCCGGAGCTGGGGCTGGAGTGCCCCAGCACCGGTTTGAACTGGACTATGCACGGGACACCTTGTGTGCCCCAGGCAGTGTCTCATTTCATTCAGCCCTCCCTGCCCCCTTACACTATAGCCTGTCTGGGGTGGTGCTAGCACCTCCCTGTGACAGGAAACCTATTGTCCAAGCCTCCCTTGCTGGAAGGACTCCCAGCAGCAGGAGGTCAGACTTGTGTCTGTGGCAGCAGCATCCATTTTGTGATGCTGAGGCTCTGGTTAATTTTAACCGGGATTAATTGAAGTAACATGTCTTCTCCCTCTAGAAGGGTGGAATGCTACCCCCGTCGCCAGAACTGGTGAGGGGGTAGTATTCCAAAGCCTATGACACCTTACACGACATGTTTTGATAAAGCCAAACCAAAGATTGCATTTAACCGCGAGGTTCATAATGCACGTAAGAGTATATGGTATGGCTATATCATAGAACAGCTATAAGGACATGGTTCCGAAAGCTGCAGACATGCTCAGCTCATGCTAGAGCACCATATCACATAAAACCAAGCACTCTGCCTCCAGGATTGTTAAGGCCTGCCATAGGAGTGACTTATAGGTGTATATGTGTCTATATATAAGGGTAGGTATAGGACTACTATACCTAAGCAAGGGGTGATTACACGACCTTGCCCCAGCTGAGTGATCAGCCAGTTGTGTCAGTTTGGATGGCCAGCCAGGGGTGGCATAAGATATGCTGCAGCCCCTGGTAGGCCTTGGGTGCACCTATGCCCTGGGTACCTATAGTACACTGTACAGGGACTCATAAGAGTGACCCAAATCCCAATTGGTGATGTACCTAAAGTACATGGTGTGAAATTTAGAGAGAGAACAGCAGGGCTGTGGGTCTGATTAGCAGGCCCACAGCCACTTTAAGTCGAAAACCAGTGAAGCAAAAAGCAAAAAATGGGGTGACCATAGGAAAGCAGACCCTACTCTCCTACAGCCTACTCACGTCTCCCTGACACGTCTCTCCACCATGCCTCGACAGTGATGAAACGGATGCCATTTCAATACTGTCTTCACTGCCACATGAGATATCCTCAGACCCATCAGGTCTGAAATCTGTGCTAGTCGCTGGAACAAAACAAGACCCCCTGCAAGGTTTGCCTTTCAATTAGCTCCAACAAGAATCTTTGCGACTCGGGAGATGGAACGTAGGGGCAGAGAGGACACATCAGACCTCTTCGGTCCCAATGACGTAGAGGGGGAACAGGACCCACAACCCTCGGCTGCGCATGAAGAGGCCTTCTCCTCTGGAGAAAATTCTAGTTCTGACCTGGAGATCAAGGACCTTCTACCAGCTCAGCAGTCAGTGAGTACGGCAACCCCTCACTCTCGACACCACACTCATACCGAGCACCCTTAAGCCAAACTGCACCAGAGGCCGGCTTTTGGGCCAGCACAGTCTTCAGGTCATGACCGGCACCTACAAACCTCTTCAAATGGCCTACCCAGCAGGTGCCAAAGAAGCCTTTGAGACTGACTACTTAGACTCTTGGCCCCTGAGCAGACCCTCAGCACCGACAAAATCTGCCTTGGCACTGACCGAAACCAAAGCACCCTCACAGTTGAAGACTTCAGCATCGACCAGCAAGTCAGACACTGGTGCAGTCAAGATGATTCTTCGAGATGCAGGAACAGCTCGACTCAGGGCGGAAACACCAGGTTATCCACCCCCACACAGGTTGCAACCTTCCATGCCCCTCGGGTCCTGCTGCTCCACCCTCAATGTCAGCTGTCCTTCAAGTAGGTCTTGGAAATTCCGATTCCTGAAAAACAACACAAGAAAGGGGATACGGTTACCGGCCCCTTATTCCTTCCCCACCATCACCTTTGCCCTGTTCCTCAGACTCTGAGTTCTCCACCTGCATCTTTAGGGAACCCCCATGGCAGCACACTTCAGGGGTCCCCACACTCTGGCATGGGTGGGCTTGGGGGGAGGTGACGAGACAATTCTTATTTACAATCAGATTTTATTGGGTTTTAAAGACATCATTGACATACATAAACATTATTCAGTATTGTTACTCTCTGGTGTACTTAATTTAACACCCCTATTGAAATAACAGTCCCCCCTCCCACTTGAGTTGCGCTGTGGATGTAATTTAATCCCTAGGTATTGTTAGGTTCTCGTAAGTTAGGCTTTTAGTTTCAGTATGATGTGGTGTCTATTGTTTCTGCTCCGGGTGCTCACCTCTCCCTCTTTCTTTTTCTGGCGTCACCGCTGCGGGGTGCCTGTCCCACTATTATCCTGTTTATCTGCCGTCAGTTTACTCACTAGATTTTCCCACGCCCTAGCCCTATCTATTTTACCTATCCCTCGACTGGCGTCCCTGAGCAGTAATCTACCTTCTGCTCCTGCCCACTTCTCGAGTTCTTTTTTCCAGGAAGCAATCCGCACCCCAACACCTTCCCACCCCCCTCCGGTGCCTTCCAATTCCTGGCTATCTCTCTTTTTGCCAGAACATAGGTCAGGTCTTGAAACTTCCCAGTCGTCTTGTTTTTGGCTGTATGTGAGAACCATATCAGCAGGAAGTGCTCTGGGGCATGTGGGATCTCTTTGTCAATTAGATCACCCATCACTTGCCTTATCTCCTTCCAAAAGGACTGTAGTGTTGGGCTGCCCCAAAACATATGGATTATATGCACCTCTCTCTCTCCACATCTTGGGCATGCAGCTGTCTCCATCCCAAAATATCTCCTAATGCGGGATGGGGTGAGGTACGCTCTATGTAGTATGTAGAAATTGATTAATTTTAATTGCGCATTTCTAGATACTTTCGGGGTGCGCTCTAAGATCTTGTCCCATTCCACCTTTGGGATCTGCTTCCCCGGGTCTTCTTCCCACTGTAATCACTGGTGCTCTAGCGACCTTTGCATGTCTTGCCTCATTGCTTGTAGAGGCAGGAGATTGTCTTGATGCTCCCCGCTGATAGTGCAACATATCTACATCCGGCTAGTGCTCGCGGCTCCATGCCGCCCACTCCCCAGTGTTTTCTAATTCTTCTAGTAAGGGCCCCATGCTTGACGTGATGACACATTTGACACTCCCTCACAGAGTGACCCATTGTAGACCCACAAGTAGACCTAAGTCACAAAAAGAATCCCCTTTGGGTAAATTCTCACTCACCACACCACTTATACACGTACAGCCTCTGTACACCAGTAGGATGACAATGAACAAGGAGGAAATGTAATCAAACAAATATAAACATGGATTAAAAAGATGCAATTGTATTCAGAAAATCATAGGTACCATATAAATCACAATACACAATACATTTCATGAAAATCTAACAGTCCGTACCCGAACTGCATGAACACATTAAAAACATCAGCAGAAGGACAAAAAGGCCACAAATCTAGTTGCATTTATACAAGAATTTGCACAAAAGACTAATTTACTACACAGTTGGGAACACAAGAAGAAAAAATAATTCCTGTTTCCAGAGAGAAACTACTAAATCAAACGCAAATCAATTGTAATCACTGTAGATATTATTCCAGGTATTTTATCCAATACAATTGTCCCCACAGATTTTACAACGTTTTCTCTTCTATAAGCATCAACGCGTTTCGGTGGGCACTAGTATATGGCCATCACCTTCTTCAGGAAAACAACATTAATTCCGAATTACAATATTATAATCTGTACAGCCAGGGCGCAAAAAGCCTCCAGGTAAAGCTGCCAACCGGTCCTGGAAATACCAATACCTACAACCAATATGGCACGAGACGACACTTTCCTGCGCTGTCCACTATGAGCTTAGCCATCACTGTAATACGATGAAGTCCCCTGGAACCATAGGAGATATCAAGTCTTTAGATTTCGTTCCTCCAAACTATGCGGTCTGCTACAATCCAGCGCCTAGGTAAAAAACAGTCCCAAAAGAAGGATCTGTATCCAAGTAAACATATGTTCCACGGGGTATCTGCCTCCGGTAATCTGTACTTGTCCGTAATTACCAGTAGATACAGATCCAGTACTTTACCCTGCCCACCCTTTCCCTCTCTTCAGGATGATTCTACATCCTTTTAGGAACTTATTGGTAGGACTGCCTTCTTTCAAAAGGTGAAACTTCACATTAAGCCTTAGAAGAGGACTTTTTCTTCAAAACCCTCTCGGGGTATGGAATTTAATATAATATCTACTTGTCTATGGGGCAGGTTGCTTCATAAATCTACTTGTCCTGTAACAAAATCCACTTGTCCCTTTGGTACCATGTAGTGCAGTGACAAATTATGGCAGCAATCTCATTATATACGAGCTCTGATATAGCCTCTCTGATTATGCCAGGGCTCATACCATAGTAACGGAGTCCCGCAAGGTTCAGTGCTCTCCCCGCAACTTTTCAACATTTACATGGAACCCCTCACCAAACTACTCAAAAAAGCCAAAATCCGCATCCATCTTTATGCAGATGATACGCAGATCTACCTGGAAACCTCCTCCATCAAGGACATCCAAAGACTCAATGACATCCTGACAGACGTCCAACACTGGCTGTCTAGCAACCACCTTAAACTAAATCCTGATAAAACCAAAATTCTCCTCATCTTGAACAAAGAGGAGAACCCCCAAATTGCTGAATGGCTAAAAGCTATTGATGCGCTCAACGGGAACCTCACCCTGGCCGACTCTGTCAAATCACTAGGTATCACGCTAGACCCGAAACTGAACATGACCTCACACATCAAGAACTCAGCTAAGAGCGCCTTCCATAACCTAAAACTACTGAACAAAATAAAGCCTTTCATCCTGCGCAGTACTCTCAAACAGGCCACCCAAACATTGGTCTTGTCAAGACTAGACTATGGGAATGCAGTCCTCACAGGATTAGCAAAATCACATCTTGCTCCCCTCAAAACAGCGCTCAACGTGGCAGCCAGAATAGTCACCAGAATCAAGATATCTGATCACATTTCTCTGGCAATCAGAGAACTTAAGTGGCTCCCAGTGGAAATGCGGGCTAGCTCCAGAACAGCCTGCCTCACACACAAAGCCTTGCACACCGGCAAACCCGAATATTTGGCGGCCAAACTCAAAAAAGTCAGTCAGACCATGAACCTCAGAAGCTCGAACTCTCTTCTACTCATTCCGCTGAAAACTCTAAAACAAAAAACTGCGGCTCGATCCTTCGCTGGGAGCGAGCCCAAAATCTGGAACTCTATTCCCTCCCACATCAGAATGACTACCTCTTTTGCAAAATTCAAAAGCCAGCTCAAAGTCCTGTTCCTCGACCGTTACCTAGGGAACCAATAGGAGCAACCAGAGCGTGGAAGCCGACACCTCTCACAGCTTCAACTCTATGGGTGCAAGCCTCATAACTGAACACGCCGCTAATCGACTTACACTATTATTGTATTTTGTGATTCTCTGCATTGTAACTGTTGTAAAGCGCTCAGATACCCTCGGGTCAGGCAAGCACTATATAAAACTTTTTAAATAAATAAAAATAAACTTGCAATCCCCTTTGTTGCCATGTTTCCGCAGATCACCATACTGGGGCAGAAGGTAGTGGTAAGCAATAGATCCAGGGTTAGAATGCCTTTTTGAATCTGTGCAAACCTACTAACTTGCAAGTTTTAGGGGTTTTCAGCACCTCTTCCCTAATCTGTTCCCATACTAAGAAATGTTGGCAATTTATTCCTTACAATGGCAGACGTAAGCCTTCTTCCATAGTTGGGGAAAAAGTGGTTAGAGGGAAAGTGAACGTGCAAACTCTTTTCGCATGAGCAAATCTACACATGCATATTTGCTCATGCTAAAATGCAGTTCACAAATATTTTCTAGGAGTACTATTTCTTGTCATACGACTGTAAATTCTTGAGAATTCATGAAAGCCATATAGCTGCACTTAATGCAAGTACATATACCATGGGTGCACTTTTGAGACTTTCTTTAATAATTGGGCCCCTAATTTGGTCTGGAGGTGACCTTGACATTTTGAGTGTATTAAAATTCTGTCTCTCTCTCTCTGTGTCATCTGGCTTCATTGTGAGTGACACCATTCTGCTCTTTCTCAAGGAGCATATCGGGACACAAAGTAGTTTTGTTCAGTGCCAGTAACTACTGTGGCAGTGTGTGCTTTTTGATGGCGAGGTCCCATCAGCTCCCACACCAATAAGGTTTTACAAAAACCATGCCAAAAGAAGTCACACATTGACAAAACTAAAAAGCTGACTACCAATTTCAGACCAACTGGCTTTGCAAATGCTTGTTTATTTTTGTTTCCCATAATCTTATTGAAACTGGTTACACTGACTTTCCATTATGAATATTTTTGGGAAATACCAGCATGCATCAACACGTTACAAAATGATGCTGGAAAGAAATGGTACCAAACATTATACAGTGGTTTGGCAAAATGTTTTTTTTTCCTGCTTTCATTTTTTTATGAACATTTTATTTTGAAAGCAAAGAATCATCAATCTTGCTTTCAAGCTTCTGCAAATATTTGCATCAAATCAGAGAGCATTTTGGGAGCATTATATATAGCCTCATATTGCTAAACTTTGAAAACGTGTTTTTTTATACAGGAAGCACAGTAGTGCAGCCCGAGCTTAAAACTTTTACTTAGAGCGCTCACCCTAATAATTACCTTAATTGCAGACAGTGCCCTTATATGATCCATAATGTGGTACTGCAAAGTGGCAGCCAGAGGGTTTGTGCTGCAGGGGGTTGGGCCTACTTGTCCCATGGACAAAATACACATGAAAACCTGTTGCCCTTGACCCCAAACACTATGTCCTGGGTGTCAGCCTATAGGAGTTTCACATCCCTGCCCTCTCCTCCTCTCACCGCTCCACTCCATGTAATGCTCAAGGACATGCTACGTCACACCCTGACTTTTTTAAAGACCCAGTTCAGGCTATTTTTATATAATCTAGGGTGGATAAAAAATATAAAGCCACCACTTCTGACCCCTTCTATATTTGCGGTCAGCTTCCACCCTACTCTGATAATCACGCACGTAAGTGAGCCAACGCCCAGGCCAGCGGGGATTCCCCGCAAACACATAAGGAAAGAGATGTGACAGGGAAACAGTTGGCCATGTAATCAGACAACTATTGATACATTGCTAATTTTGTTGGCCTACTTGCTAGATATGATCATACTCAACAAAATGGAGGAGCTCCTCCAATACCTTCTAAAGGCCATAGAAAATGAGGTTAGGAGAGAGTTTGAGGGCAAGCTGATTTCCAACATCTCTATTTGTTGTGCCCTCAACTCAGCAAACACCACTGCTATAGGGTAACTTGCTATCGTTCTGCTACACAGACATGCATGGCTCCGTATCTCTGGCTGTAAGCAGGAAGTTCAGCAGAACCTGTTGAACATGTGCTTTGATGGTGAGCACCTCTTTGGTCTACAAGTGGACCAACCTTTAGAAAAAAATCGAAAAAGGGATAGAGACAGCCTTATGTCTCTCTCTCTCTGTCATCTGGCAATGGGGGCACTACAAACACCGCAGCCTGTAGCTCATTTTGCCGAGGTGGAGGCTCACAGACCTCCACCTCCTATCAGCATACCCAGGGCCAGCAGTCCTCTCCCAGGGGTTATTTAAGAGCAGGCTTCTCTAATGAGTAGCTCATGAGGTACTGGTAGCTCTCCAGCTACCTATAAGTAGCTCCCTTGTGTGCAACAGAGTCATCTTAATTAAAAGTTATAGCTTGGTTGAATTAAATCCAAATTTGAAAAGCATGTTTTTTAGATAAAAATGTGTACATTTTCAGAATTTATCCACTGATGTTTGAAGAAAAATGGTTGCATTTCCAAAATATATTTATAACTGATATGAGTGATAAAAATAAAACAGGTTTGGGGAGATTTATTACAAATATTATTGACTTGGTATTAGGGGCACCGCAGCCCTGATTGTTATGTAGAGGGATTCCGCATTACTGCTAGCAACCATGCCTGATGCCATGAAATGATTGCTGCTGGTAGTCTTTGCATTTTGTGGCCACTACTTTAGTCTTTTCTGATGCAGTAACTATTACACCTCTAATATTATTAGTAGCTCTGGCGGATTTTCATTGAACATAAGTAGCTCTTATTGCAGAAAGGGTTGGAAACTACTGTTTTAGAGGGTACTATAAGGGCAACAATTCCAGAGGCAAGGGTAGCTCCTTAAACAGACCTACACCTGCCACCAAACCCTGACTTGCTACTTCTTCCCCCTGACCACACAACACCTGTCGAGGGGCGCTTACTAGGCTTCTTTTCCACATGGCAAAGTGTCACCTCAGAGCAGTGGGTGTTGGACTTTATCCAACATGATTATTGTCTTTAGTTCCCCCCATGTCTCCCACCATTCCACCTTGCAAACACAGACACTCACCAGAACGTCAACAGCTGCTCACGGAAGAGGTCCAAGCCCCCCTCCTCAAATGGACTATAGAACCCATTCCCCTGCTATCAGCGAGGGACAAGAGTGTACTCGCTGCACTTCCTAATACCCAAAAAAGATAGATCCCTCTGGCCCCTAAAAAATATAAATGCTGATTACTTCATAGGGGCCTGAGATCTGATTCCTCTCATCACATCCTCAGAGATTTAGCCCTGCTCACTCTCGGACCACGCTGAAGGGACCCTCATGTTAGGTGCCCCTCCCACGGGCAGACCCTCACATTCATGGCGGCTACGCGACACATTACTCCACCGCCCTGCCTGGGTACAGCAGCTCTCAAAGACACTAGAGGAACTCCTAGCTTTCAATGACACCCCGACACATCAATCACCACTTTACGGGAGACACTCAAACTTAGTTGTGTGAGAGGCTCTCATTGCTATTTCCTCTGTGGATAACAAGCTACGTAGGGACAAGAGAGATGGATTCACCAAACAGGTGCATGAGCTGAAGCATGTCCACAAGAGAACGGGTGCGCCATGGGTCTGGCATCAGCTAGAAGCAGCACAATCGTAGCTCGCTGGCCTGGACCTGGATAGAGCGGAATATGGTGGCCTACGATTGCTGCATTCCATTTACATGGGGGGAGACAGATGTGGATGTGTCTTAGCAAACAAATTGCGAGCGCAACGCCAATTGGCTACTGTTCAGATGGCACTAGGCGAGACCGGCTCTGAATACACGATGACAAGATAGCAAAGGTGTTCCGTAATTTCTATGCTGACCTCTACATGGCACAATAACTCCCGGAAGAGGAATCGCTGAAATACCTCCAAGGGACAACCCATGCCAAATTGACTTCGGACCAGGCAACCAGTTTGGACAGCCCGATCCGCACAGAAGAGGTGATCTTCGCCATTGCCCGTCTTAAACCTCTCAAATCCCCTGGTCCGAATTGGTATTCGGGCATATTTTATAAAAACCATCTGTAATATCTTAGTGCCTACATCGAATACACTGTTCAACGCGATAGGCGACACCTCTAACATTCTTCTACGATGTTTCTGGCTTCCATTGTTGTACCTGGCAAGGTTAGAAGGCAATGCGCCTCTTACTGACCAATATCACTCCTAAATGTGGACTTGAAGCTCTTCGCTGGAATCTTGGCAGCCAGATTAGGGCTGATGCTGCCGGGATTGGCGGACCCAGACCATGCCGGTTTTGTTGCAGCCCGACAATGTAGTGACACCACACGAGACTGTTTCACCTCATTGATAAGGCCCAACACCAGGATATAGAACACACATTGCTCTCTGTTGACGTCCAATAGGCGTTCAACAGGGTGCACAGGCCATACTTAGCAGCCACCCTCAAACGATTTGGAATCGGGGACCGCTTCTGTAAATGGATATTCAGCAGCTATACCCACCCAACAGCAGTGGTACGGGTGAATAGAAACTCATCTACCCCCTTCCAGATCACCAAAGGCACGAGGCAGGGATGCACACTTTCCCCCCTCCTATTCGCTCTACTCATGGAGCCCACGGTACAAAGGGTGTGGGGATAATCCCTTGTTCAGAGGGGTCCAGTTTGAAGGGGATAGATACACAATCAGTCTCTATGTAGACAATGTCATTGCAACCTTGGAATACCGCCAGACCTTAATACCTGCATTCCTTTCAGAACTTGAATCCTTCTACCAAGCGGCGGGCTTTGAAGTCAATGTTCAGAAATCACAAGCCCTTGGGGTTTCTCTCCGCCCCTCCACTCTGGAGGCCCTACACAGCACTCGTGCCCAGTACAGTGGGCGAAAGATTCGATCCCATATTTAGGACTCATTCTGATGACCTCCACCCAAGACACTGACTCCCTTAATTATAAACACATACTTCTTCAAACCAGTTACAATCTACACTACTGGAGGCCATTTGGTCTCTACTGGTAGGCCACATAGTGGCCCTTAAAATGAATGTGCTGCCAAAGATATCATATCTATTTCAAGCACTTCCTGGGGAGCCCCCACCCAGTGTTCTTCAGTCGCTTCAGCAAGAGTTCCTCTCTTTCATCTGGGCGGACAGGAGACCTAGGAATCGCTGAGAACTTTGCCACCCTGCGGGAGGGTGGCTTTGGGATACCAGATATCCACTGCTACTATCAAGCCACACAGCTTCGAACACTGGTAGAGTGGTCTCGTAGTAAATCTGAAAAGGACTGGCTTTTCATGGACACAGCTATAGCCGGCCAATCACTGTGGAAGATCCCTTTCCATCACAAAACCCAGCGACTCAAAAGCCTATATAAATCTCCTGTCACAAGCGCTACATTGAAAGCTTGGGTCTCAACTGCCGAAAGATATGGGCTTACCTCATTGCCGTCGCCCCTGACACTGATCATCAATAACCTGGATTTCACTCCAGGTCTTGACACAACGGCCTTCAACCGATGGGCCCGAGAGGGGTGCAGATTGATTGGCCACCTCGCTGATGAGGAGGGCCCGCTGACCTTTGAGAGCCTTCATTCCGATATGACTATGCCTGATTCCGTGCGCTACCGCTTCCAAGAGGTGCGACATTGGGTCATGCACCCTTCAGTACGACCTAATGCCCAGAGACCCCTCACCTCCTCCGAGAAATGGTTGCTTACCAAAACCTTGAACACAAGCCTCATTACCAAGCTCTACAACCTCCTACACCCATAGGAACTGACGTCTAAATCCCCAGGGCAAAGACTCTAGGAGTTAGAACTGGGACATACACTTACTCAGAGTGAGTAGGGTGATATATTCCAATGCGCGCAACACATATCCCGCAATGTTTCTAGCATCAAAAAGGCAACCAAGATCGCCACTTATTGATAACTCACACCTCCCACATTACACTAAAGCCATCCAGATCGCAACCCTGACTGCTGGCGAAATTGCAGATCCCTAGGCACATTAACACATCTGTTGTGGGATTGCCCCATCCTTGCACCTTTCTGGACGCAGGTCCTCAATGACATAGACAAACACTCGTTTGCCTCGTTTTTCAGCATATGTCATCTTAGGCCTCTCCAGCACACTTATATTTCAACTTAAATTGCGCAAAGGTAGACAAATAGGCTTAGCATTGGGAGCGGAATTGCAAAACGTACTATCCCATTGGGGCACGGACCGCACCCCTACTTACCAGAGGTGGCTATATAAAATATGGCATGTGTTGGGTATGGAACGCATATCCTTCGCACTACAGGGAAACAGATCTACCTTTACAGATCTATGGCGCCCATTGCTTATTGAGCACGGAGTTACAGGAGCTCACCCGTCCCCAGGTACTTACGTCTTCTACGGCTCACAGAGCACCCTTCTGATACAGCCTAGAGCCACGTTGATGAGTCTGAACCAGAGCAGCGAGGGTACCAGCAAAGGGATGGGGAGGGTATGGGAGGGGAGTGAGGAGGGAGGGTTGGGATTTAAGATTGGTATTTCAAAGGTTTTACAAAATACTTCCAGTCATATGACTTGTCAACATATGCGTTGGTTTAATATATTCAATAAAAAGATTTAAACCTAAAAAATACATCCTCTCATAGCATTTTCACATGCTAACCCTTCAGGGTGTCATTCCTCTTCTCCAGCAAGTTGACTTTATGGCCGCACTCGACCTAAAGGATGCCTAGTTTCACATACCAATACATCCAGCTCATCACTCGTATCTCAGATTTGTGGTCAGTGGAAGGCATTACCAGTTCAAAGTGTTCTTCTTCGGGGTCACTACTGCTACTCAGGTGTTCATTTAGTGCCTTGCCATGATGGTTGCTCACCTGCACAGACAATACAAAAATGACTTCTGTAACCATAAATAAAACATTACTAATACCATAATAGTCCTTTTTATTGACTCCAGGTTTCATTCTCTAATATTCTCTTTTGTTTTTTTCAAATGTTTTTCCCCATATTATAAATTCAAACATACACGTCTGAATCTTTTTCAATATTCACAAAAACAGTGTGAAAGGAACAATATTTACATGACGTACGTACATTTAGTCAATCACTGTACGGCCCCGTACACGAAGAAGCTGTAACTCGAAAAGGACGGACGTCCGTGTTCCATTGAAGAAAGCGAAAAGGCTGATGGAAGGAAAGCCCTAAGAAGCATCTTGAACTGATGAGCCCCAGTGTTCCTTCACAACTGCACCCATGCTATCGCTGGCACATTAAGAAAACTACAATTGGAAACATCTGTCTTACGTGAATCCTGTCCTGGCTGCCCTGATAAAAACCTTCTTTCAACACATCGGTCTGGTCCCAACATGAAGGTCGAAACGCTTAGGCTTTTCTTTCCTTGAGGCCAAGAGGAACCAAAAGGAAGAATAACCTACTGAACAGTAGACTTTCTGAGCTTCATTGCACACGCTCAGATATAGAGTTTTAGAATAGGATTCTGACCTCTCCAGGACCTCAAAACTTGAAAATATTGAGGACATATACACAACAGGTTGGATACCAGACATAAGTATGTAGGACGTGAAGTCCATGTGGAAATGTTTGTAGGTTTAAAAATAGAGCAAAATTCACAATACCGTTTGATGTTGTCTCTGTTTGTGAAAAGAGTATTAGTGATTGACTAAATGTACATACATCATGTAAATATTGTTCCTTTGACACTGTTTTTGTGAATATTGAAAAAGATTCAGAGTTGTATGTTTGAATTTATAATATGGAAAAAAAATAATTGAAAAAACAAAAGAGGATATAAGTGAATGAAGCCCGGAGTCAATAAAAAGGACTACTGTGGTATTAGTAATGTTTTATTTATGGTTACAGAGGTAATTTTTGTATTGTTAGTACGTAATTGATTACAGCCTCTGTATTCCTGAATTGAATCACTCCCCCACTTTGGTAACACACCTGCACAGACAGGGCATCCACATGTTCCCATATCTGGACGATTTGCTTCTCAAAAGTGCCACCCGACAGAAGTGCTGCAAACACACACAGGTCACAATATACCCGATTCATCACTTAGGGTTTACCATCAATGCCACAAAATCCCACCTCCAAGCCCTACATATCCAGCCCCCCTTAGGGGATATTCTCAATTTGAATGTAGGCATAGCCTTCCAAATCCTGCCAGGATCCAGTCCTTTGAGGTACTGCGTCCCTTCTTTCAACCAAATCAACAACTTACAGTCAGACCAGTAATGCACCTCCTGGGAATTATGGGCTCCTGCACTGCCATAGTACCTCATGCCAGGCTACACATGCATCTGTTGCAGTAATGTTTAGCGCAACAGTGGTCTCAGGCAGAGGGTTATTGGGAAGATCTAGTGTTGATCGGCCCCCACACTCAGTGCTCTCTGCATTGGGGGAAACTAAGAACCTACTTGCGACCCTTGACCTTGCCAGGTAGGTCGCCCCACTGCAGCTCCACCAGCGCTTGTGCCCTGTGCCCTTGGCTTGTTACAAACCAAAGACCTTCTAACCTTCAGGAGACAACTCAAGACCTGGTCGTTCGACCAGTAGCTACAGCACCCCCCTTCCTCCCTACCCTCAGCGCCTTGAAACCCTTGCGGGTATGTAGTGCGCTTTACAAATTATATGATTGATTGATTGATTGATTGACCTACTACAGGGCTGGCCTTTCCTCAAACTAGAGCTGCAGAGGATTGTTACAACGGACACCTCTGTGCGGGGTGGGGTGCACACTTGCAGGATCTGACTGAACAAGGTCAGTGGGGAACCAAGTACCAGGATCACTAAATCTACTACCTGAAACTTCTAGCCATTCACCTAGCATCAAAGGCTTTCCTACCTAACCTAATAGGCAAGGTTGTTCTTGCCTGGATGGACAATATGACAGCCATGTATTACCTTCAGAAACAGAGGAGTGGGACGTTCTCCACAGCTTTCTCGGCTATCCCAGACCATTTAGTGTTGGGCTTTCTGCCACAAAATAAATTTGTTAGCGGAGTAACTTCCAGGGATGGAGAAAGATTTTGCCAACCTCAGCAGGATCTGGCAACACGTCCTCGAGTGGGAACTCCATCTGCAAGTCCTCCTCCGTTACATTTATGTATGGGGTTCCCACTGATAGACCTGTTCACTACAGCAGAATACATCAGATACTCAAACTTTTCCTCCAGGTTCCCATGCACAGTTCAACGGCAATGCCCTATGGGCGAACTGGCCAGGGATATTTGCCTATGCTTTTCCTCCTCTCCCTCTTCTTTTCTTCGATTTGTGGTTTCAAGGCTTCAGCAGATGTTCCTCTCCCGCATCCTGGTGACACCCACATGGACTCTGCTCGAATTCACACTGTTCTGCACAAGAGGCTCCCCAACAAGCAGGACCTTCTCACGCAGAATGATTGAGAATTCAGACACCCAGGTCCCTCAACCTTGCGATCTGGCTCCTCAGGTCATAGAATTTGGATACCTTAATCTTCCACCAAAGCATAAGCATTCTCAAGGAAGTGCGCAGACCTACCACCCATGCGATACAAAAGAGGATGAGGGACAGAGCGTTTGAGCAAATCAAACACTCACCCCCAGTCAACTGATCTGGGTTTAATCCATCACCATTCTTTAGCCCACTCAGCCACCCCATTTCAGACATGGCTATATGCAAATCAGTCTGACCCTGTGCCTCATGGGAACTGTCCAGCCCGAACTGCCAAGCCATGTCTTCCATGGACCGGAAACAAGCATCCTGGGACCGGTTTCGGATTCAAAATCCTCATCAGCCAGGCTATCTTGAATCCAGTGGCCAAGTGAGCAAGGGACTCACGTATGAGCATACCCTGCCACACTTAGGGCGAACAAAGCGATACAAAAGAGGATGAGGGACGGAGTGTTTGAGCAAATCAAACACTCACCCCCAGTCAACTGATCTGGGTTTAATCCATCACCATTCTTTAGCCCACTCAGCCACCCCATTTCAGACATGGCTATATGCAAATAAGTCTGACCCTGTGCCTCATGGGAACAGTCCAGCCCAAACTGCCAAGCCATGTCTTCCATGGACCGGAAACAAGCATCCTGGGACCGGTTTCGGATTCAAAATCCTCATCAGCCAGGCTATCTTGAATCCAGTGGCCAAGTGAGCAAGGGACTCACGTCTGAGCATACCCTGCCACACTTAGGGCGAACAAAGCGATACAAAAGAGGATGAGGGACGGAGCGTTTGAGCAAATCAAACACTCACCCCCAGTCAACTGATCTGGGTTTAATCCATCACCATTCTTTAGCCCACTCAGCCACCCCATTTCAGACATGGCTATATGCAAATCAGTCTGACCCTGTGCCTCATGGGAACAGTCCAGCCCGAACTGCCAAGCCATGTCTTCCATGGACCGGAAACAAGCATCCTGGGACCGGTTTCGGATTCAAAATCCTCATCAGCCAGGCTATCTTGAATCCAGTGGGCAAGTGAGCAAGGGACTCACGTCTGAGCATACCCGGCCACACTTAGGGCGAACAAAGCGATACAAAAGAGGATGAGGGACGGAGCGTTTGAGCAAATCAAACACTCACCCCCCAGTCAACTGATCTGGGTTTACTCCATCACCATTCTTTAGCCCACTCAGCCACCCCATTTCAGACATGGCTATATGCAAATCAGCCTGACCCTGTGCCTCATGGGAACAGTCCAGCCCGAACTGCCAAGCCATGTCTTCCATGGACCGGAAACAAGCATCCTGGGACCGGTTTCGGATTCAAAATCCTCATCAGCCAGGCTATCTTGAATCCAGTGGCCAAGTGAGCAAGGGACTCATGTCTGAGCATACCCTGCCACACTTAGGACGAACAAAGCGATACAAAAGAGGATGAGGGACGGAGCGTTTGAGCAAATCAAACACTCACCCCCAGTCAACTGATCTGGGTTTAATCCATCACCATTCTTTAGCCCACTCAGCCACCCCATTTCAGACATGGCTATATGCAAATCAGTCTGACCCTGTGCCTCATGGGAACAGTCCAGCCCGAACTGCCAAGCCATGTCTTCCATGGACTGGAAACAAGCATCCTGGGACCGGTTTCGGATTCAAAATCCTCATCAGCCAGGCTATCTTGAATCCAGTGGCCAAGTGAGCAAGGGACTCACGTCTGAGCATACCCTGCCACACTTAGGGCGAAGAAAGCGATACAAAAGAGGATGAGGGACGGAGCGTTTGAGCAAATCAAACACTCACCCCCAGTCAACTGATCTGGGTTTAATCCATCACCATTCTTTAGCCCACTCAGCCACCCCATTTCAGACATGGCAATATGCAAATCAGTCTGACCCTGTGCCTCATGGGAACAGTCCAGCCCGAACTGCCAAGCCATGTCTTCCATGGACCGGAAACAAGCATCCTGGGACCGGTTTCGGATTCAAAATCCTCATCAGCCAGGCTATCTTGAATCCAGTGGCCAAGTGAGCAAGGGACTCACTCTGAGCATACCCTGCCACACTTAGGGCGAAGAAAGCGATACAAAAGAGGATGAGGGACGGAGCGTTTGAGCAAATCAAACACTCACCCCCAGTCAACTGATCTGGGTTTAATCCATCACCATTCTTTAGCCCACTCAGCCACCCCATTTCAGACATGGCTATATGCAAATCAGTCTGACCCTGTGCCTCATGGGAACAGTCCAGCCCGAACTGCCAAGCCATGTCTTCCATTTCAAGCAAGCCGGGCTGAAGACGGCTGTAATGCCAGAAACCGGTCCTCGGAAGCTTGTTTCCGGTCCAGGGAAGGCATGGCTTGGCAGTTCGGGCTGGACTGTTCCCATGAGGCACAGGGTCAGACTGATTTGCATATAGCCATGTCTGAACTGGGGTGGCACAGTGGGCTAAAGAACGGTGATGGATTAAACCCAGATCTTTTGACTGGGTGTGAGTGTTTGATTGGTTCAGATGCTCCGTCCATTACCACCCCCTTTTGTACCGCTTTTGGCCGCCATAAGTGTGGCAGGGTATGCTCAGACATGAGTCCCTTGCTCACTTTGCCACTGGATTCAAGCAAGCCGGGCTGAAGACGGCTGTAATGCCAGAAACCGGTCCCCGGAAGCTTGTTTCCGGTCCAGGGAAGGCATGGCTTGGCAGTTCGGGCTGGACTGTTCCCATGAGGCACAGGGTCAGACTGATTTGCATATAGCCATGTCTGAACTGGGGTGGCACAGTGGGCTAAAGAATGGTGATGGATTAAACCCAGATCTTTTGACTGGGTGTGAGTGTTTGATTGGTTCAGATGCTCCGTCCATTACCACCCCCTTTTGTACCGCTTTTGGCCGCCATAAGTGTGGCAGGGTATGCTCAGACGTGAGTCCCTTGCTCACTTTGCCACTGGATTCAAGCAAGCCGGGCTGAAGACGGCTGTAATGCCAGAAACCGGTCCTCGTAAGCTTGTTTCCGGTCCAGGGAAGGCATGGCTTGGCAGTTCGGGCTGGACTGTTCCCATGAGGCACAGGGTCAGACTGATTTGCATACAGCCATGTCTGAACTGGGGTGGCACAGTGGGCTAAAGAACGGTGATGGATTAAACCCAGATCTTTTGACTGGGTGTGAGTGTTTGATTGGTTCAGATGCTCCGTCCATTACCACCCCCTTTTGTACCGCTTTTGGCCGCCATAAGTGTGGCAGGGTATGCTCAGACCTGAGTCCCTTGCTCACGTTGCCACTGGATTCAAGCAAGCCGGGCTGAAGACGGCTGTAATGCCAGAAACCGGTCCTCGGAAGCTTGTTTCCGGTCCAGGGAAGGCATGGCTTGGCAGTTCGGGCTGGACTGTTCCCATGAGGCACAGGGTCAGACTGATTTGCATATAGCCATGTCTGACCTGGGGTGGCACAGTGGGCTAAAGAACGGTGATGGATTAAACCCAGATCTTTTGACTGGGTGTGAGTGTTTGATTGGTTCAGATGCTCCGTCCATTACCACCCCCTTTTGTACTGCTTTTGGCCGCCATAAGTGTGGCAGGGTATGCTCAGACGTGAGTCCCTTGCTCACTTTGCCACTGGATTCAAGCAAGCCGGGCTGAAGACGGCTGTAATGCCAGAAACCGGTCCTCGGAAGCTTGTTTCCGGTCCAGGGAAGGCATGGCTTGGCAGTTCGGGCTGGACTGTTCCCATGAGGCACAGCGTCAGACTAATTTGCATATAGTCATGTCTGAACTGGGGTGGCACAGTGGGCTAAAGAACGGTAATGGATTAAACCCAGATCTTTTGACTGGGTGTGAGTGTTTGATTGGTTCAGATGCTCCGTCCATTACCACCCCCTTTTGTACCGACCTACCACCCATGCCTGCTACGCTGCCAAGAAGAAGAGATTTGTCTGTTACTGTCACTCAAAAGAAACCGACCCATTCAAAGCCACAGTACAAGACATTGTCTATTACTTACTTCACTTGCAAGTTTTTGGGCTGGCCTTCACCTCCATTCTACAACATCTAGCTGCCCTGGCTGCCTACCTTCAGAATAGGCAACTTATCTTTCACTTCAGGATACCTGTCATTAAAGCTTTCATGAAGGGTCCCAAACGGGTGATTCCTCCCCGGGTCCCACTGGTACCCTCTTGGAATCTCAATATTATACTTACACGACTCATGGGTTGTGAGCACTCCACACCTGCCCCCTTCAGTTACTTTCTTGGAAGGTGGCATTTTTAGTTGCGTTCACCTCACTTAGACGTGTCAGGGAGCTTCAGGCATTAACCCTGGAAGAACGTATTTTTCAGGCACACGGGTATGACTATCATCCGCACCAAACCTAAGCAACTGTTTTTGGCATGTAGTTCTGTAAATTTGTGTGCGTCCACCCTCCTCCCCAGACACCTGTGGTCGTTGCAGTGCCATCTTACTTTCTCTTTTTCCTCTTATGCACTGACATCTTTTTATATATCGCTTTACTTCACATTTTATCCTCACTCGCCATGCGGGAAAACAATCTAGCAATGGAGTCGATCACCATGCACATTTTTGCCAAGTTATCCCAGTACCTTGTGACTCAAAATACTTCTTTGAAGATAAACAACTTGAACACATCCAGGCCCAACACTAAATGGCAGGAATATGCACCGCATGTGAATCTACAGCACCACATGCCACGAACAGATGCTTAAAGGATAAGTACATTTTCCTTCCTCTTTGTTGTCTTACATAGTCTTTTTGTAACTACTCCTTACCATAAAAGGATAGTTGCGCTTGCATGGTATTATTCAAGAACTGATTCCAAGGAGAATTAACAACTGAACCCAACGCTACCATCCCTGGAAGTGGGGAAAACACTCTTTCTTCTTCCTCATCCTTCCTTGATAGTGCCGCTGATTTCCATTGTCTAGCATGGCCAGTAATTATTTCATAATGGAAAATGGAGAACAGTAACCAATGGGCATGCCTAGCATCATCAAACTTCAAAGATGTTTTGATGGAGTAAGTTCTTATGATCCATCCAAAATGTTAACATGTGAGCAGCTCTTTTTTAATAGTGCTGCCAGTGGGTAAATGCCTCCTTAATGGCTAACAATTTGGTCATATATGGTGTTGTTATGTTCTGTATTGGTGAGTATGAGAATAGATTGCTACCAGATGAAGTTCTTTATTTTTAGGATCTCTTTTTGACAAGACTGCAACAATGGATACATATAAAGTGTATATCTGCATAATAAAAGGAAACTGCGTATCAGGATGGCAGAGGACAGGCTTAGCGGTAAAGGCTCCTTTTAATTTATCAAAAGTAGTCTTTTGCTCTATCTATCTATCTATCTATCTATCTATCTATCTATCTATCTATCTATCTATCTATCTATCTATCTATCTATCTATCTATCTATCTAACTATCTAACTATCTAGCTAGCTAGGGATTTGTAGAGTGCAATAGCTACTCGTTGAGTGTTCAGGTGCTATTTGTAAGAGCTGATCCTTTTGTGTAGTTCCTATATAACCTATACAGGATCTGCAAGTTCGGATAACATAAACTGTGGGTTTGGTGGCAGACTGGCTCTGAGCACCCCCACAGGATATGTTAGCCTGTTTGCATTAGCTAGCTCACAGTGCCACTAGAATCTCCTCTTATTGGGGAGAGAATAGTTTCTGGCAACCTCAGAACATGACAACCCTGATCCCTCAGGATCGTGGAAACAATTTACTACTTTTCGCTCAGTCACTCGTGCTCACTTCGTTTGTCTCAGAGATACACAGAATAAACAGTCTGGGTGTTTCAATAAGAATTTATTGAACAGTTGTTATTCTAATGTAGAATAGATTTGCTGTAACAACCATTGAACAGTAGCAGAGATATATAATGAGCAGTACTACAAAAGTAAAGGGATGGTACAGTTCTACCATCTTGCAGTAATCATGAATATATACAAGTACATAAAACACATGATAAGAAAGTGCGTACAATGTCTCCCTAACTAGATGTACCTAGAATCGGAGTAGGTGTTATGCACTGTGCCAAGAATCCCTCTAAGGTCTAATCAACCCCATTACCTGAGTAAGGAGAGAATATGGGACCCCGTCCTGGTCTCGAGTTAGACACCCCACAAAGGATGTTAAACCACTGCTAGCTGGAGCCTCTGCATGCAGGAGCTTCAGCGTCTCTGGTCAGTGTGTCAGCCAGGAAGTCACGATCTCCTCTGTCTGTCTAAGCAACACATGATGTATATATACCCACAGGTCTCCTATGGGGGTCCTACCTTGCTGTGTTACTGTGTCTGCCTAAAGGACGACGTCGGGTTTGAACTTTCACATAGATATTAAACAGGAGATGTTCATCCTTTTGTGAGTCCTGCTGTGCTTCCAAGAACCCTCATGCACAATATATGAGTATCGAACCAGGGATAAACCTACGTTCTGAATACAGTGTCATATCTAGGTAAAAGGTAAGTCCCTATGAACAGTTATGTATGAAATGTAGGGAGGGATATAGGTGAAAGGTTGCAGCGTTACATGCGCCTATATAATGTACCTATATGGAATATAACAATCCTGAGTGTCCTGGAGTTTAGAATGCAAAACTGAAAAGCCAAGTTTTGAGAAGGTGCCTGAAGACCAATATATCATCTGTAACGTGAAGCTGTTGTGGCAGGGTGTTCCAGTCTTTAGTAGCCAGGTAGGAAAAGGAGCAGCCGTCCGACTTTTTCCTTCTAAATTTGGGAACTAATACCAGCAGGAAACTAGAAGAAGCTTGTGGTCTTGGTGGGTGCAAAGGGATGATTCTCTTGGACAGGTATTGAGGGCCAGTGGTAAAAGGCTTTGTCCTTTAATCCTTACCTCTTCCTTAATGGGAAGCCAGTGAAGTTCTTTCAGGTACGGTGGGATGCTTGTCCTCCTAGAAAGTCTCAGCAGAAACAGTGCTGCAGCATTCTGCACCAGCTGAAGTCTTCTCAGTAGGCCCAAATAATGGGCATTGGTGTAATCTAGCCTTGAGGTGATCAGGGCCTGGATCACTGTTTTTTGCTGCTGTAGCGGGAGATGGTAGGGAAACTTTTTATACTTTTTAGTAATCATAACAGGAGGCAACTACACTGGCTATGTTTTTTTCTTGAAATTTCATATAGCGCAAACTTGACCCGAAATCAGGTATCAGAGCGCTTTACATGAGCACCAGTTGTGTTACATGAAGACACAGTCTTTTTTGTTAGGCATGGGGAGATTAAGTGATTTACCCATGCTGAGCGTTGTTGCCAAGACTCGAACCTGGTTCCCCAGATTTGAGGTCCTCTGCCCTAACCGTTAGGCTACATCCTCTCCCACGAGGCGCAGGTGTCAGAGTTATCATATTTCACTCCCCGATTGTGGACCACTGGAGAAGGGGGTGGTGGAGGCGGGACCCCATTAGGCCAGATGTTATTATTCCAATCTGGGTGTGGAATCCCAAAGAGCAATATTTCGATTTTACTGGCATTGCATTGCAAGTTACTGGCGCTCATTCAGATAAACAATGCAGCAATGCAAGCTTTGAAATTGCTCAGCGCATGTGTTTTTTTTTTATGTAGAGTGAGAAGCAGTTGGGTATCATCCGCGAACAGAACTATTTGTACTCCATAGGACTCTAGAAGGGTCACCAGTGGGGTCACATAAAGAATGAAGAGTGTGGGACTCAATGCAGACCCGAAAAATCCAGAGTCTTCAGTTCTGAAGTGAGTGGAGCCATCCATCCATACAAATTGATGTCTGCCTGAAAGAAAGGAATGAACAGAACCAGGCCAGTGCAGGGCCACTCACACCGATGTCGGCTAGACGCTGTGATAATACAGGGTGCAAAGCAGTGTTGATAGCGGAGGATAGATCGAGGAGAATCGGGACCACCTGATCCACTGGCAGCTTAATAGTGTCAGCAACCTCCAGCAAAGTGGTCTCAGTGCCAGGAGCATAACAAACACCCCCGCAGCCCCCGCAGTGCGGGGGCCCCCAGGGTTCAATAGGTGATGGGGGCCCCTCAGCACATTGGTCGAGATCTGTGAGGCTCTGAAGCAGCTGCAGTGTCTGCAGCCTGCTCTGAGCCCCTCCACTCTGACCCAGGGCTGAAGAGAAACAATGTTTCAAGTTAAATCGTTTCTCTTCAGTCAGAGCCCGGAAAGAGGATGGGGGGGGGCAGAGAGCAGGAGGCAGCACAGAGCACTGCTCAGGAGGACCCTGACAAGGGTGGGAGTGAGGGCCCTCAGACAGCATTCCCCACAGGGCACAACCTCTGAGAGGGAAGAGGACAAGGATGGGGTTGGGGGTGGGGGCCCCAGAGAGAGCAAGAGGCAGCATAGAGGAGAGCTGATAGGGGAAAGGATGGGGGTGGGGGCCCCAGAGACAGCGCAGGAGGCAGCATAGAGGAGAGCTGATAGGGGACAGGATGGGGGTGGGGCCCCAGAGACAGCGCAGGAGGCAGCGCATAGGAGAGCTGATAGGAGAAAGGGTGGGGGTGGGAGCCCCAGAGACAGCGCAGGAGGCAGCGCAGAGGAGAGCTGATAGGGGAAAGGATGAGGGTGGGAGCTCCAGAGACAGCGCAGGAGGCAGCGCAGAGGAGACCTGACAGGAGAAAGGGTGGGGGTGGGGGCCCCAGAGACAGCGCAGGAGGCAGCGCAGAGGAGAGCTGATAGGGGAAAGGATGGGGGTGGGGGCCCCAGAGACAGCGCAGAAGGCAGCGCAGAGGAGACCTGACAGGAGAAAGGGTGGGGGTGGGGGCCCCTGAGACAGCGCAGGAGGCAGCGCAGAAGAGAGTTGACAGGAGAAAGGATGGGGGTGGGGGCCCCAGAGACCGCGCAGGAGGCAGCGCAGAGGAGAGCTGACAGGCGAAAGGATGGGTGTGGGGGCCCCAGTGACAGCGCAGAAGACAGCGCAGAGGAGAGCTGACAGGAGAAAGGATGGGGGTGGGGGACCCAGAGACAGCGCAAGAGGCAGCGCAGAAGAGAGCTTACAGGAGTAAAGATGGGGGTGGGGGCCCCAGAGACAGCGCAGGAGTCAGCGCAGAGGAGAGCTGACAGGAGAAAGAATGGGGGTGGGAGCCCCAGAGACAGGGCAGGAAGCAGCGCAGAGGATAGCGCACAGCGGAAAGGATGGGGTTGGGGCCCCAGAGGCAGGGCACGAGGCAGCGCAGAGGAGAGCTCACAGGAGAAAGGATGGGGGTGGGGGGCCCAGAGACAGCACAGGAGGCAGCGCGGAGGGGAGCTGACAGGAGAAAGGATGGGGGTGGGGGCCCCAGAGACAGCGCAGGAGGCAGCGCCGGAGAGCTGACAGGAGAAAGGATGGGGGTGGGGGCCCCAGAGAGAGCAGGAGGCAGCGCAGAGGAGAGCTCACAGGAGAAAGGATGGGATGGGGCCCCAGAGACAGCGCAGGAGGCAGCGCAGAGGAGAGCTGATAGGACAAAGGATGAGGGTGGGGGCCGCAGAGACAGCGCAGGAGGCAGCGCAAAGGAGAGCTCACAGGAGAAAGGATGGGGGTGGGGGCCCCAGAGACAGCGCAAGAGGCAGCACAGAGGAGAGCTGACAGGAGAAAGGATGGGGTGGGGACCCCAGAGACAGCGCAGGAGGCAGTGCAGAGGAGAGCTGACAGGAGAAAGGATGGGGGTGGGGGCCCCAGAGACAGCGCAGGAGGCAGCGCAGAGGAGAGCTGACAGGAGAAAGGATGGGGGTGGGGGCCCCAGAGACAGCGCAAGAGGCAGCACAGAGGAGAGCTGACAGGAGAAAGGATGGGGGTGGGGGCCCCAGAGACAGCGCAAGAGGCAGCACAGAGGAGAGCTGACAGGAGAAAGGATGGGGGTGGGGGCCCCAGAGACAGCGCAGGAGGCAGCGCAGAGGAGAGCTGACAGGAGAAAGGATGGGGGCCCCAGAGAGAGCAGGAGGCCGCCCAGAGGAGAGCTCACAGGAGAAAGGAAGGGGGGCACAGAGACAGTGCAGGAGGCAGCACAGAGGAGAGCTGACAGGAGAAAGGATGGGGGTGGGAGCCCCAGAGACAGCATTCTCCACAGGGCTCTGCTCCTCTGAGGCAGCACAGAGCTGACTTTGGCCAGAAAGTTTGCAGCTCCAGAAACAGGATCTGCTGGGAGGCATTTGAAGGTGAGAGTTAGAGCTATTAATGTTGTAAGGGACAATGCATTTTACCTATGCGTTTTACCTATTCGTTTTCTGTTTAGAGTAGAGGGAATGTGTGTAGTGACAAGTGGACATATATGGTTTGGATTGACATTGTTAGTTGTGGAATTGTGTTGCGTTGATTGGATCTGTGTAGTGAAATAATGTGGCATGGTGTGCAGTGTAATTATGTCGTATTGAGTGGAGTGGGATTGTGTGTCTTGGAATGGTATTATCTGGAATGGTATTTTGTGTTGTGGAGTGGTATGTAGTAGAGTTTACTTATGTGGCGTGCTGGTAAATATTGCAGCATGATGTGGAATTTTGTGGTGTAGATTGGATGTATGTGGTGTGTTGTGCATTTGTGGTGTTAGTCTGAATTATGTAGTTTGTTGTGAATTATGTGGTGTGGAATGGAAATGTGTAGAGTTGAATTGTGTGACGTGGAAGTTGCGGTGTTGAGTGAAATTATATTGAGTGGTATGAGGCATGGGGGAAGTGTAGCTATGTGGAGTGTTGATACGTGGCATAGGCTGGATTTATGTGGACTGTATGTATGCAGCAGGGAGGAGAGCATAATTATGTGGAACTGAGTGGTAAATATGGAGTGTTATTATGCTATCTGATAAATGGCATGTGGATGAATTGTGGAATTGTGTCACCTGTGGAATTATGTGGCGTGGTGTATAATTATGCGGAGTGGAATTATGCAACATGTTGCAGAGTTGTATTTTGTGGAGAGTGATGTGTTTTAGAGTTGAGTGTAAATATTTTGTGTGAAGTGTAATTATATAGATAGAAGTTGAAATATGTGTAGTTGAGTTGTGTGGAGTGTAATTATGTGGTTGGGAGTGGTATTAAGTTGTGTGGAATGTTATTCTGTGATGTGGAATTATGTGGTATGGAGTGAAGTGGTAATATGTGTATTTTTAGGATTATAGTTATGTGGTATGGAATGTTGTAGGGTTAAATTATTTATAGTTGAATTGTGTGGCGTGGAATTATAAGCAGGGGCGTAACACAGGCCTCAGGGGCGTAACACAGGCCCCCGCCGCCCCCGTGTTGTGGGGGACCCCTGTGCTCCAGGGGCCCCCTAATCGGTGCCAGCAAGCACTACACATCAGTGACCGTCTGGGATAGGTAATTAATTAATATAGGTAGTAATTAAATGGTAAAATGTAACAAAATGGTAATGGTGCACACTGCGCAGCGTGCATATGTCTCCACCGCCACGTCTGCGCGGTCTTACTCTTCACCCTTAGGGTGGGGCTGGTGACCAATTGTCATGCGCATTGCTGACTGGTGAAGCGAGGAGGCATCCCAGAGGCCAGAGTGGAGACAATTGAGAGTTAACGGTAATTTAATTATTTCTCTGGCTAGCCTTGTTTGCCCTGTCTTCTGCTGCCCACGCAGGTGAGTCTGTCTGTTCCCCCAGTCTATGCCACCCCCCGCAGACAAGTGCACTCCACCCAAAATTCATTGCGACGACCACTTGTGTGCGTAAGGTCTCCAGTTTAGAGTGAAGTCATTTAGTAAAAGAAAGGCACCTTTGGTACATGAAGGTTGTTTGGAAAAGAGGGGGGTTTATGTTACACATTAAAGATTAAAAGTGCGTGTCATCAGTTTCACCTGCGATTTATGTTGATTTGTGGATTTTACAGAAAACTCAAAAATCGTTATTGAAATTTGTGGGCGCAAGAAAATGTACCCTTTACCTATGAATTTGCTGTGCTGAACCTTCCACGGAAACGGGCGTGGTCATGACGAGCTCAGCTCGTCATGAGCACAGCGCCACGGTGCTAAGCACCGTGGCGCTGCGCGCGCCCCCTCACACCCAGCGCCGGGGGGGAATTAGCCCCACGGCGAAGGGGTTAAAAGGTGTAAAAATTACAAACAATTAAGTATTAGTATCACAAAATGTGCAGCATTAGACCGCATAATTTGCCTTTTCCTGCTGCATAAATGAGTACCTGCATCATAATTCTCATGGCACTGCATACCATGTAATTCCCCTTTGTTTACTGCTGTCACTAAGAGTCACCAATACTACCCCATTGATAGGAAAGGAAAAAAATAACATTTACAGCCTTTCTACGTTACGAAGCATGTTCTACCAGAGGTTGCTCGTGACTTGCGTGGAAACAGGCTCCAGCGCGTGTAACTCTCTTCTCTTTCTGGACTTTTTTTTTTAACACCAGCACAATCTACCTCACTTGCGACCTTTGAACTGTGGGGCGCTCCGTGCACTGTTCCGCCCTGAAGCCATTGTACTCCGCTCAGTACCAGTAAAAGGATCAATGTTTCTGGTCCATAAATGTCTCCAAATCCCTGACCCTGTGGGTGTAACAAGATCACCCAGCATCCTGCCCCAGAAACCTGCCAGCCCCACAGACCTCCCCAGGCACAGAAACCAGCCAGACCCACAGACCTCTTGAGGCAGAGAAACCTGCCAGTTCCAAAGACCTCTCGGGCTTAGATACCTGCCAGCCTCACAGACCTCACAGACCTCCCCAGGCAGAGAAACCAGCCAGCCCCACAGATCTCCCCAGGCACAGAAACCTGCCAGCCCCACAGACCTCTCCGGGCACAGAAACCTGGCATCCCCACAGACCTCTCCAAGAAGAGAAACCTGCCAACGCCACAGACCTCCCCAAGCATAGAAATCTGCCAGTCCCACAGACCTCCCCAAGCACAGTACCCTGCCAGACCCACAGACCTCCCCAAGCACAGAATCCTGCCAGTCCCACAGACCTCTCTGGGCACAGAAAGCTGCCAGTCCCACAGACCTCCCCAAGCACAGAAACCAGCCAGCCCCACAGACCTCTCCAAGAAGGGAAACCTGCCAATGCCACAGACCTCCCCAAGCATAGAATCCTGCCAACCCCACGGACCTCCCCAGGCAGAGAAACCTGCCAGTCTCACAGTCCTCCCCAAGCACAGAAACCTGCCAGCCCCACAGACCTCTCCAAGAAGAGAAACCTGCCAACGCCACAGACCTCCCCAAGCATAGAATCCTGCCAGCCCCACAGACCTCCCCAGCAGAGAAACCTGCCAGTCCCACAGACCTCCCCAAGCACAGAAACCTGCCAGCCCCACAGACCTCCCCGGGCACAGAAACCTGCCAGTCCCACAGACCTCCCCAAGCATAGAATCCTGCCAGCCCCACAGACCTCCCCAGGCAGAGAAACCTGCCAGTCCCACAGACCTCCCCAAGCATAGAAACCTGCCAGCCCCACAGACCTCCCCAAGCACAGAAACCTGCCAGTCCCACAGACCTCCCCAAGCACAGAAACCTGCCAACGCCACAGACCTCCCTAAACACAGAAACCTGCCAGTCCCACAGACCTACCCAAGCACAGAAACCTGCCAGCCCCACAGACCTCTCCAAGAAGAGAAACCTGCCAACGCCACAGACCTCCCCAAGCATAGAAACCTGCCAGTCCCACAGACCTCCCCAGGCAGAGAAACCTGCCAGCCCCACAGACCTCTCCAAGAAGAGAAACCTGCCAATGCCACAGACCTCCCAAGCATAGAATCCTGCCAGTCCCACAGACCTCCCCAAGCACAGAAACCTGCTAGTCCCACAGACCTCCCAAGCATAGAAACCTGCCAGCCCCACAGACCTCTCCAAGAAGAGAAACCTGCCAACGCCACAGACCTTCCCAAGCATAGAATCCTGCCAGCCCCACAGACCTCCCCAGGCAGAGAAACCTGCCAACGCGGCAGACCTCCCCAAGCACAGAAACCTGCCAGCCCCACAGACCTCCCCAAGCACAGAAACCTGCCAGTCCCACAGACCTCCCCAAGCACAGAATACTGCCAGCCCCACAGACCTCCCCAAGCACAGAAACCTGCCAGTCCCACAGACCTCCCCAAGCACAGAAACCTGCCAGCCCCACAGACCTCCCCAAGCACAGAAACCTGCCAGTCCCACAGACCTCCCCAAACACAGAAACCTGCCAGCCCAACAGACCTCCCTAAGCACGGAAACCTGCCAGTCCCACAGACCTCCCCAAGCACAGAAACCTGCCAGTCCCACAGACCTCCCCAAGCACAGAATACTGCCAGCCCCACAGACCTCCCCAAGCACAGAAACCAGCCAGTCCCACAGACCTCCCCAAGCACAGAAACCTGCCAGTCCCACAGACCTCACCGCCGGGGCACATGAGAACGTTTTTCTATGTTTGTGCTGTGGCCAAAATAGAATAAGCTTACTATGGGCTAATTATTGTTGCTATGTCAATGCAAAATGAATTTGTTCTCTTTTTTACCCAGTGTTAAAGTGGACTTATGGCCCGAAGTGGTAGGTCTGTTGTTTTTCTAATGAGATTACTCCATAACTGAAATAAGAGGCATTTCTGGCATCTTCACAGTGTTGTAAAATAAACCCCCACAGCCCCCTCGGTGCAGGGTGGGCCCTCAAGCTCCAGGGGGCCTCCTCTTCAAAAGTGGTAGGTGGTGGCCCGGGGAGGGGGCCCCCTCCATGTACTTTGCCGGGGGGCCCCCTCAACTTTTGTTACGCCACTGCTCAGTGCTAAATCCAGGGCTGAAGCCTGAAGGGCAGAGGAGAATCAGATTATTCCCTCTAAAATGCCAGAGAATTGCTAATTAATATGTTTCGCCAATATCGTGACAAAAACCGACAGCAAATAAATGGGTCTGAAGTTAGACAGATTGGATTGTTCAGCTGACTGCTTTTTTAGGAGAGGAATTAATTTTGCCTGTTTCCAATATCTAGGAACAATGGCAGTCTTTAACAACCGATTTAACAGTTGGTTTAGGGTGGGGTTTATTGCTGCGCAGTTGGAAACGAGAAGGTGTTGGGCGGGGGACACTGATCATCTGGAGACACGGATTTGAATATACTGAGGGACTGAGCAGATTCCTCCATCGAAATTGGAGCAAACTCTTGCAAGGAGGGTCACCTGGGTGTCGGTGAGGCCTCCTGCCATGTCAGAGTAGTGGCACCACTAACTCTTAGTAGAGCCCTGTTGTCAGTTTGAAGTTCTGCACTCCACAATCCTGCATTGGAGTCCTGAAACTACAAAGTCATCTGACGTCTGCCATCATGAATCACCGGTATAGAGAAGGATTGGAGACTGGATCAGGTGCAAAATCACGCATCATGATTGTGGAAGAGTGAATGCAGTCCCAGTGGCAGCTCAAAGAAAAAAAGAGTCCAGAATAGACAATGTTGGCACAGAAATCGTATGTGCGAGGTCTGGCCGGGAGGTGAGGAGAATTGGGCTGACCTGTGGTATGGTACAGAGATGTGGCTTAGCCAAGCTCTGGCCCGCACACGCCCCTGAAAGAGGTGTCACGAGGCACCACACCTGGAGCACCGTAGAGGCCTCAGGATAGGAGTGAAATACCGAGGCCTAACGTAGAGGCGCAACTGTGCAGCTTAGCTCCTAGATCCAATTAGAGTTGCTGTGATGCTAAAAAACAATAAAAGCTGGTCAGGTACCGATTAGGGACTTCCAGTACTAACACAGCTAGGTGTGGACTTAATTGATTGGAGATTGTCAGTGTATAGATACATAGCTCATCTGAAGCCAGTGTAGTTCTGCTCCAGGAATCAAAAAAGCTGTTACGTGAGATGATATCATCCTCGACTGGTGACTTGTATTGCAAGTGAAGTGAACATCAAATGAGCTAGAGCCGGATGAAACCTTGAAATTTAGTAAAACAAGTTGAAGCACAGGATATCCCAAAATGACAATTGCGATGAAGTCAATGAAATGTGACCGGAAGTGAAGGAAGGCTCCTCAGTGAGTTAATATCTCGGGTGCCAGGCTCTCTCTAGGGACATCTGGACCTTGTCAACATTGATATGGCCCCCTTGGTATGTGATACAGAGCATACCGATAAGGTTAATCTTATTAATTCTACATACATGACTAACAAACGGAGCAGAAGGGAAGTAGGGCATCTAAGATCATGCAGCTCTTCTCTGGATCAGGAGGTCAGCCCAACGCAAAACCCTTCATCTCACAAGAATTCCTGCATCATTTCCTACAAGAGGTAGGACCTATTAGGTTGATCTGAAACTTTGACTGTAGGACCAAAAATGATAAGTTACTTACCTGTAATCCTAGTTCTCTTCCAGGGGTATCCTCATCAAAGTCATAAGCACTTGAATATTTCCACCCATGTGCGGGGACCCTGGAAAATATAAAAAAATATATGTGAAAACATATATATAGCTATATATATATATATATTTATGAACACAAAGAGGGCGGCACAACTGGATACTATTCAGAAGCTTTTATTTCACAGACACTCCACCGACGCGTTTCAGCCTCGCGGCTTTTCTCACGGTCAGCAAGTCCTTTTTTACTTTTGGTTTATATACTGCCCCATCATAGCCATAAGGTGGCATTGTGGGATACGTAGTCTGTCAACCAAAATAATACAGTAAAAACAGGCAAAGGACTGGTGTGCTCTGATTGTACAAGTATAGTACTTAGCGTCCTTAGTTAATTTCACTAGGGGCTTCTTTATGCAAAAATACTGCAGTGTTGGGTATAGTACCCGATTACAGTCAGTTCAAATTTTGCTGAGTTCAAGTTCACTCGAGGTGTATGTGGAGATCCTCTCCAAAGTTCATGCCTCTAGGGTGTTTTGTTCGGAATTGGATTATGAAACGTGATTCCATCTGTCGTAGGAGACGGACTGTATCTCCTCCTCTCTCTTGTTTGGTCAACATTTTTAATCCATAGAAATTCATGGCTCGCCAGTCCCCATTTTGACAGATATTCAGATGTTTGGCTGTGGCATATAGCATGTTCGAATTTTTAACAGCCCGGATATGCTCCAATATTCTTTTCTTTAGCATACATGTGCTGGACCCTATATATTTCATCCCACATTTGCATTCAATCACATACACTACGTTTTTGGATGTGCATGTGATATATTGCTTGATCATCATGTATTTTCCATTTGGTTCTAATACACTCTTCATTTTTTTACCTATTTTGCATGCTTTACATTTTGTACATGGTTTAAAGCCTACATTTTGTTCCGTCCACCATTTCGGTTGTTGGTTGATCTGAAAGTGGCTTTTGACTAATAGGTTTTGAAGGGATGTATTTTTTTTGTACGTGATGGAAGGTTGTTTGCCTGCTAATGGCCCAATATCTGGATCGCTGGTGATCAAATGCCAGTGCTTTTTCATTTTTTTTTTTGCAATTAGTCCACTTTCTTTGTTGTAAGTGGTTATGAATCTTGGAGGATCCTTGTCTTGTGGGGGTTTTTTCTTTTCGGTCAGAGTCTCAGCTCTGTTGATTTTGTCAACTTTCTTTTTACAGTCTTTCAATACATAGTCTTTGTATCCTCTAGATTGGAATCTGATTTTGCTTTCTAGTATCATTTTTTCTGCATCTTCAGATTTTGAGCAATTTCTCTTTAGTCGTATGTATTCCCCATACGGAATGCTTTTTAGTAGCGATTTCGGATGGAAACTTGTGCTGTGGAGAACACTATTAGTTGCAGTCTTTTTTCGGAACAAAGTGGTTTCCAATTTTCCTTCTGAAATGTAGACCTTAGTATCTAAGAAGTCTATTTCTTTCTTGTGGGTTGTACTTGTAAATTTGAGTCCAATTTCGTTATGATTCAGTATGCTGAAAAATTTCTGGAATTGATCATTGGTCCCATTCCAGATCAGAAAGAGATCGTCAATGTATCTGACCCAAAGAATTATTCGATCAAGATCTTCCTGTTCACTGTTGTTCCACACTATCATTTTTTCCCAATACCCCATGGTGATATTGGCGTAGTTGGGAGAGAAAGATATTCCCATGGCTGTGCCACACTCTTGCTTGTACAGATCAGTGTTAAAAAGAAATACATTATTGGTCAGACATAGCTCTATCATCTTCAGAAGCATAGCTGTGTGTTGCATTTCTTTGATGCTGCGCTGTTGCAAAAAATATTTGCATGCTTTCAGACCCACTTCGTGTCTTATTGACGTATAGAGTGACACGGCATCTATTGTCACTAAAAGATAACTTGAATTCCATGGTATATCCATTAGGATTCTCAAAAAGTCTCCAGTGTCCTTCAAGTAGGATGGCATACTTTGGGCAATCGGAGCGAGAAAAGTATCAACATACCTCGAGACCTTTTCATATAGTGAATTGCACGATGACACAATAGGTCTCCCTGGTGGATTGTTTAGTGTTTTATGAATTTTGGGTAGAAAATAGACACATGGGGTGATCGGGTATTCCGTTGTCATATATTTTCTCTCATCTTCATTTATCAATCTTTTAGCTTGCCAGGTTTGTAGCTGTTCTTTTAAGTCCGACATCATTCTCACTATCGGATTGGTTTTCAATTTGCTGTAATGTTCTGGAATCTTTAACTGCCGTTCAGCTTCTAGGATATAATCCTTGGTGTCCAGGATAACGATATTTCCCCGTTTGTCGGCGGGTTTTATCGTTATGGTTGCATTGTTCGTCAGATTTTGAATTGCCTTTCTTTCCTTGATCGATAAATTTTGTTTCTTGTTGTCTTTAACCTTTATCAGGTTGTCTAGCTCTTCTATCATGGCATCCGAGAAAACGTCAATTTTATTTCCTGGCGATAGAACTGGACAGTATCGAGATTTATTCTTTAATCCAGTGCTTTTACTTAGATTTGTTTGAATGTACATTTGTTCCAGCATTTCTAAATCCGTTATGATGTTGCCATCGGGATTAAACATCGCTTCAAAAGTCTCTCTTAGGTCAGGCAGTTGTTCCATAGTAGTGGTGCAGCTCTCCTTGATTGCTTGTACAGTTGGATCATTGTCATGGTTTGATGTCACTTTGTTGGCATGAATTTTAGCCAATTTTAATTTTCTCACGAACTTGTACAGATCAATTTTCGTCTGTGGATAATCGAAATGGGCTTCTGGGCAAAAGGATAAGCCTTTATTAAGTACGCTTTGTTCTTCCTGTGTTAGTTGATATTGCGATAAGTTCACGATTAAATTGGTCACTTCCTGTTGCGTAGAGGGTATTGCCTTCTTTCGTTGCTTGGACCTTCGGGTTTTGCGGGTGCTGGTGAGGGATTTGGTTGGTTTTGTGCACCTCTTCCTCTCCCTCTGGTCTGAAAGTGCATTCTCCCTCTTCCTCTCCCTCTGGTAATATTTTTCTCTAAATTCACCATTTTTACCTCGTCTAAAATATTGAAGTTTTTTGACTGTTCGCCTGTCATTTCTATTAGGCTTGCGTCTGATTCACTTCCACTGGATGGTTGTGTGATGGGAGGAAAGCTCTTTTTTAAGTTATCGTAGCGTCTCGCAAAAGTCAGGATTCGACCATGCAAATAATCCAATTCGTCTCTCTTGAACTTTCGCTCCTTGCGTTCTTGTATTTCTAATTCATATGCATCTAATCTCGCTTCCATTTCTAGTCTTAACTTGGTAATTTCCTCCTGTTTTATTTCTTTGGAAACAAGTTCTTCAAGTTCTTTTATTTTTATTGTGATGTCATCAATGTCCATTTTGGCATGTTTGATGAGAATGCGCATCATATTTAAAGAACATATCGTGTTGTTTTCTAACCATTCCAAAATCAATTCCTCCTTAGTATCTGGGTGTGTTGGCATAGTGAATATCCTCAGTCCTCGTGGAATTCGTTTGACTTCCACATAGTTTTCAAGCGTTATGATTTCCCAGCTTTTGTTCACTTCCTTTTTATATAAACGTTCCAATGCATTCATTTGTTGTTTTAGCGTGACATTGCCTTTTTCAGGTGCCTTTGTTTTGCGTGTCACGTCTACCCCTGTAGCTCCTGATTTAAACATTGTGGACGCCGTTGTGGCGCGTTTTGCAACTCGCGCTTCCATTTTTGTAGTTCTTTCACAGTCTTTAATCAGAGCACACCTTTACTGCAAGAGTGCTGAATTTTGGGTGGTTTTCTTAAATAACGCTTCTCTTTATCCAGTTTGCTTCACAATAACCCGCCTTGCGTATTGTATACGCTATGACACATTTACCGTTATCGTTTAGCAACCACTTCGATTACCCGCTAGCTCACTCATTCATTGTTGAACGGGATCGCTCACCTCGTAGTGGATTCCTTTGACAGCCGCAGCCGAGCCCGCCGCCTCATCCACAAAATCCGAGGGCGTATCCTTCGGGTTCCAGCAGGTTTGCTTCTCGCAGGTAATCGGGCGCTTCTCGTAGCAACGTATTATCACAAGATGATCCTTAAGCCTGAGATTGCTCGACAGTGTGTGCTCGGCCCAGGGGCTGGATCGTAGCCCAATAATTAATTATGAACACAAAGAGGGCGGCACAACTGGATACTATTCAGAAGCTTTTATTTCACAGACACTCCACCGACGCGTTTCAGCCTCACGGCTTTTCTCACGGTCAGCAAGTCCTTTTTTACTTTTGGTTTATATACTGCCCCATCATAGCCATAAGGTGGCATTGTGGGATACGTAGTCTGTCAACCAAAATAATACATTAAAAACAGGCAAAGGACTGGTGTGCTCTGATTGTACAAGTATAGTACTTAGCGTCCTTAGTTAATTTCAATAGGGGCTTCTTTAAGCAAAAATACTATATACGGAAATTAACTAAGGGCGCTAAGTACTATACTTGTACAATCAGAGCACACCAGTCCTTTGCCTGTTTTTAATGTATTATTTTGGTTGACAGACCACGTATCCCACAATGCCACCTTATGGCTATGATGGGGCAGTATATAAACCAAAAGTAAAAAAGGACTTGCTGACCGTGAGAAAAGCCGTGAGGCTAAAACGCGTCGGTGGAGTGTCTGTGAAATAAAAGCTTCTGAATAGTATCCAGTTGTGCCGCCCTCTTTGTGTTCATAATTAATTATTGGGCTACGATCCAGCCCCTGGGCCGAGCACACACTGTCGAGCGAACTCAGGCTTAAGGATCATCTTGTGATAATACGTTGCTACGAGAAGCGCCCGATTACCTGCGAGAAGCAAACCTGCTGGAACCCGAAGGATACGCCCTCGGATTTTGTGGATGAGGCGGCGGGCTCGGCTGCGGCTGTCAAAGGAATCCACTACGAGGTGAGCGATCCCGTTCAACAATGAATGAGTGAGCTAGCGGGTAATCGAAGTGGTTGCTAAACGATAACGGTAAATGTGTCATAGCGTATACAATACGCAAGGCGGGTTATTGTGAAGCAAACTGGATAAAGAGAAGCGTTATTTAAGAAAAACACCCAAAATAGAGCACTCTTGCAGTAAAGGTGTGCTCTGATTAAAGACTGTGAAAGAACTACAAAAATGGAAGCGCGAGTTGCAAAACGGACCACAACGGCGTCCACAATGTTTAAATCAGGAGCTACAGGGGTAGACGTGACACGCAAAACAAAGGCACCTGAAAACGGCAATGTCACGCTAAAACAACAAATGAATGCATTGGAACGTTTATATAAAAAGGAAGTGAACAAAAGCTGGGAAATCATAACGCTTGAAAACTATGTGGAAGTCAAACGAATTCCACGAGGACTGAGGATATTCACTATGCCAACACACCCAGATACTAAGGAGGACTTGATTTTGGAATGGTTAGAAAACAACACGATATGTTCTTTAAATATGATGCGCATTCTCATCAAACATGCCAAAATGGACATTGATGACATCACAATAAAAATAAAAGAACTTGAAGAACTTGTTTCCAAAGAAATAAAACAGGAGGAAATTACCAAGTTAAGACTAGAAATGGAAGCGAGATTAGATGCATATGAATTAGAAATACAAGAACGCAAGGAGCGAAAGTTCAAGAGAGACGAATTGGATTATTTGCATGGTCGAATCCTGACTTTTGCGAGACGCTACGATAACTTAAAAAAGAGCTTTCCTCCCATCACACAACCATCCAGTGGAAGTGAATCAGACGCAAGCCTAATAGAAATGACAGGCGAACAGTCAAAAAACGTCAATATTTTAGACGAGGTAAAAATGGTGAATTTAGAGAAAAATATTACCAGAGGGAGAGGAAGAGGGAGAATGCACTTTCAGACCAGAGGGAGTGGAAGAGGTGCACAAAACCAACCAAATCCCTCACCAGCACCCGCAAAACCCGAAGGTCCAAGCAACGAAAGAAGGCAATACCCTCTACGCAACAGGAAGTGACCAATTTAATCGTGAACTTATCGCAATATCAACTAACACAGGAAGAACAAAGCGTACTTAATAAAGGCTTATCCTTTTGCCCAGAAGCCCATTTCGATTATCCACAGACGAAAATTGATCTGTACAAGTTCGTGAGAAAATTAAAATTGGCTCAAATTCATGCCAACAAAGTGACATCAAACCATGACAATGATCCAACTGTACAAGCAATCGAGGAGAGCTGCACCACTACTATGGAACAACTGCCTGACCTAAGAGAGACTTTTGAAGCGATGTTTAATCCCGATTGCAACATCATAACGGATTTAGAAATGCTGGAACAAATGGACATTCAAACAAATCTAAGTAAAAGCACTGGATTAAAGAATAAATCTCGATACTGTCCAGTTCTATCGCCAGGAAATAAAATTGACGTTTTCTCGGATGCCATGATGGAAGAGCTAGACAACCTGATAAAGGTTAAAGACAACAAGAAACAAAATTTATCGATCAAGGAAAGAAAGGCAATTCAAAATCTGACGAACAATGCAACCATAACGATAAAACCCGCCGACAAAGGGGGAAATATCGTTATCCTGGACACCAAGGATTATATCCTAGAAGCTGAACGGCAGTTAAAGATTCCAGAACATTACAGCAAATTGAAAACCAATCCGATAGTGAGAATGATGTCGGACTTAAAAGAACAGCTACAAACCTGGCAAGCTAAAGGATTGATAAATGAAGATGAGAGAAAATATATGACAACGGAATACCCGATCACCCCATGTGTCTATTTTCTACCCAAAATTCATAAAACACTAAACAATCCACCAGGGAGACCTATTGTGTCATCGTGCAATTCACTATATGAAAAGGTCTCGAGGTATGTTGACACTTTTCTCGCTCCGATTGCCCAAAGTATGCCATCCTACTTGAAGGACACTGGAGACTTTTTGAGAATCCTAATGGATATACCATGGAATTCAAGTTATCTTTTAGTGACAATAGATGCCGTGTCACTCTATACGTCAATAAGACACGAAGTGGGTCTGAAAGCATGCAAATATTTTTTGCAACAGCGCAGCATCAAAGAAATGCAACACACAGCTATGCTTCTGAAGATGATAGAGCTATGTCTGACCAATAATGTATTTCTTTTTAACACTGATCTGTACAAGCAAGAGTGTGGCACAGCCATGGGAATATCTTTCTCTCCCAACTACGCCAATATCACCATGGGGTATTGGGAAAAAATGATAGTGTGGAACAACAGTGAACAGGAAGATCTTGATCGAATAATTCTTTGGGTCAGATACATTGACGATCTCTTTCTGATCTGGAATGGGACCAATGATCAATTCCAGACATTTTTCAGCATACTGAATCATAACGAAATTGGACTCCAATTTACAAGTACAACCAACAAGAAAGAAATAGACTTCTTAGATACTAAGGTCTACATTTCAGAAGGAAAATTGGAAACCACTTTGTTCCGAAAAAAGACTGCAACTAATAGTGTTCTCCACGGCACAAGTTTCCATCCGAAATCGCTACTAAAAAGCATTCCGTATGGGGAATACATACGACTAAAGAGAAATTGCTCAAAATCTGAAGATGCAGAAAAAATGATACTTGAAAGCAAAATCAGATTCCAATCTAGAGGATACAAAGACTATGTATTGAAAGACTGTAAAAAGAAAGTTGACAAAATCAACAGAGCTGAGACTCTGACCGAAAAGAAAAAACCCCCACAAGACAAGGATCCTCCAAGATTCATAACCACTTACAACAAAGAAAGTGGACTAATCGCAAAAAAAATGAAAAAGCACTGGCATTTGATCACCAGCGATCCAGATATTGGGCCATTAGCAGGCAAACAACCTTCCATCACGTACAAAAAAAATACATCCCTTCAAAACCTATTAGTCAAAAGCCACTTTCAGATCAACCAACAACCGAAATGGTGGACGGAACAAAATGTAGGCTTTAAACCATGTACAACATGTAAAGCATGCAAAATAGGTAAAAAAATGAAGAGTGTATTAGAACCAAATGGAAAATACATGATGATCAAGCAATATATCACATGCACATCCAAAAACGTAGTGTATGTGATTGAATGCAAATGTGGGATGAAATATATAGGGTCCACCACATGTATGCTAAAGAAAAGAATATTGGAGCATATCCGGGCTGTTAAAAATTCGAACATGCTATATGCCACAGCCAAACATCTGAATATCTGTCAAAATGGGGACTGGCGAGCCATGAATTTCTATGGATTAAAAATGTTGACCAAACAAGAGAGAGGAGGAGATACAGTCCGTCTCCTACGACAGATGGAATCACGTTTCATAATCCAATTCCGAACAAAACACCCTAGAGGCATGAACTTTGGAGAGGATCTCCACATACACCTCGAGTGAACTTGAACTCAGCAAAATTTGAACTGACTGTAATCGGGTACTATACCCAACACTGCAGTATTTTTGCATAAAGAAGCCCCTAGTGAAATTAACTAAGGACGCTAAGTACTATACTTGTACAATAAGAGCACACCAGTCCTTTGCCTGTTTTTAATGTATTATTTTGGTTGACAGACTACGTATCCCACAATGCCACCTTATGGCTATGATGGGGCAGTATATAAACCAAAAGTAAAAAAGGACTTGCTGACCGTGAGAAAAGCCGTGAGGCTGAAACGCGTCGGTGGAGTGTCTGTGAAATAAAAGCTTCTGAATAGTATCCAGTTGTGCCGCCCTCTTTGTGTTCATAATTAATTATTGGGCTACGATCCAGCCCCTGGGCCGAGCACACACTGTCGAGCGATCTCAGGCTTAAGGATCATCTTGTGATAATATATATATATATATATATATATATATATATATATATATATATATATATATATATATATAGATATATGAACAGGATTCGCCATAAACAGCTGCTCCACGCAGAAAAAGACAAAAAGCGGACCCAAGTTTCCTTGTGCAAATCAAGTGACTTTATTTACGTGCCCAGCAAGTCCGCCATTACGCGTTTCGACCCCAACTTGGGTCTTGATCACATGACGCGTTGCCTTTGGTTGACATTTAAAGTGATAAATGCAGGAAATGACACAATGAGATCAAAGTGCAAGTGCATAGCAACTGAAGAGTTACTATAAGCAGCAAGAGGTTCAATACATGTGAACAAGTAACGCATTCAAGATAAATATGATAATAGATATATAAATATATAAACATGGTCATAAATATTGTAATAAATACATGAATATATATAAAATACATTAAATTGATAAATAATGCGTAAAGACAATGGACCTTACAATTGATAAAAACCAATGTTGTTAAGAATCAGGTTGACAATGGCATTTCAAATCTAATAAGACTTACCTAATGGAATTGTGCAAAGCTAAAAATGCCTACTCTCATTTGATAAGTTTGCCAACCTGGTATATACCCCCACATGCATCAAGCATTTTTGTAGTCGCAAACGGTGCGATTCCTTAAAATCGGCCGTTTGCGAATGCAAAAGTGCTTTTTGGGATGCATGAAGCAATTTTAGAATTCGTAACATGTGTGCGAATTCTAAAATTGCGGGTGCTTTTAAGAAGTCGCAGATGTGCGATTTCTTAAAAGCAATGCATCATTTTTTTAAAAATTGAAAATTCGCTAATAGGGTGCCAAATTTACCGAGTGGTTGAACCACTCGGTAAATTTGGAAAAAGTGTGTAAAATGTGTAAAATGTTTTTTTTTCAACATTCATGTTACGGACACACATGTCCTTAGGACATGTGTGTGTGCAACATGATGCGAAAAATACATTTCAGGGGTGCATGGGGGGGTCCTTTGGACCCCCCCCTGCACCCATGAAATTTTCTAAGTGCCACTCGCAATTTCCATTGACTCCTATGGGCCTTTTGGCCCATAGGAATCAATGGGAATTGCGAAAATTAAGTTAAGAAATCGGTATTTCTTTGGGATTCGGTAAAAATTGCGATTTTTACCGAATCCCAACAGAATACCGAAAATATTGATGCATATCATTTTGCATTTCTTAATTTGCGATTCCTTATTTTTCGCAAATTAAGAAATGCAAAAAGACACAATGATGCATGTGGGGGATAATCCATTGTATTTGACAATTCATATTTTGCACACAATGTCATGCTTGCCGCAAAGTATAGTTACAATCAAGCCCAAGTGGGCAATCGTGGAGTTTACTTCACGCAATAGATACCCTACATAAAACGACTCAGTCGACCGTTAATCAGTGCAAAAAATAGTGCTAAAAAGCTAATGATTAAAACAGTTATTTCCTTAATTTCATATATACACGATGAAATGTGCCCTACATAAAAAAATGAATGAATAAAGATCAAGGGCCAGATGTAGGTAATCCCATTTTACCGATTTTAAAATACAGAATTTTACCGATTCAGTATTTTAGAATCGGTAAATGGGATGTAGGTAAAAAATCGGTAATTTTTACCGATTCGGTAAAATTCGGAATCAGCTATTCGGTATTTACTGAATCAGTAAATACCGAAACGGTAATTGCCATTCAATCCTATGGGCCTTTTGGCCCATAGAAATGAATGGGAAATACCGATTCGGTATTTACCGATTCGGTAAATACCGAATCGGCTAGGAAACAAAAGTGAAACTCAGAAGTCAGCCAATCAGGTGCAGCCACCCCCCTCCCAATCAGGAAGTTGCTACACCGAGGCAGCTGTAAGCAATTAGAAGGTTCTGGAGAGGCTGTCAAGTCAAGTCAAGTCAAGGAATTTATATAGCGCGCTACATACCCAGAGGGTCTCAAGGCGTTTGAAGAAGGGTGGGGAATTATTTGTCGAATATCCAGGTTTTAAGTTGCTTTCTGAATGCTAGGTGGTTCTGAGTAAGGCGAAGGTGAATGGGAAGTGAGTTCCAGGTTTTAGCTGCTAGGTAGGAGAAGGATCTTCCTCCCATGGTGGTTTTGTTGATGCGAGGTACAGCAGCAAGGGCTTGATTGGAAGAGCGTAGTTGGCGGGGGGGGGGTGTAGAAGGAAAGTCGTGTGTTGAGGCATTCGGGTCCAAGTTCGTAAAGTGCTTTGTGTGCGTGGGTTAGGAGGCGGAATGTAATCCTCTTATTGACGGGAAGCCAGTGGAGGTCTTTCAGGTGACCAGAAATGTGGTCTTTACGCGGGATGTCTAGTATGAGTCTGGCTGATGCGTTCTGGATGCGTTGGAGTTTTTCTGAAGTTTTGCGGTGGTACCGGCGTATAGGGTGTTTCCGTAGTCCAGGCGGCTTGTAACCAGTGCGTGGGTGACCGTTTTTCTAGTTTCGGTGGGGATCCAGCGGAATGTTTTTTTGAGCATGCGAAGAATGTTGAAGCAAGACGAAGAAACGGCGTTGACCTGTCTGGTCATCGAGAGTGAGGAGTCCAGGATGACGCCCAGGTTCCGTGCGTGGTCCGTCGGGATGGGTGCTTTTCCAAGGGCCTCTGGCCACCAAGAGTCGTCCCAGGCGGAGGGGGAGGTACCTAAGATAAGGACTTCTGTTTTGTCTGAATTCAGTTTCAGACGGCTGTGCTTCATCCACTCGGCTACTTCTTTCATTCCTTCATGTAGGTTGGTTTTGGCGGTGTTAGAGTCTTTAGTGAGTGAGAGGATCAGTTGAGTGTCATCAGCGTAGGAGATGATGTTGAGGTTGTGTTGGCGTGCGATAACCGCGAGGGGGCTCATGTATACGTTGAAGAGGGTGGGGCTGAGAGAAGATCCTTGTGGTACGCCGCAAATGACTTCAGTGGCCTCTGATTTGAATGGTGGGAGGCGGACTCCCGGAGTTCTTCCGGCAAGGAACGAGGTGATCCATTCCAGTGCTTTTCCTTGGATTCCGGTGTTTCTGAGGCGTTGTAGTAGGGTGCTATGACAGACTGTGTCGAAGGCTGCGGAGAGGTCGAGGAGGATGAGGGCGACTGTGTCTCCATTGTCCAGTAGAGTTCGAATGTCGTCTGTTGCAGCGATGAGTGCGGTCTCAGTGCTGTGTTTGGCTCGGAAGCCAGACTGTGAGGAGTCGAGGGATTTGTTGGTTTCGAGGAAGGCAGCGAGCTGGTTGTTGACAGCTTTCTCGATGACTTTGGCCGGGAATGGAAGGAGCGAGATGGGGCGGTAGTTTTTGAGTTCGGTGGGGTCAGCTGTGGGTTTTTTCAGAAGGGTGCTGAGTTCGGCGTGTTTCCAGCTTTCCGGGAAGGTGGCGGAGTTGAGGGAGCAGTTGATGACGTCTCGGAGGTGTGGTGCTATGATGGAGTCTGCTTTGTTGAAGATGTGGTGGGGGCATGGGTCAGTGGGGGATCCTGACTGGATGGAGTTCATCAGGCGGATGGTGTCCTCAGTGGAGATTGTGTTCCAGTTTTTAAGGATGTTCAAGGGGGGTGAGGTTGCAACAGAAGGTTGTGTGGGTTGGTCTCCGGGTTGGTTGTCGAAGCTGTTGTGGATGTCTGTGATTTTGTCGCGGAAGAACGAAGCTAGGGAGTCGCAAAGGGTTTGAGAGGGAGTGATGTCGTTGGAGTTGGCAGTGGGGTTGGTAAACTCTTTGACGATGTTGAATAACTCCTTGCTATTGTGGGCGTTGTTGTCTAGTCGATCTTTGAATGCGGCTTTCTTTGCAGTCCGGATCAGTTGGTGGTGTATGCGGGTGGCGTTTTTGAAGGCGTCCCTGGTGCAGGTGTTTGGGTCTTTTTTCCAGGCCTTGTCAAGGGAGCGACAGAGTTTCTTGGATTTCTTAAGATCATCGTTGTACCAGGATGCGTTTTTGCTGTCTAGTTTGATTTGACGTTTTTTCAAAGGTGCTAGGTTGTCGGCGCTGTGAGAGCAGAGCTGAATCCCTGAGCCATAGGAAAACTTTTGTGCTTTTAAAGAAGGAAAATGGCAAACACCAGTGAGAAGGAACTTCCAGAGAGGAAGAGAAAAATAAAATTCAGCACCATGGAGGTGCAGGTCCTCGTGGAGGAGGTGGTGAAAGAACACCATAAATTGTTTGGAAAGCAGTCCTTGACTGTGGCTGAATCGGCCAAAAGAAAGATTTGGCTGGAAATACAGTCCAAGGTGAATGCTGTAGGAGTGACTCCAAGGGACATAGATGACCTGAAAAAGAGGTGGTACGACCTCAGGAGCCTGACTAAAAAAATAATTGCAGAGCTGCACAAAGAGGCAAATAAAACTGGAGGAGGGAAGAACGTGAACCATCCCTGACTGAGCTGGAGGAGCTGGTGGAGACCACCATTGAACCAGAGAACGTCTGTGGACTGGGAGATGCAGACAGCTCAGCCAGAGCTGCCACCAGAAAAGGTAAGAAGCATGCACAGCAATCATCCCCACCCCATCACCTTCCCTTTACCCTATGTGACAGTCTTAACCCCACTCCAGTAGAGGTAGCAGCATACAGGAGCAATGCATTATGGGAGATGTAGTCATTGTAAGATCTACCAGGTCAGACAGCACACCAAGCAACAAGTAATGCAACACATATCAGTCACAGGCAAGCTGAGGCAATATGTACAGTGTTTCAGTGAGAAGAATTTAATTGTGCAAGCAGTGAGGCAGGAGCACATTGCTAATGTACGCTTTTATGTCCACAGGCGAGACATCTCGCAGGCGTACCAGGGCGAAGGAAGGCACCGCACCACAGAGGGATGACAGCCAGTAGGCAGGCACAAGTGCATGGAATGTAACAGAGGACACAGCTGCACCAACTACACAGCCACCATCACAAGACCTTGAAATGTCACCCCAGCTGCAGGCCTCTCCAGAGCGTTCACAATCACCTCTGCTACTGTCCTCACCTGAAATGCCTGCATCACTGCCGGAAACAACACCTGCAGCTCAAAAGAGCATGAGGCGTGCAGTTGCCCCACTACTAGAAATGGAAACAACAGCAGGTGACATGGAGGGGGATGACACTCCAACCTTGGCTGGGGAAGGAAGCAGTGCCACACAGCAATCCATCTCAGAGGGTGCCCGCACAGGTACCAGACGCCGCAGGCCCAGAGCGAGCAGTGAAGTACAACATGTTGAGCGTCCCAGTGTCTTTCTTGGACTGGAGGGTAGCATGGTCAAGATACAAAGGATGCAGAGGAAGGCCATCCAGTCGGTGCAACGCCAGATGAGGCACCTGAATACAAACCTGGAACACATAGGGAAGGGCATCAGTGCACTGGTGGATGAGAATAAAGAGATGGCATCAGGAATGAGGGAGATGGCTGCAGGGATGCAGGAGATGGCCACAGGGATGCGGGACATGTCACAGTCCGTGCAGCTCCTGTGCACAAAACTGGACCAGGACAGGTCGACAAGGCGGAAGGACAGGCAGCAAGCGCAGCAACACACTAAGGCAGTGAACCGCCTGGCCACAGCCACTTCCCTTCTATGCAGACGATGCGTCAACATGCAAGAGGGACTAACACAAAGCAGCAGTGTGGTTTCCAGGGGCATTGCAAGGGTTACGAGTGCTGTTGAGGTGCTGCCCAATGCACAGTCAGCACATACTGCTGCTGTGGATGTACCTGAGAGCGAGGAAAGCACCAGTAGGAGCAGCATGACAAGCCTCCCTGTTGCTGAGACACGGAGGAGCAGCAGGCTCCATGGTGCTCCAACACACCACACACCCAGTGAGGACAGCCAGCAACTTACATCTGGCACCGGTAGGCGTGGCCGAAAATGACTTATGCTGCCCACACTCCATGACCTTTAATGGGGAAGTGAGCCAGGACTACCATTGTTAAATGGATAACATTTGTGTTGCACATTTGTGCCCTTCTTTACCTGCGTAGTGTCAATGAATAAACTACGTTGGGTACATACTACACCTGTCTGTGCCTTTTTACTTACTCAGAAATAGTTTTGTGTGATCTCTGCCCGTCTCTGTCTGCCATCTGTTGTTGGCGCAACTCCTGCTGTGTTGGGTTCAGGCACTGCACGTTCATCATCGTGGTCCTCAAAGGCACTCAATTCCACCTCTGTGCCCTTCTTTGTAGCAAGGTTGTGCAACATTGCGCAAGTTGCTATCATCTTACAGCAGATGAGTGGTGAGTACTGCCGTGCCCCTCCGCTTTTGTGGAGGCAGCAGAACCTGCTTTTTAATAGACCAAAGGTGCGCTCCACAATGTTCCTAGTGGATTTGTGTGCCACGTTTTATCGTCTCTGGCTCGGGGTTGAAGGGTTGAGGTAGGGTGTCAGGATGAACGAGCGGACAGCATATGCGCTGTCACCTATTTGTAAATGTGAGAGCCATTACTCACATGCACACAAACACAAACATCTGTAATATCGATCATGGTGTGTCACAGTGTTTTACCTAGCAGGTATTCTCCAAATTCCCCCGCAGTCAGGCGTGTGTAGATCCCACTGTTCTGAAAGATGTAGGAGTCGTGGGTACTTCCTGGGAACTTGGCCACTATGTCTGTGATAATGTTGTTGGCATCACAAATTACCTGTATATTGATTGTGTGGGTTGACTTCCTGTTTCTGTAAATGTATCTGTGGCAGCAGGTGTGCATATTGGGATGTGGGTGCCATCAATGCAGCGGATGATGTGTGGGAAATTTGCAATTTGATAAAAGTCAGTCTTGGTCTTGAGCAATTCCGCGTGAGTTTCAGGGAAGCAGATGTAATGATGCATTCTCTGCATCATGGCCTCCAGGAAGTTCCTGAAGAAACGGGACAGGAAGCTCTGGGACACCCCACCTACTGCAGCAATCACACTCTGGTAAGTCCCAGATGCAAGCAGGTGTAGGCTACACAGGACCTGCACATGGGGTGGGATTGTGTGCGCCCTTGGGTGATCCAAAAGTTGGTGTTGGTCCCTGATCAACTCCAGGATGGTTTGGGGGTGTAGCCTGTACCTTTGCAATATCTCTGGCTCAGTGAGTTGGAAGAGCGTTATCCTCTGTCTGTACACTTGCTCCTCCCTTCTCCAGACCCTCTCTCCTGCTGCCTGTATCCATAGCCGCCTTGCTATCACGTAGAATGCCGCCATTCTGGTCACACTGTTGCATTTTGGGACCTTTTTCATGGCCTGCACCTGGTTACCACCTGCTTTCAATCCATGGTAATTACCGACTCTTAAATACCGAATTTCATGAAATTCGGTATTTTAGAAGTTACCTACATCTCAAAACTCATTTTTTACCATTTCTTATTTATCGATTCGGTAAATAAGAATTCAGTAATTTCCGATTCGGTAATTTCCGAATCGGTATTTTCCGATTCGGTAAATTCCAATTCGGTAAATTACCGACTCGTATTTACCGAATCGGTCTTTTTTGGGCTCCTACATCTCAAAAGCCAAATACCGGTCGGTAACGGCCGAAATTCGGTATTTTCGGCCGTTACAGACTGGTATTTGGCTACTTACATCTGGCCCCAAATTCTTATATACATAGCAGCTGATCTTCCTACAAAGCACACTTCTTGACAAATTATCCATAACTGATTACATCAGAGACAAGTATAGAAGTATTCGCTGGCGTTCAACCCTGATGGAAACTGGGTGTCTAGCTCCAAAATGTAACGTGTTTCCAGGAGGCGCAATTTCGCATCCGGGTTTCCTCCTCTTTTGAGTGCTAAGACTGTATCTATTACAAAATACTGGAGATGCACAGGGTTGCTCTCATGCTTTTCCTCAAAATGCCTAGCAACTGGATAGGCTTGCTCTTTACCACTGATTGCTCTGATGTGCTGGAGTATCCGTTTGTGGGCCAGCAGCTCAGTACTGACGATATATCTCAGCCCACATGGACACTCCAGCACATACACCGCAAATTCAGTTCTGCAGGTCAGTTTTTTGTTGATCGGTATGGGGTTAGATTTGAATGGGCTGATGTAATGAGTCTTATTGCAACCAAACGTGCAAACTTTGCAACTAGGACACTTTATATATATATATGTAATGTAATGTATATATATATATATATTCACTGAAAAAACCATAGGTTATAGACCATATATAGTTAGGAATTAGCATTTAAAAAACCTTATTTTACTCACACAAAACCATTGAAATTCCATATATAGTTAGTTGCACTAACTATATATCGCGCACTCGCAATCCACTGCTGATCATGTCACATATTACATCATTCATGACATGGTCAGTGACATCACTGATGACATCACTGATGACATCTCAAATGACATCACTGATGACATCTCATTTGACATCATTCTTGTGCTAATACGATAAACCTCTTCAGACTCTAATATAACCTTAGATACACTCAGTGTATACAGACACTCACACACTGCCACTCATCCATGGAGTTACTCACACACCCAGTCAGTCATGCAAAGAAACAATCTCACCTCCATTTCTTCAACTATACAGTTAAACACACCTTACTTATTGAAACATATACTAACACATATTTACTCTCTTATACAATCCCTGATACAAATTCACAATGATCGATACAACCACTCACTCATTCAGTGGCTCTCATGCACAGTTATTTATATATGCCAACTCTCACATGTACTGTGTTTAACATATGTACTTACTATGACATGTAGCATTGAGATATCCATTCACTCATCAATACACTCATGCACACAGTCAACTGCCCATGTAGCTGTTTCCACATGCAGTCTTGAACTCATACACCTAGTGAATAAACTGCTCACACATCTATGCATAGAGTCACACACCTTCCAGCCACCCCCACACAAACTCAATCTCCCATAGAAATACTTGGGCAACCAATTAATAACACATATAGCCTCTCGTATAGCTAATGATCAACACATGCAGCAGTTTACATCACAACAGACATAATGATGCACAAATTAAGACAGTTTAGTCACTAACCCATGCATTCAGTGAGACACATTTAATCACTCACTCATACAGTCAGTCACGCACCTACTAAATCCTTCATCCAGACACTTATACATCCACTCATTCTTCAATATGTAAGACATATTTTAACTTTACAGAAACATACAGTCACTGGATGTTGTCATCAGTGATGTCATCAGTGATGTCATTTGAGATGTCATCAGTGATGTCATCAGTGATGTCACTGACCATGTCATGAATGATGTAATATGTGACATGATCAGCAGTGGATTGCGGGTGCGCGATATATAGTTAGTGCAACTAACTATATATGGAATTTCAATGGTTTTGTGTGAGTAAAATAAGGTTTTTTAAATGCTAATTCCTAACTATATATGGTCTATAACCTATGGTTTTTTCAGTGAATTTCAATGGTTTTTTAATAGCAAATATCATAAGCTGTCGAATGTCAACTACGTGGTAAGTAAAAACATTTTCGTGTTTATGCACACTGATCTGCTTTGAATGCTGCCCCCCACCCCTCATTTCCATTAGGAGTACTCTCTCTTTGCAGATAGTGAAGGGTAGTTAACGCAGGCCTTTGCCCCCGTTGCCCCCGTTGTAATCCGTCGTGCCTGCTTCTCTCTCCATTTGATTGATTGTTCTCTTTGGTTCATTCTCTATTTACAAACAAGCACAGAGTCGCAATACTCTGTTTAGTCTTTGCAGATAGCGAAAAATCGTGTAAAAAAACAAAAGGAATCGAGCAAAATCAGTAGGCCACTAATGGGATCTCTTTTTGACCTCCCTAAAATAGAAACATTAGGAACAACCTGTTGATAATACCAATGTGTATGTACATAAGCGGCGTTCATTTGTGTTCACAGTACCCCTTGTTGATTGTTTGAATCGAGCATTGAATTGTTCGAAGTTGATTCTCTTAAGAATCTTCTCTGCCTGCAAACGAGGAAGAATAGGAATATTCTCTCTCCCTTTGCAGATAGTGAAGGGTAGGTAACGCAAACCTTTAACACGTCGTGCCTATTTCGTTCCTCATTGATTGATTGTTTCCCCAAACATTGACTGTTTGGGAATTGGTTCTTTTTTGGAGGTATTCCCTGTTTGCAAATATACGTAGGAAAATCTTTGCAAATAGTGAAAGGGTACGTAATGCGGACCTTTCTCCCCCGTTGTAATCTGTCATGCCTATCTACTCCCCACTGATTGATGCACCTGTTTCACCCGGACCATTTACTAGAGATACGTCATCTGGCCCGACCAGAGAGCACCCCTAGTGAAAAGGACATATGAAATAATAACGAAGTGATCACTGTATCCTGTTAACAGAAACTTTAGCATGAAACAACCTGGAAAGAAAAGAATAGGAAAACGAAAATCAGTAGGCCACTGATGAACATGAACTTTTATTAAACAACGAACAAAGAAACGATAACATAACGTAATGATAAAACCTATTAATGTCCTAGAAACAAGAAAACGTTAAAATATGCCAGTGGTGAGAGACCAGAAAAACAGTAAGAGAAACCAAATCACCCCTCGCTGTCCCACCGCCTGCCACGCCAAAAAAATCGATAGACTAGGGAAAATGCAAGTCAGTAGAACATCCGCCCCCACTCTGGAAACTTCCAAGGTGGGGCAGGGTTGCGGCTACGCCCAGCCGGGAGCAGCCCATATAAGGCGGGTCCTGCTGCCACGCCTCGGCCAGGAGATCCTAACGTAGGGTGTAGCCGGAGGAGAGGCCGAGGCCAGCGGGACCCGGCCAGGGGATTGCCTTTACAACGCTGAACAGTTGCAGGGGGGGGGAATGTCTCCTCGACCCTCCCCTCTCTCTCCCAGTCCGGCCGCGGTGGCCCTTGACAGTTTCAGGTAGTCCCGCCACATGCTCTTCCGGTCCGGCCACCAACGGTCGGGGGGCCGAGGCCGACGGGATCCGGCTGCAGCCGATAAACCAAGAAACCCGTTCATGGGGCCAGAGCCAGGGGCGTCCGGCCGACATCTACCGGAAGCCCGGCCCGAAGACGGACGGGACACTTCTTCTTTCTTGAATAATGGCTGCGACAACACTGGGGGGGGATGTCTTGCACATGCCTCCGACCCCCCCCCCTCGTCCTCATCGCCTGGTCCGGCCATAACAAATCTCAAGCGAGACGCCGTGGGGTGCACTGGGAGGGAGAGACGGTGCGAACAGGCCTCTCCCGCCTCCCCAGGTGGAGGCTTCCCAGCTGCACCCTCAGCGCTCCAGGCGCCCGGAAAAGGGTTCTTCCACTGTGGCCATGCTGCAACGTCTCGCCCGGCAGGGTGGAGCCCGTCCGCTCATTTGACCCCGCGATCGCCAGTAGCTACCGAACTCTCAAAATGGCGGTCGACCTGGCAAGAGCGGGCCCAGCATAAAGAAATGGCCCGGTCACTGGTTGACTCCACCACCGTAGTCCTCCACGACCTTGAAGATTCTAGAGGAGCCGCGGGAGTCTCCGACCCCCGATGGGGAATGACTGCCATGATCGCCCGTGGAGTGACGAAACTGTATCCGCGGGACGTCGGCGCTCCCATGCTGGCGCCAGCCTCACTTTGAATTACTAGAATCCTGCAGACCTCAGTTCCGGTGAAAGCACAGTGTGACCCGGTAGGAAAAATTGTTGCACCCCCTCCCCTTTTTGACTGATAGTTCAAACCACCGATCCTTTCCTTTGCCCTTTTAACGGAACTTTGGACTGCCTCTCCCTCTTTTACATTTTCTAGAGAAAACAAAACATTAACCACTACATTAGCATAGCAGTTGACACCAGAACTGTATTCAAATTGAAAACCAACAACATCTTCAACAGAATCCTTTTTGTTTCTGCTGTGACCCTGCTACAGCACAGGCATTGTCCCCAGCAGTAATTCTGCAATGCCGGTAAGAATAGCTGTGGTGCCTACTGGACTCACTCACCCCCGCGGCGCCCCACGCCGTTATTTGCTGGGCGGCAACTTACTAGACATCACTTTCGTGCCATCTAGATTTCAGCGCGTTCTGCTGCCTTGGAACTATTCGCACAACAGACTGCTACTGACGACCCACCCCCAGGCAACATCTTCTGAATTTTCATAATTTGAAAGAACTAGTAACATGTCCTCATCAGGAATTCAAAAGAAATTGCCACGGTCTCTTCGTTGTTTAAATGTTTTTACTGTTTTTGTTTTGTTGCATATATTTATATGTTATTAAAGTTTTATATTCCTACTACTTTGTTGGAGTGCTATATATTTTTAATGTGACACATAATTGTAAAAACTTTGATGTACAAAGAGTCATTCCTGGAATCTTCCGCTTCAGGCTCGGTCCCCTCCCCAATCACAATACAGGATGGTTTTCAGATAGTAGGAACACGTGTGGTGTGACGGATCTCATCGGGTGTGGGCCTTGATCTACTATAACTCCTTTGAAGAGGGGTGATTCTTTACAGCTGGGGCCATAAACTACATCTGCAGGGCTAGGTGATAGCCTGGACAATCGGACACAGAGGAAGAGGAGTGTCAGAGGGTGCGGTAGTGAATAGGGCGAAAGGGAGGTGTCGGGCGAGCACAGAGTGTGATTTTCAGGGAAGAGCAGCGCAGATGGGGGGAGGTTTATTGCCGATGCATAAGACAGAGAGCGGGGGTGACCAGTGCCTGGGGAAGATGCTTGCGAGGGTGGGGAGCCATGCTACGAATCGACAGCGTGCAGAGAGTGGGTCTGGTCAAGGCATCTAAAATGGCTGCCGTGCACGACAAAAGTGTGGCATTTCAAAAAAGGCAAGATGGCGCAGACAATGTTTTTCAACACTTCCTTATTTCCTTCGAATCGAACGTTAACAGACGTTGGTGCATATTACCAAAGTTAAGCGATATTTATCGCTAACGATGCTTACCAACGAATTTTTTACCGCTAAGCATCGTCAGAAATTATCGAAGATAAACCTTGCTATTATCAAGGTTTATCGCAAATGCGATAATAAACGGCCGCAATGCATGAATATCGCTAAAAAGTCAGCGATATTCATGCATTACCGAGCTAATGCTCTTAGCCATGTTATCCACCTCCCATTGGATAACATGGCTAAGAACTGCTCAGGGCAGGTGTTACTTTTTGGAGATATTTGCGCTTAGCGCGAATATCTCAAAGTTGGTAATAGGAGATAGATATCTTGCATGTTGTAATGCAAATTATTGTGGTATATGGAACTCATACCATAATCTCTCAGGAAAGCAGAAACTGATCCTTTTGGGACCGCCTAAAAAGGCCTAGGGGGTGAGGGGTACTCTACTTTGCCCCCTTTTCACGTTCCGAACTATTTTATTTTACTCTCTTCTGTAATTACACAAAATAGCAGCGATAAGATGCATCGGAGACACACAGTGAGAGAAAGGAGGCCGGAGATGAAGAAGAGATGTCAAATACACATTGGAGATAATATAGTGGCAGAAGGGAAGTAAATATGAGTAAACTTACCATGTAACATAAAAATGTTGCACTCTATACTATAAGTCTCATTTTATACTACAATCACTTCGCTACAACCTCATGAATTAAAAATAAAAATGAATAATGTCTCAAACAATTTTTGATTTCTAAATATAAATTTATTCTTCAGAATTTTCTAAATTTGAAAGAACTAGTAACATGTCCTCATCAGCAATTTCCTCATGAAAAGTCTGCAATGATGATTCTTGTAACTCTATGGTCTCCAAACATTCGATAAATTCGCCATCAACAGATTGATCAAAAAAATCATTCAAGTCATCTCCTCCTTGTGACAATATTTCATTATTGGTGCTGTCAATTTCAATCAATGTAGTGGAATCATTCAAGTCATCTCCTCGTGACAATATTTCATTATTGGTGCTCTCAATTTCAATCAATGTAGTGGAATCATTCAAGTCATCTCCTCCTTGTGACAATATTTCATTATTGGTGCTGTCCATTTCAATCAATCTAATGGAATCATACAAGCCATCTCCTCCTTGTGACAATATTTCATTATTGGTGCTCTCAATTTCAATCAATGTAGTGGAATCATTCAAGTCATCTCCTTGTGACAATATTTCATTATTGGTGCTGTCCATTTCAATCAATCTAATGGAATCATACAAGTCATCTCCTCCTTGTGACAATATTTCATTATTGGTGCTCTCAATTTCAATCAATGTAGTGGACAATTCAAAAGAAATTGCCACGGTCTCTTCATTGTGAGCCATTTTATTTTGAAATTGCTTGCTGTAAATTGCAGAAAAAAATAATCACTTTCATTTATCGTTTTTAGTAATACATAATATAAAACTAACTTTATCAAGTATTTAGTATAACAGAAGGACTGCAAATAAATAACAGAAAACATTTTTCAAATTATCTTCAAGTGTACAACATAGTTCCCCTTACAAATTAACAACTCACCTTTTTAAAAGTAGGAGAAGTGTTAGTACTGTGTAAATCAAACACCAGAAATTCACCACCAAAAATTCCTCACAAATGTACCTCAGACAGTAGTATCACAAAATGGCTGTGGTTTCCTCTCATTTGACATATATACATAACCAATTAACTTTCATCACACACAAATACAAAACCAAAGTAACATTTTAATTGGTTCTAAATTTCAACACTTTCAAATGTGTTTTCCCCATGCAATTTTCCATAGGACATTTACATACGTCTACAGCCTGAATGGCTGAACGGAATTACACCAAACTTGGCAAAATGGTACATCAAACCTAAGAGGTCAGGAAGGATCTACTATGCCCCCTTATGGTCATTTCCCCCTTCGCTTTGGCCTCCTCTTGTCTCTCAATCCTACCGAGAGACAAGATGGCGGCCGCTACGGACTGTTTGGAATGTTGACAGACGCCGGAGAACCAATCAGCTTCGCAAAGCTCCGTAACGCGAAAAGTACGCGAAGCGGAGCGCTGTTACAGATATATATCTTTTTTTGAACGTTAATTTCTCAAAATCCACTGGAGCACACATATTGAGACCTAGCAAAGGCACATCGGGCTACCAGTCCCTAATATTTTACCAAGTTTCGTGCAAATCCATTCAGCCGTTCGATTATTATTATTATTTTTTTTTTTTGCCCCGCGGGGCTCTTTTAAAACCTCCACATCAAACCTAGGGGGTCAGCGAGGATCTACTATGCCCCCTTATGGTCATTTGCCCCTTCGCTTTGGCCTCCTCTTGTCTCTCGATCCTACCGAGAGACAAGATGGCGGCCGCTACGGACTGTTTGGAATGTTTACAGACGCCGGAGAACCAATCAGCTTCGCTTCACAAAGCTCCGTTGCGCGAAAAGTACGCGTACTGGAGCGCTGCCCGGTCCGCTGTTACAGATATATATCTTTTTTTAAACGTTAATTTCTCAAAATCCACTGTAGCACATATATTGAGACCTACAAAAGGCACATCGGGCTACCAGTCCCTACAATTTTGCCAAGTTTCGTGCAAATCCATTCAGCCGTTCGGGCTAAAAGTGAGGCCAACCGCCCAATGGAAAACTCAATGTTAAAAACACGTTTTGGGATCCCCCTTTTTTCTCGACCCCCCCTGGACGAACCCCCCCCCAATTTTCAGGGGCTGCTCAGAAACAAAATGTGCTATTTTCCTGAAAATTTCAGCCAATTCCGTCCACAAACGCCAAAGTTATTTGACATAGAATTTTCAAAAATCCCATAGAGAAAAAATCCTAACTATATATACCTACTGGCGACCGCCAGTAGGTAATATATATATACATTACAAAATTATTATTATTATTTTTAAACAATCAATGCAGCCTTTCATACACCACAGGATGAGCAATGCTGTAAAACGTTTCTTTGCACACATACAAAAATAAATAAAGCAGGAAAACAAAGGACATTTGAACTGCTTTTAATGCACAGTAGAAACCATAACCCTGCAAAGAGAAAAGCAGACATTGTCAGCTCATAGGTAGCATTGTAATTCCAATAGTATAGAAAGCTGAAAAGCTAACCCAGAGAAACACAAACAACCTGCCACTGTGCCTTTAATGACTCCTAGCTTCCCATCATGTCTCAGGGGTGACAGTTAAGTAAGTTGTTGTTTGCGGAGACCCGGAGGTCAGGGCTCAAAGAGATGACACTATTTGGATCATTTGCCAGGGGAGGCAGGAGGGTTCCTTATGACTTTGATGAGGATACCCCTGGAAGACTACTAGGATTACAGGTAACTTATCCTTGTCTTCCAGGGAAGGTCATCCTTTCTGCCTGCGGGCAAATAAGAATCATAAAACATGCAGGACACATCCAAGAATACAAATTCCAACAAACTTAGCATTAGAATACGTTTTTCAAGAAGGCTTGGCCTACTTGGGTATCTGCTCTGGAGTCAGAATCGAGACAATACTGTCTCTTGAACGTGTTCAAGAGACAGTACACACGTTCAAGAGACAATACTGTCTCTTGAACGTGTGTAACGATTTCCAAGTTGCTGCCTTGCAAAACTCGGCCATCGGTACATTAAGTGGAAAAGCTATTGTAGCTGCTTTTCCCCTGGTGGAGTGAGCTTTGGGAGAAACCAGTAGGGGTCTGTTTGCCAATTGATACACCATCTTAATGCAGGACACTATCCATCTGCAAATGGAACGCTTGGAGGCTGGGAAACCTGTCCTGATGGCACCATAGTTTAGAAACAATTAATCACACTTTCTGATGGACTTTGTTTTATCTAAATAGAATTTGAGAACCCTTTTAAGGTCTATGGAATGAAGAGACCTTTCTGCTGGTGTAGCAGGATTGGGAAAGAAAGAGGGTAGAGAAAGTGTTTGATTGACATGGCAGTCAGACACCACCTTCAGGAGGAAAGTGGGGTGAGTCCTCAAAAACACTCTGCTGTGGTGCAAAACAGAGTATGCCACTTTAGATCAGAGTGCTTAGATTTTGCTTACTCTACGTACTGACGTAATAGCCACTAAAATGCGACTTTCCATGTAAGGTGCTGCAGGGTGGCCTTATGAATGGGTTCAAAGGAGGACCCATCAGTTTTGACCAGATTCAACTCCCAAAGAGGGGAAGGAGGTCAGATAGGGAGGAAAACCTTCTTCAAACCCTGAAGGACATCCTTGACCACCTGCAGCTGAAAGAAAGAAGGTTGGTCAGGTGACTTTCTGTAGGCTGTAATCGCTACCAAGTGAACTTTTATGGAGGCATACTTAAAACCTGTTTTGGCTAAATGTAGAAGATAAGGCAAGATTACCTCCTCATGCCCACTGGTAGGGTGAAAACCATTACGCATACACCACAAGTAAAATCTCTTCCATTTAAAAGAATAAGAGTTTCTTGTGGACTGTCTTTTTGACTCCCTCAAAATGTTCATACAGTTCAGTCCAAAGGGAGATTTAGGAGGCCGTATTGCAGGACCTCAGGAGCAAAGTTCAGTGAGGGAAGGTTGGGATGAAGGGTCTTCCCGTTCATTTTGGTCAGAAGGTCTGGTCTGCACGAAAGCTTCCTGTGTGGACACATTGAAAGCTGCAACAGGTCCGGATACCACCATTGATGTGGCCAGTCTGGTGCTATTAGGATAATTTTCATCCTGGACGAATGAGCTTGGTTACCACCTTCGGAATGAGAGGAAGGGGCGGAAAAGCGTACGCAAATGTTCCGAACAAGTAGATCAACAGGGCATTCGCTCTCGATCCTGGTCGGTAAAATATTGATGCAAAGGCGTGGCATTTTTTGTTTAGTTCGTTTGCAAAGAGGTCGATGGATGGCTGGCCCCATTAATGGACTTCTGTGATTGAGAGATGTCTGGCCAGAAGCCAGTACCAAATCGCCTGAGATTCCAGGGACAGTGAGCGAGAGTGAGTTCCACCCTGTTTGTTTAGGTAATACATGGTGGTCGTGTTGTCCATTTGTATTAATATCGACTTGGACTGAATCGATGGATGGAGCGCTTTGAGAGCTAGATGAACTGCCCGCAGTGCCAGCATGTTTATATGAGTAGGTTTGTTCTTTGCCCGTCCACTTGCCCTGAGTCTGTAGACAACCCATGTGTGCTCCCCATCCTTGAAGTGAGGCATCCGTGATCAAGGATTGTGTTGGAAGAGGTTGATCGAAAGGGACTCCCACTAGGAGATTTTTCAGATGAGTCCACCAGAGAATGGACGTTCTCGCTGATTGGGAAAGAAGACTCTGATCCTCCCAACGTCCTGAGGTTTGGTCCCATTTGTCCTCCAAATCCTGCTGTAGAGGTCTAATTTTCAACCTGGAGTTGGGGACAAGAAAAATGCAAGATGCAATGGCCCTAGAAGTGATGCCACTTGTCGAACTGATGGTTGATGCACTTGAAGGAGGAGATTGCATTTCCGTTTGGTTGATAGCAGCCTTTCCTCCGAAGGAAACACTTTTCCTGCACTGAAGTCCAGGGTAGCCTTTAGATAATGAATTCTTTGAGTGGGTTGATGGACCGATTTCTCCAAATTTACATGAAGGCCCAAGCAACGCAGTAAGTTCAGGCAGATCCAGTAGGGGTTCTTCACCATTTGGGGAGACAAACCTTTTAGCAGCCAGTTGTCTAGATATGGATATACGAACAGACCTTGGTGATGTAAAGCTGCAGCTACCACGGCCATGCATTTTGTGAATACTCGCGGTGCAGATTTCAGGCCAAACGGCAGCACTCTGCACTGATAATGTTTGGAGCCCATCAAGAAGCGCAGTAACTTCCGGTGTTGTGGTGCCATCAGGACGTGGAAGTACACATCTTGGAGGTCTATCGAACACATCCAATCACCTTTCTGAAGTTATGGGATATATTTGAAGAAGCGCCAACATACAAAATTGTTCCTTCTGGATGACCTTGTTGAGTGAGCAAAGATCCATAATAGGCCTGACATTTTTTTGCTTTTGATCCTTCTTTAGAACTAGGAAGTATCTGGAGTATACCCCTTTTCCCCGTTGTGATGGAGAAACCTCTTCTATGGCCAATTTCTGTAGAAGGATAGAAAACTCCAGACACAGCAATTTTAGTTGGTGAAGATTTGTCTTTACTGGAGGAATGCTCTTTGGGGGTGCACTGAAACATAGTGCATACCCATTCTTTAGTATATTTAGCACCCACTGATCTTTGGTTATGTTGCGCCACTCTTCTACATGTTCAGAAATACTTCCTCCCACTGGAGTGGGCAACGCGTCAGAGGAAGTGGAAACTCATTGTTTGCCAGTGTTTTTGGCTGTTGTAGGGAATTTTTGTGCTCCTCTACCTCTGGAGGGTCTACGTCCTTTATAATGGGATTTGGATTGATGGTACTGCCTCTGGGACCATTGAGGGGTTTGAACCCTCTGATGGTTGGCCTTGCGATTGTAAGGCCTGTACCGACGCTTGAACTCTTTCTTCTTCTCCAAGCCTACGGCTTTAAGCGTGTCTAGCTCAGTCTTCATTCTGGCCATCTCCTTGTTGGTGTGGGAGCCGAAAAGAGAAAGGCAGGTTCATGATGCTTTGCTGGGCTTCCGGTTTTAAAGCTGTAAGACGCAACCAGGAAGATCTCCATGCGAATATCCCATGCGAATATGAATGCGCAACTAGAGAAGCCCCATCAGCTTCTGCACTGATCATTTGATTGGCCACTAGTGCCCCTTTTTGGAGAATCTCCGCAAAGTCCTGGCGATCCTCTTTTTGTAGTTTTTCTTTTAAATGTTCTAGTGAGACCCACAATGCTCTATCACAGCGGCCCAACAGGGCTGCAGTACTAGACACTTTTAAAGAAGTAGCTGCAGAACTGCATGCTTTTTTACCCCAAGAATCCTGGGCCTCTACTCTCCTTGTCCGGAGGAACTGATGATGAAGGAGACTGCATGTGTTTTCTTCGCTGCTGCGATAATCACCAAATCTGGTGGAGGGTCTGACCTTGGAAATAAGGGATCCTGTTCTGCTGGTTTGTATTTTTTTTTTAGAATTCTCGCAGGAGCTGTCTTTGTAGATGCTGGTTTAAGAAAAATGTCCATGACTGGTTGAAGGAGAGCAGACCCCAGTGGTAGTAAAGGTCTAAACGCAGACCTTTGGTGTAGAGTTTCAAATATAACTGATGTGGATGCCTGTGGCCTGGACATCTCTAAGTTTCTGCGCTCGTCTTGAGAGGACATCATGGTAAGTATTGATGTCATCAACAGGTGACACTCTGGAGGGAGGACTGTCCGTGAGAGTAGGAGAATAATCCCCCTTGGAGGAGTTGCTCGAGGAGGATGTCCAAGAAGGAGATCTTCGTCTTTTATGATTACCATGAGAATATCTACATGGAGGTGACTTGCTATGGCGATCTTTGGATGGAGTGGTAGGTGACCGGTCAACAGCTTGCACCAACCGTGCCAGAGGAGATCTATGTAGAGGACTTGAATAGTCCATAGGTCGCTGCATCTGTGCTGAAGGTTCTTTCTGCCAATGATGGATTGACAGAAGCCATCTGGGAGAAGGGTGAACAGAAGGAGATTTGTGTCCTTGCGCCAGTGAAGCCGTGATCTGCGGGGATTTCTGTACCTGCCGCTCTGGAACCAGAGAAGATGAGCTTCTCGACGTCGAGATCACATCTAGAGAGCCTGCAGCTGAAATTGAAGGCTCCTAGAAGTCTTTAGCAGTGGAACGGTGTCTTGAGGAACGATGCGCCTCTAGGACCGTTGAGTCCTTTGAAGGAGATCTTGGTTTCCACGCCGACCGTGCAGATTTTTTCTGTCTTGACATCGACTGGTGCTCCGTCGATGGAGATTTACGTTTTGACGCCGGAAGATGAATACCCCTCCGAGTACCATGAATCGGTTTCGAACGAGGTGAGAGTGATGGAGAACTCCTTCTCGACATCGAACCCTTTGACCTCATGGATCTCGTTCTCGACGTTGAGGGTCTCGTGGACCCCAACTGAGAAGTTTGTCTCGAACTGGGAGATCTTCTCGATGTCATAGGGGATCTTTGCCTCGACGCTGAGCGTCGTCTTGAATACTTTGCAGATCTGGGCCTCAACGTTGACCGCCATCTGGTTGACGTCAACAGAGGTGATCGTCTCGACGTCGAACGCCGTACCGACGGCGATGATGGAGAATGGTGTCTCGACGCCGAAAGCCATACCGATGGCGACGATGCAGAGAGATGCCTCAATGTTGGGCGATCCCACACCAACGGAGATCGACCCGAATCGTCGCAGGGTTGACGACGGCGGAGGATTAGACAATGACGTACCTCTATGTTTAGTCTTCTTTGATGACGACCGATGTTCAATCAACGGCGAGCCCGCCGTCGATGGTCTTTTCGTCAACGTTTCCTTCGTCGGTGGAGGCATTTACAACCTGCCTCTGGAGGAAGCTTTTCCTTTATCAGCCAGTCCATGGAGGCGAATCCTCTCTCTGTCGTTCAGAGTACATTTAGATAAAGACTGACAGTGCTGGCAAGTCTTAGGAACATGAGAATCAGGAAGGCAAATAATACAGACAGGATGTGAGTCTGATTTAGCCCTTTTTTGCCACAGGAAGGGTAAGGATCACACAGAGAGAGCATTTCTGAGTGAGAAGAAATGCTGAATTCTCTGAAAAATAGCAAAGAAATACTCCAACAGGTGTAAAATGTCGAAGTAATAAGGTTTTGATGAAAAAACAGGAGATCATTTCTGACAAAAAGTAAAAAATGTGAGAGCTGATTAACCGGGGTCCTGATTGAAGGAGCCGGAAAGAAAAACTGACCTAAATGTCAACCCTGAGGCATGATGGGAAGCTAGGGGTCATGTCTGCCTTAAAGGTACATTGCCAGTTTCTTTGAGTTTCTCTGGGTTCGCTTTTCAGCTTTCTATACTATTGGAATCACAATGCAGCCTATGAGCTGACAATGCCTGATTTTCTCTTTGCAGGGTTATGGTTTCTACTGTGCATTAAAAGCAGTTCAAATGTCCTTTGTTTTCCTGCTTTATTTTTGTATGTGTATAAAGAAAAAATGTACAGCGTTGCTCAGCCTGTGGTGTATAAAAGGCTGCATTGATTGTATTTAACAAAAAAAAAAAGATTTATAGCCGAAACGTTATTGCGGCAAAACTGCACAAAATAAAATAATCTGCACCAACTTCTTCTGGTCCGTGTCCACGAATGCTGGGAAAGAGGCGAGGACTTTGCCACTGTTCACCTACGGAGTGTTTGATATATTTGGCCGGATTGTTTCGTACGGCCATTACACGGGACCCTTTCAATTTCTATACGGACAACGCCGATAACGAAACTCTATTCAGGCTCGCCTGGGTGTAACTATTTACGGAAGGAGAACGGCGTTTGACCCCCTGAACCTGCATATGAGGACACCATACGGAGTAGAGGAGGATTCGCGGGTGCCGAGTCGGAGGACGCGAGACACCGGGAGAAGAACCTTGACTATGTGGCATCATAACAAGCAGGTATTCAGGGGTGGAAAATATTTGTGCATTGGCGCCTCTAAGTTTCTAATTTAAAGAACAATGTATAAGTCGCCTACAGGTAACTGACATTGCAAAATTGTCAGGAATCGTCTCAGCCGCGCCTGCCTGACAATTTAAGAACTACATATCCCAGAAGGCTTCAGCCGGGTGTACCTAATAAATAGAGGGCGGAGCCTTAGCACATTGAGTGTGATTCTGTTTTCGTCGTTTGCACCGTTTCCCTGTTCCAGTCCCTGGTGAGCTTCTTGCGGTTTGGAGTTCCGGGTTCTTTCAGAACAGTGCTACGCTTGAGAGAGGTACTGAGAGCGTTTCCGCCGAGAACGCTTGTTTTCCTTTCGGCGCTCGGACCGCTGGAGCGGCTCTGTTTTCAGCTCTTCTGGTTTTAGACAGAGAGACTTCTCCAATTGGTGCTATCTCTGGGTTAGTGACGAGGGCGGAATGCGGAGGTGAGTTCCTCGCATTACCGTCACGAACGAGAGCCTTAGGGGGAATAACCATCGTGGAGGGTTGTAGTGTTCCGCTACGCCTTGCCGTGATAGGAGGTCATTTGTGGATTACAAGTACCAAGGCGGAGGACAGTGGTAGAATTACTACGTCTTGCCGAATTGGGGGAACATTGTTAAAGGAGTATGGATTTATGAATTACTACTGTCTATGCTATAAGGAACATTTAAGTGCCAAAGTGGAGAATGGTGGTGAGGTTAACTACATTCTACCGTGTTTGGAGTTTGTTTGTATCTATAGAACTGTACTATAGATTGTTTGGTTTCGTGGGCATCTACGAGATAACAATGCAACGTTATGAACTTCATTCTTTGCTTGGGTCTCTGCCTGATGCTATTGAGAAATTATCACATGCTGGGAGAGCACCTTCTTCTTTATTCTTTTGAAAGGGAACAGATAGGGTAGGTTCCCAGAGTCCTTATCTCCCTATTAGGAAATGTCAATTGCTTCATTGCCAGCCTTAACTTGTATATTTGTGTTCCGTAGGGAGAAGAAGCTTATGAGTTCTTTCGGCTTCTTTGTTGGAATTTGGAGCATATAGAAAGGCCTTCAGGTGAATAGTGAGAATTCAAAAAAATGGTTGTTAATGCAAGTGCACATTCATAATTGTGTGCTTTCTTTTACAGCCTCCCTTTCCCTGCTGTTCCCTTCCCTACCCGTCCCTCGCTTGATCACTCAAACACCCTGTGTATGGATATGTCAGGGTGTTGGTGAGGTCAGGAGGTGGACATTCTTGCTATATCCTGGATCCTGCGGAGTGTGACCTGACAAAAATAACATGTCGGCCAACAACGTGAAAGACCGGGAGGCTGCGGCCATGACAATGTTTTCTGACAGCCTCCCGATACCTACTAAGATACCTACTAATATTAGGGGAGAATAAATAACAAAAATCCCAGGAACAGCACGCTCAAAGAAAAGTTTTAAATATTGGAGAAAAAATTAAAAAGTGAACAAAGCAAATGGTGGGAATCTAAATCCCTGCAAAGCCATATTGACATCAACCGCATTCCCAGAGGACTACGTATCCTAATGGCCTACAGTTATGAGAATCCCAATCCTAACCTCATGTGGGAGTGGGCCGAGAGCAATTTAGAATCCTCCAGACGCTTGGTATTGATCTTAATCAAGTGTGCGGACATTGATAGAACTCTATTGCTTACAGAAATAGCTGCAATATATGAAGTCCTGGAGACAGTGGGTGAAAAGGAAGAGAAAACTAAATTAACTAATGAAATGAATGCGAGATTGAAAAAGGAGGAAACGATAATAATGGAAAGTAAAGCGTACAAATGTCAGAGTGATCGCAATGACTACGAGCTTGGCCAAATATTCACTTTCTCTAAAAAGTATGATGCCCTACGTGGACCTGCAGCAAAAATACAGGCTTAGTTAGCCCAGGGCACCCAGAAGGAACCAGGATCAGACCGATTCTTCCCTTTCTGAAGTGAGTTCAGGGGGAGGAATTGAATTGGAATCCGAGCTCCGTGGAGGAGATATGCAGAGGCAGTTGGCTAAAACCTCTCCTGGGGAGGAAATAGGTTTTTTATGCCACGAAAGAATGCAATCACTCCGGCCCAGAGTTCAAAGGAATTACAGCGAAAACACTCAAACTTCAAACGGAGGCAGAGACATAGGGCAAGGAAGAGGCGCATCATATCAAAACAAAATGAAGGGCAGGGGCCAGTGGGCATCCAAAGAATAATGCCTGAAGGCGATACAAACCGTACAATTGTCAACCTGACCCCCGTTAAGTCAATGAAGAAATATACTCAAATTGGGTTTATCTTATGCACCGCATTGCAATATGGACTATGCGACAACATGCTTTGATTTGTATAAAGCAGTAAGAAAACTGAAGCTTCCCAAATTTCATTTACTCAAGGCTAACAAACACATCACGCCCCACACTTCAGATGTTATAGAAGAAGTCACCGCTTCAGGCACATCTATGCCAAGCAAGCTAATTGAATTGTGGGAAACCGAGGGTACGGGGTATGGTGGACATTTGGCACAGAATGTAAGATCAAAAACAGTCTTATTATCTACTGGGCAAATAGCCCCAAGGACACCTTTTAAGCCTCCATCGACTTTCAATCCCCCCACTCACTACGCAGGCCACACACTCGACCCTATCTTCACCTCCAGCAAACATATCTCCTTCAGTCACACCACAGCTCTCCATTGGACGGACCACAGCTGCGTTCACTTTATCTACAAAAAGACCACAGTCCACAACCATCCTCAACCTACTCTGCAAAGAAACTGGAACAAAATCACCTTCAACCAGATCTCCTCATCGCTTCTTCAACAACCCCCTGCCCATTCTTCAAACCCCAACCAAGCAGCCATTAACCTCACTCAATGGCTATCCAACAGCGCCGACAACCTAGCTCCCCTGAAAAAACGTAATATCAAAATAGGCAGCAAAAACGCCCACTGGTTCAACGATGATCTTAAGAAATCCAAGAAACTCTGTCGCTCCCTTGAGAAGGCATGGAAAAAAGACCCAAACACCAACACCAAGGACGCCTTCAAAAACGCCACCCGCGTACACCACCAACTGATCCGGACGGCCAAGAAAGCCGCTTTCAAAGACCGACTTAACAACAACGCCCACAACAGCAAGGAATTATTCAACATTGTCAAAGAGTTTACAAATCCCACTGCCAACTCCAACGACATCACTTCCTCTCAAGCCCTTTGCGACTCCCTAGCTTCGTTCTTCCACGACAAAATCGCAGACATCCACAACAGCTTTGACAACCAACCCGGAGGCCAACCCACCCTACCTTCTGCCGTACCGTCACCCCCCTTGAGCATCCTTAATGACTGGAACCCAATCTCCACTGAGGACACCATCCGTCTGATGAACTCCATCCACTCAGGATCCCCCACAGACCCATGCCCTCACCACATCTTCAACAAAGCAGATTCCATCATAGCACCATACCTCCGAGACGTCATCAACTGCTCCCTCAACTCCGCCACCTTCCCGGAAAACTGGAAACACGCCAAACTCAGCTCCCTTCTAAAAAAACCCACAGCTGACCCCACCGAACTCAAAAACTACCGCCCCATCTCGCTCCTCCCATTCCCGGCCAAAGTCATCGAGAAAGCTGTCAACAACCAGCTCGCCGCCTTCCTCGAAACCAACAAATCCCTCGACTCCTCTCAGTCCGGTTTCCGAGCCAAACACAGCACTGAGACCGCACTCATCGCAGCAACAGACGACATTCGAACTCTACTGGACAATGGAGACACAGTCGCCCTAATCCTCCTCGACCTTTCCGCAGCCTTCGACACAGATTGTCATAGCACCCTGTTACAACGCCTCAAAAACATCGGAATCCAAGGAAAAGCACTGGAATGGATCACCTCGTTCCTTTCCGGAAGGACCCAGAGAGTCCGCCTCCCACCATTCAAATCTGAGGCCACTGAAGTCATTTGCGGCATGCCACAAGGATCCTCACTCAGTCCCACCCTCTTCAACGTATACATGAGCCCCCTCGCGGCCATCGCACGCCAGCATAACCTCAACATCATCTCCTACGCTGATGATACTCAACACCGCCAAGGCCAACCTACATAAAGGAATGAGAGAAGTTGCCGAGTGGATGAGGCAGAGCCGTCTGAAACTGAATTCCGACAAAACAGAAGTCCTTATCTTAGGCACCTCCCCCTCCGCCTGGGACGACTCGTGGTGGCCAGAGTCCCTTGGAAAAGCACCCATCCCAACAGACCACGCACGGAACCTGGGCGTCATTCTGGACTCCTCACTCTCGATGACCAGACAAGTCAACGCCGTCTCATCATCCTGCTTCAACATTCTTCGCATGCTCAAAAAAACATTTCGCTGGATCCCCACCGAAACTAGAAAAACGGTCACCCACGCACTGGTTACAAGCCGCCTGGACTACGGAAACACCCTATATGCCGGTACCACCGCAAAACTTCAGAAAAAACTCCAACGCATCCAAAATGCATCAGCCAGACTCATACTAGATATCCCGCGTAAAGACCACATTTCGGGTCACCTGAAAAACCTCCACTGGCTCCCCATCAATAAGAGGATAACATTCCTCCTTCTAACCCACGCACACAAAGCACTTTATGAACTTGGACCCGAATGCCTCAACAGACGACTTTCCTTCTACACCCCCTCCCGCCAGCTATGCTCCTCCAACCAAGCCCATGCTGCTGTACCTCGCATCAACAAAACCACCATGGGAGGAAGATCCTTCTCCTACCTGGCGGCAAAAACCTGGAACTCACTTCCCATTCACCTTCGCATCACTCAGAACCACCTAGCATTCAGAAAGCAACTTAAAACCTGGATATTCGACAAGTAATTCCCCATCCTTCTCCAAGCCCCTTGAGACCCTATGGGTATGTAGCGCGCTATATAAATTAATTGAATTGAATTGAATTGAATTGAATCCCCGAATGCCACGTGATGCAATATACATTTTTCACGAAAACGTAACTACTCAGTTGAAAGGGCTTCAGAGGCGGGTCTTTTCTCAAAAGAGCAAGTATGACAAGCAAACACAACAATACGAGACATTTGTAACCAGGATGAGCAAGGAAAAAGATATCATCCGAGGCAGTGACAACGGAAGCAACATTGTTCTTATGACATGAGCAAATTATGAAAAAGAGGCCTACCTACAGCTTAATGATAGGCAATGCTATGAGAGCATTAACACAGCAGTTTTGAAAACAACGCAACAGGAGTACCACCACCAATCAATCAAGTGGAAATATAAGAAAATTATATCAGAGGATGAATTCAAATACCTTAAAATAGTTAATCCGGTAACCCCTCTGATCTAATTTATTCCTAAAGTTCACAAAAATCTGGAGAGCCCTCCCGGCAGACCGACTATTTCTGCCAAGGGAGGACTTTTAGAAAGAACGTCAGTCTATATTGACTATTTTCTCCAAAGTCATGTGAGAACTTTAGAGTCCTTCATACAAGACACGGGGTATTTCTTATTGAAGATACAACAGGTCACTTGGTTGGATGGTATTGGATGCTGGCTCTTGATGTGACAGCGCTATATACGAGCATTGTGCATACCGATGGACTATCTGCTGTGGAACACTATTTAGCACAGAGATCGGATCAGTTCACTGATCACAATATAATGTTGTTACAAATGCTTGAATACTGTTTACGAAATAACATCTTTATTGTATATTAATTTGCTCTACCGACAATTGCAAGGTGTGGCAATGGGGGCCAGTTTTTCCCCAAGCTACGCCTGTCTTCACATGGGTGTTTGGGAAGAACTGGTCCTCAGAGTAAAACACAAGGCTGTCTTTGACGCAAGCAGTGGTTGTTTGGTTTCGTTATATTGACGATTTATTTGTAGTATGGAGAGGAACCAGTAAACAGGCTGAGGAGTTTATTGTGGCGATCAATGACAATGAGTACAATCTTAAATTTACTGTGACTATGAGTCAGTCCTCTGTTACATTTTTGGATACTGAAGTGTTCATTAATAACAATAGGATAGAAACTAGGTTGTTCAGGAAGAGTACTGCAGGAAATACTATACTGTACGCAGGCAGTGCGCATCCTTCACACCTAATAGCCAGTATTCCTTATGGCGAGATAAGGGTATACTAAGCAAGTAATTGATAGTGCCCTGACAAAATCAATGAGACTTAGCAGGCAGGAACTCCTAGATACATACACGCCCATAGTCCCTATTGATGTGCCTGTCAGCACTGCTAACTTTGACCAGCCACCCACACAAATCAGCCCGTTCAGAATTATAACTGGGTATAGCAGACAACACAAGGAGCTATATAAAATCATTAATCGCAATTGGCTGACTATTTTGTGCGATCCAGTTATTGGTTCCACCCTACCCCTGAGAGCCTCCCTTACTTTCAGTAGGGCCCCGTCCATGAAAGACCGACTGGTGAATACAGGTCAGGAAACCATTGAGAAAACTTCATGGTTACATACCAACAGTGGTTTCTTTAGATGCAAAACCTGCAAGTCGTTTACACATGGAACCAATATGAAAACCTTCAAAGATGGTTTCAGTAATAAAGAACATCGTATTAATAAGGTACTTACTTGCAAGACCGAATTTGCAATTTATGTACTTCAGTGTCCATGTGTGCTAAGATATGTTGGCAGCACAAAACATGCGGAACATAAACGCATATTACAGCATCTTGGAGCGATAGCCAATCAGGACAATACATATCCTAAGGCTAGGCATTTCAAAGAATTCCACCATAGTGACAATAGGGCCTGAATTTTTATGTTATTGATGCAGTCAGTGCAAGCAGGCGGGGTGGTGATAGGGAATCTAAGCTCCGTAAACTAGAAACCAGGTATATACTAAAATTGGATACCAAACACCCAGGAGGATTGAACATCACGGAAGACTTACATATTTGTTTACCTTAAGCTCAGGTTATAAATGTTCACATTTGCACAACAGTAATTTTTATCTTAGTAGGTCAACCCGCTGGTTTTACAGTTTTGAAAATATTTATTGTTTTAACGTCTAAAACTGTATAGAATGAGTCAACAGAATTTGCTCGCATTGTTGTGGTATGTGACAGTCGACCAGAGTCTCTTATAAGGTAGGATTCCTTGAGGTCAGTAGAAATGCATTTGTAGATAAATCTGAAGTGAGAGACAGCCAGGGTATAACATCTAGCATGCTGCCAGTTTTGCCAGTTCACTTTGTAAATATAACTCCATGATACGGTCCCTCGTACTGGAAGAATAGGGGGGACAATTACGATCAATATGGAACTATCAAATTAGATGTGTGTATATAATGGATATTATATCTGTCGTTGGGATATATATGACTGGGCTCAGTTGAGCATATATCTCTTACGTGATATGTTTCCCCGATATAAGGAATCAAGAGTGACGAGTTTCTAATTCACTATGGTTTTTTAACACACTTAATTTTACACAACAGACCGAATAGAGAAGACATGTGGACATTATATTTTTCAGGCAGGAGGGTGGTAGTGACCAACAGGCATGGGGATTTAAACCTTGATTGTTTTAAGATGTGGTATTCCCGATTTACAACATGGGACCGCATTTGATTATGCTGGTATTAACCTAGCGTATGTGCAGGCATTGTATTAAATCTGTTGGGATCAACAGGTTTATCTGTCTTGTATGTGTCTGAATATGTATGCCTTTTTCACTACATGATTGAACCAAGCCTGCCTAACTTGAATACATATGGTGACGAGCTCCCATCTATTTAAATATGATTGATATTTAGGTATTTAGTGTGGCAATTAGTTGGTATACATTAGACCCGTGTTGCAAAGTTGCACATAGGGGTGCAAGAGTCACAATTACAGGAAGGAGTGTGTCTCTATTCCGTTTCTGCACATCATATTACATTTATGGATTTATCCATGTATATGCTTTTATTGTATTTTAACAATGATTGTTCGAGAGGTCATGTTAATGAAGTGGCATTTATCCATTTATTCATCTGTTACCTCGTGAAAAATATGATGTTTACAGCGATGGTTTGCATGGTTGCATGGTTTGCATGGTTGCACATTAGCGTATTTGCACATTTATTGCGACATTTGTACAACTACAAACCACCTATTGAAATGTAATAGTGAAAATTCATTTTACGTTCAGCTGTATGATTGTTTACATTGGTATTCTTGACTCAATATGTCTTTCATGTCTATTGGCAATAAAGTCACATGGTCTGTTTCAAAATCTGCACTTGCACTTTATAAGGAGTGGTCTTAGTGGTTCATGTTATCATGTGATCGGAGGAGCCGAAACGTTATGGCAGCAAAACAGCAAAAAATAAAATATTCTGCACCAACCTCTTTTGGTCCTTGTCCGTGAATGCTGGGAAAGAGGCGAGTACTTTGCCACTGTGTATATATATATACACTCTCGTCGTTGGAGGAGGTGATTTGGATCATATATATACAGTTTGGAGGCTCCCGCTTCATCAAGTTGGTCCGGACACACTCTGGCGATGCTTCGGCATGTTTGCTGCTCCAAGGTATTGGAAATGTCTGGGCCCGCCACGATGCAAAAAGAGAGAAGAAGCGGTTGTCAGGATATTATCCGGGCACTGGGTGACGTGCATGGTCATAGCCGCCCCCGCAGATGATTGGACTTGGACATCGTGGTTGAAGCGGTTTGGGGGCATAAGGAGACACTTTTATTTCTGCTACCTGGCACCATCTGCGCATTTTGCTTCCCCGTCTGACCACAGGGTCGGTACTTCATCCCACCACTTACCTGGATGCAAGGCTTTGCATTCTGGGACTCCCAGTTCTGGACTACGCCTGGATCAGCAACAGGTGGGGTCAGTTACATCGAGGGCGGAGCTTCAGCCAACAGGCTACAGAAGGCAGCACAGCAGTCTTTTGGCGTAGATGGAGGGTTTAAGACACTTGTGGCGCTGAGGAAGGCATATGATTGCCGAAATGCATTCGCCGTAAACCTGCAGAAATAAATGCCTCCAACCTTGTCCCCAGTTGTGGCCTTCGCTCTTTCTAACGGAGGAGGTGTTTTGGATATATATATATATATATATATATACATATATATAACGCTCCAAATCCTCTCGATTTCCAAAGAAGACAACAGCACTCGAGAGCTCTTTTCAAACGTGCAGGTTTATTTCTCGCAGGCACTCTCCACAAACGCGTTTCGGCGTGTCGCCTTCGTCAGTGTGGTAACAATGATTTACATTTTTAGGTGGATTAAATACACCATTTTCACTTTCTTGTTTTAAAGTGTTGAAATAGACAGAGGACAATCCCACTATAGTCGCTCTAGGCGCCATCTTGGAATATCAGTATGTGCAACCTTATAACTATCACAGGTTATACAATAAAGCCCCTAGATGGGCTAATCCATACAGTTAGTGGGTATAAACACTAGATTATAAGTTTCTGAGGTAAACAACAGAATAAAGCCGTGGATCGGCTAGGGTCCTCTATCTAAAAAACCACATAATGGTCCACCACTACCTGCAGACATTTAACATCTCTTGCTACCGTATAAGTCGCAAAGCAATATAACTCACATCGTTTGAACCTCAATTCATCAACATTCTTAAATAAGAAAGAAAGAGTTCTCAAATACCTAGAACACAACGATATTAAAAGCTAAATCATATGAAGGTTCTAAGCAAGGAGGGGAACTCTAGTGCAATAGTCAAGGTACATTCGACATGATGTTGTGTGTCCATCTAGTGAGTGTTGTGCATGTTAAGCGACAGTAGTGCCTAAAAGGTAAATGCTCAATAAACAGTTATCATTACCTAAACAAGGCATGCTGACAGCCACTGCAGTGAGCCTCGGAATCTACATCACATTACAACAGTATTAAGGCTATTTTCAAAGTTATCTGAGGACTCTCCGATCATCCAAGAGTCTTACTCCTGTGCTATCCTGTTAAATCATGCAAAACTGGAAGTACCTTGGATGCTACATGGCCTTAACGGGACTACGTAGTCCTATTATGTTTTATTTACCCAGATGAAAAGCCATCTCCTCCCCAGCGTTCAAGCCCCTAGGAAACTTCGTAGAGAGGTCTATAATAAACCTAGATTCAAGTCTACGGAGTCGTCTGAGGCGATCTCCGCCCCTCACATTGGGTGGTACAGTGTCAAGGCCGAAATATTGTAATAATTTCCGGTCTCGTCCATGGACCTCCGCGAAGTGGCGGGCCACTGGGTAGCTGGGGTCTGCCTTGTCGATGGCTCTCAAATGTTCCAAAACCCTTAGCTTCAGTTCTTTAATGGTGCTGCCTATGTAGCGGAGACCGCATGGGCAGTGCAAACAGTAAACAGCATATTGTGTACTGCAGGTGATAAACCTTTTAATTGGTATGATCCTTCCAGTATCTGGTATAGTGTACGACAAGACTCTTCTGCTACTCGCACACGCTTTACATCTCCCGCAGGGGAAAAACCCTTTTTGATCTTTCAAGGTATTCGTCTTAGGGGGAGGTTTTTCCAGATGGCTCCTGACGAGCATATCAACCACGGACCTTGCTTTACTGAATGTAACTAATGGATTGGGCGGAAGGTCATCCTTTAATACGATGTCCGTTTGCAGAATGTGCCAGTTCTTTTTTAGCATTCTTTTCAGGTCATTTGCTCCGGTGGAATAGAGAGTGATCAGCCGAAATTTATTGGTGGTGGTGGTTCTGTTTTTGTCACGGCCTGATCCATCTGATCTGGCAGTGAGTAAGCTTCCTCTCGGTATCTTCTTTACCCTACTCAGCGTGTCATGTAATAGGTCTTCGCCATATCCCCTTACCTTAAAGCGGGATATACATTCAGAGGCAGCCGCCTCGAAATCCAAATCTCTAGAACAGTTTCTACGAATTCTCAATAGCTCTCCGTAGGGGATGCTATTGATTAGTTGTGGTCGGTGGCTGCTGCTGGCAAAGAGTGTAGAATTGCCAGCAGTCTTCTTCCTAAATAGGCTCGTGTGTAGTTGCCCATCTTCAACAAACACCTTCAGGTCCAGATACTCCGCTGCCACAGGAGAAATGGATCCCGAAAAGTGTAAGTTGAGGTTGTTGTTATTAAGCAACTTGATGTATTCAGTGGCTGTTGTAGCATTACCATTCCAGACGATGAAAAGGTCATCGATATAGCGATGCCAACACACGGTGGTGCCCACCTCCTGCCCAACCTTACAGCTCCTGGGTACTTGCTCCTCCCACCAGCCCACGAAAAGGTTCGCGTAGCTGGGAGCGAAGCAAGTACCCATCGCCGTCCCTGACTTCTGTAGATACAGTTGTTCTTCAAACAGGAATACATTATTGGTTAAGCAGAATTCAACGAATTCAAGTATCATGAGATTGTGTCTGGCGAAGCGCATCTGGCGCTGTTCTAGAGCATGTCTTATTGCATTCAGGCCCTGTTGGTGTTCAATGATTGTGTACAGGCTTGTGATGTCAAGCACCACAAGCAGGTACCCTGGATTCCACTGTAGATCTTGAATTTTCACCAGGAAATCCTTCGTATCCCTGACGTACGATTTTAGATTTGACACCAAAGGGAAAAGAATATTGTCTATGAAGCATGACATGTTCTCTGTCAAGCTGCCAATTGAAGAGATAATGGGGCGTCCGGGTGGACTCTCTTTGCTCTTGTGCAGCTTGGGTAAATGATAAAAGGTGGGAATCATTGGACAGTTGTTACGTAGGAATAAGTGTTCGTCTTTACCCAGCATCTGTAGGTCGTACCATTTTTTGATAAGGGTATCATACTCTTTGATGCTCTGTTGGTACGTATTCATAGTACACTTAGTGTAAAAGTTGTCATCAGAGAGCTGTCTCAATGCCTCGGTCTTGTAATAGTCCCTACTCATTAAAACAACGTTCCCACCTTTATCGGAAGGTTTCACCACAATGTTGTTGTCTTTCTTTAGATTCATCAGTGCCTCATATTGCTGTTCGGTGATGTTGAAGTTGTGACTGGTATGGTTAGACTTGCGATATCTCATGAGGTCATTTGTCATTGCTTCGCTAAACGCATTCACCGCGTCCCACGGGGACTGGGGAACAAATACGGAGGGAGGTTTAAGATTGCTCTCCTCCCTCTCTTGGTCGATCCCTTGCATCTCTGCCCTTTGAGCAGTATCCAAATGTTGCACATCTAGTGTCTCTTCTCTTTCGAGGTCTTCCAGAGCTTCTGCTGTTGCTAGATCTCTACTGCTCAGTGCATCTGTTGCTGTTATTCTGGCCCCCTTCTTGTTAAGATCTTGGGTGTGGGATCGTAGTTTAAAATATTTATGAAGTTTGAGTTTACGCGTGAAGCGAAACAGATCGATCCTGGTTTGGGTGTATTCCAGTTCTTTTTTGGGGCAAAAGGTTAGTCCTAAACTGAGAACTTCAGTTTCTCGGTCAGTCAGTTGTTTAGACGTCAAGTTAACAACTGTTAGGTTGGCTTGTTCTTGTGGGCCAATCGCATCTGATGTTGCTATTTCTTGGTTCGATTGCGGTTGACCCAACGGGAGTTCCTTGTCCCTCCTCTTCCTCCTTTTTCCTCCCCCTGACCTCCTCGTCCTCCTGGTGCTCCTGATCCTGGCTCCTCCGTGTTCGGGAGTTTGTTCTTTCCTCCCCGGAGCCACGAGCTCTTGATTACTTCGTACTCTACTTGAAAAGGGGTTTTCTTACTCCTGCCCTGCTGCATTCCACGATTCTGCCCCCGTTGTTGTGATTGCTCGGCTTGCTCATCGCCTGACTCGTTTTCAGTCACCTCAGATTCCGAGGTGGCGATGTCTGGTGTCTGGTGGAGTAGTGTGGCTCACTGGTTAGAGGCAGCAGGCCTGAGAGCAGAAGTCGGCCCGGGACCAGGTTCAATTCCCGACGCGGCAGGGTCGTGGACCTTGGTCAGCGGACTCGATAATTCTCGCTTCGGTGCTTACTCTAATCAGGGGTTCCACTCGGCAACTCTGGGCATTAGCTTGCCTAATCTCCACAATGGCCCCACCAATTCCGGGGATGCCTGGCTTCACCTTGGGGACTCCCAGCAAGGGACTATCCCACAGGGAAAGCCAGGACGGGTTCCCCAGAGTTATACAGCGCCGGGACGCCTCGTTGCTGGGGCAGCTGTGCGCTTAACAAGTATACTACATTTCTAACAAGTATACTACATTTTATGGATGTTCCAGTGATTGCACCTGAGCTTTTCAGTAGGGCTTTGCGTGGGGCATCAAATTTCTTGGCGTAGGTAAGGACACGTCCTGTTGAATATATATATACAAACATCCGTTCAGCTCTCTGCACTTCCATCCGTCGAACAGAGACACAAACCCAGCGATATGAGGCAGATCTTTATTTAAATCCTCGAAACTGATGCGTTTCGGACACCTTGTGCCCTTGCTCACAGGTCACCAAGAATGCTGTTCGCCATGTTTTATATATATTTCTGTGTCATAGTGATGTCACCACGTGATTAACTAACATAAAAGACATACTGGCACTACTATTTTTGCAAAGACAAGACTGTTTTCTAAGCATGTGTAGTCAGTTCTCGTAATATTCACAAAAATAGGCAATGAATTTCATATAACTGCATAAATGCATAACGTGTAAATTGCGAACTCACGATTCAACCAAATCTTATTACTTCATTATCGAAGTTAAAATTTGATATTAAAAATATATTGAATCACAGTACAAGATGAACATAAAAATACATATACATATGAATATACAATGGGCTTAATACATATTAATAACTAGATTAACTCATGTTACATATAATAATATATAAATAAAAACATGAAAATACTATCATTATAAAGTCCTTAACTGTGCAAAGTTCGCTCCCAACACTGACCAAGATAGATACTTGGCGTCACTTAGTGTGACGTTGACAGATTGGTCTGCCTATCATTGGGTGTTAGGAGGTGACTTCAATGTGGTGATGGATATAGATCTGGATAGGTCTCCCCCCCATTGCATGCGGCTGAGAGACGCAAACAGGCGGAAACCCTTATGGGGCGGGCGGGGGTTGGGAACTACACGATGCATGGCGAATAAAATACCCGGGACATGGAGAATACTCCTTCTATTCACCACCACACCGGTTACATAACAGAATTGATAGTTTTTTTCTGCTCAGAAGCACTGCTTACCTCTGTTGACAGTGTGTTACATATGAACCAGGTCTTCCGTAACACACTATCAGAAGCAACTGTTAATTATTTCACTGAAAATGCAGGGACTGCTAGCACACGCCAAATAGAATGGGACGCCTTCAAAACAGTTATGTGGGGAGTGGCAATTGGCACGAAATCGGGGGTTCGACACTTCTAAACAAACGGAAGTGGAAGGCAAGCTACACACACTTGAAGGGGAGGCAGCGGGGACAAATGAGCAATTAACACAGCTACAGGGGGCCAACATACACTATGCGGAGTTATTGGAAGAACTGTGACTGATAGATTTCAGACTCTACACGCAGAAGCAACAAACACATGCAGACAGAGCGGGTCCCCTATTGGCAAAACTGATTAAAAATACTCCCACGCTGTCCCCGATTCTAGAAATTCGTGATTCTGGGGGCGATATGGTCACCACACAGATGGAAATCAATGAGGCATTTAGAGCATATTATGAACACCTTTATAGAACACGACAAGGTCAGGTAAGCAGACTATGTACCATTTTTTGAAGGGTTGCAGTTACCACAACTCACGCAGCAACAACAAAAAGAACTAGAGAGGCCAGTGACTGGACCGGAAATCAGACAGGCGATAAAAGCGCTGCCACGTAATACACCCCAGGTGGGGATGGGCTGCCTATCTAGTTTTATGTGCTATATATTAATTTGCTGGTGCCGGACATGCAGTGTCTGTACCAGGAATCGTTGAAGGCTGGTGTGCTCCCTCCCACTACACTACAGGCGACAGTGGTTTCCCTGTTGAAGCCCAGGAGAGACGGCTCTGACATGTCAGGATACAGGCCCCTATCCTTACTAAACTCGGACTATAAGATTCTAAGTAAACTGTTAGCCAACAGACTCTGCCAATTTATCCCGAAGTTGGTACACACTGACCAATGCGGATTTGTACCTGGGAGGAGTACGGCGCCTAGACCCATTTCCCTTTTGCAACCCATAACACTCGTTCTGTAAAAAGGACCAAACTTTTCTCTGAACCATTCAGAGCTCCTCACCCTCTAGAACCCTCCTGAGAGAACCTCTTGCTCCTCAGATTTTCGCACACATGTGCATAAAACACTTTCCGTGCTGAATCCAAGGTGAGCCTCTCAGGGGAGGAGGGTGGGTCGCATGTGAATCTATGAAAGCTTCCAATACTACAGTTACAGGTAAGTAACTTGTTTTCTTACTCCAGTATTGGAGCTTTCATAGATTCACATGCCTGAATCAGTATTAGTCCGAGCATTACCCAAGGACAGCTTGTTTTTGGCGTTCGTTGTTCAGATCCTTGAACTTTACCGCGGATTCAGATCGCGGCTGACACCACTTCGAGGGTTGACCATCGGGCGACCCTCTGGAATAACTCATCACCTGACCGTTTCATTTCCCCTTTGTCTTGATAAAGACCCGCCGCGACCACCAACTGGGGCGCTACCAGGGTCGAAACGTCGACGCTATTATCTTGGCCAAGCTAAACTCCAGGAACTTGGACATTAACCATTTGGTTTTCCTTGGAATATTTACTTGTAAAAGACTGGCCTGATAAACGACAGAAAATACCTCGTTTTCCTTCCCCCCCCCGGTCCTTTCCCTTTGTGGTTTTATTGTAAATAATTGTTGTGTATATAAGTGTCACTATATACATTGCACTTGTCACCTTAATCACTATTGTCACTATTCACGAATTTAACGTATTTACTAGTAATGTAGTGGAATGAAGTAATTCCAGGATATTGTCTCCTTTTTCTGTTTTTAATACATATAAAAACTTTACCTATCAGAGAGTGTTTGCTTGTTGTATGTTTTGGAGCTGTCTTCAGCTTCCACCAAAGGAATTTTTATTGCTACCCAACAGAACCATTTTGTTTGTTAATTGAATCAGAATAGCGAGCAGTGATAGAACAAAGCACATTTTTCCTTTGCATTCCATCATCATGTAAGACAGTATGAATAACATTACACACAGCGTAAAATAAAAATGTCCCTTTGTAATAAAGAAAAAGAAAGGACAGATGCAAAGAGGGCTCACCGTTATTGGATGATATTTCTCAGCACCGCTTCTCCCACTGCCACATCTGTCTTTGCAGCCGCTTCTAAGCAGTAGTGCCTAGTGAAGGTGAAGGTGTGCGTAGATGACCAGGTTGCTGCCCTGCAGATGTCCTGGATTGGCACTCCTGCAAAGAATGCAGTGGATGTGGACACTGCTCTCGTGGAATGAGCACAAACTTGTGCATCTAGAGGTTTTCCAGCAGCTTGGTGACAGTAGACAATCGAACTGGAAATCCACCTGGCAATCCCACGAAAGCTCTTAGTACCTTGTAAATAGAACTTGAGACATCGCTGTACATCCAGCGAATGTAAAACTCTTTCCGCCGCTGTTACTGGTTGAGGAAAGAAGCGTTTTAAGACTAATGGTTCATTTAAATGAAAGTCAGTTGGAACTTTAGGAATAAATTTTGGGTTAGTCCTAAGAATCATCCTGTCCTCTTTAAATTGTAAAAAAGGGGCTTGAATTTTGAGAGCCTGTAGTTCTCCTACTCGCCTCGCTGACGTTAGAGCGATGAGAAGTGCCACCTTCCATGATAGGAATTTAATATCTGCCCTGTGTATAGGCTCAAAAGGCTGCTTCATTAATTGTGACAGAACTATGTTTAGATGCTAAAGTGGTGGTGGAGGCTTTATTGGAGGAAAAACTCTGAACAGTCCCTTCATAAATTGTTTGATGATTCTTGTCGACCATAAGGATGTGCCCGAGTCAGACCTTCTGTAGCGGGATATTGCGGCTAAATGCACCTTAATAGAAGCGTGAGCCAATCCCGATTTGGCTAAAAATAAGATGTATGAGATAATTTCATGAGGTGCTGCAGTTAGAGGATGAATTTTACTTCTCTGACACCAAAGACAAAACCTCTTCCACTTCATCCTGTAGGTTTTGTTGGTACTATCCGCTCTAGCTTTTGACAGGATGCTTTTACACTCTTCTGAGATATTTAGATGCTGAAATTCACAGGGCTCAGGAGAAATGCCACTAAGCGCAAGGATCTCGGGTCCGGATGGAGCACTTGTCCCTGGGACATTGCCAGAAGTGATGGAATTGGTTGGAGACGAACTGGATGGGCCTCCGACAGCAGCAGGAGTTCTGTGAACCAATGTTGTCTGGGCATGGGGCTATTAGGATCAGCCTGCACAGTTCTTTCTTGATCTTCACAAGCACTCGCGGCAGGAGAGGAATTGGAGGAAAAACATAGGCAAATACGCCGGACCATGCCATCAAAAACGCATTCCCCCAAGATCCCCTCTCGGGATGCCAGCCTGCGAAGTACCGGCATTTCCTGTTCTCCCTTGTGGCGAAGAGGTCTACTGTTGGTTTTCCCTATCTTCGTAAAATGTTGTTTAGGATCTCCTGATCCAGCTCCCACTCGTAGCAGGACGACTTGAACCTGATGAGAGTGTCCGCCTTGATGTTTTGATCCCCTGGGAGATGTTCCGCTGTCAAGGATATCCCTTGCTGTAGCGCCCATTCCCATATTCTCTGGACTTCTTGAGAAAGGGAGAGAGATCTTGTTCCTCCTTGTTTGTTTAAGTAGTGCATCGCAGTCGTGTTGTCCGTTCTAATCAACACCGACAAACCTCTTATCCTTGGCAGGAAAGCTTGCAGTGCAAAGCGGATTGCCCTGAGCTCTAGCAAGTTTATGTGTAATTGCTGCTTGTGCAACTTCCAACGACTGCTGACTTGAAGGTCTTGAAGAAATACTCCCCATCCTTCTAGGGACGCATCTGTAGTCACTACCAATGGAGTTGGTATTGTTAGAAATGACAGACCTTGAGAGACATTTTGCTCTTGTGTACACCATGTCGTTGCTTGAACCATGACTGGTGTTACTTGGACTACGTCTTCGAAGGATCCCTCCGCTTGACGCCATTGTAGATCGAGCTGTTCTTGCAACGGGCGCATTCTTAACCTGCAGTGAGGCACGAGGGGAATGCAAGATGAAATTATTACCAGTAATGACTTGTACCTGTGAACTGAAAGACACTTTCTTTTTATAAAGTCTTGGAAGAGAGACACGATCTTCCACTGTCTTTCTTTTGAGGGAAACGCCCTGTTTCTCTCCGTATCTAGTATTGCTCCCAAAAAAGCGATCAGTTTCGTTGGTCGAAATGATGATTTTACCTCATGTAGAGTCAAACCTAGTTTGGCAAACAAGTCTATGCAAGCCTTTGTTGACGCTCGGGCTCGTGCTTCCGATGGTGCCTTAACTAACCAGTTGTCGAGGTAAGGAAATATTTGATGTTTTTGTTTCCTTAAAACAGCCACCACTGGAGCCAGGCATTTTGTGAACACTCTTGGCGCTGACTTCAGGCCGAATGGCAGTACCTTGACTTGGTAATGTTCTCCTGCTACCATGAACCGAAGGTACTGCCTGTGCGAAAGATTGATGGGGACGTGAAAGTACGCATCTTGTAGATCTAAAGTGGTCAGTAGAAGGATGTCCTGAAGAGAAACCATCCTGAAAGACTGCTTTTTGAGATAGGTGCTTAGGGATTTCAGATCCAGAATAGGACACCATTGAAGAATGTTCTTCTTGACTAGAAAAAATCAGGAGTAAAACCCCTTTCCTTTTTGGGAGTTCGGCACTGATTCTCTTGCTCCCTTTTGGAGCATTGTCCGAATCTCCTTCCGGATTTGATGCAAATGATTGACTTTCTGATGAACCGGTGGTGTACAAGGAGGCGTCTGTAGAAATTCTAGAGTGTGGCTGAATTAAATAACGTTGAGGACCCATTGGTCCGTAGTTATTTCTTGCCAATTTTGAAAATGATGAGCAATCTTTCCACCCAGGGGAACATGCGATCTCAGTAAAGTCGGTGTAGCCGGAACTCGAAGGTTGTCATTGTCGTTGGGTGTTGTCTTTCCCCTGACGACCTCCTTTGCCTCTCGGAGTCGATTTTGTATTACCTCCTGATTGTCGCTGTGCATACTGCTGACGGTAGGGCTGTGATGATATCCTCCTCTTTAAGATGATTGTCCCCTACCCTTAGAGCCTCGAAAAGGAACCTTTCTGCATTGCAGAGTTCCTAATGCTTTAGCAGTATCAGTATTTTTTTTGATACTCTGTAATGTGTCATCAACATGCTTGCCAAATAAATCTTCACCGTTAAAGGGAAGGTCTAAGATCTTATTCTGGACCTCCGGTCTAAAAGCCGTCGCTCTCAACCACCCTTGTTGCGCAGCACCGCTGCTCCTCCCAGAGACCTAAATGCCGTAGTCGCTATATCCATAGCGCAATCTATGACTTCCGCCGAAGTCTTTTCCCCTTCCTGAAGAATTTCCCTGGCCTCTTGTCTCTCTGGTTCTGGCACATGGTCAATATATGGCGAAAGGTCGCACCACATTTGTCAGTGATATCTCCCTAGAATGGCCAGGGCATTTGCAGCTTTCACCAGTAGAGCAGACATTGAGGTAAATCTCTTTCCTGCGTTGTCCAGCCTCCGACCTTCTCTGTCTGGGGGTGCCGTAATTGGAGCTGAAGGATTTCTCGACTTCTGTTGCGCCGCCTGTGTAATAATTGAGTCTGGTTTGGGATGACCCAAAAGACACGCTGGAGCATCTGTGGGCGCTTTCAATTTTTTGTCCAGTCTGGCGAGCACCGGAGTCACTGTAGCTGGCGTTTCCATAACCTTTAGGCCTTCCTCCCAAATATGACTTACAATAGGTAAGGACCGGACAGATCTTCTATAGGGTTCCTTAAAGTCATATAAGAAACATTCAGCTTTATCCTCCACCATGGTAAGTGTGAATCTTTTAGTGGCCCTTTCCATCAGGTTACGAAACCCACCAATGTCCTCCGGTGGAGAATCCACAGGTTTCGGCGCAGGAGACGAAGGTGAAGGGATGAGATAATCATCCCACTCTCTGCTAAGGTCCGTAATCTCCCCTTCTTCATGGTCATCATCTGTTGTATCTGGATCCTGCTGAAATCTTGGTGGTGGAGATTTTGAAAGAGGCACGGCACGATCTCCCGCCCTCGCACTGGTGTACCTGGTACAGAGCGTGGTCGAGGTGTAACCTCAGGAATTTCCTTAGAGGCCTGAGGCACCAGATATCTTCTCTTATAATCTTCTAACATGACTTGTAGATCCTTCAATAAAGAAGATGGTACACTTGTCATCTCCTCGTGATGTTCACGGTGGTATTGTTGTTGTTGTTGGGGATGATCCTGAAATCCTCATACTCATCCACCGAGTCTTCTTCCTGGTATTTCACCCTTAACTGCGATGGGCTACTAGCATATCCAAACGGATCACCTTTATCTTCGTCCTCTGAGTCTTCTTCCTCTAGAAGGTGAGAAGGGACTAATGGAGACACCTTACTTGGAGAAGTAATTTCTGGTGTGATTGTTCTTTTCCAGGTCAAAAACAGCTTTTCTGGGGTTTTCTCCCTCGTCAACGAGCCGTCGACGAGATCGTCGTTGCCACCGTCGACGATATCATAATCGTCGACGCTATCGTCGATGTTGTAGTCACTGTCGTTGTTGTTGTCGTCGACGGTCTCGTGTTCGTTGCCGTCATCGACGCTCCCGTCGACGATGTGAGTGTAGCCATGGTCGTCGTCGATGCTGCGTCGTCGACGCTGTCGTCGGCGGTGGAAGTGTCGACAGTGATAAAGCTTTAGAGACAGTCTTTAACTCCTGCTTCGTCGACGACAATGCCGCTTTCGTCGGCGATGTCATTTTCCTCATTGACGCTCCCGTCGATGGTGTAGATTTTTTCTCTTTCTCCTCAGAAGGTGTGGAGGATGGCTTTATGATAGTAATCTTGACCCTGGGAGGAGATTTTGAAGGCTCTGAGGTAGTTTTCTTTACTTGTTTCACCTCTGAAGCATGACCCTTCTTCTCCTTAGCTTTGCCTGAAGGAGATTGAGGGACTGCGCCCTGAAGACCCTGGAGTGGTCTTTTTAGGGGCCTTCTCAGGTTTCTCACCTGACATATGAGTCTGAGGAGATCTGTTTATTTTTTGAGATCTCCTAGACAAAGATGACTCCTTGCTATCACTTTAGAGGATCATCTTCCTGGCTTTAACCTTATGAAGCCAAAGTATTAGTCTTCCTTCATGATCCCTCAAGGTTTTATTTGAGAAGGTACGACATACCTTACATTCCTTCGCCTGATGGTCTGGATAGAGGCAGTATATACAGTCTTAATGAGGGTCATCTGTATAGAGTCTTTTTTTAGAGCAGGTGGCACAAGCTCTAAATAACCTTTTTTTCTCCTTGTTAGCCATGGTAGAAGAATAAGGAACTTCAAATAAGTAAATCTGGAAAAAGAGAGAACCTCAAATCCCAGTCAAAGTGAGTAGAATTGAAGAGTTTGAGCAGAGCTCAAAGGAGACTCCCTAGCACAACGTGCGGTAGAAAATCTGAGGAGCAAGAGGTTCTCTCAGGAGGGTTCTAGAGGGTGAGGAGCTCTGATTGGTTCAGAGAAAAGTTTGGTCCTTTTTACATAACAAGTGTTATGGGTTGCAAAAGGGAAATGGGCCTAGGCCTCTTTCAGTTTGCTATACTGCTAAGCATTGCTTTTTTATATACCGGAGACTCCCTTCTCGATGACGGGGAATGATTCAGGCATGTGAATCTATGAAAACTCCAATACTGGAGTAATACTTTATTATTTCACCAACCTCCCCGTAGTGGTACCGAGTCGGGTTTTTAAATTGTTGAACTCTCTAGTGACAGATTTGATTTGGGGAATGGGACGTAGAGGGATTAGTCTAGCGAAACTACAACTAAATATGGGGCAGAGAAGAATGGGAGTACCTGAATTGAAGGCGTACTGTTACGCTAGCCAACTGCAGTGGCTGGCGTACTGGTTGGCGGGACGTAACTTGCAGGAGCGAGGGATGTCGCACCGCGATTGGGAAAGAGAAGATATCCATAGACTTCTACTGCCCAAAGCCCACATCCCATCAACAACGCCTCACTTACTACGGATAGCACTGATATATTGGCGATACGCATTGCGATACACAAAGCATTCACCACAATACGCTCCCACCGTCCCATTGCTGGGTATTCCCCGGAGGATGGGCTGGTGACTAGTCGTGCTCTGATGGAGTGGTCTGCCACGGGAATTAACACAGTGGGGGCGTTCTTCTCAGAATGAGCTCTAATGTCACATGAGGCTTTTTTATGTGAACATGGAATCACGGATAGATTCTTTCTCCTGCATGCCTGTATATCGAGGTTTACTAGGGACACTTGGACCCAGGGGGATACTGAAACCGATACGAACGCACTCATCACTATGCAGTCCCTAATGGGACACGGGGCACACTTGACCAAATTGCTGACACTGGGGATCCGCACTGTTGCGGAGATAACACTTCTACCACTTCGGGACAAATGGATGCGTGACATGCTTTCACGGATAAAGAATGGGATATTATAACAGGATACCCCAATAAGGTGTCTCGCAATCCTAAATTCAAATTCATTAAATTAATGCTACTCCATAGGGCGTGTCTAACCCCACGTAGGCTAAGCATTATGTTTCAAGGGGTGGAAGACGCTTGTGTTCGTTGTCATACACCCCACGCGGACTTGATACACATGGTGTGGAACTGCCCGAGGCTGAGACATTATTGGAGGTCGGTGAGTCAGATACTGACGAAAGTGGCCCCATTTCGCAACAATGACACTTTGGAGTATTGTATAATGGGACTAGGACCTAGAGGGAAGAAGGGCAACCCATCTCATAAATTTGCCAATCTTGCGCTCCTATTGGCAAAAAGGAATATTACAATACGATGGAAGGCCGCACGAGCCCCGTCACTACAAGAGTGGCATGCAGAAATGGTCAGATGGGGAAAAACAGAAGGGGCTGAATTAAAAAGGGAAGAATCCAGGGGCTTGCGTAAAACACCAATATCTATGGCTTGGAATATGATGTTGGAAGAATATAATGCAATAGATATACTATCCTATTGAGATTGTATAGCTGCTCTGTAACTGCCTCCCCAGATGAAAGAGATGTCCGAATCAATTTATGTGAATGTCACTCCCCAGCTCAGGAAGGGGTAGGAACGAGTGGTGTGTAATGTGGAGGAAATGGATACCTAAGGAAACGAATCAACATGTGAATGTGCCATTAGCAGAGAAGTAGGCTGAGCTACAGGGGGGAGGGAAGGGTAGGGAGTTTGATGTAGTAGGATAGTTGTGGCACATACAGATACAGTTGCAATTGTGCTTATAATGTAATGACTGTGTTCACGCTGACCCACTTTAGTATCGGAGATACACAGTGTAAAGTGATACTGGTGCTAAGTTAATTGCACTTACAAGATGTTGTCACCTCTCTCCATACCTTGTATATGAATACGGATGATTGATGTGAAGACATGCTACGTAGTTCTTACAACTGTGAATGTCATAGGATATGCATATGGGCATTGATCGGTAGATCTGCACTGTTTGTATGTCTGAAATGAAAAACCAATAAAAGTATGTTACCAAAAAAACTGTGCAAAGTTCGCAAAATTTACATGTAAACAATTCAATGTGCAAAATCATACCTATATACATTCAAATCTTCCTATTTGCAACACTTCCTGCATAAATGCATGAAGAAGGAAATATTGTGCTTAATTTCAATGTGCAAAAATGCAAAAAAGTGCAATATGCCTGTAAAGTGCTATTGTAGTCAAAACCGACTCTTATAAAGAGCTAGTGCTACTAAAACTACATCACACTAATATCTATAAATCTAAAACCACACCGGTAACTTTGTTTAAACCTTTCTGAAAAGCTGACAGGTAAAGGGAAAAACCATAAAACTCTGCGGCACGGACTCTACATATAGCTCATCAAAATATGTACAACAGTGCTAATTCATAATCCATTGTCTAATTATAGATATAATACATTAAAGAAAGTGGTACAGGTCCTCCGTGTTGTTGAGGCCATTGGGTATTTTGCTGTCTAACTCCAATATAATTTTTGATTCTAGTTTCCTCAACATCTTTTCCCTATCACCTCCTCTACAGGGTTTGGGAATAGCTGCCACGACAAAATATTTCAGACAACTGAGATTGTTATTGTGAACTTGTTTAAAAGGACAAGCCACCGGATAGAGCTATATATATGCTTTCTCATACATTTTTATATATTTTCTGGGGTCCCAGCGCATGGGGGGGGGGGGGAATATTCAAGTGCTTATGACTATTGATGAGTATCCCCTGGAAGAGAACAAGACATTAGCTCGCTGGGTGACAGTAGATGGCATTAAAACAGCTGAACACACAATCAGAAGATCATCCTTCTCTTGAGAAACAGAATGCTGATGCTAGAATTAAATATGAGGAACTACTGAGATATCAGGAAGATCTTGAAAATAGATCTCGGAATAATATATGGGTAAGTGGCCTGGCATGAGGTGCTGAAAGGTCAGACATTCAAGAATGTATTAGCTGACTCCTCAGCACAACGAAGTGTCACCTGAATGACCCTCCCATTAGACTCACCCATAGAGATAGATTAAACTTAGTGAACCACCAAAAAGAATTTCTCAGTCAGGCTGACCATGGTCCAATACTTTGCAGAAAAAGAGGAAATAATGGAGAGGGTGAGGACATAAGGTAAAGTGAGCTATGACGAACACAGCCAGCTGTTTTTTCCTGGCCTGGAATTGGTGATTCCTACATGCAGGAAAGAACTTAATGAGGTCACAGAATAATAATGCTCTGAATTGGGCAACCTCCTTTTTCCTCATCTTCAATTTCGAAAGGGAAAGACATTATTTGATCGCAGAATGAGGCAAAAAATTCCTGGAAACTGTTCTTGACAGTCTTGTGTACCCATGTGAAGGAGGGTTGGCTGCAAAAACAGGTAGGTCACCCCGACTTGCTCGTATTGAGGAAGCTAGGACAATGACAATTCAATAGATGCAAAACCTGACCATGCCAGAGTCTGGAGACCCGTGCTGACATTCCTGAAAAAGAGACAATGGCAGAAGACACGCACAATGACTGAAAAGGTGACTATGCATTTAGTCATAATCCCTTTAGATACCCTCACACCCAGATATTGGTAATAAACTACATCCTACTTAGGGATGGGACACAACCATTACAACGCACTCATTACAATGCACTACATTTACAACACAGGTGTTACAACGCAACTTCATTTACATTGCATGCCATTACAATGCAGGCATTTTTACCCCTACACTATCCAACACTTACCCTATTGTTGCACTCACTGGAGTGGGAATAGTAATTTTTACCCCTACACTATCCAACACTTACCCTATTGTTGCACTCACTAGAGTGGGAATAGTAATTTTACCTCTACACTATCCAAAACGTACCCCACTGTTACCCTAAAAGTATTTTGCGTTGTAACGGTATGCGTTATAATGGTATGCGTTGTAATGGAATGCAATGTAAATGTAGTTTCTAAAAATGCGTTGTGATGGTATGTGTTGTAAAATCATGCGTTGTAATGGATGTTGCGATGTAAAAACCGCATTGTAAAAGCATGCATTGTGAATGTTTTCGTTGCAACGTGCCCTATTCCTTAGGGTCTAGTGTGAAAAGAAAATATCAAAGAAGATCTGGAACTTTATGGCAGACAATGCTAATGCAGAAATTCCCATGGTGACACTCTTGGTCATACGGAAAGCAGTCCTCAGAGGGCTATTTATATAAGCAGCCTCCAGATTTATATGGTTAAGCGAACAGAACACTCCTAAAAATGCAGCTATGTTAATTAGAATAAATGCATTAAAACACAGAATCTTTTAAAACCAGAAGGGAGAATTTGGTTGTGCGAAATCACGTAAAAGTCTTAGATCTTGAATGAGTGAAATATATTTTATTTTGAAAGAAACAAAAATACAATTTCAAAAGAGACTTAACCCACTCATTTTATAAAGAAATCTCCTTGCATTCACCCAAGAGAAAAATATCTTTTTGTAAAAGTACTCCCACCAACTAGTGTTTTAGTGACAAGCTTCATAATCAAGTTTACACTGATATATGCTGTATCTTGTGTGCTTATTACCTCGACCTACAAGGGAGCACTGATATGGTGAGTGGGGATCAATAGGATACATTTGCCTGTAGGTTGGCCCAAATCCGTAACTTTAATGAGGGTCTATTTGGCAAGGTTAAAAACAGAAGGTGATGCTTACAAATTCAAATCATGCTAGCGTTAATCGTCTACATGTTTCTGCTGCATCAACTGCCAGAATGCTGATATTGTTGCTTTCCTCAGGACCCGAACTAAGGGCCATATGTAGGTGGCCCAATACCGGTCGGTAACGGTGAAATTCGTTAAATTTCACCGTTACCGACCGGTATTTAGGCATTTGAGATGTAGGGAGGATTTGGTATTAAGGAATCGGTAAATACAGATTCCTTAATACAGATTTCTTATGGCCTTGCATTTAAGGAATCAGTAATACCGATTCCTTAAATGCAATGTAGGTAGCAGGTAAAAGAGTGTTTTTCTGCCTTTAGGAATCGGTAATTACCACCAACTTTAAGTTGGTGGTAATTATCGAATTCTTTAAAAAAACACTTTCTTGCTTTTTTTAATGTGCCATGTGGCACACATCCATGCCCTTAGGGCATGCATGTGTGCCACATGTGCACACATGCACATTTCAGGGGTGCAACAGGGTGTCCTTTGGACACCCTGGCACCTTTGAAATACCTCCCGGTATTACCGATTCAGTAATACAGAATGTCTTCACATTCATTCCTATGGGCCTTCAAGCCCATTGGAATGCATGGGTAGGTATTCGTTATTACCGAATCTCAATTACCGATTTGGTAATAACGAATATTAAGAATTCAGTATTTTTTACTGAATTCTTACCTACATAGGAAATACCGAATCGGTAAAATTCGGTATTTAGGAATTGGTATTTCCAAGTTACCTACATCTAGCCCTATATTCCAAAAGTTCCCACGTTGCCACTGCAAGGAAAGGCACTTAAGCCATTTTCAGTTTCTCCAGTGAAATATAGACATCTTGGACCCAGGTTAGTTCTGCACCCTCTTTCTGAAAATAAGAATATTACCAAAACTACTTTATTGTCCTACTCTGCAGGGATTCCTCAGACAATTCCAGTCTCTTGTTACTAATTTTGTATGGGCAGGCAAAAAGCTAAGGGTGAAACGCACGGTCCTGTACTTACATGGGAACCATGTCAGGTTGACAAAGAAAACAGGAACCGGGAACTTTATTAGTCACCGATCACTAAGATCCTATTGGGGAGCTGGGATAAAACCGCTGTTCCCAAAGGTTTCAACACATTCCCATTCTCATTCACACCCATTTGCACCAACTCAGAATTTACTGAAGGAAGTGGGAGAGCAGGTTAAAAAAATGCAGGAGAAAAAGTGCCCAACAGTTGGCTTATTGTTTTAAAGGAGTAAACATCAAATCCTTTGAAGATCTCAAAAGAGAATATGGTTTAACAGAACATGAAGAGTTTAGGAATCTTCTGATATGCAACTTAGTGGTACAGCCAGAAATGAAAGATGGACGTTTTAGGGGACTTACAACCTTTGAAAGGTGGATATTGAACTTGGGCCACAGTAAACACAGGGCTGATTTATTAATGGTTCACGCCACGCATCAAGACACCTTGCTGCGCTACAATGTGTGAAACAGATTGGGCAGGAAAGCGCCATATTGTACATGTATTTATATAGCGCAAATCACCGACACGGTATCTAAGCGCTTGCTTAGGGAACCCGTCCTGGTATTCCCCTGTGAGTTACCCGGCAGGGTATCCACAAGGTGAAAGCCAGGCATCCCGCTGCGAGGGGCCGTAGTGGAGATTAAGCAAGCTATTGCCCAGAGTCGCAGAGTGTGACCCCGTGAGTCGAGTAGGCACCGGAGCGAGAATTGTCGAGTCCGTAACATTATATGGCACATTCCTGTCCTGTCCTGTCCTTGTGCACAAACTGCTGCCTAGCGCCAACACAGGCACTCTTGCACCATAGTGCAAGAGTGCCTGCATAGCTGATAGGATTGTTTTTGTGCAGGAAGGGACATCTTCCTGCATAAAAACAATCCTTTGAGGCCTTTTCCTCTTCCCACGTGTGCAATGTAGCACACTTATAAGAGGAAGATACAAGGAGAAATAAAGATATTTCTCCTCGTTATGCCCCCCCCCCCCAAATGCACAGCATTATGATGCATTTCCCAGGTTTGCCAGTCTAGGTAAATCCACCATGGGATGCCTCCCTGGGGCAGAGTAACGCAACGCAGTGACTTGTGTGATTCCAGATTTGCCACGCATGGCCTTGCGTTGCTTGGTAAATATTTTAGATTTTGCTTTGCCTTTGCGCTACCTTGTGTACTACAAGGGCAACCCGAAATTTTGATAAATATTTCCCCAGATTTCTTCCATATATAAACTTTTGATCACTAGCCAGGACTTAGAGAAAACAGCTGGTCAGAAAAAATGGAAGAGAAATCTAGATAGGATACTGAAGGAAGAAAAATAACATTGCATATACACCATAGAACACATAAAGTGAAACAAAACACCACAGGGAGGGATCATTTATGTGAAACTGTCCTGTAAAAGGTATTCATCTAAAAATCAGATATTTAAAGGCAGTACGTCCAACCAAGTCTGTGGGTATGATTCAGGAACTTGTATGTTTTTTATTCAACACTTTTTATGAAAAATCTTTTTCTATTAAATGTTGTATCAAGCTTTTAAAAGTGCAGTCCCTATTGTCCATGCCTCTTTCAAATCTCTATATATTAGCTAACTTTTCTTAACATATACTAATAATTCATTCATCTTAAAAACCTATTTCAAGCTCCTATTCAAATAATCACCTTTATTTCTATTAAGTTGTTAGGAAGACTAATACGGGTAATCAACATTGGTATTTTCAGTATCATTGGAACTTCTGTCTATATCACCACTTCTTTTTCTTTATTCAGTCAAACTCCACATAATGTAGTTTTATATCCGAGCTGAAAGAAATGTTTTTACTGTCCGCAGGTGTATATAGATACTTACTAATTCATCTCCGAGTTAATCGCAACGTCATTGATATTGTAAGAAATTCGCCCGAAAAAACGTGAATTGAATAGTATTCTATGCAAATTCATTGTCGTGAAGCGTCACAAATCTCTATTCTCCCATGTAAGTGGTATCTACAAATTTGAAATAAAAAAAAATTGTGTCAGTATATCAACTGAGTGAAACTGACATGAGAATGTTCGGGCAGCTTAAGGTATATATTTTCATCAAAGACTCCATGTCATTAAATTACATGAACGCATCAGGAGATCAGTTGTACTTGAAATCAATTTAGTATCAGTGCGTCTGGATAGTGTGAGGCATGTTTTGTTTCCTAATTTACACCACCCATGGAATCCCACCAAGCTTTCGAACCCATGTGGTCTCCCTCAGAATTACTAATAAGATGGCAAAGAGGACCGCCTAACCAACAGGTAACGAAGAAAAAGGGAGGGAAGAAAGACTATTTGTTTGCTCCCCTGTGAGATAGTGCTGATAGCAATAGAAGAACTGTTTCGAATCACCATTACTAAAGACTCTGGGGAGATAGCGCAGACCCCTAAGAGGTGGCACGGTGGTCATGCCTCTGGGAGGGCGATTGCAGACCATTTTAGCCCTTGAGAGTTGGGGGGGTTCCAAAGTGGCAGAGTTGTTTTTCTAAAATATGGGATTTTTTGTACTCTGAAGTGCAATGAGGAGATGTGAAATTAATCGGTGGCCCCTTCTGGCATACCTAGTTAAAGACTTTAGAGAGCTAAAATGTTCCAAATATTTTAAAGTATTGCACTCATTCCAATCTGAACTTTCTCAAGTGTAAAACACAATGTAATATTTTACTGTCAAAGGCCTATACGTAGGCCTTTGACCCACTATAAGAGGAAATTTCAAGTAAAGCTTCAATCAGACTTAATAGCGTAGCTCGGGTAGGGTAAGACTTGGGGGCCACTAGAGTGTTTTTATTAGCTATGGATTCCCTTTTTTCATCACTGGCCATTGGATGTAGGTGATGGTATGTGTAAGTGATAATATAAAGCCAAATAAAAAGTGTTAAACTTAAATCCTCCCTCAGATCATGATTAAAAAAAAGCGGCAGCTGCTCCTTCATCACCCCAGACTCTCCTCATCGTGAATTGCTTGAACAGATTGATCTAAGGAACAGAATATGATTACCTTCCATCAAGGTGAATACGTTGGTGTTAGCAGTCTGTACAGTTTGCTGTGTTTTTCAAAATCCCTTTCAAGTGTGTCATGAACACATTATAATTGGTTAACTATGTACTCTTCTTAATTATTCAAGGTGTTGCTCACACCAAGGAAGTAAGAAAGGAATAAGGTACCTTTGGCGGTATCATTGAGTGTTGAAGTAGAAAAAGAACATGTAGATGACAGTGGGCAATAAAGGGTTAAAACTGGGAAAGAGTGCTGGAGTATTTTTAAGGAGGTGCTAAGGAGAAAAAATGCCCTCCAGGTTCTGCAGAAGTAGAAAGTCCATGCGATGGTTTTCCTCCACGACTGTTAAAAGAGGCTCTAAGGTAAGTCAGAAGCTGTAGTGGTGCGGACTGTGAATATGGAAAATGTTGACATCTGATTAGCACAATTTAAAAGGAATGCACATTCTTGGCTGGCACTAATGAGGTCTGCCTGTATCATGGAACTAGCCTGAGCCATTTCTTGAAGCAAATTCCCAGCAGAGTTAATGTCTGATGTAGGGCCTGGCAAAGTGTCAAGCTTCAAGTTGAGATGTTGACTTACTGCAAATCCTGACCTTCCCAGCGCCTCTCCAGAAGTGCTAAAAACTCACACACCTCATTAGAGAAAGTGAGTGGGGAATTAAAATGCAGGAAAGACACTTTAGTGCTTACATTTGCAGGATGGCAATGTTATCCCCTGGACCGGATTAATATCTGCTTTCATATTGGTAAAATGCCTGCAACAGGTCTGGTTGGTGAACTGCATGTGATGGTAGGTATCTGAATATTAGAACCAGACAGAAGTAGACATGACAGGTGATTATCAAATCAGCCAATGGTGCTCCATGGCAGATGAAACAAGACATTGACCAGGATATCAGAACTAATCCCCATGATAACAAAGAATAGGTAATCAGAGCTTAATTTGAGTGAATGGTTGCTGGTGACACCATCACTTGTTTTTAGGCACTGGTACTTATTTTTCCTCTTAAGACTTTTGCCAAGAGCAAGGGAGGACAAAACACACTAAGGGGAAGAAGGAGGAAGAGAAATACTGGAAAAGCCATAACAAAGGCATAGGTGACTATCCACCTCAAGGAATTACACAACCCCCGTCAGGGAGAACCCACAGAGTCAGTAAATTAACCTGAGCTCAATCCCTTGGTAGCTATGGCACAGAGTAGACAGGCTTAACTTGCAATGACAATGTGTAACGTATTTATGCAGCACCAAAACAGTAATAAAGATAAAATGCAATACAATAAAAATCTCAAACTGAATTAGAAAAATGGAGTTATATTTAATAAACAAAATGACCAGAATTCAATAAAGGGTACTGGGAATATGATTTTTTTAAGTTTTAAGTAGGAATAGCACCAAGTAGCATAAAGTGCCAATGATACTGAATGGTCACAGTAGACAGGAACCTAAGCGCAATTTGTTTCTGACCACAATGGAGTGTGGGTGGGATACACCAACCTGGTTACCTTCTGACTTTATTTAAGACCCAATCCACCACAGTAGTACCCTACTAAAGTGTTTCAGGACATTAGGGGAGGCACTTGGAGACTCACGGGGGTCAGGCAGAGGCAAATAGTAGGGGTCCATTCAGGTCCAATTTCCACTGATCAGCTTGGCAATTGTAGAAAAGCCCTCTTGTAGCTTGTTGTGTCCCTTTAGCTTTAACAGTAGGTTAGCCTTATGACCCTTGGAGTACTTTTGTACCTTTCAAGTGCACTCCAGTGTTGTATGTAAAACCCAGAAGACTTGTCAAGCAGGTTTTAACACTATAATGTCAAAAAGGATACTCACGACAAACCCTACCCTCCCCCCAACCACACCCTACATATTCTGAGAAGTTCAAAGGAGGAGTCACCTCTGCCCCTTATATCAGCCTATTGCTTGTTACCGGAAGGCAATTCAGACCTCTTCACATGCTAATTCGTGGCTGGCTGATGTGGGAGAGAAAATGCAAATTTAGGCCCCAATTAGGATGCCGGGCGGACTGAAGCGCTGGGACCAGCTGCCAGTGCCGCGGCGGTCCCACACTGCAAACTGCCACCGGCACCCTGGTGGTCGCATCCCGCATATTCAACATTGTGGCTGGCAGTCCTGTAAGCAGCACACGCCACAATGTTGAAAATGCATGTTGTGCATTGGCATGCACAATGTGACAGGCACTGAACGGTGCCTGCCACCTTGTGAATGCCAATGCCAAGTGCAGCCCCCCGCCACCCTGGGGGTCCGCAACTGGCCTCCAAAGTAAACTCTGCATGCATTTCCATGGCGGAGTCTCCGCCATGGAAAGGCTTTCCACCGCCCTCGTCATAATATGGATGGCGTGCCTGCAAGACACCAGCACCATATTATGGGCCTTTCCTCCCGGTAGGTAATCGTGACGATTGCCTACCGGCGGAAAAGCGGCGGACGGTCTTTCCGTCCACCGCGGTACCCCCCGCCATGATAATGTGGATGGCGTAAATGGCTGTCCGGCGGGATGTTTTGACGGGCGGATCACTATTGCCGGTCGGACGGTGGTGATCCGCCCGCCATGTTAACAGACCCCTAAATCTCCAGGAACTTCAGGCAGGTAAAGGAGTAACTTTCTAAAAAATAATTGTTCCCAAATATTTATTGAAAATTTGCCTCCACCATGGAATTTGATTTTTAATAATTATTGAAAGATAGTAGTTTCATTATGTAGATAGTCCCATTTCCGAGATACAGTATTAAGGTTCTAATCTGTACTCAGTTTTTTTATATAGGTCAGCTAGGCCGGCCACAGTGAAAAATAGCTTTTGGGTGTTAGTCACTCTAAGGGCATGTCAACATTACATTTCCACATGTCCAACTTTTAAATATCATGCATGCTGCCCTGTGTGCAACAAGGCCTGCATAGGGGTGACTTATACGAGCTTTTGACCTGTTGAAAGGGTTTATTTTGGCAAGTTGAATTGCAATTTTTACAATACTACAATAAGGCTACAATGGTAGGCTCGAAGCCATGTTTGCATTGCCACTGTAGTGGATGGCACAATAGCTGCTGCAGTCCAATAGTGACTCTTAACGTCCTGGCCCTGGGTACATATTTTACCATTTACAAGGGGCTTATAGGAAGGTTAAACATACCAATGAGGAATATGCCAATTTGACCATATTTAAAGGGGGTGTACAGGAACTTTACTACTGGTTAGCAAGTGCATAGAAATCTCAAACCAACAAAAATACATGGTCCAGCAAAGGATGAACAAAATCTGTGGTGACCACGCAGAAAAGGTGGATTTCTTACAGCCCCCCAACCCTATGGACATGCACCAACCATCGTTACTTTCTGTGGGCTAGGGTGTGGAGTAAATCCTCTGCTCAGAGATCGCAGCATTAACCACCACTACAGTGCTCTCGATATTTGAGGTGCTACTGGAATTTGTTTTTCTGGACTCTTGGAATCTAGATTCCAGCTCTTCAAAAGATGTATCAGAAAAGATGTGAGTTGAAGTCATGCCATTGGTACAAGCAACAAACTCAATGGAATATTTCCTTGTAAAATTAGCCACAGGTAAGCTGAAGCCTGATGGTGAGATAACAATTGAGATAGCACCAGCATCAGCTTCTCTGCTTTTATCTGTCTTGAAGTGTGCTTCTATGAAGACCCTATCTTGTAGTGGATCCATCTTGCATTTTGGAAGGTTTATAACAAGATCATGCTTCTGTAAACACTGCTTGCAAGTCCTTCAAAGTCTGTTTGACGGAGCACATAGCAACCAGTCATCCAGATATGGGAATATAATCCATCTATGAAGATGTAGACATGTTATCAAATGTGCCATCATTTTCATGAACAATCAGCACATATCTGATGCCAAAAAGAAGTACTTGGAATATAAAAGAAACTTCTCATCGCACAGAATCTTTGATAATCCCTTGATGCCTAAATATCAAGGTATGTGTCCATTAGGTGCAATGTGATGATAGATGCACCTTTTGGAGTCAAAGGAATTATCATTTGTAGCGTTTCCATCTTGAATGTAATCTTTCAGAGCCATCTGTTCACATTCTAAAGATCTAATACTAATCAGAAATCTTCAGAGCTCTTGGTCACTAGAAGGATGATCCAGTAAGTGTCCCAGTCATCTGTCAGTTGCTCCTTTGCTAGAAGAGCTTGGACTGCGGCAAACATTGTCTTCATCTTGACAGGATTGTGTGAAAAGGGCATAAGAGGGATATGAACTCTATCTGGTAACTTTACCTGTTTATCTTCAGGACTTCCGCATCTGACGTAGTTGCATCCCAGACCTTCCTAAATTACCTTATCCGACCTCCTACAAGCCATTTATGCCATAGGATAGTCGTAAGTGCTGACTTTTCTATGGTTTCTATTATTCCTAATGTGTTGTCTCCTAAGGAAAGCAGACTGTGTTGAGCTATTCCTGATAGTTGTCAAAAAGGTAACTTAGAGGATGTCTGTGCTGAAGAATCCAAGTTCCTGATGATTGTCGAAATGTGGAAAAGTATATCTTCGCTTTATAACGAAGATGAAGCTATTCTTTTAGTTTGGCACCAACACAATTCGCTCAATCAAATGGCATTGAGTGCTGTTGACTTCAGTGCTGAATCAGTATGCCACTTCTTGACATTAAAAATTCTTCTAGTGAGCAGTTTCACCCTCTGCCAGAGTAGCAGCCCAGACAGTATCCGTGGATATGTTGGAGAGAAATCCCATCTCTCCCCGTAGTCACCAGCAAAATAGAAATTTGCTTCCTTCCTAAATTGTCTTGAATAAGCACTTGATGTAGGAGATAAGAAATCGACTATTGTAAAACCTCGGAATTTGTGGAGCAACTTGTAGGTTATCTCTTTGGGGAGGTCCTATCCCCCTTCTTCGTCGTTGAGCGAGCCCACCACTCTCTTGGCCCTCGACCTGCTCCTGGGCTGCCGGCCCGCCCCATCATCGCCAAGCTGTTGAATTTTAGAGACCGAGACTCTATACTCCGTGCGTCCAGGGAGAAGGGGAAATTCACCACCAGGGGAACTCTCTGGCTTTCTTTCCCGACTACACGATGGCGGATCAGGCCGCCCGCCGCGAATTCCTGCCAGCCAAGCGAATACTCCAAAATCATGACATCTCTTACTCCGTGGCATACCCCGCTAAGCTGCGAGTTAGACAAGGCTCAAAAATGCGAATCTTCATGGAGTCGCAAGCGGCACTCGCCTTCACGAAGAAACTCGACCGGGCCCAGCGCTCTTCCCCGCCCAACTCCCGGGCCGGCAGTGCTGGTGATATGAGTGAAAATGACTGACATTTGCCTCTGGTTATTGTATTAATGTCCACTGTGCCTACTCATGTTGGGCGGCATCCCGTGGCCACGCTCTATTCGGTCTCATGTTCTTCATGTGTCTCTCCCCCCTATTGATGTGCTTTCGCTCCCTGTCCGATTGGCCTGGGGGCTTGCTAGTGGCCAGGGGGGGTTCCCACTGCTCCTGCGGCCTCTGCTCTTTCCCCCTCTTACCACCACTTGACAGCTGCCTTTTTCAGGTTCCCTGCTGCAGTACTTGCTAATACACACTATGCCCACGTTTCTTAGATGCCCTGGATGCCCCCTTTGATTATGACCGGTGTCCGCACCCTCCATGGCTTGCCCACCATGTCTGTGTGGCAGGGGTGTACGCCGGGCGTAACCATGCCTCCCTGGGATAATTCCCTTCCCGGTCTCAGATTTTCCCCTTGCCAGCTGCGGGTCCCTTGGGTGAGTGGGTTTGTTTCCTCAGCCTAATTGGGGGGTTGGTGTGGGTGGTGGGTGTTTTGGGCTTTCAAGACTGTTGCCTCCTACTGAGGCTTTGTTTTTGGTTTTGTCTTTGGTTCATTCTTGCACCAGAACTTCCGCTGCACAGCACTCCTTATTGCATTACTCTACCCAACTGCACGAGGTCCCATCGCACTTCGGTCTCCACTCGTTATTCACTCTATTGGCACAGAGGTATGACAGAAACCACGCTCTGGACCTGGAACGTCCGTGGCCTTCACGACCACCGAAAAGCTCGCTTGGTCCATGCCCACCTTATCCGGCATAAGGTTGGCATTTGTTTCCTACAGGAGACCCATCTGTTGCCTGTCACCTCTTCCAGACTCCTCTCCAGGCATTGGGGTGAAATACACTCCTCCTTCTACTCCAACTATTCCCGTGGGGTGTCTATCCTGCTGTGTAGAGGGCTTCCCAGGCAAACTTCCCAGGCAATTATTGACCCAGAGGGGCGCTTTGTCATCCTGCGCGGCACCATTCTGGCCCAACCATTGATCCTAGCGGCGCTATACGGTCCCAATTCTGATGACCCAGACTTCTTTGCACAGGTTTGGCACCACATTTCTTCACTGAGCCCTGCTGCACTTCTTTGGGAGGGTGATTTTAACATTATATTGTCGGCCACGCTGGACCGCTCTGGACCACACACTACCTGTGAGAAGTTGGCATGGCATATGCTGTCTACTATTCTAGTGGGCAGGTTCCAAAAAACACAGCAACAGACCAAGGTCAAGCACATTAATTCCGTCTGTTTCAATTATCTGTTGGTGCAACTACTCCCGACATCCGCTGCCAAAGGATGTATAGATAACAAAATGTACATAGAAAATGGAAGGTGCACTCCAATGAAGTCAATTGCGCAGATGGATATTTTGAAAGTTTTCTTCTCTTTATTTATATTCTTTCATTTTCTTAAAAAAGGGCACAGCCAACGCGTTTCGTTCCCATAGAGCCATGGAAACTTCGTCAGGGCTGCAAAAAGTCGTAATATACACAATATACCCATACCTCCGAAAGCCAGCACAAACGGCGCCTGACATTACGCGCCATTTTTAAAAGGCAAACAATTGTCTACGTTGTCGGTGAGGACGTCACACGTAATCAAGATCCGTCCGGCCTTCCCCGATGTGTGTACAATGAAGAAATATGGCGGCCATCTTGGAAAGGAGCCAGCTGCTCTTAAAGTGTTAGCAGATTTGTGAATGTGCTAATGGAATATTTTAGAAATAACAAATGGGTAACCAATGACGCATTAAAAAACATTTTAATTAAAAAAGACAAAAAACCATCTAGTTGTAAGTATTTAAGCTAAGGTGAAGTACTACAGCCGAAGTATCTCGTAGTGACCTCCCTTTGCTGTAGGTGACCAATTGCCTATCTGACAAAGTGTTTGAGAGTCCAGGAATATCCCTCAAAGTGTTCCAATTCTTCTTTAGAATCTTATAGACCTGTTTGAGTTGTACTGTGTGATTAAGCTGACAGTGCGTTCCTTGTTGTTCCTGGGTGTTGTGTCCCTAATTTTAGTACACAATGTGTCATCTCTCTTCAGTTTATTCGCCCTCTGGATTGCGGTATTAATGATATTCCTATTGTAGCCCCTTTTAAGGAATCTGTTTCTTGCTACATTCAGGTTCTTAACATATGTATCTTCCCCACTGCAGTTTCTTCTTAACCTGGTCATCTCTCTGTAAGGGATGTTGTTAATTACTGTGTGTGGATGCGCACTTTCTGCGTGCAACACTGCGCTGCAGGCTGTCTCCTTTCTATAGAGAGTGCTCTGTACCATGACGTCTTTGACAAAGAAATTGATATCCAAAAATGTATGCTATCTCTGCCTTGTGTCATTGTAAGCTTTACATTACAATCGTTATCGTTAAGATACGTGTGAAACTGACACAGCTGTTCAGTAGATCCTGACCACAGAACGATAATAGCATCAATGTACCTCCCCCAGAACACGATATGCTCGGTCCAGGGGAAGGTACGTCCATGCCACGCATGCTCCCTCTCGACCCACCCCATAAAGAGGCAGGTGTACGAGGGAGCAAATTTCGAACCCATGGCGGTCCCAAGCGTTAGGTGGACCAAGTAGTGTCATGCAGAAAATAATTGTTGCCCAAAATGATATCTATCATTTCCAACAACATTCCATTGAAGTCATGTTGTTCCGCTCGTTCCCTATCCAAGAAGGATCGAACAGCTGGTATGCCGAAGTCTTTATGTACACAGGTATAGAGACTTTCAACATCAAAAGTTACAAATGAAAGCTCTTTGGGCCACTGGAAATCTTTAACCTTGACCAAAATATCTTTACTATCCCTGATGTATGAGGGAAGATCAGTGACGTGTTTCTGAAGATGAAGATCAACGAATTCAGATAATTTCTCGGTTGGAGAACCAATCCCAGATATTATGGGACGACCAGTTGGAAAGGTACCCCCCTTGTGAATCTTTGGTAAGATGTATATACAAGGGTATTTGGGTTTTTCCACCTTTAAGTATCTGAACTCTTCCTCAGTTAGAAGGCCAATTTCCTTCCACTCATCCAATTTGGCAGTTATCATGCGTGTGACATTTTTGATGGGATTAGCTTGAATTCTTTGGTAACACGTGGTGTCATTAAGTTGTCACTCGATCTCGGTCATGTAATCACAATGATTCATAACCACAACATTACTGCCCTTATCAGCTTCCTTAATCACAATGGTTTTATCTGATTTGAGTCTTTCCAAAGCTTGTCTCGTTAGCCTCCAATCTATATAGATCACTGGTCACCTGATCATAAAATGTGTCAATGCTCGGATGATAGTTAAACGTCGGGACAAATTTGGACCTAGGTTTTAAATGGTTTTCCGTACTGTAATCCTGTTCGATACCAAGTTCATCTAATAGAGTGGTCATGTCATATTCCTCATCTTCATCAAGATTTAGTAGAAGTTGTACATTTCAGCCAATGTATGTGTTGTGTTCTCCTGTGTAATGGCTTGTCTAGCTGTTTTCGGAAAGTCCTTCAATTTTAGTAACTTTACAAATTTATAGAGATCGATGTGAACTTCCGTCATGTCCCCACCCTGATTTGGACAGAAATTCAGACCCTTACTCAACCCAGCCAATTCCTCTTTGTCAAGGGTTTTATTTGATAGGTTTACAATTTTCAAATCACAATCACAATCAAAGTAATCAATTTCAATGTCCAGAAGGTTAACATTTATTGTTTCGGTTTTGTCCCTGTGTTTGGTTCGTTCCCTATACCTTTTCCTGTACCTGCCATTTGACCTCCTTCCACCCCTCCTTATTTTAATTGTTCCCTTTGGGGTTTGGGTTGTTCCCTTTTTGCTGTAGTCTGCTGCTGATTCCCAGTTTGGCCAGCTCCTTCTGGAAAGAAGAAGCTCCCTCCCCTAAAGAGACTTCATTAGTCATATTAGACGTTACACTGCTTGTGGAGGCAGAAGAGATACTACTCCCTGACTGGGCATCATCACTTTCTTCCCTTTCTTCACGCCGACTTTTCCTTTCTTCTCCCCCTTGTACATTGTCAAATTTTTTGGCGAACGAGTAGACCCGTCCGTCACGATAGTCTCTATCGTCCCTCCTATTCTTCTTTAGTTTTTTATCCTTCAGGTATATATGATGTTCTTCTATTACTTTTTTCAGGATACCAACATGTTTTTCAATGTGATCTTTAGGTTCCGTGCCATTGATTTCTATTATAAGGGCCTCAATTTCACCCTGTAATTTCTCTCCTTTCTCCTGAGCATGGCGTATTAATATTTGCATCATGATCTGTGATGCATGTTCTAAGTTGCCTTCCCACTCGTTTAGGAGGTCCTCGCTAAGGTCCTCAAAAGTCTGGAAGATTAAAATTCTTAAACCCCTCTGTATTTTTTTATTTGTTAGATATTGCTGGAGTGTGACCCCATCCCACCAGCGAGATAGTTCTAATTTTTTCAAACGTTCTAGCTTGAGGAAAAGGGTCTTCAGACTACAGTCCCTGTAGTTGGGGTTCTTTGTGACTATCAGTACCAAATAGGTTGAGGGCCATCTCCTCCCTCCCATCCTCAAATCTAGCCATATTCTCTTATAATACAGTAATGAATGGAACAAGTGCAAGACAGTCATATTTCAAGAAAGGTACCAAAAAAACACAGCAGCAGACCAAGGTCAAGCACATTAATTCCGTCTGTTTCAATTATCTGTTGGTGCAACTACTCTCGACATCCGCTGCCAAGGGATGTATAGATAACAAAATGTACATAGAAAATGGAATGTGGACTCCAATGGAGTCAATTGCGCAGAAGGATATTTTGAAAGTTTTATTCTCTTTATTTATATTCTTTCATTTTCTTAAAAAAGGGCACAGCCAACGCGTTTCATTCCCCTAGTGCCACGGGAACTTCGTCAGGGCTGCAAAAAGTCGTAATATACACAAACATAAATATACATATATCGCCAACTGGATGACTGCAAACTGTCTACAACTAAATGCAGGAAAAACCGAGGTGTTACTCCTGGGCAAGAACACCAGTGGTTGGAATGACCATTGGTGGCCCCCCTTGCTGGGCCCCACCCCCCCTCCCAAATCCCTGGTGAAAAACTTAGGAGTATGGTTGGACTCCGCACTGAATTACCAATCGCATACCAAAAAAGTTGCAGCCACATGTATTGGGTTGCTGAGAAGCCTTAATTCCATCTTGGGCTTCTTCGACCCCAAAACACGGCAGCTCATTGTCCAATCCACCATCCTTGCCCGGCTGGACTATGCGAACGTTCTTTTATTAGGCGCTAACAAAGCCGAGATAACCAGATTCCAGCGTATTCAGAACTCGGCGGCCAGGGCAATTGTAGGCCTACCCAGAAGATGCTCAGCTAGAGACACCATACAGAGGCTCCACTGGCTGCCTATGGAAGCTCGCATCCAGTTTAAGGCTCTCACCATCGCTTTTAAAATTCTTAAAACTGATGGCCCCGAACTTCTTCGAGCATTGCTAACACCTTACACCCCCCAACGCAATCTTCGCTCCGTGGGTCAACACTTAGTTGTGGTCCCTCGCACGAAGCTTTGCCGTATCGCAGGTCGCTCCTTCAGACTAATGGGGGCGAAATTATGGAACTCCCTGCCCCTCCACATTCGCTGCCTCAACAATCTGTCTGCTTTCCGTAAAGCACTAAAAAAGCACCTCTTTCCACTTCTGTAGTCTCTTTTCCCTCCCCCCCCCTCCTCAGTAGGTTGTGTTGTGGTTCTTAGCGCCGGGACGCCCCGTTGCTGGGGCAGCTGTCGCGCTCAACAAAACACATAACATAACATAACATAAAACATAGATATACAATACAAGAAATTATATATTTTTTCACACTAAACCTTACACAACATATATATAGACCCAAAGCAAAATGTTGTACACATATACATAAGACATACATATTAAATTACATTTGCAATTATTATAAAACCATTGGAAAAGGAAAAAATGTATGGATAGCAAAGGTATCAAAAACGGCATATTGGCTCTTTAAAAATCCACAGTGCACAGTCAAATATTTTAACTAAAGAGCAATAATGCAGTTGCTCTTCCCAGACAGATGGATCAAGTTGAGGGTAGAGCAAAGAGAGAAGGAGAAAGGAAAAGAGAGAGAGAAAAAAACGAGTGAAAAAAGGGACCGAGTCATGATGTATATTTAAATCTAAGTTTAAATTTAAAGAAAAAAGATAATTAAAAAGTATCCTCCAATATCATCTCACCTTACGTAGAAAACACCTAAATATAGTGATCTATGTCAACTCGAACTAGTCACACCAATGACGTTTCCAAAGGATAACTACTATCTTCCTGTCTGGGGGAGTACTCCTATGCTTCAAAAAACAATTACAAAGTCAATCATACATTTTTTACAAATCCAAAAATTCACAGGGTCTACCCCCCTTAAATGTAAATTGTAAACTCAGTACAGTTCGGACAAAAGATTCGCGATCAGGGTATCATCATACAAGGCAACAGAAAGCCCCATTATTATATAGTACCAGCAAACTAAATGATGCCTAAAAATACAGTCACATCAGATGCCTGTAGAGTCCCACCTAGTTCCTAGTCAGGTTAAGAAACCAAAACGTGTAACCATCGTACCTGGCAGAGAGATTACCAGGTTAAGAAGAAACTGCAGTGAGGAAGATACATATGTTAAGAACCTGAATATAGCAAGAAACAGATTCCTTAAAAGGAGCTACAATAGGAATATCATTGATACGGCAATCCAGAGGGCAGATAAACTGAAGAGAGATGGCACATTGTGTACTACAATTAGGGACACAACGCCCAGGAACAAAAAGGAATGCACTGTCCGCTTTATCACACAGTACAACTCAAACAGCAGTAAGGCCTATAAGATTCTAAAGAAGAATTGGAACACTTTGAGGGATATTCGTGGCCTCTCGAACACTTTGTCAGATAGGCCATTGGTCACCTACCGCAAAGGGAGGTCACTACGAGATACTGTATGCACTAGCCATGTTACTACTCCACGTGATACATGGCTACCACCTAAACCACATGTTTTTTTTACCTGTGAGTCCTGTAACATTTGCCCTTTTGGTCTGAACAAAATCACGGACTTTACCTCTAATACCTCCGAAAAATATAGGATTAACAACGACATCAATTACTTGCCTACCGCCTCCTCCCCCTCATGCCACTCATCACTCGCCCGGACCAGTTCGGCATCATTCCCTGCCGCGCGACATCCCATAGTCTCCGGACCATCTTTTCTGTCCTTCATCAAATCAATACCGCGCCCCCGGCGGTGGCCGCCCTACTGGATGACACCAAAGCCTTCGATACACTTGAGTGGTCCTTTCTCTTTTACCTCCTCCCTCGCTTAGGGTTTAGCCCGGTTTTAGCGCAAAGTCCAGATTCTTTACACCCTCCATACAGCCCGCCTTCGGATCAATGGCCAGATCTCGGAGTCTATCCCTATCGCAAGGGGCACCAGGCAGGTGGTCGCTCTCACCCAAGTTTTTCGCCATCGCCATGGAGCCCCTGGCCGCCAGGCTCTGACAACATCACACCCAGAGGGGACTCGGGTTCGCGGCTCGAGCTCTTGGCATTTCCATGTATGCAGACGAAGTCACACTCTATGTCCGCAACCCTCAGGAGAATCTTAGCCCAATGGTCCGTGAAGTGATACGGTTTGGGGGCTTCTCTGGCATCCAGGTCAACTGGGGTAAGTCTGTTATTTTTCCCCTTACAGATGCTACAGTCCCCTTTACTCCAGACTACCGTTTCGTATGGACATCGGGTCCGACTAGATACTGGCTTAGTAGGGACGTGGATGAACTCTGGAGGGCCAACTTCAGCCATGCTGTGGACTGGCTCGAGTCCAAGATTCCGCTCTGGCGACGATTGGCCCTGTCCCTGGCAGGCCGAATAGCCATCACCAAGATGGTGGTGCTTCCAAAGTTTTTGTATTTATTTGTAAATATTCCCATCCCTCTTACGGTGCAATTCTTTTGTAGACTGCGCTCACTAATAATCACTCTGGTCTGGGCTGGTCGACAGCCTAGAATCGCATACAATATCCTCACCATCCCGGTGTCGCATGGCGGTCTTGGTGCCCCCGATTTTAAATTATATGCCCTCAGCGCCCAGGCCAGTTTTCTCCATTTGTGGCTCCACCCAACTCCTTTTCAGCCGCATGTCGCGGTGAAGGTTTGCCTCGCTGTCCACTGGCCGCTCCCAACTGCTCTATTTACCCTGGCGAAACTTCAATGTGCAAGGTCAACATGGTTGAAACTTTACGATGGGCCTGGGACGGGCTCTGGAAACACTCCGGCTCAAGCATGCTCTCTGCAAATGGCATGCTTTTCGCACATCACCCGGAATTCCCCCCCTACAGTTGGCCGGGATGGTCAAACACGCGACCCGTTGGGGGCTCTCCACGGTGACGGCCCTCTACCCTGGAGACACTTTCTTCACCCTTGCTGCCGATTCCGGCCCCATGGACACTGCTCTACTATCAACTAGGGGCTCACTGCAGGAAGCTTCAACCCACATTTTTTCAGCCTCCCCCCTCGATGGCCGCCCTTAACCTTCTCTACACATCCCCCTCCCCCGAAAGCTGGTCACCAAGATTTACGCCTCTGCGTTTGCGGAATCTCCCATCTCAACCGACCACATGCGCGTGGAGTGAGGAGCTGGGCACCGAACTCTCTTCTCCGAAGTAAACGCTTTTGCGTTTGCTGTGTCTAGAGTAGCGCCCAAGTAGTGTAACCTCTGCGTTGGATTGAGGACAGACTTTTTTTAATTGACGCACATGCCTAACTGGTTTAATAATTGAATGCAGCATCGCAGATGCTCCAGAAACAGGCTTGGGAGGCACTTTTGAGTAATCAATTGTCTAGGTAAGAATAGACAAAGATATTTTTCTTTCTCAAGAAAGCCGCTACCACCGCCATGCATTTTGAGAAGGTGCAAGGAGCTGACTTTAGCCCAAAAAGGCAGGACCTTGAATTGGAAATCGTTTGATTGCATCTTGAATCGAAGAAACTTCTGGTGCTTTTGACAGATTTGGATGTGAAAATAAGCATCCTGAAGATCTATGGAACACATCCAGTCTCCTCGATGAATGTGTGGAATGATTTGGTGTAATGCCAACATTCTGAATTTCTCTGTAAGAACACATTTGTTTAAGAGTCTGAGATCTAGTATAGCCAACATGTACGAAGGGACCCCCTCAAAAAGTTAAATTTGGCCCAGGAACAGAGGGGAGCATGAACACTGCAATGTGAAGACGTTCCTGCAATGGCCTTATATTTTAATTATACAATTCCATCTATACATTTTCTGATTGGGTGATAAATACAAATAACATACTAAGTAAGTTCCAAACATTACAAAATTTATTTTTTCAGTTTTTCAGTTCATTTAAATACTATTTTTCATCCAAAAAATCACAAAGGAAAGAATTTCAATTCATATCAAAAAACCTTGACAAAAGACAAAAGAATCATAAATATATACAACACAAATAATATGTAAAAATTATAACCCCTTGGTGACAAACGTATCTCTCAACATACTCACATACTAACAATCATACCACACTCAACCTCATACTCAAATGGAGAAGGAACTGAATAAACAGTGAGCAGAATAACAATGCTAAAATATTGGCCACCAGATGTGTTATTAGGCCATCGCAGCAGGTCTACGCGCGTTTCGGCAGCACTCGGCCGCCTTCATCAGGACCTTTTCCTCGTGATACAGTAAATACCAAGGGATCTGAAAAATATATATACAAAAAATCACCATTTTGTTACCACCCAAGAGAATAGGATCTTCTTACAGTCTAATTAATTCACTGTGTTACATGAACCAGAAGCTCATCAACTAGACCACAGACGGAGACAACATATAATGCATATAACCAATAGGAGAGGACAAATTTAATCTCAGCTATCTAAGCAAGGGGCTACGAGAGTGCATTAATCAGACTTACACGATCATGTGGCAATAAAACATATTCCCAATAGTTACGAGTTAAGTTAAGGCCATAAACGGGTACTCCTGTTTTTCAGATACACATGTCAGTGAGCTTACCAATTGGCACCAACAGCAGTAGAGTCAAGGAGAACCGGCTCTCGTGATTGTCATAGGACGGGATATCCTGTTTGTCCTTAAGGTGGCTATAGGCAAAAACTTTCTTATTTTAACCAGACAGACCTCTTAATGTGAAGCTAATTAGAGAGAAGACCAAAAGAGAGGCCCGTATTTATTGGACATCTATTTCGTCCTTAAAGGAGTATACCTTTAATGGTAGTTGGAGAGACCCGGTATGGCAGTCGGTTCCTAGGTGTTCGAAGTCATGGAGTGGTTTGAGACATAGACGGTCAGCGGGAAATCAATTAAAATCCTACCATAATCTATGATGATAAAAGAATAAAAAATCAGATTAGGTTAGCAAGCACGTGCTACTAGAGTGTGCGTTTGAAGAGAGGCTGCCGGATGAGTTCTTACTTCAATTTATTATGAAGGGCACATTTGTTAGAAAGGCACATTCATGAGTGATCTATGATGATAGAAAGATAAGAGAACCAAATGAATGAACATACACGTGTTGCTAAGGTCAGTGTTTGAAGCAAGACATGCACAATAAGTTCTTACTTCAGTTTAATTGGAGAAACACATTCATGAGGAGGGCACACTCGTGGGTAAGGTTGCTCCGTAGTCTGCGTCCCTAGAATGTGAGGTAAAAATATGGTATTTTATATGCGGGTGGATAACATAAGGCAACTCATAATCCACTCAGCATGCCAAGATCATTTGCTTATGCTCCCGAATTTAATGCGGTCGAGGAACCCCCAAGGATGGGGTGCTTTGAGGTGGATAAATCTCAGACCTTGCGTTTTTTTTAAAAACGAAAAGGCAACAAGGTTCATTAACGAAGTCCCTGGCCACGCTCTATTCTATAGTACTCCTAAGGCGCATTACCTTCCTTGCGCTATTTTGCACAAGGTGTCTGTAGTCTCTTTTAAGTAAGGTTGATGGCAAGTGTGGAAGCCAAACTACAAACAAACAATTCGGTGCATAACAAGGTCGGCACTAGGTATTAACGAGCTCGCACTGCTCTAGTTCGCTTACCTTACATCCATATTTATAGCATCGTGTCTCCGCACCGTCTGTCTCCACTGCCAGCAAACGACTAAACTGGGAAGTCCTCCCTGTTTTAAAAGCGGTCGGCGGATCCCAGTGTCACGTGGGGAGTCGCTTCCAGATCGTGTAAGACTGGCGTCCTACATCATAAACATAGACAGTGGACTGCACTTCAGGCCGCCATCAAGGTGTAAGACGCACACATCCCCATTCGTAAACATCAATAAGGGACTAGACTCCGTTTGTAAACACAAACAAGGGACTATGACGTACCTCCGTCTGCCACCGCTCGTACCAGATGTAATCTCTAGTAAGCCTAAACTTAGAGATAATTAAAACGGGCATTCTGAGATTACCACGACTAACAGGAAGTAAGTATCTGGAAATTCTTATCTAGATAAGGAATATTGACTAACCAGGAGGTCAAAACTTTTTTTTAATTTTTTTTTTTTTTCTTTTTTTTTTTTTTTTTTTTATCAATCAGATGCACAATAAAAGTTGAAAAAGCCCATATTACTTGAGCAAACATCTTTCAGATGTCGGATATACCTAGAGGAGCAGTATTGATGGCGGGAAAGCATTCAAGACAAGCCACCTGATATAAATTCAGAGACAAATATTATCTAATGGATAATATGTCACAAGTGGGATACATTTTAGAATTTCTGTTTACTTGGTCACATACCAAGATAACTCTTCATTCAGACCACGTTTCACGGTGTCCAAATGGAATATCCAGAAGGTCTCGCGTTTCTTCCGCGTAATCTCATTTACTTGGCCCAGTTTAGGTGTCACTTTTTCCAAAATGCACCATTTGATCTCATTTTCTTTGTGAGATTTCTCCAAACAATGCTGAACCAGGGGGGCTGTCAGCTTCTTTGTCCTGATGGCAGACTTGTGTTCACTGAAGCGGACACGAAACTCACGGCCTGTCTCACCAACATAAGCCAATCCACAGCCACAGAACATGATATACACAATATTACTACTGCGACAGTTAGTCAAGAATCGCAGTTTGATATGTCTTTCATTATAAGTGATTGTGTCAGAGGTAATGGCTGAGTCACAGGCGTGACAGGAACCACACCTGTGATTGCCTGCCACTGCTGGAAGGCCTGTAATGGAAGGCTGAATGGAAAACGGGCTCCTTGCCGGTGATCTCGAGTGGACTAGCATATCTCGTAAATTCTTGTTCCTCCTGTATGCGAGCATAGGTAGTGGGAGCGCAGGAGCATTGTCATCTATGTTAAGGATTCTCCAATTTTTATTGATGATGTTCCGGATCTTAAAGTTCAGAGTTGAATGATCGATCACACATGTGATCCGCTCTTGTTTGACCCGTTTGTTACCCAGAAGGAGTGCCGACCTATCATAATATTTGGCTCGTTTGTAAGCATGTCGCACGAGGCGACGTGGATAGCCTCTCTTGAGTAGTCTTTCCCTGAGTGCATCTCCATGTAGATGAAAGGAGGAAATATCTGTACAATTTCTGCGAATTCGTAAGAATTCCCCGAAGGGTACAGAGTCCTTCTGACAGTTCGGGTGGTAGCTATTATATGACAAGATGGTATTTTTCGCCGTACTTTTCCTGTATAGACTTACTGTCAGGCATCCATTGGTCCCTTCAATGCTAATGTCAAGGAAGTCTACTTTACAAGTGCTAAAGTTCATGGTAAACTTAAGATTGGTATCACTTGCATTGAGCCAAAGAAAAAATGTTTGCAAAAGTTCTTCTGGTCCACTCCAAATAAAAAAAATGTCATCAATAAAACGCTTCCAAACAAAGATATTTTCAAAGAACGGGGCCAGTTCGTTGTGAATGTTCCTAAGTTCCCATTCTCCCATGAATGCGTTGGCCACAGATGGAGCACAGGAAGCCCCCATTGATGTACCCTTAATTTGTTTGAAGAGTTTGCCGTTGTATTCAAAGAAATTATTCATCAGTACAATCTCCAGACATTGAAGAATAAAGACATCAGGGCGATCAGATGGATATCTCTTGAGGAGATCGGACACCGATTGTAACGCCCGACATTGAGGGATGTTGGTGTACAATGCCTCAATGTCGAGCGTTACAAGAATGTCCGTCTCTGGGTTGAAAGGGAGACCCTCTATTTTGTTAATAATGTCCCCTGTGTCGCGAATGTAGGAGTTGTACTTTTGGATTAGAGGGCTCAAGAATTTATCTACATACTTCGACAGCGGCTCTGTATTAGAGCCAATGGTTGAGATGATAGGACGCATAGGAGGATCAGTTTCCGATTTATGTGTCTTTGGAAGACCATACAGCACAGAGGTGACAGGAGCTGTTTTGTTGAGGAAATCATATTCATCCTCACAAATGAAACCATCTGTGAATGCCACCCGAGTCAATTCCTGGATGTGTCTGTTCAATCTTTCCAGTTCCCTACGTTGTGCTGGTCTGTAATGTTCAGTCACAGCCAGCATCTCCAACATTTTGACGTCATAGCTCCCTTTGTCAAAAACAGCAATACCCCCACCCTTATCACAGGGTTTGATGACAATTGATGAATTAGTTTTTAATTCATTCAAGGAGGTAGTTTCTATGGCAGAGAGATTAGTTGTTGGTTTGTAAGGATTTTTTATAACTCGTGCAATATCTTGGAGGACATTCTTTTCAAAAATCCCAACTTCAGTTCCCACCATGTCTAGTGTGGGTGTGAAGGTCGATGGAGGTTTGCATCCTGACAGATTGTTGTCATCTTCTGTCCGGGGACGGTCAGTGAAGAATTTATTAAGTCTAACTTTGCGAAAGAAGGCAAAGAGGTCCTGGTGTAACTTAAATTTATTCAGGTGGATACTCGGCACAAATGAAAGTCCCCTACTTAATACTTTCACATCTTCCGATTTGAGATCCACACTGGACAAATTATAAATAGGTAAGTCATGGGTCAGTCTGGAGTTACACTCTGCCGGTCCTTCTACCACCAATACTGCTGATTGCGAGTTCGCATGTATTGCTGTGGAGTGTAGTATAGGCCTGAACTCCTTCTTTGGACCTTTCTTTGGGACCAGAAAGTAACAGTAATAGATTCCCTGCCGATGTTGATACCAGGGAACCTTTTCAATGGCCGGTTTTTGCAGAAGGATAGATACCTCTTCTCGAAGCATAATTATGCGATGTACTGTACTTCTCCGAGGAGGTACCGATGGTGGAGGTGACTTGAATCTGATTGAGTACCCATTCCTCACAATATTGAGTGCCCATTTGTCCCGCGTTATCTTGGTCTACTCATCCAAGTGAAATTTTACACTTCCCCCCACCAGAGTGGGTAACAGAGCTGGGGGAAGCAAGCACTCACTGCTTAGCATGTTGTTTTGCTGCAGGGGTTGCTTGTCTTGAGCCTTCTCTTCCTCTACCAGATCACCGCTGGTGGTAATGAGATCTCGCCTGATGTTGCTGCGAAGACCAATGAGGGGTGTGAACCCTCTGCTGGTATTGACAATTGTATGGTTGATATCGACGTATGAAATCCTTTCTTTTCTCTAACCCCACCGCCTTCAAGGTATCCATATCGGATTTCATTCTTGACATCTCATCATCAGCATGAGAGCCAAAGAGTGAGATTCCGTTAAAGCGAAGGTTGAGAATCCTGTGCTGGGACTCTGGTTTCAAACCGTCTTAGCGAGGAGGATCAACAAGCACATATTACATGAGAATATCCATGGAAAGCAAGGTCTGAGGCATGGTTGTATGACATTACAACGCATGCTAATACATCGCATGCCATTACATCGCGGTTTTTACAACGACTTGCGTTGGAGGGCGCTGAACTTGGGAGTAGTATAATTTACTATTCCAACTCCAGTCTACATACAGTAGGGAAGGTGTTGGATAGTAAATTATACTATTCCTTGTCCTAGAGCGCCATCCAGCGCAAGTCGTTTTAACGACTTGCGTTCTAAAAACCGCGATGTAATGGCATCGCGATGTAACGACCGCGTTGTAAACGACGTTTCCCCTGAGGCATCTGCGGCCGTGCTTATGACTTGATTAGCCATGAGCCCTCCTTCATGTAGCATTTCTCGAAAATCCTGACTAAAATCCTGACGGTCCTCCTTTGGTAACTTCTCTGTGAATAGTGATAGAGAGTCCCAAAGAGAGCAGTCTTATCGGCCCAATAACGCAAACGTGCTGGCCACCTTCATGTAGGCAACATATGTGTTACACATTCTCTTGCCGATGGAGTCCACGGCTTTGCTGGACTTATCAGGGGGAACGGCAGAAGTGGATGCTCCAGTGGAGTTTTCTGGCCGCTGACACGATGACGGAGTCAGGAGGTGGATCAGATCTCAGAAACAGCAGATCCTGCTCTGGTGCCCTGTATTTCTAGGTTATCCGTGATGAAGCCGGTGTTAGGAAAGTGTGGAGAGCCGGTTCTAACAAGATATCGAGGGTCAAGAGGAAGGCATTTCGATGTTGAGTTTTGTAGCCCCTCTACATAACACCTCATTTAAAGTCACAATATCATCTACTGGTGATACCCTAGTCAGTGGGGTAGATGATAGAGTTGGTGAATAATCCACCTTCGAGGGCCTGGAGCCAGAGGGCCATGAAGGTGATCTTTATCTTCTTTCTCTAGGAGAGTGGGTGCCGAGATCTTGTAGACCGACTCCTAGGAGACCTTGATCTTTGTCTCCTCAAGACTGATGACCTCTGAGGTGTGATATGCCTCTCTCGTCTAGTAGGAGAATGAGAAGGAGAACGCAACAATCTGTGCCCCTCATCTTCCAGTCCCTTACGTTCCCCAGCCATCTAGGGGAAATGTTAGTCGGTTGTTCTGGAGCTGGAGAATCCTCCGCCATGATTTGAACAATCCGAAGTTCAGGGAAGGATGAAGCACTCCTGGACATCAGAACCTGGATTTCCCTCAACGTCATAGGGCCTCTTGACATTGGTGTTGGAGACCCCTCTGACCTCGTCCTTTTGGCAGGAGGGGACCTGTGGACAGACATAGGTCTTGACGTCGATCTTCTCGACGTCGATCTCCTCACCGGTGACTTTCTTGTAGCCGAAAGAGACCTTTCCTGCACCATTCTTGACGTCGACCTCGACCTTCTTGCCGGAGATCGCCTCGACGTCGATAATCTCGATGTCAATTTTGTTGATGCCTGTGATTTGGCCTGCCCTACTGCCTGCGATGACTCCCCGAGTCTTACCTGCATCGAGGTTTTCAGCCTCGGATTCGGCATCATTGTATGAGTTGCCCTCAACATCGGTGGTGTTCTCGACATTGGCACCGATCTCAACGGCGACTTCTCCTGTCGACGATGAGACTTTGTTGTCGAGCGTCTGACCGCCGCTGTTGTAGGTGAGCCTGACTTGGACCGTCTACGAGACAGTGTTGATGTCGGCCAATGGGAGGCTGACGTATGCCTGAATTTAGACTTCGTACCTGAAGTTGCTTGCATCGACTGCAAAAGAGGCTTCAACCTCAACTTCGGCACAGGAGACTTTGACGCTGAAGGTGAGCACAAGGGTATCTTCGACATGGATCTATCCCTCGACGGCAAATTTGACCGGTATCTTCTTTTTTCACCCTTTTTCTCATGCTCTGACCTTCCTTGAGAGGGGGGCTTCTTAGAGGGATGTCCTCCCCAGCCACTTGTTGACTCCATTCCTCTCTTGCATAGCATGCAGCTTAATCTTCTCCCTTTCCCTAAGGGTTCTCCTGGAAAGCTGCTGGAATTAGTAGCACTCATCAGGTCTGTGTGAAGATGGTTGGAACACAATACAGACCGAGTGCAGATCTGACTTTGCCATCTTTTTCCCACAAGCATTCTGACAGGAAAAAATGGTTGAAAGTCAGAAAAAATGATGTAACAAGTATTATAAGTACTAAAGGCATCGAGTGAAGTCAATGAAACTCACTTGAAAAAATCAATTAATGACAAAAAAAAACCACTAACTTACGAGCTCAGTGCCCCAGGATCCTCACAGAAGGAGCCTGCCTGAAAAAAGAACTGACCTGTCAACTGTGGGGCATGATGGGAGCCTGGAGGTCCTGGAGGCCTTAAAGGCACAGCACTAGTTTTTTCTGTATGCAGTCTTCTAGGCTAGTCTGCCTGCTATCATCATGCCTTTTCCTTTGTAAATAAAGCATATGTTGAAAAACAAGTTGGAGGTACATTTTTTCTGTGTTATAAAATTTTTATTTGATATGTTTTTAGGATATTTCAAATGAAAAATACAATGCAATGTTGGCATATTTGAGCCTAATATGGTAGGGCTGCATATTTAAATACATGTGTGTATATTTGTTATATATATATATATGTATATATATTTTTTTGTTAGTGCTCCGGGGTCCCCGCGTGTTGGCGGGACTATTCAGTGCTTATGACTATTGATGAGTATCCCCTGGAGGAGAAGGCCCAGATAGGGAGCACTGTATGGAGACTCATTGTTATGTTTACAAATGGCCAGAGACAGCTTCTTCAGAGAGATACCCCAAAGAAGGATTCAATATAAGCTTATTTTTTTTTACGGGACATTCATTAGTGAAGCTGGTACTGCTGCCAAGTGTGTAAGTGGCCACTGCTGGTTATCATTAAGGAAGCAGATGCAGCAGGACTGGGGGGCCCAGGGATTTGAGGGGTCCGCTGCATCACGGTTATGACTGTCTACCTTTAAAAAAGGGGCATCAGAGCTTATTTTCCTTTCAAGCATTAGGGCTGAGGTGATGATCTGTGATGGGGAGAAGAACTAAAAGATGCAGAGGAGATAGCCTGCTACTCAGGACTGAAAAAATCTTGGTTGTTTCGTCAACTGTCAAAATTATTTAGAGCTAAGTTTTCATCTTCATCATGGCTTATTTGTTCCCATTACACTACACGCGATTCGGCTTAGCAGCCTAGAGGAAGCCATGTATATTGGAAGCCTATAAAAATGTATATATTAAAAAAGATCTGGGTTAGGGTCTCTGAGCCCTACAATATATTTCCTTAGTCTATAGAGCTTAGTTTGTGCTTCACAAATCAATTGTGCCACTGAATGTCCCATTAATTGTGAATAGATGATCAGTGATGTGATCAGTTAAAACTTCTACTATATACATGTCACCTTATATCCCAAGTTTGCAGTGGGCCTGCTTCACAGTTATGAATAGATCCAAACTCATATAAGAAAGCAGTGAAGGTTAAAAACAAGATACCAGAAAGATAGTCATAGGATTTTTAAACAAAAGATTAGAGCTCTACAAAAAGTTGGCTTCTCAACTTGAAAAGGAATAAGGCGACAAGTGTAAAAAGTTGCCCGGCTCATAAAGCTACCATGGATTGCAGCTAACAGATGGCATAATTCCATTTCATGTAGTGACAAGGCTTAAGGATGGTGAGCTGACAAATGACAAAGTCTTATTCATAACAGGTATACGCTGCAGGACTTAAAAGTTGAATTTACCTGGCAATTCGCAGTGTTTCCAGGTCAGGGATAATCTTAAATGAAGCGTCTGTGGCAAACAGGGCAAATATTCTAACGGAAACAGACAAAGGATACATTATAAGATTCCTTCACAAAAAATTTAGAAATTTATAAAAAGGGAAAATATTTAGAATTTCCCCTTTGAGCGAATACCATCATGAGCTCACTATGGTGTATACTTACCCTGAGCTGTGCTATACAGGGTCTGTTCTGTAGTGGAACTTGCTGTAATGTGCTTCTAAGAATTGAAAAATGCAAAAGAAAAGAGGACATAATGTACTCAAGATCCCATGTAATGAAAACGAAAAAGTTTATTACAATCACTTTGTATTGGTTTGGAAGCATGTGGGTCTCTTACCTACAAGTCGTTGGATAATTCTGCGGGGAGCTCGTACCGAGCATCTCAAAAGGCAGGATTCTTATGTATTTCAAAATGGAAGTGTCCACCGCATATTGGGTATCTGAACCGATTTGTGAGTATCTTTGTGCAACCACTAAAGTCTCCCTGTTGGTACGGTTACTTAAAAATCCAAACCAATTACAAAGCACATAATTGCAGTGCATGCTAGTGTATCAGTAGCATATCGTTCTGGGGTAACTGGGGTCTGCAGGGCTTAAATAGGCAAGCGAACTATTGGCAAGATCATAATTAGAAAACCGTCAGGTATGTAATAGGGTGGCTACAAAGGGCTGGACTAGGTATTTATGATTGAAATAGTGTCGGCCAATTTGGAATGGTCTATTACGGTAAAAAAGAAAATCAAACCTAATCAGTCTTGTAGATATACCTGTATATCGTGATACTAATGAGACAGATGTAGAATATATTTTTATATTAATGTACTACCAAAAGATTCACTGCAATCCTGCCTGACTGCAACACGGCGCCCAAGAAGAGACATGCCTGACCCGGACTTGGCGCCCGCCGTACAGTAGATGAGCAACATGCAGGAGTAAAGCTACTGTAAGATGGCAACAAAGCTAAATACCCTTTCCTACTATACCATCCTCATCCTCTCCACCACCCGACTCCCCCGTCCGTTTCTGGACTCAAGACTTTTCAGTCACTTCAAGATCTTCAGTCTAAATCCGGTGGAACCCGAACCACATGGCCGATTCCCGGTGGAGCTGCTGAACACCTGGCTGAACAATGGCAAGAATTTCCTGCTCTGTAAATATGTAATCAGGTGCGGCCTTAGGCATGTGCAAGCTGTGCACCCGCACAGGGCCGCCAAACCCCAGGGGCCGCCACGCCAATATATATCCATAATATAATAATCCTCTGAGGATGGCTACATACTTGCGTGGCAGCCCCTGGCAGGGATTTGGCAGCCTCCGGCTTCGTTCCACTTCCAAACACCCTGACCTCCCCCCCTCCTCTTCACTGGCCTCCGCGCCTGCGTTCCTCCTGGTTCCTGATTGGCTTCTTTTTTTCCATACCCACTGCTGGCCAGCTCTGGTTATTCGAAACGAAAGAGAAAGGTGGCTCAGCAGGCTTTCGTAGCGTCACAGGAAGGGGCAATCTGGCTCCTCCTCACAAATTTTATCGTTCTGAGACGAATTCGAAAGGGTAGGAGCAGCCTTGGGGACTGGTCATCTAACGCCTTTTCTGGACGTTTTCATTAAAAAACCTTCCTGAGCTCCGGGGGGCCACGCCCGGACCCCCTCTTCCGGGGCCCACTACCTACGCTCCCTGCCCAGGGCCGCCATGAGCCTAGAGCCACCCCTGATGTAATATATAATTGTCTAAGCCTATTCGCTGTTAAAAATGTAATCCTGAGTGAATTTGCTATTTGTATATTTATATAACTCTAACCACTAGCATATGTAGTAGACCTTTGTACTTACTACCATTCGTATGTGATTTTAGAGTTTATCTGTTTGTATCTCTTCCTTGAGTGACTTTACAACTTGTACGTTTGCAATTTTTCCCTCCTTTCACTCCACTTGTATATATAACTCTAACCACTAGTATATGTAGTAGACCTTTGTACTTACTACTTATCCTATGTGATTTTAGTGTGCATCTGTTTGTATCTATTCCTTGAGTGACTTTACAACTTGTACATTTGCAATTTTTCCCTCCTTTCACTCCACTTGTATATTTGCAATATTTTTTTCTGTTTGTATCTCTTATGTAACTCATGTAAACCAAAGTCCTTATGTAACGCAACTGGTTCTTATGTAAAGCTCTCTGACACCTTTGGGTAATGTTCGCGCTATATAAAATCGCATAAAATAAAATAAAATTTAAAAAGCCGAGTAGATCTATCGACCACTAAAAAATGTCGACCATGTTTCAAAAGAACTTTATTGAACCCTAAACTATATACACAGCCATGGTTATAGGAAAATCCCTTAAGTGTTTAAATGTGACTGAAAGGTGGGAATTTATCAAGTATCAGTAATGTAAAAAGAACTTTTGGCATTTAATAGAAAACAGGTGGTACATCCTAATTTCTAATGAGGACATACATTGACAGTATTAGACAGATGTTAATGTGTAATGCATACGATCAGATAGAACCCATATTCCCCAAGATGGTAAATGGTAAATTAATATGCACACAATCCAGATATGTTAATGTGGATGTCCTAGGGTCAAAGTTTAAGTTTATATTCAGGGCTTTTTAATAGCAGTATATATCGATATTATCATGCCTTGCAATAAGTCTATAGACATGCCACACTACCAACACCTATGCATAGGACCATTAACTCACTTTTGTTTGCAATCCAAGGCAGGTAATGGGCATAGTTATCAGTACAGTAGCACCAGAGTTGCTTGTGCCCTCAGCCTGCTCTGCACCTGATGAATATTGACATTGTTTCATCATTCCATCCATCAATCGTTCTTTTTGCATTTGTCGCCCTTAGCGAGAAGGGTATGCCAAGACGTGGGTCACGTGCTCACCATGCCACTGGAGTCAAGCTAGCCTGACTGATGAGATGGTTATACCCTGAAACCGGTCCCAGCATGCTTGTTTCCAGTCCAGGGAGGACCTAGCATGGCAGTTCGGGCTGGACTGTTCCCATGGGGAGCAGGGTCAAGACTGATTTGCATATGGCTGGATCTAAACTGGAATGTCATAGTGTGCAAAAAAACGATGGATTTAGGTGCAGAACTCTGTATTGAAGTGAATGTTTGAAATGATTTCAACATTCCGTTCTTCAATTGTTCTTTTTGCATCTGCTGCAGTTTATCATGCTTCTCATTCAGAATTAATTTTGTGAGTGTTTCCTTGGTGCCTGACTTTCTGTCCTCTCTTCCTGGGTGTGGAGGGGATTGTCAATGTCATGAGGAGAGAGAGAGAGGCACCATGCAGGCACTGGCAAACTCATTGCTTATCATAAGGAAGACAAGATGACTGAAAAGGAGGAGAAAGAAAACAGATCAGGGCAAAAGCGTAATAGGAAAAGAAAATCATAGAAGGAAGTGAGTGGGGTGCCCAAAGGAATAGCGAGAACGAAAGAAAGCAATATAGGGGAAAGCATAGAGGTCAGAAAGTGAGATAGAGTAGGCATCACGAGAGGCAAAAAAAGAGAAGACGACATATACAAATTAAAAAGAACAAAAGTGGTTGAAAATGGTGCAAAAACAAACGAAGGTGAGAAAAGACAGCGAAAGAAAAATGTTGAAGTGGATTGGAAAGGCAAAATGGAAAGTAAAATATGAGAAGAGGAAGGAAGAAAATATGGAGGGGAGAGAGAAGGAGGGGGGAGATTCGAATGCAGAGAGAAATGCCAGAAAAAACAATATCATGTGGGTAAGATTTAAGGGGTGGGAATAAAACGAGAGGATGGAATAAGACACAAATAGAAGAGATGAAAGTTTGTGAACAGACCCAGTTTTAGCGGGTGAACACGTTGAGCCAGGCCCACCCAAACATGGCCCATGGCCCTCCCAATCACGGTGAAAAATGCACTTGCTAAATTCCTCTAACTTGCTCTGTGTCGTCAGCTGAACATTGTGGTGTTTTACCAGTTCCTGTTTCTTGGTACTGGAGTTGTGCGATTGTGCCAGAGTCTCTGCCTCGAAGGAGACCCAATCACACAGCTCATTTTGGAGGGATTGGCTTTATCTCCACCCACTAGTGAAGGCACATTAGAGGGATGGGGAGAGGAATAAATCCTGTGTTGAAAATTAGTACGTTTTGGTGAACATTATCTGCGCCATCTTGCCTCTTCCCCTGATGCCACACTTTTGTCGTGCGCGCCCGCCATTTTTTTAAGATGCCCCGAGCAGAACGAACCCATTTGCATGCCGCTGGCCCCTGACATAGCCCTTCGCCTTCACTAAGCCTGCACGCTGACCACCCCCTGCTTGCACCTGCCTTGAGTCATAAACCCCTCTTCGGCGCTGCTCTGCCCCAGGCCCTCATCCTGTCCCTAGCGCGACACCTCCCTGCTTCCCTTTCATGATCTCCGGCCCTTAGATGCAAACCCCCTTTTTCCCCGTGTGCCCGTTTTGTCTTCCCCGTTCCCAGGCCGACACCCAGCTCTGCCGATACCATTCCTTGCCCCTCCCCGTACAATAGAAAGCTTCCCCCATCAAAGGATCCCCGGGTTGATCAAAGCCCCCACTCCATGAGATCCGATCAAACCCCCCACATTCCGTGAATCGGCGGAATATCCGGCTGCGTGATACTCATCACCTGTTGTGACTAGGGTGGGGACTTCAACTGTAAATGTGTGTGGGAACGGGCCCAAAGGGGAGTTCCGGGAATGTCTTTTCCATACATCAAAGCTTTAACATGAATGTGTAATCTACAATAAAGTCATAAAACAGTGTATAAGAGGCCAGGCCTCAGAAATGTATCTAGAGCACCTCAGAACGATACCTTCTGTCCGTTTCGTTGTGTTCTCCTCCGGAGAGAATAAAAACCTTGTTTCCTGCTTTCCAGTCTCCAGCGCCTGCCTCTTCATTGATTAAATAACTAGAGGGTCACAGAGGCAATACCGCCGGGCAAATATCGATTGTCCCCGACCCGACTCAGGTTTTAACAATTGGCGTCCCAAGCGTGGGGCCCATCAGCGACTCGTGGATCCAGTGGGAGAGGCCCCGACGACAGAGTGAACGACTGCAACGATCGGGAGAGCTCTTGCCCAATAGACCCTCGTCTGGCAGCCGATCATCCGAACTTCACTAGTTCCGAACAGACCTCTCTCGAGTGATCTACGGTCCTGACTGGGGACCATCATGAGTGCCGTGAGAAATACGAGAAAAAGAGGACGATCGGGCGCTGGATTCGGAAGACAAGAAACTGTCCACATGGTCCGGGTAAGGTCGTGTAATCACGACAAGTTGCGAAATGATTGCTTGATTGTTTGATTGTTTAAAAATACTAGTATTGCTCTTTATTTATTTGGAGATTCACTGTCTACAAACGGAGAAACAACGGGCTCTCTCTCTTTGCAACCAGTGGAGGATAGGTAGGGCAGCAGCCGTGCTTATTTTTTTCTCCCCCACTCAATAATTACTTGAAACTGAACTGTTGTTCGCAAAACTATTGTTTCCTGGAGATTCCCTGTCTGCAAACAGGGAAGAGACCACCCTTTTTGCAGATAGTGAAAAGGGTAGGTAACGCAGATCTTTGCGGACCTACTCATTCTCCCCATTGTTATTTATTGGTCTTTTTGTTATTTTTTGATCCATGAGGTATTCACTGCCTGCAAACAACGTTGAATAGAAATATTCTGTCCAGTCTTTGCACCTAGTGATAAGATAGGCAGTGCTGACTTTTTAGTCCCTCGTTACGAGCCGTCATGTCTGTCTTCTCCCCACTGATTAATAGCCTGTTTAGCCCGGACCGTGTATTAGAGGTGGACCATATAGCTCCACTAGAAGGCACCCCTAATAAGGACATGTTCATAAACTATGGATTAGTCACCATAGCCTATAATAAATTGTGGCACAGGTATACCGAAGAGAGTCAAGACAAACAGTGGCCACTGGCAGGATCCTTTGACCTTGATAAAATAGAAACGTTAGAAATAGCCCTTCGAAATAATAAGACAACGCCAATTATGCTCGACAGTCTCGGTATGTGGCGCAGAGAGGCTATGCAACGACAGAGAAAAGACGAGGACAAACCAAGTAGAGAAATATACCGACAGGACAACCCCAGGACACCGCTACCCACAACTTATCCCCCGACACTATGCAAAAGACGACCAGACTTAGGGCCAGACCAATGCGCTTTTTGTAGGTATGTCGGACACTGGAAAGCCCAATGCCCGACTCTACTGAGCGTGAGTAAAGGCAAAGGGCCGACAGGAACGACAGACCGGCAGTACGAGAAAAAGCGCGAGACAAAGAAGAACCCGACTTACATAGACAGACTAGACAGAACCACCACGTTTGATTATGCCCGATGGCACAGATTTCGCCAGGACAATTTCAGCGGCATGCTCAAGTTCTCCTAGGTCGGGCAACGTCAAGACGGGAACCCAGCCTCGTTTCAAATTCACAGACGGAAAGAGATAATTATGACCAATAACTGTTTTATATTCGTCTTGGGTCTTTGTATGTCGTACTTGTACTGTCCCCCGTCTGAGTTTGTGTGTATGTAATGTACAAATCTGCGTCATCCCTCTACACGTGTTTCCGTATTACTCAACCTCTGTTAGCAGAAACTTAGCATAAAAGCAACCTGGAAAGAAAGAAATGGTAAAACAAAATCCGTAGACCATTAATGAACTTGAACTTTTAATTTAGCACAACAAACAAGGAATAATAACGGTAAACTGTAGAAAATGAAAGTCAAACAGAACATTCGCCCCCCCCATTCTGGAACCTTCCAAAGTAGGGCAGGGTTACGGCTACGCCCAACCAACGGCAACCCATATAAGGCGGGCCCGACCGCCAACTCTTGGTCAGGAAATCTTAACGTATGGGGGAGCCGGAGGAGAGGCAGGAGCCAGCAGCCCGGGCAGTTGTAGGTAGTCCCGCCACATGTCTCCTCGGCCAGCCGCAACGGGCCTGGATAGACTTAAGTAGTCCCGCCACATGTCCAGAGAAGAACGAGGCACCTCTTCCTTTTCCCTTCCGTAACAGCCGCAGCAGCTCTGGACGGCGGGATGTCCTGCACGTACCTCCACAACAATTTGTCCAAGTTGGGCTGGGAGGGAGAGGCGACGCGGACGAGCCTCTCCCACCTCCACCGATAGGAGGTCTCCCAGCCCCCGGCCCGACGCCGAACACCCCCAGTCAGGCGATGGTGCCAATACTTCCACAGCACCGAACACACCATGGTGGCACCCCAGTACTTGCGCAGCACCGAACGTGCAATGGTGGCCATATTTTCGGAACACCGAACCTGCAATGACTGCACTGATACTCGTGCCGCGCCGAATGCGCGCCACAGGTGGCCATACTCCCACAGCACTGAGCACAGGACTTGGGGAACACCGGATGAGGAGAGACCTTCATGCGGGGCGATGAAAAGGAGCGGCATGGAGTGCACCGGGAGAAGGAGACGATGCGGACGAGTCTCCCTCGCCCCCCCCCCCCAGGTGGGGGCATCACAGCTGCACCCCAGCTGAACGTCCCGCTTTCACACAACAGGGACCTCTTCCTTTCACTCCGAAGGATCTCTCCCACTCTTGCAAACTCGACGAGAGTGGCCCCTGTAGGGCCTCAAAATGGCGTCTGGGTCCGCTGGAAGGCGGGCCCCGGCCACTAGAGTAACTTTGACCAGCAATATAACTCGAACATTTGCCCCCTGGAGCACGAGCCCCCATCTCCGACAGCATCTCCGCAGCCTTGAAGATCCTACAAAGGTCCCCGGCGGAACCTTCGGCCTTTGCAGGCTTCCGGTAAGGGACGGCTGCCTTGATCGCCAACGAAACAAACATGACATTGCCACTCCTTCTGTTAGCATGAATTCTAGAACTGCCGAAAAGGACTCTGGTCCAAACTGCCAGAAATGGGAAACATTTCCCCCTGATGCTGCTTCCGGACTGAGCCGGCCCCGCCCAAAATGGCGCTGGTATCAATCGGAACTTACGAACACCTCGTGGTGTTCCTTCGCACTAATATAAACTTGATGTTCTGAGATTTTATATGATCCTTTGTACACTTGGCTAGAAAAGACAAGGAGAACTCACTCGACGAACAGTGCGAAAGGATCCCCGTTACAAATGTTGATTACAAATGTACAATGTATTATATTTTTATAACTGATGTAAACCTCATTTACGACGCACACGTACGGTATGCATATAGGAAATCTGATTACAACTATTATGATTATGCTTCTAAATTATGAAAATAAATGCCCCCGAACCCCCAGCCAATTAATAGACGTTTTAGTTTCTTGCAAATGAATGAGTAAAACTTTCCGATGTTTTTTATTGCTGCAAAACGACACCCCCCACTGTACGCACTTTAGCCATTGCCACGACCGGCCAAATACGACCGCACCCTCATAATCCACATGCTGAAATGATTTTGCAAAATAAAGTTTTTGAAACTATGGACGGGTATTGCATGCTTTATTTTAAAAATGTGGGATCGGTGGGAAAGTTCTTTTCTGTGCACCCTACTCTGCTCTCTCTTTGAGGTTAAAAGAAGATGGTTGCCCAGCCCTGGAGGACGGATCGGATCGACAACACGACACTCCGCCTTCAAAGTACGCGACTGACCCATGAACTCTCGCGTAGAGGAAGACCTTGACTTCCAAGGATGGGTAAAACGAACGGTGTAAATGAGGGAATGTAAAAGGAGGGTGAAATGAAATAATGTAAATGTTATAAAGTACAACGTTCCAAAGTATCAGGGAACGGAGCTGACCCAAGAACCGAAGAACCTTAGAACGCCACAGCGTTGAAAGAGGTTTAAGGATCCCGATAGTGAGATACATCCTTTGACTAGATACCTCGCACTAAGCACCTCTGGTTTCCTTTTTACGTTTCCCCGCACACGACCTATATGGACACACTACCCCCCTCGACTCCAGAAACCATATCCCCGGGGACCCTGCCCCGAGGAGGAAAGACGAGTAAGAGGTAAGTAAAGGACTTATGAATCCATGTATTTGAATATGCGCGAATGCTGTCTCCCCCACCCCCTTTTTTCCTCCCTCTGCAGGTTACATCAGAGATTACAGCCGAGGTGTGGCGAAGATCTGAAGCCTTGCCATGTCTAATACACGAAGCGGACTAGCGCCGCAAGGTGGTGTCTAAGCACGCCTGCAAACTACTCACGTATCGAATAAACCCGAAAAATTAGCACAACCTGATAAAAAGTGATCACCCTTAAACCAGACCGGACGAATGAACCCATGTCACGTATGATGCGAAACTATGAGGGAATGTGTGTGTGTGACTGAGGCGTTGACCCAACTGGTCGAAGGACCGAGAATGCGAGAAAGTGCGACAAAATGGTACCTCCTTTCTTCTTTCCTTTTTCTCAAGGCACGTCCCCTCTACCCTGTCTAATGCTCAAACTGCATGATTACAAGATTCTAACGCAGACCCGTGAATACCCTTTACTGTGTAATGCACTAAATAGCCTTTCTTGAATACACTGCCACCCTCTCTGTTGCACGTGTACTATTTAGCCTGCCGTTGCGCTCTCTCTCTCTCCCTCTCTCTCTCTCTCTCTCTCTCTCTCTCTCTCTCTCTCTCTCTCTCTCTCTCTCTCTCCCTCTATTTTTGCACTCCCACTCTTCCGAGTGATTAGCCCCGAAATTGGCAGACTGCCACCCCTAGCACACCACCTAATTGGCTTCAAATACCGTCAGTATTTGCACAAAAACTTGTCTTTAATACAATCACCCTGAGGCCGCGTCATTACCTCTCCTTTTCCGCTAGAAGTCAATGAACCGAGGTTGGGCCGTAAGGGAAAGGACAGGTAAGACGACAGAGGTTCCCTAATCTGACCCGAAATAAGGGAACTACATGTCAACGGCTCCTATGGTATAAAACAAGGACCTCAGAATACGCGACCCTCCCCTCCCCGAATTGTCGCAATACCCAAACCGGAAAAATGATCACCCCTGTTACCTCCCCTGTATCAGCCGCCCAAAAACTGGAATTATGAAACTACCCCTCATTTCCGGTTGTGAGAGATGGGTCGATTTATGCCCTTACCACAAGTTTCCTATGTCCCTGGTTGTTTCCCATAAAACCCCTGTCCTTCCTAATTAAGTAATCGGGCTGTAAAAGGTTACGTAGGATCCAGAATGATGTTTTACAAGGTTAACAGACTAGTCCAAGGTAAAGAAATCATCGAAACGAACCCCGTAGTAGTTGAAAAACAGGTAGCCATGTTCGTCTCTCAGCAAAATACCTGTGTAGTACCATGTTGACGACTCACAGTACCCTTTGTAAATGTAAAACTCTAGAGAACGGCATATCTTTGCCAGGTTCGTCTCACGAAGGTGGGTCACCATCAGATGAACTGTCGTGACTGTAATAAATAATTGTAAAGGAAAGTCATAGTAAATCCAACAGGCCCGTCACCGGTCATTCATATGCCAGTTGTGAACACTAATATAACGGGCATTTTCATTCTTTGCCTGGAGCTGGGAGAGAAATAGACTTTTTGATTATCTTCATCTGCAAATTCTCTAAAGACTGTCTTTTCAAACTTGTTTAAGGGTACTGCTGTTGGAGGAGAGAAGGACCGGATGTGGGAGCACGAGGCCTGACTGCAGACTAAGGAACACCTGCGACATTAGCCAAGGCGAGACCACGACAGAAAAGAGCTGCAGGACGAGGCACTGTTTTCGACAACATGAGAAGAAAGGGTCGACCTGATGCCCCTGCTCGATGTCCAGTGTTGGTCGACAAGTCCCCGCTCTCTGAATTCGGTCACACGCCCGCCTATTTGAAGTCTCTCGTTCCCCTAGTTTGTTCCTAATTTGGCCTTGCTCCATCCCCCTTTTCCTCTGACCTACCCTATGGACTGTTTTGTACGCTCTTCTTCCATCTGAACTTTCTGACAATCACCTCAAAGGACACAGGGCGATGAGGACCTTTCCGACCAGAAACGCGAGGAAAGGGTCGTGCCCTGCAACGCAGAACTTAGAACAGAGCTGGACTTGTAGCTCCACCGCCGGTGCTCAACAGCGCCAACGAAAGGCAACAAAGAATGATGAGAACTCGTTAAACTTCGAACATTTGACATCCCCAATCGCCGTTTCTGCTAGACCTCATTTCTCTCCCAGCCGCCATTGTATTGATCATGCTCCAATCCGAACCTGATATATATGTAATAACCTGCCAATATGAAATATGCTTGCTGCTCTCGCTACAGAATCGTTTTTGTATTGCATTCCTATGACTTTCCTGCTAAACAAATTGATCAAAGTTTATCAAATAGGCCCACCTCCTAAAAACTAGAAATGTTAAAATGTATTGTTTACAACTCTTTTCCTCTAGGGTTCCTACCGTTTTCTTTCTCATGCCCACCACAATAGAACCGAGTAGAAAATGAACCAGCAAGATGTCTTGAATATGTTAAAGGGAGGACTGTTGAAAATTAGTACGTTTTGGTGAACATTATCTGCGCCATCTTGCCTCTTCCCCTGATGCCACACTTTTGTCGTGCGCGCCCGCCATTTTTTTAAGATGCCCCGAGCAGAACGAACCCATTTGCATGCCGCTGGCCCCTGACATAGCCCTTCGCCTTCACTAAGCCTGCACGCTGACCACCCCCTGCTTGCACCTGCCTTGAGTCATAAACCCCTCTTCGGCGCTGCTCTGCCCCAGGCCCTCATCCTGTCCCCAGCGCGACACCTCCCTGCTTCCCTTTCATGATCTCCGGCCCTTAGATGCAAACCCCCTTTTTCCCCGTGTGCCCGTTTTGTCTTCCCCGTTCCCAGGCCGACACCCAGCTCTGCCGATACCATTCCTTGCCCCTCCCCGTACAATAGAAAGCTTCCCCCATCAAAGGATCCCCGGGTTGATCAAAGCCCCCACTCCATGAGATCCGATCAAACCCCCCACATTCCGTGAATCGGCGGAATATCCGGCTGCGTGATACTCATCACCTGTTGTGACTAGGGTGGGGACTTCAACTGTAAATGTGTGTGGGAACGGGCCCAAAGGGGAGTTCCGGGAATGTCTTTTCCATACATCAAAGCTTTAACATGAATGTGTAATCTACAATAAAGTCATAAAACAGTGTATAAGAGGCCAGGCCTCAGAAATGTATCTAGAGCACCTCAGAACGATACCTTCTGTCCGTTTCGTTGTGTTCTCCTCCGGAGAGAATAAAAACCTTGTTTCCTGCTTTCCAGTCTCCAGCGCCTGCCTCTTCATTGATTAAATAACTAGAGGGTCACAGAGGCAATACCGCCGGGCAAATATCGATTGTCCCCGACCCGACTCAGGTTTTAACACCTGTCCTCTTTTCGACGCGGGAGATTTGGATTTCCAGCTGCTGTTTTTTTAGGCCATGGGGCAACTTCTACTGTTATTTGGGGGCTCCATCCTGCTCCAAATGCTACTCTGGGCATCACCTTTCCTGACCATGCAGTTTTATAAGATAATGCATGGTGTGTGGGTCGGTCTGACGCCGTTCCCACAGAAAAATGCTGGCCATTTGTTCACGTTTTTGAGATTCTGCAAAGGCTTGGACGTGATCCATAAATAAACTTAATGTAAACAAATTTGCTTTCATTTTAAACATTCTCTTTCTGATTTTGTTTACTTTAATTATCAATCGGGTCATATGCGGAACTGTAAATTGCATTTGTCTTATATTTACTATATTAAGTAAGAACGGGGGAAAAAATACCGACCTTAGGGGATGTTACTCATTTTTGTACTATCTGGGACACTACAATTCCACCGAGGCTTGCATAAAACAGGCTATGTGGCAACCCTATGTGAGGAATGTAACACCTCCAAATGTTTGAATATTTTGATACAGGTTATAGACGGGGAGTCAGTGATCTATTTTAGAGGGATTGGATACTTTGGGTGTAATCTAGGGATGATGGGGTGAAGATAGGACATCAGGATCAGACTGGCCTATAGGGCAACCAAGTAGTGCCCAATGGGCTAGCCTGACAGATCAATGTGTGGGACAGTTTTCTAGCAGTTTGTGGACCTATTTTATAGTATGGTGGGATGGTTTTTATTATTACGTTCGTTAATCTTTATTTCGGCAATTTTGCCCAAAAAGATACAACATAAAATCAATACAGGTAAGAAATCAGACATCACTGCTACTTCAAAAGCGGGATAACACACAGGTGCAAGCTAGTGGTTCTCAAGGACAATACCCCCATAGACAATAATCTGAGGTGTTAAAACAGTCGAGTGGTTCAGAACTGGTTAGTTATTTAAGAACAATCTGTAATATTACGAATTATAAAAAATAAAAGCAGTTTAACATTACAGCTAAAAATCTTACATAGATAACATGTAAGTTGTTACACTGACTGGTGCATTGCCTGAATCAAGATTAGAGTGCCCTAGAAATTAAAAACAATCTTTTGTGCCAGACTGCTTCGAGGAATTTGGCCACTGCAAAGACGGTTGCACTTGAGAGGTCAGTCTTGAGTATTCTGAAGGCCTCGGACCAGTTGACAAACCCTAGATTTCTACAGAGTGGAATTATCCAAAACCTTCTAGCAGCAGTGTAGGCAGGACAGAAGAAAACTAAGTGCAAATCATCTTCAAGCCTACAATTGCAGCCGGGACAATTTTCCAGAGAGTGCTGTTTCCATTTACTGGTAAAGCCTCTTAGCGGAAGAGTGCCATACCGCCATTGCAAATATAATTTCCTGGCCAGATTCGGGAAAATATAGTCAAGAACTGTCTCAAACTTGTAGCAATCTTTGACTCCAAGAAAAGTGTTAGTTATAGAGTCTGGGCGTGTACTCTGCATATGGGATGCTAGATTGCAAGCATGGAAGGTTGCCACCAGATGTTTGCGAGTCAGTCCCTGACATGCCACTTTAGGGTCACTCCATAGGGTCGGAAGGCCGAGTCGGGAAAACTCAGTTTTTAAGTATTTGAACCAGGGGATATTCTCTATAGTAGGGAGAGCAAGAATTTCCTGCAGTTCCTGCCTATAGTTGGCTAACTCAGGAGTGGACCACAATCTTCGCCAGAAGGTTAAGGGCCTTACCCCATGTACTTCGTCCAGAGGTTTTAAACCCAAATCCAACCTAAGGGGCAAAAGGGGGGTGCTAGCCGGTAACTTTAAAAGTTGTTTAAGAAACTTATTTTCGGCAATTACTAGATCTTTTTTGCACACACGGCCCCAGAGTTCACTACCATAGAGGATCGCACCTCTGGCCTGGAGTCTAAAGATCTCCAACGGGGGGCCTATTGGTCTAACAGCTGATTTGTTAGAGTTAACTAGCCTAATTATTCCCCCTGCTATTTGAGCTAGTTTGAGCTGGGACTTAGTTTGGTGATCACCCCATTCCAGTTTGTCATTCATGGTTACACCCAGGTACTCAAACATGAACACTCTTTCTAACCTGTTCAGGCCTATTGAGGGGTTGGGGCGTGTTTTTTTAGGGGGGTTAAAAATCATATACTTAGTTTTGAGAGCATTGATTTCAAGACCATGCTCTCCACAGAATGACTCAAAACCCTCCAAGATACGCTGAATCCCCATTGGGGATTTCGACAGCAGCAGGGTGTCATCCGCAAACATAATTGCGGGCACCCTGCTGCCGCCGAGCCTGGGTGCATCTATGTTGGGGACCTTATTTAGGTAATCGATTACCCCGTTGACGAAGAGGCAAAACAGGGTCGGTGCTAAGACACATCCCTGCCTTACCCCTCTGCCAACGGGAAATCTTTTTGAAAGGCTGCCCATCCTCCCGCACCTAACCTGTGCATAGTTGTTTGTGTGCAGACGAACAATGATATCTAAAAGATCGAGGGAGGATACCCAGGTTGGAGAGTACCATCCATAGTTTACTCCGCGGAACCAAATCAAAGGCTGCGCGGAGGTCAACAAAGACGGTGTACAGCGTGCCGCCCTCCACCCACACCGTCTTCCAGAAGAGGAGGGCCAGGCGAAAGATTTGGTCCGTGGTTGAAACCTTACTCCTGAACCCAGCCTGGAACGTACTTAGGATTGAATGATCTGTCATCCATTCCTGCAGGCGGTCAAGTATCAGCCTCGCAAAGACTTTTTGTGAAACGTCAATGAGGCTGATCGGCCTGTAATTGGCCGGGAGCAGAGGAGAGCCCTTCTTGAAGATTGGGACAATCTCTGCCCCCAGCCAAGTACTAGGGACCGCCATTCCTCCCAAGAATTGCATTAAAAACGTCCAATGCTTAAATAGATCTCCCGGTATTTTATCTAACCCGGGAGCTTTACCCGATGGCAGCTTAGAAATTAAATTCAAAACCTCCCCCAATGAAAATTGCATTGCCTCGGTGTGCTCCGTAGTGTTAGAGTGCGGGTTTGACCCATCAGAAAGTGGGAGGTGATCAGAAAGTGGGGAGTGATCAGTTGGTAACCCATCATGGGGGTTGACCAAACCAGGGATAACCTCTTCATATAGGCTGCGAAAGTGGTCCTCTCACACCGCAGCCACTATATTGGCCTCCAAGGCTGGAGTCGGCTCGGCAGACCCTGTTCTCACTATCTGCCAGAATTTACGAGCATCTCTGGCCTGAAGAGAGGCCAGCATATTTTCCCAGTTGGAATGGTCCCATTCGACCTTAGCGTGGTGGATTACTTGCTTCAATTCCGCCCGCCTTATCTTGATTAACCCTATGTCCTTAGGGTGCTTCAACACAGCGAGAAGGTCAGCCTTTGCCTTCCTACAGGCTGCATTGAACCAAGAGGCTCTATGCCCCCTGCGGGGCCCTTTCCGAGCAATTGGATTTAGAAGTTCCGCAAGGGTGTCCACCAACTCCAAATGGAGGGTGCCCAGCTTGTGGAACAAATTTGCTGGGGAAGGTAGAGAAATAAGGGCCCGACGCGTTCGAATGTGGGGAGGATCCGTGCATAGAGCTCGGAAATGTGTGTGGGATTATCGAGGAGCTTGGCCCACCTCACTCTGCGCCTATCATTAGTTAAAATTAGCTTTGAATCTAAGGGTGCCTGTGCCAGCTGATCACCCATGGGACCACTGGGCGAGACCATTGAGAGAATCAGCGCATTGTGATCACTGTCAGTTCTTTGCACTACCTCAAAGTCAAAAACCTTGTTCCAGTCAAATGTCTGAACAGGGATGTAGTCTAGGTGAGACTCCGGCCCTGGTTTGTTAAAGGTGGATTTCGCAGGAGTGTCACCCTTAGTTCGGCCATTGCAAGCCCTCAGGGAGTTGCTGAGGGTGAGTGCCAAGATTTGAGTTGCTAAGGGGGACCATGGCGTTGCTGGGGGGCCCTCTAATTGCGGAATTTCCCACTGGTCATCCTCCTCCAGAAGTGCTCCTTCCAAGGTTAAAGTTAGCGGCTCGTACTGACAGTTAAAATCACCCGCCAGGAGGATCCTAGCACCCTGAGGTATTGTGGCCAGAAATAGGGAAAGCTCATCGATGGTGGGGGAGGGCTTCGTTATTGCCATCGGTCTCGAATACACATTTATTAGTGCGAGTTGAGTATGGTTTGGCCATTCCAACAACACGCACTGAACATCCAGGGAGTTGGTTTTAAGGACCCTAGCCTTACAACCCAGATGCGATGCCACCCATATACAGAGACCCCCCGAAGGCCGTCCCTTCCCCTCCCACTTAGCTGGAATTGCGAAGGCTGCATAGCCGGATCGCCATTTATCCTCCCTTGCCCATGTCTCCTGAAACAGGCATACATCCTGTGTGTCAATGAAGGACCCCCACTCAGAGGAGTCTAGTTTGGCCTGAAGTCCCGCCAGATTCCAGGAGCGAATGGACAAGCAAGAAGCATGCCCATCAGGAGAAATACCCGGGGAATCGAGGGTGGTAGCAGCAGAGGTTCGATAGGTTGGAGTTCCGGACAGGTAACACCCTCAGCGGGGGGAGAAGGGAGACAATATAAGGTTCCCCTCGTAAATCTAGTTAGCATATTTAGCCCCTGGGTCGAGGATGACATAGTTTGTGTTGGAACTACTTTGGGACTGTTATAAGCGGTGCCAACAGGGCCACTAGCGTTTAGTTGGCCACCCGTGCCCTGTTTAGACTGTGATCTTCAATCACAATCGTCCATACCTGTGAACACATCAAACCTGTTTGCAGTCTCCAGGGGTGTAAAAGGTCTCAAATAATCCATTCTCCTATCGGTGTTTCTATTGAACCTAGGAGGTACCATGTTCCACCCAAAGGGATCAACAGCAGGTAAAGGGTGTGGTACGTGAAGCGAGTGCCTGGTATTGTACGGTATTAGAGGGATGGTCTGATAGGGTGCCTGACCACCAATATAGGTGGGGGAGAGCATTAGGGATCTGGGGTAGAAATAAGTCAAGGAACGAGGGACGATACAATTGCTGCCGCTACCTAAAGGCCAGCTTAGTATATGATTGACCGCTCGTGGGTCTCTGAAGTTGACAACAACTAGGTCTCCCTCAATGTCCTTGACCCTGCTGCCCAGCCATGGGAGTCGCCGAACGTGCACAATCTCACCGTTAATGTTGTGTGTGAGTGGTCTAAATTGGCTAAGCCAGTGCATCATTTTATTTTTCAGCTGGGGAAATCCTTCCCTCTTATTGTCTGGAAGTGTAGGGACCCCTGTCAGGACAACCACAAATGGGGCAGCTTCAGGGGGTAGCTCTACTTGGGGCACTTTATGCGTTAGTGCCCTGGCATGTCTGGTGCTTCCCCACACCTCCCGTGTGTTTCCTACAGATACTTTTTCAGGTCCCCTCGAGGCTTCACTAACTGCGTTTGCGACTGGTTTGTTTACCTGCTTAGGGGGTGGGGCCCTCTGGAACTTGGTGTTTGTAAAATTAGTAGGTTGGGATATAACTATTGGGACATTGGGGATACGCGATGTCACCGAGGCTGTGAGTGGCACAGCACCACTCACCAGTGCCGTGGTTGATCCATCGTTATTACAAATTGCAGACTCAATATCCTCTAGCCTTTTCTCAACCCTCTTCAGCCTCTCAATTATGGGCAGGAGAAAAGACCTTATTAGGAGTTCCATGCTGTCCAATGAGACGGCAGAAGGTACTTCCTTTAGAATGGGGTCAGCAGGAATAGCAGTTGGGGCAGTAGTGTTCACCACCTTTACAACTGGTGTCAGTGGTAGGGGAAGTATCGAGTTTGACATATCCACTAGTGCGGCCATTGAGGCCGGGGCAGTTCTGCTGCTATGCTTTGAAGATTTGCCAAAGTCGGAATGGCTGATCTTGGGCTTTAGCGGGTCCCCCCCCTTCCGTCTTCTTTTGCTTGGTGGTGGGCCATGGACCTTAAGAGACACCGGTTTCTTTAACTTATTTTGAGCAGTTTTGCCCCGGGCAGGAGTCCGGGTGATCGGATCAACATCTATGCTAATGGGACTGGGAGGAAAAGTATCACTTATAGACTGGTCAGTAAGGACCAGGGGTATGGGAGTGCAGTCTCGTAACAGGTGTGGGACACTCTCTAGGGATAAAAGGTCTTCATTACTATCAATACATCCTACACTGGGGGAGGGGGCATGAAGCGGGAGGTCTGTAGGAGCCCTGTTCTTCATACATTCGACAGAGCGCCGGCGCACTGCCCGGCGCTCTGCCAGAGAATTTTCCCTGTCTGGGCAATGGGAGCCCTTGTAAAATAATTGTCAAGTGTGCCGTAATTCATCCCCCCCGTCTTGTCTGGAAGAGCTATTTCAGGACTCTGGGCCATAGCAGACAAGTACACCTACTATTGAGGGCAGTAAATGAAGTAAGAAGAGCGTAGGCCCAGCCCGGCCTCACTCGGCCTCTGAGGGCCTCTGAGGGCCCGCCCTTTGCCCGGGCTTCGCCCCGTGCTCCGTTTTCCGGCGCGGAGTGAGCTGGGTAATTTTGTACCTCCAAGTCAGGGGGGTGGAGCCGCTGCGGGAAGAGGCTGCAGGTGTGTCCTGTCCCTGCCTCGCAGTCCCGCAGCGGTGCAAACAGGAACTTCGGCACACCCGTAGAGCGGGAGCCGCGCCTGTCAAAGTCCGGTGATAAGCCTCCAACAGCGCTTGGAAATCCCTCCTGTGAGAAGCAGCAATGAGTGGCACCCGCGAAGCGGGTGCCGCGAAAAGTTATTGGCAGCCAAGCTGGAGGGTGGAGCCGCTGCGGGAAGAGGCTGCAGGTGTGTCCTGTCCCTGCCTCGCAGTCCCGCAGCGGTGCAAACAGGAACTTCGGCACACCCGTAGAGCGGGAGCCGCGCCTGTCAAAGTCCGGTGATAAGCCTCCAACAGCGCTTGGAAATCCCTCCGGTGAGAAGCAGCAATGAGTGGCCCTATTATTGATTTCCCATATATTACCACAAATATTGCCTGCAGTAAACCCAAGTCCCTGCAAAATACCCATACACTGTGTCTTTACAAGTTCAAAACTGGCCTGATTTGCAAATGTGGGCCACATTTTTTAACTATATAGTTAGCTAGGAGGGCTACTTTCATTTTAGTGCCTGGGTCGGGTTTTTTTTGTCCCCGTCCAACCCTGTAGGAGAGGTACTCTGGTAAGCAGGAAACAAGAGATACCAGGGTGCAGTAGGTGCAGTGGCACTGGGGCCCAGGGGCAAGAGGCAAGAGGGGGACACAGATCCCTGATTATTTCAGTATTCCACAGTTCAAACAGGGGACTAATTTTCTTTCTTGCACTAGGGCCCATGACACACTGGTTAGGCCACTAACAGATACCAGGGATGAAGAATCGTGGAAGTGAGTCTTTTTACGTTTTTTTCCAAGTTTATAATTATAACCGAACATTGTAACTTCTTCCTCAACTATTGGAGGCTTCTTGATGTGAGAACACAATCCCCCTTTCTCAGAACTGCAGTGGGGTCGGCAGACTGGTGTGGTGGGATCGCCTGGACCCTGATGGAGCCAGATCATTCATAGTGTTATAACATAAAATAATGGGGTCAATCTGCAAAATGCGAGGAGAGGGGCCTGAGCCTCCTGTATCTCACAGATATTCATTCACCTTGGGATGAATGGGGCCTTCTGAAGGGCTGACTCGGATTAGCGGGAATGCACAAATCATTTAACATAGCATCAATGATCCTTATTTGTACGTAATTCCATACTGGAGAGGTAGCTCATATCTGGAGGAAGAAGCTTAGCCCCTTATTAGGGGCTTAGGGTTTGATCCCCTGTGATAAGTGTCAACCAACTCTTGTGAAAGAGGCACACCCCTAAAGGTAATTTAGGCTGACCTGTCAGCCAGTTGCATGCCTGGTGCTTGTGGTGATGCGTTGCCTTTTGCTCTACTCCACAGCCACCATCACTACAAAGATTGGTGTAGTTGCACTAATAGAGTAAAGGAGAGATAAACCCAGAGTGAGCTACCATGAATCGGATGGCTGGGCGCTACGCTGCCCACATCCAGATTCCATCTATCTGGGATGAAAGGTGGCATCCTATTGGTGGCCCTTTTTCTGGTAATTATGATTAAATGACATCCTGAAACTTATGGGAAAGGAGCTTTTTGGGGGTAGACTGTAGTTATTCACCCGCATCTTTTGGACCCTTAACATTTGATCTTGAGGATTTTTTCTGCACATTTTCACTTTGAGTCTCTGCTTTGCTATCAATTCTTGCAGATTTCTGTTACATTCACATATTCTTGCTAACCTTCCTAACTCCTTTTACTCAGTTGTCTGAGATTGTAGAAATGCGGTTTTAACACTTTGACATAATATGGAGACCCCAAAGGACAAGAGGATTGCAGTCTGGAGAGTTGAAGATTTCAATCCCTATTACAACAGTTCTGTTTAGTTCTGTTTAGGTCGCCGCTGTGTAGGTGGACAGCTTCCCTTCATGTAAAGGACATTGTTTCCAGTCTACACTTTAAACTCACAAATCATTGGTATTCTCGGGTGTTCAGCGTGGAAAGTGGAAGCTGTCGAGGGTGCCAGAAGCCGTTCCCTCAGCAAGAAATGGGGCCGAAGATCCCCGAAGGGAGAATTGTGAGGGGGAAGACGCAGAGCGTATTGGCGACGGCTCCCTCTCCGAAACTTGGGATGCCGGTGAAGCTCCGCAGAGGTGCTGGGGCCGGAGCAGGGACCACTGGGCAGGCGAAGACAAATGGCAGAAAGGATCCACCACGAAACTCTGTGACCCGGACAGAGATTGCAGAGGAGAAGAAGGCAAAGGCGGGGCTCCGCCCCAGCAACATCCGCTTGAGCTATCCATCCTGGAAATGCTGCGAGCCTCCAAGGGACGAAGTTCTGCCCCCTCGAGCCCAGAGCAGCAGGAACAGCCATATGAACATGCAGAGACTCAGGAAAAGGAGAAATCCATCGAAGAACAGCAATGGATGTGAACAAAGAGGTAACTTTATCCCCTCCTAATTCTACGGAAGTAATGACTGGAGGAAGCTGTATATATCTGGCTGAAAGGTCTGGAGTTCAGCCTCCAAGGCAGGTGGGGGGATGGATGGTGTTACTGAGGCTAATACCCTACAGCTCCCGCAGGGTACTGTGCAGCTAAAGGTGCAAGGTCCTGGCTCAACTCATAGTGAACAGGATTTTGAGAAACAATGACTGTTTTTTTCCATGTTGGATGAGGCATGGTAGGGCGATGGGTCTGGGACAGAGTCATTAAATGAGTCTAGCAAGGATGGCAACATATCAGATACAAGCAAAACTGACCCAATGGCCACAGCATGTAAAATGCCGAAAATGTCAGGCCGATCTAATCCGCACAAAGAAGATCTAAAATGGGATTATTCAGGGGCAGAGCTTTTGCCTAGCACCGCAATATTGCCTCCTCAAGACTCTACTCCCCCAACACTGCCAACTAGACTCTACTCCCCCAACACTGCCAACTCTAGATACTTTTCTACACTGCATACTTTCCCCCCACGAGGAAACCCGTCAGGATAGTCGGCGGTCCCAGACAGCTATGAAAAAAACCCAAGGATCAGAAAGTAAAGTGGCAAAAACTTGTAGTGTAATTGGAGAGCGCTTGTCTAATCTCGAAACTAGAGCAGAGGCTCTTGAGAGCGATTTGGTTGACACCTGAGCACAGACAACAGTGCATGAGGCACAGCTGGTCGACATACCGTGGAAGTTGGAGGACCAAGAAAACCGACAGCGCCGCAACAATCCATTGATTCTTGGAGTTCCGGGGAGCAAAGAGGGGTCAGACGCCCAGTCAGTTCAGTTCAAAAAGCTTTATTCGAATTGTAAAAACAGTTCATAAAAGCATACAATAAAATACATCTATTTGAATTTCATCATGATTACAAACAAAGTCATAAAATACATAGTAATTCATTAAAATATTTAGTATCTAATTAAAATAGCGAAACCATATATCAAACTACACAAAATGAATTAAAATTTTCGGATGGGAGGCCAGTTAATCTAATACGATAGAGCTTCGTAATCTTAGTACTACTTTCAAAAAAGCAGTTACTGTAATAATTGTATGGTGATCGGCCAAACAACGCAATTTATTGTAAGCCTCACGGGACTTTCGCACTCCCCAAGTACGCAATAGGGGCCTTAAAATTTGTCTCCTTGGATGTGCGTAAAAGGTACAATAAAAGGTAAAATGAATGTTAGACTGGAAAGAAGACATGTCACATGGGCAGATTACTTTCTCCTTGGACCATTCCTTACGTATTGGGAGCATAATTATCCTAAAAAAAAAATTCCAACCTAAAATAAGTTAGTAGTCTACGGTCATAGAAAGGCTGAACTATTAAGAGATAGAGCTGGATAGTGTTATGGAGGATGACAGCATCATGATTTTTTACTGTTATTTTTAACCTCTCATTACTCCATCTCTTAATTTCAAGGTGCTCCATCAGGGCCTTTTTTAGGGTTGTCCGCGACACCAGGTCCAATGATGAGGGATTTAGGAAATATTCTGGGTGGCCGATGTCATTTACAAAGCTCTTAATATAGGAGAACCACTTTACGTTTTTTACTCCCTCACTTTGTAGACAGTCCTCTATTATCATTCTATTAAGGAAGGTGGCCGGATTGGTCCAGATGTTATGCCAAAATAATATTGGTGCCACCCTTATGATGTCAGTAATATACACTACTGCCAGTTCCTCGTGAAGTACGTAAGTAGACGTGCTAGGCGGTAATGCTAAAAGGTAGCGTAAAAATTTGTTTTCTGTACATTGAATTACTTCAGCCGATAACCATCCCCACAGGCCAGCACCATATGTACCTATCGAAACACATTTTGCTCTATATATCTGAAGGAGCTCCCTAGGAGGTCTTGACCCTATTTTTTTTTAAAGTTTAAAAGAGCTCCAATGGCTTTATTGAACAAAAGGGCTCTGGCCTTTACTGCTGGTTTCCAACTGCTGCGACGATCAAAGAGAACTCCTAAATAACAGAAAGTATCTGTTACTTCCAGCGGTTTATTTTCTAAAAAGATGCTACATGAAGCTCTCACTTTCTTTATACCACAGGACATTGTGAAGGTTTTTGATATGTTTATATGGAGGCCCCGTTCAGTCATAAAAAGTGCAAAGGTATCAACGGCCCTTTGAAGTCCCCTCTTGGTCTTCCCTTAATAACAGGGTAATCGTTATAACTCTGCAACAATTTAGCGCCCACACCGTTAATGTACAGATTAAACAACAGGGGTGCCAAAATGCACCCCTGTCTAACACCTCTGTGGATCCGAAAGAAATCTGTACATTCCCCCTTCTTTCCATATCTAACACGGGCCCCCGCACCAAAGTATAGTTGTTTGATGAAATTTAAAATATTTATGTCCAGCCCTATGTCCCCTAGTGTTTGCCATAAAAGATCATGCCTTACGCAGTCGAAGGCAGAGCTAAGATCTACGTATGTAATGTACAAGTTATTAGCTCTGGCGTGCGTATATTTGGCAGTTATGAGGGCTAAATTCAAACCCTGCTCTATGGTTCCCCGCCCACGCCTAAACCCATATTGGAGCGGGGAAAGAATGTCCTTCTCTTCAAGCCATTCTTGGATTCGGGATAGAATGATCCTGCCTGCAATCTTCATAAGGCCGTCTAGAAGAGAAATCGGCCGATAGCGGGCAGGATCATTTCTTTCCCCTTTTTTGAATATAGGAACAAGGACTGACTCCTGCCAGGTTTTTATGAAGCCGACCTTGTTAGAGCAGTTAAGGACGTTGGTAAGAATAGGAGCCCAGAGATCAGGGAAAGTTTTAAAAATATCAATTGGGACATTATCAGGACCGGGGGCTTTGGCAGCCGAACTTTCTTGTAAAGCTTTTTGAACCTCATGTAAATTAAAACAGATATCTATCTGGGTTCTAGATCCCTGCGTTTCTATGATGGCTCCCATGATAATGGGAACTAGCGAGCAGGGGGAAACGCTATAGAGTCGCTCGAAATGGAGAACCCATTATTGCGCAGAAATGGCATTGTCTATTATAGGGCCAGTGCGCTCCTGATAGTAAGGTGCATTTACGGCCTTCCAAAAGGCCACATTATCCCTTCTTTCTGAAGCCTCCCGTAGTGTATTCCAGGCATGAGTTTTAAGATCTTGTTTCCTGACCAATAGTGCCTTGCGGTAGTTTAGCCTCGCAAGCTTAACCTCGGGTCTACTCACTGTGGATGAATGAAGGGCCTTCTTTAGGGTCCTCAGTGCCTTTGTACGTTTTGCGTCAAACCAGCCCCTGGGGCCCTTCGAGGAATTAGAAAAAGTTCTTGTTAGTAGGTTTTTTATAGAAGAACAAATTTTACCAAACGCCTCGGTCACCTTCAACGGGTCACCCTCTAAGGACAGACAGACATTAAACTCACTAAAGGATGAGCTCTCAAGATTTTTTTAAAAGGATTCCGGAACGACTTTGTTCCACTTGATGGTAAAACCATTTTTTTGGCCCAAGATTGGGTTAAAGTCATAATTTGGACATATAGCAGAGGGTTTACTATTTAACTCAAAGATAAGTGTCGCTAGTATGGGATAGTGATCACTCATTGGGGAACGAAGGGTCTCCCAATCTGCTACCAGAGAAACGTACAGTGATGAGTATACTATGAAATCTATTGTTGTCTTCACACCCCTACCATTGAAAGTTGGAAAAAATTTCTTGGGTGGGTTACAAAGCTCGTTAAAAAATACAAGCGAGAAATCCCCCATTAATGTATTAAATAAGTCCCCAGCTTTTGTGTGGGCAAAGTGATAACCTGTTGCCCCCTGTTCATCCTCATCTGTACCACATACCCCCTTAGTACTCATAGGGCAGGTTGAACAATTAAAATCACCTGCCCAAATGACAGCCATATCCCCCGATGTTCGGTCTTCTAAAGAGTTTAGTGTATTAAACAGATTTTTAAATGTTTTATCCAGGTCTAATACTGGGATGTTATTGTAGAAGTTTATAAAGGCCAGGTTTTTATGGTGACCCCAAGATCCCAGTAAGATTTGGAAATATGAGTTATCCAGGAATGACTTCCGAATAATCGGGCCCGTGGTAATAGACACGTATGTGGCTAAACCTCCCTTTGCTCTACCTCTTTTACTGGGGATAGCTGGAGTAAAGAATGTCTGATAGCCCAGTATGTGTAGTGGTTCTATTACCCACGTTTCTTGGGTGGCAATAATCGAGTGGGTTGAAATGATCGAATGCCACTGGGAATCTTGTATTTTAGTGGCTAGACCTGCCACATTCCATGTCATGACCGTACCCCGAGTTTCTAGGTTGGGCAACGGTAACAACTCTGGATGAAAAGGGATAGGAGAAGCGACATTGATATTTGGGGGTAATAAAGTTTTAACAGGTAGAGGGGTTAAATAGGAATGAGAAAGATCGTTTTGGAGCGTGGGGTGATTAAGTCAATCCACACTATCTAATCCTAGTAGGGCATCATATCTATTTGTAAACAGGGGGAAAGACAGATAGTCTTCGTGTTGCCTCTGGGATTGGGGAGCCTGATGTTGTCTTGGAAAAACCATGGACCTAGGATAGAAATAATCTAATTGTTTTAGATGTATCCCTAGGGTTTCTTTCTCCTGATACCATTCATTCAGGAAGGTCATCACTCTATGGTCTCTAATATTTATAATTATAATGTCACCACTAATGTCCTTTTGTCTTACTCCCATCCAGTTAGCCCTTCTTACATGTAAGATTTCCCCGTTGATGTGTGGAGGTAGTGGTCTGTTCTGTTTTAACCAATGAATTGTTTTATTTTTAAGACTCCCATGATCTTCATATTGAGCTAGTAGTAACTCAGGGACCCCTGTTAGAACTGCGACATACGCAGCATATTCTGGGGGGAGCATAATTGAAACCTCACGATAATTTCTCCTGTAGGGCTTATATTGAACTGGGCCATTATTTTTTCCTGCTGCCAGGGGTACAGATAACGAACTTTTTGCACCCCTTACATCTGGTACGTCAGTGGCAAGTGTTTTTTCTTTTGAAACTGTCCCCTCCCTTGCTTCCCCTGTATTGCCTAAGCCCTGCGTGATAGGAACTCGAGAGCTATCTCTACTTTGGGCAGGAATTGTAGCGGGTGGAATTTTGGACATAGAAAGATTCCCGTTAGATTTACAATAAGCTTGTCCTTGCGCTGATTTAGTTTCCAATCTGGGCGCTTTAGTCTGGGAAGCTGGAACAGGATTAGATTGTCTAAGAGGAACATTCTTAGGTACTTGTTTAGTTAGTTCCTTTAAGAGTTGAGTGTTAGTTTGTGTATTGTTTTCCAACTCTCCCAATTTGTCAGTGATTATTTTTAACCTGTGTACAATTGGAAGTACTAGGGTTTGCATTAGGGTTTGTATGCTTTCTACAACCTCCTTAGCAAAGGAAGGTTGAATGGCAGGAGTGTTTAAGATAAAGGGTTGTTTTGTCCTCAATTCCCCCGAGGGTATCGTAATTTTCCCTTGTTTATTCTCTGGTCTTTTCCTCGATTTTACGTTTCTCGCTAGAGGAATATCAGCCGCTCGCTTCCTCTTTCTCGGAGGGGAATGGCTTTTACTCCCCTCGGGTACAGGAGGAGTAGGTTGAGGCAGGGATTTCGCCCCCTCTATAGAAAAAGGGTTATTACCTAATAAATCCCTAGTAGGTGTAGGGGACCTAGAGTACTCGCGCAGTTGGAGAGGGATGCTAATGTCTGCAATGTTGTTAATTTCAGATGAGTGGTGCAAGAGTGACAAGGCCGCATCCCCCTGCCCTAGAAGAACTCCACCCGTGTTCTCCTGGCTAGCGAGTAACGCCGTTGAGTGGATGGAGGGGGGATCAACACTAGTTGGATCTTCAGGGGGTGTATCAGCTTCTGGGGTCAAAGAACTAACCACATATGGAAGGGCAACAAAAGATGGCAACAAATATGAGTCCTGTGTGTTATCAATAGTCTCTGATAAATTAATGATGGAGTAGGGAGGTAGTCCGGATAGAGGCAGGGACAAGCGTCTCTCCGACTGCTCGATAGCAGTTGTTACCGCACCAATAGTTTTTTGTAGCATGCGGTCAATGGCAGTCAATGTTGTAATGTTATTTTTCACCTGATTAGAATTTTTAGAAGAAGGCATTTTCGACTGCAATAAACAGTTCCCAAACGAAAAACAGGCCTGTGTCCCGCTTACTCGTTTGTTGCTTTACGAGTCACAGATGACCGATCTGGGAAAGTTGGAAAAAAGGGGGGTGGCCCAGCCTGGCCTCCTCCGGCCCCCGAACGGCCACAAAACGGCCCGCCCTTGACCCGGGCTTCACCCGGACTGCACCCGCGCGCGTCCCGCGGTGCGGGAGGAGCGCAGATGTTTTTGTGCGCCTCCGGGCGCTTCCGCTGGCGTAGTTGGATGGAGCCAGCAGGAATTGTGGGCCCTGTAGTCCCCCCGCTCGGCGGCCGCGTTTACTAGGCGGCGGCGGGGGGGACCTGGTGGCGTGTTGTTAGCGCTCCCACTGCGCTGAACAGAGTTCAGTCACCCCGTGACTAAGGCAGCAAAGTAGAGGCTGAATACGCTGGTGAAGGGCAAAAACGACCTGCAAGGGTTCCGTGGGCTAAGGTAAGGCTCCCCAGTCATATATGGTAGACATGTTGGATAAAGCATTCCCTGACTTGGAAGGCTGTAACTGGACATTGGAAGTAGAGAGGGCACACCGGGTGCCATTTAACTTAAGGCAACCAGTCAGACCAGATATGAAGCCCTGCGCTATTCTCGTCTATTTTGCCAACTTTCTCCTGCGGAAAACCATTTATGAAAAGGCTAGGCCAGAATCAAAGCGGAGTAGGGTTGATTTTTTCTTTTTTGTCAGGTCGGATTTCTGCCATTTTACAGTCGAGAGATGTTGGCGTTTACGCCAGATGATCAAACCCTTTCAAGATAACTCCGGTCCGCCTTAAAGTGATACAGGGGGATCAAATCCATTTTTTTTACCTCAGAGATTAAGGCCAAGGAATACTTAGAGGGATGGGGGTCAAAACTTTAAATAGATTCGAGTAGTATAGTGGCGGGTATGGAATATGGAACTACTAACAAAGGATATGATATTCCTTATCCACTGTACGGTTGGATGTTTCCCTCTTTTTAGGTCTCGCTCCTGCGATTGCAGGGTGAAGCCCTGCTGTCGCAAAGCCAGTCTATTGCGATCGTTTCAGCTTTCAAGGACTAACAAGACTTGGAGACAAGAGACTGGCACACGCACGCAGCCTGCCGGGATCAGGTCCCGCGCTCCGATTCCGGCATGCTGCCCCCACACACACAGACACGCGCGCGGGCACACACACACACACACACACACCCACACACACACACACAGACAGGCAGGCACACACAGGCACACACAGACACACGTGCACACATCCCCTCCCCCCCACTACAGGCACGCGATGTGCCGGTCTCCCTTGCAAGCCTGCTCAATGGCATTTTCCTCGCGCCACTAAAACTGGCTCCAACCAAGCCAGCCCCCCCGCCCGCCCGCCGCCCAAGCCATCCCCCCCCCGCCGCCCAAGCCAGCCCCCCCCTTCAGGAAACGTGCAAAATTACCCGGTGCTCCGGCGCGGTACTCCAGCTCCTCCAACGCAGCACGACACGGGAGCAGATGTGCACGCGCACGCTCACGTTCAGATGTGCACTTGCCCAGACAGCGGGCACACGTATGGCTTGCGCATTCTGCACAACGTGCGCTTTCACTTTCCCTTGTTATACACGGTTTTCTTCTGCTGGTTTATTAAAGGAAGAGCGGCAAACGTAAACAGAAGAGTGCATGCGCCACGTGGCCGAGGGTCCCTCACAGGGTCGCCCGATAAGCGCTTCAGACGGTCTGTCGGGCATGGTTTCCGGTGGACATGTTGCTGTCCCCACCGCCAGCCTCTGTCCAGTACTTTGCCTGATCTCGTTGCTACGGCCACACGCTCTGCTAACAGCTTCATCTGCAGGTGGAGGTCACGTGACGCGGCAGCACCTGGCACAGGGCTCTGGTGAAGTGCAGCTGAATGAGTGCCGGCGGCACGCGAAGAGGCGGGTCAGGCAGAGGGAGCGCCACCGAGGGGTGCACAAGAAGAGGGGCTACCGGGACCGAGAAGGCATCGTTAGATGAGGGGCCGTGGAGAAAGGGTCATGGTTTGGGTTATTAAGAGGAAGGCGATGTGAGGACCAGGGGGGAGCCGGGTTCATGAAAGTATTGTTGGGGCCCGGGTCACACGACCCAATCTGAATATAATTTGGGAGTTATTTGCAGGTTGGAAAGGGGTGCGGCGTTTGTGAAACATAAGCAATTTGATATATTTAGATTGGACAATGATGTTCACTTCACGTGCAAATATCTGCTTCCCCTCACCCCCTCTGTGCCCTCTGCCCTTTCTCATTCAGAGCCTCCACTGCTCTCTGTACAGTCATTCACAGCAATCTGGTGTCTGCCCCTTTGGCTCACCTGCTGACCCCTGCCTTCTCTACTCAAATTCTCACTGCCCACTCTGATCACTGGCTCTGCTGCCATCTTCCTCTGCTCTCTGTTTTCCCTAAATGTTCACGCACTTCCCCTCTGCTCACACATTGCCCTCTCTTCCTGCTTTTCCTGCTCACCCACTGCCCCCTCTGCCCATACCCAGCCGTGTCTGCTTCCTGCCCTTTATGTTCACATACTACCGGCCTCTGTGCACACTGCCCTGTCTGCTCCGTGACCTCTGCTCATCGCTCCCTTTGAGAACTCTTTAATCTCTACATCTTGTTACAATTGTTAACACTGTCTGGGCATAGATGGCACTTTGTTTGTACCACTGTTTAACAGCCAAATATAGCAATAAGCAATAGCGAGCTGAACAGTCAACCTTGCAGGGCCTTCCACTGTGTAACAACATGTGTCGCTGCGTTTATAGTAACGTTTGAAGCATTTGAGCTACAAATGTTTTTTTGTGTGTTAAAATCTATTTTTTGTTGTTAAAATTTGCAGATGATAGATTACATGGCAAATGCGGCAAATATGTAACTGTGCGAAAAACGCTGCAGTCACACACGTGCATAACTCCAGTGGTTCTGAATATAGAAATAAAACAGGGAAATACATTATTTAGAAAGGATATGCTCTGAAATTCGGATTAGCATGAACAATTTCTGTTCAATAGCGCAATTAATTTCAGAACAGTAGGATGTCATATAATTGTCCTGTATGCAGCCCTGTTAAGGAAGATGCCGATCTTGTGCTGAACGTTTTTATTGCCAAATGCGCACTTTTTCTTTCCAAGCAGTGCAGGACAATGGCAGCTGCTTCTTTGAAATGAAATAGTTCTCTCATCTACATTATTTTGAGCTATTGGCATTGTAAATGACAATGCCTTTTATTTATGTGTTAATTATCAAAATAGATATATAAAAGGCATTGTCATATACAATACCAATAGCTTAAACTCACGCAAATGCGAGACCTATTGCATTGCAAATGCTTTTTTCTTTTTCTATCTGTCACTTTTGCCTTTTTCTTTGCCATGCCGCCATGAGAATAGTGATTGGAATATCGGTCAAGGAGCAGCACTCATCACCACAGACTGAGATCAGTCTGGCTGCCCATCAGCTTGAGGTAGGGAGGGAAGGTGTGGAGGGCTCACTGTGTAGGGAGGAGTGTGAGAGTAGGCAGGGGTGGGTAGGGATTCACTGGGTGTTGGGCACGGAAAAGGGGTGGGGGGGAAATTGGACGTTTGAAAGATCCAATTAGGAAATACAACTGAGAGTATAAAGGATGTCAATTGTTTGTATTAAGTGAATGGGTAAAATAAGTATATGCTCAATTAATGTGGAGGACTTAAATGATACGATGAAACGCATATGGGTAGCAGAGGCTCTAAGAACACAGGAAGCTGACAATTTGCCAACAAGAACCAAATATCCTGTGGGGAAGGCAAGACACTCTGACGATTAAAGGCTATACCCTGGCAGAGTGCTCTACACAAACCTTCACCATAAGGGTGGTAGCTATTCACATAAGTAACAACATTGGCCCTGTAAAACGAGTCAGGATAAATGGGGAAGATGGGCTATTGTGTCGTTACCCCTAGGGCTGACAGTTTGCACTATATATAGGTCAAACCAGGGTGACCCAAAGATATTCAATGACTTAGAAGTCGAGTTGGCATCCTACCAGGCCCGCTAGTAGTCTGTCAAGATCTGAATGTAAATCAGGAGGCGAGTAGAAACCAAATACATAAATATTATGGAAGGAAGCCACAAGTGTATAAGGCCCCGTCAGCCCTAAAAGCTAGCCACAATCTAGTTGATGTATGGGCCACCAAATACCTTACTGACCGAGGGTAGACATATTTCTCATGCCCTCATAAAAAGTATGTCAGGCTAGATTACTTTTTGGTTTCCTCCTCTACTGCAGAAGGAAATAAGAAATTACCCAAATAACTGTCCAATCACAATCTGTTAATCATAAATTTAGTAACACAAGCGGGGGTTCAAGTCCGATCCAAGTTGACATTGAACAGAAAATTACTTACCAATAATCTTTATATCCAACATATCAGGCAGTGGCTTATGGAGTACTTTAAGGCAAACCGATATAGCTCATCACGTGGCATGGTTTGGGATAGTTTCAAGGCTGGCCTACTGGGGGAAACAATAGCTTTGTACGAAAGACCAGGAAACAAGAAAGAGATTAAATTAATTGTTTGATTAAAAGGCTGGGGGCATTAGAAAAGGAGCAGACCTTAGCAATCAAACAGAATCAAGAAGCGGATAAATTAGCATTACGGCGAAAAGCATTGGTCGCTAAAGCTGAAATTAGCAGCTACTACAGTAGGAAGAGTGCTGCAGGATTTCAAACACATAATAATAATAAGAGCTACGAATATGGAGAGTCGGTGGGCAAGCTGCAAGCGCTCAGCACAAAACAGAAGTCCGCTAGGAATAATATTCCTTGGGTCAAAGGACAGGATGGACGGCATGTCAAAAATCTAAAAGATATTATTAAAGTTTTTGAAAGATTCGATCAGGATCTATATCGGTATGACAATGTTAATCCTATACCTCCCGATGAGATTGAAAGAACCACGGGGGACCAACGAAGGGTAGTCAAGGCGACAAGACAGGGGTTGGAAAGAGATATAACAATTGAGAAGGTTTTACATGCTTACATTCTATGGCCTCAGGGAAAGTGGCAGGCCCTGACAGAATTCCTCTGGAGCTCTACAAGGTAAACTTTACACAAAAGGAAGGGGGAGAAGGATAGCACCTTTAGTCGACCTCCTCAACACACAGAAAAGAAGTAAGGTTCCTGTAGTCGCAATTTTTATTTAGTATCAATCTCCAATAAAGGTAGGACAAAGCATATTACTTTGCAAAAAAACTGCTGTCACCCACAACGAATTGTGGCATGCTTTGTCATAGGGCTGCTGTGACTCCTCAGCGCAGACCTACGCTTGAGGCGGAGCAATAGGGTGGGGGAGACAATACAAACAAATAGAAAAGGAAATGAAGGATCCACAGAAGGTGCAGATAATAAGTCTAAAACTAACAAAGTGATATCCTAATAATAATTTTATTCCTGGATTTCCTTGTCATGATTAAAATGGTAATTCATACCCTGGGATGGTGGTGAAGTGAGTGTATTATGCACCCTTCACCCCTCCGTTCTGCATAATGGTCGACATGTTTCAGCCGGAATCCGTGTCTCTGCCGGTTTTCATCAGGACTTTTGGATCCCTATGCTAGATTCCCTTTCTGCCAATGTACCCTTCGTATATCAGGATACTTAAGGTTACTCCACCTGTCTTATGTGGTATGGTCCAGTACATGCACTCCTATTTCAGGATCTGTAAATGGCGAGAATAAAAATACAAGTGAAGAGGGTTTGTGTATAAATGAACAAACTAATAAAACAGTGATGATAGTGACTAAGTGCTATATATGCTACCTTTATTATATTATAAACCTTTTTGGTGCAAAGTCGACGTATTTAACATTTAACGCCACCTTTAGTGAGGGTACACTGCCCTTAATTTGCTTGTGAATTCACAGATGCAGGTATCAATATTGAAAGCACTATGGGCCAGATGTAGGTGGCCCAATACAGGTCGGTAACGGCCGAAATTCGGTAATTTCGGCCATTACCGACCGGTATTGGGCATTTGGGATGTAGGGGACCAAAAAGTAGCTGAATCTGTATATTTACCGAATCGGTAAAGTTACCGAATCGGTAAATATACCGAATCGGTAAATTTACAGAATCGGTAAATTTACAGAATCGGTAAAGTTACCGAATCGGAAACTTTACCGATTCGGTAAATTTTCCGAATCGGTAAAGTTACCGAATCGGTAAATTTACCGATTCGGTAAATAAGAAATGGTAAAAATGAATTTCGAGATGTAGGTCCCCTTTTAAATACCGAATTTGCATGAAATTCGGTATTTAAGAGTCGGTATTTACCATGGATTGAAATCAGGTGGTAACCAGGTGCAGGCTATAAAAAAGGCCCCAAAATGCACCACTTACACCAGAATGGAGGGCATTCTATGTCATTGCGAGGCGGCTACGGCTCCAGGCAGAAGGAGAGAGGGTCTGGAGGAGGGAGGAGCAGGTGTATAGGCAGAGGATCACACTATTCCAGCTCACTGAGCCTGAGATCCCACAGAGGTAGAGGCTGGCCCCACAAACAATCCTGGACCTCATCAGGGACCTACACCCACTTTTGGACCATCCTACCCCAAGGGTGCACGCCATCCCACCCCATGTGCAGGTGCTGTGCAGCCTACACCTGCTTGCATCTGGAAGCTACCAGAGTGTGGTTGCTGCTGTAGGTGGGGTGTCCCAGAGCTGTCTGTCCCGTTTCTTTCAAAAATTCCTTGATGCCATGTTGCAGAGAATGCAGCACTACATTACCTTCCCTGCAACGCATTCAGAACTGTTAAGGACAAAGACAGACTTCTATCAGATGGCGCAGTTCCCTAACATCATTGGCTGCATTGATGGTACACACATACCAATATGGCCCACATGCTGCCACAGAGTACATTTATCGGAACTGTAAATCCACCCACACCATAAATGTACAGGTGATCTGTGATGCAAAATACGTGATCACTGACATAGTAGCCAAATTCCCAGGGAGTGCCCACGACTCCTACATCTTCCAAAACAGTGGGATCTACGCACGCCTGACTGCGGGGGAATTCGGCGAAGGATACTTGCTAGGTGAGACACTGTGTGAAAATCACTTGAATCGTATTACAGGTGGATGTGTGTGAGCATGTGATTAATGTTAATTCCTTTTTACTAATAGGGGACAGTGCATATGCCCTTCGGTCCTTCATCCTCACACCCTACCTCAACCCAACAACACCAAGTCAGAGGAGATACAACAGGGCACACAAAACAACTAGAAACATTGTGGAGCGCACCTTTGGCATGTGGAAGAGCAGGTTTCGCTGCCTCCATAAAAGTGGAGGGGCCCGCCAGTACACACCAATCACCTGCTGCAAAATGATTGCAGCCTGTGCAATGCTGCACAACCAGGTGGTCAAGAAGGGCACAGAAGTTGAAATCTCAGATTATGAGGACCATGACGACGAGGAAACAGTGCCTGAACCACACACATCTGGAGGAGCAACATCAACTGATGGCAGACACAGACACAGACGGGAAGAGGTCACACGCAACTATTTTTAAGTAAGTAAGGAGACAAAGACAGGCGTAGTATGCTACAACACTAGTTTAATTTTGTAATGACGTTTTTTTAAAGCACAAAAGTGCAACAAAAAGCATTTAACTGCAATGCTCTCAGTTCAGGTTAACTTCACCATGAACTGTGAAAGTTATTTCCTTGCTCGCTTCCCAGTAACACTAGTAGGTTGTTCAACCTGCTCACTGTCTTGCTGGCCTGTGGCCTCAGCATGGCGTCTGCTCCTCCTAGTTTCAGGTGCAAGGGTGCTTCCAATGCTGCTCCTGCTCGTGCTCTCCTCACTTACAGGCACATCCAGAGCAGCTGTGTGTGCAGTTTGTGCATTCAACAGCGCCTCAAGAGCACTGGTCATCCTGCCCATGCCCCTAGTGGCCTCATTTGTGTTTTGTGTCATAGCCTCCTGCATGTTGGTGCTTCTCCTGCATAACAGGGATGTGGCAGTGGCCAGGCGGTTGATGGCTGTACTTTGGACATGTGCACGACGCCTATCCTTGTGCCTTGCAGCAAAATCATTGTCTAGTTTGGTGCATCGAGTTGTCGATTCCCCGCATCCCTGCTGCCATCTCCTTGTTGACCTGTACCAGCTCACTGATGCCCTTTCCTATCTCTCCAATGTTACTATTCAGGGACCTCAGCTGTCGTTGGCATGCTTGGATGGCTCTTCCCTGCATCCTTTGTATCCGCACCATGCTCCCCTCCAGACCAAGGAACACACTTGGACCCTCAACTGGTGCATCTGCTGGCCTTTCTTGCACTCTGCGGCGTCTTGCAGTGCTATGGCCCATCCCTGCACTGGAGTGTGTTGTGCCAGAGCTCACTGCTACAGGCAAGTTCTGTGGTCCGTCACCCTCCATGTCAGCTGCTACGGACTCTAAATCGGGGAGTGGAGCCACGACATGCCTCCTGCCTGGTTGTGATGGGGGTATCACATCATGCTGTGATGGTGGCAATTCTGGTGATGACAGCAGGAGAGGAGACTGAGATCTGCTAGGGGACGCCAGCAACTCTTGGGCCATTTCTGTGTCTTGGGCAGGTGGATGGCTACTTGATGCAGCTTTGTTCTGTGGTACGTTGGGGGTACTTTGTCCTGCATCCTGACTCTCCTCCCTCTCAGGTGGTGTCCCTTCAGCCTCCTGCGAACGCCTGCCAGACGTTTCACCTGTGGACATATGAGCGTACATTAGCTAAGGGCTACTGTCTCACAGTCACTACAATTAAATAATTATCACATTGGCCATGTTCTGTATGCAGTCATTACATGAACTAGTTGGTTGGTGTGCTGTATGACATGCCCTTACATTTCCTGTCTACATATCGCATCATGCATTGGCCCTGTATTTTGCTAGCAGTACTGGACTTGGGTTCACTTGCCCACTAAGGGTACAGGTAAGGGTGTTGGTATTGGGGGGAATGCAGTGCATTTGTCTTACCTTTTTTGCTTTTAGCTCTGGCCGAGCTGTCTACTTCTCCCAGTCCGCAGACGCTGTCTGGTTCTATGGTTGAGGCCACCATCTCCTCCAGGTCAGTCAGGGGGGGTGCTGGGTTCTTGCCTTCGCCTGTTTTTGATGCCTGCTTGTGATGTTCTGCCATTTTCTTTTTGGCTCCTCAGGTCATAAAAACGTTTTTTAAGTTCCTCTGTGTCCCTGGTGGTCACCCCAACAGCATTTACTTTCTCCATGATGTCCAGCCAGATTTTTCTTTTGGCTGATTCAGCCACAGTGAGGGACTGCCTGCCAAACAATTTGTGGTGCACCTTCACCACCTCCTCCACAAGGACCTGCAGCTCCATGCTGCTGAATTTCAGTTTCCTCCTCCTCTCAGGCTGCTCTTTTTCTTGGCTGCTTGTCATTTTTCTAAAACTGCTCAAAACCCTTTCTGCTGCTCCTGCACTCTGCTCAGCTCCAACTGCCTTTCCAGAAGCTTCTAATTAGTTGCAGCTGCCTGTGTAGCCACTTCCTGGTAGGGAGGGGGGGGTACGTTGGGGGTACTTTGTCCTGCAGCCTTTTGGCCCATAGGAATGAATAGGGAATACCGATTCGGTAAATACCGATTTGGTAAGATCCGATTGTCCGATACCAAATTTTACCGAATTGGTATTTTTTACCGATTTTTTTCCTACATATCATTTTCCGATTCTAAAATACCGATTCGGTATTTTTAGAATCGGTAAAATCGATTTACCTACATCTGGCCCTATGTGCCTGTGCTGTAACATAAATGAACCCACCTACTCGCAAGAACTTTTTGGTAATCATGCCCCCAACAGTACTCATGCCAAAAGCCTTTAATCATAAGTGCTTTGGTTTCATACACAACCTCTCGGAGCATCTTACCGAGTTTCACTCTAAATCGCTAGAACTGGCACGAGGGAACAGGGCGACCCCCTTTAGTCATACACTAGTTAGAGAAATTATAGTTAGATAGGTACCGTTAGTATAAGGCAAATGTTTCGGTCATAACATGTCTCACTCAGTGCAATAGGGCTCTCTGATAGCAACCCTCCCATGGGTCTGGTGTGGACCATATGAAAAGCCCACCGGCCCGTTAAAAATATCTTGTGCTCAGGCTACTTCCATTAACAGAATGCCCATCAGCAAAGCCCCCCAACCACCTTAAGTCGTGAAGGGTGGTGTGCATCCACTATTTTGGTCCCTCCTGGTGACGTGTAGGTCCTCGGCTCCAAAGCCTCTCCAGCCCTTCTATGCCGGCTGACTTCCTGTCACATGTGCCTCATCACCAGGAGCGTTTACATAGAGGTGTGCGGCATAATAATCGCTTTCATTGACACAGTAGCCAATTGACTTATAAATTACATATCTTCTCCCTACTCACACTAACAAGTTATCTTCGTGAGTTACACCCGTCAAGTAATCATCGCACCACGACCTGTGTTATTCAACATGGGATAGTCAACTTTCTAGAGTTCCGGAACGCTGACACGCTCGGGTGCAATGACACCAGACGTTGACGCCCTACGTCACGCACACACCCCACTGGTGACGCGGCACACATGACGGGAAGTCGGCTGGCATAGAAGGGCCGGCAAGAATTGGAGCCAGGGAGCTATGAGGCACCAGGATGGACCAAAATAGTGGTGGGGCACCACCCATGACGATGTAAGGAGGTGGATGGGGGCTTTGCTGAAGGGCGTTCTGTTAATGGCAGTACCCTGAGCACGAGATATTTTTAACGGGCCGATGGGCTTTTCCTATGGTCTAGGAGGAACCAAATCTGCTACACCGGACCCGTGGGGGGGTTGCTATCAGAGAGCCCTATAGCACTGAGTGAGACATGTTATGAGCGAAGCATTTGCCTTATACTTACGGTACCTATAATTTTCCAAGTAGTGTGTGACTACAGGAGATCGCCCTGTTCCCTCATGCCAGTTCTAGCGATTTACAGAGTGAAACTCGGTATGATGCACCGAGTGGTTGTGCATGAAACCAAAGCACTTATGATGAAAGGTTTTTGGCATGAGTACTGTTGGGGGCATTGTAGGAACTGGGGTCACCAGTGCCCCGGGGGGTAGCTTGGCCCGAGCAGGTAGGCACCCGAAAGCTTAGGTGTTAAGTGACCACACAGCACACGCATCCACTGAGACAATAAAACGCACGCAATGATTGATGCCACTCCAGTGAGTTTGAGTAAAAATCAAATAGCTTTTATCTAGAGCAGAGTCAGGGTAATCAAAAATCACAGTGTCTCTATTTCATTACAGCATTTCATCAGAGGGGAGTAAAGGAAGCAGTTCAATAATCAATGTAGCATATTGCAATAACCATTTCATTAAGGGATTAGCATTTCATTACTTAGCAATAAACATTTCATCGTGTCAGGAATCAGCATGTTATAAAACAGGAGCAAAACATTTCATGAGGCTGGGGTAAAACAACTCTGTAATTTGAAGTAAACCCTTCAGTAATCATTCTGTGCAGAAATAAACACTTCCTCATGCCAGGGTAAACATTTCATCATAGCCCTCTGGTATATCACTAGGTATGAAGAAATCAACATTTCATGGTAAACCCCTGCAGTCTTACTGGAAAATGCACGCATGATCATTCTCTGAAGCAGAAGTAAAACATTTCCTTAGGCCTAGGTAAAACATTTCATCAAATAACCAGGAGCAGTCCTATTCTTTTAGGGTACAGGCAATATTTCATTCAACAGGCCCCATTAGTAATTTTGCTCAGCAAGCTCCTTGAATCGGCAGGGCCTGTAATAAGGTTTTCCTAGCTTCTGCAGCTTAAAAATAACAGCCCCCTATGCAGGACTAAACATTTCATTACGAATCAAGCCTGACCGTTTCCTTGCTCAACTGAAGGCATTCAGGAACGCTGCGTTAGGCAGGAGTATAGGACATTCCTCCTGTACATCAACCCTTTCATTCAAGGGATAACCATGCCCTTACTCAGTACTAAACATGCCATTAGGCACTAATAACCGAGGCATCAAGCAAAGGTGAGCATCTCATTAGACAGGGGGAAACCATACATAAGGCTTAAATGAGTATTTCATTAATCCAGAGTAAACCATGCTTGAGGCTAAAAATGAGCAAACTTTACCCCAGGCAGGGGTTAACTCGACTAGCCCCGGGCCTAGGGGCCTACTAGAGTCTTGGCCCAGTTCTTTTCCAGATAGGGGCTAATCGGGGGCCAGCAGGGCCCAGTCACCAGTATTCCTCAGGCAGGGGCGAGCTCAGGGCCATCTGGGGCCTCCCGCCCTCCTCCCTGGGGGTTGGTCTAGCTTCTGGCAGTGGATTGGGGCCAACGGGGCCCAGCAACAGTTCCCCAGGGGAGGGGCGAACTCAGGGCCTCCTGTGGCCTTCCGCCCTCCTCCCCGGGGGTTACCTGGTTTCTTTGGCCCTTCCGGGGCCCTTGCGCAGATTCTCTGGTGAGGGCTCTTACTTTCCCCCGAGCCCTCCGGAGTGTGTGGGGGCCGGTCAGGGCTCTCTCTGGGCTGGCGCCGGCAGGACTGGGCTCTCGCTCTCTCTCGGAGCCCTCCGGGGCTTCAGCAGGCTGTTCCCGGGCCTTCCATGGCTCCCAGGCCCGGAAACCAATCAGGAGGAAGCTGGTGGAGGTTTCTGACCTCACGGCCAATCGCGGTGCAGGCAAGGTGGGCGCGTCAGCGTCAGCCAATCGCTGCGCGGCGCCGGATGGGGGCGTGGCCAGGGACGCTGCGTCCCCCGTCACGTGATGGCGGGTAAAGGCTTCAGGCCTTGTCGGGCCTAGCGCGGCCTGACAGGAATTCCAACGGGATACTCAGCGGGGGCAGTAGGCTCCCAGACGATCGCGGCGGCCTCCCCAAGGCTCCGGGGGCCGCCGCAAGGACGGCATACAATCGGGCCAGGCGCGGCCCACCACAACACGGCGGCGACCCTCTCCTGACACCGGGGGCCGCCTGGGACAAATCACGGCGCTTCACGGGGCAGCCTCAGCTGCACGGACAACCGGGGCTGTGGCGGTGAGGGGGGGCAGCGCTCCGGGGCCCGCACACAGCGCTAGAATGCGCGGCAGTAGTTCTGGGCACTTGGGGAGTATAGCGCCTCTCAGGGGGGATGCAGCGCTTGGTAGAGATAGCGCTGGGGGCAGCTTCCTCAATAGCGCTTCGTGGGCCTAGCGCTTCAGAGCACAGTAGGGGAGCGCTGGGCAGGTAGGGCAGGCAGTTCTAACAGGGCAGGTCAGTGTTCCAGCGCTAAGGAAGAGCGCTTCTCAAGCAGTTAGACAAGGCAGGACAGAGCAGGGGCCCCAGGTGCAAACAGACGGGCCAGGGATGGCACAGCCCAGTACCTGGTTGATCCCCAGTAGTCATGTGGCAGTTAGGTTTCTTCTTGGCGCTTGATGGTTCCTGTGCCCTTGGTGGAGAACAGATTCTTGGTTGCTTGAAGAGGGGTGGGGGTTGAGTTGAAGGCTGCTGACAAGATTCCTCAGCAGGTCACTGCAGGTGGTCCCTGGGTTCCCCTCCCGCCGGGCCAGATCAGTGGGCTAGTTCAGTGTTCCTCACACAGCTTGGTGGGCAGCGCCTGAACCCTGCCACCCCCAGTGGTATAGGTTTCTGACTAGGACCTACCGCCTAAGTCTCCTGCGTAGGGTCCCCCAGGTCAGTGATGCCCCAACTGACTGAAACCTTTCCCTCCTTTTCTTTATATATGCCCAGGTCAGGTGACCACCCTCTAAGGCGGCAAAAACAGACTCCGCCCCTATTCTAGAAGGTTCCAGGAGCTTCCCTAGTCTAGCTATGGGCAGGCAAGGCAGGCTGGTATGGCAACAATGTTTAGGGGTTCCAGCCAGCTCCTGGCAACTAGAGCGCTACTAGAAAGGCCACGCTGCAGTAGCAGGGGCCTATGGCAGCCATGTTGGAAGTAGAGAGCACCTGCACCTTAGCACTGATTTTAACATTACACAGGGCATCTCAACCTCACAGGGTCTATACAACTTCGTTACGATGGGGGGACATCCTGAATTAGGGGAGCGAAAAGCGAAACATTTCAGGCAAAAGGGCCAAGTCCAACAGGCATGATTACCAAAACGTTTTTACCAGTAGGTGGGTTCATTTATGTTACAGCGTAGGCACATAGTGCTTGCAATATTGATACCTGCATCTAAGAATTCACAAGCAAATTAAGGGCAGTGTTCCCTCACTAGAGGTGAAGTTAAATGTTGAATACAGCCAGGTCGCACCAAAAAGGATTATAATATAATAAAGGTAGCATATATAGCACTTAGTCACTTTCATCACTGTTTTGTTTGTTTGTTCATTTATACACTAACCCTCTTCACTTGTATTTTTATTTTCTCCATTTACAGATCCTAAATAGGAGTGTGTGTACTGGACCACACCACATAATACAGGTGGAGTAACCTTAAGTATCCTGATATACGAGGGGTACATTGGCAGAAAGGGAATCTAGCATATGGATCCAACAGTCCTGATGAAAGCCGGTAGAGACACAGATTCAAGCTGAAACATGTCAACCCTTATGCAGAACCAGGGATGTGGAATTCCTATAGCCCGATGCCCAGGACATATTGTTTGGGGTCAAGGGCAACAAGTTTTAATGTGTATTTTGTCCTTGGGACAAGTAGGCCCAACCTCCTACAGCACAAACCCTTTGGCTGCCAGGTTGCAGTACCACGTTAAGGGTCAGGGAAGGGCACTGCCTTCAGTTAAGTTAATATTTGTGTGCATATTTTAATGCTGTTCAAACTTGTATTTATAGTTCATTAATTTAAAGCCTTTATTATTAGGGTGAGCACTCTAAGTAAATGTAAATTCTGACTGCACTCTTGACAGGGGTTCCAGTATAAAAATGTGTACACACGATTTCAATGTTTAGCAGTATGAGGCTATGCATAATGCTCCCAGAATGCTCTCTGATTAGATGCAAATATTTGCAGTAGCTTAAAATCAAGATTAAGGATTCTTTGCTTTCAATATAAAATGTTCCTAAAAAAATGAAAGAAGGGGAAAAAAACATTTTGCTAAACTACTGTAAAATTTCAGGTACCATTTCATTGCAGAATCATTTAGTAAAATTTGTTGATGCATGCTAGTATTTCCCAAAAATATTCATATTGGATAATCAGTGTAACCAGTTTCAATAAGATCATGGGAAACATAAAAATAAACAAGCTTTGGTAAAGCCAGTAGGTCTGAAATTGGTGGTCAGCTTTTTTAGTTTTGGCAATGTGTGACTTGTTTTCGCATGGTTTTTGTAAAACCTTATTGATGTGAGAGCTGCCATGCCCTCACCATTATAACAAACATTGGCAAAAGCAAAAATAGTTTTTGGTTTCAATAAAGCACACACTGTCACATTAGTTATTGGCACTGAACAAAACTACTTTGTGTGCCGATATGCTCCTTGTGAAAGAGCAGAATGCGTTCACTCACAGTGAAGTCAGCCGTTACCGAGAGAGAGAGAGAGAGAGAGAGAGAAGAGAGAGAGAGAGAGAGAGAGAGAGAGAGAGAGAGAGAGAGAGAGAGAGAGAGAGAGAGAGAGAATTTTAATAAATACAAAAGGTCATGGTTAACACCAGACCAAATTAGGGGCCCAATTATTAAAGAAACTCTCAAAAGTGCACCCTTGGTATATGTCCTTGCATTAAGTGCAGCTATATGGCTTTCATGAATTCACAAGAATTTGCAGAAGTAGGGCAAGAAACTGTACTCCTAGAAAATGTTTGTGAACTGCATTTTAGCATGAGCAAATATGCATGTGTAGATTTGCTCATGCAAAAACCTAAGTGCAAATTCATATTCCCTCCAACCACTTTTTCCCCAACTCATTGAAAAAGGTTTACGTCTGCCATTATCAAGAGTAAATTCCCAACATTTCTCAGTATGGGAAAAGATTAGAGAAGAGTTGTTGAAAACACTTAAAACATGCAAGTTTGCAGGTTTGCTCCGACTCAAAAGGGCATTGCAACCCTAGAACTATTGCTTACCACTACCTTCAGTCTCAGTGTGTAGATCTGCCGAAACGTAACAACATCAAGCAATTGCTAGTATTCAAACACTACTATGGTATGAGCCCTGTCATAATCAGAGAGGCTATATAAGAGCTCTTATATAATGAGATTGCTGCCCTAATTTGTGACCACACTATATGGCACCAAAGGGACAAGTGGATTTTGTTACAGTACATGTAGATTTATGAAGCAACTTGCCCCATGGAAAAGTAGATATTTTAATAAATTCCACACCCCTGTGCAGAACGGAGGGGTGAAGGTTGCATAATATACTCACCTCACCATCCTCCCAGGGTATGAATTACCTTTTTAATCCTGACAAGGAAATCCAGGAATACAATTATTATTAGGATATCCCTTAGTTAGTTTTACACGTGTTATCTGCACCTTCCTTGGATCCTTCGTTTCTCTTTCTATTTGTTTGTATTGTCTCCCCCACCCTATTGCTCCGCCTCAAGCGTTGGTCTGCACAGAGGAGTTGCTGCAGCCCTATGATGAAGCAGGCCACAATTTGTTGTGGGTGAGGGCAGTTTTTAACAAAGTAATGTGCTTTGTTATACCTTTATTGTAGATTGATACTAAATAAAAATTGCAACTACAGGAATCTTACCTTTTTACTGTGCTTTACAAGGTAATATAAGCAGAGATTGCCCCCCTACTTCTGGACTTGTTCTTAGGAATACAATATAGTGTGTTCCCTCCAGAATCCTGGCAGGGAGCAAACATAGCTATTTTCTTAAAAAAGGGGGAAGCTCTGTCCTATCGGCCCATATCCCTCCTAAATGTATGCCAAGCTATATTCAAAAATTTTAGCAACTTTGTAAGGGGGGATCACAGCACATCTTGTCTCACCAATCCGATATGATTTTATACCTGGAAGAGGCACCACCGACCATATCAGGCATGGCATAGCTTTATTTGACATAGCAGAAGTAACAGGAGAGAGGATGGCTATGATCCTCCTGAATGCAGAGAATGCCTTCGATCGAGTCTCCTGGCAGTATCTATGGGGTATTTTGGCACAAAAAGGGTTCGGTCCAGGTTTTATAACGGCCATATGTGCAATGTATTTTAGACCTTATGCCAGGCTACAAATTATGGGCCAGGAATCAGGCTGTATTCAGGTAGCCAGGAGGACAAAACAGGGGTGTCCCTGCTCTCCAATTTTATTTGCCTTATATATCAATCCGTTTATCAAGCAAATCCTCCAAGATAAGGTAATAAAACCAATCTGTAGCAACAGCTTTGAAACTAAGATTATGGCATATGCCGATATCGCCATAGTGACTCCATACCTGGAAGTGGCGATAGTACAAATACAAAGCTTGGCTGGGGAGTATGGCCGGAAATCAGGCTACTTATTGAATGCGGGGAAAACACAGATCGTTTGTAATTATAATATCCCTTGAGAGGATTCTCAAAGACAGGATGTAGCGGTTTTCCTTGGGATCAGGGTTAGTAGCAAGGTTAGTTCCATGTGGCAAATAAATTTGAGCCCCATGCTAAATAAGATTAGTACGGATTTAAGGTACATGGACAAGCTCCATCTTTCAATAATTTCAAAAATATAATGTACTTAAAATCCCCTCTATATATGAGCTGGCTATAGGTAGATCAGCCCGTGGTATACTCCTTCGACAAGTAGAGGCCAGCTACTACAAGAAGACACGGTTCAAGGTGGTAATAGTGACCTGGAAAATTTGGCGTCAAGTGGTTAGACTCATGCAGATACACAAATATAATAGATATACACCTTTATGGCGATCCTCCCTATTTCCTTAAACAATGTATGACATAATGGGCAGGCAATGGGATCAAAAGGGCATAAATAGAGTAGGGAACTTATATTCAGCCAACCAAATGCGCTCATTTATAGATCTGCAACAGAGATACGGAGTAACCGTAGAAGTACAGGCAGATCACTAGCTTTTTAATTCAATTAGGGACTGAAAAGATCTCCATAAATAAAATTCGATTATTGGAAGCCATAGTTTATCCTCCTTAGCACCTGCTCTAGTGGGCGTTGGCGCCCCCGGAGCCTGCTGGTGCTTGTAGTCAAATGAATCACGCTTCAGTGAGCTGCTCCCAGAGTAAAATAATTCATAAAAATAACACCTCAGTGGGTCTGGAAAATGTTCGATCTATTCTGCACAGAGTTCACAGAAGCCTCTGAAGAAATGCTCGGGGAGAGCATGAAACGCGTCAGGCTTGCAATTTGAATGGACTTTGTTCCTATCCCTTTACGCTGGTTTCCTGCAAATAAAACGAAATTTGTATAACCTACCTGGATGTGGCTCTTCAAATGGGGATGACTCTCTTTGTTGGATGTGTTTACCGGCCGGTCCCCGGTCGGAGAAGAGCCCTAAACCACATGAAAGTGGTCCAAGCTGCAGTCACTGGGCTTACAGCACTATTTGACAGGCAAGGTCGTTTTGCAGGATGTCACTTTCAGCGCAGAGCAGATCGAACATTTTCCAGACCCACTGAGGTGTTATTTTTATGAATTATTTTACTCTGGGAGCAGCTCACTGAAGCGTGATTCATTTGACTACAAGCACCAGCAGGCTCCGGGGGCGCCAACGCCCACTAGAGCAGGTGCTAATGATTAAATATTCCAAGGCTCTGCACAGAGTTCACAGAAGCCTCTGAAGAAATGCTCGGGGAGAGCATGAAACGCGTCAGGCTTGCAATTTGAATGGACTTTGTTCCTATCCCTTTACGCTGGTTTCCTGCAAATAAAACAAAATTTGTATAACCTACCTGGATGTGGCTCTTCAAATGGGGATGACTCTCTTTGTTGGATGTGTTTACCGGCCGGTCCCCGGTCGGAGAAGAGCCCTAAACCACATGAAAGTGGTCCAAGCTGCAGTCACTGGGCTTACAGCACTATTTGGCAGGCAAGGTCGTTTTGCAGGATGTCACTTTCAGCGCAGAGCAGATCGAACATTTTCCAGACCCACTGAGGTGTTATTTTTATGAAATATTTTACACTGGGAGCAGCTCACTGAAGCGTGATTCATTTGACTACAAGCACCAGCCGGCTCTGGGGGCGCCAACGCCCACTAGAGCAGGTGCTAATGATTAAATATTCCAAGGCTCTGCACAGAGTTCACAGAAGCCTCTGAAGAAATGCTCAGGGAGAGCATGAAACGCGTCAGGCTTGCAATTTGAATGGACTTTGTTCCTATCCCTTTATGCTGGTTTCCTGCAAATAAAACGAAATTTGTATAACCTACCTGGATGTGGCTCTTCAAATGGGGATGACTCTCTTTGTTGGATGTGTTTACCGGCCGGTCCCCGGTCGGAGAAGAGCCCTAAACCACATGAAAGTGGTCCAAGCTGCAGTCACTGGGCTTACAGCACTATTTGGCAGGCAAGGTCGTTTTGCAGGATGTCACTTTCAGAGCAGAGCAGATCGAACATTTTCCAGACCCACTGAGGTGTTATTTTTATGAATTATTTTACTCTGGGAGCAGCTCACTGAAGCGTGATTCATTTGACTACAAGCACCAGCAGGCTCCGGGGGCGCCAACGCCCACTAGAGCAGGTGCTAATGATTAAATATTCCAAGGCTCTGCACAGAGTTCACAGAAGCCTCTGAAGAAATGCTCGGGGAGAGCATGAAACGCGTCAGGCTTGCAATTTGAATGGACTTTGTTCCTATCCCTTTACGCTGGTTTCCTGAAAATAAAACAATTTGTATAACCTACCTGGATGTGGCTCTTCAAATGGGGATGACTCTCTTTGTTGGATGTGTTTACCGGCCGGTCCCCGGTCGGAGAAGAGCCCTAAACCACATGAAAGTGGTCCAAGCTGCAGTCACTGGGCTTACAGCACTATTTGGCAGGCAAGGTCGTTTTGCAGGATGTCACTTTCAGCGCAGAGCAGATCGAACATTTTCCAGACCCACTGAGGTGTTATTTTTATGAATTATTTTACTCTGGGAGCAGCTCACTGAAGCGTGATTCATTTGACAACAAGCACCAGCAGGCTCCGGGGGCACCAACGCCCACTAGAGCAGGTGCTAATGATTAAATATTCCAAGCCCCTGCACAGAGTTCACAGAAGCCTCTGAAGAAATGCTCGGGGAGAGCATGAAACGCGTCAGGCTTGCAATTTGAATGGACTTTGTTCCTATCCCTTTACGCTGGTTTCCTGCAAATAAAACGAAATTTGTATAACCTACCTGGATGTTGCTCTTCAAATGGGGATGACTCTCTTTGTTGGATATATATATATATATATACAGTTTCCAAGATTGGTTGTTATATGTTGTAATGAAACATATAACAACCAATCTTGGAAACTGCGCAAATGCCTAGGAAAATACTGGGATACACTTAAACTTGACAATGACATTAACGAAGTCATTCATGACATTCCCTCACTGACCTTCAGGAAGGCTAAATCCCTGAAAGATGTATTGAGCACCACATTGGTAAAGGATAATCAAAGAATCGATACAATACAGGGATTTTTTCCATGTCGCAGATGCAAAGCGTGCAAATACAGCAGCAACTGCAAAACAATACAATTGTCTAAGGAACGCTGTGCACATAAGATTACCAAACATCTCAGTTGCACCACAGAATATGTGATTTATGCATTGGAATGTCCATGCAAATTTTTTTACATAGGGTGCACGACCAAACAAGCGAAGTTGAGAATCTTAGAGCATCAGAGAGCGATCAGGAATGTGAACCAACAATACCCTGTAGCCAGGCATTTTGCTGAGGTACACAACAAAAATTCCAACTTAATGAAATTCTGTGTCCTGGATAGTGTAGACAGTAACGAGAGGGGGGGGAACAGGTGGTTGGAGCTGAGGAAATTGGAATCAAAGTACATTATCATGTACAATACAATGCAACTCATAGGTCATAATTTGGGGGAAGAGTTAGCAATCCACCTCCATAATTGATATGAATTCTGTTGAAGTATTAAGTAGTCGCTTCCTTTTGGTAACTGAATTCTGGTTTTAATTTATGTTTTTAATTGTACACGGATCTATAGGGTAATAATTGGTACTACAGCAGTGTCCCTTTCTTTTCTTTTGCAGGAAGTGGACTAATATTGAACTATGCCCACTTGGGCTGAATTGTGGAAGGAGCTATAATGGTGGATGGAAATTGCGGCATTGCCCACTGGGGCGGAACTGTTAACTATGACTAATAGTCTGTCTGTGTGATTCAACACAATAATAATAATACGTTGCCTGAATTTAATATCTGCAGGACTGCATGAGAAATTTATGGCAACTATAGCGTATTGTCGAACATTTAATTTGCCTTGAGCATCTAACTACTTATGAAGTGTGACTTCCATTGTATATACATATAATTTCCTTTCCTGATTTATGAACATGAATGGAATGTTTATATATCGTTTTTGGATTGAAAGAGTATGGAACACTGCATTAACTTAAATGTCTTCTTTATGTCTATGATCACGAGGTACATCTTTAACCTGAGCATATTACTTTAAAAGAAGGATGGTACTGATAAGCTCCACCCGTGAGCAAGAGATCGGCTGATCTCGAAACGCGTTGGGTGTGTTTTTTCTGCTAATTAAATCTGACAGCACTGTTCTACATTTGGGCTCCGACTCTGGTTATTTCAAAAAATTGGAATTATAAACCAGGAGTGTGTGCAGATTGTGGGGTTGGCGAACCCCGTCGTGAGCCCGCCGTCTTAAGTGGCCGGAGCACGCCATTCCGACGTGTGTTTATATATATATATATATATATATATATATATATATATATATATATATATATATATATATATATAATATATATATATACATACATATATACATATATATATGAAATTTTAATGAATATAGTTTCCTATGACTTAGAAAAGGTAGAAACTAACTGGGCCAGGAAATTGGGGGGTCCTGATGTGGGTTTGTATCAGTTGATTGAAATAGGTAGGGGAATCTTTCTTTCAGCCAATTTAAAAGCCCAGCATTATCAAACAATTTTTTACCTTTATTTTACTCCGGCTAAGCTTTTTTGCTGGGGTAAACGAGAGGATGATAAATGTAATTGGCTCACAAGGCATAAGGTGGGAGGGACTGGCTGGCCTAGGATGGATGAAAAAGGATGTGTTGGGTCTGTAGCAAGGCATCCCAGGAATTATGTTGTTGTAGGAGAAGTTGATCACTTACTGTCTCCCATACTTGGGCCTTTTTACTTTACACCGCATTGTATTGTACTCATCTTTTTTATCCATGTGTGTTTTACAGAATTTTTATCAGATGTATGAAATGTTCATAATATTAACTGCCAAACTGTAATATGTGTCTTTATGACTGTTTTCACTCTCTCCAAATAAAATAAAAAATATCAACAAAAATAAGTATTTTCGGGTATTTGCCTAATTAAGTTGATAGAAGCACACAAAGGCTACAATGCACAAAATGCTTACATCCCTGTACCACTACCCACCCCTAAACCCTATATTCATCCTTGCATCCTTTTACCACTACCCACCCCTAAACCCTCAAATAAACCTTTGCCCAATTTACTAGTACTCTACCCTCTACATGCTATGTATGCACACAGAGTCTAATGTTTGCATCGTGGTATCTGTTTGGAAGTAGATATGATGTAATCTAGGGCTTGAAGGTTACCTCCAGAAGTGACAAAAATTGGGACCGCCATGGCCCACCTAAATGCATTGTTGGCCTATCCAGATAAAAATTCCTGGAGCCGGGCCCGTTTGTGAAAGGTAAAAATGATAAGAAAAGGTGATGGAGAGAAGGACGAGAGAGCAAGAAAAAGGATAAACAAAAGTGATCAGGAAAAAAAAGTGAAAGAGGGCAGTATTAGGAATGTCAGAGACAATAGGAGGAAGAAGGTGAGGGTGAAAAGCAACGACAAGATATAAATGTGAAAGAACTGGAGGAATGGGATAGTGAGGACAGATTCAATGGAGGTCGGGAAAGTAAAAATATACACGTGAAGTAAGAAAGTGAGGCAGAAGAGGGAGAGAGAAAGAAAAAATTAAAGAATAAAAGGGAAAAAGAGAAGAGAAAGAAAAATAGGAAAGAGGGGACTCTGAAAGGGACAGATGAGAGGGGGAGAGCGGAAGTTGCTTGAGAGGAAAGAAAGAAGAAGCAGATGAGAGGATAGATGGGGAAGAGAGAATAAAGACAAGAACAGTAGATTGAGGGGTGTAGCTATCATTAGAAAGGACCTCAAGACCTGGCTCTTGAGATGTCCTCGGAGCTGCCCGAACAACTCCCCCCCAACCAGCGCCTTGAGACTCTCACGGGTGAGTAGTGTGCTCTATGAATCCCTGATACGACTGACTGGTTAGTGGTGCAGCACCACAAGATCAGGAAATCAAGTGGCACCTTCCATATGAATTACTTTTAGCTGTTACTAGAGACCTCTGGGCAGGGCACCAGTCAGGGGTACACGCGGATGGACGGCATACACCCACTATTTTCACAGGGTGAACACCGTCCACCCTGCCAAGAAGTTGGGCCCCAAAGCATAATGTGCTGAACTCGCCCCGGTGTAAACACCGGGACACTCAGGACACTTTCAGCAGGATCAGGACGGGGCTTTCTTATTTAAGACTCCTACTGGGCCCATAACAAAGGCAGAATTTGAGGGGTCATCATGTCTCCTTTTGTTCAAGTCTTTTGGCTGGGAGCAGTCAGGAGCCTCACACCTGATGCAAATGAAGTGGAGGGGAAACAAAGGCTCACACCATGTTAGCACTTCACATATACTTAAGAGAGGCAGCTTTTCACTTTGTTCACTCCCTGTTCAGGGTGTCAGAGCGCTTTACATCAACACATGCATATTACTTGTACAATAAATTATATAAGTTTGTAAATGAATGTACAGGATGTGTTTGTAGGAAGATGGCTCTGTATATACTATACCAAAGTGAGGTATAATGTGCACAGAGTCAAGTGGAACCCAAAAGGTAGGCAGAGGTAAAGTAGAAAGCACTGTACTCTCTATTTGTGATAGTGTGGTCCAGCAGTAAGGCTTTATCAGAGGACACTGTTAAGCATTTGTTGTACACACTCAGTCAGCAATTCACACACTCAAAACTGAACTACAGACCAATTGTTTTTATATTAAAATATTATTTTAGTTATTTTATTTCCTAGAACCAAGCAAGCCAGTCACAGGTAAGTGATAAATACTTTGCAGTGAAAATACAGTTGTAACACAGTTTGGATTGTAATTGTATATGCACTTTGTTTTGATTTACAGTACTGTCACTGAGAAATGCAATGCTTTGGAAATACAGTACATATACTTTGAATGGGCTTTTTTTAGGAAAATGACCAGTACATTACTTTCAGATCACTTTTCGTACACAGTGTAGTATACCTGAATACTACACTGTGACATTTCCTGTAAACAGGTAAGTAAAATTGTTTTTGTTAGTACAATTTTTAAAGGATTTATTAGAATTTCCAACTCCACACTTAGAAACATTTCATAGAAAAATAGTCAATGTTAATAATAATAATAATAATAATAATACTGTCAGTTATTGAGCGCGACAGCTACCCCCAACACAGGGGTGTCCTGGCGCTAAAGATACTAGGTAGATGCGGTCACAGTGGACGAGCGATAAACTCAGGTCTAGAGTTCTGCTGTCTTGAAGAGCCAAGTCTTCAAGTCTTTTTTAAAACATGATTCCGATTTGGTGTTTCGTAAAGATGCTGGGAGGGAGTTCCACAGTACAGCGGTTTTAACCGTGAAAGCTCTGCCACCCAACCGCGCTCTCTCGAAGCGGGGTGTGCAACAAATTAAGGGAGTTGGAGCGCAACGCCCGATTTTGTTTATAAGGGCGAAGTCTCTCTTTCAGATACAACGGGCAGTTGCCGTTTAGAGCCCGATAGACTAACGTCAGGGCCTTAAACATGATTCTTTTTTCTATTGGAAGCCAATGAAGCTTTTCCAAATGCGGGGAGATATGTTGTCGAAACGGAATCTTACAGACCAGTCTTGCCCCCGCATTTTGAATCATTTGGAGGCGATTAATTGCATATTTAGGAAGACCGAGGTACAGCGCGTTGGCATAGTCTAACCTTGATGTAACTGTCGCATGGACCACTGTTTTATGACAGTCTTCCGGCAGAAAATGCAACATTTTTTAAAGATTTTTTAGTTTGCAAAAACAGGCTTCCATTTGTCTGGAAAAGTGCCAGTTTTCAGGGAGGTATTCCAAATATGTAGCAGCCCGACCACCAAAACTGGTGCTACCATCTTCCATAGTTTGGGGGGGCATATGTCGTCTGGGGCTCCAGAATGGCATCTCTGGATTTCTATTACCCCTTTGGCGGCTCTGGCGGAGTCTTGCGGGGCCCGGATCGTGTCCTACGCTGACGACACTCAGCTCCTCTTCTCCTGTGAGAGGGGAGGAGATTTTAATGGGGAGAGCATCCGGGAGTGCCTTGGGGCTGTCTTCAGATGGTTTAATCTGGGTGGCCTCAAGTGCAACCCCGAGAAATCTGAGGTGCTCTTCTTCGGGTGTACGTCTGAGCCTGACTGGCATGACTGGTGGCCTATAGGCATGTCTCCCCCTTCTGCTCCATCTGCAGTGGCCAAGAATCTGGGTGTCAAGATGGACAAGGGTCTGTCAATGAGAGCCCAGATTCTGGGGGTGACGGGCACCTGCTTTGGTCTCCTGAAGGTATTAAGGAAGTTTCTACCCCTGTTATCGGAAGAACACCGGAAACTGACTGTGCAGGCTCTGATCGGGTCCAGGTTGGACTATGCCAACGTCCTATACCTGGGCCTGCCGGAGTATCTGCTACAGCGCCTTCAGGTGACGCAAAATGCGGCGGCGAGAGCCATCTATGGTCTTAATAGGCGAGCTAGGGCGTCATGCCTCTTGCAGGCCTTGCACTGGCTGCCTATTCGTAAGCGCATTATCTTTAAGACGCTGACTCTGACCTATAAGGCCCTACACTCTGGAGGTGCGAAGTACCTCCAAAGGAGAGTGTCCTTTTATCAACCGGCACGGGCACTTGGATCAGAGTCACAGTTTCTGGCAGTTGTACCGCGTATTCAAAAAGCCCGCATTGGGGGTCGCTCCTTTGGTCTGCGTGCCCCCCAGCTGTGGAATGCTCTGCCACTGACACTTCGTGGTGCCACGAGTTTACTGGCTTTCAGGAAAGGTCTTAAAACCTGGCTGTTTACTTTATAGGTTTCTTTTTTGGTTTATCGCATCTTTGTTTTGCTTTGTTGTCGTGTTGTGTTACCTACTGTAGGTCTCGCTGTGAAAGCGCCAGGATACTCTTTTTGAGTCGCTGTGCGCTATAAAAATAAAATGTAACATAACATAACAATGTAACATAACATATTAAAGCCTCCTGTGACAGGATAGGGGCGAATTCGACAAGTCTGGGTCTCTCCTCTCGGGGTGTAGATTTATTCTCTTTCACCGTGGCCTCAGGGGCCCGAAATGATTCGTAGACCCTTATAATTTTGTCATTAACATTTTTTTTAAATATTTTTTTATATATTCCTGAACATAAAAACAGCCATTACAAAAGCGGGATTGTCACCCACACCCCCAGACCTTCTTACATACTTCTCCAGTCTAAAAAAGCTAGGTCACCAAGTCTCCAGGATGTATAAATTGCTAGGCCCACAATCTTCCAGACTGAATGAAAGCTCCACACAGTTTTGGTCCTCTCTCGTCTCTTTTCCCATCTCTGAGCCGGAGTGGTCCACGGCATGGAAATCATGTATGAGTCATAAAATAAGCCCTACCTTATCACAAACAAAATTCAGGCTCATGAACAGGGTTTTCTGGACGCCCGCTCGCCTCTTTGCCCACAAAATCAGCACCGACGCCTTCTGCTGGAACTGCAAGCGTGCGGAGGGAGACTTAGACCATTACATCCTCCAATGCGACTGCGTCTCAACATATTGGGACAGAGTATATCCTGTCCCCCAAAGAACTCCCTTGCGTTGTCTTCGGTTTTGTTAAAGAAACACGGCTTCTTGAACCAGATAGAGCCCTGCTAGATCTCCTTCTCATGGCAGCTGTTAAGGTGATCCTAAACAACTAGAAAGACACCAAAAAGGCTAGTTATGCTTGCTGGTTGAACTGGGTGATTAACCTCCGAGGGGCAGACAACATTACTCTCCAAAACACGCCCTGGCGGCCCGCGCGAAGAAAAATGTGGAACACGCTTGATAACTATTTCAGCGTCCATAAACCTCCGTGAATTCTCCAGGGTCCCTGGACACTCACACACTGCTAACACATCTCGAGTCATGCTGAAATGGTCAGATCCTTTTTGCTATACCATGGCACACCATCCTCTCTTTGTTCTTCTTCTCTCTCTCTATTCCTTCCTTCTCTTCCTTCTCCTTTCTCTTTGGCCTTCGCCTCAGTAAGGCCTAGTAACGATAGATGTGGTACTCGGATAGTACCCGGACACAAATGAAGTAACAATGTACACCACAATCACCCCATTGTAATGTGTCTTGATTATCAGGATCTTAATACTATGATTTTACCTATGTTACGAATGTATTTTTACCTGCACACGGAGTGTATGCACATCGTAATTTGATTGTACTGAAATATCCAATAAAACTTTTTGAAATCAAAAAAATTCGCAATCTTGTCACACAGGGCTGGGGAAGAGGTTACTTCTAACTCCAGTGCCCTGGGTTTAACAAAGGATTGGACCACCTTAAAAATCTCACTGCTTGACTGCTTGGCATTACGGATGCTTGACGCAATATAATTTTGTCTAGCTGATTTTACCTCCTTATGAAATGTTTTTAAGGATTCTTTATAGTTTGCTTTCATATATTCAGAATAATCCAGTCTCCATTTGCGCTCCAATTTTTTACACTGACTCTTGTGTTCTCTAAGGGCATTAGAGAACCATGGGGCAGTGGGGGATAGCCGTTTTGATTTCCCCACTCTTCCTGGTGCCACCAATTCCACCGCTGACGCAATCCACAAATGTAATGAGGCTGAATCAGCATCTGGATTGGCTGAAAGACAGGGAGGGTTATCTAGTAAGATGGTACTTAATGTAGATTCAGTTAGATTATTCCAGTTTCTTTTGAGCGTCAGGCGAGTGCCTTTCGCTGGTCCTGCGTTTATAAAGAGAATAGAAAAAGGGACCAAATAGTGGTCTGACCATATCAGGGGGACGGCCATCTCCATGGCAATAGCAGTGCAATTGGAGAAAACTAAGTCCAGGGTATTCCCCGCAGCATGTGTGGGGAGAGGAGACCCATTGTTTAAGGTTAGCCCCAGCTAATGATGTAATTAACTGTGTAGCCTGCCGGCAGCTGGGATCGTTTACATGTAGGTTGAAGTCACCCAGTTCCAGGAAATAAGAGTACATAATTGATTTTTGAACAATTAAATTACAAATTGTATGAAGGGCACCCACTGCACAATCTGGAGGTCTATAAATCAGGATCACCCAAGTGCTGAAGTGGGGGTCAGTTGTAAGCAAAAATGTAAGCCTTCTATGCCCTGAACAGCGACCGGGGCCGAGGACACTAACTCCCATGTGTCTCTAAAGATGATTCCCACCCCACCTCCTCTTTTGATTCCTTCTCTATTAACCTGACACATTTTGAAGCCCTGGGGAATCGCTAATGCAATTGAGGATACGGTGTCCATATTAAGCCAAGTTTCCGTAAAAAACAGAACATCCCAGGTGCCGTTAATTAGAATTGACCAGACCTAATCGGTATGTTTAGGAAGAGATCTACAATTTATAAGACCAGCCTTGATTATAACGCTGTCACCCTCTACTCGGCCTCGGGGGTGCGTCTGCGTTTTCCTAGGCATCGTGGTATTGGCAAGGTGGATGCTGCATTCCCGCAACTATATGGGAGTGGGGTGGTAGCTAAATTAGTCTGATGTTGAAGCCGGCAGCTAGGACCGCGGAGATTCAATAGCTCCTCTCGCGACCAATGCAGGGACTTACCGCTCCAATTTTTGGCAGCAAGGCCGGCGCCTGCCGCGGTCTGGTCGCGGACGGGCACAGACGGGCTTGCCTTTGGCGTGCCCGCTGCGCGGCCGACAAGCCATCTGCCTAAAGAACCCCCTGGCCGGAAGTACGTCAGCCCGAGTGGGCGGGGTCGCGTCAGTCCCTCCGCTCAATTGGCACTGTTTGCCGTGGCGGATCGGGGACCGTGACACCCTGCAGCGGGAAACATCCTTTACAACGCAACTTTTACCATGCAGTGCCTTTACGACGCAACTTTTACAACGCAAATCATTACCACGCATTGCGCTGGGGGGCGCTCTAGGATAGGGACTAAGTTTAATTTACTATCCAACACCTTCCCTAGTGTCCACGGGGACTGGAGTTGGAATAGTAAATTAAACTATTCACTATCCAGCACCCCAAAGCGCTATGCGTTGTAAAGGTTTGCGTTGTAAAAACCGCGTTGTAAAGGCATGCGTGGTAAAAGCATGCGTTGTAATGTCATACATTCCCCTGCAGCGGCTAGCAGCGTTTACCCTAACTACGCTCATGTAAGTCTAAGCACAGATTTTAAAATAGTTCATCAGCAATATAATATTTACACAAAGGGTTTTAAAATTTTTCACAGCATGTGCAGAGTGCAAATAGCAAAAGAGCAGCAAGCTTTTTTTTTAAAGCACAACAGCAAAACAGCCTTGCGGCGCGTATTTACCCAGTACTACGCGTCCGGCAAGCCGTCTGCCTAAAGAACCCCCTGGCCGGAAGTACTTCAGCCCGAGTGGGCGGGGTCGCGTCAGTCCCTCCGCTCAATCGGCACTGTTTGCCGTGGCGGACCGGGGACCGCGACACCCTGCAGCGGCTAGCAGCGTTTACCCTAACTGCGCTCATGTAAGTCTAAGCACAGATTTTAAAATAGTTCATCAGCAATATAAAATTTACACAAAGGGTTTTAAAAATTTTCACAGCATGTGCAGAGTGCAAATAGCAAAATAGCAGCAACAGTTTTTTTTAAAAAGCACAACAGCAAAACAGCCTTGCGGCACGTATTTACCCAGTACTACGCAGCCGGCAAGCCGTCTGCCGAAAGAACCCCCTGGCCGGAAGTACGTCAGCCCGAGCGGGCGGGGTCTCGTCAGTCCCTCCGCTCAATAGGCACTGTTTGCCGTGACGGACCGGGGACCGCGACACCCTGCAGCGGCTGGCAGCGTTTACCCTAACTGCGCTCATTTAAGTCCAAGCACAGATTTTACAATAGTTCATCAGCAATATAAAATTCACACGAAGGGTTTTAAAAATGTTCACAGCATGTGCAGAGTGCAAATAGCTAAGGAGCAGCAACAGTTTTTTTTAAAAAGCACAACAGCAAAACAGCCTTGCGGCACGTATTTAACAGTAATGTTATCTATCCTACGGAGGAAAATAGTGTTATCGGTTCAAAGGTAAGTACTTTGTTGTGAGAGTTGGTATTCTGGGGTTAGACTCAGGGGTCTCCTAGGTTCTAGGCTGCACTCTTGTTACACCCTCAGGGGCACTAGGGCGGCCGGGTGCAGAGTGCTGAGGCCCAATGTTATCCAATGGGGATAGGGGGCCTCCGGTTGGTGGCTGCTGATGAGCAGCCCACTGTGTTGTGGGAGCAAAGCTCCTGGACTTAAGCTCAGGGCAAATGGGGGTTTAGGCCAACACCAAAGTTGCAACCTCAGCGGCACTGGGGCGGCCGGGTGCAGAGTGCTGTTTTGGCATTGGGTGCCCTGCAGCTTTCAATGGGGAGTCTCCGATTGCAAACACACTGCAGGCTCGGGACGAAGGTCTTCTGGGTGCGACCACCACTTGGAGAGGTAAGTTGGCATGTTGGGGGTTGGATAGGCACAGTCGATTGGACCACCTAAGGCCGTGGGCATCAGGTGCAGGGGTGCCTTTTAGGGTTGGATTTTCTTACCAGCTCTTGGTCGCGGTTGTGGGGACCCTCCGGTTTGAGGCTGCAGGCGTCGGCTGGAGACTTGAGGCAGGTCAGGGATAGCCGGATCTCAGGTTAGGATCGCCGGGGAGACATCCTCTTGGTGTTGGGCCACTCCAACTTGGGCTGTGGGCATCGGGTGCAAACTTGCGGATCTTTGCAGAGCTGGAGTCTGTTGTTGAACAAATCCGGTGTTTACGGGAGACAGAATCTTTGGGATTGAAGGCAGGCAGGTCCTCTGGTTTTCTTGAGGTTACTGGCTGCTAGACACACTTGTTAGCTTCAGCACAAGTTGCTGAAAGCAGCAAGTGGCCTGGGGAAGCTCACAAAGGCAGCAAACCTTTGAAGCTTCCCCTTAGTGGACCTTGCCCATCCTGGAGGAGGAGACTTGGCACCTTGTCCCAGGATGTGCATTGTTTCAGGCTCTCGACCCTGGAGTCCAGAAACATGTCTGGTGGTGGCAGCTGAAAGCCGCCCCTCAGCCTGGACACTAGTGGTAGGGCGTTTTTCAGGGGACATCTCATAGTGTACCTTTTTTCATTAACTCCCACACTGGCATCAGTGTGGGTTTAATGTACTCAGAAGCTTGATAACAAACTTCTCAGTTTTCAGTGTAGCCATTATGGGGTTGTGGAGTTCGTAATGACAGAATCCCAAACACCATATACTCTTAATGGCAGCACTGCACTTGCAATGTCTAAGAATGGGCTTAGGCACTGTAGGGGTACAGGGCTCATTCACCTGTACCCTCACCATTGGTATAGTGCACCCAACTAGAGGGGTGACTGATCTATGGAAGGGCAGTGGGTTGTAGGCATGGCACACAGGGATGTGTGACATTTCGACTATTCACTTTGTTCTGCACCAAAACACGCAGCCTGCAAAGGCAGTGTGTGTGTGTAAAGGTACAGGGTGGCACACTAAGTGCTGCAGCCCTTAGAGGACTTCCCTGGTCACAGTGCCCTGGGTACCTGTGGTACCATTTACCAGGGGATGACCTGTGGCCAGAGATGCCAATTGGGTTTGATTTTTAATGCAGGGAAAGAACATAGCCCCTGGGTACCTGATTGGCGGGAGCCCAGGGCACACTCACTCAAAGCACATAAGCAGTTCAGCAAACAGTGGGGACAACCATGTAGAAAGAGGGAACGTTCTCACATTGTTACATAAAACTGGGGGATTGCAAGGTGTAGAAGTCACATATCATCATCCATAGACCACTGTGCTATTATCCTCGCAATGCGCTCAAACGTACACATGATAGACCTGCTAAACATATATGAGGGCTTAGATCTGATGTCCCTTCTTGTGATATCACTTGCTGTAAAGTCGTGGCTTGTGATGCCACTTTCTATGATGTCAATTCCTGTGATGCCATGTGTGATGTCATGCACCTTGATGTTGTGTGCAGTGATGTCGCACGCTGTGATGTCACTTGCATATTGCCTATCTAGGTTAGTCCCCCCACTTCTTTTCTTAGGACTTCTGCTAGCTGCCTGTTGGGGTGGCGTTAGGAAGTTCATAATATTTTCTCAAATTCGTGCCCAAGACAGCCTTGTTACACCACTGTTACTAGGCTCAGCCACTCCCCGTTGGTTCTCAAAGGGAAACAAGCAGTGCGCCCTGCCCTGTGGCCCTCATTATTCGCAGGGAGACCTGCAAGTACCAGTGGCTATCGTTTAAACACAAAACAATCATAACTGTGATGCTCCATTTTTTAGTTGATGGTGTCAGTAGGATTAATCGCCTTGTCAACGCTCTAGGAGACTTGCTCGAAAATCCGATGTATAGCCGGATTATAGGTGTGCTCATTATCCAGCAGGATGTGCAGAAGTTAATGAATCGCAGCTACCTCGTGTAAGTATCAGCTAACGAGAATTTCACCCATTTGAGCTAAAAGCTTCTTTCTGAAGCTGAGTTCAGCTCCTATTTGGCCTCACTCAGCCTGGCAGCCTCCAGAGAAAGAAAGCGCCGTTGAAAGGGATCAAAACACAGAGCAGACGTCGAATCCCTCAGTAAGGCCCTTCCGCAAGGGCGGGTGCTGGAAAATGCTGTTTTAAAGACGATATTTGCTAGAAAGGTGACGGCCGAATGGAGTTTTCGAACATGAACCCCGCCTCTCTGACAGGAATGTGCATCAAGACCATCATGTGCGTCCTGGGTATTGTGGGGAACGCGGCTTTGATGTTGCACTCCATGCCAAAGGCACGCTGCCGATTTCAGCCGTACAAACTACTAATGACAAACCTGGCCGTCTCCAATCTTCTCACCAATTGTCTGGTTGACCTGCCAGACTCCCTGGTGGACATCTCCGGGGGTTGGTTTCTGGGGGAAACCTACTGCAAAGTCTTCCTTTTCACTCGTAACCTGTCCTCGACTAGTAGCATTCTGACAACCCTCATCATTTGCGTGTTCTGGTTTCGTAAACTGGTGGCTTCCAGGCCCGGGAGCAACCACCTCACTCGGGCTGAAGAACTTCGTATTGTGATCATGGCAGCCAGCCTGTCATGGGCTGCTGCGCTCCTATTCAGTGCGCCCCTCATTTACTTCTCTTCACTGCAAACGGATAAACCCGCTCACCACGAAGAACCTCTCGCTACGTCAAATGGTTTAAAGGAGCCCCAGTGTCGGGAATACTTCCCTTCCCCGTTCCACAAGTATATGTACGAAGTAATCTACATGACCTTCGCCATCATCTCGCCCATCATGCTGATGATGTTCACCAACGTCAAAATGCTCGTCGTTCTGCTGCGCAACAGGAAGCGCGTGAGAGCCATGAGGCGCTGTCCAATGGGGCGAGGCGCTCCGTCCTCAGTGGCCGGAAGTCTCGGCTGCCGGGTGAGGGGAGGCTGCAGCGTCTCTGTCAACCCCGTCATCTCTACCTGTGGAGGTGTGGAGCAGTGCAGCGCCCCGGACCCGTTGTCAGCCTCCCACTGCAACATCGAGGAAGCCCTGCAGATCCGGAGAGTTCTCTTCGAGGTGGATTCAAACGGGCCGTACACCTATCTGTCAGCAGCGCATGGGTTAATCTCATTTAGAGCAAACGCTTGCCTGCAAACATTTGCAGTGAGAAACCGCCATATCTGTGGTTTGGGAGCGAACTCGGCCTCAGGTTTGGAGCAGGGGCCGTTGTCCGAGAGTCCTCTCAAGCCTACCATATTCAGCATCTCAGAGCTCCACGCACCAAAGCCGAGTCGGGTGGACTTCTCTACCTTACCAGATGGAGCTAGACAGCAATCCGAACCAGGTGACCCGCAGATGCACGGCACTGTAGTAACTACGCCTGCTGTAAAGGTTGTGGAGGTGGTTGGTGTTTCCGAGGAGATGGTAGCTTCCCACCACATCCAAGCCTCATACCCCCTTCCGTTGTTCTGTTCAATGGAGGATCGCGATTCTCAATGTGCAGCACTGTCAAAGCCGACAGTGCCCCTGTGCCCCCTGGCATTAGAGGCAACCGCGCCGCTGCACGCGGCTCAGCAGACTCCAGACCCCACCTCTCCTCAGCGCCGCCATTATGACGGGGACAGAGGACCGAGCAACAGGCCTGCACCGAGCACGCATTTCCGCGCCACTTTGAGCATCACGGCGGTCGTTGGGGTGTTTTTCTGCAGCTGGGCAACTCATTTGGCTTTACGAATAACAAGCAATGTGGATGAGAGCAGGGTATTTCTGGAGGTCGCGAATCAGATGGCAGGCTCGTACACCTCTGTCATTCCTTTCATATTTCTATACGGGATGAATAAATGCACATGTGGCTTCTGGAAGTAAACCTCTGAAAGCGACCCTCTCTTTCCCCACTGTGGTTCAGGCATGGAGACCCAGAAATGTTAATTAAACCGGGTACCTAGTGCAGGTTTATACATCTTTTAGGTAAAGTAAAATGTTAGTTCCAAAGTTACTGGTTTATAGCAAAGAATGGTACTGCTTAGTCGATTCACCGACAGAGGTCCAATAAAAGCATTTTTCATGTGTGTGAAGATTAAAATAATCTTTTGGCAGCACGTTAACGGAACTAGTGGGCAGCAACGTACCTATATAGCAGCTTTGGCCATAAATTAAGGTCGTACATCATTTGGGCATTCGTATCGTGCAAGAAGCACTTTTCTTTGGGATACTCAGACTGGCTTCCTTTTCCATTCGACTATTACTGCTCTCCTGTCTAGGGCTCTTCCCAGGGATTTCTGAACATACCAAGTGTTGTGAACTTTAATATACATTTGTTTTTAACTGTACATTCGAGGATTTATCTGCAGTGTGCCTGCTGAGAACCGCACAAAGAGTTCATGAATTGAATATGGACATGTGATTCTTGCTGGAGTGCTGAATGTCAGATCAGTAACTGCAACCCACTGTATGACGTAAGCTGTTGTATGCAATCCAGGATGCTCCATAAGTGCTTGGGTGAGATGCCTGCCCACTTCAAGTACATCCTGTACACCAGGGTTCTACAAAGTCTTTCCTGGAGGTCCGGATGCATGCCAGATTTTTAAGATAACTACATTTATCTAAAATGGGGATATGTTAAAAATCGGGCATGGGTCCGGCCCTCCAGGACTCACTTGGAGAGCCCTGCTGTACACTAAACATTGGATTTCATAAGATTATTCCAAACTTCCTACAAATTTCAGACTTTTTTTTGGATTTGCAAACAATCGCAGGAGTGCTCCGATAAATCTTCGATTGTCCTATATATCCGTCATTTCTTTAAATCCCACAATTTACATAATCAAACTGTCCACTTAGTGGATAATCTCCATGTGTAAATCACGTGGAATTGGGCAGACAATTAACTTCTTAAAATGTTTTCATCACAGGAAACTGTTGTTCCAAAAAGAAATCAGTTCATCCTCACCACCATTAAATACGGGGGTGTCCTGTTCCCTTATCCAGGAGGGAAATACACTGTCTTTAACATATCCTACAGCACTGGCCATTTCCCAATCTGCACTGTGTGGCAGTACCCAATAAATCGATAATGCATGTGCAGAGACGCAAATGGATGTAGTGCCAGAGGCAAGAAGAAAGTGTACATGGGCACTCCCATAAAGTAAAAAAAAAAGGAAGTGGGGTTTGGGGTAGGTATCATCCCATGGGCACTGATACAGATTTAATAACACAAATCAAAGTGACGGGAAGCAGATCGTGGAACCAACAATTCAAAGCATCTGTTTTCTCTCCTAGCTCCTGTTTCAATCCTTTTCTGTTGCAGTTGTTTATAAAGTGCTATGCTGCCATTGTTGCTAGATACAAGCTGTAAAAATACGGAAAATAAATGTATATTGAAAAGAACTCGAGGGTACGTTTGCATGAGGAGCTGTGAATGTCTTTATTAAATAAATCCCTTTGAACGGTTCCTACAACCACACACAAAAAGGCACTCCTATGCTTCCTTTAAATCCCTACATGAGGGGTTTAATGTGTCCAAACTGAACGCAGAGTGTTGTAGAAACAAAATTTAAGACTCGTAGAGCGACTCGGGAAGTCAAGAAGCTGGGCGTAGGTGTAGGCAGAGACCTAGTGTCTCTCCCCGCCTCACCTGGAAGAGAAAGATATGCAGTTTGATTGTTAAGCCGTGCTACCATATCACACATATCCTCATCCTGTTACCCCTTACTTTGTGATCCCTGGTACATGAATCTGTCACCCTGTGCTTCAGCTCTTGTGTCAGCCACAATTGTGGGCAGGGCAAACGTCGAAACTTCGAAAATAACACTTTTAAAAATTACCCTTCACAATATTCGGTTCTAAAAGTAAATACTTCTAAAAAGGAACACTTCCCAAAGTGTGCGTTCTAAAAAAAACATTGAAGTAAGGACAGTGTGAAGGGGTCGATGGGTTTAAGGTTTATTATGGTTTACGTTTTTTTAATATATGGGTTAGGAATATTGGGTTAAAGTAATATGTTCATGCGTTTCAGGGATAGGGTTAAGGGTTTTGCTGTGTAGAGTTAGGCATTAGGGGTTGTAAAATACAGTGGCTTAAGGTATGGGATTATGGAGTAATGGTATAGTAGGGTTTGGGGTACAGAGTATAGGGATATGGGGTTAAGGGTTATGAATATAGAACTAAGAGTTAACGGTTTGGGGTATAGGGAATAGGGATCGGGTCTATAGAAACACAGTTAGGGGTATAGGGTTATGGATTAAAGTTATAGGACGTAAGGGTATAAAGGTGCTATGGGTAAGCTTATACAGATACGGTTTTAAGCCATAGAATTTTACAGATGGGAACGAACCCTAAAGGGAGAATTGTCAGACTCAGAGTGGGAAAAAGTACTAGCCTCACCCCAAAATTTTCTAGAAATACCAGAATAGAAATCTATCCAATTTAATTACATACCCATGACCTGTATGACCACACAAGATACACGTTACATATGGAGGTGAACCTCGCCCTCTCCTAGGTGCAGAAACCTGTATGCAGATTTTGCACATTCGGTATGGGAATGCCCACAACTGCAACCTTACTAGGAAGAGATACCGTCCGCTATGGGTCTTATACTTGGGCGACCCCCCCCTCGTTCCCTAGAGGCATGTATCCTGGGGCTATACCCGAGGCCGCACTCCAAGAAAGTAGGCACTAGGTTTCTGGAACTGGCTGCGATTAGCCAAACAGCGAATAGCAATACAATGGAAATCAGCAGAGGGTCCTCAGGTTAAAGTTTGGAAGACAGACGTAACACAATGGGCAAGAGCAGAGGAAAGGGCATTGACTAGGGAAGAAGCTAGAGGGGTAAGACTTCGTCTGATAGTAGATCTGTGGACAGAAGGGTCGACAACTTGGGAACACCCAGAACAGGACATCCAAACTGAACCAGATGTAGATACGGATGCATCTGATGTGGAGGAACTTAGGTTGCCAACAGAACACACAGGTGACCCACAAAACAGCTAAAGGGAAGCAAGGCCACACATGGATAAGACCATCAGTAAGACAAAAAGGAGATTCCCTCTGTGACCCGCTGGGCCCCCACCCCCACCCCCTTCACCACACTACTCCGACTAAATATTACATTAAAAGACTAACTTACGAGATTGCTTGACACCCCGGCCACCATCCAAGCACACCTTCCAACACTCTCCTTGCTGCTCCCCCTTTTCTTCCCCTTTTTTGTTTTCAAAGTTCTGGGGTATGTGTTAATTTGTGAAGTATATTTATAAGGCAAAGCATACTACCAATGTAAATCATTAACAACAAATGTACCCCTAGCTCTTCTAAAGCATGGCATACTGTACTTCAACATGTCATAGAGATGTATCTAATGTTTACAACAGCTTTAATTTATATGATAGGTGACACCCTAGAGAATAACTACATACTGGAAGTATAGAGGACATGAAACATAAGGGGACAGATAAAGCGAACATAATATATAATGTGAAGATGCAGGATATATCGAATGTATGATTTTATATGCAATACTACTGCCTGTAAATAATACTTAATTGCCACTAATAAAAAGTAAAAAAAACGCCTTAGGATTTAAAGGTTAAGGTCATGGAGTAAGAGACTAAGTGTATAAGGTTTTTTTTCCCCAAGTGTTTTATTGGCATTTCAAAGTTTAAGCAATAAGTACAAGTGACTGGCAATTGCCAGGATGCTATATAACCGACACATAACAATAGGTCAGCTGGTACAGCCTTATCATGGATACTCACAGTCTCACTTTACACATGTTGCAGCAAGATACACGGTGCCTGTATTCTTCTCGGCCCATTGCAATGTGGCCATTGAGTACATATGTTAAGCATTTTACATGAATGGTTGCCAAGTGATGTGGGTATTCAGGTGCCTGGTAGAAACATCAACAAATGTACAAAAACAACGAAACAACTAAAACAAACTCGAACTTCCTGATTGGTATAACATGTTGTGTAGTGTAGTGCCTTTTATCTTTCCCCATGTGAAATGTGTGATGTTTGGGATCGCTGGTTCGTCCCTTATAACTCTCAGCATGGGCATATGGTGTAGTGGTTCCGGGGCTCCGGTTAGGGACATTTATCCACTTTAAGGGGGAGGGAGTCACACCTCTTGAACCACAGCGGATTGCAGTCTCATGGCAGGCGCTCATCAGATTTTGTTTCTATTTTTTCACGATACTCATCCCAGAATGTGAACCATTACCTCCGTACGCCCCTGTTAGTAGAGCTTGACAACACCCCCACCTCTGCATAGGCAAGACGTTCAGCTTCCTTCCTGTTGCAAACTGAGGGCATCATTGCAGCCATCCAGGCCATGGCAAGTGTGTTTTTTGCGAGAACGAGAGCCAGGACTAAAAGTTGCATACGCATCTAGGGGCATATGTACAAGGGAAGTGGCAGAGTGAGGCGTTAGCCTTCCTGGCTTAACGCCTCACTTCACCACTTCAGAAACACAGGGCTGCACCATATTTACAAAAATGTGTAGCCCTGTGTTTCCCCCTACGCTGGCGCTACACTTTACTGCCTAGCGCCAACGCAGGCACCCTTGCAACATAGTGCAAGGGTGTCTGTGTGCAGGGCAAGATTGTTTATGGGCAGGAACGTCCTTCCTGCACATAATCTTTAAATGCCGCTTAGTAACTTCTATGTGTGCTGCTTAAGGCAGCACACAGAAGTTGCAAAACAGCATTTAAAAAAAAATGATTGTTCAGGGGCAGGAATTGGGACTTTCTTGTACATAAACAATCATTGGACTTTTGCTGTTTTCATGTGTGCTGCACAACGCAGCACACATGAAAACAGCAAAAACGAGGAGAAATTTAACATTTCTCCTCTTTGGGCCAGGGTAAGACCAGGTCTTCCCTGGTCTTAATTCTGGCGCTGTCTTCTATTTACGCTTCCTTTTGTAAATAGGAGGCAGCGTCAGAATCAATGGGTGTTGTGGTGGAACACCAACCACAATTCCGGTTGCCCTCCCCTTTCATGCTGAGCCTAGCATGAAGTGGGGCCTTATTTACAAGGAAGCGTTAAGCCAAGGCGAGGCCACTAGCACCATCACAACGTCAAATGAAAGTGACGTGATGGTGATAGGGGCTTGTACATATGCCCCCTAGTTTGTTTTCTGTGGGCGAGCACTTAGAGGAGGCACATGACTGGTGGGGTCCTCTGGTGTCAGCCATCAGTCACTTCCGTTAAATCACGTATTACGATGTCCCAGAAGAGCAATATCCGCGAACATCGCAATGCCATATTGAGGAAGTCCACTTCAATCTCGGAACATCTGGGGCAAGCCATTGTAGTACCTGATTTCAAAAAGGGGGTGGTGATGTACAGAGTATCTGAGTTAATCAGAACACTCCTACCCAGTCAACAGATCAGGGCTTGATCCATCACCGTTTTTTAGCTCACTGCACCATCCCAGTTCAGAACCTGGCTACATGCAAATTAGTCTGGCCCTGGCCCAGTGTATCATGGGGACAGGGCAGACCAAACTACCAAACCAATTCTTTACTGGAAAGGAAACAAGCTTCCGGGGACCGGTTTCTGGCATTACAGCCGCCTTCGGCCCGGCTTGCTTGAATCCTGATGGTGCAGTGAGCAAGGGACTCACATCTGAGCATACCCTTCCACACTTGTGGTGGCTAAAACGATTCAAAAAGGGGGGTGGTGATGGACAGAGTATCTGAATTAAGCAGAACACTCCTACCCATACTACTCCTACCCATACTACTGGCCTGCTACACCTGCACAAGTAAGCACACTTTTTAGGTCTCGCTGGCGTTGCAGGGCGAAGCCCTGCCGCCAACGAGACTTATAGCCGCCTTGCTCTCTGCCAAGGGAGTCAGAGCAGTGAGCGAGCAGCTCCAGGCCTGTGCACGAGCCGACTCAGGTCCGTGAACGCGCGGGAACGTCAACGTGCACGTTCACGCGCGTCACGCTCCTGTCCCCCCCGCGTCTCTGCCGAGGCGCGCTCCAGGCCGACTTGCGGTGTGCGTCACAGCGTGTTCCAGCGTTTCTGTGGCCGGAGGTAGGTAAGTGAGGGCCGGGGGGGATTTGTTTGCTTGTTTTGTTTTGTCGCTAGCTTGTTTTATTATTTTTACTATGCCACCTGGGAGCTACAAAGTTGCTTGCTTTCATTAAATATTACTTTCACCCTCCCGATTCACGTTGAGCCCGCCCCCCACCCTCTGAGCACAAACGCAGCATTTCCCTCCACCCCACCTTTTCCATGTGCAATGTTAGATTACACGCAGCAGGCATTTGCACATATCCAGCCATTGGTTTTCATTTAACAATACAAACTATGGTCAATCGGAAATTTTAAGTACCACCTCCAGAATGCATTTCTGTTATAAACTAAGAGCACCGGATTTAATATGGTGATATGATGCTGCACTTTTTCACCAAGTTTATTGTATATCCACAATAAGCAGCAAAGACTCTCTTTTAGGACAACTGTTTAGCGACAATTTAATATTCGAAGGTATAACAGTTTTAAAGTTGTATAATTGGAATTATTTGCGATCGGCATAGCACACTCATAGTTAAAGATGACTCTGAATCAGTGTCAGTTTACATTAAACTTTCAAGTGTTCATTTATCTTCGTAATATGTTCCATGAACGCTGCTTCCTCCCCTGCAACCCACGTTTTTTTTTGTACATTAATGTTGCCATTTCATGATATCTGCGGAGGATAAAATGTAGTCCTTTCTTTATGTTGTAACTAAATAGAACCTATTGTGGGCGGTCATTTTAAGGGAAGAAACTACAAACTGGGACACGGATTGGCTACACTGCTGCATGTAAATTAGCATATTAATAAGGTTGTGTTAACAGGACAACTTTTGCTGTAGTGGACTCTCTTTTCTTAAAGAATATCGTAGATAACTCGTTATTAGCCTTGAGGGTGACCCTCGCAGATGTGGACAGACACGAGGGGCAAGACAAACTCACCCTCACATTCAAAGGAGAATCGAATTCTCTAGTGATCCTCTGTTAACAATTTATTTCGATCCCTTTGATTCTTACAAGTGATGAGTGGGTTTTCATGCGCATGCGTGACGTGAGCCGTCCCGTCCTTGTTACGCCTGGGCACCCCCTTCTCAGCTTGAACTGGAGAATCATTAGAGCTTAAATGGCAGAAAAGAATGGGATGTAACGTGTCTCAGTCTGTGAATGGCGTTCAAACTGAACTGTTTTAACAGTGAGAAAATACGTATGTTTTCGTATCTGGGTTTTTAACGCTATCAACTGAGATCTCTGATCTGTGCTTATGTTCAAAATCTACAAACCTCAGTTTAGAATATCCGTTTAGTCACTGATGTGGTTAATACACTTATTGCAGCAGTGCAATATCCTGAGAACAGATAGTAACAAGCATTTGTAAGTTGCAATGCAAAAGGTCTCGCATTTACACAAGTTTGAGCTTCTGGCATTGTAAATAACAATGCCTTTTATTTATGTTTTGGTTTTAAAAACATAAATAAAACGCATTGTCATTTACAATGCCAATAGCTTACAACTCGCGTAAATGCGAGACCTATTGCATTGCAAATGCTTGTTAATGTAAGTCAATCCCTCTGGCATGATGGTAAATCTGAAACAACTGGGGATTAAGGCAGCCACTCCAAAAACTCTATCTAACTCTACACTTGACTGCTTCTTATTCGGGCTGCAAATGTCATTGATAAGGAGATCCAAGTTGCAGAACGTCGGTTATCTGTGGGAGGGGGACCGGTTGGTCATATCACTGACCCACCCATTGTGGTTGATGGGCAGGCTGCTTCAATGAATGATACTGGCCAAAATAACCATCCATCCACGTTAAGCATAGTGGTTTCATCTCCTGCCCAGCAGCCCTGTTCACCTCCCCCAGTTTCACCAGCACGCGACATGTTAGGCAAAAGGAAAAGAAAGGTAAAACACATGGAGCCCACACGGTGTACACAGACTAGATCCAGGAAAAAGCTCCAGGCCCCAAGCCCAGAAGCCCCCGCAGAACCATTACAAGGATCACCCACCAGAAATGGCTCCTACCCACCATTGCCCTCTCACTCTGAGAAAATCTCCCCATAGCTCACTGCGGCGTTAACATCCTTTATAAAAGACAATTACCAAGAGCCTTTTACCAATTCTAGCCAGACTTGATAAACTGGAGTCAACTGTGGAACTTATGCATTCTTTGGTTGTTGACATTTCATTAGGGGCTGGGGCCAAAAGGAAAGTAGCGGTCGGGGGACCAGATCATGGGAGATTGTATCCTCTGCCAAGGGGCCCTCTACAACATGTGGTAATTTATTAACCTGCTCTGTGAATAATGGTCCTCCTAGAAATGTTACTGGTGTAGCAGCACAAAAGCACCAAGATGTACCAGATACCAGGGCAAAACAAGCTCGCCCCCTAAGAAAACCAGGCCTGGTCCCCACCCGTAACTACTAATGGAAGCAGTATAGGCACTAACCAATAAACATCCCTATTATTGCCTCACAAAAATGGATAAGCTAATCGAGATGATATGGTGACTCTTTATCTTCAACCCGAGTGTTGTCCCTACGTGGCAATCCTCACCAGTGTTCCTACCCTACTGGAAATCCAAATTGAATCACAGACCCAGCTGAAGAACAAAGTCTGCCACTGGCTATCATTGAATACAATTTTTTTAAACACGAACTATCATGATATTTTGTACGTAAGGCGGTTTGCTGGGTTGTGTAACGATATATCTGTAAGAGACATTAGTTAGTGATAGATTCCTTACCTTAGAATTTCCCCAGGCGTCAGACTGGATCCGGAAACTTTTGCGTAGCAATACCCCTGCGCGTCGGTAGGCGTCGCCCGCGGCTCCGCGTCCGTTGTCGGCGTCGTTAGTGCCGGAATGATGTCGCCGGAGTACTTAGATGCCGCCCTCGCACGCTGACGTCAGTTCTGATACACAGCTTTTCCGCGGCAGATACGCAGAGCCATGATAGAGCCAACACTGGTGCCATGAAACTAGGGCCCTGAAAGGGGATGACCTTACCCTAGATATCGGTTCGCAGAACGGGGAGGATGGGTGGGTCGGTAAGGAATCTATCACTAACTAATGTCTCTTACAGATATATCGTTACACAAGTAGTAACTTGTGCATCTGAGAGAGACACGTTAGTGATAGATTCCTTACCTTAGAATAGATACCCCAGCAATACCAACCCCGGTGGTGGGTCTGAGAACCAATAATCACACCAGAAAGTCCTGGAGGACGGAATGGCCAAAGAAGCCATCCCTCCGGACTTGACTGTCCAGGCAGTAGTGTCTCGCGAACGTGTGCAGCGAGGCCCACGTAGCTGCCTGACAAATGTCCTGCAAGGGGACTCCTCAGCCCAGGGCAGTAGTAGTCGCCGTGGCCCGAGTGGAATGGGCCCTCAGCCCAACAGGAGGTTCCTTTTTAGCCAAGCAGTAACACGCCTGGATGCACAATACGATCCAACGAGAGATGGTCCGGTTGTGCACCGCCCGTCCTTTCTTAGCGCCCACGTAACCAACAAAGAGTTTGTCATCCACCCGGAACTGGCGTGTGCGAACAAGGTAGAAGGAGAGCGCACGTTTTGGGTCCAGACGGTGGAGCCTCTCTTCCTCTTTCGAGGGATGCAGAGGCGGAAAGAAGGTGGGCAAGGTGATGGACTGCCTGATGTGTAAGGCTGTGACTACCGTGGGCAGAAAAGAGGGTCTTGTCCGCAACACAATCTTGTCCAGATGGACAGAAAGGAAAGGAGGTTTGGAAGAAAGAGCCTGGAGCTCACTCACTCTCCTGGCAGAGGTGATGGCAACCAGGAAAGCAGTCTTCAGAGTAAGAAGACAGAGAGGACAGTTATGGAGTGGCTCAAAGGGAGCGCACATCAGATAAGTAAGTACAAGGTTGAAGTCCCACTGAGGCATCATGAATGGAACAGGAGGGAACATGTGTGTGATTCCCTTCAAAAACCTATTTACAATTGGGGACTTGAACAAGGATGGCTGATCAGGTAGCCTTAAGAAGGCGGAAAGGGCAGAAAGGTAGCCCTTGATAGTGCCCAGAGCAGAGCCCTGCTGGGCAAGAGAAAGAAGGAAGAGGAGAACCTCAGAAAGGGGGGCAGAGAGTGGATCCACAGCCTTTGCTGTGCACCATGCCACAAATCTGTTCCACCTGCAGGCGTATACCGACTTTGTGCCAGAATGACATTACAGACTTCAGGAGGCAAGTCAAGTCAAGTCAAGAATCTTTATTCGGTGAATAAAAAACACCATAAAAGCACATTTATATACACAAATAACAAATAAAACATTATTAAATACTGATTTAAGATCCTTGTACATAATTGTTATAATAAAAGGATTTGCCAACATAAGGGCCCAATAAATACAAATTCACAATTTTTCATTCATCTCCGCTTGTTTGTCTTAAACGAATAGCAACTTTAATAAAATTCAGAATGCTACATAAAGTTAATGGGTCAGAGGCTTTTAACAGAAATACTAGGGCATCCCTGGCGTGTTCCAATCGCATCTTTTTTAAAATATTTACAAGGAATCTGCGCCTGGGCATGGAAAAATAGGGACAAAGCAAGACAAAGTGAAGGGTATCCTGCGGAGACCGGTTGTCGCAGCCGCAGGGACCCTTCTGCTCAATAGATGAGGTAAACCCTGCAGGTATAGCCAGGATAAAGGGGAGCAAATTCAGTCTGAGACGGCACATTAAAAATCTGTCCTGTGCATTATGCAGAAGGAATAAGTAAGGCTCCATACCCTCCACACTTTTTACCAAACCATGGGCCCTTACAGTCTTTTTCACTCCTTCCGCATTCGCTCGACGTTGGGTTACTTGCCCCAAAAATAATTCCCCCACCTGCTTCTTATGCTGTGCTGAAATAGTGGCAGGGTTTGTGAAGAGATTCCCCAGCCCTATCTCCACCAAAGTATTTTTCACGTATTTGAGCCAGGGGATGCGCATTGAATAGGTCCTACCTAGGCAGTCCAATAGGATTTCTCTACTTAAATGCGCATCTGGGTTTATCCATATTTTTAACCAGGCCACTATTGGTCTGAGTTTTACCAAATCTTCCAAATATGGCCTCCCTAGCTCCCTGTGGGCTATAAAACCAGCCGTGCTGGGTGGCACCCTCAGGATTGCTTTCAAATACCTAGTTTCTTCTTGTTGGATACTTACTGTATTCACAAACCCCCAGACTTCTGCCCCATAAATTACTTTGGAACATGTTATGGAGCCGTACAAATTCATCACCTGTTCCGGACTCCATCTGCCCACCCTCCTACCATATCCAGCTATTGCCCCGTTGGAAGCAATCATTTTTGCGCAACGTTCTACCACCAAAGGGGTAAATTGCAGGGCACCGTCAAAAGTTACCCCGAGGTAGGAAAACGTCTTAACCTGCTCCAGGCGGTGTGAGCCAATTGTGTAAACGAATTTGGTGGAAGGTTTTTTGCCGGCCAGAAGCACATATGATTTCCCTAGGTTAACAGATAGGTCTAGGTTACTCATGAACTCCACAAACCCTTCTATCAGGGTTTGTAGGCTGCGTGGTGTTCTTGCTAATAAAACCGCATCATCTGCATAAAGCAGGACGGGGATATGCCGCAGCCCAACCCTTGGGCAGTCTGTCTTTAGACCCAGAAGGAACTGCTCCAGGTTGTTGATATAAAGAGAGAACAGAAAAGGGGCAAGTATACAACCTTGTCTGACTCCACTCCTACATGGAAAGGAGTCAGACAGTCCCCCCTCCCTGTTGAATCTAACCTTGGCCGTGGTATCACTGTGCAGTTCCCTCAATATGGTGATTAGGCCACTTTCTATCCCCATACCTGACATCATATCCCACAGTTTTCCTCTGTTGACGTGATCGAATGCAGCTGCCAAGTCCATGAATCCCATGTACATGGGTTCGTCGCTGGCCAAGGTATACTTGGCAGTCAGCATATACAGGTTTAGGCACTGGTCACTGGTGGACCTCCCTGTCCTGAACCCATACTGAGTATCCGAGAAGATGTTATTCTCTTCTGTCCATTCGGTCAATCTATTCAGGATTGCCCTTCCCAAAAGTTTGGCCGATACGTCGATCAGGGAAATGGGCCGATAACACTTCGGGTCATCTCTATTGCCCTTCTTAAAAATTGGTACGATGATCGCCTTGGACCATGAAGGGGGGAGACCACAGGTAATGGCGGTGTTTAAGACCCTTGTCATCAAGGGAGCCCATAGATCTATGTTGCTGAGGAACAGGTCTGGCGGAATTCCGTCCGGACCCGGGGCTTTATTTTTAGTTAGACCCTCCATCCCTGTCACAATCTCCTTAAGAGAGAATGTAACTGGTGGGGCCTGTCTTGAAAATTCCGGTGGTTCCACATGGGTGCCCGACTCATGATTATATAAACCCCTAAAATGGGTTACCCATTGCTCCGGTAGAATATTAGCCCCTATCTCCGGAGAATCGTTTTCTAAAAAGGTCGGCTTATTGATGATTCTCCAGAACCCCGCTAGATCTTTTCTTTCCCCAGCTTCCCTTAGATCTGCCCATGCTTCTGCCTGCAAGGCAAGTTTCCTCCTTTTAGTCTCTTTTTTATACCTTTCTCTACTGAGCCTAATAATCTGAGGATCCCGTGGTTTCGTCTTGAGGGAACATTTCAGTTCCCTCAGTGCCTTAGAGCAATCTCTATCAAACCAGCGGGGACTTGCCTGGATACGTATAGGCCCACTAGACCTCAATAGTTCATCAATTAGGCTAGCAATGTGGACAAACGCTTCCAGGACCCTTGGGCCCTGTATTTCCAAATCCAAACAATCATTTCAGGAGGCAAGTCAAATGGCCTCAACTGTCGCCGCTCAATCTCCAAGCTTGTAGGTGGAGACTGGACAGGTTCGGGTGGGGGACCATCCCCAGCTGCTGCGACAGAAGGTCCTCCTGAAGAGGCATACGAATCGGGGGATCGACAGACATGCTGACTAGCTCTGGATACCAATATCTTTGTGCCCAGTCCAGAGCCACAAGGATAACCCCGAGGCACTCCCATAAAACACCACCTTCTATTGACGCTGGGAAAATGCTTACTCTCTACTCCTGAGGCGGAAAGCTGGGAGGTGAGAGAGACGCTGTGAGTTGCTCCTCAGCTAAACTTCGATTTTATGATTTTTTAGCTTGTGTATTTAATGTATATTGTGGCTAACCTGCCAATCTCTTAATTTGCCATTAAGGACTTGTGCAATTGTGATATACTGTCGACTTGAGACTTTAGCTCACATTATTTTAAAGTACTCGCTGTAAAAGTGCTTGATTTTCACTCACCTCTGACCCCTGTTAGACCCCCCCGCAGCCGATCTGAGCGCTGCTAGGGGACAGGAAAAACGAGCAAACAGCCGCTATCGTGAGGGAGGTGGGAGGGGAGCGCTGCTGCTGCCTGGCCACGCCCACCCCGAGGCACTCCCATAAAACACCACCTTCTATTGACGCTGGGAAAATGCTTACTCTCTACTCCTGAGGCGGAAAGCCGGGAGGTGAGAGAGACGCTGTGAGTTGCTCCTCAGCTAAACTTCGATTTTATAGCTTGTGTATTTAATGTATATTGTGGCTAACCTGCCGATCTCTTAATTTGCCATTAAGGACTTGTGCAATTGTGATATACTGTCGACTTGAGACTTTAGCTCACATTATTTTAAAGTACTCGCTGTAAAAGCGCTTGATTTTCACTCACCTCTGACCCCTGTTAGACCCCCCCGCAGCCGATCTGAGCGCTGCTAGGGGACAGGAAAAACGAGCAAACAGCCGCCATCGTGAGGGAGGTGGGAGGGGAGCGCTGCTGCTGCCTGGCCACGCCCACCCCGAGACACTCCTCCAATAAATGTCTGACTCTTACAGGAGGCGCAGCGGACGGGCGCAGCGGGCGCACCGGAAGCGCGCCAAAGGCAAGCCCGTCTGTGCCCGTCCCTGACCGCCCGGGAGCAGGGGCAGGACACCCTGCTGGTTTCAACGTCCAGAAAAGCTATAGCGCCTTAGACCTGCGTAAGCTATGTCCCCCTCTAGACTATCCCTGCCGACATAGTATAAATGTAAATAATCAAGAGAAAAAATGTGCACACTGTGCTTTCTCCGTCAAAAGAAACCTGGGATCAAGACACAAAGGGAAAATACTAAACATGGCCCTACTAAATTGCTGCTCCCTAGGAAAACATAAGTTGGAGGTGCACGACTACTTAACAGATGGTCGAACAGATGCCCTCTTTCTCACAGAAACGTGGCTAAACGCCACTTCGGCCCCAGACATTCTGATGGCCCTCCCACCAGGATACGATATCAAAAGATTAGACAGACCTAAGGGAAAAGGGGGAGGAATTGTTATAATTCATAAACAGAGCCTGACTTGCACGCTAGAGGGAAGGGACCTTGACAAAAGCGAAACTGGCCTCTTCTCCATCTCAGCTCACCAGGGATACTGCATCAGGGGATACCTTATATACCGCCCCCCAGGCCCCGCAGCCACTTTCCCCACCCAACTGCTGGAAACCCTTACGCTCTCTGCTCTAGAACATGATAGACTCCTCTTGTTAGGGGATTTAAATTATCATTTTCATGACCTCAAGAACAACGAGGCCCAGGAAATCAAACAAGAGCTAGCTGGCATCCAGATGGTACTCAAATCAGAACTTCCTACTCACTGTCAGGGACATCTCCTAGACCCCATCTTTGCCAACTGGGATGCCTTAACCATAGACCCTCCCACTCCAGTCATATGGTCCGACCACCTCCTTATAACTTTCAGGGTGTCGGTACCAGATGATGGACTTCACAGGGAACCCACCTACGCTAACAAACGCAGGAAATGGGATAAATTCTCCACAGAGGCCTTCAACAAAATCATAACTCTAGAAGCTCCCCCTGGAGATAAAGATATAGAATCCGCCTGCCTAAATCTTAACAAACTGATCGTAAAGGCGCTGGACCATACAGCACCATGGACTTATAAGGCTCTGGCCAGACGGACCAAATCTGCCCCTTGGTTCAATGGTGAACTCCGAGATCAAAAAGCAAAATGCAAAAATCACGAGAGAAAATGGCGGTTACACTACCATGAGGCAGATAGAATTGAGTACAAGAACAGGCTCAAAACTTACCACGCACTCATTCGAAAAACTAAAAAATCCTACCTCTGTACCAGAATCAAAGACGCTGACAACTCTATGAAGGAAATGTTTCTAGTTTACAGGGAACTCTCTGATCTCACTTCAATAGTCACCCCCACGACTGGATCAGTTAAAACGTGCGACCTAATAGCCGAGTTCTTTGCTAGCAAAGTGGACAAAATTTACGCTAGTGTTGGACCCGGCCTCGTGGCGTGGTTCGCCTCGGTCCCTCCGCACACCGTGAGCGTAGTCCTGTACCCCGCATTCCCTGCGCAGCCCCCCCCGTTAGCGTAGCCTGCACCCCGAGCCTGGTCGCCCTACTCCAGTTAAGCCTAGATCCCCCCTAGCACCCCGACCAGGCCTGCCTTTCCCGTCCCACGCCCGGCTCCGAGCACTTAACATTGCATGCCCCACAAGGCCCGGACGCCATCTTCCCTTCCGACATCCCTGCCTCCCTGGGCCTAGCGTGACCCCGGCCCCCAGCGAAACCCAGACTCCAACGGCGCGCCAGTCCCGGCTGGGGGGTAAAGAGTCCTGAGTGAGATAAGACCAAGAAGTTTCGATTGCCCTCCGGCCTCTCCGGGGAGCCTGGTTTCTCTCACACCTCTGGCCTTCCCTTGTGGGCCGGAGTAGATCGCACCTCTGGCCTCCCCGAGTGCTGGCTCCAGACCCGCTGGGCGTCTGGGAATTCTCGGACCCATCGTTTCAAAGGATCAAAGAGCCAACCGCTGGACCTCGCCAACGACCAGCCCCCAGGGCAGGAGACCTCTGCCTGCGAGGGTCCGGAGATCAAAGAGCCAAAGGACTATAACTGGCCCCGCCCGACAGCTAGCGGGCAGTTGTATCTTGGACCTGAAGCCTGCTGATCTGATCACGGCTGACCCTAAGAAGAACTCATCTTGAACCTCTGAGCCCTGCTGACGCTGTCGCGGCTCCTTCTTCGCCTCAAGGAACTGAACCACCTGAGCCCTGCTGACGCTGTCGCAGCTCGACCTCTAAGACCACCGGAGCCCTGCTGACGCTGTTGCGGCTCGTCCTCTCTAAAGACCTCGGAGCCCTGCTGACGCTGTCGCGGCTCGAGCTGAACTCGTAACCACCGGAGCCCTGCTGACGCTGTCGCGGCTCGACTTCAAAGACCTCGGAGCCCTGCTGACGCTGTCGCGGCTCGGGCCTGAACTCGTACCATCGGAGCCCTGCTGACGCTGTCGCGGCTCATCCTCTAAGACCACCGGAGCCCTGCTGACACTGTCGTGGCTCAAGCTTGAACCTGCAACCATCCGAGCCCTGCTGACGCTGTCGCGGCTCCTCCCGAACATCTCCAGATCGAGACCTGCTGACCTCGTCGCGGCTCGAGGAGTACTCTGGTCCGGCTGGACCATCAAGACACTATCCCGACCGAGCCGACTCGACGGAGGTGAAGCAGCCAGTACGACCATCATCCCGTATCCCCCGGCTCGAGGATTGAGAGCTGTGCGTAGGGTACGCCTCGTACTGACCCAGAGACTAAAAGACTGTCCCGCTTCCCCCTTCCCGAATCCTCCAAGACTTCGTGGTCCCTCGACCACTGTGTATATAAGAGTGCTTCCTTCGTTTATTGCTTATATAAAGAACTTGTTACTTGAATCCAACGGTGTGGTGTCTGTTCGTAGTGTGGTGAGAGCTCAGTGTGTACGATCCTAGACTCGAAGTCCTCCCCAGCGAGGACCTCACGATAAGACTCGGCAAGTTCTGTGGGAGAGGTGGGTCTTGGGGTGAACGGGTGAGCATAACCTGGCCCTCTGAGTGTGCCCCTTCCAACAGCTAGTTTCCCAGACAGGGCCAGAGCAGGCGGGGAACAGGTAGACAACCACCTTCACATACAGGAGGATAAATGCCTCTTAGCATTTATAGTTCCGCCCAAAGAAACCCTATGCAGTATAGCTAACAGCATCAAATCTGGTTCACCCAGTGATCCTGCAACCCCTAGAAGACTCTATGACAGCATCACCATTCTGGAGACCCATATTAGCCACCTCCTGGCTCTCTCCTTTAGTACAGGACAAGTCCCCATCACATGGAAAAAAGCGACTGTCCTGCCTCTGAGGAAAAAACCCAACATCAGTATTGACATATTGGACAACCTCAGACCCATCTCCCTTCTTCCCTACTTCGCTAAAATTGCTGAGAACGCTGTGAATACGCAGCTATCAGCATTTGTTGAAGTTAGTGGACTCCTCCACCCCTCTCAGTCGGGTTTTCGTGCCCATCACTCTACCGAGTCAGCCCTGCTGTCCTCAACAGAAGCCCTACGAGGATATGCTGACAAGGGCCAGACGGCGGCACTTATTCTCCTTGACCTCCGTGCCGCCTTCGACACTGTAGCCCACCACACACTGCTACAGTGCCTAAAAAATGGAGGAGTGAGAGGGAAGGCCTGGGACTGGTTGAAATTCTTCCTAACCGACCGAACCTTCCAGGTCGCCCAGGGACAGTTCAAGTCTAAGGAAATAGAACTTAATCAGGGAGTGCCACAGGGCTCCAGTCTCAGCCCCACTCTTTTTAATCTATATGTAGCCCCCGTAGGAGGAATTACTGAGACGTTTGGGGTTGAGATAGTGTCGTATGCGGACGACACGCAATTGACTGTAACCCTAACACAACCTGAGAAGCAAAGCGCCTCCAACTTTGCAGCTTGTATGCAGAAGGTAGCACTCTGGATGGCAGACAACTGCCTGCGTTTGAATGGCAATAAAACAGAGGTACTGATTATAGGCAAAACCCCATCAGTATGGACATCAGCGTGGTGGCCGGAAGAGCTGGGTGATCTGCCCACACCTAGCCATTTAGTAAAGAACCTAGGGGTCTGGCTAGACAAAAACCTCACGCTCGACCACCAGACCAAACAGGTAGCAGGAACCTGTTTCGGGATACTACGAGTCCTCAGGAAAACGCTCGACCTTATGCCTGTATCGGTGCGCCAGACCATAGTCCACAGCCTAATAACATCTAGACTAGACTATGGGAACGTTCTGTATCTTGGAGCCAACGAAAAAAGTCTTTCCAGACTCCAACGAATACAAAACGCAGCGGCCCGTCTGATCCTACAACTACCCAGGAGAGCTTCATCTAAAAGAGTTCTGAAAACCCTCCACTGGCTCCCTATCAGGGAACGGGTGACTTTTAGGGCCTTATGCATAGGTCATCGCATTCTGCATGACAAAGGTCCCAGTCATCTCCGCGGTCTTCTGAAATGGTATGCACCCACCCGACAACTGAGATCAAGCGGGACGGGACAGGTGCATGTCCCGAGGGTCCAGACAGCCAAAATGGGCGGAAAATCCTACAGAGTCCAAACGGCTAAGAAATGGAATCAACTGCCAGTAGAACTGCGTACCGAATCTTCAGAAACCAAATTTAGGAAAGACCTGAAAACAATACTCTTCCCCAACAACTAAAATCGAAAGAAGCATCAGCAACGAACATCTTCTATTAGCATTTACAGCGCGGGGACACACTTGCTAGTGTAACCAGGCGCTTTACAAAATACTAATAAATAAATAACCTGGGCCCGGTCGCGCCTGATCTTCTTCAGCACTCTGGACAGAAGTGGTATAGGCGGAAAGGCATACAATAGACCGCAACTCCACTCGCGACGAAAAGCGTCTCCGAGCGAGTGCCGCCTTGGAAATTCTAACGCGCAGAACTGAAAACATTGCGCGTTCTCTTCTGTGGCGAATAGATCTAACCAAGGCTCTCCCCACTGCTGAAAGAGACCTTGCGCCACGTCCGAGTTCAGACGCCATTCGTGATCCATCATGCACCAACGGCTGAGTTCGTCCGCCCTGGCGTTCAGAGAACTTGCCAGGTGTTGAACCACCAAGGTCACGCCCTGATGTTCCAGCCACTGCCAGAGGCGCAGAGCCACATGGCGGTGGTGTTGTCCGTGAACACCTGCACTACACTCCCCCGGACAGAGGGGAGGAATACCTTCAGTGCAAGACGGATCGCCCGCAGCTCCAGAAGGTTGATGTGGAGCTGGGACTGCGCCGGAGACCAGAGGCCTCTGATCTCCGCCTCTCCCATGTGGCCTCCCCAGCCCTGGAGGGACGCGTCCTTCACAACTGCGTGCTCCGGTTGGGGTAAGGAGAGGGATCTGCCGCTGACCCAATCGCGGTCCGTGAGCCACCACTGCAACTGTCTTGCAGTGCCCTCCGAGATCAAGACATGGTCAGACAAGTTGCCCTGATGCTGGGCCCACTGAAACTTCAGGTCCCTCTGCAGAGCCCGCATCCGCCACCGGGCGTGTTGCACCAGAAGGATGCAGGAGGCCATCAGCCCCAGAAGCCACAGCGTCAACCTGACGAGACTCGGGATAAAGGCTGAAAGATCAGAATCAGAGCCGGAACATCCCGAACCCGCTGTTCGGGAGGATAAACCCGAAACTGCCCCGAGTCTAGAACCGCTCGGATGAAGAGGAGCTTCTGAGAGGGACACAGGTGGGACTTCGGCACATTGATGGAGAACCCCAGCAGGTGCAGGAGGTCGGCCGTAGTCTGGAGGTGGCTGACGACTGTTTGGGGCGAGCCCGCCTTCAACAACCAGTCGTCGAGGTAGGGGAAGACTGAAATCCCTAACCTGCGCAGATGAGCTGCGACCACCGTGGGGCGATGGTAAGGCCGAAGGGGAGCACGGTAAACTGAAAGTACTCGTGGCCTACTGTGAACCGCAGGTAACGCCGGTGGGCCGGCAGGACGGGGATGTGAAAATAAGCGTCCTGCAAGTCCAACGCTACCATCCAGTTTCCGGGGTCTCGGGCAGCTAAGACCTGAGCCAATGCACATGGTCTGCCTTGTCGCCAAAGAGGTGACGGCCATCAAACGGCATGTCCAGAAGGGTGGCCTGGACATCAGCCGAAAAGTTGGCGGTCCTCAACCAGGCGTGGCATCGAACTGCCACAGTCATTGCCATCGCTCTGCCCAGTGAGTCCGTGGTATCCAGCCCACACCGGATGGAATAGCGTGCCGCATTTCGACCCTTCGCAAGGGCTTGGGCGAGTTTAGTCCTGGCCTCCTCCGGACATTGTGGCAGCACGTCTGCGACCGTGTCCCACAGAGTGTGGGTGTAGCGGCCCAAGAGGCAAGCGGTATTGACTGACCGCAGTCCCAAACTCAGGGACGAGAACACCTTCTTACCGAATTGTTCGTACTTCTTGGATTCCCGATCGGGCGGAGCTGTTGGGAATGCGGTCTGGGAAGTAGAGGCCTGGATAACCAGCCTCTCGGGGATGGGGTGGGTGGACAAGAAGCAAGGGTCGCCCGGAGCTGGGCGGTAGCGTCTGGCCACGTTCCTATCTACAGGCTGACCTGTAGCGGGCTTGGACCAAGTGCCCAAAAGAACGTCACACAAGGCCTCATTAAACGGCAGCAGAGGCTCAGTCGAGCTTGCCTGCGGTTTAAGGACCTCTGTGAGGAGGTTAGTTCTCACGGCCGCGACGGGGAGCTCTAGGCCCAATGCCTTATCCCCCGCGTCAACACTACACTGTAGGCAGCCCCCTCCTCCGAAGCCACGGTTGGATGGGGAGACAAAACCAGTGTCTGGCGAAGTGTCCAGTCCACTGGCATCCCCAAGCTCATATGTCCAGTCCTGTTGAGACTGGCACTCCTGTGCCAGATGGTCCACAGACCCCTCCCAATCTCCCTCGTCACCCATCACCTGAAATTCAGGTTCAACGGATGGGTCCGGTTCGTGGAAATAAAAGTCTCCATACGATGTCGAAAGCGGCGCCGCTCCGGCACCGGAACCGAATCAAGGGTAGGATTGGGGACGGCGGCGCCCGTAGGCGGCGCCAGGGGCGACACCCCAGGGCCCCCCAGCCGGGACCGCTGGGCCCGAAGGCGCCACGGAGCCCGGCGGAGGAGGGAGAGACCTCATGGCCATGAGGTACCGCTCGACCTCCTCTGGCGTCGCATCGTGTCCAGGGACCGGAAGGTATGGGGCAGGTTGCGACGCCCGTGACTCCGACGGAGCCACGTGGGTGGTGTCACCCGAATCCCCGCCGCGTCGCGGTGGGTCGGAAGAGCGATGACGCCTTTCGGACCTCTCATGCCTCTTACTTGAGGACCGGGATCCTGGAGACCGATGCCGACTCTCGGAGCTACGATGACTCCAACCCCGTGACCGGTCCCTCGACCTCCTGTGGGACCGGGACCTTGAACGGCGCGGGGCCGACTGCCGGAGCTCAAGCCGCTTGCGGGACCGCTCCCACCTAGCCTTAGACGTCAGAGCCCGGCAGTCGGATCAGTTTCGGTCGTCGTGGTCGAGGCCTAGACACCGAAGACACCGGCGATGGGGGTCGGTAACCGACATCAGTCGGCTGCACTTGGAGCAGGGTTTGAACCCGGGCATCCCTACCGGCACCGTAGGAGTCATAGCGACTCGAGAAAAAGATTAAAAGATCAAAAAAGTTTAGTCAAAAAGTGACTAAGGAGGGGCAGAGCTTCTCCGGATCTGCGCTAGCTGGCGCGGAAAAAAGAAGAACTGACGTCAGCGCACGAGGGCGGCGTCTAATACTCCGGCGACGTAATTCCGGCGCTCACGGCGCTGACGACGGACGCGGAGCCGCGTACGACGCCTACCGACACGCAGGGGTATTGCTACGCAAAAGTTTCCGGATCCAGTCTGACGCCTGGGGATATTCTAAGGTAAGGAATCTATCACTAACGTGTCTCTTTCAGATATAAACTGCAGATCTCCAACTCTAGCTAGCCGGCTGCTTGGTAGGGGGCCTTATTTAACAAACTAGAGGTTGGGTCTTGAGGTCAACATTTTACCACTTGGGTTCTTTTAAAGGCATCTTGAATGCAGAGGGAGGAACACTTTGGCCACTAATTCACTTAGTAAGATGACCCCTATGTACTAGGAGATCCCCCCGCTGGAATTAAGAAATAGATACCATCTCCTGAGCGATTTAGATTCCCAAGATTGACTACATATAGCATCTCCACTTCCATCAGTCACTCCTGAGAAATTATCCGCCATGCAGTCTGATGATACCCCTGTGCTCCTCATTAACAACGATTTTGTCCAAAGTGACTCAGCACTTAGGAATCGCCATCTCCATCACCTACTAGAGACCGAGGGAGAAATGAACAACATAGGACACACACAGGAACCTTTATTAGAACTCCAGGACTTGAAACTCTTATCCTGGAATGTTGCAGGCATAAAGTCTAAGTTAACCGACCCGACTGATGCAAGCTAGTGAACGATTTCCATTTATGCCTACTGCCGGAAACCTGGGTGGTAGGACGTGTTCATAGGGTGGGTTACACCACATACAGCATTCAAGCCAAGCAGTCCGCTGTCGGCCACCGAGCGGGTGGCCTCCTTATTTGGGTCAAAAACACATTAGCCTGTACAATCAAGGGTCTACACCTCGGCTCAGAGGAAATTCATGGACTGGAATTATCTTCTTGTAAAGGGAACACACAAGTTAGGCTATTTAACATCTATAATCGTTTCAATAACCCCCACAAGTCATCTGGTACAATAACAACGTTAACTACCTTGATTCAGTTCAGGGGAATCACTGACTCATAATTGCAGGTGATTTCAATACAACCTTTGAAACTGTTGACTACATACAGGATCTTATTTCAGACGGAGACAAAGCCAGGGGGATTGCAAAGCTCCAGATACCATCCATCAAGAAATGTACTAGGGTGGGGCAACAGGTTTTATCACTTACTATTGCATTTGGGGTCCGTGCCTGTAACAGCCGGACAGACTCTGACAGAAAAGCATGCCACACGTTCAAGAGGGGGGCAACCAAGACCAGGATTGATTATATCCTTGTCGATCTTGAACTTTGGTCCACTATTAAAGATATGGCTGTAGTAATCTGGGAAGACAGTGATCATAATGATCTGTCTCTCACACTGTCTGGCACAGCTTTATTGTATGGACATCCTTGGCACAAGAGTGCCCCGGTAATCACTAGCAATAAAAACAAAAGAGTCAAATGGCCCATGGTTCTGGCTGACCCAACCACTCTTTCCTAAATATATTCGGCGGTGGAGCAGACCCTCTCAGATCTGAGTAATATTGCTTCTGGGTTAGATGACATTATGGAGTCAATAATACTTTTATTTGATTTTGTTAAGAAATTGCAAAAGCTTGTAAAAGCATGTTATACACAATGATTTAAAAGTGGTGGTTTGAGAGATGCAAAGGATAAAAACATTGTGTCGTCATTACTCAATCCTCATCAACAGTTGAAATAAGAAATATTACATTTATAATCAGTGCAGTTTAAAAATGCTAGGATATTCATTGAGGAGAGATCAGAAAATAGTGCAGGAGTGGGTAAGGAGAGACCAATCAGTATTGTAAGAGCCACTCAAGTCGATTCTTGTGTTTTATCTAGTTCTTTGGCTGCCATTTCCCAAAACGTAATAGCTTTGCAGGACAGTTGGATTGACAAGCCTCCAAGGCATTCTATGACAGCTGCTCTGCATGTCCTTATTTGGTTTTTCCTGAAAATCTCACAAAGGACAATTTTGTCGGGTTTCTAGAAGCTAGGGGCAGGTACATAGGAGGTGTAATAATGTCTCTTCAAACTGTCCACACAATCAGCATTCTTTCGTCGGCCATATCAACTTCCATTTCGTGGGGAAGTGCCCCAACCGTAGCATTGCCAGATCGTGCTTTTTATGATGTGCGAAGTGTTCTGACAAATATTGTTGTGGTTTCAGCGTCTGATAAGATTGAATCACTGCCCATGCAGGTTTTCTTTTGCAAATGCAGTTTTGTCCATTAACAAAGAAATTCATTTGGTTGCAATGTTCACAACATTTTTGAACATGGAGTATGAGGTGATTGTTTGCCGGGCCTCTTCGAGGTGTAGGTCTGCAAGGGATTCTTTTAGTACGGTGACAATGGAATTATTTTGCCTCGCTTGCTGTCCAATTTCTGCCCAGCAAGAGTGGGCTAAGGTATTTTCTTCTGCTTGCCTCATCTGCCAGTAATATTTGGCCACCGCTCCTTGTTATGCTGGTTTCTGGTTTTTAAGCTCATATTCCAGTCCAATCTGTGACTGGGAGATGTGCCGGGGGATTGAGAACTGACTCTTAAAGAGACTCGACTGGGCTTGGTTTAAGGCGGCAGAATCTTTTGTATTCATCAATTCTGACCCGTTTGATGTAGTTGCAATGAATTTTGCTGTAATTACCTTTAGCAGGTGACCAGTTGAACAGCCTTTTAACTTCCTCTCTAGAGTTTTAAAGGCGTAGTGGAGTTGTTCTGCTTTCATTTTTCCTTGGTCCAGTTGGTGGTTAAAGTTGAGATTGTGATCAAGTTGGAACCCAAGATATTTGTACAAATTCACCTGGGATATTGGTTTGTCCTCTAGATTCCATATTAATTTACCTTTTGACCCTGTATTCCAATGTTTAGAAAAGCATAGCACCTTGGTTTTCCTGAGGTTTATTCTTAATTGGGCTGTGATCATGTATGCTCCTAGTTGGGTCATTGATTGCTGCAGACCTATTAGTGTTTGTGATAGAAGAACAATGTCGTCTGCGTATTGGAGGCTGGTGGTTGGCGTGTTACCCAGTTTTGGGGGGTCAGTTCGAACTTGTTGGAGATGTTTCTCAAGGCCGGCAGTGTAGATGTTAAATAGGCAGGGGGCCAACACGCACCCCTGTTTTAATCCGTTTTTGATTGAAATCTTGCTTGTTAAACTGCACACGTCTCCTATCCTAACCTGTAACCACGTGTCTGAGTAGAGGTTGATTATCGCCTCCAGAAGTTTGGTTGGTGCCCCCCAATTTTGCATTTTGGCCCATAGCCTTGCTCTTGGTACTTTATCGAACACTGCTTTAAGATCGATGAAGCACGCGTACAGAGTGCGTGATTTTGTGTATGCTTGTTTGGCTAGGAGTGTAACCGCCAAGGTGTTGGTGAGGGTACCCATTCCATCCCGAAATCCGGTTTGCGTGTTTGGCATCAGATTTGTACGGCTCTCAATCTTCTAGATCTACCAGCAGATTTGAAGCATAAATCTTTGCCTCAACGTCAATTCGTGCTGCCATTCTATAGTTAGCAGGATCCGAGCGTGAACCTGATTTATATATGGGGTTTAAGATGCTTCCTTGCCAGGAGTCAGGGATTGTGCCTGATGCTAGTATGTGTGTGAAGAGCGGAGTAAGGATACCAGACCAAAATGAGGGGTTGTGCCGAAACAATGCATTTGGCAGCACTTTGGGCCCTGGAGCTCCCTCAGGCCTTAGGTTTCTTATGATGTTTAGGACCTTTTCTTATGATGTTTAGGACCTGCTCTTGTGAAATCTCCGGGTGAAATCTGATAGTTCTGACTTTACTGTGTCGTGGGCTATTCCTGCATTTGAGACTCCATAATTTGCAATGTCAGTAGGTGGAATAGCGTTGTATGTATTTTCAATATGTGCTCTCCAGGCATCCTCCATTATTTCTGAGTTAAAATGACGGTTCTTGCCTTATGATAGCTGGTTAATGACTTCCCAGAAGAGCCTGGAGTCTCTTTGTTTGCTGGCATGGTGGAGTTTTGCCCAGAGAAGTTCTCTAAAGTCTTTCTTAGCCACCTTGATATCCCTTTTTAGTTTTTTTCTTGATTTTGATATTAGGGAAAGAATGTCCTGTGAAGATTCTGAACCTTGGGTTCGTAGTTGTCTTAAATGTTTATTCCGTTCATTTTTTTGTTTCTGTAGTGTAGTTCCTATTATCCCAATAGGCTCTGCGCATTGGAATAATACCTTCAATAGTATAGGCCTAGACCAGACGTTAACTAGGTCTTCTACTGTCGATATTAGACTTAAAGTTTTGGGTTTGCCAGCTAGCTCAGAGTTCACTAGAAACTTTCTCGAATAGGCAAGGAGGAGTTGAACCTCCCTGGATAGACAAGAAGGGATTTAGTTTCTGACAACCATAGAACATGACAACTTTGCTCTCCCCTAATCAAGAGTGTATCTCTAGAGTCGTGTGAAAACAAAAGACGACTTATTTTACTCAGTCAGTACGTGCATTCTTAGTCTCACCAGATTGTAGAGAAAAGGAAGAGACGGGCGTGTTCAATAAAAGATGTTATTTATTGATCAGTCTCTTTTCTCATACAAGAGAAATGGATCGATATTATTGCAATACTTATGGTTAAGTAAAGTGCATACATTAAAAGCAGAAGTATAAAATAATACTGTAAAAACATTGATATGGTTTCTAAGCCATATGAAGGTTTAAAATGAATAAAATAGATACATACACATATACATTTGACTAATCGTACTCAACTGGTGTTTCTAACTACGCCTAGCTGGTGACATGAAAGGTTATTTGAGTTCCCTTCACAGGCTCCATGCAAACTAATTCCATTACACAGAAGTGTACCGCTTAGTGACATTGCACAATTATTGCCACTAAGAAACACTTTCTGTCCTTTATTACTGACACATGCATGTGAGTAGGGCAAGTTCCATGTTGTCTTAATGTACCCTTTTCCCAATTTTTCGTACATGCCAGCCTGTATATATTTTTGGCAGTATTGAAACCTGAAGGTTGATATTGGAATATTAATTATCCCATGTATTATCCATTCACTGACAGGTCGTTCTGACATTGTCACTGGTAATCTTTCGAGTTTCTCAATGCTCAGGATTGTATAATCAGCACCCTTCTGTGCCATACTGATTTGTTTATCAGTAAGGTTAAAGATATTGAATAGTGACGTTGTGTTGATTAAACGCCAAGGCACATAGCCTGAACGCAGATTTTGTAACGTCCAGCCAAGTTGTACAATAGAACGCAATTGAGACTGACCGTGTTGTAACAACAGTAAGTCTTGCGATATTATGTCGATTGCTGAAGACACAATGCTGTCCAGAGAAAAAATTCTGGAGGACAGAGTCATTAACCCATTGTCCACTACAGAAAGTGATTTTTCCAAATTAATACGGTCAATTTCCCGTATACTTTCTGCTGTCTCAATTTGAGTCACCTTCCAGGCCTCGTTGTATGCTGCATATACAGAGGCTGCTATGAAACGTTTTTGACGCTGTTTGCGCGGTCCCATAATGAAATCACGCAAGTCAGCACCATCAGTAAGTAAAGTTAGGTGTTGCTTAATTTCTGCCAGTGTGGAAGTTTGTAGCCATTGAAGGCATAATTTGCCCACACTGTAGGTGGTTATTATCCCTGGGTGTTGTCTTTGGGAATATCTAGGGTCTGGCCTGGTCAATTTGAACCCCTGTGTTTTGTTCAGGAATCTGTCTTGACAGTTATTAGTATCTGTGGGCCAGATCAACCACTGTTTCCAATCTGGATGTGTTCTGTTTTGGTTTAATACATAATTTACGTCTATACCTTCATCTGTAGAGCTATTGCTGTTCATTGTTGGTTTTGGAATAGACGGTTTATTTAAGTCTTTGATTTTGGCTAGGCCAAGACAGGTAGTTTGTTGAACAGTGTCATTTAAAAATATAATTTGTTCTGGGATCATGCAGGCTCTAAACATTGATTCTATACCTTGTACTTGCCATTCTTTTGTACCCCAAACACTTTTTACTTCAACATTTTTGTCCCAATAATCAAAACCAAAAGTATTCATTTGTTCAAAAAATGAGTCTGAATATATAAATTTCGTGTTTGTTATCATGGTCTTTGTCCCTGTCTTATTTGACAATTTGAAATAAAATGTTTCAGCATTACTTGTGTTAAAACCTGAAAAGTATGAATATTTGTCATAAAAGGTTCTTGAGCTTCCTTTTGGAGGGGTTGCACAATGTTCCCATTGATTATAATTTAAAACATTTCTAGGTTGTGCAGATCTATGTAGAAAATGATTACCATAGTGGTTGTAACAGTACATACTATCATAATTAGTCGAACCCTGCAAATAATCATGTTTGGTAAATTTAGCAGACATCACTAGGTCAGACATCATATTATTTATACTTTCAAAGTCCCAATCATCAGCAAATGAGCTTGGTTTTACAAAGTCACTCAATGAGATCTTGATTTGGTGTGGATATTTCAGGATTTCAACCGGACCATACATTTCGTAGTCAGTGTTGTCCCATGCTACCCCACCTGGTATAGGATTGGCTGTGAAGTTGACTGAAGAAAGTTCTCTTTTCTCGACGTGTGAAGATGTGTGTGGTTTGAGGATCAAGTTGATTTTCTGACTTGCTGTGTCCATTTTAGCATATTTTCCCTCAATGAAGCGTCCCAAAGTTAGTACCATGATGAGCCAAAGTATGAGGATAAATGCACCAAAACCCACCCAAAATTCAATCCATGGAGAAATCAGATATGTTTCTTTCAGTTGTTTCAAAAGTTCTTTAGCTTTATCTTTAAAGGTTTTTGTTGATGGCTGTGTTTTTGATTCCCTGAAGCCTTCAGAGGAATCATCGAAGTTTATGAAGTAGCCGGATGCAGTTCTGTCAATTGTTCCAATTGCTTCACGATTACTGTTTCTTGCATATTCGTTTGTTACTTCATTGTAGGTTGGTGTGTCTCTGCTAAATGTTTTTATTTGGGTTTTCAGAGGTTTAAGTTCCATTGCATTGTTGCATAGTCCTTGTTGTTCTTCTGTAGGCGTTTCGAATGTGATTAGCCTCTTAGTTAGGACCTCTGTATTGGTAGCAAACCTTGGTGTTCTGCTACTTATTGGGAGTCCACTTGGCCTACTATTTGTTATCGGCCACATGATTGTGGTTTTACCAGGTCGATTGATACAACTCGGTTCTCCTTTTTACCAGCAAGCGGCGGTAGTACAACTGATCTTGTCCCGTTGATAGACAAGACAGGAACTGCTTTTCTGTAAGAAGGCCCAAATTCCTTCTTTACCGCGATCTTTTCTCTGACTAGATCCCCGACTTTTGGAATCCAGACAGGTCTTGCTGGGACAGGTGGTGGTTCTTCAGTGGTTGTTGGCTGCTATTTCAACTTTATGTTGCTCAGGTCTTTTCTTGTTTCGTTTAAGTCCTGCAAAATAGCCAAACGATCTTTGATATCAAAGCTTTTTTCCTTCACCACTGAAGTCTGACTGTCGAGATCTAAGACTAACATCCTAGTTCCAAACAATAATTCGTACGGACTGAATCCCTTCAGAGAATTTCTTGGCAGGTTATTTAGACTACGTTGGACACTTATTAGATGTTTGACCCACCCAGCTCCCGAACCTAATACCTTTGCTGTTATAGATTGCTTTATGTCGCGGTTTTTTCTTTCAACAATTCCGTTCCCTTCAGGGTGAAATGGGACAAGAGTACCGCAATGCAATGCCCATGCTGGTCATGGCCTCCTTATAAGCTCGAGAGCTAAAAGCAGGACCCTGGTCAGAATGCAGCATGCCAATTGCGTATGTGCCGATAAAGACTCGCAAATCTTTTATAACAGTTCTGGCGTCAGCCGATCGCTGGGGCCACATCCATATGAATCTCGTGCATGAATCCACTGCGACCAAGATATATTTATAGTTACCATCCCTTTGTAAGGGACCACAGTGGTCCAGATAAACACAGGCTAATGGTTTATCTGAGATTAGAAGGGGCGTCTGTGCTGGTCGTCTCACCGTTGATACTTTCATTCTTTGACATATTTCACATTCTAAAACATAGTTCCTTGTTTGTCTTCTCATTTGTGGCCACCAGTATCTCTGTTTTAATAATGATACTGTGGCTGAGACACCAGCATGTATAGAAGCAAGCCCTTCGTGTGCCGCTATTATCAGTCCTAACCTATGTTCCATGTTTGGAATTGCCCTATCCCCCACGCCAGGGATTCGAGCAAAAGGAACATTGTTTGCATCAGTTATGTATGAGTATTTTACTGGAAAGCCTTTCGGGAGTGTTTCTATCGAATCCTTTTCTGTAGCGCTGACAGCCTGTAATATTTCGCTGTCTATTTTTGTTTTTGACCGTGTGATGGCAGCTACGGAAGCCGTTTGCACAGCTGCCTTCGCGGCCTCATCAGCCAATGAATTCCCTGCAACGTGAACGCCATCACGTTGATGACTCAGTGTATGTATCACATGAGTCTTTGGTAGTTCTTTTTGTAATAGAACTACTTGTTCCCAAAGCATTTTATGCTTGATTGTGCCTCCTTTTGCATCCTTAAAACCATTCTGAAGCCAGATCTGCAAATATTCATTGTAAGACTGAACGCAATAATACGAATCGCACACTATGAGTGTGGGGAATTCTCGATCGGTATTTTCAAGCGCCATTTTGAATGCCAGTAGTTCAGCTCGCTGAGCTGTACAATCTCCTAGAGATTGTGTTTTGGTGACCGCTGGTTTAAATTTCCCTTCGTGCCAGCGACCTTTAACAATCGCGCACGCAGCACTGTAAGCTTGTTTACCCCCCACTGCGGGTTGTGCTGATCCGTCTGTATATATTATACAGCCGTAATGTTCTAGAGGCAGGATTTCGGTCGGCGGAGGACATTCGAATTCATATTGGAGAAATTCTTGTGTTTTTAAGTTAGGATCAAATTCGTATGCCACGTCTGTTGCAGCAAGAGAATTAGCATATTGTATCCATCTCGGATGGAGCGCTTTAGCATTCGGAATGCTTGCTTTTGTTACAGCCTCTAGGGCTGGTATCGGTGTCACGATTATTATTCGTTTACCTTGTGCCAGGGCTCGTTCTTTTGCTATAGCTGTCTGTGTTGCAGTTAGAATTTTTTCCGTTGGGCTAAATTTCATTTCAGCCTTAGTGTACAAGTGTGATTTGAATGCAATTGGTACCTTTTCTCCCTCATTAGAGGTCAGGTATGTGAATCCGCATCTTCCTGGGATGACTCGAATCACAAGATTGCGTGTGTTATCACGTGTTTCTAATTTTGTTTTAATTAACATGTCTGTTTGTAAGGATCTCAGAATTTCTGTGTGTGTTTGAGTCCAATTGGTTCTTTTAAAATCTGGTTTTATTAGATCATAAAGGGGTTTGACCCTTTCTGCGTAATTTGCAATGTATGTTCTTCCGAAATTTAGGAAGCCTAGAATTGACTGTAGGTTTTTTAGTGTTCTAGGTGCTTGGAGTACGGCACATTTCTCTAGGAAATTGTCAGCCAGGCTTTTGCCTTCACTTGATAATTCATATCCTAAGAACAGGACTGTCAGATGGGCAATTCTGGATTTTTTAAAGTTGAATTTGTAACCCTCTGCTGCGAACCTAAGTATTATGGTGTTCACTCTCTTCAAGTGAGTATCCAAGTCATCATCTGTTAGGTATATGTCGTCGACATAAGATAATGCTTCGTCATCATATGTTTGTAGTAATTCTGTTACTCTCGCTGAGAATACTCCTGGGCTGTTCTTGTACCCCTGGGCTAACCGACAGAATTGTTTTTGAGTGCCATTTATTGAGAACGCAGACAAATATCTGCTCTCTGGTGCTATATTTTGACAAAAGAATCCATTAGAGATGTCTAATGTTGTTTTGTATTTTTTGCGCACTATGTTATTCATTAGTGCAGCACTATGCGAGTTTTGCACTGCAAAAGTTTTGCAACATGAGTTAAGGTGTCTGTAATCCAAAACTAGACGATATGAATTGTCTGGTTTGGAGACCGGAAACAAAGGGTTGTTCATTTGTGAGGTGCAAGTTTCAATCACCCCCTGGTATTCTAATTGATCTAGGATTTCTTTTACCTGTTTTTTAGCTTCTTGCTTAATTGGGTACTGCCTTTGTGCAGTAGGTTGTGATTTTAACTGGATTTTGTGAGGAGGAGAGTCCTCATCCCATCCTACATGATTTTTATATAAAGCAGGAGCTTGAGCTACTGCCCACTTTCTAGCAAGTGTGTATTTTTTATGAATTGGGATATGATTTGAGAAGGCAGGCATAATTATTTCTTCGCCATGAGGGCAGTCCCTGACAAACTCTGGTGGCCAGTCTTTTTCAGCTAGAAGGATGTCATAGCCCTTGGAGAGATTATCCCAAAATAGTCCCCTTATTTTTCTAGTCTTATCCCCTTCTATACGTAAAGTTATTTCATATATTTTGTGAGGTTTGCTAACTCTGGTGTCTGCAGTTTCCACTTGAAGATATTCATTCGTGTCCACTGTCTCCAGATGATTCATAAGGACTTTGCGAGCTATGCTCACTTCTGCTGCGCTGTCTAGCATTGTCTGAGCCCATTCTCCGTTTTTCAGTTGTGTCCTCAGTATTCTCGGCATTGTTAACTATTTTAATGCTGGCTACCTTCTTTTTTGGAAATTGTAATTTCTTTTTTAGATGAGCAGGTTCCTTGTCTTTGGACTTGGCGTGCTCTTCTCTTTGTTCTGATCGTCCTCTTCTTTCCGATTTCTGCGAGGAAGTCTGAAAAGATTGAGAGGGGCGTGTATCAAAATCTTGATATCTATCAGGCTTCTTTATATTATCCCTATTTCTAAGGTTATATCTTTTCCCAGAGGGATCACTTTGGGGTGACCTGTGTCTTTGGTTCGGAGATCTTTCTCTCCGCCGAGGAGACCTTCCTCTGGACTGGAATTTCTTTTCTTTGGGATTGGATTGTTTGTTTCCATCCCAGCTCTTTTTTTGTGATGTTGAATTATTATTAAAAAATATTTTTTCAGGACTTTCAATCAGTTGTGGTTTTACTGGTATTCCACCTAAACTATCTCTACCTAGTTCCTCATAGGATTTTTCTATAATTCTGGCAATTTCAGCTGGTTGTTCTGCTATATCTATCTCTTTTAACCTCTGGCGGATCGCCACGTTTGCTGCTTCTCCCTTTATGTTGGCTAATAATATAGCCGAGACCTGCTTGAAGTCTTTTAGTAATTTCATACCAAGAGTTAAAGCGGGTTCTGGACCGTATTCATCTTGAATTTGTTTTAGCACATCTGGTATTACCGAGATGGATGGAACACCATGCGTTTTTGTGTAAATGGAAGCAAAGACTGTACCCCAAGTGTCACAGTCCTCCACGTGTGGTGCGATTCCCATTGGAAGACAGATAGTCAGAATCCTGTGTTTTTCTAACGGGTGGTGTCTGGAAACACCGCCTCTATTTGGGTGATTTTTTGTGCTAACCAGAATGGTATTTGTTCCCGTTTAGCTGGTACTTTACCTAGGCAGGACTGTATGTTCTGTGGTGTAATTTTATTTGTGTTCCCCTGATGAGGGGTCAGCTGTGGAATTTTAATTGCTGGTTGGATTGTTGAAGTCCGCATTACATATTGGACTAATTGTCTATGTATTTTTATTAATTGTTTTAGTTGTGTTAAAGCTCTGCTGCAGACATCCCGTCGATGTCTGGATGTGGTGTGTATCCGGCTAGGACCGGCCACGTTGCTCCTGGTCTACCTAAGGGACCGAGCCTGGTGATGTGATTATTATGTTTTAGGGCGCCATTAAACAAGAGCAGGTGCTCTTGAAATTTGAGTGGTACTTCCACCTCCTCGAAAGGAATGTACTCATTAGGAGGTTCCTCTGTTTTGTAATAGTGGAAGTGCTTTGTTACAGCGTTTGCTGCTGAAAAGTGTATCCATGAATAGAATACCTCTGTCTGCCGATATTCGTGTGCCTCTATTACGAATATGACTGTGCCACCTCTAGGTGTCAGTCCATTTTCTATAAGTTTTAAGGTTATAGATTTCCTTGTGTTGACCGGGATGATTATTATATCCGGGTCTGCTTCTTGCATAGCAGTATCAGCTGCTGCGAGTTCAGTTGCTATTCTAACTGCCTCTCTTTCTCCTTCACTGTCTGACATTGTACTGTCCAGAAGGTTATTTCGTTTGTTTGCAGATCAGGTTTCTTATGGAAACAAAGATTAGATGCACAATATTTTGGAACAGTGTATCCTTCAACGTTGACTAAACCAAGAACCATACATAGGAGTTTCCTCCTGCGAGGTCTGGCGGATATGACCTTTCACCCACTCCAGACGTCTTTGGAGTATTATGGGAAAAAAGGGGTCTGAGTGAAAAAGCACGACTGAGTTACTCTAAATGTCTTGCGTTAGTTTTATCGCCTATCCAAACGAGTTGGGCGCCATGTAGTGTAGTTCCTATTATCCCAATAGGCTCTGCGCATTGGAATAATACCTTCAATAGTATAGGCCTAGACCAGACGTTAACTAGGTCTTCTACTGTCGATATTAGACTTAAAGTTTTGGGTTTGCCAGCTAGCTCAGAGTTCACTAGAAACTTTCTCGAAGGAGGAGTTGAACCTCCCTGGATAGACAAGAAGGGATTTAGTTTCTGACAACCATAGAACATGACAACTTTGCTCTCCCCTAATCAAGAGTGTATCTCTAGAGTCGTGTGAAAACAAAAGACGACTTATTTTACTCCGTCAGTACGTGCATTCTTAGTCTCACCAGATTGTAGAGAAAAGGAAGAGACGGGCGTGTTCAATAAAAGATGTTATTTATTGATCAGTCTCTTTTCTCATACAAGAGAAATGGATCGATATTATTGCAATACTTATGGTTAAGTAAAGTGCATACATTAAAAGCAGAAGTATAAAATAGTACTGTAAAAACATTGATATGGTTTCTAAGCCATATGAAGGTTTAAAATGAATAAAATAGATACATACACATATACATTTGACTAATCGTACTCAACTGGTGTTTCTAACTACGCCTACCCCAGTGTACCTGACCTAAGCCTAATACGTGGGCGGGGGTGGAAAGTAGCAGTTTAAGTTAAGTTTGTTTTGCCAAGTGACTGACTCAAGAATTCTCTGCGAGGGGTTATTCAGTTCTGTACCTAGAATCTAGGATGAATGAGGGATGGTATCTCTCGCCTCTGGTCTCGATATTCCAGGCTGCCTGCGAGGGCTACCCGGAAGCGCCGGAGCTGGATTTCTCGGCAGGAGAAAGCAGCGTCTCATTCTCAGCGCGTCAGGAAGGCGGGGCTGCGCCAGCGGGGGCTGCGCCAGCGGGGTCTGCTCTGCTCTGGGCTTCGGCAAGTCTGGCTGCTCCAATCTCGTCACCACCGCGTGTGTTTGCATAGGGCAATATCGGTAATATTTATACCTTTAAGGTGCCGAGATTGACGTAAGGATGGACATAGATACGTCAATAAGGATGTCATACGACCTGGTCGTTAGCACATTCTTTTGCTGAAGTTCTCGATGAAATCAAAACAATGGCCGCAGGGTTTTTCCCAGGTTGTCATAGGTTTGATTTGTTTTGAGAACTCCGTATGCCTTATCAGGGGCTGGAGGAATATCGCTTGTCTAATTAGATGGCAAGCGGTATGACCTAATCAGATAACACGTTCCTGTGCCGTAGTGTGGCTTAATCAGATAACGGTTTCTGCATCATGGGGGTTTTCTGCATCATGGGATGGCTGCTAGTTAACTTGTTAACCAGAATAGGGTCAGGAATAGGGGGATCGATACAGAACCTATAGGAATACATCACATTTCCTTAGGTTGTTAGTAAACCACGCTGCCCCCACTGATCTTCCTACTTTGCGGCCGTTGCCTTGTCTTGTGAATTCCTCATTTAATCATGAGTGAAGGATACCCAGACCTTTATAAGTGATGGTTCGACTTTAAAACCCTTCAGACAAGCAGTGCATGTGGCCATGATATCACTAATATTTTCCCTTTTCCAAGTGAGTCGTTTCAGGTTATAGCATTGTGTTTGTTGGAACATTGCTTTGTCTGTTAATAAATTTGCTGCACTTATGAGCAAAGAGAAGGTTTGGGGATGGTGGTCGCTTTCTGTCCTTTCTTAAATTTGGAAATTTGAGATGTATGGGAGAATGTCCTGATCTGTTAGTGTATAATCAATGGTTGATCCTGTTTTTTGCGTAACCCTGTGTATGCTGGGAGACACCCCGGCGAGACTCGTCCGTAGATGAAATTATGGCCACATTCCTGTAACTGACCACAACAATAAGACCATTCTTCTATAAACCAAGTAACCAACCCAGGCGGAAAATAGCTCCCTGGTTTAGCATGGCATGCAAACAAGCCAAGGATGATCTAATTGTGGCGGTGAAGCTGAAATCTCCTATAGCCATAAAAAATAGCAGGGAGCTATATAAACTGGCACAAACTAAGGCAAAAAGGGACTGGGAGTCAGATAACTGGTGCATGCTTGTGGAAGCCTCGAGGCAAAAGAATAGCCAACTCTTTTGGCACCTCTTGTCAAAAGGGTCCCCTAACATGGAAATAGAAACCGACTTCCATATTCAGCCCCATGCGTGGGAGGAATATTTTGAGCAGTTTTATGCAGGACAATGAGTTCCATATGACCGAGGCCCAAAAATGAGTCTTCTTTTTTTTTATATTTCTTTTTATTGAAACAAACATCAGCAATAAGTTACATTACAGAGGGTAGGACACAGCAGTCGAGTACACAACAAGGGACACTAGAACATACCAGATCCAAAAAACATGTTAGATTATCACGGGGAGGGGGTTTCATCAGGGATAGCGCTTACAGGTGGCGTACAGATTTCGCCTCTGAAACTATTCCATGGCCCCCAATCAATGACCATTTCTGAGGGCGTCCCCTCGCCAGATATGTAGTCTTCTCCCTGAACATACACCAGTCTAAGTTGTTTTCCCACTCTTCCAGGGAGGGGGGCTGCACTGCCCCCCACAACTGTGCGATATTTCGTTTGGCAATCATATACCCCAGGATGACCCACTGCGTCTGCGAACTGTTTAAGTCCGTAGGTTCCCATATATTAAGCACACATCTTCTGGCCTCTGGAGAGAGGGAAACTCCAAGTACTCTGTGTATAGTGTTATGTATGTTGCGCCAGTATGTGTTGACATGTTTACATTCCCAAATAATATGCATGAAGGTACCGACTAGACCACATTCCCTTCTACAAAGTCCCGTGTCTGAAAGCCCCATATGTACTAACCTGGGTCCTGTAAGGTAGATCCTATGTAAAATCTTAAGTTGTACTAGTCGGAGGCGAGCCGAAATTGCGACCTCTTTACGGAAGGACACCGCTATCTGCCAAACTTTCTCGTCTAGTTCTATTCCGTCTTGTAACCGCTTATTTCTTAGCACCTCTAAGGGGTCTGTCCTGTTTTTAATCAACTTTTTATATATTAGAGAGATTGTTTTATCCGGAAGATTGCCGTCTAATATTCTATCTTCCCGAGGGGAAGCTTCTGAACGTTCCGCCTCACCCGCCAACAATGACTGAAGGGCGTGCCATACCTGACCATATCGAAAGTATTCAGACGGAGCAAGTTTATAGTCAGTCTGTAATTCTTGGAATGATTTAATCTTCCCCTTCCCCCAAATGTACTTGACCGTAGAAATACCTATGAGTTCCCACCTATCAAAGCCTTTCGTTTTCCACAGCTTGCCAAGCATTTCAGAGTCCCAGAGCGGAGTAGCCATAGTTAACCTATTTCTCCAGCCCAGGGAGGCCGTAGCTGCGTGCCATACATTCACGGAGTGCTTAGTAGGACCTGTCAATGGCACTCTGTTGGGACGAGAGTATAAGACCCTGTTATGGTTATTACCTGGAAGAAGCAATTTATCCAAGGCGTAGCCAGGATCGTCTTCCCGGCCATAAGTGCAGTGGTTAATTGCCGCCAGATGGGCAGCCCCAGTAATACCTTTTAATATCAGGGAGAGCGATACCTCCGTCATACCAGGAAAGAGTCAATTTATGTAGGGCAATGCAAGGCCTCCCCTCCCACAGTAGACTACGTTGCAAACTCTCAATTTCACAGAAGTAACTAGAGGGCACCACATCCAGGGAGTTCTGCAGAGCATAAATAAAGAGCGGGAGAGCCATCATCTTAAACAATGCCGCTCTACCCAGTAAGGAAAGAGGAAGCTCCTTCCAGTTAGTTAAATCGCTCCTGAGCCGACAAAGTGGGGGAAAGAAGATTCCGAGAGTACCTAACTGATGAGTCCAGAGACACAAAGATCCCAAGATATGTAAACCCTTCCGAGCTAATCTGTATCGGACAGTTCCTGGGAGGTACAGGTGGGTCACCCTTTAAGACAAACAAAACAGATTTTCCCCAGTTGATCGAAAGGCCAGAATTCCTCCCAAAGGAGGCAAGAACGTCACAAACCACAATAAGGGATTTACGGGGGGAGGCCAAATATAATAAAATATCATCCGCATATAGGGAGATGCGATCCTCCCAATCCGGAGACCACCGCAGACCCCGGATCGAAGGCTCCCAGCGCAACCAGGCGGCCAACGGCTCTATAGCCAGTGCGAATCAAATGAGTCTTCTTGATCTAGTAATAACTGAGGAGACTCCCATCACATTAGACGAAACCATCCTAGCCATAAACTCATTACAGAATGGGAAAGCCCCAGGCCTTGATAAGCTCCATGGAGACATGTACAAGGCAGAACCTGCTCAAAATGGTTTACAACACCATCATGTCTGATGGTGAAATCCCAGCAACCTGGCGAGGCGCAGAGATTATTCCAATTCATAAATAGGGAGATAAAGGGTCCCCAGGAAACTATGGGCCGACCAGTCTTGTATTTGTCTCCCAAAATATCCTCTCAAAAATTATTTTAACAAGGATCCAAAACTGGATGAGGAAAATAATGTTCTGTCAGATTTACAGGCAGGGTTCAGGGCCTCCACAAGTACCACTGATCAAGTTTTTAGATTTCTTTTGTTAATTTGGAAGGAAGTGACCATCAGAGGGGGCCACTTGTATGTTGTATTTCTGAACTTAAAAACAGCCTTTGACTCTATACATCGCACCAACTTTGGCTAGCCCTGAGTGATCTAGGACTCCCATCTTACATACTTAAAATCCTGATCCGGCCACACCACGACACATACACTAAGGTCACGTGGATCTCAGATGGTAGCCTTACAAATGATATATCAGTTCGGAAAGGTGTTCACCAAGGCTGCGTCCTTGCTCCAAGATTATATACCCTCTACTTTAATGGCCTAATAGGAGATTTGTACAGTTGTACTGGTGACCCCCCCGAAATTGGCAGGCAGTGTAGTTCCCTTTCTGCTTTTTGCAGACGACACACTACTGATTGCTAGAACACCCAGAGGGTTTCAAACCCTTTTGAATACATTTGACAAAGCCTGCAAAGAGAGAGGCCTAGAAATACACTGCTCCAAGCTAAATATATGATTTTTAATCCTTACCAATCCAATAAGGGCAAACTCAAGCTGGGAACGCAAACCCATGAGCAGGTCAAGTCTTTCGATTATCTGGGAGTACGTATCAGCGAAAGGCTGGTATGGTCACCGCAAATAGATAAGAGCACACTGACCCTCCAACATACCGATTGTGCGATAGTTGGAAGGGCCAGGGCCTTTCCCTACCGGCCAATTTCGCCTATTTTAGAACTCCACAGGGCAAAAGGTCTAAAAGCAGCTCTTTATGGGGCTGAGTTATGGGGGTTGGAAAATTTGTCTGACTTAACTCTTGCTGAAAATAAATTAGTTAGAGCTATCCTGACCATGCCTGTGAATACCCTCCTTTTTCCGCTAAGACTTGATCTTGGCTTAAAACCTATGGACCACTTTGCTATTCTTAGGGCACTTCTGTTCTGGATAAGGGCATGGACTAGTGATACATAGGTCCCGGTGAAGGAGGCCCTGACCGAGCTGATTGCTCTGCATAAACAAACAGGTGGCATTAAGTGGTTCAATAAGATCAAGGAGTGGTTTTTGAAACTAGGGTCAGGTGTATCTGGGAGGAGCCAGGGTCCATTACAAAATCAATGGTTCCCCTTCTCCAAAAAAGATACTGGGAGTATATGGACACACAAAGTATAGAATGTACTGCACATGGCACCGTGAGTTTTTTCAATTTTAAAGGAGGGTTTGGATTTGAAATGTTTCTGGATGACATCGAACCCCCCCCCCCCCCCCCCACCTCCCCAGGCAAGAGCCCTATATATCCAATTTAGATAAGGAGCTCTTCCCTTAAATGTAAGAAGAAGTACCTAGGAAAAAGCATCTATCATGCCTTTGTGCCCCACGTGCCACACTTTTCCTGAGATCCTTGATCACTTCCTTTTTTGTTGTCACTCCTATGTTGACCGCAGGAAAACCTGGATAACCCCAGTCTGCCGCTTACTATCTTTTAATCGCCCCAGCGAAGCCATACATATTTTTAGATCAGATACCACAAGGTGGCTTGTGTTTGCTATCTCGAGATTTCTGCTTTTTGCCTGGTGGAAGAGGTCAAGAATGATTAAAACTGCCTCCGAGAATTTGACTTGTTAACACGTCCAATTTTGCCACAGGGTATGAATTTATGTATTTTACATTCACTATGGTAGATGTGAAAGTCTGTTTTACTATACAAATCTTTTTTTGAAATATTGTATTGTAATTTTAATTGATTTTATGCTCATGAAGAACAAGTTACTTACCTTCGGTAACGCTTTTTCTGGTAGATACAATATCTGCCTGTGGATTCCTCATCTTGTGAATATCCCCTTGCGTCAGCAACATTCGGAAATTCTTTTTGTAGCTTCGCGCCGACGTGGACGACGTCACAGAGGCACGGCATCGCGCGCAATTCCACTGACGTCGCCGACACCATAATAGGCCCACGCCGGCGTGATGACATCAGTTCCCCACTTTTTTCCGTGCCTTAGAGGCACACGGACGGACCGATGACAGCAGATATATACACAGTATACACAGTACACAAATGTCAAGATAACACACACAGTGTGAAACCAATGCAGGAAAACAAATTGCAATAAACATTTCCGTTGACAATAAAAATATATACATTACAGTAACTCAGGCATAGAAGAGAGGACAACGGGGAGGCGGGTGGGTCAGTGAGGAATCCACTAGTAGATATTGTATCTACCAGAAAAAGCGTTACCGAAGGTAAGTAACTTGTTCTTCTGATAGATACATCTGCCAGTAGATTCCTCACCTTGTGAATAGAGTCCCACAGCAGTCCCCACTCCCGTAGGAGGGTGTCCACTCTCCTATACCAGGAAGTCCTGGAGGACAGAGCGTGCAAAGTGGCCCTCCCTCCTCACTTAGGTATCCAAGCAGTAATACTTCGCGAAAGTGTGGAGGGAGGCCCAAGTCGCCGCTCTACAAATATCCTCAACAGGTACACCCCTAGACAAAGCAGATGTAGAAGACTTTGCTCTAGTAGAGTGAGCTCTTATACCCTCTGGAGGTTCCTTACCCGCCAGGGCGTAGCAGATCTTAATGCAGAGGATAATCCATCTCGAGAGCGTGCGCTTGTGCACCGCCTTCCCCTTCTTGCAGCCAGCAAATCCAACAAACAGCTGGTCATCCAACGTGAACTCTCTTGTCCTGTCCAGGTAAAAGCTCATCGGCCTCTCAGGGTCCAAGCGGTGAAGTCTCTCCTCCTCCTTGGAAGGGTGAGGGGGAGGATAGAAGGAAGGGAGAGTAACGGACTGCCCCAGATGGAAAGGAGTTACCAACGTAGGCAGAAAAGCAGCCCTGGTCCTGAGAACCATTCTTTCAGCATGAATGGACAAAAATGGGGGCTTTGAACTAAGAGCTTGAAGCTCACTTACCCTCCTTGCCGAGATAATTGCCACTAGAAAAATAGTCTTAAAAGACAAAAGTCTCAAGGGACACTTGTGTAAAGGTTCAAAAGGCGAACCCATCAAGAATGTAAGAACAGGTGGTGCTGAGGGTGGCATGGAGAGCTGAACATTCCGCCTACGCCTGGGCCCTCGAATAGAGTAAACTCTTCAGGGATTTAATGCCTCAGTGCCTCTGCTGTTTGTGTGTTTTCCTCATTATCTGTCCTACTCGGGGTGGCGGGTGGGCCAGAGCCTTTCCTCCTCCGGGGTTCTTTTTGTAGAATAGGGGTTCTTGGGCGACAGGCACACTGCATGTTGGGGTGGCTATTTAGCATTTTGCAGGGGTGCAGGGTGGGGGGTGTTCTCTTGACTGTTGGGGGGTGGGTGGTTGAGATGTTTATTGTTTATGTGTTATGTTTTCAAGGCGAATCAATCTTGCTTCTGATATTTGTTATGTCATGCTCATTGCGGGGGGGGTTTCGGCGTTGCTGTGTGGGATGGGGGGTAGCGGGTTGAGGCTAGTTTCGTGGAATGTTAATGGTCTGGGAGATCGCATTAAGCGGAGCGTGGTGTTAAAATGTCTACGCCGTTTATCTCCAGATATTGTTTTTTTGCAGGAAACTCATTTGGTGGGCAATTCTTGTCGTGCGATGAATAGGTGGGGATATCGCCTTGCTGCGCATTCGGGGTTTACCACTGGTTCTAGGGGGGTGGGTATCCTTGTTCGGGCTTCCCTCCCCCTAACCATTGATGATGTGATCCTTGATGATCGGGGGCGTTATGCTGTCCTCGTGGGTCGCTATGAGGGTCGTACCCTCTCCTTGTTTACTGTTTATGTGCCCCCCGGCCTACAGACTTCCACCTTTTCCGATTTGGGCCGTGTGTTGCTGGACCTTCCTGACAGTACTCTTTTCCTTGCAGGCGATTTTAATTCTGTGATCTCCGGTCTACATGATCGCTACCCCCCTAGGGATACTCCTTCGGCCCAACAATGGCTAGGTGGGTTTTTAGACACGTTTGGTTTGGTGGATTGCTGGAGGCTCATGCATCCTACCCAGCTCCAATACACCTTCCATTCGGGGGCCCATGGGAGTCTGTCTAGACTGGATTATTTCCTGATGCCCGCGGCGCAGATGCCGGCGGTGCGTGAGATCAGACACCTCCCCCGGGGCATCTCCGATCATTCTCCGCTCTGGCTTTGTTTTGAGTTTGGGGTGGAGGCGGTGGGCCGAGTGGCTCCTATCAACCCCTGGTATATTGCCTCCCCTGAGACCCGAAACCTTTTGACTAAATCTTTAGATGCCTATTTTTTGGACAACGAGGGGTCGGTTTCCTCGGCTGTGTCACTGTGGGAGGCCTTTAAAACAGTGATACGTGGACAGGCCCTTTCCCTTATTGCTCAATCCAAGAAGGCTAGGAATCGGGAGGTGGTGGACCTTGAGACTGAGATTGCGGAGAGGGAGGCCGACTTAGAGACTGGGGTCACCTCTGATAAACTCCACGCCCTGGGTCTGAAACAATTTGCTTATAAATCCTTGGTCACGGATGCAGCTAGACTGATGTTTCGGGAACAGCAGGGGCGTCTATATGATGTGGGGGACAAAGCGGGTAAATTGCTGGCGTGGTTGGACAAGAAAGAGAGAGCGAAGCGTGTGGTGCCTGTGATTCAGTCGTCGAATGGTGTCGCAGTGACAGACCCGGTTGGGATAGTGGAATGTTTTGCAGAATATTTTCGTGTGGTTTATACCCCTGTGTCTGGACGGGATGTGGTTGACTCTCGCCTTTTGTTGCGCGATATAGCTTTGCCCAGTGTTTCCGATCTAGACCGTGTCTCGTTGGAGTCCCCTTTTACTACGGATGAAATAGCGACTGCCATTCGTTCGCTCCGTTCGGGCAAGGCCTTGGGCCCGAACGGGTTGCCAATTGAGCTGTACAAGCTACGCCCTGACAAGGTAGCGCCTCATCTTCGTGCCATGTTTTTGGAATCCCGGGAACAAGGTATTCTCCCGTATGACCAGCGTCTTGCTACGATAGTCGTAATTCCCAAGGACGGGAAACCGCGGGACCTTTGTTCGTCTTATAGGCCCATTTCCCTGTTAAATGTTGAGCCTAAGGTCCTGGCTAAGCTCCTGGCGACCCGCCCACTGACGGTCATTAGCGACTTGGTTCATCCGGATCAGTCCGGATTTATCCCACATCGCAACACGGCTCTTAACCTACGTCGTCTCCACGGTGCTGTTGCGAGGGCGGAGCGTCTGACGGAGCCGGCCATTTTGGCCTCGTTGGATGCCTCGATGGCTTTTGACACGGTCGAATGGCCCTATCTTTGGGCAGCTCTTGAAAAATTTGGTTTTGGACCTGAATTTATTGGATGGGTGAAGCTGTTGTATGTGGAACCCTTAGCGCAAGTGGTGGTGAACGGTAGAGTCTCTGTCCCCTTCAGCCTTGGTAGAGGGACCCGGCAGGGTTGCCCCTTATCTCCATTGCTTTTCGCCCTGGCCATGGAACCGTTAGCTGCGTGGCTTCGGTGGGAACCATCACTCAAAGGGATCCGTTGGTCGCCGGACTTTGAAGACCGTGTCTCTCTTTACGCGGACGACATTCTTCTATATCTTACATCCCCGCGTAAATCCTTGAACGTCTTATTTGATGTTCTTACTTCGTTCGGAGCTAACTCGGGCCTTGTTATTAACTGGGCTAAGTCCTGCGTGTATGTTCTTTCGGGTATTTTGCCCTCTTTGCCGGCTAGGTTCCCTATCCAGGTGGTCCAGTCTGGCTTCAAGTATTTGGGGATTTTTATTATCCTGGACCCCTCCCTCCGGTTTGAGCGCAATCTCCTCCCCCCGCTTCTTCGATTGCGCCAAGATGTGGCCCGTTGGCATAAGCTGCCCCTGTCTCCTCTGGGTAGGGCGGCTCTATTTAAAAAGATGTCCTTGCCGCGGTTCCTCTACGCCCTTCAGAACTCCTTCGACGACGTTCCCGCTACTTATTTCAGAGAAGTCGAGAGTCTGCAAAGACAATTGATTTGGGACGGGCGCCCACGTATAGCCCTCGCGAAACTTACTATCCCTTGGTATGACGGGGGCATAGCGCTCCCCGACATCAGGAGATACTACCGGGCAGCCCAGCTCTCGGCCATTAACCAGGCGATATATTCGCCGGGTCGCGATCCAGCCTTTGAGATGGATAGGCTCCAGTTGCCGGGAGGGGACTTTAATAGAGCGCTATATTCTAGATCTGCCGGGAGCCATCTTGTGGGCCCGTCCAGGGCTGCGGTCAAAGTGTGGCGTGCTGCGAATGTGAGTTTGGGATGGGAGAATCGACTGACGCTGGCGACTCCGCTTTATGCTTCTGAACGTTTGGGATGTCTCTGGTCTACCAAGGGTTTTGAACGCTGGGATATGATTGGGATTTGTAAGGTGGGTGACGTTTGTGTGAATGGTCGCGTGAAGTCATTCCAGGCCCTTAAGGCGGAATACGACTTGAGTGATAGAGAGTTTTTCCGGTATCTGCAAGTTCGACATGCCTTGGCCTCGGTTGTGACTCCTGATGTGACCCTACCCGAGTCTTCCCCCCCTTGAAGATCGTATATTAGATGGACACTTGCCCGACAGCACTATCTCGCTCATCTATAAGAAACTGATTCATAATCGTGCGGATTTGTTGGTCCGACTCCGGGAGATGTGGGTCGGTGATGGGTTGGAACTGGATGACGAGGACTGGCAGTCGGCACTCTCCTCCCCAAAGGAGGTCGCTATTCCCGCCCGTCTTCGTTTGGTGCAACTTAAGATCCTCCACCGGGTGTATGTGACTGGTCCGCGTCTGGTCGTGATGGGTTTTTCCCCGGATGGCTTGTGTAGGCGTGGCTGTGGGATGAGCGCTACCTTTCTGCACATACTTTGGGAGTGTCCTCTGGTGGCGGCCTATTGGGTGGATGTGCTTGCGATAATGGCTGTAGTGACGGGTGTTGCCCTGCGGCCTGAGGCCCGACGATGCCTGCTGAATGTGTGGGAACCCTCCGATTACTCTGTGGCCCAGACTAGATGGGCGACCCTGGGTTACATGGTCGCGAAGCGCGACATTGCGCAACTCTGGGGCGTATCCCACCTCCTGACGTTTCGGTGTGGGAGGATAACATGGACTGGTCCATGTTCCGAGAGAAGACAGTCTACGTGGCTAGGGGCAGACCAGGGGCGTGGACGAAAATTTGGGGTCAATGGAATGCATACCGTGGAGATATTTGTACCCCTCCCTTGGTTGCCACCCCCGATATTACCCTGTCTCCCTAGGCCGACGTTCCCGAAATTTTTCACTCTGTTCTAGGATTTTCCTGTCCTCCCTGCTCCCCCCCCCCCACGGCCTTGCCGAATCTCATTGATTTATGTTTGTTCTCCTGTTTAGTGACTTCCCCCTCTGCTATTTGGGCTGACTTGATTACTGTACTCGCCTTGTTTTTGTGTTTGTTATTTTCATGTTTTATGTAGAAAATGGTTGTATCCTGTCCTAGGTCTGGAGCAATTTTATTCTATGATTTGGCCTGACCTCGGAATTGATGTCTACTTCATGTGTCGTACTATGTGACTTAGCGGCCAGCCCGTGTGGTTGTGGGCCCATCTTTGTATTTTTATGATTGCTCAATAAAATATTTTTAACCAAAAAAAAAAAACAAAAAAAAAATGTAAGAACAAGGTTCAAGTCCCATTGAGGCACAATAAAAGGTGTCGGAGGAAATGTATTGTTAAGGCCCTTAATGAATCGTAATACAATAGGAGATTTAAACAAAGAGGGCTGGTCCGGCAAACAAAGGAAAGCCGATAAGGCCGACAAATAACCTTTGATAGTTGCCACCGCAAAACCCTGCTGGGCCAAGGAAAGTGCAAATTGAAGTATATTGGACAAACGAGCCCTTAAAGGGTCAATGGACTTCTCTCCACCCAAGCAACAAATTTAGACCATCTATAAGAATAAATGGACTTGGTGGAGTCACGCCTGGCCGATAAGATGACATCCACCACATCGTGTGGGAGAGAAAAGGAAATCAGGTTGCCCCGCTCAATCTCCAGGCATGAAGGTGTAAGGTATGGAGGTGGGGCTGTAGAACCTGCCCCTCCATCTGGGAGAGGAGATCTGCCCTGTGAGGGAGACGGAGCAGAGGGCACGAGGAGAGGTGGAGAAGATCTGTGTACCACACCCTTCTTGGCCAATCCGGGGCGATCCAAATAACTTGGGCCCGGTCTTGGCGAATCTTCCTCAGAACCCGAGGAATCAAGGGTATGGGAGGAAACGCGTAAAGGAGTTGAGAGTCCCAACCCAACTGAAACGCATCCCCCAGTGCTCCTTGCATCGGAAACTGGAGACTGCAGAACAACGGGCAGTGAGCATTCTCATGAGTGGCAAACAGGTCCACCTGAGGAGATCCCCACGTCCGAAAGACATAACGAACTACCTCTGGATGGAGCCTCCACTCGTGGTCGGCGGAGCTCCGGCCAGATGATTTGCCATCAGACAAATCTGATGGTCCTGAACCCAGGACCAGAGACGCAGAGCACCCCTGCTGAGACACTGCGACTCCACTCCTCCCTGCTTGTTGACATACCACATCGCAGTCGTGTTGTCCGTCAGGACTTGAACTGACTGACCGCGAAGGGAAGGGAGGAAAGCCTTGAGCGCTAAACGTATAGCCCGCAACTCTAGAAGGTTGATGTGAAGCAACCTTTCCTCTGGAGACCAAAGACCTTTTACCTCCAGATCCCCAGATGAGCACCCCACCCTAGAGTGGATGCATCCGTTATCACTGTGGCCACCGATGGAGGTAGTTGAAAAGGCTTTCCTTGTGACAGATTGCCTTCCACGCTGATACTACTGCCTGCGGAGGCACCACTGGAGTGCCCTCATGTGCCAGCGTGCATGGTTGACCAACAGAATGCAAGAAGCCATCAGACCGAGCAGACGAAGGACCTTCAGGACTGGAATGACCGCTCCATTGTAAAATAAAGGAATCATTTCCTGTATGTCGCGAATCCTTTGAGGAGGAGGGAATGCATGACACACAGTAGTGTCCAGTACCGCACCTATGAACAGGTTGCGCTGGGAGGGCACCAGGTGAGATTTGGGTACGTGTTTTGAAAAACCCAACCTGTGCAACAACTGAGTTGTTTCTTGCAGATGATGGAGCACTATCTCTGGAGATTCTGCTTTGATCAGCCAATCGTCCAGATACGGGAATACCGGAATCCCCGACCTTCTGAGATGTGCAGCTACCACAGCCATCACCTTGGTGAAGACTTGAGGTGCAGTAGTAAGACAAAACGAAGGACCGCAAACTGGTAGTGTTGCGATCCAACCGTGAAACGGAGATACTTCCTGTGCGACTTCAGGATGGGAATATGAAAATACGCATCCTGTAAGTCGATTGACACCATCCAGTCTTCTTCCAGCAGCGCTTGAAGAATCTGTGCAAGGGTGAGCATCTTGAACTTCTCCTGCTTCTGGTAAAGATTCAAGATCCTGAGATCCAGGATTGGACGAAGTCTGCCATCCTTCTTGGGGATCATAAAATACCGGGAGTAGCATCCCTGACCCCTCTCCTGCTCCGGAACCACCTCTATCGCACCCTTTCTGAACAGTGCCAGGACTTCTTCCTGCAGGAGCAGCAGGTGGTCCTCCGAACAATATCCCTGGCAAGGAGGGTAATCTGGGGTAAATTCCCGAAAGGGAAGAGCATACCCGTTCTCCACGAGATTGAGAACCCAATGATCTGATGTAATCAATTCCCAATCTCGCAGAAAATGGGTAAGCCGACCCCCCACTGGACCCACATGATCCGCAATGGCGGATCGAGGGCTGCTTTACTGTGTTGGCAGGAGGCTGGGAAGGGAAAGAGGAGGAGGAGGAGGCTTGGCGACCTCTAGGACGAGCTCTTTGTCTGCCCCTGTACGACTTGTACAGCGTATTTTGCTGCTGCTGCTGCAATTGTTTGTAGGACCGAAAGGAAGATCTGCCAAATCCTCTGAATCGCTTTCCAAAAGAGCCCCTGGTCTGAAGGCCCAAAGACTTTGCTGTCGCTCTGCTGTCTTTAAACCGCTCTAAAGCAGCGTCAGCTTTCTTTCCAAACAACCCCGACCCATCAAAGGCCAAATCCATCAAAGCAGACTGAACATCCGCAGAAAATTTTGAAGATTTCAACCACGCAACTCTCCTAGTGGCCACTGAAGAGCCCATCACTCTCGCCACTGAATCAGCCGTGTCCAGCCCACTCGGGATTACCTGCCTTGCCGCAGCCTGAGTGTCAGAAATCACCTCCTGAAAATCCTTTCTATCGTTCTCAGGAATTTTAGGCACCAATTGTTTGACGGAATCCATCAAAGCATGGATGTATCTACCCATCAGGCAAGTTGCATTTGTAGACTTTAGCGCCATGCTGGCTGAGGAAAAGATTTTCTTTGCCGCCTGGTCTTGCTTCCTTGTTTCCTTTTCCCCAGGAACCTGTGGAAAAGCACCCGTAGACTTCTTTGAGCACGCAGCCTGCACAACCAAACTCTCTGGCATGGGGTGTGTTGACAAAAAGTCCGGGTCACCAGGTGCCACTCTATACCTTCTCGCAACAGCCTTTGAAACAGCAGGAGCTGTCAGAGGTTTTTTCCACACCTCATAAATAGGCTCAGCCAAAGCGTCCTTAAATGGGAGCATTAGTTCAATAACAGAGGAAGGCGAGTGAAGGACCTCAGTTAGAATGTTAGACTTGTATTCAGCAGTACGCAGAGTAATATTCAACAAGTCTGCAGCTTTCTTAATAACATCATGATAAGGAAGGTACGTCAGATCCAGAGACCAAATCCCACTCAGGAGACAGCTCAAGACCACTAGCCTCTCTCAGGTCATCAAAAGGATCCTCCGAATCCTGCAGTTTACCTTCCTCCAAATTTTCATCACGATACCTCTCCTCTTCCAGAAGCCTCTGTGCCTCATGCCTTGACCTTTCCTTCATAAACAAAGTATACGGATCCGGGACCGACTCCACCGGAGCCAGAGCCGACGCCGAACTTGAAGTCGGAAGAGGCAGCTTAACCCGAGGACAAACTGGATTTGGCATCGGAGTCGAGGGTATCGGCGTCGATGGATTCGGCGTCACCGGAAAATGCGGAGCTGGAGCCGGCATAAAAGGCGCAGGAGCATAAGCCCTGGGGACACCCAGATTAAATGCTAATGGACCCGTGCACCAGAGGGATACATTGCCCTGGAGTAAACTCCAAACATGGCATTCAGGTACTGAGTAGGATCCTGACCTGGAGCCGGAAAGGCTGGATAAAAGCCCCCAGGTTGCTCTTGAGGGAGCGGAGTCTTCTCGACCTCGGCCTCCACCTCAGGCTGGTGCATCGGGGTCGACGAACCCGCAGGCAACGAAGCCTCGCCCTCTCCTTCTTCTTCCTCATCACCTTCATCTTCATCTTCTTGCCCAGAAGGATGGGATGGATTCGGAGAAGGATTCGCCAACTGCTTCGGTGACACAGGCGAATCCGCACGCGAAGCCTCATCCTCGGAGACCTGTACTTCCGAAGCTGAGGCCACCGCCTCCTTTTGAAGTAACTTCACCTGTGACTTCGGCCTTGAACTCGAGTCATTTTCAGAGTGATGGCGAGATTCATGACTTCTTTTCTTATGCTTCTTCCTCGAAGACCTCGAAGCATGCGCCGAAGACGACTCCGAGTGCGACCTCGAACGAGACCTCGACCTCGAACGCAGAGTTCCGTCTCCCTCTCCCGGAGTGCCTCCGGAGTCATCTTTTTACAAGAAGGACAATCTTCGACGTCATGATCGGAGCTCAAGCACCAAACGCAGCACTCGTGTGGATCAGTAATAGACATCATCTTGCCGCATTCTCCGCACGCTTTAAATCCAGTCTTCTTCGAAGACATCACGACAGAAGAGAAAGAAAACACCAGTAGAAACACAAAGTAACAAAGTTACTATACAGCTACAGACGATCCCTTGAAAACCGGCGTGGGCCTATTATGGTGTCGGTGACGTCAGCGGAGTCGGGCGTGATGCTGTGCCTCTGTGACGTCGTCCACGTCGGCGCGAAGCTACAAAAAGATTTTCCGAATGTTGCTGACGCAAGGGGATATTCACAAGGTGAGGAATCCACTGGCAGACGTACCTATCAGAATTGTTTTTACGGTGTAAATGGTCATATTTTTGATCGAATAAAAGAGTATATATATATACAATAGGTGTTTGTAGATTTGGGTAAAGTCAATTGACCACTACAGCGCCAAAGTTCTGGGTAGTCTACGGCGTTTCAACCTGAATGATTTCAGGTCATCATCAGGACATATGGTCACTTATTTTCAACAATAGTGTATGGAAAGAGGGGGAGAGAAAGGCAGAGTGGTATAAGTGGCCCATAGTAGGAGGAAGAAAGGCAGAACAAGTCCCAGAATTGGACAATTACCTGAAGAATGTAAGAGAACAAATTGTGTGGGGTGGCCAAGGGTCCAGCTGAAGATAAAAGGCCGAAGGTAATCGCCAGCGTACTGCGAGAATAAATCAGGGGTTGGCTAAATGAATTTCAAGGAAGGACAACTGTGGGGAAGAAGAAAGGGGGCATGTAAGAGGAAAACCATGTAGTGTGCTCAGGAAGATAGTGACTGTGGAGGGCAATGGCGCGGACAGGGAATGAATTACCTGAATGTGCGGCGTGAGGGGCACGGGGGCTAGAAGTAAGTAAGTCCAGGCGGAATCCAGGAGGATCCCGAGAACAGGGCAAGGTCTGGCCAATCTGAGGGGCGACAAGAAATCAGGGGGTCAGCAATTCTCAAAGTAAAGGCGTGGATGGGACAAGTGAAGCAACTCTCAATAGAAGATTATCGGACGCCTGTGCAGTGTCTCCGACCAGCAGTCATTCGTGCAATGAAACATCTCGTAATTGGTGTAAAACATCACTGGTCTCTGGGTTCTGAGTATTTGTCAACTATCGTGTCAACCACTGGAGCTGGGTGTCCTCAATCCACCGCATTTCAATGGGGTGTACAGTTTGGGAAAGGCCACTCTGCGTCTACTGTTGCCCCATAGCACAGTCACCTGGAGAGACTGCAGCTCCCTGAAGAATTGTATCTTAAGAATAAGCAGCAATGCAGAGATTAAATATGATAATGTTGGTAGGATCCGAAGAAGTTCCGGAGGGTCTGGTCCAGGTGGCGCTCTTATCATGGGTTGGATGGGGGTTGTGGGGGTGGAGACTTCAGTACTAGCCTGCGTCCTTACGTGTGCACTAACGGGACGAGTTTGAATGGGATGTTATTAGATCACAATACAATGCTGAAATTGATGTCGGGTCGGATTGGGGATAATTTTGTCAGAAATCTGCGAATCGGGGGCGGGTGGACGGAGGCCATAGGTGTGTGTATACTTGCTTACATGATTGTGTTGTTGTGTACTTATTAAATGCAAATAAAAATATATTTTTTTTAAATGTTGGTAGGATCAACATCTTGTAGATGGCTATTCTATCCATTGTGGATAATGGGAGTGCGTTCTACAGGGAATCGAATTCCTAATGGAAGGGATTGCCATGCCAAAATTACCATCCACCAGATTGTGCTCATAATGTATATTTGAACGCCTAAGTATTTAGTGGTCTCAAGTGTGAGACATAGGTTCATTCTCGGGAGATATGTGTGGTGCTCCACTGTGTTTTAGTCAGTGGGAACAGACAAGACTTGTCCCAGTTAACTTTCAGTCTCAATACAGTGCATAATCGTCCAACAGCGCCATCACACAGGGCAGCACCCGTCGAACATTTCTCGAGTATATCAATGCTTTGTCTGCGTACAACAAAATAATGTGATAGTAGTCATCAGTGGTGATGCCCTACTGAGGGCCCCACATTCGAAGTGCACAAGCTAGAGGGTCAATTGCCAGTGCAAAGAGCACCAGGGACAAAGGAGAACCTTGCCTGGTGCCTCTTTTTACAGTGATTGGTTTCAATATCTCCCGTCCAGTGTGGACTCGAGCTGTTGGGTCTAGGCAGCAATTCTTCGCCTAGGCCAAATCGCCATGTGATCTGCTGCCTGTTGCCTGGTCCAGACCATTATGCAGAATAGCCTGTGGAGATTGTTAAGTTTAGGGGCTGTTAGGTGAGTTTCCTGTAAACACACAATAAATATCCCTACACTTCAAATAGGCATGTATATGATAGCACTTCACTGGCGTGGCCATACTCCTAACATTCCAAGTCAGGCCATTAAGGTTACAGGGTGTGGTCTAGTGTGGATTGAGTAATGCTGCTGTTGTCATAGGTCTTGACATGTATATGCATCAGCAATTCGCATATTGTAACATCAAAAGTGCAGCAATTGGGTTAACGTTATAACACCCAACTCCCCTTCCCAAGTCCAGGGTTATGAAACTATCCCACAAATGAATCATCACAGTTAGGATGAAAAACCTGCAAAGTGCAGCTCAGTGAGTATTGTACCACCTGCAGAGACCCCTCACCAAACAATGCACACTGCCACTGCAGCCTGCGTGTTTTGGTGCAGATAAAAGGAAAGAGTCGACCTGGCACACAGACCTGTGTGTCAGGCCTACCAGTATTGCAAGACGCATAGGTAAGTCACCCCTACAGCAGGACTGACAGCCCTAAGGCAGGGTGCACTATACCTCATGTGAGGGCATAACTGCATGAGATGATATGCCCCTATAGTATCAAAGTCCATTCTTAGACATTATAAGTGCACAATGGGGCCATACTGATTACATGGGCTGGGAGCTTGTCACTAAGAGTTCCATAGCTCCATGATGGCTTCACCGAATTCCAAGATGAGTGGTACCAAACATCTCAACTTAATGAGCCCACACTAATGCCAGTGTTGGATTCATTAATAAATGGACTCAGAGGGCACCTCAGAGGTGTCCCCTGCAAACCTACCAAACCACTAGTATGTGCCTGACTGGTCTGCATCAGCCTGCCACCTCTAGCCCTGTTTCTGACCCCCTGAGGTGGGAGCCCTTTTCTCTCCAAACCGCCTCCGCTCGACTGATCGTCAACGTCCCCCACCGCAACCACATCACCCCCCACCTGAGAGACCAACACTGGCTCCCCATCGATAAGAGGATCACCTTCAAGCTCCTCACCCACGCACACAAAGCACTCCACAACACCGGACCAGCCTACCTTAACAGCAGATTCAGCTTCTACACCCCTACCTGCCAGCTCCGCTCCGCCAGCCTCGCCCTCGCCGCTGTCCCCCGCATCCAACGAATGACCTCCGGCGGCAGATCCTTCTCCTACCTTTCCACCAAGACCTGGAACACCCTCCCTACCCACATATGGCAGACCCAAGACCTACTCACCTTCAGAAGACTCCTCAAGACCTGGCTGTTCGAGCAGTAGCAGCACCCCCCCCCCCCCCTCCCCTCCGCGCCTTGAGACCCTCACGGGTAAGTAGCGGCTCTACAAGTACTCTGATTGATTGATTGATTGATTGTGTCCGAAACAAAGCCTTCTCTGGATGGAGGTGTATCACACCTAACCCCAAGCAGAAACAGCATAGAATGGCAGTGAGCCTCAAAGGCTTCCTACTCTCTGTTATGCTGACCAGGGCCTCTCCAGCTAGTTACGATGCCCACCCCTTAACCAGGACCCACTTTTGGCGGCAACGGTTGGCGGGAAAATTAGTACACAAGAGAGGTGTGTCAAGCAATCAATCAAGAGTATTTGTAAAGCGCGCTACTCACCCGCTAGGGTCTCAAGGCGCTGGGTGGGGGGCGGGGGGGCTGCTACTGCTCGAAAAGCCAGGTCTTGAGTTGCTTCCTGAAGGAGAGATGGTCCTGGGTGAGTCGAAGGTGGGTGGGGAGGGTGTTCCAGGTCTTGGCCGCCAGGTAGGTGAAGGATCTTCCTCCGGTGGTGGTTCTGCGGATCCGTGGGGCGGTGGCGAGGGCGAGGCTGGAGGAGCGGAGCTGGCGGGTTGGCGTGTAGAACGTGAGGCGGTTGTTGAGGTATTTGGGGCCCAAGTCGTGGAGAGCCTTGTGTGCGTGGGTGAGGAGTCTGAACGTGATCCTCTTGCTGACGGGGAGCCAGTGCAGGTCCCTCAGGTGGGCAGAGATGTGGCTGTCCAAGATGAGTCGTGCTGAGGCGTTCTGGATGCGCTGGAGTCTTTTCTGTAGTTTGGCGGTGGTCCCAGCGTAGAGGGCTTTCCCGTAGTCCAGATGGCTGGTGACACAGGCCTGGGTGACCGTTTTCCTGGTTCCAGTGGGGATCCAGCGGAAGATCTTACGGAGCATGCGGAGTGTGTTGAAGCAGGAGGAGGTAACGGCGTTAACTTGCCTGGCCATCGTGAGGGAGGAGTCAAGGATGAAGCCCAGGTTGCGTGCGTGGTCCGTGGGCTTGGGTGGGGGCCCAGAGCAGGGGGCCACCAGGAGTCGTCCCAGGCGGAGATGGATGGGCTGAGGATGAGGACTTCCGTCTTGTCTGAGTTCAGTTTCAGGCGGCTGAGCTTCATCCAGTTTGCGATGTCTTTCAATCCGTCCTGGAAGCTGGCTCTGGCGGAGGTGGGGTCGTTGGTGAGGGAGAGGATCAGTTGGGTATCGTCGGCATAGGAGATGATGTTGAGGTTGTGCTTGCGTGCGATGGCTGCGAGGGGGCTCATGTAGACGTTGAAGAGGGTGGGGCTGAGCGAGGAGTCTTGAGGTACGCCGCTGATGATCTTGGTGGCTTCTGCGAGGAAGGGCGGGAGACGGACTCTTTGGGTTCTGTCGGAGAGGAAGGAGGTGATCCATTCCAGGGCCTTTCGTTGGATCCCGGCAGGGCGGAGGCGGGTTGTCAGGGTGCGGTGGCAGACCGTGTCGAACGCAGCCAAAAGGTCGAGCAGGATGAGGGCGGCGGTTTCTCCGTTGTCCAGCAGGGTCCAGATGTCGTCGGTGGCCGCGATGAGGGCGGTCTCGGTGCTGTGGTTCGCTCGGAATCCGGACTGCGATGGGTCGAGGGAGCCGTTTGTCTCCAGGAAGGCTGTCAGCTGTTTGTTGACGGTTTTCTCTATGACTTTTGCAGATGGGGCGGAAGTTCTTGAGGTCTGAGGGGTCTGCGGTGGGTTTCTTCAGGAGGGCGCTTATCTCTGCGCGCTTCCAGCTCTCCGGGAAGGTGGCGGTTATGAAGGAGTTGTTGATGATGTCCCGAAGTTTGGGTGCGATGATGGAGTCGGCTTTGTTGAAGATGTGGTGTGGGCAGGGATCGGCTGGGGAGCCCGAGTGGATGGTGTTCATCGTGTGGGTGGTATCTTCCGTGCTGACCTGAGTCCAGGCGCACAGGGTGGTGGTGGGGGGTGTAGGTTCGGTGGTGGGGGTACGAGTTCTGAGCGCCGAAGCTGTTGTGTATGTCGACGATCGTACGGTGAAAAAAGGTGGCCAGAGAGTTGCAGAGGTCTTGAGAAGGCGTGATGTTGTTGTTGCTGGCGTTGGGATTGGAGAGCTCTTTCACGACGTTGAAGAGTTCCTTGCTGTTGTGGATGTTGTTGTCCAGTCGTTCTCTGAAGGATGACCTTTTGGTGGTGCGGATCAGCTGGTGGTGTTTTTGGGTGGCGTTCTTGAGGGCTGTCATGTTATCCATTGACTGGTTGTGGCGCCAGGCTTTCTCGAGGTCACGGCAGGATTTCTTGGAGTCTTTGAGATCGTTGGTGAACCACGCGGCTTTCTTGCTGTTGAGGTTGCTGGGAGGGTTTTTCAGTGGAGCAAGGGTGTCGGCGCAGTCGGTGATCCACTGTGTGAGGTTGTGGGCTCCTTCGTTGGGGTCCGTGGTGTTGGTGGCAGGGTTTAGGCTCAAGGAGGTGGTGAGTCTGTCGGTGGTGATCTTGCTCCAGCATCTTCGGGGGGTTTGTTGAGGGCGGTGGTGGGTCGTGGTTTTCCTGAAGTTGAAGTGTACGCAGCTGTGGTCGGTCCAGTGGAGCTCGGTGGTGTGGCTGAAGGAGATGTGGTTGCTGGAGGAGAAGACGGGGTCGAGCGTGTGGCTGGCGTAATGGGTGGGGGTGTTGACCAGTTGCTTGAATCCGAGGTTGGCGAGGTTGTCTAGTAGGGCGGTGGTGTTGTTGTCCTGGTCGTTCTCCAGGTGGAAGTTGAGGTCTCCTAGGAGGATGTAGTCGGGGGAGGCGAGGGCGAGCGGGCTGATGAAGTCTGCGATGGCCTCGCTGAAGTGTGAGCGTGGTCCCGGGGGTCTGTAGATGAGGGTTCCTCTGAGGGTGGTCTTGGGGTCGGTGTGAATCTGGAAGTGCAGGTGCTCTGCGGTGGCGAGGGTGTCGTCGGTGTTGGTCGTGATGCGGATAGTGTTTCTGTGGGCGATGGCGATGCCTCCTCCGGTCTGGTTGACGCGGTCCCTCCGGATGATCTTGTAGCCGTCCGGGATGGCAATGGCTATGTCAGGGGCTGAGGAGGCGTTCATCCAGGTTTCCGTGAAGAAGGCGACGTCTGGTGCCGTTTTGTCCAGGAGGTCCCATAGTTCGTCGGCGTGCCTGTGGATGGAGCGGGTGTTGAGCAGGATGCACTTGAGGTGGTTGTTGTTGGCGGCTGTTTTGGCTGGCGCGGTGCAGGACCGAGTGCAGGTGAAGTAGCAGGCGTGGCAGGTGAAGGCTCCGTGGGTGCATTTCGGGGTGACTTGGTAGCTGGCTGGATGTCGGCCGGTGTTGAGTGCATGGAGGGTGGCGGCGTCGTAGCTCAGTCGGGTTGGCTGGCTCTGGCGGGGTCCAGGGGTTCTGGCACTGGGCGCGGTCCAGGCGTGGACGGACGTAGACGGGCTTGCCTTTGGCGCGCAATCGGTGCGGCCGCTGCGCGTACGCGCAGTCCCCGCCATTTATGGCGAAGTGGGAGGGAGGAGCAGCTGGGAGGTGGGAGCAGGGCAGCGAATGGGGAGCGGGAGACAGGAGAAGGGGGCGGAGCCGCAGGAGAGCAGCGGCGGGGAGCAGAGGGGGGGTTGGAAAGAGTGGGAAAGCGGAGCGGGGGAGAGCGAGGGCAAGCCTGGGCAAGCCTGGAGAGCGAGGGCAAGCCTGGGCAAGCCTGGAGAGCGAGGGCAAGCCTGGAGAGCAGGGGCCCTTAGGCCAAGCAGGCAGCAGCAGCAGGATCCGGGCACACGGGGGCCGTACAGTAGTGGAGTGACCCGGTCAAGGGTGTGTCCCCTCTCAGCCAGGGCTACCCCTAAGATGCCCTCAGCTGAAGTTACCCCCTCCCTTGAAAATCCTCCATATTGTTTTGGAGGATTTAGCAAATGTGGTTAAGGGTATGCCCTCTCCCCAGAGAGAGTGGACACACAAAGAGTGTAGCCACCCTAAAGGTAAGTAGCTCATTGGCTACGACATTATAACACCTGTAACACACCTAAATTGATTATTTAGGGGCTCCATGTACCTTAATCCTCAAATTACTGACTTGGACCCAGTCCTACCGGTCTGTCTGTAGCCCTCAAAGACCCTGCTAAAGAAGATCGACTTGTCCTACAGTCCAGTGGCCTCCAGAACCTGAGAGGACAGCTTGCCTTCTAAAACGACTGCTAATCTCCAGTGAACAGCAGACCAGTCCAGAAGAAAACCAACTTTAAAGACAAAGTGTTCTTGTGGCTGAACCGACTACCTCTGCACCAATACCCACAGCCTGAGTTCCTAGGGCCCACTGGTCCTGTGACGGTTCCCCAGAGCTTCTGAGCAGGAGTCTACCGTGCGCTGGTCCCTGCCAGACTCTCCTTCAACACTTGCACGACAAGGACCCACTGTTGCATTATAATATACATTGTGTTATATATTGTGAATAATTCTTTTTTTACATTTTTTTTATTGGCATTTTATACAAGTACAAAACACTTTAACAACAGAACGGACCAGTCAGTGGTTACAATACAGATTGTAGCTTAGTTACAGTACATTCTGTTGGTTTCTTTTCGCTAACACCTTTGATTCATGAATCCACTATTTACATACATTTTAATTACCCACATACAGCAGCAAGTGGAATTGTACATTTACGAAGTCCAGATCAATATCATACTATTCTGTAGCCTGCAAGTTGCCAGGCCTTTCCACATCTGACGATTCACTCTGTCCCGAGCCCATGTCAAGAATGGGTTCCAGAAATCACAAGGCCGGGAAGTGGGGGGGACGAGTTCCCAAAAAACAGTCAACTGAGCATGCCCATAGGTGACATCCGCTATTCAACCCTTGAAATATGGTGCCCTCCTTCTACCCCAGTGCACAGCAACCTGGCGTTTAGCATACTATAAGAGCAGAGCATGCAATTTGTGCATCTTGGGCGGGGTGTCCTTAACATATCCCAATAAACCAAAGACGGGGGATGGAACCTCCGATCCTCCAACAATTCGACACACCGCGGTGAACACTCTGGTCCAGTAGTCCGATATCTCCGGACATACCCACGCTACGTGTAGGAAAGAAGCAGAGGAGTACTAGCAACGCCAACAGCTTTCATCCTCCCTAAGCCCCATGCGATGAAGACCTATAGGTGTTCTACAAAATCTTGAAATGGATCAGTCGGAATTTGTAGTTGGGAGAGAGCTCTTTCAGCTGACCACAGCAAAACTCCCACTGTGCGTCAGTCAATGGAGTGGATAAGTCTTCATTCCAAAATTGGAGGGATTTAGGCCGTATCAGAGGGGCAGTATTCTGCATGTGCGTGTAAAGTCTCATAACTAGTTTGCGGGGGAGGGGTATTTCAGCAGGTTCTCCAATGCAGACAAAGTCGGAGGTGCAGCAGGGAAGTTCTCACACAGGGCACGACAGGCCGATGGTAACTTATGGTATAAAAACAACTCGGAGAAGGGTACCATCTGGTCCCCGTCCACAGTTGGGGGTGGTCTAAATTTGTCATCAGGGAAATAATCCTCAAATGTGTTGAACTACATGTTCTGTGGTACCGCCTTACTTATTCCATCCCCTACACAGGGCATCATTGGGTTCTGAGCCAGCGGGATCGAGGGAGCGTACAGCACAGGGATTCCAGCACGCTTACGCATCTTGTCCCATGCCCAACGCAGTGTACCAGCGGAGTCTATATCTCCACGTGGGCGCCTCAATGGTTTATAAACGGCTACCTTGAGTGAAACAGGTGCAACCATGTCAATCGCAAAAACAAAGAAGAGATGCCCGGTCAACACAGGATGACCGCTTGACAAATACAGGGTTACGTCCAAAATCGACATTTACTCCTCTTACACATCAGGTTCCCTCGCAAGTGGCAACTTTTGAACAAGCTGTGACACATGACATCATGGCCTTGTATGACACCAATGAACGCTGTTTCCAGAATCTCTCAACTAGAGAAAGAAATGCCCTGACGAATTTGTCCAAAGATCAATCGATCATTATAAAACCGGTGGACAAAGGGGGTGCCACAGTAATCATGGATATAGTTACTTATCGTGAACAATGTCTTAGACAATTGAATAACACTACATCTTATCGGTTGCTGTCTAGTGACCCAACCCCATGACTCCTCACAGAGATTAAGACCTTGGTAGATGAAGGTGGTGCAGAAGGGTGGATTTCACCCCAGGAAGCAAGATTTCTGGTAACATCAAACCCGGTTATGCCAGGCTTTTACTGTCTACCGAAAATACACAAGGCAACCAGACCTCCACCCGGACGCCCGATTATCTCAGGGATCGACTCCTTTTTGGAACCTTTGCCCACTTTTGTGGACTTCTTCCTTCGGCCTCTCGTAAAAGAGATGCCTACTTATTTGCAAGATACGGCGGATGTCCTCCGACTTCTCCCAGAGGTAGAATTTAACGTCGCGACTGACCTTTTGGTCAGTTTCGACGTAGAATCTCTGTATACCTGCATTCCGCAGGTAGAGACTCTTGAGTCAAGTCGGACAACTTCTAACCTCACGTGAGCTGGAGAGTATTACTCCTGTGAACTTCATCATGGAGTGTGCCAGACTGGCAATGATGGAGAATTTCTTTAAATTTGAAGATCAGATCTTTCTCCAAACCTCAGGGACATCTATGGGGAGTATTTTTGCCCCTAGCCTTGCTAACCTATATGTTCATCTGTTTGAACAGGATCATGTTCTCAACCATAGCAACCCCTTCTTCCATCAGGTGGTGCTATGGAAGAGATACATAGATAATATCTTCTTGGTATGGCGAGGGACATCCTCGGAGATTAAACTGTTTCACAAATGGCTCAATGAACAGAACCAGTTTTTGAAATTTACTGTAGAGTTCAGCTAGGACCATCTACCATTCCTGGATATCCTTATTTTTCCAAAAGAAGGAAGACTTGAATGTGAACTCTACAAAAAATCTATGGCTAGGAACTCACTACTGGTTTTCAACAGTCACCATCCGCGGGCTTTACGCGAAAACCTCCCAGTAGGCCAGTTCCTACGGGTACGAAGGAATTGCTCCTCCAAACCACTCTTTGAAAAACATGCAAAAATCGTATCCATGGAATTACAAGAGCGGCAATATCCAAAACATTTAATGTCAATAAAGCTTGGAAACGGGCTTCCAATAATAACCGGGAGGCCCTCTTGGATAAACGGCCAGAGAAGGCTCCACTAGATAGGCTCACTTTTGTTAGCACATTTAGTGTCCTTTCCAACAAAATTAAAAAAACAGTACGCAGGCACTGGAGCATTCTATATGTAGCACAAGCCAGTATCCCTTTACCTCTGTTTTCATTTAAAAAAGCACCAAGCCTACGTGACAGTTTGGTACATACAAGACCGAGAGCACAAATAGCGGACAGTACCAACACACTTTGGAATCTCCCCCCAGTTCAGGGCCATTACCCCTGTGAATCTTGTAGTGCTTGTCCTCAGACCTATAAAACAGACAAAGTGGATCTTGGAATAGGAAAACCCTGGTTACTCAAAAAACACACAAAATGTAACACAGAGAGAGTTATCTACATGATAACATGCCCCTGTTCACTAAGGTACATTGGTCACACAACCCGCAAGATAAAGCTGAGGATTAGTGAACACAAGAGCACCATCCGGTGTCATAAACAGTCCACCTGCTTGACCAATCACTTCTTGTTTTTGAAACATAAAGCTGAAGACATGAGGTGGGTGATTCTGGAACACCCCTTTATTCCACCACACATAAGCGACGTTTCCAGATTCCTATTTGTAAAAGAGCAAAAATTGATTTTTAAATTGAAAAGCGATAGCAAAGGCTTGAACGATGATATTCCTTGGGTATCATTGTAGTAGAATGTACCTAGTTGTTCTCCTAAGTTGTTATCCATCATGGATCATATTACAGTCGTTGCTGCAATCTCTTTGGCTGTGTATGGATATATTGTTTAGCCATTATTATGTGACAAAGCAATAAAATGAAAAATGAGCTATGATCCTTTCTACCTTTGTTCCCACACAGAATAATGGGGTCGCCCTGCACCTTGGTACACCAACATAGGACGCCTACACTGCCTTAAATCCTCCCACTGTCTAAGACTTCATAATACTCCGTCCTGTTATTTGAGCCTGTGACAAGCTGCAACTGGGGATTACTTTTCTTGAATAAACCGTTGCTATATATTTCGTATATGCTAGCGGGTAACTAGATTTAACATCAGGAACAGCTCTAAGCCTGAGTTTAGTTTTTATAGCGCACGCGCTACGCAGCAGACACTCGCGTTTTGCGTAGTGTCACTGCGTGGTAGCATTTCTAGGGTTTTAATTATGATAAAGACCCGCCCGTTGCCGGGACCACTAATTTAGGGCCAATTGACCAATCTAGCTGTGTATAAATACCGCGAGAATGTGCCTTACCGTCACCTCCACTTCCTCTCGGATGTAAGAGAGGGGTACCGACGGATAGGTAGGTCCGCGGTTTTTGACTGCAGGATTACCTCCCCACGAGCATCCAGCCCTGTGTTTCCCTCTGTATAGGGGATTTACCTGTTTACTTATCAGCCTGGGACTTGGTACTTCGAGTACATTTTCTTGGGCCCTCCCTTATGAGATTTTATTTTATTACAAAAAAAAATTCATCTCAAAGGGGTATTTTATTATTATATAATACATGTCAGAGGTTCACCATCAAACATCTTCTTTGACTTACCTTCCTCATCAATTATGGGACAGATCATTCTGTATCTTTAGTCAATTCATGCTGCTAGTCAGCCTTCATGGTCATCAGAGAGGTGTCCACTGCAAACGATTAGGTTTTTGTTTATGTAAAAGAATGTTCAGCGATGAGGCTGGGCATGGTAACACGTTGTGTTTACTATGTCCATTCTTTTATTTTGCATAATAGAGCGGGGCCTCATATTCCCGTGCGGTTGCCGGGTGAGGTGAGGCTATCTCCCACATAAGGCTGGGTGAGTACTTCATTCTTTAACAAAATCAAACTAAAAAGGTTAAATAAAACAAAACAAAAGTTAAATACACTTCTTGTTCAGCGGAGAATTTCTCTACAGGAAAGGAAACCATATTCATCTCCACCAGTGCACATTGGGGCTCCAAGTTCCTGGTAGGATGATATGAACTTTGTGAATACACACCTTCACTATTATAGCACCTTATGATTTTTCATAATTTTTTCTTCTTTGCAGTAGCCTTCCATTCTATGGGTCCTGAAGAAAGCCGGACAGCGTTTCTGTTTGGCTGAAACATGTTGACCTCTTTGCACCGCGCCATTGTGTAGTTATAATTTCAGACTATTAGGCGTCATTTTAATCTTAACACTTGGACAATATTGATTAAACTTATTTTTTGTCCTAGTAGTTATTTTTAAATTTCACTCACATTTAAGCACTGCACCTCATCAGCACCATTTTTCGAGAAACACCTTTGGTAGAGTTCACCTTTGGTATCCATCTCCGCACCATCACTTGATGGAGTGGGCGGTGTTTGGATCCACTACCAAATCCCACATGATGATGCTCCGCAAGAAGGGTGGGCTGATGGGAGGTTCTCAGCCAGGTGTTACTCGTTTGGTTGTTGTATGATTCCTGTCTTTTCTAGTTACTAGTACAGAGCACACACTTTTCTTGTGACCGGGCATCTCTTCTTTGTTTTAGCTATAATCAAGTAGGAGCTTTGAGATGTCAGGGTCGGTAAATATATTCCTCTAGACCCCCATTGCACTTTCTCTTCCTTGCAACCATGTCAATCTCCACAGCTACATTGGGCTCGAAGTGCATCGGGTGTACCCAGAAGGGCAAAAATTGAGCCTGAGCGCAAAGCGCATATTGGTGCATGTCCTTAGCTCCCAATCCCCCCTGTCTCAGCGGAAGTGTCAACATATCCCAAGACACCCTGGCCTGTCCACCCGCCCATACCAGGGAAATGAGTAGCGATTTTACAGTGGTAAAAAAATGCATCGTTAGTGGGTTCAGAATATTTACAAATAAATATAGAAATTTGGGTAAAATGACCATTTTGGCTAAAGCTATCCTCCCAGCCTGGGACAGCGGCAACCTCGACCATATCTTAACTTTTTCCTCTAGCCACACTACAGCTCGCCCATAGTTCCACACCTCCTTTGTATCCCGACTGATCCATATGCCCAGATATTTTACCTCTTCCGCTTCCCATTTCAAGGGGTATGCAGAATGCACTTGAGGCGTACCGTCCTTCAAAGGAAATATCACTGATTTTTCCCAATTAACGACAATGCCGGCAAGGCCACCAAAACGTATAAATTCCCTCAAGATTGGATCACGGTTCTCCTCGGGGTTGACAAAATAGAGAGTTACGTCATCAGCATATAAGGAGAAGAGCAAGCTTCTGGTGCTGAACCCAATACCATGTGCCGTGTGGTGCTGCCGGATACGGACAGCCAGAGGTTCCATTGAGATTGCAAAAAGGAGTGGGGATAAAGGGCAGCCTTGACTGGTGCCGCGTGATATGGGAAATCAGTCGGACAGCAGCCCGTTCACTCTGATTCTGGCTCTGGGCAAGGTATATAATAGTCGTATGCGGTTAATAAAGAGCGGACTGAACCCCATCCTACCTAGTATGGCAAATAGGTACGGCCATTCAAGTGAGTCGAACGCCTTGGTGGCGTCTAAGAACACCACGGCAGTGCGAACCTCCGGGTGTAAATAGTGTAAGACAGAGAAAATAGTTCGTAAGTTATGGGAAGTGGACCTTCCCGGTATGAATCCCGACTGATCTGGGAGCGCAATCATAGGGAGAAGCGGCTGCAGCCGATTCACAATCAACTTGGCGAGGATTTTAACATCCACATTTAGCAGTGACAGTGGCCTATACAAATCAACCTCTGATTCAGGCTTTCCGGGCTTCATCAAGGTAATAATCACAGCTTCTCTCATAGAGTCAGGTAGTATCCCCCCCTCTAGAGCTTCCATATATATCACCAGTAGCCTAGGCGCCAACTCCTCAACGTATTTTTTATAGAAAGATGTGGTCAGGCCATTAGGCCCGGGGGCCTGATCGAGCAGCAAGCTTTTTATAACTTGGGCAATATCTTCAGCTGTGAATGGAAGATCCATATAGACTCTATGAGTGTTATTGAACCAGGCTAGCACAATCAAATCCAAAAATGACTGCAGCCCCTCGGGACATGTATCTTGGTTGGCAGTATAGAGCTGAGAGTAGAAGGTTGAGAAAGTGTTAAGGATGTCTACCTGGCCTCTAACAACAGTGTCCGGGGTGGTGTGTATTTCATGTACAAACGTCGTGGATCTAAGTGGTCTAATCATGCCAGCTAAAGTGCGTCCCGGTCTATTTCCTTCTCCATATCGCCTAGCCTCCGCATATTTCCCAAGGAACTTGAGTTCCCGCTGCGCCTCCTCAGAGAAGTCCAGAAGCTTGCATTTCAGGAGGCCGAGTACAGCTGGATCATCTGTGGAATAAAATCTCCCCTTCAGTTCCTTAATTTGAGCCTCCAATGATACTATTGTGCCACTGATGGCCTTCAACACTCCCGCCTGTCTGGCGATACACTGGCCCTTATCACAACTTTAAATGCCTCCCAAAGTGAAGCCTCAGTGTCTACTGAGCCTGTATTCAACGCAAAGTACTCAGTGATGTCTGTCCTTATCTCTTCTTTAAATGATTTGTCAAGTAAAGCATGTGGCGGAAGACGCCAAGTGAAGGCACGCAGTGGGGAATTCGGAATAACAAGTTTCAAGGGGCATGGTCTGACAATGAGCGTGGCAAGTGCGCGGCATCTACAGCCCATGTGGCTACATCTCGAGACACTAGCCAGAAGTCCAAGCAGGACCATGCGCTGTGGTGGTCGGAAATACAGGTTCCCTCTCTAAGCTGGGGGTGTCTGGAGCGCCATATATCTACCAAGTCCCCGTCATTGATTATAGCTTTCAGTGCAGCACTAGCTGCCGGATGCAATGAGCGGGAGGACCCTTGCCTGTCTAAGTCATCATCAAGAATGGCATTAAAATCCCCCCCCCCCCACCGTATTGTACTACAGCCCGTTGCCCTGACCTTCGTCCAAACATTATTAAAAAACTCTGGGGAGTCCACATTAGGACCATAGACGGCCACGATAACCAAGGAGATACCGCAGAGCACCCCCTGTACGAGGGCATATCGTCCATCAGGGTCCGCATGCACTAGCCCATCCTTCCAGTCCCTTCCCTGTTTAATTAGCACAGCCACCACACGCGCATAATTGTAATATACGGAGGAATACACATTACCCCACCATCTATGTCAGAGTCTCTGTGAAGGTGTAACATTGAGATGTGTCTCCTGCAATGTACAAATGTCTACATTGTGTCTGGATAAGTAGGCATGAACCAGCCTAGACTTTCTCCCTTCATTGAGCCCACGGATATTCCATGTAATACAATTTAATGCGTTAGTGGTAATATGTTTAGATTACAACAGCATAAGCTATAGGTGTAGCAGCCACGTAGTGATCACCAATCATGGACTGCACAGTTTAGCCAACAGTTCACATCTACACTGGTATTGAACAAACAAATCCCCTCTACCCACCCCCTCCCCCACCACCCACTCCAATCCCCCAATTAGGTTGCAGAGTACCCACCCCAAAACGAGAAAAACAGAAACAAATCTGAACATTACTAAAGCGGGAATCTTCCCTCGGGGGCACAGTGAAGCCCGCAATATACCTTGTTCGCACAAGGTGGCCTGGAGTACTGTGGATGGCGCCAACTGCTCAAGAGCCGAGCCACTCAGCATAAGCATTAACTACGTATCAAAGAACTGCAGACCTCATTGTAGTAATTCAAACCACATCTCTCTGGGCCCCACATTACGACTTAACCAAATTTACATTCTATCACACTATACGATACCCAAGTCAATCATTGTTGCTTAAGCGATCTCTTGTAGTCTTCTCCACTATGCGATTGCCTTTTGCGTTCTTGCCTCCGACGTGTTTGGCAAATTTCAGTGCTGATTTTGAGTCTGGGAAAAAGTGGACAGTCCCATCAAACAATACTTTCAGCTTGGCTGGGTACAGCAAGGAGTATGGAATCTGTGCCTGCAATAGGATGCGCTTGGCCGGGAGGAACTCCTGTCGCGCTGCCTGTACCGACGGGGTGAATTTGTCCCTTCTAGCCGTCCATAGAATGCAGTCCCTGTCCTGGTAGTGCAATATTTTGGCTATGATGGGTCTGGGCGGTGCTCCTATAGGGGGTTTCGACCCCAGTGACCAGTGGGCCCTTTCAACTACGAATACAAAAGACAGGTCGGGATCAAATAATTCATGAAGTAAATATGTGATGAAGTACTCCATTTTAGATATTGCCGTTGTCTCTGGGATTCCAGTAATTCGGTGGTTGTTTTGTCTCAAACGTGCCTCCAAATCATCGTTCTTAGCTCTGATCTGGTATCTTGCCGCATCAAGGTGTGCACTGCACGGCAGCTGATCGGTAATGGGCGGACCGTCTGTCCCACAGCGCGCACCCAACTATTAGCACCCACAGACAGGCTTGTTCACTCCACGGCCCAGTCAGCTAGCACACCAGGGTCGAAGCGGCGTCGGCCGCCTCCGTTTTACCTCACGGGGGTCGCTCACAAAATGGCGGATCCAGAAATTGCCGAGACTGGGTTCCGTGTATTCCGGCCTTCCATGCCGTCTCCCCACACTTCCTAGGGCTCCCGGGCAGTCAGCAGCGCTTAATAGCCCGCACGGCAGATGGTCTCCTCAAGTCCGGGCTCCGGAGCCGCAGAACACCCCGCCGCGCTTACAGCGTCACGCGCCCCGCATTCTGCCAGAAGTCCCGGGCTCGATTTCAGCGATTCCTCTGTAGTGGCTTGGTTTTGGTTTTGCAGGCAGCCAGCCAGCGACTCCCGTATCTCTGCTCCGGAGCGGAGTGGGACCGTCGGACCCGGCAAACAGGGTCTGCAGGTGATTAATGACTAGGTGGCACGCTCAGTGCAGAACAGCACTCATCCAAAGTGCAGGATTTTTTCAGGATTCGGTCCCGGCCGGCGGAGCGCACTCAGAGAGCGGCCATTCCGCTGCTCAGCAGGCCACACCTCACCTACTTATGAATAATTCTTATTGTAATTATAAAATGGTTTTAGAATTGTTATTCATGTTATATTTTACCTTATTGTATATTTATGAATGTGGCACCGTTGAGTTTGGTTACCATGGTGCTTGCTGTTGTTAATTTGTCATTCATGCTTGGATGGTCGATCTGGATGGCAGCAAGTTCTCCGGTTCTTCCTAACTCTTCTTAGGCTTGATGTATGTTTACTTAATTAACCATCTTGAAGACTCAGCTGGCACATGGGTCATTCTTCCATTACGGATGCAGCATTATTTGGCGATGAGTGGTGAAACTAGTCACTGAAGATCTTCAACGTATCAGCTCAATGAGGAGTTCATCTTTCGGTGACGTGTGCTGCATCACCGGAGAAGCAGTTCTTTATTGGACGAGTCTTAGACTCTTATTGTCAGAAACCAAAGCTTATCACTATGGTGGCTTACCAGTTCTTGCACAGGAACAGAGATGCTAGTACCCAAATCCCCTAAAGCAATGCTAGTAGGTCTACTCAGAACCTCCCATCATCACCTCGGGGGACGGGGGAATTGGATAAAATAATAAACAGAGAAGAGACTGGTCCAGAGTGGCTCCTTCAGTCTGCTACTTGCTGTCGCTGTCTGCTTTCAATGGAACCTAGGAAATAACATACTATTACAATCCTCTCCTTACTTTGTCTAATCTATACTTATTCTACTGAATGTCTCACCCACCCTGATACTTCTGGACTTTAGCTTCTCTTCTGTCTTATTGTGGTTGTACGGCACTCCTCTAATTAGTTGTCACTATTTCAAAAGATAATAAATGTTAGTTTGTTTTATCTGCTACCTTGTTGGCTATATCTGATTATTATTATTTTAATAAGGGTAAGTGCACTTACTTCACTAACTAGATGAGTACTCCTTAATTGGGTTTCTATTTATCTTTCGTAGTTATGTAAGCTGATCCTCCTGTTGTCTTAACCTTTCTTTTTCTTTTAATGTCTTTTCAGGTTTTTAAGAGTTAACAAGGATTCAGCTCCTGGTGAGTATTTACACTTTTCACATAGATGATTATTTTACAATGGTTAACTTTTCTGAGTAACTCTCCTCCTTATCTCTCTCTTTTTATTCAACAGAAAATTCAGTAATCAGAGCTTTTCTTATTTTTCAGGTAAGATGGCTTCTAAGATATTTCCCAGAACACACGGCCTTAAACTTTATCGTATTTCACTTAGCTTCGTTTTCTTCTTCTTTCTTCTTGGTCTGATATGTTAGTTTTCTCTTTCTTACAGCTGGGCTCGACGAAGCTCCTTCGACTCTCTCCTCAGCTCGACAGACTTCAGCAGGAATTCAAACTCCGCGACTCGCGCTTGGTTCTATGTGCCGAGCCGCGTCAATAAATATTCCTCACAGCTCTCGGAACATGACTGGGCATTAAACTTCAAACTTTGGGATAACTATGGGCATGAAAACAAGAGCGCAGCAACGGCATAACTATACCAGGTAAAGTCTCTGGTGAAGTGCGTATTTTCAGATGCGCTCGCGCTGCTTCTAGAGTCCTGTGCAGCTGCAGCGCAACGACTAGAACTCCTACCTGTAGCCCACTGTGGCTACTGCGGCGGCCATCTTATCTCTCCTGTGTCGGACTCTCTCAGTCCATGTAACTCTAACAGGAGAATGTTGGCGAGATCGCACCAATTCTGTGCCGCATAGTCTAGCGCCTAGTGTTGAGGTCCTGACACTTATGCTGTGGACTGCTATTTGTTTGCTGATTTTGGGCTGTGTTTTGATCAAGTTCTGCCCTGATGAGTGGCGCGAGCATGCATCATTAAGTCTCTGCTTTCTTTTAATCTAGACTTATGCTCGAGCGTACTCCACGTGATCTTGATTGTCAGCAGGTTTTAAGCAACCGCACTGATTTCTTGGTGATCTAATAACGCTTGCACATCTTTGTTCAATACAAGCCGCCATCTTTGTTTGGTCTCGTATACATTCAACAAACACATTTAACTGCAGTGTTTAGCACATTATATTGAAAAAGAGGATTCTGGCGCTTTTTTAGTCACTGTCACCCTGAGCCCACACCTGCAGCAGGGCTCAGGCACCGCCCCCCTACCGACGCCTTAAGACCCCTCGCAGCACCCGCTCCGCGGGTGCCGCAGCGCCGAGGATAACAAGTTGGTTGTTTGCTGTGGGAGGGAGCACTTTTCCTGGCTCTCCCTCCTCTCTGTCATCTTGCACGGATCGCGTGTTCTCCTTTCCTGAGGGGCCCGGGACGCTGCGCAAGGTCCACGCGCACTTAATGCCCCACGGACTACACCTCCCAGGAGTCACCCTGAGCCCACACCTGCAGCAGGGCTCAGGCACCGCCCCCCTTATGACTACATAAGTTTGACCATAGGGCCTGGGAGCGCGCGGAAGAAGCCCGGGACAAGGGCGGGACCATCCAAGGCCATCACAGGCCAGAAGAGGTCGGGTCGGGCCACCCCCCCTCGCCGTGCAACAAAAGGAGGTAATGACCCTGATACATTACACTTAGCCACATCGTGTCAAGAGACATTCTCTGTCCCTGTAGGTGCCTGCTGTTGTATACGTGCTACTTACATCATGACATGCAAGGGGGGCCGGAAGAATTCTACTCTGACAAGGGACTTGGCCAAGGGGACGTTGGTCCACTATTTAATCAAGACAACACCACCTACTGATCGACAAACAGTAAGCATCAGTGATTTCTCCCCCCCACAGACAGTCGCCGCACTACAAAACCTATCACTGCTGGAGGAACTTAATAGTTTATGTAAATCCAAGTTTGCTGCTGTCGAGTCGACATCAGAGCAATTTAGTGCATCTATCTGCCCTTCAGCCATCACAAGTCCCCAGTCCAGTATATTCTCTCCACTAAATGGAAGTCTCCTGGGTACTCCCCTCTGTCCATCCGCTATAGGCAACTTGAATCCCATAATGTCCCTTCCGGACCTTTCTGGTAAAAGGAAACGACTTGCGGATACACATACAGGCAGCCAAGCAAAAATGCAAAAATTCAATCTGATCCCTTCATTGCCTATCACCCTTTCCCCGGAAACATGTAAGGATCCCGTGAAACTGTTAGTCCCTGCATCCCCTACCTCACCAACCCTGTTGGCCCAGATAGAAACCATGATCAACTCTTTGATATACCCCCTGATAGAAAGAATGAACATTCTAGGGGATAGGATCGTGGCTATAGAGGAAATGACTAAGACAAACTCGCTACTCCTAAAAAGTATGACAGGTCCCACTCACATACAGCCCTTATGCAACACTGTAGTGCCTTTAACAACTCCCCAAAGTAATATTGACCAACACCAACCAGCAGCCCCACGTATGTTAACTCCACCCACCCTGAAAGTGCCCGCCAAACCTACAATAGCACACAGCTCTTCCCTCAAAACTGGGCAGAACAAAGAAATTATACCACCCAAAGGGTCACTTCCCAATCCAGGGAACATGCCACAAAAATCAAACCACATACAATTACCACCGGAGGCTGTCCCGTTTGTGTGCGTCCTTTCTGGAGTGCCAGTACTTACAAATGGAAAAACTGAAAGTCAACAGGAACTGAGAAATAAGGCACTGTTTAGGTTAACAAAGAATAGACCCCTGCCTCCTGACATCGATGGGAGAATACGAAGTGTTAGAAGGGTGGGTTGGCTAGGCCCGCTTCGAAAAGAGATACCTGGCGATCTGGGGTTAATAAAGTTTAGAAATAGCAACGTTGTCCCATACCTCCAGACCTGGCAACCGCAGATAGGTGATGGACCTATACACACCTGGGGACTATCTGACTTTTATCCCAGAGTATCACTCCTCCCCCATACAAGACCAACGAAGAGAGTAACTTTTGGTTGGACTGAAACGGCTCCGGGGTGAGGGGTGTTAATATCCAGACTTTGACTTGATATACTCCGCAATTATCTATTTGGTACCTGATCTCTCTTAAAGATTTTATGCTACAATGTTACTTGCTGTGAAATGAAATGAAATGAAATGTAATGGTGTATATATATTGCAATGTGCTTTTATGATTTTATATTTCAAAATCGAATAAAGCTAATCGAATCGGATATAACAACTTCAGCTTCTCATGTGGATTACTGGAACCTGCATTGCTTAGTGTGCTTTACATTTCTCTTTGTATTCTTTTCAAGGTGGGTGACTATTATAAAGCATTTAAATTCTTGTTCTCCATCTTGTGTTATTTTTTACATGGCTTCTTCTGTGTATCCTTTACAAATTGCACCCTTTTTTCAAAATCATGGGAAGCCTGTGATGAAGTGGCGGCAATGTTTCAGATCATTTGACAATTATATTGTGGCTATTGAGGGGAATAAGTATTCTAATGAGAGGAAGAAAGCTTTGCTATTTGGATTGCTTGGTGATGCTGGCCCAGAAAGTTTTGATAATCTTTCAAAGTGTGAGCCTCCACCAGGGCAGTTCATACCTTCAGATGAATACACTGAGGCGGTCAAGAGGTTAGAGAAGAGATTTTCAGATCAGCCTAATATTATGATTGAAAGGCACAGCTACTTCCATAGAAAACAATTGGTCAACAAAACAATTGCGGTGTATATATCCAATTTGCACATTCTGGCTGCCAAGTGCGAATTTGGTATGAACTTGGATGTATATTTATGTGACCAATTTGTGCTTTGCTGCTCCAGCAGGAAAATACAGGAACGGTTACTTGCTTGCAGGAATCCCACACTTGCAGAAGCAATTGATATTGCTAAAAGTATGGAACAGTCCCCAATTTCCAGTAAAGAAATTACAGGTTCAGACCTCAGCAGTGATGCAGTGTGAGCCATTTCTAATAAAAGTTGTCAGGATGATATGGCGAAAGGAAAAGTGAACACAATTAATTCTAGAAAACTGAGTCGTTACAGGTGTGGGTAAAAGCAACATATTGGATATAACCCAAATTGTCCTGCTGTCAACCGCAGATGCACCAAATGTAAAAAAAACGGTGTCAGTTTCAAAGTGTCTGCAGATCTTCTGGTAAAGCAGCCAATATAACCTTTAAGGTGAATGCTTTGGAGTCAACACCTGAGGATTTTCAAGAAAGCTTAATCAGTAACATTGTGTTAAATGTGGATGATGAAATAACTTGTTCTTTCAGGGTTCCTTTTGGAGTTGCACTTATTGGTGATATGGAATTAGAAATAATGGCAGACTCTGGTTCACCTATTACTATTTTGTCTGATGTTTCTTACGATGCTAAAACTTTAAAAAGTCACTATTGCACACAGATGTTCATCTAAAGCTTTTGGTGGACAAGTCATCGTAAGGTTAGGTTATTTTGTTGAACATCTAAGTGTTCTTGGATGCAAAATAATTACAAAAATGTATGTTGCATAGAAATGTCGCCACTTAGTTGGCTGGCAGAATTTGGCTAGAATGGGTATCATCCTCAAACGGGAGTGATCAGCCGCTTGTGTTGGGCGAAATGCCCATTGCCTCAATTGATTTATCTGAAGATAAATATACTTGTGAGATCAATGATATACTTAATAAGCTTAAGAGCATATTTGAAAATAGAGTAGGTTATATTAAAGGTGTTGTTCATGACATAAAACTCAAATCTAATGCAGTTCCTGTGAGGCACACAGTTAGGGCTATTCCGCTCAGCGTTCGAGATCAAACGAAAACGCTATTGGATGGAATGTGCAAAGATGGTATAATTTATTCTGTTGATTCCTCTGAATGGGTTTCGGCTATTGTTTTGGCCAGGAAAAAGGATGGCAATTTGCATGTATGTGCTGACTTGAGGTCACTTAACACGAACATCGAGGTGGATTGCCAACACTTGCCTAAAATCCAGGAAATGCTAATGCTGGTGATGCTACTTTCTTTTCCATCATTGATCTCAGGTCAGTGTACCATCAGGTAGTCTTTACACCAAAATCACAGGACTTGACTATTCTTGTTATACTCTTTAGTGCCTTAACATTTTTGAGACTACCATTTGCACTGGTGTATGCTGCTAGTATTTTCCAGAAATGTATGGATTCATTATTTAAGGGTACAAGGGTGCAAAAGCATTTCAGGATGATATCCTGATTTCTGGCAGAAGTATAATTGAACACAATGCTGTACTCGAAAGAGTACTGTTAGAAATGGGGGTCTCTAGTTGGCAGAGGTAGGTACCTTTGTCCACAATAGGGGCCCTTGCTTCTAGTCAGGGTAAGGGGGATACACTTCTTAAATAACCCATGCTCACCCCCTTGGTAGCTTGGCACGAGCAGACAGGCTTCTCAGAGGCAGTGTGTAAAGCATTTGTGAACACATACAGTAATACAGTGAAAACACTACAAATGGACACTACACCAGTTTCAGTTTAGAAAAATAAGTAATCTTTATCTAAACCAAAACAAGACCAGACAACAAAAATCCACAATACAGCTATCAAGATATCCTTAAAAATAGGTTATTCACCCAAATAAAGCTTGTAGCAACAAATAACTCCACCTGGAGTTATAACAACGTCGTGACAGATGAAAAATCCCAAAGTATGGCGCCGACCGCGAAGTGCGCGGCATCGGGCCCGTAGTCAAGCAGACCCACAAAGAACAGTACCTTGGAATTGATGAAAGCAAAGACGGTGCACAGCGTCGGGGAGGAGGCGCCTGCGGCGTTAGTTCCTTACAATCCAAGGGGAGGTTATGCCTCTGTTCCTTACAGCAGCGCAGGGAAGGTGAGACGTCGGTTCCTTACTGTGTCGGGAAGGTGCCGTCACGGATGGCGGCGAGGCGGCGGTTCCTGATGACGGTACGATGTAGATGGATTCGGGAGTCACCCAAGTCAAGGATCGGCTCCGCGTTGATGAAGCACCAGCGGTGCAAGTCTCGACGGTGCGTCGTGGACGTCACGAGTGGTGTCCTCGGCTCCGGTGCAGGCAGCGGCCTCGATGAAGTCTTCGGAGTCAATGCGGCATGGCGTCAGCAGGCATCGGGCCTACGGTGCAAGTTGGGGCGGTGCTTCGTGCTGTTCACGAACGGTGCCCACGGCTTCGGTGCAGGTTATGGTGTCGCGTACAGGTGTCTGTGGTGCAATTTCCTTCTGTGGCAGCTGAAACAGCAGTTCCAGATGCAGAGAGACAGAAGGGATGATATCTTTGTGTCCCTGAGACTTCAGAACAAGAGGCAAGCTCAGTTTCAAGCCCTTGAAGATCTTCCTCAAGATGACAAAGCAAACAGCAAAGTCCTTTTCTCCTTTCCTTGGCAGCAATCAGCCACTGCAGGCCAACCCCACACAGGAAACAGCACAGGGGCAGAATTCCTCCTCAGCTTCTCTGGCTCTTCTCCTTGGCAAAGGTTTTTCTTGATTCCCAGAAGTGATCTAAAAGTCTGGGTCTGGGCCCCTCTTTTTATACCCAAAAATCGTTTGTTCTCTGAAGTCTGTACCCAGCCAAAACCAGTTCTGTGGGGCACTTTGCAAGTGCAAAACAACCTCCATTGTCAGTGTGTGCCCTGGCTCCAGACACACCATGGGGGGAAAGGGGGGGGGATGGGGGGAGTCATAATTGTGGAAAGCAGGCACAGCCCTATTCGGGTGAAGATGCTACTCCTCCCACCACTCCAGATGCAGACCAGGCCTACTCAGCCGAGCCCTGACTCATCAGACGTCTGGAACCGCTGCCCCTCTTCAGCCCCTGTCATCCAAAAGTCAGACATGCAATACACAAACCTAGCAGAGGCACACTGGATGGTTAGACAAGAAAATATCTACTTTCTAAAAGTGGTATTTTCAAACACAGAATGTAAAAATCACCCTCACTAAAAGATGCACTTTAACATTCTGAGTTCAGGGTTACTAAACCTTACTTTTCTATCTTGTTCAAAGGGTCAGTTATGCTTAGAAGATGTTATAAACAAACTCCCCAATCTGTCCTGTGGGAAAAGATAGCCTTGCAATAGTGAAAAACGAAATTGGCAGTATTTCATTATCAGGACATGCCACACACATCAGGGCATGTCCTACCTTATACATACAATGCACCCTGCCCACAGGGGTACCTTGGGCCTACCTTAGTGGTGACTAATATGTAGAAAATGGAAGGGTTAGGGACTGGCAAGTGTGTGCACTTACCAAGTCGACATGGCAGTCCCAGGCTGCACACAGGCTGTGCAATAGCAGGCCTGAGTCACATTTTACAAGCTGCTTCTGAGGGTGGCACAATCAGTGCTGCAAGCCCACCAGTAGCATTTGATTTACAGGCCCTCGGCACACATGGTGCACTGTACTAGGGTCTGACAAGTACATCAAATATCCAATCATGGAAACACTAATCCATAACACAATTTATAAAAGAGAGCATATGCACTTTATCACTGATAAGCAGTGGTAAAGCGCCCAGAGTCATAAAACCACCAACAACAGGTCAGAAAAAATACAGGAAGAAGGCAAAAAGTTCTGGGATGACCCGGCAAAAAGGGCCAAGTCCAACAAGTACTGAGTATTTTAAGTAATAAAGGTATGACTGTCCAAAGAGAGTGCATGTTTCTTGTTAAGGAACTTGATTACTTGGGACACGCTATAAAATCTGGAGGTATTAAGCCTAAACAGGATTTAATTGATGCTATCCGTAAAGAGTCTGCAACATCTGATAAAGACTCACTGAGATCTTTTTTTGGCATCAGTAAGTATTATGCCAGGTTTGTACATGGCTATGTCAGGTTTGTAGAACCTTTAAGATGCCTTTTAAGGAAGAATGACAAATTTATTTGGGCTGAATGCATGAGAGAGCATTTATAGAAGTTAAAGACATGATTTTGAATGCTGCGGCTTTGCAACTTTTCAATAGTGCTGATAGGTGCATAGTCATTGTGGATGCAAGTTCCGCAGGTCTAGGAACTATTCGTACTCTAATCCATCATGGCAAGGAATGCACCATAGCTTTTGACTCAAGAAATATGAGTAGGTCGGAAACACACTACGGTACTATTGAAAGGTAGGCATTAGCCTGTGCATGGGCTGTTGAAAAATTAAAGTCTTATCTTTTGGGATAAGCTTTTGATCTAATAATGGATCAAAAACGTCTCATATCGCAGTTTCAACTATTCAGGGTCTAGGGGAACGGGCGGCGCTACTCCTGGCGGATATGGACAGGGCATTTGATTACTTGAGCGGGGTCTATTTATTTGCGCTCTTGCAGTGGCTGACTTTCGGACCGCGCTTCCTGTCCTACCTCTCCCTGCTCTATACCGACTTGACGTAGGGTAAAGCGACAGGAGTATAACCCATAGACCGAATTGAGATCTGGGTGTACAAGTATTTTCAACAACAATATCTCAATCGGATTCAGTGAAGGGGCGAGTATATATAAATATGTACAAAACATTACGAGAACGTGGGAAAAAAGAAAGAGAGACTTCGGATTTCAGTTTTTAGAAAGTACACGTAGCATCATATATTTAAGAGCATATTTCATACAGAACAGTTAAAGCAGCACTGTAGGCATAAAATGTGGTGGCAACCCAAGGGTGCTTTGTGCACTAAGTGTTAGTGAAGCAAAGAGTGACGGCGCAATTGACAAGTGGGTGACTACAGCGAAAGGACGCAAGGTGACAATGTGACGAAAATGCAATATATACAAAGGCAATGGTTCGTCCTCAATCAATGAGTGATGATTCTCTGTTTTGTGAACCAAGGTAGATGTTGCGGCAAAAGTCGCGCTGTAGATGGGTTGACTGCGTTTCGATCCTATTTATTTAGGATCTTCATCAGGACCGGGTTGTCGGTTTAGTGAGTGAGCAGCCGGAATGGCAGGGGGTAGTTTGTAGTCGTTCTCAAGGTCTTCGCGGTTCACTGAGTAATTCGTAACGGCTCGATGGAGTCTGAAAGAAAGTCCAAGTAGAGGGAAGCGGAGGTACAGAAACGGAGCCCCGATCTAGCCGGGGGAGAACGTATTCACCGAGAAGGAGGTCAAGGGGCAGGCTCTGGCTATGTAGAAACTGCTGTCTGTAGTCAATACTGAATTTCCTCAAGTTGGGAGCGGTCCATCGTTAAAGTCCGGGGGCTGAGGCGCGGTTCGTATTCAGTGTAGTTCCGGACGCGGATTACCTGAACCCTGGCCAGTTTGCATAGATATGACCTCAGAGACAATGCGAGATGGGAGCGGTGTAGCACGGATCAAGCAGGATTCATACACTTGGCCTGGTTGTGTCCCGATATTGCTAAATACTGTGAGCTAATATTTCAACATTTGAGGGATATCACAGGGGAACACTTGGTACTTGACCCTAAGTTGGTCCTTCTGAGTTACTCTGCGCTAGTCCAGAAAGATACAAGTAGACTGATAGATATAGGTCTATTGATTGCTAACCGTTGGGTTGCTATGCGTTAGGCCAGGGGCCCTCCTCCCACTGTTACACAATGTTCTAAAGACATGTTGTTCTGCAAAACACAAACTGAATTATATAGTGAGCTTCTTCCTCCGCAGTGTCGACCCAAACATTTCTGGAGCTTATACCAGAGCTACCTAGCCGGTAAGGGCTAGCATTTGTTTAATCTTGACCACCCCTTCAATAGGAAAAGGCACACTGGGTGTTATGCATTCACACTGAGCTGCGCATGCACGCACTCAATCAGGTTTCTGATAAGATAAGTGAGGACTACATGCGGTCTGGAGATTTTTGTTCCTATGTTGGTCCCACTGGATAACTTGTCAGCTGGATGGAGCTGCAGCCTTGAAGTGTTAGATATATTTATGTTTAGCTGGTACAATACCGCACTGTAAATATGCTCCATGAATCTTTATCATATATGTTGATATCTAATATATCACTGAATTGACATGTATGTACACTACGGCTACTTTTTCTTTTGTGCTGTTTAGTAATGTGTTGCTTTGGTCTGTCTGTCTTTTTTTGCAAAACCAATAAATAAATAAACAAGCATTGGAAATGAAATAGGTCTCGGATTTATTTGAGTTAGAGCTAATGGCATTGTAAATGGCAATGTCTTTTAGCCATGTGTTATGGAGTGTATGCATGTGGTGTGTAATGGAATTATGTGGTTTGGATTGGAATTGTTCACCCTGCACACTCACAAACTGTTCACCTTGCACACTCACAAACTGTTCACCCTGCACACTCACACACTGTTCATCCTGCACACTCACACAATGTTCACCCTGCACGCTCACACACTGCTCACGCTACACGCTCACACACTGCTCACCCTACACGCTCACACACTGCTCACCCTGCACGCTCACAGACTGTTCACCCTGCACGCTCACAGACTGTTAACCCTGCACGCTCACAGACTGTTAACCCTGCACGCTCACAGACTGTTAACCCTGCACGCTCACACACTGCTCACCCTACACACTCACACACTTCACACTCTGCACTCACACTCTGCACTCACACTGCACTCTGCCCACTCACTCTGCACACTCACTCTGCACACTCACTCTGCACACTCACTACTCTGCACTCACTACTCTACACTCACTACTCTGCACTCACTACTCTGCACTCACTACTCTGCACTCACTACTCTGCACTCACTACTCTGCACTCACTACTCTGCACTCACTACTCTGCTCTCACTACTCTGCTCTCACTACTCTGCACTCTGCTCTCACTACTCTGCTCTCACTACTCTGCACTCTGCACTCACTACTCTGCACTCACTACTCACTACTCTGCACTCACTACTCTGCACTCACCACTCTGCACTCACCACTCTGCACTCACCACTCTGCACTCACCACTCTGCACTCACTGCTCACTACTCGGCACTCACTACTCTGCACTCACTACTCGGCACTCACTACTCACTACTCTGCACTCACTACTCACTACGCTGCACTCCCTACTCACTACTCTGCACTCACCAACTACTCTGCACTCACCACTCTGCACTCACCACTCTGCACTCACCACTCTGCACTCACCACTCTGTACTCACCACTCTGTACTCACCACTCTGCACTCACCACTCTGCACTCACCACTCTGCACTCACCACTCTGCACTCACCACTCACCACTCACTACTCTGCACTCACTACTCACTACTCTGCACTCACTACTCTGCACTCACTACTCTGCACTCACTACTCTGCACTCACTACACACTACTCTGAACTCACTACTCTGCACTCACTACTCACTACTCTGCACTCACTACTCTACACTCACTACTCACTACTCTGCACTCACTACTCACTACTCGGCACTCACTACTCGGCACTCACTACTCGGCACTCACTACTCGGCACTCACTACTCTGCACTCACTACTCTGCACTCACTACTCACTACTCTGCACTCACTACTCACTACTCTGCACTCACTACTCACTACTCTGCATTCACTACTCACTACTCTTCCCTCACTACTCACTACTCTGCACTCACTACTCACTACTCACTACTCTGCCTCCACTACTCACTACTCTGCACTCACTACTCTGCACTCACTACTCACTACTCTGCACTCACTATTCACTACTCTGCACTCACTATTCTGCACTCACCACTCTGCACTCACCACTCTGCACTCACTACTCACTACTCTGCACTCACTACTCACTACTCTGCACTCACTACTCACCACTCACTACTCTGCACTCACTACTCACTACTCTGCACTCACTACTCTGCACTCACTACTCTGCACTCACTACTCTGCACTCACTACTCTGCACTCACTACTCACTACTCTGCACTCACTACTCACTACTCTGCACTCACTACTCTGCACTCACTACTCACTACTCTGCACTCACTACTCACTACTCTGCACTCACTACTCTGCACTCACTACTCTGCACTCACTATTCACTACTCTGCACTCACTACTCACTACTCTGCACTCACTACTCTGTACTCACCACTCTGCACTCACCACTCTGCACTCATTACTCACTACTCTGCACTCACTACTCACCACTCACTACTCACTACTCTGCACTCACTACTCACTACTCTGCACTCACTACTCTGCACTCACTACTCTGCACTCACTGCTCACTACTCTGCACTCACTACTCTGCACTCACTACTCACTACTCTGCACTCACTACTCTGCACTCACTACTCTGCACTCACTACTCACTACTCTGCACTACCTACTCACTACTCTGCACTCACTACTCACTACTCTGCACTCCCTACTCACTACTCTGCACTCACTACTCTGCACTCACTACTCATTACTCTGCACTCACTACTCACTACTCTGCACTCACTACTCTGCACTCACTACTCTGCACTCACTACTCGCTACTCTGCACTCACTACTCTGCACACACTACTCACTATTCTGCACTCACTATTCTGCACTCACTACTCTGCACTCACTACTCTGCACTCACTATTCTGCACTCACTACTCTGCACTCACTACTCACTACTCTGCACTCACTACTCACTACTCTGCACTCACTACTCACTACTCTGCACTCACTACTCTGCACTCACTACTCACTACTCTGCACTCACTACTCTGCACTCACTACTCTGCACTCACTACTCACCACTCACTACTCTGCACTCACTACTCACTACTCTGCATTCACTACTGACTACTCTGCACTCACTATGCACTTACTACTCACTACTCTGCACTCACTACTCTGCACTCACTACTCACTACTCGGCACTCACTACTCTGCACTCACTACTCGGCACTCACTACTCGGCACTCACTACTCACTACTCTGCACTCACTACTCACTACTCTGCACTCACTACTCACTACTCTGCACTCACTACTCACTACTCTGCACTCACTACTCTGCACTCACTACTCTGCACTCACTGCTCACTACTCTGCACTCACTACTCTGCACTCACTACTCTGCACTCACTACTCACTACTCTGCACTACCTACTCACTACTCTGCACTCACTACTCTGCACTCCCTACTCACTACTCTGCACTCACTACTCTGCACTCACTACTCATTACTCTGCACTCACTACTCACTACTCTGCACTCACTACTCTGCACTCACTACTCTGCACTCACTACTCGCTACTCTGCACTCACTACTCACTATTCTGCACTCACTACTCTGCACTCACTACTCTGCACTCACTACTCTGCACTCACTATTCTGCACTCACTACTCTGCACTCACTACTCACTACTCTGCACTCACTACTCTGCACTCACTACTCACTACTCTGCACTCACTACTCACTACTCTGCACTCACTACTCTGCACTCACTACTCTGCACTCACTACTCTGCACTCACTACTCTGCACTCACTACTCACCACTCACTACTCTGCACTCACTACTCACTACTCTGCATTCACTACTGACTACTCTGCACTCACTATGCACTTACTACTCACTACTCTGCACTCACTACTCTGCACTCACTACTCGGCACTCACTACTCTGCACTCACTACTCGGCACTCACTACTCGGCACTCACTACTCACTACTCTGCACTCACTACTCACTACTCTGCACTCACTACTCACTACTCTGCACTCACTACTCACTACTCTGCACTCACTACTCTGCACTCACCACTCACTACTCTGCACTCACTACTCACTACTCTGCACTCACTACTCACTACTCTGCACTCACTATGCACTTACTACTCACTACTCTGCACTCACTACTCTGCACTCACTACTCACTACTCGGCACTCACCACTCTGTACTCACCACTCTGTACTCACCACTCTCTACTCACCACTCTGCACTCACCACTCTGCACTCACCACTCTGCACTCACCACTCTGCACTCACCACTCTGCACTCACCACTCTGCACTCACTACTCACTACTCGGCACTCACTACTCTGCACTCACTACTCGACACTCACTACTCGGCACTCACTACTCACTACTCTGCACTCACTACTCACTACTCTGCACTCACTACTCACTACTCTGCACTCACCACTCTGCACTCACCACTCTGCACTCACCACTCTGCACTCACCACTCTGCACTCACTGCTCACTACTCGGCACTCACTATTCGGCACTCACTACTCGGCACTCACTACTCGGCACTCACTACTCACTACTCTGCACTCACTACTCACTACTCTGCACTCACCACTCACTACTCTGCACTCACCAACTACTCTGCACTCACCACTCTGCACTCACCACTCTGCACTCACCACTCTGCACTCACCACTCTGCACTCACCACTCTGCACTCACCACTCTGCACTCACCACTCTGCACTCACCACTCTGCACTCACCACTCTGCACTCACCACTCTGCACTCACTACTCTGCACTCACTACTCTGCACTCACTACACACTACTCTGAACTCACTACTCTGCACTCACTACTCACTACTCACTACTCTGCACTCACTACTCACTACTCTGCACTCACTACTCACTACTTGGCACTCACTACTCGGCACTCACTACTCGGCACTCACTACTCGGCACTCACTACTCGGCACTCACTACTCACTACTCTGCATTCACTACTCACTACTCACTACTCTTCCCTCACTACTCACTACTCTGCACTCACTATTCACTACTCACTACTCTGCCCTCACTACTCACTACTCTGCACTCACTACTCTGCACTCACTACTCTGCACTCACTACTCACTACTCTGCACTCACTATTCACTACTCTGCACTCACTACTTTGCACTCACTACTCACTACTCTGCACTCACTACTCTGTACTCACCACTCTGCACTCACCACTCTGCACTCACTACTCACTACTCTGCACTCACTACTCACTACTCTGCACTCACTACTCACCACTCACTACTCTGCACTCACTACTCTGCACTCACTACTCTGCACTCACTACTCTGCACTCACTACTCTGCACTCACTACTCACTACTCTGCACTCACTACTCACTACTCTGCACTCACTACTCTGCACTCACTACTCACTAGTCTGCACTCACTACTCACTACTCTGCACTCACTACTCACTACTCTGCACTCACTACTCTGCACTCACTATTCACTACTCTGCACTCACTACTCTGCACTCACTACTCTGCACTCACTACTCTGTACTCACCACTCTGCACTCACCACTCTGCACTCACCACTCTGCACTCATTACTCACTACTCTGCACTCACTACTCACCACTCACTACTCACTACTCACTACTCTGCACTCACTACTCACTACTCTGCACTCACTACTCTGCACTCACTACTCTGCACTCACTACTCTGCACTCACTACTCTGCACTCACTACTCACTACTCTGCACTCACTACTCTGCACTCACTACTCACTACTCAGCACTCACTACTCTGCACTCACTACTCTGCACTCACTACTCACTACTCTGCACTACCTACTCACTACTCTGCACTACCTACTCACTACCCTGCACTCACTACTCACTACTCTGCACTCACTACTCTGCACTCACTACTCTGCACTCACTACTCACTACTCTGCACTACCTACTCACTACTCTGCACTCACTACTCACTACTCTGCACTCACTACTCTGCACTCACTACTCTGCACTCACTACTCTGCACTCACTACACACTACTCTGAACTCACTTCTCTGCACTCACTACTCCCTACTCTGCACTCACTACTCACCACTCTGCACTCACCACTCTGCACTCACTGCTCACTACTAGGCACTCACTACTCTGCACTCACTACTCGGCACTCACTACTCACTACTCTGCACTCACTACTCACTACGCTGCACTCCCTACTCACTACTCTGCACTCACCAACTACTCTGCACTCACCACTCTGCACTCACCACTCTGCACTCACCACTCTGCACTCACCACTCTGCACTCACCACTCTGTACTCACCACTCTGTACTCACCACTCTGCACTCACCACTCACCACTCTGCACTCACCACTCTGCACTCACCACTCTGCACTCACCACTCACCACTCACCACTCACCACTCACTACTCTGCACTCACTACTCACTACTCTGCACTCACTACTCTGCACTCACTACTCTGCACTCACTACACACTACTCTGAACTCACTACTCTGCACTCACTACTCACTACTCTGCACTCACTACTCTACACTCACTACTCACTACTCTGCACTCACTACTCACTACTCGGCACTCACTACTCGGCACTCACTACTCGGCACTCACTACTCGGCACTCACTACTCGGCACTCACTACTCGGCACTCACTACTCTGCACTCACTACTCACTACTCTGCACTCACTACTCACTACTCTGCATTCACTACTCACTACTCTTCCCTCACTACTCACTACTCTGCACTCACTACTCACTACTCACTACTCTGCCCTCACTACTCACTACTCTGCACTCACTACTCTGCACTCACTACTCTGCACTCACTACTCACTACTCTGCACTCACTATTCACTACTCTGCACTCACTACTCTGCACTCACTACTCACTACTCTGCACTCACCACTCTGCACTCACTACTCACTACTCTGCACTCACTACTCACTACTCTGCACTCACTACTCACCACTCACTACTCTGCACTCACTACTCACTACTCTGCACTCACTACTCTGCACTCACTACTCTGCACTCACTACTCTGCACTCACTACTCTGCACTCACTACTCACTACTCTGCACTCACTACTCACTACTCTGCACTCACTACTCTGCACTCACTACTCACTACTCTGCACTCACTACTCACTACTCTGCACTCACTACTCACTACTCTGCACTCACTACTCTGCACTCACTATTCACTACTCTGCACTCACTACTCACTACTCTGCACTCACTACTCTGTACTCACCACTCTGCACTCACCACTCTGCACTCATTACTCACTACTCTGCACTCACTACTCACCACTCACTACTCACTACTCTGCACTCACTGCTCACTACTCTGCACTCACTACTCTGCACTCACTACTCACTACTCTGCACTCACTACTCTGCACTCACTACTCTGCACTCACTACTCACTACTCTGCACTACCTACTCACTACTCTGCACTCACTACTCACTACTCTGCACTCCCTACTCACTACTCTGCACTCACTACTCTGCACTCACTACTCATTACTCTGCACTCACTACTCACTACTCTGCACTCACTACTCTGCACTCACTACTCTGCACTCACTACTCGCTACTCTGCACTCACTACTCTGCACACACTACTCACTATTCTGCACTCACTATTCTGCACTCACTACTCTGCACTCACTACTCTGCACTCACTATTCTGCACTCACTACTCTGCACTCACTACTCACTACTCTGCACTCACTACTCACTACTCTGCACTCACTACTCACTACTCTGCACTCACTACTCTGCACTCACTACTCACTACTCTGCACTCACTACTCTGCACTCACTACTCTGCACTCACTACTCACCACTCACTACTCTGCACTCACTACTCACTACTCTGCATTCACTACTGACTACTCTGCACTCACTATGCACTTACTACTCACTACTCTGCACTCACTACTCTGCACTCACTACTCACTACTCGGCACTCACTACTCTGCACTCACTACTCGGCACTCACTACTCGGCACTCACTACTCACTACTCTGCACTCACTACTCACTACTCTGCACTCACTACTCACTACTCTGCACTCACTACTCACTACTCTGCACTCACTACTCTGCACTCACTACTCTGCACTCACTGCTCACTACTCTGCACTCACTACTCTGCACTCACTACTCACTACTCTGCACTCACTACTCTGCACTCACTACTCTGCACTCACTACTCACTACTCTGCACTACCTACTCACTACTCTGCACTCACTACTCACTACTCTGCACTCCCTACTCACTACTCTGCACTCACTACTCTGCACTCACTACTCATTACTCTGCACTCACTACTCACTACTCTGCACTCACTACTCTGCACTCACTACTCTGCACTCACTACTCGCTACTCTGCACTCACTACTCACTATTCTGCACTCACTACTCTGCACTCACTACTCTGCACTCACTACTCTGCACTCACTATTCTGCACTCACTACTCTGCACTCACTACTCACTACTCTGCACTCACTACTCTGCACTCACTACTCACTACTCTGCACTCACTACTCACTACTCTGCACTCACTACTCTGCACTCACTACTCTGCACTCACTACTCTGCACTCACTACTCTGCACTCACTACTCACCACTCACTACTCTGCACTCACTACTCACTACTCTGCATTCACTACTGACTACTCTGCACTCACTATGCACTTACTACTCACTACTCTGCACTCACTACTCTGCACTCACTACTCGGCACTCACTACTCTGCACTCACTACTCGGCACTCACTACTCGGCACTCACTACTCACTACTCTGCACTCACTACTCACTACTCTGCACTCACTACTCACTACTCTGCACTCACTACTCACTACTCTGCACTCACTACTCTGCACTCACCACTCACTACTCTGCACTCACTACTCACTACTCTGCACTCACTACTCACTACTCTGCACTCACTATGCACTTACTACTCACTACTCTGCACTCACTACTCTGCACTCACTACTCACTACTCGGCACTCACCACTCTGTACTCACCACTCTGTACTCACCACTCTCTACTCACCACTCTGCACTCACCACTCTGCACTCACCACTCTGCACTCACCACTCTGCACTCACCACTCTGCACTCACCACTCTGCACTCACTACTCACTACTCACTACTCTGCACTCACTACTCGACACTCACTACTCGGCACTCACTACTCACTACTCTGCACTCACTACTCACTACTCTGCACTCACTACTCACTACTCTGCACTCACCACTCTGCACTCACCACTCTGCACTCACCACTCTGCACTCACCACTCTGCACTCACTGCTCACTACTCGGCACTCACTATTCGGCACTCACTACTCGGCACTCACTACTCGGCACTCACTACTCACTACTCTGCACTCACTACTCACTACTCTGCACTCACCACTCACTACTCTGCACTCACCAACTACTCTGCACTCACCACTCTGCACTCACCACTCTGCACTCACCACTCTGCACTCACCACTCTGCACTCACCACTCTGCACTCACCACTCTGCACTCACCACTCTGCACTCACCACTCTGCACTCACCACTCTGCACTCACCACTCTGCACTCACTACTCTGCACTCACTACTCTGCACTCACTACACACTACTCTGAACTCACTACTCTGCACTCACTACTCACTACTCACTACTCTGCACTCACTACTCACTACTCTGCACTCACTACTCACTACTTGGCACTCACTACTCGGCACTCACTACTCGGCACTCACTACTCGGCACTCACTACTCGGCACTCACTACTCACTACTCTGCATTCACTACTCACTACTCACTACTCTTCCCTCACTACTCACTACTCTGCACTCACTATTCACTACTCACTACTCTGCCCTCACTACTCACTACTCTGCACTCACTACTCTGCACTCACTACTCTGCACTCACTACTCACTACTCTGCACTCACTATTCACTACTCTGCACTCACTACTTTGCACTCACTACTCACTACTCTGCACTCACTACTCTGTACTCACCACTCTGCACTCACCACTCTGCACTCACTACTCACTACTCTGCACTCACTACTCACTACTCTGCACTCACTACTCACCACTCACTACTCTGCACTCACTACTCTGCACTCACTACTCTGCACTCACTACTCTGCACTCACTACTCTGCACTCACTACTCACTACTCTGCACTCACTACTCACTACTCTGCACTCACTACTCTGCACTCACTACTCACTAGTCTGCACTCACTACTCACTACTCTGCACTCACTACTCACTACTCTGCACTCACTACTCTGCACTCACTATTCACTACTCTGCACTCACTACTCTGCACTCACTACTCTGCACTCACTACTCTGTACTCACCACTCTGCACTCACCACTCTGCACTCACCACTCTGCACTCATTACTCACTACTCTGCACTCACTACTCACCACTCACTACTCACTACTCACTACTCTGCACTCACTACTCACTACTCTGCACTCACTACTCTGCACTCACTACTCTGCACTCACTACTCTGCACTCACTACTCTGCACTCACTACTCACTACTCTGCACTCACTACTCTGCACTCACTACTCACTACTCAGCACTCACTACTCTGCACTCACTACTCTGCACTCACTACTCACTACTCTGCACTACCTACTCACTACTCTGCACTACCTACTCACTACCCTGCACTCACTACTCACTACTCTGCACTCACTACTCTGCACTCACTACTCTGCACTCACTACTCACTACTCTGCACTACCTACTCACTACTCTGCACTCACTACTCACTACTCTGCACTCACTACTCTGCACTCACTACTCTGCACTCACTACTCTGCACTCACTACACACTACTCTGAACTCACTTCTCTGCACTCACTACTCCCTACTCTGCACTCACTACTCACCACTCTGCACTCACCACTCTGCACTCACTGCTCACTACTCGGCACTCACTACTCTGCACTCACTACTCGGCACTCACTACTCACTACTCTGCACTCACTACTCACTACGCTGCACTCCCTACTCACTACTCTGCACTCACCAACTACTCTGCACTCACCACTCTGCACTCACCACTCTGCACTCACCACTCTGCACTCACCACTCTGCACTCACCACTCTGTACTCACCACTCTGTACTCACCACTCTGCACTCACCACTCACCACTCTGCACTCACCACTCTGCACTCACCACTCTGCACTCACCACTCACCACTCACCACTCACCACTCACTACTCTGCACTCACTACTCACTACTCTGCACTCACTACTCTGCACTCACTACTCTGCACTCACTACACACTACTCTGAACTCACTACTCTGCACTCACTACTCACTACTCTGCACTCACTACTCTACACTCACTACTCACTACTCTGCACTCACTACTCACTACTCGGCACTCACTACTCGGCACTCACTACTCGGCACTCACTACTCGGCACTCACTACTCGGCACTCACTACTCGGCACTCACTACTCTGCACTCACTACTCACTACTCTGCACTCACTACTCACTACTCTGCATTCACTACTCACTACTCTTCCCTCACTACTCACTACTCTGCACTCACTACTCACTACTCACTACTCTGCCCTCACTACTCACTACTCTGCACTCACTACTCTGCACTCACTACTCTGCACTCACTACTCACTACTCTGCACTCACTATTCACTACTCTGCACTCACTACTCTGCACTCACTACTCACTACTCTGCACTCACCACTCTGCACTCACTACTCACTACTCTGCACTCACTACTCACTACTCTGCACTCACTACTCACCACTCACTACTCTGCACTCACTACTCACTACTCTGCACTCACTACTCTGCACTCACTACTCTGCACTCACTACTCTGCACTCACTACTCACTACTCTGCACTCACTACTCACTACTCTGCACTCACTACTCTGCACTCACTACTCACTACTCTGCACTCACTACTCACTACTCTGCACTCACTACTCACTACTCTGCACTCACTACTCTGCACTCACTATTCACTACTCTGCACTCACTACTCACTACTCTGCACTCACTACTCTGTACTCACCACTCTGCACTCACCACTCTGCACTCATTACTCACTACTCTGCACTCACTACTCACCACTCACTACTCACTACTCTGCACTCACTACTCACTACTCTGCACTCACTACTCTGCACTCACTACTCTGCACTCACTGCTCACTACTCTGCACTCACTACTCTGCACTCACTACTCACTACTCTGCACTCACTACTCTGCACTCACTACTCTGCACTCACTACTCACTACTCTGCACTACCTACTCACTACTCTGCACTCACTACTCACTACTCTGCACTCCCTACTCACTACTCTGCACTCACTACTCTGCACTCACTACTCATTACTCTGCACTCACTACTCACTACTCTGCACTCACTACTCTGCACTCACTACTCTGCACTCACTACTCGCTACTCTGCACTCACTACTCTGCACACACTACTCACTATTCTGCACTCACTATTCTGCACTCACTACTCTGCACTCACTACTCTGCACTCACTATTCTGCACTCACTACTCTGCACTCACTACTCACTACTCTGCACTCACTACTCACTACTCTGCACTCACTACTCACTACTCTGCACTCACTACTCTGCACTCACTACTCACTACTCTGCACTCACTACTCTGCACTCACTACTCTGCACTCACTACTCACCACTCACTACTCTGCACTCACTACTCACTACTCTGCATTCACTACTGACTACTCTGCACTCACTATGCACTTACTACTCACTACTCTGCACTCACTACTCTGCACTCACTACTCACTACTCGGCACTCACTACTCTGCACTCACTACTCGGCACTCACTACTCGGCACTCACTACTCACTACTCTGCACTCACTACTCACTACTCTGCACTCACTACTCACTACTCTGCACTCACTACTCACTACTCTGCACTCACTACTCTGCACTCACTACTCTGCACTCACTGCTCACTACTCTGCACTCACTACTCTGCACTCACTACTCACTACTCTGCACTCACTACTCTGCACTCACTACTCTGCACTCACTACTCACTACTCTGCACTACCTACTCACTACTCTGCACTCACTACTCACTACTCTGCACTCCCTACTCACTACTCTGCACTCACTACTCTGCACTCACTACTCATTACTCTGCACTCACTACTCACTACTCTGCACTCACTACTCTGCACTCACTACTCTGCACTCACTACTCGCTACTCTGCACTCACTACTCACTATTCTGCACTCACTACTCTGCACTCACTACTCTGCACTCACTACTCTGCACTCACTATTCTGCACTCACTACTCTGCACTCACTACTCACTACTCTGCACTCACTACTCTGCACTCACTACTCACTACTCTGCACTCACTACTCACTACTCTGCACTCACTACTCTGCACTCACTACTCTGCACTCACTACTCTGCACTCACTACTCTGCACTCACTACTCACCACTCACTACTCTGCACTCACTACTCACTACTCTGCATTCACTACTGACTACTCTGCACTCACTATGCACTTACTACTCACTACTCTGCACTCACTACTCTGCACTCACTACTCACTACTCGGCACTCACTACTCTGCACTCACTACTCGGCACTCACTACTCACTACTCTGCACTCACTACTCACTACTCTGCACTCACTACTCACTACTCTGCACTCACTACTCACTACTCTGCACTCACTACTCTGCACTCACCACTCACTACTCTGCACTCACTACTCACTACTCTGCACTCACTACTCACTACTCTGCACTCACTATGCACTTACTACTCACTACTCTGCACTCACTACTCTGCACTCACTACTCACTACTCGGCACTCACCACTCTGTACTCACCACTCTGTACTCACCACTCTGTACTCACCACTCTGCACTCACCACTCTGCACTCACCACTCTGCACTCACCACTCTGCACTCACCACTCTGCACTCACCACTCTGCACTCACTACTCACTACTCGGCACTCACTACTCTGCACTCACTACTCGACACTCACTACTCGGCACTCACTACTCACTACTCTGCACTCACTACTCACTACTCTGCACTCACTACTCACTACTCTGCACTCACCACTCTGCACTCACCACTCTGCACTCACCACTCTGCACTCACCACTCTGCACTCACTGCTCACTACTCGGCACTCACTATTCGGCACTCACTACTCGGCACTCACTACTCGGCACTCACTACTCACTACTCTGCACTCACTACTCACTACTCTGCACTCACCACTCACTACTCTGCACTCACCAACTACTCTGCACTCACCACTCTGCACTCACCACTCTGCACTCACCACTCTGCACTCACCACTCTGCACTCACCACTCTGCACTCACCACTCTGCACTCACCACTCTGCACTCACCACTCACTACTCTGCACTCACTACTCTGCACTCACTACTCTGCACTCACTACACACTACTCTGAACTCACTACTCTGCACTCACTACTCACTACTCACTACTCTGCACTCACTACTCACTACTCTGCACTCACTACTCACTACTTGGCACTCACTACTCGGCACTCACTACTCGGCACTCACTACTCGGCACTCACTACTCTGCACTCACTACTCACTACTCTGCATTCACTACTCACTACTCACTACTCTTCTCTCACTACTCACTACTCTGCACTCACTATTCACTACTCACTACTCTGCCCTCACTACTCACTACTCTGCACTCACTACTCTGCACTCACTACTCTGCACTCACTACTCACTACTCTGCACTCACTATTCACTACTCTGCACTCACTACTTTGCACTCACTACTCACTACTCTGCACTCACTACTCTGTACTCACCACTCTGCACTCACCACTCTGCACTCACTACTCACTACTCTGCACTCACTACTCACTACTCTGCACTCACTACTCACCACTCACTACTCTGCACTCACTACTCTGCACTCACTACTCTGCACTCACTACTCTGCACTCACTACTCTGCACTCACTACTCACTACTCTGCACTCACTACTCACTACTCTGCACTCACTACTCTGCACTCACTACTCACTAGTCTGCACTCACTACTCACTACTCTGCACTCACTACTCACTACTCTGCACTCACTACTCTGCACTCACTATTCACTACTCTGCACTCACTACTCTGCACTCACTACTCTGCACTCACTACTCTGTACTCACCACTCTGCACTCACCACTCTGCACTCACCACTCTGCACTCATTACTCACTACTCTGCACTCACTACTCACCACTCACTACTCACTACTCACTACTCTGCACTCACTACTCACTACTCTGCACTCACTACTCTGCACTCACTACTCTGCACTCACTACTCTGCACTCACTACTCTGCACTCACTACTCACTACTCTGCACTCACTACTCTGCACTCACTACTCACTACTCAGCACTCACTACTCTGCACTCACTACTCTGCACTCACTACTCACTACTCTGCACTACCTACTCACTACTCTGCACTACCTACTCACTACTCTGCACTCACTACTCACTACTCTGCACTCACTACTCTGCACTCACTACTCTGCACTCACTACTCTGCACTCACTACACACTACTCTGAACTCACTTCTCTGCACTCACTACTCCCTACTCTGCACTCACTACTCACCACTCTGCACTCACCACTCTGCACTCACTGCTCACTACTCGGCACTCACTACTCTGCACTCACTACTCGGCACTCACTACTCTGCACTCACCAACTACTCACTATGCTGCACTCCCTACTCACTACTCTGCACTCACCAACTACTCTGCACTCACCACTCTGCACTCACCACTCTGCACTCACCACTCTGCACTCACCACTCTGCACTCACCACTCTGTACTCACCACTCTGTACTCACCACTCTGCACTCACCACTCACCACTCTGCACTCACCACTCTGCACTCACCACTCTGCACTCACCACTCACCACTCACCACTCACCACTCACTACTCTGCACTCACTACTCACTACTCTGCACTCACTACTCTGCACTCACTACTCTGCACTCACTACACACTACTCTGAACTCACTACTCTGCACTCACTACTCACTACTCTGCACTCACTACTCTACACTCACTACTCACTACTCTGCACTCACTACTCACTACTCGGCACTCACTACTCGGCACTCACTACTCGGCACTCACTACTCGGCACTCACTACTCGGCACTCACTACTCGGCACTCACTACTCTGCACTCACTACTCACTACTCTGCACTCACTACTCACTACTCTGCATTCACTACTCACTACTCTTCCCTCACTACTCACTACTCTGCACTCACTACTCACTACTCACTACTCTGCCCTCACTACTCACTACTCTGCACTCACTACTCTGCACTCACTACTCTGCACTCACTACTCACTACTCTGCACTCACTATTCACTACTCTGCACTCACTACTCTGCACTCACTACTCACTACTCTGCACTCACCACTCTGCACTCACTACTCACTACTCTGCACTCACTACTCACTACTCTGCACTCACTACTCACCACTCACTACTCTGCACTCACTACTCACTACTCTGCACTCACTACTCTGCACTCACTACTCTGCACTCACTACTCTGCACTCACTACTCACTACTCTGCACTCACTACTCACTACTCTGCACTCACTACTCACTACTCTGCACTCACTACTCTGCACTCACTACTCACTACTCTGCACTCACTACTCACTACTCTGCACTCACTACTCTGCACTCACTATTCACTACTCTGCACTCACTACTCTGCACTCACTACTCACTACTCTGCACTCACTACTCTGTACTCACCACTCTGCACTCACCACTCTGCACTCATTACTCACTACTCTGCACTCACTACTCACCACTCACTACTCTGCACTCACTACTCTGCACTCACTACTCTGCACTCACTACTCTGCACTCACTGCTCACTACTCTGCACTCACTACTCTGCACTCACTACTCACTACTCTGCACTCACTACTCTGCACTCACTACTCTGCACTCACTACTCACTACTCTGCACTACCTACTCACTACTCTGCACTCACTACTCACTACTCTGCACTACCTACTCACTACTCTGCACTCACTACTCTGCACTCACTACTCATTACTCTGCACTCACTACTCACTACTCTGCACTCACTACTCTGCACTCACTACTCGCTACTCTGCACTCACTACTCTGCACACACTACTCACTACTCACTATTCTGCACTCACTATTCTGCACTCACTACTCTGCACTCACTACTCTGCACTCACTATTCTGCACTCACTACTCTGCACTCACTACTCACTACTCTGCACTCACTACTCTGCACTCACTACTCACTACTCTGCACTCACTACTCACTACTCTGCACTCACTACTCACCACTCACTACTCTGCACTCACTACTCACTACTCTGCACTCACTACTCACTACTCTGCACTCACTATGCACTTACTACTCACTACTCTGCACTCACTACTCTGCACTCACTACTCACTACTCGGCACTCACTACTCTGCACTCACTACTCGGCACTCACTACTGGGCACTCACTACTCACTACTCTGCACTCACTACTCACTACTCTGCACTCACTACTCACTACTCTGCACTCACTACTCACTACTCTGCACTCACTACTCTGCACTCACTACTCACTACTCTGCACTCACTATGCACTTACTACTCACTACTCTGCACTCACTACTCTGCACTCACTACTCACTACTCGGCACTCACCACTCTGTACTCACCACTCTGTACTCACCACTCTGTACTCACCACTCTGCACTCACCACTCTGCACTCACCACTCTGCACTCACCACTCTGCACTCACCACTCTGCACTCACATCTCACCACTCACCACTCACTACTCTGCACTCACTACTCACTACTCTGCACTCACTACTCTGCACTCACTACTCTGCACTCACTACTCTGCACTCACTACACACTACTCTGAACTCACTACTCTGCACTCACTACTCACTACTCTGCACTCACTACTCACTACTCTGCACTCACTACTCACTACTCGGCACTCACTACTCGGCACTCACTACTCGGCACTCACTACTCGGCACTCACTACTCCGCACTCACTACTCGGCACTCACCACTCTGCACTCACCACTCTGTACTCACCACTCTGTACTCACCACTCACCACTCTGCACTCACCACTCTGCACTCACCACTCACCACTCACTACTCTGCAGTCACTACTCACTACTCTGCACTCACTACTCTGCACTCACTACTCTGCACTCACTACACACTACTCTGAACTCACTACTCTGCACTCACTACTCACTACTCTGCACTCACTACTCTACACTCACTACTCACTACTCTGCACTCACTACTCACTACTCGGCAATCACTACTCGGCACTCACTACTCGGCACTCACTACTCGGCACTCACTACTCACTACTCTGCACTCACTACTCACTACTCTGCATTCACTACTCACTACTCTTCCCTCACTACTCTGCACTCACTACTCACTACTCACTACTCTGCCCTCACTACTCACTACTCTGCACTCACTACTCTGCACTCACTACTCTGCACTCACTACTCACTACTCTGCACTCACTATTCACTACTCTGCACTCACTACTCTGCACTCACTACTCACTACTCTGCACTCACTATTCTGTACTCACCACTCTGCACTCACCACTCTGCACTCACTACTCACTACTCTGCACTCACTACTCTGCACTCACTACTCTGCACTCACTACTCACTACTCTGCACTCACTATTCTGTACTCACCACTGTGCACTCACCACTCTGCACTCACTACTCACTACTGTGCACTCACTACTCACTACTCTGCACTCACTACTCACCACTCACTACTCTGCACTCACTACTCACTACTCTGCACTCACTACTCTGCACTCACTACTCTGCACTCACTACTCTGCACTCACTACTCTGCACTCACTACTCACTACTCTGCACTCACTACTCACTACTCTGCACTCACTACTCACTACTCTGCACTCACTACTCTGCACTCACTATTCACTACTCTGCACTCACTACTCTGCACTCACTACTCACTACTCTGCACTCACTACTCTGTACTCACCACTCTGCACTCACCACTCTGCACTCATTACTCACTACTCTGCACTCACTACTCACCACTCACTACTCTGCACTCACTACTCACTACTCTGCACTCACTACTCTGCACTCACTACTCTGCACTCACTACTCTGCACTCACTGCTCACTACTCTGCACTCACTACTCTGCACTCACTACTCACTACTCTGCACTCACTACTCTGCACTCACTACTCTGCACTCACTACTCACTACTCTGCACTACCTACTCACTACTCTGCACTCACTACTCACTACTCTGCACTCCCTACTCACTACTCTGCACTCACTACTCTGCACTCACTACTCATTACTCTGCATTCACTACTCACTACTCTGCACTCACTACTCTGCACTCACTACTCTGCACTCACTACTCGCTACTCTGCACTCACTACTCTGCACACACTACTCACTACTCACTATTCTGCACTCACTATTCTGCACTCACTACTCTGCACTCACTACTCTGCACTCACTATTCTGCACTCACTACTCTGCACTCACTACTCACTACTCTGCACTCACTACTCTGCACTCACTACTCACTACTCTGCACTCACTACTCACTACTCTGCACTCACTACTCTGCACTCACTACTCACTACTCTGCACTCACTACTCTGCACTCACTACTCTGCACTCACTACTCACCACTCACTACTCTGCACTCACTACTCACTACTCTGCACTCACTACTCACTACTCTGCACTCACTATGCACTTACTACTCACTACTCTGCACTCACTACTCTGCACTCACTACTCACTACTCGGCACTCACTACTCTGCACTCACTACTCGGCACTCACTACTCACTACTCTGCACTCACTACTCACTACTCTGCACTCACTACTCTGCACTCACTACTCACTACTCTGCACTCACTACTCTGCACTCACCACTCACTACTCTGCACTCACTACTCACTACTCTGCACTCACTACTCACTACTCTGCACTCACTATGCACTTACTACTCACTACTCTGCACTCACTACTCTGCACTCACTACTCACTACTCGGCACTCACCACTCTGTACTCACCTCTCTGTACTCACCACTCTGCACTCACCACTCTGCACTCACCACTCTGCACTCACCACTCTGCACTCACCACTCACTACTCTGCACTCACTACTCACTACTCTGCACTCACTACTCTGCACTCACTACTCTGCACTCACTACTCTGCACTCACTACACACTACTCTGAACTCACTACTCACTACTCTGCACTCACTACTCACTACTCTGCACTCACTACTCACTACTCGGCACTCACTACTCGGCACTCACTACTCGGCACTCACTACTCTGCACTCACTACTCGGCACTCACTACTCGGCACTCACTACTCGGCACTCACTACTCTGCACTCACTACTCACTACTCACTACTCTGCATTCACTACTCACTACTCACTACTCTTCCCTCACTACTCACTACTCTGCACTCACTACTCACTACTCACTACTCTGCCCTCACTACTCACTACTCTGCACTCACTACTCTGCACTCACTACTCTGCACTCACTACTCACTACTCTGCACTCACTATTCACTACTCTGCACTCACTACTCTGCACTCACTACTCACTACTCTGCACTCACTATTCTGTACTCACCACTCTGCACTCACCACTCTGCACTCACTACTCACTACTCTGCACTCACTACTCACTACTCTGCACTCACTACTCACCACTCACTACTCTGCACTCACTACTCACTACTCTGCACTCACTACTCTGCACTCACTACTCTGCACTCACTACTCTGCACTCACCACTCACCACTCACTACTCTGCACTCACTACTCACTACTCTGCACTCACTACTCTGCACTCACTACTCTGCACTCACTACTCTGCACTCACTACACACTACTCTGAACTCACTACTCTGCACTCACTACTCACTACTCTGCACTCACTACTCTACACTCACTACTCACTACTCTGCACTCACTACTCGGCACTCACTACTCGGCACTCACTACTCGGCACTCACTACTCGGCACTCACTACTCGGCACTCACTACTCTGCACTCACTACTCTGCACTCACTACTCACTACTCTGCATTCACTACTCACTACTCTTCCCTCACTACTCACTACTCTGCACTCACTACTCACTACTCACTACTCTGCCCTCACTACTCACTACTCTGCACTCACTACTCTGCACTCACTACTCTGCACTCACTACTCACTACTCTGCACTCACTATTCACTACTCTGCACTCACTACTCTGCACTCACTACTCACTACTCTGCACTCACTATTCTGTACTCACCACTCTGCACTCACCACTCTGCACTCACTACTCACTACTCTGCACTCACTACTCACTACTCTGCACTCACTACTCTGCACTCACTACTCACTACTCTGCACTCACTATTCTGTACTCACCACTCTGCACTCACCACTCTGCACTCACTACTCACTACTCTGCACTCACTACTCACTACTCTGCACTCACTACTCACCACTCACTACTCTGCACTCACTACTCACTACTCTGCACTCACTACTCTGCACTCACTACTCTGCACTCACTACTCTGCACTCACTACTCACTACTCTGCACTCACTACTCACTACTCTGCACTCACTCCTCACTACTCTGCACTCACTACTCACTACTCTGCACTCACTACTCTGCACTCACTACTCACTACTCTGCACTCACTACTCTGCACTCACTATTCACTACTCTGCACTCACTACTCTGCACTCACTACTCACTACTCTGCACTCACTACTCTGTACTCACCACTCTGCACTCACCACTCTGCACTCATTACTCACTACTCTGCACTCACTACTCACCACTCACTACTCACTACTCTGCACTCACTACTCACTACTCTGCACTCACTACTCTGCACTCACTACTCTGCACTCACTGCTCACTACTCTGCACTCACTACTCTGCACTCACTACTCACTACTCTGCACTCACTACTCTGCACTCACTACTCTGCACTCACTACTCACTACTCTGCACTACCTACTCACTACTCTGCACTCACTACTCACTACTCTGCACTCCCTACTCACTACTCTGCACTCACTACTCTGCACTCACTACTCTGCACTCACTACTCGCTACTCTGCACTCACTACTCTGCACACACTACTCACTACTCACTATTCTGCACTCACTATTCTGCACTCACTACTCTGCACTCACTACTCTGCACTCACTATTCTGCACTCACTACTCTGCACTCACTACTCACTACTCTGCACTCACTACTCTGCACTCACTACTCACTACTCTGCACTCACTACTCACTACTCTGCACTCACTACTCTGCACTCACTACTCACTACTCTGCACTCACTACTCTGCACTCACTACTCTGCACTCACTACTCACCACTCACTACTCTGCACTCACTACTCACTACTCTGCACTCACTACTCACTACTCTGCACTCACTATGCACTTACTACTCACTACTCTGCACTCACTACTCACTACTCTGCACTCACTACTCTGTACTCACCACTCTGCACTCACCACTCTGCACTCATTACTCACTACTCTGCACTCACTACTCACCACTCACTACTCACTACTCTGCACTCACTACTCACTACTCTGCACTCACTACTCTGCACTCACTACTCTGCACTCACTACTCTGCACTCACTGCTCACTACTCTGCACTCACTACTCTGCACTCACTACTCACTACTCTGCACTCACTACTCTGCACTCACTACTCTGCACTCACTACTCACTACTCTGCACTACCTACTCACTACTCTGCACTCACTACTCACTACTCTGCACTCCCTACTCACTACTCTGCACTCACTACTCTGCACTCACTACTCGCTACTCTGCACTCACTACTCTGCACACACTACTCACTACTCACTATTCTGCACTCACTATTCTGCACTCACTACTCACTACTCGGCACTCACTACTCTGCACTCACTACTCGGCACTCACTACTCACTACTCTGCACTCACTACTCACTACTCTGCACTCACTACTCACTACTCTGCACTCACTACTCACTACTCTGCACTCACTACTCTGCACTCACCACTCACTACTCTGCACTCACTACTCACTACTCTGCACTCACTACTCACTACTCTGCACTCACTATGCACTTACTACTCACTACTCTGCACTCACTACTCTGCACTCACTACTCACTACTCGGCACTCACCACTCTGTACTCACCACTCTGTACTCACCACTCTGTACTCACCACTCTGCACTCACCACTCTGCACTCACCACTCTGCACTCACCACTCTGCACTCACCACTCACCACTCACTACTCTGCACTCACTACTCACTACTCTGCACTCACTACTCTGCACTCACTACTCTGCACTCACTACTCTGCACTCACTACTCTGCACTCACTACTCACTACTCTGAACTCACTACTCTGCACTCACTACTCACTACTCTGCACTCACTACTCACTACTCTGCACTCACTACTCACTACTCTGCACTCACTACTCGGCACTCACTACTCGGCACTCACTACTCGGCACTCACTACTCGGCACTCACTACTCTGCACTCACTACTCGGCACTCACTACTCGGCACTCACTACTCGGCACTCACTACTCTGCACTCACTACTCACTACTCTGCACTCACTACTCACTACTCTGCATTCACTACTCACTACTCACTACTCTTCCCTCACTACTCACTACTCTGCACTCACTACTCACTACTCACTACTCTGCCCTCACTACTCACTACTCTGCACTCACTACTCTGCACTCACTACTCTGCACTCACTACTCACTACTCTGCACTCACTATTCACTACTCTGCACTCACTACTCTGCACTCACTACTCACTACTCTGCACTCACTATTCTGTACTCACCACTCTGCACTCACCACTCTGCACTCACTACTCACTACTCTGCACTCACTACTCACTACTCTGCACTCACTACTCACCACTCACTACTCTGCACTCACTACTCACTACTCTGCACTCACTACTCTGCACTCACTACTCTGCACTCACTACTCACTACTCTGCACTCACTACTCACTACTCTGCACTCACTACTCACTACTCTGCACTCACTACTCACTACTCTGCACTCACTACTCTGCACTCACTACTCACTACTCTGCACTCACTACTCACTACTCTGCACTACCTACTCACTACTCTGCACTCACTACTCACTACTCTGCACTCACTACTCTGCACTCACTACTCACTACTCTGCACTCACTACTCACTACTCTGCACTCACTACTCACTACTCTGCACTCACTACTCTGCACTCACTATTCACTACTCTGCACTCACTACTCACTACTCTGCACTCACTACTCTGTACTCACCACTCTGCACTCACCACTCTGCACTCATTACTCACTACTCTGCACTCACTACTCACCACTCACTACTCACTACTCTGCACTCACTACTCACTACTCTGCACTCACTACTCTGCACTCACTACTCTGCACTCACTGCTCACTACTCTGCACTCACTACTCTGCACTCACTACTCACTACTCTGCACTCACTACTCTGCACTCACTACTCTGCACTCACTACTCACTACTCTGCACTACCTACTCACTACTCTGCACTCACTACTCACTACTCTGCACTCCCTACTCACTACTCTGCACTCACTACTCTGCACTCACTACTCATTACTCTGCACTCACTACTCACTACTCTGCACTCACTACTCTGCACTCACTACTCTGCACTCACTACTCGCTACTCTGCACTCACTACTCTGCACACACTACTCACTATTCTGCACTCACTATTCTGCACTCACTACTCTGCACTCACTACTCTGCACTCACTATTCTGCACTCACTACTCTGCACTCACTACTCACTACTCTGCACTCACTACTCACTACTCTGCACTCACTACTCACTACTCTGCACTCACTACTCACTACTCTGCACTCACTACTCTGCACTCACTACTCTGCACTCACTGCTCACTACTCTGCACTCACTACTCTGCACTCACTACTCACTACTCTGCACTCACTACTCTGCACTCACTACTCTGCACTCACTACTCACTACTCTGCACTACCTACTCACTACTCTGCACTCACTACTCACTACTCTGCACTCCCTACTCACTACTCTGCACTCACTACTCTGCACTCACTACTCATTACTCTGCACTCACTACTCACTACTCTGCACTCACTACTCTGCACTCACTACTCTGCACTCACTACTCGCTACTCTGCACTCACTACTCACTATTCTGCACTCACTACTCTGCACTCACTACTCTGCACTCACTACTCTGCACTCACTATTCTGCACTCACTACTCTGCACTCACTACTCACTACTCTGCACTCACTACTCTGCACTCACTACTCACTACTCTGCACTCACTACTCACTACTCTGCACTCACTACTCTGCACTCACTACTCTGCACTCACTACTCTGCACTCACTACTCACCACTCACTACTCTGCACTCACTACTCACTACTCTGCATTCACTACTGACTACTCTGCACTCACTATGCACTTACTACTCACTACTCTGCACTCACTACTCTGCACTCACTACTCACTACTCGGCACTCACTACTCTGCACTCACTACTCGGCACTCACTACTCACTACTCTGCACTCACTACTCACTACTCTGCACTCACTACTCACTACTCTGCACTCACTACTCACTACTCTGCACTCACTACTCACTACTCTGCACTCACTACTCACTACTCTGCACTCACTACTCACTACTCTGCACTCACTATGCACTTACTACTCACTACTCTGCACTCACTACTCTGCACTCACTACTCACTACTCGGCACTCACCACTCTGTACTCACCACTCTGTACTCACCACTCTGTACTCACCACTCTGCACTCACCACTCTGCACTCACCACTCTGCACTCACCACTCTGCACTCACCACTCTGCACTCACCACTCTGCACTCACTACTCACTACTCGGCACTCACTACTCTGCACTCACTACTCGACACTCACTACTCGGCACTCACTACTCACTACTCTGCACTCACTACTCACTACTCTGCACTCACTACTCACTACTCTGCACTCACCACTCTGCACTCACCACTCTGCACTCACCACTCTGCACTCACCACTCTGCACTCACTGCTCACTACTCGGCACTCACTATTCGGCACTCACTACTCGGCACTCACTACTCGGCACTCACTACTCACTACTCTGCACTCACTACTCACTACTCTGCACTCACCACTCACTACTCTGCACTCACCAACTACTCTGCACTCACCACTCTGCACTCACCACTCTGCACTCACCACTCTGCACTCACCACTCTGCACTCACCACTCTGCACTCACCACTCACTACTCTGCACTCACTACTCTGCACTCACTACTCTGCACTCACTACACACTACTCTGAACTCACTACTCTGCACTCACTACTCACTACTCACTACTCTGCACTCACTACTCACTACTCTGCACTCACTACTCACTACTTGGCACTCACTACTCGGCACTCACTACTCGGCACTCACTACTCGGCACTCACTACTCTGCACTCACTACTCACTACTCTGCATTCACTACTCACTACTCACTACTCTTCTCTCACTACTCACTACTCTGCACTCACTATTCACTACTCACTACTCTGCCCTCACTACTCACTACTCTGCACTCACTACTCTGCACTCACTACTCTGCACTCACTACTCACTACTCTGCACTCACTATTCACTACTCTGCACTCACTACTTTGCACTCACTACTCACTACTCTGCACTCACTACTCTGTACTCACCACTCTGCACTCACCACTCTGCACTCACTACTCACTACTCTGCACTCACTACTCACTACTCTGCACTCACTACTCACCACTCACTACTCTGCACTCACTACTCTGCACTCACTACTCTGCACTCACTACTCTGCACTCACTACTCTGCACTCACTACTCACTACTCTGCACTCACTACTCACTACTCTGCACTCACTACTCTGCACTCACTACTCACTAGTCTGCACTCACTACTCACTACTCTGCACTCACTACTCACTACTCTGCACTCACTACTCTGCACTCACTATTCACTACTCTGCACTCACTACTCTGCACTCACTACTCTGCACTCACTACTCTGTACTCACCACTCTGCACTCACCACTCTGCACTCACCACTCTGCACTCATTACTCACTACTCTGCACTCACTACTCACCACTCACTACTCACTACTCACTACTCTGCACTCACTACTCACTACTCTGCACTCACTACTCTGCACTCACTACTCTGCACTCACTACTCTGCACTCACTACTCTGCACTCACTACTCACTACTCTGCACTCACTACTCTGCACTCACTACTCACTACTCAGCACTCACTACTCTGCACTCACTACTCTGCACTCACTACTCACTACTCTGCACTACCTACTCACTACTCTGCACTACCTACTCACTACCCTGCACTCACTACTCACTACTCTGCACTCACTACTCTGCACTCACTACTCTGCACTCACTACTCACTACTCTGCACTACCTACTCACTACTCTGCACTCACTACTCACTACTCTGCACTCACTACTCTGCACTCACTACTCTGCACTCACTACTCTGCACTCACTACACACTACTCTGAACTCACTTCTCTGCACTCACTACTCCCTACTCTGCACTCACTACTCACCACTCTGCACTCACCACTCTGCACTCACTGCTCACTACTCGGCACTCACTACTCTGCACTCACTACTCGGCACTCACTACTCTGCACTCACTACTCACTACGCTGCACTCCCTACTCACTACTCTGCACTCACCAACTACTCTGCACTCACCACTCTGCACTCACCACTCTGCACTCACCACTCTGCACTCACCACTCTGCACTCACCACTCTGTACTCACCACTCTGTACTCACCACTCTGCACTCACCACTCACCACTCTGCACTCACCACTCTGCACTCACCACTCTGCACTCACCACTCACCACTCACCACTCACCACTCACTACTCTGCACTCACTACTCACTACTCTGCACTCACTACTCTGCACTCACTACTCTGCACTCACTACACACTACTCTGAACTCACTACTCTGCACTCACTACTCACTACTCTGCACTCACTACTCTACACTCACTACTCACTACTCTGCACTCACTACTCACTACTCGGCACTCACTACTCGGCACTCACTACTCGGCACTCACTACTCGGCACTCACTACTCGGCACTCACTACTCGGCACTCACTACTCTGCACTCACTACTCACTACTCTGCACTCACTACTCACTACTCTGCATTCACTACTCACTACTCTTCCCTCACTACTCACTACTCTGCACTCACTACTCACTACTCACTACTCTGCCCTCACTACTCACTACTCTGCACTCACTACTCTGCACTCACTACTCTGCACTCACTACTCACTACTCTGCACTCACTATTCACTACTCTGCACTCACTACTCTGCACTCACTACTCACTACTCTGCACTCACCACTCTGCACTCACTACTCACTACTCTGCACTCACTACTCACTACTCTGCACTCACTACTCACCACTCACTACTCTGCACTCACTACTCACTACTCTGCACTCACTACTCTGCACTCACTACTCTGCACTCACTACTCTGCACTCACTACTCACTACTCTGCACTCACTACTCACTACTCTGCACTCACTACTCACTACTCTGCACTCACTACTCTGCACTCACTACTCACTACTCTGCACTCACTACTCACTACTCTGCACTCACTACTCTGCACTCACTATTCACTACTCTGCACTCACTACTCTGCACTCACTACTCACTACTCTGCACTCACTACTCCGTACTCACCACTCTGCACTCACCACTCTGCACTCATTACTCACTACTCTGCACTCACTACTCACCACTCACTACTCACTACTCTGCACTCACTACTCTGCACTCACTACTCTGCACTCACTACTCTGCACTCACTGCTCACTACTCTGCACTCACTACTCTGCACTCACTACTCACTACTCTGCACTCACTACTCTGCACTCACTACTCTGCACTCACTACTCACTACTCTGCACTACCTACTCACTACTCTGCACTCACTACTCACTACTCTGCACTACCTACTCACTACTCTGCACTCACTACTCTGCACTCACTACTCATTACTCTGCACTCACTACTCACTACTCTGCACTCACTACTCTGCACTCACTACTCGCTACTCTGCACTCACTACTCTGCACACACTACTCACTACTCACTATTCTGCACTCACTATTCTGCACTCACTACTCTGCACTCACTACTCTGCACTCACTATTCTGCACTCACTACTCTGCACTCACTACTCACTACTCTGCACTCACTACTCTGCACTCACTACTCACTACTCTGCACTCACTACTCACTACTCTGCACTCACTACTCTGCACTCACTACTCTGCACTCACTACTCACCACTCACTACTCTGCACTCACTACTCACTACTCTGCACTCACTACTCACTACTCTGCACTCACTATGCACTTACTACTCACTACTCTGCACTCACTACTCTGCACTCACTACTCACTACTCGGCACTCACTACTCTGCACTCACTACTCGGCACTCACTACTGGGCACTCACTACTCACTACTCTGCACTCACTACTCACTACTCTGCACTCACTACTCACTACTCTGCACTCACTACTCACTACTCTGCACTCACTACTCTGCACTCACTACTCACTACTCTGCACTCACTATGCACTTACTACTCACTACTCTGCACTCACTACTCTGCACTCACTACTCACTACTCGGCACTCACCACTCTGTACTCACCACTCTGTACTCACCACTCTGTACTCACCACTCTGCACTCACCACTCTGCACTCACCACTCTGCACTCACCACTCTGCACTCACCACTCTGCACTCACATCTCACCACTCACCACTCACTACTCTGCACTCACTACTCACTACTCTGCACTCACTACTCTGCACTCACTACTCTGCACTCACTACTCTGCACTCACTACACACTACTCTGAACTCACTACTCTGCACTCACTACTCACTACTCTGCACTCACTACTCACTACTCTGCACTCACTACTCACTACTCGGCACTCACTACTCGGCACTCACTACTCGGCACTCACTACTCGGCACTCACTACTCGGCACTCACTACTCGGCACTCACCACTCTGCACTCACCACTCTGTACTCACCACTCTGTACTCACCACTCACCACTCTGCACTCACCACTCTGCACTCACCACTCACCACTCACTACTCTGCAGTCACTACTCACTACTCTGCACTCACTACTCTGCACTCACTACTCTGCACTCACTACACACTACTCTGAACTCACTACTCTGCACTCACTACTCACTACTCTGCACTCACTACTCTACACTCACTACTCACTACTCTGCACTCACTACTCACTACTCGGCAATCACTACTCGGCACTCACTACTCGGCACTCACTACTCGGCACTCACTACTCACTACTCTGCACTCACTACTCACTACTCTGCATTCACTACTCACTACTCTTCCCTCACTACTCTGCACTCACTACTCACTACTCACTACTCTGCCCTCACTAGTCACTACTCTGCACTCACTACTCTGCACTCACTACTCTGCACTCACTACTCACTACTCTGCACTCACTATTCACTACTCTGCACTCACTACTCTGCACTCACTACTCACTACTCTGCACTCACTATTCTGTACTCACCACTCTGCACTCACCACTCTGCACTCACTACTCACTACTCTGCACTCACTACTCTGCACTCACTACTCTGCACTCACTACTCACTACTCTGCACTCACTATTCTGTACTCACCACTGTGCACTCACCACTCTGCACTCACTACTCACTACTGTGCACTCACTACTCACTACTCTGCACTCACTACTCACCACTCACTACTCTGCACTCACTACTCACTACTCTGCACTCACTACTCTGCACTCACTACTCTGCACTCACTACTCTGCACTCACTACTCTGCACTCACTACTCACTACTCTGCACTCACTACTCACTACTCTGCACTCACTACTCACTACTCTGCACTCACTACTCTGCACTCACTATTCACTACTCTGCACTCACTACTCTGCACTCACTACTCACTACTCTGCACTCACTACTCTGTACTCACCACTCTGCACTCACCACTCTGCACTCATTACTCACTACTCTGCACTCACTACTCACCACTCACTACTCTGCACTCACTACTCACTACTCTGCACTCACTACTCTGCACTCACTACTCTGCACTCACTACTCTGCACTCACTGCTCACTACTCTGCACTCACTACTCTGCACTCACTACTCACTACTCTGCACTCACTACTCTGCACTCACTACTCTGCACTCACTACTCACTACTCTGCACTACCTACTCACTACTCTGCACTCACTACTCACTACTCTGCACTCCCTACTCACTACTCTGCACTCACTACTCTGCACTCACTACTCATTACTCTGCATTCACTACTCACTACTCTGCACTCACTACTCTGCACTCACTACTCTGCACTCACTACTCGCTACTCTGCACTCACTACTCTGCACACACTACTCACTACTCACTATTCTGCACTCACTATTCTGCACTCACTACTCTGCACTCACTACTCTGCACTCACTATTCTGCACTCACTACTCTGCACTCACTACTCACTACTCTGCACTCACTACTCTGCACTCACTACTCACTACTCTGCACTCACTACTCACTACTCTGCACTCACTACTCTGCACTCACTACTCACTACTCTGCACTCACTACTCTGCACTCACTACTCTGCACTCACTACTCACCACTCACTACTCTGCACTCACTACTCACTACTCTGCACTCACTACTCACTACTCTGCACTCACTATGCACTTACTACTCACTACTCTGCACTCACTACTCTGCACTCACTACTCACTACTCGGCACTCACTACTCTGCACTCACTACTCGGCACTCACTACTCACTACTCTGCACTCACTACTCACTACTCTGCACTCACTACTCTGCACTCACTACTCACTACTCTGCACTCACTACTCTGCACTCACCACTCACTACTCTGCACTCACTACTCACTACTCTGCACTCACTACTCACTACTCTGCACTCACTATGCACTTACTACTCACTACTCTGCACTCACTACTCTGCACTCACTACTCACTACTCGGCACTCACCACTCTGTACTCACCTCTCTGTACTCACCACTCTGCACTCACCACTCTGCACTCACCACTCTGCACTCACCACTCACTACTCTGCACTCACTACTCACTACTCTGCACTCACTACTCTGCACTCACTACTCTGCACTCACTACTCTGCACTCACTACACACTACTCTGAACTCACTACTCTGCACTCACTACTCACTACTCTGCACTCACTACTCACTACTCTGCACTCACTACTCACTACTCGGCACTCACTACTCGGCACTCACTACTCGGCACTCACTACTCTGCACTCACTACTCGGCACTCACTACTCGGCACTCACTACTCGGCACTCACTACTCTGCACTCACTACTCACTACTCACTACTCTGCATTCACTACTCACTACTCACTACTCTTCCCTCACTACTCACTACTCTGCACTCACTACTCACTACTCACTACTCTGCCCTCACTACTCACTACTCTGCACTCACTACTCTGCACTCACTACTCTGCACTCACTACTCACTACTCTGCACTCACTATTCACTACTCTGCACTCACTACTCTGCACTCACTACTCACTACTCTGCACTCACTATTCTGTACTCACCACTCTGCACTCACCACTCTGCACTCACTACTCACTACTCTGCACTCACTACTCACTACTCTGCACTCACTACTCACCACTCACTACTCTGCACTCACTACTCACTACTCTGCACTCACTACTCTGCACTCACTACTCTGCACTCACTACTCTGCACTCACCACTCACCACTCACTACTCTGCACTCACTACTCACTACTCTGCACTCACTACTCTGCACTCACTACTCTGCACTCACTACTCTGCACTCACTACACACTACTCTGAACTCACTACTCTGCACTCACTACTCACTACTCTGCACTCACTACTCTACACTCACTACTCACTACTCTGCACTCACTACTCGGCACTCACTACTCGGCACTCACTACTCGGCACTCACTACTCGGCACTCACTACTCGGCACTCACTACACACTACTCTGAACTCACTACTCTGCACTCACTACTCACTACTCTGCACTCACTACTCTACACTCACTACTCACTACTCTGCACTCACTACTCGGCACTCACTACTCGGCACTCACTACTCGGCACTCACTACTCGGCACTCACTACTCGGCACTCACTACTCTGCACTCACTACTCTGCACTCACTACTCACTACTCTGCATTCACTACTCACTACTCTTCCCTCACTACTCACTACTCTGCACTCACTACTCACTACTCACTACTCTGCCCTCACTACTCACTACTCTGCACTCACTACTCTGCACTCACTACTCTGCACTCACTACTCACTACTCTGCACTCACTATTCACCACTCTGCACTCACCACTCTGCACTCACCACTCACTACTCTGCACTCACTACTCACTACTCTGCACTCACTACTCTGCACTCACTACTCTGCACTCACTACTCTGCACTCACTACACACTACTCTGAACTCACTACTCTGCACTCACTACTCACTACTCTGCACTCACTACTCACTACTCTGCACTCACTACTCACTACTCGGCACTCACTACTCGGCACTCACTACTCGGCACTCACTACTCTGCACTCACTACTCGGCACTCACTACTCGGCACTCACTACTCGGCACTCACTACTCTGCACTCACTACTCACTACTCACTACTCTGCATTCACTACTCACTACTCACTACTCTTCCCTCACTACTCACTACTCTGCACTCACTACTCACTACTCACTACTCTGCCCTCACTACTCACTACTCTGCACTCACTACTCTGCACTCACTACTCTGCACTCACTACTCACTACTCTGCACTCACTATTCACTACTCTGCACTCACTACTCTGCACTCACTACTCACTACTCTGCACTCACTATTCTGTACTCACCACTCTGCACTCACCACTCTGCACTCACTACTCACTACTCTGCACTCACTACTCACTACTCTGCACTCACTACTCACCACTCACTACTCTGCACTCACTACTCACTACTCTGCACTCACTACTCTGCACTCACTACTCTGCACTCACTACTCTGCACTCACCACTCACCACTCACTACTCTGCACTCACTACTCACTACTCTGCACTCACTACTCTGCACTCACTACTCTGCACTCACTACTCTGCACTCACTACACACTACTCTGAACTCACTACTCTGCACTCACTACTCACTACTCTGCACTCACTACTCTACACTCACTACTCACTACTCTGCACTCACTACTCGGCACTCACTACTCGGCACTCACTACTCGGCACTCACTACTCTGCACTCACTACTCTGCACTCACTGCTCACTACTCTGCACTCACTACTCTGCACTCACTACTCACTACTCTGCACTCACTACTCTGCACTCACTACTCTGCACTCACTACTCACTACTCTGCACTACCTACTCACTACTCTGCACTCACTACTCACTACTCTGCACTCCCTACTCACTACTCTGCACTCACTACTCTGCACTCACTACTCATTACTCTGCATTCACTACTCACTACTCTGCACTCACTACTCTGCACTCACTACTCTGCACTCACTACTCGCTACTCTGCACTCACTACTCTGCACACACTACTCACTACTCACTATTCTGCACTCACTATTCTGCACTCACTACTCTGCACTCACTACTCTGCACTCACTATTCTGCACTCACTACTCTGCACTCACTACTCACTACTCTGCACTCACTACTCTGCACTCACTACTCACTACTCTGCACTCACTACTCACTACTCTGCACTCACTACTCTGCACTCACTACTCACTACTCTGCACTCACTACTCTGCACTCACTACTCTGCACTCACTACTCACCACTCACTACTCTGCACTCACTACTCACTACTCTGCACTCACTACTCACTACTCTGCACTCACTATGCACTTACTACTCACTACTCTGCACTCACTACTCTGCACTCACTACTCACTACTCGGCACTCACTACTCTGCACTCACTACTCGGCACTCACTACTCACTACTCTGCACTCACTACTCACTACTCTGCACTCACTACTCTGCACTCACTACTCACTACTCTGCACTCACTACTCTGCACTCACCACTCACTACTCTGCACTCACTACTCACTACTCTGCACTCACTACTCACTACTCTGCACTCACTATGCACTTACTACTCACTACTCTGCACTCACTACTCTGCACTCACTACTCACTACTCGGCACTCACCACTCTGTACTCACCTCTCTGTACTCACCACTCTGCACTCACCACTCTGCACTCACCACTCTGCACTCACCACTCACTACTCTGCACTCACTACTCACTACTCTGCACTCACTACTCTGCACTCACTACTCTGCACTCACTACTCTGCACTCACTACACACTACTCTGAACTCACTACTCTGCACTCACTACTCACTACTCTGCACTCACTACTCACTACTCTGCACTCACTACTCACTACTCGGCACTCACTACTCGGCACTCACTACTCGGCACTCACTACTCTGCACTCACTACTCGGCACTCACTACTCGGCACTCACTACTCGGCACTCACTACTCTGCACTCACTACTCACTACTCACTACTCTGCATTCACTACTCACTACTCACTACTCTTCCCTCACTACTCACTACTCTGCACTCACTACTCACTACTCACTACTCTGCCCTCACTACTCACTACTCTGCACTCACTACTCTGCACTCACTACTCTGCACTCACTACTCACTACTCTGCACTCACTATTCACTACTCTGCACTCACTACTCTGCACTCACTACTCACTACTCTGCACTCACTATTCTGTACTCACCACTCTGCACTCACCACTCTGCACTCACTACTCACTACTCTGCACTCACTACTCACTACTCTGCACTCACTACTCACCACTCACTACTCTGCACTCACTACTCACTACTCTGCACTCACTACTCTGCACTCACTACTCTGCACTCACTACTCTGCACTCACCACTCACCACTCACTACTCTGCACTCACTACTCACTACTCTGCACTCACTACTCTGCACTCACTACTCTGCACTCACTACTCTGCACTCACTACACACTACTCTGAACTCACTACTCTGCACTCACTACTCACTACTCTGCACTCACTACTCTACACTCACTACTCACTACTCTGCACTCACTACTCGGCACTCACTACTCGGCACTCACTACTCGGCACTCACTACTCGGCACTCACTACTCGGCACTCACTACACACTACTCTGAACTCACTACTCTGCACTCACTACTCACTACTCTGCACTCACTACTCTACACTCACTACTCACTACTCTGCACTCACTACTCGGCACTCACTACTCGGCACTCACTACTCGGCACTCACTACTCGGCACTCACTACTCGGCACTCACTACTCTGCACTCACTACTCTGCACTCACTACTCACTACTCTGCATTCACTACTCACTACTCTTCCCTCACTACTCACTACTCTGCACTCACTACTCACTACTCACTACTCTGCCCTCACTACTCACTACTCTGCACTCACTACTCTGCACTCACTACTCTGCACTCACTACTCACTACTCTGCACTCACTATTCACCACTCTGCACTCACCACTCTGCACTCACCACTCACTACTCTGCACTCACTACTCACTACTCTGCACTCACTACTCTGCACTCACTACTCTGCACTCACTACTCTGCACTCACTACACACTACTCTGAACTCACTACTCTGCACTCACTACTCACTACTCTGCACTCACTACTCACTACTCTGCACTCACTACTCACTACTCGGCACTCACTACTCGGCACTCACTACTCGGCACTCACTACTCTGCACTCACTACTCGGCACTCACTACTCGGCACTCACTACTCGGCACTCACTACTCTGCACTCACTACTCACTACTCACTACTCTGCATTCACTACTCACTACTCACTACTCTTCCCTCACTACTCACTACTCTGCACTCACTACTCACTACTCACTACTCTGCCCTCACTACTCACTACTCTGCACTCACTACTCTGCACTCACTACTCTGCACTCACTACTCACTACTCTGCACTCACTATTCACTACTCTGCACTCACTACTCTGCACTCACTACTCACTACTCTGCACTCACTATTCTGTACTCACCACTCTGCACTCACCACTCTGCACTCACTACTCACTACTCTGCACTCACTACTCACTACTCTGCACTCACTACTCACCACTCACTACTCTGCACTCACTACTCACTACTCTGCACTCACTACTCTGCACTCACTACTCTGCACTCACTACTCTGCACTCACCACTCACCACTCACTACTCTGCACTCACTACTCACTACTCTGCACTCACTACTCTGCACTCACTACTCTGCACTCACTACTCTGCACTCACTACACACTACTCTGAACTCACTACTCTGCACTCACTACTCACTACTCTGCACTCACTACTCTACACTCACTACTCACTACTCTGCACTCACTACTCGGCACTCACTACTCGGCACTCACTACTCGGCACTCACTACTCGGCACTCACTACTCGGCACTCACTACTCTGCACTCACTACTCTGCACTCACTACTCACTACTCTGCATTCACTACTCACTACTCTTCCCTCACTACTCACTACTCTGCACTCACTACTCACTACTCACTACTCTGCCCTCACTACTCACTACTCTGCACTCACTACTCTGCACTCACTACTCACTACTCTGCACTCACTATTCACTACTCTGCACTCACTACTCTGCACTCACTACTCACTACTCTGCACTCACTATTCTGTACTCACCACTCTGCACTCACCACTCTGCACTCACTACTCACTACTCTGCACTCACTACTCACTACTCTGCACTCACTACTCTGCACTCACTACTCACTACTCTGCACTCACTATTCTGTACTCACCACTCTGCACTCACCACTCTGCACTCACTACTCACTACTCTGCACTCACTACTCACTACTCTGCACTCACTACTCACCACTCACTACTCTGCACTCACTACTCACTACTCTGCACTCACTACTCTGCACTCACTACTCTGCACTCACTACTCTGCACTCACTACTCACTACTCTGCACTCACTACTCACTACTCTGCACTCACTCCTCACTACTCTGCACTCACTACTCACTACTCTGCACTCACTACTCTGCACTCACTACTCACTACTCTGCACTCACTACTCTGCACTCACTATTCACTACTCTGCACTCACTACTCTGCACTCACTACTCACTACTCTGCACTCACTACTCTGTACTCACCACTCTGCACTCACCACTCTGCACTCATTACTCACTACTCTGCACTCACTACTCACCACTCACTACTCACTACTCTGCACTCACTACTCACTACTCTGCACTCACTACTCTGCACTCACTACTCTGCACTCACTGCTCACTACTCTGCACTCACTACTCTGCACTCACTACTCACTACTCTGCACTCACTACTCACTACTCTGCACTCACTACTCACCACTCACTACTCTGCACTCACTACTCTGCACTCACTACTCTGCACTCACTACTCTGCACTCACTACTCTGCACTCACTACTCACTACTCTGCACTCACTACTCACTACTCTGCACTCACTACTCTGCACTCACTACTCACTAGTCTGCACTCACTACTCACTACTCTGCACTCACTACTCACTACTCTGCACTCACTACTCTGCACTCACTATTCACTACTCTGCACTCACTACTCTGCACTCACTACTCTGCACTCACTACTCTGTACTCACCACTCTGCACTCACCACTCTGCACTCACCACTCTGCACTCATTACTCACTACTCTGCACTCACTACTCACCACTCACTACTCACTACTCACTACTCTGCACTCACTACTCACTACTCTGCACTCACTACTCTGCACTCACTACTCTGCACTCACTACTCTGCACTCACTACTCTGCACTCACTACTCACTACTCTGCACTCACTACTCTGCACTCACTACTCACTACTCAGCACTCACTACTCTGCACTCACTACTCTGCACTCACTACTCACTACTCTGCACTACCTACTCACTACTCTGCACTACCTACTCACTACCCTGCACTCACTACTCACTACTCTGCACTCACTACTCTGCACTCACTACTCTGCACTCACTACTCACTACTCTGCACTACCTACTCACTACTCTGCACTCACTACTCACTACTCTGCACTCACTACTCTGCACTCACTACTCTGCACTCACTACTCTGCACTCACTACACACTACTCTGAACTCACTTCTCTGCACTCACTACTCCCTACTCTGCACTCACTACTCACCACTCTGCACTCACCACTCTGCACTCACTGCTCACTACTCGGCACTCACTACTCTGCACTCACTACTCGGCACTCACTACTCTGCACTCACTACTCACTACGCTGCACTCCCTACTCACTACTCTGCACTCACCAACTACTCTGCACTCACCACTCTGCACTCACCACTCTGCACTCACCACTCTGCACTCACCACTCTGCACTCACCACTCTGTACTCACCACTCTGTACTCACCACTCTGCACTCACCACTCACCACTCTGCACTCACCACTCTGCACTCACCACTCTGCACTCACCACTCACCACTCACCACTCACCACTCACTACTCTGCACTCACTACTCACTACTCGGCACTCACTACTCTGCACTCACTACTCACTACTCTGCACTCACTACTCACTACTCTGCATTCACTACTCACTACTCTTCCCTCACTACTCACTACTCTGCACTCACTACTCACTACTCACTACTCTGCCCTCACTACTCACTACTCTGCACTCACTACTCTGCACTCACTACTCTGCACTCACTACTCACTACTCTGCACTCACTATTCACTACTCTGCACTCACTACTCTGCACTCACTACTCACTACTCTGCACTCACCACTCTGCACTCACTACTCACTACTCTGCACTCACTACTCACTACTCTGCACTCACTACTCACCACTCACTACTCTGCACTCACTACTCACTACTCTGCACTCACTACTCTGCACTCACTACTCTGCACTCACTACTCTGCACTCACTACTCACTACTCTGCACTCACTACTCACTACTCTGCACTCACTACTCACTACTCTGCACTCACAACTCTGCACTCACTACTCACTACTCTGCACTCACTACTCACTACTCTGCACTCACTACTCTGCACTCACTATTCACTACTCTGCACTCACTACTCTGCACTCACTACTCACTACTCTGCACTCACTACTCTGTACTCACCACTCTGCACTCACCACTCTGCACTCATTACTCACTACTCTGCACTCACTACTCACCACTCACTACTCACTACTCTGCACTCACTACTCTGCACTCACTACTCTGCACTCACTACTCTGCACTCACTGCTCACTACTCTGCACTCACTACTCTGCACTCACTACTCACTACTCTGCACTCACTACTCTGCACTCACTACTCTGCACTCACTACTCACTACTCTGCACTACCTACTCACTACTCTGCACTCACTACTCACTACTCTGCACTACCTACTCACTACTCTGCACTCACTACTCTGCACTCACTACTCATTACTCTGCACTCACTACTCACTACTCTGCACTCACTACTCTGCACTCACTACTCGCTACTCTGCACTCACTACTCTGCACACACTACTCACTACTCACTATTCTGCACTCACTATTCTGCACTCACTACTCTGCACTCACTACTCTGCACTCACTATTCTGCACTCACTACTCTGCACTCACTACTCACTACTCTGCACTCACTACTCTGCACTCACTACTCACTACTCTGCACTCACTACTCACTACTCTGCACTCACTACTCTGCACTCACTACTCTGCACTCACTACTCACCACTCACTACTCTGCACTCACTACTCACTACTCTGCACTCACTACTCACTACTCTGCACTCACTATGCACTTACTACTCACTACTCTGCACTCACTACTCTGCACTCACTACTCACTACTCGGCACTCACTACTCTGCACTCACTACTCGGCACTCACTACTGGGCACTCACTACTCACTACTCTGCACTCACTACTCACTACTCTGCACTCACTACTCACTACTCTGCACTCACTACTCACTACTCTGCACTCACTACTCTGCACTCACTACTCACTACTCTGCACTCACTATGCACTTACTACTCACTACTCTGCACTCACTACTCTGCACTCACTACTCACTACTCGGCACTCACCACTCTGTACTCACCACTCTGTACTCACCACTCTGTACTCACCACTCTGCACTCACCACTCTGCACTCACCACTCTGCACTCACCACTCTGCACTCACCACTCTGCACTCACATCTCACCACTCACCACTCACTACTCTGCACTCACTACTCACTACTCTGCACTCACTACTCTGCACTCACTACTCTGCACTCACTACTCTGCACTCACTACACACTACTCTGAACTCACTACTCTGCACTCACTACTCACTACTCTGCACTCACTACTCACTACTCTGCACTCACTACTCACTACTCGGCACTCACTACTCGGCACTCACTACTCGGCACTCACTACTCGGCACTCACTACTCCGCACTCACTACTCGGCACTCACCACTCTGCACTCACCACTCTGTACTCACCACTCTGTACTCACCACTCACCACTCTGCACTCACCACTCTGCACTCACCACTCACCACTCACTACTCTGCAGTCACTACTCACTACTCTGCACTCACTACTCTGCACTCACTACTCTGCACTCACTACACACTACTCTGAACTCACTACTCTGCACTCACTACTCACTACTCTGCACTCACTACTCTACACTCACTACTCACTACTCTGCACTCACTACTCACTACTCGGCAATCACTACTCGGCACTCACTACTCGGCACTCACTACTCGGCACTCACTACTCACTACTCTGCACTCACTACTCACTACTCTGCATTCACTACTCACTACTCTTCCCTCACTACTCTGCACTCACTACTCACTACTCACTACTCTGCCCTCACTACTCACTACTCTGCACTCACTACTCTGCACTCACTACTCTGCACTCACTACTCACTACTCTGCACTCACTATTCACTACTCTGCACTCACTACTCTGCACTCACTACTCACTACTCTGCACTCACTATTCTGTACTCACCACTCTGCACTCACCACTCTGCACTCACTACTCACTACTCTGCACTCACTACTCTGCACTCACTACTCTGCACTCACTACTCACTACTCTGCACTCACTATTCTGTACTCACCACTGTGCACTCACCACTCTGCACTCACTACTCACTACTGTGCACTCACTACTCACTACTCTGCACTCACTACTCACCACTCACTACTCTGCACTCACTACTCACTACTCTGCACTCACTACTCTGCACTCACTACTCTGCACTCACTACTCTGCACTCACTACTCACTACTCTGCACTCACTACTCACTACTCTGCACTCACTACTCACTACTCTGCACTCACTACTCTGCACTCACTATTCACTACTCTGCACTCACTACTCTGCACTCACTACTCACTACTCTGCACTCACTACTCTGTACTCACCACTCTGCACTCACCACTCTGCACTCATTACTCACTACTCTGCACTCACTACTCACCACTCACTACTCTGCACTCACTACTCACTACTCTGCACTCACTACTCTGCACTCACTACTCTGCACTCACTACTCTGCACTCACTGCTCACTACTCTGCACTCACTACTCTGCACTCACTACTCACTACTCTGCACTCACTACTCTGCACTCACTACTCTGCACTCACTACTCACTACTCTGCACTACCTACTCACTACTCTGCACTCACTACTCACTACTCTGCACTCCCTACTCACTACTCTGCACTCACTACTCTGCACTCACTACTCATTACTCTGCATTCACTACTCACTACTCTGCACTCACTACTCTGCACTCACTACTCTGCACTCACTACTCGCTACTCTGCACTCACTACTCTGCACACACTACTCACTACTCACTATTCTGCACTCACTATTCTGCACTCACTACTCTGCACTCACTACTCTGCACTCACTATTCTGCACTCACTACTCTGCACTCACTACTCACTACTCTGCACTCACTACTCTGCACTCACTACTCACTACTCTGCACTCACTACTCACTACTCTGCACTCACTACTCTGCACTCACTACTCACTACTCTGCACTCACTACTCTGCACTCACTACTCTGCACTCACTACTCACCACTCACTACTCTGCACTCACTACTCACTACTCTGCACTCACTACTCACTACTCTGCACTCACTATGCACTTACTACTCACTACTCTGCACTCACTACTCTGCACTCACTACTCACTACTCGGCACTCACTACTCTGCACTCACTACTCGGCACTCACTACTCACTACTCTGCACTCACTACTCACTACTCTGCACTCACTACTCTGCACTCACTACTCACTACTCTGCACTCACTACTCTGCACTCACCACTCACTACTCTGCACTCACTACTCACTACTCTGCACTCACTACTCACTACTCTGCACTCACTATGCACTTACTACTCACTACTCTGCACTCACTACTCTGCACTCACTACTCACTACTCGGCACTCACCACTCTGTACTCACCTCTCTGTACTCACCACTCTGCACTCACCACTCTGCACTCACCACTCTGCACTCACCACTCTGCACTCACCACTCACTACTCTGCACTCACTACTCACTACTCTGCACTCACTACTCTGCACTCACTACTCTGCACTCACTACTCTGCACTCACTACACACTACTCTGAACTCACTACTCTGCACTCACTACTCACTACTCTGCACTCACTACTCACTACTCTGCACTCACTACTCACTACTCGGCACTCACTACTCGGCACTCACTACTCGGCACTCACTACTCTGCACTCACTACTCGGCACTCACTACTCGGCACTCACTACTCGGCACTCACTACTCTGCACTCACTACTCACTACTCACTACTCTGCATTCACTACTCACTACTCACTACTCTTCCCTCACTACTCACTACTCTGCACTCACTACTCACTACTCACTACTCTGCCCTCACTACTCACTACTCTGCACTCACTACTCTGCACTCACTACTCTGCACTCACTACTCACTACTCTGCACTCACTATTCACTACTCTGCACTCACTACTCTGCACTCACTACTCACTACTCTGCACTCACTATTCTGTACTCACCACTCTGCACTCACCACTCTGCACTCACTACTCACTACTCTGCACTCACTACTCACTACTCTGCACTCACTACTCACCACTCACTACTCTGCACTCACTACTCACTACTCTGCACTCACTACTCTGCACTCACTACTCTGCACTCACTACTCTGCACTCACCACTCACCACTCACTACTCTGCACTCACTACTCACTACTCTGCACTCACTACTCTGCACTCACTACTCTGCACTCACTACTCTGCACTCACTACACACTACTCTGAACTCACTACTCTGCACTCACTACTCACTACTCTGCACTCACTACTCTACACTCACTACTCACTACTCTGCACTCACTACTCGGCACTCACTACTCGGCACTCACTACTCGGCACTCACTACTCGGCACTCACTACTCGGCACTCACTACTCTGCACTCACTACTCTGCACTCACTACTCACTACTCTGCATTCACTACTCACTACTCTTCCCTCACTACTCACTACTCTGCACTCACTACTCACTACTCACTACTCTGCCCTCACTACTCACTACTCTGCACTCACTACTCTGCACTCACTACTCTGCACTCACTACTCACTACTCTGCACTCACTATTCACTACTCTGCACTCACTACTCTGCACTCACTACTCACTACTCTGCACTCACTATTCTGTACTCACCACTCTGCACTCACCACTCTGCACTCACTACTCACTACTCTGCACTCACTACTCACTACTCTGCACTCACTACTCTGCACTCACTACTCACTACTCTGCACTCACTATTCTGTACTCACCACTCTGCACTCACCACTCTGCACTCACTACTCACTACTCTGCACTCACTACTCACTACTCTGCACTCACTACTCACCACTCACTACTCTGCACTCACTACTCACTACTCTGCACTCACTACTCTGCACTCACTACTCTGCACTCACTACTCTGCACTCACTACTCACTACTCTGCACTCACTACTCACTACTCTGCACTCACTCCTCACTACTCTGCACTCACTACTCACTACTCTGCACTCACTACTCTGCACTCACTACTCACTACTCTGCACTCACTACTCTGCACTCACTATTCACTACTCTGCACTCACTACTCTGCACTCACTACTCACTACTCTGCACTCACTACTCTGTACTCACCACTCTGCACTCACCACTCTGCACTCATTACTCACTACTCTGCACTCACTACTCACCACTCACTACTCACTACTCTGCACTCACTACTCACTACTCTGCACTCACTACTCTGCACTCACTACTCTGCACTCACTGCTCACTACTCTGCACTCACTACTCTGCACTCACTACTCACTACTCTGCACTCACTACTCTGCACTCACTACTCTGCACTCACTACTCACTACTCTGCACTACCTACTCACTACTCTGCACTCACTACTCACTACTCTGCACTCCCTACTCACTACTCTGCACTCACTACTCTGCACTCACTACTCTGCACTCACTACTCGCTACTCTGCACTCACTACTCTGCACACACTACTCACTACTCACTATTCTGCACTCACTATTCTGCACTCACTACTCTGCACTCACTACTCTGCACTCACTATTCTGCACTCACTACTCTGCACTCACTACTCACTACTCTGCACTCACTACTCTGCACTCACTACTCACTACTCTGCACTCACTACTCACTACTCTGCACTCACTACTCTGCACTCACTACTCACTACTCTGCACTCACTACTCTGCACTCACTACTCTGCACTCACTACTCACCACTCACTACTCTGCACTCACTACTCACTACTCTGCACTCACTACTCACTACTCTGCACTCACTATGCACTTACTACTCACTACTCTGCACTCACTACTCACTACTCTGCACTCACTACTCTGTACTCACCACTCTGCACTCACCACTCTGCACTCATTACTCACTACTCTGCACTCACTACTCACCACTCACTACTCACTACTCTGCACTCACTACTCACTACTCTGCACTCACTACTCTGCACTCACTACTCTGCACTCACTACTCTGCACTCACTGCTCACTACTCTGCACTCACTACTCTGCACTCACTACTCACTACTCTGCACTCACTACTCTGCACTCACTACTCTGCACTCACTACTCACTACTCTGCACTACCTACTCACTACTCTGCACTCACTACTCACTACTCTGCACTCCCTACTCACTACTCTGCACTCACTACTCTGCACTCACTACTCGCTACTCTGCACTCACTACTCTGCACACACTACTCACTACTCACTATTCTGCACTCACTATTCTGCACTCACTACTCACTACTCGGCACTCACTACTCTGCACTCACTACTCGGCACTCACTACTCACTACTCTGCACTCACTACTCACTACTCTGCACTCACTACTCACTACTCTGCACTCACTACTCACTACTCTGCACTCACTACTCTGCACTCACCACTCACTACTCTGCACTCACTACTCACTACTCTGCACTCACTACTCACTACTCTGCACTCACTATGCACTTACTACTCACTACTCTGCACTCACTACTCTGCACTCACTACTCACTACTCGGCACTCACCACTCTGTACTCACCACTCTGTACTCACCACTCTGTACTCACCACTCTGCACTCACCACTCTGCACTCACCACTCTGCACTCACCACTCTGCACTCACCACTCACCACTCACTACTCTGCACTCACTACTCACTACTCTGCACTCACTACTCTGCACTCACTACTCTGCACTCACTACTCTGCACTCACTACTCTGCACTCACTACTCACTACTCTGAACTCACTACTCTGCACTCACTACTCACTACTCTGCACTCACTACTCACTACTCTGCACTCACTACTCACTACTCGGCACTCACTACTCGGCACTCACTACTCGGCACTCACTACTTGGCACTCACTACTCTGCACTCACTACTCGGCACTCACTACTCGGCACTCACTACTCGGCACTCACTACTCTGCACTCACTACTCACTACTCTGCACTCACTACTCACTACTCTGCATTCACTACTCACTACTCACTACTCTTCCCTCACTACTCACTACTCTGCACTCACTACTCACTACTCTGCCCTCACTACTCACTACTCTGCACTCACTACTCTGCACTCACTACTCTGCACTCACTACTCACTACTCTGCACTCACTATTCACTACTCTGCACTCACTACTCTGCACTCACTACTCACTACTCTGCACTCACTATTCTGTACTCACCACTCTGCACTCACCACTCTGCACTCACTACTCACTACTCTGCACTCACTACTCACTACTCTGCACTCACTACTCACCACTCACTACTCTGCACTCACTACTCACTACTCTGCACTCACTACTCTGCACTCACTACTCTGCACTCACTACTCACTACTCTGCACTCACTACTCACTACTCTGCACTCACTACTCACTACTCTGCACTCACTACTCACTACTCTGCACTCACTACTCTGCATTCACTACTCACTACTCTTCCCTCACTACTCACTACTCTGCACTCACTACTCTGCACTCACTACTCTGCACTCACTACTCACTACTCTGCACTCACTACTCACTACTCTGCACTCACTACTCACTACTCTGCACTCACTACTCACTACTCTGCACTCACTACTCTGCATTCACTACTCACTACTCTTCCCTCACTACTCACTACTCTGCACTCACTACTCACTACTCACTACTCTGCCCTCACTACTCACTACTCTGCACTCACTACTCTGCACTCACTACTCTGCACTCACTACTCACTACTCTGCACTCACTATTCACTACTCTGCACTCACTACTCTGCACTCACTACTCACTACTCTGCACTCACTATTCTGTACTCACCACTCTGCACTCACCACTCTGCACTCACTACTCACTACTCTGCACTCACTACTCACTACTCTGCACTCACTACTCTGCACTCACTACTCACTACTCTGCACTCACTATTCTGTACTCACCACTCTGCACTCACCACTCTGCACTCACTACTCACTACTCTGCACTCACTACTCACTACTCTGCACTCACTACTCACCACTCACTACTCTGCACTCACTACTCACTACTCTGCACTCACTACTCTGCACTCACTACTCTGCACTCACTACTCTGCACTCACTACTCACTACTCTGCACTCACTACTCACTACTCTGCACTCACTCCTCACTACTCTGCACTCACTACTCACTACTCTGCACTCACTACTCTGCACTCACTACTCACTACTCTGCACTCACTACTCTGCACTCACTATTCACTACTCTGCACTCACTACTCTGCACTCACTACTCACTACTCTGCACTCACTACTCTGTACTCACCACTCTGCACTCACCACTCTGCACTCATTACTCACTACTCTGCACTCACTACTCACCACTCACTACTCACTACTCTGCACTCACTACTCACTACTCTGCACTCACTACTCTGCACTCACTACTCTGCACTCACTGCTCACTACTCTGCACTCACTACTCTGCACTCACTACTCACTACTCTGCACTCACTACTCTGCACTCACTACTCTGCACTCACTACTCACTACTCTGCACTACCTACTCACTACTCTGCACTCACTACTCACTACTCTGCACTCCCTACTCACTACTCTGCACTCACTACTCTGCACTCACTACTCTGCACTCACTACTCGCTACTCTGCACTCACTACTCTGCACACACTACTCACTACTCACTATTCTGCACTCACTATTCTGCACTCACTACTCTGCACTCACTACTCTGCACTCACTATTCTGCACTCACTACTCTGCACTCACTACTCACTACTCTGCACTCACTACTCTGCACTCACTACTCACTACTCTGCACTCACTACTCACTACTCTGCACTCACTACTCTGCACTCACTACTCACTACTCTGCACTCACTACTCTGCACTCACTACTCTGCACTCACTACTCACCACTCACTACTCTGCACTCACTACTCACTACTCTGCACTCACTACTCACTACTCTGCACTCACTATGCACTTACTACTCACTACTCTGCACTCACTACTCACTACTCTGCACTCACTACTCTGTACTCACCACTCTGCACTCACCACTCTGCACTCATTACTCACTACTCTGCACTCACTACTCACCACTCACTACTCACTACTCTGCACTCACTACTCACTACTCTGCACTCACTACTCTGCACTCACTACTCTGCACTCACTACTCTGCACTCACTGCTCACTACTCTGCACTCACTACTCTGCACTCACTACTCACTACTCTGCACTCACTACTCTGCACTCACTACTCTGCACTCACTACTCACTACTCTGCACTACCTACTCACTACTCTGCACTCACTACTCACTACTCTGCACTCCCTACTCACTACTCTGCACTCACTACTCTGCACTCACTACTCGCTACTCTGCACTCACTACTCTGCACACACTACTCACTACTCACTATTCTGCACTCACTATTCTGCACTCACTACTCACTACTCGGCACTCACTACTCTGCACTCACTACTCGGCACTCACTACTCACTACTCTGCACTCACTACTCACTACTCTGCACTCACTACTCACTACTCTGCACTCACTACTCACTACTCTGCACTCACTACTCTGCACTCACCACTCACTACTCTGCACTCACTACTCACTACTCTGCACTCACTACTCACTACTCTGCACTCACTATGCACTTACTACTCACTACTCTGCACTCACTACTCTGCACTCACTACTCACTACTCGGCACTCACCACTCTGTACTCACCACTCTGTACTCACCACTCTGTACTCACCACTCTGCACTCACCACTCTGCACTCACCACTCTGCACTCACCACTCTGCACTCACCACTCACCACTCACTACTCTGCACTCACTACTCACTACTCTGCACTCACTACTCTGCACTCACTACTCTGCACTCACTACTCTGCACTCACTACTCTGCACTCACTACTCACTACTCTGAACTCACTACTCTGCACTCACTACTCACTACTCTGCACTCACTACTCACTACTCTGCACTCACTACTCACTACTCGGCACTCACTACTCGGCACTCACTACTCGGCACTCACTACTCGGCACTCACTACTCGGCACTCACTACTCTGCACTCACTACTCGGCACTCACTACTCGGCACTCACTACTCGGCACTCACTACTCTGCACTCACTACTCACTACTCTGCACTCACTACTCACTACTCTGCATTCACTACTCACTACTCACTACTCTTCCCTCACTACTCACTACTCTGCACTCACTACTCACTACTCTGCCCTCACTACTCACTACTCTGCACTCACTACTCTGCACTCACTACTCTGCACTCACTACTCACTACTCTGCACTCACTATTCACTACTCTGCACTCACTACTCTGCACTCACTACTCACTACTCTGCACTCACTATTCTGTACTCACCACTCTGCACTCACCACTCTGCACTCACTACTCACTACTCTGCACTCACTACTCACCACTCACTACTCTGCACTCACTACTCACTACTCTGCACTCACTACTCTGCACTCACTACTCTGCACTCACTACTCACTACTCTGCACTCACTACTCACTACTCTGCACTCACTACTCACTACTTTGCACTCACTACTCACTACTCTGCACTCACTACTCTGCACTCACTACTCACTACTCTGCACTCACTACTCACTACTCTGCACTACCTACTCACTACTCTGCACTCACTACTCACTACTCTGCACTCCCTACTCACTACTCTGCACTCACTACTCTGCACTCACTACTCTGCACTCACTACTCATTACTCTGCACTCACTACTCACTACTCTGCACTCACTACTCTGCACTCACTACTCTGCACTCACTACTCGCTACTCTGCACTCACTACTCTGCACACACTACTCACTACTCACTATTCTGCACTCACTATTCTGCACTCACTACTCTGCACTCACTACTCTGCACTCACTATTCTGCACTCACTACTCTGCACTCACTACTCACTACTCTGCACTCACTACTCTGCACTCACTACTCACTACTCTGCACTCACTACTCACTACTCTGCACTCACTACTCTGCACTCACTACTCACTACTCTGCACTCACTACTCTGCACTCACTACTCTGCACTCACTAATCACCACTCACTACTCTGCACTCACTACTCACTACTCTGCACTCACTACTCACTACTCTGCACTCACTATGCACTTACTACTCACTACTCTGCACTCACTACTCTGCACTCACTACTCACTACTCGGCACTCACTACTCTGCACTCACTACTCGGCACTCACTACTCGGCACTCACTACTCGGCACTCACTACTCACTACTCTGCACTCACTACTCTGCACTCACTACTCACCACTCACTACTCTGCACTCACTACTCACTACTCTGCACTCACTATGCACTTACTACTCACTACTCTGCACTCACTACTCTGCACTCACTACTCACTACTCGGCACTCACCACTCTGTACTCACCACTCTGTACTCACCACTCTGCACTCACCACACTGCACTCACCACTCTGCACTCGCCACTCTGCACTCACCACTCTGCACTCACCACTCTGCACTCACCACTCTGCACTCACCACTCTGCACTCACCACTCACTACTCTGCACTCACTACTCACTACTCGGCACTCACTACTCGGCACTCACTACTCACTATTGTGCACTCACTACTCACTACTCTGCATTCACTAATCACTACTCTTCCCTCACTACTCACTACTCTGCACTCACTACTCACTACTCTGCCCTCACTACTCACTACTCTGCACTCACTACTCTGCACTCACTACTCTGCACTCACTACTCACTACTCTGCACTCACTATTCACTACTCTGCACTCACTACTCTGCACTCACTACTCACTACTCTGCACTCACTATTCTGTACTCACCACTCTGCACTCACCACTCTGCACTCACTACTCACTACTCTGCACTCACTACTCACTACTCTGCACTCACTACTCACCACTCACTACTCTGCACTCACTACTCACTACTCTGCACTCACTACTCTGCACTCACTACTCTGCACTCACTACTCTGCACTCACTACTCTGCACTCACTACTCACTACTCTGCACTCACTACTCACTACTCTGCACTCACTACTCACTACTCTGCACTCACTACTCTGCACTCACTACTCACTACTCTGCACTCACTACTCTGCACTCACTATTCACTACTCTGCACTCACTACTCTGCACTCACTACTCACTACTCTGCACTCACTACTCTGTACTCACCACTCTGCACTCACCACTCTGCACTCATTACTCACTACTCTGCACTCACTACTCACCACTCACTACTCACTACTCTGCACTCACTACTCACTACTCTGCACTCACTACTCTGCACTCACTACTCTGCACTCACTACTCTGCACTCACTACTCTGCACTCACTGCTCACTACTCTGCACTCACTACTCTGCACTCACTACTCACTACTCTGCACTCACTACTCTGCACTCACTACTCTGCACTCACTACTCACTACTCGGCACTCACCACTCTGTACTCACCACTCTGTACTCACCACTCTGCACTCACCACACTGCACTCACCACTCTGCACTCGCCACTCTGCACTCACCACTCTGCACTCACCACTCTGCACTCACCACTCTGCACTCACCACTCTGCACTCACCACTCTGCACTCACTACTCACTACTCGGCACTCACTACTCGGCACTCACTACTCGGCACTCACTACTCGGCACTCACTACTCTGCACTCACTACTCACTACTCTGCACTCACTACTCACTACTCTGCATTCACTACTCACTACTCTTCCCTCACTACTCACTACTCTGCACTCACTACTCACTACTCACTACTCTGCCCTCACTACTCACTACTCTGCACTCACTACTCTGCACTCACTACTTTGCACTCACTACTCACTACTCTGCACTCACTATTCACTACTCTGCACTCACTACTCTGCACTCACTACTCACTACTCTGCACTCACTATTCTGTACTCACCACTCTGCACTCACCACTCTGCACTCACTACTCACTACTCTGCACTCACTACTCACTACTCTGCACTCACTACTCACCACTCACTACTCTGCACTCACTACTCACTACTCTGCACTCACTACTCTGCACTCACTACTCTGCACTCACTACTCACTACTCTGCACTCACTACTCTGCACTCACTACTCACTACTCACTACTCACTACTCACTACTCTGCACTCACTACTCTGCACTCACTACTCACTACTCTGCACTCACTACTCACTACTCTGCACTCACTACTCTGCACTCACTATTCACTACTCTGCACTCACTACTCTGCACTCACTACTCACTACTCTGCACTCACTACTCTGTACTCACCACTCTGCACTCACCACTCTGCACTCATTACTCACTACTCTGCACTCACTACTCACCACTCACTACTCACTACTCTGCACTCACTACTCACTACTCTGCACTCACTACTCTGCACTCACTACTCTGCACTCACTGCTCACTACTCTGCACTCACTACTCTGCACTCACTACTCACTACTCTGCACTCACTACTCTGCACTCACTACTCACTACTCTGCACTACCTACTCACTACTCTGCACTCACTACTCACTACTCTGCACTCCCTACTCACTACTCTGCACTCACTACTCTGCACTCACTACTCATTACTCTGCACTCACTACTCACTACTCTGCACTCACTACTCTGCACTCACTACTCTGCACTCACTACTCGCTACTCTGCACTCACTACTCTGCACACACTACTCACTACTCACTATTCTGCACTCACTATTCTGCACTCACTACTCTGCACTCACTACTCTGCACTCACTATTCTGCACTCACTACTCTGCACTCACTACTCACTACTCTGCACTCACTACTCTGCACTCACTACTCACTACTCTGCACTCACTACTCACTACTCTGCACTCACTACTCTGCACTCACTACTCACTACTCTGCACTCACTACTCTGCACTCACTACTCTGCACTCACTACTCACTACTCACTACTCTGCACTCACTACTCACTACTCTGCACTCACTATGCACTTACTACTCACTACTCTGCACTCACTACTCTGCACTCACTACTCACTACTCGGCACTCACTACTCTGCACTCACTACTCGGCACTCACTACTCGGCACTCACTACTCACTACTCTGCACTTACTACTCACTACTCTGCACTCACTACTCACTACTCTGCACTCACTACTCACTACTCTGCACTCACCACTCACTACTCTGCACTCACTACTCACTACTCTGCACTCACTACTCACTACTCTGCACTCACTATGCACTTACTACTCACTACTCTGCACTCACTACTCTGCACTCACTACTCACTACTCGGCACTCACCACTCTGTACTCATCACTCTGTACTCACCACTCTGTATTCACCACTCTGCACTCACCACTCTGCACTCACCACTCTGCACTCACCACTCTGCACTCACCACTCTGCACTCACCACTCACTACTCTGCATTCACTAATCACTACTCTTCCCTCACTACTCACTACTCTGCACTCACTACTCACTACTCACTACTCTGCCCTCACTACTCACTACTCTGCACTCACTACTCTGCACTCACTACTCTGCACTCACTACTCACTACTCTGCACTCACTATTCACTACTCTGCACTCACTACTCTGCACTCACTACTCACTACTCTGCACTCACTATTCTGTACTCACCACTCTGCACTCACCACTCTGCACTCACTACTCACTACTCTGCACTCACTACTCACTACTCTGCACTCACTACTCACCACTCACTACTCTGCACTCACTACTCACTACTCTGCACTCACTACTCTGCACTCACTACTCTGCACTCACTACTCTGCACTCACTACTCTGCACTCACTACTCACTACTCTGCACTCACTACTCACTACTCTGCACTCACTACTCACTACTCTGCACTCACTACTCTGCACTCACTACTCACTACTCTGCACTCACTACTCTGCACTCACTATTCACTACTCTGCACTCACTACTCTGCACTCACTACTCACTACTCTGCACTCACTACTCTGTACTCACCACTCTGCACTCACCACTCTGCACTCATTACTCACTACTCTGCACTCACTACTCACCACTCACTACTCACTACTCTGCACTCACTACTCACTACTCTGCACTCACTACTCTGCACTCACTACTCTGCACTCACTACTCTGCACTCACTGCTCACTACTCTGCACTCACTACTCTGCACTCACTACTCACTACTCTGCACTCACTACTCTGCACTCACTACTCTGCACTCACTACTCACTACTCGGCACTCACCACTCTGTACTCACCACTCTGTACTCACCACTCTGCACTCACCACACTGCACTCACCACTCTGCACTCGCCACTCTGCACTCACCACTCTGCACTCACCACTCTGCACTCACCACTCTGCACTCACCCCTCTGCACTCACCACTCTGCACTCACTACTCACTACTCGGCACTCACTACTCGGCACTCACTACTCGGCACTCACTACTCGGCACTCACTACTCGGCACTCACTACTCTGCACTCACTACTCACTACTCTGCACTCACTACTCACTACTCTGCATTCACTACTCACTACTCTTCCCTCACTACTCACTACTCTGCACTCACTACTCACTACTCACTACTCTGCCCTCACTACTCACTACTCTGCACTCACTACTCTGCACTCACTACTTTGCACTCACTACTCACTACTCTGCACTCACTATTCACTACTCTGCACTCAGTACTCTGCACTCACTACTCACTACTCTGCACTCACTATTCTGTACTCACCACTCTGCACTCACCACTCTGCACTCACTACTCACTACTCTGCACTCACTACTCACTACTCTGCACTCACTACTCACCACTCACTACTCTGCACTCACTACTCACTACTCTGCACTCACTACTCTGCACTCACTACTCTGCACTCACTACTCTGCACTCACTACTCACTACTCTGCACTCACTACTCTGCACTCACTACTCACTACTCACTACTCTGCACTCACTACTCTGCACTCACTACTCACTACTCTGCACTCACTACTCACTACTCTGCACTCACTACTCTGCACTCACTATTCACTACTCTGCACTCACTACTCTGCACTCACTACTCACTACTCTGCACTCACTACTCTGTACTCACCACTCTGCACTCACCACTCTGCACTCATTACTCACTACTCTGCACTCACTACTCACCACTCACTACTCACTACTCTGCACTCACTACTCACTACTCTGCACTCACTACTCTGCACTCACTACTCTGCACTCACTGCTCACTACTCTGCACTCACTACTCTGCACTCACTACTCACTACTCTGCACTCACTACTCTGCACTCACTACTCACTACTCTGCACTACCTACTCACTACTCTGCACTCACTACTCACTACTCTGCACTCCCTACTCACTACTCTGCACTCACTACTCTGCACTCACTACTCATTACTCTGCACTCACTACTCACTACTCTGCACTCACTACTCTGCACTCACTACTCTGCACTCACTACTCTGCACTCACTACTCGCTACTCTGCACTCACTACTCTGCACACACTACTCACTACTCACTATTCTGCACTCACTATTCTGCACTCACTACTCTGCACTCACTACTCTGCACTCACTATTCTGCACTCACTACTCTGCACTCACTACTCACTACTCTGCACTCACTACTCTGCACTCACTACTCACTACTCTGCACTCACTACTCACTACTCTGCACTCACTACTCTGCACTCACTACTCACTACTCTGCACTCACTACTCTGCACTCACTACTCACTACTCACTACTCTGCACTCACTACTCACTACTCTGCACTCACTATGCACTTACTACTCACTACTCTGCACTCACTACTCTGCACTCACTACTCACTACTCGGCACTCACTACTCTGCACTCACTACTCGGCACTCACTACTCGGCACTCACTACTCACTACTCTGCACTTACTACTCACTACTCTGCACTCACTACTCACTACTCTGCACTCACTACTCACTACTCTGCACTCACCACTCACTACTCTGCACTCACTACTCACTACTCTGCACTCACTACTCACTACTCTGCACTCACTATGCACTTACTACTCACTACTCTGCACTCACTACTCTGCACTCACTACTCACTACTCGGCACTCACCACTCTGTACTCACCACTCTGTACTCACCACTCTGTATTCACCACTCTGCACTCACCACTCTGCACTCACCACTCTGCACTCACCACTCTGCACTCACCACTCTGCACTCACCACTCTGCACTCACCACTCACCACTCACCACTCACCACTCACCACTCACCACTCACTACTCTGCACTCACTACTCACTACTCTGCACTCACTACTCTGCACTCACTACTCTGCACTCACTACTCTGCACTCACTACACACTACTCTGAACTCACTACTCTGCACTCACTACTCACTACTCTGCACTCACTACTCACTACTCTGCACTCACTACTCACTACTCTGCACTCACTACTCACTACTCGGCACTCACTACTCGGCACTCACTACTCGGCACTCACTACTCGGCACTCACTACTCGGCACTCACTACTCTGCACTCACTACTCTGCACTCACTACTCACTACTCTGCACTCACTACTCACTACTCTGCATTCACTACTCACTACTCACTACTCTTCCCTCACTACTCACTACTCTGCACTCACTACTCACTACTCACTACTCTGCCCTCACTACTCACTTCACTGCACTCACTACTCTGCACTCACTACTCTGCACTCACTACTCACTACTCTGCACTCACTATTCACTACTCTGCACTCACTACTCTGCACTCACTACTCTGCACTCACTACTCTGCACTCACTACTCGCTACTCTGCACTCACTACTCTGCACACACTACTCACTACTCACTATTCTGCACTCACTATTCTGCACTCACTACTCTGCACTCACTACTCTGCACTCACTATTCTGCACTCACTACTCTGCACTCACTACTCACTACTCGGCACTCACTACTCTGCACTCACTACTCACTACTCTGCACTCACTACTCACTACTCTGCACTCACTACTCTGCACTCACTACTCACTACTCTGCACTCACTACTCTGCACTCACTACTCACCACTCACTACTCTGCACTCACTACTCACTACTCTGCACTCACTACTCACTACTCTGCACTCACTATGCACTTACTACTCACTACTCTGCACTCACTACTCTGCACTCACTACTCACTACTCGGCACTCACTACTCTGCACTCACTACTCAGCACTCACTACTCGGCACTCACTACTCACTACTCTGCACTCACTACTCACTACTCTGCACTCACTACTCACTACTCTGCACTCACTACTCTGCACTCACCACTCACTACTCTGCACTCACTACTCACTACTCTGCACTCACTACTCACTACTCTGCACTCACTATGCACTTACTACTCACTACTCTGCACTCACTACTCACTACTCGGCACTCACCACTCTGTACTCACCACTCTGTACTCACCACTCTGTACTCACCACTCTGCACTCACCACTCTGCACTCACCACTCTGCACTCACCACTCTGCACTCACCACTCTGCACTCACCACTCTGCACTCACCACTCACCACTCACTACTCTGCACTCACTACTCTGCACTCACTACTCTGCACTCACTACTCTGCACTCACTACACACTACTCTGAACTCACTACTCTGCACTCACTACACACTACTCTGAACTCACTACTCTGCACTCACTACTCACTACTCTGCACTCACTACTCACTACTCTGCACTCACTACTCACTACTCGGCACTCACTACTCGGCACTCACTACTCGGCACTCACTACTCGGCACTCACTACTCGGCACTCACTACTCTGCACTCACTACTCGGCACTCACTACTCGGCACTCACTACTCGGCACTCACTACTCTGCACTCACTACTCACTACTCTGCACTCACTACTCACTACTCTGCATTCACTACTCACTACTCACTACTCTTCCCTCACTACTCACTACTCTGCACTCACTACTCACTACTCACTACTCTGCCCTCACTACTCACTTCTCTGCACTCACTACTCTGCACTCACTACTCACTACTCTGCACTCACTATTCACTACTCTGCACTCACTATTCTGCACTCACTACTCACTACTCTGCACTCACTATTCTGTACTCACCACTCTGCACTCACCACTCTGCACTCACTACTCACTACTCTGCACTCACTACTCACTACTCTGCACTCACTACCCACCACTCACTACTCTGCACTCACTACTCACTACTCTGCACTCACTACTCTGCACTCACTACTCTGCACTCACTACTCACTACTCTGCACTCACTACTCACTACTCTGCACTCACTACTCACTACTCTGCACTCACTACTCTGCACTCACTACTCACTACTCTGCACTCACTACTCACTACTCTGCACTACCTACTCACTACTCTGCACTCACTACTCACTACTCTGCACTCCCTACTCACTACTCTGCACTCACTACTCTGCAATCACTACTCTGCACTCACTACTCATTACTCTGCACTCACTACTCACTACTCTGCACTCACTACTCTGCACTCACTACTCTGCACTCACTACTCTGCACTCACTACTCGCTACTCTGCACTCACTACTCTGCACACACTACTCACTACTCACTATTCTGCACTCACTATTCTGCACTCACTACTCTGCACTCACTATTCTGCACTCACTACTCTGCACTCACTACTCACTACTCACTACTCTGCACTCACTACTCACTACTCTGCACTCACTACTCACTACTCTGCACTCACTACTCTGCACTCACTACTCTGCACTCACTACTCTGCACTCACTACTCTGCACTCACTACTCACCACTCACTACTCTGCACTCACTACTCACTACTCTGCACTCACTACTCACTACTCTGCACTCACTACTCACTACTCGGCACTCACTACTCGGCACTCACTACTCGGCACTCACTACTCGGCACTCACTACTCGGCACTCACTACTCGGCACTCACTACTCGGCACTCACTACTCGGCACTCACTACTCGGCACTCACTACTCTGCACTCACTACTCACTACTCTGCACTCACTACTCACTACTCTGCATTCACTACTCACTACTCACTACTCTTCCCTCACTACTCACTACTCTGCACTCACTACTCACTACTCACTACTCTGCCCTCACTACTCACTTCTCTGCACTCACTACTCACTACTCTGCACTCACTATTCACTACTCTGCACTCACTATTCTGCACTCACTACTCACTACTCTGCACTCACTATTCTGTACTCACCACTCTGCACTCACCACTCTGCACTCACTACTCACTACTCTGCACTCACTACTCACTACTCTGCACTCACTACCCACCACTCACTACTCTGCACTCACTACTCACTACTCTGCACTCACTACTCTGCACTCACTACTCTGCACTCACTACTCTGCACTCACTACTCACTACTCTGCACTCACTACTCACTACTCTGCACTCACTACTCTGCACTCACTACTCACTACTCTGCACTCACTACTCACTACTCTGCACTACCTACTCACTACTCTGCACTCACTACTCACTACTCTGCACTCCCTACTCACTACTCTGCACTCACTACTCTGCAATCACTACTCTGCACTCACTACTCATTACTCTGCACTCACTACTCACTACTCTGCACTCACTACTCTGCACTCACTACTCTGCACTCACTACTCTGCACTCACTACTCTGCACTCACTACTCGCTACTCTGCACTCACTACTCTGCACACACTACTCACTACTCACTATTCTGCACTCACTATTCTGCACTCACTACTCTGCACTCACTACTCACTACTCACTACTCACTACTCACTACTCTGCACTCACTACTCACTACTCTGCACTCACTACTCACTACTCTGCACTCACTACTCTGCACTCACTACTCACTACTCTGCACTCACTACTCTGCACTCACTACTCTGCACTCACTACTCACCACTCACTACTCTGCACTCACTACTCACTACTCTGCACTCACTACTCACTACTCTGCACTCACTATGCACTTACTACTCACTACTCTGCACTCACTACTCTGCACTCACTACTCACTACTCGGCACTCACTACTCTGCACTCACTACTCGGCACTCACTACTCGGCACTCACTACTCGGCACTCACTTCTCACTACTCTGCACTCACTACTCACTACTCTGCACTCACTACTCACTACTCTGCACTCACTACTCACCACTCACTACTCTGCACTCACTACTCACTACTCTGCACTCACTACTCACTACTCTGCACTTACTATGCACTTACTACTCACTACTCTGCACTCACTACTCTGCACTCACTACTCACTACTCGGCACTCACCACTCTGTACTCACCACTCTGCACTCACCACTCTGCACTCACCACTCTGCACTCACCACTCTGCACTCACCACTCTGCACTCACCACTCTGCACTCACCACTCTGCACTCACCACTCTGCACTCACCACTCACCACTCACTACTCTGCACTCACTACTCACTACTCTGCACTCACTACTCTGCACTCACTACTCTGCACTCACTACTCTGCACTCACTACACACTACTCTGAACTCACTACTCTGCACTCACTACTCACTACTCTGCACTCACTACTCACTACTCTGCACTCACTACTCACTACTCTGCACTCACTACTCACTACTCGGCACTCACTACTCGGCACTCACTACTTGGCACTCACTACTCGGCACTCACTACTCTGCACTCACTACTCGGCACTCACTACTTGGCACTCACTACTCGGCACTCACTACTCTGCACTCACTACTCTGCACTCACTACTCTGCACTCACTACTCACCACTCACTACTCTGCACTCACTACTCACTACTCTGCACTCACTACTCACTACTCTGCACTCACTATGCACTTACTACTCACTACTCTGCACTCACTACTCTGCACTCACTACTCACTACTCGGCACTCACTACTCTGCACTCACTACTCAGCACTCACTACTCGGCACTCACTACTCACTACTCTGCACTCACTACTCACTACTCTGCACTCACTACTCACTACTCTGCACTCACTACTCACTACTCTGCACTCACTACTCTGCACTCACCACTCACTACTCTGCACTCACTACTCACTACTCTGCACTCACTACTCACTACTCTGCACTCACTATGCACTTACTACTCACTATTCTGCACTCACTACTCACTACTCGGCACTCACCACTCTGTACTCACCACTCTGTACTCACCACTCTGTACTCACCACTCTGCACTCACCACTCTGCACTCACCACTCTGCACTCACCACTCTGCACTCACCACTCTGCACTCACCACTCTGCACTCACCACTCACCACTCACTACTCTGCACTCACTACTCACTACTCTGCACTCACTACTCTGCACTCACTACTCTGCACTCACTACTCTGCACTCACTACACACTACTCTGAACTCACTACTCTGCACTCACTACTCACTACTCTGCACTCACTACTCACTACTCTGCACTCACTACTCACTACTCTGCACTCACTACTCACTACTCGGCACTCACTACTCGGCACTCACTACTCGGCACTCACTACTCGGCACTCACTACTCGGCACTCACTACTCGGCACTCACTACTCGGCACTCACTACTCGGCACTCACTACTCTGCACTCACTACTCACTACTCTGCACTCACTACTCACTACTCTGCATTCACTACTCACTACTCACTACTCTTCCCTCACTACTCACTACTCTGCACTCACTACTCACTACTCACTACTCTGCCCTCACTACTCACTTCTCTGCACTCACTACTCTGCACTCACTACTCACTACTCTGCACTCACTATTCACTACTCTGCACTCACTATTCTGCACTCACTACTCACTACTCTGCACTCACTATTCTGTACTCACCACTCTGCACTCACCACTCTGCACTCACTACTCACTACTCTGCACTCACTACTCACTACTCTGCACTCACTACCCACCACTCACTACTCTGCACTCACTACTCACTACTCTGCACTCACTACTCTGCACTCACTACTCTGCACTCACTACTCACTACTCTGCACTCACTACTCACTACTCTGCACTCACTACTCACTACTCTGCACTCACTACTCACTACTCTGCACTCACTACTCTGCACTCACTACTCACTACTCTGCACTCACTACTCACTACTCTGCACTACCTACTCACTACTCTGCACTCACTACTCTGCACTCCCTACTCACTACTCTGCACTCACTACTCTGCAATCACTACTCTGCACTCACTACTCATTACTCTGCACTCACTACTCACTACTCTGCACTCACTACTCTGCACTCACTACTCTGCACTCACTACTCTGCACTCACTACTCTGCACTCACTACTCGCTACTCTGCACTCACTACTCTGCACACACTACTCACTACTCACTATTCTGCACTCACTATTCTGCACTCACTACTCTGCACTCACTATTCTGCACTCACTACTCTGCACTCACTACTCACTACTCACTACTCTGCACTCACTACTCACTACTCTGCACTCACTACTCACTACTCTGCACTCACTACTCTGCACTCACTACTCACTACTCTGCACTCACTACTCTGCACTCACTACTCTGCACTCACTACTCACCACTCACTACTCTGCACTCACTACTCACTACTCTGCACTCACTACTCACTACTCTGCACTCACTATGCACTTACTACTCACTACTCTGCACTCACTACTCTGCACTCACTACTCACTACTCGGCACTCACTACTCTGCACTCACTACTCGGCACTCACTACTCGGCACTCACTACTCGGCACTCACTTCTCACTACTCTGCACTCACTACTCACTACTCTGCACTCACTACTCACTACTCTGCACTCACTACTCACCACTCACTACTCTGCACTCACTACTCACTACTCTGCACTCACTACTCACTACTCTGCACTTACTATGCACTTACTACTCACTACTCTGCACTCACTACTCTGCACTCACTACTCACTACTCGGCACTCACCACTCTGTACTCACCACTCTGTACTCACCACTCTGCACTCACCACTCTGCACTCACCACTCTGCACTCACCACTCTGCACTCACCACTCTGCACTCACCACTCTGCACTCACCACTCTGCACTCACCACTCACCACTCACTACTCTGCACTCACTACTCACTACTCTGCACTCACTACTCTGCACTCACTACTCTGCACTCACTACTCTGCACTCACTACACACTACTCTGAACTCACTACTCTGCACTCACTACTCACTACTCTGCACTCACTACTCACTACTCTGCACTCACTACTCACTACTCTGCACTCACTACTCACTACTCGGCACTCACTACTCGGCACTCACTACTCGGCACTCACTACTTGGCACTCACTACTCGGCACTCACTACTCTGCACTCACTACTCGGCACTCACTACTCGGCACTCACTACTCGGCACTCACTACTCACTACTCTGCACTCACTACTCACTACTCTGCACTCACTACTCACTACTCTGCACTCACTACTCTGCACTCACTACTCACCACTCACTACTCTGCACTCACTACTCACTACTCTGCACTCACTACTCACTACTCTGCACTCACTATGCACTTACTACTCACTACTCTGCACTCACTACTCTGCACTCACTACTCACTACTCGGCACTCACTACTCTGCACTCACTACTCGGCACTCACTACTCGGCACTCACTACTCAGCACTCACTTCTCACTACTCTGCACTCACTACTCACTACTCTGCACTCACTACTCACTACTCTGCACTCACTACTCTGCACTCACTACTCACCACTCACTACTCTGCACTCACTACTCACTACTCTGCACTCACTACTCACTACTCTGCACTCACTATGCACTTACTACTCACTACTCTGCACTCACTACTCTGCACTCACTACTCGGCACTCACCACTCTGTACTCACCACTCTGTACTCACCACTCTGCACTCACCACTCTGCACTCACCACTCTGCACTCACCACTCTGCACTCACCACTCACCACTCACTACTCTGCACTCACTACTCACTACTCTGCACTCACTACTCTGCACTCACTACTCTGCACTCACTACTCTGCACTCACTACTCTGCACTCACTACACACTACTCTGAACTCACTACTCTGCACTCACTACTCACTACTCTGCACTCACTACTCACTACTCTGCACTCACTACTCACTACTCTGCACTCACTACTCACTACTCGGCACTCACTACTCGGCACTCACTACTCGGCACTCACTACTCGGCACTCACTACTCTGCACTCACTACTCGGCACTCACTACTCGGCACTCACTACTCGGCACTCACTACTCTGCACTCACTACTCTGCACTCACTACTCACTACTCTGCATTCCCTACTCACTACTCACTACTCTTCCCTCACTACTCACTACTCTGCACTCACTACTCACTACTCACTACTCTGCCCTCACTACTCACTACTCTGCACTCACTACTCTGCACTCACTACTCACTACTCTGCACTCACTATTCACTACTCTGCACTCACTACTCTGCACTCACTACTCACTACTCTGCACTTACTATTCTGTACTCACCACTCTGCACTCACCACTCTGCACTCACTACTCACTACTCTGCACTCACTACTCACTACTCTGCACTCACTACTCTGCACTCACTACTCTGCACTCACTACTCACTACTCTGCACTTACTATGCACTTACTACTCACTACTCTGCACTCACTACTCTGCACTCACTACTCACTACTCGGCACTCACTACTCTGCACTCACTACTCTGCACTCACTACTCTGCACTCACTACTCTGCACTCACTACTCACTACTCTGCACTCACTACTCACTACTCTGCACTCACTACTCACTACTCTGCACTCACTACTCTGCACTCACTACTCACTACTCTGCACTCACTAATCACTACTCTGCACTCACTACTCTGCACTCACTATTCACTACTCTGCACTCACTACTCTGCACTCACTACTCACTACTCTGCACTCACTACTCTGTACTCACCACTCTGCACTCACCACTCTGCACTCATTACTCACTCCTCTGCACTCACTACTCACCACTCACTACTCACTACTCACTACTCTGCACTCACTACTCACTACTCTGCACTCACTACTCTGCACTCACTACTCTGCACTCACTATTCTGCACTCACTACTCTGCACTCACTACTCACTACTCTGCACTCACTACTCTGCACTCACTACTCACTACTCTGCACTCACTACTCTGCACTCACTACTCTGCACTCACTACTCACTACTCTGCACTACCTACTCACTACTCTGCACTCACTACTCACTACTCTGCACTCCCTACTCACTACTCTGCACTCACTACTCTGCACTCAATACTCTGCACTCAATACTCATTACTCTGCACTCACTACTCTGCACTCACTACTCTGCACTCACTACTCTGCACTCACTACTCTGCACTCACTACTCGCTACTCTGCACTCACTACTCTGCACACACTACTCACTACTCACTATTCTGCACTCACTATTCTGCACTCACTACTCTGCACTCACTACTCTGCACTCACTATTCTGCACTCACTACTCTGCACTCACTACTCACTACTCTGCACTCACTACTCTGCACTCACTACTCACTACTCTGCACTCACTACTCACTACTCTGCACTCACTACTCTGCACTCACTACTCACTACTCTGCACTCACTACTCACTACTCTGCACTCACTACTCTGCACTCACTACTCACCACTCACTACTCACTACTCTGCACTCACTACTCACTACTCTGCACTCACTATGCACTTACTACTCACTACTCTGCACTCACTACTCTGCACTCACTACTCACTACTCGGCACTCACTACTCTGCACTCACTACTCGGCACTCACTACTCACTACTCTGCACTCACTACTCTGCACTCACTATTCACTACTCTGCACTCACTACTCTGCACTCACTACTCACTACTCTGCACTCACTACTCTGCACTCACTACTCTGCACTCACTACTCTGCACTCACTACTCTGCACTCACTACTCACTACTCTGCACTCACTACTCACTACTCTGCACTCACTACTCACCACTCACTACTCACTACTCTGCACTCACTACTCACTACTCTGCACTCACTATGCACTTACTACTCACTACTCTGCACTCACTACTCACTACTCGGCACTCACTACTCTGCACTCACTACTCGGCACTCACTACTCGGCACTCACTACTCACTACTCTGCACTCACTACTCACTACTCTGCACTCACTACTCTGCACTCACCAACTACTCTGCACTCACCACTCTGCACTCACCACTCTGCACTCACCACTCTGCACTCACTGCTCATTACTCGGCACTCACTACTCAGCACTCACTACTCGGCACTCACTACTCACTACTCTGCACTCACTACTCACTACTCTGCACTCACCACTCCCTACTCTGCACTCACCAACTACTCTGCACTCACCACTCTGCACTCACCACTCTGCACTCACCACTCTGCACTCACCACTCTGCACTCACCACTCTGTACTCACCACTCTGCACTCACCACTCTGCACTCACCACTCTGCACTCACCACTCTGCACTCACCACTCTGCACTCACCTCTCTGCACTCACCACTCAATACTCTGCACTCACTACTCTGCACTCACTACTCTGCACTCACTACTCTGCACTCACTACTCTGCACTCACTACACACTACTCTGAACTCACTACTCTGCACTCACTACTCACTACTCTGCACTCACTACTCACTACTCTGCACTCACTACTCACTACTCTGCACTCACTACTCACTACTCGGCACTCACTACTCGGCACTCACTACTCGGCACTCACTACTCGGCACTCACTACTCGGCACTCACTACTCTGCACTCACTACTCACTACTCTGCATTCACTACTCACTACTCACTACTCTTCCCTCACTACTCACTACTCTGCACTCACTATTCACTACTCACTACTCTGCCCTCACTACTCACTACTCTGCACTCACTACTCTGCACTCACTACTCTGCACTCACTACTCACTACTCTGCACTCACTACTCTGCACTCACTACTCACCACTCACTACTCACTACTCTGCACTCACTACTCTGCACTCACTATGCACTTACTACTCACTACTCTGCACTCACTACTCTGCACTCACTACTCACTACTCGGCACTCACTACTCTGCACTCACTACTCGGCACTCACTACTCACTACTCTGCACTCACTACTCTGCACTCACTATTCACTACTCTGCACTCACTACTCTGCACTCACTACTCACTACTCTGCACTCACTACTCTGCACTCACTACTCTGCACTCACTACTCTGCACTCACTACTCACTACTCTGCACTCACTACTCACTACTCTGCACTCACTACTCACCACTCACTACTCTGCACTCACTACTCACTACTCTGCACTCACTATGCACTTACTACTCACTACTCTGCACTCACTACTCTGCACTCACTACTCACTACTCGGCACTCACTACTCTGCACTCACTACTCGGCACTCACTACTCGGCACTCACTACTCACTACTCTGCACTCACTACTCACTACTCTGCACTCACTACTCTGCACTCACCAACTACTCTGCACTCACCACTCTGCACTCACCACTCTGCACTCACCACTCTGCACTCACTGCTCATTACTCGGCACTCACTACTCAGCACTCACTACTCGGCACTCACTACTCACTACTCTGCACTCACTACTCACTACTCTGCACTCACCACTCCCTACTCTGCACTCACCAACTACTCTGCACTCACCACTCTGCACTCACCACTCTGCACTCACCACTCTGCACTCACCACTCTGCACTCACCACTCTGTACTCACCACTCTGCACTCACCACTCTGCACTCACCACTCTGCACTCACCACTCTGCACTCACCACTCTGCACTCACCTCTCTGCACTCACCACTCAATACTCTGCACTCACTACTCTGCACTCACTACTCTGCACTCACTACTCTGCACTCACTACTCTGCACTCACTACACACTACTCTGAACTCACTACTCTGCACTCACTACTCACTACTCTGCACTCACTACTCACTACTCTGCACTCATTACTCACTACTCTGCACTCACTACTCACTACTCGGCACTCACTACTCGGCACTCACTACTCGGCACTCACTACTCGGCACTCACTACTCGGCACTCACTACTCTGCACTCACTACTCACTACTCTGCATTCACTACTCACTACTCACTACTCTTCCCTCACTACTCACTACTCTGCACTCACTATTCACTACTCACTACTCTGCCCTCACTACTCACTACTCTGCACTCACTACTCTGCACTCACTACTCACTACTCTGCACTCACTATTCACTACTCTGCACTCACTACTCTGCACTCACTACTCTGCACTCACTACTCTGCACTCACCACTCTGCACTCACCACTCTGCACTCACTACTCACTACTCTGCACTCACTACTCACTACTCTGCACTCACTACTCACCACTCACTACTCTGCACTCACTACTCACTACTCTGCACTCACTACTCTGCACTCACTACTCTGCACTCACTACTCTGCACTCACTACTCTGCACTCACTACTCACTACTCTGCACTCACTACTCACTACTCTGCACTCACTACTCACTACTCTGCACTCACTACTCTGCACTCACTACTCACTACTCTGCACTCACTACTCACTACTCTGCACTCACTACTCACTACTCTGCACTCACTACTCTGCACTCACTATTCACTACTCTGCACTCACTACTCTGCACTCACTACTCACTACTCTGCACTCACTACTCTGTACTCACCACTCTGCACTCACCACTCTGCACTCACCACTCTGCACTCATTACTCACTACTCTGCACTCACTACTCACCACTCACTACTCACTACTCTGCACTCACTACTCACTACTCTGCACTCACTACTCTGCACTCACTACTCTGCACTCACTACTCTGCACTCACTACTCACTACTCTGCACTCACTACTCTGCACTCACTACTCACTACTCAGCACTCACTACTCTGCACTCACTACTCTGCACTCACTACTCACTACTCTGCACTACCTACTCACTACTCTGCACTACCTACTCACTACCCTGCACTCACTACTCACTACTCTGCACTCACTACTCTGCACTCACTACTCTGCACTCACTACTCACTACTCTGCACTACCTACTCACTACTCTGCACTCACTACTCACTACTCTGCACTCACTACTCTGCACTCACTACTCTGCACTCACTACACACTACTCTGAACTCACTACTCTGCACTCACTACTCACTACTCTGCACTCACTACTCACTACTCTGCACTCACTACTCACTACTCTGCACTCACTACTCACTACTCGGCACTCACTACTCGGCACTCACTACTCTGCACTCACTACTCGGCACTCACTACTCTGCACTCACTACTCACTACTCTGCACTCACTACTCACTACTCTGCACTCACTACTCACTACTCACTACTCTTCCCTCACTACTCACTACTCTGCACTCACTACTCACTACTCACTACTCTGCCCTCACTACTCACTACTCTGCACTCACTACTCTGCACTCACTACTCTGCACTCACTACTCACTACTCTGCACTCACTATTCACTACTCTGCACTCAGTACTCTGCACTCACTACTCACTACTCTGCACTCACTACTCTGTACTCACCACTCTGCACTCACCACTCTGCACTCACTACTCACTACTCTGCACTCACTACTCACTACTCTGCACTCACTACTCACCACTCACTACTCTGCACTCACTACTCACTACTCTGCACTCACTACTCTGCACTCACTACTCTGCACTCACTACTCACTACTCTGCACTCACTACTCACTACTCTGCACTCACTACTCACTACTCTGCACTCACTACTCACTACTCTGCACTCACTACTCAGCACTCACTACTCACTACTCTGCACTCACTACTCTGCACTCACTACTCTGCACTCACTATTCACTACTCTGCACTCACTACTCTGCACTCACTACTCACTACTCTGCACTCACTACTCTGTACTCACCACTCTGCACTCACCACTCTGCACTCACCACTCTGCACTCATTACTCACTACTCTGCACTCACTACTCACCACTCACTACTCACTACTCTGCACTCACTACTCTCTGCACTCACTACTCTGCACTCACTACTCTGCACTCACTACTCTGCACTCACTACTCACTACTCTGCACTCACTACTCTGCACTCACTACTCACTACTCTGCACTCACTACTCTGCACTCACTACTCACTACTCTGCACTACCTACTCACTACTCTGCACTCACTACTCACTACTCTGCACTCCCTACTCACTACTCTGCACTCACTACTCTGCACTCACTACTCTGCACTCACTACTCTGCACTCACTACTCACTACTCTGCACTCACTACTCTGTACTCACTACTCACCACTCACTACTCTGCAGTCACTACTCACTACTCTGCACTCACTACTCACTACTCTGCACTCACTATGCACTTACTACTCACTACTCTGCACTCACTACTCACTACTCTGCACTCACTACTCACTACTCTGCACTCACTACTCAGCACTCACTACTCTGCACTCACTACTCTGCACTCACTACTCTGCACTCACTACTCTGCACTCACTACTCACTACTCACTACTCTGCACTCACTACTCACTACTCTTCACTCACTACTTTGCGCTCACTACTCTGCACTCACTACTCTGCACTCACTACTCTGCACTCACTACTCTGCACTCACTACTCACGACTCACTACTCTGCACTCACTACTCACTACTCTGCGCTCACTACTCTGCACTCACTACTCACTACTCTGCACTCACTACTCACTACTCTGCACTCACTACTCACTACTCTGCACTCACTACTCTGCACTCACTACTCACTACTCTGCACTCACTACTCACTACTCTGCACTCACGACTCACTACTCTGCACTCACTACTCACTACTCTGCACTCACTACTCTGCACTCACTACTCACTACTCTGCACTCACTACTCTGCACTCACTACTCACTACTCTGCACTCACTACTCTGCACTCACTACTCTGTACTCACCACTCTGCACTCACTACTCACTACTCTGCACTCACTACTCACTACTCTGCACTCACTACTCTGCACTCACTACTCACTACTCTTCACTCACTACTCTGCACTCACTACTCTGCACTCACTACTCTGCACTCACTACTCACTACTCTGCACTCACTACTCTGCACTCACTACTCACTACTCACTACTCTGCACTCACTACTCTGCACTCATTACTCACTACTCACTACTCTGCACTCACTACTCTGCACTCACTACTCTGCACTCACTACTCTGCACTCTCTGCTCTGCACTCACTACTCAGCACTCACTACTCTGCACTCACTACTCACTACTCACTACTCTGCACTCACTACTCACTACTCTGCACTCACTACTCACTACTCTGCACTCACTACTCTGCACTCACTACTCACTACTCTGCACTCACTACTCACTACTCTGCACTCACTACTCTGTACTCACCACTATGCACTCACTACTCACTACTCTGCACTCACTACTCACTACTCAATACTCTGCACTCACTACTCACTACTCACTACTCTGCACTCACTACTCTGCACTCACTACTCACTACTCACTACTCTTCACTCACTACTCTGCACTCACTACTCTGCACTCACTACTCTGCACTCACTACTCACTACTCACTACTCTGCACTCACTACTCTGCACTCACTACTCTGCACTCACTACTCACTACTCTGCACTCACTACTCTGCACTCACTACTCTGCACTCACTACTCACTATTCTGCACTCACTACTCTGCACTCACTACTCTGCACTCACTACTCTGCACTCACTACTCACTACTCTGCACTCACTACTCACTACTCTGCACTCACTACTCTGCACTCACTACTCACTACTCTGCACTCACTACTCACTACTCTGCACTCACTACTCTGCACTCACTACTCACTACTCTGCACTCACTACTCTGCACTCACTACTCTGCACTCACTACTCACTACTCTGCACTCACTACTCTGCACTCACTACTCTGCACTCACTACTCTGCACTCACTACTCACTACTCTGCACTCACTAGTCACTACTCTGCACTCACTACTCTGCACTCACTACTCTGCACTCACTACTCACTACTCTGCACTCACTACTCTGCACTCACTACTCTGCACTCACTACTCACTATTCTGCACTCACTGCTCACTACTCTGCACTCACTACTCTGCACTCACTACTCACTACTCTGCACTCACTACTCACTACTCTGCACTCACTAGTCTGCACTCACTACTCACTACTCTGCACTCACTACTCACTACTCCGCACTCACTACTCACTACCCTGCACTCACTACTCACTACTCTGCACTCACTAATCACTACTCTGCACTCACTACTCACTACTCTGCACTCACTACTCTGCACTCACTACTCACTACTCACTACTCACTACTCTGCACTCACTACTCTGCACTCACTACTCTGCACGCACTACTCTGCACTCACTACCCGGCACTTACCACTCTGCACTCACCACTCTGCACTCACCACACTGCACTCACCACTCACTACTCCCTACTCACTACTCTGCACTCACTACTCTGCACTCACTACTCACTACTCTGCACTCACTACTCTTCACTCACTACCCGGCACTTACCACTCTGCACTCACCACTCTGCACTGCCCACTCACTACGTACTACTCACTACTCTGCACTCACCACTCTGCACTCACCACTCTGCACTCACCACTCTGCACTCACCACTCTGCACTCACCACTCACTACTCTGCACTCACTACTCTGCACTCACTACTCTGCACTCACTACTCTGCACTCACTACTCTGCACTCACTACTCACTGCTCACTACTCACTACTCTGCACTCACTACTCACTACTCTGCACTCACTACTCTGTACTCACCACTCTGCACTCACTACTCACTACTCTGCACTCACTACTCACTACTCTGCACTCACTACTCACTACTCTGCACTCACTACTCTGCACTCACTACCCTGCACTCACTACTCACTACTCTGCACTCACTACTCTGCACTCACTACTCTGCACTCACGACTCTGCACTCACTACTCACCACTCTGCACTCACCACTCTGCACTCACTACTCACTACTCTGCACTCACTACTCACTACTCTAAACTCACTACTCACTACTCAGCACTCACTACTCACTACTCTGCACTCACTACTCTGCACTCACTACTCACTACTCTGCACTCACTACCACTACTGTGCACTCACTACTCACTACTCTGCACTCACTACTCTGCACTCACTACTCACTACTCTGCACTCACTACTCACTATTCTGCACTCACCACTCTGCACTCACTACTCTGCACTCACTACTCACCACTCTGCACTCACCACTCTGCACTCACTACTCTGCACTCACCACTCTGCACTCACCACTCACTACTCTGCACTCACTACTCACTACCCTGCACTCACTACTCACTACTCTGCACTCTCTACTCACTACTCTGCACTCACTACTCACCACTCTGCACTCACCACTCTGCACTCACCACTCTGCACTCACCACTCACTCAAGTCCATGCAATTAGAGGACATAACATTCTGAACAAGCACCTACCACTCAGTGCCCTCACTGCCTTGCGAAACGTCTCGATGCCGGCCAGGAAGAGAGCAGAGATCGGCGCGCGGCGGGGACGCTGGCGCCGTGAGCGTGCGCGCGACTGAATCCGCGCGTGGCCAGCACTTGTCACTCCCTCTCCCATTAGGATTGCTGGGCGCGTGCCCAGCTCTTGTCTCCTTTTGTCGGCTTTGGCGGCTGACATGATTACAATAGTTCTCTGCCGAGAACGCGCTTCGCGCGTCTCTAGGCCGAGACCTAAAAACGATATGTTGTATGAAGTATTTTTATGGGTTTTTTCTTTCTCTTTGTTCTTTTGTTGAAAGGGAGATGTTACATTATTACATTGTGTTATACTTGTGAATAATTCATATTGTAATTATATTATGGTTTTGGAAATGTTTTTCAGGTGATGTTTTACCTTATTGTATATTTATGAATGTAGCACCGTTGAGTTTGGTTGCCTTGGCACTTGCTGTTGTTCAGTTGTCATTTCTGCTTGGATGGTGATCTGGATTGCAGCAAGTTCTCTGGTTCTTCCTCACTCTTCGTGGGCTTGATGTATGTTTACTTAATTAAAAATCTTGAAGACTCAGCTGGCACATGTGTCATTCTTCCATTACGGATGCAGAACCCTTCCAACCACGACCTGCACCGGTAAGCTATTTTCCAACACCAAACGACACCCCTGCACCCGCAGCCCATGGGCCTTGGGGAAATCAACTGATCGTGTCCCAACACTCCAGCACATTCCAAATTATCTGTGCAACTGTAGATCTCCTTCAATTGGCCTCCTGGCCTGAGCCTGCAGCCATTTTCAAACTTTGAGATTGCCTATTGGTTTCCATTGGGCGTCGGATGGAGGTGTAAGTTTGGTGCTGCCTTGTGCTCCCCGTGCTTACCTTAACCCCCAGAGACTGGGTTATAAAACTGTTCTATTTACCTGTAAGTAGTACCACTTACTTTGCCCCCTTTCTCTATTAGAGACCAATTACGCCAGATCCCGAGTTTGACCTCTGCACCCGACCACCCTAGTGCCGCTGGTGGTGCAGTTTTGTCACTTAGCTGAAACTTACCTGGTACTGATTCTTTATCCAGAAACTCAATATTGTAAATAGTTTACTTACCTGCATATTGCTGATTGCATTATTCAACAACACAATGTTATCCTGTGGGCGAAAACACAGTGTCCACTTTTTACATTGAAAGTCATTGATATTGGAAAACATATTTGCATGCAACAGATTATCTTTGGTTCTATAAAATAAATAAACTAAAAGTAATATTTTTACCAACCACTAGTCTCAGATTTAGTAATTAAGTGTATGTAATCACTTATTGCATCTGTGTGTACAAGAAATACTTATCAGTGCCTTCTGATGAGCCTAAATGCTTGCCCACAATTCCACAAAAGGGAGTCATTTTATTATCTACTTGAGCCTCTGTAAAGCCCCTTGGGTTCTACTGGACTCTGTGCACACTATATCTCATTTTGGTATAGTATATTCAGAACCAGCTTCCTACACCAGATTTTCGGTATCAGGTAAGTACTTTGGTTCATTATAATTTTTACACAGTAAAAAAGTTGAATAACAAAGCTGTCAGATTTGAGGCATGAGCGGTAATGTTATCTTATGGAAAGAACAAACATGTACTGCATACAGGTATTTACAAATGGTTGTAGAGGGTACCCATTAGGACTTAAGGTGCTTGGTGACCAAGGTCCCAAGTGGCTCCAGCAGTTCGGGCTTGCCTCTCCTGGTGTGTCTGGGTGCAGAAGTGCTGGTTGAGATGATACCCTCGAATGTTGTTAGCTGTCAAAGTTGAAAGGAACCTGTCAAAACAATAGTCTGCAAAGGGGGACTTGAGGACAAGTCTGGCAGAACCCCAAGTGGGGCTCAGCTCACGGGGACTCTTAGGCCAGGGGGACACAGACAGAAGACAAGTACTCGGGCTGTGAGGCTTGGGTGCAGAGGTGCTGACTGGTGAGCCACTTTAGCGTTGGAGGCTCTCTTCGTTTTTGGTATACCTGCAGAGGAGGGAAAAGAAACACAGTGGGCCACTCTCATTGTGGAGCTCATCTCTCTCAAAGTCCCTTGATGTGCAGGTAAGTATTTGTGGCTGTGTTGTCTGGACTGGACACAAACAAGTCTTAATGGTGACAGATGCCCTAATAGTTATGGTATTGGTGCAAGGGGGCTCCTGGAGGGTCTAGTATCTCAAAACTCGCCAGAGATACAGGGCTGACCTCCTAGAGCCTCAGGGTCCTCCTGTTGCGCTGCTCCGTCAGTGGGCCCGATGGCCAACAGCACAGGTTACCGGACAGAAGCTTTTGGTGCCTGCAACTGCAGGGGTATGGCACCTCCACACCAAGGGAGATGGTTCTTGGTTGTTGAAGTTGCTGGACGGTCCTCCGCAGCTCTGGGAGGAGTTCAGCTTTTGGATGAGTCAGGTCGGTGCAATTGTCGAGGTTCCAACAGCAAAGCAGGGTTCTGCCCCAAGTTGTGGTAAAGTCCTCAGTTCTTGCGGTGACTGCTCTTCTTTGTCCTTTCTTCGGTTCCCAGTTGAGGAATCTGAGTTCCTGATGTTAGTGGGCCCCTAAATAGTGAATTTAGGGGTATTAAACGGAATATGGAGCAGTAGCCAATGGGCTGCTTACCTCTGGGGTGACTACACCCCATATATGACAACTTTCTGGGGAGAATGGGCGTAAACCTGACCCAGAGTTCCTAGTTTCACCAAATTCATGATGGTGAAACCCTTCTTTCGTTGTTCACATCAGGTAGCCCATGGTAGGGTTGCTACTAGCTTGTTAGCCAACACAAAATCTGACTACCTACTTTTCCTGCCAGTTCTGGTGCCAAATGTGCCCCAGGGCAGGGGGTGGCATTCCCAGGTCTAGGGGAAAGCCAGGGTCACATATCAAAGGGGGCAGAGGCTTTGAAGCCTCTGGCCTTGATATGCTAAATTCGCTAGCTATCCTGTTGAAGGAGGTGTGATCACCCTCTCTGGACAGGCATTGTTTCTGACCTTCAAGGGGCCACTAGTCTGTGGTGGCAGGCTGGGAGATACCAGTCAGCCAACACACTAAGTGACTAATAGATTTTAGGGGGCATCTCTAAGGTTACCGCTGGGTGCATCTCATAATAAATCTAGTACTGGCATCAGTACAGATTTATTAAGACGAGGTGTTTGATACCAAACACCATTATTTTCAGTGAAGTTATTATTTACCTGTGTAACTCGTAATGCTCAGGGTCCAGTACATATATTTAAGATGGCTTCCTGATCACTTTCAATGTCGTGGCAATGGAACCAGACATCCCAAGTCATATCTGCTCATGCAGGTATGTCCTCATGTATACTATAAAGCACCCTGCCTTAGGGCTCTAAGGCTTGCTGTAGGGGTGACTTGCATATAGTATATGCAGTGCACAGGGGCATGGCACACAGTGAGGGCGCCATGTCATTTTTTTTAATGGTTTGCCCCATTTCACGACACTTGCAATGACAGTCTGCATGCAATTACTGTGTGAGTCCCTTAGGGTGGCTTGATACGCTGCTACAACCCATATTGACCCTCTTTAGTGCTCATGCCTTGGGTACCATTTACTAGGGACATACAGGATGTAGGAGAGTAGGGTCTGCTTCCTATGGTTACCCCCACTTTCTGCTGTGATTCTCTGGTTTTTCAACTTTAGTGTGGCTGTGGACCTGCTAATCAGGCCCACAGCTCAGCTGTTCTCTCTCTAAATTGATATCATGTACTTAAGGTACATACCAGATTGGTTACTGGGTCACCCTTGTGAGCCCCTGTATAGTGTACCATAGGTACCCAGGGCATAGGTGCACCCTAGGCCTACCAGGGGCTGCAGCATGTATTGTGCCACCCCTGGTTTGCCTTCCAAACTGACACCATAGGTCTGTTCTTACAGCCTGGGTAGGGTGGTGTAATCACCCATTACTTAGATATATTATACCTATATCTATATACATATATAGACACATAGACACCTATAAGCCACTCCTAAGGCAGACCTCGACAATCCTGGAGGTAGAGTGCTTGGTTTTATGTGATAGGGTGCCCTAGCATGAGCTGAGCCCCTCTGCAGCTTTCGGAACCATCTCCTTATAGCTGTTCCATGATATAGCCATACCATATACTCTTAAGTGCATTATAATCCTTGCGGTTAATGCTAACTTTGGTTTGGCTTTATCAAAACATGTTGTGTAAGGTATCAAACACTTTGGAATACTACCCACCCCCCGACCAGTCATGGCGGCGGGTGTAGCATTCCACCCTTCTAGAGGGAGAAGACATGTAGTTACTGGTTTAACCGTTTAAAGTTAAACAGAGCCTCAGCATCACAAAATGGATGCTGCCACCACAGACATGAGTCTGCCCTCCTGCTGCTGGACGAAACTCCGGCAGGGGAGGCCTGGAAAATAGGTTTCCTGTCAAGGGAGGTGCTGGCACCTCCCAAGACAGGCTCTTAGTGTATTGGGGCAGGGAGGGCTGCATTCAGTGAATGCTTTCCAGACACTGCCTGGGGCACACAAGGTGCTCCATGCATTTCCCAGTTCAAACCGGTTGCTGGGGCACTCAGCCCCAGCTCTGGTGCAAAACTGGACAAAGGGAAAGGGGTGTAACCACCCGCTCTCCAGGTCCACCCATAGGAGGGACCTTAGAGTTAGTCCAACCCTTAAACTTACTATAAGTATAGAACCCCAGTCCCTAGGTCTTTAGATTACCCTGGACGAAACTCTGCAACATATATCCTGGACCTTCGACATTCCATTTCGACTGGAAGACGGAAGAAATCTCCCTTGTGGTCAAGAAGGGACCACCCTGTTCAAACAGGCACCAACAACATCTTTGCTAGTCTGCATTTTCGAGGCTCCTGCCGGATTCCGAAGAATCTGCGACACAGGACATGGACTTCCAGACATCTCTGACCCCGACCTTCGCTCCCAGCAAAGCTGAGACCCGTGGCGGACACGAGAGACGTGGGACCGGAGCTCCTGGACATCCTGCATTTTGCTACCTGCACCAACTTCCCGAGGTATTACGAAGTTGTGCATTGGGGTGCTTGAAGCCCCAGCCCCGAGCACCTTTTGCACCGAAGCTCAGAGGCCCACACTCCACGAGTGTCCCGCGGGCCCGCTTTGTGAATTTCAGCTTGACCCATCTTTGTGGTTCCTAGTCCGTTGGCTAGTGAGCCTCCAAGAAGACCAACCTTTGTTTTAACTTGCTTTCCTGGTTGCTCCAAGCTTGCTCCAACTTCCCTGCAAAGGAGAAGTTCCACAGACCTTGCTGGTCTGCACCGAAGCCAATCTCGACATCCTGCATGGGTTTCGTTTGCCAAGGCTTGTTGGGTTGAAACCGGATACCGACAACACAGTCAACTAGATCCTTCATGGAACAGCACAAATTCAGCACCTGGTCGTCGTCAACACCTCCTGGACCTCGTGGCTGAAGAGACAAACTTCACCTTTTCACCTGAAATCATCCGACATCTGGTGGCATCTTTCTATCGACGCCCTGGTCAATGGCTAGTGGCTCAGACTCTGTCTCCTCTGCTTTCAGGTTCTTCACATCTCTGATCCACCCTTGGATCCACCCCGACACTTTTCCTCTAGTCGCCTGCAGCACTTCTTCGCAGCTCCCCATTGGAATCGACGGCGAAACCCGACACGAAAAGACACCTATGCACCCGGCTTCCCTGGTTGAGGTAACACGAGTACTCCAGTGCTCCCGTGGGTATTGACTCTCCAAGTGTCCTAGCCAAAAAGGGTTCCATCGCAGTTCACCTCCTTGTACACTTTATCTTTAAAATTGTATCTTGCCCGTTCCCCATAGAAAGTCAATGGTAACCCGCGGCTGTGTTTAGACACGCGTCTCCCGTGGGCCTCCTACATCCTAACCTTTGGTTGTCCTGAGTAGCCCCAGCTATTCCACAGGCCCCAGGCTTGCTTTCTATTCCTCACATGGTTCTTATACCACTATTTTAGTATATGGTTTGTGAGGCCCCTAGAGCAAAAAGTATACTGTGCAACTTATCGTATGCTAATTAAGTTCCTTGTATTGTACTTTTACCTCTGACCTCATAAAGAGTGCAGAGGGGTTGTGTTTAGAATAAATACATATATATTTGATATATACCTTGTGTGGTGGGCTTTCATTTGGTACTCAAGAGATTATAAATGGTAAAACAACTTGCTTAACTCGTCTCCAAGTCTTTGCCTGAAGGCTGCTCTCCACAGCTACCACTAGATAGCTTTCTATAAGGTTGACTTTATAACCTACCATCAATAAGGGTCGACTAGACTGGTGCAAGGTGCCCACTAGAATAGTGGACATCATATACCAGGCTAACTTCTCACACAAGAGTGCTAAAGTCCCTGCCAATTGGGTTACAAGTAGACATTTAACTTGTTTTAAGGGAAAGAGCATTTGCACTGGGGGCCTGGTTAGCAGGGAACCAGTACACTTTCAGTCAAAAAGCATCAGTACTAGGGCAAAAAGTGGGGTTGGCCATGTCAGAAAGGGCACTTTTCCACAAGTTTCTTTTCGCAACTTTCCATGCCAGAAGCTTGGAGCCATGAGGAACACTGACAACTGGCGTGAGAAGTCAGGACTCTTAAAAGGATTAACCCATTATATTATAATTCTATCGCAGAGCTAGGGAGGATCAGTAAAGAATCTGCGGCTAGATAGAGTCCCTACCAGATAAGGTGTTACCTTAGAATAGATACCCAAGCAGTACTTCCTTGTAGGTGAGGCTGGGATACGGATTAAAATAAAATGTCTTGTAGTACTGAACGGGTAAAGTGACTGGCACACACAATCTAACTGTCCAGGCAGTAGGGATTTTTAAACGTGTACAAGGAAGCCAATCTTGCTGGCTGACAGATATCCAGGACAGGAAATCCAGGAGCTAAAGTAATGGTCACAGCTTAGGCTCTGGTAGAGTGAGTACCCATACCATCGGGGGTTACTTTTTGGCAAATGCAAGGCAAATTTTGATGCATAGCAGTATCCATTGCAAGATGGTCCGTTGCTGCCCGCCTTCCCTTTCTTGGCCCATCAAGAGTTGATGGTCCAACCTGAACTCACGACTACAAGGTAAAGCGACAACACTCTTTATGGGTCCAGTGGGAGAAGAATCTCCTCTTCTTTAGAGGGATGACGTGGAGTGTAAAAGATAGGCTGAATGATGGACTGCCCTAAATGGAAAGGACCGGACAGAAAAGGAAAGAATGAAGGGAATGTTCAAAGCAATCAAACGTACATGTATAGAGACAAAGAATGAAGTACAGAGTTTTTATTCACAGTGTACTGAAAGTCACGGTCAATGACTATACATTTAAATACATTCAAATAGAATTCATTATAAAGTCATGCCCAAAATCGCAGGGGGAAGGGGAGGAAAGGGAACAGGGGAAGAAGTCAAATTACACACACAATCTTGTAATCTCCACTTGTACAAACGGAAGCAAGTAATTAATCACTACAAACAAAAAAGTGAGGGGAGTCCTAGGGGAGAAGTTTAAAGACCTATTAGTATCTTGTCCCCCAACTCAATTATCAAAAAAACACGGAAGATACAGTAGGTCTAATGAGCTATCATAATAGGTAATCCTTATTATGAAGGATAAGAGTAATTGATACCTAGTGGTTATCAGAGAAAACACAGGAGAGCAATCAGAACAATCTCAATTCGTGAGTGAAAGAACCCATCAGCACACCGATTGGTGAAGCCTCATCATCTGGGTTTTGTAGCTGCGAATGATGCCCGTAAGGCAACTCCTCAATTAATTCAATGAGGGTTGTAAAGTGCGGATCATCAAACGCGCAAAAAACAAACCATCACACAGAAGACGGGTGTTATAAAGAGCTGATAGGAAAAATTGCAGTGCCCAAAAGAAAACAATAGTGGTGAAAAAGTTAAAAATACCTGTCGTGATGACTAAAGAGTAATTTTATTAGGGGTGACCATCAGGACGGTATGTTCTAAAAGCAGAGTGGGTATAGTATTTTGAAAAATATTACTAACCATCAAGGATATAAAGTGGTCAACATGTTTCAGCCCTTTCGGGCTTTCGTCAGGACCTATGAAGTTCACTACTGCAATTGTGAAAAAGGACCTACCGATGGTATGGTCTCTTCAGTCCAAGAGCTCTCCTGTGAAATCAGAACACAAAAAAGAGGAAACAAGAAAACAAACAGTCTATATACAATGGTCTCTCAGAAGTTTACTAGATCTAAGTATGTACAGACTGATTTCCAAACACTGTAAGTATCATATTACAGTCATGTATTATCTACTCACCCATGATTGACGGGAGGAAAGGCCTCACCTCTCCTGGCACTCGCTCAGGAAGAAAGAGGCCACGCTCTAAATAAAAGAAGAGGGTATGAACTTGCAATTATAAGCATAAAATATATACCTTATGAGGAGCTAACAACTAAAAAACGAACAAAGCGAGGCAGGGCTGCGGGGCATAGGGAAATGAGAGGTGACTCCTCATTATGCCCCCTAGGGAAATGATAAACTTTTTACCAAGAACCTATGCTTTCAATAATACTGAAAAAGAAGGACTATTTCCAGAAAGCAGAATATTTCAGAAAGAGAGTTGGTTGCTGGGCGCAATTACTCTGAAAACATCCTGAAACCAAATTAGCTAAGTCAAAACAAATCGCAAATATCATGGAAAAACTAATTATTACTCCATGCATCTGCCCATATAGACCCAAACGTCTGTTTTACCAAGATATTAATGCCTGCAAAGATAAAGCAGCGCTCACCCACCTGTCCGTCGTTGCCTCGGTCGTTTGACTGAGCCGAGGGGAAGGTGGTGAGGCTGCATGTGTGAGCGTGTCAAGAGGGACTGTGGCGGGCCTGAATGGCAGCTAGCTTGAAAAAACGACTGCATTCTTATTGGTCATTAGTTCTAGACCCCAACCAATCGTGAGCTGGAAACGCGGGGACTGTGTGCCTCGCTGTATTCCCCATGCTACAATAATGTTAGTGCTCACCTAATTGGGCGCAGAAACCGGATACGGAAATAAATAGTACCGGTTCATGTTTATTATTGTGTTGGAACTCGCTCATTGGTTGAGTGGAGTACCAATGGCCGTGCAAGGCAACCGGAATAATAAACACTCGTGTATCATACGGGAACCGAGTATTCATAATGTAAAGAACATTCACTCAAAAAATTTGAGCGTGTTGCATTAGTTGGCTGGATTAGGGAAACTGTTGGCTTCTGTTTATCATTCGATGATGCAGGCTGATTACTAAGAAATCCCTAATGTGAAAAAGAGCAGTCAAGTTTCCGCGCCAAAAGGACACAGAGACTAACACAGAACAGCGTCATGGGTGATTGAATGTAACGCATTCCTTCAAAGCAGGTGGAATGGAGAGAAACAATCTACCATTGACCATATGTTGTTTTGGCCTTTCTGACTAGTTTTGTTATTTTGTTGAGTGAAGGTACGCATCATTTTAGCACTTGGTGTCGATGCGGGTATCTACAGCGTTCTGTAATGACTCAAAATCTATTTGCAAAGGCGTGTGTTAAAGATAGATGCGTCAGACAGATGAGCTCGCATCGCATTTCGATCATAAGTGTGCTGACCTATCATCACCGTAGTGTTTCACCATAGTGTGATTTGTTGGTCCACATATGTTTCGATTTGTGTATATTGTAGTTTGTATCTCTTTCTCTCATAGTTAGATGCTAGTGCAGAGAAGCTACGGGCAAGGGTGACTGTATTTACAGAATAAAAAGAATGTATGTACACCTTTGTTTTCAAGACATGATCTCATCAACCTTATACCCTTAGGGTTGGTTTAGAGCTGTAACCAAGGAATATCATCGTTCAACCCCCGTGTATCACATTTAAGTTTAAAACCCCATTTTTGTTCTTTTCTGAGTAGAAAATGTGAGATGTCACTAACATGTGGAGGTATATATGGTTGTTCCAAAACCACCCATTCCAAATCATCAGCCGAATGTTTCATGCTGAGGAAATGGGAAGTCAGGCGTGTGGCTTGTCTGTTGCATCGAATCGTGCTCTTGTGTTCTTGTATCCTTAGTTTTATTTTTCTCGTTGTCATCCCTATATAGCGTAGGGAGCAAGGGCACGTGATCTGATATATAACCCTTTCGCTGTTGCAATTGGTATGGTTTTTCAACAGCCATGGACGAGTTGTTCCAATATCTACTGACAGAGTTTTCTTAGTCTGGGGACACACCGAGCAACTCCCACAGGGATAATGACCCTGTACTGGTGGCAGATTCCACAATCTGGTGGTAGTGTCGCATCTGGTATTCGTAGGTCTGGTGTGGACTAACTCATCTTTTAGATTCGTACTCCTCTTAAATGAAAAAAGCGGCAAAGGGATGTTATCTCCTGTGCTGTTCAGAATGCGCCACTTATGTCTGATAATCTTCTGTATTGTGGACGAGGCAGTACTGAAAGTAGTTACACACACCAGTCTATTGAGTGGAGGTTTTACGATAGCCGGTGCAAGGAGTGCATCACGATGGTTGTTGGAGGCTCTCTTACATGAATTCTTAATAAGCCTGCTGGGATATAGGCGTTGTTTCAATTTGTCTGACAGAACTGCCGACTGGGTGCGGAAGTCTGATGTGGCTGAGCAATTCCTTCGAACCCTCAAAAACTGCCCAAACGGGAGATTCTCACGGAGGGATCTAGGATGATGGCTATCAAACCTCAACAAGGAATTGCGTGACATGGGCTTGCGGTACAGGCTACTCGCGAGGTGTCCCTCCTCTGGGATGATCAACAAATCCAAAAAAGCAAGTTCTGTCTTGCTGTAGTCCACTGTGAATCTCAGAAATGGATTCTGGTCATTTAGCCAGGTCTGAAAAGATAGTACAGACTGGCTGTCTCCACGCCATATTACTAGGATGTCGTCTATGTACCTCTTCCACAACACCATCTGGTGGAAGTATGGATTGTTGTGGTTGAGGACATGATTGGTTTCGAAATGGTGGACGTAAAGATTCGCCAGACTCGGCGCAAATTTACTGCCCATAGACGTCCCAGACGTTTGAAGGTATAGGGAGTCTTCGAAACTAAATTTTTTTTCGGTCATAGCAATTCTTGCTAGATCCATAATAAAGTGGATAGGTGTTATACTGTCATGTATAGTATTTTCAAGAAGTTGCTGTACAGTTTGTAGGGTTTCTGCTTGCGGTATGCAAGTGTACAGCGACTCTACATCAAAACTGACAAGCATGTCTAGGTCAGTGTTGAAAGCTGTCTCAGGTAACAGTCGCAAGACATCTTTGGTGTCCTGGAGATATGTTGGCATGGTTTTGACAAGTGGTGCCAAAAACACATCTACAAACGAGGACAAAGGTTCCAGCAATGATCCAATGCCTGATATTATTGGGCGTCCTGGAGGGGGCCTGATGGTTTTATGAATTTTTGGCAGCGTGTAGAAGTACGGAGTGATGGGGTGATTAGTGACCAGAAACTTGGCTTCACTTGTTGTGATCCACCCCTCCGCAGTAGCTTCCTCAACCAGATGTTTAATCTCAGTAAGGAGTCTGATTGTTGGATCCGTACTCAAAGGTGTATAAAACTGATTGTTCCCCAACTGTCTGAGGCATTCAGACCGATAGGAGGTGGTGTCTTGAATCACAATGGCACCACCTTTGTCGGCCGGTTTGATCGTAATGCTTTTGTCATTAGATAGAGTGGCGAGAGCTTGTCTCTCGTTTTTGGATAGGTTTTGAAAATTGCCATGTTTGGAGAGATCCAATGTTTGTATCTCATGTAGTACAGTGTTTTCAAAGGTGTCTACTCTCGATGGCACCTGGTGTATCAAGGGCATAAAAGTTGATTTGGTCCTAAGCCCTGTGTTCATATCAATAGGTGGTTGTGTCAGGTCTGTGTTCTTTTCTTTAAAAAAGAAGTGTAATCTCACACTCCGAAAAAATCTCTCCACTTCACCGCGAAGTTGAAAGGCATCTCCATTGTTAGTAGGAACAAAACCAAGGCCCTTATTGAGAACTTGTTTTTCTTGGGGAGATAAAGTGCGAGTGCTTAAGTTCACTACCAAATCTTCAGTGTCATCATGTGTCTCAATCATAGGCCTCGCTTGCTGCGAGTGACTGGGGGATCTGATTCGTCTGCCCATTGCACTTGATTGGGGCCTCTCCGTCTCCCTCTGTTCCAACCTCGGCCTTGCCCTAAAAAAGCCTGGCTGTCATAATACTGTGGTTGCATAGCATAATGAGGCATCGTGGTGGAAACTGTGGGTAACCCCAAGGGGTGGGTGGCCACCATGGTGATTGCTGGTACATATTACCTTGCCCTTGGCGTCTACGGTTAGGTCGATTGTTGCGACCCCGACCTCTACCTCTCCACTGGGAAGTATCATTGCCATCCGAATCGGAAGAATCTACATCAGAGGAGGTGGTGTAGTTTGATCCATATGATTTGCCTTGTTTGTTGGAATCAATGGGAATATAGTCTTCACTAGTATACGGGTAGATTTTTTCATGTGAAAATTTTGCCAGATCCTTTTTAAATTTTTCAATTTTTGCAAAAAATATGGGTTCTTTGTATTCCTTGTTAGCTTTATTAGATTCCTCTTGTTGTTTCTCAAAGCGTTTCGTAGTTAAAGTGGTTTTGATTTGTCCTTCTAGGAGCTGTATTTCTACTAGAATAGCATCCGCTATCCTTTTGGCAGTTGAAATAATTAAAATAAGCCAGTCCCTCGTGCAGCGCCAGGCTATTAGTGACCAATCTCTGATAAAAGTTTTGTCTGTCAGAAAAAGTCTGGGTGCGTTGGTGACTATCAGGCCTGTGGGGGCGCACTTCCCATGTAAATATTCGGCCATAATCTGTCCATGTACTATAGTGCGTGAATGGCTTTTTTTGAGATTCAACACAGTGTCCTAGTCCCCTAAAGGTGTTTGTGTTGTTGTGGGAACGAGATCAAGCATACTGGGGTTGTCATTTAGAATGGTTTGAAGAGTCTCATCATCAAAACCCAAGCCAGCAAACTCTGCCATGTTCTCGCTTAAAATTGTTTCTCCTCAGAAGAAGGCTTAACTTCAGCGGAAAGCCTAATTGTAATCGGACCCGCAGCCAGAGCTGCACATAATACACTACAAACAAAAAAGTGAGGGGGGTCCTAGGGGAGAAGTTTAAAGACCTATTAGTATCTTGTCCCCCAACTCAATTATCAAAAAAACACGGAAGATACAGTAGGTCTAATGAGCTATCATAATAGGTAATCCTAATTATGAAGGATAAGAGTAATTGATACCTAGTGGTTATCAGAGAAAACACAGGAGAGCAATCAGAACAATCTCAATTCGTTCGTGAAAGAACCCATCAGCACACCGATTGGTGGAGCCTCATCATCTGGGTTTTGTAGCTGCGAATGATGCCCGTAAGGCAACTCCTCAATTAATTCAATGAGGGTTGTAAAGTGCGGATCATCAAACGCGTAAAAAACAAACCATCACACAGAAGACGGGTGTTATAAAGAGCTGATAGGAAAAATTGCAGTGCCCAAAAGAAAACAATAGTGGTGAAAAAGTTAAAAATACCTGTCGTGATGACTAAAGAGTAATTATATTAGGGGTGACCATCAGGACGGTATGTTCTAAAAGCAGAGTGGGTATAGTATTTTGAAAAATATTACTAACCATCAAGGATATAAAGTGGTCAACATGTTTCAGCCCTTTCGGGCTTTCGTCAGGACCTATGAAGTTCACTACTGCAATTGTGAAAAAGGACCTACCGATGGTATGGTCTCTTCAGTCCAAGAGCTCTCCTGTGAAATCAGAACACAAAAAAGAGGAAACAAGAAAACAAACAGTCTATATACAATGGTCTCTCAGAAGTTTACTAGATCTAAGTATGTACAGACTGATTTCCAAACACTGTAAGTATCATATTACAGTCATGTATTATCTACTCACCCATGATTGAAGGGAGGAAAGGCCTCACCTCTCCTGGCACTCCCTCAGGAAGAAAGAGGCCACGCTCTAACTAAAAGAAGAGGGTATGAACTTGCAATTATAAGCATAAAAAATATATCCTTATGAGGAGCTAACAACTAAAAAACGAACAAAGCGAGGCAGGGCTGCGGGGCATAGGGAAATGAGAGGTGACTCCTCATTATGCCCCCTAGGGAAATGATAAACTTTTTACCAAGAACCTATGCTTTCAATAATACTGAAAAAGAAGGACTATTTCCAGAATGCAGAATATTTCAGAAAGAGAGTTGGTTGCTGGGCGCAATTACTCTGAAAACATCCTGAAACCAAATTAGCTAAGTCAAAACAAATCGCAAATATCATGGAAAAACTCATTATTACTCCATGCATCTGCCCATATAGACCCAAACGTCTGTTTTACCAAGATATTAATGCCTGCAAAGATAAAGCAGCGCTCACCCACCTGTCCGTCGTTGCCTCGGTCGTTTGACTGAGCCGAGGGGAAGGTGGTGAGGCTGCATGTGTGAGCGTGTCAAGAGGGACTGTGGCGGACCTGAATGGCAGCTAGCTTGAAAAAACGACTGCATTCTTATTGGTCATTAGTTCTAGACCCCAACCAATCGTGAGCTGGAAACGCGGGGACTATGTGCCTCGCTGTATTCCCCATGCTACAATAATGTTAGTGCTCACCAAATTGGGCGAAGAAAACGGATACGGAAATAAATAGTACCGGTTCATGTTTATTATTGTGTTGGAACTCGCTCAATGGTTGAGTGGAGTACCAATGGCCGTGCAAGGCAACCGGAATAATAAACACTCGTGTATCATACGGGAACCGAGTATTCATAATGTAAAGAACATTCACTCAAAAAATTTGAGCGTGTTGCATTAGTTGGCTGGATTAGGGAAACTGTTGGCTTCTGTTTATCATTCGATGATGCAGGCTGATTACTAAGAAATCCCTAATGTGAAAAAGAGCAGTTACGTTTCCGCGCCAAAAGGACACAGAGACTAACACAGAACAGCGTCATGGGTGATTGAATGTAACGCATTCCTTCAAAAAAGGTGGAATGGAGAGAAACAATCTACCATTGACCATATGTTGTTTTGGCCTTTCTGACTAGTTTTGTTATTTTGTTGAGTGAAGGTACGCATCATTTTAGCACTTGGTGTCGATGCGGGTATCTACAGCGTTCTGTAATGACTCAAAATCTATTTGCAAAGGCGTGTGTTAAAGATAGATGCGTCAGACAGATGAGCTCGCATCGCATTTCGATCATAAGTGTGCTGACCTATCATCACCGTAGTGTTTCACCATAGTGTGATTTGTTGGTCCACATATGTTTCGATTTGTGTATATTGTAGTTTGTATCTCTTTCTCTCATAGTTAGATGCTAGTGCAGAGAAGCTACGGGCAAGGGTGACTGTATTTACAGAATAAAAAGAATGTATGTACACCTTTGTTTTCAAGACATGATCTCATCAACCTTATACCCTTGGGGTTGGTTTAGAGCTGTAACCAAGGAATATCATCGTTCAACCCCCATGTATCACATTTAAGTTTAAAAACCCATTTTTGTTCTTTTCTGAGTAGAAAATGTGAGATGTCACTAACATGTGGAGGTATATATGGTTGTTCCAAAACCACCCATTCCAAATCATCAGCCGAATGTTTCATGCTGAGGAAATGGGAAGTCAGGCGTGTGGCTTGTCTGTTGCATCGAATCGTGCTCTTGTGTTCTTGTATCCTTAGTTTTATTTTTCTCGTTGTCATCCCTATATAGCGTAGGGAGCAAGGGCAGGTGATCTGATATATAACCCTTTCGCTGTTGCAATTGGTATGGTTTTTCAACAGCCATGGACGAGTTGTTCCAATATCTACTGACAGAGTTTTCTTAGTCTGGGGACACACCGAGCAACTCCCACAGGGATAATGACCCTGTACTGGTGGCAGATTCCACAATCTGGTGGTAGTGTCGCATCTGGTATTCGTAGGTCTGGTGTGGACTAACTCATCTTTTAGATTCGTACTCCTCTTAAATGAAAAAAGCGGCAAAGGGATGTTATCTCCTGTGCTGTTCAGAATGCGCCACTTATGTCTGATAATCTTCTGTATTGTGGACGAGGCAGTACTGAAAGTAGTTACACACACCAGTCTATTGAGTGGAGGTTTTACGATAGCCGGTGCAAGGAGTGCATCACGATGGTTGTTGGAGGCTCTCTTGCATGAATTCTTAATAAGCCTGCTGGGATATAGGCGTTGTTTCAATTTGTCTGACAGAACTGCCGACTGGGTGCGGAAGTCTGATGTGGCTGAGCAATTCCTTCGAACCCTCAAAAACTGCCCAAATGGGAGATTCTCACGGAGGGATCTAGGATGATGGCTATCAAACCTCAACAAGGAATTGCGTGACATGGGCTTGCGGTACAGGCTACTCGCGAGGTGTCCCTCCTCTGGGATGATCAACAAATCCAAAAAAGCAAGTTCTGTCTTGCTGTAGTCCACTGTGAATCTCAGAAATGGATTCTGGTCATTTAGCCAGGTCTGAAAAGATAGTACAGACTGGCTGTCTCCACGCCATATTACTAGGATGTCGTCTATGTACCTCTTCCACAACACCATCTGGTGGAAGTATGGATTGTTGTGGTTGAGGACATGATTGGTTTCGAAATGGTGGACGTAAAGATTCGCCAGACTCGGCGCAAATTTACTGCCCATAGACGTCCCAGACGTTTGAAGGTATAGGGAGTCTTCGAAACAAATTTTTTTTTCGGTCATAGCAATTCTTGCTAGATCCATAATAAAGTGGATAGGTGTTATACTGTCATGTATAGTATTTTCAAGAAGTTGCTGTACAGTTTGTAGGGTTTCTGCTTGCGGTATGCAAGTGTACAGCGACTCTACATCAAAACTGACAAGCATGTCTAGGTCAGTGTTGAAAGCTGTCTCAGGTAACAGTCGCAAGACATCTTTGGATTCCTGGAGATATGTTGGCATGGTTTTGACAAGTGGTGCCAAAAACACATCTACAAACGAGGACAAAGGTTCCAGCAATGATCCAATGCCTGATATTATTGGGCGTCCTGGAGGGGGCCTGATGGTTTTATGAATTTTTGGCAGCGTGTAGAAGTACGGAGTGATGGGGTGGTTAGTGACCAGAAACTTGGCTTAACTTGTTGGAATCCACCCCTCCGCAGTAGCTTCCTCAACCAGATGTTTAATCTCAGTAAGGAGTCTGATTGTTGGATCCGTACTCAAAGGTGTATAAAACTGATTGTTCCCCAACTGTCTGAGGCATTCAGACCGATAGGAGGTGGTGTCTTGAATCACAATGGCACCACCTTTGTCGGCCGGTTTGATCGTAATGCTTTTGTCATTAGATAGAGTGGCAAGAGCTTGTCTCTCGTTTTTGGATAGGTTTTGAAAATTGCCATGTTTGGAGAGATCCAATGTTTGTATCTCATGTAGTACAGCGTTTTCAAAGGTGTCTACTCTCGATGGCACCTGGTGTATCAAGGGCATAAAAGTTGATTTGGTCCTAAGCCCTGTGTTCATATCAATAGGTGGTTGTGTCAGGTCTGTGTTCTTTTCTTTAAAAAAGAAGTGTAATCTCACACTCCGAAAAAATCTCTCCACTTCACCGCGAAGTTGAAAGGCATCTCCATTGTTAGTAGGAACAAAACCAAGGCCCTTATTGAGAACTTGTTTTTCTTGGGGAGATAAAGTGCGAGTGCTTAAGTTCACTACCAAATCTTCAGTGTCATCATGTGTCTCAATCATAGGCCTCGCTTGCTGCGAGTGACTGTGGGATCTGATTCGTCTGCCCATTGAACTTGATTGGAAATCAGTCTGTACATACTTAGATCTAGTAAACTTCTGAGAGACCATTGTATATAGACTGTTTGTTTTCTTGTTTCCTCTTTTTTGTGTTCTGATTTCACAGGAGAGCTTTTGGACTGAAGAGACCATACCATCGGTAGGTCCTTTTTCACAATTGCAGTAGTGAACTTCATAGGTCCTGACGAAAGCCCGAAAGGGCTGAAACATGTTGACCACTTTATATCCTTGATGGTTAGTAATATTTTTCAAAATACTATACCCACTCTGCTTTTAGAACATACCGTCCTGATGGTCACCCCTAATAAAATTACTCTTTAGTCATCACGACAGGTATTTTTAACTTTTTCACCACTATTGTTTTCTTTTGGGCACTGCAATTTTTCCTATCAGCTCTTTATAACACCCGTCTTCTGTGTGATGGTTTGTTTTTTGCACGTTTGATGATCCGCACTTTACAACCCTCATTGAATTAATTGAGGAGTTGCCTTACGGGCATCATTCGCAGCTACAAAACCCAGATGATGAGGCTCCACCAATCGGTGTGCTGATGGGTTCTTTCACTCACGAATTGAGATTGTTCTGATTGCTCTCCTGTGTTTTCTCTGATAACCACTAGGTATCAATTACTCTTATCCTTCATAATAAGGATTACCTATTATGATAGCTTATTAGACCTACTGTATCTTCCGTGTTTTTTTGATAATTGAGTTGGGGGACAAGATACTAATAGGTCTTTAAACTTCTCCCCTAGGACCCCCCTCACTTTTTTGTTTGTAGTGTATTATGTGCAGCTCTGGCTGCGGGTCCGATTACAATTAGGCTTTCCGCTGAAGTTAAGCCTTCTTCTGAGGAGAAACAATTTTAAGCGAGAACATGGCAGAGTTTGCTGGCTTGGGTTTTGATGATGAGACTCTTCAAACCATTCTAAATGACAACCCCAGTATGCTTGATCTCGTTCCCACAACAACACAAACACCTTTAGGGGTCTGGGACACTGTGTTGAATCTCAAAAAAAGCCATTCACGCACTATAGTACATGGACAGATTATGGCCGAATATTTACATGGGAAGTGCGCCCCCACAGGCCTGATAGTCACCAACGCACCCAGACTTTTTCTGACAGACAAAACTTTTATCAGAGATTGGTCACTAATAGCCTGGCGCTGCACGAGGGACTGGCTTATTTTAATTATTTCAACTGCCAAAAGGATAGCGGATGCTATTCTAGTAGAAATACAGCTCCTAGAAGGACAAATCAAAACCACTTTAACTACGAAACGCTTTGAGAAACAACAAGAGGAATCTAATAAAGCTAACAAGGAATACAAAGAACCCATATTTTTTGCAAAAATTGAAAAATGTAAAAAGGATCTGGCAAAATTTTCACATGAAAAAATCTACCCGTATACTAGTGAAGACTATATTCCCATTGATTCCAACAAACAAGGCAAATCATATGGATCAAACTACACCACCTCCTCTGATGTAGATTCTTCCGATTCGGATGGCAATGATACTTCCCATTGGAGAGGTAGAGGTCGGGGTCGCAACAATCGACCTAACGGTAGACGCCAAGGGCAAGGTAATATGTACCAGCAATCACCATGGTGGCCACCCACCCCTTGGGGTTACCCACAGTTTCCACCACCGATGCCTCATTATGCTATGCAACCACAGTATTATGACAGCCAGGCTTTTTAAGGGCAAGGCCGAGGCTGGAACAGAGGGAGACGGAGAGGCCCCAATCAAGTTCAATGGGCAGACGAATCAGATCCCCCAGTCACTCGCAGCAAGCGAGGCCTATGATTGAGACACATGATGACACTGAAGATTTGGTAGTGAACTTAAGCACTCGCACTTTATCTCCCCAAGAAAAACAAGTTCTCAATAAGGGCCTTGGTTTTGTTCCTACTAACAATGGAGATGCCTTTCAACTTCGCGGTGAAGTGGAGAGATTTTTTCGGAGTGTGAGATTACACTTCTTTTTTAAAGAAAAGAACACAGACCTGACACAACCACCGATTGATATGAACACAGGGCTTAGGGCCAAATCAACTTTTATGCCCTTGATACACCAGGTGCCATCGAGAGTAGACACCTTTGAAAACGCTGTACTACATGAGATACAAACATTGGATCTCTCCAAACATGTCAATTTTCAAAACCTATCCAAAAACGAGAGACAAGCTCTTGCCACTCTATCTAATGACAAAAGCATTACGATCAAACCGGCCGACAAAGGTGGTGCCATTGTGATTCAAGACACCACCTCCTATCGGTCTGAATGCCTCAGACAGTTGGGGAACAATCAGTTTTATACACCTTTGAGTACGGATCCAACAATCAGACTCCTTACTGAGATTAAACATCTGGTTGAGGAAGCTACTGCGGAGGGGTGGATCACAACAAGTGAAGCCAAGTTTCTGGTCACTAACCACCCCATCACTCTGTACTTCTACACGCTGCCAAAAATTCATAAACCATCAGGCCCCCTCCAGGACGCCCAATAATATCAGGCATTGGATCATTGCTGGAACCTTTGTCCTCGTTTGTAGATGTGTTTTTGGCACCACTTGTCAAAACCTTGCCAACATATCTCCAGGACACCAAAGATGTCTTGCGACTGTTACCTGAGACAGCTTTCAACACTGACCTAGACATGCTTGTCAGTTTTGATGTAGAGTCGCTGTACACTTGCATACCGCAAGCAGAAACCCTACAAACTGTACAGCAACTTCTTGAAAATACTATACATGACAGTATAACACCTATCCACTTTATTATGGATCTAGCAAGAATTGCTATGACCGAAAAAAAATTTAGTTTCGAAGACTCCCTATACCTTCAAATGTCTGGGACGTCTATGGGCAGTAAATTTGCGCCGAGTCTGGCGAATCTTTACGTCCACCATTTCGAAACCAATTATGTCCTCAACCACAACAATCCATACTTCCACCAGATGGTGTTGTGGAAGAGGTACATAGACGACATCCTAGTAATATGGCGTGGAGACAGCCAGTCTGTACTATCTTTTCAGACCTGGCTAAATGACCAGAATCCATTTCTGAGATTCACAGTGGACTACAGCAAGACAGAACCTGCTTTTTTGGATTTGTTGATCATCCCAGAGGAGGGACACCTCGCGAGTAGCCTGTACCGCAAGCCCATGTCACGCAATTCCTTGTTGAGGTTTGATAGCCATCATCCTAGATCCCTCCGTGAGAATCTCCCGTTTGGGCAGTTTTTGAGGGTTCGAAGGAATTGCTCAGCCACATCAGACTTCCGCACCCAGTCGGCAGTTCTGTCAGACAAATTGAAACAACGCCTATATCCCAGCAGGCTTATTAAGAATTCATGCAAGAGAGCCTCCAACAACCATCGTGATGCACTCCTTGCACCGGCTATCGTAAAACCTCCACTCAATAGACTGGTGTGTGTAACTACTTTCAGTACTGCCTCGTCCCCAATACAGAAGATTATCAGACATAAGTGGCGCATTCTGAACAGCACAGGAGATAACATCCCTTTGCCGCTTTTTTCATTTAAGAGGAGTACGAATCTAAAAGATGAGTTAGTCCACACCAGACCTACGAATACCAGATGCGACACTACCACCAGATTGTGGAATCTGCCACCAGTACAGGGTCATTATCCCTGTGGGAGTTGCTCGGTGTGTCCCCAGACTAAGAAAACTCTGTCAGTAGATATTGGAACAACTCGTCCATGGCTGTTGAAAAACCATACCAATTGCAACAGCGAAAGGGTTATATATCAGATCACCTGCCCTTGCTGCCTACGCTATATAGGGATGACAACGAGAAAAATAAAACTAAGGATACAAGAACACAAGAGCACGATTCGATGCAACAGACAAGCCACCCGCCTGACTTCCCATTTCCTCAGCATGAAACATTCGGCTGATGATTTGGAATGGGTGGTTTTGGAACAACCATATATACCTCCACATGTTAGTGACATCTCACATTTTCTACTCAGAAAAGAACAAAAATGGGTTTTTAAACTTACATGTGATACACGGGGGTTGAACGATGATATTCCTTGGTTACAGCTCTAAACCAACCCCAACGGTATAAGGTTGATGAGATCATGTCTTGAAAACAAAGGTGTACATACATTCTTTTTATTCTATAAATACAGTCACCCTTGCCCGTAGCTTCTCTGCACTAGCATCTAACTATGAGAGAAAGAGATACAAACTACAATATACACAAATCGAAACATATGTGGACCAACAAATCACACTATGGTGAAACACTACGGTGATGATAGGTCAGCACACTTATGATCGAAATGCGATGCGAGCTCATCTGTCTGACGCATCTATCTTTAACACACGCCTTTGCAAATAGATTTTGAGTCATTACAGAACGCTGTAGATACCCGCATCGACACCAAGTGCTAAAATGATGCGTACCTTCACTCAACAAAATAACAAAACTAGTCAGAAAGGCCAAAACAACATATGGTCAATGGTAGATTGTTTCTCTCCATTCCACCTGCTTTGAAGGAATGCGTTACATTCAATCACCCATGACGCTGTTCTGTGTTAGTCTCTGTGTCCTTTTGGCGCGGAAACTTGACAGCTCTTTTTCACATTAGGGATTTCTTAGTAATCAGCCTGCATCATCGAATGATAAACAGAAGCCAACAGTTTCCCTAATCCAGCCAACTAATGCAACACGCTCAAATTTTTTGAGTGAATGTTCTTTACATTATGAATACTCGGTTCCCGTATGATACACGAGTGTTTATTATTCCGGTTGCCTTGCACGGCCATTGGTACTCCACTCAACCAATGAGCGAGTTCCAACACAATAATAAACATGAACCGGTACTATTTATTTCCGTATCCGGTTTCTGCGCCCAATTAGGTGAGCACTAACATTAATGTAGCATGGGGAATACAGCGAGGCACACAGTCCCCGCGTTTCCAGCTCACGATTGGTTGGGGTCTAGAACTAATGACCAATAAGAATGCAGTCGTTTTTTCAAGCTAGCTGCCATTCAGGTCCGCCACAGTCCCTCTTGACACGCTCACACATGCAGCCTCACCACCTTCCCCTCGGCTCAGTCAAACGACCGAGGCAACGACGGACAGGTGGGTGAGCGCTGCTTTATCTTTGCAGGCATTAATATCTTGGTAAAACAGACGTTTGGATCTATATGGGCAGATGCATGGAGTAATAATGAGTTTTTCCATGATATTTGCGATTTGTTTTGACTTAGCTAATTTGGTTTCAGGATGTTTTCAGAGTAATTGCGCCCAGCAACCAACTCTCTTTCTGAAATATTCTGCTTTCTGGAAATAGTCCTTCTTTTTCAGTATTATTGAAAGCATAGGTTCTTGGTAAAAAGTTTATCATTTCCCTAGGGGGCATAATGAGAAGTCACCTCTCATTTCCCTATGCCCCGCAGCCCTGCCTCGCTTTGTTCGTTTTTTAGTTGTTAGCTCCTCATAAGGTATATATTTTATGCTTATAATTGCAAGTTCATACCCTCTTCTTTTATTTAGAGCGTGGCCTCTTTCTTCCTGAGCGAGTGCCAGGAGAGGTGAGGCCTTTCCTCCCTTCAATCATGGGTGAGTAGATAATACATGACTGTAATATGATACTTACAGTGTTTGGAAATCAGTCTGTACATACTTAGATCTAGTAAACTTCTGAGAGACCATTGTATATAGACTGTTTGTTTTCTTGTTTCCTCTTTTTTGTGTTCTGATTTCACAGGAGAGCTCTTGGACTGAAGAGATCATACCATCGGTAGGTCCTTTTTCACAATTGCAGTAGTGAACTTCATAGGTCCTGACGAAAGCCCGAAAGGGCTGAAACATGTTGACCACTTTATATCCTTGATGGTTAGTAATATTTTTCAAAATACTATACCCACTCTGCTTTTAGAACATACCGTCCTGATGGTCACCCCTAATAAAATTACTCTTTAGTCATCACGACAGGTATTTTTAACTTTTTCACCACTATTGTTTTCTTTTGGGCACTGCAATTATTCCTATCAGCTCTTTATAACACCTGTCTTCTGTGTGATGGTTTGTTTTTTGCGCGTTTGATGATCCGCACTTTACAACCCTCATTGAATTAATTGAGGAGTTGCCTTACGGGCATCATTCGCAGCTACAAAACCCAGATGATGAGGCTCCACCAATCGGTGTGCTGATGGGTTCTTTCACTCACGAATTGAGATTGTTCTGATTGCTCTCCTGTGTTTTCTCTGATAACCACTAGGTATCAATTACTCTTATCCTTCATAATAAGGATTACCTATTATGATAGCTCATTAGACCTACTGTATCTTCCGTGTTTTTTTGGCAAGTAATTAATCCACTTTTTCGACAATGGTAAAGTGATCTCCAGGGTCACAGATGTGGTATAAATCAATGTAAAACACTTTAAAAACACCATGCTCCTATAACAGCCGTAGAAATCTTGCTAGCGGTGGAGACTGGTGGGGAGAAGTAGTAGTCTACGTTTCGACCCAAAAATGTAGTGCAGGAGAATACACCTTGCTGGGCCGGTCTTCTTCAGGACAAAGGGGGGAGAGAAGGACCGGGGAGGGCAAAATTCCTAGGGGTAAAGTATAAGAATTCTTTAGTCGAAAGACATGGAGGTCTCAACAGAGAGCACTCGAAATGGAGAATATATCTACACATGACTAATTTATTGAGGAGAGAAATTACATCACAGAGGGAAAAAACCGGAGTGAACCTTGATCGGACTAAACATGTCAGTCTAAAGATCGACGTACCGATAGTTTGGATAAAAATTCTAACGTTGAGCTGTGTTGGAGTAGACAAAGGGAGAAAAACTGATAAGGGACTGCATCCTCGACTAAAAAAAGGGGTGGCGGCAAACTGCATCATACCTACCCGCGATTCCAAAGACAGAAGAGGTGGGTGAGGATATCAAAAATGGAACGTCTTAGGCCAGTATTTCTGAAAAAGGGGGGGGGGAATTAATTGAAGTGCTAGGACGTATGAGAGTATAATCATGACATGAAGTGGTAATTGAGGCTCACCTGCCAAAAGGCAGGCACACGTACACATTCGCCGACGTCAAGGATACCAATAGTGCAAAGATTAGACTCAGCTATCCAGAGAGTCTGAAAAAAGGGAAGGAAAACAAAACCACATGGGTCACTGGCTGGAAACCTATTGTTGTAAATACTATCTTCTGACATACTTCAAGATGAAGTCTTACCTCGATCAAATTTCGAGATGCTAAAAAGATTTGTGACGATTGGCTGTGCGCTGCTTGGTCTTGTGGTGTATTCTATAAAAAAGGGGGGCAACGGAATCAAATACTAGATCATAATAAATCCCAGTGTGGTAGTATTTTAGAACTGTTGCCCTAATCCGTCTGGTGCAGTCTACAACATTCTGTCCTGATGATGACCCTTTTCTGATTAATTTTGCATTGTTGGTCAAAACTTCGTCAACTTTTACTATGGACTGTTGATTAATTGGATTGTGGATTTTGACACTTGTATTCGGAGAGTTGTAGTTAACATCATATTGTCCCTATCAGACACATGTATATATTATAAATGTATATTGCGTAGGTGTACCATTTGTTCACTTTGTCACTTTCACTACACCATCACTTAATAGGAGCACCATGTCTTTTTATTATTTGTTTTGATACTGCAAGAATCCTAGTTTTAATTTGTCCACGTGCGTTGTTGTGGTCGAGATGACGTCGCTGAAGCTACTTAGACGGGCCCACTCGCACTGACGTCAGTTCTTTCTTTTTCCGCACCAGAAAGCGCAGATCCAGGAAGAGCAAGTTCCCCAGGTCACTTTTTGACTGAGTTTTTTCGAGACATTTTGTCTCAATTCTTTTGAGTCGATCGATTCCTGGTGTCGGAAGGTTGTCCGGCTTTAAGAACTGTGGGGACTGTCACCGCATGATGTTGGTGACGGACCCACAGTGCCTGGGGCGCGACCACGTCTCCAAGGCGTGCCCCGACTGCCGGGCCATGGCGCCAAAGACTTTGAGGGAGTGGTACCGAAAGTTGCTGGATGTCTGGCAGTCGGCTCCGCGCCGCTCAAGGTCCCGGTGCCGTGGGAGTTTGAGGGACTGGTCGCGGAGCCGTCACCATTGTTCCTCTGGATATAAGTCTTCGCACTCGGGATCAGGTAAGTCGAAGCATTCCAAGAAGAAGTTGAAGAAATGTTGTCGCTCTTCGACTTCCCCTCGCCCGTCTCATGATGCGGCTGAGAGTGGTGCCACCCTCTTGACTCCGGCAGAGCCTGCGATGTCGTTGCCGCCAGCCAACTCTCCCTTTCCCGGTCCGTTGGCGATGCCTGCTCAGGTGCAAGAGTTTCTTGCTGCCATGGCCCGACTCTTTGGGCCGTTTGGCCCCATGGGTGCGCATATGGGCCCCGTGGGCCTGACTAGAAGTCCTGCCCTTCCATCGCCGGCATCTCCGGCTCAGGCGCCATCGGCTTAGGCGCCGCAGTACCCCCCTGGATCCAGGCTCCGATCCCAGGCGACACCGGTTGACCTCATAACACCTCCCCCGGTGTCGACCCCTCCCCGACACCACCTCCGACTTGGTCCGGTGCCACTGCCAACGTCGACCCCAGTTTCAGCCCGGAACCGGACACTGCGCCGGATCGGCGTTGCTCGACGCCAATCCTGACGCCGTTGGGGACTTTTTACCTCTTTGTCCGCCCTCCTTATTTTCAGCCTGTTTCACAGACTTCGGAGGAAGGAGAGGACAGGGAGAGGTCTGAGGACCCTCTCACACAACAGTGTGATTATGATCCGGACTGGGCAGAGAATTTGGGGTATGCTAGTGGTCTTGACACCTCACCTGACCTTGGCATGCTGTCTCCTCCTACCGTGGCTACGTAGGAGGGAGCCAGTTACGCAGTGGTGTTGCTTGGGCGGCCGATGACCTCCACCTCGAACTCCCTACAGTGGCAGTCGGGACCAACCTCCTGACAGAAGTGCTTTAGCCGGTGGCAACCTCTTTTGTAGTGTAGTTCGTATATTCCCAATAGGCTCTGCGCATTGGAATAATATAATCAGCAGTGTAGACGTAGGACTGAGGTCATCTAGGTCGCTACTGACTATATTAGACTTAATTAGTTTTGCCAGCTAGCTCAGAGGTCACTAGAAACTTTCTTGAATGTTCAGGAAAGAGTTCACCTTCCTGATGTAGACAAGAAGGGATTAGTTTCTGACAACCGCAGAAACATGACAACTTTGCTCCCTCAGAATAAAGAGTATATCTCTAGAGTCGTGTGAAAACAATAGACAGCTATTTCACTCAGTCAATCGTGCATGCTTAGTTTCACCAGAGTGTAGAGAAATAGAGAGACGGGCGTTTTCAATAAAAGTTGTTATTTATTGAGCAGTCTTCTTTCTCATGCAAGAGAAATGAGTTGCCACAATTGTAATACTTATCATGAAGTAAAGTGCGTACAGTAAAAGTAGTATTATAAAATAATACTGTAAAAGCATTGATATGGTTTCTTAGCCATATGATACTTTAAAACGGATAAAATATATACATACATAAAAACATTGACTAACGTACTCAACTGGTGCTTCTAAGATACGCCTACCCCGGTGTACCTGACCTAAGCCTAATACGTGGGAAGGAGTAAGTAAGTTGCAGTTTAAGTTAAGTTGGTTTTTGCCAAGAATCTGAATCAAGAATTCTCTTAAGGATTTAGTCAGCTCCGTACCTTGGTTCTAGAATGAAGGAGGTCTTGTATCTCTTTCTCAGGACTCGATCTCCCAGCAACCCGCAAGGGTGACTGGAAACACCGGAGCTGGATTTTCTCGGCTGGAGAAAAAGATAGCGTCTCTCTCAGTGCGTCAAATGGAAGGGTCGGCTTCCTTCGGCTCTCGCATCAGCTGGGCGTCGGGCAAGTAGATAGCCGCTCTGCTCCAAACCACCGTGTGTTTGCTTAAGGCAACGTTGGTATATTTATACCTGAAAGGTGCCGGGTTTGACGTAAGGTTGGACATAAGACGTCACTAAGAACTAACAGTTCTTTCTGGACTCCAGGAGTTCTTGTGCAAATCAAAACAAAAGCAGGGGGATTTCCCGGGCTGCAGGATGCTTGGTGTGTTTAAAGAACGCGTTGTACTTTCTAGGAGTCTATGGGAGTAGCCTTGCCGTATTTGGACTGCATGGGCTATTACTAAATATGGATATGATCCTTATGCCTTTATAAGGATATTATTTGTTATAACCATACAAGGGCATAAATCGGGAATATCGAATTAGGGTCCTAGATAGAGAGACAACACCCACTCCACGTATTAATGTCCATCATTACTAAATACTAAGCAATATTAAACATATAACGATGCATGTGTGTTTTCCAACCCACCCCAAAATACATAAGTTGTATTTGAAATGGTATATGGTAAATACACGAAAAATGAGTATTGGTACTGTACGTTTTTCAAGCAGTTAAATGCATATATATCAGCTGAATGAATTGCGAAAATTACACATGAAATGGCTCTGTATACAGAAAAGAAGATCCAGACCATTTCATCACATATTTATACAATACTGTACATGTGCTAGAGGCTGAGGTAAAATATTGTCTCTAATATCTCTAAAAATAGAAGCTCTGTTCTCTAAGAATAGTTCTACTTTAAGCAGAGTACCAAGTGCCAGAAAAAAGGTAAATATTTTGGAAGTGGAAAAATAATTTCGCTTTCAGGGGAAAAAATTGTTCCAAATGTTTTCAGTAGTTTTGTTTATCAAAAACTGAAGGCCGAATTCAGAGTTCAGGGAACGCTGTGTGCTCGTTGTTTTAAAAGTTTTTCTCGTTGACTGGAGAGAACATCATATCAGACAGGCTTGCGAAAAATTGGTCTACAACATCAGGTGAAAGTTCGACCAAGTTCGAAAATGCTGAAATTGTGCATATGTCAGAATGATTGCTATCATCGATGTCGGGATCAGCAATGCTCACAGAAGGTTGTACCTGTTTGGTGCTGCTTTCCTCTCGTACTTCACCGCCACCTACTCGTAATGGTGAAGTCTCAACGAATGCCGTCATCAGAATAGGTAGCCGCTGGGGACAACACGTTGCATGAGTCGATACCGGACCTAGCAAAGTATCGATATCCATTGGTACTGCTGATGGTAGTGTAAGACAGACGTCTAACCAGCATTCTTCTCTGCATAGCAGACATCGAAGCAAAGGTAAGATGCAATCTTGCCAGATTGGTCTGAATGAAAGAAACCAAGTTGCACTCAGATCTCTTAGCCGGGCTAATCCGAGGACTTTAGTGATTCGGTCCCGGTAGCGTATTGCTAGGATCGTCTCTTCCATTGTTGCTGGAGTTTTGTCTGTGGCTTGGCTTGCCATATCGGAGCAGAAGGATCAAAAATAAAATTCCTGCTACGAGTCCCAAAAGAAGAGGCAGGCCGCCGAAAAAGGAATGGACAACATTCGGGAAAATGCCCAGAACTGTTTCAAAGGGTGCTAACAGTCCCGAAAAAATTGTCTTAAATACATGTGTGATGCCACTGGTATCAGACATGTTTAAGAGTTGACCTAACATTTCTACGAAATGCACGGGGCAATTTGTTGATAATAGGGAATGTATCTCTGCTGCTGTCCTTGCAACTTGCAGATCATACGTCTCTTTGGACGAGGTTAAAGGCACAGTTGTCTGTAAAAGAATAGACTTCATTCTGCTTAAAGTATCAATTCGAATAGAAGAGATATTCAAAGAAGGCCATATTGCCGCCTCCATGTCTGGATTGCTGTTTGGATACAATACTTGCATACAGCAAGTGACCATGGAAGTAACGCTCACGAGATAGGCTTTTCCTGGCACCATGCCACAACAGCTGTGGTCACTTATTAGAACGTAGCTGCTGTTGGAAAGCTGTCTGAAAAATGGCTCTATCTGTGTTGCAGGAGTGCCGTGCAGGTGACATGAAAGGTTATTTGATGAACCTTCGCAGGCTCCATGCAAGTTAATACCTTGACACAGAAGTGTACCGCTTAGTGATTTTTTACAATTGTTACCACTAAGAAATACCTCTTTTTTCCCTTCACTATAACATTTGTGTGTATAAGGTAAATTCCATGTTGACTTGATGTATCCTTTACCCAACCTTTCATACAGGCCTGCTGGTATATATTTTTGGCAATACTTAAACTGGAAAGTTGTTATCGGAATTGTAATTGTTCCGTGTATTATCCATTCAATGACAGGTCTCTCTGACATTGTCAATGGTAATCTCTCAAGTTTTTCAATGCTCAGAATCGTATAGTCTGCTCCTTTTTGTGCCAAACTGATTTGTTTATCAGTAAGGTTAAAGATAGAAAACAATGACGTTATGTTGATTAGACGCCATGGCACGTAGCCTGAACGCAGATTTTGCAACATCCAGCCAAGTTGTACAATAGAACGCAATTATGACTGACCATGTTATAACATTAGCAAGTCCTGCTCTATTATATCAATAGCAGATGATACAATGCTGTCCAGTGACTATATTCTGGAGGACAGAGTCGTTAACCCATTGTCCACTACAGAAAGTGATTTTTCCAAATTTATACGATAAATTTCTCGTATTTTTTCAGCTGTTTCAAATTTGTGTTACTTTCCAAGCTTCGTTGTAAGCAGCGTATATACCGGCGTATATGAAACGTTTTTGACGCTGTTTGCGTGGTCCCAGTATGAAATCACGCAAGTCAGCACCGTCTTTAAGTAAAGTCAAGTGTTGCTTAATTTCAGCCAGTGTGGATTTCTGTAGCTACTCAAGGCATAGTTTCCCTACACTGTATGTTGTAACTATCCCTGGATGTTGTCTCTGGGAGTATCTTGGGTCTGGCCTGTTCTGTTTGAACCCCTGTGTTTTGTTCAGGAATCTATCTTGACAGTTATTTGTGTCTGTGGGCCAGATCAACCATTTTTTCCAATCAGGATTTGTTCTGTTTTGGTGTAAAATATGGGATATGTCTATCTCCACATCTGTAGTGCTATTAGTATCAGGTATGGGCTTTGGAATAGACGGTTTATTTAAGTCTTTTATCTTGGCTAAGTCAAGACAGGTTGTTTGCTGAATGGTGTCATTCAGGAATATTATCTGTTCTGGGATCATGCAGTGTGGTTCTGAAAATCTGGACCCTGTTGTTTTCCCGGTATCGAGGTCCAATACCCGTGTCACAAAACCTCAACTTACCATAACGATTTTGGTGTCTATGAACCGATAATGATTAGGACATCATTCCTATGTATTTGCGTCACAATCGAGGGTTGCCAACACCCCAAAATCGTAGTCTCCGTCCCAATCCCTTAGACTCCATTTTGTGAATGGCATCCATCTTACATCTTGCCCTCATGTTAAGTCAATTAAAGGTCGAGCTTGATCAAAAGGGACACGTCCCCCTTCCCTGACTTCCCCCTGACCTGTCCCAACTGACTCCATTGCCTTAAGCCAAACCTCTTTGGGCAGCTCCTCGCCCAGTGGCCGAATACGATAGCATCAATACATAACATTCCACGAACGATTCACTACATACAGACCATGCTTTCTGCAAACATGCACCTGTCCACGTTCCTTGTTTATGGCCCGTTTTATGACTGGGTTGTACCTTTCTTTATTGGTGTTTCATCGATATCTGATGGGAGTTCCAGATCTAACTGGGTAATCTATCAGCGAACTGGACATCTAAAATATGGGCTTGCTTACATGACTTCGCTCTTTGTATTATTGTAGAAATATGTGTATAGCCATATCATAAACTCAAGAATTCTTGCTTGGAGCCATATATCTTGTATATAAGGAGAAGGCTGGTTCTGTAAAAACGAACAGTCTCCCGAGAACCTACTCTCCGTGTGGTGTACTTCTGGGACACGTGTTACTTGGTAGCTACCAATAAAACTTGATCTTTGACTCTGACTAGAAGACTCAGTGTTTCTGTGGTCCGGAACAAGGGAGAACTCAGAGGTCTTCGGGTGTTACCCCCTGGCACCACCGGGTTCCTAAAAACCCGGCACCTCAGTTGGCGCCCAACTCGGGGCGATATCAAGCGGTGACGGTCCAAGCCAAATGTTCGTGAGGAGCTTCGTGTGAAAATTCCGGAGGACGGCCAGCCACTTCAGCGACCCCTGTATGTCGACGTGGTTCCGAAGGTCTTTGCTGCGAGGTTCCCCGCATCCCGACGGCTACGAAGGACTGCTGCCCTGACTATCGCCTTGTTTTGGACCCAGTGATCCTTGGTAGAGCGAAACGACAGACGAGTCTTCTAGCGACGTCACAGATCTTCAAATACTTCAGTTAAGTATAAGTGGAGCGTCTCCCAGTCCTTAGTTTGTCCTTAGTTTTTGGTATCCTTGAGATACGCTTTGATTTGGTACTTGCAAGCCCCAAAGCCGAAGGACTCGTGTATTCACGAGAAATATCGTAACAGATAATCCTTTGAAGTTTGAAGCTAGACTAGTGAGCGAAGATGCCTGGTTTTAGCAGACTTGGAAACTTGTTTTGTCTTGGTTGTAGTAAGGACTCCCGATTAGAGGATTCTTGTCCGGTTCCTCCAATTGGAACTCCAACGTATGAGCTCTATGTAAAGCACGGCGTAGGTCCTATAACATATAACGAAGTATGGATAAAATACACCCGCAAGGATGGTGTTTTAAAGTGGCCCCAATACGGTAGTTTCGACCCAGAAATATTAGATAACTTAGAGGTCAAACTGTTCAAGGAAAAAGCCCGGCCGGCGATGTTTGACTCTTTCCGCTTATGGCGCAAAGAAGCCAAACAGAAAGGAATAAAATTAGCAAAAAAGAATAAAAGAGGTATGTCGATGGTGCAAGCTGCCGTCGCATACAGAGATAACGAGGAAGAGCAGGAAAGCGAACAGATGCTTAGGAGCAAGAAACTAGCGATAGATAAATGTTACCCGATGCTGCCAAATAAGGGACAAGGTCAAAAGGAAGGATCCGAGAAAGATCCATTAATGTCCCACCTATTAAATTCGCCACCACCCTATGCACACAACGCCACAGCACCTCCGCAACCTTTAGTTGCACCTCTGGTAGCTGTTATACAGGCTCCTTTACCGCACTCACTGGCTACTCTTCAGCTGGCTCCTGTTTCTCTGGCGCAGCCTCCTCAAGGCTCACCGATCACATCTACTTCTCCTACTGTTCCTTCTAAAATTTCGCCTAGCGCACCTTCTAGTCTCTCTGATACTCGTTCTACGAACATTTCCGTTTCTACTTTGCGTGACTCTGTTCTACTACCACCAGTTATTCCTCCACTTTCACCTTCCGTCTGGCATAAAATGGCCAGCATTGTTACTAACCTTCCTTCACCACTTTTTCGGTCGCCTAAAACGACCCCTAAGACGGAACGAAGACAATTACGAAGCCAAATGCCCGATTATCAGGAAAGGGAATCATTGAATAAGCTAGCACGGAATTGGGCTATTGACACAGCGAGATATGATGTAGAGTCTGTCATGAACGTTTTCCGTCAATGGGATGAACCAACACAAAAATACGTCTTTGAGCAGATGTGTGTTTTCCTGTGTGAGGATTTGGAAGATAATGGTCAGAAGAGCAACCAGCAAGAGTTGTGTAGATTACGATTTAAATTCGGGGAGGGTATGATAGTTGGTCTCGACGTTGAAAGAGCAGTAGAGATATTATTATCACATCGAAGTACGGGTGGTAATTCTGTGTCATCATCTGAATGTGGTACATCTAGTAGGAAAAGAGCGAGACAGTACCCCATGAGAGAGGTTCCTCCGGTCTGGAGGGAAGGTGACGCAACTGCAGTTCCACCGGTTCTGCCTCATTTCCAGCGTGTATGGGTACATGTCCCCTGGAAAAGATCCGAAGTTCTAGCACTCAAGCAGGCACTACCCGATCCCCGTAAAAATCCGACTGGGTATTATAAGGAGTTGTCCCACACTGCAAGCTCATGTATAATGAATTTAGCGGATATAGACATGTTGTTTGGGAACGTTGTTCCACATCCTTTATGGAGTAAAATACGTCATACGGATCATGACCAAGAATTAGGTGACTCGTGGGCGAACATTGCGACTACAGATGCTAGACAAGTCGGTGGTTTCAAGCCTGAGCCGTTAATAGCTGAACTTCCTGGTAGAATTATTGCGTACATGAAGACAATTATGCCTGAAGTACGCGTAAACTGGGACAAGCTATCCGCGTGCAAGCAGAAGAAAGACGAGAATGTGTCTGACTTTTTCACGAGATTTGAGGAAACTTTCACTGACCATAGTGGTCAGGATATGGCTACCGAGGGTGGCCAAAGATTGTTTGTAGACAAGTTTGTACACAATCTGCTTCCCGAACTGTGTGCTAAAATAAAAGATTCAGAGAGTGCTTGGGCTGTCTCCACGTCAGCGCAGATTTTAGCAACAGCTCAGTACTACGAAAACAGGCGCAAAGACGAGCTAGATAAGGCAGACAAAAAGACGAAAGATTTGAAAACTAAAGTTCTTCTCCAACAGGCCTATCCGCCTCGTATGGCTAGCCAGCCCAATTATCAACAGAATCAGCAGTATTCTAGAGACGCGCAAGGAAACGAGTTTTCCCATCAGCGTGTTCCGTATGGCCCGAATCAATGTGCGTATTGCAAGGAAGAGGGTCATTTTAAAGGTAATTGTCCGGCTCTTGCGCGACGCTTAAAGGGTGTTTCAGGTGTAAGGGGAAGAGGTGTTCAACATGCCCCTAGAGGTAGGGGCCGTGGACATTTTGCCCAAAAAACAGCTTCTTTTCCGCCTCAGAATTCCATGAATAGCTTTGACCAACAGAATAATGCATCGTCCAGGTCAGCTCAGTACTATGCTGACGACTATTACACCGAACACGACAATGAGGGTAACGATTGCTAGGACAGCCATGGACAAAGAGAGGGAGTTGTTTCAGTTCCAGTAGATCAGTATGGACCTTATGTCGAGGTAATTACCTCAGGAGTGTCAGAGCCATTTCTGCTGGATACTGGTGCTACAAAAAGTTCTATTATGCACTCAAAACTTCCTGGCGCACCTTTGTCTGGCGAAATGAATGTCTCAGTAGGCTTCTCTGGCGCCCCTGTTAGAAACCCGATCTCTAGTCCTATTTCCCTTTCTGTTGGCCCCTGTGAATTAGAAGCACCCCTCATTCTTACAACAGGTTGCGGTGAAAATTTGTTAGGATTGGATTTGCTAAAGAGGTTGTATGCGACTTTGTACTGTTCTCCCTCGGGAGTACAACTTACTTTAGGGAAAAAAGTCATTTCTCCAATGTACTTGTCAAAAGAAGGTATTCCAACCAAATTGTCATCACTTCCTGATATACTGTGGGCTAATGGTTCCAATGATGTAGGTCGTTTGGAGATAGCACCGTATGTCATAACTTTGAAAGCCAAAGTCAGATTGCCACGTATTCCCCAATACAAAATATCTAACGAATGCGAGAGGGCGTTGTTAACGATCGTTTATGATTTGATCGATAAAGATGTTATCGAAGAAACAACAGGTAACGTTTGTAACAGTCCAGTTTTACCGGTCTTAAAACGTACTGATCCTTCACAGCCCCCTGTGTATAGGTTTGTGATTGACCTCCGAGAAGTAAATAAGGTAGTTATCTCGCAGTTTCCAGTCGTCCCCGACATTACTGCTTTATTGACAATGGTTCCAGCTTCAGCAGCCTGGTTCTCGGTGATTGATCTGAAGAACGCCTTCTTCAGCATCCCGATCGCCGAAGAGAGTAGAGACCTTTTCGGCTTCAATTTAGGAGGACAAGGCTTCCGCTTCAAGTGCGCTCCTCAAGGCTACTGCGAAAGCCCATCAATATTCAGTCAGGCTCTGAAAACACAACTAGACACAATTGTGCTGCCAGATGGGTCAACTTTGGTCCAGTACGTAGACGATCTACTGATCGCTGCAGACACTGAAGAGATTTGCAAGGAAGCTACGTTGTCGCTATTGCGTCACTTATGTGACATGAAGCACAAAGTCTCCCTTTCCAAACTGCAATTTTGTCGACAAGAAGTGACCTACCTAGGTCACATCTTGTCAAAGGAGGGAAGGAGACTGACACCAGAAAGAATACAGGCAATTACAGAACTAAGTGCCCCAAGGACACAGAGAGAGGTTTGAGCCTTCTTGGGCATTACATCGTACTGTAGACAATGGATACCGAATTTCTCACTACTAGCCAAACCCTTGCTGGCACTACTCCGCAAAGACACGCCTAATCCTATGCCTTGGTCTGAAGATTGTCAGACGAGTTTCCACGAGTTGCGTGATGCATTGTGTTCGGCTCCTGTGTTGGGAAACCCCAACTACAGTAAGCCTTTTACATTGTATGTCCACGAAAAAGAAGGTTGTGCATTATCAGTCTTAACGCAACACTTTGGGGACAAACAGCGCCCATGCGCGTATTTTTCGGCAACTCTGGATCCTGTGGCTAAGGCACTGCCAAGTTGTCTGAGAGCAACCGCCGCAGCAGCTGTCTGCATTCGACAGTCTGCTGGATTAGTCATGAATAACACTCTGATCGTTATGGTTCCGCATGCAGTAGACATTTTGCTAAATAGGACAAAGACACAACATCTTACTAGCGCTCGACTATCCAGTTACGAACTTACCCTGCTAGCAAGTCACATCCACATAAAGAGGTGTGATACACTCAACCCCGCTATGTTATTACCCATCCCGACAGAGACAGACAAGATTGACAAACATGACTGCTGTTTCAGGACAGAAGAAGAGACAAAAGGGAGAGTAGACTTACAGGACACTCCCCTTCCCGAATGCAATGATACTTTATGGGTTGATGGTTCATGTTTTAAGTTGCCGAATGGTGATACGACTACAGCATATGCCGTAACGACATTACACACCATTGTAGAGACTGCACGTATTTCCCACGATTCTGCACAAGCCGCAGAACTTATAGCGCTTACCAGAGCATGTGTGCTGGCGAAAGGAAAGCGAGTGAATGTGTACACTGACAGCCAATATGCCTTTGGCGTGGCTCACAGTTTTGGGAGATTGTGGCGTGAACGTGGGTTCCTTACGTCCCATGGTGCAAAGATACAACATGGCCAGCTAGTCAGTGAGCTCCTTGAGTCACTCACCTTGCCCCTACAAGTCGCCATTATAAAATGCAGTGCACACAAAAAGATTCAGGATGATGTTGGCTGCGGGAATGCATTCGCAGACGAGGTTGCGAAAGAGACTGCAATGAACACAATGACTCGAATGTATGTTATGGGTCCCGCTAGATGGATTGCTGATGTGGGAATGTGTGAGGACACCATTGAAAGCGTAAAATCGATACAAGCCGAGGCCACTGAGAACGAGGTGAATGAATGGAGAGAAAGCACAGGTAGATTGGATGCGAATGGTTGTTGGGTCGAACTATCAGAACACCAGCGATGGCTATTACCTAATGCATACGTACTTGCAGTAGTAACAATGGCTCACGGAATTGCGCACATCAGTTCGAAAGGAATATGTAAACTATTGGCCCCAGTATGCAGAATAGTAATATCCCAAAATATGCAGAAAACGTGGTCAGAAACTGTATGGTGTGTTTGAAGTACAATCCCGGTAGGGGAACCCCAACTCCAGCTGGTCATTTTGCGCCTCCAACGTACCCGTTCGAGGTTTTTCAGCTCGACTTCATCCACATGGAGAGGTGCAACAATCTGAAGTATGTTCTCGTTGTTGTCTGCGCCTTTTCAAGGTGGGTGGAAGCGTACCCCCTTAAGGACAATACCGCTTTATCAACTGCCAAAGCACTCGTCAAAGAGTTCTTTCCGAGGTTCGGTATGCCTAGAATTGTCTGGAGTGATAACGGAAGTGAATTCGTAGGATGCGTGATGAAGAGAGTGTGTGAGTGTTTAGGCATACACCAGAAATTCCACTCTGCCAATCACCCCCAATCAGCTGGATTAGTAGAGTGCTACAATGGCACTCTAAAACTCAAACTAGCCAAGATCCAAGCCAGTACGGGTCTTAAATGGCCTGACGCCTTGCCTCTAGCACTCTTGTCAACCAGGATGACTGTCCACTCCAGATTAGGACTTAGCCCCCATGAGATCGTGTTTGGCCGCCCAGCCAACGTCTGGGGCGTGCCAAGACCCAAGAAACTAAGCGAGATAGAACACCCCGTACTGCTTGACTATTTGTGCGAATTGACAACTAAATTGCGTGTTTTACACCAACAGGTTCACAGTTCCTCTCCACCAGCCTCTGACGATCCAGGTCACCTCATCGAACACGGCTCGTGGATTTTGGTGCGAAATTTCCAGCGCACCAACAACGGACAGCCGAGGTGGACCGGACCGCACCTAGTGCTGCTTTCAACGAGATCTGCTGTTCGGGTGGAAGGCAAGAAGAACTGGGTACATGGGACCCACTGTAAACGGGTCCCTCTACCCCTTCAATACGACCGGTGGGTCAACAAAGGACTTGCCGACTCTGAGACAGAATCCGTACCTCGCTTCATCCCTTTCAGCGATGCACGTTTGAAAGAAACTAGTACCGAAAAGGAGAGTGATCATATTTTACAAGGACTTGTGTCACCGTCTATGCAATTGGACACTACCGAACCTGAGACGTTGTTTGAAGACCACACCATACCTGGGAAACGACGGTACGACCTACGGTCTAAACAAAGAGACTAATAAACGCTTGATCTAATGTGATTTCCCTTTTTCCCTAAGAACTATTTTTGGATTTTTCAGCTCTCTCGTCCCAGGGGAACTAGCTCATTTTTGATTTTCGAACCGCCATCCGGTTCTGCTGCTAGGGTCGCGGTTGAAGTCTGGGGAGTGCAACTGGGAAGTTCTAGGTCCACGGTTCTGATTGGTCCACGGGAGTTACCCCGGACTGAGCAGAGCGCGCTCCCTGGGAGAATCAATCAACCACCGCGGGCAGCAACTAGAGGATGGAGTTTCCGAGGGTAGAGAGACCCATCAGACTCACGAACTTCGAAAAACAGTTATGCACGATACTGTCCAAAAGAAGATTCCTGATGCTATGTGTTTTAATGTTATGTAGCATACTTGTGTTTTTTACTGGTTATACTCTATTCGTATTTAAAATTACCTTTTCGAATGACACCCAGCCACCACCTCCTCCCACTATTTCTCCACACTACTTTCACCCTCTACCTGAACACGAGTCTGCCCGAAGACTCGAATTTGTAAACAACTCTTTCATTCAGCTCCTACACCAACACCAGTCCATAATGAACACATCAAACTGTTGGATATGCGGACTTATGCCACACACAACCGATAAGGGGATCCCATACTTCATTTAGCCATTCAGCTACTATGGTTCTCTGTGGGCTTTCCAGACCATGTTCCTATTCGCCCTAGAACCATACCCGACCCGTTCCACTGCGAGCAATTCCAGTAACAAGGCACTAATTGCAGGGATAAGAAATATGAGTAGGGATATCGACACATATCTGACAATCCCCAAAGATGAACTCAGTCCCTACACCCGTTGGAACGTGACTAAACATGGGGTTTACCTGGTCAGGAGCCAGGCAGCAAAGAAATCCCGCCCAGTTTGGATAGTGCCCCACCGAGGTCACTTATGCTTACAGGGTATTGGTAGGGACCCCACAGCACAGTTAGGAAAGAGCATTTGCACGGAAACATATGTATTTGCTTCCCGAACTTCTCCTATACTCTTGGCAGCCAAAGGCACGTATTTCGTTTGCCACGACCAAGCCTACACGTGGTTGCCCCCTGATTTCTCAGGTACATGTTTTATCTCATTTCTGCTGCCTCCCACCTACACGGCCAGAGCAGATTACCATCGGACAAGGACAGCTAGGGGTGTCATGAGTAAAGACGACACCGCGGGTCAGGAATTCGCTGACTTCGCAAAGGGTTTTCTGCCATTTTGGGGGCCTATGGTGAACAGCAGAAATATTCGCCAGTTATCGAGGATAGTTGAATCCGCCGTGATTACTACGGCCGGAGCCCTTGGCAATCTGACAACCGAGCTTCAGTCGGATCGACTTATGACGCTTCAGAACCGAATTGCCTTAGACATCATACTCGCCGATCGTGGTGGTGTGTGTAGAGTCATCCAATCCAGCTGTTGCATATTCATCCCTGATAACGCACCGACAGTATACCAGGCCATCTCCAAACCACACGAAATATCTGGTTCCCTTCACGTTGAGAAAGGGGATTGGTCCCTGCTGGGGTGGTCCTGGGAGCTGATAACTGCCTGGGGATGGAAAACCTTGATCTTCATTGGGATGATCTTGGCACTTCTGTTCATGTTTTGCCTGTGTATACAGTGTGCTCCTGCACTATGTGGCCTCTGTGCTACCTCGTGTGTACGGAAGCCTGTGTCACAGGACGAGCTGAGTAACAGAATGATGCTACAGCAACATCTCCACGAATTTCTTCATACCGATTTGGACTCAGATTAGCATGAGTTATTGCCTTATATGAGGGCAAAAGGAGAGTCTGTGGTTCTGAAAATCTGGACCCTGTTGTTTTCCCGGTATCGAGGTCCAATACCCGTGTCACAAAACCTCAACGTACCATAACGATTTTGGTGTCTATGAACCGATAATGATTAGGACATCATTCCTATGTATTTGCGTCACAATCGAGGGTTGCCAACACCCCAAAATCGTAGTCTCCGTCCCAATCCCTTAGACTCCATTTTGTGAACGGCATCCATCTTACATCTTGCCCTCATGTTAAGTCAATTAAAGGTCGAGCTTGATCAAAAGGGACACGTCCACCTTCCCTGACTTCCCCCTGACCTGTCCCAACTGACTCCATTGCCTTAAGCCAAACCTGTTTGGGCAGCTCCTCGCCCAGTGGCCGAATACGATAGCATCAATACATAACATTCCACGAACGATTCACTACATACAGACCATGCTTTCTGCAAACATGCACCTGTCCACGTTCCTTGTTTATGGCCAGTTTTATGACTGGGTTGTACCTTTCTTTATTGGTGTTTCATCGATATCTGATGGGAGTTCCAGATCTAACTGGGTAATCTATCAGCGAACTGGACATCTAAAATATGGGCTTGCATACATGACTTCGCTCTTTGTATTATTGTAGAAATATGTGTATAGCCATATCATAAACTCAAGAATTCTTGCTTGGAGCCATATATCTTGTATATAAGGAGAAGGCTGGTTCTGTAAAAACGAACAGTCTCCCAAGAACCTACTCTCCGTGTGGTGTACTTCTGGGACACGTGTTACTTGGTAGCTACCAATAAAACTTGATCTTTGACTCTGACTAGAAGACTCAGTGTTTCTGTGGTCCGGAACAAGGGAGAACTCAGAGGCCTTCGGGTGTTACCCCCTGGCACCACCGGGTTCCTAAAAACCCGGCACCTCAGCAGGCTCTAAATAATGCTTCTAGACCTTGTACCTGCCAGTCTTTTGAACCCCAAATGGTTTTTGTTTCAATGTTGTTTTTCCAAAATTCAAAACCAAATGTAGACATTTTGTCATAAAATGTTTCAGAATAAATCAATTTAGTATTTGTCAACATTGTTTTCATTCCTGTATTATTTAACATTTTAAAATAAAACGTTTTTGGATCACTGTTGTTAAACCCTGAGAAGTATTGGAATTTCTCATAAAATGTTTTCGAGCTGCCTTTTGGCGGAGTTGGACAATGTTCCCATTGGTTATAATTAAAAACATTTCTAGGTTGAGCAGATTTACGCAAATAGTGATGACCATAGTGGTTAAAACAGTACATTTATTCATAGTTCGACGAACCCTGTAAGTCATCATGTTCCGTGAATTTAGCTGACGTTACTAAATCTGACATCATATTATTAATATTTTCAAAGTCCCAATCACCAGAGAAAGTACTTGGTGTCACAAAGTCACTTAAGGAAACCTTAAACTGGTGTGGATATTTCAAGAGCTCAGTCGGGCCATAGATTTCATAATCCGTTCTGCCCCATGCTACCCCACCGGGTATTGGATTGGCTGTGATGTTCACTGATGACAGTTCTCTTTTCTCGATGTGAGAGGAACTGTGAGGCTTTAGGACCAAGTTGATGTTCTGACTTGCTGTGTCCATTGTACTATATTTTCCTTCAATGAATTTTCCCAAACATAAAACCATGATGAGCCAAAGCAGGAGGAAAAGTACACCTAACACAATCCAAAATTCAATCCATGGTGAAATCAGATATGTTTCTTTTAGTTGGTAAAAAAGTTCAGTTATTTTTTCTTTGAAAGTTTTTGTTGCTGGAGTTTCTTCATGCTCGCTTGGTTCTTCAGAAAAGTCATCGAAATTGATGAAGTAGCCAGATGCAGTTCTGTCAATTGTTGGAATTGCTTCTGGATTTTCATTTGTCTTTGGATCTTTCTTTGTTTCATTAGCATAGTCTGATGCTACATCGTTGTAGACAGGTGTTTCTTGACGAACTGCTGCAATTTGGGTTTCAAGAGGCACAAGTTCCATGGCTTTGTTGCATATTCCTTTTTTATTCACTGCATGTTTATCAAATGTGATTAGTCTCTCAGTTTGAACCTCTTGGATTGTATCAAGATTTGGTCTTCTGCTATTTCTTGGGAGTCCACTGGGCCTACTACTTATTATTGGCCACATGATTGTGGTTTTACCAGGTCGATGGATACAACTCTGTTCCCCTTTTTACCAGCAAGGGGCGGTAGTACTACTGATCTTGTTCCGCTGATAGCTAAGACAGGTACTGCTTTTCTGTAAGAAGGCCCAAATTCCTTCTTCACCGCGATCTTTTCTCTGACTAGATCCCCAATCTTTGGAATCCAGACAGGTCTTGCTGGGACAGGTGGTTTTTCTTCAGTGGTCGTTGGCTTTAACTTTATGTTACTTAGACTTCTTCTTGTTTCATTTAAGTCTTGTAAAACAGCCAAACGGTCTTTGATATCAAAGGCTTTTTCTTCTACCACTGAAGTCTGACAATCTAAGTCCTGAATGTGCATTCTAGTACCGAACAATAGTTCGTAAGGAGTGATACCTTTTAGAGAATTTCTTGGCAGATTGTTAAGACTACGTTGGACACTTGTTAGATGTTTGACCCACCCATCACCCGAACCTAATACCCTTGCCGTTATAGATTGCTTTATGTCACGGTTTTTTCTTTCCACTACCGCATTACCCTCAGGATGGAAGGGGGAAGAGTACCGCAATGCAATGCCCATGCTGGCCATGGCCTCCTTGTAAGCCCGAGAGCTAAACGCAGGACCCTGGTCAGAATGTAGCATGCCAATTGCGTATGTGCCGATAAAGACTTGCAAATCTTTTATAACAGTTCTGGCGTCAGCCGAGCGCTGGGGCCACATCCAAATGAATCTCGTGCAGGAATCCACTGCGACCATGATATATTTATAGTTGCCATCCCTTTGTAAGGGACCACAGTGGTCCAGGTAAACACACGCTAATGGTTTATCTGAGATTAGAAGGGGAGTCTGTGCTGGTCGTTTCACTGTTGATACTTTCATTCTTTGGCATATTTCACATTCTAGAACATAGTTCCTAGTTTGTTTTCTCATGCGCGGCCACCAATACCTCTGTTTTAATAATGATACTGTGGGGGAAACACCAGCATGTGCAGAAGCGAGCCCTTCGTGTGCCGCTAGAATTAGTCCTAACCTGTGTTCCATGTTTGGAATTGCCCTATCCCCCACTCCAGGGATTCGAGCAAAAGGAACATTATTCGCATCAGTTATGTATGAGTCCTTTACTGGAAAGCCTTTCGGGAGTGTTTTTCTATCATCTTTTACTGAAGCACTGACAGCTTGCATTATATCGCTGTCTATTTTTGTTTTTGACCAGGTGATAGCAGCTACAGAAGCCGTTTGCACAGCTGCCTTCGCGGCTTCATCAGCCAATGAATTCCCCGCAACGTGAACGCCATCACGTTGATGACTCAGTGTATGTATCACGTGAGTCTTTTGTAGTTCTTTCTGTAAAAGAACTACTTGTTCCCAAAGCGTTTTATGCTTGATTGTGCCACCTTTTGCATCTTTGAAGCCGTTTTGAACCCAGTTCTGCAAGTATTCATTGTAAGACTAAACGCAGTAATATGAATCGCACACCATTAGTGTGGGGAATTCGCGATCGGTATTTTCAAGCGCCATCTTGAATGCCAGTAGTTCAGCTCGCTGAGCTGTACAATCTCCTAGAGATTGGGTTTTAGTGACCAGTGGTCTAAATTTTTCTTCGTGCCAACGACCTTTAACGATCGCGCACGCAGCACTATATGCATGTTTACCACCAACTGCGGGTTATGCTGATCCGTCTGTATATATTATATAGCCGTAATGTTCCAGAGGCAGGATTTTGGTCGGCAGAGGACATTCATATTCATATTGGAGGAATTCTTGGGTTTTTAAATTAGGATCAAATTCGTATACTACGTCTGTTGAAGCAAGAGAATTAACCCATTGTATCCATCTCGGATGTAGAGCTTTAGCATTTGGAATGCTTGCTCTTGTTACTGCTTCTAGGACAGGTACTGGTGTGACGATTACTATTCGTTTACCTTGTGCCAGGGCTCTTTCTTTTGCTACAGCAGTTTGAACCGCAGTTTAAATTTTTTCAGTAGAACTGAATTTCATTTCAGCTTGTGTGTACAAGTGTGATTTGTAAGCTATTGGTACCGTTTCTCACTCATTAGAGGTCAGGTACGTGAATCCGCATCTTCCTGGGATGACTCGGATTACAAGGTTGCGTACGTTTTCGCGTATTTGCAATTTTGTTTTAGCTAACATGTCTGTCTGTAATGATCTTAAAATTTCTGTGTGTTTCTGAGTCCAATTAATTGGTTTGAAATCAGGTTTTATTAATTCATAGAGAGGTTTAACCCTCTCTGCATAATATAGAATGCATTTTCTTCCAAAATTCAGGAAACCTAGTATTGATTATAAGTTCTTCAGCGTTTTTGGTGCTTGGAGTACAGCACACTTCTCTAAGAAGTTGTCTGCTAGGCTTTTGCCTTCACTTGATAATTCATATCCTAAAAACAGGACAGTTAGATGAGCAATTTGTGACTTTTTAAAGTTGAATTTATACCCTTCAGATGCGAACCCAAGTATTATGGTGTTCACTCTTTTCAAGTGTGTCTCCAGGTCATCATCTGTGAGATAATGTCATCGACATAGGATAATGCCTCATCATCATATATTTGTAGTAACTCTGTTACTCTTGCTGAGAATAATCCTGAGCTATTCTTGAATCCCTGTGGGAGTCGACAGAATTGTTTTTGCGACCCCATTGTTGAGAAAGCGGTCAAATACCTGCTTTCAGGTGCTATGTTTTGACAAAAGAATCCATTAGAGATATCTAATGTCGTTTTATATTTTTTACGCACGGTGTTATTCATTAGTGCTGCACTGTGTGAGTTTTGTACTGCAAATGTTTTGCAACAAGAGTTTAAGTGTCTGTAGTCCAAAACTAGACGATATGAATCGTCTGGCTTGGAGACAGGAAACAAAGGATTGTTCATTTGTGAGGTGCATGTTTCAATCACCCCCTGATATTCAAGTTAATCTAAGATCTCCCTGACTTGCTTTTTAGCTTCTTGTTTAACTGGATACTGCCTTTGTGCAGTCGGTTGATTTTTTAACTGGATTTTGTGGGGAGGAGAATCCTCATCCCATCCTAAATGATTTTTGTACAATGCAGGTGGCTTGGGCCACTGCCCATTTTCTTGCAAATGTGTATTTTTTATGAATTGGAATATGATTTGAGAAGGCAGGCATAATCATTTCTTCGCCATGAGGGCACTCCCTGACAAACTCTGGTGGCCAGTCTTTTTTTCAGCTAACAGGATGTCATAGCCTTTAGATAAGTTATCCCAAAAGAGAACCCTTACTTTCCTAGTTTTATCCCCCTCTATACGCAATGTTATTTCATATAATTAATGGGGTTTGCTAACTCTGGTGTCTGCAGTTTCCACTTGAATGTATTCATTCGTGTCCACTGTCTCCAGAAGATTCATCAGGATCTTGCGAGCTATAGTTACTTCTGCTGCGCTGTCTAGCATTGTCTGGGCCCACTCACCGTTTTTCAGTTGTGTCCTCAGTATCCTCGGCATGTTTTATTTTAATACTAGCTACCTTCTTCTTTGGATATTGTAATTTTTTACTTTGATGAGCAGGTTCCTTGTCTTTGGACTTGGCGTGCTCTTCCTTGTGTTCTGACCGTCCTCTTCTTTCCGATTTCTGTGAGTAAGTCTGAAAAGATCGAGAGGGACGCGTATCAATATCTTGATATCTATCAGGTTTTCTCAATTTATCCTTATCTCTAAGGTTGTATCTTTTCTCAGAGGCCTCCATTTGGGGAGACTTGCCTCCTTGTTCTGGAGATCTATCTCTTCGTTGAGGAGACCTTCCTCTGGACTGAAATCTTTTTTCTCTGGGAGTGGATTGTTTATTACCCTCCCAACTCTTTTTTGGAGTGTTTAGATTATTTTTAATGAAGGTTTTTTCAGGATTTTCAGTTAGTTGGGGTTTTATTGGTTTCCCACCCAAACTATCTCTACCTAGTTCTTCATAGGAGTTTCTATGATTCTGGCAAGTTCAAATGGTTGTTCTGCTATATCTGTTGCTTTCAATTTCTGCAGGTACGTTATATCGTCACTTGCCAATTGAACTAATTCTCTATATGCCTTCGTTAATTCTTTTAGTTTAACTAAGAGTTCTTCGTTTGACATTTTATCAATGTCGGGATGTGGTGTGTAGCTGGCTAGAACCGGCCATGTGGCTCCTGGTCTACCTAGTGGACCGAGCCTGGTGATGTGATTTAGATGTTTAGGGCGCCTTTAAACCAGAGCATGTGCTCTTGGTAACTTAGTGGGATTTCAACGTCCTCGAAAGGAGCGTATTCATCCGGAGGTTCCTCTATTTTGTAATAGTGGAATTCGTGTGTCACAGCGTGTGCTGCTGGAAATTGTATCCATGAATAGAATACCTCTGTCTGCCGATATTCATGAGCCTCTACCACGAATATGACTGTACCACCTTGTGATGATACTCCATTTGAAGTTTTTTAGTTATAGTTTTCTTACATTTACCGAAATGATTATAGCATTCGGGTTGTTTTCTTGGAGACTTGTGTCATCCGCTAGGAGTTGAGCTGCTAATTTAGCTCTCTCCCTTTCCTCTTCACTATCCGACATTTTACTGATAGAAAGCTTTTTGTTGCAGATCAAGTTTTAAGGAAACAAAGATTAGGTGCACAATATTTTGGAACACTGTATCCTTCAACGTTGACTAAACCAAAAACTAATACATAGGAATCTCGTCCTACTAAGTTCCGGCGGATATTAACCTTTTACCCACTCCAGACGTCTTTTGGAGTGTTTACGGGAAAAGGGGTCTGTGTGAAAAAGCACGACTGAGTTACTCTAATGACTTGCGTTAGATTATCGCCTTACCAAACGTTGGGCCCCATGTAGTGTAGTTCCTATATTCCCAATAGGCTCTGCGCATTGGAATAATATAATCAGCAGTGTAGACGTAGGACTGAGGTCATCTAGGTCTCTACTGACTATATTAGACTTAATTAGTTTGCAAGCTAGCTCAGAGGTCACTAGAAACTTTCTCGAATGTTCAGGAAAGAGTTAACCTTCCTGATTTAGACAAGAAGGGATTAGTTTCTGACAACCGCATAAACATGACAACTTTGCTCCCTCAGAATAAAGAGTATATCTCTAGAGTCGTGTGAAAACAATAGACAGCTATTTCACTCAGTCAATCGTGCATGCTTAGTTTCACCAGAGTGCAGAAAAATAGAGAGATGGGCGCTTTCAATAAAAGTTGTTATTTATTGAGCAGTCTTCTTTCTCATGCAAGAGAAATGAGTTGCCACAATTGCAATACTTATCATGAAGTAAAGTGCGTACAGTAAAAGTAGTATTATAAAATAATACTGTAAAAGCATTGATATGGTTGCTTAGCCATATGATACTTTAAAACGGATAAAATATATACATACATAAAACCATTGACTAACGTACTCAACTGGTGCTTCTAAGATACGCCTACCCCGGTGTACCTGACCTAAGCCTAATACGTGGGAAGGAGTAAGTAAGTTGCAGTTTAAGTTAAGTTGGTTTTTGCCAAGAATCTGAATCAAGAATTCTCTTAAGGATTTAGTCAGCTCCGTACCTTAGTTCTAGAATGAAGGAGGTCTTGTATCTCTTTCTCAGGACTCGATCTTCCAGCAACCCGCAAGGGTGACTGGAAACACCGGAGCTGGATTTTCTCGGCTGGAGAAAAAGACAGCGTCTCTCTCAGTGCGTCAAATGGAAGGGTCGGCTTCCTTCGGCTCTCGCATCAGCTGGGCGTCGGCAAGTAGATAGCCGCTCTGCTCCAAACCACCGTGTGTTTGCTTAAGGCAACGTTGGTATATTTATACCTGAAAGGTGCCGGGTTTGACGTAAGGTTGGACATAAGACGTCACTAAGAACTAACAGTTCTTTCTGGACTCCAGGAGTTCTTGTGCAAATCAAAACAAAAGCAGGGGGATTTCCCGGGCTGCTGGAGGCTTGGTTTGTTTAAAGAACGCATTGTACTTTCTAGGAGCCTATGGGAGTAGCCTTGCCGTATTTGGACTGCATGGGCTATTACTAAATATGGATATGATCCTTATGCCTTTATAAGGATATTATTTGTTATAACCATACAAGGGCATAAATCGGGAATATCGAATTAGGGTTCTAGATAGAATCACAACACCCACTCCACGTATTAATGTCCATCATTACTAAATACTAAGCAATATTAAACATATAACGATGCATGTGTGTTTTCCAACCCACCCCAAAATACATAAGTTGCATTTGAAATGGTATATGGTAAATACACGAAAAATGAGTATTGGTACTGTACGTTTTTCAAGCAGTGGTATCATTCAGTTAAATGCATATATATCAGCTGAATGAATTGCGAAAATTACACATGAAATGGCTCTGTATACAGAAAAGAAGGTCGAGACCATTTCATCACATATTTATACAATACTGTACATGTGCTAGAGGCTGAGGTAAAATATTGTCTCTAATATCTCTAAAACTAGGAGCTCTGTTCTCTAAGAATAGTTCTACTTTAAGCAGAGTACCAAGTGCCAGAAAAAAAAGGTAAATATTTTGGAAGTGGAAAAATAATTTCGCTTTCAGGGGAAAAAATAGTTCCAAATGTTTTCAGTAGTTTTGTTTATCAAAAACTGAAGGCCGAATTCAGAGTTCAGGGAACGCTGTGTGCTCGTTGTTTTAAAAGTTTTTCTCGTTGACTGGAGAGAACATCATATCAGACAGGCTTGCGAAAAATTGGTCTACAACATCAGGTGAAAGTTCGACCAAGTTCGAAAATGCTGAAATTATGCATATGTGAGAATGATTGCTATCATCGATGTCGGGATCAGCAATGCTCACAGAAGGTTGTACCTGTTTGGTGCTGATTTCCTCTCGTACTTCACCGCCACCTACTCGTAATGGTGAAGTCTCAACGAATGCCGTCATCAGAATAGGTAGCCACTGGGGACAACACGTTGCATGAGTCGTTACCGGACCTAGCAAAGTATCGATATCCATTGGTACTGCTGATGGTAGTGTAAGACAGACGTCCAACACGCATTCTTCTCTGCATAGCAGACATCGAAGCACAGGTAAGATGCAATCTTGCCAGATTGGTCTGAATGAAAGAAACCAAGTTGCACTCAGGTTTCTTAGCCGGGCTAATACGAGGACTTTAGTGATTCGGTCCCGGTAGCGTATTGCTAGGATCGTCTCTTCCATTGTTGCTGGAGTTTTGTCTGTGGCTTGGCTTGCCATATCGGAGCAGAAGGATCAAAAATAAAATTCCTGCTACGAGTCCCAAAAGAAGAGGCAGGCCGCCGAAAAAGGAATGGACAACATTCGGGAAAATGCCCAGAACTGTTTCAAAGGGTGCTAACAGTCCCGAAAAAATTGTCTTAAATAAATGTGTGATGCCACTGGTATCAGACATGTTTAAGATTTGACCTAACATTTCTACGAAATGCACGGGGCAATTTGTTGATAATAGGGAATGTATCTCTGCTGCTGTCCTTGCAACTTGCAGATCATACGTCTCTTTGGACGAGGTTAAAGGCACAGTTGTCTGTAAAAGAATAGACTTCATTCTGCTTAAAGTATCAATTCGAATAGAAGAGATATTCAAAGAAGGCCATATTGCCGCCTCCATGTCTGGATTGCTGTTTGGATACAATACTTGCATACAGCAAGTGACCATGGAAGTAACGCTCACGAGATAGGCTTTTCCTGTCACCATGCCACAACAGCTGTGGTCACTTATTAGAACGTAGCTGCCATTGGAAAGCTGTGTGAAAAATGGCTCTATCTGTGTGGCAGGAGTGCCGTGCAGGTGACATGAAAGGTTATTTGATGAACCTTCGCAGGCTCCATGCAAGTTAATACCTTGACACAGAAGTGTACCGCTTAGTGATTTTTTACAATTGTTACCACTAAGAAATACCTATTTTTTCCCTTCACTATAACATTTGTGTGTATAAGGTAAATTCCATGTTGACTTGATGTATCCTTTACCCAACCTTTCATACAGGCCTGCTGGTATATATTTTTGGCAATACTTAAACTGGAAAGTTGTTATCGGAATTGTAATTGTTCCGTGTATTATCCATTCAATGACAGGTCTCTCTGACATTGTCAATGGTAATCTCTCAAGTTTTTCAATACTCAGAATCGTATAGTCTGCTCCTTTTTGTGCCAAACTGATTTGTTTATCAGTAAGGTTAAAGATAGAAAACAACGACGTTATGTTGATTAGACGCCATGGCACGTAGCCTGAATGCAGATTTTGCAACGTCCAGCCAAGTTGTACAATAGAACGCAATTGGGACTGACCATGTTGTAACATTAGCAAGTCCTGCTCTATTATATCAATAGCAGATGATACAATGCTGTCCAGTGAATATATTCTGGAGGACAGAGTCGTTAACCCATTGTCCACTACAGAAAGTGATTTTTCCAAATTTATACGATAAATTTCTCGTATTTTTTCAGCTGTTTCAATTTGTGTTACTTTCCAAGCTTCGTTGTAAGCAGCGTATATACCTGCGTATATGAAACGTTTTTGACGCTGTTTGCGTGGTCCCAGTATGAAATCACGCAAGTCAGCACCGTCTTTAAGTAAAGTCAAGTGTTGCTTAATTTCAGCCAGTGTGGATTTCTGTAGCCACTCAAGGCATAGTTTCCCTACACTGTATGTTGTAACTATCCCTGGATGTTGTCTCTGGGAGTATCTTGGGTTTGGCCTGAATTGTTTGAACCCCTGTGTTTTGTTCAGGAATCTATCTTGACAGTTATTTGTGTCTGTGGTTCAGATCAACCATTTTTTCCAATCAGGATTTGTTCTGTTTTGGTGTAAAATATGGGATATGTCTATCTCCACATCTGTAGTGCTATTACTATCAGGTATGGGCTTTGGAATAGACGGTTTATTTAAGTCTTTTATCTTGGCTAAGTCAAGACAGGTTGTTTGCTGAATGGTGTCATTCAGGAATATTATCTGTTCTGGGATCATGCAGGCTCTAAATAATGCTTCTAGACCTTGTACCTGCCAGTCTTTTGAACCCCAGATGGTTTTTGTTTCAATGTTGTTTTTACAAAATTCAAAACCAAATGTAGACATTTTGTCATAAAATGTTTCAGAAAAAATCAATTTAGTATTTGTCAACATCGTTTTCATTCCTGTATTATTTAACATTTTAAAATAAAACGTTTTTGGATCACTGTTGTTAAACCCTGAGAAGTATTGGAATTTCTCATAAAATGTTTTCGAGCTGCCTTTTGGCGGAGTTGGACAATGTTCCCATTGGTTATAATTAAAAACATTTCTAGGTTGATCAGATTTACGCAAATAGGGATGACCATAGTGGTTAAAACAGTACATTTCTTCATAGTTCGATGAACCCTGTAAGTAATCATGTTCTGTAAATTTAGCTGACGTTACTAAATCTGACATCATATTATTAATATTTTCAAAGTCCCAATCACCAGAGAAAGTACTTGGTGTCACAAAGTCACTTAAGGAAACCTTAAACTGGTGTGGATATTTCAAGAGCTCAATCGGGCCATAGATTTCATAATCCGTTCTGCCCCATGCTACCCCACCGGGTATTGGATTGGCTGTGATGTTCACTGATGACAGTTCTCTTTTCTCGATGTGAGAGGATCTGTGAGGCTTTAGGACCAAGTTGATGTTCTGACTTGCTGTGTCCATTGTACTATATTTTCCTTCAATGAATTTTCCCAAACATAAAACCATGATGAGCCAAAGCAGGAGGAAAAGTACACCTAACACAATCCAAAATTCAATCCATGGTGAAATCAGATATGTTTCTTTTAGTTGGTAAAAAAGTTCAGTTATTTTTTCTTTGAAAGTTTTTGTTGCTGGCGTTTCTTCATGCTCGCTTGGTTCTTCAGAAAAGTCATCGAAATTGATGAAGTAGCCAGATGCAGTTCTGTCAATTGTTGAAATTGCTTCTGGATTTTCATTTGTCTTTGGATCTTTCTTTGTTTCATTAGCATAGTCTGATGCTACATCGTTGTAGACAGGTGTTTCTTGACGAACTGCTGCAATTTGGGTTTCAAGAGGCACAAGTTCCATGGCTTTGTTGCATATTCCTTTTTTATTCACTGCAGGTTTATCAAATGTGATTAGTCTCTCAGTTTGAACCTCTTGGATTGTATCAAGATTTGGTCTTCTGCTATTTCTTGGGAGTCCACTGGGCCTACTACTTATTATTGGCCACATGATTGTGGTTTTACCAGGTCGATGGATACAACTCTGTTCCCCTTTTTACCAGCAAGGGGCGGTAGTACTACTGATCTTGTTCCGCTGATAGCTAAGACAGGTACTGCTTTTCTGTAAGAAGGCCCAAATTCCTTCTTCACCGCGATCTTTTCTCTGACTAGATCCCCAATCTTTGGAATCCAGACAGGTCTTGCTGGGACAGGTGGTTTTTCTTCAGTGGTCGTTGGCTTTAACTTTATGTTACTTAGACTTCTTCTTGTTTCATTTAAGTCTTGTAAAACAGCCAAACGGTCTTTGATATCAAAGGCTTTTTCTTCTACCACTGAAGTGTGACAATCTAAGTCCTGAATGTGCATTCTAGTATCGAACAATAGTTCGTAAGGAGTGATACCTTTTAGAGAATTTCTTGGCAGACTGTTAAGACTACGTTGGACACTTGTTAGATGTTTGCCCCACCCATCACCCGAACCTAATACCCTTGCCGTTATAGATTGCTTTATGTCACGGTTTTTTCTTTCCACTACCGCATTACCCTCAGGATGGAAGGGGGAAGAGTACCGCAATGCAATGCCCATGCTGGCCATGGCCTCCTTGTAAGCCCGAGAGCTAAACGCAGGACTCTGGTCAGAATGTAGCATGCCAATTGCGTATGTGCCGATAAAGACTTGCAAATCTTTTATAACAGTTCTGGCATCAGCCGAGCGCTGGGGCCACATCCAAATGAATCTCGTGCAGGAATCCACTGCGACCATGATATATTTATAGTTGCCATCCCTTTGTAAGGGACCACAGTGGTCCAGGTAAACACACGCTAATGGTTTATCTGAGCTGGTCGTTTCACTGTTGATACTTTCATTCTTTGGCATATTTCACATTCTAGAACATAGTTCCTAGTTTGTTTTCTCATGCGCGGCCACCAATACCTCTGTTTTAATAATGATACTGTGGGGGAAACACCAGCATGTGCAGAAGCGAGCCCTTCGTGTGCCGCTAGAATTAGTCCTAACCTGTGTTCCATGTTTGGAATTGCCCTATCCCCCACTCCAGGGATTCGAGCAAAAGGAACATTATTCGCATCCGTTATGTATGAGTCCTTTACTGGAAAGCCTTTCGGGAGTGTTTTTCTATCATCTTTTACTGAAGCACTGACAGCTTGCATTATATCGCTGTCTATTTTTGTTTTTGACCAGGTGATAGCAGCTACAGAAGCCGTTTGCACAGCTGCCTTCGCGGCTTCATCAGCCAATGAATTCCCCGCAACGTGAACGCCATCACGTTGATGACTCAGTGTATGTATCACGTGAGTCTTTTGTAGTTCTTTCTGTAAAAGAACTACTTGGTCCCAAAGCGTTTTATGCTTGATTGTGCCACCTTTTGCATCTTTGAAGCCGTTTTGAACCCAGTTCTGCAAGTATTCATTGTAAGACTAAACACAGTAATATGAATTGCACACCATTAGTGTGGGGAATTCGCGATCGGTATTTTCAAGCGCCATCTTGAATGCCAGTAGTTCAGCTCGCTGAGCTGTACAATCTCCTAGAGATTGGGTTTTAGTGACCAGTGGTCTAAATTTTTCTTCGTGCCAACGACCTTTAACGATCGCGCACGCAGCACTATATGCATGTTTACCACCAACTGCGGGTTATGCTGATCCGTCTGTATATATTATATAGCCGTAATGTTCCAGAGGCAGGATTTTGGTCGGCAGAGGACATTCATATTCATATTGGAGGAATTCTTGGGTTTTTAAATTAGGATCAAATTCGTATACTACGTCTGTTGAAGCAAAATAATTAACCCATTGTATCCATCTCGGATGTAGAGCTTTAGCATTTGGAATGCTTGCTCTTGTTACTGCTTCTAGGGCAGGTACTGGTGTGACGATTACTATTCGTTTACCTTGTGCCAGAGCTCTTTCTTTTGCTACAGCAGTTTGAACCGCAGTTTAAATTTTTTCAGTAGAACTGAATTTCATTTCAGCTTGTGTGTACAAGTGTGATTTGTAAGCTATTGGTACCGTTTCTCCCTCATTAGAGGTCAGGTACGTGAATCCGCATCTTCCTGGGATGACTCGGATTACAAGGTTGCGTACGTTTTCGCATACTTGCAATTTTGTTTTAGCTAACATGTCTGTCTGTAATGATCTTAACATTTCTGTGTGTTTCTGAGTCCAATTAATTGGTTTGAAATCAGGTTTTTATTAATTCATAGAGAGGTTTAACCCTCTCTGCATAATATAGAATGCATTTTCTTCCAAAATTCAGGAAACCTAGTATTGATTGTAAGTTCTTCAGCGTTTTTGGTGCTTGGAGTACAGCACACTTCTCTAAGAAGTTGTCTGCTAGGCTTTTGCCTTCACTTGATAATTCATATCCTAAAAACAGGACAGTTAGATGAGCAATTCGTGACTTTTTAAAGTTGAATTTATACCCTTCAGCTGCGAACCCAAGTATTATGGTGTTCACTCTTTTCAAGTGTGTCTCCAGGTCATCATCTGTGAGATAATGTCATCGACATAGGATAATGCCTCATCATCATATATTTGTAGTAACTCTGTTACTCTTGCTGAGAATAATCCTGAGCTATTCTTGAATCCCTGTGGGAGTCGACAGAATTGTTTTTACGACCCCATTGTTGAGAAAGCGGTCAAATACCTGCTTTCAGGTGCTATGTTTTGACAAAAGAATCCATTAGAGATATCTAATGTCGTTTTATATTTTTTGCGCACGGTGTTATTCATTAGTGCTGCACTGTGTGAGTTTTGTACTGCAAATGTTTTGCAACAAGAGTTTAAGTGTCTGTAGTCCAAAACTAGACGATATGAATCGTCTGGCTTGGAGACAGGAAACAAAGGATTGTTCATTTGTGAGGTGCATGTTTCAATCACCCCCTGATATTCAAGTTAATCTAAGATCTCCCTGACTTGCTTTTTAGCTTCTTGTTTAACTGGATACTGCCTTTGTGCAGTCAGTTGATTTTTTAACTGGATTTTGTGGGGAGGAGAATCCTCATCCCATCCTACATGATTTTTGTACAATGCAGGTGGCTTGGGCCACTGCCCATTTTCTTGCAAATGTGTATTTTTTATGAATTGGAATATGATTTGAGAAGGCAGGCATAATCATTTCTTTGCCATGAGGGCACTCCCTGACAAACTCTGGTGGCCAGTCTTTTTCAGCTAACAGGATGTCATAGCCTTTAGATAAGTTATCCCAAAAGAGAACCCTTACTTTCCTAGTTTTATTCCCCTCTATACGCAATGTTATTTCATATAATTAATGGGGTTTGCTAACTCTGGTGTCTGCAGTTTCCACTTGAATGTATTCATTCGTGTCCACTGTCTCCAGAAGATTCATCAGGATCTTGCGAGCTATAGTTACTTCTGCTGCGCTGTCTAGCATTGTCTGGGCCCACTCACCGTTTTTCAGTTGTGTCCTCAGTATCCTCGGCATGTTTTATTTTAATACTAGCTACCTTCTTCTTTGGATATTGTAATTTTTTACTTTGATGAGCAGGTTCCTTGTCTTTGGACTTGGCGTGCTCTTCCTTGTGTTCTGACCGTCCTCTTCTTTCCGATTTCTGTGAGGAAGTCTGAAAAGATCGAGAGGGACGCGTATCAATATCTTGATATCTATCAGGTTTTCTCAATTTATCCTTATCTCTAAGGTTGTATCTTTTCTCAGAGGCCTCCATTTGGGGAGACTTGCCTCCTTGTTCTGGAGATCTATCTCTTCGTTGAGGAGACCTTCCTCTGGACTGAAATCTTTTTTCTCTGGGAGTGGATTGTTTATTACCCTCCCAACTCTTTTTTGGAGTGTTTAGATTATTTTTAATAAAGGTTTTTTCAGGATTTTCAGTTAGTTGGGGTTTTATTGGTTTCCCACCCAAACTATCTCTACCTAGTTCTTCATAGGATTTTCTATGATTCTGGCAAGTTCAAATGGTTGTTCTGCTATATCTGTTGCTTTCAATTTTTGCAGGTACGTTATATCGTCACTTGCCAATTGAACTAATTCTCTTTATGCCTTCGTTAATTCTTTTAGTTTAACTAAGAGTTCTTCGTTTGACATTTTATCAATGTCGGGATGTGGTGTGTAGCTGGCTAGAACCGGCCATGTGGCTCCTGGTCTACCTAGTGGACCGAGCCTGGTGATGTGATTTAGATGTTTAGGGCGCCTTTAAACCAGAGCATGTGCTATTGGTAACTTAGTGGGATTTCAACGTCCTCGAAAGGAGCGTATTCATCCGGAGGTTCCTCTATTTTGTAATAGTGGAATTCGTGTGTCACAGCGTGTGCTGCTGGAAATTGTATCCATGAATAGAATACCTCTGTCTGCCGATATTCATGAGCCTCTACCACGAATATGACTGTACCACCTTGTGATGATACTCCATTTGAAGTTTTTTAGTTATAGTTTTCTTACATTTACCGAAATGATTATAGCATTCGGGTCGTTTTCTTGGAGACTTGTGTCATCCGCTAGGAGTTGAGCTGCTAATTTAGCTCTCTCCCTTTCCTCTTCACTATCCGACATTTTACTGATAGAAAGCTTTTTGTTGCAGATCAAGTTTTAAGGAAACAAAGATTAGGTGCACAATATTTTGGAACACTGTATCCTTCAACGTTGACTAAACCAAAAACTAATACATAGGAATCTCGTCCTACTAAGTTCCGGCGGATATTAACCTTTTACCCACTCCAGACGTCTTTTGGAGTGTTTACGGGAAAAGGGGTCTGTGTGAAAAAGCACGACTGAGTTACTCTAATGACTTGTGTTAGATTATCGCCTTACCAAACGTTGGGCGCCATGTAGTGTAGTTCCTATATTCCCAATAGGCTCTGCGCATTGGAATAATATAATCAGCAGTGTAGACGTAGGACTGAGGTCATCTAGGTCTCTACTGACTATATTAGACTTAATTAGTTTGCAAGCTAGCTCAGAGGTCACTAGAAACTTTCTCGAATGTTCAGGAAAGAGTTAACCTTCCTGATTTAGACAAGAAGGGATTAGTTTCTGACAACCGCATAAACATGACAACTTTGCTCCCTCAGAATAAAGAGTATATCTCTAGAGTCGTGTGAAAACAATAGACAGCTATTTCACTCAGTCAATCGTGCATGCTTAGTTTCACCAGAGTGCAGAGAAATAGAGAGATGGGCGCTTTCAATAAAAGTTGTTATTTATTGAGCAGTCTTCTTTCTCATGCAAGAGAAATGAGTTGCCACAATTGCAATACTTATCATGAAGTAAAGTGCGTACAGTAAAAGTAGTATTATAAAATAATACTGTAAAAGCATTGATATGGTTTCTTAGCCATATGATACTTTAAAACGGATAAAATATATACATACATAAAAACATTGACTAACGTACTCAACTGGTGCTTCTAAGATACGCCTACCCCGGTGTACCTGACCTAAGCCTAATACGTGGGAAGGAGTAAGTAAGTTGCAGTTTAAGTTAAGTTGGTTTTTGCCAAGAATCTGAATCAAGAATTCTCTTAAGGATTTAGTCAGCTCCGTACCTTAGTTCTAGAATGAAGGAGGTCTTGTATCTCTTTCTCAGGACTCGATCTTCCAGCAACCCGCTAGGGTGACTGGAAACACCGGAGCTGGATTTTCTCGGCTGGAGAAAAAGACAGCGTCTCTCTCAGTGCGTCAAATGGAAGGGTCGGCTTCCTTCGGCTCTCGCATCAGCTGGGCGTCGGGCAAGTAGATAGCCGCTCTGCTCCAAACCACCGTGTGTTTGCTTAAGGCAACGTTGGTATATTTATACCTGAAAGGTGCCGGGTTTGACGTAAGGTTGGACATAAGACGTCACTAAGAACTAACAGTTCTTTCTGGACTCCAGGAGTTCTTGTGCAAATCAAAACAAAAGCAGGGGGATTTCCCGGGCTGTTAGAGGCTTGGTTTGTTTAAAGAACGCGTTGTACTTTCTAGGAGTCTATGGGAGTAGCCTTGCCGGATTTGGACTGCATGGGCTATTACTAAATATGGATATGATTCGTATGCGTTTATAAGGATATTATTTGTTATAACCATACAAGGGCATAAATCGGGAATATCGAATTAGGGTCCTAGATAGAATCACAACACTTTGGAGCCCTTGCGGTCTTTTAATGATGCACTTTCCGACTTTCTTTTGGGCACTTGGTCCAGGCCCAGCACAGGGACTCCTGTGGACAGGAACGTGGCCTAATGCCATCGCCCGGCTTTGGGCGACCCCCTCTTTCTCTCCCAACACCCCACTCCCAAGAGCTTGATTGTCCAAGCCTCTGCTTCCCAGAGCACATTCCCTTCCGTACCTCCGGATAGGGAATCCAAGAAGCTGAAGCAGCTTGGCAAGAAGCTGTTTTTATCTGCCAGCTTAGGGCTGCGGTCGGTGAACACTGCATGCCTCTTAGGCCGTTATTCCCACTTTGTGGGATACGGTTGCGCAGGTGCAGCCCAATTGTCCGGAGGAAGCACAGACAGTACTCTCCCAAGCTACAGCAGCTGGGAGACACGCAGCTAAGTTCACCATTCGTTGTGTGCTTGATACCGCCGACTCGCTGGGCGCTTATAGTTAGCCGAACTAACTATAACGGGGGAATTTCTCTGGTTTTGTACGAGTGAAATGTCCAACTAACTATAATTTTCCCTAAAACCTATGTTTTTTAAGTGAATTTCTAAGGTTTTTTAAATGCCAATTTCTAACTATAACGTGCCTGAAACCTATGTTTTTTTCAGTGAATTTCAAAGGAATTAGTCCCCCAACTTAAAATGCACCACAGGGCGTGTTTGCACACATGTCACCTCAGGCCCCGCCCCCTCCCTTCACCACTGTGCAAACGTGCCCTGTGGCACGTTTTAAGTTGGGAGATTAAGTCCCCTTGAATCCTGAGGGTCCCTGGGGTCCAACTAGCTCACCAGGTACCTCCAGTAAGCGCCACAGAGCTGCGTTGCAGAGAGGTGTTAAATGGGCGTGGCCTCTGAACACCTCTCTGCAACGCAGCTCCCTGTCGCATACTGGAGGTACCTAGTGGGCTAGTTGGCCCCCGGGGACCCTCAGTATTCAAGGGGAATTAATTCCCCAACTTACAACACGCCAGGCGGCGCGTTTGCACAATGCTGCAGGGAGTGGGCGGGACCTCCGGCGCGATGCCAGCTTTTTTTTCCTTTAGATTTTTAGAAGGGAGGCTGTGTGGCCCCCCTTAATTTCCCTTTTTTCTGGTCCTGGGGACCCCATCCCCCACGGCATGACCCCAATTTTTCCTTTTTTTTAAAGAAAAAAATGTCAAGAGGGGTCACGTGGCCTCCCCCATCCCTGAGGCCGATTTCTGCCCCGGGGTCCCCATCCCCGGGGCATGAGACATATATATATATATTTTAGAAAGGAGGGGGGCTCTGCCTTGTTTTTTTATTTTTTATATTGGGGAGGGGGGATGCGTGGCCCTACCCCCAGGCCACTCCTGACCCCGGGGACCCCATTTCCCGGGGCCTGGCCTTTCCGTTGGGGACCGTGGTAGGATCTCCGATTCCCCCACGGTCCCGCCGGCTCCCCACTTCCTGCGCGGAGCTGCTGACATGCGGCTCCCTGTGTGGGAAAGCAATCTGGTTTGGTTTTTGGAAGAGCAGGGAACCTTCTAAAAACCAAACCAGAGTTTGCTATAACAGGGCAGGAGCCGCAAACTGCAGTGTCCCAGGGGTGGCCACCCCAGGAAACTGCAGGAGCCGGCCCCCAGGGCCATCACTGGATCATCTAGGAAGGGGGCCGCGCGGCCTCCCTCCCAACATTGTCAAAGCCTCGAGGGTGGTGGTCCCCGGGGCTCCATTACAGACCCCCGCATTTAAATATTAGTGCCCCGGGGAGGTAGCGGTCCCCGGGGCGTGTGGTGGGGGGGTGAGCCCCCCACACAGGTATATATAAAAAAAAGAAGCCCGGTCTCCAGGGGAGCAGTGTGCCCCCGCTACTATAATTAACGAAAATATTTATGCAAACCCCCGGGGTGGCGGTCCCCGGGGCAGTGTGGGGGGGATTGGGGCTCCACCACACTTTTTTACTGACCCCGGGACCTGGCCCACCCGGGGGCTTCAATTAAACGAAGCGCGGCAGCCCGAGCTTAGTTTTTTTAACATTTTCTCGGTCGGATTCGAGCACCCAGCGCGAATTTGGATGATTTTGCTTTTTAGAAAAAAATGCTTTTTTGGTCCCTGGAGGTCCTTGTGGGACCCCCTGAGCATGCCTAGGGGGTCAGGGTGTTCTACCCCGCCCCCTTTTCTTGTTTTGCGTGTTTCTTTTTCTCTTTTCTTGTGCCTCGGTTCTACCGAGACACAAGACGGCTGCCAACACTTTCTGGTTTGAAGTGTTGACAGCCAATTAGAATCCAGCTCGTGATCGTCAGGGTGCGCGGATCCACCATGCCTCTATATATTGAAACTTTTCTTTTTTTATTTTCTAAGCAACTACTGAACGGATTTACACCATTTAAGAAAAAGAGTGCTTTCTGAACCAAGCACTACCTTTTTGCCAAATTTGGTGTAATTCTGTTCAGCAGTTCGAGCTGTAACCATGTCTAAAGTTTCCTATGGTAAATTGATTTTCGCACCACTTTTTCTTGATTTTCTCAGGAACCACTGAACGGATTTACACCATTTAACAAAAAGAGTTCTTTCTGAACCAAGAGCTACCTTTTTGCCAAATTTGGTGTAATTCTGTTCAGCAGTAGGCGTGTCTAAAGTTTCCTATGGAAATTAACATGGAAAAAACAAGTTTTGGGACCTCCCTTGCCAAATCACCCCGAAACTTTCAAGATAGGAGCTGACCGGAGCACGCCACGAGTTTTGAAAATTTCACGAAGATTCGTCAACCGGCGCCAAAGTTATTGGGAAAAGAAAAAATGCTTGTTGAATAGAAATGAGGTCCTAACTATAACTACCTACTGGCGAACGCCAGTATGTAATATATATACATATTACTGCTCCTTTGCACCGTGGTATAAATATATGTTGTTTTTCTCTTACATATGTTCATGGGATGGTGGAAAGAAGAGCATGTATGGGTGGAGGCAAACGAGAGGTGGACCAGACATATTGCATTTTAGATCTGCTATATTGGCGACCTTTTTATCATTTGGGAGGATCCTAGACAAGACCTGCATGATATTTTGATACACATTCCCCACAATAAATTCAATGTAGCCTTCACTCACAAAATCCAAGCCACTGAGATGACCTTCCTTGACGTCCCAGTCAAGCTAGTCAATGGAAAGATAACAACCACCTGTATTGTAAGAGCACGCAGGGAATCGTATCCTTCACGTTACTAGCCACCACCCACAGAAGCTGAAGTGGAGCATACCCTATGGGGAACTGCTCAGACCTAAGCGGAATTACAGTGCCGGGCAGACTTGGAAGAAAGAGGGGCACATGCTTACCAGATTTAGAGCCAGAGGTTACCCAGAGAAAGCTCTTAAACAGCAATGTGCCAGGCAGCACAAGTGACAAGAGAGACGCTACTTTTCAAGAGAAAGAGAAAGAGAGAGAGAGAGGAGCAGGACCCTCATGCAGTCAGACATATTATTATCGACTGCATTAACCAAGATGCCTAACAGGCACTGCCATTTGGTTAAAGTTGACCTCATTATAAGGAACAAAATGCCCCAAACCCCATCCCTTGATCACATACCACGAATTTAAATCTCTGCGTGACATTAATACACAGCTACATTGGCACCTGAAGGTAATGAGAGGTTGGTTACAAGTACAGCAAGATTTTTATAAATGCAGTAGGTTTAGGGCCTGCAAAGGAAGCAGCAACAAAAAAATGTACACATTACCCACGGGCAAGACACGCCGCATTGCACAAGTTACTACTTGTGTAACAATATATCTGTAAGAAACATTAGTGATCGATTCCTTACCTTAGAATATTCCCCAGGTCTGTCTGGATCCGGAAAGTTTTCTGCTTAGCACTACCGCTGCGCGCCAGTAGGTGGCGTCGTGCGGCTCCGCGTCAGTCACTGGCGTTGTAAGCGGCGGTATGACTTCACAGAGGCTACTTAGGCGTCACCCATGGGCGCTGACGTCTGGACACAACTTTCCGCGCCTAAACACAGAGCCATGCACGATACTGACCATTGGTGCATAAAACTAGGGCCCTAAAGGGGGATGACCTTAACCCTAGTAATCAGTTCGCAGAACTGGGAGGATGGGTGGGGCGGTAAGGAATCGATGACTAATATCTCTTACAGATGTATCGTTACAAAAAGAGACACGTTAGTGATAGATTCCTTACCTTAGAATAGATACCCCAGCAATACCAACCCCAGTGGTGGGTCTGTGACCAAGATTACACCAAAAAGTCAAGGAGCACAGAACAGCCAAAGAAGCTGTCTCTCCGAACCGGACTGTCAAGGCAGTAGTGCTTGGTAAACGTGTGCAGCGAGGCCCACGTAACTGCCTGACCAATGTCCTGCAAGGGAATGCCACGTCCCAAGGCAGTAGTGGCTGCCGTTGCCCCGGTCGAATGGGCACGCATCCCCATAGGAGGCTCCTTCTTAGCCAATGAGTAACATGCTTTGATGCACAGGTCCGTTTGTGCCACAGCCTGACCTTTTTTGGCGCCCATGTAGCCAACAAAAAGCTGATCATCTACCCGGAACTGCTGTGTATGCTGCAGATAGAATGCTAGTGCACGTTTTGGGTGCAGACGGTGGAGCCTCTCCTCTTCCCTTGAAGGAGGCGGAAAGAAGTTGGGCAAAGTGATGGTCTGCCCCGATGTGGAAGGGCGTGACAACTTAGGCAGAAAAGAAGGATGGGTCCTTAAAACCATCTTGTCTGGATGAACAGAAAGGAAAGGAGGTTTGGAAGAAAGGGCCTGGAGCTCACTCACTCTTCTTCAGCACTCTGGGCAGAAGTGGTATAGGCGGAAAGGCGTACAACAGACCGCAACTCCACTTGTGCCGAAAAGCGTCCTTGAGCGAGTGCCGCCTTGGAAATTCCAACGCGCAGAACTGAAGACATTGAGCGTTCTCTTCTGAGGCGAATAGATCTAACCAAGGCTCTGCCCATCGCAGAAAGAGACCTTGCGCCACGTCCAAGTTCAGACACTCGTGATCCACCATACACCGGCGGCTGAGTTCGTCCGCCGTGGCGTTCAGAGAACTTGCCAGGTGTTGAACCACCAAGGTAATGCCCTGATGTTCCAGCCATGTCCAGACATAGGGTCCAAGACCCCACCCCGCCCAGTTTGTTGCAATACCACATGGCGGTGGTGTTGTCCGTGAACACCTGCACTACACTTCCCCAGACAGAGGGAAGGAATGCCTTCAGTGCAAGCCGGATCGCCCGCAGCTCCAGAAGTTTGATATGGAGCTGGGACTCTGCTGGAGACCAGGGGCCTCTGATCTCCACCTCTCCCTTGTGGCCTCCCCATCCCGGGAGGGATGCATCCGTCACCACTGTGTGCTCCGGTTGGTGAAGGGAGAGGGATCTGCCACCGACCCAATCGCAATTCGTGAGCCACCACTGCAACTGTTGTGCAGCGCCCTCCGAGATCTGGACGCGATCGGACAGGTTGCCCTGATGCTTTGCCCACTGGAACTTCAGGTCCCAGTGCAGAGCCTGCATATGCCATCTGGCATGTGTCACCAGCAGGATGCAGGAGGCCAACAGGCCCAGAAGTCGGAGGGTCATCCTGACTGAAACCCGGGATAGAGGCTGAAAGAGCGGAATCATAGCGTGAATATCCCGGACTCGCTGCTCGGGAGAACAAACCCGAAACAGCGTCGAATCCAGAACCCCTCCGATGAAAGGGAGCTTCCGAGAGGGACTCAAATGCGACTTCGGCACGTTGATGGAGAACCCCAGCAAAGGCAGGAGGTCGGCCGTAGTCTGGAGGTGGGTGACAACTGCCTGGGGCGAGCCCGCCTTCAACAGCCAGTCGTCGAGGTAGGGGAAGACTGACACCCCAGACCTGCGCAGATGCACAAGTTACTACTTGTGTAACGATATATCTGTAAGAGACATTAGTTAGTGATAGATTCCTTACCTTAGAATATCCCCAGGAGTCAGACTGGATCCGGAAATTTTTGCGTAGCAATACCCCTGCGCGTCGGTAGGCGTCGTCTGCGGCTCCGCGTCCGTCGTCGGCATCGATAGCGCCGGAATGACGTCGTCGGAGTACTTAGACGCCGCCCATGCGCGCTGACGTCAGTTCTGATACACAGCTTTTCCGCGCCAGATACGCAGAGCCATGATAGAACCAACACTGGTGCCAAGAAACTAGGGCCCTGAAAGGGGATGACCTTAACCCTAGATATCGGTTCGCAGAACGGGGAGGATGGGTGGGTCGGTAAGGAATCTATCACTAACTAATGTCTCTTACAGATATATCGTTACACAAGTAGTAACTTGTGCATCTGAAAGAGACTCGTTAGTGATAGATTCCTTACCTTAGAATAGATACCCCAGCAATACCAACCCCGGTGGTGGGTCTGCGAACCAATAATCACACCAGAAAGTCCTGGAGGACGGAACGGCCAAAGAAGCCATCCCTCCGGACTTGACTGTCCAGGCAGTAGTGTCGTGCGAACGTGTGCAGCGAGGCCCACGTAGCTGCCTGGCAAATGTCCTGTAAGGGCACTCCCCGGCCCAGGGCAGTTGTAGTTGCCCTGGCCCGAGTGGAATGAGCCCTCAATCCAACAGGGGGCTCCTTCTTAGCCATGGAGTAACATGCCTGGATACACAAGATGTTCCACCGGGAGATGGTCCGCTTGTGTACCGCCTTCCCCTTCTTAGCACCCACGTAGCCAACAAAGAGTTGGTCATCCACCCGGAACTGGCGTGTGCGATCCAAAGAGAATGAGAGCGCACGTTTTGGGTCCAGACGGTGGAGCCGCTCTTCCTCTTTAGAGGGATGCGGAGGCGGAAAGAAGGTTGGCAAGGTGATGGACTGCCCAATGTGGAAGGCTGAGACAACCCTGGGCAGGAAAGAAGGCTTCGTACGTAACACAACCTTGTCCGGATGGACAGAAAGGAAAGGTGGAGTACAAGAAAGGGCCTGGAGCTCACTCACTCTCCTGGCAGAGGTGATGGCAACCAGGAAAGCAGTCTTTAGAGTCAGAAGACGAAGAGGACAGTTGTGAAGTGGCTCAAAGGGAGCGCACATCAGGAAGGTAAGAACAAGGTTCAAGTCCCACTGGGGCATCACGAAGGGAACAGGAGGAAACATGTGCGTGATGCCCTTAAGAAATCGATTTACAATAGGGGACTTGAACAAAGAAGGTTGATCAGGTAGCCTTAAGAAGGCAGAAAGGGCAGAAAGGTAGCCCTTGACAGTGCCCAGAGCAGAGCCCTGCTGGGCAAGAGAAAGAAGGAAGAGGAGAACCTCAGAAAGGGGGGCAGAGAGTGGATCCACAGCCTTTGCTGTGCACCATGCCACAAATCTGTTCCACCTGCAGGCGTATACCGACTTTGTGGAGGGACGCCTGGCTGCCAGAATTACATTACAGACTTCGGGAGGCAAGTCAAATGGCCTCAACTGTCGCCGCTCAATCTCCAAGCTTGTAGGTGGAGACTGGACAGGTTCGGGTGGAGAACCGTCCCCTGCTGCTGCGACAGAAGGTCCTCCCGAAGGGGCAGACGAATCGGGGGATCTACTGACATGCTGAGTAGCTCGGGATAACAGTATCTTCGTGCCCAGTCCGGAGCCACAAGGATAACCTGGGCCCGGTCGCGCCTGATCTTCTTCAGCACTCTGGGCAGAAGTGGTATAGGCGGAAAGGCGTACAACAGACCGCAACTCCACTCGCGACGAAAAGCGTCTCCGAGCGAGTGCCGCCTTGGAAATTCCAACGCGCAGAACTGATGACATTGCGCGTTCTCTTCGGTGGCAAATAGATCTAACCAAGGCTCTCCCCATTGCTGAAAGAGGCCTTGGGCCACGTCAGAGTTCAGACGCCATTCGTGATCCATCATGCACCGACGGCTGAGTTAGTCCGCCCTGGCATTCAGAGAACCTGCCAGGTGTTGAACTACCAGGGTCACACCCTGACTTTCCAGCCACTGCCAGAGGCGCAGAGCCTCCTGGCATAGGGTCCACGACCCCACCCCGCCCTGTTTGTTGCAGTACCACATGGCGGTGGTGTTGTCCGTGAACACCTGCACTACACTCCCCCGGACAGAGGGGAGGAATGCCTTCAGCGCTAGACGAATCGCCCGTAACTCCAACAGGTTGATGTGGAGCCAGGCCTCCGCCGGAGACCAGAGTCCTCTGATCTCCGCCTCTCCCATGTGGCCACCCCAGCCCTGGAGGGACGCGTCCGTCACAACTACGAGCTCCGGGTGGGGTAGGGAGAGGGACCTGCCACTGACCCAATGGCGGTCCGTGAGCCACCACTGCAACTGTCTTGCAGTGCCCTCCGAGATTAAGACGTGATCGCACAAGTTGCCCTGATGCTGGGCCCACTGAAACTTCAGGTCCCACTGCAGAGCCCGCATCCGCCACCGGGGGTGACGCACCAGTAGGATGCAGGAGGCCATCAGCCCCAGAAGCCGCAGTGTCACCTTCGTGAACACCCGTGGGGCGCTGGTAAGGCCAAAGGGGAGCACGGTAAACTGAAAGTGCTCGTGGCCTACCGTGAACCGCAGGTAACGCCGGTGGGCCGGCAGGACGGGGATGTGAAAATAAGCGTCCTGCAGGTCCAACGCTACCATCCAGTCTCCGGGGTCCAGGGCAGCTAAGACCTGAGCCAAAGTCAGCATCTTGAACTTCTCTTGACGGAGGAAGCCGTTGACGTTCCGTAGGTCCAAGATCGGGCGCAGGCCCCCCTTGCCCTTCTTGGGCACCAGAAAGTAGTGGGAGTAACATCCACACCCTACTTCTGGCCCAGGAACGCGCTCGATGGCCCCCTTGGCCAAGAGGGCCGTGACTTCCTCTTGCAGAAGTTGCAAGTGATCCCCCGACACACGGTGGAATTGCGGTGGCATGGCTGGAGGGGTCGCCTCGAAGGGAGGGAGTAGCCCCTTCGGACGATTTGCAGCACCCACTTGTCCGATGTGACAGTGCGCCAGTGGAAGTGGTGATGGCGAACCCTGCCTCACACAGGCGTCACATGGGCCTGAAAGCTCGGACTAGGAAGGTTTGGAGGCAGGTGCTGCGGAGGGAGGTGTGGACTGGCCTCGCCGCTGACCCCGACCGCCGCCGCCACGGCGGTTTCCACGGCCGCCGCCGCGCTGCTGGGTATTCTGCGGTGCGTGGCTGGCAGCACGTGTGGGGACGCCCCTTCCGTGGCCACGAAAGGAGCGAAAGGCACCCGATTGCTGGCGCGTGGTCGTGAGGCCTAAGGACTTGGCCGTAGCCCTGGAGTCCTTAAATCGCTACAGCGCGTGGTCTGCCTTGTCGCCAAAAAGGCGACGGCCATCGAACGGCATATCCAGGAGGGTGGCCTGGACATCGGCCGAGAAATTGGCGGACCTCAACCAGTCGTGGCGTGGAACCGCCACCGCCGTTGCCATCGCCCTGCCCAGTGAGTCCGTGGTATCCAGTCCACACCGGATAGAGTATCGTGCCGCATCTCGACCCTCCACAAGGGCTTGGGCGAGTTTAGCCCGGAACCTCCTCCGGGCATTGTGGCAGCACGTCCGCGACCGTGTCCCACAGGGTGTGGGTATAGCGGCCCAAGAGACACGCGGTGTTGAAAGACCGCAGTCCCAAACTCAGGGACGAGAACACTTTATTTCCGAACTGTTCGTATCTCTTGGATTCCCGATCGGGCGGGGCCGTCGGGAATGCGGTCTGGGAAGTGGAGGCCTGGATAACCAGGCTCTCGGGGGTGGGGTGGGTGGACAAAAAGCAAGGGTCGCCCGGGGCCGGGCGGTAGCGTCTGGCCACGTTCCTATCCACAGGCGGACCTGTGGCGGGCTTGGACCAAGTGCCCACAAGAACGTCACATAGGGCTTCATTAAACGGCAGCAGAGGCTCACTGGAGCTTGCCTACGGTTTAAGAACCTCAGTGAGGAGGTTAGTCCTCATGGCCGCGACGGGGAGCTCCAGGCCCAAGGCCTTGGCTGCCTTCATCAACACTACGCTGTAAGCAGCCCCCTCCTCCGTAGCCACGGTGGGAGGGGAGACAAATCCAGTGTCTGGCGAGGTGTCAATACCACTGGCCTCCCCAAGCTCATATGTCCAGTCCTCCTGTGACTGGCAATCCTGTGCCAGAGGATCCTCAGACCCCTCCCAATCACCTCCGGCATCAGTCTCCTGTAATCCAGGGTCAACAGACTGGGCCTCCTCATGGAAATAGAAATCTGCAAAGGCCGTCGGAAGCGGCGCCAGAGTCGGACCGAAGGGAAGACTAGGGACGGAGTCCAGAATGGGCGCCGGGGGCAACACCCTCGGGGCCGGCGCCGGCGAGGTCGTGAGGTCGACCGGCGACGACCCGGATCCGGAAGCGGATCCTGTGAGGTCCTGCGGCGCCGGGGCCGAAGCGCCCGACCCGCTAGGGCCTCCAGCCGGGACCGCTGGGCCCGGAGGCGCCGCGGGGCCCGGCCGAGGAGGGAGGGACTTCATGGCCATGAGGTACCGCTCGACCTCCTCCGGCGTCGCGCCGTGCCCAGAGACCCGAAGGTGTGGGGCAGGCGGCAACGCTTGCGACTCTCGCGGAGCCGCGTGGGCGGTGTCGCCCGAACCCCCGGCCGCATCGTGCGAGCGTCGGGGTGGGTCGGAAGAGCGATGATGCCGCTCCGACCTCTCATGCCTCTTACCTGAGGACTTGGATCCCGACGACCAATGTCCACTCCCGGAGCTGCGAGGACTCCGCCCCCGCGACCGGTCCCTCGACCTCCCGTGGGACCAGGACCTGGAATAGCGCGGGGCCGACTGCCGGAACTCGAGCCGCTTGCGGGACCGCTCCCGCCTAGCCTTCGACGGCAGGGCCCGGCAGTCGGAGCAGGTGCGGTCGTCGTGGTCGAGGCCTAAGCACTTCAGGCACCGGCGATGGGGGTCCGTGACCGACATCAGTCGGTCGCACTTCGAACAGGGCTTGAACCCGGGCATCCCTACCGGCACCGATAGAGTCGAAGACTCAAGAAAGAAATGATCGAAAAAGATCAAAAAGTTTAGTCAAAAAATGACTAGGGGTAGAGCTTCTCCGGATCTGCGCTAGCTGGCGCGGAAAAAAGAAGAACTGACGTCAGCGCGCATGGGCGGCGTCTAAGTACTCCGACGACGTCATTCCGGCGCTATCGACGCCGACGACGGACGCGGAGCCGCAGACGACGCCTACCGACGCGCAGGGGTATTGCTACGCAAAAATTTCCGGATCCAGTCTGATGCCTGGGGATATTCTAAGGTAAGGAATCTATCACTAACGTGTCTCTTTCAGATGAGCTGTGGCCACCGCCATCACTTTCGTGAACATCCGAGGGGCGCTGGTAAGGCCGAAGGGGTGCACGGCAAACTGAAAATGCTCCTGGCCCACCATGAACCGCGGGTAACACCGATGGGCCGGCAGGACGGGGATATGAAAATATGCATCCTGCAAGTCCAACGCTACCATCCAGACTCCAGGGTCCTGAGCAGTCAGGACCTGAGCCAGTGTCAGCATCTTGAACTTCTCCTTCCGGATGAAGCAATTGACGTCCCGGAGGTGCAAGATGGGACGCAGGCCCCCCTTGTTCTTCTTGGGGACCAGAAAGTAGTAGGAATAACAACCACTCCCTACTTCCTGATCGGGAATTTACTCAATGGCCCTCCTGGCCAGGAGGGCCGTTACTTCCTGACAGAGAAGAGCCAAATGATCCCCCGACATGCGGTGGTACCGAGATGGCATGGCTGGAGGGGAGGACAGAAAGGGGAGCAAGTAACCTTGGCAGATTATCTGCAGCACCCACTTGTCAGATGTGATTTCACGCCAGTGGCAGAGGTGGTGACGAACCCTGTCTCCTACCGGCGTGGGGTGCTCCCTGAAGCTCGAATTAGGAAGGCTTAGAGGTGGAAGCAGCGGGGGTGGAGGTGGATTGTCCCGCCCACTGGTTACCAGACCTGCCCTTGCGGAAGCCACGTCCGTGGCCACGTTGAGGCTGGTTCTGCACAGGCATTGTGGAGAAGCGTGCCTGGGCGCTCTTACCCTGGCCATGAAAGGAACGAAACCCAGGCATAGCAGGGCTCTTAGTAGAAAGACCCAAAGACTTGGCCGTGGCCCGCGAGTCTTTAAAGCGCTCCAGAGCATTGTCAGCCTTGTCGCCAGAGGCGGGAGCCGTCAAAGGGCATGTCCATGAGCGAGAAACCGGTAGACCGGAACCAGGCATGACGCCGCAACGCTACAGTCGTGGAAATTGCCCTGCCCAAGGAATCAGCCGTGTCCAGACCACACCTGATGGCAAATTTCACCGCATCCTTTCCCTCCGTTATCGCTTGGGGAAGGACAACCTGGACCTCCTCAGAACACTGAGGCAGGACCTCAGCTACAGAATCCCATACTGCGTGGGAGAAACGGCCCAATAAGCAGGCGGTATTCACTGACCGCAACCCCAAACTGGCCGAGGAGAACAACCTCTTGCCATATTGGTCCAGCTTCTGAGAGTCCTTATCCGGCGGAGCCGTGGGAAAAGCACTGTGATGTCGAGGCCTGAATGACCAGGCTCTCAGGCGTGGGGAAAGTGGTCAAGAAGGCAGGATCACCAGGCGCCGGACGATGACGCCTAGCAACGTTCTTATGCACCGGTGCCCCCGAGGCCGGCCGCAACCAAGTACCCAAGAGGACTTTGGTAAGGGCCTCATTGAAAGGAAGCAGCGGTTCAGACGACGTAGACGCCGTCTGAAGCACCTCCGTAAGAAGGTTTGTCTTAAGGGCCACCGTAGGGAGGTCGATATGGAGCGCCTCCGCAGTCCCATAGTGTAGGAAGCGGCCTCCTCCATAGTAGGCGGAGGGGAGGAAAACCCTGGGTCAGACACATCAAGTTCACCCGCATCTTGAAGGTCATCCACCCAATCCTGCTCTGAGTCACACTGCCGCGCAAGGGAGTCCTCGGAGCTGTCCGAGTCCTCATCTAGCTCCGGAGTAGAAGGAGCCGGCCGCGACGGCAGGGCCGGAGCCAGGGAGGGGGCAAGCGTAGCCGGGAACGGCGCCAGAAACGCCGAACTGGAGCTGCATCCCAATGCGGATCCCGGGTCAGAACGAAATGGTGCGCGAACCGGGGCAGGGGTGGGATAAATGCCACCAAGTGCGGCACCTGTGTCGGAGCCAGGGGCGGCGCTGGGGCCGGAGGCAAGGGCAGCGCCGGGGCCGCAGCCAGTGGCACTGCACCTTGTGGCGCCAGGGGTGGAGCCGAGGGGGCTGGATCCAGTGGCTCCGGGGATGGCGCCAGAGGCGGTGCCGTCGGGCCAACAGGATCTGGACACGGGACCGCGGGGCCCGCAGGCATGCCGGTGGGAGCCTGAGGCCTAAACAGGCGGTCCATTGCAGAAAGAAACTTGCATTTATTCGGGAGTCGCCAATGGACCCAGGTATAGCGGGTAGGCCGCGGGACTCCCAGGCTCCGGTGGAGCTGCAGGGGCGGAGCCCCTGTCCCCCTCGTCCGCCTCCAATGAGCGACGGGGGGACGTTGGAGAGCGAACACGCTTCTTCGACTTCTTATGGCGTCGCTTAGCAGAATCTGAAGGTGAAGACAGAGCCCAAGGAGCAACAGCTCTGGTCCCGCAAGCGGTCCCGCAAGCGGTCTCGCGAATGGCCCCTAGACCCAGAGCAGCGGTGAGAGGAGTGCCGGCCCTCCAGCAACTTCCGGCGCCGCTCCCGCAAGGCCTTCGGGCCATGGCACAGCAGTCCCACCAGTCATGGTCGGTCTCTAGGCAGTAGAGGCAGACATCATGGGGGTCCACCACCGCGACATATTACGGCAGCACAACCCACAAGACTTAAAGCCGGGCATCCCTACGAGCACCAGGAGACAAGAGAAGGAGACAAAAAGTCTAAAAAAAGTGGTAAAAAAAATGACCGAGGTTCGTGCTCAATCCAGATCTGCGCTTTCGGCGCAGTAAAAGAACTGATGTCAGTGAGCATAGGCGGCGCCTAAGTAGCCTCCGTGACGTCATCCCGGCGCTTACGACGCCAGTGACGGACGCGAGCCGCACGACGCCACCTACTGGCGCGCAGGGGTACTGCTAAGCAGAAAACTTTCCGGATCCAGACTAACGCCTGGGGAATATTCTCAGGTAGGGAATCTATCACTAACGTGGCTTTCAGATAATAAGTTCATCACATGTGGTGGTAATTATTGTTTTTATGTTCTACAATGCCCATGTGGTTACATGTGTGTCGGCAGAATAATCTGCACTTTGAAAAAGAGAGTTTTGGAGCATTAGCCATGAAAAATCTTGATGTGAGCTACCTGGTGGCCAGACACTGTGCCAGGGAACACAATCAGAATGCTGATGTGATGTTATTTTTGGGAATTGATGACCAAGTTACTTACCTTCGGTAACAACATATTTGTAAGAGACATAGATTAGTTATGGATTGCTCACCTTAGAATTACCCCCAGGCACCAGAATGGATCAGGAGAATTTTTTCCACAGCAGTATTTAGCGAGTGCCGCCTTGGAAATCACAACGCGCAGAACTGTTGACATTATTCATTCGCTTTAGTGGCGAACATATCTAACCAAGGCTCTCCCCACTGCTGACAGACCTTGCACCACCTCCAAGTGAAGACGCCATTTGTGATCCATCATGCACCTGCTGCTGAGTTTGTCCGCCCTGGCGTTCAGAGAACCTGCCAGGTGTTGAACCACCAGAGATATGCCATGATGTTCCAGCCATGTCCAAAGGTGGAGAACCTCTGGACATAAGGTTCACGACCCCACCCCACCCTGTTTGTTGTAGTACTACATGGCGGTTGTGTTGTCTGTGAACACTGCACTACTCTTCCCCGGACAGAGGGAAGGAATGGCTTTAGTGCAAGACAAACTGCCCGAAGCTCCAGAAGGTTGGTATGGAGCCCGGACTCCGCCGGAGACCAGAGGCCTCTGATCTCCGCCTCTCCCATGTGGGCGCCCCACCCCAGCAGTGATGCATCTGTCACCACTGTGAACTCTGGTTGGGGAAGGGAGAGGGATCTGCTATTGACCCAATCCTGGTTCGTTAGCCACCACTGCAGTTGGCGTGCACTGCCCTCCGAGATCTGGACGCAATCGGAAAGATTCCCCTGATGCTGTGCCCACTGGAACTTCAGGTCCCACTGCAGAGCCCGCATATGCCACCTTGTATTAGACAACAGGACTAAAACCCATAAACCACGTTGAGATTTGAGTAGGTACGTGAAAAAGAACAACAATATCTCAACTAGTATCATTTAGACAGGACAGTTAGACACGTATGTAAAATACATTACACGAAAGAACAAGGAGAGGTTTTTTTTTATGTGCACATGGCATCATATAAATAAGGACACATTTTGAAAAAGAAGAGGTACAGTTGTGACAGCACTGTAGGCAAAAATTTGCATGAACAACCCGAATAGGACTTGGTGCTCGGTTGTGTACCTGACACAAATGTGGCGACGCAAGTGACAATGTGTTATCAGCAAAAAACGGCGCAAGGTGCAAACGTGAACAAGCATGTACAGTGAATCTGGTGGTTCAAGGCAATGACTTACAAGGTTTTTGGAAAATTGATAACAATTTCTGTTGAACCACGAGGGGAGTGCGCCATCAGTTGCGCTGACAGGTCGATGACGTTTCAATCCAATTACTTAGGATCATCTTCAGGACCGGGTTGAGAATTTGGACGGTGCTGGATTGACACGGTCCCGTGTCCACTGCAGAGGTGGTGAGCCATGCGGAAAAGTCCCGGTTCACAGAAACCCCTGGGTGTAGATTCAATTAGCGAAGTGTAAGCCGTGTCCCTGGAGACATCGGCAGTACGGAAGGCTCCTTTCTATCCCACACTCAAGGATGTGGGAGCGGGACCTAGGGTGCTGGAGTGAATCCGGCGAGGGGGCAGGCTGTGTGATCAACCGTCTACCACCACGTTTGTGTGCAGTGTGTAGGGCGAAAGGAGCTCATGTCGTGTAATGTATTTTACATACGTGTCCAATGGTCCTGTCTAAATGATACCAGTTGAGATATTGTTCTTTTTCACATATGCCACCTGGCATAGTCCACCAGCAGGATGCAGGAGGCCATGAGGCCCAGTAGCCTAAGAGTCATTCTGACCGAAACCCAGGATAGGGGCTGAAAGACAGGAATCATAGCCCAAATATCCCAGACTCACTGCTAGAGAGGATAAGCACGAAACTGTGCTGTGTCCAAAACCGCTCCGATGAAAAGGAGCTTCTGAGAGGGAATCAGGTGTGACTACGGCACATTGATGGTGAACCCCAGCGAATGCAGGAGGTAGGCCGTAGTCTGGAGATGGGAGACGACAGCCTGGGGCGAGCCCGCCTTCAACAGCCAGTCATCCAGATAGGGAAAGACTGGAACCCCTGATCTGTGCAAATAAGCTGCGACTACCGCCAACACTTTCGTGAACACCTGAGGGGCGTTGGTAAGGCCGAAGGGGAGCTGTAGGTAACGCCGATTGGCCAGAAGGACGGGGATGTAAAAATAAGCATCCAGGAAGTCCAATGCTGCCATCCAGTCTCCAAGGACGAGGGCAGACAGGAACTGAGCCAGTATCAACATTTTGAACTTCTCCTTCCAGAGGAAGCGGTTGACGTTCCTGAGATCCAAGATAGGATGATGGGTCTTGTCCTTCGTGGGCACCGGAATGTAGTGGGAATAATAACTGTGAGAAGTTGGCCTGATATATGATGCTCACTAGTTCTAGTGATCACCTTGTATCAGTCCAAACAACCCTTATGGTGATTGGTTGTAAGTCAACCTTATAGACCAGCTATCCTAATGGTAGCATGGACAAAGCAGTCTTAGGCTAAACTCTTTTGGCATGTGAAGCCAGCTGTTTTACCACAATATAACCCCTTGAATACCAGATGAAAGGACACCACACAGGTTGTTATGAAAATAAACAGTATATTTATTAATAACAAACACCTCTGAACTCTTTATGAGGTCAGAGGGCTAAGCACATGACAATCTCTTAGGAAAAATACGATAAGTTGCACAAAATTACACTGGTGCCCAATGGGCACGACAAACCATATACTAAGTAAATAGTATAAGGAAATCGATAGAAGGAATGGAGCTGTCCAGAGGCTGTAGGTTCACTGGGACTACACTATCCTAACCTCAGGTAAGTAATAGGAGGCCCACGGGACGCATGTGCAGAGTGTGAACTCACACACGAGATGTGGAACAAAGTCAATGGACAGTACAGTTTACGAAAAAGGTAAGTACGGACAGTCTTTACTATCTAGGACTAAAACGACCGGAAATCTGGACACTAGGAGAGTCAATCTACCCTTGAGCACCGAAATGCTCTTGTTACCTCACCCACGGGCTGCGGGTGCATAGGTGTCAAAGTGTGTCGGGTTTCCGCGTCGAAGTCAATGGAGCCTTGAAGAAAGATGCTGCAGGCGACCAAGTTGAAGATGTCCGGTGCGATCCACGGGTGGATCGAGGAAGAAGAGGACCTGAAAGCAGAGGGGACAGTGTTCAAAGTCACTAGCCAGTGACCGGAGTGGAACCAGGAGGGAACCAGATGCTGTCGTCGCGATCAGGTGAAGAGTGGACGCTTGTCTCTGCAGCCACGTGGACCGGGAGGTGTCTCCGACGACCAGGATGGAGGCACGAGCTGTCCCACGCAGGCTCTCGCTGTTGGCGGTGTCGGATCCGGATTTGGAGTCAACAGGCCTTGGCAAAGGCAACCCACGCGGTGAGTGGAAACGGCGTCTGGAGTGGACCAGGAGGGTCCAGGGTGCTCCTCTTTTGGAAGGGAGCAAGGGCCAGTCTGGAGCAACCAGACCAGCAGTGAAGATTTCAAGGATCGTCGTCTAGGAGGTCACTAGCCATCCGGCAAGTGACCAGACAACGTGTCGAGCAGCAAACAGGCAGAAGGGCCCCACGCAGATCTCGTGGATGCTGGAGGGCTGATCTTCGGTGCAGGAACTGCTCGGGGCTGGGGCTTCTCAATCCCCAAAGCACTTGGTCGAGTTTACCTCGGGAGTTGTGCTGAAAGCGAAGTGCAGGTTCTTTCAAGATGGCCGGTCCCATGTGTCTCGTCGCACCCACGGGTCTCAGCTGTGCTGCAGATGTGGGTTGAGGTCGGAGAGGTCTGGGAATCAGGGTCTCGCCGGGCTCTGAAGTCTGGATCCTCGAGGGAAGAGGACAAAGTGAAGCCGCTGGATGCTTGATGGTGCCTCCAGTTGCAGGGTGGACACTCCTTGCCCACAAGGGAGATTCTTCAGTCTTCTGTGGAGCAGAACGTCGAAGTCCAGAGTTTCTTCTTGTAAAGTTGTTCAGGATAATCGAATTTGGAATGGGACCAGCTCCTACCTTTATTTTCCTAAAGGGGGCTGCACTAGTGACTAGGTCCCTCCCCTGGGTGGGACCAGGAAGGGGGGTGGTTACACCCCCTATCCTTTGTCCGGTTTTCGCGCCAGAGCTGGTGGAGGGATGCCCCAGCAACTGGTTTGAACCGGTGTATGCACAGGGCACCTTGTGTGCCCCAGGCATGTCTCATTCCTTTCAGGCCTGTCCTACCCAATACACAAAATCCTGTCTGGGGTGGTGCTAGCACCTCCCAAGGCAGGAAACCCTTTGTCCAAGCCTCCCTCGCTGGAAGGACTCCCAGCAGCAGGAGGTCAGACTTGTGTCTGTGGTGGCAGCATCCATTTTTTGATGCCAAGGCTCGAGTAAACTTTAAGCGGGTTTCTCAGTTACATACATGTTGTGTCCCTCTAGAAGGGTGGAATGCTACCCCCGTCGCCTGAATTGGCGAGGGGGTAGTATTCCAATTCGTATGACAGCTTACTCGACATGTTTTGATAATGCTATACCAAAGTTAGTATTCAACCGCGAGGATGAAAATGCACTTAAGAGTATATGGTATAGCGTTATCATGGAACAGCTATTAGGACTTGGTTCCGCAAGCTGCAGACGGGCTCAGCTCATGCCAGAGCACCATCTCACATAATTCTCCAAGCACTCTGCCTTCAGGATTGATAAGGCCTGCCATAGGAGTGACTGATAGGAATATATGTGTCCATTTTGGGGTTAGATATAGGTATACCATATCTACCGCAAAGGGTGATTACACCACCTTGCCCTAGCTGTCTTAGCAGCCAGTTGTGTCTGTTTAGATGGCCAGCCAGGGCTGGCATAATACATGCTTCAGGCCCCTGGTAGGCCCTGGGTACACCTATGCCCTGGGTACCTAAGGTACACTGTACAGGGACTGATAGGGTGGCTCAGTACCAATTGGTAAATGCACCTAAAGTACATGGGTGTCAATTTAGAGAGAGAACAGCTAGGCTGTGGGTCTGATTAGCAGGCCCACAGCCAGGGAAAGTCGTAAACCAGTGAAGCAAAAAGCAAAAATCTGGGGTGACTATAGGATTGCAGACCCTACTCTCCTACATAACCCCCCCAAACTTAGGGACATTAAACTAACCATGACCAGGTGAGTCTTCCTGTTCTAAGTGGAAATACCTGGAGGGACCATCTGCATTGCCATGGTCAGTCCCTGGTCTGTGCTCCACTGTAAAGTCCATCTCCTGTAGGGAAATGGACCACCTAAGAAGTTTGGGGTTTTCACCCTTCATTTGATTTAGCCATAAGAGGGGCTTATGGTCGGTCTGAAGCTTGAAGTGAGTTCCAAACAAGTAGGGCCTCAACTTCTTCAGGGCCCAAACCACAGCAAAGGCCTCCCTCTCTATAGCTGACCAACGTTTCTCTCTAGGGGTCAGCCTTCTGCTTATAAAAGCAATGGGCTGGTCATGACCATCAATATTCAGTTGAGATAGAACAGCTCCCACACCCAACTCAGATGCATCTGTTTGGACAATGAAGGTTTTGGAGTAGTCAGGACTCTTGAGAATAGGTGCAGTACACATGGTCTGCTTTAGGTCATCGAATGCCTTCTGACAGCTAACTGTCCACTGAACTTTCTTTGGCATTTTCTTGCTTGTCAGGTCATTAAGTGGTGTCACAATGGACCCATAATTTTTGACAAACTTCCTATAGTAACCAGACAGGCCGAAGAAAGCTCTGACCTGTGTCTGGGTGGTTGGAGGAGCCCAGTCCTTTATGGCCTGTATCTTGCTCTCCAAGGGTTGAACCTGGCCTCCGCCACAAGGTGGCCCAGGTACACAACCTGACTCTGCCCTATCTGTCACTTGGTGGCCTTGATAGTGAGGCCTGCCTTCTGCAGGGCCTCCAAAACTTTCCTCAGGTGGATCAGGTGATCCTCCCAGGTGGAGCTAAAGACAGCAATATCATCTAGATATGCTGCACAGAAGTCATCCAACCCAGTGAGAACTTGGTTCACCAACCTTTGAAAAGTGGCAGGTGCATTTTTCAAACCAAAGGGCATCACCACAAATTGGTAATGGCCTCCTGGGGTAGAACATGCTGTTTTGGCCTTGGCTTCCTCAGCTAACCTGATCTGCCAATAACCAGCTGTTAGGTCAAATGTACTCAAGAAAGTTGCAGAAGCCAACTTGTCTATGAGTTCATCTGCCCTAGGTATTGGATGGGCATCTGTCTTAGTGACAGCACTGAGACCCCTGTAGTCTACACAAAACCTAATCCCTCTCTTACCATCCTGGGTGTGAGGTGTTGGCACTAGAACTACAGGACTAGCCCAAGGGCTCTCTGAGGGTTCAATGACTCCCAATTCCAACATCTTTTGAACTTCTTTCTTAATGCAGTCCCTGACGTGGTCAGGTTGCCTGTAGATTTTACTCTTGACAGGCAGACTGTCACCAGTGTCCACCTCATGGGTGCACCAGTTTGTCTGACTGGGTGTCAGTGAGAACATTTGTCTAAAGGATTGCAGAACCTGTTTGCAATCCTCTTGTTGATGCTCAGAGAGGCTGTCAGAAAAGACTACACCATCTACTGACCCATCATCAGGGTTCTGAGTGAGCAGGTCTGGGAGAGGGTCACTCTCTTCCTCCTGCCCCTCATCTGTGGCCATGAGCAAGCCCATGTCCTCCCTGTCGACAAATGCCTTGAGCCTGTTTACATGAAGCACCCTGTGGGGGCTCCTGGGAGTTCCCATGTCCACCAAGTAGGTGACCTCTCCCTTTTGCTCAATGATGGTATGGGGTCCAGACCACTTGTCTTGGAGAGCTGCTGGGGCCACTGGCTCCAGCACCCACACCTTCTGTCCTGCATGATACACAGTTAGGACAGCCTTTTGGTCATGCCAAGCTTTTTGAAGTTCTTGGCTGGCCTCAAGGTTTTTGGATGCCTTCTCCATGTACTCTGCCATCCTGGAGCGGAGACCAAGTACATAGTCCACTATGTCAAGTTTAGGCTTTTTGAGAGGTAACTCCCATCCTTCCTTCACAAGACATAGGGGTCCTCTTACAGGATGTCCAAACAAAAGCTCAAAAGGGCTGTAACCAACCCCCTTCTGTGGGACATCTCTGTAATCAAACAGGAGGCAGGGTAAAAGGATGTCCCATCTTCGCCTAAGCTTTTCAGGTAACCCTTTTATCATCCCTTTGAGGGTCTTGTTGAATCTCTCAACAAGCCCATTGCACTGTGGGTGATAGGGTGTGGTAAATTTGTAATTTACACCACACTCCTTCTACATTGCAGTTAAGTATCCTGACATGAAGTTTGCACCTCTGTCAGAGACAACCTCCTTAGGAAACCCCACTCTGGAGAAAACTCCAAGTAGGGCCCTGGCCACAACAGGAGCTGTAGTGGTCCTAAGGGGAATAGATTCTGGATACCTGGTGGCATGATCCACTACCACCAGTATAAATCTGTGCCCAGATGCTGTTGGGGGGGTCCATTGGTCCAACAATGTCTATCCCCACTCTCTCAAAGGGCACCCCCACCACAGGTAGTGGTATGAGGGGGGCCTTTGTTGTGCAACCTGATTTGCCACTGGCTTGACAGGTGACACATGAGCGACAAAACTCTTTAGTGTCTTCAGACATATGAGGCCAGTGAAAGTGTGGGGCAAGCTTGTCCCAAGTCTTGTTCTGGCCTAAGTGACCTGCAAGGGGAATCTCATGGGCTAAAGTGAGAAGGAAACCTCTAAGAGACAAGGGGATGCCCAGCCTCCTGGTAGCACCAGGTTTGGGGTCTCTTGCCTCAGAGTATAGGAGTCAATCATCCCTATATACCTTATGGGCACCTGTAGCATTCCCTGCAGCCTCAGTAGCAGCCTGCTGTCTGAGGGTTTCAAGGGAGGAACAGTCTAACTGTGCCTGCCTCAAGTCTGCCCTGGAAGGTCCCCCTGTCCCAAGAAACTCAACCTGTTCAGGTTCAAGCTCTTTTAGGACAGTTCCTTCTGGGGTCTTTAGGTCAGCCTCCTGAGAGGGCTGATCCTCAACCTGAGGCAGGGGGAAGGCTCAGCCTTACCCCTACTGCTCTTCCTCTTGGTTAGTGTCTGGTCCATTCTTCCAGGATCCAGCACTTGTTCAGCTGGGCATTTCTTGGCCTGTGACCTAGTCACAGCAAGGACATGTGAGGAGAGACCTAGCATTTCTACATGAGTCCTGTACTCCACATCTGACCACAGCGAGGATTCCAAATCATTGCCCAAAAGACAATCTACTGGGAGGTCTGAACTAACTACAACCCTTTTGAGGCCAGTTACCCCTCCCCAGGAGAAATTAACAACTGCCATACTGTGATTGGTAGTGACATTGCTAGCATTGGTCACTAGGTAGTCTGAACCTAGCATGATCTGGTCAGGGTCCACAAATGTTGGTGTCACCATGGTGACACTGGCACATGTGTCCCTGTAGGCCTGAGCCATTTTCCATTGATTAAAGGCGTTTGCCTGTATTTGCCCAGAGTACTAGGACTTACAGTAGGGGTCATATCCATGTCCCCAGTACAAACAAGAACTGCCTGAGTAGGTATTCTAACTAAGTCAGAACCCACCTCAGTTCCCAGGGTTAACCCAACTATAGCCTTGGGAGGTATACTACCACTACTAACTGTACTAGGGGGTGCAGGTGTCTTAAGGACAGTAGTGGTAGGAGTTTGGCCTTTCTTGGTGCACTCACTAAACCAGTAAGTCTTACTTTTACAGTATTGGCACCATGGTTTCTTAGGACCATCATTCTTCTTCTTTTGGGAATTTTGGGACCCACCCTCCTTAGGTTGTTGGGGCCCTGTTGAAGACTTCTGGTCATTTTGCTTATTCTCATTATTAACCTTCTGGTCTGATCTCTTTTGGCCACCACCCTGGTTCTGGTTCTGCTGCTTGACTCTGGTTCTGACCCATCTGTCTGCCTTCTTTCCCAATTCTTGGGGAGAGGTCAGATCTGAGTCAATCAGGTGCTGATGCAACAACTGGTTCTGACAATTATTTAAGATTTGCTCTCTCATAATTAGATTATACAATCTGGTGTAATCAGTAACTTTACTTCCCAGTAACCAGCCTTCCAAAGCCTTAGTGGCACAATCAACAAAGTCAGTCCAATCCTGAGCCTGAGTTTTCTGGGTGTCTATGAACATTAACCTGTACTGTTCAGTTGTTAAGCCAAACCCATCAATCAGTGCAGTTTTCAGGACTTGGTAATCATTAGCATCCTCATCTCTAACAGTGAGGAGCTTATCTCTACCTTTGCCTTCAAAGGAGAGGCACAATATAGCTGCCACACGGACTCTGGGGTACCTGCTGTACTTTGCAGGCCCTCTCCAAAGCAGTTATCCACTTGTGGATATCCTCTCCTGTCCTATAGGAGGGCACTATTTTACTCAGGTTTCTAGTATCAAAACCCCTTTCTCTATCCCTAGGGATATTGCTGCCACCAGTGGCGACTACCCCACTCAACTGTTGCTCTCTAGCAAAGGCAAGCTTCTCTTTGGCAAGGGCAAGTTCTTCCCTTTGAATCCTCAGATTAGCCTCCTTCTTCTTTGCCTCTTGCTCTCTCCTCTGAGGGGACGTCATCCTCCTCTGAGCAGATGCATGAGAGGCACGAGAGTGCACAGATCTATTGGTGTCCCTAGAATGAGATCTATCTCTTCTAACCCCATAGTTAGGCCTGCTCAGGGTTAGCACTGGGGGTCCTCCAGTCCCTTCCCTATGTAGGTCTAAGTTGGCCCTTGTAAGTCTGCTGACTAAAGGTTGCCCATTGTCTGCCTCATCCTCAGATAAGTCTTCCTCTTCCTCCTCAGCTACATTCTCTGTTTCAGGGAGGTTAGAGTCTGTATCACCAGGAGTACCTTCTAAGGGGGGCATGCTCCCATCTGGATTAGAGGGGCCTGGGTTAGAGGCCTTTCTAGCATCATATGTCTCTAAGAGACCTAACAGAAAAGGAGTGGTAGGGTTGGAACCCTGTTTCAATTTCCTGGAGGTACACAATTAACTCATCTCCTGGAAACTGAGTGCTGCATATCTGGAAAGGACCTGTGAAGGGTCACTAACCACTAGGGGAGTCTCTGAAGTCTCTCCATGGGTAGACATGCTTTCTAGTGAGGTGTAAGTGATGCACCTACCTACACTATGGGTTTTCCTACTGATCCCTTGCTAAGAGTTGTAGTCAGGGTGTGCTAGGCCCTTTTTACTACAACAGCTGGTTCAGTAGAACTCAGAGTATTTCTAAGCTTGTTATATATACCTATGTTACCTGATGTGATCTTTCAAATGATATTTCAAGATTATATGTGGTAAAAACAACAGCAAGCTCAAATCCCAACCGCTGCACACCAATGTGAGAAGTTGGCCTGATATATGATACTCACTAGTTCTAGTGATCACCTTGTATCAGTCCAAACAACCCTTATGGTGATTGGTTGCAAGTCAACCTTATAGACCAGCTATCCTAATGGTAGCATGGACAAAGCAGTCTTAGGCTAAACTCTTTTGGCATGTGAAGCCAGCTGTTTTACCACAATATAACCCCTTGAATACCAGATGAAAGGACACCACACAGGTTTTTATGAAAATAAACAGTATATTTATTAATAACAAACACCTCTGAACTCTTTATGAGGTCAGAGGGCTAAGCACATGACAATCTCTTAGGAAAAATACGATAAGTTGCACAAAATTACACTGGTGCCCTAGGGGCACGACAAACCATATACTAAGTAAATGGTATAAGGAAATCGATAGAAGGAATGGAGCTGTCCAGAGGCTGTAGGATCGCAGGGACTACGCTATCCAGACCCCAGGTAAGTAATAGGAGGCCCACGGGACGCGTGTGCAGAGTGTGAACTCACACGCGAGATGCAGAACAAAGTCAATGGACAGTACAGTTTACGAAAAAGGTAAGTACGGACAGTCTTTACTATCTAGGACTAAAACGACCGGAAATCTGGACACTAGGATAGTCAATCTACCCTTGAGCCCCGAAATGCTCTTGTTACCTCACCCACGGGCTGCGGGTGCATAGGTGTCAAAGTGTGTCGGGTTTCCGCATCGAAGTCAATGGAGCCTTGAAGAAAGATGCTGCAGGCGACCAAGTTGAAGATGTCGGGTGCGATCCACGGGTGGATCGAGGAAGAAGAGGACCTGAAAGCACAGGGGACAGTGTTCAAAGTCACTAGTCAGTGACCGGAGTGGAACCAGGAGGGAACCAGATGCTGTCGTCGCGATCAGGTGAAGAGTGGACGCTTGTCTCTGCAGCCACGTGGACCAGGAGGTGTCTTCGACGACCAGGATGCAGGCACGAGCTGTCCCACGCAGGCTCTCGCTGTCAGCGGTGTCGGATCCGGATTTGGAGTCAACAGGCCTTGGCAAAGGCAACCCACGCGGTGAGTGGAAACGGCGTCTGGAGTGGACCAGGAGGGTCCAGGGTGCTCCTCTTTTGGAAGGGAGCAAGGGCCAGTCTGGAGCAACCAGACCAGCAGTGAAGATTTCAAGAATCATCGTCTAGGAGGTCACTAGCCAGCCGGCAAGTGACCAGACAACGCGTCGAGCAGCAAACAGGCAGAAGGGCCCCACGCAGATCTCGTGGATGCTGGAGGGCTGATCTTCGGTGCAGGAGCTGCTCGGGGCTGGGGCTTCTCAATCCCCAAAGCACTTGGTCGAGTTTACCTCGGGAGTTGTGCTGAAAGCGAAGTGCAGGTTCTTTCAAGATGGCCGGTCCCACGTGTCTCGGCGCACCCACGGGTCTCAGCTGTGCTGCAGATGTGAGTTGAGGTCGGAGAGGTCTGGGTATCCGGGTCTCGTCGGGCTCTGAAGTCTGGATCCTCGAGGGAAGACGACAAAGTGAAGCCGCTGGACGCTTGATGGTGCCTGCAGTTGCAGGATGGACACTCCTTGCCCACAAGGGAGATTCTTCAGTCTTCTGTGGAGCAGAACGTCGAAGTCCAGAGTTTCTTCTTGTAAAGTTGTTCAGGATAATCAAATTTGGAATGGACCAGCTACTACCTTTATTCTCCTAAAGGGGGCTGCACTAGTGACTAGGTCCCTCCCCTGGGTGGGACCAGGAAGGGGGGTGGTTACACCCCCTATCCTTTGTCCGGTTTTCGCGCCAGAGCTGGTGGAGGGATGCCCCAGCAACTGGTTTGAACCGGTGTATGCACAGGCCACCTTGTGTGCCCCAGGCATGTCTCATTCCTTTCAGGCCTGTCCTACCCAATACACAAAATCCTGTCTGGGGTGGTGCTAGCACCTCCCAAGGCAGGAAACCCTTTGTCCAAGCCTCCCTCGCTGGAAGGACTCCCAGCAGCAGGAGGTCAGACTTGTGTCTGTGGTGGCAGCATCCATTTTTTGATGCCAAGGCTCGAGTAAACTTTAAGCGGGTTTCTCAGTTACATACATGTTGTGTCCCTCTAGAAGGGTGGAATGCTACCCCCGTCGCCTGAATTGGTGAGGGGGTAGTATTCCAATTCGTATGACAGCTTACTCGACATGTTTTGATAATGCTATACCAAAGTTAGTATTCAACCGCGAGGATGAAAATGCACTTAAGAGTATATGGTATAGCGTTATCATGGAACAGCTATTAGGACTTGGTTCCGCAAGCTGCAGACGGGCTCAGCTCATGCCAGAGCACCATCTCACAATTCTCCAAGCACTCTGCCTTCAGGATTGATAAGGCCTGCCATAGGAGTGACTGATAGGAATATATGTGTCCATCTTGGGGTTAGATATAGGTATACCATATCTACAGCAAAGGGTGATTACACCACCTTGCCCCAGCTGTCTTAGTAGCCAGTTGTGTCTGTTTAGATGGCCAGCCAGGGGTGGCATAATACATGCTTCAGGCCCCTGGTAGGCCCTGGGTACACCTATGCCCTGGGTACCTAAGGTACACTGTACAGGGACTGATAGGGTGGCTCAGTACCAATTGGTAAATGCACCTAAAGTACATGGGTGTCAATTTAGAGAGAGAACAGCTAGGCTGTGGGTCTGATTAGCAGGCCCACAGCCAGGGAAAGTCGTAAACCAGTGAAGCAAAAAGCAAAAATCTGGGGTGACTATAGGATTGCAGACCCTACTCTCCTACATAACCCCCCCAAACTTAGGGACATTAAACTAACCATGACCAGGTGGGTCTTCCTGTTCTAAGTGGAAATACCTGGAGGGACCATCTGCATTGCCATGGTCAGTCCCTGGTCTGTGCTCTACTGTAAAGTCCATCTCCTGTAGGGAAATGGACCACCTAAGAAGTTTGGGGTTTTCACCCTTCATTTGATTTAGCCATAAGAGGGGCTTATGGTCGGTCTGAATCTTGAAGTGAGTTCCAAACAAATAGGGCCTCAACTTCTTCAGGGCCCAAACCACAGCAAAGGCCTCCCTCTCTATAGCTGACCAACGTTTCTCTCTAGGGGTCAGCCTTCTGCTTATAAAAGCAATGGGCTGGTCATGACCATCAATATTCAGTTGAGATAGAACAGCTCCCACACCCAACTCAGATGCATCTGTTTGGACAATGAAGGTTTTGGAGTAGTCAGGACTCTTGAGAATAGGTGCAGTACACATGGTCTGCTTTAGGTCATCGAATGCCTTCTGACAGCTAACTGTCCACTGAACTTTCTTTGGCATTTTCTTGCTTGTCAGGTCATTAAGTGGTGTCACAATGGACCCATAATTTTTGACAAACTTCCTATAGTAACCAGACAGGCCGAAGAAAGCTCTGACCTGTGTCTGGGTGGTTGGAGGAGCCCAGTCCTTTATGGCCTGTATCTTGCTCTTCAAGGGTTGAACCTGGTGATCCTCCCAGGTGGAGCTAAAGACAGCAATATCATCTAGATATGCTGCACAGAAGTCATCCAACCCAGTGAGAACTTGGTTCACCAACCTTTGAAAAGTGGCAGGTGCATTTTTCAAACCAAAGGGCATCACCACAAATTGGTAATGGCCTCCTGGGGTAGAACATGCTGTTTAGGCCTTGGCTTCCTCAGCTAACCTGATCTGCCAATAACCAGCTGTTAGGTCAAATGTACTCAAGAAAGTTGCAGAAGCCAACTTGTCTATGGGTTCATCTGCCCTAGGTATTGGATGGGCATCTGTCTTAGTGACAGCACTGAGACCCCTGTAGTCTACACAAAACCTAATCCCTCTCTTACCATCCTGGGTGTGAGGTTTTGGCACTAGAACTACAGGACTAGCCCAAGGGCTCTCTGAGGGTTCAATGACTCCCAATTTCAACATCTTTTGAACTTCGTTCTTAATGCAGTCCCTGACGTGGTCAGGTTGCCTGTAGATTTTACTCTTGACAGGCAGACTGTCACCAGTGTCCACCTCATGGGTGCACCAGTTTGTCTGACTGGGTGTCAGTGAGAACATTTGTCTAAAGGATTGCAGAACCTGTTTGCAATCCTCTTGTTGATGCTCAGAGAGGCTGTCAGAAAAGACTACACCATCTACTGACCCATCATCAGGGTTCTGAGTGAGCAGGTCTGGGAGAGGGTCACTCTCTTCCTCCTGCCCCTCATCTGTGGCCATGAGCAAGCCCATGTCCTCCCTGTCGACAAATGCCTTGAGCCTGTTTACATGAAGCACCCTGTGGGGGCTCCTGGGAGTTCCCATGTCCACCAAGTAGGTGACCTCTCCCTTTTGCTCAATGATGGTATGGGGTCCAGACCACTTGTCTTGGAGAGCTGCTGGGGCCACTGGCTCCAGCACCCACACCTTCTGTCCTGCATGATACACAGTTAGGACAGCCTTTTGGTCATGCCAAGCTTTTTGAAGTTCTTGGCTGGCCTCAAGGTTTTTGGATGCCTTCTCCATGTACTCTGCCATCCTGGAGCGGAGACCAAGTACATAGTCCACTATGTCAAGTTTAGGCTTTTTGAGAGGTAACTCCCATCCTTCCTTCACGAGACATAGGGGTCCTCTTACAGGATGTCCAAACAAAAGCTCAAAAGGGCTGTAACCAACCCCCTTCTGTGGGACATCTCTGTAATCAAACAGGAGGCAGGGTAAAAGGATGTCCCATCTTCGCCTAAGCTTTTCAGGTAACCCTTTTATCATCCCTTTGAGGGTCTTGTTGAATCTCTCAACAATCCCATTGCACTGTGGGTGATAGGGTGTGGTAAATTTGTAATTTACACCACACTCCTTCTACATTGCAGTTAAGTATCCTGACATGAAGTTTGCACCTCTGTCAGAGACAACCTCCTTAGGAAACCCCACTCTGGAGAAAACTCCAAGTAGGGCCCTGGCCACAACAGGAGCTGTAGTGGTCCTAAGGGGAATAGATTCTGGATACCTGGTGGCATGATCCACTAGCACCAGTATAAATCTGTGCCCAGATGCTGTTGGGGGGTCCATTGGTCCAACAATGTCTATCCCCACTCTCTCAACGGGCACCCCCACCACAGGTAGTGGTATGAGGGGGGCCTTTGTTGTGCCACCTGATTTGCCACTGGCTTGACAGGTGACACATGAGCGACAAAACTCTTTAGTGTCTTCAGACATATGAGGCCAGTGAAAGTGTGGGGCAAGCTTGTCAAGTTTCAAGTTCAAGTTTCGTTTATTATGATATCGGAACTCATTACAAGGTCCACATAAAAGACCAAAAATATGCGTACAAAAAACCCAAAAAAACATTAAACTTAAAATGACAAGCAAGTACATAGCATCCAAATACACAACAGTCTGAGGAAAAAAAAAATACCAACTTAATACAGATCCAAAAAGCATTTAAAAAATTTATACAGTTTTAAACAAAACATTTCATTTGGCGGGTTAATCATAGCCGCACTGAAAGCAGTGGCAGACAAAATGTTCAGTTGAAGGCAGATTGGTCTTAACCATCTTCGCCTGAGAGACATCAGGGCTGGACAAACGAAAATGACATGGGACAAATCTTGCTCATACATCTGACAGAAATCACAAATCGCTGAATGGCCATACCATCTGGAAGAAAGAGATTTCAACGGGAGCAAATCTTGTCTTACCAAAAACAATAGGCGTCTAACGCCATGAGGAATGTTCCATTGAGTATATGGTTGAGCTTTCCTCAATAGGCAGGAATCAATAACAGGAGTACAGCCGTTTTTCAACATCCGAAAATCTCTATCCAGCCTGAACCCTAGTTCCCACGTGGAGGACTTCAAGAGGGCTTTTAACTGATAAGGAGATATGGAAAATAAAACATCTTCATCTAGTTGTAATTGACCCACTGCATATCTGAAATTTTTTACAATCAATGAATAGTCATTAAAGTTTCCCAACAACTCATTTTTTATAAGATGTCTTAAAGTATTGGGCTCACTCCTTGCAAGGCTAACAACCCAGCGTACGATTCCTGCAAGACCTTGGACCCAGCTACTACGTAGGCCGAGTTCTTGTCTTAGGGCAGCAGTTGAATTAGCTGTGCAGACGGCTAATAGACTACGTAAAATTTTTCCTTCTGAGGAATTTAAAATTTAGATCAATTATCTCTATTCCATATAGTAGGGAGGCTGGAACTTTTGCTCTATATACATCCAGGAGTATAGAGAAATGCCTTCTACCTGTGGCTTTATACAAGGATACCAAACTCTTTCCCTGAGAGATGGCTTTCCGGGAATTGTTGGACATATGAGCTTTCTCACTTAAATTACTCATAACAATTTTACCAAGGAAAGCATAGGATGTCACGGTTTCCAATTTATGACCCCCTACTGCCCATGGAAAGTTAGAAAATTTAGGTTTCTTCCTCCCGGACATGCACATCACTTTGCTTTTTGCAATATTTATCAACAAATAGTGTTTTCCAGCATATTCATATAGAGACTGCAGGCGATTATTCAGACCCTTGGGAGTAAGATCGAGAATCAAAATATCATCAGCATACATAAGGCATACAATCGGAACGCCCCCCAAGGTCGGGGCTATACCTAAACATGCTGAGAGAGCCAGAGGTAAATCGACTGTATAGAGCGAAAAAAGTAAAGGAGCCAGTAGGCAACCCTGCTTTAACCCGTTGGATGTGGGTATTATTCTAGATAAACCTCTTTCACCGCCAAGCAGCACTCTACACCAGGTGTCTGAATAAAGGGCACGGATTAATTTAATAAGGAAGGGGGGCATCCCCAGATCAAATAGCTTTCTCCACAGCAATGTTCTGTCCACTTTATCAAATGCTGTGGAGAAGTCGATAAATGCACCATAGACATGCCCTCCACGAACTTTCACATATTTTTCCGTAATAACTTGAAGTGCAGTCAAGTTATCTAACGTTCCATGCTTTTGCCTGAAACCAGTTTGTTCAAAAGGTAGAATTTTGAACTTAGTTACCCAATCGTTGATTAAGGTGAGAATACATTTTGCAAAAACCTTGCCGATGGCGTCAAGCAAAGCAATTTGACGATAATTTTGCGGAAGGTCTCTAGCCCCTTTTTTATATAAAGGAACAAGGATACTCCCTTTCCAGGAAGGGGGGACTATTCCGCTAGCAAAGCAAGATCTAAACAGAGGGAAAAGAATTTTGCTCCAAAGCTCACTCTGTTGTTTTAACACAGAGATGGGAACCTCATCGGGACCCATCGCACCAGAGGAGCGCATACTCTTAATAGCTAATTCAATTTCCTTTTCAGATGGGGAATCATACACACAAGAGTCAACGTAAGTTACATCAACATTTAGTTGTAGATTATTATTACTATACAAATTCTCAATATACTGAACCCAAATCTGCTCATCGATGGCAATTGGCGTAGGACTAGCTCTAGTACCGCAGCCTTTACCAATTAATGACCAAAAAGTCTTGGCTTGGCCGTTATATGAGGCTTCCCTAAGTTGAATCCATACAGAATCCTCCTTATTTCTTTTTAAACGGGCCTTAAGCCTAGCTCTCCTTCTTTTTAGAAGAGCTAACTTCTGGTGGGCTTCCTGACTAAATGATAGATATTGCCCCCTTATTACTTTATTTATTTCTATGTTTAATAACCGAAGCGGTTGGGGGACTACTAAAGGTTTTTTAACAAAGGGGCTCTTTTTGGCTATTAAAATCACGGTTTCTAAAAAATCTGCAAATCCTAACAGTTCCCTCCCATCCCAGCGGAATAAATTCTCCACAGTAGAGAATAAAAGAGACAGCAAGCACTCAAAAGAACGGTGATTCCAAAAACATTTCCCCGAGCTGGCGCCAAAATTCACCATATCCGTGTCGATGTTCCAGGAATCCGCCATAGGTGGACAGAGAGAAACTGTAAGCATCAATGCATTATGGTCACTAAGATTAGTATCTATAACCGAAAGATCTTTCAAAAAAGAAAAAAAAGAGCAATCTGCAATTACATAATCAATAATAGAATTTCCATTTTTTGAATTATGAGTAAAAGCAGCCGGGATGTCAGAAGGAAGTCTCCCGTTTACTATTAGACAGTCCACTTTATACAGACCTTCCAGAACTAATTTACCTCTTTTATTGGATTTAATATTAGATGGAAACAAAGCCTGAGGTATAATAAGAGATTCTTCCCTATGTTTATTTCTAAACAGATCAAGCCCACAATTAGATATGTTACAGTTCAGGTCCCCGAATACTAATATATAAGAGGGGGGGGGGGTAGTATCCATAATTTTAGTTATGTAGGAGAAGAGAATTTTTAAACCATCATTAAAACTGTAGTTTGGGGGAATATAAGTATTTATAAAAACAAAAAAATCTATTGGGGCAATCCTTGAATACATTTTTTAAAATTATCGCCTGAAACAGTTTATCCGGAGCAAGGTAGTGAGAATAGTTCCAATTAAGTCTATTAGATAATAAGCATGCTATTCCACCCTTCGCATGACCTCTCCTAGAATGAATTGCACTACCTTCTAAGACAAAGTACTCCTTTTCTAGTAATAATTTACCTTCCACCCACGTTTCCTGTAGACAAATTATGTCCGCTTCTAGGGAACGTAGGAAACATAGTTTTTCCTTACGATCTTTAAAACCCGCAGTATTCCATGAAATAAGCTTCAAATCTCTGTTAAAAATTTGAATGAGGTTTAGGGCAGGAAGAAGATTTACTAGAGAGAACTCCCGGTAACCAATTCCATTTTGAATTATCATCCCTCAAGGTTTGCTTAAGAAGGGAGGGATTTTTATAAAGAACTTGCCTTTCATTTTTAGAAACGCATATTTTTAAGTTCTCGGATCTAACTGAAGACCATTTTGAAGGGTTCGAATTAATATTAGAGGTAAAAGACAAATCAGAGGGTAAACTTTCACTTCGTTTTTCTACGAAATATGGAGTAACATCAATCCCTCTGATTTGTAGTTCCTCAGCCCACTGTAAAATATGATTTAACACCACTTTAGACTGAAATTTCACTCTTGCTGTTTTCCCTACTGTGGTGTTAAGAAGAAGTACCACATCCAAGTCCGAGGTTTGGATTAATTTTAAGCTTTCGATCTCTTGAAAACAAATGAGCAAGGCTGATCTATTTAGAATTAGATCAGTATCAAATAAAGGAAAAAAATCTAGAAAAAAAGTATCTACATTTATTTTTTCCCTGGTTGGCACCAAGGACATAGGTACAAATGAGGATGAGTCTTGAAAAGGTCTAGCCAAAGGATTAAGAGAGGGAGGGAGAGGGTTAGCAGGGGATGATAAAACAATAGGGAGAGAGAGGTTAGAAGAACTTGTAAGACCAGACCCTATGGTCGCTAAATTTGCTTTAGGAGAAACAATTATATCTTCGTGTGAGGCAAAGGACTGCTCAGTCCGGGCGGAATTTTCTAATATGGGTTCCAAATTTTTTTCAAACAGAAGTTTCCTCTGTCTTTTTTTTGAAAATCTTCGGATGGGTTTTCTCTTTTTTATTCTATTCTTTTTTGTTTTGACGAAACTATCTTTTCAACATTACCTGGAGAAGCTATAAGAGCCTCATCCTCTTTTTTTGCCTGAAGCGAGAATATAGGGAAAAAAGAGGGAGTTTCCAGATTTTGAGTGACAGGGGAAACAGGTAACACATCTATCTCATCGTTGTGAGTAACTATGCAATTAGCTCCAGCTGAAACCACCTTGTCAACCTTAGGATCAACTGATATGACTACAAGTTTATTTATTTTCTGATCTTCAGGGTATGACAGCGTTTGAACTGGGTCTAATGTTACTTTTTCATTCGGCAGTGGGAGGCATTCAAGAGCTGACCCACTCTTATTATGTAAGAGTACTCTTAGGATTTGAGTTACAGTATCGAAAATACAATCTGAACCTCCAACAAATTTTTCCAGAAAACTCAGAATAGAAGATAATAAAGATTCCAAAGAAGATAAGGAGTTGGAGATTAGCTTGTCATTAGTGCTTGGAGGACTCACAGGCAAGTTGTTCAGATTGGGGCCAGAACAGGAAGTAAAATTTAACTGAGCTAGAGAAAAATCTAATTTATTTGAAGGGGTACTACTAAGAGGACAGGGACTCGAAATTGTAATAGCTTCGGCAGTGTTAGAGTTAACCCTGACCTTATCCTGGGGAAGTCTCAACAAACCCTTATGAGCTGTTAAGTCAATATCTGGTAATGTAAAATCACCCTCCGGAATAGCGGAATTAGTAGGCAAAACAGAAGATACAATAGGATTCTCTATGAGCTCAGGAGCATTATCCACTAAAGTTTCCGTGAGAGGATGGGTCTCTAAAATCTTATCCTTATCTTTCTCCCATAAATTAAAAAGTTGACATTGGCCTTTCAATTGCATTGAGGAAGTAATTTTATTACGCAAAGGGTTCGATTTAGTTTTAGAACCAGATCTCCCCACTAAAACGCGACCAGAACGGAGTTTTTTTGCCGTCATGTGTAAGCTAGGGAAGATACTATAGAGTTTACAAAGAGCAGTGACACAATAATTACCTATCAAGACACATACACCGTATAAGACCTGGAAACAAAGAAAAATGAACAATGTTAATTATACAGATAACAAAGGGACGGGGCCCGGCCCAGCCTACTTCGGCCACTGACGGCCACAGACGGTCCCGCCCTTGTCCCGGGCTTCTCCTGGGCGCTTCCCGCGCGCTCCCGCGCAGCTGAAGTCTGTGCGAGATTTATAGCAGGCTAAATGAAGGGGGCGTGGCTGCCAGGGAGAGCGGCCCAGGTGACTCGGGCGGGTCCGCAGCAGGGACTCCTGGAACTTGGAGTCCTGCAAACAACACGCTCGCAGCCCTGCAGCGCTTAGCGCCAGCCCAGTCCACAACAAGGTTCCCCTCCTCTGCGCTCTTCGACCAGCAAGCGCCGCGAAGCGGGTCCTGCGAGAAGTAGCGTTTCACGGAGGTAGGCACTCAGGAGACACGAGGCGCTAGGGAGCCTCACAGGTAGCAAACAGAATTCCAGCAGGCGGGTACAGTTAGTAGAGAAACAATCCCACGCAGGCAGCAAGACCGGTTTATAATTTTAACACAGGGGGCGTGGCTGCCAGGGAGAGCGGCCCAGGTGACTCGGGCGGGTCCGCAGCAGGGACTCCTGGAACTTGGAGTCCTGCAAACAACACGCTCGCAGCCCTGCAGCGCTTAGCGCCAGCCCAGTCCACAACAAGGTTCCCCTCCTCTGCGCTCTTCGACCAGCAAGCGCCGCGAAGCGGGACCCGCGGAGCGGGTCCTGCGAGAAGTAGCGTTTCACGGAGGTAGGCACTCAGGAGACACGAGGCGCTAGGGAGCCTCACAGGTAGCAAACAGAATTCCAGCAGGCGGGTACAGTTAGTAGAGAAAAACCAAGCTTGTCCCAAGTCTTGTTCTGGCCTAAGTGACCTGCAAGGGGAATCTCATGGGCTAAAGTGAGAAGGAAACCTCTAAGAGACAAGGGGATGCCCAGCCTCCTGGTAGCACCAGGTTTGGGGTCTCTTGCCTCAGAGTATAGGAGTCCATCATCCCAATATACCTTATGGGCACCTGTAGCATTCCCTGCAGCCTCAGTAGCAGCCTGCTGTCTGAGGGTTTCAAGGGAGGAACAGTCTAACTGTGCCTGCCTCAAGTCTGCCCTGGAAGGTCCCCCTGTCCCAAGAAACTCAACCTGTTCAGGTTCAAGCTCTTTTAGGACAGTTCCTTCTGGGGTCTTTGGGTCAGCCTCCTGAGAGGGCTGATCCTCAACCTGAGGCAGGGGGAAGGCTCAGCCTTACCCCTACTGCTCTTCCTCTTGGTTAGTGTCTGGTCCATTCTTCCAGGATCCAGCACTTGTTCAGCTGGGCATTTCTTGGCCTGTGACCTAGTCACAGCAAGGACATGCGAGGAGAGACCTAGCATTTCTACATGAGTCCTGTACTCCACATCTGACCACAGTGAGGATTCCAAATCATTGCCCAAAAGACAATCTACTGGGAGGTCTGAACTAACTACAACCCTTTTGAGGCCAGTTACCCCTCCCCAGGAGAAATTAACAACTGCCATACTGTGATTGGTAGTGACATTGCTAGCATTGGTCACTAGGTAGTCTGAACCTAGCATGATCTGGTCAGGGTCCACAAATGTTGGTGTCACCATGGTGACACTGGCACATGTGTCCCTGTAGGCCTGAGCCATTTTCCATTGATTAAAGGCGTTTGCCTGTATTTGCCCAGAGTACTAGGACTTACAGTAGGGGTCATATCCATGTCCCCAGTACAAACAAGAACTGCCTGAGTAGGTATTCTAACTAAGTCAGAACCCACCTCAGTTCCCAGGGTTAACCCAACTATAGCCTTGGGAGGCATACTACCACTACTAACTGTACTAGGGGGTGCAGGTGTCTTAAGGACAGTAGTGGTAGGAGTTTGGCCTTTCTTGGTGCACTCACTAAACCAGTGAGTCTTACTTTTACAGTATTGGCACCATGGTTTCTTAGGACCATCATTCTTCTTGTTTTGGGAATTTTGGGACCCACCCTCCTTAGGTTGTTGGGGCCCTGTTGAAGACTTCTGGTCATTTTGCTTATTCTCATTATTAACCTTCTGGTCTGATCTCTTTTGGCCACCACCCTGGTTCTGGTTCTGCTGCTTGACTCTGGTTCTGACCCATCTGTCTGCCTTCTTTCCCAATTCTTGGGGAGAGGTCAGATCTGAGTCAATCAGGTGCTGATGCAACAACTGGTTCTGACAATTATTTAAGATTTGCTCTCTCATAATTAGATTATTCAATCCTGTGCAATCAGTAACTTTACTTCCCAGTAACCAGCCTTCCAAAGCCTTAGTGGCACAATCAACAAAGTCAGTCCAATCGTGAGCCTGAGTTTTCTGGGTGTCTATGAACATTAACCTGTACTGTTCAGTTGTTAAGCCAAACCCATCAATCAGTGCAGTTTTCAGGACTTGGTAATCATTAGCATCCTCATCTCTAACAGTGAGGAGCTTATCTCTACCTTTGCCTTCAAAGGAGAGCCACAATATAGCTGCCACACGGACTCTGGGGTACCTGCTGTACTTTGCAGGCCCTCTCCAGAGCAGTTATCCACTTGAGGATATCCTCTCCTGTCCTAAAGGAGGGCACTATTTTACTCAGGTTTCTAGTATCAAAACCCCTTTCTCTATCCCTAGGGATATTGCTGCCACCAGTGGCGACTACCCCACTCAACTGTTGCTCTCTAGCAAAGGCAAGCTTCTCTTTGGCAAGGGCAAGTTCTTCCCTTTGAATCCTCAGATTAGCCTCCTTCTTCTTTGCCTCTTGCTCTCTCCTCTGAGGGGAAGTCATCCTCCTCTGAGCAGATGCATGAGAGGCACGAGAGTGCACAGATCTATTGGAGTCCCTAGAATGAGATCTATCTCTTCTAACCCCATAGTTAAGCCTGCTCAGGTCCTCCAGTCCCTTCCCTATGTAGGTCTAAGTTGGCCCTTGTAAGTCTGCTGACTAAAGGTTGCCCATTGTCTGCCTCATCCTCAGATAAGTCTTCCTCTTCCTCCTCAGCTACATTCTCTGTTTCAGGGAGGTTAGAGTCTGGATCACCAGGAGTACCTTCTAAGGATTATATGTGGTAAAAACAACAGCAAGCTCAAATCCCAACCGCTGCACACCAATGTGAGAAGTTGGCCTGATATATGATACTCACTAGTTCTAGTGATCACCTTGTATCAGTCCAAACAACCCTTATGGTGATTGGTTGCAAGTCAACCTTATAGACCAGCTATCCTAATGGTAGCATGGACAAAGCAGTCTTAGGCTAAACTCTTTTGCCATGTGAAGCCAGCTGTTTTACCACAATATAACCCATTGAATACCAGATGAAAGGACACCACACAGATTGTTATGAAAATAAACAGTATATTTATTAATAACAAACACCTCTGAACTCTTTATGAGGTCAGAGGGCTAAGCACATGACAATCTCTTAGGAAAAATACGATAAGTTGCACAAAATTACACTGGTGCCCAATGGGCACGACAAACCATATACTAAGTAAATAGTATAAGGAAATCGATAGAAGGAATGGAGCTGTCCAGAGGCTGTAGGTTCACTGGGACTACACTATCCTAACCTCAGGTAAGTAATAGGAGGCCCACGGGACGCGTGTGCAGAGTGTGAACTCACACACGAGATGTGGAACAAAGTCAATGGACAGTACAGTTTACGAAAAAGGTAAGTACGGACAGTCTTTACTATCTAGGACTAAAACGACCGGAAATCTGGACACTAGGAGAGTCAATCTACCCTTGAGCCCCGAAATGCTCTTGTTACCTCACCCACGGGCTGCGGGTGCATAGGTGTCAAAGTGTGTCGGGTTTCCGCATCGAAGTCAATGGAGCCTTGAAGAAAGATGCTGCAGGCGACCAAGTTGAAGATGTCGGGTGCGATCCACGGGTGGATCGAGGAAGAAGAGGACCTGAAAGCAGAGGGGACAGTGTTCAAAGTCACTAGTCAGTGACCGGAGTGGAACCAGGAGGGAACCAGATGCTTTCCGATCAATCTACACACTCAATCTACAAACACATATACAAATAAATAACAAGCATTTACAATGCAATAGGTCTCGGGATAATTAAGTTTGAGTTTTTGGCATTGCTAAATATTGCAACATCAACTGCAACAAAAGTCTATAATTGTGTAGTTGTGTGCGTGTGTAGTTGTGTGTGTGTGTAGTTGTGTGTGTGTGTAGTTGTGTGTGTGTGTAGTTGTGTGTGTGTGTAGTTGTGTGTGTGTAGTTGTGTGTGTAGTTGTGTGTGTGTGTAGTTGTGTGTGTGTGTAGTTGTGTGTGTGTGTAGTTGTGTGTGTGTGTGTGTAGTTGTGTGTGTGTGTAGTTGTGTGTGTGTGTGTAGTTGTGTGTGTGTGTAGTTGTGTGTGTGTGTAGTTGTGTGTAGTTGTGTGTGGTTGTGTGTGTGTGGTTGTGTGTGTGGTTGTGTGTGTGGTTGTGTGTGTGTGGTTGTGTGTGTGTGGTTGCGTGTGTGTGGTTGCGTGTGTGTGGTTGTGTGTGTGTGGTTGTGGGTGTGCGGTTGTGGGTGTGTGTGGTTGGTGTAGTTGTGTGTGTGTGTGGTTGTGTGTAGTGTAGTTGTGTGTAGTGTGCATGTAGTGGACGCTTGTCTCTGCAGCCACGTGGACCAGGAGGTGTCTTCGACGATCAGGATGGAGGCACGAGCTGTCCCACGCAGGCTCTCGCTGTCGGCGGTGTCGAATCCGGATTTGGAGTCAACAGGCCTTGGCAAAGGCAACCCACGCGGTGAGTGGAAACGGCGTCTGGAGTGGACCAGGAGGGTCCAGGGTGCTCCTCTTTTGGAAGGGAGCAAAGGCCAGTCTGGAGCAACCAGACCAGCAGTGAAGATTTCAAGAATCGTCGTCTAGGAGGTCACTAGCCAGCCGGCAAGTGACCAGACAACGCGTCGAGCAGCAAACAGGCAGAAGGGCCCCACGCAGATCTCGTGGATGCTGGAGGGCTGATCTTCGGTGCAGGAGCTGCTCGGGGCTGGGGCTTCTCAATCCCCAAAGCACTTGGTCGAGTTTACCTCGGGAGTTGTGCTGAAAGCGAAGTGCAGGTTCTTTCAAGATGGCCGGTCCCACGTGTCTCGGCGCACCCACGGGTCTCAGCTGTGCTGCAGATGTGAGTTGAGGTCGGAGAGGTCTGGGTATCCGGGTCTCGTCGGGCTCTGAAGTCTGGATCCTCGAGGGAAGACGACAAAGTGAAGCCGCTGGACGCTTGATGGTGCCTGCAGTTGCAGGATGGACACTCCTTGCCCACAAGGGAGATTCTTCAGTCTTCTGTGGAGCAGAACGTCGAAGTCCAGAGTTTCTTCTTGTAAAGTTGTTCAGGATAATCGAATTTGGAATGGGACCAGCTCCTACCTTTATTCTCCTAAAGGGGGCTGCACTAGTGACTAGGTCCCTCCCCTGGGTGGGACCAGGAAGGGGGGTGGTTACACCCCCTATCCTTTGTCCGGTTTTCACGCCAGAGCTGGTGGAGGGATGCCCCAGCAACTGGTTTGAACCGGTGTATGCACAGGGCACCTTGTGTGCCCCAGGCATGTCTCATTCCTTTCAGGCCTGTCCTACCCAATACACAAAATCCTGTCTGGGGTGGTGCTAGCACCTCCCAAGGCAGGAAACCCTTTGTCCAAGCCTCCCTCGCTGGAAGGACTCCCAGCAGCAGGAGGTCAGACTTGTGTCTGTGGTGGCAGCATCCATTTTTTGATGCCAAGGCTCGAGTTAACTTTAACCGGGGTTCTCAGTTACATACATGTTGTGTCCCTCTAGAAGGGTGGAATGCTACCCCCGTCGCCTGAATTGGCGAGGGGGTAGTATTCCAATTCGTATGACAGCTTACTCGACATGTTTTGATAATGCTATACCAAAGTTAGTATTCAACCGTGAGGATGAAAATGCACTTAAGAGTATATGGTATAGCGTTATCATGGAACAGCTATTAGGACTTGGTTCCGCAAGCTACAGACGGGCTCAGCTCGTGCCAGAGCACCATCTCACATAATTCTCCAAGCACTCTGCCTTCAGGATTGACTGACTGGACTACGGAAACGCCCTCTACGCCAGAACCACAGCCAAGCTACAGAAAAGACTCCAGCGCATCCAGAACGCCTCCGCCGTCTCATCCTGGATGTCCCCCGACGCAGCCACATCTCCAGCCACCTGAGGAACCTGCACTGGCTCCCCGTCGACAAGAGGATCACGTTCCGGCTCGTCACCCACGCACACAAATCTCTCCACGACCTGGGCCCCAAGTACCTCAACGACCGCCTGACCTTCTACACGCCCACCCGCCAGCTACGGTCCACCAGCCTCGCCTTCGCAGCCGTACCACGCATCCGAAGAGCCACCGCCGGAGGAAGATCCTTCTCTTACCTGGCTGCCAAGACTTGGAACTCCCTCTCCATCCACCTTCGGCTGACCCAGGACCATCTCGCCTTCAGGAAACAACTCAAGACCTGGCTGTTCGAGCAGTAGCTTACCCCTCCCCCCAAGCGCCTTGAGACCCTCCCGGGTGAGTAGTGCGCTATACAAATTGCATGATTGATTGATAGGAATATATGTGTCCATTTTGGGGTTAGATATAGGTATACTATATCTACAGCAAAGGGTGATTACACCACCTTGCCCCAGCGGTCTTAGCAGCCAGTTGTGTCTGTTTAGATGGCCAGCCAGGGGTGGCATAATACATGTTTCAGCCCCTGGTAGGCCCTGGGTACACCTATGCCCTGGGTACCTAAGGTACACTATACAGGGACTGATAGGGTGGCTCACTACCAATTGGTAAATGCACCTAAAGTACATGGATGTCAATTTAGAGAGAGAACAGCTAGGGTGTGGGTCTGATTAGCAGGCCCATAGCCAGGGAAAGTCGTAAACCAGTGAAGCAAAAAGCAAAAATCTGGGGTGACCATAGGATTGCAGACCCTACTCTCCTACAATAACCACAACCTACTTCGGGGACAGGAACTCACTCAATGGCTCCCTTAGCCAAGAGAGCCATCCTGTCAGAGAAGGGCCAAGTGATCCTCCGACATGCGAAGGGTCTGAGGTCGCTTGGATGGAGGGGTAGTCTCGAAGCGGAGGGAGTAGCCCCTTCGGACTACCTGCAAAACCCATCTGTCTGATGTGATGTTTAGCCAGTGTGGGAGGTGATGGCAAATGCTGCCACCCACTGGCAAAAGGTGGCCCTGAAAGGTTGGACTAGGAGGGCTCGGAGGCCCCTGCAGAGGGGGTGCTGGTGGACGGTTGGTCCCACATCCCCAGCTGCGCAGAGGCTGGACAGCTTGTGCAGGCCTGTGGCTCTGGGCGGGAGATGGTGGGCACCCCTTCCGTAGCCACGAAAGGGCGAAAGGCAGACTGCGCTGGGCAGGAGGTGGATGTGAGGCCCAAGGACCTGGCCGTAGCCCTGGAGTCCTTAAAGCTCTCAAGCGCGTTGTCTGACTTGTCGCCAAACAAGCAATGGCCATCAAACGGCATGACCAAAAGCGTAGATTGGACATCACCCGAAAAACCAGTAGACTTCAACCAGGCTTAGCGTCTAATGGCTACTGACATGGAAATCGGCCTGCCTAGTGAGTCGGCAGTATCCAGCACACATCGGATGGCGAACTTCGCTGTGTCTCTCCCTTCGGCAACTGCACGGAAGAGCACGGCCCGGGCCTCCTCCAAGCACCACGGCAGCACCTGCGCAACCGTGTCCCACACCGAGTGAGAGTAACGGCCCAATAGACTTGCGGTGTTCACCGACCGCAGTCCCAAGCTGGAGGAGGAAAACATCTACTTCCCAATGTGGTCCAGCTTCTTGGATTCCCTATCAGGTGGTGCGTTAGGGAATGCGCCCTTGGAAGTTGAGGCTTGGACTACCAAGCTCTCAGGGATGGGGTGGGGTGGTGAGAGGAAAATGGGGTCGTCCGGGGCCGGGCGGTGGTGTCGGGCAAGCATCCTATCCACAGTCTGACTGCCACTGTAGGAAGCTTGAGGTTTAAGGCCTCGGCCGCCCTACGCAACAACACTGCGTAAGATGCACCCTCCTCCGTAGCCACGTTAGGGGGAGAAAGCATGCAAAGGTCTGGGGAGGAGTCCAGACCACTGGCATCACCCAACTCCTCTCTCCAGTCCAGTTCCTCTAACTGGTCTGCTAGAGGGTCCACAGACGACTCCTAGTCCTCCTCTGGTAGCTACTCAGGGCGATAGGAAACACCAGTGGAGAACAGGGGTACAAAAAGTACCGGTCGGCGCCGATCCCGACGTCGGTCCGCCTCCGTGTCTACATCGATAGGGAGGCTGGGGTTGACGTCGGCTGGAGACACAACAGCGTCAGAGGGGGCGGAGGTGTCCTCACTGGATTCGGCGTCGTAGGAGGTGTCACAAGGTCGAAAAGCTATAATCCGGATCTAGGCCTGGTGGTGCAGGAGTCGAAGCAGCAGGCATTGAAGACCTAGAGCCCCCAGCCGAGTCTGCGGGGCCCGAGGGCGCGCCGGCGGAGTTGGGCTGTCCAAAGATGAAATGTAAGGCTTCGTAAAAGTTGCGAAGCTGGGCAAGGGACGCTCCGGTTTCCGGAAAGAGAGGGAAGGACGGAGTCGACCCAACAGGCTCCGCTGCAGAGCCAGATGATTGCCTTCCGCTTCCCACATGGGCTGATGTACGGGGAGAACGCGAAGATCGACGATGCTTCTTCGCCTTCTTCTTGTGCTTCGACTTACCCGAAGATGAAGTCTTCGATGACGAGTGGTAATGGTGGCTCCGCGACTGGTCCCACGACCTCCCTCTCGACCGGGACCTTAAATGGGACAGAGTGGACTGCCGGGCCTCGAGAAGCTTTCGGGATCGCTCTCGCAAGGACTTCGGGTTCATGGCACGGCAGTCTGAGCACGACTTCAGGTCGTAATCGCACTCCAAGAACCAAAGGCACACAAGGTGCAGGTCCGTGACTGACATCAATTTGCGGCAGAAGCTGTAAGCCTTGAAGCCGATCTGAAGTGACATCCCTCCGTGCACCAAGAGTCGAACGACTCAAAAAAGGCATGGAAAAAAGTCGCAAAAGCGGAGTCAAAAGTGACTCAAGGTACCGCTCTCTTCGGATCTGCGCTGGCTGGTGCGAAAAAAGAAAGAACTGACATCAGCGCACGAGGGCGGCGTCCAAGTAGATACTGTGACGTCATTCCAGCGACCACGGTGCCAACAACAAAAGCGGAGTCGACCGACGCCACATATCGATGCGCAGGGGTACAGCTGTGGAAAAAACGCCTGGGGGTAATTCTAAGGTAAGAAATCCATAACTAATTGTCTCTTTCAGATAGGATCATGAAAAGTGCACGAGGGGAAGACAGGGAGAAGAGGCTCAGTCTTTCGGATTCTGAATACATTACTTGGGAGTAAGTCCCTGGGAGGCTTCAATGAGGATGAGGAACTGCATGCTCACATCGGCAGATGTGGCAAAAAGGCCTTTTATGTTCCAGATGGAACTCTGGTCCTGACACAATAAAGTTGTCTCGCTTAACAAATAACCAGTGATATCTATTCTCTGATTTTGAATTTTTGCTTTTCATTGGAACTGGGTTAAGACTAAGAGGCCTTCTGTTAGGGTTGGCTAGTCTCCTTCTCCTCTTCCTTGTCCCGGCAATAGTCACACCTCTTTGATAACTGATCATTTTTTCATTATGACACTTTGTACGTTTCCAGTTGGAGCTAACTTCTATAGTGTGCTGTAGTGGTAGATATGTTTTTTTTTCACATTGGGTAAGAGTAATATGAGGTCTAGAAGGGTCATTAGAACTTTTTTTTTTCACCGATGAGGGAATGAGAGGTCTGGTAATATGATGTCCAGCCCTATCACTTGGTGGAAAGAAGGTTTTCCTCCTCACTTTCTCTCTCCTTTTCATTATAAAGATTAAAAATGGTTGCTTTCGCAAATTCTGCAGAAACGTGATGACGCAACTTTTCCTCTTTGAGGAATGATGGAAATGCACTTGCAATGGATGGTATCGCCGTTATATTAAGGCTGTGTCTCATACACCCAATTTCACCACGCTTTCTAATGGGTAAGCCCAGAACAAAATACGGGGCATGTATCATTTGCACTGTGTGCCATTAGGCACATGCATACCTCCTAATTTTCTTTCTTTCCTTGCTCTCTTCATGCAATTTGATAATTATTATCAAATTATTGCAGGGAATGAATAGACCATATGAGGATCTAAATACACATGTATGTTTATATTGCTGGAAATAATGCATTAGATACAATATGGTCCGCAGAGTTTGCAGACGGAGACAGTTACTGAAATTACTGTACTGTTTAGTTGTTAAATATGGTTCTATAAATAACCTTGTACATAGAACTAAGGCGAGTGAAACACCAATAATGTATGTTTCTCAGTTTTCAAAGTGCTAGGTGACTTCTTATGTTGAAATGTTTTCTGTGTCTACTGATTTCTCTGAATTTGTTTTTTAAGGTGATTGGGCATGTTGTTTGTACTGACCATGACAAAGCTGTGTAGGTGAAACGTGTAGCCGTATAAACTACAAATTTGAACAGTGGAGGTCAATTCTTCCCGGGTCCATATTTTGACTGATTGATTGATGTATATATGTAAGCTATACCTCTCTGAAGAGCTCTAATTAGAGCGAAATACTGTGTCAGGGGTTGCGTTTACTCATTTCAGGTTGGCTTGGTTGGTATTTTACCCATTCAAAGCTGTAATACTATGCTTAGAGCGATAAATGGACTTTGTCATTGTACAGCTCGGTAGGGACAGCACTGTGCTAGTCCTATGCTTAAAGACTTTGCTGTAGAAATGGCAAAAGACTTTGTCCCTTTCTGTCTCGGCGTGGATGGCACTGTGCTAATGCTATGCTTAAAGACTTTGACAGAAAAGCAGACATTTGGGGTGAACAGGTCTAGAGTGTCGCTGGCGTTGAGTGCTCTACACAGGAGCTGCTTTCCACCTAAACTTGAGAACTACCCAGAGTTCTTTACTTTTTTTTTTGCATAATGTATGTGTCACTATTTTATTTTTGGTTAAACAATTTTTATTGCAGAGGTGAGTTCAGCATACAGTGCAGTTTTCAGCATTTAACAGTGCCGAGTCGGTGGTCTCCTGATACAATTTAGACTCTAAATACACAGCCATTGAGCCCACATCCCGGAGGTCGGGCGGCGTCATACTGCTAGATTTTGCTCACTTGGTTGGGCTGCTAGCTGTAGTCTTCGTATAGAGCCCTCTGCTCTCTGCTTTTACCTTTTGCCCCGTTCCCCATTCCTACTCTAGAAGGTACATACATGTTTCACTGTAGTAACCTGGCGTGCCATGCACCCTCCCCCCCGGTGTCTGTGTCTAGTCCTGGTGCAAGGATGTGTATCTATATTGTGGGACTTCGGATCTTTTGTACTATTATCGTGTGTGTGTGTCCGGCATAGGTGCCGGGGTCGTGATCCTTGCTGCAGGGGGTATCATGTTCTCCGACTCATCTTCCTCTTCCTCATCTACTGCACTATCTTTTAGGGCCTGCACTAACGTTTCCCATGCCATTGCTGCGTCCTGAGCTTTCACGTCTGAGCTACGGCGGGCCAGTTGGAATCGAAGCGTACTCTCCGCTGTCGCCCACTTCAGAAATTCATTCATCCACCTCCGGTGTGTGGGCCCCAATTTCGATTTCCACCCCTTGGTCAGCTCTCTCTTCGCTATAAGTAGGCCCATGTCGATGAATTTGCTGGACAGTTTGTTCTTGCGTGTATGTGGGAACCAATGTAAGATGGTGACCGCGCTGTCGTACTGCAGTTCTCTATCTGCCACTGCATTCAGGGTGTCCCCTATATCCCCCCAATACTCGTGCAAGCCTGGGCAGCTCCTCAGCATGTGCACTAAGTCTGCACTCAGCTGGCCACATCTGGGGCATGCTGCGTCTTCTGTGCCAAAGTTTGCTGCTATTTTGCCCGGGGTGAGGTAAGCCCTATGGAGGATGTAGAGGTGTATCAGTTGGAAACGCACGTTTCTGGTGCTTTTCCTAGCTCTACGCACTAGCTGGGACCATGTTGTGTCTGGGATTTCTAACTGTAAGTCTGCCTCCCATTTATTCTTCAATAGTGCAAGTGGTTGCAGGGTGTCTGTGTGCAGTCTGGAATAGAGGCACGTAACTGCCTTAAAGGTTCCTGCCGCCATCATCGTGTATTGGCACGCCAGTGATGTCGTGGGTTCAGCCATCCCGTCCCCCCAATGCGCTTGTATGGCTCTCACTACCGCTGCATGCAGTAGGTTGTCTCCCCTCGGAAGGTTGTACCACTCCTGTAAAGTCTGGTATGGGGTGAATACTCCGTCGTCGTATAGATCCCCTACCATCTGCAACCCTGCTTCTTCCCACAGTCGCAGCCTCGACCAGTCTCCAACATGTGGGAGCGCTGTCACCATGCCCAGTGGAATTTCGGGCGCATACGGGTGACCGGTCCCAACTCTCTTTTGCGAACGGTTCCAACACAATCGAAGCGTCCGTTCCTCTTGGGTTAGTCCTCTTAGTAGTAACCTTTGTTGCAAGGTTATGTATGCTAAGACTTGGCGGGGGTGCCAGACTCCCTCTCCTGTTCTGGGCCGCGATACACCCTCGCTATTTCTTGTGTGAAGAATTGTAATTGAGCCGCCAAATAGTAGAGCTCAAAATCTGGGACCACTAGGCCACCCTCATCTCTCGGGCGGGTCAGCGTCGCCAGTGCAATTCTACGTCTGCCCGTACCCCATAAAAAGGATACGATCATCGATCGTAATCGACAGAAGGCTGCTCCGGGTATCCACACGGGGAGGGTCCGAAAGAAATATAATAAGCGCGGTAGGGCTATCATCTTTAGAAGTGCAACCCAGCCCGCCACTGAAAGGGGCAGAGTAGCCCAGAAGGACATACAACCCTGCAATACGCGGAGGCAGCGACCCACATTACCGTCTAAGAGGTCCGCAGGTTCGTGGTAGACGTGTACCCCTAGGTAGCTTAGGCAGCTGGGCTCCCATCTAATTTTCGGGTGGAGTGGGGGGGGCACGTCTCCCCCTTCCTTAGAGGGAAGAGGCAGGTTTTAGTCCAATTAACTCGCAGTCCTGATATATCACCAAAGCGCGCTAGTAGTCTCTCTGCGCCTTCCACAGCTCCCTGCGCATTGTCTAAGAAGAGGAGGAGGTCGTCTGCATATAAGGAAATGTAGTGGTGGGCCTCTCTGAAGACCAACCCGTTGTAATGTTCACCCCGCCTTGCCATTGCTGCGAGGGGTTCCACCGCAAGCGCAAACAGCAGGGGAGAAAGTGCGCATCCCTGTCTGGTTCCTCTATGCACCCCATATTGGTCCGATACCAAGGGCCCGACCTTCACTCTAGCTTTCGCCGATGAGTATAGCACCTTCGTCCACCCTATATATCCATCACCTAGGCCGAAGAACTGCATTACCCTGCATAAGTAGTCCCATTCCAGGCTGTCTAAGGCCTTCTCTATGTCAACCGCCAATACTAGGGGGGCCCTCGCGTCCTGCGGTGGGTCATCCACCAGTCTGAGCAGTCTACGGATGTTGTGTGTCGTGTTCCTTGTGGGTATAAAGCCTGATTGATCTTTATGGACCAGGTCTCGCATATGGGTCAGCAGTCTGGCGGCCAGTATACTACTGAAAATTTTGTAATCTGTAGTTAACATAGATAAAGGCCTATAAGATGCAGGGTCCGTGCTTTCCCTCCGTGGTTTCAATAGAGGGATCATTATGGCTTCGCGCATTGATCGGGGAAGTCTGCCCTCTTCCCTGGCCTCATTATAGATCACCTGTAGTCTCTGGGCTAGTTGGTCTAGGTATCTCCCGTAGAATTCAATGGGCAACCCATCTATTCCCGGAGTTTTGTTATGCGCCATTCGCTTAATTGCTCCTCTTATTTCTATCAGGTCTGTTGGGCCCCCTAGGGCGTCAGCCTGTTCCTGTTCCAGGCGCGGTAGTTGCAAATCACTCAGGAAGATATCTATGGCCTCAGACTGGTCCCCTAACTCAGTTCTATACAACCTTTCGTAATATGACCGAAAACAGTCCAATATTTCTGATTGTGTTTCGTGGGTATCGCCTCCATTCTCCCGTAGGCTCATAATCGGTTGATTACTCCTATTGGGGTTCGCTAGCCAAGCCAAGAGCGTTCCAGTTTTGTCCCCTTCAGCCAGAGTCTTCGTTAAGTATGTTTTGTAATCGAAGCTCCGAAGGCGCTCAACCTCTGTGGCCACTGCCTCCCGCGCCTCACTCACTCTCCCCATTAACTCTGGGCGGTTAGGGCGTGCTAGTTCCGCCTCCCTCAATTTACGTTCAGCCTTATCCAAGTCTTCCACCAATGACCTGCGCGCCCCTGCAAATTTCCCTATGCAGTGCCCTCTTACTACTATTTTAAACGTATCCCATTCCACAGCTCTGGAGGAAGCGGTACCCTCGTTCTCTGCAAAGTATTGAGTGATCCGCTCCTCCAGCTCCGCGCAGAAGGGAGGGTCATCCAGCGTGTCTGGCCGCAGCCGCCACGTCGGAACCTTTGGGGGTTCATTCATCCAATCTAATGTCAAGAGTATAGGGTTATGATCAGAGATCGTACGCGCTAAGTATTCTGTACGGGCCACCGCTGGGAGTACTGTTTGGGAGCAAAGGAAGGTGTCAAGGCGGACATGGAGGTCATGTAGGCTAGAGTAGAATGAGTAATCTCGCTCTGTGGGATGTTGTGTGCGCCAGCTGTCTGTCAGGTCCCATTTTCCCTGCCATTCCGCTCTGCACCTCGCTAATCGGTGTATTGGGGATGTGTGTAGTGGCTGGTGGGATCTATCTAGTGTAGTATCTTCTACTGAGTTGAAGTCTCCCCCCATCAGTACAGGACCTATGAAGTAGCTGTCTAGTGCCCTGGAAATCCTTGCGAAATATGTTGCCTGATCCACATTCGGCGCGTAAATGCTACAGAGCACAATGTGTCGACCTCTAAGCAGTCCCTCAACCGCTACGTATCTCCCATCTGGGTCTACCGTATGCCTAGTTACCTGTAAAGGGACACCCGCTCTTATCCAAATGAGCACCCCCCTAGCAAACGCAGAGTATGTGGTATGAAACAGTTGGCCCCTCCATCTGCGCTGGAGCGCTATTCCCTCCTTCTTTGTTAAGTGGGTCTCTTGCAGGAATGCTATATGCACTCCTCTACGGACTAGGTGAGGGTGAATTTTGTGCCTCCTCATCATCGTAGTCAAACCCCGCACGTTCCAGGACACACATTTAATCGATCCCGCATTAGCCTTTATCCCATTGTGTTCGGGATAGATCATCAACTAGTTGCCTCCAGACCCTAGACCAAACACCGCCCCCGCCCAGTTCCAACACCCTCCCCTCCCCTCCAAACTGCACCTCGAGTTACCCCAACTACTCCAGGCCCCCCCTCCCCAGAACAGGACCTAACTGCAGAAGAGTCGCTCCCATCCAAACTAACGAGCAAACGTGCTCTCAAATCCTCCTAATCCGTAGTTGATACTACGAAGGCCTTATGGGCCCTGGGGTGGGTGAGCTAACCACTGGAGCCTCCAAGTGCATTCCCCATGCCCCCGCCCCGCAATGCGCAGTATGACTCACGATATTCCAGTCTTACGGCGGCCTGCTCAAAAGTTCGTAGGAGCCGCACTAGCCGTAGTCGCCCCAGCCAGGTACCATGTTCAGGATTCAGCTACCAAAGATTTCTCCTGATGTCTGTGGAGTGACCTTAGGGCCCTTTGCTCCTCCCAGCTCCGATAACTCAGTGTCCGAGCCCGTTCCCTGGCCCTCCGAGCCCGATCCTTTCTCCGATTGGGCCAGCGTCGATCCCGAGACCTCTTTGACTGCCTGCAGTGCTGCTCTTCGCTCGTCCGCCGTTTGGGTGGTCGTCAGCCTGCCGGATCCCTGGCCGCGCCCCCGGTGTCTCCGTGATCGCCTGACTGATTGGTCCTGGCGCGCCTCCTCAGCTCGGTATAAAGCTCCATCTGTGCCTGCCTTATAGGTGTCCCACCAGGTCCACGCCTCCGCTGCCGTGGGGAAGAACAGGGCCTTTCCGTCTACTACTACGCGGAGTCTGGCCGGGAACAACAGCAAGTACTGTATGCCTTCTGTGCGCAGTTCTTTTTTGATTGAGAGAAACGAGGCGCGCATTTTTTGGGTCTCGAACGTGTAGTCCGGGAACAACGTGACCTTGCTGTTGTCCACCTGGAAGGGACCAGCTTCCCTGGCTCGTTGCAACAGCCAGTCCCTGTCCTTGTAGTGGAGCAGTTTGATGACTACTGGGCGAGGTGGGAGACCCGGTTTCGGGGGTCTTGACGGTACTCGGTGCGCCCATTCTAGTGTGAAGAAGGGAGAAAGGCCCTCCGGGGCCACCACAGTCTTTAGCCATTCTTGCAAGTAGCCCACCATGTCCGTGCCCTCTTTTTTTTCGGGAAGGCCCACGAGGCGCACGTTGTTCCGCCGGCTGCGGTTTTCAGCGTCCTCCGCTCGTCGCTCCAGGGCTTGGATGCGGTCTAGCGCCTCTGTGAGCTTCCCATCCATCGATTTCTGCGCTGGCACTATGTCTTTCAAGGTGTCTTCCGTTTCCTTGACTCTATCTGTTAATTTTGCGTGGTCAGCCTGCAGGAGCCCCAGCCCTGTCGACACCTGCTCAATGTCGTGGTGTAATGCATCCCTCGTAGCAGCGATAGCCTCTAGGATCCGGTCCTGCATTTGTTGCAGATCTGTCGTGGATTGTGTAGTGTCTTCGGGCGTCTCCACGGCCGAGCTCCCGTCCCCTTTGGCGCCTCTGGGCTTCCCCATCTTGCTCCCGTTTCGCAGACCCGGGCCCCCAGGGGGGTTCAGGGGGCGTCGACGCCCCTTGGTGTGGGTAGACCGATGAGCGCCAGCTAGGAGGGAGACAGTTCAGGTTCTCCGGCTTGGCCCTCACCACCCCGGGGTCGCCCAGCCCTCCCCGCCGCTGTGGCGCCTGGCCTCACACAGGGCGGTCAATTGACGTTAAGTTCACTTTCTGGCCTGCCAAAGGCGCACTGCTGTCACGATGGCGCTATGGGTCCCCGATAGTGCGACAATGGGGTCCAAGGAGCGCACCGGCTATGGGGCCTCTTCCAGCCCGATCGGGGGGACCACGTCGTCAGGTACGCCCGCTCAGAGGTCCGCAGCTGGAGTGGATAGCTGCTCGCTGTACTGTCCGTTCCTCCTTCTCCACCGGCGGTGTCCGTTAGGCAAGGGCTGTCTGCGCGTGACGCCTGGGCCACTGCGTTCAGCCGGTCAGGAGTCACGAACTTGCTTCATGGGCCCCAATTTCCTTCTGAGACAGCAGCGAAAAGTCCAATCGGGGCTCCCCGCTAGGAGTGGTTCTTGGGTGGACGGACGAAGTTCCCCCTAAATGGACCTCCTCTTGGGCCACTATCCCCGGGGTGCACACACTGCTGATCGGGCAAGGTTGGTCACCGGCCTTCCTGCGGGGATCGCTGGGACCTCTCAGACAGTCACTCCTCCCGGGCTCTAGTTCAGCCGCGGCGCAGGTCCAGCTGCATTCAAGGTTCACCTTGCGATATGAGCGGGCCGCCTAGGCACTGGGATCGCTTGTGGAAACCCCTCTCCTCCCAGGGGCTAGCCGCTGTAGGGTCACTCCGCTCAGACTGGTAGGTGAGGCCGCCCGTCGCCACTCGAGGCGCGTAGGCACCGTAGGCCCCAAAGCCGGGGCGTCAATTTGCGGCTCTCAGGCGGGGAGGGGCCTCCAAGGGCTCGGCCATGTATAGGGCGCCGCGCAGGGCACTCCGGTGTCGGAGGCGGGCGGCTCGACGGACGGTCTCAGCCCTCTTCCCAGTACCCCGCGGCGCTGCCTCCACAGTTCAGGCTGGTGGTAGGGCCGGAGCCGAACTCGCCGAGAAGGTGGGCCCCGATGCCGGGGCGCAGATTCCAGCCTCTTGGGTGATGCAGGGCCACGTTACTGCCCCCCGCCCACGGCGTCCCGCAGCAGTCCCCCAGCAGCCAGAGCGGGTGGGCCGGCAGTCGGGTCACCCTCGGGTCCTCCTTATGCTTCCGGCCAGGCGCCGGGGCCGAAGTCGCGCCCACAGGGCCAGCAGGCCCCAGAGCCGGGGAGTAGAGTGCCCGATTCCCGGGTGGGGTGGAGCTCCGTTGGGGTCACTCGCGGACAGCGCTCCTCACCAGTCGTTTCGGAGCTGGGGGCCGACAGCGTGTCTGTGGACTCCCGTCTTCACCGCAGACTCCCGCTGTACCGCGGCTTCAGCTCAGCTGGGCGCCGGGGATGAAACCGCTGCTACGCCTCGGCGTTCGCCTGTCCGAAAGCCGCCATCTTAAGCTCCGGCGTCTCGGGAACTACGCAGCTAGGTATGCCCGTTGCAGAGGTCACATCGGCTTGTCTCTTAGATCGGAGCAGGCCTGGGTGTTACACTCGGGATCTACCCGATTTCCACGGGGATCCCGGGGCAAGGACAGGATTAACAACGGATCTTTGGGCGGAGGGTCGAGAGCCTCGCTAGGCAGCGACCGTCTTCATCGGTTGCTAGCCACGCCCCCTCATGTATGTGTCACTCTATGCCTGAAAGGGTATGGCTTTGAGTTATACTGGGTGCTCCATTGTGTCTGGACAAAGCTATACCTCTCTGAAATGCTCTAATTAGAGCGAAACACAGTGTCAGGGGTTGCTTTTATTCATTTCAGGTTGGCTTGGTTGGTATTTTACCAATTCAAAGCTGTAATATTGTGCCCGGAGTGAGAAATGGCTTTCATTGTTTTACAACTCGGCTGGGACAGCACTGTGCTAGTCCTATGCTTAAAGACTCTGCTGTAAAAATGGCAAAAGACTTTGCCCCTTTCTGTCTCGGCATGGATGTCACTCTGCTAATCCTATGCTTTAAGGCTTTGACAGAAAAGCAGATATTTGAGGTGAGCAGATCTAGAGTGTCGCTGGTGTTGAGAGTGCTCTATACAGGAGCTGCTTTCCACCTAAACTTTAGAACTACCCAGAGTTCTCTAATTCTTTGTTGCATAATTTATGTTACTCTATGCCTGAAAGGGTATTGTGTATATATATATATATATATATCTATATATATCTATATATAGATATAACACTATTACCTGTGAAAAATTTACATTTCCATTGTAAAGTGGTTCGTGGCAATTGCATACTTGTGGTAAAATAAATATGTTGTTGTAAAGACTCATTCGCTTTCAGGTGTTGCCGTAAAGGCATGGCCTTATTCTGGCGTCATTGTAAATGGTGTTCCACCAATCATGTATATGCAAATGTTACCACGCTTAAATGGAAGAGAACACACTTCACCACTGTTTAGCAGGGTAAAGCCCACAGAGTTCTATGGCCAACAAAAAACTGGTTCAACATTGGAAGGCAAAAATCTGGGGTGACCCTGCAGAGACAGCAAATTTCCAACAGGGCAGAATATTTGATAGGGAGGACAGGAAAGGTAGGCCACAGCCCTCTCTAAAAATCTGCAAGACCTATCTGTTGAACATGATGGATCGCCAACCTGTGAGGATAATTCCTGCCTCTCACTGGTTGGGCATGAGCAGCTGAGGACAAACTAGAGTGGTTTGTTGGATGTCATCAAGGGGAGGAGGAGTTGGAGGACTGCTGCCTCTTCTGGACTGTGCTATATCTGCCACTGCTGCACCTTAATGGTCAAATTATGTACAATAAAATTTTCTGGAGTAGGGGACTTGTTAACAGAAATCTGAATTGTTTGGTCACCTGCCGACTAAGGGGCAGGCAAGAACATGGTGTTGGCCGGCTAATCATCATGTATTCTTGAGGGTGTAACTGATTTGAAGCAAAGTCTCTGCAATTGCTGGCCAAAGCTGCAAATTTGTCTAAATATTGGAGTCAGTCACAGTAGAAATTAGCTGTAATTCTAGTACCTCAGCTGTCCACCAAACCACAACTGCAATTGAGGCACTTTCTGCCGTTTGTGACTAGTCAAGTTTTTTTTTAGAGGAGGTATCCAGCCAGCTGGAGTTTTTAAAGTCAAGGTATAAGGCATCACCAGTATAATGAGGGAAAAGAAAGCTGTCCTTTTCATCATCAGCGTCCTAGGGTGCACCGTGTTCTAGCGAAGGATCAGAGTGAGAACCAAAATGAAAATTGATCCTTTGATGATAACCGCATTGGGGTAGAGATAAAGCAGACAGTTGTTTGAGCTTTTGTGAGTTAGTAGTGCTGCATTGGTTGAGCCTAGTCTGACAATGGCATGGTTGACATGGTTATCGGCACTAAGTCATCAACCAATGCTAGTACAGTCGGTATCTGTACTGGGCGATTGGGAATCGGAATGTATAACGAAGATGGAGTGGCAGTCTGTACTTGAGTCAGTAAGGGTCCGGTAACAGGGGACATAGACACAGAGGGACCAAACTGGAGGCCCTTGCTGTTCTGTGGCCTGATGGCACACCAGAAGCAGCATGAAGAGCACTAAAGATTTATAGCACAACCTCCTTGAAGGCCTTTATTTGCTGCATGGCCGATGATGGCCTGGGTAGCTGGGGGCGTGTTGAGATCTACTGATGTGTTGGTTCCGTGGCCTGTGACTTAGAACCAGTGCAACTCAAACCTGGATGCCTTTGGGTCTTCTCTTAGGAGTGAGAGCGGCCTTTGCTTGGACTTTAACGTACCTGAAACTTTTAAATGGTAATTGGAGCGGTCGCGGGAACTGTCCAGGGACTGGGCTCACGATTTGGAATGGAAGCAGGACCTGTGTGCAGATCGAAAACAACATCTTATGACAATGATGTACGACTTTGCCTCAAATCACCTTCCATTGTATGTGGGCACAATTGTCCCACAACTTTGAGCCATGGCTAGAGTCCAGGAACAAAAGGCACACCTTGTGCGGGTTCGTAACCGACAACTCCTACCCGCAATTGCATCACGGTCTGAATCCTCAAGCTTTCAATGGGGACATTGTTCACTAGCACACTGTTGAAGTATTAAGAGTCATTGGAAGATTGACAAAAATGGACTGGAGCTCCGGATCAGTTTTGAAAAGTGTGAAAAGAAATTAACCAAGACTATGCAGGGGTCAGGCTTGTATACAGCTTTGCTCCGTCACTTCTGGGGCGGTATAGAGCAGGGGCGTATGGTGTTAGTGGGCAAAAGGGGCGTTGCCCTGCCATTCTGAGGGGAGAGACCAGAAAAGAATTTTTAAAAGTCAAACAACTGAAAAGAAATAATTAATTGCTGGCTTCTCTATTACTTTCAATGCTGCAGCTGTGATAAACTGCAGACATCCTGCTGCACATGTGCCTGCCTGGGCGAGGTCATCTTTCGACCTGCAGGTACAAGCTACAGTAGTGACATCATGGCAGGGGGTGAGCAGAGTTAGAATGCCGAGGATAAATCTGCTTTTCGGGCACTTTACAAAATGGCCAGGGGAGGAGTTTGCAGAACTCCATTCGTTTCAAAGCAGATGGCAGGGCAGGCTTAGAGGCAGAACGAGTAGTGGGTGGCAACAATTACCAGTCATCACAAGAGGGGGCGGGCTGTAGGAGGGGTGCAGCTGTCTGTACTCTACCTTTCCTCATGCGTGGTGTGCTTTCACTTTTGAAAGCGTTATGCATCCGAAGCTGAGCCATGTTTTAGTGGGATTGTTACAGCGTAGGGCCAAAAGAATACAGGTTGGTAGGTTTTGGAAAAGGGGGGTGGTGATGGACAGAGTTTCTGAATGATGCAGAATACTCTTACCAAGTCAAGAGATCATGGTTTTAATCCATCACCTGTTTTTTAGCTCATTGCACCATCCCAGCTCAGAACCCGGCTATATGCAAATTAGTCTGTTCCTGTCCCAGTGCATGATGGGAACAGGGCAAACCAAACTACCAAGCCAATTCTTATACTGGGAAGGAAACAAGCTTTCGGGGACCGGTTTCTGGCATCACAGCCTTCGTCGGCCCGGCTTGCTTGAATCCTGATGGTGCAATGAGCAAGGGACTCACGTCTGAGTATACCCTCCCACACATAGTGTGGATAAAATCGATTTTGGAAAAGGGGGGTGGTGATGGACAGAGTTTCTGAATGATGCAGAATACTCTTACCAAGTCAAGAGATCATGGTTTTAATCCATCGCCTGTTTTTTAGCTCATTGCACCATCCCAGCTCAGAACCCGGCTATATGCAAATTAGTCTGTTCCTGTCCCAGTGCATGATGCAAACAGGGCAAACCAAACTACCAAGCCAATTCTTATACTGGGAAGGAAACAAGCTTCCGGGGACCGGTTTCTGGCATCACAGCCTTCGTCGGCCCGGCTTGCTTGAATCCTGATGGTGCAATGAGCAAGGGACTCACGTCTGAGTATACCCTCCCACACATAGTGTGGATAAAATCGATTTTGGAAAAGGGTGGTGGTGATGGACAGAGTTTCTGAATGATGCAGAATACTCTTACCAAGTCAAGAGATCATGGTTTTAATCCATCACCTGTTTTTTAGCTCATTGCACCATCCCAGCTCAGAACCCGGCTATATGCAAATTAGTCTGTTCCTGTCCCAGTGCATGATGGGAACAGGGCAAACCAAACTACCAAGCCAATTCTTATACTGGGAAGGAAACAAGCTTCCGGGGACCGGTTTCTGGCATCACAGCCTTCGTCGGCCCGGATTGCTTGAATCCTGATGGTGCAATGAGCAAGGGACTCACGTCTGAGTATACCCTCCCACACATAGTGTGGATAAAATCGATTTTGGAAAAGGGGGGTGGTGATGGACAGAGTTTCTGAATGATGCAGAATACTCTTACCAAGTCAAGAGATCATGGTTTTAATCCATCACCTGTTTTTTAGCTCATTGCACCATCCCAGCTCAGAACCCGGCTATATGCAAATTAGTCTGTTCCTGTCCCAGTGCATGATGGGAACAGGGCAAACCAAACTACCAAGCCAATTCTTATACTGGGAAGGAAACAAGCTTCCGGGGACCGGTTTCTGGCATCACAGCCTTCGTCGGCCCGGCTTGCTTGAATCCTGATGGTGCAATGAGCAAGGGACTCACGTCCGAGTATACCCTCCCACACATAGTGTGGATAAAATCGATTTGGTTTGTGTTAGGTTGGTAGGTGCCTTTTTTTCTCTTTAAGCTAAGCTGTAATTAATATACATACCTTTGGATGGATTTTTTTATTTACGTACAGTTAAGCAGCCATGTGGAGTTCACGCAGGAGAGTTTGTAGTTAGCAAACTCGACCTAAAGATATTGGCGCGCATTACATGAGCACCGGAGCTACATTAGTCAAGGTCAGATTTTTTTAAGGCACCAGCAGTGTAAATGATTTGCCCAGAATTACAGGATATACTCTGCCAAGACTCAAAGAGCACTTAGTGTTTTTTTTCCTAGAACTCCCAGTTAGGCTCACGGGTCACTCAATCAGAGCCTTAGTATACACAGCATAGGAATAAACCACTAACTGGCACATGCATCAAGATAGGATTTTGCAAGTCCTTAGTTGCGAATATTAAGGATTCGTAATTAAGGACTCACAAAAGCCTCTGCATGTAGGAATCACTATAATAATAGCGATTCCTACACATTCCTTATTTGCAACTCGCAAATTGCGAGTCGCAAATAAGGTAAAGCTTCCCATTCATTCCTAAGGGCCTGTAGGCCCATAGGAATGAATGGGAAATTGCAAGCGCAATTTTCGAGTACCAATAGGTACTCGCAAATTGTGCATGCAATTTCAGGGTGCAAGGATGTCAAAAGGACACCCTGTTGCACCACAGGAATTGGCATGTGCACATATGTTGCGCACACACATGCCATGCCCTAAGGGCATGTGTGTGCGCAACATTAAACTTTGAAAAATGCACAAAAGTGCTTTTTTCAAAGGTTTTGCAAATTACCATGAAATTTAACTTTTTGGTAATTTGCGCACCCTATTAGCGAAATCGCTAATTTCTTTACTTTAATGCATTGCATTTAAGGGATCTCAATTTGGGATTCCTTAAATGCAATCGCAATTTTTAGTAATCGCAATTTAGAGATTACTTAAATTGCGATTTTTGCATTTGGGCATCCCAAATGCAAAAATATTGGTCGCAAAGGGGCAGATTCTGAGAACCTGCCCGTTTGCGACCGATTTTTTCTTTGATGCATGTGCCTGTAGGAAACCAGCTTCTATTAGTGGCTGGCTGAAGAGAAAAGCTTGCTGCACTTCGAGTAACTGACAAATGAAACAAAGAAAATAACTTTCGTGTTGAGGTGTCTCTTTTAAAATTAGCAGGAAAATACCAGCCTCGGCTGCTGCGGCAATGAAAATTAAAATTGCTAATGAGCACACAGCAGTATTTTGTTTTTTATTCTCTATGCTCTCAGGAGGATTTGGGCCGTGTGACTTTTCTAAGTGCTTCACTGTCCCCGGGCTGGATAATTTACCTTCAAACCCAAGCACTAAATGTGTTGCTAAATAAGAATATATAAAACATAGCAGTGTCACGAAAGGGCCGCTCCTCCTGTGCAATTATGGTAGTTGGCCTCCCACTGGTCATGTTTCCTAAATGTGACGTGCAGTCACAATGCTTTTCACCTTTTCCGCTAATGCACAGCACCAGTTACAGCACTGTGCATGAGGAGAGTGAAGAAGAGCTATCGCCGTCCTCTAGTGCGCATCAGCATTGCAGCCCCCTCTAAGTCTGTGCTAATAGGCCTGAAGCGTGTTTGCGTGGATCCAGGCCTGTGCTCAGGACTGGGCATCGTGCCGTGCACCGATGCATTGTATTGAAATCGGCCTCCGTCCCACCTCATGCTTCACAGCGAGTTAAAAATAAAATTTATTGATAAATCAGTTGTTTTTATTTACGACAATCCCCTCCCTTCCAGTCTGCTTAAATGGTTTTGGGTTGTCATACTTGTATGAAAGTTACTCCGGAATCTCAACCTGTGAGTCAGGGTACAGAAACCATGTCATAAACTCATAGGTAAGTATGTGGCCTAACTGGACAAGGGATTTGAGCTCTTTCTAGTTGCTTTGCTTGTGTACCTGCTCCGCAGTGAAAGCGTTAGGCTATTGAAAACTCCATGCATTGACTTAGGTCGATTAAACAAATAGCTCCTTTCCCATATGAAGGGCCCATTTTGTGAATGATATAGGCCGGTTCTGATGGCTCAGTAAACATATTTGTTGTAGTGCCCCGAGTCCCCAACACTAGGACAAGGGTTTGTGGCTGCCTGTAGTGAGTAGCAATATTATAGAGTACAAAGTGCAGAATTACCACATCCTGTGATTCTCTGTAAATCACGTAATCTTCTCGTGCCTTAAAAAGGGAAAAAAATATTCTGGCCTTTCGGTAAAGTAATTGGTGATCATGTAAAGTGCTCTACGACCCTTGGGGCGAGTTTGCGCAATATAACACTGTATAAAAATATGAGCAGCTGTACTACTTGTAATCTCAGCCAGCATCACTCAAGGCTCAGTTTACGTGAGTAGAAAGACAAAACATCTCCAATATGTTTCCCGTGAACACAGGAGAATGGGGTTACGTCAATGATCATATATTGACGCCTTGAAAAAATCTGCCACGGTCCGCAGCCTATACTTCAAAGTACCCCAAACACAGGAAACAAGAGAATTCCAATAGTAAAGGCGTTTCAAGGTCAAAATCTGGGACAGAAAACTGGGTACAAATATCACGGTGAAGCAAAGTTTAATTTTTCAGGCATTACACATTATACAAATATATGCGAAAACCAAGAGACCATGGGTAGTTGTGTCAGAAAAGGTTAGATTCCATGTTTGCCAGCCTTCAAGTCCCAAAGCAGCTCCTGATACAGGGGCATTGAATTAATTAATCTATAGTTAAAAGGCATGAACATTCAAGACGTGCTGAGATGCACTGACAGAGGGGCAGTGATAAAGTGGCAGACCTGGAAATGGTGAACTAAACTGCAAAGGAGATGTGTGCTGCAGATGGATAGTATAGTTGTGTTGCAGGAGGAAACTGGGTTGTGTTGAAGGAAGGAACTAGTGATTTGTTAAGTGAGGGAAATATGATTGTATTACAGTCAGAGGGTGTGCTGAAATGTAATGCTTTGCTGAAGAGGGACGGAAGACCAGGCATAGTAAAAGATACCAATGTACTTGCTGAATTGCACAGTGCCATCAATCCCAATCCTGGTTCCCTGCTTGACCAAATTGTGTGATCCTAAGCAAATACATTATTTCAATGACATCTCATTACTACATACAAGTGCAGGTTCAAAGACTTGAGTTAAGGATGTGCAGTGGGTCCAAAAACTGTTTTGTGTTAGATTTAATAGCCTATAAAGTTGCTCCTCCTACAACACAAATCTAAGACACGTATACTGTATACATGACAGCTGACTCGCCTCTTATTTAACTAATGGCATTGTTATAAGGGGAGGGGCAGGACTGTTTCTCAGGTTTAAAATAATCTGATGTGCTAAAGTGAAATGCTACTACGTGTAGATAGAATACATTTCAGTGAATTTTGAAGTCAATTTATCTTACTTCTATAAATGTTGGCCATATTTAATGGGCTAAGGTATGGGATGATATTTAATGTTTTTTAGTATTTTGAGATCACACATTTATAATTGCTTTCTAAACTTTCTTGCGTTCTCACAAAGTTCTTTGTTAAAATTAATTTTACAAATGTGGCATTTCCTACTCTTTTGTTTCTGCAGTTGAAGTCCCCACTTCCGCCCAAACACACTTATGATAGCCTGGCTCCCTTGCTTTGCTCGCTTGCTATGTCAAAGCCACCATGGCCAACTTTTACGCCCCCCCCCCCCCCCACCACTTAGAATCTCACCAGCCACCACTGGTATAGAGTCAACTATGAGCTGCATGACAATTCTCTGAATCCAGTCTAGCCTATGGGGGATATTCATAAGTGAGAAATCTGTGGTTAGAAATAGCCACCTGAAGAGGAATCTGCCTGTTCTAACGGAGTCGTGGAGTGGCAAACAGGTCTTTTAGAATTTGATTTACAGTGTGAGGATCAAGAGGAGCATTTATGCTTTTCGTGCCTGAAATGATGGCAAGTCTACTTCTAAAAAATCAGGACCTTATTAGGAAATTAGGTTGGGCGTCCCTATGAGAGTGAAAGTGATGTGGAACCACCCTCTTGACTGGGAAAAGCCAGTTAGAGGTCTGCCTGTCTCTCCAGTGCTTTCGGCTATGGCTCACCAATAGTCAGTCTGAAACACAAACATGTAGCATGAGGCAGTTCACAGACAGAGGACTTTTAAAGACCTCCATAAAGATTTAACATCAATGACCATTGACACAACACCTTTGCGGATGCTTAAATTCGGGGCACAATCTTCAAGGAATACATATAAAAATAACAAAATCGTTTTAGGTATCACAGTATCTCTGTATCTGTTCTGTGCGAATAAAAATGCAACCGACATCTCTGCCGCCATTATGCAGCCACTACTTCATTTCCAGCATCTGTGGCAACTCAGACTGGAGATGCTCTGACTCCACCGGGCACTGACTGGAGGATCCACTAAAAGTCTCATGGTATCAGTCCGATAACTGGGAACGAACCATCTGCAGGTCAAGTTTATATTACTATGATATTCCTTCATTATACTTGCAAAATACTTGTTATTTAATTCAAATAACTCAAGAACCTGAGTCTGATTGCGTGGAAAAAGTAACAAAGCAAGAGGGTGAAGCAGAGAAATAACAGGTAAATCTAAAACTGCCATTATGGCTAACTTTCTTTCACTGTATCTCTCTACTGCCACCAGTTGAACAAGTTTTGGTGGCAGGAAAGATTTCAGAGTTGGTAATCTGCCAAGAATGCAGCATCCAGGCAACAGTTTATCTATACAGATGATAGTGTTATCAGCATTTATATACAATGTTTCTTACTTTGAATACGTGATGAGTGAATGCGTGAACGTAGGTGTAGTCGTAGAAAAAATTACAAAGCAAACTGTAACGTTATATACAGCAAAAAAACAAACATTTGTTATGCCACACATCAGTTAAATTGTTTAATTCTTTCATCATATCTAAATGTACAAAATGTTACCTCCTACTGGCGAATGGCAGTATAAAAAGATATCCAAACCAACACCCAATCCCCACATTGGGGGACTGGATATTGCGGTAGTAGAAGCGAAAAAATACAAAAGTACTCAGTATTCTTCCCAATTCTGTCGGTTTTGATGCTGAAAGACATGCTGATCATAGGTCTCCAAACACAATTAATCCTAATAAAATATTATAACTTCATAGCAAAGTTCGGCAGTAAGTACAAACATTCGGTGTGGCTGGAAAGGTTCTCTTGTACTGTGATGCAGACATGATTTGGCAGAATAATTTGTTGTTGAGTGACCAGGATAAAAAATAAATTTCTAACAATTCCTGGCAATGCTTTTCCCCTTCCCAGTGTTTTTTTGATTCCGAGCTCAAGAACAGGCCCCAGGACAGATTTCAAAGTTCGAGTTTTCAAACTACTATGTTATTTAACCGCTCCAATTTTGCTTGCAGTGACTTGAAGTTTCCAATGATGGTCTGTAATGCTAATGAGGGATTCATAGACTGAAGTTCGACAAGGTAAAAACAGAGGGCATCCAAGCAGACAGTGGTGAATCGCCGCCTGTGAATAAAAATTAAGTTCAGTTTAGAAATACCAAACCCATTCATATTTTGAATTTATGATTTATTTAGATAAAACAGATGCAGTATTACACCAATCCGTTACTTCAATAAAAGAATTAATGAACAAGTTACTTACCTTTGGTAACGCTCTTTCTAGAAGAAAGATTCTTCACCTTTGAATATTCTCCGGGTGTCAGACTGGATCCAGAATCTTTTGAGCGGTACCTCTGCATGCAGGTAGTGGCATTGTGTGGCTTCGCACTGATGCTGTTCTGCTACAGAAATGACGTGAAGGACCCATATAGGCACTACTTCTGCATGCTGTCAGTTGCTTTTGTGGCTCTGCACGTACCCAGATACAAAGCTACTACAGCAAATTGGTTTTGAACATTGTGCAGATTCCTAGATGTCGGTTGTTAATAATGAACGGAGTCCAACTCACAGAACCGGAAGAATGGGACAGTTGGTGTGGAATATGCGGTTAGAGAGTCTCTACCAGAAAGAACATTACTAAAGACAAGTAACTCGCTCTTATGATAGAGACTTCTAACAGCAGATTCCTAACCTGTTGAATAGATTCCAGAGCAGTGCCTAGTTGTAGGTAGATCTGTGAATTCGCTCAAATCAAAATTTTCTGTAGGACCAAGTAGGTAAAATGCCTCTCTTGGCGAACCTGGTAGTCCATGCAGTAGTGCTTTGTGAACATATGGTGTGACGTCCACGTAGCTGCCTGGCAGATGTCCAAGATAGGAACTCCACTTGGCAACAGAGTGGTAGTGCTTTGGGCCTGGTCGAATGTTGTTCAGTGCCCTTCTGGAGGCGGCTATTTAGACAATAAGTGGCAGACCTTGATGCAGAGTACGATCCAGTGGGAAATGGTCCTTTTCTGCACAGCCTTCCTTTTTTTTGCTCCCCTGGTATGAATGATGTAAAAGCACAGTGCACTTTTGGGGTTCAAGCGATGGAGTCTCTTATTCTCTTTCGAAGAGTGAGGTAGAGCACAGAACGCCAACAGGCAGATGGTTTTACCGACATGGAATGGCATCAAAACTTTTGGCAAGAAGGAAGCTTGCATCCGCAAAACCAGTTTGTCTGGGAAGAAGGTGGACTGACGCAGAGAGCTTAAAGCTTAATCACTTGCCATGCCAATGTTATGGTAATGTGGAACACTGTCTTGAGAGTACAGAACTGAAAAAAACTGCTGTGAAGCAGCTCAGAGGGAGTAGACCAAGTTAAAGTCCCGCAGTGGCATGACATAGGGAGAGGGAGGAAACAAGCGTATCTGAAAGAAACAGTAAGTTATAGATTCCTTACCTTAGAATTATCCCCAGGTGTCAGACTGGATCTGGAAAGTTTTCCGTCAGTAGTACCCCTGTGCGTCGAAAGGTGGCGTCAGTCGGCTCCGCGTTTGTCGTTGGCGTCGCGGTCGCCGAGATGACGTCGCGGTAACTACTTAGATGCCGCCCTCGCGCACTGACGTCAGTTCTTTCTTTTTCCGCGCCAGCCAGCGCAGGTCCGGAGAGAGCAGTATCTCCAGTCACTTTATGATTGACTTTTTTTGCAGACTTTTGTCAACACAGTTTTTGAGTTTTCGACTCCTGGTGCAGGTCGGGGACGCCCGGCTTCAAGGCTTGCGGTTCCTGTAGCCGACTGATGTCGGTGATGGATCCGCACCGCGTGTGCCTGTTCGGCCTGGAGTGCAACCATGACCACAAGTAGTGCTCCGACTGCCGGACCACGAATCCAAAGTCTTTGCTGGAGCGGACCCGAAAGCTTCTTGAGGCCTGGCAGTTGGCTTCGCGCCATTCAAGGTCTCGGTCGCGTGGGAGGTCAAGCGACTTGTCGCGGAGCCACCATCATCATTCTTCTTCCAAGTCTTCGCACTCAGGGTCAGGTAAGTCGAAGAACAAGAAGAAGTCGAATAAGCATTGTCGCTCTTTGACTTCTCCCCGTCCGTCGGCAGACGAGACGAGGGATGCGGGTGGCGCAGAGCCTGAAGGGTTAACTCTGGCCTTCCCTCCCTGCCTGGGACCCAGAGCGACCCCTGCCCAGCTTCGTCAATTTTATGAATCAATGCATGCCATCTTTGTTCAGCCCGACTGCGCCGGCGTGCCTTTGGGACCCGCGGACTCGGCTGGGGGCCCTGGGCCTTCGATGGCAGCGGCTTCGGTCCGGCACCGCAGGGTCCCCTAGGATCCAGGCCGGGATCCGGATTGGCGCCGGTCGACCTTGTTACACCTCCCCCGGCGCCGATTCCACCGATACTAGGTCTGCAGCCGGCTTCAAACCCGGCTTCCACCTCGAAGTAGACGCGGAGCCGGACTTGCGTCGACCAAAGCTGGACCCGGCGCAGACGGGTAACTTTTGTGCCCTTGTTCTACCCTGGCACTTTTGGACCAGATTGGCAGCCAGAAGAGGGAGTGGAGGACTGGGAGGGGTCTGGAGACAGTCTAACTGACCAGTTAGGCTATGAACCGGACTGGAGAGAGGAACTGGGGGAAGCCTGTGGTCTGGATACCTCACCAGATCTTGGCATGTTGTCTCCTCCTACCGTGGCTACGAGGAGGGAGCGTCTTATGCTGTGGTGTGGCAGAGGGCGGCCGAGGCTGTCCACCTCAAGCGACCTAAGCTGGTATTCAGGACTAACCTCCTGACAGAGGTACTTCAACCGGCAGTGAGCTCTTCGGAGCCCCTGCTACCTTTTAATGAAGCCGTCACAAACATCCTTTTGGGCACCTGGTCCTGGCCCAACACAGGGGCACCTGTGGATGGGATGATTGCCCGACGCCACCGCCCAGCCCCGGGCAACTCATCTTACCTCTCCCAACACCCCACCCCTGGGAGTTTGGTGGCCTAAGCTTCCACTTCCCTATGTGCATTCCCTAATGCACCACCTGAAAGGGATTCCAAAAAGCTGGACCATCTTGGGAAGAAGAGGTTTTCTTCCTCCAGCTTGGGACTGCGGTTGGTAAACACTGCATGTCTGTTGGGCCGTAATACCCACTCCGACCGGGGTACGGTGGCGCAAGTGCTGCCCCAGTGCCCGGAGGAGGCTAGGGCCGTACTCTCCCGTGCAGTTGCTGAAGGGAGAGACGCAGCAAAGTTTACCATCCGCTGTGGGCTGGATACCGCCGGCTCACTAGGTAGGATGATTTCCATGTCGATAGCTCTTCAACGCTATGCCTGGTTGAGGTTGACTGTTTTTTCAGGGGATGTCCAATCCACTCTTATGGACATGCCCTTTGATGGCGTCGCCTATTCGGCGACAAGGCAGAGCAGACAATGTGCTGGAGCACTTTAAGGCCTCTCGGGCTACGGCCAGGTCCTTGGGCCTCTCCACCACCCGCCCTGTGCAGTCTGCTTTTTGCCCCTTTCGTGGCTACGGAAGGGGTGCCCCGCCACGTCCCGCCCAAAGGCACGAGTTACTACTTGTGTAACGATATATCTGTAAGAGACATTAGTTAGTGATAGATTCCTTACCTTAGAATATCCCCAGGCGTCAGACTGGATCCGAAAAGTTTTGCTTAGCAGTACCCCTGCGCCTCAGTAGGTGACGTCCTGCGGCTCCGCGTCCGTCACTGGCGTCGTCAGCACCGAGATGACGTCACGGAGAGAACTTAGGCGCCACCCATGCGCGCGGAGGTCAGTTCTGTACATGACTTTCTGCACCAGGAACGCAGAGCCATGCAAGATGCTGACCATTGGTGCATAAAACTAGGGCCCTGAAAGGGATGACCTTAACCCTAGTAATCAGTCCGCAAAACGGGGAGGATGGGTGGGGCGGTAAGTCATCTATCACCAACTAATGCCTCCTACAGATATATCGTTCAACAAGTAATGACTTGTGGATCTGAAAGAGACACGTTAGTGATAGATTCCTTATCTTAGAATGAATACCCCAGCAATACCAACCCTGGAGGTGGGTCTGCAAACAGGATTACACCAGAAAGTCACGGAGCACAGAACGGCCAAAGAAGCGTTCTCTCCGGACCAGACTGTCAAGGCAGTAGTGCTTTGTAAACGTGTGCAGCGAGGCCTACGTAGCTGCCTGACAAATGTCCTGAGTTTGTCTGCCCTAGCGTTCAGAGAACCTGCAAGTTGTTGAACCACCAAGGTAATACCTTGACTTCCAGCCAGGTCCAGAGGCACAGAGCCTCCTGACATAGGGTCCAAGGCCCCACCCCACCCTGTTTGTTGTAATACCACATGGCGGTGGTGTTGTCCGTGAACACCTCCACTACACTTCCCCGGAACGAGGGAAGGAATGCCTTTGGTGCAAGTTGGATCGCCTGCAGCTCCAGAAGGTTGATATGGAGCCGGGACTCCGCCGGAGAACAGAGGCCTCTGATCTCCGCCTCTCCCAAGTGGCCTCCTCATCCCAGGAGGGACGCATCCGTCACACTGTGTGCTCCGGTTGGGGAAGGGAGAGGGATCTGCCATTGACACAATCGCGATTCGTGAGCCACCACTGCAAGTGACGTGCAGTGCCCTCCGAGATCTGGACATGATCGGACAGGTTGCCCTGATGCTGCTCCCATTGGAACTTCAGGTCCCACTGCAGAGCGCCCATATGCCATCTGGCATGTTGCACTAACAGGATGCAGGAGGCCATCAGGCACAGGAGCCGGAGGGTCATGCAGACTGAAACCTGGGACAGAGGCTGAAAGATCGGAATCATAGCCTGAATATCCTGAACTCGCTGCTCGGGAGGATAAACCCTTAACTGCGTCGAATCTAGAACCGCTCTGATGAAAGGGAGCTTCGGAGAGGGACTCAGGTGCGACTTCGGCACGTTGAGAGAGACCCCCAGCAAATGCAGGAGGTCGGCCATAGTCTGAAGTTGGGTGACGACTGCCTGGGGCGAGCCTGCCTTCAACAACCAGTCGTCGAGATAGGGGAAGACTGACACCCCTGACTGGCGCAGATGAGCAGCGACCATCACCTTCGTGAACACCCGAGGGGGACTGGTAAGGCCAAAGGGGAGCACGGTAAACTGAAAAAGCTCCTGGCCTACTGTGAACCGCAGGTAAGGCCGGTGGGCTGGCAGGACAGGGATGTGAAAATACGCGTCCTGCAAGTCCAACGCTACCATCCAGTCTCCAGGGTCGAGGGCAGCTAAGACCTGAGCCAGAGTCAGCATCTTGAACTTCTCCTTCCGGAGGAAGAGATTCACGTCTCGGAGGTCCATGATAGGACGCAGACCCCCTTTGTCCTTCTTGGGGACTAGGAAGTAGTGGGATTAACAACCACTCCCTACTTCCTGCCCAGGAACGCACTCAATGGCCCCCTTGGCCAGGAGGGCCGTGACTTTCTGTCGGAGAAGAGCCAAGTGATCCCCCGACATGCGGTGGCACCGAGGTGGCATGGCTGGAGGGGAGGACCTAAAGGGAAGGGAAGTAACCTTGGCAGATTATCTGCAGCACCCACTCGTCTGATGTAATCTCGCACCAGTGGGGAAGGTGGTGACGGACCCTGCCACCCACCGGCGTGGGGTGCTCCCCGAAGTTCAGATTAGGAAGGTTTGTAGGTGGAAGCAGCGAGATGGACGGACCCGCATGCTGGTTCCCTGACCCGCCCCTGCGGAAACCGCGACCACGGCCGCGTTGGGGCTGGTCCTGCGCAGGCTTGGCGGATGGGCGCGCCTGGCTGTCTCTACCTTGGCCACGAAAGGAACGAAAACCAGGAGAGGCCGAGCTCTTAGTAGAAAGGCCTAGGGACTTGGCCATAGCCCGCGAGTCCTTAAAGCGCTCCAGGGCACTGTCAGCTTTGTCACCAAACAGGCAGGTGTCATCAAAAGGCATGTCCATGAGTGAGCTCTGGACATCGGGTGAGAACCCAGTCGAACGCAACGAGGCGTGGCGCCGCAACGCCACAGTCGTAGAAATCACCCTGCCCAATGAGTCGGCGGTGTCCAGCCCACACCGAATGGCAAACTTAGCCGCATCCTTGCCCTCAGCAATCACCTGAGAAAGGGTAGCCTGCACCTCCTCAGGGCACTGAGGCAAAACCTGAGCCACGGCATCCCACACGGCGTAGGTGTAGCGGCCCAACAAGCAGGTGGTGTTCACCGACAGCAACCCCAGACTGGCTGAAGAGAACAACTGCTTCCCAAACTGGTCCAGTCTTTTAGAGTCCTTTTCAGGCGGGGCAATGGGAAAGGCACTCTGCGACGTCAAGGCCTGAATGACCAGGCTCTCAGGCGTAGGGTGAGTGGTCAAGAAAGCGGGGTCGCCGGACGCCAGCTGGTGGCATCTGGCGATGTTCTTCTCCACCGGGGCCCCCGTGGCTGGCGTCAACCAAGTGCCCAAGAGGACTTCTGTAGAGGCGTCATTAAAGGGGAGCAACTGCTCCGACGAAGTAGATGCTGTCTGGAGCACCTCGGTGGGGAGGTTGGTCTTGAGGGCCACTGAGCGGAGGTCAAGGTTGAGGGCCTCGGCAGCCCGAAGGAGTACCATAGTGTAGGAGGCGCCCTCCTCCATCGTTGGTGGGGGAGAGTCGAACCCCGGGTCAGAGGAGACATCGCAGTTCCCTGCATCTTCCAAATCGTCCACCCAATCTTGTTCAGAGTCACATTGCAGAGCAAGCGGGTCCTCGGACCCTTTCCAGTCTTCGTCCGACTCTGGTGTAGTGGGTGCCGGTCGTGGCGGCAGAGCCGGAGAGGGGACGAATAGCGCTGAGGCCGGACCGGCGCCGCCTCCCAATGCGAGGGTGGGATAAACTCGGCGCCGGAACCGGCAAGGCCGCACCTCGTGGCGCTGGAGCCAGCGGTGTAGGATCTTGTGGCGCCGGGGCTGGCACCGGTGGCGGAGCTGCCAGGCCAACAGGATCTGGACACGGGACCACGGGCCCAAAGGCACGACGGCAGGAGCCCAAGGCCTGTAAAGGAGGTCGTTGGCAGCAAGGAAATCTTGCATCTGTTCGGGAGTCGCCGACGGACCCGGGTATGGCGGGTAGGCCGTGGGACTCTCAGGCTCCAATGGAGCCGCAGGGACGAGGCCCCTGTCCCCCTCGTCCGCCTCCGAAGAGCGATGGGGGGACGTCGGAGAGCAAACACGCTTCTTCGACTTCTTTGTATGGCGACGCTTACCGGAATCTGAAGGCGAAGACTTGGAAACCGAGGAGCGACGGCTCCAGTCCCGTGAGTGGTCCCGGGAACTCCCCCTAGACCCGGAGCAGCAAAGTGACGAATGCCTGGCTTCCAGCAACTTCCGATGCCGCAAGACCTTGGAGGACATGGCACGACAGTCACGGCAGTCCCGGGAGTAGTGATCGATCTCCAGGCAGTAGAGGCAAACATCCTGGGGGTCCGCCACCAACATATTTCGGCAACAGGCCCCACAAGACTTAAAGCCAGGCATCCCTACGTGCACCAGGAGAAAAAGGGGAGACAAAAAGTCTCAAAGTAGTAGTCAAAAAGTGACTAAGGTACGTGCTCAATCCGGATCTGCGCTTACTGGCGCGGTAAAAGAACTGACATCAGCGCACATGGGTGGCACCTAAGTACTCTCCGTGACGTCATCTCGGCGCTGACGACACCAGTGATGGACGCGGAACTGCAGGACGCCCACCTACTGACGCGCAGGGGTATGCTAAGCAAAATTTTCCGGATCCAGTCTGACGCCTGGGGATATTCTAAGGTAAGGAATCTATCCCTAACGTGTCTCTTTCACATCTACAGGCCAGCCCAAGCTGTTCAGCCCCTGCGCGGCCGGGGATGTGGGAACCATCGCCGTGATTCTGGGGGACAGTCCACCACAGCCCCATCTGCCCCAGACCTTTCAAGACCACCAATCGCCAGTGGGCGGCAGGATTCACCATCACCTCCCCCCGCTGGCGCATCACGTTGGACAGGTGGGTTTTGCCAATAGTCTGAAGGGGCTCATCCCTCCCGTTCTGGACTACCCCTCCATCCATGCCACCTCAGTACCATCGCATGTTGGAGGATCATCTGGTCCTTCTCCAGCAGGCAGTTTCGGCACTCTTGGCCAAGGATGCCATCGAGCGAGTTCCTGTCCCAGAAGTAGGTCGTGGTTGCTATTTCCACGACTATCTGGTGCCCAAGAAAGACAAAGGCCTGCGTCCTATTTTGGATCTTAGGAACGTCAACCGCTTCCTCCGGAAGGAGAAGTTCAAAATGTTGACGCTAGCTCAGGTCCTAGTTCAAAATGTTGACGCTAGCTCAGGTCCTGTCTGCCCTCGACTCTGGAGACTGGATGGTAGCATTGGACTTGCAGGATGATTACTTTCAAATCCCCGTCCTGCCAGCCCACCGGCATTACCTACGGTTCACGGTAGGCCACAAGCACTTTCAGTTTACCGTGCTCCCCTTTGGCCTTACCAGCGCCCCTCGGGTGTTCGCGAAAGTGATGGCAGTGGTCGCAGCTCATGAGTTTCAGTCTTCCCCTATTTTGACGACTGGTTGTTGAAGGCGGGCTCGCCCCAGGCTGTCGTCTCGCACCTGCTGTGAGAAGTTGGCCTGATATATGATGTTCACTAGTTCTAGTGATCACCTTGTATCAGTCCAAACAACCCTTATGGTGATTGGTTGTAAGTCAACCTTATAGACCAGCTATCCTCATGGTAGTATGGACGAAGCAGTCTTAGGCTAAACTCTTTTGGCATGTGAAGCCAGCTGTTTTACCACAATATAACCCCTTGAATACCAGATGAAAGGACACCACACAGGTTGTTATGAAAATAAACAATATATTTATTAATAACAAACATCTCTGAACTCTTTATGAGGTCAGAGGGCTAAGCACATGACAATCTCTTAGGAAAAATACGATAAGTTGCACAAATTTACAATGGTGCCCTAGGGGCACGGCAAACCATATACTAAGTAAATGGAATGTGAAAGTCGATAGAAGAAATGGAGCTGTCCAGAGGCTGTAGGACCGCTGGGACTACGCTATCCTAACCTTAGGTAAGTAATAGGAGGCCCACGGGACGCGGGTGCAGAGTGTGAACTCACACGCGGGATGCGTAACAACGTCTATGGACAGTACAGTTCAAGAAAAAGGTGAGTACGGACAATCCTGACTAGTTAGGACTAAAACGACAGTGGAACTGGACACTAGGAGAGTCAAGCTACCCTTGAGCACCGAAATGCTCTTGTTACCTCACCCACGGGCTGCGGGTGCATAGGTGCGAAGTCGTGTTGGGTTTCTGCGTTGAAGTCAATGGAGCCTGAAAGAAAAGATGCTGCAGGCGACCAGGAGGAAGATGTCCGGTGCGATCCAAGGGTAGATCGGTGAAGAAGAGGACCTGAAAGCAGAGGGGACAATGTTCAAAGTCACTAGCCAGTGACTGGAGTGGAACCAGGAAGGAACCAGATGTCATAGTCGCGATCAGGTGAAGAGTGGACGCTTGATTCTGAAGCCACGTGGACCAGGAGGTGTCTTTGACAACCAGGATGGAGGCACGAGCTGTCCCACGCAGGCTCTCGCTGTCGGCGGTGTTGGATCCGGAATCGGCGTCAACAGGCCTTGGCAAAGGCAACCCACGCGGTGAGTAGAAAAAGCGTCTGGGGCGGACTAGGAGAGTCCGGGGTGCTCCTCTTTTGGAAGGGAGCAAGGGCCAGTCTGGAGCAACCAGACCAGCAGTGAAGATTTCAAGATTCGTCGTCTAGGAGGCCACTAGCCAGCCGGCAAGTGACCAGGCAACGCGTCGAGCAGCAAACAAGCAGAAGGGCCCCACGCAGATCTCGTGGATGCTGGAGGGCTGATCTTCGGTGCAGGGGCTGCTCGGGGCTGGGGCTTCTCAGTCCCCAAAGCACTTGGTCGAGTTTACCTCGGGAGTCGTGCTGAAAGCGAAGTGCAGGTTCGTTCAAGATGGCCGGTCCCACGTGTCTCGTCGCACCCACGGATCTCAGCTGTGCTGCAGATGTGAGTTGAGGTCGGAGAGGTCTGGGAGTCCGGGTCTCCTCGGGCTCTGAAGTCTGGATCCTCGAGGGAAGACGACAAAGTGAAGCCGCACTTGATGGTGCCTGCAGTTGTAGGGTGGACACTCCTTGCCCACAAGGGAGATTCTTCAGTCTTCTGGGGAGCAGAACGTCGAAGTACAGAATTTCTTCTTGTAGAATTGTTCAGATAATCTAATCTGGAATGGGACCAGCTCCTACCTTTATTCTCCTAAAGGGGGCTGAACTACTGACTAGGTCCCTCCCCTGGGTGGGACCAGGAAGGGGGGTGGTTACACCGCCTATCCTTTGTCCGGTTTTCGCGCCAGAGCTGGGGCAGGGATGCCCCAGCAACTGGTTTGAACCGGTGTATGCACAGGGCACCTTGTGTGCCCCAGGCATGTCTCATTCCTTTCAGGCCTGTCCTACCCAATACACAAAATCCTGTCTGGGGTGGTGCTAGCACCTCCCAAGGCAGGAAACCCTTTGTCCAAGCCTCCCTCGCTGGAAGTACTCCCAGCAGCAGGAGGTCAGACTTGTGTCTGTGGTGGCAGCATCCCTTTTGTGATGCCAAGGCTCGAGTTAACTTTAACCGGGGTTCACAGTTACATACATGTCGTGTCCCTCTAGAAGGGTGGAATGCTACCCCCGTCGCCAGAATTGGCGAGGGGGTAGTATTCCAATTCGTATGACACCTTACTCGACATGTTTTGATAATGCTATACCAAAGTCAGCATTCGACCGCGAGGATGATAATGCACTTACGAGTATATGATATAGCGTTATCATGGAACAGCTATTAGGACTTGGTTCCGCAAGCTGCAGACCGGCTCAGGTCATGCCAGAGCACCATCTCACATAATTCCAAGCACTCTGCCTTCAGGATTGATAAGGCCTGCCATAGGAGTGACTGACAGGAGTATATGTGTCCATTTTAGGGTTAGATATAGGTATACTATATCTACAGCAAAGGGTGATTACACCACCTTGCCCCAGCTGTCTTAGCAGCCAGTTGTGTCAGTTTTGGATGGCCAGCCAGGGGTGGCATAATACATGCTGCAGCCCCTGGTAGGCCCTGGGTACACCTATGCCCTGGGTACCTAAGGTACACTGTACAGGGACTGATCAGGTGACTCAGTATCCAATTAGATATGTACCTAGGGTACATGGAGTCCATTTTACAGAGAGAGCAGTAAGCCTGGGGTCCTGAATAGCAGGATCCCAGGCCAACTAAGTCAAAAACCAGCAAAACAATAGGCGAAAAGTTGGGGGTAACCATAGTCCGATATCCACCTTCCTACACCTCCAGACTACGGTTGACCTCCTGCATTCGCTGGGGTTCTCCATCAACGTGCCGAAGTCACACCTGACTCCCTCTCAGAAGCTCCTCTTCATTGGAGCGGTTCTGGACACAACTCAGTTTCGGGTCTATCCTCCCGAACAGCGAGTCCAGGATATTCGGGCTACGATTCCGATCTTTCAGCCTCTATCCCGGTTACCTGTCAGGATGACCCTCCAGCTACTGGGCCGGATGGCCTCCTGCATCCTGCTGGTGAACCATGCCGGATGGCATACGCGGGCTCTGCAGTGGGACCTGAGGTTCCAGTGGGCACAACATCAGGGTAACCTGTCCAATTGTGTCCAGATCTCGGAGAGCACTGCACATCAATTGCAGTGGTGGTTAACGAACCAGGATTGGGTCAATGGCAGATCCCTCTCCCTTCCCCAACCAGAGTTCACAGTGGTGACCGATGCATCACTTCTGGGATGGGGCGGCCACAGGGGGAAGGCGGAGATCAGAGGCCTCTGGTCTCCGGCAGAGTCCAGGCTCCACATGGAGTTTCGGGCGAACCGTCTTGCACTCAAAGCATTCCTTCCCTCTATACCGGGAAGAGTAATGCAAGTGTTCATGGACAACACCACCACCATGTGGTACTGTAACAAACAAGGCGGGGTGGGGTGTGGACCCTATGTCAAGAGGCCCTCCGCCTCTGGAAATGGCTGGAACATCAGGGCATATCCTTGGTGGTTTAACACCTGGCAGGTTCCCTGAACGCCAGGACGGACCAACTCAGCCATAGGTGCAAGATGGCTCACAAATGGCGTCTTCACTCGGAGGTGGTGCAAGGACTCTTTCAACAGTGCGGAGAGCCTTGGTTAGATCTATTCGCCACCGAAGAGAATGCACGTTGGCAATTCTGCGCTCTGCAATTTCCAAGGCGTCACTCGCTAGGTGAAGCTTTTCATCCAGAGTGGAGTTGCGGTCTTCTTTACGCCTTTCCGCCTATACCACTTCTGCCCAGAGTGCTGAAGAAGATCAGGTGCGACCGGGCCCAAGTCATTCGTGTGGCTCCGGATTGGGCACGAAGAGTCTGATATCCAGAGCTGCTACACATAGCCATCGATCCTCTGATCAGACTACCTCTTCGGGAGGATCTTTTGTCGCAGCATCAGGAGACGGTTCTCCACCCAAACCTGTCCAGCCTCCACCTCCTTGCGTGTACATTGAGCGGCAGCAGTCGACGTCCTTTGACCTGCCTCCCTTAGTCTGATGTTATCTTCGCAGCCAGGCCACTAAGACGTTATACGCCTGTAGATGGAACAAATTCGTGGTATGGTGCGCAGCAAAGGCTGTGGAACCCCTTTTCAGCTCCTCTTTCTGAGGTTCTCTTGTTCCTCCTATCTTTGGCCCGGCAGGGCTCTGTTCTGGGCTCTATAAAGGTCTACCTCTCAGACATTACATTTCAAAAAAGGGGGTGGTGATGGACAGAGTATCTGAGTTAATCAGAACACTCCTACCCAGTCAACAGATCAGGGCTTGATCCATCACCGTTTATTTAGCTCACTGCACCATCCCAGTTCAGAACCTGGCTATATGCAAATTAGTCTGTCCCTGGCCCAGTGCATCATGGGAACAGGGCAGACCAAACTACCAAGCCAATTCTTCACTGGAATGGAAACAAGCTTCCGGGGACCGGTTTCTGGCATTACAGCCGTCTTCGGCCCGGCTTGCTTGAATCCTAATGGTGCAGTGAGCAAGGGACTCATGTCTGAGCATACCCTTCCACACTTGTGGTGGCCAAAATATTTCAAAAAGGGGGGTGGTGATGGACAGAGTATCTGAGTTAATCAGAACACTCCTACCCAGTCAACAGATCAGGGCTTGATCCATCACCGTTTTTTTAGCTCACTGCACCATCCCAGTTCAGAACCTGGCTATATGCAAATTAGTCTGTCCCTGGCCCAGTGCATCATGGGAACAGGGCAGACCAAACTACCAAGCCAATTCTTCACTGGAATGGAAACAAGCTTCCGGGGACCGGTTTCTGGCATTACAGCCGTCTTCGGCCCGGCTTGCTTGAATCCTAATGGTGCAGTGAGCAAGGGACTCATGTCTGAGCATACCCTTCCAGACATGTGGTGGCCAAAATATTTAAAAAAGGGGGGTGGTGATGGACAGAGTATCTGAGTTAATCAGAACACTCCTACCCAGTCAACAGATCAGGGCTTGATCCATCACCGTTTTTTAGCTCACTGCACCATCCCAGTTCAGAACCTGGCTATATGCAAATTAGTCTGTCCCTGGCCCAGGGCATCATGGGAACAGGGCAGACCAAACTACCAAGCCAATTCTTCACTGGAAAGGAAACAAGCTTCCGGGGACCGGTTTCTGGCATTACAGCCGTCTTCGGCCCGGCTTGCTTGAATCCTAATGGTGCAGTGAGCAAGGGACTCATGTCTGAGCATACCCTTCCACACTTGTGGTGGCCAAAATATTTCAAAAAGGGGGGTGGTGATGGACAGAGTATCTGAGTTAATCACAACACTCCTACCCAGTCAACAGACCAGGGTTTGATCCATCACCGTTTTTTAGCTCACTGCACCATCCCAGTTCAGAACCTGGCTATATGCAAATTAGTCTGTCCCTGGCCCAGTGCATCATGGGAACAGGGCAGACTAAACTACCAAGCCAATTCTTCACTGGAAAGGAAACAAGCTTCCGGGGACCGGTTTCTGGCATTACAGCCGTCTTCGGCCCGGCTTGCTTGAATCCTAATGGTGCAGTGAACAAGGGACTCATGTCTGAGCATACCCTTCCACACTTTTGGTGGCCAAAATATTTCAAAAAGGGGGGTGGTGATGGACAGAGTATCTGAGTTAATCAGAACACTCCTACCCAGTCAACAGACCAGGGCTTGATCCATCACCGTTTTTTAGCTCACTGCACCATCCCAGTTCAGAACCTGGCTATATGCAAATTAGTCTGTCCCTGGCCCAGTGCATCATGGGAACAGGGCAGACTAAACTACCAAGCCAATTCTTCACTGGAAAGGAAACAAGCTTCCGGGGACCGGTTTCTGGCATTACAGCCGTCTTCGGCCCGGCTTGCTTGAATCCTAATGGTGCAGTGAGCAAGGGACTCATGTCTGAGCATACCCTTCCACACTTGTGGTGGCCAAAAGACGAAGCCGAAGACGGCTGCAATGCCAGAAACCGGTCCCCGGAAGTTTGTTTCCTTTCCAGTAAAGAATTGGCTTGGTAGTTTGGTCTGCCCTGTTCCCATGATGCACTGGGCCAGGGACAGACTAATTTGCATGTAGCCAGGTTCTGAGCTGGGATGGTGCAGTGAGCTAAAAAACGGTGATGGATCAAGCCCTGATCCTTTGACTGGGTATGAGTGTTCTGTTTAACTCAGATGCTCTGTCCATCACCACCCCGTTTTCTGAATCTCAGACATTACAGCCTTTCTTAGGCTTCCTGATCAGCCTTCTCTTTTCAAGTGTTCTGTTGTTAATCGCTTCCTTAAGGGCATTACTCATATTTTTCCTCCTGTTCCCTTTGTGATGTCCCATAGGGACTTGAACTTGGTTCTTACATATCTTATGTCCGCTCCCTTTGAGCCGATACATAACTCTCCTCTCAGGCTTCTGACTTTAAAAACTGCCTTCCTGGTGGCCATCACCTCTGCCCGCAGGGTGAGTGAGCTCCAAGCCTCCTTTTCTGACTGTCCAGCCGCACAAGGTTGTCCTTAGAGCTCGTCCATCCTTCCTTCCCAAAGTGATTACTCCTTTTCATATTGGACAGACCATCACTTTGCCCACCTTCTTTCCGCCTCCTTCCAAAGAGGAAGAGAGGCTCCACCGTCTGGATCCAAAACATGCACTTTCATTTTATTTGGATCACACAAAGCAATTCTGGGTGGATGACCAGCTCTTTGTTGGCTACGTGGGTGCTAAAAAAAAAAAAAAAAAAGAGGACGGGCCGTGCACAAAAGGACCATCTCTAGATGGGTCGTTTTGTGCATCAAAGCTTGCTATTACTTGGCAAAGAAGAAGCCTCCAGTGGGGTTACGCCTCCATTCCACCAGGACGACAGCAGCTGCCACTGCTTTGGGATGTGGAGTCCCCCTCAATGACATCTGTCAGGCAGCTGCGTGGGCATCGCTGCACTCGTTCAGAAAACACTACTGTCTGAACAGCCAATTCCGGAGATACCGCTTCTTTGGCCGTTCTGTTCTCCAGGACATTCTGGCATGAACTTGGTTCGCAGACCCTCCTCCGGGGTTGGCATTGCTGGGGTATCAATTCCAAGGTATGTGAATGAAGGGTAGGACGTACCCCTTCTGGACAATTTGTAGGATTTATCTGTCCGATGTTATGGCCTGCCACCACGGTACGAATTGTTGGATCCTGCCTCCAGCAGACTTACTGGTGCACTATCCCTGACCGCAGAGTCGGTGATTGCCATGGTCTCAACTGTTGTGCACCTTGCTGTGGCTGAAGTGGCTGGCTGAATGGGGTACCTCTGCCAAAACTGTGAAAGAAATGGTGGGATTGCTTCGGCCAGCGAGGTGTGGCAGATCAGCCCAGGGAGAGCTTTGTCTCCCTGCTCTCTTTGAAGCTGCATTGTTTCCAAAAAGGGGAGTCCTCTTAAAAGGCCATGTCTATAAGGGATGACTGGACATCACCCAAAAAATATGTCGATCACAGCCAGGCATGGCAACGAATGGAGACACCATTGCCAAAGGCTTGCCTGATTAAATCAGCTGTATCCAGGCCCCAAATTGTAAATTTGTCAGGGTCGCAGGAGTCCTGTATGACCTAGGTCAGTACAGGGTGAAGGGTTTCCAGGACAGGAGCAACAGAATCCCAGAGAGCGTGGGAATAGTGGCTCAACAGGCTACTGGCATTGACTGACCTGACAGCCAAACTAGTGTAAGGAAATAAACTTATTCCAAAGGTTGCCACTTTCTTTCAGGGAGTAGTGAGAAAAGTAGTTGTGTTTGTCGGACTGATAGAAGCCTGCACCACCAAGCTTTTGGAACAAGGGTGCTGAGACAAAATGACGGGGGTGCTGGCGTCTCCCAATTTGGTGATTGAGTAGGGCCCGGAGTTAGTATTGGACCAGGCCCCTAAGAGGGTAATGATTTGCCCTGGCTGGAATACTTTGGGTAGGATATTAATTTTGACCTATAAGGTGGGGGAAGCTGCATCTCTCCCTTCGGCAACTGCTCGAGAGAGTATGGCCCGGGCCTCCTCTGGGCACTGAGGCAGCAGTTGCGTAACCGTATACCACACGGAGTGGGTAGAACGGCCCAGCAGACATGCAGTGTTTACCGCCCGCAGTCCCAAGCTGGAGGAAGAAAACATCTTCCCAAGATGGTCCAGCTTTTTGGATTACCTATCAGGTGGGCTGGTATGGAATGCGCCCTTGGATGTGGAGGCTTGGACCCCCCAACCTCTATGGGTTGGGGTGTTGGGAGAGGAAAGTGGGGTCGACAGGGCCGGGCAGTGGCGCTGGGCAATCATCCTATTCACAGGAGCTTGTGTTGGGCCTGGACCAGGTGCCCAAAAGGATGTCTGTCAGAGTTTCATTAAACGGCAGCAGCGGCTCCGAAGAGCTCGCTGCCGGTTGACGCACCTCTGTCAGGAGGTTAGTCCTGACTGCCACAGTAGGTAGCTCGAGGTGGAGAGCCTCGGCCGCCCTACGCAACACCACATCTTAAGACGCTCCCTACTCCGTAGCCACAGTAGGAGGAAACAATATGCCATGGTCTGGTGGGGTATCCAGACCACTGGCTTCCCCACGTTCCTCTGTCCAGTCTGGTTCATAACCTAACTGGTCAGTCAAAGGGTCTCCAGACCCCTCCCAGTCCTCCACCTTCCTCTGGCTGCCAATCTGGTCTCAAAGAGCCAGGGTAGAACAGGGGCACAAAAGTACCTGTCGGCGCCGGCTCCGTGTCTACATCGAGGTGGAGGCCGGCATCAACGTTGGCTGGGGACACAGCCGACGCGGTACCGGTGGAATCGGTGCTTGTGGAGGTGTAACAAGGTCGACCAGCGCCGATCTGGATCCAGGCCTGGATCCAAGGGGACCCTGCAGTGCAGAGGCCAGAGCCACCGGCGTTGAAGGCCCAGGGCCCCCAGCCGAGTCTGTGGGGCCCAAAGGCACGCCGGTGGAGTTGGGCTGCCCAAAGATGACGTGCATCGCTTTGTAAAATTGACGAAGCTGGGCAGGGGTCACTCCGGGACCCGGAAAGCGGGGTAAACCCAGAGTCGACCCTTTGGGCTCCGCACACGGAGCCACAGGAAAGGCACCACCCGCATCCCTCGTTGCGTCAGCTGAGGTACGGCAAAAAGTCGAAGAGCAACAATGCTTCTTCGACTTCTTGTTGTGCTTTGACTTACCTGACCCAGAGAGTGAAGACTTGGAAGAAGAATGATGGTGGCTCCGCAACCGGTCCCCTGACTTTCTACGCGACCGGGACCTCCAGCAGTGTGGAGCCGACTGCCAGTCCTCAAGAAGCTTTCAGGACCACTCCCGCAAAGACTTAGATTCATGGTCTAGCGCACGGGCACGACTTGGGGTCGCGGTCACTTCCCAGGCAGAAGAGGCACATGCGGTGCGGATAGATGGGAACCGCAAGCCTTGAAGCCGGGCTTCCATTGTGCACCAGGAGTCTATGGACTCAAAAACGATGTCGACAAAAGTTGAGAAAAAGTCGGTCGCAAAGTGACTGGAGGTACCGCTCTCTCAAGATCTGAGCTAGCTGGTGCGGAAAAAGAAAGAACGGATGTCAGCGTGCGAGGGCGGCGTGTATGTAGCTACCGCGACGTCATCCCGGCGACCGTGGAGTCGACTGACGCCACCTTCCGACGCGCAGGGGTACTGCTGACAAAAAACTTGCCAGACCCAGTCTGACGCCTGAGGTAATTCTAAGGTAAGGAATCTATAACTAACTGTTCCTTTCAGATAAATAAATTAGCCCCTACCAGCAGGGACTCATTTATTTTTCTCTACAGAAATTTATGATTAATTTCCCAAACATTAGTTTGTTTTTTATTCTCATATATCATTGCCCAGACGTGGTGGGATGATCAGGGCAAACCCCTATTGTTTGCTGAAGTGTCTTTGCCAATGTGTAGCAGATCTTGATGCAGAGTACGACCCATCAAGAGATGGTGAAAGGATGTGAAGGAGTTTAGAAGGTGGGCAAGGTGGCAGATCGGCCAACATAAAATGGTGTGACCACTTTTGGCAAGAAATAGGCCCTAGTGCGAAGCACCAGTTTGCCAGAGTAGGCTGAGAAAAAGGGAGGCTTGCATGACAAAGCCTGCAGTTTTCTCACCCTCTGGGCAGATGTAATTGCCACAAAGAAGGCTGTTTTAATCTTGAGCAGCAGAGGGGACAATTGTGAAGAGGCTCATAAGGAGCGCAACAAGAATTCGAGGAGCAAATTAAGGTGCCACTGAGGCATAATAAAAGGAGATTAAGGGAAAATATGTAGAAGGTGCTTCAAAAATCAATTTTCAATAGGGGACTTAAATAAAGAAGGTTGCTCAGGCAGCTGCAAGAAGGCAGATAGAGCAGAGAGATGACACTTCAGAGTGCCGAAGGCAGAGTCCTGCTGGGCAAGAAAAAAAAGTAAAATATCAGAAAGGTAGACAGAAAGTGTGTCAATGGACTTTTCTGTACAATATGATACAAATTGCTTCAGACAGCAGGCATAGATCATCTTGGTGGAGGGACACCTGGCTGCAAGAATCACACTGCAGACTTCGGAAAGCTATCAACTGCTGCCGCTCAATCTCCAAGCAAGAAGGCAGATAGTTGACAGGTTCGGATGGAGGACATCCCCTACTGCTGCAACAGAAGACCCTCTCGAAGGGGCAGCCTGAATGGAGGATCGATGGACATGCTCAATGGTTCAGGATACCAGACTATTTGTGCCCAGTCTGGAGCCACAAGGATGAGTTGGGCCTGGTTGTTCCTAATTTTGTCGAGGACTCTGGGCAGGAGTGGTATGGATAGAAAGGAGTACAGGAGGCCTGAGCTCCACGAAAAATGTTTCCGAGTCAGAGCCGCCTTGGAAACTCCAGTGCGCAAAACATCTGACACTGCGCGTTCTCTGCAGAGGCAAACAGATCTAACTAAGGCTCTCCGTACTGAGGAAAGAGACCTTTTCCTCAGCTCTGGTTGGAGACGCGATTCATGATCTGCTAGGCATTGACAGCTGAGTTCATCCGTCCTGCATGTCAGGGAACCTGCCAGGTGTTGAACCACCAGGGAAATGCCCTGCTGTTCCAGCCATGCACAGAGACGCAGGGCCTCTTGACAAAGGGTACACGACCCCACCCGCCCTGTTTGTAGCAGTACCACATGGCGGTGGTGTTCTCCGTGAACACTTCTACCAGCCTACCCTTGATGGAGGTTAGAAATGCTTCCAATGCCAATCAGATCGCTCGGAGCTTCAACAGGTTGATGTGGAGTCCGGATTCCGCCGAAGACTAGAGTTCTCTGATCTCCAACTCTCCCAGCTGGCCACCCCATGCCAGGAGTGACGTATCTGTCACTACAGTGAGATCTGGTTGAGGATGGGAGAGAGTTCTGCCTCTGACCCAACTGCGGTTTGTTAGCAACCACTGCAGGTCATGTGCAGGTCTCTACGAGATCTGGACCATTTCGGAGAGATTCCCCTGGTGCTGCGCCCACTGGAACTTAAAGTCCCATGGCATACCTTGCATATGCCATCTGGCACGTATTACGAGCAGGATGCAGGAGGCCATGAGGCCCCACATCCTCAGAGTCATTCTCACTGAAATCCAGGGTAGGGGCTGAAACATTGGTATCATAGACTGAATATCCTGTACTTGCTGCTCAGGATGATAAGCCCGAAACTGCACAGTACCCAGGACAGCTCCTATGAAAGGGAGCTTCTGAGAGGGAGTCAGGTGTGACTTTAGCACATTGATAGTGAAACCCAGCAAATGCAGGAGGTCCACCATAGCCTGGAGTTGGGAGACAACAGTCTGGGGTGAGCCCACGTTCAACAGCTAGTCGTCGAGATTAGGTAGATTGACACCACTGTCACCACTTCCTGAGGGGTGCGGGTAAGCCCAAAAGGGAGTACCGTGAACTGAAAGCATTCATGGCCTACCATGAACCACAGATAATTCCATGGGCAGGCAGGACAGAGACAATGAAATAAGCATACTACAAGTCCAACGCTACCATCCAGTCTTATGGATCCAGGGCAGACAAGACCTGAGCTAGCGTGAGCATCTTGAATCTCTCCTTTTTCAGAAGAGACCGAAGGATCGGAGATCTAGGATAGGATGAAGACCCCTGTTTTTCTGGAGGACCTGAGAGTAGCAGGAATAACAACCACAGCCTACTTCTGACCCCGGAACATTCTCTACGGCTCTCTTGGCCAAGATAGCCATTACTTCCTCGCAGAGCAAGGACAAACGGTCCTCCGCCTGTTGGTCATAAGATGGAGACATGGAGGGAGGGGTGGTCTTGAAGGGGTGGGCGTAGCCCCTTCGGACAATCTACAAAACCCATCTCTAGGAGGCTGGCTTAGTATATGGTTCACACTTATTTAAGTGAAGCACCTTGCACTAATCTAGCAACCTTTATGGTGATTTTAGTGGTCTTGGACAACCACAGAAAGCTACGTGGCAGCTGTGGCGAGCAGCCTTCAGGCTTAGTCCTGGAGTGTTAAGCAGCTTGTTTTACCAGAACTAATCATACAGTGTAGGTTAAATCGAAAAAGAACCACACAGTGCATTTATAAAAATAAATATATTTGTTATACACACTCCCTAACACATTGGAATATCTCCTATACGGAGACATCAACAGAATACTTTAACCGTAAAACAGGTAAGTAAATACAAATACACAGTGTCCTCCAGGGGGAGACCAAACCATATACTAAAGAAGTGGAATGCGAACTGCGACCAAAGACTCAGAAGAGCTGGGGACACAAGGAACCACCCGAGTTAAGTACCCAGGAACCCCACCGAGGCTGTGTGCAGAGTCGAAACACAGTCGTGTACTCAATGCAAGCCAATAGGAAAGATGCGGTTGCAGTTTTTCAGAAGAGGGACCCTTCCCAGTGGACCCTGAAGAAATACTGTGGAAGAGAGAAGGTTGGAGAGTCACCCCACATGTTGATACCCCACATGTTGATACCCCAGGAACCAGGATACCTACACCAGGGAAGCCGGATGTATAGGTGCAAAGTGACATCGGAAATGGCCGTAGACCAAAATGGAAAGATGACGTTGGTTCAGAAGGTGGAAGAGCACAGTGGAATCTAAAGATGGATTCTAGAGAAGTACCTGCAAGAGAGGGGATAGAGTCTATGTCACTCAGAGGTGAGCAGGCGGCACGGGAGACCAATGACCACCGATGACAGAAGATGCAGGAGTGATGATGGTGACCTTGTCATTGCAGCTGTGAGGCCCTGGAGACACTGTGGAAGACCAGGAGCCATTCACAAGCTGTCCACGTCAGAAGTCAAGAACCAGGGGGTCGGTGTCTGGCGAGAGCACCAACAAGCCTTGGCAGCAGCAACAGACATGGTAAACGGAAAAGGTGCAGCGTTGGGACCAGCAAGGTCAAAGGGACTCACCAAATGCCAGTGAGTCAGGGCAGGCCCAGAGCAAGCAGCGGAGCCCACTGAAGCCTAAGAAGACCCTCAAGAGTACCCACAGGCTGAAGGCACAGGAGTCGCATGAGGACCTCTAGCAGCTCACCAAAGATGTAGGCCCACGGTGCAGAGGATGCGGTCAGGACGAAGATCTTGACAGGAAGAGATGTTGCAGGCTGGAGCTTCTTGTAGCCTGAAGCCTTGGCAACGGCAAGGGATACTGGCCTCAATTTGCTGAGAAAACAGTGCCGGGCTTAAGGGCGTTGCAGAACAATGAACTGTGCTGCTGGGCCTTTTGGAGTTCGTAGGACGTCAGGAGGAGCTTTGTTGCGGTGCCTGCAGATGCAGGGGAGTGACTCATTCACCCCAAGGGAGATTACTTCAGGTTTCCTTGATGCCCTCAGGCCTGGAGAGGACCCTGGATGTAGCACAGGCACAGACGACGCAGAAAAGACTGGCAGAACAGTGAGACCAGGAGATGCAGCAGTCTTTCTTGGTGTAGTCTCAGTTCCAGGCGATGTCCAACGAAGACGAAGGTGCCCAGACGGTCGAAGCTGGAGTGGTTTCAGGTTTGAATCTTGTCCCACGACGAATCTGAAGAGCGACCCACAGGGAAGCCCTTAAGTACTCTAGGGAAAGGGTTGGGACGATTCAAGGGTCCCTCTCAGAGGAGGGGCTGGACAGAGGTGAGGATACTCCTTTGTCCAGTTTCGCAGCAGAGCAGAAGCCAAGGGCTCCCTGAACTGGCTAAAACTGGCGTATGCAAAGAGGGCACCAAATGTGCCCTTCAAAGCTATCTGGTGGCACTGGCAAGCGCCCCCATTCCAGCCCAATACACTAAGTCCTGTCTAGGAGGTGGTCACACCTCCCCTGTTACAGGAAACCTATTGTTCTACCTTCCCCTGCTGGAGCTCAGCTCAGCAGCAGGAGGGCAGAAACATGTCTGGGGTCAGCAGCAGCACTAGCTTGCTGTTAGACTCTGGATGGTTGCTACGGGGAATACAGGGGCCACCCAAGTGCCCCCCCAGTACATGGGATCCTACACTGGAATGGGTGTTGGGGCAGGATTCCAACATGTTTGATACCAAACATGACCGATTTTGGTGCATCCAATATATAGCTAGACATCTGGTAAATTACTTTATGTACACTATATGGATTAAATGGCTGAATCAATTCCAGGGTTCGCGGGGGGTGTCCTGATCATGCAGGGCATCCTGCCTTCAGGATTGAAAGGCCTGCCTTAGGGGTGACATAGATTTTAAGTGCAGTGACCACAGATATAAGGTAACTTATCTGTCGCAAGTGGTGCTAGCACCAATTTACACAGGCTGCCATGGCAGGCCTGTAGTCACAGTTTGAGTGGTCTCTCACGGGTGGCATAAAACATGCTTCAGCCCTTGGGAGACCCTGGTGTATCTATGCCCTGGGTACCATAGTACCATATACTAGGGATTTACTTGGGTACACCAGTAGCCAATTGGGATGGTACCAAAGTACTTACCACTGTCAAATTTAGGGAGGAAGCTCAGTGACTGGGGCCCTGGTTAGCAGGAGTCAAGTCAGAAAACATAACACCAGCAAAAAGTGGTGGTAATAATGAAAGCAGATCCTACTTTCCTACACAACCTGTCCGATGTTAAGGACTGACAGTGGTGAAGGTGATGTCTCCCGACATCACCATAGCCATTCCAGACGGCTACAAGATCACCCGCAGAGTCCGCACCAACGGAGTCGGAGGAGGAGGAATCGCCATCATTCACAAGAACAGCCGCAGGGTCTCGACTAGCACTACCGACGCGCTCAGCACCGCCGAACACATGCATTTCCAGATCCACACAGACCCTAACTCCATCCTCAGAGGCACCCTCGTCTACCGATCCCTCAGACCCCGCCCCCAGTTCAGCGACTCCATCGCTGACTTGATCAGCATGCACGCCCTGACCTCCACCGACAACATTCTCCTCGGAGACCTGAACTTTCACCTTGAGAACAACAACGATGACAACTCCACAAGCCTGATCGATAACCTCGCCAACCTCGGACTGAAGCAACTCGTCACAACGCCCACCCACTACGCCGGCCACACGCTCGACCCAGTCTTCTCCTCAAGCCCGCACGTCTCTGTCAGCCACACCACCAAACTCCTCTGGATCGACCACCGCTGCATCCACTTCCCCTTCCAGAAGCCCACCACACACCACCTCACCCAACAGATCCCCCGCCGCTGCTGGATCAAAATCACCGACTACAACTACAAGCAAACCTCGCTCTCAGCCCACCCACTGATCCCTCCAACACCGTCGACGCTGCCCACAGCCTCAGACGCTAGGACTGCGCCAACACCCTCGCCCCGCAGAAGAAACCCCCCCACAGAGACACCAGCAAGAGGGCCAGCTGGTTCACCCCAGAACTCCTAGCCTCCAAGCAAGCCTGCCGGAAACTAGAGAAGAAATGGCACAGTGAACAAACTCCGGACAGCCAAGCAGCACACAAGGACGTCATCTGCAACCACCACCACCTCATCAGGCCGGCCAAGAGTACCTCCTTCAAAGACCACCTCGACAACAACGCACACAATAGCAAGCAGTTCTTCAACATCGTGAAGGAACTCTCCAACCCCAGCTCCAACACCAATGACATCTTGCCGTCGCAAGCCCTGTGTGACTCCCTCGCCGCCTTCTTCCACCGCAAGATAGCAGATATCCACGACAGCTTCAACACCCAGACAGCCCCAACAGACAGCAACACAACAGACCCCCTGCACACCATCGACCACGACCCCCTGCTAGCCTGGGCCAGCGTGAGCATCGATGACACCATCAAGACCAGGCGCACAATCCACTCCGGCTCTCCGTCAGACCCATTCCCGCACCACGTCTTCAACAGAGCAAGCAGCTCCCTCGCACCAGACCTGCGCCACGTCATCAATCTCTCCCGCAAGACCGCGACCTTCCCAGAGATCTGGAAACACGCAGAGATCAACGCCCTACTCAAAAAACCTAAGGCAGACCCAAGAGACCTCAAGAACTTCCGGGCCATCTCTCTGCTCCCCTTCCCGGCCAAGGTCATTGAGAAAACAGTCAACAGACAGCTAACCCGATACCTCGAAGAAAACAGAATCCTGGACCCGTCCCAGTCAGGGTTCCGCAGCAACCACAGCACCGAGACTGCCCTCATCGCTGCCACCGATGACATCACGACCCTGCTGGACAACGGCGAGACCGCAGCACTCATCCTCCTAGAACTCTCTGCAGCCTTCGACACAGTCTGCAACTGCACACTACGCGCACGCCTCCACGCCGTAGGGATCCGAGACAAGGCTCTGGATTGGACCACATCCTTCCTCTCCTTCACAACCCAGAGCATCCGCCTCCCCCCATTCCGTTCCAAAGCCTCCGAGATCATCTGCGGCGTACCCCAGGGATCATCCCTCAGCCCGACGCTGTTCAACATTTACATGGCCCCGCTTGCACACGTAGCCCGACAGCACAACCTCAACATAATCTCCTACGCCGACGACCCTCAGCTGATGCTCTTCCTCACCAAGGACCCCATCACCGCCAAAGCCAACCTCCACGAAGGAATGAAGGCCGTCGCCGACTGGATGAAGACCAGCCGTCTAAAGCTGAACTTGGACAAGACGGAGGTCCTCATCCTCGGCTCCAACCCTTCAGCCTGGGTCGACTCCTGGTGGCCGACGGCACTGGGGGCAGCCCCGATACCCACCGACTACGCTTGCAACCTGTGAATCATCCTCGATTCAACGCTCTCAATGAGCAAGCAAGTCAAGGCCGTCTCATCCTCCTGCTTCAACACCCTCCGCATGCTCCGCAAGGTCTACAAATGTATCCTGACAGATACAAGAAAGACAGTCACCCAGGCCCTCGTCGCAGCAGACTCTACTACGGAAACGCCCTCTACGCGGGAGCCCCGACCAAGCTCATCAAACGACTACAACGCATCCAAAACGCCTAGGCACAACTGATCCTCGCCGTACCACGCCACTGCCACATCACCCCCCACCTGAGAAACCTGCACTGGTTCCCCGTCAACAAGAGGATATCTTTCAAGCTCCTCACCCACGCACACAAGACACTCCACAAGACCGGCTCAGCCTACCTCAACAGACGGCTCTCCTTCTACATCCCCAACCACCAGCTCCACTCCGCTGACCTCTCACCTGCCACCGTCCCGCGCATCCGAAGAACAACCACCGGTGGGAGATCCTTCTCCCACCTCGCCGCCAAGACATGGAACACCCTCCCACTGAGCCTACGTCAGACCCAAGACCGGCTGACCTTCAGGAGGATAATCAAGACCTGGCTGTTCGATCAGTAGCGCCTCACCCCCCAGCGCCTTGAGACCCTTGCGGGTATGTAGTGCGCTTTACAAATGATTGAGTGATTGAGGGCAGCTACTGCCACCAACTGGATGCCCAGATCTAAAAGGGCAAGATTAGGAAGGGTTGGAGACTGCAGCTGCCGGGGGTGGTGACTGGACCAGACCGCTGGCTACCCAACCTACAAGGCCGGTAGGAACCGTGCCCTTGTTCATGGAGGGCACAGTACAACATCCCCAATCTGCCTTTCGCCCCTTCTGTAGCAACAAAAGGAGCGAAAGGCAGATTGGGGATGTTGTGGAGGAGCCGAGAAGCCCAAGGACTTGGCCGTAACCAGTCAGTCCTTAAAGAGCTCCAGCGCAGAGTCTGCACTCGTCTCTGCAGAGACAAGGTAATCGAAGGGCATGTCCATAATGGAAGCTTGGATATCCCCCGATAAGCCAGTTGTGGCGCCTCAGGGACAAGGTCGAGGAAACTGCTCTGCCCAGCCAGTCAGTCGTGTCCAGACCACAACAGATCATAAACTTTGTGCTGCATCTCTCCCATCTGTAAAGACTTGGGAGAGGATGGCCTGTGCTTCCTCCAGGACCTACGGTAAGACTTTCACAACCATATCCCACAGCGTGTGGGAACAGCGACTCAATAGGCATGCATTGCTTACAGACCGCAACGCCAGGCTGGCAGAAGTAAACATTTTCTTCCTCAAGGAGTCCAGCATCTTGGATTCCCTTTCTGGGGGTGTGGTAGGGAATGTGCCCTGGGATGTGAAAGATTGGAACACGAAGCTCTACGGTGTAGGGTGTTGGGTAAAGAAGTTTGGATCCCCAGGAGCAGGGTGGCAGCGACCGGAAATCATACTATTCACAGGAGCCCCTGTGCTGGGTTTGGACTAGGTTCCCAGAAGGAAGTTGGTGAGTGCTTTGTTGAATGGGAGTAGGGGTCTGAGGAGGAGACTCCCGGGTGCAGCATCTCAGTCAAGAGATTAGTCTTGACAGATACCAAGGGTAGCTGAAGGTCAAGGACCACCGCTGCTGATCGCACCACTACATCATAAGAGGGAGATGATGTAGCCTTGCGGCTAGAGCGGTCAACCTCGAAGCTGGGGAACTGGGTTCCAGTCTCGGCAACGACGCTCAGCATCCTGTGATTCTGGCCAAATCACTTAATCTCCCTGTGCCTACCAAAATTAATGTGTCCATCTGTAAAGAAACTGGTGCTCATGTAAAGTGCTCAGATACCCGATATCTCAGGTCTAGTTCGCGATATATATATATCGCAAACAAGAACTGAGACAGAGGAAGACTATATATATATATATATATCTCCTTCCTCTGTAGCCACGGTAGGCAGAGAAAGCATGCCTGACCTGGAGAGGTATTCGGTCTGCTGGCATCACCAAGTTCCTCACACATGTCCATTTGGGGTTTGTATGACTGGTATTCTTGAGGGTCTAGCTCCCTGAGGCCAAGCCCATGGGACTAGGGCTCAGGATCCGATCTAGGACCCAAAGGTCCTGCCGGAGTCAGCATCAAGCAACACTTCTCGGGCTCTGTGACAGATTTGGAGATGATAATGGGGCTGGGGTTGCCAGTGGCTCTGGGAGCATTGGCATCAGGACCAGCATCGGGAAAGGTCAAAGTGGTATGTCTGGCGCTGATCTGGATCCATTATCGGATCCACTGGGGCCCACTGGATCTAGGGTCCCACTGGAGTCGGGGCAGGAGTCGGGGCAGGAGTCACTGACGTGGAACCAGATGGGGCCCACCTGACCCCACAGGGTCCAAAGGATCCTCAATGGGCCCACCAAAAAAGCAGCACCCCAGGAAGAGGTCCTTAAAGGCTCTAGGAGGTCAGTCCCGTCTCCCTAGCAAGTTTAAAGACGCTAGAACCTTGAGGAGCATCCCAGCACCAATACCCTGACTACCAGGCCACTAGCACCCACCAAGGCTTGTTTGTGTCCAGTCCGGAAACCACAGCCACCAATACTTACCTGCATGTCAAGGGACTTTGAGAGGGATGAGCTCCACACCGAGAGTGGCCCTGCTGTGTTTCTTTCCCCTCCTCAGTAGGTATACGAAGAACAGTGATCCAACGCTAAAGTGGATCAACATCTCTGCATTGAGCCCTACAGCCCGAGTACACGTCTTCTGCCTGTGTTCCCTTGGCCCAGGAGTCCCCACGAGCTGAGCCCCCTTTGGGTTCTGCCGGATTTGTCCTCAAGTCCCCCTTTGCAGACTGTTGTATTAACAGGTCCCATTAAAATTTGACAGCTAACTGCGCTCAAGGCTACCATTGCAACCAGCACTTCTGCACACGGACACACCAAGGAAAGTAAACACGAACTCCTGGTGGTACTTTGGACCATGGCCACCAAGCACCTTAAGTCCTAACGGGTACTCTCTATAACCATTTGCAAATTTCTGTACGCAGGACATGTCTTTCCCTGATATAGGATAACATTACTGTGTTCAATGCTCACAACTCAAATCTGACTACTTTTGTTTTTTAACTGTGTAAAAAGGACAACAAGCTAAAGTACTTACCTGATCCTGAAGATTTGATGTCTATATACTATATAAAATAGTGTTATTTTTCTAAATTGGCCTTGGATTTCCTATTGTATGCGTGTCTCAATTATTGCCCCTGTGTGTTCAACAAATGCTCAGCACTCTCCTCTGATAAGCTTAAACTGCTCGCTCACACTACCACAAATAGAGCACTTTGGGATTGTTAAAGCAAGTCCCCGTAACCCAGGAAGGGTCGTCTGGACATTCTGTGTAGTGTACCTCGTTTTGGTACACTACATAGAAAGCCAGCTTCCTAGAAGATATACATATAAAAAGCTTTTTTTAAATTAATTTTCTGCGTTTGAATGTTCCTTAGAAATCTTCACAGTCCAGCAGTTTGCTTATGAGTTAATGAAAAAATGAAAGCATAACTAAGTGGCTGGACATTCGAGCTAAGTAAGGAAGGACTAAGCAATGAGTGAATGAATGAGCACTTTAATGGTTCAATCTGCCCAGTAACAAGTGCGTGGAGAAACAAGTGATGAGTATGCATATTGACATGAGAGCAAACCTGTATGAGCGAATGACTGAGCAAGAAATTGAATAAGGATCATGCATAGCTTAGCATTGAATTAGGATCACAAATATGCCCTTGACCCAACAGAAAAGGCAAGGTGCTTCCTGTAGAGATGGCTCGTGAGTATTCATCTAAAAAGAGAGAGTGGTTTAATAGTATATATTGATGAGGACAGTATTGCGGTGCTTGGTTTGAAATCCCTCAATATGTTACGTTTTACAGAAAAGATTTGGAAAAAGAGAGACAGGAGAGATAGAAAGAGATATTCAGATGAAGAGAGAAAGAGAGGAAAAGGACAGAGAAAGAGATGAAATGGACAAAGAAAGAATGAGACAGAGAGAGAAAGACAGGGGAGAGAAAAAGAGAGACTAGAAGAGAGAGCACTTGAGAGAATATCCTGAACGTCATGTAAACCTGAAGCCTACGTAGTACTGTAGCTCCGTTTAGAGATATGTTCCCAAATGAACTACTTGGGTTTCAGTGCAGTAAGAGAAAGAAAAGGGTGGTGCAGAGGATGACTGTAAGCAGTGACAGTATATGGTCAGTAATTGAATAAATGAAGAACTGCAAGGAAAAAAGGCGGGATGTTAGTAGAGCTTGTGTGGGTGTTTTACACAAAATTAGCAGGGTCACGGTTTGTGCAATGCAAAGCTGTATGTTGATGCAGATACAGGGTGTCTAGGTATTGTATCAACCACAAGAGGTGTTGGAATGAACGTGTGGATGGTGTGCAGTGCTGTGCAGTAGTACAGGATACTGCAGCTCCTGGTAGAGGAGATTCCGCACAGCTGAATTTGAGTTTCCAAGCAGAGTGTTGCGGGTCTAGGTTGAAGTGCAGAGGTAGAACCTATTTGGGATGCAATATAAAAGACTGAAGAAGTTGCAAGTTGGAGTGAAAGACACTGACAGGGCTGTGCATACATCCCGGTACGGGTCTTGTATGGAGAGTAGTGCAGTGAGTAAATTAGGTGCTTTGTCAGCTGTGCATATGGGCCACTCAGTACTGAAACAATCAGGAGACCTGCAGTCTAAGGGAGATGAATGTTGCTAAAACAGTTTAGAGGAAAGCCGCAGTCCACTTGCGGTGCACTGATGTCGGTTTAGCACTGGGCACCTGTGCTGCTCTTGCTTAGGCAGGATGCATCACAGCGGTGTTGTGAGTGTGCCACCTACATCCCACAAACTCCTGAAGATGGCCTGGAGTATAGGGAGTGAAAGGTCATTATTTTTCCCTTCTCTGTCTCTCTAGACATGTCTAACTTGCAGATGCTCGCATTGCTCTGGTAAATAGGTACTTTTAGCGAGCTGGTTTTCCAAGAAGTGTTAAGGGATCATCAAAACCCAAGTATGCAAAGTGCTGTTGGCTAATTTGGGTAGAGGTATTATACATGACAAGGAGCCACTTGTCAGCTATTTTTTAAAATGTTATTAAGTGACCTACTCCATTTGAAAAAACACTTGTTAAACGCCTAAAACAAAGTACATTTTGGGCACGTATTTTTTGAGGGTTCACACTTTCACTCCCGTCATACATTAAAACAAGCATTGGCAATGTGGATGGTTATTTTTATTAAGTGGAGTGGAAAGTTTAACACAGAACTTCGCAAGACACTAAAGGTACAATATGGACAGACGCAGCGCAACCTTCCTTAACACAAATAATAAATTACGGACAGGTGGCAGCAGCAGAACGATCATCACACAATTCTCTCACACATACAGAAAAGGTGCAACATAGTACTAAAGAGTGAGAGAACAGTGTTAAAGGACTGTTGTATTATTTTCGTAAACAGGCAAACATACAAGTACAAAACTCCTGTAAGCATAGCCAGTTCCCAAGTTTGGATGAGGTTATGTCATTTATGTCGACATTTATGCACTCTGTTAAACTGTAAGACATATAGTAAAATTTTATGAGGATGAGCAATAATGTTTTTTTACTGAGGTATGCCTAGCACACGATTAAAAACAGGAGGGCTGAACAATGAATCCTACTTCTCCTTTCCATCAACATGTTTAGGTATATGAATATTGCCCAATCAGGCTCAGACGTCTTCCTTAGGCACATAGAGACTCACATAAAATATTGCGAAATAATCCTTGCTTTAAATGGGGGAGGAACGATGGGACAGACCTCACAACAAGCTACTGGCAAGGTTGTCAGTATGCAGCATGCTTCTCACAGCGAATCAATGTTATCACATCCTGCAATGTGAAACAGACCATGCCAATACAGCCTATCCACACTCGCTACTGACTGGGTGGGGGCAGTTGGAGTGCATAGCCTTTGAGACGTCAAACCTAACACCAAAGCATGGCCTGCCTCGCTGCAACCACCAATAGGGCAGTGTTAGTTAGGTGGTGACTGCCAAGTCCCATCATTCTCATATCCCGATCTTAGTTGCATCCTGGCTGGAAAAGCATTGCTGTGAAGGCTTGAGATAACAACTCTCAGTTCAGCCTGGACCTCCCAATCTTCTGCAAGAGCTAGTTTATTTATAGCAGAGTTAAGAACTTTTAAAACAAAAAGTGTTTTTTGAATGGTTTCCATTTAGTACCTTCGATTGTATCACTAGTCTGAGCGGTGTAGGAAGCTGGCTTTCTATATGGTGTACTAAAACGAAGTAGACTGTGCAGAGGTCTAGTGGGTCCCCAATTAGTTTAGAGGCTAAAGTAGATGATACAAACGCTCTCTTTTGTGGTAGTGTGGGGGAGCAGTAGGCTTATTAGAGGGTAGTGCTAGGCATTTGTATTACTCACAGGGACAATGAGAAACACACTCAAAGAACAAATCAGAGACCAATTTAGAAAAATAACAGTACTTTTTATATATAATTCAAACGCAAGAACTTCGTTTCAAGACCAGTACATTTTCCGATTAAAATATTCACTAGTAAGAAAAGCATTCAAGTCTGGGCGCTTTTACGCACAATACAATCCTATAGGAGGAACGGTCAAAGTGCATAAAAGTAGGTACAGTCGGTTTCAGGGGTTCACCTTCTGGGATCTGAATAGTAGTGGGCCAAAGTTCAAAGTAATAGCAACAGTTCTTCAGGAACCGCCCGGGTTCCACCGGGAGTAGGGTGCTGGTGAGGCTGGTAGCTGGCGCCAAGGAAAAGGGAGCCACCTGAAAAGAGGCTGCACAGAGGGACTTGAGGGCAAGTTCGAGGGCTCCCAAACATGCGCTCAGGCTGCAAGGAGTCTTGGAGCACGGGGACACAGGCGGTTCATCAGGACCCGGGCCGGGGAGCTCGGATGAAGAGTGGTTAGGTCAGCTGGGCTGAGTGTGCAAAGATGCACCTCCGGGTCCGAGAGAAACAGCTGGAAGAAGAGAAATCAAGACAGCTGGGTCACTCTCTAAGTGGGTCTCAGTAATGCTGATGTCCCTCGACAGCTGAATGGTCCTGGTGCAGTGACTCTTGCTGTTGGTGTAGGGCGTCCGGTACCCTGGGGGTTGGTACTGCACGGCGGGGATTGGTCCTGGTATCTTCACAATTTGTGGGGCGACAGATCTTACCTGCCAGAGAATGAGTACCTTCTCCTGGTCATCTGTGGCGTCGGTCGAGTCGGGGAGCTGCAATGAGGGTGGAATGGACTCTGCTTGTCAGTGCCTGCTGACTGCAGGGAAGAAGCTCCTTTACTTCAAGGGAGACTTTCTGTATTTGTCAAAGTGCTGGTAGGCCACCCAAGGCTTTGATACTTCTCCATCTCGCAGGACGAGTAATTCTGTTGTGATGGTCGAGAGGGGGCGAGGAAGGCAGGGCTTTGTGCCAAAGTCCATGGTTGTGCTGTAGTTCTCAAAAGGCAGTGACTACTCTTCATCCTTCTTCTCTTGATCCGTCGAATCTCACTTCTTGGGTTCAGAGGTGCCATCTAAATACGCAATTCAGGGGTGTTATGGGGAGTTATAGGTAGTAGTCATTGGGCTACCTACCTTTAGGGTGTCTTTACCCTGTATATGTCCATTTCCTGTGGGAAGTGGGCATAATCCTGACCCTAGAAAACATGGAGGTATCTGAAAATCGGGGTCCACATCAGCAGGCCTTCCCTAGGGGTCTTACTAATTTCCCCGCCTGTCTTGCAGCCATAAAGTGGTGTCAGGACAGGGGCATGGGCACCTCCACTATCTGGAGAGGTCCGGAGTCGCATAACAATAATATCCACATTTGTAAAGCGCACAATCACCCGTTAGGGTCTCTAGGCGCTGGGGGCCGTCGGGAAGATTAAGCAAGCTATTGCCCAGAGTCACATGGTGCTGGGCTAATCTGCAGCCGGTGCCGGGGATCGAACCGTGATCCCCAGATTCCGGAGTCAGTCGCCCTGGCCGCGGCGCCACATCTCTTCAACAAAGGCAGCAGGGCCTTTAAAGCTTCCCGCTCTGGAATGTTCATCCTGCTTGGAGGAGGTGCGAACACCTCAGCTCAGAGCAGGCTTTGTTACCAACCTCTGACAGCGAAGGCTCACCTCAGGAGGTCAGAAGCCTGTCTATGGTGGCTGGCTGGTCGAGACCAGTCAGTCAACACACTAGTAGTCAGTAGATTTTCAGGGGGCACCTCGAAGGTGCTCTCTGTGTACATTTACTAATAAATCCAGCACTGGCATCAGTGTGGTTTTATTAAGCCGAGGTGTTCGGTACCAAACAGCTTGGGGTACAGTGAAGCCATCATGTAGCTGGGGAACTCATAATGACGAGTGTCCAGCCCATGTACTCGTCATGGCTCCCCTGTGCACTGGTCATAGCTAAGGGTGGACTTAGATATCACCCGGGCATATCCACTCTCACAGTTATGCCTTTACATTGACATAGTGCACCCTGCCTTAGGGCTGTAAGGCCTGCGGTAGGAGTCTTACCTATGCCACATATTGTGCTGACAGGCATGGCACACAGGGATGTGTGCCATTTCGACTTTTTGGTTTTCTGTGCACCAAGACACGCAGGCTGCAATGGCAGTTTGCATGAGCTAGTGAGGAGTCTCTGAGGGTGGCACAATTCGTGCTGCAGCCATTCGGACCGTCTTTAGTTCCAAGGCCCTAGGTACCAGGCCAAAAGTGGGGATTAACCATGTCAAAAGGGGCACCTTCCCAGAAGCCGCCTTTATTCAAATTAGTGAACACCACCTTTTCTGCTGCGACAATGTTATTAATGAATTAAGAGGCAATTCAGTTGTCATGTTTCCCCCTACGTAAACCTTTAATTTTTTATATATGGAGCAATAGTGAGGCCTATTAAACCATACACAAGAGAGGTTGTTGTAGAGTATGCATCCTTAATTATTTCCAGGTGGTTTCAAATATGGTGATCGTGGAAAAAGAGGCACAATGGAGGTTGACACTTGGATGTCAGCCACAGTGATATGTGCATCAAAAAGTTATCCCAGGGCCCCAGCCCTACCCTTTATGATTCTCTTAAAAGTCCCATATCTTTCTTGTGATGTGCCCGGGCCCCCTTTCTAGTGACCGCTCCCTGAATCAAAGAGTACCCTTTGAAGTGTACTAAAGAGCCTGGCTCTTCTTCCTCCGGTGTGTGTCCTATCCACCTCTGTCGAATGCAGCCATCTACAAATCTGTTAGGGTAGATCCCTCTACCTCCACATGCTCTTACAGTCAGCCCTGAGTCTTTAAAGAAAGAAACCCAGATTCTTACATGTATTGTACCGTTTACAGGCACATGCACACACAGCACAGGCATGCAGCCACATGCACATTGCACAGCACCACATACCAATCTGATGTAGGCAAAGGGTGAATAAGCACACAGCTGCGGAACTTTATATGAGTGAGCCTATATTCCCCATTCCAATGACAATGGAAAAATAGCCTGTTCACTCTTACATATCATTACACAGTATGCAGCCAACACTGCACGCATGGTACATAACTTCAGGCAAAAGCAGTAACCGTTCACCTCTATGAAGGTATCACTTTGGGCGCCCCTCTCTGTAGAACATAATTGCAATCCGTTCCTGAGATCCAGATATCATTGGAGCTGGGGCACTCAGAGTAGGGGTGTACGCCCGTCACCATGCAAAGGACTTTTCCATCCCATCCGTGCACTTTACAAATTAACATAACACTGCCACAGATTCTAGTACTAGAAAAGAAAATTTATGGTGCACTTGAGGTGACTATTGCCCTGCTGTATGGAGAGCAGTGGAGGTGTTCGTCCGAAAAGGTGAAACCAATTTTGCATCCTCTGTTGCCTGCTTCACCAGCTCTCGTTTCTGAAAACACAATCTGAATCAAGAAAGGATGGTTTTAAAAGAGAAGCAGTGGAGGATGCCTCCTCTTTCCACATTCATATACAGTACTGGAGTTACGCTGTTACAGCTGAGAGAAAAGTTGCTTACAGATCATCTGAAGCCGGTGTTCCATCAGCTCCAGTAAAAGTCAAAGTCTCCCTCAGACACAGCCATAATCAAGGCCTGGAAATCATGCTGAAGGAATGGGCAGTATAAGCTGTTTCAGTATTTGACCTTTGAGAAAATCATTGCCGAAGGGATGCTCTTTAAAGATAATTCCACTTTTTTGTTTTATCAATAGCATCTGACAAGGATTTCATCTTCAGTAACAAAGCTGGCATGTCCCACTAACGAAGAGAGAAAATAATGATTCTTTAACGTTTCTGGGACCGCATTAAAGAACCTCAACAAAGGGTATGTTGTGTGCTGCTACCTAGGCACAGAAAGCCTACCAGGATCTGCCCAGTCCTGCAAAATGAAGACCTTTATATTAGGCAACACAGGAAGACGACAGTCAAATACTGGTTGGAATCTACTGAAACTATTGAAAACTAATTGTGTATCAGGAGTGACTGTAGAAGAGGACCGTGTCATTTCATATAGGCCCAAATTTCCACGTATATGTCCCAAAACCTCTGCCAGGACTTCCTTTCTTACATACTTGCCAACCGCTTCTGTTTCTGTATTTTCCTCATGCTAGTCATCAGAGGGATTCAGATAGCTGTCAAACAACGTCTTCTATTAGAACCATCACAGGTGGAAGAGGGGAAAGAGAGCACAATCTCAAACACAAGACAGGGTGGACTGTAATCTCTACTAAAACCATGCAACTGGGATGCCAAGGATAATCCCCAGGGTAGGCACTGGAAAATTAGAATATTATTATCCCCCCTCCTCTCCCCCTCACCCTCACTCAGTGTTTTTAGGATTATCATTGCAGCTTCTGGAGTGTTGCTTCTTACAATGTTTGTGGCAGTATTTATGCCTTTCTTCCATGGAATCCAGACATGAAGCCGCTGCGCATCCTTTTGTGGGTGACAATACTACATGCACTCCATGAGCCATTCATGTCTGCCACTTCCTGCTGTGAACCAGAAGTAGAAAGTTCGCATTCGGCACACTAGTATTTTCACTGGTCTCACAATGCAAGGTAGAAAATAACTTAAAAGGGAAAAGGGAAGTACACCGTAACCTCCTGCACCTGCACAGCGGCTTACAGAAATGGTGTAGCTGCCAGGCAACAAAGACTGCAGACACTGTCTGCCATGAAAGCCTCCACACTCTGAAGGTGGTAGGGTCTTGACATACAGGTGCTTAGCACCCTGCAGCAACAAACAAAAATCAGCAGCATTACGTATTGCCCACTTACTTTATTGATTTGCCAGATGCTCCATAAACAGGTAGAAAAACACAGGATGTGGGCCAGCCTACTGTGGAGGGGGTGGGGGCATAGTGAAATGATAGAAAAGAGGGAAACATGGCTAGAGGCTTGTCAATGACAGGGATTAAACTCAATGCTAAAGTATTCAACTAGCTACTGGGACAAGGTGGCAATGTTCATTATAAAGACATGAATCACAGAAATAAATTAAGCAAATTTAAAAAAAACATGCTTTCTTTAAATCATACATTGTAAACATTCTGAAATGCACTGTAAATTATGTACCTTTCAAAACTAGGAACTTTGTTAGGATCATCGACATATCCAGACAATAACACATGAATACATTCCAGAAGGTGTAAAGGCTTCTTCATTCTGTTCCAAAAGGGATCCTAAAATAGGAATACACCAAATAACAAGGACATTTTATGAAATTAAGTTTCAATTTCATTTGAGCGCACTGTACCTAAACCTTAACTGTGCGTTTTGTCACAGGATGCTTTCACATTTGTTTATACATGGATTAAGGTATGCCATAACACCACACGCACAAAATTTATCAAGCATGAATTGCAAGGTGAATTTCCATGTGCATTTTTCTAAAAAATGATATGTTCATACAAAAGCAAGTAGAAAACACAATTACCTCTTATGCCCCCACTATAACGAACCAATATTTTTTGCTTTACACAAAAGTTATAGAATAAAATAAGGTAAAGATTAAAATTAGCTGAAGCAAGGATCCTGAGAAATAGGACCGTTTTTGTAAACAAAAAGAAGTGCATCTATAAGAATTTGCGCTATTCATGAAGAGATACACATTTACGAGCAACAGTCAAAAAACTGAACAAATGTTTCTAATTTCAGAACCTTCACCAAGAAAACGTCTCTTTTTATCAAGTTACTTAATTTCTATTACCTGGAAAAATAAAAAACAGGAACATTGTATAGAAACCTTAAGCAAGCCAGAAGGCTACAATACAAGTGCTAGATAGTTGATAATGTGTACGAGTAGCAGAGTGACTAAGATTTAAAAAAAAGTCTATTCTCATGTGTTATTTTATGGGAAAGACTAGCTGAGATAAAATAGGGAGGCAATGGAAGTATACATTAGCGGAAGGCGTAAGGCACAGGTTTTGGGTAGAACCCACTTTTCACAATCAGCATCCACCATAGACAATCAAAACCAAAATCAGTGTGGAAAACCTTTAAAATGTCCAGCAAATACCCCGAGAAAGGGATCCAAGTGGGGAAGACAGCCACCCCAAGTAAAAACATTGGAAATGGTTCCCTTCTTACATACAAAGACACTTTAGGGGGAAGCTGGGTCAAAAGGAGCATTAGGCACCAGCACAAAAAACTGCAGCTGTGGTACCCGACTCATTGGCAGAAATGTGGAAATAAATACATATGACACAGAGGCAGTCGCCAGTGTGTTAGTTACGATTTAGTAGCACTTTCTATTGTAAAAGCATTTTTGATTTGCCTACAACTTTCGCTCCCTTTGACAGATCTGCACCAAATCTGGCACTCTTCACATGTGAAGCTGAGGTCCAGCATGCCAAGTCTTGTGGAATTCTGTGCAGGGGGAAAAATGCTAAGAGCGGGGAGTGAACAAAGCTGTGTATGTCCATTTTACATTCCGTGGGATATTTTGCCCTCCGCTGACTGGAATTATATACATTTGGCATGAATATAGAACTTTACTCAGAACGCTCGTTTTTTGTAGTTTGGTGTAGTTTCTGAGATATCAATGTTTGAAAAAAATGCAGGGTGGGGGTGAGACGGTTAAAACTTTGTAAATCTTGACTAGGAGTAGTGTTTGCTTATGAATTTAAACACTTTTATAAATAAACATGACATTTCGCAGACAAGTTTATGCTTTCTATTTCCAATTCATGCAAATTCTCCGGGCAAAGAGGCCAGTTCGATAGGAATGGGTGGCAAAAAAGTGTTTATTTGTCATTTGCTAACAACTGTTGAATTGTGTGATGAATATACATGTGAATGTGGCAAAAGATTAGAAGAATTAGATTTCTGTTGCCACGCCACTTTTTTGCTAATCCATTAAGGGAAGGTGAATCTATGAACCTCCTTGCTATTCAGATGTCTTTCCTTTAAAATGTGGCGCTCTGCATTGAGCCCCACACTTTTAACATTTATATGTGCCCTTGGCAGATACTGTGAAGGAATTTGGGGTGTCAATTGTTTCTTAAGCTGACGCCGCCCAATTGGTTGCCTCCCTCTACCCGAGGACAGGCTCACAGCAACAACTTGGCCCTGTGTCAAGAGAAAGTTGCCTTCTGGATGTCGAACTGTTAACTCAAATTGAATGGAGAGAAAACAGAGCTGATGATTTTAGGTAACAAGCCAACTCTGCAAACAACCATAGGATGGCCAGAATGCTTGGAACTCCATCCACCCCTTCCTCCCTCATAAAGAGCCTAGGCATGTGGCTGGACAGATCTTTATCAATTGAGGCCCGAGTAAAAAAAGTAACCACATCTTGGTTTGGCATGGTTAGGACCCTACACAAAATCCTAGATCTTAGACCTATAGAATCCAAGAGAATAGTGCTCCAAGTGTTGATTCTTTCCCTCTTGAACTATGGGAATTCTTAGTACATGGGTTTAAGCTACCCTAGCATTCCTTTGTAAAAATGCACTGACTTCCAGTGGAGGAGAGGATTACGTTTAAGGCACTATATCTGGTGGATAGGGGAATCTACCACAGAGGCCCTCTTTCATAACTGACCTTTTGGGACCCTTAAGAAAACCTTTAGATGTTCCATGGTGCGACTACTAAAGGTGTTGTGAATCCAAAGGATCAAATGGGGAGTTAGATCGTTCTCGCATCTGACCCCTAAACTATGGAATGCCATGCCGGTTGAGCTAAGAAACAATATGCAAAAGATACGTTTCTGAAAAGTGCTCAAAACATGGTTCTATTTCCACTAGCTTCAGGCGGGAAACATCCTTTACCCCAAAACCATTACAACGCGGTATGGTTACATCGTGGTTTTAACAACGCAAGTCCTTACATTGACTTGCACTGGAGGGCGCTCTAGACTAAGGAATAGTGTGAATTACTATTCCAACACCTTCCCTACTGTACGTAGACTGGAGTTGGAATAGTAATTCACACTATTCCTAATTACAGCGCCCTCCAGCGCAAGTAGATGTAACGCGATGCAACATACTGCATTGTGATGGTACGCGGATGTATCATCATACATCCGCTCTAGTTATCTACTGCCTTGAAGTTTGCCAGTGCAGGCTATAACTCACTCAGTGCTGGGAAGCCCCAGGGTAGCATAGACTGCAGTGGGGAGGGTGGCAATATTAAAGGGAAGAGGAGATAAATACATTTGTATTTTTTATAAACATTTTTTATTGATTTTATGGCGCTCAATACAAGATTTATGATAAAGGACACATGAATTATGACATTTGTGAGCATACAGAAGTGGCATTCCACTGCATATCCAGTATCAAAGGATGACATACTTTGAACAAAAACAACATCATCAACAATCGCATAGTACCAAGCGAGAACCTGCGCATATTTTTGTGCCTACGTCTCATGGTAACATGTGCCCCTATTACAGGTGTAGAGTAGCCTTGAATGGTGACAAGATTAGCTATGTCCACCCGCTTCAGGCAGTGATGAGGGATCCCCCGTATTGTGTGCCTCAAAGGGTATAGGTCTGTATGCGACCCACGGCTTCCAGACTTTGGCGTGTTTGTGGGGACAGCCCTGGGCAGTAAACACGGGCTGTTCTAGTTCCATGGCGTAGTCCAAGCCCCCCTTCCAAGTTGAGAGGCAAGGCAGATTTTCAGCTTTCCTTTTTTTAAATTTTTTTATTTTCAGAGCCAGAAAAAAAAAGAAAAAAGAACAGAAATGCAGTCTTAATACAGAGTACATATTCAGATTGTCAGATAATCAATGATAAAAGAAAAAAGAAAAAAGAGAAGATAAAAAAAAGAAAACAAAATAAATACACAAAGTATACATTGAAAGAAACACCATAACCGTAAGCAATTTGAATATATATATGCTCAAACCCCATTCTTCCACCTTATTAGGGGCAGCGATATCGCTTCTCCACGCTTAGCGGCTTTGGGTCCTCTAGTGCCATAAATGGCATTCTCGAGATTAAAGATCGCAAGTAGACGTGCGAGCCAATTTTGAAAGGTTGGAGGCTCATTGTCTTTCCACCTTGAAGCCAATATAATTCTAAAGACCGCGGTACCGATAAAAAGAGTGCTTCCTCGTTTGGTTTTAAATTAAGTGAATTATCGTATCCGAGCACATATAATGTAGGAGAATCGGGAACTTTGTAGCCAAACACCCCATCCCAGAAATCAGATATCATTCTTTTAACAAGAGTTAGCTCTCTACATTCGCTAAACATGTGGATTAGTGTTGCTGGGCCGAGTGAGCATCTAGGACAGTGATCGTTCTCTCTCTGACCCCAGGCAAATAGCTTTGCTGGAGTGTAATAGAGATTGAAGATAGTTTTATACATCTGAGCTTTAAGGCTAGATGACAAGAGAAGACAATCAGTTAGTTCTAGGGTTCTATCGATATCAATATCAGGATTTGCGAGTTTGTCTGCCCAGGTAGCTTCCGTTTTTTCTAAATCGTCTTGGAGTTTTGCCATCAGACAGTCATAGATTGGGCCGATTCTGGTTGTTTTTCTGGCTATAACCTCGACGATATTAATTGTTCCTGTGTAGAGACGGGGTGCTTTGGATTTAAGTATGGTATGTACTTGGACAAATTTAATGTAGTCAGCGTTAGACAATTGATATTTTGTCTGTAGGTCTATAAAGGTAGTTTCGTAGTTTTTCACCAAAAAGTCCCCAATAGTATTAATCGATTCCCATTTTTTTGATATGACATCAAACCCAAGACCCAAAAATAGATTAGAGTGCCAAAGAGGGGTATATCTATTTATTATTGGTATCTGCATATATTTTGTCATTTTAGTCCATATTCGCCAGGCATTGGAGATAGTTTTAAATTTAGTCTTTTTATAGTAGTTTGTTTCCACTTGCCTCAAAAAAAGACCCTTAGCTCTCGGCCCAAGTGCTAGCTCGTAGATTGACGGAATCAGTATGGCTTTGCTGTCATCTGAAGGGGGGGTAGAGTATAGGAGCGGACTTATTTGTTGAAGAAATGAGGCCCAAAAGTAGAATAGCATATTTGGGATCGCTAATCCTCCCCTATTTTGAGGGAGTGAAAGAAATTTAAGGGACCTCCTAATTTTGCTCTGTTGCCACATGAACTTTGACATGAGAGATTCAAGAGTTTTTAAAATATTCTCTTCAAGAATCAGTGGAATAGCTCGAAAGAGGTATAGTGCTCTTGGGAGGACATTCATTTTTAAGAAATTACCCCTGCCAATGATCGAAAGTTGTAAGTTGTTTACACGATCCAGATCTTTCTTGATATGGTTCAATAATGGCTCGTAGTTAATTTTAGGAATAAGTTTAACATCGGGACGCATGCTAACGCCCAGGTATGTAGCTATATTAGCTCTCCTATAGTCTGAACACACCGTATTATCTGTACAGAGCAAGATTGTCTTCCCTTTATTTAAGGAATATCCCGAGTAATGTCCATATGTAGTTGTTAAGTTTTCTATTTCTGTCATTGATTCTATGGGATCAGGTGTGAATATGGCAATGTCGTCGGCATATGCCAAAACCTTGGTTTCATATTGACCAGTTATAACAGGTGTAATTATTTGATTTTCCAGGAGTTTTAAGAGAAGAGGATTTATGTATAGGGCGAATAAGATTGGTGAACACGGGCATCCTTGCCTTGTGCCTCTTGATATGTTGATCAAACCTGATTCAGTGCCCATAATCTGTAATTTTGCCGTTGGGCCGCTATACATAGCTTTAATGGATTTAAGAAATTTAGAGCCGAAATTATTTCGTTCCAGGACTGCCCAGAGGAAGGTCCAAGAGACACGATCAAAGGCCTTTTCGGCATTAAATAGAATCATCGACATCCGGCCCCCCGTCGCAGCCATGATATCAAAAAGGGTGATAGCCCTGCGTGTGTGGTCGGTAGTTCCTTTGCCTGGAATGAAACCATGCTGCCACGGGGAGACCAGACGCTCGATGACCCCACCAAGCCGAATGGCCATAACTTTGGCATATAATTTGGAGTCCGAATTGATTAAGGAGATTGGGCGATAGGATGTGAGTTCGTCTGGGGGTTTCCCTTTTTTAGGAAAAACAATAATATTTGTCTCTTTGCATGAAGCTGGAGGGTTACCGCTCCATTGAATCCCAAGTGACAGATCAAGGATCAGATGTCCGATATGCTTGCTCAAAATCTTGTATAGATCTAGGGGAATTTTGTCTGGGCCTGCCGCTTTTCCAGACGCAAGCGAGGATAGGGCAATTTGAACTTCGGCATAGGTAATTACTTTTTCAAGATCCTCACGGGTAACACTGTCTAAAGTACTAAATGATTCAGGGTTATTAAGAAGGTTGCTCAGATAGCTGTTTGTTTCGTCCCTGTTTGCTGTTATGTCGTCCTGATAGAGATTGTGATAATATTGCTGAAATGCATTAATTATATCGGAGGTCTGTGTGAGTGTCTGCCCTCTCACTCGAATAGCGGCAATAGCATTGGATACATTTTTCTGGCGGGTATACAACGCTAGGCGTTTGCTGGCCCTTTCACCGTTTTCGTACAGTTCTTTCTGGTGTACTTTGTATGTCTCAGCAGCTTTTTGGCTAAGCCCTGAGTTAAGCTCAGATTTTAACACTAGCAGTTTATACATGGCATTTTTCCCATCTATTCCTTGTGAGATTTGTATAATGTGATCTTCCTCTGCCCTTGCCAGCTCATGAATTTTCTGGGTATAATCATTATTCATTTGTTTCCGTGCCCTAGCTTGAAAGCTCATTGTCTCGCCTCTTAGTGCAGCTTTGAAACAATCCCACACCACATTCCTAGAGGCACTATAGCGGTTGATATCAAAAAATTCTTGGGCCCATCTAACAATGTGATTAATGTAGGCTTTATTGACAAGGAGTTTGCGGTCAAACGTCCAAGCACGGTGTGTTCTTGATGGAGTTGAAATACTAATTGTGAGGTTTAATGCATTATGATCAGATATGATTTTTGGAAGTTTGATGATAGTGGCTTGCAAGGCTAAATCAGATGTTGAAAACATGTAGTCTATCCGAAAATGCTTGCGATGAGGACAAGAAAAATATGTATAGCCAGGATCTGGGTAATTTTTGGTATTCCATATATCAACCAAGTCCAGGCTATTCATAAGCCTGCCAATCGCCCTAAAAACTTGTGGCTTACGTCCAGTATATTTTAGGTGTGGGTGTTTATTGCTTGTTTGATCAAGCGAGATGTTAAGATCCCCACACATAATAAGTGGCCCCTGCCAGTCTGCAAGTTCTAACTCGAGTTTCTCGAAGATAATGGGGTCATCTTGATTTGCCCCATATACTGAACAAACAGTAATGCCAAGAGCAAGTTTGACGATAGCCCATCTGCCTTGTGGGTCCGCTAATTTCCTTGTCGCTTGACCAAGAGAGGTTTTGGCTAGTATGGCAACTCCCCGGATGTTAAAGGTTTGTGATGTACAAACTAGTAGGTTATAACCCCTTATGGTGAGCAATGACCTCTTATCCCAAGGCAGGTGAGTCTCTTGGAGACAGATAATGTCTACCGGGTTTTGATTAATTATCTCACCCAGGCATTGGCGTTTGTCTCTAGATAGCAGACCGCCAACATTCCAGGTTTGAATAGTCAATTTCCCCATGAGGATGTAATAAATGAGTTCGATATTGATAATTGACACTGCTGTTTAAATTCGGACTGCAATTTATATCCTGTTCGATCCAACTTGATTAACATGGTGCCTTGGATTAATACTCGTTTAGAAAAGACAATGGCTCTTATCTTTCCGCTGGCTCCGATTTCATTTTTTTTAACTTCGCTCCCCCCCACCCCACCCACCCCTCAGCGTCCACCCACCCACCCTCTACTCCCCCCAAAAAAAGGCATTCAGACTCCATAAGAGTCTGAGTGATGGTGACCTGGTTCACAGGGAACCAGGTTGCTGACATCGTGTGATCGATTGGTAGCCAGCTCCGCCGCAACCCAGCCCCAATATTGATTAGGAGTGGAGAGTACATTTTAAACAATAACTTTTCTTCAGTTAGTTACACAGAGGCATATTACCAGTCTGTACTCTCTATGTCACCCCCTCACCCTATTCTTAATTTTATGAAAGCTTTAGTCCTTACGTAATACTAGTGTGTAAACATTTTGGATAGCCTATTTAGTGTGTGTTCTTTTTCTTTTCCCAAGCCCTTATTGTCCCCGGTTGATCTGTATCCTTGCTAATAGCAGAGGTCTCATTTAGGTAGGCTTGTGCCTGAATTTCGCTGGTAAAGCTTCTGGTGGCACCATTGAAGATAATTTTAAGTCTCGCAGGGTTCTGTAGATATACCGTGGCTCCCAACTGTTCAAACGGGATAAAGAGTTGCCGCATGCGCCACCTTCTCTCTACCGTTGCGTGGGCAAAGTCGGGTCTGCTAAAGAAGGTAAACCCTTTGTATTCCCTTTTATGGTTAGGTCGGGCGAGATCAAAGATTGCTTCCCGCAAGAGGAAGTTGCCAAAATAGACCAACATTGCCCTAGGATATTTCTCCGATGATTCTGAACTGTTTATTGAGGAAAAGAGGAAATCGATGGGCCCGCTGGACCTCTTTGTCCCAGTCCCAAGTGATTAGTTCAGGAAATGCATCTTTAAAAAGAGATATCATATAGCCCCTAGGGTCGTTCCCTTCGACGCCCTCGGGGATACCCAGAAGACGCAAGTTATATCTCCGGGCCCTATTTTCTTGGTCCTCAGCTTTCCAATGTCGTGCGATGTCCCTTTTGGCTAGTGTCAAGCCCAGAAACAATAGGTGCCTTTTGTAGATATTGCCCCCTATTTCATCAGTGTGAGCTTGGGGGATCGTGGGATATCCCAGTGTAAGACGTTTGATAAACATTGTTAAACAGCCCGCCAAAATCTGTCCAGGATTAGGAAAGTCCAGACTGTGAGCAGGAAGGTGCCCTCATCCACGTGGCAGTGAAGACACAGGGGAGAGGCGATCAACCCCTCCCGCCATAATCTATGTCGAGTGTTGAGTAGGTATTTAAATTGTATGTGTAGGAAGGTGGATATCTGACTATGGTTACCCCCAACTTTTTGCCTAGTGTTTTGCTGGTTTTTGACTTAGTTGGCCTGGGATTCTGCTATTCAGGACCCCAGGCTTCCTGCTCTCTCTGTTAAAATGGACTCCATGTACCTTAGGTACATATCTAATTGGATACTGGGTCACCTTATCAGTCCCTGTACAGTGTACCTTAGGTACCCAGGGCATAGGTGTACCCAGGGCCTACCAGGGGCTGCAGCATGTATTATGCCACCCCTGGGTGGCCATCCAAACGGAGACAACTGGCTGCTAAGACAGATGGGGCAAGGTGGTGTAATCACCCTTTGCTTTAGATATTGTATACCTATATCTAACCCCAAAATGGACACATATACTCCTATAAGTCACTCCTATGGCAGGCCTTATCAATCCTGAAGGCAGAGTGCTTGGAATTATGTGAGATGGTGCTCTAGCATGAGCTGAGCCTGTCTGCAGCTTGCGGAACCATGTCCTTATAGCTGTTCCATGATAACGCTATACCATATACTCTTAAGTGCATTATAATCCTCGCGGTTATTGCTAACTTTGGCATAGCATTATCAAAACATGTCGAGTAAGGTGTCATACGAATTGGAATACTACCCCCTCGCCAGTTCTGGCGACGGGGGTAGCATTCCACCCTTTTAGAGGGACACGACATGTATGTAACTGTGAACCCCGGTTAAAGTTAAGCAGAGCCTCAGCATCACAAAATGGATGCTGCCACCACAGACACAAGTCTGACCTCCTGCTGCTGGGAGTCCTTTCAGCGAGGGAGGCCTGGACAAAGGGTTTCCTGCCTTGGGAGGTGCTAGCACCACCCCAGACAGGAGTTTGTGTATTGAGGTAGGGAGGCCTGAAAGGAATGAGACATGCCTGGGGCACACAAGGTGTCCCTGTGCATACACCGGTTCAAACTAGTTGCTGGGGCACTCCAGCCCCAGCTCTGGCGCGAAACCGGACAAAGGATAGGGGGTGTAACCACCCCCCTTCCAGGTCCCACCCATAGGAGGGACCTATTCGCAGTACAGCCCCCTTTAGCAGGATAAAGGTAGGAGCTGGTCCAATTCCACATTAGATTAATCCTGACTTGAAACTTTACAAGAAGAAACTCTGGACTTCGACGTTCTGCTCCACAGAAGACTGAAGAAATCTCCCTTGTGGGCAAGGAGTGTCCATCCTGCATCCGCAGGCACCATCAAGCGTCCAGCGGCTTCACTTTGTCGTCTTCCCTCGAGGATCCAGACTTCAGAGCCCGACGAGACCCGGATTCCCAGAACTCTCCGTCCTCAACTCACATCTGCAGCACAGCTGAGATCCGTGGGTGCGACGAGACACGTGGGACCGGCCATCTTGGAGAAACTGCACTTTGCTTCCAGCACGACTTCTGAGGTAACCTCGACAAAGTGCTTTGGGGATTGAGAAGCCCTAGCCCCGAGCAGCTCCTGCACCAAAGACCAGCCCTCCAGCATCCACGAGATCGGCGTTGGGCCCTTTTGCTCGATTGCTGCTCGACGCGTTGTCTGGTCACTTGCCGACTGGCTATTGGCCTCCTAGACGACGATCCTTGAAATCTACACTGTTGGTCTGGTTGCTCCAGACTGGCCCTTGCTCCCTTCCAAAAGAGGAGCACCCTGGACCCTCCTGGTCCACTCCAGATGCCGTTTCCACTCACCGCGTGGGTTGCCTTTGCCAAGGCCTGTTGACTCCAAATCCGGATCCGACACCGCCGACAGCGAGAGCCTGCGTGGGACAGCTCGTGCCTCCATTCTGGTCGTCGAAGACACCTCCTGGTCCATGTGGCTGCAGAGACAAGCGTTCACTCTTCACCTGATCGCGACAACGACATCTGGTATCTTCCTGGTTCCACACCGGTCACTGGCTAGTGACTTTGAACATTGTCCCCTCTGCTTTCAGGTCTTCATCTTCCTCGATCCACCCGTGGATCGCACCAGACATCTCTCCTCCTGGTCGCCTGCAGCATCTTTTCTTTCAGGCTCCATAGACTTCGACGCAGAAACCAGACACGACTACGCACCTATGCATCCGCAGCCCGTGGGTGAGGTAACAAGAGCATTTCGGTGCTCAAGGGTAGATTAACTCTCCTAGTGTCCAGATTCACAGTCGTTTTAGTCCTAACCAGTCAGGATTGTCCGTACTCACCTTTTTATTGAACTGTACTGTCCATAGACGTTGTTACGCATCCCGCGTGTGAGTTCACACTCTGCACACGCGTCCCCTGGGCCTCCTATTACTTACCTAAGGTTAGGATAGTGTAGTCCCAGCAATCCTACAGCCTCTGGACAGCTCCATTCCTTCTATCGATTTCCTTATACCATTTACTTAGTATATGGTTTGCCGTGCCCCTAGGGCACCATTGTAATTTTGTGCAACTTATCGTATTTTTCCTAAGAGATTGTCATGTGCTTAGCCCTCTGATCTCATAAAGAGTTCAGAGGTGTTTGCTATTAATAAATATATTGTTTATTTTCATAACAACCTGTGTGGTGTCCTTTCATCTGGTATTCAAGGGGTTATATGTGGTAAAACAGCTGGCTTCACATGCCAAAAGAGTTTAGCCTAAGACTGCTTTGTCCATGCTACCATTAGGATAGCTGGTCTATAAGGTTGACTTACAACCAATCACCATAAGGGTTGTTTGGACTGATACAAGGTGATCACTAGAACTAGTGAGCATCATATATCAGGCCAACTTCTCACAGTATGTAACGGAGATGGTGGGGGATAGCAGCTCCTCTCCGTGATTAGAGTGCTTCGGACCAATCTTCATTGTCAATGAGCCCTATATCTGTGTCCCATGAGGCCTGTAAAGATGCTAGGGTGGTAGGTCTGTGAGTAACTAATGTTTGGTAAATTTTAAGAAATTCTATGGTCCCCCCAGGTCCCCCATCAGGAGCTTACCCTCTAGTGGACTGAACTCGGGCAAGGTTGACAGGCCTCTAATGCAGGACTGTAAAGCAAGGCGCAGCTGTAAGTATTTATACAATTGAGAATGAGGCATAGAGAATGCCTCTTGTAGATCTCGAAAAGACTTCATGGTGGGACCCCGCATGACATCGCCCATGGTTGAGATATCGAAATGGTCCCAGCTGCTAAACCCCTGTAAGTCTGCGACCTGAGGAAGTAGGCAGTTCCGCTACAGTGGGGTCCCTGAGTGAGGTGTCCACACCAACCCATACGCCGCGATGCCTGCCGCCAGGACAGAATGACCACGGATGTGGTGGGGGAAGTACCCGTGGGGCAGTCCTGCAATACAGTGGGAGGGGGGGCGTATAAGGATGGTTCCCCTAAGATCCAGTGCTCCAACTTATAGGCAGGTTCATCGCTGGCCCCATACCACCATTCGTTCAGTACCTTTAGCTGTGATGCCACATTGTAGGAGTGTTTGTCGGACGTGGCGATCCCCCCGCACTATGTAGATTGCATACAGGTACGCAAGGCGACTAACTGTGGAGCCCCCCCACATGAATTGGCCCAGGGCTGCATTTAATTGTCGGAACCAGGACATCGGAATTGGAAATGGATGGAATTGGAGTTGGTACAGCAATTTCGGCAGGGTGACCATCTTTTTAAAAAAAAAAAACTTTATTTTGATTATACAACGTGTATAGAAACATTCCCACCTGCAATTGGCATCAATAAAAAAGACGTGCATACAGTTCGATGATCTCAATATGGCACTGATGGGTACGGACATCACAGGTCAGGCTGAGTCCATGAGGAATGAGAGAATCATGGTATAAACAGGATAGGAACATGAGGAAGCAGCCGAGCACTACACAATAAACAGACCTAGCAGTCCCTCTCCCCCTCTCCCTCCCTATCAGACCCCGACCTCTCTGGCGAGAATAATTCATCACTTGTCCCATTCGAATCACTTAGAGACAACCCCGTAGTACACATGACTCGCCAGGCGAGTAGATCATCCTGCAGTTTCTCGTCCCTGCGTGTACGCTGCATATGTCTCTTCTCGGCCAGGGACCACTCCCTGACATCTCTAAGCCAGACAGGCACCTCAGGAGCCCTCCGCCCCATCCAGGTAATCGCCACCCTACGTCTCGCCAGTACCAACATTAGTTGCAGTAGTTTGTAGGAAAGGTTCCTTTTCTTAGGCTTAGGGACTAAAGCTAGCAGGCAGTGAAGCGGGTTCAGGTCTATCCGAAGGCCGGTGGCAGTGGTTATACGTTCCACCACCTCTGTCCAGAAGCTCCTGACTAATGTGCAGTCCCAGGCCAAATGTAGGAACCCCGCCCGCTTTATACCACATCTGGGGTAGGTGTCCCCCCTATCCCCTGAAATACGCTTCAAGGAAACCGGAGTCAGGTAGGTGCGGTGCATAAAATTGAAGTGTGTTAGTTTGAACCGCGCATTGCACGATACCTTACGTGTGAGGCACCCTGTACCCTTGCGCTGCCCCTGGTCCAGGGCGGCCCCAAGGTCTGCCTCCCAAGCCCCCCAGGAAGGCGGGACCAGCGGGGTTGAATCTTGTCGCATGGCTGAATACAGCAAAGAAATCAATCTTCGCCCTCTACCACAGGAAAGAAGGATGTTCAGGGTATGGGACATCGGGGGCGCTTCTGGGAATTTGGGCCAGGCCGCTTTCACCACCTCTTGGAGGCCCCGGTAGTGTAAATATTGCCCCCCTCCTAGTCCAAAGGCCTCCTCAGCCTGTTCAAAGGACACGAAGGACTCACTGGGGTAAAGGTCAGCCAAGGTCTCGCAGCCTCCCGCCCGTCCCAAATGGACATGTGCTCTTCCATGGCGACTATAGGAGCCAGAATCCACACCGGCAGCTCCCTATGGAAGGGGGCTTGTCGCAGTATCTTTTCCACGAACCGCTGCCAGATACCTGCAGTGTGGCGTATCACATATGGTAGGGCCTCGTCTGCTCCCCGTCCCTGCATCAATGCGACCTGTAACGTCCGCTCGTTTGCTCTACCGGCCAGAAGTTTCATCTCCCAACTATCTGCGACCGCGAACCACAATGCTGCCGGCGGTAGTTGTGCCGCATGTGAGAAGTTGGCCTGGTATATGATGTTCACTATTCTAGTGAGCACCTTGCACCAGTCCAAACAACCCTCATGGTGATGGTTGTAAGTCAACCTTATAGACCAGCTATCCTAGTGGTAGCGTGGACAGAACAGTCTTAGGCTAAAAGACTCTTGAGGGCGTGTAAAGCCAGCTGTTTTACCTTATGTAACCCCTTGAATATCAAATGAAAGGACACCTCACAGGATATATATAAAATATATATGTATTTATTCACTAACACAATCCTCTGAGCTCTTTATGAGGTCAGAGGCAAAAGCACATAAGTTACTCTCAGAAATACTTTAAATAGTACAATTTACAGTTAGGCCCTAGGGGCGCGTAAAACCATATACTAAGTAAGTGGTATAAGAACCATGACTTGTGAAAGGAAGAGGCCTAGGGCGTAGGGAATCACTGGGGCTACACTATCTGACCCTTAGGTTAGGAGTAGGAGGCCCACAGGCAGCGCGTGCAGTGTCAGTACACTCACGCGAGAGTCAATAGAAAGTCAATGGGAACTTTAAAAGGTAAGTAACGAAGATTTAGGACACTTCCGGTCTAACTAGGAAGATACAACTAACAAAACTAGACACTAGGATAGTCAATCCCTACAGGAGCACCGAAGTACTCGCGTTACCTCACCCACGGGCTGCGGGTGCCTAGGTGTCAAAGTGTGTCGGGTTTTCTCGTTGATTCCTATGGAGCCTTGGAAGAAGATGCTGCAGGCGACCAGGAGGAAGATGTCTGGGTGGATCCAAGGGTGGATCGGAGTTGACGAAGACCTGAAAGCAGAGGGGACAGAGTCTAGGTCACTAGCCAGTGACCGGGTGGTACCAGGAAAGAACCAGACGTCGTCGAGGAGCAATCAGGTGCTGTTGGGAAGCTTGTCTTTGCAGCCACGCGGACCAGGAGGCGTCAAGGACGACCAGGTGCTGGAGAGGAGCTGTCCCACGAAGGTTCTCGCAGATGGAGGGGTCGACTTCAAGATCGGAGCCAACAAGCCTAAGCAAAGGCAACCCACGCAGGATACACAAGGAGCTTCTGGTGCAGACCTGGAGGGTCTGAGGTACTTCACCTCTTCAGGGAAGCAAGTGCCAGTCTGGAGCAACCAGACCAACAATGGATTTTCAAAAGAATCGTCGTCACAGGGCTACTAGCCAACTGGCCAGCAACCGAGACAACGCGTCGAGCAGAACACAAGCAGAAGGGCCCCACGCAGATCTCGTGGAGTGTGGAGGGCTGGTCTTCGGTGCAGGTGGAGCTTGGGGTTGGGGTGTCTCAGTCCCCAGTGCACAGCTTCGAGGATGCCTCAGGAGCTGCGCTGTTAGCAAGTTGAAGACTTTCCATGTTGCCTGGGTCCACGGGTTCCGACGCCTTCCACGGGGCTCAGCTGTGCTGGAGTCGTGCAGTGGGGTCAGAGAGGTCTGGGAGTCGAGGTCTTGTCAGGCTCTGTGCTCGGGTTCCGGCGGGAACGGGGACAAAGCAAGCCGTCGAGTTGCTGGATGGTACCTGGTTTCCCAGGGTGGTCACTCCTTGGCCACAAGGGAGATTCTTCAGTCTTCAAGTCGGTTGAATGTCGAAGGGTCCAGAGTTTCGTTTCAAGTTTCAGTTCAGGATCAAATCTAAAGTCTCCTGGGTCAGCTCCTATCTTTATACTACTAAAGGGGGCCGGTTTACTCACTAGGTCCCTCCTATGGGTGGGACTAGGAAGGGGGGTGGTTACCTTTCCTTTGTGCTCTTTCGCGCCAGAGCTGGGGCTGGAGTGCCCCAGCAACCGGTTTGAACTGGGGTATGCATGGAGCACCTAGTGTGCCCCAGGCATGTCTCATTCTATTCCTTCATTCTATTCAGCAGTCCCTGTCCCAATACACAAAATCCTGTCTGGGGTGGTGCTCGCACCTCTCCAGGCAGGAAACCTATTGTCCAGGCCTCCCTCGCTGGAAGGACTCCCAGCAGGAGGTCAGACTTGTGTCTGTGGAAGCAGCATCCATTTTGTGATGCTGGGGCTCGGGTTAACTTCAACCAGGATAGTCAGAACTAACATGTCTCCTCCCTCTAGAAGGGTGGGATGCTACCCCCCTCGCCAGAATTGGCGAGGGGGTAGTATTCCAAAGCGTATGACACCTTACACGACATTTTTAGATAAAGCCAAACCAAAGTTAGCATTCAACCGCGAGGATTATAATGCACTTAAGAGTATATGGTATGGCAATATCATAGAACAGCTATAAGGACATGGTTCGCAAGCTGCAGACAGGCTCAGCTCATGCTAGAGCACCATCTCACACATAACCAAGCACTCTGCCTCCAGGATTGTTAAGGCCTGCTATAGGAGTTACTGTGTGTCTATATATAATGGTAGGTATAGGAATACTATACCTAAGCAAGGGGTGATTACACACCCTTGCCCCAGCTGAGTGATCAGCCAGTTGTGTCAGTTTGAGTGGCCAGCCAGGGTGGCATAATACATGCTGCAGCCCCTGGTAGGCCTTGGATGCACCTTTGCCCTGGGTACCTAGGGTACACTAAACAGGGGCTGATATGGTGAACCAATTCCCAATTGTATGAACCTACAGTACATGGAGTCCATTTTACAGAGAGAGCAGATAGCCTGGGGACCTGATTAGCAGGATCCCAGGCCAACTAAGTCGAAAACCAGCTAAACACAAGGCAAAAAACCTGGGGTAACCATAGTCAGGTATCCACCTTCCTACACAACCCCCTCTCCCCCCCAAACGAAAGGAGATAAGGCTATCCTTGACCAGGTAAGCCTATATTGCCTAAGTGGCCATATAAGGAAGTACCTGCACGGGCATGGTTACCCCCTGTCTCATGGTCCACTAAGCAATCCCTCACCCTAAGGGTATCAGAGGGTCTCCACCATAAGGAATATCTACCTGTGGTGTGTTTTGGCAAAGTAAAAGGCTGGTGTGGGAATTGAGTATTGAAGTGAGGCTCCACTAATGTTGGGCTCAGCTTCCTCCAATCACTATCCACCATATATGCCTTTCTTTCCATGACTGAGTTGCACTGTGCTCTCAGGGTCAACCTCTGACTACCTACAGCTGGAGGCTGGGTCCCTTCTGTTGGCTCACTGGAGGGACAGGTCAGGTTTGGGGCCCTTTGGTCCCAGGTTTGGCTGTGCCCAACAGAGTCCATCTGGGGGAGGTTCCTAACTAGGTGTAAGGAAGATCCCTCAGGAGTTTTTGGAATTTTCACCCGGCTAGGGCTTCTAGCTTTGGTGCCCCTAATCTGCTGATGGGGGTGTTCATGCGGACAGGGGGCCCTTTGGGGACCCCTGGCCTCCCTGACCTCTACAGCCCTGGGCTGACTGAGGCAGGGTAGAGAGGGGCAGGGTACCTGCTCCAGACTGGGTCCCACCTTGGAATGGTCTACTGACATCAGAGGCTCTGTCAGGCCAGGCCTGGCTACCTCTGGGGCAGTTTCTTCACAAGGGGTAGGGTCAGTTCCCTGAGGAGGCTGACTCTCACCTAATGTCTGGTGGGAGGAAGACTTTTCTTCCTCCCCAATGCTCTCTGTCTGAGTGGAGTGATCCATAGTTTCAGGCTTCACAACACTAAAATCTGTCTGAGTTTGGGTTGTGGCCATCACAGCCCTGTCAATCTGTCTAGGGAAGGAGTCTGCTTGAGACTGGGCTGAGACTAGCACAGCCCTACCAACCTTTTCAGGGAGGACATCTTGAGCTGGGGCTGTGGCCATCACAGCCCCACTAACCTTTCCATGGAAATTTACCATTTTAGAATGGGTTTATTGTTCTACCTCAGCCCAGGCTGAGATCTCTAGATCATTTCCCAGTAGACAATCTACAGGCAAGTTTGTAGACACTGCCACTCTGTTGTGGCCAGTGACACCTCCCCAGCTGAGATTAACTACTGCCATGGGATGATCTTTCTGCACTCCATCAATGTTGGTCACCTGGTATGTGGCTCCAGGTAAAAGTTGCCTTGAGGGGACTAGACTCTCAGTCACCATAGTGATGCTAGACCCTGTGTCTCTATAGGCCTCAACTTTCTGACCATTGATGAGGGGCTCATGTCTGTACTTGCTGAAAGTGTTGGGACAAGCAGTGAAGTTGGCAAACCCCATGCCATTTTCACAGACAAGAGTAGCTATGGAAGGGGACCTGGTTAGGCCAGAGTCCACCTGAGTTCCCAAAGTAAACCCAGCCAAATTCTTGGGGGCACTCCCACCACCTGGGGGATTACTACTAACAGTAACAGGAGGTCTGGGAGTATTACTTGGGGGAATGTTTTCCTTATTGTTGGCCCTTGGGCAACTGCTGTCAGTCTTCCAGTGGCCAGGCTGTTTGCAAACATGGCAATAAGGTTTCTTTTGGTTAGAGGAAGTGTTTTGGGGCCCACCCCCACCATTGGAGTTTTGGGGCCCTGTGGAGGACTTGTCTTTTGATTTATCCGCACCTTTCTCTTGAGGCTTGGTAGAATCTTTCTTCTGGTCACCACCCTGATTCTTAGGCCTAATCCTGGTTCTGACCCATTTGACTGCCCTCTTACCCAATTCTTGTGGAGAGGTCAGATCTGAGTCCACCGGGTGCTGGTGTTGAAGCTGGTTTTGACAATTACTAAGGATCTGCTCCCTCATAATCAAATTATACAATCCTGTAAAGTCCTATACTTTGCTGCCCAATAACCAGCCCTCCAGAGCCTTAGTAGCAACATGTACAAAATCAGTCCAGTCCTGAGTGTGTCTTCTGGGTATCCCTGAACATCAACCTGTACTGTTCAGTGGTTAAGCCAAACCCATCAATCAGAGCACTCTTCAGGACAGTGTAATTGTTAGCATCCTCATAACTAACTGTGAGGAGCTTATCTGTACCGTTTTCTGAAAAGGAGAGCCATAGGATTGCTGCCCAATGACTTTGGGGTACCTGCAGCACTTTGCAGGCCCTCTCCAAAGCAGTTATCCATTTGTGGATGTCATCCCCTTCTTTGTAGGGGGGCACAATCTTGCTCAGGTGTCTATTGTCATAGGACCAGTCTTTATCCTTAGGGATATTGCTGCCACCAGTGGGTTCTAACCCACTCTCTATATGCTCTCTAGCACAAGCAAGCTTCTCTTTGGCCAAGGCAACTTCAAGTTCCTGCCTCTCAATCCTAAGAGCAGCCTCTCTCATCTTTGCCTCGTGTTCCCTTCTCTGAGGAGAAGTCATCTCTCTCTGAGCAGGGCCACGAGAGCCATTGGAGGCTAGAGAGTGGAGAGATTCCCTTGAGGGGGATCTTCCTCTTCTCTGCCCCTGGTTAAGCCCACTTGTGGGTCTGTATGAGGGCTGCCCATACTGACTCCCATGTATGCTTAAGTTAGCCTGGCTAAGTCTTCTAAATGGGACCTGGCTGTTTTCCTCAAGATCAGAATCATCCTCCTCTACCTCTTCTCCCTCATCTGGTACTATAGTATCAGTGGTATCTTCTGTGGAGGGAAGGACTTCTTCTACACTACCCGAAGCACCTGAGTCAGGTGTCTTTTGAGCACCATACTCTTCTAAGAGCTCAACTAGGAATTTGAGGGTAGGGTTTGAACCCTGTTTTAGCCTTCTAGAAGTACACAATTTGTTCGATTCTTGGAAGGTTAAGGCTTCATATCTTGAGGCAGTCCCCAAGGGATCTACCTCTGCAGGCAGAGAACCACTGGGGTTCAATGGCTGAGACATGGTTTCTAGTGAGGTGTGGTGTGTGCACCTACCTACACTATGTGTTTTCCTACAGAACCTATCTAGGAGTTGTAGTCAGGGGTGCTAGGCCCAGGCTCTACAACAGCTAAGTTCAGTAGAACTTAAGTATACTAAGACTTGTTTTTATATGTACCTACAGGTACCTATGCGATCTTTCAAGTGATATCTCAAGATTACAAGTGGTAAAACAACAGCAAGCTCTAATCCCAACCGCTGCACACCAATGTGAGAAGTTAGCCTGGTATATGATGTTCACTATTCTAGCGAGAACCTTGCACCAGTCCAAACAACCCTTATGGTGATGGTTGTAAGGCAACCTTATAGACCAGCTATCCTAGTGGTAGCGTGGACAGAACAGTCTTAGGCTAAAAGACTCTTGAGGGCGTGTAAAGCCAGCTGTTTTACCATATGTAACCCCTTGCATACCAAATGAAAGGACACCACACAGGATATATATAATATATATATGTATTTATTCACTAACACACTCCTCTGAGCTCTTTATGAGGTCAGAGGCAAAAGCACATAAGTTACTCTCAGAAATACTTTAAATAGCACAATTTACAGTTAGGCCCTAGGGGCGCTTAAAACCATATACTAAGTAAGTGGTATAAGAACCACGACTTGTGAAAGGAAGAGGCCTAGGGCATCGCTGGGGCTACACTATCGGACCCTTAGGTTAGGAGTAGGAGGCCCACAGGCAGCGCGTGCAGTGTCAGTACACTCACGCGAGAGTCAATAGAAAGTCAATGGGAACTTTAAAAGGTAAGTAACGAAGATTTAGGACACTTCAGGTCTAACTAGGAAGATACAACTAACAAAACTAGACACTAGGATAGTCAATCCTCAGGCAGGAAACCTATTGTCCAGGCCTCCCTCGCTGGAAGGACTCCCAGCAGCAGGAGGTCAGACTTGTGTCTGTGGCAGCAGCATCCATTTTGTGAGGCTGGGGCTCGGGTTAACTTTAACCGGGATGGTCAGAACTAACATGTCTCCTCCCTCTAGAAGGGTGGGATGCTACCCCCGTCGCAAGTATTGGCGAGGGGGTAGTATTCCAAAGCGTATGACACCTAACACGACATGTTTAGATAAAGCCAAACCAAAGTTAGCATTCAACCGCGAGGATTATAATGCACTTAAGAGTATATGGTATGGCAATATCATAGAACAGCTATAAGGACATGGTTCCGCAAGCTGCAGACAGGCTCAGCTCATGCTAGAGCACCATCTCACACATAACCAAGCAAAACTCAAATTCAAATTCAAAAAAAGCTTTATTTCGATATAATCTGTGATATCATGAAAGCATACATTTGTTGAGAAAGAAAAAGATACATAACACAAAACAAATATAAGTCAGAAAAAGCCCGTAAATTGTCCATTTAAAAAATACAGGGGAAGTATAAGAAAATCATTTTTACATGTATATACAATCAGAGTTAAAAACATTTTTACCCTTAAAATCTTGTATATTTAAAAGTTTCTATAATTCATATAAGCAGTTTATATATTACATCGAATTCCTAAATTTTACCAGAAGTTTCAGAAATTTAGCTAAAATGTAGATCACTTCCAGGTTTTCCATCCTTTGTAGTCTTAAAAACGCGTCTCTACATGATCGGAGACCCCACTCCCTAAGAATAGGTTTAAGAAGGATCCTACTAGGAACCTGATAAAATTTACAAAATAAAGTGCAATGCAGATTAGATTGAGGGGCAAGATCGTCACAAGGACAAGGCGACAATTCTCTCGACCAATCATTACAATTTGGAAATGTAATTAAACGAAAGAAAGAACCCAATCTAAGCCTTGAAAGGAGCATTCTGGCATAGGAATTAGTGTCACTAACAAGGTACAATTGCAAATCCTGTTCCGTTGTAATTTGTTGATAGGCTAGGACTGATTTTTTCAGTTTTTCAGAGATCCAACTTTTGTTCACTAGATGTTCCATAGCCATTTTGCGTAACACTTTCCTTGATATTGATTCCATACTAGGTGGATTTTTAAAAAACTCAGGGTGGCCAATATCATTCAACATTTTTTCCACCGCAGACAGCCATTTAATACGTTTTACACCATCAAGATGTCAACAGTCAGATATGGTGTTACGATTAAAGACTGTCTCTGGGGTTAACCATACCATATGCCATAGCAGAATGGGCTCAATCAATATGATGTCGGAGATGTAGGGGAGGCCCAATTCTTTATGTATAAAATAATTAGGTGTCGATTTAGGGACCCCCAGGAGGTATCTGAGGAAGCGATTCTCAGCCTGTTGAATGAGAACTGAAGACTCAATCCCCAGATACCAGAACCATAGGTGGACGTGGCAACACATTTTGCCTTATAAATAACAATCAGCTCCTTAACGGGTCTACCCCCAATTTTAATCGCAAAATTCTGCAGCGCTCCAATTGCTTTCAAAAATGCTAATCTTCTGGCTTTATTTGCAGTTTGCCAGGAGCATTTCCTGTGGAAAGAGATCCCAAGATAGGGAAAATGATCTATTGTCTCAATCTTTCTGCCTTCTATTAAAATGGGGAAAACAAGGAAGGCTTGGGTCTATACACTAACTGGCCTACACCACTCCAATTGAAACAACAAAAAACAATTGGCCAGGTAGGTTGCTTATCACGGCAAAGTCTAGTACCACTTACCCAATTAGTCTAAGTGGACACAAATGTCATTCATGTATGGCTGAAGAAAAATACCATTTCAGTAGCAAAAATTCACATAAACATTACACTTTTCAAACATAAAATGTACACTCACTGTGAATGAGACATATTTACAAATATACAATTAATACAGTAGCAAAAACAAGGGCTGCCTATTTTCATTGAATGTTTAAGGCACCAGTCCTGATATACAACCTCCAAGCAAGCAGGAGACTTTTTGATGTAATTGCTGGCCTGCTCGCTTGCCTATACTGGAACTTGACAATTGCTAGGGTCAAAAATCAGGTTGAATTTATCTACAGTTGAAGTTTTGATGTGCCCTTCCTGAAACTTGTTCCAGTATCTTGCCAACGCGTTTCGAACCCACGTGTTATTAAGGGGTTCTCCTCAGGACCTGGACTGGAAACTGTCCTGTACTGAAATGTGCCTTAAACATTCAATGAAAATAGGCAGCCCTTGTTTTTGCTACTGTATTAATTGTATATTTGTAAATATGTCTCATTCACAGTGAGTGTACATTTTATGTTTGAAAAGTGTAATGTTTATGTGAATTTTTGCTACTGAAATGGTATTTTTCTTCAGCCATACATGAATGAAATGTTGAAAAATGAAAAAATGAGTAAAAAATTCTAAATCACATTTGTGTCCACTTAGACTAATTGGGTAAGTGGTACTAGAAATTGCCGTGATAAGCAACCTACCTGATCAATTGTTTTTTGTTGTTTCTATTAAAATGGGACAAGGTATTTTTTTTTCCTTGTCTGCAAGACATGGAAAAGGATTTTGAAATATTAACCTTAAGTCCCTTATCCCTCATAAAAAGTGTGAACTTTGAGACGGCCCTTTGTAGGCCCAAGCTGGTCTGGGACATAATCGCGGCATCGTCCGCGTATAAAAGGATGGGAACAGGGCGGCCCTGGACTAAGGGGTAATCATATTGAAAGCTCTTAAGATGGTCGCCAATCACATTTATATAGAGGGAGAAGAGTAGGGGGGCTAAGATGCACATAACCAAGCACTCTCTGTCTCCAGGACTGTTAAGGCCTGCTATAGGAGTGACTTATAGGTTACTGTGTGTCTATAAATAATGGTAGGTATAGGAATACTATACCTAAGCAAGGGGTGATTACACACCCTTGCCCCAGCTGAGTGATCAGCCAGTTGTGTCAGTTTGAGTGGCCAGCCAGGGGTGGCATAATACATGCTGCAGCCCCTGGTAGGCCTTGGATGCACCTATGCCCTGGGTACCTAGGGTACACTAATCAGGGGCTGAGAAGGTGAACCAATTCCCAATTGTATGTACCTACAGTACATGGAGTCCGTTTTACAGAGAGAGCAGATAGCCTGGGTCCCTGATTAGCAGGATCTCAGGCCAACTAAGTCGAAAACCAGCTAAACACAAGGCAAAAAATCTGGGGTAACCATATTCAGGTATCCACCTTCCTACACCGCATAGTAGTATAAATCAAATCTCGGCGCCTCCAGACCTCCCTCCTCCCAGCTGCGGAAAATGGTATGAAGGGCAACCCTGCTATGCTGTCCCGCCCAAAGTAGAGACGTAAGCAACGTGTTAAGTGTACGGAATACTCGCGGAGGGAGAGGGCACAATGAGTTCTGGAGGACGTAAAGCGTCCTAGGGAGCATTACCACCTTAGCGACGGCTAGCCGCCCCATGAGGGAGAGCGGCAGGGAGTTCGAAAAGGACACCGACTGCTGTAAGGACTTAAGAATCCGATCGACATTCTGGGCTAACAACTGTGCATCTGCTGGGGCCACCTGAATTCAGAGATACCGGAACGCCTCCTGTTCCCAGCGCAGCCCAAGGCTCGGCAGGTCCGTTAGTGGCCCAGGACCGTAACCCGCTAGAGGGAAGATCAGGGACTTACCACGATTGAGTTTTAGACCCGAAGCCTCTCTGAAGCGGTCCAGGTGCTGCAGCAGAATGGGTAGTGATTTCCGCGGAGCCATTAAATAAAAGAGGGCATCATCCGAGTACAAGGACACCACATTACACGTGTCGCCCACTATGATACCTCACTGCGCCATTTCCATTCGGACTCGAACTGCCAAAGGCTCTATTGCCAGGGCAAATAGGAGCGGCGAGAGAGGGAACCCCTGCCGTGTACCCCGTCCCAACTGCCATTCCTCTGATCGTGCCGCACCTACTATCACCCTGGCACGGGGGGCCCTATACAGTATGCGGACCCATCGACAGAAGTTGGGGCCCAACCCCATCACACGGAGGACCTCTAGCATGTACCCCCAGTCAACAGTGTTGATAGAATTCAGGGGGGAAGCCTTCACTCCCCAGGGATTTAGCCCTCGGCAGGCAGGCCATCGCCGCTCGCACCTCACGCAGCGTCAGTGTTTCATCCAATTCTTCCAGAACTGCCCTCGGAAGGGTCTGGAGGGTCAATCCCTGCAGATATGGGAGGTACGAGGTCTCGGTGACCGCGGGATCCCCGGCGTATACTGTTTGCAGGTGGGATTGGAGGACTCGGAGAATGCCCACTTCTGAGTGTACCACTCCTCCCATAGGTCGCCGCAGGGCCACGATCCTCTCCGGGGTGAACTCACGCCTAAAGATCCAGGCCAGCAGTCGGCCCGATTTTTCACCTTCTCTGTGAGGACGTTGCCTGTATTGGCCAAGGGTGTATTTATCTAGACGGTCTAAGATGTCATGCACACTAGACCGGGCTGCCTTTTCCGTCTCTCGATGCAAGTCATCAGGGTCCGGCAACGTTTTCTGGCGCAAGAGATTATCCTCTGCCTCCTGTGGGTCTCGGAGAAGCTGCTTCCGGACCCCATAGGTGAGGCCCATACATTCGCCCCGTATCACCGCCTTCAGGGCGTCCCACCTGGTAGAGTAGGTGAGGTCTCCCTCCTCCCAATTCAGATCTAAATAGTTGGTAAGGGCGGTCTCCACATGGTCCCTCCCCACTTGGTCCTGTAGGAGATCTACCGGCATCCTCCAAGTCGGGGGCGGGAGGGCTGTCTTTCCCAACTCAAAACGCATGTCACTGGGGAATGGTCGGACAAAAAACGGGCCTGATGTGTAATCGCCAGGGAAATAGATGCGTCCATGTTCGCAGCCAAAACTCTGTCCAATCGGCTATGTGTGTTATGAGTGGGGGAAAAACATGTGTACAGTTTCTGTGTCGGGTTGCTCAGACGCCACACATCGCTAACCCCTAAATTCTCCATTACCTCCCGAAGCTGCGCTGTCATGCGCAGCTTTGTGCCTGCGCGGGGTGGGAGCCTATCCAGTACAGGGTCCAGGACACAATTAAAGTCTCCGAGCCAAAGCAGGGGGCCTCCAGGTCCGGAATGAGGACCTCCTGCAGGGTCAGGAAGAACTCAGGGTCATCTATATTGGGTGCATATGAATTCAATATTGAAAGATCTCTCCATCTAGCTTCGCCCGCAGGAGCAGGTACCTGAAGTTTAAATCCGCTTCCACGTACTAGTTGGCAAATGGGACCCCGGGTGCCACCCATATCAGGACCCCCCTAGCGTATGTAATAAAGGAGGAGTGAAACATCAGGCCTGCCACTTTTTTCCTAACTTCTGGGCACCCTCATCATCAAGGTGGGTCTCCTGTAGGCATGCAATTGAAACTCCGTGTCTTCAGAGGAAGGACAGGACCCTGTGCCTCTTGGTGCATGTGCCTAGCCCCCTCACATTCCAACTTGAGAACTAATATCCCATGGCTGGTGACGTGGCCCACCCGGGCCTACAGCTCTACTTCCTGTGACCCGCCAACCCCGTGCCCGAACTGTGACACACATGATGCCTGCAACAATTCCCCCCAACATTCCCTCCCAAAACCCCAACCACCCCCCTCCCACGAGCAATATTCCTGCAACAACCAAACATGCTAATATGCCCTTCCCCTGCTGGTGCCAGGACGTACACAGCGTTCCCATGTACCCAAATGAGCAAAACCACCCCAACAATTAAAGAAAAGAAACCCCTCCCCCCCATTCAGCTCCCAGCACTACCAGCTAATTCAACAGTCATGGGCAACTCGGACTCCTAGAAGTGCAACACATGCGTCTGCCAGGACATCCGCCCCTCCCAAGGGCCCACACCCCTGCAAGGTCAAACGTGTCCAAATGAAGCCCCCCATTGTCCCCAGCAGGATGCGACCCAAAGGATCCTGCTAACGTTCACCATATAGGGTCAACCAGAGTGACAGCAGCATGTCGCTCAGGATCGGATCTCAGCCGTAGCCGATGATTCCCCTACCGTCTCAGGGATCGTGTCGACGGTAGGCGGGAGAGCATCCGCAGGAGGTGGCAAGGTGTCCGGAACCAGCACTTCATCTTGAGGCTGATCTGCTCGTGCTTCCGGAAGGTCCCCGGGCTCCGAGGATTCTAAGCAGAGGGCTCCATCGTCTCCCACCGTGACTCTCCGCCTCTCTTCGTGGTCAGCATCGTCAGTCGAGCGCCGGCGTCTGGTTCTACGGTTCCTCGCAGGACGTGTCCCCCACGTACTTCTGGATCTACCTCGCTCCCCCGGCGGGAGGGCGTCCCCCTGATCTCCAGCCACTCCCATACCTCTTCAGGACCATCAAAGAAGTGTGCCTTGCCTTGGGATATGACATTAAGTTTTGCGGGGTAAAGGAGCATATATTGGAGGTGCAGCTCTGGTAACTTCTGCTTGACCGCTAAGAAGGATTTTAGTTGTTCCTGAACATGGCAGGTGTAATCCGGGTACACGGACACCCTGGAATTTTCAAAACTGAGATCCGCCGTTTCCCGCGCCGCCCTTAGGATACAGTCCCTGTCCCGATAGTTTAGGATTTTGGCGATGAGGGTCCGCGGCGGAGCGCCGGGCCTCGGTGGCGGGACCAACGCTCCAAGGGCGCGCTCGATCACAAATACATCGGAGAGGCCTGTAGGGCAAAGCGTGGAACGGATCAAGCGTTCCAGGAAGCGCTCAGCATTCCCCATCTCCGCTCGTTCCGGAATGCCAAGAACTCTGATATTGCTGCGGCGCGCCCTCCCTTCGGCATCCTCCGCTCTGCGCTCCAACTCCCCCGTCGAGGCAGAGAGCAGCAAGACTGTCTGTTTGAGGGACGCCACCTCCTCCTGCAGCTGGACTATATTCCCCTTCGACGCGGTGACTTTATCCGTTACCTTTCGGAGATCTGCTCTCAGGAGATTCACATCTATGGATACCGTCTCGATCTGTCTTTCCAAGGCGGTGTGGGACCCCTGTATCGCCTTCAGTAGCTCTGCCCGGGAGGGCTCGCTGGGGCCGCCGGGGACGTCCTCTCCCCATCCTGACCTGATTGACGCGTGATGCGCTGTGAAGGGAGCTGCTGAGTAGTGTACTGCATGATGGTGTTTGGCTGTAAGGCTCGGGCCATCCTGTCCTTGCGCATTATAGGAGTCTATGGGGACCCCTCCCAGACGTCCGACCAGACGAGGTGCCTCCCGACAATTCCCGGGGATGCAGAGGGTCCCCAGCAGTCCCTCAAGCTGTGCACCTCCAGGGGCATGTACAGTTCCAGGCCCCACTCACCGCTATGACATCTGCGTAGTATCCGTCCTAGGGAGAAGGCTCCACACTGAGTACGGTCATCCGGGACCTTTGTAAGCGTCCAGGATAAGTCCAGTAGTTACCACGGACCTCACGCTATCCAACCAGGGCAGCAATGCGGCCAGGGGACAATTGAAATCCCCGTCCACTATCCGGTTCCTCTGTAAGGGGCTGCCGCGACAGTACCACCACTCCCCCAGTCGCGGGGGCACCCCATAGACGTTGAGGGCAGGTCAGGCGTCACAATCCGATGCTTCCTGATTTTCTGAGCTCCGGTGGTATACAGCACTTCCGCCGCCGCCGCCTGCCAGGCCCGACATGCAGCGGCCAAGGATCCCAACAGCTCCGTCCCTCCGGTTCCGGCCGTCACCTCGGGCACAGCTGTTGCCCACTGCAGGGCAGGACAAGCTCTGGGGGCCCCTTGATGATGGAGGGTCCCCAAAGGCAGCAGGCTCACCAAGAGGACCGGGCAGAAGGGAGCCCCGGTCCCATATCGCTCCCTCCGCTGCTCCTCCGCGCTCCGCCACTGGCGCAATGCAGCTATGCCGGGAGGTCCCCGATGGCAGCGGGTGTCTCCCCGGCCCCACGCGACTCGTCCTCAGTCTTCAGGTAGCGGTATCGGGATCACAGGTGTAGGTGTGACCCCCGCTATAAGCGCGTTGCCTACTTTCCACAGGGCCTGGCGAACTCAGGGGCATTATAGTGGCGGGAGGTCCCCGATGGCAGCCGAGACCCCCGCAGCTGCTGGCGAGTCTAGACCAGGGCCAAGGCCCAGACACCGGGATTCCTGGTCGGCGGTTGTCCTGCACGTCCGCTGTCTGCAGCGTCGAGGCTCTCCCAGGGTTCCCCAGCGCCAGAGGCCCCGGAGTGCAGAGGGCGTCCCCCCCGCCGCGGCTCCTCCAAACAGCGGACTCCGATGGGTCCCGGCGCTTCAGTCAAATCCTCTGCTCCCCCGCAGGGTGCCGCCGCAGCCCCACGGTCCGATTGTCGGTCACCCCGGGCAGGATCGGTGCGACACTAGAGGATCCGGACGGTCGCGGGCTTCTCCTCCACCCCCCGCAGTCTGATGTTGAGGCCGCGGGGAACCTCGGCCGGCAGGCCGCTACTAGGCCGCAGCACCGGCCTCGCGTAGAATTCAGCTCCGGCGAACCGCAGCCCGGCCACCTCTCCCGGTCAGCGGCTGTCTGCTGCTCCACCTCCCGGAGCCGGAGGGAACCCAAGGCGAACAGGCCTCCGGAACCGCAGTTGTTCAGTCCGAGCACACCAGGATCTGCCTTAATTCAGGATTTGTAAGCTGGGCCGGCCGGGAGCTGAAGGAGCTCACGTCCTGTCGGCTATGCTGCTTGGCCACGCACCCCGGCAGGGTGACCATCTTTAAGATGGCCGATCTTTCAGAGTGAGAGAGGGTGCGAAACCCCGTAATTCATTTCAGCTTTAACTTTGGTACCCACTTTATCCAAGTTTTCAGACCAGGAGAGTGTTTGTTGGTCTGATACGAAAACACCGAAATATGTGAAGCCCTGAGATACGTGCTGCAGGCCGTCCATCCAACTCCCACCTTCAAGCGAGCCCCGAAGTGGCCAGATTTGGGATTTAGTAGGGTTCATATACAGGCCAGATACCTCGCCGGAAGATACGCAAGACCTGAATTAACCGGGGCCTGCTGCGATGAGGCTGGGTCAGGAAGAAAAGGATGTTATCTGCATATAAGGCTATGCGATCCAAAATGTCTCCGGTCCACTCGAACCAGTTATAGAGAGTGTCACATCGTATCCAAGCAGTGAGTGGCTCCACGGCCAGGGCAAATAGAAGGGGTAAAAGGGGACAGCCCTGGCGAGTGCCTTGATTTATTGGAAAATGACCTGATGTTGCACCAGATATCAGTACGGCGGCTGTTAAATCAGTATATAGCAGCCTGATCAGGGTTATAAGACAGGGATCCATATTTAAGTGTCTCAGCAAGATGAACATATACATTAACAGAATCAAAGGCCTTGTCCATGTCGATAAGGAGCAGGGCGGCCGGCTCGTCTAGTCAGTTGACAGCCGCAATAGCATTGTGGAGTCTGTAGATGTTGTGTTGGGTCGACCAGTGTGGAATAAAGCCAGCCGGGTCGGGTTGGATCAAATCTGCAAGATGTGGGATCAATTGATTCGCCAATATTTTGGTTAAGAGTTTGGCCTCAAAATTAAGCAGTGATATAGAGCTTGTACGAAAAGCAGAGGTCCGGGGTTGTGCCGGTTTGAGAAACATCACAATTTCAGCGTGCCTCCAGTCCAGTGGGAGGATCTTATCTTGGAGGGCTTCCTCCAGAGTCGCTCAGAAGGGTGGCCCCAGGATAGAAGCAAATCTTTAGAAGATCTCGCTGTGGAACCCGTTCAGTCCCAGCGAGTTTCCTGGTGCGATCTCCGGCGCCGCGGAGATGAGCTCCTCGAGCGTGATAGGTTCATCTAGGTAGGGCCGCACGGAATTGGAAAGCGACAGAGGTGGCATGACCAGTGTCTGAACAACGGAGGTGTATCCGAAGCTGCACTCCAATGGTTACAATCCTTCCTGACAGGGAGAAGCTTCCAGGTTCGCCAGGGCGACCACTACTCGAGAGACATGGGTTTGGGACAGGGTGTCCCCCAGGGTTCGTCCCTGAGCCCAACCGTGTTTAATCTCTATGTCTCTCCAGTGGCTTCAATTGCCGTGAGTCACGGATTGAGCATTGTGTCATACGCCGATGACACGCAGCTGGCTATCTCCCTATCGCGTGCACCCGGTCTTGCGATGGACAGTTTCAGGAACTGCATGCAAGAACTTGCAGCCTGGATGTCCACCAACTGCCTTAAGTTAAACAGCAACAAGACCGAGGTGCTCGTCGTGGGGGGGAACCCATCTGTTTGGTCATCGGCGTGGTGGCCTCCTTGTCTGGATGAAGCTCCCATACCCCGCCAGGGAGTAAAAAACCTTGGCGTATGGCTCGACGCTGACCTATCTTTTGGACCCCAAATAGACCGTGTTGCAGGCGTCTGTTTTGGTGTCCTAAAAACCATAAGGAAGGTCCTTGACCTCCTTCCTATGTCAGCACGGAAAACACTGGTACACGCCCTTGTGACATTACGCCTAGACTACGGCAACCTACTCTACCTGGGTACCACCTGTAAAGCCATGAATCGCATGAATCGCCTTCAGGTAATACAGAACGCGGCTGCCCGTCTCATCCTAAAAATCCCTAAACGATCAGACACCAAAGCCGCTCTCAAAACCCTCCACTGGTTGCCAGTAAAAAGCAGAGTGGAATTCAAAGCCCTCTGTACATGCCACCGCATCCTGGCTAAGAAATCTCCTATTCCACTCCAGAACTTAGTGACAAGGTATACACCTGCACGCGAGCTGCGCTCCTCATATGAGGGCCTACTTCAGGTTCCCAGGGTCAAAAGAGCCCGTATGGGCGGACGCTCCTTCCGTTATCTGGCAGCGAAAAGCTGGAATTCCCTCCCTCTCCATCTCCGTCTGGATCCATCCGAATCCAGCTTCTGCAAGAACCTAAAAACACACCTGTTCTCCAGATAAAGGATCACTGGTCTCCACCTCGCATAGAGTTCTTCAGTTGCAGCGCGGGGACACGCTTTGGCGTAACCAAGCGCTCTACAAGCTACCCTTATATTATATATATATATATATATATATATATATATATATATATATATATATATATATAAGAAGTCCTCAATCTCGGATTCGGAGTTGACCTCTCGCTTAGTATACAATGTGTGGTAAAAATTTGGCAAAGATCGAGGCCACAAAGGCGGGGTCAGACTGCACCTCGCCCCGAGGCGATGCAACCATGGGGACCTCCATCAGCTTTCGGGCATATTGGCACAATCTGTGGAGTAATTTCCCCCACTTATGCCCGTTTGATAGATTCGGCTTTGAGAACCCTTTCAGGCCAATTTGGCTTAGTCAAGAAGGAGGCTTTGATATTGCCTCTGCAGCACAACCAGCCGCCTCCGGCATCACTCCCAACCAGCGCCAAGGCCTCACGCTCTGTCGCATAGATCGAGGCCTCGAGTCGTACGAGGGCCGCTCTCTTTTGGCGTCTGACAGATGTACAATGGCTGATATCAAACCCCCCGAATGGTTGCCTTCATGGCCTCCCGTAGGGTCGAAGCTGAGGGTGCAGATTTAGTATTGAGCGTGAAATATTCTACCAACGTAATGTAAAGATTTGTTTTATAGGTGGGATCGTGTAGCTGCCAAGGCAAAATACGCCATTGAAATACTGAGCGCCCGGGCCCGATGCACAACTCCATTTGGACCGGGGAATGATCCGATAAGCCTCTCGGAAGAATCTCTACCGTCTCAACCCAGGAGGCGTGAGCACTGGAGATGAAGATGTAGTCAAGCCTGGAGAAGGACCCGTGTACTGCAGAGAAATATGTGAAACTGGTGTCTATGGGGAGAAAAATCCGCAAGGAGTTAGCCTAACCAAGTGTCTGAATCAAGGGACCCAGCCGGGACTCTCTGTGCATGGCATGTTTTGGGGAGGGGCAATGTCTATCTAGGACGGGGTCTATTACGTCATTCCCGTCACCTCCCTCAACCGGCAGACTTCCGGCAGTGAGCCCCAGGTGTCAATGATGCGCTCTGAAAATGCCTGAGTAAGGGATGGGGGAGCGTATACGCTGCCTAACACTATGGGCTCACTCCAAAGCATGCAATGGAGGAACACGCGTCGACCCTGTATGTCGGTCCAGGCACGGATATGAGCGTATGGAATTCTGTGCTGGATGGCTATTGCAACTCCCCGTGACGCTCTTATAAACCCTGATTGATAGACATGAATAAGCCTGTAGCTAACAAGGCAAGAGGCGTGGGTACATAGTAAGTGGGTCTCTTGCAGGAGCAAGACGTTAGCCCCCAACCGCTTCGCACATTTAAGAATAGCCCCCCTCTTGATCTTATCAAAGAGGCCGCGCAGATTGCAGGAGACCAGCCTAAGTACACCAGGGGGAGCAGACTCAGCCAAAGGTAGAGACATTGTGTAAAGTGTATGCAGTGGACACGTATGAAACGCAGTATTCGCCAGTGAGCAGCATTGTGTAGACGTGGAAAACAACAAAAAAAACACAAATGAAAAAAGAACATTTCCCTCACCCCCTCTCCCCAGCCATCTGCCCTCCCAATACATCAAAGAACACTGAAGTATCTGTCGCAGACTTCATTCTGATCCCACACCAACTGGGGGTGGGGGCCGGTAACGTCCAACCTGTACCCCACCTCCCAAGGGTCCCGTCTTCAGCGAGAGTCCATGAGACCTGTATGGAGTCTGTGTCCAATGTAGTAGCCTATGGTATATATAGTAATGCAACGTGTTCATGTTGAGTCATCCGCTATTTGTGTGAAGTTCTGCTAGTTACATGACTGACAGCCGCTTATCCTAGGGAATGATGTTTTTCTGCTGGCGCAGGTCTCCAGTTGACGAATCCGAATTTCGGGGCAGAGGAGTGGGCAGTTTGATATGCAAGCGCTCGTCTGTCCATTGCAACACTTCCTCCGGGGTATCAAAGAATATTGTGCTATTCTTTTAGGTGAATCGGAGCCGCGCCAGAAAGAGGAGCATGTAGGGTATTTGCAGGCCACGGAGCCGCGCCTTGGTGGCTGTGAAGGACTGCCTTTGTTGTTGTACAATTTTGGTATAGTCTGGAAAAATCCTGATCTGATGGGACTCGGTAGGTCAAGGTGTGTGCGCGCTCTTGCACGAAGCAGGAGGATAGGGACCCATCTGAAAGCCATGATTTGAGCCAGCGGTCTAAGAATGTGCACATGTCGGAATTTTCGCATCTCTCGGGGAGCCCCACAAAACGCCGGTTGTTGCGTCAGGCTATCCCCTCTGCATCTTCAACTCGAGAAGCCAGCCCATGCTTGAGGTTCTCCAGAGTGCAGACTTTACCCTGCAGCGATGTGATTGCGTCCTCGGCCCCGGATATCCTGTTTTCGGCCTGCATCACTCACTCAACCATGTTGCGGAGATCCTGTCTCAGTAACGTAACATCTGCGCCCACCACACGATTTTGGCATCCAAGATGTCCATTGCTTGTGTGATGGCAGCTAGGAGTATGGCGTTATCTGGTGAGATGGTAGATACATCGGTGGGGGTGGTATGGCCGGTGGTGCCTGTGGTGAATTTGTCCAGGGTGCTCGGTCTCGAGGCCCGGCTGGAGGACTGGTTCGTGGACATGATGGCTAGGCTTGGCGCTGCCGGGAAGAGAAATGAGGAAGTAAACGTGTGAGGCTGAGGGCGCCAAGGGCCAGAACCGAAGAACCGGGAGAGCGCGCAGCAGGCGCGGAACCCACCCACAAGCCGCACCGGGACCGAGCCTGGCAGCCTCTGCTGTTGGGACCGCGACCCAACCACTAACGGGCACTTCCCTGGTAGGAGTCAATGTAAGTCAACGTGGCCCCAGTTCCTCAGCGCGGGCACGTCCCAACCGCAACAGATTGTGTGTCTCAGAATGCAGGGTGATGGGCCGGGATCAGGACCGATAATGAGGTGCATAGCCCGAATAGTCCAAGCAGACACGTGTGACTGCCTAGTTAGGGTCCTGGGTGAGGTCCGCTAGGGATCGTCTGCATCTAAAGGTAGCCCACGTGCGTGCGGTAGGCGCGGGCGTGGACGCAGATTGTTGATGCATTATCGCACCCGCGTCTGCTCAGATCGACTATGACCCCATCCCGTCCAGAAGCGCATCCCCAGCGGCGTCCCGAAGGTCTCCACGGGGATACTACAGCGTGTGTACAGCTCCAGGGGCTCCCTTGGCAGCAATGGAGCAGGCAACAACATTCCACGGCTCCGGGTGCAGTCGCGGCACCGAGCTCCGTCCTCGATCCGGTGCATGCTCGACGTCACGGGAACAATGGAAGCGGCACTCCCTGCTAAGGCAGCTGGGGCCAAATCTCTGCGGCACCATGGCCCCCAGTGGGCGCGAAGGTAGCAAATTGCAGTCCCCTATGTCCGGAGCCCAGGGCGGCAGGTAGGGTGTCGCAGGGTGCAGGATATAGGTCAGAATTTTGGAGGATCAATGTTAAGCTACGGGAGCTGGGCTAGGCTGCATCCGCCATGTTGGACCGCTCAGCCACGCCCCGATCAATACATTTTTGATTTAAAAAGCCATCATCTTTTGATGGGTATGCACAAAATTTGGCAATAGTGTTCAGCCTACTTTAGGTGTTCTCAATTTCATGTGCATCAATCACAGAGGGGCAGATTTAAAACAAGGGGGAAGGCAAATAAGACTTGCACATCAAGAAGAACCACATTAAGGTTCCACTACAGCATAAGAAACATAGCAGGATCAAGGAAAAGTTACTCACTTTCAGTAACAATCATTCTAGTAGATACCTCATCTTTTGAATATCTTGAGCACTAGACTACATCCAGAAACTTTTCCATAGCTCTTCCATGCATATGGGGGGGAACTGGCTCCTTATCAGTGTGGAAATTATGTCATCAAGGTTCCATTCTTGTGCCCCCTTTTCCATGTCTTCGACACAGATACGGAGGTCCCTCTAATATTGAACTAATGACAAGAATTTTGTTTCTTTTCTGGTGCAGTCTAACTATGTCTACCCCAAAACTTTCTTACATATATGTAAGCCTCCTTTTCAGAAAATGCATTACAACTGGTGACCTAAACAATGAAGGTGGCTGAAGCAGGTACAGAAAGGTCAAAAGGGATGACAAGTAACCTTTAATACTGCCCACAGAAAAGGGTTGCCAGGCCAAGGACAAAACAAATAAAAGTACATGCTTAGCTTGAAGCAGTTTCACCTGCATCCTTGAATCAGGATACAAAACTTTGTCCAGCAGCCAGAACAATTCCACTTGGTGTTAGAATTGAAAATGTTATTGTCCCATTGCTTGCGTTTCATTCTGTGTTAAGTTAGCATTCATGGCGGCATTTTATTAGTAGCCACCATTCTGATCAATAATCAAAGCTAAGCTCCGGCCTTATACTGCTTGCCTCAGCAGAAAACTGCCTCCTTGCATCTTTCCTCGTGTTTCTTCAAGGCAGAGTTCAGTTGCACTCATGAATGTACTCTCTATTATGACATACCTTTGCTGTTAGATAGGCTTGTTCCCATCTTCTAGAATGGCGGCCATGGGCAAAATAACATTGGAGCAGAGATAACATGTACCCGGTCCCAGGACTGTTGCTCATCCTTCTGTGCCTCCTTTGTTTGCTAGTGCCTGAACTGGAATTTTCCAGCCTGGGAGTGTTCTTAGGGATTTGGAAATGTATATTATCTTATGTCATGTTGAGGGTAGTCAGTCCCTCAGCAGCTATTTTGTGAAGCTGTTCAGACTGGGCTCAGCTGCAGCGCAATACTAATAAATAACCTGTGTTTATATTCTCTACTGTCTGACCGACTCTTCATTTGTTTAATAGGCCGAGAGGTGGTCACTCGTGACCCGGGTGACCCTATTCGAGTCACTTTCTTCAGTTGGCGCCCGGAAAATGACTCAATCGGGCTGACCCATCCTCACCCGTGGAAGGGTGAGAAGGACGGGGCCACGTCAGGTCGGATGGGCAGATCAGGGATCCCTGAACTATAGAGCCTAGTACTCGCAGCTGCCCCGCCTGTCTGATCGGGCGGTGCCTCGCCCAGTGGTCATCCCGGCTGGGGTCCTGAAAGGCGAAACCCTTGGATATGACTGTTTGGTCCGGAGAGTCGGCAGTGGAGAATAAATTTGCTTAACATGTGTGCCCCAGGTGAGTTCGTCTTAGTTCTTTGTGAATATGGCACCATTTTGAATAATCTTTGGTATGGTCTGAGGACCATTTGATTTGAACTTAGTAGGTCTGCGTACCAATTTGAATACAGAGCGTCTGTGGACACTCTGCCAGGCAACATGATAGATTTGGCTTATTTTTTAAAATGCCTGGGATTTGGCTGGCTTTCAGTTTTGTAGTATCGATTTTGACTTGTCTCTTTGGTGCAGTCTGAGGACTGACTTTTGTCTCTCTTCGTATGATATGGTCTGAGGACCGACCTTTTTGGAAGATATTTGCGAGCTATTTGTCTGGTGCAAATAGCGAACTTGACCCCTATTAGGGTGCTCTGCTTGAGCAAATTTGTGTTGTTTGGGGTGCCGTTGTTCCACTGAGGCTTAATTAGAGGAAAGGCAATCTGCGCCTCCGGAAGGCACCCCAAACTTTGATATGTATGTTACGCATGGCCTTGGCCCTATTATGTTTAGTACACTATGGCACAAATATACAAGGGACAATGCAGAGTTGCAGTGGCCGCTAACAGGTACCTTTGATGAACAAAAATGTAATTTCCTGCAGGATAAATTATTTGCAAAACGAAGTAGGCAGTCGATGTTTGATTATCTTCAGGTACGGCTAAAGGAAGCTAGACAAGGCGAATGAAAGCAGAAAAAGAGGCTTGAAGAGGAAAGATGCAGACAGTGACTCAGAAAGCAGTAGCGTATGGTAGAGAGAAGGTGGAAAAAGATATTGAGTGTGCTGACAGAAAGTTTAGATTGCAATGTGACAAATCCTATGTTGCCCGAGAGGAAGGCGATGCATTTGTGGAAGAGCGGTTAGACGCCCGAACTCCACCTCCCTATGCCCTGCATGGAATATACCCTGTTGTCCGGACGCCCCAGTCTTCTGCCCCTCCTGCTTCCACCTCTGGTTCTTCTGTTCTTGACCTGGCTGCCTAGACTACAACACCACCTGCTTTTTTTCTAGCCACACATGCTGCGACTGCAAGTCTCCCTGCTATGCCTATTCTTTCTGCTTACACTTTCTCCATCTCTCTCACCCTCGACACAGCCATTAATTACTTTAGCGCCTGTTCCTCCATCTATTGTGTCTTCCTCGAACATATCTTCCCCAACTTTGCTGAGTATTGGGACGCCGGTGCGTGGACTGGACGAGGGGGACTAGGCGACTGCACGGGAGCGAATGGAGCTGATGCTGATTTAATCTGATGTGGAGATGTAGAGAAAAAGATGGTAGGTGATCAGGCTGCACAGTAGGCTCGGAACCCGATTTACAGCATGGAGGATGTGTGGAGTGTGTTGAAGGAGTATGAGCCGTTTGTACAACAGCATGCCCTCAAACATATGTCAGATACATTAATAGGGTTGTGGGAGCAGTGTTTTAATGGTGTCGCACCTCAGATAATATATGACATCCAGGACCGTGTGTATGCTGCCGACATGGCCCCTAATGATATTTTCAGTAATATTGCAACACTGATTGGTTATCGAGGTAGGTTACATCAGAAGAGCCCAACAACAGTGTCCCAGTTTCCGATGAGGGAAGTACATCCTATTTTTCACCCTGAAATACCAGAGTTCCGTGGTCAGCAGGATGCTGTTGTCAGGCAGCGAGTAGAACAATGAGTTTTTACTCCTTGGAAAAGGAGTGATGTTTTGTCTCTTAAGACTCAGTTACCCGACCCTACAAAAAATCCAACTGCATACTATAAAGAATAAACGGAGGCTGCGTCATCGACGGTGAGGACATTGGCAGACATTGATATGTTTTTTGGTTTATTGGTGCCCGTTGATATTTGGCGGGAGGTGCATACGCACGACCATGTTGAGGAGTTGGGTGGCACTTGGGATGAGATCACGGCATGGGATAAAGAGAAGAAGCCTGGTGAGAAGCCTAAGGCTGAGATACTAGCTTTGCCAGATCGAATTATTACCTACATGCACTCTCGAATTCCACCTAGAAGAGTAGATTGGGACAAGTTAACAGCATGTCTTCAGAAGGAAGATGAGAGAGTATCTGATTTTTTTTACTAGGTTTGGACTTTAGTGGACAGGACCTGTCGATGGAGGGAGGTGTGCGACTGTACGTTAACAGATTTGTTACGAACCTGCTTACCAAGATCGCGACTCGGTTTCAGGCTTCGCCGAGCACTTGGACTACCTACTACCTGTCAGTTATATTAAGTATGGCACAGTATTAAGGGCATAGAGAGAACAAATAGAAGGAGAAGGTGGAGAAGAAAAAAAAGGGAGTTGAAGACGAAGGCGATGATGCAGCAGGTATATCGAGGGACCGGGAGAGGTTGCGGCATTGGTATGGCCCGACAGCTGACTTGCACTAGCAAAAATGTAGCGCCTTTAGGGGCCGAACCAGTGTGCATATTGTAAGGAGGAGGGACACTGGCGCTGTGAGTGCCCGACGTGGTTGCAAAAGGTTGCGGCCCCTAGAGGATGGGGTTCTCGTGGACGATGTCATGGAGCAGGTGGTCATGACGGAGGCCAGGAAAACGAGGAACAGCAGGATCGCTCTAAGCGGAACTATTTCGATGACACTCGGGCCGACAGTACGATCATGATGACTATTATTTGGATGAAGTGACTGGGTTGACTCATGGTTAGGACAGCCAGGGACAGGGCGAGGGACCAGTTTAGCACCTGTAGATCAGCGATGACCTTATGTTACTGCTGACTTACAGGGCTCAGCTAAGCAATTTTTGGTGGATACAGGCGCAATGAATAACTCTGTTTCTCGGTCATTGATCCCCGGGGCAGTCCTGTCTGGCCAAAATAATGTTTCGGTGGTTTTTCAGATATCCCGGATGTGAGCCCCATTTCCAAGCCCCTTGCCTTGACTATTGGTTCCTTTACTATAGACTCGCCTTTTCTATTGACGACCAATTGTGGAGAAAATTTGATGGGTCTGGATTTGTTAAAGATGTTGCACGCAACCATTTCTTTCTCCCCGGATGGTGTCTATACAACAATAGGGCCCAAAGTAGTGAGTTCCAAGCAGTGTTTGTCCCAAGATGAATGACTTCCTGCTGAGTTTAAAGATGTGCCAACTACTGTGTGCGCTACCGGCAATACTGATGTAGGGATGTTAATGATGTAGAGGCCTGGCAACGACCAGGTCTGACCGGGAGCTCACCCTTAGTCCCTAAGGTTTCAAAGTATGTTAAACTTTTTTCGCATTCAAGAGTCCCAAAATAATAAGTCAACAATATTATTCTGTACGTTGTAACTTTTCTCAAAAATGTACTGTTTCATTTTAGAAGTTATTCGTACTGTACATGGTACAAGATCTGCATTGTTCACAAAAAACATAAATCAATGTATGTATCGTTGTCTCTACTTGAAACAACAATAAAAAACAACGAAAATTCCCAATGCATTTCGGGTCCAAATCGACCCTTCTTCAGGGGAGAATGACAATCTTGAATTGAATGTTCATTCAGATGAAGTGCACATCAGTTCCGTGTCAAGGCACTACAAAGTAATGATATATAATATATCAATGAATACTAGCACTATTTACATGATTCCAGGTTAGAATTAACACTAATTTCCAAACGTGTATGAGTGATGAAGCTTAGGTAACAGCATTTAAAGCCCCAGTTGCCTCCACCAACCGACTATGTGAAAAAAGGAAAATAACGAGTCGTGACTTTTGTGGTGCTGAACAGAATGTCTCATCTGTTTCTCAAACCCAGCTATCTACCACGAGTATGCCACGAGTGTCCCTAAACCCTAAAAAGTACCACCCATCTAATTGTGATAAGGATAATTACTACTCACTTACCATAACCACCTGTCTGAAAAATGCTATGTCTATCGATGTCAGGACAAGAAATGATCTGTAAATAACATGAGGCTACGTGAGTAATGTGGTGAAAAAAATATAAATTAAACATCAAAGGGCACTGCTGTGCTTAACGCTTACCCAATGTGAATAGTGAACCTCCTGTACTGTTATTCCTCTTCTCTAGTTCACGGAGAAACGTCCCCAAGTAGCACTCTTTAAAAGAAATCCAAATCAAAAACGGGTCAATATTCTAAATCTATTGCACTCATGCGTGCATAAATAATATGAAGCTCGTAAAGGTGCCTACCTCGCGGTGGCGTGGCGTGTTGTGACCTCTGACCCAGAAGCGAATGCCGGCATCAACATCCGGTCCGTTAATAGTTTCTAGTTGTAATCCATTATAACCGCCCCGGAGAAGGTAGTAAAGCTAAAGATAGGACTCATGCTCAATAATGATGTGTGCACGCAAAATGACGAACAAAAAGTAAAACGGAGTCGGATATTCTGAGTTTAAAAAGTGAATCCCTAGACCTATGTGGGTGAAAAAAGAGAAATGTGTCAAGTGTAACTATAACCAAGAAAGTATGTGACATACACGGAAATTATTTGTCAATCCTGTACACAAATGTTGTAAACATGACAAGACCTAATATTTACAGTGCTATTCAGAAAAACTTGCTGCAAAATATAAATACATGCGCTAACCTATGCGTCTATGCCAGTAGGTGTTAAAGAAATATTTCTTGCTTGCAAAACGAAAAACATAGATTTCATCACATGAATAAATCGCTCCTTTTCTTACTCTATGCATGATAAGAATCCTGTATGAAGCAACTCTGCTGTACCAGAAAAACATTTCTTATTTAAAGAACGAAAGATAAAGAATCATTGCTTTTTAAAAAACGCTCCTAATTATGCTGTATACATCAAGGTGGAATTCTATATGGAGCAACTATACTGTGCATGATAAGATATTATAGTGGGTGCCATATTCATTGTCCACTCACATTTATCTCCACAACGATCATTTTAAAAATATGAGGCACAACATATTACCAGCTTATGAGTACATTTTATAAGAAACATAACATCTCATATTGATCATTGAGCCCACCCGGTGTCAAGGTCCCCAGTTTCTTAATCCAAAATGTTTCCCCACGGGATAATGCTATGTTGTGATCTGTGCCTGTGTGTTTTTCTATTAGTTCTAACACTGTGAATCTTAGTTGTGGTATGGTATGGTTTGACTTAGTCCAGTGAGTGGTTAAACTGGAGGTGGATGATCTGTTGCGTATGGTGCTCTTGTGTTCAATTATCCGCGTTTTTATTTTTCTGGAAGCTCTTCCCACGTACGTTGAGCCACAAGGGCAAGTAATCGCGTAAATTACGCCTGTGGTGTTACAGTCAGCACTGTGTTTAAGCACGATATCTTTGCCAGTGTGAGGGTGAGGGAACACCTTGCTCACAATTACATTATTGCATTGTCCACAATTATAACATTTTCTCATCCCTTTGAAATTAGTTACTTGAGTTTGTCTTGGGTTCTTCAATATCTCCCTGATGTTTTTTGCACAAGTGTGTGCCACTATCGGAAAGTTTTTCAATAGGTTTGTGAAGTCTGGTTCATTGGCTATCATCTCCCAACGTTTCTTCAAAATCTGTTTGATCCTCTGAGATTGCGTTGAGTGTTTCATCACGAATACAATTCTTTCATTGGGTGATTTTTCTGTTTTCTGCAACAAGTTCTTTCGATCCATCTTAGAAACTTTTTGGACTGAATCCTGAAGTATGTTCATTGGGTAACCTCTTTCTGTATATCGCTCTATTTGTTCTTTAAATAGCTTGTCACACTCTGTCTGTTCGGACGTTATCCTCTTAATGCGAATGAATAATGCGTTACATTACACTAGTGCACACCCCCTGAACCTCAAGAATCATTTACCCACATCTCAGTTGATTCGCATTAAGAGGATAACGTCCGAACAGACAGAGTGTGACAAGCTATTTAAAGAACAAATAGAGCGGGGATGAGAAAATGTTATAATTGTGGACAATGCAATAATGTCATTGTGAGCAAGGTGTTCCCTCACCCTCACACTGGAAAAGATATCGTGCTTAAACACAGTGCTGACTGTAACACCACAGGCGTAATTTACGCGATTACTTGCCCATGTGGCTCAACGTACGTGGGAAGAACTTCCAGAAAAATAAAAACGCTGATAATTGAACACAAGAGCACCATACGCAACAGATCATCCACCTCCAGTTTAACCACTCACTGGACTAAGTCAAACCATACCATACCACAACTAAGATTCACAGTGTTAGAACTAATAGAAAAACACACAGGCACAGATCACAACATAGCATTATCCCGTGGGGAAACATTTTGGATTAAGAAACTGGGGACCTTGACACCGGGTGGGCTCAATGATCAATATGAGATGTTATGTTTCTTATAAAATGTACTCATAAGCTGGTAATAGGTTGTGCCTCATATTTTTAAAATGATCGTTGTGGAGATAAATGTGAGTGGACAATGAATATGGCATCCACTATAATATCTTATCATGCACAGTATAGTTGCTCCATATAGAATTCCACCTTGATGTATACAGCATAATTAGGAGCGTTTTTAAAAAAGCAATGATTCTTTATCTTTCGTTCTTTAAATAAGAAATATTTTTCTGTGACAGCTGAGTTGCTTCATACAGGATTCTTATCATGCATAGAGTAAGAAAAGGAGCGATTTATTCATGTGATGAAATCTATGTTTTTCGTTTTGCAAGCAAGAAATATTTCTTTAACACCTACTGGCATAGACGCATAGGTTAGCGCATGTATTTATATTTTGCAGCAAGTTTTTCTGAATAGCACTGTAAATATTATGTCTTGTCATGTTTACAACATTTGTGTACAGGATTGACAAATAATTTCCGTGTATGTCACATACTTTCTTGGTTATAGTTACACTTGACACATTTCTCTTTTTTCACCCACATAGGTCTAGGGATTCACTTTTTAAACTCAGAATATCCGACTCCGTTTTACTTTTTGTTCGTCATTTTGCGTGCACACATCATTATTGAGCATGAGTCCTATCTTTAGCTTTACTACCTTCTCCGGGGCGGTTATAATGGATTACAACTAGAAACTATTAACGGACCGGATGTTGATGCCGGCATTCGCTCCTGGGTCAGAGGTCACAACACGCCACGCCACAGCGAGGTAGGCACCTTTTCGAGCTTCATATTATTTATGCACGCATGAGTGCAATAGATTTAGAATATTGACCCGTTTTTGATTTGGATTTCTTTTAAAGAGTGCTACTTGGGGACGTTTCTCTGTGAACTAGAGAAGAGGAATAACAGTACAGGAGGTTCACTATTCACATTGGGTAAGCGTTAAGCACAGCAGTGCCCTTTGATGTTTAATTTATATTTTTTTCACCACATTACTCACGTAGCCTCATGTTATTTACAGATCATTTCTTGTCCTGACATCGATAGACATAGCATTTTTCAGACAGGTGGTTATGGTAAGTGAGTAGTAATTATCCTTATCACAATTAGATGGGTGGTACTTTTTAGGGTTTAGGGACACTCGTGGCATACTCGTGGTAGATAGCTGGGTTTGAGAAACAGATGAGACATTCTGTTCAGCACCACAAAAGTCACGACTCGTTATTTTCCTTTTTTCACATAGTCGGTTGGTGGAGGCAACTGGGGCTTTAAATGCTGTTACCTAAGCTTCATCACTCATACACGTTTGGAAATTAGTGTTAATTCTAACCTGGAATCATGTAAATAGTGCTAGTATTCATTGATATATTATATATCATTACTTTGTAGTGCCTTGACACGGAACTGATGTGCACTTCATCTGAATGAACATTCAATTCAAGATTAAGTCATTCTCCCCTGAAGAAGGGTCGATTTGGACCCGAAATGCATTGGAAATTTTCGTTGTTTTTTATTGTTGTTTCAAGTAGAGACAAAGATACATACATTGATTTATGTTTTTTGTGAACAATGCAGATCTTGTACCATGTACAGTACGGATAATTTCTAAAATGAAACAGTAAATTTTTGAGAAAAGTTGCAACGTACAGAATAATATTGTTGACTTATTATTTTGGGACTCTTGAATGCGAAAACAGTTTAACATACTTTGAAACCTTAGGGACTAAGGGTGAGCTCCCGGTCAGACCTGGTCGTTGCCAGGCCTCTACAGGGCTATTTCTCATGGAATTGTGGGCACAATTCATTTCTGGGATGCTCCCAACAATAGTTTAAAATGTTTTACATTTGATTAATTGGTTTACTTTAGGAGTGCAGGCTAGACAATCACATTGCGGGATGTTAAGGATACCTCTAGTCTCTATTAAGGTCAAGGACAATGCTGTCCTGCCTCGTATTCCCCAGTACAAAATACTGCAAACAGGGGACCGGGGTTGTTGAAGAGACTGCGAACATTTGCAATAGCCCTATTCTTCCTATTCTTAAGAGGGGACCTTCTGGTTCGTCTGACGATCATCCACTGATGTCTATCGTTTTGTGATCGATCTGCGTGATGTTAACAAAATAGTGGTCCCTCAGTTCCCAGTGGTCCCCGACATCCCTGCCCTTCTGACGACGATTCCCTCCACTGCCAAACTCTTTTCTGTGATTGATTTAAAAAACGCTTTCTTTAGCATTCCCATTCATCCTGATAGCAGGCACCTCTTTGGATTTTCCCTGGCCGGCAGAAGCTTTCCATTCTGTCGCGCTCCTCAGGGCTATACTGAAACCTCAACACAAGGTCTCAATGCTGACAAGGAAATGCATTATTTTCTGTAATGTTCTTTCCGATATGAAGAACTTCCTCTATTTGTAAAACCACTGAAACTTGGGCATTACCAATGAATCAGGACCTGTCTGCATGCATGAATGTTATACCTTTACTTTACAGTCTAGAATCAGACTTGCCTGCATGTATTTGTCTTGTACTTTCACTTCATGCTTTCTGATTAACCAACTAAACCTACTTTTTAACCTTTGGATCTGTGGCACTGTAACCCTATTGCCCGCCCATTACGACTATGGTATTACCTAGGACATCACATCTGCTTTTGTATCTGTATTCCCAAGCTATGATTGTATTGTGGCACAGTGATATTCCTTGAATTTTAAAAGATAAGAAAAAAGAAAAAAATCTTTTTTTACCGTCTAAACTTTCTCATGCCATTTATCCTGGATTACCAGGATACCAAAGGCTATATATAGATACCTAAATGTACAGTTAATAAAAATGAATCTTGGATGACTACCAATTATACTTTAGACTGTTTTTCTTATATGATTTCACATGCCGTCTGGTACCAAGATCATTGCTTTCCTCTTCCCTCCTCTGCAGAATGGCCTACTTTCAATCTCTCCTGCATCTCTTTGACACTTCCAATCGCTCACATTTGATTACCAAATGGTTCTACTTAAGGAACTACACAATTGCGTTTTTTTGACGGCCGCCTTTACCAAATGTCCATCCCCCGCCTTGACTCTTCGTCTTAAATAGCCACAATGGAGCAGTCACGTGACAATTGCTCCTATCTCTCTAATGTAGATGCACATATAACTTTTGGACCTTCTCTCGAAAATGACTGAACTTGGGCTTTTCACCTTATGAAGGTGTATATGTTACATATGCAGCATCAAATTAACTTATTACTACTTTTTATTGGCTAGTTTCCCAACCACACCATAGCTCACTTAACATTCACCTTACATTGAATTTCCAGCCGCGTTACGGCCCGCAGCTTTGCCACTGGATTAACAGTATGCTCACATAACTATGTAGTTCGATTACATTTTTGAATCCGGAAGTCATGACCACACTGACACTCGCATAAGAGGTTTATGGTCTAGTCTTCCACTACCTGGAAGTTCAATGTACGTAACTCACGCTATATGGTGGGACACAACGATCGAGCTACAGATCGTTGGACGTCTCCCCGCGTTGTGCACACGAGCCGGACACGGGTCATGACTCACTACATTCCCTAAGTAAATTATGAGGCCGATCGGGGATATATTACTTTTCACGGTGTTGCCCATCTCCCACACACTTGTGTGGGTGGTCAGATTCTCTAATGCCTAAACTGGACATGCCTTTTTAACTGCCATGGCTCATTGCGGGTATTTTTCCTCACCCCTATTAGCGGGGTTTAGGCGTTCGCCCAACACATGGAGGTTACATCATCTGGAATTAAGTTAGGCTAACCGTCTCGTATTACTGTTGCTGCTAGTAACTCTACGCACATAAATGTTTTGACCCCGTTAGCATATACAATGTTATGACTTTCCTGAAATTTTGCAAGCGTATTCAGGTTAGCAGTTAGCCTATTACTTTTAGACAGATTAGACTGTCTGGTACATCGTTGCTTATGACTCCTTTTTTCAAACCCAGCTGCAGTTCCATTAAGCACAAGTTTCCTGACGTATGCCTAAGGCATAACACATGCTCTAATTGTGAGAAAGTGCCCTCTTTCTTGCATGGTATGCCCCCACTTTTTGCTGTATTGCTGATGTTCTTTGACTGAGTATGCCCTGGGCTCCTGCCAATCAGGTGCCCAGGGCCTATGTTCCTTTCCTAAAACTGCATTGAAGCCTAAACCCAATTGGCATCTCTGGCCACATGTCTGCCCCAGGTAAATGGTACCTGCTCCTGCAAAATCCTGGTGTGTCCTGCAGCCAGCAACCTCAAGAAGCCCAGAGGATCTCCCTGCCTTCCCTTCTAAAGACTGCATCTCCTGTGAACACCACATTTGTTCAAACTGCAGCTTCCGGCACCAGTCAGAGACTGTAAATCCAGCCCACTCTGCACCCATCGAACCCGGCCAGAGCTCGAGTGGAAAAACACCACGAGGAGGTCACCCTGGCGATCCTGACCAGAAATCCGGCGACCCCTGACCTGCTTCAAGCCTCCAGCCGACGCATGCAGCCTAAATTCAGAAGGACCCCCTAACAGCGACCAGGAGCTGGTAAGAAGATCCGACCCCAAAAGGCACCCCTGCACCAGATGCCTCACAGCCTTGTTAGCCCAAACCAACGGTGCCTAACCAACCCTTTACTTCCCAACTTACCTCTCCGAATGGTGGTCGCACCCAGAAGTCCTTCGTCTCCCTGCCTGCAGTGCATTTGCAAACCGGAGGTTCTCCATAGAAAACAACAGGGCGCCCGATGTCGAAACAGCACTCTGCACCTGGCCGCCCCAGTGCCGCTGAGGGTGCACCTTTTGTGCTACTTTGTTTCCCCATTTGCCCTGACCTTAACTCTAGGAGCTTTGCTCCCACAACCCAGTGGCCTGCTTGCCAGCAGCTACCAACCGGAGGCACTCTATCCCCCATTGGAAAACATTGGGTCTCGACACTCTGCACCCGGCCACCCTAGTGCTGCTGAGGGTGCAACAACAGTGCATCACTGACCCTGGGAGACCCCAGAGTCTAACCCCAGAAGAACAAGTTACTTACCTTCGGTAACGATATATCTGTAAGAAACAGTAGTTAGTATTAGATTCCTTACCTTAGAATATCCCCAGGCGTCAGTCTGGATCCGGAAACTTTTGCGTAGCAGTACCCCTGCGCGTCGGTAGGCGTCGTCTGCAGGCGTCCCCTGCGGCTCCGCGTCCGTCGTCGGCGTCGTGCGCCGTGATGACGTCGCTGGAGTATATAGACGCCGCCTCCGCGCGCTGACGTCAGTTCTTTGCACACAGCTTTTCCGCGCCAGAACACGCAGAGCCATGTGAGAACTAACACTGGTGCCATTTGAAACTAGGGCCCTGAAAGGGATGTCCTTAACCCTAGGTATCAGTTCGCAGAACGGGGAGGACGGGTGGGGCGGTAAGGAATCTAATACTAACTACTGTTTCTTACAGATATATCGTTACCGAAGGTAAGTAACTTGTTCATCTGAAAGAAACAGGTTAGTATTAGATTCCTTACCTTAGAATAGATACCCCAGCAATACCAACCCCGGTGGTGGGTCTGCGAACCAATACAAACCTACACCAGAAAGTCCTGGAGGACCGAACGGCCAAAGAAGCCATCCCTCCGGACTTGACTGTCCAGGCAGTAGTGCCTCGCAAAGGTGTGCAGCGAGGCCCACGTAGCCGCCTGGCAAATGTCCTGCAAAGGGACTCCCCGGCCCAGGGCAGTAGTAGCCGCCGTGGCCCGAGTGGAATGGGCCCTCAGCCCAACGGGAGGCTCCTTCCGAGCCAAAGAGTAGCATGCCTTGATGCACAGGACGACCCACCGAGAGATGGTTCGTTTCTGTACCGCCCTTCCCTTCTTCTCACCCACGTAGCCAACAAACAATTGGTCATCCACCCGGAACTGGCGTGTGCGATCCACATAAAATGAAAGCGCACGTTTTGGGTCCAGACGATGGAGCCGCTCTTCATCCTTCGAAGGATGCGGAGGCGGGAAGAAGGAGGGTAAGGTGATGGACTGCCCGATGTGAAAAGCAGAAACTACTTTGGGCAGGAAAGAAGGCCTAGTCCTAAGAACCACCTTGTCAGGATGGACGGACATGAAAGGAGGTTTGACAGAAAGAGCCTGGAGCTCACTCACTCTCCTGGCAGAGGTGATGGCAACCAGGAAGGCCGTCTTAAGAGTGAGAAGACGGAGAGGACAGGAGTGAAGCGGCTCAAAGGGAGCACACATCAAGAATGTCAGAACCAGATTCAAGTCCCACTGAGGCATCACGAACGGAACAGGTGGATACATGTGCGTGATGCCCTTCAAGAACCTCAGTACAATAGGGGACTTGAATAAAGATGGCTGATCAGGTAGCCTTAAGAAGGCGGAAAGGGCAGAAAGGTAGCCCTTGATAGTGCCCAGAGCAGAGCCCTGCTGGGCAAGAGAAAGAAGGAAGAGGAGAACCTCGGAAAGAGGGGCAGAAAGGGGATCCACAGCCTTTGCTGTGCACCATGCCACAAATCTGTTCCACCGGCAGGCGTATACCGACTTTGTGGAGGGACGCCTGGCTGCCAGAATCACATCACAGACTTCAGGAGGCAAGTCGAATGGCCTCAACTGTCGCCGCTCAATCTCCACGCATGGAGGTGGAGGCTGGACAGGTTCGGGTGGAGGACCGTCCCCTGCTACTGCGACAGAAGGTCCTCCTGAAGGGGCAGGCGGATCGAGGGACCGACTGACATGCTGAGTAGCTCGGGATACCAGTATCTTCGAGCCCAGTCCGGAGCCACAAGGATAACTTGGGCCCGGTCGCGCCTGATCTTCTTCAGCACTCTGGGCAGAAGTGGTATAGGCGGAAAGGCGTACAACAGACCGCAACTCCACTCGCGCCGAAAGGCGTCGCCGAGCGAGTGCCGTCTTGGAAACTCCAACGCGCAGAACTGATGACATTGTGCGTTCTCTTCTGTGGCGAATAGATCTAACCAAGGCTCTCCCCATTGCTGAAAGAGGCCTTTCGCCACGTCCGAGTTCAGACGCCATTCGTGATCCACCGAGCACCGACGGCTGAGTTCGTCCGCCCTGGCGTTCAGAGAACCTGCCAGGTGTTGAACCGTCAGAGTCACGCCCTGACGTTCCAGCCATTGCCAGAGGCGCAGAGCCTCCTGGCAAAGGGTCCACGACCCCACACCGCCCTGTTTGTTGCAGTACCACATGGCGGTGGTGTTGTCCGTGAACACCTGCACTACACTCCCGTTGACAAAGGGGAGGAATGCCTTCAGTGCTGGGGCGAATCGCCCGCAGCTCCAACATGTTGATATGGAGCCGGGACTCCGCCGGAGACCAGATGCCTCTGATCTCCGCCTCTCCCAAGTGGCCACCCCAGCCCTGGAGGGACGCGTCCGTCACAACTACGTGCTCCGGTTGGGGAAGGGAGAGGGATCTGCCTCTGACCCAATCGCGGTCCGTAAGCCACCACTGCAACTGTCTCGCAGTGCCCTCCGAGATCAGGACATGGTCGGATAGGTTGCCCTGATGCTGGGCCCACTGAAACTTCAGGTCCCACTGCAGAGCCCGCATCCGCCACCTGGCGTGATGCACCAGTAGGATGCAGGAGGCCATCAGCTCCAGAAGCCGCAGCGTCAACCTGACCGAAACCCGGGATAACGGCTGAAAGATGGGAATCAGAGCCTGAATATCCCGGACCCGCCGTTCCGGAGGATAAACCCGAAACTGCGCCGAGTCGAGAACCGCTCCGATGAAAAGGAGCTTTTGGGAGGGACACAGGTGTGATTTCGGCACATAGATGGAAAACCCCAGCTCGTGCAGGAGGTCTGCCGTCATCTGAAGGTGGTGGACGACTGTTTGGGGCGAGCCCGCCTTCAACAACCAGTCGTCGAGGTAGGGGAAGACTGAAACCCCTAACCGGCGCAGATGAGCTGCGACCACCGCCATCACTTTCGTGAACACCCGTGGGGCGCTGGTAAGGCCGAATGGGAGCACGATAAACTGAAAATGCTCGTGGCCTACCGTGAACCGCAGGTAACGCCGGTGGGCCGGCAGGACGGGGATGTGAAAATACGCATCCTGCAAGTCCAACGCTACCATCCAGTCTTGTGGGTCTAGAGCAGCCAAGACCTGAGCCAAAGTCAACATCTTGAACTTCTCCTTCCGGAGGAAGCCGTTGACGTCCTTGAGGTCCAAGATAGGACGGAGGCCTCCTTTGTCCTTCTTGGGCACCAGAAAGTAGTGGGAGTAGCAACCACACCCTACTTCTGGCCCAGGAACGCGCTCAATGGCCCCCTTGGCCAAGAGGGCCGTAACTTCCTCCTGCAGAAGTGTCAAGTGGTCCCCCGACACACGGTGGTTCTGCGGTGGCATGGCTGGAGGAGTGGACTCGAAGGGGAGGGAGTAGCCCCTTCGGACGAGCTGCAGCACCCACCTGTCCGATGTAATCGCGCGCCAGCGGGAGTGGTGATGGCGAACCCTGCCACCCACTGGCGTCACGTGAGCTCGTAAGCTCGGACTAGGAAGATTTGGAGGCTGCAGCGGGGGGAGGTGTGGACTGACCTCGCCGCTGCCCTCTACCGCCACCACGGCGGAATCCACGGCCGCCACCGCGCTGGGGAGCGTTCTGCGGCGCGTGGCTGGCGGCTCGCGAGGGACCGCCCCTTCCTTGGCCACGAAAGGGGCGAAACGAACCCGTCTGCTGGCGCTGGGTCGAAAGACCCAAGGACTTGGCCGTGACCCTTGAGTCCTTGAAGCGCTCAAGCGCGTTGTCCGCCTTGTCACCGAACAGGCGACTGCCATCAAATGGCATGTCCATGAGGGCATTCTGGACGTCTGGCGAGAAGTTGGCAGATCTCAGCCAAGCATGGCGACGAATCGCCACCGTCGTGGACATAGCCCGTCCCAGCGAGTCGGTCGTGTCAAGACCACACCTGATCGAGTACCTCGCCGCGTCCCGGCCTTCAACCAAGGCCTGGTTGAGCTTGTCCCGCACTTCCTGTGGGCATTGCGGCAGACACTCCGCGACCGTATCCCACAGGGAGTGGGTGTAGCGGTCCAAGAGGCACGCGGTATTACAAGACCGCAGTCCAGCGCTCAAAGAGGAAAAGACCTTTTTGCCAAATTGGTCATACCGCTTCGATTCCCGATCGGGCGGGGCCGACGGGAATGCGGACTGTGAAGTGGAGGCCTGGATCACCAGACTCTCCGGGGAGGGATGGGTGGAGAGGAAGGCAGGGTCGTCCGAGCACGGACGGTGACGCCTGGCAACGTTCCGGTCAACCGGCGCGCCGGAAGCGGGCCTGGACCAGGTGCCCAAAAGGACATCCGTCAGGGCCTCATTAAACGGCAGCAGAGGCTCCTGAGGGCATGACTGCGGTTTAAACACTTCTGTCAGAATGTTAGGTTTGACCTTAGCGACGGGGAGCTCAAGGCGCAAGGCCTTGGCAGCCCTCATCAGGACCACCGAATAGGCAGCCCCCGCCTCAGACGCCACAGGGGAAGGCGAGACAAACCCAGGGTTGGGCGACTCGTCCAGGCCACTGGCATCACCCAAGTCACCTACCCAGTCCACGTCATACTGGCAGGCACGGGATAAAGGGTCCTCAGACCCCTCCCAACTCTCTCCATACTCGTCCTCATCGCCGTAGTCTGGGTCGACGATATAGACTGGCTCCTCAGGGTCAATGGGCCCCATCGGCGCCGGATCCGGCGTCGGACGACGCCGGTCCGACTCCGCGTCAGGAGTCAGAGAGGGAATGGGGGTGGCGCCGCGCGGCGCCGGCGCCCCGACGCCGGCCGGAGCCGACGGCGGAGTCCCGACGTCGCGCGGAGGCGGCACCACGGGATGGCCCAACGGAATCGACGCCGGAGAGGCCGGTAGACCAGCCGGCGACGAACCTGAGGGGCCCAGCGGCGCCGGGGCCGGAGCCACCGGCGGCGTCGGGGCAGGAGCACCCGAACCGCTCGGGCCCCCAGACGGGACCGACGGGCCCGCAGGCGCCGTAGGCCCCGCCGGAGGAGACCTCGCCGGAGGAGACCTCGCCCTCATAGCCATGAGGAACGCATCAATCTCCTCGCGCGACGCGCCTTCCCCAGGGACCGACGGGTATGGGGCAGACGGCGTCGGCGACCCACGCGGGGCCGCGGGGGTGGGGCCACCCGAACCCCCGGCCGCATCACGCGGGCGTCGGGGGGAGTCGGGGGTGCGATGACGACGCCCTGACTTCTTACGCTTACCTGACGAACCGGAGGAATGGTGGCGACTCCCGGAGCGCTCATGGCGGCTCCGCGATCGTTCCCTCGACCTCCGACCGGACCGGGACCGCTCTCGACGCGGGGCCGACACTCGGAGCTTGAGAAGCTTGCGGGACCGCTCCCGCCTAGCTTTACCAGTCAAGGCCCGACAGTCGACGCAGGACTCCACGTCGTGGTCCGCGCCCAGACACCGGAGGCAGAGTCGATGGTGGTCGGTGACCGACATCAGGCGGTCGCACCCGTCGCAACTCTTGAAACCGGGCATCCTACCGGCACCGTAGAAGAATTAGGATTTAACAAAAACTTGGTCAAAAGACCGGAGTACTGCTCTTCGGATCTGCGCTAACTGGCGCGGAAAAAAGAAGAACTGACGTCAGCGCGCGGAGGCGGCGTCTATATACTCCAGCGACGTCATCACGGCGCCGACGACGGACGCGGAGCCGCAGGGGACGCCTGCAGACGACGCCTACCGACGCGCAGGGGTACTGCTACGCAAAAGTTTCCGGATCCAGACTGACGCCTGGGGATATTCTAAGGTAAGGAATCTAATACTAACCTGTTTCTTTCAGATCTTTAAATCATACAGTCGATTACTTACCTGTGAACCGTTAACCTTTTTTCCCTCCATAGGATAACATTGACCCTTTTTCTCCAAAAAGCTTTTGTGTGGATTTTTGAAATCTAAAAATATTCTTTAAAAATCGTACAAATAACCAAAACATGTTTACTTACCTGTTTGCAGGAAATGTCCCAGCACTGAGTTAGAAAAGTAACGTGAAAAGTAATTTACATGCAATTTACTGGAAAAACCTATTCATTTCAATGTACTGCTCCAAAAAGTTTCTAAGTGTGGAGTTTTGAAATCTAAAAATATTCTTTGAAAATCATGCGAATAACCAAAACGGAATTACTTACCTGTTTCCAGGCAATGTCCCAGTGCTGAATCAAGGTATCCAGCACTGAGTTAGAAAAGTATCGTAAAAAGTAACTTACCTGTAATTTACTGAAAAAGCCTATTCATTTAGTTTCAAATATTTTTTTATTTTCTGACGAAAACACATACTACAGGGCTATGTGCAACACAGCATTAAGCCTACAACCCTATCCAGGGCCGGCCGCGTGACATGGCAATACATTAGCAACTGAAGAAGTCCATACAGTGAGCTAGATTATACACAGCGTTGCGCCTACAACCCCAGAGGGGCCCGCCGCATTACATAATGCAGAGTGTGGTGCCATCTGACCCCGTGGTACGGCAAGAATCCTAAGGTCCATCTTTGTAACGAACAGGCAACTAGCCCAAACTCGACAATCGGGCCAACAGGACCCAGTAACCCAAAGAGAGTCAGAGAGAGGAAAGAAAAGGGCAGGCGAGATAAGCCTATTCATTTCAATGTACTGTATTTGCTAAGTGTTGCAGCTTATTGCATCCCCTGTAAATCAAACAAAGTTCAATTTCTATTGCATTTTCAAACTGTTCTATATCCAGTAACTTATTACTGAAAAGTATTTAATGCTTACCTGTGCCAGGCTTGCTTCTAAAAATAAAACAACAGTATATATTTTATACAAACACAATTGGCCTAGAGTTCAGTTATTTAGTGTGTGACTTCATTTGCTGACTGAGTGTGTAAATCAAATGCTTAACAATGTCCTCTGATACTGCCTTACTACTCGACCACTCTACCACAATTAGAGTAAGGTTCTATCTAACTTTAACCTCTGCCTACCTCTGGGGTCACTTGGTCTCTATACACACACTATACCTCATTTTGGTGTAGTATATATATAGAGCCAGTTTCCTACACTTATATAGTAATTAACTTTAAGAACCCAGTTTGTCTTGACTACCATAGCTTATTCCTCTTTTGACAACGTCCTTATTTTTGGATGTTTCATGCCCACTACGCTTTACCGGATTTTACTTCTTCTTTGGCAAATGCACTTCACAATAAACTTTATTGCCCTGAAGAAGCCCATGTTTGGGCGAAACGCATTAGCTGTCTCTAAAGATGTTCACCAATCGTGTTTGAAATAAAGAGATACAGAGACATCGACAAACGACTATTGATTATTTATCAATTTGTACACCTTGCATTGTGTTACTTGCCGCTTGAATCTATTGCCTCTCATCTATTTTCTGTTTATACTGAAAGCCGTAGCATATATAGTCAAGTTTTAAAAGTTTAAAAGGTCAATTTGATTCTCTCACACTAACCTCAGGTAAAGTGTTACTGCAGTACGTAGACAATCTCTTGATCGCTTCTGACACTGAAGAAGGTTGCAAAGATGCAACAGTCAAATTATTGCTACATTTGGCGCAGCAAGGACATAAAGTGTCCCTTTGAAAGTTTCAATATTGTCGACAGGAGGTCACCTACTTAGGTCACTTACTGTTGAAGGAGGGAAGGAGACCAAGACCTGAATGCATTAGTGCTATTGTTAAAATGTCCATCCCCAAGACTCAGCGGGATGTGCGAGCTTTCTTAGGCATTACTTCGTATTGTCACAACTGGATTCCTAACTATTCTTTACTAACAAAACTGCTGCTGCAAATAACCACTAAAGATGTGCATAAACCCTTGCCCTGGGTGCCTGAATGTCAACAAGCTTTTGAGCAATTAAAGGTTGGACTTTGCTCTGCGCCTGTGCTTGGTAAGGCCGTTCGTGTTGTATGTATACGAGATGGCTGGTTGCGCGCTCTCTGTCCTGACACAAGCCTTTGGAGGTAAGCAGAGGCTGTGTGCTTATTTATCTGCTCTGCTTGATAACGTCGTGAGAGCCCTCCTGAGCTGTCTATGAGCAGTGGTGGCTGTGGCTGTCTCTATCTGACAATCAGCAGGGCTCGTACCTTGATACCGATCTCACAATTATGGTACCTCATGCTGTGGATACCCTTTTGAACAGAACAAAGACGCACCACCTCACCAGTGCACGTCTGACTGGCAATGAGCTGACCCTATTTGCACAACAAGTCACCATCAAAAGATGTGCCACCCTGAACCCAGCCATGTTACTACCTCTCCCATCTGAAAGTGAGGAAATAAACACACATGATTGTGTTTTTCAGACTGAAGAGGAGACAAAGGGACAGGTAGAGCTGACGAATATTCCCCTATCTGAACCCCAAGGTAAGCTATATGTTGATGGCTCTTGTTTCAAATTACCGGATGGCACAATAACTGCGGCATATGCAATCACTACCTCATACACAGTTATCGCGACATCACAAGTTCCCTATAAATAGGCTCAAGCTGCAGAGTCAGTTGCTCTTCTTCGAGCTTGTTCTTTGAGTGAGGGACTGACTGTCAGTATTTATACTGACAGTCAGTATGCCTTTGGAGTTGCCCACAATGCTGGGCGGCTCTGGGCGGAGAGAGGATTCCTGACTTCACATGGATTAAAGATCCAGAATGGTCCATTGATACACAGAGGCTTTTGTCAGCTCTGACACTTCCCAAGAAATTAGCAGTAGTGAAGTGCAGCGCCCATAAGGCAATCTCTGACGATGCAGGAAGGGGAAATGCATTTGCAGATCTAACAGCTAAGGAGACAGATCAAACAAAAATGAAAAGAATGTTTGTGGCAGGTCCTGCTAGATGGGTACCCTGAGTTACTATGTTGGAGGACACACTGGATAGTGTCAAAGAAATACAGAGTGAGGCATCAATTGAGGAGCTAGCGGTATGGCAGGAAAGCACAGCACGTTTAGACGAAGATGGATGCTGGACGGATAAGTCAGGAAGCAAAGATGGATGTTACCGAATGCCTATGTCCTCCCTGTAGTCACTATGGCGCACGGGCCAGCTCACATTAGTGCCAAGGGCATATGCAAACTATTAGACTCCGTGTGGCAGAATGATAACATCCCAAAGATAGCCGCTCATTACAGCTTTGGCGATGGCGAAAGCCCTAATGAAGGAGTTCTTTCCCTGCTTCAGTTTGCCTGTTTGATTTGGAGTGACAATGGCAGTCACTTCAATTCAAAAGTCATCCAGTTGGTGTGTGATGAGTTACAAATTAGACAGAAGTTTCACGCTGGACACCACCCCCAGTCAGCAGGGTTGGTTGAGAAGTACAATGGTACTCTCAAACTGAAAAAGGCAAAAATTCAAGAAAGCACAGGATTGAAGTGACCTGATGCTCTACCGTTAGCCCTTCTGTCAACCACGGCTATGGCTCATACTAGGACAGGATTGTCGCCATATGAGGTCGTGTTTGGCTGCCCAGCAAATTTTTGGGGCATCCTGTAGGAGAGTAGGGTCTGCTTCCTATGGTCACCCCCACTTTTTGCTTTTGCTTCTCTGATTTTCGACTTAGATGTGGCTGTGGGCCTGCTGATCAGACCCACAGCCCAGATGCACTCTCTCTAAATTTACACCATGTACTTTAGGTACATCAACAATTGGGAATTGGTTCACCTTATCAGCCCCTGTATAGTGTACCCTAGGTACCCACGGCATAGGTGCATCCAAGGCCTACCATGGGCTGCAGCATGTATTATGCCACCCCTGGCTGGCCATCCAAACTGACACACTGGCTAATCACTCAGCTGGGGCAAGGTCGTGTAATCACCCCTTGCTTAGGTATAGTATACCTATATCTAACCTTATATATAGACACACAGTAACCTTTAAGTCACTCCTATGGCAGGCCTTAACAATCCTGGAGCCAGAGTGCTTGGTTATGTGTGAGATGGTGCTCTAGCATGAGCTGAGCCTGTCTGCAGCTTTCTGAACCATGTCCTTATAGCTGTTCTATGATATTGCCATACCATATACTCTAAAGTGCATTATAATCCTCGTGGTTAATGCTAACTTTGGTTTGGTTTGCTTTGGAATGCAACCCCCTTTGCCAATTCTGGCGACGGGGTTAGCATTCCACCCTTCTAGAGGGAGAAGACATGTTAGTTCTGACTATCTCGATTAAAGTTAACCCGAGCCCCAGCATCACAAAATGGATGCTGCTGCCACAGACACAAGTCTGACCTCCTGCTGCTGGGAGTCCTTCCAGTCACAGAGGTTTGGACAATAGGTTTCCTGCCTGGAGAGGTGCGAGCACCACCCCAGACAGGACTTTGTGTATTGGGACAGGGAGGGCTGAATAGAATGAGACACTGCCTGGGGCACACTAGGTGCTCCATGCATACCCCAGTTCAAACCGGTTGCTGGGGCACTCCAGCCCCAGCTCTGGCGCGAAACTGGACAAAGGAGAGGGGGTGTAACCACCCCCCTTCCTGGTCCCACCCACAGGAGGGACCTAGAAAGTAATCCAGCCCCTTTTAGTTGTATAAAGGTAGGAGCTGAGCCCCAGGACTTTAGATTTGATCCTGAACTGAAACTTGAAACAAAACTCTGGACCTTCGACGTTCTGCTGAAGACTGAAGAATCTCCCTTGTGGCCAAGGAGTGACCACCCTGGGCAACCAGGCACCATCCAGAAAATCAACGGCTTGCTTTGTCGACGCGTACCGTCGGAACCCGAGCACAGAGCCCGACAAGACCCAGACTTCCAGACCTCTCTTCACGTCTGCAGCATAGCTGAGATCCGTGGAGGCGACGAGACACGCGGGACCGGCCATCTTGAAAAGTCTACGACTTGCTAACTGTGCAGCTCCTGAGGAATCCTCGAAGCTGTGCACTGGGGATTGAGAAGCCCCGAATCCGAGCTCCACCTGCACCAAAGATCAGCCCTCCACGAGTTCTGCATGGGGCCCTTCTGCTTGTGTTCTGTTCGACGCGTTGTCCGGTTGCTGGCCCGCTGGCTAGTAGCCTCTGTGACGACAATCCCTTTGAACCAACTCGCTGGTCTGGTTGCTCCAGACTGTCCCATGCCTCCCTACAAAGGTGAGGCTTCTTAGATGTTGCTGGTCTGCATCAGAAGCCTTCTTTGAATCCTGCGTGGGTTGCCTTTGCCAAGGCTTGTTGACTCCAATCCGGCAGTCGACCCCTCCATCTGCGAGAACCTTCGTGGGACAGCTCCTCTCCAGCACCTGGTCGTCGTCGACGCCTCCTGGTCCGGTCCGTGTGGCTGCAAAGACAAGCTTCAAGACAGCACCTGATTGCTCCTCGACGTCGTCTGGTTCCTTCCTAGTTCCATCCGGTCACTGGCTAGTGACCCAGACTCTGTCCCCTCTGCTTTCAGGTCCTCTTCATCCTTGATCCACCCTTGGATCCACCCGGACATGGTCGCCTGCAGCATCTTTTCCTCCAGGCTCCATAGGACTCAACGACGAAACCCGACACATCTTCACACCTATGCACCCGCCGTCCGTGGGTGAGGTAACGAGAGTACTTCAGTGCTCCCAAGGGTATTGACTATCCAAGTGTCTAGGTTTTTAGTTGTTTCCTTCTAGCTAGACAGGAAGTGTCCTAAATCCTTATTTTTTAAACTTCTAAGTTCCCATTGACTTAACATTGACTCTCGCGTGTGTGTAAAGACACTGCACGCGCCGCGTGTGTGTAAAGACACTGCACGCGCCGCCTGTGGGCCTCCTACTCCTAACCTAAGGGTCAGATAGTGTAGCCCCAGCGATTCTCTAGGCCCTAGGCCTTTCCTTTTCTCGTACTTATACCACTTTCTTAGTATATGGTTTGCTTCGCCCCTAGGGCCTAACTGTATTTTGTGCAACTTAACCGCTTCAGCGCGGCGCAAATTTTCGCGCTGTGCTGAGCGTTCTAATGAGCCAACGGGCTCATGACGGAACGGTTCCGTCATGAGCACAGGCCAACCGACGCTCATGATGGAACGTAGGAGTGTGTTAGTAAATAAATACATATATATTATATATATATATACTGTGTGGTGTCCTTTCATTTGATATTCAAGGGGTTACATATGGTAAAACAGCTGGCTTTACACGCCCTCAAGAGTCTTTTAGCCTAAGACTGTTCTGTCCACGCTACCACTAGGATAGCTGGTCTATAAGGTTGACTTACAACCATCACCATAAGGGTTGTTTGGACTGGTGCAAAGTGCTCACTAGAATAGTGAACATCATATACCAGGCCAACTTCTCACAGATCCCACGACCGAAGCACTTTTACGACATTGAGTATCCTTTGTTAGTGGATTATCTTTATGAATTGACAAAACATTTGCGTTCTATTAATCAACAGAAACAAGAGACTTTGCCACAGCAAACAGAGGGCCTGGGGCACACCATCCGACCTGTACTTGTACTGCATTTTCAGAGACGAGCGAGTGAGTGCCGCGTTTGGTCTTCTTCAGCACTCTGGGCAGAAGTGGTATAGGTGGAAAGGCGGTCTGTTGTACGCAACTCCACGCGCGACGAAAAGCGTCTCCGAGCGAGTGCCGCCTTGGAAATTCCAACGTGCACAACTGATGACATTGCGCGTTCTCTTCGGTGGCGAATAGATCTAACCAAGGCTCTCCCCACTGCTGAAAGAGACCAAGTGCCACGTCCGAGTTCAGACGCCATTCGTGATCCATCAATTACCGGCGGCTGAGTTCGTCCGCCATGGCGTTCAGAGAAATGGCCATGTGTTGAACCACCAAGGTAATGCCTTGATGTTCCGCCCATGTCTAGAGGCGCAGAGCCTCCTGACATAGGGTCCAGGACCCCACCCCACCCAGTTTGTTGCAATACCACATGGCGGTGGTGTTGTCCGTGAACACCTGCACTACACTTCCCCAGACAGAGGGAAGGAATGCCTTCAGTGCAAGTAGGATCACCCGAGCTCCAGAAGGTTGATATGGAGCCGGGACTCTGCCGGAGACCAGAGGCCTCTGATCTTCGCCTCTTCCAAGTGGCTTCCCCATCGCAGTAGGGACGCATCCGTCACCACTATGTGCTCCGGTTGGGGAAGGGAGAGGGATCTGCCATCGACCCAATCGTGTTTTGTGAGCCACCACTGCAGTTGTCGTGCAGTGACCTCAGAGATCTGGACATGATCGGACCGGTTGCTCTGATGCTGTACCCTCTGGTACTTCAGGTCCCACTGCAGAGCCGGCATATGCCATCTGGCATGTCGCATTAGGAGGATGCAGGAGGCCATCAGGCCCAGGAGCCGGAGGGTCATCCTGACTGAAACCCGGGATAGAGGCTGAAAGATCGGAATCATAGCCTGAATATCCCAGACTCGCTGCTCGGGAGGATAAACCCGAAACTGCGTCGAATCCAGAATGGCTCTGATGAAGGGGAGCTTCTGAGAGGGACTCAGGTGCAACTTCGGCACGTTGAGGGAGAACCCCAGCAAATGTAGGAGGTCGGCCGTAGTCTGAAGGTGGGTAACCACTGCCTGGGGCAAGCCCGCCTTCAACAACCAGTCGTTGAGGTAGGTGAAGACTGACACCCCTAACATGACAACCGAGGGGCACTGGTAAGGCCGAAGGGGAGCACAGTAAACTGAAAATGCTCCTGGCCCACCGTGAACTGCAGGTAATGCCGGTGGGCCGGCAGGACGGGAAAGTGAAAATACGAGTCCTGGAAGTCCAACGCTACCCTCTAGTCTCCAGGGTCGAGGGCAGTCAAGACCAGAGCCAGGGTTAGCATCTTAAATTTCTCCTTCCGGAGGAAGCGATCCACGTCCCGGAGGTCCAAGATAGGACGCAGACCCCCTTTGTTCTTCTTGGGGACCAGAAAGTAGTGGTAATAGCAACCACGTCCTACTTCGCACTCGATGGCCTCCTTGGCCAAGAGGGCCGCAACTTCCTGATGGAGAAGAGCCAAATGATTCCCCGACATGCGGTGGCACCGAGGTGGCATGGCTGGGGGTGGGGACTGAAAGGGAAGGGAGTAACCCGTGCAGATTATCTGCAGCACTCATTTGTCTGCCGTAATCTCGCGCCAACGGGGGAGGTGGTGGCGGACCTGCCACCCACCGGCATGGGGTGCTCCCTGAAGCTCAGATTAGCAGGGTTTAGAGGCGGAAGCAGCAGGGGTGGAGGTGGGTGGACCCGCACGCTGGTTCCCCGCCTTGCCCCTGCGGAAACCGCGACCTTGCTGTGGCTGGTTCTGCACAGGCCTAGTGGAAGGGCGCGCCTGGGCGCCTCAACCCTTGTGGTAAATAAATAAATAATACCCTATTTTTTACTAGGCATATATCATAACAGATAGCTCAATAAATAAGAGTCAAGATTCGAGGTAGTAGGAGTTTCTGCAGGTTTATTACAGCATAAAGGACAGGGACAGGACAACCTGCATAAGAACAGAATGAAAGGGCTAGAGTGGCCCGGCAGCTGCCGGGGCTGGGTCTGGGATGAGCGCGCTAACTTTCAATAACAATGCAGGAACATATATACATAGCGCGAACACATAGCATTACATTGCAGTAGGCGTAGCAGTGGGTGGAGCAGAAGGCGTGACGCGTAACAGTCGCGAAAGATAACAGTAAAAGTAGGTGTAACTGGGAGTATACATAGACATGTGATGCAAACGTAACAGAATATGTCATGAATGGGGCGGAAACATAGGAGGGGGCTACCTAAGGAGCCGGGACCTCTAACCTGGTGGTGCGCGTAAACTGGCAATGACGTGTTACTAGGAGAAGCTGGGGGCTATGAACTCTGTGCTAGGAGCAGAGACTAAAGTCTGGAGGGTCGGAGCGACATGTACCTAAACCCTATCTGGTATCTGATGTTTAGGGAACATGTTGACATAAACTATAAGTCATGAGGGGAAAAGCTAACTGACTCTAAGACTGGAGCATACATTTATTCTACATGTAGTGCGTGATGAAGAATATTAAATGACCATTAAATACAGTATTTCTCTAACGTGGAGACGAATGGGCTAGACAATGACGGAAACTATTGATGCAGTTCAGTAGCTTAGGAATGCAGAGAAGGAGGACTGAACTGATAACTGGAACTATAACATACTTTTGGCAGACTCAGAGGCAGAGCCAAGCTACACCGGGCACTGCGAGGCAGGAAGTAAGTGAAAGGTCGAGGATACAGGTGGGGGCTGGATCGCTCCTTAGCGAGGCTTCAGGAGACAGGAGCTGAATCTAGGGACCGGGCCCTGTTGAGGCCTGGAAACAGGGACTTTATAATGGAATAACGTGCACACTGGGAAACGTGGCAACGTAACTTTACATAGGCCTGATATTCGTAGTATTCACGAGGACTGTAAACTGGCATACTAGAGGTGGACACAACTGTAATTGCGTCATTAATCGGACATGGGGAATAACATATGCATATTGGTCATGCACACATAACATATGATGGATGAGGCGTAGGGACACAGAACATGGCAAAATTTACTTTTCCACAATCCCTCCTTGTCACTACGTTTCCATCAGGAAACATCAATTTTCATGATACCATCTATCATTTCATACAGTACCATTTGCTCGTCTCGAATTGTCTTGGAACGAGTTTTAGAACGGGGCTTGGGACTAGGAATACAAGAGGTAGCACACATGCTGCAAATCGCAGGGCCACATTGTATACAGAGGCAGCAGCTGAATATGATCGCTACTGCAATACCTAGAAAGGACAGGACTTTCCATCCCCAGGCGGAAATTATATTCCAGAACCAACCGGACCATGTCCAGGTGCCTGGATCTTGGTGTAACAGATGGGCAATTTTATGGAGTCTGGTTATAGCTGAATAAACAGACGGCGCGTTATTTGGAATGAAAATGCAGCAACTAGATCCGATGACTCTACAGGCCCCGCCCCTATCGGCCAGTATGACGTCAAGGACGAGACGATTCTGTAAAACGACAAATCTCATAGCAGATTGCTCTTCAGTTAAGTTACCTAGAGCAGAGGCAGTCTCATTGACTACTGCTTCAAGGGTTCTGGTTAACCTACGAATTAGCTTACTATTCTGGACAGGTCCTACAAAGAAGAAGAAACCTTTATTGAAATCTGTATACTGTTCTAGAGTAGTTTCAGTATAATCGACAATCGGGGACTCCCTTCTATGTCTAATGTGTACTAGATGTGTGTTTCTGTGATAATCAGATGGTGCTAGGAAAACAGGTGGCAGTAGGAAGGCAATGTAACAGGTTCCCTCCCAATCGAGGGGCAGACGAACATATGCGGTCTGACCACAAACAAAATAAGAATGACGTGAGGCTTTGAAAATAGATTTCCCACTGTCACTATACTGGATAATAGTAGTACAATCACTATGTCCTACGTGTACAGAACCATAACTACGGACACATAATTCGCCTTTGACTGGTAGTACTGAAATAGCAGGTAAGTCTGGAGTGGTATCAGACTGAACATTCAGGACCATGAAATTGACGAATAATTACCTAAATTATAAACTTCATTTTCTAGATCTAAACCTGTTCTGTGGGGGAAACCTTGCTTGTCTGGGAAACATGTGCTGTTAAGAAAAGACATATCTGTTGAGGATGACGTTAACATGGACCATGCTCCACATGAACCATTATGCGAAAATGGGTAAGGAAAAAGTGGCAGAACTCCCTTCGGTGTCTGGAAAGGGGGGAGTCGACCACACACCCAACAATTAGTGGCATTGCTGGTCTGGTGTGAATAATGTAACATGCGGATGAATGAGTTGTTGCGCATAGCGAGGCGGTAAGAATATTCGTGAGGAGGCAGATCACTAAACGTGTGCTCTACTGTAGCATTAGCAGACTTATTTACATGAGGAACTGGAAAATACAGGAAAAATGCATAACTGGTGCAGGAAATCATAATGCTGATGAATAATATGAAACTTAGAAAAACGATACATTGAATTGAACTTTGTCTGACTCTCTCACTATGGGGGTCTATTTTATACATGTCAGAAACAGTCCAACCGTTTCACCTAGGGGAGGACTTATACAATCAAACTGACTGACTTACTAGACCGGAGCTTTTCCTTATACTCCTGTTGCGGAGTTTTCTCTAACAAGGGAGGGGTTGTAATAATGTCTTTTGCGGGACAGTCCTTTAAAACAATGTCTTGGCAGTCTTTAAAATCCTGGGAATCCTTGGAAATGTTTTTAGAAACGGGTTTCAATCCTTTGAAAAGTTTTACATGAGAAAGATGGACCCACCCCTTCCTGCCTTCCAACTTGACGGCAGTACGGGTGGCCAAGAGGACCTGACGTGGCTCCTTCCAACGTGGTTCCAGCGGACTTGATCTGTCAAAATTTCTGATCATCACCAAGGAGCCTGGAACGATTTCATGCGGTGCCACCTCGGTATTGTCTGGAAATGCGGCGGCAACCTGTGAACGACATGAGTTGAGGGCAGACATCAAGGAAGCTAGGTAATCTGTCAGCATATTACAGGAAACATCAGTAATACTTCGGGGTCTAGGAGTACCCCACATGTTAGGGGGGCGGCCGAATACGACCTCATACGGGGACAGACCTGATCTAGAATGTGCGACCATACGCATATAAAACAAAGCGACTGGCAGAGCTACTAACCAGTCCACACCCTTGTCTTTACAAACTTTAGCAATACGGATTTTCAGAGTCTGATTATGTCTCTCGACTAGACCAGCTGCTTCAGGATGGCGTACACAATGGAACTTCCACTGGTACCCTAACAACAGGGAAACGTGCTTCATGAGTTCAGATGAGAATGGCTGACCGTTATCAGAATATACGACTCTAGGGAGTCCGTATCGAGGGAAGAATTCACGAACCAACTGCTTAGCAGTGGTCGCGGCTGTGTAATCCGGGACTGGATATGCTTCTGTCCATCTGGACAAAGCGCATACAACTACAAGGACATACTTGAAACCTCGACATCGCTCCATCTGAATATAATCCATCTGGAGGACCTCAAAAGGGTGGTCAGGGGGCTGGAAACCACCTTGTTCCACCGGGACACTTTTACCTGGATTGAACTGGCAACATATCATACAGGTACGGACTTTCTGCTTGGCTGCAGCTCGTAAATGCTTGTTGAACCAAATGTTCTGGATACTGTCTAGCATTGCTTTTTCTCCTAAATGTGCTGGACTATGGGCGGTATTAATAATGACTTGAACCATAGAGTCGGGGAGAAACCATGTGGCTCTACCCTTCGTTAACCATCCTTGATCTGTCTGGACCCCTCCTTGTTCAGACCATTTCTTGATTTCATCGGGAGTAGCATGTAACTGGATATCTATGACATCTTGTGTAGGGTCCTTAACTGTCATACATGTAGTCGGATCTGGAGTGTGTGTCATGTTAACTGGACTGTCTGGAGTCTGTGCTGTAAGCTTGGCTGTGCGATCTGCTAGATCGTTACCTTGAGAAATAATGTCAGTAACTTTCGTATGTGCTTTGCATTTCATGATAGCAATAGATGTCGGTAAGTGTATGGCATCTAACAGAGCTTGAATAAGGAAACCATGCTGAATCTTGGTTCCATGAGAAGTCATGAAACCTCTCTCCTGCCAGAGCACTCCGAAGTCGTGTACAACTCCGAATGCGTAACGTGAATCTGTGTAAACATTAACTTTCAGGTTCTTGGCATGTATACAGGCTTGTGTCAGAGCGACTAGCTCTGCTGCTTGAGCGGACAGAGTGTCAATACGGTGTGTCTCAATAACTTCAATGTCAGTAGTCACTGCATACGCGGCGACTAAATCTCCTGTACTAGTTCTCATACATGAACCATCCACATAAAGTGTCAGGTCGGGATCTGGTAACGGAATATCTGTCAGATCTTGTCTTGGCTTTGTCGTAATGTTAACTACTTCCACACAGTCATGTGTGTCTGGATTTGAATTAACTGATGGTAACAGTGTAGCAGGATTCAGGATGTTGCAGCGTCTAATTTCTATGTGTGGCTGGAACAGTGTCAATTCGTAACCTGTTAAACGTGCAATTGTTAAGTGCTGAGTTTGTGTTCGGTTTAAAAGAACTTCCACGGAATGTGGGACTTGTACTGTCAGGGAGTGTCCTAAAACTATGGAATCACTTTGTCTGACAGCTAGTGCTGTGGCTGCAACTGACTTGAGGCACGCAGGCAACGCCTGGGCGACTGGATCTAGTGTGCTCGAAAAATAAGCACAGGGCTTGTACTGTCCTGCATGATCTTGTGTGAGAACAGATAATGCTGTACCTTCACGTTCAGTAACGAAAAGTGTAAAAGGCTTACTGTAGTTCGGTGTGGCTAGAACTGGAGCTTGACACAAAGCTTTCTTTAACTCGTTGAAACTAAGTGTATGATCAGATGTCCAAGGGAGGACAGTCGATACGGCTGCCTCCTGTGTCGTTAACTGTATCAGTGGCTTGGCTAGAAATGCATACTGTGGAATCCATTGTCTACAATAAGAAGTAAGGCCGATAAAGGCACGTACCTCCTTCTGGGTTCTGGGCTGGGGAAGACTCGCTATCAACTGGATACGGTCGGGTGTCAACTGCCTACCCCTCTTGGACAGTAAGTGTCCTAAGTAGACCACTTGCTGAACACAGAATTGGAGCTTCGAAGGGGACACCTTGTGCCCCATCTCGGCTAGGAAATACAGAACTGTAAGTGACGCTCGCTCGCAGTCACGTTCAGAACGGGCTGTGATCAGTAGATCGTCGACATACTGGAGCAGGGCAGTGTCAGTTGGCATGTGAATATTGTCTAGTTGTCTCTTGAGTGCTTGACTGTAAATACTAGGGCTTTCTGTGAAACCTTGAGGAGCGCGTGTAAACATATAGCTCCTTCCATTTAAACAAAATCCGAAAAGAAACTGGCTGTCTGGATGAATTGGAACACTAAAAAATGCATTCTTGAGATCAATGACAGTGAAGAACATGGCTTCGGAATCAATAGCAGTTAGCAGGGAAGAAATATCTGGGACAACTGGGTACTGAGGAATAATACATTTGTTAAGCTCTCGTAAATCAATCACTAATCGATATACTGGAGGTGCATTTGGATCAGTACGTTTCATGACTGGAATGATCGGAGAATTGCATACATTGGAGTCAGTTTCTACAACTACTCCTTGAGCCATGAGCTCGTCAATAATTTTGGATAAGGCTGCTACAGCCTCAGGTGGCAGTCTGTACTGTCTGATTCGGGGTAACACTACACCTGGTTTGAGAGTCACACGATGGGGTGTGATTTGCATATAACCTACATCAGTTGGACCTTGCGCCCATAAATGCTGCGGAACTTGAGACAGTCTGGAATCAAAATCACGTAATACATAGTGACCCTTAAAGTCACGTAGGAACAATCGTATTCCCTCTGGGGAACAGCAAATAACTGCACCTAATTCTTTCAGTGTCTTAATGCCTAACAGATTTTCTGGACATGACTTAGTAAGTAACAGATCAGTAGTACGGGACAATGGACCTACTTCTAGAGTGACTGGCTTTGAAATCTCATTAACTATTGGTTTTCCTGAAAATCCAAGGGAAACATTTCTTGAGCCTGAGAGCGGAGCCCCTGGAACTTCGGCATGACTAATTGTGGTCCTACTTGCCCCTGTATCAATCAAAAACTTTCTGTCTTTCCCTAATACTTGACTATGAACATAGGGACCTTCTTGATCTACAGGTATCTCGATGAGAGGCAAGCCTACCTCCCTCTCTAGGCTGTTTCATGAATATGGCTGGTACTCTGGATACTCGGACTGTGCATACTGGTACATCTGCGATGTAACATGCTGTGTTGCAGCAATAGGCTGCGGTGCGGTAACTGTCTGTGGTGCATTCTGTGACTGAGGAATCTGTGAAACTTGTTCTTGTCTAGGCGGTCGTGGTCTTTCTTTAGTCTTACCAGTAGCTATGTTATGTTTCAGAACTGCACACTCGTTTATAAAATGACCTGGCTGTTTACAATAATTGCAGTTCCCTTTAACGGGAGCTGCAGGATGACTGGCTTGATTCGGACCCCTCTTCTGGCTGTCTTGAGGAACAGATTGTGCAACTAGCACTTTCATTTTCGTGTCTTTCATACGTTTTCTCTCGTGTTCTTGTTCTTCTCTAATTCTGTTCTGGTGGTACTGGAGCATCTGGAGCATCTGGGACGGGGTATTTGCTTGCCAGGTGCTTTCGACTTTCAAAACTCGGTTTTTAATTTGTGGGCTTGAATTCTCGACTAATTTAGTAACGAAAAGGTGAGGGTATGACTCACTACTTGTCTTGAGACCACTATTAATACTGAAACATTTTTCAAATCTAGAATAAAAATCACTAATATCTTCATCTTGTTTCTGTTTACAGGCTGAGATTGCATCCCAGTCTTCTTTTCTCGTTGTCAATAATCTGGGTAAAACTTGAATCAATAATTCTGGTAATTCTTTACATTTATCTCCAAGACCGGTACCTGGTACTCGTGCCTTGTCTTCTGCTTCTAGAACTGCCCAATCTATCTTTTTCTCTCCCACCTCCCATTCTTTTTCCTTTAGCTTTTCATATACCCCTGCGGGTAACAGGACCTTTAACATTTTAATGATATCTGGGTAAGTGTATTCTCCCATACGGAGCATGTCTTTTAATTCTCTATGGAACCCTGCTGGATCTTTGTCATGACAGGGAATTAATTTCTTCATCTCGAGGAGTTCCATCTTTGTGATTGGAGTGTATACAAACACTCGTTGCATTTCGCCACCCGTTCCTCTAACTGGGTGGACTTCTCGTAACGGATTCTGTCTGTCTATGTAAAACGGCTTACTTTCTGGAGGTGAGACATGAACAAAATGCGGGTTCAGAAACGTTCTATATTTGTGACGTTGTTCTAGAATGACACTAATTAAATCGGTACCTAGACCTCTCCATCTATACTGGAGTAACTCGTTCAGGATATCGTGTAACGGGCCTGGATCAGAATGTTGACCCTCATACAGAGTAATGAGGTGCTGGATCATATACATACCCACCAGTCGTTGCTCGGCTGGGGGCAATTTCAGAAACATTTGTGCCACTATTTCGTCTGGAAAAGTGGTAGAATCAGTAATCCATCGGACTGCTGATCGGACTAGTTCTTGTTCATGCATATTACTTAACTCACTGTAACCGATTCGTGATTTCAGAATGTGATCGGTAGCTTGAAATACTTGTTCTAGAGAACTTTGTTCTGGTGCTAAATGATGGAGAGTAAACTTGGGTTCTAGGCGTAAATGGCGATCTGGAAACCTGGATTTTCCTACATACTCTATTCTGGCGGGATTCTCGTTCTCTTCCTCTTCAGGATCAGAGATACTTTCTTTCTCGCTTACTTGTGCTGCTTGACGTTGTTCGTGTATCTTTATTATTTCTTTACGGATTTTCTTGTACATACTTTCCATAGCACCGACGGTCTTGTGCTTACCCTCGGCTATATTATCACTCCACCTTGTCAGGATTCTCATTTCGGCGGAATCTTTAGACGGGTAATCTTGTTCTCTTATTAGACAATTGATCAGGAACTTTAATATCATGAGCTGGATCTCGGCTTTCCTTTGAGACATGGCATTACTAATACTTTCTGGATCATCCCCTGTACGGATGAAACGATATATTCTGTCTAGATCTTCTTTCATATTCGGTAAGGTGACTAGATACTCGGCCACATTTCTTACGCGCAATGAATATAAAACCATATTATTCTCGCCTGGGACTGGATCATAACAGCATTCGGCAAGGGATTTCCTTATTTCTGCTACAGACTGATATCTGGGCGTCCGCTGTGACGCTTGTGCATGTAATTCGGCTAACGTTAAACGCTTGTGTGGCGGCGGGGTTTGAGGAAGACCTCCTCCTGCGGCCCCTAGACTGGAATCGTCTACTGAGGCTCTACGTCCTGGCAGAGTGGGAAATGGAACTGTAGGCTGGACTTGCATGGCGGGCTGGACCGGGGGTACCGTAGCAGGTACTCCGGTGTCTGGAGGAGCGGGAAGTGCCTGATTTACAGGGACAGGCGGAGCGCGAACAGGATTTACATATTCTGGGACTGTGTCGTCCAAATAGGATGAAATAAAAATATCAGCTGCGGTCGGTTTGTGACGTAGCTTGGTCGGAACTAACGGTGGCGGGAAATTACTGGGTGCCTCTGGGGTCGCTTTTGGCAAGCCCTCGGCAAGAAGAGGATACATACCCTTAATGAGGGCATGCCTCTGTCTGACTGTTCAGTTTTGACCTGTTCACCTATCTCGATTAATTCTCTTTCTTGGGCTCGTTCTTGGGATTCTCTACTTAACTCTGACTTTCTGATTTCTTTCTCGGTCCTTCTATGAGCTTCTTTACGCCATAACTCGATGGCATCTTTCTGTGACTGTCTGGCTTTCTTTTTCCATAATGCTTCTTCTACTCGCATGATACATTCGGCATCCCATGTGCCCGATACGGGCCATCTATACTTTTCTTCTAACTGTTTGGTATACTCTACCCATAAATCTAAATACAATATGGCGCTTATGCCATGTTTCTGATACATAAAATGACCTGGACTGTCCCTAGGCGGAACAGGAACTGCTTCTTCTAATAAACCCTTTCTAGTGTTTAACTGACGTAACTTGGAAAAGAGCGGCATGACTGGACTATAATCTGGACACAATACAATACACAATGAAAACACGAAATCACGTCGCACTCATACCACAACATTAAAATACATGAAGAACATTATAAATAACAGTTCGAACAGAATATTACCTGGAATACTGAGAACAGAAATACAAGAATTTCTCGAGAACGGAACAGACTAGAATTACTGGATGCACTGCTGTAACAGTACGGAACATACCGGTCCCATAAAGGGACGCATCAAGACCCGTATCCACCTAAGTGAACACTTCGTTTGTGAGTCTGGGTACCACCAACCCACGGACCAGGAGTCAATTTAGACTGACCCTGTCTAGATACTACCCCAGCAATGGTACTCACCGGGCAGCACGGAACGGAAGGCCTCGGACGGGACTGGACTGCTACGACGACGGACTTCGGACTTCAGTTACGGATGGGCCTCCGGATACCTCGGACCTTGGACTCTCGGCTTGGGCTCTGGTCGGGACTCGCCGCGTTCCTCCACCGTCTCGTTTGGATGCTGGACCGCCTCCTCCGTCTCCTCCGTGGGCCTGAGGGATACTTGAAGCAGAAATATCTGCCGGTGCACGGTATGGTTCCGTCACGGCTGCAGAGGGTCAGGGGGTCGGCGTGGCTTCACCGACGCGTGGGGAAAGGGCAAGTCCCTGTTCGGGCGCCATTATGTGGTAAATAAATAAATAATACCCTATTTTTTACTAGGCATATATCATAACAGATAGCTCAATAAATAAGAGTCAAGATTCGAGGTAGTAGGAGTTTCTGCAGGTTTATTACAGCATAAAGGACAGGGACAGGACAACCTGCATAAGAACAGAATGAAAGGGCTAGAGTGGCCCGGCAGCTGCCGGGGCTGGGTCTGGGATGAGCGCGCTAACTTTCAATAACAATGCAGGAACATATATACATAGCGCGAACACATAGCATTACATTGCAGTAGGCGTAGCAGTGGGTGGAGCAGAAGGCGTGACGCGTAACAGTCGCGAAAGATAACAGTAAAAGTAGGTGTAACTGGGAGTATACATAGACATGTGATGCAAACGTAACAGAATATGTCATGAATGGGGCGGAAACATAGGAGGGGGCTACCTAAGGAGCCGGGACCTCTAACCTGGTGGTGCGCGTAAACTGGCAATGACGTGTTACTAGGAGAAGCTGGGGGCTATGAACTCTGTGCTAGGAGCAGAGACTAAAGTCTGGAGGGTCGGAGCGACATGTACCTAAACCCTATCTGGTATCTGATGTTTAGGGAACATGTTGACATAAACTATAAGTCATGAGGGGAAAAGCTAACTGACTCTAAGACTGGAGCATACATTTATTCTACATGTAGTGCGTGATGAAGAATATTAAATGACCATTAAATACAGTATTTCTCTAACGTGGAGACGAATGGGCTAGACAATGACGGAAACTATTGATGCAGTTCAGTAGCTTAGGAATGCAGAGAAGGAGGACTGAACTGATAACTGGAACTATAACATACTTTTGGCAGACTCAGAGGCAGAGCCAAGCTACACCGGGCACTGCGAGGCAGGAAGTAAGTGAAAGGTCGAGGATACAGGTGGGGGCTGGATCGCTCCTTAGCGAGGCTTCAGGAGACAGGAGCTGAATCTAGGGACCGGGCCCTGTTGAGGCCTGGAAACAGGGACTTTATAATGGAATAACGTGCACACTGGGAAACGTGGCAACGTAACTTTACATAGGCCTGATATTCGTAGTATTCACGAGGACTGTAAACTGGCATACTAGAGGTGGACACAACTGTAATTGCGTCATTAATCGGACATGGGGAATAACATATGCATATTGGTCATGCACACATAACATATGATGGATGAGGCGTAGGGACACAGAACATGGCAAAATTTACTTTTCAAAACCCTGGCTATGAAAGAAACGAAAACCAGGACTGGCCGGGGTCTTAGTAGAAAGACCCAGGGACTTGGCCGTAGCCCTCGAGTCTTTAAAGCGCTCCAGTACACTGTCAGCCTTGTCGCCAAAGAGGTGGGTGCCATCAAAGGCCATGTCCATAAGTGAACGCTGGACATTGGGTGAGAACCCGGTCGAACGCAACCCGGTCGTAGAGATCGCCCTGATCAGGGAGCCGGCGGTGTCTAACCCACACCGGATGGCGAACTTAGCCGCATCTTTGCCCTCTGCAATCGCCTGACAAAGAGTAGCCTGCACCTCCTTAGGACACTGAGACAACACTTGGGCAATGGCGTCCCACACCGCGTGGGAGTAGTGGCCCAACAAGCAGGCGGTGTTCACCGACCGCAGCCCGAGGCTGGCCGAAAGAACAACTGTTTCCCAAACTGGTCCTGCCTTTTAGAGTCCTTATCCGGCCGGGCCGTGGGAAAGGCACTCTGCGACGTCGAGGCCTAAATGACCAGGCTCTCAGGCGTAGGGTGAGTGGTCAAGAAAGAGGGGTCACTGGGCGCCGGTCGGGGGCGTCTGGCAATGTTTTTATCCACCAGGGCCCCCGTGGCCCGCCTCGACCAAGTGTCCAAGAGGACCACTGTTAGGGCGTCATTAAAGGGAAGCAGCGGCTCCGCCGAAGTAGACGGTGTCTGGAGCACCTCAGTGAGGAGGTTGGTCTTGAGGGCCACTGTGGGGAGGTCAAGATTGAGGGCCTCAGCAGCCCGACGGAGGACCTTCATGTAGGAGGCACCCTGCTCCTTATTAGGCGGGGGAGAGACGAACCCCGGGTCAGAAGAGACATCGAGGTCGCCTGCATCCTCCGAGTCGTCCACCCAATCGAGTTTGGAGTCACACTATCGAGCAAGCGGGTCCTTGGACCAATCCCAGCCATCGTCCGCCTCTGGTGTAGAGGGGGCCGGTCGCAGCAGCAAAGCCAGAGCCGGAGAGGGGACGAACAGCGTCGGGAACGGCACCGTGAATGAGGCCGGACTGGCAGCGGTTCCCAATACGGATCCCAAGCCGAAACAAAATGGTCTGGGAACCGGGGCAGGGTTGGGATAAACGGCACCCAGTGCGGCACCGAAGGGGCCCCGGGCCGGGAGCCGAGGGTGGTGCCGGAGCCAGCGTTGCAGGATCCTGTGGCACCGGGCCAGCAGGATCTGGACACGGGTCCGCAGAACTCTCTGCCTCCAGAGGAGCCGCAGGAGCGAGGCACCTGTCCCCCTCGTCTGCCTCCGAGGAGCGACGGGGGACGTGGGAGAACGAACACGCTTCTTTAACTTCTTTTTATGGCGACGCTTAGTGGAATCCGAGGGTGAATACTTGGAGTCTGAGGAGCGACGTCTCCGGTCCCGCGAGCTGTTGCGGGAGCGGAAACGCGATAAATGCTGGACATCCATCAGCTTCCGCCGCCGCTCCCGTAAGGCCTTTGGGCCATGGCACGGCAGTCGCGGCTGTCCCAGGAGTCGTGGCCGGCCTCCAGGCAGTAGAGGCAAATATTGTCGGGGTCCTCTACCGACATGTTTCGGCGACAGGTCCCACAGGACTTGAAACCGGGCATCCCTACGTGCACCAAGAGTAGGTTGGGGAGATAAAAAGTCTCAAAATAGTGGCCAAAAATAGACCACGGTACGTGCTCAATCCGGATCTGCGCTTACTGGTGCGGAAAAAGAAAGAACTGACGTCAGCGTGCATGTGTGGCACCTAAGTACTCTTTGTGCCGTCATCTCTGCGCTGACGCCGCCAGTGAAGGACACGGAGCCGCAGGACGCCACCTACTGACGCGCAAGGGTACTGCTAAGAAAAACTTTCTGGATCCAGTCTGACGCCTGGGGATATTCTAAGGTAAGGAATCTATCACTAACAAGTCTCTTTCAGATATAGGGACCAGCAAGGTCTAGGGGACTCAGCACAAGCAGGGGAATAAGGGCAGGCCCAAGCAATCACGGGAGCACAAAAGAAGCAAAGATGACCCTCAACAGGACCCACAGGCCGGAGGCACTGGAGTCGCAAGAGGACCTCAAACAGCTCATCGAAAGATGCAAGCCATGCTGCAAACGATGCGATGTGGACGAAGACTTGAAGTTGGGGCTACTTGGAGCCCGAAGATCTTGGTGGAAGGAAGCCAACAAGCCTTTGCAACTGCAAGTCGATGCGGTGCACAGGGGTTCGGTTACTGTGGTTCCCACGAGGGATACTGGCCTCAAACTTGGTGAGAGGGCAGGGCAGGCCTCTAGAGCTGTGGAGAACCACCACATGTGTTGCAGAACCATTCGGATTCCGGAAGAGCTCAGGTTCAGCAGACTGGTCAGCTTAGTTGCTGTATATGAAAAAACAGGGACCCCCTGGCAATTAGAGTCTTCTAGGACAGGGAAAAACAGTACGTGGGTAACTTCCTAGACAGTTTACAATGCAATAAACAATGAAAGAATGTGTAGATAAGTCGAAAATTTCAAACTAACAAGTACATGTACAAGAAATAGTTTTTATTTGAGATAAACACTATATAAAAAAATACATTTAAAAACCACTTATTGATCAAAGTTGTGTACAATTCATACAGTGCATGAGAAATAATCATAAGTTAAAAAATACATAAATACAATCAATTCAATAAAAGGTTGTGGCTGAGCTAGTATCTCATTCGACGCGCGTTTCGGCGTATGTGGACGCCTTCGTCAGAAAATTTTAATGTAGGCCACAATGTTCCTGGGTCTGCAAGGACCTGTGTGCTTAGTCAGCAAGGCATCAAGAGATCGAGAGTTCAATTGTGGAGGTCAGAGCTTTAAAATTGGTTAATGTGTTGCTTGACCAATATAGGTGGAAATACTTCAATGCCGGAGCAGCACTGGAAGGGTTTGTGCAGATAAATGAATGGCTGGGATGCTGCAAAATAAAGATGATCTTTAAAATAGTGTTGTGATGCTGCCAACGGTAAATGATAGCAAATGAACTTGATAGAGCTGTTCAAGCGGCAGTGCGATACTTCTTGAGGACAAGGATGATTGTCCGAAGTTCATCGAATACCGTGCACGCAGTGCTGGTAGCGGCTCCTGTGGGTTCTCGTTTGTCTTTGTAAAAATGGGGAGATAAAAAGTCTCAAAATAGTGGTCAAAAATAGACCAAGGTACGTGCTCAATCCGGATCTGCACTTACTGGTGCGGAAAAAGAAAGAACTGACGTCAGCGCGCATCTGTGGCACCTAAGTACTCTATGTGTCGTCATCTCTGCGCTGGCGACGCCAGTGATGGACACGGAGCCGCAGGACGCCACCTACTGACGCGCAAGGGTACTGCTAAGCAAAACTTTCTGGATCCAGTCTGACGCCTGGGGATATTCTAAAGTAAGGAATCTATCACTAACGTGTCTCTTTCAGATATAGGGACCAGCAAGGTCTAGGGGACTCAGCCCAAGCAGGGGAGTAAGGGCAGGCCCAAGCAATCAGGGGAGCACAAAAGAAGCAAAGATGACCCTCAACAGGACCCACAAACCGGAGGCACTGGAGTCGCAAGAGGACCTCAAACAGCTGATGCAAGCCATGCTGAAAACGATGCGATGTGGACGAAGACTTGAGGTTGGGGCTACTTGGAGCCCGAAGATCTTGGTGGAAGGAAGCCAACAAGCCTTTGCAACTGCAAGTCGATGCGGTGCACAGGGGTTTGGTTACTGTGGTTCCCACGGGGGATACTGGCCTCAAACTTGGTGAGAGGGCAGGGCAGGCCTCTAGAGCTGGGGAGAACCACCACATGTGTTGCAGAACCATTCGGATTCCGGAAGAGCTCAGGTTCAGCAGACTGGTTAGCTTAGTTGCTGTGCCTGCGAAAGCAGGGAAGTGACTCCTTCACTTCAAGGGAGATTCATTCAGGTGTCTTTGATGCCCACAGGCCTTGGAAGGTTCCTGTATGGTGTACAGGCACAGACGATGCAGCAGACTGGAAGGGAGACGAACTCGAGCACAAACAAAGTCCAGAGTGCCCAGACGGTAGCAGTAGAAGTGGTGTCTGACTTGAATCTGACTTGAATCTTGTCCCACGAAGAATCCAGGTGCCTACACCCATGTAAGCTGTTAAGTACCCTAGAGAAAGGGTTGGGAAGTTTCAGCCTCCCAGGAGAGGGTCCAGTTTCGTGAAAGAGCGGGAGCCAACGACTTAAAGAGCTGGTTTAAACGGACTATGCAGTGAGGCACAAAATGTGCCCCTCATGCCGACTTAGGGGTGCTGCAAGCGCACCCACCCGGGTACAATCCACTAAATCATGTCTGAAAGGTGGTCACACTTCTCTGTGACAGGATGCCTATTGTTCTGCCTTCCCCTGCTTGAACTTGGCTCAGCAGCAGAAGGGCAGAATCTGGTCTCTGGTCGGCAGCAACCATTTTGTGCTGTCTGGGTCTAGAAGGCTAACACCGGGGACACTGAGAGCCTAATGGAGGGCTCTTCTAGTGCTTGGAATCATACCTCCCACACTGTTTACAGTGTGAGGGTAGATTAGATTTTATTTAATTGCACAGTTAATTAAAACCATTTGCAATATGTTAGAATGATTTAAAAAACGAACATTTAAGAAATTGTTTTACAATTATAAACACTTTCATTTCATAAAAAGTGCAAGAGGAATAATAAAAAGTTAAAAAAGAAACCACTCAAATTAAGAAATTGAATAATATATGAAGCATTATGAGGGAAGTGAGTCTTTGTCTGTCCCCTCCGAGACAGTTTTCTCGCAGTTGGCACGATCTTATTCGTTAACAAGTCTGGAACGCACTTCTTGTGAGGGTATGATTCCTACATGCTTGATACCAAACATGATGGGATTTGTTTCAGCCAATTTCGAGATGGTCATTGTGTAATTAAGAGGTGCCCCTCTATATAGTATATAGCTGTTTCACTTACAACCTGGGACAATGGACTCTGTAGGCTGTAGGGGTGTCTTGCTCATTCAGGGGCACCCTTACACTTAGAACCAAGCACCCTGCCTTCAGGATTGATAAGGCCTGCTATAGGGGTGACTTATAGGTTTTAAGTGCAGTGACCCTAGATATAGGAAACCTATATCTTTTGTAAGTGGTGCTAGCGCTAGCTTACACAGGCTGCCATGGCAGGCCTGTAGACACATTTTAAATGGTCTCCCATGGGTGGCATAATGCATGCGTCAGCCCATGGGGATCCTCTGGGGTACCTATGCCCTGGGTACATTAGTACCATATACTAGTGACTGATACGGGTACCCCAGTATCCAATCTGGGATGTACCTAAGTACTAACCACAACAATTTAAGGGAGAAAGCAGATAGACTGGGGTCCTGATTAGTAGGATCTCAGTCAGACTAGTTAAAATCAGCTTAGCATCAGGCAAAAAGTGGGGGTAACCATGCAGAAAGATCCTACCTTCCTACAGGGGTGGATCAGTCTATGGTTTTAGGGTATCTCTGTGCCTCGGAGGGGGTGTCCTGTGTCTTCTGAGCTGTGCCACACCAGTGGGCAATGGGGGGCTGCGCCGAGCTCAGTGGCGGGAGTGGTCTTGGCCCTGGCAGGATCACCCCGGTGAGAAGATTTGGAGCAGAACTACCTGTGGAAGTGGCCAGATCACAAATGTTGTGAGAGTGCTGGTCATAATAAATTCAGAGGGGCACCCTGGGAGCTGCTGAGTTGGGGGCCCTCTGGTTCCACACAGAGTGGGAACAAAGGAGTGACACTGACAACCCGGTCCTGCACGGTGGAGAAACTCACACGTGGCAACTGTGTTAATAAGCTGAGCATTTGAGAACACATAGGTGGCACTGACAGAAACCAAACTCACCTCACCTTTGAGGCCAAGAGCACCGCCAAAACCCATAGAGAAGCCAAGTCAGACTCGAAGCAAGACATACAAGCCCCATGGGTCTACTGCGCTAGAATCCACACTGTTGGTGATGCAGCAAAGCCAGCAGTCTATAGATGGTAAAATAGACACGCTAGATCTGCTATTGATCATATTGTTACCAGGCTGGACAAGCAGACCGAGAGAATAACTTGAGGCAGGACAGCACAACTCCACAGCAGAAGATAGCCTGCAGATCCCCCAGACGAAATATCTCAACATGGAGAAAGTATTGAAGATTATTCAGGGCAAAAATGAGGACTTTGAAGCAAGTTTGCACCAGAGTAATCTGCGCATTACTGAGGTTCTGGGTCCACCAACACCGCCAAGTAGAAGCTATATGTGGAAGGGCAGGAGCACAGCAATTCTCCAGTGTGCTGGTGGTCGAAACGGCACACAGATGGTTGGTTGCGAGGCGTGAGGCTCCCCTAGCCTTATTATAGCGCTGCTCCTGAGCTATCGAACAACAGTGTTGCGTCTCTCCAGGGTGCAACAAGGCATATTTATAATACACGAAACACAGGGGGTCTAACAGCCAAATTGAGAGGCTACACTGTCGATACTGAGTCAACAAGATCTCAAAATATCTTTACCGCACACACATAACGTATTAATAAGGATAAAGAAGGAAAAAGGCTAACACTACATGCATAGAGGAGACCGGTACATCATCGATTATTCGTAAAATGGCTGATTAATCCACAACAGATTGTAAATGGTTTCCATCAAATTAGACTCAATGATCAGTCCTATCATTTGGCCAAACCCATGTGCAAATGAGGCTGGTCCCCTGATCAGTGGGACACTCAGCTCCGCACCTTATTGTTGTATCAGGATTTGGTCCACCAAATACACAAACCGTCCATGATGACTGATCTTTTGATGGTAAAGTAAGAAGAAATAGTGCAACGAACAAGAAAGTAATTTAAAATAGGATGGAATGTCCTCCTTCTAAATACTTTATTCTGCGGACTGGACACGCCTCCTAATTAAAAAATAGAACAGTGCAAGAGAAGACAGTGACAATTATCTGTCTACATAAGGGCCAACATGTTTCTGCCTAACGGGTATTTAATTCCTTGGCATTCGTCAGGGCCTCTGCTCGTATAATAGTTGCACTCCTAATAGTGAAACATAGAATTCACCACCATCACCAAAACAAATTGTAGTAAAACTGGTTAGAAACGGTACAACCTGTAACAACCATGGACATTAACCCTCCGATTCACAATGGTTACTGTGAATTCTGTGAAGGAAAACGTTATATCATTAGTACTGTATTCGATGCATCAGTCTCATGTGCATAGTGTGTCACCAAGCCAACCAATAATGTGTGTCAGAAAATTAATTTTTATGCTTACCCTTTGTGGTAGGGCAATAGGAATGATTATAGGCAGGGTGTAAAGCGAAAAAATTTATTTACAGTACTTTGCCACATTCTTTTGTTTTCCCTATATCTTTGTAGTGCGGGGCCTCTTAGTACCTGAGCAGTGTCCAGGTGAGGTGAGGTCTATTGCCCTACCACAAAGGGTAAGCATAAAAATTAATTTTCTGACACACATTATTGGTTGGCTTGGTGACACACTATGCACATGAGACTGATGCATCGAATACAGTACTAATGATATAACGTTTTCCTTCACAGAATTCACAGTAACCATTGTGAATCGGAGGGTTAATGTCCATGGTTGTTACAGGTTGTACCGTTTCTAACCAGTTTTACTACAATTTGTTTTGGTGATGGTGGTGAATTCTATATTTCACTATTAGGAGTGCAACTATTATACGAGCAGAGGCCCTGACGAATGCCAAGGGATTAAATACCCGTTAGGCAGAAACATGTTGGCCCTTATGTAGACAGATAATTGTCACTGTCTTCTCTTGCACTGTTCTATTTTTTAATTAGGAGGCGTGTCCAGTCCGCAGAATAAAGTATTTAGAAGGAGGACATTCCATCCTATTTTAAATTACTTTCTTGTTCGTTGCACTATTTCTTCTTACTTTACCATCAAAAGATCAGTCATCATGGACGGTTTGTGTATTTGGTGGACCAAATCCTGATACAACAATAAGGTGCGGAGCTGAGTGTCCCACTGATCAGGGGACCAGCCTCATTTGCACATGGGTTTGGCCAAATGATAGGACTGATCATTGAGTCTAATTTGATGGAAACCCTTTACAATCTGTTGTGGATTAATCAGCCATTTTACGAATAATCGATGATGTACCGGTCTCCTCTATGCATGTAGTGTTAGCCTTTTTCCTTCTTTATCCTTATTAATACGTTATGTGTGTGCGATAGATATTTTGAGATCTTGTTGACTCAGTATCGACAGTGTAGCCTCTCAATTTGGCTGTTAGACCCCCTGTTTCGTGTGTTATAAATTCAGTTGGTGCTGGGGACAAAATCAGGTGTGGGTCTTTAAAATATATATCCCTTGGACCCTATTTTAAATGGTTTTGTTTAATCTGCAACAAGGCATATGACATCAAAGAAACTAACTCACCTTCTTACCAGCGACTGTTCAGGCTGCTCGCATAGAATACCTCCCACTAGAAAAGGAGATGCAACAAGAGGGAATCAAGTACGCCAGCTGTACACAGCCAAATTGCAAGTTGACTACCAGGGCAGCCAGAAAGTATGCACCTCCCCAAAGGCAGCAATGGAGTATGTTAAACAAATTGCTGCGGGCCGGAGTACCATGCAGATACCAGAGGGCTAAAGCAGTCTGACGGACTAGGTAATATGGGCTCTAATTCAACATGCCAGGTCTCTATCGTAGGCTGCTGGGGACACATGATACACCAAAGTCCAGTGGACATAGATTGGGGAGAAAGTTGCAGTGGGAGAGACTACCATGTATGTGAGTACTGCATGGCTGGTGCAGAAAACAAGTAATGGGAGACATGGGCACAGCACCAGGGTTGCCTCGCTGGGCATGGATTTGAGCCCGACCAAGCTGAAGTGAAACCCACATCACGATTCTCCCATCAACAGACCCATTTGAAGAATATCCGACTACCTGTTCCCTGGTCGCCTCCGCCCACCTGGAGGTTACTCGGATCTCTAGCCGGCCCGGCGCAGATGAACCCCTTTTACTTTGGTTAGGTTTTGATTATGTACTGAGATTGATTGGGAATCCTTAGCTGACCCCTGCCACTCTTTCCCCCATACGTGTCTGCTTCACAAAACGATCAGGAAAAAACCTAGGACCACTAGGCCCTATCGGCGTTGACCAATGCAGAATTGACGGGGATGAGAATGGGGTTGATGCCGCTGGTGGACTTCAGAGGCGCCAGGCCCATTGACATAGGGACCGTCAGAGAAGTTCACGTTGGCACGACCTGCGCCAATCCAGATCCAGATCCATGAGACCCCACCAGAGCAGTTAGTGCAGAACCGGATGGAGCCTTCTCCGACACTGCGGGCCCGAATACGATCTGAAGGGGTCAGCCATCTCAAAACACCTTTATTTGAGCGGGGTTGTTCCACCTTCCAGAAACGGGGAGGCGGGGAGTTGGACCTGGCAACGGTTCAACAGAATCCTGCCTGGAACATCGATGTTCCCCACTCGTCTCGCCAGCCGACGGATGAGGTCAAGCTGAAGTCCGTTTAAAAGATGACTTCTTTTCGTGCCTCTTTCCTGAGTGTCTTGAGGACCTTGAGTGCGACGAAGAGGACTTGGGGCTCCTGGAGCGGGTCCGCGATTTTCTTTTCCTCGATTGGGTCCAAGACCCCTAGGAGTCGTGCTCAATGGTATCGACTGCAGAGCCGGAAGCAGCTTTAGGGACCGATCCCTCAAAGCCTTCGGCGCCATGGCTTGGCAATCAGAGCACAACTGTGAGTTGTGGTTGCGCTGGAGACATCATAAGCAGACAAGGTGGCTTACATCCTACATTTCTGGATGACATTCTTGACACACAAGAAAAATCTTCAACAAAATGTAGAAAAAAGACTGTCAAAAAGAAACCGAAGGGTAGCTCTTCTCTGGATCAGTGCTAACTGGTGCGGAAATAAAAGAACTGACGTCCGAGTGCCTGGGTGGTGCCTATATAGGTGACCATGATGCCATATTCGGTGCCAATGATGCCCCGAGGACCCGAACAGAGTTACCTGATGGCGCACGGGGGTACTGCTTACGCAAAGGTTCCTGGATCCAGTCTGGCACCTGTGAAATTCAAAAGTAAGGAATCTGCAGCTAGAAGTCTATATCAGATATTCGCTTTATCAGTAATCGTAATTGTTAAAGGCATCACATTCTGGCAATACATGCCTCATTGTAATATTTTAATCTCCAGGTATGATTCAAGTCATAAAAGTAAATCAATCTCTTACCCGTGCTTTGTATAGGTGATCATATACCTCAAGCAATCTAGGAATAGGTACTCCAATTTCTTGAAGTGTGTATGTTACAAAGCCTACATCCCAATTCAAAGAACACACTTGCTGTTCAAGATACTGCACCAAAAAGTCTGTAAAAAATTAAACACTTTCACTGAAAAAATCACACTAAGAAACTGGTATATGCTATTGATGTACATGCATGCTTTAAAATAAAGCTACGTAAACCACTAACAATTTTTCAGTAAACAAATGACAATTACCAATTATATTAGTCCACTTTTCTTTACAAGAAATTGAGCCTTTACATAATTTAAAAAGCTATAGAAAGGCTTATCTTAAAAATGAAGGACATGAAATAAACATGAACAGATTTAGTCAATATGCCGATGAACAGAACTTGTAATTACGGTTATGTGGCAGTGGATGCACATATTTATTTAGTTAAAACTTATCAGAAAATTGAAATTGCTGTTTTATCAACCTTTTCTATAAGTGTACTGCTGTGTTTTGTTTTTCATACTGATTCATGTATTTTGTTATATATGTTCCAATTATGGTTGCATGTTTTATTTTCCTTCAAATTTCTTTAAAAACATTTTGCGAAAATGCAAAGCATATTTTACAAACACCCAGGGCAGGAAGCCAGAACAACACAAAAACATTCTTGCAGTAAAGGTACTGTGGCCTTCCAACTTACAAAACATCTTGAAGATGTGAGTAACAACTGGAAGGCGAATACTTGTTAACAGATTGTCGGGGAAGGGACTGGGGTTGAATGTCTGGAGGGGTGGAGTCACCCGACATCTGCCATCCGTACTTTCAACCATACGAGTTCTCCATCATAGCATACTCACTTTTTGAGGGGTGGGGGCAAGGGGGGGAAGGGAGGGTGAGTGTGTCAATACCGTGCTGGAGCACTTCCGGACCCGCCTCTACCATCTGGGGATGGCACCCCATCAGTCACTTGCGACCCTGGGACCGATCAATTCAACCTTTCTCCTCTGTCCTCCCACAGGTGGCTTACCATTGCACCGCGCAGCTTCAAGTCTCTTTCTGTATTTTCATCCGTGTGGACCCTTTTGAGCCTACATTCTTCTGCCACCGCCCATTCCAACAGGTTAGCTCTCCACTTCCCCTGCGTTGGTGGTGCCAAACACGCCCAACGAATAGCAATACAGCACATTGCCCGCACTAGGCTCAACTGAGCAAACCTTTATACCATCTTCCTACCCACTCTAGGTAGTGGCAAAAGGCACAGCAGACAATGCTGAATGAACAAGTTACTTACCTTCGGTAACGGTATATCTGTAAGAAACACTAGTTAGTGATAGATTCCTTACCTTAGAATAGATACCCCAGCAAAACCAACCCCGGTGGTGGGTCTGCGAACCAAGATCACACCAGGAAGTCCCGGAGAACAGAACGGCCAAAGACGCCATCTTTCCGGACTTGGCCGTCCAGGCAATAGTGCTTAGTAAAAGTGTGCAGCGAGGCCCACGTAGCTGCCTGACAGATGTCTTGTAAGGGGACACCACATGCCAATGCCGTAGTGGCAGCCGTCGCAATGGTGGAAAGGGCCCGCAGCCCCACCGGAGGCTCCTTTTTTGCCAGAGAATAACAGGCTTTAATACACAAGACGACCCATCTGGAGATAGTCCGCTTGTGTACGGCCCGACCTTTCTTGGTGCCTACGTAGCCAACAAAGAGCTGGTCATCCACCCGGAACTGTTGTGTGCGTTTCAGGTAAAATGAGATAGCACGTTTTGTGTCCAGACGGTGGAGCCTTTCTTCCTCTCTGGAAGGATGTGGAGGCGGAAAGAAGGTGAGCATGGTGATGGTCTGCCCGATGTGAAAGGCAGTGACAACCTTTGGTAGAAAGGATGTACGTGTTCTGAGCACAACCTTGTCCAGATGGACAGACAGAAAAGGAGGTTTGCAAGAAAGAGCCTGGAGCTCACTCACTCTCCTAGCAGAGGTGATGGCAACCAGGAAAGCAGTCTTCAAAGTTAACAGACGAAGAAGACTGTTGTGAAGAGGCTCAAAGGGAGCACACATTAAATATGTGAGAACCAGGTTCAAGTCCCACTGTTGCATGATGAAGGGAATAGGAGGGAAAAGATGAGTAATGCCTTTGAGGAATCTATTCCCAACAGGGGACTTGAAAAGAGAGGGATGATCAGGAAGCCTAAGAAAGGCTGAAACAGCAGAAAGGTAGCCCTTGATAGTGCCCAGAGCAGAACCGTGCTGGGCCAAAGAAAGAAGGAACCAAAGGACTTCTGAAAGACGGGCAGAAAGGGGATCCACAGCCTTTGTTGTGCACCATGCCACAAACTTGTTCCACCTGCAGGCATATACCAAGTTAGTGGAGGGACGCCTGGCTCCCAGAATGACATCACAGACGTCATTAGGAAAGTCGAAAGGAATCAACTGCTGCCGCTTAATCTCCACGCAAGGAGGTGGAGACTGGACAGGTTCGGGTGTAGGACCGTCCCCTGCTGCTGTGACAGAAGATCCTCCCGAAGAGGCAGTCGGATCAGGGGATCGATGGTCATACTGAGTAGCTCGGGATACCAAACTCTTTGAGCCCAGACACAGCCACAAGAATGACTTGGGCCCGGTCGTGCCTGATTTTCTTCTGCACTCGGGCAGAAGTGGTATAGGCGGAAAGGCGTGCAACAGACCGCAACTCCATTCGCGACAAAAATCGTCACCTAGCGAGTGCCGCCTTGGAATATCCAACGCGCAGAACTGCTGACATTGCACGCTCTCTTCGGTGGCGAATAGATCTAACAAAGGCTTTCCCCACTGCTGAAAGAGACATTGCGCCACCACCGAGTGAAGGCGCCATTCGTGATCCATCATGCACCTGCGGCTGAGTTCGTCCGCCCTGGCGTTCAGTGAACCCACCAGGTGTTGAACCCCCAGGGAAATGCCCTGATGTTCAAGCCATGTCCAGAGATACAGGGCCTCCTGACATAGGGTCCACGACCCCACCCCGCCCTGTTTGTTGCAGTACCACATGGCGGTGGTGTTGTCTGTGAACACCTGCACTACTCTCCCCTTGACAGAGGGAAAAAATGCTTCCATTCGCATCCGTGAGTGGAAGGTCCAGGTCTCCATTCCAGTTACCACATGCGGACGCCTAGTCTATTAATCTCCCTTCAGGGCATTATACAACTGGAAAATGAGACACCTACTAGAGCCCAGATCCAGCAGTCCCGTCAGCACCAGGGACTCGTTTGGTTCCTCAGGAAAACCCATCTAAACCGCACAGCTATATGGGACAAACTTGCATATTGCAGAAATCGGCCAGGACCCACTCCAATACGCTTCCCAGCCTCAATGAACATCACAAACAAATGATTTAAGTACATATCACCTGCCCTCTGACAGCCTCCATCCACCCACCACATGACATCCATGGAGGCGCAGATACACAAGAAGGGACGCAGCCACCAAATGGGAAGAAGCTTTGTGTATGGCGCACATTTCAATACACATGCGACTGTCTTTTGCCATGCCCGTGCAACCTGGGTCACTATGTAGGGAGTGCTTGCCAGCACCCTACGACTCCAAATAAGAAGCTTTGGGAGGCCCTCCTCCGATACTATACCCTGCAGTAGCCTCTTATCCCAATTAGGGCATTTGGTGCACCACAGCGCTGCATACTGAAGGAGACTAGCTAGGTAATACAGCTGAAGATCCGGGAGCCCAAATCTGCCCTCAGATAGATGCAGTTGAGGACCTCCAGCTGGACTCTGCTACGCTTACCTGCCCAGTCTAAGGACCCTAGCAGCCCATTTATCTGCCGGAATAGGGAGTCCTGGGAAAGGAAACAAGGGAACCCTACTCACTTGGAGCCTGGGCATAAAGTTTTATAAGAACAATGGCTCCTGTGGATAGATATATCTTTTTTCTGATAAATGCAAAGCACAATGGCAATGTAGGTGATATCAGGAATGTCAAAAAAGGAAGCTGTAGATACACTTGGTGAGTGTGATCATCAATTCACATAGTTTATGTAAATAAACGTAGCCAATCCTTACAAAGCATCTACAATATCATATACATACAAACAAATAATAACAAATTGACGGTGTGTCCCAAGTGAACCTATAGAAAAAAAGAGAACCTCTACTACTGAAGTGAGAAATAATGACGTGTATAAAAACAGGAGGTTTCTAGTTTACTTTTAGTTTCATTCAAAAGAGGCGACCTAGTAACATTAACAATCAGTATGCAATAGTGATGAGTATAAGCAACTATTGGGCATGGTCTTTCTCCTTTTTTAGCTGTTGACGACGTTTCGACTCGTATTAAATGTGGGGTCTCCACAGGACTGGTCAATGTGGGGACACCTATAAAGTATGATAAGGATATGTTAGCTAGTGGGCCAACAGTGTAGGAACATACTACAATATTATCATGTAGTATTGTGAGTCACTTGAGTAAAAGTGTACCTGTAGGGAGCTTGTGCTGTTCAGCTATTAAAACAGGGTGACACCGTGAGGTATAACTGAGAGCGAGAAAAACTTACAGGGATCCCGGCAGGGACCTGTATGAAATTGAATGAAAAATTCAACATGTAGGACGGTATCATACATTTTAGTAGGAAAACGACTAAAGGCATGGTATCTCATGGAATATGCACTTACCCCTGGTGCAGGTGAGGCAAGCAGGCAAGCGAATGATAATGAAGGGTTCTATGGATCCATGGTATATTCAACAGGGAGATAGCTGGAGAGGCACGAGACTGTGAAATGGATGCAAATTGGGGAAGAAATGAAGGCAATGCATCCACAGCTACATATACTCATGAAAAGAGCTGATCGTAATTCTCACCTACATACACACAAGGGCGCTCTGTGTATGGATGAGTATTAGAATTTAGATAAGGTGATTCTTCACGATTCCGGTGAGTCACTGTTACGATGCGGGCGCTGTGGGGGAGAGTCTAAAATTAGTCTCTCTATACTTATTTGTGAAGGAACTGTATGATTTTACATCCAGCCTACTTGAAAACACTGCTCACCTCGCTATTAGGAAGAACAATTTCCTGGTGCTAGGCGACATGAACGCTCATTTTGATGACCCCCTCGACTCCGGAGCTAAGGACATTAGGTCTGCTCTCCAGTCTCTGCAGCTAGATCTCATAAATTTTGATCCCACTCACAGACTAGGTCACCTTCTTGACCCCATTTTTGGGAACGTTTCTAGAGTACACGCTCTTTCTCCTATTCCGGTACCCTGGTCAGATCACTCCATTGTTCCTTTCTACCTGCTGAGGTCTGAGCCCGACCCGAAAAAAAATGACACGGATCTCCGGTACCAGCGCCGGAAATGGAAAAATTTCTCTCAGGACACGTTCAATAAATTGATTGGAATAGGAGACTCTCTTGAAAGCACTGACTGTGAAACAGCCTACAGTCAGTTGCAGGACAGAATTTTAAGGGCCCTAGATAAAACCGCTCCTATTCGCAACCTTCAAAATTTTATTAACCCCAGAAAATCCACTCCCTGGTACACTGCTGAACTACAAGCAAGCAAATCTGTGTGCAAAAAATTAGAACGCGATTGGCGTACTAACTTTTGCCCAGTTATTAAACTTCAATATAAACAAGCGCAAAAGGAATACTATAAAAAAGTTCGTATTTCTAAAGCCATGCACTACAAGACGCGCATTGGGGAGGCAGAGAACTCCTCTAAAGAGCTTTTTAAAATTTTTAAAGAAATTTCTGTGCTCAATAATGATAATGCGCTTTGCGACAACTCAGTGGAAACTTGCAATAAGATTGCTCGCTACTTTTCAGATAAAATCACCAACATCTATACCAGTTTCTCTGACAAGCTGCCATCCGGCCGTGATTTTACAGAAACTGCTGTTGCTAATTCCACTGAGTCTTGCCTTCAATACTTCTCGGTTCCCACTCCCGATACGCTTATAAATATCTGCAAGAGCGTCAAATCGGGTTCCCCTCGGGACCCTGCTCCCCCTAAAGTACTCAGAGAGAGCTTACAGGTACTAGAACCCTATTTTAGGCATATAATTCAATTATCCTTCTCCTCTGCGCTCTTACCGATTGATTGGAAGAAGGCAATTGTATTGCCTATCAAAAAGAAGCCTAATGTAAGTCAGGACACCTTGGAAAATCTGAGACCAATCTCTCTATTACCCTATCTTGCTAAAGTGACCGAAAAAATTGCTAACAAACAGCTTATGGCTCACTTTGAAGCTAACAAATCCTTGCATAGCTCTCAGTCTGGTTTTCGGACCAATTACTCCACCGAGACAGCTCTCCTGAGAGCTACTGAAACGCTTCGGGCAGGAGCTGATGAGGGTCACACGATGGCACTCATAATGCTGGACCTCAGTGCTGCGTTTGACACTGTAGCTCATTCCATCTTGCTACAGTGTCTAAACCAGGCTGGGGTCACAAAGGCGGCATTGGGATGGCTTAAATCCTTTCTAACAGACCGAAGCTTCCAGGTTCAGAGAGGCAATTCCCTCTCAGACAGCATTGCCCTAGAACAGGGGGTGCCTCAGGGCTCGGCCCTGAGCCCCACCCTGTTCAACCTTTATATGGCCCCGCTGGCGGAGGTGGTTCAATCGTACGGCATAAAATTAGTATCTTATGCCGACGATACCCAACTCCTCATCTCCCTATCCCAGACACCCTCCTTGGCTGCTGCTAATTTCAAAACGTGCATGCAGGAGCTTGCAGGCTGGATGAACCAACACTGCCTCAAGCTCAATGGTTCGAAAACAGAGGTGCTTGTGATTGGGGGTAACTCGGCCAGCTGGACCCTGGACTGGTGGCCGTCGTGTCTAGGTCCTATGCCCTCTCCGTGCAAGGAAGCAAAGAACCTGGGTGTATGGGTGGATCCCAGACTCTCTTATGACAGCCACGTCCAGAAGCTAGCAGGAAAGTGCTTTGGTGTATTGAAGACCTTAAATCGCACCCTGGACCTCCTTCCTTTAGAGGCCAGACGTACGATGACCCAAGCCTTAGTCACCTCCCGTATTGATTACGGTAATGTTCTACTCTTAGGAACCACTGAGAAGAACATTAAAAAACTGCAGGTTCTCCAGAACACGGCGGCTCGTCTGGTCCTTAGGCTTCCCAGAAGAGCGGCCTCCAAGCCTACATTAGTGGCTCTTCATTGGCTCCCTATAAAAAAGAGGATCTTGTTTAAAGCACTCCTTATATGCTACAGGATTACCTCTCAGGTAGCCCCTGAATACCTGAAGGATCTTGCTATCCCCTATATGCCCAACAGAGTACTGCGCTCCAAGGGTACCGGGCTTCTGTGTGCCCCCCGGATAAACAAAGCCAGAATGGGAGGGCGCTCCTTTCGTGCGCTGGCGGCCAAGAATTGGAACCTTCTTCCTCTGCATATCAGATTGGCTGAGACAGAGACCTCATTTAGGAGACTTTTAAAAACTCACCTGTTCACCCTTTAGGTCGCTCACTTTTTCCGGTTTTCTCTCTCCACAGCGCGGGGACACGCCGAGATGGCGTCACCAGGCGCTTTACAAAATCCTTTATTATTATTATTATTAATTAATGCCATCAAGAGTGCGAAGGCACCTGTTCTCTTTGTGATAGGAACGCATACCTGCAGTGTAGCGCAGAACTCGTGGACCGTCTTTTTGGCGTGTCCTCTCCTGTAGGTGCAATGACAGAGAATGTCGCGCACCAAATCACGTTATATACGGCCCTACCGGTGGGGGCTGGAGCGTGGATGTCAGAGCGCGGTGTTGATCATTGTCTCTGTGATCTCAGGAATCGTGTGATCTTAGACTGGGCCAACAGACTCACTGTATCTTTCGGACTATGCTCAGGACTGTGGGGTCATGTGGGTACTGGATCGGGCATTAACCCGTGACACACTGTTAAGAGAATCATGTGGCCAAAAACCGGCAATTAGCAAAACCCAGGGGGTTATTGAAATAAAAGGAATACACAAAATTACAGATTGGTCTGTACAAACACTCATTTTTGTGGTATAAGCCTCTAATCTGTGCAGAGCCATTATCGGAGGATCTGGCCAGTATGTAACCATTACGGAGGGCCAGTGTGGCCCTTGAGGGAGGTAAGTTTATCGAAACGGCATATACTCATAGAAAGGGCCGACAGACTAAACCGTCTAATGTGGAGAATACACAGCGGAGTGGGGTTCTGTATACGTGTAATAATGGCATCTATTACTGCAATCACAAGTATTAGGGGAGCAATGACACTGTGGTGCCACAATTGAATCGACAGGGGTGGGAAAAGATAGAGGTAGCATGATCAGTATGCATGTGTGGGGCATATGGCATTACATCCGTATGATCAATCCATATTCATATACTTTTCAATCAATCAATAAGCAAATTTGTAGAGCGCGCTACTCACCCGCTAGGGTGTCAAGGCGCTTGGAGGGGGGGGTGGGGGGGGGGGGGGGGGGAAATCGCTACTGCTCGAACAGCCAGGTCTTGAGTTGCTTTCTGAAGGAGAGATGGTCCTGGGTCATCCGAAGGTGGATGGGGAGGGAGTTCCATGTCTTGGCTGCCAGGTAGGAGAAGGATCTTCCTCCGGCGGTGGATTTGCGGATTCGTGAGACTGAGGCGAGGGCGAGGCTGGCGGATCGGAGCTGGCGGGTGGGTGTGTAGAATGTGAGGTGGCTGTTGAGGTATTTCGGGCCCATGTCATGGAGAGCCTTGTGTGCGTGGGTGAGGAGTCTGAACGTGATCCTCTTGGTGACGGGGAGCCAGTGCAGGTCTCTCAGATGGGCAGAAATGTGGCTGTGGCGAGGGATGTCCAGGATGAGTCGTGCAGAAGCGTTCTGTATGCACTGGAGTCTTTTCTGGGACAATACAGAGACAATAATACTCGCAACATATTCAACTCGTACTTCAGTCGTTAGTCGTGTGTCATCTGTATTCCATGGTAGTGGAACTGCACCTTCTCCCAGGGGAGACATGCAGAAGAGAACCATCTTGAGCCTTTTAAGGTGCAGGCCAGACACCCTCCTGAAATGGCCCATAAGATGTAATAGACGCAACACTGACCTTTCCCCGTCGGTCACACATATTAGGGTGTCCTTTGTGTACATGGGCACTGTGTGAGCCCTGTCTCCCATTCTTTTTCCCTTTTCCCGGAGTTTGCTTCTCAAGTAGATCGCCAACGGCTCAATGGACAGGGCGAAAAGGAGTGGGGATAGTGGGCTCCCTGCCTCGTTCCCGGCTCCATACGGAATGCATCCGATACTACCTGCCCGGTACAGACTCTTACCATGGGCTCCATGTAGAGGAGGCGCACCAAGGACAAGTAACCCGAGCCTAGTCCCATACTTCGTAGCACTTCCCACAAATAATCCCAAGAGAGGGTATCAAATGCTTTCTCAATGTCTAGGGCAACAATGCTGCCTCTTCCATCACTTCCAGTGTGGCATGCATGACATGAGAACGCTGCGGAAATTTACGGTGGGTGCCAATCCCCAGCATAAAGCCACAATGATCAGTATGGACCAAGTGTGTGTCTACGTGGCCCAGACACTTCGCTTCTACTTTCCTAAGCAATTTGATGTTCACATTTAAAATGTATAGCGATCAGTATGACCCGGGATTTCTCTGGTCTTTACTAGGCTTCAGCAGAATGATTTTTAAAGCCTCTCGCATGTGTACAGGCAAGGTACCATTCGATTTCTCCTCTCAAAGTGTTTCCAGAAGCCTAGGGAGTAGTTCAGTGGAATATGTCTGGTAGTATTCTACAGGGGGGCTGTCGGGTACCGGGCACTTCCTAAGAAACTAGGTCTCAGAGGGCCTCTTGTAATTCGTCCATTCGTATCCCCTTACCAGGCTGTCCTTTTTGTCAGCCAATAGTCTAGAGACTGTGACCCCACTGAGGAATGTATCTACTTTGTTTGTTGTTTGTAGAGACCCCCAAAGGGGCCGCATATACCTGTGCCAAATGGTCACACTAAGCCAGATTGATCGCTGCGTGTCTCATCACTGTCCGCCTAGGTCAGGGAAAGGGTTGTCGGTGGGGATCATCTTCACTTAAGGAGCCAGGCTAACATTATGCCAGGTCAGTTTCTCTCCCTGTTTAACCTCTGATGGTAATCCAGTCGGACATGACAGTCAAGGCAGTCCCAGTGTCTGAGGCTCTAGAAGACGGAGTCTCCACAGGGGAATGAGAGGTCTCTGAACCCACCAGTCCACATTCACACAGCAGGGGAGCAGGGTCCAAGAGAAAACGCACCTGGTAGCTCAATCCCTGAACTTTCATCGCACCAGAGGGAGACAATTGAAATGGGTCTAAACAACTATAGGCTTGGTGCATGGGGAATAACAAGAATATTCCCTAGAAGACGGATGGAGCTCATGACATACTTCCACACACTGCAGTCTGGTCACAGTTTCCTGCAGCTTCATATTTGGTTTGGTTCCTAGTCTGGGAGGCTGCTGGGCCATTCGCTCACCCAGGACACAATATCGTTGTGTGTTTTAATGATATTTAGTTTAATAGTTAACTGAAAATTGTGGTTTGGAGTATATTAAAATGAACATGAAAATTATCACTGGCATCTTTTGTTCTTTTATTTTTTTGAAAGCCATATTTAAAAACATGTTGGTAGTCAATATTTATCAGCAAATGTAACCAGTGGCAGCCGCTCAAGTCTGTCAACATACTCTTTCTTAAACAAAAGGTAATCGTAGGAAACCAACCTTTCTATATAGTGCACCAAAATGGGGTACACAATGCAGAGAGGTTGGAGAGACCCTTATTGGTTTACAGAGACAAGAGTAGATAATACTAACACACGCTCTATTTTGTATTAGTGTGGGAGAGCAGTTAGGCTTTACAGAGGGAAGAGCTAAGCAATTGTTGTACTCACAGAGGCAATAAATGGAACACGCACTTAAGAATTAAGTCGAGACCGATTTATAAAAAATAGTACGTCTTTTTATATATATTTTGAACCAAAAACTTCAGTTACAGCTAAGCATGTAATACGTTTTAGCAACAAGCACTATTAAGTACAGGTAATATACCGTTGTGCGCAATTACCCACAATGTTATCCTATAGAGAAAAACACAGAATGCAGTAAATCACGGTGCAGTAAAACTTAAGGGTTGACCTTCGAGAATTCAAATGTTAGGGAGCCAGGGTCAAAAGATCTGTCAGCAGTTTCTCAGGAACGTCCCGGATTCAGCTTGGAGAAGGGCGCTAGGAGAGTAAGTAGTTGGTTCTACAAAGAAGGGGGGGTACCTAAAAACAGGCTGAACAAGGGGACTTGCAAGTAAGTCCGGGGGCACTCAAAAGAGTGCAGATGTCACAAGGGCCTTGGACCATGGAAGCACAAAGATTTCAGAGATTCCCTGGTCAGTGGGGCTGGGTGCAGAGCAAACAAGTAATCCAAGCTCCGGTGCGCCAATGCACCTCTCTGTCACGGGCAAACACCTCAGAGGGGCGGGTGCAGGATGGCTGAGCCACTCAGCGAGTCCCTCGATCGGTGCTTGGTCCTCAGGCAGTTAATGTCCGGCTTGAGCTCTTGTAGTCGAGTCTTGGGTTGCAGGGCATCCGGTACCCCGAGTTGGTGGTGCTTGGTTCCGGTAGAACCTGGTGCCTACAAACTGGATGAGGAGCCAGAGTTGATCCTTCCGAACTGCAGGACCTTCTCCTGGGCATTTGCGGCATCAGTGGGGCCAGGGCGCTGCAAGTTGTGCCTACGATGCAGGGGAGTAGCTCCTCTTCTCCAAAGAAGTTCTTAGGCAATTTGGTTGTGTAGTGTAGTTCCTATTATCCCAATAGGCTCTGCGCATTGGAATAATATCTTCAATAGTATAGACCTAGGGCAGAGGTTAACTAGGTCTTCTACCGACGATATTAGACTTAAAGTTTTGTGTTTGCCAGCTAGCTCAGAGTTCACTAGAAACTTTCTCGAATAGGCAAGGAGGATCTGAACCTCCCTGGATAGACAAGAAGGGATTTAGTTTCTGACAACCATAGAACATGACAACTTTGCTCTCCCCTAATCAAGAGTGTATCTCTAGAGTCGTGTGAAAACAAAAGACAACTTATTTTTCTCAGTCAGTTCAGTGCATTCTTACTTTCACCAGTTTGTAGAGAAAGGAAGAGATGGGCGTGTTCAATAAAAGATGTTATTTATTGATCAGTCTCTTTTCTCGTACAAGAGAAATGAATCGCTATTATTGCAATACTTATAGTTAAGTAAAGTGCATACAGTAAAGACAGAATTATAAAATAATACTGTGAAAGCATTGATATCGTTTCTGAGCCATATGATACTTTAAAATGGATAAAATAGATACATACATATATACATTTGACTAATCGTACTCAACTGGTGCTTCTAACCACGCCTACCCCAGTGTACCTGACCTAAGCCTAATACGTGGGCGGGAGTAGATAAGTAGCAGTTTAAGTTAAGTTTGTTTTGCCAAGGGTCTGACTCAAGAATTCTCTGCAAGGGGTTATTCAGTTCAGTACCTGTGAATTAGAAGGTTTGAGGGCTGGTATCTCTTATCCCTGGTCTCGATATTCCAGCTGCCTGCGAGGGCGGCTTGGAAGCGCCGGAGCTGGATTTCTCGGCAGGAGAAAAGCAGCGTCTCTCTCTCAGCGCGTCAGGAAGGAGGGGCAACGTCTGTGGGCTTCGCTCTCAGCTGGGCTCCTCGGCAAGTCTCGCTGCTCCAATCTCGTCACCACCGCATGTGTTTGCTTAAGGCAATGTCGGTAATATTTATACCTGAAAGGTGCCGAGATTGACGTAAGGATGGACATAAATACGTCAATAAGGATGTCATACGAACTGATCGTTAGCACATTCTTTACTGAAGTTCTCGGTGAAATCAAAACAATGGCTGCGGGGATTTCCCAGGTCGCTGTAGGTTTGATTTGTTTTGAGAACTCCGTATGCCTATCAGGGGGCTGGAGGAATATTGCTTGCCTAATTAGATGGCATGCGTTATGACTTAATCAGATAACGCGTTTCTGTGCCGTGGTGTGGCTTAATCAGATAACAGGTTTTTGCGCCGTAAGATGGCTGCTAGTTACTTATTAACCAGACAAGGTCAGGAATAGGGGGATCGATACAGTACCCATAGGAAATACATCACACCCACTCCACGTAATCTATGTCCATATTTACAAATCTAGGCATAGTAAAAACTAGTAGTGTATGTGTATACCGTACCACCCCAAAATACAATCACATGTATTTCGAAAACTGGAAATGTGAAATACACGAAAAGATGTGAATAGTTACTATATGCACTCAAGCAGTATAATAAATGAAAATTCTGTTACGCATATTTCTAAATCAGCATAAATGAAAACGAGAAATGTACACATGAAATGGCTCTTAATACAGAAGAATTTTTTTTTTCGAGACCATTCCATCACAAAGCATAAAATACTCATGAACATGCTAGAGGGTAACTAAAGTCTCTAGAGCACCTAAGAATAGAAATTTAGTTCTCTAAGAATAGTTCTACTTTAAGCAGAAGATAAGTGTCCCAAAAATTTTGTAAATATTTTGGATTGGAAAAAAAATTGTTCCCGCTGTCTGAAAAACTGATGAGAAAAAATTCCCATATCGCTTTTTAAAGTTTGAAGGCCAAATTCAGGATGTGAGGAACGCCGTGTGCTAGCTTGCTCAAAGTCATTCTTTCTGCTCTGGTGAAAACATCATATCATTTAGACTGTTGAAAAAACTGTCAACAGTTTCTTGCGAAAGTTCCACTAACTCGGAAAAAGTTGTTACCATGCATTCTTGAGCATGATTGCCTTCATTGATGTTATGACCAGCATAGCTGACAGAAGGTTGTACCTGATCGATGCTGCTTTCATCTTGTACTTCACTACCCCTTAATCGTAGTGGTGAAGCCTCCACGAATGCCGTCATCAGGATTGGTAGCCGCTGGGGACAGCACAATGCATGAGCCGTTACCGGACCCAACAATGTATCCGCGTCCATTGGCACATCCGATTGTAGTGCCAGACAGGTGTCCAACACGCATTCTTCGCCACATAGCAAGCACCTTAATACAGGCATAACACAACGTTGCCACAAGGGTCTGAATGAAAGAAACCAAGTCATGTTGAGGTCTCTCAGCCGGGCTAGTCCAAGGACTTTAGTTATGCGGTCCCTGTAGCGCATGGCTACTATCGTTTCTTCCATCGTCGCTGGTGTCTTGTCTGTGACACGGTTTGCCATAGCGAAGCAACAGGATCAAAAATAGGACGCCTGCCACTAGTCCCAATAGGAGAGGAAGTCCGCCAAAAATGGAATGGACAAAATCAGGAAAAATACCCAGGATGGCTTTGAATGGTGTTAAAGCTCCTGAAAACACTCTCTTAAATACACTTGAGACACCACTGGTATCAGAAATATTTAAGATTTCGGTCAGTATTTCTGCGAAATGTATGGGGGAATTAGTTGATAACAGTGAATGAATCTCTGCCGTTGTCCTTGCAACTTGGAGATCATACGTTTCATTTGATGACGTTAGCCTGGTCGGCATCTGTAGGAGCACTGTCTTCATTCTGCTTAAAGTATCAATTCGAATAGAAGCAATTTTCAAGTTGGGCCATAACCTTGCCTCCCTGTCTGGAGAATCGTTCGGGAACAATACTCGTTCACAGCACATGACCTTCTTAGTCACATTTATGAGAGAATGTTTTCCGGGCAGCAAACTACAACATCTGCGATCTACTATTAGAATGTAACTCCCGTTCGAGAGTCTCCTAAAGAATGGTTCTATTTGGGTTGCAGGTGTGCCTAGCTGATGACATGAAAGGTTATTTGAAGTCCCTTCACAGGCTCCATGCAAGCTAATACCCTGACACAGAAGTGTACCGCTTAGTGACCTCGCACAATTATTGCCACTAAGAAACACACTCTGGCCTTTATTACTGACACATGCGTGTGTATAGGGCAAGTTCCATGTTGACTTAATGTACCCTTTACCCAACCTTTCATACTGGCCTGCCTGTATATATTTTTGGCAGTATTGAAACCTGAAAGGTGATATCGGAATATTAATTATCCCATGTATTATCCATTCAATGACAGGTCGTTCTGACATTGTTAATGGTAATCTCTCGAGTTTCTCAATGCTCAGAATTGTATAATCAGCACCCTTCTGTGCCATACTGATTTGTTTATCAGTAAGGTTAAAGATATTAAATAATGACGTTGTGTTGATTAAACGCCAAGGCACATAGCCTGAACGCAGATTTTGTAACGTCCAGCCAAGCTGTACAATAGAACGCAATTGGGACTGACCGTGTTGTAACATCAGTAAGTCTTGCGATATTATATCGATTGCTGAAGACACAATGCTGTCCAGAGAATATATTCTGGAGGACAGAGTCATTAACCCATTGTCCACAACAGAAAGTGATTTTTCCAAATTAATACGGTCAATTTCCCGTATTTTCTCTGCTGTCTCAATTTGAGCTTCTTTCCAGGCTTCGTTATATGCTGCATATATAGAGGCCGCTATGAAACGTTTTTGACGCTGTTTGCGTGGTCCCATAATGAAATCACGCAAGTCAGCACCTTCTGTAAGTAAAGTTAGGTGTTGCTTAATTTCTGCCAGTGTGGATGTTTGTAGCCATTGAAGGCAGAGCTTGCCCACACTGTAGGTGGTTACTATCCCTGGATGTTGTCTTTGGGAATATCTAGGGTCTGGCCTGGTCAATGTGAACCCCTGTATTTTGTTCAGGAATCTGTCTTGACAGTTATTTGTATCTGTGGGCCAGATCAACCATTGTTTCCATTCAGGATGTGTTCTGTTTTGGTTTAATATATCGTTTACGTCTATCTCAACATCTATAGAGCTATTACTGTTCACTGTTGGCTTTGGAATAGACGGTTTGTTTAAATCTTTGATTTTGGCTAAGCCAAGACAGGTAGTTTGTTGAATAGTGTCATTCAAAAATATAATTTGTTCTGGGATCATGCAGGCTCTAAACAATGATTCTATACCTTGTACTTGCCAATCTCTCGTACCCCAAACAGTTTTTGCTTCAATATTATTGTTCCAGAAATCAAAACCAAATGTATTCATTTGCTCAAAAAATGAATCTGAATATATCAATTTTGTGTTTGTAAGCATGGTCTTCATACCTGTCTTATTTGACAATTTGAAATAAAATGTTTCTGCTTTACTTGTGTTAAACCCTGAAAAGTATGAATATTTATCATAAAATGTTTTCGAGCTACCTTTTGGAGGAGTAGCACAATGTTCCCATTGGTTATAATTTAACACATTTCTAGGTTGTGCAGATTTATGTAGATAATGGTTACCATAGTGGTTGTAGCAGAACATCTGATCATAATTAGACGAACCCTGCAAATAATCATGTTCTGTAAATTTAGCAGACATCACTAGGTCAGACATCATATCATTAATACTTTCAAAGTCCCAATCATCAGCCAATGTGCTTGGTTTTACAAAGTCACTCAATGAGATCTTGAATTGGTGTGGATACTTCAGGATTTCAACCGAACCATAGATTTCATAATCAGTATTGTCCCATGCTACCCCGCCGGGTATAGGGTTGGCTGTGAAGTTGACTGAAGAAAGTTCTCTTTTCTCGACGTGTGAAGATGTGTGTGGTTTAAGGACCAAGTTGATTTTCTGGCTTGCTGTGTCCATTGTTGCATATTTTCCCTCAATAAAATGTCCCAAGCATAGTACCATGATGAGCCAAAGTACTGGTTAGAGGCGGCAGGCCTGAGAGCAGAAGTCAGCCCGGGACCAGGGTTCAATTCCCGACCCTGCGTCGTGGACCTTGGTCAGCGGACTCGATAATTCTCGCTTCGGTGCTTACTCTAATCAGGGGTTCCACTCGGCAACTCTGGGCATTAGCTTGCCTAATCTCCACAACGGCCCCACCAATTCCGGGGATGCCTGGCTCCACCTTGGGGACTCCCAGCAGGGACCATCCCACAGGGAAAGCCAGGACGGGTTCCCCAGAGTTATACAGCGCCGGGACGCCCCGTTGCTGGGGCAGCTGTGCGCTTTACAAGTATACTACATTTACAAGTATACTACATTTACTCAGATCTTCAGAGAAATCATCGAAGTTGATGAAGTAGCCGGATGCTGTTCTGTCAAATGTTCCAATTGCTTCTGGATTACTTTTTGCTTTATGAGTTTGCTTTGTTTCATCAGCATAGTCATTTGTTACATCATCGTAGGTTGGTGTGTCTCGACTAAATGTTTTTATTTGGGTTTTTAGAGGTTTAAGTTCCATTGCTTTGTTGCATAGTCCTTGTTGATGTTCTGTAGAGTTTTCGAATGTGATTAGTCTCTCAGTTTGAACCTCTGTATTCGTAGCAAACTTTGGTGTTCTACTACTTCTTGGGAGTCCACTTGGCCTACTGTTTGTTATCGGCCACATGATTGTGGTTTTACCAGGTCGATTGATACAACTCGGTTCTCCTTTTTACCAGCAAGGGGCGGTAGTACTACTGATCTTGTCCCGTTGACAGACAAGACAGGAACTGCTTTTCTGTAAGAAGGCCCAAATTCCTTCTTTACCGCGATCTTCTCCCTGACTAGATCCCCGACTTTTGGAATCCAGACAGGCCTTGCTGGGACAGGTGGTTTCTCTTCAGTGGTCGTTGGTTGCTGTTTTAACTTCATGTTGCTCAGGTCTTTCCTTGTTTCATTTAAGTCCTGTAAAATAGCCAAACGATCTTTGATTTTTTTTTTTTTAAAGACGTTTATTAAGTTTTCACAGTGTAGTACATATAGCTTAGCCTACAACCCTTAGGGCCGGCCGCAACTGGAGGATGTACGTATAAGACAAAGAAGCACAAGTAGCATGTATGTAGTCGCGTACCGGTTACCAAACATTGCTTTTCATGAACAATAACCTTCACGTTATAGGTGCCCCTGTGTACAATTTATTTATAAAGGACGTCATGTTTTAGTAAATATGAGAAAAAACATTTCAACTCTGTAAACTGGATAGTTCTCATCGGTATGTCCCATTTTGTCGGCTGTATCATCAGAGAACAATTCAGCAACCTTGTTTTCGAGCCCAGGAAGAGCGCTCGCAGACCTCAGCTGCGTGTCAAGAATGTGGATGTAAATGAGACACGTGTGCGGCCTGCCTTCGCTTCGAATCACTCCACCCACTGAGGGACAGCTGAATCTTACATCTCATCTCTGCATTGTGTAGTGATTCGTGCGGGTGGCTCTATAGACCGTCAGTGAGCTGGAGAGAGAGACGTGGCCTGCGCCAGTCCCCTCGCCTAAGTCTGTATTCGTTTGTGCTTCCTAGTGGACAAACCACGTGTGGGAGATAAGAGTCCAGAACATATAAACGGGGGTGGTTGTATGGGAGGGGGGGGGGGTCGTGGGGAGGGAGAGTGCATCGAAGGGAGTGACTCCACGGAGGGCGGGTAGTAAGACACCGGAACAGGTCTGTATGGTTTCGCGCCTGCGGGTGAATGTCTATCCAGTCCATAAGTTAGCGTACCGGACCCGTGGTGCTTACAGGTGTCAGCTTTCTGAGCAACTGGGGGGGCGGCAGTCCCTACCGATCCAGAAACGCCTCACCACCAGCGCCCTCGGTGTGTGTATGTCGCTGGGGGGGGGAGGGGGGGGGGAGGAAACACCATTCATTCACCTAACGTACCATCATCTATTTCGTTCGTGTCATTTCATGTAGTGTGGACCCTATATGAGTCCCCTGTTCGCACCTTCTTTCTGGAGGGATCTCACAAAACCGTCCCAGAGCTGCGCAATAGGGAACTGTCTCAGGCCCGCGACCTCCTCCCGATGTAGAGCTACGCCTTCCGCCCTGGCCCAGTTAGTGAAGGAAGCGCACCAGTACTTAGGGATTGGCAGCTTCCTCTTTTTCCAATGTTTGGTGATCAACCGCTTGGCCGTGATTAGGCCTAGATCCCAGAACCTGGCGTGTGTCTTGTTTAGTTTGGTCCTTCTATATAAACCTAGTATGCATGCCTCCCAAGTGTGTGGTAGTCCTGGGCCAGCGCTGCGCGTTAGGAGAGACGTTACCTCCCCCCAGTATGTGTCTAGTGAGGGGCAATTCCAGAGCATGTGTAAAATGTCCGCGCCTATCAGGTCGCATCTGGGACAGGCAGCGGTGTTGATCATGAAGTATTTGTTGATCCTATCTGGCGACAAGTATGCCTGGTGTATTATATACAATTGGATGGTGCGGAAGCGGGCATTGCGCGGGATGTTCATAGGGCAGGCTAGGATCATGGACCACTCCTTATCTGTCCATTCCCGCTGTCGGTGGGCCGCCCACTTATCCCGCGCCGGCTGTGTGGACCGCTGTGTGTGTAGGAGGAGAGCCTGTGCCAGCCAGTGGATGATGTGAGTACCGTTGCCCATTACATGTAGGTATTGCATTACATGGTGCATCTGCGGCTCCTCCCCAACATCCCCCCAAGAGTCCGTGTATGCTCTTAGTATGGACGCATGGGTCAGGAACTGCCCCGTCGGTAGACCCGTGCTCTCTGCTAGCTCCCCAAATGGAAGCATTGCGCCGTCCGCATATAGGTCGCCCATTGTCTCCACTCCAGCCGCCGTCCAACACTCTAGAATGAGCTCTGTCACTGTTCCGCTTCTCCTGGGTGTGCCCAACAAAGGAATCGCAGGGGCATATGGCTTGACTTCCCGTGCCAGTTTTAGACTGCGGAGGAAACACTTGCGGGCAACTGCCACATGTAGGGGCAGCGGGCGCGGACCTTTAGTCAAGGGATGGAACAGTGTGCATATCTGTGCGTGTGTCCACGTGTACGTAGAGGTGGCCGTGTCATCCAAGTGCGTGCCACTTAGCCAGTGCGTCACCCATTGCAGCTGCGCAGCCAGATAGTACAGTTCCATATTAGGAACTGCCAGTCTACCCTCTGTTGCTGGGGAGTACAGTTTCGTCAGGGCCACACGGGGCCGTCCCCCATTCCAGATCAGGCTGCGGACCATTGATTCTAGGTCTCGGAAGAATTTAGCGGGAACGTAGGACGGGATGTTGGCAAAGTGATAGAGCAGTCTGGGCAGTGCTATCATTTTGGTTAGAGCAATCCTGCTCGGTACGTTTAGGGGCAGTGTCCTCCAGAAAGCCATCTGTGCTCGTAAAGAGGTCATGGCACGTCCCAGGTTACCTTCCAATATGTTCTCCAAGTCCCTATATATGTGCACTCCAAGATACTTAAAGGAGGTGGGATACCAGGTCAGTCTGACACCTCCAAGGGTCACATCACATTCCTGTGTTTCATGGCTGAAAGAGTACACTCTGGACTTTGCCCAGTTGACTCTAAGTCCTGACACTGTTTCGAACGTCTGGAAAATATCCGACAATTCATCTGGCACTGCTGTGAGGTCTCGGACGTACAGAAGTAAATCGTCCGCATACAGTGAAACCACATGTGTACCATCAGCCAGCGGGATACCCCATCCCGCCCCTCGCGATCGTAGTAGCGCTGCCAGGGGTTCAATTGCCAGAGAAAAGAGTAGGGGCGACAGTGGGCAACCTTGTCGGGTGCCTCTGCGCACCCGTACCGCCTCAGAGAGTAGCCCGCCCGTGCGCACTCTGACACTCGGCCGTTGATAGATGAGGTCTACCATGTCCTCGAACGCACCTCCCAGGTCAAATCTGTCCAGCACTGCCCCCAAGTAGGGCCACTCCACCGAGTCGAAGGCCTTCTCGAGGTCCAGGACCAGACAGCCCGATCTCGGCCATTGTGACACCGCTTCTACCTGTACGCGGAAGAGACGGCGGATATTGCGCGAGGTGCTCCTCGCTGGCACGAAACCATTTTGGTCAGTATGAACTAAGGTCGGGACCTCCGTGGCTAGGCGACGAGCCAGCAAAGAGGTGAAGATTTTATAGTCGGTGTTCAACATAGCCAGTGGCCTGTAGGAGCCCATGTTGGTTCCGTCTCTACCTGGCTTCAGAAGAGAAACTAGGTTAGCTTCATTTAGCGTAGCAGGAAGCGCCGAGTCCTCTATCGCAGCATTATACAGTTTGAGCAGTTCCGGGATCAGTATATCGGAACAGGTTTTAAAGAATTCGGCAGGGAGGCCGTCTGGGCCCGGAGATTTGCCATTGGATAGTGCGAAGATAGCTTCACGCAACTCCTCCTGCGTGAAAGGCGCCCCCAGGTCTCCCCGCTGCGCTTCTGTAAGGGACGGTAGTGGGATGTTCTCTAGGTAATCAGCGATAGTCGCCGACGAAACCCTCAGCTGGGACCTGTATAGGGCCTGATAATGCTGCACAAAGGCCTGATGTATTTTGCTCTGTGTGTGCACTACGTCTCCCACGGGCGTCTGGATGGCTGATATCGGCTCAGTACGGCTTTCTTGTCTGACTAGCCAGGCCAGCAGTTTTCCGGGTTTGTCGCTGTGTTGGTGTGTCCGCGCCGAGTGCGCCGCATTATTAACGTGACGCAGTCGTTCTAGCTGCGCCTCATGTTCCACACGGGCCTCACCCAGCCCGGCGTCCGTCCCCTCAACCGCCTCCTGTTCCCGGCGGAGCAAGTCAGCCTCCACCCGGCGCAGGTCGGTCTCTAACTGTTTCTGTATACCGCCCTGTGTTCCCAAGCAGTGACCTCGCATCATCACTTTGAAGGCGTCCCACTCGACCTGCGGGGAGGACGCCGTGCCTGAGTTGTCAGTAAAATAATCTGCTACGCGTGCCTGCAGGGAGTTTCGGAAGGGGGCGTCCAGTAGTAGGGCCGGCTGTAAGCGCCACGTGGGGATGGGCGGGTGGGGGCGCTCCCAAGCTATAAGCAGCGTGTGTGGGTTATGGTCAGAGTGTGTTCGGCCAAGGTATTGTGAGTCTGTTATGTGCGGTAACAATTCAGATGACACCATATATCTGTCCAGGCGGACATGCAACGAGTGTGCCCCTGAGTAATAGGAGTATATTTTGGTGTTAGGGTTATGCGCGCGCCATGCATCTCTCAGGTCCCACTGTGTCGCCCATTGGGTGAGCGCTTTAATGGCTCCCAGAGACGCGGCATCAGGCCTACGCGGGGCCGAGCGGTCCAGTGCGGGATCCAATACCGTATTGTAATCCCCTCCCAGAACCCAGGGGACTCCATGCCAGGGTGCCAGTTTTTCCGAGACGCGTGCCAGGAAGTCCCCCTGCTCCGTGTTCGGAGAGTATATGGACGCTAGTACTATAGATTGTCCATCCATGCGGCCCCTCACCAACACATATCTGCCCTCCGGATCAGTCATCACTTCAATCATCGCAAAGGGAGTGCCTGGCTTCACCCATATGAGCGCTCCCCGGGCAAACGAGGAGTACTCAGTAGCATACAGTTGCCCCCTCCATCTACGTCGCAGTGCGACCACTTCTGCCTTGTTCAAGTGCGTTTCCTGCAGAAGTGCGATTTGTACCTGGTGTCTTTTCAAGTATGAGTATATCTGATAACGGCGTGCTGGTGTGTGCATACCCCTAATATTCCAGGTACATATTTTGTTCGCCGTCATCATACATCAGTATATTCCTCCTCCCCACCCCCGCAACCACAGCCCAGCACCCATCCACAATATCTCCATCGCCAACTCTCCCCTGGCCACCCCCCCTATCGCACTCATGAATGATCAGGAAGACATTATAAAGGGGGGAAAAAACATGTAATAACAAAACCCAACTGTAGGGAGATTCCCCTGAAATACCAAAAGGGCAGCAGCGAAACGGGCCACCGTCCATACTCTTTAAAGAAGAGGGACAACGATTCAAGTCTAGGGGGATCGTGTGCTACTCACGGTCCTGACGATTCAATTAAGTGTACAATAAGGAAGATCAAAGCCCTTCCCCGGGCCTTATGGACAATGTTAGTACCCAGAAAGGCAACCCCGTTGCGTGCTATGGGTTAATCTGCTCGCCGTATCCGGCAGCGGGGAGTCAGGAGCGCCATTACCACCAAGTCTCTGGCGCCGGACAGTCCCCAGGCTATGCGGGCAGCTGGTGGGCGGGAGAGAATGTACAGAGCTGCAGCATGTTCCCACGTCCCATCCTCCCCGACAGTGGCTATATAGCCGGACAGGTACTCACTGCGCAGGTTCACGCCTCATGACCTCAGGGCTGCGGTGGGCATCACGGGCAGCGGCTGATAGGTTCAGTCGCGTCGCAGCTGCCCGGACTATGTTCTCGTCCCCGCCGCCTTAACTGGGTCTGGAATAGTGATCCGTGTGTGCCTTCAATTTAGCATGTCCGCCGTTTGAGGCGTGACTACTGGTAAATCCACCGACTGCTGGGAGTCTGGTATCCCGTAGATTGCTTCATCATCGCTGGGATCCACTCGCGGGCTGGGGGCCTGAACTACATCCGAGGTCGGCGAGGCGCTCAGCTAGGAAACCTTTCGGAGTGCATCACGTTGTTCCTGGATCATCTGGTCCGGTGGTGGGGAGTGTCTCGTCGGTTCTTCTAGGCGACCAGTTCCCTGTTCTCTGTTCCTGCGGCGACGGCGTTGTCCGCGTGGTCGTGGTCGCGGTCTCGTCTCGTAGCTTTGCGCCTGTCTGGGCGTTGAGTTAACGCCACTATCTAGCCATTCGTTGACCTCCTCAGGAGTATTAAAGAAGTAGGTCTTGTCTCGCGCTACCACTCTCAGTTTGGCAGGAAAGAGTAGGGAGTACTTGAGGCCCTCGGTGCGGAGACGTCGTTTCACGTCTAGGAAGTCGTGTCTTTGGCGTTGCACCTGGATGGTGTAGTCCGGGAAAAACATCACGGTGGTATTGTCAATGCGAACTTCCCCAAGTCTTCTGGTTTCTCTCAGGATCGCGTCTCTGTCCCGGTAGTTCAGGACTCTGAAGAGTAGTGGCCTCGGGTTGGCGCCTGTGGTGTGGGGTCTCGTGGGTACGCGGTGTGCTCGTTCCACTACAAATTGAGCCGATAGCGTGCCCTCGGGCAGCAGTTCTCTCAGCCAGTCCTCAACTCGTTGGGTAGGACGAGGGCCTTCCCATTTTTCCGGGACACCCACAAGTCTGACGTTGTTGCGTCTCGCCCTCCCTTCGGCATCCTCGGCGTGCTCTTCAAGGAATTCTACTCTATTGAGAAGGTCCTGTACCTGCTTATCTGTTTGCGTGACTTTGGGTCCAAGGTCCGTCACTGTACCCTCCAGTGTTTTGGTTCGATCAGACAGTTTCTTGTGGTCATATCGTAGGTGAGTCAGGTCTATGGCAACGCTGTAAATTTTGGACTCCAGGGACGTTCTGGTCAGCTGTAGCGATTGCTCCATGCGTTCCATGGCGGCTAAGACGCTGTCCAATCTCGCGGTCACCTGCTCAGCAGCCATCTTGCGTAGTGTTTTGTTCGTTTTGCCCGTCGGCAAAGCTCCTCCGGTGCCAGTGCGGGTTCTCACCCCTCCGGACATGTGCAGGGCGTCCTGTCTAACTGTGCAGTGTATGCGCTCGGATACTAGCGAGCAAAACCAGCGGTGCCTGATCATGTTGGTGCAGCAGTAAGGCGGGGCAAGCAACCACCAACAGCTCGAGTGATTCCACACACCCTGCAGGCGGCCGATGACGTAGCAGCGAGATGCCTCGTGTTATTTTATTTTTTAACTAACACTGTTTCGTCTCTGGCCTCTGTGTGGGGGGTCCGCTGGGGTCCTCGGGTGAACTGGGCAGGCCAAGTGACACTGTGTGGGCGCTAGAAGGTCCAGGAAGGCGGGACTGCAATTCCAAGGCCACCGCAAAAGACACAGGGTGGTCGGGCCTTTGCGATGGTGAGCATCGGTGTTGTCCCTTACCGTCCGCCAGGTTGCTGTCGGCTCAGCAGTTGTGTCCCCCCGGGCGGGGCGAGGCGCTCGCTGGGCTGGGGGTCGCGGTCTGGTCTCGGCACCGCCGACCCACTGGTGAGAATAGGCGCCGTAGAGCCGCGACCGCGCCTGATGTGTCCAGTACCTCCACCGCAGCGCGGGAGGGGGGGTCTCCGCCCGCAGCCACAGCTGACTCACCGGGTCCAGTGTGTAGGATTAGGCGCCTCGCTCCCAGGTCTCAGCTGAGCGACGATGTTGGTATCCCAGGGGGCCGCCGTGCAGTGAGTCAGGGACCGCGGTTAATGGCATCCGCCGCTGCGGTCGCGCCAGCCAGGCGCCTCGCCCCTCCCAGCCCAGTCCTCCAAGAATCTCCGAGGACAAAGCGGGTGGCGGGATCGGAGCGGCAACGCGGCCCCAGGCCTCGGGTTTTGTGTGCGGGGGCACCGCTCAAGTCCGGTCCCGCGTTCTGCAGTGAGGCCTGTAAGGCAGGCCCAGGGCTCCCGTGTTTTCACTGGCCGTCTGGGCGGCGGCCAAGTCCGCCTGCTGCCCGCAGGAGAGTCCGGTGCTGGTGCATTCGGTTCCCGGAATCGAAAATCAGCCTGCTGGTCTAGAAGGGCTCCGGGACGGTCCGTCTGCAATTTCAGGCAATCCCAAGTGTAAATGGCGGAGAATCGGCCCGGGGAAGGGGAGCTCGGCTCGGAGTTCTACCCGGCTGCGACCTCCGCCATTGCGTGCCAAGCCACGCCCCATCGCCAAACGATCTTTGATATCAAAGCATTTATCTTTAACCACTGAAGTCGGACTATCGAGATCTTGGATCATCATTCTAGTCCCGAACAATAGTTCGTACGGACTGAATTCTTTCAGAGAATTTCTTGGCAGGTTATTTAGACTACGTTGGACACTTATTAAATGTTTGACCCACCCAGCTCCTGAACCTAATACCTTTGCTGTTATAGATTGCTTTATGTCACGTTTTTTTCTTTCTACGATTCCGTTTCCCTCAGGATGAAATGGACAAAAGTACCGCAATGCAATGCCCATGCTGGTCATGGCCTCCTTATAAGCTCGAGAGCTAAAGGCAGGACCCTGGTCAGAATGTAGCATGCCAATTGCGTATGTGCCGATAAAGACTCGCAAATCTTTTATAACAGTTCTGGCGTCAGCCGATCGCTGGGGCCACATCCATATGAATCTCGTACATGAATCCACTGCGACCAAGATATATTTATAGTTACCATCCCTTTGTAAGGGACCACAGTGGTCCAGATAAACACAGGCTAATGGTTTATCTGAGATTAGAAGGGGCGTCTGTGCTAGTCGTCTCACTGTTGATACCTTCATTCTTTGACATATTTCACATTCTAGAACATAGTTCCTTGTCTGTCTTCTCATTTGTGGCCACCAGTATCTCTGCTTTAGTAATGATACTGTGGCTGAAACGCCAGCATGTACAGAAGCAAGCCCTTCGTGTGCCGCTATGATGAGTCCTAACCTATGTTCCATGTTTGGAATTGCCCTATCCCCCACTCCAGGGATTCGAGCAAACGGAACATTATTTGCATCAGTTATGTATGAGTACTTTACAGGAAAGCCTTTCGGGAGTGTTTCTATCGCATCTTTTACTGTAGCGCTGACAGCCTGTAATATTTCGCTGTCTATTTTTGTTTTTGACCGGGTGATGGCAGCTACGGAAGCCGTTTGCACAGCTGCCTTGGCGGCCTCATCAGCCAATGAATTCCCTGCAACGTGAACGCCATCACGTTGATGACTCAGTGTATGTATCGCGTGAGTCTTTTGTAGTTCCTTTTGTAAAAGAACTACTTGTTCCCAAAGCATTTTATGCTTGATTGTGCCACCTTTTGCGTCTTTAAAACCATTCTGAACCCAGATCTGCAAGTATTCATTGTATGATTGAACGCAGTAATACGAATCGCACACTATGAGTGTGGGGAATTACCGATCGGTATTTTCAAGCGCCATCTTGAATGCCAGTAGTTCTGCTCGCTGAGCTGTACAATCTCCTAAAGATTGCGTTTTAGTGACCAGTGGTTCAAATTTTCCTTCGTGCCAGCGACCTTTAACAATCGCGCACGCAGCACTATAAGCTTGTTTACCCCCCACTGCGGGTTGTGCTGATCCGTCTGTATATATTATACAGCCGTAATGTTCTAGAGGCAGAATTTCGGTTGCCGGAGGACATTCAAATTCATATTGGAGAAATTCTTGTGTTTTTAAGTTGGGATCAAATTCGTATACCACGTCTGTTGCAGCAAGAGAATTAGCCCACTGTATCCACCTTGGATGGAGTGCTTTAGCATTCGGAATGCTTGCCTTTGTTACCGCCTCCAGGGCTGGTATCGGTGTTACGATAATTATTCGTTTACCTTGTGCTAGGGCCCGTTCCTTTGCTACAGCAGTCTGTACCGCGGTCAGAATTTTTTCCGTTGGGCTAAATTTCATTTCAGCTTTTGTGTACAAGTGTGATTTGTATGCAATTGGTACCTTTTCTCCCTCATTAGAGGTCAGGTATGTGAATCCGCATCTTCCTGGGATGACTCGAATCACAAGGTTGCGTGTGTTATCACGTGTTTGTAATTTTGTTTTAACTAACATGTCTGTTTGTAAAGATCTCAAAATTTCTGTGTGTTTTTGAGTCGTTGATTCTTTTAAAATCTGGTTTTATTAGATCATAGAGAGGTTTAACTCTCTCTGCATAATTTATAATGTAAGTTCTTCCGAAATTCAGGAAGCCTAGAATTGATTGTAAGTTTTTTAATGTTTTAGGTGCTTGGATTACAGCACATTTCTCTAGGAAATTGTCAGCCAGGCTTTTGCCTTCACTTGATAATTCATATCCTAAAAACAGGACTGTTAGATGGGCAATTCTTGACTTTTTAAAGTTGAATTTGTAACCCTCTGCTGCGAACCCAAGTATTATGGTGTTCACTCGCTTCAAGTGAGTATCCAAGTCATCATCTGTTAGATAGATGTCGTCGACATAAGATAATGCCTCGTCATCATATGTTTGTAGTAATTCTGTTACTCTCGCTGAGAATAATCCTGGGCTGTTCTTGAACCCCTGGGGCAAACGACAGAATTTTTTTTGCGCGCCATTTATTGAGAACGCCGTCAAATATCTGCTCTCTGGTGCTATATTTTGACAAAAGAATCCATTAGAGATGTCTAATGTTGTTTTGTATTTTTTGCGCACTATGTTATTCATTAGTGCAGCACTATGCGAGTTTTGTACTGCAAAGGTTTTGCAACATGAGTTAAGGTGTCTGTAGTCCAAAACAAGACGATATGAATTGTCTGGTTTGGAGACAGGAAACAAAGGATTATTCATTTGTGAGGTGCAAGTTTCAATCACCCCCTGGTATACAAGTTGATCTAGGATCTCTTTTACCTGTTTTTTAGCTTCTTGCTTAATTGGGTACTGCCTCTGTGCAGTAGGTTGTGATTTTAACTGGATTTTGTGAGGAGGAGAGTCCTCATCCCATCCCACATGATTTTTATATAAGGCAGGGGCTTGAGCTACTGCCCACTTTCTTGCAAGTGTATATTTTTTATGAATTGGAATATGATTTGAGAAGGCAGGCATAATTATTTCTTCGCCATGTGGGCACTCCCTGACAAACTCGGGTGGCCAGTCTCGTTCAGCTAGAAGGATGTCATAGCCCTTGGAGAGATTATCCCAAAATAGACCCCTTATTTTTCTAGTCTTATCCCCCTCTATACGCAATGTTATTTCATATATTTTATGAGGTTTGCTAACTCTGGTATCTGCAGTTTCCACTTGAATGTATTCATTCGTGTCCACTGTCTCCAGATGATTCATAAGGACTTTGCGAGCTATGCTCACTTCTGCTGCGCTGTCTAGCATTGTCTGAGCCCATTCTCCGTTTTTCAGCTGTGTCCCCAGTATTCTCGGCATGATTTATTACTTTGATACTGGCTACCTTCTTCTTTGGAAATTCAAATTTTTTATTTTGATGAGCAGGTTCCTTGTCTTTGGACTTGACGTGCTCTTCCCTGTGTTCTGATCGTCCTCTTCTTTCCGATTTCTGCGAGTAAGTCTGAAAAGATTGAGAGGGACGTGTATCAATATCTTGATATCTATCAGGTTTTTTTATATTATCCCTATTTCTAAGGTTGTATTTTTTCACAGAGGGCTCCCTCTGGGGAGACTTGCGTCCTTGGTCCGGAGATCTTTCTCTCTGCCGAGGAGACCTTCCTCTGGACTGGAATCTTTTTTCTTTAGGATTGGATTGTTTATTTCCATCCCAGCTCTTTTTTTGAGTGTTCAGATTATTTTTAATAAATACCTTTTCAGGACTTTCAACTAGTTGGGGTTTCACTGGTATTCCACCCAAACTAGCTCTTCCTAGTTCTTCATAGGATTTTTCTATAATTCTGGCAATTTCAGATGGTTGGTCTGCTATATTTGTCTCTTTTAACCTCTGGCGGATCGCCACATTTGCTGCTTCTCCCTTTATGTTGGCTAATAATATTGCCGAGACCTGCTTGAAGTCTTTCAGTAATTTCATACTGAGAGTTAAAGCGGGTTCTGGACCGTATTCGTCTTGAATTTGTTTTAGCACATCTGGTATTACTGACATGGATGGTACACCATGTGTTTTTGTGTAAATGGAAGCAAAGACTGTTCCCCAAGTGTCACAGTCCTCCACATGTGGTGCGATTCCCATTGGAAGACAGATAGTCAGAATCCTGTGTTTCTCAACAGGGGTGGTATCTGGAAACACCGCCTCAATTTGAGTGATTTTTTGTGCTAACCAGAATGGAATTTGTTCCCGTTTTGTGGGTACTTTACCTAGACAGGACTGTATGTTCTGTGGTGTCATTTTATTTGTGTTCCCCTGATGAGGGGTCAGCTGTGGAATTTTAATTGCTGGTTGGACTGTTGAAGTCCGCATTACATATTGGACTAATTTGTCTATGTATTTTAATTAGCTGTTTTAGCTGTGTTAAAAGATCTGGTGCAGGCATTTCTTCAATGTCTGGATGTGGTGTGTATCCGGCTAGGACCGGCCACGTTGCTCCTGGTCTACCTAGTGGACCGAGCCTGGTGATGTGATTATTATGTTTTAGGGCGCCATTAAACAAGAGCAGGTGCTCTTGGAATTTAAGTGGTATTTCCACCTCCTCGAAAGGGGTGTACTCATTCGGAGGTTCCTCTGTTTTGTAATAGTGGAACTCCTTCGTCACAGCATTTGCTGCTGGAAAGTTTATCCATGACTCTGTCTGCCGATATTCGTGTGCCTCAATTACGAATATGACTGTACCACATCTTGGGGTCAGTCCATTTTCTATAAGTTTTAAGGTTATAGATTTTCTTATGCTGACCGGGATGAGAGTTGCATCCGGGTCTTGTTGTAGGAGACTATTGTCAGCTGCTAGGAGTTGCTCAGGGTATGCTCAGACGTGAGTCCCTTGCTCACTTTGCCACTGGATTCAAGCAAGCCGGGCTGAAGACGGCTGGAATGCCAGAAACCGGTCCTCGGAAGCTTGTTTCCGGTCCAGGGAAGACATGGCTTGGCAGTTCGGGCTGGACTGTTCCCATGAGGCACAGGGTCAGACTGATTTGCATATGGCCATGTCTGCACTGGGGTGGCAGAGTGGGCTAAAGAACGGTGATGGATTAAACCCAGATCTTTTGACTGGGTGTGAGTGTTTGATTGATTCAGATGCTCCATCCATCACCACCCCCTTTTGTACCGCTTTTGGCCGCCATAAGTGTGGCAGGGTATGCTCAGACGTGAGTCCCTTGCTCACTTTGCCACTGGATTCAAGCAAGCCGGGCTGAAGACGGCTGGAATGCCAGAAACCGGTCCTCGGAAGCTTGTTTCCGGTCCAGGGAAGACATGGCTTGGCAGTTCGGGCTGGACTGTTCCCATGAGGCACAGGGTCAGACTGATTTGCATATGGCCATGTCTGCACTGGGGTGGCAGAGTGGGCTAAAGAACGGTGATGGATTAAACCCAGATCTTTTGACTGGGTGTGAGTGTTTGATTGATTCAGATGCTCCGTCCATCACCACCCCCTTTTGTACCGCTTTTGGCCGCCATAAGTGTGGCAGGGTATGCTCAGACGTGAGTCCCTTGCTCACTTTGCCACTGGATTCAAGCAAGCCGGGCTGAAGACGGCTGGAATGCCAGAAACCGTTCCTCGGAAGCTTGTTTCCGGTCCAGGGAAGACATGGCTTGGCAGTTCGGGCTGGACTGTTCCCATGAGGCACAGGGTCAGACTGATTTGCATATGGCCATGTCTGCACTGGGGTGGCAGAGTGGGCTAAAGAACGGTGATAGATTAAACCCAGATCTTTTGACTGGGTGTGAGTGTTTGATTGATTCAGATGCTCCGTCCATCACCACCCCCTTTTGTACCGCTTTTGGCCGCCATAAGTGTGGCAGGGTATGCTCAGACGTGAGTCCCTTGCTCACTTTGCCACTGGATTCAAGCAAGCCGGGCTGAAGACGGCTGGAATGCCAGAAACCGGTCCTCGGAAGCTTGTTTCCGGTCCAGGGAAGACATGGCTTGGCAGTTCGGGCTGGACTGTTCCCATGAGGCACAGGGTCAGACTGATTTGCATATAGCCATGTCTGCACTGGGGTGGCAGAGTGGGCTAAAGAACGGTGATGGATTAAACCCAGATCTTTTGACTGGGTGTGAGTGTTTGATTGATTCAGATGCTCCGTCCATCACCACCCCCTTTTGTACCGCTTTTGGCCGCCATAAGTGTGGCAGGGTATGCTCAGACGTGAGTCCCTTGCTCACTTTGCCACTGGATTCAAGCAAGCCGGGCTGAAGACGGCTGGAATGCCAGAAACCGGTCCTCGGAAGCTTGTTTCCGGTCCAGGGAAGACATGGCTTGGCAGTTCGGGCTGGACTGTTCCCATGAGGCACAGGGTCAGACTGATTTGCATATAGCCATGTCTGCACTGGGGTGGCAGAGTGGGCTAAAGAACGGTGATGGATTAAACCCAGATCTTTTGACTGGGTGTGAGTGTTTGATTGATTCAGATGCTCCGTCCATCACCACCCCCTTTTGTACCGCTTTTGGCCGCCATAAGTGTGGCAGGGTATGCTCAGACGTGAGTCCCTTGCTCACTTTGCCACTGGATTCAAGCAAGCCGGGCTGAAGACGGCTGGAATGCCAGAAACCGGTCCTCGGAAGCTTGTTTCCGGTCCAGGGAAGACATGGCTTGGCAGTTCGGGCTGGACTGTTCCCATGAGGCACAGGGTCAGACTGATTTGCATATAGCCATGTCTGCACTGGGGTGGCAGAGTGGGCTAAAGAACGGTGATGGATTAAACCCAGATCTTTTGACTGGGTGTGAGTGTTTGATTGATTCAGATGCTCCGTCCATCACCACCCCCTTTTGTACAGCTGCTAGGAGTTCAGCTGCTATTCTAGCTGACTCTCTTCCTTCTTCAGTGTCTGACATTTTACTGTTAGGAAGGTTATTTTGTTTGTTTGCAGATCAGGTTTCTATGGAAACAAAGATTAGATGCACAATATTTTGGAACAGTGTATCCTTCAACGTTGAATAAACCAAGAACCATACATAGGAGTCTCCTCCTGCGAAGTTTGGCGGATATGACCTTTCACCCACTCCAGACGTCTTTGGAGTATTATGGGGAAAAAGGGGCTCTGTGTGAAAAAGCACGACTGAGTTACTCTAGTGTCTTGCGTTAGTTTTATCGCCTATCCAAACGGTTGGGCGCCATGTAGTGTAGTTCCTATTATCCCAATAGGCTCTGCGCATTGGAATAATATCTTCAATAGTATAGACCTAGGGCAGAGGTTAACTAGGTCTTCTACCGACGATATTAGACTTAAAGTTTTGTGTTTGCCAGCTAGCTCAGAGTTCACTAGAAACTTTCTCGAATAGGCAAGGAGGATCTGAACCTCCCTGGATAGACAAGAAGGGATTTAGTTTCTGACAACCATAAAACATGACAACTTATTTTACTCAGTCAGTTCAGTGCATTCTTAGTTTCACCAGTTTGTAGAGAAAGGAAGAGATGGGCGTGTTCAATAAAAGATGTTATTTATTGATCAGTCTCTTTTCTCGTACAAGAGAAATGAATCGCTATTATTGCAATACTTATAGTTAAGTAAAGTGCATACAGTAAAGACAGAATTATAAAATAATACTGTAAAAGCATTGATATGGTTTCTGAGCCATATGATACTTTAAAATGGATAAAATAGATACATACATATATACATTTGACTAATCGTACTCAACTGGTGCTTCTAACCACGCCTACCCCAGTGTACCTGACCTAAGCCTAATACGTGGGCGGGAGTAGATAAGTAGCAGTTTAAGTTAAGTTTGTTTTGCCAAGGGTCTGACTCAAGAATTCTCTGCAAGGGGTTATTCAGTTCAGTACCTGGAAATTAGAAGGTTTGAGGGCTGGTATCTCTTATCCCAGGTCTCGATATTCCAGCTGCCTGCGAGGGCGGCTTGGAAGCGCCGGAGCTGGATTTCTCGGCAGGAGAAAAGCAGCGTCTCTCTCTCAGAGCGTCAGGAAGGAGGGGCAGCGTCTGTGGGCTTCGCTCTCAGCTGGGCTCCTCGGCAAGTCTCGCTGCTCCAATCTCGTCACCACCGCATGTGTTTGCTTAAGGCAATGTCGGTAATATTTATACCTGAAAGGTGCCGAGATTGACGTAAGGATGGACATAAATACGTCAATACGGATGTCATACGAACTGATCGTTAGCACATTCTTTACTGAAGTTCTCGGTGAAATCAAAACAATGGCTGCGGGGATTTCCCAGGTCGCTGTAGGTTTGATTTGTTTTGAGAACTCCGTATGCCTATCAGGGGGCAGGAGGAATATCGCTTGCCTAATTAGATGGCATGCGTTATGACTTAATCAGATAACGCGTTTCTGTGCCGTGGCTTAATCAGATAACCGGTTTTTGCGCCGTTAGATGGCTGCTAGTTACTTATTAACCAGACAAGGGTCAGGAATAGGGGGATCAATACAGTACCCATAGGAAATACATCACAGTTGATGCTGGAGGGCCCCTGGCGTTGTAAAGGTCTCTCAGTGGCAGGACGAGACAGGGTTCCACAACTGTCAAGTCTTTGGGCTGCTGGCAGACTTTTGTGCCAAAATCCAGTCCAGACTGTGTTCTCCGGGTCAGCTGATCTTTGACCTTTGTCTTCTTGTGCCCGTCGAATCCTCATGTAACGTAACTGGTGCTATGTAAAGCGCTCTGATAACTGATTCGGTTCGGTTCAAGTTTGCGCTATAAAAAAAAAATAAAAAAAAAATTCAGGACTCACGGGTGCCAGCTAAATACTAAATTTAGGGGCATTAAAGGAGCGCCAGGTAGTGGCCACTACCTTTAGGGTGACTACACACACTAAATGCTCACCCCCACGAGGACAGTGGGCCTGACCCGGACAAGGTATTTTCCCCATCTTCAAGATGGTGGCAAATTGGTGGGGGGGTCCACATCGCCTGCCCCGCCTTAGGAGTGGTGCAGGTTACCTGGGTACCCTTCTCCTCATTTAACTAATTTTCCCACCGGTCTTCTTGCCAAAAGTGGAGTCAGGACAGGGGGGTTGCCATCTGCTGCTAGCATGAGAGGCGTGGGTTGGACTTCAAAGGAGGCATCGCCTTTGAAGCTTTCCGCCCTGGAAAACTGTTCCTGCATGGAGGAGGTGTGAAGCATCTACGCCCAGGGCAGGCATTGTTTCTGGCCCTGGAGAGCGAAGGCTCTCACCCAATGGGTCCAGAAACATATCTAGTAAAAGCAGGCTGGTGGAGACCAGTCAGGAACACACTAGAAGGCAGTAGATTTTCAGGGGACCCTTCTAAAGGGTTCTCTGGGTGAAACTGTTAATAAATCGGACAATGGAATCAGTGTAGGTTTATTAAGATGCGATGTTTGGTACCAAACATCCCATAATTCAGTTAAGCAATCACAGAACTGGGGAACTCGTAATGATGAGTGTCCAGCCCATGTACTCCCTATGGCCTACCTCTTTACTTACAATATCCGGTAATCGACATGAATACTGAAGGGGCATATCTGTTAATGCAGATATGCCCTCACAAGAGTTATAGTGCGCTCTTCCATGGGACTACAAGGCCTGCTACAGGAGTGACGTACCCATATCCCATTAAGTGCATGTGGGCATGGCACACAGGGATGTGTGCCATGTTGACTCTTCAGTTTGGTCTGCACATGTGCACGTAGTCTGCAATGGCAGAGCGCAGGGTCTTGGTAAGGGGACCCTAGGATGGCACAATTTGTGGTACAGCTCTTGGGGACACTCTTCAGTGCCAATGCCCTAGGTACCAGGGGTACCATCTATAGGGACTTACAAGGGCCACAGAAGTTGTGCCAACATCTGCAAGATCAAGCCGTGCATATGGCTATCTCAGAAGTGCAGCTTTTCACAGTTCCTAAAAATTCATTAATTTTCGGTACCAGAACACCTCAATCATTATTCTTGGAGACTAGGAAGTAGCAGTAACAGAACCATGTTACCCTCTCTGGTACAGGAACCAGTTCCACCTTCTGAAGCAAGGCAAGAACTTCCAACTCCAAGATCAAGGGATGGTCGACCAAGCTAGTCTACCTGGAAAAAGGATGCTTTGTGGGAGAGATCAAAAAAGGGCGAGCATATCCCTAGAACTTTAACTCAATAACCACTGATCTTTGGTAACAGTTTTCCAATGGTCCAGAGAGGCAGTGATCCTCCTCAGACTGGAACATGGTGGGTGGAGAAGTACAAAGTAAAGCTGTTTTGCGTTAGTTAGCCAGATGAAGAGGGCTGTAACTGCTGCTGTCCCATAAACAAAAGCAAACAGCACCACAGAGTATGCACTGGTTGAGAAGGCCGATTTCATCCAGAAGGTTGAGTTCTTGACAGCCATAAAAAAAAATCAATATTGTGGATGGAGCTGCTTGCCCAGAAGGCTAATCTCAGAGTGGACTGCTAACCATATAGCACTCCAAGAAAGAATCAAAAGGCATATCCATAAGGGCAACTTGCAGGACAGGACTTTGACACTAGTCATCCCATACCATCCAAAATATTGGATACATTGTTGAAGGGTGAGGGTGGAAACACATTAGGGTTCAGCTTTGTCGAAGACACTTGAACAATAATACTTTTTCGGTTAAAGTTGGTCTGAAAGAATCACTGGGTCTGCAGGTACGGCCTCAAGCTCTAAATGATTTTTTAGATAGATGGCACAGCCAGGGAAGGATTTCTGCCTAGCACCGAGCATGTGTTCAAGGAGGGCTATGCCAAAAGGGATAAGATGTGCAGAGCATTAGAAGATCACTCTAAATTACTGTTACGTTAGATCTAAACAGAACAGTCGGCAGTGGCAACTCTATTGCTCTAACCACTTTATACACCATAACTATGAATGAGAAAACTTCGTCCAAAGGATATTCTGGTTCTGTAGCGGTCCTGAGTCCACAGGAATTTTCTAGGTGCAACTACAGCCTAGCATCAGTTTACTGGGGGTGATATGTGGGAACTGGATGTGGTGGGCAGGTATAAACATCATGCCAAGGTGCTGGTACTCTGCCTTCAGCATGTTCAGTTTCAGAATCTGAGCCAAGAAGCGCCTCAAGACAGGCAAATCTTTGAGCCCAAAGGAAAGGATTGCCAAATGTTAGTCCTCAAAGCAAGGCTAGACCTTTCTTGAAGAAAAGAGGATTCCCTCTGATTTGGACCAAAATGGATGACCAGTTTACGGATACGACTGTAGAGGTGATGTAACAGGCGCTGGTGAGGATGTTGATAGGATTGGGAGCCCCAGAGCTGCTGGAGGAGGGGTAGCCTTTTAAGGCACTGCCAAAATCCAGAGTCTGATGCGACATAAAGTTACAAAGTGTCATGGGCAGAGAAGTGGAAAGCAACTTAACTTGAGGGTCTGCCACATTCTGGGATTTGGTGGTGGCCGGAAGGGTAAAAAGATATAACCATTTATAACCAGATGGTTAAGAGAAGACAGGTTCTGGTGTGGTTCCGGGACGGGTAGATTAGTGTTTTTAGGTAGGGGTCCTAACCACATTTTAAGGAGGTTTATATGGTAGATTTGGGTTTTCCTGGGAGAGATCTGTAGTCGATAGGTCTTAAGACCGATCTTTTCTACAACCTCGTAAGAACCCTTCGATTCGGATTGCTTTTTTGTTATGGAGGATGGCTGGAGGACTAAAATCCAATCATGAACCTTTAGATTTCGCCACTTTTTTCCTTTGTCATAGAATATTTGTTGTCATATTTGGGCCTTTTCTAGGTTGGCATGGGCGAAATCCCGTAATTTATAGATACGGGTCTTTAATCCCTTAGATTAGTCCAGGAGGTTTCGGGTTTCTTCTGGTTTCTCCTATTCCCAGGCCTCCTTTGTAATCTCTAGCTCGAGGCTGTCTCTCATAGAGGCGTTCAAAGGGAGAACAACCAAGACTGTTCTGTAACTGGCTCCTGATGACAAAGAGGGCAAGAGGCAGGAGCAAATCCTATTCCTTCCCTTGTTAAAATTTTCTTAAGGGTTAATTTGAGCGTGGCTTTATATCTCTCACATAACACATCCGTCTGTGGGTGGTATATGGACGTCTTTATGTGAAAAATATTCAGCGTCCTACATATTTGCCCCATAAGTCGGGATACGAAGGGAGTACCCCGATTCATCAGGATTTCTCAGGGAAACCCCACTCTGGAAAAGAGTTCTATTCGTTTTTTGCTTATGTTAGTGGTGGTGGGTGCCCGCAAGGGAAAACCCTTGGGGTATCTAGTTGCATAGTCAACTATAACCAATATGGCAGATTCCCTTTCTTGGACCTGGGGAGGGGGCATATAAGGTCCATGCCCATTCTTTCAAAGCGCTTTCCAATTATCGGGAGGAGTTGTAATGGGACCGAAAGAGGTTTATATGTATTTTTTCTTTGGCAAACCTCACACTCCTGATACTATTTGGTTATCTGAGCAAAGAAACCAGGCCAACAAAATTGTCGCAAAAAGTTTTGAGTGGTTTTCAGGGTTCCGCTATGGCCTCCGAGGAGATGTGAATGAGCAAAGAAGAGGACCTGCTTCCGGAAACTTTGAGGTACCACTAATTGATGGTGTTCATCTTCTTTCCCTACTCGATATAAAAGTTAATTCTTATTCATGAAGTGGGATAGCAGACTGGGGGAGAAGGGGAAGGGTTTCTAGCTTGTTGCCATGCCACCCGAAGGGTAGCATGCTGAGCGTACCGTAAGTTTTTATCAGAAATTTAAAGGGCTTGAGTAAGCAGATTTGGTGTTGGGGAGAGGTCCACCTTTTGATTTTTTATCCTATCTCTGAGAAGGGTAAGGAATTCTGGATTATCTGTTCCCAGTATGAGTTTTTCAGGAAGGTTATTCATTACTCCTGCTTTAGCCTGTATAGAGACCCCACTTGGTAGTTTGACGGGCACTACTGCTACTGGATATTTTTTTTATGTCACCACGAACACAACATATAGGTATTTGGTCTCTGGAACAGATCTGGGTCTCTTTCACTAATGTTGACTGTATAACCGACTGACGGTAGCAGGAGTCCAGCAAGGCAGTGATTTCTTCCCCATTGACCAAAATACTTCCGTAAAAGCAGGAACCTAGTTCTTACGTTTATAGGATGGGTTTGGGGACATAGCTAATGTCAATGGGTTCCTCCATTGTTTTCTTGTGGAGGCAGAATCTGGCTATGTGACCCCAATCCACAGTCAAAACATTGTGGTCCTTTAGGTGGAAACGTTTCTGCTTTAGGAGCCCAAACTTTAGACCGTTCTGGGAGAGATTTGGGATTCTTCTTTTCACCCTCTGGATGTCCTTGGGTGGACGCAATGCTTTTCTAGTTCCCATGGAAAAGATCTGGGTTGAGCACCGGCGAACGTAGGTGCCATGTCGACCTCCTCTTCCACTGTGAGGCGGGTGTTCTGCCACAACCAACTGTGTGTGGGAAACGGCAAGGCCTCCAGATACTGCTCCAAGTAGATGAGGACCATTATGCACTCTTTCCTATTCTCCTGTGGCCAGAGCCATTTATCTGCTGCAGCTTTTAACTTGAAGAATAGGGTCTTTGGATCACCTCCAGAGGAGCCTCGCTCATTCCTAAACTTTACTCTATAAGCTTCTGGGTCCAAACCCAGATGATCTAGTATAATCTCTTGGATGTCTTTGTAGAGGGTATTTCCAGTAGGGTGTGCCACCAAGTATGCAGCATGAACCTCTCCGGTTTATAGAGGAGCTAGGAAAAATTGCCATTTTGCCTCAGGCCATCCGCAGGCTTTGGCTGCTCTTCCAAAATTTAACACAAATGTGCTGGGGTCTTCTCCGCGGAGATATTTTTGAAGGGCAATATTGGGGTATCCTGTTTGACCTCCCTGACGGGTCTGCAAGTGAGTAGTTAACTGAACTTGGTCTTCAGCGCCTCTCTGAATATACATTCCACTTGCTGGGTCACTGAGGCTTTGCCCAGGCCGATCAGCCTGGGCAGAGGTCATCTGTCTTTCGATTGCCCATTCTAACTTTTCTTGTCCTCTTATTAGTTGTTGAATGAGGTTCTCCATCATTAACAGACTAATGGAGTGTTGCCTGCATTCTCCACCACGTGTGACACTTTATGGAAAACGACTCAGAGGTAACACTGTGACACTGATTTTTTTTCTTTCTTATGCTCGTTTTATTATTATTGAGGATTATGGTCTGAGTAAACGTCTTTTCTTTTCTTCTAGGGTCTTCCCTTTGGTCTCCTCCTGGGCTTTTCTTAATCACCGTCATCCCTCGGAGAAGGAGAAAGGCTCAGGTCAGTGGGAAAGCCACGTTCCGCCGGGAACGTGGGGGGTCAACTCACGGGGCTGCTCTCCTTGACTGTGTTCTCTCTGCTCCGAAATTGGTTCAGTGACGTAAACTGCTACTCCTGAAAGGTGTTTCAAAAGGGCCGCACATTGAACTTCAGTGGTGATTGATGCTCGAGATTCGATGAAGTGAGCACGCTCGAAGCTCAGAACGTCATCTTTAAAGGGGCTGTTGTCTGCCAGCAGATACCCGATGTCGCGGTAAGCAGCATGTGGGGTTGGGGAGAGGGGAGGTTGAAAGTAGAGGAGAGGAGAGATATAAGAGGGAAGTGTATTGTTTTGCTCTTCCCTCTCAACATCTGTCGTCTCAGTGTTTCCGGTCCCTTCGTGACACGGCGGTAACAGGTTCTTCTGATGGATGATTCTTATTGTAGATTTTTCACAATTAGAATAGATACCAAAGCAGTAACTCAAGGTGATGGTGGGTCTGTACAGTGACTCAGACCAAAACGTCCTGTAGGACCGAAAAGGGAATATGCCCTCGCAAAACTTGTAGCTTGGAAGAAAAACTTGTCAGTTTTGAAGTTAAATGCACCCGTCAGCTTGGCAGCGGCCCATCCGCACCAGGCACACTTGTGACGTTTAACTTTCCTAGCGCTCGACAGACACAGCGCTATCGACTGGGACGCACACTGAGTAATCAATTTTGAAAATAGGTTCATCTATCTGTAAACAGCAGTGCAACGCGTTAACATTTCTTGTAGTTCCTGTGTACTTACCTAGGGTGGTTCCAGGTGTCCCAAGCTCCTCTGAGTCTTCTGTCCAAGTCCTGTTCACCTCTGCAGTTTGCATTCCCCTTTCTTAATATATGGTTTGGTCACGCCCTAGAGACCACTGTATTCTGTGCTACTCAATATGATAGTGGTTATGTGTTGTAGTAAACAGACTCATTTTTGCTGTGGGGTTTCTTTTCATCGAACTTACACTAATGATTAAACTGGTAAAACAAGCTGCTTAACACACCTTCAAGATAAGCCTGAAGACTGCTCTCCACAGCTACCACTTTGAGAGCTTTCTATAGTTATCAAAGACCACTAAAATCACCATAAGGGTTGTCTGGATTAGGGCAAGGTGCCTCACATAAATAAGTGTACACCATATACTATGCCAACCTACTACACCTTCCATTGGACCTGGCTATCAAGGCAGTAGTGCTTCATGAACATGTACACTGAACAGATGTGAAGGACAGGCACTCCTCATGACAGTGCAGTGGTAGCCGTGTCAGCCCTAATGGACTCGGTCCTCAGTCCTTCATGGAGCGGTTACTTGGCCAGTTCGTAGAAGATCACGATGCAGCGGATACTCTACCTCGGCATAGGCCTCTTCTGCACAGCCCTACCTTTCATTTCTCTGGAGAATGATACAAAAACAGATTGCATGCATGGTGTTCAATTAAGATAAAATTAGGGTATCTGTGCCGCATCAGAAACGGTTTGGAGGAAAAATGTGTCAAACCTTTTATAAACCTCATCACAACCAGTGACTAACTAGGATAGCTGGTCCGGTAAATGTAGAAAAGCCAAAATGGCAGAAAAATAACCTTTTATAGTGCCTACTGCAAGGCCTTGGTGGGCTCAAAACAAACAAAAGAACATCTGACAGGTTGGCTTTCATAAGGTCAATCTTGCAGATACCACACCAGCCTACAAATCTATTCCAGCTCCTGAAATAAATGAACTTGGTGGAACGGCATCTGGTGGCAAGGATGACGTCCACTACTTCAGGCAGCAGATCAAACACAGTCAACTGCCACCACCCAACCTCTATGCATGGAGCTGAAGACAGGAAAGGTTCAGGTGCAGAACCCTGCCCTCCTGTTGCGACAGAAGATCCTCTCGAAGTGTAGTCCTTATCGGAGGACAAATGCTCAAGTATAAGGTACCACCCACTCTAGAAGCAGAAGGATGACTTGGGCCCAGTCATTCCTGATCTTTTTTCAGAACTCTGGGAGGTAAGACCGGGAAGGCACTTAGGAGCCCTTTGTTTCCTTTCAGCTGAAATGCATCTCCTAGTCAGTTTTCTTCTGGAAACCACAACGCACAAAGCTGTTGACACTGCGTGTTCTAGAAGGTGGCAAAAAGATCTAGCCAGAGTTCTCTGTGCTGTTTAAAGATGCCCTCGGGATGTGGACACCATTTGTTATCTACCAGATGCTACTTTTAACCAGTCTATTTTGGGGTTCAGAGATCCCACCAGGTGGTTCGGAATCAGGGAAATGCTCTGACGATCCAACCAACTCTAGAGGTGTAGAGCATCCCTGCACAAAACATAGGACTCCCCTTTGCCCTGCTTGTTGGCAGTGGTGCTGTCCATAAGCAGCTGCATCAGCCTTCCCTTGATGGATGGAATGAAAGCCTTCAGCATTAGACTAATGGCCCGCAACACCAACCGATATATATGAAGATCAGAGCCATTTGATCACATCCTCCCCAAATGATCTCTCCAATTAGTAGAGGCATGTAATTCACTACCATCAGCTCTGGGTGGAGAAGGTCCAAGATGCCTCCGAGCTGCACTCACAGAGATCCAGGACAGAGGCTGAAACATCAGGCTCATACCCCGAATGTTCTGGACTTGTAATGACGGAGGAAAGGCCATGAACTGCACTGGGACTAGAATAGCTCCTATAAAAGGAAGCCTCTGATGGAGTCAGGCTTACTTTGACTTGTTGATCAAGAATCTCAACAAAGTCAGGAGGTCCGCCAACGTTTGAAGGTGGTCCACAACTGACTGTTGCGCGCCTTCAATAATCAGTCGTCTAAGTTGGGGCAAACTTGTAACCCCCAAAACTGATGACATTGCATGTTCTTGAGAGTGGAGAACAGGTCTAACTAAGGCGTGATGAAAGCTGACATGCTTTAGAAGAGCCCTCAGAAGCGTGATCCTAATGTATCAGGTCACAGAGCAGGGAGGATCAGTAAAGAATCTGTGGCTAGAGTCTCTACCACATAAGGCGTTGCTGTAGGTCACTCTTTCACCTAATAGAGACTTCTAGCGGCAGATTCCTTACATTAGAATAGATTCCCAAGCAATCGTTCCCTGGAGGAGTGTCTGCAAAACGATTAGACAAAAAGTCCTGCAGGATCGAACGTGCAAAGTGCCCGTCACAACGGGACTGACCAACCAAGGCAGTAGTGCTTGGTTAACGTGTGCAAAGACACCCACATTGCTGCCTGACAGATGTCCAGGAAGAGACTCTGCAAGCTAGCGCAGTGGTTGCAGCCTTGGCTCTGATAGAATGAGCACAAAGGGGGGTTGCTTTCTGGTCAATGCGCAGCAGATCTTTGTACAGACTACTATCCATTGTGGGTTGGTAAATTTCTGCACTTCCTTTCCTAATTTGCACTACTTCGCACTACGCGAATTGCACGTAGCACAGTGCAAACACGTGTAGCGTAGCAGTCATTTTTGCTTGCTTGCGGTCCTCAACGTCAAGTTGGCGACCGCGAGCGAGCAAAATGACATCCCAGCGAGACTTTTTCCTCGTTCGCCATCAGCAACATCAAGTTGCCGATCGCAAGCTTGGAAAAAAAAACCTCCAGGCGAGATTCTCAACGCGGAGAGGTCAGGTTTCTCATTGCGAGTGGTAGCGTATGCTCGCAACCGCTTGTGATGAGAAACTACCAGTCCGTGTTGAGAAAGTTGCCGCCCGAGTAGAAATCTACTCGAGTGGCAAAAAACGACTGCTTGCACTGTGCAAGATGCGGTTTGCACTGATAGCACAGTGCGGACAAGCATCCAGCACTGTGCAATCAGTGCGAACAGCATTTTGTGCAGTGCACTACGCAGTTCACGTAGCTATGCTTCTATAGAAGGGTGAGGGGGAGCAAAAGAAGTAGGCTAGGTGATGGTTTGGCCTACTTGAGAGGGTATCACAACCTTTGAGAGTAAGGAGACACGGGTCTCCAGAACCAGCTTGTGTAGGTAATCGGTAGTATAAGGAGGACGTACAGAGAGGGCCTGCAGTTCTCCGACCCTCCTGATCCATGTTATGGCCACAAGAAAGATGGTTTTGACAGTCAGCAAGCAAAGCGGACAGTTGTGTAACAGTTCAAAGGGAGCGCACATGAGGAAGGTAAGGACCAGGTTAAGATCCCACTGCTAGATTATGAAAGGCCTTGGGGGAAATGTGTTGTAGTCCTTTCAGGAACCTAGCCGGATGACTTGAACATAGAAGGTTGGACCGGCAGTCCCAACAATGCTGAAATGGCAGACCTATAACCTTTTACAGTGCCCACAGCAGAACCCTTCTGGGCCAAAGAAAGAACAAACAGAAGAACCTACCATAAGGGTGCCAAAAGGGGGTACATTTTTCTGGATGCACACCATGACATAAATTCGTCCCAACGGCAGACATATACTGTCGTGTTGGAGGGATGCCTGGCTGCCAGAAAAAAATTACATACTTCGGGAGGAATGTCAAAAGTGGTCTACTGACGCCAATCAATCTCCAAACATGAAGGCGAGGGCGCGCAGATTCGGGTGCAGAACCTTCTCCTGTTGCTGCGACAGAAGATCCTCCTGAAGGGGCAGCCTGATCGAAGGACTAATGCTCATGATCAGAAGCTGGAGATACCAGGCTCTTTGTGCCCAATCCGGACCCACAAGAATTACTTGGGCCGAGTTGTTCCTTCTTTTTGAGAACTCTGGGGAGATATGGTATCAGTGGAAAGGTGCACAGGAAGCCAGAATTCCACATGAGATGAAACATCTACGAACAAGAATCCCCTTCGAAACTCCAGCGCACAAACATGCTAACATTGCATGCTCTTGGCAGTGGCCAACAGGTCTAACCGTGGGAGAGGTGTGGCGCCGCGGCCAGGGCGACTGACGCTGGAATCTGGGGATCACGGTTCGATCCCCGGCTCCGGCGGCAGGTTAGCCCAGCACCATGTGACTCTGGGCAATAGCTTGCTTAATCTTCCAGACGGCCCCCAGCGCCTAGAGACCCTTACGGGTGATTGTGCGCTTTACAAATGTGGATTATTATTAACCAAGACTCTCCGCACTCTTGAAGGAGGCCTTGCACCACCTCCAGGTGGAGACCCTATTCGTGACCCTCTACCTTGTGTGCCTTGGTGCTAAGAGAGCCCGCCAGGTGGTAGACCACCAGGGATATGCCCTGATGTTCCAGCTATGACCAGAGGTGTCCTCTCTGGGTGGGAGAGGGGTCTGTCGCTGACCCAATCGCGGTTTGTCATCCACCACTGCAGGCCTTTTGCAGTTCCCTCTGAGATCTTGACCAGGTCAGAGAGATTCTCCTGATGATGTGCCCCCTGGAACTTAAGGTCCCACTGCAGAGCCCTTAAATGCAAACAGGCATGTGTCACAAGAAGAATGTACGAGGCCATCAGTCAGTCTCACCAAAATCCAGGATAGAGGAAGAAGTATCGAAATCATAGCCAGAATACTATAGCTTACCCATTCGGGGGGGATAGGCCCGAAACTGCAATGTGTCCAGAATGGCCTGGATGAATGGGTGCTTCTGAGAGGGAGTCAGGTGTGACTTTGGCATGTTAATAGTGAATCTCAGCGAATGCAAAAGGTTCACCATAGTCTGGAAGTGGGAGAAGACTGCCTGGGGGAGCCTGCCTTCAGCAGTCAATCATCGAGGGGAAGACCAGAACCCCTGACCTCCGCAGATGTGCTGCAACCACCACCATCACTTTCATAAACACCGAGGGGGTTGATGAGGCAAAAGGGGAGCACAGCGAACTGATAATGCTCTTGGCCTACAGTGATTTGCAGATTACGCATGTGGGCAGGCAAGACGTAAATGTGGACATGGGCGTTCTGCAAGAACAACACGTATCCAGTCTCCAGGCCAGTCAAGACATGAGCTGAGATGAGAATTTTGAACTTCTACTTTTTCAGAAAGAAATTGAGAAGGCGCAAGTTTAGGATAGGACAAAGTCCTCCACCCTTCTTGGACACCAGAAAGTAGCAGAAATAGCAACCACGACTTACATCTGATGCTGGCGCTTCTCTAACAACACCTGATGAAGCAAGGAGAGATGGTCCTCCATCAGCTGGTTGTAAGTGGGTGGAGTGGGTGTAGGGTTTTCCAGGAAAGGGATGGAGAACTCTTCTGAATTATTTACAAAACCTGCTTGTCGGATGTTAACTTCCAGTGGGGCAGGCGATAGTGGATCCTGCCTCCTAATGGGTGCCCATGCTGGTATAAAGGAAAACTAAAGGGCTTTAGAGGCAGTGGCTGCCGGATAAGTGGTGGCCTGACCTAACCTGTGGCTGGTGGTATCACGTGATCTGTGGGAACCGCATCCACAGTCACTAAAGGGCTGGAAACCCTGTTGGCCTTGGTGGGTGGGTGGAATGGGATGCGGTTGGAAGCCCCTACCATGGCCATTGAAGGGCAAAAGGCAGACTGGGGTTGGCGAGGGGCTATGGATAGACCTAAGGACCTGGCAGTAGCTCTGCTATCCTTAAACAGCTCCAGCGCTGAGTCTGCCTTCTTACTAAAGAGGTGAGAGACATTAAGAGCATTTCCATGAGCAAAGCTTAAACTCTCCCCCTCCAAGAAGCCAGTGATTCACAGTCATTGTCGGTGTCCCAGGACCCCAAACGATGAAGTCGCTCTGCTCAGCGAGTCGGTCGTGTCAACCCCACATCTAATGATGAACTTTGCTGCTCATCAGCAATCACTTGGGAGATTTTATGGCCCGGGCCTCCTCTCAGACCATGGGCAGCACTTGCGCAACCAAATCCAACACTGTGTGCTGGAATCAGCCAAAAAGGCACATGGTGTTCACCAACCACAGTGCTAGGCTGACGGAAAAGAAAATCCTCTTACCAAAGTGATCTAGTCTTTTTGATTCCCAATCCGGTGAAGTGGTAGTGAACGTACCGGGATTGATCCTGGAAGTGGAGGCTTGAACCACCAAGCTCTCCGGGGTGGGATGAAGGGCGAGGAAACTGGGGTCCCCAGGAGTGGGGTGACTGTGCACAGAAGCCCCTGAGTAGGGCTTGGATCAGACCCCAAAAATGACATCTGTAAGGGCTTCACTGAATGGGAGTAAAGGCTCAGCAGAGGCATCTCTACTAAGACGCTAGTCTCGACTGCCACTGTGGGCAACACAAGGTTAAAGATCTCAGCTGCACTCCGAGCAATCATTGTGATTGAGGCACCCTCCTCCATAGCTACAGTAGGGGGAGAGACCAGGCCAGTGTCTAGTGAGGTGTTCAAAACACAGGCATCTGTCAGTACCTCATATCAGTTGTCCTCTGTGTCAACTAGTGGATGATGGTAATCATAAGAGTTTTCTGACCCCTCTCAATCGTTACCATCTCCAAACCTGTCAAAAGTAAAAGGCTCGGGCTCCAACCCAGAAGGCATGGTCCAGTTGGCATCAGAGTTGGCATCGGGCGATGCACATCCAGCCTTGTGTTGAAGTCGGGTATAACAATGGCGTAGCCGCAGGTTGTCTGCGGTATCTGGAGCGACGGCACTGAAGAAGGTTGTGGTTTTGAGGGTGGTGCTGTTTCGGATCCAGCACCGGATCCATGAGGCCTGACTGGTGCACATGCCAGCGGAGAACCAGTAGGGGTCCCTCCTGTACCTGTAGGTGCTCCAAATGGGTCGAGCCGCCCAAATAGGATGTGAATAGCTTCATAAAACTCCTTGAGTTGGGCGGGGGTCAGACCAGCTACGGGGAACACTGGGAGGAGTGGAGCCAACCCTGGCTCCACCGTAGAGAGAGACCTTTAGTGCCGATACTAGAGTGTCAGGCCCAATGACCTAGACCGGCACAGAGAAGTCAATAAACGCTTAGACTTTTTCTTGTGGGACGTACCTGACAATTTAGAGCGAGACGACGATCATTAGGAGTGGCTCCGCGAGGGGCCCCAGGGACTTTCTGTGTGGCCAGTATTGAGTGCATTGTGGGGGTCGTCTGATGTCGGGTGGCGAGGAGCTTGAGGTAGCACTCCCTCAACGCTTTGGGGTTCATGGCACAGCAGCCCTTGCAGGTCTTTGAGTCATGATCCCGCTCCAAGGACCAGAAGCAAAACAAATGAGGCTCTGCACAATCATCTGCCTGTGACAAGCACCACACGGTTTAAAGCTTGTTGACTTTTTAAGGGACATCCCTTCAAACTGGATATAAATCTTTTAAAAAGTGTTGACAAAAGTAAATAAAAAAGCAAGTCACAAATTGAGTTGGGTAGTTCTCTCCAAATCTGTGCTGACTTGGACAGAACAAAAAGAACTGATGTCAGTGAGCTGGAATGGTACCTAAATAGGCACTGCACACATTACATCCAGTGAGGACACAGAGCAGAACAACGTCACCTACAGGCACGCAGGGGTAATGCTAAAAAACTGTCTGGATCCAATCTGACACCTGCAGATTATTCTTGGGTAAGGAATCTGCACCTAGAAGTCGCTATCAGATACAATGATGTACTAAGGACATTAAACACACAAAAGGTGATGGGAGGAATGCTTGCAATAAGCCTAAACACCGGCAATCGCTCGGGTAGCATTTCAACCCATCGTTTTTTTGCCCACCATGCCACCTTAGTTTGGACTCAACCATATGCAAATCAGTCTTGACCCTGCTCCAGTAGGAACAGTTCAACTCGAAATGCCAAACAAGACCCTCTTAAACCAGAACACAAGCAACCCAAGAATGGTTTTGCCTTGAATGGGACTTGTCAGTTGGGGGTAGCTTGGTTTCAGTGGAAGAATGCGCAGGGGACCCACGTCTGGACATACCTTTGCCACTTAGGGCACGAAGTATAGTATAATTTCAAGATAGCTGACTGCATAGGATATGGCGAAGGGCTGGTACAAAGGGGGGAAAGTGAGTGTCCCAGTAGCAACACCTGGGGAGCCAACAGGTGCTGTAAAAAAACAGGAAAAGAAAAGCAAGGAGAAAATGTAACACTAAAGAATTAGTCCACAAGCTCTGACAAAGTGCGATAATTTTTAGGCAGTTGTCTACATGTGAGCACTGACAGATCAAGAGAAATAATCACTGAAGTGGTCTGACCTATTGCCCCATGATGTCATTAGAGGAACCAGCACTTGATGAAGCGTGAACACACACACTCATTAATATAAATATTATATATATATATATATATATATATATATATATATATATATATATATATATATATATATATATATATATATACACACTCACACACACACACACACACATATATGTATGTATGCAGATTATCTGGAACGAACAAGTTACTTACCTTCGGTACCGCTTTTTCCGGTGGATACAGTATCTGTCTGTGGAATCCTCACCTTTTGAATGGCGTTTTAGGTTCCAAGCGAATTTTCCCGATTTATGCCCTTATATAGGTACAATTCACATTGCCCTTATATAGGCATAGAAATCATACCATTATTTAGACATAGCCCATGCAGTCCAAATACAGGCATGGCTACTTCCACCCGTACCAAAACGTCACAACGATTTCTTGGAAAACCGGCTGAAGTAGTCAGGGACCTCCCCTTGCTTGAATATTGATTTGTCCAAGAACTCATGGAGTTTACAAAGAACTACTATTCCCTTGGGGTTCTTTACTGACGTGATTATGCCAGTCTTTACGTCAAACTAGGCACCTTCAAGGTACAAATATGCCTTCACTTGCTCTAGCAAGACACGGTGGTTCGGAGCAGTTCGACTATCTACGTGCCCGACGCAGCTCGCTACAGCAAGTGCAGAAGGAAGCCGACCCTCCAGTTGATGCACTGATGGAGAAGCTGTCCTTTCTCTTGCTGAGAATCCAGCTCCAGTGTTTCCAAGCTCACCTCGCGGGGTGCTGGGAAATTGAGCCCCGAGACAGAGATACCAGACCTCCTTCATTCTAAACTAAGGTATGGAGCTGATTAGAACCTAAGAGAAATCTTGGATAGATTCTTGTAAAAGAAAACTAAACCTATGCTACACACCTACTTACTCCCTCCCGCGTACTAGACTTAGGTTAGGTACATTGGGGTAGGCGTATTTTAGAGAACACCAGTTGAGTATCTTAGCCTATGTATTTATGTATGTATTTTTATATGGCTTAGAAACCCTACAATGCTTTTACAGTATTATTTCATAATACTATTCTCACTGTACGCATTATACTTTGCAGCCTGCATTATGATTGTAGCAGTTCGCTTTACTTGCAAGAGAAAGAAGACTGTTCAATAAAAACCTTTTATTGAAAGCGCCCATCTGTCTAGTTCTCTGCACCTCTGTTGAAACGAAGCATGCACGATTGACTGAGTGAAATACTTATCTATTGTTTCCGCAACTCTAGAGATACATTTCTTACTCTTGGGAAACAAAGTTGTCATGTTTATGCGGTTGTCAGAAACTATTCCCTTCTTGTGAATTCAAGAAAGTTTCTAGTGACCTCTGAGCTAGCTGGCACTCACTATTAAGTTTCATATATTCGATAGAGACCTAGTCGACCTCAGTCCTACATCTAATCGGTAGGATATATAATTCCAATGCCCAGAGCCTATTGGGAATATAGGAACTACACTACATGGCGCCCAACGTTTGGTAAGGCACTAATTTGTATGTATGTATTGCGACTTATATAGCGCACGTATCACCCGAAGGTATCAAGGCGCTTGCTTAGGGAACCCGTCCTGGTATTCCCCTGTGAGATACCCCGGCAGGGTATCCACAAGGTGAAAGCCAGGCATCCCGCCGCGAGCGGCCGTAGTGGAGATTAAGCAAGCTATTGCCCAGAGTCGCAGAGTGTGACCCCGTGAGTCGAGTAGTTTAACGCTAGATACTAAAGTAACTCAGTCTTGCTTTTCTCAGTGACCCCTTTTCCCCCATAAAATACTCCAATAGACGTCAGGAGTGGGTAAAAGGATAAAATATTCACCATAACCGAGTAGGACGAAAATCCTATGTATTAGTTTTTGGTTTGTTCAATGTTGAAGGATACAGTGTTCCAAAATATTGTGCACCTTATCTTTGTTTCCTTGAAACTCGCTCTGAAAACGTTCAACCAACAAAATGACTGAAAACGGGACCGGTGGAGCTGCAGCAACTGCAACCTAACCGGGCTTAGACGTTAACGGTTTCCAACAAGACGACCCGGATGCTATAATCATCCCGGAAAACTTAAGGTAAACTATCACTATAAAGCGCATAACAAATGGCCTATCATCAAGAGGTGGTAGTGTAATTTTTGTCATAGAGGCACATGAATATCGACAGACAGAGGTATTCTATTCATGGATTGTCTTCCCTGAAGCAAATCCAGTATCACATGTGTTTCACTTCTACAAAGTGGAGGAACATCCAACGGAATACGTTCCTTTTGAGGACATTGAAATACCACTAACTTACCAAGAGCATGCGCTCTGGTTTAAAGGCGCCCTACAACAAAATAATCACATTACCACGCTCGGTCCACTAGGTAGACCAGGAGCAAAATGGCCGGTATTCGCCAGCTATACAGAACATCCTGACATTGAAGAAATGTCAGGGAAGACCTATTAGTTCAACTGAAACAACTAATAAAAATACATAAACAATTGGTTTAATATGTCATGCGGACTCAAACAGTCCAACCTCCTAAAAGGATTCCACAACACACCCCTTACCAGGGGAACACAAATAAAATCACACCACAAACTATATAATCAGTCAATAGCAAACTACCTGCGAAACGGGAAAAAATTCCATTCTGGATAGCTCAAAAAATTACTCAAATCGAGGCAGTATTTCCTGATACTACCCCTCATGAGAAACACAGGATTTAAACAACCTGTTTACCAATAGGGATCACACCACACCTGGAGGACTGTGACACATGGGGTACAGTCTTTGCTGCAATCTACACAAACACACATGGTGTTCCGTCTATGGCGGTAATACAGACGTCCTGAAACAGATTCAAAATGAATAGGGGGCAGAGACTGCTTTAAATCTGGGTATGAAAGTACTGAAAGATTTCAAACAGGTCTCAGCCATAATATTAGTTATTATTAAAGGCGAGGCAGCATCTGTGGCGATCCGCCAAAAATTAAGAGAATTTGATGTAACTGGCCAGAATAATTGAAAAATCCTAAGAAGAACTAGGTAGAGATAGTTTGGGTGGGAAACCAGTTAAGCCCCAACTAACTAAAAGTCCTGAAAAGGTATTTATTAAAAACACTCATTGTTCCTAAAAAGAAGTAGGAGAACACTCAACAAACTTCTAAAGAGAAGCTTCCCCAATCGCGAGGTAGGTCTCCTCAAAAGGAGCCCTCTGAAAAGAGGGATAACCTCGGGAACAGGGATAATTTGAGAAAATCTGATAGATATCAAGATACTGATACACGTTCCTCTCGTAACTTTTAGACTTCCTCACAGAAATCGGAAAGAAGAGGACGGTCAGAACACAAGGAAAAACGCTTGAAGTCTAAAGATGACCAACACATTCCAAAAAATAAGAAAACTCAATTCACCAAAAAGAAGGTAGCAGGTCTAAAAATCAGACATGCCGAGGAACTTGAGGAAACAACTCAAGAACGGGGAGTGGGCCCAGACAATGCTGGACAGTGCAGCAGAAGTAACCATAGCTCGCAGGATCTTGAAGGATCATCTAGAGATAGTGGACTTGAATGAGTACATCCAAGATGAAACAGGTTTAGTGTACCCCATAAGTTATATGAAGTAACACTCCGGATGGAGGGGGATATAACAAGAAAAATAAGAGCTCTCTTTTGGGAGAAACTCTCTATGGGTAATTACATTCTTCTAGCTGAAAAAGACTGGCCACCAAAATTTGTCAGGGAGTGCTTACATGGCGAAGACATCATTATGCCAGCCTTCTCCAATCACATTCCAATTCATTTAAAATACACCTATGCCAGAAAATGGGCTGTAGCCCAGGCTCACCATTATATAAAAATCATGTAGGATGGGATGAGGATTCCCCTCACCATAAAATACAGTTAAAAACTCAACCAACTGCACAAAGGCAGTACCCAGTTAAGCAAGAAGCTAAAAAACAGGTCAGGGAGATATTAGATCAACTTGAATACCAAAGGGTGATTGAAACATGCACCTAGTCAATGAACAATCCTTTTTTTCCTGTCTCCAAACCACACAATACAAATCGTCTAGTTTTGGATTACAGACATTTAAACACTTGTTGCAAAACTTTTGCAGTACAAAATGCACATAGTGCAGCACTAATGAATAACATTGTGCGTAAAAAATATAAAACCACATTAGATATTTCTAACGGTTTCTTCTGTCAAAACATTGCACCTGAAAGCAGGTACTTGACCAAGTTCTCAATAATGGGGACACAGAGTCAATTCTGTCATCTCCCCCAGGCATTCAAGAATAGTCCACGGTTACTTTTCAGCCAGAGTAACAGAGTTACTACAAACATATGATGATGAAGCATTATCATATGTCGATGACATCTATCTAACAGACGATGACTTGGAAAGGCACTTGAATAGAGTGAATACCAATATACTTGGATTCGCCGTTGAAGGGTATGATTTAAATTTTAAAAAAATCAAGAATTGCCCACCTCAACGTCCTTTTTCTAGGATACGAGTTATCAAGTGAAGGCAAAAGCCTGGCAGCCAACATTTTAGAAAAGTGTGCGCTGCTCCAGCCATCAAAAATGCTGAGGGGGGCGTGGCCTGGACGGCGATGCAGTGATTCGGGTCCCTGAGGAGCTCCAGCGATCCGCTGCTTATATAAGCTATTATAGTGGAGCCGGGGAGCTGCAGAGTGGTCCTGGGGGTGCTGGACGATCACTGTGCCTGGGGGCATTCGTGGAGAACGGCAGGCTGCACGGTGAAGCATTTCTTTTTGCTGTTAAAGGCTGCGGCTGCGACTCGGAGCCCAGCATTTTAGTGAAGCCGGATAGAGGAGCCGGACCCGCGCCTTGTGGACAGTTTGGGGCCCTTGCTTGGCAGAATCGCTGCCCCCTCGGTGGAGCTGGTGAGGAGCCCGACTTGACAGTGGTGTGCCGAGGGGCTGTACCGGCCGCATCTGGAGTGGTACAGCAAGCGACAGTGAGGCGAGGCGGGGGCGCAGCCTGGTGGGGCCTGCCTGGCGGAGCGAGCAGTGGTGAGACAGCGGCTGCCCCGGCGCCGGGTCCTGGTTAGGGTGCGCTCCGCTGCCTGGGCCCAGTGGTGTGGAGGCTGGCGGTGCCTGCGAGAGCGGAGGAGCAGTGTCCCGGGAAGACAGCGGAGTGGTGAGGCCTTAGTGGAGGAGGCCGGAGGGGCAGCCTAGAAGCGTGGCGGACTGACGGAGCTTCCCTGCCGGGCCCCCTCGATTGAACCGCGGGCGACGTGCCCGAGAGAGGCCTTGCACGTGCGGTGGACCGGTGGGGACTGCTGGCATGCCCCCCGGGTCTGCTGCTGCGGTAACTGCCTGCTCCGGGGGAAGGAGGCTCCCCCCGCCATCTTGTCCCTCTACGCGTGGGGTACTGGAGGCACTAGCTCTTGGGGGATCCGGCCCCTGAAGAACTGGGCCCCGGTCGCGGCTCCCCGCCCTGCTGAATTCTGCTGCCTGAGGGTGAGTGCGGCTGGTGGGCCGCTGAGAGTCGACAGGGACGAGCGCAGGGCGGCGACATCATCGTCGCCATTTTGAGACTGCGGCCCGGGGCGGCTTGGCGACCCTGGGCATTCTCCCCTGTGTAAGGCGGCTGCAGTTGAGAGCGGCCGGAGAGGACTTGAACCGGGACTTTCACGCAGGGGCAGCCGCCCTTTCTATCCACCAAGAAGCGTGAGTAAGCAGCGAGAGGGGGTGCATGAGGCCTGGTGGGAATACTGTGCCTGTTGTGGCAGACGGAGAGGGGCAAGGCGAGTGGCACCTGAGAGTCGCATGGGGCCTAGTGGAGTATTTGGGGAGCGGACACCCTCACGATTCTGATTGGCCCCAAATCCCAGCGTGGCTAGCACCACTGACGAGTTGACTGTAGTGTACACGCGTCCTCCTACGTGGCAGCGCTGAGCCTATGCGGCGCGGCTGGGGGCTGCGACTGTCACGGCAGAACGTGGGCGCCCCCGCCAATTTGAGACTCCTCCATCATCCAGTCGAGGGGCTGTCTGTAGACACACCTGGGAGGCCTCCCATTGCAACATCGGGACCCTGGATTGTAGGGGTCCGAATTAACCGACAGGGATAAGTGGTGACCGAGGCGGGTTGCCGGGCGGCGCCCTGAGGATTGCGCGGGCGGAGACTGCAGCGAGGCGGCAGAGAGCGAAGCAGTAGCGGCCCGGTGGATCTGCGGCCTGGTAGGGCCCAACCGGAGGGACTACGAGGTGCGGGACCCGGGGGGAATACCTGCAACCACCACACAGCGGGGCTCGTGGAGCCCATATCAGGTACAGCGCGGCTTGGGACTGGGGGCTGCGGGAGGGAGGCACGTTAACAAGAGCGCTCACCTGCCATTTTGAGACTGCTTCACCGGGCGGCCGTGGGACATTTGACATTGTGCGCTGCTGCGGTCCGGGACTCTATACTATTCCCGGGGCCTCTGCGCTCAGTGGCACTGCCGGTGGGGGGACGAGGAGACTGCGACCATCAAGCGGGAAGGCACGGAGGTGCTGGGCGGCCCGCTCTAGCACTACAGAGGCCTGAGGCTGCTTCCACGCTGATTGGCCTGAAATCACTGCGCTGCGGGCTATAGGGGCCCACATTAGGTACAGCGTGGTTGGGGACCACAGGAGAGCGGCACGGCAAGAAAGTTCCCTTGTCATTGTCGAGACACCTACATCGGAGCAAGCGCACACAGATCACGCGGCCTGGTGATGGCGAGGACGCGTGCCAAGGGTGGCAAAGCGGATCCGGCTGCCGCCTCCAGAGACAACACCGTGGTAGCCATGTGGGACAGGGCGGGAGCATCGGTTCCCAATGTGGTGGCGCTGCAAGCTGAAGGAGGCTCGGCGCCAGTGACCCAGGCGTTCATGACATCCTTCTTGTCTGAGCTCAAATCGGAGTTCGGCACTTCGCGCACAGAGGTACACTCATGTGTGCGAGAGCTTCGAAAGGAGGTGACTGACTTGGGGGACCGAGTCGATGGGCTGGAGAAAACAGTGGATGCTCGCACGGAGGACCAAGAGCAGTTGTGGCAACGTCTTGCAACGCTGGAGGAGCAACACATAGAGCTTCAAGTGAAGCAGGAAGATTTGGAAAACCGGAGTCGCCGGAACAACCTTCGTGTTCAGGGGTACCTCTTGGAGCAGAGGGGAACGACATCATGACCTACGTGGCACGATTACTCCATGAGGTATGGGGGGACGAGGATGCCTCTCTGCCGGCGTTGGATCGAGCCCACAGGGTCTCCGGGCCTGCGGGGAGACCGGGTGGCTCAGGGGTTAGAGGCAGCAGACCCGGAAGCTGAGATCGGTCCTGGACCAGGGTTCAATTCCCCGCCTCGGCGGGTCTTGGGCTAAAAATTCCACGGACTCGATAATTCTCGCCCCGGTGCCTCCTCGACTCTCGGGTTCACACTCTGCGACTCTGGGCAATAGCTTGCTTAATCTCCACAACGGCCCCTCGCGGCGGGATGCCTGACTTTCACCTTGTGGATACCCTGATATCTCACAGGGGAATACCAGGACGGGTTCCCTAAGCAAGCGCCGGGATGCCCTTTGTGGTAGCTGTGCGCTATATAAGCTCAACTACACATTTACAACTACTGGACATCTTAACTAGAGTTCATTTCTTCACTGAAAAGGAGGCTATCCTCAAGGCGGCCCGCGTTAAGCCGGATCTCTGCTACGAGGGACACAAGATCCAAATCTTCCAGGACTTGGTGCCCAACACCCTGAAGCGGCGCCGTGCCTTCAAGCCTGTGACGGAGAAACTGTGATACATGGGCAACTCGTATCAGTGGGGGCACCTATTTGCCCTCATCTTTCAGTGGGAGTCTAAACACCGAGTGGTGCGAACCTACACGGAGGCGGCCCAACTGCTTCGCATTCCAACATCTCCGCCGACCAGCCCTTCTGCTCCCGACACCAGGAACGCGTGCCTGCCAGACCATCCTGGACTACTGTGTCCCGCCCTCGCCGTTCACCATGAGTAGATGAGCAGTCTGCCTCCCAGGCCAAGCAGGATATTATCGCCACACATACGATCCCTCGAGGGGGATAAGGAAGACCTTAGCTCACACCCCTCGACCCCATGACAGACTGAGTGCAGGCCTGCACTGGACTGAGAGGCATATCCCCTCTGACATGTGTCCTTCCTTTTCGGATTGCCGATCAATGTCCCACCCAGATCTACACCCTGGCTCCTTCCTTTTAGGGTGGGGGACGCCGGGGTTCCCCTGCATGACGAGCTTGAGACCGACTACACCCTTACCCCTGCTGATCCCTGAGGAAGGGACATTCCTGGGCTTATCCGAACCCTAGGGTGTAGGATGCTCGGTGACGGGAACAGATGGACTTGGCCCGGTTGGCCACTGTTGGGTTACTACCTTTCTCCCCTGTACCTTTCTTCTCTCTACCTCTCACTGCTTCCTTTCTCTCGGTTTCTCCCCTTCTCTGTGTGCGTTGGTTTGGGGGCTATGCGGCAGTGGCGCTTTGTGTGGGGTGAGGTGGCTGACCTTCCCTGCGGATGTAGGCTGCTGCGGAACTGGGATTGGGGGGCGCGGATGACACCTGTTTGGATTTTAGTATGACAGCTAACTTGCCTAGCCCCTTAAAGGTTTTAACACTTAATGTCAAAGGCCTGAACTCCCCCAATAAGCGGCAGCAAACATGGGGTTACCTTCTGCAGCAGAACCATGACATCATATTTTTACAGGAAACCCACCTCTTGCAGGCAGATATTGGGCGCATGGCGCACCCTGGATACCCTCTCCAATTTTGGGCTACAGCAGACACCAAGACAGCAGGTGTAGCGATATTGTGCAGGACTGGCATCAGGCGGGGTGAGGGCAAACCCTTCAGGAGCGGGGAAGGACGCTTTTTTAGAGTGAGTGTAGGGATTGGGCGGCGCATCTTTACTCTATGTAATGTGTACGCACCCAACCAGATGCAGGATCGGTACCTTCGGTGCCGGGCATTCTCTGGGATGCAGCGGATGTGGAAAGTATTAGAACGACTATTGACTCCTATTTTGCTAGTAACGACCTACCAGAGACGCCTTTTCCCGTGGTATGGGATGCCTTCGAGGCAACGATCCGGGGCCACATTACCACTCTCTCGATCGCATGGAAGCGCCCGGCTCGGGCGTTGAAGATAGCCTGGCAAAGGACATAAAGCTAGAGGAACGACGAGATCAAGGTGGCACCTCGCTGGCATCCAGGCAGCGGTTTGCCAACCTCAGAGGGCAGCTTCGGCTTTTACGCACTAACAAGGCGTAAAAATCCTTGCTTGCCTTGCAGCAGAAATATTTTGAGGGAGGGGACAAAGTGGGCAGGCTGCTGACAGGGCGGCGGAGGGTGCGTGCTGCCAGGGCTCATATAGCCAATGTCCAGCTTCCGGACGGGACGAGAGTCACCTCGGCGAAAGACAAGAGCGAGGCGTTCCGGGCTTACTATTCTGCACTGTATAAGGAGGAGCCACCGTCTCCGGAAGTGGTGGTGGACGTCCTGAGCAACTACACGGGGACGCTGCTACATCCATACTATGCAAAGACCCTGGAAGGCCCCATCACCGAAGAAGAGGTAGCAGCAGCAATGAGGGATCTTCCCCTTGGGAAGACTCCAGGGCCAGATGGTCTGCCTCTGTCTTTCCATCGCATCTTCCAGTCACAGCTTTGGCCTCATCTTCTACGGCTGTATACCTCGTTTACTGATACGGAGGGGCCGTCCCGCGATATGGGTATGGCGGACATCGCATTTATCCTGAAGCCGGGGAAGGATCCCGCGCAGTGTGCATCATACCACCCCATTGCCCTACTAAACACTGACTTTAAAATCTATACTAAACTCTTGGCGAAGCGTCTGGATCCCCATATGCCGGGTCTCGTAGACCCGGACCAGGATGGCTTAATTCGCAACCGGAATGGGGGCGGATAACGCGCGCAAAATTGCGCACCTAGTAGGGAAAGCACACCACTGGGGAATTCTGGCTTGCCTTCTGTCGCTAGATGCGGAGAAGGCGTTCGACCGGGTGGACTGGACTTTCTTGCGGGCGGTCCTATGTAAGATTAGGCTAGGTCAGAACATGATCACTCGGATCATGGCACCATACCTTGCCCCGCAGGCTAGGATTCGGATCAACTGACAGCTCTCAGCGCTGTTCACCATTCATAGGGGTACCAGACAGGGGTGCCTCCTCTCACCCTTACTATTTGCCCTTGTGGTGGAACCACTGGCAGAGATGATTCATCAGGCGACCGACATACTTGGTATCTCCATGGGTGGCCGTGTGAATAAGGTGGCGTTGTTCACAGACGATCTCATCCTTACCCTAACACGCCCCAGGGAGTCCCTCCCGGCACTCCATACAGCGCTGAACATCTTTGAGAGGGCCTCTGGTCTCAAGATTAATCATAGCAAGTCCTAGGCCCTCAACCTTACCATCCCGAAGGAAGAGATCCCCCCTCCTGAAGAAGCTTGTGCCATACCAGTGGGCCTCCCAAGGCATCCTCTACCTCGGCCTCCAGGTGACCCCCCTCTCTGGGCACAAGTAAATTGGCGGGAATGTCGAAGGTCGGTACTTGAAGACTTGCGGAAGTGGAGACCCCTCGTGCTGTCTTGGCTGGGCAGACTCAATGCCATCAAGATGTCGATCCTCCCAAAAATGTTATATCTATTTCAGTGCCTCCCCACGCCCATTCCGCTACGTTGTATACGAGACCTCCAGTGTGACCTCACAAACTTTATTTGGGGCGGGAAACGACCTTGGTTCTCGCAGAAGCTTCTGATGACATTGAGAGATAGGGGGGACTAACATGCCCCAACCTAGTGGACTATTATTGGGCCTCACACCTCCGATTTGTAGTGGAATGGGGGGTGACGGAGAGTGAGAAGGGATGGCTGTACATGGACCGGGTAGTCATCGGGCGGCACGCTCCGAGAGCGCTTATATTGCGGTGCCCACAAGGACGGTGCTAGACGTATGGGATAAAGTAGCTGTACGCAGAGGCCTCACGACATTTCCTTCACCGCACACCCCGATAGAGGGGAATCCGTCCTTCCCACCGGCGCATCACTCGCGTGCCTTCGCCAAGGGGACGCAGGGAGACTGCAGGGTGATTACTGACGTGTTTGAGGAGGGTAAGCTTAAATCCTTTGCTCAATGTAGGGAAGAGTTCCGGGTACTATTGGCGGCGAGGCTCCAATATGCCCAGCTGAGGCACTGGGTGTCTGAAGAGGAAGTGTACCAGGCGGCCACACGCGCCTTCACCCCCTTTGAACGGCTGGTCCGACATCCTGTTGTATCTAAGGGGCTTATTTCCCAGATTTACCAGATTTTGCAACATCCAAAAACACCGCCTTCCCAGCCCTATCAGTGCAGATGGCAAGCAGTATCAGACACGGACATTACCCCTGCACAGTGGCGTAGGATATGGCAAGATAGCCCTAAAGTGTACCGTAGCATCCCGCAGCGGGAAAACGCCTATAAGCTCATGACTCAGTAGTACTACACGCCCCAACGTCTCCACAAGATGTTGTTTCCTACATCCTCCCTCTTGTGCTGGAGGTGCCGATCTGCACTGGGGGATCTCATTCATATTTGGTGGGCATGCCCGTCGCTGACTCTATTCTGGATGAGGTCCTTAGCCGCATCAGGAGGGTGCTGGGGTTCCCATTGCCTGAGGTCACGAGCACAATTCTACTAGGTGTTAAACCTGCTGGCCTGAAGGCCCTCACCAGGAGCGATTGGACCTTGGCGCTCCAAATGTTAGGGGTGGCCAAACAGCTTATGGCCCTGTATTGGGAAAAAAACGAAGCTCCTCCAATCGCAGCCTGGTTTGTGCGTTTATGGCATGTTGTCACAATGGAGCTTTTTACAGCACGGCTGCAGGCGCGCGACACCCGCTTAAAGGCTGTTTGGCAACCTCTAATTAAATATCTCTGTGCTGTTGAACATGCACGCCATGTGCCCACCAAACTTAGGACGCTGCGCCTTTTTGAGGATGCTGTTATCCCCCCTCACCCGAGCAGATTGCTTCTATAGCTGCCCCCCTGCAATGCAAAACCATCGCCGCCGACACTGGGCCGGACTTATTACCCCTCTTCCCCCTCCCCTGCGCACGTTGCTCATACTCTCACCTTTCTGTCCCTCCTTCTCTCTTTTTTGCTCATTTCTCTTTGTCTATCCTTTCCTCTTCTATCTCTACCAATCTTTGGGCTCCTGGCCCCGTTGGGTTGATTATTGAGTCTGGGCTAGTTGCCTTTTTGTTATGAAGGTGGGCCTTAAGGGTCCTGCCTCCCCACAGGATCAGCTGATATTACATTCTGCAATATGGAACGCGGCCGGCCCCTCGTGGGTTGTAGGCGCAACGCTGTGTACAATCTAACCTCCTGCATAGATACTTAGCAAAGGTAACGCACTGTCCGATTACGCGGCTGGCCCTGGATAGGGTTGTAGGCTTACCGCTGTGTATCTATTACTCCTGTGGTGTGTGTTTTTGACAGAAAATAAAAAAAGATTTGAATCAAAAACGCTGAAAAACGTAGTCAATTCTAGGTTTCCTAAATTTCGGAAGAACATATATTCTAAATTACGCAAAAAATGTTAAACCTCTCTATGAATTAATAAAATCTGATTTCAAAACAACTAATTGGACTCAAAAGCACACAGAAATGTTGCGTTCAGTGCAAACAAACATGTTAGCAACAACACATTTACAGACACGCGTAAAGGTACGCAACCTTGTAATCCAAATCATCCCAGGTAGATGCAGATTCACGTACTTGACCTTTAATGAAGGTGAAAAAGTACCAATAGCTCATAAATCACACTTGTACACACAAGCTGAAATGAAATTCACTTCTACAGAAAAAATTCTGATGGCGGTTCAAACTGCGGTAGCAAAAGAGAGAGCCCTCGCACAGGGAAAACGCATTACGGTTGTTACTCCTGTACCTGTCTTAGAGGCAGTGACAAAAGCAAGCATTCCGAATGCAAAGGCTTTACATCCGAGATGGGTTAATTCTCTTGCTGCAACAGACGTTGAATACGTTTTTGACCCCTATTTGAAAACACAGGAATTTCTACAATATGAACAAGAATGTCCTCTACCCACCGAGATTCTGCCTCTTGAACAATATGAATGTATAATATACACAGATGGATCAGCACAGCCTGCTACGGGGGTAAACAAGCTTATAGTGCTGCGTGTGGGATCGTTAAAGGTCGCTGGCACGATGGTAAATTCTGACCTACGTTCACAAAAACGCAATCTCTTGGAGATTGTACAGCTCATCGAGCTGAACTACAAGAATTCAAGATGGTGCATGAAAATACTGATTACGAATTCTTCACTTTCATAGTGTGGGATTCGTATTACTGCGTTCAATATTACAATGAATACTTGCAGAACTGGATTCAAAACGGTTTCAAAGATGCAAAAGGTGGCACAATAAAGCATAAGTTGCTTTGGGAACAAGTGGTTCAATTACAGAAAGAACTACAAAAGACTCACGTGATACATACACTGAGTCATCAACGTGATGGCGTTCACGTTGCAGGGAATTCATTGGCTGATGAAGCCGCGAAGGCAGCTGTGCAAACGGCTTCCGTAGCTGCAATCACTTGTTCAAAAACAAAAATAGACAGTGAAATAATGCAAGCTGTCACTGCTTTCAGCAAAGAGAGCAGTAAAACATTACCGAAGGCTTTCCACTCAAATACTCGTATATAACTGATGCAAATAATGTTCTGTTTGCTCGAAACCCTGGAGTGGGGGATAGAGTAATTCCAAACATGGAACATAGATTAGGACTAATCTTAGCTGCACCTGAAGGGCTCGCCTCTGCTCATAGGTGTTTCCACCACAGTGTCGTTATTAAAACAAAGATACTGGTGGCCGCGAATGAGGAAACAGACCAGGAATGTGAAATCTGCCAAAAGATTAAAGTCTCTACAGTGAAACGCCCAGCACAGACGCCCCTGTTAATTTCAGATAAACCATTGGCATGCGTTTACCTGGACCACTGCGGTCCCTTACATAGGAATGGTAACTACAAATATATCATGGTCGAAGTGGATTCGTGCTCAAGATTCATTTGGATGTGGCCTCAGCGCTCGGCTGACGCCCTAACTGTTCTAAAAGATTTGCGAGTGTTTATCGGCACATACGCAGTCGGAACGCTACATTCTGACCAAGGTCCTGCGTTTAGCTCAAAAGCTTACAAGGAGGCCATGGCCAATCTGGCGTTGCAATGTGGTATTCTAGTCCATTCCATCCTGAGAGAAATTCTGTAGTAGAACAAAAACCTTTTGATATCAAAGACCGTTTGGCTGTTTTGCAGGACTCAAATAAAACAAGGAGAAGTCAAAGCAACACATTGCAGAAGCCAACGACCACTGAAGAGAACCACACGTCCAAGCAAGGCCGGCCTGGGTTCCAAAGATTGGGGATCTAGTCAGAGAAAAGATCGCGGATAAGAAGGAATTTGGGCCTTCTTACAGACAACCAGTACCTGTGCTAGCAATCCACTGATCGAGAACAGTGTAACTGCCACACCTTGCTGGAAGAAAGAAGAACAGGTTTGTATCTATCGACCTGTTAAAACCACATCATAAGTAGTAGGCCAAGTGGACTCCAAAGATGTAGCAGACGACCAAATCTGGCTAATATCCAAGAGGTTCAAACTGAGGGACTCATCATCTCTTGACGAATCTGCCGTACGAAAAGAAGGCCTAAGCAACAAAGCCATGGAACTTGTGCCTCTTGAGACCCAAATAACAGTTTGTCAAGAAACACCAGTCTACAATGATATAGCATCTGACTATACTAATATGACAAGGGATCCAGCAGCTCCAGCGATTACAAATAATCCTGATGTAATACCTACAATTGACAGAACTGCCTCTGGCTATTTCATTAACTTTGATACATTTTCCGAGGATCCCAGTAAACCTGAAACGACGCCAGCAAAAAGAACTTTCAAAGAACAAGCAACAGAACTTTTTCATCAACTGGAAAAGACTTATCTGGTTTCACCATGGGTTGAAATTTGGTTTGTGTTGGGTGTACTTTTTCTCCTACTTTGGCTAATTCTAGTATTAAGTTTGGGAATGCTGATAAATGGAAGATATAGTAAAAAGGACACAGCAAGTAAGAACATCAACTTACTCCTCAAACCACACAAATCATCTCATTGTGAACAAAGAGACTTGTCATCAGTGAACATCACAGCCGCTCCTATACCTGGTAGTATAGCTCGGGACAGAATCGATTATGACATCTTTGGTCCTGAAGAGCTGTTGAAGATTCCACACCAATTCAAGGTTTCCTTGAGTGACTTTGATTCATCTAGTACCTTTTCAGATGATTGGGACTTTGAGACTGTTAATAATATGATGTCAGACTTAGAGATGTCTACAAAATGTACAAAACATGAATACTTAGAAGGTTCATCAGATTATAAACAAATGTACTGTTATAATCACTATGGTCATCATTTGTTGCACAAATCTGCAAACCCTAGAAATGTTTATACTTTTAATCAATGGGAACATTGTCCAACGCCACCAAAGGGTAGCTCAAAAACATTTTATGAAAAATGTCCATACTTCTCAGGTTTTAATGTCTCGAATCCAGAAACATTTTACTTTAAAAATGTTAATAAGACAGGAATGAAAAGTAGGTTGACTAATACTAAGCAAATTTACTCTGCAGCCTTTTATGCTCAGCTGTCCACATTAGGTTTTGACTTTTGGAGAGACAACATTGAGACAAAAACTGTCTGGGGCACAAAAGGCTGGCAGGTGCTGGGATTAGAAGCTTTATTTCGAGCCTGCATCATCCCTGAACAAATAATGTTTTTAAACGACACTGTTCAACAGACATCCTGTCTTGGCCTAGCTAAGATAAAAGATTTAAACAAACCGTCCATACCTACACCTACACTTCATAGTAAAGACACTACAGAGGGGGTGGTCGAAGTGAAAACTATTTTACTTAAAAACAGAACAGATCCTGATTGGAAGAAATGGTTAATCTGGCCCACAGACACAAACAACTGTCAAGATAGATTCCTGAATAAAGCACAAGGGGTTGCATTTATTAGGCCAGATCCAAAATATGCCCAGAGACAACATCCAGGGATAGTAAAAACATAGGAAAACTGTGTCTTGAGTGGCTACAAAAGTCCACACTAACGGACATAAACAACAACACTTAGCTTTACTTAAAGATGGCGTTGATTTAAGGGACTTCCTACAAGGCCCTGCAAAACCGCGTCATAAACGTTTTATATACGCTGGTATATATGCCGTTTATAATGAAGCTTGGAAAGCGACACAAGCAGAGACTGCAGAACGAATATGAGAAATTGATCATATTAATTTAGAGAAATCTCTCTCTGTAGTTGACAATGGGTTAACAACTCTGTCATCCAGAATTTATTCTTTGATCAGCATAGTATCATCTGCCATAGACATAATGGAACAGGACTTACTCATGTTACAGCATGGACAGTCACAATTGCGTTCGATAATGCTTTTAGGCTGGACGTTGCAAAATCTTCGTTCTGGCTATGTGCCATGGCGTCTAATCAACACCACGTCCTTGTTTTCTGTATTTAACCTTACAGATAAACAAATCCCTTTGGCACAAAGAGGAACAGACTATACGGTGCTGAGCATTGAGAAACTGGAAAGATTACCATTAACTGTTTCGGAAAAAACAGCAACAGAATGGCTAATACATGGGACAATCACTCTGCCTGTCACAATTTTCCATTTTTAGTATTGTCTGAAACATATAACAGCTGGCGTATATGAAAGGTTGGGTAAAGAATACATCAAGTCAACCTGGGATTTACCATATACACACATATGTTGGAGTGGGGGCAAAGAAGTATTCCATAGTGGTACAAACTGCAAAAGCGCACTAAGCGGTACACTTTTATGTCAGGGTATTAACTTACACTGAGCCTGTGACGGTTCTTCGACCAACTTATCAAGGGAAACATCCTTAACAACTACTCCGGAACAACGAGTTCTGGAGTCACGCAAGTCGAACGACAACTTGCCTGAACTCAGCCTTAACCACGCATGAGCGTGGTTAAGGCTGATTCAGTCTAGTGTTTATGTAGGTTGAGTGTGCTCCTTTGTAGGACTAGCATGTCCTTCCTGACCCTGTGCTGTACTGTACTTACTTACCTCTGTTTTGTTTACATCTAGGTGAGTTGTTCCCTCAAGAAGCCCTACGTGCTATTTTCCTACGTACACCATCTCATTTATTCAATCTCCAATACACGTGCGTTGTACAAGTGCCAACATGCGAGCAGCGCCCATTGAGTTCAAAGGGTTGGATGAATTAGCCCCCCCCTCATAACCCTCAAAGAAAGTTCACTCTAGTTGCGCCTCTGAGTGCCAACTATCTATCTGTGCATTCGTGATTCTCACACCACTATATTTCCGTTAAAGACGTTATATGCCCTGATCTTAAACCAAACATAATACTGCCACATTTGTTTGCGTTGTAGTACAACTTCAAGAGCAGCAATAGCGTGAGCTCGCTGCACTTCCACTCCATTATTTGTGATTTTCAGTTCACCCCAAGTTCTTAATCACGATAAATGCTTCTGCCCTCATGCTGATAATATACGAGGCAAAGCTCATTCTGTGATCAAGATACATGAAAAAGAAAATAAACACTAGATTTTTTTGTCAAATCTGTTTTTGGCAATTTTTAAACGTTTTTCCAGTTACAGGTCTACAAACGGCACGATACACATTCACATTCATTTAGCACATTATCACAATTGCATTTCAGCTGCTGAATACTTAAACACGGTATGTCCCATATGTGTTGCAGTTGCTGTGCCGGCTGTCCTGTAGTTTAGTAAATGTGCTCGAGTATGTCCAGAATCAAAGAAACTAAGGAGGACCTATGCTACCCAACTCCAGGTACAGATATTAGTTATATTCTCAAACAGTAAATTACACCTTTGCTGATGCAGCCCAGCTCAGTGCGACATGTTTGTGCAGACAGGTCATATTGTCCCTTCCTTGCTTCCAGTGCCCGCCCCAGATTCTCTGTCCCCCCATCCTCTAGTTACTCGGATGCCCTTCCTCCCATTCCCACATGCCTTTAGTTCCGGCCTTTCCCCGGCCTTCGGTCTCGCTCAGCCCACCCCACAAGTCGTCATGGATGTCGTCTTCTGCATGTATCCCCTGGTTAGCTGCAGTCCCGCCTAGCCCTCACTCGACTCCACCCCGCTCGGCTGTAGGCCGCGAAGCATACGCTCCCAGGTCTCTGCCATAGGCTCCCTGAGGAGTCCCACTGTTTCCTCCCGCTGTATGGCGGTCCCTTCCGCCCTGGCCCACGCCTTAAGGGACAGTATCCAAGCCTGCACACTGGGCGGGTCCCGTGCTTTCCACCTCTTAGTGAGGAGACGCACCGCTACCACTAGCCCCAAATCCAGGAACCATGACGATGCTTTGTATTTCTGGGGTGTTTTAAAGCGGTGCAGAAGGAACTCAGGCTAGTTGCATGGGATGTCGCGCCCAGTGCATTGCATGAGGAGCCTACCAATGTCCTCCCAGTAAGTGCCCAGCCCTGCGCACCCCCACAAAATGTGTAGTATGTCAGCGTCTGCTGTCTCGCACCTAGGACAGGTCGCATCTGCTCTGCAAAAAAACCTATTGATTAAGGCCGGAGTTAAGTAGGCCCTGTGTATTATGTAGACCTGAATTTGGCGAAACCTCATGTTCCGGGGTATTCTCACAGGGCTCCGGAGTACTTTCTCCCATTCTTTATCGTCAAACGCCCGCCCCAGATCTTGTTCCCACTTGCCCCGTAAAGCGTCCAGGCTTATTGCCGTGTGCACTCTCAGCGCTGCAGCGAACCACTTAACCAGGTGCCTCCCCCTTTCCATGACATGTAAATATTGGATGATGAGGTGCAGTGTGAGCTCCGTCAAGACATCTCCCCACCCCTTTGTCATGTGTGCCAGCAGGGAGCGGTGCAGCAGGAACCCCCCAGGCGGGAGCCCCTCATCGGTGACCAGTGTCTCATATGGTGTCAGTACCCCATCCCTGTGCAGGTCGCCTAGTGTCTGTATGCCTGTGTCATGCCACCTCTCTAGCATGGAACACGTAAGGTCCCCCCATCCTCCCGGTGAGCCCTCTAAGGGTATCGCCGGTGCGTATGGCAGAGTTGTTCATGTGAGCCTCAGCGCGCTGCGAAAGCATTGGTATGCCACCGACAACAGTAGTGGGGCGGGGCGCGTCGGGGCGGTCAGTGGGTGAAACAGCACCTGTAGACGTTCCAGTGCGTATGGAGGGTCCCCGGAAGCTGTGTCCTCTCGCCCCCTGTCTGCCAACCAGCGAGCAACCCATTGAATCTGGGCAGCGAGATAGTAGTGCTCAAAGCAGGGGGCAGCGAGTCCACCTTTGTCGGTGGGGAGGAACAACTTCTGGAGTGCCAGCCGGTGCCTGCAGGAGCCCCAGATGAAATCGCGGAGGATACTGTTTAGCGAGACAAAGAAGGAAGCCGGCCGAAACAGGGGCAAGTTAGTAAAGTAGTAGAGTGGGCGCGGGAGCATGTCCATTTTTGTCAGGGCTACTCTGCCCGTGGGCGTCAGTGGAAGCGTGGACCAGAAGCCAATCTGCGATCGGAGTGCTGTCACTGCGCGGCCTAAATTCCCTTCGCGCAGATCATCTGGCTGGCGATAGATCTGGATCCCCAGGTATTTGAATGTGTCCGCCATCCACTGAACTCTTGTGCCTTGCAGCCTAAACCCGGGGTCTTCCAGTCCATTTCTGAACGCAAAGAGGCCTGACTTGCCCACATTGATCCGGAGACCTGAGAGCTCTGCAAAGCCGCTCAGCAGACGGTCTAGGCTGTCCGGAACAGCACTTACATCTCTGATAAAAACGAATAGGTCATCAGCATAAAGCGACACCTGATGCACACCCACTCCCAGCGGAATCCCAATACCCAGCGTCTGTCGCATGACCGCGGCCAGAGGCTCCATGGCAAACGCAAAGAGCAGCGGGGACAGCGGGCACCCCTGCCCACCTCCACCTTCTCCGATACATATGGTCCCAATCGCACACGAACTACCGGGTCTCGGTACAGTAGGCCCACCATCTGCCTGTAATCGGCGTCAAGCGCATACTTCTCCAGGACTGACTTCAGATACCCCCATTCCAGACTGTCGAACGCCTTTTCAAGGTCTAATATAAGGCATCCTGCTTTAGGCCAGTCCTCCGTCGCCTCCGCTGCTACCCTGAAATACCGTCTAAGGTTTCGCGATGTGGACCTCGCCGGTACGAAGCCGTTTTGGTCCGGGTGTACCAAATGTGGGACAACCGGTGCTAACCGCTCCGCAAGGATTTTGGCATAGATTTTGTAATCCAAATTCAACATAGCCAGTGGGCGGTACGAGCCCAACTCTGTGAGGTCTTTGTCAGGCTTGGGGAGCGACACCAGAAAGGCCTCTCCCAAAGACAGCGGGAGCCTATCCTCATCAATCGCTGTGTTGTATAGTTGGAGAAGCCAGGGCGACAGAACCTCCCTGTTGGCCTTATAATACTCAGCTGGTAGGCTGTCCGGCCCCGGGGATTTCCCTGTTGCCAGAGCCTGGATCGCTTCCCCTATCTCTTCCAGAGTGAGCGGGGAACAGAGTGTCTCGTTCTGCGCGTCGTTGGCTTTAGGCAATGCCGCCAGGTCTAAGAACTCCTCCAGCACGCGCCTGGAGCCAGTGCTGTGTATATGCAATTGTAATGTGCCGTCATCGCCTGGTGAATTTCGCGCTGCGTGTAGACCAGTTCCCCTCCCCCAGCCCGCATGGCTCCCACCCACGCTCCCCGGTCCGATCTCTGCACCAGCCAAGCCAGTAACCTCCCAGCCCTGTCTGGCCTCGCATGCGTCCTGGCTGTGTGTGCCGCATAGTTATAGCACCTTAACCGTTCCATTAAGGCCGCATGGTACCTTCTCAGCTCCTCCAGCTTGTTCGAGTGCCTACCAGCACCCTCGCCCTCCCTCTCATATCGCAGGAGTTCTGACTACAGTCTGGTCAGGGAATCGGACACCGTATTGCGGATGTTCCAGGAGGCGCCAATGCAGTGTCCCCTGATGGCCACCTTATGCGCGTCCCATTCCAGTAATGGATCGGCTGTCGTTCCCGCATTATCCTCAAAGTACGACAGTATGGCCGTACCCAACGAGGAACGAAACTCAGCATCCTCAAGGGTGGCCGGTTGCAGCCTCCACAGGGGTACTGGCGGCCGGTCCGCATCCCAACAAATCCGGAATAACAAAGGGTTATGGTCCGAGTGTGTCCTACCTAGGTACGTCGACTCGGCCAGGAGCGGAAGCATCGACTGGGAGCCCACTATACGGTCAAGGCGAACATGCAGGTCGTGGACCGCTGAATAATATGAGTATATTTTATCAGTGGGGTGTTGCACCCGCCAGAGGTCACGTACCTCCCAATGGGCCAGCCAGTCCTGCAGCGCCTGCGCATTGGACGCCACCGGTGCAGAGCGTAGGGGGGGAAAGGACCGATCTAGGTGTGTGTCCAATACCATATTAAAATCTCCACCTAACAGCCATGGGATTCCTGCGTATGGGTGGAGGGTACGATTCAGATTTTCCAGAAATGAATGTTGGCCTGTGTTGGGAGCATACAAGGAACCCAGTAGCACCACCTGCCCATTGAGTTTCCCCTTCACCAGAGAGTAGCTGCCCTCCTGGTCTATTTGCGCCTCCTCACATACAAACGGGACTCCGGCCCTCACCCAGACGAGTGCGCCGCGCGCATGCGCTGAATATTCTGTGCCATATATCTGGCCTCTCCATCTCCCTCGGAGCTTCCCGAGCTCTGCCCGGGACATGTGTGTCTCTTGCAGCAGCGCGACCCCTACCCCATGTCACTGCAGGTAAGAGAAAACAGAGTAACGGCGCGCTGGGGTGTGCATACCGCGGATGTTCCACGTTATGACATTAGTGTCTGCCATTGTCAGTGTCGCGCTGCCACCTTGTGTGGGTCAGGGGATGGGAAGGGCACCAGGCGCGGCCAGTGGGTCGGTGCTTAGGGGGTTCGTCTGTATGCCGCTGCTGCATCTCATAGCTAACAGTAAACAACAAAACATGAGGGGCGATTACCCAACGGGGCATTCGTCCAAACGAACAGTGTCTCGGTCCCTCAGAGGGTCGTGTTCTCAGCGCAGTGGTCGCGCAGTGGGTTGTGTGGTTAGCAATACAATGGTGTCACTCCCATGTGTAGGGCCTATGCATGCCTAAGAGGTGCTCAAGTATGGCCAGTGCAGTGTTCATGGGATGCACGTGTTAGCCCCCTCTACACTATTACTTGATCGTGCCTACGATGATGGCAGCTGCGCGCCCCCCCTGGAACCAGCTCCGTCTGTCCACCTGCTAGAGCATTCCCCTCCCGCCCCCAGACGCCGCCTTCCTCCCTATGTAGCGCCTGTGCCTCTGGGTCAGTGTCCTTCTCCGTCTGCTCCCAGCGTGGCAGCTGGACAAAGGATATGTTGTCGATGTTCAAATGTTTGTAAATAATGGGATTCTATCAATGTGAGTGGTGTCAAATGTTGACAGGTGATGTTTTCCCGTTCCGTCAGCAGGTGTTCTCACATGCTCACATCAGTAGGTCAGCTGTCTGCGGTGTCACCACCGGTAGGTTGGCATCTTCTGACAGAACTGTGGACGCCCCACTTACATCCCGGTCACTCATTTGTTGGGTTTCCAAATGGTCAGTGGCCTTGACCGCTCCCAGTGTCGCAACTGCCGCCAGTGCCTCCTACCGCTCCAGTCTCATTCTCTCTGGGCTTGGGTCGGCCTGACCCGGTTCCGCATTCTGTCTAGCCCCTCTCCTCCTTTTCCGTCTTCTGGACCTTTGCTCTTACCAGCCTCCCGCCTCTGGGCCCGCGGGCCTCGCCCCTGACCACTGTCCGGTCTCCTCCAGCCAGTCCCAAACGTCGGACGGGGCCTCAAAGAGGCGCGTGCCCTCCTTAGTGACCACTCGAAGGCGCGAGGGGAACAGCAGGGAGTAAGGCAAGTCCAATTCCCGGAGCTGCCGCTTCACAGCCATATACGTGCTCCTCCGTTTCTGGACTTTTGCAGTGAAGTCAGGAAAAAACATCACTCGGCTGTTGCCCACCTAGAGGTCCGTCAGTTTCCGGGTTTCGCGGAGTACCACGTCGCGATCCCGGTAATTAAGGAGCTTGAAGAGGAATGGGCGAGGCCGTGTCCCCGGGCGCTGTGCCTGTGCCGGTACTCTATGCGCTCTCTCTACTACAAAATGCGCGGACAATGTTCCAGGCGGTAGGATCTCCAGTAGCCACTGTTCCACATATTTCTCGGGATACTTCCCTTCCTCTCCCTCCGGTAGTCCGACCACCCTGACGTTGTTGGCGCGCCCTTCCGCGTCCTCAGCGTGATCTTCTAGCGCCTGGACCCTCCCCACCAGGTCTTGAAGCGCGGCTACGCACTACTGGCTGCATTTCTTGGACCGACAAACTACCCTATACATTTCGCAGAAATGTTAGGTCGTATCTTAAACAGGTCTGATACTAGTAGTATTGTACATGTATTTAAGACAGTTTTTTTGGGACCGTTAGCACATTTTGAAGCAGTCCTCGGCATATTTCCAAACTTCGTGCACTCTGTGTTCGGCGGCCTGCCTCTCATTTTGGGACTCTTAGCAGGAATACTATTTTTGTTTCTTCTGCTCCGATATGGCAAGTCCAGACACCAGCGACATCCAGATTACCTTAAAGAACTCTCCTGGCAATGAAGTATCGTGAGCGCATGATGCAGATTTTTGGCTTGGCTTATTTACGAGACAGGTTGACAGGTTGTCAGGCCGAACTGGCTTTCGGTATGAGGTACCTCTGCTGAAACCTCGCAAGGAATGGTAGCATTGTTGTTGATGGAGAGGTGGGGCATATACGCACAGAGAGTGCACTGTTGCCCTTCTCTCTTTGAAGCACTCCAGAGCAGACACGACCGCAGCCAGGTGTGGTGACGAATGGCGACACTAATGCCAATGGCACTCCTGATGGAATCAGAATTGTGACTTTGCCAGCGACGAGTCTGTCCTGTATGGCTTGGGTTAGGACAGGGCGAAGGACTTCCAGGACACCTGAGAGGACTTGAGCTACTTAATCCCAGAGAGCGAGGGTATAGAGGCCCAGCAGGCATCTACCACTGACTGGTGAGAGCCTGAACAACCAAGCTCTCAGGAGAGGGGTCCTGAAACAAAAAGGCAAGGTTGCCAGGGACATTTTGGTTGCGCCACAATTTAGCGATTGACTGTGGGACTAGAGCAACATTTGACCCAGGTCCCTAGGTAGGGATCAGTGAATGGCTCATTGAAAGAAAGTAGAGGCTCAGCAGTGGTTTTCCCTGGCAGGAGTACTTCAGTCAGAATATTGGTTTTGACCTCTAAGGTGGCAACTGTGGCCCGCCTCTGCATTACCACCGCAAAAGAAGCACTTTCTTCAGTGGCAGGACTTGCGGGTGAGAGAAGGCCAGAATCGGGAGAGGTGTAAAGACCATTGGCATGTTGGAGATCACTTTTCTTAATGATAGGGTAGGCCAATTTCATGTGCTGCATCAACCATCATCGAAATCCTTCCCAAACAATTAATATAGCGTAAGAGATATACCGTGTAAAACGAGTCGCTTAGTAGGTCAAATGGAGATGCAGTGGTTCGGTGGAAACTTACCACCACCGTGGTCGGAGCAGCTAAAACTCGGGAGTCAGAAAGCAAAATGGGCATGTCTTCCTCCGGCGATGATGAAGTCGACTTCAACACTTCGGGAACCAACATGGATGGTGGAGGCAGAATCCTGTGGAAGCTGGGGAGTCCAAGTGATAGGTTTGGATAGTACTATTGGCACTGAGGTCAAACCCAACAAAGGAATCCAAGATGGAGGGCCTCTCAAGTCCTGGAGCCTGCAGGCACATGAAAGAGAAGAGAAGGGGCTTAGCCTCACGGAACTCCTCGACCTTGCACTGTGTTACAGAGCACCCTGACACTCTTGTTGTGCTGGTACAAGTTGCGAGATGGGCTCCGGCATAGACTGACTTCGGGAGAGAGATTGAGAGGCATAGCAACACCCTTGGCCCTTCTCAGGAGTATGAGAGTGGCAGGAAGGGGGAGAGCACAGTTTGGATGTTTTATTTTTTTCTTCAACTTACCCTAAGGTTTAGAGTGTGATGATGATTGACCTCGGGTCAGACTTCTGGACAGGGAATGAGACCAAGACTAACCCCTGGACTTAGCCCGGTCAATATATCGAGTCTTGGGGTGCTTGGCGGTGTAGTCTCGCCTCGAGGTCCCATATGGATTTAGAGTTCATAGACATGCAGTCACAGCAGACCTTGAAGATGTGGTTCGATCCCAGACATCACAGGCAAAAGTGATAAGGATCTGTCACAGACACTTGCATGAAACAGTAGTTATGAGGTTTAAACCCTGCCTTCTTGACAATTCCCTTGCACACTAAAATGTTTAAGGTCAAAGGGTCTCAAAGAGACGAGAGGTAGTTTCTGGTCCACGCTAAAAGAAAGGAACTGGATGGAGGCAGCGTGCAGGAGTGGCACCTGTATAGGGTCCATATGTCATTTCCATAGTGGAATGGCATCAGGGCGCATCAGGATCAACTGAGATCGGTTCCTCAAGACGAGATCAGGAGTAATAAGAATAATAATAAAACACTTATAAAGCGCCTGGCTGCACAAACTGTGTGTCCCCGCGCTAACTGCTTATCAATCAACCCAAAAGGAGGAGCCCAGGAGAGGGGGTTTATATCAGCTAATTATTTAGGAAAAAGGAGGGTTTTGAGTTTTGCCCTGAATATCCTTTCGGACGGTTCCATCCGCAATTGAAGGGGGAGACCATTCCAGTGCTTAGCCGCTAGAAAACGGAAGGATTTACCTCCCATTTTAGCTCTTTTGATGCGGGGAGTTTTGAATTGCATTGCTCCTGATGACCTTAGAGCTCTAATCGGTCGATGTATAGTCAGGAGACTTCCTAGGTACAGGGGGCCTCTGTTATGGGCTATCCTATGGGCATAGCAGAGACTTTTGAATATTATTCTTTCCTTGATAGGAAGCCAATGCAGTTTGATTAGGGCAGATTTTATGGGAGTTTTTCTCGAAAGACCTAACACCAGTCGAGCAGCCGTATTTTGAATACATTGGAGCTGGTGAAGGCCTTTGTGATTGAGGCCTATTAAAAGGGCATTTCCATAGTCCAAATGCGGCGTTATTAAGGCATGGACTATAGTTTTTCTAGCTCCTATAGGAATCAAGTCAATAATTTTCCGGAGAATTTTGAGTGTGCCAGTGCACTTTCCTATGGTTCTGTTCACTTGGGATTTGCCCGACAGATCCGAATCTATCATGACCCCCAAGTTTTTTACCACTTTAGCGGGGGTTGGGAGTTTTCCCAGTTCACAGGGCCACCATGCATCAAACCACACTGATGTTTCCTTCCCCACCACCAATACCTCGGTCTTCTCTCCATTAAGGCGTAGACAGTTGTCGTCCATCCAGGTGGCTACTGCCGTCATACAGTTTGAAAAATTAGTGGCATGTTCCTTGCAGTCCGGTGTGATTTTAAACATGAGTTGAGTATCATCAGCATAGCTAACAATGCCCACCCCAAAATTCCTTACTATGTCAGCCAGGGGTTCCATGTAGATGTTGAACAAGGTAGGGCTCAAACTTGAGCCCTGTGGAACCCCATGGCTGACACTGCGAGGAGATGATCTGAAGGGTGGGCATTGTAGTTGGAATGATCTCTTGGTTAGGAAAGATCTAAGCCAAGCAAGTGCTGGACCTCTCACTCCTAATTTTGATAGACGAGATAGCAGCTTTGTGTGCAGCACAGTATCGAATGCTGCACTAAGGTCCAGCATGACCAATGCTGCAGTCTCGCCCTCATCCACCATCATTCGAATACATTCCGTAGAGTACAGGACTGCCGACTCAGTGGAATATCCCGGTCTAAATCCTGATTGAGAGGGGTGGAGTAAGTTCTCTTTTTCTACAAAGTCCATGAGTTGTTTATTTACTACTTTTTCTATGATTTTAGCGCAATATGGAAGAAGTGATATGGGCCTTAAATTATTAAGCTGTGAAATGGGGATGTTGGGTTTTTTTTTTAGCGGTATCACTTGCGCTAATTTCCAAGCTTCCGGAACGAAACATTCCTGGAAGGATAAGGAGATCATATAGCTAATGTAGTCAATGAGAGTGTTTTCCATGATGTCCTTACTTTTATCGTACGGACATACATCCCTAGGAGATCCAGAATGTATACTTTTCGTAACATTAAGTAGATCCTTTTTATCTGGCGTGAAAAACATAGACAATGTCGGATTTTGAGTGATGGGAGTTGTTATGTCTGCATCATCCACCACGTCAAGGGTTTTGGGGAAGGTAGCATGGATTTTCTCCACCTTTTCCACAAAAAAGTCCGCGATTTGTTCGCATATTTCAGTGGAATAAGTATCCAGAGTCTCTAGACGGGCCGAGTTAGTCAGTTCTTTATAAATCTGGAATAATTCCTTAGTAGGATGGGCAGCTTCCTCAATTCTAGTGTTGAAAAAGATGCTTTTTTCATCACGAACCATTTTTTGATATATTTTTAGTTCGGTTCTATACTTCAGTTTGAGGTCCGGTGCATAGCTCTTTCTCCAACTACGCTCAATTGATTTACATTGGGCTTTCGCAAGTCGGAGCTTCTCCGAAAACCAGGGCTCTGATTTAGCACGTCTGGTAGGGGGTTTAGTAGTCCAGGGGGCTATTTTATCTAGAGCATTTTCTAACCAATGCTCGTAGTTGTTCCATACCTCATCAAGTGAGTTCCCTCCAATCGGAGGATGATCATCTAGAAAGCTTTTAAACAGGGCCGGAGTAAACTTTTTCCAGTTACGGCGCTTAAACAAATGGACATTAATAGGCGGGCTTTTTTTTTGATTGGTTAAAATCTCACATGTTACCAAAAAATGGTCGGACCACAATAACGGGGTCGGGGGAAAAGGGGCCACAATTCCCTCCCAATTAACAAAAATCGGGTCAAGTAAGTGCCCATGTTGGTGGGTGGGATTGGGGGACATAAGTCTTAATCCTAATGAGCTGAGAGCGGTTTTTAATGAGCATGCTTCTTTTGCATTCTGGTCTTCAAAATGAAGATTTAAATCTCCCAAAATCATAAGATTTTTATGTCTTATTGCTAGCTGGGTGGCAACGTCTATGAGATGTTTACAGAAAGATCCTATGGGGCCGGGTGGTCGATAAATAAGTAGGCCTGTGATAGTGGTGATAGAGTCTAATTTAATAGAAAAAAAGCCACATTCACTATTAGAGATGGCCAGATTAGTGAAAGTACATTCTAGGTTTTTTTGAAAAATGAGTGCGAGTCCACCACCACGTTGGTGTGTCTGCCTGTCTATTCTAAGAAGAGTAAAGTCATCAGGTATAGCTTCTAGAATGTCAGGGAGTGAGGCTTCTTCCAGCCATGTTTCTGTGAGAAACATTGTGTCGAAGGCGTTGTTTTCCAACAAGTCATAAATTTCCATTTTGTGCTTTACCATTGACCTGCAATTAAGTAATGACATCTTACGTGTAGCTGTCAATTTTGGGGTTACATTAGGGGAAGGAAGTATAGTAGTACATATAGAGCAAGACCTGGGCAATTCTTCAGGGTCCATGGTATGTAGGCAGGACTGATTATGTTTCTTACCAAGTTTAAGAAGGGCCGATTTGGAGTAGTGGATCTTGTGATTGTTCACTGTCCGGGCTGTGTCAGATGTGGGTTTTATAGAGTCCTGGAGTCCTGCCCCGCGTCCCGGCCGTTCGCGGACGGGCGCAGACGGGCAGGACTCTGGCTTGACTCCGGCGCGCGATCGGCGGCCCGCAATGCGCGTCCGCTGCGCGGAGCCATTGACGTATGAATTTATGCTGTCTGACGAGCGCCGAGCGCCGTGCAGAGCGAGCCCTCACTAAGATGGCCGCTATCTTTGCTTAGATGGCTGTATAGATACCCGCAGATGCCGGCCCGTAATTCGGCCACACCTAAAGGGCAAGACAAGTAATCTGCCTTTTGACCAAGGTAACAGGTTAATTAGTCAATCACCTTAGCCAAGTCAAGCGCTCTAGTACTCAGCGCGCTAACAATTAAATTGTAAGGGGGGAGGGAAAGGACACAAGGGAGACAGCAGCACGAGTTAAAAGGTAGTGAGATCGACTGGCACCTGAATGCCTTTGCTACTTCTCTTTAGATAAGAGTGGTGGGTTGTGGTCGTGCCCTTTTTCGCCGTCTTCTGTTTCCACTTCGATTTGGACCTTCAACTTGTAAGATGACCTCAACCTGTTGTGAGATATGCCTCAAGAACAAACACAGTTCTGAACCCACTACTTACAGCGAGACTTGTATGGCCACTTTGGATGTTTGGCGATGTAGAGCTTCGCTTCACACCCCGACCGATTTGTGCATGAGGGCACCCTCCTCACAGAACTTGGGAGTCAAGCCTGGTTCCCAAACACCAGAGGCACACCTTGTGCGGGTTCATCACCAATATCTGCTAATGACAGTCACAGCATGGTTTGAAACCTGTAGCTTTAGGTGAGGATATTGTTCCCTTGCACACTGTAATTCAATTTGAAAGTTAGTCAAACCGAAAACAAAGAGAGCACAGCTCCCGATCCGTGTTCAAAGAGGCGGAAAGAAAATAATGGACATTGGCGCGCCTGCACGTACATGTGGCTCCGCTCCATTACTTCTGAGGCAGACTAAAGTCAGCACGGAGCCACACGACGAACAATTGGTGACATGCGATAACAGCACGGTGAATATTTCTGAATCCAGTCCGGTGCGGGGGAATATTCTAAAGCTGAAGAATGCGCGGTTAGAAATATCCATCTTAGGATCTGATGAAAACAAGTAATAAATGAATTATGTATTTTTTACGTTTACCCTGGTTTATCTAATGGTTTCTATAAAACGCCCTATTTCCAGCATCACCCTAACTATGAAGGATAATATTGATTTTTAAGTTAGAAGACCCGTAAAGTGTTTACTGATTTCATTAATGCTTCTAATGACCAAACTATTTGATTAATTCAAGATTGGTTTACTGTGAATGTTTCTTAAATGTACTTTTGCTTTATTCATAAAAGGAAGTGCTGTATTGTGAATCGTTTTGAAATGGTCCTTCGATTCATTTTTAGGATCAATCGCAAAATAGTTGGCATACCAAAAGGATTTGTGGATACAGGTTTTAGAGAGGCACTGGGTATATAAATGTATTGATTGTTTGCTTTTAAATGTTTGTTTGTTTTTATATGTTCTTTTATGCTATGTAAATGAAGCGAAATAAAGAGATTTGACTTAGTCAAAATATGCTAAAATTAAAGACTGAACAGTTACAATTCTATTGTGTTTCAGTTACTTACCGAGAGGAAAATAGCGAGGCGTGCCGGCAAAGATCTTTCCAAGTAATACCATCTTGCCATTCAATGCTTGCATTCGATCGGCTGAGCTCATTGCTAGACTGTCACACATCTCTGAAAGAACCATTTAAGAATGTTATCATGTAGGATATAAACTATAACATCAGACTTCTGTGCATTATATGGTCTATGTAGATACACTGCTTGTCTTAATCACATTATCTGACTACAAGCAATGGGAAACATAACTTGACCATAAAATGTAACTCCTTTTTAAGACGTGCATTTCTCATTCCTCCCCTGAGCCAGAAGACAAGGGCAAAGGCATGTTACCTCATGACATGCCGACACTGAAATATTATCTACAACCTGTAACACGGAGGACGAGTGGGTTTCAGATGCTGGACCAGAGAGCTTGTTCAGTGGACTAGAAACAGATGCAATCTACTACTTACATTTATGGTCTAGGAAATTCAGTGCACAGTGAGGAATAGATGAACACCTCAAGGAAAGAAACGGGAAGGTATGCTAAGGCTCGAAGAGAGCAAGCCAGAAGCCATTTCCAAGCAGGACCTTCCTTTCAGTCCTCTTATAAGTGTTGATCTTTTCCTCCCTACAACCACTGAACACATTTTGCTACCACATAGCTATGTTTCATAACCTGTTTTTGTGCATGTGACCATTTAGGGAGTCCCCTAGAATCTCTGATCCACAATCATTCATATGCTTTTTGGATGTTTTTCTCCTGAGGGAAAAGGTCTGTCATAGACAGCACTATTATCTCCAGATCCGTGTCCAAAAGTGAGGAAAGAAAGTAACTGATGTTAGCGCGCTGAGGTGGGCATACACAGGGGCCACGACTTCACATTGAACGCTAAAAAAGGCACAGGTGATGCAGAGCTGCACAAGACCAAGTAAAGCTGTAAAGCTTCCAGACGTAGTCTGGCACGTGGGGAAATTCACAAGGTGAAATCTATCAGAAACAACCCTTACAAGAATAACTGGAGCAGTTCACAACAATGGATATAGAAAACCCAGAACCAGACCAATTGCTAAGACAAAGAACACAGAACTCTAAGACCTGGAGCGCCACTCCTCCTGAATCCTATCCTTGCCCTGTAAAGTCTCTTATATTTTGATAAAATTCTCACCCACCTGATTGTGAGAAAAATCTGATTGAGAGTCTGCTTAATGGCAACTGCAGCCCACCCGGTTGCATCATATGCTATTGCAAAATGTAGTTATTCAAGAACAATCACCACAAATGCCGCAATCGAGAATACAATTGTGTGTACCAATACGTACCTTAGAGGCACCTGCCATCCAGTAGAACATTCTCTGTACCCAGCCTACGACAGAGGGAGGTCTATCGGGTGGGGAGAAAAGGATAAGGAGGGTGTAGCATTTATGGAAGTGGAACAACTAGAAATCTCAGCAATCTATTATCTGTAAACGGTGCTCAAGTTGGAGAACACACGCATCTACCCAGTGGGCAGGAGTCAGAGAGTGAGTTTGAGGTAGCAGATCAGGCCTAGGATGGCAGACAATCGAACTGCTGCTGTTGGTGTTGTTAGCTTCTCTTAAGTCAACCTGTACCTTGAATGGTGTAATACCTGATGAGGGTCTGGACTGGCTGGGAAGGCTGCTGCTGCCACAAAGGTAGTCCACTGGAGAAGCACTGGAATTGACAGTACTGATGGTGGAAATGCTTCATTAGGGAGGATAGCTACAGTAAGCATGAAGCGGCTTGACTTTTTAAAAATGTTTCACAGAGAAATCACCTTCCTTGCCATTGAAGAGCATGTCTATTAGTCTCCTGGAAAGCTCCTACAAAGAAAGTGGAGAGCATCCACGATCGTCAACGCAAAGTGACCAATGCTTCCATGGTCTCAGCCAGTGTCATCAAAATCCAGGCGGTACTTCAAAGTCTGCTTGGATGCACCCAAACCATCGCTGACCAGATCCATTAATGGATTCTCCAATGAGTGCCGGAAAGTCGATTACAGAACTTTTCACAAGTTCCCAGAAGGTGTGAGCATTTCAAACAAGAAAGCATGTGAAATTGGCAATGTAAAGAGCTGTGTTCCTTGAGGCAAAGCATTTTTCTACTCTTAAAGTCAATACTCTTCAACTAATTGGGTGAAGAGGTCACAGGGAAGGTGTTCAGACTAATTTGGCACATGAGGCCTGCACCACCCTAGAATCCAGTGACAGATGTCAGAACAGAAATTTGAGATCAGGAATGCAAAGGCCAACAGAGTTGTACAATTTGTATTTGGTCTACTAGGCCTATCAAGCATTTGCAATGCAATCTGTCTCGCCTTTGGGACCTTTATATGTATTTAGCTATGTAGCATATTAGCCTGGGTGCTGAAACATCTACTGTTCTATAACATGGAGGGAAGGTAAGCATCAAACTGTGTGACATGCCAGGTACGGGAACACATGTAGAGAAATATTGGCTTTCAGCGGGAAATGGTATAGTCCAAGCTAATTTTTTTAATATAAAATCAGGGTCTTCGGTGGTCATATCGCTGAAAATACAAGATTTGAAAAAAATATTATTGTCTACGGGTGCTCGTGGAAGACAATTTCTATGGACTGGAATCTAGAGAATGCTAAAGTGATTCTGGTATTTTACTGACCTCTGCTGTTTGTTTTCTATCAAGTCAGTTAAATAGAGCCAGTTGAACTGAAAAAAAGTCCCTAAGCAGAAGCATTCAAGTACTAGGGCTGATCTCCAGAGCCCACAAAGTACATACACATACAAGTATATACTATAGTGTATAAGTATATACTAAAGTATATACAAGAGGTCTTGAATGCTCGACCTAATAAGTATATACTAAAGTATATACAAGAGGTCTCGAATGCTCGACCTAAAAAAGGGATTCACTCAGGCAGTCACAACTGGCTGCAACAGCATTGCATCACTTTGTGCAGCAGCAAAAGTTCTGAAACCGCAGAGAATGTTCTCAGGATTTCGCACAGAAAGCTGTCTTTGCCTCCACAGTGGGTAAGGGCAATTCTGTTGCTTGTGCTGCTTTCCCCATCACAGAGGCCAAAGAAAAGAATTCTTCCAAAGAAGGTCTAGATGGGTGAGGAATTTCTTCGGCTAGGGTTGTATCAAGGTCACCAGCAATTTACAGCTCTATGTACAGTTCAGAGTCTGTATTTTAAGAGAGGAGGAGATTGTCTACATCCAAGTTATCTTGCTCTACATGCTAAAAATCTCCACTTTACATCTCCAGGATACCGGCATCTGATCTGGGCCATAGGTAGGTGCTCTGCAAGAGAGACATCATATCAACTTGAAAAAACATTTTCTTTTACCAATTTTGGAGATTGAAGCAATGCCAAAATCTGCTCAGAGGGCTGAGAATATGACAATGTCCTAGATGGTGTCAAAGACACAAGGATTATCCACATGATAGGCAGGGGAAGGCCGGAACCCATGAAGGCATGGAGCTGGGTGGCGTTGGGGTCAGGCCCACTGCAGTTACTAAACTCCCAGGCATATGCCGACCCTTGGAAACTGGCCCAGGTGATAGAGGTCACCCACGAAAAATGATCAACATTTCCTTCCGAAAGGATCTGGCAAAGACTTGACAACACCTTCGACAAGATTGAAATTTGAGACATTTTACCTATTTGCCGTCATTCTGTATAGGAATTTTCTTGGTGAAACCAGAGAATTCTGGATCCACATTGAAGAGGGGCAGAGAACAAGTTGCATACCTTCAGTAATGCTCTTTCTGGTGGAAACTAATTGCAGATTCCTCATCTTGTGATTCTCACCTTGGTAACATAGGCAGGCGTCAGATTGCATCAGGAAACTCAAAAAGCAGTGCTCTTGCGCGCCGCATAGATGGCATAGCGCAACCCCACATCAACTACATTGTGCTGTAGAAGTGATGAGTGGAGCCATATATAAGTACCACTTATGCATGATGTCAGTTTCTTTAGTAAGCTCGTCTACGTCCTCAGACGCAGAGACCATCAGCAAAATGGAAAACCGAGTGGGTAAATTGCTAAACTGAGAACTTTTCAGATAGGAAGAAGAGTATTCCAAAAAACGTGAAGGGCAGTGGGGAATCTGAAGTTGCACAAGTTACTTACCTTAGTAGTGATAGATTCCTTACCTTAGAATTACCTACAGGTGTCAGACTGGATCCGGAAAGTTTTCGTCAGCAGTACACCTGCGCATCGGTAGGCATCGTCATGTGGCTCCGAGTGCGTCGTTGGCGCCGGCATGACGCCGCTGGGGCTACTTAGACGCTCCCATGCATGCTGAAATCAGTTCTGTACGTGACTTTCTGCGCCAGGAACGCAAAGCCATGCAATAAACTGACCACTGGTGCCATGAAACTAGGGCCCTGAAAGGGATGACCGTAACCCTTGAAATCAGTTTGCAGAACAGGGAGGATGGGTGGGGCGGTAAGGAATCTATCACTACTAATGTTTCTAGCAGATATATTATTACCGAAGGTAAGTAACTTGTGCATCTGAAAGAAACACATAGGGTCTGCAAACCAAGATCACACCAGAAAGTTCTGAAGAACAGAGATGCCAAAGAAACCTTCTCTCCGGACTTGGCTGTCCAGGCAATAATGCTTGGTAAACGTGTGCAGCAAGGCCCACGTAGCTGCCTGACAGATGTCATGCAAGGGTACTCCCCGTCCCAAAGCCGTAGTGGCTGCCGTCGCCCTGGTAGAATGGGCGCGCAGCCCCACCGGAGGCTCCCTTTTAGCCATAGAATAACAAGCCTAAATGTGCAGAACGACCCACCAAGAGATGGTCCGCTTGTGCACGACCCGACCTTTCTTGGCTCCCACGTAGCCAACAAAGAGCTGGTCATCCACCCAGAACTGTTGTGTGCGGTTGAGGTAGAATGAAAGCGCACATTTTGGGGCCAGACGGTGGAGCCTCTCTTCCTCTTTTGAGGGATGCGGAGGAGGAAAGAAGGTGGGCAAAGTGATGGTCTGCCAGATGTGAAAGGCAGTGACAACCTTCGGCAGAAAAGATGGACGAGTCCGTAGAACAACTTTGTCCGGATGGGCAGTTAGAAATGGAGGTTTTGAAGAAAGAGCCTGGAGCTCATTCATCTGGCAGAGGTGATGGCAACCAGGAAAGCAGCCTTTAAAGTGAGAAGACGTAGAGGACAGTTGTGAAGCGGCTCAAAGGAAGCACACATCAGATATGTCAGAACCAGGTTCAAGTGCCACTGAGGCATTATGAAAGGAACAGGAGGGAAAAGATGAGTAATGCCATTCAAGAATCTACTTACAACAGGGGACTGGAAAAGGGAAGCCTGATCTGTAAACCATAAAAAGCCTGTAATGGCCGAGAGATAGCCCTGGACAGAGCCCAGAGCAGAGCCCTGTTGGGCCAAAGAAAAAAAAATAGAAGGACCTCTGAAAGAGGGGCAGAAAGGAGATCCACAGCCTTTGCTGTGCACCATGACACAAATTTATTCCACCTACAGGCGTATACCGTTTTAGTGCAGACACGCCTGGCTGCCAACATAACATCACAAACTTTAGGAGGCAGGTCAAAAGAAGTCAACTGCAGCCGCTCAATCTCCACGCAAGGAGGTGGAGGCAGGACAGGTTTGGGTGGAGGACCCTCCCCTGCTGCTGCGACAGAAGGCCCTCCTGCAGAGGCAGTCGGAGCGGGGGATCGATTGCCATGCCGAGTAGCTCGGGATACCATACTCTTCGAGCCCAGTCTGGAGCCATAAGAATGACTTGGGCCCGGTCCAGCTTGATCTTCTTCAGCACTCTGAGTAGAAGTGTTATAGGCGAAAAGGCGTATAGTAGACCGCAACTCCACTCGTGACGAAAGGCGTCACCTAGCGAGTGCCGCCTGGAAATTCCAACGGGCAGAACAGATGACATTGCGCGTGCTCTTCGGTGGCGAATAGATCTAACCAAGGCTCGCCCCACTGCTGAAAGAGACCTTGTGCCACGTCCGTGTTCAGAAGCCATTCGTGATCCATCATACACAGGCGGCTGAGTTTGTCTGCCCTGGCGTTCAGCGAACCTGCCAAGTGTTGAACCACCAAGGAAATGCCCTGATGTTCCAGCCATGTCCAGAGGGGCAGATCCTCCTGATATAGGGTCCACGACCTCACCCCGCCCTGCTTGTTGCAGTACCACATGGAGGCGGTGTTGTCTGTGAACACCTGCACTACTCTCCCCATGACAGAGGGAAGGAATGCCTTCAGTGCAAGTCGGATCGCCTGAAGCTCCAGAAGGTTGATATGAAGCCGGGACTCCCCCGGAGACCAGAGGCCCCTGATCTTCACCTCTCCCATGTATGAGTTCCGTTGTCCGAGGATCTTGGAAGCTAGCTGTGTGTATCAGCGCTGGGACGCTCTTGGGCAGCCATGCGCTTAAGAAATCTAATTTCATTTCATTTCATTCATGTGGCCGCCCCATCCCAGGAGGGACGCGCCTGTCAGCACTGTGTGCTACGGTTGGGGAACAGAGATTGATCTGCCATTGCCCCAATCGCGATACGTGAGCCACCACTGCAATTGTCGTGCAGTGCCCTCCGAGATCTGGACATGATCGGACAGGTTGCCCTGATGCTGTGCCCACTGGAAGTTCAGGTCCCACTGCACAGCCTGCATATGCCATCTGGCATGAACCACTAGCAGGATGCAGGAGGCCATCAAGCCCAGGAGCCGGAAGGTCATCCTGCCCGAAACCCGGGATAGAGGCCGAAAGATCGGAATCATAGCCTGAATATTCCAGACTCGCTGCTCAGGAGGATAAATCCGAAACTGCGCCGAGTCCAGAACCGCTCTGATGAAGAGGAGCTTCTGAGAAGGAATCAGGTGCTACTTCGGCACATTGATGGAGAACCTCAGCAAATGCAGGAGGTCGGCCATAGTATGGAGGTGGGAGACGACTGCCTGGGGCGAGCCTGCCTTCAACAACCAGTCGTCGAGATAGGGAATGACTGGAACCCCTGATCTGCGCCGATGAGCTGCGACCACCGCCATCACTTTCGTGAAGATCCGAGGGGCGGTTGAAAGGCGGAAGGGGTGCACGGTAAACGGAAAATGCTCCTGGCCTACCGTGAACTGCAGGTAACACCGGTGGGCCGGCAGGAAGGGGATGTGGAAATATGCTTCCTGCAAGTCCAACGCTACCATCCAGTCTCCAGGGTCGAGAGCTGACAAGACCTGAGCTACCGTCAACATCTTGAACTTCTCCTTGCAGAGGAAGCTGTTGACGTCCCTGAGTTCCAAGATAGGACGCATGCCCTTGTCCTTCTTGGGGACCAGAAAGTAGTGGGAATAGCAACCACAACGTATTTCTGGCCCAGGAACGGGATCAATAGCCCCCTTGGCCAAGAGGACTGACTTTCTGCTGAAGAAGTGCAAATTGGTCCCCCGACATACGGAGGTACCGAGGTGGCATGGTTGAAGGGGTAGTCTCGAAGGGGAGGGAGTAGCCCCTTCGGACTATTTGCAGCACCGACCTGTCTGAAGTGATGTTGCGCCAGTGGAGGAGATGATGGCGCCGCCCACTGGCATTTGATGGCCTGAAAGGTCGGACCAGGAAGGCTTTGAAGTGGATGCTGCGGGGGTGGAGGTGGACTGACCCACCAGCTGGCCCCCAGTACCGCCTCGGCGGTTCCCACGTCCGCAGGCGCGTTGATTTTGTTCCTGCGCAGGCCTGTGGATCTGGAATGAACGTATTGGGGCACCCCATCCGTGGCCACGAAAGGCGCCTAAAGCAGAAGGCGGAGGAGGCCGAGAGGCCCAAGGACTTGGCCGTAGCCTGTGAGTCCCTGAAGCGCTCCAACGCACTATCCGCTTTGTTGCCAAACAGGCGAATGCCATCAAAGGGCATGTCGATCAAAGTGTTCTGGACATCCCCGAGAAACCAGTTGTTCTCAGCCAGGCATGGCGCTGAAGGGCCACCATCGTGGAAATTGCCCTGCCTAGCGAGTCGGCGGTATCAAGCCCACACCGTATGGTGAACTTAGCTGCGTCCCTCCCAGCTGCAATAGCCTGGGCGAGTACTGTCTGGGCTTCCTCTGGACAGTTGGGCAGCACCTGGGGGGAGGGGGGTGGGGAGGGAACGCGCTCTGGGATGCAGAGGCTTGGACAACCAAGCTCTCAGGGGTGGGGTGTTGGGAGAGAAAGAGGGGGTCGTCAGGCGATGGCCCCTGTGTTGGGCCTGGACCAAGTGCCCAAAAGAACGTCAGACAGTGCATCATTAAAAGGCAGCAAGGGCTCCGTAGAGGTTGTCGCTGGTTGAAGCACTTCTGTCAGGAGGTTAGTCCTGACGGCCACTGTAGGAAGTTCGAGGTGGAGAGCCTCAGCCGCCCTACGCAACACCACTGCGTAACTTGCTCCCTCCTCCGTAGCCACAGAAGGAGGAGACAGCATGCCAAGGTCAGGCGAGGTGTCTAGACCACTGGCATCCCCCAAATCCCCTGCCCAGTCCGGATCATCACCACACTGTTACGTGAGAGGGTCCTCAGACCCTCCCAGTCCTCCCTTTCCTCCGAAGTCTGCGAACCAGGCTGAAAATAAGGAGGACGGACGTAGGGGTAAAAAGGCCCCAACGGCGTCGACCGATGCTGTTCCCGCACCGCATCCGTACTGAAACCGGGCACGACGTTGGCGGTAGTACCGGACGACATCGTGGGTGGTGCCAGAGGCAGGATCGACACCTGTGGAGGTGTTATAAGGTCAACCGGTGTAGCCCGGGATCCGAGGAAGCCCTGCAGCGATGAGGCCGAAGTCGCCAGCGGCGCTGGGGCCGAAGCCACAGGCGTTGGAAGAGCAGTACCCCCGAGTCGGGCCCGTGGGGCTCGTAGGCGCGCCGGCTGGGCCAGACGGTCCAAAGAGTCAGCCATGGCAGCAAGAAACTCTTGCACTTGTGCAGGCGTCGCCGATGGACCCGGAAAGGGTGAGTAGGCCGGCGGCGTGTCACAGTGTGTACTGCTGACGAAAAACTTTCCGGATCCAGTCTGACGCATGGGGGTCATTCTAAGGTAAGGAATCTATCAGATAGAGTATCTTCTGATGGATACATCTAACTGCAGACTCCTCACCTCGTGAATGTATACCAGAACACTACCTCCCAAGGTGGTGGGTATGTGAAATGCAAGAGACTAAAAAGTACCATAGCATTGAACAGGCAAAATGCCCATCCCAGCAGACCCGTCAAGGAAACAGTGCTTCATGAAGGTGTACACTGATGCCCATGTAGTTGTCTGACAAATATTCAGGACAGGCACTCCAAGTGCCAACACAATGGTAGCAGCTTTAGCTCAAGTGGAATTAGCCTGTAGAATTTCTGGAGGTTGCTTGTTAGCCAATGCGTAGCAGATATTAGTAAAGAGGAGTTTCCATCGTATGCATCAAAGAACCCCAAAAAGAGCTGATTATACACCTGATGTTCCTTGGAGCGATTGATGTAAAAGCTCAGACTCTATCTCTTGAGGTCCAAGAGATAGAGTCTCTCTACCTCTTTCAAGGGATGAGGCAGAGCAAAGAAGGTCTGTAGAGTGATGTCTTGTCCTATTTTAAAGGGCGTCACCATCTTCTGGTAGGAATGCTGCTCAAGTCAATAACATAAGTTTATCTGGGAAAATGGTGCAATAAGGAGACAGAACTGAGAGGGTCTGAAGTTCACTTGCATGGCGGCCTGATATTATGGCAACCAGAAAGACAAATTTTAAGGTAAGGAGGCACAAAGGACAACTGGGCATTGGTTCGAAAGTGGTAAATGTGAGGAAAGTGAGAAGCACATTTAAGTCTCAGTGTGGCGTCACAAAGTGCTTTAGCTGAAACTGGCATGGCAAATCTTTAGGGAAATTCATCACAACAGGTGGTGGGTGAGATGGCTGATCAGTCAAAAGTAAAAAGGCCAAGAGGGCGGACAAGTAGCCGTTAACAGTTCTGGCTAGGCCAAAGACGAAACAAACAGCAAATCTGCAAATGTAGCTAACAATGTCAAGCCACAACCTTATCCTAGTACCCGGCATACACTGATTTCATGGAAGGGAGCCTGGCTCCCAAGATGATATCAACGACTTTGGATGAGAGTTCAAAGAAGATTAACTGCTGCCGCTCAATCTCCAAGCAGGTTGCGCAGGCCTGGGTGCAAGACCCTGCCCTGCTGCTGTGATAAAAGAGTCTCCTGATCAGAGGAGATATGCTCAGAACCAGAACTTCTGGGTACCACACTCGCTCACCAAATCAGAAGCCACTGGCTTGACTTGGGCCTGGTAATTCCTGATCCTGGACCTTTCCGCAGTCTTCAACACAGTCTCACCGAACCCCAGCTCGCAGACTCCAAAACGTAGGGATCAGGGCCTAGGCCATCGACTGGATCCGCTCATTTCTCTCCGGCAGAACGCAGCAGGTCACCCATCCTCCAGGTGGGGTACCCATCCTCTTGGATACCCCACCGACGACCTGCGGCGTTCCCCAAGGATCCTCCATCAGTCCCCACCCTATTCAACGTCTATATGGCCCGCTCGCCCCCATCGTCTGATCCCACGGACTCCACATTGTATCCTTCGCAGACAACGCCCAACTCATCCTTTCTCTATCCAACTAACCCAATGTCTCCAAACACAACTTTGAAGAAGGAATGGAAGCAGTCGCCAGGTGGATGAAGAACAGCTGCCTACAACTCAACATGGACAAAACCAAAGTACTCTTCATGGGTCCACACCCCAAAACCAGGAACACCACCTGGTGAGAACTCCCCCTCCCCCATGGACCACGGAAGCAACCTCGGAATCATCCTGGACTCCGAACCCAAAATGTACCGCCAAATCAACGCTGTCTCATCCTCCTGTTTCCACATCCTCCAACTCCCTCGAAAGACCTTCAAATGGATCCCCTGTGAAAACAGAAAAACCGTCACCCATGCACTCATCAGCAGCAGACTCGACTACGGCAACGCTCTCTACACTGGAATCAACAAGAACGTCCAGAACGCATCCGCTAGACTAGTCCTCAACCTACCTCACCACTGCCACATCACCCAACACCTGCAGACACTACATTGGCTCCCCATCGAGAAGAGAATCACCTTCAAGCTTCTCACCCGCAAAGCCCTGCACAACACCAGACCAGCATACTCAAACTACTGCCACTCATTCCACACACCCCGAGGATCCCTCCACTCAGCCCATCTCTCCCTTGCTACGGTGCCCCACATCAGGAAGACCAGAACAGAAGGCCGTTCCTTCTCCATCCTCGTGGCCAAAGCATGAAACACCCTCCCACTCCACCTCAGACAGACACCAACACTCTCCAAGTTCATGAAGGACCTCAAGACCTGGCTCTTCAACGGATCGTCTAGATCATTAGGAACCAGCACTCCCCCTCCCCCCACGGGCCAGTAGCTGCGCTTAATAAACCCAAGCTTGATTGATTGATTGATCTTCAGAACATGAGGCAGGAGCAGTTGAAGGGTGTTCCTGGAGCAGTACAGGGTGCAGTGGCTATAATGAGTAGACATGATCCACATGGAGTGGAGCACGAAATGCGTTTGATTGAGAGCCCTCCTGTGAACTCCAGTTTACAAAACAGTTGTACCTTCTCAAGGTGTTGAAAACATCAAGCCAGTGTTCTCCCCACGGCTGAAAAACACTGTACACTACATCTGGGTGTGTCATTTAAAGATCCTGCAAGTTGATGTACAACCTGAGGAATGGCATGAATGTTCAGCCAATTCCAGAGGCAGAGACTCCTGGATAGGCCCCTGCCCTGCTTGATACAGTACCACATGACAGAGGTGTGGTCTGTGAGAACCTGCACCAACTTCACTTCCATGGTGGGCAGGAAGGCCTTCAACACCAAGCAAATCTTCGGCAACTCCCGCAAACTGATGTGGACAAGGGTCTCTGCTGCATAGCAGAGTTCTTGGATTTCCACCTCTCCCAGATTACCCCCGCCAACCCAGTAGTGACGTGTCTGTCAACACCGCCAACTCTAGGAGGGGTAGGAAGAGCGGTCTGCCATTGGTCAAATTTGTGTCAAGCAACCACCATTGCAGATCTTTTGTAGTCTCCTCAGAAACACGGATGGAATCGGAGTGGTTTCCCTGATGCTGAGCCCATTGAGCTTTAGATACCACTGTAGAGCCTGTATGTGCCACAGTCAGGTAAGCCTGTATGTGCCACAGTCAGGGAGCAGGAGGCTAGCAGACAAAGAAGCCTCAGAGACATCCTCGCTGAGACCCTGGACTGATGCAGAGACATTGGGATCATAGCCTGAATGTGCTGAACTTGTTGGCCTGAAGGAAAGGCCCGATAGGGCACCTTATCCAGTATGGATCTGATGAAAGAGAGCCTCTGCGAAGAAGTCATGTGTGACTTTAGGAAGTTGATCAAGAATCACAACAATGTCAACAGGTCCACCATTGCCTGGAGGTGGTTCAATACGGACAGTGGCGATTCAGCCTTCAATAGCCAGTAAAGGAGGTAGGGGAAGACTGGTATTCCCGACTTCCTAGAATGGGTAAGGACCACCTCCCTCAACTTTATGAACACCTGAGGGGCACTGGTGAGCCCATCACCTCGTTCCTCTCCGGAAGAACCCAGAGAGTCCGCCTCCCACCATTCAAGTCCGAGGCCTCTGAAATCATCTGCGGCGTACCACAAGGATCCTCACTCAGCCCCACCCTCTTCAACGTATACATGAGCCCCCTCGCGACCATCGCCCGCCAACACAACCTCAACATCATCTCTTACGCGGATGACACTCAACTGATCCTTTCTCTCACCAAGGACCCCAGCACCGCCAAAACTAACCTACACGAAGGAATGAAAGAAGTCGCCGAATGGATGAAACAAAGCCGTCTGAAACTGAACTCAGACAAAACAGAAGTCCTCATCTTAGGTAAATCCCCCTCTGCTTGGGACGACTCCTGGTGGCCGGAAGCCCTCGGAAAAGCACCCATCCCGACAGACCACGCACGGAACCTTGGCGTCATCCTGGACTCTTCACTTTCAATGAACAGACAAGTCAGCGCCGTATCCTCATCCTGCTTCAACATCCTTCGCATGCTCAGAAAAACATTTCGCTGGATCCCCACCGAAACAAGGAAAACAGTCACCCATGCTCTGGTCACGAGCCGACTGGACTACGGAAACACCCTCTACGCAGGTACCACCGCCAAACTACAGAAGAAACTACAACGAATCCAAAACGCCTCAGCCAGGCTCATATTAGACATCCCACGCAACGAACACATCTCTGGTCACCTTAAAGACCTCCACTGGCTACCCGTCAATAAGAGGATCACTTTCCGACTGCTTACCCACGCACACAAATCACTCTACGACACCGGACCAGATTGCCTCAACTCTCGACTGTCCTTCTACACCCCCTCCCGCCAACTTCGATCTTCCAGCCAAGCATTCGCCACTGTCCCTCGCATCAACAAAACCACCATGGGAGGCAGATCCTTCTCATACCTGGCTGCCAAAACATGGAACTCACTCCCCGCTTACCTTCGCCTCACCCAGAATCACCTAGCGTTCAGAAAACAACTTAAAACGTGGATATTTGACAAATAACCCCCCTCCCCTCCCCAAGCGCCTTGAAACCCTCTGGGTATGTAGTGCGCTATATAAATTTTATGACTTGACTTATGACTTGACTTGACAAAGGGAGTACAGCAAACTCAAAGCAAATTGAAGTGTTAATGGCCCACCATGAACCTCAGGTAGCATGTGTGGGTGGGGATATGAAAATAGTAGTCCTAAATGTCCAACACAACCATCCAGTCTCTGGGCTGAAGAAACCAAGCCCAGGTGAGTATTTTGAATGTGTCCTTGCGCAGAAAAGAATTGAGAGCTCAGATATTCAAAAGCAAACAAAGGATCACTTGAAAACAAGGACACAGCGGGAATAACATTGAGACACCACTTCCAAGGCGGTACTTTGTATGGCACTTTTGGCCTTAAGAGCCTGCAGATCCTGGTGAAAAAAAGACAGATGGTTACCGAAAAGCTGCTCTGGTTTAGGTGGCAGTGGAATGGGAGGGTGTAAGCCTATAGGACAATTTGAAGAACTCACCTGTTTGATGTATGTTTCGGCAACTTCTCAAGGAAGTGGTTGACCCTGACCCCTACCGGATGGCTGTGTGACAGTAAGGGAGCATTAAAGAAGTTTTAAGACTGTTGCCAGAGGGACGGGGTATCGGGACATATGCTGCCTGATGACCTGGTCATTAATTACTGGGTCCACAGGCTGACCTCTAGAGGTTGTACGCCATGTTAAGGCGGCAGGGCCTGACAGAGTACATTCCAAACACACCCTCCGAAAAGCTATCAAAAAATGAGGAGGAGATAGAGGGACAGAGAGGCTCGTCCTGCTACTGATAAATAAACAAAACATCGGGAGCCACTCAGTTGCTGTGAAATAACAGTCAACATGGTGAAGAAAACACTTGTGTTCTTATATAACCGTCGCCCACCAGGGTTGACCCCTAGTGACATGATTCATCATCGCGTCCATCCTGTTCCGCTGCGGATATCCGGAACCAAGTGCGTATCTGTTCGTTAGGTGAATGGCCATGGTGATGCTTTGATGTAAGTGTGACTATAATATCACCTTGACCACCGGCAGATTCATGAAGCACAACATCTGCCTAAATAAAACAGCAAATACCAGGTAGGCATTATTACCTTCTTATATGTAGCATGCAAAGTATTTGAGCGTGATTAGCGCCAACAGCACTATGTTATGTTATGTTATTATTTGATAAAGCGCAAACAGCTGCCCCAGCAAAGAGGCGTCCCGGCGCTAGAGAACCACAGAAACTCAACGGAGGACAGAAGGAAAAGAAAGCTGGGAGGCCTAAGGGTAAGGGAATAGGTAGGTTTTGACGGCTTTCCGGAAGGCAGACAGATTTTCCAAAGAGCGAATGTTCACTGGCAGGGTGTTCCAAAGTTTGGCTCCTAGCACTCTGAAAGAGCGTCCACCAGTACGGGCTAGCTTTGTGCGGGGGACCGTCAGTAGATGTTGGCCTAGAGAGCGCAGGTTGCGCTGTGGCACATAAGGTGTGAGGAGTGGCCGGAGAAGTTCTGGGCGTCCAGTTTTAAGGATTTTAAAGATCATGATGAGAGTTTTAAACTGGATTCGAGATTCAATGGGTAGCCAGTGGAGCTTTCGGATTGTGGCTTTGGCTGAACATCTGCGGGGAAGACCGACCAAGGTTCTTGCCGCGGTGTTCTGCACGCGTTGCAGTCGTGCTATCTCCGCTTTGTTGGCGCCCAGAAGTAAGACATTGGCGTAGTCCAAGCGGGAGAGAATTGTGGCTAGGACAATCATTTGGCGAACCTTGGAGTCGAAGAAGCAGAGTATGGGATTGAGGCTCCTCAACAGGCCCACACAGGTGGCCGCTACTTTTTTTGTGTGGGTCTGGAAGTTAAGTGAGGAGTCCATCCAGACGCCTAGGTTTTTGACCAAGGATTTGGGGGGTGGTATGGTGCCCAGCGACAAAGGCCACCAGTGCTGGTTCCAGTGGCTAGTATTCTTTCCGAGGAGCAGCACCTCCGTCTTGCCTGCATTAAGCTGCAGGCAGTTGTCCGTCATCCACTGGGCCACAGCAGCCAGACCATCTCTGAACCTTGCGGCAGAAGTAGAGGGACCTTCGATGAGAGTGATGGCCAGCTGCGTGTCATCGGCGTATGACACCAGCGTGAGGTCCATTCTCTGGCTACTGCGGCAAGTGGTTGCACATATAGGTTGAAAAGGGATGGGCTGAGTGCAGAGCCCTGAGGGACTCCCTGTCCGATGGAGTGGGACTGGGAGAGGAATGGAGGAGCTGATACCCGGAAAGTTCTGTCTTTCAGGAAAGAGCGGAACCATTCCAAGGCAAGGCCTGAGATTCCCACAGTAGCCAGACGATTTAACAGAATGTTATGAGATACCGTGTCAAAGGCAGCGCTGAGGTCCAATAGGATCAGCGCAGCACTTTGACCGGCATCAAGTATCGTCCGGAGATGTTCCGACGTGGCTAGGAGGGCAGACTCAGTGCTGTGGCCCGGCCTAAACCCGTTTTGAGATGGATCTAAGATGTTATTTTGATCCATGTGTTTAGACAAGGTGATGTTTACATGGGCCTCTGCGAGTTTGGACAGCCATGGGAGCAATGAAATGGGTCTAAAATTCTCCCGTTTGGAAGGATCGAGGGTCGGCTTTTTAATAATGGGAGAGACCCACGCTTGTTTCCAAGCAGTCGGGACACTGGCCGAGGAGAAGGAAAGATTCAATATGAATGCTAGGGAGGGTAAAAAAAAGTCTAGGGATTCGATGAAGTGGGCCGGTCTCATTGGGTCTGCAGGGGAACCAGATTTGACCTTCCTACATAGTTTAGTGAGGTCCTCATGAGAAATTTCAGGTATGTGCATCATCGTGGTGCCATTACTAATGGTATAGGGGAGCTGGGTGATGTAGCAGAGTGGTGTGGGAAAGATTTATAGATTTTTTGTACTTTTTCAATGAAGAATGTGGCAAGGTCCTCACATTGCTGCGCAGAAGTAATGCTGGTGGAAGGAGATCTGCTACTCTGCAGTTCTTCTACTAGTTTGAAAACAACTTTGGCGGGGTTAGGGCTGGAATTAATTTCTTCAGCATAGAAGGCGGCGTGTGCGGAACAGATAGTTTTGTGGTATAGCTTTTGTTTGGACGGATAGAAAGCTTTGTCTCTGTCGTATTCTCGCCTCCAGGCTCTCTCAGCTTTCTTACATTCCTTCCGCATGGATTTCAGGGTGTTGTTATACCATGGGTTGGAGGGGGAACTGCGTCCCTTAGTCCACTTAAGAGGGATGAGGGCATCTAGTCCCTGAGTGATCCAGTCATGGAAGGCAGCATATGTTGTATTGATGTTCATATGTGCCTCTTAATGGAATTCTCCTAAGGTGGAGTGCAGGTCACTGGTTGAGAGTTTGTGCCATGATCTTTTTAGGCGGCGTGAAGGCTCAGCCCTGTTGAACGTTTCCTTAATCAATATGGTGAATTTGATTAAGTAATGGTCTGTCCATCCCATGGGTTTGGGCGCCTCTGTTATAGTCTCTGGGATGTTAGTGAAGACAGGGTCTAGTATATGTCCAGCAGAGTGGGTAGCGTCCTGGATCAGAGGATAGAGTTGTAGGGCTGACAGGTCGGCCAGAAGGTTTTTAATGATGGAGTCTTGGTTCCGGTCGAAATGGAGATTAAGGTCTCCTAGTATGGTGAAGTTTGCTGAGCCCACCACAAGGGAGTTTGCCACTTCAAGGAGAGCTTCAGTGAATGTAGACGTAGGTCCGGGGGGTCGATAAATGTAAAGGCCAGATAGGGAGAAATGGGGGCCCGTTGTGATCTTAAAGCGAGCACTTTCACAGCTCGAGATATTTTCTTTGGTAAAGGAGCAGAGAAATTTCTTTTTGTAGATGACAGCAATGCCGCCACCTCTGGTGTCTCTATTTATCGATTTCATTTGGTAGCTCTCTGGTAGCGTGAGGTTAGAAACACTAGTCATATCATCATGTAGCCAGGTTTCGCAGATAAAGAGAATGTCAGGGTTCTCCTCGAGTAAGAGAGTGTTAACCTCTAGATGGTGCTTGAAGAGAGACCTAACATTAAGTTGTAGGATGGTGAGAGGGGTTTGTTTATGCGCAACTGAGAGGCGCCTAGGTAGACAGGGGCTGGGTGTAGAAAAGTGACATGACTTACATTGAAGGCATGTCTCTCCGAGATGTCCCGATATCCTCTCGCAGCTCCTCCCAGGGTTCAGGGCGACAAGGAGATCTCTATCATAGTGGTAGATTTCCTGTGTAGTTTGGCCAGGGGGACAGGCGAGAGGCGATGTCTTGGCGATGACGGGCGTAGACGGGCTTGCCTTAGGCGCGCCTTTGGCGTGCAACGGCGCGCCCGCTGCGCCTCCGGTGAATACACATAATAAGAAGAGGGAGGCGAGGGGGGGGGCGTGGCCTTGAAGTGGGTGTTGCCACGTGGGTCGCCGGCAATGGCGGAACGAAGTGTTTGTTGAGGTCAAGCCCGCGGCAGCGCTGAGTCCGCTGCGCGGTGAAGATAGGACTAGGCTTAGAGTCCTAGCAGTGCCAAGAGAGCTAAGGTGAGTTTAAAATAACAACAACAAAGTATTGTGACTCTCAAAGTTTAAAAAATAGGTGCTCCCGGCTGTGCCTCAGGAGGGAAGTGGATATAGGAGTGGTATCAATGAAAAGCCATGGGAACGGCTTGGAACATGTCGACTCTTAGAAAGACAGGTACATAGTTATCCAGCCTACGCTCTCCCTGGTTTTTTTTTTTAATTGTTTTCTTTCAATCTATCAGCAATAATGACAGTATACAGAGAAGCACATGGTGTAATCAGGTTATATACATTCAAGTACAATGCCTTTGTGTGATCAATAGCCATCCATACTTTCTGCAGCGTCCCGTTCAGTAGCTCCATCCCCACCATTCCCACCATCTCGTCCTCACTCTTCGTCTGTGCTGTCGCCTTCAGATTCTTGTATTGGGTCACAGATGTCCCCCCGGTAGGTATTCCAGGCTGCCCATATTTTAGACCATTTTCGGGGGCTCTTCGATTGGCATACACTGTCCGTTCTGTGACCATGATCAGATCCATGTCTCTGCACCAGGTCGCTAATGTTGGTATTTCCACTGCCCCCCATTTCTGTGCAATATTCCGTTTTGCGACCATGAGTCCCAACGTGACCCAAGTATGCCCGTGCCGTGTAAGGCCGTTGGGCTCCCATATCTTGAGCAGGCATCTGCGTGGTTCAGGCAAGAGTGACACCCCTATCGCTTGTGAGATTGTACGCAGCACCTTACGCCAGTAGTCGGTTATTGCTGCACATTCCCACATTGTGTGTATAAATGATCCCTCCTCCCCGCATTTTCTAAGGCAGTATGGATGTTGCGCCCTTTGTATTCTATGTAGTGGGGTCCTAGTGTAGTATACTTGGTGCAAGATCTTAAGTTGCTCTAACCGAAGCCTTGCAGTGATTCCCACCTCCCTAGGCGAAGCCAGGGTTTCCTGCCACTCTGAGTCATCCAGGTCCCCCACATCTGTCACCCATCTGCCCCACAGTGTGACCGTCGGGTCTGGTAGATTGTTGATTAGCTTTCTGTATGTGAAGGACGTGGCCTGTTTTTGCATGTAGTCAGTAAGCAGACGGTCCTCCAGATGAGCCGAGTCTGGGACCTCGGTATCTTGCGGTATCACTGCTAGCAATGCATGTCTTATTTGCGTGTATCTATAAGTCTCGGTTGGGCCTAATTCATTTTGGAGTTGAAGTTGGGTAAATGGTATTATGGTCCCCCCGTTCCATTAGTCGCCTACCGTGGAGATGACTCTCCCTGTTTTTAATCATACCAACTAGAGGCCAGAATAAATAATAGTTTATGTACAAGACAGATATTTTTAAGTTTTTTCTTTCCAGATTAAATAACCCCCCCCCGCCCCCGCCCAGCTCCTATTATCATTATTCTACACCATTTTAATACATCCAAAAGTGCTCCCACATAATTCGTTGGTCACAGCATACCTTGTTCCGCAGCGAAACAGGATGAACCCGGTGATGAAGCATGCCACCAATTGGCAACACTGGTGAGTGAGGGTTATATAAGAAAACAAGTTTGTTTTCTTCACCTTGTGGGGGTTATTTCGCAGCAAACTTAGTGACTCTCTATAGTTTGGTTATATGTCTCCGAAAAAGGCAATACTGTATGGAGGATTGCTAGACTGGTGCTGAAGGCTTAAAGAGCACACAGTGACTCGGCTCTCTTTAAAATGCTCCAGGACTAAGTCTGCCTTTTTGCAATCAGGAAGGAAGCATCAAAAGTTAAGCCCTTTAGGAAATAATTTGTATTAAAGAAGCCCGTATGTCTTCAGGGATAGCTGATGAGATTTCACCAACCAGGAGGCAGCTGTCATTGACTGACCTCAAGGGAAGATGAGCCGAGGAGAACATTCTTTTGAAAAACGTTTCAATACATTTGAAATCTCTGTCCAGGGGAGTAGTGGCAATGCTACACTTGTGGACAACGTTCTGATCACCTTAATGGGATTACCATCTTAAAGACTTAACATACCCTGCAAATTTAAGTCAAGAGGTTGATAGGTATACATTTGCCACCAAAATGTACATGTAATTTCAGCTATTATGCCATGTCTCATAACGAAAATCCCATTTGGGGGGAAATCGTAACATGAGAAGCACGTACACACCCGATCAGCATGAACATGAGCGGCAGTTTTTTTTAACACAAGCGATCAACAAACATTTCAGGTTAATTTTTTACCCAAGCAGACCATTTTGGAATTGTTTTAGTAGCAATACGCCCTAGTGGGAGGTGGTGGTTCCTTTGTATATGGATGGTTGGACTAATAAATACCAAACATACACAAATAAGTTACATCCTGTGAGGGTCACGTACAGTACTTGGGTGTGGGAGATTAAATCTGTGAATCAATTGATCAATAAGGCTTTTCTTATATATTGGCTTATGCAAGCATATTTGTTAAATCATAGAAAGAAACACAACGTTAAAGCGTAAATCATACCAAATGTTCAAAAAGTGCAACAGTCGCCGGTTTCTGTCACCAATTAGTGAATACTAGTGAAGCTAATCATCATAGCAATGCAATACCATTTCCAATATTTCACGCTGAGCAGTACGGTCAAGTGTCCTTTAAATAGTGTTGTCTGCACACTGCCTCAAAAATTAACAAGGGATATGGGCAATAGTGTTGCGAGGAGGATATGCTTTGCTTTCGCTTTTCATTCCAGTATCTTCCACTGGAGAGTTTTAAGCCTAACACTATTGTGGCTAGTGTTATTGACAAGTTTCGACCATTGGTAAGTGTGGGGTCTCATCAGGACTGGGAACTGCTAGGCCTATTGTTAGACAGGAGGATAATGAAATCGCTATTGGTACAGTGTGAGAATGACCCCACCCAACTGCCAAGCGATGAAAGGGAAAGGGTACCTTGTTGAAGTAATCTGTATTACAGCTTGAGTAGTGCCTACAGATTGTGAAAAATCATTAGCTTGAGCACGTTATATTTGAAAACATGTTTTGTGAGGATACCAGTAATGTGTGTCTGAATGGGCTCTCTAGGAGTCTAGTCTGCAGAGGTAAAAGTACTTTCCATTAGATCTAGTGTGCATACAGAGTACAAGTCATGATTTCAGGGCTTCGCCCATTTTTACCAGAGAACTGGGAGTTATAAGCCTCTTGAGCAACTTGTCAAACCGGGATGGATGTGTGCCCTCTTCTATCAACATCTCACCTTCTGTATAATCACGTTTGTCGGTTTCTTTTTAGTGAGGTGCCAGGCTTGATTCCCATGAGTCACTGTTGGTGTGTGCCTCCTTCCATGTAAAGGCCATTATTGAGTAGTTCTTAGTAACACTGGATATCCTCTCACATCAGGGAGCTGGTGCGCAGACGTCCTGCACATTGGTGCATGGGATATGTAGCTTGGTGTGAGTACTTGTTTACTGATACCTTTGGAATCTTTCAATTTTGGCAAAAGTCAAGTAAGTTCAATACAGTACTTTGCAAAAGTTTGTTGTTTGAGAAAGGGTAGGCACCATTATTTTCCAAATTTTTTAAATTTTCATTTCTGTTTGTTATCGGAGGGCCTGGAGTTTGAAGTAGGGTCCCTTGTGGAATTAAGTTTTTTTAAAGTGATAATGTTAGCACATATTTGGGACAGTGGTGGACTTGGGTTATAGTATACACGTTCTTCATTTCCTTGTATTTTTATGAACTTTGTACAGATATTTTAATCATTTAATGTGCTGTTGCTTTAATGTTTGCGGGCTTAGTGTGCTCTGCAATCAGCCTTCCAGATAGTGAGAGAGAAAGGACAAACTGGAACCATCTGGGCACTTCTATAAGGCAATTCAATAAAAGACAAGGCTTCTATAATAACAGTTGTGTTAATGTTTCTTTGCTGGAAATGCCCAAAGTCAAGGCATGCTAGTCAGTTCAAACTGTTTGCCCATATTATTGTTGCAACATAATGGCTAGATCAGACCCAAATGTGGACCAGGCCTCATTTGTAATTACCTATAATCCCAATCCTCTTTCCTGGCCAATGACAATATATCCGAAGATTATGAATCTAGGCAGGAGCCTGTGGTAGAAAAATGTTATTACCTGTAACAATAGTTCCCTGGCAAGGGTAGACTCACCAGACTCAACAACAAAATTCCCACTCTCTCTGGAGGCTAGTTGCACATCTAATGCATAAAAAAGAGGACCAAGGGAGAAGCAGAAGGGGGAAAAGTGTGCAAATGTATAGCAGAAATATATAACTTTCTGGTCTCCTGAATGATAAGAACTATTATAAATGAAACAAATTTGGGACACATAACTTGCTGGAGAATTAATGGTCAATGCAACATTTTTTTAGATTTTTTTTAAACATATTACTTTGTATAATTAGTTTACAAACCTACATACCTTTATCAATGATTTCTTGCCACAACGTCTGCACCAAAATGGGATCTGAATGGCCAGCACAATGGATAATTGCAAGCTTGCACTCAGAGAGCTTGAATGGTTCTGCAAATTCTCCAAAAAGCTGAATTCAAATAAGGACAAAGAGAAAGAGATATTTCCTTAGATAGCTTACATTCCAAAGCCATTCATCACCATGGGTTAAGTTTGAGGTTTGAAAACCATAAAATGTTGATGCAAATACATGGTAGGGGCTTGATGTATTAAGATAAATGTCATAAAAAGTGGTTGCTCATTGCGCAATGACTTTTTGTGACCCTTTACTGAATCTGCGGTGCAACTTATATTCTAGTAGATGCAGGGGGTCGCAGAACTAACTGCCTCATGAATATTAATTGAACTAGTACCTATTTGCAATTCCCTCTGATTAGCTACAAACACAGGGATGGTGGCCTGTAAGTAACAGCAGACCACCATCCAGGTATTTGCTTCCCCAAACAGGATTTTATTTTACTTTAAAGAAGCAGTGTTCCTTAAAAGTACCTTTACTGCTTAAAAAAAAGCAATCACTGCCTGAACTCCCCAAACCTCCTACCCTTCGAATTAGAAGATGTGTCCATGGGACACCTGAACTTTGAGGTAGCTGGTCAATGGTTTGCAATTGCAAATTGCAGCTGCAAGCCACTGGTACATAACACTGCAAACTCAATATTAGAAGGATTTGCCCCTTTCACAGCCTCTCTGACCTGCAATTCAGGATGGACTGAAAAACTCACTTTTCCAGTCAAAAAAGCCTTTCTGACTGCCAATATGTATTTAGTAAATAGAAAAAAAAAATGTTGTGGTCACAAACCTTGTGATTTTGTGAATCACAGGATTGCTCTAAGAAAATGGATTTATACATTTTACCTATAATCATAAGTCTGGGGAAGGAATGGTACTTTGTTTGATACTTCTCATTAAAGATAAGATTCATTCAAATATAAACTGATACGTTTGAAACTAGCACAAAAATGTCTTACCCTTGAACTTTGTTTCCAAAGGATTCTCACTATTCTAAAATTAACCCCTTGATCCTCCACGACATCAAGGTGAACGGGTCAGGGGATGGAATCATTTGTCACAACTAAGTGCCAGACACAAGAGGTCTGGATGTCCTAGAGATCCTTTTCAGTTTGTGAAACAGAATATAGATTCCTTCAAAAATATTGAAGCCAATGAAAACATAAAAAAACACTCATAGAAAACCCAGTAGGAGTAGGGGCGGCTCCTCTGCAATGCAATGCCCCGCTGGCTCAAAGCCAGCAGGTGAAAAATAAAACTATGTTGTAGTGTAGTTCCTTAATTCCCAATAGGCTCTGCGCATTGGAATAATATATTCTATAGATTTGACGTAGGACTGAGGTCTACTAGGTCTCTATCGAATATACTAGACTTAATTGCGAGTGCCAGCTAGCTTAGAGATCACTAGAAACTTTCTCCAATACACAAGAAGGGATTAGTTTCTGATAACCGCATAAACTTGACAACTTTGTTTCCCAAGAATAAAAAATGTGTCTCTAGAGTCGCGGAAACAATAGATAGTTATTTCACCTAGTTAATCGTGCATGCTTCGTTTCACCAGAGGTGCAGAGAAATAGAGAGACAAGCGTTTTTAATAAAAAGTATTTATTGAACAGTCGTCTGTCTCATGCAGGAGAAATGAACTGCTACAATCGTAATACTGGTTGCAAAGTACAATGCGTAAAGTACGAAGAGAATTATAAAATAATACTGTAAAAGCGTGATATGGTTTCTAAGCCATAAAATACTTACATTAATAAATAAAGACTAAAAGTACTCAACTGGTGCTTCTAAATACGCCTACCCCGGTGTACCTAACCTAGGTCTAGTACAAGGGAAGGAGTAAGTGAGGTGTAGCTTAGTTTCAGTATTCTTTTGCCAAGAATCTAATCCAAGAATTCTCTAAGGGTCTATTCAGCTCCGTACCTTGGTTTTAGAATGAAAGAGGTCTGGTACCTCTCTCTCAGGACTCGATTTCCCAACAACCCACAAGGGTAGCTTGGAAACACTGGAGCTGGATTTCTCGGCAAGAGAAAAGACAGCGTCTCTCTCAGTGCGTCTGCTGGAGGGTCGACTTCCTTCGGCACTTGCTGTAGCAGTGCGTCGGGCAAGTAGATAGTCGAATTGCTCCAAACCACTGTGTGTTTGCTTGGGCAAATGTGGGCATATTTATACCTTGAAGGTGCCTAGTTTGACGTAAGGTTGGACATTATAACGTCATCAAAGACTCAGTTCTTTGAAAACTCCATGAGTTCTTGGATAAATCAATATTCAAGCAAGGGGAAGTCCATGACTGCTGAAGGCGGGTTTTTCCAAGAAATCGTTGTGGATTTTCGGAACTAGTGGAAGTAGCCATGCCGTATTTGGACTGCATAGGCCAAGTCTAAATATGGTTATGATTTCTATGCCTGATGGTGATTTATACCTATATATGGGCATGAATCGGGAAAATTACACTAGGGTCCTACATTCATATACAACACCCACTCCTCTTTATTATGTTTAACATTACTAAATTATAAGCACTAAAACATATCTGAAGCATGTGTTTACAATCCTACCCAAAATACACAAAATGCATTTGATAAGGTTGCACACGAAAAATGAGCATTTGTATAGTACGCATCTAAAAGCAATAGGCATCATTTAAAAAATGAATTATGATGTTGGCAAAGCTAACTGAACGAATCATGTAATGACATTTATGAAATGGCTCTAAGTTACAGAATAAAAGGTCGAGACCATTCCATAGCAGAAATAATATACTGTTTTCATTTTGAGGACAGGCCAAATATTGTCTCTTAGGAAGTATTTGAAGAATTTCTTATTCTCTAAGAATAGTTCTACTTTAAGCAGATTACTTTGTGCCCCCAAAAAAAATAATCTTTTAAGTTCTTTGGGAAAAAAATCAAAATTAGCCGTAGAAAAATAGAGTTCCAAAGGTTTTTCGGAAGGATTGTTACTAAAAGTCAAGGCCAAATTCAGAGTTCATGGAACGCTGTGTGCAGATTTCAAAAGTTATTCTTGGTGTCAGGAGAAAACATCAAATCGTCTAAGCTGGCAAAGAAATTGTCTACCACAGTAGGTGAAAGTGGAACTACTTCATTAAGTAGATCAATTGTGCACACATGAGAAGCATCGCCGTCAGCGTCAGTTATCGCGTTAGCAATGTTCAAATCAGATGGTACCTGTGTGCCTTTTGATCCTCGTATCTCACCTCCTGTTGTATTCGCTGGTGGGATCTCAATGAATGCCATCATCAGGATTGGTAGCCGTTGGGGGCAACACAACACGTGAGCCGTTACCGGACCCAGTAATGCATCTGCATCCTTTGGCGCAACCGATGGTAGTGTTCATCAAACATCTAACACGCATTCCTCTCCACAAAGCAGGCATCGTAGAACAGGTAAGATGCAATCTTGCCAGATTGGTCTGAACGAATGAAACCATGTGGTATTCAGATCTCTTAAACGAGCCAAGCCAAGAATCTGTGTAATTCTGTCACGGTACCGCATAGCCAGGAGGGCGTCCATGGTAGTCTGGGTATCGTTGGTGACTGGACTTGCCATATCGGAGCAGAATAAACAAAAATAGAATTCCTGCTACGAGTCCCAAAATGAGAGGAAGGCCGCCGAAGACAGAGTGAACGAAATTTAGAAAAATGCAGAGGACTGCTTCAAATGGTGCCAACAGCCCCGAAAAATTTGTCTTAAATACATGTGCAATACTGCTGATATCAGACATGTTTAAGATTTGACCTAACATTTCTGCGAAATGTACTGGGCAGTTTGTTGATAATAATGCATGTATCTCTGCAGAAGTCCTTGCAACTTGCAGATCATACGTTTCTCTAGACGAGGTCAGAGGCACAGTTTTTTTGCAAAAGAATGTCTTTCATTCTGCTTAAAGTATCAATTCGTATAGAAGAGATATTCAGTGAAGGCCATAATGCCGAATCCCTGTCTGTCTTGCTTTTTGGATACAATACTTGCATACAACAAGTGACCCTGGCTGACACACTAACTAGATACGCTTTTCCTGGCAACATGCCACAACAGCTGTTATCATGGAGCATAACGTAGCTGCCATTGGAAAGCTGCCAGAAAATTGGTTCTATCACTGCTGCTGGTGAACCGTGCATGTGGCAAGAAAGCTTATTTGAAGAACCTTCACAGGCTCCGTGTAAATTAATACCTTCGCATGAAAGCGTACCGCTTAGCGAGTTCTTACAATTTTCACTACTAAGAAACACTTCCTTTCCCCCACTCCAACATTTGTGTGTGTATGGTAAATTCCAGGTTGACTTAATGTATCCTTTACCCAACCTTTCATACAGGCCTGCTGGTATATGTTGTAAGCAATACTGAAATTGGAAAATCGTCACTGGTATCGTGATTTGCTCGCACTGACTTAGAATTTATTTGCCTGCTTAATTTGTGCCTGCTCAGCTGCTGTAGCGCTTATTGCGCATCGTGCCCCAATCTCGTCCTGTTTGCCTATTGTTGTTGTTTGCTGCCATTTTGTGTTGTGCCTCCAGCCCGTCCCCCCCGCTCCCGTCTCCCAGCTGCCCCTCCCACGCTCCGCCCCCTCCATTCTCCATTTATGACAGATGGACCTTCGCGCAGCATCCACGCGCAGCGGTCGCCCCCCATGCGCGCCGAAGGTGCGCCAAAGGTAAGCCAGTCTACACCCGTCTGTGCCTGGACCGCGCCCAGTGCCAGACCCCCTGGCCCCCGCAAACTGACCTCCTCCCGTATAACGTATGACGCCGCCACCCTCTCAGCCCTTAACCCCGGACGCACACCACATTGCTACGAAGCTGCCCCAGGACGAACCCACGGTCCCTTCGCCTGCCACTCATGCAAGTTCGCCTGCATCAAGACCCACACCAAATCCACTAACTCCAAACACAGCTCCAACTCTAACCACCTGAAGTGCATCCTGCTGAACACCCGCTCGGTCCACAGACCCGCCACTGAACTCTGGGACCTACTCGACACTGCTTCACCGGACGTCGCATTCCTTACAGAAACCTGGATGAACGCTTCATCAGCACCCGACATCACCACCGCCATCCCGGACGCTTACAAGATCATCCGAAAAGACCGCACCAACCAAACAGGAGGAGGCATTGCCATCGTCCATAAGAACACCATCAGAATCACGACCAGCTTCGACGATAACCTTGCAACCGCCGAACACCTCCACTTCCAGATCCACACCGACCCCAGGACCACACTTAGAGGCACCCTCATCTACAGACCACCAGGAACCCGTAAACAATTCAGCGAAGACATCACTGACTTCATCAGCCCACATGCCCTCACCTCCGAGAACTACATTCTACTGGGAGACCTCAACTTCCACCTGGAAAAGAAAAACGACAACAATACCACCACCCTCCTGGACAACCTGGCCAATCTCGGACTCAAACAACTTGTTGACACCCCCACCCATGTAGCCGGACATACGCTCGACCCAATCTTCTCCTCCAGCAAGCACATTTCCTTCGATCTACCACAGATCTCCATTGGACGGACCACAGCTGTGTTCCCTTCAGCTACAAAACTACCTCGACCCACAACCCCCCCACAACCTATTCCGCGAAGAAACTGGAACAAAATCACCACCGACCAACTCCTCACATCGCTCAACCAAAACCCTCCCGCCCTCTCATCGGACCCAAACCAAGCTGCCACCAAACTCAAACAATGGATCACTCACAGCGTTGACGAATTAGCACCCTTGAAAAACCACCAAACCAGACAGGGTAGCAAAAAGGCCCCCTGGTTCAACGATGTCCTTAAGAAAGCCAAGAAACTATGCCGTACTCTCGAGAAAACATGGAGAAAAAACCCAACCACTGACAACCTGACCACCTTCAAGACAGCCACCCGCAAACACCACCAATTGATCCGATCCACCAAAAAATCAGCATTCAAGGACCGACTCGACAACAACGCCCATAACAGCAAGGAACTATTCAACATCGTCAAAGAATTTACCAACCCCACCGCAGCCTCAAACGACATTACTCCCTCCCAAGACCTCTGCGATTTGTTATCCGCTTTCTTCTACAACAAAATCACCGACATACATAACAGCTTTGAGAACATTTCCAAAGAACAGTCCACTCCACCCACCTCTGAACCTAAACCGCCCTCTAACAACCTTAGCGCCTGGAACCCAATCACCACTGAAGACACCACCCGCCTAATAAACTCCATCCATTCAGGCTCGCCAACCGACCCCTGTCCCCACCACATTTTCAACAAAGCAGACTCCATCATCGCATCCCATCTCCGTGATGTCATGAACTGCTCCTTCAACTCCGCTACCTTCCCAGAAAGCTGGAAACACGCCGAACTCAGCGCCCTCCTGAAGAAACCCACAGCTGACCCTCCCGAACTCAAAAACTACCGCCCCATCTCCCTCCTCCCATTCCCTGCCAAAGTCATTGAAAAAGCCGTCAATAGCCAGCTCGCTGCCTTCCTTGAATCCAACAACTCCCTCGACACCTCACAGTCCGGCTTTCGAGCCAAACACAACACCGAAACCGCCCTCATTGCAGCAACAGACGACATCCGAACGCTACTGGACAACGGAGAAACAGTCGCCCTCATCCTACTGGATCTATCCGCCGCCTTCGACACAGTCTGTCACAGCACCCTCATACAACGCCTCAGCAACATCGGCATACAAGGAAAAGCCTTGGACTGGATAATTTCGTTCCTCGCTGGGAGAACCCAGAGAGTCCGACTCCCCCCATTCAAATCCGAGGCCACCGAAGTCATCTGCGGAGTACCACAAGGATCATCACTCAGTCCCACCCTCTTCAACGTCTACATGAGTCCCCTCGCATCCATCGCGCGACAACACAACCTTAACATCATCTCTTACGCTGACGACACCCAGCTGATCCTTTCCCTCACCAAAGACCCTAACACCGCCAAAACCAATCTTCACGAAGGCATGCAAGAAGTTGCCGAATGGATGAAAAACAGCCGCCTAAAACTTAACTCAGACAAAACGGAAGTCCTCATCCTAGGATCAACCCCCTCTGCCTGGGACGACTCATGGTGGCCATCGGCCCTGGGCACAGCACCCATACCCACAGACCACGCACGTAACCTAGGCTTCATCCTAGACTCCTCCCTCTCGATGACCAGACAAGTTAACGCCGTCTCATCCTCTTGCTTCAACGTACTTCGTATGCTCAAAAAAATTCTTCCGTTGGATCCCCACCGAAACAAGAAAGACTGTCACCCACGCACTGATCACCGGCCGACTGGACTATGGAAACACCCTCTACGCCGGAACCACAGCCAAATTACAGAAAAAACTCCAACGCATCCAAAACGCATCAGCCAGACTCATATTGGACATCCCTCGCCAAGCTCACATTACCGGTCACCTGAAAGACCTCCACTGGCTTCCCGTTAACAAGAGAATAACGTTCCGTCTCCACACCCACGCACACAAGGCCCTCTACAAACTAGGACCAGAATGCCTCAACACACGACTGTCCTTCTACACACCCACCCGCCAACTAAGATCCTCCAATCAAGCCCTCGCCGCAGTTCCGCGCATCCACAGATCCACCATGGGAGGAAGATCCTTCTCCTACCTGGCGGCCAAGACCTGGAATTCTCTCCCCTCTCACCTCCGCCTCACACAGAACCACATTTCTTTCCGAAAGGAACTTAAAACTTGGCTTTTCGATAAATATTTCACCCCTCCCCCAAGCGCCTTGAGACCCTCTGGGTGAGTAGTGCGCTATACAAACTCCTGAACTTGAACTTGTGATGGTGCCATGTATTATCCATTCCAAGACAGGTTTCTCAGAAACGGTTAATGGTAATCTTTCCAGTTTTTCAATGCTCAGCACCGTATAGTCTGCTCCTCTTAGTGCCAAAGAGATTTGTTAGCTCTAAACATATAAATTACCCGAGGTCCCTCGCTACCTTTACGGGTCCCCTTGTTTTATGTACCAAACCACTGTGTGTTTGCTTGGGCACATGTGGGCATATTTATACCTTGAAGGTGCCTAGTTTGACGGAAGGTTGGACATAATAACATCATCAAAGACTCAGTTCTTTGAAAACTCCATGAGTTCTTGGATAAATCAATATTCAAGCAAGGGGAAGTCCATGACTGCTGAAGGCGGGTTTTTCCAAGAAATCGTTGTGGATTTTAGGATCTAGTGGAAGTAGCCATTCCGTATTTGGACTGCATAGGCGAAGTCTAAATATGGTTATGATTTCTATGCCTATATAAGGATCGGGTGATTTATACCTATATATGGGCATGAATCGGGAAAATTACACTAGGGTCCTAAATTCATATACAACAATGTTTTATCATCGTTTATTTTTCACCTGCTAGCTGAGCCGTGTGTAGGGAGGGGAAGGCATGGGAGGAGTGCCATGTGCACTTCTAATTGGGCATGTGTGTTTGACAGCCTGCCATAGGCCGGCCAAACACATGCGCACTCATTTATTAATTTATAAAGTTTTATAGGTTTCTCCAACCCGGCTGTATTGAACAATCAGGTTGGAGAAACAGCACAGGCCCCTGTCCTGAACGAAAAAGCAGCCCGCTCAAGCAAATCCCCGCGCTGCTCTCATAAGATGAGAGCAGCTCGGGGATTGCACAGGGAGTCTGATGTTGCTCTAGTGCCTGCTTGCACAAGGAAGAAGACCACCGTAGCGTGACACTGGAGGCAGCCAGCAGCTTCCGGTAACTTTCCTATTTTGAATTTTTTTAAATTATTATTAAACTCCCGCACCCACTTGCGCTCACTCCCGCGCTCACACCCCCACGCCCCCCTCAACCTGCCACACCACTGAGTAAGAGCAGAAAAGGGTAAGTGGGCCAATATTTTCAAAGGACAAAATCTAATACAGGAGAAATACGATTAGCAGGCAAAAGTTACTGGATTCTTTAATTACATATTTTCAATCCATTTCTCTCATAACAAGCGAAAATTCTATAATAAAATTAAGCTTTTCTTGATTCATGCAATGTACTACCCCTGAACAATCTGGTTTGTGTCTCAGACACACTCTCTAGAAACATCTCTGTAGTTTGCTTCCAACTTAATCCACAATGCTCTTCACACCACAAACATTCCTCTGTTTTGATTTCACTTGATTTGTCTGAAGCTTTTGACATGATTCATCACATATACATACACATCTAGATATACACATATAGATATACATCTTTGCACTACTTTAACTAGGTATCACTGTTTTTTTTTCTGTTCCGTCTGATTATACCGCCCTGTCTACAAAAGGCTCCCATTCGTCTAAAATGTACGCTGTTAATGTCCCTTCTTATTTCATCATTTGCCTCTATAGCTCACTTTTAATTTTTGTGTCTTGTAATGTTGCATACTGTGATGAAATGGGGTCTATTATAGGGTGTGGTAGTGAGACTTCACCACCTAATACATTATCAACCCCCTAAGGATCTTTCAGATTTTGTTTGTTAAATCTTAGCTCAAACCTGGGTAGCTGTGTCTCTGAGAAGTCAGACTTACACAATTACATTTAAACAGCACTAAAACGGCTGGAGAAGGAATACAAGACACTCAGGAAATCAGACACCAACTTATAAAAATAGAAACGAAAAAGATCCACCGGAGGGTTCCAGATATATAGAATTTTTAAGGTATAGTAAATCAATACTTTTCAATAAGCCACGAACAAGCATTAGCAAATGCAATGAATTTTACACTTAGAAAAAACTGGGTAAGTATTGTTGCGGTTACTTTGACTTACTTTAGGTGGCCAACTCTGACAGGGAGCCAGTCAGGGTGACCAGCAGGGTCCGCAGCAACAGCTACTTTGGCGAGAAAAACAGTCTCCAGTCCAGTTCCAGTATCACTAGCTCCTTGCCATGGACTTCTATGGAGTGATTGTGATGCAAGAGATACAGGATGCTCAAGGATGCCAAAGATGCTGTGCGGTGGATCGGGGGTCTTCCTGGGGTTACTCCATGTTCCACAGGCTTGATGAGCTGATCCTGGTCACAGGGGTCAACATCCCTCGAAGTCCTCTTGAGCTTGACAATCGCCACTGGGCTACCTGTTGCCCGCTGAAGTGGTTTCAGCGGTTTCCTTTTTTTATTGCCAACTTGAATCTGGACGACCAATCTGCACATCAATTACTCTCCCGGGTCTAAGCAAACTCAGGGGCAACATTTGATCATTGGGTCCTGGTCCCTTTGGCTGCATGGTGGCAAGGAGAGACGTTCCAGGAATCTGGACTACCACTTCGCCCCAGCAGGCTACTTCAGCTGTTGCGGTTCTTAGCTAAGAACAAGAGGTCAGCCAACTGACCCTTGGAGTCTCTTGCGTCAGATGGGCTCAGAAGTCGACTTCTCCACGAGCATGACACTGCAAGCACAGTCCTTTCCTTAGCTAGCCACCAGGTTCAGCAGGCACGGTCCATGTTGATGCAGCCTCTCCTCGCCGGGTCCTTGGTGCAGCAGGGCAGTCCTTCTTTAGTCCTTTTTTTCAGGCCAACTATATCTGGTTTCTCGGTGCTTGGGGTGGCCTTTTATGCCCTGAAAATGCTCTCATGGAAGGTTGAGGTCACTAGCCAATGAGCTACAAGGTTTGCTTCCTCCTGATGACTAGTTCCTCTGTAGTGTGGCATCTAGCCACCCCAGAAGGCTCCATTCTAGCCACTTACAACATGACAGAACAGTTCTCTCGAAGTTCAGAGCTCTCTAGTCCAACACAAAGGTGTGGGTACACCCCCCTGCAAAACCTGTCACACAAATGGCTCTATATCACTTTCCCTAGTGTCATACTGTCTGTCTAAACTATAGAGCAGCAATAGTCCGATGTATTTGCAATGTGTCTTTCAAAGGCTGCTTCTCCTTTGAAGCTCACCTTTTGGGCCAACACCCATGTGACTTACTGCCGGGGAGAGGTTACACCTCTTCCTCACGCAGGTCACTATTGCGTCCTTTCCCGGGAGTCATTTACACATCTCCCCAGGAGGGTAGAAAGCTGTCTCGGGAATAGACCCCATGTGCAACCACGAATGGGAACAGGAGACTTTGGGCAACAAAGTGGCATAGTTTTTTACATTTGCATACAGCAACAAGTTACATTATTTCGACTTGAGCTTCAAGGCGGGCTCAATTTAACAAGCTGCTTGATATCTTGAAGTTTTACCTTTGTTAGTCTCATTCAGAAATTTGCACAGATAAGTTGTCAGCATGTAACCCTGCTCTCCTAAATACGGCTACAACCAGTGCTGCAGTCCCTGGGATTAACCTCTCACTTAGAGGCCTTAGGTACTTACAAGTAAGTTAGCTTGTGCCAATTGGGTATAATCTAGTGAAACAAATAGATTTTAAGGTCAGGGCACTGAGGTCTGGTTAGTTGGCCTCAGTGCACTCAGAGTCAACAAACCTGCAGCACCAGTCCAAAACATTTGGGGTGAACATAAAAAAAGAGGCATTTCTTTACTAACACTGATTCATAGATCTTTCCCTTTCAGTTTTTATCCACTTCTCTTCACAGCCCCATTTAATTTGGATGACTACCAAATGTCAAGAACACATTTCTTTGAGACAGCACATTTCAATTAATTCACACAGTCCTTTCACTTTATAACTTATGTACAAAACAAAGTAAAAATATATGAAACTTTTGCGTTTCATTCCCTCATCTCCCCCGCTCTGGAACCAGCTCTCATCATATATTTGTTTCCCATCTTCCCAAATTGTGTAATAGAAGAGTTGTCTGAAGGGTTATTTTCTCAATAATGTTCAGCAATTTGAAAGTTTGATTTTCTAATGTAAATTTCACCGACTTCATCACATGCTTTATTTTGAACTAAATGCAAAAATAACAATTGATGGACTGAATGCAGAAGGAGTAGTTTCTGTCCTGTAACTCCAGTTCTGTAGTAGGGGTATCTCTGTTATAGTCATAATCTAGTAAATAGTCCCGCCCATGTGCGAGGACCCCGGCAATCAAAAATAATCTCTTAAATTGTCAGAAAATTGCAGCACTGCAAAGACACTTAAGAGAAAATTTAAAGACAAATAATGCAGCCTATATCCACAGGCTACACTGTCCAGTACTTCAACTAGAAAATTCCACCAAAAATCCACAAACAGCAAAGCCTGTCCAGATTTCCCTTGCTTCAACAGCAAACACCCTCAGAAATGATAGAGAGGAAGGCATGGACAGACAAGCCCCATAGGCTGCCATTATGTGGCTTAAATAGGATACTGTGCCTTTAAGAGAACTTTCCAGAACTTCTCCCAGTATCCCAGAATGCATAGCAGGTCCCTCTCACTTCAGTTCTTTTTGAAGGCGTAACACGCCAGACCTGTCGCATTCCTTAAATGAACATCTCTCTCCACCGGGGAGGCGGGAGGGCGCTTATGACTATAACAGAGATACCCCTACTACAGAACTGGAGTTACAGGACAGAAACTACTCCTTCTGTAGTAGGGGATCTCTGTGTATAGTCATAATCTAGTGAATAGAATGGCAAGCCCATCCCCACACCAAAGCGGCGGTGGAGAAAAGAGAATTAACACCACTATTGTGCGAACAGATTTCGCAGCGAAGCCTGCCCAACCTGAGCGTCTGCCCTGGCATCAATGTCCAGGCAGTAATGCTTAGCAAAGGTATGAACCGACTTCCAAGTGGCCGCCTTGCAGATTTCTGCAATCGGAACATTACGGAGCAAGGCTGTCGTGGCAGCCTGGTGGAATGAGCCTTAGGCTTACCTCCTAAGGTCTTATTAGCTTTTTGGTAACATAACTGTATGCAGGACACAATCCACCTAGAGATAGACTGCTTAGAGGTCGCAAGACCCGTCCTGACCGATCCATAATTGATAAACAATTGGTCCGACCTACGAATATCTTTGGTCTTATCCAGATAAAATTTCAATACCCTCCTAACATCCAGGGAATGTAACTACCTTTCCGCTGGAGATGAAGGATTCTGAAAAAACGTAGGCAAAGTTATGGTCTGGTTGACATGAAAATCAGAAATAACCTTGGGAAGAAATTTAGGGTGAGTACGCATAACCTTAGCAGCATGAAATACAGTATAAGGTTCTTGGCAACACAACACCTGAATTTCACTCACCCTGCGGGCCGATGTAATGGTCATGAGGAACGCCGCCTTCCAGGACAGGTGCTGCAACGTAGCCTTATGAATAGGTTCAAAAGGCTCCTTCATCAACCTGGACAGCACCACATTCAATTCCCATGAAGGTGAAGGGAGCCTGACAGGAGGGAATACTTTCTTCAAGCCTTCCAGAAAATCTTTGATCACAGGGATCTGGAAGAAGGAAGTCTGTGAAGGGCATTTCCTGTAGGCAGTCAATGCAGCAAGATGAACCTTAATGGAATGAACATTAAGGCCAGACTGCGCCAAATGTAGAAGGTAAGGAAGGATGACATCTTCCTTGCACGTCGTTGGGTCATAGTTCTTGGACTTGCACCAGATACAGAACCTCTTCCACTTGTAAGCATATGAAGTCCGAGTGGAAGGTCGCTTAGACTCCTTCAGTATGTCCATGCAATCTTCGGGCAGATTCAAATGGCCATATTGCACTATCTCAGGAGCCATGCCGCCAAACTCAAAGACGAGAGGTTGGGGTGCAACATCAGCCCCCCGAACTTCGTGAGAAGATCCGGCCTGCACGGCAGCCGAATGTGAGGAAGGAGAGACCGGTGAGGCAGGTCCGTGAACCACCACTGTCTGGGCCATTCCGGGGCAATCAGTATCATCCGCGCCCTGGACTGGGACAGCTTGATGAGAACCGTCGGAATCAGGGGAATGGGTGGAAAGCGTACAGAAAGCTGTTCGACCAGTTGATCCATAACGCATTCCCCAGCGTCCCCGGCTGGTAGTACCTGGAGGCGAAGTCTCAGCATTTCATGTTTTCGGCAAAGCCGAACAGATCTATGTCTGGAGTCCCCCACCTTGCGAAGACTTCTCCTAGCACTTCGTCGTTTATGACCCATTCGTGGTTTTCCTGAATCAGTCTGCTCAGCGCGTCCGCCTGAACATTCTGCACACCTGGCAGATGGGTAGCCGTTATCGTCAGTCCTCGAGCCAGAAGCCAGTGCCAGATCGCCTGCGCCTCCTGCGACAGAGTGCGCGATCTCGAGCCCCCCTGCTTGTTCAGGTAATACATTGTGGTCGTATTGTCCGTCTGTACAAGCAAAGAGTTGGTCCGGAAGGACGGGTGAAAGGCCTTCAGTGCCAAGTGAACAGCTCTGAGTTCCAGGAAATTGATGTGGTACGTGGACTCCGTCGGGGACCACGTCCCTTGAATTTGCAGGTCTCCGGAGTGCGCCCCCCATCCCTGGAGAGAAGCGTCCGTCACGATAGTCTGAGTGGGAATGTCCTTGTGGAAGGGAACCCCTCTGAGGAGATTCTCCGCTGAACACCACCCCCTCAGAGACTGAAGAACATGCAGAGATAGACGTATCTTGTCGTCCCAAGATCCTCTCCTCTGATCCCACTGATCCTCCAAGCACTCTTGCAACGGCCTCATGTGCAGCCGTGCATGGGGTGTTAGGAAGATACACAAGGCCATCGATCCTAGTAGAGAAGACACCGTCCTCACTGTTGTGGACGGAGCGGTCATAAGAGCCCGAGCCTTCCGAAGCAGTGATAATCGTCGCTCCTCCGAAGGAGACACGCTTGCCGACAGCGTTTCGATGGAGGCTCCAAATGACTGAATGCACTGGACTGGAGTCGGTACCGACTTGGACATGTTGATGTGCAACCCCAGCTTGTTCAAGAGAACGCACGTCTTCTGGAAGTGCGCCTGCGCTTCCGTGAAGGAGGAGGCCTTGATCAACCAGTCGTCCAGGTACGGGTAGACAAACACCTTGTTCCTCCTTAGGTGTGCAGCTACCACCGCCATGCACTTTGAGAATGTTCTCAGTGCAGACTTCAGTCCGAATGGCAGTACTGTGTATTGATAGTGATTGGCGCCGACTTGGAACCGCAGGAACTTCCTGTGTTTGTGTGCAATGGGCACATGGAAGTATGCATCCTGGAGGTCTATGGCACACAGCCAGTCTCCCCGTTGCAGCTGAGGATAAATCTGATGCAACGACAGCATGCGAAACTTTTCTCTGCGAATCCACTTGTTTGCTTGTCGCAAATCCAGAATGGGCCTGAACTCGTTCTTGTCCTTTTTGCGAACCAGAAAGAACCGGGAGTACAGACCTCTTCCTCTTTGAGACCGAGGTACGTCTTCTATCGCCCTTTTCCTTAACAGGATATTGGCCTCCGCCTGGAGCACGCGCAGTTGATACTGCGAGCTGACCGGAGGAATTCATGGAGGCGGGCTGGTGAACCGAAGACTGTATCCATTGCAAACAATATTCAGCACCCACTTGTCCTGAGTAATTTTTCTCCACTCTGCCAGAAAAGATTGAATGCTTCCCCCCACCGGAGCGGGTAACAGTTGCAGGGGAAGTAAGCGCTCAGGGCCTAGACCCGGCCTGGCCTTTAGTCGCTGGAGTCGACTGATGGCCACCTCCACCTCTCACTTAGAGGCCTTAGGTACTTACAAGTAAGTTAGCTTGTGCCAATTGGGTATAATCTAGTGAAACAAATAGATTTTAAGGTCAGGGCACTGAGGTCTGGTTAGTTGGCCTCAGTGCACTCAGAGTCAACAAACCTGCAGCACCAGTCCAAAACATTTGGGGTGAACATAAAAAAAGAGGCATTTCTTTACTAACACTGATTCATAGATCTTTCCCTTTCAGTTTTTATCCACTTCTCTTCACAGCCCCATTTAATTTGGATGACTACCAAATGTCAAGAACACATTTCTTTGAGACAGCACATTTCAATTAATTCACACAGTCCTTTCACTTTATAACTTATGTACAAAACAAAGTAAAAATATATGAAACTTTTGCGTTTCATTCCCTCATCTCCCCCGCTCTGGAACCAGCTCTCATCATATATTTGTTTCCCATCTTCCCAAATTGTGTAATAGAAGAGTTGTCTGAAGGGTTATTTTCTCAATAATGTTCAGCAATTTGAAAGTTTGATTTTCTAATGTAAATTTCACCGACTTCATCACATGCTTTATTTTGAACTAAATGCAAAAATAACAATTGATGGACTGAATGCAGAAGGAGTAGTTTCTGTCCTGTAACTCCAGTTCTGTAGTAGGGGTATCTCTGTTATAGTCATAATCTAGTAAATAGTCCCGCCCATGTGCGAGGACCCCGGCAATCAAAAATAATCTCTTAAATTGTCAGAAAATTGCAGCACTGCAAAGACACTTAAGAGAAAATTTAAAGACAAATAATGCAGCCTATATTCACAGGCTACACTGTCCAGTACTTCAACTAGAAAATTCCACCAAAAATCCACAAACAGCAAAGCCTGTCCAGATTTCCCTTGCTTCAACAGCAAACACCCTCAGAAATGATAGAGAGGAAGGCATGGACAGACAAGCCCCATAGGCTGCCATTATGTGGCTTAAATAGGATACTGTGCCTTTAAGAGAACTTTCCAGAACTTCTCCCAGTATCCCAGAATGCATAGCAGGTCCCTCTCACTTCAGTTCTTTTTGAAGGCGTAACACGCCAGACCTGTCGCATTCCTTAAATGAACATCTCTCTCCACCGGGGAGGCGGGAGGGCGCTTATGACTATAACAGAGATACCCCTACTACAGAACTGGAGTTACAGGACAGAAACTACTCCTTCTGTAGTAGGGGATCTCTGTGTATAGTCATAATCTAGTGAATAGAATGGCAAGCCCATCCCCACACCAAAGCGGCGGTGGAGAAAAGAGAATTAACACCACTATTGTGCGAACAGATTTCGCAGCGAAGCCTGCCCAACCTGAGCGTCTGCCCTGGCATCAATGTCCAGGCAGTAATGCTTAGCAAAGGTATGAACCGACTTCCAAGTGGCCGCCTTGCAGATTTCTGCAATCGGAACATTACGGAGCAAGGCTGTCGTGGCAGCCTGGTGGAATGAGCCTTAGGCTTACCTCCTAAGGTCTTATTAGCTTTTTGGTAACATAACTGTATGCAGGACACAATCCACCTAGAGATAGACTGCTTAGAGGTCGCAAGACCCGTCCTGACCGATCCATAATTGATAAACAATTGGTCCGACCTACGAATATCTTTGGTCTTATCCAGATAAAATTTCAATACCCTCCTAACATCCAGGGAATGTAACTACCTTTCCGCTGGAGATGAAGGATTCTGAAAAAACGTAGGCAAAGTTATGGTCTGGTTGACATGAAAATCAGAAATAACCTTGGGAAGAAATTTAGGGTGAGTACGCATAACCTTAGCAGCATGAAATACAGTATAAGGTTCTTGGCAACACAACACCTGAATTTCACTCACCCTGCGGGCCGATGTAATGGTCATGAGGAACGCCGCCTTCCAGGACAGGTGCTGCAACGTAGCCTTATGAATAGGTTCAAAAGGCTCCTTCATCAACCTGGACAGCACCACATTCAATTCCCATGAAGGTGAAGGGAGCCTGACAGGAGGGAATACTTTCTTCAAGCCTTCCAGAAAATCTTTGATCACAGGGATCTGGAAGAAGGAAGTCTGTGAAGGGCATTTCCTGTAGGCAGTCAATGCAGCAAGATGAACCTTAATGGAATGAACATTAAGGCCAGACTGCGCCAAATGTAGAAGGTAAGGAAGGATGACATCTTCCTTGCACGTCGTTGGGTCATAGTTCTTGGACTTGCACCAGATACAGAACCTCTTCCACTTGTAAGCATATGAAGTCCGAGTGGAAGGTCGCTTAGACTCCTTCAGTATGTCCATGCAATCGGGCAGATTCAAATGGCCATATTGCACTATCTCAGGAGCCATGCCGCCAAACTCAAAGACGAGAGGTTGGGGTGCAACATCAGCCCCCCGAACTTCGTGAGAAGATCCGGCCTGCACGGCAGCCGAATGTGAGGAAGGAGAGACCGGTGAGGCAGGTCCGTGAACCACCACTGTCTGGGCCATTCCGGGGCAATCAGTATCATCCGCGCCCTGGACTGGGACAGCTTGATGAGAACCGTCGGAATCAGGGGAATGGGTGGAAAGCGTACAGAAAGCTGTTCGACCAGTTGATCCATAACGCATTCCCCAGCGTCCCCGGCTGGTAGTACCTGGAGGCGAAGTCTCAGCATTTCATGTTTTCGGCAAAGCCGAACAGATCTATGTCTGGAGTCCCCCACCTTGCGAAGACTTCTCCTAGCACTTCGTCGTTTATGACCCATTCGTGGTTTTCCTGAATCAGTCTGCTCAGCGCGTCCGCCTGAACATTCTGCACACCTGGCAGATGGGTAGCCGTTATCGTCAGTCCTCGAGCCAGAAGCCAGTGCCAGATCGCCTGCGCCTCCTGCGACAGAGTGCGCGATCTCGAGCCCCCCCTGCTTGTTCAGGTAATACATTGTGGTCGTATTGTCCGTCTGTACAAGCAAAGAGTTGGTCCGGAAGGACGGGTGAAAGGCCTTCAGTGCCAAGTGAACAGCTCTGAGTTCCAGGAAATTGATGTGGTACGTGGACTCCGTCGGGGACCACGTCCCTTGAATTTGCAGGTCTCCGGAGTGCGCCCCCCATCCCTGGAGAGAAGCGTCCGTCACGATAGTCTGAGTGGGAATGTCCTTGTGGAAGGGAACCCCTCTGAGGAGATTCTCCGCTGAACACCACCCCCTCAGAGACTGAAGAACATGCAGAGATAGACGTATCTTGTCGTCCCAAGATCCTCTCCTCTGATCCCACTGATCCTCCAAGCACTCTTGCAACGGCCTCATGTGCAGCCGTGCATGGGGTGTTAGGAAGATACACAAGGCCATCGATCCTAGTAGAGAAGACACCGTCCTCACTGTTGTGGACGGAGCGGTCATAAGAGCCCGAGCCTTCCGAAGCAGTGATAATCGTCGCTCCTCCGAAGGAGACACGCTTGCCGACAGCGTTTCGATGGAGGCTCCAAATGACTGAATGCACTGGACTGGAGTCGGTACCGACTTGGACATGTTGATGTGCAACCCCAGCTTGTTCAAGAGAACGCACGTCTTCTGGAAGTGCGCCTGCGCTTCCGTGAAGGAGGAGGCCTTGATCAACCAGTCGTCCAGGTACGGGTAGACAAACACCTTGTTCCTCCTTAGGTGTGCAGCTACCACCGCCATGCACTTTGAGAATGTTCTCAGTGCAGACTTCAGTCCGAATGGCAGTACTGTGTATTGATAGTGATTGGCGCCGACTTGGAACCGCAGGAACTTCCTGTGTTTGTGTGCAATGGGCACATGGAAGTATGCATCCTGGAGGTCTATGGCACACAGCCAGTCTCCCCGTTGCAGCTGAGGATAAATCTGATGCAACGACAGCATGCGAAACTTTTCTCTGCGAATCCACTTGTTTGCTTGTCGCAAATCCAGAATGGGCCTGAACTCGTTCTTGTCCTTTTTGCGAACCAGAAAGAACCGGGAGTACAGACCTCTTCCTCTTTGAGACCGAGGTACGTCTTCTATCGCCCTTTTCCTTAACAGGATATTGGCCTCCGCCTGGAGCACGCGCAGTTGATACTGCGAGCTGACCGGAGGAATTCATGGAGGCGGGCTGGTGAACCGAAGACTGTATCCATTGCAAACAATATTCAGCACCCACTTGTCCTGAGTAATTTTTCTCCACTCTGCCAGAAAAGATTGAATGCTTCCCCCCACCGGAGCGGGTAACAGTTGCAGGGGAAGTAAGCGCTCAGGGCCTAGACCCGGCCTGGCCTTTAGTCGCTGGAGTCGACTGATGGCCGCCTCTGCCTCTCTTGCGCTTCTGGAACGGTCTTCTGAACTGCTGCTGTTGTTGTTGCTGCTGTTGTCCAGAAGACTGGCCACGCCCTCTGCCTTGACCACCGAACCGACGTTGGAACGGACGGTATGACTTCTTGGTCTCCTTGGGCTTCTCCAAACCCACCACCGTGAGCGTTTTGGCCTCCGCATCAGCGTGCTTCCCGAACAGGGTTTCGCCAGAGAACGAGAGATTGGCAACCCTTTATTGAGCGTCCGGTTTCAGAGACGTAAGGCGGAGCTATGCATGTCTTCGCTGGTTAATTCCGTGGCAGAAACCATGCGCCGCCAGCAGAGAAGAGTCGGCTGCAGCGCTGATGACTTGATTCGCCACCAACATCCCTTCGTTCATCACCTCTTGGAAGTCTTCCCGCTTGTCCCGCGGTAGGAGCTCCACAAACTGTTGAAGGGATTCCCAGAGGGCTCTGTCATACCGACCCAACAATGCAGTGGCACTAGCGGCCTTCATTGCGGTCGCCGAAGTCCCACAAACTCTTCTCCCAGACGAATCCAACCACCTAGATTCCTTATCTGGTGGAACTGTGGAGGAGGGCGTGGTGGCATGCTGTTTGCGCGCTGCCGTCACAATCACCGAATCTGGAGGGGGTTCCACCCTTAGAAAGGCCGGGTCCGAGTCCGGAGCCCGGAACTTCTTCTGCAGTCTAGAGGGTGCCGCCTTAGTCACCGCTGGGGTGAGAAAAAGATCCATGGCCGGTTCTTCCAGACCCGGCACCAGTGGCAGTAACGGCCGAGACAAATGCTTCTGGTGTAGCGTCTCGAAGATGACTGATGTCTTGGGAGTGGGCACCGTCAAAGTAATGCCCAATTTCGCCGCACCACGTAACAGTACGTCCTGAAAGGACACCAGATCATCAATCGGTGAAACCCTCGTGTCTGGCGAATCCGACAAGGTCGGGGAATAGTCCCTGGTCCCTGACCTGGTCCGGGAACGAGACCTGTGCCTTCTGTGGCGCCGTCGAGATCGTGTGGAAGACCTGTGGCGCGAACGTTCCCTTCTCCTGGAACGGGAGCGGGACCTCCCAGTACGAGGGCGCTCCACCGGTTTCCGTGGAGGCGTCTTCCGTGGCCTATCTTGGGGCTTCGGAGTAGGTGTCCCCTTAGGAGGTGTCGGAAGCAGAGGCAGCGACACCGACCTCGGTGGCCTGACAGGAGGTCTCTCCGGCAAAGGCGCGGGCCCATGAGGGGGGACCGGCGGCGGAGGTTGCCCCGCAGGGGGTAGCGGAGGTAGTGGAGGTAGCAACGGATTAACCGGAGGAACCTCCTTCGGTAGAGGTGGGGGAGTCGCAGGCCTTGGCGGCGTATATACCACCGAGTACACCGAGCCCGGTGACTTCTTCGGGGGAGGAGCCTGTGACCCAGACCCTCCAGAGCGTGAGCGACGCCTCCGACGTCCGTCCCCAGATCCAGCGTGACTTTTCGCGCCAGAATCCCTTCTGCGCCGCTTAGGGGAGGCGGAGACCCTCGGGGATGCTGATCTCTTCCTGCTCGACGTCGAGCGTCGTTTTTCAGGTGTGGAACGGCGACCCCTCGACTCCGGCGTCGAGCGCCGTCTCCTCGACGTTGAGTGCTTCTTCCTCGACGACGACCGTCGCCCCCTCGACGACGGACGGTCAGACCTCGACGGCGAGCGTCGACTCCTCCTCGATGACCGTTTCCTCGCAGTCCTCGACGGCGATCTGCTTGACGGCGACCGGTGGTGTCGCTTCGACGGCGAGCGCCGGTGCCTCCTTCGTCGACGGCGATGCCTCGACTCCGACGTCGTCGGCGGTGACCTCGACGGCGGACTATCCAGGCCTCTCGACGTCGATCTTCCACACTGTCTCGACCCGGAGCCCCGGGGAGAAGGAGAACACACCGTTGTCATCCCTCTCGATGTCGTCGTTGATGCAATCTATGTCGACGGAGACCGGGACCTTTTGCTGGTCTTCCTGCCTCGGGGGAGCCGCCCAGAGGCCTCAGCAGGGGCAGAGGGAGCCTTCCCAGCCTGCCCAGACCCACCTGCAGCCTGCAGTCGCCTCTCTTCCAGGCCTTGGAGCCTAATTCTCAGCCTTTCCCTCAGGGTCCTTGTCGAAAAGGTCTGGCAGATGTCACAATCTTCAGGAAAATGCTCTTCAGGGAGGCAAAGAATGCAGACGTCGTGTGGATCAGTGTTGGCCTTCTTCCTTCCACATGCTGGGCACTTATCGAATAAAGCAGGCATTTTAGAGCCCTAAAAAGCCTGAACAAACACACAGAAGTGAAAGGAAACACCAAGCAGCAACTGAAAACACTTTTAAATCCAAAAAGTTTACAAAAACTCCAATAAACCCTTGAAAAGGGGAGAGCTCAATGCACCAGGGTCCTGTAAGCAGGAGCCGGAAAAAAGAACTGAAGTGAGAGGGACCTGCTGTGCATTCTGGGATACTGGGAGAAGTTCTGGAAAGTTCTCTTAAAGGCACAGTATCCTATTTAAGCCACATAATGGCAGCCTATGGGGCTTGTCTGTCCATGCCTTCCTCTCTGTCATTTCTGAGGGTGTTTGCTGTTGAAGCAAGGGAAATCTGGACAGGCTTTGCTGTTTGTGGATTTTTGGTGGAATTTTCTAGTTGAAGTACTGGACAGTGTAGCCTGTGGATATAGGCTGCATTATTTGTCTTTAAATTTTCTCTTAAGTGTCTTTGCAGTGCTGCAATTTTCTGACAACTTAAGAGATTATTTTTGATTGCTGGGGTCCTCGCACATGGGCGGGACTATTCACTAGATTATGACTATGTTATGTTATGTTATGTTATTGATTTTTATAAAGCGCACAGCTGCCCCAGCGAAGGGGCGTCCTGGCGCTTGAACAGGTACTAAAACATAACACGAAGAAAAAGAAATAAGACGACTAACCAAGTACAGAAAACAGGAAAGTTTTAATAGCACGTCTAAAAACGGTAAGATTATTCAGAGCACGGATGTGCACCGGGAGAGAATTCCACAGACCAGCGGCAAGCACTCGGTAGGAGCGGCCACCCATCCTACTGAGTTTACAACGGGGCAGACCGCAAGATGAAGAGCCTCCGATCTCAAGGACCTCAAAGGGATATAGGGGATAAGCAAGTTCGCAAGTGCAGGCGGCGAAGAAAGCTTCATGATTTTAAAGGCCAGGCAAAGCGACTTGAACTTAATTCTTTGCCTGACCGGCAGCCAATGAAGGGCAGAAATAGTGCTGGACATAGAACAATGTCTAGGAAGGCCGACAATGGCCCGCGCTGCAGCATTCTGTACCCTTTGAAGCCTGGATGCCTTAGCCTGCTTTATCCCCAACAGCAGCGCGCTGCCGTAGTCCAGCCGAGATAAAACCGTGGCTTGGACCACGAGCTGCCGTGTGGAGGGATCAAAAAACTTAAGAACCGGTCTTAAGCCTCGCAAAATACCGTAGCAGGTGGCTGCAACCTTCTTCGTATGGCTCGTGAAAGTAAGAGCCGGATCCAGCCAAACTCCTAAGTTCTTTACCTCGGAAACTGGAACGGGAGTGACGCCCAGTTCAGGAGGCCACCACTGATCTCCCCAAAGCTCTGCATGTTTCCCCAACACCATAACTTCGGTTTTTTTGGCGTTCAGTTGTAAGCAATTGGTTCTTAACCAATTTGCTACGGCCACTAGTCCTGCTCGGAATCTGGGGGCATCCACCTTAGGGTCTCCGCTCAGTGTCACCGCCAGCTGCGTATCGTCAGCATATGAGGTCTTCGTCAAACCCCATTGTTTGACGATCGCAGCTAGCGGTTTCACGTAAGGGTTGAACAAGGTTGGGCTCAACGAGGAGCCCTGAGGAACCCCCCGATCCAAAGGATGGAAGGTGGACTGGCCAGGTGGTATAGCCACTTTAACTATACACAGAGATCCCCTACTACAGAACAATGTCATACATTCACCCCAGTATAGAGATCTGAGCCTAAATCCATCGTTTTTTTGCTCACCATGCCATTCTAGTTTGGACCCAGCCATATGCAAATCAGTCTTGACCCTGCGCCCAATGGGAACAGTCCAGCCCGAACTGCCAGGCCGGGTCCTCCCTAGACTGGAAACAAGCATCCTAGGACCGGTTTCAGGCTTTCAGCCATCATCAGCCAGGATAGCTCAACTCCAGTGGCATGGAGAGCACGGGACCCACGTCTCGGCATACCCGTCCCACTCGGGGTGACAAATGCAAAAAAAACTATTGATGGATCATTTGTTTGCTGTAACACTTTTCGCCCTAAGTGGGATGGGTACGCCCAGACGTGGGTCCCTTGCTCACTGTGCCACTGGATTCAAGCAAGCCTTGCTGAAGAAGGGTGACATACCCTGAAACCGGTCCCAGGATGCTGGTTTCCGGTCCAGGGAGGACCTGGCATGGCAGTTCGGTCTGGACTGTTTCATTAAGGCACAGGCTCAAGACTGATTTGCATATGGCTGGGTCCAAACTGGGGTGGCGTAGTGGGCAAAAGAACGATGGATTTAACCCAGGTCTTTTGACTGGGGGAGAAGTTTGCATTGTCAGCATTCCGTCCATCATTTTTTTGGCAGTAACATTATTTTAAACTAGAGTCAACTGATATATGTAATGTACTGAATAAAAGTACTAAAGCAAAAATGTTGAAATAAATAGGCCTAGTCTAAGCTATTTGTTTTGTTATATTGTTTACATGGTCTGCTTTTCCCTCATTTTCCCTGTTTTTGAGGGCTTTCTCCTTGCCTTACCCTAGTTTTCACTGCTTTATCCTTGCTTTTCCCCCATCTTTTGAGTGACTGCTTCTTGCTTTTACCTTGTTTTCACTTCTTTCTCCTTACTCCCCCCCACCCCCGGTTTTTTAGTGCTTTCTCCTTGCTTTTCTCTTGTTTTTATTGCTTTCTCCTTGTTTTTTTCTTCTATTGTTCGACTGATCCCAGCAAGAACCCTGTGACTGGATACCCTCACGAGTGACGTGCTCGACAAATCTGAGTTCATTGATTGACCAAACCTGAGGTTCAGCTGTGGAATCGACATCTCGTGTATAGTTTCCAAAAGTGATATGGTGTTACCCACATTTCTTGCTGCATTTTTAAGTTACCAATAAGAAGAAAACATTACTTACCTTTGGCAACGGACTTCTGGTGTATACTCTATCTTTCTGCAGGTTCCTCACACATAGAACAAACTCCAGGTGTCAGAATAGATCCGGAAACTTCAAAGCAAAGTAGTCGCTGGCAGAGGCGCTTGACTTCCTCAGCGCGGGAAGTGATGCCAGGCAACGCCTCTTTGAGCATAACGTAAGTTTCTCTCCATTTTTTCCCAACGTTCACGGCTAGATTCAGATTGATTGACATCAATGAAGGACTGCAGTACCAGAATAATACAAGACAGAATTTCATTAACATTTCATATGGTGGGCGGATAGGTGTGGAATCTGCAGATAGAGTATACACCAGAAGTACAAGTTACTTACCTCCGGTAACGATGTATATGGTAGAGACGATTCTAGCAGCAGATTCCTTAACGTAGAATTATCCCCAGGCGTGAGACTGGATCCGGAAATGTTTTGCCCACAGCATCTCTGCGCACCAGGGGACGGCACCACGTAACTCCGCCCTGACGTTGTCCGCGTGACGTCAGCGAGGTCACGTAAGTCCCACCTCGGCGCGCTGACACCAGTTTTCTTCGGAGAACTTTTCCGCGCCACAACACGGAGCCATCACAAACAAAACAGTGAGAGTAGGGGAACAGTGTGCGAAAAAATCAGTGAAACTGAAAGGAAAGAAGCGAATGGTGAGGAACAGCACCATTAGGGGCACTGCCAGGCACTGTGTCACAAAGTCATAGAAGGAATAGAGCAGAGCACCGCTCCGAGGAGCAACACTGCAAAGCGAAGGCGATATCCTTCCTGGAAGCAGAAAAAAAAAATGTGACAAATGTCATGGCAGACGACAAAAAGTCTGCAACCACAATTTATAACAAAAAAGGAGCCACAAGCCCAGAACAGATGAGTAACCACAAGGAACCCCAAGACAACACCCTCAAGGAATGTCGTATCCTCCGTAAAGTGCTAAAGGCTGAGGCACAGCCAAGAGACCCCAACCCAGAGGACTGCAGCGGAGTCGGAAACCCCAAGCAATGAAAAAAGATTACGAATAGGCTCCACACTGGAATAACCAGGGTGTAGGGAAGCAGAAGTACACATGAACCTACCTCTACCGTCAAATCACCAGAAAGTAAAGAGTGTAACAAATAAACAGAACGAAGCACCCTGCCAGGGAGGAAGTGAAAGACGGCACTCGCAGTAGACAAGCCACCAGGAGGGAGGCGAGTGCAGTAGACCAAGCTGAAAGCCCTCGCAGAATGGAGAGGAAGGGCGGGCCGTGAAGGAATCTGTGGCTAGAATCGTCTCTACCAGATACATCATTACCGGAGGTAAGTAACTTGCCCATCTGATAGAGACTACTAGCCGCAGATGCCTTAACGTAGAATTGGCACCCTAGCCATACCCAGGGGGGGAGGGGCTGCGAAAGAACCTCACCACCTTGGAAGAACACAGGTCCCCAACAGGGAAAGTGTCACGGGGACTGGGAGGACGGCCCAGCCCCCACCAAGCAGAGATAAGCAATAACAAGGAAAAGGGAAGGCCAGGAGACCACAAACCCTACCCGAGGGGCAAAGGGCATCTGCCAGAAACTACAGAGAGACCGACTGCACCAAGAGAGGACCAAAGGAAGAAAAGAACCACCTGCAAAATCCAAGGAGCAGAGGTGGAAACGGAGGCAGAGCCCGCCGCAGAAGAACACACACACAGCGAAGGGGACAGCGGAACTGGCATCAGCATCGAGGCAGCGGACAAGTCATGAACGGCCCCACAGCCGAGAAGCGCAGACGTGAGAAGGACACCCAGTCGTGCAAAGCTCCAGCAGAGCAAGGGACAAGGGTACACGCTGAGGCCCACGGAGGTGAACCATAATGACCAGACGTGCGCAGCCGGCAGCTGGTAAATACCATGAAGTAGTGTGCCCATAGCAAGCCAAGTGCAAGACAAAGGCAGGGGCAAGCCCAGAACAAGCCCCAGAGAATTACCGTCCCAGTGGCACAGCCCGACCCACAAAAAGAAGTGGGACCGGCCAGCAGAGAAAGAGTAGAATATGTAGTACAGACCTAAAGCTGTCAACCAGAACACAGGAGATCACCAGGAGTATCCTAGCCCCCCTGGACAACAAGGCAAAGGATCAGGCCGAAACGTCAGATAACAAGGTGGAAACACCACGACACGACACCGTAGACAGCATGACAAAAGTCGGTCTGGCGACCCAGAGGCTGAAGGGGGAACGAGAAATGCACAGAAGCAGATATCCCGCAGGAACAAAGGACAAAATGCACGACAGGCAAGCCCTTTAGACGAAGGATAGAAACACCATTGGATACTGAGCAGGACAGAACCTGGAGCAGCGCAAGCTGCGCTAGGACAGAAGAAAAAAGACCGCACCAAGCGCTATACAGTGATGCCGGGAAAGGCGAGGAACCCGAGAAGGTATCCACACCCACCCAGCTTAGGACAGAGCTATACAATAGCTACAAGTACCCCACCTAGGGTATGACACGTCCCAAAACAAAACATGGGAACGCCTCTTAGGGAAACACCCGCAGCAGAGGCAATAACATAAAGGACCTGTGGGTAGCACCACAGATGGCTAACCAATCAGCCAAAAAATACACAGATGGTCCAACCTGAGGACCTATACGGCTTCACTATCAGCCAAAAAACACACACACACACCAAAGCTAAAGGGCTATACCAGCAGCCAACAGTACAGAGGTACCCACCTAAGGACCCTGAAGGCATTCCACACAGAAAACACAGACGGGCCAACTGAAACACTAGGCCCGAAGAGAAAGGTGGGATAAACGCCTCCCATAAGGCATCTGAGAAACCGACAAGCCAAAACTTACGGAGGGGGAGGAGGACCGAGCCCCGCAAGGAGTCTTAGAATGACGGGGTCCACGTGGGTGTTAAATAAAAGAATCCCATCAAAAGGCAGGTCAACAAGATGCTCCTTAACATTCGCCGGAAAGCTGCCATCCCGCAACCAAGCATAGCGGCGGACAGCCACAGAATTCGCCTTAGCGCGGCCGAGAGTCCAACCACCTGGCCTCATGTGACTGAGGAAGCAACACTGAAGGCACGGAAGGAAAAACAGTCTGCAGGACAGGGCCCTGGGCAGGAGGGTGGGAAGAAAGGGAGACTGGATCGTGCGCAGCAGGACGATGGCGGTGGAGGAGCAGCTGAAGCACCGGATCTCACATAGCAGGACGCCCCCAGGCCTCCAGAAGAGAGTTGTGGAGCGAAGCTTCAAATGGAAGAAGCAGCTCTCCTCCACCAGAGCCCTGGTGGAGAACCTCCAACAGATGGTCCGTAGGGATTGGAGTGACCGGGGTACCCATTTGCAAAATGCCAGTGGCTGTGGAAAGGGCCCGTATAAAGGCTACACTCGCCTACGTAGGGCGTCACTGGGGAGAGAGCAATTCTTCCGTGGGCGAAGGATGCAAAGTAAGCTGCCCGTCCCGAGCCCAGCTGGAGGAGGAAACAGCCAGCCCCTGCAGGATGGAAGACCCATGGATGAGTGAGGGGGCTGAGGGGTCTCTGGAGAAGCCTGCGGGGCAACCAACAGCACGGTGCGGAAGAGAGGGTCCAGGGGCTGTGGCCGAGGAGACGGCGTAGAGACCGCCCTGGAAGACGCCGGGGAAAAAGCAATGACGCGGCGTCCAGTCTCCGGTGAAGGGGAGACAAGGAGATGACAAATCTTTGGAGAGGAAGGGACATCCGTAGACGACCCGACGGTGCGACGGCGCCGTGGAGTTCGCCATGGGCACCTGTGTGTCCTCAATCGCCGAGTGGATCTCCGCCACCACGTGCTTTACAGGAGAAAGGGGTGGGGTCGGAACCCCGTAGGGCTGCACCTCGACAACATCACACCTCCAAAACCTGAAGCCAAACTCGTCAGCGCTGGGGTCTAATCCGCCGGCGAGTCCGCGGAGGGCCCAGCACATGGCGAGGTAACCGTGAATGTCTCAGGAAGAGAAGGGGGGCCCAAAGAAGCCTGCAGAGCCGTACCGTAGGCCTCCATTTGGGCCCTATCCGCAGTTCCTTGGCGTTGGGGCGACTAGGGCCCAAATGGAGGCCTACTCTTTGGCTCTGCAGTCTTCGGTGACAGACTGCAGGACTTACCGGCGAGCGACGCCCATGAGGCCTCGGTGAAGGACGTGCTGCAGCCGGGATTCTGGACCCTTCCGAGGTAGGGGACAGACGCGGTGACGAGACGGATCTGGACAAGCAGGCCGAAAGCAATTTAATCAGGCGCTTCCGCCGGGACTTCGGCTTGAGATGCTGACAAGCGTCGCAGTCCGTAGAATCATGGTGATCGCCCAAACACCACATACAAATAGGGTGAGGGTCCGTCGCCGACAACCGACGCGTACAAGTACACGTCTTGAAACCCGAAGGCATTTGCACACTGTTCCCCACGCAAAGGCATTAAAGAAGGCCTGAAAACAGGTCAAGGGAACTCAATCCGGATCCGCGTTGCACGCGGAAAAGAAGGAAACTGATGTCAGCGCGCCAGGGTGGGACTTATGACCTCGCTGATGTCACACACGCGAGATGCTGTGGCAAAAATGATTCCGGATCCAGTCTCACGCCTGGGGATAATTCTACGTTAAGGAATCTGCGGCTAGTAGTCTCTATCAAATAGATCATTACCGAAGGTAATTAACTTTTCCTTCTGATGGATACCTCTTCCTGCAGACTTGTAGAATACATTTCATAGAAATACCCTGCCCAGAAGGAGGGTTGGTGGATGATTAAAGAAGGAAATCCTTGTTAGAAGGACCTGGCAAAGTGCCATCCCGGCGCACCTTCGTACCCAGGCAGCAGGGCTTAGCAAAGGTGTGCAAGGAAGCCCACGTTGCTGCTTTGCGATCTCGGCAATCGGGACACCCATCCCAAGTGCAGAAGTGGTTGACTTAGCACTGGTGGAGTGGGCTGAAATCTCCTCAGGAGGTCCATTTTTAACTAAGGAGTAGCAGATCTTGATGCAGAGGATGATGCAACAAGAAATAGCTCTCTTTTATATTGCTACACAACAGTAGCCAACAAAGAACTGGTCATAAAACCTAACGTCCGTGGTGCGGTCCATGTAGTAGTTAACCGCCTGCCGAGGATCCAACTGATGCAATCGTTCCTATTCTTTCGTGGCATGAGGTTGAGGGTAGAAGGTCGGACGAGTGATGGATTGGGCAAGATGGAAAGAAGTCACCACCTTAGGGAGGAAAGCAGCCTAATTTCACGTATCAACTGGTCTAAAAAGAAGACAGCGAAAGAGGGGCAACAGCTAAGAGGCTTGCAACTCACTGACGCGTCTAGCAGATGTGATTGAAAGCAAAACCAGTTTAAGGGTCAAATTGAAAGAGTACAACTGTGATGGATCTGAAAAGGAGTCCCCATCAGAAGGGTTGGAACCAGATTTAAATCCCAGTGCGGGACAACAAATTGAGAGGGTGGAGAAAGATTGGTCAGGCCCTTAATAAAAAGCACGTCAACAGGGGCCTTAAACAGGGATGGCTGATCTGGCAGACTGAGAAAAGACAACAAGGCAGCTAACTAACGCAAGGAGGTGGAGGCTGGACAGGTTTGGGTGGAGGACCGTCCCCTGCTGCTGCGACAGAAGATCCTCCCGAAGAGGCAGTCCGATTGGAGTATCAATGACCATGTTCATGAGCTTGGGATACCAGACTCTTCATACCCAGCCCGGGGCAACAAGAATGACTTGGGCCCGGTCACGCTTGATCTTCTTCAGCACTCTGGGCAGAAGTGGTATAGGAGGAAAGGCGTATAGAAGACCGCAACTCCACTCGCGATGAAAAGCGTCTCCGAGTAAGTGCCACATTGGAAATTCCAACGTGCAGAACTGTTGACATTGCGTGTTCTCTTCGGTGGTGAACTGATCTAACCAAGGCTCTCCCCACTGCTGAAAGAGACCTTGCACCACCTCCTAGTGAAGACGCCATTCGTGATCCATCATGCACCGGCAGCTGAGTTCGTCCGCCCTGGCGTTCAGGGAACCTGCCAGGTGTAGAACCACTAGGGACATGCTCCGATGGTCCAGTAATGTCCAAAGACAAAGAGCCTCCTGACATAGGGTCCACGACCCCGCCCAGTACCACATGGCGGTGGTGTTATCCGTGAACACCTGCACTACTTTTCCTCTGACTGAAGGAAGGAAGGCCTACAGTGCAAGATGAATTGCCCGTAGCTCCAGAATGTTGATGTGGAGCCCGGACTCACTGGAAACCAGAGGCCTCTGATATCCGCCTCTCCCATGTGGCCGCCCCATCCCAGGAGTGACACATCTGTCAAAACTGTGAACTCTGGTTGAGGAAGGGAGAGGGATCCGCTGTTGACCCAATCCTGGTCCGTTAGCCACCACTGCAATCGGTGTGCGGTGCCCTCCGAGAGCTGGGCGCAATCTGAAAGATTCCCCTGATGCTGCACCCACTGGATCTTCAGGTCTCACTGCAGAGCCCGCATATGCCACCTGGCATGATCCACCAGCAGGATGCAGGAGGCCATGAGGCCCAGCAGCCTCAGAGTCATTCTCACCGAAAACCGGGATAGAGGCTGAAACATAGGTATCATAGCCCGAATATCCCAGACTCGCTGCTCGGAAGGATAGGCCCGAAACTGCAATGTGTCCAGAACCGCTTCAATGAAAAGGAGTTTCTGAGAGGGAATCAGGTGCGACTTCGACAGGTTGAGTGTGAAGCCCAGCTAATGCAGGAGGTCTGCCGTAGTCTGGACGTGGGAGATGACAGCCTGGGGCGAGCCCACCTTCAACAGCCACTCGTCGAGATAGGAGAACACTGGAACCCCTGATCTGCGCAGATGAGCTGCAACCACCGCCATCACTCTCGTGAACACCCGAAGGGAGCTGGTAAGGCCAAAGGAGAGCACAGTAAACTGAAAATGCTCATGGCCTACTGTGAACCGCATGTAGATCCGGTGGGCAGGTAAGACGGGGATGTGAAAATAAGCATCCTGCAAGTCCAATGCTACCATCCAGTCTCCAGGGCAGACAGGACCTGAACCAATGTCAACATTTTGAACTTCTCCTTCTGGAGGAAGAGTATGACATCCCTGAGATCCAAGATAGGGTGCAGGCCTTTGTCCTTCATGGGTACCAGAAAGTAGTTGGAATAACAACTACGACTTACTTCAGGCACAGGGACTCGCTCGATAGCTACCTTGGCCAAGAGAGCCATAACTTCCTGACGGAGAAGGGCCAAGTGATCCTCCGACATGCAATGGAGTGTTGGTGGCATGGAGGGAGGCGTAGTCTCGAATGGGAGGGAGTAGCCCCTTCGGACTATCTACAAAACCCACCTGTCTGACGTGATGCAGTGACAGTAGGAGAGGTGATGGCGGATTCTGCCGCACACAGGAAACTGGTGGCCGTGAAAAGTCAGACTAGGAAGGTTTGGAGTCAGCTGCGGGGGGGGCATTGGTGGACTGACCTGCCCTCTGGACCCCGGACCCACAACGCTGGGTCCCACACACCCCGGTCGTGCAGAGGCTGGGCGGCTTGTGCAGCTCTGTGGCTCTGGGCGGAACGTGGTGGGGCACCCCTTCCGTGGCCACGAAAGGGGCGAAAGGCAGACTGCATGGGGTGAGAAGTTGCGGCAAGGCCTAAGGACCTGGCGGTAGCCCTAGAGACCTTGAAGCGCTCAAGCGCGTTGTCTGCCTTGTCACCAAACAGGCGACGGCCATCAAAGGGCCTGTCCAAAAGGGTAGATTGGACATGCCAGAGAATCCAGAGGAATGTCGGTAGCCTGAGGGCTACCGACATGGAAATCATCCTACCCAGCGAGTCGGCGGTATCCAGCTCACACCACATGGTGAACTTCGCTGCATCACGACCCTCAGCAACAGCACGAGCGAGCACGGCTCGGGCCTCCTCCGGGCACTGTGGCAGCACTTGGGCACCTGTGTCCCTCACCGAATGTGTGTAATGGGCCGAGAGACATGCGGTGTTCACCGACCGCAGTCCTAAGTTGGCAGAAGAAAACATCATCTTCCCAAGATGGTCCAGCTTCTTGGATTCCCTATCTTGAGGAGCTGTAGGCAAAGCGCTTCCTTACGAGGTTGAGGCTTGGACCACCATACCCAGACAAGACAACCAAAACAAGAAACAAAGATGTGCTATGTGCACCCTGCATTACACGCCATTTGGAAATAGACCACTTTGGGGAATCATACCCGACCACTACTTTACCTCATCGGGGGATGAGAATGATTGTTTAGACGTCAACAAATTTAATTAGAAGGAGCCCCAAAGAAGTACCAAGTGGGTTGAAACGCGTTGGCTATGGCTACAATCAAAATAATTTGATCAGAAAATGAATAATCAAACGGAAATTGTATTCAGGAGTGGTGTCGTCAGGCAATCATCTTATCCACAGGAGCCCCTGTGCAGGGCTTGGATCAGGAGCCCAGAAGGACGTCAGCAAGGGCCTCATTAAAAGGTAGCAAGGGCTCAGAAGAGGCTGCTGCCGGCTGAAGCACTTCAGTCAGGAGGTTAGTCCTGACTGTCACCGTAGGAAGCTCAAGGCCCAAGGCCTCAGCCGCCCTACGCAACACCACAGCATAGGAAGCCCCCTCCTCCGTAGCCACGGTAGGGGGAGAAAGCAGACCACTGGCATCCACTAACTCCTCTCTCCAATCGGGCTTTTCATGCTGGTCTGCCAGAGGGTCAACAGGCTTCCCAGTCCTCCTCACACTCCTCTGGCTGCCACTAAGGGCGATAGGGAACGCAGGGAATAACAGTGATACAAAAGTACCGGTCGGCGCAGGTGCGGACGTCGGTCGACGTCTGTACGGCATCTAGTCCAAGTCGAGAAGGAGGCTGAGGTCGACGCCGGCTGGGGGCACAACCAGCATCGGAGGCATCGTCAGAGGAATCGCCGCCGGGGAAGATACAGTGAGGTTGGCGGCCTACAGCCCCTAGCCGAGTCAGTCGGGCTGCCCGTTGATGGAGTGGAGGGCTTCGTAAAAAGCACAAAGCTGGGCAGGGGACGCTCCGGGTCCCGGAAGGGGGGGGGGGTGAGAAGGGCTGAACCGTCCCAGCAGGCTCTGAGGGTGGAGCTGGAGCATGACAACCCTCCGTATCCGGCGTCGCATCGGCTGACTGAAGGGGAGAAGGCGAAGAGCGATGATGCTTCTTCGCCTTCTTCCTGTGCTTCGACTTACCTGATGAGGAAGACTTCGATGATGAATGGTGGTGGTGGTGGCTCCGCGACTGGTCACACGATCTTCCCCTCGACCGGGGTCTCAAATGGCGCAGGCAGATTGCCGAGCCTCCAAAAGCTTTTGGAACCGCTCCAGCAACGACTGTGGGTTCAGGGCCTGGCAGTAGGAGCACGACTTCAGGTCGTGGTCGAGCTCCAGGCACCAATGGCACACAAGGTGCGGATCGGTGACCGACAGCTTGTGATAGGAGTCACAAGGCTTGAAACCGGGTCGACGACTTGACATCCCTCGTACACTAGGAGTCATAAGACTTTAAAAAATGGAGGTCCAATGAAGCAATTGCTGACTCAGGTAGGGTAATGTATCTGTTGGTCTACTATTTAGCATTCTCCAAGGAAGACATTTTATTTTCAATCCTTAGTGGGGATTTCTGAAGGTCCTTTAGCACCTCTAAAAGCACTGTTTCTCAATGAGTTAAATAAGGCTTAGACATGTCTGCAACAATAGAAAAAGAATCTTTGAGAAGGACAAGAGAGTGACTGCCGGTATCCTTTACCCTGGCCCACTGTGCGCACCCCCCCGTTCATCATCACTTATATAGGGGGTGAAAACCATACCTAACTAGAGTTACCTGTTCTTTCCATTATATGTGAACACTTTCCCTGATCTCCTTTGTGCCACAACCGCAACAGTGGTTTTCTCGCACTGCAGATGCTCTAGATCTCAATCCTGGTCATAAAAGAGCTGCCAGCACACATACATGATTGTCTTATTTGCTGAGGCACACGTCAAAATCTACTGCTAGCTCAGGGTGATTTCAAGGCAGGGGAGCACGCTCTCCAAATGTGCAGGAAATCTTTCTCTGTCCCAACAATACGCGCTCATCAATGTACACACTGTAAAGCTTACACAGCAACATGAAAATACATTGAAAGTAATTGCAGCTATTAAACAAATGTTGATAATGTTAAGAATGTGCCTTGACCTGCCTTAAAAAACAAGCCATCACACAGCTGTGACTAAAATCTGCAGGTCCACAATAGATCTGGGCATTTTCGTACAATAATATTTAGATATAATGCAACAAATGCCAGGCGAGTGGCTCGTGCATTGCATAGGGCGTCAGAGCAATGTGAATACTATTTTGAGACACTCCAAGATAATCATGGTCTATGTTTTCCATTATCACATATTATATCTTAGACTGTAAGTGAAAAGATAGAACACTAAACATCTCTGCAGATCCAACAGATTTTTCTCCTTGGAGGGACAAGAAGTTTGGTGATTATATTTCTGGTGGATATATAGACTGCCTGCATATCGCTCACTATAAGAATTATCATTCCAGGCTTCAGACTAGTCTGATAAGTGATTTTCTCTAGCAGTAGCCCTCCAGTGCTGCCAGTAGCAGCTCCAGGCACGACTCCATGCCCAGACAAGACAAACAAAACAAGAAACAAAGATGTGCTATGTGCACGCTGCATTACACGCCATTTGGAAATAGACCACTTCGGGGAATCATACCCGACCACTACTTTATCTCATTGGGGGATGAAAATGATTGTTTAGACGTCAACAAATTTAATTAGAAGGAGCCCCGAAGAAGTCCTAAGTGGGTTGAAACGCGTTGGCTATGGCTACAATCAAAATAATTTTATAAGAAGATGAATAATCAAATGGAAATTGTATTCAGGATTTCCGTGTTATTGCAATTAAACATGAACAACTGATTCATATTATGTATTGAGCATTTTGTATTGGTGACTGGATTTGGAGTGCTGAGTAATATCTCAATAATTTTTGAGCAACTAAAACATATTAGCTCCTAACTGGCACACTAGTGTCAGGTACAGAACTCACCCCACTGAGGAGAGTCAAGAGGAACTGAGAAAGCAATGACCGCGACAAATGCAGCATAAAACTTGCTTGCAAACCTAGTGATTTTGTTTATCACGGTGCTAACTCCTCGGGGAATGAGGAGGACTGGAAAAATATGCAGAAAGATTATCTATCCACTAGAAATATTTGGCATGGGAAGGTACATTTCTTTCGTCTAATGGATACATCTTCCTGCAGATTCCTCACCTTAAGAATGAGTCCTAAAGCAATTCAGCCCTGGGAGATGCGAATTAGCAGTGATGGTTAACAAGGAAAGTCTTTCAATTCAGAATGGACAAAGTACCAAATGCTGAATATCTCTGAGACTTGAGACAGTAGGCCTTGGCAAAAGTATGCAAAGAGGACCATGTAGCCACCTGGCAGATGTTTCTGGAAACTGTAGAAGCAGCATCGGCCTTGGCAGTATGGGCAAGAATGACCTCTGGAGGGATTTTTGGGCCAATGCGTACTGCTAGTTAGGGTGCAGTAGCTCTTCCTCCCTTCTTGAATATAGTTGGGGGGAAAAGATGGAAGTGCAATAGACTGGGCCATATGGAGAACAAAGACAACTTTGGCTAAGAAGGATAGTAGGTGCAGAAAACCAATGTCTGTGTAGAAAACTGTAACAGGGCCCGAAGTTCTGCAACCCTACAATCTGAAGTTATTGCCACCAACAAGACAGTCTTGACGGTAAGAAGTCGAACTGGGCAACTGTGCATTGGGAATGCCATCAAGAAAGTCAAATCAAAATTCAAATCCCACTGAGTAACAATAAACGGAATGGGAGGAAATAAACAAAGCAAACCTAGAAAATTCTCCACTGGCTGTGATCTAAACAGGGAAGGGTGATAAGGCAGACCCATGCAGGCAGTAGGGCTGCAAGATAGTCCTTCCGCCAGACCCTGCTGAGCAAGGGACACCGCAAAACACAAACATGGGAAAGGTAAGATTTAAAGGGTTTTATGCCTTCCATCTCACACAGCTAAACAAAGTTAGGTCACTGAACTGTCTAGATAGATTTGATAGCAGGCATCCCTGTTGCCAAGATGACATCTGCAACGTCATCTAGAAAGCAAAAAAGACTCTAACTTGCACCAGTCAATCTCCATGCGGGCAGCCCTAGTATTTGAGGACTGGGATGGAGGACTAGAACATTCTGCTTTCATAGCAGGTCCACTCTGCATGAGAAAAGAAAGGGCTCCAAGTACTAAGCGGCAACAGATTGGTTTACTAGTGGCTCCGCACCCAGTCGGGCGATCAGAATCAGATGTGCATGATCCATGGAAGGATATGCTCTTTTCGTATGGCCACACCCAACGTTTTGGACTAATGCAAATGGTTTTTCAACTACTCTGAGAGTGAACTGAGGCCTGCTAACCAGACCTCAGTGACAATGCCCTGACCTTAAAATGTATACTTTGATGGACCTGTAACAAATTGGCATAAGCTAACTTATTTTTGTGTCTCTAGCATATGATACCCAAGGCCTGTACGTTAGAGGGGGCCACTCTAGTGACTGCAGCACTTGTTGTGCCACCCTAGAACAAAGGTAAAACATGCCTCCAAGTCTGTCACCATAGACTGGAAGGTCAGTTTGAAACTGCTAACTCAACTTTGCCCCTTAAAGCAATGGCAAAGCCCAAATTCCCTTTCCAATGTGAATAAGTCACTCCTACAGCAGGCCAATCGAGCCCTAAAGCAGGGTGCAGCACATTAATAAAGTAGAACATGTTTTCAACAAGTTCTAGCAGTAGAAACTCCCAATGGTTGCTTTTACTGTGGGAGAAACTGGCAGCCCCACTGACAAGTACAGGGTTGCATGCTGACATCTCAGCTGTGCTAACTTCTGAATGGGACTACCATAGTTGACACTGTAAAGTTTCAAACACCTAGCTACAGACTTGATATTCAAGACTAAATTAATGTAACTTGCCGCTGTGGTAACTTCAAATAGGGGTTGGGGGTGGGTGGGGGGGGGGGGAAGCTGTCTCCGATACAGGTTTCTGCCATCCTGGAGAGACATGTAAACGACTTCCAGGAAAGGACAAAATAGAAGCTGTGTGTTACTTCTCCCTGAAAGGAAGCTATACGGGTGATGGCCCAATGGGAGAGTTCCAAAGAGGAAGCCGCCCCTGAAGGGCAAATGGCAAACACTCGGGATGAGGCTGCTCTATTGTTTAGGCAGACAGGATGGTACTAGGGACAGTGAGCGGAAGTCTGTTGTCAAACCGGCTTGTCTGGAATGTGTAGCCCTCTTGGTAGCCACACCTCTGGGTTGGGCTATGGAGCTTTGCACAAGCAGAGAGAGGTTCTGCCATTTTAAGAGTGGGCAGAATGGAGCCTTCTGGGATTGCTAGATTTCACAATTCACAGGAAGTAGTCATCAGTAGGGAGGGAACCTAGTAGCCCGCAGGCTAGTGACTGGAATCTCCTCTGAGGGCATTTTCAGGGCATAAAAAAGGCCACGCCTCCTACCTAGAACTCTGATCTCATTAGACAGAAAACCAGGATGAACAAAGGGCCGCCCTGTTGTACCAAGGACCCGGCGAAGAGAAAATGCACCGACGTAGACTTTACCTGCTGCACCTGGTGGCTTTTAAAGGAAAAGGGACGGTGCCTGCTGTGTCCTGCTCATGGTGAAGCTGACTCCTGAACCCAGCTGATGCAAGAGACTTAAAGGGTCAGTTGGCTGACCTCCTGTTCGCAAAACAGGGTTCACAACAGCGGATGCCTGCTGGGGAGAGTTGGAAGCCCAGATTCCTGGATCTCAGTGCAGCTCAAGGGACCAGGAGCCAACGCTCAAAAGTTACCCCAGAGACTGCTGGTCCTGGGAGAACCCTCTGAGGGTAGATGGGCAGCCCAAAGGAACAAGTTACTTACCTTCGGTAACGCTTTTTCTGGTGCATGGGGGTAATATAAAAGGTGAGGAATCCACAGGCAGATTTGTCCACCTTGTTCCTTACACCTTGAAGTAAAGGGGAAAGCATACTAAGCGGGTCTCTTCCAAAAAGTGTTCTGCTTGATCCAAACAGTGATCCGCCAATTTGATTAATAGAAACATATGAAGTCAAGGAAGTAGTTGAGAATGAGTTGTCACATGAATCTTTTATGCAAGAAAAAAGGGAAGAATTTCCTTTAGTTTTTAGAAAAAATTACTAAGTTGTTTAAAAGGATATGTCCATAAAATACAGTTGACAATTGGAGCTCCACCCAAGTGCAGTAAAGTTGGTGTTGTGACGCTGCTGCTGCAAGAGGAAATGCATTCAGAGTTGGAGAGAATCAAACAAGAGGAAGTCATCCAGGAATTTGAACATAAGGAATGGTTAGCACCTGTGGTGGCAGCCAGGAAAGCAAATGGCCAACTCAAATGATGTACTGATTTGAGTGAATTAAACAAGAATGTGATGTTTGATTGGTAACCTTTACCAAACTTTTCAGACCTGCTTTCACAGGGAGCCAATGTGTTCTCGACCATAGATCTCACATCATCAAATCAAACTTGATAATCTAAGGGTTTGACAGCGTTCATTACACTGTGTGGGACATTTAGTTATGCCTAGATACTTTCCGGCTTGATATCAGTGGTTTTGGTGTTTCAGAGAACAATGGAGAGGGTATTGAGCAGTTTAGATTGAGCCTACATATATCAAGAGGATATACGTATTTTTGGCAGAAATGTTGGTGAGCATGATTTCAGAGAGAGGCTTACTGAAGTGAATCGGACTATCAAAGGTGCAAAATGTATATTAAGGAGCACCTAAATTGAGTATTTAGGTCATGTAATAACAAGAGAAGGCACTGAGCCTAAAGGAGAGCTTGTGAAGTGTTTGCTAAAAACTCTATAAAAATGAGGGATTTACTAGGAAAGGGAATGTAGTTTGTTTGGGATGAAGGGTGCGAAGAGGAGTTTAATGAATTGAAGTAGAGACTATGTTTTACTCCTAAACAAAGGAGTTTTAATACCATTGCCATGTCTATGCTCATGACTGATGGCAGTCTCAAAGGCATAGAAGTACTACAACAAGGAGAGGACGATTAAGTTAATTTCTCGTAGTTTGAAGGTAGCAGAATTTCAGTATTCTGTGATAGAAAGAGAAGCCATAGCTATTTACCGGACTGTAAAGAAGCTGCATACATTCTTGTGAGACAGAGCATTTGTGATGAAAACAGACCACAAACCTCTCAGTGGAATATTCAGCAAGAAAGGCATTGACTCTGTATCACCATTGCAGGATCACCAAGCGGGTTATAGCTCTGCAAGACTTTGACATCCAATATATTTCCGATGCGAGGAATCACATGGCTGATTCTATGTCGATCAAAATCCATGAGTGATCAAAGTCCCTGAGTGTGTCTTGGACATCTCTGCAGAACCCACTGGAACACATTTTACCATTCTGAAGCAGTGTGACAGTTGTGCCCATAGATCAAATATTTCGGTCAGCGGCTGCACTTGAAAATATTTGAGTTTCAGCTTTTTCATATAATCTTTCAGGATGATCACAGTAACCACCAATTCCCAGAAGGCATGAGCAGATCAACCCAGAAGGCAGATGGCATTAACAGTGCAGAAAGCCTGGCTGATGCCAAAAGCAATGCATTTTCTATCTATAGTCAAGTTTCTATGACCCTCTATTAGGAGACGGAACAGAGAAGGCATTTGGGTTCTACTTCAAGGAGGAAGTTTATGCAATCACATTTTCTGTTGATGGGTGAGACACCAAAATATGGATACTTCTGGGAGCAAAACTATGACAGCGGCAATCTGTCTGTGAAAGACTGGGCTCAAAATAGGTTTATCCCATGCAGCCATCACAAGATCCAATAGGGCTTCGTTAGATGGAAGCAATGGGTTGGGCCACTGATGAAGAGGGTTGCAATATCTGTATCAAAATGTAAGACTTCGCCTTAGCAGAGAACAAGGTCAATTCTAAGGCTTCAGTGGTTTTATCAACTACAGTCAAATGAAGATGCTTCCTCTGATGCAACCCAGGGGAGCTGAGGAGGCGGTAAAGGGATGTCCCTTTCGGGTAAGGTATATACACCACTAATTTTTCAAGTCCGAATACAAGCCAGCATCAGATTTATAATAGGAAATGAGGTTATCAGCTTCCAAATCATCATCCTCTGTATGGTCAAAAGTTTTAATCAGGCAGGGCAAGGGTGTAAGCCTAAGCCAAAATTCTCAACTATCCAAGCAAATCTCTGAGACCTAGGGATGTGCTCTGCTAAGGGAATATCATTTAAATTCGCCTTAAAGAATGCCCTTACCCACAAATAATGTCCTCTAACGTCGGCTGCTGCAAAAGCACCATGGAAAACTCAGACCAATTGGGGGCCAGCGCTTTAGCAGACTTCGAGCTTATTATTATTTTCTGTAAGTCAGGACATAGCCTGTGGGGTGCAGCATCAAAAGGCATCTAGGTCAGAGCGGCAAATCCTACAGGAACATACTTAACTTTTGAGGTAGCCCACAGGGTGCAGAAGGCATACTAAACATATTCAGCACTTTAAGTTGGAAGGCCTCGATCTTCATAGGGTTGAAGGTAGACCAGGAAACTCAGGTATAATCTTTGATATTGTCTGCATCTTCTCCGGCGATGAGGAAAAGTATGGCATTGGGAAACAGCGCTGAAACTCCGAATGGTCCTGAGAATGAGACTGTTTCTTCCTGGAAGAAGATGGCTTCTTCTTCCTATGGCACTTTTTGTGGGTGATCTAATGGGAAAATGTTCTCTGGAGGTGACTTGTCTTTGGGTAAAGGAGATTACCTAAGCATCTCCCTATGGGTCTTAGCCGCACAAACTTTGGCCCCCCGCTCCTCAATGGCTTTCAGGTACATGGAGGTATAAGAATCACAGACTGCAGCGTTGTGCTCTGATCCAAGATACCACATACAACTGTCATATGGATCTACAAGCCCCGGAAGAGGGCAAAGTCTATTCCAAGGTGTTGCAAAGTCATCCTTGTGCCCTGGTCACCCCCATGGTTTTTTTTGCAGACTGGTGCTGGTGGTAGCTGAGTTTGAATGTCCCTGGGCTCTACCTAACCAGGCCCAGTGCTTTGCGTTCAAACACACTTAGAAAACAGTGAAAACATCTACGGACACTAGGGTACACTATGGGTTAGGGTGCCCCTATGATTGGCAGGACCTCCCCTATAAGGCTGTAGTACATAATAGGGCAATGAGATCAAAACTACGTTTAAGTCCCTACTATATATTAGAGCATGGCAGTTTAGAAGCTAGCAGCCCTTTCTGCACTTGCATGTGTGCACTTCTGAGGCCAGTTAAAAATCAGCCCTGTGTTGCAGGACTGCTTTTAACATGGAAATTGTGCCCAATCAATCAATCAAACAATCGATCAATCGATCAGGGATTGTAAGTGTGCTACTCACCCGTGAGGGTCTAAAGGCGCTGAGAGGGAGGGGAGGGGGGGTTAGACCAAACTCTACTTTGATGTTTGGGGCATTTAGAAATTAATAAACTACAATATGTTGGCATATTAGGTACCCACAGGGTCTCCCCTAGGTGACCTAGGGGTGAGGGCCAGTGGGGGCGAGGGGGGTCAGGTATTTATAATGAGAACCTGCCCTCCTGTGTGATCCCAGAGAATACTGAATAAGTATCTGGGGGGCAGTGCCTTTCAGCTCTTCTGCTTGAAACTCAGAGAAGAAGGATTGCCATGCTAGAAACTTGATTTGCGCCATCAGGCCCCACATTCTGAATGACTACGCCTGCTGCATTATCTGGAACTACAGCCCTTTGGATGTACCTTGCTTTAACAGTAATAAAGAGCGGACGCCAAGCTGTAAACTTGATTTGCACTATCAGTCCCTGCATTCTGACTGACTGTGCATGCTGCATTATCTGGAACCACAACCCACTGAATGGACCTCATTTCAAGATTAATAAAGAGTGAGCTCCCTGTAAGCTACAGGTAAACACCGCTCACCAGCATCAACTTCACCAAGAGTCCCCTGTCTGGAGTGCATTCAGTGGACTTTTAAAGGTTGTCCAGGTGCATTGTTGGAATTGTGGTTGCAACCTTTCAAGGACCATCTTGGAGGTTACAGATCCTTGGATTGGTTTTTTGGACACTTTGGACCCTCAGGAGGAACTTCAGTGTGAAGTTCCAGAAGTTTGGAAAAGTTTGGTGAACTTTCTGAAAAAGCTCCAGCGGGAGACTGACCCTCACAGAAAGGCAATCCGGCGAGCCCTTACCGAATACGGCCTGTGGGAGGAAGCTGCACCACGTCTGGTGAGAAATCCTCCATAAAAGTTTCCAAGTGTGAAGATAAAATCTTGACCGGTCCTCCCGTTTAGTGTATCTGCCAGGGCTCCATTGCGGTTGGCCTCAAACTTTGACTTGGTCCGGGTCAGAGGCAACCAAATGTCCAGAAGTGGTACTATTGGTTTTTAAGCACTAGAAAGTGTTTAATCTTTAAAAATTCATCTCTCGGATTCCTTCTTTGGAATTTTTTAGTTTTGGTATAATTTTAACGATAAAACCATTTTCTATTTCCATAAAATGGTGTTGGATTGTTATTGTGTGCTGTGTCTTAATTATTTACTGAATTGGTGTTTTTAAATGCTTTACATACCTGTCTCTAAAGTGAAGCCTGCCTGTTCGCAGCCAAGATACCAAGGGTTGAGCATGGGAATAATTTTCTGAGACCTATTCGGAGCCCTAGACTGTGTCAGTGGCCTTATTACCAGTGGAAGATGCATATTTGCCACTACTAAAAACCCACTTTCCATCACACGGCATCAGCTGTTTTATTTACTTCAGTCATATATGAGGAGAATTCCTCAGTTTCAGTCCAGAGGAGCTGAGGACTTGGTAAAGGATGTCCCTTTCTGGTAAGGTATATACATCACTCTCATTTACAAGTCAAGGTACAAGTTATAAAAAACTTGGCCTCCCGCTCCCCAATGGCTTTCGGGTATATGAAGGTATAAGGATTACAGAGTGCAGCGTTGTGCTTAGATCAGAGATAACACATACAATTATCATGTGGATCCAAAAGAGACAGCTTCTTGCAGCAATGGCAACAGGGCTTGACATCTGATAGTTTTGGAAGAGACATTTCACCTAATCGCTCTCTAATGCTGAGGAATTTCATTGGCGAGATGAGATACAGCTCGGGACCGGTGCAATGAGGCATAGAAAAACAGGAGCTGCTAACACCAGGGTGCCATTTCACACCTAACATAAATAAGAACATATGTCAGTGTTGCTATGTCTAGAGACTAAGTCGCCCGTAGAGCCACCCGTGGTTTTGGAGGGCTATCATGGGAGAATACTTTTTCAGACCAGTCTGATGTCTAGATGGATAGTAAGGAATCTGGAGGAAGATGTATCCATTAGAACAATATGGACACATCACATGCATCAGTCTGCCAATCATGTTGGCTTGTATTTTTTCAACACCTGGGAGGTGGTCAGCTGAAAACCGAACATTATTGTAAAAGCGTCACATCTATCATTCTTTGTCACTATGAACAATCAGGGCAAGTGAGTTTCCAGTAGCTTGCTGATGAAAATACTTCAATACTGTTGTTGGTGCAGACTACCACATATTGATCTGCACAGCTGAAATAACAATTCCGAAAACTGATGTCAGTAGAAATAGTGGAAAGCCAGAGGTTGTCGAATGATGTTTACCAATAAAGATCTGTTTTCATTCATCTAGAAATGGGAGACCTGAAAAAGGCAGACTTGTTTTACTAATTCCAGTGCAGTACTCTTAACTTCCACAGCATGTAGCACTCTATATAGCACAAAATCAGATAAGCACGGGGAGTCCTTTTAAGATAGGAGGCCATTAGAACACATCAAGCCAGTCCAGGAATGGGATCAGTAACAACAAGTTGTCTTGAATGAATGCAAATGTTTTTAATGTCGAAGACACCCCACACCCCCATGGCCAGCAAAGCCCCTTTGAATTATACTTTTGGGGCTTTGATTTCTTCATAATCATAATCCAACTCTGCAAGAATTAGCATTTATTGTCGGTACAAAGATATTGTTGTCAGGAGAACGCTCTCAAGCAGAGGGCTGTGGGTGGGGTGGGAGGGTGAGGTGTCATCCTACCTAGAACATTTAGCTGAGATGTGCCACTTAAAATACTAGTTAAATTACCCCATATTGATGGTAGGAAGAGGAGAATAAAAAATGGTCTCTTCAGTGGACCATAATATCCTAAAGACCAGGGAGTGTACTAAGGAAAAGGACAGCAATAGTTACCAAACAGGACCTGCAAATGGATCCTGCACTTCATCTTGAAACAGTCTTCAATCTAGCGAATAATTCACAGCAGCAGACACCAGTGCTCTTGTTCCAAAACGGCTTGTCAAAATCACAAGGTTGCTTACACAACATGAAATAAGCAATGATCGTTTCCAAAGAGTAAACGTAGCAACTATGTTTAACAGTGCATAAAAAATTTAAAAAAGGCGTGTGTGGTCCCTTTATCAGCTGGTACTGGGACCAAAGAAGTATCTGAAGTTTGGAAGCACTCTAAGCAATAGCAATAGGCCCACAGTTTGGGACCTTTAGGGAATCTTGGAGGAGTTCATATTGGATTGCTGGACTGGCACCAGTAGGTCTGACCAGGTGCACTGCAGTAACCAGCCTTAGTGTCAAAATCCTACCCTAGCTGAAATCGTCTATTTTTGGAGAATTAGGAACTGAGGGCTTTAAAAAAATATGGTACCTTATCACCTTCTGTTTCACTTACGAATATTTCAGACCCTAATAAGGAAAAGGTGCTCTGATGATGCCTGCTATCAAAAGCAAACATCTCCAAAACCCTACCTCAACAGGAATTATTAACATGAGCTGATTAGGTTTGTCAGCTAAATATATTTACTCTGGGATATGGGCCTGTAACCTTCCCTAAAATTAAAAGAAACAGGAATTATAATTCAAGTGGGTCATGGAGATTGAGGGCACATGCACTGCTAACACTTGTAAAGGCCAGATTCTGAAAAATGGAAGTGGTTCTCTCTCTGTAGTCGGGTCTGGTGACTCAGTGGACTAATGCGTCCATTGCAGGGGCCTGTGCTTGACTTCATGGTCACAGGATTAAACTCGATGGGTCCACTCAGCCTTTCATCCATCTGAGGTCGATAAAATGAGTAATACTGAGTTGGGTAACAATGAACATCTGTTATTCAGCGCCAAGAGACCTCTGGGTGAACGTGCGCTTTACAAATTCACATTATGTTATGTAGTAGGGGGCCTCCCATTAACATGGAGGAATAATAACAAATCTAGAGGTGTTATCATTACTATAAAATGTTGCCCGCAGATGCAGAGAAAGTGAGAGTATTCCACAATAAAAATAGGAGGATTTTAACAGAGGAACAGAAAGTGGAAACCAATTTTGGATTTGAAAGATCTCAAAACTACTGTGGAGAAACAGTTCAACATTATTTCTCCTAGCTTGAATGTGATGGAGGCTGTGGAGCATAGTTATTCTTTGGCACTAAAAAGACACATGAACTAATAGTCATCAGGGTCCAGTAATGGGAGTGCAGAGAAAGCCACCTACCTCTCGCACACCCGGAGATGGTGTTGAGGTTGGCAGTAGAACAACATACCCCTATCTGTCAAGAAAGTCGGAGCACCCCTCCCATTTAAGAGAGGTAAACTTCAAAGAAAATGTAATCGCAACTCAATAACAGCCTGCTTGCACTCTCAGAATCCATTTATCTCCTCATTCACTGACTGTATCTTAGCATTTGACCCCTGTACAGCACTCTGCTGCCTTTCAGCTAGATTCATGCCAAACAATAATGCATTTATACATACAAAATAATTCTCAAAAACTATCTTGTGGAACTATGCATTTACAAAACAATTCAAGTTTGACTGCATGGTACACTTAGCTTTTACTTTTACCTTTGTGATGTCCATTAATTCAGAATCCAGCTGTGAAATTGCTTCTTGTGCTGATGAATAATGAGGATATTGTCTTGCCAGAGCTTCCTGAATCTGGAGCTGTATCCGAGCGACCTTTGGAAGAGAGGAAAATACTAAGACTTGAGAATTACCTTACAGACACATTTACCTATCCACATTGAAAGTTCTGAAAATATAAGCCACATCTCAGCAATTAAGATTTTACAACAATAGGACACAATCTCAGCAAATAGGTATAAGGATACATGCACCTGCTTCACTGCACAATATACCTTTTTTCTTAGTGTAGAAAGTAATAGAGCGGGATAAGAGTAATTGCGGAAAATTAATAGTGGTAGAGTGCTCAATTTGCGTTTATGTTGCATGAAACTGGCATGAGACTGCTTCAGAGGACTTTAAAAAAAATCATGCTATTAAATTACAATAGAACACTTCTCTGATCAATTCATCCCAAGCAGAAGAGCAACAATATGATTAAAGTTTCTAAGAAGACAGGCATTTTAACCTTTCCTACAATAAAGAAACTCTGATGTGGCCCTCACCAAGAGAAAGAGGTACAGGTTGTGAAGACACCTCTACAGAAAACACAGTTGGAGATTTTAGCTTTTCTAAATGTATTTACCTCCAGTCAGAACACTACTAGTAGCTTTTTAGAACCACCAAGGATTATCAAGTTGCTGGCCAAATGCGATGGAGTACCAATGTGCACAGTCTTGTATGCAAAGCAGGCAATTGTGAACCGAATTTTGAGTTGGGTCTGTGCTGGTAAGAGCAATCATGTAGGTTGCAATGCAGCAGGAATCATTTGTTTTAAAATGTAAGCACCAGAAAAATCCCTTATGACCATTTGAGGGACACCTCTGGGAAGCTGAAAAGTAGATTCCGGTTCCCACACTAAGTATACCTTCCAAGAATCAATATGATAAACTGCCAAAGCATGAACTAGAGTGCAAAAACAGAGGACAGTGTCAATTCCTTCAAGGGCAGCATAGAATGAAGGCAGAATGTTGCTGAAAATGAAAACTACTGAAAATCAGACTATTATGCAGCTTTTGGGAACCTATTGATTTGATGACCAGATATTATGGAGTACCAATATGTACAGCCTGGTTACCAAAGCAGCCAATTGTGAACTGAATTTTGAATTTTATCTGTGCTGGTAAGAACAATGATGTAGGTTGCTTTAAGCAGGAGTTATTTGTTTTAAACTTCAAGAAACCTGATGGCCATTTCATCTATACCTCTGGGAAGCTAAAAAGTGTATTCTGGTTACTACACTAAGAATACGTTTCTAGAATCAATATGAGTAATTGACAAAACTTGAACAAGAATGCAAAAATACAGCAAGCAGTCAGTTCCTATACTGTAGAATGGAGGTCAAAGACTGCAGTTATGACATATTACTTAACTTCAAAATAAAGAGAGGGCCAAAGATTTCACAAAAAATCATGCTATTAAATTACAATAGAACACTTCTCTGATCAATTCATCCCAAGCAGAAGAGCAACAATATGATTAAAGTTTCTAAGAAGACAGGCATTTTAACCTTTCCTACAATAAAGAAACTCTGATGTGGCCCTCACCAAGAGAAAGAGGTACAGACTGTGAAGACACCTCTACAGAAAACACAGTTGGAGATTTTAGCTTTTCTAAATGTATTTACCTCCAGTCAGAACACTACTAGTAGCTTTTTAGAACCACCAAGGATTATCAAGTTGCTGGCCAAATGCGATGGAGTACCAATGTGCACAGTCTTGTATGCAAAGCAGGCAATTGTGAACCGAATTTTGAGTTGGGTCTGTGCTGGTAAGAGCAATCATGTAGGTTGCAATGCAGCAGGAATCATTTGTTTTAAAATGTAAGCACCAGAAAAATCCCTTATGACCATTTGAGGGACACCTCTGGGAAGCTGAAAAGTAGATTCCGGTTCCCACACTAAGTATACCTTCCAAGAATCAATATGATAAACTGCCAAAGCATGAACTAGAGTGCAAAAACAGAGGACGGTGTCAATTCCTTCAAGGGCAGCATAGAATGAAGGCAGAATGTTGCTGAAAATGAAAACTACTGAAAATCAGACTATTATGCAGCTTTTGGGAACCTATTGATTTGATGACCAGATATTATGGAGTACCAATATGTACAGCCTGGTTACCAAAGCAGCCAATTGTGAACTGAATTTTGAATTTTATCTGTGCTGGTAAGAACAATGATGTAGGTTGCTTTAAGCAGGAGTTATTTGTTTTAAACTTCAAGAAACCTGATGGCCATTTCATCTATACCTCTGGGAAGCTAAAAAGTGTATTCTGGTTACTACACTAAGAATACGTTTCTAGAATCAATATGAGTAATTGCCAAAACTTGAACAAGAATGCAAAAATACAGCAAGCAGTCAGTTCCTATACTGTAGAATGGAGGTCAAAGACTGCAGTTATGACATGTTACTTAACTTCAAAATAAAGAGAGGGCCAAAGATTTCACAGAAAAACCAACTGAGGTGATAAAACGGTGAAGGCTGGGTTTGCGTTTAACACAAATCTTGGAAATGTCTTTTTTTTTTTAAAAGGTTAGCCAGTCATCCCCTGCCAGCACTTTAAGATCTTTAACCGTGGACAAATTCAGTACAATTGGGAGTGATCTGTGTACTTGCACCCGTGACACTCCAAAGCTGACCAGTTGAAAATGCTAATCAAAGAAGGAGGAGAACCTAGAAAGTATAGAATCTCCAATATTAATTCCTGTCTGCACGATTTTAAACTGGACACTTGTCAATCATATCAAAGTCAACTGAACAAAGGGCTGTTGTACACTCAGAGTACAGCTCATTGGGGACATCACCCAGCAGTGGTGCTGATACTATAAGAAGAAAACTATTCTGCCCTATTGAAGGTATCCTTTAATTTGAATAACAGCATGTAGACATTATTTAGTTGCACAAGCGAGTCGAGTCTATTGGATTTCAGCTGATCTACTACTATATGTAAGCGCTCAGTAATTCTTTCACAGTTTCACACTGCACTGCCAGGTGTGCCATAGGCATACTGGTATATGTTTTTTTTTTAATTCAATTTCAATAAAATATTGCCAACTAAACTTTGCTTATGTTTTTTTCCATCTGTACATTATCTATTACAAAAAAGTTCTCAAAGTTGTGCTTTAATTTAGGTTTGGTAAATCAAGTTCTTTGCTTCATATGTGTGTTTGCTTCAACAGAGTACACGCAAATAATTACATTTCAAGAGAACAGGGCAACTAGTAAACATTTTGTTTCATTTAAATTATAACATTCTATAAAACAACTAGCATTCATAAATGTTGACTCTAAAGAAGCTTAAAAAAAATAATCAAACTGAAAAAACGAAGAAGTTACTTACCTTCGGTAACGCTCTTTCTTGTTAAAGATTGGACCTGGAACCTGTTCCTGTAATTGCTCCCATGCGCCGTTAGGTCACCCTCATCAGACCCTGCATGGTCTATATAAGTGACAGAATGGAGCGGTTTATATGCACCATCCTTGAGCACTGGCATCAATTTCAAACCACACCGTTCAAGACCTCAGACATGAAATTTCAGTGGCAGAAGAACACTGACAAATTGCAAAATCTAACTTGGGGTATTATTAACACGTAGGAAGCCACTACACAGAATAGAAAGTAGGGAGGGATGATGAAAAATCTGGGGTAGGATAGAGTATCCACCACTGAAGATAAGTAACTTAATCTTCTAAAGGATACTATAACCACAAATGTATTATCATTTGAATAGATATCAAAGAAGTACCTCAAAAAAATGTGGAGGGCCTGTGGAATGTACTTCAGACCAGAAAATCCTACAGTATGTAACAGGCAAAATTGCCCTTCCTGCATACCTGATAATCAAGGTGATGCCTGGTGAAGGTGTGGATGGATGCCTATGTAACAACCATGAAGATTTTCAGCACCGGAACCCTCTTCTAGCTTAGGCCATTATGGCTGACTTCGCTCTGGTCGATTGTGTTCTCAAGAGGCTTCTTTTTGGCCAAGCATAGTAAATGGTTATGCAAAGAATGAACCCCAGCGCCGGAAACAACGACATCACTCCCTCACAAAACCGCTGCGACTCCCTCGCCTCGTTCTTCCACAGCAAGATCGCCGACATACACAACAGCTTCGGCGCACAGACCACGCACCCAACCACCGAACCAACGCCTCCCACCACCACCCTCGGCGCCTGGACCCCGGTCAGCACCGAAGACATCATCCACACGATGAACACCATCCACTCCGGATCACCTACCGACCCATGCCCCCACCACGTCTTCAACAAGGTCGACTCCATCATCGCACCCCAACTCCGAGACATCATCAACTGCTCCTTCAACACCGCCACCTTCCCGGAGAGCTGGAAGCATGCCGAACTCAGCGCCCTCCTGAAAAAACCATCTGCAGACCCCACCGACCTCAAGAACTACCGCCCCATCTCACTCCTTCCTTTTCCTGCCAAAGTCATCGAGAAGACCGTCAACAGACAGCTTGCCGCCTTCCTCGAGACGAACGGATCCCTCGACCACTCGCAGTCCGGCTTCCGAGCCAACCACAGCACCGAGACCGCCCTCATCGCAGCAACTGACGACATCCGAGCCCTGCTCGACAACGGGGAAACAGCGGCCCTCATCCTCCTGGACCTCTAGGCAGCGTTCGATACTGTCTGCCACCGCACCCTAGTGCAGCGCCTCAGCAACATCGGAATCCAAGAGAAGGCTCTAGAGTGGATCACCTCGTTCCTCGCCGGAAGAACCCAGAGAGTCCGCCTCCCTCCGTTCAGATGCGAGGCCACCGAAGTCATCTGCGGCGTACCACAAGGATCATCACTCAGCCCCACCCTCTTCAACGTCTACATGAGCCCCCTCGCAGCCATCGCACGCCAACACAACCTCAACATCATCTCCTACGCCGATGACACCCAGCTAATCCTCTCCCTCACCAACGACCCAGCCACCGCCAGAACCAACCTACATGAAGGGATGAAAGATGTAGCCGAGTGGATGATGAACAGCTGCCTGAAACTGAACTCAGACAAGACGGAGGTCCTCATCCTTGGATCAACACCCTCAGCCTGGGACGACTCCTAGTGGCCCCGTGCCCTGGGCAGCGCACCCAAACCAACGGACCACGCACGCAACCTGGGCTTCATCCTGGACTCCTCCCTCTCGATGACCAGACAAGTCAACGCCGTCTCATCATCATGTTTCAACATCCTACGCATGCTCCGAAAGATCTTCCGATGGATCCCCACCGAAACCAGGAAGTCGGTCACCCAGGCACTCGTCACCAGCCGACTGGACTATGGAAACACCCTCTACACCGGAACCACAGCCAAACTACAGAAGAGACTCCAACGCATCAAGAACGCCTTCGCACGACTCATCCTGGACATCCCCCGACACAGTCACATCTCCGGACACCTGAGAGACCTGCACTGGCTCCCCGTCAGCAAGAGAATCACGTTCCGACTCCTCACCCACGCACACAAGGCCCTCCACGACCTGGGCCCCATGTACCTTAACAACCGCCTGACCTTCTACACTCCCACCCGCCAGCTACGATCGACCAGCCACGCCCTCACCGCCGTTCCACGCATCCGAAGAGCCACCATGGGAGGAAGATCCTTCTCCTACCTGGCAGCCAAGACCTGGAACTCCCTCCCCATCCACCTCCGTCTGACCCAAGACCACCTCTCCTTCAGGAAGCAACTCAAGACCTGGCTGTTGGAGCAGTAGCGGACCCCCCTCCCCCAAGCGCCTTGAGACCCTCCGGGTGAGTAGCGCGCTACACAAATATCTTGATTGATTGATTGATTGACCTCAAACGTTGGGCCTCCCCACATAAACAGATGATAAATGTGATCCAATGTCAACTTTATGCAAACCCCTGTCCTGCACTAACGCTAAATAACAAGTTGATAATGTCATATGTAAAACTGCCAATAAAAAAAGATCAAACATCCACCCCGGGTTTCCAAATGGGCGGAGGACTTGGATTGGTGTATGTTCAGGGAGAAGTCTGTATATGTAGCCAGGGGTTGTCCAGAGAAATGGGGAAAGGTCTGGGGGGTTGGAATGGGCACCGTGGTGGGATTTGTACGCTCCCGGCGCGAGGAGTATAAGCAGAGGCGCAGGAATCCCCATGATCCTATGAATGATAAATTGTTTTAGTGATTCTGTAAGAGCGATATTTTAACCTGTCTAGTTAGGAAACTGTTAACACACCTGATGTTTTTCCTTTTATGTTATTTTGTTAATAAAAAGATTTATACATGTTTTAAAAAAAGATCAAACAAAAAAAACTGATGGACTGCCACACTTCAGAAGACATTATACACAAGTACTGAGCACAAACCTTTCTGGAAAGAAGGTGGTAGACGCTGGTTACACTTTGCTGACACGCATGTGGAAGATAACACTATGGGGAAGACAGATTTAAGAGCCAGTAACCTCATAGAACAGTTGTGCATGGACTCAAAAGGCGAGTAAATCAAGAAGGTATGAACCAAATTAAGTTCCTATTACAGCACAACAAAGGTAGCAGGGGAATCTACATGTAAGCCATTTAAAAATCCTTATCCTAACTGGTGAAGAAAACAAACAGGACTGATCTGGCAAATGCAGTAAATCTGAGAAGTCTGACAAGTAGGAGTTTGATGAAATTCTTAGACTGGTCTTAAAAAAGGGATTTAAAATTAACTAGAGGTCCCCTCTACATCTATTTTATTCGTGGGGTCTCTGTTAATGGGATAAAAATAATCAATGGATCCTCTGAGCATATCATGATTCCTCTATCCCTTCACTTGGCCGACATGTTTCACAACTAATTTGTCCTTAGATGGATCAACAGCATTTCTTTCGGCCCTATTGATGACCTAATCTATTTTGGTAGAGAAAACTATATCAGTATTAAGGTAACTACCACTCGCACTAGGTTATGTGTGGTAAGTTTGATGTACCTGAACTTCCACCCGACTTCCACCGCGGCAGAGTTGGTCTGTCTCGGGGAGCATCAGGTAGGTTTCCTGTAAGTGGGCTACATGAGCAGATGTGCGCTTCAAATAGGAGTAGATCGAATATCGATGTGAGGATGTGTGCATGCCCGCTTACATTCTACGTGATAAAGTTTGTGTGAGTCATGACTGTGCTGGCGATTTGTGCCACGTTATGTAGCTCTATATGATAATAGGGGTCTGTTATGTACTGTATGCGGCATATAGGGGCGGAGGGGCAGTCAACACAGGGCGATCCTGCTCAGCTGAAAAATAATAAGAAAAGAAAAACAAATACAGTTGATCAACCCAAACTGAAAGGCCAAACATTGGCAACTGATCTGTACTTTCAATTAGAGAGAAGGGAACGTCTGTAGCAGAACTGGGTCCCACATTCCCCTACACCCCTGGTGTAGTGTATATGATGTGCCAGCCGTGAAAGGTGCCTATCCAGTCATCAGACCAGAACTGTTGAGGAGGAGTGTCCCTAGCTCCGTCTCTTACTGGTTGCATCTTCCATTGGCTCTATGTTGATATGGGCTTCATCATCGGCTGGCCATTGCAACAGAGACCAGTATGAGCACCCCACAGTTCGGGGACGAGGTGTTAATGATTGCCTAGCGAGGTCTCTTTTAGGCGACATGTTTCTCGCAGTAAGCTGCCCCGATCTCTGTAATTGAGGAGGCGGAACAGAAAGGGTCGTGGGTTGGCTCCTGGCGGCAGTCTCCGTGATGGTGCACGATGTGCCCGCTCAACTACAAATTGGGGAGACAGCGCTGTGGGAGATACCACTTCACGTATCGAAGCTTCAACATAGGCCACGTCATCCTGGCCTTTGGTGTCCTCCAGGAGTCCAACTACCTGCATATTATTGCGTCGTGGTCGTCCTTCAGCATCCTCAACCCGATCTTCCAAAGTGGTCACACGTTCCATCAGCACATGTATCAAGGTTACGTATTCTTGGGCGACGAGTTGCAGTTCCGCCAGCATGAGTTCAATATTGTATTGCTTGTCAGCAAGTTTGCGTTGATCTGCAGGCAGCAAGTTGAAGTCTGTGGTCACCTTATCCATCTTGTTTTCTAGGAAGGACTGCGTACATTCCAGCGTTGTGCCAATTTTCTCCACAGCCAGAAGGACATTGTCCAGCTTGTCGCTAAGTGCCACCTCGAGACCCTACGGCTCCGCCTGCTCCATAACGAACAAGTTACTTACCTTCGGTAACGATATATCTGTAAGAAACAGTAGTTCGTATTAGATTCCTTACCTTAGAATATCCCCAGGCGTCAGTCTGGATCCGGAAACTTTTGCGTAGCAGTACCCCTGCGCGTCGGTAGGCGTCATCTGCAGGCGTCCCCTGCGGCTCCGCGTCGTGATGACGTCGCTGGAGTATATAGACGCCGCCTCCGCGCGCTGACGTCAGTTCTTTGCACACAGCTTTTCCGCGCCAGAACACGCAGAGCCATGTGAGAACTAACACTGGTGCCATTTGAAACTAGGGCCCTGAAAGGGATGTCCTTAACCCTAGGTATCAGTTCGCAGAACGGGGAGGATGGGTGGGGCGGTAAGGAATCTAATACTAACTACTGTTTCTTACAGATATATCGTTACCGAAGGTAAGTAACTTGTTCATCTGAAAGAAACAGGTTAGTATTAGATTCCTTACCTTAGAATAGATACCCCAGCAATACCAACCCCGGTGGTGGGTCTGCGAACCAATACAACCTACACCAGAAAGTCCTGGAGGACCGAACGGCCAAAGAAGCCATCCCTCCGGACTTGACTGTCCAGGCAGTAGTGCCTCGCAAAGGTGTGCAGCGAGGCCCACGTAGCCGCCTGGCAAATGTCCTGCAAAGGGACTCCCCGGCCCAGGGCAGTAGTAGCCGCCGTAGCCCGAGTGGAATGGGCCCTCAGCCCAACAGGAGGCTCCTTCCGAGCCAAAGAGTAGCATGCTTTGATGCACAGGACGACCCACCGAGAGATGGTTCGTTTCTGTACCGCCCTTCCCTTCCCTTCTTCTCACCCACGTTGCCAACAAACAGTTGGTCATCCACCCGGAACTGGCGTGTGCGATCCATGTAAAATGAAAGCGCACGTTTTGGGTCCAGACGATGGAGCCGCTCTTTATCCTTTGAAGGATGCGGAGGCGGGAAGAAGGAGGGCAAGGTGATGGACTGCCCAATGTGAAAAGCAGAGACTACCTTGGGCAGGAAAGAAGGTCTAGTCCTAAGAACCACCTTGTCAGGATGAACAGACAAGAAAGGAGGTTTAACAGAAAGGGCCTGGAGCTCACTCACTCTCCTGGCAGAGGTGATGGCAACCAGGAAGGCCGTCTTTAAAGTGAGAAGACGGAGAGGACAGGAATGAAGAGGCTCAAAGGGAGCACACATCAGGAAAGTCAGAACCAGGTTCAAGTCCCACTGAGGCATCACGAACGGAGCAGGTGGATACATGTGCGTGATGCCTTTTAAGAATCGTAATACAATAGGGGATTTGAATAAAGATGGCTGATCAGGTAGCCTTAAGAAGGCGGAAAGGGCAGAAAGATATCCCTTGATAGTGCCCAGAGCAGAGCCCTGCTGGGCAAGGGAAAGAAGGAAGAGGAGAACCTCAGACAGAGGGGCAGAAAGGGGATCCACAGCCTTTGCTGTGCACCATGCCACAAATCTGTTCCACCGGCAGGCGTATACCGACTTTGTGGAGGGACGCCTGGCTGCCAGAATAACATCACAGACTTCAGGAGGCAAGTCAAATGGCCTCAACTGTCGCCGCTCAATCTCCAAGCATGGAGGTGGAGACTGGACAGGTTCGGGTGGAGGACCGTCCCCTGCTGCTGCGACAGAAGGTCCTCCTGAAGGGGCAGGCGGATCGAGGGACCGACTGTCATGCTGAGTAGCTCGGGATACCAGTACCTTCGAGCCCAGTCCGGAGCCACAAGGATAACTTGGGCCCGGTCGCGCCTGATCTTCTTCAGCACTCTGGGCAGAAGTGGTATAGGCGGAAAGGCGTACAACAGACCGTAACTCCACTCGCGCCGAAAGGCGTCGCCGAGCGAGTGCCGTCTTGGAAACTCCAACGCGCAGAACTGATGACATTGCGCGTTCTCTTCTGTGGCGAATAGATCTAACCAAGGCTCTCCCCAGTGCTGAAAGAGGCCTCTCGCCACGTCCGAGTTCAGACGCCATTCGTGATCCACCGAGCACCGACGGCTGAGTTCGTCCGCCCTGGCGTTCAGAGAACCTGCCAGGTGTTGAACCGTCAGAGTCACGCCCTGACGTTCCAGCCATTGCCAGAGGCGCAGAGCCTCCTGGCAAAGGGTCCACGACCCCACACCGCCCTGTTTGTTGCAGTACCACATGGCGGTGGTGTTGTCCGTGAACACCTGCACTACACTCCCGTTGACAAAGGGGAGGAATGCCTTCAGTGCCAGGCGAATCGCCCGCAGCTCCAACATGTTGATATGGAGCCGGGACTCCGCCGGAGACCAGCTGCCTCTGATCTCCGCCTCTCCCAAGTGGCCACCCCAGCCCTGGAGGGACGCGTCCGTCACAACTACGTGCTCCGGTTGGGGAAGGGAGAGGGATCTGCCTCTGACCCAATCGCGGTCCGTAAGCCACCACTGCAACTGCCTCGCAGTGCCCTCCGAGATCAGGACGTGGTCGGATAGGTTGCCCTGATGCTGGGCCCACTGAAACTTCAGGTCCCACTGCAGAGCCCGCATCCGCCATCTGGCGTGATGCACCAGTAGGATGCAGGAGGCCATCAGCCCCAGAAGCCGCAGCGTCAACCTGACCGAAACCCGGGATAACGGCTGAAAGATGGGAATCAGAGCCTGAATATCCCGGACCCGCCGTTCCGGAGGATAAACCCGAAACTGCGCCGAGTCGAGAACTGCTCCGATGAAAAGGAGTTTTTGAGAGGGACACAGGTGTGATTTCGGCACATTGATGGAAAACCCCAGCTCGTGCAGGAGGTCTGCCGTCATCTGAAGGTGGTGGACGACTGTCTGGGGCGAGCCCGCCTTCAACAGCCAGTCGTCGAGGTAGGGGAAGACTGAAACCCCCAACCGGCGCAGATGAGCTGCGACCACCGCCATCACTTTCGTGAACACCCGTGGGGCGCTGGTAAGGCCGAAAGGGAGCACGATAAACTGAAAGTGCTCGTGGCCTACCGTGAACCGCAGGTAACGCCGGTGGGCCGGCAGGACGGGGATGTGAAAATACGCATCCTGCAAGTCCAACGCTACCATCCAGTCTTGTGGGTCTAGAGCAGCCAAGACCTGAGCCAAAGTCAACATCTTGAACTTCTCCTTCCGGAGGAAGCCGTTGACGTTCCGTAGGTCCAAGATAGGACGCAGGCCTCCTTTGTCCTTCTTGGGTACCAGAAAGTAGTGGGAGTAGCAACCACGCCCTACTTCTGGCCCAGGAACGCGCTCGATGGCCCCCTTGGCCAAGAGGGCCGTAACTTCCTCCTGCAGAAGTGTCAAGTGGTCCCCCGACACACGGTGGTTCTGCGGTGGCATGGCTGGAGGAGTGGTCTCGAAGGGGAGGGAGTAGCCCCTTCGGACGAGCTGCAGCACCCACCTGTCCGATGTAATCGCGCGCCAGCGGGAGTGGTGATGGCGAACCCTGCCACCCACTGGCGCCACGTGAGCTCGAAAGCTCGGACTAGGAAGACTTGGAGGCTGCAGCGGGAGGAGGTGTGGACTGACCTCGCCGCTGCCCTCTACCGCCACCACGGCGGAATCCACGGCCGCCACCGCGCTGGGGAGCGTTCTGCGGCGCGTGGCTGGCAGCACGCGTGGGACCGCCCTCCCTTGGCCACGAAAGGGGCGAAACGAACCCGTCTGCTGGCGCTGGGTCGAAAGACCCAAGGACTTGGCCGTGACCCTGGAGTTCTTGAAGCGCTCAAGCGCGTTGTCCGCCTTGTCACCGAACAGGCGACTGCCATCAAATGGCATGTCCATGAGGGCATTCTGGACGTCCGGCGAGAAGTTGGCAGATCTCAGCCAAGCATGGCGACGAATCGCCACCGTCGTGGACATAGCCCGTCCCAGCGAGTCGGTCGTGTCAAGACCACACCTGATCGAGTACCTCGCCGCGTCCCGGCCTTCAACCAAGGCCTGGTTGAGCTTGTCCCGCACATCCTGCGGGCATTTCGGCAAACACTCCGCGACCACATCCCACAGGGAGTGGGTGTAGCGGCCCAAGAGGCACGAGGTTTTACAAGACCGCAGCCCAGCGCTCAAAGACGAAAAGACCTTTTTGCCAAATTGGTCATATCGCTTCGATTCCCGATCGGGCGGGGCCGACGGGAATGCGGACTGTGAAGTGGAGGCCTGGATCACCAGACTCTCCGGGGAGGGGTGGGTGGAGAGGAAGGCAGGGTCGTCCGAGCACGGACGGTGACGCCTGGCCACGTTTCGGTCAACCGGTGCACCGGAAGCGGGCCTGGACCAGGTGCCCAAAAGGACATCCGTCAGGGCCTCATTAAAAGGCAGCAGAGGCTCCTGAGGGCATGACTGCGGTTTAAACACTTCGGTCAGAATGTTAGGTTTGACCTTAGCGACAGGGAGCTCCAGGTTCAAGGCCTTGGCAGCCCTCATGAGGACCACCGAATAGGCAGCCCCCGCCTCAGACGCCACAGGGGAAGGCGAGACAAACCCAGGGTTGGGCGACTCGTCCAGACCACTGGCATCACCCAAGTCACCTACCCAGTCCACATCATACTGGCAGGCACGGGATAAAGGGTCATCAGACCCCTCCCAACCCTCATCATATTCGTCCCCATCGCCGTAGTCAGGGTCGACGATATAGACCTCGGGGTCAATGGGCCCCATCGGCGCCGGATCCGGCGTCGGCCGACGTCGGTCCGACTCCGGGTCAGGAGTCAGAGAGGGAGTGGGGGTGGCGCCACGCGGCGCCGGGGACCCGACGCCGGCCGGAACCGACGGCGGAGTCACGGCGCCGCGCGGAGGCGGCACCACGGGTTGGCTCAACGGAATCGACGCCGGAGAGGCCGGTAGACCAGCCGGCGACGAACCTGAGGGGCCCAGCGGCGCCGGGGCCGGAGCCACCGGCGGCGTCGGGGAAGCACCCGAACCGCTCGGGCCCCCAGACGGGACCGACGGGCCCGCAGGCCCCGCCGGAGACCTCGCCGGAGACCTCGCCCTCATCGCCATGAGGAACTCCTCGAAACTCCTCGATCTCCTCGCGCGACGCGCCTTCCCCAGGGACCGACGGGTATGGGGTAGACGGCGCCGGCGACCCACGCGGGGCCGCGGGGGTGGGGCCACCCGAACCCCCGGCCGCATCACGCGGACGTCGGGGGGAGTCGGGGGTGCGATGACGACGCCCCGACTTCTTGCGATGCTTACCTGACGAACCGGAGGAATGGTGGCGACTCCCGGAGCGCTCATGGCGGCTCCGCGATCGTTCCCTCGACCGCTCCCTCGACCTCCGACCGGACCGGGACCGCTCTCGACGCGGGGCCGACACTCGGAGCTCGAGAAGCTTGCGGGACCGCTCCCGCCTAGCTTTACCAGTCAAGGCCCGACAGTCGACGCAGGACTCCACGTCGTGGTCCGCGCCCAGACACCGGAGGCAGAGTCGATGGTGGTCGGTGACCGACATCATGCGGTCGCAACCGTCGCAACTCTTGAAACCGGGCATCCTACCGGCACCGTTTGAAGAAATATAGTTAACAAAAACTTGGTCAAAAGACCGGAGTACTGCTCTTCGGATCTGCGCTAACTGGCGCGGAAAAAAGAAGAACTGACGTCAGCGCGCGGAGGCGGCGTCTATATACTCCAGCGACGTCATCACGGCGCACGACGCCGACGACGCGGAGCCGCAGGGGACGCCTGCAGACGACGCCTACCGACGCGCAGGGGTACTGCTACGCAAAAGTTTCCGGATCCAGACTGACGCCTGGGGATATTCTAAGGTAAGGAATCTAATACTAACCTGTTTCTTTCAGATTTCCGGAACCAGTCGAGCCGGGACGGATGGGGTAGTCGAACTCAGGCGACCCATCACTATTTGCTAGTAGCAGAGAGTTTTGCTGGCTCTTCAATCCACTGAATAATTGACAGCACCACTGTGGAGCACGCCAGAGGGTATCGTAGTTACTCTCTTTTTGGGCACCGCATTAGTTATTCCTGACATTGTAGAGCAGGCAGGGAGACGTACTAGGTTTTTTTTGTTTGTTTTTTAGAGTTTGATATAGCGCAAACTTGACCCGAAGATATCGGGTATGAGAACGCTTTACATGAGCACCAGTTTCGTTGCAAATGGACACATTAATTTTTTGTTATGCATGGGGAGATTAAGTGACTTGGCCAGAATAACAGGATGTTGCGCATCGTTGCCTAGACTCGAACCCGGTTCCCCAGCTTCAAGGTTGACTGCTCTAGCCATAAGGCCACATCCTCTCGCCAACTTTGCAATGTTAACTTATGGGAGAAGGAAAACATTCCGCATACAGATAGACATTGACTTACAAGACCAGCTTCGGGAGTTAAGGTCAGTGTTGGGCAAGATTTAGTTCAGCACCAACAGTACACCACCAGCGACACAGGGTGCAAATACGGTGTCAGGGGCCTAATACAACTCAAAGAAGAATGGGGCAATGGAACCGAGGCTGCTTACAGGTAAGAGCAGCAACTTGGGGAGCCAGTCTCCGGGGGTCGAAGCAAGCACGGCGGGGTCCAATGCAGCACCAACACTACACCACCAGCGGCACAGGGGTGCTCGGGTGCAGGGTGTCAACACAGAATCGGTTGCCCAATGTAAAGCAATGAAAAAAGGCAACATCAGAAAACAGCTGCAGGCTCAAGCCAGGAGGCCGGTTGAAGGAAACCAACAGCTGAAAAGGTATGTTGTGATGATCTGGGACGTAGAGACACATTTGGTCCACTTCATCAGAGCCCAGGGCTGGCAGGTGCAGAGGCGTCTTTTGATGATGGATACAACTTACCGGAGCAGGTCGCGTTTGAGAGGCATCTCCAAGCAAAGGCTGCAGGCGACGAAGAGTTCGGGAGGGGTGAAACCAGGGTGGCCTTGGGCGCTGAAGTGCTGGGGAACCTCACTAGGACCGGTGGGCCAAATGTCCTCAGTCCGGAGATGTCTGGTGCAGTGGTGGAACTGGGAGCAAGGTTTTGCAGACCTTAAGGTCATAGAGGCTTTGCTTGTAGTTTGTTCCTAACCAGATCAGCAGTTCTCTGTAGATCTTGATCTAGGTCGAAGGCCGGCAGTCCTCCCAAAGTTTTGGAGTTCGCTGTGCTGCAGAATAAGTCTTCTTTTGGTGCAGCATCATCAAGGGCTGTAGACAGGCCGGCAGGGCTGGGACAAGTCAGTACTTTGCAATCTTCTCTGCTTTTGCGACTGTGGTGTCCTGCTCTACTTAGGTCATCAGGAACTGAAGTTCAGGGTTTAGGGATGCCACCTAAATACTAGATTTAGGGGAGTTACAATGGAGTGACAGGTAGGGGACAATGGGTCCCTTACCTGGGGTCCCTACACCCTCCATTATGCGCACCGCCGGTGGGAGGGGACACAGCCCTTGCCCTGACTGGATAAGACCCACCATCTTCAAGATTATAGGCCTTAAAAGAGCACTTCACCTCACCTCCAACACCTGAGGGGCGGAGTTGGCAAAGGGGGGCGGGGAGGGTCCACCAAAAAAGGGGGGTAGGGACAGGAATGGGGCCTGTTCCCTCCAACAGGAGAGGCGGGGGTCGCATTACAGAGGTGGTAAGGCTTTTGAAGCTATTCAAGCCCAGATGTCTCTTACTAACCCGTGTAAGGTGTGAAAAACTCCAACCAGGGAAAGATGTGAACACCTCCATCCAGGAAAAGCATGGTTCTCCACCTCCGCACACTCAGGCACTCACCCCATTAGGTCAGAACACAGTCTGGTGGTAGCAGGCTGGCTTAGGCCAGTGGGTGACCACACTAAGGTTTGATAGGTTTCAGGGGACCCCTCTAAAGAATGTGAGCAATCTGTGTGCAATTTCTAATAAATCAGACACTGGAATCAGTGTAGGTTGAGTATGACGAAATGTCTGTTACCAAACATCCCATAATTCAATGAAGCCATCACATAGCTAGGGAACTCGTAATGACGAGCGTCCAGCCCATGTACTCACTACGGCTTCCCTGTTTACTTACAATATACAGGAATCGACATGGATATTGCAGGGGCATATCTACTCATGCAGATATGCCCTCACAGTGGGACATAGTGCACCCTGCCTTGGGACTACAAGACCTACTTTAGTGGTGACGTACCCATATCCCATGCAGTGTATGTGGGCATGGTACACGGTGAGGTGTACCATGCCAACTCTTCAGTTTGGCCGCACCAAGGCACTCAGTCTGCAATGTCAGATTGCAGGGCCTGGGTGAGGGGACCCTAGGGTAGCACAATTCGTGCTGCATCCTTTGGGGTCCCCTTCAGTGCCAATGCCCTGTGGGTGCACGCCCTGGAGCTCTCAGTGCTGGCACCGTGTCCTGATTACTGCAACTGTCTGGGTCCAAACCCACAGGCTGCCGTAGGTCGTGCCCAAAGGGGGTTCTTGCAGGCTTCAGTCTACCAATTCTTTTTTAACAGATACGTCACTGGTGCGGCCTAGGTCCTAGCCCAACCCCCGGGCCGGTGCTGGAGCTCAGCGGAGGAAGGGGCCTCACAGTCGCAATTGTTACAGTGTGTGTGTGGGGGGGCCGTGCCACCTACGCCTGGCCAACCATAGCTCACACCATCCAGGGGCCCAAAGCAGTCCAGCTCCCCCCCCACCGCCCTTCCAAAAAGCCACCTGTGCAACATGGCCTGGTTCTGATCTGCTCCCCGGGACGTCGCGATGCCGGCTACGCTGTATAGGAAAAGGGGGCCCTCACCTCGTCGAAGCAGTAGGCATGACGGATGACCCCAAGACATCTTCACGCGCCTCCCTCACCAGTCCGTCGGATGCTCCTCTCTTCTCCTTGTGTGCGGCTGGTCCAGCAGGGTCACGCCTCTCATTTGACAGTAAGAGGCCCAGTCGGCAGCTGGTGGGCAACATGGTGGCCCCCGTGTTGCGTGGGCTCAGGGTTCATGTCCAGCTGGGCCACCAGCTATTCACAGGACTATGCGCCTCTACCTGAAAGGGTGACAGCAGGGGAGAGGTGTAGGCCCCTTGGCCTCTGCTCCCTTCATAAACTCCACTAGACAGTCCAGGAGTCGAGGCCTGCCTTCGGTGCCCGCAGGCACTCACCACCTTTCCTCAGCTGTTGGGTCCATTGCGGCGGCAATTTCCAAGTGGGGCTTCAGCAGTTCGGTGAACCGCCAGCTCAGGGGAGATAGCTGGCGCGCTCTACCCTGCCTCACAACAGCAGTCGCAAACTTGCAGTGTCCAGAGCCCGCTCCGCTCACCAGGCCGCCTCGAGGTAAAGCGAAAACCGCAGGCCCCATCAGTAAGCCCTCTGCTTCACACCAAGACTCGAGCATGTAATCCTGCCCCCGCAGCAGCGGGAGAGGAATGGGCAGACTACTACTCCTTCTGAAGAGTGGGTTGGATAAAAGAGTCACAGCTGGGAAGGATGCATGTTGGATTAGGGGTTAGGGATGTGGAGTTTCAAAGCATCTACCATCTTGGCCTGCTGGCCACGCCCTCATAATTAGTTTCCCGATAAGGTAACATTCGATTTTATCATCTCATGCATCCTTCATTGTTCTGCAGAGTTGGTAATATCAGCAAATGAGAAATATTTTTTGCTTTACATAAATCTCGATCTGTCCAAGTTTATTACTCACACCGTTGTGCAGTTTTACCCTAATCCTAAAGTAGAAGGGTCCCTTGAGAGTGGCAGGATCCAAGACTACCTACTGGTCACTTGCAGAGATGTAGCCCATAAAAAAGTAAAAATACTGGTACATGGGAATACATATATATTAGCTTTTCAGCCGTAACGAGAAGGTGGCACTTACTTAACCATCCAGTAGTCTCTATCTTTTGCCTACACATCCACCGCCATTCTGAATGTGGATATTCTCGGCTTTTTAACAGAGTTTTATATAGCACGAACTTGACTCGAAGGTATTGGGTATCAGAGCGCTTTACACGAGCACCAGGTGACACATTCAGAGGACACATTCATATTTTTTTTTATTAGGCAGGGGGAGATTAAGTGATTTGCCCAGAATCACAGGATGTTCAGCGTCATTGCAGACTCGAACTCAGTTTCCCAGATTCGAAGTCGACCGCCCTAGGCGTTAGGCCAACTCCAGTCCCTATTTAACTTCCTGTTTGTACGTGTGGAGTGACATCATACGTAACAGGGGCACATATGCCATCCAATAGCAGGCAATATCTAAGGGTTCCTACTGTCTAGACGAGATGGTGCTCACAAAAACTATTTTGAAAGTTTTTTCGTCAAACGGTCTGGTTTTAAATATGAGCCAATAATAGACAAAAATTCAGTTCAATGATGATTATTCCTACATTGTTCATTTCTGGTACAAATAATATGTTTTTGATCTTGTACTACTTGTTTTAATATAAACACACAAGTGCTAAAAATACAAATTATCAGTAAAGACAAAGATATGATCTGTAATTGTAGGCCCTGGTCTTGTGATACGTGTGTGAATGAACGGGTCAGATCGGTAGTGTGATAACCATCATAGGGCCAGAGGCGTTCTGTGAGCCCACCTAGGGAGGCGGGGAGGAGCGTATACACCCCCCCCCCCCAAAAGTACCCCCTAAACCAGGAGAGGTTCAGCACCGGGAAGGGGTGTTTGGAACTCTGCTCACGTGGATGTAACCCAAATCCTAACAAAAGGCGCCCAAGCAACTTTGTCCACTGATCTATACTACTACCCAGTGCCCCTGGGGACAATATGGAATCCTTCTGGGGAAGCAGGGTGCTGCTCCTACCATCTCCTTGCCCCATCTAGGCAGAAATGTGAAGCTGTTGGAGGGAGAGCTGAGGACATCGACTACCTCAGAGGTAGCCCAAAATCTACAGAGGCACCCAAACAATTGACCCTAATAGCTCCCTCCAGCTTCTGTCTGAAACGTACTTCCTGAGCCCACTGGGGATCTAGCAAAATCCTGGTGGGGAGGCTGGGAGTGGCACCTACCCTTGGCTGACTCCCTTCTGCACGTGGATAGGCTACTGCTGGAGCGGGAGCTGAAGACACCAACATCATGAGGGTAGCCCAAATACCACCAAAGCTACCATATAGCCAGTGCAAATCCTGCTGATACCACTATGAACCTAGCAATTAGTGACTCTAAGTAACGCACCTTGCCTGTATTTGCAGATCATATGCCCCATAATTATTAACTGATAAAGAACTAGCAAACTCCCTCAATTGTCGTAATGAATCTGCAGTGCACATACAATAAACTTCTTGGCTGATAATTAGAGGCTGGGGGTGTTGCCAAGAAGTTGGAATCTGGCATCTACTTTTTGTCTTTACCACGTCATACATACACTATGTCTTGGTTGAGGCAAGCACCCACCTCCTCATCTGTGACATCTGCCTATCCTTCCTCGTGCCAGCAATAAGGGCCCTAACCCAACTACGTCTATTAGTCCTTACCACTCTGACTTCCTAGACCGATAATACTGCACCAGGACCACTCACTAATGCCCCTTCACAACATCACAACACAATCATAGAAAGGTACGGCATCAACTCATACTGCATTAAATTCCCTCAAAACCTCTCCAAATGGGCCGCAAAAAACTTCAAGCACAAAACTCTCAGAGGTCATCCTGAAACGCAATTTGTGGATATCTACTACTGTCCAGCACAAGGTGGCCGCAAAATTGACTTCATCCTGTAAACACAAAAAACCTGTCCAATAGAGAGAGAACTTCCTTCAAAACTTTCATGTAACTAAAGCTTACAACATAACCCATGGACTCAAGCTCACAATATCACCCCGGGCTTGAAAAATCATAAAAATGTTACAAGACCTGCAGGTCTAGTAACTGGAGTACACTACTTGACCAAACTGTAATGTACCTAACCCGTGAACTGGTCTCATCCAGATTGTCGCACAGTTCATTTTAGGAAATCCTCTAACTTCAGTCACAGATAGAAAAGTAAATGTAGAAATACAAACGGACTTTTGACCTCTGTCTCTGGAAGAGGAGAAATGTGACAAGATAACAAGATTAAAATAGCTAGTCCTGATTAAATCTGGCTCGCAATTGCAAGTGGATTTTTGAGCCCTGATCCCCATCTCGGGACTTTAGGGAAGAACTGACGATAAACGCCTACAGCAATGGGAAAATCCTAGTCCAAGCATCAGAACACTCCTAGACATTTTTGACCGACACCTCACTGCCCTCTACACCTCCTTGCTCTCTGGTGCCTCCCCTGTCCCCTCTGCAATTAAACCAACCAATCAGAGAACCAGCCAGGTGTAGAACCACCAGGGTCACGCCCTGATGTTCCAGCCACTGCCAGAGGCGCAGAGCCTCCTGGCATAGGGTCCACGACCCCACCCTGCCCTGTTTGTTGCAGTACCACATGGCGGTGGTGTTGTCCGTGAACACCTGCACTACACTCCCCCGGATAGAGGGGAAGAATGCCTTGAGTGCAAGCCGGATCAGCCGCAGCTCCAGAAGGTTGATGTGGAGCTGGGACTCCGCCGGAGACCAAAGGCCTCTGATCCCCGCCTCTCCCATGTGCCCCCCCCAGCCCTGGAGGGACGCGTCCGTCACAACTACGTGCTCCGGCTGGGGTAGGGAGAGGGATCTGCCGCAGACCCAGTCGCGGTCCGTGAGCCACCACTGCAACTGTCTTGCAGTGCCCTCCGAGATCAAGACATGGTCGGACAAGTTGCCCTGATGCTGGGCCCACTGAAAGTTCAGGTCCCACTGCAGAGCTCGCATCCGCCACCGGGCGTGATGCACCAGAAGGATGCAGGAGGTCATCAGCCCCAGAAGTCGCAGCGTCAACCTGACCGAGACTCGGGATAAAGGCTGAAAGATCGGAATCAGAGCCTGAATATCCCGAACCCGCTGTTCGGGAGGATAAACCCGAAACTGCGCCGATTCCAGAACCGCTCCGATGAAGAGGAGCTTCTGAGAGGGACACAGGTGTGACTTCGGCACGTTGATGGAGAACCCCAGCAAGTGCAGGAGGTCGGCTGTATTCTGGAGGTGGCTGACGACTGTCTGGGGCGAGCCCGCATTCAACAACCAGTCGTCGAGGTAGGGGAAGACAGACACCCCATACCTGCGCAGATGAGCTGCGACCACCGCCATCACTTTCGTGAACACCCGTGGGGCGCTGGTAAGTCCGAATGGGAGCACGGTAAACTGAAAGTGCTCCTGGCCTACCATGAACCGCAGGTATTGCCGGTTGGCCGGCAGGACGGGGATGTGAAAATAAGCGTCCTGCAAGTCCAACGCTACCATCCAGTCTCCGGGGTCCAGGGCAGCTAAGACCTGAGCCAAAGTCAGCATCTTGAACTTCTCCTTCCGGAGGAAGCCGTTGACGTTCCGTAGGTCCAAGATAGGGCGTAGGCCCCCTTTGCCCTTCTTGGGAACCAGAAAGTAGTGGGAGTAACAACCACACCCTACTTCCGGCCCAGGAACGCGCTCGGTGGCCCCCTTGGACAAGAGGGCTGTGACTTCCTCTTGCAGAATTGTCAAGTGATCCCTCGAAACGCAGTGGAATTGCGGTGGCATGGCTGGAGGGGTCGCCTCGAAGGGGAGGGAGTAGCCCCTTCGGACGATTTGCAGCACCCACCTGTCCGACGTGACAGTGCGCCAGTGGAAGAGGTGATGGCGAACCCTGCCCCCCACTGGCGTCACATGGGCCTGAAAGCATGGAATAGGAAGGTTTTGAGGCAGGTGCTGCGGGGGAAGGTGTGGACTGGCCTCGCCGTTGTCCCTGACCGCCGCCACGGCGGTTTCCACGGCCGCCACCACGCTGTTGAACATTCTGCGGCACGTGGCTGGCAGCACGTGTGGGGGCGCCCCTTCCGTGGCCACGAAAGGAGCGATAGGCACCCGATTGCTGACGTGGGGCCAAGAGGCCCAAGGACTTGGCCGTAGCCCTGGAGTCCTTAAAATGCTCAAGCGCATGGTCTGCCTTGTCGCCAAAGAGGCGACGGCCATCGAACGGCATGTCCAGATGAGTGGCCTGGACATCGACCGAAAAGTTGTCGGACCTCAACCAGGCCTGGCGTCGAACCGCCACCGTCGTTGCCATCACCCTGCCCAGTGAGTCCGTGGTATCCAGTCCACACCGGATGGAATATCGCGCTGCATCTCGACCCTCCGCAAGGGTTTGGGCGAGTTTTGCCCGGACCTCCTCCGGACATTGTGGCAGCACGTCCGCGACCGCGTCCCACAGGGTGTGGGTGTAGCGGCCCAAGAGGCATGCGCTATTGACTGATCGCAGTCCCAAACTTAGGGACGAGAACACCTTCTTCCCGAATTGTTCATACCTCTTGGATTCCCGATCGGGCGGAGCCGCCGGGAATGCGGTCTGGGAGGTAGAGGCCTGGATGACCAGGCTCTCGGGGGTGGGATGGGTGGACAAAAAGCAAGGGTCGCCCGGGGCCAGGCGGTAGAGTCTGGCCACGTTCCTATCCACAGGCTGACCAGTGGCGGGCTTGGACCAAGTGCCCACAAGAACGTCACACAAGGCCTCATTAAACGGCAGCAGAGGCTCAGTGAAGCTTGCCTGCGGTTTAGGGACTTCAGTGAGGAGGTTAGTCCTCACGGCCGCGACGGGGAGCTCAAGGTGTAAGGCCTTGGCCGCCCGCGTCAACACTACACTGTAAGCAGCCCCCTCCTCCGTAGCCACAGTGGGAGGGGAGACAAATCCAGTGTCTGGCGAAGTGTCAAGTCCACTGGCCTCCCCAAGCTCATATGTCCAGTCCTGTTGAGACTGGCACTCCTGTGCCAGAGGGTCCATAGACCCCTCCCAATCACCCTCGTCACCCATCTCCTGCAGTTCAGGCTCAACAGATGGGGCCGGTTCGTAGAAATAGAAATCTCCAAACGACGTCGAGAGCGGCGCCCAGCGGCGCTGCTCCGGCAGCAGAACCGGACCGAGTGTAGGATCTGGGACGGCGTCCACAGCAGGCGCCGGGGGCGACACCCGCAGGGCCGGCGCCGGTGAGGTTGTGAGGTCGACGACCCGGATCCGGAAGCGGATCCGCTGAGGGCCTGCGGCGCCGGGACCGAAGTCGCCGGAGCCGAAGCACCCGACGGCGTCGGAGCCGAAGCACCCGACCCGGTAGGCCCTCCAGCCGGGCCGTTGGGCCCGAAAGCGCCACGGAACCCGGCTGAGGAGGGAGAGACCTCATGGCCATGAGGTACCGCTCGACCTCCTCTGGCATCGCATCGTGCCCAGGGACCCAAAGGTGTGGGGCAGGTGGCGACGTCCGCAACTCCGTTGGAGCCGCGTGGGTGGTGTCACCCGAACCCCTGGCCGCGTCGCGCGAGCGTCGGGGTGGGTTGGAGGAACGATGATGTCTCTCCGACCTCTCATGCCTCTTACCTGAGGACTTGGATCCAGACGACCGATGTCCACTCCCGGAGCTGCGAGGGCTCCGACCCCGCGACTGGTCCCTCGACCTCCTGAGGGACCAGGACCTGGAGTGGCGCGGGCCGACTGCTGTAACTCAAGTCGCTTGCGGGACCTCTCCCGCCTAGCTTTAGACGTCAGGGCCCGGCAGTCGGAGCAGGTGCGGTCGTCGTGGTCGAGGCCTAAACACTTGAGGCACCGGCGATGGGGGTCGGTAACCGACATCAGTCGGTCGCACTTGGAACAGGGTTTAAACCCGGGCATCCCTACCAGCACTGTCGGAGTCGAAGCCTCGAGTAGAGAAATGATCAATAAGATCAAAACGTTTAGTCAAAAAATGACAAAGGGGTAGAGCTTCTCCGGATCTGCGCTAGCTGGCGCGGAAAAAAGAAGAATTGGCGTCAGCTCGCGAGGGCGGCGTCTAAGTACTCCGACGACGTCATTCCGGCGCTAACGACGCCGACGACGGACGCGGAGCCGCGGACGACACCTGCCGGCGCGCAGGGGTATTGCTACGCAAAATTTTCCGGATCCAGTCTGACGCCTGGGGATATTCTAAGGTAAGGAATCTATTACTAACGTGTCTCTTTCAGATCAATGCCTTTTCAAAAAGGGCATTCTACGTGCTGAAACATATCAAAAAAGGCAAACCCTTCATCCCCAGCGAAGACCTAAAGACGGTGGTGCAATCCTTAGTCTTACGCAAGCTAGACTACAGCAACGCAACGGCTACGTATGCCCCAAAATCTTACCTAGCCCCTCTGAAAACCACTCTCCACACTGCAGCTAGATTTGTATCAGGGAAGGGCTCTTTGATCACATCAATCCCACCCTCAAACAAATCAACTTGCTACCAATCAAGGTCAGGGCCATACTAAAAACTACCTACATAACCCACAAAGCGCTCTACAGAGAAAAGCCAATCTACCTCACAAATAAACTCAAAAGCCGGTCAAAAGAGACCACTACTAAGTTCAACCATACTACTCTTGATCCCTCCAAAATTTAAGAGAGCGAAATCGTGCACCAGCTCCTTTTCCGGGAATGTGCCAAAAATTGGGAACTCCCTGCCCCGGGACTTGTGGGAAATTCAACTATTCCCTCACTTCAAGAAGAAACTAAAGCTCCTCCTCTTCGACATAATCCTAAACCCACCTTAAGGCTCCTGATTAGCCTACAGGGTCCCTCGAAATAAATATGTGCTCCACTACCCCTCGGAAATCTGTGCCTTTAGTGCCCCCATTCACAAGAGGCCTTACCCCAGCTACCTCAAACCAACAAAGCCCGCCTTTACTTCAATTCAGCCTGGTTTGTCATATTTATTGTTATGATGTGTTTTGTTATTACTTTACTCCACTGGTACTTTTGTACAATTGCAGCTGTGCTCTGCAAAGCGATATGTATTTTGCATACCATAACTATCTCAAAATTGTATCAGCAATCTTGCCACAATGTTGTATACCTCGTCACATAATGTCACCACGTATCTATTTGTACTCCAAATGTATCTTACGTATTACGTCTTTTGCAATTTAATACCTCGTATACTTCATCACTTTCTGTCACCATGTATCTGCATTTACTCCAAATGTATCTCAAGTATATGCTGCTAATTCTGTGAAGCACTCTGATGCAATCGGGTCAAGTTTGTGCTGCATAAAACTCAATAAATAAAATGAAAAATAAATTAAATGATGGGCACACTTTATCTTGATATACTGTGGTCTCTGCCTAACTACTCACCATTGGTCCACTAGTGTCTCATCAATGTGGATCATGGTATGTCATCATTCAGCAATATATGTGGGTATCTAATTTGAACATCCATCTCTGTTCTCTTTCAAATAACAGTTTTTGTATATCCACCCTGTCCTCCAATGCTTCTAGTATAACCCATTATAAGACATCATGGCTATGTTGATGTTCAAGAAAATAGGAAATCATTTTAGTTGCAACTCTCCAACATCAGACGGTGCTTCTATGTTCATCTATAGTGTGCGGACTGTCCTTGTAGTCATAGCCACAAGTAACAGGGACATACAATCATGAAAACACATTTTTGATGTTACAATTGGTATGCGTTCTTAGACCCCATATGGTGTTATGCCCAATTTCCAACTCCCTGATCCGCACTGCTACTTCACACACTTTACAGTGGCCACATGAGTAGTGTCCTTCAACGGGTGGAATGCCACAACTGCAAGTGATCCTGGGCCAGATGTACTAACGATTTTCTCAGGCTTAAATGGGTTTTAGACCTGTTTGCGACCGAAAAAAAATTGTGGCACATGTACTAATCCTATTTTGGGAGTCGCAAATCAATTTGCGACTCACAAAATAGGATTATCGAAGGAAGGTGCGTATGACTGTTTTGCGACAGCAATTGCGGTCGCAAAACAGTTGCTGTTTACCACGTGAGTGGCTCTCAAAATATTTTTAAGGGCAGGCTGTGGTCCTAGGGTCCACTACCTGCCCTTAAAAAATTCAACTGAAAAGTTACTTTTTTTTTTTTAAATGCATGCCCGTTTTCCTTTAAAGAAAACGGGCTGCATTAAAAAAAATGCTTTATTTAAAAGCAGTCCCGGACATGGTGGTCTGCTGACCCCAGCACGCCACCATCCACCATCCAGCACCAACTGTGGCTGGGGCAGCATCCTGAACTTCACCTTTCACAGGAACCAGTTTAAGACCCTGAGATCTAGAAACAGAAGATGATCAGCGTCTTCCTTTGGAGCTAGGAAGTACTGTGAGTAGCACCTTTGGCTTGCTCTCGCTCCAATTCCCCCGCCCTCTTTTGAAGTCTAATCTCTACGTCGTGCTGAAGGATGGGAATGTGGTCTGCAGGAAGGGCAGGAGTAGTGGGGGAACCGATGGATGGTCCTGTTGGAAGTGTGGGAATTACCCCTTTTGCATGATCTGCAAGACCTGTCGGTCTAAATGTATAGCCCTCCAGGACTGTGGACAGGAGGGGAGCTGTCTTCCAACCAGCGCCTTGTGTTCTGACAAGAGGGAACTACGACTGCTTATCTATGGTGACTGGGGAGGAGGATAAAAGGAGAGCAAAAGGTAAAGCACAGCCTCTGCCTTTTCCACGGCCTCGATATTGCTTGTACAGTGGATTGGGTTCCTGCTGTTGCTGATCAGCCCTGAAAGAAGGATCTGTTGGAAAACCCCAGAAATATTCTGTACTGCAGTAGTACCAATGTTGTGTCAGTAGGCCAAGCGACATAATGGCGGCATTGCTCTCTTCAAATCTCTCGAGAGGCAGATCTGCTTTTGCACCAAAGTGGCATGACCCTTCAAAAGCAGAATGTAAGCCCGGAAGTTCATAGCATCATGACTAAGTGAGATAGATGCTGTTGGGGGTCTCCCATTTCAAGGCCTAATTGAATGACTAGCTTAACTGCAGTCTGTAAGTCCATGAAGTGAAGTTTGATTTGTTCTGGCAAGGTTGGGATGACAAGTTATGCCATGTCCCAGAGAGTGTGGGTATAGTGGCCCATCAGGCATGTGGAACTGAGGAATTTGAGAGCCATGCCTCCGCCAACAATGATTTCTTTGCGAACTATTCTTCTTTTTCTTTTTTTTAGACTCTCTGTCTGATGGTGTAGCAGGAAAAATACCTGGTGGGAGTTTATAGGAGCAAGAACTTTGATGACAAGTCTTTCCTGTGACTGATGTGCTGGTAAGAAGGCAGGGCCACCAGGCTCCAGCTATTCCTTATGGCCACTACTCTATTGATGGTGGAAGATGGCGAAGGCATCTACCAAGCAGTAGGAACCATCTGTTAAGAGCTTCACTGAAGAAGGAGCAGTTGGATGCAATCCTTCAGTTAGAGCATTAGCTTTGGTCTGAGTGGAGGGAAGTGGGAGATCAAAGACCCTAGCACCTTTTTGAATAACTGTGGGATATGAGGTGACCTCAGGAGGGGGCAGGCCTGTTGGGTAGCTCAGGTGATATGTCAAGGCTACTGGTGTCTATAAGCGCTGTATAATCTGGATCTATGGTGACAGACTTCACATCACTGTCCTTAGTATCTAAAATGGGATAATAAAATGGGTCACAGCTTCCAAAGTAGTGTCCTTCTTCCATGAGAAGGAGAGGGGGAGGATGTTGGGGGGGATGGAGAGGAGGACTCCAGGATGGCGCTTTTTCCAAGTGGCCGTAGTAGAGTCAGCACCACCTACTAGCATAAAGAGCTACTGAAATGTTTCTGAATTCAGTCTGACCCCTGGGTTATTCAAAAGGTGAGAAATCTTCTAGTATAAGTATCTATCAGCAAGGCAGACTTCTGGCGGAGAGCAGCTAAGATGACATCTACTAGTTTCATGGGCAGATTTAATCCGCTCAGCTGGTTCCACTCAATGTCCAAACATGGAGGAGTTGGTTGTGGATGTTCAGGTACAGAAACCTGCAATTTCTTGGAATAATACGTCCACTCGAAGCAGTATGTGGAGAGGGGGATAGGTGCTCAGACACAGGGGATCATATGCCAGACCCTACAATCTAACCAGGGACTATCCAAATGATAGCTCTCCCAACATTTTCTGAACTCTAGAAAACATGCAGCAGAGTCAGACACTCATAAAGAAGACCTGAGTCCCAGAGTGGACAAACATGTCTTTCATGAAACCTTGAGGGGAAAATTAAACAGCGCAAAATGCTCGACAAAGGGTGTTCTCAGACTTAGCGAAAAAATCTACCCCAGGCATGCCCACTGGGCAAATACTCCCTTAACCATATCCGAATGCAGCTGCCACTCCTGGTCAACTAGATGATGTCGGCTGAGCTTGTTCACTCGGACATCCAAGGACCCTGGCAGGTGGATGAAATCCCCTAAAGCTCCAGCCAGCACCATAGTCTCAGGGTTTCTTGGCACAGCGCATGCAACCTCTACTGCCCAGTTTGCAGCAGTGCCCCAGGGCCATTGTGTTGTCTATCAGAACTTGCAAAGGACAACACTCGATGGAAATCAGAAAGGTTTTGAGGCTCACAAACACAAATGTGATGTTCAAGGGAGAGCAGAGGTCTCTGGTGTCCACTCTGACACGTAGCTCAGTAACCCACACCTGATGAATACATCACCACTGTCAGCTTCTGATGGGAAGAGCCACCTTACTCAACACTTGGATGTTGTCTTAGAGGAACACCTAGTGTTCAGCCCACAGAAGACAGAATTACCATTGCAGAGCCTACAAGTGCCAGAGGACTTGGAGCTCCAGTAGAATACATAAGGCCAGAAGATCAACACGCCACAGAACCGTAATGAGCAGAACACAAGACATCAGGATGATAGCCCGAATGCCAAAGGCTCACTATAGCAAGGTCTTGGACACTGCCATTTTCACAACAGCTTATGTAAAGGAAGTCCTCTGCACTTGTCATAGGTGGGACTTCAGTTTAGTGATTTAGAACACTGCAGAAGAAAGGAGTGAGATGGTCATCCACAGGTGGTCCATGACTGACTGTGATCAGCAAGCAGTTGGCAAGGCATGGGAACACATGTACTCCTGACCTGGAAACATGGACCACAAACATCACCATCACCTCTGTAAACCCACTGGGAGCTGAGGTGAGACCGAAGGGCAGGACAGTAACCTCAAAATGGTCTTCCCTGCCAGGAAAAGAAGGAAACACCTGCAGAACAGCAGGAAGAGAACATTATAGTATGCAAGCTGCAGGACCAAGGACAACACCCAGTGTCCAGGATCTAAGGCAGTTAGGACCTGGATCAAAGTTGGCATATTTGAATTTATTCTGCCAAAGGAAGATGTTCAAGAAATGAACATCCAAATCAGCCTAAGCCAATGGACCTTTTTGGGCACCAAGAAATAATGGGAGCAGCACCTTCCTCCTTTCTCCTTCTCAGTAACTCTCTCTATTGCTGCTTTGTCCATCAATGACTGAACCTCTTTGGAAAGGATGGAGGCATGGAGTGTCAAGTTTAGAATGAAATGCCCTACAGAAAGGGATGAAAGAAAGGGAAGAGCCGACAACCTGCAGGACTCATTAGGCTGAGGTAATCACATTACCGCTGAGCAGGTAAAAATGTACCTGGACCCCGTAATGGCCACAGATGATTCCTGAAGGGGGAATTAAAATTGTCTGGCTGCAGCAAGGGATGAAAAGACTGAAGTTTGACCCTGTTAATTGTGCCCCGGTCATCTGCCACTTCCACGCACCCTGGGAATGACAAAGGGGTGGGTGGTCTGCTGAGGGGATAAGATGACTGCCTCTGTCAATAAACTAGGCGTTGGGAGTAACCCGTGAACGTCCAGGATTGCTGATTAAACCGGCAGGCTGGAAAGAACTTGCCCCAGGACTGGGCCATGGTCGGCTACATTTAAAATGTGCTAAAGTTGAATCCGCTTCATCTCAAAACAGCCTTGAGCCATCAAAGTATTATCCAAGAGGGATGCCTGCAAATCCACAGAGAAAACTGTGATGCAACTCCATGCATGATGATGGATCAACACGTCAGTGCTATAACCTGATCAACAAAATTTGTAGGGTCCAGCCCAGCCACCAAGATATATTTTGCCACATCCTGTCCATCATGGACTGTTTGCCTGAAGGATTCACAAAACTCCTCAGGGAGGGCGAGCAAGATTTCACTCGCCATATTCCAAATAGCATCAGCATATCGGTCTAAAAAGCAGACCTTCAGAGAATGCAATTCCCAACTTGGGGGATGTGCTTCGATTTTCTATCAGGCAGTAGGAAAGACATTCCGGTTTTCTTTGCTGACTGAAGCCTGTACCACGAGAATTACCAGTGTTGGCTGCTGAGTCAAGAAGGCCGAGTTACCCAGAGCAGGATTATGGTGACTAGCGATGGGATGACTTACCGGCGACGCCAAGCAAGGATTTGATTATGCCGCAGTCAGTGTGTCTGTCAAGGCCTCATTAAAAGGCAGCAAGTCCTCTGAAGCAGAAGTTAAATGGCTAGGTTGCAAAACTACTGTAAGCATATTAGCCTTACTTTCTACCATTGGCAACTACAGTTTAACAACTTTGCTGCTTAGCGTACTATAACAGCAAAGGAGGTGCTTTCCTCAGTAAGGGGTCCAAACGAGGGTTCAATTCTGCCACTGGTAAAGTATCCAGACCACTATCATGTTGGAGTTATAAATATAACTCAATATCTAGTAGTGAGGGGGCAACAAATTGTCCAGCTCATACTCTTCTCGTTCATCATGAGGAATATTATATATCGTGTTTTTGTGTGCACCTGAGGCGGAAAGCCGGGTGTTAGGCCACTTGCAACACTTGGTTTTTAAATTCCGGAAATCCTCGTTAAATTTATTGATTTGCGCCGTATTTTAGAAGGCATTCACTGCATCCCTGCATTCCCCCACCCTCGGACAACATTGCTCACAGACCCTGATGTACTAGTGGTTCTGTGGCGGCCATATTAAGGGAAGTAGGCAATCAGTGCGCTCTAGCGCCAGACTACAAAAGGAGCCCTCGCGAGCCCTCGCGAGACTTGTGTTTTTGTGTGCACCTGAGGCGGAAAGCCGGGTGTTAGGCCACTTGCAACACTTGGTTTTTAAATTCCGAAAATCCTCGTTAAATTTATTGATTTGCGCCGTATTTTAGACGGCATTCACTGCATCCCTGCATTCCCCCACCCTCGGACAACATTGCTCACAGACCCTGATGTACTAGTGGTTCTGTGGCGGCCATATTGAGGGAAGTAGACAATCAGTGCGCTCTAGCGCCAGACTACAAAAGGAGCCCTCGCGAGACTTGTGTTTTTGTGTGCACCTGAGGCGGAAAGCCGGGTGTTAGGCCACTTGCAACACTTGGTTTTTAAATTCCGAAAATCCTCGTTAAATTTATTGATTTGCGCCGTATTTTAGAAGGCATTCACTGCATCCCTGCATTCCCCCACCCTCGGACAACATTGCTCACAGACCCTGATGTACTAGTGGTTCTGTGGCGGCCATATTGAGGGAAGTAGGCAATCAGTGCGCTCTAGCGCCAGACTACAAAAGGAGATGGGCACTACTCCGCGCAGCGGACGCGGACAGCGGCGCCGTAGTGACGCCGAAGTCAAGCCAAAGTCCTGCCCGTCTGCGCCCGTCCGCGCTGAGTCCGGGCCCAGGACCAGAAATTCTGATCTAACTACCCCCCATATGTCATTTACTAAACAACATCTTCTATCGCTGAATATCCATACTTCACACTGCCCCCAAACCATTGCGGTAGATAAGTGGACTCAACCTTTCACTTGCCTACAATGTAACCAAACAATTGTACCCTTTACAAATAAACACCCCAAAAATACTGACAGGTCACTCAAAGGAGGCCTTATAAATGCACGCTCCATGTGCAAGAACGCTCAATATGTATACGATCTTATTGCTGAAAATGACCTTGACTGCCTAATGATTACTGAGACGTGGCTCAAAGACTGGTCCAATCCCGATATAGTAAAAGCCCTACCCCCGGGCTTTCTAATTCAAAGATTGGACCGACCTCTTCAACGAGGAGGAGGACTGGCAATAATTCATCGAGACTCCCTTAAATGTTCCACCTCGGAAATATCAGAAATAAAAGAAGCAGAATGTCTAAGCTTTAGTCTGCAAGCCCACGACTCTTTTACTTTTTCCGGTTTACTAGTATACCGACCCCCTGGACAAGCAACCCTCTTCTTGGAAAGCCTTGGGGAAGCACTCGCCAATTTAATCTTACGATTTTGCTAATTTCACCCTACTAGGAGATATTAATATACATCTGGACAACTCCAATGACCCTAACACCGTATGCTTCAAAGATATCCTAAACATACTTGATTTGACAATTTTAACTGAGGAACCAACTCATAACGCTGGGCACATATTAGATTGCATTTGCTCTAATGTCAATACAATAACAGTAGCATCTCCACTGACCCAAATTTGGTCAGACCATAAATTCATCAGTTTTAACATAAAAACAGACAACAATAAAGACATTAATCCAATCCCCGGCATTAAAAGTTCAACCCCCTGCTGGAAAAAAATCATCGAGCACCCGGATCTAATGAACTGGGTACAGACAGAAAAGCGACCACCTGTGGGAAATGTGAACACTGACTATGAACACTATAAGAGCTGGATGAAATCCATTGGAGATAGATTGACAACAGGAGGAACCAAATCTAATAAGACACAAAGGAAAAAATCCGCTCCTTGGTATACCAAATCCTTAAAAGTCACTCTAAGAGAAGTTAAACTTCTAGAAAGAAAATGGCGACGCCATTACAGGAAGGTAGATAGGGAAAATTACAAGAACGCCAGGAGGAATTAACATACCTCTATCAAGCTAGCGAAAACCAATTACTATACCAACCTGATAGAATCGTCCAATAACAACCAAAAAGAGATATTCCAAATAGTCAACAGCTTCAGAAAACCTAAAATACTATCACAGGACATTCCACCGTCTCAAGCTCTTTGCGATAAAATCGCGGAATATTTCAAACAGAAAATTACCAACTTTACTAAAGAATTCCCACAGATTAGGCAGCTACATTAAACATAATGGATCCTATCTCTCCAAAAGATTTATCTGGTACCACAACATGGGACAGTTTCACCATGATCAACCTAACTGAGTCTTCTCAAGCCATTTTAAAACTGAACTCAGGCTCCCCTCTTGATCCCTGTCCACCTCTACTACTCAAGACCATAAAAGACGAGGTAAACCCAATTATCAACTCTATTCTGAACTCTTCCCTGCGAACAGGAGACATTCCCATATGTTGGAAAGTCGCAGTAGTTAAACCTCTCCCAAAAAAATCTATCCAAGACCCCACAACATTATCAAACCTTCGACCCATATCACTTCTCCCAGCACTATGTAAACTTACAGAAACATGCGTAAACAAACAGCTCACCGCATACCTGGAGAACAATAACCTTCTTCACCCTAACCAAGCGGGCTTCCGTTCCCAACATTCCACTGAATCTGCCCTCATCTTCTCAACGGAAACAATTAGGACTGCATTGGATCAGGGCAAAAGAGCTGTCCTGATCCTACTTGATTTATCCGCAGCATTCGACACGGTGTCCCACGATATTCTACTTCATCGCCTGAGTAGCGCAGGCATAGGGGGCACCGTGTTGAAATGGTTCACCAATTTTCTCAGACAAAGAAAACAAACCATCATCTTAGGGCCATATCACTCTGAGGCAAGAGAAGTTCAATCTGGGGTACCTCAGGGCTCTAGTTTGAGCCCTGTATTGTTCAACTTGTATATGGTCCCATTAATGAAACTCATCTCCTCCTTTGCTATCAGCTCAATAGCATACGCCGACGACACTCAACTAGTTTTAATTCTAGATGAGGATGCGGCAATTGCCGAACGCTCCCTTAGGGACTGTCTAGAGGCCACCTTTAAGTGGATGAACACAAATCACCTGAGATGTAACACCGCAAAGACCGAAATTCTACCCTTCGGGAAAAACAACTTGTTCTCCCCCCAAACCTGCTGGCCACCCAATGCCGAAGCCCCGCCAAGAACTATAAAAAGTGCCCGTAATCTAGGCATCAAATTTGATGAAGCATTATCTTTCAAGCAACAGACCATTGAAGTGGCTGGCTCATGCTTTAATTTCATCAAGAGCCTTCGGAAATTCTTTGATTTCCTTCCCTTATCAGCCAAGAAAACAGTAGCGGTTGCATTAATTACATCCAGGTTAGACTATTGTAATGGTCTATATGTAGGGGCCAACAAAGCCTTACTACATAAGCTGCAAATGGTACAAAACACTGCAGCAAGATTAGTGCTAAAAACATCGAAAAAGTCCTCGGCATCAGCAGCACTAGATATACTCCACTGGCTTCCCATTCAAAAGAGAATACTATTCAAACTACTGATAATTTCTTTCAGGGCATTCCACAAAACAGGTCCAACCTATCTTCACAACAAATTCAACCGCTACCACCCCGGACGTCACCTAAGATCTGCCACAGCCAACCTAATGATCATTCCAAAGTTCCGGCTGTCCACTAGAGGGGGAAAGTCTCTGACGGTCAAAGGACCAAGAGCATGGAACAAACTCCCTCCTCAAATCCGGGAAATCTCATGCGAAAGAAGATTCAGGAAAGCCATCAAAACCTGTATCTACAACCAAACAGCCACCACCTGCAAAGCCCTGGTTTAATTCTGAAACGTCTCTAGGGGTTATTATATCTCTTACCCCTCCTTTGATCCACACAAATCACATCTAGCGCCAAGATGCTCCTCGGAGCGATAGAGCGCTATATAAAACCCCAATCAAATCAAATCAAAATCAAATATTTTACATGTCTTGTATGGGATCAGAGTATTTGCCGAATATGTCCTCAAGACCTCAAAGATATTGGGGTCTAGGCAAAGGCATTGGAGGGGCGTCCTTATAATCCACTGATTCGGTTTCAGTAATCTCATAACAAGACATTGGCTAGATCTAACCAAACTCGGCTCTGGGTCAAATATCGGCATCTGGGTCAAATTTGAAATTGGTGCCTGGCCAAAACCGGCACTGCGTCCAGAAAATAAGTGGAGGCATGTAGTATGATGGAAGCAACACAAGAAAATCTCCAAGGCTGATTAGTTTCCAAACAATAGGTTTATTCCAGAAAAGGACCCATGACAGCTTCTCTCCTTAACAGCCCATAAAGTGACTGCTTCACCCCACAATCGGGAATTACACTACATTCCTTAATAGACCATTATAAGTTCAAGTAAGGAAAAGAACACACTAACATAACACCAGAATACTTTACATACTAAACAGCCCCCGTTTTCCCCAAAAATAATAAAAGGAAAAAATGATAATTAAAACAAAAACTGAAACTCAATAAGTAATATAATCTTTCAATCTTACAGGTGCAGACAACACTATTCTACGGCGAGTTGGTACCATTACATGTCGAATCCCAGAAGCAGACGGAATTGTGACCTCAATTTTAACTTCGGCAGCAGAAGAACAATCGCCACCAGCAGCCCTAATAAAGGGACGGTCACCACTATTCTCATCTCCAACCTCTCTGAAATGCAACCACCCCTCACCATCATGCTCACTTACATTCTTAGTCAAAAACCTTTCACCAATGATATTGGCTTGTTTTCACTCAACTTAATTACAGTATATTTATTCCTCCACCTCTACTCTTCAAGTAACCGCCTTTGTAGAAATCTTAACCACTTTAGTAGATTTGGACAGTCTACATTCACCTTTCAACACGTTTCTGGGTTAATTAAAACCCAATCACCAGGAAACATACACTTTTCCTCCACACCCTTTTTTTCTGTCAAAATACATTTTTCCAACTTCTTGCTTAGATTGGACATGTTCACGAATCTGCTCCAAATTCACATAACCAAAACGCTGAACTAAATAGTCTTCTAGCCAATCTGTGTTTAACAGAGCAAAAGGCTTTCTACCTCTTAATAAAACAAAAGGGGCAAACACCAGTAGTACTATGCGAAGTGGTTTTATAGAGCAACACTTTCTGCTGTAAATATTCAGCCACATTCAAATTATTAGCAACTGCAGTTTGTACTCCTTTAAGCATAGAGGGCTCTTTCCACTAAACCATTGGATGATGGGCTATATAGGGGAACTCTAACATGCTTAGTTTCTCAGGAGTGAAGAAAATTCGGCATTGCATTAGAAATGAAATAAGCCCCATTATCAGGAACCAACTCCTTAACAGAGCCCTCCCGATAAAAAATATGTTCAAGAAACCTAATCGCATTTAACGAATCTAGTGTTGCCACAAAAGCAAAATATTAACATTTAGAAAACTAGTCAATGGCAACAATGAGGTATTTATTACTGTCACCTAACATTTTGTACGGACCAGCATAATCCACTCCAATTTTCTCCCACGCTCCTTTCGGCCATTCAAAAAGACACAACAGTGAAGTGGAAAGTTTCCAATGCTTATCTGAGCATAAACATTCACAACAGCACTCAACATACTTCTTAACCTGCCCATCAATGCCAGGCCACTAGTAACACTGCTTAATTTTTTTTTTTTTTACTTTAGGAGACATACCCAAATGTCCAATGTGCACACCATCATTTTATCCCTTAATCCTACTGGAGGGAAAAAACATCTTGTCTAACAACAATGTCATTCACAAGAGATAATTCAGCAGAAACCTAAGAAAATGACCTTAATTTCGAACTTATTCTTCTATCACAAGGCCATCCCTTCACCAGGTATTTCTGTACTCAATTTTAAAACGTCATCTTTATCACAGCATGAATTCCATTCTGCCTCAGCAATAAGAAATTGAGAAGTAGTAATAGTCATGACACATTAATCCTCATCTTGGTATTTTAAAGTAACTTCATCATCTTTAATAAGTAGGCAAGATAAACAGTCCGCTCATAACATTTTTGCCACCAGGAATATATAACATCTCAAAATTGAATTCCTGGAGTCTTGAAAGAAACCTGATCAAACGGGAAGAAGCTTGATTAGACCAACTGCTGCCCAACATGTATATCAGAGGTTTGTGGTCAGTGACCAAATCGAACTTCGTTGAACAGATCTACATCTTGAATTTTTCAGCTACCCATGAACACGCAAAGGACTCCCTCTCAATAGTGCTATATTCCTGTTCTGCTGCACTGAGCATCCTAGAAGCAAACGCAATGGTTCTTCCTTAACAAACTCGCTAAGTACAGCACCTAAACCCTTGGTGCAGGCATCAACAGGGATAACATAATTTTCTCCTTGCATTAAAGGTCTAATGGCAGTTGCGTTGATAATTAAATTCTTGATGCTATCAAAAACCGACTAAGCTTCATCTGACCATACACATTGCACTTTTATTTTTATAGACTCCTTAAATGTTGTACTTTAAAAGCATACTGCTGTATAAATATTGCGTAATATTCACTAAGACCTAAGAATGATCGGAGAGTGTCTTTATCCTCAGGAATGGGTGTTGCACTAATGGCGTTTAAAAGACTACCCTTAGGTTGTATTCCTTCTGATGACAAATTAAGCCCAGACAATCAATACTGCTTTCCACAAACTTACATTTCTCACAATTAAGTCCTACCAGATTTGTTAAACTTCATCATGACTGTATTTATTTCTTTTTTAGTGTTTTCTATAGCGCAAACATGACCCTGCAAAGGGTGTCAGAGCGCTTTACAAGAGCATATCAACAATCCGAAAAGTTACATATTACAAGACATTACTAGTTTACGACATTTACACTTCAGGAAAGCATATAAACATATATAGCAGTCAACAGATAGATTACCATAAAGCCTCTTGAACTATAAAACCATAAGCAAAGATATATTCTAGTCCATAACTGGATAATGAGCTGCTAGGGTGAAATTTAAAATAACATGACAGGTTAATATACAGACGTTCAGCTATAAGGACTTAGGGGGGAAATTTCCTCATATAAAACGATTTTGCTTCCTTTTTGAATGTTGCGATGGATGGAATTCTTCTAATGTTAGGGGGGAGTGTGTTCCAAATTCTCGGTGCAGCCCCCGAGAACGCTCGGCCATAAGTTCTTTTCTTACAGAAACGAGCAGGTTTCAGTAGTATTTCCGCTTTGCTCCTGGAGGATCGGGTCCCTCCTGAAAGCGTGAGCTTCTGAGCAAGGTAGACTGGAGTTTTGTTGTGTATTGCTTTATGGGTGATGCATGCCAGCTTGAAATGAATTTGTGCTTCGAAGGGCAGCCAGTTGAGGGCTTTCAAGTGAGGGGAGATTGGTCGAATTTTTTTGATCCCGCTATAAGTCTTGTGGCTGCATTAAGACATGCTTTCAATGGGGATGTTGAGATCTTGGGAGCCCTGCCAAGGTAGTGCAACCATATTTGATCCTTGATATGACCAGTGCCTGAACTGCTGTTTTGAGGTCTGCTTTATTTAGAAATGGTTTTAGCTTTCGCATGTAGCTTAAGTGGAACCTTGCGTTTTTTGCCATTGTGTTGATATGTGCTGACATGTTCAGGTTTTTGACCAGAATGATACCCAGTGATTTAGTCGAGTCAACAATCTTCGGAGTGCACTTTAGAGCAGTGATGAGCTTGGACCATTCTGCTATAATTATTTTGCTTTTCTGGGGTGTAATCTGAGGATTTTGCTTCAGGTGGTTCTTGGTTAGCCATAGAAGGGTTCTCGTTAGCGCTTGGTTCATTGTCTTTATATCATCGGTCGAAGTGACCTTGATGTACAGTCGAGTGTCATCAGCATACATGTGGAAAGCAATGTTAGCTATTTGTAGTATTTCCATAAGAGGTTCTACGAATAGATTGAAAAGTGCCGTAGATAGCGTTGACTCTTGCGGAACTCCTATAGTATTATTGGTTGCGCTTGAAAGGGTTTGGTTGACAATTAATTTTTGCGATCTATTCTCAAGAAAGGAGCTAAACCAGGTTAGAACTCTACCCTCAATTCCCATTCTGTTTTTCAACCGATCAAGTATTTTGGCATGGTTCACCGTATCGAAAGCTGCCGACAGGTCCAACAAGATTAAGAGGCATTTTTCGTTCTGGTCGAGAGCCAGTAATGAGTCATCTACTATGTGCAGGATTGCAGTTTCAATACTGTGGTTTGGACGGACACCGGATTGGCAATCATTTAACAGCTTGAAATCAGAGATATGTAGACTCAGTTGTTGTTGGACACATTTTTCCAGATTTTTAGCTAACATGGGAATAATAGTTACAGGTCTGAAATTGTTCGGATCTGAGGGGTTCTCTGTAGGTTTTTTAAGGAGAGGAATGACTTGCCCTGTTTTTAAGCAGGCCGGAATTTGGCCTTGTGATAATGAGGCATTAATGACCTTAGTCCAAGACGGGATTAGCAGGTGGTTTATGGAAGACGAGCACTTTGCTGGTAAGGGATCGTTATAGTGATTGTTAGGTTTAGTGGTCGACATGATCTTTGAAATGTCTAATTCACTGACCGGTATAAAACCTGACCATCGGGCATTGTTTTTAGGTTTGACTAATTCTTGTTCATACAGAACTTCATTCCACGTGCCCTTCTCGTTTTCAATGTCTTCAGCTGCTTTTTTGAGTCCCCCCTCCAATGAGTTAGCTTTGTCTGTAAAGAAGACCGAGAAATCTTCACTATTTAGGCTTGTTTTGGAAATGACTGGTGCCACTTTGGCCGATTTATTAGATTGTTCTTTAGGTGGATCGAATAATTTCCTAGGTCTGTTTACTGCGTTACCAAATTCTTTCCTGAAGAATTCTTTTTTTGATTTAATAATGCTTTTATTATATGCTTCCCTGGATTGTCTAGTAGGATTAGATGGGGCGAAGAAGGGTGTTGTCGCCATTTACGTTCTGATAGTCTCAGTGACCTTCTTTCTTCATTAAGGGCACCATTGAACCACAGGTTTTTGTCTTTGACCGAGACCCTTTTCAGTGTTAGCGGGGCTATGTCCTCAATAATGCTGTACATTGATTTGTTATAATGCAGTGTGAGTAGGTATGTAATAGTAAAATGCTTGAATACCATCAAGCCCATCAAAAATGTGATCCATTAACCTTTAAAAAAAGCTTGCAGCAGATGCAACCTAAACGGTAGCCATTTGTACCTGTGAGCGCAAAATGGGGTAATGAATGAGGTCAGGGGTTGAGAATTCTCAGTCAGAGGAATCTGGTGGTAGGCGGATCTGAGAGCGATGGTTGAAAATACTTCACCAGAACCTAATTTTGAAAGCATATAATGAATTTTAGGGAGAGGATGACAGTCCACTAAAGTATAACAGTTCAAAACTCTCAAATCCGCACATAAACGGATCTGATCTGTTTTTTTACGGGCAAACACAGCAGCAGAAACCCAATCTGACGAGGCAACAGGAGTAATAATACCATGACTGCACATATCATCTAATGAATCATTCAATTATTTACGCACAGACAAAGGTACAGGCCTAACTTTTTGCACAACAGGAAATGCATTCGTTTTAGCTTAATCAAATGTTCAAAAACTTTTATAAAAACCAATCTTTTCACTTAAAACATGGGAATATTTTCCTAATACAGTGTCAAGTGTCCTGTCTTCAAAATTTCTATTTACCTCTGCTATAGATGACACATGCACATCGCCTACAACAAAAGGATCATTGCAACCAGGTCTAAGGATGATACCTAATCTTGCTTCATCTTGCCACCCCAAAATATCACGTCCATTCACTGATACACAGACTTTCGTAAAAATACTTCTACCTTTGAAAGTAACAACATCGTTAAATATCCCTTCATAAGAATATCATATTCCCAAACGACTTAGGATTGACATCCGCAGGAATCAACAATTGCCTAGACCACAACTTTTCAAAAGTTTTATCAGCAAGAATAGTAATGGGTGAACCCGAATCCGCCATTACACCCAAGTTAACGGTACCAGTAGTTACATCACAAATGGGCCCTCTGCACCGTTTTCTGTGACCCTTCACTGTGTTAAACATCCATAGTGAGTAATACATTATTCAGAGACTTGCATAGTTTCTCCTCATCCACATCAACCTAGTTTACTTTAGTTCTCTTACATTTAGTGCATCTTTTACCTTGTGCAGGACATGAAGCACTATAACCAATGTGAGATTTCGACCCACATCTATAACATACAGCCACTTTTTAAGCTGTGTTCTTTTTTAATACATTCTTGTTAATAACAGCATTCACTTCCATATCATCAACATTTCTTATGGTATCAACATGTGGAGCAACACATGTATCACCAATCTTGACTCTAAGATCCTCTGTAAGAATCTTAGAAGATATGACAGAATGTTCAATGCTGCGGGCAATACCCATGACCTCATCAATGGATGGGTTCTTGAATGTTAAAATATTTTCTTGGATCTTTTTATTATAGCAACTAAAAAACAATTGATCACGTAAGGAAATGTCAAGAATAGGCCCAAACTCACACTTAGTGGCTAAAACTCCAAGCACTGCTAAGTAATACTCAATTGACTCATGAAACATTTGCTTTTGGTTTCGAAGAAATTGTGCCTCTCAAGTATAACTGAAGGTTTGTATGTATACTGTTTAGACAACCTAGCGATAGCTTATAAATATACACCCCAACTTCAGAAAGAGGTGGACATACCTCAGGTAAGTTATCAAAATTGTGTTGACCAGTATCACTTAAATGATTAAGTAATAAAGCAGCAAGATGAATAGACTTCTACTTAGAAGCGTCTATAGCCACCAGGTAGTTTTTAAAAACACTAAGCCATTTCCTCCATGGCATTGATGGTTTTCCGGGATTCTGCAAAAATGGAGGTGTTTGCACCACATTGCTTGAAGAAGCCATTAATAAACAAGTACCACAATGTAAAATAGGAAATAAAATAGATATCTCATAAAACTGAAACAGGCAGGGTTTATGAAGTGTTCCTGTCACTGAATAAATATTATAGGTTGAAATCGTGAGGTGTGCCCGTCACTGAAAAATCGACATGAAGATCAGCAGCAGAGACCAGTAGAATCCATTAAGTGTGCTTTTCACTGAACAAAGGAAATTAGCTGGTATTTTCTAAGTTTGATATGAAGCGTGAGTTCCACTTCCGAGAAACACGAAGGATGAAATGCTTTGTTTACACGTTTATATGGCCGCCAGTATACATGCAAAAAGAGCTTTTTATAGAAAGTAGGGCATGTTATGAAGATGAGCTGCTTGCAGATGTGCAGAACGTTCGAAGTGACCAAGCAATCTATGACGATTAGAGCTTGTAGAACAGACAAGCTTTGTCGCAATGTGTGGAGCGAGATACAAACTGTCACGTGGGGATGTGGCGTGAAGACAGCAGCACACGCAATGAAAAGTGCTGGTTTTCATTGCGAAATACAGATGCCTCGCTCAAGCCTTGAACAGATCGGCAGTCACCAACAGTAACTAACGGTAAAAAACCTTATCAATACCCTTCAGTTCCAAAATCAGATCCAAGGTAACACCACCATGCTTCCATCCAACAACTCCAGAAACTATCCAGACAGGTTATTAAAAAAACAGTTCCACAACAAGTTCTCAGCAGAGAATATCCAATGACAGAAAAAATTCAGAAATCAGCAGGGTGTCGGTGGGTCCAGGATCGCCACAATCACTCATCGCCAAATAAATGTAGTATGTAGGAAGCAACACAAGAAAAACTCCAAGGCTGATTAGTTTACAAACGATAGGTTTATTCCAGAAAAGGACCCATGACAGCTTCCCTGCTTAGCAGCCCATAAAGTGTCTTCTTAAGCTCACAATCTAGAAGTACACCAAATCTCTTAATACAACATCATATGCTCTATTAGGGAAAAGAACACACTAACATGACACCAGAATACTTTACATTCTACAAGACACAGCCCGGCATCTGTGAATGATTGTGCACAGGTCTAACGGGGGCAGTCAGCACCTGGGCAGAATCTGAAAGCAGAAATCCAACTACGTGTCTTGGCATCTCTACAGGGCACAAGGTGCTGCAGGGCGACCTGGAATCAACCAGAATCTATGGAGCCCAAAGGAGCACAAGGGGGACCAGGAAACATCCAGAAAAGCTGCAGCAGCACCCCCTTGAATACCTCAACAGCCTATGGAATCGAGGATGGCCTGGGAAATTCGGGGCGCACCAGCTCCAGTTATGCAATGGAGTCAGAGTCGGATAAGTCGCACATAGTGGAGCCCCCCCTTTAGGGTAGATGAGTGTGCCTCCCTGCTGCCAGTGCAGCAACTGTGAAAAATAAAACGGTAATAAAATGAATTACCGTTTTATTTTTCACTGCTTCCAGCCCCAGCAATGTCTGGGGGCAGGGCATCGATGCGGACTGGCAGCAGGAAAGTGAAGCTCACACCACCAAATTACACTGCGCAAGTCAATTTGGCTGGCTGTCTAGGGATGGCCAGCCTGACTTGCACAGTCTAAACCTCTCCCCCTAGCTGTCTCAGAAAGCTGGGTGGAGTGCAGGCACAGGCCTCCTGTGCCTGCTGGAGCGTCAAGGCAGCCTGCTCCAGCCAATCCAGACGCTGCTCTCCTGTTGCACATCAGCAGCATGAGAGCAGCATTGGGATTGGCAGAAGGGGGGAGGTTGCCTGAGGCTCCATGAGGTGCAGACGTGCTGAGAAAGAAGAAAAAGACGGAGGAGAGCAGAACACTGGTAAGTTACTTCTTTTTTTTTATTTTTTTTTTATATATTGGTCCCCACTTGGTTTGGCTCATGGTCCCATTAGCAGTCCAGTGTTGAGGGTCACTGCCCACCACTGATCAGACAGAGTCAGCCCTTACAGCTAAAGGCGCAATCTCTCCAAGAAGTGGGAGCAATGAGGGGTGGAGAGGATCTGCGAGTTGGAGGTGTCAATGTGGGGTGGAATCCATCTCGACTTCTTGCATCGAGATTTGCCCTCGGACTTAGTCTTAGACTTACAGGAGGACAGGGACCTCAAAGGGAAACAAAACATGGAGACGTAACAGGCCCGCAACTTGGAATAGTATTATTTCTTGTGCTCGGTGACGTTCATCTTTGATCCTTTTTCCCTGATGGCTGACAGGTGCTTCAGGAAGATTTTGTCGCATTACTTTGAATCATGGACCTGGCACACAAAAGACAGATGTCACATATAACGGATATCTCCTTCCTGCAGGTGCAGCATGTTTTGGAGCCTTTAGCTTCAGGCCAAATATCGTTAGCATACTGTCATAGAAAAAGAAAATGTTGGGTAAGTCGGTAAAGAACGGCCAAAGATCGGGAGCAGAGCTTCTTGTCAGCACTGAAGGGCACAGGAGAAAAATACACAAAGTCAAAGTGCAGGGAAGGCACCTGTATAAGGATCTGCACCACCACTTCTAGAGGTGTGGCAGTGTCACCACATAATCTGATCCTGGCAGCTACCAGCGCCAGAGCAATTGCTAGTAAAGTTTCCAGATTCTGTTTGTGCCTAGGGTAATTTGAAAGATGATGGATCTGCAGTCAAAAGTATCCATCACAGAATCTCCTTTAGTAACTATTCAGTACAGATGACAGACGTCCTGTTCTTTAGCACATAACTGAGGTCTGTCCAATGCTGTATCCTCTTTATTATAGTCTTTGTTCTCCTTTGTAGCTTCTGCCATCTCTTTTAGTGAAATCAGCTGAGTGAACTTCTTCACCCAAAATGTCTTAGTGTGTAACAGGTGCCTTGTTTTATATGGTGATACAAACACATCGATGTACAATTTGGAAATTCTGCAGTAGGACAAAGTGATTCCATTTATATGGGATCATGCAGTCAAGTTTTTCCCATAAATGGTGAAGCATGTTATTAGGCAAGTTCAGCAAAGAAAAGGAGTTCAGGGATGCCTTCTTTATGCATGGTGTGGTAGGCTCGCATTTATAACTCTGAAAATAATTATTTGAGCAAAACTATCCAGTGATTTTAAGGGAAGAAACATGGCTTTTACCAAGAGGGATGGCACAGCATTGCCCAAATAAAAGCTCAACTTCACTGATTTTGTTACAGACATGGGCTTTACAGAGGAAAAGAAACAGGACGTTTGTCTAGCCAGAGCAGGCTTATGCGAATACTGAGATTTAGACTCAAGATCCACAACATTATTTGAAATACAGGGGGGCGTGGCTAGCAGCCGATGGAGACGGTCGCAGCCTAGCGAGGCTCCCGACCCTCAGCCCGTGATCCGCCGTTAATCCTGTCTTAGACCCGGGATCCCCGTGGAAATCGGGTCGATCCCGGAGCCAATTCCCCGGTCTGTTCCGGTGGGGAAAGCGCGCCGCAGAACCCAACACAAAGGGCGCTGAGGGGCGCGGAGTGCCCGAGACGGCTGTGGGCAAGATGGCGGCGTCCTTAGCGGCCGCCGAGGAGTGGTGACGACCCTGCCCCTGAGATCCTGCGGCCACGGAGAGGGGAGCCGCGCAGCACTGGGCTGCTGGAGAGTGGTTGCGGCCGCCCGAGCGCCGGCGGACCCTGAGGTCAGTGCGAGCTCTGATCGGGTGCGGAGCTCTGGCGGGGCTCCGCCCACTGCTGCAAGGGGCTTACTCTGGGCCCCGGCTTTGAGGCCTGCGGTCCCTGTGGGTGCTGCCGGGCCCTTCGACGGCACAGTACGCCTTTGAGTCACGACTGGCCTTGACTTGGGGGAGCCCTGCGGAGGTACCAGGTGCGGACATTGCCCTGGGGACGTCCAACCTCCCGGGGGAGATTCTCTGTGGCCCGACAGCGGGGCCTGTGCTTTGATTGGGCGGCTGCCTGACCCGGGCCTCGCATGAACGGTGCCGCTGTCTCTGCGAGGGGCCTGGAGGGGCATTGACTCGACCGCAGCACCATCGCCCTGGACCCGAGTGCCAAGACCGGGGGGGAGGAGGACACCCGCTGTGGAATTGCGCATCCTACATTTTCCACCCCGACTCTGGCCCCAGGACTTACTTCCTTCCTGGAGGGTAGCGACAGATCGTCAGCACCGCTGTAAGCTGAGGTGAGCTTAAAGAGTGTGGACCGAGAGACTAGGTCAGCTGGTGGACCCAGGTGCGGACCCCTGTCGCCAGGTTGCCGGGGCACCTGGGGTGCGCCATTTTGGACCTCCGCAGGGCGGCCCCCCAAAGATCCGGCTCTCACCTGACGTCGGTTAGCAGCGAGACCACCTTGGGGTTGGCGGCGGACTATTGCGAGGGACGTCGTTGCCTCTGGTTCACCCCTGTGAGACCGGAATTGCCAGGAGGTGCAGGATGGGAAAGACTAAAGGACCCAAGGGGGACGGGAGCCCAGCCGCGGAAACGCCGGAAGACTCCTCACAACCCCCCACGGAGCTCCAACTGATGCAGGACCGGATACTGAACGCCATTGCTGCCACGAAGGAGGCCCTACAGCACGACATTGGTCAAGTAGCGACGGGGCTGGGGCTCTTACGCGCAGATCATGCAAAGCTGCAGGACAGGGTCAAGGCCACAGAAGTTGCCTTGCAGGATGTCGTACCGGCCCATAAATCTATGGAGGGGCGACTCACAGAGGCAATGGGGCGGATACAGGCCCTAGAGAAGAGAGCGGAGGACGCTGAAAACCGCAGTCGGCGGAACAACGTCCGTCTGGTGGGCCTGCCGGAAAAAAAAGAAGGTACGGACATGGTGGGCTACCTGACCGACTGGTTACAAACTGTGGTTGCCCCGGAGGGCCTATCTCCCTTCTTCACGCTGGAGCGGGCGCACCGCGTGCCTTCCCGTCCCCCGCGCCAGGGTCTCCCGCCGCGCCCGGTGGTCATCAAATTGCTCCACTATAAAGACAGAGACTGGCTCCTTCAGCGGGCCAGGGATGCGGGCCCATTCCAGGTGGACAATTGTAAAGTCACGCTATTTCCGGACTACACGTTTGAAACCCAGAAGCAGCGGACCTCCTTCCTCTCCATCAAAAAGGAACTGCGCACCGAGGGACTGCAATATTCCCTGCTGTTCCCAGCCAAGCTGCGAGTGATAGTGGATGACAAGGCGCTGTTCTTTGAAACTACGGCAGATGCCTGGACCTGGTGGGACTCCTACAAGGCGGGCACAGACGGGGCTCGTATTAGAGCCGAGGAGGAGGGCCAGAACTATGCGGTCAGGCGATCGAGAAGACTCCGAGGGCGCCATCGGGGATCCAAGAAGCCGTCAACATCGCAAACGGCAGAGGAACGGAGAGCGGCGTTGCAGGCGGTTCAGGAGGTGTCGGGATCGGCACCGGTCCACTCAGCGAGAGAATCTGCCTCAGAGGCCCTGGCCACGGGATCGGACACTGACTTCTCGGGGCTGGAGGGTGCTAGGGGCCCGAAGGTCACCCCCCAGACTTCGGGGGAAATCGTTGCACCCTGACAGCTGTCCGCGCTTTCTGAGAGAGGAGAGCCTGACGGCGGCGCCCCCCCATGAACATTGGAACAGACTAATGTGAGACTTTTCTTTCATGAGTCGCATTGGGTATTGTGGGGCGGTGGGACATGGGAACGAGGCTTGAAAGGTTTAGTAGACAGCTCACGCGCCACAGGGCCCATAAGGCCTCCGTGGTGATTACCACGGGCTACAAGTTTACGTGAGCACGTTTGCTCGCTAGTTTGGATGGGAGCCTCTACTTTGCAGTTGGGTCCTGTTCTGGGGGAGGGGGGTCCTGGAGTAGTTGGGGTGACTCGAGGTACATTTGGGGTCGGGTGGTTGGGCGGGGAGTTGGGGATGGGAGGCGGTTGGACGGTGTCTGGTGTCCGGAAGCGTAAGTTTATTGATTTAATTTGCACCGGCTGGGGAGATGGCTAATATGGGTTCGTTGAAATGTGTGTCCTGGAATGTGCGGGGACTGAATTCCATGACAAAGAGGCACAAGGTACACGCCTACCTGGTCCGCAGAGGGATTCATATTGCCTTCCTACAAGAGACCCATTTAACTAAAAAGGAGGGCGCAGCACTGCAGAGGAGATGGAGGGGCCAACTGTTCCACACCACGTACTCGGCATTTGCCAGGGGAACACTACTTTGGATCCGAGCAGGGGTTCCCTTTCAGGTTACTAGGCACTCAGTAGACCCTGAAGGGAGGTATGTGGTAGTCGAGGGTTTGCTCAGGGGTCGTCAGTTAACACTTTGCAGCGCCTATGCGCCTAATGTAGAGCAGGCATCATACTTCACTAGGCTATCCAAACAGTTAGCTTCTTATTTAGCGGGGTCAGTGCTGCTGGGGGGGGATTTCAATTCAGTGGAGGACGCCAATCTCGATAGGTCACACCCACCTCTACACGCATCCCCAGTTCACAGACTAGCAAAGCACAGATCGAACTGGCAGGGGATGTGGGACCTGACAGATGCATGGCGCACTCAACACCCAACTGATAGAGATTATTCCTTCTATTCGGGTATGCACGACCTCCACGTTCGCATAGACGCTTTCCTATGCTCCCAGTCGGTGTTGCCCATGGTTGCCCGAACCGAATACCTAGCACGCACGATCTCGGACCATAATCCCCTGCTTCTCACGTTTGCCTGGATGAATGAAGTTTCGCCAATCCCAACGTGGCAGCTCCATCCGGACACGTTGGACGACCCGCCATTCAGTGGAGCGTTAGAGGGTAGACTGTCCCAATACTTTGCCGAGAATGAGGGAACTGCCTCTTCCAGGGCAGTGGAATGGGATGCGCTCAAGGTAGTAGTACGGGGGCACTGTATTGGGAAGTTCGCGGGCATACGGCGAACACTAGTCGAAGACGTGGACAAGGCCGAGAAAGCCCTGAGAGTGGTGGAGGTACAACGGCCCAGCCACCCCGACATGCAGGATAGGGTATGCGCAGCGCGAGAGGCAGTGGCGGTGGAGGTGGAACGCCTTCGCTGTTTTGATCACAAGACATACTTAACCAAGGCACTCGCTGAGGGTGATAAGACGGGGACGCTCCTAGCCTGGCTGGCAAATCCCAGCAGGGGTGCTGCCCCAATATTATCCCTGACCGCTGCGGACGGCACCGCGTGTAGCACCCAGCCAGACATATTGCAATGCTTTAAGGCATATTACGAGCGACTGTATAGGGGAGGCCCGGTAGACCAAACCGAGATGTTGGAGACCTTGTTGTCTGAGATACAACTGCCATGCCTAGAGCCGGATCAGGCAGAAGCCCTCGGGGGCCCAATTGACCTAGCGGAAATTAGGGGGGCCATAAAAAGAATGGCACGCAGGAAAACACCGGGAGTGGACGGTCTGCCCATTGAGTTCTACGGCAAATACATTGATATCCTAGCCCCACGGCTCCAAATAATATACAATGAGGCGAAAGAGAGGGGGGTACTGCCCTGCTCGATGCGCGAGGCGCTCATGATCCCCTTGCTCAAGCCGCGTAGGCCCAGCTCTGACCCGGCATCCTACAGGCCACTGTCGATGCTAACGACGGATTATAAAATCTTGAGCACTATACTGGCCACTAGGCTGATGGCCCATATGCAAGACTTGATCCACAAGGATCAATCGGGCTTTATACCCGCTAGAAATACATCTCATAACATTCGCAGGTTGCTGAGGCTGGTGGCGGACCCTCCGCCGTCCGCCAGAACCCCTATGGTGATGGCGATTGACATTGAGAAAGCCTTCGACAGCCTGGACTGGACCTACCTGTACAGGGTGCTGCGGGGCTTTGGCATCGGGGATGACTATGTGCGGTGGACGGAAGTGCTATATGCGTCGGCGGGCGCTAGGGTGCGAGTGGGAGCGTTGATATCGGATAGGTATGCAGTGCATAGGGGTACTAGACAAGGGTGTGCACTCTCCCCCTTGCTGTTTGCCCTTGCGATCGAACCGTTAGCGGCACTGGCTAGGAAAGGCGACTCCTACCGAGGACTGGAGGTAGACGGGGTGCACCACCACATATCGTTGTATGCAGACGACCTCCTACTGTTCCTGGGGAATGCCGAGGAGGCGGTGGACGGGGCGAAAGACCTGCTAGCGCGTTTCGGGGATGTATCGGGACTGAAGGTGAACTGGGCGAAGACTTGCCTCTTTCCTCTCCGGAGGGCGGAAAGGTGTCCCCAGACCCATCCCGAGCTCCGCTGGGAGCCGTCCTGTCTGCCCTACCTAGGGGTGTATATCTACCACGAACCCGCGGACCTGCTGGAAGGCAATATTAACCGTTGCATCCGGACGCTGCAGGGTAACATGCTTTTCTGGGCCACCCTCCCTTTGTCTCTATCAGGCCGAGTCTCGCTGCTTAAAATGATCGCCCTGCCGCGGTTATTGTACTTCTTCCGCACCCTGCCTGTGTGGATACCGGGCACCGTCTTCCGACGACTAAAGTCCCAAGTAGTGTCTTTTCTGTGGGGAACTGGCAGGCGGAGAATAGCCTTAGCAACCCTGACCCGCCCGAAGAACGAGGGCGGTCTCGCGGTCCCTGATTTCGAGTTTTATTATTTAGCTGCCCAACTGCAGTTCCTCACGCAGGAGGTGGCAAGGGTATACCGGGGCCCGGAGCAGGAGAGGGACACTGGCACCCCCCGCCATGTGTTGGCATACATCGCCCTGCAACAGAAGCTGACACTCAGGGACCTATCTCAAGAGGAACGAACACTGAGGCTATGCTGGAACCGCGTGCAAAAGCGTGCTGGTCCCGGACACCCGTACGCGCCCGAAATCCCGCTGGGTATGCTCACCGCGCTGCCGCATGGCGGCGACTGGTCGAACCTCCAAAGCTGGGAAGAGGCTGGTCTGCAGGTGGTGGGCGACCTCTACACTGACGGGGTGCTCGTGCCGTACCAGTCCTTACAGGAACAGTACGACCTTCCGAGAGGGGACTACCTACTGCACGCAGCTGTGGTGCGAGGGATCCAAGCGCACTGGGGTGAGGGACTGTGTGAACCCGCGACGTCGCCACCGTGTCAATATGTGATGATGGCCGCGGGAACAGTCAAGGCAGTCACATGCCTGCACTCCAGAATACTCGCGAGCACCTTGCTGCCCCTTACGCGCCTAAGGACCCAATGGGGGACTGACCTGCAGAGGGAGATCCCGGATGCGACGTGGGCCCAGTTGGTTCAGAGGCCCAGGAAGTGCACTAGAAACGCTCGGTTCCAATTGATACAGCTCTATATCCTTCATAGGGCTTACCTTACCCCGAACAAAATAGCACGATACTTTGGAGCAGCGAACGCAGCGTGTCCTAGATGCGCATTGTTGGAAGCGGACTTGCTACACATGCTGAGGGACTGCCCGCACCTGCAGGACTTCTGGAGGGAAGTGGGCGACACCCTGAACGCGGTCACGGACAGGGATCTACACTACGATGGCGCAACTACACTCTTACACTGGTTTCCACACACACGTAAGAATAAACTGACAAGCAAATTTATAGACATGGGCCTACTCCTTGCGAAGAGGGAGCTTACTAGGGGATGGAAATCTAGGGTAGCGCCGACACATCGAAAATGGATAACTGAGTTCCAGAAATGGGCAGCGGCGGAGAGCACGATCAGGTATCAACTGGCTCGGCGGGGGCCAGATGAGAAAGCTCAGGAAGCGGCACTAGCGTGGGAAATTCTAGTCCAGGCACTTCGAGGTAGTACAGTGGAGAGTGAGGAGGAGGAAGAAGCAGAAGACCCAGGGTTTTCCGGGGTGGCGGCACCAGTCCCTGCACTCACCATGGGCACACACACACAGTAACTCTTCAAACTCCGCAGATTACCGACGCAATCCAGCATACGGCGCACCGGACAGGACACCATAGAACACCGGGGGGTGGGGGGAGCGTAGTGAAGAGGGGGGGGGGGGCAGCATCCCATTGGCACCGATCTCACAGCTCACGCGAACCGGATGCTAGCAGGGGGGGGGGGTTAGTGGGGGGAAAAAGTTAAAAGCAGACGGCGGTTGATCACTAGATACGCCACGGAGTAGTGGCGGAGGTAGTGCACTGGGTGTGACAGATTTCACCCAACCCCAGGAATGCGGGTGTTGGGACTGTGTAAATTTTGTTGGGGATGGTGTGAGAGATTGAGATCCCACATGTGCGCTACTGCAAATTGCCTGTATTGCTTATATTGGAATCTGCAATAAAAAATGTTTTACAAAAAAAAAAACATTATTTGAAATACATAAGGCTTTATCAGCAAAATACATGGCAAACAGGAAACACATTTGGGATGAGGTGATGATCAATGGATTAATAAAAGATTTCGAATAGTATGCAACCAAGAAAAGGGGCATGGATTAGTGAAGGGCTTCAACAAAGAAGTTTGATGTCATGAGTTTAAAGACTGAGGACAGTCAAATTGTAATTGGTTTTTAACACTTCTTTCTTCTGGGAGGAGACAGATGCAGCTATCCAATGGCTCTGTGTTTTCACTTTTTTCTTCCTAGTATTGAACAGTAGTGAGCTCTAAGAAACGTTAGGTGGTTTTTGGTGTTCATCCCCAAATACACATTCCATTTGGAGTGGTGGAACCGGAGTTAGTGCTTATTGTGGTAAAATAGGAGATGGACCGAAAATAGAGGTGCTTAGCTCTTGTTTCTGACACCTATGACGGAGGCCATCTATTAAAGATTTAAAGGTGGTCAATGTTATTCACTTTTGTAATTTGTGCAGAAGGCCTCCACTGTTATCTAAGATGGTCTCCAGGCCATGACAGTGATGCAATCACCATCTTAGATAAGGCAATTACCCTAAAAATCCAATGGGGATCATCAACAGGACCATGTCAGTTAAAAGGCTGAAGAAATAGAGTTGCAAACTTCAGCACTGTGTTACACTGGCAGATCCCAGAGACGCTGAGCGTAGTTTCCACTGCCAGCCCATCGGTGAAGCTTAACCTGCAGTACCAGTACCAGTCCAGCAATTGTCTCATCAGCAGCCATACTGAAAGCAAGTCACTTGTTTTTCTGATGGACACTTCTACACAGAGATTCTTCACCTCTCAACATATATCAAAGACGTACCTCCCAGATGGCAAAAGTCGTTGGAAACTGTCAAACCAAGAAATCCTGCAACATCAAAGTGACAAAATGGGCATCACTGTGGACTTCAGAGTCCAGACAATCACGAATGATGAAACTGTGCAGATCTCCAACAGTGGCATTACCTGGGGACCGCACCACAGAGGTGGCTTAAGCCCCACTGGAACGGCTTCAGATTCCCTTCTAGCAAAGGCATAACAGATCTTGATGGAACAGACAATCCAATGGGAAATTATTTTCTTCTGAATTGCTTTCCCCTTCTTCAAGTCAATATAGCTCTCAGGAAGAGCTGAATCAGTGTGCGGGGGGTGGGGGGGGTGGAGAATACATGAGGTTCTGCTTAGTCACTTATGGGGAACAAGAGGAACTACAAAGCATCACCTGTCAGTGCTATGGAGCATTCCTGAGAAAGCTTTCCAGATCCAGTCCAGCACCTGGGGCTATTATAAAGGTGAGGAGGACAGAAATAATTCATTGTGCAAGCTGAAGGACACAGTACAGCTTCCATGCTCTAGAGACAGTAACATCTATGGCAGGAAACACATTTTTAACTTCTCCTGGTGATTGAAGTTGTTCAGAAAGAAAAGGTTCAGAATGGAATGGAGTACCCGTCCTTCTTGGGAATAGTGAAATACTGAGAGACGGAATCTACATTTTTTTGGCTGCTGGTATCAGTTCCATCACACCTTCTTTCAACCACTAAAGGACCTCTTCCCACAGGATGTAAGCATCAACGTTGGAGGTAGCCGAGGAGGGTGCCAGGAGGGAAGGGAGTCCTGGAAGTGAATAATTTGCAGGACCAAGTTGTGCGTAGTGATGGACTGCCTTTGTTTAAAATGCTAGAACACCCTCCTCCTCACAAGGAGCACGTGGATCTTCAAGAATAACCTACATCAGCTTCGCTAGGGTGTCGAAGCACTGGAGGAAGTCTATTACTGCTGCTGACCTAAACAGCCCTTTTAACTGCCAAGTCGTTTGCACTACCAAAAAATCCTGTTTGCTCCGAGGGACGATATCTCCAAAAGGACATAGATTATGAATCATTTTCTATTTTGTTAATAGAACTGACATGCCGGGGTAGCAGGCCAGAACATAGGCTTGTACTCCATCTGGTTTGTTCTCTCCAGAGCAGAATTGGCCTCATCACTAATGAGTTGATCGCCATCAAAGAGCCTGTTCATTAGAGACACATGGACATCCACCGAAAATTCAGAGGAGCGCACCTAAGCATGGTGGCGTAGGGTGATGTAGGATCCCACAGACTGGACAGCCGAGTTGACAGAGCCCAGACCAAACGTACTATCTGTTTCATTTACTGTCCATCATGCACAACTTCTGCAAAATAATGATGCATGCTGTCAGGAAGACCAGTGATGACTATCTGACCCATCTCTCACAAAGCATGAGTGAAGAGCAAGACTACCATGGTTTCAATCTTTTTCGACTATCTATCCGTCAGAGGATCATGACGACATCCAAAGCAAGGAGAAGAAATGGGATCCAATGGACACCTGGGATGCAGCTCGACGACCTGGACTTTAACAGACAACCTGGCTCTACTTTAACATAACCATCCGCAGATGCAAGAGAAGACCGACAATAGCAGCCACAGCAACACAAAATGGCCTCAACCTTCGCAGGGAAAGGACCAAGATTTTGAAGGCTAACAGGGCCATCACAACTGCAGTCTCACTTGCAGGCAACGCACTAGAAGAGGTGGAGGCATTCACCTACCTGGGCAGTGTCATAAACACAAAGGCCGACACAGACGCCGACGTCGAGGCAATAATTGCCAAGGCAAGAAACTGCAAAGGAAGGGTGCCTTCATTTAGTTAAAGAAGATCTTGAGCTCCATGGACCCAACCCTGCAAACTGTGATCAGGCTTTTGAACACCAAAGTAAAACCAGTCCTGCTGAATGGAGCAGAAACTTTGAGGAAAACCGTGACTAACACCAACAAAGTCTAGGCCTTCATCAAAAGATGCTGGGGCTGGATAGGTCACAACTTCTGCAAGCCCGAATCAAACACCACCAGGTAAGCCCCTACCTGGTACCCTAAAAGGAAAAGAGGAAGGCCAAGAAGCACCAGGTGCCGAGGCCTCAAGGCTGACTGAAAGGAGATGGGATATACCTGGAGTCAGAGTGAAAGAATAGCCAAGGGCAGGGATGGCAGGAGAGTCCTGGTTGATCGCCTATTCCCCAGGAGGGGTGGTAGGCAAAGTAAGTAACTATCTGTCAGAGAGGTAGGAAAAAAATCAGGATTTTGTTTGCAAGATAAGGATGCCTGCACCAAAAGGTTCTCAGAGGACAGGTGAACAGTTAAATCTACAGAAGCAGGATGATGATGGCATGCCACTTGACCTGCCCAATTGACAGCCGGTAGAGAAGCCGGTTTGTCCCAAACCACAAAAATGGGGATTTGTAAGACACTTTACAATGACTACACAGGATTAGTGGTGGAGGAGGCAGGCTGGTGATTGTCCGTGAGGAAATTTGATTGACTTCTTCCAAAGGCAAAAGTAGTTCAATGAATTCTACAGGAATGAGTAGGACAGCAGTAAGCAAAGCCATCTCCACTGTAGATGGCACTTAACGGCAGCCCAAACCCACATCAATCGAAGAACTTACTACAACTGTATTCTGGCAGGTCAAGTAATTACCTGCATTTGTGCGCCTTGGGGAGGAGGTGATCTGCCTCGTTACTGTAACTGCCATCGTGATAGCCCATGGAAGGCATCTGGATGGGATCCAAAAGGTTCCCCCAATGTTCAATAACACTCTTCACAGGGCAGGTGTCTGTAAGAAGCCTATTCAAACAATTGCCACACCTTATGCCTAGATCTAAAGAGGATAGGCTTGCTCTTTGAAAATTCAGTAACGTAATGAGATGAATCGGAAGTTGATTCCAAGGGCGGAGTCCACACAGTGCCAAAGTAAGGATAGCCCACAGGGCCTACAGCAAAGAATGTGGAGCACATGGCACAGAAGCAAGATCCGAAGGAGCTGAAACTGCACTGACTGGGACTTAGTCTAGAGCCACTGGGACAGAACTGTTCAAAAGCCATACAGGCTGCTTGGTTTCAGATAGGCACACCAAAGGAAATGGGAGAGAATGCTTCCAAAAGAATGTCAGCATCATCTAGGTGAAGGTAGCTATGTAGGTAGAGTCAGCGTCTGGACCCGTAAAAGTAAGGAGCACATTTCAGGTGCTATTGTCCAATCTAGTGCCAGTGTGGTGTCTACCAACTCCGGCCAGCTGGATAACCTACAACTGAATTCAGAAAAGCTTTGTGAGACCAAAATGTCCCTTCACCCCCATTTATGCAACTTCCTGGACGATTTCTCAGTCAGTACCTCAAAATACATTTCTTTCGACCCCCAGGGCTATATACAAAGTGCAAGTAAAATACGTACTAAACAGTACATTTGCGTTTGAAGGCAAAGTTAGTACAATAAAAGATAAAATATCAATAGGCAAGACCAAGAAGGAAATGTTGGTACAGAGGAGCCAATGACATTGCAATCGTACAGAGTAAAACAAACTGAACAACGTAATTTAACAGGAAGGGGCAATACCTTCCTGTGGAGTATCCACAGGGCGCTCAAAAACTTGGCTACTGGAATGGCAAACTTAAGGCTGCAGTTCGACTGCAGGATATGAAGTGCAGCAGATTGGCTACAGACGCCAAGGTGTCTACACATAGGAGCTAGTCAGGATTTACGCGGGCAGGCATATATGCTGGCAGGCAAAAAATACATGTGCAACACTCTCCGCTGTGTAAATGCAAACAAGGCAAACATCAGTGGTCCGGCTGGACCACTTAGTTGTAAATGCTCTAAATAGAACGATGCTCCCTCTAAACCCGAAATATAGCTTCATGTCTATAGAGCCAGTCACCTGGTCCCCGTATATTTCATACACACTCGAAGGTTGATGACCCGCTTGGAAGACGCAGATTTTCAGGAGTTATTAAATGCTACGTCGCCCAATAAGACATCTTGAGTGAGTTTGCAGACGGGAAGATGGTAGTAGCAGGATGCTTACAAATATCTGTCAGCCCAAGGAGCTGGAACGACTCTAATGTTCACAAGCCAGGGAACTTTATGGAATTGACTAGTGGCTATTACATAATGAAGGGCTGTTACAAAGTGAACAAGTTCTGGAGCTGTCCAAAGTCTGCGTCAATATAACAGAGGATGTAGTCTGGCCTTGCCAGCAAGGTTTCTTGCTCCCATGTCCAGGGAAAGAAGATACAGGAGGGTACTGGGGGAAGGAATGCAAGGTTGAGTAGGAATTTATTTTCAGCACTGGTTAGCAACTCAATGTTGGAAAACCTATATCTCCTCCCCATAAAGGATCGAACCCAAGACCGTAGTCTTATAAATGTGAAACGCAGGTGAAATGGGTTTGGAAAATGATGTGCAGTATTCTTTGTGTAATGCCCCTGTGAGTTGTTTGAGCTTAAATGTGGCTTTGTTAATATAGGATTTCCAGGACATATGTCCACTGAACATAATCCCTAAATAAGTAAAGTAGTCCACCTTCTCAAGAGGTAACCCCCAAAACAATATTCTTCCTAAACAACTTCCGAGGATTAAAAAACATCAGCTTTGTCTAACTGATATTGATCTCCAGTCCCAGAGAAAGGAAAAACTCATCAAAACGATGAAGAAGTTTCTGTACCCCGCTTGGGTTCTTGATGATCAGCATCGTGTCATCTGCAAATAACAGAATTGGGGTTTTCGTTTGAGCCAGTAGAAGGGCATGTGCTTCGACTTGACCCAAGAACGGGATGAGATCATTGATAAATAGAGAAAACAGCATGGGGGCCAATAAGCAGCCCTGGCATACACCTCTGAGAACTGGAACCTAATCGGTCAGCTCATGCTGTTTCCCCTACCTGATGGGAGAGAAATTGCTCTCATGGAGATATATCATCAAAGACAAGAGACTCTGCGGCTTCATTGTAGCCAAGACCTCCCAGAGGGTAAAGCATGGGACCAAATCAACAGCAGATATGAGGTCGACAAAGTAAAGGTTGCCCTTGATGATGATAATGGTACGCCAATAAATCAGGAGAAAACGAAAAGCTTGATCAATGGTAGAAATTTTCAGACAACTTCTCCTTCCACAAGGCATGCTTGGTCGACTTACCTATGGAGGGAAAACCTGAGTGGGACCAGGTGTGGCACCTCGAAGTGGTGCAGCCCCCTTGGATGCCAATCCTGGGCCTAAGTCATTAAGCGCATAGCTTTTTTTCTATTATGGCCTTCTCATGCATTCAAGCAAACTTCTCACAGGACTTGTAATCAAGATGGGGGAAGACATCACAAACAGATGTGCTTGCCACAAGCTTATAGCGTAAGGTTCTGAGGAGAGCAAAGCCGGAGTTGCATGCTAGAGTGCAGGGGGAAGAAAAGTAGCGGATGTCAGTTTACCAGAATTGCACATTGTGCAGTTCTGTGACGTGTGTCAAGGGTGAAGCCCGGAGCCAAGCTGGAGATGTGGTGGCACCGGAAAATTATTACATTCTGCTGCCTGAGAGGATTCAAGACGTGAAGAATCTGCAAGTACAAGTATCCATCAGAAAAAAACCACCATGACAATCACTGCTGAACAAAGTAAAACTTTCTAAATGTTTTCAAGTCACAGAAAATAAGAATTACACTTCTCACAAGCAATGGCTGCAGAGGCCGACCTAAAGCAATAAATGACTAAAGAGGGTTGACTCAAAGCTCCTGTTTAGATATAGTTTGCATCAGCTCTGACAGACCGCTAAAGGGGTCTCTAGCCAAGTCAAAAATGGCCAATGGGAGGTATGATTTTTTTTTTAATGGTTTTATGAACCAGTGATAGCTCTTTTTGAAGCTTTCTTTTATTATGCTTTCACTAGGGAGTAGTATGCAGTTTTACCTTGCACAATACATGAACCAAAGAGTAGTGATACCACAGGCTCAGCAATAATAACATAGGACGAGTAGTTTATATTTAAAGTATGCAAAAACAACATTTGATGGACAGAATGCAGAACAATGTCATACATTCCCCCTGTACAGGGATCTGGGCCTAAATCCATTGTTTCTTTGCTCATCATGCCATTCCAGTTTGAACCCAGCCATATGCAAATCAGTCTTGACCCTGTGCCTCATAGGAACAGTCCTGCCTAACCTGCCAAGCCAGGTCCTCACTGGACTGGAAATAGGCATCCTAGGACAGGTTTCGGAGTTTCAGCCCTCTTCAGCCAGGATAGCTTGATTCCAGTGGCATGGAGAGCACGGGACCCACGTCTGGGCATACCCGTCCCACTCGGGGTGATAAATGCAAAAACAACAGTTGATGGACAGAACGCAGAACAAGATCATACATTCCCCCAGTACATAGATCTGGGCCTAAATCCATTTAAAAGTATACCATAGTTTAATTCACTTACTTCCATTTTCTCCTCTAGTTCGTGTAGGAATTCCCCATCTGTTGCAACCGATGACATTGATGTGGAGCTCTTAGCACTTAAAATGGCACGGGAGATGTACTCAAGGCGCTGCTGTAGTGAAATTTCTGTGCTACATTGTAGGAAAGAAAAGCCTTATGAATATGTATTAATGCCAAAATGAAACTGAATATTATAGTAGAGTAACTTGCAGACTATTTAACCTATCTCTTATTACCTACAGAGATCGGCTTCAATCTATAGTTACTTGCCTCAAACCTAGCAAAATGCAACACCCAAGAAAGGCTTTTCTTTAGGACTTCACCAGATTGGACTTTTGTAGAGCTTTAAAGCACTCATCACTGCAACCCTGCCATTATAAGCTGCAGGTTTCTCTGAGAACGAGTAACAGGTTCCAGACCGAGATGGTAAATAGTTCCAAGTGCCCTGGGAAGGGGAGGACATACGCGTGCAATAGCAAAGTGAGCAACAAACAATTGTATTTTAATTCCAGAGATGCATAATCGTTGGCGATTCCTAAGAAGTGAGTTGTCCTGGGTCAGCCCAAAACGGTGGGGTTACGACTGAGGGGAGGAGCTTATATGGGGTATGCAGGACAGCAGAGCATTAGGTCCTTTTATTTATTTCTCCTGACAGTGGTTGGACAGGATCTCAGACATGTTTTGGAAAGAGTGAGCGAGTGCCAAGGTGCTCTGCCTTCAGACACCTATGCATGAAAGGGAAGTTTACCTCAATTCACATCTCATCTTTGCGGTCAACCTTTCAATCCATCTATTGATTGATTCAGAAACCGCAGTACCAATTCCTGGTATAGTGATAAATGAACATTTAAAGAAACCTTATGACAGAATTGGGGAAATGCTATGGGAAATGTATGTGTTACTATTTATAGATATGTGCAAAAGACAATATCCCAACTGGTATTATTTATAGACAAATACACAGGATATCTATACAGCATTATTCATTATAGAGCAAGGAGACTCAGTTCGATTTTCATATGTGCTCAAAGCATCATTTTTATCAGCATTTCAAAATTCATATAGGACAATTGTAATTACAGTTAGTATCAGCACTGCAATTAATCAATAGCAAATGACAGCCCAAAATTGTACAAGGTGCACGAGTGCAAGGTGAGTGGCACTACGGCGACGCAAGTGACAGTGAGAGCAGCGTGGACGGCGCAGAGTGTGATGTGAGTAATTATATACAGTGCGTAAAATACAGAGTAGTATGCGAACAATTCAGTTCTAGTTTTCCTTTTTCTGAAAACCACTGAGTGAAGGGCGCCTAAAATTTCGCTGGGGAGTCGACGGCGTTTCGATCCGTAATAATTAGGATCATCATCAGGACTGGGGGGCTGGAGGCAGTGCTGTATGGGAAAGAAGGGAGGGAGAGGATGAGGCGGACGGGCAGAGACAGAGGTCCATAGGGTTCAAAAAGTAAAGGGGATGAGAAGCTCACCGTCTGATAACTGGTGGATGATAAGGAAGGGTATCACAGGTTAAGGCTCTGTGCGGATGTCTCGGGGGACAAGTACAGGGGGGCTATTCAATCCGAGATTGCATCTGCGGTCCCATGGGTGCCTGTAAATAGGGGAACAAGATGGAGAACCCAATCAGAAAGGAGGGCTCGGAGGTCGAGTGCACCTAGAGTCAGGCAGGCGGGGCAGAGGGAAACTTACCGGGAGTTATTGAATCAAAAGTGATCCGGAACCGGGTGGTCCGTGCAAGGGGCAGGAGTCGATCTCTGCGTGATAGGAAGGGCGGGGTAAGTCAATCTGTGAACAAGGGGGGGGGGGGAAAGGGGGGAATCAGCGAAAAATAGTGGCCCGGCAGGACAAGTAAACCTAGAGCCAGGTATGCGAGGCGCCAGGGAACTTACCGGGGATGGAGTTATCCGGAGCCGAATTGTCCGAGAAAAGATGGCGGGAGTATATTGAATCAAAATTTTATGTCAAAGGCCCGGAGGCCAACATTATGCATATATCCCTTTTATTACTGCCCAAACACAGCAGCAACAGCACCTAGAACTTAGAATACTATCAAACATTCTAGAACTTAGAACATGAATAAGTCCCCTTGAGCAGCAGCCATCTTCCTCTTTTGTTGCTGCTCAAACATAAGATGAGTACCATAATTTTTATTCTCTGTTTGGATTTGGTTAAAAAAGAATGATTGATTTGCTGATTTAAAGTAAATTTGATTGGAATGCTAAACGGAGTATGTATGTCAGATGAAAGATTTTGGAGGAGAAAGATAGCGTATATTTTTAGGAAACGATCGTATGAAACTGTAACTGAGGTTTTTTCTTGTATTTATCAGGAATGAAGGGTACAATAGAAGGTTATTTGGGTTTGGAAATAAGAGGTTAGGTTTATTACCTTTATTAGGGTAAATTGTCCGTTGGTGTGGAGTGTCTCGAGCGCTTGCTGCCTTGTGTCTCGAGCGCTCTTTGTACGCGGGCAGGGTGTTGTCGGTTAAGGGCGCGCGAGGAAGAACGGCTGCAGGCACGAAGGGAGAGAAGCGCACGCCGCGAGAGGAACGGAAAGCATAGCTTTCTGGGCATTGGGGGCCGCCGTACGTTCGTTGCGTGCGGCGGCCATTTTGGAAGATTGGGAAAACAGGTAGTGTTTGGTTGGGTGACGTGGTCGGCCATATTTTGGGAGAGTTTTTTTCTTGTAGTCTGACTGAACGAGTGTCAGTTTCAGTCAGACGGAGTTCGGAAGGTCGGGAGGTGTGTCGTTTAGGTGTTTGAGATCGGTGAATTAGATTTAGACTTTATTTAGAGGAGAATACTTTTAGGAAGGATTGAAGAAAGAAGAATAGTTTATTTAATAATAATTTGAAAGGAAGGAAGGAAAAGATGGAGAAAGAGGATTTGAGTATGGAGGATAGGATGAAGGAGTTTATGGAAAAGAAATTTGGAGAATTTTGTGCTAATATGGAAAAGAAATTTGAGAGCACAATTTCAAAAAAAGCTAAGGAAGGTGAAAACAGACAGGGAACTGGTGAGGAGGATGGTTTTTACACCACAGAGGAAGTTGAGTTAGAGGCAGGTACTTCTTCTGGAGGAGTTAAAAGGAAGGAAAAGAAGAAGAATGTGATTAAGAAGAAGATAACAAAAGATATGGAGAATAAAGGAAAAAAGGAGAAGGCTATAAAGGCCAGAGAGAGTGCTATAAAGGCACAAAGAAAAGGACATAGTACTGTGGCATGTGATGGTAGTTCAACCAGTGGGGATGTAGAGCTCACATGCAGCTCTAGTATGGATGATTCGGATGTGGAGGAAGTTAAGGTTAAGAGAAGGAAGTTGGATGAGGAGATTAAATTGGGGTTTGAGGATTTTGTGGATCCTCAAGGGGAACAGATGTTTGATCCATTGTTGATTCAACATCCACTATCTCCTCAATGGTCCCCAATGGAACACGTTGCCAAGTATATAAGATATTGGATCAGGAGGGAGATGCCAAAAGAAATAAGAACTCGACTGAGGTCGGAGTGCCCGAGGCCAACACTAAATAGCAAAGTGGCCTTCACGCCAGAGTTAGACCAAAAAATGTTAACCTTTTTGAATAACAAAGGGGGAAGAGACCCGAGAAGGGGTCTAGACAAGGGATTGAAGGGATGTCAGGATAGAATGCTTGATATTCTGGGTCCCTTAACTAAGATCTTTGATCTGTGCGAGGAGGCACATTCAAATAACACTGGTGTTGACGTGACAGAAATGCGTCAATGGGTTCAACGTGCTATATGTTTGCTGGGAAATGCTAACGCAGCACTCTGTTTGGAGAGGAGAAAGAGTATTTTGTTTAAAATAGATCCAAAACTTGCAGATTTGGCGGACAAAGAATTGGGTGAGCAGAGCAATGGGCTGCTGTTCGGAGATGATTTCGTGAAGGATATGTCTAAGTACGTGGGTACTTTCAATTCTTTACAAAAAGCTCAGAAGGATATTAGGCGTGTTTTTGGTTGGGCCGGGAGAACAAGGGGTCGGTTCCCCGGCCGAGGAAATGGTGTTACCAGAGGTTTTTATGGAAGAGGTAACAGACCCTATGGAGCAAGTTATGGAAATGGATTCGGATATGGTTATTCTGGAGGATATGGTTATCAGAGAACCAATCAAGGAAGTTTCTTCCCACAAAGACAGAGGGGAAGAGGAAGAGGAGGAAGATCAGATAGGAGATCGAGAGGTTTCTCAGGTAAGTTGCTCACGAGACCCTTTATTTATGGAAGTAAAATTGGGCGGCAGACTAGCCCAGTTTGTTTCCAGATGGCAAGAGATAACTCAGGATCCGTGGGTTTTGGAAACTGTGGTTGGATACAGGATAGATTTTATCAGTGTGCCAATACAGGAAAGGGTTCCAAAGGTGTTAAGATTTTCAGGAGAGATGGAAAAATTAGTAACAAAAGAAGTGTTAGAATTGGAGAAGAAAGGAGCGATAGAGTTCGCAGAGGAGGTGCATGGTTGCTTCATAAGCAATTTGTTTCTTGTGGAGAAGAAAGACAAGAAAATGAGACCGGTAATCAACTTGAAGGAGTTGAACGATTGGGTTGTTTACAACCATTTCAAGATGGAAGGGATACATATGTTAAGAGATTTGTTGAGGAAAGGGGATTGGTTAACGAGGCTGGACTTAAAGGATGCATATTTAACGATCCCGATGTGTCAAGACCAGAGAGATTACCTTCAGTTCAGGTGGTTGGGAAGGCGCTGGAGGTTCAAAAGTCTCCCTTTCGGATTGACGTCAGCTCCTTGGTGTTTCACCAAGGTGATGAGGCCAATTGCGGCTTGGTTGAGGTCAAGGGGAATTCGTTTGATTGTTTATCTGGACGATATTCTGATTATGGCAGAGGAGAGAGTTTTAGCGAAGGAACAAACAGAGTTTGCGGTGAGAGTAATAGAGGATTTGGGATTTGTTGTGAACAGGGAGAAGTCTTGTATGGTTCCGAATCAGGAGATGACGTTTTTAGGTTTCAAGATACAGACGTTGGATTGTATGTTGAAGTTGCCTATGGAGAAGGTGAAGAAGATCAGGAAGGAGGTAAGGAGAGTGAAGTCTGCAGAGTGGATTACGTTGAGACAGTTGGCACGTCTGTTGGGTCTTCTGTCTTCTTCGATTCAGGCAATATTCCCAGCTCCTCTACATTATCGTGCTTTGCAGAGACTGAAGGCACATTATTTAAGGAAGGATGTGAGGTATTCTCAGAGGATCATGATGAATCAGGAATCTCAGGAGGAGTTGGAGTGGTGGTTAACGAGTCTGGAAGCTTGGAACGGTCGAGCGATTTTTGGAATGATGCCGGAGGTAGAGATAGAATCGGATGCAAGTTTGCACGGTTGGGGAGCTCGATGTGGAGAGGTTTCGACAGGAGGACAATGGTCGGAGGTGGAAGGTCATATGCACATAAATTGTTTGGAGCTGTTGGCAGGGTCGTTTGCGATAAAGAGCTTTGTGAGGGACAGGATGAAATGTTGTGTTCTTCTAAAGATGGACAATTTGTCTGCGGTTCAATATGTAAACAAGATGGGTGGTCCTCGTTCAAGAGGTTTAGCGGAAATAGCGAAGGAATTCTGGAAGTTCTGTCTGGAAAGGGAAATTGTTGTGCAAGCTCAATACATACCAGGGTTGAGCAACGTAGAAGCGGATTGGTATTCAAGATACCTGAGGGATGCGAGCAGTTGGAAGTTGAAGAGAGAGGTGTTTTTGAGTCTGGAGGACATGTGGGGGCCTTTGTATGTGGATCTGTTTGCAGACAGGTTGAATGCTCAGCTGAAGGAATTTTACAGTTGGAGACCGGACCCGGAAGCGAAGGGAGTGGATGCTTTTCTGCAGAGCTGGAAAGGGGGAAGGTGTTATGCGTTTCCCCCATTTTCTATGATTCAGAGGGTCCTGAACAAGGTCAGGAGGGAGGAAATAGAGTTGGTTTTGATAACTCCTTTTTGGAGAGCACAAGTATGGTTCCCGGATGTGATGAATTTGTTGATGGAAGATCCGATAGTCCTGCCAGATTGCAGGGAGATTTTGATGGATGTTAAAGGAAATTTTCACGATCTTGTGATCTCAGGTCAGTTGAAGTTGATGGCATGGTTGATTTCAGGAGAGTTTGGCAAATGCAGGGTTTATCAAAGGAGGCTGAAGAGCTTGTGTCAAAGTCGTGGTCTAAGGGAACATCTAGGGTGTATGGATCAGCTTGGAGAAAGTGGAATGGTTGGTGTGTTGAGAGGGATTTGGATCCCATTTCGGCACCTGTGGTAGAGGTGGCTAATTATTTGTCAAGTCTCTTCTGTAGCGGATTGGCTTATAATTCGGTTAATTTGAGTAGATCTGCAATTTCAGCAGGTCATGATTTTGTGGAAGGAGTTCCGGTGGGACAGCATGTTTTAGTTAGGAGGTTGGTTAAGAGTGTAAGGGTGGTTAATCCGCCAAAGGCTAAGTATGGTACACTCTGGGACGTTAATTTGGTGCTGAGAGAGCTTGAGAGTTGGGGTCAGAATTCAGGTTTGGATTTGAAGTTTTTGACTTGGAAGGTGACAATGCTTTTATGTCTGGTCTCTTTTAGGAGAGTGTCAGACGTTTTAGAGCTTTGGATGTAGATTCGAGGTTTTACCAACCAGAGGGTGTATGTTTTGAGTTAAAGAGGAGAACTAAGACTATGTCTAGGACGATTTTTTACCCTTTTCTAGAGGGTGAGAGTTCTTTGTGTGTGGTTAAATGTCTGAAGGAGTATGAGAAAAGGACTTTTGCTTTGAGGAAGAAGGGTTGTACTCAACTGTTAATTTCATATGTTAATCCTTATGGGGCTGTGTCAGCTCCTACTTTGGCAAGATGGATTAGGAATGTGATGGCCAAGGCTGGTATAGATATTGGTTATTGGGGGGGAAGCGTCAGCAAGACAGATGGTGGCAGGTGAGAGCCCAGATCTTTTTAACGCACCAGGGTTCGTGGCAAGAGTTCAAGTGGTCCGCAAAACAACCCCATCATTATGCGTTTAATCGTGTATTCAAATACTCTTTTCATGCATGTGCTTTACTCTAAGTCCGTTCCTTATTTGCTATTACTGTATAGGTAATTGAGTGTCACAAGCATTACCCTTGTCACCCCGAGCTTCCTGCCTTTTCCTTGACAGCTTTGCTTTCCACGCACCCCGTGCCAAGTTACATGCCTTTTCTCCTGACAGCTTCCCCTCCCGAGCTGCCTTCGTAACACGAGTCCCGCCCCCTCCCTCCCCTTTTCCTCTGCTCCTATCCCGTTAGCTCTACCACATTGAGGCAGTCCTACGTCATCGGGCAGGCCTTTTCCGGCCTATCTCTAAATAGCTTTGTCTCCGGACCACTGATTGCCGTAGCAACCCCGGGACAGCGTTTCACTCGCTCCGAAGATTCATCGAGGGAAGGTAATACTTCCCGTTGTTTACTACAGCCAATTTTGATTCGATCGCCTTTGATCCTTCAAATCGCCGATTGCCCCCCTTTCCCCCCTCCTCATAGATTGACTCACCTCGCCCCCCCCATCACAAAGAGATCTACTCCTGCCATCTTTTCTCGGACAATTCGGCTCCGGATAACTCCATCCCACGGTAAGTTCCCTGGCGCCTCGCATACCTGGCTCTAAGTTTACTTGTCCTGCCGGGCCACTATTTATCGCCGATTCCCCCCTTTTTTTCCCCCCTTGTTCACAGATTGACATACCCCGCCCTTCCTATCACGCAGAGATCGACTCCTGCCCCTTGCACGGACCACCCGGTTCCGGATCACTTTTGATTCAATAACTCCCGGTAAGTTTCCCTCTGCCCCGCCTGCCTGACTCTAGGTGCACTCGACCTCCGAGCCCTCCTTTCTGATTGGGTTCTCCATCTTGTTCCCCTATTTACAGGCACCCATGGGACCGCAGATACAATCTCGGATTGAATAGCCCCCTGTACTTGTCCCCCGAGACATCCGCACAGAGCCTTAACCTGTGATACCCCTTCCTTATCATCCACCAGTTATCAGACGGTGAGCTTCTCATCCCCTTTACTTTTTGAACCCTATGGACCTCTGTCTCTGCCCGTCCGCCTCATCCTCTCCCTCCCTTCTTTCCCATACAACACTGCCTCCAGCCCCCCAGTCCTGATGATGATCCTAATTATTACGGATCGAAACGCCGTCGACTCCCCAGCGAAATTTTAGGCGCCCTTCACTCAGTGGTTCTCAGAAAATGGAAAACTAAAACTGAATTGTTCGCATACCACTCTGTTTTTTACGCATTGTATATAATTACTCACATCACACTCTGCGCCGTCCACGCTGCTCTCACTGTCACTTGCGTCGCCGTAGTGCCACTCACCTTGCACTCGTGCACCGTGTACAATTTTAGGCTGTCATTTGCTATTGATTAATTGCAGTGCTGATACTAACTGTAATTACAATTGTCCTATATGAATTTTGAAATGCTGATAAAAATGATGCTTTGAGCACATATGAAAATCGAACTGAGTCTCCTTGCTCTGTAATGGATAATGCTGTATAGATATCCTGTGTACTTGTCTATAAATAATACCTGTTGGGATATTGTCTTTTGCACATATCTTTCTACCCCAATCCCAACAAGGTTGATGGGTTTTCACTCCTGTTTTTCTTTACACAACATTACTATTTATAGAGCACAGTCCGTTCTACGCTGCAACTTGGTGTTGTAAAACATACCACTACCGCAAGAAAAAGGCATGGGAGCGAGGTTTCTTTGGCTTAGCTTGTCTGGAGAGATGAATGCTACACAACTGAACTGATAACGTACCGCGGCAACTTGATTAAATGTCTAAAAGCAGTCTAACCAGGGAAAGGTTGCTGCTCAGTTCAACCCGTCGAACACGCATTGGCATAGCCAATATGTCAAGCCTTTGGGACCAAAATGTGTTTAGCCACAGCATCCTGGCTGCTGTGTTGCATGGCTCAATAATGTCTTTAAAAAAAAAAATGCAAATTGTTGCGGGTTTGCATCTCATTTGGTAAGGTGCGTGACTTGTAGCAGTGACTCATTACCTACAAAGTGATATTGCCACTTTTTTCCATTTTAGTTACCTATCGAGGTTGATCAGTAACTAATTTTTTTTAAAAGCATGAAAGCGTTTTTTTTCTCCAAATGGAGGTGGGGTAAGTAACGTGGGATGCAACACGGGAGCCAGGTGGGGAATGCAACAGAGGGTGCAAGAGGCGGTAGCAAGACAGAAGACTCAGAATTTTAAATCAGGTTTTGGGAAGCAACACAGGGACATGGCGTGGAGCAACATCGGGACGGGGTGGAGTAGCACGGGGACAAGGGGGTGAGCAACATGGAGATAAAGGGAGGAGCAAAATGGGGGAGTAGTTGAGGGGATCAAACAGGAAAAGGAAAGAAACGTGAGATAACAGGGTGAAAGTACACATATGAGAAGGCAATGTGGGGAGACGCACATAGGGAAGAGAGTAACATGAATGGCGGCAGAGGAAAGGGGGCAGAAGCACACAACAGAGACAGAAGGAAAACACATGCCCTACGTAGAGTGCTTAAACAAAAAGAAAAAAGCAAAGCCTGAAGAACAAGTTACTTACCGTCTGTAACGATATAACTGTAAGAGACATATATTAGTTCTGGATTCCTTACCTTAGAATTACCTCAGGCGTCAGACTGGATCCGGAGAATTCCTCGTGGGCACCGGGATGCCATTGCGGTGTCTACTTAGATGCCGCCCCTGCACGCTGACGTCAGTTTTGACACAACTTTCCATGCCAAAAGTACAGAGCCATGCAAGACACTGGTGCACAAAACTAGGGTCCTCAAAGGGAGTCCGTTACACCAGAAGCCAGTTCGCAGAACGGGGAGGATGGGTGGGGCAGTAAAGAATCTATAACGAATATAAGTCTCTTACAGATATATCATTACCAAAGGTAAGTAACTTGTTCATCTGAAAGAGACAGTTATAGATTCCTTACCTTAAAATAGACACCCCAGCAATGCCAACCCCGGAGGTGGGCTGCGTACCAAGTTCACACAAGAAAGTCTGGAGACCAGATCGGTCAAAATAGCCGTCTCTCCGGACTTGGCTATCCAGGCAGTAATGTTTGGTGAACATGCGCAAAGATGCCCACATGCTGCCTGGCAGTTGTCAATGAACAGGACTCCACGTCCCAAAGCAGTAGTGGCTGCCGGCGCCCTGGTAGAATGGGTGTGCATTCATACTGGAGGTTCTTTTTTCACCAAAGAATAGCAGATTTCGATGCATAGGACAACCCATCGAGAGATGGTACGTTTGTGCACGACCCAACTTTTCTTAGCGCCCACAAAACCCACAAAGAGTTGATCATCCACCCGGAAATCTTTAGTGCAGTAAAGGTAGAAGGACAGCGCACATTTTGGGTCCAGACGCTCGAGTCTCTTCTATTTGGTAGGGTGCAGAGGCGGGAAGAAGGTGAGCAATTTGATGGTCTGACCTATGTGAAAATAGAGAGCCACTTGAGGCAGAAAAGAGGGCCTAGTGCGAAGGACCACTTTGTCCAGATGAACAGCAAGAAAAGTAGGCTTAGAGGAAAGAGCCTGAAGGACACTTACCCTTTGAGCATATGAGATGCCAAGCAGGAAAGCGGTCTTCAAGGTAAGAAGATGGAGAGGACAATTATGTAGTGGCTAGAAGGAGCACACATAAGGAAAGTAAGAACAAGATATTAGTCCCACAGGGGCACTACAAAAAGAGAGGGAGGAAAGAGATGAGTAATGCCCTTTAGAACTTTAGAAATCTATTCGCAATCGGAGACTTGAAAAGAGAAGCCTGATTAGGAAGGTCAAAAAAGGCAGTGATAGCTGAAAGGTAGCCTTTAAAAGTGCCCAGAGCAGAGCCCTGCTGGGCCAAAGATCGAATGAGGAGAAGAACCTCTTAAAGAGGGGCAGAAGGTGAATCCACAGCCTTTGCTGTGCACCATGCCACAAATTTATTCCCTCTACAAGCCTGCCAAGATGACATTACAGACTCCAGAAGGAAGATCGAACGCTGTCAACTGTCGCCACTCAATCTACATGCAAGGAGGTGAAGGCTGGACAGGTTTGGCTGGAAGACGGTCCCCTACTGCTGCAATAAAAGATCCTCCCAAAGAGGCAGTCTGATCAGGGGATCGGCGACCATGCTCAAGAGCGCGGGGTAATAGACTCTCTGTGCCCAGTCCGGACACACAAGAATGACTTGGGCTCGGTAGCGCTTGATCTTCTTAAGCACTCTGGGCAGAAATGGTACAGGCAGAAAGGCGTATATGTGGCTGCAATTCCACTTACAACAAAAAGCATCAGCGAGCGAGTGCTGCCATGGAAACTCCAACGCGTAGAACGACTGACATTGCGCGTTCTCTTCGGTGGCGAAAAGATCTAACCAGGGCCGGCCTGGGAACTGAAACCAGCCCATGCACCCGGGCTCAAAACCGGCCTCCACCCTGGCGCCCACTGAGGAAATGCCCGGTGCCCGCTACGGCCAGACCAGCCCTGGATCTAACATAGGCTCTCCCCACTGCTGAAAGCTGAAAGAGACCTTGCATCACCTCCGATTGAAGACGTCATTCGTGATCAATCATGCCCTGGCAGCTGAGTTCATCTGCCCTGGCGTTCAGAGAACTTGCCAGGTATTGAACCACCAGGGAGATGCCCTGCTGTTCCAGCCATGCCCAAAGGCGAAGAGCCTCTTGACATACGGTCCACGACCCCACCCGCCCTGTTTGTTGCAGTACTACATGGCGGTGGTGTTGTCTGTGAACACCTGCACTACTCTTCCTTTGACAGAAGGAAGGAATACCTTCAGTGCAAGACGGATTGCCTGGAGCTCCAAAAGGATGATGTGGAGACTGGACTCCGCCGGAGACCAGAGACCCTAATCTCTGCCTCTACCAGAAGGCCGCTGGATCCCAGGAATGACGCATCCGTCACTACTGTGAACTCTGGTTGGGGAAGGGAGAGGGGTCTGCCGCTGATCCAATCCTGGTTCGGTACCCACCACTGCAACTGACGTACAGTCCCATCTGAGAACTGGACGACATTGGAAAGATTCCCCTGATGCTGCGCCCACTGGAACTTCAGAACCCACTGCAGAGCATGCATGTGCCACCTAGCATGATCCACCAGCAGGAGGCCATGAGTCCCAGCAGCGTTGGGGTCATTCTCACCGAAATCTAGGCTAGAGGCTGAAACATCGGTATCATAGCCCGAACATCCCAGACTCGCTGCTCGGGATGACAAGCCCGAAACTGCGCTGTATGCAGAACTGCTCTGATGAAAAGGAGCTTCTGAGAGGGAATCAGGAGTGACTCCGGCACGTTGATAGTGAACCACAGCCGAGTGCAGGAGGTCCCCTGTAGTCTGGAGGTGGAAGACGACAGCCTGGAGCGAGCTTGCCTTCAACAGCCAGCCGTTGAGATAGGGGAATACTGAAACCCCTAATCTACACAGATGAGCTGCGACCACCACCATCACTTTCGTGAACACCGAGGGGCACTGGTAAGGCCAAAGGGGAGCACAGTAAACTGAAAATGCTCGTGGCCTACTGTGAACCGTAGGTAACGCCTGTGGGTTGGCAGGACGGGGATGTGGAAGAAGGCGTCCTGGAAGTCCAAAGCTACCATACAGTCTCCGGGATCGAGGGCAGACAAGGCCTAAGCCAACGTGAGCATTTTGAACTTCTGCTTCTTGAGGAAGCGGTTGAGGACCCTGAGGTCTAAGCTAGGACAAAGGCGGGAGTTACAACCATGACCTTCTTCTGACACAGGGACCCTTTTGATAGCTTCCTTGGCCAAGAGAGCTGCAACTTTCTGGTGGAGGAGGGCCAAGTGATCATCTGACATGCGATGATGCGTTGGTAGCATGGAGGTAGAGGTAGTCTGAAAATTGAGGAAGTATCTCCTTCGAACTATCTGCAAAACCCACCTGTCTGACATGATGTTTTGACAGTGGGAGAGGTGATGGCGAATCCTGCCTCCCACTGCCTCTGGTGGCCCTGAAGGTAGGCCTAGGAGGGTTTGGATCCTGCTGCAGAGGGGGCCTGGTGGACTTGCTCACCTGCTGTCCCCCAGATCCGAGTCGCTGGGTCCCACGTCCGCAGCCACGCAGAGGCTGGGTAGCTTGAGCAGCCCTGTGGCCAGATTGGGTGGAACGTGGTGGGCACCCCTTCTGTAGCCACAAAAGGGTTGAACTGCAGGGTTGAGAGGTGGCTGCAAGGCCCAAGGATCTGGCCGTAGCCCTAGAATCCTTGACGCACTCAAGCGTTGAGTCCGCCTTGTCACCGGACAGGCGAGGGCCATCAAAGGGCATGTCCAGAAGGGTGGATTGGACCTCCCCAGAGAAACCAGATATCCTCAACCAGGCGTAGAGCCTCGAGGCTACTGACGTGGAATTTGTTCTGCCTAGAGAGTCTGCGGTATCCAGCCCACAATGAAAGGTGAACTTTGCTGCGTCTTTACCCTCTGCCACTGAACGGGTGAGAACGGCCTGGGCTTCCTCCGGGCACTGTGGCAGCACTAGCGCAACCGTATCCCACACCGTATGGGTATAACGGCCCAAGAGGCATGCAGTGTTCACCGACTGCAGCGCTAAGCTGGCGATAGACAACATCTTCCAAAGGTGGTCCAGCTTCTTGCATTCCCTATCTGGGGGAGCAGCAGGGAATGTGCCCTTAGAAGACGAGGCTTGGACCACCAAGCTATCAGGGGTAGGGTGTTGGGAGAGGAAAAGTGGGTTGCCCGGGGCCGGGCTGTGGCGTTGGGCAATCATCCTGTACACAGTCCCTGTGCTGGGCTTGGACCAAGTGCCTAGAAGGACATCGGTGAGGGCTTCATTAAAAGGCAGCAGGGGCTCTTAAGAGGCCGCTGCCGGTTGTAGTACCACTGCCAGGAGGTTAGTCCCGACTGCCACTATAGGAAGCTCCAGGCCCAAGGCCTCAGCCACCCTATGCAACACAACTGCGTACGAAGCTCCTTCTTCCGTAGCCACGGTAGGGGGAGAGAGCATGTCAAGGCCCGGGGAGGTATCCAAACCACTGGCATCACCCAGCTCCTCTTGCCAGTCTTGCTCGTCAAGCTGGTCAGATAAAGGGTCTACAGACCCATCCCAGTCCTTCTCACCATCCTCTGGCTGCCAGTCGGGGTGATTGGGAACGCCAGGGATGAACAGCGGTACAAAAATTCCCTCCAGTGCCGGTACTGATCGAGCGACGTCAGTCTGGCTCTGTGCCCAGTTGCGGTTGAGGCTTGGGTCGACGCCAGTTGGAGGCACAACTGGCGTCATCACTGGAATTGGCACCAATGAAGGTACTGCGAGGTCGACCAGCACCGATCTGGATCCAGGCCTGGATCCTTGGGGGCCCTCTGGCACCGGAGGAGCTGGCATCAAAGGCCCAGGGCCCCCAGCCAAATCCGTGGGGCCCAAAGGTGCGCTGGGGGAGTTGGGCTGCCCAAAAATGCTTTGGGGCGCTTCATAAAAGGCTCAACGCTGGGCAGGGGGTGCTCCCGCTCCGGAAAAGGGAGGGAAGAGCGGAGCAATCCCAAAAGCGGCCTCCGAAGACGGAGCCGGAGAGCGACGATGCTCTGGGTCGTGCATCGGCTGACGGATGGGGAAAAGGCAAAGAGCGACAATACTTCTTCGCCTTCTACTTGTGCTTCGTTTTACCCGAGGAGTGCGAAGACTTCGATGACAAGTGGGGGTGGCCCCGCCACCAGTCCTGAGACCTTCATCTCGAGCGAAACCTCGAACGATGCGGAGCAGACTGCCGAGCCTCCATGAGCTTTCAAGATGGCTCCCGCAAAGACTTTAGATTCATGGCCCGGCAGTTGGAGCAGGACTTCGGGTCGTGGTCGCGCTCCAGGTACCAGAGGCACACGAGGTGCAGATCTGTGATGGACATCAATTTGTGACAGGAGTCACAAGGCTTGAAGCCGTCCGACGACTGGACATCTCTCGAGCTACCAGAAGTCGGATGACAAAAAAAAAAAAAAAAAGCCAACAAAAGTAAAAAAATTACTAAGGGGCAAGCTCCTCTCCGGACCTGCGCTGGCTGGCGTGAAAGTCATCCTGGCGACCACGACGCCGACCACGGAGTCAACCAACGCCATCGACCGACGCGCAGATGTACTGCTACAGAAAAATTCTCCGGATCAAGTCTGACGCCTGGGGGTAATTCTAAGGTAAGGAATCTATAACGAATCGTCTTTTTCAGATTAAACAAGCAGAGGAAAGACATGTTAATGCATCAGAAGAGGTAGGAAATCCTACACAAGCTAACGAATAAGAAGCAATAAAATGAGGCACAATGAAGCTAACCAATGGTAAGCGAAGGCCGGACTTTATGCCCACTATAACAAAATGTCTCACAACAGACAGTGCATGCATTGTCTTAGGAGATCCTTAAAAGCTACAAAAAGAATGGGGTACCTTAGCATTCTGCCCACTCAAGATAAGGGTGTCCCTCTCTCCCTCCCCTTTCTTCTGCCATGTTTCACCCCGAATAGCCTCTTTCATGTTGACCTCTTTGCTTTGCCATGTGAAGTACCTGTTGTACAGTGTTTGCTTATTCCAGGTACAATGTTTTTTCTTCCCCCTGTTCCCTTTCCCCGCTGTTTTGTATTAAATTCCTAATAAATATGAAGCAAAAAAAGAGAAGTGTGTCCACCTCTAAGCATGTAGGTTCCATAACTCAAACACAACCCTCATTCTCCACCTCAAGAAATCCACTATAGAAAGGTGACGCCCAAACGCTGACCTGTTCCAGGGGGTTGTTGGAGGACCCACGGAGCTGCCCTGCCTGCCCTCTATCCCTTTGGATACCGCCGCTACCAGCAACTGCTTGCCAGCGGCGAGGGGTGAAGGCTGCTTGGGAGATTGGAATCGCTGTGGGGAGATTGGACACTTAGCAGAGGGCGTGTGCAAGCAGGGACTCTGAAGACCAGGAGTCCCTGCGCTACCCAGGTGTGCACGGACGCGCACCCAGTGAGACACGCCCCCCGCCTGACTTAGAACAAAAGGCGTGTGTTTCCCTTCGTCAGCGGGACGCCCAAACGCTGACCTGTTCCAGGGGGTTGTTGGAGGACGCACGGAGCTGCCCTGCCTGCCCTCTATCCCTTTGGATACCGCCGCTTCCAGCAACTGCTTGCCGCACCCGCTTCGCGGGTGCCGCTTCGCGGCCAGCGGCGAGGGGTGAAGGCTGCTTGGGAGATTGGAATCGCTGTGGGGAGATTGGACACTTAGCAGAGGGCGTGTGCAAGCAGGGACTCTGAAGACCAGGAGTCCCTGCGCTGCCCAGGTGTGCACGGACGCGCACCCAGTGAGACACGCCCCCCGCCTGCAACGCCCGTTATTTAACAGCTCGCCTGACGCTCAGCAGGACGCGAGCGGGACGCCGAGCGAAGCCCGGGCAAAGGGCGGGCAGTCTGTGGCAGTCAGGGGCAGTCAGAGGCTGGGGTGGGCCACCCCCCTGTCATTTGCTATCTCTTGAGTTAAAGCTAGTCGTTTGCTGGTTGGGGGTCTAGTTGCCTAAATGTCTACCCGCTCTGGGAAAGCACTGAGGGGTAGGGGAGAAGGGGCTGCAGGAAGCACTATGATTGGTACAATGGATAAATTTATCACAAGAGTAGCTGCTGTTATTGAAAAAGAGATTGTGATGACGGAGCACCGCCTTTCACAAGACTTCCTCCCGGCTAGACGCTCCTCGTTAGGAGCAGTGGCACAGGCCTTATCTCCTACTTCTACCCATCCCACCTCCCTTCTTCCTGGGACCGAGTCCGAGCAGCCACGGATCACAGCAATAGGGGCAAGTATTGACAGGTTGGAAAGCTTGGTAGTACAATCCTTGCCCCTTAGCTCTAATCCAGCTGTCACAGGTCTATGTTCTGTTGCACCTCCAAGCCCCTCCATTGGCCAGGTCCGTCAAGAACCCCCTCAGGATCCGCCCTCGGCCTCGAACCGGTCGTGCTTGGCACAAGGCTCCTTGGTTCGCATCAAAAGAAAAAGGGTTGCTAGTTCACGGAAGGGTAGCTTTACAATACTCCACAAGCGCCCGAGGAAGCATGTCTCAAGAGGCCCTGGCCAAATAACTAACAGTGGTCCTGTTACACTGACTCCTGTCCTAACAGGAGTAAATGCTCCCTTGGTAGCCGCGGCTGAAGTGGTACATACACACCTCATCCCCTCTGCTCCACCAGCCGCATCACACGAATTGCCTCCCTTAAAGGTTATTGAGAATCTGGTTAAGTCCCTAATGGTCCCGCTTATTGATCAAGTTAAGGGTCTAGGGGAAAGGTTAGATAGGTTTGAACAGACTACCCTTGACAACTTTTTTTCCCTGAAAACCCTTCTCAAACTCCAGTCTAAAACCAGGGAGGACAAATTGGGTGGGAATGATGGGAAGGGGGCTATAGTGGGCTTAACTGAGGCTATCCTCCCGTCAACGTCTGCCACTGCTACAGCAGTAGGGAAGGTCTTGACAACTGTCTCTGAGATCCCTCCTACCGTTAAATCGGGAAATATCACTCATACTGCCCAGGTCCACGTTAGTACTCCCCAGTTATCGAGAAATCCCAAAACGAAACCAGACCAAAGGAAGTTGCAAGCGGGAGGGGCCCAATCAATGCCAAAACGAGTGGCACAGCCAACTGTTAACGCCAGGGGAGTTGCCTCAGCTGTAAAGGCAAAGGCAGCTACGAGTCATCCTGGAGCTCCTTCTTCAGCGGTTATACCGCAGAAGGTGGTTCCTAAGTGCCTGCCAGTCAATCTCCCCCCAGAGTGCCACCCCTATGTTGCTGTCCTCGTTAATGTTCCCATTCTGAAGGAAGCTCAGTTGGAAACCCAACAGGCACTCAAGAATAAAACCATGCATTGGCTTAAAGCCAACAAACCCCTACCTAGGGGTGTGGAGGGGATAATCCTTGGAGTGCGTAGGGTAGGATGGATAGGACTGGGAAAGAAACCATTTGAAGGCGATTGTGTGGTAGTCAACTTTCAAGACACTAGAGTTGCCCACGCAATCTGCAATTCTGATCAGGTTGCGGGTGGCCCAGGCATTGACGTGGTGGACTTAACATACTTCTACCCACGGCCAGTCATGAAATACCTTGGCCCTTCCTTTGTGGACACCTGCCAAAATACCACTGGTAGCCACTGGTATCCCGTAACACCTCAGTTCCAGCCGCATGCAGTATGGCCTGGGCCGAGATGGGGCCCTATGGGGTACTGACTTGCCGGTCCATTCGGGGAGGTTCAGGGAGATTTTAAACTTAGTAGGGCTCATCACCTGTCCTTGAAGCTGATTGGCCCACTTTCCCCTACAGGGAAGCAGCCAGCACCAACGATTAGACGGGAACCAGGTGTGGGGCGGGATATGAGTGAAGACGATGGCGGCCCTCCTACTCCGGTCGAGGCGGGCATGGTTGGCTCTGTCACATCCGGCGGCGTTGCAGCTGTGACGGACCCACCCATTAGGGTTTTCAGCTGGAATATTGCTGGGCTAGATAGGAAGCTGGCTTTGCCCGACTGGAACGCCCTTGTGGAAGAGTATTCCATCTGTGTGTTCCAGGAGACATGGAGTAGGGACCCCATCCATAAGGCGGGTTATTCATCCCACTCTATACCTGCTGTCTACCCGGAATCAGGTAGGGGACGTCCCTCAGGAGGCCTCCTTATTTGGGTAGCCTCTTCCCTTAATTGCAGGGTAGAGGAACACCAAACTAACTGCCTGGACCTCCTCAACATTACTCTAAAAAATTCTAGGGGTCGTGTTATTCTAAACATCTACAATATATATGCCCGGGGCACAAAGGGAGGCAGACAATCGCCCACTATAGCTCTTTTAGAAAGATTGCTAAGGTTGTCCCCTTATAAACTATGCACCCTGGTCGCGGGTGACTAACTGCACGTTCGAGCCCCTTGGCTCGGAAGCCACTCTAGACCAGGAGGAGGAAGACCAAAGGAGGGGGATACCGGCTCTAGAGCTAAGTCCAATCAAGAGATGGACAGAAGTGGCACTCCAGATTAATTCTCTCACTATGGAGTTTGACCTGAGGGCCCTTAACGGTAGGACTAGATCTGACAAAGCGGATGCCCACACATTCAATAGGCCAAACCATACGTCAAGAATTGATTACATTCTGCTTGACGTCCACTTATGGAGCGCGGTGAGGGATATGGAGGTTATATCGTCCGTCGAGAGCGATCATAACTTGCTCTCCCTCGCCTTCACTCCCTGGTGGTTGGAGGGCATAGGGGGTCCGCTTCTACGTACCTCTGTTTCCGGTGAGTCCGTTGTCTCGAACTGTGGTAGACGGCTGAAGTGGGCCAAGCTCACGCTTTCGGCCGAGAAGGTGACCATCATAACGCAGCTCCTGGCCACAGTCTTAGACAAATTGGATTCGCCCGTGGGTGGGTCTGCGGAGGTGTTCGGCCGGTTTTGTGACCTAACCCTGGCCATAAGCAACCTGTTTATAGTCCCAATTAGTCATAATGGGGCTAAGATACGCCTAGGGAAAAGACAGGGTTGGTTCAACCACAAGTGTAGGGAATCCAAGTCATTGCTTATTGAAGCTGTGAAATCTAAGTCCCAAACAAGGAGTAGGGAGGCTAGGAAGTTATACGCATGCTGTACGAAACTTGCAAAAAAAGAGTGGGAGGATAACTTTTGGCAGGATCTCTTGGCTGCTAGTCGAGGGAGGGACGCTAAGGGACTCTGGAACCTGGTGGGCTATAGGAATCGTCCTGATGATACCCTAAGGACTTGCACGATCCCAGCCCAGATGTGGTTCAACCATTTCAAGGCTCTATACTCAGTAGTGGAAGGGCCAATCAATGAGCCATTCTCCCTTCCCCCATTCTCACTGGATAGAGCCATCGATCCCTTTACTGCACGGGAGGTTACGAACATTATTAAATCCTTGGCTCCCCTGAAATCAGCTGGCCCTGATGGGCTACCAGGGGACTTACTTCGAGCCTACCCGAGCGAATGGGGCACACTGGTTTCTGCTCTCCTGAATGCCATCTTAGAGGGAGGTCCTGTCCCAGAGTCTTGGAAAGGGGCAGAGGTTGTTCCAATTTTTATAAAGGGCTGTCGGGACCAACCAGGGAACTATAGGCCGATAAGCCTCATAGACTCAACCCAGGAGGTGGCTGGAAAGGCGATTTTGGGGAGGATTCTCCATTGGGTGGAGGAGAACCACATATTGTCTGATTTCCAGGCAGGCTTTCGATCTGGTACGGGAACTATCGAGCAAGTGTTCAGACTGATGCTTCTACATTGGAAGGTGGTGGAGCTGGGCAAAGGCAGTCTTTATTTGGCATTTATTGATCTAAAGACTGCCTTTGACCTGGTTCCTAGGGAGGAACTCTGGAGGGTCCTGCAGGGCCTCGGGCTGCCCCCCTACATTCTGTTGCTCCTCAGCAAATTGCATAATGACAACTATGCACAAGTGCGATGGGGCCAAAGTGGGGAAAAGACAGATAGGATCCCGGTCAATAGGGGCATCCGACAGGGATGCGTATTAGCTCCCACACTATTTTCCCTGTATGTGAATGGTGTGGTTGAGCACCTGCTTGACGAACCAGCAGACGCACCCTCCCTGGGGGGCGTGCGGATTCCAACCCTATTGTTTGCCGACGACACCCTCCTCATTTCCAAGACTCCCCAGGGCCTACAGAAGCTTCTGTATCGCTTTCAGGACTTTTGCTCAAAAAGAAGGCTGGTCATTAATGTGGACAAAACGAAATACTTGATCATGCACCCTCCACGTAAACTTGGTCGCCCACCAGTTTTGAACTCTGTTCCCCTTGAGAGAGTCGCCGAATTTGACTATTTGGGGATTCGCATGAGCGACGCTATGAGCTGGACACCCCATATCAACAAAATGACTCTTAGCCACAAAAGGGTGGGGGGAGCTTTGCTAAAGGAGTATCGCAACTCATCTAAGCAATGTGTAGCTCCAGTAATTGACATTTACAAAGCGAAAGCTGTGACAGCATCACTTTACGGGGCAGAGTTATGGGGCCTTGGAAACGTGGAGGCTCTATCCAAGGCTGAGAACAAATTTTTGAAGGACCTCCTGGCTATCCCTCTGAGCACCCCATCAGTCCCGGTGCTCTTGGATGTGGGTTGTAAATCAATTAAAGACCAGGCTCGCCTCCGGCCCCTCCTCTTATGGGCTCGCCTTTGGAGGGTCCCTGAATTGAAAACCTATGCGGACGGGCTGACAGAGGTGATGGGAACGAGCGGCTGGCATAAGATCAAGTGGCTAAGGGACGTTAAAAATCTTTTGGGGGATATGGGTTTGGGGTCTTGTTGGTCTACAAAGTCTGCCCCGCCAAAGGCAACCCTAAAAAAACTATACTGGGAGTGGGTTTCTGCCCAGCTCATCAGCAATCCACGTCACTGCAACTCTACCGCAGCTTATTTGAAAATTAAGGACGTCGTTGCTTTTGAGCCCTATCTGGACTTGATTACACTACCTGTTGATCGGGCACTTTACATCAAATTTAGAGTGGGTACCTTACCCCTAGGAGAATTGCTCTCAAGATGGAATATGCCTGCGCAGGTATCGCCACATTGTGCTCTTTGTCGATCTAGGCCCGAATCTGTGGCACATTTCTTCTTCGAGTGTCCGGACTACTCCCGTCCAAGAAGACGCTGGCTCAAACCCCTTTGCAGACAATTGGGAACTCGCCAGTATATGGTGGCTTTACGGATTTTATTAACTGATACTTCTTCCCCCATAGTCTGCGGCGTCTCCAAATTTCTAAAATGGGCATGGCTGATTCGCTTAAAAAGACTGTCTATTTCAATTTAATTCATTTTTAATTAACTTATTGATGTATAAATAGAACTCTTTTTATCTTACTCGATTTTAAACTGCTACAGTTTTTTTCTTCGATGTGCTGTTTTATATACCCTTGTAATGCTTTTATGACATCTGCATATCGAAATAAAGCTATCAACCAACCAACTATAGAAAGGTTATTTAGTGCAGCAATAAGCAAGATATTTATTATTAATGGTCCCTCCTGTTCAATTTAGTGGCACAGAGCTTACAGGTCAAGAGCCCTCAACCCAAAGTGATGCAATACGTAGCAACCATCAAAAACATCATCATAAGTCGTCACTACTCATATTGGTCACGTCAGTGTGGTAAACTCCTTGCTTCACTGCACTTTTACGTTACTGGCATACAGGGCTTAGTGGCCATCTTGACTGTGCCGCCTGTCATTCACGAGCAGCGCTCTAGCTGTCGGACGCTGCACGCGCCCACACTAAACCCTATTTAATGGGCTGTGGTCAGACGCACAGCGCCTGACAAGGTTTCTCCTTCCGATTTTGATCCAGATACTGTTTTCATTACTGTGGTTGTGCTGACATGCTGCTGGGGAGTTTGTTCATTTAACTTTGGGAAAACTCCAGTTTTTAGGGCTCGGGCCTACGTCACACTGCGTAGGCCCGGGTCTACGCAGTGTGAGGGTGTCCGAAAACCTACCTAACAAATTCCTGGCTGCTCGTGATTTTTCGTCCTTTTTTTTGCCAGCTGCATGGCAATTGGGCTTCGCATGCGTGTGTTTTTAGAAGAGAGCACGCAATAGGCCATAGGCGGTAGAGTAGCTCCGTCTATGGCATATTGTGTGCGGTCACGCGCACCAGAAGGGCATATTTCTTCAATTACCAGTTTTCAGGGGCCGCGGTAATTGAAGACAGATGCTGGGCGCACGTTTCTTTTTTTTTTTTTAAATCCATTTCACGGAGCTCTCCCTGTCAGCGCCTCTTCTCTATGTGTACGCTTTCTCCATCGCTGGTGTGCTGCGAATGCCCTGGAAACATTGTAATAATGGCACTTAGTTCAGCATTCCAGTTTTGTGTCTGAAATTAACGTTTTAAAGTTCAATTTATGCCTGTCAACAAATAATGACCGCGGATGAGAGCCGGCTCGTAATGCAGGGTACTCGGTTTCAAGGTGTTGCCATGGAAACTGTGCTTTATTGCATTTTCTCCGCTTGATTTAGGATATTTGACAATCACAGCAACTATGTGCTTGTCTTCCCAAATCACGATATTTTAAAACACAAGCGGTCAGCGGGGAAAATCAGATTGCGTCTCTCAGTAGCTGTGAAAAACCAAAACCAGACAAAATGACTGTATTTTGTTTAACACAGACCTTTTGTGAGACGCTTATGTCTCAGAAGGTGCCGGAGAGGTGGAAAATGTAATCAGTGGCCTTCCTGGCATCGGTTTGTCCTGCCTGTGCCTGTGTTTATTGTGCCATCTATCTTTTATGATCACTGGGACTTTAGCCTGAAACAGCGTTTTTTTTAACTGGAGCCATGTTTCCTCTATCAGCGTGGGAAAGATTGCTCCGTAAAGCCGCCCTACATTTCCAATTGAGCAGAGGCCTGTAACCGAATACAGCATGTCTGTGTTTATTCAGGATGGAGAGTAAAAAATACCCCTGCTCATGTAACATTAAACACTTCGCTGGTGTTCAGCTGAGGTCCCGGGGTGTCCCAGTAGTGGCGCAGGTCTGGCTTTCATTGGAGCAGTCTACACAAAACCATCGAAAAATGTCTGCTCAGCAGTTCACGTCTACTGCCACACATGGCACCCGCTGGGAACACTGCTTTTTAGACAGCAGCAGCACACATATGATGCTTACACAACTGCTCCCTTCTTTCAGAGGAGCCTAGGCCGATGTACCCCACCGCAGACACCCACCCCTAAAGTCACCAGGGCCCACTTCGTATATTCTTCTTTACTCACAGACACAACAAAGATGCATGCTTTTAGATGCAGATCACATACCTACAGCCACCCAGGACGCAGACTCACAGACACGTACTCTTACACATACATGCACATGGACCGACAAACATACAATCACGCATACACAAAAATCAACACATATCCAGACGCATAAACACAGTTCAACATGCATGATGCATATATGCAGATGTGTACACAGACAACACACAGATGCACATTTACACATAAACAGCACACATGCACACAGTCATAGACAACACACTGGCACACACTTACAGACAGACTGGGGAGTGCGGAGTGACAGTGAGTGCAGAGTGAGTGCGAGAGTGAAAGTGAGTGCAGAGTGAGTGCGAGAGTGACGGTGAGAGTGCAGAGTGACAGTGAGTGCAGAGTGACAGTGAGTGCAGAGTGACAGTGAGTGCAGAGTGACAGTGAGTGCAGAGTGACAGTGAGTGCAGAGTGACAGTGAGTGCAGAGTGACAGTGAGTGCAGAGTGACAGTGAGCGCAGAGTGAGTGCAGAGTGACAGTGAGTGCAGAGTGACAGTGAGTGCAGAGTGACAGTGAGTGCAGAGTGACTGAGTGCAGAGTGACAGTGAGTGCAGAGTGACAGTGAGTGCAGAGTGACAGTGAGTGCAGAGTGACAGTGAGTGCAGAGTGACAGTGAGTGCAGAGTGACAGTGAGTGCAGAGTGAGTGCGAGTGACAGTGAGTGCAGAGTGAGTGCGAGTGACAGTGAGTGCAGAGTGAGTGTGAGTACAGACTGAGTGCAGAGTGAGTGCGAGAATGACAGTAAGTGCAGAGTGAGTGCGAGAGTGACAGTGAGTGCAGATTGAGTGCAGAGTGACAGTGAGTGCAGAGTGAGTGCGAGAGTGAAAGTGAGTGCAGAGTGAGTGCGAGAGTGACGGTGAGAGTGCAGAGTGACAGTGAGTGCAGAGTGACAGTGAGTGCAGAGTGACAGTGAGTGCAGAGTGACAGTGAGTGCAGAGTGACAGTGAGTGCAGAGTGACAGTGAGTGGAGAGTGACAGTGAGTGCAGAGTGACAGTGAGTGCAGAGTGACAGTGAGTGCAGAGTGACAGTGAGTGCAGAGTGACAGTGAGTGCAGAGTGACAGTGAGTGCAGAGTGAGTGCGAGAGTGACAGTGAGTGCAGAGTGACAGTGAGTGCAGAGTGACAGTGAGTGCAGAGTGACAGTGAGTGCAGAGTGACAGTGAGTGCAGAGTGACAGTGAGTGCAGTGAGTGCGAGTGACAGTGAGTGCAGAGTGAGTGCGAGAGTGACAGTGAGTGCAGAGTGACAGTGAGTGCAGAGTGACAGTGAGTGCAGAGTGAGTGCGAGAGTGACAGTGAGTGCAGAGTGAGTGTGAGTGCAGAGTGAGTGCGAGTGACAGTGAGTGCAGAGTGAGTGTGAGTGCAGACTGAGTGCAGAGTTAGTGTGTGAAGAGTGAGTGCTAGAGCGACAGTGAGTGCAGAGTGAGTGCGAGAGTGACAGTGAATGCAGAGTAAGTGCGAGAGTGACAGTGAGTGCAGAGGGAGTGCGAGAGTGACAGTGAGTGCAGAGTGAGTGCGAGAGTGACAGTGAGTGCAGAGTAACAGTGAGTGCAGAGTGAGTGCAGTGACAGCAGAGTAACAGTGAGTGCAGAGTAACAGTGAGTGCAGTGACTGAGTGCAGAGTGACAGTGAGTGCAGAGTGACAGTGAGTGCAGAGTGACAGTGAGTGCAGAGTGACTGCGAGAGTGACTGAGTGCAGAGTGAGTGTGAGATTAGTGAGTGCAGAGTAGAGTGAGTGCGAGTGACAGTGAGTGCAGAGTGAGTGCGAGAGCGACAGTGAGTGCAAAGTGAGTGTGAGTGCAGTGAGTGTGAGTGCAGAGTGAGTGCGAGAGCGACAGTGAGTGCAGAGTGAGTGCGAGAGCGACAGTGAGTACAGAGTGAGTGTGAGTGCAGAGTGAGTGTGAGTGCAGAGTGAGTACGAGAGCGACAGTGAGTGCTGAGTGAGTGCGAGAGCGACAGTGAATACAGAGTAGAGTGAGTGCGAGTGACAGTGAGTGCAGAGTGAGTGCGAGAGCGACAGTGAGTGCGAGAGCGACAGTGAGTGCGAGAGCGACAGTGAGTGCGAGAGCGACAGTGAGTGCGAGAGCGACAGTGAGTGCAGAGTGAGTGCGAGAGTGACTGAGTGCAGAGTGAGTGCGAGAGTGACAGTGAGTGCAGAGTGAGTGCGAGAGTGACAGTGAGTGCAGAGTGAGTGCAAGAGTGACAGTGAGTGCAGAGTGAGTGCGAGAGTGACAGTGAGTGCAGAGTGAGTGGGAGAGTGACAGTGAGTGCAGAGTGAGTGCGAGAGTGACTGTGAGTGCAGAGTGAGTGCGAGAGTGACTGTGAGTGCAGAGTGAGTGCGAGACTGAATGTGAGTGCAGAGTGAGTGCAGAGTGAGTGCGAGAGTGACTGAGTGGAGAGTGAGTGCAAGAGTGACTGAGTGCAGAGTGAGTGCAGAGTGAGTGCAGAGTGAGTGCAGAGTGAGTGCAGAGTGAGTGCAGAGTGAGTGCAGAGTGAGTGCAGAGTGAGTGCAGAGTGAGTGCAGAGTGAGTGCGAGAGCGAGTGTGAGTGCAGAATGAGTGCGAGAGTGACTAAGTGAAGAGTGAGTGCGAGAGTGACTCAGTGAAGAGTGAGTGCGAGAGTGACTGAGTGCAGAGTGAGTGCGAGAGTGACTGTGAGTGCAGAGTGAGTGCAAGAGTGACTGAGTGCAGAGTGAGTACAGAGTGAGTGCAAGAGTGACTGAGTGCAGAGTGAGTACAGAGTGAGTGCGAGAGTGACTGAGTGCAGAGTGAGTGCCAGAGTGACAGTGAGTGCCAGAGCGACAGTGAGTGCCGAGTCACAGTGAGTTTAGAGTGAGTGCAGAGTCACAGTGAGTTTAGAGTGAGTGCAGAGTGACAGTGAGTACAGAGTGAGTGCAGAGTGAGTGCAGAGTGAGAGTGAGTGCAGAGTGAGAGTGAGTGCAGAGTGAGTGAGTGCAGAGTGAGAGTGAGTGCAGAGTGAGAGTGAGTGCAGAGTGAGAGTGAGTGCAGAGTGAGAGTGAGTGCAGAGTGAGAGTGAGTGCAGAGTGAGAGTGAGTGCAGAGTGAGAGTGAGTGCAGAGTGAGAGTGAGTGCAGAGTGAGTGCAGAGTGAGAGCGAGTGCAGAGTGAGAGCGAGTGCAGAGTGAGAGTGAGTGCAGAGTGACAGTGAGTGCAGAGTGAGTGCGAGTGACAGTGAGTGCAGAGTGAGTGCAAGTGACAGTGAGTGCAGAGTGAGTGCAAGTGACAGTGAGTGCAGAGTGAGTGTGAGTGACAGTAAGTGCAGAGTGAGTGCGAGAGTGACAGTGAGTGCAGATTGAGTGCAGAGTGACAGTGAGTGCAGAATGACTGAGTGCAAAGTGAGTGCGTGCATGATGCATATATGCAGATGTGTACACAGACAACACACAGATGCACATTTACACATAAACAGCACACATGCACACAGTCATAGACAACACACTGGCACACAGTTACAGACAGACTGGGTAGTGCGGAGTGACAGTGAGTGCAGAGTGAGTGCGAGAGTGAAAGTGAGTGCAGAGTGAGTGCGAGAGTGACGGTGAGAGTGCAGAGTGACAGTGAGTGCAGAGTGACAGTGAGTGCAGAGTGACAGTGAGTGCAGAGTGACAGTGAGTGCACAGTGACAGTGAGTGCACAGTGACAGTGAGTGCAGAGTGACAGTGAGTGCAGAGTGACAGTGAGTGCAGAGTGACAGTGAGTGCAGAGTGACAGTGAGTGCAGAGTGACAGTGAGTGCAGAGTGACAGTGAGTGCAGAGTGACAGTGAGTGCAGTGAGTGCAGAGTGACAGTGAGTGCAGAGTGACAGTGAGTGCAGAGTGACAGTGAGTGCAGAGTCACAGTGAGTGCAGAGTGACAGTGAGTGCAGAGTGACAGTGAGTGCAGAGTGACAGTGAGTGCAGAGTGACAGTGAGTGCAGAGTGACAGTGAGTGCAGAGTGACAGTGAGTGCAGAGTGACAGTGAGTGCAGAGTGACAGTGAGTGCAGAGTGACAGTGAGTGCAGAGTGACAGTGAGTGCAGAGTGACAGTGAGTGCAGAGTGACAGTGAGTGCAGAGTGACAGTGAGTGCAGAGTGACAGTGAGTGCAGAGTGACAGTGGGTGCAGAGTGACAGTGGGTGCAGAGTGACAGTGAGTGCAGAGTGAGTGCGAGTGACAGTGAGTGCAGAGTGAGTGCGAGTGAAAGTGAGTGCAGAGTGAGTGTGAGTACAGACTGAGTGCAGAGTGAGTGTGTGCAGAGTGAGTGCGAGAGTGACAGTAAGTGCAGAGTGAGTGCGAGAGTGACAGTGAGTGCAGATTGAGTGCAGAGTGACAGTGAGTGCAGAGTGAGTGCAGAATGACAGTGAGTGCAGAGTGAGTGCGAGTGACAGTGAGTGCAGAGTGAGTGTGAGTGCAGACTGAGTGCAGAGTTAGTGTGTGAAGAGTGAGTGCTAGAGCGACAGTGAGTGCAGAGTGAGTGCGAGAGTGACAGTGAATGCAGAGTAAGTGCGAGAGTGACAGTGAGTGCAGAGTGAGTGCGAGAGTGACAGTGAGTGCAGAGTGAGTGCGAGAGTGACAGTGAGTGCAGAGTGAGTGCGAGAGTGACATTGAGAGTGCAGAGTGACAGTGAGTGCAGAGTAACAGTGAGTGCAGAGTGACAGTGAGTGCAGAGTAACAGTAAGTGCAGAGTGACAGTGAGTGCAGAGTGACAGTGAGTGCAGAGTGACAGTGAGTGCAGAGTGACAGTGAGTGCAGAGTGACAGTGAGTGCAGAGTGACAGTGAGTGCAGAGTGACAGTGAGTTCAGAGTGACTGCGAGAGTGACTGAGTGCAGAGTGAGTGTGAGATTAGTGAGTGCAGAGTAGAGTGAGTGCGAGTGACAGTGAGTGCAGAGTGAGTGCGAGAGCGACAGTGAGTGCTGAGTGAGTGCGAGAGCGACAGTGAATAAAGAGTAGAGTGAGTGCGAGTGACAGTGAGTGCAGAGTGAGTGCGAGAGCGACAGTGAGTGCGAGAGCGACAGTGAGTGCGAGAGCGACAGTGAGTGCGAGAGCGACAGTGAGTGCGAGAGCGACAGTGAGTGCGAGAGCGACAGTGAGTGCAGAGTGAGTGCGAGAGTGACTGAGTGCAGAGTGAGTGCGAGAGTGACAGTGAGTGCAGAGTGAGTGCGAGAGTGACAGTGAGTGCAGAGTGAGTGCGAGAGTGACAGTGAGTGCAGAGTGAGTGCAGAGTGAGTGCGAGAGTGACAGTGAGTGCAGAGTGAGTGCGAGAGTGACAGTGAGTGCAGAGTGAGTGCGAGAGTGACAGTGAGAGTGCAGAGTGACAGTGAGTGCAGAGTGAGTGCGAGAGTGGCAGTGAGTGCAGAGTGAGTGCAGAGTGAGTGTGAGTGCAAAGTGAGTGCAGAGTGAGTGCGAGACTGAATGTGAGTGCAGAGTGAGTGGAGAGTGAGTGCAAGAGTTACTGAGTGCAGAGTGAGTGCAGAGTGAGTGCAGAGTGAGTGCAGAGTGAGTGCAGAGTGAGTGCAGAGTGAGTGCGAGAGTGACTGAGTGCAGAGTGAGTGCAGAGTGAGTGCGAGAGTGAGTGCGAGAGCGAGTGTGAGTGCAGAGTGAGTGCGAGAGTGACTAAGTGAAGAGTGAGTGCGAGAGTGACTGAGTGCAGAGTGAGTGCGAGTGACTGTGAGTGCAGAGTGAGTGCAAGAGTGACTGAGTGCAGAGTGAGTACAGAGTGAGTGCGAGAGTGACAGTGAGTGCAGAGTGAGTGCGAGAGTGACAGTGAGTGCAGAGTGAGTGCGAGAGTGACAATGAGTGCAGAGTGAGTGCGAGAGTGACAATGAGTGCAGAGTGAGTGCGAGAGTGAGTGCGAGAGTGACAATGAGTGCAGAGTGAGTGCGAGAGTGACAATGAGTGCAGAGTGAGTGCGAGAGTGACTGAGTGCAGAGTGAGTGCGAGAGTGACTGTGAGTGCATATTGAGTGCAGAGTGACTGTGAGTGCATATTGAGTGCAGAGTGAGTGTGAGAGTGACTGAGTGCAGAGTGAGTGCCAGAGTGACAGTGAGTGCCAGAGCGACAGTGAGTGCAGAGTCACAGTGAGTGTAGAGTGAGTGCAGAGTGACAGTGAGTGCAGAGTGAGTGCAGAGTGAGTGCAGAGTGACAGTGAGTGCAGAGTGAGTGCGAGAGTGAGTGCGAGAGTGAGTGCGAGAGTGAGTGCGAGAGTGAGTGCGAGAGTGAGTGCGAGAGTGAGTGCGAGAGTGAGTGCGAGAGTGAGTGCGAGAGTGAGTGCGAGAGTGACTGCGAGAGTGACTGCGAGAGTGACTGAGTGCAGAGTGAGTGCCAGAGTGACTGAGTGCAGAGTGAGAGTGAGTGCAGAGAGAGCAGGGTATGCATGTGCGCTTACACGGTGCACTGACACACAGGAGCTAAAACAAAGAACAGCTGTACACATGTCTTGGGAGCTTCATGGAGGCAGCCGGCCCTCTGTGAGGGGAGCAGCAAGGAGGGGACGCCCCAATCAATCAAGCGCAACTACTCACAACCTACTGTACGATTACAACACAGGCCAAAGGGCAGAGCTAGGTCTTTTTGCATTACGTGGGGTGAGTAGTGTGTGAGCGTGCAGGGTGAACAGTGTGTGAGCATGCAGGGTGAGCAGTGTGTGAGCGTGCAGGGTTAACAGTGTGTGAGCATGCAGGGTGAGCAGTGTGTGAGCGTGCAGGGTGAGCATTGTGAGTGTGTAGGGTGAGCATTGTGAGTGTGTAGGGTGAGCATTGTGAGTGTGTAGGGTGAGCAGTGTGTGAGTGCGTAGGGTGAACAGTGTGTGAGTGCGCAGGGTGAACATTGGGTGAGTGTGTAGGGTGAACATTGGGTGAGTGTGTAGGGTGAACAGTGTGTGTGTGTGCAGGGCACGAAAACTCGAACTAAGTCCACCACACACACACACATAAGACCACACACACAAGACCACACACACAAGACCCCACACACAAGACCCCACACACAAGACCCCACACACAAGACCCCACACACAAGACCCCACACATAAGACCCCACACATAAGACCCCACACATAAGACCCCACACATAAGACCCCACACATAAGACCCCACACACTCACCACCACACACTCACCACTACACACTCACCACTACACACTCACCACTACACACTCAGTGCAAACTTACACACACACCACCACACACTCACCACCACACACAACCACACACGCAAGCACACACACACTGTTGGACAGGCCCCACGAAGGGCTCGCTCCCTCCCCGCATGACAGGGCCCAGATACCGGCTCCCCGGGGGCTACCCGCAGAAGCAACCCGCAACCTGTCCCCTCCGAGACGCCTGCTCCCGGATGTCTCTGTGTCACGGGCCCGGGCCCCCGTCAGCCCCATTGCCCGGCCCAGCCGCCATCTTGGACACTGCACCACGTGGCCTCAGCTCGACCCCAACCCTGGGCCTGGCCAGGCCCCGCCATCCCGGCACCACCATCCACCCAGGAGGTGAACGGACCACTTGGCAGGCTAATGGGAGAAAGGAGTGTCGATGGCTCTCCCCCCCGCCAGGTGCCGATCGCCCCCAGCCTCCCCGGGTGCTGGCTCCACCCCCCTGCTGGGTGTCTGGACTCCCTCATCCCGGACCTCCCGACCTCCCAGTGCGAGGGTCCGGACATCAAAGGGCGCCAGACCTATAACTGAGGCAGCCCCAGAGCAGGAAGGCAGTTGTATCCTGGAGTCGAGAGACACCGAGAAGAACTCATCCTTGACGGACTGCTGGCGCTGCCGCAGCCCTGCCTTGTGAACTATCGCCCTGCCTGCTGGCGCTGCCGCGGCCTTCTGCAACCTTCATCCTCGTGGGACCTGCTGGCGCTGCCGCGGCCCGTTGTAACCGTCATCCTCGTTGGGACCTGCTGGCGCTGCCGCGGCCCATTGCCATCTACGACCTCTTCGGGACCTGCTGGCGCTGCCGCGGTCCGACCCGTCCGAACACCGAGCTCGAGGATTGTGAGCTACCGCCGTTTCACCTCAGTACCAGTCGGTACCAAGACTGCCCCGCTACCCCCTTTCCCTACTAGAGACTAGAACTGAGAGGATCATCGTGTCCTGACCTCCTTGTATCGTACTACCTTACTTCCAGAACTGCCTATAAAAGGTGTTAATCTGATCTTCGTGTGGTGTCCATCTGTGGGGGGGGAGTTACTTGTCTGTACGATCGCTGGAGTCGGCCCTCACCGGAGGCCTCTCCCCTTGTGCTCGGCCGACCCTCCAGGTCCCCGTCTAACATTGGTGGCCAGCGGCGCGATCCGAACCAACGCGTAACCGTACAGAGAGTAACTCACCCTACGACTAATCCACAATGACGACCAGAGAGAGCGGATCTGCAGAGAAACTCCAGATGGAAAAACTGGAAGAGTACAACCACCGAGAGCTAAAACAATTTTGCATAGAACTAGGCATTGCCACCACCGGTCTGAGCACGAAAGAGGATTTCAAACACGCCCTAGAATCCTGGGCAGAGACAAATATCGCCGGACCCCGGGACCCCGAAGCCCCGGAGACAAACACCACTCTGACGGAAGAAAGGAGAACGGATCTCTCCCGGGAAGAGATCCGAGAACGAGAGAAAAATAGACTACACGAGTTAGAGTTGGCACGGCTCAAATTAGACGGAGAATAGAAACTGGCAGAACAAAAGATGAACTTAGAACACTTACGGCTCCAAGAAGAGCGAGAGGAAAAACAGAGACAGAGAGAACTCGAAGAAAAAAGACTGGCATACGAACACGAGTGCAAGCTGGCGGAGATAGAATTGCGCAAACAGAACAAAGACCTAGGGGTGCCCGAGCAACCGCGCCCCCCAGGGACTACCGAACAGAAGGTCCACATCCCCAAAGATGTGGTCCGTGAATATTATCGGAACGACGACATACAGCAGTGGTTCAAGGCCTACGAGATCGACATGACTGCCCACCGGATCGCTCGAAGTGACTGGGGAGCCGGTCTATGGGGGAGATTCGTCAATGAAGGCCGGGATGCCCTGCTGCAGCTTCCGGACCATCAAATAACGTCCTATGACCACATGAAGGCCGCCCTCCTCAGTCGATATGGGCTAACGCCCGAGATGTACCGCCAGAGGTTCCGCAACTGCACCCGGATTCCAGGTACAACCTGGATAGAATATGTGAACTATTTCAGCCGAGCCTTCGAGGGATGGATCAAGGGTAGCAATGTAACAACCTACGAGCAGCTCTTCAACCTCATTGTGTGGGAACACCTCTCCAACAACTGCTTCGTCGAGCTCAGGCAGCACCTCCTCGACAGCAAATTGACTGACCCACGGCAGCTCGCCGCCGAGGCTGACCGATGGGAGAGCACCCGGGTGACCCGGAGTGGGCCAAACGAGCAGAACAGAACCAACCAAGGTCATCATCGTCCCCGAGGAGGAGGAGGAGGACAGGGCCGGGGCAGAGACGTCGTCCCGGCCGCTCCCGCAAACAACGCCCCGCCCCCGGCCGGCCGGGGCAACCCCCCGATGCGCCCGGGGTTCCGAGCCAACGTTACGTGTCACCGATGCCAACGAGTCGGCCACTATGCCAGTGACCCGACCTGCCCAAAGAACCAGACCCCCGGGCCCCGCCAGATGGCTGCCGCCGCCCTAGGGGAAGAGCAAGTCTCCGAAGAGCCTGACGAGTACGAGCAGGAGCAGCCCGAGTGGGAACCCGCCGCCATGACCCTGGCCTGCCTAGGGGGAAGAGACCTGATCCCGCGGGCTCCCCTACCAGCCAACACCAGGAAATACAGTCAGTGGGTGAACATAAATGGGCGTAAGGCCGAAGCCCTGCGTGACACCGGGGCCAGTGTGACGGCCGTCCGTTGTCACCTGGTGACCCCAGAACAAATCCTGCCAAACGTTCTTTGCCCCGTCCGATCGGCCGACAATGCGGAGAGCCTGTGTCGGATGGCCTGCGTCCCCTTCGAATGGGGAGGAGTGTCCGGTATGCTAAGAGTGACTGTCCGCGACGATGCCCCCGTGGACTGCCTCCTGGGGAACGATCTCGAGAGTTCCCCGTGGTCAGCCGTGGAAAGAAGAGAGCACCTGGGGATGTTGGGCCTCCCGGGCTGGGCGTGTGTAACAACCCGGTCCATGGCCGTCGACACCATCCCTGGATCTGAAGAACCCGAATGGCCAGCAACGCCTCCCCCGATCGCTCCAGAGGGAAGCTCCATCCCTACCGACCCCCCGGAACAAACCCAAGGAGAGGCCGCTCAGCCCCAAGACCTTCCCGACCTGGCTCAGTGGCGTCAGGAAGGGGGGCCCACCCAAGAACAATTCCGGCAAGAGCAAAAGACATGTTCCTCCCTCGAGGGACTGCGACAGCAAGCGCTCGCCCAGAGCGCAGGAGACACCGCAGGAGCCCACTGGATCTATTGGGACAATGACTTACTGTACAGCGAACAAAGAATAGCGGATCTGGGGGCCAGTCGAGTGCTGGTGGTGCCCCTCTGCTTCAGAGACTTCCTTTTGAACTTGGCCCATGATGTCCCCCTGGCTGGACACTTGGGGCAAGACAAAACATACAACCGCCTGGTGACTCACTTTTACTGGCCGAAAATGAGAAATGACGTCTCCAACCACTGCCGGTCCTGCCCGACCTGCCAGGCCAGCGGGAAGAGCGGCCGCAAACTCAAGGCACCCCTGCAACCATTCCCCGTTGTGACCACCCCGTTCGAAAGGGTGGGAATAGACATTGTGGGGCCCCTGGACCCCCGAACAGCACAAGGGCATCGATTCATCCTGGTCCTGGTGGACCACGCCACCCGCTATCCTGAGGCGGTTCCCCTTCGAACTGTAACCGCACCAGTGGTGGGTCGAGCCTTAATGGGAATCTTCTCTCGGGTGGGCTTCCCCAGGGAAGTCGTCAGCGACAGGGGCACGAACTTTATTTCAAAATATATGAAATCCTTATGGCAACAGTGCGGAGTCACCTACCGATTCACAACCCCCTATCACCCGCAAGGAAACGGACTGGTCGAGCGATTCAACCGCACTCTCAAGGGGATGATCATGGGGCTGGAAGAACCCCTACGCCGCCAGTGGGACGTGCTACTGCCGTGCCTCCTCTTCGCCTACCGAGAAGTCCCCCAGAAGTCCCTCGGCTTCAGCCCTTTCGAACTCCTGTACGGACACCCTGTTCGCGGGCCTCTCAGCCTAGTTAAAGAAGAGTGGGAAATGGCCCCCCTGAGGACCCCTCCAGACGTCTACAAGTACCTCCTGACCCTCCGTAATCAGACCCGGCGATTCAGAGAGTTTGCCAAAGCCAATCTTGAAGCCAGTCAGGAGGACATGAAGACGTGGTACGATCAACATGCCTCCTCCATCGAATTCGAGCCTGGCCAGCAGGTATGGGTGATGTCCCCCATCAAACCTTGTGCCTTACAGGACAAGTGGACGGGGCCCTTCAAGGTGATCGAGCGTAAGAGCCCCGTCACCTACCTCATCGACATGGAATCCCCCCGGAACCCCCTCCGGGTCCTCCACGCCAACAGACTCAAACCCCACTTCGTGCGCTCGGAGCTCAGCCTGCTGATGGCTACAGACAGCGGGGCGGAAGAGGACTCCGAGCCCCTCCCTGACCTACTGGGGACCGGGGAAAAAGATGGTTCGGTGGACGGGGTCCAACTCTCCGAGGCTCTGACCCCGGAGCAGCGCCAAGACTGTCGGGCCCTCCTGCTGCCATTTGCAAACCTATTCTCCCTCACACCCGGGGTCACCCCCTGGTGCCTGCACGACGTGGACACTGGCGACAGTCCTCCTATCCGACACCGGCCGTACCGAGTACCAGATCGGGTACGCACCTGCATCCAAGAAGAAGTCTCCAAGATGCTCGCACTCTGAGTCATCGAACCCTCGGACAGCCCCTGGGCCAGCCCGGTTGTACTGGTCCCCAAAGCTGCGGCCCCGGGCACCACACCCGAGCTCCGGTTCTGCGTCGACTATCGGGGTCTGAACGCTGTCACCCGCACCGACGCTCACCCCATCCCCCGAGCCGGCGAACTAGTTGAACGCATGGGGGCGGCCCGCTACCTAAGCATCTTCGACCTGACGGCGGGCTACTGGCAGATCGGCCTCACCCCCCAGGGCACAAGAACGATCCGCTTTCTCCACCCCGGATGGACACTACCATTTCAGAGTGATGCCATTCGGCATGAAAAACGCTCCAGCCACGTTTCAACGACTTGTGAACCAGGTATTGGCGGGCCTCGAAGAGTTCAGCGCCGCATACCTGGACGACATCGCGGTGTATAGCCGCCACTGGTCAGACCACCTCCGCCACCTCCGAGGGGTCCTGCAGGCCATCCAACGGGCCGGCCTCACCATCAAGGCCAGCAAGTGCCAAATCGGGCAGGGGTCCGTGACCTACCTCGGACACCAAGTGGGGAGCGGTCTGGTGGCCCCCCTCCAGCTCAAGATCGCTGCCATCCAGTCCTGGCGCCCCCCCGTAACCCAAACCGAGGTCCGAGCCTTCCTGGGGCTCACCGGGTACTATCGGCGGTTCGTAAAGGACTATGGCAGCATTGTGGGGCCCCTCACGGAACTCACATCCAAGACCAACCCAAGAACCGTCAACTGGACTCCCGACTGTCAAGCGGCCTTCGAGAGGCTGAAGGCCGCCATGTGCACCGCTCCTGTGCTCCAGGCCCCCGACTACAGCCGTGCGTTCATCGTCCAGACTGATGCATCAGACCATGGCATCGGGGCCGTCCTCTCCCAACTGAACCCCGAGGGAGTCGACCAACCAGTGGCCTTCATCAGCAGACGCCTACTGCCCCGAGAACAGCGCTGGAGCACCATTGAGCGAGAGGCCTTCGCAGTAGTATGGGCCCTCAAGAAGCTCCGGCCTTACCTCTTCGGAACCCACTTCCGGGTACAAACAGATCATCGGCCCCTGCAATGGCTAATGCAAATGCGGGGGGAGAACCCCAAACTATTGCGATGGTCCATCTCCCTGCAGGGGATGGACTTCACTGTGGAGCATCGCCCTGGCCCAGACCACGCCAACGCGGATGGCCTGTCCCGCTTTTTCCGCCTCGACGAGGAGAGTCCCCAAGAGGATGGGTGACTCTCCCCGCCTTCAGCTGGGGGGGACGCATGTTGGACAGGCCCCACGAATGGCTCGCTCCCTCTCCGCATGACAGGGCCCAGACACCGGCTCCCCGGGGGCTACCCGCAGAAGCAACCCGCAACCCGTCCCCTCCGGGACGCCTGCTCCCGGATGTCTCTGTGTCACGGGCCCGGGCCCCCGTCAGCCCCATTGCCCGGCCCAGCCGCCATCTTGGACACTGCACCACGCGGCCGCGTGGCCTCAGCTCGACCCCAACCCTGGGCCTGGCCAGGCCCCGCCATCCCGGCACCACCATCCACCCAGTAGGTGAACGGACCACTTGGCAGGCTAATGGGAGAAAGGAGTGTCGATGGCTCTCCCCCCCGCCAGGTGCCGATCGCCCCCAGCCTCCCCGGGTGCTGGCTCCACCCCCCTGCTGGGTGTCTGGACTCCCTCATCCCGGACCTCCCGACCTCCCAGTGCGAGGGTCCGGACATCAAAGGGCGCCAGACCTATAACTGAGGCAGCCCCAGAGCAGGAAGGCAGTTGTATCCTGGAGTCGAGAGACACCGAGAAGAACTCATCCTTGACGGACTGCTGGCGCTGCCGCAGCCCTGCCTTGTGAACTATCGCCCTGCCTGCTGGCGCTGCCGCGGCCTTCTGCAACCTTCATCCTCGTGGGACCTGCTGGCGCTGCCGCGGCCCGTTGTAACCGTCATCCTCGTTGGGACCTGCTGGCGCTGCCGCGGCCCGTTGCCATCTACGACCTCTTCGGGACCTGCTGGCGCTGCCGCGGTCCGACCCGTCCGAACACCGAGCTCGAGGATTGTGAGCTACCGCCGTTTCACCTCAGTACCAGTCGGTACCAAGACTGCCCCGCTACCCCCTTTCCCTACTAGAGACTAGAATTGAGAGGATCATCGTGTCCTGACCTCCTTGTATCGTACTACCTTACTTCCAGAACTGCCTATAAAAGGTGTTAATCTGATCTTCGTGTGGTGTCCATCTGTGGGGGGGAAGTTACTTGTCTGTACGATCGCTGGAGACGGCCCTCACCGGAGGCCTCTCCCCTTGTGCTCGGCCGACCCTCCGGGTCCCCGTCTAACACACACACACAGCCACACCGTCAGTGCACGCTTTCACCAAGCACAAACACCACCAGGCGTCAGTGCAGGCTTCCACAGTGCACACTTTCACCAGTTACACACAACACCAGCCGTCAGTGCACGCTTTTACAAGGTGCACTCACCAGCAGCCGTCAGTGCACGCTTTCACCAAACACACACACCACCAGCCATCTGTGCACGCTTTTACCAGGCACACACACCTCCAGCCGGCAGTGCACGCTTCCACCAAGCATACACACCACCAGCCATCAGTGCACAATTTCTACAGGCACACACACCACTAGCCATCAGTGCACACATCAATTGTTAACGCATCCACAATTAACTATTGTAGCAATGGCAGTATGGTGCACTTTACTTTTAAACATATTCATCTAAAGCACAGCATGCCACCATTGCTACAATTCCAATCCAACCCACATAATTCCACTACACACTACATGCATACACTCCATAACACATGGCGAAAAGACATTGCCATTTACAATGCCATTAGCTCAAACTCAAATAAATCCGAGACCTATTGCATTTCTAATGCTTGTTAAAAATAGCGCTTGCTGCTCTTCATCACGGAGTGTGTTAAACTCCTTGCTTCACTGCACTTTTACGTTACCGGCATGCTGGGCTTAGTGGCCATCTTGACTGTGCCGTCTGTCATTCACGAGCAGCGCTCTGGCTGTCGCACGCTGAACGCGCCCACACTAAACCCTATTTAATGGGCTGTAGTGGGACGCGTAGCGGGCGCGCCTATGGCAAGCCCGCCTGCGCTCATCAGCGTCAAGTCAGCGGCCAGGGCAAGTTATGCTGCCCGATACGCCCCTGCTGATAGAGCTCACTACCAGCTTTCGAGTGAGTTTCTTAAATTGCTTTGGCCTCCTCCTTGCCCCCCTTCATGGCTGCAGTCTACTACCTTTTATGGTTTAAATATCTTTATTGAATATAAACACGCAAGTACTTCCATGTACAATTAGCTGTCTTCAAACAAGATCGAAACAGTACAACCGGGCAGTGCCAGTTGAGAGCATGAGTTCAGCGTTCGACACAGTATCAGCCAATTAATCGTGCATGGAATAAAAATTGTAAGAACAAACAAAGGGAAAATAAAATGAAAGGAACCCCCCCGTTCCCCGGTACCCCCTCCTTCCTCCCGTCCAGTGCTCCCTGTCCCCCGCTAACTCCCCGTTCCTCCTCCCACCTATGCTACGCCCTCAGCGACCTGTTTGACAGTCTGTCTTCCGTGGTTCTGTGGGACGCAGCAGCCTAAGATATCGGGGACATGTGACTTCTCGGAATTAGGTGGCCAAGAGTGATAGAAATGGTTGCCACAGGGCATCATATGTGGATCCCTCTCCTGCCGTAGTAAGTGACAGTTTCACCATCCCGAGCACGTGCCATAATCGGTGAAGCCATCCTACAAAGGAGGGTATAGTGAGAGTACATCAATGTGTAGGTATATTTTGAACCGCCGAGTCTAGTGCTATAGCCATCTGTCTGCCCCTGCGGGATTTTAGAGGGTAGGTCAGGGGATTAGGGAGACCTAGTAACACATAAGCAGGGAAGCGTGGGATTTCGGTCTCAAAGTGCTTATCTATTTCATCTAACACTTGAGCCCAATAGGACTGAATATGTATGCATTCCCACAACAAGTGCACCAGGTTGCCAGTCTGGCTACAGCCACGCCAGCAAGTCGCCTTTCGGTTGCGGTCCATCGCATGTAGTATGACTCGGGTATAATACCAAAATGTCACAACTTTCGTAAATGTCTCTGTGAGCCCCATGTGGTATGCAGAGTGTCTGGCCCTATAGTAGATCTCCCCCCATTCTTTGTGACTGAGGGTCCTGCTCAATTCTCTCTTCCATCCATCCCTGCCCGGATAATGTGTGTACACCTGTGTGGTCTGTAGCATCTTGTAGAGGTCGGAGATGAGTTTGGCGACTCGTGCGAGTGATGAGCCATCTTTCGTATGAGGATAAACATCTATCTGCGCTAGCGCGGACCTGCGGGCGTAGCACCCAGTGCCGCACCTGTAGATACCTTAGTGGTTCAGTCTCCGGGAAGTCGTACTCCTGTCTAAATTGGGAAAACCGGACGACCCCCTCAGCTCCATACATGTGATACAAGAACTGGGAACTAGCAGGTCTCCAGTGTGCACAAGTCGCTCCTTCTGCGCCCGGGGTGAAGTCGGGGTTATCGACCAACGGGGTGAGGGGAGACGGGAAGGTTGTAAGGTCATGTGAGATATTGGTGGCGTCCCACACCTCAAGAGGAACCTGGGTTATGTGCGAGGCATACAAGTTAGGGGGCCTGTGGGGCTTGCGCAGGAAAGGAATTTCCTGCAATGGCCTTGCCGCCACCGCTTGATCCTGAAACAACCAATGTTTCTCTGATTCCCATCTGCTCCATTCAACTAGGTATCGCAATTGTGCCGCTTGAAAATACAGTTGGAGGTCGGGGATTCCCAGTCCTCCCATCTCCGGGGCAAGCGTTACCAGTGTTCTCTGCATTCGCGGCTTTCGGCCATTCCAGATAAACTGGGCCAAATCAGATTGAGTCTGTCGAAGCGTCTTGCCGCGATCCTGCCTAACCAAGAGAGAGGGTAGTATTTCCACCGGCCAACCTCGTGAAGGATGGCGTAGTTGGTGGCAACCATTGCAGGGAGTGAGGAGGCCAACTGTATCCCCAGATATGGGACGGTATCTGCCGCCCACTGAATGGGGAACAGTCTCTGCAGATACTCCCGGGTGGGAGGGGACAACGAGAGATCCAAGGCTATCAACTTGGACGTGTTCATTTTGAATCCGGCCACTCGAGCAAAGGCGTCTAGAACCGCCATGCAAGCTGGTAAGGCTGTCCTCGGGTTAGTAAGTGAGATCAATACATCGTTAGCATATAAACTGATTTTGTGGATATAGCCACCAAACTTGATCCCTTCAATTGCCGGGTTCTGCAGCATTTTCTGGGCCAGGGGCTCCATATACAGGGCAAAGAGAAGGGGTGATAGTGGGCACCCCTGCCTCGTGCCCCTCTCAATGGTAAAACTAGCGGAGGTATAGCCATTCACTCTGACCGGGGCCGTAGGGAATCTGTAGCAGTTAAAAATAAAGGTGGAAAATTTCTCCCGTATCCCTACCCTCTCCAGTACGTTGTGTGTTCTCTAGACACGACAGTACCGCCCTGCGCTTTACTGGATTGTTAAGTCCCCTCACATTAAGGGTAAGAATCCTAAGGGTGGATCAGGCATACTCCATAATCAGCTGGGTCAGGTTCGTACCTGAGGAGATACGCTTGGTGCAGCTAATGAAGGCAATCTCTAGATATGGGGAGGCAGCCCTTGCACATGGAGCTACGCTAGCACTAGATAAAAAGGGAACGTGGAGCACTGGACACCCTCCCTCAACAGCCCCCAACAATTCCCAACCTACAAAACATGTGAAGTAAACAAAAAAAGACAAAACCACATAGTCCATGAACCATGGTTGATCACTGAAGGGATATCGGGGTGGATCACCAACAGGAATACCCCTCCCTCCCGCCAACGGCCTAGGCCATAGGAAATCAAACAATGGGCCAGGCATAGAGTCTAGAGTCAGCTGGGCTGGGTGCTGGGAAGAACAGCAGAAATCGCCTCCAAAGCCGACCTCCTGCCCTCCATGACTTCTGAGGCTCGGGGTTTCCTGAGACGGCGCCTGTGGCCCTGTAGACGCCATCGGGGTCTGGAATCATCAGCCACCTCCTTGGGATCCTCGTCTCCACCTTCCGACTCCGGCAGTTCCACACCCAGCAGCCTGCTAGCCTCAGACAGAGAACGCAGTTGGTACAGCTTATTATCCATATGGAACACCAGCCGTAATGGATGGCCCCAGCTATAGGTGATGTTGCGCTGCTGAAGGTGCATAGTGATAGGTTTGAAGGTTCTCCTCTTCTGTAGGGTGAGGGCGGATAGGTCTTGATAGATTACAGGGGAGTGTCCCCGAAACTGCAGTGGGTGCAGCTGCCGCGCTTTTTGGAGGATGGCCTCTTCGGTAGGAAAGTCTTGGACACAGACCAGTATGTCTGGCGGCGGGGCCGACGGTGCTTTCCGTGGCCCCACTCTGTGCGCTCGGTCTACTCTCAGCTCTGTCTCCAGTGGCCTGCCCAGGATGTGATTGAAAAGTTCTCTGGTGTAGGAGAAGAGATCTTTCGAGTCCTCATCCACCTTCACCCCTCTGATACGTATATTGTGGCGCCAGGACCTGTTTTCCAGGTCCTCGACATGTGCTTGGAGGCCCACCTGTTGGTCATGGATCCGGAGAATCTCATGTTGCAGAGCCGCTATCTCCACGTCTTTCCCGTCGCTTTTACCTTCCAAATCAGCGACCCTCTCTCCAATGCCATCCACCTCTCGTATGACCTCTCAGATCTCTGACGCGAACTCTTGCTTGAGGGTGTGAATGTCATCCCTTAGAGCGACAAACATGGATTCAAGGTACGCCTTAGTGATGGGTACCGTCCCGTCCTCCTTCCCTGGCTTCGGGCCCGAGGATCCTGACCGCTGCGCTGGAAGCCATTGGATCTGCTTCCGCTTTAACAAACAAATCTTTAATGGTCTTTTCTTTCCTGTTTCTGGAGGAGGACATGGCACTCTCCGAATAAGTTCAAGTGAGTCGTGGGAGGTCCCCCCTTGTCGCTGTCGCAAGCTCCCTTTCGTCAGCTGACTTTAGTTAAGGACTCCTCTGGTCTGCAAAGGTGTGGACTAGAAATGTGTGGGGGTCATTGTACCTGCCCAGGGCTCTGGGCACCCCAGCTTCGGCCCGGTTTAGCTCTGCCACCTCCGGTGCCAACGGCCACCGCACACCCCAGAGGCAACAATCCTGAATGGGAACCCCGCAGAGCAGCTCCTCACATCTTCATGTAGCCTCCCGGCCTAAGTTGGGATCCATGCAGCCTCACCACCCGCGGTCGGGGAGCGTAGTCTGACAAGTAGGGGCACGCCAGACCTCGCCGGCGTCCAGTGCTCATGGCTCCCCCCTCACCGTTCACCAGTCAGTAAACCAAGCATCCGACCCGGACGTGTGCTCTCTTTAAACCAGCACTCCGTGCCCCTTTCCCGCCTGCACTCCAATTGAGCGGTCCGTATCCCCCGGGCACCCGCTGCTCCCCAGCGATGTGAATCTGGGCTCTCCACTCACCGGCAGTGTCCCCGGGTCCACGCTAATGCCTTCGGCCGTCTGGGAGCTTTGGGCTCGTCGCAAAATGGCTGCTCCCTCTCTCCTTCCTCGAGTAGCCACTGAATCTCGCCTCCCGTGGGGCACCAAGGTTTGCCAGGTCAATCTGTTACTGGGGGCTCCGAGTACGATCTGACCACTCCGCAGCCCTCCGATGGCGATGAGCCGCCCACTGCCGAGGTCCGCGCTCTGGGCCCCAGAGGGTCTCCGGGCCCTGCGGGCGTGTTGAGACTCCCGGGCATGAGATGTCCGATGCTGGCACCAGTCTGCTTGTGGCTGCTCAGCCACTGTCCCTCTAGGCGGCACTTCATAAATTCTTCGTTAGCGCCCCGGCAGGCCTTCTCCCTGAAAACCTCCGACTCCCCGGCGCAGCGCTGGGCCCCGGCAAAGTCCAATAGGGGGGAACTGGCACCCCGCTCCGAACAAGGTCACCCCAGGCCTCGTCTATAATCGTCACAGGCTCTATCCCAGGCACTTCCCAGCTGCCTCCCGATCGGAGGGAACCAATGTCTGGTCGTGTATGCAAAGCTGCCTCTGCGTGGGTCCAGGTCAATGGGCACGAGCAGGCCAAACCCCAACCTCGCCCTTCTACGGTGTCTTCCTCGGCAGCCCCCTACGCCTCAGCACAATTTCGGTGGGCTAACTCCCCTGCACCTCCCTTCTCCGGGGTCTGCCGGGGTGCCGCACTCCTCCCTCTGTCACTCAGCGGGAAAGCGAGTCACGCAGGCCTCTGCCGCTCCACTCACCCGCACCGCCAGTGCCCACCAGTCCGGGCACAGCTCGTCCGTCTCAAAATGGTGGTCCCGCTTCTCTTCCGCCACACCTCGCTATCCAGGGATGCCAGAGCAAGCAGTCCGCCCGACCGCGAGGGAATCCGGTTCCGATGTCACCCCAGGCTCCCCGCGGGTCTCCAGTGGCCGCAGACCACCACCCAAGCTGCCTCCTGCAGCGGTCTAGCCCGGCGCGGCGGGACTCCCCACAAAATGGCGGCCCAGCCCAGCTCCGCCACAGCGCCGCTGTCTCTAGCCTTCAAGGGGCACCGCCAGCTCGCCCCCACCGGCGCCGCTGCAGCCCAGTCTGCCGCTCCTCGATCTTCGGACACCTTGGTTTGGCAAGTCGTGGGCAGCGCTGCTGACCCCCAGCCTTTCCGTTACTGCAGTAGGCCTCGCCGGATTCACGTCAGCCTCGGCGGTGGCCGGCCCTTTACCCGGGTCAATTCAGTCCTCACGGACCCTCTCAGTGTGTCGCATTCGTCCCCGCTGGGCACCAGGCCAGCCCCACATCAAAATCAGGGCAGACTGTAGCTATCGCGGCCAGATAGCTGGTGCTGAATCAGGCCGTCGGCGGGAGCTCCGGAGGAGTACGTCGGCTCACTCCGCCATCTTGGCCACACCCACTCTACTACCTTTTAGAGCGGATTTTCCCTGCGTTGCCTGTGGTTTTGCTCCCAGTCCAGAGCTCCTGTCGCTCAACTCTCAAATCAAGTCCCCGAGAGGGCCGCGCATTAATGATGCCCTGATAAATGCCAGATCAATGAGGAAACACCACGCCACAGTTTTTGAATTGATTGCGGACAACGCTCTGGACTTGTTGTTTGTTACGGAGACCTGGCTTGATGCCAGATCCAATCCCATTAATGCGCTGGCCACCCCTGCTGGCTTTAAACTTTGTAGGGTGGATCGCCTGGTTGGTAGAGGAGGTGGAGTAGCTATCCTATACAGGGAGAATTGGTTATTTACAGCGAAGTTTCTAGTTTATGGGACAGGTGTGAGGTTTTAAATTCCTATATTTACTTCTCTGATCATTTTACACTGGGCGGCTCTCTTATCTATCCCCCCCTGGCCCGGCTAGTGCTTTTCTTAAATCCGGAAGGGACGCCATAGCTGAATACACTCTGCGTTTTTCCCACTTTTTGGTTTTAGGCGATGTGAATCTACATCTTGATCAAGACGATATAAAAGACTCGGCGGACTTCCTTGATTCCCTCCACCTTGCTCACCTTTCCCAATGGGTCTCCCAAACCACTCATCAGGATGGCCACACTTTAGACTCCATCTGTTCCAACTTCCCTGTGGTAGTGGACGAACCTTCCCCGATCTCCTGGTCAGACCACTTCCTCATTTGTTTTTCTTGGGAGATCACTTGGCCAGTCAGCCCTTTCGCTCCACTCGTCCTCCGACGTTCAGTAAAATTGATCCTCTGCAATTTAAGATTTCTTTGGCCGCCTTTAGGCCCCCCGTAAGGAAGATCTGCTAGGGAGTGTGGCCGGATTGATGAACTGGATTGCGGACTCAGTGTCCTCACTATCGTCGCCTCGCCTACCTAAACTAGCCATGGAATCCACATCTAAATCTTGGTTCCTACAGGAGCTGAAAACCTTGAAACAGGAGTGTAAAGTTCAGGAGAGGGCCTGGCGTTCCAGCTATTACTGCCCCCAGGCGAAGCATACATTGAGAGTCAAACAAAAAAGCTATTACGCCGCTATCGCGTCAGCTAAAAGCCAATACTTTACATCGCACATTGACCAGGCTAATAACTTTAAAGAAATCTTCTCAATTGTGAAAAGCTTTATGTCCCCGTCGGCCTTGGTGCATACCGCTCCTGTTTCGGAGGACTGGTGCAATACCCTGGCCAGGTTCTTTCAGGACAAAATTTGCACTATTCAATGTAAATGTAGTATACTTGTAAAGCGCACAGCTGCCCCAGCAACGGGGCGTCCCGGCGCTGTATAACTCTGGGGAACCCGTCCTGGCTTTCCCTGTGGGATGGTCCCTTGCTGGGAGTCCCCAAGGTGGAGCCAGGCATCCCCGGAATTGGTGGGGCCGTTGTGGAGATTAGGCAAGCTAATGCCCAGAGTTGCCGAGTGGAACCCCTGATTAGAGTAAGCACCGAAGCGAGAATTATCAAGTCCGCTGACCAAGGTCCACGACCCTGCCGCGTCGGGAATTGAACCCTGGTCCCGGGCCGACTTCTGCTCTCAGGCCTGCCGCCTCTAACCAGTGAGCCACACTACTCCACTACACACTACTCAAGCCACGTTTGCCACCTGTGCTTTAAGGGAATGCCCTGCCATTGGCTTTGAGGGGCATTAAAGACCCTTTGATCTTTAAAAAAAGGTTGAAATCTTTTCTGTTTTAGTTCCTTTATCGGTCTCTGATTCGGACCCTTTTCAGGTTCGCGCCGGGACACTCCTTGGAGTATCTGCACACGGTACAAGTGTATATAACATAACGTAACTGAATCAGGATTGTAGGATTTAACAAGTGCAAGGTGAAGACTAAATAACCATTGCTATGACAACAAAAATGAAATGAAAAACTATTAGGGCAAGACATTAATGAACCCCATCTCCTTAAATGGACCATGTAACCCACCCAAAAGATAATAGTAAGAGATTGAGATGAGTGAACGGTTTCTGACATCCTAGCCAATCTCACGGGTGCACAGTAAAAAATGCCTGCGTTGGGTACCTCTGAAGTCAATACAGCATCTTGAAACAAGCTGCGCTAAGCATGGCAGGTGTCCTAGTGCTCTTAACCCCTTCGCTGCTAGGCCTCCTCCACCCTGTGCTAAGCCTTTTTTGGGCTACTTGGGGTATTTGAACTTAGGCTCCGGTAATTTTTTGTCCACATAAGGTATCCACGCCAAATATGCATCCTTTTCTTTCAACATCATGGGGATTTTAAAGGTACCCAGGGTTTGTGGAATCCCCTGGAGGGGACCCAGAATTAGCCAAAATACAGCTAAATTTTGTTTTGTTTTTTTTAAATAGGGGAAAAAGTGCTGCAGCAGAAAGAGTGTTTTTTCCTCAGCAAATGGTATCAACAAAGGGTTTGTGGTGCTGAAAGCACTTTCTTCACCGCTTTAAGGTACAGGCAGCATTTAGTCTGAAAACAAAAAATGTTTACACAGTTTTGGCATTTTACTGGGACATAGCCAATTTTTGCAACTTTTTTTGCTTTCAACCTCCTTCTAGTTAGTGGTAGAAATGGGTATAAAAGCAATGTTAGATCCTGGAAAGCTATACATTTCTGAAAAGTGGACACAATTCTGAATTCAGCAAGGGGTCATTTGTGTAGATCCTTCAAGGTTTTTTTAATGTTAACTAATAGTTGAAAATAAGAAAAATTTAAAATGGAGGTTGAAAAAACAGCCATTTGTGCTAACGTTTTCACCTGTGACTTCTTCTAAGTATGACAGATATTTTAAGGCAATATACCGTTAAATCCGCTGAACCCTACTGGGGATATATAGCACTTGTAGGTTTTACCAAGAACCAGAGGATCCCAGAGCCAATAACTGAGCAGCATCGCGCAATGGTTTTTCATTGTGTTCATCCAGGTATTAGCAATTCATTTAGTAAAATAGAAAGAGTGAAAAATAGGTATCAAAGACACCTATGTATTTCCGAAATGGGAATAAAATATAGAGTTTAGAAACAGTAGCTATTTGCACATCTCTGAAATTGTGAGTACTTCTACTAGCATTTGAATTATAGGACATTTTTCAAAGTGACTTCTATTTTACACATTGTCTTACATATGGAAGGCAGAAATGCATAAAAAGTCAATAGGCAATAATAGTTGCTCTACAATTCTGAGTTCCCCCAAGTCTCTAGATAAAAATGGTACCTCACTTGTATGGGTGGCCCTAGTGACCATGACAGGAAACGGGCCAAAACACAACGTGGACACACTGTAGTGTAGTTACTATATTCCCAATAGGCTCTGCGCATTGGAAATATATATCCTATAGATTAGACGTAGGACTGAGGTCGACTAGGTCTCTATTGAATGTATCAAACTTAATAGTGAGTGCCAGCTAGCTCAGAGGTCACTAGAAACGTTCTCAAATTCACAAGGGATTAGTTTCTGACAACCGCATAAACATGACAACTTTGTTTCCCAAGAATAAGAAAATATTTCTCTTGAGTCGTGGAAACAATAGATAAGTATTTCACTTAGTCAATTGTGCATGCTACGTTTCGACAGAGGTGCAGAGAAATAGAGAGACGTGCGTTTTCAATAAAAAGGTTTATTGAACAGTCTTCTTTCTCATGCAAATAAAGTGAACTGCTACAATCGTAATGGAGGCTGCAAAGTATAATGCGTACAGCAAGAACAATATTATAAAATAATACTGTAAGAGCATTGTATGGTTTCTAAGCCATATACAAATACAAAAATAAATACCAATGACTAAAAATACTCAACTGGTGCTTCTAAAATACGCCTATCCCAAGGTACCTAACCTAAGTCTAGTACGCGGGAGGGAGTAAGTATTGTGTAGCATAGGTTTGCTTTTCTTTGCCAAGAATCTATCCAAGATTTCTCTTAGGTTCTAATCAGCACCCTACCTTAGTTCAAAATGAAGGAGGTCTGGTATCTCAGTCTCGGGACTCGATTTCCCAACACCCCGCAAGATGAGCTTGGAAACACTGGAGTTGGATTCTCAGCGAGAGAAAGGACAGCTTCTCGATCAGTACGTCAACTGGAGGGTCGGCTTCCTTCAGCACTTGCTGTAGCGAGCTGCGTCGGGCAAGTAGATAGTCGAATTGCTCCGAACCACTGTGTCTTGCTAGCGCAAGTGAAGGCATATTTGTACCTTGAAGGTGCCTAGTTTGACGTAAAGTCGGGCATAATAACGTCAGGAAAGAACCCCAAGGGAATAGTAGTACTTTGTAAAGTACATGAGTTCTTGGACAAATCAATATTCAAGCAAGGGGAGGTCCCTGACTGCTTAAGCCGATTTTCCAAGAAATCGTTGTGACGTTTTGGTACAGGTGGAGGTAGCCATGCCTGTATTTGGACTGCATGGGCTATGTCTAAATAAGGGAATGATTTCTATGCCTATATTAGGGCAATGCGAATTGTACCTATATAAGGGCATGAATCGGGAAAATTCACTCGGATCCTAAAACGCCATAAAAACACCCACTCCACTTTATTATGTACGACATTACTAAGTTCTAAGCCCCTAAAACATATCTAAAACATGATGTGTTAAAACCCCCATCCTTAATACAAAAAATGCATTCGAAATGGTTGTACACGAAAAGAGCATTTGTGCTGTACGCATTTAAAAGCAATGTTTCATTCAAAGCATATAGATGACATTTAAAAAACGCTATCCGAATGAATCATGAAAATACATTTATGAAATGGCTCTTAAATACAGAAGAAAAGGTCGAGGCCATTCCATGACATAATTTATAAATTGTTTTGTTGTGGACAAGGTCAAATTTTGTCTCTTGGAAGTATTCAAAGAATTCATGTTCTCTAGGAATAGTTCTACTTTAAGAAGATTACTTTGTGCCAAAAAAAGGTTCAATTTTGGGAAAGTCAAATCATAGAAAAATAGAGTTCCAAAGTTAGAAGTTTGTTTTGGAAAGTGAAGGTCGAATACAGAGTCCCACAGAACACTGTGTGCTAACTTCAAAAGCCAGTCTCATTATTTGGAGAAAACATAAAATCTTCTAAGCTGGTAAAGAATTTGTCCACTTCTATAGGTGAAAGTTGGACTACCTCGTTAAGCAGATCGATTGCACAAAGATGAGCAGCATCACCGTCAGTGTCATCCGCATTAGCAATGTTCGAAGTAGATGGTACCTGTGTGCCTGTAGCTCCACGTATCTCGCTGTCTGCGTCTGAGATCTCAACAAATGCCGTCATCAGGATTGGTAGCCGCTGGGGACAACACAGTGCATGAGCCGTTACTGGTCCAAGCAAAGTATCAACATCCGTTGGCAGGACTGATGAGTGTCAGACAGATGTCTAGCACGCATTCTTCTCCACATATCAGGCATCGTAAAACAGGTAAAATGCAATCTTGCCAGATTGGTCTGAATGATAGAAACCACATGGTATTTAGATCTCTTAAACGAGCCAAGCCCAAAATCTGTATCATGCGCTCACGACACTTCATTGCCAGGAGAGTGTTCTCTAAGGTAATCTGGGTGTCGATGGTGACTTGACTTGCCATATTGGAGCAGAAGGAACAAAAATAGTATTCTTGCTACTAGTCCCAAAATGAGAGGCAGGCCGCCGAACACAGAGTGCACGAAGTTTGGAAATATGCAGAGGACTGCTTCAAAAGGTGCTAACAGTCCCGAAAAAACTGTCTTAAATACATGTAAAATACCACTGGTATCAGACATGTTTAAGAAACGACCTAACATTCTGAGAAATGTATAGGGCAGTTTGTCGTTAAAAGGGCATGTATCTCTGCAGAAGTCCTTGCAAATCATACGTCTCTTTGGACGAGGTCAGTGGCACAGTTATTTGTAAAAAAATGGCTTTCATTCTGCTTAAAGTATCAATTCGTATAGAAGAGATGTTCAGTGAAGGCCATAACGGCAACTCCTGGTCTGTCTTTGTTTTTGGAAACAATACTTGCATACAGCAAGTGACCCTGGCTGACACAGTTACGAGATAGGCTATTCCTGGCAACATGCCACAGCAGCTGTGATCATTCAACATAATATAGCTTCCATTAGAAAGCTGCCTAAAAATTGGATCTATCACTGCAGCTGGAGAACCTTGCAGGTGGCAGGATAAGTTGGTCGAAGAACCATCGTAGGCCCCGTGTAAGTTAATACCCTGACATAAAAGTGTACCGCTTAGTGCGTTTTTGCAGTTTGTACCACTAAGAAACACTTCTTTATCCCCACTCCAACATCTATGTGTGTATGGTAAATCCCAGGTCGTCTTGATATATTCTGTACCTAACCTTTCATATACGCTTGCTGGTTTATCTTTCAAACAATACTGAAAATGGAAAATTGTGACAGGCAGAGTGATTGTTCCGTGTATTATCCATTCTATTGCTGGTTTTTCAAAAACAGTTTAAGGGTAATCTTTCCAGTTTCACAATGCTCAGCACCGTATAGTCTGCTCCTCTTGGGAGAGGTGTGGCGCCGCGGCCAGGGCGACTGACGCTGGAATCTGGGGATCAGGGTTCGATCCCCGGCTCCGGCGGCAGGTTAGCCCAGCACCATGTGACTCTGGGCAATAGCTCGCTTAATCTCCCCGACGGCCTCCAGCGCCTAGAGACCCTTACGGGTTATTGTGCGCTTTACAAATGTGGATTATTATTATTATTATTCTTTGTGCCAAAGTGATTTGTTTATCTGTAAGGTTAAATTCAGAAAACAATGACGTGGTGTTGATTAGACGCCATGGCACATAGCCAGAACGAAGATTTTGTAACATCCAGCCTAAAAGCATTATAGAACGCAATTGTGACTGTCCATGCTGTAACATGACCAAGTCATGTTCCATTATATCTATGGCAGAGGATACTATGCTGTCCAAAGAGTAAATTCTGGATGACAGAGCCGTTAACCCATTGTCAACTACAGAGAGAGATTTCTCTAAATTAATACGCTCAATTTCTCGAATTCGTTCTGCATGTTTTCTATGCTTCATTATAAATGGCATAGATATCAGCGTATATAAAACGTTTATGACGTGGTTTAGTAGGTCCTTGTAAGAAGTCCCTTAAATCAACGCCATCTTTAATAAAGATAAGTGTTGTTTTATCTCTTTTAGTGTAGATTTTTGTAGCCACTCAAGGCATAGTTTGCCTACACTGTATGATGTTACTATCCCTGGATGTTGTCTCTGGACATATCTTTGATCTGGCCTGGTGATCGTGAACCCTTGTGTCTTATTCAGGAATCTATCTTGACAGCTGTTCGTGTCTGTGGGCCAGATTAACCATTTTATCCAATCAGGATTTGTTCTGTTTTTAAGTAAAATAGTTTTTACATCGACCACCCCCTCTGTAGTGTTATTACTATCCGTATACTGTAGGTATGGACAGTTTGTTTAAATCTTTTATCTTGGCTAGGTCAAGACAAGATGTCTGCTGTACAGTGTCATTCAAAAACATTATTTGTTCAGGGATGATGCAGGCTCTAAATAAAGCTTTTAATCCCTGCACCTGCCAGTCTTTCGTGCCCCAGACAGTTTTTGTCACAACGTTGTCTTTCCAAAAGTCAAATCCTAATGTAGAGAGCTGAGCATAAATGGCCGCAGAATAGATTTGCTTGGTATTTGTCAACATACTTTTCATTTCGTTTTTTAACATTTTTTAAAGTAAAATGATTCTGGATTTGAAACATTAAAAACTGAAAAGTATGGAAATTTGACATAAAATGTTTTTGAGCTACCCTTTGGAGGCGTAGGACAATGTTCCCACTGATCATAAGTATAAACATTTCTAGGATTTGTAGACTTATGCATGAAATGATGACCATAGTGATTATAACAATACATTTGTTCATAATCTAATGAACCTTCTAAGTATTCATGATTTGTAAATTTTGCAGACATTTCTAAGTCTGACATCATATTATTAACAGTCTCAAAGTCCCAATCATCAGAAAAGGTGCTAGATGAAACAAAGTCACTCAAGTAAACCTTGAATTGGTGTAGAATTTTTAACAGCTCCACCGGACCAAAGATGACAATCAGTTCTGTCCCAAGCAAAACCACCTGGTATAGGAACGGCTGTGATATTCACTAAAAACAAGTCTCTTTGTTCACGATGAGATGATTTGTGTGGCTTGAGGAGTAAGTTGATGTTCTTTCTTGCTGTGTCTTTTTTACTATATCTTCCATTTATCAGCATTCCTAAAGTTAATAGGAGTGTTAACCAAAGTAGAAGAAAAAGTACACCTAAAACAATCCAAAGCTCAATCCATGGTGAAACCAGATAAGTCTTTTCCAGTTGACGAAAAAGCTCTGTTGCTTGTTCTTTGAAAGTTCCTTTTGCTGGCGTCGTTTCAGGTTCACTGGGATCCTCGGAAAACGTATCAAAGTTAATGAAATAGCCAGAGGCAGATCTGACAATTGAAGGTATAGCATCAGGATTATTTGAAATCGCTGGAATTACTTGATCACTTGTCATATTAGTATAGTCAGATGCTATATCATTGTAGACAGACGTTTCTTGACAAACTGTTATTTGGGTCTCAAGAGGGACTAGTTCCTTGGCTTTGTTGGTTAGTCCTTCTTTTCGCACTGCAGAGTGATGAGTCTCTCAGTTTGAACCTCTTGGATAGCAGCCAGATTTGGTCGTCTGCTACATCTTTTGAGTCCACTTGGCCTACTACTTATGATCGGCCCCATGATGTGGTTTGACCAGGTCGATGGATACAAACCTGTTCTCCTTTTTTCCAGCAAGGGGCGGCAGGAACACTGTTCTTGATCCGTGGATTGCTAGCACAGGTACTGTTGTCTGTAACATGGCCCAAATTCCTTCTTGTCCGCGATTTTTTCTCTGACTAGATCCACAATCTTTAGACTCCAGGCAGGTCTTGCTGGGACAGGTGGTTCCCCTTCAGTGGTCGTTGGCTTCTGCAATGTGTTGCTTTGACTTTTCCTTGTTTAATACAAGTCCTGCAAAACAGCCAAACGGTCTTTGATATCAAAAGGTTTTTGTTCTACCACTATAGTGTGACGATCAAGGTCCTGGACAATCATTCTGGTTCCAAAAAGGATTTCATATGGAGTGATTCCACCCAGAGAACTTCTTAGCAGATTGGTATGACTAGGTTGGACACTTATTAGATGTTTGACCCACCCGTCCCCCGAGCCTAATGCCCTAGCTGTTATAGATTGCTTTAAGTCCTGGTTTTTTCTCTCAACAACCGAATTTCCCTCAGGATGGAATGGACTAGAATAATGCAATGCAACGCCCAGATTGGCCATGGCCTCCTTGTAAACCTTTGAGCTAAAAGCAGGACCCTGGTCAGAATGTAGCGTGCAGACTACGTATGTGCTGATAAAGACTCGCAAATCTTTTATCACACAGTTCGGGGGTCAGCCGAGCGCTGAGGCCACATCCAAATGAATCTTGAGCATGAATCCACTGCGACCATGATATTTTTGTAGTTACCATCTCTCTGTAAGGGACCGCAGTGGTCCAGGTAAACGCAGGCTAATGGTTTATCTGAAATTAACAGGGGCGTCTGTGCAGGACGTTTCACTGTAGAGACTTTCATCTTTTGGCAGATTTCACATTCCAAAACATAGTTTCTGGTCTAGTTCCTCATGCGTGGCTACCAGTATCTTTCTTTTAATAATGACACTGTGGCGGAAACACCTGCATGTGCAGAGGCAAGCCCTTCATGTGCTGCTAAGATTAGTCCTAATCTATGTTCCATGTTTGGAATTAACTCTATCCCCAACTCCAGGTATTCGAGCAAACGGAACATTATTTGCATCAGTTATGTATGAGTATTTGAGTGGAAAGCCTTTCAGAAGTGTTTTACCACTGTCTTTGATTGAAGCATTGACAGCTTGCATAATTTCGCTGTCTGTTTCGTACGAGTGATTGCAGCTAAGGAAGCCGTCTGCACAGCTGCCTTCGCGGCTTCATCAGCCAATGAATTTCCTGCAACGTGAACGCCATCACGCGAGTCTTTTGTAGTTCTTTTTGTAACTGAACTACTAATTCCCAAAGCAACTTATGCTTGATTGTGCCACCTTTTGCATCTTTGAAATCATTTTGAATCCAGTTCTGCAAGTATTCATTGAAAGATTGAACGAAGTAATAGGAATCGCACACTATGAGTGTGGGGAATTCGCGATCAATATTTTCAAGCGCCATCTTGAACGCTTGTAGTTCATCTCGCTGAGCTGTAGAATCTCCGTGTTTTTGTGACCATAGGTCGGAATTTACCAACGCGCCAGCGACCTTTAACGATCACGCACAGAGCACTATAGGCTTGTTTACCCCCAATTGCGGGCTGTGCTGATCCGACTGTATAAATTATACATTCGTACTGTTCTAGAGGCAGAATCTCAGTGGGCAGATGACATTCTTGTTCATATTGTAGAAATTCTTGAGTTTTCAAGTATGGGTCAAAAACGTATTCAACATCTGTTGCAGTAAGAGAGTTAACCCACTGTTTCCATCTCGGATGTAAAGCCTTTGCATTCAGAATGCTCGCTTTTGTCACTCACTGATTCTAAGGCAGGTACAGGAGTAACGACCATTATGCGTATTCCCTGTGCGAGGGCTCTCTTTTGCTACTGCAGTTTGAACCGCTGTCAGAATATTTTCTGTAGAGGTGAATTTCATCTCAGCTTGTGTGTACAAGTGTGATTTATAAGCTATTGGTACTTTTTCTCCTTCATTAAAGGTTAAGTATCTGAATCAGCATCTTCCTGGAATGATTCAGATTACAACGTTGCGTACGTTTACGCAAGTCTGTAAATGTGTTGTTGCTAACATGTCTGTTTGCACTGAACGCAAAATTTCTGTGCGTTTTTGAGTCCAATTAACTATTTTGAAATCAGGTTTGATTAATTCGTAGAGAGGTTTAACCCTTTCTGCGTAATTTAGAATGTATGTTTTTCCGAAATTTAGGAAACCTAGAATTGACTAAATTTTTCAGCGTTTTTGGAGGTTGGAGCAGCGCACACTTTTCTAAAAAATGTGCTGCCCGGCATTTGCCTTCACTCAATAACTCATATCCCAGAAAAAGGACATTGAGGTGGGTAATTCTCGATTTCTTAAAATTGAATTTATACCCTTCAGAGGCGAATCCAAGTATTATGGTATTCACTCTGTTCAAGTGCCTGTCCAAATCATCGTCTGTTAGATGGATGTCATCGACATAAGATAATGCCTCATCATCATACGTTTGTAGTAACTCTGTTACTCTGGCTGAAAATGAACCAGGACTATTCTTGAATCCATGGGGGAGACGACGGAATTGATGCTGTGTCCCAATAATTGAGAAAGCCGTCAAGTACCTGCTTTCAGGTGCAATGTTTTGACAGAAGAAACCGTTAGAAATATCTAATGTGGTTTTATATTTTTTGCGCACAATGTTATTCATTAGTGCTGCAATGTGTGCATTTTGTACTGCAAAGGTTTTGCAAAAGTTTAAATGTCTGTAATCCAAAACTAGACGATACGTATTGTCTGGTTTTGATACAGGTAACAAAGGATTGTTCATTGACTAGGTGAATGTTTCAATCACCCCTTGGTATTCAAGTTGATCTAATATCTTCCTGACAAGCTTCATGCTTAACTGGGTACTGCCTTTGTGCAGTTGGTAGAGTTTTTAACTGGATTTTATGGTGAGCGGAATCCTCATCCCATCCAACATGATTTTTATATAATGCTGGAGCCTGGGCTACAGCCCATTTTCTGGCATAGGTCATTTTTAAATGAATTGGAATATGATTGGAGAAGGCTGGCATAATGATGTCTTCACCATGTAAGCACTCCCTGACAAATTCAGGTGGCCAGTCTTTTTCAGCTAGAAGAATGTCATAACCGTTAGAGAACTTCTCCCAAAAGAGTGCTCTTATTTTTCTAGTTATATCCCCCTCCATCCGGAGTGTTACTTCATTAACTTATGGGATACACTAACCCTAGTATCAGCAGTTTCAACTTGGATGCATTCATTCAAGTCCACTGTCTCCAGATGATCCTTCAAGATTTTGCGAGCTATGGTTACTTCTGCTGCGCTGTTCAGTTCTTGAGTTGTGTCCTCAAGATCCTCGGCATGTCTAATTTTTAGACCTTCTACCTTCTTTTTGGTGAATTTTTTTTTTTCACGCGTTCTTTTTTGTTCTGACCGTCCTCTTCTTTCCGATTTCTGTGAGGAAGTCTGAAAGGTACGAGAGGAACGTGTATCAGTATCTTGATATCTATCAAGTTTTCTCAAATTATCCCTGTTCCTGAGGTTATACCTCTTTTCAGAGGGCTCCTTTTGAGGAGACCTACCTCGAATTAAGAACGCTTCTCTTTAGAAGTTTGTTTAGTGTTTTCCCACTTCTTTTTAGGAACAGTGAGAATGTTTTTTTTAAAAATAATATTTTATTGAAACTAAAACAAATTCAGAGTCACAATCAATACACAGTTAATACACTGTAAATACGCAGAAAAGTAGCATACAAAAAGGACTCATGACAACGCATAAGTCCAGCCTGGACCATGGCCATATCTGCGGTGGGGAGCTACACAGTTCACCTCTGTACGTATTCCAGCGGCCCCACTTCTTGTCCCATTTCTTAGGGCAGCCCCTGACCTTGTAAACAGTTTTCTCAGCCAACATGCATTTATCCATTTCAGCAACCCATCCCACCAACAAAGGTCGTTGAGGGGCGCCCCACTGCATTTCTATCGCGCGCTTTAACAACAGGAAACCAAGGGCCACCCACTGAAGCTCTAGTTCCATAAGGTCCGTGGCCTCCCAGATGTTGAGGACCTCGCACCTTGGTGATAGGGGAACTGACTTTCCCAATGTGTCAGTCAATTTCCGAGTGGCACCCTCCCATAAGTGTTGAATTACAGGGCAGTCCCATATGATATGGTAAAAGGAGCCCGTTAGGCCGCAGCCCCGCAGACATAAGTCATCCGCACGACGGCCAATCCAAGCCAGGAGGGGGCCCGACATGTAGGCACGGTGTAGGACTTTCAATTGTATCAGTCTAAAGCGGTGATTGATTGCTGTCTCCCTGGGTGACATTAATGCCGACCGCCACTCGTCGTCCTCTATGTGTCCCACATCGCCCTGCCATTTTTCTCTTAAGGTCTGAAAGGAATTGGGCAGATTGTTACATAGTTTACGGTAAGTATGAGAGTGTTTTTAATAAAGACCTTTTCAGGACTCTGTTAGTTGGGGTTTAACTGGTTTCCCACCCGAACTATCTCTACCTAGTTCTTAATAGGATTTTTCAATTATTCTGGCCAGTTCATATGGTTGCTCAGTTACATCAAATTCTATTAACTTTTGGCAGATCGCCACAGATGCTGCCTCACCTTTAATATTAGCTAATATTATTGTTGAGACCGGTTTGAAATCTTTCAGTAGTTTCATACCCAGATTTAAAGCAGGCTCTGCCCTGTAATCATTTTGAATCTGTTTCAGGACATCTGGTATTACTCCCATAGACGGAACACCATGTGTTTTTGGGTAGATTGCAGCAAAGACTGTACCCCAAGTGTCACAGTCCTCCAGGTGTGGTGCGATCCCCATTGGTAAACAGATTGTTAGAATCCTGTGTTTCTCACGAGGAGTAGTATCAGCAAATAGTGCCTCGATTTGAGTAATTTTTTGAGCTATCCAGAATGGAATTTGTTCCCTTTTTGCAGGCAATTTACCAATGACTGATTGTATAGTCTCTGGTGCAATTTTATTTGTGTTCCCCTGGTAAGGGGTGTGTTGTGGAATCCTTATAGGAGATGGTCTGTTAGAGTCCGCATGACACATTGAACCAATTGTCTATGTATTTTGATTAGTTGTTTTAGTTGAACTAATAGTTCCACACCTGACATTTCTTCAATGGCAGGATGTGGTGTATAGCTGGCTAATACCGGCCATGTCGCTCCTGGTCTACCTAGTGGACCGAGCCTGGTAATGTAAATTTGATGTTTTAGGGTGCCTTTAAAATAGAGCGCATGCTCTTGGTATGTTAATGGAAATTCAACATCCTCAAAAGGAGTGTATTCCGTTGGAGGTTCCTTTTCTTTGTAGAAGTGAAACACATGTGTTACTGGATTTGCTTCAGGGAAGATAATCCATGAATAGAATACCTCTGTCTGCCGATATTCATGTGCCTCTATGACAAAAATCACCCTACCACCTCTTGATGATAGGCCACTTGTTATATGTATTATAGTCATGGTTTTCCTTAAATTTTCCGGGATGATTATAGCATCCGCGTCGTCTTCATTAAAGTCTGTAACGTCTAAACCTGGTTGGGCTGCAGCTGCTGCAGTTCCACCGGTTGCGTTATTGCCGTCGTTATTCAATATTGTTTACTGAAAGTTTGCAGAGCAAGTTTTTAAAGGAAACAAAGATAAGGTGCAAAATATTTTTGAACACTGTATCCTTTAACGTTGAACAAGCCAAAAACTAATACATAGGATTTTCGTCCTACTCAGTTATGGCGGATATTTTATCCTTTTACCCACTCCAGACGTCTATTGGAGTATTTACAGGAAAAAGGGGTCTCTGTGTAAAGCATGACTGAGTTACTTTAGTATCTAGCGTTAAATTAGTGCCTTACCAAATGTTGGGCGCCATGTAGTGTAGATCCTAGATTCCCAATAGGCTCTGCGCATTGGAATAATATATCCTATAGATTAGACGTAGGACTGAGGTCGACTGGGTCTCTAGCGAATGTATTAAACTTAATAGTGAGGGCCAGCTAGCTCAGAGGTCACTAAAAACTTTCTCGAATTCACAAGACGGGATTAGTTTCTGACAACCGCATAAACATGACAACTTTGTTTCCCAAGAATAAGAAAATATATCTCTAGAGTCGTGGAAACAATAGATAAGTATTTCACTGAGTCAATCGTGCATGCTTCGTTTCGACAGAGGTGCAGAGAAATAGAGAGACGGGCGTTTTCAATAAAAAGGTTTATTGAACAGTCTTCTTTCTCATGCAAGTAAAGTGAACTGTTACAATCGTAATGCAGGCTGCAAAGTATAATGCGTACAGCAAGAACAATATTATAAAATAATACTGTAAGAGCATTGTATGGTTTCTAAGCCATATACAAATACAAAAATAAATAACAATGACTAAAAATACTCAACTGGTACTTCTAAAATACGCCTACCCCAATGTACCTAAGTCTCGCACGCGGGAGGGAGTAAGTATTGTGTAGCATAGGTTTGGTTTTCTTTGCCAAGAATCTATCCAAGATTTCTCTTAGGTTCTAATCAGCTCCCTACCTTAGTTTAGAATGAAGGAGGTCTGGTATCTCTGTTTCAGTACTCGATTTCCCAACACCCCGCAAGGGGAGCTTGGAAACACTGGAGCTGGATTCTCAGCAAGAGAAAGGACCGCTTCTCGATCAGTGCGTCAGCTGGAGGGTCGGCTTCCTTTGGCACTTGCTGTAGCGAGCTGCGTTGGGCAAGTAGATAGTCGAACTGCTCCGAACCACCATGTCTTGCTAGTGCAAGTGAAGGCATATTTATACCTTGAAGGTGCCTAGTTTGACGTAAAGTCGGGAATAATAACGTCAGGAAAGAACCCCAAGGGAATAGTAGTTCTTTGTAAAGTACATGAGTTCTTGGACAAATCAATATTCAAGCAAGGGGAGGTCCCTGCAAGGGGAGGTCCCTGACCGCTGTGACGTTTTGGTATGGGTAGAAGTAGCCATGCCTGTATTTGGACTGCATGGGCTATGTCTAAATAAGGGAATGATTTCTATGCCTATATTAGGGCAATGCGAATTGTACCTATATAAGGGCATGAATCAGGTAATTTCACACAGATCCTAAAACGCCATACAACACCACCACATTTTTACAGTGCAAACTGACCCTTTTTTTGCAAAGTGCTGTGGATTTGAACCCTAGCTCTGCCGGTACCTAGGGAAACCTAGCAAACCTATACATTTTTTAAAACTAGACACCCAGGGGAATCCAGGATGGGGTGACTTGTGTGGATCTCCTTGAGTTCCGTTACCCAGAATCACTTGCAAACCTCAAACATTGTAAAAACTAAATATATATATTTTCTTCACATTTCTGTGATGGAAAGTTCTGGAATCTGGTGGCTCACCAAAATTCCATTCAGCCCGCATTTTTTAAAGTCTCCCGATGAAAATGGAACCTCACTCGTTCGGCATAGAAGGGACCACAACGTATCGTCGATACATTAAAATTACCTATCATAAAAACATGGTTTTGCAAGGGGGGGTGTTTTGGCCCCGGACTCGGCAGCCATCTAGGGAAACCTACCAAACCCGCATATTTCTGCGAACTAGACACCCGGGGGAGTCCAGGGAGGTATGGCTTGCCTGGTCCCCCACAACGTTTTCCTTCCCAGAATGCCATGCAAACATGTTGGACAGGCCCCATGAAGGGCTCGCTCCCCCCCCCCCCATGAGGGGGCCCAGACACCGGCTCTCCGGGTGCTACCCGCAGAAACAACCCGCAACCCGTCCCCTACGGGACGCCTGCTCCCGGATATCTCTGTGTCACGGGCCCGGGCCCCCGTCAGCCCCATTTCCCGGCCCAGCCGCCATCTTGGACCCTGCACCACGCGGCCGCGTGGCCTCAGCTCGACCCCAACCCTGGGCCTGGCCAGGCCCCGACATCCCGGCACCACCATCCACCCAGGAGGTGACGGACCACTTGGCAGGTTAATGGGAGAAAGAAGTGTCGATGGCTCTCCCCCGCCAGGTGCCGCTCGCCCCCAGCCTCCCCGGGTGCTGGCTCCACCCCCCTGCTGGGTGTCTGGACTCCCTCATCCCGGACCTCCCGACCTCCCAGTGCGAGGGTCCGGACATCAAAGGGCGCCAGACCTATAACTGAGGCAGCCCCAGAGCAGGAAGGCAGTTGTATCCTGGAGTCGAGAGACACCGAGAAGAACTCATCCTTGACGGACTGCTGGCGCTGCCGCAGCCCTGCCTTGTGAACTATCGTCCTGTCTGCTGGCGCTGCCGCGGCCTTCTGCAACCTTCATCCTCGTGGGACCTGCTGGCGCTGCCGCGGCCCGTTGTAATCGTCATCCTCGCTGGGACCTGCTGGCGCTGCCGCTGTCCGTTGCCACCTACGACCTCTTCGGGACCTGCTGGCGCTGCCGCGGCCCGACCCGTCCGAACGCCGAGCTCGAGGATTGTGAGCTACCACCGTTCACCTCCGTACCAGTAGGTACCAAGACTGTCCCGCTACCCCCTTTCCCTACTAGAGACTAGAATCGAGAGGATCCTCGTGTCCTGATCCCCTTGTATCGTACTACCTTACTTCAAGAATTGCCTATAAAGAGTATTAATCTGATCCTCGTGTGGTGTCCATCTGTGGGGGGGAAGTTACTTATCTGTACGATTCGCTGGAGACGGCCCTCACCGGCGGCCTCTCCCCTTGTGCTCGGCCGACCCTCCAGGTCCCCGTCTAACATTGGTGGCCAGCGGCGCGATCCGAACCAACGCGTAACCGTACAGAGAGTAACTCACCCTACGACGAATCCACAATGACGACCAGAGAGAGCGGATCTGCAGAGGAATTCCAGATGGAAAAATTGGAAGAGTACAACCACCGAGAGCTAAAACAATTTTGCATAGAACTAGGCATTGCTACCACCGGTCTGAGCACAAAAGAGGACTTCAAACACGCCCTAGAATCCTGGGCAGAGACAAATACTGCCGAAACCCCGGAGACAAACGCCACTCTGACGGAAGAAAGGAGAACGGATCTCTCCCGGGAAGAGATCCGAGAACGAGAGAAAAATAGGCTACACGAGTTAGAGTTGGCACGGCTCAAATTAGACGGAGAATCGAAACTGGCAGCACAAAAGATGAACTTAGAACACTTACGGCTCCAAGAAGAGCGAGAGGAAAAGCAGAGACAGAGAGAACTCGAAGAAAAAAGACTGGCATACGAACACGAGTGCAAGCTGGCGGAGATAGAATTGCGCAAACAGAACAAAGACCTAGGGGTGCCTGAGCAACCGCGCCCCCCAGGGACTACCGGACAGAAGGTCCACATCCCCAAAGATGTGGTCCGTGAATATTATCGGAACGACGACATACAGCAGTGGTTCAAGGCCTACGAGATCGCCATGACTGCCCACCGGATCGCTCGAAGTGACTGGGGAGCCGGTCTATGGGGGAGATTCGTCAATGAAGGCCGTGATGCCCTGCTGCAGCTTCCGGACCATCAAATGACGTCCTATGACCACATGAAGGCCGCCCTCCTCAGTCGATATGGGCTGACGCCCGAGATGTACCGCCAGAGGTTCCGCAACTGCACGCGGATCCCGGGTACAACCTGGATAGAATATGTGAACTATTTCAGCCGAGCCTTCGAGGGATGGATCAAGGGTAGCAACGTAACAACCTACGAGCAGCTCTTCAACCTCATTGTGTGGGAGCACCTCTCCAACAACTGCTTCGTCGAGCTCAGGCAGCACCTCCTCGACAGTAAATTGACTGACCCACGGCAGCTCGCCGCCGAGGCTGACCGATGGGAGAGCACCCGAGTGACCCGGAATGGGCCAACCGAGTAGAACAGAACCAACCAAGGTCATCATCGTCCCCGAGGAGGAGGAGGAGGACAGGGCCGGGGCAGAGACGCCGTCCCGGCCGCTCCCGCAAGCAACACCCCGCCCCCGGCCGGCCGGGGCAACCCCCCGATGCGCCCGGGGTTCCGAGCCAACGTTACGTGTCATCGATGCCAGCGAGTCGGCCACTATGCCAGTGATCCGACCTGCCCAAAGAACCAGACCCCCGGGCCCCGCCAGGTGGCTGCCGCCGCCCTAGGAGAAGACCAAATCTCCGAAGAGCCTGAAGAGTACGAGCAGGAGCAGCCCGAGTGGGAACCTGCCGCCATGTCCCTGGCCTGCCTAGGGGGAAGAGACCTGATTCTGCGGGCTCCCCTACCAGCCAACACCAGGAAATACAGTCAGTGGGTGAACATAAATGGGCGTAAGGCCGAAGCCCTACGTGACACAGGGGCCAGTGTGACGGCCATCCGTTGTCACCTGGTGACCCCAGAACAAATCCTGCCAAACGTTCTTTGCCCCGTCCGATCGGCCGACAACTCGGAGAGCCTGTGTCGGATGGCCTGCGTCCCCTTCGAATGGGGAGGAGTGTCCGGTATGCTAAGAGTGACTGTCCGCGACGATGCCCCCGTGGACTGCCTCCTGGGGAACGATCTCGAGAGTTCCCCGTGGGCAGCCGTTGAAAGAAGAGAGCACCTGGGGATGTTGGGCCTCCCGGGCTGGGCGTGCGTAACAACCCGGTCCATGGCCGCCGACAACATCCCTAGATCTGAAGAGCCCGAATGGCCAGCACCTCCTCCCCCGATCGCTCCAGAGGGAGACTCCAGCCCTACCGACCCCCCGGAACAAACCCAAGAAGAGCCCACTCAGCCCCAAGACCTTCCAGACCTGGCTCAGTGGCGTCAGGAAGGGGGGCCCACCCAAGAACAATTCCGGCAAGAGCAAAAGACATGTCCCTCCCTCGAGGGACTGCGACAGCAAGCGCTCGCCCAGAGCGCCGGAGACACCGCAGGGGCCCACTGGATCTATTGGGACAATGACCTACTGTACAGCGAACAAAGAATAGCGGAGCTGGGGGCCAGTCGAGTGCTGGTGGTGCCCCTCCGCTTCAGAGACTTCCTTTTGAACTTGGCCCATGATGTCCCCCTGGCTGGACACTTGGGGCAAGACAAAACATACAACCGCCTGGTGACTCACTTTTACTGGCCGAAAATGAGAAATGACGTCTCCAACCACTGCCGGTCCTGCCCGACCTGCCAGGCCAGCGGGAAGAGCGGACGCAAACTCAAGGCACCCCTGCAACCATTCCCCGTTGTGACCACCCCGTTCGAGAGGGTGGGAATAGACATTGTGGGGCCCCTGGACCCCCGAACAGCACAAGGGCATCGATTCATCCTGGTCCTGGTGGACCACGCCACCCGCTATCCTGAGGCGGTTCCCCTTCGAACTGTAACAGCACCAGTGGTAGGTCGAGCCTTAATGGGGATCTTCTCTCGAGTGGGCTTCCCCAGTGAAGTAGTCAGCGACAGGGGCACAAACTTTATTTCAAAATATATGAAATCCCTATGGCAACAGTGCGGAGTCACCTACCGATTCACAACCCCCTATCACCCGCAAGGAAACGGACTGGTCGAGCGATTCAACCGCACTCTCAAGGGGATGATCATGGGGCTGGAAGAACCCCTACGCCGCCAGTGGGACGTGCCACTACCGTGCCTCCTCTTCGCCTACCGAGAAGTCCCCCAGAAGTCCCTCGGCTTCAGCCCCATCGAACCTTGTGCCTTACAGGACAAGTGGACGGGGCCCTTCAAGGTGATCGAGCGTAAGAGCCCCGTCACCTACCTCATCGACATGGAATCCCCCCGAAACCCCCTCCAGGTCCTCCACGCCAACAGACTCAAACCCCACTTCGTGCGCTCGGAGCTCAGCCTGCTGATGGCTACAGACAGTGGAGCGGAAGAGGACTCCGACCCCCTCCCTGACCTACTGGGGACCGGGGAAAAAGATGGTTCAGTGGACGGGGTCCAACTCTCCGAGGCCCTGACCCCGGAGCAGCGCCAAGACTGTCGGGCCCTCCTGCTGCAATTTGCAAGCCTATTCTCCCTCACACCCGGGGTCACCCCCTGGTGCCTGCACGACGTGGACACTGGCGACAGTCCTCCTATCCGACACCGGCCGTACCGAGTACCAGATCGGGTACGCACTTGCATCCAAGAAGAAGTCTCCAAGATGCTTGCACTCGGAGTCATCGAACCCTCGGACAGCCCCTGGGCCAGTTCGGTTGTGCTGGTCCCCAAAGCTGCGGCCCCGGGCACCACACCCGAGCTCCGATTCTGCATCGACTATCGGGGTCTGAACGCTGTCACCCGAACCGACGCTCACCCCATCCCCCGAGCCGACGAACTAGTCGACCGCATGGGGACGGCCCGCTACCTAAGCATCTTCGACCTGACGGCGGGCTACTGGCAGATCGGCCTCACCCCCAGGGCACAAGAACGATCCGCTTTCTCCACCCCGGATGGACACTACCATTTCAGAGTGATGCCATTCGGCATGAAAAACGCTCCAGCCACGTTTCAACGACTTGTGAACCAGGTATTAGCGGGCCTCGAAGAGTTCAGCGCCGCATACCTGGACGACATCGCGGTGTATAGCCGCCACTGGTCAGACCACCTCCGCCACCTCCGAGGGGTCCTGCAGGCCCTCCAACAGGCCGACCTCACAATCAAGGCCAGCAAGTGCCAAATCGGCCAGGGGTCCGTGACCTACCTCGGACACCAAGTGAGGAGCGGTCTGGTGGCCCCCCTCCAGCTCAAGATCGCTGCCATCCAGTCCTGGCGCCCCCCCGTAACCCAAACCGAGGTCCGAGCCTTCTTGGGGCTCACCGGATACTATCGGCGGTTCGTGAAGGACTATGGCAGCATGGTGGGGCCCCTCACGGAACTCACATCCAAGACCAACCCAAAAACAGTCAACTGGACTCCCGACTGTCAAGCGGCCTTCGACAGACTGAAGGCCGCCATGTGCACCGCTCCTGTGCTCCAGGCCCCCGACTACAGCCGAGAGTTCATCGTCCAAACTGATGCCTCAGACCATGGCATCGGGGCCGTCCTCTCCCAACTGAACCCCGAGGGAGTCGACCAACCAGTGGCCTTCATCAGATGACGCCTACTGCCCCGAGAACAGCGCTGGAGCACCATTGAGCGAGAGGCCTTCGCAGTAGTATGGGCCCTCAAGAAGCTCCGGCCTTACCTCTTCGGAACCCACTTCCGGGTACAAACAGATCATCGGCCCCTGCAATGGCTAATGCAAATGCGGGGGGAGAACCCCAAACTATTGCGATGGTCCATCTCCCTGCAGGGGATGGACTTCACTGTGGAGCATCGCCCTGGCCAAGACCACGCCAACGCGGATGGCCTGTCCCGCTTTTTCCGCCTCGACGAGGAGAGTCCCCAAGAGGATGGGTGACTCTCCCCGCCTTCAGCTGGGGGGGACGCATGTTGGACAGGCCCCATGAAGGGCTCGCTCCCCCCCCCCATGACAGGGCCCAGACACCGGCTCTCCGGGTGCTACCCGCAGAAACAACCCGCAACCCGTCCCCTACGGGACGCCTGCTCCCGGATATCTCTGTGTCACGGGCCCGGGCCCCCGTCAGCCCCATTTCCCGGCCCAGCCGCCATCTTGGACCCTGCACCACGCGGCCGCGTGGCCTCAGCTCGACCCCAACCCTGGGCCTGGCCAGGCCCCGACATCCCGGCACCACCATCCACCCAGGAGGTGACGGACCACTTGGCAGGTTAATGGGAGAAAGAAGTGTCGATGGCTCTCCCCCGCCAGGTGCCGCTCGCCCCCAGCCTCCCCGGGTGCTGGCTCCACCCCCCTGCTGGGTGTCTGGACTCCCTCATCCCGGACCTCCCGACCTCCCAGTGCGAGGGTCCGGACATCAAAGGGCGCCAGACCTATAACTGAGGCAGCCCCAGAGCAGGAAGGCAGTTGTATCCTGGAGTCGAGAGACACCGAGAAGAACTCATCCTTTACGGACTGCTGGCGCTGCCGCAGCCCTGCCTTCTGAACTATCGTCCTGCCTGCTGGCGCTGCCGCGGCCTTCTGCAACCTTCATCCTCGTGGGACCTGCTGGCGCTGCCGCGGCCCGTTGTCTTCGTCATCCTCGCTGGGACCTGCTGGCGCTGCCGCGGTCCGTTGGCACCTACGACCTCTTCGGGACCTGCTGGCGCTGCCGCGGCCCGACCCGTCCGAACGCCGAGCTCGAGGATTGTGAGCTACCACCGTTCACCTCCGTACCAGTAGGTACCAAGACTGTCCCGCTACCCCCTTTCCCTACTAGAGACTAGAATCGAGAGGATCCTCGTGTCCTGATCCCCTTGTATCGTACTACCTTACTTCAAGAATTGCCTATAAAGAGTATTAATCTGATCCTCGTGTGGTGTCCATCTGTGGGGGGGAAGTTACTTATCTGTACGATTCGCTGGAGACGGCCCTCACCGGCGGCCTCTCCCCTTGTGCTCGGCCGACCCTCCAGGTCCCCGTCTAACAAAACCTCAAATTAAGCTGTGGAAAAAGTAACAATTTTCTCCGATTTCTGTGTGGGAAAGTTGTCGAATGACCGGGCTGACACAAATTTCCCACCACCCAGGTCTCCCGATAGAAATGGTCCCTCACTCGCATGGGTGGGTCAAGTACCCGCACCAGGCAAGGGCCCAAAACGAAGAGACATCGAAATGACCCATCACAAAAAGATGTGGTTTTGCAAGGGGGGAGGGGGGGAGGGGTAACCGGAGTTTTTGACCCCGGGATCGGCGGCCATCTAGGGAAACCTACTAAACCCACACATTTCTACAAACAAGACACCCGGGGGAGTCCAGGGAGGTCTGGCTTGCATAGGGGCCCAAACGTTTTCCTACCCAGAATCCCAAGCAAACTGCAAATGTAGCTGGCAAAAAATCAAATATTTCTTACATTTCTGTGTGGGAAAGTTCTGGGATCAGCGGGCTGACACAAACTTCTTACCACCCAGCCTCCCCCCAGGTCTACTAATAAAAATGGTACCTCACTCGCATGGGGGGACAAATATCAGCGACAAGCAAGGGCCCAAAATTTATTGTGGAGATATCGAAATTATCACAAAACGACCAGGTGTTGCAAGGGGGAGCGGGGTTCACCTGGGTTTTGCCCTGATATGCATGAAAGACTGAGGCTGTATTTTTGGGAGCTGCCCAGGAGGGGCATTGGTATGCCCATTCAGGGCATCTCCCACCCCCACGTATAAAAAAGCCAGCAAAATCGCTGGCGTTTCTTGGGCCCTCTGCCGCCCCCCATCTGCCTCCAGGGGGGGACAGGGGTGAAAGACTGAGGTGGCATTTTTGGGGAGTGGTGGGGCATTGGCATGTCCATTCTGGGCAGCCCTTACCCCTGAATTTTGAAAAAATATTCCCGATGCCTAGTGGGCTTTCTGTCCCCGGGGGGGAGGGGGCAGATAAGAGGCTATTGCCCCCATATACCTCGAAGGGGGAGGCAGAAAGATTGTGGCATTTTTTGGTGGGGTGGGTCACCCATCTTGGGCAGCCCCAAACCCCTAAATCAAATTTTAAAACATCCCTGGCTTCTAGTTTGCTTTCTGCCCCCACCCTGGGCATGGGGGATGCTGCCTCATCTGCCCCCCAGGGAGGGCAGAAATACTGGAATTTTTCTGAGGGGAATGGGGGCATAGCAATGCCTATCTTGGGCAGCGCCTCCCCTAAATCAAATGTTAAACAAATCCCTGGCTTCTATTGGGCTTTCTGGGGGTTACTGCCTCCATCTGCCCCCTTGGGGGAGCAAAGGCCCTTGCCCAAGGGGCCACTCCCGCCCCTCTGGTGTCTCTTGGGTGGATCCCCGCTTGAGGATCGGCCTCCTGGGGCGATCCCCACGCAATGATACCTCACCCGACTTTCTACATGCTCAGGTGGCTGAGATAGCCCCAGAGCACGTAGAAAGTTAAACGGAAATGAGCCTATTGGTGCATTTCAGTTTCTATAAAATGACGTCAGCACGACGTGCGCACTGAACGTTATTTCACAGAAACCAGGGGAACAGCCTCGGGAGCTGGGGAAGCCCGCACCAGAGGGATTTCCGGTGCCATGTGTGGAGACGTTCTGAGCACACGAGCACCGTGGCTCTGAAAGGCTCCTGGTTGTCCAGAGCACCGAAGGGGTTAAAAGGATGCATACAGCAACACCGTATACGCATGTACTTCCACTCCTGGTTGCTCAATGCTGAGATCAATGTTTGGTTTGGTCTAGATCAGAGGACAGCCCGAGTTACAGTACTGGGTGATCTTTTTGTGAGAGGTGAATCGTGTCCCTTTTTGGAACTTAAGGATTTCCCCACGGGGCACTTTTTGTTAGTTAGACGTCGTGCTGGTTCGCAGGATATGCAAGTTGTGGAGCACTGTGGTGGCAGAGCCACCAGAGCACGACTGCCTCTGCCTTCTTTTTCTCAATGCAGGCCGGGTGAAGGCGGTGACATATGATGGATTTATTCATACATGCACCCGAAGGGCACCATAGAGGTACCCTCTGAAACCTACTAGTTCACTACTGTGCTGGCTGACTGGTACAGTCCAGCCTGCCACCACAGACGCGCTTCTGACCTCGAAAGAGGCGAGAGCCTTGCTCTCAGAGGTCAGGAACAATGCCTGTTCTGTCAGGAGGTTTTTACACCTCCTCCAAACAGGATGGCTAGCAATCAGCAAACCAAGGCTTCAAAGTCTTTGCCGCCTTTGATGGGCGACTCTGGCATCTCCCTGATGTGGGAGATGCCACCCCCTGCCCTGAGGTCCTTTTGGCACCAGGACAGGCAGGAAATTGGTATGTGAAGTAGGCGTGGACCACACCCAGGACAGTTACACCCTTAAGGTGAGCTGCCCGATGAGCCTCACTGTAGGAAAATTCCATCTTGGTGATGGCAGAATTTAGAAAAACTGCAAAAGGGTTATGCTCACTTCCCACAGGAAGAAGTCATACAGGGCGCATAGTGACCCCAAGGGTAGGTAGACCATTGGCTACCACTCTCTGCTCCCCTATTACTTCTAAATTTAGTATTTAGGGGGTTCCTGAAACCAGAACCAGAAATTCTACTGACTACGAAAAAGAAGAGAACACTGAAGAGCCGACACCTAGTGTGCTGGCTGACTGGTACAGTCCAGCCTGCCACACTGCCACCACAGACACGCTTCAGACCTCCTAGGACTTTTGGCATCAAACCCTGCCTACAGCACAGAAACTCGACAACTGCAAAGACCAGACTCGTCCTGCAGCTGTGCATCCTCCACAAGCCTCGGAGTTGCCAGCCCTTCCCAAGCAGCCAGAGCTACTCCCCTGCAGCCGACAGGCACCGACCGTGAAGTCCGGTTTAAAGAAGCTGCTGTCCACCGGGTCCATCGAGCAGTAGACGCCCAAGAAAATGTCAGCACACTCAAAGAGGTCAGATCCATCTTCCTGCCACGCCTGAAGGCATCCATGAACGCTTCAGCACCAAAACCGGGGGTACAGGACCCTTGCCGCAACCAAGGCTTGTTGAAAGTCCAGTCCGGACTCCAACTTCAGCACTGATGCCCAGCCAACAAGGGACGTAAGCACCACAGAGGCCAGCGCCAAGAGTGGCCAAGCAGTCCTGTTTTTGTCCTCCTTGCTGGTCCTGACCGACAACAGTAATCACCTTGATGTACGAAAGCCAGCCAACTACAAGCACTCTGCACCTGGCTCAGGCCTAAGGAAAACAACAGCTCAGCTCGCCTGTGCTCCCTGGACTCTTACGACCCGAGCCCACCATTGGGAGCTGCCGGACCTGGCCCAAGTCCCCTTTTGCAACCAATTTCCAAGTGGCCTCCCTCCTTTCGACAGATTACCACGCAAGGCTGCCAACTCGTTCAACACCTGTTCCCCGCGGACTCACCAGGGCAGATGAGACCGATCTGCTGGTGGAACTTGGTACTTGTCTCTCTGCCACCTAATGACAGAAAGGGGTCCCACGAAAAAGTATTGCAAGAATATAAATGTAGTGAATGTTCTTTCTTCCATAGGAAAGCATAGTGTGTAAAAATGCACTTTTGGTTAACATTGTTAAATCTGTAAAAAGTCTAGTGCAAAAAAAGCTTTATCTCTTAACAAACTTCTTGGTTTCAAAATATACATAAAAATACCGGTTATTTTTCTAAATTGGTGTGGATCTCCTTTTTGAGTGTGTGCATCATTTACTGACTATGTGTGCAACAAATGTCTAACACTCCTCTCTGATAAGCCTAAGGCTACTCGCCCACAATACACTAGAAAGAGAACCTTGACATTGCTAAATATGTCCTGTCTACACATAAGGGATACCTGGTTCCTTTACACAGCATACCTCCTTTTGGTATACTAATGAGTCAGCTTCCCACGTTGGAATTGCAGCAGTGGGATTCAAGACTTGACATTTGCTGTGCAGCTCTGTTAATAAGTGATTCCACTAAGGAATCCAATATTATCTTTGGCTTAGACCTTTTTTTGTTGTTAAATTCGAACTTTTTTCTACATTTTTTAAAAGTAACTGTTAGGGCCTTGTGTTAAGACCCCCAGTCCACACTATTTAGAATTTAAAAAGAATACTAAAAGTCGATTTTAGAAGTTTTTGTAGTTTTTCTGTAAAGGTCCCAACTTTAGCAAACAATGAGCTTTACAGGGGGCATGGATCAGGAGTTCAACCTGGCCCTCTACCAGCTCATTAGCTAACAGCAGTTAAGAGTCCTCTGTAATAATTAAAAAATTTGAACTGGCTCACATCCTACCACTGCAATGCTTCAGACGCTTCTGGCAGAGTATGAGTTGGCCCATCTAAGGGATGACACTACTCCTCCTGAGGGTCAGGGTGGGGATGGTGAAAGTGGAGATGAGCTTCATCCTCCTCCACTAGAAAGGGAAGATGTGGTCCCTTTACCCAACTACATAGAAACGGTGCCCAGAGTGCCTTCCTCTACTGATGATAGGTCAGGCCATTCAGGATACATTGAAGAACTCACTGAGGATGAGATTCTTCATAAAAGCCTAACCCGAGGGATAGCCCTAGGGGAAAGAATACTTATCACAAAAAGGGAAAAGGCTGTGATGGGTCCAGCACCCATGAATGGTGGCAGCAAACAAATAAATAGGGGCAGAGAGAAAACCTTTGACCCTAAAATTCCCAAAGAGATTGTCCCCAAATATGTGGAGGGTGATGATATCACCATATGGTTTACAGTCTTTGAGAGGACTTGTGATATGGGAATGCTTAACCAAACGCATTGGGGTTCTCCATCTGGGAGGTGTACTCAGGATAGTCAGGGGTGGGGAATTCCTATCTCCCGACGCCCGAGACATCTAGATTTCTTAGGAGGGCAAGAGGTTTTAATTAGCATTTTGTCCAAAGGACAAGTAGACAGTTTAATGGTGCTGGGGCCCACACTTTAATTTCCCCAGAGCAGAACAACAACAGAGATAAAGCAGAGCTCAAAGTTGCAGCCAGCTCCATAAGCTTGTGTGGCTCCCAGGCCCGCCCCTGTTCCTTTTATTTTTTTTGAGCATGAGGCAAACATCGTGCTTCTGCAGCTCCAGAACACTCACAGCACTGTCATGTAGGAGGCTGCCTTATTTGCCTCTTGGCCCCTTGCTCTGACTTGAACTCTATGACCCCTGCGTTTTAATCTCTGCTCCACTCTTGGGCCTCATACGGCCCCAAGAGCAGTGCTTTCCCTTCTCATGCACCTCGTGCCCCCCCTTCTTTGCACTTTGCCTTTCCTGTACACTTTATGTTTCACCCGGTGCCTAAACCTGCTAACACCGCCCTCTCTGACAGCCGGACCTGCTCCCCTTGGCCTTTAGTTTTCTCAGTCATTCAGGGCTTACATTAAAGCTCATAAGTTTCTCCATGAGGCTTTCATGCAGTCCTAAGGCCACCCCCATTTATGTCCTTGCACTAGGCCTCGCATTTTGAACACACTGCCTTAGCAACTACTGCAGCTGTGGAGTTCTTGTTGGGCCTCTTCAGTCTGCAGGTCTGCACACAAAGGCCCATAATGGATTTGAAAGGGGTGGGCGGATGAGTGATAGGGTGGGTGAATAGATGCATGGATGAATGAGTGAAAGGTTGGATGTATAGATGCATGGATGAATAAGTGAGAGGGTGGATGAATAGATGCATGGATGAATAAGTGAAAGGGTGGATGATAGATGAATACATTAATGAGTGAAAGTGTGGATGGATAGATGCATTTATGAATGAGTGAAAGGTTGGATGGATAGGTGCATGGATGAATGGGTGGAGTGAAAGGGTGGATGGATAGATGCATGAAGGAATGAGTGAAATAATGGATGTAAGGAAGGATGCGTGAAAGAATGGATGGGCAAAGGTGAAAGGATGGATGGCTGGATGGATGGGGTGAAAGTGGATGGATGGGGTGAAAGTGGATGGATGGGGTGAAAGTGGATGGATGGGGTGAAAGTGGATGGATGAGTGAAAGGATGGATGGCTGAATGAAAGGGGGATTAATGGGTGAGAGATAGAGTAGATGGATGGATGGATGGATGAGTGGGTGGGTGGATGAATGGGTGGGTGGATGAATAGGTGGGTGGGTAGGTGGCTAGCTGGGTGGAAGGATGGATGGGTGGATAGTTGAGTGTAAAGGTGGATGGAGGGATTAGTGAAAGGGTGGATGGAGGGATTAGTGAAAGGATGGATATATGAGCGAAATGGAAGATGGATGGGGTAAAAGGGTAAAATGTAAATGTAAATGTAAATTGATACTTGTATAGCGCACTACTCACCCGCAGGGGTCTCAAGGCGCTTGTATGAATACCGCTGTGGAACCCATCCTGGCTTTCCCTGTGAGGTGTCCACTCCTGGTCACCCCCAAGGTGGAGGCCAGGCATCCTTAGCGTTGTGGGGGCCGTTGTGGAGATTAAGCAAGCTATTGCCCAGAGTTGCAGAGTGGGACTCCATGATTGGAATAGGCACCGAGGCGAGAATTATCAGGTCCGTGGAATTTTTGAGCCCAAGACCCGAGGCGGGGAATTGAACCCTGGTCCCGGGCTAGACCTCTGCATCAGGGTCTGCCGCTCTAACCATTGAGCCACACTTCTCCAGGGTGGATGGATGAGCTAAAGCATAAATGGAGGAAGTGAAAGGGTGGAAGGATATAAGAGTGAAAAGGAGGATGGATGTATGAGCAAAAGGATGGATGTAGGGATGAGTGAAAGGGTGGATGAATATGAGCGAAAAGGAGGATATGTGGGGTGAAAGGATGGATGGATGAGCAAAAGGATGGATGAGTGAAAGGAAGGCGGGATGGATGAGTTTGATAGGTTTGGAGATGAAAGGATAGGTATGAACAGGGGCTTCGTGAACACCCCACTTTAGCAGCTACTGTAGAGGTGGAGCTTTTGATGGGCCTCTTCTGTCTGCAGCTCGACAGACAAAGGCTCATAATTAATGTGAAAGGGTGGGTGTGAGTGAAAGGATGGATGAATGTGTGGGTGAAAGGATGAGTGAGTGTAAGTGTTGCTGGCTAAATGCATGGATGAATGAGTGACAGGGATGGTTGAGTGACGGGGATAGTGGATGGACAAAGGATGTTATAATGAAGGAAAAGGTGAATGGATGGATAGGTTACAGTGTGTATGGATTAGGGAGCGAAAGGATGGATGAGTGTAAAGGATAAATGGATGAGTGGAAGGATGGATTGATGGATTGGTAGAAGGGTGGGTGGATGGATGAGTGAAAGGGTGGATGGATGAGTGAAAGGATGGATGGATAAGTGAAAGGATGGATGGATAGATGGATGGAGGGAAAGGGTGGCTGTATGGATGAGCGAAAGGGTGGCTGTATGGATGAGCGAAAGGATGGACAGATGGCTGAAATGGTTAGGTTTGGAGATGGATGGGCGGGTTTGGATATTGATGAGCGGATGGACTGACAAATCAACAAATGGACGAACATATTGGTGAAAGGCTAATGGATGAAAGAATGAATGGATGACCATGTAAAGATGAAATTCTAGATATCAGTGGGTGAAAGGATGAATGGATGGATGCTCAGATGGAAGAGACAGAGCAATTCTGGAGAGGACTCCAGTGACTTTTTTCGCTTGCTTGGTGGCATAAGAGCTTTGGATCAAAGTGGGGGGTATTTCAATTTTCTGGTTACTCACTTAGCCTTCACTATGCTCCTTTCTCTACCTGGGGATTATCAGGTAGGTGTGGTGCTGTTCGCCAGCACGTTCTTACTAGACAGCCAGTATTTGGTCTCATAAAGGCCTCATTGCCATAGAAATTCCTGGTACTGAACAAAACTACTTTGTAAAAGAGCAGAATGTTGTCACACACAATGAAGCCAGCCGATAGATAGGGTGAGTAAGCATTTAAATAAAAACACACAAAAGTGCACCCAGGATATATGTCCTTATATTAATGCAGATTTACTTTTTTCATGAATTCACATGAATTTCCTTAAGTAGGCCAGGAAATCGTAATTCTAGAAAATATTTGCGAATTGCATTTTAGCATGAGCAAAGATAAATGTACCCCAGTGGAAATCTGAGTGTTTACAAGTTAACTTTTCCTCGAACCACATTTTCCCAGCCTGGAAGAAACTTTACTTCTGCCGTTGTCAGGGGTAGTAAATTTCCAACCTCTCAGTATGGGAAAAGATTAGGAAAAAGCTAGTGAGAACCCCCAAAAGTCAAATCCTTTTATAGTATTAGCCTGACATTAACCAGAGAGGCTTCTATCGGAGCTCTTCTATATTGAGATGGATGCCATTATTTTACGGCGCACTATGTGCACCAAAGGGACAAGTGGATTTTGTTACAGGACAAGTAGATTTATGAAGCTACTTGTCCCTAGGACAAGAACATATTTCATTAAATTCCACACCCCTGATAGTGCAGAGATAGACTCCTAAAACTTAATGAGGCAGATGCCCTCATGAAGGATACACGGATTGAGAGCTTTGGACTCACAACTGAGGAATACAGGATTACTTTTAGGGAGACTCACAAAACCTCAAGTCAGACCTCTGTAGATATCATGGACTTCTCAGTCAAATCAAAACTATAGGGGACTGGTTGAAAGGTAGCCAGATGCAAGACCATGATGGGCTTTATAATTTAATTATGAAAGAGCATCTGTTAAGTAACTGCGTATCCAAAAATTGCATCAGTACTTGGATGACCTTAGTCCGGTCTCTTCCCAAGTACAGGAAAAGAAGGCTGACCACTGGGTCAAGACTAGAGTGTACAAATAAATAGTCTCATGGAGGGGTCGATGATTGGGCGCATACTGGGGTGAGGTCGTGATGCTCCTCACACGCAGCGCTGATGAGCAACTACCACACACGTGGGAGGCATGCATCTTGGGACTGTATAAACGCACGAAGCTCAACAAAGTGCGGACCCGCTTCTGGGACATGGGGCTTATAACAGCTAAACGCCTGATCACCAAGCATTGGAAGGCGGCGACCTCCCCCCATGTTCGACATTGGTGCGCTTCCTTCACTAACTGGGCACGAGCAGAGGGCACGGTTCTTCTACGGGAAGAAACAGCGGGACTCCGCAAATTCCCCATCGCCCAGCTCTGGAACGACCTCCTAAAGGCGTTCCACCACGCCTGCCAGGAACGGGGTGTTACATGAGCCAAACGACAACATAACCATGGTGATGCTGGCTGATGCTGGGGGAGGGTGCAGGCCTGCCCCCCCCCCCCCGTCCCCCCCTCGCACACTCGACGCGCGGCCCTGGGAGGTGATGCTACCGCCTCCTCACCACGCATTGGACACCTTTGAGACACTGACAGCGCGCTGCTGCCCTGGCCCTAGCACGCCTGCGACAACGACAGACATCATCGCTGAGAGAGGCACTGACACCCCCCCCCCCCCCTGCCTGTTCACCGGCAGGAGACGGATCATCACATAGCTGGCCTGCGCCGCCGCCCCGCACATTGCCGGCTTACGCCCTGACCCTGCACTACAGACGTCGCACACATGCCCTTGAAGGAGATAAGAGCCTTGCACCCCTCCCCCCCGCCATGCTTCCCCCCCCCCCCTTCTCGACTGTCCCCATACTTTACATGTGGCCTCGCTGGGCCCCTCCCTGCAATAGACGCCTTGCATTGAAACCGGCAGTGATCTCCCCCCCGCCCCCCCCTCCCCTGCCTTTTACTCTTTCCCCAACCCCCGGTTCTCCCTGCCGATATACGGGCGTAGGGAACAGTTTGTTTACTGGTCCAGTTCCCGGACTAGACTCCATTTCCAAGTTTTCTTTTCTTTTTTAATGAAGATACAGGAGATACTATGTTACTACCATGAGACAATCCCTTGGGGCCACATGCCACCTGTGAGGTGCAGGGACGTGACACCATTCACATACCACAGGAGGTACATACAGACACCTGCTCACAAACGCGTGGTACGTGGATAAGACACACTGCTTATTGGTTGCTGTCATGTCCCAAGCGCCCTCTCAGTGATATGCCTGGGAGCGCACGTAGGCACTCTACTACTGAGTACTCTGACCCCAACCCAACTTGGCTGCAGACTAACCCAGCTGACTCCAACTGCGCACTCCTATGCCTCAGTGAGCTATACTAAAGCACACATCGCCAATACAAGAGCAGCAATACTGACTCTGCATCGTAAACGCGCACATAATTGACCCCCCTCCCCCTTTCTGACTACCCACAGCTGATTAGTACACGACCTATGGGACTTTGGGGAGACACATACGGGAGGCAAATGCTGGATGATCATTGCGATATGAATATTGAGGAAAAAATGTAAAAACATGAGATCTACCATTAAAGTCGCTAGTCAACAAATGATCATACCAATTAACACATGAAACTCGCCGCCGGACCCCCGGGTTGTCGGCTGAATGGCTGTCATCCTGCTCAGTATCTGACTAACTAATGTCTGCTCATGCAGTCTTTATCGTGATGTGGATTGTGAATTGTATGATAACCGCATATTGTATAATAAAGATCTTCTTAAAAAAAAAATTTAAAAAAAAAAAAAATGGAGGGGTCGATGATCCTCCTAAGGGAGAGAAAGTGGGAAGTATAAAGATAATTATAAGGCCAATGGGCACTTAACTGGAGACCCTAACTGTCCATAAAAGGTTCCCCTGAGTCCATCTGTAGTTCCTACTGCAGTGGTAAGTCTCAAGATGGGATCCTTGGTGTGCCCTGACCATGTCAGAGAGCACACTGAAGCCACTTCAGTCTCAGAGGGTGGGATGGATATAGCTGCCTTGGCTGTCTGGCATAGTAACCTGAAGAAATACAGACAACAGCAACAAATCAATGGGGTTAGATTGGAAGCACTGGGGGATACAGGTGCAAGTCATGGTGACTGAAAAACTGATATCCCCAGAGCAACACTTGACAGGAGAAACCTATCCAGACATCAATTCTGACAACCAAACTAAGGGCCATACCATGGCAATCGTGTCCTTAGAATGGGAAGGGGTTAGTGGCCAAAAGAAGGTGGTTGTATCCTCTGCAATCCCTGTAGTCTGTATTCGCTGTTACATGCCACCACCACCCTGTTTTTTCAATCTGCATCTTAGCCATGTTTACCATGTACCTGAAATGTTGCTATATTTGTGTCACCCGTCTGTGCCGGAAGTATTGTTCTCTATTGCAAAACTGTTACATTTCAAAAAGTCAAAATAATGTTTCTTTTAAAAAAACTATCAGGTATTGGTGTTTACAAATTCATTTAACATTTTATTTATAGATCTTGCCAAAGTGTACCTGTGCATATCTGCCAGCTTTGCCAATACTCGGGCAGCATTACCGAAATTCCGATTTTTCTCATAGTGCCTCCAAAGCAAATCCATATATCGGACCTTATTTTGATCAATCTTGGCCATACGAACCAAATAAGGCTCCAAATATGGAGAATTTATCTAAAACAAACATACAAGTAATCATTAAACTAAAATCATAGAAAACAAAAATAATAAACAATATAAAAAATATATATAATCAATTTTCCAGATTTATAGCATGAAATTGCTCTCATATATTACAGTAAGTAACAATCTGCAATGTATGTATTTTGAAAAAATCTAAGTCCTTTAATTAAAACCATCACTATACAACATCTTACCTCTAGTAGTTTGTCCGTCAGGTCAGTTTGTATCAGCCAATTATATAATGCAATATTAAAGAGTTCATCTGTTGATCGCTGAGTGAGTTTTAGCATATGTTCAAACTAAGATGGGAAAAAGGAAAAAGATCAGACACTAGATGTATTCCAAAAAGTACATTTCTCATTCTTATAATAGAACAAATGAATGAAACTCAAAAAAGAAACAAAGTTACTTATATACAGTATCTTTTCTCCAGTGTTGGTATCTTTCAGAGATTAACATGCTACGAATGATTCCCAATCACTGTACCGAAAATCTGAGGACATCATTAACAGACATTTATAGCAAGCAAACATTATTAGAGCAATATATGCTGCCCATCTCACATTCAGCCGATAAAGTGGAGAGGCCTAACCTTCATCCCTGCAGGTCATACTGAGAGGTTAAAAGAGAAAATGTGTGTGACGGGTGTAAACACAGCGTCATATGGGAAGAGTGTAGGTCACATGTGAATCTCTAAACAGCAATTCTGGAGAACTTTAGCTATTTGTAAGTAATGTATCTTTTCACCACTTTGATTCTAACATAGATTTACATGTTTTGAATTGCAAACAGCTTGTGAAGAGCAACCCCTGAAGAGCGACTGACTCTCCCTGATCTGAAGGGAGCATGTCAATGAGTGGCAGACTTCTAGGAGAGGTTCTGCCGCTAAAAGCACTGATGTAGCTGCTATACTTCTGAGAGGTGAATGAGGGTCCTGTGGAGGACATTGCACTGTATAAGTGAACTCTAATTAATTGTACAGCTAATCAAGCCTTACTCAATATTCTCTAGAGCCTAACCAAACAAGCTACATGAGGCCCATCCATGGTGCAATGCTTATGATCTGTGTTTGGAGGCTGCCCATCAGGCAACTGATTCTCTAGAGGCCTGTTTACTGGAGGTGAGAATCCTCTTAGTGATGGCAACGCAAGATTTAAGGAAACATCATCTCAGCATCAGAGGAGAGTATACAATCTCCTGAATGAAATATAAAGATGGCAGGGCCTTAGAAAATAACATCAGACGTGTATAAACAACAACTATACAAACTGGGGTGGTGTAGTGGGCAAAAGTATTCTCAAATAAAGGAAGATACCCCTATATAATTCACAGGGAGGGGGTAGGTAACCAATATACAAATACTGAACCCTGCAGATAAAAGGATTCACAATAGCACTAGAATTTATAAAAGACAAATTCCAATTTATTAAGAATCCAGTTGACCTATATTTTTCCTAGATGGTATCTAAGTGTGTGTGCCTATATATTACAACTCTCATACAACAATCATGAAAAATCGATGTATTGTACAAATCAATACCTCCCTCTGGGTTACAATCTAAAAAATTCCTGCTATTGTGAGGCCTTTTATCTGCAGGGTTCAGTATTTGTATATTGGTAGTGGGCAAAAGAACAATGGATTTAACCCAGATCCTTTGAGTGGGGGATAATGTTTGCATTGTCAGCATTCCGTCCATCATTTGTTTGCTGTAAACAACAACTATATACTTATGAAAAATAATATTAAAATCGGAACAAACAGGGCCAGCAGCTCATTTACTCTGAATAATCTTATGAGCCAACTTAGAATGGATCAATATATGATCCAAATACTGTCTGTGCCCTCCAGGCTATACAGTGGGGCATCATTGAACAAGTTACTTCCCTTCAGTAATGCCTCATCTGGTAGTGACTATCTAGTTGCAGGTTCCCTACCTGGGAATTATCCTCAGATATCAGATAGGATTTGTAAACTTCATCAGCAGTACTTCTGTGCGCCGGTAAGTGGCATTATTTCGATGTGTGCCGGTTACGCCGAAGTGATGTATGTGGTGGCTATATGTGCGCCACCCCAGCATGCTGTCAGTTTCTTTTTGCAACCTTTCCACGCCAGAAGTGTGGAGCCACAAACTATGCTGATGTACTAGTGTGCTGACACTAAGGACCTCAGAAGGGTGCTCTATGCACAGATATCTGTTTACACTTGGAAGAGAGTGTCGGTAAGGAATCTGTGGTTATGAAGATTATTGACGAGATAAGGAGTTACTGAAGGTGAATAACTTGCTGATCTGATAGAGAAGCAGATTTCTTATTTAGAATAGATACCCAAGCAATACCTCCCGGGAGGATCGAACGGGCAAAATGCCCATCACAACAGACCGGACAGTCCAGACAATGGTGCTTGGTGAATGTGTGGGGAGACGCCCACATTGCTGCTTGACAGATGTCCACGACCAGAAGTCCGTGAGCCAACGCAGTGGTCGCTGTCTTGCCTCTGGTTGATTGAGCGCCCTAGCACTCAAAGGGTTGTTTCTTGGCCAATGCATAGAAGGTTTTAATGCAGAGCACTATCCATCCTAAGATGGTCCATTTCTGCACAGCATTTCCTTTCTTCACCCCAATGAATCCAACAAAAAGTTAATCTTCCACCCAGAAATCTCTGATACGATCAATGTAGAACTATACATTTTTTGGGTCCAGATGGTGGAGTCTCTACTCTTCTTTGGAAGGATGAGACAGGGAAAAGAAGGCTGGCAAGGTGATATTCTGGCCTGTGCAGCCATTAGTCTTCTTTCCTTTTCCATGTCCTCAGGTGGGGAGAGGTGCTGACAAGAGTGATGCCATATCAGTCAGGTAGCAGTTCTAACCTGGAAACATGTTGGACATTAAAGGCCACTACTCAGAGGGAGAAGGTGGGCATGTATAGCAAGGAAATGTGCAGGTAGATAGAGGCTCCACCAGAAAGAGTATTGCCACAGGTTAAGTTACTTATTCTTATGATGGACATTTCTTTCTACATACCAGGGAATCAATATAGGAGTACTTAGTGAAAATAAGGATGCAGCACACACAGTGATAAATTTACAAGATGGAAACAACCTGATTTAGAGTCAAGTTTGCAGCATTTGCCCAAGTAGAATCTTATGCCCTCAGAAATACCTACTTGGCCAAATTTATGATGCATAGGACAATCCATCTGGATAATGTTTGCTTCTAGAACACTTTAACCTTATTTTCACCAGTGAAACCAATGAACAGCTCAAATGCAATTCTCTTTAGTCCTATCAATATAGAGGCTAAGCGATTGCCATGGGTCCAAACAAAGCAATCTTGCACCTTGCATGGCTGGATGGATGTGGAGAAACAAAGAATGTGGGAAACGTAAGTGACTGTATAACATGAAAGGGTGACACTAATGTATGCAGCAGGCTCTGTATATATTATACCAAAGTACGATATAGTGTGTACAGGGTCCAGTGAATCCTCAGAGGCTTTGCAGAGGCTCAAGTAGATAATACCTTACTCTCTTTTGTGTTAGTGTAGTTGAGCAGTTAGGCATATCAGACAGTTGTGTTCAGCTTTTGTTGCACGCACTCAATGGCCAACTCCAAGTCCAATGTTTGTATGAAAAGATTACTTTGTTACTTACATTTTTAGAACCAAGAAGAACTCAGTTCCAGGCCAGTAACAGTTTAAAAACAGCAATACTTTCAGGTACAGTCGGAATGTGTTGCAAATAGCAATAGGAATACTTTACAGTGGTATTACAAATACTTTGTGGTGTCAATCAATAGTAGCAATACTTAGCAATGCAGAAAATGAACACTTAATGCAAATAGCAAAAAATACAATGGAAGGAAAACAGTTACGCACATTAACAGGTAAGTACACAACTTACTACCCTAGTCTTCGGGGTTTGGACCAACATAGGGCAAGGTTCAAGTGGGCACCAAGTCTGAATCACCAGCGGCACGGTTTCAGGGCACATGCCCCTAGGGGTATAAGAAAGCATGGGGAGGGGCCACAAAGCAGCACCAAGCTTACACCACCAGCAGCACTGGGGTGGCTGGGTTCAGGGTGCAAAGGCAACATTGGGCGCCCAGTGCAAGTGAATGGAGGAACTATGTTTCACAAACAGGCTGCAGGCTCAGACCAGGAAGCTGGGCTAAGGTAACCAATGACTGGGCAGGTATGTTGAGATGTCAGTGTACGCTGGGACAATGTCGGCTGTATTCCCCAAAGTCAGAGGGCTGAGGATGCAGGGGTGCCTTTAGAAGTTGGAAAATCTTCACCGGAGCCGGTTGCGGTAGGGGGCACCTTTTGTGCTTAGGCAGCCTGTTTTTCGTGTAGTCCAGTAGAGGTAAGCCACCGATGGATTCGAGGTCCGGATCGCTGGGAAGATCAACTTAATGGAGTCGTTCGTACTGGTTTCTTTGTGGACAAGGCCGCTGTCCTCAGAAGTTTTTTGTCTCTGGGGAAGGCACGCATTTCTCCCAGGGTTCTTTAGGCCGCTGGTCCTGCAGAACGAGTTGCTGTTCGGAGCAGGTTTCTTTGAGGGCTGCAGATAGGCCAGTAGAGCTGGTGCCAAGTCAGTTGTCTGGAGTCGTCACTGCTACGCGGCACTTCGGTCCTCTTCTTTAGGTTGCCAGGAATCAGAGGATCAAGGTTCAGGGGTGCCCTTAAATACTCTAGTTGGGAGTGTTACAGGTACTGGCAGGTCATACCCAATGGGCTACTTACCTTTAGGGTGACTACACCGTTTGTATGTCCCCTCTCTTAGGGGAGGGTGCATTCCCTAAACCTATTGGCTAAAATACATCCCTCCAATATGGAGAATTTTCAAAGGAGGGGGTCACTTCAGCCCAGGACACCTGAGAGGGTGCTGAAAGGGGCACACCACTGCTGATTTATAATTTTCCCGCCAAAAGTGGGGCTTGGTGGGGTAGGAAGGGTGGAGGTGGGCGGGTATCGCCACTAGATGGAGCATATCATAGGAAATGAAGCCTTTGAGGCTCACCCCTGCTGTTCCTGCTTGGGGGAAGGTGTGAAGCACCTCCATCCGGAGCAGTATTTGTTTCTGACCCACAGGACCACAAGACTCCCACCTCAGGGGTCAGAAACATGTCTGGAAGTGGCAGGCTGGTGCAGACGAGTCAGCTACATACTAGGGAGTTGGTCGTTTTTCAGGGGGCATCTTTAAGATGTCACTGAGTGCATCTTCTAATAAATTCAACACTGGCATCAGTGCGGGTTAATGATGCTGACAAATTTGATACCATACTTCCTAGCATTCAGTAAAGCCATCATGGAGCTGTGGAGATTGTAATGACAAGCGCCGAACCCACGTACTCAATATAGCTTTTCTGGACTTACATTATCTGAGAATGGACTTAGACATGTATCAGCATGAGCAATATGCGCCGACGCACAAGTTACTTACCTTCGGTAACAATATATCTGTAAGAAACATTAGTAGTGATAGATTCCTTACCTTAGAATTACCCCCAAATGTCAGACAGGATCCGGAAAGTTTTTCGTGAGTAGTACCCCTGCGCTTCGGTAGGTGTCGTTATGCGTCTCCGCGTGCGTCGTTGGGCCGGGATGACGCCGCTGGAGCTACTTAGACGCGCCCACACGTGCTGATGTCAGTTCTGTACAAGACTTTCTGCGCCTGGAACGCAGAGCCATGCAAGAAACCGACCACTGGTGCCATAAAACGAATGCCCTGAAAGGGATGACCTTAACCCTAGAAATCAGTTTGTAGAACGGGGAGGATGGGTGGGACGGTAAGGAATCTATCACTAATGTTTCTTACAGATATATATTGTTACCGAAGGTAAGTAACTTGTGCATCTGAAAGAAACACATAGTGATAGATTCCTTACCTTAGGATAGATACCCCAACAATACCAACCCCGGTGGTGGGTCTGCAAACCAAGATCACACCAGAAAGTCCTGGAGAACAGAACAGCCAAAGAAGCTGTCTCTCCGGACTTGGCTGTCCAGGCAGTAATGCTGTGTAAACGTGTGCAGCAAAGCCCAAGTAGCTGCCTGACAGATGTCATGCAAGGGAACTCCCCGTCCCAAAGCAGTAGTGGCTGCCATCGACCTGGTAGAATGGGCACCTAGCCCTATTGGAGGCTCCTTTTTAGCCAAAGAATAACAAGCCTTAATGCACAGACCGACCCACCCAGGGATGGTCCGCTTGTGCACTGCCCACCCTTTCTTGGCGCCCACGTAGCCAACAAAGAGCTGGTCATCCATCCGGAACTGTTGCGTGCGGTTCAGACCGAAAGAGACCGCACGTTTTGGGTCCAGACGGTTGAGCCTCTCCTTCTCTTTTGAGGGATGCGGAGGCAGAAAGAAGGTGGGAAAAGTGATGGTCTGCCCAATGTGAAAGGCAGTGACAACCTTTGGCAGAAAAGATGGACGAGTCAGCAGAAAAACTTTGTCAGGATGGACTAGGAGAAATGGAGGCTGAGAAGAAAGAGCCTGGAGCTCACTCACTCTTCTGGCAGAGGTGATGGCCACCAGGAAAGCAGTCTTTAAAGTGATAAGATGAAGACAGTTGTGAAGTGGCTCAAAGGGAGCACATATCAGATAAGTTAGAACGAGGTTCAAGTTCCACTGAGGCATTATGAAAGGAACAGGAGGGAAAAGATGAGTAATGCCTTTTAAAAATCTATGTACAACATGGGACTTGAAAAGGGAAGGCTGATCTGGAAGCCGTAAGAAGGCTGAAATGATCGAGAAATAGCTCTTGAAAGTGCCCAGAGCAAAGCCCTGCTGGGCCAAAGAAAGTACAAAAAGGATGACCTCTGAAAGAGGGGTAGAAAGAGGATCCACAGCCTTTGCTGTGCACCATGCCACAAATATACTCCACCTGCAGGCGTATAACGTTTTAGTGGAGGGACGCCTGGCTGCCAAGATAACATCACAAACTTTGGGAGGCAGGTCAAAAGACGTCACAAATCCAACGGAAGATTTTTTTGAGCATGCGTAGGATGTTGAAGCATGATGATGAGACGGCGTTGACTTGTCTGGTCATCGAGAGGGAGGAGTCCAGGATGAAGCCCAGGTTACGTGCGTGGTCCGTAGGTATGGGTGCGGTTCCCAGGGCCGGTGGCCACCATGAGTCGTCCCAGGCAGAGGGGGATGACCCTAAGATGAGGACTTCCGTTTTGTCCGAGTTCAGTTTTAAACGGCTTTTCTTCATCCACTCGGCTACTTCTTTCATTCCTTCGCGTAAGTTGGTTTTGGCGGTGTTTGGGTCTTTGGTGAGGGAGAGGATTAGCTGGGTGTCGTCTGCGTAGGAGATGATGTTGAGGTTGTGTTGGCGCGCGATGGATGCGAGGGGGCTCATGTACACGTTGAAGAGGGTGGAACTGAGTGATGATCCTTGTGGTACGCCGCAGATGACTTCGGTGGCCTCTGATCTAAAAGGGGGGAGGCAGACTCTCTGGGTTCTTCCGGCGAGGAACGAGATGATCCAGTCCAATGCTTTTCCTTGTGTTCCGATGTTGCTGAGGCGTTGTATGAGGGTGCTATGACATACTGTGTCGAAGGCTGCGGAGAGGTCAAGTAGGATGAGGGCAACTGTTTCTCCGTTGTCCAGTAGTGTTCGAATGTCGTCTGTTGCTGCGATGAGGGCGGTTTCGGTGCTGTGTTTGGCTCGGATGCCGGACTGTGAGGGGTCGAGAGATTTGTTGGATTCGAGGAAGGCGGCGAGCTGTCTGTTGACGGCTTTTTCAATGACTTTGGCAGGGAATGGGAGGAGCGAGATGGGGCGGTAGTTCTTCAGTTCAGTGGGGTCTGCTGTGGGTTTCTTCAGAAGGGCGCTGAGTTCGGCATGTTTCCAGCTTTCCGGGAAGGAAGCGGAGTTGAGGGAGCAGTTGATGACGTCTCGGAGATGGGGTGCGATAGTGGAGTCTGCTTTGTTGAAGATGTGGTGGGGACAAGGGTCGGTTGGTGATCCTGAGTGGATGGAGTTCATCAGGCGGATGGTGTCTTCAGTGGTGATTGTGTTCCAGGCGCAAAGGTTGTAGGAGGGGGGTTTTGGTTCGGAGGTGGGTGGAGTGGACTGGTCTCCGGACTGGTTTTCAAAGCTGTTATGTATGTTGGTGATTTTGTTGTGGAAGAATGAGGCGAGGGAGTCGCAGAGTTCTTGGGAGGGAGTGATGTCGTTGGTGCCGGCGGTGGGGTTGGTAAATTCTTTGACGATGTTGAATAGTTCCTTGGTGTTGTGGGAGTTGTTGTTAAGTCGATCCTTGATTGCTGATTTCTTGGTGGATCGGATCAGTTGGTGGTGTTTGCGGGTGGCGTTCTTGAAGGTGGTCAAGTTGTCAGTGGTTGGGTTTTTTATCCAGGCTTTTTCGAGGGTGCGACAGAACTTCTTGGATTTCTTAAGGTCATCGTTGAACCAGGGGGCTTTTTTGCTACCTCGCTTGATTTGATGGTTTTTCAAGGGTGCTAGTACGTCGGCGCTGTGGGTGATCCATTGTGTGAGGTTGGTGGCTGCTTGGTTTGGGTCCGATGATTTGGCCGGAAGGTTTTGGTGAAGCGATGTGAGGAGCTGGTCGGTGGTAATTTTGTTCCAGTTTTTTCGGGGAATTGGTTGTGGGTCGTGGTCTTTTTGTAGTTGAAGTGAACGCAGCTGTGGTCCGTCCAATGGAGAGCTGTGGTGTGATTGAAGGAAATGTGCTTGCTGGAGGTGAAGATTGGGTCTAGTGTGTGTCCGGCATAGTGGGTGGGGGTGTCAACAAGTTGTTTGAGTCAGAGGTTGGTGAGGTTGTCTAGAAGGGTGGTGGTGTTGCTATCGTTGTTCTTTTCCAGGTGGAAGTTGAGGTCTCCCAGTAGAATGTAGTCCTCGGAGGGGAGAGCGTGTAGGCTGATGAATTCAGTGATGTCTTCGCGGAATTGTGTGCGGGTCCTGGTGGCCTGTAGATGAGGGTGCCTCTGAGTGTGGTCTTGGGGTCGGTGTGGATCTGGAAGTGAAGGTGTTCGGCGACTGCGAGGTCATCGTCCGAACTGGTTGTGATGCGGATGGTATTCTTATGGATGATGGCGATGCCTCCTCCTGTTTGGTTGATGCGGTCTTTTCGGATGATCTTGTAGCAGTCAGGGATGGCTATGGCGATGTCGGGTGCTGATGAGGCGTTCATCCAGGTTTCTGTAAGAAAGGCGACGTCCGGCGAAGTGGTGTCGAGTAGGTTCCAGAGTTCAGTGGCGTGTCTGTGGACCGAGCGGGTGTTGAGCAGGATGCACTTCAGGTGGTTAGTGTCGGAGCTCTGTTTGGGGTTTGTGGATTTGGTGCGGGTCCTGATGCAGTCGAACTTGCAGGGGTGGCAGGTGAAGGGTCCATGTGTGTGTCCTGGAGCGGCTTGGTAGCAGTCAGGGAGACGGCCGGGGTTGAGTGCTGAGAGGGTGGCGGCGTCGTACGTTATGCGGGAGGAGTGCATAGGGCGCGCCCGCTGCGCGTGAACGCTGCGCGTCAGCTGATCTGACATAAGTGGATAGTGAGGGGGCGGAGCGAGGGTCAGCTGGGAGCGGGGTGGAGAGGCGGGCTGGGAGGCACAACAACAAAATGGCAGCAAAGCAAAAGTGAAACAGGACGAGATAGGCACAAGCAGGGAATATCGCAAAGATGTGGGCAGAGGCACCGGCACAATCAGGCACAAATTGAATCAGCAGCAGGCAATTCGAACTTTGTAAATAGCGCGGCAGGCAATTCGAACTTTGTATATAGCGCTACAGGAATAAACAAGCACTCGCGCAATGTGGAATCAATGCAATATAGCACTACGCTAATAATCAGGCGCTACAATAGTTACAGTGAATGAAATCAGAGCGCAATGTGGAATCAATGCAATATAGCGCTACGCTATTAATTAGGCGCTACAATAGTTACAGTGAATGAAATCAGAGCACAAAGTAATGGCAGCAATTGGCAGTCAAGCGCTACGATACCCGGTGGCCAGGGAGCGTGGGGAGCGACCGCTTCTGCACGAGTCAGGACGGTCTTGCTCTTGGACAGGTTGCCCTGATGCTGTGCCCACTGGAACTTCAGGTCCCACTGCAGAGCCCGCATATGCCATCTGGCATGATCCACCAGCAGGATGCAGGAGGCCATCAGGCCCAGTAGCTGAAGGGTCATCCTGACCGAAACCCAGTATAGAGGCTGAAAGATCAGAATCATAGCCTGAATTTTCCGGACTCGCTGCTCGGGAGGACAAACCCGAAACTGTGCCGAGTCCAGAACCGCTCTGATGAAGAGGTGTTTTTGAGAGGGAATCAGGTGCGACTTTGGCACGTTGATGAAAATCCCAGCAAATGCAGGAGGTCGGCCGTAGTCTGGAGGTGCGAGACGACTGCCTGGGGCCAGCCCGCCTTCGACAACCAGTCGTCGAGATAGGGGAAGACTGGAATCCCTGATCTGCGCAGATGAGCTGCGACCACCGCCATCAATTTTGTGAACACCCGAGGGGAGCACAGTAAACTGAAAATGCTCGTGGCCTACCGTGAACCGCAGTTAATGCCAGTGGGCCGGCAGGACAGGGATGTAGAAATAAGTGTCCTGCAAGTCCAACGCTACCATCCAGTCTGTAGGGTTGAGAGCCGACAAGACCTGAGCAAGAGTCAGCATCTTGAACTTCTCCTTCCGGAGGAAGCCGTTGACGTCCCTGAGGTCCAAGATAGGACGCAGGCCCTTGTCCTTCTTGGGGACCAGAAAGTAGTGGGAATAGCAACCAAGACCTACTTCTGACCCAGGAACTCGCTTGATGGACCCCTTGGCCAAGAGGGCCATGACTTCCTGCTGTAGAAGCACAAGATGGTCCCCCGACATGCGGTGGTAACGAGGTGGCATGGCTGGAGGGGTAGTCTCAAAGGGGAGGGCGTAGTCCCTTAGGACTATCTGCAGCACCCACTTGTCAGAAGTGATGTTGCGCCAGTGGGGGAAGATGATGGCGTATTCTGTCGCCCACTGGCGTTTGATGGGCCTGAAAGGTCGGACTAGGAAGGCTTTGAAGTGGATGCAGAGGGGGTGGAGGTGGACTGACCCGCCCGCTGGCCCCCCAGAACCGCCTTGGCGGTTCCCACATCCGCAGCAGCGCTCAGGTTGTTGCTTCGCTGGTCTGTAGCTCTGGAATAAGGGTGTTGGGGCATCCATTCCGTGGCCACAAAAGGAGCGAAAAGCAGAAGGCGGAGGAGGCCGAGTGGTCGAGAGGCCCAAGGACTTGGCCGTAGCCCGTGAATCCTTAAAGCGCTCCAAAGCACTATCTGCTTTGTTGCCAAAAAGGCGAATGCCATCAAAGGGCATGTCCATCAAGGTGATTTGGACATCCCCGAAAAGCCAGTTGTCCTCAGCCAGGCGTGGCGCTGAAGTGCCACGGTCGTGGAAATCGCCCTCCACAGTGAGTCGGTGGTATCAAGCCCACAACGGATGGTGAACTTAGCTGTGCCCCTCCCAGCTGCAACAGCCTGGGCGAGTACTGTCTGGGCCTCCTCCGGACAGTTGGGCAGCACCTGCGCAACCATGTCCCACACAGAGTTGGAGTAACGGACCAAGATGCATACGGTGTTCATTGACCGCAGCCCTAAGCTGGCAGATGAAAAAGCTTCTTGCCAAGCCGCTCCAGCTTCTTAGATTCCCTATCCGGGGGTGCAGAAGGGAATGCGCTCTGGGATGCAGAGGCTTTGACAACCAAGCTCTCAAGGGTGGGGTGTTGGGAGAGAAAGAGGGGGTCGCCCAGAGACGGGGGTTGGCGTCTGGCCACGTTACTATCCACAGGAGCCCCTGTGTTGGGCCTGGACCAAGTGGCCAAAAGAACGTCAGACAGTGCATCATTAAAAGGAAGCAAGGGCTCCGAAGAGGTTGCAGCCAGTTGAAGAACTTCTGTCAGGAGGTTAGTCCTGACGGCCACTGTAGGGAGTTCGAGGTGGAGAGCCTCGGCCGCCCTACGCAACACCACTGCGTAATTTGCTCCCTCCTACGGAGCCAAGGAAGGAGGAAACAGCATGCCAAGGTTCTTGATGAACAGACTATCAATTTGCTGTCCCGAGGATTGTCGTTCATACCTAGTACCTTCTTTAATGCCTTTGAACCTAATAAAGACATTCAATCTTTTTTCCGGAAAATTAAGACTCCGCAAGTTCTTTTCAGGTCAAGATGTTTTACCCAACGATAATGTTTCTGGTTTCCGACCGACCTCTGTGCTCACCCCGTCGTTAGACCAGGTCGGTCCGGAAGTCAGTATTTTTGAAAAAAGTGTATACTCTAAAATTCAGAGCATGGCTAAATTTGTTCCTAAACCAGCTTATAATCTCGACTATGAGAAGTATCAAGCCCGTAAGAAGCTATCCTCTGACCACACCCTTACTATTAAACCCAGTGATAAGGTGCGGTTCTAGATAGTCAGGACTATAAGGAACAGATACTTCTCATGCTCAATGTCCCTGAACACTATCGCTGTGTCCTTTCATATCCTTCGGGAAAAATTCAAGCTGAGATCCTTGAGATCACCCAAAGGGCCCTTGAACTTGGAGCCATTTGTAATCAAGAATTTGAATATTTTAACATGTCTTTTTTAAAATTCTGGTCCTTTATGGCTTGCCGAAAATGCATAAGAATACCCATACTCCCCCATATAGACCTATAGTGTCTACAATTGGATCCTTAACTGAACCTCTATCAAAATTTGTAGACTCTTGTCTTTCGCCTATGGTCTGCCTCCTACCTACTTATGTCCGTGATACGGGACATCTTATCACCAAAATTGAAGGCATTAGCTTTGATGCTAATACTGACATCTTGGTCTCAATGGAGATTGAGGCCTTATATACTAATATCCCTCAAGGCGGTGCGTTGAAGGCGGTCAGAAACATACTTAATCTTTTTGACTGCCCCTCTGAGAAATTGTTCATCCTGGAATGTCTTGCCATTGTCCACAGGGAAATCTTTTTTGAGTTTGATAACTCTATGTACCAACAGGTCCATGGTATTAGCATGGGTGCGACCTGTGCCCCTAATGTGGCTAATGCGTACATGGGTACCTTCGAGGAGAGGTTCATTTATAATGAGATTACCCCTTTTTTTGTGAATGTCACCAATTGGAATCGTTTTATAGAAGATATTTTCTTCATTTGGAAGGGTCCAGTGGAACAGTTAAATGAATTCATTCTATGGATCAATCTATGTGACCCACATCTAAAATTCAGCACTAACATCAGTACCTCTAAAATTGAATTGTTGGATGTTTGGATTCAGGTTACTAACCTGCTCATTGAAGTATCCCTATACACGAAGCCAACGGCACAGAATACTCTTCTGTTTTATGAGAGTTTCTATCCACGGACCCAGAGGAACAGTATACCATTTAGCCAATTCCTGAGGCTTCGTTGAAATTCCACTGACATCAGCAATTTTGTGTTGCATCCATCACAACTTAAGACTAAGTTTCTTCAGAGGGGATACCCACATAGATTGATCAAAGAATCATACTAGAGGGCAAAATATTTTAACCGTGACGCCCTGCTGTGTATATAATAAAGAGAAAAAAGATCCTAAGCTGGTTGTGGTTACTACCCACTCCAACTTTAATGACAAATTGAGGTACATTATCAATTCTCAATGGCATATCCCGAACACCGACAAATCAGTGGAAAAACTGGAAAAATGATTTTTGCTTTTAGGCGAAATAAGAATCTTAGAAATACCCTGGTTAGGGCCACGGTACACCAGGATCCCAGAGATCCATCACAGGAACAAATCCCATTAGCGGTAGCCACAGATGTGGTAACTGCCACGCATGCGATTCTGTTATTGCTACCTCAACTTTTATGGGACACGAAAAAGTTTTTTCTCAAAGAAATGACACATTGCCGGACCACCAATATTACCTATCTCCTGCTGTGCCTGTGTCAGAAGGGCTATGTCGGTGAGACTGGCAGGCAATTTAGAACCCGGTTCAGTGAACATAAGTCATCCATCCTCAACCACCGGATGGGAGCTCCACTGGTTGCTCAATGGAATGAATTCAAACATACCATCGAGGACCTAAAATGGCTTATTCTTGAACGAGTGATCTGCCCCAAGGATGACAATGTTGACGCTCTCAGAGGTAAGAGGTAAGTGTTTTGGATTTTCACTCTCCAAACAGCCACCACGGGCTGAAAGAAGTGCAAAAAATGCCATAATTTAGATGGTTGTGTGGTTTTGTATCTTTATGCATTACCTAGATCTTACCATTTTTTCTGAGTGTACACATCGTGTATTCCCCTCCTGGGACTTATTCTGATGGGGCTCTTCTTTCTAGATTAGCCCTCTATACTTTTGGATTCCTTAGTTCCATCTCTGCCTTTTTAATACTTTATCTACTGCCTATGCACTTGTTTTGGCATGTTTGCGGGCCTCTGTGCCAAAATTGTAGCCATTTAAGATGGACTTTATTTCTTTGTGTGTATTTATCCTTTTGGGATTTGTTTCGTTTGTTCCCCCTATTTTTATGTGTGGTGTGCACCGATAAACTGCATATGTTTTCTTTTTTCTCGTCATATCGAGCCGTTTTTTATTTTGGATGCGCTTTCCCTGTGATCCCCGGTTTCAAAATGGCCGATGTTTCTTTTTCTCTCTTCGAAGGCACGCAAAGACGTTCTAGTCTTTTGTTCGTTTGTTCAGGTGCACAGAGTCATGACTCATTTAGCCCGGAAGTATTTCGTATTTATAGGAGTGGTATGGCGAGGTCGTGTCTATCGGCTCCCTTGACGGCGGTGCGGATGGTCTCGTTTTCAATCGGATAGAATATTTTAAACAAGGTAAGCTAAATGTGTGGGGACTTATTCGTAGTATTTAGTTTATTTTTCCACCTCAATTTAGGTTCTAATTTAGCCTTCACCTTCTTTGTTTGTATCCAGGTTCCAGAAGTAATTATTTTCCACACGTATATTGTGGATATATCTGCACATTTCCATAGCCACCGACGTAGGCCACCTCTACTATAATATCGATGGCTCCTAACTCGAGGAGCTGAAATGTAGGTGAGCGTTATTTTGGGGGTTCTCTCATTGTTTAATTAGCTTTTTATATCTTCACAAAAGCCCTTATACTTTTTCATAATTTATTTACTGGGCTTGCGTGTTCTAATTCGATCATTGGCTTTAATTGTGTGCAGGCGCCTAGCAGTTTTACCTCTTGGCCCTGACTGACTGGGGGCCTTAAGAACTACCGTTGTTATCTTTCTGCAAATTGCCTCCAGGGAAGCCTCTCAACTAATATATCTGTTTGCATCTCGATTGATTATTAAGGTGAGCGTTTTGTGGCAACTCCTTCCATCTTTCGCGCCTTATATCTAATACCAACTACTAGCTTGAGACAACCACTATTGCAGCCCATCTATTTGCATGCCCCTGTAATTTCAAATAGTTTATTGGGGTGTCTAATATATTTTCCGATCTTTCTGTTGTGATATCTTTGATATTCTGCTTTTAGGAGCATATTTCCCTGTTTACATTTTTTGGGATCCCTGACTGAGTCACTTACATGATTTTTGTCCCTATCTACATATGGTAGATTAGATATATTATACTGCGAAGTATTGTCCTGGCCACTGAGCGCCCCTCTTGTAGAGATGTGGGGGTGGATTTTAGATTACTCTACAATTCTCGTATTTAAGCTGTTTATCTAGTTTTTGGGTATACAGCATACCCTAGACTGTATTTTTTACAGTACTCTTGTTTTTGACACAGATCAGTCTTCACTACATCGTCTCCCGTTGGCTCTATTCAGAAATACCAGGCCGCTAGCAGGTTGATCCTGATGTATCTGGACTCTAGGTTCTGTAAAAGGAATCCGTGCACTTAGATTACCTTAGGTGTGTGCCCGGTGATGGATTCTTTCTTGATTCTTTACACGATGATTATGGGATGCAAGGTCTAAATTATGAATGGATGGTCAGATATATTTCTAAACACGTTGTCTTCTCGTTTTTCTTTTTATCTCTTTTGGAGTGTATGTATCGATTTTGTAAACACTGTGAATGTCTTGCTCAATGTTTGACCCTCATTGGTCCTGTTCTAACCTTTTTATTCTCTCTAAAAACTTTTCTCCCACAGACAGTCTCTTCAGCTGTGCACACTGTAGTATGTTTCCTCATTAAAGGAAAACATTTTTTTTTGATGACCACGCCTGGGTCACGAATGTTGATCAAAGCATGAATTTTGCGCCCTGACAAAGGAATCTCTATATTGTGTTTGGTACATTCCCAAACGCGCGTCAGCGCTTTTTCTTCCTGTCACGAATGTTGATCAAAGCATGAATTTTGCGCCCTGACAAAGGAATCTCTATATTGTGTTTGGTACATTCCCAAACGCGCGTCAGCGCTTTTTCTTCCTTTATGTGTTTGTTTTGTATGGCATAATTGTGAATTGTATATTTTGTTTTTTGTAATGTTTGATGTTTATATATTTTTGTAATTGGATGTGTTTTTGATTCATGGCATGTGTTTGATGTATGTGAATCCTGGTTGTTGGATACATAGTGTGTACATATATTTATATATTTTCCGTACATTGTTTATTCTGGGCTGGTCTTCTGTGCTCTATGAATATTTGTGCAAAGTTTACATTGTTCTATGTGACATATTTAATGTATTTTCATGAATGAATTTTTGTATTTGTCCTGCCTCATTACTTTTAAAGAAAAGGATAAACTATTTAATGATAAATAAAATAGAAAATTCAGCTGAGCTGCTCTGTGGATGGATTTTTCTATATTTTGGAGCTATTGCCCTATCTTCATTCATAGTTGGGGACATCTTCTGATGTTCTTTAGTTTGTCAGGCGAGGTGTCTAGACAGCTGGCATCCCCCAAATCCTCTGCCCAGTCCGGGTCATCACCGCACTGTTGTGCAAGAGGGTCCTCAGACCCCTTCCAGTCCTCCCCTTCCTCCGAAGTCTGTGAAACAGGCTGAAAATAAGGAGGACGGACGTAGGGGTAGAAAGGCCCCATCGGCGTCGTAATCGGTGTCGATCGACGCCGTTCCGGGGCCATTTCCGGTTCATGGCTGAAACAGAGGACGACATCAGCGGTGGTACTGGACAACGTCGGAGGTGGTGCTGGAGGTGGGGTCGACACCAGTGGAGGTGTGATCAGGTTACCCGGTGTCGCCCAGGATGAGAGCCCGGATCCAGGGAGGTCATGCGGCGCCGGAGCAGATGGTGGTGCCGGGTCGGAACCACCGGCGTCGACCCAATGAGTATGGCCATGGCAGCAAGAAACTCTTGCACCTATGCAGGCGTCGCCGTCGGACCCGGAAAAGATGGGTAGGCCGGCGGTGACGTCGCAGGCTCCGCCAGAGCAACGGAGTGACACCACCCACACCCTCAGCCGTGACGGGCCAGGGGATGCCGAAGAGCGACGGTGCTTCTTCGACTTCTTTTTGGAATGCTTTGACTTACCTGACCCCGAGTGCGAAGACTTAGATCCAGAGGAATGATGGTGATGGCGACTGTCGGACTTCCAGCAACTTTCGGGACCACTCCCGCAAAGTTTTCCGCGCCATGGCCCATCAGTCGGGGGCACAACTTGGAGTCGTGGTCGTGCCCCAGGCAGTAGAGACACATGCGGTGTGGGTCCGTCACCGACATCATGCGGTTACAGTCCCCACAGGTCTTGAAGCCGGGCATCCCTATGACACCAGGAGTCGATCGACTCGAAGAAATGAGGTAAAAGGCCTTGAAAAAGGTCAGTCAAAAATTGACTGGGGGTACTTGCTCTTCCTCGATCTGCGCTTGCTGGCGCGAAAAAAGAAAGAAGTGACGTCAGCACGTCAAAGTAGCTCCAGCGACGTCATCCCGGCGCCAACGACGCATGCGGAGCCGCACGACGACGCCAACCGACGCGCAGGGGGTACTGCTGATGAAAAACATTCCGGATTCAGTCTGACGCCTGGGGGTAATTCTAAGGTAATGAATCTATCACTAAGTGTTTCTTTCAGATCTGTGGTGTAGAGTACCCTGCCTTAGGGCTGCAAGTCCTACCAGAGGGCTAACTTACCTGTGCCACAGGGATGCGTGTCATGTTGACTCTTCAGTTTTAGCTGCACCAAAACACACAGTCTGCAACTGATGTGTGTATGTGTTGGGTGAGGGATCTCCGAGGGTGGCAGAATACATGATGCAGCCCTTAGAGACCCTCTCTGGTCACAAGGCCCTTGGTACCACTGGTACCTTTTACAAGGGACTTATATGTGTGCCAGATGTGTGACAACTGTGGAAACAAAGGTACAGTTCTGAGAAAGAACACAGGAACCTGATTAGCAGTAACCCAATACACATTTAGTCAAAGTGCATCAGAAATCAGGCAAAACGTGTGTGGGGGAGGGGTGGGGTACTGCAACAAAAATCCCCTTCCCTCAACCACTTTTGGAAGAAAGGATGATTGGTCCAAACTGTCAGGGAAGAAGGTTGTAAATGGAGTTGCATGTGGAGTGGTCTTGGGCTCAAATAACCAAGCCAGAATCTTCCTCAGGCTAAGTGCAGAAGTGATTGCAATGGGCAACAATTTTCAGAGTAAGAAGCTGTACCCCACCGTAGCATGACAAAGGGAATGGGGAAATATCTTAGAAAGAAATGCATCGTAACATGGGGTCAGGTAAATGAGGTAAGGTTGAGAAGGCAGATTAATAACCTTTAACGATGCTGAGAACAAATAGTTGCAGGGCTGAAACAAATAATATAAGATACGACAACTTTGACTGGTAAGAGTTAACATGCTACGCCACATTAAAGGAGGTAAACAAAGATCAACGTCCTGAATAACTGAACTTGGTGGAAGGGCAGCGAGTTGCGAAAATTACATTCACAATTTCAGCCAGAAATTCAAAGTCACTCAGCAGGTTCTGCTCAATCACCATAAATAAATCGTAAATTGTTGATGTTCAGAGGAGGAATCCTGGCACTTTGCTTGTACAGAAGGCTCTAAAAAAGGGGAAACCAACATGGGTGAGTGTTCAGGGTCAGAATGATATATGCCTCACTTTCGGCAGAGAACCTGGGATCCCAGGCAGAAGTATAAATATGTACCAACGGCGGAATTCCCATTGGAGGTGGTGCGTGTTCCCCAGGGACCCTGATGGTGGAACTTGATAGTGAAAAACGCTGGACACTGAGTGTTCTAACCTGCAGTGAAAAGGTTCACCACAGGATTATTCCATACAACGAACATCCCCGAGCCAACTATGGAAGCCGAAATCACTCGTAGTTGGCAAGATGACACCTGCTGAGTTTGTCTGCCATGATGTTGAGAAAGCCTTCCAGATGATTAACTGACAGCCAGATTCTAAAGCTTATTAGCCAGCACCACAACATAAACACCTCCAGAGAGAGCATGAGTCAGCACCACCCTACTTTCTGCAGTAAAGCTAGATGTCGTGGTGACACAACCATCTTTTTCACTTTCAGTCAATATTGAGGCAGATGAACAGTTTGACTGTGATTTAGATGACGATCAACTTCATACAGTATCGATTTGCCTCAAATGATGTTGCCACATGGTTTTATAGGTGTGCATCGAACATTGCTTCTGGAAGGTTTTGGTGGCAATTTTGTCTTCGTGCTGTGATGCACTTACTTTTTCTTTGCTTATCAAACTGTCACAATATGGTTCTTCTTCCCACAGCCTTTACATATCTCTCCAATGACATGATAGTTACCTTAGTGTGGAAACAAAAATCAATATCTAAGACATAACTTCTTTTTTACATGTAGACATCACTTTGTGTCCTTTTGTCTTTAATGGTGGCTTACTTTTTGCCCTCATTACTGACTTACTCAGAGCACCTCTGTATAACGTACAATTCTATCTAGCGTGGTAGATGGTACCTTCATGTATGGCCTGACCAACAAGTGTAGATCCTTTGCACGGTTTTCATAATCTTCAACTGCTTTACAGCAGTTCAAGCTGAGCTTTGACTCCACATGCATGAAGTGTTGATTCGAACTTCGACAGCAACACACCTGGCAAGCACAAACGGTTGGCCTAGACCATAGCAAACTCTCTGGGGGAGCTTGGTCATTCTTCGTGTTACTTACCTCCTATCTCACCGCCTGTTGTAGTTCCACCCAAGCCTGGGTACCCACCAATGACTACGCCAGACACAGAGCTTAATACTACACATCTTTATTCTTCTACGTGTAACCTCAAACTCACATTTTAAACCAAGCTAACTGCAATTCATTCTAACAACTATGTCACAGCTCTACGGATTCCAGTAGGAACCAAAAGAGCATCCTATTAAAAACTCATAAGACACTGCAATAACAATATTATTATTGTAGAGAAAAAGAAAATTGTATCAATCCCTTTTAATACTTTACTTCACAAAGGATTTGAAAGCTGGATGCAGAGGCATAATTGATTCCTTGCTAGCTACAGTACAATGTGAAGCTCTCTTCAACCAGATGCAGATTCTAGTATGTCCAATACTGCTAATAAACACAGTCTGGAGTCCCTCCTGATAGATGAGCAGCCTTGCAATTTCAAAACATAAATGCCCTCTCTTCATTCCAAACTCTAAGCCATACCAGGAACCATAAAGAGGCCTCAACCCCAAAAGTAATCAGCTCATTTTACAAACTACAGTTCCAGTCTATGTCTCCCGGTTACAAGGCCTAAGTCTGGAAAGATGTATAATTTTAAATCTATATTGCCATTCTTAGAGGCCACACAAACCACCAGTTCACACTGGCCAATGTAGGCCAGTTACACCAGCTCTGATCTCATGTATACTCTCTTGCCTGCAGGGTATGACGTAAATCCGTAATAGAGACACTGTCACCTTCCAAGATCATGTTTCAAAGAAACTGCTGCACTTCTGCCTTTAAATCCTTACCATTGGCTGTGGCAGGTAACACTAAAAAACACATTTTGAAGGCCTTAGTTACGTTTTCGAAGTACTGCCCACGGACTCCAAGTGAGAAACTGATGCAAATGCACAATTCATAGAGTTCAGTTATGTCTACCCAATTTCACTGTATTTTACTCTGCTGTCACAACCTCCATCAAAGGCACATCTCCTAACTACACGTGTGCGAAACACTTCAATGAAAGCGCCTTATGTTCTGTGAGGTGCAGAAGCCTAGATGGTGATAAAGTGCAAACATAGTCTGGGTTTACTACTGCCTAAGCTGGCACCAGTGCTTCTCAATGACTCAAAATTCCCCTTCTGGAAACTCTTGATGATCTTTTCCTCCATATTGGTTGTTCTGGGATTCCATTTTCATCCAGGGGATGGTGAGGGTGTCAGGCTCACAGCCAGACACACAGTCCACCATGTACTTTTTTGGTAGCATCGGTTCTCACAAGTTGGCAAAACATCTCAGCCCCGGTTAGGTTTCATATAGGTACCCCAATATAGGCTCAGGTAGCAACCAAACCTTTAACCTATATTTCCCCTGCCATTACACTACATAACCGTTCTTGTGACTGACCGTTTACCTAGTTATGATACTACTTACAGGACGTGTGGTTTTTCCCTGAAAACTAGCCTCATTCATTATGCATGAGGATTCTTGGAAAACCAGCAGGAATACCATCTCCTGCATAATAACTATGTATAAGGGTAATCCCTTCTATCATCCGAAGTCTGAGATGACACAGCAAGGTAGATCCCCTGGGGGTACCACTTTAGGTATATGAACACCATATATTTGCTGAGGCAGGGAGAGGAAAAAAAGACTTCCAAGCTGACACACAGCTGCAAGACGCTGAGGTTCCTGCATGCAAGCACTCCAGAGGGCAATGGTCTGACATCTCTCGCGGGGTGACCATCTCGAGACCAAGACGGGGTCCCACAGTCTCTCACTTCAGGTAATGGGGTCGACTTTATCCTAGAGGGATCTTGGCTTTACACCTACATACATGCTAGGTACACTTGGGTACATCTAGTTAGGGTTGCATCGTAGGAGTACGCATTATTACGGACATATTTATACTTGCCTGTATTCATTGCTGTTAGCACTATGGTTGAAATCTACCATTCTTTTACTCTGTTGGTGCACCATGGTGCACTATCCAGTGCACCATGGGCCTGGGTCTGTAGCGGCAGGCTGGTGTCGGAGGCAGGGGCCGTGGAGAGGGGTACACAACAAGAGTGTCCCTTCTCCTCACTACTGTTTGCACTGGCCATGAAATTGTTAGCGGTGAGGTTCCACAGTGACTTGCTAGATTATGGTATAAAGATAGGTGGCAGTGTGCATCTGGTATCACTTTATGAGGACCATGTGCTATTTTATTTACAGAGGCCACAGGACTTTGTGCCTCTGTTGCTGGAAAAATTCAATTAATTCGGTGCTGCAGATGGTCTCAAGATTAATAGTAATAAGACACTCCTGTTCTCGCAAGGGGCTCTGCGCAATAGACCGGGACCTGACCTGCCCTTATTGGGGTTAAAATGGGAGACAGAGGCCCTCTGATACCTGGGGATTATGGTAGCACATGGTGAGGAGGGAAAGAGGCAACAAAACATGGACAAGATGTTGAGGGGGCCTGACAAAGTCTGTTGCCGTTTGGAAAATGCTGCTTCTCTTGGTGGCGGGTTGCATCGTTGTCACAAGGATGGTCTTTCTCCCTGTGTATTGTGCAGAACTCAAAACATAAGACTGCCCATTTTACGTTCAAGGCATTAGGTAGCTTGTTGATTTTCCTTATCTGGGAGGGAAAGAGTAGTAGGGTGGCACTGGCAACCCTTAAATTAGACAAGGAAGAGGGATGCATTGGCCTCCCTGACCTTGAGTTGTATTATTATGCATCTCAACTGTCAGCCCCTGCGCAGTCAGTGACAGAGTACGGCAACTGGGAGAAACGGGTACTGAAGGGAGAATGTGGAATTGCGCGCTTGTTGGAATTGTTGATGATGGGGTTGAAAATGTGGTGCGACACCTCCCACACTTGGAGAGGCAGACTGCGGTGATTTTGGGAGAGAGTGATCAGCAGAGTCCTGAAGAGGCCGCCGTTTACAAATGATTTAAATATATTGCCCCCAGTGCCCTCTAAACGCATTAGCGAGAATATGTCCATGGCTAGGAAGGCAAGGGGGCGCACTGGAGGATTTATACCGGGACATACGGTTTGTTACGTTTGAGGATGCATGCGTTGAGTTTGCAGTAGGAGCGAGACGGTTCTTACAATAGGCTTAACTTGCTAGACAGACCTGGAGGTTTGGATGGGGTTTCCAGAGGCACCCATCAGTCAGAAATGCTGCAGCTGCTGCTGACAGAGGGCGATACAAGGCAGCTAGTGTCCATGTTTTATGGATTACTTTAAAGAGGACAGAGCTAAGGGGGCCTGCAAAGCTAGACCGGTTTGGGCTTAAAAAGCTGGGGGATCTGGTCACAGACAAAGCAAGGGTCGAGACATGCAAACTTGTTCGTTGGGTTTAAACTAATTCACTTCAATTTTGTGCATCACACGTATTTGATGCCAATTAAGTTGAGCAGACAAAATGCCAATAGGTCGGCAGACAGCCTGAGAAGTGGGGCAGCGGGCACCTCTTTCATGCACATGGCTTGGATGTGTTCCACTGTGCGTGGATACTGGGCGACGACGAGACTAGGCAGTATGATTGGCATTGCTTGCGTTGGAGGATTCCTAAGGATAATGTCTTCTGGGTATGGTTAAGACACCTCGTGGTAGGGGTGATAAACTGGAGATTCTTACAGCTGGTGTTAACCATTGCCAAGCGGCAAGTGGCTATGGGATGGCTGGGGCTGCACCCTCGGTCTCTGTGGGATAAGGATGTGGATGAATGGGCCCTGGTGGAAGAGACACATATTCGATAGTCCAGGGTAGAAGGGGATTTAGAACTTTGGCTGGTGTTACTGAAAGGATTTAAGGAATTACATGGGGGCCCAATGGGTTTGTCAAGGAGGGAAAAGGTGATGGAGGTGAACACACAGGATGCTTATGGGGAAGGTGAACAGGGGGAGGTGGAAATACAGGGATCAAGCCGCTCAGGAGGGTTAAAGTGGTCAAAAGAGATGGGATTCTGAGGAGTTCCCTGGTGACTCCCGGTATCCCAGTACTGTGGATATGGCTTGCACCTATGTCATTATTGCCGGGGTATGACTCTCCTGTACAGTGTTAAGTGTTGTTAATGTTGCCTGTTATGATTGTGATACTGCCAATGGTAAAGCTGCAGTCTTGTTTTTCATTGCAACAGTGAAAACAATAAAAACACAATTTAAACAAAAATTACAGTCAATGACCTTTGAAGCACAACAAAAAGATACACATACACACACACACACACACACAGACACACACACACACACACTTGTATATCTAAATATGTACATGCAACTAGTCACAGTCCTTTCACATCTTTCCTCTGCTTAACACATACCAAACAATGGGATTGAAGATGTGCGAAGATAATTCTAGTAGGCATAAAACCCAGGATGTTTAAGAGAAATGGAGGGAATCAGAAAAAGGCAGAGAAAAGGTCAGAAATACTTGTTAACAGATCAGTTCCAGGCAAAGTTTTTAGCACCGGATGGCCAAGGACTTTGGCTGCCAATTTTCATTCAACATGTCTCTGCTATAAAGATTATGATGGGTATTTCTGTCATTACAAAACAGTGATACGTTTTTGATATATCAAAAGGTTAGGAAATTACAAGAAGAAATAACCATGCTAAGAATGTACGTGAAATGTTTACATGTTGTTCTGCTTCCTCGTTGCTCAGCATATTGGGATCCAAGGAGAGTACTGGAGGGCCAGGTTTCTTAGGCACACTTGGAGACTGAGGTGCAGCTTTGCTTTGGTTCACAAGTTCCTGGAGTGTATCTGTGATGCACTTATACCCATTTAATCTAAAAAGCAAAATAATTGAAGACATTCATTACCCACAAACAGTCTTTCTTTACCATCTTCATTTATGAATATTTACGCAGCATACAATTTTTATGGGTATTTATAATATGCAATGGTGAGAAATATATAATCACAGAAGTAGAATTAATACATACTCAGTAACAATGTAACCAATGACTATTATCCTCCTTTACAGATTGACAACGTTGAAATCATACCAAATATGCCCAAGCAAGTTCAACATTTTCAGAACAAATCACAGAAGGTGTAACTAGTGTTGCTCTAAGCCGCCATGTTTCTGTCAGTGAAAAGGGTTATTTAAGGTAAGTCAGGATGACGGAAGAAGGGCAATGAAAATGACTTCTCATTAGGAACGATGTCTATGAAGGGAGACAACTTCCAATTTTATATTTGCCTCTGTGGATTCTGAAATCCTTGAAGGGGTTCCTCTTAGAAGTGATGGCCAGACCATTAATAAGGGACTAACCTGTATCCAAGGATGTGTTCAGCACGGAAATGCCAAGCACTCAAACGCTTCTACCATTCTAGCCCAGAGAGAAAGCCAACAAATAAGTGAAGGAAAGAGCAAGTCTCCCTCTTACAATGTCTATTGCAGGGGAGCTGCCAATGGAAATAGTGGTCTTTCCATGATAATGTCAAATTTCATTTCATCATTTCATTTAATACTTTTCAATGTATTCACAAGGAAGGATATAAGAGAGAGCTGGCCACGAGTAGAGCTTGTACTCTGCAGGCCACTTAAAAATGTCAAAAGAGAGCACTTATCGTCAAGAGACATTTTGCCCCACTTTGTTAAATTGATTATCAGGAGGCGGGGTATGGCCACATCATAGATGACCGCCCTCTAATAGGCTCTGAGAGGAATGCCCTGCAAAACATCAAAACAGGCGTCCTATTCGCTCTACACCTATGGAGCTGGAAAAGATTAACTTTACCTAACACGAGAGAAGACTTGTGCAGTATTTGTAAGCAGCTTCAACAGCTCCGAAATATATGATCATCACCCAGTGCAGAGATTCAAGCAGACACGTCCTGAGTCCTTCACATGGAATGCAGACATCGCAAATCCAAGCAGTCCCGACTGCACCGACAGTACAGCTCCAGGGGAACACAAAGTTTGCCATTCTGGTGTGAGGGTTACCGGAGCAGCAATGCATGACAGTAAGCCGCCTCCAGCAACACTATACTGCATTGAGCTCTACATCCCCACAGTCCTACTGGCTCCCCTGTGCCAGCAAACATCCCCTGACCAAAACTATTCCTAGCAAGATTGCCACCTCCCTACACTGTCACCTCGTTCTACAAAGATTTACAGACACATACGGAGGACCAGGTACGTGGTGATCCTCTATCTTGGTTTGGGATAGGAGGTCGGCCTTGTTTTCATATGCTGGGTGCATGAACTACATCCATGTTCACATGAGACCTGAATCTCCTGCCCTTCATAAGCAGTCGAAAAGGACCCAAACATCACATCCCTTGCTCGAGGAACAATACGGGGCAATATATTATGGCCCAACAGCTTCTGGTCACTGATTGCGAACCTTTATGCTTAGTTTAAAGGTCTAGAAGCGAATAAATCTCTGGCACAAAAGTGTCTACACAATTATTGCTCTCTGAAGCAACTCAATCTGGCTAAAAGAAACCCTCTCTATTGGAGAGCGACTTCTCCATGATGAAAGTGGCTTTAGACACTCTAATGAAGGAACTGATGGAAATCAATATAGTTGAGCAGTCTACAATAATTACAAATAAGGAGCTGAAATCTCTTTATACAGAAATTACAGCCTTCCGCCTGCAACCAGAAAGATCTGAGGGTCTGATAGGCGCCCTTGAATCCATAGTGTTGAATGGTCTGACTGGGGCAACAAAATTCTGGAACCACAAAAAAAGTCAGAGTTGGAAGAAAGAAGCACACATGACAATATACGTCTAAATGGCATCCCTGAACTGGACGAAAAAGACATGTTGAGTTTTTGAAAAAAACTTGTGGTCCCAACACCTCAATATAAAATTTCGAGGTTTTCAGGCAATGTTAAAAAAAAAATTACTCGAGGCCTATGCCACCTCTGGCATCAGCAAGCACACTGAATCATCCAAACAGCAAAGAGCGGCTGATTTGTACTTCAAGACTAACCTTGCCCAGAAGAAATTTATTGCACTGAGCCTCAGACTTAAACACCATGATCTTCAATAAGGCCTACTAGACCCTCCTCTAATGCTCAGTAACAATAAACAGCAGACCGAAAGAATTACATGACCCACAAGAACCTAAAACATTTCTTGACTCCCTAGACCATGCCCCCATAACATCCAAAACACCTACTCAGGATACTTGCTTTCTATTAAATGCAGCTGCAAACATATCTTCTTCCAAAAATGGCTCTACCACTACATCTGCTCTGAAACACAAACAATCGACTAGCGATTACAATTCAGAATAAACCTTGCCATGGGGCAGAGAAAAATTGAGATCATCCTCTTAAACCTTGATCAGTTACGGTATGCCTCAGCCCATTCCTCCATACTGCTAAAAGTGTTATCATAGAACCCTTCTTTTATACCTTACCGCAAAACAGGTTCTCCGCGCCACCAACTAAAATCGAACACCCCCCCTCACTGGTCATAAACAAGCCATTCTCTATTTGGTCCTTGAACATCAGTAGGAAAACAAATTATGCAGGACAGGGGGAAAAACCTTGAGCTATCCAGCCCCCAGAAGACGGATATCTCACAAACTGTATCAGATACTCTAAGGAGAGAATCAGTGAGACATGTAATTTCGTCTTCATACCCCCGCCACAAGAATGATGCAGCATACCAGATACCAAACCTTATACAAAAATACAAGTTACAATATTATTTCACCCAACAGTAAATGTACAAAAGACATGGATAGACTCATATTGCATGTGTACATTTGTAAAAACAAAAAATGCAGAACCACTCCCTAATAGTGGACTCTGTATATAAACACCCCGCCACCCTAACAATTCCAAGTTAGTCTTTTCCTCGCAACTTAACAGTATTATGGCAGAATTATGTTGACTTTAAGTGATTAAAGCAGGAGACTGGACTATGGAGCCAGACGCAGTTTTCGATCGTTTAGGACGGTCAGACCTCCACAACAGACGAGACAGGTCTCCTCCATGAACTCTTAGACAATCCCTTTCTTACTGAACCATGGAGACTCAGTCACTCAACTGAGCAAGACTACACTTTCCTGGCCACCCCCACAGTACAGAAACTTACATAGATTATTTTTTGATACATACTAACCTACTTCCGTCCATTTACAGCTGGAAAATTGAAATAGAAGGGATATCTGAAAACGCTCCAATATTAATTTATCTGGGCTTACAACTTCAATCACCAAGATCAAAGGCTAAAACACAGCAGTTGACCCAATTCAAAGACTACATGGCCTTTTGGCCTCAAATCAACTTTCTGTAGGGTCCTCACATATGCTATGGTCTGCAGGCAAAGCCTACCTGTGAAGTATGATGCTTAGAGAGCTAACATGCTAACAAGAACCCCAAGCATGAGAAGGAGAAGGAATCACTTTTAGAAGCAGACCAACAATGATACCATTCTGCTAAGGATAATGCATTTATTTAACAACTACTGAAAAACAAATTAAGTTATGAAAGCTGTTCACATCACTAGTCGAAAAAGCACTACACTATCTCTGTGGCAGACAATACAAACACAGAGCAAATGCAGGAAGAATGTTGGCACTACAGCTCAGGCAACAGAACACCCACTAAAATATTCTGACAATTCTTAAGCATCATTAAGAACGCCTCACTCACCCCACATATATCGAAAAGTAATTTTTCACATTCTATATCTTTCTATATACACCAGAAGTCCAACCAGTCATAACTCTAGAACTGAACGTTATCTCCACAGTACATCTGCCACGATTTGTAAATGCCCCCAGGACAGATCTGGAAAAAAATATTTCACATTAAGCGGTAACGGATGCTATAAAATCATTGGCAATTGGTAAAGGTCCAGGGGAGGAAAGATTTCCTTTAGACTGCTACAAAATCACAACAGCTATCTATGTCCCCCTCCTTTGGAAGTTCTTAGAGAAGCCATGGAAAAACAGGTCCTACCTTTTGACTTTAATGGGACCTTGATATCTTTAATTTCATATCAGGGGAAAAATTCCCTAATGTGCGGTAGCTATAGACCTTATGCCTTGAGTTAACAGTGACAAAGATTCTAGCTAAGGTCTTAGGAACACACTTGAAAAAGGTAATACCAACTCGGATTCTTAAAAAACAAGTGGGTTTTAGGCTGTGCCTCTCTTTGCGGAGTTGCTAAAGCACACTTATATACCTCTTCTGGCAAAACAAGAATGACGCAAGTGAAATGGCAGCCCTCTCCCTCGATAACAAGAAGACCTTTGATAGAATGGAGTGGGGCTACCTCTTTAGAACAGTGAACAGAGCAGGCACTGGCCTACATTTCAGAACTATGATGAAATGGCTATATGAAGGCCCTACTGCTAGGATCAGTTGCAAAGGGTTCCTAGCCACTAAAATACACATCAGGGAACACACTTGACATGGTGGCTCTTTACCCCCGTTACTGTTTCTAATTGCTGTACAGCCTCTAGCAATAGTGGTTAAATCAATAGAGGCCATTATGGGCATTCCCACTGCAGCAGGACAGTTAAAGCTAATGTTACATGAGGATGACATTATGTTGACTCTCCTTACCCAGAATGTCAACTCCTGCTCTAATGCCGACCATTTGAATATTTCAATAGTCTATGGTTATAAAAAGGCCTGAAGCAAGAGGGAATCCCTACTCATGTCTAAATACACCACCTATCTCCTTGGGTGGCTAACCCTTCAAATGGCTAATCTCAAAACTAAATTTTAGTTAGTAGAAATATCCTAACTATAGTGCAGGAGAATCTGGACCAATTATTAGACCAAATGCAAGGAGAGTTCCTCAAGTGGGATAAGCCATTGCTCTCAATATGAGGTAGAGTACAGACAATAAGAATGGTGGTGACTCCAAGATACAACTATGTCCTTGTCATGTAATCAGTCACTGTTCGTTTACACCGGAGAAAGTTAGAAGGTTGAGTCAAACCATATACATATCAAGGCCACATCCCACAGCTTGCACCATCAGTTTACATGCCACAGCCATTACAGGTGGCATATGTTTTCCAAAAAATAGAAATATACTGCATGGCCCAACACCTCTCACAACTTCCATATACCACTTCAACTCAGACTTGAAAACACCTGACTGGGTTCTTATAGAGTCATATCCAAAAGAGTGTGATCTACCCTTAAATACTCTATTCTTGAACATCTCTTAGATGCTGAACAAACAAACTTGATCATAGCAGTATCCATCAATGCCTGGAACCAAGGTCATAAACATCTAGGTCAAAATGAACGCGGGCACTTCCCGACCACAGTCAAACATAACAGAAGCTTACTGATTGAAGGTCACTCTCTTAACTGGCCCAAGTGGCAAAAATGTGGCCTAGGAAAATATTTAACATGTAAGAATTGTAGATTCCTTGAAACCATTTGCTACTTTTCAAGCTGAATTCCACCTTGATCAGAAGCAACTGTGGAAATACCTTCAATGCAATGGTGTCTCCTAAAAGCCATGGGATCACACCTGCCCAACTTACAAGAATCCACTCTTCATTCCTACCTAACTAAACAGGGGAGGAGGTGTTGTAACAGGAATTTTGTCTTGGACCTGTAGAAAACACTTATAGACTACCTCTACGAATTTATACAACACAAATGCCAACAAAAACTATCCAAAAATGCTTTGAGGAAGATTTGGGGGACCTTCTCTATAACCATGACAGAAGCGTAAATCAATCCAGACTGGATTTTAGCTACTTCATGAGTATACTGGCGCTGGTCTCCAAAGAAATTTTATAGAGCTAAAGTCTCTGGATCCTCCACAGCTTGGAGATACCAAATGTCGACATGAGATATGGTTCACATACTCTGGTAATGCCTCATTAACCCTTTCCATGCGACGGACATCCAGGAACCGTCCAACATCACGGTGGGCATCCGGGAGCCGTCCTAGCAGCCACCCACGGGGGAAGCGCTGGCGTTCCCCCCATGGGTCGCCTTTGAAGCTGCCCCCAACGGGGAAAGCAGGGGAAGCCCTTCCTACAACCCCTCCAACCCCCCAACCCCTCCAACCCCCCCAACCCTCCCACCCCCTCCACGTCATCTAAGGACGTCAGCGCGCAAGGCGCGCTGGCGTCATTAGAGGATACCGGATGCACTGGAAGCCATTTGCTTCCAGTGCATCCAGGGAAGAGGAGGTGAGTTTCTCCTCGGGGAGGTTGGGGGGTACATTTCAAAAGGCTTTGGAGGAAAGGAAGGGTTTTCATTTCCGCCGATGCCTTTTAAAAAAGCATTCCTGCTGCAAGATCGCGCCTGAGGCGCAATCAAGCAGCTGGAATGCCTGTTTTTTTTTAATGGCCTTTTTGTTTCGGGTCGCTTCCTTTGGCTCCCCTTGGCTCCCCTTGGCCACCAGGGATTTTTTTTAATGTCCTTTTTGTGCTTGGAGGGGCAATGTGTGTAGTTGGTTCTGCCCACCTTGGAGGGGCCAGATCCGGTAATTATTTTTAAAATCTAAGTATGCGTGTGCCCACTGGGCCACCAGGGATTTATAATTTTTTTTAAATGCCATTTGTGCGTCGGGGTGCGGTCCCTTGGGCAAGGCTCGCTACCTTTGGGGGAGCAATATATTTTTGGGGTGCGGCCTCTTCGGCAAGGGTCGCTCCCCTTTGGGGGATCATTTATTTTGTCTGTTTCGGCCCCCCTTAGGGGCAGATCGGCCTTGTGAGTCTAGACCAATTTGCCCCCAAGGGGGGCAGAAGCCATTAAACACCAGGGATTATTTTAGTGCTGTTGGGGAGCGGCCCCTTGGGCAAGGGTCGCTCCCTTTGGATGACCAATGTGTTTGTGGGGAGAGATCCCTTCGGCAAGGGTCGCTCCCCTTTGGGAAGCATTTATTTGGGCCGTTTCTGATCCCCTTCATGGGCAGATCGACCCAAATAAACAAGTAATTTTATTGTATGCCCACTAGGACACCAGGGTTTGTTTGGACAAGGGTCGCCCCCCTGAATGGGGTGAATATTGTGGCAGTTTCTGCTCCCTTTGGGGGCAGATCGGCCATATGTTTTCAGGCCCATCTGTCCCTTGGGGGGGCAGAAGCCACTAGGGCTTTTTAAATGTTGATGTTGGGGAGTGACCTCTTGGGCAAGGGTCGCTCCCCTTTATGATGGTGAATCTTTTGGCTGTTTCTGCTCCCCATGCTTTTAGGCCCACCTACTAACTATGCTTAGCTGGTGGATAGTGTGTTGAGTAGTGCATTATTTCTTTATGTGATTGTAATGTGTTTTTCTCCTTTTTATTCTATTGCAAAGCTTTTGATTATTGTTTGCAGTTTCGGCAGTGGTTGATCTGCAGTTTTGCGTAGTTGCATTTTTTTAATAAGAAAAACATTTTCGTTGTATTTACTCCGATTGACTGTTAATGTCATGCATTAGGAACATGCTACTTACCAGTATGCATCTGTTCTTGGCATGTAGGGATGCTGACATTCATATCTGTGCATAGATCGCCGCCTATTGTTGGGTCCGGATGATTGCACTTTGTTGTCTTGGAAGAGTCTTCGAAGTATCACGAGATAGGTGACTCCTCCCCTGGACTACAGTGCGCATGGGCATCTTCTCCATCCTCAGATTGTTTTTCGCCATTGTGGCAGAGATGGATATAGTAAAGTAAGAGAGGGCCATGCCAGAGATAATGCTGCAGCTGCGACAGGCACCGGGGAGGAGGGCGGGCGATATGAATGTCAGCAGCCCTACATGCCAAGAACAGATGCATACTGGTAAGTACCATATTCCGTTCGAGGCATGTGGGCTGCTGAATTCATATCTGTGCATAGACTGTATAGCAGTATCTCCTCTAGCGGTGGTTACCTGTGCCAGCTGCAGCAGTTTGAAAAAGAGTTTTGAGGACAGCCTGGCCTACAGCAGCTTGCTGTTTTGCTTGGACGTCTAGACAGTAGTGTTTTGTGAATGTGTGTATGGTGGTCCATGTGGCTGCCTTACAAATGTCTTCAAGGGGAATATTCCCTAGGAAAGCCATGGATGCCCCCATTTTTCTTGTAGAGTGTGCTTTTGGGGGGACGGTTAAAGTGCGTTTTGCCTTTTGATAGCATATTTGAATGCATTTAACTATCCATCTGGCTATTCATGACTTTGATATAGGATTTCCTTTGTGTTGTGGTGCAAAAGCAAAAAATAGTTGCTTTGTCTTTCTAAATGATTTAGTTCTGTCCACGTAATAAAGTAGAGCTCTTTTTACATCTAATGTGTGTAGGGCTCTCTCAGCTACTGACTGTGGATCTTGAAAGAATACTGGCAGTACTATTGATTGATTAATATGGAAATTGGATACGACCTTTGGCATGAACTTAGGGTTAGTTCTAAGAACCACCCTGTTGGCATGTACTTGCATGAAAGGTTCTTGGATTGTTAGTGCTTGTAATTCGCTTACTCTTCTGAGTGAGGTAATGGCAACCAAGAATGCTACCTTCCACGTTAAGAATTGTAGTTCGCATGAGTGTAGTGGTTCGAAAGGAGGTCCCATAAGTCTGGTAAGCACTATATTTAGATTCCAGACTGGGGAAGGGGGGTGCCTTGGAGGGGTCACCCTTTTTAGACCCTCCATGAAGGCTTTGATTGCTAGCACTCTAAACAGTGAAAGGTGTTGCCTGTTTTGAAGGTATGCTGCTATAGCAGCGAGGTGTAGTCGTATCGAAGAGTATGCTAAGCTGCATCTTTGTAGATGCAGCAGGTAACATATGATGTTTTGTATGGAAGCGTCTAATGGGTTGATTTGGTTATTGTTGCAGTAAATAACAAATCTCTTCCATTTAGCTGCATAGCATGCTTGTGTAGTTGGTCGTCTTGCCTCCCTAATGATGTTCATGCAGTCTGGAGGCAAGTTAAGGTATCCAAACTCTAAGACTTCAGGAGCCAGATCGCTAGGTTCATCTGATTGGGATCTGGGTGCCTGATTTCTCCATGGTCCTGAGTTAAAAGATGGGGTGCGAAGCACAGTCTTTGATGGGGAACCACTGAAAGTTCTAGGAACGTTGTGCACCAAGGTTGTCTCGCCCATGTGTGAGCAACTAGGATTAGTGTGAGTGAGTGTTGCCGCAGTTTGCGCGCCACCAGCGGGATCAGCGGTGCTGGGAGAAAAGCGTACGTAAATCTGCCGGACCAGTTCATCCATATCGCATTGCCCTGTGACAACGGATGTGGGAACCTGGCGGCAAAGTACTGGCATTTGGAGTTTCCTTTTGTGGAAAACAGGTATATCTCTGGGTGGCCCCACTGCTCGCTTAATGGCTGGAGAACTTGGGGGTAAATCTCCCATTCGTGTAGTTGTTGGCTGTGCCTCCTGAGCAGGTCCGCTATCTGATTGTCCTTCCCTGGAAGATTTTCTGCTAGGAGAAAAATGTTTTTGGGAATCGCCCACTTCCATATGCTTTGTGCCAGGTGGGACAGCTGTGTAGAGTGCGTTCCTCACTGTTTCTGGATATAGTACATTGCGGTCATGTTGTCCGTCCGGATCAACACAGTCTTGCTGTACAATTATTTCTGGAATGCTTTCAGGGCTAGGAATATCGCTAGCAACTCTAGTTGGTTGATATGCAGTTTCTTTTGTTTGGTGGGCCAGAGCCCTTGTACTGTGTATTGAAGGAGATGCGCTCCCCAGCCTGTCAGTGATGCGTCCGCTGTTAGAACTACTTGTGGAACTGGCTCTTGGAACAGTCGCCCCTTGGAAAGGTTTTGTGGGTTCCACCACTGCAGAGAGTTGTGAGCGCGACTGTCTACCAACACTAGGTCTTTTAGTTGTCCTCGAGCCTGGTTCCATTGCCGTGCTAGGCATTCTTGTAAGGGACGCATTTGAAGTCTGGCATGGGGGACAATGAATATGCAGGAGGCCCTCATGCCTATGAGCTGCATAAAGGCTTGAGCTGGCAGAGAGTGTTGTGGCAGAAATTTGCGAATAAGTATCTGCATGCTGGCTATCCTCGCTGAGTTTGGGTATGCCTTTGCTACAGAGGTGTTTATTGTGGCTCCCAGATATTGTTGTGTGTGGGATGGTTGCAGATGCGATTTTGGGTAGTTTATCGAAAACCCTAGGCTGTGTAGCAACTGAAGTGTTTGAGACGTGTGTGTTGCACACTGTTGGTACGATTTTGCTTGTATTAGCCAATCGTCTAGATAAGGGAACACATGGATGTGTTGCCTTCTGAGATGTGCTGCCACTGTCGCTAAGCATTTTGTAAACACTCCTGGAGCCGTGGTAACCCCGAAGGGCAACACTTTGAATTGGTAGTGTTGCCCCTCTATTGTGAACCTGAGATATTTTCTGTGGGCTGGATGGATAAGTATGTGAAAATACGCATCCTTGAGGTCCAGTGTTGCTAGGAAGTCTCCTTGTTGTAGCAACGGGAGCACTTGCTGTAGTGTGATCATATGGAAGTGCTCCGACAGTATGTATTGATTTGGGGTCTGAGGTCCAATATTGGTCTGAGGGAACCGTCCTTCTTGGGAATAAGGAAGTATAGGGAGTATACTCCTGTTCCTTGCGGGTGAAAAGGGACTGGCTCTATGGCCCCCTTTTCCAGCATCCATTTCACCTCTTGTTGGAGCAGGGTGATGTGTTCTGTGGACATTGGACGGTGTTTGGGTGGTATGTTTGGTGGTGTAGAAGTCAGTTCTAGGCAATAAGCATACTGGATAATTTCTCTCACCCACCTGTCCGTGGTAATTGCGTGCCAGACAGGTAGGAACTGTTGTAGTCTGCCTCCGACCGGTGTTAGGTGGTCTGGAGGTAGCGTGATGAAGTCACTGTTTTGTGGCAGTGGAGGCTCTGGTGTTATTGCCTCCACGTCGTCTTCCCTTATTATTGTTGCCCCTATAACCTCCTCTATTTGAGTTTTTGGTGAAGGAACCTTGTGTGTTGCTTTTGTATGAGGATGACGTCAGCGAGGTATTTCCTCGTGTAGTTGCTCTGTATGAGGAGCGTCGAAAGGAGCCTCTATGTTGCTGAAACTGTAATGCCCCCATTGATTTTGCGGTTTCTGTGTCTTTTTTCATTTTGTCTAAAATGGTGTCGACAGCATGCCCAAATAGAAAGTCTGGATTGACTGGCTGGTTAAGAATGGTGGACTGCACCTCGTTCTTAAAGCCTGAAATGCGCAGCCATGCATGTCTGCGTAGTAAGCCTCTAGTGTTAATCGACCTGGCTGCTGTGTCTGCTGCGTCAAGCGCACATTTGATGGAGGGGTTTGTAATGAATTTTCCCTCCTGTATGAGGTCATGGGCTTGTGCTTTAAAAGGCTCAGGTAGGTGTTGCATTAGGTTTGCGAGCTGGTCATAATGTGCCCTGTCGTAACGAGCCAGTAGGGCTTGTGTATTAGCAATCCTCCATGAGTTGGAGGCTTGTGCTTCTACCCTTTTACCTGACGCCTCTAGTATCTTTGATTCCTTATCGGGGGGAGGTGCTTCCCCGTTGTTTGGGAGTTGGCCCTTTTCACGTGCATTAGCTACTACCAGTGAGTCTAATGGTAACTGCCCTCTGATGTAGGTAGGGTCTGTTCTATACTTCTTCTCTATCCTGGGATTGATTACTCGTGCCCTGTCTGTATCCTTAAATATGTCAGGTGCGTGTTTTAGCACTCCCTTTAACATAGGAAGTGTTCTGACACTCTTTTCTGAAGTGGGGAAGGTGTCAAATAAGAAGTCTTCTTCAACAGGGTCATTATGCATGTCTACGTTGTGGTACTGCGCTGCCCTGCCTATAAGTTGGTTGAAGACAACGGTGTCATCAGTAGGTGACGGCCTAGTTGGATAAGAGGGTATATCAGGGATGGGATGGGTGTTGTATGGGTCTGTTGGCTCCTCCCATGGTTCCTCTTGTGGTTGAGGATCTTGTGGAAAATCATAATCTGGTTGTGGATTGTCCCCTGTGTTCTCCTTATTGTCCCCGTGGTGAGAAGGAGAGTAAGGAGCAAAAGGTGTAGTAAGCATGATAGGATAGAAAGGGATATAGGGCCTAGAGGGAGAAGTCCCAAAGTCCTTTTTTTTCAATGGAATAGGGGAATGAGAGCCAGCGTCCAGTGGCCTCTTCTTCCTGTGCATGATTGTGACTTTACCAGTTTCTGGATTAATATATATTTTTGCCTGGTCGTCTGATGGATCTGGATGGAAGAGTTCTTCCTCTACAGTCCTTGGCTGAGTGTTAGACTTTTTTGGGTCGGTAACACCTTCTTTTTCGACGACTTTTGGTGTCTTATTGCTTTTTTTCGGCTCGTGCCCTTTTTTCGGGTCGACCGGATCTTTCGGCACGACACGTTTCTTGTGCTAGACAGGCTTGTTTGGTTGACTGTCCTTTTCCGTGTCGATGGTCTTCTTTGGATCGACAAGTGTCTTCGGAGCACTTATTTTCGGGTCGATAACCTTGTCCGGCCGTGCTACGCGCTTCGGTACGGCACCTTTCTTTTCGGCGACTTTTGCCGGGTCGACGGTTTTCGGTACAGCTGGCTTGTTTGGGTCGGCGACCTGTTTTGGTTCGGCACCCTTAGGCTGTGTGTCCTTGTTCGGTTCAACTACCCTTTTGGGGTCGACGCTTTTTGGCTGAGCGGCCTTTTTGTGGTCGACAGTCTTCTTTGGCTCGACGCTTTTGGGCTGTATGGCCTTTTTCGGTTCAATGCCCTTCTTTGGCTCTGGAACCTTCTTAGGGATGGTGGTACTTGGCCCTGGGGTCTTTGAAGGTTTTTGTTTCGGTTTCGGAGCCGAGCCGGACGGCGAGGCTGGTGAAACTTTTTTCGGATCTTGGCTAAGGCCTTTTGGTGATGCCTCGACCGAAGCGTTTGGTAACGGGGTAATTGGTGTCGGGGGCTGCGTACTCACGATTTGCCCCGGCTGGATCTCGTCATCGGAGTCCGAGTAGTCCTCGACGGTGAGGATCTCTAGGTCTGAATCTGGAGCTTCCGGTAGTTCTTGGTCATCATCGAAGATGCTGTCCGGTTCCGGTGCCTGTCGCTGCATCTCTTGCCTAGCGGCTCGTCGGATCCGTATGGTTTTTTTGACCGAAACTGGGCGCAGGCTGGGCAGGTTTCTTCCCTATGGTCTGGGGAAAGGCACTTGTTGCATACTGAGTGTTTGTCAGTATGTGGGAACTTGGAATGGCATTGTGGGCACCTTTTAAACGGGCTTCTTTCCATCGACGGCAGTCTCACGTGGCGTCGAAAAGGTCCAACGGCCCGCGTCGACGACCGAGTCGAGATGGAAAGCTTGATCAAGTAGAGAAGTACCGAACGAGAACAATACCGTCGAAGGCCTTTTGGCCTTTAGAGAAGTTTTGTTTCGATTCCGAAGTTGGAGTTTTGGAGTAACATCCGAACCCAATGGCGGGAAAAAAACAATCTGAGGATGGAGAAGATGCCCATGCGCACTGTAGTCCAGGGGAGGAGTCACCTATCTCGTGATACTTCGAAGACTCTTGCAAAACAACAAAGTGCAATCATCCAGACCCAACATTAGGTGGCGATCTATGCACAGATATGAATTCAGCAGCCCACATGCCTCGAACATACATTTTTTGTAAGTGGTGTCATAATAGCAGCATATTTAGTTAGTGTTTTGTGCATGAAATTCTTTGCGATGTGTTTTGCGTGGTCTTCTGCGTTATTTTCTTTTTTTTCTTCTTTTTAGTGGGATACTGTTGGTCCTTACTGTGTCTGTGCAGAGTAGGTGGTGGTGAGTCTAGCTGCTTCTGGCAAGTGAGTGGTATAGTGTTGGAGTATATAGGTCTTTGTGATAACGCTACATTTTGTTTATTTCTATTTTTTTTACAAAGGGTTTATTGTTGTAAACTTGTTTGACAAGTTACCTTTATTAGTAAGCATTATGGCATGCAGTAGAATTACTGCTCAGCAGGTGGTTGGTATGCTTCTTGAATCTTCCTCTGAGCAGGATTATGAGACTGACAGTGCGTCTGAGGGAGAGAAGAGGGAGGGGAAGATTCAGGCAGTGAGTTTTCTCTCCATGTGGAATCATCAGATGATGAAGCTACTCTCAGTGCAGATGAAATGCCCGTTTTAGAGGAGGACACTGATGTGCCAATGGTGCAAGAGGCATCTGGATTGCAGCCTGGGGCTTTAAGACTTCCCATTGGAAGTGCTGGACTCTGGGTTGATCCAAACATGGTGCAGCTGGTGTTACCTGCCTTTAGTAGGGTGTAGAGTGGATTGTGAAAATATTTTGCCTGTACAGTTTGTTCAGTTGTTCATGGATGATGTATTTTTGGGTGATATTGTTGAGCAGACTAATTTGTATGCTGAACAGTTTTTGAGGGACAAAGTGCAAGACTTAGGGCCTGCTCTAGAGCTACCCGGTGGACTCCCACAAATCTGGATGAGATGATGAACTTTTTGGGGGTGACTTTTTTGATGGGCTTGATAAGGAAGCGGTCCATTGATTCATATTGGTTTACCAGTCCCTTGATGGCAACGGCCATATTTCCTGCAATTATAAGTCGTGATCGGTATTTACTTTTGCTTCGGATGCTGAATTTTGTTGATAATGCCTTGGCGTTGCCATGAGATAACCCTGACTGTGACCGCCTTTTTAAGATTCAGCCTGTTCTTGATCACTTTGTAGATCGATTTTCAAAGATCTATACTCCAGGCAAAGAAATATCTGTTGATGAGACTTTGGTCCTGTTCAAGGGTCATTTGGTTTTAAGGCAGTACATTCCTAGCAAGAGGGCATTAAGAGGGAATTAGGATGTATATGTTGTCTGAGAGTAAGACAGGATATGTCTATAATTTCCGTGTGTACACTGGTATGGATTTCACTATTGACCCCCCTGGTTGTCCGTCCACCTTTGGAATGTCAGAGAAAAGTGTGTGGGATTTTGCTATTTGACAGTTTAACAGAGGCCATCATTTGTACCTTGATAACTTCTACACTGCTGTGCAATTGTTTAAGGAATTGTTCAAAGTGGACACTTTTGCTTGTGGCACAATCTGCTCTAACCGTAAAGGTTACCTAAAAGAGCTTGGTTGCACAAAGCCTCAGAGGGGCAGACAGTGCCTTGCAGAGTGAGGAACTGCTAGCTGTGAAATTTGTGGACAGGAGGGATGAGTACATGCTGACTACCATTCATGATGAGAGTACTGTGACTGTCTGGGGTCAGGTTGCTTAAGTGCGGAAACCTGTGTGCATTGTAGACTACAATAAACACATGGGTGGTGTCGATAGAGTAGATCAGAGGTTGGAACCTTACACTGCTGTTCGTAAGGCTTACATTTGGTATAAGAAGTTGGCCATCCATCTCTTCAATTTAGCAAATTTTAATGCTTTTGTTGTGTTCAAGGAGTGTTCTCCTACGTAAAGGATGACTTTTGTTCAGTTTCAGGAGTCTGTGATAGGCAGCCTTGTTGTAGTGGAACAGGCAAGTGTTCCTAGACTTGGACTGGTGAATGATGTGGCTAGATAGAAAGATCGCCACTTTCCTGATTTAATTCCTCCCACGCCCAAAAAAAACAATCCTTGTAAGAGATGTAGAGTCTGCTTGCGAAGAGGTATGTGGAAGGAGAGTCATATGCATTGTGCCGATTGTCCTTTTAATCCTGGGCTGTGTGTGCCCACATGTTTCAGATTTTGAGGTTTGGTAGGGATTCTGGTGAGAGCCAGTGAAGTCACCCCATCTAGGATTCCCCTGGGTGTCTACTTTTCAAAAATGTATAGGTTTGCTAGGTTTCCACTGGTGCCGGCAGATCTACAGCTTGGCACTTTGCAAAAAAAAGGGTCAGTTTTCACTGTGGAAATGTGGTGTGTCCACGTTGCGTTTTGGGCCGCTACCTGTCGCCACCACTAGGCTTGCCCACACAAGTGAGGTATCGTTTTTCTCTGAAGACTTTGGGGAACGCGGGTGGGTGGAATTTTGTGGATCCACACAGATTCCAGAGCTTTCCACCAAAGAAATGTGAGGAAAATGTGTTTTTTTTAAACTTTGGTTTGCAAGGGATTCTGGGTAACAGAACCTGGTGAGAGGCAGTCAAGTGACCCCCATCCTGGATTCCACTGGGTGTCTAGATTTAAAAAATGTATAGGTTTGGTAGGTTTCCACAGGTGCCGGCAGATCTACAGCTTGGCACTTTGCAAAAAAGGGGCAGTTTTCACTGTGGAAACGTGGTGTGTCCTCGTTGCGTTTTGGGCCGCTTCCTGTCGCGGCCACTAGGCCTGCCCACACAAGTGAGGCATTGTTTTTCTCTGAAGACTTTGGGGCACGCGGGTGGGTGGAATTTTGTGGATCCACGCAGATTCCAGAACTTTCCACCACAGAAATGTGAAGAAAATTTGTTTTTTTAAACAAATCTTTTGGTTTGCAAGGGATTCTGGGTAACAGAACCTGGTGAGAGGCAGTCAAGTGACCCCATCCTGGATTCCCCTGGGTGACTACTTTTCAAAAATGTATAGGTTTCCTAGGTTTCCCTAGATGCCGGCAGAGCGATGGTTCAAAATCTACAGCTAGGCACTTTGTAAAAAAAGGGTCAGTTTTCACTGTGAAAATAAAGCTGGTCTACGTTGCGTTTTGGGTCATTTGCTGTCGCGGGCACTAGGCCTACCCACTCAAGTGAGGTACCAATTTTATCGGGAGACTTAGGGTAATTCAGAAATGTAAAGCAACTGTTATTACCGCTTGACTTTCGATGCATTTCTGCCTTCTAAATTAAAGACCATGTGTGAAAAAGAAGTCATTTTGAAAAATGACCTATAATTCTCATGCTAGTATAGGTACTCACAATTTCGTAAATGAGCAAATATCTACTCTTTCTAAACTCTATATTTTGTTCCAATTTCAGAAATACATAGGTGTCTTTCATACCGATTTTGCCATGTATATATTTTCCCAAATTAATTGCTATATACCCGGTACATGATGAAAAACCATTGGAAGATCCTGCTCAGTTATTGGCTCTGAGTTCGTCTGCTTCTTGGTGAACCTACAAGTCCTATATGTCCCCACAACCAGATAGGTCCAGCGGATGTAACGGTATATTGCTATCAAACAGCTGTCACAATTAGAAGAAGTTACAGGTGAAAACGTTGGCACAAATGTCTTTTTTTCAATAAATTTTCATTTTTCCTATATTTAACTGTAAGTTACTATAACGAAACCTTTAAGGATCTATACAAATGACGCCTTTCTGAATTCAGAATTTTGTCCACGTTTCTAAAATAGCTTTCTAGAATCCATTATTGCTTTCATACCCATTTCTACCACTAACTGGAAGAAGGCTGAAAGCACAAAAAAATAGCAAAAATAGGCTATATCCCAGAAAAATGCCAAAACTGTGTAAAATGTTTTGGTTTTCCGACAAAAGTCGGTCAGTCTCTAAAAGCTGGTAACAGTGATTTCAGCCCTACAAACCCTTTGTTGATACCATTTGCAGGGAAAAAAACAGACGCTTTCTTTGGCAGCACTTTTTTCCCATTCTTCCCCCCAAAAAACAAAATGTTAATGAATTTTGGCAAATTTCTGGGTCTTCTCCAGGGACATCCACGAATGCTGGGTACCTTTAGAATCCCCAAGATGTTGGAAGAAAGGGACGCAAATTTGGCGTGGATACCTTATGTGGTCAAAATGTTACAGGGACCTAAGCGCAAACAACCCCAAATAGCAAAAGAAAAGCCTTAGCACGGGTGGTGTAGGAGGCCTAGCAGCGAAGGGGTTAATACAGTGCTGTTGGAAATCTGTTTGGCTTCACCTCAAGAGAACAATGGATCATAGGATTTTTCCCTCTCCTGAATTAGTCCTCTTCTAGGGCTCAGGAGGTATAACAGGACTCACAAATCATAAAATGTGGTGGTGGCTGTACTCGGCTTTAGTAGTGGTTAAAGTCTGCTTCTTAAGACATCGGAAATCTTCCATCCCCTGCTACATCAGAGGAATGGTTTAAGGCCATGATGCAAATGGCACTACATAAATGCCTGATTTACAAATTGAATGATCAAGTAGAGATCTTTAATAGCTGTTAATTTAGATAGCTCTTTGTATAAAGTTGACTCAGAAGCGAACACATTCCGGATACATTTGTTTAACTTTTGTTGGCTTATTCATAATTAAGGCTATACATTATGTTTTCATCCTGTATTGATGTTAGCAATGCAGTTCATCTTCAACTTTCTTACTCTCTAAATCCAGGGATTGTGGACTAATGTCTATTATGTTTACAATTAATACATCAAATTACCAGACCTATCATCTTTGATAAAGGATATGATTCATATTCTAAACTTGTGATGTGTCGTATGTGATGTATACCATGTTATATGTTAAAACCTAAACAACAAGGTATTACAAAAATAGATTATCAGGTTGTAATGCTTACAGTATGTTGCTGTATAGCTATCAACCTGTCCCATTTGACTAGGGCGACTCACAGCAAATTTATACAGAAAGCAGGGTAGCATTTTATTTGAGTTTTCCAATTAGAAATATGTCCTACAAGTCTCAGGAAGCCCAGTCATTCTAGCTAAAAAATCACAACTGGTTGAATGTCACCCTAGTGACAACTATTCATCTACTGAAGACATAACCAATCTATTGATTGTTTGCCAAATGAAGATCTACTGTTAAGCCAAATGTTTTTAAGTATGGGTACCAACAAGATGGGTTTATGGTTTGTATTTAAGGAGGTAAAAGACAGCATGAATACAATATAAAAACCTCTAGCACAAAATAAAATAACGAACTATTGAAATACAAGAAATGAAAACTGAAATAGCAAGTGATATTCTGGTGCATGTGCAAACACAACACAGTACTACACTGTCTTCGAATGCTCTCACTATTTTGTGCTGTGTGATCAGTTTGTATACCATAAATGTTTGTCAAGATCTTCCAACTACCTGAGTAAACCTGATTACCCCAATACTGTGCCATCCACCTCAATAGACTCAATTTCTACTGCTATGTTCAATGTCCTATGTTTCCATTTATCTGCCTCCTCCATCATCTTTAATGATTTTTTACACTGCATATTCACCTTCCGGTTTCCTTTTATTAGAAAAAACGCTTTCAAATCGAATAACAAATTGAACAGGATTTATTTGTTATTCAATTGCAGCACTAACCATCCTGTCCTCCATTTAATTCAACAATAAAAAAGGGACATAAGGATTGTGACGAGATACAACTGATTTCAATGCCAACCATTAATACCGGGTAACGACTAGAAAGCTAGCAAAGCTTCCCCTTTTTGGGACATCTAAACAGTTGGAAATAAGTAGTTTGCTTTACCTTAAACTGTGATTATTTCTAGTTATTTTTGGACTTTCCCACAAGTCTAGACCTACTGTGAAAACCAACTGAATCAGTTTTTTCTCAATATTTTTTATTAAAAAATGTTTTAAGTTGCACCCCTTTTCCAATGTATCAACTGAATAAGCTTATAAAATGTTTGTTTGCCCCAATTGTCTTGAAGCCGAAACTAAATTCCCTTAGAAAATCCCCTACCTCTTGCTCCGTGCTGCTGTTACCCTGAGGTAAGAGTATTCGCCAGCGCCAGGAAACCTGCAAGGTGTCAGCCGCGCTCTACAAATGCTTAAAATAATAATAATAATAAAGCCCAATTCATAGGCCACCCACAGGTAACATGTCAAACGTTCTGGCCAGATCTCACTGTAATATGCTGAGATACTGCCACACCCATCTATCTGGTAAGTGTCTGCAAAGGGAACATTAACGCAAAGATTCCATCCATTATGCAAAAGCACAAAAACAGACATAGGGCAGAAGAGATAAAGTTATTGGGAGTGACCAAAAATTTGGTGGGGTGTACATGCCAACATTTCTTTTTAAAAGGCGAGAAGGAGAAAATGAAAAGAAAAAAATAGAAACGCAGTAATGTATTTTCCCCACTGACTAACATGAAAACAGATGCAATGTTAGGATATAGACAGCTAAAATAACACATTTTTGGCTTTAAAAATCAAAAGTCTCCTGCGGACGCCAGTATCTCATTCCTCCTTCACACTAAAATCTGTCATGGAGAAGTTCAATCTGGACTTTCCTGTACGGTGGGCAAAAGCCTCGCAGATAGGGCCACTTCGTCAGGCAATGCTCGACTTATAATAGGGGCAACTCCTCCCTTTATGGACTCGATTAAAATTTGTTATTCCAGTATGGACATCCCAAAATAAAGTTAAAAAACATACCGTTCTTGAAAAGCCTGTAGACCCACGACATCATCCTCGGGTTCTCCATTTTTATAGAAATGGAGCGCAAGGCCTTGAGGATCCTTCTTTTCTGCAGCAGTCAAGCACAATTCCACCACACCCTCATAGAAACGCACTGGCCAAAAATGAATAAATAAATAAATAACATTAGACAATAAACATTCTATGCCAAATTATATTTCAAATTCCATCGTAAAACAAATATCCATGTTATTTGCTGTCCATCAATAGCATAAAAGGTCACATTTTTTTAAAGTTACACTGCCAGCAATACATTTATATATCACACAAAGTGAAAGTCCCCATATGACAAGATGGCATCACTCGTTCTGTAGCAACCACATTAGCTTTAGGCTTTTTACATTCCTGAAGTTGCAGAAGTATAGAGGCGTAGACAATGATTTGTCAAGTTGTAGCTGTTTTAGTTTTATTTTAATCAAACTATATATTTATATTATTAAATTGTTCTGGAAGCTTACCAAGTGGTTTCTTGATCTAATGTTCTTGGAAATAGCCTTCAATCACAGTCCTGCGCTACTAAGGCGTAGATGAAGCAGTCTTAGAGAAACAGTATTTGCCTGACTAGGATCTAGTTTTGCACACTGGTGGTAGAATCTGCCCCACAAAGCAACCCTTCTTTCTACAGTGAAATAAAGGATCAGTGGTGCAATATCTGCCGTATGTGGCAAATACGAATTTGCAACTCCTGGTTGAGCATTTGGGGTTACAATGATGCTGCGCTGGTTGGCTAATGAATGGTCTCTGGGCATGACAGAATGGCTGACTCTGGGTGCCTCTGCAGGTCAGAATTCTTATGCTTCTGAGATCTGGCACCAAGTGGGATGCCATGAACTGATCCAGAGAGACCACAGTCCAATATATCATTGTCTCAGCAGCCTGATCATTTAACGACTACAGCCGTGATGGAGGCTAGCCTCTTATATGGTCTTAGATCCCTGAAGAAGGAACTGGAGATCAACTATCTGTTTTTGAGAACATAGAGGCAATCTGGGATCAAGGTTAGATGCTCTTGGCAAAGATTCGTTGGTGTAATGTGAGGGCATAAATTGCTCCCAGATGGAAAATGTGATGGTGTGTAGCCTACAAAAAGTAACTGCGGTTCGGAAATTAGAAGAGTTTTCACATCCCTATTGGGAGTGTGCGCCTCGGACAGTTTCTGAATATAAGAAATAATGTTAACTCTGCATGCAATAATGTTCAATACTTCAAAGTGACATTGAAAATGTTGTGGTAACAATGTTGTTCATTGTTACCTATGGCAATTAAAAAAAACACATTATAAAAGGAAAATGTTACATACCCTGTAAGCATCTGTTCTTGGTATGAAGTGCTTTGGTTTCACATGCTGTCAATTCTTCTGCCATCTATTATTGGGCACGGATGTGTGCGAGTTCTTTTTCTTCAAAGAAGGCTTCTCAAGTCACGAGGTACGGTGACTCCACCTCTTGCTGGTTATGTGCATGGGCATCAACTCCACTCTTAATTGTTTTCGGCATGGTGGGTGAGGATGGATATGAAACGTAGAGGTACAGAAAGAGATAACCATGCAGAAAATGTAAGGGAAATGCTTGTATCCTCTAAAGGCTTCTGGGGAGGAGGGTGGTTGCATGTGATTCTACATCACTACATGCCACAAACAGACGCTCACAGGGTAAGTATAATTTTCCATTCGAGGCATGTGAAGCTGTATAGACTCAGGCAGTGCATACACTGAAATGTAGTCCTCCCCTAAGTGTTGACTAGCGGAAAGAAAACATGTAACAAAGTAAAAGGGAGAAACCACCTTTGGAAGTTACTTAGGGTTAGTATGGAGGACAACCCTGTGAGCATGAAAGTAAGATTCTTCCAATGTTAAAGCCTGGAAATCATTGAAATGTCCGAGGGAGGTGATAGCGACAATAAAGGCCACCTTCAAGGAGAGCAATAGAAGGTAGAAAGAATTGAGGGGCTCAAAAGGAGGACCCATGAGTCTAGTAAGAATAATTTTCGAATTTCAAACGGGGGCTGGAGGAACCCATGGAAGAATATCCCTTTTCAGGCTATCTATCAAAGCTTTTATCCTGAAGAGGGATACATGCTCCCGATTTTAAAGATAGGCAGGCACTGCAGCGAAGTTGTGGCGATTTGAGGTATTGGCCAGCCCACATGTCTGCAAGTGTAAAAGGTAGCAGTCAATGTTCTGGACACTAGTGGTCAAATGTGTAGTGAGAGACAGTAGTGAACAATCATTTCCACTTTGCAGTGTAGCAGGCACTTGCGTGCTTCTTTAAGGATGTTCATGCATTCCAGAGGAAGGTTTAGATACCCAAACTTCCAAATCTCAAGAACCAGATCGCAAGATTGCGTGTCCTGGGATTGGAGTGTCTGATTTCTCCATGGTGTGAGAAAGTCTGGCCTGTTAGGGAGCCTCTCGTGCTGAACCACAGAGTTCGCGGAGTGTCATGAACCAAGGTTATCTGGCCAAGGTGGGAGCTACCAAGATGAGGATAAGGGATGCTTGCTGAAGTCCCTGAACCACGAACCAGAGACATAGGAGAGGCAGAAAAGCATAACCAAATATCCCTGACCGGTTCATCCATACTGCGTTACCCATGGACTGGGGCTAAGGGTACCTAGAGGCAAAGCTTGGGTATTTTGCGTTTTTTGACCTGGCACAGAGGTCTACGTCGGCAAATCCCCCTGACGGAAGTACATGGGGGAGAACTTGTGGGTGGAGTTCCCACTCGTGGACTTGTTGAAAAATCCTGCTGACTAGGTCCGCAAAGTCGTTGTCCAACCCCGAAGATACTCCACCAGTAGATGGACTCTGTGGTGGAGTGCCCCCTGTCAAATACCTTAAGCAAACGCCGACAGTTGGTACATGTAGGAACGTGCCAATTTGTGACCTGGTCACTCCCACTTTTTGCCTGATAATGGATGCAATTTTGACAGAAGTGCACTAGGTTCCTGAAAACCAGGTTCCTAGTGCCAGATCTCTTTTCCAAAAGCAGTACAATTGTTTCCTCTAATTGGCAGTACCTTTAGCCCCCCTGTAAGTCCCTAGTAGATGGTACCCCTAGGGCTTGGGTACGAAATAAAGAGGGTCCCTAAGGGCTGCACCAAGTATTGTGGCATCCTAAGGGAATCTCTCACCACACTTATGCAACCTGCCATTACAGGCTGGGTGACATGGTGCAGACAAAAGTGAAAACAAAACATGGCTGTTGGACCGGACACTTCTTTCAGGATTATCCCCAAACTTTTTGCCTTTTGCCGCCTAGTTTCCTCACCTATTTTTGTCAACCCTAGGACTCTGGGCACTTTACCACTGCTAACCTGTACTAAAGTGCATATGCTCTCTGTGTAAATTATAATTCTTATTGGTTATTCCGGATTGGGATATTTGATTTACTGTTAAGTCTCTAGTAAAGTGCACTATGGTTATGATTTGGGCCTGATTTTGGCTAAAAGGGAGATCACCATGCACTGGAAATCCAGCCAGGGTCCCAGCTACTTGTGATGGAAAGCCACTCTTCAGCGCTGGGCGAGGGCTGAGTGTACACTTAGAATGCAGCAGGCCAGGCGCTTAGACGACGACAAAGCCTTGGATGTAGCCAGAGCATGGGAGGCCTTGGTAGTGGCGCTTCAGCGACCTGAGGGTAGTTCAAGCGAGGAGGAGGAAGAGGAGGCAGCGTAGAGTTGGCATTCTGGAGGGTAGCCTACTTCCGAAGAAACGGCATGGAATCTAGGGTACTGGTCTCCCCGCTACGATTGACTGTGCTTGGAAGCAAGTACTGGAGGAAGAGTTTCAACTGATATTATGTTTATTTAAGAGTGACTGAGGGCGCACGGACAGGGGAGGGAGGGGTGGAGGTGGAGAATCTCCTGGGGTTTGTTCTATAAACGGCATAAATACATCATGTGATATCATCCTGGGTTATTAATGACTGAGGCACTGTGTTGCCAAATGTACCTTTTTTGGATTTGCTTGCCAATAAAAAAAATGTTTACAAAAAAAAAGTGCACTATGGTTGCCCAAGGCCTGTAAACCAAATGCTACTAGTGGGCCTGTAGCACTGGTTGTGCCACCCAAATTAGTATCACTGTAAACTTGTATCAGGCATCCCATTGAAGTGTCTGTAAGCACAGTTTTAAACTGCCATGTCCACCTGGCAAGTGCACCCACTTGCCAGGCCCAAATTTTCCCTTTTACTACATGTAAGGCTCCCCTAAGGTAGACCCAAGGTATCCCCGTGAGCAGGGTGAAGTGTATGTGAAATATAGGACATGTACTGGTGTGATTTACATGTCCTTATAGTGAAATAATGCATATTTCGTTTTTCACTATTGCAATTGATGTGCCCCACTCTAGGAACATTTCGCCATCTTGTTGATGTTAGAATTTCGGAAATTAGGGCAGGGTTATGCCACTTCCCACAGGAAGTGGTCATACAGGGGGCATAGTGACCTCCAGGGTAGGTATCCCACTGGCTACTGCTCTCCACTCCCATTACAAACCTAAAGAACCTTCGGTAATGCTTTTTCTGGTGGATACAATATCTGCCTGTGAATTCCTCTCCTTTCGAACTACCCCTTGCGCAGCATTCCACTGAATCTTTATCCATAGCTCTCCCATGTCTACGAGGACGTCACAACAGATCGGCTCTGCTCGTGACCCTTTGAGACGTCATCGAAGCCATAAGAAGACCTCGTCGACGTGCTGACGTCAGTTCCGACAACTTTTCCACAAGTATACACAGTATACAATTTAAAGAAAGAAACTGGAAATTCTAAAATATAGACATTTCCTAGTGACAAGCCTCACATGATTTCAAATGACAATAAAACACATTAATTTCATGCCAATAATTTTTCGGTATAAACAGGCAGGCAATGGGGAGGCGGGTGGGTCAGTGAGGAATCCACAAGCAGAGACTGTATCTACCAGAAAAAGTGTTACCGAAGGTAAGTATCTTGTCCTTCTGAAGGAAACATCTGCCTGTGGATTCCTCACGTTTTGAATTGAATATCCAAGCCGTCCAGCTCTCAGAGGAGGGTAAACCTATATCAACAAATCTTGCAACACAGAACATGCAAAATGGTCGTCCCTCCTCACCTCCGAGTCTACGCAATAATGCTTCCCTTAAGTGTGGAGGGAGGCCCAAGTTGCCGCCTTGCAGATGTCTACAACAGGGATACCTCTTGCAAAAGCCGAAGAAGAAGACCGCTCTGGTTGTATGAGCTCGAATACCATCAGGAGGCTTCTTCTTGGCCAAGGCGTAGCACATCTTGATGCAGAGAATGATCCACCTGGACAGTATTCTCTTGTGGACAGCCTTACCCTTCATCTTGCCCACATATCCGATGAAGAGTTGGTCGACCAACCTGAGGTCCTTGGTCCTGTCCAGGTAGAAGTTGACCGCCCTCTTAGGATCCAGGTGAAGACATCTTGCCTCTTCCTTAGAAGGATGAGGGGGAGGGTAGAACTTGGGTAAAGAACTTGGGTAAAGTGATATATTGTGGAGACAGCAGAACGACGGGCAGTGCACGTTCTCTTGCGTGGAAATCAGGTCCAACCGAAGAAACTCCCACATCCTGAAAACGTGATGAACCACCTTCGGATGAAGACATCACTGGTGATCATCCGAGAACTGCCAACTGAGACTTTCCTCACACACATTCAGCTCTCCGGCCAGGTGATTCACAATCGCACAAATCTGATGGCTTGAGCCCAGGACCAGAGTCGCAGAGCTTCGTTGCAAAGAAGATACAACCCTACTCCTCCCGGTTTCTTTATGTACCCCATCGCGGTAGTGTTGTCCGTCAGGACCTGCACTGACTGACCGCGAAGGGAGAGAAGAAAGGCCCTAAGAGCCAAACGTATCGCCCGCAATTCTGGAAGATTTATGTGAAACAATCTTTCCTCTGGAGGCCAAAGGCCCTTGACCTCCAGATCCCCCAGATGAGCTCCCCACCCTAGAGTGGAGGCATCCATTATCACTGTGGCCACCGGAGAAGGAGGCTGAAATGGCTTCCTTTAAGAGAGGTTGTCCGAAACACTTCACCTTCATAGATCTGCTGCAGTATCTTTTTACCACCTCCCTGAGAACTCTGCTGTGTGGAAACCACTGCCTGCAGAGGCACCACAGGAGTGCCCTTATGTACCAGCATGCATGGCTGACCAACAGTATACAGGAAGCGAACATATCGAGCAGGCGTAAGACCTACCGGACTGGAAGAGCTGCTCCATCTTGAAAAATTGAATCGGAGACTAGATGTATAGGATTCTCTGTGGAGGCGGAAAGGCAAGACTCACAGTGGTGTCCAGTACTGCCCCTACGAACAGGATGCGCTGAGAGGGCACTAGGTGAGATTTGGGTACATTCATCAAAAAACCGAAGTCGAACAACAGTTGCGTAATTACCTGCAGGTGATGAAGCAGCATCTCTGGCGACTTTGCCTGGAGCAGCTAGTCATCCAGATAGGGGAAAACAGGAATCCCCGATCTTCTGAGATGTGCCGCTACCACTACCATCAATTTCGTGAAGACCCGTGGAGCGGATTTAAGACCGAACTGAAGGACCGCAAACTGGTAGTGTTGAGATCCCACCGTAAAACGGAGATACTTCTGATGCGACTTCAGGATTGGAATGTGAAAATACTCATCCTGTGTATCAATCGACACCATCCAGTCTTTCTGCTGCAGAACCAGAAGAAACTGAGCTAGGGTCAACATCTCGAATTCCTTCTGTCTGAGGTAATAATTCAAGATCCTGAGGTCTAGGATCAGTCTCAATCGCCTGTCCTTTATGGGGATCAGGAAATACCGGGAGCAGCAACCCTGACCCATTTCTTGCTCTGGAAAAATCTCTATTGCACGTTTCTGTGGTAAAGACAGACCCTCTTGCTGCAGGAGCAACAAATGGTCCTCCGAGCACCAGCCCTGGCGAGGGGGGAAACTACAGCAAAGGAAGGAGGTATCCATTTTCTACGAGATCCAAAACCCTGATGTAACAATTCTTCATTATCGAAGAAAATGGGACACCCGATCTCCCACGGGACTAACATGTTCCAAGATGCGGGCTCTAGAGCTGCTTCCCTGCAGTACCAGTTGGGAGAATGGAAAAGGAGGAAGAGGAGACTTACTAACGAGCTGAGCCTCGCAGGTGACCTCTACCTTTACCCCTGTATGATCTATACAGACAATTCACCTGTTGCTGCAGCCGGGCTCGAAAGGAAGTTGTCTTGCCAAACCCGCAAAATCTACCGTAACCAAAGCCTCTATGCTGGGACTACAGACCCAACGATCTAGCTGTGGCCCTACTATCCTTAAAGCGATGCAGCGCTGAGTCTGCTTTGTTACCAAAGAAGCAAGAGCAATCAAAAGGCAAGTCCACAAGCGTGGCCTGCACATCAGAAGAAAAACCAGACCCCCTTAGTCAGGCATGCCTCCTGGTTGCCACTGAGGAACCCATTACTCTAGCAACAGAGTCCTCTGTGTCAAGCCAAGATTGTATGACTTGACGGGCCACGGCGAGTGTCCTACAGAACATCCGCAAAATGGCCCTGAACGTCTTCTGGAAGCTAAGAGGTCACTTCCTTTTCCAAACCCATTAGCATGTGAATGTAGGGACCCAGTAGGCACGTTGCATTCGTTAATTTTAAGGCCATATTGGCTGAAGAAAACACCTTGTTAGATGATTGTTCCATTCTTTTAGATTCCCTATCTCCAGGCGTGGATGGGAAAGAGCCTGTAGAATGCTTTGATGAGTATGTTGCCTGAACTACTAAGCTCTCAGGGGATTGATGTGCAGACAAAGCTGGATCCCCAGGCCTACTTTGTACCTTCTTGCCACCGATCTGGACACAGAAGGGCCAGTCATGGGCTTCCGCCATACCTCTAAAATGGGCTCCGTCAAAGACTCATTAAAGGGGGCAGAGACTCCGTCACAGAAGAAGGAAAATGAATAACGTCCGTCAGGATGTATGACTTAATTCACGCAGTAGGCAACTGCTAGTCCAGCTGATCAGCAGCCTTCTTTATATTGGGAGTAGTAAGAAGAGCCCTCCTGCGGAAGCCCTTTCGGAGAAGAGAGTTCCCATTCCGGCGACGTATATAAACCACTAGCCTCCTGCAGTCCCTTAAATTCTTGCATGGGATCAATAATCTCCCCTTCTTCAGCCTCTTCCTGCTGCTCCTTGCATTCTTCCACCTCCAGCAGCCTCCGCGCCTCCCTTCTCGATTTCATCTAGAGTACTGGCATGGGCGGCCCCAGACGTGGCACTGGTGACTTCGGGGCTGGCATCGATGGAGACTCCACAGGGATAGTTGAAGGCACCGGGCGAGGCAGAGATGGCACCGGACCAGAACCAGACAGCGCCGGAGAATACTCAATTCTTCCTGCCAGGGATTGCACCGGCGTCAAGTACCTCGGCGTCTGGAGAGGCCAACTTTCCTGGATCATCGCATGCATGGCATAAATGGTGCCTGTGCAAAATGAGGTGGCAAGTCTCTCAGGTTGTAAGACAGTAGTCCAGTGGGGCCAACAGGCACACGAGTAGGGTTCGCCACTCTGGCAAACATACCGGACATCGCATTCAAGAAATGCGAAGGATCCACACCTAGAGCCAGAAAGGGTGGGTACGGATCCTGTATCGCCTGTTCAGGGACAACTCAAGGATGCTGTAAGACTGGTTCCGGTTGCGGCGCCAGTGAGACCGGAGGCGGAGTGGCCGGAGGTGAAGGTGTTGCTTCCTTTGGCGATGGAGAACCTCTCAAATCCGGAGAGTGCGCCAGAGTCACCTGAGGAGAAGGGGGAGGTGATACTTCATCCTTTCTAGGACACTGAAGTAACGGGTACCCTACTTCGGTGACTTATCTTTGGATGACCAACGCCTTGAGCCACGATGCTGCTTCTTCTTGTGCGTCTTCGATGTGTGCGGAGTAGGTGACTTAGACTTCAATCTTGTCCTTTTTTGGCCCCTCCTCTGCTTCTTCGCCATGGCCATGAACAACTTGACTTCCCTCTGTTTGAGGTCCTTCGGATTCATGCGTCGGCACAATGAACACCGTTCAACGTTGTTGTCCGACGAAAGGCACCAAAGACCATCTTCATGGGGTCAGTGATAGACATATGACCCCCATATTCCTGACGGGACTTGAAACCAGATTTCTTCTCAGCAGCCATCGCACTGCTACAATTTTAGGAGGAACCTGTAACAATGAAACTCCCAGAAATGGAGAGCCCTGGAAAAACCGGTATACCTCGATGGCGTTAATAAAAAGGTAATGGATGTTAGCACGCAGACAAGGCCTTCTTATGGCTACGATGGCGTTGCACATGGTAGCCAGCGGAGCCGTTCTTTTGTGACGTCCTCGTCAATGTGAGAGAGCTATGGACAAATGTTTCCGTGGAATGCTGCACAACGGGGTAATTCAAAAGGTGAGGAAGATGTATCCATCAGAATTTAGAATTTGGGGTGCTCCCCGAATCCAGAACTTCAGATTCAACTGACTACAAAGAAGAAGAGGACATAGACAAGTCAACCCTGGCAAAAACCAGGCTGCTGTGGTCTTTTGCGCCAAACCCTGCCTGCAGCACAGAAAGTAGACAACTGCAAAGAGCAGAATCGTCCGGCAGCTGTGCATCATCCACAAGCACTGGAGGGTTCCCAGCACTTCACCAAGCATCCAGCATCTCCCTTTGAGTAGAGCTACTCCCCTGCAGGAACCGACTGGGAAATACTGTTTATAGAAGCTGTTACCCACCAGGTCCACTGAGCAGTAGCTGTGCCCAGCATAAAGTCTACACACTCAAGTAGGTCGAATCAGTCATCCTGCCAAGCCTGAAGACGCCAGGACCTCAACAAGCCTTTCTGCCTATTAGAACCCCTGCCCCAATCAAAGATTGTAGGAAGTCCAGTCTGGACTCCAACATCACTGATGACCAACTGACGCGAGGGACATCAGCACCGCAGAGGCCAGGACCGAAAGTGACACAGCTGTCCTGTTTTTTTATTCCCCTTGCAGGTCCCAACAGACAACAGAGAGCGTCTTGACACACGAGAGCCAGCTGGCTACAAACACTCTGCACCTGATCCGTCCATGGGGAGCTTTTGGACTTTTCCCAAAGTGTCCCTTTGCCACCAATTTCAAGTGCCTCCCTACTAATTACCGTGTAGCGCGCAAGGCTACCAACCCACCTAGCGCCTCTGCATGTGGACTCACCATGCCAGATAAGACCAATCTGCTGGTGGAACTTTGGTCATTGTCCCTCTAACACATCACGCCCGAAAGAGCACCCACGGAAAAGTATTGCAAGTATATGTATGCAGTGAATGCTCTTTCTCCCACTGGACAGAATTATGCATAAACACGCACTGTTGGTTAACATTGCTAAATTTGTAAAAAGTCTATTCCGAAAAAATACTATTTACGAAGGTCTGGAGAGGATGTGTCTGCAGAGTGAGGTGTTGGAAGTGCGCTCCAAACACTGATGTCTAATACCTCATCGGTCTGAGGTGATCTGTTGCATGTGTTGAAGAACCTGTGGAGTCGACCCCCAACAGGTGTTGTGTGATCAGGGGAAGGAGAACCAATCCAATACGTGGTAGGTGCAGTGCCCTGGGGGAAGTATCTTTGGCTCTACCATTGAATCTGCTGCCCCCGGTATGCGCCCAAGAAATAAACCCTTGTGGAGGGTTGCCAAGACTGTTGATGCTGGAAGGAGATTTAAGCCTCTGGGAACGTGGCTTTGGAGCCGCCCTGGTAGGCAGAACGCCGGAAGGACCCACCAATGGAAAGTGTTTGGAGAGCATCCATTGCCTCGGTGGTCTCAGTGTCCTTGATCTTCTCCAGCATTTAATCATCCTGTGGAACTAAAAGGTGCCCTTCATCATAGGGAAAATTGAGGTAATGCTGGTAAATGCTGGCTTGAAGCCAGAAACAGAGCCAGGTGTACCTGCCAATGAGCACGCTAGAAATGATGCTGCAAGTAGCAGTCTCACCAGGCTCAAGGGCACATCTGATGGTGGTGTTGAAGATGGGTTTGCCATCTTAGACTAACAATTGGCCCCCTTTGGGGTACTCATTTGGGAGATATTTGAGGAGCTCCACCATTTCATCACAGTGAGCAATGTCATATTGAGAAAGCAAACTTATTGAATTACCAAAGCGCCACTAGTTGGCGGGTTGGGCAGCAACGTGTTTGTCAGGTGCCTCAAGTTGTTTACTTTCTTTATACAGTAGGTTTAGTCACCTGTGCCCTGCGCTTTGGCCCTTTTACAGGTAGTGTGGACCACCACTGACTCAGGTTGGGAGGGAGTTGACCCGTGTTGTAGAGCGGGTCAGAGAGGGAGGCCTCATGTTTACTGTCCACCCTTGAGGGGACTACTCTGGCTTTAACTGGGTCTTTGAAAATATTCAAATTCAGTGTAAGCAACCCCTTTAGCACTGGCAGGCATTGCATGGAACACTGGGAGGAAAAAAGTGTTTCTAGTAGGATATCCTCTTCAGTAACATCTCCACTTCATGGAATGAGGCCACCACGCTGAGGACCTTGTGGTAGGAGGTAGTGTCACATGGCAGGGTGGGATACGGTTCTTTTCCATAGAGGTACCATAATATAGGCCGAGGTAACTTCGTAACCCTTCACCTATATTCTTCCCTACATTACACTTATAACGGTTAACAGGGACTGACCTTTTACCTGGATATAACACTGCATTCAGAACGTGGGTTTTCCCTAGTTCGAAATCTCATACATTATGCATGAGGATTCTTGGAAGCGCAGCAGGACTAATATCTATGTATAAACTTCATTCCCGAAGTCATCCTAAGTCCGACACAGTAATACAGCGAGGTAGGACCGCTGAGTAGACCCATGGGTATATATACACATCACATCTTGCTATGATAGACAGAAGAGACCAGGATTTCCCGGCCTGCACACTGATCAGAGACGCCGAGGTTCTTGCATGCAGACACTCCAGCTCGCAGTGGTCTAAACACATCCCTCGCAGGGTGTCCAACTCAAGACCAGGACGGGGTCCCACAGTCTCTCACTTCATGTAATGGGGATGACTTTATCCTAGAGGGATTTTTGGCTTGACACCTACACACATGCTAGGTACACTTAGATACATCTAGTTAGGGAGGCATCGTAGGAGTATGCATCTTTTTATCGTGTATTTTATATACTTGTATGTATTCATGATTATTGCAAAATGGTAGAGCTTTACCATCCGTTTACTTTTATAGTACTGCTAATCATTTATATCTTTTACTATCTAACGGTTGTTGCAGCTCATCTATTTTACAACAGAATAACAACTATTCAATAAATACTTATTAAAAACACCCAGTCTGTTTATTCTGTGTATCTCTCTAAGACAGACTAAGTAAGCATGACTGACTGAGCGAAAAGTAGTATATTGTTTCCACTGTCCTGAGGGATCGGCTTGTCATGTTCGAAGGTTGCCAAGAACTATTCTCTCCTTGGTAATATTATTAATTATCATTATTAAATTAAATTTGTATGGCCCACAGCTACCCGGAGCTTTCCCGAGCCACTGGCCAAATTGTGACGGAGAGGACAACATCTAATGGTTAAATAGCCAGGTTTTGAGACCTTTACGACCGCCCATGCGTGACAATTTAAACTTAGGAACTAAAACTTTGGCTTGAGATGAGGATCTAAGCAGACATGTCGGGAGATATGTCTGGGCCAAGGAGCATAGATAAAGAGGTGCTATGACCTGTTTGGTCTTGTGCATATAGCATAGGGCCTTAAATTTGGTCCGGTTCTCTATCCTGAGCCAGTGGAGATCGCGGAGAGCACCTGAGATGGAAGATGTTTTTGGCACATGGGAGAGTAGTCTAGCCGTCAAGTTCTGAACCACTTGCAGTTTGCGAACTACCTCCTTATTGGCTCCTAGGTACAGTACGTTGCCATAGTGCAGCCTAGACATGATCAAGGCTTGGATCACAGTTCTTTGAGTGCGAACAGGCAACATTCAAAGTATTTTTTACGGAGCCATTTTAGGATGGTAAAGCAGGTAGATGCAATATTGACTACTTGATGTCTCATTACCAGCTGATTATCGATTACCACACCTACATTGCTTGCAGTTTGCACCGGTTGGGGTAGTTCGCCCATTTCTGGTGGTTAAGGATGAGGGCCTCAGAGATCTTTATTTTTCCCCAGGATCAGAACCTCAGTCTTTCCACCATTTAACTTCAGCCAGTTAGTGTGCATCCAGCTAGCTATTTTATGCAGCCCTACCTGGAGAGATGACACTGTGGAAGGTTCATTGGAGGAATGGGAGAAGAGAAGCTGAGTGTCATCTGCATAAGAAAAGATAGACAACCCAGCTTCTTCTGCAATGGTAGCTAAAGGGCGGACATAAAGACTGAATAGCACAGGGCTAAGAATCGAGCGCTGTGGTACTCCATATGGAGATGCATAGGTCTTAGATCTGGCAGATGGGGAAAAAACCTGAAAGGTCCTTCCAGTGAGAAAGTTTTTAATCCGATCTGAGCCTACGATTCCCAGGGACTGGAGTACCTTTAAAAGAGCTAAATGGGATACCGTATCAAAAGCGGCACTCAAGTCCAGTAAAATGAGTGCCACCGTTTCCCCTTTGTCCAGATGCTGACGTAGTGTTTCTGTAACTCCTGAGAGTGTTGTCTCTGTGAAATACCCATCTCCAAAGCCTGATTGAGACACATGCGAGATTTTATGGGATTCAACAAACTGCGTGAGTTGTTGGTTCACATTTTTTTCCAGGATTTTTGAAAAAGCGGGAAGCAGGGAGATCGGGCAGAAGTTTGAAGGTTCAGCCGGGTCAGCATTTGTTTTTTTCAGAAGGGGGAGAACCATTGCATGTTTCCACTCAGCTGGTAAAGTAGCTTCCCTCAGTGAAGCATTAAGTAACTCCCTAATAAGTTCCAGTGAGATGGGTACTAGTTTTTGGAGAATATGAGGAGGGAGCGGGTCATTAGGAGAGCCTGATTTAAGGCTATTTAAAAAACAATTAAAAGACGAAGAGTCTAATGGCTGCCAACTTGTAGTACTGTGAATAGACACCGAATCAAGGTTCCCTTGTGGCGCGTTACAGCCTAAAGTGGGTGGTGAGTTCATTATTTGCTGTTCAACATTAATTGTTACCGTATTTAATTCTGCATAAATCTTCTCTGCCTTCTCGATGAAGAACTTAGCCATATCTTCACAGTGGGCCTCATCTAGCACCGGGGGCGTCAGTTGACAGGTTGCTCCAGAGAGCTCCTTAACTATTTTGAACAGCACTTTAGAATTATGTGCAGATACAATAGTATTGTTCACGTGATTGGAACGAGCCGCTTTGCACAGGGAGTTGTATTCTCTATTAGCAAGTTTATAGCTAGGCTTGGATTCAGGTGCGTAATCCTTCCTCCAGTATATTTCCAAGGCTTCGCATTTTGTTTTTTCGGCTTTCAGCTTTTCGGTAAACCAAGGAGCAGGGGGGCGATGAATATTTAATTTCTTGTGCGATATTGGAAGGCAGGTATTCACAGATGCCGTGATCCAAGTGTGGATGGTATCTGCATCCAAAATCCTAATGGAAGGAATAGCCGGAATATTGCTTGCTAGATGTTGATTGAGAGAATATTTATCTAAATTCTTCCAGTTTCTGTACTTATATTTGGGTAAGGAGGTTAGAGAATTATTCAGCCGTAGATCAATCGCCACCTTAAAACTTACCAGGAAATGGTCAGACCAATGTAAGGGAAGGGACGTTTGGCATGAGATATTTGGCAAGTTACAGAAGATAGGGTCCAGCAGATGGCCAGCTCTATGGGTGGGAACAGAATTGCAAAGTGACATATGCATGGCTTCTAGATCGGCAATAAAGGTAGAGGCAATCTTACATATAGGATTGTTAAAATTAATATTAAGTTCACCCGCAATAGTAAAATTGGCAGCGTCAAGCAAGAAAGGAGTAATGATTTCTGGAAATTTCGCTGCCAACGGCCCAGCTGGACAGGACGGTAAACTAAAAAACCCTTAGCGTAAACTGAGGTGTCAGGAAGAGCCTAAAAAAACCGGCTTCACAACCTTCACAGGGTAAGTTCTCCCATTTACACGAGAAATCTTTATTGAAGATTATTGCAATGCCACCACCAGTTGCATCTTCAAGATCCTTTCTAACAATTGAATAAGTTGGAGGTAGGGCCACTGCAATATCGGGTCCAGAACTTTCGTGAAGCCAAGTTTCCGTAAGGAAAAATGCATCAGGCTGTGAGGATTGTAAGAAGTCAAAAAATGTCCTCCTTATGCTTAGACAGGGATCTACAGTTAAGATTAAAAAATTTAAACTTTTTTGTATGACCCTCTATAGAGTCTTTATGGGCCTCTATGGCCTTTCACCCAGCGGGCGGTTGTTTAATAGAGCTTGTAATGATAGCAGTATTAGGCATCTGAAGCCTGTCAAGTAAAGAAGTGCAGGTGAAGCTGCAACAAGGGCATGGCATGAGGGGGCTACCAGGTTTGAAGGAGATGCAATCATCTTGTGATCTCCTCCGTAGCCAATATAAAAAGCTGGGAGAATATTTTCTTATTTCATTTGTAAAAGGGGCAGGGGTTATGGCCCCTGGCCCCAGAAGGCCCAGACGGGCACAGATGGGCTTGCCTTTGGCGCGTCCGCTGCGCACGTCCGCTGCGCGGAGTATGAGGCATTGATTTTAAAGCCTCCGCATCAGCTGTCTGCTGAAGTCCGCAAACCGCCTCCCCCCGGAAGTATAGATACCGCTGCTCCCTCCACAACAAGTGGGCGCACCTGTGGTGGACCAGGGAGCGAGCAGCAGAAATTAAAACAGGTAAGGGCAGTGTGGAAGAGTTAAAATGACAGAACAACGCAAGAATAGTTTTAAAACATAGGCAATTTTAAAATAAAGACAACTCCAGGCAACTAGCGCAAATGAATCCTTCTGTCGCGCGTCAGAAGAGGAGATTATAGTGGCACTGTGAGCTAGCTGATAAAGAAAGGCCAACATAATTGGTAGGGGTGTTCAGAATCAGTCTGACACAGCAATCCTACAGTGTATGCTGTCCAAACGCGCAGATCCTGCATAGTTTTTATAGCAACTACATGACAATACAGGTCAGGGTCCATGTCGCCTGGAGGATCCACGCTGTAAAGATCCCAAGTTTCATTCTGTGGGTGTGTCTCATAAGGTTTTCATGGGTCCCCTGTACTATGTCCCCCAAACCTGGAAAGTAGTGACTCCTGTGGAGTGAAGGAAAGGGTGTCAGTAGGCAGAAAGGGGGGTGACAGAGTGGTAGAAGGAAGAGGAGGAAGAAAAGAGGATATAAGTGGACAAGGCAATGGAGGAGGGCTAATGGCTTGGTCATACCTCTATCTGCTCTTGGGCGGTGGCTGTAGATCGAGTGCTTCCTTAAAGCTAAGCTTCTGCTTGGATCCATCTGTATTCAATGCCTGTATCAGGGTAAGAATGAATCTAATGTGGGGATGAATGTGAAGCTGTTGGGCGGTGGAAGAAGTTGGTCTCGATGCCGAGGATTTCAGTACAGGGTCGTTGGTGCAGAGCATGGTTTTGACGTAGAAGGTTTTTGTTCCAAAGGACGTTTCAACACAGGGTTCGGTGTTAAGGTGGTAACGGTCGATGCAGAGTGCATCGGCTTCAAGATCTCCTTCGGTACGGCGCCGAGGCGGAGTGTGGTGTCCCAATCATGTTTTTCAGTGCAGGTCATGGCGGAGACCAGTGGCTTCTGGGCGGGAGCTTCTCGGAATCCGAGGGGTGTAGAAAGGTCTGGGGAGGACAGTTGATATTCCGGGCCTGCTAAGTGGGCAGGAAGTCTTCGATCTCCAATTCGGAAACAGAGCTAGCTTTGGGCGAGAAGGCCTCCTCCTCAGACAACAAATCCTGGGGCTCGCCCTCAAGGTCTTCGGTGTTAAAGAGGCCAGGGGTGTCACTGAGGGTTCTGCACAAACTTTTGAAACTTCGAGCTCAACAATATTGAAGAGTTTTCTTCCAGTGGAAGGAGCAGTAAGTGTCACAAGAGGTCTTGTCATACTCGAAAAAGAGGCAGAGGTTACAGACCTGATGGAGATCGGTCATGGGTATTTGGCACAACACTGAGGACAGTGGTGGAACGGCATCCGTTCCATCCCTGCGAGACATGCTTATTGTGAAGAAAGTTCACAAGGGAGACCCCAAATGTCAAAGCCTCATATGGGAGCGTCAAAGTCGTCCCAAACCACGACCCGGATGGAGCAGTGAGCCTTGGGTCAATGCCAGAAAGAGTACTGTGATAGAGAACAAACCAACGGAAGGGAAAGGAACCAAGAAAGCGTGAAGAGATCACCACAACAGCATCGATCTGGTTCTCAGTAACACACATCCGAACCAGATTGCAGAAAGAACACAATCTAACAATGGAGCCAATGCCCATTCAAATTAACAGCAGTAGGTGGGGCCACCGTACCTCGCGACGCAAAAAGACTTCTTAGAAAAACAACTTGCAGACATCCAGGCTCAACACTAGATGGCAGGAGCATGCGCAGCATGCATATCTACAGTCACACAAGCCTCAAACATGTATTTGTTTGGCGAAGGCTTTGTTTCATTTTCTATGCATGAACAGCAAGCGGACACCATGCCTTAACCTATCCCAGCATTTTTGATTTTCAGGGACTTGGCTTTTGCAGAGGGGACAACCCCATCAGCTCCACTATGAGTCACTCGGGAAAGGCAGGACACACCTCAACCACCCTTGTGACGGTCTACAGTGAACGCACATCCCCAGCTCCTGTCAGTTTAAACCAGAAGGTGAATACACATCCAGGCAGGGCACAAAGAGTCATAAACACATAAATGCAGACTTCTAAAAGTGGCATTTCTAAAATTGTAATAACAAATCTGATTTCATCAATAAGCCGGATTTATTGCTACTATTCCAAATATACAAAACATGGCCATGCTACCCTTTTCAGATCAGAAATTACCCCATTAACACATATTAGAGAATTCCCAATGCAAATCTATGAGGGGAGCAGCCTCACGGCAGTGAGAAACCAAACAGGCCGTTTGTCACTACCAGTACATGCCACACAACAAAGACACATGCCCTACCTTTTAGCTATACAGCACCCTGCCCATAGGGCTACCTAGGGCCTACCTTAGGGGGGACCTATATGTAGTAAAAGGGGAGTTTCAGACGTGGCAAACACTTTAAATGCTACGTCACTGTGGCAGTAAACTGCGCATGAAGGCCCTGCAGAGGCCTGAGAGAGGTTTGAAAGGCTACTTCTGTGGGTGGCGCAACCAGCGCTGTAGGCCCACTAGTAGCATTTAATTTACAGGCCCTGGGTATATGGGATACAACTGTATAAGGGACTTATAGGTAAAATAAATATGCCAAATAGGTGTAGACCAATCTTACCAAGTTTACAAGAGACACATGCACTTTAGCACTGATCAGCAGTGGTAAAGTGCCAGTCATAAAACCAACAAAACAGGTCAGAAAAAAAGAAGGAAGAAGGTAAAACGTTTGGGGATAGCCCTACAAAAAGAGGCTTAACTTAATTTTCTGTGTGTTAACAGCGAGCGGACACCACACCTTACCCTAGCCCAGGTCCTTTGATTTGCAGGTACTCAGTCAGCTTTTACAAAGGGGACAACCCCACATTTCTACCACTTCCCCTCTGCCCCTTTCGTTCGTTCTTCTTCTTATAGTATGGGTACAATCCAATTCCTTTTCACCAATATCACTCTCTTGTATTATGTAATATCAAGTAGAGGAATAATGTGATACCTTAATATTATTGTCAAAAATCAAATACCAAAATATTAATAGGTAAACGTATACAGGGAAGTATAGAGTTAATATTTTTAACTCCACTACTACATACTTTGATGATCTATATTGTCATGGTACACATATTTGAAGCTAGGGGGTCTATAAGGATTAGTTACTTACCTGTAATCCTAGTTCTCATCCAGGGGTATACTCATCAAAGTCATAATCTATGAATAATCCCCGCCCATGTGCGGGACCCCGGAGCATATAGAAAATACATATATATACACATATAGAAGAAGGCGGGAGCCTTCGAAACGCGTCAGGAACACTACGGCGAAATGGGACTTTAATAATAATAATGCCTGAGCTCCTCTGCTATACAAGCATGCTGTGGTATTAAAGGCGTGTCGAAGAATCTCCCCGTGAGTTTGGTTGTGTTTTTACACGTGAGCGCACACATTTTGGATGGAACCATCACCATTCTGTTAACCGCACCCGCCAGAAGAGTGCAGCAGCGGCATGATGGAATTGAGCCACGCAGTGACCCTGCACAAACGCTGAGCACCGCCATGCAGCCTCACGGAAGGAGCCGGCAAGGGCAAGCATCCAGCTTGTTAGACACACGGATATTTATCCGTCACCTACTCCCCCACCGTGATGTCGCCTGGTTGGCGAGGGGATGATATTCGACCGCCCTGGTCCACAGATGGGGCGCCAGGTAAACACAGGACTTCCAGTCCCATCAGGCACTGAGACATTTGGACTGCCCATTCAGGGGCGTGCCATAGTGTAAAGGAGGGCTGGTACCTGCATTCCCGTAATGAGTTCGCCTTTCCTCTGAAGAAGAAGGCGGGAGCCTTCGAAACGCGTCAGGAACACTACGGCGAAATGGGACTTTAATAATAATAATGCCTGAGCTCCTCTGCTATACAAGCATGCTGTGGTATTAAAGGCGTGTTGAAGAATCTCCCCGTGAGTTTGGTTGTGTTTTTACACGTGAGCGCACATATACATATATATATGCATATGTGAAAACATATTCATGCAGCCTAAAATATTTCCAAACTGGCAAAGATGCTGAAAATTACATGGATTTGCATAAACACAGCTGTACTCTCCCAACCCCTAAGGAAAAAAGAGAGCAGTAAACATTTGCATACAACTATGTTTTATTGCCATAGAAAAACCTGTAATTGCAGGCATTTGCCAGTAGGCTGCAGTAGAGTATAAAGAAAAAGAAAAACTGACACCTTGCCTTTAAGGCATTAGAGTAGGGGTACCGTGCCTTTAAGACTTGGAGACCCCCTGCTCCCATGATGCACCACAGGTGGCAGTTGGATCAGTTCTTTTTGGAGTTGCATAACATTTGAGTAGATCCATAGTAACCTCTCATAACTTTACGATAATGCTAGTCCGGGGAGGTGGGTGGGTCGTTTATGACTTTGATGAGTATAGCACTGAGCTCCTGAAGCAGAAGCCGGGAGCGAGATCCGTTTTTAATCTTGATTGTCACTTGTTAAAATTGTTGTTTTTAATAACTCACCCTCTTCGCTCCTGAGTTGCTTCGCGCACCGGATCTAGCGCTGACGCGGCACCTCAATCCAAACACTCCTTGCCGCCATTCCGGCAAGTCCGGAGGCCACGCCCCTTCTCGGAGGCCCCCCCCCCACCGAGCACTACATATAGACGCTGATTGCAAGCGCCTCACTATCATGGCACTGAGCTCCTGAGGCGGAAGCCGGGAGCGAGATCCATTTTTAATCTTGATTGTCACTTTTTAAAATTGTTGTTTTTAATAACTCACCCTCTTCGCTCCTGAGTTGCTTCGCGCAGCGGATCTAGCGCTGACGCGGCACCTCAATCCAAACACTCCTTGCCGCCATTCTGGCAAGCCCGGAGGCCACGCCCCTTCTCGGAGGCCCCCCCCCCCGCCGAGCACTACATATAGACGCTGATTGCAAGCGCCTCACTATCATAGCACTGAGCTCCTGAGGCGGAAGCCGGGAGCGAGATCCGTTTTTAATCTTGATTGTCACTTGTTAAAATTGTTGTTTTTCATAACTCACCCTCTTCGCTCCTGAGTTGCTTCGCGCAGCGGATCTAGCGCCGACGCGGCACCTCAATCCAAACACTCCATGCCGCCATTCCGGCAAGCCCGGAGGCCACGCCCCTTCTCGGAGGCCACCCTCCCCCCCCCCCGGGTCGCCGCCCTACCTACCCATAAATCATGTGCGTCTTCCGGACGCGCAGCGGGCGCGCCAAAGGTAAGCCCGTCTGCGCCCGTCCGCGGCCGACCGTGCCTAGGGGCTCTCCACCATGCCCAGTTGATACAATACTCTTCTATGCAGCTCTACAACCTCCAAGGCCCGTGGCCTCTGGATGATACTGTGTCCGTGCGCATCGGTAGGCTGGGACTGACAGCTCCGCGCCTTCCCCCCCCTTTACCCTCCCTATCCCCCTCCTTGGCCCTTCTTCCGACCTCCCTGCCCCTCCTGCGCCCACTACTCTGTCTACTACCTCAATACCAGGTCAGCAGTTAAGCACTGCCACGAACTCTTCATCTTATTGGACTTGCACAAACCGGATCTCATATTTCTTACAGACACTTGGTTCTGTGACAATTCTCTTCCTTCTCTGCTAGCTGCACTTCCTGCCCCATATTACGCCCTGCGCGCCGATCGACCCCCCGGAAAATCAGGCGATGGCGTCGCCCTAATCGCCCGCAGAGAAATCTCCTTTCAACCTTTAGCCTTCCCCTCCATTGGCTCATCGAACTTTTTAGTTGTCCGCTCATCTTCCTTTAGTATCCCGCTTACCTGCCTACTCATGTACCGCCCCCCCAACCCTCTCAACTCTTTCTATCTGGCTTCCAAGATTTGGTGGCCACCTTAGCGGTTAACAACTTCTCCATCTTGGTTTTAGGAGACTAACTTTTGGCCCTTAGACCCCGCTGAATGCCCGACCTCCAAAGAATTCTCGGATACCCTTCGCTCCCTCAACTTTGACTCTCACGTTCACCCCCCCACTCACATCCATGGCCACATCCATGACCAGATGTGGTCCCTCAATTGCCCAGTAGACTTCCTGTACATCTCCCCCTGTACCTGGTCCGATCACTTTTTGATGTCCTTTTCTCTACACCTTAGCTCAGTCCCCAAGCCCTCCCTTCCCAAAAACACCTGGGCGCGCTCCTGGAATAAGGTGGATGTGGCCTCTCTGTCCGCCACACTCTCCGCATCCAGTCCGGACCTCCATGGTCTGTCGTCCTCCGCACAAGCAGACTCCATCAACTCCTGGCTCCAATCAGGCTGCGACTCTGTCGCTCCCCTCAGGCGGGTCTCTTCCAGGCATGCGAACGACGCAAACCGTTGGTTCAATGAGGAATTGAAGGTCTTAAAACTCACTGTGCGTCGTGCTGAGCGGACCTGGAGGCGAGATTATTGTCCCAGTCTTAAAAATCAGTACATTACCCTCCTGTCTCTGTACAAAAAACTATATTGGCGACCAAAAATGCTTATTTATCTTCAAAAATCCTGGCCGCCGAAAATCAGCCTAGAGAAATTTTCTCTATTGTGCACGATCTCGCCTACTCTGATAGAGCTACCCTCAAACCCTCCCCTTCCCAGGATTTATGTAATTTCCTCAATATTTTCTTTCTGGACAAAATCTCCAACATCAAGGCAAACATTCCTCCTCCCCCCCCCCTTTTGTCGACCCCCAGTGTCCGTCAGTTGGGGCACGCCTTGACTCCTTCCCCCTTCTGACAGAAGAGTCCTTTCTTACCCTTCTGCCTATGGTCAAATCAGGCTCCCCGTTGGACCCCTGTCCTGCCCTCATTCTTAAGCACATCTATTCGGTGTGTGTGCAGCCCCCCCTCAATTTTCTCAATAGTTCACAGTCCGAGGGCATTGTTATTCCATCTCTCAAATCGGCCATCATCGTTCCTATCCTAAAAAAAACCTGGCGCTGACCCCTCCGCTCCTGCTAACTACCGCCCCATCTCTTTATTGCCTTTTTTCGGGGAAGGTATTGGAGCGCCACGTGACCAGAGCACTCAGTACCTTTGTAGAGGAGAACAGGGTGTTAGCCCCCGTCAAGCTGGTTTCCGCCCCGCACACTCCACGGAGTCTGTGGTGCTATCGGTCCTCGACAACCTCAGAGAGGGTGTCGACACTAACCACCCCCAGGCCCTGATCCTCCTCGACCTCTCCGCCGCCTTCGACACGGTTGACCACTCCATCTTACTTTCAAGTGTCAGGGCGGCGGGGATTGGAGGCTCGGCCTTGGTTTGGCTGTCCTCCTTCCTGAGGGACCGCACCCAGGCAGTGCGCCTGGGCGACTTTTCGGCGGACTTCCGCAAAGTACATTGCAGGGTCCCCCAGGGCTCCTCCCTTCCCCTCTTTTATTCAACCTGTACATTGCCCCTCTTATTTTTGCCCTCCAACAAATGGAGGTTTTCGTCTATAACTATGCAGATGACCTTCAGCTTATTTTTACCCTATCCCCATCCCCTGAGTCCATAATCAACTTCCAGTCTGTCATGACCTTCATTCGTGACTGGATGAATTACAACCACCTGAAGTTAAATCCAGACAAAACTGAGCTGGTTTTGACAGGTGGTTGCTCCAGTCCCTGGTCCTCTCTCTTCTGGCCCCCCTCCCTAGGTCCTCCCCCCTCTCCATCTTCCTCTGTAAAAACTCTTGGTATTAAACTAAATGACCAACTTACTTTGCACTCCCAAGTCAGCCAAGTGGTGTCCTCTTCTTTCCTCTCACTCCGTACCATCCGTAAAGTCTCTCGTTTTTTTTCACTCTCTGCCCTAAAGCTCATAGTCCTGGCGATGGTAATTTCCCGCCTAGACTATGGCAACGCTCTATACTGTGGCTTGCCCGCTTATAGTATGGGACAATTACAGCTGGTCCAAAACCAGGCTGCTCGCCTGGTTTACAACTTGGCCAAATCCCATCACGTCACTCCTCTCCTCAAGTCCTTGCACTGGCTCCCTATCCGAGAACGAGCTCAGTTCAAGATGGGCTGCATCACTTTTCAGGCCCGGGCCGGCTCAGCTCCTGCCTTTATCTCCTCGGAAATTACAACCTATGCCCCTGCTAGGGAACTACGTTCATCTTCCCAACAACTGTTGACAGTTCCCCGCTTCAAGCGTAAAAAGTGGGGAGGCACGAAATTCTCCACACTTACCCCTGCCTTCTGGAACTCTCTCCCCATCCACCTTAGATATTCCACCCAATATTCACACTTCTGTAGAGCGCTAAAAACGCTTCTTTTCTCCCAAGCCTTCCTATCATAACGTTCCTATTCTTTGCTCCTTCTCGATCTTCTTGTCCTTTTGGGCTCAGTACTCTATAGCGCCATGGAACCGCTAGGTGAACGCGCGCTCTATAAATATTTTAAACTCAAACCCCTGGATGAGAACTAGTATTACAGGTAAGTAACTAATCCTTCTCATCCAGGGGATACTCATCAATAGTCATAATCTATGAATAGATTAGCAAGTCCATACCCGAAGTCTCGCGGACGAGCAAATAAGTATACAGCAACATGAATCAACATCCCATTTAAAATGCAGTTATGCAAATAAAATCCTCAAAGAGGCCTGTCCCACTTGGGCATCGCCTGTGCATCTGAATCTAGGCAATAATGGCGGGTAAAGGTATGTACTGAACGCCATGTAGCCGCTTTACAAATCTCAGAGATTGGAATATTACAAAGGAGAGCCGTAGTGGAAGCTTTCCCTCTAGTAGAGGGTGCATGAGGTCTACCCTGTAAAGTCTTATTAGCTAATTGGTAAGACAGAGCTATATAGGAGATCATCCATCGAGAAATCGATCTTTTTGAGGCTGACAGACCGGTATTATTTGACCCATAATTCACAAAGAGCCTGTCAGACTTCCTAAGTGGAAGGATTTTTGCCAGGTAAAATTTTAGAACCCTCCGGAGATCTAGAGAGTGTAAAGACCTCTCCGGGGGGAGTGGTAGGTTGAGGAAAAAAAGTAGGCAGGGTGATAGACTGATTAATATGAAAGTCTGAGACTACCTTGGGTAGGAAGCCTGGATGTGTCCTCAGTACCACCCTATTGGCATGAAACACTGTGTAAGGTTCCCTACAACACAGGGCCTGGATTTCGCTAACCCTACGGGCAGAGGTGATAGCCACCAAAAAGGCAGCTTCCCAGGTCACATGCCGCAAAGAAGCCTTATGGATAGGCTCGACAGGAGCACCCATCAATTTAGTGAGTACGATGTTAAGCTCCCAGGGAGGGGAGGGGGAACTCACTGGGGGAAAAACTTTCTTAAGCCCCTCCAAGAAATCTTTTACCACAGACATAAGGAAGAATGAGGTCTGAGAAGGCGACTTCCAATAGGCTGTGATTGCCTCTAAGTGAACCCTGATGGAGGGGTACTTCAAGTCTGAACTTGCCAAATGTAATATGTAGGGTGGAATCACCTGCTCCTGACCATGGATAGGATCAAGAGAATTGTCAAGGCACCAAATGAAAAATCTCTTCCACTTGAAAGCATAAGACTTTCTAGTGGAGGGTCTCTTGGCCTCCTTAAGAATGTTCATGCAGTCTGCCGAAAGGTCTCGGTGACCATATTGGATGACCTCAGGAGCCATGCCGTCAATCGAAGGGAAGGAAGGTTGGGGTGAAACACCCTCCCCACGTCCCTGGTCAGCAAGTCTGGACGGCAAGGCAGTCTCCGGCGCTATCAGGATCATCCTGGAGTTGGTCCTGTAGAACCTCTGAATCACCGCCGGGATCAGAGGCAGGGGAGGAAAGGCGTACAGCAAAGTCTGCGACCAGCTGAAACAAAGTGCGTTCACCTGCGATCCCTGTTGTGGGAACCTGGACGCGAAGACGGGGCATTTTGTGTTTGCCGCGTCTCCGAACAGGTCTATATCTGGTACGCCCCATTGTTGAAAAACCTCCTGTACGACCTCTTCGTTGAGCACCCAGTCGTGCGCTTCTACGAAGTCTCTGCCTAGGCCGTCCGCCTGAACATTCAGGATACCTGGTAGGTGAGCTGCCACGATGGATAGACCTCTTGCCAGGAGCCAGTGCCAAATGGCTTGAGCTTCCAGAAACAGAACTCGTGACCTGCTACCTCCCTGCTTGTTCACATAGAACATGGTTGTCGTGTTGTCCGTCTGAACTTGAATGTAGTTGGTGCGCAGAGAAGGGTGGAGGGATTTGAGAGCCAGACAGACGGCTCGGAGCCCCAAGAAGTTGATGTGGTAGCTTCTCTCTACTTCCGACCAGAGACCTTGTACTTGAAGCTGGTCCATATGAGCAGCCCAGCCGTGCATTGAGGCATCCGTGACCACTGTCTGTGATGGAGGAGGCCGATGAAATGGGACGCCCTGCAGAAGGTGGGAACGTTTCATCCACCATCTGATGGAGTCTCTGGCACCTTGATGGAGAGAAATCCGGTCTTCCCAGTGGCCGGATCTCTGAGACCATTGATCCTCGAGAGCCTGCTGAAGAGGCCTCATGTGAAGGCGAGCATTGGGCACGATGTAGATGCACGAGGCCATCGACCCCAGGAGAGACGACACTTGCCTGGTTGTGGGACTGTGAGTGTCTAGCAGGAGACGAAACTTCAAGAGCATGGATGACAACCTCTCCTCCGAAGGACACACGTTTGCCTGCATGGAGTCCAGGGAAGTGCCTAGGTAGTTAATTCGTTGGGAAGGATTGAGCACAGACTTCTTAAAAATTGACCTGCAACCCCAATGACTTCATCAGGTTGAGACAGAACGATAGATGAGTCTGAAGCAGAGCAGGCGTGGAGCTTTTTAGAAGCCAGTCGTCAAGGTAGGGATAGACGAAGATCTTCCGCCTGCGAAGAAAAGTAGCCACCATCACCATGCACTTGGGGAATGTCCGTGGGGCGCATTTGAGGCCGAACGGAAGCACTCGATACTGGTAGTGATGACGTTCGATCTGAAATCGGAGAAACTTTCGATATTACTGAGACAGGTATATGAAAGTAAGCGTCCTGCATGTCGATGGCACACATCCAGTCTCCCTGATGAAGATGCGGGAAGATCTGGTGCAGAGCTAGCATTCCGAATTTTTCTTTCTTTATAAACTTGTTCAGCAGACGTAGGTTGAGGATAGGTCTGTACTCTTTGGCTACTCCTCGTTTTTGGACAAGAAAGTAGCGGGAGTATACTCCTTGATTTCTTCGCATGGAAGGGACTTCCTCTATGGTCTATTTTCTGAGAAGGGCAGAAATTTCGTCCTTCAGCAGTTGACTGTGGAATCGGGGAAGGTGCTTGAGTTGAAGAAATACCTGCAGAGGGGGGGGGGGGGACTTGAACCTCAGTAAGTAACCATGCTGCACAATACTCAGCACCCATCCGTCCCTGGTTATGGATCTCCACTCTTCCAGGTGACGAGCTGCACTCCCTCCCACCGGAGTGGCGAACAGTTGAGGAGGAAGAAAAAACTCAGGGCTTGGGAGGCTGCTTGGAGGTGGACTGCTGTTTGTTGTTATTACCTCTGCCTCTGCCAGGGCGTCTCTGCTGGAACTGAGATCTTTTCTGTGTTCGGGATGACCACTGAGGGGTTTGAACCATCTGCTGGTATGATCTTTTGTCACCCTGACGGAAGCGCTTCTTAAACTCTTTACGTTTTTCCAAACCCACAGTTTTAACCGTGTCCATTTCCGCTTTCATCTTAGTCATCACATCGTCAGCGTGAGACCCAAACAGGGATGTACCATTAAAACGAAGGTTCAGCATCTTCTTTTGAGCATCCGGCTTGAGGCCTGTAAGACGGAGCCAAGCCGAGCGTCGTGAGCAGATTCCATGGAAGTAGCCATGAGCCGTGAGGTCGGAAGCATCCGCCGCGGAACTGATGACCTGGTTGGCTACGAGCGCTCCCTCCTGCAGGATCTCGGCGAAATCCTGCTGGTCTTCCTTGGGAAGCTTCTCAGTGAAACGAGTGAGGGAGTCCCAGAGCGATCTGTCGAACCTCCAGAGCAAGGCAGAGGCACTGGCAACCTTCATATACGAGGCCGAAGTGTTGCATATTTTTCTCCCGTACAAATCCATCTGCTTACTATCCTTTTTCGGGGGCACCGAGGATGGGTGGAAGCAGAGTGGGATTTCATGGCAGCCACCACGATGACTGAATCAGCAGGAGGATCCATCCTGAGGAACAAGGGGCCCTCTACAGGAGCCTTATACTGCTTGGCGATTCTGGATGGTACAGAACCCACCGTCTGAGGAGTAAGGAAGGTAGACATCGCCGGTTCTATGTATCTGGGAACCAGAGGCAGCAGAGGTCTGGGGGCTGTCCGGTGATGCAGGGTATCAAAGATCACGGATGTGGGAGCCACCGGGGTATGCAGAGAGATGTTAAGTTTCTTTGCGCCCCTACCCAGAACGTCCATAAAGGTAGTGATATCGTCTATGGGTGAGACTCGTGAAGGTGGTGTGGAGGAGTAGGTCGGAGACTAGTCCCGGACCGTTGATCTCGTAGAAGAGGACCATGTCGGAGATCTTGTGAGCCTTCTTTTATGGGGCCTGTCGTGATGACGGCTGTGCCGACCTCTGGATGTAGACAGATGTCTAAAAGGAGATCTTGGCTTGGAAGGTATTCTTGACCTGGCAGGAGATCTTGACCTGGCAGGAGATCTTGACCTGGCTGGAGATCGTGGCCTCCGAGGAGGAGACTTTAATGGTCTGACTGGAGTGCTTGTCCTTGGACCGGATGGGGAGTATGTACGGGAGTAATCTGAGCCCGGACTACTTTGACCGCCCAATACAGCACCCTGAGGATGGGCGAAATGACACACTGCGTGATTTGTCCGCAGATCTGGGGGAGACTTCTTGAGAGATCTCCACAATATTCAGCCCAGGAGATGATGATCGATACCCTGATGACCCTCTGGACCCAGGATCTGATCGCCCCAGTGACTCCACAATAACCGTGACTTCTTCTCTCGACGTCGAGTGCTTCGACGTCGATGTCGTCTGAGTGACCATTGGAGTCGAGCGAGGTCTTGATGATCTCTACGTCAATCGTCCACGCCGTGGTGACCTCGACTGCGATCTTCGAGTTGGTAACCTGGACGGCGATCTACCTAGACGTCGTGCCGACGGCGACCCTTCATGCCATAGTGTCCACGACGACCTTCCATGATGTCGTGTCGATGGCGACCCTTCCTGGCGTCGCCTCGACGCCAGACCTCCTTGACGTCGACTGGTGGGATCTGGACGACCCTCTCGACAGCGGCGATGAGGTAGCCGTCATTACTCTCGACGCTGACCCCTTCGAGGGTGGTGGAGAGTGTCTCGACGTCGACGGACGCCTCGACGTCGACTTGCCAGCAGCCAGAGACTTCAAGCCCGAAGTGTGGTGCCTCGACGCCAACTTACATGGGTGCGGCGGAGACTCTCGACGTCACAATGGTGTTCCTGAAGAGTGTCTGGGCCTCTTCGACGGCGACTTCGACGGTAAACTCTTGACCTTCCTTCCTCTTCCTGGAGGCAGGAGAAGCGGAACGTTGCCGTTTTTGGCCATGCTTGCTGGAAAACGACGTCCTGGGGCCTCCATGGCCACCCACCTGATGACTTTTGTCCTTCTCCAGTATGGCATGGAGTCTGATCCGTTCTCTGTCGCGAAGGGTCTGCCTAGAGAACTTCTGACAGTGGTGGCATTGGTCAGGGTTGTGTGCAGATGGAAGGCACACAATACACACCGAGTGTGGGTCTTGTCACAGGAAGGACACTTCTGGAATAAAGCAGGCATTCTGACAGAAAATTTCAGTGGAATTTCCACAAAAAACAAAGCAGAAGCCTTAATAAACCAGAAAATGTAAAATGTTTAGAAAAAATTCACTTAACCAAACCGTTTCAGTCAAAAACTGAAGAGCTCAAGCTCCAGGATCCTCTCAGAAGGAGCCAGAAAAAAGAACTGACCCAACTGCCACCTGTGGTGCCTCATGGAAGCAGGGGGTCGCCTTCAGGTCTTAAAGGCACGGTACTCCTACTATAATGCCTTAAAGGCAAGGTGTCCGTTTTTCTTTATTTCTTTACACTCTACTGCAGCCTACTGGCAAATGCCTGCAATTACAGGTTTTTCTATGGAAATAAAGCATTGTTGTATGCAAATGTTTACTGCTCTCTTTCTTCCTTAAGGGTTGGGAGAGTACAGCTGTGTTTATGCAAATCCATGTAATTTTCAGCATCTTTGCCAGTTTGGAAATATTTTAGGCTGCATGTATATGTTTTCACATATGCATATATATATATATATATATATGTGTATGACAGAAAGTAACAGCAGAATAAACAAGAACTCTTGGCACTAACCTGGGTCTGTGCTCCATGTTTTTTTCTGGAAAGAGAATCGCAAGCTGTCAGCTCGTGGGAGTGGAGTGGTGAAGATATATATGTGTATATATGTATTTTCTATATGCTCCGGGATCCCGCACATGGGCGGGGATTATTCATAGATTATGACTATTGATTAGTATCCCCTGGATGAGAAATATTTACTCAACGTTACTTTTGACCTTAATATTTTGCCAACAGTACTAACATATAACGATATTTGATGATTAGGACCCACATCACCAAGACATTCCCTTAATGTTGTTTTGTGGGAGGGCACATGCCCCGCCTTCCAATGCCCCCATTTAACACAACCTTTCTCTACTATTTACAAGCAAAACCTTCAATCTTTCTTTATCTGAGGTGAGCTTGTCTACACAAACCAGTGGTCTAACTATGGGAAGACGTGCCCCAGACCTTTATAAAAGGGCAGCTACCAGCATCATCACATTGGTTTAAATCGGCAGCGATAGGAATCAGTCCAAAAGACATACCTGTAAAAAGGTAGTGCTCTGGGCCAAACCAAAAAGAGGAGGTACTCTGTCAGAGGGCAGGATGGGATAGTGGAAATGGAGTATTGAGAGTTTAAGAACAATATCCAGGGCGTAGGGTCCAACACCATAATTACTCGCATAGGCAAATCATCTTGAACTTGATTAGTTTCAGACAGGAATTCTCTCTCTAAACTTTAGAAGAGATGCCAGGCCACCATCCCTATTAGGTACCAAGTAATGACAATAGTTATTTTCCTTAAATATTTTTTATTAAAGATAAGACTTGCAATATTGACATTTATCACTTGGTGTGTTGGTACGATTATAGTTCCCATTACATATTCTCAATAACGTAATTACATCATAAATCCGGCAGATATTGGCTACTTTATAGCGCATAAAAAGTTTGTCATTAATCATCCCAAGTAACAATAGTAACATCCCCAGCTCTTCTCTGTGGTTAGCACCACATACATATATTTTCCTAGCATTGGAGGGACAAAATCTCCCCATTCAGAATCAAAGCCTAGGCAGGGAGCGAAAAAGCAGAAACCAGTGTGGAATTAGTCAATTGGGCATCCAGAAAATGAAGGGTGCATCCCTGAGAGATCATCTTTAGGGCCAATTTGTCTGAGGTAATTGTACCCTTATGCCTAATAATGCATTTGTCCTTGGATAGGAAACCTATTAGCAAATGGGGGAGGACTCACTCTGCTGGTGGACACTTCTGGTACCACACTTGGTCCTGTATATCCAATAGCTCTGGAAATATGGAACAGTTGTGAAAGTTGAATCTGTCTAGCTGTCGTATCATAGAAAATCCACAAACAAGAGATATTGCTCCTGGTACTGTTTAACAGTGAGGCCAGGGTCAAGGAGATAGCCAAGGCCAAGGTCTGTTGAACTGTCCCTCCAAGGAATGTGCCTTCTTACCAAAGAGCTGCTCGTTGTCAAGTAGCATGTACCTTGGTTTACTTGCATCAGCAAACTGGCCATAAATCATGCAATCAATCTGTTTACTCTGGCTCCTCAAGAATAATAATTCAAGGCAAACATTTTAACCATAAAAGACCCAATGAAAATAATAATGTAATATTAAGATAAAAGACTCTGAAATGTATCCGAGAATGTCTGCATATATTTTAATTGCATCGTTCACCGATCTGGTTACTGTAGAAGCTGTCACAAGGTGAATCTTCAGAATGTGCATGACACATCCTAACTATCCTTGATGACTTGGCTATCGGGATCTAGAAGTGGTCCTGTGAGGGACACGAGTGAACCAGAATAGTAAATCAGGTGAATTTTATGACGTCAATATGAGACTACCACATTCTTTCCCATGTCATCTTCTTTCAAAATGTGTCAGAGGGAAAGGCATTCCCTGTAGTCTTCACTGCTGGCACCTCTGCCACTAATTCAGTGACATTTAATAAAACAAGTACATTTTCTCTGCAGATGTACAAAGTAAAAAAATATGGCAATTCCTTAGATATCAGTATAAAATTATAATTAACATATGAAACAGTACAAAAGTCAGTTATCTTACCTTGTCGATACTGAGAACAGACGTTCGAAAGATCGACTTGATGGCTGATTTTCTGATATTCCTTTAAAGACTCTCTCAATGTTCTTTCCTTTTCCACTTTACTTGCAAGCTGCCTAGATCGCTGAAGTAACTCATTGGCCTAAAATTATCAACAAAATAAGAAACTGTTTATTTACAGAATAAACAATAGCCTAGTTTACAGTACAACAGACAGCTGTCCAACTTTACTGCCAGAACATATGAAATGCATGTTCTGCCCATGAAACATGTTGTAACCTGCAGAGTTCACACATATTACATATTGAAGGGGAATTTGGATTTGCTATTGCTTTACATGGTAATGTTGGGCTAGGAGTTTAAAAACTGCTCTTCTAGTCTGCCATGACGGACTGGGAGACTCGTTTTACCTGTGGCACACCCAGGGTGTCCCTCTAACGTACATGGTCTGGTTACCATATACAAGGGGCTTACAGGTAAATTAGCCTAGACCAATTGGATATGACCAATTATGGGTTCAGAGCGCTGCCACTGAGGTCTGGTTAGCAGGCTTCAGAGTGAAAAAAACAGCAGAATCAGTCAACAAATACAACCGGGGGGTAGCCATACCAAAAGAGTTATTTCCTTACAGAATATAGATCAGGGATAAGTTCAAGGGGAATTAGGAGATATTCAGAATCAAAATACTGTCCCATACACACTAACTGCCCAGAAACGCTAGGATTACCTGGAGATGATTATGCACATTTGACTAGTTTTGCAGCGGGTATTTTCACTTTGCAACCATTCTTTTCCGTTAAAAGAACTTTCCCCACTTGGTATAGAGCACATCTGTCTTCTCATTTACAGTAGTACTGATTTTAATAGACTTTTTTTCTTAACATCAGTAAACTACTATAATTTGTTAATCTCAATAGCACTGGTATTGCCTTTCCACCACCACTGTTAAAGATTACTTACAAGTGCAATAACAGACTACTTTCTTCTAATGAATGCAGTACATTTTGGGGCATTTGTGTTTCCCATACCTTTTTAGGTCAAGCCTGGGAAGCGCATGCACTACTCTGCGAGGCATGCTGTACTCAGGTATGGACGTGGAGCTCTGCCCACTTTCCGCCAAGTTTTCAATTGGCTTTTGTTATTGCCCTTTAATGATTGCTTCTGATTCATTAATTGGCTTGTTACTCCCTTCTTAGTAACGCCTTGTCTGCATTTGTAACCTCCCATTAGGACTGGAACTTTTACTTGTGTGATTGCACCGTATTTTCATTTAGTCTGTGTAAACTATTTTCTTTCACTATTTTGTCCTACTCCAGACATGACGTGCTTTCCTGCAACGGTCGCGTGCCTTTATTTCTTTATTTGTCCAGCGCGGTACACTTTTAATAGAGCGGCCGCACGCCTTTCTTTATTTATCAAATGTTTTATGTTTTTTTTCCAAAGCGCCCTATGCAGCGCTTTCACTTTAATATCAGCCAAGCACCTTTCTTTACACGAAAAGCGTTTAAAGAAATGGGTGTGACCGACATTAAAGTGAAAGTGCATCAGAGACCGCTTTTACAAAATAAAGATTTGTTTGTTAACTTGACAAACGTATGCTTTTTTTTGGTATAAGCGCCCAATGCAGCAGTTTCACTTTAATGTCAGCCAAGTCAAATTCTTAAGACGCGGCTCGTCTAAGAAAAGGGACGCAGCACACATTAAAGTGAAAGTGATGCATGGGCGTTTTCCCAAACAAGCATTTGCAATGCAATAGGTCTCGCATTTACAACATTTAAAACATTGATACAATTCGTTACAAAATATAGTTCACTAGTATTACAATTTGAAAAGATACCCTTTTATAATGTAAATAATGTGAGTTCTATAACCAATGGTCTAGCTTACACATGCAACAACTATCCAATTTGCACGCAATACACATTCTTACAAGTACTGCTGCTATAAATTCAAGTAATGGCAAAGCCAATAGGTCTTGCCTTTGTGAGCAACTGGCTTGGCCAAAGTTTTTTACCGAAAATGCTTTTTGGCGATGTTGTATTGCGTCAACAGGAAAATTTGACAAGAGTATGATCATGAATTATGTATGCATGCACCTACTGAATGATGCAGGTGTCATTTTTTTATATACAGTTCCATAATGGCAGCCGCCACTCGAACTGTTAACTACATTTAAAAAAAGAATTTTGCTTGGACAAAAGCAGAGTTGTGAAAGAGGAGCAGCCCAGTAGCAAATGGGAGAGGTTGAGCACCCTCCACCCACTATTTGTAAAAATGAACAAGTTACTTACCTTCAGTACTAGTCTTTCTGGTAGAGTATCTAGTTGCGGATTCCTCACCTTTTCAATATTCCCCAGACGTCAGACTGACCTGTAAACTTTTGAGCAATACCTCTGCACACTGGAAGGTGATGCCTTGCAGCTGTGCACAGATGCCGCTAAATGACGTGTGGGGCCTACATAGGCACCACTCCTGCAAGCTGACAGCAGATGCTTCTGTATCCCCAAAAGTGAAGCCCCAAAAGCGGATTAGTAGACAGTGTACAGATTCCTATACTTTTGAATCTTATTAACGGATAGAGTCCAATGACAGAACAAGGTGGGTGGGGAAGTCTAAAGGGGTTGGTAAGAAATCCGTAACTAGATGGAGCTTGTACCAGAAACAGCATTACTGAAGGTAAGTAGCTAGTTCTTCTGATAGAGAATTCTAGCTGTAGATTCCTCACTTTTTGAATTGATACCAGAGCTATACCTATTTGGAGGAGGGTCTATGAATGGACTAAAAATAGAAAGTCCTGCAGGACCGAGCTGGCAAAATGCCACTTAAGGCGAACCAGACTATCCAAGCAACAATGTGCAGTGAAAGTGTGAAGGGACAAGCACTTAGCCATCTGACAGAACAGGGACTTCACATGCCAATGCAGAGGTAGCAGCTGGTAGAATGAGCACACAGTCCTTTCCGAAGCTGCTTTTTGCCCAGCACGTAGCAGATCTTAATGCTGAGCTCAATCCAGCGGGAGATGGTTCTATTCCTCACTGCCTTTGATTTTTGTGCTCCAGAGTAACCCAAAAAGAGCTGATTGTCCACCTGGTGGTCTTTGGCACAATCTATGTAAAAGCTCAGCGCTCTGTTGGAATCCAAGCGGTGAAGTCCCTGCTCCACTTTAGAGGAGACTGGTGAATTGACCGACGTGGAACAACGTCAACAAATCTCGCCAGGAAACATGCCCCTGTCTACAGAACCAGTTTATCTGAGAAGAAGGAAGTGCAAGGTGGATTGACACAAAGAGCCTGACACTCTATGTCCAGAGGTGATGGCAATGAGGAACACAGTCTTTATGGTAAGGAGCCATAAGGGACAGCTGTGAAGCGACTTGAAAGGGGTGCACAACAGATAAGTCAGGACTAGATTAGTATCACATTGTAGCATGACAAAAGGACACGGGGGAAACGTGTTGTAGCCCTTTCAAAAATCGCATCACAACCGGTGACTTAAACAACTAAGGCTGATCTAACAACTGTAAGAAGACCGAAAGATAACCCTTAACTGTGCCCAAATCAAAATCTTGCCAGGCAAGAGACAGGAAAAATACCAGAACGTCAGAAAATTTGGCCATCTGGAGAGTGCAACTCTAAGTCAGAAGTTTGTACCAACAACAAAAGTATATAGCTTTCAGTGAGGTATGCCTCAACCATCTTTGGAGGGTCAAAGATGTTCAGCTGTCACCAGTCTATTTCCAAGCGTGAAGGTGGAGACTGCGAAAGACCCAGGTGCAGAGCCTCTGCCCTGCTGCTGATACAGCAGATCCTCCCAGAGGGGCAGCTTGAAAGAAAGACATATGCTCAAGCCTTGGAGTTCTGGATACCATACTCTCTGTGCCCAATCCAGAGCCACTAGAGTGACTTGAGCCTGAAAAGATGTCTTGGAAACTGTAAAACACAAAAATGCTGACATTGTGAGTTCTTGGAAGTGACAAATAAGTTCAGCCCTCCATTCACGGAAGAGACCTTGTACCACCTACAGGTGTAGCGACCATTTGTGATCTGCCATGCTTCAATGGCCGAGTTCATAAGCCCTGGCATTCAATGATCCTGCCATGTGGTTCCCTACCAGGAAAATCTTGTGGTGGTCCACCCATTTCCAGAGGGCAATGGTATTGTTGGTGAGCATCTTTAGCAGCCTCCCTTTAATAGAAGGCACAAAGCCAAATGGATGGCCCTCAGCTTCAGAAGGCTGATGTGGAGCCGGGCCTCTGATCTCCACCTCGCCCAGATGGCCGCTCCAACCGAGAAGCGATGCATCAGTCCCCACTGTCAGCTCTGGGTGGGGAAAGGAATGGAGTCTGCCACTGACCCAAAAGCAGCCCAGTAACCACCACTGCAGATCTTTTACAGTATGCTCCGAAATCTGAGCATGGTCAAATAGGTCCCCTTGACGTTGGGCCCACTGGGACTTCAGATCCCATAGCACAGCCCGCAAATGCAACCCAGTTTGCTCAACCAACAGGATTCAGGAGGCCATCAGTCTCAGCAGCCTCAGAGTTGACCTCACTGAAATCCAAAACAAGGCTAAATGATTGGAGTCCGGAAAGGGATGAAACCAAACCAAGTACAAAATGGCTCTGATATATGGGAGCGTCTAAGAAGAGTTCAGGTGTGACTTTGGCACATTGATAGTAAACCCCAAAAATGTGATAGCCTGGAAATAGTTGACGACTGTCTGGAGAAACCCACCTTCAACAGCCAGTCACTAAGGCAGGGACAGACTAGCACCCAACCTCCGAAGGAGTGCTGCCACCACTGAACACCTGAAGGCGCTGGTGAGACCAAAGGGGAGTATATTGAATTGCAAATGCTCCTCTCCCAACACGAACTGCAGATAGTGCCGATGGGTCAGCAGAAAGGGTATATAAAATAGACGCCATGTAGTCCCAAAGCTACGATCAGGAGTTAGGCTGGGTGGCGAGCTGGCCTTGGTAGTGGGGGCAGTGGGCACCATGGCCTCTACCGCAAACTGCTGGGTTCCCTGTGGGGTTGGACAGGTTAGCAGTACAGGACGCTGTGGCCAAAGCCGCAAAAGTAGCAATGGAACTGCTGCAGTTGATGATGTGGAGAGGAGAGGCCCAGAAAACCAATAGTAGCCCTGCTCTCCTTAAAAATCTTGAGAGCGGAGTAAACTTTTTCCCAAAAATAAGCGAGTCCCATCAAAGTGCATGTCCATCAGGGAAGACTAGACATACCCGTAGACACAGTCGATCACAGATATGCAGGCGGTGAATAGCAACACTAGTGGCTCTGGCCCGCCCAAAGGTATCAGTGATCTCCAGTCACAATGAATCATGAACTTAGCGGCCTCACAACCTTCTTGAAATGCCTGAGAGAGAACAGAGCAAAGGCCTTCAGTCATTACAGAGAGGACTTTGACCACCGAATCCCAATGAGCGTGTGAATAACGACCCAACAAAGAGCGGACATTAACAGATCGAAGGGCCAAACTGGTAGATTAAAAGACACGTTTGCTGAATATTTCCATTGCATAGGTTCCCAATCGGGGAGTGGTAGGAAATATGTTGGGATTAGAATGGCTGGTCGAAGGTAGCATCACTAGGCTTGCTGGCAAGGAGTGCTTGGAAAGAAAAACGGTGTCACCAGAGGCAGGACAATGACGGTTGCCAACTTGTCTATCAACTGGGGCACCAGAACAAGGTTTGGCCCAAGCACCCAAAATGTATCGGTTAGTACCTCATTAAAGGGTAGAAAGGGCTTAGAGGATGTTTGTCGCAGTTGTTGAAATGGGCAGGTATTTGTGGAGGTAAGCAGCGCAACATCCACTCTACTCTAAATTTGAATAGCGGAATACGGTACAAATCACCCAATCAAAGGATGGTAAAGGGTCTTTGCTCCATGGGAGGGACACAAACAAGAAGAGGAAGGAAGACAATTCAGTAAGAAGCACATTAGTGACAATAAAGCTATCCAAGGGTAAACAATGGGTGGACAGTAAGTCCACTGTAAGATTTGGAATGGTCCACAAGAGGCTTTTGGTTTCAGACTTCTAAAAGCTGTAGTGACCTAATCAGAGAATTAACTGCGTCATGCACGAAGGAAGGTAGGATCCTTCTGCATGGTTACCACCACTTTTTTACCTGGTGTTAGGGTTTCTTACTGGAATCCTACTGATCAGGACCCGAGTCTCTGTGCTTTCTCCCCTAAACTGGTTATGGTGAGTACTTAGGTACATCCCAGATTGGCTACTGGTGTACCCTTATAAGTCCCTAGTATATAGTACTGAGGTACCCAGGGCATGGCTACAACAGAGGTCCCCCATGGGCTGAAGCAGGTATTATGCCACCCATGGGAGACCACTCAAACAGCGACTACATGCCTGCCTTTGCAGCCTGTGTAATCACCACTTAAGAAAGATATAGGTTTCCCTATATCTAAAGTAAGTGCACTCAGATATTATACGTCACCCCTAAAGTAGGCCTTTCAATTCTGAAGGCAGGGTGCTAATTTTTAAGTGTGAGGGTGCCTTGCACGAGCAGGACAGCTCCTACATCCTTTGGAGTCCATTCTCCCGGGTTGTAAGTGCATCAGCCATGACAATATATGGAGTTGCCATGCGTCATTACGTGATGACTAACTCTAGACTTGCTGTAACGAACCATGTTGTGTTTGGTATCAAACATGTTGGAATCATACCCCCACACCATAGCCGGTGTGGTAGGTATGATTCCATGCACTGTAAATCTCCGGGAGGCCCTCAGTACTCCTGGTACCAGTCTTCCAGAACCGGACAGCAAGCTAGGGCTGCTGCCGACCAGAGAGATGGTTCTGCCCTCCTGCTGTGGGGCCAAGCTCGAGCAGGGGAAGGTAGAACAATATATATCCTTTCACAGGAAGGTGTCTTGGGGCAGGGTGGGGGCGCTTGCCAGCGCCACTGAGACTGCTTTTAGAGCACACTAGGTGCCCTCCTTGCATACTCCAGTTCAAACCAGTTCAGGGAGCCGTTGGCTCTCGCTCTGGCGTGAAACTGGACAAAGGACATGGGAGTATCTTCCCCACTGTCCAGCTCCTTCTTTGGGAGGGACCCCTGAATCATCCCGACCCTTTCCTTAGGGTACTTAAGGGCTTACCAGTAGGCAGGTCCTTAGATTCGTTGTGGGATTAGATTCAGTTCCAAGTCTGAGTCATCTTCAACCGTCTGGACACACTGACTGCGGTGTGCTGACCGAGTCGGACTAACCGCATCAAACTTCTCTTTGGGAAACCGAGACTGCAAACGAGAAGACTCAGTCTGCTCCGAGCCTCATCATCCTGAAAGTCCGCTGCATCAACCGTGTCTGTGCCCCATATAGGTTCCTCACCGGGCCTGTGGACATCAAAGACATCCAAAGGAATCTCCCTTGGAGTGAAGGAGTGACTCTGCAAGCAACGCAACGTAGCTGATTAGTTTGCTGATCCTGGGATCCTAAGAACTGAGGTAAAGTAAGTTGTGAACTAAGTTTAAGAGGAGTTTGATATTTTTATTTGATTGGGTATGAGGCACAGTTTATAATGTGTGCAGGGGGGTAGCACGTATGTTTTCTGCGCAGTTTGTAACAGGGTTTAGTGTAACTGCAGTGGTTTTTGGGCTAAGTTTGCATGTAATTCATGGCGCATTTGGGGGAAAGGGAGGCACGTGTTTGTATATTCATGTAATGTACTTTTTACTTCGAAAGTTTGTCTTGAATTCTGTCCCTTAAGATTTTGTACAATGCTAATGGGCCTATTTTAAAATTTCAGTTACCCCTGAAGAAGGGCTTTGAGCCCCAAATGTATTTAGTCAATATTTGCGCAATTAACCAGGATGTATTGTTGATTCCATCGTGCTGCATGATAAAGCCCTGTTGGGCATGTATACAGCAGTTGAAACTTGTAATTAAGTCGCCTCCATTTAAGATTTTCAAAAGCAGGAAGAACAATGAATAAAAATTATCTATATAAAGGAAAATCGTATTACACTTTTCATTCAACAAACCCACGCATTGCAGCTTGTGACTGGAGCGAAGTATTGCCCAGTCTATTATGGAACTCATAAGAATTCCCCCAGCCCTGCCCTCGGAGGCCAGTATCCCTAGCTGGTACCGCTGGAATCAAGTCCCTGTGCACTGTGACGGCTGGTCGTTGCTAAGGCTAGTAGAATCCCTTCTCCAGAGATCTTCGGGTCCTCTCGCAGGACTTCTGTGATCCAAGTGGGTTTCCTTCTTTGCTTGGGGCCTGCTCTGACTCATCTCCTCCTGGTGAATCTCTTGGGCCTTTCAGGTCTTAAACACTGCAGCTTTTCGCTTGCCATGTTGCTTGTAGTTGCCACGGCTGGTTGTTTTTCTCGACGGACACCGCACCTGGTCTTCCACAGCAATACCGGGTACCCAGAGCTGCAGCTCCAGGGTCATCGTTAGCTCTCCTGAAATACCCGGCATTAGTGGGCATTCATCTTCCGTGCCCCTGGTCACTCTTGAGTGGCAAGACTCTGTCCTCTCTGCTTGCAGGTACCTTTACATCTTGAAACCACCTTTGGGTTCCACCAGACACTTTCACCTTCTTCACCAACTGCATCTTCCTGAAGGCCTCCATAGAGTTTGACAGCGGTTCCCAACCCCACTTCACACCTATGCCTCAGGCTTCCCAGGTGTGGGTATCCTGGTGCAAAGTGTATCCATGGGTGCGGTGGCTCTCCAATCTTCTGTCTCCCAAGGGGTTTCTGCAGGGTCCACTGGGAAGGGTCCTTCTACTTTAAACTTGCAACCACGACTTTCCCATTGAATTGAACAGAGCACGCAGTCCTGTTCCCACTCGGCACAAGGCCTCCGTGGGTTACCTGTTTATTTCTCTTGGGTGGTTCCTTGGGTTCCCAGCGCTTCTACATCTTCTGGGTAAGGTTTTAACTTGGGTCGTGGTTTGCATGCCACTATCTTTTTATAAGGTTTGGTCCCCCAAGTGACCACTGTGTACATCGTGGACTTACCTGTTTTCTCTGTAAAGTAATGTGTGTATTGTGTATACCTCCCAGTAGGAGATATTTGTATGTGTTAGTGAGTACTTTATAATAAATACCTATTTTTATAAATACACTGTGTAGTTCTTTTTACTGAATCTATAACTATAATATTACGTTCTGGTAAAACAAGCTCCTTTACACTACTTCTGGACTAAGCCTGAAGGCTGCTCTCCACAGCTACCACTTGGAAAGCTTTCTAAGATTCTCTAAGACCACTAAAATCACCTTAAGGGTTGTCTGGATTAGTGCAGGTTGCTACACTTACATAAGTGAGCACCATATACAAAGCCAGCTTCTCACAATGCATTTATAACTTAGGTACCTTGGAGCAAATGGCATCATCCGTGCTATACAGAAGTGGGCAGATATCCTGCAAATGAGAGCTTATGCCATCCACAGTGGCATTATCCTTGATGTAGCAGTTGATGAGGGAAGCAATGAGTGCCCCACTTAGCTCCTTGTCTCGGATCACCAGGTCTTTGAAACTTGTAATCTTCAACTGATCTTGAAATTCCTAAAAAGGAGAAAAATAGAATGTGCTTATATCTTGTGCATCGTTTAAGAGATGAATTGATAAATGCATTCATAAAGTTATATCTTACATGGGTAGGGAGTTTAAGAATTTCACAAATCACTCCTTGAAAGGTTTTTGGAGTTCCTAATCACCTTCAACACAGAGGCAAATCCCACTTGCGCTAACGGAGAAAACATGCAACTAAGCACATAAAAAGAATTTGCATGAATGGAATCAAATCCTGCACCATATTTTAGAGAGTTCACAGCCCAATCCAACAACAGGAATGGATTTAGTCCATTACAAACAACGACCATTTCAAGAGAGACCTGCCCTGAAGTAGGATGGATACATTTGAAATATTGCATCACAATAACGAAATATTAGATCAATAAATTTACATGTGCTAATTCACTTTTTGTATGTCACACATTTGCACATATGAGTGAGCTTATGCATGCAAATATCACTCAGTTCCGGAATTACTAGCCAAAAATGGTAACTAGTGTAAACATTTTACCCTAAAACAGAGCTTTATAGGCTATTCAACCTATTCAATGTCTTCACAAATGAAAATCACATTCTTAAATGAATCTTTAGAACCGCATATACAAAGGCAGAGGTTTCTAAAAAATGTTTTCAAGTCTGCCTCGTTGGCGCTGTTGTCAAAGTACAGACATGTTACTTTTTTTTGTACAGAGCACCATCACCACATAATGCGTTCTTATAGTGCCAAGAGACTGTGTACAGGACAAAATAAATTGTGCTTAAAATTCAAAATTAGCATAATCCTCTTGAGAAAGATATATTTTAAGTCTGCATCTGAACAAAAAGGATATCTATTTCTTTTACAAAAAGAAGTGATTAATTCTACACATTTGTAACAGCAAAACTGAGAAGGCACAGTCACTCCACATATCTATATAGACAAGGAAGCATGATTAATTGCTAAATGTAAAGTTTGAGACATAACCTTGCGATTACTTTTAAGTATCTTTATACATGCATCCCACATTTTCAAACAGCATAGAAAAACAAAACATAAAGGAGCTCAATGGAATACCTGCATTCATTGCAGTTGTTTATTATTATTTTTTTTTTAAAGAAGTAGACAAAAGTCGAAAAAAGCTTAGTCAAAAAGTGACTAAAGGGGTAAGCTCTCTCTGGAAAAGAAAGAACTGACGTCAGCGCGCAGGGGCTACGTCTAAGTAGGCACCGCGACGTCATCTTGGTGACCACGACACAGGACGATGGATCGCCTGACGCCTGGGGTAATTCTAAGGTAAGGAGTCTAAAACGAACTGTCTCTTTCAGATATTCATAATAATTTCTTAATGATTCCTCAGATCCATTTGAAATCATAACTATATCACTGATGAAAACAAAGCCATACTATTGTTTAATTACTCTCTTCATGTATGCTATAATTCCAGGCATGTTCCCATTTTACCGACCCATGAAATAAGAGGGAGCAAAACACGAGTTGGCTCAAGTTCATTGAAAGGCTCAAGTTCCATGAACAAGGTTAAACTGTTAAGAGATCCAGCTAGAACTTAAGTGAATAAGATTGCTTGGACCACATAAGAAAAGCATCCTGACCTGTATTTAGGGATTTTTCTATTTGTGTATGTGCTTTCACACTGTATCAAATGTCTGCTCAAGACTCTAGTGGAGGGAACCGTCTTTGAATGATTATACAATGTCATTATCTGAATACTGATAAATAACAGTTTCAAAAAATTGTATAAGATTGAACTTTAACTGAAACTGAATTTTATCATAGGTTTGATGTGACGATTTGGATAGTTAATAACTTGTATATTAAGTACTAAGTATACCGGGAGAAACAGCAGTAGACACAGCTATCATAATAGGATATCAATATGAGGACTTTTAGAATTATGAGCTTGCGACATTGTAGTAGACATTAATAGGCCTGGATAATTTTTATACATATTTCTGTATAATAAAAGATACTGAATGTATAGAGATTTGTTTGTCTTTATTAGATTACAAATTGTTCTATTCATTGGGGTGATCTGAATGTACTAAGTCTTGAAATTTTAGAAATGATGTGCTACCTTTTTTATTGATTGACATCATATGTCCTGCTGCTTCCAGCAAGTCTACACGATTTAAAGCATAGCAGACACTAGTTGTAACACACAGGAAAAGCAATGAACTATGTTAAGAACTTGTGGTCAATGAGTAATAAATTACCTGTAAAGCGTGCACAATTATAAATTGTTTGAACAATGAGTTTGAAAGGGTTTTTTGTAAGGACAGTTCAGAGCAAGAATAATCAACATACGGCACAGTTGAACTAAATTTGGAGTAGCAGATTCACACTTCCTAGAGGGTTAATGACAACATACAACTGGGCTGTATCCCAACATGGATATTAGTGTAGTTTAAAGAAAGCTCATTTACCTAGTACTGGTGCCCTTCCCCACAAGAAGGAGCTCATGTAAACTAACCACCTGTGGAAGAATTAATTATATATTGTTATTAAGAGATGTGGGGTGTGTACCGAATGATAGGCAGCGCACCCAACCAAAGGCCATGGAAGATAAAATGCACATAAGGGGATGCGAGTAGTAATATTGTGGAATGATAAGAGTGTTAATGGTGACAGCAAAAGGCAAAGAATACAGTCATGCCTGAGACGAAGAGGTGCGCAAACAATAATGTTACAGGTTGATGGAAGGTGGAGGATGAGTTGAGGCAGAAGGAGTATGGAAGGACGACGATGGAGGGCGATGGTAGGATGAGGAGGAGTGTGGAGGTTGAGTGAAGGAGGACAATGACGAGGAGGGTGAAGGAGGAGGGTGGTGATGGTGAAGAGTGGATCTTGAGTGGAGGAGGGGGGGAAGGTAAGGGACGTAGGAGCAAAAGGGGATGCAGGTGGTGCAGTGCTGTGTGTGTTTTCCATTGCTGTGAGTGGGGCTAGCACAACTCTGTCAAAATATTTACAAATTCTAGCTGACTACACCTGATGCAGCTGAAACAATGAAATTAACGGAAAGTGTGCCTATTATTAGACCCGATGTCACTACACTTTCTAAGGTCACCAGTGCACTAATAAGCAACTCCACCATACAACATCTGATTATACTGAATATATGAAAATGTATTGTCCAATGAAAACATTTTTTAAATTTGTAATTATAAATCACAACTTAGAAAGGGTCTTAGGTAATCTATAAAGACCTGTACAAAATATCAATCACAATTAATACAAGAACAACCTTAAATTAATGGATAATGAGAACTTATCACCTGGAGTTATTTAATGTCATACCTTTTGGAGTTCACCGACAATAACACTGAATTGGTGTTCACACAACAGTTTCCATAAAGCCAACGCCTGGCAGGTTTTACGAACAAGCTGCTGGATCCATTGAAGGGAAATTTTCTCATTCAACTGAGCCTCCGCTACAATACAAATATATATAAAAGGTAGTTTTGCAATGCTCAATCGAATATCTAATTTACAAGCAAAATAATTTCTGTGTTATTGAAGAGAGTAGATGGCACTATAGGACCAATAATTTAATTAGAAGACAAAGCGGTAAACTAGTCTGCCTTAAAAGCTGTTAAGTTCATTACAATGCAGAGGCAATTGCATTTTTCCACAATCCTTAAGAGATATTATACTTTCTGTAGGGCTGTATCAAAGTGTAAGAGGTGGAATCATAGTAGTACTGCCAATTATACAAGAAACAACTTGCATCGAATAGTTAACTGGAAATGTGAAAAGGTACCTTGATTCCTCCCCCCCCCCATAATTTAAGATGTTATCGAATTCAAGTTTCTGAATGTAATCTAGGAACATACTATAAAAGAGAATGAGAACTCTTTTAGACTATCTGCAAGTGTGTCTTACCCCCCGTAGCTCAGATATGTTTAGGCTTATGTAACCTGTTCTTACTGTGATACTTTCTCTGGAGCTCTTGCTGTGCTTGCTGAGAACTTCCGACATCCGGGCGGATGAATCCCAGCAGTCTCTGTTGCATGTTGGCAGGTGTACTGAAGCTGTTTAAAAAAAATAAAACATTAAGCAATATAAATAAAATTATGTGGAGGATACCAGAGAAGGCCAGCCCTAGCGCCATCTCTAAGCAAGGTCATAGAGGTAACCATAGACTAGGTTTTGACCACTGTGCTGAAAAGACCCACATACTAAGACCCTGCTTCCATTGAGGGTCCGTAGACACACTATCTGACCTGTTTATAGCATCTGTGTGATTTTAGGCTTCAGGGGGAGAAGCAAGACTTGGGAGAGTTCACTATCCTCTTGTGGGCACTGCTCAATTATTATTATTATTATTATTAATCGGGTTTTATAAAGCGCAAACAACCCGGAGGCCTCGTAGCGCTAGGTGCTCAGCGCATCTCCCTGTTAAACCACTGATGCAGAGATGAAACTCAAGGATAGGTTTGACATTGACTTTAAGACCCTCAAGTTGCTACCTACATTGGCAATAGGGCAGCACTGTTAGAAAGAATTTCACCTTACAGTATAATGTGTAAGGGAAGTAGATTCAGATGTTCGCTGCTTTCTACCCTTCTCATAGTGCAACACAGTAACACTACTAGTTGGTGCTATAAAAATAACTAGAGAAAAACAACAAACTGTACAGGAATGAATTCATACTCACTGTTGGACTTAGCCCTTTTCGCAGGGTCATTCCTAAACTTTTTGCCTTTCTCCTAGCCTTTTCTCTGATATGGTGTTGGTGGTTTTAGGCCTCTGAGGCACTTTAGCACTGCTGTCCGTGCGCTCTCTGTGTCGCATTTGGTAAAATTGGTCTACACCTGTTTGGCCTATTTTATTTACCTGTCAGTCCCTTGTAAGGTGGTATCTCATACTGGTAAATTAAATGCTACTTGTGGGCTTGCAGCTCTGATTGCGCCACCCACCAAAATAGCCTTGCAAACCTATCTACCCCTGCAGGGCCTGTGCATGCAGTGTTACTGCCGCTGTGACGTGACAACTAAAGTGTATGCAATGTCTGTGACTCCCCCTTTTTACTACATGTCAGTCACCCCTAATGTAGGCCCTAGCTAGCCCTATGGGCAGGGTGCATTGTAGGTAAAAGATAAGACATGTACCTTAAGTGTGTGACATGCCCTGGTAGTGACAAACTCACTTTCTCACTACTGTGGGGCTACCCTCCCATAGGAATGCATTGGGGATTCTCTGATAAGCGTTTCAGTGGTAATTCCTGATATGGGAGGATCAGCATGGTCAAGGTTAGCATTTTTGGAATTGTACTAATAAATGCTGCGCAATGGTGTGCACAGATTTATTATAACTATTAGAAATACCACTTTTAGAAGTTGGCATTTCTGTGTGATATGTGTCTGCCTGCAAGATGTGAATTGCATGTCTGGCTTTTAATTGGCAGGGGCTGGGAGGTGTGTCTGGCTCCAGGAGGGGCAGGGTGAGTCAGCACTAGGCTGAATGGGACATCTGCATTGGGAGTAGTGGGAGGAGTAATCCCCTGACCCTGAATAGGTCTGTGACAGCCCTGTACAATGTTGACTCCGCCCCCTGTGGTGTGTCTGATCACTGAGCCCCTACCTGACAAAGGGGAAGAGGAGCCTTGTAGACAAAGTGCTCCAATCCTCCCCCCGGAACCAGTTGCATCAGGTTCCCTTAAGCCCTGTACTGCAGACAAAGGAGAAAATGAGTATAAATGTACCTGGCTCCCAGTTGGAGGGGTACAGGTTGAGATTCAGGGGCAGTAAGAAACTGTCTCACCAGTCGTGGGGGAAGTTTGTGGATGCATGTTGATATGCATTGGGTGATGGTTAGCACATTTTGAAGGGCTGTTCAATCTGGTTGTCAGAGAGCACATGTTTAGTAATTGTTTTCCAGGATTGCGCCAACACCTGTTGGAGTGTGAGTTCTTTGATCCCAGGGAACTTGTACGGTAAGCAGACATCTGGGTGGGTGCCAGAGGTTCTGAAGAGGCATTGGGAAGTGACCCTAAGAGGAGTGAGTCAGGTATCTTCCAACCCAGAGTGGTGGAAGTGATTCAGAGTAGTGCAGCTAGGTCCCCTTATAGTGGGGAGGTTGTAGGGCCTCACATCCTGTCTCGTAGGAGAGGGAGTGAGACTGGGCTGTTTCCCGAAGTGTCCCAACCTCAGTCTCCAGGACTGGATGATTCCTTAAGGGAACACCAGGTAGGGAGCCTAGTCTGTCCTGGTGGACCGTCCGTTGAGGGGGATCTCCCCGTGAGAGGTGAGCTGGGAGAGTCTGTAATCATACCTCCATCAGTTCTGGTGTCTGGCAATGCCACTCCTGAGTGGAGGGTGCAGTAGTCCAGATTGAGGGGTGAGAGGGGGAAAGAGTCCCCAGTGGAAGAACCAGCGGGTCAGGGGCCAGCCAGAAGGGCTGAGTCACCAAGGAATGACCATGGTGACACCACTTCTGTCCTGGGGGATCTTCACGCACTGTCACATGGACAGGGGTCGGGAGATCTGTGCCAGGCAGACTGTCACACGACACATGAGTTATGGGTCACCCTCTGGGAGGGTATATGTACTCCCCCGGAAGTCCTGGTTTGCCAGGCAATAGTTCAACCACAGGATTCTGTCCCTGGGTTGGGAGGCCAGGTGCAGGGTATGCCTGACCTGGAGGGAAGGACAACTGTAATCAGTGTCCAGACCGATGTAGCTTCTAGGGGTACCACTCAAGTTGGGAGGGTTCAGGGCTCTGAAAGGGGGTGCAGAGGGATGGAGTCCACGCCTCTGACCCCGGTGCGACCTGAGGGTTCAGATCCCAGGTTGGTAGACCAGTTGGTGGAGGGTGGCCCTGAGCTGGTGAGTGAGTTGTGTTCTAAGGTTGCCTCTCATAGGAGAGTGCAGAACCCCAGGAGAGGAGGTAGGGGGAGGAACGCCTCGCCCGTGACTTCTAGTCAGCCTGAGGGTGCGGACCCTAGGTTGGAGGATCAGTGGCAGATTAGAACTCCACTGAGAGGAAGAGTGGAGAACGGTTATTATGTGCCAGGGGTTACTGCCCCCCACTATGTGGATTGGCAAGGACCAAAGACATCTGGGTGGTCTAGGGCCTGGTCGTGGCCATGGACAGCTAGGAAGAACCAATGGGGTAACCTAGTTGGTCCTGAGAGCTTTTACAGAGGGAACCACATGGGTTCAGAGTGGCGTAAAACCGGAAGGTGTCCCTGTAGTTGTGGGCCCGCGTCCATGTTCTATCGCCCAAAGCAGGGAAACCCATTAAGGTAGTGATTGGTCTACCCTGCACTTTGGCTGGAAGGGGGTTGTGTTGGACTTGGCCCTTTTTGCAGGGTCATCCCTAAACCTTTTGGTAAAATTGGTCTACACCTGTTTGGCCTATTTAATTTACCTGTCAGTCCCTTGTAAAGTGGTATCTCATAGACCCAGGGCTGGTAAATTATATGCTACTGGTGGGCTTGCAGCGCTGATTGCGCCATCCACCAAAGTAGCCTTGCAAACCGCTCTCAGGCCTCTGCCACTGCAGGGCCGGTGCGTGCAGTGTTACTGCTGCTGTGACGTGGCACCTAAAGTGTGTGCCATGCCTGTGACTTCCCCTTTTACTACATGTCAGTCACCCCTAAGGTAAGCCCTAGCTAGCCCTATGGGCAGGGTGCATTGTAGGTAAAAGATAGGACATGTACCTTAAGTGTGTGACATGTCCTGGTAGTGACAAACAGCCACTTTGGTTTCTCACTACTGTGGTGCTGCCCTCCCATGGGAATGCATAGGGGATTCCCTGATAAGTGTTTCAGTGGTAATTCCTGATATGGTAGGAGCAGCGTGGTCAAGTTTAGTATATTTGGAATTGTAATAATAAATGCTGCGCAATGGTGTGCGCAGATTTATTATAACTATTTTAGAAATACCACTTTTAGAAGTTGGCATTTCTGTGTGCTATGTGTCTGCCTGCCTGATGTGAATTGCATGGTTGGCTTTTGATTGACAGGGGCTGGGAGGAATTTGTGGCTCCAGGAGGGGCAGGGTGAGTCAGCACTAGGCTGAATGGGACATCTGCATTGGGAGTAGTTGGAGGAGTAATCCCCTGACCCTGAATAGGTCTGTGCCTGCCCTGTACAATGCTGTCTCCACCCCCTGTGGTGTGTCTGATCAGCGAGCCGCCACCTGACAAAGGGGAAGAGGAGCCTTGTAAACAAAGTGCTCAAATTCCCCCAGGAACTAGTTGCATCGGGTTCCCCCAAGCCCTGTACTGCAGACAAAGGAGAAAATGAGTATAAATGTAGGAGCTGGCACCCCCTGATTTTGTTGTTGTTCCTGTGCTTGGGGGGCTTACTACTGCTGGGCCTCAGGGGAACCGCCACGAGGGACTACCTCCCTGCTGGAGAGCCCCATGAGCTGGCCTGCTAGGGCCCAGCTTTGCCCCCTTCCCCTCGAAGGACTTTCTTTTAGGACTATAGCGCCTTGAGAGCGCTCTACTTTTCTTCCTGCCTAAGGAGAGCGTGGGCTTCGCAGCGCGGAGCTGCCGCCCCCTGAGAGTGAATCCTGGATTGGGGATTCCCCCACATTTGTTGCTTTCATCAGCGGGAGCACACCCCACATTTGGGAAGCCGAGTGGGTGCCCACCTCGCATTGTGGTCCATTTCACGGGTGCCCACCCCGCATGGTGCTTTATTTTAAGGCGGGTGACCACCCCGGACTGCAGCGTCGAGAAAGGAATCACCGCCGTGGTCTGATAGAGAAAAGCCGCCAACCCGGAAGCCAGGCAGAGCTCGCCTGACTGCTGGAAAGCGTAAGAGCCTTGCGGGCTGCATTTCCGTCCCCCCTTCGCTCCTGTAACCGGAGGAGAGCCACCAGTAGGGAGGAGAGGGGCTGCAGCTAATCAGCGGGCTCCCGTGGTGAAGGGAGAGCCCCGTGTGTCGCTAAACTGCCCACAATAACCCGGAGGAGCGAGGTGAGGCCAGCCGAAGTCTCCCTAGCGAGAGGAGGAGTTCCCCAACAGTCCCGGTGCGTGGGGCTGTACCTTTTGCCTTGGGCTGGGTGCCAATCGCACCAGAGAAGCCCCTGCGAGGTGGGGCTCGCAGAGTAGTGCCAGTGTTGAGCGGACCCGCAGGACAGCGGGTCGCTTTAACGTTGGGGCCATTGTCTCTTAAGAGTTCCTGAGTGGGGGGTCCAGAAGGCACGGTGGTGCCAGAAGCGATTGGCAGTCCCAGCTGCCCTGCGAGAGCACAGGCAGCTGCAACGTTTGGGCACATTTATTTTGAGGAGTCTTAGAGGGGAGCTCCCAAGCGGCACGGTGGTGCCAGGGCTGATTTATCATTCACAGCTGCGCCAACCCAGAGCGGGCAGCTGTGAGTGCCAGCGCCCATATTTTCACAGCTGCACAGCAATTAGTGGCAGCTGCAACGTTTAGGCCAGCGCAATTGCACACCTTTGGATTCTGCTGCATTGGCACCACACTTGACATTTTGGACATAGGGCATTTGAGCCCTCTTAGAAGGCCAGTTGGCCAGGAGGTCAGTGTGAGGTTGTTAGGGCACCAGGCCCTTATGTGATTTATGAGGTGCCCAGGAAATATGATTTATGCACCCTGATTTATGCCTCTAAGGTGACTTCTGCCTATGAGGTTATTGCGTAATGTGTTTATGTTTAGGGGGTCGGCGCCTATGGTGTTTTACGCCTAATGGTAGACTGATTGCATAATGTGATTTATGTTGCAGGATATATTGCTGAGTACAGTGTTTTGCCAGTAGTTACTGGTTGTGTTCTACATTTACTATTTTCACTTTGTGATGGTTCTGAGAGTGGCCCAATTGACCCTGTCATATGTATATAATCCCCTGTAAATATTGCCTAGTGCCAGTTGGCACAGTGTATATTGTATGATTACTATTCTAATGTGTTTATGATAATACAAAGGCTATTTTTATATATAACCTTGTGTGGAGTTCCTTTTGTGGTGTGCCTAATGTGTTGCTGCTGTGTGTGTGTTGCACAAACGCTTTACACATTGCCTCTGGGATAGGCCTGACTGCTCATGCCAAGCTACCAAGGGGGTGAGGAGGGGTTATCTTCAGCGTGTCCCTTGCCCTGACTAGAGTGGTGGTTTCTGCCTGGCTTAGGCGCAAGCCCTAGCCAACCAGAAATCCCATTTCTAACACTCATAGGCAATTAGTCTATTTTCTTCCCAAATTACCCCTGTGTCATGCGTAAACATTAACAAGCATTTGCAATGCAATAGGTCTCGCATTAGGAAAGTTTGAGCTATTGGTCTTGTAAATGACACATTTTTTATTTATGTGTTGGTTTTGAAAATAGCGAAATTAATAGCTTTGACATTTACAATGCCAATAGGTGTATAACTTTCGCAAATGTGACACCTATAGCATTTGTAATGCAACATGTTTTGTATTTACGTGACTTAGATGTATTGATATTACAAATAACAATGGCTTAATTTTTTTAAATAATTAATACTTAAATAAAAGTTATTGTAATTTATAATGGAAATAGCTTAAACTTTTGTAAATAACTTTTGTGAAGATTAGGTTCAGTGTATTTTATTGTGACGAAAATCCAAGAACAGAAGTGAAATATTAACATCTTTTTGTGACATTTGTAATAAAGCTTGAAACATTGAGAGAACATATTTGAACCAGTTGTTGTTGAATGGTTGCACAGATTGATACTGTGGTGGCGCTGAGTGATGTTGTGGCGACGAGTGATGCTGTGGTAGCGCATAGTGATGTTGTGGTGCCCCTGAGTGATGCTGTGGTGCCCCTGAGTGATGCTGTGGTGGTGCCATAGATAGAATGAGGGCGATAGATAGCTAGAGGGAGGGCGATAGATGGCTAGAGGGAAGGCGAAAGATAGATAGAGTGGGGGCGATAGATAGATAGAGGGCGATAGATAGATAGAGGGCGATAGATAGATAGAGGGCGATAGATAGATAGAGGGCGATAGATAGTTAGAGGGCGATAGATAGTTAGAGGGCGATAGATAGATAGAGGGCGATAGATAGATAGAGGGCGATAGATAAATAGAGTGAGGGAGATAGATAGGGTGAAGGCGATAGATGTGTGTGGTTGTGTGTGAAATGAAATGATTACGCACTTGTATAGCGCACGACTACCCGTAGGCATCTCGGCGCTTGTACGAATACCGCCGGGGAACCCTTCCTGGCCTTTCCCTGTGAGGAGCCCACTCCTGGGCACCCCCAAGGTGAAGTCAGGCATCCTCAGCGTTGTTGGGGCCGTTGTAGAGATTAAGCAAGCTATTGCCCAGAGGTGTAGAGTGGGACTCATGATTAGAATAGGCACGAGGCGAGAATTATCAGGTCCGAGGAAATTGAGCCCAAGACTTGCCGAGGCGGGAATTGAACCCTGGTCCCGGCCAGACTACTGCATCAGGGTCTGCCGCTCTAACCATTGGGCCACACTTCTGGTGTGTGAGGTTGTATGTGTGGCTGTCTGTGTGAGGTTGTATGTGTGGCTGTCTGTGTGTGGTTGTGGTTGTGTGTGTGGTTGGGTGTGTGGTTATGTGTGTGTGGTTGTGTGTGTGTGGTTGTGTGTGTGGTTGGGTGTGGTTGTGTGTGTGGTTGTGTGTGGTTGGGTGTGGTTGGGTGTATTGTTGTGGTTGTGTGTGTGGTTGTGTGTGTGGTTGTGTGTGTGGTTGAGTGTGTGGTTGAGTGTGTGGTTGAGTGTGGGGTTGAGTGTGGGGTTGAGTGTGTGGTTGAGTGTGGGGTTGAGTGTGGGGTTGAGTGTGGGGTTGAGTGTGGGGTTGAGTGTGGGGTTGAGTGTGGGGTTGAGTGTGGGGTTGAGTGTGGGGTTGAGTGTGGGGTTGAGTGTGTGTGTGGTGTTGTGTGTGGTTGTGTGTGGTTGTGTGTGGTTGTGTGTGGTTGTGTGTGGTTGTGGTTGTGTGTGGTTGTGTGATTGTGAGTGTGTTTGTGTGTGTGTGGTTGTGTGTGTGTGGTTGTATGTGTGTGTGTGCGTGTTTGTTTGTGTGTGGTTGTATGTGTGTGGATGTATGTGTGTGTGGTTATATGTATGTGTGTGTGCGGTTACAGAAGGATGTATGTGGAAGAGAGCAGCAGATCAGCACAGCAGAAGAGAACAGGGAGTTAAAGAAGGAGGCGGGTGGAAGAGAGCAGCAGATCAGCACAGGAGAAGAGAACAGGGAGTTAAAGAAGGAGGCGGGTGGAAGAGAACAGCAGATCGGCACAGGAGAAGAGAACAGGGAGTTAGAGAAAGAGGCGGGTGGAAGACAACAGCAGATTAGCACGGTAGAAGAGAACAGGGAGTTAAAGAAGGAGGTGGGGTGGAAGAGAGCAGCAGATCAGCACAGGAGAAGAGAACAGGGAGTTAAAGAACGAGGTGGGGTGGAAGAGAGCAGCAGATCAGCACAGGAGAAGAGAACAGGGAGTTAAAGAAAGAGGCGGGTGGAAGAGAATAGCAGATCGGCACAGGAGAAGAGAAGAGAACAGGGAGCTAGAGAAGGAGGCGGTGGAAGAGAGCAGCAGATCAGTACGGGAGAATAGAAGGGAACAGGGAATTAGAGAAGGAGGTGGGTGGGAGAGAGCTGTAGATCAGCACAGCAAAAGAGAACAGGGAGTTAAAGAAGGAGGCAGTGGAAGAGAGCAGCAGATCAGCACAGGCGAAGAGAACAGGGAGTTAAAGAAGGAGGCGGGTGGAAGAGAATAGCAGATCGGCACAGGAGAAGAGAACAGGGAGCTAGAGAAGGAGGCGGTGGAAGAGAGCAGCAGATCAGTACGGGAGAATAGAAGAGAACAGGGAATTAGAGAAGGAGGTGGGTGGGAGAGAGCTGTAGATCAGCACAGCAAAAGAGAACAGGGAGTTAAAGAAGGAGGCGGTGGAAGAGAGCAGCAGATCAGCACAGGATAAGAGAACAGGGAGTTAAAGAAGGAGGCGGGGTGAGAGAGAGCAGCACATCAGCACAGGAGAAGAGAACAGGGAGTTAAAGAAGGAGGTGGGTTGGAAGAGAGCAGCAGCTCAGCACAGCAAAAGAAGGAGGTGGGGTGGAAGAGAGCAGCAGATCAGCACGGGAGGGGGGGAAGAGAAGAGCACAGGGAGTTAGAGAAGGAGGTGGGTGGAAGAGAGGAACCGATCAGCACAGGATAAGAGAACAGGGAGTTAAAGAAGGAGGTGGGGTGGAAGAGAGCAGCAGATCAGCACAGGAGAAGAGAATAGAACAGGGAGTTAGAGAAGGAGGTGAGGTGAAAGAGAGCAGCAAATCAGCAGAAGTTAACAGGGAGTTAAAGAAGGAGGCAGTAGAGTGAGGGCGATAGATAGATGGAGGGCGGGCGATAGATAGATAGAGTGAGGGAGGGAGGGTGATAGATAGAGTGAGAGAGGGAGGGCGATAAGAGTGAGGGAGGGCAATAGAGTGAGGGAGGGCAATAGAGTGAGGGAGGGCGGTAGAGTGAGTGAGGGCGGTAGAGTGAGTGAGGGCGGTAGAGTGAGTGAGGGCGGTAGAGTGAGTGAGGGCGGTAGAGTGAGTGAGGGCGGTAGAGTGAGTGAGGGCGGTAGAGTGAGTGAGGGCGGTAGAGTGAGTGAGGGCGGTAGAGTGAGTGAGGGCGGTAGAGTGAGTGAGGGCGGTAGAGTGAGGGTGGTAGAGTGGTAAAGTGAGGGCGGTAGAGTGGTAAAGTGAGGGCGGTAGAGTGGTAGAGTTAGGGCGGTAGAGTGAGGGCGGTAGAGTGGTAGAGTGAGGGCGGTAGAGTGAGGGCATGAGGGTGGTAGAGTGAGGGCGGTAGAGTGAGGGCGGTAGAGTGAGGGCGGCAGAGTGAGGGCGGCAGAGTGAGGGCGGCAGAGTGAGGGCGGCAGAGTGAGGGCGGCAGAGTGAGGGCGGCAGAGTGAGGGCGGCAGAGTGAGGGCGGCAGAGTGAGGGCGGCAGAGTGAGGGCGGTAGAGTGAGGGTGGGTGAAGGTGAGAGGGTGGGTGAAGGTGAGAGGGTGTGTGAGGGTGAGAGGGTGTGTGAGAGGGTGTGTGAGGGTGAGAGGGTGAAAGGGTGTGTCAGGGTGAAAGGGTGTGTGATGGTGAAAGGGTATGTGAGGGTGTGTGAGGGTGTGTGAGGGGGTGTGAGGGTGAGGGGGGGTGAGGGGGGGTGAGGGTGAGGGGGGGTGAGGGGGGTGAGGGTGAGGGGGGTGAGGGTGAGGAGGGGGTGAGGGGGGGTGGGGGAGGGTGAGGGGGGTGAGGGGGTGAGGGGGTGAGGGGGTGTGGGGGTGAGGGAGGGTGAGGGGGTGAGGGAGGGTGAGGCGATGGGAGGGGGAGGGGGTGTGAGGGGGAGGGGGTGTGAGGGTGAGGGGGTGTGAGGGTGAGGGGGTGTGAGGGTGAGGGTGGGTGAGAGGGTAAGTGTGGGTGAGCGGGAGAGAGTGAGGTAAGGGGGCGGAAGCAACGTCTGCAGGGGAACAGAGACAGAAGAGAGATGCACAGAGACAAAGGGGATGAGAGGAAAGGGCGAACGGGGGAAGAGAAGCAACAGAGAGCGGGAGACATGGGTGGGACATCGAAGAAGGCGGGTAGCAGGCAAATGGTGGTGCGCGATGTGCACGGGGAGGCAGGGGGCGGCAGCCTTTGAAGTGTCTGATGCGAGGCACAGACAAATGGTGGTGTGACGTGTGCACGTGGGTGCGGGGGAGCGGCAGCCTTTGAAGTGTCTGATGCGAATTCTGATAACCCCGTCCCTCCTCGCCAAAGTTCTTCAGTGCTCTGTTGAAATATTTTTAAATGCACAGTGTGGGAGTAAAGGAAATCAAGGAGCGCAAACCGGGCAAGTGTGTGCTTGTAACTGGTGTAGTGCTTAGTGAGGTGTGTGTCAACAGCAGTACTGTGTGTGTGGGGGAATGCAAGCGCCTATAGGTCATTGAGCTTGCATTGCTGTTAATGCTGCATATGGAATGGCCTATAGGCGCTTGTATGAACAGGGTGCTGGTGAGAGGTCTCGCTCATGGTACTGTAAGCACTTGTATGATGATTGTGTGATGCTGATAAGTAATTTTTTAGCACTGCATACTGAGTGGCCTCTAGGCGCCTGCATGAACAGGATGCTGGTGAGAAGTAGTGATTTATTTGCAGTGCAGTCTCAATGCACCGTAGGCATTTGTATGGTAAGCGTATGATGTTGTGAAGTACCGAATGATTAGCATTGCATTTTCAAAGGCCTCTTGACTCAGGCAAAGCGGCGATGATCCTGCAGGAAAAATATGTAAAATACCTGCCAAAAGTAAAGGAGACCAGAAGTGAGGTGAAGAGAGGGGCGGGGGCTGTGGCGAACGGAAGGAAGTGGCACGGAAGGTAAGGACCTGAGGCAGCAGAAGGGAAGGAGGAGAAAAGAAGATGGAAAGGAGTAAGGAACAGAGGCAGGCTAATGGAGGGAGACAGGAGTAATGCAGTGCTTACTTTGTAAAAAAACAACAAGCGTGCATGTTAAAGATGTTATGTTTCAATTGGAATGCGCCGCTCTTGCCATCATCAGGCAAAGCGGCAATTCACCACCTGGTTTATGGTTTCCTATATATCTGGAATTGTTTTGTATAGTTAGTAGTTTTCAAATGCAATTTTGAAATGTGTTAAATGTTGCTAATGTGAATGACTGCTCTGTTTCTCCGGTCATGGTATATTTTGAGCGCTATACGAGATGAGTCTCAGGTATGCAGTCGCGATGCAGAAGTTCTACTACGCCAACACTGGGCACTGCCATTACTGAGCGTAAGTGTAGCACACAACAGCTACTGCACTACGAATGTGTTATGGGGTCTAACGGGGCACTGCTATGGTTTGCTCTCCCCCGCCATGCCTCCGGGTGGGTTGGTCCATGTACTCTGGGACATCATGACCCACGTAACAGCGCCTTTTACTTGATATGCTTACATATGTGTACTGTTGTATAATGACAAAATGCAATAAACATATTCAAACAAAAAATCAGGCAAAGCGGCAATGATCCTGCAGGAAAACGATGTCAAATGCCTGCTGAAAGGAAAGGAAATCCGAAGCGAGCTGGAGAGAGAGTGGGGGGGTGCTATGGCGAACGGAAGGAAATGACAGGGAAGGCGAGGGCCTGAGACAACTGAAAAGACGGGTCCACAAAAATGATAGCAGAATTTTGCATTAAAAACGTGCTGATAAACACACATTTTACTTTAAAAAACACAGTTACCCCACTGCACAAAGACATGGGCAAATGATATCAGACGTATACAGTATAAGGTTTTCCACATAAAATGCAAATATTAAAACTTAAATACTATACGACTGACCAGCTTAGCGTATGTACCACATGATGCCTTCATTCAACAACCGCAAGTGATGAACTGCGATTGCATTTCCAATATCGGACATAACTTGTTCACTACCATTCCTCCCTCTGCCACAATACTGTGCCAATGGTCAACATTTATCCACGATTCAGGATATGTCTGCACTAGCGTTCTAAATCTACCTCACATTTCTTGAACTATATGCACTTTGCACCAACAACAGAGACCATCTGTGGTTCACTAGCACGTGCGGTTTCTTGCACACTTGTCAGGGCCATTACAAAGCTGCATTAATCCCAAGTGCAGAAGCACATTTATTTTCTGCTAATTAGGCGCATCAAGTAGATATTAGGCTACTTGATATTTTTTAATATTTAAACAATAGCCTAACCCTCCTACAAACAGTAAATCTTCCACGGACCTTTGTGCACTATTGCCATCAGCCCGGCTGGCTCCCGTGCACGTTGTTTACGCGAGCGGCACAGTCTGGGCTGCCAGTGACCTGGACTGGCCGAGCAGCCAGCCCATTTAGCATCAGCAAGAAACCATCAGACAGGAACCTGCACTCGCCCGTACCAGCGGCTATGACTCATTGGCAGCTGAGCACTGCGAATCAGATATGAGAAAAATGTCACAGCAATGCAGCTCCCAGCAGCAGACTCGAAAAGGGATATGCCAAGTTATCAAAGCGCAGCATCGCACCGGTGGTAAACTAGCAGGTTACGACACTGCTGCTGCAGGCAGGAATTTTACTGAGACAACATGGCCTACCAGCTACAGATCGCACTCGGGTTTTAACTGGGCATAATTCTAACACCCGTGTCCGCTACCCCCTCCTTGGCACTGCACATCCATATTAAAGTACACCCTTAAAATCCGAGATGAAAACTAACGTGCGCCAACAAACTACTGAAAGCTCCTCATTACGTCAAATGAACCCACCACTAAGCACAATGGCAATAACCTTAAAACAAGCTCTTGGCATTGCTGTGGGGAGAAGGGAGGAGAAATGCGAGACACGACCTGGTGGCCGTGAAAAGTGTGAAGCAGTGGGCAGGGGGGCGGATCCCTTTGAAGCTCTCAAAGGCAGGAGCAAATGGTAATAAAAAGCCTGTGGGGGAAAAGCGCGTGCTTGTGCACGTGAACTGTTTGAAATCCGCCCGATGGTTTGAGAACATTTTTGGCCACTAAAATTCTCCCCTATCCATTCCAGAGGAATGGGATAGGCTCGACCTAAAAACTCAAAAATACATTGCAGGGCTAATAAGATGTTTTGCCACAGTACCCTCACTAATTACATTGCCACGAACGCAGGCAGGTGAGACACAGAAGTAACTTTCAGGGAACATGCCACGACATTGCAAAAAAGTAATTGAAGAAAAAAAGTCTGTTCTTGACATACTGTTACATATTTTTTATGTAGGATCGCGGTAAACCTTTAGTACACATAAATAAAAAAATATCTGCCTACTCAAAGAAAGCCCAGGTGACACCTATATGGCATTTTTCAGTTAATTCGCTTCTTAGTTTCCCAAATCAAAAAAATTCATTCAACATCACTACACCACGTCTGTAGGTCTCTACAAGACATCTGTAACAGCTAACACATTAAAGCGAGATTGCATATTGAAAAATGCCAAGCAGATTTTGTGTGGGCACTCTTAAACAAAGAAGCACAGAATACACAAAAGAAATAAGCTCGAATGTTTTCAGGTGTAATATGGAATAAGCAGTGAATATGCAACAATATTTTCTTTCCAGGTGTACACCATTTACCTTCCCTGCTAATAGAATCTATTCACTTGTACATGTTATGTGCATGGTTCCCAGGTTTTGTTGCTGTAGAAGTCACAGCTAGGTTCAGTACTTGATAGTTTTAATTGGCAGATACGGTAAACTGAAGGTCTGGCTGAATGTCAGCAATCAAGAAGGGAGGTACTCCTACCCACCTAATAAACACAAACTGGGTTACAAAGTACAGTGTTCTGCTCAACCTCTGGTAGCAATTGCACAAGAAGTAGGCAACCCCAACCCCCCAAAAATGCATGTCAAGTTCAAGCAATGCCACTAATTTTAAACTAAAAAGAACAAAATAACATTCCCAAACCAATTTAGGAAAATAAAGCAAAATTGAATGATCAAAATTACACCAAGATATTTAATATTGAATAAAAGGAACCAGAGGTATGAATGTTTACAATTAAACTAGGTACAATTTTAGGCAGACTGAGATGAAGCACATGTTGTCGATACCAAACGGATTGAATCACTCAATTTTATTTTACCTTCTGGCTTGGTATCTGAAATAAGTCAAAAGTGTTCAGCCGGGTAAAATTCCAAGGCTGAGGCCAATAAGTGAGTGAAGTGAGTGGAAATCATGGTCGTTGATCTCCTACACCCGCCCCCGCACCCCAATTAATTTCGGTACCAAAAGCTCTGAGTGCAACAAAGCTGGATTTCGTAGTCTTGGAGGTTGCTTTGCGGTTTCAATTGGTTTACAGCACCGCCCCCGCTCAAGGTTTTAACATCAGCCTCAGTAACTTTTTTAGTTCTCAGAATTCTCCAGCGGGGCAAGGCTAGAACTGTAGCTATGTAGAGCTCCATAAGGTTGGGTACATTTTATTCAGAGGTCCTACTTGAACCTGTTTTCAGCTCGGCAATAAGCTCCAACTGGGGTGAAACGTTTTTTCTTGTACACCTTTAGTGCGACTTCCCTGGGAAAGCCTCAGCACCTATTCCGAGATCCTCCAGAGAGAGAATATATTCAAATGCTGAAATAGTTACCTCTGGTCAGTCGTTTAGCTCTACCAAGATCCTCAGGGCATGCTTCTAGGCTCAAGCCTCTCTCTCCATCCAGGTCCCACCAGCATACAGTCCTCTGTAGGCCCGTAGAAGTCAGGAATCTTTCTCCTGGTGCAGCATTTTCTCTTCGCCTTCCTGTTACAAAACGCAGAGCCATTCTGCAAGCAGGCCGGCCCTATTTCAGCTCCCTAGAACCCCCCTCCCCCAACGGCCTCCTTAAAAGATGACTCCTCCCATCTGAGAGAGTAAAAACTGGATCTTTCTCTCCCCCACCATGACTGGAACCTGGCTAACTAGGAGGTAGAGAAGTCGTCTCTGAATCTTCATCTGAAAAGTTCTGTCAGCTGTCCAACACCCCTCCAGATGGTTAAGTCCTGCCAAGTGGCCAATGGTTAAAACGGTCTTATTTTAGCTTGGCTCAGAGATGAGAGGCAGAAATGGTTTTAATGCAGTTTAGTCTAATGCAGCTAAAGTACACTTTTATAAATTTACTTTTTGATTAAAGTTATCATAATTCCTATTATACTATTTATTCAGATTTGGAAAAATAGGTGTAAACTTGGAATAATTTTTCTTGCATTTTAACAGGGCAGAAATGTAGTCACACCTAGGCTTGTTAATGGTAATGTTTAACGCAGCCTTTTCCTACAGCCTACAAAGCGAGTGTAGCCATTTTGCATTCAGTCAGCTGGAGGGCTTACTGAAGGCTGCCCCCCCCCCCCACCCACAAAGACCGGGCCCACTAAGGGTGGGGGTGGGGGGGGGGAGGGGGGCGGGCGGCTAATAACAACAAGCACCAGAAACCTTTTCTTTCCACAGATCCTTTACGGATTGGTAGGCATTTCTTTTTTGTATTCAATGTTTGTGTGGTCCCTGTGCAACCCAACCAGCAGGCCTAGGGAGTCAGAAACAAAGGAGGGCCCTTGAACACTAGAATAAAAAGTGGCAGACAGTGCAGGGGCAGGACTCGAAGTCCCAGACATGAGTGCGGCAGGAGCTGCCGGCTCCGCTAACATTGCCCAGCGCCCGGAGGCACCTATTTACATCTGCGAAAGATCCGGCTGCACGGGACACCGCAAACAGTGCAGGGGCAGGACTTAAAGCCCCAGACATCAGCGCGGCAGGAGCCACCCACACCGCCAAAGTTGCACCCAGCGTCTGGAGGTGCCTATTTATAGTGGCGGGGTATCCCGCTGCGTGAGACGTACACAGGACGTGCCAGGGCAAAGACCTTTCTAATCAATTCTCTAAGGGGCTGCAATATAACTGCCACTTTCATGTGCTGCAGTCAGTTTCTTTCTGATATCAGTTTGTGGATGTGGAGCCCTTAGTAATCAGATTGTGCCAGTGTGCAGATCTCCAATTTGGAATCTTTTTAGTATTGACCAAAAAGTCTATTCTACAGAATAGGAAGGAGGGTGACGAATCTGTGGTTAGATAGAAAATCCACCAAGAAGCGCATTACCGAAGTTGAGTAACTTTTCTTCTGATGGATACTTTTCTTACTGTTAATAATTTTGTTCATGTTAATAATTTTATAAAGCTCACGAATACCAATCGATACCAAAGGGGTTTGAGCAAATCAAACACTCACCCCCAGTCAACTGATCTGGGTTTAATCCATCACTATTCTTTAGCTCACTCCACCACCCCAGTTCAGATATGGCCATATGCAAATCAGTCAGACCCTGTGCCTCATGGGAACAGTCCAGCCCGAACTGCCAAGCCATGTCTTCCCTGGACCGGAAACAAGCATCCTGGGACCGGTTTCGGATTCATAATCCTCATCAGCCAAGCTATCTTGAATCCAGTGGTAGAGTGAGCAAGGGACCCACGTCTGGGCATACTCTGCAAACTTAGGGCGAACAAAGCGATACCAAAGGGGATGATGGACGGAGCATTTGAGCAAATCAAACACTCACCCCCAGTCAACTGATCTGGGTTTAATCCATCACCATTCTTTAGCTCACTCCACCACCCCAGTTCAGACATGGCCATATGCAAATCAGTCTGAACCTGTGCCTCATGGGGCAGTCCAGCCCGAACTGCCAAGCCATGTCCCTTGCTCACTCTACCACTGGATTCAAGATAGCCTGGCTGATGACGATTATGAATCCGAAACCAGTCCCAGGATGCTTTTTTCCGGTCCAGGGAAGACATGGCTTGGCAGTTCGAGCTGGACTGTTCCCATGAGGCTATTAGGCTGCAGAACCTCCATGAGTACTCTGTTTTTTAACTCCACTGAGGAAAGGTCAAGCAAATCTGCTGCCCTTCTTATAACCATTGCAAAGCGGCATATTCCTCTAGAGAGAGGTCAGATAAAGAGGTGAGGCCAGTGTCAGGTGAGGTATGAAGTTCACTGGGCTCTTACAGGTCTAGAAATAGATACATGTTGTCATATAGTCGTGATTCATAATTTCCGTCATGATCTTAAGGCTCTGGATCTGAGACTCTATAGTGCAATGGAAGCATATCAGAAACAGAATAGGGTTGCACGAGTGGTTGAATTAGCCACAACGTTGAACAGAGTAGTGGTGGATTTGCTTCCAAGACTATGGGGCCTTCCTACAGTGTCAATGCCGGCGTCAATGCATGGGGCCCTGGGGCAGGTTTTGGTACTGTATGGAGAGTCGGACCAAGCAGTGGCACAGGAGTAGAGACAGACCTCGGAACAAGGTCGAGAAGTGCAGTCGGCATGGGGGACTGATCTGCCAGCAGTAAACTAACTGGAAGCATCCTTAGATCCATGGGGCCCAAAGGAGCACCAGTAGGATCCAGAAAGGTACCAAATATCTGCCACATAGCCTTCTTGAAGACTTGAATCTGTTATGGCCTCGCCAATGGCCCAGCGAACACAAACTGGATTAAGATTTGGACGGGAATCGGTTACAATTGGGGGACCGAGACTTAATGGTGCCCAGATGTCTAGGCAACTACTCCTGATGAGTGGCAAGAAGATGAGGAGCCATGTTTTACCTTTTCCAGGGCGAAACAGACACACAACAAAGTTGCACAATGCCACCTACCGGCACTGAAGGGGATTGCAGAGTCAAAAACTCTGGATACAGTCTATCACATGGGGGTATTTACAAGATACGGAATCTGCAGCTCGAAGCCGCCATCAGAAAGACCAACCTCTAAAGAATCCCTAAAATGCTATTTTATGGCTCTAAATCCCTCAGTAGCAGCCTTAACAGAGCCCTAGCACTGGATACCACAAGCTACAGGAGTGGCTTCCATCGGGAATAGAATGGGCTTAAAGGAGGCACTAAACAAAGTAGGGGGAGACACAACAGGAAGATGACAAAAAGCTAGAAAGTCATATAACTGTTAAAAGAAACTTTAATCTTGCGGAATACCTCACTGTGGTAACACACAACCAAATATATATACTAGATAGAGACCAGTCCCCACAGATCAAACCACAAACACAGCAGGCATAAAATGAGGAAGCAGTGTGACTTGGAAGACACAGACACTTTTGCCTGCCTGTCCTGCCTCAGACAGATTCAAACCACCTACTTCCCCACATATGCCAATAAACCTTAAACACAGTGCATCATGCTAGCAGACCAGCCAGACAGAAATAGCGGTGAGGGCAGCAAAATACACATGTGAATATCACCGAAAAGACAGTGCATAAAACATGGACTGCAAGACAGCCTAGAAATTAAAGCGACCACTACTGGACTGATGGTAATATTCAAAGTATTTTACGTGATTACTTCAGCCTCATAAAGACCAATGAAGCATGCAGCATTGCAGTGGAGTAAAGAAGAATCATATTCCAACTTTGAAGAGACAGTGACGTGAACAAGTAGCAAACCCAGTTTGCGTCGTTACATATCCGAAACCAGAGCAATATTCAGTTCAAACGGTTGCACCAGCACACTTGTTAGTCATTACAGCTCAAGAGGTATATCCAAAGCAAATCAGAAAAATGCATATAAACACTAGAGTAAGGAGAGATTAATTATTATGGCATCTTCCATTTGTGATGATGAAAGCCCCTGCAAGAGCAGAAACTCTGGCCAGTACAAGAGCAGTTACAAAGGCTTACATGTTAAGATTGTACCAGACTAGCAGGAAGGTGGTCAAGTACTAAAGTGACATCTACTTTAATGTGTTCTAACAAAATCACATCTGATTAATTACTACTTCGCTTTATTATGCACTGCACATGAAATTTTACCTTGGGTTCCCAAGAGATCCTGCAGCAAACTGAGAGTTTCTATCCAGAAATTCCTGCAAACCTTTCAGTTCCTGAAGAACAGACTCCAGCAAATAAGGTGGGACACTGCTATCCAGCTGCAGAAAACAAAATACAGTGTTAACCTTTATACGGTCAAGTACTTGAAATAATTCAAGCGTCAGTTAACATATAGCAGTCCCAGAGAGCAATTAATTGCCTTCAAATTCTAAAAATTCTTGCGCTATGACGATTTCCTTTATTATCCCTAGTCAGCAAGCAAAAAGACTAGGCCATCTTATGCTTAACGTGTCACATATTCTTCACAGTAAAAGCAAGCATATATTCTTTATCTGGTGACATGGTACACAGTTCTATGAAGGAACCGTCCTTACCATTGCTTACGCCTTTACCACGACCATGAGCGGTAGCCAGTAGGTAGTTACAGTTAGGACTAAAGTTTCCATAGGAAGGGCATTTTCCCAATAACTTTGGGACTGCTTGATGAATCTTCACGAAATTTTCAAACCTGTGCTGCAAGTTTCGGGGTGATTTGTCAAGCAGAAGCAGAGAAAAAGGGGGCAGGCCAAAATGCTTTTTTCCCCATTTTAGGACAATGGGGATTTTGCATTTTTGTAATACAACTGTAGCCCGAAACGCTGAACGGAATAACACCAAATTTGGCAGAAAGCTAGACTGGTTGCACAGATCACGCTTTCAGTTATTTGGTGTATATCCGTTCAGTAGTTTTAGCTATATTAAAAGGTTAAAAAATATAGATATCTAGGGATGCAGATATTCCATGGATCCACCCATGGAGGATTAGAGGATTCGGAGCGTAAAGAAGGCCCCGATTGACTGGGCGGAGACTGAATGAAAAATTGCGCCCGCCATTTTATTTCATTGGATTGGCCGACTGCAGAAAAAATACACTGTAAAAGACATACAAAGTGTCAGGATACAGGTATCCAGACCCCATAGGACAAAAAGGGACCCGGAGCCCAAAATGGTGTATTTTTTTTAAAAATAACTTTTAAAAAACACAGATTTTCCACAGATTTAAGCCCTAGTGTAAAAAAACATACACATTTACTGATAGAACCAACGGTTAGAGGGTCATCATAGTTAGGCTGAGGTTTTACCCATACAAAACAATAGAAATGTAGCAGTTATTGTTATACTTGCAGTTAGATTAATCTGAAGAATCTAATAATCATGCCATTAAGTAAGTTAAGGCAACAAGTCATAGTTTCTTAAAATAAGAATACCTATAACTGCTGAATTTCTATGGTTTTGTATGGGTAAAATGCCAGCCTAACTATAACGACCATGTACCCTTTGGTTTCATCAATAAAAAAATATGTATTTATTTTCAGTGATTAATAGATTCTTCAGATAAGTCTAACTGAACTGCAAGAATAACAATAACTGCTACATTTCTACACACACACACACACACATATATATATATATATATATATATATATATATAACCTTATCAACCCCAACCCCTAAACCCTAAAAGAACCCTTGCCAATGAAATACCTCTACCCACCCTATACCGTAACAATACTCTTGCCACACAAATACCCTAACCAACCCTGAACCCTAAAAATACCCTAGCCACCTCAATACCCCTACCCAGCCTCAACCTGAAAAATACCCTTGCCACCCAAATACCCTCACCTATCCGAAAACCTAAAAATACTTTAGCCAGCCGATAACCTCACCCACACCAGCTGGCTTGTGGCCAGGCTCCTAGTGCAACCGTTGAGGGCACTGGAGATTTAATGATTTGCACACCGCAACAACTTACATTTATTTTGAGAATGAAGTTGGGATTAATGTAATGAGTTTATTGATGTTGCCAATGGTGGAAACAAGTCCTTTCACTTTTCTACTGCCAGAAGAATAAATGACTTACCTTCGGTACCGCCTTATCTGGTAGAGACTAGATCTAGCCCCAGTTTCCTTACCTTAGAATTGTCCTCAGGCGCCAGACTGGACGCCAATGTTTTTCTACAGCAGTACCTTTGCAAATCGGTAGAGGGCGCTGGGCAACTCCATACAGAGGAAACAGAAAGGTACCTGGATTCCCACTTTTTATTTTTGAAAACACCACACTATATTCTTTTTGTGGTTAGGTTATTTTATTCAACCTCTTGTTTTTTGTTTTGAATATTTTTAGATAGGAAATCTCTTCTACTCGCAGAAGAACACAAAGTTTATGCCATTAAAACACTTTATACACAAACATATACAAATAACTTTGGACAAAATCAATTTGACAAGAAGTAAACATACGACGGAAGACGACCACAATTGAGCCTGGTCTGGTCAAGAAATAAAGCGGGAACCGGTCCCTGGGATATTCCACAAGTGAGGAGGTGAGAAGGTAGCGCAATAGTAATATATACCACCCGTTAAGGAAAGTAACACGCACTAATTAGGTTGCCAGCATTTTATTTTATTTGTAACAGGACCAGCAAATAGAAGAGGGAAAGCCGTGTCCGAGATGCCGCAATAATCCAATACAGGTATGCCATAAAACTGACCATACACAAAGCTAAACGACTAGATAAATGGACACCCCGCTATAAAATATGCTTTTTTTCCACAGAACTGACCCCAGTCTATGGCCCCTTGTAAAACTAAAAGATTGAGATTGAGTTCTTGCGCGAACAAGAAATAAACGCAAGGTAGGCTTGGATAGAATGACTATCATCAGACCCATGAAATTCGGTATAAGAGCAAAAAAACTGAAAAAGATAATTGTCTCTTCCAGAGTCCTCAAGTTGTTGGCCGCCATCCATCTGTTGGAATTCAGTAATCGTCCACAATTTAAGAATCTTCTAATAGGTATGAAATGTAGCCATCAGATAATGATGGAGGCTGCGAGGGAAGGTCAGAGGGACCATTGCTGATTAGTTTTTAAATTTATTTTTTGCTTCATAGATTGCCCTACTGTGTCCATAATAAGAAGCCCTGATGAAAGCCCGCGAACAATTTATACGTGGCTGGAAACGCGTCGGCACATTCTTAAATTAAAAATCTTCTTATCGTTTTACAAATAGGCAACTAACGGCTAGGCTACTTAGTGTGATGATTCAACTGAGTAACATGTCTTTTTGAGGAATTTGGTCACGCACACATAAACGAAAGATAGTGTGTTACAGTGAATATTGTGATTGTGAAGCAATTTCTTTAATTTTTTGTATTTTCGTGTGTTTACTTCTTGTCAAATTGATTTGGTCCAAAGTTATTTGTATATGTTTGTATGTAAAGTGTTTTTATGGTATAAACTATGTGTTCTTCTGCGAGTAGAAGAGATTTCCTATCTAAAAATATTCAAAACAAAAAACAAGAGCTTGAATAAAATAACCTAACCACAAAAAGAATATAGTGTGGTGTTTTCAAAAATAAAAAGTGGGAATCCAGGTACCTTTCTGTTTCCTCTGTATATTGGGCCCTACCTGGTTCCTGTCATTGGGCCAAACCCCTATATTGACTAATTATAGGGCAACTCCATACAGCATCGTCCACCTGAAGTGAAATCATCAGTCCATATATGCCCTCCCCTGATGAGCTGTTTATTCGGCAATAACTTTCTGCACTAAAATGCGAAGCCACATATAGAAACTGCTATGGAAACAGTGTGCCCAAAAAGAGTCTTTCTTTTGAAAAAAAGCTTATATGAAGAACAACTGGGAGTCTGTATTCTCCTTTTTGGTCTCCAATCAGTAAACAACACAGGGCAAGGGTGGGGGTGGGAGGGAAGAAGCAACACAGGGAAAGGGCGGGGCGGGAGGGGAGAAGCAACACAGGGACAGGGTTAGGCGGGAGGGAAGAAGCAACACAGGGAAAGGGCGGGCGGGAGGGAAGAAGCAACACAGGGAAAGGGCGGGCGGGAGGGAAGAAGCAACACAGGGAAAGGGCGGGCGGGAGGGAAGAAGCAACACAGGGAAAGGGCGGGCGGGAGGGAAGAAGCAACACAGGGAAAGGGCGGGCGGGAGGGAAGAAGCAACACAGGGAAAGGGCGGGCGGGAGGGAAGAAGCAACACAGGGAAAGGGCGGGCGGGAGGGAAGAAGCAACACAGGGATAGGGCGGGAGGGAAGAAGCAACACAGGGAAAGGGCGGGCGGGAGGGAAGAAGCAACACAGGGAAAGAGCGGGCGGGAGGGAAGAAGCAACACAGGGAAAGGGCGGGCGGGAGGGAAGAAGCAACACAGGGAAAGGGCGGGCGGGAGGGAAGAAGCAACACAGGGAAAGGGCGGGCGGGAGGGAAGAAGCAACACAGGGAAAGGGCGGGCGGGAGGGAAGAAGCAACACAGGGAAAGGGCGGGCGGGAGGGAAGAAGCAACACAGGGAAAGGGCGGGCGGGAGGGAAGAAGCAACACAGGGAAAGGGCGGGCGGGAGGGAAGAAGCAACACAGGGAAAGGGCGGGCGGGAGGGAAGAAGCAACACAGGGAAAGGGCGGGCGGGAGGGAAGAAGCAACACAGGGAAAGGGCGGGCGGGAGGGAAGAAGCAACACAGGGAAAGGGCGGGCGGGAGGGAAGAAGCAACACAGGGAAAGGGCGGGCGGGAGGGAAGAAGCAACACAGGGAAAGGGCGGGCGGGAGGGAAGAAGCAACACAGGGAATGGGCGGGCGGGTGGGAAGAAGCAACACAGGGAATGGGCGGGCGGGTGGGAAGAAGCAACACAGGGAATGGGCGGGCGGGTGGGAAGAAGCAACACAGGGAATGGGCGGGCGGGTGGGAAGAAGCAACACAGGGAATGGGCGGGCGGGTGGGAAGAAGCAACACAGGGAATGGGCGGGCGGGTGGGAAGAAGCAACACAGGGAATGGGCGGGCGGGTGGGAAGAAGCAACACAGGGAATGGGCGGGCGGGTGGGAAGAAGCAACACAGGGAATGGGCGGGCGGGTGGGAAGAAGCAACACAGGGAATGGGCGGGCGGGTGGGAAGAAGCAACACAGGGAAATGGCGGGCAGGAGAGAAAAAGCAACACATGGAACAGGTGGGGCGGGAGGGAAGGAGCAACACGAAAAGGATGGGGCAGGAAGGCAGAAGCAACACAGGGAAGGGGTGGGTGGGAGGGAGTAGCAACACAAGGTGAGGGTGCGGCGGGAGGGAAAGAGCAACAAAGCGAAAGGGTGGGATGGAGCAACACAGCGAAAGGGTGGGCAGGAGGGCAGAAGCGACACAGCGAAAGGGCGGGTAGGATGGCAGAAGCGACACAGCAAAAGGGTGGATGGGCAGAAGGGACACAGCAAAAGCGCGGGCCGGTGGGCAGAAACGACACATTGAAAGGGCGAGCCGGAGGGCAGAAGCGACACAGCGAAAGGGCGGGCCGGGGGGCAGAAGCGACACAGCGAAAGGGTAGTCGGGAGGGCAGAAGCAACATAGTGAAAGGGTGGTCGGGAGGGCAGAAGCAAACCAGCAAAAAGATGAGTGAGAGGACAGAAGCAACACCGCGAAAGGGTCGGTGGGTGGTACAGAGGGAGTTAGGGAGGGAAGAAGCAACACCGGGAAAGGGTGGGCTGAGGGAGGGAGGGAGGAAGAAGCAATACCGTGTAGCAGCACAGAGAAAGTGTGGGCAGGAAGGAGGGAAGAGGCAGCACCGGGAAAGGGTGGGTGGGAGGGAAGGAGGGAAGAAGCAGCACTGGGGTAAGGGAAGAAACCGCACCGGGAAAGGGTAAAGAAGCAGCACTGGGCAAGGGTAAAGAAAGAGCACCGGGAAAGGGTAAAGAAAGAGCACCGGGAAAGGGTAAAGAAGCAGCACTGGGCAAGGGTAAAGAAACAGCACCGGGAAAGGGTAAAGAAACAGCACCGGGAAAGGGTAAAGAAGCAGCACTGGGCAAGGGTAAAGAAGCAGAACAGGGAAAGGGTAAAGAAGCAGAACAGGGAAAGGGTAAGGAAGCAGCACTGGGAAAGGGTAAGGAAGCAGCACTGGGAAAGGGTAAGGAAGTGGAACCGGAAATGGGTGGGCGGGAGGGAGAGAAGAGTCAGCACCGGGAAAGGGTGGGAGGGAAGATGCAACATCGGGACGTGGTGGGTGGGAGGGAGGGAAGCAGCAGCACCGGGAAAGGGTGGGCGGGAGGGAGGGAAGCAGAAGCGCCGGGAAAGGGTGGGAGGGAGGGAAGAAGCAGCACCGGGAAAGGGTGGGAGGGAGGGAAGAAGCAGCACCGGGAAAGGGTGGGAGGGAGGGAAGAAGCAGCACCGGGAAAGGGTGGGAGGGAGGGAAGAGGCAGCACCGGGAAAGGGTGGGAGGGAGGGAAGAGGCAGCACCGGGAAAGGGTGGGAGGGAGGGAAGAGGCAGCACCGGGAAAGGGTGGGAGGGAGGGAAGAGGCAGCACCGGGAAAGGGTGGGAGGGAGGGAAGAAGCAGCACCGGGAAAGGGTGGGAGGGAGGGAAGAAGCAGCACCGGGAAAGGGTGGGAGGGAGGGAAGAAGCAGCACCGGGAAAGGGTGGGAGGGAGGGAAGAAGCAGCACCGGGAAAGGGTGGGAGGGAGGGAAGAAGCAGCACCGGGAAAGGGTGGGAGGGAGGGAAGAAGCAGCACCGGGAAAGGGTGGGAGGGAGGGAAGAAGCAGCACCGGGAAAAAGTGGGAAGGAGGGAAGAAGCAGCACCGGGAAAGGGAGGGAGGGAGGGAAGAAGCAGCACCGGGAAAGGGTGGGTGGGAGGGAGGGAGGGAAGAAGCAGCACCGGGAAAGGGTGGGTGGGAGGGAGGGAAGAAGCAGCACCGGGAAAGAGTGGGAGGGAGGGAGGGAATAAGCAGCACCGGGAAAGAGTGGGAGGGAGGGAGGGAAGAAGCAGCACCGGGAAAGAGTGGGAGGGAGGGAAGAAGCAGCACCGGGAAAGAGTGGGAGGGAGGGAGGGAAGAAGCAGCACCGGGAAAGAGTGGGAGGGAGGGAGGGAAGAAGCAGCACGGGGAAAGGGTGGGCTGGAGGGAAGGAAGAATCAACACCGGTAAAGGATGGGCAGGAGGGAGGGAAGAATCAACACTGCGAAAGGGTGGGACGGAGGGAAGAATCAACACCTGGAATCAAGAATCCACACCGGGAAAGGGTGGCGGGAGGGAGGAAAGAATCAACACAGGGAAAGGGTGGGCGGGAGGGAGGAAGAAGCAACTAGGTGTAGGAGGGAAAGAAGAAATAGAGATAAAGGTGGTTAGGAAGGAAGAAGCCACACAGACAACCGGGGTTAGAAGGGAAGAAGCTACACAGACAATCGGGGTAGGAGGGAAGAAGAAACGCTTACGAAGCAACACTGGCAAAGAGGGAGAAGAATAAATAGTACCTTAATCACCGCACAAGCACTGGAGGGCACTAATCAAAACTGAGCAATTAGTAGTTGGTACAAGTTCCAGACAAAAGAAGAAGAAGTGACACTGGCACGCCCTGGCCAATAAGAGGTAGCAAATAAGAGTGACAACAAAGCTACTAAATTATAAGTAATGGGAGGGATCTATATATTTCTTGTAAGCGACATCGCATATGAGCAGTCTTTGGCGAGATATAAAAAGTGAAACACTGCTGTCAGAAAAAGTCTTCTTTACATTAGCCATGTGAACTTTGAGCCTAAAATATTTACCAAAGTGATTCTACTTGACAGGCAAGAGGACATACAAACGGTAACCCAAATTTGAGGAAGTTTTAGACCAGACTTTTCATTTGTGCATCAGGCCTACTTACTCCAAAAAGATATGGTGCAGATTTTCTACACTAATCACAACCTTTCCACCTTTAATGAAACACAGCAGTCTGCGGCTTCTTCAATTCTCAACATACCGAGTTAAGTAATAAGACTAAAAAACATGGCCAAGACTGACCATATAAGGGTATTTATCCGGCTGTCAAAACTTGGTCTTTTATATACATGAAGGACAAACCTGAGACCGTTGTTAACACCCTCACAGAACATCCAATAATACAGACAGTAAATTAGTAGAGTGCGCCTCCAGTGGGAGGAAAGGAACCATCACGAAAAGGATCAGCTAAGTTTTACAAGCCACAAATCTCATTATTCCAAGATGCAAAACCAGATAACATTTGAGAATGACTGAGCTATAGGACATCAGGAAGTCATTCTGAAGCCCGACTTTACAAGACACAGAGCTCGTCTGAAGTTACATTACAGCAGTGAATTACACGTCTTTACCAGAATAGGAACAGTAAATATGAGACTAGTTTTGGATTTCTAGAGGACTGTTGCCAAAGTCTCTATGGAACATAACAGTGGGGAGCCAATACCGAGGCACTTGGTTCATGCACTTTCATCACAATAAGCTTTTTGAAAGTGGATTATGTAGGAAGCTGGCTCTGAATATAATATACCAAAGTGAGGTATAGTGTGCACAGAGTCCAGTGGAACCCTAAAGGTCCCAGGGACAGCTAGAGCAGCCATTTTGGTAGTGTATGCTCTAGCATCCCAACTAGGCTGATGCATTTAAACCGGGCCGCTGCGCTAACCCGGCTGGTGAAACATTAGCAGCGCGTGCCTCTCGCTGAACCTCTTTTTATGGACTTCTGACTTCGAATCTGTTAACTCGCTCTGTGTTATTTTTTATTGTTTCAAACTCTGCACTTTGTGGGAGGGAGCACGTCCGCATGTAGAATTGTGTTCAACTGAATTCGAATTTGGAATTGCACTAACATCGATTTTATGCTGACCCTTTTTTAAAAATGCATTCATGTATTCTGCTTCCACTGACCTGGTTGTGGGTAGTTCTCTATCCAGTCTGCTGTCGTGGGAGGCAGGTGGGGTAGTCTCTTGCCAGCCACCTCAAGTGCTCTGAGGGCGGCCGCCATCTTTCCTCCAAGGACAGCTAGAGCAGACATCTTTGGTAGTACGTGCTCTAGCATCCTAACTATGCTGATGCCTTTAAACCGGGCCACTGCGCGGACTCAGCTGTAGAAAGGTTAGCAGCGCGTGTCTCTCGATGAACCTCATTTTATGTACCTCTGAGGTTAAATCTGTTAACTTACTCTGTGTAATTTTTAATTGTTTTTAAACTCTGCACTTTGGGGGAGGGAGCGGGTCTGCATGTGGAATTGCGTTAAACTGAATTTGAAATTGCACTAACATCGATTTTATGCTGAACCTAATTTAAATATTCATTCTTGTATTCCACTTCCACTGACCTGGTTGTGGGTAGTTCTCAAACCTGTCTGCGGTCGTGGGAGGCAGGTGGGAGGGGGTCTCTTGCCAGCTGTATTGAGTGCTCTGAGGGCGGCCGCCATCTTTCCTCTAGGGACAGCTAGAGCGACCATCTTTGGTAGTGCGCGCTCTAGCATCCCAACTAGGCTTATGCATTTAACCGGGCCGCTGTGCGGACGCGCACAGCAGGCACACCAAAGGCGTACCTACGGCAAGCCCGTCCGCGCCCGTCAGCGTCCCGGAAGCAACCTGCACCAGCCACTATGCCCAAATGAGTATAATTGGCAAGCACCGCCATAACTACAACTCCTCACAACTTTATGCCCTCAATATCACCCCTAGTTGTACAACGCTGAGCTTGGACACTCTAGGTGCCTCTGGAAACCTATGCACCTCCTGCAATTTTACCTTGACGTATAATAAATCAGCCCCCTGACATTACTCTGAGCAGGTCCCCTCATTCAAAGCGGCATTAATCAATGCACGCTCCCTCCCTAAGCATGCTATCGATATGTATGACCTCCTAGGCGAGGAAGACTTCGATGCTCTGTTCGTAACAGGGACCTGGCACATGGACTCTTCGGGTCCTGACATTTGGACAGGTGTTCCCAAGGGTTATAAAATTGTACCGAAAAATAGCAATGAGGGCAGAGGTGGAGGGATAGCGATTATTTTTAGACTGCTATACCGGGACCCAGCTGACCCAGGAGAATCTGGAGATGGCAGAGATACTGGGGTTTACCCTTTCTTTCTCTCCTAAACAATCAATATCCGGGGGCCTTATATACAGACCCCCGGGCATGTCTGCAGGATTTGTATCCGCACTTTGTGAAGTAGTATCCCCTCTGGCCCTTAGGTATGGACATTGCGTCCTGCTGTGGGATTTCAATCTACACATGGAGTGTGATCAGCTAAAGGAAAACCATACACTTATGGAGAGCTGCACGGCCATGGACCTTATGCCTACCACTATGGCCCGACTCATTTGGCCGGGCATATGCTAGTCCAAATATTTACTTAAATTCCCCTTGGTGTTGATCCTCCCTCTCCTTTGGTCTGGTCTGACCATTTTATGCTTAGGTTCAGATGGCCAAAACTCAGTAATGTCCCTTTCAAAGAGAGCAACTTTCCCCATACGGTTAGGGCCGCCTGCAAAATTATATTGGACTTATTGAGTGTAGGAGAGCAGGGTCTGCTTCCTATGGTCACCCCCACTTTTTGCTGTGATTCTCTGGTTTTTCGACTTTAATGTGGCTGTGGGCCTGCTAATGGGACCACCAGCCCAGCTGTTCTCTCTCTAAATTGATCCCATGTACTTTAGGTACATACCAGATTGGGTATTGGGTCACCTCTGTGAGCCCCTGTATAGTGTACCATAGGTACCCAGGGCATAGGTGCATCCAAGGCCTACCAGGGGCTGCAGCATGTATTATGCCACCCATGGCTGGCTCTCTAAACTGACACCACAGGCTGATCACTCAGCTTGGGAAAGGTGGTGTAATCACCCCTTACTTAGATTGAATATGCTACTTGCCAGTATGCATCTGTTCTTGACATGTAGGGCTGCTAACACTCATATCTATAGCATAGATCGCCGCCGAGTGTTGGGTCCGGATGATTGCACGTTGTTGTCCTGGAAGAGTCTTCAAAGTATCCCGAGATAGGTGGCTCCTCCCCTGGACTACAGTGCGCATGGGCATCGACTCCATCCCCAGATTGTTTTTAGCCATTGTGGCCAAGATGGAGTGTAATAGCGTAAGCGATGTCCATGCTAAATGTTGAATGCAAGAAAGGTCTGCAGCCGCTACGGGCGCCGGGGAGGAGGGCGGGCGATATGAATGTTAGCAGCCCTACATGCCAAGAACAGATGCATACTGGTAAGTAGCATATTTAGTTCGAGGCATGTGGGCTGCTAAATTCATATCTATAGCATAGAATACATAGCAGTCCCTCCATTAACGGCGGCCGCCCGTGCCAGCTGCAGAAGTCTGAAAGAGTGTTTTGAGAACAGCCTGTCCTACAGCTGCCTGCTGTTTGGAATGCACATCTACACAGTAATGTTTGGTAAATGTATGTGGTGTAGACCATGTGGCTGCTCTACAAATGTCTTCCAAAGGAATGTTGCCGAGGAATGCCATGGAGGCCCCCAACTTGCGTGTGGAGTGTGCCCTGGGGGGGACCGTTAAAGTGCGCTTAGCTTTCTGATAGCAAATCTGAATACACTTAACGATCCACCTGGCTATTCCTGCTTTGGAAATGGGGTTGCCTTTGTGCTGGGCTGAGAAGGCAACAAAGAGCTGTTGTGTTTTACGAAAATCTTTTGTTCTGTCAATGTAGTACATTAACGCCCTTTTGACGTCTAGCGTATGGAGCATTCTTTCCGCCACTGTATCAGGGTTTGGAAAGAATGCGGGCAGTTCAATGGTTTGGTTGACATGAAACTGCGACACCACCTTAGGAAGGAACTTGGGGTTTGTGCGGAGCACCACCCTGTTTGAATGAATTTGGATAAATGGCTCTTGTATCGCGAGCGCCTGTAGCTCACTAACATGCCTAAGAGACGTGATGGCAATGAGAAAAGCCACTTTCCATGTCAAGAATTGAATCTCACAGGAATGTAGAGGCTCAAAAGGTGGGCCCATCAGCCTGGTGAGGACCACATTAAGGTTCCATACAGGAGCTGGCGGGGTCCTGGGAGGGATGACCCGTTTCAACCCTTCCAGGAAGGCTTTAATGGCAGGCACTCTGAAAACAGAGAGATGCTGCCTGTTTTGAAGGTAAGCCGCTATGGCGGACAAGTGTATCCGAATGGAAGCGTATGCCAGATTGCATTTGTAAAGATGTAACAAATAGCAGATGATGTTAGGGATGGATGCATCTAGCGGGTTGATATTGTGGCCTGTACAGTAAACGACAAACCGCTTCCATTTAGCTGCATAGCAGGCTCTGGTAGTGGGCTTTCTGGCCTCCCGTATGATGTCCATGCATTCGGGAGGCAGATTAAGGTAGCCAAACTCTAAGACTTCAGGAGCCAGATCGCCAGATTCAGCTGTTTCGGATCTGGATGCTGAATGTCGCCATGGTTCTGCGTCAAAAGCCTGGGTGTGAGGCGCAGCCTTTGATGTGGTACCACGGAGAGTTCTAGAAACGTGGTGTACCATGGTTGGCGTGCCCACGTGGGAGCAACCAGGATGAGCGTCATCGAGTGTTGCTTTAGCTTTCTTGCCACCAGCGGAATGAGAGGTGCTGGGGGAAAAGCGTACGCAAATTTGCCTGACCAGTTCATCCATATCGCATTGCCCTGCGACTGTGGGTGAGGGAACCTGGCGGCAAAGCTGTGGCATTTTGCGTTTTCCCTTGTGGCAAACAGGTCTATCTCTGGATGACCCCACCGCTGAAAGTACGGGCGGAGTACTGATGGATGTAACTCCCACTCGTGCATCTGATGGCTGTACCTGCTGAGCAGGTCCGCCATCTGATTGTCCTTGCCCGGGAGGTGTTCTGCCATGAGGAAGATGTTCCTCTGAATGGCCCACTTCCACATGCTCTGAGCCAGATGAGACAACTGTGGAGAGTGTGTACCTCCCTGCTTTTGGATGTAGTACATGGCCGTCATGTTGTCCGTCCGGATCAACACGACCTTGTTGCACAGATGTACTTTGAAGGACTTGAGTGCCATGAAGATTGCCATCAGTTCTAGGTAGTTGATGTGCATCCTCTTTTGCTGCGTTGTCCATAGTCCCTGCACCGTGTAGTGGAGCACTTGAGCTCCCCATCCCTGGAGAGATGCGTCCGTCGTCAGGATAATCTGTGGCACAGGCTCTTGGAACGGTCGGCCCTTGCAAAGGTTGAGTGGAGTCCACCAATGCAGAGAGTTGTATGCCCGACCGGTCACCAACACTAGGTCTTTCAACTGTCCCTGAGCCTGAGTCCACTGATGTGCCAAGCACTCCTGGAGCGGACGCATATGCAACAGTGCGTGCGGGACTATGAAGATGCAGGAGGCCATCATGCCTATCAACTGCATGAACACTCTCGCTGGAAGGGAGTGTTGCGGTCTGAACCTTTGGATGAGCGACTGGATGTTGTCGATTCTTGCTGGGTTCGGCTGAGCTGTGGCAGCCAGAGTATTTATCGTCGCGCCCAAATACTGCCGCACGTGGGCTGGCTGAAGGTGCGACTTTGGATAGTTTAGAGAAAATCCCAGACTGTGAAGGAGGTGAATGGTGTGGGACATGTCTGCGGCGCACTGTTGAGCAGACTTGGCCTGAACGAGCCAGTCGTCCAGGTAAGGATAGACATGTATGTTCTGCCTCCTGAGGTGCGCCGCCACTGTCGCCAGACATTTCGTGAACACTCTGGGGGCAGTGGTCACTCCGAAGGGCAGGACCTTGAATTTGTAATGCCTGTTTTGGATGGTGAACCTGAGGTACTTCCTGTGGGATGGATGGAGTGGTATGTGAAAGTAAGCATCCTTGAGGTCCAAGGTTGCTAGGAAGTCTCCCTGGTTTAGCAATGGAAGAACCTGCTGCAGCGTCAACATGTGAAAGTGTTCTGAAAGAATGTACTGGTTCAGAGGCCTGAGGTCCAGAATGGGTCTGAGTGAGCCGTCCTTCTTTGGGATTAAGAAGTACAGGGAATACACCCCTGTGCCTTCTTCCTCCACTGGCACGAGCTCTATTGCGCCTTTTTGCAGCATGACGAGTACCTCCTGCTGCAATAAGTGCAAGTGCTCTGCTGACATAGGACGGTGCTTTGGTGGTATGTTGGGTGGAGTGGACGTTAACTCCAAACAATAGCCGTACTGGATAAGTGTCCTTACCCACCTGTCTGTGGTGATGGACTTCCAGACTGGCAGGAACTGTTGGAGTCTCCCCCCGACAGGTGTTGGATGGTCGGGGGGCAGTGACAGGTAGTCACTGTTTGTTGGTGGCAGAGGAACGGGAGCTGTTGTTGCCTCTGCCTCTGCCCTTGGCGCTGTTTCCACGGTAACCTCCTCTACCCTGCTTGGGGTACGAGGATTGCGCCCCACCTTTATTGAATGGCGTCTGCTGTGCCAAGTGTCCTCTGGTAACACCCCGATTGCCTGAGCGACGAAAAGTGTTCCCTCTGAATTGCTGAGACTGGAGAGCACCCATGGATTTGGCCGTCTCAGTATCTTTTTTGATTTTTTCGAGGGTGGTGTCAACCTCTGGGCCAAATAACCTGTCTGGATTAACTGGCTGGTTCAGGATAGTAGTCTGGATCTCCGGCTTGAACCCTGAGATGCGGAGCCATGCTTGACGCCTCAACATCACGCTAGTGTTGATTGCTCTCGCTGCTGTGTCCGCAACGTCGAGCGCACATTTTATCGCAGCGTTGGAGATGAGCTTGCCCTCTTGTATAAGCATCTCCGCTCCCTCTTTAAACTGGTCTGGAAGGTGTTGCAAGTTGTTCTAGGGTGTCATAATGTGCCCTATCGTATCTGGCCAACAGCGCTTGCGTGTTGGAGATGCGCCATATGTTGGCTGCTTGAGCTGCCACCCTATTCCCAGATGCCTCCAGCACTTTTGACTCTTTGTCCGGGGGAGGAGCTTCACCCGTCGTTTGAGAATTCGCCCTCTTGCGGGCATTAGAGACCACCAAAGAGTCTAAAGGCAACTGGCCCCGTATGTAAGTTGGGTCTCCAGGTGCGGCTCTGTATTTCTTTTCGATTCTGGGGTTGACAACCCTTGCTCTAGTTGGTTCCTTGAAAATGTCTGTTTTTTATAAAAAGAGAAATGCTGGCCCTGCGATTTTTGATAGCTATATTTTGAGCAACAAACCAAATCCTTGTTATGATTTGTATGGTCGAATTTATTTAAACCATTTACTTTTTCATATAAATCTCATTAAGTTAAAGCATTGATTGCATGAGAAAAACACTACGTACATACAATTTATACAAAAACATTTGACAAAGAATTTTAACAAAAATACATAAATACATATAACAAAATGACATCCAATCATTTAGTGTACATAAATATACAAATACGGTCATACGAGAAGCATCAGTCGTTATGTAGTATTAAGCAATGAAGCTATTTGCAGTAAGGAAAAGAAAACAAAATGAATTGTAACAAATACAAATTTTCAATTGTCTGATAAATAAACTTGAATTCTTTCTGCTATTGCCAATTCCTTTCTGCTATTGCCGACGCGTTTCGAACTCGCTCTGGCATTTGGCAAGTTCTCATCAGGGCTTTCTCGTATTATTCTTCTTTATTTTCAAGTTGGCAGCGGGTTTTCAATTTTCAAGAGATCTTATTCAATCAATGTAGATTCGGTTCTTCAAACCAGTAGTCTGCACTTCTGTTTGGTAAATATTTGAAACAGCCGTGCGTGGGACAAAAATCAGCTCCAACCCGCCAGCCGGCGGTGGACACGTCTTATTGCACCTTATTGTTGGCGCTTGGGCTGTTTGAATGCAGTTCCCCTGTTTTTCTAACTTCTAGCCGGTTTCAGTTCGTTTTTATATTCGTTTTTATGTTCTAAATGTTGGTGATCTTGAAGAAACACACGCTCCCAAGTGCACTCCAAACCAATCCAGGATTGGTTTGGAGTGCACTGCAAATAGCTTCATTGCTTAATACTACATAACGACTGATGCTTCTCGTATGACCGTATTTGTATATTTATGTACACTAAATGATTGGATGTCATTTTGTTATATGTATTTATGTATTTTTGTTAAAATTCTTTGTCAAATGTTTTTGTATAAATTGTATGTACGTAGTGTTTTTCTCATGCAATCAATGCTTTAACTTAATGAGATTTATATGAAAAAGTAAATGGTTTAAATAAATTCGACCATACAAATCATAACAAGGATTTGGTTTGTTGCTCAAAATATAGCTATCAAAAATCGCAGGGCCAGCATTTCTCTTTTTATAAATTATTCTATGGTCCAGCTGACCCTGTGTCCCGGGACCTAACTCCTTATTTTTTGAAAATGTCTGTGGCATGCTTCAGGACCCCTTTTAGCATAGGAAGAGTTTTCACAGTTTTTTCTGCAGCAGAGAAAGTATCAAATAGAAAGTCAACTTCCACAGGGTCAGCATGCATTTCCACCTTATGGTTCATAGCTGCCCTTTCAATCAAGGCATTAAATGCCGCAGAGTCTTCAGTTGGAGACGTTTTCACGCCATAAACCTGAGGGTCATGGACAACCTGCTGGTCTCCTTGATCACCAGTGTCCATCCACGAGTCCTGTTGCTCATCAGGGTCTGTGTTTGCAGGAAAACTATACTCCTCATCTTGCTCACCCCCTTCTCCATCTGAGCAAGTGGGTGAAGGCGTTGCACTCCTCCTAGGGTGTGGGAGAAGTTGCTCAACCAGTACTGGTGCCTCTGGTGCTGGTCTCTTCCGCTTCAGAGGAATCACAAACTATTCAAGGGGCTGGGATGTGATTTTCCTCTTGTATATCGTGAGTTTTCCAGTGTCGGCGTCGATGATATGCGCCGACTGCTCCTCTAGCACAGGTTGTCGATGACTTAAACCTCCACCCGGGTGAGTTTGCGTCGACACTGCAGAGTCCTTGGTCACCATTCGTGGTGAAAAGGCCTTAGGCGGTAGAGTGTAGAGGAACGGCATGGAAGCCTTTTTCGGTGGGGCCAACGTCTTAGGTGCTGAAGGTGTCTTCGGCTCCGACACCGACTCCTTGTCCCGTATCCGCTTGAGGGAGTCCGAGACCTGCTTCGTAAAGGAAGCGGATGGTTTCGTCGACCCGACCGATGACCTCGATCCACCTCCAGGGGAAGACCCGAGCGTCGATGACTTCGGTTTCGTCGCTTGAGGCGCTGGCGCGTCGCCGACTGAAGCGCCACGATCAGCTTCCACGGTCGCAGGCGTAGACGCCGACCGCTTCAGATCGACAGCCTTTGCCTTTGGCGTCAGGACTCCAGACTTCGGCTCGGTGCCCTTTGCCGACTTTGTCTCGACGGCCCCCTTGGCTTTTGGATCGGCAGCCTTGCCCGCTGGAGGTTCGATAGTCTTCTTTGACTTCGATTCGACCACCTTGCCGGATACCGGCTCGACGACTTTCTTCGAGCTGTGTTCCTTGACCACTTTCGGAACCTTTGCCGGGTCGATAGCCTTTTTAGACTTTGAGGCCTCCGAAGACGACGGCGTCGATGGCGGAGCAGACGTCTTTGGTTTCGATGGCATGTCGTCCATCTTTGTTTTCGTCGACACCGATGTTGTTAGTTTCGGTTTCGATTTCGTTAATGGCGGCACTGCTAAAGTGTCCGTAGCCGGGCCGGAAGGCGGAGCCGTGGATCGAGGTGTAAGGTCATGGGTAAGGCCGTGTGGCGATCCCGTGACCTGAGCCATTGTAAGAGTACGAACGGGGCATAGCTCTTCCTCCGAGCTATCTTCCATGGCCCCATATGCTTCTTCGTCGTCCCCTACCTCATCGACGTTTTCCTCTAGGTCTAGGCCTTCGACGTCTGCTCCGTAGTCGTGCTCGACCTCCGCCGATGTAGGTGAAATTTGCAGGTGATGCTCTAGCTCGTCTGCTTCAGGGTTTTCGAAGATGTCGTCCGGCGCCGGGGCCGACCGCTGGGCCTCGAGGCGCGCCACGTGCCGAAGCTTGATCGTCTTCTTCGATCTAAATCTCGAACAGGTCATACAGTTGGCCTCGTCGTGGTCCGGCGACAGGCACTTGTTGCACACCGGGTGTACGTCGATGTGTGGGTACTTCGAACCACACACGGGACAGTTCCTGAACGGACTCCGTTCCATGCCGTCGAAAGTCTTGCTGCGGTGACAGGGCCTCGATGACCGAAGAGTCACCCGACTCCTCAGATATCAGACTCGACGAGTTGGAGTATACACGAGACCGAACGCGAACAATACCGACGGGGTAAAAGAAGGCCTTTTGGCCTTGAAAAGTTTTTTATATCGATTCCGAACAGGAGATGTCGAAATCACATCCGAACCCAATGGCGGAAAAAAACAATCTGGGGATGGAGTCGATGCCCATGCGCACTGTAGTCCAGGGGAGGAGACACCTATCTCGGGATACTTCGAAGACTCTTCCAGGACAACAACGTGCAATCATCCAGACCCAACACTAGGCGGCGATCTATGCTATAGATATGAATTTAGCAGCCCACATGCCTCGAACATAGTATACCTATACATATAGACACATACACCTATAAGTCACTCCTATGGTAGGCCTCGACAATCCTGGAAGCAGAGTGCTTGGATTTATGTGAGAGGGTGCCCTAGCATGAGCTGAGCCCCTCTGCAGCTTTCGGAATCATCTCCTTATAGCTGTTCTATGACATAGCCATACCATATACTCTTAAGTGCATTATAATCCTCGTGGTTAATGCTAAATTTGGTTTGGCTTTATCAAAACATGTTGTGTAAGGTGTCAAACAATTTGGAATACTACCCCCCTCCCCCGCAAATTCGGGCGGCGGGGGTAGCATTCCACCCTTCTAGAGGAAAAAGACATGTAGGTTACTGCTTTACCCGGTTAAAGTTAAACAGAGCCTCAGCATCACAAATTGGATGCTGCTGCCACAGACACGAGTCTGACCACCTGGTGCTGGGGGAAACTCCGGCAAGGGCGGCCTGGACAATAGGTTTCCTGTCCAGGGAGGTGCCAGCACCTTCCCAGACAGGGGTTATGTGTATTGGGGCAGGGAGGGCTGCATTCAGTGAATGCATCTAGACATTGCCTGGGGCACACAAGGTGCTCCATGCATAGCCCGGTTCAAACCAGTTGCTGGGGCAGTCCAGCCCCAGCTCTGGCTCGAAACTGGACAAAGGAAAGGGGTGTAACCACCCCCTTCACAGGTACACCCATAGGAGGGACCTAGGCAGGTAATCCAGCCCCTTAGCTTAGTATAAGTATAGGAGCTGTGTCCCCAGGACTTTAGATTATCCTGGAAAGAAACTTTGATACAGAACTTTTGGACCTTCGACATTCTATCCTGACTAGAAGACAGAAGACATCTCCCTTGTGGTCAAGGAGTGACCACCCCGTGCAAACAGGCACCACCAGTAACTTGCCGGTCTGCTTTGTCGACGCTCCCGCCAGAACCCGAAGATTAAGCGACACAGAAACTGGACTCTGAGACTTCTCCAACTCCGACCCACATCCACAGCAAACCTGAGACCCGTGGCGGACACGAGAGACGTGGGACCGGACACCCTGGACATCCTGCATTTTGCTAACTGCTCGACTACCGAGGTACCCTCGCAGTTGTGCATTGGGGTACGAGAAGCCCCAGACCCGAGCGCCATTTGCACCGAAGCTCAGCCCTTCACACTCCACAAGTGCCGCGTGGGGCCTGCTCTTGCATTTCAGCTCGACGCGTCTTCCCGGTTCCTTGCCCGTTGGTTAGTGAGAACCCTGAAGACTTTCTTTTTTAACTAAACTGCTTTCCTGGTTGCTCCAGGCTTGCTCCAGCTTCCCGTCAAAGGAGAAGCGCCACAGACCTTGCTGGTCTGCAACAGAGCCAATCTCGTCATCCTATGTGGGTTGCGGTTGCCAAGGCTTGTTGGGTCCAATCCGGATACCGACTCCGCAGTCAACTAGATCCATCGTGGGACAGCTCGTATCCAGCTCCTGGTCATCGTCGATGCCTCCTGGACCTCGTGGCTGAAGAGACAAGTTCACCTTCTTCACCTTCAAGCATGCAACATCGCCTGCTTCCTTCCTGGTCACTGGCTAGTGACCCAGACTCTGTCCCCTCTGCTTTCAGGTTCTTCACTTCACCGATCCACCCTTGGATCCACCCGGACACTTTTCCTCTGGTCACGTGCAGCACTTCTTTGCAGATCTCCATAGAAAACGACGACGAAACCCAACACCAAAAGGCACCTATGCACCCGGCTTCCCTGGGTGAGGTAACACGAGTACTCCGGTGCTCCCTGACTCCCGAAGTGTCTTAGTCTAAAGGGGTTTTATCGTAGTCCATCCGGAAGTGTCCTTAAACAGTAACTTTGTAACCTCTTCGTTTCCCATTGTAAGTCAATGGTAACTCGCGACTGTGTTTAGACACTGCACGCGTCTCCCGTGGGCCTCCTACTTCCTAACCTTTGGTTGTTTAGTGTAGCCCGAGCGTTTCTAAAGGCCCTAGGCCTGCTGACTAACTCTCACGTGGTTCTTATACCACTTCTTTAGTATATGGTCTGTGAGGCCCCTAGGGTATAACTGTATTTGTGCAACTTATTGTATGCTAATTGAGTAACTCGTGATGTACTTCGATCTCTGACCTCATAAAGAGTGCAGAGGGGTTGTGTTTAGAATAAATACATATATATTTGATATGTACCTTGTGTGGTGTCCTTTCATTTGGTATTCAAGGGATTATAATTGGTAAAACAGCTTGCTTCACATGCTCTCTGAAGTCTTAGCCTAAGACTGCTGGTCCATGCTACCACTAGGATAGCTTGTCTTTAAGGTTGACTTCACAACCACCATCAATAAGGGTCGATTAGACTGGTGCAAGGTGCCCACTAGAATAGTAGACATCATATGTCAGGCTAACTTCTCACATTGAGTAACAAGCTTAAAGCCCCAAGTCCCTCTCTGACTGGCATGATTAGCAATGATTTAGGCTAGTTGAGGGCTGGATTGAGTCTGGCTTTCAATCATTGGCTCCGGAAAGTGGCACCACACAGCTTCTGTCAAAAGTGCCTAGCTCTTGGATCACCTCGTCCCTAAAAAAATCGAAATTAGCTTGTAAACGTAAAGAGAGGCTATGGAGGATAAATTACTGTCCAGCAGCCAAAGCAGACTATAAAGCAGAACTAGGGAACTATCATAGAGAAATTAAAATAGCAAAAAAGCCTATTTTGAGGCAAAAATTCTAAAGGTAAGCAATTATTCTAGAGAAATTTTAAAAATGGTGGTCTTTCTCCGCGTCAGAAGCTGGTTCTAATGAGAAACCGCCCTCTGAGGAATGGTATAAGATGCTCGCCTCATTCTTCCAGAAAAAAATGGATTCTATCCAGGCCAGCCTCCCACCACCTACGGTGGGATATGACACATCAGGCCCTGCCTTAGACGTGGTCAATTACCAGGAAAAACGTAATGACAATTCACCCTTTACTATAGAAGTATGTTCCCTGAACTTTTTCGACCCGATCTCTCTGGAGGACTCTTTAAGGGCCCTAAAATGCCTTAAATATGGCTCTCTGTTGGACCCTGCCCCCGCTTCCATTCTGGAACTGGGAGCAGAAGCAATAAACCCACCCATGAACCAGCTATTAAATGCCTCCCTCTCGTCTGCCACGGTTACCACTAAATGGAAACAGGCTAATGCTATTCCACTGCTAACAAAGGCCCAGGCTAATCCCTCTGACCCGTTCAACTTTAGGCCTATCTCCCTGCTTGCGGCCTTCTGGAAGCTCCTTGAGAAACATGTGAACCAGCAGCTACCATCCTTTCTTGAAAATAGTTGCCTACTTCACCCTAGCCAGTCATGCTTTCACCATAACCACAGCACGGAAAACGCTCTTCTAGAAGTGGTTGATTCCATCCGGCTAAGTCAGGAGACAGGCGAGAGAGCGTTGCTGATCTTGCCTGATCTATTGGCCGCTTTCAATTCGGTCTCGCACCAGATGCTCCTGACTCGGCTCCACTTGACTCCGCATCAGTGGTTTGGCCTGGAAATGGCTGGCATCTTTTATAGAGGGGAGGGGGCACGAGTTCTGGTGTCATCCCTATTCAGCGTCATCTTGCTTATTGAAGGCTGGTGTCCCGCAGAGTTCGGCCTTGAGTTAAACCTTGTTTAACATCTACCTTACAACCCTGGCCACGATGGTTGAATCATTGGGGGCCAAAATTGTGTCCTATGCAGATGACAAGCAGCTGTTTATGCGGAAGGAAAACGAGAGATGTCCTGGTATACTAAATAGTTCCTGCCTCTCAGCTGTTTTCGGATGGTGGGCTGCGAACCAGTTGCAATGTAATGCAGGAAAGACAGACCTACTCTTTTTTGGCAAGGGTACAGAGACGCCACCTCAGGTCTTCTGGCCAGCTGACGCACCTGTCCCCACGGCAAACAACTTGGTGGTGAAAACCCTGGGTTTCAAATTTGATAAACGGTTGTTGTTCTGTGCCCAAGTTAACGAAGTAGTAGGCACCTGTTTTGCTCTGTTGCGCCTTCTGCAGACATTTCTATTCTTTCTGTCTAAAGCTGCCAGACAACAGGTGACTCAAGCCCTGATCCTATCCAGGCTGGATTACGGGAATGGCCTCTATCTGGGCATGCCTAGTTATTTGCTGGACAGGCTTCAACTTCTCCAGAATGCAGAAGCCTGTACCATCTTTGAACTCCCTTGGAATGCGCATGTGTCCCACCTCCTGCGGAGCCTCCACTGGCTCTCAGTAAGGAAAAGAATAATCTTTAAGACTATGCTCGTAACACTCAAAGAATGAACTTCAGACCGATGGTTGTATATAAAATTCTTTTAGTTATTTTATTTTCTAGAACCAAGTAATCCTGGCACAGGTAAGCAATAAACACAGCAGTAATGCAGTTTGTAAAGTTTGAATTGTAATTGTATATGCACCTTGTTTTGACTTACAGTATGGTTGCACAGAAATGCAACACTTTGTAAAAACAGTACATAGACACAAATGGGATTTTCAGTAAAATACCAGGTAAGTTACTTTTTGGATTACTTTTCTTACTCAGTGTAGTATACCTGTATACTACACTGGGACATTTCCTGTAAACAGGTAAGTAAAAGCGTTTTTGTTAAACAGTACAATTTTAAAGAATTTCTTTAGGTTTTCAAACTCCACACTTTTAAACTTTTCCATGAAAAACAGTCAATGTTACCCTAAGGAGAAAAACAGTGTTATCTGTTTTCAGGCAAGTTTTTGGTAGTGGGATTTGAGGTTCTGGGGGTAGACTCAGGTGTCCCCTAGGGTCGAGGATCCACTCTAGTTACACCCTCAGCGGCACTAGGGTGACTGGGTGCAGAGGGCTGAGGCCCAATGTTATCCAATGTGGGATAGGAGGCCTACGGTTGGTGGCTGCGGACGAGCAGGCCTCTTGGTTGTGGGAGCCAAGCTCCTAGACTTTAGCTTAGGGCAAATGGGGAAACAAAGTAGCACCAAAGGTGCACCCTCAGCGGCACTAGGGGTGCAGGGTGCTGTTTCGACGTCGGATGCCGTTTTTGCAATGGGGAACCTCCGGTTTGCAAAGGCACAGCAGGGTTGAGGACGAAGGTCTTCTGGGTGCGACAACCATTTTGAGAGGTAAGTTGGGAAGTTGGGGGTTGGTTAGGCACCGTCTGATTGGCCACCCAAGGCCGTGGGGCGTTGGGTGCAGGGGTGCTTTTTGGGGTCAGATCTTCTTACCAGCTCGTGGTCGCAGTTGGGGGGACCTTCCGGATTTAGGCTGCAGGCATCAGCTGAAGGTTTGAGGCAGGTCAGGGGTCGCCAAATCTAGGGTTAGGATCACCAGGGTGACCTCCTCGTGGTGTTTGCCCACTTGAGCTCGGGCCGTGGACAGCAGGTGTAGGGTAGTGCTTATTCTCTGTGTCCGGCCAGAGGTTGCAAATGAACAAATCAGTTTTGACGGTAGACACAGTCTTTGTGGTTGAAGGCAGGAAGGTTCTCCGGAGTTTTTGAGGTTGCTGGCTACAGGACACACCGGGATTTCGCAGGAGCGGGTTCGAGGTGGAGACAGGCCTGTAGGGCTGGAGCCAAGTCAGTGGGCGTCTTCCTCTTGTTAGCTTTGCCACGGCTGTTCGGTCCTTCTTCTTTTCTTGTTGCAGGTTCTGGTCTGAGGAAGCAAGGTTCAGGGGTGCCCCTAAATACTAGATTTAGGGGCGTTACAGGTAGGTAAAAAGGTTGGAACCAATGGGTCCCTTCCCTGGGGTGGGTACTCCCCCTATTATGCCACCCTCCAATGGTAGAGGGGCATAAGCCTTTTCCTGGTTAGCTGATTCCCCCCATCTGCAAGATGGCAGGGACTGAGAGTTGTGCTTCACCTCGCCTCCCCCACCTGAGGGGTGGAGTTGGCAGTAGTGGTCACACCTCTCTTCCACACTTGTTTTTCCTGCCAGTTCTCCCGCCCAAAGTGGGGGTCAGAACCAGTGGGGACCAATTGCTGAAAGCAGCTAGTGGCCTTGGTAAGCTTGCAAATGCGAAAAGCCTTTGAAGCTTCCCCTTCGTGAACCCTGTCCATCCTGGGGGGAGAAGGTTTGGCACCTGGTATCAGGATGTGCATTATTTCAGGCCCCAGAGAGCAAAAGGCTCTCGACCCAAGGGTCAGGAAACATGTCTGGTTGTGGCAGCTGAAAGAACAAGTTACTTACCTTCGGTAACGATATATCTGTAAGAAACAGTAGTTAGTATTAGATTCCTTACCTTAGAATATCCCCAGGCGTCAGACTGGAGCCGAAATTTTTGCGTAGCAGTACCCTTGCGCGTCGGTAGGCGTCGTCTGCGGCTCCGCGTCCGTCGTCGTGGGCGCCGTGATGACGTCGTCGGAGTACTTAGACGCCGCCTCCGCGTGCTGATGTCAGTTCTTAGACACAGCTTTTCCGCGCCAGAAACGCAGAGCCATGTTAAAAACCAACACTGGTGCCATTGAAACTAGGGCCCTGAAAGGGGAAGACCTTAATCCTAGATATAGGTTCGCCGAACGGGGAGGATGGGTGGGGCGGTAAGGAATTTATTTTATTTATTTATTTATTTTGAAAGTTTTATATAGCGCAAACAAGATCTTTGCAGATATCAGAGCGCTTTACAAAGCCGGGAGTACAACCATAGAGTGAGTAGCAGGTCATTAGGTATAGCGAAATTAAACGTAATAAGTGAGATGGGTAGGTATGTGAGGGAGCAAAGTAGAACAGGTACATCAATAATGCAAATATTACAGATGAATGTGTGCATAGGTAGGTAGGTCAATAATACAGGTGAGACACATAGTCGTAGAGTTCGAGCAAAATAATACAGATCGGTGTAGAGTCTTTACAGATCCACGTTAATAGGTCAAGTGTATTTGGCCATGAGAATAGCTTTTACTTCTTTCTTAAAAAGTGTGATGGAGGAGATGAGCCTGGTTTCAGGAGGAAGTGAGTTCCAGATCCTGGGTGCCATTCCTGAGAAAGAGCGTTTATAAGTTTTTTCCTTCCGGAATCTTCGAGGTTTTAGCAGAAGATTGTTTGTGCCTCTAGTGTTTCTAGATCCGCCAGAGATTGACAGCTTCTGAGTGAGGTATCCGGGAGAGCTCAGGTGTACAGCTTTGTGTGTCATGCAGGCGATTTTCAGATGTATTCTGGCTTCAAAAGGCAGCCAGTTCAAGGATTTCAAGTAAGGGGAGATATGCGAGTGTTTTTTTGACCCAGTGATGAGTCTCGCGGCAGCGTTTAGAGAAGCTCTTAGGAGTGCAGTAGTGGTTAACGGGAGACCGCAGAGGGCGATGCTGCTGTATTCAATTCGCGGGATTACTAGTGCTTGTACTGCAGTTTGGAAGTCTTTGGCTGGTAGGAAGGGTTTAAGTTTCCTCAGGGTATTGATTTGGAAGTTCGCTCCCTTAGTAGCCTTGCTGATATGATGCTGCATGTTGAGATTGGAGTCGAGAGTTATGCCTAGGGATTTTGCTGAATCCACTATGGTGGGTTGGACATTGAGTGCAGTTAGCTGTTTAAGCCAGGTTTGAGTGGTAGAAATCTTCGCGGGAGGTGAGATCAGAAGGAATTCTGTTTTCAGAGCATTGAGTTTGAGATGATTATCAGCAAGCCAGGATTGGGTGCTTCTGATCGTTGAGTTCAGGAGTAGAATGTCATTAGGGGATTGTAATTTGAGATATAGTTGGGTGTCATCTGCGTACATGTGAAAAAGTACATTGGATGCTTGTAGCAAGGTGGTGAGAGGTTCCATAACTAGGTTGAACAAAGTTGGTGATATGGAGGATCCTTGGGAGACGCCTAACGAAACAGGTATTGGCGAGGACATCAGGTTGTTACTCTTGAATTTCTGCGACCTGTTGTGTAAAAAGGAGGTGAACCACTTGAGAACAGTCCCAGATAGACCCATTCTTGTGTTCAAAAGATCGAGTAAATTCTCATGTTTAACAGTGTCGAATGCTGAAGAGAGATCAAGAAGGATGAGGAGGCAGGTATCATTTTGATCTAGGATTTGAAGTGCGTCGTCAACTATGTGGGTCATCGCAGTTTCAGTACTGTGCCCTGCTCGGAAGCCTGATTGATGCGGGTTGAGGAGATCAAACTGATCAATGTGTTTAGTCAGTTGTAGTTGTGCGCATTTTTCCAATAGTTTGGCGAGAGTGGGAATATATGTGATGGGACGGTAGTTGTTTAAGTCGGATGGGTCGGCAGTAGGTTTCTTTAGCAAAGGTGTGACTTGTCCAACTTTGAGGGAGTCAGGGATTGTTCCTTCTTGGAGCGAGCTGTTGATAATTTTAGTCCAGAGTGGAAGGAGCAATGGAGTGAAATCTTTGACAGCGTTAGCAGGGAGGGGATCCGTGAGGTGATTGGAAGGTTTCAAGGTGCTGAGCAGTTTGCCTATTTCTTCTTCGGAGTAGGTTTCAAAGGATGATCATGTTGCATTGTTTTTAGGTTCGGTGAGTGTTATGCAGTTGGGTGTGGTGTAGAGGCTTGCATCAGTGCGGAGATCACTCTTTATGTTGTCAGTTTTTTGGGTAAAGAAAGCGGCGAAGTCTTCACAGGAGGGTGCTTCGCACAAGGTATTGAGAGGTTGGGGTTGTTCCTTGGCTTGTGTTCTGATTAGCTCAAACAGTTTTCTTGGACGTTTTTTTGCTTGGTCGAGCTGGAGGCTGAAGAAGTTTGCTTTTGAGCGCTTAATTTTCCTGAAGTAGGCGTTTCTCTTTTTCTTCAGGGTTTTCAGGTGCAGTGCAGAGGGAGCTGTTCTCCAGGTGCGCTCCGCCATTCGCATGGCTCATCTATCTTCATTGAGACTCCTGTCGTACCATGGATTGGAGATTTTAGCGGAGACTCTTTTTAGCTGCATGGGAGCAGCCTCATTAATTATTGAGGTCATGGCGTTGAGATAGTGGTCAGTCAAGGATTGGACATCTGTAGCGCCCGTAGGAGGGAGCAGGAGGTCGCGGCTGTTCGGGGGTAGGGAGTATGGATTTAGTTTTTTCAAGTCTCTTTTCCAGACTTTAGGTCTGGAGGATTGAACCGTGTTGAGTTTGATTTTTTCATTGATGTGGAATGTGACAATATGATGGTCTGACCAGTCACAGGGTTGGATAGACTCAAGTTGAATAGCGTCCTCTTTGGCTATGATAAGGTCGAGGATAGAACCTTTCTCGTGGGGCGGGCTGTTGCATAATTGTGTGAGGTCCAGGGCGTTGAGGAAGCTTTTAAGACTATTTACCACCGTATCATTGTGATCGTTCCAGTGGAGGTTGAAGTCACCAACGTATATTTGGGTGGGCTGTCGTCCGGCGTTGGTTGAGATCATGTCCATGATTTGTTGGGCGAAGGTGAGGTTGTCTCTGGGTGGGTGGTAAATGCCGTGAAGAGAGCATATCGGTTTGCCATTACTGATAATATCGAGGCAGATGTATTCGTAGGAAGTTGGGGAGGGTAGGGAAGGTGCGGAGACTTTCAGAACAGAAAGGCTGTTCCTGTATATGCATGCGATTCCACCACCTATCTTGCCAGACCTGTCAAGCCTAATGATGTGGTAGTTGGGGGGAACCAGAATGTCCATTATAGGTGTAGAAGATTCGGTTAGCCAGGTTTCAGTCAAGATGATTAGGTCCAGGTCCAATGTTAGGATGAGATCAGCGATGGCGGAGGAGTGTCTAGAAGCCGATCTGCAGTTTAGGAGAGTGCATTTGAGACAGGGTGTGTCAGGGGAGGTAGAGGGTACTAGAGAGAGGGGGACTTTTCTAAGGTTATTCGGGACGGAGGTTCTGTTGTTTAGTGTGGAGGGTCTACGGGGATTTGAGTGTATCGTGGGAATGGGGAGGTGCAAGGCGGTTGTGGTGTTTAGGGGAGCTGGGTCGTAGGAGCGGAGGAGGGTGAGAGTGTCGAAATCCGAAAGAGGGTTGCATGTGCGACAGGGGCGGTTGTTGCGATTATGGGCAGGGATCGCGGTCCAGTGTGGGCGGCGGGTGCGGTTGTTGCGATTGTGGGCATGGATCGCGGTCCTGTGTGAGGGATGTAGCTTGGGCGCGTCATCAGGACGGGTGGAGAGCAAGTTGAGAGGGGGCGTAGTGGTGAGTGAGGTGTGTCTAGGTGGTGTGATGAGTATCTCTTTGATGGTGTGAATGTCTTCTTTGATGGTGTGAATGTCTTCTTTGAGTTGGAGGAGGGAGGACATAATCTTGTCCAGCGTGGGATAAGTGTTAGTGCTGGGGGTGGAAGTCATGGGTGAGTGGCTGACCTGGGAGTTATCGTGCGGGTGGGGGGGTGGGTTGGTGTTCATGCGGGGCTCCGTGGTGTAGGCGTACAGGTTGGTGTTAGGGAGGCGAGAGGGTATGGGGGCGATGGGGGTGGAAGAAGTACGGAGGATGTTGGTGGCGTAGAGAAGGGAATTCGTGGCAGGCGGAGAGAGCGGGGTGGAAGTGGAGTGTATGATGGTGGTGATGGGGGAGCCTGAAGGGTAGTGAGGGCTAAGAGTGGGGGGGGGAAATGGGGTTGGAGATGGTCCTGTCGTGGGGAGGGGGAGTTATAATAATAGATGTGGTGTGCTCTGCGTGGTTAGTTAGCGGATGGTAGTGGGGACTGAGAGAGGGGGGGGACAAAGGGTAGGATTTGTCGTTGTGCGTGTCGTTCTGGTGCTGATCTAGGTTAAAGTGGTTGTGGGTGAAAGCTGTGATGTAATACTAACTACTGTTTCTTACAGATATATCGTTACCGAAGGTAAGTAACTTGTTCATCTGAAAGAAACAGGTTAGTATTAGATTCCTTACCTTAGAATAGATAACCCAGCAATACCAACCCCGGTGGTGGGTCTGCGAACCAATAATCACACCAGAAAGTCCTGGAGGACGGAACGGCCAAAGAAGCCATCCCTCCGGACTTGGCTGTCCAGGCAGTAGTGTCTTGCAAACGTGTGCAGGGATGCCCACGTAGCCGCCTGACAGATGTCCTGCAAGGGGACTCCCCGGCCCAGGGCAGTGCTAGCCGCCGTGGCCCGAGTGGAATGGGCTCTCAGCCCAACAGGAGGCTCCTTCTTCGCCAATGAGAAACATGCCTTGATACACAAGACAACCCACCGAGAGATGGTCCTCTTGTGCACCGTCCGTCCCTTCTTAGCGCCCACGTAACCAACAAAGAGTTGGTCATCCACCCGGAACTGGCGTGTGTGATCTAGATGGAACTAAATCGCATGTTTTGGGTCCAGACGGTGGAGCCGCTCTTCCTCTTTAGAGGGATGCGGTGGTGGAAAGAAGGTGGGCAAGGTGATAGACTGCCCGATATGGAAGGCCGTGACAACCTTGGGCAGGAAAGATGGCCTAGTCCGCAACACAACCTTGTCCGGATGGACAGAAAGGAAAGGGGGTTTGGATGAAAGAGCCTAGAGCTCACTCACTCTCCTGGCAGAGGTGATGGCAACCAGGAAAGCAGTCTTCAGAGTAAGAAGGCGGAGAGGACAGTTGTGAAGTGGCTCAAAGGGAGCGCACATCAGAAAGGTAAGAACAAGTTTCAAGTCCCACTGAGGCATCACAAACGGAACAGGAGGGAACATGTGTGTGATGCCCTTCAGAAAACGAGTTTCAATAGGGGACTTGAACAAAGAAGGTTGATCAGGCAGCCTTAGAAAGGCTGAAAGGGCAGAAAGGTAGCCCTTGATAGTGCCCAGAGCAGAGCTCTGCTGGACAAGAGGAAGAAGGAAGCGAAGAACCTCAGAAAGAGGTGCGGAAAGTGGATCCACAGCCTTTGTTGTACACCATGCCACAAATTTATTCCACCTGCAGGCGTATACCGACTTAGTGGAGGGACGCCTGGCTGCCAGAATGACATTACAGACTTCAGGAGGCAAGTCAAAAGGCCTCAACTGTTGCCGCTCAATCTCCAAGCATGGAGGTGGAGACTGGACAGGTTCGGATGGAGGACCGTCCCCTGCTGCTGCGACAGAAGGTCCTCCGGAAGAGGCAGACGAACCGGGGGATCGACTGACATACTGAGTAGCTCGGGATACCAGTATCTTTGCGCCCAGTCCGGAGCCACAAGGATGACTTGGGCACGGTCGCGTTTGGTCTTCTTCAGCACTCTGGGCAGAAGTGGTATAGGTGGAAAGGCGGTCTGTTGTACGCAACTCCACGCGCGACGAAAAGCGTCTCCGAGCGAGTGCCGCCTTGGAAATTCCAACGCACAGAACTGATGACATTGCGTGTTCTCTTCGGTGGCGAATAGATCTAACCACGGCTCTCCCCACTGCTGAAAGAGGCTGTGCGCCACGTCCGAGTGCAGACGCCATTCGTGATCCATCATGCACCGACGGCTGAGCTCGTCCGCCCAGGCGTTCAGAGAACCTGCCAGGTGTTAAACCACCAGGGTCACGCCCTGATGTTCCAGCCACTGCCAGAGGCGCAGAGCCTCCTGGCAAAGGGTCCACGAACCCACCCCGCCCTGTTTGTTGCAGTACCACATGGCGGTGGTGTTGTCCGTGAACACCTGCACTACACACCCCCGGACAGAAGGGAGAAATGCCTTCAGTGCTAGACGAATCGCCCGCAGCTCCAAAAGGTTGATATGGAGCCGGGACTCCGCCGGAGACCAGAGACCCCTGATCTCTGCCTCTCCCATGTGGCCTCCCCAGCCCTGGAGGGTCGCGTCCGTCACAACTACATGCTCCGGTTGGGGAAGGGAGAGGGATCTGCCGCTGACCCAATCGCGGTCCATGAGCCACCACTGCAGCTGTCTCGCAGTGCCCTCCGAGATCAGGACATGGTCGGATAGGTTGCCCTGATGCTGGGCCCACTGAAACTTCAGGTCCCACTGCAGAGCCCGCATCCGCCACCGGGCGTGATGCACCAGAAGGATGCAGGAGGCCATCAGCCCCAGAAGCCGCAGCGTCAACCTGACCGAGACCCGGGATAAAGCTGAAAGAGTGGAATCAGAGCCTGAATATCCCGAACCCGCTGTTCGGGGGGATAAACCCGAAACTGCGCCGAGTCGAGAACCGCTCCGATGAAGAGGAGCTTCTGAAAGGGGCACAGGTGTGACTTCGGCACATTGATGAAGAACCCCAGCTGGTGCAGGAGGTCTGCCATCGTCTGGAGGTGGCTGACGACTGCCTGGGGCGAGCCCGCCTTCAACAACCAGTCGTCGAGGTAGGGGAAGACTGAAACCCCTAACCTGCGCAGATGAGCTGCGACCACCGCCATCACCTTTGTGAACACCCGTGGGGCGCTGGTAAGGCCGAAGGGGAGCACGGTAAACTGAAAGTGGTCGTGGCCAACCGTGAACCGCAGGAAGCGCCGGTGGGCCGGCAGGACGGGGATGTGTAAATAAACGTCCTGCAAGACCAACGCTACCATCCAGTCTCCTGGGTCCAGGGCAGCCAAGACCTGAGCCAGTGTCAGCATTTTGAAGTTCTCCTTCCGGAGGAAGCCGTTGACGTTCCGTAGATCCAAGATAGGGCGTAGGTCGCCTTTGCCCTTCTTGGGTACCAGAAAGTAGTGGGAGTAGCAACCACACCCTACTTCTGGCCCAGGAACGCGCTCGATGGCCCCCTTGGCCAAGAGGGCCGTAACTTCCTCCTGCAGAAGTCGCAAATGATCTCCCAATAAACGGTGGTTTTGCGGTGGCATGGCTGGAGGGGTCGCCTCGAAGGGGAGGGAGTAGCCCCTTCGGACGATTTGCAGCACCCACCTGTCCGATGTGACAGTGCGCCAGTGGGGGAGGTGATGGCGAACCCTGCCCCCCACTAGCGTCACATGGGCCTGAAAACACGGACTAGGAGGGTTTTGAGGCGGATGCTGCAGGGGAAGGTGTGGACTGTCCTCGCCGTTGTCCCCGACCGTGTATTCTGGACATCAGCCGAGAAGTTATCGGACCTCAACCAGGCGTGGCGACGAATCGCCACCGTCGTTGCCATCGCTCTGCCCAGTGAGTCGGTGGTATCCAGCCCACACCGGATAGAATACCGTGCCGCATCTCGGCCCTCCACAAGGGCTTGGCCGAGTTTAGCCCGTACCTCCAAAGGGCATTCTGGCAGCACGTCCGCGACCGCATCCCACAGAGAGTGGGTGTAGCGGCCCAAGAGGCATGCGGTGTTGGAAGACCGCAGTCCCAGACTCAGGGAGGAGAATACCTTTTTGCCGTATTGCTCATACCTCTTGGATTCCCTGTCAGGCGGAGCCCACGGGATGAGGAACCGCTCGATCTCCTCCGGCGTCGCGTGCGGCCCAGGAACCGGAGAGTGTGGGGCCGGACGCGACGCCCGCGACTCCGACGGAGCCGTGTGGGCGGTGTCACCTGAACCCCCGGCCGCGTCGGGGGAGTCGGAAGAGCGATGACGTCTCTTCGACTTCTTGTGCTTACCTGACGACTTCGACCCTGAGGAGTGATGTCGACTCCCGGAGCTATGATGGCTCCAACCCCGCGACCGGTCCCTCGACCTCCGTCCGGACCGGGACCTCTCGCGGCGCGGGGCCGACTGCCGGAGTTCGAGCCGCTTGCGGGAACGCTCCCGCCTAGCTTTCGAAATCAGGGCCGGGCAGTCGGAACATGTCTTGTCGTCGTGATCGACGCCGAGACAGTGTAGACACCGGCGGTGAGGGTCGGTGACCGACATCAGCCGGTCGCAGTCCTCACAGGGCTTAAAACCTGGCATCCCTACCGGCTCCGTTCGGAGTCGAATACTCGAAAAATGATCAAAAGAGATCGTAAAAAGTTTAGTCAAAAAATGACTAAGGTACCACTTTTTCCGGATCTGCGCTCGCGGAAAAAAGAAGAACTGACGTCAGCACGCGGAGGCGACGTCTAAGTACTCCGACGACGCCCATGACGGACGCGGAGCCGCAGACGACGCCTACCGACGCGCAAGGGTACTGCTACTGGTAAATTTCCGGATCCAGTCTGACGCCTGGGGATATTCTAAGGTAAGGAATCTAATACTAACCTGTTTCTTTCAGATGCAGTCACTCAGTCTGAACACTAGTGGTAGGTTAGTTTTCAGGGGGCATCTCTAAGATGCCCTTCATTGTGCATTTTTCATTAAATCCCACTCTGGCATCAGTGTGGGTTTAATGTCCTTTCTCAGTTTTCAGTGTAGCCATTATGGTGCTGTGGAGTTTGTAATGACAACCTCCCAGCACCATATACTCTTAATGGCAGAACTGCACTTACAATGCCTAAGAATGGACTTGGACACTGTAGGGATACAGGGCTACTACACCTTTATCCTCACCACTGGTATAGTGCACCCAGCTAGAGGGGTGACTGATCTATGCTAGGGCAGTGGGTTGTAGGCATGGCACACAGGGATGTGTGTCATGTCGACTCTTCACTTTGTTCTTCACCAAAACATGAAGCCTGCAAAGGCAAAGGCAGCATGTGAGTGTAATGGTACAGGATCTCCACGGTGGCACAATAAGTGCTGCAGCCCTTAGAGGCCGTCTCTGGACACAGTACCCTGGGTACCTGTGGTACCATTTACCAGGGGCTGACCTGTGGCCAGAGAAGCCAATCGGATTTAGGCTTGAATGCAGTTTTAGGGAAAGAATACGGGCCCTGGGTTCCTGATTAGCAGACACCTAGGGCACACTCAGTCAAAGCACATCAGCAATTCAGCTGAAAGTGGGGGCAACCATGCAGAAAGAGGGCACTTTCTCACAGATTAGGATCAGTATCAGTAAAAAGAATTTAAGACCTCTATCATAACCACCTCCTTTTTCAGAGTATTAGCACATACAAGGCAGTAATTATGGGTTAGACTGCACTGCTATTGTTACAGAATGGACTGCTAGCAAAAGAGGTTTCATAACATAAACAAATTCGATTTTTAGTAGATCGAAGCAAAAAAAAATAATGGAATCAGTCCAAAGGTGTCATCCATAACAAAGCGATAGCAGTGCAGAGAGTGACAGTAGCTATCTCAAAGGCACCTGAGAATTTTAAGTGATCTTCAACTGTTACGACAACTGATATAGAGGAAGTCCACACAAACAGTTGAAGGGGCTGGGATGTAAAAACAACACTTTGTAAACATCTTTGTTCTGACTGAAATTCACTTTTTATACCAACTGCATAGGTGAGATACACCCAGTAGTACCAATAAAGGGAAAATGTGGTATTAATCATAAGTACCCACAAACTGTCAACTTAAAAAAAAAAATCTTACCGCAGTTACTTCACGGTTCCCACTTTTGAATGTTTTGTCCACAGCTATACTTCCATCCCAAATGTTTCTAAAGGAATAGAAAATGGAAGGAAGTCAACCAGTGAAATAAACCAAATATAAAAACATTTCTATAAAATGTAGCTGTTGCCGTTTCTGTCCCTGTAGCTCTACAATGCAAGTGGTTTTACGGAGTTCCAAAATCACATAATTTTACCCAAAAAATGCTTATTTCATGTATTAGCTACAGTGACCTTCCCCTCTAATATCTATATGCTGAGCGTGGTGCCAATGTAAGAGGTTTGATGTCCCTAGGGTCCTCAATATACTGTTCAAGGGTGGGAATTGAACCTGATCAATGTGCTCTCTCATACTATCTGTTGTTCATTTCTCTTTAGTATATACCACAAGGTAAACGTTTGTGAAGGTTTCTCTTTTCTTAGGCCTCATTTGAGGTTAATGCCCTATTTCGCTTTTTGCCCTATCCGATGTGTGTCTTTGCCCTTGAGTACTTTATTTTATATTTGTTTATTGGTTTCTAAAGTGCGCACTCCTCTCCGGAGGGATATCTTGGCCCTAGATATGAGAGGTCTGAAATCTCTTCTTCGCTGTAGGGTGGCTGTTGATAGGTCGTGATTTACTACGACCCTGCTGTCTTCAACTAGCAGTATTCTAGTTTTCTTGTTCACCGTAAGGTGCTTCTTTTTGTTTGTGGTCAGTTATTTTGTGCAACAAAATCTGTCTCTCAATGCTGGCTGGCTGGCTCTCTTGAATGCCATTCCACTATGTGTGCCATAAGAATTCCAACAGGGCTAGCCTTGCATATTGGGGGGGGGGGGGGGGGGTATGTTGCAAAATATTAGTCAAGCAAGTATAGATGTCACTGCCCTTGCACTCTTCCTTCAAATTTCAGGGCCAAATATTAACCCTTCTGGATTGGTTGTCACGTTTCTCCTTCATAAGCTGTGCTTGAGATCCCAGTGAGGCCACCGTGGTGTAGGTCAGATGCTCTGCCTTTCTACTGAGTCCAGTGAGGGCACTGTAGCTTCAACCTGCGGTTCATGGACTGCAGGTCATCTCTTACTCCTTCGACGTCTTACTTTATCTCGGTTCGTAACTTTGCCTTTTCCGTAGTAAAGGTAGTCTTGCAGATAGTTTCGAATTCCTAAAGACAGTTCTTTAAGCCCACATGGGACAAAGAAGAGGCAGCTACCAGCAAAGACATAATTGTGACTGCCCCAATAGCTGTGCTGGGGTTCACATTTACTCAGGAATTTGTCAATCACACCATCTCCCATGTGCTTGGGGGGTCTGGGTCGGAGCGAGTCCACTAAGTAACTTAAAAATCAGCACACACCATCCCATCTCACCGCACTGGGCTAATCCGCCACTGAGTTTGTGGGATGCAAAAACAAAGAGGTGGGGAGGAAGAAGAGTGGAGCTCACCAAAGGCACATAGAACCAGTAAGGCTCATCTTACGAGAATGACTTTGATTTGCACCCTTAATGGGTTTATGGCTCTGTCCCTCCTTATAAAGTCCCACGGGAGGTGCTGTGTTGACACTGCTTGGTTTTTCTTCTACAACCATTGGTCTTGGGGCTCATACCATGGAGCAGTCATTCATTTTCATTTATCCGAGCTCTCTTCAGGGCTATCTTCACTTTCTTTACCTGGCTTGCATTCAGGACGAAGGTTAATCCATGCTGATAGTGTCACTTCCCTGTAGGGTCACCACAGTACTCCTATGTCGCAATCTTGCACCAGGTCAGTATGCACCTGTGGCCGCCTTTCATCCCAGAACGGAGGCGCTCTGAGGCTGAATCTAGTTGTCCCTCTGTTTGGAAGGAGAATAGGAAGCTCTTTGATGTTGGCATCTAGTCTAGCTAGGGTGGGACCCCTTGCACTGCACAATCAAGGGCAACGTCTTGGATTCAGTTAGCAGGAGCCGGCAGTCATATCTGCTTAGTGAAGTTTGTGCAGGGATCTAAAAACAGTCCATGCTTCATGCGCTGATTTCTCTATCTCCACCGGTGCCTTGGTGCAGGTCACATTAGGCTGGCACCGCCATCTTTGTTTTAGCCGGCAGCCGCTCATCTGATCGCTGCTCTTGTTTGTACCCAGGAGGCAGCTGCCATAGAGTCCCCTCCCCACCTAAACCTCTAAACTATAGTGCCTCACTCAGCAGCCCATCTTGGGACCAGTGTTTTATGTTCCAGGTTGGGATTTCTGGTCTTAGTGGGGGCACGGGCAACATGCTATGATCATCAGAGTACCGCCATCTTAACCAGAGCTCCATTCTTCACCTTTTGAATACACCAGGCACATGAAAGTTTGAGATAGCTCCCTTGCTGTGCCCGTAGCTGGCGCCTACCTGCTGCCCTGATACCAGTTCCTCATCCATTTCTTTTAAGCCTCAAGAGGCAAAGACAAGGACAGCTGAGACCAAATGTGAGAATACAGTGAAACATATTAAATTGGTAAAGCATTATTCATTTTATACTCCTGACCACACTCCAGAACAGGGATCTGCACAGGAACTGTGAGGAATATGCAGGTAGATAAGAGTATCCACGAGAGAGATCAATACCATAGGTAAGTAATTTTCACTTTAGATGAAATACTTCTATTTACAGATTCCTCACCTTATGAATAGATACAATATCCCTTTCCAGGTGGTTGGGCTCAAGCAGTCGTCAGACCAGAAAATCTTGCAGCACGGAACAAGCGAAATGGCCATGTCTTCTCACTTCCGAATCAAAATAATATTGCTTTGTAAATGTGAGAAGGGAAGTCCATATTGCTGCACGACAAATATCTGACCTGGGAACTCCCCTGGCCAAAGCAAAGGTCACTCTGGTTGAATGAGCGCAAACTCCTTCCTGTGGTTCTTTTTAGCAAAGGCATACCAGATTTTAATGGCAAGGATAATCCATTGTGACAGAGTTCTGTTCTGGGCCGCCACGCACTCCTGTTGCCCACCTATCCGATTTAGACTGGATTGTTAGACCTGAACTCTTTTGTCTAATCAATATAAAAACTGACTGCCCATAGAGGGTCTGGCTGAGAAAAACTCTTCTCTTTGGTGGGATGTGACGATAGGTGGGGAATGTGAAAAGACTAACTACCCCATAAGGAAAAGGGCAACACTTCAGGCACGAAAGACACTTTAGTTCTCATGACAAGCTTGTCTGGATAAACATAGCTAAACGGAGGAAGAGCATAAGAGCACTTGCAGCTCAATGATGCATCACACTAAAATAATGAAGACCAAAAACGCATCTCTAAAGATCCAAATCTGCAGCTGGGTAGGGGTTCAAATGCCCCCCCTCCCCAATCAGGGACGTCAGGTCCAAATTAAGGTCTCATTTGGGCATACAACACATAAAAGGATAAGCTGAGTACATACATGTTAGCCACTTTAAAACAATCAACACAGTAGGAGACTTGAACAGAGAAGGTGTGAGACAAAGGAACACCGATAAGGTTTCAATGTAGCCTATAACTGTGTTCAATGCACAGTCTTGCTTGGCCAATAAATGAGTAAACAGTACAATATCAGAAAGGTGTGCTTTCAAAGCATCCACTCTCGATTTACAGAACAAGCAACAACCCATCCAGCATAAACCAACCTGGAGGCGCAACAAACTAACAGGATAATGTCAACCACCTCTTGCAGCAGGACAAAAGAGCTCGGATGTCCCCGCTCAATCACCAGGCATGCAGAAGACAGCTCTAGAGGTTGTGGTGCAGAACCTGCCCTATCTACTGCGAGAGGAGATCTGCTCTGGAAGACAACTCTGGTAAGATTCCCCAACGCCAGTATGGAGCGATCATAATAAAATGGGATCAATCCTTGTGCAGCTTCCATTTCTTGGGTCATGCTACCCTAGTCGCCAGAATTGGCGAGGGGGTAGTATTCCAAAGCGTATGACATCTTACACAACATGTTTGGATAAAGCCAAACCAAAGTTAGCATTAACCGCGAGGATTATAATGCACTTAAGAGTATATGGTATGGCAATATCATAGAACAGCTATAAGGACATGGTTCAGCTCATGCTAGAGCACCATCTCACACATAACCAAGCACTCTGCCTCCAGGATTGTTAAGGCCTGCCATAGGAATGACTTATAGGTTACTGTGTCTCTATATATTAGGTTAGATATAGGTATAGTATACCTAAGCAAGGGGTGATTACACGACCTTGCCCTAGCTGAGTGATCAGCCAGTTGTGTCAGTTTGGATGGCCAGCCAGGGGTGGCATAATACATGCTGCAGCCCCTGGTAGGCCTTGGATGCACCTATGCCCTGGGTACCTAGGGTACACTATACAGGGGCTGATAAGGTGAACCAATTCCCAATTGTGGATGTACCTAAAGTACATGGTGTAAATTTAGAGAGAGTGCATCTGGGCTGTGGGTCTGATCAGCAGGCCCACAGCCACATCTAAGTCGAAAACCAGAGAAGCAAAAGCAAAAAGTGGAGGTGACCATGGGAAGCAGACCCTACTCTCCTACAGGCTAAAAGATCAGAATCATTTTTTTTTAAAACATATTTTATTGAAGATTTATCATCATACAACGGTACATGCAACCTCTCATCATCATTTGTGCAATATGCCCACTTTTATACCCCAACGTTTGCTCACGCCGCCCCCTCCCCCCCCCCCGCCCCCCCACCACCCCCCTGGCTAGTGCGGGCATGTAACTTCCAAATCTCAATAACACATGTTACTCAGTTAGCAGTTGTACAGTCTCTGATTGTTGTAAGGTCGAAGCATTACACTGAAATTCTATGTGCCCTAGCCCTCATCTTCTTGTTGGCGATCTATCAAAGCCTGAACTAAGGCCTACCACGCCCTTGCTTGATCTAAGGCCCTCTCCTGATGCGATCATTGGGCTTGTTGCATCCGGATCGTACTTTCACTCCGCCCGCCAGCGCCTGTGTGATGGACCCTCCCTCGACTTCCAGTGCATGGTAATCTCTCTCTTAGCTAAAATGAGCCCTAGGTCTATAAATTTGCTTGTTATCTTCGTCTTGGGTGTGTGAGGGAACCCAAGCAATACACATGTGGCCATGTCGTACGACAACTCCCTGCCCGTGACATCATTCAAAAGTGTACCCACTTCTGTCCAATAACTCCCCAGGCTCTGGCAGTCCCACAGCATATGCTCCAGTTCCACCCCCTCTGTTAAGCATCTGGGGCATGCAGCATTTTGCACCTGGAAGTGCCTCTGAATTCTTCTCGGCGTCAAGTAGGCTCGGTGCACTATGTAAAATTGTATCAATTGAAGCTGTGCGTTACGAGTGCCCTTCCAGGCCCTCTTGAGGATCTGTCCCCATGTAGTATCTGGCAGCTGACGGCCAGTGCTTGTTTCCCATTTCAATTTTAGAGCAGTTAAAGGTGGTAACCCTTCGTGCAGCATCCGCGACTGGAGGCACGTGACCGCTTTAAAGGTCCCCGCCGCCATCACCACATATTGGCATGCCATTTAGTCTGAGGTTCTGATTGCCCCTTCTTCCAGTGTTTCCTAATTGCACTCGTTACCGCCGCATGGAGCAAAAAGTCCCCATTCGGGAGGTCATATCTTTCTTGTAGTGCCTGAAAAGACAACAGTTCACCCTCATCATACAAATCCCCTACCATCTGGACTCCCATGTGCTCCCATTCCTCTAGAGCAGCCCAGTCCCCTCCATGTGGAAGTGCTGTCAGCATTCCCAGTGGGATCTCAGGAGCATATGGGTGCAAGACTCCCGCTTTACGTTGGCTACGGTTCCAGCATGATCTCAAGGTGCTTTATTCCAGCGATAGGTCTCTGGAGAGAAGAGCTTGTTGTAGGACTATATAGGACAGGATATGTCTTTGAATCCCCGTGCCTTTCCCTTGCTCAGGGCCCCGAAACTCTGCAGCCACCGCCTGTGTAAGAATCTGCAGTTGTGCTGCCAGATAGTAAAGTTCAAAATCTGGAACCGCTAGTCCCCCTTCCAATCTTGGCCACATAAGTGTTCCCAAGGCTATTCGCTTCCTGCCAGTTCCCCACAGAAAACCAACGACCATCGTTCTCAATTCTTTAAACAACGATGGTGTGATCCAAATCGGTAGTGTCCTAAAGTTATAAAGTAGCCTCGGCAACGCCACCATTTTAAGTAAGGCTATCCTCCCCATCACTGACAGCGGAAGCGTGGACCAAAATGCCATGCATCCTTTCAAGGCCCTCACACAGCGTCCTATGTTACCAACTAGGATATCGGTAGCAGCATGGTAGATCCGAACTCCCAGATACGTGAGGCACGCCGGCTCCCACTTTATCCCCTGGGGGAGAGCTGAGACCATCTCGCATGGTCGTACAGGATAAACACATGTCTTACGCCAATTCACCTTGAGTCCCGATCGGTTTCCACATTTTGTTAGCAGCGTAATTGCACCCTGCAGTGCCCCCTCTGTATTTTCCAGATACAAGATTAAATCATCTGTATATAACGATATGCGTTGAGGTATTGCATTATATCTCAGTCCATCATAGTGCAGTCCTGACCTCGCCTGCACCGCCAGCGGTTCTATTGCTAGCGCAAACAGCAGGGGGGAAAGGGAACATCCCTGCCTCGTTCCCCGTAGTACTGGGTATTGGGTGGAAATCAGTGTCACCAACCTCACTCTTGCTACCGCCGAAGAATATAACACTCTAACCCAGCTCCCAAACCGCTCGCCTAAACGGAACCGGTTCAGCACTCTGCCAAGATATGTCAATTCCAAGCTATCAAAAGCTTTTTCAATGTCGACCGATAGGATCACTGGCATGGCTAGGCCATGTTGCGCGGTCCCCATGATCCTGATGAGCCGTCTAATATTGGAAGAAGTGTTTCTAGTTGGTAAAATACCGGCCTGATCTGGATGGACTAGGGAGGTCATATGAGGCAACAATCGAGTCGCCAAAATTCTACTCAGGATTTTGTAGTCTGTCGTCAGCATAGATAACGGTTTATAGGACGTTACATCCTCACCATCCCTACCTGGCTTCAGCAGAGGGATAATCAGTGCCTCTCTCATAGAAGACGGCAACCGACCCAGTTCTCTAGCTTCTTTATAGATCTCGAGTAAACGGGGCGCCAATAAATCAACGTATTGCACATAAAATTCTACCGGCAACCCGTCTACTCCCGGGGTTTTCTTCCGGGTCATTTGCTTGATAGCTATTTGGATCTTGGTGACAGTGATGTCTTGTCCTAGTGCGTCGGTCTGCTCCTCTTCCAGCTGAGGCAGTTGGATTTCTGCCAAATATTCTTCAATTTCTTCATCTTCTACCCTCAAGCTACTCTGGTACAATGACTCATAATAGCCCAAGAACCGCGTTATGATCTCGTGTTGGGTGTATACTATATTACCGGAAACTGACTCTATGGCCAGGACCGGGATGCCTCTCGGCGCCGGGTCGGCCAACCACGCCAGCAATGCCCCAGCCTTGTCCCCCTGCGCGTGCATCTTCGCTGTGTAAGCCTTATGATCAAAACAGCGCAATCTCTCTACCTCCGTTGCTGTTAGTTCTTTTGCCTCCAGTAGTCGCGTTTGCAATTGCAATGCTGGCTGCTCTGGTCGCTGTCGCTCCAGTGCCCTCAGTTTTTCTTCAGCCTTATCTATATAAGTCAGCAACACCTTCCTCATTCCCGTATGTTTGCTGATACAGAGCCCTCGTATCACCACCTTGAAGGCATCCCACCGCTCTAGAAGACGCTGTGCCCGCATTTTCGGCAAAATATTGTTCTATGCCCTCTCGTATAGCTACTTGGTAGACCTGATCCTCCAGCGTTTCAGGGCGTAATTGCCATGTAGGTACGACTAATCTAGCCCTCCACCACAACGGACAGTAGCAGTGAATTGTGATCTGAAATGTTTCTGGCCAGGTATTCTGATGGCATTACTATTGTGGCTATCGATTGTGAACATAAGATCGTATCTATGCGTACGTGGAGCTCATGTAGAGCCGAGAAAAAGGAGTAGTCTCTATCTCTAGGGTGTTGTCTACGCCAGATATCTATAAAGTCCCATCTCTCCTGCCAGTTCCGTCTGCACTGTGCTAACCTACGTACTGGTGAATCGGCCAGCGCGGGTGTGATCTATCAAGCACAGTATCTGTGAGTGAGTTAAAATCCCCCCCCACTAGTGTCGGGTTGGTTAGGTAATGTGCCAACGCACCCGGCAAGTGCTCAAAAAATTTTGCTTGGTCAGTATTGGGTGCGTATATGCTACAAAGTGTGATCTCCTTCCATTGTAATCGTCCCTCCACTGCCACATATCTACCCTCAGGGTCCACAACATGTTGTATAGCCTGGAAAGGCACTCCTGCTCTCACCCAAATCAGCACCCCCCTAGCATACGCTGAGTACGTTGTGCAAAAGACCTGGCCCCTCCACCTACGCTGCAGCGCCAGGCCCTCTGCCTTGGTAAGGTGGGTTTCCTGCAAAAAGGCTATTTGAACTCCCCTCCTGACCAAATAGGCGTGGACTTTGTGTCGTCTTGTCATTGAATGTAAGCCGCGCACATTCCAGGAAATGCAGACCAATTCAGGTAACGTCCCCATTGCTCTCGAGACTCCCCATCCTGACTATTTCCAAGCAACTGCCCGCACCAACTTGCCCACTTATCTCAACAACTTCCCCAACTAGCATCTCCCTCCACCCCCCCAGAACAGGACCTAATAACGAACTATCAGCCCCCATCCAAACCATAGAAACCAGAACACTCAACTATGTCCCGCAGTAGTCACTGCGGTTCCGCCTTAAGGGCAAGTGGAGGGTGATCCTGGTCCGACAGGCAGCTACGCCAGCCCGCAGCCCCCATGCGCCATGATCCCTTATCAAAAGGTCTCAGCATCTGGACCCATTTGTGTAAAGGTATAAGTTCACTATTGTACTGGCCCCAGTTAATTTCAACGTTTCAACATCAATTATAGTCTTTCCCCGCCCTAAGCATCCAATACACCATCAGCAGTCCCCGTGGTGACCTCCGGGCCTCGCACACTGTCCGTTTCGGACATCTCAGTTTCCGAGCAGGTTTTATGCCCCTCCGATTCAGTTCCAGGTATTGACTGTGTCAGCTGCTCTCCTGAGAGCGCCTGCACCGCTTGCAGGGCCGCCTGCCGTCCCTCGTCCGTTTGCAACGGTGATGGTTTCTTCGACCCCTGTCGTTTCCGCCGGAGTCGCTGCGATTTACGCACTTGCGGAGCCCTCTGTGGAGCGGACTCCCAGTCCCCCCTGCGGTCCTTGCCCGCTCTATAGGTTTCTAGCCATTTATTTATTTATTTATTTATTCATTCAAAGTTTTATATAGCGCGAACAAGATCTTTACAGATATCAGAGCGCTTCACAGAGACAGGGGTAGGGGCAACAAGACTGAACAGAAATAATGGGAGCAGTATAATAGTCAATAACATAATAGGAAAACAATAGTGTACAGAAAACATACCAATATACAATCAGGTAACAAGTAATATAAGACGGCGCAAAGTCATTGATCCCGTTACAATAGAGTTCAGGTAAACTTTGGATGTAGGGATGGCTTATACCAAATTCTAAGGATAGAGAGAGCAAGGGGTGGGGGCATCAGGCGGGTGATTCAGCAAACTAAAGTGTATTATATAGTGGTCGGTAGTAGGAGAGTAGCATAATAGTGTCACAATCAAATAAAAATATAGTGCCAAGAATCTGTCAGGAGGTCAAAATACCAAACGATGCAGAGTCTCTTATCCAACAACTATAAAGTTCAGGTGAAATTGGCCATAAGGATGGTTTTCACCTCTTTCTTGAAGAATGCAGTGGAGGAGATAAGCCTGGTTTCAGGAGGGAGTGCATTCCAGATCCTGGGAGCCATTCCTGAGAAGGAGCGTTTGTATGTTTTTTCCTTCCGGAATCTACGAGGTTTCAGGAGTAGATTTTTTGTACTTCTATTGGATCTCGAACCTCCTGATATAGACAACTTTTGAGCGAGGTAGTTGGGTGCCTTGTGATGCACGGCCGAGTGTGTCATAACGGCAATTTTTAGCTGTATTCTGGCTTCAAAAGGCAACCAGTTTAGAGATTTTAAGTCTGGGGATATATGCGAATGTTTTCTTGAGCCAGTAATGAGTCTCGCGGCAGCGTTCAGGGAGGCTCTTAGGGGTGCTGTTGTGGATAGCGGGAGTCCGCTGAGGGCCATGTCCATGCTTCATCAGGGGTATGGAAGAACTGCGTGGCTCCATCCAATATGACCCTCAGTTTTGCTGGAAAGAGCAAGGAGTACTGGATTCCCTCGGTACTGAGTTCCCTCTTAATCGGCAGGAACGACACTCGGAGCCTCTGAGTCTCGAACGTGTAGTCCGGGAAGATGTTCACTTTGCTGTTACCCACCAGATAAGGCCCCGATGTGCGTGCCCGGTGGAGTAGCAAATCCCTGTCCTTGTAATGAAGCAGCTTTGCCACTACTGGTCTTGGTGGGCGACCCGGTGGTGGAAGACGCGCTGGGACTGTGTGTGCTCGCTCAAGCGTGAAGAATGTGGACAGGCCCTCCAGGGCCACCATAGACTTCAACCAGGTTTCAAGATAGCCGATCATGTCTTCCCCCTCTTCTTTTTCCAGAAGGCCCACCACGCGTATATTATTGCGCCTATTTCTGCTTTCGGAATCCTCTGCTCTCTTTTCCAGGGTTTTTATACGTTCCAGGGCGTCTGCCATTTTGCTCTCGAGGATCGCCTGGGCCGGTGTTAGCTCCTAGAGCGTATCTTCGGCTGTTTTCACTCTATCCGATAACTTAGAATGATCCGCTCGCAGTAGGCCCAACCCTGTCGCCACCTGAGCAATGTCTTGTTGTAGGGCTTCTCGAGATGCCGCTATGGCCTCCAAAATGCGGTCCAGCTGTTGTTGCAGATCAGCTGTCCCCTGCTTCGTCTGGTCAGAAGTTTCAGCGTCTGCGCCCCCCTCAGTTTTCCCCTTGGGTTTACCCATAGTCATGCAAGCTTTCTCTTAGGTTTAGGCAGAGGTGTGGGTTCGTAATTAATTCGCTGCTGACCGTGTGTTGCCTCGTCGATGAAGTGCTAAGCGTGCAGCCGGTCCAATACCGCCCCCACACCTTCCAACCGGGCGAGCCCTTGCGCAGTTCAAAGTTCTCTTGTTTGCGTGGTCCCAGCACCAGCTACCAGACCCATAAAATCAGAGTTGGTGTCAGCAGTCTATAGGCCCTACCTGTCCTTACATCAGCTCCTCCGGTTTACACATAGTCTACCAACTCACTCTTCGGCAGGTCCGGTCCAGGGCCAGGGAAATCACAATGGCCTCTACTGCCTCTAGTAAGTGTCTGGCAGCTATAACGCACTATCCTCCCTGTACTCTGTCCCTTCGGAGCTCCTTCTCAGGTGGTCTCCACAGCAGCTAAAACGTGTCGCGCTGTCACCCCTTCATAGTTGCCCTTGTCTCTGGTGATCGCAAGTGTTCCCACTGGTCCCGCAGGGCCCACGCTCGCCTCCGTTGATCTTGCTATCCCCCCTCGCCGACCAGCCACCTCCAATGCCGCCACCAAAATTCAGATCCCGTCTGGTCGCTGCTGAGGTTTGCGCCGCTCACCGCCGCCGCTTGTTGCACATCCCGCACCACCCCAGGCTCGCAGGACACAGCTCGCCCGCGTCCACCTCCGCAGATCGGGGTCCCCGGTCTACTGCGCCCCACTTACCCGGGTGACTGTCTGTAGGCCAGCTCCGCACGGTCCTCCTCCACACCTCGGTCGCGGCTCCTCCACTCGTCCCTGCCCTCGGTGGCGGGGCACAAACGGGTTGCAGCTCCGATCTCCGCGCCCCTTGGTCTTAAACGTAAAACGTAAACGTGGTTACTTATATAGCGCACGTATCACCCCCGCAAAGGGGTCTCACGGCGCTTGCTTAGGGAACCCGTCCTGGTATTCCCCTGTGAGATAACCCCAGGCAGGGTATCCGCAAGGTGAAAGCCAGGCATCCCGCCGCGAGGGGCGGTAGTGGAGATTAAGCAAGCTATTGCCCAGAGTCGCAGAGTGTGAACCCGTGAGTCGAGTAGGCACCGAAGCGAGATTAGTGCCGCGGGCCACCAGTCAGTAAGGCTGACCCCCCTCCGCTCTTGTCCTTGCAAGTAGTGGCTGTACGTGACCAGCCGCAGGCGCCACACACGCCAACAGCCCACGCCCTGGGTCAGCTGTTCAGGGCCCACTCCGCTGTCTGGCCTCTATCCGTTCTGGGGCGCCATTTTGCCTCCGCAGCGCCAAGTCATTCACCGCTGCCACAACTCGCGGCAGCTCCGCACACCTCCAAGTTGCCGGGTTACCTCTATTGTTCTCCCCTTCTGAAGGCACCAGCGTTCGCTGCCCTGGGATTCTCCTCGCGGCCACGGTCCAGCCACGCTTCCAGCAGCGTCATCAGGAGCTCGGGATGGCCGCCATCTCAGACCCCACTCCTCCGGTGTTTGGCTCGGCGTAGTGGATCTCTCAGGAGTCACGGAGGGTTACTAGTGTCGCGGAAATCTGCCGCTTCTCTTCCCGTACCCTTCCAATAGCTTTCCGGGCCGAAATTGCGGGTCCAAAGCTTAGTTAATCAGGATAAATCAGGGATCTGGCGCGGAGCCCCGAGCTCACGCCGCCTCTCCCATCGGCGCTCAAGCCACGCCCCATCAGAATCATAGCCCGAATATCCCAGACTCACTGTTCGGGAGGATAGACCCAAAACAGCGTCATGTCCAGAAAAGCTCTGATGAAGAGGAGCTTCTGAGAGGGAGTCAGGTGTGATTTCGGCACATTGATGGAGAACCCCAGCGAATGCAGGAGGTCGGCCGTAGACTGGAGGTGGGAGACGACAGCCTGGGGCGAGACCGCCTTCAACAGCCAGTCGTCGAGATAGGGGAAAACTGGAACCCTGATCTGCGCAGATAAGCGGAGACCACTGACATCACGCTCGTGAACACCCGAGGGGCGCTGGTAAGGCCAAAGGGGAGCATGGTAAACTGAAAGTGCTCGTGGCCTACCGTGAACCGTAGGTAATGCCGCTGGGCCGGCAGGACGGGGATGTGAATGTAAGCATCTTGCAAGTCCAACACTACCATCCAGTCTCCAGAGTCGAGGGCAGGCCAGACCTGAGCCAGCGTCAACATTTTGCACTTCTCCTTCAGAAGGAAGCAGTTGCCGTCCCTGAGATCCAAGATAGGACAGAAGCCTTTGTCCTTCTTGGGCACCAGAAAGTAGTGGGAATAGCACCCACAACCTACTTCTGGGACAGTTACTCACTCGATGGCACCCTTGGCCAAGAGTGCCGAAAATTCCTGTTGGAGAAGGGCCCGATGATCCTCCAACATGCGATGGTACTGAGGTGGCATGGATGGAGGGGTAGTCTTGAAGGGGAGGGATTAACCCCTTCAGACTATTTGCAAAACCCACCTGTCTGACTTGATGGTGGGAGTGGGGGAGGTGATGGCGAATCCTGCTGCCCACTGGCTATTGGTGGCCCTGAAAGGTCAGACTAGGAGGGTTTAGAGGCTGCTGCAGAGGGGGCTGTGGTGGACTGGCCCGCCCGCTGGCCCCCAGAAACACGGTGTTGGCTCCCACGTCCCCGGCCGCGCAGGGGCTGAACAGCTTGCGCTGGCCTGTGGCTGTGGCCGGGACGTGGAGGGGCACCCGTAGTCACAAATGGGGCGAAAAAGCAGACTGGGCAAGGTGGGTGGTGGAGAGACAAAGGACCTGGTAGTAGCCCTAGAGTCCTTAAAGCGCTCCAGCACGCTTTCTGCCTTGCCATCGAAAAGGTGACGGCCATCAAAAGGCATGTACATAAGAGTGGATTGGACATCCCCGGAAAAATCAGTCGCTCTCAACTAGGCATAGCTTCGAAGGGCGACCGAAGTGGAAATCGACCTGTCTAGTGAGTCGGCGGTGTCCAGCCCACAGCAGATGGTAAACTTTGCTGCGTCTCTCCCTTCGGCAACTGCTCGAGAGAGTACGTCCGGGCCTCCTCCGGGAACTGAGCCAGCACTTGCACAACCGTATCCCACACAGAGTGGGTGTAACGTCCCAAGCTGGAGGAAGAAAACATCTTCTTCCCAAGATGGTCCAGCTTTTTCGATTCCCTATCAGGTGGTGCGTTAGGTAATGCACCTTTTGAGGTGGAGGCTTGGACCACCAATCTCTCAGGGATGGGGTGTTGGGAGAGGAAAGTGGGGTCGATCGGGCCAGGTGGTGTCGTCGGGCAATCATCCTGTCCAAAGGAGCCCCTGTGTTGGGCCTGGACCAGGTGGCCAAAAAGATGACTGTGAGGGCTCCATTAAACAATAGCAGGAGCTCCTAAGAGCTCGCTTCCGGTTGAAGTACCATTGTCAGGTTAGTCCTGACTGCCACCGTAGGTAGTGGCAACACCACTGATTATGACGCTCCCTACTCCGTAGTCAGGGTAGGAGGAGATAACATGCCACAGTCTGGTGAGGTATCCAGATCACTGGCTTACCCCGGCTCCTCTCTCTAGTCCGGTTCATAACCTAGCTGGTCGGTTAAAGGGTCCCACGTCCTTCTCACCCTCCTCTGGCTGCCAATCTGGTCGTAAAGAGGCAGGATACACCAGGGGCACAAAAGTACCCGATCCAACTTAGTGTCTACCTAAAGGTGGAGGGCGGGGTCGACGTCGGCTGGGGACACAGCCGGCGCCAGCAGTGGACATGGTGCGGGTGGAGTCTGGGCCGGTGAAGGTGTTACAAGGTCGACCGGCACCGATCCTGATCTGGGCTTGGATCCAAGGGGACCCTGCGGTGCGGAGGCCAGAGCTGCGGGCGTTTAAGGGCCAGGGCCCCCAGCCGAGTCCGCGGGACCCGAAGGCTCGCAGGTGGAGTTGGGCTGCCCAGAGATGGCATGCATCTTTCGTAAATAGCTCAAAGCTGGGCAGGGGTTGCTCCGGTCCCGGAAAGTGAGGGAAGCTCGGAGCCAACCCTTCGGGCTCCACAAGCAGAGCCGCGGGTGGGGCACCACTCAAATCCATCGTTGCCGACGGACGGGGAGTAGTCAAAGAGTGATGATGCTTCTTCGACTTCTTTTTGTGCTTCAACTTACCTGACACTGACCTGAGTGCAAAAAGGTGGAAGAAGAATGATGGTGGCTCCTCGACTTCCTACGTAACCGGGACCTCGAGCAGCGCAGAGCCGACTGCCGGGCCTCGAGAACCTTTCGGGGAAGCTCCAGCAAAGACTTCGGATTCATGGTCCAGCAATCTGGGCACGACTTAGGGTCATGGTCGCGCCCCAGTTAGAAGAAGCACACGCGGTGCAGATCCGTCACAGACATCAGTTGGTTAGAGGAACCGCAAGCCTTGAAGCCGGGCATCCCTTGTGCACTAGGAGTCGATGGACTTGAAAATGATGCCGACAAAAGTCAAGAAAAAAAAAAATCAAAAAGTGACTGGAGGTACCGCTCTCTTCCGATCTGCGCTAGCTGGTGTGGAAAAAGATAGAACTGACATCAGCGCGACAGGGTGACGTCTATGTAGCTACCGTGATGTCATTCCGGCGACCATGATGCCGATGATGAACGAGGAGTCCACCGATGCCACCTTTCGAGGCGCAGAGGTACTGCTGACGAAAAACTTTCCGGATCCAGTCTGACCCCTGGGGGTAATTCTAAGGTAAGGAATCTATAAGTAACTGTTGCTTTCAGATGTAGTGCGGCAAGGACTCCTGGTGATCAGGGGCTATACACAAGTCAAAGTGAAGACAGCTGTTGGCACTCCAGGTGGGATCGATCCCTCGAGAGACTGGAGAGCTCCGAATCCTACTCACTTGAAACCCACGAGGTCATCCCGAAACAAAAGGGGAGGATGGGCGCAACTCAGCCACCCATGAGGGAACCCACTCCGGCCCCCCTGACAACAGTAGTGGTGATCCCACGGCCATGCACTCCACGTTGCACCTACACTTGGACGAAGTCCTTGCTGCCATAGCGGACACCAAGTCAACCCTCCATCAAGACATAGGGGCAGTATCGTGGGGCTGGGTCTACTACGTGCGGAACACCAGAAGCTGGCTGACCGAGTTAAGGAAGTGGAGATAACAGTGGATGAGCTTGTACCGGAACACAAATAAAGCGGAGGTCTGCCTCAACGAACTTACAGCCTATGTCTGAACTGGAACGTAGAGCCGAAGATGCAGAAGGGTGGAACAGGAGGAATAACATAAGAATAGTAGGCATTCCAGAAGGCACTGAGGGCTCAGACTTGACAGTGTTCTTAGAAAAATGGCTGAAAAAGGTAATGCCACCAGACTCCCTCTTCAAGTTCTTTGCCATAGAAAGGGCCCTACCGGGTGCCGTGCATCCTCCCGCCCGTGACGTCATCCGAGACCGATGGTTGCCAAACTACTACACTTTAAAGACTGAGATTCCATACTGCAGCAGTCTAGAACCAGAGGCCTTACACAGGCCTTACATCCTAGACAACAGCAAGGTATTAATGTTTCCAGATTTCATGGCGCGTGTGCAGGCGCAGCAAGCATCCTTCATCGAAGTGAAAAGGGCTTTGCGAGAGGCGGACCTACAATATTCTTTGATCTTCCCAGCGAAGCTTCGTATCATATTGGACGGCTCCACACACTTCTGCCAAAGCCCAGAGGAAACTTGGACCTGGCTGGTAGCATATGGGAAAGGTGCACACACAACGGGGCCTCCGGAGGCAGAAACGCACAGAGGGCTTAAATCACAAACGACCCAAGAAATAGAGTGCACTAAAGAAACCCACGATATCACAGACACAAGAAGATAGGAGGGTCGCCCTACAAACTGTTGCATCGTTAATGTCATCCCAAAACTCTTGAAAACACATGGGGTCATCTTCAGAGCAGCTTGCGAGGTTGTCGGACTCTGAGGTAGACATCCTAAGTTATCTTAGACAAAGAGGGGCACAGGTAGGGACAGACAGACTCTTATCGCCTAAACGGATCAATGATTCATTTAGAGATTACTATGCTGCATTGTAAGAGGAGCCTAGAGAATTACATGAAATTGATCTAACAGCTTATCTGGGGGGCTTAGAACTCCAGAAGATAGACCGAACAGCACAGAAAGACCTTGGGGCAGTGATCAAGGCACAAGAGATCAGTATAGCAGTTAAGGAAATGGCCATAGGTAAGACACGTGGAACGGACGGTCTCCCAGCAGAATTTTACTGTACTTATGTTACCATCCTGGCACCACAACTGGAAAAACTGTGCAGCTTCACTGCAGAGGGGACAATTACCTGTGTCCACTAGGGAGACACTGGTGGTCTCGTTGCCAAAAACCAAGCCAGATTTACAGAGTACGGCAGACTTAAGGCTATTGGCGATGTTAAACCTGGATTTGGAGTAAAGTTTTGGCCACCATATAAATGCCCTACATGCAGAGACTTGTCCATGTGGACCAGTATGGGTTTATCCCGACGAGGTCAACCTCTAATAACTTGTAGAGATTATACCAGGTGTTATTCCACAAGGACATGGCGATGTTTCCTAATGTGGTGGTCGTAGCTGTAGACCTGGTAAAGGCCTTTGATTCCCTCCAATCGGATTTCTATTCGGAGTGATGGGGGCCATGGGAGTAGGATGAGAGTGGCTTAAGTTGGTTAGCCTGCTCTACTCGAACCCCACAGCAAGGGTGCGTACAAGCGTGCTAGTGTCTGAGTCCTACCCCACCTATAGAGGAACGAGGCAGGCATGCCCATTATTTCCACTGCTCTTCGCTTTGGCGCCATTGGTGGAGCACTTCCGCCGAATGGGGGAAAGATATGGGATCACCCTACACGGCTCGGTGCACAAGTTACTTACCTTCGGTAACGATATATCTGTAAGAAACAGTAGTTAGTATTAGATTCCTTACCTTAGAATACCCCCAGGCGTCAGACTGGATCCGGAAACTTGCGCGTCGGTAGGCGTCGTCTACGGCTCCGCGTTCGTTGTCGGCGCCGGGATGACGTCGCCGGAGTACTTAGCCGCCGCCCCCGCGCGCTGATATCAGTTCTTATACACAGCTTTTCCTCGCCAGAAAACACAGAACCATGATAAAAACCAACACTGGTGCCATAAAAACTAGAGCCCTAAAAGGAGATGACCTTAACCCTAGATATCGGTTCGCAGAACGGGGAGGATGGGTGGGGCGATAAGGAATCTAATACTAACTACTGTTTCTTACAGATATATCATTACCGAAGGTAAGTAACTTGTGCATCTGAAAGAAACAGATTAGTATTAGATTCCTTACCTTAGAATAGATACCCCAGCAATACCAACCCCGGGGGTGGGTCTGCAAACCAATGACCACAGCAGAAAGTCCTGGAGAACGGAACTGCCGAAAAAGCCATCTCTCCTGACTTGGCTGTCCAGGCAGTAGTGTCTTGCGAACGTGTGCAGCGAGGCCCACGTAGCTGCCTGACAGATGTCCTGCAAGGGGACTCCCCGGCCCAGGGCAGTAGTACCCGCCGTGGCCCGAGTGGACTGGGCACAAAGCCCCACCGGAGGCTCCTTTCGAGCCAAAGAGTAACAAGCCTTGATGCACAACACGACCCACCGAGAGATGGTCCGTTTGTGCACCGCCCGTCCCTTCTTAGCGCCCACCGTAACCAACCAACAGTTGGGCATCCACCCGGAACTGGCGTGTGCGATCCAAGTAGAAAGAGAGCACACGTTTTGGGTCCAGACGGTGGAGCCTCTCTTCCTCTTTCGAGGGATGCGGAGGTGGAAAGAAGGTGGGCAAGGTGATGGACTGCCCGATGTGGAAGGCTGTGACTACCTTGGGCAGGAAAGAGGGTCGCGTCCGCAACACAACTTTGTCCGGATAGACTGAAAGGAAAGGAGGCTTAGAAGAAAGGGCCTGGAGCTCACTCACTCTCCTGGCAGAGGTGATGGCAACCAGGAAAGCGGTCTTCAGAGTAAGTAGGCGAAGAGGAAAGTTATGAAGTGGCTCAAAGGGAGCGCACATCAGAAAGGTAAGAACAAGGTTCAAGTCCCACTGAGGCATCACGAAAGGGACTGGAGGAAACATATGGGTGAGGCCCTTCAAGAACCTATTTACAATGGGGGACTTGAACAACGAGGGCTGATCAGGTAGCCTTAAGAAGGCGGAAATGGCCAAGAGGTAGCCCTTCAGAGTGCCCAGAGCAGAGCCCTGCTGTGCAAGAAAAATAAGAAAGAGGAGAACCTTTGAAAGAGGGGCAGAAAGGGGATCCACAGCCTTTGCTGTGCACCATGCCACAAACTTGTTCCACCTGCAGGTGTATACCGATTTTGTGGAGGGACGCCTGGCTGCCAGAATGACATTACAGACTTGAGGAGGCAAGTCAAATGGCCTCAACTGCCGCCGCTCAATCTCCACGCATGTAAGTGGAGACTGGACATGTTCGGGTGGAGGACCGTCCCCTGCTGCTGCGACAGAAGGTCCTCCTAAAGAGGCAGAAGAATCGGGGGATCAACAGACAGGCTGAGTAGCGCGGGATACTAGAACCTCCGTGCACAGTCCGGAGCCACAAGGATGACTCGGGCCCGGTCGCGCCTGATCTTCTTCAGCACTCTGGGCAGAAGTGGTATAGGCGGAAAGGCGCACAATAGACTGCAACTCCACTCGGGACGAAAAGCATCTCCAAGCGAGTGCCGCCTTGGAAATTCCAACGCGCAGAACTGATGACATTGCCCGTTCTCTTCTGTGGCGAATAGAGGGAGGGGTCACCTCGAAGGGGAGGAAGTAGCCCCTTCGGACGATTTGCAGCACCCACCTGTCCGAGGTGATGTCGCGCCAATGGAGGAGGTGATGGCAAACCCTGCCCCCCACTGGCGTCTCGTGGGCCTGAAAGCTTGGACTAGGAAGGCTTTGAGGCTGTGTCTGCGGGGGGTGGATGTGGACGGGCCGCGCCGTTGTCCCCGGGCACCGCCACGGCGATTACCACGTCCGCCACCGCGCTGGATGGTAGTCTACGGCCCGTGGCTGGCAGGACGTGTGGGGCGCCTCTTCCTTGGCCACGAAAGGGACGAAAGGCAGCAGATTGCAGGCACGGGGCCGACAGGCCCAAGGACTTGGCTGTAGCCCTGGAGTCCTTAAAGCGCGGATCTGCCTTGTCGCCAAAGAGGCGACGGCCATCAAACGGCATGGCCATAAGAGTGTTTTGGACATCAGCCGAAAAGTTGGCGGACCTCAGCCAGGCGTGGCGACGAATCGCCACCGTCGTTGCCATCGCTCTACCCAGCGAGTCCGTGGTATCCAGTCCACATCTGATGGAGTAACGTGCCGCATCTCGACCCTCCGCAAGGGCTTGGGCGTGTTTAGTCCGGGCCTCCTCCGGACATTGTGGCAGCACGTCCGCGACCGTGTCCCACAGAGAGTGGGTATAACGGCCCAAGGTGTTAACTGACCGCAATCCCAAACTCAGGGAGAAGAACATCTTTTTGCCGTATTGCTCGTACCTCTTGGATTCCCGATCGGGGGGAGCCGTCGGGAATGCAGTCTGGGAGTTAGAGGCCTGGATGACCAGGCTCTCGGGGGTGGGGTGGGTTGACAGGAAGGAAGGGTCGCCCGGAACCGGGCGGTGGCATCTGGCCACGTTCCTATCTACAGGAGGACCTGTAGCGGGCCTGGACCAAGTGCCCAGAAGAACGTCAAACAAGGCCCGATTAAACGGCAACAGAGGCTCCGAAGAGCTTGCCTGCGGTTTAAAGACCTCAGTGAGGAGGTTAGTCCTCACTGCCGCGACGGGGAGCTCAAGGGATAAGGCCTTGGCCGCCCGCGTCAACACCACACTATAGGCTGCCCCTTCCTCTGTAGCCACGGTAGGAGGGGAGACAAAGCCAGTGTCCGGCGAGGTGTCCAGACCACTGGCATCCCCTAGCTCACCTGTCAAGTCCTGATAAGACTGGCACTCCCGTGTCAGAGGGTCCTCATATCCCACCCAATCCGCCTCACCACCCATCTCCTGGTATTCAGGGTCAGAAGATGGGGCCGGATCAAAGAAGCAAAAATCTCCCATCGGCGTCGAAAAGCGTCGTCGAGCGACGCCGTTCCGACGTCGGAACCGGACCGAGGGAGGGACTGGGGACGGTGTCGACCGAGGTCGCCGCCGTGGGCGACACCCTAGGAGCCAGCGCCGGCGAGGTCGTAAGGTCGACCGGCGACGACCCGGATCCGGCGGACTCCTGCGGCGTCGGGACCGAAGTCGCCATCGGCACCGGGGCCGAAGCACCCGACGGTGCCCGGGCCGAAGCACCCGGCCCGCATGGGCTCCCAGTCGGAGCCGCGGGGCCCGAAGGCGCTGCGGAACCCGACGGAGGAGTGAGCGCTCATGGCCGAGAGGAAGGCGTCAATCTCCTCCGGCGTTGCGTTCTACCCAGGGCCTGGCGGGAATGGAGCAGGCTGCGACGCCTGCGGCTCCGACGGAGCCGCGTGGGTGGTGTCACCCGAACCCCCGGCTGCGTCGGGGGGAGTCGGAAGAGCGATGTCCCCTCTTCGACTTCTTATGCCTCTTACCTGAGGACTTGGAGCTCGAGGAGTGGTGTCGATCCTCCGAGCCGTGATGACTCCGGCCCCGCGACTGGTCCCTCGACCTACTTCGGGACCTGAACATTGAACGGCGCGGGGCCAACTGCTGGAGCTCGAGGCGCTTGCGGGACCGCTCCCACCTAGCCTTCGACGTCAAGGCCCGGCAGTCAAAAGATCAAAAAGTTAGTCAAAAAATGACTAAAGGGTACCACTGTACCCGGATCGGCGCTTGCTGGGGCGGAATAAATAGGAACGGACGTCAGCGCGCGAGGGTGGCGTCTAAGTATTCCGGCGACGTCATCCCGGCGCCAACAACGGGGCGGAGCCGCAGACGACGCCTACCGATGCGCAAGGGTACTGCTACGCAAAAGTTTCCGGATCCCGTCTGACGCCTGGGGATATTCTAAGGTAAGGAATCTAATACTAACCTGTTTCTTTCAGATACATATGATCTTGTTATATGCTGATCATATCCTACTCTACACCAGAGATGGAGGAACGGATATATAGAAGGCATTTCATATTATACAGGAATTTTCCAAACTGTCGGGACTCAACATCAACAAACGCAAGACTCAGATTTTAATGGTGAGTTCCACACTAACTAGACCCTTGAGCCAGAACCTTGGGACAGACAAGGAACTGGCACAAATCACTCCACATTCAGCAGAAGATATTATATGAAAGGGAAAAAGTCTGAAAAATACCCCCCCCTGTGGTTGGGAGATTGGACCTACCCAAATCTCAGCTACAACGACCTCCTGGGGCGGGCAATGGCCATCCTCCCGCACAAGTTGGTGAACCGGGACGAAAGTGACGTCCTCCCTCTGGTTTTTTTTTTCTCTCAACAATTGTTTCCATTTTTCCTGTGAATTATCCCCCCCCCCCCCTCCCCCCTTCATTTTCCCATCAGAGTGTTCTGCCTGAGGAGTTGAAGGTGGCGTTCTACGAGTGTTAATGTTTGGTTACAGGTTTGGGCAGCTGGCTGTTGCCGGTCCGCTCTTGGTTGTGAGGTTTGTGGTTCCTGGGGCTACTGTTAGCTACATTGGCGTCCTTCTTTCAAGAGCTGTGTTGTGGAGGGGGGGATGTGGGGAGGAGGGGGGATGTGGGGAGGAGGGTGGATGTAGCACGGCTTTACATATGGCAGGTGTTTGAAGATTTCCTGGAATATTAGGGGTATGGGCTCTCCCACCAAACGATATAACATCCTAAGTTATCTTAGATGAAGAGGGGCACTGGTAGTGATGCTTCAGGAAACATACCTGACAACAGAAGAAGTCAATAGGCTCAAACGCAGATGTTATGGCAAGCTGTTTGCTACAACTTTATCAACATATGCCCGAGGGGCACTTGTTTGGGTTAAGCCGGGTACCCCCTTCCAGGCCACACACACTTACAGACAAAGAGGGTCATTTTGTATTAGTGAAAGGGAAACGGCGGGGGAGAGAAGTCACAATAGGAAATGTATACTCCCCACAACCACAAGAGGCAGTTCCTCCAATGCCTTTCTGGACTACTGGCGGCAGGTGACATAATTCTGGGGGGAGACTACAACTGTGTAATAGACCTCGCCATGGAAAGATCCAGACCTCCCCTGAAAGGTACGACAGCAGCTGCGACAGCTGAGGACCTTCGTGGCTGGATGTCCAGGTGAGAGTTGCTGGATTTCTGGCGGTTACAAAACGACCAAAATAGGGAATACTCATATTACTCGCCATTATATGACCTCCACACCAGACTAAATACGTTTCTCTGTTCTAGGCAACTGGCAGCCAATATGGAGGGTTCGGAATACTTAGGGAGGTCCCTATCTGACCACAGCCCCCTCATATTGAGATTTGCACCTACCATGCTGAGAGCGGCCATTCCCCTGTGGAGACTAGAGTCTGGTCTCCTTGAGGATGACTGATTTAGACAGAAGCTTTCCACCGCATTCCTGAAATACTTTTCAACCAATCAGGGTACCGCTAGCTCCTCACTGATGGAATGGGACGCGTTTAGGTTGGTAATCAGGGGGCAATGCATGGAGCAGACAATTGCACCAGACGAGAAATAAATTGCTCCAGACGCTAGAAGCACACATTCAAGCACTAGACAGAATCACAGAAAATAATATAGAGACTAGGAAAGAATTATCAGACCTAAAAAGCACTTACAATGAAACCTGGGAAAGGTTGAGAATGTTAGATCTACGTGCCTACCGGGAAAAACATGTAGAAGGTGGGAAGGCCGGGAGGTTGTTGGCGTGGCTGATCCACCCTGAAACTAACAGATCCCTGATTCCTATTTTATTAACAACAGAGGGACACACACTCTTATCGCCTAAACGGATCAATGATTCATTTAGAGATTACTATGCTGCATTGTACGCAGAGCCTAGAGAATTACATGAAATTGAACAAACAGCTTATCTGGGGGGCTTAGAACTCCAGAAGATAGACCGAACAGCACAGAAAGACCTTGTGGCAGCGATCAAGGCACAAGAGATCAGTATAGCAGTTAAGGAAATGGCCAGAGGGAAGACACCTGGAACGGACGGTCTCCCAGCAGAATTTTACTGTACTTATGTTACCATCCTGGCACCACAAATGGAAAAACTGTGTGCAGCTTCACTGCAGAGAGGACAATTACCTGTGTCCACTAGGGAGGCACTGGTGGTCTCCTTGCCAAAAACCAAGCCAGATTTACCGAGTACGGCAGACTTTAAGCTATTGGCGATGTTAAAGCTGGATTTTAAAAGACCAGGTGAAGTTTTGGCAACCATATTAATGCCCTCCATGCAGAGACTTGTCCACGTGGACCAGTATGGGTTTATCCCGACGAGGTCAACCGCTAATAACTTGCAGAGATTATATCAGGTGTTATTCCACAAGGACATGGCGATGTTTCCTAATGCGGTGGTCGTAGCTGTAGACCTGGAATATGCCTTTGCTTCCCTGCACCGGATTTCCTATTCGGAGGGATGGGGGCCATGGGAGTAGGAGGCGAGTGGCTGAAGTGGGTCAGCCTGCTCTACTCGAACCCCACAGCAAGGGTGCGTACGAGCGGGCTAGTGTACGAGTCCTACCACATCTATAGAGGAACGAGGCAGGGATGCCCATTATTTCCGCTGCTCTTCGCTTTGGCGCCATTGGTGGAGCGCTTCTGCCAAAGGGGGGAGAGATAGGGGATCACCCTAGACGGCTTGGTACATATGATCTTGTTATATGCTGATCATATCCTACTCTACATCAGAGATGGAGGGACGGATATACACAAGGCATTTCAAATCATAGAGGAATTCTCCAAACTGTCGGGACTCAACATCAACAAACGCAAGACTGCCCAGAATGCTAAGACCCAAATTCAAGATTCTGCACAAAGGAGTGCTGCTGGAGGTTACCCTGAAATGCTGGGATAGATGCATAAGGCGGGCAAGAGCATTACCACTATAAGCACCGGACCTTCTAAAAGTGGGATTACCTAGAGAGGGAGGCGGGGGCTTCTTTATAAAAGGTCAGTTGGGAACATGGATAGATTCCGGGGTGTACACTGTCCGAGACTGCTACCGAGATGGGGAATTACTGCCTCTATTGGAGCTTCTGGAATATCATTGCCTAGGTCCGGGACAATTTCTAACATATCACACAGGTAGAGGAGCCATGGCCGGGCTCTGGGGCAGGGACACGCATTAACCAGACACACACCAGGTTCTGCAAGCAATGGTAACCCTGGGAACAGCCAGACACCTGGTAAAATGGTTCTATTAAGCAAAAATGGAATTAACAACTGTAAATTTGACATACAAGAGAAGTGGGGAAGACTGGTTGGTAGACCCTTATCTGAGGTACAGTGGAGAAAATCTCTAAAAAATATCGGAAAAGTATGCCTGAATTCTAATTTTAGAATTAATACAGTTTAACATTCTATACATGACATATCTTACGCCCCAAAGGCTTAATGTCATCTATGGGACCGCTGACAAGGCGTGCAGATTTCCTACACATGATGTGGAACTGAACGAGACTTCAAAAGTACTGGCTAAAGATAATGGAAACTCTGAACGGAGTCTTAGAGAGTATGCTTGAATGCAATCTGGAGATCTGCTTCATTGGGCTCTTCCCAAGACCCAAAAGCTTGGACATAGGTTTATAGACCTAGCTCTAGTGCTAGCAAAGAGACAAACAGCTCGCAAATGGAGCTCACAGAGAAACCCTACGGTAGATATTTTGGAAAAGGAACTCTCAGGTAGGGCCAGTGCGGAGGAGAGGGCACCGATCAGAGAATATAACAAAACGGCGCAAACCCCTGGCTGAACTCTGGGCAGAAATACTTAGATATTGGTAATCCAGAGATTTCAATGATGCAGGGAGCAATAGCGAAGGACCCCCAACATTGGACGAGTTTGAACATACCCCCTCCTATGCAGCAAGGAAAAACCAAACGAGACCCTCAGAATAAATGCGAAAGATATGCGGACTGGCAGTGGTAGGACTTCGGAACCATTACGCCCACAGAGACTGCAGGCGTCCTCCCGCGTCCCGTCCCCCCCCTCGGCTAGTCAGACAGATAGCAATAGATGTGGAGAATATCATATGCTGACTAGTACAATAAGAGGGACTCCAGACAAGGAACAAGTACCATTTAATTGTTATAATTGTTTATTATATTGTTGTTGAAAAGATCAGGGAGCTTTGCAAGCCGCACACCGAGATTTTGTACGAACCTGGAAAACAAAGACAACCTAGATGGCACAGGCATATCCACAAACATAAAAACAAAGCTAAAACATTTCCAGCCTTGGAGAAAAATCAATTAGATAATGTCATTCTGTCTACTGACTAATGTAATGCATATGATGTTTGGGATGGGATGCTCCTGAGTATCAAACTGGTTATGTATAATGTATAACTGTAGATTTGCTTTAAACAAATCAATATGCTGGGGGTGTGGCGGCAGCCGAAGAAAAAGGCTGCCACCTTGTAGAGCTCCGGACCTCCGGGAGCTGTGAATAAAAATCTGACCAGACCAGCTGAAATTGCCTGGGGGAGTGTCGGAACTCTGCCCGCACCCATCGTGCTACATGCCCCGCCAGTAGCGACCTCCTTGATGTGTGTGGACATTCTCCCTCCAGCGGCCTTTGAAGTGCGCTGCGACCGGGGCTGGAGTGTGCATTACATCCAGAGTGTGAGCGCGTACCCTGCGGAGCTGAGCAGGGAAGTGCGCCCCAGGCAGCTGCGGTGACAAACAACCCGCCCTCTGGGTCCCTCAGACCTCTCCACACAGTTTCGGCCATGCATCGGGAACCCAGCACAGCTGCCTGAGGTGGGGCCCGGCCTTCTGCATCCCGGGCCCAAACAGTCTTGCTGACTTCGACGACCCAGCCGGAGCGGGCACTGGCAATTGAACGGTGGTGGACTGCCGCGGAGGCCCCCACTGAGACTGGCGTGATCGGGCCCTGACACGCCACCGTACCATATGCTGTGGTGTGCTGGAGGTGCCTGTGCTGCAGCCGTCTACTGCAAGATCATGCATCATTCCTGGCTGCATGAGCTCGGCGATACCCAACCCCACCCATAATCATAGCGGGGCTCTCGAGCTGCTGTGAGACCCCCTGACACGGACTGGGGGCCCGTGCAGGGGGGTGGTTCTGCTGTGCCCCGGATACTTGCCATCGTTGGGGCGAGAGGACATCATCCTGGCCCGGCGCAGCCCGTGACTGGTCCGCTCCAAACCCTTGCTGGGCCTGTGCCTGTCCCAGTCTGCGCCCCGTGCTCCAGCCAACACCAACACCCACAGTGGAAAACATCAGATTGCAGAAAACCGGACAGGCCGCTTGTGCCACTAGGTAGCACAGGCAGGCGGCAGTGAATACTGCTTTTAGAAGGTCAGTGTCCGCTGTAAAAGGAAGCGAGAGGGGGGGCCAGGGCCAACGAGTGACCCAACAGAATAAACTGGAAAAGTATGCCTACTCTAAACTGGATAAAGATGCGAGCGACTGCACTGAGGCTAATCTGATGTCTCACAAGGAGACTACACCTGTGAAGGAAATCACGCTGCAGGAGATTATGGCCACCCTGAATAAGCAGCAGACCTCTCTTGAATCCCGTATCGACACTGTGACCACTGAACTATCACTTATCCGCGCTGACTTCAGGCAATTAAGCTCTCGCGTGACGGAGGTCAAATCAACAACGGCCACAGTGAGTGCCGACACAGCCTCTCTGAAAAAGCAAGTGCTGGAAATGGACATCAAGGTCACGGCAGTGAAGCTGGACGAGAACGAAGGCCGCTCCCGCCGCAATAATGTGCGCATAGTGGGAGTGCCGGAGGAAACAGGAGGCCCTGCCCTAGACGTCTTTGTGGAAGACCTGATTAAAAACCACCTGGAGCCAGGGGACTTTCAGATTACTTTTAGGTCGAACGAGCTCATCAGCTCCCTGGCGGCAGACCTCGGCCTGAGGCACCACTGCGGCCTATACTAGCACGCATATTTAATTTTCCCAACTGCGATCTCATCCTCCAAATGGTTAGAGCGGCCCCGCAGATCCGGATCCAACAAAGTACGATATAATTCTTTCCCGACTACACTGCGGTGGTGGCAAAACAGCGGTGGAGCTTCATGACGATGAAACAAGAACTTAGAAACCGTGAACTCAAATATTATATGCTATTTCCAGCAAAACTGATAGTGGAGGCAGATGGAAAAGCGTGGTACTTCAGAACACCCTAGGACGCACAAGATTGGCTGGCGGGATGGCGCCAGGTCCAGCATCGCGGAAAACCAGGCCGGAACACCACTCGAGATACGTCAAAATCACAATACCTGAACCAGTCGGCAGGCTTGTCAGAAGCACAAACACGGCCCGAGGAGGGGCAATAAATCGGCCACGCTGGACATTTTCTGTGTGAGGTACCGTCTCTGGACATTTATTCTATAAACCGAGATGGCGACTGAAACTGAAGCTCCATGACATTGAGGTCCTGACACATCTGGGAGGGGAGCTACCACAGCCCCTCAATGGCTCAGACAACACAGGAAGTTCTCAGGGGTAAATGACGGACGATCCTCTGGAAAACCCTATATGGGCAAGGGGTTCCTGACATCTAACAGACTTTCTTTTAATAATTGATGGAAGGGTAAACATGTCCTTAAACGCCCCCCCCCCCTCAGAGGCACAGATGGGGCTCTCTCTCCCCACACAGGTACTGGGTACTGGATCTTAGGCGCTCTGCAAAGTTGGGGTGGCGGGAAGTTTCTAAACCGTCTTGCAGGGAGGAAGGGAGGGTTTTGGCATTCTTAGGATAGGTTAGTCTTTTTTGATTTTGCTTGTTACTCTTTATTATATGGCACAGCAATCCGACTCGCACCCAGCAAGCGACACCCCCCCCCCCCATGCCGATGTCACATGAACACAAAACGCATGAGGCACCCCGCATGCAGCTCCTACCAATCATATCTTGGAATATTAATTGTCTTCAAGATAAGCTAAAAAGAGGACTAGTTCTACAATACTTGAAATGTAAGGCGCCGGCAGTCACCTTATTGCAAGAGACCCACTTAACAGGGACAGTCTGCAAGGCCCTGGATAGATGGGGTTTTAGGCTTGCAGTTCATTCAGAGTTCACATCTGGCTCAAGGCGAGTGAAAATCCTCCTTAAGAAACAATACCCGATTATCATTAAACACAATACACAGACAACCAGGGTCGCTTTGCGGCGCTCTCATGCCAGTGGGAGGGACGCATAGTAAACATAGTGTCTGTCTACATCCCGCCCGAGCTCTATTCCACAGCTTTTCCGGCACTCAGCGACTTCCTTCTCCGGCTCCCACAGGGCTTTTTAATAATAAGGGGCGACTTCAACGCCACTTTAGATCACACGACCCCTCGACAGCAACACCGATCTCACTCTGTCCTGACTTCCTAGACGCCATGGGTATGGAGGACATTTGGCGCTCCCACTTCCCCCAAACAGCAAAATACATACTAGTCGAGTGCGCACAATAGTCTCTCCCAAATTGATTACTTATTGGTGCCCGCAGTAGAACTTGGAAACTTCATAAAGGTAACGCATTTACAGAGAGGCATTTCTGATCATTTCCCAGTTAGCTCTCTCTATACTTGCCACTCCACTGCATGTTCCCCATATACCCCGGATACTTAAAGGGCCCAGAGATAAGGAAAGGACTGACCAATACTACCAAATACTATTCTACGGAAAAAGCACAATATGTCTCCTCCCAAATCGTCCTCTGGGAGGCGTACAAATGAGTGCTTCGTGGACAGGCTATCTCCCTCATCACCCACTATAAAAGAGAGAAGGGAAAGTTTTGGCATGGAAAATAAAATCTGACCAAGCCCTAAAATATATTCGAGAAATCAAGATAGATGGGGAGGCTATGGTAAGATCCTCCAATTCAGATGTAGATAAAGCCTTTCTTGATTTCTTTGAGGCAATCTATAGAGAAGATCTTCCCAATGACCAGTTCGCAAGGGATAGATGGCTGGAAGCAATTATGCTCCCAACCCTCTCAACAGGACAGAGTAAGTCCCTGGAGAGCGAGATAACGGAGACGGAGGTGAGGAAAGCAATTAGTCAATCAAAAAAAGGGAAAGCGGCAGGCCCAGATGGTCTTACAGGGGAGATTTATAGATCATTGGAAGATGTCATCGCACCCGTGCTGACGGTTCTATTTAACAGTATTCTAATAGAAGGAGACCTACCTCCAAAAACATGGGGGGAGGCCACAATCGTGCTTATCCCGAAACCAGGAAAATCTCCCCTGGAATGCGGGTCATACCGACCGATATCGTTGCTCAATAACGATTATAAAATCTTTACAACGATAATTTCAGCAAGACTGAGTGGAGTAATAGGGACTATAGGCCATCAAGACCAGAAAGGATTCATCAAAGGTCGACAACTATCAGAATTAACACACGATCTAATAGGGGCTATAGATATCGCCTCAGCCTTTTCCCTACCCTTGGCTACCCTCACCTTAGATGCAACTAAGGCGTTTGACAGGGTGGCTCTATCTTAATGATGTACTTAAAAAATTTAACTTTGGAAAGGGATTCTGTAGAACTATATTCCAACTTTACGGTGCCCCTTCGGCTAGGCTACTAGTCAACGGGGTCTTGACGGATGCCTTTAACATCACCAGAGGTACAAGGCAGGGCTGCCCGCTCCCCCCCCCCCTCCTCTTTAATCTATACATCGAACCGTTCGCCCAGGTTCTGCGGGAAGAGGCCAATATTCCATCTTTTAGTTTTGGGGAGTGGGAAAGGCGGGTAGCACTTTATGCCGACGACATCTTGATCTTTACATCTGACCCAACAATGGCATTTCCGGTTGTCATCCAGCGAGCAGAGGAGTTCGAATATATCTCGGGCTATTTGAATTTTGAATTTTGAGATGTTTGTAAAGCGCACGTTCACTAGTCAGTTTCTTGGCGCTATAGGATTTCAGATGAGTGAGGGGGGAGAGTTATAGACTGAATGCTTGTTGAAACAGAAAAGTTTTAAGATGACTACGGAATTCTGTGTAAGAGGACAGGGATCTGATGGAGGGTGGGAGTTCCAAAAGATAGGGGCAAGCACCGAGAACTTCTGGCCGCCGGAGCGCTTCTTTCTGAATCGAGGAATAACTAAGAGGGATTTAGAGGAGGAGCGCAAATCTCTGACAGGGAGATAGCTGGTGATGGCTGTATTAATGAAGGCAGGGGCGGTGCCGGCCCTGGCCTGGAAGCTAAGGCAGCCAAGTTTGAAGAGGGCTCTTTGCTTTATTGGGAGCCAATGAAGGGCGAGGAGCAGAGGGGAGGAGTGATGGAATTTTGGTAGGCCATGTACCAGGCGGGCAGCCTGGTTCTGCACCAGCTGGAGACGATGGAGTGCATAGGCCGGTGCGCCGTTATAGATGATGTTACCATAATCGATTTTGGATAAAATCATGGCCATGACAATCAGTTTCAAAGCAGAGGGAGAAAAGAAGCGGGAAACCTTCCTAATGATACGTAAAGTGAAAAAGGAAGAAGAAACAACAGAGCTAATGTGGGTGTGGAGTGTCAACTGGGGATTGAGCCAAATCCCTAAGGTTTTAACCGAGAGAGAGGGGGTGGGGGGGGGACCAAAGGAGATAGGCCAAAAAGAGGGTGACCAAGGGTTACCGCTGCCCCCAGTCAAGATAAGTTCTGTCTTATCCGGGTTGAGTTTGAGATGGTTTGCATTCATCCAACCGCGGATAAACAGAAGGACCGACTGGAAGCTAGACGGGGCAAATGAAGAAGAGGAAAAATTAAAAATAAGCTGGAGGTCATCAGCATAATTATAGACTGTGACCTCCATTTGTTGGAGTGCAGAAATAAGAGGAAAAATATATAAGTTGAACAGGAGGGGGGAGAGGGAAGAGCCCTGGGGAACCCCACAGTTCACTTTGCTAGGTGAGGCTATGACATCAACTCGAGTAAAACCAAAATAATGACATGGAATATACCAGATCTACACTTGGGGGTAAACATTTCAACCTCTATGCGGTACCTTGGGATACGAGTTACCCAAGAAGTGGGTAATATAGGTCAAACCAACTTGGACAGAATATTTAGTGAGAGCAAAAGGCTTTTGAGATCTTGGACACAATTGCCACTCTCTATAACGGGTAGGGTCAATTTGGTTAAAATGTGTATCTTTCCAAAGTTTATGTTTGTCTTTAATGCTATTCCCCTGGCGCTCGATCTTAAAACGATTGAAAAATGCCAACGAGAAATTAACTCCTTTATTTGGAATTATAAATCCACTAGACTCGCGTGGAAAAAGCTGAGGAGGAGGAGAGAGAAGGGAGGTCTCGCTCTGCCCGATTTATTATACTATGCATGGGCCTTCCAGATGACACATTCTAGGATGCTTTTAAAAACACCAACTAATCTTCCTATTGGGTCGATGTACAGAGCTATGCTAATTGGGGCAAACCTACCAGTGGATGGGTTCATGTTTAAGTTTGGAAGCCAGAAATTTTTTTTAAAAATCAAACTCAAGGGGGGCGTGGCCAAGATGGCGTCGGAGTAGGACGCTTTTTCCCTGTCTCTCCGGCGCCGATCCGGCAAAGCAGCTAATAGCGCGGCACCTGGTGCCCAGCTCGGCCCCTAATCGGTGGCGGGGGTCGCCGGTACACTGCGGTGGAGCGCGGTGCCGTCGGCGAGGAGAGAGATCGCTCAGGGAGGCTGCGGGACCGGCGGAGCTCTGCGGCCTGTGGATCCCCGGTCTCGATTTGCGGAGGCCGGCCCGGCGAGTCGCGGGGCCTACCGCGACGGAGGAGGTCCATTTTGCGCCCCGCCCCGCCCTGGGTCATCTGACATCGGACCGCCTGGGCTGCGGGCTGTCGGCGGAGGCGGCGAGGGGCAGCTGCGATCTCCGGTGGGGCCTGAGGGTGCCGGCGAGTGGCGACCTGGAGAGCAGAGAGGTCCCGGAGGCCTCGGTGTGGGGAGGCGCCGCTGAGCCCGCCGGGGTCCGGAGGTGCACCTGTGGAGCAGCGAGGACCGGGCTCCGCGAGGACCCCAGGAAACCTAGTCCTGGTGAGTGACCCCCCGCTCTGGACGGGGGAGGTGCGGAGGGAGCCCGGCCGGCCGAAGGGGCCCATCGAGGGACATGTCGGGGGAGCTGCCGGCTCCTGGTGTGGCGGCGACCTAGTGACTGCCCCTGGGGTGGTGCATGCCCTGGAGGCCTTCTATGGACTGACACGGCGCCGCTTGGCTGTGGGGGTGTACCCGCGCGGCGGAAGGTCCTGACTGGCGAGAAGTGTGGGGGCCCGGGAGCACCGGCCAGGAGGTGTGGTAGAGGCCCCGGGCGCTTCCCAGAGGCCGCATTTGCCAGGTCAAGAGCTGCTGGACTCCATTGCCTGTGCCAGGACTTCCAGGGGAGGCTCCGGTCCTACGCTGCGAGCTGGTGCGGACTAGGGGTGCTGTTGGGGGTGCATACCTGGAGGCCCGGAGGTGCTCTGGTCGAGGAGCGTGGCGCCGCCATTTTGCCTGGCTCAGTCGGCTGTTTGAGTGCATGGCGCTCGCTCATGGACTTTTGCTGTCTGGATTGCCTTCGTGTACCGCCTCTCTAGGGCTTTCGTAGCTGACTGGGGGCCTCTTGACCACTGGGCTTTGCGCACCCCTACTTCCTGGTGTCTGGGCGCCGGGGATTCGCTGGGAGCCTCTGGCCAGGAGCTGTGTGGCGGACACTGAGTGGGACTGCCCGCCGGGGCCAACTGCTGCGTCTGCAGGCCCGGATCTGGGTGCTGCTTGGTTCTGGTGGTGATCAGTGGAGCGTTTGCTCTGGTGCAAGGCGCCCGGCATTCATTATGGCTAACCAGGCCCGCAAGGGACGCGTGCTGAAGGACGGCGCAGCTAGATCGTCGCAGCAGCCGGCATCCCCCGGAGCAGGTGGGTCGGCCGGGATGTCCGATGACGAGGCCCCGGCCACTAAGGCTTTTATGACCGAACTTTTTGCTTCCATTAAGGAGGACATCTCTGAGCTGCGGGCGCAACTGGCCTCTGATCTCCGGGAAGTACGGCGAGATGTTGATGGGATTGGAGAAAGGGTGGCGACTCTTGAGGACCATGATTTGAGCACGGCCAATGATGTCCATTTACTCCAGCAAGATGTCATTCGCCTCACGGAGCAGAACTTGGACCTGCAGGCACACATGGAAGATCTTGAGAACCGCTCCCGGCGGAATAACATTCGCATTAAAGCGGTACCGTGGGATGGTGAGTCGGGAGACCTGCGAGGCTATGTGCAGGAGCTGTTGCTGCAGATTCTGGATGAGGACGATGTGAAGAATATCCAGATGGATAGAGTTCATCGCGTTGGTTTGCCCAGGAGAGGGGGGGGGCCGCCCCCTGACATCCTTGTCTGTGTACATGACTTTCAATTGAAGGAGCGCATCCTCCGGAAGGCTAGGGCCATCGATTCGCTGCACTTTAGGGGCCATCATCCTCAGCTTTTCCAGGACCTTGCAGCGTCTACACTTCAGAAGAGGAGGGATTTTCGGCCGGTGACTTCCTTTTTGCGGGAACGCAACATCGCCTACTCTTGGGGGCACCCGTTCAGGATCATCTTCAGGTGGCAGAATCGGCTGATGCAGATGCGCTCCCTTCGGGAGGCAAAGGAGCTCTTGGGTTTGGAGGAGGTTGCCCCGTCCCAGGGGTCGAATGCATCCCCATCTCGGAGGCGACGTCGGTCCTCCTCGTGGCATAGAGTAGGGTCCTCTCCGGCGAGGGGGCGCCCGGACCGCGATGCCAGCCAGCAGGAGAGGGGAAGTGCAGTGGCATCAGTGGTTTCAGCGACGGTGCCGGCGTCACAGGCCAGCTCTGGAGCGGCGTGACGGTGACTTGAAACTACGGATCGGCGCTGGAGGGGCATGGACCCCCCCGGTCTGGGTGAATGGATGTACTTTCGAAGAAGACTCCCCAGACCGTGACCTTGGGAGGAACCGAGATGGTCTTCCCGACCGGTCCCAGACGTGGTCGTAACTTCGTGACCTGTGGACCACTGGGACTGATGAGTATTTTCTTCTCTGTTTCTGTTTTGTTTCCACTTTCACTGTTTCCCTTTCCTTCGGCCTACAGGGGACTTCGGCTGCTGTCTCCTCGCCAGCCCTGGGAGGACTTTTGTGGACTTTGGATGGGGTGTGTGGGGGTTTCCGGGGGGGGGAGGGTCTTGGGGGGGCTGTTTGGGGTGTTGGGGTTGGGGATGTGGGGGGGTTCTGGTGGTGACGCGGACGTGTTGTGGCTTGTATCATGTGGTGGTGAGAGGGTGGATGGGAGGCGCCGTTGGTTTGAGAGTTGCGGGGTGATTTGGTGTGGGGTTCGAGGTTGGGAATGTGGGGAGGAGGGTTGGCGGGAGTATGCTTTTCTTATGTGCTGTGACCAGGGTTCCTTCTGGCGGGGGTGGTGGGCGGGTTCCAGAGTCATAGAGGAGTCTAGTTTGGTGTCTCACGATGCCTGTTAGCTTAGGGACCTGGAATGTTAAGGGGCTGAACTCCCCGCAGAAGAGGCAAAAGGTGTGGAAGTATATAACTGACCACCAGTTGGACATAGTGGGACTTCAGGAGACTCACCTTGCACGCAAAGATGAGCTGCGTCTTAAGCATAAGGCATATCCCCTAATATACAGATCCTCTGCGTCCACAAAGCATAAGGGGGTGGCCCTCCTCTTCCATACTTCGCTACTTTTTCAACCGGTGGCGGTACGCACGGATAGGGAGGGCCGTTGGTTGATGGTGAAAGGGCTGGTGCAGGGGAGGCTTTGTACTTTTGTTGTGACGTATGTTCCTAACACTGGCCAGAATAAGTTCTTGCAAGACCTGCTGCATAAAGTGAGTGATTTTGTGGAAGGGCGGTTGTTCCTCATGGGGGACTGTAATTTGGTGTGGGACAGGGCGCTGGATTGTTCAGGCGCTCGCAGGGCGGATACTGGTGTGTTCTCTGAGCTGTCACGGCAAAAGATTACGGAAATGGGGTTGGTTGATGGGTGGCGGTTTATGCATCCAACGTCCAGAGATTACACATTTCTCTCTCATGTACACCACTCATATTCACGATTGGATCATGTATTCCTCAGCCAGGCTCTTAGAGGAGATGTTCTTGACTCCACCATCCTGCCCATCTCGGTCTCGGACCACAGCATGCTAGTGCTTACGCTGCGCTGGTCGTCGGCAGATACCGGGCAACGGAAATGGTATTTCCCAGCTTCGGTACTTCGGGACGAGGAGTCTAACAAGGCGCTGCGGGTGGCCATTAGGGAGTTCTTTACCCTCAATCCGCCATCCGATACCTCTGTATCCAACACGTGGGATGCCTTTAAGGCGTCCGTTAGGGGCACGTGCTTGAGCCTTAACGCACACCTCAACAGGTTGCGCCGCAAGGATCGGGAGGCACTGGAGGCTGAACTGGCATCTCTCGAGCGGGCGCATAAACTTAACCCCTCGAGGGTGACCCTCCGGCCTCTCACGGCGGTACGGGGGAAGTTGAGGGCGCACTACAATAACAGGGCGGAGTTCACGCTACTGAGATTGGGCCGACAGTCCTACTCTTGTGGTAACAAGGTGGGGAGGCACCTGGCCCGACAGCTTCGCGACAGGCGGGAACGTGAGTACATTGGGGGGATCCGCGACTCTGTGGGTCAGTTGCAGCACCGGGACGAAACAAAGGCGGCCATTTTCGGACGCTTTTACTCGGATCTATACGGGGGGGAAAGGCTGGGAGCAGCTGCCCAGAGGGAGTACCTGGGGCGTATGCACCTTCCGCAGGTGTCCAGGGAATGGAACGAGCTTTTAGGGGCCCCGATCACCAGGGAGGAGGTGTTAGATGCTATTGCGAACTTGAAGCTTCACAAAGCACCTGGCCCAGACGGTTACACCGCTGTGTTTTATAAATCCTACGCTTCCGAGATCTGCGACTTCTTAGTCACCCTTTTTAATGACATGGCCTCCTCCGGTTCCTCTGCTGGCTCCTTGGCGGAGGCGATGATTACGGTCTTGCCGAAGCCGGGGAAGGATCCAGCGCAATGCGCCTCCTTTCGCCCGATAGCGCTTCTTAATTTGGACGCCAAACTATACTCGGCGATCCTGGCGCGTAGGCTACAAGACCTTATGCCGGCGCTAATCCATCCAGACCAGTCTGGCTTCATCAAGGGGCGCCAGACGCATGATAACACTCGTCGGGTGGTGCATCTAATAGAAAAGGCAGAAAGATTTCGTATTCCGGCGGTCCTAGTGGGCCTGGATGCCGAGAAGGCCTTCGATAGGGTGGACTGGGGGTTTCTGTTTAATACCATGACTGCCTTTGGTTTCTCGGAGGCTTTCATCACTATGGTGAAGGCTAATTTCTGCTGCCCCCGGTCCCGGGTGGCGGTGAATGGTCATACGTCGGCGTTCTTTACTCACGCTCGGGGTACTAGACAGGGTTGTCCGCTGTCCCCCCTGCTGTTCGCGCTGAGCATCGAGCCGCTGGCGGTAGCGGTGCGGGAGCACGTCGGGATCAGAGGTCTGCCGTTCGCGGGGGAACAGCACAAGATTTCGCTCTTTGCAGACGACATCTTGTTCTCTATTACTGATCCGGAAACCTCGCTGCAGTTCATCAGGGAGGTCTTACTGGAGTTTGAGGCCGTGGCCGGTTTTAAGGTCAACTATAGCAAGTCCTACATCCTGAATCTTAACCTTTCGGAGGCCGAGAGGGACCGGGTACGGCCGCTGACTCCGCTGGCCTGGGCCACTGGTTCGATCGTCTACCTAGGGGTCCATCTGACTCCGACAGTGGGCGGGCTGTTCCAGGCCAATTTCCCATCTTTGTTGGCGAAGACCCGGACGGAATTGGACAGGTGGAAACCGAAATTTCTGTCATGGCTGGGCAGAATTCATGCCGTGAAAATGGTTCTCCTCCCTAAATTCTTATATTTGTTCCAGGCATTGCCTATCCCCATAGACAGCGATTTCTTTCGACGGCTCAAGACTCAAGTATTGCGCTTCATTTGGCAAGGGGGTCAGGCACGGGTCTCCTATGCGGTTCTCCGTCGGCCGAGACCTGAGGGTGGAGTCGGGCTCCCTGACCTGCAGTTATATTACAAAGCGGCGCAACTGCGAGTGTTGGTGGAGTGGTCGCAACAGACCTCCGAGAAACATTGGCTCCATATGGACCGATGCGTTGCCGGCAGGTCGATCTGGGACTTAGCCTGGAAACCGAAGAAGGACCGACCTCTCAACGCATATATATGCACTCCTACGAGCACAGTGTTGAAGGTGTGGGACTCGCTAGCGGCGGACGACCGTTGGACCACGTTCCCTTCGCCCTTTACGCCCTTGCATTACAACCCGGCCTTCCCTCCGGCGCTTCATGAAGGGCCGTTTGCGGTGTGGAGGGAGGGGGGGTGTCGGGCGTTGACCCATTTGTTCCACGGCCTGGACACCCTAACTTTCGCTAACTGTGTGAGAGATTATGGGGTCCCCCAGACTGAACGATTCCGGCATGTTCAGCTGCTTCACTGGGCCACGTCACCTGGGGTGATGGAGGCGGCTACGAGACCGCCGACTCCTTTTGAAACCTTTATATTACGCACATCCGCCATGAAGGGGGCCATTTCCTTCATATACCGGTTGTTGCTCAAATCGACGGTAGCTCCCCGACCTCGTTATATGGGGCAATGGGAAGAAATGCTGGGGCGCGATATCTCGGATGTGGAATGGTCGGCGCTTTGGCGAGACCTGACGACCTTTAACCATTCCTTGCACCTGAGGGAAGCCCACCTCAAGACGGTCATGCAATGGTATATGTGCCCGACTAGGCTTCACCGCATTTTCCCGGCGACCTCGGATAAGTGCTGGAGGGGCTGCGGGCTTTTGGGGGACTTCCGCCACATCTGGTGGGACTGCCCGGTGATCCGTCCGTACTGGGAGGAAATCCTCTCACATATAAAGGAAGTGCTGACTTATCCCATTGATGAGTCTATGGCTTGTGTTCTGCTGGGGCTGCGTGACCCTGGCCTTGTCTATCAGACCAGGGCCGATAAGAAGATTTTGTGGCTATGCCTAGGTGCTGCGAAACTCACGCTGGCTGCGGCCTGGAAAAAGAAGGATGCCCCGGCAGTGTCACTATGGCATGCACGACTTTGGAGGTTGCTCAGTTTGGAAAGAGTGGCGGACATCTTCCTTGGCCAGTATAAGAACTTCCGATATCAGTGGGGTCCCCTGGTGGACTTTCTCTCTAAGGGGTTACCCTCGGCGGTATGTCCGGCTTCATTGAGATCGATGCACCTCTTTCAAGTGTAATATGGATGTGGAATGAATGATGAGTGAATGGCGTCACTACCAGGGGGGAGGGTGGGGGTGGGATGGGGCAGTTGGTTGGGTGGGGGTGGGATGGGGCAGTTGGTTGTCATGGTTTATGGGCTGTGGAGGGTCCGCGGGCTGCTTATTTGCACCGCTTGTATGGAACCTGGAGGTTTGGGGCCCAGCTTATTGCAGCTCTGGTTATCCTGGATGGCCTGGCCTACTGCTAGGCTTGTAGGCCACTGGTACTGTGGTCCTAATTACTATGTGGTCTCGCTCCTGGCCTGGATATGCTTGTAATATAGTCTGGGTCACTGCTGATGCATGCACAATGATTTGCCCTGTTCTGGAGTAATGTGCGGTTCCTCCGCAGCCCGATGTTTGTCTGTTTATTCTTTTTTTTTGCAAATCAAAATAAAAATTTTACAAAAAAAAAAAAATCAAACTCAAAATTCTACAGTCATGGACCAAGGCTTGGCTTATCATCAGAAAAAGATTGGGGTTGTCCTACTACTCTAACTTCGCCCCAATATGGGACTCGCCAGGTCTTCCATCATGTTTGAGAGATAGCCTGTCCTCCATAATAGAACAAGCTGGGATTTCAAGATGGGGTCAGCTACTGAAGGAGGGATCATTAATAGCCTGGGACGAGTTATATGATCACATTGGTCCTGGGCTTTCCAGATTTAAGTACATCTAACTGGATAGTTGGACGAGATCCCAGTGCAGCAAAGACGAACATCTTGGGAAAACAAGCATTTTGAAGCAGCAGTTAGTGGAAAGATCAGGGGGAGGAAAGGAGGTAGCCTTTTGGTATTGGCAGATCTTGGAAGAAATTGATGGGGAATTTGCCCTCCCAGACGAGCTGTGGGGGGAGGCTACCGGCCTTCATTGTGAGGAGATGTGGCTAAATTCTTTCGCTCTTCTTCAAAAAATTGTGAAACCATCATGGCTAAGAAGAAACCATCTCTTCTCAGTTCATCGTGCATACATCACACCATTGAAACTTTCCAAATTTCTCCCTGATAAAAAATGTAACAAATGTAACCTTATGGGAGCATCTGACATTCATATGTTCATGGATTGCCCCGACATAGGCCGGTTCTGGGAAGAAGTGAAGGCTACCCTAAACTCCATTCTAAACACATCACTGTCAATAACATTACCACTTATCATCTTTAGCTTGGAAGATAGCATTACTGGTAAAGCAAGGTCATTCCTTTTTTACGCTATTTTGTTGGCCAGAAGGAAAATCTGTTTGCATTGGGTAGAGAAAACAGCCCCATTACATTCTGAGTGGCTCACGTCCTTATATGAAACATCTAAAGCAGACCTCAATAGATCATGCAGTAAACGTAACCTGGCGTTTTGGGATCTGTTGACCAAGTGGAGATAGCACTCCGGGGTTTTTTTTTTGTGGTTTTTTTCCCCCCGGGTCCTATGATTATGCCGTTAACACTCCTTGGACCGGGTCTAGCCTCGTTACGATATTGGTCCTACAGGTTGAAATATACCTAGATGGAGTCAGCTTAAACCCCTCAAGCTTTTGGGACTTCTCTGCCACCTTTAAAACAACTCGAGTCCTGGCACAGGAGAGAGGGAAGGAAATGCAGTGTTGGTCCGCTCCAAAGTGAAGGACTCATTAGGTGGTTGGTATCTCCTATATTGAGGGTAAGGCAAATGAGGACAAAAAAAAAAGAGAGAAGGTCAAAACGGTAGAGACACTCGAACAGGAAGGGGAAGACTTGGAAAGATCCCATAGTCAGGACCCCTCTGACGCAAACACTCACCTATTGCAACTTTAAAAAGCGGGAGTATAGGGAATATCAGTGGGAGGCAGCGAGAACTCGTCCAAAACCCAACATACCATCTATGAAAGTGGAGACAAAGATGGCAGGCTTTTGGCATGGCTTGACAAAAGAGAGGGCATATAGATGGAGCTTCAACTTCCTATGGGCGACATCACTCAGAACCCACACCACATAGTAAACTTACTAGCGCATCACTACAAACAGATTTACACCTCCACACTCACAGACACGCAAACAGATGCAGAGGAGTTCCTCCGAGATATTAAACTCCCCAGGCGAGACGAAACAGAGTCCCAATCATTAGAGGTAGAGCTCTCAGTGGAAGAAATTGCACTGGCGATTGGTAAACTGCAGTCGGGAAAGGCGTAGGGGCCAAAGGAATCCCTATCGAGTGGTACAAACGTAACGCGACTACACTCACACCGCACATGGTAGCAATGTATGAGGCCAATTTGGAAAAGGGGGAACTACCACGTGACCAGAGGACGGCGACTATAGTGGCCATCCATAAACCTGGCAAACCTGTGCAGGAATGTTCCTCATACAGGCCCATATCCCTGATCAATGCTGAGGCCAAGATACTGGCCAAGGCCCTGGCCAACAGACTCATGCCGCACCTAGCAAAACTGATACATCCAGACCAATCCTGGTTTATGCCCGGAGAAATACAGCTCTGAACTTTTGGCATCTCCACAACGTGTTGGGCCGTAGGCATACCATTCAAGAAGAGGCTGTCGTGCTATCCTTAGATGCGCGCATGGCCTTCACCACAGTTGAGTGGCCCTTCCTCTTTGCTGTTCTTCAGAAACTAGGATTTGGACCAAAATTTAGATCATGGGTCCGGTTACTCTATACGACTCCCGTGGCACATGTGGTGGCCAACAGGTACAGATCGGAAGATTTTCCATTACATCGCGGCACGAGACAGGGGTGCCCACTGTCGCCCCTTCTTTTTGCCTTAGTGCTGGAGCCTCTGGCGGCCTGGGTACGACAGAACCCAGTCATCCAAAGACTTAGATGGACTGCGGACTATGAGGACCGCATATCTCTATATACGGACGATATCCTTTTACACTTGGCCTCTCCCAGACGTTCATTGTCCAGTTTGTTAGATATCTGTAGCTCCTATGGACGGTATTCAGGTTATACGATCAACTGGAGAAAATACGTTTTCTACGTCCTGAGGGCCCTCCCCCCACCTCTTCCTGGCTGACTGTGAATTAATGGTAGTGGAGAAACACCTTTAAATATTTAGGTATTTACATCACTCATGACCCAGAGGTGTTTATGACCCTAAATCTCCAAGCCCCTTTGAAACGGTTGCAAAGAGATCCCAAACACTGACAGTCATTGCCACTGTCGCTCCTGGGAAAAGCGGCACTCTTTAAAATCATGGCGCTCCCTTGGTTTCTCTACGCCCTTCACAATGCACCTTTTCCAGTTCCCCAGTCCTACTTCCGTGCAATTGAGGCAGCAGTTACTAAACTCCTCTGGGACAATAAACTGGCCCGTAAAGCTATGGTGGAATTGTACCACCTCTGGTATGATGGAGGTATCGCACCCCCGAATATACAGTCTTATTACTGGGCCGCTCAGGTAACGGTGATAAATCAGTGGCTTCATGTTTCCCACACGGACCGGCCTATGCTTTTGATAGGTTACAGCTTGGGATAAAGGGTCTTACCGGGCGCTCTATAACAAGACCCGTTCCATGATAGGCCCAACAAACCATACCCTCCAGATCTGGAAAACAGTGCAAAAAAAGTTAGGAGGGCACAACAGACTTACACGGCCGACTCCCCTGTGGGTTAAGGACAGACTGGTTAGGTTGGAAAAAGGTAAGGGCTTTTACAATTGGGACCTTATCAGGATATCTAAGGAGGGCGACCTTTGGGTACGGGGAAAAATTATTACATTTCCACAACTCTGAACGAAATACGAACTGGTGTTGACAGAGTACTTCCGTTACCGTCAGATTAAAAACGCTTTTGAAGCAGCGATTCCCCCAAACCACCCTGCCTGAGGCCTTCCCTCTTGAGGACAGGCTATTGACGGACAATATGAGCAAAAAGGCGAAATCCCTAACATGTCAGAAAATAGTCAAAAACATGCCAGACTCGATCACAAAGCTCAAAAGCAAATGGCAGGCAGACCTGGGTGAATTAGATGACACAGACTGGCAGGAGGCGCAGGCGTCCCCCTAGGGAGGTAGCGATGTCATTTTAACTACGTCTTGACAACTCAAGATTCTTCAAAGAATTTATTACACCAGAACTTCCCTCTGTAAGATCGGAAAATTGGACAACCCGCTCTGCCTGCGACAATGTGGGAAGGTGGGCACATTTTTCCACACTATATGGACATGCCCTGCAATAGCATCATACTGGGAGTCGGTTTTGTCCCTTATAATGAGGGTCAGCAAGAACATTGTCCCTAAGGAGCCCAAATACTGTCTACTTAACATCTGGGAGGTGACAGACTTGAATTCAGCGTTACAGACCTGGGCCACTGGGTATCATGATAGCCAAAAATAATATTACAGGTCACTGGGATGGGGTGGCCGCCCCCAAGTTAGCGGACTGGTGTAAAGACATGGGCACTGTCATTGCAGCGGAAAAGAGAGTGTATGTTCACAGGGGGTGTCCCAGAAAATGGATTAAACAAGCATTTACAATGCAATAGGTCTCGCAGCATTAAAGTTTGAGCTATTGGCATTGTATATTACAATGTGTTGCATTAATTTGTTATCAAACTCTGAATTGTTTTATAAAGATTGATTTCAAACTGTCAAATGTTGCTGAATAGTAAGCAACGTTGTGAATAATATTGTTTGCTAGTCATCCTTGGGTACCAGAGTACTTCACTTGAGGCAGAGGTATTATCTTTAGACTACAGGTGCCGGTGCCGCTTGAGCTAGAAACAGGGCCAGCCACTCACTACTCTGCACTCACTACTCACTACTCTACTCACTACTCACTACTCTACTCACTACTCACTACTCTACTCACTACTCACTACTCTACTCACTACTCACTACTCTACTCACTACTCACTACTCTACTCACTACTCACTACTCTACTCACTACTCTACTCACTACTCACTACTCTACTCACTACTCACTACTCTACTCACTACTCTACTCACTACTCACTACTCTACTCACTACTCACTACTCTACTCACTACTCACTACTCACTACTCTACTCACTACTCACCACTCTGCACTCACCACTCTGCACTCACCACTCTGCACTCACCACTCTGCACTCACCACTCTGCACTCACCACTCTGCACTCACCACTCTGCACTCACCACTCTGCACTCACCACTCTGCACTCACCACTCTGCACTCACCACTCTGCACTCACCACTCTGCACTCACCACTCTGCACTCACCACTCTGCACTCACCACTCTGCACTCACCACTCTGCACTCACCACTCTTGCCCTCACCACTCTGCACTCACCACTCTGCACTCACCACTCTGCACTCACCACTCGCACTCACCACTCTGCACTCACCACTCTGCACTCACCACTCTGCACTCACTACTCTGCACTCACTACTCACTCGGCACTCACTATTCACTACTCTGCACACTCACTACTCTGCACACTCACTACTCTGCACACTCACTACTCTGCACACTCACTACTCTGCACACTCACTACTCTGCACACTCACTACTCTGCACACTCACTACTCTGCACACTCACTACTCTGCACACTCACTACTCTGCACACTCACTACTCTGCACACTCACTACTCTGCACACTCACTACTCTGCACACTCACTACTCTGCACTCACTACTCTGCACTCACTACTCTGCACTCACTACTCTGCACTCACTACTCTGCACTCACTACTCTGCACTCACTACTCTGCACTCACTACTCTGCACTCACTACTCTGCACTCACTACTCTGCACTCACTACTCTGCACTCACTACTCTGCACTCACTACTCTGCACTCACTACTCTGCACTCACTACTCTGCACTCACTACTCACTCGGCACTCACTACTCTGCACACTCACTCTGCACTCACTACTCTGCACACTCACTCTGCACTCACTACTCTGCACACTCACTCTGCACTCACTACTCTGCACTCACTACTCTGCACACTCACTCTGCACTCACTACTCTGCACACTCACTCTGCACTCACTACTCACTACTCTGCACACACACTCTGCACTCACTACTCTGCACACTCACTCTGCACTCACTACTCACTACTCTGCACACTCACTCTGCACTCACTACTCTGCACACTCACTCTGCACTCACTACTCACTACTCTGCACACTCACTCTGCACTCACTACTCACTACTCTGCACACTCACTCTGCACTCACTACTCTGCACACTCACTGTGCACTCACTACTCTGCACACTCACTCTGCACTCACTACTCTGCACACTCACTCTACACTCACTACTCTGCACACTCACTCTGCACTCACTACTCTGCACACTCACTCTGCACTCACTACTCTGCACACTCACTCTGCACTCACTACTCTGCACACTCACTACTCTGCACACTCACTCTGCACTCACTACTCTGCACACTCACTCTGCACTCACTACTCTGCACACTCACTCTACACTCACTACTCTGCACAAGGGTAAGAACACCGCCTTCATTCTTTGAGTCAGGCTAGCCTTAAAACTTTAAGAGCCTGAGCTCCTAACATATCTTCACTAAAGGGTCGGGTGTGGTATATCACAAGCTGAGGGGTTGTACTTTTCTAGCTCGATCTTTTTCATAAGACACCCAATGTATTTTTTTATTGAATCTGCCCCTCCCCCACTCCCCATTTATTCTTTACGAAATCTGTTTTGAGGAATGGTCCTGTTCACTACCTCTTCAGAAAAGTGGTCAAAGAGTTCACAAATGTAGTCATGACTACTTAAATACAGAGGTATGATTCTTGGCACACTGGAACCCACTGTTCTCTTGTTGTTATCCTCATTAAGGGTTAGCATCTACTGTGCTCCGAGGTATGAATAATCACTACTGTCTGGTTCAATACTCCCAGTACATGCACTACGATTCCTATTGATTGTACCCTCTACAGCAGATCAATTATTGAGGTTGAGTTCGCAAGTATACAGGCTAATCTGGACATGTGCAATCACTACTTGAGGGGTCATTATCCCTTCCCTTGCATTAAGTGTGGAAGCATTTTCGCCACATTCTAGGTTCCAATGGCCAGCTGCATTCTCAGCCCGAAGAAGGTTTTTTTGTGTGTATCTGCGTCTATATTGTGGAACACCTTACCGGCATGCATTTGCAGAGAATCAAATCTACTTCAGTTCAGAAAACAGGTAAAGACATGTCTCATTAATTGCATCAGAGTTAGCATTCATTATTGTAATCTCACGGCGTCATGTTGTCCCTGGGCAACGTTTTATTAACTTACGAGAGTAGCGTCACCAAGTTTTAAAACGTTAATACCCCCAGGGCGAGACGTTTCTACTCCTTCACGCCGACAACTCTTTGGTACCCCGGGGGTGTCAACTACAGCTCACTTCTGTTTTCCGTGAGAAGTCCTGCCTCCTCGTGCTTCTGTCTCGAGCGTGCTCTCGTTTCTCCTCCCTCCTCTCCTTACCTCCTCCCGCAAGCTCGGCCCTGCCTCCCACCGCTTTCCAAGGCAAGCCGCTCGGTGGCGCCCCCCTGCAGTCGGTGGAAGCGCACTGCAGCTGCCCCACTCCCCGCGCCTCTCGATGTCAGCCTCCCGGCGGAGCTCGCTCGCTCGCTCACATTTCCGTTGCTTCAGATCTGAGCGCGCATCCGGCTCGGCGCCGCTGCAAAGGTAAAGCCGCAGCCGGAGCTTGGGAGGGAGCTGGGCTGGTGTTCGGGGAGCAGGGAGAGAAGGGTGCTTGGGACCGACCCATGAATGCAGCTTGTATGCGCGTGTGTGTATGTGGGGGGGGGTCTCTCTGTATGTATGTGGCCGCTTGTGTGTGTTTGCGCATGCGTGTGTGCTTCACAGGAGACAGCGCCTGGCCGCAGCGCTCGTTCGCGTGCGCGTGTCACTTTCAAATCGCCTCCATGCGCGCGGCCAGGACTGTCTCCTGGGAAGCACACATGCCGACAAAAGGGGCTCGGCGGAGACGCGCTTCGCGCGGCTAGCCGAGACCTAAAAATGGGAGAGTATGAATACTTATAGAGGGGACATTTGCGAACTGCCCCAAGAACTCGAATAACAGACTGTGACCGCCATTGAATGTGATAATCCTGGGTGTGTGACAGATCAATGTATAACTGTTCTTAAAATTTATGGAGGATAACTATGTACAATAAGTGGAAAATACCATTTAATTGTAATTTGTAAGGAAATAATGATTGTGCCTTAAATAAAATAAAGTTTGAGAAAAAAATATGCTAATAAAAATGATTTTCAAAACAAATGGTTGGTAAGATGACACCAACTCAAGCTGCCTGTTCTCGTGTTCAGGGAGCCTGTCAATGGGTTGGGAACCCAATCGATTCCATGCAGAGAAGATTGGACCTCACAGCTCCCTGCTTCTTCACATACCACATAGCAGTCATATAGTCTGTCGAAGCAAAGGAAGCAAGTATTCGTGTCCAGGCAAATTGCCTGCAGTTTAGGGAGGTTGATATGCCTTCTCTCCTTGTCTGGCGACTGGAGGTCTCAGGTCCTCCAGATGCGCAAGACACTCAAAGGTGGAGGCATCCGTCACTAATGTGGCCCTGCTAATGTTGGGCAAAAGGATTCCCCTCCCCCCCCATCCTCTATCAACCACCAGGTGGTAGGTCATTGCAATGTACACCTATTGAACTGTCGCCGGACATTTAAATAATAAGTAATTATGATAACTCAATACAATTTCTTCAATCTCTGGGGAATGTAAACCTGCACTGGGCCCAGCAGGAGTTGATCATGTGATATCCAAGCCACAAACTCAAACCATACCACTCTGCAGGATGCATTCAACTTGCAGCGGGACCTCACCAAATGACATAAATATAAACATTCCTATTATAAATGTAGCTTATAATACACTGCAAGCTATATTAATTAGATTGTGGAAAGATGTATTTATGCATATTTCCATACACCAGACATCAGTTTACTTTAATCGAGTCTCGGCAGGGACGCTCAACATCCTGTGAATCTGGGCAAATAACGTTATCTTCCCATGCCTAACAAAATTAATGTGTCGGCCTGTAACTCAACTGGTGATCATGTAAAGCGCTCTGATACCTTCAGGTCAAGTTCCTGCTAAATAAAACTCCCACCCAAAAAAAACAAGCATTGGCATAGCCAATAGGTATCGCTTTTGGGACCTTATAAGTATTTAGCAAGCGTTGTAATTCAAGCCTCTATTTCGATTTTACAACCGCCCTTCCCCCCTTCTAGACATACAGATAAAACAGTACAAACAGGAGCGAAAGATAGCCCGTGAGGCTTCCACTTGAAGTCTATCTTGAAAAAGTCTCTACTCCAGTTCATAATTATCTGTTTTGCTGAAGTAGTATTTGTGAGCAAGTGCCACCTTTCTTGCATTGGTATGCCCCCACTTTTTTTCTGACTGCTGATGAGCTTTGACTGAGTGTGCCCTGGGCTCCTGCCAACCAGGTACCCAGGGCCTGTATTCCTTCACTAAAACTGTGTTGAAACCAAAACCCAATTGGCATCTCTGGGCCCCTGTCAGCTCCTAGTAAATGGTACCCTTGGTACCCAGGGCATGATGACCAGAGAAGACCCCCAAGGACTGCAGCACTTATTGTGCCACCCTTAGGGGCCCTGTACCCTGGCACCCAAACACTGCCTTTGCAGGCTGAGTGCCTAAGTACAGAACTAAACAAAGAGTCGACATGGCACACATCCATGTGTGCCATGCCCACAAACCCAATGCCCTGACATACAGTCACCCATCTAGCTGGGTGCCCTATGCCAGTGGTGTGGGCACAGGGGCATGAGCCTTGTGCCACTACAGTGCCCAGGGTCATTCCTGGGCACTGTAAGTGCAGTGATGCCATTAAGAGTATATGGTGCTGGGAGGTCGACATTACGAACTCCACAGCACCATAATGGCTACACTGAAGACTGACAAGTTTGGTATCAAACTTCTCAGCACATTAAATCCACAATGATGCCAGTGTGGATTTAATGAAAAATGCACCACAGAGGGCATCTTAGAGATGCCCCCTGAAACCTAACCACAATCCATGTCTGGACTGAGAGGCTGCCCAGGCTGCCACACTGCAGACATGTTGCTGGGCCCCTGGGTGGAGAGCCCCCCGCTCTCCTGGGCCTGCAACAATGCACATCCTGGGCGAGGTGCTAGGTCTTCTCCCCCAGGATGGGCAGGGGGAAGCTTCAAAGGCCTGCTGCCTCTGTGAGCTTTTCCAGACCATTTGCTGTACCCAGCAACTGGCCCCCACCAGTCCTGACCCCACTTTGGCGGGAAGACTAGCGGGAAAAACTACTTCAGGAAGGGGGGTGTGCCAGCCTGTGCCAACCCCACCCCTCAGGTGGGGGAGACGAGGTGAAGCACGACGCCGGGCTCCGGCCATCTTGAAGATGGGGAGCCCTGCACAATCACAACTAGGCTCCTGCCCCCCTCCCACAGGAGAGGAGCAGGCTAGGGGGTGTACCCACCCCAGGACAGGGACCTATTAGTCCCTGCCCTTGCCCTACCTGTAACGCCCCTAAAATCAGTATTTAGGTGCTCCATGAACCTTCCTTCCTCAGGACCCCGTTAAGAAAGGAAGAAAGAAGAAGAAGAAGACCCGCAACAGGACGACACCCACTGACTTGGCCCCAACCCTACCGGCCTGTCGATCCTGGAACCTGCTCCTGCTTAATCCCGGCGACTCCTGCGGACAGCAACCTTGGGACACACGGAGGAACTGCCTGCCTTGACCCTCTTAGAGACTGGGACTCCCATAAGCAGAGGCTCTGCTTCAACAACCAACCCCTGGTGCCAGCCAGGAAGCTCAAGACCTGCCCACTCTGCACCCACCGAGCCCGGCCCGTGCCAGAGTGATCCAAGACCACGAGGACGTCCCCCCCCCCCCCCGGCGACTGTGAAGCTTGCAACATGCATAGTTACTTAGAGCGGCAGAGAGAGGGCCTTGACCCCCGCGACGAGCGAAAGCTAGCTCCTTTCATTGCAGGCTGCCCTTGCAATTAGGTAGAGGTGGGACGCACCATTGTGCTGCAGAGCAGGGGAACTGTAGGGCATCATTGGAGCCCCTACTAGGCTCAAACTGGAATGCAAACACAGCAAGGGAGTTTTGGACTTGGCCCTTCTGGCAGGTTCACCCCTGAACTTTTTGCTTTTTATGGTGACCTGGTGTTAGTGATTTCTGGCTTCTGCGCACTTTACCACTGTGTCCCAGGGTAAAGTGCGTGCGTGTAGTGAGGTTGGCCTGCCCTCCGATAGGAATGCATGGGGAATGTAGGTGTCCCTGGTAGTTCCTGATGCGTGGGGAGTGCAGATGCGAGTTTGGTATGTGCGGACTCGTGTGATTAAATGCTGTGCGATGATGTGTGCGGCGTGATTGTGTCTAGTGTGAAAGTGCCACTTCTAGAAGTTGGCATGTTTGTGTAAATTATGTGAATTGGCTGTCTGGCTTATGATTGACTGGAGCTGGCTGGGCCTGGCTCCAGGAGTCAGGATGGGTCTGCCCCGGTGGTGAATGGGAGATCTGCATGAGTGATGTGAGGGAGGGGTACACCTGGGACCTGAATAGGGCTGAGATTTCCCCACACAATGCTGGCTCTGCCCCCTGTGGTGCATCTAATGTCCCTAGCCTGACCAGTGAATGAGAAGAGGGGCTGAGCACATCAGAGTGCTCCAAAACCAGCTGCAACTGGTTTTCCCCCACCCTACAGACACAGACAAAGGGATTTAGTGTATAAAAAGGGGCTGTGACCCCTTACAAAATGTTCTTGCTGATCCTACCTTGAGGGGGGCCTGCTGCTGCTGCTGGGCACCAGGAGGACCACTGCTGGGACTGCCTCCCTGCCTGGAGGGCCCTGTGAGCTGGCCCCTGGGCCCAGCATTTGCCCCCCCCCCGCCTTCCCTTATTTTTGGACTTTGTCCCTGGATCTGAAGGGACTTGGGTGGCCTGCCAGTGCCTGAGGAGTGCGGGCCTCCCCCTCAAAATAGCACGTTGCGCCGCTGGTGCAGGCGATCCCTTCCTAGAGGGATTCCCCGGCGTGGGGATCCCCCATTTGACCGATTTTCAGAGCAGGTGCCCATCCTGCATTTTGCCGCAGCGTGATCCTGATTATCGGCGCGGGCGCCCACCCTGCTTATTTGCCATGGTTTTCGCATTATTGATATCCCTAGCGGGGGCCCACCCCGCAACTTGCCGCCTCCACAGAGCGCCGCTGCGGACCCGGGAATCTCTGCCCGGCTGCTTCTGACGTAGGGAGCCCGCCGCGCTGGGATTGGTCCCAGCCCCTGGCATCGCCTAGCAACCAAGAGGCTCGCCAGGCGGAAGGGGGAGAGAGCAGGGAAGGCGCTAGGCGTCTCGGCCTCAGCGCTCTCCCCGGATACCGCCACACCTGCCCCGGGGGTCCTAGCAGTGAGGAGAAGGAGCGGCTGGACCCGGCAGACTGAGGAAACGACCCGCGTCCCCTGCCGCCTCCCGAGAGCAGTCCGGTGAGTGGCGCTGCCAGGGAGGAGGGGGGCGCGAGAGAGAGGCACGATTGTGATTTCGAGCCCACGAGGGCTCCGGGGGCACCCTGGTTCTTTAAAGGCCCCGTGGGGGCCCGGGCATTTCCTCAGAGTCCACGAGGGACTCCAACGAAGTGGGGGCATTTCTTTCGAGCCCGAGAGGCTCCTATCTTCCAGGGGGCATTTCTGAGGGTAGAGCGGCCCCGGTTGGCAGCGGGCCGCTCCCCCAGTGGGCGCATTTTCGTCAAGCCCACGAGGTTCCCGGGCCCACAAGTCTTTCCAGCCCACGAGGGTCCAAGGGTCCAACTTTGTTCAGAGCCCACGAGGTTCACGGGGGCACAGTTGTCTTGATCATAGAGCCTGCTAGGCTCCTAAGACTCCCACGTTGTTTTGGCCCCATTGATCGATTTTAGACCCAGGGGAGAGCCAGGAGGCACGCTGGTGCCAGGCTCAGTTCTCCAGCTGCCCAGCACTTAGTGGGCAGCTTTTCCGTTTAGGCCAGTTCCTTTGCGCAATCTTCTTTGGCTGCCTGCGCAGCCTGCCCTGACTTTCTGGACACAGGACGTTTCAGCCCCTGAGAGGCCAGTTGGCCTGGGGAAAGTTCATGTGTAGTGCCCTTGCTAGGAGTACATGTTTGGCCTCATGTGATCTTTGCGCAATTGTGATACCTGCCTAATGTCATTGCTGCATCATGTGTAATGTTTATATCTCTGAATATATTGGGGTGCTTAGGAGGTTGTTTTTCCTAGTATAAGGTTATGCTAGTGAGTTTATAATTCCCTGCGTGATATTTTCCTAAGGTAGTTAGGGTTGCGTAGGTGGTACTTACCTCTTACCAGTGGTTACTGGGCGTGTGCTACATTTGCTATTTGGTGCTACAGTTATTATATGTTCTATGTTCTAAGCGCTATTCCTACAAGTATTCTATGGTCTACAAAGTACTAATTCTACCAAGTGCTAAATCTAAAAGTGCTCATTCCTGACAGTGGCCCACGTGGCCCTGTCCCATGTACATAATCCCCTGTAAATTCTGCCCGTGCCTCAGGCACATTGTAAAGTGTGTGTTTATTATCTAATGTATTTGGTATAATACAAAGGCTATTTTTATATATAACCTTGTGTGGAGTTTCCTTTGTGGTGGGCCTTGGGTGTTGTTGCTGGGTGCGTGTGCAAATACTTAACCTACATTGCCTCCGGGATAAGCCTTACTGCTCGTGTCACGTTACCTAGAGGGTGAGCAGGGGTTATCTTTGGTATGTAATTACCTTGCCCTGACTAGAGTGGTGGTTTCTGCCTGACTTTGGCGCAAGCCTTGGCCAACCGGAAATCACATTTCTAACAGGGAGCATAAGAGGCAGCATAAGTGATAGCAATGAATCCCGTGCCCTTATGGCGCTTCTGGAGTTAGCGGGAAACCCGAGAGGCCATGAGGCACGCTATACTAAAGAGAGGACGACCTTGGCATGCAACAGTGAATACCACCCTCTCACACTGCGATAAGAGAGTGAAGCAATAAGGCGAAAATGACTGGTGCCCAAAGACCCTCCTCGACGAACCAAACGTCGCCTGCAACCTCAGAACCAGGGGCCCCTCCAACCGCCGACCAGCCGAGGGTAAGATTTCCTGACACCCAAAGACCCCCCTTGTCCCAGCGCCCTGCAACCCCCTATGCCTCCCTTTGGGGTACCTACCTCTTCTCCAGGATCCCAACTTACCTCTCGAAGTGGTGGTCGCACCTGAAGAATCACCGTCCCAGAGTCTGCAGCCTTTGTTCCCTTTTTATCTTTCCCATTGAATAACATTGAGCACCCGACGGCTCAAAAGCACCCTGCACCCAGCCGCCAGAGTGCCCCTGGCAGTACAACCTGTACCCTATTCTACTTCCCCATTTGCCCTGATCAAGTGACCAAGAGTCCAGCTCCCGCAGCCACGTGGCCTGCAAGCCAGCAACCACCAACCGGAGGCCCCCTGCCCCTCATTGGATAACATTGGGCCTAACTACCTCTGCACCCGGCCGCCCCTGTGCCGCGGAGGGTGAACCAACTGTACCTACCTGACCCTGGGGGACCCCTGAGTCTATGCCCAGAACCCTAACTTCCCCAGCCGAGTACTCACCTGGCAGCCGGTAACTCACTTACCTGCCATTGGATAACATTGACTGGTTTGACTCGAAAAATCTTCTAAGTGCCTACTTTTGAAAACTTAAAATATTCACATAAAATCAAACGAATTCCGAAGTACTCACATGGGATCAGCAGAGAATCCAGTACTGCATCTTGTCGCCCAGTGCTGAACCGCCAAAGTAATCCTAGTCGGGTTTACTTGTAACTTGAATTTTCTCCATAGGAATCCATTGTGTGCTTTCTGTGAAATTTGTCTACTTTTGAAAACTTTAAATATTCTTTAAAGATCATACCAAATACTGAAACGTAATTACTTACCTGTTTTAAGCTGAGACCCCAGTGCTGGACCCAGGAGCCCAGTACTGGATTACAAAAGTAAGGAGATCGTACCTTACCTGCAACCTGAATTTTCTCCCATTGGATAACATTGCCAGATTTCTTTGGAAAAGTGTGAACTTTTAAAATAGCTTCATATTCCTGAAAAATCACTGCAATAACTAAAACGTTTTTACTAAATTGGTTTCAGCTTAGTCCCCAGGACTGAATCTAGGATCCAGTCCTGGAACTACCAAAGTAAACTATGAAGTAATCAAATGTGTTTATATAGAAAAACCCATTGAGCTCAATGCTAAATTGTGTGTAGAATTGTGTTGCCTACTGCAGCCCCTGCACCTATGGTGTTTACAAAGTTCATTGCCTTACTGCAAAGTACTTATCTGAGACCTCTCATATTGAGAACAGTATATTTTGATACCTGTTGGTTCTAAAAATAAAATAACTATATCTTTGATATAAAAACAATTTAGGAAGTGAGGAGCTTGGATGCAGACCGCGCACCCATCGTTTTGAAGCGCTGCATTTATAGGCCTCGGCTGAAGGTACTCGGAGGAGTGGGAGGCATGTGGAATCACTGTGCTAGGCTCTGGAGTTACACAGTTGTTCCGTTAGGAGCTCGTTCGCGCATGTTGGTGAAGCACTGCAGCTAGGTCTGGTTTCAGCTCTTTCCCTCTTGTATGTAAAGCACTGCCCCAGTTTATGATTTCAGAATACCTGGTAAGGGGTCGGCCTGTGCACACTCTCCCAATGTGAAGCAGTCTGTCTAGATCTGTATTCACAATTTGGAGCAGTTTGTGCCTAATGCTATCTGTACACAATCCTGTGTGAAACACTGCACAGACCTGGGTTCAGTGTGCTTTGTGCAGAGGTAACCTGTGCACGCATTATGAGCCACTGGTTCTTTTTTCAAAGTGGTTCATGCTTGAGTGCAGTCTTCACCTAGGTTTGAAGGGGTTGGTCTCTCTTTGTCGAAGGGGAGCAGTGCTTCCAACTTGTCCAGGGATCAGATGGAAATTTTTAAGGCGATGGAGGAGCATGGCGGAGAGACAGCGCCCAGGGAGAAAGCAGGGGTGAGGCTGATCTCACCTGGGGCCCAACGAGATCCTAAGAGTGTCTACGGCATGTCAGACGTGGAGTGCCCGTCCACAAGCTTAATGACCTGTGCAAGACAGATGGCGGCTGCACACGTGCACGCTTGCGTGAATGCAAGCTTTAGGCCGGCCAAAGCTGTGGAGTAGCACTTTGAAAACCCACCTACGAAATGTCTTGCAGAGCAATGCATGTGCTGGCCCAGCGAGACCTAAAAAATATTCACAAGATTGCTGACCCTTAATGAAAAAATATCAATAGAAAATTTGTACAATTTGGTGTAACTTGACATTTATAATCAAATGAGGAAATATGGTACCCAAATATAAAAAATGGGTCTAAAATGAATTCACTTGCGACTTTCGAGAATATGTGGAAAAGAAAGTTTCAGATATTAAAGCACAGTGATCACCAGGTAATTGACATCAGAAAAAGCAATGTCACTCCAACATCCCTCCTCCCCAGATAACCTTCACCCTTTCACCTTATAGTACATGAATCTAACAGCCTTTAATTTGATAGTTTGTATACCTTGCAGTTGAGGCATGCAGCATTTTCCAGTTCATAACTTACCCGATAATTCGAGAAAAATAGATGCAGATGCCATTATGTTTTCCGGAAAACACAACCTCGGGGCTAGTCATGCCACCAATACCCATTGATGGAGCACTGTGGTGTCCTGGTGTCGCCATAGGATAAAGTGGAGTAGATACACTGGGAGGTTGAATACCTAAGAAAAAACATAATATCAAAATAATTAACATTGATGCTCATGAAAAAGAGATAAACATTAAAATTATTAAAAAGAATATACCTTGTGTCGGTGTTCCCAAAAAACTGGGATTAGGCATTGAACTGCTAATGGAAATTGGGGAACCTACGAAAGATTGAAAACAAATACTTGACTGAACTTTCTGGTGAATTTTCACTTAGTGAATTTTCTGCTGTTTTATCAATAATCATACTATGACCACTGTCGAAAGAAAGTTCATATACTAGTAATTCATATTCTTAATTCCATTAAATAAACAATTCACGTTTTGTGGCTGCAGCCTCAGTTTATCAAACTTTTTATGCTCACAATTCTACCTCTTCTTAATACGTACAGAAAACAGCAGGCAGTATAAGGTGTGTCATTGATCACTATCGAACCGCCATCTCAATATTAGTGCTGGATGAGAGCACAAACACCATTACTCTAAAAGGTCCAACACAAGAACTAATGTAAACAGACAAACAACTTTCTGTTGGCTCCGATACTTGAACCTTAGATCATAACAATGGCCAGCAGGAAAATCAGAACATTCTTCCCTTATGCTAGTCACAAGAGAATAGGCATACATGGTACCCAGGTTGGTCCTGTGCATGTAAGTCTCTGCAGCTGATCATTACAGACACGTCATAAACTATTACCTACTACCATCGCCTCCCCATACGTGACAGATGCCCACAACCATACAACTATATAACAAGCGACAAGTAGTTGTATAGAGAGAGAGCGTATGTATGAAGGACCAGAGTTAGTGAAAAGACAACTTTTGGTAGGATATTAGTAGACATGCGGTGGAGAGCACAGATGCACGTGGCCTTTCCTGCATGACATATGGTTCAAGAATATATGAAAAAATCCCTTCCTCAGGCCAGAGAGCAAACCAGGGCTATCTGGCCCCAACCGTGGTGGTTGAGGTTGTTTGCAAATGGTGCGCAGGGGCCGACCTACTATAGCTCTGCAAAATGGGCAAAGTAATACCTTTTCTGTACTTGACTCTCAGGGTAGACAGGCAAAGCAGTCACAAGCTTCTCAGGGAGGAAGTATGTGGCACACATGCTCAGAACGCGACAATCACAAAAAAGACACAATAACTTCAATGTCCAGCCCACTGATTGTCTTTTTCAAAAAAAGAAAGCAATACTAAATACTAGACATTTCATTTTAGTTCACAGCGTACCATTCATAGTTATGACTCTACCTTTTGGAGCTCCACCCAGTGGTTCCCCTCATGCTAATTCCTCCCAGGAGACCCTTTATAATCTTGTCCCGCCCAAACAATTAGGGCAGAAGTAAGAATCAGGCTCAGGTGCAGTTTTCCGGTAGCCTACAAGTCAAATAGGCATTCAGTTCATATGAATCAAGAGTGCTTACACTTACTTGGTGAAGTAGTGGGTAACGTGTCTTGTGCCAGCCTCTTGTAGGTGGAGGCATGCAGTGGTTTAGGATAGTGTTTGGGGCTACTGAGAGCGTGTAAATATCTTCTATAGATTTAAGCATTACTAAAGACCAAAGCTGCCCTGAGCTTCAGGCATGAAACTGCATTTAACAGTGGCACACAGACATTTGTGGCTGGAAAAATTAAAACATGAGGCCTTAACTGACAAACAGACACTTGGTGCTGGATAAGTAAAAACATGAGGCCCTAGTCAGATGCTATCCATTTAATGAATCATGTAAAAACATGCACAATTAATACATAGTTGACTTTAAATGTGTTTTGAACTTACAAAGTAGCATATGTTTGTATTGAATTAACACACATTTTAAAGTGTGGAGAAGCTGAAATACAGCTTGTGATTTCATTTTGCTTTGAAAGCTTTAGCACTGTCTCTTCAGATAAAAATTGAATGTTTACCTCCTTATTCTCCTTGAAAGAAAGAGGCTTCTTATAATTTACAGCCGGTCTCTTGCTTTTATCAGTATTCAGTTGCTATGAAAAAGCCTCATTCATTTCATAGCTAGAGTAACTACAAAGCACACATTTTTCTTCTGTATCATTGTAAAATGTATTTACTGTTTCCTTCATGCACTGTATGCAATTTATGATGTGCTCTGTATTGATTCTATTTTGTTCTATTATCAATTCTGTAACCTGACTGAAATTTGACTAATTAATGATGAGTCAGAAAAACTTACATTTTGATTGGAAAATAAATACCTTTAAAACTAGTCACAACTCTCATTATTCGCCTAAAATATTTATTTACATTTGATTTGCCCGTGTTTATGTAGGAGTCCTATTGGTCATAACAGTGGAAAAGATCCATAGTCTTGAGCGGAAACAAGGGTGTTGGTAATTAAAAGTAAACAGTGCTTTTGCAAGGACAGATTATCATGAGATTATCAGTTTGGTAGCAGAGGATGGTTAGACACCTTGACCAAAATGAGCAGAGTTTAGATTAATGCCCTGAATGGAGCTACAAAATATTGTCCAAGTTAGAATAAATCTCTAAACCTCAAAAAGTCATGATTCCGGAATCCAATGCCCAGAACTAGAAGACTGGCAAAGTGGTACTGGAAGGTAATGTAGAAGGCAGTTACTGGAGTGGTGTATTAATAGGATTGTGAAATATTGTTGTTAAATGTGTAGAGAAATGTTTAAGTGTTGTGTGTAGACTTGGGCACTTTTCTGCCACCCCTTCTCTATCTCAACATCATTATAATGAGTTAGCGATGTGTTTTCAAAATAAAGTTGAGACGACCGACTGTCAACTTGTCATGGGCGCCTCTCAACAAAGGAACTTAACTCTCCCCACAACTCAAACAAACAGAAATTGTGACACATCCTCCCCTAGGTTATTCAGTGTGAGGACCCTCTCCAAATTAGGATATGGTCCCCTTTGGACCTGGCTACACTGCAATTACTACTGGGATCCACAAAAGTCCGGCTCCCCGCTTGACCCCCTTCCTCCCTCTAAACTCAGACTCTTGGACAAGACTGTCCTTACTGTGATTCTCAACCTCCTCAACACATCTTAATGCACAGGACATGTACCTCAGAGTTGGAAACACTCTTTTGTCCTTCCTTTGCTAAAAAATGATGACCTCGATCCTCTTTGGTCAAACTTTCGCCCAATCTCCCTTCTTTCTGTCTTTTCTAAAATATTGGAAAGGCACATAGATGTCAAACTCTCCTCTTTTATAGCGACCCGCGATTTGTTTCACCCATCACAGTCTGGTTTTAGACCGAGCCATAGCACTAAATCTGCAGTACTTGGGGTCACGAAATGTCTCAGGCAACTGCTGGACTCCAGTGGTACTGCCGCCCTCATCCTGCTTGACTTAAGTGCGAGCTTCGATACAGTGTCACATTCCATCTTGACAGACCGACTATAGGCCTCAGGTATTGAGGTACTGGCCTGGAGGTGGCTTATATCCTTAACCCCTTCGCTGCGGGGGTAATTCCCCCACGGCGCAGGGGGTCCTTGGCGCTGCTGTGCTCGTGACAAGCCCAGCTCGTCATGAGTCACAGTAGAGCTGTGCTCATGACGAGCTGGGCTCGTCACAACTTCTCCCACTGAATAATTCGCCCGCACAGGCGGAGAATCAATCGCGCGTGAGCGGACCGCGGCAGTTATGACGAGCCCAGCTCGTCATGAGCACAGCTCTACTGTGACTCATGACGAGCTGAGCATTAACCTCTGGAGTCCGTCAGAGATCGATTTTGAGCCTATTGCTCCTCAAAATCTATGATTCTCCTCAGGCGGACATTGCTGAGAAGACGGGACATTGCATCTTTTCATATGCAGACGATACTCAGATTATCTTCTCATTATCAGCCACTCAGCATCAAGATCCCTCCCTGCTCCAGCTTGGCCTGAGAAATGTCTCCCTGTGGACCAGAAATGATCTGAAGCTGAATGGCAACAGAACTGTGGTCCTGGTTCTGGGAAAAAACCCAGACCTTGGGATGTTAACCACTGGCCTGCTGCTCTGGGACCATTACCTGCTCCGGTCCCTAAAGTTAAAAATCTTGGTTTTATTATTGATACCAACCTCCCCCTCAAACCTCAGGTGTCCATGGTCACAGTCACCTGCTTCTCAGTTCTCAAATGGCTTAAAAAGATCCTCTTGCTAATTCCACCAGACGTCCAAAGAACGGTGTTGCAGGCTTTGGTGACATCCAGACTGGACTACGGCAATGTTTTATACCTGGGCGCAGACAAATCCTCAATCCATCGCCTGCAGACCATCCAAAATGCGGCCGCTCGCCTTGTTTTTCGGCTGCCTAGATATTAGATTTGATTATTAGATTTGTAAAGCGCAACGAATGCCCGGAGGCGTCTTGGCGCTGAGGACTCAAGGAGCGTGAAAGCTAGTGTGTAGATGGACTAAATTTCAGTTTGAAACAGCCAAGTTTTTACTTCTTTCCATAATACTTTAAGATTCATGTTGTTTTTGATTGTGAGCGGAAGATTCCAAAACTTGGCGGATCCCAGCAAGAAGCTCCTTCCTCCCCATCGGACCTGCTTGAACCTGAGCATTTGCAAAAGTCTGTGTTGTCTAGATCTGAGGTTCCTGGGCGGCACATAATATTTTAAGCGCGAAATTCGGTAAGAAGGGCCCTTTCCATGGAGTGCTTTGTATGTAATACAGAGAGCCTTAAAAATAATCCTCTTCTTAACCGGGAGCCAATGCAATGCTCCTAGCTGCTAAGAAACTGATTCATGTTTAGGGATGTTCAATATTAATCTAGCTGCTGCATTCTGCAAGCGTTGCATCTTTTTCAAGAGTTGGGTTTGGATCCCCACATACAGTGCATTGCCGTAATCTAGTCTGGAAATGGCCAAAGCAATCACCAGCGTTTTAAATGCCTCCGGTGGAACAAAGGGGCGGACTTTCCGAATCATTTTAAGAATTGTCCAGAAGCTGGAAATAAGGCAATTAATTTGACTGTCAAAGGTCAACCTACAGTCAAACGTGATCGCAACATTTTTTGCCTTAGAGACCGGTGTTGGGCACTCCCCCAGATCTGCAGGCCACCACTTCCGAGACCAGTCCAAAGGATTGGCACCCAAGAGTAAAACTTCAGTCTTACTGCCGTTAAGATTAAGACAGTTGGATTGCATCCAAGAGTTGACATGGGTCATGCAGTTGTTAAAGCAATCGGCCACCTCCTCTTCATTATTGGTTATAGACACAACTACCTGAGTGTCATCTGCATAGGATATTACAGAGAAACCAAACTGTCCAATCAAAGAGGTCAAGGGGGTCACGTACATATTTAACAGTGTAGGGCTCAAAGACGAGCCCTGCGGTACTCCACACTGAAGATTGAAGGTTTGGGAACTAATTTGACTCGAAAAGATCTTTCCGTGAGGTATGACGTTGATAGAGTCGTAGCGGATTCTTGGACGTCCAGGTCAGACAATCTGGTAATAAGGATTTTATGATTGACTGTGTCGAAGGCTGCCGACAGATCTAATAATATCAAGGCGGCCTCCTCGCCCTCGTCCAATGATTTCCTTAGCTCTTCACTAGCAGCGATTAGAGCTTTTTCAATTCCATGACCCTCTCTAAACCCAAACTGTGAATGGTCGAGCAGATAGTTGGAGGAAACAAAGGTAGTAAGCTGTATATTAAGCAGTTTCTCCAGAACGTTTGAACAAAAAGGAATTCTGGAGATTGGCCAATAGTTGTTAGGCTCGGCTGGGTCTAGATGAGGTTTTTTCAGCAGCGGTAGCACAGATGCTACCTTCCATGCTTCAGGGAATTTTCCATGGAGTATTATTCCCGAGAATAGATCACTCAGTTGTTCACCAAGAGTCTCTGGAAAGAGATGAAAAACTTTTGGGGGGCAAGGATCAGACGGGCCCCAGATTTTGTACCTACTATGGTTTTAGTGATTTGATCCACAGTGGGAAGAAAAAAGGAGAAACCAGGGGAGCTCGGAGTAAGGACACTCCTTTGGGATGTAGATTCATCAGGGAGCTTAGAGAATGTTTTATAAACTAATTCCACCTAGTCGGCAAAAGCCTGGCCCAATATGTTACAGAACTGTGGGTTATTATCGGATTTCTCTTTTGTGGGAAGTTTATTTAATTTTTTGATGGTGACAAAAAGCTCTCTACTAGAGTTTTTAGATGTCCATATTTTCATGGTAAAATAATTGCTTTTTTCTTCCATAATTAACTTTTTATATGTGGCTAAAGTCTGTGCGTACTTCATTTTCAGGTCCTTATTATAGTTGTGCCTCCATTGTTTCTGTTCTCCTACATAATTGCTTTTGTTTCCTCAGTTTATCGGAGGACCAAGGTTCCGAGGGTTTATTTCTTCTTAGGTGGTAGATTTTAAAGGTGCTACTATATTAGAGACCTTAGTGATCCAAGAAGTTATGTTCTGCACTGCCTGATTCGTTTCTACCTGTGAGTTAGGCTTCTTTAACCTTAATGAGGTTTGAAGGAGGTCAGAGTAAATTTTTGCTCAATCTCGGTATCTGTGTGTTGTCAGTGACTTGATCGCTGTCATGTTTTGAGATGAGACTCCAATTGTAAATATGATGGCCCTATGGTTAGACCATAACACTGATATAACCTCCTGTATTTTAATCATAGGATTGGAGGTAAATAGGCCATCGAGAGTATGTCCTGCGACATGAGTACTTTCTTTGACCAATTGTTCCATCCCTAAGCCAGACAGGGAATCTACAAGTTTGGCGTTCTTAGGGTCCGAAATATTCTTTAGGTGGGGATTAAAATCACCTAGGATGGTGTAGTTCGCATAATTAATGCTGGTTTCCAAAAAGAGGGTAAGCTTATCCACCAGATATGCCTCAGTTTCACCGCTGCTTCATAAACAAAATCGGTTCAGGGTGAACAAGCGCATCGAATTCAAGGCCTTATGCTATATGATACGGGCCAAACTTGCCTTGGCTCCTTCATACATCCAAACCTGGTGAAACCCTATGTGCCCACCCGACAGTTGAGATCATCCAGCCTCTCACGGTTCACAGTGCCCAGATTTCGCCTTGCTTGCATGAGAGGCCGCTCATTTTCTTTCCTGGGCTCCAAACTCTGGAACTCACTTCCAGCTGAGCTCAGGAACTGTCACTCTTGGCTCGCCTTCCGCAAGAACCTGAAAACTTTCCTTTTTAGTTGCCAAGCCCGATTTCTATCTTGAGGCTGCTATCCGGAAGCCTGACGCTTTGTCCAGCACCAGGAGACCCTGTTGGGTAGGTGCGTGCTTTATAAATAAATAAAATAACTTAGGATAGGGCTGTTATACTGAAATTGAAAACAGGTCAGTCGAGGCCTAAGATCCCGGGATGTGCACCTATGGGTGGGACTCAGTGTGGTATACACTAATAGAATAGAATAGAAGCCATTTATAAAGCGCCTGGTTACTCAAAAACAGAGTGTCCCCGCGCTGAAACTGCAAGGGAGCTCAGAGGAGTGAACACAGGAAGAACGGACAAGGGCAAGGGGGGATGAGGAGATTAGATGCGGGGAAAGAGGAAGGTTTTCAATTTTCCTCGAAATCTTATTTCAGAGGGTTCCATCCGCATCTCGAGAGGGAGTTCATTCCAGCCCTTGGAAGCCAAGTATCTGAACGAGGAGCCACCCATCTTGGCTCTAGTTATCTTGGGGATTTTGAACAACATCGTACCAGAAGATCTAAGGTTCCTGGTAGGACGATGTATAGTGAGTAGACCTTGCAGATAACCTGGACCGGTGCCATGGGCTATGCGGTGGGCAAAGCATAGGGCCTTGAATTTAATTCGCTCCTTGATGGGGAGCCAATGGAGTCTGGACAAGGCCAGTCTCCCTGAGGCTCTTCGAGGAAGCTTGAGCACAAGGCGCGCAGCGGCATTCTGAGCGCACTGGAGTTTGTGGGTGCCCATTTTGCTCAAACCCAGTAACAAGGCGTTCCCATAGTCCAGATGGGGGGTGACTAGGGCATGGACAATAATCTTTCTTGAGTCCATGGGCAGAAGGTCTAGTACCTTCCGAAGGACCCTCAGTACGCTGAATCATCTTGCTGTGACTTTGTTCACATGCAGTTTATAAGACAGGTTAGAGTCCAATGTTATGCCCAAGTTCCGCACCGAAGCCACAGGGCAAGGCATACTGCCCAGTTCCGCAGGCCACCACAGGGGGGACCATGCGGAAGTAGATTTTCCTACCACCAACAGCTCAGTTTTATCGCCATTAAGGCGAAGACAATTGTTGTTCATCCAAGCTGCCACGGAAGAGAGGCAGTTGGAGAAATTGGTGGCATCTTCTCCGTGGTCGGGCGTAAGTTTGAACACCAATTGGGTGTCATCAGCGTAGCTGACAATGCCCACCCCACAAGTCTCCACTATGCGAGCCAGGGGTTCCATATAGATATTGAACACGGTGGGGCTCAAACTAGAGCCCTGAGGAACCCCATGGCTCGCCTTTCTGAGAGAAGACTTAAAGGGGGGGCAATGCAACCGAAAATTTCTGTTGGCCAGGAAGGACTCCAGCCACGCAAGGGCTGACCCCTTTACTCCCATTCCAGATAGCCGAGACAGCAGCGTTGAGTGCAGCACGGTGTCAAAAGCTGCACTTAGGTCTAATAATACCAACGCTGCTGTCTCTCCCTCATCCACTATGCGCCTAAGACTTTCGGTGGTGAAAAGTAGGGCTGACTCAGTGGAGTATCCAGCTCTGAACCCTGATTGAGTCGGATGTAAGAGCGAGTGATCTTTCAGATAACTCATGAGCTGCCTATTCACTACTTTCTCCACAATCTTGGCACAAAAAGGGAGGAGGGATATGGGGCGGAGATTCTGGAATTGGGAGACGTGGATGTTAGCCTTTTTTTTAAGGGGGGGATTACTTGGGCAATTTTCCAGGCATCTAGTACCTTACATTCCTCGAAGGACAATGATACAATGAGACTGATATAGTCAATAACTGTAGACTCCATAACTCCTCTGCAGCGAGTCGGAGGGCATACATCACTCGGAGAACCGGATTGTATACTGTTAACAATACTGAGAAGCTCTTGTTTCTCAGGAGTGATGAAGCACGTGAGACCAGGGGTCCCCGTGTTGCTATTGTTGGCTCTGCCAATTCGCTAGAACTGGACTCGTCTTTTGTGAAGGTGGCATGGATTTTGTCAATCTTGTTAACCAAAAAATCAGCAATGGAGTCACATAGTTCTTTCGAATACGTGTCCTGAGCTTCCAATCTAGTAGGAATAGTGAGTTCTTTATAGATCGAAAACAGTTCTTTGGTAGGATTATCCGCTGAGTCGATTCTATTTTTGAGGTGGCAGCTTTTTTCCGATCTCACTAATTTATGATATTTATGGAGTTCAGTCTTAGATAGCATTTTATCCTCCAGGTTGTAATGTTTTCTCCAGTTGCGCTCTAGAGTTTTACATCTGGCTTTAGCTTGTTTTAATTTTTCAGAGAACCATGGAGCGGTTTTAGACTGCCTGGCGGGGGGCTTGGATGTCCAAGGGGCTATCTCTTCCAGGGCATTGGACAGCCAATTCTCATAATTTTCGTAGGCTTCTTGAAGAGAATTACTTAGCAAAGGAGGATTTTTTTGGAGAGCAAGTCTGAAAGCTTCTTGGTCAAACTTCTTCCAGTTTCTACGTTTAAGGGAGGGGGGTTTAAGGATTCTGTTATCTGTGAGTATATTATCTATCAGAAACGGAATGACAAAATGGTCAGACCAAATTATTTTTACCGGAGGGAAGGCAGTGATGCCCTCCCAGTTGGCAAAGATGGGGTCCAAGAGATGGCCGTGTTGGTGTGATGGGGCAGTAGAATGTATATTCAGTCCTAGCGAAGCCAATGCCGTGGCCACCTCCTGTGCCTCTTTGCACTCCCTATCCTCAAAATGGAGGTTTGGGTCACCTAGAATTATAAACTTTTTGTAACGGAGAGCTGGTTGCGTGATATAATCAAGAAGATGACTTTCGAATTGTCCATCTGCTCCAGGAGGACGATATATCAACAGGCCGTTAATGATATTTCTCGGTCCAAGTTTGATGGTAAATAAGCCGCTTTCACTGTGCAGTTTATTGGCTTTTGTTAGAGTGCATTCTAGCTCAGTTTTATGAATGAGGGCGATCCCTCCCCCTCTTTGTTTGTATCTGTCTAGACGCAGTAGACAGTAGCCAGGGAGGGTACCTTCCAGCGCTTCTGGGGCAGACTCCTCATCCAACCACGTCTCAATTAGAAATAGCACTTCGGGCTTATTGCTAGTAATTAAATCGTGAATTTCCAATTTGTGTTTTTTCATCGACCTACAGTTGAGTAATAGCATGTTAGGTTTAGCTAAGGGTAATGCATTGCTTTTAGGTGATGAAAAAGTGTGGTTACAAAAGTCGCATGTGGTAGGAAAACTATCGGCTGGATAGTTATGATCACAGCCTATGGCCATTTTGGAACGTAGAACAAGAAGCTCCTGTTTCGTGTATCGCTCAAGGTGCCTTACCAGTTCCGGGACCTCAAGTGGAGTCAGAGGACTTAGAGGAGGAGTCGCCCCGCGCCCCGGTCTGTCGCGGACGGGCGCAGACGGGCTGGACTCTGGCTTGACTCCGGCGCGAATGCGGCGCGCCCGCTGAACGCGTCCGCTGCGCAGAGTCATAGCCGTTTGTTTTTATACTGTTTCCTCTCGCCCCAAGGGAGGAAGATCTACCCAAGATGGCTGCCGCACTAACTCTGCCCGAGCCCCAGGTCGAACAGCCCCAAAATCGCCCGGACCCTCTGGGGGAGGTAGCGCTAGATGTGGTGAGTACAGACTAGTCAGGAATTAAATTTAAAATGAAATGAAGTCTTCACCCAAAATCGGAAAAGACAACAGCGTCGCGATAAATCCGCGCGCAAGTGCAGGGGGGGAAAGGACACAGAGGGCAGTGCACACAAAGAATAATATTTTAAAAACAGGTCTAGAGAAGGAGTAAGAGTATCCGCCCGGCTCAAGCCTCAGGCGTCAATTGCAGGATTCTCGCGAATAGAGTCCTTCTACTGTTTTTATACTGTTTCCTCTCGCCCCAAGGGAGGAAGCCCTACCCAAGATGGCTGCCGCACTAACTCTGCCCGAGCCCCAGGTCGAACAGCCCCAAAATCGGCCGGACCCACTGGGGGAGGTAGCGCTAGATGTGGTGAGTACAGACTAGTCAGGAATTAAATTTAAAATGAAATGAAGTCTTCACCCAAAATCGGAAAAGACAACAGCGTCGCGATAAATCCGCGCGCAAGTGCAGGGGGGGAAAGGACACAGAGGGCAGTGCACACAAAGAATAATATTTTAAAAACAGGTCTAGAGAAGGAGTAAGAGTATCCGCCCGGCTCAAGCCTCAGGCGTCAATTGCAGGAATTAAGTAAGTTTGTCTGCTGTTTCGAGGGTGCTGTGCGTGAGGCGGCGTTACTAGTGCCACCAGTTAAGGGAACTTTTTGAAAGTGTAAAGAGTTAACATTTTGTTGGGGTTTCTTCCTAGAGTGCACCAGGAGGAATCCTAAAGATGTCTACTCAAAGCGTATATTCGCGCTGGTCAAGATTTTACTGGGAGTGGTTGTATGCAGATCTATATTTTTTTTTAGTGGAGCACACCAGAGTTGTTTTGTGTTCAATGTATTTTTTCTGTTAAATCGTTTTGGTAAAGCAGAAGAAACTGAAATTGTAAAGGGGAAGTTGTTGTGAGGGAGATGAATGACATTAGAGTGTGCCGTGCTGTGAAAGAACTGTTTTTTTTGGGGGGGGGGGTTTTGGAGGGGAGGGTTTCGCAGCCGTCACAGCACCTGCAAGTGTACATGATAGGAGACAGTAATCTAAGCGTGCCCAAGTTCCTGTATAAGATGTGAAATGGGTACCCTCAAGTGTCTTGGGATGTAAATGTCTCCAGCTTTCTATCAACAAACCCTCCTCCAATATATTCTGCATGGCCTCCCTTGCTTTAGTATGATAGTGTGCAAAACCGTCCGCTCGGTCTAGTACCGGCATCAGTGCCACATTAAAATCACCTCCCCAAATCACATGTGTGGAGCCTATATCTAATATCTTGCCCCATAACAATATGAAAAATTCCGGTGCATCAGTATTAGGGGCATAACAATTCACCACAGTGACCGTGTCATCACCTAGTCTCCCCCACACAATCACATATCGCCCTGCAGAATCAATCATTTTACCAAGGAGAAGGAATGGGACCGTTCTCTTAATAAGTATGGCAACACCTCTGGCATATGAAGAGTAGGAGGAGAAATATCTGCCACCAGCCCATTTACTTGCGAAGGAAGGGTTGGTTTGCGGGGGGATATGTGTCTCCTGTAGCAATACCAGTTGTGCCCGGTGCCCGTCCAGGTAGGAAAGAACCTATCTGCATTTACGTGGATTGTTAAGGCCTCTGACATACCAGGATATTATCGTTAACAACTCGTTAGTCGGTTCGCTAATCATATGCACAAACAATATATGTAACACATATCAGCAATGTCCTTGGTATCGCTGCCACCCCATATTCACCGCAAGCCTCTGCATTTTTATCATGTGCCTCTATGCTGCCCAGATCATAGTGGTCAACTACCCCCACCACCCCCCACCTCCCATTTAACAAACCCCCCTCCCACTGAAGCATCCCCAACTTGCCAGAATTGTCTACCTACCCATTCCCTGCAACAACACAATCCTTCCCAACATAACATAAGTCAACTTAGGGGAACAACCGATGGGGGGTTCTCTAGAGAGCATCACAGCCGCCCTCCTCCCATCCAGCCTTCAGACCTGTACGACCACTAGGCTTCAACTGAGGGAGGAAAGCGGGTCCTGGAATACGTTACCACCGGAACCTCTGCAAAGTTCTTCGGCACCATCTCCGTGTGATGATCCAAAGCACAGTCTATCCCCAGGATCAGCTGCCTGCATCAAAGTCAGTCAAAGTATGATAGTCATGTATGAGTGCCATAGTTCAATCTTCGTCATCCGTGCCGTGCTCATGTCCTCGTTGTGCAGCGTCTCATGCAGACCCTCCTCGGTTCGGTTTCTTCAGTGAGCGTAGGTAGTCCTCCACTTGTTGTGGGTTGGTGAAGAAACGCTGTTTCCCCTGGTGCGTTACCCGAAGGCGAGCAGGATACAGTAGGGCATAATCAATCTGTGCTGTGCGCAACTTCTTTTTGACCTCTATGAACTTGCGACGGTCCTCCTGTACCATTGGAGTAAAATCCGGAAAGATGGAAAAGGACACTACGTTGTATGCCAAAGTTTGTTTGGTGCGTGCAGCTCGTAGGGCCACTTCACGATCTCTGTAATTTAATATGCGTGCGATAATAGGTCTCGGAGGATTGCCAGGTTTCGGTCTAGGTCCGAGAGAACGATGCGCTCTTTCCACTATGAATTGCGTGGAGAACGCATCGGAGCCAATGGATGTTAGCAACAGCTTTTCAATGTAGTCTTCCATAAGCCCAGTGTCTGTGGATTCCGGAATGCCCGTGACGCGGATGTTGTTGCGTCTGCCTCGGGCCTCCAAATCCTCATTTTTTGCGGCTATGACGCGCAGGAGCTTGTCCATTCTTGCCAATTGCGCAGTATGGCTGGCCGTCGTATCATCAGCGTCCGATATTCTTCTCTCGGTTTCCTTGATACGTTCCTCGTGTTGGTCCACCTTATGTACGATGGCCTTCATCCTGGAGGACATACGGTCTACTTTGTCGACAATAGTGGCAAAACCTTGCCGCATTTCTTGCAAAATTTTCCGCATGTCTAGGTCCGTAGAAGCATCGCTGCCGCCCGGTAGATCTGCAATGTCCAAGGCGGCATCACCAGACTGCGCTTTAGGCCCTTTTTTCGCAGCCTCAAAGTTCAACTTCGGTTGTCGAGTGTCCGGTTTCCCCATATTGTCTGTTGGTAGTGCTCGGGTACAGCTCCCCATATAGGGCACACTAAATATCACAGGAACTTGAAATCGTAGCAATAGCAGCAGTGCCTGCCTTTTTAGTAGGACATAGGCCTGGAGCTCTGGACGTGTGTTATTGCGCGCTATGTGTCCGCGGCAGTAATATCCCTTGTTGCGCAAGCTGTCCTATATCACGGTTGCGCCCCACTTTCACCCGCCCGTGGGGGCAGAGTTTCCACTGATGTGTATGGCCTTGTAAATACCAGTCCTCCAGGATAGGCGTCTGCCGCTTTAATCTTCGTGCTTTTTATCCCTGTGGCCCAGCACGCCGCAGTCGGCAGCTTCCCGATGTACAAGGCGCCAAAATCTAGATAGGGCCCTCACACAGGGGGTGTACCGGGTCCCGGAGTGCAATCAAGCCGTGCAGCCCCCTCGTATGTCGCGTTCAATACCTGCATTAACATTCAGGGCGTCAGGTGTCATAGCTCTTTTCCCAATGCCAAGTCCTAGGTGCCAACACTCTTGGCTTGTGGAATGGAGAGTATTAGGGCCAGATCCCACCTCTGAAAATGAATGCTCTTGCAGCTCTCCACAGTACAGTAGGGCGTCTGGTGTAGTCTGGAGGTTTACAGGCACATGTGCTTCCTACCTGTGTCCACCGCAACGTTCAGAGACCGCCCACGAGAAAAGCCGCCGAGCGGAGCTCCTCCAGATGACACTCCCGTCCACCGCGGCCTACCTCCCTCGTGGCGATTCCCGGCAGTCGCCGCACACAGCGACGCACTCAGCTCCACCTCAGGTCTCGGGGGAAACTTCAGCTCCAGTTTTCTCAGCCGCGGAGCCTCAGATCGCCGTCAAACTTATACCGAGTGCCGGTAGAGGGTTCAGGTGCAGGCAGGAGGAAGATAGCAGTTAATGCGGCCCAGTTTAGCAGGATAAATTACAGATATTTGGTCAAGGCAGCAGGAGCCTCACCACATGGCGGCCATTCTGCTAGTGCGCCCTCTAACGCCCATCTGCTGTGAAAGTACTGTTGAGTGATTATCGTATTGAGATTGGTTGAAAGTCTTCAAGAAACTTAAAACTATGACAGGATTGGAGAAAATAAATGTTGGCATTTACAGAATTTAATCAAAACATTGCATTGAATTATTGCAGAAATGAAATTGTTCAAAGGCTTTAAGAAACTGTTGGGAGGTCATGTAAAAAATTCGATTTTGGTTGGTGATGCTCCTGAGGGAACGCCTGTGCATTTTATGCCTACAAATTTGGGACAAAATTCATGTTTGTGGGTTTGTCAATGGTGCAAGATTACTGAGAAAGAGGGTCCTTTGAAATGTCCAAAATATGGTACTTTTAAATTGCAAATTATTGACAGATTAAGGGAAAATCTGTGTGAAATAATGTCACCATCTAGAGCCACACAATCTGAAGCCTTAAGCATGTGGGAAAAGGCAGCAAGAGACAAGGAAAGAGGGGACAAACAGGTAAAGGGTCAGATACAAGAGAAGGGAATTAAGGATGACGAAAAGCTTTAAACCAATAGTGATTTAGGGGATGAAATATTGGATGCATTATTAACTGAGTGTCCATCACATTATGTGGTCCTTTCTACAAATACTGATAATAGTGTACCAGTAAATACCACAGTGGCTACTACTTCTGTTGAATCAAGAGAAATACAGACTGAGAGAACTTTATAGATATTTCAGATTGCCACACCACCTTTTAATTCAATACTGATAGTGATATTTTCAGGTGTTACTTCTTCAATTGTGACTGATTCAGTACAAACACTACAAGCTGTAGTTGTGCAGACAGTGCCTAGACATATTGTGACTGTCCTAATTAATATGGTCCCAAATCCAAAAGCTCAAAGAGTAATTATATTAGGGTTCATCTCAACATCTCAGAATGCACAGATTATTGAACAGAAACAGTTAAAGCATTGAAAGATGAGGGAAAAATGGTCTTACAACACAAACAGCCGAGGGAAAACCAAATATATTTGAAGATAGGATTTTTCAGCCATGCTTTGAGGAAGCAGCAGGGATTAAAAAGATAGAGAGCGTGGTAGAACAAATTAAGCTAGACCTCATAAGAATTTGAACCAATCTCAGGAAAAAATAATTTCCCAGAGTAAGGAAATTAAAATATGTGCAGTAACTACACATGACAGACTGACTGATTTGGCCCAAAAATATGAAATTAATGTTTCAGGACATTTTCCATTTCAGAAAAGCTTCAGGGTACATATAGATGAAGCAATTGAGACAATGCGTTCTTTAGGAATTATATTTTTAAATGCAATGGGTTTGACAAATTAGGAAACAAATGGACAAGGAAACATGAGAAGAAAAAGAAGCAACCAGACCTAGCAAGGAAACAAAATAAGAAAAGAAAACACTAGACCTAGCAAGGAAACAGGAGAAGAAAAAGAAACCATAGCTGCCCAGGCTCAGTTTAGTAGCCCCAGTCCTTATACAAGGGTGTGGTTCTGGCTGCTGTGGTAGGTTCGGCCATATAAATGGAGTTTGCCCTGACTGGGCTACTTGGCTGGCACGAAAGCAGGTACAAACACCTAATGGGCCACCACAGTCACCACATTGTCAGCCCAATAGGGCTATCACAATCATGAAGGCTTGTACTGGTTCCCACAAGAAAGCTTACTGAGAAACCGGGGTTGGGCCCTCTGCAGCATACATCGCTCATGGCTTTGTTCTCTGACATTCTGTTTTCTTGTGGTGTGCCTTAATTCTGGGGACACACTGGGCTTCTCCTTCTGGACAGTCTCTTCATTCAAAGGTAGTCAGACTCCTTCCCACTCTAAAAAGGAAGGAACATTTCTAGCCACTTCAGGCAGATCCTCCAGCAGAAAGTGGAGACTTCAGGTGGCGTCCCGTCACCTCTGGGAGACTAGCACTGGTTGTACAGTAGTAATTTGAGCACTCTGCGGAGACCTCCCGGCACTGATCTTGAAGAACCTGAAACTGGAACAAAATGGGAAAGGGGGATCCCACTCCTAAAACATATTTTCTAAACTAAGGATGCAGATCCACTATTCCCGGCTGTGCGAATTCCCACAATCTTCAGACCATCTTCTCCGTTCTCCACCAAATTTACCCAGCGCTCCCAGCAGTGGCCGCCCTGCATGACGCCACCAAATCCTTTGATACCCTAGAATGGCCCTTCCTCTTTTTTCTCCTTCCACGTCTGGGATTCTGCCCGGTTTTTAGATGCAAGATCTTACTCCTTTATATCCTTCCCACTGCCCGTCTACGGATCAATGGCCTAATACCTGATCCCATCCCCATCGGGCGAGGCACCTGTCAGGGGTTCCCGCTATCACCTATGCTCTCCGCCATCGCGATGGAACCACTGGCGGCTAGACTCAGACAACATTACACCGAGAGGGGTATCGGATTCGCAGCCAGTGCCCTGTTGGTCTCCTTGTACGCGGACGTCACCTTATATGTCAGCAACCCCCAGGAAAATCTTAGCCCTCTGGTGCGCGAGATTATATGGTTTGGTGGCTATTCAGGTATACAGGTGAACTGGAACAAGTCCGTCCTCTTCCCTCTTACTGAATCCACCACGCCTTTCACCTCGGAATACCCCTTTGTGTGGGCATTGGGCCCTACTCGCTATTTAGGTATTTGGCTGAGCAGGGACGTGGACGAACTCGGGAGGGCTAACTTGGGCCGCGCTGTGGACTGGTTCTAGTCCAAGATTCCCCTTTGGAGCCGTCTGCCCCTGTCGTTAGACGGTCGAATAGGCAATTGCCAAGATGGTTGTGCTCCTGAATTTTTTATATTTATTCCTGAACGTACCTGTTCCCCTCACTGCCCACTTTTTTTGCAGGATCCGCTTGTGGCTTATCTCTCTGGTCTGACCTGGCAGGCGGCCCAGGATCGCTTATGACACTCTTACTCTTCCGATGTCGCGCGGAGACCTTGGCGCTCCCGACTTTAAAGCTTTATGCTCTGTGTACTCAGGCCAGTTTTATGCATTTTTGGCTTTTTTTTTTTTTTTTTTAAAGGGATGCAGATCCACCGTCTCAAAGTGCAAAATCGGTTTGATGCCGTTCTCCTTTCAATTTTACTCCTTAGTCTGGTCTCCAGACACAGCCTTTGGGTAGATGAATGCTTCTCACGACTGGCAGCACTGGGCCTGTCTCCAAACTGGAGAACCCACAACAGAAACAAAGGAGTGTGAGGCTTGTGCACCTGGCTGTCATTAGCCTCTCTGAAGAGATTACGATTTTGTACTAAAAAGGGCAGGCCTGAGCTAGACACTGCCGCACCTTGCACAAAAGAAACTACAGTACCATCCGTCACCCCTACCATCAATCAAATGGCACTACTCAGGAAGAACTAATATGTAGCCCCTAACTAACAAAAGTCCTTATAGAAATTCGAAAGGTAGCTCTGTCATCACCTTCCTCCCTTCTGTGTCGGATCTACACTCTCAATCCATGATAATGGCGGCAGTGCATTTCTGTCATCTAGGTAAGCTGTCCCCATCTACAATTTTTTTTTGCCATACGAAATAAGGGGCATCCAAAATTGATTGTACTGGTTTCAATACTCAGACTCACTCACATACACAGTCCAATTACAGCATATCTGGAACATGCACACTACCCACATGCACACGCTACATACATATTGGATGGCATAAAAGGTTCCAGGCATTCGCATCACAGCACTAGGGGAGTGTAAGCCACACTCTCAGGGACACCGATAAAAAGGTCTAGCCACACTATAAATTCCAAAAACATGCTATGCCGTTTCCGCTGCTTCATGTGCTATACCAAAGACCAGGACAGTAGCCCTCTGTCCACCGTGAGGGAATGACTGGTGCACCACTCCAACTCACAAGGACCTTGCACGTACCCTTAAATTAGCCTTGAGCTATGTCTAAAGTAAAAGTCAGGATACGAGATACACATGCAGTTGGAAACTTGGGCATTGTAAAAGACACATAATGCAGTGACAGTCACGTGTCAAAAGAAAGAGGCTAGAAGACCTCCAAATTAGTCATTTTACATTATTCTCTGTCTGAGGCATTCTTCTCAATGCCATGAATTCTGCCTTTGTGGACATGCTGTGGGAATAATTGTCCCGTAAACTACAACTTAAGAAAGATCAAATTAGTGCTTTATCTGCCTACTAAAACCGGCATGCGACTAACATACCCATGTTACAGAGGCATAGGTTTTCCATTCAACTGCTACCCAAGAGGCCTCAATCTTGTTATACCACGAGCTACATAAAGTACTTTATTACCATTCTCAAAGTTAAAATAATGATCAGCAAATCTGCATTGTTACTTTTAATTTTTCTTGTACACGGTCAAAGGCGAACGGTAATACACAAATATGCAATTCATAGATCTTAAATGTAAGCTGAGAAAACAATCAACATTCCGTTCACCTCACCTGAGTGAACACCCTTCCTGGCAACAAAGTAACTTTCCACTTCTTTTATTCCTCATCAAACGGACCTCACAAATACCTTCCCTGGCAACTGAGCTACTCCTATGTTTTGTTCTTCTCATGCAGGTAAATCCAGACATCTTCAATGAACTGACTAGTTCCCTATGTTCCTTGAGCTGCTCGTCTGGGTAAAAGTCACAAAACCTTTCAGAAATCGAGTCATTTTCCGTCTTCCTTGTACTCAATTGTGAGTGGGCATCACAAATATTTTACTATGAAATGAGTAGAGAAACGTGAATCTATGAATCTATGATTGCAAGAATAGCGTTGCATTCATTTTACATTTCTGTCCAACAGGAAAAAACAAGTCCAACAGAACATTTTAGAAAAAGTATCTCGCATGCAGCCAACTGTGGAGAGAGGATACAAGGTGAACAGCCATAACGAGAAAGACACAGCAGTGGTCTGTAAGTCAAACAGGTCCAAATACAAATTAATTGACACTGGGCCTACGTAAATGGGTACTGGCTTGACAGGACCTAAAAAACACATGTAGAATGGAACAGTGATAATGTTGGACTGATTGTCTGGTATGAGCCACCTCTCAAATCACTATATTTCAATTTAGCTCAGTTTCTACAAAAAACATTTTTACACAGTGGATCTGTGCAAGATGTGGTGTGCATATAAAGACTCAAGATCTGCTAAAGTGCAACTGACATATTTTACTATATTTCTGAATCTGCAGAAAACTATTATCAATTTGGTTTGGACTATACTGCCTGAATCAAATGTTATGTATGCGGACCAGGTTGATAAAATCTTGCTGTGACTGTGGGTTTTTGTGGGGTATGACATTTTTTTAATTTCTTTTCCTTCAAATAACAAACTATTATAACAAAAAAATGTGCACTGTCAATATGTTCATTACTATACAAATGAGAATCCTTAGATCCTGAAACACAAGTACTCAATACTCACCCATGTGAATGGGAGAACCTAAGATAGGCCCAACACTGCCTGGGGCTCCTAATGTAGAAGCAATCCGCATCTGAGCTTCTCCGCCATACCTTATACCAGCCAGCAGAAACAAAAAATAATATATTTATTATTCAGTATTTCAAAATGTAGCTTTGCAAACAAATGTCTTTATAACCTTACAAATAAATACACTATCTTTTGTGAAATGAACATGGATTTGAATAATACCCATGGCAACTTAAGTGCAAGAATGTTAGTCTCTCTAATTAAGTTACCTTTATTTTATATGTGAAACACTGCCAGAATTCAAACTTGTGAACTTCAAGGCATGGCCCTGGTTTGCATAACATTAGCTGCCACAAACTAGCACATACATAAAATCAAGAAGATGACACCTAAGAAAGAGCACAGTTCTAATATGTTGAATACTCCAATCACAACACTGTTAGAGCACAGAATACAAATAAAGTGTGTAACAAATAGCATTTAGTTTAAAGGCTGCAAGAGTGGCTTGCCATATGTTCTGCACCACATTTCTCCCCAATGTTACACACTGGAATATATGACTGCAAGCAAATGCAGTAGAAATCCCAGAGGAAGTACTGAGATGTAATCATGCAGGCTATGCAAGCCATAATGTATCACTGGTTAATGCTCTTGATGGTGAAAGATATCTATCTGGTAAACTGTAGGAGTGAGCATCAGTGACTTCCCTCTTTCGATAACAAGCACTGGAATCACAAAAGAGATAAGACTGCATGTTGTGAATGGAACGGGATACCTAAGCATGAGTTGTGTCCTGCAGGCAAATGAGTCAGAGCCACCTTAATATCAGAGTAGTGACAACAAGCAAAGTGTGCAACAAGTGGTGAATTCCAGTCAAGTATATACACTTTACCACCAGTCTGCACTTATGAATGCACAATGGGCGATAGGATCCTGAAGATGATATGGCCACAAAAGATACACTATAATAAGCCTTGCAGTGTATAGTAACAATTGGGGAAAACAGCTAGTACCACTCGTAGAGACCTATTCAAAAACACCTAATTGCTGATTCATTGTACCTCAACAACAGTTTACAACACTGCACATAGGTGTTTGAAGATGGCTGGACAAGCCTGAGGAAGCTTACATTTCTTCTTGCACAGTATATATACAAGCCGGCCTATGCGTTGAAAATCTTACCTGTGCTCATTCCTCCCCTGAGCCATGTGATCAACTTATCTCTTTCTACGGCTGTCGTACGAGTGCTTGGAAACACGCTAAGGTGGTTCCCCTGCTAAAAAAGCCTAAAATGGATGCAGCCAAACTGGAGAGCTGCCGCCCCATCTCCCTCCTGCCCTGGGTCTCTAAACTCTCTGAGGTCTATCTCAATTCCATCTTGAGGGGGTATCTGGAGGAAAATAACATACTAGACCCCTCTCAGAATAGTTTACATGCTGGTCACAGTACGGAATCTGCTCTTCTTTCCGTTACCGAACATCTGAGATGGGGCCTAGATGAGGGCCGTACTTTGGCACTGATTTTGCTTGATCTCAGTGCTGCGTTCGATACGGTCTACCATCAGATCCTGTTGAGGCATTTGGAGGAGGTGGGTATAACGGGCTCCGCCCTGGATTGGTTTGCTTCCTTTCTTTCTAGAAGGACCTTCCAGGTTGCCGCTCCTCTCTTTACCTCTAGAGTGATTGCCATCAAGCAAGGTGTACCGAAGGGCTCTGCTCTGAGCCCTACCCTTTTCAATTTGCACGTTCAACCGCTGGCAAGAGTGGCTAAAGACAGAGGGCTTACGATAGTGTGGTATGCAGATGACAATCAGTTGGTACTCACACTCTCCGATGACATTACCCGGGACGCTTGTAAGTTTCGTAGCGATCTTGAGGTCGTTTCAGAGACAACGACTGCCAACTGTCCCCAGCTCTACGCCAGCAAGTCTGAAGTACTGGTGGTGGGGAGAGATGCGGAGCTGTGGAGTGAGCACTGGTGGCCTGCAACGATGGGGTCAGCACCTGTTCCCAAACAGGTTGTAAAAAACCTAAGGTTCTGGGTAGACACCGCCCTCTGCTTTCTAATCCAAACCAAGAAGGTGGCAGGGACTTGTTTTGGGATATTGCGAGGGCTCAAACCCCTGTTGGGCTTTTTTGATCCCCCTATTATGCAGGTCATTATCCGGGCCTTGATTCTGTCAAGACTGGACTATGCCAGTTCCCTTTATTTGGGGGTCAACCGGTCCGAGATTGTCAGACTACTAAGGGTTCAGAATGCAGCGTCTCGAGCTCTCCTTGGTATGCCGAGGAGGTGTCCTACCCCTAATGCCATCCGCCGCCTTCATTGGCTGCCCGTGGCCAAGCGTTTATTTGTATTTATTTTTTTATTTTATAAAGTTTTATATAGCGCGAACAAGATCCCAAGGGATATTAGAGCACTTTACACAAGGATGGAAGGGAGAATAAAACTCCAGTAACAATATCAAGTAAAAATACCATACAGTTGTACTCACAGTAATCACAGACAAATGGAACACAGCGAGTAATAAAATTAACAGGTAAAGGACAGGCTGCTATGGGGGCATACCTTACATCCGAGAGTAGTAGAGAGCAGATACACAAGTTGGTAAAAAAGTTGTAGGGTCAATGCATGTTGGTGCACTAGTTGTAGGATCAGTTGTTACGAGCAAATGCACATGGCCCAAATTAAGGTAAAAATGTGTTCATTAGGAATCTTTTGGCTTCAATTTTGAAAGCAGTTATTGATGAGATTCTACGCAATTCAGGGGGAAGAGGTTCAGATCTTTGGGGCAGCACCTGAGAAGGATCGACGACATGTTCTCTTTTTGTTCATGATACGTGGTTTCAGGAGGAAATTGTTAGCGCTTCTTGAGGCTCTCTCGCCACATGATAATTCAAGCTTTTGCGCTAGGTACTTGGGGGTGTTTGCATACAGGGCTTTGTGCGCTAGAATGACAATCTTTAACTGAATTCGAGCTTCGTAGGGCAACCATTTAAGAGACGTTACGACTGGGGAAATGTGCTCATTTCGCTTGGTACCAGTAACTAGTCTGGCTGCAACATTCAGTGCTGAGCTTAATGGAGCCAGAGTGTATTTGGGAAGGCCACAGAGCGTAGCGCTGCCACAATCTAGCCTCGGCAAGACCAGTGCTTGGAACGCCTGTTTAAAGTCATTTTGAGGAAGCAAGGGCTAGATATTTCTAAGTGTCCTCAGCAAGTGATTAGCTCCCTTACATACGTTGCTGATATGATTTTACATATTCAGGTGATATGATGAGAGGGGTGCAGTTTAAAGCAGTGAGGTGAGTCAGTCAACGTTCAGGCTTGAGGAGGTGGTTCGAAGGAGATGAGAAGGAATTCAGTTTGAGGTGTTGAGCAGGAGGTGGTTCTCAGTTAATCAATTTTGAGTAGACGGTAGGGTAGAGTTGAGTGAGATGATGTTATCCAGGGATGAGATTTTCAGGTAAAGTTGTGTGTCGTCCGAGTACATATGGAAGGGAATGTTCAAGTCATTTAGAGAATTAGCAAGAGGTTCCAAAAAAAGGTTGAAGAGGATAGGAGAGAGGGCAGACCCTTGGGGGACACCCATGGGTACTGGAGAGGGCTGGGAGTGGTTTGCCTTAACTCTGTGTTCTGTGGTGGAGGAAGGAGGAGAACCATTGTAACATCAAACCCGCAAATCTCATTCCATTCTGTTTAGAGTTCAAGGCCCTCTGCATTAACTTTAAAATCCTTACTTTTTCATCTCCTTGCATCCCGACTAATCTTCATACCTTCTATATCCCCTCTCGCCAACTTCGTTCCATGGTACAGTATCTTGTGGCTGTCCCCAGGGTTAGGAGGGCTCGTGCTGGTGGGTGCTCCTTTCGTGTGTTGGCCTCGAAGCTCTGGAATGCGCTCCCCATCTCCATTTGCAGTATAAAGTCCTACCTGCCTTTTCCGAAAGCTGTGAAAACATATCTCTTCCTTCCATTATATGCTGTCTCATACTGTGACTTGCTTTGCTGGGGCAGCTGTGCGCTCTATAAAATCTATAACATAACATAAGATAATATTTCCCGGGTAGAGGTCTAATCAGTTATCCCTTCCATTTCTGACTTTCTATGTACTGGAGGCTCCATGAACGACAAAACAGCTGCAGAATGATGAAGCAGGCTTATATTAGAAGTGATGCGAGACCAAATCAGCCCTTCGTCTTAATAACAAAGCAGGATATACTTCACGCAACTCAAATGTCCTCCTCCGTCTAATTAGGCTACTGGAACAAAATAGTTAAATAAGGAAGAGACATCACTTCTCCCTCACCTATGTTGCCCATGGCATATAACCTGGACTTATACGCAGGGCAGCTAGACAAGGGGTCCTGTGCTGCAGACCTCACACTCCCTCATTAACAGGGGGACTTTTAGTAAACAGAGTGCATGTGGATGTTAACAGGTGCATAGACTCTTTTAAGCTATCTCCCAATGGTCCACCACAGATATAGATAAAGTAAGGGAGAAAACACTGTTAACAGTCATTATTTTGAATGCCAGGAACAACAATATGAAGTTTTCGGAGAAATACAGCAGACAACAAGTGGAGTTCCTGGATATTTTGACTGTGGGAGCACAAGGCCATATAGAGGTAGTATTGTACAGGAGACCGACAGCTACAAATACGCTCCTCCAATTTTGTAGATTCCACCACAACTGTCAGAGAGTCTGTCTTGTTTGAAGAATTTTTATGAAATCAGAAGGAAATGAACAAAAATAGATGACTATTTGTGAAACAGGGAAGAATTGAAAAAGAGATTGACCCAACGTGGATACCTGAAGCGACTCAGTAGACAGGTTTTTAAGAGAGCCAAGTACTATAACCGAAAAGCAATCTTTGGAGAGCAGAGGAAAAGGAATGACAACATGGATAGATTAGTATGTGTTATTAATCTTTCCAATCTGAATTTTAATGTGAAGATCTTTGAAAATGAATTGGAACATACTAAATACGAATAAAGAGGATCAGAGATTGCCTATGTTCACCTTCAGAAGAAATGCGGACCTCAGTGCATTCACACCTCAAACAGAAAGAAGGGATGCATTAAAACACTATGTCGCCCGTCTGGGGTACCTTGGGGGAGCCAGTTATCGGTCGAGCCGCGCAAAGCACACATGGTTATGTCTGCGTTTAAATGGAGCATGCAGTATCATTCAGGCTTGAGAGGAGTTTGGGTTGTGTATGCCAGTTGTAAAAAAGGTGTCAGCATTTAGAAACAGTTGAGGTATGTGTCTGAGCCCAATTTCGTTGGTATTCCATGCCTGGTATCTTCGGTTAGATTAGTCTTGTTTCCGACTGGTGAGGAATATCAGATATTTGTACTTGGTCCCTAGCCATCACTGCAGCAGTAGGAAGGACGGTCTCTCAGAAAATTACTGATTCTTCCAAGATGTGGGGAGTGTCTTGGTGGGACTAGGACCTGCAACAGCCGACACTGGGACGATAGAAAGCACAGAATCGTAAAGTTAGTGCAGAGGGATTTATTAAGGTATGTACACTAAGTCCATTCAAGCTTCTGTACCAGAGCATTTCTCGAACCCTTTTTGATTCGTTTTATCAGGACGTCCATACAGAGCATACTTCTGCGAGACTGGGTGCGAGCGAGCCCAGTAGTAAATGTTTGTCGTAGAGCTAGAAAAATAGAGTGTTAAGGCATATTAGTACGGGAAACATCCTTTACCCTGCATGCGTTACTCCGCGTGCCATTACCCAACATATTTTACACCGCAAAAACTTTTACAATGTAGGGCTTTGGACCGCAAACTATTACAACGCATTCACCAAAGTAACGCCCTGGTGGAGTTAGAATAGTAAATTGCGTTGAAATGGAGAATGCGTTGTAATGGATTGCGATGTAAAGCCCTGCATTGTAAAAGATTTTACGGTGTAAAAACTGCGGGGTAATGGCACACGGAGTAAAAGTGTGCAGGGTAGAGTGTCCTATTCATTAGTACACAAGCCTGGACACTAGGTATGCTCTTCAATCTGCACTTATTTATTCAGATTTTATCTTGTTAGCTCTATAAAGAATCCATGTTGAAACATACTACCTCATTTTAGGCCCAAATCTCATACCATAGGTTCCTATAAGAGATAAACATTAGCCAATGGGCCTAAGGGGGCCTTCGGTTAGGGACTGATTACGAGCAGGCCACTCAGGTGAGGGAGCCAAGCTCCTGGGGTTTGGATCAGTACTGCAGGGCCAACAATCAGCACTGGAGTTGCACCACCAGCGACACAGGGGCAGCCGGGTGCAGAGTGGCAACTAGACATCGGGTACCCAATGGATACCAATGAAGATCTTTAGTTCAAAAGAGGCTCCAGGCTCGAGAAGGGAGACTTCCTGAAGGCAACCACTGGCTAGAGACGTAAGCTGGGATCTTGCGAGATGCTTGGACACAGTTGGTGGAGTCACTCGAGGCCCGGGGCGGGGTTTTACGGCGATGGATTGTTCTGTACGCCTACGGTCGCGGTCCAGTTCTTCAGACCGCTTTGGTCTCTGTCATTGGCCGTCATTACTGGTTTCAGTCGCAGGGATCCTACAGGTTGAAGCTGCAGGTAACGTCTCGAAGCCTATGGGAGGTAAGAGGTCACCAGGTCCTAGGTCAGGTTTGCTAGGGAGACCTCCTTGGTGTGTTGGACCACTCGGGCCATGGCGGCCAGTTGCAGAGTGGTTCAGGGCCGTTGGGTTCCAGGTTCTGGTCTAGGAGTCTTTGGCTTGAGCAAATCCAGTGCTCACGGGAGACAGAGTACGTAAGGTGGGGGCAGGGCAGGTCCTCCAGGGTCTGGGGGGCTGCAGGACACACTAGTTTCTTTGCTGTAGGCAGGTCTGAGTTGGGATAGGCCGGTAGAGTTGGGACCAAAGCTGTTGAGGTCCTCTTCTTCCTGGTCAGCAGGAATCTTCAGTCCTTCTTAGTTCCTCGAATCTGAGGAGGCAAGGTTCAGGGTTGCCCCTAAATAGTAGATTTAGGGGGGTTACAGGTAGGTAAAAGGCAGGGAACAATGGGTCCCTTCCTTGGGTTGGGTACACCCTCTATTATGCCCCCCTCTAGTGGGAGGGTGAATAAGCCTCTTCCTACTTGGCTGTGTCTTCAAGATGGAGGGGACTGAGATGTGTGCTTCACCTCGCCTCCCCCGCCTGAGGGATGGTGTTAGCTAAGGTGGGCACACTACTCTTCCTAACTTGGTTTTCCCGCTGTTTCCCCCGACCAAAGTGGAGGCCAGAACGGGTGGTAGCCAGTTGCTAGGGGCAGCAAAAGACAGGGACAGCTTTTAAAGGTAACAGGCCTTTGAAGCTTCCCCTTCGTGGACCCAGCCCATCCTGGGGGAGGAGGCATGACACCTCTGCCTAGGATGGCCTTTGTTTCTGGACCCAGAGAGCGGAGGCTCTCTACCTAGGGGTCCCAAACCTGTCTGGTGGTGGCAAATGCCGGGCAGCCATTCAGGAACCACACCAGGGCTGGTCGATTTTCTAGGGCATCTCTACAATGCCGTCTGAGTGCATTTTACTTTAAATCCCACACTGGCATCAGTGTGGGTTTAATGTGCTGCGAAGTTTGCTACCAAACTTCCCCGTTTTTAGTAACGCCATTATGGAGCTGTTGAGTTCGCAGTGACCAGGTCCCAGACCATATACTCTTTATGGCTTTGCTACAATTACAATGGCTAAGAATTGACTTCAACACAGTAGGGGCACAGGGCTCATGCCACAGTGCCCTCACTTGAGGATTAGTGCACCCAGCTAGGGAGGGGGACTTACCTATGTCTCGGGCAGTGGGTTTTAGGCATGGCACACGTGCCATGTCGACTCTTCACTTTCCTCTGCACCTAAACTCGCAGCCTGCAGTGACAGGGTCTGGGTCTTATGGTGCAGGGCCTCTTAGGTAGGCACTATAGGTGCTGCAGCTCATAAAGGCCTTCCCTAGTCACAGTGCCCATGGTATCTTTTACAAGGGGCTTACCTGTGGCCGGGTATGTGCCAATTGTGGGAACAAAGGTACAATCCTGAGAAAGAACACAGCCCCTGGGAATCTGGGGACCCGGACCCAGGGCACATCAAGTTAGCTTGCATCAGATGTCAGACGAAAAGTGGGGGGTAACCGTGCAGAAAAGGGCCCTCACCTATATATACGATCTATTTTTAATAAACTTGCTTGTAGTGAATAACCACCATAATGTATCATGTTTAAAAAAGAAACTTTAGGGTGTATCCTGGCCACCTAACATGGCAGTTGGGACTCCCTGTAGCTCTGGTATAACTCAGAGAATCCTGGTGGGATCCTGCAAAACCCTGTCACCAGCAGCCACCTACATGCCTTGTATTCCGCTGTTCCGGACCTGAGAGGTTGGGGCCAAAGTTTGAAGTGTTGGACCCACACACTCCCCTGCCAGGATCATCAGAGATGGATAAGTGATTGGGAGAGGCATACCCTTGGAAGAGGACACTAGGTTGGTAACCGGGAGGCATGGTGATCCACAGTTCAATTGGCTCCTTTCTTTTCTTTCTTCCCCCCCCAAACTCCCGATTTATGGTGCCTCCCCAACCTGGGTACCACTGCCCCAGGAAGGTGTGGGGGCAGGAGAGTTTGGGAGGGTGGGCCTTAGCCACAGGAAAGGGACCTCAGCATCACCCTTGGACAAGAGAACAGCAGGGAGCTAGGCTCACAACAGATGGCTGCTCATGCCGCTATGCAGGTACAGAGGAGAGGCACGTCACTTGGGCACAGCAGCAAAGCCAGTGCTGCATACCCCTTAATTTATTTGTCACCACCAGGAGCAACACTATCATCCCACTACACTAAGGAGGCTCTGGTGCCCTTGAGGCGGACCAGTGATCCATGTTTGGACTGGGCTATGCTGTACAGGGTGTGCTCACTCCCCCCACCACACCCCGAGGCAGAACCTGCCTCTTTCTTCTGCTTCACCAACTCTCCTGCCCACTAACACCCATATTTCCCCTGGCGGAGTACACCTGGGACCTCCACCCCGACAGCTGGAATGGTGAAGGGGGTAGGGGGACTAGCTCCTCTCAGGGGAAGATTAACCAGTTCACAAGGCCATGAGGGGGCCAGACTTCGACCCAGCATGGGTGCTCCAATGCGGCTGCAATGGACCCCATGGGTGAGTGTACATTCATATCAGAAATCCTGCAAAATATAGGAGACTCCGCAGAGGCATTGGACGGCGCAGGGTCAAAGATTTTACTTCTACTTTACTTCAACAGCAATACCTTCGTAAGGAGGCCTAAAGAGGTTGAAACCAGAGTCTCTTCAGTGGAAGATGACTTACGCCTGTTAAAGAACTTGAGGTTAAAAAAGCAGTTGGAAAGGCGAGCAGAGGACACTGAGGGTAAACCCTGGCACAACAATCTGCACCTGGTGGAGGTCCCAGAAGGTTTGGGGTGGAACTACTTTGGAAAGCTTTTCTCAATCTGGTTCAAAACCTGGATTCCAACACAGGACTTGTCCTCGTGCTTCGTCATTGAGAGGGCACAGAGGACCCAGAAACCGCCTCCTAGCAACACCACCCTCCCCTTCCACCCACCCAGTTATACATAGGCTGCTTAACTATTGTAGGAAAGGGCCCCTTTTTGACCTGGTCACCCCCACTTTTTTGCCTGGTAAATGATGGTGGTTTAAACAGATTTGATTGTGATCTATACATTAACAATCAGCTGTCATACTATGTGGTAGTTTGAAAGATACATCAGGATCATACTAGTGAGTCTACAGGTAGAAAACTATCAAATTTCCCAATTTATCCGCCCTTGATATTTTCATTGTCTGAGGAATAATTCAAGACAGTAATGTGTCAACATGAAGGTATAGTTAAGGTATATTCTTCATAATGGAGGATGAGGTTAATTGCATCTGGGGAGCTCTGTTAACATGGCTAAGGATGGGGGTACAGAAGCGGGCGAACCCTGTAGTGTACCTGGTAAGGATTGTTGAGGAGGGTTCCTTAAGCAGTCCACCAGAGCCTCCCATGCCTATGCAGTGTCAGGGGACCCCAGTGCCCCAGCCTCTTGCAACTGTCCTTCCCCCTCATATCCTGCCCATCTCTCAAGTTCCTTGCGCCACCGGTTGATCCGTGTTGAACAGTTCCTAGTTATTACTCTCTTCACTAACAGGTAAGCAAGCTCTTAGAACCTACTTGTCATTTTAGTTTTGAATACAAGTGGGAACCAACTGAAAAGGCTGTCCCCAGGGGAGCAGGGAACCTCCTTTGATAGGACATCCGCAACAACTGTTACCTTATCCCAATAAGTTCCCAGTGTCGAGCAAGTCCACAACATATGCATTAGCTTGGCTCCACCTTCCCCGCATCTTGAACAGGACGCTTCAGTTATGTGAAAATATCCATTAATGTGCCCAGGGGTCCTACGGGATCTGTGCAGTCTGTAGTAATTAATTTATTTGAAACAGGCATTCCTAGACATTTTAGGAGTCCTCTCAAGTATCATCTTCCAGACCTTCTCTGGTCTGGAAATTTCGAGATCCTCCCCCCGTCAGGTTTTGAGGGACTCAAGAGGATGAAGCATGTCATTGTGCATTGTCGTATACAGGTAGCTTACTGCCCTAAAGGTCACTGAGGATGATACAATATAAGGATAGGTTGCGTGAGTATGCAGTTCCTCAAGCCCAGATCTCCAATGCACTGATGATTTAGACTGAAAGTGCATTGGGTTCCTACTAACCACGTCCTCAGTGTCACAGCTCTGTCCAAAAACTGTACAATTCTTTCCCTCAATTGGCAAAACCTTTAGCACCCTCTGTACGCATCCAGAACGCCTCCGCACGACTCATCCTGGACATCCCTCGACACAGCCACATCACCGGACACCTGAGAGACCGGCACTGGCTCCCCGTCAACAAGAGAATCACGTTCAGACTCCTCACCCACGCACACAAGGCTCTCCACGACCTGGGCCCCAAGTACCTCAACGACCGCATGACCTTCTACACGCCCACCCGCCAGCTACGATCAACCAGCACGCCCTCGCCACCGTACCACGCATCCGCAGAGCCACCGCCGGAGGAAGATCCTTCTCCTACCTGGCAGCCAAGACTTGGAACTCCCTCCCCACCCACCTTTGGCGAACCCAAGACCATCTCTCCTTCAGGAAGCAGCTCAAGACCTGGCTATTCGAGCAGTAGCATACCCCTCTCCCCCAGCGCCTTGAGACCCTCCCGGGTGAGTAGCGCGCTTTACAAATGCCATCCATTTCCCAATAAATCATTGTGCATGCACACTCGGCTAGCCTAATGTGCTCTACATTAACCTCGTGCCAGACTTAACTTTAGCCCCTTCCACAAACTAAATTAAGCCGAGTGTTTATCTTGCAAAGCGGGTAGAATGGCAGGTTAAGCATTGAGGATGGAGTGGGGGAGGTCTCCGCTTGCGATAAACTCTTGCGACAGGGAAAATATCACGAAAGCACTGAGGGTTCTGTTGTATGCACAATGATTTATTGGGAAATGGATAATGTTACATTTAACACATTGATGGCATTATGGTTGAATGTATTTATGAAAAAATTATCATAGAGTTGTAATACAGAAAACTAATGTGGGTTTTTATGTTATTTTCACATCTAAACAGCTTCCCCTGACGAAGGGCATCAAAATAGCCCGAAATGCATTGGGAATGAGATTTTAGGGTGCATACATGAATTAAGGTCCCTACGTGATGTGGTAAGAGGCCTGGATTGGCACAACTACCTCATGTGAAGCTAATGGGTCTTTGGACAGTGTTATCGTGACTAAGAAAATTAAGTTGGATAAACCTGGAAACATATGGAATAAATACTATGAAAATGAAAAAGGCATAAGTTGACTTTTTTAATGCTGTGCGATTGGGTCTGCAGCACAGTGTGGCTGCAACCTGTTGTTTGATTTCAAGCACGTGCAAAGAGGCGAGGCACGTTCAACCCAGTCTGCACGCAAACATGAGTACATTGAAAAACAAGAAAAACGGACAAACAATGGTGTGCAACTGCCATTCCTTTTGTACATTGACACATCCCTATGTGCCATGTCTCCTACCATTGCATGAAATATTTATAAGTCACACCTTCAGCAGCCTAACAGATCGAAGGTAAGTCACTGAATATTACATGTGAGGTCATACTAGAAAGAGCAGATATGCCCCTGTGCTGGTCAGTCCTATTACTGCCAGTGTAAGTGGATAGGGGAGCCATTTAAAAATATGCGCTGGACACTGGCAATACATGCACCCAGAGGGCACCTTAGAGTTAGCCCCTGAAAACATTAAGCGTCTGGTGTTCTTGCCAACTGGTTTCTGCCAGCCTTCCACCTGCAATGCTGTTCTGACCTCCTATGGTATGAGCCTTTTGTTCTCAAGAGACCAAAAGCCTGTCTGGGAAGAGGGTCTAACACCCCCTCACGCAGGATGACCTGTAGATTAGTCTTCCTTGGGCGGCAAGCCTCAAAGGGCTGCCGCCTTTGAAATGCAAATCTGGCTCCCCTCACAGGAGAGAAAGCAGACTCCTTTGCCCAGGACACCCTTGGAACCTGGACAGGTGGGAACATTAGCTAGTCAGGTAGGCGTGCCACCTTCAGGCTAGTACTACCCCCAACACTGGCTACAGTGAGGTGGACACAACTAAGGGATTCTGGGACAAGTTATGCCCACTTCCGACAGTAAGTGGACACATAGGGGGCGTAGTGAACCCAAGGGTCAGTAGCCAATTAGCTACCACCCTACACTCCCCTAACACTCCTAAATTCAATATTTAGGAGAGCCCCTGGCACCAGAGAGGCAGATCCGGATGACCTAGGAAGAGAGAGGACACCAAAGAGCTGCAAAAGCAGAGCAGAGAAAAAAAGCAGCTGATATGGTACCAGACCCGCCGGCCTGTCTGCATCCCTCGTCAAAAACTGTGCCACAGCCGACCTGTCCGGCAGCTGTTGACTCCAGAAACCTGAGAGGGCTGCCTGCCTTCGAAAGAGATTCAAGACCTTCCATGAACAGCGCACTTGTTCTGAATAAACTCCAAAAGAGAAGACTTTGAGGCCTCCTGAACCTCCAAAACCCGACACCAGAAGTCACCACTTTACCCTTCACCTCCAACCCCAGTTGAAGTGGGCCACCAGTGTCAACAAGGTCCCACAGGCCTCCAGAGCTTGAGTCCATCGTGGTTTCACCCCTCGAGGACTCCCGGACATTGCCTGCATCTTCTGTGATAAGCCTATGGCTGCTCAACCACACTACCCCCTTAAAAGAGCACTTTGGGATTACATAGCAAGCCCCGGTCCACTCATAAGGGAACCCCAGGACTCTTTACAAGGTATATCAGATTCTTCATAATTCACAAAAAGACCCAGCTTCCTACAACTATCTCGACAGAGATGCCATCATCCGGGCAGCCCAGACCCAACGAACTGTCTCTTCACAATCCGAAAAGATCATGATTTTTCAAGACTATACCACAAGAGTTCAGTAACACTGAAAAACATAAAATGACAAGGGCTGACTAAATCAACTCCTGGCAGGAAACTCTGGCCAAGACAGAGGAATACTCTTCAGTTTCTGAGAGCCATCATTCAACTCTTCAGAACCAATCTAACGCACGGGGGCTGGGTGAGCAGCGAAATGGGACAGCCCCATCTCGTCAGGTTTTCTTGACTTGAGGATGGATGACAACCCGCTCTTTACGACTGAATTCAATGAGGGGTTGCAAGTGTGTGCGGTTCATTGCATACTTACAAAACAGGGAGTCTATCAACAATGATGTTCTGCCACAATTGCTGTTTAGTATAAGGAAAAACTTGGAGCAGAGATGTGGGGGATTTGTGACTGAGCCAAGCCTTCCTCGCTATTTAGTTCAGGGTTATTGGTTAATAGGGAAAGCTAGTAGGGCAACAGATGCTTCAGTTGTCAAAGTATAGGGTGGAAGGGAGTTAGGAACCGGCTCCATTGAGCCTAGTTATGTTAGAAGAGACAGGATTGACACTTAGCGAAGGAGCACTGCAACTGTACATACTGCAAGAGGTAGGCGAACATGAGCTCACTCAACACCTATAGGTGTAGGGCATGGAATTTTAATGGGCTGCTACATAAACAAACTGAGAGTAGTTGTACAATATGTTAAAAAACAAGTCTGAAGTTCTACTATTATGAGAGACCCACTATTGGGAATAAAGTGCAACATTTTGGGCCATGTTAGCTACAATAGGGTAAGCCACACTGCATACATCAGTGGAACTTGGCAGTGGCAATTCTCCTAAATAAGACCTTTCCATTGGTCATGTACAAGACACTGATCCACACCGACCACAATGGCTTCATGCAAGGCTGAGGATCCAGACATTGTTTACGGCATGTCCATTTCACACTCGCTAATTCATTGGCCATTTTTAATTTCGGCACTTCGAAAGATGAACTTTGGACCAGGCTTTTTGGACTACGTTTCGGCTTTGTATACTGTCCCACTGGAATAAATTAGGACCCTGAAAGGGATGCCCTCTCTCTCCCGGACTCTTCGCCTTGGCAATAGATCCACTGGCTACATGGATTAGAGTTGATGCCCAACTTGAAAGGTTCAACTGGTCTGACATTTCTGAAGACAGAATATCCTTCAGTGCAGACTATGTCCTACTCTACATGTAGGGGCCAGTCAGCTTGTTGCCAAGGCAACAGAAGATACTCCAGAACTATGGGGAGGCATTCACCCTGGTGATTAACTGGCATAAGTCCATTTACATAGAGATATGGGACAATAGACCACATCCCACTTTATGTGCCTCCATGCAGATGGTGGATGATCACTTACTGTATTTGTGCATAATAGCCACTCTGCAGGTGGAGGAGGCCTTGAGCCACATTCTCATCCCTGTGATGCAGGTGTGCCACAATCAAATTGAAGCATACTCTAAATTGCCACTCTCAATGATGGGGTGCATTGCTTTCACCAAATTTTCAGGCTCCCCCGCTTCCTACACATTCTTCAGAATTATCTCGATATCTCCCCCACCTCACCCAACTCCCCAAATCTTTTTTTGCAGCAGAAGGAACCATAGTCAGAATATATATATGGGTGTGGCTGGGGAAGCTCTAAGGTTCTCCTTCACAAAACGAGCCATGACAACTTCTGAAGGTGGTCTTGGCCTCCGGGATCTATGACTGTAGTACTGGGCTGTGCACATTCCTAAGATGGGGAGTGGCTATTTAGTGACAGATCTGAGTCAGTTATCCATTTAGAATGCAGTTCCCTTGAAAGCCATGGTATTATGAACCTGTTGTACAGGAAGTCCCCCCCTGTTCCCTTCCCCAGATCAAGCGCCTTCTTCTGTTAGCTGGCACAAGGCACTAAAATAAATACACTGGTCCAATAAAGTAACAAACCTGACCTCTTTGGGGCAAGGGACATATTTACCCCTTGTAACACAACTGCATGGATTTAAAGACCGGGATCTCAAAGGAATCTCTGGGTGACATGTGGGTTGGATCCCATATCAAGTCCTATAACCAACTTACAATTGATTTTAAATATGTTCAATTATTCCACGCACTGGTAGCTCATGAGGAAAAACTTTGAAAGTCCCCAGACTTAGAGGCTAAATGAACACTAGAGCCCCCTGGCCCAGGTATAATTTCTAGATTACATAAATCCCTCCAGTGGAAAGTACTAAAGCAGATGGGACATGTGAAATTAGCGTAGGAGTCAGATCTTGTTGAAACTGTATAAGGATAACTGGTGAGAGGTGAGACTTACACGAAGAACGGCAGCCATACCATCAAACCACAGAGCAATTCAACTACCCAAATAAAAATGTTAAATACTGCCCAAACAGGCTATGAACGATAGGCTGGGTAAGAAACCCTAAATGTATAAGATGTGGGACCCTGGAGGCATCCTATTACCATGTGATATGGGAACTCGCTAACAAAGTCATACTCGCAACACGTTTATAACCTAACTTCTGGTGTAATCCAGATGCTTGAGATCCCTAGCACCAGAGTGGGGATTCTGGGTATCATGGACGGATGAGCCTCAACCTGAGCAGAGGACGCTGGCTGAAATTAGCTTTTTGGTGGTAAACTTGACACAGCCAGACACTGGAGTCAGGCACCACCACCTCCAGGCAATAAGTGAATAAATGGTATGAATTACTGTGCTACAGTTGACCTTATGATGTATAAGTGGAGGGGTTACGAGAAGAACTGCACGAATATATGTGGCCCGTGGACTTGATGTTATGATCTTTATTAATATGTTTATAGATCGGACATGGCTGTGTGAATGGCTTTCTGTGTGTGACATAATACTATGCGTCCACTGCTTGGGATTAATGCTGAATGTAATCCACCGACTCTTGGTTTTACTGCTTGTTTGTGCAGAAAACATTAAGAATTGCTATGTCAAAAAAGTTTTTTTATAAAAATTAATGAATGCCTGATAACACTTCACCTGAAAAATGCCCGCGTAGCCCATGCTGACACCTCTCTATCACATGCTGCAGTAGAACAGGCAAGAATCAAGCAGGTGGCACAGGCTTGATCTTCCTAAAAGAAAATAGAAATAACATTAGTATAACAGCAATGTGCCTGCATAATGAAACATATTTGATCAACAGTGTCGCAACACTCTTCACAATTACTCTGTAAAATAACAGACCTAGGACACTATTACGTGTAGGACACACTTTCCTTGTCTGTGCCACGGCACACCGTCATACAGGTGCACCAGGTGCAAACAGGGAAAGTGCGCCCTATTAGGTTGAATATGCTGCCCTCAGGAAGCCATGAACTCTGAACACCCTGAGGCCAGCGTATTTATGTGAAATACAGAGCAGCTGCTTCAAAGCTGCTCCATGTTTCACTGTGCAGGCAACACCCGTCTGCACTTTAATGAGTGGGGACTAATCCCATTGCAGGCAGGTGGAGTGAATGACTGCACTCACCTGAACGGGGATGTCTGGGGATCCATAGGACCCCCTTGATTCCCTCCAGAGGGCTGCCATCAGGGAGCGCACTGACCATCTGAGACCCTCTGGCAACTTTTTATCTCTTCTCCTGCATCCATAATATTGTGCTGTCATTGAGGAAAAGAGATTTCCACATTTGCCCTGCCCCATGCAAATGAGGTAACTCCCTCTTGAGATAGAGCTGGCTCAACATATGCACCAGCACTATCTGTATTGCTGAAGCTTCTGCGGCCCGGGGTGGTGAACAAAGTGGGTGCAAATGCCTGTTGCGCCCACGAGGGACTTCTGCAATACGGGCCCTAATGAGAAGCTATTGCAGGCATACATGCCCCTCATTATGATACATCTCTTTTCACATTTTGCAGCTTATTACACATTAAAAAAAACTACTCAACACCCTCTACTCGAGAATTGGGATTATATAGTATTGTCCTTCAGCAGTACGTATCCTGAATCACAGTTAGTACAGGGCCCATATTATACATTGAGCCTTGGGGGCAGAACGGGTGGATGTGCCCACTCCGAGTGTCTCCAGAGTGCAATGGTACAAAAGAAGCGCCTGCTTCCCTCATTTGCATGGGGGCATGACCCGACGCAAATGAGGGAATCGCTTTGCCTCGGCGCACGCGCTGTATTATTATTAACATGGGAGCAGAGGTAAGCTTGCCTTTAATAGGTGCACTTTCAGTATGCCTCCTAACAGTAGCCCTCTGGGGGTGAAGAAAAAGAGTCCCATGGACCCCTCGGACAGCCCCCTGCAGGCGGGTGCAGTCACTCACTGCAAGGGAATCTCTAATCCCCCTTAGAAGTGGAGTTGGGTTGCCCCCTGCACAGTGAAACAAGGAGCAGCTTTTAAACAGCTGCTCCATATTGCACTTGAATGTGCTGCCCTGGAGGCAGCGCACATTCATGGCCGCCCTGGGGGGAGTGCATTCATTATAATACGCCGCATTTTCCTTGTCTGCGCAGGCCACACTTCCCTTGTTTGAGCAGGTAACACATTTTGAAAGGTGCGTTGTGGCAAGGGGAAGTCTGGTGGTTCCATAGGACCCCCTTTGAACTCCTCCAGCGGGCTGCCATCAGGGGGTGCGCTGACAGTGCACCCCCTTCGTGGAGCACTGTCTGTGCGCCTCCTGACAGCTTCTTTACCTCTGCGCCCTCGTCCATAATACGATGCAGGCGTAAAGGAAAAATAGATTCCTTCATTTGCATGAGGCAAAGCCCCCATGTAAATGAGGGAACGCTCTCTCGAATTAACACTGGCGCAACATATGTGCTAGCGCTATCTGTATACCAGAAAGAGCCGCACAAGCGATTGCGGCCCCTCTGTAATACCAAAATGTCCATTGCGCCCCCAGGGCACCTCTGTAATAAGGCGCCAAATCTCTAATATTGTAAATCCACTCTGCTTTAGAATAGATCAACAAATTACTTACCTTCGGCAATGCCTTATCTGGTAGAGAAAATATCCAGCGGCAGACTCCTTACCTTAGAATTTCCATAGGCTTCAGACAGCACCAAGAAGATTTTTTGTGTGCAGTACCCCTGCGCACTGGTATGTAGCGTTGATCGAGACTGCGTCCGTCGTCGTCTGTGCCGGAAGTGACATCACGGTACCTATATAGGCGCCACCCATGCGTGCGGACGTCTGTTTCTTTTCACAGCGTTCCATGCCAGAAGTATAGAGCCATGACCCAGGACCATCTCGCCTTCAGGAGACAACTCAAGACCTGGCTGTTCGAGCAGTAGCAAACCCCTGCCCCCAAGCGCCTTGAGACCATTCCGGGTGAGTAGTGCGCTATACAAGTGTTATGATTAATTGATTGATTGATGAAGAACACTGCCCACTGGTGTGTCAACACTTCGGCCCTGAAAGGGGTCAACATTGTCCTTAGAAATCCGTTCGCAGAGCAGGAAGGATGAGTAGGTCAGTAAGGAATCTGCGGCTAGATAAAGTTTCTACCATATATGGCGTTACTGAAGGTTAAGTAACTCGTTCATATGATAGAGACTTCTAACCGCAAATTCCTTACCTTAGAATAGATACCCAAGCAATACCATCCCTAGAGGAGGGTCTGCGAACCAATTTCAAATGAGAAATCCTGCAGGAACGAATAGGCAAAATGCCCCTCTTTGCGGACATGACTTTCCAGACAGAAATGTTTGGTGAACGTGTGCAGGGTAGCCCACGATGCTGCCTAGCTGACGTCCAGGACCGGAACTCCGCATGCTAACGCAGTGGTGGCCGCCTTGGCTCTAGTGAAATTAGCCCGCAAACCTTCTTTTTCGCCAGTGCACTGCAGATTTCGATGCAGAGCACAACCGATCAAGAGATGGCCCAATTCTGCACAGCCCAACCTTTCTTTGCACCAACATACCCAACGAAGAGTTGGTCGTCCACCCGGAACTCTCGCGTGCAGTTAAGGTAGAATGACAACACTATTTTTGGATCCAGAAGGTGGATTCGCTCCTTAAAGATAGCGAAGCATAAAGGTAGGCAAGGTGCTACATTGCTTTATGTAACAAGATAAGGGAGTGAAGAGGTAGTGTCGTGCATGGACACTAGGACGCATATGCCCTCCTATAATACTCTGTAATTAAATCAAAAAGATCCACCACAAAGGTCTGACTGTGTTCAGGGAAGTGTGTTACTCATCCTGGTGTGGATGCACACAGTGTTTGCTTAAATACCCCTCACACACCAAAAGGGCCCTTGGTGTCATGTTTCATCATAGGGGTCTTCACGTCCCGCTGCGGGACAGGCGTGCTACGACCTACGACTACGTGGAAGCACTGTTCTAACAATACTATGTGTAGTGATGGGGTAGTGAGAGGAGGGGTCAGGGGTGAATATGGGTAGGAGAATTAAAAAGGACTTGGCCTCATGAACTTAAAAAACTTTAATAGGTCGTCAAGGCTGGACCTGTTAAAAAAGTGATGCGGCGATGTCCTGCCTATATAATGTGCGGATAGACCTATAAAGTCTACCTGAAGTTTTTGCGCCTCATTTAGCATCTATTTTTAATAAAATGTTTGTTTCCGGTATATTACCTACTAACTTGAAATTAGCTTCAGTTCTCCCCCTCTTAAAAAGGCAAATCTCGATGGGGCAGATCCTGGAAATTACCGCCCTATCTCAAGACTCCCCTTACCTGCAAAGATGTTTGAAAAATCCATGAATGCTGTCCTAACGGACCATATTGAGCAATATTATTTCCTGGATACCACTGAGTTTGGTTTTAGAAAGCATCACAGCACTGAGTTGGCACTGATCACAGCATCTGAATTGGTTAGGAAGACAATGGATACAGGAGGTAGTGAAGCACTTGTGCTGCTTGACCTCTCGGTTGCTTTTGACGCTGTGAATCATCAAAAGTTGCTGGAAGGTCTAGATAGGATTGGCATTAAGGGAAAAGCATTTGCCTTGCTCAAGTCCTTTTTATCAGACCGGGAACAATTTGTGGCTCTATCTGATTTTAAGTCACCTAATTTTACATTGCCCTGTGGAGTACCTCAAGGTTCTTCATTGAGCCCAACCCTTTTTAATATTTGTGTTGCTTCATTGGCAAGGCTGATCCGTTCTCTGGGTTTCTCTGCTATTTCTTATGCCGATGATACTCAGATTGTGGTTTCCATGACAGGCTCACCATCTGATACGGCAGTACAGTTCCATGCATGTCTCCGCCAAGTCGGCGACTGGATGGCAGCGAACTGTCTAAAATTAAACTCTGGAAAGACCGAAGTGCTTCTTTGTGGTAGCCATAAAAGTTTTTGGTCGCCTGCATTATGTATTCATACTTATAGCAAAATGGTAGAAATCTACCATCCTTTTACTTTGTTAGTGCTTCTAATCATTTATATCTGTTACTGTCTAATGGTTGCACATTTATTTTACATTAGAATAACGACTGTTCAATAAATACTTATTGAAAAACGCCCATACCGTTTATTCTGTGCATTTCACTGAGACTAAGTGAGCATGAGTGACTGAGCGAAAGTAGTACACTGTTTCCACGGTCCTGATGGATCAGGGATGTCAGGTTCGATAGTTGCCAAAAATAATTCGCTCCCTGGTAAGAGGAGTTTCTAGTGGCACTGTGAGCTAGCTGGTACACAGGCCAACATACCCGGTGGCGTGTCTAGAAACAGTCTGACACCAATCTTACAGTGTATGTTGTCTAAACGCACAGATCCTATACAGGTTTTATAAGAACTATAGGACATGGCGCCCAACGTTGGATGAATATTTATTTAACAGTCAAATCTGAGTAGTTCAGTTGTGCTATTCTCAGAGACCCCTACTCACATTTTTCCAGAGACATCTAGAGTGGGAGGGTACAAAAATCCACTGCAGGTGAGTAGGCAAAATCCCATATATGGGCTGTTGGTTAATCAACCTTAAAGGACACATTGTTCCTATTTGTGCATAACACCTTATCTTGGTTCCCTTGAAAAACTCTTCTTATTAAAAACAATGACTGAGCAAGTGGCTAATGCTGTACATGAGCTAAATCTCTCAGCCGAAGAAGAAGATGCAATACAAATTAAAGAAAATGTTAGAAATGCCATCACCCTATAACTAGCTTCATATGGTTTAACAGCTAGGGGTGGGTAAGTAACCTTCGTGATTGCCGCACACAAATCATTTAGAACAGAGGTATTCCATTCATGGGTGACATTTCGACAGGCAAATGCATGAACAAAAAGATTTCATTTCTACACAGAAGAGGACTTACGAACGAATATTGTCCGTACGAGGACATTGAAGTCACGCTCACATACCAGGACCATTTACACTGGCTTAAAGGTGCCCTACCCCATACTAGAAATAAAGTAAGACTCGATACGCTCAGAAGAGAGGGAGCAACATGGTCAGTATTAGTAGCCTACACACCACATCCTGACATTGAAACAATGCCAGTAGGAGACTTGCGTACACTTCATAAAGAACTAATAAGACTTTACAGAAACATGACATAGTTTGTGATGAGAACACTCACACTTCAGGCAGCGACGGCTACACCAACAGGTCCAATTCAAACATCAACAACTAAAATCACCTAACAAACTTTACACGCAGTCATGGGCAAGATGCCCACAAACCTGAACAAATTACATTCTGGGTGGCTCAAAAAAGAACACAGCTAGAGGCGGTATTTCCAAACACCAGTCCACAAAAAAAACATAGAATGTTAACAATCTTCTTGCCCATGGGGAAAACCCCCTACATAGAGGATTGTACCACTTGGGGTACAGTTTTCGCTGCCATATATTCCAGGACTCATGATATCCCGTCATTAGCAGTAATACCAGAAGTATTAAGACAAAAACAGAACGAGTATGGAGGGGCGCTAGGGGGCGGGCTGACAAGATGGACGCACTGTACTGAGGCTCTGTCTGCCAGGGAGCACAATCCGTCATTATCCTGTGTCTGGGAGTGATAAATAGCCCAAGAAAAGGAGGCAGCGATAGAGGAAACAAAGAGGCATCGTCGGCACTGACCAGCGGCAGGCGAGAAGCAAAAGCGGCGGCGACAATTCAAAAGACGTGTTGCGACCTGCTAGGAGACGTAAGAGGGTGGTGTGTGCAGTAGAGGCTGAGAGAGAGTTGTAGGAGAGACCGCTGACTAGGATACCACACGGAACGTAGCGTGAGCAGATGCTTGGAAGCCAGGCTGGCAGCGTGGAAAAGCAGAGAGCACTTCATATAAAGTAAGAAGCAACAGCGGGGGAGCAGGGAGTGTGGACAGGGGCTCCCACTCCTGGCGGTGCGAGTCCAAGGCTTAAACTATGATACACCCACTCAGTTCCCTAAGACGCCAGGGACAATTAGAACGCAGACCTAATAGCAAAGCAATGTTAGATTAGCTTTACTCCACGATGCCTTCAGAATAGACTCTTTTTCTGAAAATAAATGGACCTGTGTGAAGATGTCCGGGATCGAGTTGGTCGTCCTGGAGTGGATGGCACATGATGAGCCCTATCTAGTGCTGCGGGAGAATTGTGTGGCGGAGCTCAGCAGTGAAGGCCATGATGTTGCTGCTCTTTACCACCCCTGGGCACACCCCCTGAAACTGAGGATGTTCCGCCGGCTTCTGTTGTCCAGGTTTTCCTGCTTCATTTGTAGTCGATCTGCTTTTCGTCCAGTGTCGTTTCTTTGCACCAGAGCATTTCTTGGTCTTCTGATTGGGCATCCACTGTGCGTTTCAAGTCTTCTACACAACATCATATTTCGTCGACTTCATGCTGGATGCCTTTAATGCAAGATTTAAAGTTCATTTTGAGGGCGCTGATTTCGGAACAAATTTCGTGCAGGAAGTGGTCCATGTAAGCCTGGGATATAGGCACTGGTGCTGTGCTCCCGGCCACAGAGGTGGATGTGAAGCCTGTCAAACCCTTATCAGGCTGAGGGCTTCATTCAAAAGCGAGTTAACTGGGTTACCCTTGGTTGGTCCAACTGGCGTATCTTTCTTGGATTCGCCACAGGGCATGACACCAGCCTATAGAAGTTGCGGGAGGGCAGTGGTCCAGTTATCTCAGAAAAGCACCCACAGCCATGCAGGTAGGGGCTGCAGCAGGGGTGATGCAGGGTCAGGCATCCCAGCCAGTCCAAGAAAATGTGTACCAAATGCCCGTGAATGCCCAATGAATCGGTGACAGATGGCATGCCCGTTCTCTGTGTAGGAAGAGCTCTTGGGGCTTAGTTCTGTCTTCGGGCCAAGACTGTCTCCCAATGGTTTCAGGTATGTAGGGGATCCCAGTCTGCTAAAGGCCCGACTAAATCCCAACTCTTGTGATGTCTTCCAGGAGCGGGCGAAGAGGATCCCAAAGGAGTCCATTTGACCACCACAGGCACAGTGGGAACTGATGAGGGAAGGCACCACTTACCCTGCTCTCGCTCCCTACCTCTTCCCCCAGAGGAGACCCCATTGCAGGCAGACCAGGTCCTGTCTAGGCCAGGGACCCCCCAGTCACCCCCAGTGCAGAAACATAAGTCAAAGAACGCCAAAGAGCCTTGACTCTACTCAGTAAGGCTGAGTCAATATAACAACAAAACAGAACAAAATGCCAGAACTGAGTACCATTTACTAAATTACTTCATATCTAGACCCATGAAACTAAACCAACAGGTCCACACTGATCAAAGTATCACTTTTCATTTTATTTGGCAAAAGTTCTTTTTTTAATTGCTTATCAAAAAACTCTATAAACATACAATATCTTATTTACATAAAAAATTTAAAAGACATACTTAGTGAAAACACTTCACCATAGAGACACCACAACCACTCAATGCTTCCCTTCAGTCATTCCCCAAGCATTCAAAACACTGATATCATTCAACACACACACACACACACACACACTGCCCCTCCCCTACCCCCCCTCCCCTGCCGGGCCAATCCTACGCACCAGGGAGGACCACTATACAGCAAAGCCAAACAACCGAACGATTGGACCTCAATCTCACTATGGCGCACACCCAAATCCAACTACCAATATCACAGCGTACAAAAATTATTTACAGTGCACCAGTGGAAGAACTAATTCACCACACGCTTGTTTGACATAACACAACAAAAAGGTTGACGCGTTTCGAACCCAACAGGTAGCAGGGTTCTCATAAGGACCACAGAATCTAAAATAGAGAGAGAAACACATACGCTTATTTAGCTGAACATCATCTATATTTCTGCCGGACAACAAACACCAACCACGGTGCGAGCAGCCTACCCTAGTCATGAGGCAGACCAAATCTGCTAAGCCAGGAATGAAAAAAGCAAGGGAGTATCTAGAAGGAAAACAAATTGACAAAAGAACAGTCTTACAAAAACGTCCATCTTATACTGTCAAAAATAGATGTATACATATGGTTTGTCATAGCAGAGAAATGTCTCCAAGAGCTCTTCCCAATAACACTTGGATATTCGATTGCAGGATCGCCGATATGAAGCCTGTTTTAACCTAGAGTAGGAGAGTAGGGTCTGCTTCCTATGGTCACCCCCACTTTTTGCTTTTGCTTCTCTGGTTTTAGACTTAGATGTGGCTGTGGGCCTGCTGATCAGACCCACATCCCAGATGCACTCTCTTTAAATTTACACCATGTACCTTAGGTACATCCACAATTGGGAATTGGTTCACCTTATCAGCCCCTGTATAGTGTACCCTAGGTACCCAGGGTATAGGTGCATCCAAGGCCTACCCGGGGCTGCAGCATGTATTATGCCACCCCTGGCTGGCCATCCAAACTGACACAACTGGCTGATTACTCAGCTGGGGCAAGGTTGTGTAATCACCCCTTGCTTAGGTATAGCATACCTATATCTAACCTTATATATAGACACACAGTAACCTATAAGTCACTCCTACGGCAGGCCTTAACAATCCTGGAGGCAGAGTGCTTGGTTATGTGTGAGATGGTGCTCTAGCATGAGCTGAGCCTGTCTGCAGCTTTCGGAACCATGTCCTTATAGCTGTTCTATGATATTGCCATACCATATACTCTTAAGTGCATTATAATCCTCGCGGTTAATGCTAACTTTGGTTTGGCTTTATCCAAACATGTTGTGTAAGGTGTCATACGCTTTGGAATACTACCCCGGGGTAGCATTCCACCCTTCTAGAGGGAGAAGACATGTTGGTGCTGACTATCCCGGTTAAAGTTAACCCAAACCCCAGCATCACAAAATGGATGCTGCTGCCACAGACACAAGTCTGACCTCCTGCTGCTGGGAGTCCTTCCAGTCACGGAGGTTTGGACAATAGGTTTCCTGCCTGGAGAGGTGCGAGCACCACCCCAGACAGGACTTTGTGTATTGGGACAGGGATGGCTGAATAGAATGAGACACTGCCTGGGGCACACTAGGTGCTCCATGCATACCCCGGTTCAAACCAGTTGCTGGGGCACTCCAGCCCCAGCTCTGGCACGAAACTGGACAAAGGAGAGGGGGTGTAACCACCCCCCCTCCTGGTCCTACCCACAGGAGGGACCTAAAAAGTAATCCAGCCCCTTTTAGTTGTATAAAGGTAGGAGCTGAGTCCCAACACTTTAGATTAATCCTGACTGAAACTGACACGAAACTCTGGACCTTCTACGATCTACTTTGCAGGAAGACGACTGAAGAATCTCCCTTGTGGCCAAGGAGTGACCATCCTGGGCAACCAGGCACCATCCAGCAAATCAACGGCTTGCTTTGTCGACGTTTCCCGCCGGAACCTGAGCACAGAGCCTGACAAGACCCAGACTTCCAGACCTCTCTGACCCTCTCTTCACGACTGCAGCACAGCTGAGATCCGTGGAGGCGACGAGACACGTGGGACCGGACATCTTGAAAAGCCAGCAACTTGCTAACCGTGCAGCTCCTGAGGCATCCTCGATGCTGTGCACTGGGGACTGAGAAACCCCAAACCCGAGCTCCACCTGCACCGAAGATCAGCCCTCCATGCTCCACGAGTTCTGCGTGGGGCCCTTCTGCTTGTGTTCTGCTCGACGCGCTGTCCGGTTGCTTGCCCGTTGGCTAGTAGCCTCTGTGACTACAATCTTTTGAATCACCTCGCTGGTCTGGCTGCTCCAGACTGGCCCTTGCCTCCCTGCAAAGGTGAGGCACCTCAGACCTTGCTGGTCTGCACCAGAAGCCTTTATTGTATCCTGCGTGGGTTGCCTTTGCCAAAGCTTGTTGACTCCAATCCGGCAGTCGACCCCTCCATCTGCGAGAACCTTCGTGGGACAGCTCCTCTCCAGCACCTGGTCGTCGTCGACGCCTCCTGGTCCGTGTGGCTGCAAAGACAAGCTTCAAGACAGCACCTGATTGCTCCTCGACGTCGTCTGGTTCCTTCCTAGTTCCATCCGGTCACTGGCTAGTGACCCAGACTCTGTCCCCTCTGCTTTCAGGTCCTCTTCATCCTTGATCCACCCTTGGATCCACCCGCCTGCAGCATCTTTTCCTCCAGGCTCCATAGGACTCAACGACGAAACCCGACACATCTTCACACCTATGCACCCGCCGTCCGTGGGTGAGGTAACGCGAGTACTTCAGTGCTCCCAAGGGTATTGACTAACCAAGTGTCTAGGTTTTTAGTTGTTTCCTCCTAGCGAAACCGGAAGTGTCCTAAATCCTTCTTTTTCTAACTTCTAAGTTCCCATTGACTTTGTATTGACTCCTGCGTGTGTGTAAAGACACTGCACGCGCCGCCTGTGGGCCTCCTACTTCTAAACTATGGTTCAGATAGTGTAGCCCCAGCCATTCCCTAGGCCCTAGGCCTTCCCTTTTCTCGTGACGTGGTACTTATACCACTTTCTTAGTATATGGTCTGCTTCGCCCCTAGGGCCTAACCGTAAATTGTGCAACTTAACGTATTCTAACTAAGTATCTTGTTATGTGCTGCCTCTGATCTCATAAAGAGTTCAGAGGAGTGTGTTAGTAAATAAATACATATATATTTTATATATATCCTGTGTGGTGTCCTTTCATTTGATATTCAAGGGGTTACATATGGTAAAACAGCTGGCTTTACACGCCCTCAAGAGTCTTTTAGCCTAAGACTGTTCTGTCCACGCTACCACTAGGATAGCTGGTCTATAAGGTTGACTTACAACCATCACCATAAGGGTTGTTTGGACTGGTGCAAGGTGCTCACTAGAATAGTGAACATCATATACCAGGCCAACTACCCTTCCCAGCTGCCCTGGAAATCCCAGAAAGCCATGGGACGCGCCGCGTCAGACGCCGGAGTTGTGGCGGGCTGACGGGCGAGGATACTATTGTCAAGTTCTAAATATTAAGGTTAGTGCCGTTGTGGGATTTTGTATTAAGCATCGGACATCGTTTGGATTTGAGGTTTGTAAAAACCAGCAGCCGGTTTCATGAGAAATTTCATCTTGTTTACAGCATTGTTCCGAACCGGAACACAAAGGAAGACGGTCCGTGAGGATTGATTGATTACCTTTTGGATACCTAGGGAATAAGGTATGCCCATCGGCTTTTCACACGAGTGGTTGCGAGCGAAAGGAGCATTAGCAGGTGCTGATAGTATTTGTTCTTTACTTGATTGCTAGGTTAAACGGGCTTCATATCGGCGATCTTGCAATCAAATATCCAAGTATTATTGGGAAGAGCTCTTGGAGATATCTCTGTGTAAGCTTCGGCTCCGACAAACCATATGTACACATCTATTTTTGACAGTATAAGATGGACGTTTTTGTAAGCCTGTTCTGTTGTCAATTTGGATTCCTTCTATACACTCCCTCTCGCTTTTTTCATTCCTGGCTTAGCAGATTTGGTCTGCCTCATGACTAAGGTAGGCTGCTCGCACAATGGTTGGTGTTTGTTGTCCGGCAGAAATATAGATGATGTTCAGCTGAATAAGAGTATGTGTTTCTCTATTTTAGATTCTGTGGTCCTGATGAGAACCCTGCTACCTGCTGGGTTCGAAATGTGTCGACCTTTTTGTTGTGTTATGTCAAACAAACGTGTTGTGAATTAGTTCTTCCACTGGTGGACTGTAAATAATTTTTGTAACATGTGATATTTGTAGTTGGATTTGGCTGTGCGCCATTGTGAGATTGAGGTCCAATCGTTTGGTTGTTTGGCTTTGCTGTATAGTGGTCCTCCCTGAGGTGTGGCCTTTTCCAAGTTAAGTAGTCAGGTTGGGCCCGGCCCGGGTGGGTGTGTGGTGTGAGGGTTGAATGGTATCAGTGTTGTGAAAGATTGGGGGAATGACTGAAGGGAAGCATTGAGTGGTTGTGGTGTCTCTATGGTGAAGTGTTTTCACTAAGTATGTCTTTCAAATTTTTTCTGTAAATAAGATAATGTATGTGTATAGAGTTTTTTGATAAGCAATTTAAAAAAAAAAAGCTTTTTGCCAAATAAAATGAAAAATGCCACTTTGATCAGTGTGGACCTGTTGGTTTAGTTTCATGGGTCTAGATATGAAGTAATTTAGTAAATGGTACTCAATACTGGCATTTTGTTCTGTTTTGTTGGAACATAAGTCAAGGCACAGAGGGACCAAGGCACATAACCTCCAAGCGAAATGGTGTATTCTCATGGCCCCAACAGGAGCCGGCAATACGTGGGAAGGCGCAAGGCCGTTTACAGCACCCCACTCATACAATCCACCAGGGGTGTGAGCTGAAGGGTCCACAGAGCAGAGGCATATGCAGGCAGTATGATCCGGGGCTCTGGGGCCCATAAGCATTCTGTGGGTCTGCAGCTTAGTCAACGCCACCCCCCCACTAGTCTGGTAAGTCACAGGGAGCATGCAAACAAAGCCTGTAGTTCAGGCCGCCCCCAATGCCTAGATGATGCGGATTACACCATACGTTATCAGCTCTTCGCCAGGCCAGTCAGAAGCAATGCAGGGAATCCTAGACTGAAGTTAAATATCCTAGACTTTAGTTAAATAGATCCACAACATTTTGGAATACATGGATTAAAGCTGTTCTTTTTTACTTGAAAGATATATACCGTGACAATACTTTTTTATCTTTTCAGGAACTACAAAAATTGTTCAAACTAAAATCTACAAATAGTTATAAATATGATCTGTTGTGTAATTCAATACTAGACTCTTTCCATAATAATATTCCCCAGAATGCGGCATGTGATTTGGCTGTATATATACAAACCCTGGCCTCCTCTTCCCATGCTGTAAGTCTCTTTCATAAAAAAAATTGAATGGAAGTACAAATTATAATATTAGTTTCCTGACTTCTTTTTGGAATAAAGAATTAGATATTGTATTATCCTTAGATATTTGGCGGAAAATCTGGCTGAATAACGTCTCAGGATGGTTGCCCGTTTCTATATATCAAACAAATACATTTATTTTATTCAATTGCTTATGGACTCCTTTTAGGTTATTTAAAGCAAAATTATTGAATTCTTGTATATGGTAGAAATGCTCTCAACAAGAAGGACTGTTAAAACATATGCTCTTTGATTGTCCAAACATTAGTAAGTTTTGGAATGATGTTTGAACTATAGTAACAAAAATATTGAATATTACTAATATATTGTCACTCAACCTTTACCTAGAACTGCTTGCCGAAGTACGACACACCGCAAGCATCTCGTACCACGTGTACACTGACAACACCCAGATTTACATCAAGATCTCCTCTATCGAGGAGATTCTCTCCATGAATGAAGCCTTGAAACTGACCGTCCAATGGCTCTCATCCAACCAACTCAAACTCAACACAAAGAAGACAGAATTTCTTCTAATATCCCAACCCAAAACCAACCTTGAGCTTCAGATATGGATCAAGGCTATCACAGCCTTAAACTTCCCTCCAGCCATTGTGGACTCGGCCAAATCCCTTGGAATAACCCTGGGCGGCAACTTGAACATGTGGGACCACATCAACTCGATGGCTAAATCAGCCAGATTCCACCTGAGCTATCTAAGGAAGTCTTTGTATACTCCTGCCGATTCCTGTAAAGCGCTCCGATACCCTAACGGGTCAAGTTTGCGCTCTATAAAACTCAAAAATAAAATAAATACTATAATTATTTGTAAATCAGTCATTGTTACAACAAAATTGAAATATCTTGAAGGAAAGCTTTTTGATTTTTTAATTTCAGCTGCGTTGAAATCTATTACTGCTAACTGGAAAAATGCTTCATTACTGTCAGTACATACGTGGTGGGCATGGATAGTGTTTTCCAGAAGAGGAGCTAATTTATCCCATACAGGTGTTATTTACAACACTTCTAATTATCATTTATTTTGGAAACCAATTGATAATTATATAGCTTTACAGCCATGACTATATCTATTCTGCTGAGTAAATGAATAATTGTTTGACTATTTTATAAGTCATATTAATTTGTAATATGTTGTTCTATTAAAGGATTTATCCATTTTCTTTTACTCTTTTCTGTTCCCTTTTTATTACTTTTGTCTTTTTTTCTTTTCCTACAGTATATAATTATATTTATGGGACTTAATATTGTTTAGCCAATATTAAAATGTTAAATAACTGTTTGACAGTTCACTAGTTAGCAAATTATAATATATGTGTACCTTTTTGCAATTCTCTTTTTTGTATGGTCTTGTTTATATATCATCAAAATCAATAACATATTTGAACACGAGAAGCGATGCTGGGAATCTGGGTCCCTCTGTCACGCTGCGGCCTGGTCTATACTCAAGCGCTAGACCTTGTGTATCTGCCAGTGGGATCAGGGGGAAGAGGTGGTGCAGATGCTTCAGTTCAGGCACTCTCCCCCTAAGCCAGTCCCTGGCTAGCCGAAATCACCTGGGTGTGCTCACACCCGTAAACAGGGCTGATGTCAAAAGGTAGACAGGGCTGATGTCAAAAGATAGACAGTCCTGCTGTCGATCCGTGGCCCGTTCTCCCTCCCGGTGTCAGGCCCAACAGCTCCGGTCACTTGCCAGCAGAGCCGCAGGATCTCATCAGGGTGGGGGCAGAGGTTATCGGCGCTGTGTCACCACACTCCTAGTACCGTCAAATGATTCACTTGCGCTGGGGCCGCTAAGTGGGCTGCATTGGTGTGAAGGCACTCGCCACCCGCACCACAAGATGGCAGCTCTATAGCTTTCGGGCTTGCTGCAGGATAAGTGGTTCACCGGCGGAGCTCTCGCCGCTGGGAAGGGGCAGGTACCCTCCGGCTAGCTAGTTCCTGCTCTCCGACATGTAGGGCCTGACTGGCTCATTTGCGTAGCCGCCGACAGTTCTGGCATTCTGCAAGCTTTTTGAAACAAGGTGGCAGGCAAGTGTTTCAGGATAGGTCACTGTTAAGGGCTCGGGTCGCTGTAGCAGAGTCCGCGTTTCCGGGCACAATGTCCTCTCCCCACAAACAGGATGAGGAGAACAAGTGCTCTGCAAGGGTTTGCGCCACTTAAGTGCGGTCCCAGTAAACCGGAAGGCTGACGGGAGATCAGAGCTCAGACAGAACATGTCCTGCTCCATGCTCCGCTATGCCACACCCCCTAAAGGCTTCTTTTGACTGTGGTTATCAGATATATCAGAAGGATAGTGTGGAGGTGGTACCCTATTCTTTCAACTCATAATGAATGGGAACAGATTTTTCTTATTGTAAGATTTCATAGCAACGATGATACGCAAGACAAATTTTAGCTTCACATGGGGTCAGATAACCATAGATTCTTCATGTGCTAGATCCAATGCAATCTGGAAATAGCGTACATATATGGCAAATGCAAAAAACCATGGCAATAAACAAACTGCTGATCCCCGTGAAACCTTAGCACATTTCCATGAACTATTAACAAGGTTGTGTTTTAATCAAATTCACATTATGAACAAATGAATTTGCCATTTGCTCTTATCCTCCAACAATACTCAAGTCTTCATTTTCCTATATAGCTACTGTTTATGCTTTGATCATTAATTAAATATAGCATAACAAAACTATTAGATTTAGCACCATTGAGGTCTCTCAGTAGTGGTAGCTGTACTTCATTGATAATCCATAAGAGACTATTACTTCAATAATAATAGTAGATCACCTGATGAAGCTTGAAGAATCGCTCAATTTCCTCTCCATCACCGCCTCCATTACTGACAAGCAAATGTCGCAGCTGATCCACAGGTCTGAGCTTATGAAAAATGTTGCTACCCTAGGAAGACAAATAGATAGATTTAATTTAGCACCATTAATAAAAATCATTGTCGTAAATGGATTAAAACGTTATCAAACTTTTACCTACATACAGATCATAACATATAAAAAAGCTCTACACTACTCAGTGGGAATCCACAACGAAACAGCTGGTCAGATCCTCAAGTAATGGGAATAAAGCCCATTTTCTTACAGAGGTCTACCTTTTCTGCATTAAATCGTAGCCGATCACTATGATGTGGTAGGCAAGTCAGAATGAAGCAGTCAGCAGGGGGAGAAAATAAGGAATACACTCGAAAAGACTGAAAGCAGTATAAAGCATTAAAAAAGAATTAAGAAACAAGATATAAAACACTGAAAGGTTAAAGGTTACACTTCTGCAAGCCGATTAAATACAGAGTTTGCAAATATAAAATTGAGGCCCAATCCACCAGTTAACTGACCGAAAGAGGTCACTCAGGTACCAAAGATCAAGGTTTTGAAAGCAATACCACAATAATTTAGATCCTAACGGAATTATTCATGAAGTTGCAATTTATCACAAAGACCCATAATACTTATTACAGTCATCAAAATTTCAAGAATCTTGACGCCAGTTGCATGGATCCTCCCTTTAGGAAGGCTTCCTACGCCTCGTGACTGTAACATTAGCTAAGGATTTTAAACATAAGGTTTAACCAAATATTCTGTCCTGTGAAAGCATTTCACAGATTCACACGTTGCGGATTAGTGATTCTTTAGGATAATCACATGAGCAGCTTGCAGGATCTCCATATCACTTCAGTCTACCACAGGCTTCTCCAACGAGTTGCTTGTGAGCTACTGGTAGCTCTCCTACTACTATTAATTAGCTCTCCTATGTACAGCCCTGCTTTCTTAGTTAGAAGCTTATGCTTGGTTGAATTAATCGATGAATAACAAAATTAAAACTGTATTTAGAACGAAAATTTGTGTATTTTCAGCTTTTAAAAGCTGATGTTTGGAGAAAAATGGTGGAATTTTCAAAACGTATTTAAATCTGATATTTAAGTGATAAATCATGAGCTGATGAGAGACTGATACCTATTACCTTGATGCACAGGGCTCTGCAGCTGTGGTTATGTATGCTGCCCCAAATGGATATTGTTTAAGAACTACTTGGACAAGTAAGCAGCTAATGGATTTAAATGCGATGAGCTATGCCAATCCCATTTGCCCTTACTTCAGCTTGGTAAACTGGGATCAGGCTTACCAATGCAAGTCCTGTTACTATGAGTTTGGGGGGTTGGAGGTGATGCAGAGTGCAGTGGCAGTTGGTGCAAAGTCATCAGTTATTGGTACTGGTACTGGTGATGATACGCCCCTTATTAGAGCCTGCTTGGTAAACTGCAGATTGCTCCCCAAACATATGGAGGACATGTGGCTCTCCCTTGAGTCCAATCTCTGGGACCTTATGTTTCTAACAGACACCTGGCTAAAAGAAACATCTAACCCTGATAGTTTGCTTGCGCTCCCTGCAAGTTTTGAGATCTCCATGGTCAATCGTACGGATAATAGGCAGGGAGGAAGCCTAACTATTATCTTGAAAGACATGTGGGAGATTTCATGTAAAAAAAAATTGAGAACATAGGGTTAATTGAGGCCATGTCTTTTCCCAATAAAATCTTATCAGGGCATACTCTTGCATGCATTTTGGTCCATCGATTTCCGGACTCAGCATCTAGCCACCGTTCAAAATTGGGTGACATTATAGCCGATCTCTCTTTGGGACATGCAAATCTTACGGTTCTTGGCGATTTCAATGTCCATATGGACGACGCAGATTGTACTCTGGCACTCCAAGTGGCTGACATGTTGGTGGGACTAAATTTGACTCCGCTTGTTACGGACCCCACACACCGAGCAGGTCACAAGTTGGATCTTATTTTTTCAAATGATCCCACACTTAAGGTTGAGGCTTCCCTGCCATTAACTTGGTCAGACCATTGGTTGGTTCCTTTCAGCTGTCGAGAAGTGGTGGGAAAGATAGTTCTAGGCCAGAGTTTGTGAAGAAGAGAAACTGAAAGAGGGTTTCCCCCCCGAGTCCATAGGTTCTTCCCTTCAGAATACCCCATTCATGCCGACAGGGGATCCCAGCGTGGATGCAAACCCCTTTAATGAGTGGATTACCACCTCCCTTGATATCATTGCTCCTATGAAAACTGTAAAACTCGCTAGAAAAAAGCCTTCCACTCCCTGGTTCTCTTCAGAACTTCGCATAGAGAAAAGCGCTTTTAAAAAGTTGACACATATCTGGTGAAAAACGTATAACCTGGTTGCGAAGAGTATTTATAAAACAGCGCTAAAATAATGTCATGCCCTCAAACGTCGGGCTATCAGGAATTACTTAGCCAACCAAATTAAAGAGTCTGACAACTCCTCAAAGGAAGGTTTTAAGATTGTGCAAGATTTTATGAAACCGCAAGCTACAAGGAGTATTATTACTCCATTAGCTGAACTATGCAGAGATCTGTTGAACTTTTTCCAGGAGAAGGTTCAATCTATATACTCTTCCTTCTGTGTGTCAGAGGCTTATACTACCACGTTTTTGGCTCCTGACTCTTCCTGCTCCTGGTCTGAATTTCAGCCTTTCTGTCAGAAATTGTTGCTTTCAGACCAAGTGAGAATTAGATCAGGTTTGCCTATTGATCCTTGTCCAGCTAGATTTTTCAATCTGCTGGCTCCTTTTTTCAATTCCCCACTTAAATGTTATCTGGAATGCATCTCTGATGTCAGTTAGCTATCCTTCTGTATGGAAAAAAGCATTCGTTTTGCCTATCCTTAAAAAGGAAAACGCAGATCCTGGCATACTTAAGAACTTCAGACCCATCTCGCTCCTGCACAAATTCTGGAGAAGGAAGTTCAGAGGCCGCTTTCTGGCTTCCAGGAGACCAATAACCTTTATGACTCCCAGTCGGGCTTTAGGACGGGCTAAAGTACTGAGACTGCTCTGCTGGAAGTGGCGGAACCCATCTGAGAATCCCTTGATCATGGTAGCCGTGCCATGCTTGTGCTGTTGGACTTGTCCACAGCCTTTGACAATCAATCAATCAGGTGTTGGTTAAGCACGACTGCTCACCCGTAAGGGTCTCAAGGCGCTGGGAGGTCGCAGGTTCCAGTCCATCAAGGAGGTGGTCTGTCGAAGAGCCAGGTATTGAGGTTTCTTGCTAAGATGGGGACCGATGTTTTCTGTCTGAGGTGGAGCGGATGGTCGTTCCAGGCTCTGGCCCCGTGGAAGTTGGAGCTGCGGCCTTCCGATCTGGTCTTTCTGGTGCGGGGGACCACGGCATAGGAGAGTTGGGCTGATTGTAGGGTCCTTTGGGGTGCGTGGAATTTGAGTCGGCTGTTCAGGTATGCTGGTCTAGTGTTGTGGAGGACCTTGTGAGCGTGAGTTAGCATCTTGAAGGTGACTCTAGCTTCGATGGGGAGCCAGTGGAGTGTGCGCAGGTGCTGGGAGATGTGGCAGTGTCTGGACAGGTTGAGGACCAGTCTTGCGGGGGCGTTTTGGATGTTCTGTAGCTTGCGGGCATAGAGTGCGGTGCCATAGTCGAGCCTGTAGGTAACCAGGGCGTGAGTGACTATCTTTCTGTGTTCGAGGGGGATTCATTTGAAGGTCTTACGTAGGAGGCGGAGGGTGTGGAAGCAGGAGGACGAGACGGAGTTGATGTGGCGGTCGTTTTTGAGCTCTGAGTCCAGGGTGATTCCTAGGTTGTGTGAGTGGTCTGTGGGGGTGGGCGGGCTTCTGAGGGCAGGAGGCCACCAGGTGTTGTTCCAGGCGTCTGGGTTTGGGTCCATGATTAGTACTTTCGTTTTGTTTGTGTTTAGTTGTAGGCAGCTGTTTTTCATCCATTTGGCGACTGCTTCCATGCCTTCTCGAAAGTTGTATCTGGAGGTGTTGGGTTCGTTGGATAGGGAGAGGATAAGTTGGGTGTCGTGTGCATATGACACAATGTTGAGTCCATAGGTTCTGACTATGGGGGCGAGCGGAGCCATGTAAACGTTAAAGAGTATAGGGCTGAGCGAGGACCCCTGGGGGGCTGAGCGAGGACCCCTGGGGGACTCCGCAGGTGGTAGCTGTAGGGTCCGAGAGGAAAGGGGGGAGTCTGACCCGCTGCATTCTGCTGGAGATGAAGAAGCGGATCCAGTCGAGGGTCTTGTCTTGGATCCCTGCGTCGTGGAGTCTGCGTATTAGGGTGAGGTGAGAGACTGTGTCGAATGGCGCTGAGCGGTCGAGGAGAATGAGGGCTGCTGTTTCTCCCTTGTCCAGTAAGGTACGGATGAGATCTGTAGCGGCGAGGAGGGTAGTTAACGTACTGTGTTTTTTTCTGAAGCCAGATTGGAGGAGTCGAGGATGTTGTGCTCTTCGATAAATGTGGTGTCTTGACTGTTGATGACTTTTGCTGGGAACAGGAGCAGGGAGATGGGGCTGTAGTTTTTGACACGGTCTCTCATTCGATTCTTTCAGACCGACTGGCACAGCTGGGTATCTCGGGGACCATCTTCAACTGGTTCCATTCATTTCTGGATGCGCGGTCTCAGCAGGTCTTTCCGCACCCTCATGTCTCCTCTTCCTGCTCCATGGTATGTGGAGTACCTCAGGGCTGGTCATTAAGACCCACCCTGTTTAATGTTTATCTTGCTCCCCTGGCTTCTGCAGTAAAACACTAAGGAGTGAGAATATCATACGCTGATGACACGCAGCTTGTGTTCTCATACAAAGACACTGTAAATGCGGCGTTTCACAGCTTCAGGCATTGCCTTACCAAGATTGCCTCCTGGATGACGGACAATTGCCTGAAATTAAATGCTGACAAAACGGAAGTGATGTTCTTTAATCAACCTTCACCCCCACGGGCAGATCTCTGATGGCCGACGCAGCTGAACCCCCCTCCCATTCCAGTCACCGCAGTCAGAAATTTCGATTGGTCAAGTTTCCAGAGCTTACTTTTGGAAACTTAAAACCTTGCAAAGATTCCTCCACCTGCAGCCGATGGACTGTCAGGCTAAAATAGTCCATGCCCTTATTACATCTCCTTGTCATGTTGAAACCATAAGAAAATATAATGATACTTGTATTATAGTGATTTACGCTTTGAAATTAGATTCTATGGTTTCCTTTTGAAAAATTGTATATAAATTGTACAAATAAAGTTTTTTGATATTAGAGTGTTAGGAGTATGAATGCGTGTTGAGTATGTTTGACAAAGATCTTTAGTGATAGTGTGTATGAATGAGACGAAGGGGAGGTGGAACAATAATGATTAAATGTTTGTTTATGTGATGTTTTTGAAATGTTTTGTTGGAATATTTAAAATGTACAAAAAGTAAATGAAAAAATGAAAACTTGAAATAAAATGAAAATCTAAAAGATTGATTCAAAAAATCAGATACTTCTCACATAGTGTTCTATTCGTGTGTGAGTAAGACAAACAATTGATTGACTGATATTAGCAGCATTGGCAACTTTTTTGTAGTAGATACAAGGCAGGGTTTGGCCTTGCTGCTTGGGAGCCCATACCCAGTGGTGTTTAGTTCTTATTACATCTCAGCTGGACTATGCTAACAGCTTGTACCTGGGGTCTCCCTGCCTATCTTACCCAAACATTGCAGAAAGTCCAGAACGCTACAGCGTGGTTCATCAAAAAAGTGTCTCACCAACATTACATTTCTCCTCATTTGCGTAACCTTCACTGGCTCCCAGTGAAAAGGAGAATCGAATTTAAGGCATTGTCTCTTGCCTATAGAGCCTCAAGGGATAAAGGTCCAGGATACCTGAAACAGAGACTTCAGAAATATCACCAGAACAGGACCTATCAATACAACTCTCAGATGCTTCTCCACACACCTCGCTTTGTCAAAGCCAGGATTGGTGGGCGAGCATTTGCAGTAAGAACAGCCGCTCTTTGGAATTCTATGCCCAGTCACCTGTGTAAAGCTTTCAGGAAGGCATTAAAAACATGGCCATTTGATTTGCCCAAGCTAGTTCCTTTTACCCCATCTGACCACGCTGCTACTCTTAGTGCCGGGACACCGCCGTTGGTGGTAGCCGAGCGCTTTATAAATGTTTATGGTATAGTATGGAATTACCCACGTAAAGGCATTTCAAATTAACTAAGCCTTTTTACATTACTGCTTGCAACCCTCCTGTTTCACTGATCTGATCACTGGGGGTAATCCTACATACAATGGCCACTAACGTAATCTTGTCTTCTGTTGCCCCAATTACAACCCTAATACTAACAGCTAAGGATGATTTTCAATGAAAAAAGTAGCTCTCATTACTGAAAAGGTTGGAGACCTCTGGTCTACCATATCTATAGCCTTTTAACGGGATCAGGCCAAATGTAAGAATTACTTACCTTCGGTAATGATGGATCTGGTAGAGAAGATTCTAGCCGCAGATTCCTTCATGTAGAATTATCCCCAGGCGTGAGACTGGACCCGGCGTGCTGGGGGGGACGGCACCACGTGACTCCGCCTGACTTCCTCCGCGTCCGTGACGTCAGAAAGTACACAAGTCCCAACCCGGCGCACCTACGTCAGTTTTCTTCTGAGAATTTTTCCACGCCACAACGCGGAGCCATCATCAGCAAAAACTGTGAGAATTCTGGAATAGTGTGCGAAAAAACCCACTAAACAGAAGGGAAAGAAACAATGGTGAGGAACAGAACCATCCAGAATAGAGCCCAGCACTGAGGCATCAAGACCTGGACTGAAATAACTGGGCACTGCTACTGGAAAGCAATCCTGCAAACAAATACAACAGCTCCCCAGGGCAGAAGCAGGTGAAAATACACATCAGACCAAAAACCAAGAAGGCTGCCGCCACAACCCGCAACCCTAAAGGGACACCAAGGTCAGAGAGTAGAGCAATGACCAGTCAAGCACATACAACACTAGTAGGAAGAAGGGGTCCCGAAAACCTAAGTCAAGACCAACTAAGGCACCTCGGCCCAAAGACTGCCACGGGCAGAAACGCCATCAACAAAAGAAGAAGAGGAAGAAAAAGAAGAAGAACGCGCGAACCCCACACTTGTGGCTAGAGTGAAAGGTCGCAGAAGTGCCCGTGAGGTCCTGAATGGAACAACAACCACCACAACAAGGGCGGGTTGTGAAGGAACCTGCAGCTAGAATCGTCTCTACCAGAGACATCATTACCGAAGGTAAGTAATTCGTACATCTGATACAGACTACTAGCCGTAGATTCCTTCACGTAGAATAGATACCCTAGCCATACCCAAGGGGAAGGAGAGTCTGCGAGAGGCCCTCCCAGCTCAGGCGAACCCAAGACCCCGACAGGGGTCAAAAACGCCGGGACAGGGAATAACCCAGTCCTCCCCAACAGGAGATGAACCACAGGGAGAGGGAAAAAAAACAGTCCCCTCCCCCCCCCCAAGCAGACTGGGCTGCACAGAACACCACTCCACTGGGAGTGTGTCTCCACGACACGCGGCGGACCCGCCGTCACCATGCAAGAGAAGGAAGGCCTGTTGGAAAGTGGGCTATTGGTAGGGGCAAATGTAGGTCTGCCACTGGCAATAAGGCCACTAACACCTGATAGGACTCAGCATAGGTCTTAGAAAATTATTCCTTTGCTCAACCCTTGGTAATGGGGCTGCGAGCAGACAGGCTTAACTTCAAAGACAGGTATGTAAAGCATTCAAAAACACCATTTCAGTAAATAATTAAGACACAATACAAAATAAAAACCCAACACCAATTTATAAAAATAGGTAATATTTTTATCTTTTAAATGACACCAAAACGAAAATAATCCACTGTAGGGAACCAGAAATATGAATTTTTAAAGATTAGTCACTTTCTAGTGCTTAGAAACCAACAGTGCCCCTTAAGTCATTTCGTTATCTGTCAGGGACGCACCTTTATAAATTGTTCTGAAGAATTTTCTCACCACTGTAGTGGGCCGCCTTCTTCAGCAAGCGGGGTCCAGTTAGAACACCTTCCTGGAGTTCTGCTTGTGGGTCCCAAAGTATCAAACACACAATCCAAGGTTCTGGAATCTCAAAGAGGGTCCTTGAAAGTGTGAGACTTCAATTCCGCAATCCACTTGAACAAAACCCTTAGAAATCCACTGGTACTCCAGGCTTTGAATTCTTTGTGGGGCTGTCCAGGTGAGCTCTGTTAACCTGTAGCTTGCAGGGAGTTCCACTCTTGAGTCTTTTGGCAGCAAGGTAATCCACAGGGCTGTTGTTTCAGATGGTGCAGTCTTCAGAGGTCAGGCCTTAGAGTTCCTTGCACAGCAAAATCTTCAGCAGGGCACTTCTTGCTTCATTCAGTTTCAAGCAGCAGATCTGGAGGGCTCTGCCCCTCTCAGATACCTATTCAAAATTCTCTGGGTCAAGCACCAGGTCACTGCTGACCAATGGGAGCAGGGCAACGCCTCATGGTTATGACCACATCCTGTAGAGTGTGGCATTAGTTTGTCCCAGAGTGCATCATTCTTCCAAATCCATAATGGCTGATTTTCCAGCAAGGAGGTAAGAGCTGGCTAAACACACCCCCTGGGATGGCTTATCTCCATGGACTCTCCCCCTACCATCTGCACATACCTTCCTTAAGCCTAGCCCTGACTCTGGGTCAAGACTGTCAGAGTGGACTGAAACCCAGGCCTCCCCTCAGCCTTTGAAGAGCATAGTTTACGACGCCACCTCCTGGCGTGGCATTCCTATAGACCAGTACACTGCCCTCCCAGCAGCCTGGCTAATCCACTTAACTCGGACCAATCTGGACAGACCACTGAAAGGCTGAATCCGGACTTACAAACAAGAAAGTCTTATAACTTCTTGTATGTACACTTTAGGAGAAATTCAACAATATAATATTGTTGGATTTACTACTACCATTCTGGGAAGTCATTGAATGGTCCGGCTAGTCCTCTACTATCAATATTTATTAATCAATCACTTCCTACCATGTTAACCTATGGGCCATGGGGTTTGCAATGGGGAATGAATATGCTACTTACCAGTATGCATCTGTTCTTGGCATGTAGGGCTGCTAACATTCACATCTTAGCATTAGATCGTCCTGGAAGAGTCTTCGAAGTATCCTGAGATGGGTGGCTCCTCCCCTGGACTACAGTGCGCATGGGCATCGGCTCCATCCCCAGATTGTTTTTCGCCATTGTGGCAGAAGATGGAGTGAAAAGTGCAAAGGATGTCCATGCTAATGAATAAATACAATAGTATATCTGCAGCTGCGACAGGCACCGGGGAGGAGGGCGGGCGATATGAATGTTAGCAGCCCTACATGCCAAGAACAGATGCATACTGGTAAGTAGCATATTCAGTTCGAGGCATGTGGGCTGCTAAATTCATATCTTAGCATAGAATACATAGCAGTCCCTCCATCAGCGGCGGTTGCCTGTGCCAGCTGCAGAAACCTGAAAAAGTGTTTTGAGAACAGCCTGTCCTACAGCAGCTTGCTGCTTGGAATGTACATCAACACAGTAGTGTTTTGTAAAGGTATGTGGTGTAACCCACGTGGCTGCTCTGCAAATATCCTCTAAAGGAATGTTCCCTAGGAAAGCCATGGATGCCCCCAATTTGCGTGTGGAGTGCGCCCTTGGGGGTATCGTTAAAGTGCGCTTGGCCTTTTGATAACAGATCTGGATGCACTTAACAATCCACCTGGCTATTCCTGCTTTGGAAATAGGGTTGCCTTTGTGTTGTGGTGCGAAGGCAACAAAGAGTTGTTTTGTCTTTCTAAAGGGTTGTGTCCTGTCTATGTAGTACATCAACGTCCTCCGTACATCTAAGGTATGGAGCATTCTTTCCGCCACCGTTTGTGGGTTTTAGAAGAATGCCGGCAAGTCAATAGTTTGGTTGAGATGAAACTGTGACACCACCTTCGGAAGGAATTTGGGGTTAGTGCGTAGCACTACTCTATTTGGATGAATCTGAATGAATGGCTCTTGGATTGTGAGCGCTTGTAGCTCACTAACACGCCTCAGTGACGTGATAGCTATTAGGAAAGCCACTTTCCACGTTAGGAACTGGAGTTCACACGAGTGCAGTGGCTCAAAAGGTGGTCCCATCAGTCTGGTGAGGACCACATTGAGGTTCCACACCGGAGCTGGTGGTGTTCTTGGGGGAATGACTCGTTTCAGGCCTTCAAGAAAGGCTTTAATGGCAGGCACTCTGAAGACAGAGAGGTGTTGCCTGTTTTGAAGGTAAGCCGCTATGGCGGATAGATGTATCCGAATGGAAGTGTACGCTAGATTGCACTTGTAAAGATGCAACAGGTAGCAAATGATGTCAGGGATAGATGCATCTAGCGGGTTGATGTCATTGGTAGTACAGTAAATGACAAAACGCTTCCATTTCGCAGCATAGCATGCTCTGGTAGTTGGCTTCCTTGCCTCCTTGATGATGTCCATGCATTCTGGAGGTAGGTTAAGGTATCCAAACTCTAGGACTTCAGGAGCCAGATCGCCAGGTTGAGCTGTTGCGGATCTGGATGCTGAATTTCTCCATGGTTCTGCGTTAAAAGACTGGGCGTGAGGCGCAGTCTTTGATGCGGCACCACTGAGAGTTCGAGGAACGTGGTGTACCATGCTTGGCGCGCCCACGTTGGAGCAACTAGGATGAGAGTCATCGCGTGCTGCCTTAGCTTTCTTGCGACCAGCGGTATCAGAGGGGCTGGCGGAAAAGCGTACGCAAATTTGCCTGACCAGTTCATCCATATCGCATTCCCCTGCGACTGTGGGTGAGGGAACCTGGCGGCAAAGTGTTGGCATTTTGCGTTTTCTTTTGTGGCAAACAGGTCTATCTCCGGATGACCCCACTGCTGGAAGTACGGGTGGAGGACAGATGGGTGTATCTCCCACTCGTGCATTTGATGGCTGTACCTGCTGAGCAGATCCGCCATCTGGTTGTCCTTCCCTGGGAGGTGTTCTGCCATGAGGAAAATGTTCCTCTGAATGGCCCACTTCCACATGCTCTGAGCCAGATGAGACAGCTGTGGCGAGTGGGTGCCTCCCTGCTTTTGAATGTAGTACATCGCGGTCATGTTGTCCGTCCGGACTAACACTACCTTGTTGCACAGATGTACAATGAAGGACTTTATTGCCATGAAGATTGCCATCAGTTCCAGATAGTTGATGTGCATCTTCTGTTGCTGCGTCGTCCATAGTCCCTGCACTGTGTAATCGAGCAGATGAGCTCCCCATCCCTGGAGAGATGCGTCCGTTGTCAGGGTAATCTGCGGCACAGGCTCTTGGAACAGTCGGCCCTTGCAAAGGTTGTGTGGAGTCCACCAATGCAGAGAGTCGTATGCCCGACTGGTAACCAACACTAGGTCTGTCAATTGCCCTTGAGCCTGTGTCCACTGATTCGCTAAGCACTCCTGGAGCGGGCGCATATGTAACCGTGCGTGCGGGACTATGAAGATGCAGGAGGCCATCATGCCTAACAACTGCATGAACACTCTCGCTGGAAGCGAGTGTTGTGGTCTGAACTTTTGGATCAGAGACTGCATGCTGTCTATCCTGACTTGGTTTGGCTGAGCCATGGCCGTCAGGGTGTTGATCGTCGCACCTAGGAACTGCCGGACATGTGCCGGCTGAAGATGCGACTTTGGGTAGTTCAGCGAGAAACCCAGATTGTGAAGAAGGTGAATTGTAGTCGACATGTCCGCGGCGCACTGTTGCTCCGACTTGGCTTGCACGAGCCAGTCGTCCAGGTAGGGGTAGACATGGATGTTCTGCCTCCTGAGGTGCGCTGCTACTGTCGCCAGACACTTGGTAAACACCCTTGGGGCTGTGGTGACTCCGAAGGGTAGTACCTTGAACTGGTAATGCTCGCCTTGAATAGTGAACCTGAGGTATTTCCTGTGGGACGGGTGTAGTGGAATGTGGAAATAAGCATCCTTGAGATCTAAGGTTGCTAAGAAGTCCCCTTGGTTTAGCAAGGGAAGAATCTGTTGGAGAGTGAGCATGTGGAAATGTTTTGATAGTATATACAGGTTGAGGGGACGTAGATCTAGAATGGGTCTGAGAGATCCGTCCTTCTTCGGAATAAGGAAGTACAGTGAATACACCCCTGTACCTTCCTCTCCCACCGGCACGAGCTCGATTGCGCCTTTTTGCATAATCACCACTACCTCCTGCTGCAATAAGAGCAAGTGCTCTGCGGACATAGGTCTTTGCCTTGGCGGGATGTTGGGTGGAGTGGATTTCAACTCTAGGCAATAACCATACTGGATTAGTTGTCGCACCCACCTGTCTGTGGTTATGTTTCTCCAGACGGGCAGGAACTGCTGCAGTCTCCCCCCGACAGGTGTTAAGTGGTCGGGGGGCAGTGACAGAGAGTCACTGTTTGCTTGGGGTAGAGGAGCGGGAGCTGTTGTTTCCTCTGCCGCGACCTGTGTTGCTGTTGTTTCTGTAACCTCCCTTGTTCTGTTTCGTGAACGAGGATTGTGCTCCTCCTTTTGAGAACTGGGATTGTTGAGCCATTTGTCCTCTGGTGACTCCACGTGCACCTGAGCGACGAAAATTGCTGCCACGAAACTGTTGTGACTGTAGGGCCCCCATGGACTTAGCAGTCTCTGTGTCCTTTTTAATTTTCTCTAGGGTGGTGTCAACATCTGGACCAAACAGACTATCAGGATTGACTGGCTGATTAAGAATTGTTGTCTGAATATCCTGTTTAAACCCTGAGATGCGTAGCCACGCCTGTCGTCTCAGCATAACGCTAGTGTTGATAGCTCTAGCAGCTGTGTCTGCTGCGTCGAGGGCACACTTGATGGCTGCGTTTGAGATTAGCTTCCCCTCCTCAATAAGCAGTTTAGTGCCTTCTTGGAACTGTGGAGGCAGGTGTTGTATAATCTGTTCTAGGGTGTCGTAGTGCGCCCTATCGTAACGCGCTAAGAGTGCCTGTGTATTGGCAATGCGCCAAAAGTTTGATGCCTGCGCAGCTACTCTTTTGCCCCCTGCCTCTAGCACTTTAGACTCCTTATCCGGGGGAGGAGCTTCACCCGTGGTTTGGGAGTTGGCACGTTTCCTGGCATTGGCGACCACAAGAGAGTCCAGTGGCAACTGTCCCCGAATGTATGCGGGGTCTGCAGGTGCAGGTCTGTACTTCTTTTCAATACGTGGATTGACCACTCTTGCTCTTGTAGGCTCCTTAAATATGTCCCCAGCATGCTTGAGGACTCCTTTAAGCATAGGCAGAGTCTTTACTGTCCTTTCAGAGACTGAAAATGTGTCGAAAAGGAAGTCTTCCTCAACCGGGTCGGCATGCATGTCCACATCATGATTGGCTGCTGCCCTTTCGAGTAGTGCATGAAAACCTGCTGAATCCTCAGTTGGGGATGCACGTGCATTAAAGAGCTGCGGGTCCTGCCCCACACTTTGGGTGCCTTGGTCACCAGTGTCATCATATGAATCCTGTTGCGCATCAGGTTCGTTGATAGGGAAATTGTATTGCTCGTCCTCATCATACCCCTCACCCGCAGAGTGTTCTGGTGAGGGAGTAGGGCTTCGTCTCGGAGGAGGCTGGATTAGTTCCATGAGGCCCGAAGCATCAAGGGGCACCCTCTTCTTTTTCAGTGGGATGACATATGAGTCCACTGACTCCGAAGTGATCTTCCTCTTATAGAGGGTCAGTTTCCCTGTATCAGCGTCGATGAAATGCTCTGAATCATCCTCAGATTTGAGTACCCGACGTGGAAGAGGGCCAGCCGGTGAAGAAATCACCTGTTTCAGCGCCGATTTGGTGGAAAAGGCTTTTGGCGCCTCCTTCGGCGGCAAAATAAAGAGAAGCTTTCCAGAAGGTTTTGCTGGATTGTCCTTTTGCGGCTGCGGCGATGGTATCGGAGCCGACGGAGCAGAGGCCTTCTCCCTGATTCGCTGTAGTGAGTCGGCGATGAGGGACGTCTCACTCACAGTTTGTTTTGGCGCCGTCGAGGATGGTCTGATCTTTCCCTCGGATCCGACATCTTTGTGGGCCTTGTGCGCTTTGGGCGCGGATCCCGTTGACACCGCCCCCGATTCCTGGGACCGGGGCGTCGACGTGGCAGTCTTCGATCCGTGCGCTTGCGTAGCGTCTTTGGAGCTGGCTTTGGCGTGCTTGGACGGCAGCGCAGCCGTCGATCCGTGCCGACCATCGTTCTTAGAGGCCCCCTCCACTGGCGTCGATTTCGATTTTGCAGCGGCGGAATCGACGGCCTTTTTCGACTTCTGCGGACCGGAGGTCGACGGAGTCGATGGAGTAGCGGGCACAGTCGTTTTTGCCGGTACGGCAGCCATCTTAGGGACACTCGAGTCCTTAAGTTTCAGTTTCGTTTTCGGGTCGGCCATCATAGGTGTTGTCGATCCCGATGGTTTCGGTTTCGAAACAGTCTGCTCGGCAAGTAAGTCCGTGGCCGGGCCAGAAGGCGGGGCCGTGGCTTGCGGCAACGGGTCTTGGGTAAGGCCAACAGGCGATCCCGTGACCCGGTCGGTATCTTCGTAACCTTCGGGGCAGAGCTCGTCCCCCGAGCTATCTGCCGCGGCCCCATAAATCTCATCGTCGTCCCCTACCTCGTCGACGTATTCAAGGCCTTGACCCACGACTCCGTCGTCGTCTCCCGGATCCGCCTCGACCTCCGTCTCGGGTGGGGAGATTTGAAGATGATGACCCTGGTCCTCTTCTTCCTGGTCTCCGAAGATGTTCTCCGGATCCGGGGCCGCTTGTCTAGCTTCCATGCGCACCGCGCGCCGAAGCTTGAGAGTCTTCTTTGAGCGGAACTGTGCACATGCCTTGCACTTGCCGTCGTCGTGGTCAGGCGAAAGGCATTTGTTACAGACGGGGTGTAGATCGATGTGTGGGTACTTGGACCCACAAAGCGGGCAGTACTTAAACGGGCTCCGCTCCATGTCCGAAAAGTTTTGCAGTCGTGTTGCGATGAGAAGGCCTCAAAGTCCAGAAAGCGAATGAAAACTCCGCTTATTCCGGCTCCAAGAGACGGAAGACTCGAGACCGTGCGCAAACAATACCGACGCAAAAAATCGAGGCCTTTTGGCCGCTAAAAGTAAGGTTTTCTCGGTTTCGACAGAAAGACGTCGAGACCACATCCGAACCCAATGGCGGAAAAAAACAATCTGGGGATGGAGCCGATGCCCATGCGCACTGTAGTCCAGGGGAGGAGCCACCCATCTCAGGATACTTCGAAGACTCTTCCAGGACGATCTAATGCTAAGATATGAATTTAGCAGCCCACATGCCTCGAACATGACTTGGGCCACTTTTCAAGAACCAGGGCTTATAAAACCATATTTAATAAGTATTTCCCTAATTTCTACAGGACCCCCACCCCCTGTGCAACTAGGGGAGACTTCAGGGGTTCTGGATCTGCAGAAATCATGCAGATTATCCTTACCCAATTCTTCTAGCATCAAAGTCGAATTTGAGCAGCTCTTTAACACAATATAGGGAGTGAAATGTAAAATTTCACTTTACCCAGGCATGTAAAAACTCATTTTATAAGGGCGTACCTTATAGATAACTGACTCCCCACCCCTGGGATACCTAGAGGTGACCCTGGGGGTCCCTAATATGGAAAAACATGGTAGGTTTTTCATTGTTAAAGGCCCCTACCCCGAAGGTCGAGTTTGGGCACAATTTAAGGTTTAAAAGCAGTCCTGGCCACCAGGGAAGCTTTTAAACTGACCTCAGGCTTCAGCACTGCACAAATGCTAGTGCAGAAAATCTGCTGGCCTCTAAACTGCCCTGCCCCAGGATACTGGAGACTTCTAGGTAGTTTCAATCCCCTGCCCTATTACATACTAGGGGCTTATGGGGTAGGTCATGCCAATTACAGGGGTACCCCACCATACCATAGTGTACCCTAGTGTATGTTGGGTGTCTTAACTGTATTCTAATGTGTTCTTTTAGCTTGGCACTGGCACTGGGCTTGGTTAAACAGAGCCCAGTGTCAGTCAGAGTCAGTTACCACCAGTTCCAGTCAGCAAAAGTTGGGGGGTGCCCAGGGCACAGGATGACTTTGCAACAAGGCCATACGGAAAAAGGACATCAGCCAATGCACCATGGACCTCCACCGGAAGCCCCAGGCACAGGCAAGATGAGAGGAGACTAGCAGCCGTTTTACCAGGGACCTCCATCAGAAGCCCCAGGTACAGGCAATACAAAAAGAAGCCAACAGCCGATGTACCAGGGACCTCCAGCGGAACGAAGGCATAGGCATCGCGAAAGGAGACCATTAGCCAGCGTACCAGGGACCTCCAAAGAAAGCCCCCTCCAGGGGCAGGCAATAGAAAAAGAGAACAGCAGTCCATGTACCAGGGACCTCCACAGGAGCCTCGGGTGCAGTTAACACAAAAAGGAGGCAGAGCAACCCAGAGACTCAAAGGAGAAGAGCCGAAATGAGGGCAAGAGCCCCCCCCACTGGGAACGGAACACACCCGGTGAAGAGTGCAGTCGGACTCGTCCAACTGGATGTCAACAGCCACACCGAACAGCGTCTCGATAATAAGGCGCGTGAAAAGAGGAAATAGTCTCATAAGCTCCGGAAAGCCAGAAGGTGGCGTCCCAGGCCTCACTCTAAAGCCCTTGGCCGGACCAGAAGAACAGGCGGACGTCGCCGGGTACTTAACCAGTCACCGAACAAGTAGGACGAACAAAGTCGTCAATTCAGGGAATAACCCTTTTGGACACCAGAAGTGGGACCAGGCCAATAGCAAACCAGAGGCAGAACGCCGCCCCACACCGCAGCCGTCCAAGAAACCCACCGGTGGCATACAGTAATACCAAGAAAGGAAAGGAACCCACAAGGGGAAGACCACCCTTCCAATAGCCACAAATACCCCACATAGGGTAGGACACGGCCCAGGAAGTATTGGAACCACTCTCAGGGAAGAAATCCCGCTTCAGAGAACAAAGTAGAAACCCTGCGGCAAAACCCACAGAAGGCTTAGCAAGCAGCCAAAAAGAACACTCTTGCCAACGGGGGCTGAACCCCAACTGAAGAGGTAGGCCAGCTCAGGGCCTGGAGTGCACAGAATGTCTCACATAAAGTGTAACGTTCACCCCACGCCAGGTTCCAGGAGCAGTGGGAGAACACCTCCCACTAAGACCTGGAGGATCAACAAATCACCCACTGAGGAGGAGGAGGAGGAGGACAAAGCCCACCAGAAGACGCTGGATGGCTGATTCCGCCAGAGTATTAAAACAGCAGGGTCCCGTCAAAGGGGAGGTCGACCAGACGCTCCCTAAGAGATTCAGGAAAAACAGCCTCGCGTAGCCAAGCATGGCCAGTAGCATCGGTGACATCCAAAGCCGCACGAAGAACAAATGTGGTCAACTCTATACCATCCATTACAAGTCCCGCAGATCAGCACGGGCACCCTCATGAGAGACAGAAGAAAGATGGGACTCCACCGAACCCCACAGACTAGAAGTAGCCCTGGTCAACACACAAGGTGTTAAGCGCTCTCAAGGCAGCGCTGGAAGAAGCGAAGACATTACGCCCCCATGAATCTAACTACCAGGCCTCCCAAGACGGAGGGAACAACACTACAGGCAAGCACGGAAAGGCAGTATGCAGTAGAGCGCCTTGAGTAGAAGGGTGGAAAGAAAGACAGACCGGGTCATGCGGAGCTGGCCGATGGCGGTGCAGAAGCACCTGAGGCACTGGATCGCCCGTGGCAGGGTGCCTCCAGGCCCCCCTAAGAGAATCATGGAGTGACGCCTCAAAAGGAAGAAACCACTCCCAGAAAACAAAGCCCCAATGGGGAACCCCCAAGAGGTGGTCTGTAGATACAAAATACCAGCAGCTGTGGAAATAGCCCGACAAAGGCAACACTGGCCTCAGAAAGGCTCCACGGAGGGGAAAGCAATTCCTCCATGGGAGACAATCGCAGACTGAGCCGCCCTTCCCCGGTTCCGGGGGGAAGGAGAGGGGGGGGCGTCCAGCCCCGACATAGTGGAGGATCCAACGAGGAATGAGGGACCCGGAGGGCCCCAGGAGGAGAAAATGCCGGTGAAGAAACCAGCCGCGAGCTCAGGAAAGAAGGGTTCGAGGATATCGGCCGCAAGGACAGCGAAGAGCCTCCTCTAGAAGATGCCGGCGAAAAGGCAACTACACGGCACTCTTCCTCCAGGGAGGAACACATCGACATATGACAGACCTCCGGAGACAAAGGGACTGCAAGAGACGAATCCAGAACCCGGCGCCAGCACGATTACGTGGAGGTCATCGGCGGCGTCTGAGCAGCGTCATGTGGGGCCGGAGGGGCCACTTGCAGCGTCAGCACAGCCTCGGACGGAGCAGCCGCCCGCGCCGAGGATCGAGGGAAACTCGGGAAAGCACCCCAAGACCCAGCCGCTACCCGTGACGGTGCCAGCTCAACCTCTGGTGAGGCAGCTGCCGGCTCAGAGGGCCGAGGGGGACCCGGGGACAAGCCCGGGGTCCCGGCGATCACCCGTGACACCACAGGGAGCCCCGTAGGGATTTGCGGCGAGACAGGGACGCTAGGCACCGAAGAGGGGAGCCCTGAAGGACCACACCCCGATGGCGCCATTCTCCTACGACCAGGAGCCGAGATCTTCGGGGCCGGAGCTGCCGGCAACTCCGCGAAAGTCCCCGCATGAGGCAAGGGATCCGCGGACGTCTCGGGCGTGGAGAAAGGGCCAAAGAAGCCTGCAGAGCCACAGCATAGGCTGTCATTTGGGCCTTAGTCGCCTCCCCGCCAAGAAACGGCGGATAGGGAGGCGACAGGCGGGGGCGCATGTCCCGGAGGAAGCAGGAGCCCATCGCGGATGGGGGACAAGGCCTCGGAGATAAACTGAGGGACCTACCAGCCGGTGAGCCACGCCCTTGGGGCCGTGGCAAAAGACGATGTCACAGACGAAACCGGCGGTTCCTTGCTTCCGAGGCAGGGGACGGACGCTGAGAGGACAAATACCTGGATAAGTGCGCCAATAGCAACTTCATCCGGCGCCCCCGCGGCGACTTAGGCTGGAGGTGCCGGCCTGCGTCACAGCTCTCCGAGTCCCGGTGCCCACCCAGACACCACACGCAAACTGGGTGAAGGTCTGTCGCCGACTTGGGACTGGCACAAGAGGGGCACATCTTGAAGCCCGAAGGCATTCGCACACTGTTCCGAACGTGAAAAAAGAAAGGGATAGAAGGCTTGAAAACTTGCAAGAGCTCAACGCGGAAAGAGAAAAAACTGATGTAGGCGCACCGGGGTGGGACTTATGTGTCCTCTTTGACGTCACGGACGCGCAGGGATGCTGCGGCAAAAACATTCCGGGCTCAGTCTCAAGCCTGGGGATAGTTCTACGTGAAGGAATCTGCGGCTAGTAGTCTCTATCAGATCGAAGTTGCATCAGCCAGTATTTCTACGGCTGCAAAAGAGGTGAAGTTAAGTATGTAGGCAGTCGCAGATGGTCGAAAAAGTTTGAGCACCCAGCAGCTATGTGCACATTTTGCCAGCTCCTCTGAATCAGCCAGGGCAAAGATGATTTTTGCCTGCTTGGTAAATGCCCCATCTTGTAATTGGGGGCAGGGGAGAGCAGAGGCTTCCCAAAGATCTGCTGCATCCAGATTGTGTAATGCCTATTTAAGACGAGTGTTCCAAGCTGAACCTTCACACATTTTTTCTCGCCAAGTAAGGCTCTTGAGAGATCCATTGTGGGCTGTCTGCGCCTTGAGACAATAGGATAGAAATCTAGCCATAAGCATAAGATTTTGTCTCAAGAGTTTGAGTTCCAATCGAATTTGAGATAACCTGGTGCGTAAAGGCAGATGGACAATTTGTAGGTAGCAATTGCATTGTTTCCTATCTAGCCAAGCGACAAGCTTGCTTGGAAGTGCAGTGGTGCCTTATGATAATGTGCAAACAGAATAGGTGCACGAGCTAATATTAAACAGAATAGGTGCACAAGCTAATATTAAACAGAATAGGTGCACGAGCTAATATTAAACAGAATAGGTGCACGAGCTAATATTAAACAGAATAGGTGCACGAGCTAATATTAAACAGAATAGGTGCACGAGCTAATAGTAAACAGAATAGGTGCACGAGCTAATATTAAACAGAATAGGTGCACGAGCCAATATTAAACAGAATAGGTGCACGTAGCTAATATTCAACAGAATAGGTGCACGTAGTATGATAATGTGGGCATTCGTTTTCTGGGGATCAATCTTCTTACTGGACTTTGACCTGGGCAGCCCGGATTCTTATATATCTTTGTGAAACTCCAGTTCGTGCTTGAGAGATGTTTTTTAGGGCATTCAGGTGTATGAGCTCACGCCATTTGTGGTCCACCCATATCCCCAAGTAATTGTGTGATGGTGATCTCTCTACCGTCAAATTGTTCAAGGCCACAGAACCCTTTTTAATAAGTTTTCAGCCATAAATCACCAGATTTGTTTTAGCAATGTTTATTTCAATTCTATTTCTTGCAAAACTGCCCATGTGAATCCAATAATCCTTGAAGCATCACGTTTGGTCCAAAAGAACGGTGTCATTGGCATATTGTAGCGCCTGAAATTTCTAATCAGGAATTTCGGTGGAAATGCTGAGACAGAAGTCAGGGTAGCCGGAAGGTCTGCTAAGTAGAGATGTAACAACCGTGGCGCAAGGTTACAGCCTTGTTTCAAGCCTCTGTTGGTGACAATATTTTTTTAAGTGGTGTGGCTCACTGGTTAGAGGCGGCAGACCCGGAAGCAGAGGTCAGCCCGGGACCAGGGTTCGATTCCCGACGCGGCAGGGTCTTGGGCCATGGTCAGCGGACTCGATAATTCTCGCCTCGGTGCCTACTCCAACCATGGGTCCCACTCAGCAACTCTGGGCAATAGCTTGCTTAATCTCTACTAACGGCCCCATCAGCGCCGGGGATGCTTGTCTTCACCTTGGAGATGCCCAGGAGGGACCATCTCACAGGGAAAGCCAGGATGGGTTCCCCAGCGGTATACAGCGCCGGGACGATCCTTTGCTGGGGCAGCTGTGCGCTTTACAAGTATACGACATTTAACATTTAGATGGTGAAACTCTAACTTTCACCTACGTGTCAGTGTAGAGAGCAGTTGTCGCCCTTCAAAGGTCTGGTGTAATGCCCCATTTTTTAAATTTCTTCCATAAGACACCTCTCGTAAAGCTGTTGAAAGCAGTGGCAAAGTTGATGAATGCTGCGTAGAGTTGCTTACCCTTTTTTTCCATCGAATCTCCAATCACGGTGGTTGAGGCAAAAGAGACTGTCCTCAATGGTTCATCCTTTTTAAAAACTTAGTTTGGAAAAATTTAATTAGTTGCTACTCCCGGGATTCAAATTTCTAGCCCTTCACTGAGAATTTTAACAAAACATTTCCCCTCTACGTCCATGATTGCAATGCCTCTTACATTGCTAGGAGATTGTGGCCCGTCCCCTTTTTATGGATGGGGACCAACAGGGACCTCTCTAGCTATCTTTGACGATGTCACATGAGAGGCACTGATAGAACAAGAGGGTTAAATTTGGAGGGGTGTAGTTTAAAAATGGCTGCCAGCTGACCGTTCGGATCAAAGACAAATAATTAAAGGTTAATTATAAGCGATTTTATGCAACAGTATGTTCTTTCAAAGCATTTTTTATGCTAATTCTTAACCACATGCGCGCGGCGCGTTTTCCCGCTGCGCGCTAAAGATTTGCAAATCCCGCGGTTCATGACGAGCTCAGCTCGTCATGAGCGTACGAGAGGTGTACCTCATGACGAGCTGAGCGTGGAAGGGGTTAAGGGTCTGAGTCAAAAAATTAAATATTTAAGTTTGAGTTTCCCACCTATACTTCATTTAATCTTCAGCCACTACCCCAGGTTCGCAATCAAATCCATAACAATTGCTTAGGCTTTTAAAATGTCCTTGTAGAGTCACATCTCATTGCATTTCATCATTTCCAGATCATTAGGACTTATTTTCCGCCTGTTCTAGAGAAACTAAATATGTGCTCTGCTTGGCAATAGAAAGGCTTTGACTACCTCACAAAAGTTGTAAATCAACAGCTCCTACTTCTACAATACAGACTGAAAGGAATATGCAAGGAATTGAAAGAGTGCCTTTTTCATTGCAAAGGTAGTGGCTGCCTTTCATTTTGAATGAGTAAAGAGGAAGAGAACAGGAATTCCCTTGCCATGAAAATACAAATATGAGTTTGGGTAAACAAGGAATAGTCTAACAATATACTTAAACTAATTTTGAGTTATTCCAGTGTCCAAACTAATGCACAAATAAGCAAACTAAGAAGAAGGAAAAAACAACAAAAAAACAGCCCATGACAAATGTGTACATAATTGTGTAAAGATTCATTTAAAGCTTTATACTGCACCTTCTTTTAACCAAGCTAGTCAATGCAGCAAATATGTAAATAATGTGGACATACTGTAACCCAAACTTCAATCAATATTAAAGGATTTGAAAACCGCTATTACTTTGCTATGAAGAGCAGGATAAAAAATATATTCAGTGAAGGAATCCTAAGAAGTACAACTTTGAGGCATAGTAAAATACATTCCGAAGTAATTCAAACACATGGCTGAAAAGAACACAACATAAATGCCCTTAAATAATGTTACAATAATTACTAATTCAGAAAAAACGATGTGTAGCCATACTTGTAATTTAAATGCGTTATTAAAGGCAACCATAGTGGCTAAATGCCTACACTTCTACAATAAGATGAGCTAAGTACAGTGACTAGTCCAATCTTTCAGTTTTATGCATAAGACTGTTGGTAAAAATGTTGACAACATAGTCTGCCACAATAACAGTACAGTTGATTTGAGCTGACCTGTGCAGATAAAAGAACAAATTTCTTAGGTGGGATCATGTGTTGCTGTACAAGGACTGGTGGGTCTGTAATAGGAACAAAGTCCTTATTCAAAGGTGTTGTGATTTTTTCTAATTTACACTCGTCGATGGCAGAAAGTGCCCAGGAATGTCCATCCACACGAGTGGTCATCTAATAAAAAAAAAGAAATTGGTCAGATTTACACATTTAAAAAACTAAACTTCAAACATGCATTAATTAACTGGCATTCTATCGGCACTGCCTCAGATGTCTGCTTTCTTTGATTTGGGATTGCTATATGGACATGAGGGATGGGTTATAACTCGTATAAAAACTGAAAACCAGTGCGAATTTCTCATCCACCAGCCCTAAAGGACTTGATTTATGCATCTACAACATACAGGTGTGAAACATTTAAGTTATGCAGGTTAACTCTTCCTTTCATTCCAGTTATCTAGGACTGAGTCTCAAATATGCTGAGAAAGTCTGGTTACAAACTTAAAAGAGGACTATCGTCCACTTAAGGGAATAAATTGTGTTTCAAAAATGCTTATAATCCGCAAACTAATGAAAGGCTCGGAAGATGCCCGAGTCTGCACTCTCTCAGATTCACAGTAGGTGGTCATAAAACAGAATAATTTATTTTGGTTAATGGATCAAATTCTAAAAATGCAAGTCATGCAGTCTCTGAATGTAAAATATTGCTACAATTATTTAGCAATATATTACAAGTGATATGTGACGTACAGGACATTTGGTGTGGGTCAGTAAGTTCATATTTGCATTTATATTTATTTAAATATTAGGCACGTACCAGAAAATAACTCTAGTCCCAAGGTATAGAGAGATATTGGTTGGAGAGAGAGGGTGGTAAAAGAGAGAGAAGACAGGACAAAAGCAAGCGTAAAACAATTGCAGAAAAAAGCTCAAGAATCCATTAGTCATTAGGTGAAAGATTGTTTAAAATTATGTTTTTCTCAACCGCTTTGAAACTGGGGCATTTTTTGAAGTATTTGGAAAGATCATTGCATAGTTCTAGCCCTGCTGTAGTAAGGCGTTCTCCATAAAGTCTTTGTCTTTGCCATTTGGAGGTGATGTGCTTAATGTCTTTAGAGTAAGGGAGGAGTATTTTGTTTTTTTTTCAGTACAAAAAAAGACTGTTCGGTACGTGGGTTCTTTTTCGATTTGCACATTTCCAAATGTGCTAGGGACGTGATTAGCTTAAATTTAGATCGATAGGCAGAAATGTGGTTATGTTTTTAAGACCAAAAATAAGCCTGAAAACTCGGTTTTCAATCATATATAGTTTAGACACTGTTTTGAATGGTGGATTTAGCAAGATGGGACAACTGTACAAAAATATGGAGAGCATATTTGCCTAAATGACGAGGACCGCTGGAGAAATCCGAATGCAGAGCAGAATTTAGAAATGTTGTAGAGGTGCAAATGGGCATTTTTGTAACTACTTGAGCTTGTAATGCTGCCCATGTAAATAGGATCACTACTGGGGCTTTTACAAAAGTAAAGATTTCGGTTTTGTTGGCAGGAGGCAGAGGACATAGCAGTCCAACTATTCCTTCGTGGCCAGCAAACATGAGTCAATGTTTCAAAAGTCTGGGCTATTTTGACAGAGGTCATGTAGGATTTGAGTGTCTTTGGAAGCCATTTGGCAGTTGAAACCAAAAGAGCTGCATCTCAAAGTTCTCATGCTGAGGTTGGGCAGCATTTTGGTTTCTTGGGGTGAGGATTCAACAATGCTCAGCACCTCTTTCGAACTCATAGCATCACACTTCCATTTATAATTAATAAATAACTGAAATACGAGTTACTTAACTTCCGTAACGATGCATCTGGTAGAGACGATTTTAGCAGCAGATTCGTTAACGTAGAATTATCCCCAGGCGTGAGACTGGATCCGGAAAACCTTTCTGCCACAGCATCCCTGCACGCCGGGGGGGGGGGGGGGGGGGGGGGGGGGGGCACCACATGACTCCACCCTGATGTCGTCCACGTTCATCACGTCAGCGAGGATACATAAGTACCACCACGGCGTGCCTATGTCAGTTTTCTTCTGAGAACTTTTTCGCGCCACAACGCGGAGCCATCACAAACGAAACTGTGAGAATACTGGAACAGTGTGCGAAAACCCAACTTTACAGAAGGGAAAGAAATGAAAGGTGAGGAACAGCACCATCCAGAATAGTGCCAGGCACTAAATCAAGGAATGAAAGAACAGAGCGCAGCTACTGCAAGCAAGCCTGCAACCAACAGAACAGCCTCCCTGGAGGCAGAAAGCAAGTGAAAAAGGGCACAGCAGACGAAGAAGTCTGCAACCACCGCCCGGAGCCAAGAAGGGGTCCAAGGCCAGAACTGAAGAGCAATGACAAGTCATCCACCAACAACACCAGCAGGGGGGATCCCCTAAAAGAACCAAGGGGTGAGACCCAGCCAGGGGACCTCAACCCCAAGGACTGTCAGAGTCAGAAGGGCAAGCAACACAAGGAAGCAGGGCACAAACGAATCCTACATTGGAGACCAAATGCATGGGCACCGAAGCACCCAGGCATTCGTCACCCAATCGCCAGAAAGAAGGAATGGAGCACCAACAACTAGGCGAGCATCCTCCTAGGGAGCGACTAAGAAAAAGGCACTCGCAGAGGAACGCCGTCCAGAAGCAGGCGAGTGCATAAGACCGAGAAGGGTCTTCGCAGAAATGGGGAGGAAGGGAGAGTCGTAAAGGAATCTGTGGCTAGAATCCTCTCTACCAGGTACACCGTTACCGAAGGTAAGTGACTAGTACATCTGATAGAGACAACTAACCGCAGATTCCTTAATGTAGAATAGATACTCTAGCCATACCCAAAGGCGAGGAGGGTCTGCGAGAAGACCTCTCCAGCTCAGACAAGCACAGGGAAAAATAGCCCCGTCCACCGCAACACGGGATGAGTCACAGGCCCTAAGCTGAAGAGAACCTCAGCATCGTGGAGGTACACCTGCCCCACAGGGGATGTATTAGAACATCAAAAAAGGCAACCCAGCCTTCACCAACAGGAGAAGCAAGGGTAATACGAAGGAGGCCAAAACACCTTAAGCCCAGTCAACATACCATGGACCTCAACTGGAAGTCCTAAGGTACCGACAACGCAGAGGAAGAAGAGCCACCTAAAGACTCCAAGGAGAAGAGGCAGAAGCACGGCAAAGCCCTTCACCGGGAAACATACCTAGTGACGAGGGCAGCCGAGCCCATCACAGCCTGAAGATAGGCGCCTCGGCAATAAGGCAGGCAGAAGAATAAGAACGTAATCTCACCATGGCCCTGCAGGACAGCAGCAGGAGCGCCAGGGCCCACGCCAAGGCCTCCAGCCACAGAACAGAATAGCAGGCAGGGGCAGCCAGCCGCTGAAAACGCTACAAAACTAAACGCCCGGACCACGTTGGGTTCAAACAAGGGCAAGGCCAGGAAACAGTCCCAAACGACCCCTAAAGGGGACCAACCGGACAGAACCTATCCACAAAGCAGTGTGATTAGCTAGAAAAGGAGAGGAGTAACAAGTAGGACGGACCAGGCCGTCAACACAGGAAACGGCAGGCAACGGGTAAAACACCGCGGCACAACGCCGTAGACGGCCAAGTCATGCCCCAGTAAGGCCAAAGACCGCACCATCGTAATACAGCCACACCAGGAAGGGTGACGAACCCGCAAGGAGGAGTCCACACCCTTCCTGTGTAAGACAGGGCTATACAATAGCTACATGTACCCCACATATTGTAGGACACGTCCCAAGAAAGCGTTGGAACCACTCTTAGGGAAAAAACAATGCCGCATCAGAGGAGAAAATCATAGACCTGCGGAAAAAAACACTGAAGGCTTAGTAATCAGCCAGAAAGCACAGGCGTACCAACAAAGGGGGCTGGACCAGCAGCCAACTGAAGAGAGGGGCCAACCAAGAACCCAGAGGGCACAGTAACCCTCACAGAAAGTGTAAAAGCCACTACAAAAACCAAATACCAGGAGCAAGTGGGATAACGCCTCCCACCAAAACGCGGAGGATCAGCAAACTAACTTACTGAGGAGGAGGAGGACGACGGAGCCCCACAAGAAGACCCTGAATGGCAGAGTCTGCATGAGTATTAAACAGCAGGACCCCGTCAAAAGGGAGGTCGACCAGACGCTCTCTAATATTTTCAGGAAAAACAGCATCGCGTAGCCAAGCATGGCGACGGGGAGCCACAGAAGTGGCCATAGCACGGCCAATAGCATCGGCAACATCCACAGCCGCACAAAGAATAAACGCGGCCAACTCTTTACCATCCAACACATGGCCCCGCAGTTCAGCACGGGCACCCTCATGAGAGACATGAGCAAGAAGGGACTCCAAAGAATCCCACAGGCTAGAAGTAGCCCTGGTCAGTGTTAAGCGCCCTCAAGGCAGCACTGGAAGAAGTGAAGACATTAAGTCCCTATGAATCTAACCACCGGGCCTCCCGAGACAGAGGGAACAACAACACAGGCAAACACGGAAAGGCATTTCGCAGTAGAGCGCCTTGAGTTGAAGGGTGGAAAGACAGACAGACCGGGTCGTGCGGAGCAGGACGATGGCGGTGCATTGGTGCCTGAGGCACCGGATCACCCATGGCAGGGCACCCCCAAGCCACCATAAGTGAATTATGGAGTGACGCTTCAAAAGGAAGGAACAACTCCTGTCCACAGAGCCCTGGTGGAGAATCTCCAAGAGGTTGTCTGTAGGAAATGGAGTGACAGGTTCACCCATCCTCAGAATACCAGCAGCCGCAGAAATAGCATGAACAAAGGCAACACTGGCCTCAGTAGGGCACCGCGGAGGTGAAAGCAATTCCTCCGTGGGTGACGGTTGCAGACAGTGCCGCCCATCCCCAAGTCCAGGGAGAAGCGGCCAGCCCCGGCACAGAGGAGGATCCACAGAGGAATGAGGGACATGAAGGGCCTCAGGGGAAGGTGGAGAGGCCGGTGGAGAAACCAGCTGCGAGCCACGGAAAGAAGGGTGTGAGGAGTTTGGCTGTGGGGACGGCAAAGAGGCTTCCCTGGAAGATGCCAGTGAAAAAGAAACTACACGGCGCCCGGTCTCCGGGGAAAAACACACCAACAGATGACGGACCTCAGGAGACGAATCAAGAACCTGGATCCGGCGCAGCTCCGTGGAGTCCACCATTGGCCCCTGATCAGCGTCGACCGGCGCCGGAATGGGCATCTGTGGCGCCGGGCCGACTCCTGCTACCACATGCTCTCCAGGAGAATGGAGCGAGGCCGACACCAGACCAGCGAAGGTGCAGTGCCGAAAAGGCGCCGGATCGGCCTCCGATGGGCAGCCGCCCGCGCCGAGGACCGTGAGGGATTCGGGAAGGCACCCCAGGCGCCGGCCTCCACCCGAGACTCCACCGGAGCCGGAGGAGGGCTCCGCCGGAGGAGGGCTCCCGGCGCCGAAATGGCGCCGGCTTGACCTCTGGTGACGCAGCCGCCTGCTCAGAGGGGCGATGGGGCTCGGGGGCAAGCCCGGAGTCCCGGCGATCACCTGCGACGCCACAGGGAGCCCCGTAGGGATTTGTGGCGAGGCAGGGTGTTAGAAGGTGGTTCTGACACTATGGGCCGCCTGGATTTTTTGCTTTTTGAGCACCTAATTGTTGAGCTTTTACTGTGGGGGAGCCTCATAATCTGGGACTCACCCACAGTGAACTCATAATGAAGGAGACTGCATGGAGATTTTACTGGTGTACCCCTGGCTTGACTAAACCGCGGCGCAGCAGCTGGAGTATGGGACACTGTGCTGGTTACATGCAGACACGGGTGTACATGCGTGTGCACACGTGTAGGGGCTGCGCAGGGGAGATTCCTAGCGTGCGCAGGACTTAGGCAGAATTGGGTGGTGACATGGAATAGGCTTTACACACTGGAAAGGAACATGCCAGGGAAAGTCAGTGTGTCTTACAGTGTTTTCACTTCATTATTTCCCTATGGGGATGTGGGGCCCATGGCTAAAATGACTTCCACAAAGCCTACAGATTCCAGACACGCACTACTGTCCAGTGTAGCAGATGTGAAAATGAGTCCAAAGTCATATTTGTACTGCTTTTGGGTCGTCCGGAAACGCCCTGGCTGGGGTCTGGCCATGGCAGGTTAGATTAATGACCTTTCTTCCCAGAGCGAAGATCTTCCCTCCAAGGAGGAAAGATAGGTGGAGCTTCCAGCCAATCCATCAACTGCTGTCGCTGGGTGCCAGGCACCAGTTTGCACCCAGGAGAGAAGGCAGTGAGGGGGGAAGGATTTGGGTTTCAGAGGCCATGTGGCCAGAGACACTGGACGACGCCATTTTGAACAAACCCAGAGGCTGGACAAGAAGGAGGGGGCAGGGGAGTGATGTGTCGCTGTTTGATGGGACACACAGAGACTTCCTGCCAGCCCCCTACTCAACTTTTAAAAAGTCATTGAACAGGAAGAGAAGCTCTCTCTGGGGTGTGGTCTGCTGAGGCGGAAGGTGCTGGAGCCTAGTGCAATGGGCAGTTGGAAGGAGAGACCCCCTGACTGCCCCCCAGGGCCCTAACAGCGCCAGAAGAAGAGACCAGGGCCGGGACGCAGAAGAGGAGGCCTCTGCGCAGGGAGAAGAGAGGCGCAGGGAGCCAGTGAAGATCACTCCCTGCAGAATGCACCCTCTTGGAGGCCTGGAGGACCAAGGAGAGTGCTCCACCAGGAGCGAGAAGACGTGAAAATGGGGCAGGTCAGACCCCCAGGGGCTGAGATATGGCCCCTGGAAGGTAGGCGACCTTTGACCCCTAAGAAACCGACGACGAAGCGCGTGGGGCTCCGCCGCCGGTCTCAGAGCTGCCCCCATGGAGAAGGGAAGCCGGGGAGCGCCGTCGCGCTCCCCGTGAAGTTGCCCTGCATGGGGGCCAGGAGCCCACCCTGGCCCCCAAAGATGGAGGCGGGGGGAGCCCCATCGCACCCCCCCCTCGAAGATGTGCCCAGGACCCCATCCTCGGGCCCCCAGTGAAGCGGAGGGGCCCGGGACCCCATCCCCGGGCCCCGGAGTGATGAGGAGGTGGGGGGAGTGCCATCGCACTCCCCTCCGACGAGCCGCCATCCAGGAAGCCGCCGCAGTGTCTGCCCGCTGGAACGGGCAGACCCGAACACACTGGCCGGCTCCCGCGCCCGCACACAAGGGTGCGGGCCGGGAGGGAGCCGACAGGGGCAGCCGCGGTGGGCTCCCCGGGGTGACCTCACCTCTGCAACTGGCGCAGGTGGGGCCCGGGTGGGACCGGGACCCCGCGGAAAGAAAGGGAGCGGCAGGGGCCCGGGTGGGACCGGGACCCCTCACCCAGCGGAGCGGCCTGGGTGGACTCCCCGAGCCGCAGATGGACGTACCTTGGGGGTCTGGGTGGGACCGGGCCACCGAACAAGGCCTGAAGAGGCGGCAATGCCGCCAGCAGATCAACACAGCTCTCCCCAGCGCAGTGCGAGAGCCGCTCATCACATATTCACAAACAGGAGCACAATCGCCCCATAATGCCTTGCCAGGCATTTGGAAGCAGGCCGTGTTGATCCTTGGTGGTACCCCAGAGGGGCGGGGGGGGTCAACCTCAATGATGAAATGGTGCTGGGGGGAGCTGCTGGCGAAGTGCAGTCTCCCACCCAGCATGAAGAGACAAGTCACCCTGGGTGTCCTGGGGATTTGAAAAGAATATCCCCTCCAGGGTTCAACCTGTATTTAACACCTTCTGGGCTGGAACTTTTGTTCTTCAGCTGAGGGTGTTTTGATAATTGCATCAAGGAGGAAAGGGCTGATTGGGGCATGTCTGGAGAAGGGCATCCCCTGGAGGTGAAGAGTGTAATAGCACCGAAAGGCATGTATTAATGGTTATCTCTTTTCAAGAGACTGATGTTCCATCTGAAGTACTGGTTTAAGGTGATGTCATAAGCAAAGTGGATTTAAGTGGCCAGACACTCCTTCTAGGGTGTCTGACTGTATTTACTTAATCCTGTGATAATCTGTGATGCCTTTAGGGCTGTAATTGCACTGCATTTTTAATGATATCCAAATGTGCGGAGTACTGTCATTCTTAAGTGTGCGTAAACATGTGTTCTTGCTGCTGCGCTTAGGTGAAGACCCCAGACTGTTAGCCCTTAAGATGAAGAGGGGCATACTGTATGGCTAGTAGAAGATGCTCAGTCAGGGTCACGTGTCACCAAGGCAGGTGTAGCCTGTTTAATGCTTGTTGAGGTAATGGGGGGGGGGGTCGCCACTGGGATGGTGCCAGGGCGCAGGGCCCTCGCTCCAGGTTAAGACCTATTCACTGCATTGGGGGTAAGATGATGTGCATACAGGGGAGTGGTGGTACTAGACCTCAAACCCCCTGCAGGAGGGGTGGAGATGTTATGCAATGTCACAAAGTAATTCCATCAGCTTATGTATACTTGTAAATTAATGTATAGTATTGAGTGGTCTGTGTGTTTAATAAATGTTCTCTTACTTTTATAAAGCAAAGTACAGACTGGACAATCAATTATTGAGTGTTATTTTTGCGCACCTGCAAATGGTGATTACTAGCCCACACCACCTCCCCCACACCACCTCCCTTGAGTAAGCCTCAGACTGCTCTGCAACCCTATCCTCTGAGAGTCAGGCGCTACAATTGGGTGTTTGGTTCCCAGTGAAGGACAAATGTAGTCATGTTATTTGTGCAGGCCTCACAGATGCTGCCTCGTTTTCCAACACCGGGGCGCTAGGCGCCGAAGAGTGGAGCCCCAATGGACCACACCCCGACGATGCCACTCTCCTACGACCTGGAGCTGAAACCTTCGACACCGGAGCCGCCTGCGACTCCGCGGTAGTCCCCATGCGAGGCAAGGGATCCACAGACGTCTCAGGAGGTGGAGGAAGGGCCAAAGAAGCCTGCAGAGCCGCAGCGTAGTCCGTCATTTGGGCCTTAGTCGCCTTCGCACCGGAAAATGGCGGGTAGGGAGGCGATAGGCAGGGGCGCACGTCCCGGGAGGAGACGGCGCCCGCCACGGAAGGAGGACAGGGCCTCACAGTCCAACTGAAGGACCGACCAGCCGGTGACCCACGCCCAAGGGGCCACGGCGAAAGACGATGTCGCAGACTAAATCGGCGACTCCTTGCCTCCGAGGTAGGGGACGGACGCTGTGACGACCCCGATCTGGACAAGCGCACCGACAGCAGCTTCAACCGGCACTCCGTCCGTGATTTAGGCTAAGTGCTGGCAGGCGTCGCAACTCTCCGAGTCGTGGTGCTCGCCCAGGCACCACATGTAAATCGGGTGACGGTCCGTCGCCAACATGGGACATGCACAAGAGGTACACGTCTTGAAGCCTGAAGGCATTCGCACATTGTTCCACTAAACGCCTAGCGTGAAAAGGGATAGAAGGCCTGAAAACAGGCCAGGGCACAATCCGGATCCGCGTTGCACGTGGAAAAGAGAAAAAACTGACGTAGGCGCGCCAGGGTGGGACTTATGTATCCTCGCCGACATCACGAACGCGGACAACGTCAGGGCGGGGTCACATGGTGCCGTCCCCCAGGCGCACAGGGATGCTGTGGCAGAAAGGTTTTCCGAAACAAGTCTCACGCCTGGGGAATCTGCGGCTAGTAGTCTCGATCAGATAGGCAGGAGCAGTGCAGAATGCAGGTTAAAAAAAGGCTTGACTGAGCCTTGACACAACATAAATATTTTCTTCTTTAGGAGTTTGCGCTCCAGGCATTTGGCACAGTGTTTAAAACATTAGCAGTGACTTTCGTTGAGTTACAGATCGCTTGCCGCAACATTACAAAAGGAGATGAGTTCATGCAAAAACGACCCCACACTCAAAAAACACAAACCCAAGTATCCACTTGGCTTATGGTGCTTCAGTTCCTTTTTTATTAAACTTACTGCACAGGATGTAGCAAGCAGTGTGTTGGACTAGAAGGTGCTGAGGAATTACTTTGGTGCAACTTTTTCAGTTTTCCTATCAATATAACTTTTGAAGGAAAAGGATGCGAGATCAAGAACATTTTTAGATAAACATATTCTTGATATGGTTTTCCCAAAGTGGACACTTGCTCTTGAACTAGTTTTCCAACCACAATGTAGTCATACACCAAGCAAAATAGTCCACCTGGAGGAAAAATGGCATTGGTGAACTATGGCCCTAAAAAGCACCAAAGGCTCTTTTGACCTGAACACGAAGGTTAGGAATTCAAGTTGGTGAAAGAATATCCTGGACCGAAAATGCCTCAACATTGCTAAACAATCTGTAAATGAACCACCATAAGTGTTGAACAATCTATGGAGCAGATTTGACAAGTCTAAAAAAAAAAAAATCTAAGGGGTGATTTAGCAATATGAGATGTAATAAAGTAGGAAAGTACTTTTTTGAGGGCGAGACATACTTATAAACTCCACATTAAACATGAATATTATTAGGTTGTTTTTATTGCTTGTTGTTTACACTTCGAATGCATTGAAAACTGCACTTTTTTTTAAAATTAGACTACTCTCCTTTGCCCACAGAGTGAGATTCTGCTTCATGAAACTTTTCATTTAAAAATTCCATATTCCAAGTATTTTTGATTTATTTTTTTTACCTGTGTTTCCATCATTGGCTTTTGAAAGGGAAAAGAGTCGTGGTTGATGCACCATAAAATGTCATTGTCCTCATTTTCAGCAGCAGCCATCAGCAACACACCTGTAGGAACAAACCGTAATATAACTAATACAAAGAAGAAAAATCGTAAAAACACAAATGCCACCAAAGATTTCTACATCAACAGAAATTAGATCTCTGTGGTACTTAACCTAAGTCTAAATGGCCAGCAATGTACTTTAAGCACACAAGTATTATTCATTACGCGCGTGTTTCCAGGTTATTTACATCTCATTAAGGGGCGATTTAACCACAAGAGTAGCAGAGACATTTACAGATAGCAAAACGAATGACATAGCAATACAAAGCAACAGCAAAGAACAGTTACCTCTTATCAACAAACTAGCAATACCACTCAGAGAAACTGTTATCATAAGAAAAGCAAGTAAAATAGGAGCTTTCAAACATGAGAGTACTTGATCAAAGTTTGCTTGGTTCCTAACTGAACGGATTTTCAGCATTAATACGTCCCTGCTTCTCGAACAACAAAAGCTATCAGCGAAGATGTTTATGAAGGGCCTTAAAGGTCGTGCGAGATAACATGAAAGCAATGCAGACTTCCAGTGGATGCTATTGAATGGTCTTGAGAATCACATATTGTGATCAGATTTTGTGGCAGCAGGAATTAGGCAAGCAACTGAATTAAGGACAGATTTAATAAGAGGCAGATTTGGGAAGGCTATTCTACATTTCCACAGAATATGTAGGTGGCAGAGAAATGATTTGGAAATCTAAGCAATATAAGGTTGTATTTGGTTGTATTGGGAGTTCAGAAAATTGTCTACCAGAAAAGAAGTACTGGATAGGACCATGTGTCAACCAATATCCATGCCTTCAGCATCACGGCACTTATGGTAGGACTCGAACTGTATGCATTCACTACTACATATGAAAACAAGCTGAACTGCAAACACAAAAAAGCCTGAATAATGGAGTCTGCAGTTTTTCACCCCTATGGGTAATATAGGAACCCCAAGGCTGCTAACTGGACACCACTATTCCTGAACAACGAGGGAACCTTCAGCCCCTGTATCAGACATCTGTAGCTTTGAGGAGCGCAGTTCCACAAATATTGGAGCATCAAGACGACGAGGCAGGTATCTATCTTGTACAACGCTAACTACCCAATGCTCAATAACCAGGGATATTTAAAGACATAAAGGCCAAACTATAGTAGAAGCGGGAAATATCCACTGTAGCTTGGAAGTACAGCAGCCATGGCAATCTTCTTGCCACAGCCATTAAACACTTTTCGGGTGCTGACAGTGGCAGTACAGAGTGGGAGTTGCAGACATGCTGGGGTACATAATGCCACCCATCTGGGATGGCAAGCGTCAGAGTGCATGAAGGATTCCGATGATACCTCTAGGTAGATGCCCTCATTTAAAATCCTACTGCTTAGCTGCACAACCGTTGGGGAGTTTTAGTATTCTTGATTTACAAAGCAGAAATAAAAGCTTCTCCGACTTGCTGAGAATTCGGAGACCATGGACCTCCAGAATTAAAAAAGCAATATCAACATTTTATGAGAAACGGCTGACAGCTATGTACATCCTTTCTCTGCTTTCTGTTCATTTTTGTAGGAACAATTACACCTGGCTTCATAGCCAAACACGTTTCAATTGGCTTTCATTAAAAAATAAAATAAAAAAACCATTATTTTTTTGGGGCCCATTTTCCTAAGGAAATGCTTTTAAAAAATAAAACTTTTATGAATTAGTAGGTGTCCTGGAACTTCGCATACAGATGAATATAATACCATGAAAAAAAGCCTCCACCATTAAAAATTATGACACTGAGAATGTCAAGTCAAGATGGCAATGGATCTCAAGAGACCACATCTGAGCACTAGTGCAGAGCCCGTTGGTATTAAAGAAGAGGGCTGAAAACAATGGTGTATGAATCAAGTTGGCTGCAGAAAATAACATTTATTAGGTGGGTAGAAACGATTAATGCTGTGGGAGATGCTGGTCACCACCACTGAAGAGCAACGAATCATCCAAGAAAATTTACTCTCCCCACGTACTGATTTATATTTGTTTGTAAGAAGAATTACTATCATCATTATCACAATTTCCATTTTCACCAGAATAACTTGATGTTCTCTCTTCTGCAGCTAAGCCTCATAAGTCAGACAGACATACAAATGGTTCAATTAATCAACATCCCTCTCTCTTTTTACCTTTGACATAAAGAGCTTTGTGCACTTTTGATGGTTTTTCAACTGTAGAAGAGGCAGAAAATCCAGGAGGTAAACGAATGCTAACCAATGCCAACATGCAGGGACGAGCATCTGGATGCTTAAATGGCACTGTACTAAAATACATTCGAACACCTGAAAAAAAGCAAACACAGTGTTAAAGTTAAAAAAAACTGCATTAGCGATTATTGTGCTCACAATATTCGATGAGCCTCACTTGTCTTTACTAGCGACAGGAAAGACTATAAGGGAAAGTTACTTACCTTAAATAGAACCAGAAGGCAGTATAATGCCTGTACGTGTAACAAAATGTAGCCCTCTATGCCACCTAAAGTATTCCATTAAAACCTGGCTCGCATCTCTCTAACTCTACCTGTGCTCATTAAGGGCTGCATTCTACCCTCCCACTTCGAGTTCTGCTTTTAGCACTGCAACACTTAAGGGTAATTATGCACATTATGCTCAAAAGGGTGACCCCTCCGTTAGGATACGGCTACAAGGGCAGGCAAAAATTATCAACTAAAGAGAACAAACTCCAGTCTTCCCTTACAAATTGTAACTACCCATACATCAAAAACAAATATGCACGACTCACAGGGAGTTTGCCTTTACTTTTCTACTTTATTCATTTAAAGTATGATTCACCATGATCAGTTATAACTTTCAATTGTCATGATATATATATATATATCTCAATTACAAAAAGATTTTTGGGAACATAAATACGTCATTAATAGGCTGCATGAATAATAGAAATATCTCATTATAAAAACACCCACACTGTGTGGGGTCTACTTAGGGAATGACATTTATGTTCTGTGTGTACTGGAATAGTGTCCATGCATGCATCCTTTATTAATCACAAGGGGCATATCACACCCCTATTATAGTGATAAATGTATCCCATCACCAGTAACATACACTCACATTTGTCGTACTAGAGAAATACCTTCTTGTCAGAGAAATAAAATAAGCGTAGTCACAGCCACTGTAGGTAAAAAGAAGATGTTAAATGATAGCGATGGTAGAGAAGTCAAGAATAAAAACAAAAAATTACCTATAACACGAATATTCTCAGTTTTAAAGAGTGGTAAACTCCACTGTCAGCTTTTATTTTCACATAGGCCCCAAATATACCAGGTGGTATGAGAGACGCACAGGCTTAAAATCAGTCTTTCTCCAGGTCATCCTCAACATACCAGGAGGAAAAGGCCTTAAAAAATGGTCGACGAAACGTCGTAAAAATACTTTCAAAAACTGACTGAGGTGGAACTCTTCTCTTGGGTCAGCACTGGCTGGTGCGGAGAGAAAAGAACTGGCTTCAGCGTGCTGAGGTGGCGCCTATGTAGGTGTCATGAAAATCACTTCGACCGCGGACAATGTCATCATGCGGAGCCGACCAACACCACCTACCGGCGCGTCTGAGTACTGCTCACGAACAATCTTCCTGATCAAGTCTGATGCCTGGGAAAATTCAAAGGTAAGGAATCTGCGGCTAGATGTCTCTTATCAGATTTTACAGGATCACATCTCCTCTGTCATGCCTGGTCACTCTTTGGGAAACATCAAAGTAGTTTTTAGAGGCCAAATAATAAGTCATATGTTCAAGAAAACAAGAAATAAAATCTGCCTTGGTCAAAATGAAGGCTGATATCAAATCCCAGGAAATAATATTCAGACATTCAAAAAAAAAAACTTAGTTTTAACACTAAAATAAATCAAATATGAATACAACAAAATAATCAGTACGTGTTCTCACCTATGAGTCCGAGCGCAGATAGGTAAAAAAGTATTTTACCTAAACAAAGCAGAAAAATCTTATGTCGCCTACTACTTAAAATTAAAAATAAACTCCCCCTTAAATTCTAACACTAAAGTCCCCAAGACAATATTATGGAAGTGTTTCAGAAATTCTATACTCACTTATACTCCCCGATTCGTTAATAGGCTTCTTCGTCCCTCCTTAGTAACGCCTTGTCTGCATTTGTAACCTCCCATGAGGACTGGACTTTTTACTTGTGGTGTTACACGTGATGTTTATTTCGTCGGTGAGCACTATTTTCTTTAATTATTTTGTCCTACTGCAGGCACATCATGCTTTCCTGCCTGGTTCGAGGTTCGAGAACGGCACCCGCTCATTTCTTTTATTCGGTACAGCTTACCGAAATTGACACTGATCGCAGCCTCTCATCTCCGTCTCACCCAAGTTCTAGCTTAAATTGCAAGTGCTTTACTTTTTAACAGCAGTCTGCGGGCCCCGGAGGGCCCCGAACATGCTGCAATGCTGGGCTCATTATCTCCCCACCGCGTCCTTGCATAAATGTGGCAGCCGCCTGCTTTTGTTTGGATGGTTCCCCCCCTGGTATTTGAAGGCATTGTGAAAGTTAGAAGATAAGAAAACTATAATTATGCACTGCTGTAATTAAGACATTCACTCCTAAAGTCTTAATTGTAGCAGTGCATAACTATAGTTTTATTTTCTCCTAACTTTCACTGGTTTTATGGTCGTAACAACAGCCTGCAGGCTGCATGGGGCGCAGATCCAACATTTGCAATGCAATAGGTCTTGCATTCACCAAAGTTTCAGCTATTGGCATTGTAAATAACAATGCCTTGAATTTATCTGTTTTAAAAAACAACACATAAAAAAAGGCATTGTCGTTTACAATCCAATAGCTGAAACCCTCGCACATGCGAGAGCTTTTGCAATGCAAATGCTCGTTTTACTGGCCATTGGCCCCTTGAAACTGATGTCGAATGAATCTTCCAGCATTGCTGGACTAAAATTGGGGAATGTTTTTTAAAACGCCCGCTTACGCAGACAATATTTTAATCTTTACAGAAACACCAGATGCTACCTATACCTGCCATTCTAGACGTCATTAGTACATTTTCTTTTTTTTTCAGGTTACTCGTTGAATATAGACAAAACAGAGGTTTTACACCTCAATGTCCATTGTCAACCTTTCCTGTATGGAGCCCCCAAAATTCTTATGGCAAACAAAATGTTATCATATATTTGGGAATTTAGTTCTGTAAAAATTTGGATAAATCTATATCCCAGGTCTCCCCAAAAGTTTTTAATGATGGGAGAGATTAGAAACTTTGAAAATGCTGGTGTCCCCATTACTTAATTTCCTGTCTATCAAATCCTTTCTTTAAACAGCTGTCAAATTATACGCTGATGCGTGAAGAGGCGGCCATTCTATCCTTAGACGCAACTATGGCATTTGATCTAATGGAGTGGCCCTTTCTTTTTGCAGTGCTCAGGAAGATGGGATTTGGCCCCAAATTTTGTAACTGGATTAAATTACTATATACAGCTCCCCTGGCTCAGGTGGTAGCAAATGGCCATACATCACGTACGATCACGGTGGGTCGCGGTACAAGACAAGGGTGCCCACTGTCCCCACTCTTGTTCGCGCTCATACTGGAACCATTGGCGGTGAAAATACACACGGAACCACAGATCCGGGGATCACATGGGAACCGGGATGGGAAGACCGTATCTCCCTTTACGCCAATGACGTACTGATTTATGTAATGTCCCCGACCACGTCCCTACTAACCCTACTAGACGTCCTGGAGAAATATAGAGAAATATCAGGCTACACAATTAATTGGACTAAATCACTCCTATACATACTACACGGTCAAATGCCCACACTGCCTCCTGCGTGCACATTACAAACAGCGACCAGGGGGTTCCGATACCTCGGAATCTACGTCACGCCACAAAACTCAATTTTTATGGAAGAAAATCTATTAAAACCCCTACAGAGGCTCAAATCGGATGTGAAACATTGCCGCTCCCTCCCACTGACACTGTTAGGAAGGGCAGCACTCTTCAAAATGCTTTCACTTCCAAGATTCCTCTACGCACTACAGAATACCCCGTTTCCGATCCCGCTCAACTACTTCAAAGCGATAGATGCAGAAATCTCCTCACTGTTATGGGACGGTAAACCGGCTCGTATAGCACATTCCAAACTTATCCGCAGCTGGTACGATGGAGGGATCGCACTGCCTAGTGTTAAACTGTACTACTGGGCCGCACAACTAACGGTCATTAACCAATGGTTACATGCTCCACAGCACGATCCAGCATACAGCCTAGACAGAACTATCCTCCCCACAGACAAACTGATGAAAGCCCTATACACCAACAAACGACGACACACGCTCACAGGCCCGACGGCCCATACTGTCAGCATCTGGCACACAGCTCAAAGAGCCTCAGGATGGGAGGGAATATTTACACTTGCCACCCCACTCTGGGACACACGGCGTCTAGGTACCTTGGCTAACACTAAGGGATTCAGGCAATGGGACCTAATAGGTATTTCAAGAATAGGAGACATGTGGAGCCGGGGAGCAATCATTACATTTGAGGCCCTGAAAGAAAAGTACGGAATGGCGGATACCGAACTTTACCGCTATACACAAATCAGACATGCCTTATAGGGTGCCATCCCACCAGGGACCACACTAGCTGACTCCTCCCCACTGGAGGATAGACTCCTTACTGATCACCTTGAAAAGAAGGCAATCTCGCTCACATACAGTAAACTCATAAACAATCTTCCAGACCCCACGGTAGTACTTCGAAGCAAGTGGGAGGTGGTACTAGGGGATATAGATGACGAAGACTGGTTGTATGCACTAGCCTTGGCAAGAGACGCCTCCATACCATCTCGGCTAAAACTCATACAACTAAAGATATTACATAGAGTATACTATTCACGCACCCTTTTGCACAAACTGGGACACATACCAGAGCCTGAATGTCTGAGAGGTTGTGGATTACAAGGTACATACTACCATACAGCCCGGGGTTAAGCACTCTTGTTCCATCTTAAAGCGCAGAGATATCCCTTCGGGGATCTATTCAGGCGCTATACAAGCACATAAATAAATAAATACACTGTGGGACTGTCCTAAAATACAAACATATTGGACATATGTCATGTCGGATATTTCTGAAGCAACCGGAGTAGAACTACAGCCGGAACCTAGATGCTGCATACTAAATATATGGTCACCCACAGACCTCAACCGGGGGTTAGAAACATGGGCTACACTGGGCATGGCTCTAGCAAAACGGAATATCGCTAGAAAATGGGGATCCACCCTAATACCTTCGAGTACACAGTGGGGGACTGATATGGATGCGGCGATGGTGGCAGAAAGGGCGGTCTATGTACATAGGGGATGCCCGAAAAAATGGGCCAAAATCTGGGAGAAATGGAATGAGTACAGAGGTAACATATGTGAACCCCCGCAGGAACTATCGGAACCTGAATCAAGACCGTAGGGTGGGATACCAGCTGCACTATCTGTATGATGAAAGCATATTCATGAGCAAAAGGGGAACCAAAGGGAATCAGAATGCTATTTTTGTTGATGTAACTGTTTATTGAAGAATTTATCTCGGATACGTGATACATAGAAGGTTATGTATAGATGTACGAACATTGATGACCTCATATATCATAAGAATACATATGCTATGTTGTATGCTACTGAGCAAGAATGCGAAGTAATGATCCAAACAAAGAGCGAACTTTACTGAATGTACTGCATAAGAGAGATAACAACCTGTACCTGTATTGCTACAATGCTAAAAAGCCAATAAAAACTGTTTTAAAAAAAAAATTATACGCTGAATTTCTGTGGAGTAAGACAAAAACGCTGAATTAGTTTTAAGAAGCTCAGGTCTCCCGTTAAGATAGGCCGCTGCAACCTCCCAGATTGGTTTAGCTACCAAGACTGCTTTCTTAGCAGGTCAGGGTATCCGTGTCTGAATTTGAACCTAATGTGCCTCCTTGGTTCAGTATCGAAAGGCACATTAGCTACTCATTCCCTTTATTAGCGAATTGGACTATGTCACACCACACTTTTGTCCACTTCAATAACATTCTTAAAGATACAATTTAAGCCCTATTAATATTGGATAAACTTCTAGCTTCCAACATTAACAAATCGGCCTCAATCTCTTAATGGAATAATAAGCTCCAAACATCTAGCCCCGCAGTTTTAGGTTTCGACTGGGCCAGATCACCCTAGTTTCAGATTTACATGAAGGTAATAAGCCATAATCTTCTGCACTACAAGAGAAGTATAAACTTTCCAACTTGGATTTTTATGTCTCCCTAAAAATTAAAACAAGAATCTTGAAGCTGGGCCCATTGAACAGTATCCCCATTTTCTCTGCCCTCAAGCGTATTTATTCAGGAGGTCATGTAGTCTCTAAGGTCTATGACTTATTGCGCAAGGTACTTGGCCATCCCAACTTCAGTTTAAGCAGTAAATGTTCCAGGTACTTCATTGATAAAAGTAAAGCATAACCCTCAGAGTGGGTTGTGGTAAAATCTGTTCGCCTCTACTCCACGGTAAACTTGTTCCTTCGCTATTAACAACAATTTATGCAGTGCAAACTCTTTACTTGACATCAAGTAAACTATTCAAATTAAAACTGAAGGATATTGAACCTAGCTGGTCATGCAAAACAACACAAGGAGACACAGAACAATTGTTCTTTTGGTGCTCACTACTGACCGGTCATTGAAGCAAAATAGTGGTTCAATTAGGTAAAATCTTTAATGCAACTATCTCATTGGACTTTCCAGCTATTATACTATGAGAGCACTTCGGCGTACAGACCAAGATCTTATTCTCTTTGACCAACTCACCACCACTGCACTCAAAGTTATCTTACTAGATCGGAAAGACTCTAAGCCAGTGTTTCCCAAACTGTGGTTCGCGGACCCCCAGGGGTCCGTGACACATTCCTAGGGGGTCCGCAGGCAGCAGTTTTAAAAGCACTTGAAAGTATCTTGTATAATTAGCAGTTATCAAACAACAATAAACGTGTCAAGATAACACCAGTGATTAGTGTACCTGCTGGATAGAGATTAAGTTTTGTCCAGTGGCAGCTTTGAATGATCTATTGTAGCACAGAGGGATAATACGTCTACTGCAAAGAACGTGTATAATGCATTTTAAAAACAGATTATTTTGTTACTGTGCAGTTCATAGGTGAGAATCGTAATCTAGCACAGTGACCTATAAACGGTCATCAAAGAGCTGCTTTCAAACTGCAAGGTAGTGTCATGCTTCACAGTCTTTCAATATCCTGATACTGCTAAAAAGGTTTATTTGGGTGGAAATACATTTTTATTGTTAAAGTCAATGCTAACCACTGTTTTATGTTCTGAATCCTGAGTTTGTGCTTTTCCAGACCAAGCACTATTTAAAAATGCCATCCACTATGAATGATGTGAATTCTACACCCTGTAGTCCCCTTTGCCTTATGCGACATTTTTTATACACGGATTTACATGTATGATTTACTGTCTCTATGTGTGTGATGGAAAGTGCTCTCTCTCATACAATGGTATGAGAGATGCTATAAAAAATGTAATACATGTGACAGAGGGGCTATGGAGAGATGAGAAGTACTGTTGGAGGGTGATAGTGAGGGAATCGTTGAAGAACCCCAAAAAAGATTGTCGTATTCTGGTGCATAGTGAGGACTTAATTTACTATTCTTTAAAAGCTAATACAATTCAATATGTAATGATAACTGTGTTGTAGACTCCACCATTGTTTCCTAAATGTTTTGGGTGGGCATCCCAAAGCCCCCTTTGTAGTGGTCAGGCTCACTCACTGCACTTGGTGTGCACCGTATGGGGACTGGTCTGAAAACATTTACCAGGGCTGCTTTGGGTTTCCAGTCTGGCCCTGGCAGGAGCAGGAGCCTCATACTGCGAAATAAAACTAACCATTTAAAAGTTAGTCACAGAAATGCAGCACCAACCTTCCCATTAATTTTCTTAATTTTTTCCAAATTCTTTCAATATAAAATACAACAAAAGTGGCAGAGGGTGTTAGCCTCCTTGGCGTAACGACATGCTCCACCACTTCAGAAACACAGTGCTGCACGTATATTTACAAGAATATGATGCAGCCCTGTGTTTCCCCTGCGCTCACGCTAAACTTAACTTTGCACCATAGTGCAAGGGTGACTGCCTTCCTGAACATAAACAATCGAAGGTTTTTCGCAAAAACAAGGAGAATTAAAGCATTTCTCCTTGTTTCGCCAAGTTAAGACCAGGTTTTCCCTGGTCTTAATGTTGGCGCTTTCTCCCATTTACGCTGCCCTTGTTAATAAGGGGCAATGTCAAAATCAATGGGTGTTGCGGGGGAATGCCCATCGCAACACCCACTGCCCACCCCTTTCACGCTAAGCATTGGGTGCAAGGGGGTGTTATTTATAAGGCAGCGTTAAGCCATGATAAGTGGCTTAACGTTGCCTTGTAAATAAAGCGAAGCCCCTATCGCCACAGGAACGTCACAAAAAGTGACTTCTCATGGTGATAGGGGCTTGAAAAAATGCCCCTAAAATACTTACTAATTTGAGTATGTGTTTTGTGTGCACACATGTAATATTATTTTCGAACTAATGTTTTAATGTTGGATTGTTTAATCCTACAAATTGCTCGGGGGTCCCCGGCTTCCAGTGGTGACTCAATGGGGGTCCACAGGAGTCAAAAGTTTGGGAACCACTGCTCTAAGCAAGTCTCCTATCACACTTGGTGGGCATGGGTCACATACGTTAGAAGCATGTACATTGACCAATCCCACTTTCTATGTACCCCCCTTCCATCGAAGAGCATTTGGGAAACTTTGGACTTCTTTATACTCAAAATGCAATAAGGGCCCATTAGTCTCTCCCTGCTCCCTAAGCAGGTTCTTTATATCCACAACAGACCTAGACCACTGTCTTATTGACTTTCCACTTGGCCCCCTTGCTGGCTCACTCAGGCTTCCTCTCGACTCTCCATTTCCCAGATCTTTCCCTCTATACTCGCCCCTCCTTATACACAGCCCCCAACCCATTTACCTGTCCCTGAACCCTGCTAGTCTTTTTGTTTTATTTCCAAATTAGGATGGGGTCTTAAGATTTCCAATGAACCCATTTATTCTCAATATTCTGGAATGAGATTCATCTCCCCCACTTGTCAATTTACCCGGTCAAACAGTCAGGTTGTAGCTTCGTAAATCTAACAGGTAATCTCGTTAAATATTAATCACATTCTCTGATTGTAAGCAATATGGATGGACTATTTATACCATTCTTAAGCACCAGTCAATATCCTGTATCGTCAAGGAATGCTTGGTTTGGAAGGTACCTCCTTTTTTCAATTATTCAAAAATTCAATTAAACTTTTAGAACACAAAAAAATGAAAAACAAAAACGTTGGCGCACGTATGTTTTATAGGATTTGTTCTAATTAAATAGTTCAAAAAAACTTCAAAACAGGCATTTATCTTACCCGATTGTGCGACTGCTAACAACTGGCAGTCTATGGATTCCGATTTTTCGATGACCGCAATCTGAATAATTGGCTTAAAAACAGTGCGGTCAATCGTCCTAAGTAAAGAGGTAAAAAAAATGAAAATCAGCTTTCAAGTGATCAATGCCAAACTCGAAAACAAACCATTTTACAGCCGTTGTCAACATCCACAGAGATAAACGTTTTTTTCAGGGGTGGTGAGAGACTCAACTACCTAAATTCACGGACCTCGTAATGAGGCTCAAAGAAGTGAAGACGTTGCAAGAGAAGGTGATGCAAATGGAGGGTTGATACAAAAATAACACATACTCTCTTTGGAAGGAGAATCAAAACGCACGCTGGAAAAAATAGTCAATTTCTCTCTGAATATGAATATACATGAATATACATCAGCTGCTCGTTAAAACAGTCATGGGTCAAAACAATGTTCTAAAACGAATAAAAGTGCAATTAGTATTGCTGTTAGGAGTGTCTTGGATGCAGCCTGGGAGCTCCAAAACACTTCTGACAGTGCCATTTTATCGGAAAAAAATGTCAGCAATTCCTTGACAGTTTTGACATTAAACGTTTCTTTGAAAATGCTATGTTTGATAAAAATTCCCAACCTGGTGGTAGTATTACCTGGCAATATTTCCAGCTGCAGAAACAATTGAACTTTGCGAGACGGATGCAATTCTGCTCATCCCTTGACCGTCACAACCCAAATCGTACACCTGGAAAGTAAAGATAAAGTTACCTTTACAGCGACTTAGTTACTTTTAGGCCCAATATCAACCTACAGCACCACCTGCTTGTGAGAACAGACATTGGTTTAATACCTGTTGAGCAGGATTTCTGTGCACCCTGCTCCTGCATAGACAATAGTGCACTCTTACCAATCCCCATCAGTTCTGCCTTCAAGCGAGAGATGACTGGGAGGGGGGAGATTATGGAAGATAATTTACGGACTAGCAGTAATGGGGGATCTATATAGGTAACTTTGTCCTACTCCCTTCGTTCCGGCAGTCCCCCATTCTCCACCTGAGGGCAGATTACACAACAAACACAGCAGAAATGGAGGAAGAGAGATATGGGGCATAGACGGGGCAGTGGCGAGAAGCACCAGATTTACCTCTACGCAATGATGTGCTCCTCTATCCGAAATGCCTACATTTGTCCGTCACCCCCAACTTCCAGATACCACTAACTTGGGACATCACCCAATTGCTTAGACAATATTTACAAACACCGTTTAGCCACCACAATGTATTAGAAAGAGGCATTTGCAGATGCCCTGGTGCCAATGCATTTTGTTGTTTTCGATTACATGAAAATCACAATAAAAAGTTTTGAAAAAGAAATGGAGGAAGAGAAGGTACGGGTTGAATCGCCTGATCAAACAGTGCATTGAAACGAAAAAAGCTTAAGTCCAGAGACTCTCTCAACACCTGAATGCTACCTGCTTGGGAGAAAGATACTGAAGCCGCCTTAGGTCTGACACGAGATTAAGGCTCTGACTCAAAGAGTACAGCAGAGTAAATGCAGGAATCCAATAGATCTAGTGATGTTGGGTTTGGCCTGAGCTCAAAGGACTGCCAGACTAGAAAATAAATATTGCTTCCCCAGAGGAGCCTCCACACCACATACCTTGCTAGAACACTGGATAGGTAACAGGACTCTAGGGACTGAAGCTTCCTAATACTACTGATAAAAGATACAGTAACTGGACAAAAGGTCTTCTAAGAGAAGCATTTCAAGTCACACTAGGCCATGGGATTGAAACATCAGTGCGACATCTAGCAAGGTCTAGACACATATCCCAAATAATTGCAGGGCAACTGATGGAATGAAACATTTGCAGTATTCCTGTTAAGTGCCTTTTAAACCCATCGTTGACGGTGAAGAAGGGGCATGCAGGCGCAATAGTCACAAGGTAGGTCTTGAAAGTGTCCAGCTAGTTGCCGGATTAGGCAAGGATTTTAGAGACTAACATGACATGATCCACCAAGTTTATGAACTAGTCGAGATCGCTTTAGGTAGTTCTAAAAGAACAACTTTAGCCACTAGCTTCTATGCTGTGATCTGATGGCACACTTACTGGCATCTACTTGGATGTCCAAGTTCACTGAGGACAGACCAAAGTTAACAAATACTAAATTCTCAGAAGCCAGGTGCTCAAACTAAAAGATGGTAAGGAGAGGTGCAAAACTTTCTCTTGCACATAGATGGTGTCCCTCATTTATGGCGATTGATTTGTTCTCTAGGAAGAAGATATAGAGGTGTGAAATAGTACTTGATAGCATCAAGGTATAGCCACCTGAGCTAAAATGTGCACAGAGCTGGTCTGGATTCTCTATAGGAATATCTGAATTAAAGGTGTTGAAGGAAGGATATACAGAAACCTTTATCTTCAACTACATACTAGGTCACCTCTGCCCAGCTAGCTAAAATGGTTGTCTGGATGCTACAAGCATTAAAGCCTGACTTCAGTGCTTCATAAAGTTCCCACATTCATGAGAGTTAAAATACCTGCTCATTCTAGGACGCTTTCTGGTCATTAATAAGCTCAACATAATTGCCCACTTCCACAGTACCCTTCCAAGCTGGCAAAGGAGGTTACCCCACTTTATTACAGAGTAAAATGTATAGCCTTCATGGCCAAACACACCACAATCTTGAGTACAGGAAAGAAGGATTTGAGGGTAAAAAATTTGGTATTGTGCTCCAACAAGTTTATGTGGATGGACAAATCTGGTTCGTCCAACAAGCCACAAAAAGTGTATTGGATTCCCCACCATAAAACTGGGAGCACGTCCTCACCATCACATAACTAGTACAAAGACTGGATGAATATGGGCTGGCTTGGAAAGACTTCCAAGTAACTGACACCCTGCCTTTCCCCTCTGGAACACCAGGGAGACACATGAAGCTAGGAATGGGTGCCACCCAATTCAAGAGCCTGTGGTCTCAAATTCAATTGCCAATATAGTCTCATTCTTAAATGGCCCAAAGTTGGTCTAATAGCAGATATTCCTCGGTAAGGAAGGTTTTTTCAAGTCTGCATACAGAAAGTTACATATAAAACTGATTTTCTTTTAGAGAATCAGGAAGGATTTTATGGCATGACACGGAGGCCAATATTATGCAATCTCCTTTATTGCTTAGCTCACAGCAGCAACAATGAAAGGATCTAGAACTATAATGAACAGTCTAGATAGGTATATATTGCATGTGCACGTAGTCCAGATTTTCAGCCCAGCAGGCTGTGAAAAATCTAAATTTTACAAGTTCTTTTCTTTGACAGCCCAAGACTGAATATGGTCCTGGTCTTTAGAGCAGGACTGGTATCTGATAGCTCCCTTGACAAACTAGTGATTAATTGTCCAGAGCTGAAGAAAAGGCAGATCGTAATGTAGGCTTGTGGACGAGGGGGACATTCATGCTAAAGGGCATCACTTTGTACTAGTTGTGTTAGTTCCACTAAATAGCTGAGATAACTCAGGACCGGTACATCAAAGTAGGCATCCTTCAGACCACTGAACACAGCAGGTTGTTGTTTAGGAAAGTTGACAGGAGCTTGGCTAAAAGTTAGAATGTTTAACTTTTAGAAAAAGGAACTTGTTGAGCTTGTAGAGATCTATGATGTGGCCTTCAACTCATGAAACCATTTTCTGAAAAGGAATCGGTAAGAACTTCTTTGCCAACATTCCCATTAAAGAAAAATAAGTTGATTTACTTTCTCTTGCACTTCTAACTTTGGTTTTAAAGACTTCAGCCTGTTATTCTGCACATGGAGTAAAATGTTTGTTGTTCTTGTTGCTGTGTTGATTAGAAATGTGATTATCAGCAGTTTTGCTTGCTGCCTCGTTCGCTATGTAGGACTTGTACTTCTCCTGGGCATAGCTCAGAAGCAAGGATCTTGCACCTGAAGCAAAGAGATCCAGAAGAGAGTAAACCCTTGTCGATAAAGAATCTGATACGAGGTGGGAGGTGGCCAGTATTTCTGGATCCTTTAGTGCTCCGGTATCATAATTACCTGCCAAAGCAAGCAGAGGAGGAATGGGTGGCAGAGGGAGGGGGGCATAACACTTTGGAATCTGTAATGACTGTAAAATCTTTCCCTTGGAGGCCGTGGAGTAAAATAAGCACCTTGAGGCAAAGGGGGAAGGGTAGCGAATGTAACAGAATCACTCATAACGCAGGGAGAAGGTATCAAGCCTTCTCAGTTTCCTTTTGTTATCAGACTCTTTTCTAACTGTCTCAATCAAGATACAGGTTCAACTGTAAGAGAGGTGTCAGGAATTGTTTGTAATTTTGTTTGTAAACAGATTTTATTAAGCATTTCTGCATTTGCATACTGTAACAACACAATCATTTAGTTTTGTTTCATTGCTCTCATTTGGTGCATGTGCAGCTAATTTGTATAGTCCAAAGCGGTTAAAACTATAACATTAACTTACGTCCCACACCTCCTCTAAGTCATCTTGACAGTAGGTCTTGTGTGAGGGGCTGGGTCCAAGTGTGTTATAGGTTTCCTATTTGAGTGCACAGGGTGAAGTGGTGTATTTTTAGTGAAGTGCCAACCTTATGCGGTTTCTCTTTCATCCTCCGAGGTTCCTAGGTCTGGATATTCGAGGTTGTGTACGAAGGTCCCCCAGGCCCTAGCTATCTCTATGCGCCGTAGTCCTCTCAGATGCTCGCATTAAGTTTGCATCCCTCATATCCTGTCCATTTCATGAGTTCTTTGCGCCAGGTGGTCAACCTGGGTCCCCCCCTTCAATTTCCAGTTCCTTTTTGCCAGAATATATGCCAGGTCTTGGAATTTGCTAGTGACTTTCGTTTTTGCCAGATGGGGAAACTAGCCCAATAGGCAATAAGCCGGCAAGCATGGCAGCTCCCTATCTATCTATCACCGTCTGTACAACGCCTTCCCAGAATCCTGTAGCTGAGTCAGTCCCAGAACATATTTAGGATGTGGGCCTGGAGTGTGCCGCATCGTGGGCAAACCGCTTTTCTACTTGGAAATATCTGCTTATGCGTTCGGGGGGTCAGGTATGCTCTATGCAGGACATAATAGTTTATCAGCCTGAATCACGCATTTTTGGATACTTGTGGTGTCCCAACCAGTATATTATCCCATTCTTTGGCCGGGATTGGTATACCCAAATCCCCCTCCCACTGGAGTCACTGCTTTTCTAATGGACGTAGGCCATCTGCGTGGAGCACTCTGTATAGGCAAGACACAGCTTTGATTGTGCCTGCTATTAAGGCCATATAGTAGCAAGCTGCTGTGATGGGGGTTCCGTGTTTCCAGTTCTCAAGCTAGGAGTCAGGCGTTGGACAGAACTTATGAGGCAGCAAGAGAGGACACCTACCGGAGGAGGGACCCTGCTAGGCTCTAATCCCCAGTGCAGCTCCATCCACCAAGGGCATTAAGACAGCAAACTGAGACTAGATCTCCTAATTTGCATTAGCGACAGAAATAATAATTTGGTTCTATCTTACCGAACAGGCAAGAAAAGGCCATCAATGCCGAGAAGGGAAGTGGGAATTTACCAGACAGTAAAGCAACATCTCTAGAGTTGATAAGGGTTTGGTCCTTGGGAGGCTAAAACAAGTTACTAAAGGGCAGTGAGGGAGATAAGGCTGCCACATGGGGGTACTGTCCACTAGCATAAAGGGCACTTTATACACTTTATACACAGCCCAGTAACTGAGACTCTGTACTCACCATCGTCACCATGTGGACCTCACCAATGTGGAAATCATGGACCTATCTCCGCTCCTCTTCCCTGCAAGTCATCATGCTAGTAGTTTTCCTGCCTTGTTGCCCACATCGTACAGGTTGTACTGTTTGAACCTATAGAATACCCAGCTCCTGGTGCAGCAGGGCTCGATTGTCATCTCTTCTTTTCTATATTTGGGAAGCTATATGATCACCCTGGTGTTGGACCTATTGGGCCTACAACGTTGCCAGTGTGGCCCCTAGTTCCTTAGTCTCTCTATCCTTGCCTTTTCTCTTCCAGGCTACGAGCGTGATAAGGTGGCCCTATATCACCATTTTGAACGTCTCCAATAAGCAGAGGCTTCTGCAGCTCATATGGCTTGAACATATAGTTCTGTACCCTCCTGAGCAAACCTCTTGGTCTGCCAGGCTGTCTGCCCCCATGGGTCTAGTCACCAGTCCAGGGTGGTGCTGGGAGCAGTGTGCGTTAGCGGCAGACTCAAAAGTTGCATGGTCAGAGATGCCCCATGGAAGGTATTTGATCTCTTCACAGCACCCTAGGAGGAATGCCAGGATCAGGAATTAATCTAGGCATGACAAAGATTGTATGGCATTAACATCAAATAAGTACTGTCGCACCACTAGGTCCCTGGCCCGCCAGGGATCCGTCAGACCAATGGCTGTCAGGAACATGGTCAGCCTGGAATCTTCCCAGGGAAAGCTAGGGTTGACTCGGGGAGGGGAAAGACGCATTGGCAACCATAGGATGACTGAATGAGAGTCCATAGGCACACTGTACCAAATCTTGCCATGTCGTACACACTGAGGCACAGACACACTGAGGCACAGATGCACCTCACAATCCGCTCTTAGAATGTAAAGGGGCTAGGGAACAAATAAGAGGGATGGTCCTGAAATACTTGGCATGGTGGGCTCCAGACCTAGTCCTGCTGCAAGAAACCCGCACACTGGGCAATAACTGAGTGTCTACGAAGGGGCAAATATACACTCTTAGCCCATTCGAGGTGCTCCACAGGCTCCCGTGGAACATGTAAAAAGTCGCTGTCGTATATGGTTACACAGACCTGGTTAGAGCCACAGGGTTGCTAGGCAGCAGTGGGATAATTAGTTTATCTTTTCATTTGATGGACTAAGATAGAAGACCAAGTCTTGAAACTTTCAGATTATGCAATCTTTGCCATTTGCAGATCATGAAATAAGAGCCCTGGTCCGAACAAAATGTTTTGATGAAACAGAGCATATGAATGAATTGAAGCGAATTTGCTACTTCATAGACAATTCTAAGAGTTCTTTGCTTGTAGTTGCCAGCATCTGCAATACAGCTGATTTTTTTCCTCAAACAGTACTTTGATAATTATTTGTGAATGTGACACCAACACATTTGACAGTTGGTAGAAGCTGGTCTTTTCTCTTTAGTGCCACGTACTCCTCTTAATGCAATCACAAAAAAAGTAATACAATAAAAGTTAAAGAACCTAACAATGATGTTTCTAAAATTAAACCAAATCTGCCAACTATTTCATGTGGATTTGTATAATATACTTAGCAGAGAAGCCTTTATTGGACATGGAAAGAAAATAGCAGAACTCTGTACCTGAATAACGCCTTTCTCTGACCGAGTGTATAAAGTGTTCCGGGAGTTGTCAATGGCAATTTGGACTATAGGGTCTAGGGAAACAAAATCAAAATGTAAACTTCAAATAAATCTCCTTTTAAAATGCTGGGTCCCTTCCCTCCCCCCATCACACCACAACATAATCCTGTGGTCATCAAAATCAAGGAAAAGGGTAATATACAAACAATCACTTTTGATAATAAAATCGCGCCATTCTGGGTGCATGCATAAAGGCAGGGCTGGGAACAGAGATAAAAGATCTGCAACAGGTACAATTGTAGTGATAATAATTTTCTTTATCAACAAGCTCTTAGTACCAACCGTCCTCAGAGAACGTAAACTGCAGCACTGATGGGACAAGGAAGGAGAGGGTGCTCTTCGAGTGATTTATTTTCCTGCAGCGCTGGCTGAACCACCCGGTTTCTGCCTTCAAGGGGAAAAAAGACAACGGCGTGGCATATGAACTTATACGAATATTTTCCATGTCAGAAAAAAAATATTCACAACTCATCGCTAAACTCTCCAGCAGCAGAACTTTTAGAAGACACTCCACTACTCAAGCTTTCACACGAACAGTTTAAGGTAGAGGTATTCACATACACCCTGCATAACTAAGGCACAACACCACTTATTTGCTCTGTGCTCTACTATAGCGTGATATTTTACTGAGCAATTACTAGGCCAGTTCAGACGCCAGATTCTGAGCTGGTCTGTCTCCAGTGCTACAATTGTTTCTGAAACTTGAATATCAAATGTATTGGTGCTGTAGGTAAGCATCATTACGTTTCTTCATCGTCCAACAAGCCTCAAGCCGTTCGCTGTATGAATAGTTAGTGAAACATGAGGCACATATATGTAGCGCGCAGAAGACATACAGACAAATGATCAGTGTCTGGGAAGGGAAGGCTTGACAGAAGCAAAACTGGACTGCAGCGGGCTGTGCTTTATTTTCTTTCAGACTGAGGATGCTTACAGATCAGGCTCCTAGGGAGTATGACTGCTTCCACTGCGACTCAGGTCGCTCTGTGTGACCGTCACAGCCAGTCAGGAGCTGCAGAGTGTCTGCGACTTCATCACTGATTGTTGAGGCCGAAGCGGACCGAATCGGTGTGTGAAGCACGCGCTGAGAGTCCGGGATTAAGGTGAGGCTTTCGAGATGCACATAGGGCTCCTGAACAGCATTCACTGGAAGTGGTCCATGATGCAGTTTTAATTTTAGAAATTTACAGGGTCACCCTCACATTAAATTTTCGAAGGTTCCAGATTCCAACAATTCAGTAAAACCAGACCCTTATAATAATGTGGGGTTTGAAGAGGACCCAGTGATCACAGTTGAACGTTTTAGATCAGTAATTAAGCATTATTAAAACAAGCATTTGCAATGCAATAGGTCTCGCCTTTCAATCAATCAATCAAGCAAATTTGTATAGCGCGCTACTCACCCGTTAGGGTCTCAAGGCGCTGGGAAGGGGGGGGGGGGGGTCCCTACTGCGCGAACAGCCAGGTCTTGAGTGGTTTCCTGAAGGAGAGATGGTCCTGGGTCCGCCGTAGGTGGGTGGGAAGGGAGTTCCATGTCTTGGCCGCCAGGTAGGAGAAGGATCTTCCTCCGGCGTTGGCTTTGCGGATTCGTGGGACGGTGGCGAGGGCGAGGTTGGCGGATCGGAGCTGGCGGGTGGGTGTGTAGAGTGTGAGGCGGCTGTTGAGGTAATTGGGGCCCAGGCGGTGGAGAGCCTTGTGTGCGTGGGTGAGGAGTCCGAACGTGATCCTCTTGCTGACAGGGAGCCAGTACAGGTCTCTCAGATGGGCAGAGATGTGGCTGTGACAGGGGATGTCCAGGATGAGTCGTGCAGAGGCATTCTGTATGCGCTGGAGTCTTTTCTGGAGTTTGGCTGTGGTTCCGGCATAGAGGGTGTTCCCGTAGTCCAGTCGGCTGGTGACGAGGGCCTGGGTGACCGTCTTCCTGGTTCCGGTGGGGATCCATCGGAAGATCTTTCGGAGCATGCGCAGAGTGTTGAAACAGGTTGACGAGACGGCGTTGACTTGTTTGGTCATCGAGAGAGAGGAATCTAGGATGAAGCCTAGGTTGCGTGCATGGTCCGTTGGCTTGGGGGCGGTGCCCAGGGCCGGGGCCCACCAGGAGTCGTCCCAGGCGGAGGGAGATGGTCCGAGGATGAGGACTTCCGTCTTGTCTGAGTTCAGTTTCAGACGGCTGAGCTTCATCCATTCCGTGACGTCTTTCATTCCTTCCTGGAGGCTGGCTCTGGCGGTGGTGGGGTCGTTGGTGAGGGAGAGGATCAGCTGGGTGTCGTCAGCGTAGGAGATGATGTTACGGTTGTGTTGGCGTGCGATGGCTGCGAGGGGGCTCATGTAGACGTTAAAGAGGGTGGGGCTGAGAGAGGATCCTTGCGGGACGCCGCAGATGACTTCGGTGGCCGCGGATCGGAACGGGGGGAGGCGGACTCTCTGGATTCTTCCGGCGAGGAACGAGATGATCCACTCCAAGGCTGTTCCTTGGATTCCAGTGTTGTTGAGGCGCTGTATCAGGGTGCGGTGGCATACGGTGTCAAAGGCTGCTGAGAGGTCCAGGAGGATGAGGGCAGCTGTTTTCCCGTTGTCGAGAAGGGACCTGATGTCGTCGGTAGCTGCGATGAGGGCGGTCTCGGTGCTGTGGTTTGCTCGGAAACCGGACTGCGAGGGGTCGAGGGAGCCGTTTGTCTCGAGGAAGGCAGAGTGTTGTTTGTAGACGGTCTTCTCGATGACTTTGGCAGGAAAAGGGAGGAGCGAGATGGGGCGGAAGTTCTTGAGGTCCGTTGGGTCCGCGGTGGGTTTCTTCAGGAGGGCGCTGAGCTCGGCATGTTTCCAGCTCTCCGGGAAGGTGGCGGATGCGAAGGAGCTGTTGATGATGTCTCGGAGTTGGGGTGCGATGATGGAGTCGGCTTTGTCGACATACAGGGAGAGCGTGAGATGAGGGAACAGGTGGCAGAGGGAGAGAGAGGGTTGGCCACACAGATGGGGGAGGGGAACAGGGAAGGGATAGAAAAGAAGGGACGAGGGAGGAAATTTACAATATTTTCATAAAAAGTGTTAAATCGTTTAAAATGAGGAAGATGGTTAGATGGAGGCACAAAGAAGGGCAGATGTAGAGAGACCAAGGAGGAGCCGAGGAACAGGTAGGAAGGAAGGAGAAAGGTGAGGTGCACAAATGAGAGTTAAAAAAAAAAAAAATCGAAGACGGGAGAGGGGTGAGAGACTAAAGAGGGATAAAAAAGAGGGAGGGACATATGCAAGTGGGAAGCAAAGTGCAGAGAAGAAGGGGTGACAGAAGACAGTGAAAGGTGTAAGAGTCGATGGGGTGTGAAGAGGTTGCGGACTATGAACGAAACAGAATGAATGGAGAGAGGAGGGTCAGAATGTAAGCTAAAGGAGTAAAATAGAAAACGGAGGAGGAAAGAGGGCAAGGGAAGATGAAATGCAGAGGAGTAGAACTGACGGAAAGGAGACACATGGAGAGGAAGAGGGAGGGACTATGGTGCTGTAAAATGGGAGTGATTACGAACAAGGAAAGAGGAGAGAGTGCGATCGAAACAGGGTAGGAAGAGAAACCTGGGAGTACAAGGAAGAGGCTTCCGGTCCCGGCGCACTGGCCTGTCGGAAGTGAGAGGAAGAGGGGATGGAAAGGGCGAGCTACGAGGTGGGACAGCAAGAGAAGAATGGAAAGTACAAGAGATAAGTGGATAGTGGGTGTGAGGGGGAAGGCCGGGGAGACTGAACAACAAGCGTGCGCACCTCTCGCTGAAATTTTAAAAAAAGCATCAACTGAGAGTGCTGCGTGCGTGCAGTCTGGTAATTTTCAAGCACTGCACTTGTGCTTTTGGCGCGCCCCCGCAAGGTGGATGCCGCCACAAGTTCGAGTGTGTGCTTGAAATTGACCAGAGCCACGGCTAAAGGGCTCCTATGCAGCGCATGCGCACTGCGTAGGCGAGACCTAAAAAGGAATACTCGCAGAAACACTGACTGGGAAGTCAGCATTTAGAACTGAATGAAAAGAATTGTATATGTATGTAACTCATGTGTCCTTCAAAAAGCCTAAAGTGTTTAGTACAGTAAGGAAAGTGGATGCCAAAAAAGGGAATAGTTCACACAACAAAAAGATTCCCATTTCACAAAATGTTCACTCTTTGTTTGGTTCCTACACAAACGATGATAAAGACAAAGTGTCCATAACACTGTTGAAGTGTGATGTTAATCATGGTGCATTTCAAAGATAAAATGCTCATATGAGAATACAAAAAATAACTGTGTGTATAGGTAGAAATGGGTTTAAACAATCTTGCTAAACATTCTAGTACAAACTTGTGACCACTAAAGTTCAACAAAAAAAACAGAGAAGTATACAGTGTGAGAGAATAGTCATCTGTTAAACTAGCAGGTTTACTCAGGATTTCACAGAACCGTATTAGTTATGGGCTACCCTAGCCCCATAATCTTTACCCAATTATTATTTCATTGGAGATGCATATCCATCGGTAGCAATATCGGAAATGTTACCAGTTATCAACAAAAACTAAGATTGAATAATTCCTCCCCTTATCTCAGGGGCTTTAATGATACTGTCTATCTGGAATAAATGTCTACTTACAGCATGAGTTATGTGTACATAGTTAATTTATGTTTAATTATATTCTTATGTATATGTTTAATTATAAGTTGTATACAGCTTAAGAGGTTACACTACAAACAGTAGTCCTGGCACCAGATAATCCTTAAACAAAAGGCTCTTTCGTCGCTGTACTTACATCCTTGCCCAAAGTTGCCACAAAATCTCTGAGCAGATCTAACTTTGTAATTTGGAAGCAGCTTTTATATAATCCAGCTAGGCACCCTATCCACTCCAATCTATGACTCATCTTATGCTTCTTCCCTCGAAACAGCAGCCTCCTATTGCCATATTCTGAACACGCTCCCTTTCATTCTCATCCTCCTTGCATTAAGTGCGTTGTCACCGAGTAATCCAAAATTTTACATGAGTCCTCTTAAATCAATGGCAAGGATATATTAGACAACAGGCATTTAAAACGGAGCTATGGATCATAACATTCACACACAGCAAAAGAACGGGCATCAAGGGGTTGTGATATCCTTTCAATGATGGCACGTGCCAGTATATAATTTTCCATATACAGTCTGAAGCCTGGGGATATTGTATGATGTCGGTCTGCAGGAAGACGGTATAAACACATTTCTAATATGCAGAGAAAGCACCCGCAATTTAACTAGGGTTTGTCCTCAAAGTAATCAATGTACATGCACGTTTACTATGGGTAAAGTCTTGTTTTGCTAAAGAGAATCTAAGCAAGACCTCAGAGGACCGTCACAATGTATACACAATGTCATTATTAATAAGGCTTCTCAGACAAACGTAGACATTTCATACACATTCTGAGCCATATGAGCCCCTTGGGGAGTCTAATGGTTTGAAAGAAACTGTCACAAGAATAAAACATCATGTAAATAAACCAAAGGCCACTCCTGAATGTTTCTATCCCATCACAACAAACCTTACCTGATAAGCCACTTCATAGAGGCAGCCATCTTTTCCAGCCAAGAAAATACGGCCATTATCATTTGACGTTATAGTCAGAAGATATGTATTGTCAGTTGGAAGTGAATATAGTGGATCTGGAAGAAGCTGCATTCCACCCGACAAGCTGTCATTCAGATTTACACTACCTGCCATAAGACAAAAAATACACAAGAACATAAACCTTTTGAGTGTGTCAAACATCATTACTAATACATTCTTGTTGTTATGTAACTACTACACAAAACAAATTTGGCAGTAATGGCCCAACCCTCGTACTAGTCCATGGTTCAATAATAAATTAACTTTGGTGCTTAACCCCGAGGTCCAACTGTCTGAGACCCTCCTAAGTTACACTTTACACAAAATCACAAATACGAATTTATATAGTCCTTGATAATTTTATCTAGATATAATTCACAGAAATTCAATCTGCCCATGATGTTATGGCAACAAAATCATTCGCGTTCAGTCCATCCAATAAATTCCAAGCACCATTAACAGGAAAAATGATAGTGAAATGTAATCCTTCAATCTTCTTTTTGTCTTATAACAAACATTTCAGCCTAGCCAACGCGTTTCGTCCCTTAAAAGGGAGATAATCAGGGATCACTTATGGGAAATGTCATGAGTAAAATATCAGCAGTACAACTCTTTTCAGTATAAAATGTAATTGACAGGTATTATCTGCTGTTAGTTTCACACTGACCTAGATTTACTGGCAACACTTCACTCTTTCATAATTTGAAAACTAGCACCTGCAGGGTTGTATTTGTGAGTTTAATTATGCAACTAACTTTTAAAAAAGAAAACCTAAACTACGAAATTAATCTTTCATGTAATGCAGAGATCTCAAGAAGCACCACGTCATTTGCGAATAGTTTACCCAATCCTGATTTCGGTCTTCTGACTACAGTACTTGTAATTTAGCTTTTTCCACTACAAGTCCAAGCCTACAAGTGCCACAATGCAAACAAGCATTAGCATAGTTAATATGTCTCACCTCTAGGAACCTCTAGCTCTGCAAATTGCTTTTGGCGGTGCTGTACAGAGCCGGAAGGCTGGCAAGCAGCGTCCCAAAAAAGAATTTTTTAAAAAGCGAAACGGCAGTAACATCATTCTGATGACACAAGCACCCATCCGAACACATGCACACCAGCAAAGTAAAGCAAGTACAATTCGCCTTACATTTTAATTTACTGATCCAAGATGAAGGAACACTACTTGGACTGGAAAATTAAAAAACTTACGATTATTTAGCACCAAAGCGCCTCCAAAAACAGGCATTTGCAATGCAATAGGTCTCGCATTAATTAAGTTTGAGCTATTTGCATTGCTAAGTATTGCAACACCAATTGCAACAAAAGTCTATTTATTTATTTATTTAGTGTTTTCTATAGCGCAAACATCCAACATTTGAAGAATTCCATTCATCGCAACATTCAACAAGCATTTGCAATGCAATATGTCTCGCAGCATTAAAGTTTGAGGTATTGGCATTGTATATGACAATGTGTTGCATTAAATTTTTAGCAAAGTCTGTATTGGTGTATAAAGATGATAGCGATGGAGTGGGGGATAGACTGCTAGTTTTGCAGTTATAAGCATATATTGTAAGTATGTGTTTTTATGATAAAATGTGTGTTGTGTGTGTAGTTGTATGTGGTAGTTTGTGTGCTTGTATGTGTGGTAGTGTGTGTGGTTATGGTTGTGTGTGTGTGGTTGCATGTGTGTGTGTGTCAAGGGACAAACACATTACAAGTTGGCGTTTCTATATTGAAATACGTAGCTAACAATGTAACTTTGTATGCAAGAGTTTGTTCTACATTGGTCTACCAAAGGACACTCTTGTTGTTACTGTTACCGCCAGCATTCAGTGAAGGGCAGAACCTACTAACCAAACCACCCTCTCACAGCCCTACCAGGCCCCTTGAAAGAAATTTTTCAAAAACGACAGACCAAAATGGTGAATTTTACAGCACATTTTTAATTACATATTCAAATTGTATCAACTTTCAAAGCACAGTAAACAGTAGATGATGACCTTAAAGAACATCAGGTTACCCACCCAGTCATATGTATCCATAGGCATTCTATCAGAGAGCACCAAAAATAGACACAAGTAGTGAATCAGAGAGAACAAAGTAAAAGTGAGACCAACCCCCACATGGTGTGTAGCGAGCAAGCGCCGTGAGCAACCACTAGGGGGAGTTTGGGGGATTGAACTTCTCTTCTGAAAGAGAAGAGTTTCTGGGACAGCCAGCGGACTGTGTGAGATTTTAACCAATGCTCCAATTTACAGACTAAAGATGAATAGAATGATATCAACATGGGAGCGTACAAGATCCACACGCGGGCAAAACTGACCTCTCCTTTGCTAACCTGTCTAAAATGATGCCTAGTCAGCTAATGAACTCTCAGTGGCATGAGGTAACTCCAGTGCCTGTGTGGGGATGGGCAGGAATGTCGTGGAGGCAGGCTGGGGAGAGAGGGCCGGAAACACGCCTTCAATCTAGGGGTCTATAAGGAAGCAACGCGAAATAATGTCCCGACTGGCAATGTCAATTACTGGAGACACATAACCATTGGGGTCTGTATAAGCAACGGCCCCGTCTTAAAGTAATGTAGGAGCCCTATTGACTTATACAATTAAAATAGAAATAACTGCTGAAAATGTCACAATCCTGGGCAGTTTCCACGTCCTTGCATTTTATTAACTCCTCTTATGTTAGCAAAGGTGATCTGGGCTATGACATCACATGGGCCACTGGAATTATTCATGTGGAGAGGGTAAAATTATGCAGCCGTAGTGTCATGGCTGGTGATGGTGTCAGACTCTTGCCTAGTCAGCAGCAGAGGTAAATCTTCCTGTTGCTGTAGTGAGTGTCTCCAAGTTCAAATAGTAACAACTGAACATTGATTCGACGAATTCCAACGTACCCTATCTCCAAGACCAGGATGGCGTGTCAAGTCTGAAACAGACATCGGATTACAATATTGATTACATGGCCCTTCTCAAGGAAATCCCTCTCCTAACAGATGCCATTTCGCAGTTAAGATAACATGAAAAAGAGAGAGGGGAGTAACTTTCCCAAGCTCACACTTAAACTTCTGCTGCTGTCTCTGGGTTTATTCCCTTAATCGACACACTTCACCTCCCATTTTTAGAAATCAGTTTAAGACTGAGCACAAAATTGCGTGATTCCTGTCTCTCACTGAATCTGTAACATTTTTTGCTACTCTGTTGTTTATTGTATATCTATATGGCACAGACATGCGTAAGTACATTTCAATGTCAATAATATAAAACTTTGTTACTGGAGTACTTCTGATTACAGTAGGTAAAGGCAGCGTGGCGCTTTGATGATATTCAGAGAACACTCGGTTTCTGTTTTACCCTTTTTAAATTAAACCGATGGATGATCAGATCATCATGTGTTGTTTCTTTTTACAATATCACCCCGATTACAATCAACACATTTTCCAACCCCTGCCACACTCTCAATGAATCCTGCGGAAGACACAGGAGTGGCGTTTTTACCATGCACCAGTGATTACTGAATAGAAGTCTGGGGGAGTGAGTGAGAGCAGGGAGCCATCATTACTTCAACCACTCACCTGCAGCCTGCAACACTCCAAAATCAGACTCCACCTCCCCTTGTAAATACCACTTCTGATCTAAGATGCTGCCTTCAGAGTGTCATACTAGGGTCTACCGCCAGAGGCCGCTCTTTCCCCCAGTGTTAACTACTTGTCACCTTCCTCCTCTATGATGGGGCTCACTAAAATAACTCACTTGAAGCGACCATTCTGCCTCTCGGGTACCTCCATTGTTCCAGAGCGGATTGAGTCCTCCGAGGCCATCACTTCCGGGAATGTAGACCCTGGAGCAGGGATGGGAGCGTCTCAGGATGAACCCTCAGGCGTCCAAGGTAACAGTGCACCAGCAAATCACCACTTCAGAGTAGAATTATCTTCATTCAAGTGCCCGTTTTCCATGTTCACTATTCCAAGTTTGGTGTTTAGAACTCAGACAGGCAGCAGTTGTGTGACGCTGGAGGGGACGTTTTTAGTGATGCATGGTCCAGAGGAATGCTGGGACTTGTAGTCTTTTCTACCATCGATTGTAGTTCCACAGGGGACTTATTATGTCAATGTCCTGCATCAGAGTGGCTTTCTGGCTCAGCAGCTCTGCTCAGTCATTCTCTGCCACTGATGATTGTGCCCAAGGAGGGAAGTCCAAAGCCGCCCTATTGTTGTACCACAGCTCACAAGTTTTACAGATCCGTGCATGACTAATTAGTGTAGTCGAGTTTTTCCATCAATCTCTGGCAATTGCAGTCTTATCAAACCTAATCTAAAAACAATACTACAAGTCCCAGAATTCTATGACAAATGCGGGGCTGAACGAACTAGTTCACCCGTGACCTTTGGAACTTCTCATCAACGATCTAGATTTCTTAATTTGTAGCCCGCAGCACTCTGCAGGCTGTGACCCCTAAACCCAGACATTAACTCGCCCTACAAGCCAGCCTGTAATTTGCTGTGCTATTTGACTATGGTACCAGCAAGTTCTCAGGCAGAGGCTGGGGTCAAGGTGGTGATTGAGGAAAAATGTGCAATCAAAATTTCTGAATGAATATACAAATATCAGCAGGTGCAAATTATTACTGAGTGTTTTTACAAATCTGAAAGAAAATGTACGAGGATATTGCTGTTTTCGGGGAAATTGAGTCAGCGTGTCATTTACCGGAGCCGCTCCAGACACTTGGCACATTATGAACAATACTTGGACTCGGAGGCGCTTTGTGAAGCGGGGTATTCTCAATAATCCCCGGCGTGGCACGCAGCCTTCTGTAAGATCTTAAGAGTTTACTTTCTCGTTGCTCAAATGGGTGCAATACTAATTTCTGATATTTATATGTTGCTGTCGTCTTGCGAGAAAAACGTCAGTCACTCATAATTACTGAACTTATGAAAATGTCACACACATAGCAATCTGAAACCTTGGCAGCTATGGGCAGGCTCTAGCTGACGACTCCGAGGGACTCCGAGAGGCCTCATGTGACATACAGAGCTGTGCTGTGCATATACGGTCAGTGGTAGGTAACTTAACACTGACCATATATGCACAGCACAGCTCTGTATGTTACACACTGTGGTAACGCGGTCGGATTGGAATCACTCAGGCCTGGTCCCTCGGTCCAGACCACCACGCCCCGCCCGCCAACTTCAGTGTTTGTGATTGTGAATACATTAAAGACAGTCAATGAGTGATTAATAATGAATCTAATGATGATTAAAAGTGATTGTCGGTACGGGGGCCAAGGCGGAAAAAATACACTTACTCACTCACGGACCACGGTCACGGGTCGGGCCGGCTCCTTCTGTTGGTGGCACTGGCAGACACAGGACAGGAGGGCTACTTCCAGGGGCGGGCGGGCAGCGGCCTAGCCACCACAGTACAATAATTAAATTATGGTGGCCGCTCCGGTCCTCTCCTGGTTGGCTCTCGTCACTCGTCGTGCTGATGATGGCTGCAACCTGTAGGGCACACTGACTGCGCAGTTTTCATTGCCCACTATGCAATGCGCATGCGGGAACATCAGTTGCACTCTAGGCAACTGCGCTCAGACGCGCCGGAGGAGGCAGGGCATGACTGCGCGCTGCGCACAGGCACCTCCCTCCTCCCTCCTGAAACGCTTCCGCTTTTTTTTAGGTTGCACTTCAGTGTGCAAATACACCGCCGATCAATCAGGCTTGTTGTTGCTGCTGCAGTATGGGCGGTGCGGCAGGCCTGCTGAACTTGGAGACGGAGTCTAAGACTGAGTGAGTAGTAGACTGGAGTCGCACTCAATCTCAGACACGACGACACACACGCACCTGTGTGACACGGACACTGACACACACTGCCGCTGTGACGGTCGGGTCGGACCGAAAAATCGGCCCTCACTCAAAAAACCGACCCTCTGATCCAAAACCGTCCCCACACCTCTCCAGCCTACCGGGAGATTGCCAGGTGCCCGAAAGCACCAGTCTGGCCCTGACGGAAGCTGAGCAGAGCTCGGGCACCTGGAAAAGGTGGTTGACGAACAAGGTCGGGCAGACTTCCTCCGGCGGCGCCATGGGCAGCAAGGACGACGAGTACGACTATCTCTTCGAGCGAGTACCTCCCGGGAGCCGTCGCGTATTGTTTCCGGTGAACAGGCCGTTGGTTGAGACCCTCGTGCGCTCGCGCAGCTCCCTTTGCGTGGGGTGCACGCGCGGAGAGGAGGGGGGGGAGGAGGGGGGGGGAGGATTGGGGGTGCTCGTGGCTGTGTGTGCTCATGGTATAGGGTCCTGGGAAGCTTGATTCCGGTCCAGGGAAGACATGGCTTGGCAGTTCAGGCTGGACTGTTCCCATGAGGCACAGGGTCAGACTGATTTGCATATGGCCATGTCTGAACTGGGGTGGCGGAGTGAGCTAAAGAACGGTGATGGATTACACCCAGATCAGTAGACTGGGGGTGAGTGTTTGTATTGTCAACGCTCCGTCCATCACCACCTTTGGTTTTTCTTTGTTCGCCCTAAATTGGCAGGGTATGCTCAGACGTGAGTCCCTTGCTCACTTTGCCACTGGATTCAAGCAAGCCCGGCTGAAGACGGCTGTAATGCCAGAAACCGGTCCTGGGAAGCTTGATTCCGGCCCAGGGAAGACATGGCTTGGCAGTTCGGGCTCGACTGTTCCCATGAGGCACAGGGTCAGACTGATTTGCATATGGCCATGTCTGAACTGGGGTGGCGGAGTGAGCTAAAGAACGGTGATGGATTGAACCCAGATCAGTTGACTGGGGGTGAGTGTTTGTATTGTCATCGCTCCGTCCATCACCACCTTTGGTTTTTCGTGGTATACATGGCATGCTCGTGGTTCTGTTCATCCCTTACATGAGTATATAAATGCACCCGGTGGTATGCACTGTAGTGGATACCCCTCAGCGCTCCAAAATAATTATGTACGGGCACCGAGGGGTATGCACTGCACATTGTGTTGTCCACTCCGCCCCTTGACGGAATTCAGCGGAATTAACTCTGCCAATTCCATCCGTCCCTAGCACTGACCTGTTGTCCTCACAGCTAGCACACAGGAATATTGAATGTCTGGGCTATGAGATGTGAGATTAGCAGCCCACACTTGCTGGAAACCGCACAAGCCTTGCCACAGCGATGTAAACACTCAGACCCTTCAAGAGATGCTCTTGTAAAACCATAACTTTTTGTCCACCAGGGTAGTAATGACAGGGAACTAAAAACACTGAAGAACAACAGGAAATGCTTCCATTAAATCGAGGGCATAGAAACAGTTACATAATTTGTTCTGAACTTGAATACGCATATTATTAATAAAAAACAAAAACATTCATGACACGCATTCAAGTCTAAGGAATACATGGTTGAGTAAGTGGAGTCGGAAGGAGTGACCAGACATTATTTGCAGACTGTGTTGGTGGGCTTGACGACCATTTACCGGTATCCCATTCAGTCCATCTTTCCAAAGAAGGTCTGGCTGATAAATGTAATCCTAACAGGCATCTTTTTCCTCAAGTTTTTTTAAAAATAGGTTGACAGCCCTCAACTATGCGCTGTTTTTAGCTCTTTTTTACTTTACCCTAAATTGAGCATGTACACAATCATTGATTTTTTGCCCAAGGAATGCTAAAGTGTCACCACAGATAATAACACATGCTCTAAAAAAAAACGAACACCTGTATAAAATACAAATAAATAATTTTAAAAACTGCGAGCAAAAGGGGAAAAAAAAAATCACCCAAAGTTTATTAAAGTAATGAAAACAAAAAATGACACCTTTTACCTCATTTTCAGGGGCGCTCAAGTGTGAGGTATTCCGGGGCATTGTTGCCAGGTGTAGACGGGCTTGCGGCAGCTGCTTAGCTCAGAGCAGGGTTCCGAGCAGGTCTTGTGCAGACAGCTACCGGGACTCGGGTACCTGAGTCCCGCTAATTAGCTCAGGTTTCATGGTTCACACAAAAGGCCCACTGTTCTGCACCCCGCAATTAGACTGTTCCCGTGGGCGCCTGGAGCGGGTGAGCGCTGCGGTGCTGAAGCCATTCTAAGGCGTGTTAACTTGCCCGTCACTATCACTTGCCTTGGAAAGGCAGCTTGCCAAATTATACCTTAATTACACCTCAAAAGGAGACAAGCGGCATTTCCAAGCCAGCCTTCGCAGATTATGACAGTCTGAAGGAACGGCAGGCACTCTGGGAGTGAAGGCCAGGGTCTCGGGCTCAGTCATGCGTCAATGCCCGCCCATCTGGCCGGGCGGACAGGTGCTTTCAGAGCCCTCTCCTGCTTAATATCCAACATGAAAGACATGAACGGTCCGGTTGGTTAAGTAGATAAAGCGCTCCCAGTTCCCCCTTCGACTATGATAGGGTTTGAAATTCTTAAATGAAGAGGTTATGACAGGCTCTGCTCGGCCTCCACTGAGGGCAGACGAGATCTCGTCACAAATGAAATCAGACATTTGAAAGAAACGGTCACCTGTGACGGGACCGGCAATATGTCGACCACTGAGGAAGTTATCCATGCAGAGCTCGAACTCCCCTACCACCTAAAAGCATCAAGCCATGTTGAATAAAACACCTCTCCTTTCTTTCCCTCAGAGAGCCCAGATCTTCCTTCTATTGTGACTGCACTGGTTAGCTCCAGTTTTATGGATTTATGAGCACATTGGAATGTCGGGATACGCCTGACAGTCTAGGGATAATTTTTAATTATGCTGGCAAATATTCGTGAAATTGGGGAAATGTGTCTACAAGTTTTGCATCACCTCCTCGCATTAAAAAAAGAAAAAACAAGCAGCACTGAAAGCGATCAACGCGATCGCTATTGTAAAAAAAAAAAACCACACCCCGCGAGTGGTGCGCGCGCCACTGTGAAGCATATGTTTTCAATTATTGCGCCCGTGTCTGGGCACGATAAATGAAAACATATGGGCTTTGGTGCGTGTAACAGACACCAATAGGCCATGGATGGAGCTAAGCGACCGCCTATTGCGTGTTCTGTTACAAAACAACACGCACTACAAGCCCAATCAAAAAAGACCATAGGAAATGAACACGCACAAGCGGGTGCATTTCCTAGGTCCATTTTAAAAACCCCGCAGTGTATCACTAGGCGTGAGACCTAAAAAGTGGTGGGAGGTAACAGAGGTTTGGCTCAGGGGGCAGAGGAAGGGGAAATGCAGCACACAGAAGGCAGGGCACGGGTGATAGCGCAACACAGTTTATGGGGGTGGTGGAAGATTCGGATGAGAAGAGACCAGTAAGAGGGGGAAGCACACGGAGGAGAGAGAGCAACATGGAGTAACCAGTTGAGAAAGGCACATCATGGAGATAGCTGGAAAATACATGTGTTGTAATTGCAATAATATAGCGCATATCACCCATGACGAGGAGTTGAGGCGCTTTACAAAGGGCAGCATGCTCTCCCAGAACACAAGGTTAGTGGTTCGTCCAGTGGTTATTGTTGCTTACTGGATTAGTCTAGTGCTCCTAAGGAAAACATTCCATGTTTTTACCCCAGTTTATTTATGGTAGATTAAGGAGTTCGGTGTGATCCTTACAAGGAGAGGAGGGCTTAGGGGGGGTTATGCAGGTTCAGAAAGATTGATGTGGGTATTAATAGATAGGTTACAAGTGATTAGGCACTGGTAGGTTGCAGCTGTGCAAGTTTCAAAGGAGAAGAGGTTGTGATCTTTGAAATGAGGTGTGGTCAATTTTGCAGCTACATAATCAAATAGATACATTTAAATATGCATGTGACTTACAGTAAGTTATACTCAGAAGAGCAATGCAAAGGAATGGAAAATAAGGAGAGGGTCACTTGAAAGAAACAAGCATTCTAAATGCAATAGGTCTCACCCTCGTTTCAGTTAAAGCAATTCTGTTTGTAATTAGGTGGCTTTTTAGATTTGCTTTTTTAGTGTTTTTCAAACTTTCATGTACATAACATGCATATGTATGCATGCATTTATATTTTTATTTAAAAAGATATGCAGATGTATATATATGTTTATATATGTATGCATGTATATATATACAAATACATATATATAAATGCATGCATATATATATATATATATTTTTCTTCTTCGGAGTGCTGTTCACACGGTGCCTCAAGGGAGTGTTGGCGTATATATATATATATATATATATATATATATATATATATTCTTTCATTCATTCATTCATTCATTCCTTTATTCGGTTTTCATGAAAATACAAAAACCATAAATGTACAGTTTTAAAAACGTTGATTAAAAAGTGTTCAATTTCATTCTTTACTTACAATAAAAACTTTAAAAAAGAAAGAAATTACAAATTCAATCAATGAAGTACATTAAAAAATGCCAAGGTTGAGAGTCAATGTTCGAAGACAACTAATACATGGTTAAAACACAAATGGAGGACATCTTATTCTTGCACAGAGTGTACAGCACCAATCTCTACTCCAAGTTTTTTTCTGTGCCTAACACAGAGCTTCAGAAATTGGGCAAAATTTTTTGTAAAACACTCCGCGTCCAGAAATTGCAAGGCGAGGTATGCTGGGCGGCATTGTCTCATACCCAAAATTCCTAAGGTTGGTATTACCCATCTTTTCCTCAACTCTTTATAAGATTCTACAGAACAAAACCACATGCATTGATGTTTGCACTGATACATCATCACAGGGGCAGATTGGCAAAGTTTTGGCCCAGTCATTCATTTTGGGGAAGGTTATCAGATGATGGAATATATTCAGCCTAAACCGTACCAGAACAAACCTATCATATCCACTCAGGGTAAACGTTAGATATGGTTGTATTGTTAAAGTGGTCTGAATCATTAGGTTATGTTGGACAGAACTTTTGTTTACATCCATAACTAATCTGAGCCCCTCCAAGTGACTCATGCACTGTTTTAAAAAATAATTCCTGGGAATTTGAGCTATCAGTACAGGATTGTTGTAATACTTTGACAGACCCAAATCAAATTAAAAAAAAATCTTGTTCTTGAGCCGCCCAATCTTATGCTCATTTTCAAGTTCAAGACAGTCCTTCAGAAGCTCCTGGTTAAATAATGTCTTTGGGGATGACCAAATACGATGCCAGAGTAAGACTGGTTGTACTTTTACTATGTCGGTGATATAGGGTATTCCTAGTTCTACATGGCAGTTAAATGTCGAAGTGCCTCGTGGGACTGCCAACATATACCTTAAAAGGCGTCATCAACCCCTCCATTTTCCAAAACTTTATTCATGAATGCATATTCATCACATATGTATATAGTATTGACAACAGACATGCTATACATCATGCTTTTCAATTTACTCCCAGTCCGCAAATAAATGGTAGAGACTCATCCTCTAGAACATTTCCATACAATTTTGTACACATTATTAGAGTCCTTCATTATTATCAAAACATGTTCCCATACCCACCCGCACTCTCCCCAACTATCCCTCCCCCGCCCATCCAACTCAGGTGTCCAATTTCTCCTAACTGTTCCATTCCAGCTCCCCAGCGCGAACCACTCTCTGCCAGGATTATGCAACAGAAGCTCTTTTAACCACCTCCGTCCCGCCTCAGTGCTCGGTAGCTACTACAGTAATCCCTCAGGGTCTCAGTGGGCTCAGGTGCCCTGGGACAGTGGCAGATCCATACTATCTAATTCTAGTAGCATGACCTCCCAGTCCAGTGCCATCGGGGTTTTTCGCCTCCCGCCTTCTTCCTCCTTTCTAAGGGCAACACATTCCGTTCTACCCCATTTCACCACGTCCGCCCGCCAAGCCTCCGCCCTAGGCGCTCTCGGGGACTTCCACTGCATTGTAATCTTCCTGATCGCCAAGAGGAGAGCTAAGTCCACAAATCGCAGTTTGGGTTTTAATGGTTTGGGGCAAGGACGGGCTCCCACTAAGCAATACAGTGCACTCTCCTTCACCTGGATCTGAGACACCTCTCGCACTGTCCGGCAGACCTCGCTCCAGTAACCGCCCAACTGTGGGCACGACCAAAGCCTGCCTCATCCGCCCTGCAGCGCGGGCACTGATGAGAGGCATCGGGAAACATCCTGTGGATCCTCTCCGGAGTAAGGTATGCCCTATGGAGTATCATGGCTTGAATGTATTTGAATTTCACATTCCGGGAGACTCTCTTTGGATGTTCCAGGGCCTTCCGCCAAGTTATATCAGTAAAATTCTCCCCTGTGTTCCGTGAGCAGGTCTCTCGCAGGGTGTCAAGGGATAATGCAGCATGAGTCCTAAGCCCTGTGTATAGCCATCTTACCAAGTGGCATCATCAACCCCTCCATAACCCCACACTCCAGCCCCGTATATCGCTGTGCTGATACATTTAGATTGATATATCTATATATGTGCATATGTGTGCACGTAGCGAGGTAGAGAGATGTGGGTAGAGGTAGAGAGGTGTAGAGAGAGAGGTAGAGAAATAAAGAGTAGAGTGTGAATAGTAGAGAGTTAGTAGAGTAGTAGAGTAGTAGCGCGAGTAGTTGAGAGAGAGTAATAGAGTGAGTAGTAGAGAGTGAGTAATATAGAGGAGAGTAGTACACAGTGAGTAGTAGGCAGTGAGTAGTAGATGGTAGAGTGAGTAGTAGAGAGTAGTAAAGAGTGAGTAGTAGAGTAGTAATAGAGGGTAGTCGAGAGTGAGTAGTAGAGAGTGAGTAGCAGAGTGAGTAGTAGAGTGAGTAGTAGAGATTAGAGAGTAGTCGAGAGTAGTAGAGTGCGTAGTAGAGTAGAGAGAAGTAGAGAGTGAGTAGTAGAGATTAGTAGAGAGTGAGTAGTAGAGTAGAGAGTAGTAGAGTAGGAGAGAGAGTAGTAGCAAGTGAGTAGTAGAGAGTAGTAGAAAGTGAGTAGAGAGTCGAGAGTGAGTAGTAGAGTGAGTAGTAGAGAGTGAGTAGTAGAGAGTAGTAGAGAGTGAGTAGTAGAGAGTAGTAGAAAGTGAGTAGAGAGTGAGTAGTAGAGTAGAGAGTGAGTAGTAGAGAATAGATATTAGAGAGTGAGTAGTAGAGAGTAGTAGAGTGAGTAGTAGAGAGTGTAGAATATAGATTAGTAGAAAGTGAGTAGTAGAGAGAGTAGTAGAGAGTGAGTAGTAGAGTAGAGAGTAGTAGAGAGTGAGTAGTAGAGAGTACTAGAGAGTGAGTAGTAGAGATTGAGTTGTAGAGAGTGAATAGTAGAGTAGAGAGTGAGGAGTAAAGAGTACTAGAGAGTGAGTAGTAGAGTAGTGAGTAGTAGAGAATAGAGAGTAGAGAGTACTAGAGAGTGAGTAGTGTAGAGTAGAGAGTAGTAGAGAATGAGTACTAGAGTAGAGAGTAGTAGAGACTGAGTAGTAGAGAGTAGTAGAGAGTGAGTAGTAGGGAGTAGTAAAGTGAGTAGTAGAGAGCGAGTAGAGAGTGAGTGGTAGAGAGTGAGTAGTCGATCTTGGAGTTCTACAAATGTAGTTTTCTACTCGAATTCACCAGAAATCTCCATTTGCTGCATACGCCTCTCCTTCATCCAAAAGATGCAGTCTATATGCTTTAACTATAGGTATATTGACTATTTCATTATAACTGTTGAAGCGGCCACCAGCAAAAATGCTAGAGAAGAGACTACAGAGCAGGCACACACAGTGGAGATACAAAAGCAAGTCAAAAGACCATGGTAGAGCCTGGAAAATATTAAACAAAATGCATCCTGTTTACCTCCTTGTAGACCGGCAAAACTCAATCCCAGGATTACTATGTCAACAGGAGTAGCCAGAACCAGAAGGTACCGAATATGTGGCTGAAAAATCCCTGAAACAAAATAAAAATAGGCAGTGACATTAAAATGTGCCTTGAATAACCAGGTAAGAACATTTGCAGAAAACAGGTGTGCTGTAAATGCTTCTTTAAACATCCAACATTAAAACATGCAGTAGTTCTTTTGGGATGATTTGTAAACACAACTATAATTTATTAAAGTACACATACATTGCACCCAAGCAAATTATTCAATTTCAACCACAAAAGGAACATAGATATCACAGGGATGAATTTATTCATGTATTAAAATGAATGATAAGTATACTGCATAGGCAGTTAAAAACAAACAATAGTTGGGTTATACAAAGCTGAACAATTGACGGGACACTGATCAAGTGAATAATATGTGCAAAAAGTGAACAAACAAGGCAAATGGAATGTAATAAGCAGTGGCTGTCAATTAAAAAGTCCGCAGGTAGACTAAAGACAAAAGATTGTCCACTGGATCCCTCCTTGGGGAGGGGGAGGCGGGGGATAAGAGACAACTCAACACTGTGACTGTCAACGTTTCCACCCTAAGGACAAACTCACAAGGCCAACATTGGGACAAAAATAATTAAAGGGTAGCATTCCTACGTCAACTGATAGGCAGGCCAAACAATGACGTGTGGCAATTAAAGATGTGGGTACTCCACATAACTGTCTGGATAAGTACTGAGAGCATCTGTAAATTAACAGCAATCAAATTAAGATCATGGAACACTGGATGTCTTTGATGAACGCAGCCAATTCAACTGGCAATGGGGAAACTCTAATATCTCAAAATACGAAACAAAGAAGGGACTATGTACCCTTCTGATTAGTGGCTTGGGTAACTAGAAATGTATAAGGCAGTGCAATTGAAGCTTTCCAAAGAGGCTGGTTAAGTTGGTGCAACTCGATCATCACCATCCCGAAGAGCAGCCATTAAATATCCAAAGCACTCTAAATTACATTTCATATGACAAGTAATGGACTGAAACAACCACGTCTGAAATTAAGCATGCAACATTTAACTAACAAACCAATTAAAGGGTGACATATACTTCACCCAACTAGAAAAATACTGCACCTTCCCATAAATGATTTAACCTCTGATGGGTATCCCAATGAAAATCTTTTCAAATCTATATCGATTTTACCCTTTTCATACGCATTTTTATAATTTAGAATGTGTTCTTGTATTGTGATATGCCTTCAGCCTATGAAGCTGGAAAGAACAATACAGGGCAGTTTTCAGATCTACTATAGCAACAAAGAAGCACGAACATGAATTTCCAACTTTGGTAATGTAATGGATCTACAGACTACACTTCATAGCCTTCTTTAGTGTAATTTCCTGATCAAGGGGATAAAGGCAACCAACAACACAAAAGTATTGTGAACATCTAGCAAAAAAAGTGTAACAATAAGTAACAGACAATTACTTCAAAATGTACATGTTCCGTTTACCTCACCTAAAATAGACATGACCTCATCAAAAGGCAGCTCTATGGTTATCCTCTATCCAGTCCACCCAGTTTAGCCATTTAGGCCTGTGAGAAAGTGCCATCTTTCTTGCATTGGTATGTCCTCACTTTTTGCTGAACTGCTGATGTGTTTTGACTGAGTGTGCCCTGAGCTCCTGCCAACCAGGTGCCCAGGGTCTGTGTTCCTTCCCTAAAACTGTGTTGAAACTAAAACCCAATTGGCATCTCTGGCCACCTTTCAGCCCCTAGTAGATGGTACCCTAGGTACCCAGGGCATGGTGACCAGAAAAGACCCCTAAGGGCTGCATCACTTATTGTGCTACCCTTAGGGGCCCTGTACCGTGACACCCACACACTGCCTTCGCAGGCCGAGTGTCTAAGTACAATACTAAAAAAAGAGTCGACATGGCACACATCCCTGTGTGCCATGCCCACAAGACCCACTGCCCTGGCATACCTCAGTCACCCCTCTAGCCGGGTGCCCTATGCCAGTGGTGTGTGCACAGGTGCACGAGTCCTGTGCCCCTACAGTACCCAGGGCCATTCCTGGGCACTGTAAGTGCAGTGATGCCATTAAGAGTATATGGTGCTGGGAGGTCGTCATTACGAACTCCACAGCACCATAATGGCTACACTGAAGACTGACAAGTTGGATATCAAACTTCTCAGCACATTAAACCCGCACTGATGCCAGTGTGGGATTTAATATAAAATGCACAAGAGGGCAACTTTGAGATGCCCCCTGAAAACCTAACCTACAACCCATGTGTGGTCTGAGAGGCTGCCACACAGCAAACACGTTGCTGGACCCCTCGGTGGAGAGCCCCCGCTCTCCTGGGCCTGCAACAATGCACATCCTGGGCGAGGTGCTAGGTCTCCTCCCCCAGGATGGGCAGGGGGAAGCTTCAAAGGCCTGCCGCATTTGTGAGCTTCTCCAGGCCACTTACTGTACCCAGCAACTGGCCCCCACCAGTTCTGACCCCCACTCCGGCGGGAAGACTGGCGGGAAACCCTTCAACAGAAAGGGGGGTGTGCCAGCCAGAGCCAACCCCACCCCTCAGGTGGGAGAGGCGAGGTGAAGCATGACCCCTGCCTACGGCCATCTTGAAGATGGGGAGCCCGGCCCAATCACAGCTAGGCCCCTGCCCCCCTCCCACAGTAGAGGAGCCGATTAGGGGTTTTGCCCACCCCAGGACAGGGACCTATTGGTCCTTGCCCTTGCCCTACCTGTAACGCCCCTATATTCAGTCTTTAGGGGCACCCTGAACCTTCCTTCCTCAGATCCCGATAAGAAAACAAGAAAGAAGATCAAGAAGAAGAAGACCCGCTGTGCAGCTGCTAACAACAGGACGACACCAACTGACTTGGCCCCATCCCTACCGGCCTGTCGACCCTGGAACCTGCCTCTGCTAAATCCCGGCTACTCCTGCAGACAGCAACCTTGGACAACCCGGAGGACCTGCCTGCCTTGAACCTCTCAAAGACTGGGACTCCCCTGAGCAGAGGCTCTGCTCAAACAACCATACCCCTGGTGCCAGCCAGGAACCGCGAATCCAGCCCACTCTGCACCCGCCGAGCCCGGCCTGTGCCCGACTGACCCAAGACCACGAGGACGACCCCCCGGCGACTGGGACCCGAAGTCCAGTGCCCAAAGACCCTCCTCGACTACCCAGATGACGCCTACAGCCTCAGAACCAGGGACCCCTCCAACCGCGACCAGCCGAGGGTAAGAGTTCCCGACACCCAAAGACACCCCTGCACCATGTGCCCCACGGCCCCCTGTGCCCTACTTTGGGGTACTTACCTCTTCTCCAAGAACCCAAATTACCTCTCGAAGTGGTGGTCGCACCTAAAGAATCGCCGTCCCAGAGCCTGCAGCCTTTACTCACTTTGTAACTTTTCCATTGGATAACATTGAGCGCCCGACGGCTCAAAAGCACCCTGCACCCAGCCGCCCGAGTGCCGCTGGAAGTGCCACTACTACCCTACTCTACTCTACTCTACTTCCCCACTTGCCCTGAGTAAGTGACCAGGAGCTCAACTCCCACCGCCGCGTGGCCTGCCTGCTGGCAGCCACCAACCGAAGGCTCCCTACCCTCCATTGGATTGCATTGGGCCTACTTTCTCAGCACCCGGCTGCCCATGTGCTGCTGAGGGTGTAACAACGTTACCTTTCCAACCCTAGGAGACCCCAGAGTCTATGCCCAGAACCTTAACCTCCCCAGTCGAGTACTCACCTGAAAGACGATAACTCACTTTCCTTCAATAGGCTAACGTTGACTGGTTTTCATTGAAATTTCTTCTAAGTGTCGATTTTTGAAACTTTAAAATATTGTTCTAAAATCAGACCAATAACGATTTCCGAAATACTCACCTGGGATCAGGAGAGAAGCCAGTGCTGTACTTTCTAGTTCAGTATTGAACCGCAAAAGTAAACTTAACTGTACAAAGCCACCATTCAGTTGGCACACGAGGGAGACTATCCATGGTAATGGGGAGATACCGCTAGTCTTACTTGGAATGTTCGAGGGAATAATAACATTCACAAGATATATCAAGTCTTGATAGGAACTGTATTAATATAGAACTACAACAGGACAACAAAGTCTGGGTCTGATGAGGTTGCAAGAAGGTGGAATTAATTTAGATGTGTGTCAGCATATTCTAGCTAATTTAGATCCTAATTAAATAAGAGCATGCCATTTCGGCTACCACACTCTCTCCCAGATCTAGAACAGAGATGTACAATAATGCAGGAAATATTGGACAGGGAGCACGACACCTACAATGGGTATGCACCCAATATTGAAAAGCTGTCCTTCTTGTGTACGTTAGTGGTAAGTCAAAGCATCTCACCATGGTCAGTAATTTAGGGAACTGATGTTAATATGATGTTAGACACTACCTTGGACTAGCATGTTTCAATGCCTAGCCAGGCCTCTCCAATGGCTACGTCTCTACTATAGATCTGTGGCCACCCCCAACTGCTAGACCTGTGGGGTTATAGCAACCCTATATCCAAAGAGTTCACATTTTACTTTGGGCATGAGAATTGACTATTGGTTGGGGACAAGAGGTTGGATGGTGGATATTGGCCACCTGGGCTGCACTCCACCATCATCGAATTTATATTGCTAGAATACACTGAGGAAGCAGATAGGAAAGTAAATTCTCTTGGAAACGTATGCAGTGGGGGGAAACATGGGGATAGGAGTGAGGGAAGCAGGACACGGACTAGTTGTACAGAAGCTTTGACATCTTGACAGCCTTCATTGAATTCTACAGTAACCTATAGTCCTCTAAATACTCTTTGCAGTTGGATACCATACACAAGTATTTTGTGCATATAGTTTTAGTATGGCTGGAAAATGAGCATTCAGAGATACTATTTTCACGATCGCAATAGAGGAAAAAGGAACAGCGGTGAGAACAATAGAGTAAGGGAGGTATCCTGGAAGAGATAATCTGCCAGCTGAGATTAATAATAAAAAAAACTTAGATATCACTACACCACACCTAATTTCCATGTATGAGGTGGTCCTTTCTATTTGCAAGGCTGGGTAGGATGTAGGTGGTGGAAGAGCATAGAATATCTGGCAAAAGTTAAATTGCTTTGCATGTATCCTATGATTAGGGTATGTACATATACATACATTGCATAGAAAACAAAATAAGGTATCCAATTTCTCCCTTCCTATTTGTGCTGGCACTAAAGCCCCTAGAAGCTACAATGCATCCCACAACACCCAGGGCATTTGTTTCTTTAATAGAATAAGTCTGTCGATATACACGGAGGACATCTAGCGGTTTCTTATAAACCCGGGATTAAATTTAAATTCTGTTAACCGATCATTCCTAGCATTTGGCGAGTGATTCCATCCATCAACCAAACAGAACGTTGTTCTTTTTCATATAGTTGGGCATCAGTCCAAATGTGTTCATTCACAAACCTGCAGGAACTAAACTACCCTTCCAACATAAATTTACGAGCAAGAAAAAGGGCCAAAAATAACAATAGAGGAGGTCTCCTTGAACGAAAACTACTCAAACCAAGGAAAGAAAGAACGATTTGTATTACCATGTACAACATAGTATCCAACAAAGTAAGTAAGACAGTCAATAAACACTGGCGCATTTTGAACAGTGGATCTTTGAATTTTCCCAAACCAATTTTCTCACATTCACATGGGAGAAACCTTGGAGACATGATAGTTCATACTAGACCACGCGATAAGGAGAATCTGGGCACATTCCAGAGGTTTCTTGCCCCCCCCATACAGCCAACAACTTGGGAACAGAGACAATTGACCAATTGCAACTTAAAATGTGTCATATACATGATCACCTGCCCTTTCCATCTCCACTATGTATCTCCTACTAGGTATGACACAATGAATAATCAAGACACGCATATGCGAACATCGCAGCAATGTGAGATGTGACCATGCCACTATGAAAATGTACACTACATTGAGAAGAGGCACACAATACAGGATTTTCATTTGACAGTTCTTGAACAAATTCATACCGATGTCCAATTATATGAAAAAGAACAATGTTGGGTTTTCAGGTCGCAAGCCCATATCAAGGGGATGAACTACAATATACCCTGGGGCCATTTCTCCTGAATACCATTCTTTGCTAAAGGATATTTCTGGAATGTCCGAAATTACCCAGTGAACATTGAAACAACAATTTTACAGTCTGACTGGCCCTATGGATATAAACATGTACCTACTACCTTTTTTTTTTAGCCCTTTTTAACACCATATTTAAAACAAAAATGGATGTTATCTCTGGTGCAATCACAACCAAAAAACTTTTTAAAGGCATTTTTCATTCGTTTCAACCTTTAAGTGTTTCTAGGGTCCCATTTTGACACTAGCATGATAGGAACCCTTCCTAATTTAACCGCTGGACAGAGACTCACTATATACCCCAATTTGGAAACTGCGAGATAAAAAATATCTTTTTGTTGGACCTTTTCTTTTTTGCAGTTTTTTCACATTCTCACTTGGGAATTTATCATTTATAACACATACACTTGGTTACATTTATCCAAAATGTATACAATTTAATAGAATGATATCTTTTATGAAATATTCTTACTTATCATTTTTCTTTTCTTGGCAATTTATTGCAAGACTGTGGTCCGTTTAACAGCTGTTTAATACCTTAATGAAAACCCGGCATGAACAACCAGCAAGTTGTTCCACTATGGGGGGCCATCTGGAATAGTGTACGCTCTAGCCTTTTTGCGCACATGAGGACGTTCATGTTCCTCCCAGTCAAATACAGACGTTTCTCTGGCAGCCCTGCTACATCGTCGGAGCCACAGGCAGGTCATTGTCAATTTGCAAGGGAGTAGCTTTGACAGAGTGAGAACGGTTAAGTAAGATTAAGCAAGAAGACTATAGAAGGTCTTCTTGACCACTGCCCTCTATTTTATATTTGGCATATATTTTGTCTTACTTGCTTGCTTGCTTACATGGTCCGACTACAAGTGCCCCTTCCCTTGTTGAGGTCATGAGGCCAGAATTTTGGCTATAACATGTAGGTTATATTTACTAACAGTACCAGAAGACATAGACATTTATAGTTAACTTCGTAACTACCTGTACTTAAGATTTTCACAGTAATAATAACATGTATGGAATACCAACCCTAAGGTGCAATACATTTTCCCTGAAATAAACTCTATGTCAGGAACGGAGGCGAGGATTATGCTTTATCTTTCTGCACCTTAATGGCAGCAGCCATTTTAAAGTCACCAAAACAAACTACTAGTCCCGTGAAACATAGGGAATAGCACAAGAAAACAATAGAGTGTCCATGGATAGAGTGTCCCTTGTCCTCTGCACCAATCACAGAGCTCTGAGGTGATGGTAGTCCTCAGTCACTGTCCAATCTCCCCCTTTCTTCGCTGCTTGCAGCCGAATAAGTCCTGTTTTACTTCTCGCATTGTGATTTCACAGTTTTAAGTTGATATAGTGGTTACTCAGTTATAATTGATTTGCTCAGTTCTATTCGTTTTTATGTGCAATGCCTGTTCTCACTGGGTTTTTCAGATTGTGTTTCCCCTAAGGCATTTCTCGAGCCTTCATGTTCTATTGCCTTTATTGGTACGCCGCGCGCCGGCTGTCAACCGACACGTGACGCTTATTTCGTGATTTATTGCCTTCATTAGTAAGACGCGCGCCAGCTGCCGACCAACACGCGCCACTTATTTTGTAAATAATTGATCTTGGTCATTCGCGTTTGCTAAGCACGAGTCAGCCGCTACTCGGCTGACTCGCTTCCAGCCGTGGGAGCATTCCTCCCTAGCTCGCCTTGCGTTGTTCCACTGCTTGAGGGCGCGTGTGCACGTCCTCCCCACTGCGTGCGTTCCGGAGGTTCCGCGCATTTTTCAATCTCGCAACGCACTGCAGTGAGCGAGACTGCGCCTGCCTTTACACCTCTTGCCGGTCTGTCTCTGCCATTATATAATCTAGTCAAATTAGTTTTAAAAAATGGGCTAACCTAGAACTAATTGCAATACAATTTCTGTGAGTGGATTCTTACTGAAAATTTTCCGTAGAAAACGCTGGTGAAAAGTCTACCACTCTATCATGACGCGTTAATCCAGTATGGCGGATTTTTCAAAATTTGAGATATAGGGTATAACGGTTTATATGCCCATGTGTGGTACCATTTTATATGTTTTTAGGGATGGGAAAGTCAAAAATAACATCAAAAATTGTTTCTGATGACCATGTCAGATAGACAAAGTTAGTATAATTTTTTCGTTGACTTCTAAGACAAAGTGTGACGGAACGTAAATATTACAATTAACTTTTGAAATAAAAAGTTTGCTATTGTTTGTGTTTTGTTCTGTAACTTTGTTTTTTTGTTAATCAAAAATGTTTCATTTATGTGTTACAGGTTATTGGAGTTGTTGTGAGATACAGTGAAAATGGACGTAGAAAAGTGTGTCATTTGTGATGTGGTGTCAAGAAGATGACTATGTATCTGTACTCACTGAAAGAAGAGTGACTGGAATTCAAAAAACATGCAAGGAGAGAAAAAGATCTAAGTTTCACGTTTGTGTTGGGCAGAAAGTTCACAAGAAATGTAGAACGCGTTTTGTTAACTTGAAAACTCCGTTCCAGGAGAAAGAATCAGATCCCACAACTTCTCGTGTTCTACGTTCGTGTGAAACCCCATCTTAATGACCGTTGAAAATGTTCCCGTTGGAGTCACAGTGGCGATAATGCTCATCCCATGAAAAGTACCATGGCCATCTATTGTAATAATATTGTGAACAATATTATCAGCTGCATATTGAACTAATTTCGGAGGACTTTCAGAAGGTTCCACAAGGACAGGTATAGTATTTCCTCTTTCTACTGCAGATGAACGTTCAAAACTAAGAACTTCTGAATAGGAGCTGCAGAATCCCATATGATTTACTGCTTCAACTACAAATCTCGAGCTTGTATTGTCATGTAATTGAAATGCCAGCCCTAACTGCAACAATGCAACTAAGACTCGTGGGCGCACAGCTTGCAAAATTGCATGTCCTATAGAGGCTACTTTTCTCTCTCTGTTGGTTTTATCAGTAACAAAAACTGACAATAAGAGCCTTAACGAATCAGGAATATAGCTCACATTATAGTCAACACTACTCATGTTTTCAATGGGTGGATATAGTTCTGGTTCTACAGGGATGTCTTTAATATAATTTCTTATTATTTCAGCAGCTGCCATAAGGAGATTGTTTTGATCCTCTTCAACATGTTCATGGCTATGACTGAGGTACTCTTGCAATACATGAGCAGCTGTACTTTTAAAAGTAACGACATCGGCAGTCCCTGCAACTGTTCCTATGAAGATTTCATCTTCAAAATGCTCTTTTGAGTTTTTGTTTCATATACTTCGAACTGTATGGTTCGCTATCTTCTGGCAGTAATTCTCACATTTTATTAACAAGTTCTTTAACAGTAGCTTGTTCTTCATCATTTTCCTCCATGTATTTAACTACTTGAAGAAAAGTTTCCTGGCGAACTGAGTCCTCTGGTCGACCTGAAGATATTGGAGGGTGTGACGGGGTGGGTCGTACACCGGAGGAGCCAGACAAGATACGGGAATGGTGGTCCGCCGTTCCCCTCCCACCATCTTCTGTCCCCTTTCAACAGCAGTATAACCCTCACCTGAAAGACAAATGGTTCCCGGATGATCAGCCCCTATGGAGTCGGGAGGAAGAAAAGGACCATGGCTCCTTTAACTGGGGATATCAGCTAGGTGAGACTCCTCCCCTGGTTGACGACGTCACGCAGGACCCATCAAAAGAAGGCGGAACCAGGAAGAAGACGGACGGCGTTTCCCAGGAGGTAGAAGGCGATCGAGAGCGGAGGAGAGCCAACCCGGAGAGAGAGGAAGAAGTAGACGAGATATCCAAGGCCCAGAGTAACATCAGCGTTGCCGACAAGCCAGGAGGCCAACGACTCCACGAGCCGCCCCGCCACGGTCCCACGGGAGGAGCGTGGCCTGAACAGGTACGGGGCAGGGTAGCGGGTTGGGTGGGCCGGCGTAACTCTCCTGCGGTGTAACGACCCACCTGTTCTTTGTACATAGCCTGTACATATATGTATATAGTCCTTAGAGTGAGTACTCTCTACCCTCCTCACGAGCACTTGTTTTCACAACCGCAGTATCGTGTGGACACCGGAGCAATCGGTTTCCTTCACTCCCGGTCCCTCGTGCCTTAAGCCAGGACGATCGTCCTAATACCTATGATTGTTTCTTTTTTTTTTTGGAATCGCCCTCTGAGAGAGAGACCCCTGATCCCCGGAGGACCTATACTCTGGCTTATCCTATTTGCAGCAGTCACAGTCTGGAGCCCTTAAAGAACACCAAAACGGACCCGGCGGCGTTCGCCAGAGAAAGACTCACAAGCTGGCAGAAAAGAGTCTTTATGAAAATAAAACCTTCACTTAAAAGCACCATTAAAGCCTCTGCCTCAGTTCCTCTTGTCCCCCTTGCCCCTCTTGCCCCGCAACAACTGGTGTCAGAAGTGGGATTTCCATCCCAGTCCATCTGTAACCCCAAGATAGACGCCCTCATTCAACACATCATAAAGGGGCAAGAAAAGTTGAAATGGGCAGTTGAGAGGCAACTAACCTCCGCCCAGGCAGACAGGGAGATGTTCCAAAACACCATCACAGCCCATATAGAAAGCCTCCAGAAGACTGTGACAGTTCCAAACGTGTCAATACCTATTGAGGCCCGAACCCCTGTCCCAAACCCCTCTGGAATCGCATTACAGAAATATGTGCATGGAGAAGACTGACGCATTCCTATTGAACTTTGAGCGAGCCGCCAGAGCGTTGGGCTGGCCAGGGGAAAAATGGCCATTTTTTCTAGCCCCGTTGTTGACAGGCAAGGCACAATTCGCCTACCAGATGGCCAACCCCGTGGGAAATGCTCCCTATCACATTATCAAGGAGGTAATACTAGACCATCTAGGACTCGACGTGGAAGCTTATAGAGTCCGTTTTCGGAAAGAACGAGGAACCCCTGGCGAAAACCCTAAAACACTCTTTTTTCGCCTCAAAATGGCCGCGGATAAATGGTTAAAACCCGCTACCAGTACCAAGGAAGAGGTGATGGACAAAATTTACCTCGAGCAGTTCATGGAGGCAATTCCATATGCCTCCCAAAGATGGTTGAAGCAGCATTCTGGACTCACCATAGAACAGGCCATAGAGATGGCAGCGAACAGTGAGAAAACCTGGAAGGGTGTGCCTCCCTCTAAGGTGGAAAAGAAACCCAAAACCGTGATGGATCATATGAAGCCCAAACAGTTCAGGATGGACTCCCCTCTCATGCGTGGGCCACAATGCTTTGAGTGTGGCGAATGGGGCCACATCGCACGACTATGTCCAAGAAAGAGACCGGCGGAGGTGCCTATGGAAGTAGGGTATCTTCCCAAGATGGTTCTGTACTCGGCGGAAATGGGAGCATCCTTTTACGTGAGTGTGAGGATGAATGGCAACCTGGTAAAAGCCCTTCTAGATTCGGGGTGTAGGCAATCAGTGGTTCAGGAACGCTTTGTTCTCCCCAACCAATATGTCCCAGGGGCGGTGGTTCATATACGTTGCATACATGGGGACGTTAAACCCTACCCCCTTGCACAAGTAACCATAAGGCTTACAGACAAAGAACCATGCACAGTGAAAGTAGGGGTCGTAGACTCACTACCTGAAGACGTCATCCTAGGGGTGGATAACCCAGGGTTCCTGTCCCTTTTTCAGAACACTATAAATAGGCCAAAAAAGGCTGTAGAAGGCCCTAAAAACACCCTAATTACTCCTGATCCTTAGGTCCTAGACCGTAGCTTTAGGTTTGCACAAGCCGATGACACTACCTTGTATAATGCCTGGGAAAATACCCACGTGTCACTGAGTGTCCATCCTCCCACTTATCCACGGTTTGTTATAAAGAACGACTTACTGTATCGGGAACAAGAAGGAGGCAACACGCAGCTGATAGTACCCGTGTCCTTCCGGGAACAAGTGTTGTTCTTTGCACATGCCCACCTCACGGCTGGTCATTCAGGGAAGGAGAAGACCACTGAGAGCATACTGCGCTATTTCTACTGGCCTGGAATCTACAGAGACATCCAGAACGATTGTACAAGGTGTGAGATCTGCCAAAGGAATACACACAGACCTCCAGCAGCACCCCTACGACCCCTACCCATCATCGGAACCCCTTTTGAAAGGGTGGGTATGGACTTGATAGGTCCCATGACGAAATCATCGAGGGGGCATCTATACGCACTCGTAATAGTCGACTATGCGACCAGGTTTATAGAGGCCTTTCCACTGAGGGCCCCAACCACGTCCAACATTGCAGAAAAATTCGTGGAATTGTTTTCGAGGGTAGGATTTCCGAAGGAGGTCCTAACGGACCAGGGCGCCCCGTTTACTTCACGCTTAATGAAGGAAGTCTGTAAAACCCTGGATCTACATCATATACGAACATCAGTCTATTACCCACAGACTGATGGACTCGTAGAACGCTACAATCAGACCTTAAAAACCACTCTAAAAAAATGCTTACCGCGGAAGGACCCGATTGGGACCGCCTCCTACCATTGGCCCTATCTGTACTCCGGGCCCAGAAACAGACAGCCTGGGCTGCTCAGCCTTTGAATTACTGTATGGACGCCTCCCAAGGTCATTGTTGGAAATAACAAAAGACACATGGGAAACAGAAAGTGAACAAGAACAGAATTCCCTGCTTGAATACACCCTCCAACTGAAGTCCAAACTGGGTAAACTGAGAAACTTAGCATATTCCAATCTTGAACAACAGAAGAGCAAACAGAAGAAATATTACGACCGAGGACAGAAGCTAAGAAGACTGAAGGTTGGAGACTGGGCACTGCTTCTCCTACCGTCCACCTCCAGGAAAAGCAAGAATGAATGGGCGGGCCCCTACAAGGTAACTGATACAATAGGGGACACAACTTACAGGCTACAACTGTCTCTGGCCAAGTCACAATGTTACCACATCAACCTATTAAAAAAATTGATTGGCCCTGTTCCCAAAGGAATGAACCTGTTGATACCCACAAGACCCGATGTACCATCTACATTAGACAGTCTTGTTGTAAATGAAGAACTATCCATTCAGATGAGAAAAGGCCTGAACAACACCCTGCTACCCTTTTCCGGAATTTTTTCAGATTTAACCGGGAAAACAACATTGAAACACTCCCCGGTAAAATGGTGAAGCAAAGGCCTTACAGAATCCCAGAGGCCAGAAGGGAGGCGGTGAGAAGGGAAGTAAGGGACATGTTGAATCTTGGTGTTATCTGCCCTTCGAAAAGCAGTTGGGCCTCCCCGATCGTCATGGTTCCCAAACCCGATGGGTCCAAACGCTTCTGCATGGATTTCAGGGCTCTCAAAGCTATATCTACCTTTGATGCTTACCCCATCCCAAGGGTCGATGAGTTAATCTAAAAAAATCGGGGATGCCGTATACATCACCACCCTGGATCTCACGAAAGGCTATTGGCAGGTGCCCCTCCATGAGGAAGACCGCAAGAAGAGTGCCTTTATAACAGACGAAGGGCTGTATGAATTTACGGTTCTTCCTTTCGGTCTCCACGGAGCACCTGCCACGTTCCAACACCTCATGAACACCGTATTGAAACCATATCCTTCGTTCAGCTCAGCTTACTTGGACGATATAGTTGTCTACAGCCGTACCTGGGAAGACCATTTATACCATCTGTCCATCATCCTAACAGCCCTGAAGCAGGCCGGGTTACACATAAACGCAAAGAAGTCTCAAACCGCGTTCCACAGAGTGAAGTACCTGGGTTACGTGTTGGGAGACGGTACAATTGCCCCACAGACCGAGAAAGTAAAGGCCATCGAAAGAACACCCTTTCCATACACCAAAAGAGCCCTGAGAGCCTTTCTCGGCCTGATAGGCTACTACCGCAGATTCATCCCCAGGTTTGCTGAACTAGCTGCCCCCCTAACAAACCTCCTCCGAAAAGACATCAGACCCAAAGAACTACTGCATCCCTCTCACGAGGCACTAACCGCATTTGAGGACCTAAAACATACAATCACTACCAAACTCATCTTGATATTCCCCGATTTCAACAAAACTTTCATCCTAGCAACAGATGCTTCAGATGTGGGTATTGGGGCAGTGTTATCGCAGATGGGGGAGGATGGGCTAGAACACCCTGTAGGGAATGTAAGTACCCCACAATAGAACGTGAGTGCCTAGCAATCAAATGGGCCATTGATAAATTACAGTACTATCTAGAGGGGAAGCCATTCATCCTATATACTGACCATGCTCCCTTGAAGTGGATGTATAACAACCAGAGCCACAATCCGCGGATTCTCAGATGGTTCCTGTCCTTACAACCATATTCCTTTATCGTACGACATAAAAAAGGCTCAGATAACGGGAATGCTGATTACCTCTCCAGGGTCTTCCCTCTCCCCGATCGGGAGAAGCCAGGGGGAGGTATGTGACGGGGTGGGGTCGTACACCCGAGGAGCCAGACAAGATACGGGAATGGTGGTTCGCCGTTCCCCTCTCACCATCTTCTGTCCCCTTTTAACAGCAGTATAACCCTCGCCTGAATGACGAATGGTTCCCGGATGATCAGCTCCTATAGAGTCGGGAGGAAGAAAAGGACCATGGCTCCTTTAACTGGGGATATCAGCCAGACGAGACTCCTCCCCTGGTTAACGACGTCACGCAGGACCCATCAAAAGAAGGCGGAACCAGGAAGAAGACGGACGGTGTTTCTCAGGAGGTAGAAGGCGATCGAGTGCAGAGGAGAGCGAACCCGGAGAGAGAGAGGAGGAGGAAGTAGACGAGATATCCAAGGCCCAGAGTAACATCAGCGTTGACAACAAGGCAGGAGGCCAACGACTCCACGAGCAACTCAGCCACGTTCCCACGGGAGGAGCGTGGCTTGAACAGGAACGGGGCAGGGTAGTGGGTTGGGTGGGCCGGCGTAACCCTCCTGCTGTGTAACGACCCGCCTGTTCTTTGTACATAGCCTGTACATATCTGTATATAGTCCTTAGAGTCAGTACTCCCTACCCTCCTCACGAGCACTTGTTTTCACAACCGCAGTATCGTGTGGACACCTGAGCACTCTGTTTCCTTCACTCCCGGTCCCTCGGGCCTTACGCCAGGACGATCGTCCTAATACCTATGTTTGTTTCTTTTTGTTTTGGAATCGCCCTCTGAGAGAGAGACCCCTGATCCCCGGAGGACCTATACTCGAGCTTATCCTGGGTGCAGCAGTCACAGTCTGGAGCCCTTAAAGAACACCATAACGGACCCAGCGGCGTTCGCCAGAGAAAGACTCACGAGCCGGAAGAGAAGAGTCTTTATGAAAATAAAACCTTTACTTAAAAGCACCATTAAAGCCTCTGCCTCAGTTCCTCTTGCCCCCCTTGCCCCTCAACAGAGGGTTATCAGTGAACTGCCCTGGAGTGAATTTTCCAGTATAAAAATTGATGGAACACTGTTTGTGGTAGCATGCATCTACAGCATGTAAATCAGACACATTTTGGATACGTCTCTTAACTTTGTCCGCCCATTCATCATTGCGTTCGTTGCATTTTTGTAAAACTGATGATTTGAATTCAACTGTTCGTGCATTAAACCACGCATTTTTTTTCCTCTTCATTAAGTATAAACTTAACTCAGTACCACAGGGAAAAAAAAAATCTAAAATCAAACAGGGTTTTACACGACCGTAGAACACGAGAAGTTGTGGGATCTGATTCTTTCTCCTAGAACGGAGTTTTCAAGTTAACAAAACACGCTCTACATTTCTTGTGAACTTTCTGCCTAACACAAACGTGAAACTTAGATATTTTTCTATCCTTGCATATTTTTTGAATTCCAGTCAGTCCTCTTTTAGTGAGTACAGATACATCGTCCTCTTCTTGAAACACCACATCACAAATGAAACACTTTTCTACATCCATTTTTACTGTATCTCACAGCAACTCGCAAGAACCTGTAACACATAAATGAAACATTTTTGATTAACAAAAAAACAAACAATAACAACAAAGTTACAAAACACAAACAATAGCAAACTTTTTATTTCAAAAGTTAATTGTAATATTTACATTCCTTCACATTTTGTCATATAAACTAACGAAAAAACTATACAAACATTGTCTATCTGACATATTCCGTAATTATTTGATATTATGGTCATCAGAAACAATTTTTGATGTTATTTTTGACTTTCCCGTCCCTAAAAGCATATAAAATGATGCCACACATGGGCATATAAACAGTTATGGCCTATATCTCAAATAATGGGCAGCCATTTTGAAAAATCCGCCATATTGGATTAACGCGGCATGATAGAGTGGTAGACTTTTCATCATCGTTTTCTACAGAAAATTTTCAATAAGAATCCACTAACAGAAATTGTATTGCCATTAGTTCTAGGTTCCGCAACAAATCGACTAGTCTATTAGGCAGCTCTTTCTTACGAACGCCCCTGAACGCCTATAAAGGTCGGTATCTGTCTTGGTGAGGCAGTGGGCTGATGGTTGTGCCCAGCCTCTGGGTTCTGTACTTTTAGGCCTGATCAACGCTCTGAGGAGTCTGTATTGCAGGCTGTGTCCTGCTGGGGCCCATTTTTCAGGCATGCTGCCCTTATATTTTAGGGCTGTTGATTCCCAGGGCTTGGTTCCTGAACACGAGCACTGCTTGCTAAAGAGTAGGCTGACACCCAGCCCCCCATATTACGAGGTCACCCCTCTTCCTCATCTCTCCCACTTACCTAGGTAGTGTCATTCTCATCTCCTCATGGAATCCTATTACGATGACACTTACCTGGATGACCAATGGGAAGAAGACCTACACACAGCGCTTCCATGGGATGAAGATTTTTACAACGCTATGGATTCTTCTATCCATAAAGCGGTGGAGCAGGCTATGGCCCCCTTAGAAGATCGCCTCTCCCGCAAAATTGAGCTATCCTGTGATTAATTGGCCAAGGCAGCTCAGGCCATTCTGGCCTCCCCCCCTCCGAGCAGAACCTCCGCTGACCCGCAACCGCCCGACACCAAGTGAGCCAGGGAAGTGGGGGTTGACACTCATGCCTTCGCTCGCCTTAAACAGGCTTTCTTGGCTAGCAACCCTCTCCCGTGACGACCACTATATTCCTGGGGACTCTGCTCAAGGGGCAGATGAGGAAGCCGGTCCATCACGTCCCTGGGGTCCTTCACAGCCGGCGCCTGCAAATCCTGTACTTGACGCAGATGATCAAAATCTCTGTGCAGATATGCTAAACCCTGATGAAATATTGCAACCTAGATTTTCAGACTGGGTGCCCTTTGACCTGGTCTTCCAGTACGTCGCCGGCCATTAGAGGCCTCAGTGCATAACTGTCTTAGGGCGGAGTGCCCTTGCCCCTCTTTAGAAGGTAAGGTGGCGGCCACCCCAGAAATCGACCCTCGCATGGCGACGTTCTTACAAAAATTCGTCAAGGACCCTAAAAAAAGGTATTGGCAGGTCTTGTCGGGCTTGCCAAGACAAGCTCTTAAATATCCTTGGACGCATAACGAAAATCCTAGATATGGCCGAAGTAGCCAAATCGTCAGGGGCCCTAATTTCCCCAGAGAACCTATCATCCTGGGCCCAGCGCGTTGTGGTATTTTCTGGAAAAAGCCAATTGTGATATATCTACGGAATGGCGAAGATTCCTCCTGATAAAAGTAGACCCCAAATTTGAGGACCTGGCGGATTCGGAGGCAGGACCCATTGCCCAAGTGGGCCTTTTTGGCGAACCCTTTATGAAGGAACTGGGGTGCTTCGTGAATACTTTCACGTCCTTGGACAGAGCGCAGACTTCTATACGAAAGGTGTTTTACCCTCAGGTTTTCAGAGGGGCCGGACGAGGCAGGGGCCGCTCGTCCAGCCGTCCTAACCAGCAAAGAGGAGGCTCCAACCAAGCATCATACCAGGATCAAGCCAGATAAAGCAACTTCTATCCTACCAGGGGACGGCGAGCCAAGAAGGACTTCTGTCACGGGAGACGCATGGGTACTCCAAACTGTCCGAGGGTTTCATATATTGTTTCACGGGGAACCCTTCCAACCGGCTCCGCCTGAACCTCTGGTGTTCTCAGCAACAGACGACACTTTGGTGGACCAAGAGGTTCAGTATCTTTAGCACAAAGGAGCGGTCGTACAGACCATCCCCCCCCATGCTTGCGGCTTCATCAGCAATCTTTTTGTGGACAAGGCAGATGGGAGCAAGAAGCCCATCATCAATTTGTGCAAGTTTAACGAGTGGCTGGTTTACCGCCACTTCAAGATGGAGGGAATCCATCTTCTTAGCGACCTTCTCAGGCCGAAAGACTGGATGGCGCGTCTTGATTTAAAAGACGCATATCTGACCATGCCGATTTTTCCTCCACATCGGAGGTTCCTGCAGTTTCTTTGGCGAGGCAAGGTTTACAAGTTCACCACTCTCTCTTTCGGTCTGTCCTCCGCTCCTTGGTGCTTCACCAAGGTACTGCGCCCGGTGATCGAACGTCTGCGTGCGTCCGGGATGCAGCTTATAGTTTATTTGGACAACATTTTACTGATGGTGCAATGCCCCAGTGCTCTGTCTCAACAGCTTCACACAGCGGTCAATCTGCTCCAAAGCCTGGGCTTTGTGATCATCGAAGCGAAGTCCATCCTCGCTCCATCCCAGAAGGTCATTATCCTAGGGTAATCTCCGTAACTGCTACTTTCAGCCTTCCCTCCCTGAAGATGACGAAAATCCGTCACGAGCTAAGGAGAGCTCTCACCCAACACCAGCTCTCTCTCAGATAGTTAGCCCACATCGTGGGTCTTCTTTTGGAATCGATTTGAACTATTTTCCCGGGTCCCCTCCATTACAAGGCCTTGCAGCACCTCAAGGCCCAACACCTTCGCAAAGGCCTCTCCTACTCTCAGAAGGTGTCCCTCTCTGCGGAAGCCAGAGAGGAGATACAGTGATGGCTTTCGAATATGGAAGCCTGGGATGGATGTGCGATCCCCAGTTCTGCGCCGGATATCATTATCAAGTCAGACGCCAGCAGATCAGGCTGGGGCGCACAATGTGGCGAGCTCACAACAGGAGCAACATTTGCACATCAACTGTCTGGAACTCCTAGCAGGATCGTTTGCGATCCAATGTTGGGCCAAAGACTCGATACGATATTGTGTCCTGCTCAAGATGGACAACAGATCAGCCGTGTGATACATCAACCATATTGGAGGCACGCGCTCGAGGGTGCTCTCAGACATGGCAGCAAACTTTTGGCAATACTGTCTGGACCATCATGTGTCCGTAGCAGAAGAACACCTTCCGGGTCGGGACAACTTGATCGCGGACTTTCAATCTCGCCATTTCCACGACGAGAGCCTTTGGAAATTGCACCCAGGGGTTTCGCAGATCTCCAGTCTCTCTGGGGTCTGTTTTCAGTAGACCTCTTTGCCTCTCGTTTGGATCACCAACTGCCCAAATTCTTCCAGTGGAGACCGGATCCACTGTCAGCGCAGACAGACGCATTGCTTCAGAATTGGCGGGACGAACAGGGCTATGCCTTTCCCCCGTTCACCATGCTCACGAGGGTCTCAGCCCAGGTACGATGCCAGAATGTGGATATGGTTCTCATTTTCCCAATTTGGAGGTCTCAAGTGTGGTTTCCGGTTCTTCTGGAACTTTCTTGGGATTCGCCAATCCTACTCCCCCACATTCCGACTCTTCTTCTCAATCTGGACGGAGTTCCTCATCCATTAATAGAGCAAGGCTCTCTCACCCTGATGGCGTGGCTGATTACAGGGGACGCTGGGCGGTCCCAGGCCTTTCGGGAGCGGCTGAAAAATTCATGTCAATGGCTTGAGCCGACAGTACCGTCAAGCGCTACCGCTCCACTTGGAGGAGGTGGTATCGTTGGTGTATGCGACGGAGTCTCAATCCCGTGGCAACGGATGTGACCTTTATTCTGAATTTCTTGGCATCTCTGGCGGAGGAGGGCTTGGCTTATAAGACTATTAACAACTTCCATCTCGGCGGGTCATACCATGTTTAACTGGTCCACTGTGGGCGTGCATCCCTTGGTCTGACATCTCCTTAGAAGCATTTGTCTCTCGGCATCACCTGAGCCTCGTTATTCTCAGCCCTGGAATGTTAACCAGGTCTTAAATTTGTTTCTGTCTTGGCAGCCAAGCAGGTTCCTCTCTAAGAAAGAACCGTTTGCAAAATTGGCGATGCTTCTTTGCCTTATAACATGCTGAAGGGATTCGGATGTCAGAGCCCTTGATGTTTCCAGGAGAATTTTTTCCCTCGCGGGGGTCACTTTTACAATTCGGAGACGAACAAAATGTGGGACAAGGTCCATTTCATATTCGTGTTCCCGAAAACTCCTAAGCTGTGTGTGGTTGCTTGCCTTAAAGGATATGAGAAAATGTTCGAGGAGTTTTGTCCACCAGGGGAGCAGCAATTACTCACTGCGCTCAAAAAACCCCATAAGGCGGTTTCTTCCCCCACCATTGCCCGGTGGGTAAGGTGGGTCATGTAAGAAGCTGGAATCGACCTTCGAGCCTTCGGCACTCACTCGGCCAGAGTAGCAATTGCCTCTTAGGCATTTACCCTGGGAGGCTGTCTGGAAGACATTCTGAATGCAGCAGGTTTGTCTTCAGACTCTACTTTTAAACGAGTTTATTTTAAGCCAATTATTGATATGGCTCACTTGGGGGTGAGCAAGCTTTAAACAAGCATAATCCTCGCCTACGGTCCTAACATAGAATGAAAAATGTCCTAGCTATCTAAACGGAAAGTTTCAATTCTATTAAGGACTCGGAGGTGAGGATTATCCCACCCAGGGTACAACGTCTCTTTGATTCCTTCACTCCCACGTACTGGGGCAACATATTCGTGATTGTCTATGATATCACCTGATGTTTGCTGTACACTATGCTCTGCTGTTTTCCCTACAGGCTAAGCCTTAGCCATGACTGTGGCTTACACTGTATTTTGCATTTTAGGCGACTCTGATAAACAAGATTGTGAAGCATCTTGGCTGGCTGGACTTCAGCGATGAAAGAGGGAGATTGGACAGTAACAGAGGTCTACCATCACCTCGGAGCCCTGTGATTGGTGCAAAGGACAAGGGACACTCTATCCATGGACATTCCATTGTTTTCTTGTGATACTCCCTATGTTTCATGGGAATAGTAGTTTTGGTGACTTAAAAATGGCTGCTGTCATTAAAGTGAAGATAAAGCATAATCCTCGCCTCGGAGTCCTTGCTAAAATTGAAACCAGGGTGAACTGTACAGATATTTGCAGATTAGACATGCACTCCAGACAGCTTTCCCTTCCTTTACGGACATACCAGAATTCGACTCCATTAGCAGACCGATTGTTAGATGGGCCCTTAAGTTCCAAGGCGATATCCCTCACATATAAAAAGGTATGTAATAACTTACTGGACACTTTACCACAATTCAGGGAGCGGTGGCAGGACGATCTGGGCCAAATGAGTGACGAAGACTGGCAGAGAGCTCTTAAGTGTCCTCGAGAAGCGGCCCCAACGCTTAAGTTTAGACTCATACAGCGTAGGATACTTAACCGATCATATATGACAGGGTAGACCTTGGCTAAAATTGGTTTCAGACCCGACGACCTATGTCTGAGGGGGAGTGGACAGCAGGCTACTTTTTATCATTTCCTGTGGAGCTGCCCGAGAATACGTACACTCTGGGAGGGAGCCTCGGATCGTATGCAGACAGCCCTGAGCAAAGAGGTGGTGTTGACACCACAATTGGGACTGCTGAATGTAAGGGAGGCGACTGATCTCACTGAAACTGAACAACAGTTCGCAACACTGGGATACACATTGGTTAAGCGGGAACTGGCGAGGGGATGGGGAGGATCCAGTGTGCCACCTACTACCGTGGGAGGCCGCCCGGTGCACTGCGCCGAGGGCGCGAAAATTGAGGCCGAGGCTGCGAGGCCTAGCCTCGGACACTAGACAGTTGATCCCAGGGAGCGCACCATCCCAAACCCCTGACTAAGCGAGGGCGCCGAGCCCGGCACCGGGGCTGAGACGAGCGGAGGGGCGGCCGAGGTCCAGTGTTTGACCGCCCCACTTTGCCTGTCACAGTGAGGACGGCGTAAGCTGAGAGAGGTCAGCGCTGACAGTGTAGAATACGGCGGAGAGTCTGGTTCCGTGCCAAAGGAGAGGTTTGAGGCCAGGGTGACTAGGCGGGTGACGCAGGAGTGGGGGCCGCCACTCTGAGGCCCAAGGGTCAGACACATCGCTACACCTGAAGCCGCAGAGTCCGCAGAGTCCTGTTCCACCCAGTGGGAGGCCATCGGGTGGCGTTTCAGTTGAACCTAGGCAGACTGCGCAACTGATTGAACTGAGGGCCGAAGTTGGTGGATAGGACCCCTTCGTGCCCACATGGGGGCTTCCGCCGCAGTGTGACGGGGCTCTCGGGCATACATACCTGAATTCCATCATGGCATCGACACGCAAGAAGGGGGAGCGCACCCTCACGGACATGCTTCTTAAAGGACCTAGCAGAGGGGACAAAGGGCCCCCCTCCCCACAGCACTCAAAGCAGGTGACGGAAAATGTGGAAGGTGAGGCGCCTATCACTAAGGCGTTTCTGGAGTCACTGTTCAACTCCCTCAGAGCGTACTTCCAAACACTTAAACAGGAGATAGCGGGCGAGGTAAGGGAGATACGTTGGTACATCGACGGCCTGGGAGAGCGTGTGGCCGCCATGGAGGACAATGACCACACAAGGAGTGAGCAAATCGACCGCCTCCAGCAGGAGCTCATTTGCCTCAAAGAGCAACAGGTGGACCTCCAAGCACATCAGGAAGACCTAGAAAATAGGTCACGAAAAAATAACATACTTGTCCGGGGGGTTCCATCGTCCGCCGAAGGAACAGACGTTACGCACTACCTCCAAGGACTTTTCAGGGATATCCTGGGAGTGGGCCGGGAGCACGACATTCGGATCGACCGGGCGCATAGAGTGGCCCTACCATGATGGGCTTCTGCCCCCCACCAGATATCCTCGCTTTTCTCCCAGACTATTCACTCAAGGAAAAGATCCTCAATGAAGCCAGACTGAAACAACCGCAGCAATATCAGGGACACCCAGTGGCACTTTACCAAGAACTCTCCTCCAAAACGCTCCAGAAACGGAAGGCGTTCAAGTAACTACATCCTTCTTAAGAGACAAAGGGGTGAGGTACTCTTGGGGCCACCCATTTAGACTGATCTTCAAGTGGAATGGAACATTACACCAGATGAGATCCCTTCGGGACACCTGCGACTTCCTGGGCCTGGAACAAGTGGAGCTGTATGACTCGCCACCCCAGTTCCATCAACCTAGACGCGATGGCTGGCAGAGGGTGCGCAGACGATGATCCCCAGAGGTGGCTAAGCTGAAGCCGGACTGGACAACCCTATCCCAGGAACGAGCGGCGGCGGTGGAGGCTGTCTCCAGGGACACTTCACCTGTAGCCTAACTAGTTACTCAAAGGGGGACACATGTATTGCATATCACAGCTGGCTGGGAGGAAGGGGCGGGGAGCCGAACGACATTGTAGCTGCACGCTCCTACAGGTAACCTCACCACATGCCTGTGGCGCGGAGTGGCAGGCATTGGACATTGACTGTTCTTGGGGTGGGTCTACTTGGGGTTAGGGAGGGGAGAGGGGGGAGTGCTGGGATGGGGGGAGGGGTAGTGAGCTGTTGGGGAGGGTGGGTCAGTTGGGGAGGGTGGTAAGGGAAGGAGGGGGATCCGCAGTGGTGGGTTGAGGGGGGTGGGGTTGGGCAAGGAGGGAGGGTTCCGGTGTGTCACACTACAGGGGGGGGTACAGGCAAGGCAGGGTTTTTTTTAGCTCCTCTGGGCATCCGCGTAGGCCAACACAGATCCAACCATGGTTAAGGATGTCCTAAAAGTTCTCTCCCTGAATGTGAAGGGACTTAACAACCCTATAAAACAGAGGGCAGTCTTATCTTTCCTGGAGAATTCAGGGGCTTCGATTTGCCTGCTGTAAGAGATGCATCTGCTCTCCAGGGACTGGCATCGTATGCGCTCTAGGGCTTTCCCCGAACAATACTACTCTTCCACTGTGGAGAAAAAGCCCAGGGTAGCTATCCTCTTTGCGAAACACTTTAAAGGCCAAGTGGGTGACAAGATTGCCGAAATTAAGGGCAGGCTCCTGGCGTACAATGTTCAGGTGGGAGGGAGGTCCGTGGCTATAGGGTCATTATATGCTCCCAACACCAAACAGGAAGCTTTGCTCACAGGGGCCATGGCAGATGTCCTCGCCTTTCAAATGAGATACACACTAGTGGGCGGCGATATTAATCTGGTGATGGACCAGGACAGGGATAGGTCAGGCCACCGCTTTGGCTCTCACAGGAGGGTAAACAGTGGTTGTCTAGCAGAGGCTTTTTAGATTTGTGGCGGGAGGCGCATCCCAATTCCACGGGGTACACATCCTACTCATGTACACCACACCTATGCTAGGTTGGATCACTTTCTAGGGTTCTCAGAACTAGCTGCCTCAGTGACAGATATAGACATTATCCTGGTTGCACTCTCTGACCACGACGCGGTCACACTTCAATTGTCGGTCCCACGCACGAAATCACACAGAGGCAGGTGGCGCTTACGAGAGGCCTTGTTGCAGCGCAAAGGGGTCACGCAGCAATTACACAAAAGTATCTAAAATTACTTGAGACTTAATGACAACACGGATGTGCCAGTGACAGAGGACTGGGGGGGCACTTAAGGCTGTGGTGCGCGGAGACCTCATAGCAATAGCGGCGGCTGAGGCTCAAGAACGTAAAGATAGAAGACAGGCTCTATCGCGCAGGTGTTGGAATTAGAACGGGTTCACAGCCGAACAGGGGCCCCCAGGATTTGGCGACAGCTAAAGGCAGCGGGGGCACAGCTTGCGAGCCTAGATCTTGATTGTGCAGAATACGCAGCCTTACGCTTACGGCATGCATATTATGTGGGAAGTGACAAAACGGAGCGCCTGCTGGCCAGTAAACTCAGGGCTCGAGTCCAAAGATCCAAGATTCAGGGCCAGGGGGGACAGACGCTTCATGAGGACGAGCAGATAGCGGATGCGATCCGGGCCTTCTATGCCTCGCTTTACGCCGTGGACCTGGCTCTAGATCCAGAGGGAGGGGATACCTACCTTAGCGAGACAGTGGTTATGGCACTTAACGGGGCCAGTGCTCTTTTCCTAGATGCCCCGATACGGACGGAGGAAGTGGTATCAGCGATAGCACGCCTTAAGCCTCTGAAAGCACCAGGGCCAGACGGCTTCTCCGTCGGCTTTTATAAAGCAGTCTGCCCATTGCTGGCGCCTGTTCTCACCAAGCTGTTCAACTCCTTCCAGGGGCCAGGTTCCATCCCACCTAACATGCTAGCGGCAGATATTATTGTACTGCCCAAACCCGGCAAGGACACCTCACAGTGTGCCGTATTCCGGCCCATCTCCTTGCTCAACCTGGATCTCAAAATATTTACGGGGATTCTGGCGCGAGACTTGGACCATGCCTGCCGGGCATCATAGAGCCCGACCAATCCGGTTTCATTCCTAACAGGCAGAGCAGCAACGGTTCCGGTAGCGGTGATAGGACCTGTGGGCAATCACTGGGGGGGAACGCGATCCATTGACGCGTGTTGAATCCCCCCTTTTTTATAATGGTTGCAGGTATGCAGTATGGACGCAACTAGATGGTCTGATGTGAACCTCCCATGAAGGATTGGTTTGGACCCCCAGTAGCCCTGACGAAGTTGCCCAGATTGTCCCTTGGCAACGTAACATGTTGGCTCTTTATAATGGATTATGGTTTGAAGGGAACCCTTTTTAATTTGGGAAGCTAGCGGCATCGAATAAAGTTATCTCAAGCTAGTTAGCTTCACCAATTTTTAGAGGTGAGGATTATCTGTCCATATCCTCACGGGGTCCATTGGGCATGCATGTCATTAGCATGTAGAGGTCTTATGTTCACATTTAGGTTTCCATATTTTGATTTCATGGGTTTGAACTTTTGTTAATAAAACACACACACTTATTTTTCTTTTCACAGAGAGGAAGTAACTGATGATGATAAGTAAACCTGCTCACGAGTACCAGCCAGCGGTCCCCTTGGTGTTACTACAGTGAGGTGCTTTCTCTCTGCTCCACACCTTTTTTCAAGTACATTTGGATGGATCCATGATGGTATAGCGTTTGAACTAAGATACACCACAACACAGCGACCTAGACAAGTCCGGGAAGGAGTTAAAAACGTTTTTGGTGACCCCTCGGCAGTAGGATATACAGATTATGGTGTAACTATTGATGATCAGGCCCATTGTTGGTTTGTAATACGTTGAGTGGGGGGCGGCCTGATCATTTCTTCCCCCTGTAGCTCCTATTGTTTGGATGAGTGCAGCGACAATACCAAGTGTCTCCTGCACGTTATTGATAAAGCCCACTTTAATCATTCGGACGCAGCCCTCTTATCGCTCGACCCCGAGAAGGCGTTCGACAGGGTGGACTGGAGATACCTGGACAAGACTTTGGCGTGTTTTGGCTTCGGGGAGCGTTTCCGGGCATGGGTCACTAGCTGCTATGACGCACCCCAGGCAACGATTCTGGTTAATGGCTTTGGCTCGCAGCCCTTTGATATCCGGCGAGGCACTCGGCTGGGGTGCCCGCTTTTGCCCCTATTGTTTGCGCTTTACATTGAACCTTTTGCGCAAAAAACTTGTGACAACCCGAATATCACAGCCATCACGTTTGGGGGTGAACCACATATTATTAGCCTATATGCAGATGACATACTAGCGGCGGTAGACAACCCCACGCGCTCGGTGCCGGCTTCCCTAGCTGAAATGGAGACCTTTGGTAAGGTTTCGGGGTTCAAAATGAATATAGGAAAATCTTTGATTCTTCCACTAGGCCGTAACGCCCCCAGGTCCGCTGGCGGTCTGCGGCAGTTCGGGGGACTCTCTTCCCACATGTCTTTGCCGTACTTGGGGATCACCCTGACTCCTAGCACAACACAGACGGTCGATCAAAACTATGCGGCATTATATGTTCAAATTCAGGGGGATCTAAAGAGATGGCGGCAACAACAGCTATCCTGGCTGGGGCACGTAGCGGCGATTAAAATGTCCCTGCTACCCAAGGTCCTCTACGTGTTTCAAACCATTCCAGTGATCCCACCGATTGGGGTGCTTAAGAAAATGCAGGACGCAATACGGCAGTTCATCTGGGCGGGTAAGCGCCAACGGCTCCGCAGGGACTTGGCTGGACGGGCTCCTGTAGAGGGCGGTCTGGGCATCCCTGACCTTTTTAGATACTTCCAGGTGACACAGCTTCGTTACTTCCTGGAATGAAATCGCCCAGAGTCGGAAAAGAGGTGGCTTTTCCAGGACAGATCGATGGCCCAAATGTCGCTGTGGAAGGTCCCATTTTTGCAACGTTCACACAGACCGTCTTATCTCAAGAAGTCGCCTATTACCCTTTACTCAAGGTGTGGGATGCGGTGGTGGTCAGCAGGGGCCTCACTACTTTCCCTTCACCTATTACGCCGCTATTTGATAACCCGGCGTTTCCCCCTGGGATGGACCCTCGAGCGTTTAGCCAGAGGAGAACTTCGGAATGCAAGTCGGCTGGCCACCTGTTTGACTTGGACAGATTTATCCAGCTTGATGCCCTGTAGGAGATGTACACTCTGATGGCACCGCATCTCTTTCAATACTTCCAGGTTCGGCACTGGCTAACACAACGAGACATGCTGCCTATGGCGAGTCGGCACCTCACAACGTATGAGAAATGGCTCATTACGAAAAAGACAGACAGACAAGCGATTACATACCTCTATAAAATGCTAAGCCCCCCTCCCCTCCTCCCCCACTCCCAGTCCATCTCGTGCTCTGCTGGCCAGAAGCGATGGGAGTCGGAGCTTGGAAGAACCTTTACAGATAAGGAGTGGCACGACATTTATTATAGAGCCCACCACACAGCTAGGAACGTGGCAAGTAGGGAGTCGGCAGTTAAGATCACATACTACTGGTATCTGACACCGGCTAGGCTGCATCAGGGTAACCCGAACAGCATGTGCTCCCAACACCAAACAGGAAGCTTTGCTCACAGGGGCCATGGCAGATGTCCTCACTTTTCAAACAAGATACACACTAGTGGGCGGCGATATTAATCTGGTGATGGACAGGGTTAGGTCAGGCCACCGCTTTGGCTCTCACAGGAGGGTAAACAGTGGTTGGCTAGCAGAGGCTTTTTAGATTTGTGGCGGGAGGCGCATCCCAATTCCACGGGGTACACATTCTACTCTCATGTGCACCACACTAACGCTAGGTTGGAGCACTTTCTAGGGTTCACAGAACTAGCTGCCTCAGTGACAGACAGACATTATCCCGGTTGCACTCTCTGACCACGACGCGGTCACACTTCAATTGTCGGTCCCACGCACAAAAGGGGGTGCGGCAAGGTGGGGACACTGACTCACTTGTTATGGGAATGCGAGGAGGTAACGGAATATTGGAAGGAAGTACTAAACGACATTGATACACACTTTGAGATGGAGATTCCCCATTTTCCGGCCTACACACTACTTGGCCTCCAGAACGCCTTGACATTTCCACTTAAATCAAATAGAGGGCGACAAATGGGGTTGGCAGTGGGGGCGGCGGCACATCTTATCCTCTCGCTCTGGGGCACCACGAGGAAACCTACGCACACAGGCTGGCTCCACAGGCTCTGGTATATACTGGGCATGGAGCAGATTCAGGCGACCCTCACTCAAGCCATAGACTCCTTTACCACCACATGGCAACCCTTCCTTGCATTACTAGCTGGGGAATTCAATGAACTTACATGCCCGAAGTACCTCAGGTTGATGCGGCTCACTGATGATTATGCCAGGAGAGCCGTTCCCCCCCCAAGCTAGATCCCACATGAGCGGGATAACTGATCGACACCTGGAGGAAAGAAGCGACACACCGGAGGAGGGGGTCGGGGGGGTTGGAACAGGGTGGGGGAGTTTGTTTGTTTATGGGGTAGTTAGACGCACCATTGGTCGAGGGACACCAGATACTTGCTCTCATGGACACATCATATTACCCAGCAGCGTACGCAGTTCTTTAATTGACGCTGATAGGTGGTACAGCACTGGTATACAGGGTTGCCTTCAGAGACCATGTTTGTTATATTGTACTGTGTTCACAACACCAAAAATCAATAAAACAAATTTAAACAAAAAAATTGGATCAGAAGTGGTCAATGTGGAACAAATATCGTGGTGAGCCTTGTATATCCCCTGTAGTAGAATTGGGGATGCGGAGAATTGTTGAGAACAATGTTGGTTTGTAATGATTAATTTGATTACTGCTTGCCCGGACACTCTCCGGCTTGATTTGGAAAGTGTTGTATGCTTATATAAGTAAGTCTGTAAGAATACCAATAAACAAAAACAAAAAAAGAATTTAAACTTTCCGTTACGATAGCAAAGACATTTTTCATTCTCTTCCAGAATTAATATTAACAACAGATAGGTTAGCTCCAGAACCACAGTATTTTTGCTGCCACTGAGAAATTGGACAACTGAGTGTGTTTTATGTTGTATTGTCTTGTTTGTCTAACCCTCTTGAATATAATAATGGGTATCACGGGCTCAGCCCTTTTCAAAGTGACATCGTAGAAAAATATATCACGTGTTTCCACTATTGGTGATGGGCTACTCAGAGCGAGAGTCTTGGGGCTGACCTGGCTGGACGTTGTTGCTGCCTTTGCTGATGGATCTCCCACATCGCTGGAGTGGAAATTCTCCCCCCTGGACGCGGCTCTTGCCAGCGAGCTGTTGTTGCTGATCCAAGGACCCGCCCACACCGCTGCGGGACTGCGAGGCAGTCTCCACACCTGAAGCCTCTTCCCGCAGCGGCACCGCCCCCCCACCCGGTGCTCTATTAACCTTCGCAGCACCCGCTGCGCGGGTGCTACTCAGAGCGAGAGTCTTGGGGCTGACCTGGCTGGACGTTGTTGCTGCCTTTGCTGATCGATCTCCCACATCGCTGGAGTGGAAATTCTCCCCCCTGGACGCGGCTCTTGCCAGCAAGCTGTTGTTGCTGATCCAAGGACCCGCCCTCACCGCTGCGGGACTGCGAGGCAGTCTCCACACCTGAAGCCTCTTCCCGCAGCGGCACCGCCCCCCCCACCCGGGTGGATATAATTAGACATCTCGTCTCGCGTAGCGGGACGCGCGCGGGGCGAAGACCAGGCAAAGAGCGGGCCGTTTGAGGCCGTTCGAGGACAGGAGAGACTGGACTGGGCCACTCCCTTTGCAAGTAACTTTATTATTCCTATATATCCTTCAACTAAGTAAGAATTTTGAGTGCCATTACCATCCACGCTATTCTACCCCTAACACCTCACTATGGTAGTTACTAGAGGAAAGAAGATATTGGCTCCAGGGAGCGTAGGAAAATTGCTAGGCCCTATGGACGATTTTATTACTAAAGCAAACTCGTTCATTGATCAAAGTATTTCCCTAATGGAGAAAAGGGTCTCAATGGATTTAGATTTTGCCAAAAGATCTTCCCTGGGAAACCTTGCTGAAGCCAGAACACCTGTCCCGAGTAGCAATATAGAAAGGTCAAGGTTAGCTGGGGAGGGAAGACGTAGCTTACCTAATACAGGAGACCTGTCTGTATCTGAGCTCGCAGACTAACCCCTAGGCTCAGATATAGAAAAAAAACCCGAGTTACCCCCCCAATCCCCTACACAAACGTCAACCTTGGAGAGAATTCAAGCTAGGGGAATGAGGGAAGGTGCAATAAGCAAGAATAAGACCATCCAAACAAACTCTAATAAATTCACAACGGATCCCCCCCCTAGTTCTCCACATACCCCACTTCCAAGATTAGACCACCACGTCGTCACCGCATTGGTACATCAGGACGACCAGGAAGGTGTCATTCCTATGATATTAGACTCACCAATTCTAGTATCTACTGATAAGGGTCCGACAGATTATGATAATGCAATCATCCTAAACAAAATTGCCGAACTCTTTAAACAATTTTTACAACCAGTAGAACAAAAACTAGTAAAATTAGAGAGTCAGATTTCGAAGCTTATTATTTCCTCACAACAGAATCAAGGGCCTGCCCCACAGAAGAAGGGGGGAACTAATTCCGCTCAGATTCCCCCCCCGAATGCCTTGGGCGCTACTACAAAACCTGTTATTCCCCAAACGATTACACCACAGACAGCAGTATCTATAGCACCGACTCCCATTCCAACATCTTCAGCAATGTCCACTTTGAGCACACCAAACCCTACCATGTCTGTAGCAATCACATCGAAACAAGGTAATAACACGTCACCAATAACTACCTTGTCGCAACCAGTGGTAAAAAAAAATGTAGTTCCCAAAACTCCGGCACATAACCCCTTCTCTCAACCAACTAAAAAAACACACTAAGAGGTCCAGGAGAAGCTAGAGCCCCCTTAGAGTTACCACCTGAGGCCGCACCATACGTAGCGGTCATGACTGGTGTACCTGAGTTAGCTCCAAACAATGCGGAACCTCTCTGGTCATTACAAAATAAAGTACAACATTGGCTACAGACAAATCGCCCCATGCCACCAAATTGGCACGGAAGGATTTCCTCATTGCGTAGGACTCCTTGGGTGGGAAAAGGTAGTAAAATGCTTCCAGGGGACTGCATCGTTATTACCTTCGAAGATTCCTGGGTAGCCGATTACACTACCTCCTGGGATCAATCTAATGTAAACAGAGGTATTAGAATCAAACCGTTGTCTTTCTTCTACCCCATAATTCAATCTAATAACAATAATTTCTTTGAGGACCCTGTCTTTCCTTGGGTTGAACCACCTCCTCGCCAGACTACATTCTATGACAATAGACAATACGGTGCCTCACGCTTTCGTGAGTACGAGAACCCCTGGCATATAGTAAGACCTTTTGCCACCAAGGAGGGAACTGGGGGGAATGGGGACATCAACAGCAGAGGATGGCTCACAGAGAACCACCCCGATGGGACCCCTGGCACAATATTCCACTAACAAACAGATTCAGTGCTTTAGAAATGGTTGATTGACCACCAAGGGATATGGACCATATTAGCCCTAGTTCACTACATTCCCCCTCTCCATCTGAAAATATGGTGCAGGTCCCAGAAACTTCAAAATCTGACGTATGAATTATACCCTTCCTTTTTTGGAATGTGGCGTGTCTACGTTCAAAGATTGAAGACGCTATGGCCCAGAATTTCCTAGAACAATGGGAAATAATTTGCCTCCAAGAGACTTGGACCACAACAGAGCTCCATCTTCTGGGTTACAAAACCTACTTCTCTCCAGCTAGTCGTAGCACAATAGGTAGGCCCAAGGGAGGGCTAACAATATATATCGCTAACACTCTTTCTTTCTTAAAAGTGTCCAATGTATTTACTGATTCCAACTGTCAGATATTATCCCTTTCCCTTGTAAACAAAGATATTATCCTCCTAGTTAATCAGTAATATACAGGAGAGACTAAGAAGTCTACATCAGTGGCAGGACCATCCCAGAATGATCCACCTCCTATGGGGAGGTGATTTTAATATTCACCCATGCTCCATGGCAAACTCTCAACGTTGTGGGTTTATGGACGAATATGAGGCCCCATTAGCCCATTTCGTCCACAATAAATCGGGAAATGCAATGAATAATATACTCTCCGATTTTGACCTAGCAATCGCTAACTCCCCAAACTCGGAGAAAAATCAGTTCCACCCGACCTATGTGGGCAGAGGCCATCAAACGACCGTTGACTATATCCTTTTGTCTCCGGGACTCCTCCCGATGGCCAAAGCCTACCATGTCATGGATAACCCATTAAGTGATCACTCCGCATTAAAGATGGACCTTCATATTACCGAATCTAAATCCAAAGTCATTGAAATTGCTAACACTCTCACTCAAGACAGGCTAGAACTAGTGAAACACAATGGCTACTCTATAAAATGGGAAAAGATTAACCCAAATGAACTTACAAAAAAGTTAGTGGACCAGGCATATTCAAACATAATTAAATGCCTGGATCCCGCGTCAAATCATGCAGAGGTACTGAACAACTTTATAGAAATCTTAGAAACAACCAAGGGATTGCTCACGGCGAAAATAACAACCAAACACCCCACCAAGAAAGGATGGTTTAATCATAATTGCACGAGAGCCCTATCTGACTTAAAATCAGCTCTCCATAATAAGCCAAGAGATGCGGGCCTCATTCAACTCCTGAGACGCAAATACACTCAGGAACGTAAGCTAAGAGCCCAACAACTGAAAGAGAAGCTCTGGGAAGATCTCAACAAGAGCGTTCTCTTGAAAAATAGCCAGGCCTTTTGGCGAACGGTCAGAGCCCCCTATCTTACAGATAACAACTCCCCAAAGATAGAGGTGGCCATAGATGAGGATACCTGGGTAGCCCATTTCTAGAATATCTTCAAAGATCACGCGCGCGCAGATGGGCCAACGAATACTCACACCAAGGTACAATACCCAATCCCATTGTCCTTTGACATCTCTGACATATTAGTGGCCTTAGAAAAAAGTAAGATTGGAAAAGCTCCCGGCCCTGATGGCGTCCCAGTAGACCTCTTTAAATTCAACCAAGACTTATGGGCGCCCATTCTTACAAGAGTGTGTATAGCTGCAGCTAGCGAGGGCGTATTAGATTCTTGGAATAGGTCAATCATAGTCCCCATTTTTAAGAAAGGGGACCGCCAGGATGTGAAGTGTTACCGCCCCATCTCACTTCTGGACTCTCTCGGTAAAGTGGTAGGGAGGGTCATCCTGGAGAGACTTCAGCAGTGGGGCGAGGAAAGAGGCATTATCTCGGACTTGCAATTCGGGTTCCGAGAAGGCTTTGGGACGGTAGAGCAGGCACTTAATCTCAGTTTGTTAATGGGCAAATATATGCAGGCTAAGAAGAGCACGGTATACATAGTCTATGTGGACCTGTCTGCCGCATTCGACTGCGTCTCGCATTCAAAACTGTGGACAGTCCTAAGACAAATGGACGTGGACCCCTCCCTACTAGATTTTCTAAGAGAGCTTTATTCAGGGGCTTCGGCGAGAGTTCGCTTTGGAAGAAACGGCGAGCTGACGGCGTCGTTTGAAGTGGAGCGGGGAGTTAGGCAGGGCTGTGTCCTGGCCCCCTTCCTCTTCTCACTCTATACCAACGGTTTGGAGCGGGATATGTTGAGGGGGGCACAGGACCTCCCAAAAGTAAAACAGCGCCTGATCCCAGCTCTGCTTTATGCGGACGACGCCGTCATTCTGGCGCGAACTCCGCGCGAACTCCAGAATTCACTAAACAGATACACGACTTTCATGAGTAATGTAGATCTAAAGGTGAATGTAAAAAAAACGTTTGTCATGATCACGGGGGGTGTGAAGAAAAGCATAAAAAAGATCTACCTTGACAAACAAGAACTTGAGACCACCACACAATATCCATACCTCGGGATCATGATAGATGATAGGCTGACATGGAAACCTGCAGTCGAGACGAGGTGCCATCTATTTAAGAGATCGATAGCGGCCCTACAGACCTTTTCGCAGAAACTGGGGAGGAGGGCCCCAGTAGAGCTGTTGAAAATTTATAACGCCAAGTGCCAGGCCATTGCTCTTTATGGAGCAGGAGTGTGGGGTCACACAGATGTCAGAGCCCTACAGATAATCGAAAATATATTTATAAGATTTCTCTTAGCTACACCAATAGGTACATCAACCTACGCCTCCCATATGGAACTGGGAATTCCCTACCTTGAGGACCTTCTTAAAATCCAGCCACTGATGTTGTGGAGGCGCATTTGGTCATCTGACACAAACGCGCTAACACAGACAATAGTGGCTGATACAATGTCACTTGATTACTCCTCCAGACTGAAGTGGCTTCGCTATATTAGAAACTTTTTCATAGATCTCGGACTTGAGAATTATTATCTACAACCTGAGACGATAGTCGGCCTGTCAAAGAAGGGCCTGAAGCAACTTGCCCTTCAACACCTGGAAACAATGAGACTGACATCTGAGGCCGCAAAACCATCAGCCATTCACGCGAATATGGTCCAGATAACATATGGCATTCAACCGTATTTAACCCTGCAGATTAAAACATACGAGAGAATGTTAATGACTAGGCTCAGATTGAACATTTTCTATAGACTGGTTGTTTTTCCAATGAATAAGGGTTGGGAACCAAGTTTGCCCCCATGCCCATGTGATGGGAAATCCATACAATCCAACATGCATGCGATTATGTTCTGCAAATTTTACCACCCTCACAGAAAATGTTGGCTTCTTCCCATATTTAGGCGGTGGGGTCTTAGACAATGTCGACCAGCATTTTATCGATTGCAACTTTTAGAGTCCGAAGAAGTGTGTTACGTAGTTTTAAACTTTTTAAAATGTATCATGAATCACAGAAAAAATCTTTAGTACCTTTTTTACGCAAAAATAACACTGAAATGTAATATTACTATAATATGCTTGTTTATATTCATCGTACATTGTTTTCTTTTTTATGAAATTTCTCCTTTTTTTTCTATAATCTGTACTTGTTGTTGATTGTATTTTTTTTTATTGTTTCTTTTATGGTTTTTCTTGTGATAAACCGAATAAAGAGTTGTTACTATTGGTGATGTGTTTTGCAAATTGTATATTTTGCTAATAGACAGTATAATCTTTTTTTCGTTCAATTACCAATTGGGAATCATAATACATATTCATTTTGTAGTGACATTGATCAAAACAACCACATTTTTGAGTCGCTCGGAACTAGGAGTGGTTACAGGTATCATCTTTGTGGTCCTGATGAAAAGCCTTGGAGTATAGGTTTGAAACATGTTGACCTTGAGAGAGAGGCACATTAACGTATGTCTCCCGAATTTACCATTTTTAACCATACCAGCAAGAGGTCCGAATAAAACATTGTTTGCTTTTACTTAGCCAGATATTTTAACTCCAGAAAAGACCCATCCACTCTAATACTATCAAACTCTTCATAATATTTGACTAAAAGTGTTCCCACGTCTCCGTTGGTCGCAGCACGCCCGTTCTGCAGAGGGACGGCAAGAACCCGATGATGAGGCATGCCACCAAGGGGATTCTTGGTGGGTGAGGGTTATTTAAAAAAAAAAACCTTAAATAGGATAGTCTAAACATCACAGGTGGACTCTTGTTGGTTGATTACAATTAAATGTTTACACAAACAGAAAAACTGAATGCATTATAGTATGAGAAGTGTTTAAAATACATCAAATGAAGCGCTTACAAGGTATGTTACCTCCTATGCAGTGTGAAGGCACAGTTAAAGCCCTAGCGAGTTGCAAATTCACTGTAAACAAAAATCTATTATGGTTATGGGTATGTGCTAATTAAAGTCTGTATGTGTTGTGACTGCATCACCAGCGACAAAATATATATTTGAAAAGGTGTTTGCGGAAGTTCATAGCTGCACACAGAATGTAGGAATTCAAATCTGATTTGAAAATCCCATTGTAGCTGTAGAAATGCGGTAGCTGAAGTTTTTAGCTTTGCATGAAAAACTCATTTGCTTTTTAGCAAAGAAGATAAGCTTAAAATTACAATGATGGAAATGTCAAAGTGTGTTGCTATCGTGAGGCTTATATTCATGGAAGCAGTAGCTACCAAAAATTAACATGAAAATGCATTTGAGGAAGTGCATTGCTGGAATAAAAAAAGTTAGAAAATAAAAATTAAAAGGTGCCTTTACACAGTGCAATTGAAAATTTCATTGTAGTTGGACAAATGTGTTTGTTGAAGTCCGCAGCTTTGCACGCAAAATTCCTTTGCTGTTCAGCAAGCAATATGAGCAAGAAAATAGAATTATGTAAATGTGATAAAGTGTGGCGATATTACGAGACTTCTAATGGAAGGACTAGCTATTAAAAAGAAACATGAAAATGCATTTGGGGAAGTGTATGGCTGCACACACAAAGATTAGAGTAGCAGCTGCGGCACTGTCTAGAGGACTTAGAATGAGGAATTACCACTGGGACCAGAAGCAGCTAGCAGCACTGACTAGAGTACAAAGAATGAGGAATTACCACTAGGAACACAGACCCACCTAGTACAGGAGTTAAAATGAGGGGAGAGAGCAGCTGTAGCACTGTGTAGAGGACTAAAAGAGGAATTGCCATTGGGACTGGAGAAGCAGCTTCAGCACTGGGTATAGGGCTTGACTTGTAAAGTAAAGCTACCACTGGAAACAAAAACTTACCTGCAGTAGTGAGAAGAGATCTTAGAATAGGAAATTACCAGTGGGACTGAGAAAGAAGAATTATCAGTGGGAACAGAGACAGCTGTAGCAGTGCTTGGAGGATCGTTAAATAAGAGGCATTTGCAACGGGATCAAAGTAGCAGCTAGTGATGGAGCAAGGTTTCATACGTAAAGAAACTTGCTTGACTTCAATCCTCTCGAAATAACATGTAACTTATTAATCAACATGTCTTGTATTATTAACAATTGCATTACAAGACATTTTTAGTATCCAGGGGAAGCTTACCATTGTGCTATTACTAACTATAACTAGAGTATCTAATATGGCCGCAGAAAACGCGGGAACCGTTCTGTGCATGCGTCTGCCACATCTACGTGGTGTGACGTAGATCTGTTTTTGTTGGGAATTCTTGCAGCTGCGCACTAGTATTAAAAATGGCCGCTTCATGCTTTACATATTAATGCACATACTCCTGCTCGAACTAAACATTGTATGTTCTGCTTAACTACTGATGCTATAGTTAAAATAAAGTACTAGGGGTAGAGTAGAATTAACTGGTATACTGTACATTCATTTCTTTTTGTATTCTAACATGTCTCGCTTTGACTTTATTATTAGCTCGTATTTGGGTCTGAAGGGTGACTCTGCGCATGTGCTGGGAGCACTGAGATACCTCGAGAGGTGGCATTGAAACCTCACCCCATGACCTGGAGAGAGGAAGACAACTTGCAAAATTGTTCAACATTGTATATTAAATAAAATTGATATTGCTGGGAGGAATAAAAGTGCATGGGGAAATAAATTATGGGTGGGAACATTGATCAAAATGTATTGAATGGAAATGATCTCATACTGGTATGGTGTGATGACCTCTCCTCGCCTTTCTGACCAATCAAATGAAGGGAATACACGAATTTGCAACACTGAGTCGTGGTACATACCCAGCAAAATAGTATAACTAAGGTAGGTTTAGTTAGTTAGATTGTCTGACTTGTCACAGACAAGTCATTGACCCAACCTATGCTGACGGAAAATCGAGAGCAGAGGGCTGGTCGAGCACTCCGACAGAAGAATCGGGGTATTACTGATGGAGAAGAATCGATCTACCCAGTCCGAGTGTAGCCGCAGAGAGGGGTTTGGCGCTGGCGTTGCACTTAGCTGAGGTTGCCTGTCCTGACCTGCACCTGTCCTGTCCCGTCCCGTAGGCCCGCATTAGTCGGGAGCCCTTTCTTGTCCCAGCCCGTGGCGAAGGTTGGTCCTTGCACCATTCTAGGTACATATTAATATGTGTAGTATGTCGTTGTACAGTTTCCCTTTACAGGTACCAATGTCTAAAAGGTACATCCTTAAAGTCTTGCTGAATGATTGCTTTAATAATTATTTTTTTACTTGAAAAATCTTTAATTTCACTACTGTGGCTGTTGACTCACAAAATATTGCATAGATAAAGTGTTTAAAACTTACCCGAGTCTGTGGTTATTCCTTGAGGGTAAATATTATTCTGTACCTATTATTCTAACTCCTTTGATCCTTAGATTTAGGACTTAGAGCACAAGTGACAAGGATTTGGTAAGTCATGCTGTACAGGTATAAGTCCTAAAAAGTGAATGACATTTCTGATAGGCAGGAAACTAAATTGGATTACTGGTTCAAGGTGTGAAAGTTTATGGGCCCAGGTGAGTATGGTAAACTGAGCTGGTAATCCCACGCAGTCACTAGCAGCAGCGCTTAGACTACTTAAAATAATGATGCACCGACTGGACCAAAGAAGCATCTAGCAACAGTGTTTAGAGGACTTAGAATAATTAATTAGCGGTGAGATATTAGCAAATGCTATAATTCGTATTTTTTGTGAAAGTTAGAGTCATTGGAGTTGAAAATTATTGTTTTTTTATTTATGTTTTTTGTTTGTAGTGGAGTGGATTTATGTTTGGCATGGAATTGTGCAATGGAATTATGGGATTAGTTAATATGTGGTATGAAGAGTAGTGGACTAATGTGTAGTGGTATTGTATGTTTTGGAGTGGCATGTTTTGGGTGGAATTATGTGGTGTTGTATTGAATTATGTGGCATAACGTGTAAATCTGTGGTGTGGATTGGATGTATGTGGTTTGTAGTGGAATTATGTGTTGTGGAATTTTGTGTTATGGAATTGAGTGGAGTTGTGTTGTGTAGAATTGTGTGGCACGGAGTGAAAATATGTTGAGCAGAATTATGTGGCATGTTGTGTGTATTTATATGAGTGTTGGTATGTGGTATGGAGTAGATTTATGTGGAGAGTAAGTATGTGGTATGGATTGTAGCATAAGTATGTAGTGTATTGAATTGTGTGGCACTGTACTGTGGAATTGTATGGCATGGTGAGGAATTGTGTAGAGTGAAAATGGGGGACCTTGCATTGTGGAATTTAGTGGAGTGTAAAAATGGGTTTTCGAGCAGAGTTGATATACGTGGAGAGTAATTGTGTGGTGTGAAGTGTAAATTTGTAGTTTTTAGTGTACTTATGAGTATTTTTATTATTTGTAGTAAAATTGTGTTGCGTGGAATGTAAAGGAATTATGTTATAGGGGTGAGTAATGTGTATTTTGGGTGGTAAACAGCTGGGAAAGAATGCTTGGGTTTGGAATGCAGTCTTATTGACTTTTAGGATGTTGTGCATAAAGGAGTATGCCTTGGTTGTTAAAGGGACTGTTGTGTTTTAATTAACTTAGAATGAGGAATTACCACTGGGACCAAAGAAGCAGCTGTAGCACGGTCTAGGGGACCTAGAATGAGGAATTACGCCTGGGAACAGAGACATAGCTGCAACACTACTTAGAGGATTAGAATGATTAATTACTGATGGGACCAGAGTAGCAGTTAGAATGAATTCATGACTACTGGAGTTAGTTGAGGAATTACCATTGGGACCATAGAAACTGCTGCAGCACTGTGTAGAGGAGTAAAAGAAAGGACTTACTACTGGGACCAGAGTAGCAGGTGCAGCACTGTCTAGAGAACTTAGAATGAGGAATTACTGCTATAACCAGAGTAGCAGCTGCAGTAATGGACAGAGGACTAAATAAAAGGAATTATAACTGGGACCAGAGATTAAAGCCGCAGCTGAAGTATACAATGCATATTTAAAGCTGTGTGTATTTCCTGGCTTTTAACCAGGACTTGGTAGCCGGCCATGCTGTGCTCTGCTTTGCTACAAATAATGTAAGTGTCCCTAGAGGGAAGAAAATACATAGTTAAGGAAGTAGCAATGGGTGGGAGGTGGTGTGGGGTGTGGAGGGCATGGCACGGGAGAAAAAGTGAAATATAAGTTTAAGAAGTGCTTGTATCTTTTGTAACGAGACTTGCTGTGCCTCTTTGATAAACCAACTGCTGTCTCTTTAAGGCAAGCATAATATTGGATTGTATCAGTTTAGGGAGAGAACCTATATCCGTTTGTGCTGCTTACGGAGGAAGACCAACAGTTAGGCAAGCAGTGACCACAGTAATTACGGCAGTAAGAGAATGTGCGCTGCTGGCTGATACAGCAAGTTTGACGAAGTGAAACAGTGTCTGGTAAAACTAAGTAAAAAAAAGTAATGCGACTAGGTGACGTAAATGAATAAATATAAAGTTCTTTTTAGGGGATCAATGTTATATGTTGTTTTACTACATATAAACGTAAAACATTAGGGCGTATTTCATAATTAAGCGAACTTGTGCTCCTAACTGAAACAGCAAGTACGAAAAGGTTAGTACTCAGATCTATAAATTACATTACCTAAATTGGTTTTGGCAGTATTTGTTTTATTTATCAAAGTAACCGTAGCCATAATTATTAAATGGTAACACCAGCTTCTCCTATACGCTAGAGTGGGAGAGCATCAAATTAGTGTGAGGTGAATGTGAGAAATTTAGTGGAAAAAAGTGGAAACAGGCCATTAAAAAGCAACATAAAATGTGTAGACAATATTACAAAACTGCATTCTCCTATATCTTGCCTCCCCGAATGCTTCGCTCCTTAACGCCATTAATATATTTACAAACTTCAGGAAGAACTCTGGTTACAGGACCAACTGGTAGTTTATGTCCTCTGTGGTGAAACCCCCAACCCCCCTGAAGAACTGCCCAATCCAGGTGGTCCGAGACGGCTTCCGGAACCTGGGTGTTTTTATTTCAGCGGATCCAAAGACATGGCATGCGCGGAATCTGCTCCCCCCTCCAGAGATTGAAACGAGACGCCGCACATTGGAGGGCGCTCCCGCTATCTCTGCTGGGACGAGCAGCGCTTTTTAAAATGATGGCTTTGCTCCATTTTCTGTATGCACTGCAGAATCACCCGGAACCAGTCCCAGTGCAATATTTTAAGGACATTGAAAGCCTTCATCGAGAGCTGGCCTGGCAGGGCAGGCCACGCATAGCCCTACAAAAGCTGGTAATGTTGTGGTTCGATGGGGGATTGCCCTCCCACACATTAAAAAATATTACTGGGCTGCTCACCTGGCAGCAATTAATCATTGCACGTATAGATGCTGGGATGACCCGGGGTACAGGATGGACAAATGGCAACTTCCCGTGGGTAACTTTAATAGCACAAGGAAGGAAAGTACAACATGTTGTTGAGACAGTTAAATTGGTTGTCTTGAGAAAGATGGTATAAAATAATAAAAAAGAACGAAACGCAGAAGCAAAAAAAAAAAAAAAAAAAAAAGAGTACAATCAAAAGGACTCACACAAATGTGTCAAATACAGATTTACATTGTATTAGCCGTAGTGTTTTCTAAATTCAAGTTGAAGTACAATAGGATTTGACAAATATTTTGTCTCACACTTGTCTGTCTCGATTGATTTATGTTAAAAAATATTTATGTATATTGATTTATGGTCTATGAGTTTTTAATGATTGTAACAAGAATTAGCTATATTGTGTTTTGAACAATTTTTTAGGAAATGTATTGTTTTTAAGATAACATGTGATGTGTTTAAAATTAAAAACACATTAACATTAAAAAAAAGAAAATATATTTTCTTTTATTCTGAATAAATTGTCATTGAAATATATTATGTCAGCCTACATTAGGTAGAGCACTGTTTTTTACTGTCCTTTGATATATTGTGTGATTGTGGGTCAAGGGAACTTTATTTTGCTTTGGTACACGTACCTCAATTTCCTTGATAATTTTAAGGGGTCCCTCTAATTTCTTCTGTGGTAACTTTAATAGAGCCATCTACTCCTATGCTAAAACGTTCCCACTCACTGGCCCTACCCGAAACGTAGTACAGGGGGCGGGGGGGGCGGCGGCTCACTCAGGCCACTCCATTGTGGGACGTCGAGCAGCTGGGAACTCTGCAGACCTAAAAAGGGTTTGAGCATGGGGATCTGATTGAGATCTCAAGGATTGGAGATCTATGGTAGAAGGGGGTGATGGTGTCCTTAGCCACCCTACAAAAAGAATATGAATTATCCGTCTCAGAATACTTTCGGTACCTACAGGTGCAGCATGCACTAACTTCGAACTTGCCCAAGTGGGAATCTCCCCCAGAATAGTTGTCACTGCAAGACAGGTTGTTGGATGGATACATGCCCCCAAAAGCGATCTCCCTTGCATATAAGAAACTGATAAATAACACTTCTGATTATCTAGTCCAGACCAGGGGGCAGTGGGAAAGAGACGGATTAGAGCTTGAGGAGGAGTAGCGGGAGGCATTGGCTTCCCGGAGAGAAGTCGCTGTTTCTTCCAGACTCCGCCTGGTTCAATTAAAGATCCTGCATAGGGTCTATATGTTGGGAACTAGGCTGGTTCGCATGGGAAGCGTATCTGATGGGATGTCCAGGAGACAATGTGGACAAGAGGGTACTTTCGTGCTTAGAATATGGAAGTGCGCACATATCCAGAGTTACTGGAAGGGGATACAAGAGTGTATAAATGAAGTGCTCGAGGTGGGACTCCGGCCTGAAGACAAACGTCTGTTAAATGTCTGCGAGCCTACGGACCTGAATAGTAGGGTGAAAACGTGGGTCACGTTGGGCCTGATGGAACATTACCCGTCTGTGAGGTTCTGGAGTGTTGCTTATGTTGACTTTCTGGAAGGCAGACATAGACTGGTGCATGCTTAGGGAAAATACAGTGTATGTTGCATGAGGATGTCCCAAAAAGTGGTCCGCAATTTGGGACAAATTGAATGTGTACAGAGGGAATATCTGTTTCCCACCTACAGTCCCTCCTCTGGAAGAACCTATCATACCTTGAGTTCCTACTTCCCTGATCTATTGTTCTGATTCATCACTGAAATTCTGTCTATATGTCTGAAGTTCTGTATATCCTTCTGTACAAGAAATGCTGTTTTCTAGGTTTAATAAAAAAGACTTATTGAGTGAAGCTTTTGAAAGAGCATAAAACACACTTTCAAGAGAACCTTGCTACATTTAAATTTAGGGAAAATGCATACAAGACATACACAGGAGGAGATATTGCTGGTAAGCTGCAAACTTAGTTGTGGAGCCTAAATGGGCAAATAAATATAGCTGTAGGATAGGTTGATTTTGAATAGCAGGTAAGGAATAAATGGGACTTTTGGTGCCTTCTTTAAGATGTTACAATTGCAGCCTCTATGCACTATGTGATGTCCACTAAGACAGACATATCATAGAAGTCACTACTCAAACTATATAGGAAACAGAGGGAAGAAAAGCAGGACGAAAGAAGTAACTAGGGTTGTCATATCACTTCAAGCGTACAGGAGGATTTTACACTACACTTCCTCCCACAAAATAATAAGAAGAACAAAAGGTAGGGTGAATCGGTCTCCAAAATAGGAGACTACAGTTCCTAGTCCCTAGTCTCCAGGTTCTCAACCGATGTCCAAAGTGAGTCAAAAACAAATTTGGATGAGGCGATCTCACCTATATATTGTGGCATGCTACAATATTAATTACCTCATCCCACCCTGGTGAGATCGTACTACCAGGATGGGCTTGAAACCAGACCGTGGGAAAGTTCCTAAGATTTAATAGATATCTAGGTAATATTGGGATCCATCTATTAGACTTCAAATAACTTAGAGTATACCACAATGGTATCCCTTATAAGGTGGTACCTTTAAGGATATCCCTTATAAGGTGGTACCTTAGGTATGATTAAAAAGGTAAACATATCACCCCTTTGCTCTGATATTTACCTGAGAGGGCAAATGTCGGGTTCTTAGCTCAATACGAGATGCAAAACAACTCCTGCACCTTCCAATGGCATCCGAGGACAAAACCCCCCATCTCCTCCCTCAGCCTCGTTCCATGAAGCTATGCGCCCTAAATGGTCCACGGTACCCCCTGCCAAGTACAGAACACCAGTCAAGGATCAATCCTCCTCCCAAGCTAAACAAGCTATCATCCAGCATCTCCGCTCCATGGGCGAAGTGCATTCCCCAGCCAGATCTCCAGTGGCTTCTGAGTGACTGTTGCGCTACTCACTTCTGGGCTGCGACCAGACACCCACCCCGACATTGCTATGTTCCAACTACAGGCAATGCACCACCCTGGACTACATACAGTTCTCAGGGCCAACCTGATGACAAGTATACCTTGGGACTACTGGTCCCAACCCGGAATACCCTTCTCTCAACAATCTCCTCATGGCTAGTAACCGCAACTCGACAGTATACCGCTGCCAGGATCCCACAGTTATAAACTCAAGGCTCGCAGAGGGAGAACTCCTCATTCTATGACGACCGGCTGCGGAGGCAAGAGACTGAAAGGATCAGAGGAACCTTCTTTCATGCCCCCCCTACTCAATTCACTACCTTAGAGAGAGACTTCTCGAGAATGGCCCCCGCCATAGCTCTTTGGCCATTCCAGGACTTGAACACAATTTTCTGGCACGGTTGCCCTTTGAATTTTCATGTTATCCCCTCCCGACCTCCCACTCCCTGTGCCCTATCTCTTGGGTACTCTGGACTCGAGATGGGGGCGCACTGGGTCACTCCTGACATTCACTCGCAACTAAGGGAGACCTCTCCCATACTATGCACTCTGACATGGAACTCCGATATCTCCCCTCCACACCCCTCCACCCTTCCACTAGGAGCACCCCTTCAAACCACCACCCCTCCCTACCGAGACACGAGAGCCTCAGCACTCTTACACCCGGGATGGCCACCCTTCTACAATTGCTACATCAACACAGCCAACCCTCTTGCTTGGCACAATGGTCGATGCACCATGCATCAAAGTTCTCTCCCTCAATGTGATGGGCCATAATGCTCCCAATAAGCGATGCCAGACCTGGCAATACCACCTTATACAGGACAATGACATCTTTTCCTGCAAGAAAACTACCTACTACACTCTGACATACACAGTATGGCCCACCCAAAATACCCGAACCAATATTGGGCGCCTTCCCCAAACAAGACGGCCGGGGTTTCAATTGTGTGTACAGCATGGTTCAGCACAAAAGGAACACAGACAATGCGGGACAGGGAAAGCCCCTTCAGTAAGATCAGGATCCAACACAATGCTCAACCCCTCATTCTCCTCAAGGTCTATGCACCTAACCAATCACAGGACCGATATCGTAGAACCCTGTTGAAAGAGCAGGTGTCGCACGAGGGGGAGCACTTGATCAAGGGAGGGGACTTTAATTTGGATTGAGACCTTGAACTAGACTGCAGTGCTACCTCCTTCCAGGGCACTGGGGCGATGTCCGCGGCGTTGGAGAGGTCTTACAGACCTAGGCCTCACAGATGCCTGTCGCTACAAATTCCCAGATACTCAGGACTATTCCTTCCTCTCACACATCCACCACTCATACTCGCACATCGACTACTTCTTTCTCTCAAAAATGTTAATGCAGGCCCTGGAATCGGTCCTGATCTCCGACATTTCCATTTCAGACCATGCTCTTCTGGAGATAGTGCTGCAATGCCCAAATGTTACACCACGCCCCCTCCCTTGATGGCAGCTCGCCCCCTCACATCCTGCGGAACCCGGTTAATGCTGACGAGATAAGGTGACAGATCTCAGCATACTTCGATTCAAACGCTCTACCCTAGACCTTAGACTTTACCCTATGGGTCGCATTCAAAGCGACCATCCAGGGTGTTACTACATCGATTATAATGACCCTGACTCGAGAAGCCCAGTTAATAGAAAGCGTGAGCAGAGACATCAAGGCTTTAGAAAAGCTTGACCACTCTGAGCCCTATAGACAGCAAAAGAAGCAACTAAATTTGCTTCGCTGCCAACTTCAAGTCCACAGGACGAACAAGGCAGAACGGTCATTGCTGGTGCTAATGCAGAGATATTGCAAGGGGGAGACAAGGTGTGATCTATCCTGGCCCACCGACTAGGTAGTCCAGCAGCCCGAGCCCACATACCAAAGACTAAATCTATAGACATCATCTGGGTGACCTCAGAGCATGACAGGCAACATGAATCCCACTCCTTCACCACACTCTCCGGGGAGGAACCCCCCACACATGAAGACCGTGAATCTTTCTTAACTGCCTGTCCATGGACTCCCCTCAGCACTCACCATACCATACACAATTGTTAGTGGCTCCAATCACTCTGGACAAACTGAAATGGGCACTCAAGGGCCTACCGGTGGACAAGACCCCTTCGGTCTCATTCTATCGCATCGTCCTGCCTCAACTACAAGAACACCTCTTAAGCTTCTTCAATTCATTCTCCGATACCACGGGCCTCACCATGTCTATGGCAGAAATAGTTCTTATTCCTAAAGTAGGAAAAGACTCTACTATGTGTTCCTCATACCATCCTATCGCCCTGCTCAACACCGATGCCAAAATGTACACGAAAATCTTGGCAAATAGTCTGGAGTCAAATTTACTGGCCTGATCGATCCAGACCAGGTTGGTTTATATGCCAGGGTGTGGACCCCATATGCCGAGAAGCCCATCTCGTTAAGAACGTCCGCAGCCGGGACAGCCCTGTATGCTTGCTCTCACTAAACACAGAAAAAGTCTTTGACCGGGTTCTTCTACGTGCAGTCCTCCAAAGAAAATCGCCCTGGGTCCCAGATTATGGCATCTTACGCTGCGCTTTTGGCACAAATTCGAGTTAACTGCTAATTCCCAAGACCCATACACATACAGAGGGGCACCAGACAAGGCTGCCCGCTTTCTCCACTACCTTTCGCCCTGGCAGTGAAACCACTGGCGATAACCATACACCAAACTACAGATATTAAGGGCATCCCGTTGGTGGCTTAGAACACAATGTCGCCTTATTTGCAGATGACCTTTTACTTACACTGACCACCCCTATACCACAAGCTGATATACTAAGACTACTAAGCGACATGAACTCCTTTACCTGGGGATACAATCGCCCGAGATTCTCGAATAAAATGTTCATGCTACCTACGGATCGGGGTGCCTAGCATGCCCCAATCTCCTGGAATATTACTAAGCATTACACCTGCAATACATTTAGAAATGGGTTGTTCGCAAAAGCGAAAAACACTGGTTCCACATGGACCACGCGGTCGCCTGCAGACCGCCTTTGAGACCTGGCCTGGCTTTCAAGGAACGAACGACCCCGGAGAGACTACATAGCCACCCCAACTAAAACAGTCCTCATTATCTCATCTGGTATATGATTGCAAACCCTAGGGGTCTCACCTCCGTCCCTTCGCCTCTGTCCCTTCGCCTAACACTCCGGTGGCCTGCAACTCCAATTTCCCCCGAGCTCTACAGCCTCAATCATTCTTAGCCTGGCTCGAGGGCGGGTGCCTCACAATCCAAGACCTCTTTGAAGGGGAAGTCTTCAAAACTTTCGACCAATGCAAGAGAGACTTTCACCTACCAGACATGTCTCAGTTGCAATACTACAAGCTTCGGCACAGGCTACTCACACCACTGAATGTGCAGGGGGTAGCTCAGCCACTTACTCCCTTTGAAACACTGGTACACTCTTGACGGTGTTACAACACTCTACCCCCCTATCCAACCTCCTACTTACCAAATACAATGGTAGCAGACTCGACTGAGGAAATCTCTCCAAAACAAAGGGCACAATTATGGCGCAAAAACACTAGGATACTCAGCAGCATACCCCAACGCTAAACAGTCTATAAAATCATGGCCCGCTGGTAGTACACCCCGACACCATTGGAGAAAATGTTTCCCTCTGCTTCCCCCCCCCCTCTGCTGGCACTGCTACTCGGCGACGGGCAACTTTATTCACACCTGGTGGTCCTGTCCACGTCCCACCCTTTTTTGGAAGGAAGTCTTGAGCCATATTAGAGACGCCATAGGCTTACCCATACCGCACTCACACACTGTGGCCATCCTGGGTGACAGGCCCCCCGTCATATGCGGCTATGATACATGACACGCTCGGACTGGCATGTTATTGCACACATGCTCGGAGCAGCCAAACAAGTCTTCACACTTCACTGGAAAAAGCCCTCTGTCCCACCTATCGCTGCGTGATTCACAGGCCTCTGGTATAGCATGGCGCTGGAGCTTTTAACATGCCGGATCATACATGCAGAAGCTAAATTCACATGCATTTGGCAGCCACTGATTGACCACTTCTCGAAAATGGAGCATTTTCTTTTCACCCCCTCCCCCGGCTCTGTGCCCCCCACCTCTTCGAGGACGCTCCCTACCCCAGGAAGCCAACACTGCTGTGTGCGATGCATAACTTCAAAACAAGAGTCAATAGACACCCTTCCCATGAGCTCTCTGCAAAGATTTCGAATGGTTAACCATGGGACGCTTCCTTCCCTTTTCTACTTACCTCCATTCTCCACCCTTGTTACTCACCTCTACCTTCACCTCTCCCCCGTATATCCCTCTGGCTATCCCTTTTCCTGACTCCTCGAGCTTTTCTCTCCCAGTCATTACCACCCCATCCACACAACTAGACCCCTAAACCGCATGGACTAAGCCAACGCTAGTCCCCACTCTTCACCCCCCGCACCCTGTTCTTATGTTAGTGTTCATCCCCCATGACCAGGGGAACGTTGCTATCCCCTCCGACTGCCATAACTACCACTTATGGGGCCGGCAGGGATCTCATTCATAGCTCTTCCATTGTTGAATAAGTGATGTACGTTGTCATCAACCTCTGTTATTATCCTTTCATATTCATGTAAAGCTTGCTTCGGAAACCTGCCTGATGCATGTTCATCACTGTGGTATGTGTTTATGCTCTTCAATAAAAAGATTTTAAATAAAGAACAAGTTACATAACTTCGGTAATAATATATCTGTAAGAGATATATATTAGTTATAGATTCCTTACCTTAGAATTACCCCCAGGCGTCAGACTGGATCCAGAGAATATTTTCTTCAGCAGTACCCCTGCGCATCAGTAGATGGTGTTGGTCAACTCCGCGTTCGCCGTTTGAATAGTGATCGCCGGAATGACATTGCGGTATCTACTTAGACGCCGCCAATGCGTGCTGACCTCAGTTCTTTACACGACCTTCCACGCCAGAAATGCCGAGCCATGCAAGACCCTGACCACTGGTACACAAAACTAAGGCCCTGAAAGGGAGTCCCTCACGCTAGAAGTCAGTTCACGAGACGGGGAAGATGGGTGGGGTGGTAAGGAATCTATAACTAATATGGGTCTCTTACAGATATATCGTTACCGAAGGTAAGTAACTTGTCCATCTGAAAGAGACAGTTATAGATTCCTTACCTAAAAATAGATACCCCAGCAGTACCAACTCCGGAGGTGGGTCTGCAAACCAAGTTCACATCAGAAAGTCTTGGAGAACTGAAGGGCCAAAGAAGCCGTCTCTCCGGACTTGGCTGTCCAGGCAGTAATGTTTAGTGAACGTGCGTAGTAATGCCCACGTGGCTGCCTGGCAGATGTCACTGAGGGGGACTCCACGTCCCAAAGCAATAGTGGCTGCCATCGCCCTGGTTGAATGGGCGTGCAGTCGTACCGGAAGCTCTTTTTTCGCCAGGGAATTGAAAATTTCCAGGGCTGCCGTTGAGTGCGCTGCCCTCCTGGGGGTGCTTCAGCCGCCTTCAAGCCTCAGCCAGACTATCTCCGAGGCCTGCAACTGGCCCCAGCTGTGCACGGGAGCTGCACGTGGGCTGGGGGACCCAGACGGCACGGTGGGCCGCGAGGATCCCCGGCCTAAATTTTGGAGTGGGCCAGCTGACCAGCAGAGGAACAGGAGCGGCCTAGGCGTGGCCACAGCTTCACGGACGAGGCTCCTTCTGGCGGTGCTGAGTGGATGGCCCGGGCCGGCACTGTGAGGCTGCCTCCCTAGCCCGGCGAGCAACATCGGCTTGAGGCCGCACGGGGACTGCGGCCCACGTGGTGCTGGGCCTAGCAGTTGTGGACAGATCCTTGGGAAGACCACCGGTAGGAGTGCACCTGCAGCAGCGCCGACGAAGAGGAGCCCCTCTGAGCTTAGTGAGAGTTGCCTTGGTGTGCAAGCGGCCACTGGGCGCGGGGCGAGCAACCTCCTGGTATTTTGTGGGGGCTGGGGGTGCGTGGCCTGCCTGGATTGTGGAGACCTGCGGCTCCCCTGCACCGGGGCGGGCCTGCTGGTGGGTGCCGGGCCCCCGCCTACTATCACCGTACCTGGCCTCAATCTTAAGTATGCCCCTCGAGGGAACAGAGCAACGCTAAAGTGGTCTGGGGAGGGTCCGTGGCTTCCCAGACGTGGCCCTTCCCTGCGGTGCTGTGTGTATGGCCCCAGCCCACAGGCCAGCACTGCAAGACTGTCTCCCCAGCTTGGTGCGCAGCATTGGCCGAACCCCTAGGACTTCCCGGAGACCGTGGCCCAAGTGGATTTGGGCCTGGCAGCTGTAGACTATCCCTCTCGCAGACTCCCGGTAGGAATGCACACGTAGCAGTGAAGCCGAAAAAGGGCCCTCTTGGACTGGGCGAAGGCTGCCTCTGAGTTCTGGCGGCTTTTGGGCAGGTGGCGTGCAATCTCCACACAATTAGAGATGGCCTGGGGTGTGGGGTCCGTCTGGACTGCGGAGACCTCTGACTCCCCTGGCAAGGGGTCTGGCTCGCTGACAGGTGCCCGGCCCCCACCTCCTCCCACCACATCTTGGCCGCGCTTCCCGGTGGTGGCCGCGAATAGCACCGGAGCGCGGAAGAACCGGCGAGCCTGGTGGTGCAGTTCTGCCATCTTCCTAAGACACCTAACTTGCAGAGGAGGCGAAGGATCCAGGGGAGACCGCAGTTGGAAGAAATAGCTCACACAGTGCATCTAGTGCCCCTGCTGCACAGCTTGGTCGGCGCCTCTCTGGCTCAGCTGTGGCCCTCCTGACACCCCGATCCCACACCAGAACGCGCTTGGAGCAGACGGAGGAGCATGTCCACGTCCAGGACCAAAATGTGAAACCCTCGAAGGACATCTTCGGTTACTCACAATCAATTCCCAACATGGCTGCTGCAGCTCCCGAGGCCGAGACCGCAAAACACCCTATGACCTCCGGAGACGAACCCATAACAAAAGCTTTTCTGGAGTCGCTGTTCCACACCCTTAGGGAGGATATACAATCGGTGAAAACTAAATTTGCAGCGGACGTCAAGGAGATTCGCAGAGAGGTGGATGGTGTCGGGGAACGGGTGGCCACCCTAGAGGAGAAGAGCGACACCACAGCGACCGAGCTGACCATGCTTCAGCAGGAGGTAATCAGGCTACAAGATTAAAATGTGGACATTCAAACGCATCTGGAGGATCTGGAAAACAGGTCCCGAAGGCACAACATCCAGATCCGTGGCATGAAGTCTAAGGACACTAGAGATCTGTTCACATTTGCCAAGGGCCTCTTCCGTCACATACAAGGAGACTCCCACGAATCTGACATTGTCTTAGATAGAGCACACAGAGTTGGGCTACCCTGTGCTCCCAATGCCCCTCCAGCAGACATCCTAGTGGGTGATCAGGACTTTAGGACCAAGGAAGCCATTCTAACTAAAGCGAGAGCTCTTCACCCCATATCTTTCCAGGGACACTCCCCGGTACTATTCCAGGACTTAGCTCTGATTACATTTCAACGTCGATGGCAGTTTCGCCCTGTGACTGAGCATCTCTGGCAGCAGGGGATACCATACTCCTGGGTCACCCCTTTCGACTCATCTTTCGCTACAATGGCAAACTCCACCAGCTTTGTTCATTTATAGACTCTTGCCGTCTGCTGGGCCTTGCGATACCGAGCGATGTAGACGACTACCGCAGCACTGGATCAGGGCCCGAGATATCCCCGTTGAGATGGCAGCGTCAGGGCAGACTGAGGTGCCCTCGGAAACCGCACAACTCAGAAATCGTTAGGAGTCAGCAGGCGGCCCTTACTGCTGTATTGGAGGCCCTTCCTGGAGAGGGCACCAACACCAAGTGAATGTCTCGGAGTCTCTGGACCCTCTAAATGCTTCCTCGCTGGTTGTGGGCGGGCGGCGGGGGGGTGGTACCCCTTCTCTTGGTCACACTATGGACCCCACTTGTTGATTGATTGGTCAACTCGGGATGACGGACTATTTTTTTCTGACCGTAACTGTTCGAATTGTTCTTGTTTTGGGGTTGGTTTGTGGATTTACTTTTGAAGGGTTTTTTGGTTCGTGTCCCTCCTTTTTCGCGTTGTGTAGATAACTTGGCAGCGAGCCCAGATCCTTCTCTTACAGTTCTGTATCCCTTGGCAACTCCTACAGCCTATGACATGGCTTGCATTTCTTCCCTACCCTAGATGCCTCACAGACCTCCTAAAATCCTAATACTCAATGTACGTGGCCTTAATAACCCAATCAAACGTAGAGCTGTCCTCCACTACCTGGAACACTTCAACGCTGACATATGCCTCCTACAGGAGACACATCTTATCCCCAAGGACCACCATAGGATGAAATCCCATGCTTTTCCCACGCAGATGTTTTCCTCTAACCCTACTAAGTCAGCAGGGGTAGCCATCCTTGTTTCCGCTCCTTTCAGGGCAGGGTGCTCCAGAAAGAGGCCGAAATTAGGGGTTGTTTGCTTACATATCAGTTTCTCGTGGCTGGGGTGTCCTTCATAGCAGGTTCTCTATACGCCCCCAATGAGGGCCAAAACAAATTCTTTCACAACGCACTTACCGAGGCCACGGATAACACTGAGCGGCGCCTGCTATTGGGTGGGGATCTAAACTTAGTATTTATAACCTTAACGACCATTCCTGCCAGCGCACACGCCAGGTTGGCGCTCTTTCTCCAACAGGGCTAACCCGTGTCTGGGACCTGGGACTTATTAACTTATGGCGCCACTTCCATCCCCACAGTCGGGCCTATATCTTTTATTCAGGAGCCGATAAAACGTATGCTAGACTGGATTATTTCCTTAGCTCAACCTCACTTCAAGCGCTCGCGACTTGAGATCCTCACAGCGTCCTTATCAGATCACTCTCCAGTCATTGCTTCCTTTCAGTTCCCGCCAACACGGCAACCATTAAGGCACTGGTGCGATACATTAGTTCACCAGGCCTCCACAGTTGACCAAATTAAGACCCCCATCACGAATTATCTCGCCCTCAATGCAATCCGGACACTTCTTTAGCGACGCAATGGACTGCTCTTAAGGCTGTCCTGCGGGGAGAATTTATAGCCATCTCTACAGCCAGCAATATAGAACGTAGTCATAAACGGGCAGAGTTCACTCAGCGAGTTGTGGAACTGGAGGAGATGCACCAACATACCGGTGCAGCCAGAGCCTGGCATCAATTGTGTGCGGAGCGGAAACAACTTGCAGCACTAGATCAAGATAGGGCCGAATACGCTGCTCTCCGCCTCTCCTACTACATGGGGGGCGACAAATGTGGCCGTCTCCTAGCCCACAAACTGCGCGAGGCCAGGCAAAGACAGGGGGTGCAGACCATCCGCTCTTCGGGAGACGAGCTCACCTCAGATGATGCGGCCATCGCGGAAGCCTTCCGAGACTTCTATGCGGAGCTTTACTTGAGCGACCTCCTGGACACTCATCATAGGTCCGAATACTTAGAGGCAGCACATGTGCTCGCTCTTAATCCAGCGCAAACTGACTACCTAGACAGGGACAGAAGAAGTTAATGCAGCGATCTCCCGCCTTTAGTTAGGCAAATCACCCAGGCCGGATGGCTACTCAGCGGCTTTTTATACATCTTTTTGCACCCAAGTGGCCCCCCTGTTACGGAACCTATTTAATACCTTCGCACAAACTGGAGCCATCCCAGAGGAGATGCTGGAGGCATCAATTGTAGTTATTTCGAAACCCGGGAATGATAAAACATATTGCAGCGCATGTAGACCAATTTCTCTCCTGAACATAGACATTAAACTTTACACGAGCATACTTGCGACTCGTCTGGCTCCATATATGTCCCAATTGGTAGAACCGAGCCAGGCGGGCTTTATTCCGCAACAGCAAAGGGGCACACAAGGGTAGTACACGTTACTGACCATCAAAGCCGAGAAGGCATTCGATAGAGTGCACTGGCCCTATTTAGAGCAGGTTTTGCAGAGATTCGGGTTCGGTGAGAAACTGCGCACGGGAATCCTAAACTGCTATCGCTTACCCAAAGCAACATTTCGGGTGAATGATCAGACATCCTCCCGTTTCCCCATAGGCAGAGGCACTAGGCAGGGGTGCCCTCTCTCCCCCCTCCTATTTGTGCTCTATATGGAGCCGCTTGCACTACGGGTCAAACGTCACCCTTTTATAACGAGGATCAAATTTGGAGGAGATGTGTATACTATCAGCCTGTATGCCGACGACATCCTGCTCTCCCTTTCTAGCCCGGTCTCGGCACTGCGTGCGATTTTTATTGAACTACATTGTTTCGCACAGGCCTCTGGATTTAAGATTAATATGGACAAATCGACTGCTCTTAACATCTCTCTCTCTCCGACCACGCTGGCTCATTTGCAGGAAGAACACGCTATACAATGGTCTACTTCCTCAATCCCCTATCTGAGAGTACAATTAGGTTCTACCATACAAGCTACAATCAACACCAACTATTCCAGACTTCGTGCACATATCTGCAAGGAACTAGGCCAATGGAAACACTATCCCCTTTCCTGGCTGGGTAGAATAGCGGCCACCAAGATGACTATACTCCCTCAGATTTTATATCTTTTCCAGACCCTTCCCCTTCGCCCCGCAGACTGGATTCAACAAACCCAGTGAGACTTAGCATACATTATCTGGCAGGGCGGCAAACCCCGGTTTAAGCATGCGATCGCAGTTTTACCACTGGAACGGGGAGGAGTAGGGATCCCTGACCTACAGCACTACTTTTATGCCTCGCAGCTCCGATATCTAGTTAAATGGCATCGCCTTGAATCTAAGAAGCACTGGTTATAACAGGAACAGGCAGTGGCGGCTATGCCCCTGCAGGGTATCCCCTTCCTTCACAAGACACATAGGCCACCCAGTCTTTACGCATCCTACATCACGAGCATGACTTTGGAGGCCTGGGACCGCACTAACATCACCCAAGCTCGGACATCATTTCCCTCCCCTCTTACGCCTTATTCAATCATTCAGAATTTCAAACCGGCATGGATCCTAAGGCCTTTGCAACCTGGCTTCCGACATCATGTCGATCCCTAGGCCATCTTTTCGATCTGGACGCAATCACCCCATTCCCACAACTCAAGACGGACTATGGCATTCCGGAAACAGGACGCCTGCCCTACTTACAACGTAGGCACTGGGCACTTCAACCACACGTTAAATCTGGCGCCCAACGCCTTCTGACCCCCTATGAGAAATGGCTTGTTACCCGTAGCGCCGATAAAAAACTAATTTCCGACCTCTATAAACACTTATTAACGACCTCCACACTCACATAGAACGCGGGTCGGGTACGATGGTAGCGGGACCTGGACCGGACGCTTAGTCACAAGGAATGGGATGGTATCTTTTAATGGGCCTGACACTCAGCATACCACACAGGACTTACTGAGACACTGACTAAGGTAGTTACCTATTGGTATTACACGCCAGAGCGCCTTCAACGCTTTGATCCTCGACAGAGTGCCCTATGTTGGAGGGGTTCCGGAGAAGTGGGCACTCTTGTGCATCTTTTGTGGGGCTGCGATCGCATCCAACCATACTGGTCCCAAGTACTTGATGAAATAGACACCCACTTCGAAACGCAACTCCCACGATTTCCTGTATACATCCTCCTGGGCCTACCTAACCCTGTAACATATCCACTGAAGTCCCGAGGGGCCGACTAATCGCCATTGCTCTGGGTTCAGCCACTCAGAATATACTGGTGCACTGGCGCTCCGCCCAGCTCCCAACACACTCCGGATGGCTGAAGAGACTCTGGCTGGTACTAGGGATGGAAAAGTTAACCCTCACATTAGCTGGCAGAGGGGCTGAGTTCCCAGAGTTGTGGCGACCCTTTCTGACCTTGCTGATAAACTGAATTCCGGGAACTGACATGCCCCAGTTACCTCAGGCTTCTCCACCTTGCCGACACCCAAATCCCACATGATGGCTCTTCGCGTATTCCTAAGCGATCACGCTGACTCTCAGTGTACTCATCCATTTTTCTCCCCTTTTTTTGTTTTGTGGACGAGGGGGGAGGGGTGGAGGGTGGTAATATTGGGTCTTACTTGTCTGTTCTGTTTTCTCCCGCCCCTCCTTATTGTTTTCTCCTGCAGACCCGCTCCATTCATATTACTTTGGTAATGCTATTATTTGCGACACTTGTTGTCTGTATTGCATTGTCCCTAGGGAGCTGGGGGTCTTGTTCTTTTTCCTGTTTGAAAATCAATAAAAGATTTAAACCATAAGATCAATAAATAACGTTTTTTTTTTAAATGTGAAGGGGAAAATAACAAGAGATTCGGTAACGCTAGAGGTTTAGCAATTTATTTATTCATTCATTCTTATACAAAGCTGAGTCTCTCCTTCACTTTATACAAACACTGAAAAGAAAAGAAAAAGAAAACTTAGCTTTGATGAACTGAGTCAATGCAGTCCGGGAGGAAAACCCTGGTCTGATGTTCTTCGGTCACAACCACTTCCTGCACATTGCTAAGTGGTAGGAAAGTCTGAAAAAATTCTGTTTTCAGTTGTTTGAAGAGATTGGATGATAGGAATAGTGTCAGGTTGGGGATATACGTTTTTGGGGACAGGATTGTAAAGGAAGGCAAAATTGGACAAACACTTTGGATTTTGGTGGGAAATAAAGGTAGATTATTAACGGGCCATAATGCCCGTGATGTGATGGTTTAGCAAGGGGAGGTTAGAAGAAAAAGTAGGGTCGCATAAAGCTGGCACATAAGAGTAAGTCAATATTCTACATTTTCTTAGTACAAGCTTAGTTTTGCAAAGATAGGAGTATACTTGTTTATGGTATGAACAGTGGAATTGATCAACGGTTGGGAGAGTTTTAAGAATGAAGGTATGACTGGTAAAAAGTATGGAGTAGTGCAAGAGGAAAACCATTTAGTAACAGTGTGTATAAACAGATTGGGAGGGAAAAGGTATCTTGTGTTGTACCACTGCCAATAGAATAGATGATAAATTATTGGTAATGTGAAATGAGACTTAGTGGTGGGTGGAGGTCACTGGACTGAGGAAAGATAGAGGATCGCATGGAATATCAAGTGGTTGGAGAGGTGCACAATGGCTAAAGAGCTTAGTAGAGATGTTTGAAATGAAGCACACAAAAGTATAAGACTTCTGACTAAGATGAGATGGTACTGAAACATGGGACTGTCTAATTAGGGGTATGGCAGAAATAATGTCATTGTCAACCATATTCCGGCTGCTTGCAGTTGTTGATCTTGTCAAAAGACAGTGTTCCAGACCTACCGGTCACCAGGCCCTCTGCTTCACTAGCTTCACTGTATGATGAATGATTTTGCAGGGTTTTTAATATTGCTGAGCTCTGGCGGGCAGATATTGCCTGACACCATTAAGATCTATAGTGGGCAATGATTTTTTAAATGGCTTTGTCAATACCAAAGTATCTGGGTCCTTTCAATAGTTTGACTTTTAACAAATATAGACAGGTTTATAACTGATTAAAACCATCATCACATTACTCTCTTAATAAAACATGCTCTCATGACATTGTATTAGCAAATACATTTGCATATTCTTTCTTACCTGCTTTAGGTTTTACAAGTCCAACAGAAAGTATGGTTTCACTTAAGCCATCAAAGTATGCAAGATCACCCCTGCAAATAAAATGAAGATAGGTAGAGCTGGCATGTAATGCGGTCAGGACAAAGAGTGATAACCAACAACGTTCTTTAAGTAAATTACCCACCAAAAACACTTTACCTTAAATTGTACATCTGGTTATCAGAATGCCACAATGACACTGAAGGGTTACTAGCATGTTTTTCATTCAAGTATCCTAGACATTTAAATATGTTAGAGTCTCCTGGAAGTTCAAGTAATTTGCAATCATTGCCGGTCACTGTATTAGGCACTTACCAATCAGATAGAGCTGTTAGACAGAAATCAAGTTATACTGATAAGAAATACAGATCAACTTGCACATACAGGGGGGGTGTGGCTAAGCCGGTCAAGATGGCGGACGCACCTTCTTAGCGCTCCGACCAGTGGCCCACTCCAGATGGCCCCGACGAGGGTATAAAATGGCGGCGCCCGTTGGCCGTCGGCGGTCGGCGGGAGAAAAGAGACCCGCCAAGCCTGTGAATCTCTAGCCGGAGAGCAATCTTCGGCGCTGTTGCGGCGGAGTCTCCTGACAGACGCCTCAAGACACCCCCATGACCGCAGTGAGTACCTGTGCACCCGGAGGTACATTTCTGACCGCTTCAGTGCGGGAGGCCCCCGGGGTGATCGGGTCCCCCCTGGGCCGGCCAAGTGTGGGGGCTGGACCGCCTCCCCCCCTCCTGGGATCGGCGCCGGATTACGTGGCGCGGAGGGTGCCTAATCGGGGGGGGGACACCCACAGGGACAGTAGCACTACGGGCCTTTGGCCGCGCCGCAGCGAGGTACAGATAAGACGGGACGGCCTCCCCCTGCTGTGACGCCGTGCTAGCGCCAACACCGCCTATGGTCTGGCTGGAGTCGTTGCGGCAGCAGGAGCCAGATACTGTGGTCCCCGACCCCGTGCTGACTAATGGGCCCTGAAAACTGACAGCAGAGAAGGAGGGAGACCTCTATAGCGGGCCCCAGAGCCTCATGGAGTGTATTTGCAAAGTGCCAAACTACTGAGGGGCAGAAGGCTGACGCATCCCTGCGCAGCCCAGGCTGGCTGAGGAGCGATACACCGGCCGCACACAAGGAGTAGTGTAAGGACTGGGTCAGTGGACCCCCTGAGGAACACTCAACCCAGTCAATCGCCCCGCAGAACAGCAGCTCCCCCCCACACAAAATGGCGAGGTCTGCGAGCTGAAGGTGTAGAGGAGCAGATCTCATAGCGGGGCCCCCGTGGTCCGGGGTCTCGGAATCCAGAAAACACCAGGACGGGAGGGACATAAGGCACAGCGCACCAGCGACCCCTGAACAGAGGTACGGAGGCCAAAACAGAGGGGCTCCAGTGAGGAATGATAGAGACCGCCAGCCGTTCCCGGGCTTGTGATCCTTGGGACACGCCTGGGTGCGATGTCTGAGCTGTAAGAAGGCGGGCAGTATCATGGGAGAACACAACGACAAGCAACAACATCTGTGGGCTGACTCCATCCTCCCTTCCTCGGACACAGGAACGTTGCGGTCTGGACTGCCCGGGCCGCGCAGACTCCTACTACCGGCAGCGAGGGACATCGGAGTTTATCGCACCCCTGTCGAGGTACCGGCCTGGTGGACGACGAGGTAGGATTCATAAATAAAGATGGAAAAGGCAAGGTCCACTGTCATCTGTCTGGCCACCATTTGATCGGTACGTACAGAACTCTGCACGAGGACAACACCCGCCAGACACGACCATGGGGAGACAACGGCCCTTGAACACGATGCCAGGCACGACACTGACAAGACAATCTTCCCCGGGCACCTCAGAGATGGGACGGAAAGGGGAGCCCTCCCAGTCGGACGCCATGTCCGCTAAATTAGATAAAGTGCTGGCAGCTATAGAACAATCCAGAGTGACTATGGAAAACAAGTTTGGCGAACTCGCCTCGGAACTCGGCTTGTTACGGGACGATCACAGGAAGCTAGCCGATAGAGTGCAGCAGGGGAAGCTAACATTAGATAGTGGAACCACAAATGAAAATCGCATCAGGAGGCCATCCAAGATCTACAGACCAAAGTGACAGCTCTGGAGCGCAAGACGGACGACCTGGAATGACGCACCCGCAGGAGCAATATCCGCGCTATCAATCTGCCAGTGCGAGTGGAGGGGACAGATCCCATAAGGTACATCGAAGAATGGATCAAAACGTTCACCCATACACAAGACCTCTCGCCGTTCTTCTCGATAGAAAGAGCGCACAGGGTGCCTGCCCGGAGACCACCACCTGGATCCCCACCCAGACTGTTTCTATTCAAGATACTCCACTATCAGGACAGAGATACAATACTACGGGCGGCCAGACTGGCGAAAACTCTCAGGATTGAGGACAAACAAGTGATGCTTTTTCCGGACTACTCGCATGCAGTCCAATGACAACGTGCCACGACCTTGCTGTGAAGCACACCCTACGACAACACAACACGCAATATGCGCTCCTGATCCCTGCCCGCCTCAAGATAATCCATAGAGGATCCACGCACTTCTTCACGGATCCGACAGAGGCTAGAAATTGGGTGGATCAGCACATAGGAGAATTGGCCGACCAAAAAACCAGACTGAGCCAGCGTCACCCCAGCGGACGGCGTCAGCAGTCAAGGCGGATCACTCTCACACAATTGAGTCGCCCACCTGTCTCACATAACAGAGGCTCCCCGGATTTAGAACAAATAATAGCTGAACGCAGGCGGGCCATACGGGCGGCGACGGGACAGACAGGAGACAGCTGGGAGGGTGATTGTGGCCCACACATCTTCACATCCGAGGAGGTACTCAGCGACACGCACGCCTTTTGTGGCGGCTCAGTCACACCGTCACTGGTGACCCCACAGACAGCTGATACACTGATATGATGATCAGGTTTAACTCGCCCACTAGATAAAAAGCCCAATAACCGGGTATGTTGACCTAAACAGGACACTGGGGGCTTTGCTGCGGTGTTGGCCAGAACGCCCTCTGGAGTCCCCGGTCTCTGCACACCGCGTATGGCCGGAAAGAACATCAAACATCAGCAGGCATGTATCCTTACGCATGATGGAGTGGGCAGCTGCAACACTGCTTCCCAGTGACGGAGCCTAACCACCCGCCGGACGTTACGAACTAGAGACAGTAATGAATGTATAGTTTGGACTTGTTGTCTCGGGCAATAGGCCCCATCAGTTGGGAATGTATCCCGAGGTTTGTCTTCAAGTTCCCCCCTTTTAACAAATTTCCGAGAATCCCCATGGGAGCGGCGGCCAGACGAATACAGAATGTGGGGAGGGTGTTTGGGTTACCGGCTGGGGGCCCCAAGGGCAGGTCAATTCACTGCAGAAGAACCTCATTTGTAAGCACTAGCAGACATGTCCACGGGCCCCTCTAATACCGACATCAAAATTATCACATTGAACGTTCGGGGTATGCACACAGCAAGCAAAAGATATGCAGTATAGGCCTATATCAAGAGACAGCGGGCATACATCGCTGTTCTGCAGGAGACTCACCTAACGGGATTGGAGGTGGAGCACCTGCGTAGGAAATGGAGGGGTGTCATCTGCGCCACAGCGTAGTCAGCGTTTCCTAGAGGGGCCCTAGTCTGGATTAGGCCGGGAACCCCCTTTAAGGAATAGACATGGGTGGTAGATACGGAGGGGCGCTTTGCAGTGATAGTGGGTCTATTGGACGAGCAATCTGTGCTGATAGGGAGCATATATGCCCCTAATGTGGAACAGGCCACATTCTGGGATCGCCTCACGGGAATGCTATCCCAACATACGTAGGTCCGTGGATACTTGGCGGTGATTATAACTGTGTACTAGATACCACCCTTGAGAGGTCGCACCATCCGCCAGCGCATTCACCAACGCAGAGGCAAACAGAACTATTTAACACATGGGTAAAACATTGGGCGTTGGCAGATGTATGGAGAACAAGAAACCCCACCACTAAGCTATATTCCTTTCACTCCATCCCCTCATGACTTACGAGTACGCCTTGATAGATTTTTATGCTCTATAGGTATACTTCCCAAAGTACAACATTCAGATTATTTGGGAAGGGTACTATCGGATCATGACGCACACTCGATAACCCTCAGATGGAGACTACCTCACCCCCCCATACCCACCTGGAGGTTACCGCGAGAATGCATCACAGATCAGGTGTTCATACAGGAACATGGGGACCATATCCAGGAACACTTCACATTAAATGCGGGAACAGCAACATCACGGCTGGTCGAATGGGATGCCTATAAGATCGTGGCGAGGGGACACTGCATACAGCAAATAGTTGGGGTACGTAGAACACTAGAGAAGGCGCAACAGGGGGCAGAGCACACCCTAGCAGACCTATTGAAAAAAGAGGACAAGGGCGAAGCCACCAAAGAACAAGTAGCAAGGGCAAAGACCAGCTTTGCGGCAACACAGAGACCTCCGTAAATATAATTTCAGGGTGTATAATGCCATGGTGCACCGGGAGGGCAATAGAGGAGGAACCCTCTTGGCCTGGCTCGCCAAACAAAATCCGGAGACGCAACCCATCACAGACATACAAGACCAGACGGGCACACTCCGGCAGTCACAGCCAGATATCCTACATGTCTTCCACACTTACTATTCCAACATTTATCGAGCCCGGAGACCAAGCGGCACTCATACACCCACTGACATTCCACAATCAATACCGTTGCCCCAGGTCCCGCAGGCAGACAAGAAAATGCTAGAGAAGAGAATTAAAACAGTAGATGTAACTCAAGCAATCAGGGGGCAAGCGCGCAACAAAGCCCTGGGAATGGATGGCTTTCCACTCTAATATTACAGTACATTCACAGCTCAATTGCCCCCCCCCCCCCTTATGGTCACCATGTATAATGAGGCGCAGGATAGGGGTGAACTACCGACATCCCTCAGGGAATCGGTCATAGTTAATTTGTAAAACCTCAAAGGGACCCAACGCTCCCCTCCTCATATAGGCCAATCACTCTACTCGCCCCTTATACTAGGAAAAATACTGGCTGAAAGATTTGCCCAGGTCCCGATACCATTAGTCCATCCGGACCAATGCGGCTTCGTCCCACGACGTAACACATCCCAAAACCTACGCAGAATATTTCACATTCAAGACAGAGCGGGAGGCTGTTTCCCAACGCAGCGTGTCTAATACTAGATCTCGAAAAGGCATTCGACACACTCTCATGGCCATATTTATTCGAGGTCCTTCGTCATCTCAACATCGGCCCAATACTGACAGCATACACCAAGCTTTCTTACACACGTCTTACCTCTCGAGTCAGACTGGGCAAATGCATCTCCCCAGAGTTTGCAATAGAGAGAGGCACTAGACATTCCAGCTGAAGATGGCTGGAATGCCAGAAACCGGTCCTCGGAAGCTTGTTTCCGGTCCAGGAAAGGCATGGCTTGGCAGTTCGGGCTGGACTGCTCCCATGAGGCACAGGGTCAGACTGATTTGCATATAGCCATGTCTGAACTGGGGTGGCAGAGTGGGCTAAAGAACGGTGATGGATCAAACCCAGATCTTTTGACTGGGTGTGAGTGTTTGATTGGTTCTGATGCTCCGTCCATCACCACCCCCTTTTGCACCACTTTGGCCGCCATAAGTGTGGCAGGGTATGCTCAGACGCGAGTCCCTTGCTCACTTTGCCACTGGATTCAAGCAAGCCGGGCTGAAGACGGCTGGAATGCCAGAAACCGATCCTCGGAAGGTTGTTTCCGGTCCAGGAAAGGCACGGCTTGGCAGTTCGGGCTGGACTGTTCCCATGATATTTAACAACAAGGGGTGGTGATGGACAGAGTTTCTGAATTAAGCAGAATACTCTCACCCAGTCAAGAGATCAGGGCTAGATCCAACACCGTTTTTTAGCTCACTGCACCATCCCAGTTCAGAACCTGGCTATATGCAAATTAGTCTGTTCCTGTCCCAGTGCATGATGGGAACAGGGCAAACCAAACTACCAAGCCAATTCTTACACTGGGAAGGAAACAAGCTTCCGGGGACCGGTTTCTGCCATTTCAGGCGTCGTCGGCCCGGCTTGCTTGAATCCTGATGGTGCAATGAGCAAGGGACTCACATCTGAGTATACCCTTCCACGCTTAGGGTGGACAAAATATTTAACAACAAGGGGTGGTGATGGACAGAGTTTCTGAATTAAGCAGAATACTCTCACCCAGTCAAGAGATCAGGGCTAGATCCAACACCGTTTTTTAGCTCACTGCACCATCCCAGTTCAGAACCTGGCTATATGCAAATTAGTCTGTTCCTGTCCCATGATGCACTGGGCCAGGGACAGACTAATTTGCATATAGCCAGGTTCTGAGCTGGGATGGGGCAGTGAGCTAAATAACGGTGATGGATCAAGCCCTGATCTTTGGACTGGGTAAGAGTGGTCTGCTTAATTCAGACACTCTGTTCATCACCACCCCCTTTTCTGAATCGTTTTTGGCCACTATAGGTGTGGCAGGGTATACTCAGACATGAGTCCCTTGCTCACTGCTCCATCAGGATTCAAGCAAGCCGGGCCAACAAGGCTGAAATGCCAGAAACCGGTCCCCGGTAGCTTGTCTCCTTTCTGGTGAAGAATTGGCTTGGTAGTTTGGTCTGCCCTGTTCCCATGATGCACTGGGCCAGGGACAGACTAATTTGCATATAGCCAGGTTCTGAGCTGGGATGGGGCAGTGAGCTAAATAACGGTGATGGATCAAGCCCTGATCTTTGGACTGGGTAAGAGTGGTCTGCTAAATTCAGACACTCTGTTCATCACCACCCCCTTTTCTGAATCGTTTTTGGCCACTATAGGTGTGGCAGGGTATACTCAGGCATGAGTCCCTTGCTCACTGCTCCATCAGGATTCAAGCAAGCCGGGACGACGAGGCTGAAATGCCAGAAACCGGTCCCCGGTAGCTTGTCTCCTTTCTGGTGAAGAATTGGCTTGGTAGTTTGGTCTGCCCTGTTCCCATGATGCACTGGGCCAGGGACAGACTAATTTGCATATAGCCAGGTTCTGAGCTGGGATGGGGCAGTGAACTAAATAACGGTGATGGATCAAGCCCTGATCTTTGGACTGGGTAAGAGTGGTCTGCTTAATTCAGACACTCTGTTCATCACCACCCCCTTTTCTGAATCGTTTTTGGCCACTATAGGTGTGGCAGGGTATACTCAGACATGAGTCCCTTGCTCACTGCTCCATCAGGATTCAAGCAAGCCAGGCCGACGAGGCTGAAACGCCAGAAACCGGTCCCCGGTAGCTTGTCTCCTTTCTGGTGAAGAATTGGCTTGGTAGTTTGGTCTGCCCTGTTCCCATGATGCACTGGGCCAGGGACAGACTAATTTGCATATAGCCAGATTCTGAGCTGGGATGGGGCAGTGAGCTAAATAACGGTGATGGATCAAGCCCTGATCTTTGGACTGGGTAAGAGTGGTCTGCTTAATTCAGACACTCGGTTCATCACCACCCCCTTTTCTGAATCGGACTGTTCCCATGAGGCACAGGGTCAGATTGATTTGCATATAGCCATGTCTGAACTGGGGTGGCAGAGTGGGCTAATGAACTGTGATGGATCAAACCCAGATCTTTCGACTGGGTGCGAGTGTTTGATTGGTTCTGATGCTCCGTCCATCACCACCTCCTTTTGTACCGCTTTGGCCGCCATAAGTGTGGCAGGGTATGCTCAGACGTGAGTCCCTTGCACACTTTGCCACTGGATTCAAGCAAGCCGGGCTGAAGACGGCTGGAATGCCAGAAACCGGTCCTCGGAAGCTTGTTTCCGGTCCAGGGAAGGCATGGCTTGGCAGTTCGGGCTGGACTGTTCCCATGAGGCACAGGGTCAGACTGATTTGCATATAGCCATGTCTGAACTGGGGTGGCACAGTGGGCTAAAGAACAGTGATGGATCAAACCCAGAGCTTTTGACTGGGTGTGAGTGTTTGATTGGAGGGCGACCTTTGTCCGTATTTTTCCCTCTGTGCTCCTTATTGTTTTTTAAATTAAATACCAAACAGCTAATAGTACAAGTATATTCATTATCAATGTTATCCTCAATTTTAAGAGCCCTTACTACGAGATACTGTTGTAATGGAATTGGCCTCGATCAAGGTATTCCTGTTTGAGTGGTGCCCTCGTCCTCTAGGACTTAGTGTTCAGGATATATTTGTTCCTCTGCAGTAGGAAAACCCTGTACAAAAACCTCAGCAACGAATATCGTCCCTGAAACTATAATGATCTCAGACTGTCGTTTACAGAGTAAATCTGCTTTGAATGTGCTTTTTTTCTCTGAGTAGTCCCCCAAAGTCTGATGGTGTGGGCAATTTAAAAAATGTGGACAGCTCCTCTGTAGTAGAGGTGACAAAAATACAGCCTTGCGTAAATACTGATACAGTAAACGTTTGTCAGGATGCTTCTAGTTGGTCTGATGTTATATTTGAAAATTCTCCCAAGTCGGTTGAAAACTAAGAGAAAAATAAAATGTCTAGAAGTAAAAAGAAGCAAGAACAATAAGAGGAGAAAAATTAGATTTGCTTAATCACCTCAACTAGTGAAGTTTGAGACAATTTCTTTTACTTCAGGATCCTCCGTTTTCTCTGCAATTTCAAAAGAAAGCCCTGCTGAAATTGATGATACCTTCTGTATTAATGCATCACCATCTTGTCATGTACATCTCATGAGTGTGTGATAACCGAGAGAAAGTTTGTACTAAGTATAGGTATCTATTGTTCGTCTAAAGGAAAGCTCTGTACTTAACCCTAATGCTGTTATGTTTTTCCCCAGACCAGAGTTAGATTCCAGACTCAGTGAAAGGTTTATGTACAAAAAAAAATCTAATTCTTGAGACTTCCACATGTGTCCTAAAATGTACTGTTTCCCTCCTCTGATACCAAATTTCCTTTGAATCGCCAGGCTGTCTTAAGTATATATTTTAACATTTATGATCTGGAGGCTCATTTCTTCACAGGAAATAGTTTTGGTGGAATTGAAGACTTATTTATGTCAATTCGATTCAAGAGGTCTTGGCGTCTATTGTTAATTTTTACTCTGAATCAATTTCCTCTTTAATACTGAAACATAATGTGCTACTTTTTTAAATGGACATTGCTGTTTTACTACTGTTTGGGTCTGGTGGGAACACGGCTTGCGGGCTTTTCTTTCTCCAATGTTCAAAAATTACACGTGCAAAGTTCTGCTGCTCAAACTAGGTCTCTCACCAGGTTATAGTCTTTTGCCGCCAATCTGACTGTTACTAGTTTTAATGGCTTTATGGAAGTCAAGGAGATATTGGAGTCAGAAATGTTGCTGCTGAAATGTGGCAGAGTCTCAAGCTTTTTTGTCTGGGTCTAATTTTGATTCTTACTTGGAGGATGAATTATTTGTTGCCCTTCCTTCAATTAGAGGTCATCCTAGTGGTGGGCTGTATTTTTCTGAGATTGTGTTATGGATTGAAACATTTTCAGCTTTTACTTTCTCCCCCTTATGTTATGGTTGCTTATTGGAACTGAATGGGAACCAATGATATAATTCATGAACAGTTACTTTGTAACATTTACTTAGGCCTCACAGTTAATTTTTTCTTTGTCTATGCTTCAAAAATCCCTATTAACATTATTAGCCAAGTAACCAAAATCTATTTTATTGGTTTTAGGTGATTTTAATACACGAATAACTGCTTCCGAGTAAAGGAATACGTGTATTTATGAATTAGACTATTATTGGGGCCTTTCTTCTTCTTGCTTTAACAAGAAGAAGTGGTGTGCTCGCTCATCCACTTCATTATCCTGGGCATTGGAGTTGAATCTGGCCATGATTAACGGTCAGTTTGATCTCTCTCCCTCTGAAAATTACACTTGGCAGAGAAGTTTGTAGTAATCATTTATTGATTGCATTTTCATACAATACAGGGCTTTTTATGTTCTTAACAATTTTTAAATTCACCCTCATTCTTAGAGCAATCATTCCTAGCTCTTTTTCTCACTGGATGAGTGCCCAGTTATAAGGTGGGAGACAAAGGTCTCTAGTTTTGAGTTAAGCTCTCGTTCTGGTCACTTATATTTTTGGAAATATGTATCACAATAGGCTATATTATCTTGCTTGAGCAATGCATATAAAGCGTTTTCTTCGTCTTTGGATATCTCAATATTTGAGGCATTCATGTGCTTGAACTGGGATAACTTTGCGACGAAACATAAAAAGGTATGCTAGGGCTTCTAAGCACCTGGATATCTCACAGAGGTCTAGCGCTATTAAATATTGTAAATTAGAAAGGAAAATTAATAAATCAAACATAGCTGCAAAGTTATGGTTTGATCTTCAGTCTGTAGTTTTTCTCATAATATGCATAAACTCTGGTTCATAATAGCTAGACGTTTGGGAAGAGATCTCATCAAAACCCCTACCCCATTAGACGGAGAACTTTGGCATTTTTATTTTTGTGCCCTATATGCATCTTCTTCTGATTTACCGAATTTGGGACTTAGTTATTTAAAAAGAGGCTCTGGTTACCTTGGAGTTTCTTTTGATTAACTTGCCCAAGGCATTTCTAACTTAAATAATAGCCACGCACAGGGACCAGATGGTATACATGCGCACTTTGTTAAATCAGTCCCCTTTTTATAAGCAGATATCCTGAAGCCGCTGTTTGATTGTAGCTTTAAGACAAAAACAGTGCCCCAGGTCTTGGAAAGGTAGGAACATCATTCTTCAGTATAAAAAAAAGGGTCCGTAATCTCCCTACAAACTATCACTGTATCACACATTTAGATGTGACTTGAAAAATATTCGCCAAATGTTTGTTACATCACTTAGATTCCTCAGTGGAGTATTCTCAGTTATTTCCTATCGAGCAGTCAGGCCTTCGGAAAGCGTGCTCCACCATGGACAATATTCTGTGTTTATATAGGATTGTCGAAAAGTATGTGAGGTTGCATAAAAATGAAGTATATGTGGCACTTGTTGAGTTTAGCAGAGCCTTTAATTCTGCGGATTGTTCCATTATTTGGCATACAGTTGTAAGACTGGATAATACCCTCTAAATTACTGTCTCTATTGATCTCCAGTCATTGTGGTAATTGGATGAGATTCCCAGTTGATAATGGCCTTTAAGAAGGTTACATTTTAGCCCCTCTTTTATTTTTCTTATATCTTACCGACTTTCCCATTCTTTTTAAAACAAGGTATTACTGATCCATTAAAGTTTGGATCAAGGGAGATTTCTATCTTATCATATGTGAACAATTTAGTATTAGTGTCTCTGACCCCAATTGGCTTACAGAAACAATAGGACGTTGTGAGAAGTTGGCCTGATATGCAGTGCTCACTATTCTAGTGATCACTATGTATCAGTCCAAACAACCCTTATTGATGATTGGTTGTAAGTCAACCTTATAGACCAGCTATCCTAGTAGCATGGATACGAGCAGTCTAAGGCTAAGACTCTAGAGGGCGTGTTAAGCCAGCTGTTTTACCATCACATTACCCCTTGAACACCAAGTGAAAGGACACCACACAAGTTGTTATGAAAATAAACAGTTATTTATTTATAACAAGACTACCCTGAACTCTTTATGAGTCAGGGAGCTAAGCACATAACAAAACTCTTAAGAAAATACTTTAAGTCGTACAATTTACACAAATGCCCTAGGGGCACGAAAAACCATATACACAGTAAGTGGAATGCGAACTTGCTAGCAGGTAAGTAATACTTTTCTAGACTTAGGAATCGCTAGGCCTACAATTCTAAACACTGGGATTAGATGCAGGAGGCCTGTGGACGTCGTGTGCAGAGTGGGAACTCTCACGCGTAAGGCGGGAAAAAGTCTATGGAGGCTAGCAGTTGCAAAGTTACTGTTCTCGGGCGAACCCGACTAGGTGGGTCGAAAACAAGAGTGGATCCGAACACTTAGGGTGTTGGACTATGCTGGAGCACCGGAGTACTCAGGTTACCTAGCCCAGGGGCTGCGGCTGCATAGGGTTGAAGTTGCGTCGGAAACCCTCGTTGAAGATCCAGGAGCCTGAAGAAAGAGTTGCTGGCAGGCGGCCAGTGTAGAAAGTTCGGAGTGATCCAAGCCTGGATCAGGGAAGAAGAAACCTGTAAGCAGAGGGGACCAAGTTCTGAATCACTAGCCAGTGATTTGAGTGGGCACCAGGATGGCACCGGACGAAGTCACCTCAGCCAGGTGAGTGGGCGCTGCTGGGCTCTGCAGTCTCTCGGACCAGGAGGCGTTGTCCGCGACCAGGATGGAGGTGCGAGCTGTCCCAGGAAGGTTCTTGCTGTCGACGTCGCTGGACCCAGGATTGGGCAACAAGTCTTGGCAAATGCAAGGCCCACGCGGTGGACCTAAAATGGCGTCTTGAGTGGACCAGGAGGGTCCAGGGTGCTCCTCTGTTGGAGGGGAGCAAGGGCTAGTCTGGAGCAACCAGGCCAGCAGTAGTTGTCGTCGTGGAGCGTCGTGAAGGGGTCACTAGCCAACGGGTAAGCGACCTGGACAACGCGGTTGGCTGCAAAGAGCAGAAGGGCCCCACGCAGATCTCGTGGATGCAGGGGGGCTGAACTTCGGTGCTGGAGCTGCTCAGGGTCGGGGCTTCTCTTACCCCAAAGCACTCAGTCGAGGGTCACTCGGGAGTCGTGCTGGACAAGCGTCGTGCAGTTCTGAAGATGGCCGGTCCCTCGAGGTCTCGTCACACCCACGGATCACAGCTGGGCTGATGATGTAGGTTGAGGTCAGAGGTGCCAGGGAAGCCGGTTCTCGTCGTGCTGGAGCAGTCTTGATCCGAAGGAGAGACTGGCAACAAACCGCGATGCTTGGTTGGTGCCTGCTGCTGCAGGGTGACTACTCCTTAGTCACAAGGGAGAATCTTGGGAAGAAGTCTTGAGTTCCTTTCGTGGAAAGTAGTTTCAGGATTCAAAGATGATCTGATTTGGAAGGGGGCCAGTTCCTACCTTTATCCTGCAAAAAGGGGCTGGCACGCGACTAAGTCCTGCCCTATGGGTGGGACCAGGAGGGGGGTGGTTACACCCCTCTCCTTTGGCGGGCTTTCCCCAGGCCAGGGGCTGGAGTGCCCCTGGAACTGGTTTCAGCCGGCCTATGCACAGTGAGCACCGGGGTGCCACTTGCAGTCACCTTCCTCTAAAGCCCTGCCTACCTAGGATACACAAAATCCTGTCTGGGACGGTGCTGGCACCGCCCCTGACAGGAAACCCTTTGTCCTTGCCTCCTGCTCTGGGAGGACTCCCAGCAGCAGGAGAGCAGACTTGTGTCTCGGTGGCAGCATCCATTTTGTGGAGCTAAGGCTATGTCTGACTTTAACCGGGGTTACAGGTTACATACATGTCGTGTCCCTCTAGAAGGGTGGAATGCTAACCCCGTCGCCAGAATTGGCGAGGGGTTAGTATTCCAATTCGTATGCCACCTTACTCGACATGTTTTGATAAAGCGATACCAGAGTTGGCATATAACCGCGAGGATTATAATGCACTTAAGAGTATATGGTATGCAATATCATGGAAACGGCTAAGGGATGGATCCCGAAAGCCGCAGACAGACTCAGCTCATGCCAGAGCACTATCTCACACGATTCCAAGCACTCTGCCTTCAGGATTGTCAAGGCCTGCCATAGGAGTGACTGATAGGAGATCTGTGTGTCCATTTTAGGGTTAGATATAGGTATACTATATCTAAAGCAAAGGGTGATTACACCACCTTGCCCCAGCTGTCGTGCAGCCAGTTGTGTCAGATTTGGATGGCCAGCCAGGGGTGGCATAATACATGCTGCAGCCCCTGGTAGGCCCTGGGTACACCTATGCCCTGGGTACCTAAGGTACACTGTACAGGGACTGATAAGGTGACTCAGTATCCAATTAGATATGTACCTAGGGTACATGGAATCCATTTTACAGAGAGAGCAGTAGGCCTGGGGTCCTGAATAGCAGGGCCCCAGGTCAACTAAGTCAGAAAACCAGCAAAACACCAGGCAAAAAGTTGGGGGCAACCATAGTTAGGGATCTACCTTCCTACAGACGTTTTATCTTCTTTTTCTTTTGGCACCATCTTAACTTTAAATGATAGTAACAACTAAATTTATGATAATGGGTGCCAGAGGCATTAAGTCTCCTTGGTTTTTTAATTTGAAAAAGACTCAAGGTGGTAAAAGAATATACTTATCCAGGCATAAACATCTTAAATAATTTGTCATGGTTCCCATATTATACCTCCCAGGCAGCACACCCCAGTCTCCGGAAATCACATCTTCCGGCTGTCGCGGCGGCACATAAGCAGAGGAGGAGACGAGTGGTGGCGCCTTGGGGAGAGCCCCCTCCGCATTTGGTCCCTGGAGTGGAGCGAAGAGCGCCGGAAAAACGGAGACGCCGCAGCGTTGAAACACACTGTGGGGCATCGGCAGGAGTCGGTGCGAGGCAGTCCCGAGGGGGGACTGGGGGTGAGTGAGGGGCTGCTGTTAGTGTTCCCTCCCCCCTCCTTCACAATATCAAGAGGGAGACATACTGCACGCCCTCGGAGGACGGGCTCCGATGCCAGAGCGGCACAATAGATTGCCCGGCGGATGCTGAACTTGGCCCGCGGTGGAGTGTGGAATCCTGAGGGTGTCGTGGCTGATGGTGTTTCCCCCCCCCCCCACCGAGGCTGCTTCTCAACTCGGGAAGACCGCAGTGTCAATCGGTGAGCCGTGAGTGGGATGCCCTGTGACGGGGATTGGGGACCTGGCCCGGGTACTCTCTGTTGGAGGGGTCTGAGAGGAGCGGGCCCCTCCCCTGGTGTGGACCTTCATTATGAAGCAGGGTCAGTTTGAGAGGTGCTGTTTTTGAACCACGGGAGCCACCAACTCCGTTATGCATCAGACTGACTCGGGGACTGCGACAGCGCGGAACCGCATAAACCCCAGCAGAAGAGTGGTAGAAAGGGCAGCCCGCAACGGAAGAACTGGCCGGTGTTCCGTGTAGCACACTCGAAGGGGGAAATAATGCTGGCGTGCTCGAGAGCCGATCTCCGGATGGCGACCAAACATGACGTCGACAGGCATCAATCCAGGACATCTAAGGGAGTGAGGCAAGTCGAGACCAATAAACTAGACCGGTACACGATGCCCAAAGGTACCCCAACAGAATCAAGGCACACTACTTTGGGGTGAGGGGATTCCTCAGGCCCAGCACCTGAATTGACACTGCTCGATGTAATGGCGACAATAGATGGGGTGACATCGTCCCTTGGGCAGAAAATGGAGTCGCTGGACAATAAGTTGGACACAGTATCCATAGAAGTAAATCTTATCCGCGCAGATCTCACTAAAGTTAATGAAAAGATCAAATCGCTGGACATTAACACTGCCAGTCTGACAGATGATGTGGCGTTGCTCCAGCAGGAAGTGCATGAACTTAAATCTTCCCATGAACTGGCCGAGCGTAAGCTGGACGAATACGAAGGGAGAGCCCGGCTTAATAATATCTGTATCCTGGGGGTGCCCAAAAAGTGGCCCTGACCGGTTTAAGAACTTATCCTAACGCATCTCAGGCCCAAGGGACTGGGTAACTTCTTTAACATCGAGTGTGCACACAGGATCCCAGGAGGGCAACCAAAGCTTGGCGCGCCCCCGCTTCCGATGATTGCCAGGGTATTGAATTTTAGGGACAGAGACGCTATCCTGCAGGCCGCCCGATTAGGACTCCCTCTGCGTTGTGAGAATGCCCCCCTCTCTTTCTTCCCCGATTACACACAAATGGTGCAGAAACCACGCCGGAACTTTCTCGCAGTCAAGAAAAAACTTCGGACAAAGGTATTAAATATGCCATGATGTTCCCGGCGCGCTTGAGGGTGGAGATTGAGGGAAGAGCTTGGTTCTTTGATAATCCAAAGGTGGCTTTGGACTTGATCAACAGCCGTCCCCCCGTTGGCATGGGACCAAGGCGGAGAGCAAGCATCGCAGGAGCAAGAATGAGAGCCGACACTTAACTGGGACTAAATGTACATCGCCAGGTATCGGGGTATAGGCCCACCATTATGAGGTCTGCCTATCCCCAGGGAGTACCACAACTTTATTGCATAATGTGAGCTTCAAGGAGGCAACTTCGCCCGATGTGGTACGGGGTGGGGGGGGGGGGACAGAGTGCCGGCCTTCCTCCTCTTTACTACCTTTAGTCATATAGTAGTTATAGTGTGTGGGGCGACAGGCACTCTGCCAGTTGGGGATGGGCGAACACCGTGAGCAGGGGTGCAGGGAGGGGGTGCGGTTGGTTGCTATTTTTGTTTTTGAGGTCGCATTGTTAGTAAGAATGTTTTTCAATTTCGACCTTAAATTGTTTACAGTTTTAATTGTTTCGACATCATCAAATGACAATGCTGAGTTGGAATGTAAACGGAGTGGGAGACAAAATAAAGAGGGGGATGGTAAATCAGTTTATCAGAAGGCACACCCCAGACGTGGTCCTTTTACAGGAAACACACATAATTGGGAACAAGTGCATGGCCTTACATAGAGGAGGGTATAAGCTGGTGGCACACACGGGATTCACCTCTGGGTCAAGGGGGGGTTGGCATACTGATTAAAAACTCCTTCCCACTTGCTATATAGGCCACATGGTCCGACAAGCGGGGTAGATATGTTGGGATATCGGGCCAATGGGAATGGAAAACAGCCACGTTTGTCTCAATATATGTCCCACCTGGCCTACAGACAGACACATTTTAGGACCCGAGTTCGATTTTCTTGACACTACCACTGGGCCTCTTGGTGCTGGGTAGAGACTTCAACGCGATAATGGACTGGGAAATAGAACGATATCCAGCTCGTACACTTAGGCCCGCACAAAGGTGGCTTCCCGACTATATGGACACAATGGGGCTGGTAGATAGCTGGCGGGCACACAACCCAGGTAGACCACAGTACAGACATGTGTCATGCACGCACCAAAGCTTGTCGAGTAGACTATGCACTTGTCACGCAGGCCCATGTTCTCCGGGAGGAACGTCACCTGAGTCAGGGCATCTCAGATCATTCCCCTGTGTGGCTCAAACTGGAATTTGACCAGGTAAATGCCGGTAGGGTAGCCCATATTAACTCATGGTACTTGAAAGACCCACTGCAAAGAAAAACACTGCCACCGCCACTGAGAGATACTTCCAGGAGAATCAGGGCACGGTTGATTCAGCGCAGACCCTCTGGGAGGCATACAAAACTGTCATACGGGGAGAAACCATCTCCTTGATTGCAGGGAAAAAGAGGGAACGGCAGGCCAAACTCGAAAGAGCAGAAGAGAATGTGTTAAAATCGGAAGAGGAGGTGGCTCAAACGGAAACCCCTGAAGGCCTCCACCTTTTGAAGTTACGGCAAGACGAGTTCAGTAGTATTGCCAGCGATAGAGCCAAGGCGCAGAGCAGAGAGGTTCAGAGTAGAATTTATGAACATGAAGATAAAAGCAGGAAAGCTGATTGCTTGACTGGATAGAAGGGAATGGTCGTTGAGGTTGGTGCCCGAGGTACAGGGGGAAGACTCCAGTGCTATTACGGACCCGCAGGCCATTGCAGATGTGTTTGCAGATCACTATCGCGTGGTGTATAGTACGGTGGGTAGATTCACAGAAGGAGAAAACAGGGAGATGATTAGAGATATTAAGTTACCCATGTTATCGGGCGAAAACAAAGATTATCTGGAATCCGCGCTGACAGATGATGAAGTGGCACAGGCCATCAGAAGTGTACATTCGGGGAAAGCGTCAGGATTAACGGCATTCCTATCGAACTCTATAAATTGAGGTCCAATAAGCTTGCCCCATACATCCGTTCCATGTTCGAGGAAAGCAAGGAGAAGGGGCAGCTCCCATATGACCAACAAGTGGCCAACATAGTGGTCATATACAAAGAAGGCAAACCCAGGACTAGCTGCGTGTCCTATAGGCCCATATCGTTGCTGACCGTGGAGTCCAAAGTCCTTGCGAAATTGCTGGCAACACGTTGGGCAAAAGTCATCACCACTCTGATCCACCCGGATCAATCAGGTTTTATGCCCATTCGCAATAAAGCCCTCAATCTGCGTTGTTTACATTGGGTACTGGGTAGGACCCCCACGATTATGGAGCCGGCAACCCTAGTATCATCAGACGCCACCATGGCGTTTGACATGGTCGAGTGGCCTCATCTGTTTGCAGTATTGGACGAACTGGGCTTCGGTCTGGAATTCACGGGTTGGATACGCCTCCTGTACTCTTACCCGATGGCCCGAGTGGTGGTGAACAAATGCAAGTCCCCCGATTTCAGCCTGACTAGGGGCACCAGGCAGGGTTGTCCCCTGTCCCCGCTTCTTTTTGCACTGGCCCTGGAGCCACTGGCAGCATGGGTCAGACAGGACGGGGTTATACGTGGAATGCAGTGGTCATTGAAGTGGGAAGGTAAGATCTCCCTGTACGCAGATGATATTCTGCTCTATCTCACTAATCCGAGAGGGTCATTGAGCTGCCTTCTGGACGTGCTGGCAATTTTCAGAAGATACTCTGGATTTGCTATAAACTGGTCCAAATCGGTGCTATATGTCCTTCGGGGCGACCAGCCGGCCATTCCAAGCACTTGCCTGATCCAAAATGTTCTTGAAGGTTTTAGATACCTCGGCATCTACATAACATTAGTCTCGAAAATCCGTTACACTAGCAATCTGAATCCTCCCTTATTGAGACTTAGAAACGATGTCGCTCACTGGAAAGCCCTTCCGCTCTCCATGCTGGGTAGAGTAGTGCTTTTTAAAATGATGGCTCTACCCCGGTTCTTGTACGTACTCCTGAACACAATGGATCCGGTCCCAGCTTCCTATTTCAGGGAAATCGAGAGTCTCCAGAGACAGCTTCTTTGGGATGGTAAACCCCGTATAGCATTCTCAAAGCTAACTCTCAATTGGTATGACGGAGGAATAGGGTTGCCTGACCGAAGGAAATATTACTGGGCATCCCAACTGGCAGCTATCAATCACGGGATCTACGGGCAACCAAACGATCCTGGATTTGCCATGGATAGGTGGCAGCTCCCAGGGGGAGAGTACACCAGAGCGTTATATGCTGGGCCAAGCAGATTTCCACTTACTGGACCGACGGCACATGCCGTCCAGGTATGGCATGCAGCCAATAGGCACCTGAAGTGGGAAGGCAAATTTACACTAGCCACCCCACTCTGGAACTCGGAGAAACCAGGGAGCCTCAGGAAATCCAAAGGGTTTGACAAGTGGGACCTCATCGGGATCTCGCGAATAAAAGACATCTGGGGGGAGGGGACTGTCCACACATTCGATTCACTCAAGCAGCAGTACAGCCTGAATGATCGGGAGTACTTCCGTTACCTCCAAGTTCAACATGCGCTGCTTTCCCAAATCCCTAGGGAAACAGCACTTCCAGACGCCTCTCCCCTAGAAGACAGGGTGCTAGACGGACACCTTCCAGAGAAGACCATCTCTCTGATCTATAGGAAACTAATAAATAACATGGAAGATCCATTGCTTAATATCAAAGAAACTGGAATGAAGACGGCCTAAAACTAGACAACGAAGACTGGCAGGAGACGGTTTCTTCCCCACGTGTTGTGGCAATCCAGACAAGGCTGAGGCTAGTGCAGCTTAAAATATTACATAGGACATATGTTACAGGTCCCGTCTCGTTCGAATCATTCAGAGAGCGGAGAGTGCAGAAGGGGCTGTGGGGAACTGGGGACATTTATTCATATATTGTGGCACTGCCAACACATACAATCATATTGGAGGGAGGTTCATTGCACGCTGCGGGCGGTCCTGGGGATTGACTTGCAGCCAGAGGCTCGTTGATGCATTTTAAATGTCTAGAAACCAACGGACCTCAACACACTCACAACGCAATGGGCAACATTAGCATTCATGGAAGCGAAGCGTAACATTGCTCAACTGTGGGGGACTAGCCAATCGCCTCGGATTGGGAGGTGGATGGAGGATCCGGACTGGTGCATGTTCAGGGAGAAGTCGGTCTAGATTGCCGGGGGATGCCCGGGGAAGTGGAATAGGGTGTGGGAAGCTTGAAAACCGTTACAGGGGGGATATCTGTACCCCACCAGATTGTTTGGGAGATGCTGAAGCGCCTGAGTCCCCCTGATCCCCCTAATACAATAACTGGGTATCATTTTGAAATGTGTAAAATGTCATTGAGGAATGATGGAGACACCTGCTTGTAACCACTAGATGCGATTCGGTTGAATGTTTAATAAAAAGAAATATTAAAAAAAAAAAAAGTATGCTGAAAATCTAATTTTGCAGCTTGACTTGCAATACTGTTTAGAGATCAAAAGATTGCAGCTGGTTTGTATGTTTGTTAGAAGTGGTGAGAAGCAATTTTACTGAAAGGCCAACTTATGTCAGCCTGTGCGCAGATTTTAATGAAATTCAAATTTAACCAGATCTTATTGGCTTTTAACTTGTGGATTAATAAGGAAGGGGTTTCCCGGCATCCAAGCTGTCAACATTGTGGAACTGTTAAACAGGATTTGAATCATGTATTTCTTTTTTTTGTCCTGGCCTTTCTAATCGCCTGTGATTTTAAGGTATTCTATAGCAATGCATGAAGAAGCACTTTACCTTTTTGTACACCCTCCTACCGTGAATATTGGTTATTGTTTAATAAGGTTTTATGGGTGCTTTCTTGATATAAATTGATCTATTTGTATCCATTATAATGTATTTTGTTTGCATTTACTAATTTAGTTTTGTATTGTCTAAATCTTATGTATCTTGAATTTATTTTATTTATTATTGCTTGTGGTTGTTTTTAAGTGTACTCTCTGGTTGCACTTTAAAGATTAAATAAATGAATACTCAAAAAACATCGATCTGTTAAACAAAATTGAGACAAGGGCGTTCTAGTACTTCTAAAATAAGACTACAACTCTACTTTGCGTCATAATGTATTTTTTTTTTTATACAGAGTTTTATATAGTGCGAACTGGACCCGTTATTTGGTGTCAGAGAGCTTTTCATAGCATCAGTTGCGTTACATTAGGACATATTCATTTTTGTTAGGCACAGGGAGATTATGTGAATTGCCGAGAGTCGAACCCGGTTCCCCAGATTCGAGGTCGACCGCCATAGCCGTTAGGCCAACTCTTCTCCACCTGCTTAACTGTGTTGGTATTTGTATAGTACTATCCCACCCTTTGCTAGGCCCAACGCACTTGTGTGGCCGAAATGTATTATTTGTATACAGCCACAGACCACTGGCAAAGTCACTTAGTACCAGTTAATAAATTCTCCAATCAATGCTCTTTCACTGCTTCACTTCTGCACAATCACATCTGAATGTACTAAACTTACCCATCTTCATAGTTCCACATGAATATGTCACTGTCTATAGTCAGCCAGGCTCTGCTGATTTCAGGAAACACTCCCATCATACAATTACACTGCATATCTAAAGTATAGCTGATGTAAGGATCGTGGAGCTTCTAAATATCATCAGCAGTTCAGTAATGAGTACACAAAAACAACAGAGATACATTTCCTGTCGCAAAAACCTTTTAAAATGCAGAAGGGCTGCAAAAAAAGATGCAAGCCACTTGGCAATAGAGGATATTGGACGTTCCAAATTTGAAACATATTTTCAGCTGCTAAGGACGATTCATAAAGTGATCTATAGTTGACTGGCAAGCTTTTGGTTTCACTGGAAGGCATAAGCAACATGGTGTCATGTGAAATATAGGAGAGGGCATATTCAGATTTAATACAACCCCGATGATGGTTTGCCAAATGCATTCCTAGGGTTGAAAAATTAAGAAGCAAATTATCATGTACGATTTGCATGTGGGTCTACTACTAGCCAACACTTATTAAAATATAGGATAAAGCTATTAACATGTGGTTGAATCATAGTCAGTCATTAGACAGAGATAACACAAGTAGAAGACACTGTCTCAGAGGCTGAACAAGCCAGTTTCACAGTGAATCATAAAAAAACTTGTAAAGAAGTTGCAAGAAGACCATATATATTTTCTTGCACATAAGGATACGTCCAAACTGCTCAACCAGTTCCGGAGGTAGAGGGACCCTGCGAATGGCACTGATTTCTGGGAGGTTAGGGATCGTCAGTAAACCTGGTCCTTGCAAAGGATAATCCATATCTTGTAATCCAGAAACGGTGGGACAATCTAAAAGGAAGAAACAAGACATCAAACAGTAAGCATGACCAGGAAAGACCATCAAAAGTAGAAATGTTGCATTTCAAACTGACAAATATAAACAAACAATAATGCCTTGTGATAAATAACCAAAGGTTAGTAGGTTGAAAAGATACTTCAATTAACTCTTCCTCACGATACTAATCTTTAGACGAAATCTTACGATATAAAAAGAATCAATAGCCAAAGGTTATCTCAAAACAGCTTTCGAATGTTTATGATAGCAAAGTACTTATTTATTGTCACTTTTTTCTTTTTTATGTTTTAGTAAAGACACACAAAAGAAAAACTACATTACTCTTACTTACATATATGTACAAACATTTACATCACATAGACATAAATATATGTGTGTGTGTGTGTGTATATATATATATATATATATATATATATATATATATATATATATACACACACACACACACACACACACACACACACACACACACACACACACAATGTTTACACAACACCAAAAACAAAAAAGTATGTAATTTACTTTTTGTTTCTCATTGCCCTACTATTTAATCAGGATGCTCTTTCAACAAAGTTCCATACCTAAAACAAAAAAAGTGACAATAAATAAGTACTTTGCTATCATAAGCATTCGAAAGCTGTTTGGAGATAAACGTTGGCTAATGATTCTTTTTATATCGTACGTTCACCACCCAAATATATACAGATTTCTTTTATACTAAAAATCTTAGCTGCCAATTTACTGACATTTGGAGTGTTTCGCCCACCTTTTTCGTGTTCATTCCACATTCACCCCATTGAATTACAATCTTAAACTCCTGCCTTCATTCATATTTTTTATTCAAGTGATTGACAGGTATGCAAGATAAATTCGATTGTGCCACATTCCTGAGGGAAAGAGAACATCTTTGGGAGGGCGGAGCTTGTCTGGCCCCAAGATGGCCGTGCTGTAATTGTGCTCCAACACACACCGGAACAATCCTTTAATTATCCGTAGCTTCCATCGAACAGAGTCTGCTGCGAGACCGGTAATATTGAGGCTCCTTACCTGCGGCGCCAGTTGCTGGGTCTATCTCGCTTCTTACCAGTCCAAAGCCTTCATCCTGGTCACCTGAGTGGGGTGCGGCGTGGGGCCTATACTGCTGGCGGCACAACGTGACGTCCTGTAGTGCATCTCCTGAAGGCGCTGGCTGCCTCGGAGCCAGAACGGACGTGATCCTGGTAAGAGAGGCCCCCACTATCCGGGAGGAACGGTGCCCGTGGGCTGCTGCAAGGTGAGAACCGGTGCCGGCGGCTGCGGGGGACCTCCTTTGACTGGCTGCCTGCTTGTGCGGATCTGGATGTGATCGGGGACTGCGGGCCCCGCTCTGCGTGCCGCTCTCTGCCCCGGTACAAAAGGGGGTGGTGATGGACGGAGCATCAGAACCAATCAAACACTCACACCCAGTCAAAAGATCTGGGTTTGATCCATTACCGTTCTTTAGCCCACTCTGCCACCCCAGTTCAGACATGGATATATGCAAATCAGTCTGACACTGTGCCTCATGGGAACAGTCCAGCCCGAACTGCCAAGCCATGCCTTCCCTGGACCGGAAAGAAGCTTCCGAGGACCGGTTTCTGGCATTCCAGCCGTCTTCAGCCCGGCCTGCTTGAATCCAGTGGCAAAGTGAGCAAGGGACTCACGTCTGAGCATACCCTGCCACACTTATGGCCGCCAAAGCGGTACAAAAGGGGGTGGTGATGGCCGGAGCATCAGAACCAATCAAACACTCACACCCAGTCAAAAGATCTGGGTTTGATCCATCACCGTTCTTTAGCCCACTCTGCCTCCCCAGTTCAGACATGGCTATATGCAAATCAGTCTGACCCTGTGCCTCATGGGAACAGTCCATCCCGAACTGCCAAGCCATGCCTTCCCTGGACCGGAAAGAAGCTTCCGAGGACCGGTTTCTGGCATTCCAGCCGTCTTCAGCCCGTCTTGCTTGAATCCAGTGGCAAAGTGAGCAAGGGACTCACGTCTGAGCATACCCTGCCACACTTGTGGCGGCCAAAGTTGGCACAGGGTCAGGCTGATTTGCATATAGCCATGTCTGAACTGGGGTGGCGGAGTGAGCTAAAGAACGGTGATGGATTAAACCCAGATCTATTGACTGGGTGTGAGTGCTTGATTGGTTCGGATGCTCCGTCCATCACCACCCCCTTTTGTACCGCTCTCTGCCCTGGTCCTTCTCCACCGGTTCCTGGATTGTGAGGTTTGGCCTGCCTCCTGCCTGAAATCACCAGCTCCGTTTCAACACTGTTGCTGGGAGAGGCCGTCTCCTGCCCCTCCTGCTGGGAAATTTCCGCTAGGGAGTGGGGTGTGGTGGAGACCCTACATTGAAGCAACTTTTTAAACAGTGAACCTTGGCGTGCTGACGTTTCTACCGGTTGTGCCCATTGGGAAGGGTAGGCAATATACCCGGCTTGTGGCCTTCCCGTGGTCTAGTTCTGGTCCTAGTGCTCTTCGAGAGGCCTACGCAACGGTGGCTGTTACAATGGGTAAACCAGATAAGTCTCAGCACAAGCTTACTTTCGAGCAGCGCAAGTCGCTGTGCTGCGAGGATACAGCTGAGGCCACAGGGTCTGAACCAGATAATCTTCCTGAAGACCGGGTTAGCGATATTAAACAAATTATTTTGTCCATGCAGAAGGGTCTGACCGCAATTGATTCGAAGATCGATTCCTTGGCCTATCGACTGGACAGGATGTCGGTGAGGGTTGACAAGCACTCCGAGCGAATAGGCATGGCAGAACGCAGAATTACGGAGGTTGAGGAGGCCCGACTCGGGTGGTGCCAAGGCCCGACTGGAGCGTGCACTATCTGCCCTGTAGTACAAGGCCGAGGACTTGGAGGCCCGCTTGTGGCGCACCAACCTCCGCATCACTGTCCTGGCCGAATCCACTGAAACGCGCAACATGGAAACATTGCCCAAGACACTACTGGGGCCGAAACCTTTTCTCCTCTGTTTGTCGTGGAGGAGGCACACCGCTCTCTTGGCCCCAGACCCCGCCTGGTGCTCCTTCGCGCCCCATCATTGCCAAACTCTTGAATTATCGGGACAGGGACGCGGCGCTGCAGACAGCAAGCAAACTGGGCAACTTACACTATGAGGGGGCCTCGCTTTCTCTTTTCCCAGATTTTACTTTGATAGTGCAGGACGCCAGGAGGCTATTCGCCCACTCCTAGTGAGGACGACATGGCACCGTATCTAGAGTATATTGAATTACCTTAGGTGCAAAACTGGCACCGCGAGTTTTAATGTGCCGTATTGAGGCCTCGGAGGTCTAGCTCGCCTTAAACCCCATACGTGAGGGGAGTGCTCCCTGTCTGGATGGTCTAAAGGTCTCCTTTTACAAGGCTTTTAGGGAGCTTCTTACACCTCATACTGTTACCTTGTTTCAGGAAATGGGTGCAGATGGGATAATGCCCCCTACCATGCGCGAATCACGGATGTATGACGTTATAACGCATGCATTTACAACGCATGCCATCACAACGCAACTTTTACATCGCAGGTGCCATTACAACGCATGGCATTACAACGCAGGTATTTACAACGCAGGGGCTATTACAACGCATGCCATTACAACGTAAGTATAGGTAAGTATATAATTTAAATTACTAATGTAAATAATTCTAATTTAATTAATTTAATTTAATTTAATTTAATTAATTTAAATGTAATTTTACTTTATTTTTTACCTTGTACCCTTTTACCCAAAAACCCAAAACTGACTCTGAACCCTAAAAATACCCCTTTACCCAAAAACCCAAAACTGACCCTGAACCCTAAAAATACCCCTTTACCCAAAAACCCATAACTGACCCTAAACCCTTAAAATACCCCTTTACCCAAAAACCCCAAACTGACCCTGAACCCTAAAAATACCCCTTTACCCAAAAACCCAAAACTGACCCTGAACCCTAAAAATGCCCCTTTACCCAAAAAACCCCAAACTGACCCTGAACCCTAAAAATGCCCCTTTACCCAAAAACTGAAAACTAACCCTGAACCCTAAAAATACCCCTTTACCCAAAAACCCAAAACTGACCCTGAACCCTAAAAATGTCCCTTTACCCAAAAACTGAAAACTGACCCTGAACCCTAAAATACCCCTTTACCCAAAAACTGAAAACTGACCCTGAACCCTAAAAATACCCCTTTACCCAAAAACTGAAAACTGACCCTGAACCCTAAAAATACCCCTTTACCCAAAAACTGAAAACTGACCCTGAACCCTAAAAATACCCCTTTACCCAAAAACTGAAAACTGACCCTGAACCCTAAAAATACCCCTTTACCCAAAAACTGAAAACTGACCCTGAACCCTAAAAATACCCCTTTACCCAAAAACTGAAAACTGACCCTTAACTCTAAAAATACCCCTTTACCCAATAACTAAAAACAGACCCTGAACCCTAAAAATACCCCTTAGCCCAAAAAACCAAATCTCACCCTGAACCCTAAAAATGCCCCTTTACCCTAAAACCCAAAACTGACCCTTAACCCAAAAAATACCCCATTTAAAAAACAAACATATAACATTTTAAATATAATTATATACTTACCAGTACTTACGTTGTAATGGTATGCGTTGTAATAGCACCTGCGTTGTAAATACCTGCGTTGTAATGGTTTTTGCGTTGTAAAAGTTCCGTTGTAATGGTAGTGCGTTGTAAAAGTTGCGATGTAATGGTTGTTTCCCGCGAATCACTGGTCATCACTTAGCTGAAGCCTGGCAAGGATCCCCGCAACGGTCCCTCTTATCATCCACTGTCTCTACTCAATGTGGACACTAACATTTTCGCTAAAGTTTTGGCTAATCAGCTCTCCCTACTTCTGCCTCAACTGATTGGGCCTGAGCAGGCTGGATTTATTCCTGGACGCACGCTCGCCTATAATCTTTGCACAGTGTTCGGTGCCATTCAGCATGTTCGGCCGGAGGTCCAGGCTGCGGCGTTTTTTTTAGATGCTATAAAGGCCTTTGACTCCATAGAATGGCCGTTCATGCACGCAGTGTTGCACCGTATGGGTGCTGGTGAGGTTTTTTTGCAACTAATTTCGGTTCTGTACAATTTACCTACGGCACGTGTGCGCACTGGTGAAAGGGTCTCTGTCCCATTTCAGATCTAGCGTGGCACCTGTTAGGGGTGCCCACTGTCCCTCTTATTGTACGCTGTGGCAGCTGAGCCCCTGTTGAGAGCTCTACAGGAATATCACGGACACCGCGGACTTCGTTTCCCTCGCTCTAATTTAATCATCTCAGCCTATGCCAATGACATGCTCCTATATGTCCGAAATCCTGAAACTCACGTCGCCCCGGTTATTCAGGAAGTTTTACAGTAAGGGGGGCTTTCAGGCCTAAAAATTAACTCAGACAAATCCATAAGTTTTCCTTTGACACCTGCTACTAAGCAATCACACTAGACTTCCCACTTCAATGGACATCAGACCCGGTGCTCTACCTTGGAATTCAGGTTCATGCTGCTGTTGCGGACTTGGTTCTGAAGGCAATCTATGGCAGGGCAATAGACAAACTTGACGACGACAAAGACCGGTGGATACACGCCCACTTCTGTGGCTGGGAGGGTAAGACTGCTAGGGTCACTTTAGACACTCATGTTGCTTTACACGGCGGGTGGCCTGGGGGCACCAGATCTAGAGCTTTACTACAGAATAGCGCAAGCCTCACATGCCCATAGCTGGGTACATGGCCCGCAGGATCTGCAGCATCTCCAGATCGAACGGGTTGTGGCTACTCCTTATCCAGTCTTCTCACTCGGGGCCCTCGAGAAGATGCAGAATACTGGACTCGGTTAACTCCACGGTTCACGCATGGAACGCAATACTTAACTTATTTAGCGGTGCTCAACTATACTCGCCCCATTTACAAGTGGAATGGTGCCAATGGTTTGTCCTTAGCTCAGAGAGAGGTACTATTAGTTCCTTGCGTAGCTAGGGTATACAAACAATAGGGGACCTATTATGACATGGCCGGGTAGGCACATGGGAGGAATTGTCTGGTGGCGATGCGACGCCTACTGCACTCACGAAATTCCAATTTTTTAGAACTCGCCAAACACTGCGCTCATTGCTCTGTGATGAACTCCTGGAACCTATGGCGATTAACCCCTCTGTCCATCCTTCTAGGTTCTAAGGCGCCTGGTAAACTAATCTCTCATCTCTACGCTGCGGCTATACTCACTAAGGTCTCTCTCCTAACAAAGGCAAGAATGACCTGGCAGGCTGACATTGGGGTTACGATCACAGACGAGATCTGGGGATACTGCTGCGAAGTCACGCGCAAGATTTCCATTAATGGCCGTCACAGATTAGCACACTTCAAATTCATGAATAGAATCCTTTACACCCCACGACGACTGCACAGAAATGGTTTACGTGAGTCGGACGCTTGTGAGCATTGTCATATGTCTGGTGCTGGGTTCTTTCACGTGGCATGGCTGTGTCCTCAGGTAGAGGTCTATTGGACTAATATCTTTAAAATGATGAGCGACGTTGTGGGACTCTCCCTCACTCCGGATCCCCTATGAGCCCTATTAGAATATACAAAGCATCTCCAGAAAACCGTTCGTAAATTGATAGCGATGGGTGTCCTGCTCACCAAACGCAGACTTGCCATGAGGTGGATGCGACGCCCTGTACCTACAATAGCTGAATCGGAAAAAGATATGTTGTATTGCAACACCTAATCAGATGTTTATAACGAGATGCTTCCCCCCTGTAACCGCACAAAGAGTTTCTGGGGACTTTTTGCACAATACCAACTGTCTAAACAGGATTCCGATGACGCTCAGGAAGAGTCAAGAGCGGACTGCTATTACCCCCTCATGTACTGGCCTCCTTGTTGTCTCGCTGTTAGGTTGTCAATTTGTTTTACCTTTTATGCATATTCTTTTTGTAAATTCATTATATCCTTAATTTTCGTTGTGCTTATCTTTGTATATTTGACCCCATTTATGATGAAAAGTGATGCGCTGCTCCTACTCCCAGGCCACACCACCCCATGTATGTTAATATTACTCCAGTGATGCCTTTACTGACTATGTGATCTGCTTTTTGTTTATTCTTTTTTTGTTGTGTTTCATTGTTTGACTTAAAAACTTTAATAAAAAAAAGAGAACATTTATAAAGTAACTTGCCTGTTAGTTTTACCACTACTGGGTTCTGATGCGAGCAAAAGTATTATGAGCGACATAAGATGTTTTCAGTCCCTTCACTGCTAATATTCAAATCCCATGACAGATTTACTTAACTATGTAATAATACGTTACATAAAGGTCATTCATGTAGCAAGCTTCCACCATCTGTATAGTCCTAAAGGTTTTTGGAATCTGGGCTCACTTTGTGGTCCTCTGATTCGATTTTCTTTTAACACAGTCAAAATGGTACGCTGATATTGCATTTGGTTCTGCCTCTGAAAGCTTGGATGCAAGTCATATTAGATATTTGGTATGAAGGCTTGAGTAGATCAATATATTGATTAGAGAATAAATCACAAAGCAGCCAGCTACACCGTGTTAAGCTTAGGTAGTTGGTGGAGGACAGGGCCTTCTTTAGTGAGTTTTTATTGTAGTTGGAAAGATTTCCAGTAATCATTGATTGGTTTCATATAGGATGTGTTTATTCTTTCTTTCACACTTAGTACAAAAGATAGTCGACACGCATTTCGCCCAAATGGCCCAACGGCCAGGTGCGTTTTCAAGGCAAATGTTCGTGGCTGGTAATCCAGTTTGTGATAAATAAGTTGAGTAGTCACTGTGGTCCTGGGACACAATTCTGCCCTCCTGCTCCTGAGCCAAGCTCGAAAAGGAGAAGGCAGAACAATAGGTTTCCTGTCAAAGGGAGGTGTGACCACCTCCCAGACAGGAAAGTATATTGGGAAGGGTTGGGGGCTCCTGCCAGCACCAATAAACTGCTTTGAAGGGCACATTTGGTGCCCTCCTTGCATACTCCAGTTGAAACCAGTTCAGGGAGCCGTTGGCTCCGGCTCTGGGGCAAAACTGGTCCAAGTACTTAGGAGTATCTTCCCCACATTCCAGCACCTCCTCTGGGTGGGACCCGAGAATCGTCCCAACCCTTTCCTAAGGGTTCTTAAGGGCTTTCCTGTGGGTGGGTCCCTAGACTACTCATGCCACAAGAATCAGATCCGAAACCACTTCATCTTCATTCGTCTGGGCACTTAGGACTTCGCTTTGGGAAGCAAGACTGCAACTGGGAAGACTCCTGCTGCTCCTGGTCTCGTCGTTCTGCCAATCTTCTGCGTCATCTCTGCCTGTGCTCCATACAGGTTCTTCTAGAGGCCTGTGGACATCCAAGACACTCAAAGGAATCTTCCTTAAAGCGAAGGAGTCACTTCCCTGCATCTGCAAGCACCGCAACAAAGCTGACCGGTCTGCTGTTCCTGAGCTCCTACGGACGCGGAAAGGTTCAGCAACACAGGTGGTGGTGCTGCAACTCCCTCGATGCCTGCCCTGTCTTCACAGCAAGTTTGAAGCCAGTTTCCCTCATCTGAACTGCTGGAGCAGTACCCCTGTGCACCGCGCCGACTTGCCGTTGACAAGGCTTGTTGACACTCTTCCAGCCTCAACCATCCTCTGCAACCAAGAGCTTTGCCTGCACTGCATCCTCTGCACTGTGAGCCTTCTTTTTTTGATGAGCTGCTCAAGGTCCACTTGAGACTCCTGTGCCTTTGGCTGTGGGTCCTCTTGAGGGATTTCTTTGGAACCAGTGGGCTCCCCTGCTTGCTTAGGCCGGCTCCGACTTACCTGTTCGTGGTGAGTCACTCGGACCTTGCTGGTCCCCACATGCACCCTTTTCGACAACTACACTGGTTGTCATTGCCAAGGCTTGTTGGTGCCCCTGCCGGACACTGACCCCCTGACTCTTGACATCTGACATGGGACAGCTTGTGAACGGTGTCGCCTGGTCCGCACAGCTGTAACTTGAAGGGCACCGTCAACTCTCCTGCATCCCCGACATCGGTGAGCATTCGTGTTCTCTGCCTCCTGGTCACTTCTGAGTGGCATAGACTCTGTCCTCTCTGCCTGCAGGTACCTCTCCTCTTAAATCCAACTCTGGGTTCAACCGGACTCTTTCGTCTTCTTCGCGGCATCTTCTCTCAAGTACTCCATTGTGGTCTTCTGCGGTTCCCGAAGTCCCTTCGCACCTATGTACCCAGATTACCTGGTGTAGGTATCATGGTTCCTGGGGTATCCACGGATGGGATGACTCTCCAACCTTCCATCTTCTACGGGGTTTCTTCAGGGTCCGCTGAGATTGGTCCTTCTTTAAAACTGCAACCGCGACTTGCCTATTTACTTGTATTTAGTATGTGATCTTGTTCCCACCTTGCACACGACCGCCATGGGTTTCCTAGATACTCACCTTGGGTGGTTTCTTGGGTCCCCGGCACTTCTACGTCTTCTGGGTACAGTTTTCAATTGAGTCGTGGTTCGCATTCCACTAATTTAGTATATGGCTTGGTCTCCCCCTGGAGAGCACTGTATATTTGTGCTACTTAAGTGTTCTATTATCCATGTATTGTGTATATTGTGGTTATATCTCCGGGCAGGAGATACTGCAATGTGTTAGTGAGTGTTTATAATAAATACATATTTTTATAACTACACCGTGTGGTTCTTTTTCACTTAATCTACACCATAAGATGAAGTACTGGTAAAACAAGCTGCTTTACACTCCTAGTCTAAGCCTGAAGGCTGCTCTCCACAGCTACCACTTAGAGAGGTTTCTAAGGATGTCTAAGACCACTAAAATCACCATTAGGGTCCACTGGATTAATACAGGCTGCTACACTTACATAAGTGCGCACCATAAAGTAAGCCAGCCTCCTACAGGTACGTTTATTGCTATTGCATTAATAGACAATTTGTATACAGTGCTAGCAAATGCATTTATGCGTGGCCAAATAGCCTGCAGGGATGTGGAATTCCTATAGCAAGACGCCCAGGACATATTGTTTGGGATCAAAGGCAACAAGTTTTAATGTGTATTGTGTCATTGGGACACGTAGGCCCATCCCCCTGCAGCACAAACCCTTTGGCTGCCAGTTTGCAGTACCACATTAAGGGTTAGGGAAGGGCACTGCCTGCAGTTAAGTAAATATTTGTGTGCATATGTTAATGCTGTTCAAACTTGTATTTATGGTTCATTCATTGAAAGCCTTTATTATGAGGGTGAGCCCCCTATGTAAATGGGAGTTCTGACTGCACTACTGACAGTGTTACCAGTATAAAAAAGTGTACACACTGTTTCAAAGTTTAGCAATAAGAGGCAATGCATAATGCTTCCAGAATGCTCTCCGATTAGAAGCAAATATTTGCAGAAGCTGGAAAACAAGATTAAGAATTCTTTGCTTTCAGTATAAAATGTTCCTAAAAAAAAATAAAGTAGGAAAAAAAACATTTTGCTAAATTACTGTAAAATATCAGGTACCATTTCTTTGCAGCATCATTTAGTAAAATGTGTTGATACATGCTAATATTTTCCAAAAATATTCATATTGGAAAATCAGTGTAACCAGGTTCTATAAGACCAAGGGAAACAAAAATAAACAAGCATTGGCAAAGCCAGTAGGTCTGAAATTGGTGGTCAGCTTTTTAGTTTTGGCAATGCGTGACTTGTTTTGGCATGGTTTTTGTAAAACCGTATTGATGCGAGAGCTGCCGGGCCCTCACCATTATAACAAACATTGGCAAAAATAAAAATTGTCTTTGGTCTCAAAAAAGCACATACTGCCACATTAGTTACTGGCACTGAACAAAACTACTTTGTGTGCGGATATGCTCCTTGTGAAAGAGCAGAATGCTGTCACTCACAGTGAAGTCAGACGATTCAGAGGGAGAGAATTTCAATAAACACAACAGGTCAGTTAACGCCAGACCAAATTAAGGGCCCAATTATTAAAGAAAGTCTCAAAAATGCACCTTTGGTATATGTCCTTGCATTAAGTGCAGCTATATGGCTTTGTGAATTCACAAGACTTTACAGAAGTAGGGCAAGAAATTGTACTCCTAGAAAATATTTGTGAACTGCATTTTAGCATGAGCAAATATGCATGTGTAGATTTGCTCATGCCAAATTGTTTGCAAATTCATTTTCCCTCCAACCACTTTTTCCCAACTCTGGAAGAAGGTCGCCTGACATTGTCAGGAGTAAATTTCCAATATTTCTCAGTATGGGAAAAGATTAGAGAAGAATTGTTGAAAACCCTTAAAACATGCACGTTAGAAGGTTTGCACAGACTCATATGGGCATTCTAACCCTGGAACTATTGCTTACCACTACCTTCACTCCCAGTATGTAGATCTGCAGAAAAGTGGCAACATAATGGGATTGCTAGTAATCAAACACTACTATGGGATGAGCGCTGGCATAATCAGAGAGGCTATATAAGAGCTCTTATATAATGAGATTGCTGCCATAATTTGCCGCCGCACTACATGGCCCCAAATGGACAAGTGGATTTTGTTACAGGACAAGTAGATTTATGAAGCAACCTGCCCAATGAACAAGTAGATATTTTAAGAAATTCCACACCCCTGAAATAGGTCTCTGAAATATCTTTCAAGGAGTTGTTGTCGAATGAAAAATTAAGACACTGAAGGTTAGTAGATTCAGTATATTCAGTAATAAATAAGTACAAGGGGCTGCCATGAAAAAACAGCCAGTCTATCAGCCCCACAGTTCCTTTCCCAACCACTACTAACCATCAATCAATCAATCAATCAATCAATGACATTTATAGAGCGCACTACATACCCGTAGGGTCTCAAGGCGCTGGGGGAGGGGGGGTGCCGCTACTGCTCGAACAGCCAGGTCTTCAGCTTCTTCCTGAAGGAGAGATGGTCTTGGGTCAGGCGCAGGTCGGTCGGGAGGGAGTTCCAGGTCTTGGCGGCCAGGTAGGAGAAGGACCTTCCTCCTGTAGTCGCTCTTCGGATGCGGGGGACGGCGGCGAGGGCGTGGTTGGCTGATCTGAGGTGGCGTTTGGGAGCGTAGAAGTTGATTCGGCTGTTGAGGTAGCTTGGGCCTTGGTCGTGTAGGGCTTTGTGTGCGTGGGTGAGGAGGCGGAAGGTGATTCTTTTGTTGACGGGGAGCCAGTGAAGGTCTCTCAGATGTCCGGAGATGTGGCTGGTTCGTGGGATGTCGAGGATGAGTCTGGCTGAGGCGTTCTGGATCCGCTGGAGTCTCTTCTGGAGCTTGGCGGTGGTACCGGCGTAGAGGGCGTTGCCGTAGTCCAGTCGGCTAGTGACGAGGGCCTGGGTGACGGTCTTCCTGGTCTCGGTGGGGATCCACCAGAAGATCTTCCGTAGCATGCGTAGGATGTTGAAGCACGCCGAGGAGACGTTGTTGACTTGCCTGGTCATGGAGAGGGAGGAGTCCAGGATAAAGCCCAGGTTGCGTGCATGGTCTGTCGGTTTGGGTGCGGTGCCCAGGGCGGGGGGCCACCAGGAGTCGTCCCAGGCGGAGGGTGAAGAGCCCAGGATGAGGACCTCCGTCTTGTCCGAGTTCAGTTTCAGGCGGCTGGTCGTCATCCACTCGGCTACCTCTTTCATCCCTTCGTGCAGGTTGGCTCTGGCGGCGGCGGGGTCGTTGGTCAGGGAGAGGATCAGCTGGGTGTCGTCGGCGTAGGAGATTATGCTGAGGTTGTGTTGGCGTGCGATGGCCGCGAGGGGGCTCATGTAAACGTTGAAGAGGGTGGGGCTCAGTGAGGATCCTTGGGGGTCGCCGCAGATGACTTCGGTGGCCTCTGACTTGTACGGTGGTAGGCGGACTCTCTGCATTCTTCCGTCGAGGAAGGAGATGATCCATTCCAGCGCCTTGTCCTGGATTCCGACGTTGCTGAGGCGCTGTACTAGGGTGCGGTGGCAGACAGTGTCGAATGCCGCGGAGAGGTCTAGGAGGATGAGGGCCACTGTTTCTCCGTTGTCCATCAGGGCTCGGATGTCATCAGTGGCGGCTATGAGGGCGGTCTCGGTGCTGTGATTGGCTCGGAAGCCGGACTGTGTGGGGTCGAGGGATCCATTCGTCTCGAGGAAGGCGGCCATCTGCTTGTTGACAGTCTTCTCGATGACTTTGGCTGGAAACGGTAGGAGCGAGATGGGGCGGTAATTCTTGAGTTCGGTGGGGTCCGCTGTGGGTTTCTTGAGTAGAGCGCTGAGTTCGGCGTGCTTCCAGCTCTCAGGGAAGGTGGCGGTGTCGAAGGATGTGTTGATGATGTCTCGCAGGTGAGGTGCGATGACAGCGTCGGCCTTGTTGAAGACGTGGTGAGGGCAGGGGTCGGTCGGTGATCCGGAGTGGATGGAGTTCATCGTGCGGATGGTGTCTTCGGTGCTGATCGGGGTCCAGGCGTGGAGGGTGGTGGTGGGGGGTAGTTGTTCGGTCTTGGTGTGCGTTGGTTGGTTGTTGAAGCTGTTGTGTATGTCCGCGATCTTGTTGTGGAAGTATGAGGCGAGGGAGTTGCAGAGGTCTTGCGATGGGGTGATGTCGTTGTTTCCTGCGCTGGGGTTGGATAGCTCTTTCACGATGTTGAAGAGTTCTTTGCAGTTGTGTGCGTTGTTGTCCAGCATGTCCTTGAATGCAGTTTTCTTGGCGGCGCGGATCAGCTGGTGGTGCTTCCGGGTGGCCAGCTTGAAGGTGGTCCTGTTGTCCGGTGTGGGTTCCCTTCTCCAGACTTTCTCGAGGGCTCGGCAGTTCTTCTTGGAGCTCTTGAGTTCGTCGGTGAACCACGGGGCTTTCTTGCTGCCGGGTCTGTTGGGCGGGGTCCTCAGCGGGGCGAGTTCGTCCGCGCAGATGCTGATCCACTTCGTGAAGTTGTCGGCGGCCTGGCTGGGGTTCGCGGAGCTGGCAGGAGGGTGCTGGCTCAGGGAGGTGGCGAGCTGGTCTGCTGTGATCTTGTTCCAGCTTCTGCGGGCGGCCTGTTGCTGGTGGTGGTGGGTCTTCGTTCTCTTGAAGGTGAAGTGGACGCAGCTGTGGTCCGTCCATTGCAGCTCTGTGGCGTGGCTGAAGTCGATGTCTGTGCTGGAGGAGAAGACTGCGTCGAGTGTGTGTCCGGCGAGGTGGGTGGGGGTGGACACCAGCTGCTTGAGTCCAAGATTGGCGAGGTTGTCGAGCAGGGTGCTGGTGTTGCGGTCGTTGTTGTTCTCCAGGTGGAAGTTGAGGTCCCCCAGGAGGATGTAGTCAGCGGAGGGTAGGGCATGCGGGCTGACGAAGTCGGCGATGTCCTCGCTGAATTGTGTGCGTGGTCCCGGGGGTCGGTAGATCAGGGTGCCTCTGAGGGTGGTGTTCGGGTCGGTGTGGATCTGGAAGTGCAGGTGTTCCGCAGTGGTCAGGGAGTTGTCGGTGCTGGTCGTGAGACGGATGGTGTTCTTGTGGATGATGGCGATGCCTCCTCCCATCTGGTTGGCGTTGCGGTCCCTCCGGACGATCTTGTAGCCCTCCGGGATAGCGATGGCGATGTCGGGAGCTGAAGAGGCGTTCATCCAGGTCTCAGTGAGGAAGGCAACGTCTGGGGCTGTGGTGTCTAGGAGGTTCCAGAGTTCGATGGCGTGCCTGTGGACGGAGCGGGTGTTGAGCAGGATGCACTTGAGGTGGGTGCTGCTGGAGGTCGACTTGGCGGATGCTGGTGCGAGGCAGGTCCGGATGCAGGTGAATTTGCAGGCGTGGCAGCTGAAGGGTCCGTGGGTGCATCATGGTGTGGCTTGGTGGCAATCTGGGAGTCGGCCGGTGTTGAGTGCGGTGAGGGTGGCGCCGGAGTACGTCAGGCGGATCGGTCGGGGTCCTCGGGGGCCAGGGGTCCTGGCGCTGGTCGTGATCCGGTTGCGGACGGGCGCAGACGGGCTTACCTTTGGCGCGCCTTCGGCGCACAATCGGCGCACCCGCTGCGCGTGACCGCTGCGCGTGACCGCTGCGCGTTCGCACGGTCTCCATATAAGGCGAAGTGCGCGGGTGGGCGGAGCAGCTGGGAGGCGGGAGCGGGGAGGGTACAGAAGAGAAAAGGGGCTGGGTAATCGGCGGTGGCGGGAAGCGGGGAGGGAGAGCGGAGGGCGGCGAGGTAGGCGGGCAAACAGGAAGGAAAAACGTTAACACGGGCACAAATTACAAAGTACAATGATGCAAGCACAAATGGATGGCAAAACAAGACCAAATACTAACAGAGGCAAAAGCAGCCGGCAGCCGAGCACGGACCACGCCGCTCGGAGGAGGGGGCGTGGTCAGCGGCAGCGAGGCAGGCGGCGAGGCAGTATAGGCAGGGCAGGGGGCACACGCAGCAGCTGGTGGCCGTGCGGCGCGGGGGTGTCCCACAAGTGGGTCACACTCACCTGTGTCGCACGGTCTCCATATAAGGCCAAGTGCGCGGGTGGGCGGAGCAGCTGGGAGGCGGGAGCGGGGAGGGTACAGAAGAGAAAAGGGGCGGGGTAATCGGCGGTGGCGGGAAGCGGGGAGGGAGAGCGGAGGGCGGCGAGGTAGGCGGGCAAACAGGAAGGAAAAACGTTAACACGGGCACAAATTACAAAGTACAATGATGCAAGCACAAATGGATGGCAAAACAAGACCAAATACTAACAGAGGCAAAAGCAGCCGGCAGCCGAGCACGGACCACGCCGCTCGGAGGAGGGGGCGTGGTCAGCGGCAGCGAGGCAGGCGGCGAGGCAGTATAGGCAGGGCAGGGGGCACACGCAGCAGCTGGTGGCCGTGCGGCGCGGGGGTGTCCCACAACCATCCCCGCACTCCAAACATTAACATTCTCCACTCTGATGTCGTTACATTCCAGAATTGAGAATACAGTAAGGCAGAACAGAACATTTAATTGCTTTTTTTGCTTTGCACAGAAAACAATTGAAATAACCTTTACAACAACAAAAATAAAAATAATGCAAACTCGAACAAAATTTTCTACAGACTGGCTAATTATCTATGAAGATTAAGCCAAAGTCTTAGGTAACAATGGACTTGCATAATAATTTGCAACATATGTAAACCATTAATAAAAAAATCAAATGATTACATATTTATCTGCAATGAATGGGCAATCGTCTGGGGCGATCACTTCAGTGAGCCAGCCAGGAAACACCTACATTACTTCCCATTTCACTTGTGTTCATACTGGTACCGGCAGACCTGTGCCTCCCAGGAACATTGACTCAGAACCTTTATCCAGGCCTGCCACCTCACCACCCTTTCACCATCCACCAATTGGCAAGAATGGCATTACCATTAACCTAGTCAATGACCACCAGATCACCAAGCTACTCCTCTCCTTTCCTGACGGAGGTACCTTTTGTTTGTGAACCACAACACCCACCTTAAACTCTTGATGATGTACACAGTTGTGTTTGTCATACTCTTCCTTCTGTTTAGCTTTAGCTACTTTGGCCCTCACACTTGCATCCATTTCTCTCAATGACACTTCCTGCTTAACCCCCTACCCATCCAACCCGGGAAGAACCCAGTTCAAAGAATCATTCCCCTCAAAAGCTCAAACAGAGACTTTTGGGTTGAGGAACGAGGGCTGGTATGATAGAACCACAGCATGCTACACACAGCTTTGCTCACAATACACCTGTTCGAAACTGCCCCGTGTACACATTGCACCAATACGCAATTCATGCTTTCAACTTGACCATTGGCCTGGTGGTGATGTAAAGAAGTCTTAAGTTGTTTAATATTCTCAGACCTCTGAAATTTGTTGACATCTTAATTCACAAACTGGACCCCATTGTCGGATACAATAAACTAGGGGAAAACCTTCACGACAAAAATATCCTTCAGGAACTTAATGACCTCCTTGGCATTGGGGTCTGCTATAAAACTAACCTCTGGCCATTTTGAATAGCCAGAACCTGGAACCAGGATTCTTGTTTCCGGTCCAGGTAGGATCTGGCCTAGCAGATAGGGCTGGACTGTTACCATGAGGCGCAGAGTCAAGATTGATTAGCATATGGCTGGTTCTGAACTGGGGTGGTGAAGTGAGCTAAAGAACGATGATGGATTCAACCCACATCTGTGACTGAGGGGGGGGCAAGAGGGGGGGGGTTGAAAAGTTTCAGTGCTCCGTCCATCATCTCCTTGTGTTTGCATTAAGAATAATAGTCTATTAACACTAATGTAAAATGTGAGCATTACGGTAAAACATTAAATGTACCCACCAGATCAATTCCCACCTTTTCCCAACATTTTTCAGGACACTGAATGGGCTTTAAAGGAGGCTTCCTCAAGCCCCACTGTGACGCAAGGGCTCAAAGACTTGACATACAGCAGGGAAAACCTGATGTTATATGCAGAAGAGCTACCTGTGGCCTCTGGACCACATGATATCTGGGAGCCCCTGTTGCTATACTTACGTTCTATTGTTCCACAAGATGCCTCTGATACTGAGTCGGTATAATTGCTATTACTATTAATGTCTATGATGTATTATGACTGCAGCCAAACTGTCGGAATTGAAATCTACCCTTTATGTATGTATTATATGGCCACTCTTCTTTTTGTTTGATGACATTGTTCCTTTCTTTCCTTGTTCATCCATACTGTCATTATTTTGAATTATCGTCTTTATGTATTTCATGATATTCTATGGAAAATCAAATATAAATTAAAAAAACATTTTTAAAAAAAATGGAGGCTTCCTTACCATCAAAGACTTTTACGATGACACATAAATCACACACTATCCAACCAACTGGTCAACATCTCTGTCCATAAATGCCCACCAGAATGTTTCTCTTATCCGTCATTTGCTGACCCCAGATGTCCTTCGTGGGTATACCTAATGATCCTATGTCCGACCCCAGCAGGTGGTACCAACTTCTCTCCTCTCATATCATCAACAATCTGTCCTACACCGAAAACTCATCATTAATTTTTCCAAAATGGCTGACATGAAAACACAACAATTTTTCAGTCAGCCAGCCATCCTTCACATACAGCATGTCTTGCTTAAGAATTTCATCAAGCAACAACTCCTCCCTCCAGTCCTTCTTAGATACAGTACCCATTTATTTTATGTCCACAGAAGCAATCAAGCAACTTCCATCTCGTGAATCATCAGTTTGCAAACTAACGGGAAATCTGAAAGTCTGCCCTGACATTTTTTGCCCCCTATATGTGCTCCACCTCAGAATGAAATTGGAGCAACTTAATTCTTTCCCCAATCAGAATTGACACCAATGGCTTGTGATCTTTTTGACCATGAACTTAGTTCCCAACACATAGGGTTAGAATTTCAGGATAGACCACCAGATGGCAAAATTTATTTTTCAATAGCTGACAATGTTATTTTGATCCCCTGAGAACTCTTGATGTTCAATAATCCCCTACTGCTGAGTGAAGACCTCACTCTGACCTCAATTGCTGGCATCCACCGTTATGCAACACAACAAATTATGGTTTCTGTGTTCTTGAATCAATCAGCTGTTCTTTTACCCACTCAAAAGATCATTGACATAACTCATCCCAAACAAAAGTTACATCCTTCTTCAATAACACAGTGAGAGGCTTAATGTGCACAGCATAGCCTAGTATGAAACACTAATAAAAATCACCATTCCAATGAATGGTTTCAGGCATATTTTGTGGCCTTCACCAAACCTGGCCTGGGTTCTTTGCCATCACCCGAAACTAAATGGCCCATATACTCTACTTTGGGGACCTTTGTCAATTTTGAGAGCTACACCCATTTCCTGTAGAGTAATCAGCACCCTCTCTAGAATATTCTTCTTTTGTAGATACAAAAATAAGAACGTCATTCTGGAAAGAAGCAACGACCTTCAATCCATGACAAAACTGGTGCGCAATCCTTGGAAACACCGACGCAGCAGATGCTAATCCAATAGGCATCCTGCAGTATCGTAAAGTTCCCATGAGAGAAACAAACACAGTAAAATGTTGGGAGCTAGGTTTCAACACCAATTAAAAGGTAAGCAGAAGCTAAATGCAATTTACTAAACTTACTAAAGAATTTAGCATCACTACCATGGGCCAACAGCTCTGATATTTTGGGTAAGCGATGAGAGTCCACCCGTATGGATTTATTAAGGCTTATCAAGTCAACACAGACTCTCAAATCACTGCCAGGCTTAAGTGCAACCACCAGAGGAGACAACCATATAGAAGACTCTATAGGCTCAATTATATGTTTCTCACATAAGGACTTCAGTTCTTTTCCAGATCTGCCCTGATCGAGAATGGCACACTACGCACTTTATGCTTCACTGGGATAACCTCGATGCCCCAATAGCACAAAGATAAGTCTCAAACGCCTTAAACCAAGGTTTCCACTTTATGGGTGGCTCACTAATCCCTTCCAGAAATGAGTGAAGTGGACTTATTATTTATTTCATTTATTTATTAATTAAGCTTTTAAAGCGCGACAGCTACCCGAAAGGGTTTCCCGGCGCTGAGATAATGCAACTAGCAGAAGATGGAGAGAAGCCACACAGTTCTTGATCAAAAAGCAAGGTCTTGACGGCCTTGCGAAAGCGAGTGTAGCAGTCCTCTGAGAGAATGTCATAAGGGAGGGAGTTCCATAGCTTGGGCTCCAAATAGGCGAAGGATCTTCCGCCCATTCGGGAAAGTCTGAACCTAGGAACAGTAAAAAAAAAATTGGGAGGAGGAACGAAGGGAACGGGCAGGAGAATAAAAATTCACCAAGGTTTGCAAGTAACTAGGAGCCAACTTTCTCCTGATCTTACGCATGTAACTGAGCGCCTTGAAGTTCACTCGACTGTCCACCCTCAGCCAGTGAAGGTCACGAAGGTGACTCGAAATATGATCAGTTCTGCGACAGCCACTGAGAAGGCGCGCCGCGGCATTCTGCACAAGTTGGACTTACAGACTGCATAGTGATACAGAGACACTGCAATATAAAATTACAAAGAAAGACCCACCACTTGCAACATAGTTGAAATAACTCTTTAAACTACGCAACATACACAATCTTTGTGCCTATCACAATAACTCACTTGTGGGTCAAGATAAACTCTAACAATAGTTAAAGTGGTGTGTGTCTTGTGGTATATAAATAAATAATACCGGATCTAGGTTTGACTAGGCATAGCAATAACAGATAGCTCAATAAATAAGAGTCAAGATTCGAGGTAGTAGGAGTTTGCAGGTTTAATACAGCATAAGGACAGGAACAGGACAACCTGCACAGGAATAGGATGGCAGCGCTTGACAGGGGGGCCCCGACAGCTGCCGGGCAGGATCTGGGATGAGCGCGCTAACATTTAATAACAATACACGAACATATATACTAAAAACAGTTGCATTACAATACATACGATAGGCGGAGCAGTAGGTGTGGTCAATAGCAGTCGTGAAAGATAAGGGTGAAAATGGGTGTAACAGGGGCGTATACATAGACATGTGATGCAAACGTAACAGAATATGTCATAAATGGGGCGGAAACATGGAGGGGGCTACCTAAGGAGCCGGGACCTCTAACCTAATGGTGCGCGCAAACTGACAATGACGTGTTACTAGGAGAAGCTGGGGGCTATGAACTCTGTGCTAGGAGCAGAGACTGAAGTCTGGAGAGTCAGGGCGACATGTACCTAAACAGTATCTAGTATCTGATGTTTAGAGAACATGTTGATATAAACTAAGAGTCAGGAGGGGAGAGGCTAACGGACTCCAAGACTGGAGCATGCATTATTCTACATGTAGTGCGTGATGAAGAATATTAAATGACCATTAAATGCAGTATTTCTCTTACATGGAGACGTAAAGGCTAGACAATGACGGAAACTATTGATGCGATTCAGTAGCTTAGGAATGCAGAGAAGGAGGGCTGAACTGATAACTAGAATCATAACATACTCTTGGCAGACTCGTAGGCAGAGCCAGGCTGAGCCGGGCACCGCGAGGCAGGAAGTAAGTGAAGGGTCAGGAACACAGGTGGGGGCTGTATCGCTCCTCAGCGAGGGCTCAGGAGACGGGGGGTGAAATCTGGTGTCCAGGCCCTTTTGAGGCCTAGGAACGGGGATTTTACAATGAAATAACGTGCACACTGAGAAACGTGGCAACGTAGCTTTACATAGGCCGGATATTCGTAGTAGTCACGAGAACTGGAAACTAGCATACTAGAGATGGACACAACTGTAATTGCGTCATTAATCGAACATGGGGAATACATATGCATATTAATCATGCACACATAACATAAGATGAAGGACGCGTAGGGACACAGAACATGGCAAAATTTACTTTTCCACATTCCCTCCTTGTCACTACGTTTCCATCAGGAAACATCAATATTCATGATACCATCTATCATTTCATACAGTATCATTTGCTCGTCTCGAATTTTCTTGGAACTGGATTTAGGACGGGACTTGGGACTAGGAATACAAGAGGTAGCACAAATGCCGCAAATCGCAGGGCCACATTGTATACAGAGGCAGCAGCTGAATATGATCGCTACTGCAATACCTAAAAATGACAATACTTTCCATCCCCAGGCGGAAATTATATTCCAGAACCAACCGGACCATGTCCAGGTGCCTGGATCTTGGTGTAACAGATGGGCAATTTTATGAAGTCTGGTTATAGCTGAATAAACAGACGGCGCGTTATTAGGAATGAAAATGCAGCAACTAGATCCGATGACTCTACATGCCCCGCCCCTATCGGCCAGGATGACGTCAAGGACGAGACGATTTTGGAGCACGACAAATCTCATAGCAGATTGCTCTTCAGTTAAATTACCTAGGGCAGAGGCAGTCTCATTCACTACTGCTTCAAGGGTTCTGGTTAACCTACGGATTAGCTTACTGTTCTGGATAGGTCCTATAAAGAAGAAGAAACCTCTATTGAAATCTGTATATTGTTCTAGAGCAGTTTCAGTATAATCGACAATCGGGGACTCCCTTCTATGTCTAACGTGTACTAGATGTGTGTTTCTATGATAATCAGATGGAGCTAAGAAAACAGGTGGCAGTAGGAAGGCAATGTAACAGGTTCCCTCCCAATCGAGGGGCAGACGAACATAGGCGGTTTGACCACAAATAAAATAAGAATGACGTGAAGCTTTGAAAATAGATTTCCCACTGTCACTATATTTGACAATAGTAGTACAATCACTATGTCCTACATGTATGGAACCATAATTTCTAACACATAATTCGCCTTTGACTGGTAGTACTGAAATAGCAGGTAAGTCTGGAGTAGTATCAGACTGAACATTCAGGACCATAAAACTCGAAGAATAAATACCTAAATTGTAAACTTCGTTTTCGAGATCTAACCCTGTTCTGTGGGGAAGACCTTGCTTGTCTGGGAAACATGTACTGTTAAGAAAAGACATATCTGTTGAGGATGACGTTAACGTGGACCATGCTCCACACGAACCATTATGTGAAAACGGATAAGGAAAGAGTGGCAGAACTCCCTTCGGTGTCTGGAAAGGGGGGAGTCGACCACACACCCAACAATTTGTGGCATTGCTGGTCTGGTGTGAATAATGTAACATGCGGATAAAAGAATTGTTACGCATAGCGAGGCGATAAGAGAGTTCATGAGGAGGCAGATCACTAAACGTGTGCTCTACTGTAACATTGGCAGACTTATTTACATGAGAAACTGGAAAATACAGATAAAACGCATAACTGGTGCAGGAAATCATAATACTGAGAAATAATATGAAACTTAGAAAAACAATATATCGGATTGAGTTTTGACTAACTCTCTCGCTATGGGGGTCTATTTTATACATGTCAGAAACCGGTCTAACCGTTTCACCTAGGGGAGGACTTAGACAATCAAACTGGCTGACTTATTTTACTAGACCTTAACTTAAGCTTATACTCCTGTTGCGGAGTTTTCTCTAACAGGGAAGGGTTCGTAGCAATGTCTTTTGCGGGACAGTCCTTAAGAATAGTACTTTGGCAGTCTTTTAAATGCTCGGAAATGTACTTTGAAACTGGTTTCAATCCATAAAATTTTTTGATGTGCGAAAGATGCACCCAGCCTTTTCGTCCCTCCAACTTCACGGCTGTACGGGTGGCCAAGAGGACCTGTCGGGGCTCCTTCCAGCGAGGCTCCAGCGGACTTGAACGATCAAAGTTTTGCACTAGGACCATGGATCCGGGAACGATTTCATGCGGTGCCACCTCGGTATTGTCTGGAAATGCGGCGGCAACCTGTGAACGACAAGAGTTGAGGGCAGACATCAAGGAAGCTAGGTAATCTGTCAGCATATTACTTGAAACATCGGTAATACTTCGGGGTCTAGGTGTACCCCACATGTTAGGGGGGCGGCCGAATACGACCTCGTACGGGGACAGACCTGATCTGGAATGTGCGACCATGCGCATGTAGAACAGAGCAACTGGCAGAGCTACTAGCCAGTCCACACCTTTCTCTTGACAAACTTTTGCAATTCGGATTTTCAGGGTCTGATTATGTCTCTCTACGAGACCAGCTGCTTCAGGATGGCGTACACAATGGAACTTCCACTGGTACCCTAACAATAGGGAAACGTGCTTCATCAACTCGGATGAGAATGGCTGGCCGTTGTCAGAATATACGACCCTTGGGAGTCCGTAGCGGGGGAAGAATTCACGAACCAACTGCTTGGCAGTGGTCGCGGCTGTGTAATCTGGGACTGGATATGCTTCTGTCCACCTGGACAAAGCGCATACAACTACAAGGACATACTTGAAACCTCGACATCGCTCCATCTGAATATAATCCATCTGGAGGACTTCAAAAGGGTGGTCAGGAGGCTGGAATCCACCTTGTTCCACCGGGACACTTTTACCTGGATTGAACTGGCAACATATCATACAGGTACGGACTTTCTGCTTGGCTGCAGCTCGTAAATGCTTGTTGAACCAAATGTTCTGGATACTATCTAACATAGCTTTTTCTCCTAAATGTGCTGGACTATGTGCGGTATTGATAATGACTTGAACCATAGAGTCGGGGAGAAACCATGTGGCTTTACCCTTCGTTACCCATCCCTGATCTGTCTGGACCCCTCCTTGTTCGGACCATTTCTTGATTTCCTCGGGAGTAGCATGTAACTGGATGTCTATGACATCTTGAGTGGGGTCCTTAACTGTCATACAGGTAGTCGGATCTGGAGTGTATGTCGGTGTCTTATTAACTGGAATGTCTAATGTCTGTGCTGTAAGCTTGGCTGTGCGATCTGCTAGATCATTACCTTGGGTAATAATATCAGTGACTTTCGTATGTGCTTTGCACTTCATGATAGCAATAGATGTCGGTAAATGCATAGCATCTAACAGAGCCTGAATAAGGAGACCATGCTGAATCTTGGTTCCATGAGAAGTCATGAAACCTCTCTCCTGCCAGAGCACTCCGAAGCCGTGTACAACTCCAAATGCGTAACGTGAATCTGTGTAAACATTAACTTTCAGGTTCTTGGCGTGGATGCAGGCTTGTGTCAGAGCAACTAGCTCTGCTGCTTGAGCAGACAGGGTGTCAATACGGTGTGTTTCAATAACTTCAGTGTCAGTAGTCACTGCATACGCGGCTACTAGTTCTCCTGTACTTGTTCTCATACATGAACCATCCACATAAAGTGTCAGGTCGGGATCTGGTAATGGAATATCTGTCAGATCTTGTCTTGGCTTAGTCATAATGTTAACAACTTCCACACAGTCGTGTGTGGCAGGATTCGAATTAACTGACGGTAACAGTGTAGCAGGATTTAGAACGTTGCAGCGTCTGATTTCTATGTGTGGCTGGAACAGTGTCAATTCATAACCTGTTAAACGTGCAATTGTCAAGTGCTGAGTTTGTGTTCGGTTCAAAAGAACTTCCACGGAGTGTGGAACTTGTACTGTCAGGGAGTGTCCTAACACTATGGAATCACTTTGTCTGATAGCTAGTGCTGTGGCTGCAACTGACTTGAGGCACGCAGGCAGAGCCTGGGCTACAGGATCTAATGTGCTCGAAAAATAAGCACAGGGCTTGTATTGTCCTGCTTGATCTTGTGTAAGAACAGATAATGCTGTACCTTCGCGTTCTGTGACGAAAAGTGTAAAAGGCTTACTGTAGTTCGGTGTTGCTAGAACTGGAGCTTGACATAAAGCTTTCTTTAACTCGTTGAAACTAAGTGTATGTTCAGATGTCCAAGGGAGGACAGTCGATACGGCTGTCTCCTGTGTCGTTAACTGTATCAGTGGTTTAGCTAGAAATGCATACTGAGGAATCCATTGTCTGCAATAAGAAGTAAGGCCGATAAAAGCACGTACCTCCTTCTGGGTCTTGGGCTGAGGAAGACTCGCTATTAACTGGATACGGTCTGGTGTCAACTGCCTACCCCTCTTGGACAGTAAGTGGCCTAAATAGATCACTTGCTGGACACAGAATTGAAGCTTAGAAGGGGACACCTTGTGCCCCATCTCGGCTAGGAAATACAAGACTGTAAGGGATGCTCGCTCGCAAGCACGTTCAGAACGGGCTGTGATCAGTAGATCATCGACATACTGGAGCAGGGCAGTGTCAGTTGGCATGTGAATGTTGTCTAGTTGTCTCTTAAGTGCTTGACTGTAAATACTAGGACTTTCTGTGAAACCTTGAGGAGCGCGTGTGAACATATAGCTCCTTCCATTTAAACAAAATCCGAAAAGAAACTGGCTGTCTGGATGAATGGGGACACTGAAAAATGCGTTCTTGAGGTCTATGACTGAAAAAAATGAGGCTTCAGAATCAATGGCTGTCAATAGGGAAGAGATATCTGGGACAACTGGGTACTGGGGAATAATACATTTATTGAGTTCTCGTAGGTCAATCACTAATCGATATACTGGGGGTGCATTCGGATCAGTACGTTTCATGACTGGAATGATCGGAGAATTACATACATTGGAGTCAGTTTCTACAACTACTCCTTGAGCGATGAGCTCGTCAATAATTTTGGATAAGGCTGCTACAGCCTCAGGTGGCAATCTGTACTGTCTGATTCGTGGTAACACTACACCTGGCTTGAGAGTCACACGATGGGGTGTGATTTGCATATAACCAACATCAGTTGGACCTTGCGCCCATAGATGCTGCGGAACATTAGACAATCTCGGATCAAAATCTCGTAATACATAGTGACCCTTGAAGTCACGTAGGAACAATCGTATTCCCTCTGGGGAACAGCAAATAACTGCACCTAATTCTTTCAGTGTCTTAATGCCTAACAGATTTTCTGGACATGACTTCGTAAGTAACAGATCAGTAGTGCGGGACAATGGACCTACTTCTAGAGTAACTGGCTTAGATATCTCGTTTACAATAGGTTTTCCTGAAAATCCAAGGGAAACATTTCTTGAGCCTGAGAGCGGAGCCCCTGGAACTTCGGCGTGGCTGATGGTGGTCCTACTTGCCCCTGTATCAATCAAAAACTTTCTATCTTTCCCTAATACTTGACTATGAACATAGGGACCTTCTTGATCTACAGGTATCTCGATGAGAGGCAAGCCTACCTCCCTCTCTAGGCTGTTTCATGAATATGGCTGATACTCTGGATACTCGGACTGTGCATACTGGTACATCTGCTGTGTAACATGCTGTGTTGCAGCAATAGGCTGCGGTGCTGTAACTGTCTGTTGTGCATTCTGTGGTTGAGGAGTCTGTGTAACTTGTTCTTGTCTAGGCGGACGTGGTCTTTCTTTAGTCTTACCGGTAGCTATGTTGTGTTTCAGAACTGCACACTCGTTTATAAAATGACCTGGCTGTTTGCAATAATTGCAGTTTCCTTTAACGGGAGCTGCAGGATGACTGGCTTGATTCGGACCCCTCTTCTGACTGTCTTGAGGAACAGATTGTGCAACTAGTACTTTCATTTTCGTGTCTTTCATACGTTTTCTCTCGTGTTCTTGCTCTTCTCTGATTCTATTCTGGTGATATTGAAGCATCTGTAACATCTGGGATGGGGTATTAGCTTGCCAAGTACTTTCGACTTTCAAAACTCGATTCTTAACTTGTGGACTTGAATTCTCGACTAATTTAGTAACAAAAAGATGAGGGTACGACTCGCTACTTGTCTTGAGGCCACTGTTTATGGTAAAACATTTCTCAAATCTAGAATAAAAATCACTAGTGTCTTCATCTTGTTTCTGTTTACAGGCTGAGATTGCATCCCAGTCTTCCTTTTTAGTTGCTAATAATCTGGGCAAAACTTGTATTAATAGTTCAGGTAATTCTTTACATTTCTCTCCTAGACCGGTACCTGGTACTCGTATCTTATCTTCCGCTTCTAGAACTGCCCAATCGATCTTTTTCTCTCCCACCTCCCAATCTTTTTCCTTGAGTTTCTCATATACCCCTGCGGGCAATAGGACTTTTAACATTTTAATTATATCTGGATACGTGTATTCTCCCATACGGAGCATGTCTTTTAATTCTCGGTGGAACCCTGCTGGATCTTTATCATGACAGGGAATTAACTTTTTCATCTCTAAGAGTTCCATCTTTGTAATCGGAGTGTAAACAAACACTCGTTGCATTTCACCATCTGTTGTCCTAACTGGGTGTACTTCTCGTAACGGATTCTGTCTGTCTATGTAAAACGGTTTACTTTCTGGAGGTGAGACATGAACAAAATGCGGGTTCAAAAACATACTATATTTGTGGCGCTGTTCTAGAATGACACTAATTAAATCAGTACCTAAACCTTTCCATTTATACTGGAGTAACTCGTTCAGGACATCATGTAACGGACCTGGATCAGAATGTTGACCCTCATACAAAGTAACGAGGTGCTGAATCATATACATACCCGCCAGTCACTGCTCGGCTGGGGGCAATTTCAGAAACATTTGTGCCACTATTTCGTCTGGAAAAGTGGTAGAATCAGTAATCCATCGAACTGCTGATCGGACTAGTTCTTGTTCATGCATAGTATTTAACTCGCTATAACCGATTCGTGATTTCAGAATGTGATCAGTAGCTTGAAATACTTGTTCCAGAGAACCTTGTTCTGGTGCTGGATGATGAAAAATTGGCTTGTGTTCTAGACGTAAATGGCGATCTGGAAATCTAGATTTTCCTACATACGCTATTCTGGCGGGATTCTCATCCTCTACCTCTTCTGTAGAAGAGTCATTTTCTTTCTCGCTTGCTTGTGCTGCCTTACGTTGATCGTGTAACCTTATTATTTCCTTACGAATTTTCTTGTACATACTCTCTATACTACTGATAGTCTTGTGTTTACCCTCGGCTATATTATCACTCCACCTTGTCAGGATTTTCATTTCGGCCTGATCTTTAGTCGGGGAATCTTGTTCTCTTATTAGACAATTAATCAAGAACTTTAATAACATGAGCTGGATCTCAACTTTCCTTTGAGACATGACGTCACTAATACTTTCTGGATCATCCCCTGTACGGATGAAACGATATATTCTGTCTAGATCTTCTTTCATATCTGGTAGGGTGACTAGATACTCGGTCACCTTTCTTACGCGTAATGAATATAAAACCATATTATCCTCGCCTGGGACTGGGTCATAGCCACATTCGGTAAGGGCTTTTCTTATTTCTGCAACAGACTGATGTCTGGGCGTACGCTGTAACGCTTGTGCATGTAATTCGACTAACGTTAAACGCTTGTGTGGCGGCGGGGTTCCTGGAGGACCCCCCCCTGCGGCCCCTAAACTAGAATCGTCAACTGATGCTCTTCGTCCTGGCAGAGTGGGAAATGGAAATGCAGGCTGGACTTGTATGGCGGGCTGGACCGGGGGTACCGTAACAGGTACTCCGGTGTCTGGAGGAGCAGGAATTGCCTGATTTACAGGGACCGGCGGAACAGGATTTGCATATTCCGGGACTGTGTCGTCCAAATAGGACGAGATGAAAATATCAGCTGCGGTCGGTTTGTGACGTAGCTTAGTCGGAACTAGTGGTGGCGGAAAATTACTGGATGCCTCCGGGGTCGCTTTTGGCAAGCCCTCGGCAAGAAGAGGATACATACCCTTAATAAGGGCATGCCTCTGTCTGTCTGACTGTTCGGTTTTAACTCGTTCACCTATCTCGATTAATTCTTTTTCCTGGGCTCGTTCTAAGGATTCTCTACTTAGTTCTGACTTTCTGATTTCTTTTTCGGTTCTTTTATGAGATTCCTTGCGCCATAACTCGATGGCATCTTTCTGTGACTGTCTGGCTTTCTTTTTCCATAATGCCTCTTCTACTCATGATGCACTCGGCATCCCACGTACCTGATACGGGCCATCTATACTTTTCTTCCAAACCTTTGGTGTACTCTACCCATAAATCTAGATATAATATGGCACTTATGCCATGCTTTTGATACATAAAATGACCTGGACTGTCCCTAGGCGGGACAGGAACTGCTGCTTCTAGCAGACCTTTTCTGGTTTTTAACTGACGTAGTCTGGAAAATAACGGCATGACTGGACTGTAATCTAGACACAATACAATACACAATGAACACGATAAATACTTCACACTCATACCACGACATTAAAATACATGAAGAATATTTAAAATAACAGTTCGAACAGAATACTACCTGGAATACTGAAAACAGAATACATGAATTTTCTCGAGAACAGAACTGACTAGAACAGAAACTAGATGCACTGCTAAAACAGTACGAAACTTACCGGTCTCATAAAGAGACACGTCAGGACCCGCATCCACCGAAGTGGACACTTCGTTTGTGGGTCTGTGTACCACCAACCCACGGACCAGAGTCAATTAGATTGACCCTGTCTAGATACTACCCCAGCAATGGTACTCACCGGGCAGCAAGAACGGAAGGCCTCGGACTGGACTGGACTGCTTCGACGCCAGACGGACGAACTTCGGACTTCTGTTACGGGTGGGCCTCCGGATACCTCGGACCTTGGACTCTCGGCTTGGGCTCTGGTCGGGACTCGCCGCGTTCCTCCACCGCCTCGTCTGGATGCTGGACCGCCACCTCCGTCTCCTCCGTGGGCCTGAGGGATACTTGAAGCAGAAATATCTGCCGGTGCGCAGAAGAGTTCCGTCACGGCTGTAGAGGGTCAGGGGGCACGCGTGGCTTCACCGGCGCGTGGGGAAAGGGCAAGTCCCTGTTCGGGCGCCATTATGTGGTATATAAATAAATAATACCGGATCTAGGTTTGACTAGGCATAGCAATAACAGATAGCTCAATAAATAAGAGTCAAGATTCGAGGTAGTAGGAGTTTGCAGGTTTAATACAGCATAAGGACAGGAACAGGACAACCTGCACAGGAATAGGATGGCAGCGCTCGACAGCTGCCGGGCAGGATCTGGGATGAGCGCGCTAACATTTAATAACAATACACGAACATATATACTAAAAACAGTTGCATTACAATACATACGATAGGCGGAGCAGTAGGTGTGGTCAATAGCAGTCGTGAAAGATAAGGGTGAAAATGGGTGTAACAGGGGCGTATACATAGACATGTGATGCAAACGTAACAGAATATGTCATAAATGGGGCGGAAACATGGAGGGGGCTACCTAAGGAGCCGGGACCTCTAACCTAATGGTGCGCGCAAACTGACAATGACGTGTTACTAGGAGAAGCTGGGGGCTATGAACTCTGTGCTAGGAGCAGAGACTGAAGTCTGGAGAGTCAGGGCGACATGTACCTAAACAGTATCTAGTATCTGATGTTTAGAGAACATGTTGATATAAACTAAGAGTCAGGAGGGGAGAGGCTAACGGACTCCAAGACTGGAGCATGCATTATTCTACATGTAGTGCGTGATGAAGAATATTAAATGACCATTAAATGCAGTATTTCTCTTACATGGAGACGTAAAGGCTAGACAATGACGGAAACTATTGATGCGATTCAGTAGCTTAGGAATGCAGAGAAGGAGGGCTGAACTGATAACTAGAATCATAACATACTCTTGGCAGACTCGTAGGCAGAGCCAGGCTGAGCCGGGCACCGCGAGGCAGGAAGTAAGTGAAGGGTCAGGAACACAGGTGGGGGCTGTATCGCTCCTCAGCGAGGGCTCAGGAGACGGGGGGTGAAATCTGGTGTCCAGGCCCTTTTGAGGCCTGGGAACGGGGATTTTACAATGAAATAACGTGCACACTGAGAAACGTGGCAACGTAGCTTTACATAGGCCGGATATTCGTAGTAGTCACGAGAACTGGAAACTAGCATACTAGAGATGGACACAACTGTAATTGCGTCATTAATCGAACATGGGGAATACATATGCATATTAATCATGCACACATAACATAAGATGAAGGACGCGTAGGGACACAGAACATGGCAAAATTTACTTTTCCACAGTCTCATCACTGGAGCATCCTCACCTGAGATATAAAAGAGAACAAATGTAAATTATGCTAGAAAATGCGCTTTAGTCGAAACACACGTCTGTGAATGTTGCCAATGCTAGATTCACCTCTCAATAGAGCCCCGAAGTCACAACAATTACAGGTTTTAATTTAGAAAGAGGTGTGCTTATCACCGTTTGAGGTTTCCTTTAATTTTCTGTCGGTGCCACACTGGTTTCATCTTGAAGGTGTGCATGTCACGGTAGAAGACTGGAGTAAGGCAAAACAACATTCTGCTTGCTGAAGCCCTGGTTCTGACAGCTGAAGACTGGGTAGGTAGAAAGCAGGCCTGCTAGAGGGCACTCAACACGAGGAACGATTAAACTGAAGCGCTTCCAACACGGACATGTATGGCGCTGTAGACACTGTTCAAGGAGCTGCCACGAAACCCCAACCAGTCTATAAGCACACGGATCCTTTCCCAACCACCATGAACCATCCCCGCTCTCCAAACGTCCAAACGTCAACATTCTCTACTCTGAGGTCATTTCATTTCAGAGTGGAGAATGAAGTAAGGCAGAACAGAACATTACAAGCCCTTTCTTCATCTTTCACTAACCACAACAGAACTTAATTCAACATATCCATTTTCAAAACTGAGGAGAGGAATCTATACTTTTTCAAAATACACAACTGGACCCGAAGATGTGTCAGAAACACAACCAATCTCAGGACACCTTAATCTCAGGCCACCTTAAACACAGGCCAACCATCACAAACGTAATAAGATGCATTCTCACCTCTTAATCACACAATAGATCCATGACAGTCTATCTGGTAAACTCCTGCAAGCAAAGGGGACTGTTGTAACCTTTAAGATTTTATCATTTTCTTTAAATCTGACACACTGCTGAATTTTCCACTCAATCTCTAAATCCAAACCCGGCCACCAGAAACGGTCACTGAGTTTTACCTTGGTATTTACATTCCCAAATGTCCTTAATGTGCAGTGTTAAACAGTGTTAAAAACGTAAGCTACTGAGAAAAACACAAATTCTACATTCTTCCTACATAAAGCCATTATTGCTTCGGTACTTTCTGATAAATCCCAACCAAGGGGCATTCTGAGAAAAGTAAATGATCTCCTGGGTGTAATAAGACTAGCGAGTTCTTGAGAGAATTTTGTTTAATTTGATTGTACACAGGCATTAATTTTAATGAGGTAAAGATGTTGGCATCACACATTTTAGACAACATTTCTGCGATTATGGAAGGGGGAAATCTATCCTATCCACAACAATATCTTTATTTAGGTCTGTTAAACATACACAGACCATACAGCCCCACTTGCTTTTCTAGACGCTGTTACTGGAGCCGACCATTCCGTTGCCTCCACCGGTGTAATGGTGCCCATTCTTTGCAGTTTCCCCAACTTGTCTTGCCCAGTGTCCTGGACACTTAAAAGTATCCTCCCAACCTTCCCTTCAGCAGGGCAAGCACTTGGTTTCAGATTAATGTAATGTGAATATCCTTGGACACATATAACGTTTTTATTCAATACTTCTGGAAACAACAAAGTTTATACACTCTTCACGCACTGCACCTGATAAACACACACCTATGGTTCTGATTGGCATCGAAACATACACCCAGGTCTTTTTAACCCCTTCGCCGCGGGGGTAATTCCCCCGCTGTGCTCGGGGGTGGGGGGGAGCGCACAGCGCCCCGGTGCTCGTGTGAGCGTTGCGGCCGTTATGACGAGCTCAGCTCGTCATGAGCACACGGCCACCATGGCTCACGCAAGAGGTTAAAGGGCCATCCTAGAACGTTGTTCTCTTTTATAGACACACATAACTTTCCCCGGAATGATGATTCTTAAATTCTATGGCACTAATAAAGTATCCTTTGATCTTAATTTCCTGACATCCAGAATCCCTAGGTTTGAAAACTATTTTGAAATGTTTGACAATGGTTTAACCTTGAAATCAAATACCTCATAAGAAATAATACTCAGTCGATAACACAAAACAAACATCATTTCTCAGTGGGATTTCTAGGGTTTTTGTTACCAATTTGCAACACTATTTTCTGAGTGACTTCTTTTCCTGCAATACCTTCTTTATTAGTCACTAAACAGTTGAACCATTTCATAAAATGACCCCTCAATCCACATTTATTGCATGTGGCTAGCAACACTGGGATCTCTTTATCGTTAGCAATGTGCCCTATAAAGCCACACTTATAGTAATAACCTTTTAACTTTAATAGGAGCTCCTCGCCCCCACATTTGCTAACAGAAAATACTTAATTGTTGTGTACACCTTCTTTATATTCCCTTTTAAGCATATTTACACAATCCATTATGTGTTCCAGTCTTAGCTGTGGCTGTGACATCCTCAGAAGTTGGCTTATCCTTTAGGAACAGTTCCTCCAGGATCCTGTTGTACCTACAATTCAACAAAAATGTATCCCCGATATGCTCATCCGTCAGAATTCCAAATTTGCACATAAAAGGAAACTTTTTGAGTGCAGTAACAAAATCTTCATCGGTTTCCTTCTCTTTTGAGCCCTCCATCCAAAATGATATCTCTCTAAGATAGTGCTTGTAAGCGGCAAATAATTCAAATCCAATTTTTTGATAGCCACTTCAAATTAATGTAATCCATATAAATCATTTAATTAATATAATCAGCAACAAGTCAGGTAAATTCTCTATAACGTCTTGTTCCTCCGCACCTAATGTTTGCAAGAGAAGTGCCAACTTCCTTTCCACATTGTAGGTTCACCAAGATGCGTCAGAAAAAACGGAGGAGGCATGACATCTGCATGTTGCAATGTTTTTTTTTTAGATTTACTTAGTATAATAATGATAATAAATGTTTATTGTTTAGTTAGTTAAAACCTTAATTTATAGCATAAGTAGAAGTAAGCAATAAAAGGTCATCATTTCATTGGAAGAATGGCTTAAGGGAAATGCCACCTAACAGGGCAGACAAAACGCTCAGTTCAAATTTGGCACGCAGCAAACAGAAGTCTGCGGTGAGAGCAGAAACTTACACTGGCAACTCCCTGTGGGACACGGAACAGCTGGGTACTCGGAGGACCTTGAAGGGGTTCGACAAATGGGACCTGTTCGGGATCTCGAAGATTGGAGACCTTTGGGTGAAGGGTGATATATTAACGTTTGAGGCACTGCAGCAGGAGTACGTGCTGACTAACTCCAAATACTTTAGATACCTGCAGATTCGACATGCGCGGATGGCTCACTTCCAGAAATGCGCCTCTCCCCATGAAGCCTCGCCTGTTAGACGGATACCTACCTAACAAAGCGATCTCCCTGACTTATAAAAAGTTGAACAACACCTTAGATCTCCTCAAACAGACGAGGGAGAATTGGGTGAGAGATGGGCTGGAGCTCGATGTTGAAGAATGGTAGGAGGCAGTGCCCCCCCCCCCCCCCCGAGAGAGGTGGCAGTCTCTGCTAGATTGCATCTCGTCCAGCTCAAAATACTGCACAGAGTATACGTCACAGGGCCCAGTTTAGTTCGCATGGGGAGGGTGGGGGGTTGAGTGTAAGATAAAATATGGGCTACCCTGGGTCTTATGGTGGCAAAACGAAACATTGCACAGTTGAAAGGAGCGGCACTACCGCCCAAAATCTAGAAATGGAAAACCGATATGGACTGGTGCATGTTTAAGGAAAAAACTGTACACATAGCACAGGGTTGTCCCAAAAAATGGTCAGCTGTTTGGAGTAAATGGAATATTTATAGAGGAACTATATGTAGTCCCCCTGTCATTCCCTCAATTAAAGATTCTCTCATACCATAAATGTGTTATCTCCTTATGCAAGACCTATTAATCATTGTCGTATCCAGGATTGTGAACGCGGATTTGACTCAATTCCTCCCAAATGTACTTTGCATAGTCTATTTCTAATGTTTAATAAAAAAGAAATGATAAAAAAAGAGTTACTTTTGAGGCCTAATTCTAAGGTTACAAACATTCTCCACTTAGGTATCATGAATAATAAATTTTCTTAACATATCTTTGATTTCTCTGTCTGCTTTGTAGCTATAGTTTCTGTTTTCAGTGCAAGATCATGGCGGTAAAGAAATGTTATCAGTTGACAGTTCATTTGAGTATCAGATGGGTCCAGCCCTTCTATTATGGCTGCTCTGCATGTCCTTATTCTTCTGGTGTTTAGCGCTTTTCTAAATAAAGTGACATGTGCTGTGCAAAGCTTGGGACATGTGCAAAGTAGATGAATAAAGTCCTCTTTGTTACTGTCACAGAGTCGGCATAGTGATGGCCCTTTGTGGACCCATGTTGGCTGGTCTGCAATCAATGGTAGTTTTCTGAAGCGAAGTGCCATTGTGAGAACCTGGGATGTCAGGTCACCTAGGTAGCCTGGCCTAGGGGTAAGGCATGCAATTCTAGAGGCACAAGTGTGAGGTTGCAAACCACCCAATAGTAAATCCACGCAATAGCACACAAAAACAACACTACACCAAAGTATAGGAAAATAAGTACTGCTTTATAAAAATAATATCTTTGCTCTTTTGCTTTCAAAATATACAGTTTAAGCACTTTAGTTTGTCATGGAAACATTAACTCCACTTTTACGTTCTAAAACATATTAACAACCAGCATTTCAGGACAATACCTTTAGTCAGGCCTCTTAATCCAAATTGTTAAGTAACACTTAAATTCTATTTGCTCAGGAATACATTTACCACACTCTACTTTACTCTTCAGAAACTTCCCATCACAGTATTACTTTAAAAGAAGCCAAATTAGCTCTTATGTTGAAACAGATAGGCAATATTAATCACATTGATAATTCTATAATCCCCTTCTTGGTTTGATAAAGAAGGATTGGTTACCATCACTTAAACCAGCTTTTCAAATAGGCCCAGATAGGGGTTCCTCAAGGACGCTGCACTTTTAAAGACAGAGTCTATGTTTACTCACTTATGAGGTCCCAATCTATGCCACTAGTTTCTCTTGTGGAAGTCACTTCCCCACATAACTATCTCCTTACTTGCATTCACGGTGTAATCCTGTAATCCTCCTGCGCCAGAAGGAGGGGGAATAACGAAAGCGAGGGGCTCGAGGAACCGAGGCTGAAGAGGCTCTCTCGCCTCATAAGACTCCTCAATGCGGCACTTGCGCAGGAAACAACAAGGGCAGATACCACGATGCCCCCCAGGCCCCTACCGGGCCTCTTAATTCCCCCTCCCTGCTCGGGCCAGCTCCTCAGTGTGGCGCTCGAGAGGGAAGAGAAGGCAGATCACTCGGCAGTTGGAAGAAGCACCCCCGGCGCCTCTCCTCAGCCGCTGGTCGGCGAAGACACTCCTTTTGCGGGCATGCGCGGAAGCGCTCGTTGATGCCGCCGCCTACTGCGTCTCCTCGAAGAAAGGACGCTTCACACGCCGATCCCAGCCGGCGCCGCCTCCCAGAGAGCGGCGGTTCCACAGGGCCTGCGCGAAGGAACAGTGTCTCCTCACTAGAGGTCGCGCACTCGCGCAGCACCTTCCCTCGCTCTCCTCACGTTACCAGCGAGTTTAGCGCTATTCTGGCACTGCTCTACAAGCGCTGGCTTGGGGGTCCATTTACACAGCCTCACTCTGCTTCCGCCCCTCCGCAGGATGGCTCCTCTCCACAGCAGGTCTCTGCCCCAGCCAGTAAGTGATGAATTTGGGAGGAGGGGGGGAGAAAGGTTCTGCCACCAAGGAAAGTCACGGCAGCCAGAGGCAGGATACAGATGGCTACTGCCACTGGGGGGGGGGGGGGGGGTCACAAGATTTACCCCTACCTCTACTGAACACTGCTCAAGAAGAGCCTCTCTCTGCTGGGCAGAGGACTACACACCGCAGCACTGCAGTCTCCTTCTCCTTTGACACCCCGCTATTCCTAAGCTAGGGGTTAGTCAGGCGCCCAGGGTCTCCCTTAATCCTCCACAGCGGGGACAAGACAAGAAACCCACAGGAGAGGTAGAGAAGTGGAATAATTTGGCTGCTTCCCAGTCCAGGAGTTCAACCCTTACACTAGTCTCCCCCCACCTGCCAGGATAGCCTGTCCTCCAGCTGACTCTCTTAGGTAGACAAAATGGCTGCCCCGCATTCCGCCTTATATAGGCTGCCCCCTCAGTGGTCCAGAATGGACCAGAAGGTTCTGGAACGCCCTATACTAGTCTATGGACAAGTTCTAGGCTTGGCAGTTGGTAGCCACCATTTTGTGGTTCCAACTTTTCCTGTCAAAACAGGCCTCTGGGCCTGAGGTGAAAGACTATGAGAGGAAAAAGAACACCTATCCCCTTGGCCAACACCTATAAAAACTAGTAGACACAAAAATTATTAAGGGTATGAGGGGCAAAAAAGGGGACAAAATAAATAATAATTTGGAGTGACTACGAAAAAAAACCAGACAGGTCTAACAGCCATCATTTGTCTTTTTCGGTGAATCGAGAATGTGATACTTAGATAAGGTGTTGGTGCAAGGATCTTATAATTTTTGATCACCATCTAGGCGTGCGTTCTCTCACTGAAGATGTTTTTATCGACTAACAAGGAGTGAAATTTAACAGTTTTGTTCATGACTTGCTTGACGGTTGATCAAGTCAAGTTATTGTTCTAAAGCTCACCCATGCAAGTTGTTGTTAGAGCTTTTTGGAAGTATTGGTTGTATGGCGATTTTTTGTCGTTATCTAAATCCGTCCAGAGAGCTTTGTTTAGTGTGGAGTTAGCTGTATTCTGTTTCAGTCAGTACTAAAGCTTTATTGTTGCATATCCTCCCTATTGTTTCGTTTATTAAACCAAATTCAAGTCACACCTGTGCTGTGGAAGCAGACTGATGTATCTGGAAAACCTTGTTGTATATAGAGACTAGTAGTTTGTTCAGCAGTTCAGAGTCGTTGCCGTGTAGAGCAATACTGGCGTAAGTTATTGTCGGAAGCATTTTGGCCGATATCACTGCAAGCAAGGGTATATAGGATGGCTCCTTCAATATTTTTGCCAGGGTCCAGAAGGCAAAAGTCAGTGCACTAGTTCTCTGTAACATATAGGTTTTCTGCTCTCTGCGGTTTAGTCTGTTGTCCATTTAAAACCCCCAAGTATTTATAATTAGTTACTTCCTCTAACAAATTGTACTCGAGCCATATGTTCTGTTTGGCAGTTGGGTAATTGCTGATAAGCATTGCTTTGCTTTTTGATGTATTGAGTTCTAGTTGGTTGTTACGTATTCAGTCATGTACGTGAGTGAGCTGAGCAGGCCGGTCTAAGTTAGGCTCATTAGGACTATGTCGTCTGCATATGAAAGATACAATAGGGATAACGTTCCCAGTTGTGGTGGATAAAGTTGATCTTGTCAAGCCGATGGGCAAAGTCCGACATAAACAAAATAAAAGGTGAGGAGCCAGCACGCATCCTTGTTTAAACCATTTGTGATCATCTTTATAGATAGTCTCGAGCCACCTCCCAGCTTAGTTCTCATCCATGTATGGGAGTAAAGGATCAGCATTCCTCCAGTATTTCAGCTTTTCCCATAAGAGGTGACGATCCACACCATCAAATGCAGCTTAGATCTATGAAACAGAGGTGCAGCTGTTATTTTCTCTGCTTGTACTAATCAGCTATAAGTGAAAGGGTTAGAATATTTGTACTCGCGAGTTAATGGAAATTGTGAACAATTAACCAACTGTCTATTGCAAAGCGTACCAAAGAACACACAGAGCTGGCAAATAATAATTTAAATGAAATCTTCCAAAATGGTGCACTGTTTACTAAATGCCTGAGAGCCATAAATCCAAATTGTTTCAATTGTCAGGTTCAACCAATCCAAAAAGGCAGCTTGCACACTGGAGTGTGCTTTTTTATGAGCTGGGTTTGCTCTTCCCATTTGACTAGTTCAAGATGGCCGCCATATATGCCATATGTGTACATTTCCGCAGTCAGTGGGGCTGGTCCTGACCACAGCCGCTTGACAAAGGCCAAACCACTCACCCAATATGGAGGCCGCACAAACATAGTGCATTGTTTCTACAGGGAGGGCAGCTTGTTTTCTTCTTCTTGGACAAGGACGGTGTTTCCTCTCTATGCTGCTAAAATTCAAGCCAAGCACTGTGGCAATGGCTTCCTCACGTCAGAACAGCTTAAAATGGTAACAGAAGTGCTCCGCTCCTGCCGCGAGAGAATGTTGTACTGGCACAATGCACATAGCAGCCTTATCAACTAGTACCAGGATACAAGTTATGAAAAAAATCTAAACACGCTGCATGTTAAAATGGTGACTGTTACAATCCCACCCTTGCACTGTCAGTGAAACGAGTAACAGCGATGCCAGTACATCTAGGTGGAAGTCTTCTTTTATACTGCATCATTCACCAGCAACTTCATAACTAGCAATATTCTTTTTGACACCACTCAGCGGTACTGTTGCGAGGTTACACAACATATCGTCTTATCCACTTTAAATTTCTTAACAGAGTTTATTATACTCCAGAGAGATTGCATCGCTATGGCCTGCAGGATACTGCGGACTGCGAGCATTGCAGAGCTGGCTCGGCTGGGTTCTTGCATATTGCCTGGTCGTGTCCAGTGATTGCGTAGTACTGGGAGCAGATTTTTCAAACATTGAGCGAAATCCCGGGCCTTTCACTACCATTGGACCCACTGCTGGCCTTACGGGTTACACTGGGCAATTGCAGAAAGGTATGCGCCAATTAATAGATATGGGTTTGCTACTTGCTAAGCGTAGGATTGTGATGCGCTGGGCTCGTGGACAGTGGTTGCTTACATGTAAACATGTAAACATTTCTGTTCTGAAAAGGTAGCTTGCAGCGAACAGGGTCTACATATTCTTGCATGCTGTTAACTTCCCAGCCATGTTGTGTCTTTATTCATACATCCACTAAACTCCAAAACACAGATAAAAGACACTCATTTACAACGCCAATAGCTCTAACTCTCACAAATGCAAGACCTATTGCATTGAAAATGCTTGTTTTAATGTGCAGAAGAGTGTAGGTAGCATCTTCCATGGACATGAATTGCTGTTTGTCTGTTAAATTAAAAGGTAAAAACAAAGCAGTTGCATTCAAATAATCCCACTGTACTTTTCCCATTTTCAGAGTTTGCAAAGTCCATGCAAATTGCATTACAGGACGCAGTTGATTCTGACCATGATATAATAGAGACACATCTTCGTGTTCAATGTCAATAACAGAGGAAACGATATTATCTAACGTATATAAGCGTGAAGACAGTGTATTAATACTGTTGTAGACAACCGCCGAAACTTTTTCTAAGTTTGCCTAGTCTATTTCCAGCAAACAAGATGCTGCTTCAATTTGAGAAAGTTTCCAAATTACATTGTATGCATGGAATATCCATCGTTTTGTTCCAGGAGCTCTAGGTCCTAAGATGCAATCTGCCAAATTAATATTGTTCGACAACAACAACAAGTGTTTTTTAAAGGACGAGAGTGTAGAGTGCTGCAACGACTGTTGAGATAATTTACCCACAGAATAGGTTGTGACAGTATGAGGATCGGAAAATCTCGGGTCAGGTTTGACTTGCTTAAAACCTAAGCCAGAGTTAATGAAACAAAGTTGGCAGGCATTTGAACTACTTTGCCAAACTTACCAACCTAGAGGGTCCATGGCAGATTTATTAAAGGAATTATTTTGAAATAAACTTTGTAAAGCTTCAATGGTATAATTTGTATGTGTGCGCCAATCATTCTATTCAGCTAATGTTGGAATGGCAGGGGCATTCCTATTCTTAGCAGTAGCCAAACCAAAGCATGTGGTTTAAAATAGTGTATTATTTAAAAGCAAAATTTGTGTTGGGATGAGGCAGGCACGATGTCGGGCTTCAGAGCCCCACACCTGCCAGTTCTTAGAACCCAAATTGATTTTAGATCAATGGTTTCCTTCCAGTGGTCATAACCCTTTATGGGCAGAACCTGTCGAAAATAATATTAATTTACTATGGGTTAACATGACTTTGAGAGGAAGGGCTACTTAATTTGAATTTATATGACCCAGGATTTGATTTATCAAAATCTGTAAAGTATGTAAACTTTTTCTTAAGTGTTTTCGAGCTGCCTTTTAATGGTGTAGGCAGTAACAGACTACAGGATGTAGCCCATAAACCCTAAAGAGACCAGGGCAATAATCTGTAACAAACAACAATGCCTCAAGGGTATAGTTTCAAAGGACAAACATATATGTGTAATGACACAGATAATTATACAGGATTGAATCCATAGGGGAAAGAAAGCAGGGAAACATTTCATGTAAATGTAGAATATACTTCATTTGGTAGACATGTTGGACATATTAACTTCATATGTTCAAGCACATGGGTCAGTAGCACTGCGTTACATTCAATGGCATGTAACCAACAAAATACTGTGCACAAGTGCTCGTGAAGTGCAGTGACATGGCGTGGTATAAACAGTGAGAATGATGGGCCCAACAGCAAGTGAGATTAAAAAAAACACGATTTACATGTTCAGGATACCGCAACAATAAATGACAAGAGAAATCAATTTTAAATGTGTAGGGTATCCGTGGGTAGGGGCGCCAAGGGTTCCACTTTTAATGGTGTAGGGCAATGTTCCCACTGAGTGTAATTCACAACGGGACGTAATGTATTGGTCTTGTATATGAAATGATGCTCATAATGTTGATAACAGAACAGGTCGGCATAATTTGCAGAATTCATATACAAGTCTTCAGCATCACAGGCAGCATAATATTTCCAATGTGAAAACAAGGCTTGTATTGTATGTACATCCCAATCATCAGAACGTATGTCTTGTGTCACCACATCACCCATAGAAACACGAAAGATGTGCGGTACATTAATGAGCTCTGTCAGACCATGAACTTGGAAATCCACTGTATCCCAAACAATACCATCCGAAACTGGGGATGCCAAAATGTTAACAAGAGTCTGGTCGCGCTTAATGATTGGGAAGATGAATGGGGGGTCAAAATACCATCAACAGAGTTCACAGCAGACATAGGTAGAGACCTGACAGACAAGAAATGGTCAGCAGTACTTGAGCACCCCAGGAAAGTCTCGAGGAATGCCAAGTTCAAAGATATCCAGACGATGGTCCTACACCGCGATTACCTGACACCGAGTAGGCTAGATAAAATGTTTCCCCAGACACAACACTAATGCCCAAGATGCATGTCGGAAGGGGCAGATTTACTGCATATGTTATGGGAATGCCCGAAGATAAGAGGATACTGGGATACGATTAGAAGAATAACCGGGACGGCCGCACACCATGTCATGATTAATACAGTAGAGGAATGCATTCTAGGTCTCCACGTTCATTTATCTAAACACAAGGTACAATACCGGTTCATAGACCTTGCACTAATACTGGCTATCAGAACCGTCACTATGAGATGGAAGTCACGTAAACCCCCTGACGTACATGCCTGGTACACAGAAATGTGGCAATGGAGTGGCGCAGAAGGTGCTGTGTTGTACAGGGAAGAGATGAGAGGACTGCGTAAAACGCCAATCTCACTAGAATGGGAAGGTATGTTAGAAGAGATGAGATCACAAAATACAGATCAAGAAGATTAAAACGTTTAACACCTTCACAGTGAAGGCTGCCCATACCGCAATCACATTGTATATCATGGGGAGTTGTGTACCTATAAATGCATTGTTTATGTTTATGTGCGGACAGGAATGGCTCATGTGTATATGTCATAGATAGACTGCGACTGGGTTTCGGGGGGGGGGGGGGGGGGGGGGAGTTGGGTAAGATTTTGTGAATAGTAAGATTGTGTATATAGGTATCACCGGAATACACAAAAGATCCGTGAAGTATTGCAGAGCTGAATATAAAGACTAAAATTTGTTATACTGATATTATTGCCAATTGGAGATGTGAATATTGTACGCTGAAATATTCCGAGATAGATAATGTAAGCGGATTATTTGCAAAAGATGCATGTCATACCTTACAAAAACTCAATAAAATATGTTTTTAAAAAAAAAACGGAGTTCACAGCAGAGCGTTCAGGTATGTAGTGATCACTGATAAGTAGGGAAAAACAGTTACAAATTCAAATTGACATAAAGAGAAAAATCATAATTAGTATCAGCCAGATATATGTCCACGGAGGAACCAAATAATTGTGCTTAAAACAGGATTAAAAAAAATGGACAATTTTGTCGGGTCCCTTGAGGAGGTGGAGGATGAGTCATAAGAAAAACTGTCATGGTGCAAAGGACTATCTGGCAAATCATGCAAAGACCCACTTGTGGGATAGGTGTATACAGCATCCATGTTGCAGGAGGAAGCTGGGGCAACAGAAGAATGGTCCACAACAGGGTCCATCTCGATGACAGTGTCGTGTGGCAGATTGGATGACGTTCCGCTTTCACGAGTCCTTGAAATTGTAGGACAAGAAACAGTAGGTGTCACACTATTCAGGATCGGCCAGATGTTGTAGCTTGACATTATCCACTGAGATGTAGCTGTTGTCTTTCCAACCAGGAAGAGGAGGTAAAATTACTGTTCCAGTACCCTTTAAGCCAAGCACTGGAACCGGTGCACGATAAGAGGGACCAAATTATTTTTTGTTCTCCACCTGTTCTTGCACTAGATGTCCAACTTTAGGAAGCCAGCCGACCACCGGTTTCAGGAGTGCTGCATCAGTTGCGGAGGACACATTTTCAGTAGCAAGGTTGTCACGGGTCTCTTGTAGGTTCTGTAACATAGTAGAATGATTATCTACCTCAAAAGTTGCGGCAGCCGCCGCACCGTCTAGACCATCAAGGTCTGGCACAAACGTGTTGATGCCAAAGAGCATCTCGTATGGGGTCCGCCCACCCAGAGGTCTTCTAGGGAGATTATTAAGTGCACGTTGGACGCCATACAAAGGGGCTAACCATTTCCTTCCAGTGCCTAAAACTCTAGCTGTCAAGGATTGCTTTAAGTCACGGTTCATTCGCTCCACAATTGAGTTGCCCTCAGAGACGAAAACTGCACCAGCACCCCCATAGACCTCATCGCATCCTTGTACGCCTTAGAGGCGAACGCTGGACCTTGGTCAGAATGAAAGGAGCCACAGGCAAAAATCCCTACAAAGACACAAAAAATCCCTGATGACCGTTTGAGCGTCAGCACCGCGTTGTGGCCATACCCATAGGAATCTAGTGCACAAATCCACTGCAAGTATTAGTTACTTACCTGGAATCCTAGTTCTCATGCAGGGGTATACTCATCAAAGTCATAATCTGTGAATAATCCCGTCTATGTGCGGGTTCCCGGAGCTTATAGAAAATATATATATATAACTATATATACATATGTGAAAACGTATAAATGCAGCCTAAAATGTTTCCAACATGGCAAAAAAGTCGAAAATTACATAGGTTTGCATTGTAAGACAGTACCCTCCTAACCATAAGGAAAAAAGAACATGCACTGAAAAGTTGTCATACAACAATCCTTTATTTTCCACAAGGAAACACTTGTAATTGCAGGCAGTTGCCTGTAGGCTGCATAGCAGAGCAATACTGAAACAAAAAACTGACACATTGCCTTTAAGGCTTCCAAGGGTTAGGGTACCCTGCCTTTAAGACCTGCAAGGAGACTATCTGCTCCCATAATGCACCACAGATGACAGTTAGGTCAGTTCTTTTTGGCGGTGCATTATGTAGAGACACCAGAGTAGAGGATGCAATTAATATAGAACAACTCCAGTAATGCTTGTGTGGGGAGGAGAGAGGGTTGCTTATGACTTTGATGAGTATACCCCAGGATGAGAACTAGGATTACAGGTAAGTAACTAATCCTTCTCATCCAGGGGATACTCACTGTGAGAAGTTGGCCTGGCATATGCTGTCCACTATTCTAGTGGGCACCTTGAACCAGTCCAAACGACCCTTATTGATGGTAGGTTTAAAGACAACCTATATAGGGCGTGGCCAAGCAGCATGGCCGACAGGACGTGAGCTCCGCTAGCTCCCGGCCTCGGAACCCACAAATCCTGTCTAAATCATCCTGTAAGTGCCTGTAACCGATTGCGGCGGTGGTCGGAGGTCCCCCTCCTGCTAGAGACCCCCCTGCGAGAGGCGTCGAGGAACGCCGGACCGCTCAGCCGACCCGCGGCTTGCTGGAGGTGAGCCCCGGGCCTCTGGCTCCACGAGGCCGTGGTCTGCTGCCGAGTCACCCGCGCCGGAGGTAGAGCGGCCCGATCGCCTGTGGCTCCTGCGGGAACAGGGGCCTTGTCCCGCACCGGAGCCTGTCGTCATCTACGGCTCCTGGCGCGAGCCCTACAACCTGCTGGCTGCCTCCGACCGAGAGCCTTGCTCGTGCCCCGGGCCTCTGACTACGCGAGGCCGGGGTCTGTGGCCTAGCCGGAATTGCCGGAGGTGGTGCGGTCCTGTGCCCCTGGGGCTCCTGCGGGGCCTGGCACCTTGGCCCCACGCCATAGCCTGCTGATGCCTACGGCCCCTGTGACGGGCCCTGGGGCCTCCTGGTTGCTGCCCCGGACGTGCCTGGCTTGGGTCCCGGGACTATACCTACGTGGGGCCCGTGGTTAATTAATTAATTTAATTAATAGAGTTTTGTTAAGCGCATTCTACCCGGAGGCCTCGTAGCGCTATATTGTTTGAGTCATGAGAAGTCACAGAGCCAGATTAGGTGAAGAGAAGCGTTTTCAGTTCCTTACGGAACTTCAATAGATTAGGCTCGCCACGGAGGGTGTCGGGCAGGGAGTTCCAGGCTTTCGCGGCATTCCAAGAGAAGGAGCGTCCACCCCATCTTGCCCGTCTAGTTCTGTTAACGGTGGCCAGGAAAGCTGAGCTGGATCTCAGGCTTCGTGTAGGGAGATAAGGGTTTGCAAGGGAGCAAACCATGGCTGGGCCGGTCTTCCATATGGCTTTGTGCATAATGCACATGGATTTAAATACAACTCTGGCCTTGATGGGCAGCCAGTGCAGTTTCTTTAATGCAGCTGTGCCTGACTCTCGTCGGCCCAGGTTTAGGAGAAGGCGAGCTGCTGCATTCTGTGTAGTCTGCAGTTTTCTGGTGGTGGAGGATCCTGAGAGTGGCGCGGTCCTGATCCCCGGTGGCTCCTCCGGGACCCAGCACCCTCCTGCCCGCACCGGACCCTGATGCCCTCTGCGACCCCTGTGAAGAGCCCTGCTGCCTGTTGATTCCTGCCGCGAGTGCGCCATTTCAAGGTAGCCGCTCTGAAGGGCCTTTCCCCCAGCGCCGCATTGCGGACTGAGAGGAGGCTGTGGGTGACGCCGGTGGTGACGGCGAGGGGTCCTTGTCGGTCGGGCGACCCCGTCCTCTGGGTGTCCGGTGGTACGGAGGCTGCCTGCGGGGGTGGCCTGGACACTACTGCCAGAGCAGACCTGGTACTCCTGGGAGTGGAGCTGACCCGTGGACATGTCCACCCTATCGCGAGAGGATTGAGAGACCGGGGGGCGCTCTGGTGAGTGACATTCTGCATCCTGACCCTCCCCTCCTCCGCGACTTACCTGTTCTGGGAGCCGACATATCGAGGGGGACTGGTGTGTGGTGTGGCTCCGCTCCTCCAGACTGCGGCTGCTGGGGCCTGGACTTTGCCTCATTCCACGCTCGGTGCCTAGGGGCCCGCTACATCCCTGTGCCCGTTGGCTGAGTATCGACTGGACCATCGGTTCGGAGGGTGCCCGGCTCTGTTTTTACCTGCGGGGGACCCCCGTGTGGCCCTGGCCATGCGTAAAGACAGAATGAGCCCAACACCATCACCCAATACACCACGCAGCGGCTGCCCTCCCAGCGGATTACACGCCAGTCGGGCCAGGATGAGGGTGCGGAAGGCCCTGGGGAGCCTACACGGGCGGAATTGTTTAAGGCCATACAGGGCTCACATACTGCGCTGGAGAGGCAGATCGAAACGGTCTCCATTGACGTCAACCTGCTTCGCACTGACCTTCGGAAGGTTGCTGATAAGGTCACTGATGCTGAAGGGAATATTGTGGAGCTACAGGGAGAGGTGGCCACTCTCAAAAAGACAGTCACGCACCTCACGGCTGCGACTCGAGCTCTGAAACGGAGGGCTGAAGATGCGGAAGGGAGGGCCCGCCGCAGTAATATTCGAGTTCTTGGGGTGCCGGAACGGCTGGAGGCGGGGAACGCCGAATGCTTTCTGGAGACATGGATCCGAGCAAAGCTGTGCCCGGTGGGCCTCTCTGACGTCTTTGTGATCGAGCGAGCGCACCGCGCTCTGATCCCGCCACTGCGCCCCGGGGAGCCTCCGCGAGCTTTGATCGCCAAAATACTGAACTATAAGGACCGCGATTGTATACTGCGGGCGGCACGGGAATCAGCGGATCTCACCATCGAGAATAGCCGGGTGTCCATCTACCCTGATTACAGGCAACAAGTCCAGGAGCAGAGGAAATCCTATTTGGGAGTGAAAAGGAAGCTCCGCGAGATGCAGCTGCAATATATGCTATTGTACCCCGCAAAACTCAAGGTGCTCTCACAGGGGAAGGGGCAATTTTTTGACTCCCCTGCGGAGGTTTGGGAATGGCTGGAAATCCGGGGAAGACGACCTGCCCCCCGGAGAGCGGGGGGACCCCGGGAGACCTGGGGAACACGACCTTCACGGAGACGACGTGGCAGACGGAGGCGAGGATCTGAGTCGGCTGACGCAGTGGAACCTAGGATTACGGTGGGCAGGGACGGTGCTATGCTTCTGGAGCCGTTGCCAGATGCGCTTGACTTGGGGGACCCGCATCAGGTGGACCCCGAGGAGGTCCTGGTCCCTGACACCCTACAAGACACGATACAGAATACGCTACATTCTACCTCTGTGGTCCCGGAAACCGGAGGAACTGAGTTGTTGCAGGTACCGGTTTCATCTTGAGGTGATATGACTCCAGGCTGTCCTATATTTTTGACCTGCTGGCCTGGGTATGGGCCGCACTCCTGCTTGAGAACTGCTGTTGGCACCGTTAGACATCTGCTGCATGCCTGCCTTGCAGAGCCTCCTTTGTTTCTGTTCTATATGGGTGATCTGTGGAGAGATTGGGGGGGGGGGTTGCTTACCTGTTGGAACGATACTTAAGTTGCACTGTTCGCACGGGGAAGGTACGACTAATCTTTGTTGGGTCCGGTAGGGGGATTGGGGGGGGGAGGGGATGATTGGTGTGGTTGAGTGTGTGTGTGGTGTATGGGGTGGCTGTGTACGTCCTGGCACTGGCAGGGGGAGGGCGGGGTGGCATGTCTTGTTGTTACGCTACTCCTGCTCATGGGAGGGGGAGGGGGTTCTTTAAAGTTTGAGTGGTTTGGGGAATTGTGGGGTTGGAAGGGGTTCTGCGGGGAAACTGTTTTTGGCATAGTGTGTACCATTGTTCGTGCCCCTGGGAGGCTGCTTGCGGATGCAGGAATTGGTTGCCCGGATGGGCGTGGCCACTGCTTATGGGATACAAATTTTTGACTTGGAACGTGCGTGGTCTGGGCACTTGCACTAAGCGCCATAGAGCACTGTCCTTTCTCCGCCGCCATGGGGTTTCTGTGGCGTGCTTGCAGGAAACGCATCTAAGTGAAGAAGGTGCCCTTAAATTGGCCAAGAAATGGAGGGGTCAGATGTTCCATTCCTCCTTCTCTACCTATGCAAGGGGGGTCCTTATCTGGGTGGCACCCGGGGTTCCCCTGGCGGTCCAGTTTGTTGAAGCGGATATTGAGGGCAGGTATATATTGTTGCGGGTGAAGCTGGATGGGAGGGATTTCCTGCTGGTGAATTCTTATGCACCCAACGTAGATGATCCGAGTTTCTTCACCACCTTACAGGAGCTTCTAGTGTCAGATTTAGATGCCCCCCTCCTATGGTTTGGTGATTTTAATTGTGTACTGGATCCACTCATGGACAGGCATCCTCCCCGCGCGGGCACGAAACCACGGATGACGGCACGTCTCCAGGAGGTGATGGATAACCTGGGTGCGGTCGATGTATGGCGCCTCGGTAATCCAGGACTGAAGCTGTACACTTGTTATTCCCCCACACACAATACACATAGTAGGCTCCATAGAGTCCTTGCTGCCAATGTCGATCCATCCCTTGTCTTGACGGTCACCCATCAGGCTAGGTTTTTGTCCGATCATTCGCCCGTGACATGCGTTCTGCAATGGGCAGACCGGTCCTCCCGTCCACGGACCTGGAGGATGCCGGGAGATCTCCTGCAAGATCCGGTAGGACGGGACCATCTGGAGACAACCCTACATTCTTATCTAGATCTGAATTGGGGAGATGGCAACATACCCTATGCGACCAAATGGGACGCTCTTAAGGCGGTTGTGCGGGGCGCATGTATGGGCCTGACTTATGGAGTCCGGAGACAGCTGCTCCGTGAGCTCGAGTGCGCTGAGGAGCGCCTCCGCCACTGTCAATCTTTGTCGGAACCGGATGTGTCGGATCTGGACTCTGAAAGGACGGCCCGTGAGGGCGTTCGCGATATCCTTACCCGGCTGGATAAGTTTACTCTCGGCCGCTACCGCCAGCGACTCCACCGTGAGGGGGACAAATCCGGCCGACTATTGGCCTGGATCCTCCGGAGGGAATCAGCACCTGCGCGGATCGTGGCGTTGAGAGACTCCACTGGGGACCTGGTGCACTCGGAAAGGGACCTCCTCGCGGTGCTTCGCACGCATCTACAGACGGTATATACTGCGGACCCCCTAGTAACGGAGGCATCGTATCAGTCATACCTTCGAGGTTTGACTCTCCAGACCCTCTCTCGGGCGGACGCGGAGGAACTCGACGCTCCATTGACGCTCCAGGAGGTCAAGATGGCGTTGGCTGCCCTACCATCGGCTAAGACACCCGGTGGGGACGGTTTTCCCCCGGAATTTTATCGAGCATTTGCAGATACCCTCGCTCCCTGTCTCCTCCAAACTTACCATGAGGCGCTGGAGAGTGGCACGCTCCCTCCCACCATGCAACAGGGGGAGGTTTGCATGATTCTAAAGCCGGGCGGCGATAGCTGTGATCCCGCGGCCTATCGGCCAATCACTCTAATTAATACCGATGCCAAGGTCCTCACTAAGGTCTTGGCCATGAGGCTGGCACCGCATATGGTGCACTTAGTCCACCAGGACCAGTGCCGGTTTATCCCGGGCCGCAACACCGCCATGAATCTTCGGCGCTTGAACCACGTCCTCCATGAGGTGCGTGATAGGGAGGTTCCTCAGGTACTGGTGGAGATAGACCTTGCTAAGGCCTTTGATACTGTCAGCTGGCGGTACCTTTTGGAGGTGCTTCGTATGGCTGGGGTGGGACCCCTTTTCTGCACTTGGATCCGACTCCTTTACAGTGCGCCTACAGCCAGAGTCAGACTCGGAGCGGCCCGATCGGAAGAATGGCGACTGGGCAGGGGCACCCGCCAGGGGTGCCCCCTGTCGCCGCTTCTATTCGCACTAGCGATTGAGCCCCTGGCGATGTCGCTCCGAGCAGAGATGGCACCCTGGGGGATACGAGTGGGAGACGCAGTGCACTTGGTTTCATTATACGCCGATGACACGCTGTTCTACCTTGCCTCCCCCCGGGAGTCGCTGCCACTCCTATTGCAGCACTTGGATCGCTTTGGTGCGGCCTCTGGTCTACGCCTTAATCCAGAGAAGTCCTTGATCTTCCCTCTTGCGGGATGTGGTGAGGACCCTAGAGTGGGTTTTCCACCCCTGGGACTTAGGTGGGAAACGGAGGCCTTTCGATACCTGGGAATTCAAGTGGCCGTATCGGATGAGCAGTTACTGGCGCGAAACGCCGACCGAGTCCTCAGTTCCTTACGACAGTCCGTGTCCTTTTGGAATACACTCTCACTTACTCTCATGGGGCGATTGGCCATCTCGAAGATGGTGATGTTGCCCAGAGTGTTGTATACCTTACAGAATTCCCTGTGCCCTCTCCCTCCTCGTATATTGGGCGGGTGGACGCAGCAGAGTTGCATTGCGCACAGTGGTCAGGCGCTGGGAGGAAGGAGGCCTAGAGGCCCCGAGGTTCGACCTCTACTACTATGCGGCCCAGCTGCTACCAGCCGCGCGCTGGTTTGCCGGTACGGACAACTGGGAGTTGCAACTACTGGCGGGCAGAGCAGATGAGAGGACCCTACAGGTGGCCCTGATGCGTGGTAGGGGAGCGGATCCCTCCGTACCATACATTGTTCGACACACTGCGGCCTTTGGCAGCGAGTAGTGGAGAGAGTGCTGCGGCGGGCACCATTTCATAGGGAGCTCCCGGTGTGGATATTGGCACCGGTGACGTTGATGGAGGAACACATGTCGTTCCGGGAATGGCACGACGGCGGCTGTGAAACTTTAGCGGATCTGTATCCCGACGACTCATTCGTGACCCTGGAAAGGGCTACAGAGGCCTTTGGTCTTACTGGGGGACAGTATCTCCATTATAGAGCCCTACAGGATATGGCGAGGACGGCCTGGCCGCAATATCCGGAGGCGCCCCCGATGTCCCATACCTTGAATATCCTATTGTCGTGTGGCAGGGGACGGCGACTGATAACACTGTTATACACGGCGATGAGATGTGATTCCACCCCCCCCCGATCGCCCCGTCCTGGGCAGCATGGGAAGCGGATCTGGGGGTCGCCTTAGACCCGGGACAACGCAAGCGAATTGGGACGCTTACCAAGAAGGTGTCGTGTAACGCACGTTTCAAACTGCTACACTTTAATTTTGTACATCGTACTTACATAACCCCAGTTGCTTTACACCGCATTGCCGCGGATAAGTTGGATGCCTGTCCTAGATGTGGTGCACTCAGAGCCGGATTTCTCCATTTGGCTTGGGAATGCCCGCTGGTCGGAGACTTCTGGAAGGCATTGGTAGTCCGCATCAGGAAGATCGCATGCCTACACATTGAACTAACCCCACTTCACTGCTGGTTGGCCCTAGTCCCCAAGCCTAGGAAGAAGAACCTTTCCTATAAAATGTTGCAGCTGCTATTGGTGCTGGCTAGGAGACGGGTGGCTATTACTTGGATGGGACAGAGGGCACCGGACATGTTATTGTGGCTCTGGGATGTTGGGGAATGGACATTGGCTGAGGAAACGCACATGCAGCATGCACGTAAAGATGAGCGGCTGCAAGAGGACTTGCTCGCATGGAGAATGATGGGCGCTGTGGGGTCAGGTGGCAGCGATTCCGAGGCAACTAGTGCTGAATTGTACTCCTCAGCCGGATCGGGACCTGAGGATGGGGAGGTGGGAGGTGGGAAGGGAAGGCTGGTGTTGGCGTAACGCCCTGAGGACCACGCACACGATTCCTTAACGACAGTTGTATTGTATACGATTGCTTTGCATCCCAAGGATTTGAATTTCGTATCTACTGTTATATCTGCACCTGCTGGAACTGAACTGGGGCTATGACGTGTGTACACTTGTATTTTTCTTTCTACCGATGCCAATTTGGGGGGGGGGGATTCTGTTGTTCATTCTGCTGAAAAAATAAAGTTTTTTTAAAAAAAAGACAACCTATATAGAAAGCTATCCTAGTGGTAGCTGTGGAGAGCATCCTTCAGACTAAGTCTTGAAGGAATGTAAAGCAACTTGTTTTACCAGTCTATAATCTCATGAATGACCAAATGAAAGGAGAACCACACCAGGTTTATATATAAAATATATGTATTTATTCTAAACACATCCCTCTAGTCTCTTTATGAGGCTAGAGGTAAAAGTACATAAAGTAAAATTATTTAGCACACAGTAAATTAGCACAATATATGATTAGCCCTAGGGGCGTCACAAACCATATACTAAGAAAGTGGTATAAGAACCATGACTGACATAGATACAAGGCCTAGAGCCTTTAGAACCGCTGGGGCCACCAGGAACCACCCAAGGTAGTGACACAGGGGACCCACGGGGACACGTGCAGTGTCTAAACACAGATGCGAATCACCATTTACTTCTACGGGGAAAGTCGCGGTTAGAAAATTACAAAGGAAGGACACTTAAAAGAGGACTTGGAGCAAACCCTTTTAGAACTAGGCAGTTCTAGAGTCAATACCCACTGGAGCACCGGAGTACCCAGGGAAGCCGGGTGCATAGGAGTCTTTTGGTGTCGGGTTTCGTCGTCGTTTTTAATGGCGATCTGCTGCAACGTGCTGCTGGCGACCAAGTCGAAAGTGTCCAGGTGGATCCAAGGGTGGATCAAATATCTGAAGAACCTGAAAGCAGAGGGGACAGAGTCTGGGTCACTAGCCAGTGACCAGGAAGGCGAGGAGAAGATGCCAACCGATTTAAGGTGATTTCAGGTGAAGAAGGTGAAGCTGGACTCTTCAGCCAAGAGGACCAGGAGGCGGCGTGGACAACCAGGAGCTGGATTCGAACTGTCCCACGAAGGATGTCAAGTGCTGCGGAGTCGGTGTCCGGATTGGACCCAACAAGCCTCGGCAACAGCAACCCACGCAGAAAGCAAAGATTGGCTTCGGTGCAGACCAGCAAGGTCTGAGGGACTCACCCTTTGGAGGGAAGTCAGGGCACGTCTGGAGCAACCAGGAAAGCCCAAGAAACACAAGAGTTACCTTCGTGGGGACCCACCAGTCGACGGACCAGGGATCGCAAAGAAACCCTCGAGCGGGAATGCTAGAAGTAGGCCCACGGAACACTTGAGTAGGCCCACAATCTTCGATGCAAATGGCTCAGGGCTTGGACTACAAGTAGCCCAATGCACAACTTCGGGAAAGCTCGGGAAGTCGATGCACTAGCAAATAGGCACGTGGCCAGGGGTTCCGGTTCAACGTCCCTCATGAGGGCTGCTCATCTCACCTTTGCTGGGATCTCGTGTTGGCCTCGGAGAAGTCTGGAAGTCTGGGTCCTGTGTCACAAATCCAGCGGGAGCCTTGGAAATGCAGACCGGCAAGATGCTTCTTTGGTGCCTGTTTGAACAGGGGATTCCCTCCATGACCCCACGGGAGATTCTTCCATCTTCTCGTCGAAATAGAATGTCGAAGTTCCAGGATATATGTTGCAGAGTTTCGTCCAGGGTAATCTAAAGGACTGGGTTCCTATACTTATACTAGGTTTAGGGGTTGGGCTTACTCTAGGGTCCCACCTATGGGAGGACCCAGGTGGAGGTGATTACACCCCTTTCCCTTTGTCCAGTTTCGCACCCGAGCAGACTGTGTGCCTCTGCAACCGGTTTGAACTAGGCTATGCACATGGACACCAAGTGTGCCCCCAGCACTGTCTGAAAATCACCCACCCAGCCCAATACACTAAAGCCTGTCTGGGAGGTGGTTACACCTCCCTGTGACAGGAAACCTATTGTCCAGGCCTCTCCTGCCGGAGTTTCGTCCAGCAGGAGGAGGTCAGACTTGTGTCTGTGGCTGTAGCATCCATTTTGTGATGCCAGGGCCCTTTTAAACTATTACCGGTTAAGTAAGTATGTAACTGTCTTCTCCCTCTAGAAGGGTGGAATTCTACCCCCGCTGCCAGAACTGGCGGGGGTAAGGGGGTAAGATTCCAAAGTGTTTGACATCAAACACAACATGTTTCCATGCAGCCATTCCAAAGTTAGCATTAACCGCAAGGTTATAATGCACTTAAGAGTATATGGTCTGGCTGCATCAAAGAACAGCTACAGTGATTCCGAAAGCTGCAGAGGCGTCCTGCTCATACATGGGCGCCCTCTCACACAAAGCCAAGCACTCTGCCTGATTGTTAAGGCCTGCCATAGGAGTGACTTATAGGTTTATATGCGTCAGTGATATAAGGTAGATATAGGTTACCTATATCTCGGTAAGGGGTGCATGTACCTCCGTACCCAGGCTGAAGTAGCAGACCTGTGGTGCCATTTTGTAATGCTGCCCAGGGGTAGGATAATACATGCTTCAGCCCCTGGTAGGCCTCTGGGGTACCTATGCCCTTAATCCCTAAGGTACCATATGCTAGGGACTCACAAGGGTAACCCAGTAACCAATCTGGAGTGTACCTAATGTACATGCAATCAATTTAGAGAGGAAAGCAGATAGGCTGGGGCCTTGATTAGCAGGGATCCCAGACAAACTAAGTCAAAAACCATCAGAACACCAGGAAAAAAGTGGGGGCAGCCATGCAGTAAGATTCCATCTTCCTACATTCATCAATAGTCATAATCTGTGAATAGAGTAGCAAGCCCATACCCACTACCTCGTGGACGAGCAACAGAGTATACAGAACATGAAAAGATTACATCCAAATTGCAATCATGCAAACAAATTCCTCAAAGAAGCCTGCCCAACCTAGGCATCGGCCTGTGCATCAGAATCTAGACAGTAATGGCGTGTGAAGGTATGCACCGATCGCCATGTTGCTGCCTTACAGATTTCAGACATTGGAACACTACGAAGGAGAGCCGTGGTAGAAGCTTTCCCTCTGGTAGAGTGTGCTTTACGTTTGCCTTGTAAAGTCTAGTTAGCTAACTGGTAGGATAAAGCTATACAAGAGACAATCCATCGCAAAATGGATCTTTTAGACACAGATAGACCGGTGTTAATGGAACCATAGTTGATAAAGATCCGGTCAGATATCCTAATTGTGTGAGTTTTGGCAAGGTAAAACTTCAAAACTCTCTGGAGATCTAAAGAGGGTAAAGATCTTTCATGGGGAGTCGAAGGTTTATGAAAGAAGGTGGGCAGAGTAATAACCAGATTGATGTGAACATTTGAGACCACCTTAGGAAGGAAGCTCGGATGTGTACGTACCACCACCCTATTGGCATGGAACACAGTATAAGGCTCCTTACAGCACAGCGCCTAAATCTCGCTCACCATGCAGGCTGATTTGATGGCTACTAAAAAAGCAGCCTTCCAAGTCAAATGCTGCAAAGACGCCTTATGAATCAGCTCAAAAGTAGCACCTATCAGTTTAGTAAGAACAATGTTAAGATCCCAAGGTGGAGAAGGGGATCTCACTGGGGGATAAACATTCCTGAGTCCTTCCAGAAAGTCCTTGACCACTGGCATTTGAAAGAATGACCCCTGGTTCGGAGACTTCCTGTATGCCGTAATTGCCGCCAGGTGAACCCTGATGGAGGAATACTGCAGGCCGGATTTAGCCAAGTATAACAAGTAAGGAAGGATCCCATGCTCCTGCCCTTGATCGGATCATAAGCGTTGTCCTTACACCACAGGTAAAATCTCTTCCATTTAAAAGCATAAGATTTCTTGCTTGAGGGCCTCTTTGCTTCCTTGAGAATGCTCATATAGTCCGCTGAGGGGTCTAAATGTCTGTACTGAATGACCTCAGGAGCCATGCTGTCAATGTTAGGGACGAGAGGTTGGGCTGAAATACTCTCCCTTCCTTCTTGGTCGGCAGCAGGGAAGCCTCCGGTGTGGAGCCTCTGACAGCTGTAGAAGGCCCAGATACCACCACTGGCGCGGCCACTCCGGAGCTATTAGGATCATTCTGGTGTTGGTCCAGTAAAATTTCTGTATGACCGCGGGATCAGAGGGAGTGGCGAAAAAGCATACAGAAATGTCTACGACCATCTGATCAAAAGTGCATTCCCCCGTGATCTTTTTTGTGGGAATCTGGACGCGAAGACGGGGCATTTTGTATTTGCCGCATCTGCGAACAGGTCGATGTCCGGCACTCCCATTGCCGAAAAATGTCCTGAGCGACTCCGTCGTTTAGCACCCAATAGTGCACTTCTAAGAAGTCTCTGCTGAGAAAGTCTGCTTGCATGTTTAGGGTTCCTGGAGGATGGACAGTCACAATTGTGAGACTCCTTGCCAGAAGCCACTTCCATACGATCTGGGACTCAAGAGATAGGACCCTTGACCTGGTACCTCCCTGCTTGTTCAGATGGTACATCGTAGTGGTGTTGTCTGTCTGAATCAGGATGGAATTGGACTGGAGAGACGGATACAGAGACTTGAGAGCCAGATGAACTGCCCTTAGCTCCAGGAAGTTGATGTGATAACTTTGCTCTGTCTCGGACCAGAGACCTTGTACTTGAAGCTGGCCCATGTGAGCTCCCCAACCCTGCAGTGAGGTATCCGCGACAATAGTTTGGGTCGGAATGTCCTGGTGAAAAGAGACCCCTTGTAGAAGGTGCAACCATTTCATCCACCATTTGATGGAGTCCTTGGCAGCTTGAGGAAGAGACACAAGATCTTCCCAATGGTCTGACCGCTGCGTCCACTGATCTTCGAGGGACTGCTGCAGAGGCCGCATGTGAAGTCTGGCATTGGGCACAATCAAGACACAGGAGGCCATTGACCCCAGCAACGACAACACCTGCCTGGCTGTAGGATGTGGAGCGCTGAGAAGAACGCGCACTTGACCAGCATTGATGACTACCTCTCCTCCAAAGGACACACGTTTGCCCTTGAGGTGTCCAGGGAAGCGCCCAGGTAATGTATTTTCTGTGCCGGATTGAGAACTGACTTCTTGTAGTTGACTTGCAACCCCAGGGAGTGAAGAAGTTGGAAGCAGTAGGTGAGATGGCTCTGGAGTAGTGAAGGTGTGGAACTCTTTAGGAGCCAGTCGTCTAGGTAGGGATAGACGAAAATTATCCGCTTGCAGAGGAACGCAGTCACCACCGCCATGCATTTGGAGAGCGTTCGGGGTGGAGGATTGGAGCCCGAACGGAAGCACTCGGTACTGATAGTGTTGTTGAGACACCCAGAACCTGAGGAATTTGCGATGATTCACTGACACAGAAATGTGAAAGTAGGCTTCCTGCAGGTCGAAAGCACATATCCAGTCCCCCTGGTGGAGATGTGGGAATATCTGGTGCAGGGCTAGCATCCGAAATGTCTCTTTCCTTATAAACTTGTTCTGCAGGCGCAAATCGAGGATAGGTCTGTACTCCTTGGTTACTCCTCGTTTTTTGGACCAGGAAATATCATGAGTATACACCTTGGTTTCGCTGGCCGAGAGGGACCTCTTCTATGGCTTTTTTGGAGAGAAGGGTATACACCTCGCCTTGTAACAGTAGCTTGTGTTGTTGTGGAAGGCACTTCAATTGTAGAGGAACTTGCGGGGGAGGAGACTTGAAGCTCAGCAAGTAGCCATGCTGCACAATATTCAGCACCCATTTGTCTTTTGTTATGGATTTCCACTCTTCTAGATGAAAAACTATACTCCCTCCTACCGGAGTGGCGAACAGGCAAGGAGGAAGCAATGCTTCACTGTTTGGGAGGCTGCTTGGAGGATGACTGCTGCTGCTTATTGTTTCCCCTTCCCCTGCTAGGACGACTCTGCTGGAATTGTGGCCTCTGCTGGTTTTGGGAGGCCCATTGAGGGGTTTGAACCCTCTGCTGGAAAGGGCGCTTGTTGTATGAGCGGAAGCGTTTACGAAACTCATTCCGCTGCTCTAGTTCAACTGTTTAGAGTGTCTCCAACTCGGTCTTCATCGTCGTCATCTCCTCATCTGTGTGAGCGCCGAATAAAGAGGAGCCGTTGAAAGGCAGGTTGAGAATCCTCTTCTGTGCGTCAGGTTTAAGGCCTGTGAGGCGCAGCCCTGCAGAGCGCCGTGAGCAGATGCCGTGTTAATAGCCATGTGCGGCAAGATCTGAGGCGTCCGCAGCAGCACTGATAACTTGGTTTGCTACCAAACCACCCTCCTGCAAAATCTCTTGGAAGTCCTGTCGATTTTCCTTGGAAAGCTTGTCAGTAAATCTAACAGGGAGTCCCAAAGAGACCTGTCTTAGCGCCCTAGGAGGGCTGATGCACTTGCCACCTTCATCGTGGATGCAGACGTACTACACATCCTCCTGCCAAAAGTGTCCATCTGCTTACTGTCCTTTTCTGGGGGGACTTAAGCTGATGAGGCTGCGGAGTGCGCTTTTCTGGCCACTGCCACAATGACTAATCCGCCAGAGGATCAGACTTAAGGAACAAGGGATCTTGGTCTGGGGTCTTGTACTTTTTCGCAATCCATGAAGGAACTGAACCCACTGTGGCAAGAGAGAGGAACGTGGCCAACTGGTTCTAAAAATCCTGGTACCAGAGGCCTGGGAGCCGTACGGTGGTGTAACATTTCAAAAATCACTGATGTGGGGACCACGGGATTAGACAAACTGATGTTCAGTTTTGCAGCTCCTCTGCCAAGTACTTCAGTTAAAGTCCCAATATCATCTATGGTAGAAACCCTTGAAGGTGGCGTAGCTGAAAGGGTCGGTGAGTAGTCCCGAACAGAGGACCTAGTAGATGAAGACCAGGTGGATGATCTCCTCTTGTGTGCAGGTTCGTGGCCCCGTGACCGGCAAGTGGAGTGCGACCTGGGTCGTTTTTTGGGAGGGGACTTTGAAGGCTTTTCAAGAAAGTCTCTCTAAAAGTCTTTTGTGGTCCTCGAGGGCGAGTATGTCTATGTGAATAGCCAGAGCATGGACTCCTGCGGTCGCCCCTTCTTTTGAGGTACTTCAGCCACCTTGGTGACGGACCGGAAAACTCCTGTTCGCCAGTACCCGGAGATTTCTCTGGGGAAATCTCTCCAATATTCAGCCCTGGGGATGATGAATGGGCTCTTGACGCCGACCGTTTGGATCTCAACGTCGATCTGCGCCTCGACAAGGTTTGCACCACCTTCGCTGTCCATCTGTGCGGCGATATGCTGCGAGAACGCCATCCTGTCCTCGACGTTGGTCTCGACGTCGTCCATCTGTGCGGCGATATGCTGCGAGAACGCCATCCTGTCCTCGACGTTGGTCTCGACGTCGACCGCCCGCAGTGATCGGGGCCTCGACGTCGACCGCTCATGGCATCTTCCCGACGTGCCTTGACTGTGACTAAGTCCTCGACGTCAACAGTCTGTCCACTCGCGGCAGGGTCTTCGACGCGACCCTCCTGAGGGTGGCGGAGAATGCCTCGCTGTCGACGGAAGCCTCGACGTCGACGGGGCGTTAAGAGGTCTCTCTGAACCCACAGCCTTCGAGCCCGAAGTGCTGTGCCTCGACACCGACTTATGGGCATGCGCCGCAGGGTCTCGACATCTAGTCGGTGATATGTCCCTCGACGCTGAAGAGTGCCTCGGCCTCTTCGACAACGATCTCGACCATTCTGTCACCTGCTTCTTTCTGGATTCAGGGGAGGGGGAACAACGCAGTTTCTGATGGTGCTTGCTAGAAGTGGAGTCTTAAATGTCCGTACGGCCACCACCACGATGGCTTCTATCCCTCTCCAGCTGGGCATGGATCTTGATGCGTTCTCTGTCACGCAGAGTCCTTTTTGAAAACCGCTGGCAATGGTGACACTGGTCAGGCTTGTGTGAAGAAGGAAGAGACACAATACACACTGTGTGGGTCCGACAGTGCCATTTACTTGCCACAGGAAGGACATTTTTTAAATAAAGCAAGCATTCTGACAGGAAAAAATGTAGTAAAAGTCAGAAAACCAGTAGAATATACTTCTAGGAATCAAGAAATGTCGGATTTTCAAGGAAAATGTTGAATGCTTAATTGTGATGCCTTTAGAATCTCGATAATCATTTTGAGACCTAAAGAATAAGTTGTCATTGAAAGACTGAACACAGTAATAAGAGTCTCAGACAATGAGAGTGGAAACAAGTGGATCAGCAAACTCGAGAGCAAGAACCAGAGCGCACAGCTCGGCCAATTGTGCAGTACAGTCTCCACAGTGCCAGAGTATGCACTATGGAAGATTTGAACTCTCCATTCGCCATTGTACCTGATAAAATGGCACAAGCCGCTGAGTAAGCATGTTTAGAACCTGTGGTCAGTTGCGCCGAGCCATCGGTGTAAATTATGCATGCGTACTCCAACAAAGGAAGCAAAAAGACAGGGGAGGTGGATGAACATGTTCATACTGCAAGAACTCCTGTGTCTCAAGAGAGGGGTCAAAGATAAAGGTGACATCCGGGGATGTCAAGGAAGTAGTCCATTGTATCCAACGGGGATGCAAAGCTTATGAGTCTGGCACACTAGCCTTTGTCACTGCTTCTAAAGCAGGGTAAGGTGTAACCACCAAAATGCGTTTGCCTGTGCCAGTGCGCGGTCCTTTAGGACCGCCATTTGCACAGCTGTCAGAACTTTTTCAACCGCATTTCGGCTGAAGTGCACAAATGTGATTTGTATGCGATAGGTACTGTGTCTCCTTCATTGTACGTCAAGTAAGTGAAACTCACAGTGCCTGGCGCGATTCGTATCACCAGGTTAGTGTGGCTATCACTGGGCAACAAGTACTTAGATTCAGGCAAATCAGATTGCAAAGAAAGTAAAATATCAGAATGTTCCGGTAACCAGCAGGCTTTTGAAAATGTAGGTTGTATCAATGTATAAAGCGGCTCGATGGGCAGGGCATATTCGGGAATATAAGAACGCCCAAAATTCAAAAAACTCAGCAAAGACTGAAGTTTTTTCAGGGTAGTTGGAGACTGTAAACGTGCGAATTTCTACAGAAAGTGGGCAGCCAAGCCACGACCTTCATTGTTGAGCTCATAGCCCAAAAAGAGCACTGCATAAAATGCAATGTGGGATTTGGCAAAATTGAATTGTAGCCCTAGTCAGCAAATTCTAGAATTATGCGGTCAACACGGCACAGATGCAGCCATAATTCGTCGTCAGATAGAAGTCATCCACATACGAGTATGCATCTGGGTCTGTGCTGACCAACAGAGAGATAACACGTGCTGTGAAAACCCCGGGGCTATATTTATACCCCATACGCAAACGCCTGCATTTTTTCTGTATTCCACCGATTGTAAACGCGGTGAATTGACTGCATTCTGGGGACATATTGTGGCTATAAAAACCATTGGAAATATCAAGTGTTGCTTTATATTTTTTATGAACTATGCTGTCTACTAAGGCAGAGCTATGGGTATTCTGTATCGCAAAGGTCCGACAATGAGAGTTCAAATGCCGGTAATCAGAAACTATGCGGTATGACCCATCGGGTTTGGATACAGTAAAGAGCGGATTATTCATAGGTGACACACATGTTTCAATCACTCCTTGATAACTGGGTGAGAATATTAGCAACAGGACCTTTGGCTTCCCACCGTATGGGATATTGGGGTTGTGGTTGAGGCATAGACCGCAATGGAATATCATGTGGTGGTGAATCTTTATCCCAGCTAAATTGATTACAGTACAGAGCCGGTGCCAGGTTCAAAGCCCACTCAGCTGCAAAAACCTCTGCATGCTCTTTAGGGACGTAACGCGAAAAACTCAAAAGTATCACGTCCTCCACGCGAGCCGAGGCTAGAACAAAAGGTGGGGGCCAATCTGCCTCCGCTAGCAGAATGTCATAGGATGCAGTTAGATTCTCCAAACAAATCCTTGTGATTACACGCTTAATGTCACCCTCTATATGAAAAACCATAGTGTACAGTCGATCCGGGGAGGGGGAGAATGGGAGCAACCCGGGTGTCAGCTGTCTCCACAGGAATGAATGTATCAGTTGCTGTCGCCTCCAGAAAAGGACGCAGTGCCTCCCGCACTATTGTAACTTCCGCTGCACTGTCTAGCAGGGTTACCACCCAAGTCCAGACTAGCAGTCATGTTCTCACTGTGAGACATAGCTTGCTGTCAAAGCGGCAACTTTTTTCTTTTGAAAAGTGGCACGGAATCGTAGTTCTTCCTCCTGCCACCCCTTGCTGTCAAACTGACGAGGCTGATAACGTCCCCTTGCAACTGACTTACTTGTGCCACGATCCTTGAGTTCCCCACCACCGACTTGTGAGCCAGATGAGTCCTGTGAAGATCAAGGAGAATGCTGATCAGGGACCTGAAATCTATCAAGAGTCTTAATTTTCGAACGGTCGCGCAAGTCATAAGTACGCTCAGAAGTATCATGTGTCAGTGAACCAGCACGCGACCCTTGCTTCTGTTGTTGTTGTTGCACCCTTTTTTTGTTTCTCCAGTTCTTTTTAGAAAAGACTGGGCGCGTCCATCTGTGTCAGATGGAACTTTCGGCTGTGTTTGAGCCGGAGTTTGCGTTTGAGTAATAGGTTTATTCCCCAAACTTTTGCGACCAATGGTTTTATGAATCTTTCCAATTATAGTTGGGCGGGAAGAGTTGGGGGTTGTGAAAAGTATGAATATAAGAAAATGTTATATGAGCGAGCACAGTATTATTGCAGTATATCACTGGAACATATGGCAAAACAATATGGAAATGTACTGTAATTCTTGCGCAATTTTATCCTGCAAATAAACAATTTTCACAAAAAAATGAATCTTTCCAATTATTTTTGGTAATTCTGAGTTTTGTCCACTTCAGGGACTGCTGCCAACTTGAAAGCTTACTGCATCGCCCTTGACATTGGCAAGGATCATATCAGCCACCACGTCGAATACTCCCACCAGACACATCTCCAGTTCCACAGCCGCTTCAGCGCCATGCTCATCTTTAAAACGCTTAATCACGGAGGGGAGGACTGTCATAGAGGAAGTGTCCAAAATCTTCGAAAACACAGCTGCAAACACCTTGCCCCAGGTGTTACAATCAGCTAACTCAGGAATTGAGACTTTAGACAAACCGATAGTCATAATTTGGTGTTTTTCTACAGGAGAGGGATTAGGAAAAACAGCTTCAAGCCAGAACACGTCACTCTATCTTGGGAATCGCAGGAGCCAGACACTCTTTCGCTCACTCACTCGTACTTGTCCACAATGTAAGTAATCTGAGACGCGGTTTAGTTTAAAATGTTTATTTCAACTAACGTGCTCTATGGTGCAGTACACGTGCCAATACTAGCAGCAAAATGCATAAACACAATATAGTGAGCATTGTTACAATACCATAGAATACCACCTGGGTTTCATGCTATAAAAACAAGAGCGTAGCACTCTTCTGGGCGTTAGGAGCTATACAAATGTTACAACATTTGAGTCTTCGGCTACGCACTCCTGACGACACTTGACCTGTTTGTCCGGCGTCAGGATGTATTGTGGCGGGTCAAGTAAGTATTCTGTTAGTTGTGTTTTGGATGATGAAATTGTTGTGGAAATGAGCACTTCTGTACACTGTGCTGTAATAGCCGTGCAGAAATGAAACATCAACCCCCAGGAAGCCTACAGCGCTATGAAGCCACGCTGCAGCAGCCGTGGGCTATACAAATACTTGGAAATGAAAAACCACCACAACTAAAACAAGCTTGCAGTAATTCTTCGAACAACACAGAGTGGACAGGCACTCTGCACGTCCCAAGTTGGATCCTGTTGGTGAAAGTATGGCTAGCGGTGTTTCTAAGCAGAGCGCCCCTGCCAGGGATCCTGTGCACAAAGATGTCTACGTACTGACAGGACTGGAGCCAGCAACAGTAGGTAATGGCGGTGGGGTGCACTTGGTCCACTCCAAACTGTCCAACACCGAGGCTGGCAGCAAGCAGCACCAAGACGAGCAACAGAGATGCTGCTGCTACTCCCTTGCCAAAGCTGGCATCCCGCGAGTGTGTGGTGCAGTGCGCGTGCAGAATATCCATTCCAGGTGGGTGAGTCAGAAAAGAGACAGGGAGGGGATCAATAAGTCTCACTGCAAATCAAAGGTGCGCATTTAACAAAGTGTGAAGCACCAATGAAAAGCAGAGGCAGAGCTTCCACCTCACTTCCAAAAGAAAACCGACAATAGACCTCGCAAGCGTGCAGCGCATGCGCTGCAATGCTAGTGAGACCGATAAAAGGGAAAGAGACAGAAATCTATGCTAATATATGAAGGTCTTAGTGATACTAGGCTCTTGCAGTCACACAACTGCACATTAACAAGTTACTAATAACAAGAGCTACCTAATACTTCACAAAAAAATCTTAAGAAATTACAACAGTTGCAAAAACAGTGGTTCATAGTGGACTTATTTTTCACCGCTCTTATAGGGCTTAACTGTTCCAGCTCCATTATGCTGCTCAGTTGTGCTCTCATCCTTCCCAGTTTTTATGATGATCATTTAACTTATGACAAGATCGAAATGCCATCAACTTTCATATAGCCAGATTCTAAGACAGCCCGCTTCTGATTAACATAATGTTCAATGGTAATTTCTCATATTTTACTGGGGCCTTTATTATCGGAGTCAGCTATTTTCACTTGAATATAACTATTCTGATTGAATTGCGTACGGTATTATAACCTTTTGCGCACCAACTTAAGTGATTTTCCATTTATTTATTTACATAAATAAATAGTTTTCTTTGCACTACTCTTAATTGCTTTTTGAAATTACGTCTGTATACATGAAGCAATTAATGCATTCTAGATTAATTTGTTTTCCAGGGACTAAGCAAACTGTTGAAAAAAAGTCCACAATGAACCACTGATCTTGTTACTCTAACAAGTGATTGTACAAAGAACTGATTTTCCAGTAGCGGGACACAAGTAGGGATTCCCTTATTCACCAATAACATTTTGAGGAAGTTGGAGAAAAAGGTTCCTCCTCTAAGACGCCATGCATGTGGCCTAACGGATATCCTGAGAAAAGTCACAAGAAAAAAAGACATCAGGCATAAAAAAAAACACATTGAAGGGATGGTTAAAGCCGGGAGCGAACCAAATCAGAAACACAGACCACATGCTCTGCAGTTCACTTCCAAGAAGGCAAAAACTATGGCAAGCACAGGAACAGGAAAGAGATCGGGAACAGTTGAAAAAAACCTCCCCACACACCATAACGGAAGCTGCCGAGAACCTGATGGCCGCTTTGTCACAGTTTGCCAAGTACTGCACGCTACTAAACATCCCTTTCAGAGGTGTGAGCTCTATGCCTGCCGTGGGAGTGGAGTCGGGTTGGGCTGGGACACATTCGTTCTATGGCTTAGAGTTCCGTCTGAACTTATGTCCCAGTGCTCAGGAGTCCTTGTGGTGTTTATAGCGCTATTCACATGATTGCTGGTGAACTCCCTTTCATGTTCGAACACATTTCCTTTTTATGTAAATAAATTGGCAACTGGCATCTGCATGAGGATTTCACCAGTGCCCAGTCATTGTCACCACCATCACGCCAATGCCCTCTCAGATTCGTTTCAGCTTTCATTCGAATGAGTCTTGAAATGCGCTTCGGCTTATTTTTTGCTGAGAGCCATGTTTTCACTGACTGCTAAGGGCGTGGTTCTGAACTATCCTAGCGGACAGGTCTCATAGAGCTTACTCAAGAAGCCACTTTCCTCCAGCGTGATGATCGCGATGTATCATCTTTGATCAATATTGTCTGATAGTCTCACATTGCGTTTTGCTGAATGCAGCCGACGGGATTGAAAGCGTGTGATGCGCGTGCTGGCAGTCTCCGGGACAGGAGATGTGCACGCATACGAAGTGCACATCTCCTGTCTGCACGTGCCACCTCCTGTCACCTATCGGGACAGAAAGTGGCAGCAATAGAGACTCGCTAGCGAAGCAGCGCATGCGATGCAATTGCACGCAAGACCTAAACAGTGGAAAAGGACTAAATGACCTAACCACCCTCCCCGTGGTAAGAGAGTTTTTATTATAAAAAAGGAAACTTCTGCGCTTTGTCAGCAGAACCCCATACCTTAAGACATAGATGCAATATTCACATCTCAGGAGAAGCACAGCTCTTCTCTTAGGAAAGGTGTCACTCCAAGTACCTCAATACTTGTAGCACTTGCAATATTAAAGCACACGATTTCCAATAGTGCAGCTGTGTGTAGCATGTTATGTCTATGTCAGAGGGACTGAGAAGAACGGAATTACGAGAGGCATTGTTGTTTAACCTTGAACATCATGTGCAGACTAAACCTCAGAGCACAGCAGAGAACGTGGAAGGTAGACAGTTCTCATGTGAAAGGGGCAGAACCAGGGTCTTGCGAAATATATGCATGCAGTGTTGTGCGCAAAAGTAGCTTCATGGCAGCGAAGCTCATGCTAACTTAGCAAATGTCAACAATGGACCTATAAGCCATACTACACTGTAACAGCTCATGATATTGTACACTGTGCAATGCTAATGTACCACTGTAATGGTTTTCCTTTTTTTCTTTCAAGAATTTTCTTTTTTTCAACTATGAATCTTCTTTTAGTTCCATTTCTCTAGAACCCCTAGGCCATAGCATATATAAACAACAGACAGATTATTAACATACTACAAAAGTGAGTTACTTCAGGTTGGTGTTGGCAACAGAAGGGCAGTAAACGTTATTTTATCATTTCAATAGTTCTAACATACTTTGGTCTAGTGTCACTCTAGAACCACTAGAGGTAAGCCATTTTATTGTCATTGGAAGAAAATGGTTCCCAGGACAACAAGCTAGAGCAAATTTCAGATATCCTTACATCCATTCTTATGAACACCTTGTTAGCTGGATGTAGTATTTTTTGTTAATCGTTACCATCTTAAAACAGGAGCGAATCCTTCCCCAAGCTTCAGCCACAGCAACTGTACCATCCTCGTCCTAATCTCAAAGAATGTTTCTGTACGAAGGTGAAGGAGATGCTCCAAACAGTCTTGAATTCAAACAACACTATAAAACAGCAGAGGTAGTGGTGGTTTAGACTGTCGCACTTCCAATCCTATAATTAGGTTTTTCGTTGGAACTGATTGTGTCTATGCGGATTATTTTCTGTATAAAGACCAGTGCCCCTCGAGATTACATTAACATCCCACTACCACAGATGTTGGCTTCAAATCAAATCCCAGACGGGATCAGTTGTAAGAAACTATTGTAAAATTTGTCGTACCTCGGAACTCAGATGCCTATTTATCATAGAAGCAAGTGCTTCTAAGGGAGTTTATTCCCTGTCCTGTTTAAAGAGTTGCGACTACCAATTGCTCATATAAACAGCAACAATATTTAACCATATAGAGGAACATCCAAAACGTGAAATTCCTTTGATGTTTTAATATCTTGTTTCACACAATTATTATCTGTACAGTCCTTTGTAATAGTACATATTACAAGAATTGTTGCTCAAAGTTCTTCTGTACTGAGATTTCAAAAGGATGAAACAGGAAACCGACACGTGTTTCGCTACTTGAAAGTAACTTCCTCAAGGCTTATATGTCTCGTAGTTGGGAAGCATCAAACACAGGCTAGAAATTTCTCAAGAATGAATAGGTTGTGGAACCTTAATTTAAAGGATGGATTGCCTCCCAATCCTGTGAGTAAGCTTGCTGTACCCCCAAACATCATACAATTGTGAGTCTTTCCGAGAAGTTTCCCTCATCTATATGAAATTTATTTATCCATAATCAATAAGTATATAGTCAGAGGAATCATTAGGTAGACCTGAAAAAGCAACGGCGTGTGCAACAATATTTCTAGTGTTTACGATTCCAATCAATCCTATGTGTGAGTACGGCAGTACAATGCTGAGTTCGGTGTCTCAATGTGTATATCCTTCAGCAAAACAGTGGGAGCTCTATTAAGTCCCTGAGCAATTTAGGTAATGAGTCTTTTGTTAAGGCAGTGGGAACTGTAATAAGCCCCGATAAATCGCCTTCTGCTGAGGCGGTGGGAACTAGAATAAGCCCATAGAGAGCCATCCCGCGACACAGAGTCTGGGGTGTTCTGAGAGAGTATGTTCGGACAACACTTACCACTAGAGGGACAGCACAGCATATTTTATACAAAAAATTAACACCAGAAAGGTTTTGTGAAGGTGTTGATTTTTCCTGGGGATAATTTGTGCACTAATGAAACCCAGCCAAACTTGAAAATGCATGCATAATTTCTCTCTTCAAATTTACCTTTTATAAACATGTTCTATGCCAAGGTTAAAAACTTGGCAACCTTTGTAAACATGGTAAAAAACTTCACACCCCTGGTTATATTGGTTATCTTATATGGTCGACTCTACCCTTGCTTGGCCAGGGTGCATAATGAGTGGTAGTTGTCATTCACTCACTCAAAGGAAGAAAGACTAGATCTTGTAACTGATCTCTTTCTGTGGTCTCGAAAACCAGTGTTTGCAGTGGATGGGGCTCCATGGATGCCAACAGTTTGTTCAGGAATGCTTCCCATCATAAGATCCAAAGGCAGTCACACTTCATCCCAGAGCTGCAGACCAACTTAAATATCATCTTGCTTACAGAATGGTCAGCAAAAGGTTTTAATTCACACTGGTCATGCTTTGCAGCTCAGCTAGAGAGACTACACTGTTTTTACAGCTGATGGGGGACTCCAAATAACTCCAGGGTTTCCGTTTAGACAATGAAGCGGATGCCTTAAACCTCTGACATTGCCTCACTGATCATAGAATCAGGACAGAGTGCTAAGAAACACTGTCTGTGAGTACAAGGAATTGAGGTATTTTATAAACCATATTTTAAACTGGATTAATGACATGGTTTGTGACTGGGGTACCTTGGTGGAATTTGAAGGAAGACCGTAAATGTGTGAAATGGCCAAGTGTGTTAGCATTTTATGTGCATGGTAAAGTGGTCATCAACCAATACAGTAGTATTGAACAGAACTCATCTAGTGACACCAATGGAGCCAGGTGGGTGGCATGAAGATATTCTTTAAGATTTAGATGTGTGTTATCTGTTATTCAGTGTGTTTTTTGTGTGAGGTTTCTTGTTCTTGCGACTCAATTTGAATACTTGTAGTCGCGCTGAATTCAGAAGCAGTGGAGACGCAGAATATGGCAGCTCCACCCCTTTTCATGAGCACACCAAGGAAACCCATTATGAATTGGGGAGACTGAAAAAAGGTTTTGTTTACTATACATAAATAAAGACTTCTTGTACTGTCTCGAACCACAGGCACACGAACATTGTGATACTTAACCCGACTTAAATGAGAAAAAAGAAAGAAAACTAAATAACGATTTTTACCAAAACCGAGTACAATACTAGAAAGATGGCATTTTAGAATAAGGGCAATTATATGAAAAATAGAGGGCTATGTAAAACAGCTGAAATGGTTTGCCTCATCTTGCAAATTATGACAACAGATTGATAAAAGCATGAGGGATCAATTTATGGCAAAGTGCAGCTGAGATAAAGTAAGGGAGGACCTATGGCTGAAAAGGGGAGCTGCGCTTTCTGTCAACAGATACTACCTGTCCTAGCGAACACCACAGCAAGGAGGAGCCGTGCAACGATCCTCACCAGCGGCTCTGGAGACTGTCAAGGGCTACAAAAGCACACTGTGAGTCCCGCGGCATGGGGGAGCAGCGCTTGCTGTCAACCAGGGACTACCTGTCGCAATGAACACCAGGGCAAGGAGGAGCCCTGCAACGAGGCTCACCTGCTGGTCTGGAGCCTTTCAAGCACTGCAAAAGTACACTTAGTGTCCGGCGGGGGGCGCCCAAGACAAGCCAGGCCCATCCTGGCTGGTCAGTGACAGGAAGAGGCAGGGCAGGGCCACCCCCCCTTTGGCCCTCCTTCTTTATCATCTAAAAGTGGTGAGCGTTTAGTACTGAGTGCCAAGTGGGAACTACATTGGAAATGGACAAACACAAGAGCCAAGGAGAAAAATAAGTCTCCCCCCAAGAAACACGGGGCACTACTCCGGATTTCTTTTTGGCACATGCTGGAGAGAGGGGGGGGGGGGTGAGGGGTCATGTGGACAAAGAAATTGTCCAAGCAGAACGGCGCCTATCCCTGGAAATGGGGGGGTGAACGGGCGAGTACCATTTGAAGCTTCAAGTAACACCCTGAGGGATGAGCAACATAAAGGGCTCCCCGTCCCATTAAGACCTACGATTGAGGTTGTTGTTCCCAATCTGCAGACCTTCACTTTTCCAGCAATTATGACACCTACATTTGAATTACCTTGTACCAGCGAGGGAGGGCCACCGACGAAGAAAACAAGGAGTGCCAAGCATGCAGGCCAGCCCAAGGCCTCTAGACCTTCCAGAGTCGCCAACACTAAAAAGCATAGAGCCTCGAACAATATCCTCTCTGATCCACCATTGCCCAACCCTGCTAAACCTTTTATTTTGTGAAGCAAAGAACTTGTTCCTAACATGAATTTGTTTTATTTTGGGCAAATTTCAAGATATACTGACAGTCAATCTATTCCCAATTTTGGACAGATTAAGTCAACTGAAGTTGCAGTGAACCAGAGTGTAAAACTACATGACAGTACGAATGAATACAAGTCCCTAGCACGTGATTCAGCTGACCAGGCCGCCTTTCCATCTATTGTGCATTGTGCCCGTCACTGCTATTGTCCCAGGTTATCAAAAAGCTGACCGCCCTCCTCTTGGCTTTCTGGTTTTGGCATCAATTTCATTTCTCACACCATTCCTCTGCTCAACAAAAAGGGACTTGCTGGTATGGCAAGGGGGCATTTATGCGAGAGCACTGCAAAGGGCCATGAAACTACACTAGTTAAATCAAAGTTCCACCAAAGCAACAACTCTGCCCTGCCCCAACCAGACAATATCGACCTTCCACCAGCCTGTTCTCCTTATGTGGCCGTATTAACTATTGTCACTCATTTAAGCTTAAACAAAGAGGAATTCACAGGTCAACTGAAGAACAAAGTGTGTCACTGGTTATACCGAAAAACTGACTTCAGATCCAACGAGTTCAGAGACATTCTATTAGTCAGAAAGATCTGTTGGGTGGAGGCATCACCAAAAAAACGTAAGTGGTGATTGTATTTTTGTGAACTGTAGAAATCCGTCTCTTGCAGAAAGATTAATCAATTGTGGCACCACTCTTCACAGGGCGTGGAGGGAGGGGGCTGGAACAAGCACCGGTATAGGCATTGTCCCATTTGTTTTTATTTTTACAAACACTTCATTTCCGCCCCAAACAGAAGCACCAGCTGGTGGACTCAATCATAACAGGGCAGGGGAACAGTGTTAAACTACTGTCTCCATCAGCAACAGGTTCCAGTCACTTTAAGATTTCGAAAGTATAGAATGACGTTTGGAGGTCAAAAACCCCTATCTAGAGACACCTCAAGTCGAGATACTCCAGGAAATGCAAGGTGTAGTAATGATGTGAAGGGTGGAGCAGGTGCCCAATCTATGTCAACTATAAAGTGGCCTGAGTACGATTCATCCTCTCTCATTTCCACTCACATTGCTACCGACCCTTACAACATGTGCACCGATTCCACTACGCACCCACACCCTATAGACTCTACTTCAGCTCATCCTGTTTTCTTAAAACATTACCTCAAAGGAGCCGAGATAACCCTTTTCTACTCCTGTCATGTAATATTGTGGGCTTAAAGGATAAAATTATGGACTCTGACTGGAGGTCTTTCATAAACTTACACGACTTAGGTTATTCAACAGGAAACATGGGCCCTGGAGAAAAAAAAATTCTGACTAGGTTACTGCACCTTTACCATATGGGCTAAAAATATCCACAGCAATGATATCTTGGGACTAGCTTATGTGAACACCACAGACAAACATCCGGAACGGACTTGTGCAAAAGAAAAGAATCTCAGTTTTGTCTAAGTTTAGTTTGAAGTAGCTTTCCTCCATCCAAGCCACCACATCTTTGAAGCATTGCTTAAAGGAGCTTAGAGACGAGGGTGTGTATTCATAGAAAGCTAAAAAGAGCTGGGTGTCATCCGCATAAGAGACCATCCACATCCCACATGATTCCACCAATATGGCCACAGCTTCCAAATAGATATTCAAAAGAGTGGGGCTAAGTGCCGAGCCCTGGGGGACGCTACAGACCAAGGTTTGGAAGAGGAGCTGAAAGGAGTTAGAAAGATTGCTTGGGAACGATCCGACAGAAAGAATTTCAACCAATGCAGAGTCTGGGCCCCCAACACCAATTTTAACGATTTTATCAAGAAAGGTGACATGGGAAACCGTGCCAAAGGCAGAAGACAGATCCAACAAGATAAGCAGCACAGGAGAGCTCTGGTCAAGTTTTTCCTTGATACATTCAGTTATCTCCAGCAAGGTGGACTCGGTACTGTAGCCCGATTAAGTAACCTGATTGAGAGTCATGCAGAAGAGAATTTGATTCTAAAAACCGTGACAGCGGTTTATAGACCCTTTGCTATAAACGTTTAGCTACTGTGGGGAGAGAAATGGGCCTAAAGCTGCTAAGATCATCTGATGGCTTCTTTAGCAGAGGGAGCAACAGTGCACGTTTCCAGAAGAGTGGAACCTCACCAAATTCCAGTGATTTATTCACCAGCTTATTAAGAATAGGATTAACAACATTGGCCTCTAACTTTCTGAAGCCAGGAGGGCAGGGGTCTAATGGAAATCCAGATTTACACCTTACTAATTCAGAAGCTGACACAGCCAAGGAAATGGGTCAAACCTCATAAGCAGAGGGGCCAGGAGATGTGAAGACCAGGGTGACCACATCAGATGAAGTTGAAGCATAGAATTGGTTGAAGAGAGTTTGAACTTTCTCGTTAATAAAATTAGAGCAGTATTGACAATAATCCATCGAGGGAATAGGAGCAATTTCTGCGGCTGAAGGGAACACATTTTTTTAACAATTTTAAAAAGTTCTCGTGACTGGTTAGCTGCTTCCGAAATAGAAGCTGCAATAAAATATTTCAGCACTTTCCGGATAGAGGAGTGGTAACATTTCAGGGCGGATAGGTAAATTATTTTATCTTTGCTTTCATAAACCCTTCTCCAGGGCCATTCTAATCTTTTACAACATGATTTTTCAGCTTTAAGAGCACTCAGAGAACAAAGGTGTGGAAGGAAATAGTCTGCTAGAGGAGTTTGTTCCGATGGGAGCAATAGTTTTATTGCACAGATCAACCAGTTAATAAAGCTGGCAACATCAGATTCCAAAACTCCATATAAGAACTAGACAGTAAGGCCTGTACCAGAGATGCTTCGGTTACCTTGCCCTAAGAACTGGAGGTTTTCAAGATTGGTCCTTGAGCCTGCCTGGGGACTGGGGAGAGAATATCAAAGGGATCATAAAATGGTCAGACTAAGAAAGCTTAAGAGATGGTCTGACACTGATCATGTCAGAAGATGAAACAAGCATTGGCATAGCCAATAGGGTTCGCCTTTGGGACCTTATTGGTGGTTAGCCAGAGGTTTTGGCTTAGCCTTTGTTTTTAAGCTATGTTGTGGAGCAGTGTGGCAGCTGTGTAGCTTGTTAAAAAATTATAATAAAGAAGACTGGCCACATTATTTTGTAGGCATGTGCATGCACTCAAGTATGCTTAATAGTTCCCACATAGAAATGTTGTTACTTGGCAGGTGCACATCCTGAAAGCCACTACAATCTTAAAAGGAATCCTACTTATTGAAGTGTATCCGGCTTTTTATCGATCCAACACAACATGGCTTTTTCCTTGGTGTGCTCTTGAACGTACCATAGGGGTTTATAATTAGAGTATAACGATGCTTGAAACATACGACTGCAAGAATTTTCAGGAAGGAGAAACAACACAAGACAAAAAGAGCTCTAGAAACGCCGGTTGAGAAAACAGATCTGAAAATGAGAGCTTTCGAATGTTTCTAGGTGGCAACAACTTCCCAGGAGACGAAAGGGCAAATGGGCATTCCATAGTGCCACACCCTGTGAAGGTAGTTTTTTAATGACTGTTCAGACTGTTTTGTGTGAATTTACTACAAAAAGCTGGGAACCATAAAACGGACTGTTCGACTGGCAGTTGTCACACAAAACAACAATACACTCCTTATTCGGTTCACCTTGATTGAATGTAAACTGAAGATCGTTTAATTCTGTATATACATGCCTTCTTGTGGATAGCCTGGGATAGGCTCAGGTTCCGAGAATTTGTTAAATGTATATTGTACTTTATAATGTGAATGTGCAGTGGGTAAGGTGAACTGTGCGAAACCCAATTAGGCTGACATAATCTCATGCATAAGTAATGAACGCTTGACGTAATCTTAATGCTGGTAGCTGGTTTTGGATTTAGAAACAGTAACTATAAGCAACCCCAGATCATATTTATAGCATCTAACAAGCTCACACATTGATTCGTTGTCAACAAGAGAGAGACTGGTTGGTTAATGTTCGTTCTCCACTAATGTGGATGCGTACTTAGGTTCATGCACCTGCTGCACAAACTTTTATTCGTTTCGAAACGTCACGGTTACTTTAACTGTAGGTTTCTTTGACAGTGTGAATTTTGGGCCGCTTAAGCACCTCGAACTTTAAGTGCTGTACAATGAATACGAACTAAATAAATTACTCAAGCCTTAAAATCAGGTTATTTTTGGAACCTGGCTTCAAACTTCAAAGGTTGGGGTGAAGGGAGGGGGTAGGTAGTACGTCTGTGTGCTGAGTGTTGAGTCGAGTGTTGCTGCCGCCAGCTAAACCTGTTGCAGAGTTCAGAGGGTCAGCTCCTTAACCAGCGTTTTAAAAATATGTGTACATTTTATGAGAATACTGATTTGAACACCCCTGCTTAAACCTCATACCCCTATTAGCTATCTATGCCTACATTTGTATGGAGCACCCTTCTCCCAATGTGGCACAGAAGCGCAAATTGGGTGCAAATTTCAAATATCGGAGTGCAGTTTCACTCAGATGTCTCAAACAACGGTCATCATTTGATGAAAGCCTGACACTTTGCACGCACTGTCAAACACAAACATTCAGGCATCCTACAATAAGCTTCATGTGTCTCATTTTAGGACACCTAGTTTCATGAGAAAATGGTGAAATAAATAGACAACGAGGAAAACGTTATAAATATTAGGAAATACAAGGAGGGCCTGGCATAGCAGTCAAAAAGCGTGGAAATTATGAGGAGAAACAGGGGACGAATGAAAAGTAGACCATTTCGACCACAATTAGAATATCGATAACGGAGGCCTTAACTATTTTTCAAACAAGCTTGATCTAATTAATTACAACATTTACATAGATTCCCCGCTGACATGTTTAAGCAGTCTATCTCAGTTTCACACACCCTAGATCGTATTACTCTAATTAGCACGTAGTCTCAACTTTAAGTCTCACCTATGGATGTAGACTTGCTGCCAAACCCACGAGGTCGCATTGCTAGGATGAGAGCCTCAAACCTTTGAGAACAGTCACGATCTCAAGTACTTTAAGTCCTACTCAGAGTCTGCGTGTCTAATATTTTGAAGCACAGTTTCAGTCTTAGCCAACTTCTGGCTTAAAACACTCAAATTGTACTTAAGAACTATCTGGGATCTCTGCAATGGACAAAGTCCTGCTGTGTATTCTGGTACTCACCCAGTTTCTGACTCGATCTCACCTTTCTCCCTTTCTGCGTAGTGACTACTCACAATATGCCTCCTACAAGCTTGTCAACTCGAGTAGGGCAGTCTAGGATTGCGTCAGAGGCATGGGGGAGGGAGCGAGGTTTACATTGTGTTGTGCAGCAATAACCACTCAATCTGGCGTTAGGGGAGGGTGGTGGGGGGGTCACATTCACGATGTACTTTTATGATATCCTAGCAATACGCTCCCCCTCTCTCCCAGTGTCAGAAAACCAATGTCACTAGCGACAAAATACATTACGTTTTATATAGAATGTCGAAAGCACTGGAAAGTAAAAGAATAGTGTACATACACGATTAAAAGAAGGAAGAAATACTGTAAGACGTGCTAAAATATTATGCACAAATTCGCAACAAATACAGGGGTGCGTTCAGGCTAGCACATATTAGATCTGAATCGTTGATCTCCAATATATCAAATATACTAAAAACCGAAATGTCAGCTTATACAAAGGGCTACACCGCCAGTGTTACCGACCGTACGTAAGTGTATTTCCCATCAGTGAAAGGGATGTAGTTGGACATCTGCTCCTACGGTCTCATGGAAATACTGCATCCTCCGACAGGGAGAGTTGTTGGAAGGAAAACAAGCCCGGGAGTGGTGCTCGCGCTGTAAGAAATTTAGCTGCCATCGTGCCTGCTGCTGCACCCGAAAGTTAAAGCTAACTAGAAACCTGATCCAGAACAGATGGCACCCTGCGCGCTTCCGGGACCCCCTAGGCCATGGGAGTGAAAGGTTTGAGGAAAGGCGGGTCATGCACCCGTCTTTGGCCATTTGCGTGCTTTCAATTATTGAAAGCCACTCGCAAAGGCCAATGGGATGTGTGCGAGGAGCACACCCACACGGAGAAGGCTCATGGAAGTCTGAAGTTATGTTATGTTATTAAAATTTCTATAGCGCACAGCTGCCCCAGCAAAGGGGCGTCCCGGGGCTTATAGACTAACAGAGGAACTCCAGCTGCAATGTCAGAGGCAGAGTAGCACAGCGGACTGGTGCATATTACAGAATCAGGGTTTAAGAGGGAACAGATGGGTTTTTATCGCCTTCCTAAAGGGAAGAAGATGAGCCAGGGCACAGATATGAGCTGGCAGAGAGTTCCAGAGTTTTGCCGCTAGTACTCGGAAGGAACGGCCTTCCAGTGATTCCAAGAGCCCTCTACTAGAGCAGCGCCGGCGCGTGGCGGCTAGGCGAGATCTAAAAATGAGATCAAGTGTAGGATCTGCCAAATGGGTAGGTTCCTTCACCAAATGTTCCAAATAAAAACATTCCAAAAAGGACACAAATTGTTGCGCTGGTTTATTGTTGGAATCATAAAGATTGAAATCCCCTAATGCCACAAACTTCGCGTGAAGAGGGGAAAGTTGGCCAAGGGTGTCAACTAGCAGAAAAAGAGAGTCCGCCGACACATCTGGAGGACAGTAAATGAGCGCACCAGACTCCTTAAGCCAAGCTTCTGTCAGGATCATCAAATCCCAGGTATAATCCATGAGTAAATTATATATATCTAATGCATGTCTGGTTAGGGAGTGACAGTTTATGAGACAGGCAGAGAAGGATGAGAGAGAATTAGAGGAAGGTGTAGCTTCAGACCCCAAACAGATAGGTAGAGCAGAATTAGATAAATCATCTGATGAGAAAGAGCAGTCACAGCAACAAAGACCCTCATGCTCAGCCGGCAACACAGGTTCAAAAGTATGAAGATTAATAGCGATGGTAGCGGAAAGGGCGGTCTATTTACATAGAGGCTGCCCCAGAAAGTGATCTAGGATATGGGGGAAATGGAACGAATCACATGGAACAATTTGTGAACCACCACAGTCCACAGAGGAACCCGAAAGTGACCCATAGTCACATGTAATGCAAGTGTATGTGTTGTGCAGTCTACGCCCAGGAACAACCATGGGACGAGGTGGGGATTGGATGATGAGGACACAGGGAGGCCGGGGCACAAAGAGGACAGTATATAGTGAACTTGGCACGGATACGCAGTTTAATACCATTAAAGGATGGATGTTGGGGGGCATAAAGTGATTATTCTGGCTGGGATGTACAATGGGAGTGAGGGAGGTGGGAAGGGAAAGACAGAAATGAAGTCCTAAGCATGATGATACAATGATGTGATGTAACGGCGGGGATCCAATTAGTAACAATGAGAACCAGCAAGGAGAAGGTGTTTGTTTAAATGTGTTTATTGAACTGCTGAATGTACCATTCTGATATCATTCTGAATAAAGGTTTTACAAAAAAAAAAAAAAAGTATGAAGATTACAAGCAACCCTATTCAAAATTAAGAGCTGCACTTTAGAAAAGGTTCTTCTCGGAGCAATACGTTTAGGCTTACCAGCAGCATGGCTGCGGCTGGGTACGAACCAGGCACAGGCTGGCTTGCCTTGGGTGCATCCGCTGAACAGCCAGCAGCCATTATATAGCCTGAGTATGTCAATCTGAAACACTGAAGCCCGCACCAACCAAAAATGGCACCTTACGGTGGGAGCGCAGGGAAGAAAGAACTGTAAGTTGCTTACAGTGGCCAGAGTGGATAATAGTGGGAGCATCCCTCACTGAAAAGTGCTTCAAGGTAAAGGCTGTGTATATAAAACTTTGGTATCAAAGTGTAACAAAACCCATTTTTCTGGTTTCTGCAGAAATGCAGATATTCCCTCCAGTGGTGTTTTATTGGTTATAATCAGTTTTAACTGTAGTCCAGTACCCCTACAGATAATTCAAACACCCTCTTAGTCGCAGGGACATTGTTCTCACCAGCTACCACACTGTATCTTGTCCTCCATGTTTGTCTAGAGCACATCATCCAACAAGTCAACCGCACCCACACAAATTGTTGTGCAAAAACAGTCCATAATCAAATCCTTACCTGCCACTTTCCCCAGACAGCAGCTAAAATCACCACCTTTCATCTCATCAATCTTCTCTCTAATTATGGCTCAACTTCAAACCCTAACTCTTTGACATCAGAATCCTCGAGCTACTCCAAAATCTACCTAGATGACTTCATCCTTGCACAAAATGCTGTCACCAACAGCATGAAAAACAGTTTCAGCAACCTACTAGTAGACATCACAGTTGGAAAGCACAGCAAACTAACAAGTCTAGATTTCACCTGACACCCAAAACCTTTGTTCTTTCAAATATTTCCACACCTACACCCAGAAGGAAAACCAGCAAACATTACATCTGAAAGCAATCGAAGACATGGCCATGTTGACAGAGACCATGAGCCGCTACAGTACTACAGCCAGTCATCAAACGAAACAAGTTCCTGTAACGAAGGCTCAAATTAAATGGACAAATATCAAAACCTTGATAATTGAAGAACCCTCAAGACTCCTCAACTCTGTGAAAGTGATATGCTATGAAGAAACCATTATCCAATCATCCATAGAAAAGTGAATACACAGGACTCATGCTCAAACCTCTCAATGACTTGCTCAAGCCATCTTCTCCAACTTTCTCAAAATGAGACAGATCGACTCATGGTAAGTCACGCTTAACTCAGAGGGACTAGTCAACAACTGTCAAATCCTTCACCTCCCTTTTCGAAGAGGAAAAATCATGAAGAAAGCAGTTGCCACACAGCTGCATAACCAAATCAAAACCAATGTCATTCTATTTGACTACCAAACAGGCTTCTGGGCAGAACAGTAACAGAGGCTGCACATAACCAGACGGCTTATCAAGCAATTCAGCTCTCTGACATCAACAATCCCTGCCTTCTCTACGTCTTGGATGTGTTCAAGATCATACCCTGCTCAACAACGTCTTGGCAAGATAGGATGCAAAAGCATCATTATGCAATTATGGCCCAACGGTTAGCCTCCTACCTGAACAACACATTTAAGCGGGCATAGATGAACTCCTTCTGGTGCAAACCTATCCCTATGCCCTGCCCATTACCCAAAGCTCCATCTTGTCACAAGTGATCTTCAAACTTTACATGGAACCCCTCGGAGTTCCCATGGCAGAAAAGAACATGAAAGCCCACCAACTGGCTGCCAATGCACATCTCTACAGAAGGATCATTAACAACATTGAGTATGTAAGGTCCTCCCTATGCACCATGCAAGACTGTATCTTGAAAGAATACCTGAAGCTCCACTCCTTTAACACCGAGTTTGTGTCAATCGACAATCACAGAAAACGAGCACAAGTTCAGAAATGTCTACCAATCAACAAATTCTAAAATGTGCCAAGTCTCTCTGCTTCCAAAGACACCAATATGAACCGAACTCTTGGTCAAGTTTGCTCTTAACATCATTGGCTTCCACGATAATCAACTTGAATTTCAAATCACAAATTAAAAAAAAAAAACATTAAAAGCATGGCACCAGCACTACATGCTTCGCAGTGTCAAGGCATTCTTCCCATAACCAAATTCGAAGCAGTAGTCCAGTCATTAATCCTCTCAGACCTGAACAGAGGGAGTGTCCTGCTCATCATCCTCAACAGCTGACTTCCCGGACAAATACTCCATCAAGACTCAAAGGAATAAGAAAATTTGTCTGTATGACATAGACATTACACTTTCAGGTTCACTAGCTCATGCTACCACTGAATAACTTCAAGGTTTTCACACCTCTGCACCTTGCAAGCAGGCTGATATTTCAAGAAGCATATGTAACACCTACTGAAATGATGTCATCAGACTCAACACAAAGTACAAAGGTGAGAATACTCAACGCCAAGATTTCGATGCACCCATAATCTGTACAGCCAATCAATGCACATCTAGCTCAACCGCTTCATATTCTAGCTTTGAAAGCATTGAAAAACCAATGCCTTCAAGGAACATTTGGTCATAATGGCATCTACAATATCAGAACAACAGATGGCACATGAAAAGTCATGTGCATCACTACTAATATTTCTTGGATCCTTTCTGCTCATGGCTTTTACACCTAGCCTTCTCCTTTATGAATACATATACATAGAAAATGGCACATAATTTAATAAAAGACATAACCCAAGCAAAGTGTGAGGAGTAATTAAATAATGTACAGCAGTCGAATAAAATGTATAATTTACAAGACCTAAAAGGACGCTCATTTCATTTGACAAAATAGGATCTTTAGTCTAAAAAAGTAATTGAGTCAAAGTACTACAACATAGCGTGCAGCAAAAAAACAAAAACAGCATCAGAACACTGGGTGTTCAGGAGGACAGCTACATGCCACATGACTTGAAAAAACAGGAGAGGACTACTCAAACACCAACAATGCAGCGCTGAAATAGGTTTCCGGCAAAAATCTGCAACATACAAAAATACCAGAGAGCTACCTCGAAACAAGTATGAACTGAATTCGCTACAAGACCATAAAAGACATGAGTAAAGTAAACAGCCCCCTCAAACAGGCCTCAAATCAGGATTCTTAAGGCAGAAGTAGAGCAACAGGATGGAAGAAATAGCCCCTGAAGAATTGTGAGTGATCCTGTGTGTCTGAATCCGAAAACGGAAACAAACGCTCCTCATCTCCATCAAAGTCAACTTTTACAAGACCACAATAAAAAAAAACGCCCCAAATAAAAAAAAACACTTCAAGACAATCAAAGACTGCATCCATCCACTTATGGACCCTCCAGTTTCATATGTAATAAAGAAGTGTAATACCACCAACCACTTCTTCAGGAATCATCAAGGAAACAAACAAATTCACAACGCAAAACACCACTACTAAAACAGCCATTCACCATGAGGCCAGAAACCCTCTCCATTCGAACCAGTCCCAAATATAACAGCCTTTGATCAGCTCCTTCGTACTACCTTAACCTCTGGTCAAGACATTCTTCAATCAAATAACATTTCCTAATGATCTTAAAACTGGGAAGATCCATTCTGTACAGAAAAAAACCTACACTAGACTCACCACCTATAGATCATTGACCTCTTTCCATTCAATGATAAAATCACTGAGAAAGCAGACTCCCAAAATAATTGATCAGTAAGAACCATCACCTCCAGGATTACCAATCGAGCTGTAGACCAAGATTCAGAACAGACAGCTACACACCTCATAACTGACTAGGTCCTCTTGATCACCAACAATACTGACCATTATGGACCTCCCTGTAACGTTGGATGCAGCCAACCATCAAATACCGATCAAAACACTAAATTCATATATATGTTCCTACTCCTATGCCACTACTGTGGTCTACCTCCTATCACCGTAACAGCCACCTATTGCCCCGGATGGGTACTTTAAGGCAACTGAAACTCCCTTTTTCCTGTGATGAACCCTAAGACGTCATACGGACCCAATTCATCGTCAACCTGTCAAATAAATACCTATATTTCTCAGTGAAAGCAGCCTCAATATTAATCAATATTCTGACGATACACAATTTCATATGAAAAATGTCCACCGATTATAAATACTAGTCATAGACTCAAACCCTGCTTAGAACTCATTCAGAACTGGATGTGTATGGCCAACCTTAATCTTAACTCGACCAAGACCGAATTACTCATATTTATAATCATTAACAAACAGCCACAAACTGAAGCCAGGCTCTCCGAAATGAAAATCAACGTCAACTATATAACACCAATCCTGAACTACTCACACTGAGACCTTCTTCCAAACCAGCATCATATTTAAGATCTGCTGTGTCACATAAAAAGCCACTAGGAACATCAACACTTCAAAACTTATAGAGAATTCAACTACCCTGCAGCAGAACTGAACAGCGCCAGACTAGAAACTAAAATGCAAAAAGTAGAGAGAACCAGGAGACATGCCTTTTCCATCTATGAACACGCGATGTGCTAAACAACATAAGTGTTCCTTCTAGTCTGAAATTCAGGAAAAGTACATTAATCTATTCAAATAACATTAGAACTCAAAATGTTTGTAATCACCATACAAGAAAGACTTCCTCAACGTAAACTGTAAGAACATATTACGTGATCCATTGTTTTCCAGCTACGTTTACACAAGTTAAATGCCCATGCATACACACATCATAAATACAAGGTGCTGCAGTTAATTAAACAAGTGAGTAGCGCTGACCACGCAAGCAGTAGCTGGCTGAATTAGGTAAAACAAAGTAATGTATTTGTACCAATGTGAGCACAGTAACAAATACAGCACTAGGGTAAGTAAATAACATGATATGCAGTAAGCAGGCACTGAAGAAAAGTGGGTTTTAACAGCATCTCTATATAGCCACTCTACCGCCAACTACATATAAACACAATTGCAGAAGCTGACAACAACGGGGACAGTGGAGAGGGCACCGGCAGGCACTGCAGCAGGTTCAGCAGAAATGGGCAGAACAGCAGCCTCAGGTGAAATATTATTAGCAGTAATAGCCAAAGCCACCGAAACTACCGCAAATGCTGCCATCACACAATACACAGTAGTGAGTAAAATGTTATTCACAAGGGGCCCTCTACTTTCTTACTGGGAGCGGGAACTTGTAGCAACTCTGACAGGTCGGGGTATGCACGTTCCTCTTGCAGATGTCTTTCGATGATGCGCCCACTGCTTTCTAGCGCCTCCTGCAGGGCAGCGGCCGAGGACGGGGCCGAGGGTGGTGTGTGGGCCGGCATGGCAGGGAATACCGGGGGAGGTCAGGGAGTTGACACTAGCACTACAGCAAGCACTTCAATCCGCGCTAAACGTGCGCCCAAAATGTCAAAAAGGAAACACGCCTGGAAAGCAATGACGTATTTCCGGTAACAGGTACTGAAACTACAAGCGAGTAGTCCATGTTCACTCTAGTTAGTCTGGCAGCCATCTTGAATTGGGGAGATGTATGTACTCTGCCTATGCAGACTTCAATGCAAGAGCGGGGAATTTTACGAGAAGGCGTGATTTCTGTGTCAAAACTATAGTAATTACTAATTGAACACTGAACGCTTTTGCATTAAAATGGACAGACATATCAGTATCTTTTTGCAGACAGAGTGAGACACGAGCCCCGAACACTAAGGACGTAATTCATTATGGAACTGGAATGTCAGGTTATTCCTAAAATACTTAAGCGTTAAGGAGACTCGCACATCCAGTGAAAAGTGGATTTGTAGGAGTTGAATATTAATTGCACATGAAATAATTGTAAAGATGCCAAGGGGGGGCCTGTAGTAAATGTCCTCTCCACTATTCTTCACTAGATAAACTGTACTATGTCATCTCTGACATCATAGAATGCCTGGGTGACTCTCTGGCTCACAGTCTCTCTCTCTACCTGACTGTGGCAGTTGGTTAACTCAGGCTGAGCTACTAACAGCTGGCTCCTGGTGGGGTTTTACTTCTATACTTATCTTGGAAGGAACTTACAATAAAGGATCTTGAAAAACACAGTGGACTGTACATCTTCCTTTACTACAATTTGGCGACGATTTTAATTGGATGAACCTACGCGTGAACTAAGGAGAAAGGCCAACTAAAGAACCAAGGAACCTAAAGACAAAAAAAGGGACTAAAGACATTAAGATCTTTCATCTTCAATTTGAAACTATAAGGTAACGCCCAGCTGACCCCACCAGTGTCCTGTTCCACCTGGACAGCCTGCACCCTGGGTGTGTGTGTATTTTCTTTGATGTCTGCTGCTAACCTACGTGAGAACTAGACTGATTGCCTACAGGTGTGGTCAACTTTCTGTGCAGAGAGTTCTTTCAAAGTGATAGTGTATCTTGGCAGCGCTGTCCTGAGTGAGCAAGAGGAACATTTTACAGCAACACTCAGCAACAGTCTCTCCAGTCAAAAGTCTCACTAAAGTACAACAAACTTGCCCACCCATGCCATGTGGAGTACTTTTATAGAGTATCTGGCTGTATTCCTTGTTACTTGAGGAGCGTTAGCTTCTTTAATGAGTAGATCATTTTGTCTTTCGCAGAAGAGTCTCTGACAAAAGCAATGTTGATGTGTTTACAATATAGACAATGTGAGAGACGGCACCTCTGGCCAAACGATACACATGTCAGGTAGAGTGGTGGCTGTGGCAGCGTGTTTTCGAGTGAGTGAAAACATTTTATCTTCAATTCTGGATGCTTTTACAATTACTGTGACACGGCAGTTTAACCGCTGTCGTTCAAACTGCTCGCGAGTCTCCCACTGCGCATTCCCTCCACGCGCGCAGCCCTACCTGTCTCGAATCGCCTCCAGCCATTATCTGTGACGTCTGCACCACTCTCCGGTCGACACTTTACACAACACGTCTTTGCCGTGAACCATCCGGCGGAGGCGTAACAGCGTGCCGCCATCTTGGTCCGAATCAGAGCGCCGTCCCAAGTCGTGAGTTTAAGCGTATCTGGTTCTGTGACTTGCGACATGGAGCTCGAAGTATCCTTGTGGAGTTCCTGGTGTGGCTTAAACTCGCACGCTGTGGCCTTTTACTTCCTGGCATTAACGTCACGAAGCGTGCCGGCACCTAGCGTACTTAACATGGAAACGATGGGAGTTATGAGGTGTATACGCCTCTCTGCCGCAGAGCCGACCAGTGATGGGACACGAGCAAAGTCATTATCATTCCAACACCATGAACATTACAGTGAAATCTATACCTGCGATCACCGTTTCAGAGCTTTTTGTGGGACTGCACTAGGGATAAGGATATCTTCCCCACAACTGAATGATTCTCCGAAACAAGACTCTCTGGCGCTAAAGACCTCGGGTGAGAGATCGCTCACCGGAACTCAAGTTTTTTTTTGTCTTTGTTGGTGGTGCATAGCATCTCATGACATGTTGTTGTGCACATGTTTGCCCATTATGGGAAATGTTTTGAGACCTGTTGTGACTAGGATGTTTTCTAGGGCAACATCTTTTAACCCTATTGTGTACCCTTCTTTGGGGAGGTTATGTGCTTGTAGGTAGTCCATGCCCTGTCTGTTTCCTAAGGTGATGTTGAGTCTTATGGTGTACCCTTTGTAGGGGATGTTGTAGTTTTGGTTCCCAGGGTGAATTTCCTGAGGTGTACCCTACTTAGGGGAGGCTTTGTGTTTGTGGGTAGTCAATGCCCCATTTCAGTCCCACTATCCTGTGGTGTACCCCACTTAAGGGAGGTTGTGTATTTGTGGGTAGTCAATGCCCATATCAATTCGTAGTCTAAATTTCCTGTGGTGTACCTTACACAGGGGAGGTTGTGTGTTTGTGGGTAGTCCATGCCCCATTTTTGGTTCCCAGGTATTGTCCTGTGGTGTACCCTACACAGGGGAGGTTGTGTGTTTGCGGGTAGTCCATGCCCCATGTAGTGGTGTTTGCAGGTAGTCCATGCCCCATGTAGTAGTGTTTGCGGGTTGTCCATGCCCCATTTTTGTTCCCAGGCTCATTATCCTGTGGTGTACCCTACTCAGGGGAGTTTGTGTGTTCGTGGGTAGTCCATGCCCCATGTAGTGGTGTTTGTGAGTAATCCATGCCCCATTTTTGTTCCCAGGTTTATTATCCTGTGGTGTACCCTGTTTAGGGGATGTTATGTTTTTTTTTTAATCTCAGAGTTTCTACTCTGCGCTGTCCCCTGCTTTTGATGGAGACTGTTTGTGCACTATGTTCAAGTCTAAGTCTATCTTCTTGTAGCTCGTGGCCAGGGTTTCATGTTGGTAAGACTTTGTGCTGTGAATTTATCATATTTTTAGTGTCAACACGTCTTTATCAGGGCAAGCTCTAGTTCTTTGCAAAGATTGTTTTCCTGTGTTGAATTTTTGTGAAAAGGATTTGCTCTCTTAGGGTTGTCTTGAGCGAATTTTAACCCTATGTGCCTCTCTCTAGCGTCTCTGTCTACACTCACTTTTGTTCTAGGGTGTTTACCCTGTGGTGTACCCATGTGTGGGGAAGTTATGAGTGTGACCACTTAACTTAGCTGCTTTGGTTCATTAAGGGAGGGAGATGAGGCATATAGATTTAAATTTACTTTTCTTTGTTCACATTTCTGCTAATGATACCTCATGCTAATATTATCTCAGAACATCTAATTTAGTTAATTCTTGTACTTTTCTGCTGATGTTGCATTTGAGGTATTTTGCCTATTGTGTTCTCTGTTCTGTTCCTATTCCATAAGGGAAGAGGATGTGTAGTAAATGTCCTCTCCACTATTCTTCACTAGATAAACTGTACTATGTCATCTCCGACATCATAGAATGCCTGGGTGACTCTCTGGCTCACAGTGTCTCTCTCTACCTGACTGTGGCAGTTGGTTAACTCAGGCTGAGCTACTAACAGCTGGCTCCTGGTGGGGTTTTACTTCTATACTTATCTTGGAAGGAACTTACAATAAAGGATCTTGACAAACACAGTGGACTGTACATCTTCCTTTACTACAGGGCCCTCCCCAAGTACGACAGGACACCGTGATGTGCAGCACTTATATTTATTAACAACTTTCCAGAGAGCGCCGAGCTGGTGCCAGTCTGCTCCGAGACCCGCGCGCTAATGAATAGGATGCGCACGCATCCTAAGATGGCCGCCAGCACGTCGCGTCGTGACGCGACTTGCATACACTAGAACAGCAACTCTACATATCTCCCTTTTTTCCAAACAGTGTAACAAGTTTAACTTACAGTCCGCCGTTCATATCAAAGTCTCGAAACCTGGCTGCTCTCACCACTGCTCTTCCCCTGCGGGTCAGTCTCACCGGGGTAGCTATGACCTCTCTCTCTAGAGTCTCTGCGCAACCTCCCTTACCATTCTGCGCAGCCAAGCTCTCCGCCGGTTCACTCCTACTCATCTCTGTCTCCGCTCCGGGGTTTCTTCCTCCGCCTTGCTCATTGCTGACATCTTCGTACCCCAAGTCCATCTCTAGCTCCACTTGCTCATCTCCTGCCTCGGGCTCCTCCGCACCTTCCAAGTCTAGTCCTTCTTTATGCCACTGTAGTACTTTGTTGCATCTCGCCATGCGGTCCTGAGACCACACGTTGCCGTCACTCAACAGGGCCGCTCTGTCATACACCTTCTTCACTTGCAGGGGTTTACTATATTTGCTATCCCCCTTCCTTTGCATTGTTGCCAACTTGACTCGTACCCATTCTCCTTCCTCTAGTCCAGGATCCTTCACATTCCTTTGCTTGTTGTAGTGGTTTGTGTAGACAGCTTGTGCCTTCTCTAAGTTCGCCTGGACCACTGCAGGGGACCATTTGCTCATTAGGATCTTCTCCTTCCATACCCTATTGTCCTTCGTGAATGGGTCGTGTCCCCTCAAGATTTAGAAGGGGCTATATCCAGTTCCTGTGGGCGTGATTCTGTACGCCCATATCATTTGCCAGATTTCCTTCTCCCAGTCTTTGTTATTAGATATCGCTGCTTGCACAGATCCCATCACCACGCGGTTGAACCGTTCAACCAGTCCGTTCCCTGCCGGGTGATAGATCGCTGTGTGTTTGGAGAGGATCCCGTTTCTTTCCATGAAGCTGGTCCATTTGTCTGAGGTGAACTGAGGACCATTATCACTCAGGATGGATTTTGGGATGCCTTCTCTCACGAATGTGTCGCTCAAGAACCTTAATATTGTCTCGGTGTCCATTACTTCTTCCACCTTTACCTCCGGCCATTTCGAGTATCTGTCTACGAGGACACACACATACTTAGGAGTGCCACGTCCATCCAGAATGGGACCCAATATGTCTATGGACAGCTCCTCCCATGGGTTCTGTGGGAGATCGAATCTGCCCAGCGCCAGGCGCAATAGTTTGAGTGTCTTGTCTGCTCCTTGGCACTGTGGCCACTCTCGGACGTATCTTTCCACTCTCAGGTCCATACCTGGCCACCAGTAGCCTTGCTTAGTCCTTAGTTTCATCTTGCCTATTCCCAAGTGACCTTCATTGAGTATCGCCAGTAGTCTGGGAACTATTCCAGCTGGGGGAATGACCTTGTCCCCTCTATAAACAAACACTCCTTGGTCGTCCACCGATAGTTCTTCCCTGACTTCATAATACGGCCTCAGGTTTTCACTGATGCGTTTTTTGTCTGGCCATCCTTGTACTATGTCTGTTTTAACTTCCTGTATGGTTGGGTCCTCGTCGTATTCTTCCTTCCACTCCTGGTTGCTTATGACCACCTCTTGGTCCTCCATCAGGGCCACCATCTCTTCTCCACATGCTTGGTCATCTCCTCCAGGTTCCATGGCTGCCGCCCTACTCAGATAGTCTGCCACTTTGTTTCGGCTGCCAGGGATGTACTTTACGTCATACCTGAATTCCAGGAGCTTCAATGTCATTTTTGAGATTCTGGGGGTGGCGTTCGCATGCCCACTGGAGGTTAAGACTTTCACCAGGGTCTTGTGGTCTGTCTTCAACTGGAAACGGGTGCCCCACAAGAACTGTCTGAATCTCGTCATTGCCCACACTACAGCCAGCATCTCCTTTTCGATGACACTGTATTTTCTTTCTGTGTCGCTCAGTGTGCGGGATGCAAAACCTAGCGTGTCCATTACTCCTTGCCCTCGGTCTTGCATCAACACCGCGCCCAAGCCTTTATCGCTGGCATCCGTTGTGAGTACCGTCCTTCCTTGAGGGTCGTATCCTTGCAACGGTATCGCGCCTACCACATCTTTCTTTATGTTCTCGAATTCACCTTGTGCTTCCGCAGTCCAGCAGAACACCGAACTCTCTCTTGTTAACTTCCTCATGTGGTGCGTCTTGGTTGTGAAATGCTGCACGAATTTACTATAGTACTCGGCCATCCCCAAGAACGACCTGACTTCTTCTTTGCTGGTGGGTGGGGGTGCTTCACAGATCGCCTTCACATTGTCCGCCTTGGGAGTGATCCCTTGCACCCCGATTTCATGCCCCAAGTAGGTCACTGATTCCATGCCCAGGAGACACTTCTCCCACTCCGCCGTGAGGCCTTTCTCTTCCAACACTCTCAGCACTTTGGTTAGTTTGGCGTCGTGGTCTAGTTTGTCTCGTCCCATCACCAGGATGTCATCCTGAAAATACTGGATGCCGTCTATGTTCTTGAACAGTTGGTGCATCAATTTCTGAAACACCGCCGCCGCCGATGCCAGACCGAATGGCATTCGTCGGAATTGGTAGCACCCGAAGGGGGTAATGAATGAAGTCAACCTCCTGCTCTCCTGATGTAACGCAATTTGATGGTATGCTGAGGTCAAATCGATGGTAGAGTACCACTTGACCCCTCTCGTCTTGGCCAGCATCTCTTCGATTCTTGGTAAAGGAAACTTCACCACCACGATGTTCTTATTCAACTCGCGCAGGTCCACGCACAGCCTGACCCTTCCGCTGGGTTTCATGACCACCACCAACGGCGCCAGCCACTCAGCGCACGTGATCGGTTCAATGATTCCTCGTCTTTCTAACCCATGCAGTTCTTCTTGTACTGCCTCTTTCACTGCCAGTGGAACATTCCTCACCTTGTGAACCACTGGTACGGCGCCTTCCTTGAGGATGATTTTGTGTGCGAACTTCTCAAGCTTGTCCACCGCACCTCCGAACACTTTGGGGAACTCTTCCTTCCACTTGTCTAGGTTCGGCCACACCTCCGGCTCGGTGAGGAGGATCTGCTCCTTACCTCCAGGGTCTAGTTTGATGCCCAGGTCACCCTGGTCTAGCCATCCTAGCACCGATGGTCCCCTTTCAGATATGTACAATTTGCAGTTGGTGGTGCGTCCTCTGAATTCAAATTTGAGCTGTCGGAATCCCAGCATGGGTATGCATTCTCCGTTGTACGTGACCGGCCTTATGTCTAGCTTCTCCAGGTCTGGGCCCAAATGTGGCTTGAATGTGTAGTTCCACACCGCTCTCTGGACTATAGTGTAGGGCGATCCTGTATCTGCCACTATGCTTATCGGCACTCCTCCAATTGTCATGTCCAGTACCGGTTTGGTTGACCTTTTGCCGTCTACACTCAGTACTTGGTCGTAGATGCAAAGCACGGTGTCCTCCTCCTCACGGTCAATCTCTTCCCTGTCCTCCTGTCCGTGTTCGATGTACCTAACCATGCTTCTGGAGGATTTCCTGCGGCACACTTTCTCGTAATGCCCCACGATTCGGCAGTACATGCATTTGGCGCGAAACGTCGGACACTTCTTATCGTGAGCCTCGTGTGCCCAGCTGCCACATCTGTAACAGGCTTTCTTGTTGCTCCCCGCCTGCTTCCCTGGTGGTCCTGGGTTCCCTTGCCACCTGTTCAGTCCCTTCGGTGTGGTCCCCTTGCTTCTGCTGTCCTTACGGGGCTCCTCGTCTCCTATCCTGTTCACCATCGGACTTACTGCGGGTTCTCTTTTTGCCGCTTCTGCGCATCTTCGCGCCAATTCTGCTCTCTTGACAACTACCATTACTTCTTGCAGTGTGGCGTCCCCACTGGCCCGTAACTTGTCCTGCACCGCAGTGCTCGTGGTGTGCATCACAATCTGATCCTTGATGAATTCATCTTGGAATGTGTCGTATTTACACGTGGATGCTAATTTCCTCAACGCCGCTACATATTCTTCCACTGACTCTCCCGGTCGTTGTTTTCTTTGCTGAAAGTTGTACCTGTCAATTGAAACACAAACCGCCGGTTTGTAGTGCTCGTTCAATTCTTCAATTGCGTGGGCATATACGTCGTCATCGGTGCTCCCACGTTGTTTGGGTACTAGATTCTTGAAAATCCTGAGCCCTTCTGGGCCCAGATTATGTAGCAAGATACGCCTCTTTCTTTTGCTTGAGAACTTTTCCTCATTCTCATCTTCTAACACCTCAATGAAGTTGTCGATGTAGTCTCTCCAGTCCTCCCACCTCATGAGCGGTTCTCCTGGCTTGGGTAAAAATTGCACAGGGGCTGTCGCTGACGCTGCTTGCGCACACATCCTTTCGCGCTTTTCTGTGGTCAGGGTGCTGCTGTAGCCTTTGGGGCTGCCTGGCGCACTGTCCTCTTCTAGCTTCTCTGTTTTCGGCTGGGGGATCTCTGTGACTGCCCCTTCGCTCTTTCCATAGGTCGCCAGAGCTCCTTCCCTTGATAATTTGGAGTAGGGGTTGTCTAGGGTCATTTGCCCCTATGCACGCTCTTCTGACACTCCCTCTCTGCTCCAAATAACACCCTCTGTGTGCTTGTAGGCTCTGCCGCGCTCTCTGGTGCTCACTTGCCTGTATGTGGTGGCTGCTCATAAGTAGGTGCTTCTCCTGATGCATATGGCCCTTGGATTGTGTGTTTTGTGGCCTCTCTGCTGTCCTGATTAGCTCGTTTTATTTCCCTTCTTTTTTTATTTTGTCTTCGTGGGTCCTCATCCCGACCTCATCGCCATTGTAAAGATGCCAAGGGGGGGGGCCCTCCCCAAGTACGACAGGACACCGTGATGTGCAGCACTTATATTTATTAACAACTTTCCAGAGAGCGCCGAGCCGGTGCCAGTCTGGTCCGAGACTCGCGCGCTAATGAATAGGATGCGCACGCATCCTAAGATGGCCGCTAGCACGTCGCGTCGTGACGCGACGTGCATACACTAGAACAGCAACTCTACAATAATCGCAGCTCTGTGATAGTTTGTCCCCGCTGAAATGTTTCAATTCTTATTTGCTGCTGTTCCAGGTTTTCTGTACATATTATTGGGACATGAAGTTTTAAACCTCAAAGGTGGGCAAGCCACGCAAGCTCGAGTCTGGAGTCTGGCTCAAGTCGATATTTTGTTGTAACTACCAGCCCTTGACGAGCTAACCTTTCATGATGCTTTTGCCTGTCTGTTTCTTTCTGTCCAGGATGTGGCATCACAGTCAGAGCAGAAAACTTTGTAACTGGAGCAAAGTTCGAATCTCAGCATCAGATTGACATCTTGTGGCTCTGGACAAATAACTTAAACCTTTTATGCCTACAGTGCATTAGACCGTGTGTATTGTAACAGGTTGTTGTGTTGTACTTTTGAGGGAATAAAGCCCAAGAAAGATTTACTCAATGCCATCAGAGATGCAACAGTTCCACAGAACAAAGAGAACTTAGAGCATTTTTGGGGCTTGTGGAGTTTTATTCTAAGTTCGTCAGAAACTAAAACATATAGCATTAGACAACTTTAAAAATCGAGAAACAAGTTTGAATGGACTCAAAGTTGCGATGAAAGTTTCAAGGCCCTCAAGCAGGAAATCTGTGAGGCACCACCCCTGCAAGGCTTCAACACTAGCCTTAGCAGCATTGTAACCACAAATGCTAGCGAAAGAGGGATAGGTGCAGTCCTCACACAGGCAGGAAGCACAGGAAAGGAAGTGACCATTGCTTTTGCATCCCGCTCACTAACCCCCACGGAGGAAAGATACTCTGTAATTGAGCGGGAAGCATTGGCTTGTGTGTGGGGACTGGAACACTTTCAGCAATACATCTGGGGGGGAAAAAGTAACCTTACGGTGTGACCACAAACCACTCACAAAGTTGCTTACCGTAAAAGAGTTATACAATGCATCACCTAGACTGGCACGTTTGTCGGTGAGCCTGTTAGATTACAATTATGACGTCCAATACCTGCCTGGTGCCAAAAATGTGGTTGCCGACTTCCTAAGTAGACTACCCTTACCATACCATGAGAATCCAGGGGAAAGGGAGGACAAATTATGTGTGTCAAGCATCAATGAGGAGTTCCCCAGCATACAAAAAGATGACTGGACTAATACCTAAAGAATGATACTCTACAGGAAGTGCACAAACTCATTGTTGGTGGCTGGCCCAGCAAGAAGAGTGTAAGAAAAGAGCTGAGACCTTTCTGGGAACTCAGGAATGAGTTGTCCGTGGAAGGTGAACTCATTTTGAGACAGGGCAAGGTAATACCGCCTGTCACACTAACGAACAGGATACTGGACATATGCTATGAAGGACACCTAGGCATTAACAAAACAAAACATAGAATTAAGAGCTGGTATTGGTGGCCAGGCTGCGATTTAGAAATAGAATGCACAGTGAGAAACTGTGTCCAGTGTGGAAATTCGGACAAAACTCAGGTCACGATGAAACCCCCTCTGCAACCATTACACTGTCCTGGCATGCCATGGGAGAGAGTGGGCATAGACATTGTGGGACCAATACGGTACAGAGAGGAACAGGTATACATAGTGGTCATGGTGGACCATTTTTCAATGTGGCCAGAAATAAAGGTATGCCAGAAGGTCGAGACACAGGACATAGTCACGTTCCTTGATGGAGTGTTCACAAGGGAAGGCATACCAAAAACAATTGTTAGCGACAACGGCAGCCAGTTCACATCTGGGAGTTTCAAGAAGTTCATGGAAAGAAATGGAATAAAACACAAAACCACTTCTGTGTACCACCTCGCTGGAAACTGTGCTGTGGAATGTTTCAATAGAGTAATAAAAGGGACTATACAGCTAGCAAACAACAACGGGCTACGATGGAAGAAGGAAGTGTACAAAATGATTTGGGCATACAGGTAACACCAGGGGTGTGAACACACTTCAACCCTTGCAAATTTATGAGAGGTAGGGCACCCTTATCAAAGGACAATGTTGGATGGCTCAAAACAGCTAGGAGAGCAGAGTGGTCTAGTGAATTGATGAGGGAAAGCATCCAAGAGGCACAAGTTGCATGTTAGGAAAAATATGATGCCAAACTTAAGAGCAAAGAAATCAACATCAAAGAAGGAGACAGGGTCAGAGTGAAAATAAGTGGCTTTAGTGAAAAGGGACAAAATAGATACACTAGACCGTTAGTGGTGGAGAAAGTTGATCCAGCGCTCTGAATGAAAAACTGTCTCACCAACGCTACCTAACACCACAATACTCACCATTAATCATGAATCATTAACACAGGCCCATAAACCAATGAGACAATCTTTGAGCGTCTGAATCATACGACCTAATTAATCAGAACTATTCTCAAACTATTTACATATTTATATACAACTGCAGTTTATCATTTCTTACCATGGTTTTTAAACATATATCATTTTAATTAAGTCACTTAAGGCGAATGGATCAACTGATGGTAACTAGACCATGAATAAACAAGACCAGCTTGTCTTTTCAAATCTAATTTTATTAATTTTATTCTTCAAAGAAAGAGCATTTTCTTAAACAGATCTTTATTTTATTAGCAAAAATAAGCAGCATTAAATAAGGAATGATCAATTAGACTGACATTTTAAAGGCATAAACAGTGAATATGAATATTTGTTAATAACAGTTTCCATTCCCTAAAACTATTTCCCTGACTATTCTCACTCCACCTAGAAGGGAAAAATCAATTATATCTGCTGTCCTTACGTGAGCAAGAAGTCCGACAGCATGTCACGTCAATCAGGACCCGGAAAGTGAGGAGAACCCTCCTGCCCATGAGGCCAGGCTTTATACCTTTCTAACTAGCTAATCTCCTCAAAATTGTACACTTTTCTTGGCCATCCAGAGTTCTCATTAGTTGACTTATGTCAGTTCATATTGTGTCATCACCGTTTTCAATCCAAATTCGAGCTTTTCTTAAGCTCTATTGTCCTTTTGCTAACGCGACTTTTGGCTTCCTCAAAAGAGAAACATTTCTTTTGAGATACAGTCCTCGACTTCCTAACCTTGGCAATGTCGCCTGACTTCCTGTCCTTGAGCCTTCTTCACTGAGAGCACGATCAGCACAGTTAATATTCTGCATTTTCTGTCAAATTCAACAACGTGGTAAAAGTTTCCACTTCTGTGCGAATACATGGCTCCACTCTGGACAAGTTTCACGACCACTGCCATTTCTTTTCAGGCCTTAGGCCTCTCTCGGAAACTATTATTTAAACAAACACAAGACATCAATTAATTAGAGAATTGAGACACATTCTGTTACCCACCCTCTCTGCTAATTATTAACCCGTTAATTTATGTTACCTAGCTGAGCACACAAAGCAGCATTTATATCTACCTTCTTCTTCAGGAACTACTGGAACTCTTTTATGCGTTTTTTTAATCACAAAAGGACATAACATAAGCACACAAATAAGCACATGCCATTAGTTAAACATCCGCATTTAATACTGACAAAGACAATAGACAAGGTTAGTTTATTATTCTCTTTACATTTGCAACATTGAACACATAAGTTAGTCCCTCGTGTTTCTGTGTAAATGCATTTTAAAACTAAGTTGATTAATAATCACATCTCATGCTTGTTAATACGATTATAGTTTTATGGAAGTTTAACTTTGCAAATTTGAACAAAATATTGTTCATCACCTTGCTCCATCAAAGTCTTTTACAATTCCGCCCTTCTCAGCGACGGTAAGGTATGGCATGCCTCTGCGCTTTCTGCTTGTGCCCGAACTAATGGAGATAGAGGTGAATACAATCAGGGCGCTGACAGATCATCACAATACGAAACACAAGTATGCTAACAAGAGGGCAACTGTGACTGGTTGCTTAATGAAGGATCAGGGTCGGATGGAGAAGAGAACAGCACACCCGTGCTATCCCAATTCCATGACACTGAGATTAGCGCCAACCAGGTGCACATTGAGTCAATTGGAGAATACAGAGGCCTTAGCACCAGTAGCTCGGGTGAGTCGCACAGTCTGAAGAGTGCTTGCCAGTCAGAGGTAGAGCAGGATACTAAGGAAGTGATTGCTGAAGAGGGAGACCCATCAATAGAGATTCTGAGGGTCCTCCTTGTGCAGAGAGCATTGTCGAGTCAGAGGAAGATCACGATCCAGAGGGGGACATTCCTTATGGTGCAGAGAGCATCATCGAGTCAGAAGAGGATCACAATCCAGAAGGGGATACAGCGAAGGAAGCAGGATGCATCAGTAGACATGGCCGAAGTGTTGTGAAACGCTGCAAGTACAAAGACTTTGTTTGTGAATAATAAACCTTTGCCGCGGTGCTCCTCTTTCTCCTTACAATGGACCCTACTGCCTTCCTCCGGAAGGAGATGTGTTGTGTTGTACTTTTCTCTTCCCCTCATATTGTCCCCTTAGGCTTTTGTCCCCTTCCACGTGCGTCCCTGTCCTCGCGCATGCATTCCTATGACATCAGCTGGCATTCTAGAATGCCAGCTGACAGTTGCCGTTCTGACAGTTGACAGTTTACTGATATCCAGCCAGCTTGTTCTACGGAACGCTCCTGCCGTGCTGGTGTGTTGTAACTTGAATTCATTAATAAATCTTAAGCTCTATCTGAGCCTTGGCTATGAGTATTCATAACACAGGTGCTCATGTAAAGCGCTCCAAAACCTCTGGGTTGAGTTTCGTTTTATGTAAAAAACGATGATGCTGAAGTTAGCATCTTATTCGCAGTCTTAAGTTAGATTCTTATTCGTCTACCATCTTAATTGCTGGTGTAAGTTTAACAGTAGCGGCTCCTCGTGGGGGTGCTGCGGGGCTATGGGACGGGGCAAGGTAGAAAACTTCAGCTTATGGCCAAATGGAGTTAAGTAGATAAATAAATAAATAAAAACAAATTACATTGCGCAATGTAATTCGTTTTATTTTGTTTTATTTATTTATTTATTTCCTTAACTCTATTCAGCCGTAAGCCAGAGTTTACTACCCCCACCCCCACCCTGCCCATCCCCACCCCACTGCCCTGCAGCACTCCCACACGGAGCTGCTACTGGTAAGGTAGCATCTTATTCGGCAACATTTTATATAAAAATGCAACCTTAAATATTTCAGCTAACTCCATTTTATCGGACTTTACTTTGCCATACTATGAATATGCTGTTTTTCTATCAATCAATCAGTAGTTTATAGAGCACGCTATTCACCCGCAAGGGTCTCTAGGCGCTGGTGGGGGGGGTGAGGGGAGAAGCTGCTCTGGATCAGTCGAAAAGCCAGGTCTTGAGGACTTTCCTGAACGGGTGCAATGTTGGGGACCGTTTGATGTTGACAGGGAGGGTGCTCCAGGACTTGGCTGCGATGTAGGAGAACGCCCTCCCACCCGTCCTGCTTCTGTGGATGCGGGGGACCTCAGATAGGGTGAGGACGGCGGAATGGAGGTTCCTCTTGGGTGCGTGGAAACATACTCGGTCGTTGAGGTATTTGGGTCCGATGTTGAGGGATTTGTAGGCGTGAGTGAGGAATTTGTAGGTAACCCTAATCTCGATGGGGAGCGAGTGGAGGTCTCGCATGTGTTGGGTCATATGTTCGTGGCGTGGTGTCCCTAGGACGAGTCTGGCGCAGCATTCTGGATGGCCTGGAGCTAACATAGAAGAGTTTTGTTGATTCTGACATAGCGGGCGTTGCCGTAGTCGAGTCTGCTGGTAATGAGTGCATGGGTGACAGTCTTTCTGTAGTCGGGGGGATCCATTTGAAAGTCTTACGGAGGATGCGGAGGCAGTTGAAGCTGGCAGAGGAGACAGCGTTGATTTGGCGATTCATGGAGAGAGAGGAGTCGAGGATTATGCCGAGGTTCCGAGCGTGGTCAGAAGGGGTTGGTGGCCTCCCGAGGGTGGAGGGCCACCAAGTTTTGTCCCAGGCGGATGTGCAGGGTCCAAGGATGAGGACCTCGGTCTTCTTGGAGTTGAGCTTTAGGCAGCTGTCCTTCATCCAGGCTGCCATGTTTCTCATAACTTGCTGGAAGCTGAGTCTGGTGATTTCCGGGTACTCGGTGAGGGAGAGGATGAGTTGGGTGTCATCAGTGTAGGATAGGATGCTGAGCCCATACTGTCTGATGATGGTGGCGATGGGGGCCATGTAGATCTTGAAGAGCATCGGGCTTAGTGAAGATCCTTGGGGTACTCCGCAGACAATGTCAGTGGGGTTGGAGAGGAAGGGGGGGAGTCTGATCCTCTGGGTTCTGCCGGAGAGGAAGGATCGTATCCAGTCGAGGGCGGACCCTGTATTCCCGCGTTGTGGAGCCTGGCGACTAGTGTGCGATGTGAGTAGGTGTGGAAGGCTGCGGAGAGGAATAAGAGGATGAGGGCTACGGTGTGTCCCTGGTTGAACAGCATGCGGATGTCGTCGGTGGCAGCGAGGAGGGAGGTCTCGGTGCTGTGGTTGCTGCGGAAGCCAGACTGGGAGGTGTCCAGAATGCAGTTTTCTTCGATGAAGGCGGTAAGCTGGGCGTTCACGAGTCTTTCCGTGACTTTTGCTGTGAAAGGGAGGAGAGAGATTGTAGCAGGGATTTTGCTCCTACACAGAACTGTGCATAGAGACTTGGAACCTCAGTGAATTAGGGTGTGCCAAAACTCACCTTACTAGACAAAATCCCCTCCCAGACTAGCAATCTTTCATAACCCCAATGATTAGACAACCCAGGACATGGAACTTAGATTACCTCAGGCAACGTGGAACACATGAACACTCTTTCGTTATACTCATACCACTCAAAAACAGGGAGTAAAAGGAGACACGAGCAATTTTGTAATATATTTTTTTCTAATGCCGTGTTCTCATGCGCAGTATCTTAGCTAATACAAGCAGACATATTATAAGCAACAAGATTATCAGCATAGTTACTATTCCATAAAATACAAAGGGAGAAAGCATGTTACAAATACTAAATGAAACAGGTTTAGAATATACCTATATTTCACCCTCCCTTGCTAGTAGGTTATTTTATATCTAGAGAAGGTCTCTTGGGATTACAAGGGCGGCCCCATACCTCTGGTCCGAGCAGAAATGGATCACATCAGTTTCTGCACCAGCTCTCTGCATGCAAATGTTCTCCAAGTGTGTGTGATTATACCTAGGCAGGGCATTATTAAACGCGCCAAAATCAGAGGTGGCCACAGCTGAATATATGTTACGTCTAGAACGTGCGCTGATCAGTCCGAACAATAACCACTGCGTCCAAATAACCTTGAAGGCCTCTGCACTCACTGTTCAGACAAAACTTACCAAGCAAGGCTGCTAATATATAAAAACATATTATTCTCGTGTGAAGCAAAACATTCTGCTAACTCTAAACATTTATAATAATGTGTGCCGTGTGCAAAGGCAGCTGAACGGAAAAATGGCGTTTAAACTTCTAACAAGCTCATGTCAACTTAACACAGTGTAAAGGCAAGGCTCATCCCCATGACACCCTCCCTTGATCCGAGCACGGATAAGAAAAAGGGGGCAATTTTGGAAAGCACAGTTCAAGAACGACAGTCAGAACCAAGTTCAAATTGCCACCGTGAAAAAACGGAAGCAAACTCCATAAATTGAAAGTACTTCAAATCATGCAATTTTTGCCACGGAAATATGGAAGCCAATAGGACTGGGTGGAAAAAAATGAAATAGAGAAAAAATTGTCCAAAAAAAAATCCGATGTCCAACATGCGACCTCGGCAATGTAAGAGAGAGAGAAGCGATAACACATCTCACTCCAACAATGTATATGCAAAATATGTAGCAACAGCCTCCAATAGGAAGTCACCGTCCTCATCTGAAAACAGTTCAGCCATCCAATTCAGCAATGGGAAAGAACATACATGTTCCTCAATTACCGGAGCCTCTAGCACCATCAGAGGGCAACTCGGTGTTTCTTCAATGAAGCTGTGTGCCAAGAAATCTTGCGCCGCTGCGAAAACATTCCAACGTCCCAGGACTCCATGCATCGCTGCAAAGGCCATAATCCCTCTGCCAGAACAAAGAAGAAAGGGAGAAATAACAGAGAAAGAAAAGGAGAAAAAGAGAAAAGCAGAGGAAAAAGGAGAGAAAGAGGAGAGGAGCCGGCGATCGGAACACAGAACACCTCCCCACCCGCAACAAAGGATCAATAATCGAGGACAAATAGGATACTGAGAAAAGCCTACACAGAGGATGAAGACAGAAACTGTCCAGACAGTGAGGCCCGGAGATGCCAGTAACAAAGCGAGAGTTCCGCAGGCACTCAGGCACGATCACCCCTGTCCACTTCTACGAAGAGCAGAACCGCCAGACCCCGACATGGCCAAGAAACAGTACGATATAGTGGGCTCATACCAGTTAGGGAAAACAAGTGGAATCCTTGTGGAACAGCGTCCCGGCCACCAAGAGGCAACCAGGAAAGCTCGGCTGCAGTCAGAATACAAAAGTACACCAAATGTCCACGTGGTCAAGTACAAAATCCAGGCCGACCAGGACGAAGCAAAGAAATCAGGACGTAGGAAACACTGCAGCATCGGCATCAAGTCCACTTGATCCCATGGAATCAAGCAATCATCCGGAGATACCAGCACAGCAGCCGGAGGAGATACAACGAAACCAACTCGGGGAGACGACACAGCGCCACAAAATGGCGGAGCAACCATGGCGGCGATCCGCAACTCCAAGTCCCGGCATTGCAAGGACAGGTCGATCCGTAGAGCAGCCAGGGCAAGCAAGACAGCACTCCGTGTAGGGGCCGCCCGAAGCAAACAAGGGCCGGGGAGAGCAAATGCAGCAACGTCCCTGTATCCAGGAGGAAGACACTCCGAGGGGTCATCCGCCATCTTGAGCACAGCACCCGCCGCCATTATCTCGTCGGCCTCCAAGTCCACCACGAGTGCCGGAGGCCCCAGGACACACAGTAGATCCGCGGCGGATGGCGCTCAGCGGAGAAAGGAGAGTCACCAGAAGAACGGGCGTGCTCCCCACAACTCTCGGGGAGCCCTGCACCGGCTCCCAGGCGGGACAATCAACTGGAGGGGCGTATCACCCAAGGGGTGCCGGACAACGCGGCCTCTCTCTCCGGTCCGGCAGGATAACGGGCATGTGGGGCGGCCCACTATCGGGGGTGGGTCCGCTCCAGTCTCTCCGGTCCGCGGCTCTCAGGCTCCCGCCATCGGGTCTCTCCACCGGTTCCGGACCGCCGGCACCCCGAACACCTCCGGGCAGACACTGTACTCGAGGCCCCGGCGTCAGGGCCGGGAAGGCCGGCAGGACGACAAGGGCAGATCGCAGAAACCACTGCACGCCGGAGCCCCGGAAACAGACGGTAAGTGAAGGCTCTTCCTTGGTAACCAAATTCGGAACGCCCCGAACAGGATTAAAGACAGGATAGATGGCGGGGAGGAAGGGATCACGGAGCGAGGCGTTTATGCGACCGTTCCGATCGCCATCTTGGCTCCTCCCCCTGATGAGTTTTTTTGATTTCACTACAAATAGGAAAAACGTTAGAAATAGCTCACGATAAAACACATGATTTCGCTAGAGAATAAGAAACGTTAGAAATAAGCCTGTAATAAGAAACATGAAAATGGTGAGAGAAGCCAAGCTTGACATCACGACAGCCACGAGGCAACTAGGCTTCGCCACCCCTCACTGCTCTAAACATGTCTTTCCCACCGCCTGCCACGCCCCAATAACGGTAACATGAGAAAGATACAAGTCAGCAGATACCTACCCCCATTCTGGAAACTCCCGAAGTGCAACAGGTCCGCGGCTACGCCCATCCGGAAGACGAGATCTTCGGCACGTGTAGGGCGGGTCCTGCTGCCAGCCGTCGGCCGGAGGTCGTCGCGTAAGGTGGGCCAGAAGAGGAGCCGAGGCCAACGGGATCCGGGCGTCCCCTCTTCTTTCTTCAATAATGGCTGCGACAACACGGGGGGGATGTCTTGCTCATGCCACCGACCCCCCCCCTCGCATCTCCTGGTCCAGCCACGGCTTGATAGAAGCTCCCCGTTCGGCCCTGAAGCGGCGCCTTGCAGGCCAACGGGGGAGGGGATGTCTTGCCTATGCCTCCGACCCCCCCCCCTCTCATCGCCTGGTCCGGCCATCATGAATATTAGCGCCGAGAAAAACGGCGTGGGGTGCGCTGGGAGGGAGAGGCGGCGCGAACGAACCTCTCCCACCTCCCCAGGTGGAGGCCCCTAGTGGCACCCCCAACGCTCCACTCACCCGACGAGGGTTCGCCCACTCGTAAAATGGCGGTCGACCCTGCTGGAGCGGGCCCGGCGTGAAGAGATGGCCCGGTTGCTTGTTGATTAAGAAATGAGTCCCACAATCAAAAAGTGTTCTCCTCGACTTTGAAGATTCTATAAAAGCCACGGGGGCCCCCGACCCCCGCAGACACCCCCAATGGGGAATGACTGCCATGATTGCCCGCGGAACGATGAAAATGTAGCCGCGAGACGTCGGCGCTCCCATGCTGGCGCCAGCCTCAGTTTGAATGACTAAAATCCTGCAGACTACAGTTCGGATCAGTTCCGGTGAAAACCCAGTATGACCCGGTAGAAAAAATTGTTGCCTCCCTCCCCCTTTGACTGATGGTTTGTACCGCCGATCCTTTCTGTTGCCCTTTAACGGAACTTTTGGACTGCCGAAAGAGGCTCTGGGCCAACCACGAGATTGTGACTATGCCTAGATCTGCCTGGCTGCTCCCAAAATGGCGCTGGTACAAATGAAACTTTCAACTCCTTGTTGTACCCCGATTGCTCAGTCTTGGTGTCGTGAAATATGTATGCAGTTTTTAAACACAATGAATTGATATGGGATGGGTACTGATTATGTGTTCGGACAATGAATTGAAGTGAGATGGGTACTGCTTGAACATTCGGACAATGAATTGTTGTTAAGTTTTGGCGCATCATGATTATTGAAAGTTCGAATTTCAACACTTATGATACTCGCTCACACTGAAGTTTCGATATGATTTTATTGCACCTGTCGCACTTTTTATTATGAAATCAACGACCACCGACTCCATTAGGTTTTCCACTAATAAGTATCCCCACATGTACAGTTCTGGCCGGCCCACGGGGTTGTAGGCCCGTATTTATGCACCGACATTTTTATTAAAGATTTTTGGAAAAAGCAAACGTAGTTGTCACGCATAAATTGGTAAGTTTCGAATAAATGACCACTATTTCCGATATAACTAGATTACAGGTGAAATGGCTCAGCTCGACTAGTTAAGGGTTAAAAAGTATAGTACACTGAAATATTGCAAATATGAATGGTCCAGGTTTTTGTTGTATGTGTTTTTCATTTTTGTACAGCCTAAAGCAACCGCTAAAGATCCTGGTATTTAGCCTATACTTTATATGCTACCTGTATCAGGAAAGTTGTTTTAAAAATGCCCCTAAGTCGCCCCAAAGGAGTGCCACCTGACCCCCCTGGTACGAACGACAAACGACCCCGTACCACTGTAGGTTATCCCTTTTCCTCAAAGGAGAGCACGAGCTCGCCCCCCCACGTTGCACCGACTGCCCTTTGTTCTGACCCCCCCCCGCACACGATCCGTAATACCACACTTGGGCGACCTATGCTATCCACAGGCTTCCGATAATCATCTCTCCCACACTAAATGGTCCACCTGGGCTTAAACGCCAAGTTGGCAGGGACTGCATCCCGTGGAGATAGGCCGAGTATGTAGTAAGTAAAAGCCTTTTCGGGTTTATGCGCGCTAATGTGTTTTTAAAATGCTGCCCCCGCCCCCCCTTCTTTTTCCCTCTTTCTGCAGGTCACATCGGAACGTCGATTAAAGTACGAAAAAAGAAAATGGTGATCTAGCGGACGAAGAGATGGGAAAAAGGGATTCGATTATGGTGCCTACACACGACGAGCGAACAATGGCTATTTCTCTCCCTGAACTTAGCGCTTGGGAGGACAGACTGAAGCGGAAACTACAAAATATGACTTCGCTTGGCACCCCGAATAATACAACCAAGAATGACGTGCACTAATGAATAAATTCCTACGTTTAACTAAATAGGGAAAGTTTAGGGAATATTCCGAGGTGAGGTTTACCCAAGTACCCTCCGCTTGGAGGACTAGGAATGTTGCCAGTGTTTAAAATCTACTACCTCCTTTCGCACCCTCATAGACATGAAACTCCAAGCTGCCCCATTGTTCTCACAACTGACACCCACTGTTGCCTCAGCCTGGAAACACCCTAGCCTGACCAGGTTAGTTCTTGACCAATTGCCAAAGGCGTAAGTGTGTGCAACCAAAGCCACCAGTGAAGGCAGCCGACGATAAAAGAGAAGGAAAAAGGTAAAAAGAGCTTAGGATGTGCAGCATACAGGAAGAGATCGTTTTGGCCAATAACTGTTCTAAGTTTTGTCTTGGATTTTTTTGTATATAATACATGTACTGTCTCCCCCGTCTGAGTTTGTGTGTACGTAATGTATGGATCTACGTCGTCCCTCTGCCTGTGTTTCCGTATTACTTGACCCCTGCTGTTCTGTGTTGTGTGCGCACTGAATGACCCATTATTGTACACGTTTCTCTCTCTCTCTCTCTCTCTCTCTCTCTCTCTCTCTCTCTCTCCCTCTCTCTCCATGTCATACGTGTACCGAATGGTTCGTTTAAGAGTGCGGTCTCTCTCTCTCTCTCTCTCTCTCTCTCTCTCTCTCTCTCTCTCTCTCTCTCTCTCTCTCTCTCTCTCTCTCTCTCTCTCTCTCTCTCTCACTCTCTCTCTCCCTCTCTCTCTCTCTCTTTCTCTGAGGATCCCCCTGTTCCCTCCTCCCTTGTATGGTAACGTTGTGCCCCACCGGCACAAACCTAATTGGGTCTCTTCGAACACAAAGGTGTTCGGCAAAATTGACAGAAACTAAAACGATTGTAACTTGCCATATTACTACCTCTCCTTTCTGCAAAACGATAGAACCCGAGTTGGTAATGAAAGAAAGGACAGGTAAGACGACTGATGTCCCCTAATCTGGCCTTTTTATAGGGGGACTATAACGTCAATGGTCTTCTGTTTTTCAGTTCGTTAGAAATGCAATCCCCAATGCCCAGATTGCCTCACCCCTCTGCACTTAAGTGCGGATGTCAAAAGCGTCCTCGCTTCTCCCGATTAACCCCAGCTCCCTGTCCAAAGCGTCCTTGCTTCCCTCGATTGACCCCAGCACCCTGTCCAAAGCATCCTCGCTTCTCCCGATTGACCCCAGCTCCATATCAGCTATCCCCGAAGCGTAATTGATGACCTTGATTAACCGTCGCTCCCCAAGAAAAGCATGTTTAACCTCTGCCCCCCTCTCATGATGATAACCCCCCTGCTTGCAAGAGTTTGCCGACCCCGAAGGGAAATGTAAGATTGTCAGTACTTGGGTTAAAAAGAAAAAGGGCGAGTCTCTACCTAAGGACTCGATTTCGAGTTTGATAGAATACACTGTCAATGGGAGTCCGATTTCTGTCCACGTACGTCACGAATGAACGCCAAATAGGCTTACGAATTCAGTGGAAATGCCCTCCTACGTACTCCATAAGTGATGACTTCTGACTGTGACTGATGAACCTATCCCCCACCTACTTAGGATTGGGGACGGAATTGAGATGTATAAATGTCTTCTCCTGCCAGTCTTTCTAAAACTTGTTTTGTACCCATTCAAAGATACAATCACCGGAGGAGAGGAGCTGGACGTGACGCACAGCCTGGCCACAGATCATGAAGCACGTGTGACCTCGACCAAAGGTGGAATCACAGAGCAACGAGACGCGGGACGAGGCACCACTCTCAAACTCGGCAGATAAAGGAATGAAGGGCTGCCTTGAAGCCCTCGATTTGCTGACCCACTCGTGCCTGAAGTCCCCGTCCCTTTTGAGCCCGACTGATGGGCCTGCCTGCTCGTCGTCCTTTGCTCCTTTGGTCCCTTGGTGTGTTCAATGATCTGATCCCACTCCGCCCTCTCTTCCCTCGATTATTCAACAACATCACCCTTTTCGCATAACTTTTGACTCAGAAAAAAAAGAGCAGCGTTTAGATAGAATAAGGTTTTGCCACGGAAGAAGAAAGACATGCAGGTGCCCAGCATGAGGCACCCCTAAGAAGATTAGTTAGGAAACAGGACTGTGATCTAACAGCAGAGGACTGATCGCACCCTGCAACGCGTAAGGATGAATCCGAGCTGGACCTATAGCTCCACCGCCGGTGCTCAACAGCGCCAACGAAAAAAGACGGACTCTGTTAAAAAGACACTGTGACAAAGACCCCCCCTTCCTGAACTTACTACCCACCCCTTGACTAATTGCTTGTATCGAACTGAATTCCTCCCTCAACCATTTTTTGTATTGCTTTCAAAAATGTTTCATCGGTCACTCATGTATTTAGTTTTCCAAAAGTCTCTTATAGCACTGACAAGACCCGAAGGTATCAGAGCACTTTTTACTGTATGTTGATGTCACCGGAGAGAAAGTCAGAACCTGATTCTATAATGTGTCGGAACCTTTTTCTTGATTGACCCCGACTAAGTATTATGCCGATCTCTAGACTTGTATGAATAACCCAACAAATGTAAAATCATATGTACCGCATCCCGCCAATCGTATCGACTGTATAGAAATGAACTAGCTTATGTAAAAAAGCGGCGACTGTTGAAAATGGCAATGTATATGCACATAAGCGGCGTTCATTTGTGTTCACTGTACCCCTTGTTGTAAACAGAACGGATATCGCTAAACACTGACTGTGTTATCCCGCCAGCATAGACCCATGCACGCACGTACACGACAGCCATTTTAGGCACCATGGCCTCTCTGCCCGTTTGTTCCCGGCACCCCTCCCCGCGCGCACTGCTCATGCATCGGCCATAAGACCCTCTCCCTCTGCGTGACCCTGCCCTAGAAGTAACCCTCCTGCTTGACCCACACCCCCCATTTCCTCCCAAGAACACCCTTCCCCTCAGCTGATGACCCCCCCCAGCTGCACTTGGCCTTTTCGACCCGGTCCCAAGTCCTAAGACCAAGCCTCGTGGGTGTACCCCCCCCCTTTTCCTGCCCAGCATAACAAAACCGTGATACACCAGCCGAAGTGCCCGATCTTATCGCCTGCCCAACCTTTGATTTGATCATCCCCTCCTGCCCTCGTGTCCTATAGGAATGTCCGGCTGAGAGGTCACAATCTCTTGTTACATTCAGGAGGGGAGGATGACATCTGAGCGACTGGTATGGGAATAGGCCTGAAGCTGGGATTCCAAGCATGCTTTCTCCTATTTTCAAAGCGTCTTTATTGCAATAAGGAATGTTTGTGCATCATAAACATGTGTATAAAAGACGAAGCCTCAGAGAAACTTGCCAGAGCACCTCCTGAAGACACTATGCGAGTGTCCGAAATGACAGGCTCTCCTCATGAGAAATAAAACTCTGTTCTTGTTTTCCTGCTTCCAGCGCCCGTCTCTTTATTTGGTAATTGTTCAAGATGGGACCTAAGAGGCGTCCTGCGCCAGCAGCCTGGGCATCAGGTGCGTTATGGGCTGACTTTTCCACAGGACTACTTCATAAAGGCTATCAGGGGGAGCTACTCTGGTATCAGCTGTCTCTACAACAACATATCGGTCAGTCGCTGTCACCTTCAGTAGTGGACGCAGGGCCTCTCGCACTATGGTAATCTCTGCCGCGCTGTCCAACAACATCAGCGCCCATGTCTGATTCCGAAGCTGCGTTCTCATTATCTGTGGCATATCTTGCTGTTAAAGCGGCAACTTTCTTTTTCTGAAACTGGAGTCTTTTCTGTGAAGAATCGTCCTGCTTGCCTTTTCCGTCTTTTGGGTGGGGTAGTCGTGACTCTGCTGGCCACCCCTACCTCTTCCGCCGCTTCCACCACCGGACGATGAGGCCGATGTGTCCTGTAAAGAACGAGGAGAGCACTGAACAGGAACCTGAAACCTATCAGGCAACTTAATCGTAGTGCGGTCGCGCAAATCATAAACGCGCTCAGTAGACGCAGGCACTGGTGATGGGGGACGGGACTCCTGTTTCTGTTGCTGTTTCCCCTATTTTTTATTTCTGTTCCAATTTTTCTTTGGAGCTGTGGGTTGAACGTCTGTTTCAGACTTCGCACACTGAGTTTATTTTTTATCTTTAGCAGAAAAGGGCTTGACACCTAAACTATTGCGGCCAATGGTTTTATAAGCCGCCGTAATAATTCACGGTAACTGTTGGGGTTTGTCAGCATCTGGGACCTGGCGTAAGGCATTAGCCACTTGAAAGTTCACTGCATCTCCCTTTATATTAGAAAGGATGAGATCGGAAACTACGTCAAATGTGCCAACGAGTCTCATTCCCAATTCAACCGCAGCCTCAGGTCCGTGTTCGTCCTGAACAAGCTTAATGACCGTCGGAAGGACAGCCATTGACTGCCATTGCTGCAAAAATCCTACCCCATGACTCGCAGTCACCTGCTTCCGGTACCAAGTCCTTGGGTGAACTAATTGTAAGAATCCTGTGTTTTTCTACGGGAGTCGAATTAGGAAAAACTGCTTCCAGCTGGTCAAACTTTTCGGCAAACCAAAATGGCATATCATCCTTATCCTGGGGACGCTTGCCCATAACTGCATTGACCATCACGGGACTAAGCTTCATTCCGCTTGGTCCAGCTGGAAGGGCCGCAACACCAGGGGCCCGCCATGGAAATTGCGGGTAATATATTGAACTAGGGCCCTAATAACACTAATAGAAGAGTCATACAGGGTCCGTAATTCAGCAACGGGGAATTGCTGCGCACGAAGATGTGGGGTGAATCCAGCCAAAACCGGCCTAGAAGCTCCTGGAATGGACAAAGGACCCAATCCAATCGCCGTTACACTGTGGGGAAGGGCGCCATTAAACCAAACACGATGCTGCTATGCAGAAATCGGAATCTCCTGTGTCCTATAAGGGACATATTCCCCAGGCACGGCAGTGTGAGTGTAAGTGTTAAACACCTGAGTAGCCGCATCTGCTGCCGGAAACGTCACCCATGAGTAGAAAGCCTCAAATGGGTAAGCAACCTCAGCACTCACCACCAAAATAACTGCCATGCCTTCCAAACCAATGTCATAAGCTTGCAAATTATTGCGTACCGCAATGCGACTATGTTGTGGAATATCAACGTTAGCCATAGACACACAGAGAAGTAAGGTACAATGTAAAACTACGTAGCACAACTGGGTAGTAATTCAAAAGGAAACCGTTTTGAAAGATTCAAGCTTGAAAAGACCTATGTAACTATAGGTAGGTTTGTCCGACACTACTGTTATCCGGAAACAATAGTGAAGGGGCTAAGGACTGATAGAAGTACTACTCAAGCGGCATGCAATAAGACCACCATCGTAAGGGTGCCATGTAGCAGGGATTCTGCTCCTACACAGAACTGTGCATAGAGACTTGGAACCTCAATGAATTAGGGTGTGCCAAAACTCGCCTTACTAGCCAAAATCCCCTCCCAGACTAGCAATCATTGACTCTTCCATAACCCCAATGATTAGACAACCCAGGACATGGAACTTAGATTACCTCAGGCAACGTGGAACACATGAACACTCTTTCGTTATACTCTCATACCAGTCCAAAACAGGGAGTAAAAGGAAACACGAGCAATTTTGAAATATTTATTTCTAATGCCGTGTTCTCATGCGCAGTATCTTAGCTAATACAAGCAGACATATCATAAGCAAAAAGATTATCAGCATAGTTACTATTCCATAAAATACAAAGGGAGAAAGCATGTTACAAATGCTAACTGAAACAGGTTTAGAATATACCTATATTTCACCCTCCCTTGCTAGTAGGTTATTTATATCTACAGAAGGTCTCATGGGATTACAAGGGCGGTCCCATACCTCTGGTCCTAGCAGAAATGGATCACATCAGTTTCTGCACCAGCTCTCTGCATGCAAATGTTCTCTAAGTGTGTGTGATCATGCCTACGCAGTGCATTATTAAACGCGCCAAAATCAGAGGAGGCCACAGCTGCATATATGTTATTTCTAGAACGTGCGCAGATCAGTTTGAACAACAACCACTGTGTTGAAATAACCTTGAAGGCCTCGGCACTCACTGTTCAGACAAAGCTTACCAAGCAAGACTGCTAATATAGAAAAACATATTATTCTCGTGTGAAACAAAACATTCTGTTAACTCTAAACATTTATAATAATGTGTGCTGTGTGCAAAGGCAGCTGAAAGGAAAAATGGCGTTTAAACTTCTAACAAGCTCATGTCAACTTAACACAGTGTAAAGGCAAAGCTCATTCCCATGACAAGATAGGCCGGTAGTGCTTCAGGTCGGTAGGGTCGGCCGTTGGTTTCTTGAGAAGGGGTATCACCTCTGCGTGTTTCCAGTCGTCGGGATCACAACACATGCCATTATAATGCCTATTCGAATTTAGTCTTATATAAGTCAGCTAGCCACAAAAGCATGGGACAGCTTTGCCACACTCAAAATTCATATTATCTCAAGAAATAAAGCACCCCATTACAAAACCTGTATATAAACTGCCTGCGCCAATCATACTTTGTTGAACCATATGGGTCAGCATCCCTTGAGGTACCCCTAGGAGTTCTCCCCAAATAAGTAATCATACTTTTCCTACAGGAAATTCACATTGGCTCACACATATTTTAAACACACTACGTCTCCCTACAAGCTCCATAAGAACTTGGACTGAATCAAGCAATATTTCCAACTGAGGCCACTCTGCCATCTTCAAGCCAATGCATTCCAATGGAGTAATAGACCAAAAAGTAATCATCCTTTCTCCCATGACGGATGTTAGTACTGGGATTCCCTAGTTGGCTGAGGTAGGTACCTTATGCCAAGCAGGGACTCTCACTTCCATGTCAGGGAAAGGAAGAGCACCTTCTAAGATAACCTCTGCTCACCCCCTTGGTAGCTTGGCACAAGCAACCAGGCTTATCTTCAAGGCAAATGTGTAATGTATTTGCAACCAGTGACCCAATGGTGACACCACAAAAGGACTCCACATGAGTTTCATATAAAAACAAGTATAAGTTTATATAAAAAGATATATGATGAGACCACACAATAAAAATCTAACATATGAGCATTTGTAATATACCTCCTGGCCAGTTATTAGGTCAGCCAGCTCTTATAAGTTCTGGCGGTATTGATGAGCAATTCTAGGTGATCCTATGCAGTCATAATGCTAGGCTATGCAGTTCGTAATGCTAGAATCAGGCATTTAGCAATGTACAAATATTGCAGTTCGTGATGAAAACGAATGCAATGCGTAATACAACCATCAGACAGTTTGTTATGCAGAAATAATGCAATGTGTATTGCAACAATCAAGTAGTTCGTTATGCAGAAATAATGCAATGCGTAATGCAACAATCACGTAGTTTGTTCTGCAAAGTAATGCAATGCGTACTACAACAATCAGGTAGTTCGTTCTGCAGAAATAATGCAATGAGTAATGCAACAATCAGGTAGTTTGTTCTGCAGAAATAATGCAATACGTAATACAACAATCAGGTAGTTCGTAATGCATAGTTAATGCAATGCGTAATACATGCCAGCACCGATCACGGTGCTTCAGACGGCCTCTCCGCCCCTCTTACTGACTGGCGGTCAGTTTTCGTCACTTAATACCCCCAACAAAGATCTGGTGTAAACCACAGTGCAGCTCCACGCTCCAGCCCCGGTACTGCCACTCCTTGGCACGTATGGGCTGCGACACATGCTGGGACAGAGGCTTGCGCTCCCAGAAGTGGAGAGGCTGAGAAAGTCTCTCTCAGAGCCCGCACCCTAACCCAGGTGCCAACACATGTTACCTAGGGGGTTTAACCTCGCTTTCCTCTCTGCCTCTCGCGACTTGGGCCTCCGATGCGACTGGGTTGATTCCAGGCCGATGACGATGATGAAGATCTCAGGCTGCAACAGGGCATATGTACACAGCGTCACTGAGACTTCCTTGAGCCTCGGGTGCGCACGGTCACAGGGCAATCCTCACGAAGGTCTCAGGCTGCACGAAGCACATGCACACACCGTCGCTGACATTCACTTGGACTTCTGGCGCCCCCGATCACAGGGCAATTCTTTCGAGGGTCTCAGGCTGCAAAAAGCACACGCACACAGTGTCCCGAGACTCACTTGAACTTCTGGTGCCCAGGATCACAGGGCAATTTTTCCGAGGGTCTCAGGGTGCAAAAAGCACACGCACACAGCGTAGCTGAGACACACTTGAACTTCTGGTGCCCACGATCACAGAGCAATTCTTCAGAGGGTCTTAGGCTGCAAAAAAACATGCACACAGCGTCGCTGAGACACACTTGAACTTCTGGTGTGCACGGTCACAGGGCAATGCTCACGAAGGGCTCAGGCTGCACGAAGCACACGCACACAGCATCGGTGATACTCGATTGGACTCCAGGTGCCCACGATCACAGAGCACGGCTTACGAAGGTCTCAGGCTGCAAAAAGCATACGCACACAGCATCGATGAGACACTTCTGGAAACTTTTGTGTACCTGAGTTTCCACAACAGGGAGCCAGCTCACCTCGGGCCCTTGGGGTTAAGTTACTTCAGGACACAGCACAGCAAGGTTCTTTCAAGCAGAGGAACACAGCACACAACAAAGTCCTTTTAGCCTCTTCCTTGGTTGAAGCAGCAAACTGCAGGCCAGAACCAAAACACACAGCATGGGTCAGTCCTTTCCTTTAATCTATTCAGCTGTTTCTTCCTTGGCAGAGGTTCCTCTTATTTATTTATTTTATTTTATTTTAAAGGTCTTATATCGCGCTGGCTAAACCCAAAGGCACCAGAGCGCTCTACATGAGTATCAGACCATAGTTGCAGGTTACATTGTTACAAAGGTTACACCGTTATTAGAGCTTGGCAGACATAGCTACATGTAAGGTCGAGACAAACAAAAAGGGCATACACGTAAGGGAAAAAGCAGGCAAGGGGAGAGATTCAGGGGAGGGGGTAGGAGCAGGGGAAGTAGACAGAGAATGGAAGAGGGAAAGAGGAGGGGAGGGTGAGAGACACAGCATGGAAAGAGGAGGGGGAGGGTGACGGGGACACAAACTGGTAGACAAGTCAAAGCTGCGTCCAAAGTCCAGTAAGCTGTGATCCCAGGGGAAGTGGTATCATTTCCCCATCTCTGTTGCAAGAGGCTCCCTATACACAGTGGCCTCTCTCAGAGGGGTCTCTGAGACTTCAAGGCCTACATACTGGATCCTTCCCCAAAAAGGGGAGAGGGAATGCTTTGGCAAGGGGTGCCATACCATACTTCTACTGTGAATGGCTCCCTTGGCGCTGTGGAATCTCTCAGCGGGTTCGCTGAGACTCCAGAGTATAAATATTGGATCTTTCCCCAACAAGGCGAGAAGGAGTCCTTAGTCAAAGGGCACAAAAGGACAGAGGGCTAGGCGGTGTAGCAGGCAAGGGGAGAGATTCAGGTGAGAGGGGATAGGAGCAAAGGAAGTAGACAAAGTAAGAAAGAGTACTAAATGGGAACAGACAGCATCAGTTAGGGGGACAGACTGTTTTCTCTCTGTGGCCATGAGTTTGCCCCATCTCTAAGGTAAAAACCTAGCATAGGCCATTCCAGAAGCTTTGCCATACAGGACATGAAGCACACAGTTTGTAATTCGATTTTTTTTTTCACAATCCACAGAAGTTTATAGTACACTGCACATCAGCAATCCAGATGTTTTCATATTTTCTTGGGTGCAGAGGATGATGCTCAGAACTAACAGTGTTTAACCCGTTCATCATCCAGGGGAGATAGTTCAGAATCATGAGGCTGAGGGAGAAGATCATGAACGCAATGAAGGTCAACTTGTGGACCGCAGGGTTCTCTTTAGAGGACACGTATGTCAGAGGGAGCAAGCATAGGTTCTCCAGGACATTCAGAATGAAGATAAAAGAGCACAAGATGTGGTAAGTGATGGTGTGCGCTGTGCCGCCCATTTCTGAGGCCAGCGCGTCTAAGATTGTTATTGTCAGGTTCTGCGGCATCGGTGGTGCGCGGCTATCGGTAAAAACGGGCCGCCGGCATGAAAAAACTACATTTCCCGGCATGCCGTGTATACGTCACGCAACAACGTGAGATGCGCGCGCAGACCGGGAAATAAAGGGCTGCTGCAAGCGGCGGTGAAACGCCGATAATTCGTTACTGTGGAGGCGTTTGGAACAGGAACAGTTAGCGGTAGGAACTCTGACTTGTTTCCCAAGTCCTCCGAGACCGTGAGTAGCTGTTCTCGTGTGGGTGTGAGGCGTTGGTTCCACCGATCCCAACAGCACACCCAGTCTGCTGTATTCGTCTTGGTTGGTTCTCTCGGCTGAGAGAAACACGGGTATCTCTGACATTCAGAGGAGATACCAAAGGGCTTGTTTGGGCAATTTCGGCCACAGGGATAGAGACCCTTGTGGGTGTGTGGCCATACCCCGCTAACTCTACTTTGGCCCAATGTTGTATATATCTGGTACTTTGTTTCAAAGATAAGAAGAGGGTGCGATAGGACTCATACTGGTGAGAGTAACACTGAGCCTCGCAATCCAACTGAATGAAGCCTGGGCACTCAGAACTATTGTGTGTTCGAGCTTAGAGGGGGAAGATAATCAATTGTGTGAAGTAATCATAAGGTGCAAACACGAAGGAACTTTCCCTCCTGCATCGTCTGTGTGGATTCCTTTTGCATGCAGGGTTCATTATTATTTACTTATCTCATTTATTCAGGAGACATGAGGGGTATTGAAGTATTGGAACTGTGAAGTACCCATACAAAGGGATATGATGCATAATAACCGGTATGTGTATTATAACACCACAAACGCCAGCATAGAATTGCTTGTACCTATCAGAGGGCATTGAATGTGTATTGTTTTGTTTTCACAGCTGGGTATAGTTCCTAATACCTCCTCAAGCAACTGTCTCCATTGGATTTGGTCCTTTGTATTTTCCTTTACAGGTATAGACTCATCACATGTGGGTGTTTTCTTTTACGGGATAGAAAGAAGGTGACAAATCTAGGTTAAGGGAGGTAGGGTAATCTAAATCCCTGTTCTTTGTCGTTACAGATCTCCCTCCCCGCTGTCCCCTTCCTTTCCCGCGCCCCGATGGACTACCTCGTTTGTCTGTATCATTGTATTTGGACTCTGGGGTAGTTCATAGGGGACGGGTATTGGACTCTCAGCACAGCCCCGAAGAAGCCGGAAAGCAGAGCCTGATAGAATTATCGGCCCAAGAATTTTGCCTCTTCTTGGCTGTGCTGGGAGCCTGCCATGACTACCTTAGAGGATGTCATGGCTGCTTTGGCCTTAGTCCAAGTGGAGCTGGCAGCTTCCAATAGAGAGGTAGCTGCCTTGCGGGCTGAGAATGCACAATTACGAGCCAGGGTGGATCGTTTGCCCACAACTACTGCAGCGCCAGGGGCAACGAGTGGCTCATCCCCTGCTACCTCCGTGGTGGTGGAAATGCCTGCACAAATCCCTCTAGCTCCACCTGAACGATTCTATGGGGATAACAAAAGGGTACAAGTATTTATGACGCAGGTTTAGTTGCACTTCATGTGTAAGCCTAAGATGTTTGCTACGCACCAAGCGAGGGTTGCTTTCCTTATTTCGTATCTAGGGGGGGAAGCAGCACAATGGGCGGTTCCAATAGTTAGACGGTATGACCCACTCTTATATCATTGTGACAATTTCCGGGAGGAATTTGAGAAAACGTTTGATAGGAGAGCTGAAACCTTCACGGCAGACAGGGAGTTGTTAAAACTCAAACAGGGAGATGCTGATCTGGTTACCTATCTAAACAATTTCAGGAGACTAGTGGCCGAAACGGATTGGCCCGAAGCCAAGAGAACAGCCTTATTCTATCAAGGCCTTAGTGAAGAAATGAAAGATGTTCTGGCCCACATCGACCCACAACCCCGCACATGCTCCGCCCTAATAGATCTCGCCCTACGCTTGGACCATCGAATGAAGGAACGGAAAGGGGAGCATAAGAAGAAAGAACGAGCTGTTATGCCATATGAACAGGCGAGTAGTGGAGACAAAACGGCTACTTCCACAGAACCTATGGATATAGGAGCGGTGCGAGCCTCTTTAACCGCCAGTGAAAGGGAACACAGGCGCAAACAAGGACTGTGCTTATATTGTGGGAAAAAAGGACACTACCTACGTGAATGCCCGGTAAAACCAAAAGGTAACCGGTTTCGGGGAGGACAAAACCTTGCAGGAATCACAGACAAGGAGACGGAAAACTCCAAAGCTTGATGGTAGATGAAGGGAGACCCTCAAGCACACATATCATCCCTTCCTTCACCCCGAAAACAGTTGATGAGAGGAATCACCTCTTTTTGGACATGACTATGTTGATTGATGAGGTGAAGCAAGACATCCAAGTGATGGTTGATACGGGGGCTACCGGATGTTTCATGGATATTGCCGAAGCCCGCCGATTGGGAGTGCAACTAGTCCCCAAAGAAAGACCCGAAACAGTCTACGCGGTCGATGGGAACGAACTGCAAGCAGGACCCATAAAATACCATACTCTGGAGTATGAGGTTACTCATGATCACACCCACCATGAACACCTGGCGTTTAACATCATAGAAGCCCCACAATATGGGATCATATTAGGACTTCCATGGTTACAAAAACACGATCCTGAGATAAGATGGACCAGAAAAACAATCCAGTTTCTTTCTCCCTATTGCCTGGAACACTGTCTCTCGAGGGTCTGGAGCCCGGCACAAACATTAGCGTCTCTGCAAACGATAGCCACAGCAGCGGAAAAAGAAGTGTCCCTTCCCCATTGTTACGCAGAGTATGGAGCGGTATTCAGTGATAAGGAAGCTGAGGTACTTCCACCACATCGGTCGTATGACTGCCGCATCGACCTCCTCCCTGGCTCTGAAATCCCCAACGGGAGAATTTATGCTCTTACTCTACCCGAAAATGACACATTGCGAGCCTATCTGGATAAGTATCTGGCTCTTGGATACATAAGACCGTCTCGATCCCCTGCAGCGTCTCCGTTGTTTTTCATACCGAAGGCTAATGGTGAAAAAAGGTGCTGCATCGACTACAGAGCGTTGAATTCCATCACCGTGAAAAATCAATATCCGTTACCCTTGATTCCGGTGTTGCTGGAACAGGTCCGTGCCGCGCGCATATACACGAAGCTAGATTTGCGTGGTGCATATCACCTTGTTCGCATTAGACGGGGTGATGAGTGGAAGACGGCATTTACGACGCGGTACGGGCTCTATGAGTATTTGGTCAGGCCCTTTGGGCTCTGTAATGCCCCGGCCGCATTTCAATTTTTCCTAAACGAAGTGCTTCGCGAATATCTGGATCATCATATAGTTGTTTATATTGACGACATTCTCATCTATTCGAATTCAACCGAGGAACACGTGACACATGTGAAATCCGTGTTGCAAGCGCTACTGAAACATCATCTATTTTGCAAAATCACCAAGTGTGAATTCCATGTGACGACAGTGGAATTTCTTGGGGTAATGCTTACTCCATTGGGGCAGGTGATGGCTGAGAGAAAGGTGCAGGCTATCGTGGGGTGGCCTCGTCCAAACAACGTCAAAGACATCCAGAGCCTGTTGGGGTTTGCCAACTTTTACAGGCGGTTTATATCCGGATTCTCTGGAGTGGTTTCACCACTCACTCGGCTCACGAAAAAGAACGTACGGTTTGTGTGGGATGATGAAGCACAAACCGCTTTTGACATGCTAAAGACTGCTTTCGCCACCGCACCGGTATTGACCCATGCCAATCCCGACATCCCTTTCATCGTTGAGGCGGATGCGTCTGAAATAGCTCTGGGGGCTGTGTTATCGCAAAAAGATGTCTCTACCGGCTCGCTTCATCCTATAGCCTACATGTCGCGTAAGCTCAGTTCCGCGGAAATAAACTATACGATCGCGGAAAAGGAGCTGTTAGCCATTCGAGATGCATTCGTGGAATGGAGACACTGGCTAATGGGAGCTAAGCATCTGGTCACGGTCTATACCGACCATCGAAATTTGCAGTTTCTAAGGGCCGCCAGACATCTGTCTCCCCGACAACTCCGATGGATGATGTTCTTCAAGGAGTTCTGCTTTGTTGTTACATTCCGGCCTGGTTCTAACAATAGAAAGGCGGACGCGCTAACAAGAAGAGAAGATCTCTTGCTTCCCTCAGAGAAACCTATCCGGTCTATCGTAGAACCGGCCAACGTCATAGGAGTGACACACACCAACGATTTTTTGTTAGGAGTCAGGAGAGGAGTACAGACCTGTGTTTGGCGCACATGGCTTAGACACCATCCGGAATGGAAGATGAACAATGGCATACCTATGAAAGGAAAGCAGGTCTTAGTACCCACGAATACATTGCGCAAAACAGTGTTCTCCTGGTGCCACGAAGTCCCAAGTGCCGGACACATGGGTTTTATCAAAACGCTGGAGAAAACCCAGAGACAATTCTGGTGGCCTTCCATCAGACCTGATTTGAGCCGATGGGTGGCGGAATGTGTCACCTGCAATCGGATGAAAACGGACAGACAAAGACCTCAGGGCTTACTGCAACCTCTGCCCACTCCGGAGTATCCGTGGGAGTGGTTTTCAGTAGACTTCATAGTGGGACTTCCGAAAGACCAAGGCAAAACTGCCATTATAGTGGTTGTGGACTTCCTGACTAAAATGGGCCATTTCATCGCCTGCACCCAGGTGCCCACTGCGGGCCAATTGGCTAATTTACTCCTTGTGAACATTGTACGGCTACACGGCCTTCCCAGGGACATTGTATCCGATCGAGGGGCCCAATTTACTGCCCGATTCTGGAAAACTTGGTGTACAGCATTGCGCATAACTTCTTCGGTGTCCACCAGTTTCCATCCACAATCGGATGGACAGACGGAGAGACTGAATCAATCCCTGAAACAATATCTCCGATGTTATGTGCAGGAAAGCAGTGACTCTTGGGTGAATTGGCTGTGGGTGGCGGAAGTGGCCTATAACAGCAGACAACATGCATCCACCCAACACACACCATTCTTTTGCTCATATGGGCATCACCCTAGATTCACCCCTATGCTGTTACCGAATGACAATGTGAAGCTGCCAGAGGTGAGGGACAGATTGTTGCGGGTACGCAAACTGCTTTTGGATACGCGCAGGAATCTGGCACAGGCCAAAGCAAGATACAAACACCAAGCCGACAAACGTCGGAGACCCAATCCGGTGTATAGAAAGGGGGACTTGGTGTGGTTGTCCACCAAACACATCAAGTTCAGGAAACATAGCGTGTTCAATCCCCGGTTTATTGGGCCTTACCGGGTGTTGGGGCATGTTAATCCGGTGGCTGTTCGGCTGCGTTTACCTGCGCAGTTGCGCATTCATCCTGTCTTCCACGTTTCCCTCTTGAAGCCCTTCAGGTGTCCTGTTCGTAGGGCTCCTTTGCCTATCTGGGTACAGCAGGATAGTGAGTATGAGGTGAAACGTATCTTGGACTCCAGATGGGTGAGGGGTCGACTGCAGTATCTGCTCTCCTGGAAGGGGTATGGTCCGGAGGAAGATTCCTGGGAGCCTGCGGGGGCTGTTCGGGCTCCCCGGTTGGGGGCCAAGTTTCACCGTTTGTTTCCGGGGAAGCCGCGGGTGGGGTCAACCCCCCTTGTGAAGGGGGATGTACTGTCAGGTTCTGCGGCATCGGTGGTGCGCCGCTATCGGTAAAAACGGGCCGCCGGCACGAAAAAACTACATTTCCCGGCATGCCATGTATACGTCACGCAACAACGTGAGATGCGCGCGCAGACCGGGAAATAAAGGGCTGCTGCAAGCGGCGGTGAAACGCCGATAATTCGTTACTGTGGAGGCGTTTGGAACAGGAACAGTTAGCGGTAGGAACTCTGACTTGTTTCCCAAGTCCTCCGAGACCGTGAGTAGCTGTTCTCATGTGGGTGTGAGGCGTTGGTTCCACCGATCCCAACAGCACACCCAGTCTGCTGTATTCGTCTTGGTTGGTTCTCTCGGCTGAGAGAAACACGGGTATCTCTGACATTCAGAGGAGATACCAAAAGGCTTGTTTGGGCAATTTCGGCCACAGGGATAGAGACCCTTGTGGGTGTGTGGCCATACCCCGCTAACTCTACTTTGGCCCAATGTTGTATATATCTGGTACTTTGTTTCAAAGATAAGAAGAGGGTGCGATAGGACTCATACTGGTGAGAGTAACACTGAGCCTCGCAATCCAACTGAATGAAGCCTGGGCACTCAGAACTATTGTGTGTTCGAGCTTAGAGGGGGAAGATAATCCATTGTGTGAAGTAATCATAAGGTGCAAACACGAAGGAACTTTCCCTCCTGCATCGTCTGTGTGGATTCCTTTTGCATGCAGGGTTCATTATTATTTACTTATCTCGTTTATTCAGGAGACATGAGGGGTATTTAAGTATTGGAACTGTGAAGTACCCATACAAAGGGATATGATGCATAATAACCGATATGTGTATTATAACACCACAAACGCCAGCATAGAATTGCTTGTACCTATCAGAGGACATTGAATGTGTATTGTTTTGTTTTCACAGCTGGGTATAGTTCCTAATACCTCCTCAAGCAACTGTCTCCATTGGATTTGGTCCTTTGTATTTTCCTTTACATGTATAGACTCATCACATGTGGGTGTTTTCTTTTACGGGATAGAAAGAAGGTGACAAATCTAGGTTAAGGGAGGTAGGGTAATCTAAATCCCTGTTCTTTGTCGTTACAGATCTCCCTCCCCGCTGTCCCCTTCCTTTCCCGCGCCCCGCTGGACTACCTCGGTTGTCTGTATCATTGTATTTGGACTCTGGGGTAGTTCATAGGGGACGGGTATTGGGCTCTCAGCACAGCCCCGAAGAAGCCGGAAAGCAGAGCCTGATAGTTATTCCCTAGTTTCCAGGGAGAGGGTAGGAGTGCTGGAGGGTCCGTTGAGATTTCCGATGATTAGTGGTTAGGGGCGGGCAGCCACCATCTTGTGGACAGGCCCCCGGTATTGGTGGTGTGATCATGTGTGCTGCGCCTCCTGTTTCTGAGGCCAGCGCAACTAGGCTAAGTTGTTGACCGGTTCGGAGATGAGTAGAAGTCTGACAAAGGTGGAAATAGTTTAGGGGGTTGTTCTGTAGGAGGGAAATAGATTAGGGGTCAGATGCCACCATCTTAGGGTCAGGCAGGCGGTAGTGAGCATCACGTCTCCCGTTACTGCGAATACGTGTCCGTTGAGATAATTCATCAAATCTCAGGTGATATCAGAGCGCTTAACATAAGGTTCCACAAAATAACAAAGTACATTAGAATCATGATACCACAGTAACGAAAAACATTTCCAGAATAGGGAAGACGATAAAAATGGAAAGTAAAAGGATAATGGCGTAGGGTAGGGGGGTAAGAGGGAGATAGGACAGAGAAATGTAGGAATGTCTGCCCAAAGACCGGCTAGGTAGGTGACAACAGAGGGGGAAGTCCAAAGCCCATCTCCTCTTAAGCTATCAGGTAGCTCCACCGGACATCGGCCATAAAGCAAAGTCTCAGCGGGAAGACATTCAAAAAGCAAGGAGAACTGGATTGTAGAGGGGAAAGGGTAGGGTCAAAAGGTAGGAGGTAGAGAACGACGGTGAGACGAATGAAAGTCTGCCCAAAGTCTGGCTGGGTAGGTGAGGGCAGAGGGGAAATTACATAGCCCATCTCCTCTATAGCTATCGCATAGCTCCACCAGGCATCGGCCAAAAGGCTAGGTCTCAACGGTCAGGGGAAAGATCACAGGTTCAATGGTTAGGTGAGTAGACCGGATGGGGGTTAGGATCAAGTTCTGTTCAGAGTCCCGTTTTTGTCTCCGGGTAGTAGCACAGCTTGGAAGGGACCAATGTGGCAGCCATATTAGGGTCAGGTAAGGGATTGAGTCTTTAGTGTAGTATTCATCCGGCACCAATTTTGATCTTTCTCCGAGAGTTGGAGGGGGGGTGCTTGTTGTGCAATGGTGCAGCATAAGGACAGGGCCAGTGCTCGTTTGACTCCCAGAGAGGGGAATATTTCAGAATTGGACCTGCCCGGGGGAGAGACATCCGCCATATTAGGATCAGGCGGGGCACCTCGGTGATCCCTCTAGGTTGCTTAAAAAGAGAATCCAGGGCTATCCTTCAAATCGGAGTTGTTGCTACTGATTCAGTCTCATTAGCAGCCTCAGCATTGTAGATGCTAATGGGGCCCAATAGTGAGAGGGTTATTGCTTTGGGTCCCTGGCGAGTGTCTTCCATAGGTGCCATTTTGGGTACAGGAATGTTACCGAAGGGTTCTTTGGATAATACAAATTACGTTGCCCTAATAGTCATAGAGGACAGTGTCGAGAGCCCCCCAACCTCCCCGTGCACTTCAAATGAAGCTCTCAGCGCTCTCTGCGATATCACCAATGACCCTGCTCACCGTCTTACAACTCATGGTGAGTGTCAGCAGTGGCGGGCGGGATCCTCCTGGGATCGATGTTATCTTCACCGCGGGAAGGGTGCGCCTCATCCGTCCCGGCCAGCTTCTCTATCCACCTCATCTGAGTTACTCCTAGGTGTTTGCTGCTCTCACTGGGAGCGAGGGTGCAGATCATTTACTGCACCGCTGACTCTGTGTAGAAGAGCCCGGAAGTACCGATTTTGTCGTCTGCTCTGAAAATCTCAGCGATGATCGATCATCGGAGAAAGGTAAGTTTAAGCTCCAGGGAAACCACTTGCATTCCGGTAGCGGGATCATTGCTCTAAGAGGAAAAGCAATGCGGCGGAGTGCAGCTCTGGGCGAGTGACAGAGGGTTGACTATAGAGCAGCAGCTCTGAGCGGCCATCTCAGCTAGGTGCTAGTAGCAAAGTAGATTTCAGTCCTGTTCAGTCTTGCACAGTCCAATTGCAACATTCAGGGGTTTCAGCTCTCATAGTTATACCCCTAAATGTCTTTGAAGTCTTTGTGTTCACGGGGGCACTGACCCCTGTCCAAACCAGTTCTGAGTGTCTCCCTGCCAATGACACCTTCTTCTGTTGATAATGGGGGTCTGGATCCTTAATCACTCAGCAGGGGATGGAGCCATTGTTTTATGGCTGCCACCCAGGCCTCTTCACCTCTAGGGGCTACTCCTCCCCTACATTCCAAATGCAGGTCAGCCTGTTGCTGTCACACCTCCTCCCCTGGGTCAAGACATTCCCCAGATCCTATCACTTTCAGATCCAGACAGTCAATCCACAACCAGTCAGAACCACACAGAAATGTTAAAGCACAAAAAATCAGCCACTTCTAATAGAGTGGTTTCTAAACACACAATGCAAACACCACCTTCACAAAAAGATGTGTTATTGAATTGTGAGGTCAGGCATACTAAACTTCACCTCTCCATCTTAAGCCTTTGGGAAGATAGGCTGGAAACATATTACACAGCCTCCCAATTCTAACCTATGGGCAAGAAGGCCTTTCAACAGTAAAAAAACGAAATGGAGATTATTTCACTGTCAGGAAATGGTACACACCTCAGTACATGTCCTACCTTTCACATACACTGCACCCTGTCCAGGGGGCACCTTAGACCTGCCATAGGGGTGTCTGATGTACATAGAAAAGGAAGGGTAAGGTCTGGCAAGTGGGTGCACTTGTCAGAACAACATGGCAGTTTATCAAACTGCGCGCAGAGTCTGTAGTGGCAGGCCTGAATTCCTCTTTAAGCTACTGGGCTGTGTGGCCCAATTAATGCTGCAGGCCCACTAGTAGCATTTGCATTACTAGCCCTGGCACACATAGTGCACTTTACTAGGGACTTTACTAGTAAGGCAAACATACCAATCATTGTCAACCAATTAACATTTCACTTTACACAGGGAGCACTTGCACTTTGACACTGATCAGCAGTGGCAAAGTGCCCAAAGCATCTAAGTTGGCAACACCATGTCAGAAAAAAGGTCTAAGGGGAAAGCCAAAAGTTTAGGGAACTTTATCCAAAAAGGGCCAAGTCCAACAACGATTAACTTGGCTCACCAATTTTCATATTGATCCTAATAAACAGCGCACCCCTCTATACTACCTATATGTAAATTGCCTGAGTAAGACAAATGTGTCCCAACAAGTGGCACCAAACTGGTTCCCCTCACCTCAATGCATTCCTATGGAGTTACATCTGAATAGGTAATTGTAGTTCCCTTAAAGGAAAAACACATTGGTTCACAAATATGTATGGTGTTTTTAAATAACACTCTCAAACAAAAAGGAGGTACCTTTAGAACCAATAAGGGACAGGGTATGTACAGTAAATTACAACAAGAGCACGTCCCAAACAAAGACCCCCAAAATTTGTGTGAGCCAAGTTACCGTCTGCCACAAAATAACTGTGGGAGACAGTTGTCTACTATTAACTAGAATAGGTACAAATTGATGCAGTCCTGCAAACCCAAAATACAGAGGATATAAACAATCGTCAGTGGAACAAAAACTGTGAGTTAAAAATATGAAGAACAATTCATTAAAAACATGTGAAATGTATTAAAACGTTACACAATCCAAGACATTATCTTAGTATCAATACATAGATCAACAAATTCATAAAAAACAATCATAAAAAACCCAAAAAAGTCGACAGGGCGTTTCGGTGCTTTAAAAGGATGAGACACCTTCTTCAGGATGGTTTTTATCTCTAAAAAGAAATACCATAATTATAAACCACATCATTCACAGAGTTCCAACTGGCCCTAACATTTTTATTACAATCAATTTTTTAAAATCAATATTTTGAAAGTTTGCAGGAAAAGCGAGAATTATAGCATTTTAAATCCCTATTTTGACTAACACAACCATTATCAAAAAGGTGAAAAATGACTTTTTAAATCAATCATCTTCGTGTTATCAGTCCCAAACTTGGACAACAGGTGATATGAACATACCTCAATTCTTTAGAGACTAGGGTGAAAGTTACACACAGCAGTAGAGAGTGTATGACACCCTGTTTGTCTTTTTCTGTTAGATCGTTAGCAACGGAAGTAATCTGAAAATCCAAGTTTCCTGTTTCATAGTGGTTTGATTTTAACCACACAGTCGCTTGGGATCCTAAAAATGATTACTATCCCATTTATAATTGTCCGTATGTTTATTGTAAGAGTGATTTTCGTCTAAATTAATTTGCAGGCCTATTGTCCATGGAAATAAAAACCAGAACCAGTAAGGACGTAAAGGAATAAAGCCTCTGTGTTTTCCAATGATTTGGAAGTTTGTTATTTGCAAGACTACACGATGGGAACATATTAACAGATGCCCTAACAGGTACTCAGTAGTTATATAAATTGCGAGATTGACTTTCTCAAAAGACTCCAGGTCACTAACAATCTTTTAACAAATATCATGTATTTCTGTCTCCCTAGAGGGACAAAATTGAATTGATATTGATGCCATTAAACGGTGGTCACCCAGGGTACAGTCTTAATTTTTAAACAAGGAAAACTTCATTCACAGATAGGACTCGACTTGGGGTCCGTTATATGACCAAATGTTTTCATTTTAACTCTGTATGGACAATACTTAATAGGAACTGTACTGTACTGTATTGGGCTTGTCTGCAAGCGCTGGGACGCCTCGTTGTTGGGGTAGCCATGCGCTATATAAGCATTGTATAACATAACATAACATAACATTCCGTACTACAGGTGGATGTTTAATAGACTCACACCATCCTCGTATCTCGAATTGTAATGACCAGGGTGTCATACACTCTCTACTGCTGTGTGTAACTTTCACCCTAGTCTCTAAAGAATTGAGGTATGTTCATATCACCTGTTGTCCAAGTTTGGGACTGATAACACGAAGATGATTGATTTAAAAAGTCATTTTTCACCTTTTTGATAATGGTTGTGTTAGTCAAAATAGGGATTTAAAATGCTATAATTCTCGCTTTTCCTGCAAACTTTCAAAATATTGATTATAAAAAATTGATTGTAATAAAAATGTTAGGGCCAGTTGGAACTCTGTGAATGATGTGGTTTATAATTATTGTATTTCTTTTTAGAGATAAAAACCGTCCTGAAGAAGGTGTCTCATCCTTTTAAAGCACCGAAACGCCGCGTCAACTTTTTGGGGTTTTTTATGATTGTTTTTTATGAATTTGTTGATCTATGTATTGATACTAAGATAATGTGCATGATAATGATAAATTGCATTTGTTTCCCTCTGAGGCGGAAAGCCGGAGGTCTGTTTGTGCTCCCTTGCACCTCTGCCACAGTTCAAATTGGTAAAAACGATTGAGACACGAATTGCTTTTATTACTTTGTACATATTTTAATTGGAGCGTTTTTACAGTACTGTCTTCTCTGAGGCGAGATTACTTCGCCGAGGCTCGAACTTCCCTCCACAGCGCCGCTGTATCCAGGCGCAGGGAAGCTTTGCACTTTACTTGGCCGCCATCTTCCATTGGGAAGGCTGGCCGAAAGCTCTGCGCCCCTCCCGCCCTCCCAGGGTATTTAACAAGCGTCTTTAGCAATCCTCAGTAATTGCATTTGTTTCCCTCTGAGGCAGAAAGCCGGAGGTCTGTTTGTGCTCCCTTGCACCTCTGCCACAATTCAAATTGGTAAAAACGATTGAGACACGAATTGCTTTTATTACTTTGTACATATTTTAATTGGAGCGTTTTTACAGTACTGTCTTCTCTGAGGCGAGATTACTTCGCCGAGGCTCGAACTTCCCTCCACAGCGCCGCTGTATCCAGGCGCAGGGAAGCTTTGCACTTTACTTGGCCGCCATCTTCCATTGGGAAGGCTGGCCGAGAGCTCTGCGCCCCTCCCGCCCTCCCAGGGTATTTAACAAGCGTCTTTAGCAATCCTCAGTAATTGCATTTGTTTCCCTCTGAGGCGGAAAGCCGGAGGTCTGTTTGTGCTCCCTTGCACCTCTGCCACAATTCAAATTGGTAAAAACGATTGAGACACGAATTGCTTTTATTACTTTGTACATATTTTAATTGGAGCGTTTTTACAGTACTGTCTTCTCTGAGGCGAGATTACTTCGCCGAGGCTCGAACTTCCCTCCACAGCGCCGCTGTATCCAGGCACAGGGAAGCTTTGCACTTTACTTGGCCGCCATCTTCCATTGGGAAGGCTGGCCGAGAGCTCTGCGCCCCTCCCGCCCTCCCAGGGTATTTAACAAGCGTCTTTAGCAATCCTCAGTAATTGCATTTGTTTCCCTCTGAGGCGGAAAGCCGGAGGTCTGTTTGTGCTCCCTTGCACCTCTGCCACAATTCAAATTGGTAAAAACGATTGAGACACGAATTGCTTTTATTACTTTGTACATATTTTAATTGGAGCGTTTTTACAGTACTGTCTTCTCTGAGGCGAGATTACTTCGCCGAGGCTCGAACTTCCCTCCACAGCGCCGCTGTATCCAGGCGCAGGGAAGCTTTGCACTTTACTTGGCCGTCATCTTCCATTGGGAAGGCTGGCCGAGAGCTCTGCGCCCCTCCCGCCCTCCCAGGGTATTTAACAAGCGTCTTTAGCAATCCTCAGTAATTGCATTTGTTTCCCTCTGAGGCGGAAAGCCGGAGGTCTGTTTGTGCTCCCTTGCACCTCTGCCACAATTCAAATTGGTAAAAACGATTGAGACACGAATTGCTTTTATTACTTTGTACATATTTTAATTGGAGCGTTTTTACAGTACTGTCTTCTCTGAGGCGAGATTACTTCGCCGAGGCTCGAACTTCCCTCCACAGCGCCGCTGTATCCAGGCGCAGGGAAGCTTTGCACTTTACTTGGCCGCCATCTTCCATTGGGAAGGCTGGCCGAGAGCTCTGCGCCCCTCCCGCCCTCCCAGGGTATTTAACAAGCGTCTTTAGCAATCCTCAGTAATTGCATTTGTTTCCCTCTGAGGCGGAAAGCCGGAGGTCTGTTTGTGCTCCCTTGCACCTCTGCCACAATTCAAATTGGTAAAAACGATTGAGACACGAATTGCTTTTATTACTTTGTACATATTTTAATTGGAGCGTTTTTACAGTACTGTATTCTCTGAGGCGAGATTACTTCGCCGAGGCTCGAACTTCCCTCCACAGCGCCGCTGTATCCAGGCGCAGGGAAGCTTTGCACTTTACTTGGCCGCCATCTTCCATTGGGAAGGCTGGCCGAGAGTTCTGCGCCCCTCCCACCCTCCTCCCGTCCCGCCCAAAGTATGAATAAAAACAACACCACCGCCCGTCCGCGCAGCGGGCGCGCCGGCGGCGCGCCAAAGGCGCGCCAAAGGCGAGCCCGTCTGCGCCCGTCCGCGCCGGGACCGGGCCTAGGGCCATAACCCCTGCCTCTCGCCTCTCTTACACCCGTAACGCACTTCTGGAGATTTGTCCATCCCACGCCCCGTTGTGCACTAAACTCGATGTTTCCCTCATGCAGCCGGCACCACACATACAATGTTCACACTGTAATATTCCGTTAGTGTTTATCAACCCAACCATGGATGTTAAATCCTTCACTACTGAGGCCGACACGTATGTCTCCATGGCACTCATTAACGCGCGCTCCCTGGGTAAACACTGCCAAGATATAGCTGACCTCATTAGTGACTTTAATCTAGATATGCTCTATATTACAGAGACATGGTCCGATGAGGCATCTGCCCCTGACTATGTCACGGCAGTCCCCCCAGGTTATAATGCCTACCGACAGGACAGGCCCATAGGAAAAGGAGGAGGGATAGCCATAATAGCGAGAGAATATTTCAAAGTCCGCTGCTCGCCTATTCCTATCAACTCATGCAAAGCCATGCTTTTTGATATAAAACTGTCCCCCACCTATAACTTCAAGGGAACACTGATTTACAGACCCCCGGGGACAAGATCTGCGTTTCTCGCAAATCTTAGCAATATCACTGAGTCTATAGCATCAGAAGACTCTACCACGATAATGGGAGATTTCAATTTCTACCTAGAGCTTCTCAGTGATAAGGATACCACAACCCTCGTATCCGACCTAGACATAATGGGCCTCAGACAACTGGTTACAACTCCTACTCATCAGGCAGGCCACACGCTGGACGGAATCTTTACGAATGTGGAAGGACTGTGTATCACCTCAGTTCTCCCTATGACCTGGACAGACCACTCAGTCATCTTTAGCAGACTTACCATCAAAGGTCCACAGAGAACAAAAGCGGCCCCTGCGAAAAAGGGCACGTTTAAAGCATGGAAGGACATTAATCCCAATGACTTAACGTTGCTACTCAACACTACAACCCCGGAATTATCCACCGACCCCACTACCGCAACCAACCAATTCCAAAAATGGTTGGGTGAAGCTACGACTCAGCTGGCACCCACCAAATCAATATCCAAAAATAGAAATGCGCCTAAAGCTCAGTGGTATACGGCAGAACTAAATATTCAAAAACAATTAACCAGGAACAGGGAAAGACACTGGCGAAGAACTTATGATAGCGAAAACAAGGAAAGATATAAGAAAGCTCTGGCTAAATATAAAACTATGATAATAGCAGCAAAAAAAGATTTTTTCACACGCCACATAGAAACTGCTAAAAATTCTAGCAAACAGCTATATCACATTGCCAAAACCCTTGCTGGCAATGCCCCAGATCTTAACCCACCCCCATCGCAAACACTATGTGATGCTTTATCGGAGTTCTTTTTTGCAAAAGTCAACGACATCTATCAAGCCTTCAACTTAGACCAGGCTAGTAGTAGTGTTACTACCCCCATGATCACTCCCAAAACCACCATGACCTGCTTTAGCCCCCTTACCACTGACCAAATTAAGGGCATAGTAACAACGATTAAAGCTGGATCAGCCCTGGATCCATGTCCAACTTCCGTACTCACCACGGTGCCAGATACAGTAATCCCAATTATCACCACGGTCTGTAATACAATTCTGGCAACTGGATCTTACCCTGATCCACTAAAAAACACTTTGATCAAGCCTCTGCTTAAGAAGCCTGGTCTAGGTAAAGGGGAACTAAAAAACTACCGCCCGATAGCAAGTCTCCCCTTTCTAGCCAAGGTTGTAGAAAAGGCTATGAACCAGCAGCTATCAGCCTACATAGAAAACAACAATCTGCTAGATGATACGCAGTTCGGTTTCCGCAAACATCATGGAACAGAAACCGCCCTCATTAAAGCAGCTGATGACATAAGAGTCATCCGTGATCAAGGAGGAACTGCATTGCTAGTTCTCCTAGACTTGTCAGCTGCTTTCGACACGGTTGACCATAAGATCTTGGTCGACCGTGTCGAGAGGATGGGCATTACGCTCATGGCTAGGGACTTACTTGCTTCCTTCCTGGCCAACAGAACTCAGGCGGTCACAGTGGGCCCTTTCCAGTCGGCTGACCTGTCGTTACCGTGCGGGGTACCCCAAGGCTCATCCCTAAGTCCGACACTATTTAATATATATGTGTCGGACCTTGCTAGTGTCATCAAAGCACATGGGATGGGCCTAACCTCATACGCTGACGACACTCAGTTGGTGCTGGCTATAAAGGGCGATGGACAGAGGGTGGCAGAGAGATTCCAAAGTGGGATGATTGCTATTGGCGAGTGGATGGCAAAGAATTGCCTAAAGCTTAACTCCGATAAAACGGAGGTGGTCATCTTTGGCAATCTCTCCCCAGCTTGGTCGGCAACCTGGTGGCCATCGGCCTTAGGCACACCTCCCAGCCCCACGGTCAAAGTCAGAAACCTAGGGGTTACTTTCGATGACCAGCTTAACTTTATGGCCCATGCAAACAAGGTGGCAGCTAACGCCCATTTCAAGCTTAGGATGGTAAGGAAAATCACACCTTATCTACCAGACTCAGCAGCAAAAATCTTAGTCACCTCCCTAGTGCTTACATCGCTAGATTACTGCAACGGTCTGCTGCTCAATGCTCAGAGCTGAGTTACCAAAATACTACAGACCGTGCAGAATGCTGCCGCTCGCGTTCTGTCAAAAAAACCTAAGTTTGCACCTATTTCGGACACACTTAAAAGCTACCACTGGCTGTCCATCCACAACAGGGTAAAATTTAAAACTCTGTGCACAGTATACAAATCCCTACAGGATCAAGGACCCCGATTCCTCAAAAATCAACTGATTCCCTACAACCCATTCAGAACTCTCAGATCCACTTCTCTTAACCAACTAGTGGTCCAACGAAGCCGAACAGTTTCCTGGGGCGATCGTCGCTTCTCAATCGCGGCCCCTAGACTTTGGAACACTCTACCCAACCATATAAAAACAAGTCCCACACTTCTCCAGTTCAGAAAAAAACTGAAAACATGGTTATTCAATCAGTGATCCACATCTCCGTACTTCCTGATCATGGTGAGAAATCAATGCACTTTTTAGCGCCGAGACGCCCAAGGGTAATTGTACGCGCTCTACAAATGGCATTAATAAATAAATAAATAATAAATAAATAATGTCTTGGATTGTGTAACGTTTTAATAAATTTCACATGTTTTTAATGAATTGTTCTTCATATTTTTAACTCACAGTTTTTGTTCCACTGACGATTGTTTATATCCTCTGTATTTTGGGTTTGCAGGACTGCATCAATTTTTACCTATTCTGGTTTTTAAATAACACACATCCCCCTAAAAGCTCCAAAATAATTTTAATAAAGGGTGCATCTCTCTAAAGTACTTGTATGTAAATTGTCTGACCTAAGCAGAATTTGTCACAGGAGGTGGCAACAAAAGGGCTGCCCTCCCCTCAATATATACCTATGCAATTATATCTGAATAGGTAATATCAGTTCTCCTATAGGAAAATCACATTGGCTTACAAATATGAATTTCGTTTTTTAAAATGCCCCACATCATCCTACAACGTCCATAAATACTTAGCCTGAGCCAAGCAATATTTCCACCAAAACATGGACCCACTGTGCCACCCAGCAGCCAATGCATTCCTAAGTAGCTAAAGGCGAATAAGTAACTATTCTTTCTCCTTGGAAGATCCACTTGGCTCACCAATTTTCATACTGATCCTAATAAAAAGAGCACCGCTCTACACTACCAGTATGGGAATTGCCTGATCCAACCAAACTTTGTCTCAACAGGTGGCCCCAAACTGGTTGCCCTCAACTAAATCCATTACTATGAAATTACATCCCAATAGGTAATTGTAGTTCACTTATATAGGAAATACACAATGGCTCAAAAATATGTATGATGTTTTTCAAACACACCACATCCCCCTACAAACTCCATAATGATTTAGCCTCTGCCAAGCAATGTTTCCACATGTGCCCACCCTTAAGCCCAATACATTCCTGTGGAGTTATAGACGAAAAAAGAACCATCCTTTCTCCCATCAAGATCAACTTGGCTCATCAATTTTCACCCTATTCTAATAAAGGGAGCATCACTCTTTAGTACTTGTATGTAATTTGCCTAGGTCAAACAGAATTTATCACAACAGGTGGCACCAAACAGGGTGCCCTCACCTTGGTGTATTCCTAGGCAATTATGTCTGAATAAATAATTACAGTTTTCTTATAGGAAAATCACATTAGCTCACAAATATGTAATTTTTTTCAAACATTCCACACCCCCCTACAAGGTTCATAAGGACTTAGCTTGAATCAAGTAATATTTCCACAAATCATGGGCCCACTGTGCCACCCACCAGCCAATACATTGCTATAATGTTGTAGGCGAATAGGTAACCATCCTTTCTTCAATGAAAATCAATGGAGCTCAACAATTTTCAAATTGATCTTAATAAAGAGAGCACCCCTCTATACCAAATATATATAAATTGTCTGAGCCAAGTAAAATCTGTCACAACAGGTGGCCCCAAACTGGTTGCAATCACCTCAAAGCATTCTTAGTGAGTTACATGCGATAAGTAATTGGCTCACAAATATGTTTGATGTTTTGCAAACACACCACACCCCCTACAAGCTCCATAAGGATTTAGCCTGAGTCACGCAATGTTTCCACCTGTGTCCAGTGTGCCACCCTCAAGCCAATGCTTTCCTATATATGGACAAATAAGTAACCATCCTTTCTCCCATTAAGATACACTTGGCTCACAAATGTTTACATTGATGCTAACAAAGAAATAACCCCTCTACACCAGCTGTATGTAAATTGCCTGAGCCAAGCAAAATTTAACACAACGGGTGGCACCAAACTGGTTGCCGTCACCTCAATCCATTCCTATAGAGTTACATACGAATAAGTAATTGTAGTTTTTTTATCCACTTAACCGCAGCGGCAATTGCGCCGCTGTGCAGCGGTTTAAAGGAGTGTGTGGGGCCGCGTCGGCCAACGGACATGCGCAGCACTACGAAGGTAGTGCTCGCGATGGCTATTGGCCGACGCACGCATGGAAGGGGATGGAAAAACACTCACAAATATGTATGATGGTTCTCAAACACGTCATACCACCCTAAATTGAGGTATTCCTATGGAGTTATAGATGAATGGGTTACCATTTTTTATCCCATGAAGGTTATCTTGGGTCACCAATATTCATATTGACCCTAATTGTGGGATCATTTATTATTTATTATTGAATTTTGTTTAGCGTGGATTTGACCCAGGGCATCAGAGCACTTTACAAAGTTGGCACAGCAGCAGCCGCAAGAGCTACATTAGTGCGAACAACAGTATCTAGTAATAGCATGACAAGGTGTACAGGATAGGCAGTAGGATATTTGTATAGTAGCAGCAAATGCATGATGTTACATGGAAAGCAAGTAACAGTACTTATAACGATATAAAAGAAGTATACAATCGTCAATGCAGTATGTGTACCTTATAGCAGTAATTACACAAGTGACAAAGAGAGTTCTTAAGGATACATAGTAACCATATACAAAGACGTATACTAATAGACAGTAGAGTATACAAACAATATAGTTCTGAGGTAGATATAACGGGAGTTGCCAAAGTGGAGAGGGTGGAATCACAGTTTTTTCTAGGGCAGGGGTACTCCAGTTTAGAAGGAGGGTGCAGTGAGAAAGCATCAGGCCAATCACATTGTTTGGGGGAGGGTTTAGGTATTTATTGAGTAGAAGTTTGAGTTTGAGTAGAGGTGTGGTGCAGCGGCCAGGGCAGCTGACTTTGGAGCACAGGGTTCACAGCTCAATCCCAGGCTCCGGCGGCAGCTCAGCTCAGCACCATGTGACTCTGGGCAATAGCTCACTTAATTTCCACGACGGCCCTCAGTGCCATGAGACTCGTAAGGGTGAGTAGTTTGCGCTTTACAAATACGGATTTACCTTTTTACATTTTTCGAAGTTTAAGTTTATTCTTGAAATGAGTGAATGAGTGATTGTCTTGTAGGTTCTTAGTTAATGGGCGCCAAATTCTAGGAGCATTCTGGGAGAAGGAGCAGGTGCGCAATATTTCTTTCTTGAATTTGAGCGGAATCAGGAGCAAACTGTTAGAGCTTCAAAGAGGTCTCTTTTGTCTGGCTTTTGATAGTTTGTTTGCAAGGTAAAATTGTTTTTTCCAAGTAGAGAGCTTTGTGGGTTATGCAAGCAGTTTTGAATATACATCTTGCCTTGATTTGTCGCCTGTTGAGTTTCTTAAGAGTGGGAGTGATGTGGTCAAAGCAACTCTCCCCCGATAGAAGTCTGGCCGCAGCATGGGGTGTGGCTTTCAAAGGAGCCTAGTGTGTTTTTATGGCACCCATGATCGTTGCATTACCATAGTCCAGTTTGGAGAGGACTAGGGATTGTACCACAGTCTTAAGGTCTTCACTGGGGATGAACGGTTTGATTTTTCTCAGGTGTTTTAACATGTAGAGGGTACTTTTAACAGGTGCATTAATGTGCTCTTTCATGGCCAAATATTTGTCAAGTGTAGTCTTCAGAGATTTTACAGAGTTGGAGATTGATAGTTTGCAGTTTAATGCAGTGAGGTTGTCAAGCCAGGTATCTGCAGGAAATTACTTATTTTTTGGCTGGATGAGTAGCAGTTCAGTTTTGCTTGAGTTAAGCTTAAGGTGATTGCTAGTTAGCCAGGATTGGACCATGGAAAGTGTGCTGTTAAGGGGCTCAATGTCTTTCAATTGATGAGACTTTCATGTAGAGTAGGGTGTCATCAGTGCAGAGATGATAGGCAATTATAGCTTGTTTCAGGATCACTGTAAGGGGTTCTGTATAGAGGTTGAATAGGGCAGGAGACAGGATTACCCTTTGGGGACTCCTTGAGAGGCTGGTGTTGCTTTTGAAGTGGAGTTGTTTAATTTGATTAACTGTGAACATTCTTTCAGGAAAGAGGCATACCACTGAAGGACAGTTCATTGATACCTGCCCGGCGGGAAATGGTGGAGGAGGATCTCAAAGGCAGCCGAGAGGTCCAGGAGGACTTGGAGGCAGGCCTGACCTTCATACAGAGATCTGTGCAGGTCGTCAGTGACATTCAATATAGCGGCCTCTATGCTGCAGCCTTTCCTGAATCCAGATTGGAAGGTGTTTTGCAGGTTGAATTTTTCAATTTGGTTGTTGAGTTGTGCCATTACTAATTTTTCAATGATTTTGGCTAGGAGAGGGAGGTTGGTAATAGATCTGAAATTGTTAAGGGTATTCTGGTCGGTGCCTGTTTTTTTAATGAGGGGTGTGATTTGGCCAAGTTTGAGGGAGGACGACATGGAACCGCTAGATAAAGAGGAGTTGATGGTTTTGGTCCATGTAGGAGAGATGATATGCCTGAGGTTTTTTACAAGCATAGCAGGGAGTAGGTCAGAGATGTGTGATGTTGGCTTCATGCAAGCAATTAGTTTGAGGACTTCTTCTTCAGGAACATAGTTAAATTCGGTCCAAGTTGCATCATCATTCAATTACAAGGGGTTGAGATTGGCATTGTGGCTTGCTGAGAAGGGAAGTTTGAGGAGACGTCCTTTGGTAGGAGGTAAGGCCTTGGGTGCAGCCTCATTGCAAACAGGGATATCCATGGTGCAGGGTATGGGGGTAGGCGGGTCAAGATATTTTTTCTGAGAAGAATGTTGCGAATCATTCGCAGCACTTCGTGGAGGCACTGATTGTGTGTTGAAGGAATGAGGAGGTTTACTGTTTGAGGATGTTGAAAATGGCTTTAGGTCTGTTCCTAGACTGGTCAAGTTGGGGTCAAAAGAAGGAGGAGGATTTTTCTTGGAAGATGTGTTTTTTTATATTTTAGGTGTTCCGCTCAGAGGATTGGGAGATTGATTTGGAGAGGGTTGTTGTCTCCAGTTTCTTTCAGCCAATCGGAGTTGTCGCCTCTCATTGTTAAGGTCTTTGTTAAACCAAGGTCTGGACAGGATGCCCCTTGATTTCTTGAGGTTCCAAGAGGCGATTATGTCCATAAGTTCTGCCACTTTTATGTTGCAATGGGCGGTGACGTCCTTGGCGGTGGAGAGGTTGGGTGGTGGTAAAATTTGGGAGCTGAATAATGCTTCCAGCTCACCCTTCAGAATTTGATGTGTGTTCCTTGCCCAGTGCTGGTGACAGATGAATATGGGGAGGGTCTTATGTCGAATGTTGTTAAGATCAAAGAGGATTAAGTGGTGTTTAGTCCAGTCAGAAGGTGGAATAGTGCAGAGGGATACGGTGTTGTACTTGGAGATGATTGCGTCTAGAGTAGCGCCCTTGTTGTGAGTTTGTTTATTGCAGTTTTGAATGAGATCATTCATTTCCAGGAGGGTGGTAGGGATTGTTCTAATGAATCTTTGGCATTATTCAGCTGCCGGTTTAGATCCTCTAGTATAATGCTTGAGCTGCCTTTTAGGGCATTTTGTGATATAAGGTCTGTTAGTTCTTCCAGGAATTGTGATTGATGACATGAAAGTCAGTGGAGTTGGGGCGTTTGGAGGAGAGCTGAGCTCCTAAATATTCCAAAGTGGTGTATTTGGTAGTGCGGAGGAGAGATAAGCAAAGATTTTGTTTGTGTATGATGGCTAGCCCACCACCGCTGCCACCCTTGTGGTTGTAGTAGATTATTGAGAAGCCCGGTGGGTTGAGGAGATCGATGAGAGGGCATGAGTGATCATCCAGCTAGGTTTCAATTAGCTATCAATTTTGTGTCTTGGGATGGTTACAGCGACATCAGTGGCATGCTTGGCTGCTGAACAGCAGTTTAGTAACACGCAGCAAAGTGTAAGTAGCGGTTTCGGACCAAGTTGACTCTGTTGGATGGTAGTTAGTTGTGCAGGAGGCCCGGGTGTGCAGGTGGTGGTCTGGGTCCTACTCGAGCCAAGGAAGACTAGGATTTTGCAGTGTCAGGGTTGAGAGGTAGCATTATCAGATGTGTTGCTCAACATTTCAGCCTTGAGTTGTGAGAGCCCAGTCGTGATGAATCTCGGTTTGTGGTGGTGGTGACTGTAGTGGATAGTTTGTCTTGAGTTGAGGGGTAGTGGGGGCAAGGGCATGTGTTAGCGGTCAGATCAGTGTTTCTAATAGGTGAGGGAGGTTGGGTCAGGATGCAGCTAATCTTTGCTTCCTTCACTATGCAGTGATGACAATTTATCCAGAGTAGCTTTTTTTCTTCCTAGATGGGTTATTGTAGGGAACAATTGAGCAGATATTGGGTCAGTGAAGGGGAGTGAAGTATGATGGGGCTCGTCGGAGTCATGGGTGGAGGCTAGTGTTGAGTGCAGCGATATGATTTTGATGGGATGTGAAAACTCAGGCGCTATGGATAGAATGGGCTGGGATGATCCCTGCTTTAACTGTATGTAAATTGTGTGAATGAAGCAAAATTTGCCACAAGTGGCATCTAACTGCTCGCCTTCATCTCAATTAATTCTTATGCAGTTACGCTGAAAAAATAATCATACATTTCCTATGAGAAAATCACATTGAGTCACAAATGTTGATGTTGTCTTTAAAACATACCACAACCCCCTACAAGGTCCATGTGGATTTAGGCTGAGCGAAGCAAACTTTCCACTAAAACATGGGCCCTCTGTGCTACCCACCAGTCAATGCATTCCTTTGGAGTAATAAACAAGAAAGTAACCATCCTTTCTCTCATGAAGATTATATTGGCTCACTATTAGAAATGGGTTTTCTGGCTAGCTAGGGTATGCTCCTAAGCCAGGCAGAATCCATCACTTTAGTCAAGACAAGGAATATACACACCTAATATAACCCCTGTTCACCCCCTTGGTAGCTTGGTACAAAGCAGTCACGCTTATCTCAGAAGCAGTGTGTAAAGCATTTGCACATAATCAGCAGTAATACAGTAAAAACACTACAAAAGGGCACCACACTGGTTTTAAAAAAATACCCAATATTTCTCTGTACAGAACAAGACCAAAACGATACAACTCCAACATACAGTAATCCACAATACCAATAAAGCAAAAATAGACTTTATATACAGTTCGTTGAAGTCAATAGCTCCATCTGTGGCTGTCACAGCATTGTGAGCAAACAAATCCAACAGTTCTGGCAGACCGCGGCATTGCGTGCAAGCTACAGTGTCAGGGAGACCCGTAAAACAGTACCTTTGGAGATGCAGGGCGTCAGTCCTTGAGGTGAGCTCTGGAGAAGCAGCGTCAACAGGTGTCAGATCCAGGAGTCAGTGCAAGAGTCGCTTGGCCCTTGAAGTCACACGCGTTGCATGTCGAACTCCGTGAGTTTGGAGTCAGGAACATCAGCTTCGGCAGGCATCGGGGCTGCGGTGTGAAACAGAGCGGTGCAACGTGTGGTGCTCTCAGATCGGATGCAGGCAAGAGCTCGGCGATGGTCGTCCAGCAGTGTCAATGAAACCAGGGCTGTGGGGCGAAGTGGGGCAGTGTTTGTTGTGGTGATGACAGGTCATGGTGCAAGCAGTTGCATCTTCGTTGCCGAAGCTATGTCGTCAGTAGACCCAAGGCTGCGGTGCAAGACAGGGCAATGCAGTGTATGAGGCCCACAGTTCGTGTTGCAGGCAGTGGTGTCGGTTAACGAGCTGGAGTCGATGGCGCTGGCATCAGTGGGACAAGACTGCGGTGATGGACGTGGCAGTGCGCTGAGTAACCCGACTCGCGGCTCGAGGTTTGCCGTTCCTGGGTCTGCGGGAGGACCGGAGGACAATCTGCCCACTGCCAAGACTATCTGCATCATTTTCTTTCCTTGTGGGGAACCGGCGGGTGCGGCGGCCACGGACTGCAAGTACCAGCATTCCCTCCCATTACCTGCAGCTGGTACTCTTCCCCGGCCGGCCCCGCCTTCTTGTCCTATTTAACTAGATCTTGATCCCGTCCCGCGGGACGCGCGCGGGCCAGAGCGTGGGGCTAAGCCCGGGCAAAGGGCAGGCCCTCTGTGGCCCTCAGAGGCCCGAGGAGGACGGGACGGGCTCCGCCACTTGGTTTTCCCGGAGGAGGTAAAGCCCATTTTACATACTGTTCCGGTCATTAGTATTACCCCAACAAACTCTATTACCTTGTCCACATCCAAGCTATATCATGAACCAGAAAGGGGTTGCCACAAAACTAGCGCCTTGGCCGACTACTTGTCTGAGGTCGCAAGATAAGTACATAAATAACATAATGCTACCCTTACCTATAGAGGCGGTTAAAAATAACTGCCACCATCCTGTAGCCAGTCTATCTTGTAATCACTCTCCTCCTCAACCAAACAATACAATGTGTAGACTCTCACTGTTGGAGGAATTAAACAGTTTGTGTAAGACCAGCTATGCCCCTGCAGGATCACCAGCCCCTCCAAATAATATTAATTTATTAACTACAAATGAGAGAATGCTGGAACCTTTCCCTATATTTTCTAAAACAAATATGCAATGTCGAGTATTCGCCCGGGCCACACCTAACAAAAGTAAGGAGGACGGGGATAAATACAACGAGATCCAATCGAAAGTACAATTAATACAATTTGAATCCCCAACCTCGAGTCCACCCCCATCATTCTTCCCCAAACTGGAGAGGTGGTAGATAAATTAGACAACCTTGCTCCCTCCTCCCAGAGTGCCCTATTGTCTATGATCGAACAACTGATCAAATCCACCATAGACCCCCTAATCGATAAAATAAACATCCTGGGGGATAGATTGACAGGGATTGAGGAAAAAATAAACTCTAATCTGTTAACCTCTACCCATGCTTCTATACCCCCCATCCTTTGACAACTGTTACCTTAAATAAGCCCATACCTGCCATTCAAAATAAAGTTACCCAAAATAAAGTTGCCCAAATTCAAGTATCAGTTCCCACTAATCTTCCCCTAAACATTTCTAAAGCCTCTCTTAATTCCACTACACCGAAAAATTCTGTCCCCAGGGTAGAGCGAAACAGGGTTCTCAGAATGCATCTACCTCCAGAGGCAGCTCCATTTGTATGCATCCTCTCGGGAGTTCCGCAACTAAAAAAGGGTAAAATAGAGAGACAGGATGACCTGTTACATAAGGTCCAGTTTTGGTTATCAAAAAATAGACCCCTGCCCCGTGACTGTGACGGTGGGATTGTGAGCGTAAGGAGAGTAGGTTGGCTGGGCCCCCTTCCGAAAAACATTATTGGTGACCTGATACTAATAAGATTCAGAAGCAGAAACATTGCCCCACTTCTTCGAACTTGGCAACCTAAAGAAGGGGATGGTCCCATTTCCATCTGGGACCTACATGACTTCTATCCTAGCACATTGTATACTCGCGCCGCTAGGCCAACGACTGGGGATTGTACCAGCCTGTGTAGAGGATCTTGTTTACCGCTTGTTTGTAGTATTTCCGCCCCAAATAGATCTGAAATACCGTTTAGCATTTCTTAAATCTCTGTTACCCCTTGCACATTCCCTTTTGATGAAAAGGAAGAACTGATATCATGAACATTGGAAAGTATGCTATTGGTAGGAAGTTATATTCACAGGATGAGCAAATGTTTGTTTATTCTTTTATCTTGGAGATATCTGTGTTTCATATGTATGTATCTTATTTTTAATTATGAATGTATTTTAAAATTGTATGCTTTTATGATTTTATACAAAAAATCGAATAAAGCTTTTTGGAATTGGAATTGGAATTGGAGTAACCCATGAGTGATGCCCCCAAACTAAGGTGCAGGCAGCGGCATAGATGTCAGCTTGGAGCGTTGTCACCAGTGAGACCAAGGCTGCGGGGTGAAGCGGGGCAGCGCCCCATGTTCTGCAAGAGCAGTGTCCACAGATCATGGTACTGGCAGCGGCATCAGTGACTGCATCTCGACGTCGGGGATACCAAGGAGGTGGTGTGAAGCAAGGCGGTGCGGATTGCGGTGCCCACAGGTCACGGTGCAAGCAGTGGTCCTGTGGTGGTGAGACCAGGGTTGTGGTGTGAAGTGTGACAGTGCCCTCTGCAGTGTCTTCAGGTCACGGAGCCAGCAGCGGTGTTGTTGACGGCGTCTGGTTAACTTTTTCTTCTGTGGCAGTTGAAACATCCAGTTCCAGGCGCCGGTACCCAGAAGACGTTGAAGTCTTTGATTTCCCTGAGAGTTCCAACAGGAGGCAAGCTTTACATCAAGTCCTTGGAGATGGGGCGTGGCTTGAGCGCCGATGGGAGAGGCGGCTTGAGCAGATAGCTCCGCACCAGATCCCACAATTATCCTGTTAAAATATCCTGACTGTTGGTAATTTTGAATTAGCGAGGGTCGGAACCTCAGGGCTACTGACCCCGACCGGCATTGCAGCATTTGGCAGCCCTGCTGAGACTCAGGAACAGGATTTGTGACCGGCGCAGCCAAAGGGAAGCGGCAAGATGGCGGACGGAGGCGACGAGTGAAGGTGGGCCGAGCGGGCAATCATACCACCGCAGAAGAAGAACAATCATAAAGAGGGCTCGGAGCCCAAACGGTGTGACTGGATGCCCCGGGGGAGTGAGCGGTGCCGCTGAGAGGAGGGGAGCCTTGTTCCCGGGCTTACGTGCTGAGACTCGGGATGGTTCTCCGACCTAAAATGGTGACCGGAGTGCTGTAGGACCTCTGGGCAGTACGTTGGTGACTCTGGAAGCCGGGGTCAGTGGATCGCAACGGCCACAGCGGTGACACCTCTGTTGCTGGGCTTGGTCTTTGGGAACCGGCGGGGAAGCCGAACAGTTGAGCCTTGGACTCTGGGGGATCGCGGACGATCATGCCGGAGCAACGCAGCAGTTGCAGTCTGAGAAGGCTCTGACACCCGGAGGCCCTGAGTGACGCCGCCCGAGGCCGCCGACGATCAGGAAGAGTGAAGATCTGTCAGTAGCACCCACTCACGGTGTCCAGTAAGTGTGGTGGGGCAAGCCCGCACCTGGTGCTACGGAGGTGTGAACAGGGGAGCGGGTTAGCGACACTGCATGACCGGGAATGGAGGCGTGCACTTGGGGGCTCTGAGCGGGGCATGTGTTCACGATTTGGAACTACCACAGAACACAGTCGTATGGCACAATAGACCCAGGTCACGCTGAATACGGGGGCGGTGTATGTTTGCGCTTGAAAGGGCAGTGGAAGTTCTACAAGAGCGCGGCATTAGGACATTGGGCTCAACACGCTCCATGAAAAGGACTCACACCGTTAAGAGCTGTGAGCACACGCTGGAACAAGGGCTCTGAAATCGGACAAGGAACTACTGGGTGCATGGAGGGTCATAACCACGGAGAACTCTGGGCGAAGAGATCAGTAGACCCAATCTGATGCTTGCGGCGAGGATCTTCGAACCTTTCTGAGACTGATTGCAACTAAGGTGCTGTCATTGGGGGCTGCTAGCTGGTAATTCTTTGCCTTAGTAGCATTAAGGTGCTGTGTGCTGCACCTGTTGAACTTTTCGTGGGGCGTGACTCATGCCGCTCTCTTTCTAACTAACTGTCGAGACACGTGGAGACTTAAGAGAAGTCCTTGAACAGGAGTCTACCAGTGCCGCTCTGAGAACTAACTAAATTTACAAAAGATGAAGCCAAAGAACAAGAAAGAGGGGGCTGAGGAGCAGGGAGACAAACATGGCGCAGAGGGTGGGCCCGACGAGGCGATGTCTGAAATAGCCCTGCGTCAACATCTCGACAAGATACTTGAAGCCATAGCGGCAACGAAGGATGCCCTTCAACAAGACATTGCGCAGGTATCAACAGGGCTGGGTCTCCTCCTTGCGGACCATTCAAAGCTGGCGGATAGAGTGAAGGAGACCGAGATGGCCATACAGGACCTGAAACCGGCGCAAGCTACCATGGCGGCTAAACTGGGAGATGCGCTAGGGCGTTTGGCAGTGTTAGAAAAGAGAGCTGAGGATTCTGAAAGTAGGAACCGGCGCAATAACATACGCGTGGTGGGCCTGCTGTAAAAAACAGAAGGAACTGATATGATTGCCTACTTGGAGGCCTGGCTCAAAACGGAGGTTGTGCCGGAGGCACTATCTTCCTTCTTTACGCTCAAGAGAGCTCACAGGGTGCCAGCTTGACCGCCGCAGCTTGGCCGTCCTCCTCGACCAGTGGTGGCTAAACTACTACACTACAAAGATAGAGACCTATTGATCCAAAGAGCGCGTGATGCAGGTCCCTTCAAAGTGGGTAATGGTAAAGTCACAATATTCCCGGACTACACCCAGTAAACACAAAGACGTAGGGCCTCCTATCTGGCAGTTAAAAAGGAACTCAGAGAGGAAGGGATTCAGTACTCATTGATCTTCCCAGCAAAGTTGAGGGTCATAGTGGATAACTCTACTCTGTTTTTCCTAACACCCGAGGAGGCATGGTCATGGCTTGAGACATACAGAGCGCGCACTGATCGACGATTTCAGGGGAGTTCTGAGCTACCTAAGCAATTTCAGATGCGCAAATCCCAGCGTCTCCGGAAAAAGAATAAAATTCTGAAGAAAAAGCAACTGACTCAAATGGAGGTTGAGAGGCAAGGAGCCCTGGCAGCGACAGTGGAGATTACGGGATCGCAGAGAACCGAGTCAGCGGTGGGGACTGAATCAGATGAAGACAAGAGGAAGTCGGACACGAAGTTATCAGAATCGGACAGTAACAAGGGACCTGTGGTCACGCCAGGAACAGCAGAAGGACTGTTGGGTGAATAATCTATCTAAGAACTATTGGAGATTAGAGGGCCACCACGAGCTGCTCGATAGGGTGGTTGCACCTGGTAGAGTTAAAACCAAAATGATGTCAGAATATTACCAAATGGGATCTAGGGTGGAGGGGCTTGCGCGGAAGCTGCTACCTGTTGGGGCCAAGTTACCCCCCCATTGCCCATAAGGCAACCTGTGGTGACTACTGCAGGATAGAACTGTGTGCATTGTTAAGTAGTTTGGATGGGAACTGATAGTTTGTCATTGGGTCCTGTTCTGGGGGGGAGAGTTGTGGGGGTTGCAGGGGTTGTTGGCATTTGGGGATCTAATGGTGGTGTGGGCACGCACTACATGTACAACTTGGGGATGCGAAGCACACGCAATGGCAATGTTACATGATTTGAAATGCATCACATGGAACGGAAGAGGTTTGCACACAATGACTAGGCGCCATAAGGTTCATGCGTATTTGGTAAGAAGAGGAGTCCACATAGCTCTACTCCAAGAAACACATCTCACTAGAGCAGAGGGTCAAGCACTGCAGCGCAGGTGGAGGGGACAGGTGTTCAGTACAGCGTATTCGGCGTTTGCCAGGGGAGCGCTCGTATGGATAAGAGCGGGCGTCCCTTTTCAGGCTACCAGGCATGTGTTGGATCCAGAGGGCAGATATGTGGCAGTAGAAGGAAGGCTATATGGTAGGGATATTGTGTTATGTAGTATATACGCCCCAAATGTGGACCAAGTTTGCTTCTTAGATAGCTTATCAGGCGTACTGGCGCTCTACTTGGCTGGCCCGGCAGTGGTGGGAGGAGATTTTATGCCATAGCAGATGTGGAGATGGACAGATCGCATCCTCCTCTGGCGGAGACACCGGTTCGAAAGTTAGCCAAACATAGATCTGATTGGCAAGAGAGGTGGGGTCTACTGGACGTGTGGCGAATACAACACCCTCAAGACAGGGATTACTCTTTCTTCTCCTCTGTACATGAACTTCATGTTAGAATAGATGCCATTCTCTGTGCCAGCTCAATAGCTCATGTGGCTGCACACACTGAATATCTTACCAGGACTATCTCTGATCATAACCTGTTGTTGATTAACTGGCAGCGAGTTCGTTCAGCGATACCTACGTGGCGACTGCGCCCCGAGACCCTAGAGGACCAGGTCTTTCGGGCTGAGATAGGAGAGGGCATTGAACATTACTTTCAAAACAATCAGGGCACGGCTTCTACGAGAGCGATCGAATGGGACACACTCAAGGTGGTCGTCAGAGGGTTATGTATTAGTAAATACTTGAGGGCTAGGAAAACGGTGCTTGAGGATATCAGGAAAGCAGAAGAGAAACTAAGAGATTTGGAACAATGGAGGCCTGAACAACTGGCGCTCCAGGGACAGTTATTAGAGGCGAAAGAAATGCTTGCGGCTGAAATTGAGAGATTGCGCAGCTTTGATTATAAGAGCTACCTGTCCAAGGTGCATGCGGAAGGAGACAAGGTCAGAACATTGTTGGCTAAGTTAGCAGATCCAATACCAAAAACTACCCCGATTATGAGTATACTGTCGGATACTGGGCTATTGGTCCACTCGCAGATACAGGTGCTCTCACGGTTCCACACTTATTATGAAACTTTGTATAGCAGTAGGCTGGAAACGGCGGAAGAGGATATAGAGAGGCATTTGGCAAAGATCACGCTACCCCAGCTGGACACAGACCAGGCCAAGCTACTAGGGCGAGACATCAGCCTAGCGGAGATCCGCAGCGCGATTAAACACATGGCCCGGAATAAGACGCCAGGCCCTGATGGGCTGCCCGTTGAATTCTATGCCCAATATATCGATATTCTGGCGCCTCGATTGGTGGAGATCTACAAAGAGGCAAAGATGGTGGGCCACCTACCACAATCGATGCGTGAGGCATTGGTAATTCCTCTTTTGAAACCGGGGCGTTCAGACATAGATGTGACCTCTTATAGGCCGCTGTCCATGTTGATGGTAGACTATAAGATTCTGAGCAAGATATTGGTGACCCGACTCCTTCCATATATGACCACGCTAGTACATACAGATCAGGCGGAATTTATCCCGACTAGGAACACGACCTCGAATATACAACGGCTCCTAAGGATTCTAGCTGAGGATTACGATGACCTGCATACGCCAGCAGTCCTTTCTATAGATATAGAGAAGGCGTTTGATAGCCTGGAATGGGCTTTCCTGCATAAAGTGCTGGAACGATTCGGACTGGGCGACCAGTTCGGGAACTGGACGAGAGTGTTGTACTCCTCGGCTGTTGCCAGGGTACGACTGGGAGAGGTGATATCTGATCAATATTCGGTTATGAGGGGTACGAGGCAGGGCTGCTCGCTGTCGCCACTGCTGTTTGCGCTGGCAATAGACCCCCTGGCAGTAAAGGCACGAGCGGGAATGGCTTATCCGGGACTCCAGTCCCATGGCATACCACACCATGTTTCACTGTACGCAGATGATTTGCTCATCTTTTTGAGAGATACGGAGGAAGCATTACAAGGAGCGACCTCTTTATTATCGTAATTTGGAGCTGTGTCGGGACTGAGGGTGAACTGGACTAAAACGTGCCTCTTCCCGATCCGTCGGGGAATGAGCCCGCCGCTTTTATTGGGAGAGATCACTTGGGAGCCGATGTGCTTCACCTATTTAGGGGTTCGGATATATCACGACATTACAGATCTGTTAGAGGGAAATGTAGGGCGCTGTATCAGAACCTTGAAGGGATGTATGGCGTTTTGGTCGACGCTCCCTCTATCAGTGATAGGCAGAATCGCTCTACTTAAGATAGTAGCTCTCCCCAGGCTGCTTTATTACTTTCGCACTTAGCCGATTTGGATCCCGCCGCGAATCTTTAAAGAGTTGCGGTCATTGACCACCGGCTTCATATGGGGCACTGGTAGATGCCGAGTAGCACTAACAACCTTGATGAGGCCCAAGGCAGACGGGGGACTGGCGGTGCCTGATTTTGAGCTCTACTATCTGGCAGCGCAGCTGCAGGTCCTTACACAAAATATAGCGCAGGAATTCCGGGGTCCGGACCATACACGAGGACAAGGGATACAGCGACACGTCCTCTCTTATGTAGTCCTACAATAAACGATTGATTTGAGGGACCTGACCATCGAGGAACGGACCCTGAGGCTCTGCTGGAATAGTTGTCAACGTAAGACGGGGACCCCCCACCCATACGCACCGGAAATTCCCTTGGGAATGTTGACGGCCCTGCCACACGGGGGGGATTTGACCCCATTGGCGGATTGGGAGCAACTAGAACTCCAAGTGATGGGGGACCTATACATGAATGGGGAGCTGCGGGCCTTTCCGGCACTACAAGATACATATGGCCTCCCCGATGGCGACTTTCTACTCCATGCAGCGGTAACAAGTGCGATTCAGAAGCACTGGGGAGGTGGACGATCAGAACCCGTGACCACATTGGCCTGCCAGTATGTCGTGATGGCTGCAGGAACTGTCAAGGCGGTCATGTGCCTCCAGTCGAGGATGGTGCGTGAGAGGCTACAACCGTTGGCTGACCTCAAGGCGAAGTGGGAAGCGGGTGTGGGCCGCCCGATTCCGGACCCAACATGGGACCACATCCTTAAGAGGGCATGGAAAGGGAGCAGAAATGCTAGGTTCCAACAGAAACAGTTTTTTATTCTGCACAGGGCTTATCTGACCCCGGGTAGAGTCCGGAAATATTTCCGGGTCCAAAACGTGGCATGTCCTAGGTGCTTGGAGGGGGATGTCAAACTGGAACACATGCTATGGCATTGCCCGAGTATTAGAAACTATTGGGAAGACGTAGGGCGTCTGTTGACTGCTGTTACGGATAGACAACTAGATTTTGATATGGCCGCTTGCCTATTACACTGGTTCCCGCACACGGCTAAAACTAAAATAACAAGCAAGTTTATTGACTTGGGTCTATTGTTGGCCAAACGTGAAATAACCTGGCATTGGAAATCGAGGGAGGGACCTTCGAGCAAGCGCTGGCATGCAGAGTTCTGCAAGTGGGCACGGTGTGAGAGTGCGGTCAGGCTCAGACAAGCGACACGCGTAGGTAATGATAAAGCTTTGGAAATGGCGAGAACGTGGGAGGCCCTAGATCAGGCTTTGAGGGACTATCAGCTGGAGGAGGAGGCCGAGTGAGTGGTACTTGTGCATGTGATGATTATACAATCGACAATGATGTGCAAGCTTCCTGTACCACTGGTAATATAATAGATCATGAGATGCTGAATGTGCCCAGACCACCGAGTTTGGAGGGGGGAGGGAGCTCTATGGGAAGGGGAGGGGTAAGTTGGGTGTTAACCTGGGAACATATTTGACTGATTTGAATGAGGTAAAATGTGTTTTATTGTAAGGCGACCACAAAATTGAATAAAATATGTTTGCAAAAAAAAAAAAAATCAAGTCCTTGGAGATACTTTGAATGCAGAAAAAACAGTGCAGTCCTTTCCCTCACCAAGACAAAAGCAGCAACTGCAGCCCAACCCAGCAAAGTGTCCTTAGTCGAGCAGTAATCTAAAGTTCTCCGTCAGGTCCCCACATTTTCCTTTGAAGTTGTCACAAACAAAAGTTCCTCTGGCAAACATACATCAGTATTGCCTGGCTCCTGCCAGGTTCACCACAAGAGGTGGAGAAAGATTTGTGTGAGGCAGCCACAGTCCATTCAGGTGCAAGTGACAATTTCTCCTACTACTCTCAATGCAGCCAGGTCTATTCAGCCTGGCTACGAGTCACCCAGGAAAGGGAGGACACGCCTCAACCACCCCCTACCCTCTTGTGACTGTCTAGTGTGAATGCATGCCCCCTGCACATGCCACTCTAAACCCAGACTGGGAATACACAAAAGACAGAGGCACACAGGATGGTTAAGCAAGAAAAGGCCCACTTTCTCCTGACTACAAGTCCCACAAGCCTTCTCCTTCCTAGAAAAAGAGCCTGGTATGTAGACTCTTCTTATGTACATACTACTAGTGAATGCATTTTTATAGTTGAGGCTTTCATTTCAACAAAATGGTGAAACGCTTTTTTCTTTGCATCTTTCAGACACAAAGAATAAAAGCCCTGATGAGAGCCCAGGGACACTTGTCCTGGTCAAGAAACGCGTCGGCAGCTTTGGTGGAATAGAGCATTATCAATAAACAATATTAGGCTTGGCCAGTACAGACATTATCAATTTTGAGTCATTCAGCTGTTCTCTATTCCCCATTCTTTTGATTTGATCATTCATTGATTCTATATGTATGTGATATTTGTTTTCTGTTATGTATTAATTTTTTTGTAGGATGTTGGATGTTTAAATATTATTTTGACACCGTTCTGTTTCTATGTGTATCAAACCATTTGTATATAAATTGAATGTACAGTCCTTATTTCTGTCTATTGATGATAAAATATATTTCTAAAATTTAAAAGTAATTGGCATTGAATAAGCATGCCTGGTTGGGATGTAATAAATATTTTTCTAACCTGAAAACGTTTTTTCGTTCAAGTAAGAGTGGTTGAGGCATTTTTCATGTTGTATGCATTAATAAGGGCCTAGCCTTAACCACGTTTTCATAGACCTATCTCCTTTGGGTTCCCACTTTCTAAAAGTGGCATTTTCAAACACACAATATAAAAAATATCTTTACTAAAAGATGTATCTTTAAATTCTGAGTTCAGGACGCCTAAAATCCATTTTTCAATCTTGCCCCCATGGAAAATTAAGCTTGTAAGATGTTACAAAGCAACCCCCAGGTTAACCTATGAGACAGATAGCCTTGCAGTAGTGAAAAACTAATTGCCCAGTATTTCACTATCAGGACATGTAACACACACCTGTACATGTACTACCTTTCACATACACTGCATCCTGCCGATGGGGTTATCTTGGGCCTACCTGAGGGGTGTCTTACATGTAGGAAAAGGGAAGGTTAGGGCCTGGCAAGTGGGTGCACTTGCCAGGTCGACATGGCAGGTATAAACTGCATGCAGACACTGCAGTAGCAGGTCTGAGAATCCCTTTGAAAGACTACTGGTGTGGGTAGCACAATCAGTGCTGCAGGCCCACAAGTAACATTTGATTTACAGGCCTTGGGTACACACAGTGCACTGTACAATGGGACTTTGTAGTAAAATCAAATAAGCCAATCATGGAAAACACAAATGCATAAACACAAATTACATTGCATATGTACTTTATCACTGAATAGCAGTGGTAAAGTGCCCAAAGTCCTAAAACCACAAAAACAAGGTCAGAAACAGGAGGCCAAAAAGCAAACAGTTTGAGGGTGAACCCGCTGAAAAACCCAAGTCTAACACTCACCAATATTAATTGTAATCCAAGTAAAGGGAGCACCCATTTACACTACAGGTCACTCTGATCTCAATACATTTCTATGCAGGTACCTCTTTCTATCCCCTCTGGACCTAATTTTTTTAACTATATGGCTTCACAATACAAACCTGGAGACTAATCTTTGTGTTAGATAAAGCTGACCCTTCTTTGTCGGAGAAGAATAAGGCATTCTTTAATGAAAACCCATAAATGAAATATTAGTCATTGTCAAGCCTAGATTTAGCACCTAATTTCCTTTACCCCAGATATGTTTCTCAACACAAATGCCTTCAAAGCAAACAATAAGAAAACAGCTTGGCCCTTGGATCTAGTAATATCTTAACACCTTCAGCGCGGCGCGAATTTTCGCGCTGTGCTGAAGGTTCTAAAAAACGGGCGGGGCCGTGACGGAACGGTTCCGTCATAAGCACAGCCCAACCGTCGCTCATGACGGAACCGTTCCGTCACAAGCATCGAAGGGGTTAAATGCCTTAGTTATAAATTGGTTTGTAAATACCAAAAAATCAGTACAAGAGCACCAATGGTACCATGCAGAATAAACCTAAAACTAGGTTCCGATTAATACCTATTTTGCCATACATATATCTTCAAGCTCTAGCAGCCCAATCATTTAGCCGAAAGTTATGAATATTTAGCATCAGTTTGTGTTACTTTATTGGCTCAGCTCTGTTGCAAAATCCATTTAGGGATTTTCAAAGGCACACAAAGCTGAAATATGTGTGTCTGTAAATAAATGTGTTACCTTACTCCAGGGAGTCGATCAATGGGTAGCTCATAGGCATTCCTAGTCACCCACCCATAGACTTTGATGCAAACTCATATTTAAAAGAATTGTAAACATGGATTTGTGCCAAAATGGTGTGCCTCCCTGAGACTGGCATAAGAAGGAGTATACCCTTATTTCTCCTTGTTACTTCCTCTTTGCACGTGCACATGGAACACACGTGCAAAGAGGAAATAGCCTCAAAGGATAGCTTTTGCATAGGAAGGTAGTACTTCTTGCACAAATATTATCCTGACCACAATGTGGACAGCTTACTTTGGTGAAAAGCAGCCCAACGTGCCCCAGTGCAATGACAAAGTAGAACTGTGCCATTTGTTTGTAAATATGCCACAGTTCTGCTCTCTCCCATTCACACATTCACAAGACACAGTGCAGCAACCTACCTTGCTGCATTGCGTGAACTTGTGTTAAATCTGGTACTTAATGCATTGCACTTAATACGTGGCTTTTAAACAGCAAACATTGCAGATCAGCCTTTTTAGGTCTCGGCTAGTAACGCGCTAAAAGCGCGTTTCTCGCCAGAGAACTATAGTCGGCGTCTCAGCAGTCTGAGAACGCCGAAGTGAGACAAGACCTGGCCACGCGCAGCGTTTCCCCATAGGATAACGTTGTGCGCGCGGCCAGGTCTTGTCTCCACAGCATGCCAATGCAGACCGGATCGCGTCGCGCGCCTCTCTGGAATGCAGGGGGAGTCTGCAGAGGGGCGCGCGGCGCTGATAAAGAGGCAGGCACTGAGCTGCAATGAAGTCCGTTGTGGCAATATTGAGATCCGTGTAGCAGAGGCTGATTGAACCCTGGGTCCCTCTGCCAGCCGTTTCGAGATTTATTTGCTTCTTTTTGTTGTGGGAACTCGATAAGTCACGCACATTTGTAGACAATTAGGCCATGTGTAATGCCATTAAATGCAATGTTACATAATTCCTCTAACACGCTTTCTGTGCCAGCGCCCAGAGGGGCTGAGAGCCGGTTCTCGTTGCTGTAAAAGTAGCTCTATGCACAAAAGCCACAGAGGGCCCTGCTCATATTTGGCCAGTCCCACGGCACGAAACTCGGAATTCCTCAATGGGGACCAGGCAGCCTACTGCTACGGGCAACCTGACCCAGGACCGGCGCAGCTCTATCACAGAGCCCGGCCCAAGCCCCCCACAGCCACAGAAACACAAGCCAGGCCTTGTCACAACACTGACACCTGGTCGGGGTCTGAGCGCCGTAACGGGAGTCCGTACGGTGAAATTAGCAGGGGTGGGCACTGAGCACCCAACTGCATCTGGGCCGCCCGCCCCGATCGCGTCTGCCTCAGCAGGTGCGCTACTTTACATGTTGTGGGATTTCCAGAAGCGGGGGGGGGGGGGGGGGGGCTTCTTGGCACAGTACAAGAACGGAAAGCTGCCCCTGGCACTAAGGGGGACCTGTTCCTTCGGCCGCTGTGTTTGTGAAAGTGGGTTTCGCTTCTGGTGGGCTCAGGGCACCAGCCTTGCTTGGCATAAGGGCCACCCTGACCCCTTTCCGTGTGGCTCCGTGGATTCCTTTAGTCCGTGCCACCTACAGGCAGCACGGAAACCACCGCATTCACCGCATAATTGTACGTAGCAGAATGAAGTATCAGGCAGTGAGGTGAAACCGGAAGAGAGGCCCAGTGCGAGCATGTACTGTGTCAGAGTGGGTCTTGTGAACCCCTCTCCCGTGTGCCCCCTGCCCTAGAAGCGCGGGCCTCACGCTTCGTGCCCGTGCCAGGCTGCACTCGCATCTCCCCTCGCAGTCCCTGAAAGCTAGTGTGCCAGCCCTGCCGCGAGGGTACGGGCACGGCCAGGTGTCTGTAATGATCGGGGTAATATAAAGTGACACGGATAGCGCCGCGGCAGTGGGGGCGGCGGGGGGCGGCGGGGACAGCTGTCACTCCGAGAGCAGCGGCTGGCAAGAAGTACCAGGGCTGTCCATTAACAGGCTAGAAGGAATGGCAGCTTCTCGCGCATCTATTATTAATGCCAAGAGCCAGGCCGCGCGCCTTCAAAACCATCCCACGTGGAACACTCACAGCCTGGCACATGAGCCCCCATGTGCCCCCGAGGAGAGGGCCTAGCAGCGAGAGGGTGAAGCAGAGGACTGCTAATGAACGGAGGCGAGAAGGAGATAGCCCTAAACATGTTACCGCATATATTGTCTGCTGCTAATGAGGTTAAACAACCTCCGATAATGCCAAACAACCCCCGGCGATTGGATTTAGATGTGGTTCACAGGAAGATAAGCAGTGCGGGGGGGAAGAGGAGTCACGCATGCTACAGTCAGAATGAAAGATAGCTAGCCGCCTCGTTAGTTGTGGACAAAAACACAGGCAGGTGCAGTAATTTATATATATTTAGGATTACCTGAACCATGCACAATAAACACCAGAACACCAAAATGGCAGAAATTTGAAGAATGTGCTGAAAATAGAGGACTCTTAAAACAACACATCTGGATGTGGAGACAAATGTGTACATAGAGTTTCTTGAAACAAAATTATGCTTTTAGAATTACAGAAAAAGAAAACAAGCATTTGCAATGCAATAGGTCTCGCAGTTGTTAGAGTTTGAGCCATTGGCATTGTAAATGGCACTGCCTTTTATTTATGTGTTATTTAACATTTTAAAAAACAACACATAAATAAAAGACATTGCCATTTACAATGCCAATGGCTCAAAGTCTAGCAACTGCGAGACCTATTGCATTGCAAATGCTTGTTCTATTAATGTACTGTTCTGTCTCTGGAGATTACATACAGCTCTCTACACCCAGCAGAATAAAGCAAAGCTCATATAAAGTTGCATGGAACTTGGTTTCAGAGCCTTAAAACCTAGCTGCAAAAGCTTTTACATACGACATATCTTCCAGTCTGGTTATTGCCCTTGCTAATAGTTAGGATAACACCCACTCCCTTTTTTAAACTCAAAATAGCAACCGACTGGAATGTTGAGGCTTGTAAGGAGGCAATTAACTCCTCTATCCGTACAGGGTTGAAAAGCATTCTTTAGTCATGTGAAATATTTATGTCCTGAAGGAGAATAACCTGTGCCAATCCCTCTGTAAACATAAAAAAACAACCTCTCATTTCTAATGCCCTTCCAAACCATTATTATTGTAGCAAGCTTAATTTTACCAAAGTAGGTGATCATCATAAAGCAGTAACTGCAGTTATCCAGACCTTAAACCTTGCTGTCAGATTTAGCCATAAAGTAAGGACACATTTCGTTTTTCACCTAACTTGCTCCCTACTCATTCACTTCTCTCTTCTCCCAACTCCTGGAAGAACCCCCATCATATACATGTTGGACTGGGGTGCCCCTAATGTTACCCCCGTGATAGATGGAGTACAGTCACAAGGGAGGAAGAAGGAATGTGCAAGACAGATAAGAAAGAAAAAAAAGCACATATAATATTCACAGTTCTGTGCAGAATATTAAATCTGAAAAACAGACGACCATTAAAAAAACATAATTAAAGCAAAATTTAGACATTTTACTGCATTGAAGAAAATTACATATTTATATGTATTTGTGCCCCACGCGCTACCCTCTCATCATCTGCCATGTTGAATAAAAACCCCTGCATTACTTCACATTCAGAGGCCTTATTTCTCTGTCACCAGGCCCCTCCATGCTAGACCCTGAAAAAGGCACATGTTACATTTCTCTGCAGCACATTAGATATTTTGCTGAGCAGTCACGGAGAAGAGGCCTAGCCCGGGGTGTCTTAACAGTGTCAAACAAGGGTCGACCTGATAAAGCTGCATTCCGGCCCTGAGCAGGAGGCGAGCAGAAGCCCCTCTGCAGGGATAAGGCCCAGTTTTGCTGTCGGCTCTCAGAGATAAGTGGGGCCCATGTCAAGGGAAACCTCCAAGACAGTTACACAAGGGGTGGACAGGAAGGGCCAAACCAACTTGCTAGTATGAAGCAGCAACACTTCTACAGATGAGAGCAATCTGCATGCTGCCCCGAGCTAGAGATAAGACCAGACATGCTAGTCACTCTGACACCCAGGGCCCTCCCTGACCAACAGAAAGGAAACAGCCCTCGTGTAAAAGTCTGATAAAGTTACGCAAACAGGCAGTGCGAGTTTTTGCTGACCTTGCTGCCCCCTCTATGCACCCACCCACCTATGACTCATTACAGTGAACGCCTACATGCTCATATCTTTTTCTTTCCTTCTGCTTGGAGGGCTCCTCCCTATGTATGCAAAGAATGTATAAATATTGTACTCTGTGAATAAAGCTCAGAACTCTCCTGAACCTGCTTGGTGAAAGGAGCTCTCCCTTAACTCGAGTTAATGCAATAAAGCCCATTGACTCTAACACCACGGACTCTGCTCCTCATTTATTTTGATCCTTTTTGCATCTATAGAAATTATGATGGTGTGAATAATTTATTTACCACATTTTCTGGCGCCCGAACAGGGCGCACCCCCTTCCCCACGCGCCGGCGATGTAGGTCCGGCCCCTGCCCCCTTCTACAGCCTAGACGGACTTCAAGTGTACACGCCAGCGGGACTTCCCGCCAACTCCCTCAGGCCCACGGAGGAGGCGGACTGCGACCAGACATCCACACGAGGCGGTGAGGAAGATTGCGGAGCGTCCTGACCCAGAGCCCAACCCGTGAGAGAGCCGAGTCCGAGGTCTTCAGAGGTCCGCCATTCCTGCGCAAGCGTCAAGCGTCCGATGACCAGGTCTTCAAGTTCTGCTTCCCGGTGAGTACCACTGAGAACGCATAAAGACGGGTTCATTTAATGAACACGGTAAAGACGTGTCTCCTTCACGAGACCGGTATGGTTGTACTGTATTTCAGTACATAAGTATATGTTGTATATGTTTTGAGTTTGAAATTGCTTTAGTTAGGTTCCAGCATGCCGTTGTTTTCAAAATTGCGTAAAATAGGCACTAAAAAGGGAATATTAGAAGAGGCAGTTAATGTCCCGCCAAGAGATACCCCCGGCCATTTTATGTATAACAAACATGGCATAGGCGCCGTTTTATACCTTGATCTCTGGGTAGATTATACAAAGGATTTAGAGGCAATGTATAGATGGCCTGTTACGGGAACATGGGATGCAGAATGTATCACGAGAGTAGAAGAGGAACTATGGAAAAGGAAATCAAGGCCTTCTCAAAAAGAAGCCATTGACTTATGGCGCAAAGAAGCGAATAGGAGAGCCCAGAAAGAACTCAACAAAGCTGAGAAAGGTAGACAGATGTCAGAACAGGCTAAAGAAAAGAAGTTACAAGATGAGGGTGAACAGGTCAGATCAGAACAGATGGATAGGGAGAGAAACGCTCTTGTTACTGGTATCTACCCTGTACTCTCAGAGGAGATCAAGGAGGAAGTTCCCCAAGATGTACCCCTTAAAATTAAACCAACGGCACCAGAGGCGTTCCTTTCCGCCTACCTAGCAGAGCCACCCCCAGCCTACATAGACGCACCATTTCCCCCGCTCCCACCAGAGGCCGTGCCCCAGCCAGTCCAGAACCAACAACAGGCTTCCGGGGGTGCGGAAGGGGGGGGGGATAAGGAAATAAAGGATGACGTCGAACTCCCTAGATGTATATATGATTTACAGCCAGGTATTACTGGTCCAATGCGCGCCATATCAATACGAGTAAGGCAAGCCATCGCAGAGCTAGATGGACTGCCTGATATGAATACACATTTAAATGCCTTGTATGAGTTCATCAGAACAGGACGGAACCATGAATGCGTAGCTCAAGCTATGGAAAATAGAAAAGTAAAAGCTAAGAACAACATCCTCCGTTTTATTATCAACTGTCTGATCAGGGGACTTGATGGGGGTGATGGGGACGTGGAGGCTAGTTTAATAGAGTGGAGCGACAACATCAATGACGGTAAACATGATAAGGCAGTGCAGACAAAAGCAATGACGAACAAGATTAAAAAGAAAATACTAGCAGTACGCAACGTCGAGAAGGAAGGCAGGGATAGTGTGTCAGAGGAAGGGGATAACAACGAGCCGGCAGACAAAATGAATTTTCTGGGCATAGCACGGCACTGTAATGGCGCCAAACACCATCGACCTCAGAAAACAAGGGTTAACCAGGAAACACACATCTCTCCTGAGGATTTGTTTCAAACAACTGAAAAGGCCCTAGACCATTGGATGGACGACGAGCCACCCCTCACGCCACATGAGAGGGAGTTGGCTCGGTCGGCCACCCAGTGGGTGTCCCAACATCATGTATATAATCCCGACATAGTGGCCCAGATGTTCCTGAGCCTCCCACCACTCGAACAACGCCTGGCCAGCATCTATATGGTCCAACACTTGATCACGTTGTATGAGAGCCAATATCACCACCCTGGCAAATTATATAAAATACTGGAAAAGGTAATACTAGATAGATGGATGAAACAGGGCCCAGAACTGATTAACACCATTTTAGACTTGCGTCTCCAATATGAACAATTCCTGTCCGCCTCAATGACACCCGATCCTCACCCCAGAGGACAGTACCCTCTGCGAGAGGTCCACCCCATAAGAAAACAAGATGGCACTGTCCAGCGGGTATATGTCTATACCCCTCTCACCAATCTAGAAATACTGGAAATGAAGAGGTTTTTACCTTCCCATGATAAAGACCCGGGGAGGTTTCACAGAGAAATAAAAGATATACTCCGTATAGGAGACTATACTTACCCTGATATCCTAAGGTTACTAAAGGTCTTGTTACCAGCAGGCATTTACGAGAAACTTAAAGAGAAAGACTGGGATGTGGGAGATAAAACGCTGAAATGGGCAGAGTTGCAAGCGGAAGATGCAGATAGGGCCCCGGGGGATGGCCTTGGTGAAAAAATTAAGGAGCTCCCCGAACTCTTTATACAAATTTTACCAAGACTATTGACAACCAAAAAGGAAGACTGGGATGCAATTTCAGCATGTAAACAGAAACCAGAGGAAGACACAAGCGATTACTACACTAGGTTGGAGAAATGTTTCGCTGGCAACAGTGGTTTAAAACACAGTAGTGAGGCCTATCCCCACCTTTTTGTGACCAAACTGGTAGATAACGCCCTTCCTCAGATTAGGAATAGGGTGCTGAAGGTTGAGAGTACTTGGCAAGCAAATAGCCCCTCACAAATGTTACAGATGTTGCAATACCACCAAAATAGAATAAGGGAAGAACAAGAACAAGAAAAGAAGCGCATGAAGGATACAAAAATGAAGGTGCTATTTGCCCAAACAGTACCTGCAAACACGAACAAGAATGGTACCGCACCCACTAAAGGGACCTGCAATTATTGTACAAAACAGGGTCACTTTGTAAGGGAATGCCCCGTCCTAAAGCACAATATAGCCACAGGTAAAACAAAGGAACGGCCCTATACACCTAGAGAGTACAACACTCAGCAGACACAAGCCCCCACCCCGCAGCAGGTCCAGACGCCCGCTGCCGCTGCACCTCAAATGTATCAGTACACGCAGTCAGACTACCCAGAATACCAATCTTTTTCATGAAACAGCCTCGAGAGGGAAGATTGCTTGCCCCTTATCCCAGTTCCTGTGGACCAAGAGGGTCCTTATGTACATGCTCGTTTGCTGGGGCAAGATAGAAAGTTTCTAATTGACACAGGGGCAAGCAGGACTACCATCAGTCATGACGAGGTCCCAGGGGCACCTCTCTCGGGCTCACAGCAGATGTATAGTGTCTCTGATTATTGTAATTTTTATGAGCATTGTGGTAATAAGTATTGGCTGGTTCTTACATGTTCTCTATCCACCTGCTGTCTCACAGAACGCCACCATAGTACACTCACATGTTGAGCTCCCAGTACACTTAGAGAACAGAAGAAATGAATTTAAGAACAATACTTTCATCACCCTTTTACAACAACATCAACTGGCCATAAACACATCCAACTGCTGGGTGTGCGGTCTTCTTCCCCACACAGTTGCCAAAGGCATGCCTTTCATTACTCTCCCATTTTCTTATGAAGGCTCTTGTACCGGTTGGTGGGAAACAAACAAAGCTTCCTATATGGCCAATATGGATACAAAAGAGCAGTCTCAGCTCCGATATCACCTATACATTTTATGTTGGCGAGGTGAAAAGAACAGGACATGTGGTACCCCACTAGAGCAGGAAGCCTATGCTGACCATGGTAACAGATCTAATAAGTTATATTATCAGTATATGGACAGGAGAAAAAGATCCGTTTCACCTGTGTTTGTGGCATCAATGAAAGCCCCTTTTTGTGTCCAAAGTAAAGGAAAGATACGTATGGGTGATAGCATCTGCAATCACACAGTCAATTTGAATGGAACAAACAATACACGGCTTATAGCCGCACAGGGCACCTACTTCATATGTGGGGATAAAGGTTATACATGGCTCCCACAGGGCTGGTCCGGCACTTGTTACATTGCTTTTCTCCTTCCCCCCACCTACACTGCCCCTGCGGACTATCATGAAATTGAGCCTCTGACTGTCTATAACAGATGGCGAAGGGGGGTCATAGATAGAGAAGATACAGCAGGGCAGGAGGCGGGAGACTTCTTTGCCGGAGTCATTCCATTTTGGGGTCCAATGGTAAACAGCAGGAACATCCGCCACCTCACACGAGTGGTGCAAAACACGATAGATGCAACGGCAGGTGCCCTCTCTAATCTCACAGCCGAGGTGGTCGCGGATAGACTCATGACCCTACAAAATCGCATTGTTTTAGACATCATTCTGGCTGACCGTGGTGGTGTATGCAGATTGATCTCCACGAGTTGTTGTGTGTTTATTCCAAATAACGCACCTACGGTATACCAGGCCATTGCCAAGCTACACAAGATGTCAAGTCAGCTAGACATGGATAAAGGAGAATGGTCCTTAAGCAGCTGGTTGTGGGGATTAGTATCAACATGGGGATGGAAAGTGTTGACTGTAGTAGGATCAATACTGTTTATCATCTTCAGTTGTTGCCTCTGCATCCAATGCGGCCCGGCCATCTGCGGTCTGTGCGCCACTGCCTGCATTCCCCGTCCACATGTGCAGAGCAGAAAAAATGAAAAGATCATGTTGCAAGAACACATTAACGGCCTGATGAAAATAGAGGTGTATTAGAGGGGTGCGCTTGGGGACAAGGAGGGAATGAAGAAAATTACATATTTATATGTATTTGTGCCCCACGCGCTACCCTCTCATCATTTGCCATGTTGAATAAAAACCCCTGCATTACTTCACATTCAGAGGCCTTATTTCTCTGTCACCAGGCCCCTCCATGCCAGACCCTGAAAAAGGCACATGTTACATTACTCTGCAGCACATTAGATATTTTGCTGAGCAGTCACGGAGAAGAGGCCCAGCCCGGGGTGTCTTAACAGTGTCAAACAAGGGTCGGCCTGATAAAGCTGCATTCCGGCCCTGAGCAGGAGGCGAGCAGAAGCCCCTCTGCAGAGATAAGGCCCAGTTTTTGCTGTCGGCTCTCAGAGATAAGTGGGGCCCATGTCAAGGGAAACCTCCAAGACAGTTACACAAGGGGTGGACAGGAAGGGCCAAACCAACTTGCTAGTATGAAGCAGCAACACTTCTACAGATGAGAGCAATCTGCATGCTGCCCCGAGCTAGAGATAAGACCAGACATGCTAGTCACTCTGACACCCAGGGCCCTCCCTGACCAACAGAAAGGAAACAGCCCTCGTGTAAAAGTCTGATAAAGTTACGCAAACAGGCAGTGCGAGTTTTTGCTGACCTTGCTGCCCCCTCTATGCACCCACCCACCTATGACTCATTACAGTGAACGCCTACATGCTCATATCTTTTTCTTTCCTTCTGCTTGGAGGGCTCCTCCCTATGTATGCAAAGAATGTATAAATATTGTACTCTGTGAATAAAGCTCAGAACTCTCCTGAACCTGCTTGGTGAAAGGAGCTCTCCCTTAACTCGAGTTAATGCAATAAAGCCCATTGACTCTAACACCACGGACTCTGCTCCTCATTTATATTTGATCCTTTTTGCATCTATAGAAATTATGATGGTGTAAATAAATTATTTACCACAGCATTTCATAAAAAAACTGCCATCGTCCAGGCATAGTTATTTGTTGGAATATCGCTATAAAAAATATGACATAAAAAGATACTGTTCAAAATAGTAACAATAATTTTTTATATGCTGCAATTTAAAAATATTATAAACATAGCCACAAAAAATATAGTCAGTTAAAAGATGTAAAAATGGCAAATATCGTCCCAGAAGGTGGGACCACAATGGCACCCACCTCCACCAGTGGTGGGAGTGCCTAATCCTCCAGACGTACTGGGGGAAGGTCACGTCAGTGTTGTCTTTAATCTGTCACAAACCTTTCGGCGTTTCCTCCGCCTTTGTCTGCTTAACATCTGGGAGGCCACTGACTTGTCCAGACTGAGAGAATGTTGTTATCCCTGGGCTGTAGGGTTGCAAAACGCAACATAGCCAGAACTTGGAAAGGAGTGACAAAACCAAAGTTCATAGACTGGGAATCAGACATGGATTCCCAGAGCATTTTTTCAAAGTTGTAGGTTACACACACACATGTCTTTGGGACATGTGTGTGCGCAACATTTGTGCACAGGTCAATTTCAGGGGTGCAACAGGGTGTCCTTTTGACACCCTTGCACCCTAGAAATTGCATGCGCAATTTGCGAGGACCTACTGGTACTCGCAAATTGAGAATGCAATTTCCTATTCATTCCTATGGGCCTTTAGGCCCATAGGAATGAATGGGAAGCCATTCCTTATTTGTGAATCGTAATTTGCGACTCGCAAATAAGGAATGTGTAGAAATCGCTATTTTAATAGCGATTCCTACATGCATAGACTTTTGCGAGTCCTTAATTACAATTCTTTAATAATCGCAATTAAGGACTCGCAAAATCCTAGCTTGATGCATGTGACTGTTGATCTTGATTTCTCACAAACATGGTAACAAATGTGAAAATATAAAGTACTCAAATGCATTAATTCAATACAAATGCTTTTATTTTTAGTAAGTGGTTTTTATATGTACAATCATTGATTAAACTGCATAAATTACATTGCTAAACAATTTACAGGGCGTGGCCATGCAGCCGAAGATGTCGGTCGAGTGGTTCTAGAGCTCCTGCTGAGAGCTCAGGAATCAGTTCCCATCCTCATCCTGCAGGATCGGTCCCACTGAACCCAGCCAGAGTGAGGGAGGAGATGTGAGACCACTGCCTGACACGGTGGCCTGTGGGAGCCCAAGAAACTGAAGGCACCGGCTGGACTGGGGCCCATACCGTAGCAGCGCATGTAACAGACTGCACGATGAAGTCGGTTGCACCTGTCCGTGAATGGTACCCTGAGGACAAGAGTTTCCCACTGGACTGTTTAAGCCACATGTGCATCTCCAGTAACCGGGAGGTGAGGTAGGCTGAGCTGTGCCGGCAGCAGACCACACCACCTGGGCATTGACAATTCCATCAGATTTGGAGGCTGGTTCTAATCTTGGGCCTATACTGGGGCCAACAGAGACGGGAGAAGCTCCAAGGCGCTGGTCCGGTCATGTTACTCCCAGTGCTTGGGAGGTGAGGCGGGGCAGACCCCTCGATGAAGAGTTATGCACTGATCAGAACTGGCCAGATTTTCTCTGGGTGCGTGGTGGCACCCAGAGCGGCTGAAAGTCAATAGAATCATGTGGCAGTATCGCTGGGTGGCCCCTGAGGGTATGGAGAACTGGTGGTCTCTGTGTACTGGGATGGAGGCAGAGGAATAGGGCACACAGAGCTTTTGTTCCCTGAGTACTGAGGCCCATGCAACACAGAGTACGGTGGCCCAGTGAGGAAAGATGGCAAACTGGTGGCATCGGCCTATGAGGCAGGTGGAAAGAAGACCCAATGCCTGCCTGGGACTGGAGAGAGGAGGGACCTTGGACTCCTAGGTAGTGCCCTGAACAGATGAGAGGAGACAAGGGACAACTGCTTGCTCTCCAACCTTATCTCCCTGACTGCCATTCCTCGAAGAGCCTGTACACCGGACTTAGCAAACACTCAACAGCCATGGAGTGGGGGATGAGAGCAGGGTGCATGGGGGACTCCACCCTGGTGCAAAATAGTGAAACAGGGAAGGGTGTCGGAGCCCTGACAAGCGACTATTAACAAGTTCACCAAGCCATACGTAAATCAAGGGAGGCCCTGGAGGAGCAAATAGATGGAGAGGGGATAGAGGTTTACCCCCCTGCGCCAAGATCTCCGAAAAGTTACGCACTGAATGATGGAGGTAGAGACCCGAGTTTCCTCAGCTGAGGATGAACTGTGTTCTATAATGATTGATTTTGCGAAAATCTGAGAGGTGATGCTCCAACTCAAGACTAGAGCAGAAGACACAGACGGTGAATCCAGGTAATGGGAATCCTGGAAGGTATGGAAGGTCCCTTCCCGGAAAAGTTCAACAAATGGTTCATCTCCTGGGTTCTAATTTACACACTTTACTCCTGTTTTGTCATAGAAAGGGTGCAGGGGTCCCTTGCCCCCCCTGACCAGTACCATGTGGCTCTCCCAAGCCTTTTATTGCTTAAATATTCTGACAGGGATGCCATCCATAAGGCGGCTCAAAGCGGACAAACTGTGCTGATGGAATCGCATACATTCATGATTTTCCCTGACCACACAGCGAGGATCCAGCAGTAAAGATGAACATTTGTGGCATTAAAACTCAAACTACATGCAATGTAGATCAAAAACATGCTCCTCTGTCCGGCCCAGCTCAAGGTCATCTTCCAAGGCAAAATGTACTTCTTTAATGATTCGGAGAAAATGAAGAGATGGGTGGAATAGAAACCCCTGCCGAGAATCGCCACTGGTGGTGGACCCACTGAGAAACAGTCACCTGGAGGACAGATCCTTCACCCAGGGCCAGAAGACAGGGGTGTCGCCAGCATGGCACATTGGTGCAAACTAGACACCGGTGTTGAAAGCAACTCATCCCTTTCTGGGAAGGAACAGAAGGGCACTACCGGGTAGCTCTGTCTGCGAGCGAGAGTGCGCCTGGAGTCTCTGAGGTTTTGCCTCGGTGTAGAGGTGCTGGACAGGTTGGTTGCCTTCCACGCAACACCATAGGAAAAGAGGCAAGCCACCTAGAAACAGGCTGCAGAAGGGGACAAGTGTGGGAGCTCCCAAGGGGGGGGCTTGTTTCATGGGGGTCCTGGGAGCAGAGGAGCTGGTGCCCACGTGTCAAAGGCACCTACAGTTCTCGGTTAGACCTGCAAAATGGGACAAAGCAGGACAGCTGGGCCACTCTCTGTGCTGGCCTCTGCAATAATGTCTCGCATCGGCTACTCGGTCTTTGCAGCATTGACGTCCGGATTGGACTCAAACAAGCTTTGGTTGCTGCAAGGGATCCGGTGCCCCGGATAATGGTGCAGGACAACTCCGGTTAGTCTTGGTGTCCTTATCTGACCTCTTGGAGCATGGTGAACTCCTCCTGGGTGGGTACTGCATTGGTGGACCTGGTAGTCAGCAGAAAAGTGAACTGAATGCTGCGATCAGAGCCTGCATGTTGCAGGGAAGTTGCTCCTCCACTTCAAAGGAGATGTTGATGGCTTGGCTAAGTGCTGGAGGCCCTCCAAGGCTTTTGGAGGATGCACAGCTGCAGGACAAGTCAGATTGTCACAATTGTTGGGCCAAGAGCAGGCCAAAGTCCACTAGTTGTCCGCAGTTCTCCCTTCTTCGGGTCCTCTTGGTCCTTCTTCTTTTCTTGTCAGGTGAATCGGCATTCCTAGTGTAAGGGGGTCACTTAAAAACTCAACTTACGGGTGTTTAAGGGGAGAGAAGGGTAGTAGCCAATGGGCTACTTAACGTTGGAGTCACTGCAACCCCTATATGACCACTTCCTGTGGGGAGTGGGCATAACCATGTCCAAAATTCCTAATTCCACCAAAATCAAAATATTGGAACTCTTCTTTTAGCCAGCCTACTCTAGGGTTCTGACTGGCCTGGTAGTGCACCACACCTCCTTGCATAGCTTATTTCCCACCTGTCCTGGCGCCAAATGGGCCTCAGGGCAGCTGGTGGCAACTCCCAAGACTGGGGAAGCTGAGGTCGCATATCAATGGTGTCAGGGGCTATGAAGTCCCTGGTCTTGGTTTGCAGATTCACTAGCCATCCTGTTGGAGGAGGTGTGAACACCTTCCTCTGAAGCAGGCATTTGGTTCTGGGCTCAGAGAGAACAGGCTATCATCTGCAGAAACATGTCTATGGAGGCAGGCTGGATGATACCAGTCAGCCAGCACACTGAGAGGCTGGTAGGCTTTCAGGGGGGCACCTCTAAGGAACCCTTCAGGTGCCAAACTTAATAAATCCCCTACTGGCACCAGTATCGATTTATTAAGACAAGGTGTTTGATGGCTTCCCTGAGCACTTGTACTATCTGGCATTTTAACCAGACAGTACAGGAGCATATCTGCTCTTACAGATGTGTCCTCACATGTAATATAATGGACCCTGCCGTAGGGCAATAAGGCCTGCTGTACGGGTGACTTGCATATATTGCATGCAGTGTCTGGGGGCATGACACAGACAGTGTGTGCCATGTCATGTTTTCACATTTGTCTGCACCATTTCACGCATCCTGCAATGGCAGAGTTAAAGGACTAGAAACACGAGCCCATACCAAATAGCTGAGAGGTATGTAGTTTATTGCTGAATGTCTGAGTAATACAAAGTAGGTAACTAAATACTCCAGTACTTCTCCTGGCTTTTCCCCTTTGCAGTGGTTTCCTCTTGGGGTCTTCACCTGTGTTCTCCCTCAGTGGTTGGATGTTGCCCTTGGGGGAAAATAGAAGTAAGAGGCCATAAATATCTGTCCTATAACAACCATAGAACCCGTCACCACTTATCTCCCGTACTTGTGCTTCACTGATGTCAGTGTACCTAAGGTGACCAACCGTCCGTAAATTTCACGGATCGTCCGTCATTTTGGTGTGATGTCAGTTGTCTGTAATCATTCCTTTTACGGACGCCTTTTGTCCGTAAGTTTGGACATTAATTACAGCGTTCTCTGCAAGAAGCCCCAAGAGATTAAAAGTTCTCAGGGGCCAGCTCGCACTTCTCTGTTGAACTCCCGAGGCTGCAGCAGACCCTCCCTGAACTCTCACAGACTGAGGGCAGGCCCATTGTCATTCTGACTGAAGCTGATTATCCCCTTTTGAATGACAATGCACCCGCCCTCTGCCTTTAGCATACCATGTGCCAGTGAGATCGTAGTTAGTGATTACAGAGGAGCGTTCCCCAAACAGAGTACTCTGGGGAACTTGCCCCCTTGTGTAATTTGTCAATGTTATACACAGAGTGAACAGGGCAGGAGCAGTGACTGGACAGAAGAGGCAACAGGAAAGGAGAGGTGATGGGGCAGGAGAGGTGATGGGGCAGGAGAGGTGACGGGCAGGAGAATTAACGGGCAGGAGAAGTGATGGGGCAGGAGAAGTGAGAGGACAGGAGAGGTGACGGGGCATGAGCAGTGACGGGGCAGGAGCAGTGACAGAAAAGGAGAGGCGACAGGAAAGGAGAAGTGATGGGGCAGGAGAGGTGACTGGGCAGGAGTGGTGATTAGGCAAGAGCAAGATCAGTGAACGGACAGGAGCAGTGAACGGATAGGAGCAGTGAACTTGGCAGGAGAAGTGATGGGACAGGAGAAGTGATGGGGCAGGAGAAGAGATGGGGCAGGAGCGGTGAACGGGCATGAGCAGGAGCGCTGACCGGACGGGAGTAGTGAACGGGCAGGATTGGTGAACGGAGCAGGAAAGGTGATGGGGCAGGAAAAGGGAGGGGGCAGGAAAAGGGACGTGACAGGAGCAGTGATGGGACAGGAGAGGCAGGAGAAGTGACGGGCAGGAGAAGTGACGGGGCAGGAGAGGTGACGGGGTAGGAGAGGTGACGAAGCAGGAGAGGCAACAGGGATGGAGAGGTGATGAGGCAGGAGAAGTGTCAGGCAGGAGAAGTGACGGGTAGGAGAAGTGACAGGCAGGAGAAGTGACCGGTAGGAGAAGTGACGGGCAGGAGTGGTGATGGTGCAGGAGAGGTGACAGGGCAGGAGAGGTGAATTAGGCATGAGCAGGAGCAGCGACCGGGCAGGAGCGGTGAGCAGATAGGAGCAGTGAACAGACATGAGTGGTGAACGGACATGAGCGGTGAACGGACAGGAGCAGTGAACAGACAGGAGAGGTGAACGGGGAAGCAGAAGTGACGGGGCAGCAGAAGTGATGGGCAGGGGAAGTGAGGGGCAGGGGAAATGATGAGGCAGAAGCGGTGATCGAGCATGAGCAGGAGTACTGACTGGACAGGCGCAGTTAAAGGGCAGGAGCAGTGTACGAGCAGGAGCGGTGACGGGGCAGGAGAAGTGACGGGGCAGTAGCAGAGATTAGGCATGAGCAGGAGCAGTGAACGGGTAGGAGCAGCGATTGGGTAGGAGCAGTGAATGGGCAGGAGCAGTGAAAGGGCAGGAGCAGTGACGGGGCAGGGGAAGGGAAAATGACAGGGAAGGAGCAGTGACAGGGTAGGAGATGTGACCGGACAAGAGAGTGACAGGCCAAGAGAAGTGACTTGTACTTATGTTCCTTGCCTATTTATTTACACACTATTGCATGATATCCACTGATGTGTCTGCAAAGCATACCTGTTGTCCTGAATTTTTGTCCTGAATTTTGACCCCTTGTCCTGACTTTTTACACTCACCATCCTGAATTTGCACCCATGCCAGTTGGCCACCCTAAGTGTACCGGTAAAACGCCTTGATATCAGCTGTAACTCCTGTCGGTATTTACATGGAAAGTGAGTACTGAGAAGTTGGCCTGATATATGATGTTCACTAGTTCTAGTGACCACCTTGTATCAGTCCAAACAACCCTTATGGTGATTGGTTGTAAGTCAACCTTTATAGACCAGCTATCCTAATGGTAGCATGGACAAAGCAGTCTTAGGCTAAACTCTTTTGGCATGTGAAAAAGCTGCTCTTCACGACCAGGCTGGAGGCACGAGCTGTCCCACGTAGTGTGCTGCTGTCGGCGGTGTTGGATCGTCGATCTGGACAACAGGCCTTGGCTACTGCAAGCCACGCGGTGGAACAAAGATGGCGTCTGGTGCGGACTAGGAGGGTCCGGGGTGCTTCTCTTTTACAAGGAAGCAAGGGCCAGTCTGGGGGACCAGACTAGCAGTGTTGAAATCTTCGGGCCGTCGTCTCAGAGGTCACAAGCCAGCCGGCAAGTGACCAGACAACAGGAAAAGCAGCAACCAGGCAAAAGGGCCCCACGCAGATCTGGTGGAGGCTGGGGGGCTGGTCTTTGATGCAGGTGCTGTGTCGGTGTGGGGCTTCTCAGTCCCCAATGCACTTACTCGAGGGTCACTCGGGGGTCGTGCTGGAAGCGCTGTGCAGGTTTCTTCAAGATGGCCGTCTCCACGTTGCTCGTCGCACCCACGGGTCCCAGCTGTGCTGTGGATGTGGGTAGAGGTCAGAGGGGTCTGGAGGTCCGGGTCTCGGTGAGCTGGGTCGTCGGATTCCGGGAAGGAAGGACTTGCAGCAAACCGCACAGGAGCTTGATGGTGCCTGCGAAGCAGGATGGTCACTCCCTGACCATAGGGGAGATTCTTCAGTCTTCTGGTGTCCAGGAGGTCGAAGGTCAAGAGTTCTTCGTGGAAGTTGTCAAGATTAATCTAACTGGGAATGGGACCAGCTCCTACCTTTATTCAGCTAAAGGGGGCTGCACTACGACTAGGTCCCTCCTCTGGGTGGGACCAGGAAGGGGGTTGGTTACACCCCCTATCCTTTGTCCAGTTTCCCGCCAGAGCTGGGGCTGGAGTGCCCCAGCAACTGGTTGGAACCGGTGTATGCACAGGGCACCTTGTGTGCCCCAGGCATGTCTCATTCCTTTCAGCCTTGGCCTACCTAATACACAAAATCCTGTCTGGGGTGGTGCTAGCACCTCCCAAGGCAGGAAACCCTTTGTCTGAGCCTCCCTCGCTGGAAGGACTCCCAGCAGCAGGAGGTCAGATTTGTGTCTGTGGTGGCAGCATCCATTTTGTGATGCTGAGGCTTGAGTTAACTTTAACCGGGGTTTACAGTTACATACATGTCGTGTCCCTCTAGAAGGGTGGAATGCAACCCCCGTCGCCAGAATTGGCGAGGGGGTAGTATTCCAATTCGTATGACACCTTACTCGACATGTTTTGATAATGTTATACCAGAGTTAGCATTTAACCGCGAGGATTATAATGCACTTAAGAGTATATGGTATAGCGTTATCATGGAACAGCTATTAGGACTTGGTTCCGCAAGCTGCAAACGGGCTCAGCTCATGCCAGAGCACCATCTCACATAATTCCAAGCACTCTGCCTTCAGGATTGATAAGGCCTGCCATAGGAGTGACTGATAGGAATATATGTGTCCATTTTAGGGTTAGATATAGGAATACTATATCTAAAGCAAAGGGTGATTAGACCACCTTGCCCCAGCTGTCGTGCAGCCAGTTGTGTCAGTTTTGGATGGCCAGCCAGGGGTGGCATAATACATGCTGCAGCCCCTGGTAGGCCCTGGGTACACCTTTGCCCTGGATACCTAAGGTATACTGTACAGGGACTGATAAGGTGGCCCAGTACCAATTTGTAAATGCACCTAGGGTACATGGTTGTAATTTAGAGAGAGAACAGCTAGGCTGTGGGACTGATTAGCAGGCCCACAGCCAGGGAAAGTCGTAAATCAGTGAAGCAAAAAGCAAAAATCTGGGGTGGCCATGGGATTGCAGACCACACTCTCCTACATAACCCCCCCCAAACTTAGGGACATTAAACTAACCTTGACCAGGTGAGTCTTCTTGTTCTAAGTGGAAGTACCTGGAGAGACCATCTGCATTACCATGGTCAGTCCCTGGGCGGTGCTCCACTGTAAAGTCCATCCCCTGTAGGGAAATGGACCACCTAAGAAGTTTGGGGTTTTCACCCTTCATTTGATTTAGCCATAAGAGGGGCTTATGGTCGGTCTGAATCTTGAAGTGAGTACCAAACAAGTATGGCCTCAGCTTCTTCAGGGCCCAAACCACAGCAAAGGCCTCCCTCTCAATAGCTGACCAACGTTTCTCTCTAGGGGTCAGCCTTCTACTTATAAAAGCAATGGGCTGGTCATGACCATCAATATTCAGCTGAGATAGAACAGCTCCCACACCCAACTCAGAAGCATCTGTTTGGACAATGAAAAGTTTGGAGTAGTCTGGACTCTTGAGAATAGGTGCAGTGCACATGGCCTGCTTTAGGTCATCGAATGCCTTCTGACAGCTAACTGTTCACTGAACTTTCTTTGGCATTTTCTTACTTGTCAGGTCATTAAGTGGAGTCACAATGGTCCCATAATTTCTGACAAATTTCCTGTAATAACCAGACAGGCCCAAGAAAGCTCTGACCTGTGTCTGGGTGGTTGGAGGAGCCCAGTCCTTTATGGCCTGTATCTTGCTCTCCAGAGGTTGAACTTGGCCTCCACCTACAAGGTGGCCCAAGTATACAACTTGACTCTGCCCTATCTGGCACTTAGTAGCCTTGATAGCGAGGCCTGCCTTTTGCAGGGCCTCTAAAACGTTCCTTAGGTGGATCAGGCGATCCTCCCAGGTGGAGCTAAAGACAGCAATATCATCTAGATATGCTGCACAAAAGTCATCCAACCCAGTGAGAACTTGGTTCACCAACCTTTGAAAAGTGGCAGGTGCATTTTTCAAACCAAAGGGCATCACCACAAATTGGTAATGACCTCCTGGGGTAGAAAATGCTGTCTTGGCCTTGGCATCCTCAGCTAACCTGATTTGCCAATAACCAGCTGTTAGGTCAAATGTACTTAAGAAAGTTGCAGAAGCCAACTTATCTATCAGTTCATCTGCCCTAAGTATTGTGATTTTTCGCCGCCTTCCTTTGTTCTAGGTGATTACATCACTAGCATGAGACTCGTATGAAATTTGGACAATTACAGGTGTGCCTTATATAGGAAGTTCGTCCTGACTAGTGTGGTACTTGGGAACTATTTTCACAACATTGGACGTCCATACCCCTATTGGTTTTGTTATTTGGATAATAACATTTGGTATGTATAGCAAATTCGATTAGTGGTAACTGTTTGTTTTTCCGTGCATTACCTCATGTTTGGGCATTTGACACGGTGATGAAAGAGTCTGGAGGTTGAATGATGTTTTGATTTAATTTAATAAGTGTATTCAAATATATTGATCTTTGGTGATGGCTTTCTGATCACTTTTTCCCTTTTTCCGGTGTGTAAATAGTCTTCCTGATACCTAAACCTTGAGTATGCTCTCCTCTCATAGTGGCAGTGGTCCCCCTGGGGGCCTGTGTCCGTGGAACAGACTGTTTATAATTTGAATAATTTGTTATATTTTGTTTAAAGTGTTCATTATCATTGAATTTTATTAATTGTGGTACATTTTTGTTTTTCGTAGGATCATTTAAATGTATTTTGTTGCCCTTTGTCCTGATGAGGCCTAAGACTAATTGAAAGGCCGAAACGCGTCGACAGTTATTATTAATTTCGGCACCTGTTTTTGATTTGGAAACTGAATGGATATATTTCCCAGGAGCATCATTGGATTTTGAAGCCAAAAAATCAATTGGGCTTCATTTGCTTCTTGTTATTCTGGTGTCCGAAAAAGGAAATAAGGCCAAGAAAAGACAATGCCATTTTTTCCTTGTAAATAAACCATCGGGCTTCTTACACAAACCTTGGATTAAGGGTCCACAACTATAAGACATTTGGACCACCTGGATTTAGATTACAAATTTTGTTTCTTGGAATTTCACATGTCATTCCTTACAAGATTAAATATTGTTCGGTCGACTGATTTATATTAGGAATGTATAAAATGAAAAAAGGATCTTTAAAACAATTCACAAACTGTATTACTGTTTTGTTGTGTGGTTTTTTCTTTATTTATTTGTACTTGTAATTTGATAATAACCATCGGATGAACGTCTTAACAGATGGGAGATATATATCATACAACTTAGGTTGTGAAGAGACAAATAATTGACAGTTTTTGTTCTCAGAATTAACTTTTTTTGTAGTAAATATCTTGGCATCACCTTTTTTGTAATTCTAAGTATTGGATGGGCATCTGTCTTAGTGACAGCATTGAGACCCCTGTAGTCTACACAAAACCTCATCTCTCTCTTACCATCCTGGGTGTGAGGTTTAGGCACTAGAACTACAGGACTAGCCCAAGGGCTCTCTGAGGGCTCAATGACTCCCAATTCCAACATCTTTTGTACTTCAGTTTTTATGCAGTCCCTGACGTGGTCAGGTTGCCTGTAGATTTTACTCTTTATAGGCAGACTGTCTCCAGTGTCCACCTTATGTGTGCACCAGTTTGTCTGACTGGGGGTCAGAGAAAACATTTGTCTGAAGGATTGAAGGACTTGCTTACAATCCTTTTGTTGATGCTCAGAGAGGCTGTCAGAAAAGACTACACCATCTACTGACCCATCATCAGGGTTCTGAGTGAGCAGGTCTGGGAGAGGGTCACTCTCTTCCTCCTGTCCCTCATCTGTGGCCATGAGCAAGCCCATGTCCTCCCTGTCAACAAATGCTTTGAGCCTATTCACATGAAGTACTCTGTGAGGGCTCCTGGGAGTTCCCATGTCCACCAAGTAGGTGACTTCTCCCTTTTGTTCAATGATGATGTGGGGTCCAGACCATTTGTCTTGGAGAGCTGCTGGGGCCACTGGCTCCAACACCCACACCTTCTGTCCTGCATGGTAAACAGTTAGGACAGCCTTTTGGTCATGCCAAGCTTTTTGAAGTTCTTGGCTGGCCTCCAGGTTTTTAGATGCCTTCTCCATGTACTCTGCCATCCTGGAGCGGAGACCAAGTACATAGTCCACTATGTCAAGTTTAGGCTTTTTGAGAGGTAACTCCCATCCTTCCTTCACAAGACATAGGGGTCCTCTTACAGGATGTCCAAACAAAAGCTCAAAAGGGCTGTAACCAACCCCCTTCTGTGGGACCTCTCTGTAAGAAAACAGAAGGCAGGGTAAAAGGATGTCCCATCTTCGCCTAAGCTTTTCAGGTAACCCTTTTATCATCCCTTTGAGGGTCCTGTTGAATCTTCCAACAAGCCCATTGCATTGTGGGTGATAGGGTGTGGTAAATTTGTAATTTACACCACACTCCTTCCACATAGCAGTCAAGTATCCTGACATGAAGTTTGCACATCTGTCAGAGACAACCTCCTTAGGAAACCCCACTCTGGAGAAAACTCCAACCAGGGCCCTAGCCACAACAGGAGCTGTAGTGGTCCTAAGGGGAATAGCTTCTAGATACCTGGTGGCATGTCCACTACCACCAGTATAAATCTGTGCCCAGATGCTGTTTGGGGGTCCATTGGTCCAACAATGTCAATCCCCACTCTTTCAAAGGGAACCCCCACCACAGGTAGTGGTATAAGGGGGGCCTTTGTTGTGCCACCTGACTTGCCACTGGCTTGGCAGGTGATACAGGAGCGACAAAACTCTTTGGTGTCCTCAGGCATATGGGGCCAGTGAAAGTGTGGGGCAAGCCTGTCCCAAGTCTTGTTCTGGCCTAAGTGACCTGCAAGGGGAATTTCATGGGCTAAGGTGAGAAGGAAACCTCTCAGAGACAAGGGGATGACCAGCCTCCTGGTAGCACCAGGCTTGGGGTCTCTTGCCTCAGAGTATAGGAGTCCATTGTCCCAATATACCTTATGGGCACCTGTAGCATTCCCTGCAGCCTCAGCAGCAGCCTGCTGTCTGAGGGGTTCAAGAGAGGAACAGTCTAACTGTGCCTGCCTCAAGTCTGCCCTGGAAGGTCCCCCTGTCCCAAGAAACTCAATCTGTTCAGGCTCAAGCTCCTCTAGGACAGTTCCTTCTGGGGTCTTGGGGTCAGTCTCCTGAGAGAGCTGATCCTCCACCCGAGGCAGGGGGGAAGGGTCAACCTTACCCCTACTGCTCTTTCTCTTGGGTAGTGTCTGGTCCATTCTTCCAGGATCCAGCACTAGTTCAGCTGGGCATTTCTTGGCCTGTGACCTAGTCACAGCAAGGACATGTGCTGACAAACCTAACATTTCCACATGAGTCCTATACTCCACATCTGACCATAAGGAGGATTCCAAATCATTGCCCAAAAGACAGTCCACTGGGAGGTCTGAACTAACAACAACCCTTTTGAGGCCATTTACCCCTCCCCAGGAGAAATTAACAAGTGCCATACTATGGGAGGTAGTGGCATTGCTAGCATTGGTCACCAGGTAGTCTGAACCTAGTATCACCTGGTCAGGGTCCACAAAGTTGGGTGTCACCATAGTGACACTGGCACAAGTGTCCCTGTAGGCCTGAGCCATTTTTCCATTGATCAAAGGTGTTTGCCTGTACTTGCCCAGAGTACTGGGACTTATTGTAGGGGTCATATCCATGTCCCCAGTACAAACAAGAACAGCCTGAGTAGGTGTCCTGACTAAGTCAGAGCCCGCCTCAGTTCCCAGGGTTAACCCCACTATAGCCTTGGGAGGATTACTACCACTACTAACTGTACTAGGGGGTGCAGATGCCTTAGAGCAGTAGTGGTAGGAGTTGGGCCTTTCTTGGTGCACTCAATAAACCAGTGAGTATTACTTTTACAGTATTGGCACCATGGTTTCTTCTGACCATTATTCTTCTTCTTTTGGGAAGTCTGGGAATTCTGGGACCCACCCTCTTTAGATTGTTGGGGCCCTGTTGAAGACTTCTGGTCAGTTTGCTTATTATCATTACCCTTGGGGTCTGCTTTCTTTTGGCCACCACCCTGGTTCTGGTTCTGCTGCTTGACCCTTGTCCTGACCCATCTGTCTGCCTTCGTTCCCAATTCTTGGGGAGAGGTCAGATCTGAGTCAATAAGGTGCTGATGCAACAACTGATTCTGACAATTACTTAAGATTTGTTCTCTCATAATTAGATTATACAATCCTGTGTAATCAGTAACTTTACTTCCCAGTAACCAGCCTTCAAAAGCCTTAGTGGCACAATCAACAAAGTCAGCCCAATCCTGAGACTGAATTTTCTGGGTGTCTCTGAACAGCAACCTGTACTGCTCAGTTGTTAAGCCAAACCCATCAATCAGTGTATTCTTCAGGACTTGGTAATTTTTAGCATCCTCAGCTCTAGTAGTGAGGAGCTTATCTCTACCTTTACCTTCAAAGGAGAGCCACAAAATAGCTGCCCACTGACTCTGGGGCATGCACTGGACAGTGCAGGCCCTCTCCAAAGCAGTCATCCATTTGTGGATGTCATCCCCTTGTTTAAAGGGGGCACTATTTTACTCAGGTGTCTAGTATCAAAACTCCTGTCTTTATCCTTAGGGATATTGCTGCCACCAGTGGGGACTACCCTACTCAACTGTTGCTCTCTAGCAAAGGCAAGCTTCTCCTTGGCAAGTTCTTCCCTCTGGATCCTCAGATTAGCTTGTCTCATCCTTGCTTCATGCTCTCTCCTCTGAGGGGAAGTCATTCTCCTCTGGGGAGAAGTCATTCTCCTCTGAGCAGATGCACGAGAGTGCACAAATCTATTGGAGTCCCTAGAATGAGACCTATCTCTTCTAACTCCAAAGTTAGGCCTGCTTAGGGTCAGTACTGGGGGTCCCCCAGATCCTTCCCTATGTAGGTCTAAGTTGGCCCTAGTAAGTCTGCTGACTAGCTCAGGACCTTTGTCTGCCTCATCCCCTGAGGTGTCCCTTTCTTCCTCCTCCTCTTCTACATCCTCTGTTTCAGGGAGAAAGGGGGGCATGCTCCTATCTGGATTAGAGAGGTCTGGGTTAGCAGCCTTTCTTGCATCATATGTCTCTAAGAGACCTAACAGAAAAGGAGTGGTAGGGTTAGAACCCTGTTTCAATTTCCTGGAGGTACACAATTGTCTCATCTCCTGGAAACTGAGAGCTGCATATCTGGAAAGGACCTGTGGAGGGTCACTAACCACTAGGGGAGTCTCTGAAGACTCTCCATGGGTAGACATGCTTCTAGTGTGGTGTAAGTGATGCACCTACCTACACTATGGGTTTTCCTACTGATCCCTTGCTAAGAGTTGTAGTCAGGGTGTGCTAGGCTCTTTCTACTACAACAGCTGGTTCAGTAGAACTCAGAGTATTTCTAATCTTGTTATATGTACCTATGGTAACTTATGTGATTTTTCAAATGATATCTCAAGATTATATTTGGTAAAAACAACAGCAAGCTCAAATCCCAACCGCTGCACACCAATGTGAGAAGTTGGCCTGATATATGATGTTCACTAGTTCTAGTGACCACCTTGTATCAGTCCAAACAACCCTTATGGTGATTGGTTGTAAGTCAACCTTTATAGACCAGCTATCCTAATGGTAGCATGGACAAAGCAGTCTTAGGCTAAACTCTTTTGGCATGTGAAGCCAGCTGTTTTACCACAATATAACCCCTTGAATACCAAATGAAAGGACACCACACAGGTTGTTATGAAAATAAACGATATATTTATTAATAACAACACCTCTGAACTCTTTATGAGGTCAGAGGGCTAAGCACATGACAATACTACAAAAGAAATACGAGTTCGCACAATATCTACAAGTGTGCCTGAGGGGCACGGCAAACCATATACTCAAAACAATGGAATGCGAGGAAGGAAAATACTGTAAGGAGATCCAGAGGCTGGAGGATCGCTGGGACTACGCTACGAACTAGGTAAGTAAGGAGCAGGAGGCCCACGGGACTCACTTGCAGAGTGGGAACTCTCACGCGGGATGCGTACCAACGTCTATGGATGCTACAGTTTAGAAAGTTACGGATTCCGGACGAACCCGGCTGGATGGAGGGAAAACAACAGTGGACCTGGACACTAGGATAGTGTACACAGACTTCAGCACCTAGGAGCTTTAGTTACCTAACCCACAGGCTGCGGGTGCATAGGGCTGAAGTTGCGTCGGGTTTGCTGCGTTGATCCCGGTGATGCCTAAAACAAGGAGTTGCTGGCAGGCAGCCAGATGGAGGAGTCCGGTGGTTCCAAGGATGGAACTGGAAGGAAGAAGTCCTGAAAGGGAAGGGGACAGAGTCTTGGTCACTAACCAGTGACGGTGCTGGAACCAGGAGGGAACCAGATGCTGTCGCCGCGTTCAGGTGAAGGAAGGGTCGCTTCTCTCTGTAGCTGCGCGGACCAGGAGCTGCTCTTCACGACCAGGCTGGAGGCACGAGCTGTCCCACGTAGTGTGCTGCTGTCGGCGGTGTCGGATCGTCGATCTGGACAACAGGCCTTGGCTACTGCAAGCCACGCAGTGGAACAAAGATGGCGTCTGGTGCGGACCAGGAGGGTCCGGGGTGCTTCTCTTTTACAAGGAAGCAAGGGCCAGTCTGGGGGACCAGACTAGCAGTGTTGAAATCTTCGGGCCCTCGTCTCAGAAGTCATAAGCCAGCCGGCAAGTGACCAGACAACAGGAAAAGCAGCAACCAGGCAAAAGGGCCCCACGCAGATCTGGTGGAGGCTGGGGGGCTGGTCTTTTGCAGGTGCTGTGTCGGTGTGGGGCTTCTCAGTCCCCAATGCACTTACTCGAGGGTCACTCGGGGGTCATGCTGGAAGCGCTGTGCAGGTTTCTTCAAGATGGCCGTCTCCACGTTGCTCGTTGCACCCACGGGTCCCAGCTGTGCTGTGGATGTGGGTAGAGGTCAGAGGGGTCTGGAGGTCCAGGTCTCGGTGAGCTGGGTCATCGGATTCCGGGAAGGAAGGACTTGCAGCAAACCGCACAGGAGCTTGATGGTGCCTGCGAAGCAGGATGGTCACTCCCTGACCATAGGGGAGATTCTTCAGTCTTCTGGTGTCCAGGAGGTCGAAGGTCAAGAGTTCTTCGTGGAAGTTGTCAAGATTAATCTAACTGGGAATGGGACCAGCTCCTACCTTTATTCAGCTAAAGGGGGCTGCACTACGACTAGGTCCCTCCTCTGGGTGGGACCAGGAAGGGGGGTGGTTACACCCCCTATCCTTTGTCCAGTTTCCCGCCAGAGCTGGGGCTGGATTGCCCCAGCAACTGGTTGGAACCGGTGTATGCACAGGGCACCTTGTGTGCCCCAGGCATGTCTCATTCCTTTCAGCCTTGGCCTACCTAATACACAAAATCATGTCTGGGGTGGTGCTAGCACCTCCCAAGGCAGGAAACCCTTTGTCTGAGCCTCCCTCGCTGGAAGGACTCCAAGCAGCAGGAGGTCAGATTTGTGTCTGTGGTGGCAGCATCCATTTTGTGATGCTGAGGCTTGAGTTAACTTTAACCGGGGTTTACAGTTACATACATGTCGTGTCCCTCTAGAAGGGTGGAATGCTACCCCCGTCACCAGAATTGGCAAGGGGGTAGTATTCCAATTCGTATGACACCTTACTCGACATGTTTTGATAATGTTATACCAGAGTTAGCATTTAACCGCGAGGATTATAATGCATTTAAGAGTATATGGTATAGCGTTATCATGGAACAGCTATTAGGACTTGGTTCCGCAAGCTGCATACGGGCTCAGCTCATGCCAGAGCACCATCTCACATAATTCCAAGCACTCTGTCTTCAGGATTGATAAGGCCTGCCATAGGGGTGACTGATAGGAACATATGTGTCCATTTTAGGGTTAGATATAGGAATACTATATCTAAAGCAAAGGGTGATTACACCACCTTGCCCCAGCTGTCGTGCAGCCAGTTGTGTCAGTTTTGGATGGCCAGCCAGGGGTGGCATAATACATGCTGCAGCCCCTGGTAGGCCCTGGGTACACCTATGCCCTGGCTACCTAAGGTATACTGTACAGGGACTGATAAGGTGGCCCAGTACCAATTTGTAAATGCACCTAGGGTACATGGTTGTAATTTAGAGAGAGAACAGCTAGGCTGTGGGTCTGATTAGCAGGCCCACAGCCAGGGAAAGTCGTAAATCAGTGAAGCAAAAAGCAAAAATCTGGGGTGGCCATGGGATTGCAGACCCCACTCTCCTACAAGTACCTCACAAAATCAGTTCCTGTAAGCATGACCCCCAAGCCCCTCACTCTTGCTAACCTCTCTTCTCAGTTGTGAGGGTCACCCCTAAGTGCAGTACTGAACGTGCATGGAACCTTGTAAGTGCCAAGTATCCAAAACCCTGTTCAAACCAAAAGCCAATGGCACGCGCACCCTTCCGTGCCACTTGCCTGAAGCCGTGACTCTTTGACAGAATCACGGCCGCCTCGTTCGTTTTGCCTTCCCCCAGGTGTTTGGGGACAGCGTCGAAGCGTAGGGACTCCTGCTCCCGGCTTACCGATATTGCAGGCGGTCTTGAGATTCCCTCAGCGCTGGTCCCGGTCTCAGCCTCATTCACAGGCCCGGCTCCAGGAATTTTTATTTGGGTGGGCCAAGGGTGCATTCGGGTGGGCCACTGCGGCAGTCGCCACTCGCGGGAGGGGGTGGGGGGAGAGGAATGGTGGGTTGGCTGGGGGGTCGCGCACAGCGGTCTGGTGGGGAGGGGCTCAATTTAATAATATTCATTAAAAAAAAACAGGAAGCAGGCAGCCAGGCTCCCTCCCCGAAGCCAATCACAATGCTGCAAGCAGCGCTGTGATTGGTCAGTACGCCACCCAGCCAGGGGCCTATGTTGCCCTGCCCTGCTCGCATGTTCAAACGTTATTGTGCAAGACGGTTTTAGGAAGGGGCGTCCCTTCCTAATAGCGAGCCGCATTTGTATATATCATTGTTTTGCAATCACAATTAAAGTCACAAAACACTTGGAGTTTACCACCTACCCTAAGTAGGTGGTAAGCCACTCGGAAAGAGGAAGGGGTGGCCAGGGGAGCCCTTCTCCTTTGTGACAGGATGTGAAAATATTTTTTAAGAGCAAGCAGTGGTCCCACGGACTGCTGCCTGCTCTTAAAAAATGAAACAGAGGTTTCATTTTTCTTTTTAAAATGCATCCCAGGTAAGGTCCCGTTGATGAGAAGAGGAGGTTTCAAAGGTGGGAGTATCAGGAAAGTAACACTACTCAGCCTCCCTCGTTGCCAGCCTTCAGAGAGAATCTCTCTTCATTACTAACGCCACCTGACCCCGGACTCTGCAGCACCCTCCCTTCCAGCCCTGATTATCCATTTTCTACCATCCATCTCTTGTGCACCTTATCTCACAGCTGACCTTGGGCCCCAGTCCCATATCAGCCACCATCAGGATCCTTTTTCATTATAACTGGTAAAAAACATTAGTAAAATCCCCCTCAAACTTAAAACATTAAATATACCAGTAAATATAATTAGCACACACTTTAAAATATGTTCCACAGTAGCCCTAATGACCAGACTGCTAATTAAACAAACAAAAACATAAAGACCATGACAGGGCCGGCTTTAGCGCTGGTATGAAAGTCTTTATTGGTGCCCCACCACTGACCTCTTTCTCGATATCTTTACTACCACCCTCCAACAGTGCCCATCATCTCTCCGTAGCCTTTCCCCTCATGACCTCCTCCTCAGACTCTCACACTACCACCCTCCACCAGTGCCCCTCATCTCTCTGTAGCCCCCCCCACCACCGCAGGATGTCCTTCTCGGATTCTCTCATTGCCACCCTCCACCAGTCCCCCATATCTCTCCATAGCCCCTCCCCCATGACCTCCTCCTCAGACTACCTCACTACCACCCTCCACCAGTGCCCCTCATCTCAGCGTAGCCCCCCATGACATCCTCTTCTGATTAGCTCACTGCTACCCTCCAACAGTGCCCTCATCTCTACATAGACTCTCCCCATATTCACTTACTCCTCGGATGCTCTCATTGCCACACTCCAACAGTGCCCATCACCTCTCCGTAGCGACTCTCTCATATGCTTTTCATTTTTTGTATAGCGCTACTCGTAGTGTAGGGTTTCACAGTACTTTATATCACGCACACTTTATGCAGAGACAATGAATCATACAAATATGTAAATCAGCCTATAGAAAATGTCACATAAGCCAATGAGGATTACCAGGTGTAGGAATCACATGTCATCCGTACTGGTGGGCAGTATGTTTTAAGAGGGATAGGTCTGGAGAAGCACAAACTCAGGATTTAAAGCATAACCCAGTGGTTAGAGTTTGTCTTTACTGGTAAAAATGTATATCTGCCCAAACAAACTCTTCATAGCAACATTAGACTAATGAAAGACTGGGGAAATTTTAACTACATCGCAACACACAAAACAATTTCTAATTATACCATTCAGGTTTGTATGCAGCTCTTTGAATACAGTTCATAGGTCACTGTCCTATGTTAGATCTGTAACTTCTGAACTGCAAGTAACAAAAGGATCTCTGTGACAAAGGCAGTAAAGTAACCCATTGAGCTATCCACATAAACTACAGTTTCTCTGCATCCCAAAACTACAAACAGACAAAAGATTGCTCTCCAGCAGGACCATTAATCACCAGAGTTATCTGGACATTTGTACTGTTGTCTTGCATTTGTGGCAGCGCCAGTCATGAAAATGATACAAATAATTTAAGTGAAATATACACGGCATACACAAAGTATGTGTCTTGCTGGGCCCTCACAGAGTTTAAAAATATGAACAAATAGCGGTGGCAGTTTTGAAAGGGGTCTGCACGCCGGCCGAGCTCACCTTGCTCCGCTGAGGCGTCTCCACGGCTCCCTGCTCTCGTTGGCGGCCGGGCTTAGCTCCGCCGTGCCTCCCTGCACGCCCTGACTGGTTGGGCTTGGCTCCGCTGCGCTGTCCTGCACGCCCTGACTGGCCGGGCTTGACTCCGCCGGTCGGGTCGGAACCACAACTCCCAGCAGCCTTGACGCCAGGACACCGCCCCCATCACTCTCCAGCGCCAGGAGGCGCATAAAACTCTGCCTGCTGCCGAGGACCTGGTGGCAGTTTTGAAAGGGGTCTGCACGCCGGCCGAGCTCACCTTGCTCCGCTGAGGTGTCTCCACGGCTCCCTGCTCTCATTGGCGGCCGGGCTTAGCTCCGCCGTGCCTCCCTGCACGCCCTGACTGGTTGGGCTTGGCTCCGCTGCGCTGTCCTGCACACCCTGACTGGCCGGGCTTGGCTCCGCCGGTCGGGTCGGAACCACAACTCCCAGCAGCCTTGACGCCAGGACACCGCCCCCCTCACTCTCCAGCGCCAGGAGGCGCATAAAACTCTGCCTGCTGCTGAGGACCTGGTGGCAGTTTTGAAAGGGGTCTGCACGCCGGCCGAGCTCACCTTGCTCCGCTGAGGCGTCTCCACGGCTCCCTGCTCTCGTTGGCGGCCGGGCTTAGCTCCGCCATGCCTCCCTGCACGCCCTGACTGGTTGGGCTTGGCTCCGCTGCGCTGTCCTGCATGCCCTGACTGGCCGGGCTTGGCTTCGCCGGTCGTGTCGGAACCACAACTCCCAGCAGCCTTGACGCCAGGACACCGCCCCCCTCACTCTCGAGCGCCAGGAGGCGCATAAAACTGTGCCTGCTGCCGAGGACCTGGTGGCAGTTTTGAAAGGGGTCTGCACGCCGGCCGAGCTCACCTTGCTCCGCTGAGGCGTCTCCACGGCTCCCTGCTCTCGTTGGCGGCCGGGCTTAGCTCCGCCTTGCCTCCCTGCACGCCCTGACTGGTTGGGCTTGGCTCCGCTGCGCTGTCCTGCACGCCCTGACTGGCCGGGCTTGGCTCCGCCGGTCGGGTCGGAACCACAACTCCCAGCAGCCTTGATGCCAGGACACCGCCCCCCTCACTCTCCAGCGCCAGGAGGCGCATAAAACTGTGCCTGCTGCCGAGGACCTGGTGGCAGTTTTGAAAGGGGTCTGCACCCCGGCCGAGCTCCCCTTGCTCCGCTGAGGCGTCTCCACGGCTCCCTGCTCTCATTGGCGGCCGGGCTTAGCTCCGCCATGCCTCCCTGCACGCCCTGACTGGTTGGGCTAGGCTCCGCTGCGCTGTCCTGCACGCCCTGACTGGCCGAGCTTGGCTCCGCCGGTCGGGTCGGAACCACAACTCCCAGCAGCCTTGACGCCAGGACACTGCCCCCTCACTCTCCAGCACCAGGAGGCGCATAAAACTCTGCCTGCTGCCGAGGACCTGGTGGCAGTTTTGAAAGGGGTCTGCACGCCGGCGCATAAAACTCTGCCTGCTTCCTCGTCCCGCGAAGCTCGGGCAAAGGGCGGGCCCTCTTAGGCCCTCAGAGGCCGGAAGAGACTGGGCTGAGCCGCGTCCCTTGGCTCTACAGATAAAGCATAGTTTAAGGTAACTACTGTTGTAGGAGTGTGAACGCTTTCACTATAGAACTAATTGTGGCACCAAGTAGAACCATGGTTAAAAAGACTCCAATGTCTACACGGGCGACTACTAGGAAATTAACGCAGGCCCAAACCCCGCTTCCAACTTTAACTGCCATTGACAAAATGTTGCAACAAACAATCGGGGTTGTAGTAACTGCTATAGAAAACACCGAAAGGCGCCTCTCAATACCACCGAGTATGTGCCTGATAATTTACCTGTAAATTCTTCCACTATAACAGCCATATCACAGGATTCCATTCTACTAGACTCTTATGCAGATTTGCCAGGGAATGAGCAGAATCTAGATGAAGCACCACAACAGTCACCATCTACTGTGTTTGCTTCCCGGGAGAGTAGGCTGTCAATAACTCCTAACTTAAAAGCTAGTGAGACTCTTTATCCATCTATAGCAACTGAGGTGCCCAGTGTTAGAGTGGAGTCAGGTGGCCGTGGTACCAATGATACTAACTCAATAGTTGATCTAGCTAACACCAGTCTAATAAGTTGCATGAGTGATTATGGAATTGGTCGGGTCAAACATAAATCTGCCCACAGCAGGAAAGTGGTAGTCGCAAATAGACAAGGGAAGAGACACAGGAGTAAAAAGAAAAGATTAATCCAAACCACATTGAAACAAGGGAGGGTGGGAGAGACACCGCAGCAGAGCAGAAATCCAATGTTGAATGAAAATTATGCTACTGTCCAACAAAATTCACCACCCATTAACATGGAAGGTTTCATACACCAACTAGAACTAATGGTAAAATCACATATTACACCGATGGCTGAAAGAATGAAGGTCCTAACGGACAAAGTGGAGACTCTTGAGAAGCTGGGTATAGCCAACTTAGATTTGTTAGAACATCTTAATACACAAATCAAGCCGCCCACAAGTAATGTGCCAAAGGGTAAACCCGGTAACAACCAGACTAACAGCGAAATAAGAGCACCTAGCCCCTCGCCTGCGGTTGTAGTTGCTACTGTCCAGAAAAAATTACCTACCAATACCTCCATTAATATAACGGGACAGAAACTTGATGTGGGACAAAGGGAGAAAGGGGGTTGTACACTTAACAACATGGACAGGACAGCGCCAGGGCGGCATATTAATAACATAATCCCGGCAATGATTAATCTTCCACCAGAATGTAGTCCGTACGTAGCTATTCTTGCTAACGTACCAAAGCTCAAGCCTACCCAATTCGAAAACCAGCAAACCCTTAAGAACAAAACCCTGTATTGGCTTGCTCAAAATTGTGGGTTTCCAATGTGTGGGGCAAACCAAATTATTTCTACACAGAGAGTAGGTTGGTTGGGACCTAGCTAAAAGGAGATAAACGGGGATTGCATAGTTATACATTTTAGGATTCTTGAATGGGCCAGAGATTCTATCTTAAATGCACCCATACCCTCCAAACATGAATATAATACAACCTTGCTCCCCCTAGACTATTTCTATAGGAGTCTGACAGGGAAACAAGCCATAACACGAACTGTTGACTGTCCTAGAGCTGCCCATTCTAACCTCTTCAATGTAGCCTATGAACCAGCACCTTTGTATGATCTATGGGATAATATTACAATCCCGACCTACAACAGATTCCAGGTGTTTGGTTCATTAGAAGAGAATGATTGACTGAGGGAACAATCTATAGTACCACAACTTGAAGCAACCGCATCTGGGGGAATGGCTGTAATCGATCAAGGGCTGATGTGTATAAACAGGGCAGAAGGGGACACTGATGTGAGCTTAGTAAGTAATGACCAATATAAAATTAATGAAATAGCCCAGTCTGATGTTACTCCTTGTATGGAAATGACTATGAATGTGAGTTCTGTGAGACCTGAAGTGACTGCACACTATGATTTATTAGCTGATAACTCTGCTGAATGCTTAAAGGTTATCACCTGGAACATAGCGGGAATTACTGCTAAAATAACTACGCCATTCTGGGATAACTTTATTAAGCAAGGCCACGATATAATTTGTCTCCAAGAGACGTGGCACAGAGCCCAAATACAAGTCGAAGGGTATACATCATACAGTGTGGATGCAATAGCTCCCTCAGTAGGAAGAGCAGGAAGAGCAAAAGGCGGTCTATTGACCTTGGTATCCACTACCCTAACAGAGTTTAGCCCTGGTGGTTATGTGGAGGTGGTTCCGTATGCATCAATCTTGCGTCTAGTGCATGGTAAAGGTAGGGATCTAGTCATAGTAAATTTTTACAATAACATTGTTGGACCCAACCGGGGCACGATTGTACTGGACATAGAGCGGGCAATAGAGGGAGTACTTGTGCTATCACGTGATCCCCCAGTAATAATCTGGGTGGGTGATTTTAACATTCAAGCATGTAGTCATGCGCAGAAGGGGATTTGTGGCCACCGTGAGGAGTATTTCAATGGAGGTAGTACTGTTTTTAACCATTTCCCACACACCAATTATGGGAGTGCGTTGAATAATTTGGTAGCCAAATTAGACCTGGAACTATTAGACTGCACAAAGAATAAAGATAATGAAGCATGCCCTTCATTTAGAGGGAGAGACGCCCATTCTAATATCGATCACATTTTGGTATCCAATGGATCTGTCTATTCTAATGTTTGGGTAATAGAGCAACCAGTGAGCGATCATAACAGCATATCGCTGGAATTAACAGGTTGGGGGCAAAAAACCCATATATATGGAAGACCTGTCCAAGGGATTACAGCTGAAAGACCTAACGGCATGAGAATCAAGTTATGTTATGTTATGTTATGTTATACTTTTATTTATATAGCGCACGGCTACTCTAAAAGAGTGTCCCGGCGCTTTATGTAGGCAGCTCAGCAATTTTAAAAAACATAACAGCAATAAAACAGAGACAGAGGAAAAAGAAAAAAAGGAGCACCCTAGAGGTTGAAAAGCCAGGTCTTAAGGCTCTTCCTAAACAGGAACAGACTGGGAATACTGCGTAGGGCGAGAGGCAAGGAATTCTACAGCTGGGGGGCCCTGAGACTGAAAGAGCGACCCCCCGTGCGAGCCTTCCTCACTCGAGGGACCACGGCCATAAACAAAGATTCCGACCGAAGTGAGCGGGCCGGGCGATAAAAGGCGAGCCTACGCTGCAGATACCTAGCTCCAGAGCCAGAAAGTGCTTTATGTACAAGGGTCAAAGTTTTAAACATAATCCGCTTTCGGATGGGCAGCCAGTGAAGCGACTGCACCAACCCGGATGTTCTCGCTCGCCTATGAAGGCCAAAGATGGTGCGAGCCGCGGAGTTCTGCACCACTTGCAACCGCTGGACCAGATAGTCCGGGAGCCCTAAATATAGGGCATTAGCATAGTCCAATCTAGAGCCTATTAAGGCTTGAACAGTGATCTTTCTATGCTCCTCTGTAAGCAGAGGTAGGAACTTCCGGAGCATCTTCAAGATACCAAAACAAGTGCCCGTTAGACCAAGAATGTGTGATCTAAGCATGAGGTTGTTGTCAAACTTGACTCCCAAGTTTTTGGCAACCAGAGATGCCTGAGCAGGAGGACACATGTCCGATGGCCACCACTCACGCCAATCAGGGTCCGAGGCGCAGCCGAAAAGCAAAACCTCCGATTTGTTGGAGTTGGCCTTGAGGCTGTTCCGCTGGAACCAGTCAAAGACCATCCCCAAACACCCCCGGATACTCTCTCCATCAAATGCCTGATCTTTCCTGCACGTGAAGAGCAGTTGCGTGTCATCCGCGTAAGACACGATCTGGGCCCCAAAAGTCTCCACCAGTGCCGCCAGAGGGGTCATAAAGATGTTAAAAAGAGTCGGGCTCAACACAGAGCCCTGTGGAACTCCGACTCCCAAAGGCGGCATCTCAGCGGAGCTCGTGGAGGCCCAGACCGTTTGTCGGCGGTCCCCAAGAAAAGATGTAAACCATTTGAGCACCGTCCCCCTTAGACCGATGTCATAAAGTCTGGCGAGAAGCGCCTCATGGGGGACGGTGTCGAAGGCTGCCGACAAGTCTAGCATGACAAGCATGGCCTTGCCTCCTGAATCCAGTGTCTCCCTAATGACCTCTGACACCTCCAAGAGTGCCGTCTCCGTACTTAAATTAGGACGGAAGCCGGATTGCGAGGGGTGCAGTAGGTCATTTGATTCTAGAAAGCTAGATAGAACGCCATGCACATGCTTCTCCGTGAGCTTCGCCAGGGCCAGAAGAAGGGAAATTGGCCTATAGTTGGCCAAAACCTCAGCATCCAGTCCAGGCTTCTTGAGGAGAGGGATCACCATGGCCCTTTTCCAGGACCGCGGGACCCTCCCCTCCCTCAAAGACAAGTTCAAGAGAGGATTGACCAATGGGTTCATCACCGACGCCATCCTAGCCAAAAATTTGGCCGGACATGGGTCTAGTGGCGAGCCTGATTTAAGACTGGCCAGAAGCGTAAGGGAAGCATCGGGGGAAACAAAGGGGAACTCAGCCAAGACAACAACTGGCATAGACGATGGAACAAGTCCCGTCCCAATGCTGAAAAACCCTGCAGTGGTCCTCTCTGAAAAGGAGGCCTGGATCGATTTGATCTTATCCGTAAAAAACCTGGCGAGGTCACAGACCCATGACTCAGATGACACTATTTGATGCGAATTGGATCTAGGGGCCGTAAACTCCCTCACCACGGTGAAAATCTCCTTGCATGAGTTGGAGGCCGCCTCTATCCTCCTGGCAAGATAATCTTTTTTTGCACAGAGAATATTGCGATGGTAGGCTTTAACCGCCATCCTATAGGCAAGTCTGGCCTCCCCATTGTACTGAGAGCGCCACGCCCTCTCGGCCACCTTGCACTGGCTTCGATCAGTACGCAGCGCCTCCGTAAACCACGGCGCAGACTGCCGCTTGGCCGTGGGTCGAGGGGCCCTTACGGGGGCTAGATCATTCAGCCTCTCTGCCAGCCACACCTGCATAGCCTCTGTATCCAACTCCTGGTCGCCCGAGATGGGGCAAGGATGGTCAGCAAACGCCTGAGCTAACAGTTCAGGCGTCACTCTATGTAAAGCCCTTGAGGCTAATCCAAGCTGGGTGGGGGCGCCACTGGGTAGATGCTCCCCACCCAGTATGGAGAACCTGACCAACCTGTGATCGGACCAGAGCACCGGAAGAAGTTCAATATCCACTAGAGGGATCGATGAAAACACTTGATCCAGGGTGTGTCCCTTATCATGTGTGGGGCCCGTCAGGGACGGATCAAGGCCCAGAGGGGCGGTGATATCAAGCAATTTATTTGAATTCAAATCCTCAGCCATATCCAAATGAAAATTAAAATCACCCGCCAGCACACAATGCTGTGCAGACAGAGCCAATCCGGATATGACCGACTGGAGGTCCTCGAAGAAGGAACCCACAAGTCCTGGAGGTCTATACTGTCATGCCTCAAGCCCCCTCCCATCACGCTGTCCCTTTAAATTTGTACTATTTAAGATTCCTTGACCCAGGGAGCGACGCTTCACGTTCTTGCGTCTAGCTCCGTTGGGTCCGGTTCCGTCCTGACTACCTTTGCCTGACTTCCGTTCCAGTGACCTGTTTTCTATCCCCCCGAGAGAGTTGCTCGGCTCCGTGGTTTCTATGAGAGCCGGCGCTGTCTTTCTCTCTCTGTTCGTTGCAAGCGTTTTGTATCTGCGCTTGTTCATCTGACAACGGATTGTATTATTTTCCTTTTCGAGATACCTCCCCGTTCCTTTGGTGTCCCGCCCGGCGGCCGGGTTTGTCTCCGCCATCCGGTGGGATTCCTCTTCTTTCATTTACCCTCTGTGTGGCTCCGCTTGTCAGCCGGGCTTGCTCTCCGCTGACGGGCCGGGCTAGTCCTTCTCCTTTTATTTTCCCCAACACCGGAGTTGCTCCGCCGGTCAGCCGGGCTTGCTCTCCGCTGACGGCCGGGTTTTCCCCGGTGTACTAGAGTTAGTTAGTTAGTGTCCTCCACTTCCTTGATGTGATCCCTGCCCGTCCCTACTCCCTGTATTCCTTGGGGTTATTTAATACCTGTGGAGTTCCACGTATTTGGACTTCAATCAATCAATCAATCAATGACATTTATATAGCGCGCTACATACCCGTAGGGTCTCAAGGCGCTGGGGGAGGGGGGGTGCCGCTACTGCTCGAACAGCCAGGTCTTCAGCTTCTTCCTGAAGGAGAGGTGGTCTCGGGTCAGGCGCAGGTCGGTCGGGAGGGAGTTCCAGGTTTTGGCGGACAGGTAGGAGAAGGACCTTCCTCCTGTAGTCGCTCTTCGGATGCGGGGGACGGCGGCGAGGGCGTGGTTGGCTGATCGGAGGTGGCGTTTGGGAGCGTAGAAGTTGATCCGGTTGTTGAGGTAGCTCGGGCCTTGGTCGTGTAGGGCTTTGTGTGCGTGGGCGAGGAGGCGGAAGGTGATTCTTTTGTTGACGGGGAGCCAGTGAAGGTCTCTCAGGTGTCCGGAGATGTGGCTGGTTCGTGGGATGTCGAGGATGAGTCTGGCTGAGGCGTTCTGGATCCGCTGGAGTCTCTTCTGGAGCTTGGCGGTGGTACCGGCGTAGAGGGCGTTGCCGTAGTCCAGTCGGCTGGTGACGAGGGCCTGGGTGACGGTCTTCCTGGTCTCGGTGGGGATCCACCAGAAGATCTTCCGTAGCATGCGTAGGATGTTGAAGCAAGCCGAGGAGACGTTGTTGACTTGTCTGGTCATGGAGAGGGAGGAGTCCAGGATGAAGCCCAGGTTGCGTGCATGGTCTGTCGGTTTGGGTGCGGTGCCCAGGGCGGGGGGCCACCAGGAGTCGTCCCAGGCGGAGGGTGAAGAGCCCAGGATGAGGACCTCCGTCTTGTCAGAGTTCAGTTTTAGGCGGCTGGTCGTCATCCACTCGGCTACTTCTTTCATCCCTTCGTGCAGGTTGGCTCTGGCGACGGCGGGGTCGTTGGTCAGGGAGAGGATCAGCTGGGTGTCGTCGGCGTAGGAGATTATGCTGAGGTTGTGTTGGCGTGCGATGGCCGCGAGGGGGCTCATGTAGACGTTGAAGAGGGTGGGGCTCAGCGAGGATCCTTGGGGGACGCCGCAGATGACTTCGGAGGCCTCTGACTTGTACGGTGGTAGGCGGACTCTCTGTGTTCTGCCGTCGAGGAAGGAGATGATCCATTCCAGCGCCTTGTCCTGGATTCCGACGTTGCTGAGGCGCTGTACTAGGGTGCGGTGGCAGACAGTGTCGAATGCCGCGGAGAGGTCTAGGAGGATGAGGGCCGCTGTTTCTCCGTTGTCCATCAGGGCTCGGATGTCATCGGTGGCGGCGAGGAGGGCGGTCTCGGTGCTGTGATTGGCTCGGAAGCCGGACTGTGAGGGGTCGAGGGATCCATTCGTCTCGAGGAAGGCGGTCATCTGCTTGTTGACGGTCTTCTCGATGACTTTGGCGGGAAACGGGAGGAGCGAGATGGGGCGGTAATTCTTGAGTTCTGTGGGGTCCGCTGTGGGTTTCTTGAGTAGAGCGGTGAGTTCGGCGTGCTTCCAGCTCTCGGGGAAGGTGGCGGTGTCGAAGGATGTGTTGATGATGTCTCGCAGGTGGGGTGCGATGACGGCGTCGGCCTTGTTGAAGACGTGGTGAGGGCAGGGGTCGGTCGGTGATCCGGAGTGGATGGAGTTCATCGTGCGGATGGTGTCTTCGGTGCTGATCGGGGTCCAGGCGTGAAGGGTGGTGGTGGGGGGTGGTTGTTCGGTCTTGGTGTGCGTTGTTTGGTTGTTGAAGCTGTTGTGTATGTCCTTGATCTTGTTGTGGAAGTATGAAGCGAGGGAGTTGCAGAGGTCTTGCGAGGGGTTGATGTCGTTGTTTCCTGCGCTGGGGTTGGATAGCTCTTTCACGATGTTGAAGAGTTCCTTGCAGTTGTGTGCGTTGTTGTCCAGCCGGTCCTTGAATGCAGTTTTCTTGGCGGCGCGGATCAGCTGGTGGTGCTTCCGGGTGGCCAGCTTGAAGGTGGTCCTGTTGTCTGGTGTAGGATCCCTTCTCCAGACTTTCTCGAGGGCTCGGCAGTTCTTCTTGGAGCTCTTGAGTTCGTCGGTGAACCACGGGGCTTTCTTGCTGCCGGGTCTGCTGGGCGGGGTCCTCATCGGGGCGAGCTCGTCCGCGCAGATGCTGATCCACTTCGTGAGGTTGTCGGCGGCCTGGCTGGGGTTCGCTGAGCTGGTGGGAGGGTGCTGGCTCAGGGAGGTGGCGAGCTGGTCTGCTGTGATCTTGTTCCAGCTTCTGCGGGCAGCCTGTTGCTGGTGGGTCGTCGTTCTCTTGAAGGTGAAGTGGACGCAGCTATGGTCCGTCCATTGCAGCTCTGTGGCGTGGCTGAAGTCGATGTCTGTGCTGGAGGAGAAGACTGCGTCGAGTGTGTGTCCGGCGAGGTGGGTGGGGGTGGACACCAGCTGCTTGAGTCCAAGATTGGCGAGGTTGTCGAGCAGGGTGCTGGTGTTGCGGTCGTTGTTGTTCTCCAGGTGCAAGTTGAGGTCCCCCAGGAGGATGTAGTCGGCGGAGGGGAGGGCATGCGGGCTGATGAAGTCGGCGATGTCCTCGCAGAATTGTGTGCGTGGTCCCGGGGGTCGGTAGATCAGGGTGCCTCTGAGGGTGGTCTTCGGGTCGGTGTGGATCTGGAAATGCAGGTGTTCGGCGGTGGTCAGGGTGTTGTCGGTGCTGGTCGTGAGACGGATGGTGTTCCTGTGGATGATGGCGATGCCTCCTCCCATCTGGTTGGCGTTGCGGTCCCTGCGGACGATCTTGTAGCCCTCTGGGATGGCGATGGCGATGGCGATGTCGGGAGCTGAAGAGGCGTTCATCCAGGTCTCCGTGAGGAAGGCAACGTCAGGTGCTGTGGCGTCTAGGAGGTTCCAGAGTTCGACGGCGTGCCTGTGGACGGAGCGGGTGTTGAGCAGGATGCACTTGAGGTGGGTGCTGCTGGGGGTCGACTTGGCGGGTGCTGGAGCGAGGCAGGTCCGGATGCAGGTGAATCTGCAGGCGTGGCAGCAGAAAGGTCCGTGGGTGCGTCGTGGTGTTGCTTGGTGGCAATCTGGGAGTCGGCCGGTGTTGAGAGCGATGAGGGAGGCGGCGGAGTACGTCAGGCGGGTCGGTCGAGGTCTTCGTGGGCCAGGGGTCCTGGCACTGGGCGCGGTCCAGGCGCGGACGGGCGCAGACGGGCTTACCTTTGGCGCGCCTTCGGCGCACAATCGGCGCGCCCGCTGCGCGTCAACGCTGCGCGTTCGCACGGTCGCCATATAAGGCGAAGTGCGCGGGTGGGCGGAGCAGCTGGGAGGCGGGAGCGGGGAGGGTACAGAAGAGAAAGGGGCGGGGCAAATGGCGGTGGCGGGAAGCGGGGAGGGAGAGCGGCGAGGAAGGCGGGAAAAGAGGAAGGAACCGAGAATACAATCACTTACAGTACAACAGCCACAGATGGGGGGGGTAACAATTGAGATAACAGCAGGATGAAACGTTAGCACAGAACAAAATACCTGAAAAAAAATACAAGCACAAATGACGGGAAAAACAGATGAGAAAAACACAAGGGGAGAAGCAGGGCGGCCGCGAGGCCGGCGGCGAGGCAGCTAGGCACAGCGAGGGGGCACACGCAGCAGCTGGTGGCCGTGCGGCGCGGGGGTGTCCCACAAGTGGGTCACACTCACCTGCGTCGCACGGTCGCCATATAAGGCCAAGTGCGCGGGTGGGCGGAGCAGCTGGGAGGCGGGAGCGGGGAGGGTACAGAAGAGAAAGGGGCGGGGCAAATGGCGGTGGCGGGAAGCGGGGAGGGAGAGCGGCGAGGAAGGCGGGAAAAGAGGAAGGAACCGAGAATACAATCACTTACAGTACAACAGCCACAGATGGGGGGGGTAACAATTGAGATAACAGCAGGATGAAACGTTAGCTTGGATTCTTGCGTGGACCTGTGTGGATTGGGCTACTGCTACACGTCTCAGAATCACGGTAACTGCGCATTATTGCGCTGCACATATATTGGTATAAGTAGAGAATGTATTGTGGTGTTTGAATACCTGTTTTGTTTTTGTAGATGTTTCTACAGCTACCAAGAGTATTGGCAACCGAGTTATTGCATTCTCTCAAACCATTGGGTGTGCTTCTTGGAGGTTAAAACAGAGACCAGAGTGAGCAGTATATTTAGTCACTTGTATTACCAGAAATGTAGAAAAAACACTATACTTATGTATGTTCTGCCCTCTTTACTACAGCTCCAGACAAATCTCCTACAAGAGGTTCTTCCATATCCATTCAGGGACATTAACACATATAATTCTAGGTATGAAAGGTTTTTATGTATAGATGTGATATTGATTGTCATATTCAGACTCAAGAAATTACTTCCTTTGTATTGCAGTCTACTTGTTGCCAAGCACTTAAGAAGGTTGTTGAAACATCCAGTCTGAAGACCCTCATCACACAGTTGTTACCCCCAACCTTTCCTTGTTTTGTCTCCCTGTTTTCCCCTGTTGCGCCTCTCGTGCTCTAGTGTTCGATAGAGTCGGAAGGCTGCAGGGGAAGGCTGTGGATTATTCTTCGGATTCCTGACGCTCCTGCGGAATCATCTTGTATCCTTTACATATACACCAACAGCCCTTTCAGGGCTTGATGCGGGGACAGCCTGATAGTGAAGGCGAGAGACTCAGAGCCTACGATAGTATCCACGGGGAGAATAGAGCATGAAACACTCTTCTTGACAACCACCGCCACCCCGCCCCCCCTTCCCTTGGCTCTGTCCTGGCGAAAGATGTTATAGTCCGGTGGAATAGCCGCTAGGATGTCCGGATTGGACGACTCCCCCAACCAAGTTTCGGTCAGCAGAAGGCATAGAGGTTTTTCCCTGACAAGAAGATCGAAAATGTCAAGGGCATGCCTGCCGACTGATCTCTTATTGAGCAGAAAGCGAAGATGTTTCACACAATCCCCACCTATCCGCACATCGGAAGAGGGGGCATAAGCAGGCGACCAGCCACAACCAGGGCAGAGCCGTTTGCCCCTAAAACGACCCGGAAAAACGGATCGACACGCGCAGGATGTAATTTGCAAGGACCGAAGAGTCGTAGGAGAATAGCAGATCATCCTCCCAGCCAAGTCTAAGTCCTACACCGCTCCGCCGCCTCCGGGACGCTGACGGGCGCAGACGGGCAGGACTCTGGCAAGACTCAGGCAAAAGCGAGGGCAACCCTGCTGCGCGATCCCGCTGCGCTAAGGGGACTGGTTTAAATAGGGCCTCCAGGTGAGGTTCACACCGCCCCACCAGGACGCTCAAGATGGCGCTCAAAAAACATCAAAAGCCCTTCCCGAGATGGCGCCCAAGTTCCAAAGGACAGGCGAGGCAAAACACCACCACCCCAGAACCGAATCCGCTAAAACAGCGGTGTAGGACCTATTATGGTGCAAGTATAGGGTTCAAGTATATGGTGCAAGTATAGTGGACCAGAATTAATCCTACCCAATTTATGGAGGACTTATTTCTAAAATGCAGCAGGGAAATAGGCTACTGTCTAGAACCTAAAGTGATCTTCGGCATTTTACTTGCCAACTTTTTAAAAATAACCAAAGTAATCGATAACTCACTTACAGCAAGGAGTCGTAAGTTGAGGAGAATCCAATGTGGTGTGGTTCGATAAGCATTGTGCCCAGTCATTAAATAAACTTAAAATAGCACTTGACACCAAGCCCAGGGACATAGATAAAATCAGAGAGGAGCATCTTAATTATAAGACTGCTATAGCAGCTAGAAAAAAAGATCTGCAAAATGAGGCTTGGTTAAATCTGGATATGGCTGCGGAAACAAAAAATCACAAATTATTCTGGGAAATTGTAAATAGCCCATTTTTAAAGAATGATAATATTCCTGAAATTACCTCCCATGTCAGTTGCAGCGCCTGGATTGCCCACTTTACTGGTATTTTTAATTCTGATTCTAACCTAGATGGGTCAATTTCAATTATAGACATAGAGTCTAGTTTTAAATGGAAAAAAATGCAGTTATCTGTGACCCTAACCGAGGTTACTGATGCAATAAAAAATAGTAAAGGCGGTAAAGCCCCGGGGCCCGATGGGGTGCCTATGGACTTTTACAAATCTGAAATGACCTTATGGGCCCCAATACTAACAAGATATTTTAATGCAGCTATAGAAGACAGGCTTCCACCAACATGGGGTCAGTCTATATCGTGCCTCTTTACAAGAAAGGCTCTAGGTCGGAGGCGCGAAACTACCGTCCCATTTCAATCCTGGACTCGTCAATTAAAATCCTCAGTCGAGTTCTTTTAGAAAGATTGGAAGCCTGGGTAGAGGAAAATAACATCTTATCCCCAGTGCAGAACGGGTTCAGAAAGGGGATGGGAACAATGGAGCAGTGTGTCAATCTGGAAGTTATAGTCAGCAAGTACACAAAAGCCAAAGAGGGCAATTTATTTCTGTGCTTTGCTGACTTGAGTTCAGCATTCGATCTGGTGGAACACTCGCTCCTTTGGCCAGTTTTGTTGGAAATGGGTGCCCCGACTGAAATCATACACTTCCTGGCCAGATTGTATGAAAACCTGTCCAGTAAAGTTAGATACGGACCTGATGGAGAATGCACACCCTTTTTTAGAACTAATAGAGGTATCCGACAAGGATGTGTGCTTGCCCCACTCCTATTTTCGCTTTTTATAAATCAGATAGACCAAATTTTAAGAAGAATTCAAGCAGATGCCCCCACTATTATTGGTAACTCAGTTCCAATTCTTTTATACGCGGACGACGCGGTCCTTCTATCCCGGACCCAAAATGGCCTGCAATGTCTGATTAATAAATTTCATACTTTCATTCAGAGCAGAAATTTGATAATTAACAAAGGAAAGACCTTTACAATGTCGTGTGGTAGGAAGGCAAGAAAAAGCAGGCCCTTTTATCTAGATGGGGAGAAACTAGAATCTGTAAGGAACTTTTGTTACCTGGGCATCACATTCTCAGGAGATGGGAGGTGGGCTAATGAACAAGACAGTGTCCGTTTTAAAATGGCAAGAAACACAGGTTGCGTTTTTAGATTTGCAGTGAAATTAGGTGGCCGTAGAATTCAAGAGATGGTGTCAATATATAATTCTAGGTGCATATCATCAGCCCTGTATGGGGCTGGGATATGGGGATACCATTCCCAGAGCGCTAACCTAATTCAGCATGAGGAGAATGTTTTCCTGAAACGTTTGCTTTGTGCCCCGGCTTCGGCCTCAAACGAGCTAATACATAGGGAAGTCGGTTTAAATCATGTTAACAACTTAATCGCCCTACGCCTCTGTCTTTATGGCGATCAATCTGGTCAAAAGAAGAGACAAAATTTACTCAGGATGTGATTAACGACTGTCTAAAGCTCGACCACTGATCAAAAATTCCTTGATTATGTCACATCCAATCTTGGTATAAGACACTTCATGGTTGTGACATTTTTAAAGAACCAATATTGGGGACAGGGTTGTTAAAGAAGGAGCTCAAAGTCACTTTCCTGAAACATATAGGTAGTATTAGGATGACTAAATATACAAAACAAAGCACGTTTAACTCTTATTTGGAATACAATATTAACGAAGGTTTACAATCATACCTCACTCTTGTGAGCAAAAGCTCCCACCGTTTTGTACTATCTCGCCTACGTTTGGGGATTGTGCACCATCTTGTGGCATTCCCAACAATTAAGAAACCTGGTTTATGTTTATGCCCCTGTGATGGTGCATCTAAGCAGAGTGGCTGTCATTTTATGTTGTTTTGTAAATTTTATATTTCTAATCGAAAATTTTACTTGAAACCCATCTTTTTAAAGTATAACATTCATAGTACAAAGAAAGCAATGCAATTGATGTTTAATTTAGAGAGTCCAGATATATGTTTTCATGTGGCCACTTATATTTTAAAATGCATTTTTTCATGTAAATCAATCACTGTATGAATTCAATACACGACCTCGACTTTTATGCACTTTATTACTGCCAGCTTGTGTACGAATATTGGTTGTATGTACCTATATGCACTTTAATTTTGATAATTTGCACACGTGCTAGTAAATGAGTATTCCCAGCATTTATTGCACTTTATTGCTAGTTTGCACATGTATCATCAGGCGACGGTATTAACATGCACTTTAAGATTGCTCATTTGCACATGTGTTGCTAAAATGTATAGTGTACATAGTATTGATGGCGCTTGGTAAATCAGAGTCGAAGTAAATTAATGATGTATTGTAATTTATTTTGATTGTTGCTACATGGTAGTATTTATACATACCGAATAAAGCATTTTTGAAACTGAAACTGAAACTGAACAAATAGCCACACATTCTCGGAGCATACATAAAGTATGTATCTTGCTGGGCCTTTGCAGATTTTTTTTTTAATGGAATAGCCACACATTCTCTTACTTGCTGGGTTGGAAATCGGTCTCACAGCCCGACCTGATAAGTAGCTAAAGGGGGCCAGGAAAGGTGACTCAGGATAAACAAACTCCGTTTCTCAAGTGCTGAAAAGAAGGAAATATCCATGCAGCACGCAAAGGTCACCTGGTGCCAAAGAAGGGATTTGTCCCCTACGCCATGCCCCTATTCTACCTACACGAGTGGGCGGGGGTACAGCTCACCTTTCTAAAGGAGATGCGTGATTGGGGGTGCCTGTGAGAGAGCCCAGGCCCAATCACGCAACTCCTAGAAGGAGATGATAAATTACGTTCAGAGGAACGTTTAAATTATAGTGCACATTTTCGTTTGCCTTCTTGATGTCGCTGCAAAGGCCAAGATTCGTGTTTGGGTGGGCCAGGCTCATGTTTGGGTAGGCTGGCCCACCCGGCCCACCCTCTAGAACCGGGCCTGAGCCTCAATCTCCTCCAGTTGCTCCACATTCTTCTTCTTCCCGCCTTGCTCCTCCACTCTGCAGCCTTCACGCAGCGTGGATGCTGCTAGTGTCCATCTCGTGCCAGTCTCGCAAACCTTTCTCTCCCTTCTTCCCAGCCTATGAGGCTGTCGCAGCACTGAAAGGGGCGGGCCCCGCACAACTAGAATCCAATCAATATGCAATATTCAGTGCGACATAATATCAAAAGTGCAGACGACACTCAGCTCTCAACTGAGTGCATAAAGACATGAAACATATACATAAGACACCATAGATTATCCCTGGTTCAATACATGATTTTTGATATACATTTGCATAAATATTTGCGCAATCCTGTAGAACACACTCAATCTGGGAACCAAAGGAGAGAAAATGTCTGTGCCGTCTGCACTTTTAATATTATGTTGCACTGAATATTGCATATATATTGGATAATATATAATAGCAACAGAAACCCTCCCAGTCTGTTAGTTTTTAGGTTTCGCAGGCGAAAACTTTTGTTTACAAGTATGGGGCTTTGTCCCGACTCTCTGTTCCATTGGCTAGCTCCATAAATGGAGGCTAGCCATTGGAACAGAGATATGTCCGTCATTGTCTGAGGCGATTCGTGGGCGTTCCGGCGATTTTTTCCCTCTCCGCCCCTTTTAAAACGTCTCTGCGGCGGTGGGCGGATGTTTCTTTTTTTTTTGTCAAGGTTTGTTTTGGTCATTTCGCCGAAGATGGCGGCCGGGCAGTAGCTTACTGGTGGAGTCTTTTGGGGCCTACTGGTGGAGTCTTTTGGGGCCCGGATCGTGTCCTACGCGGATGACACGCAATTGCTTTTTGCGTGTGGGAAGGATCAGGCCTTTGATGGGGAGAATATCCGGGGGTGTTTGGAGCTGGTCTTTAGCTGGTTTCAGTCGAACAGCCTCAAGGCCAATTCCAACAAATCGGAGGTGTTGTTCTTCGGCTGCTCCCTCGACCCCGACTGGCGGGCGTGGTGGCCCATGGATATGTGTCCCCCTGCCCAGGCATCGGTGGTGGCCAAAAACCTGGGAGTAAAGATGGACAATAGCCTGTCGCTGATTCCACATATTCAGGGCCTGACGGGCACCTGCTTTGGGATACTCAAGATGCTCCGGAAGTTCCTACCTTTGCTCACAGAAGAGCATCGAAAGATTACTGTGCAAGCCTTAGTGGGCTCCAGACTGGACTATGCGAACGTCCTGTATATAGGTCTTCCGGAGTATCTTGTCCAGCGGCTGCAGGTTGTGCAGAATTCCGCGGCCCGCGCCATTTTCGGCCTTCACAGACGAGTGAGAGCCTCCGGTTTGGTGCAGTCGCTTCATTGGCTGCCCATTAGGAAGCGGGTCATGTTCAAGGTTTTGACCTTGGCGCATAAAGCGCTATTTGGCGTGGGGGCAAAGTACCTACAACGCAGGCTGGCCTTCTACCGTCCAACTAGATCTCTGCGGTCAGAGTCTTTGTTTCTGGCTGTGGTGCCTCGAGTGAGGAAGGCACGTACTGGGGGACGCTCCTTTAGTTTGAGGGCCCCTCAGTTGTGGAACACCTTGCCTCTGGCGTTACGGTCCTCCCCGAATCTGCTCCTGTTTAGGAAAAGCCTGAAGACTTGGCTTTTTAACCTTTAGGATCCCTGTTTTTTTCTTTCCCTTGTTTGCTGTTTGCTGAATGTTGTTATGTTTTTTACTCTGAGCTGCCTCGATAAAGCGCCGGGACACTCCTTGGAGTAGCCGTGCACTATAGAAATAAATATATAACATAACATAACATAACATAACTTGAGAAGCTCCAGTGTCGTCTTGTTAATTCTAGTACACAAATGACCTAGACTTAGCTTGTTTTCTGTCACCGTGCAGCGATCTAAATATACAGGAGTGAAAGTCCTTGTTTCAAAACATTTGATTCTGTATTGCATTTTTCTTTTTTCTCTAATAATCACTCCGTGACTCTTAACACAAGACTTTTTGTGTGCGCGAGAGTGTGTGAGAGGCGAGGGGGCGGACGGTCTGGCGACTCTCTTCAGTGGGGGATGATTTTCAAGCCCACCGACACTCAGCCGCCGCCCGGGGGCCGCAGTAGGGAGCATGCTGGTCCTGCTCAGCTGGATTTTGACTTTCTCTGACACTCTGTCTCAAGGTAGGACCCAAATTTCTGCTGTCTTTTTTGCGGGGCTGTGCTTTGTGCTCGAGTCTGGGCGACGTCCCCGCTGCCCGGCCGGGGGTAGAAAAGGCAGTGGGTGCCTCCGGTAAAGGGGGGGGTATGAAGTGTGGGAAGAGAGCCTTTAGTCTCTGAGTTCATGTTTTTCCACTAGAAGTGCCGCGCATCATGTGCTCAGTGTTAGACACGAGCTGAGACAGCCACAGAAGTTCACGCTGATGTCTGGGCGCACAGCGCTTGGAGCCGCCTTCAGTGTGCTGAGAGTGTGTTTAGAGCCTAGAGGAGGGGGTAGGTGCAGCAACGTGTCTGACACCCGAGTCACTTATTTACAGAGCGGTTGTTGGGGGCACTGTATCCGGGCTTAGGGGGTATATTTGGAGTGGGGAGGTCAGAATGTTCTTAAAATGTAGCATTTCTTCTGTTAAGTGGTTTGATGGAGGAAGTGATGTTCCACTTCCAGGAGACTTCAGTGTGTGCCCAGAATGACCGTCTCTGTGCGTTAGATCTGTTTGGTGGCGGGGGTCACACGGACCAATGGAACTCGAGAAAGGGGGCATGTTGTGCCAGTTTTCAAGATTTGGTGCTTCCCTTGTTGTGTGGGTGCCTGGCTCGGGCGGGCTCCCTAGAAGAGGCCCATTGAGGGTCCAGCGGTCTGTCCTGGTTCTCCAAGGCAGTTCGGGTCTTTGATATTGCCTCCCTGCTTCCTGTGTCTGTTGGGTGGGAGGTGGCGAGGTGGCAGGCCACGACAGGTTCTGAACAGAGCGGGGTTCCCTTTACACGTGAAACTTTGCATCTCTTTTGCACGGCGAGCACTGATGGGTTAGGAGATGGAGCCAACGTTTGCTTTTGTAATTTGTTCACTTGTAATTTTCTCCTCTTGTATCATTACTGTTCCTATTGTGAAGCGCTCTGACACCTTCGGGTAAAGTCCATGCTATATAAAACGCATAAAATAAAATAAAAACACTGCTGATATCCCCACACCGGTGTCTCCAGCACAGGTGTGGCGTCCTGCATGCGGCCTGCAAGGAGGAATGCTAGGAGCCAGCCGCGCAGCATTAAAGGTACATGCAGATCGGAGACCTCAGTCCGGCCTACTTCCTGGGTGCAGGCCGCTCCAGGTCCGTGCCCAAGCTGCACCCAGTCGGGAAGTGGGAACTGCCCCAGAGCGGCAAGCGGCCCCTTCCCTACCTATAGGAGTGAGCAATCCCAGGAGTCTGGAGCAACTGCGGGAACGAGGCATGGGAGAGTATCCTCAGCGTCCAGGGAGAGGTAGTGAATTTACTCACCAGAGTGTGCACAGCCCCCGGATACAAGCAGTTGCATATAGCCTTCCGCACCCAGTAGGGGCACCTGCATCCCCAGTCAGCGCAGCCAAGGCGTCCAAAGCAGCTGTGGCCATGAACCACAACTTCAGCAGGTCGCAAAACCTGCGCTTCCTGGAGAGTAACAGCACTGTGGAGGTGAAGAGTAAGGTGAGTGGGTTCAGCTCTCAATTGCACTGAGGTACGGTACTCTCTTTCCGTGCAGCTCCTGCAGTGTGGAGACTGGAGGCTGCGGTGTAAATTATACGCGGGAATCCCTGGAATGTCAGGTGCCGGGCATCTATTACCAGCTCTCTTTCCCCACTTTGGACCTAACCCCTTCCGTATGCGCCTCTGTGACAGGACACAGCAGAGCTGGAGACTAAGATCTCAACATTCTGTATGTTTCTACATTGTTATTTGCAAAGTATCAGTTTGCTTGATAAAGTTAATTGAATAGTGGGGTCTGGCCATATTTGTTACTTGCTGCTGTTCCTGGAGTACACGGTTTCTCAATTTCATTGTGCACAACATAGGCTGTTGCTCAAACATGGAACTGAAGATTGATTGGTGGATATACTTGCCTTTTGTCCTCAACCCATTTCTTTGTTGGTAGCTACGGCCGCTTTACTAAGTCACTTTTTTTGGGTAGACTAAGTCTACAGTATTTACATTTAACTTTTGTTGCTGTAGGATGCGCGTGTGGGTGGAAGTGGTGTTACCAGTCTCAGTTCGCACGTCACTGCTGTCTGTGCATCCTCTGCACTGTGAAATGTTTGCATCGCTGTACTTGCATGTATGGGAATCTGCTGTTTGGTTCAGGTTTAAGTCATATGTCCCTCGCACAAAATTACCACACACACAATCCATTTAAGATGGAATCGATCCTGTATTCTAACTTTTTTCACCAGGCAGTCGCCTCTCACGGCCCACATCAGTGTTAGTTTGCACACGCTGTATTCGTATGGCTCTGTCTAGTACTTTCCCAAACAAATTTCATGCAATACTAGTGCATTGCCCGCCTTGTGTAACATGCTGGTGCGTTGCAGGAAGGTGTCATATGTTCTCCGTTTAGAGTAGGCACGTTTAATGTTTACTTTAGGGACGTCTGGTAGATGCACTTGTGTGTGTGTGTGATGCTGTGCGTGAGTAGGCTATGCACAAGGTATTGGATGGCATGGATACTTGTGGCATTGTCCCTTGTTTGGTGTGTGTATGTGAGGGTGCGCACATGGCACTTGACTGTGTGAGTAGGACGTGCAAAGGGTTATGAGGGTTGCATCTGTTGTGTGCTATGTGAGAGGGTGTGCACATGGCACTAGACGGTGTGAGGAAGCGTGCAAAGTGTTGTTGGGGTTGTATGACTTATTTGGTGCATAAGAGGATGTTCACACAGCACTGGTTGGAGTGAGTAGGGCATGCAGCTGGTTCCGGTAGCTCTATCCCCAGTGCCTAATTTGAGCCAGTGGTTTCCAGTGCTTGACAGGGGCATTTAATTTATCAACACCGGCACGTCTGACAGTCTGCAACATGACGGCTCTCATTGTCTAATTTAGAGATGAGCACACGTTGTTTCTTATTTCAATAGAGCAGACCTTAGAAATAACTAATACCTGCCACCCAAGCCATTCTTACAGTTATGGAGACCCTGAATAGTCCTAATTGTCTCACTTGTATAAATGCTTGTTCTATATATACGATTCAAGTAAGAACTTACCACTGTATTGTCTAATGTAAACATTGATTGTGATCTCCCCAAATACTTGAAGGGGTTTTCTATATGTTAAAAGAGACCCACGGTGCCTTTTGTATATGTAACTAATACTGATCCTGGTCCCCGTGGCGTAAAGGGTTGTCCTTGTGTTACATTATATAATAATAATAAATGGCAGGCCTGGACTGGCCGTTGCGGGCACCGGGCAATCCCCCGTTGCGCCGCAAGGGTGGGGGGCGGTTTTGGGCTCTGGGGGCTGTTTTTGTCACAGGGCCGTTTTTGCCGCATAGCTGCAAAATCGGCCCTGTAACAAAATCGGCCGAAAACCGGCCCCGGCAAAGAGCTCGGTCGCACCCCCAGGAGGCCGGCCGAGCACTTTGCCAGGGCCGGTTTTAGTTCTCAGTCTGGCCCTGATGAATGGCTTTTATATAGCGAGTAGCTACCCCAAATGGGGTGTCCCGGCGCTGGGAACGACAGCACCAGATTGAATGGAAAACACATATCTAGTTATTGCGACTTAAGAGCCAGGTCTTCAAAGCCTTTCCAAAATCCTTTTCGGACTGCATCATACCTAAGTGTACAGGAAGGTTGTTCCAGCACTTGGTAGCGCCAACCTCGAAGATCCTACCTCCGATTCTTGCTTTTGCAAAACATGGGGTGGTAAGATAACATTTGTGGTTGGGCCTTAAGGTTCTGCCCTGATGGTAGGGGCAAAGTCTCCTTCTTATTTAATTGGGCCCTTTCCCTTGAAAAGCACGGGAAGCAAACGTAAGGGCCTTAAATTCAATGAGTTTGGCTACCGGCAGCCAATGAAGTTGCCTGAGGTAGGGCGAGATGTGGTGGCGAAGTGGCACTTTGCAGACCAGCCTAGCTGCTGCATTTTGAATTATCTGGAGTCTATGGATTAAGCCCAGCAGCAGGCCGTTGGCGAAATTAAGATGGGAGGTGACTAACGCATGAATCACGGTCTTCTGGACTGATTTTGGCAAAAAGTTTATACATTTTCTAATGATTTGAATTTTGGTAAAACAGCCCGCAGAGACCATTTGAACCTGGGTGGCGAGGGACAGGTCTTTATCCCATTTGACTCTCCGGTTCTTGACTGCGTCCTCCGGTGTGGAGGCGGGTCCCAATTCAGCTGGCAACCATAGATTCATGAGGGGGTGTAGTTTGGTTAAAAAACAAGACCTCCGTCTTGTTGGCATTAAGTTTTAGGAAATTACGGCTCATCCAGCTAGAAATGTTTCTAAGACATTCTTTTAGAGGGTCAAAGGAAGATGCTGACACCCCGCTGAAAGTGAACAACAATTGGGTGCCATCTGCGTAGTATGTCACCTTGATCCCTGATTTGGCAATAAGCTCCATTTGGGGTGTCAAGTAGATATTAAAAAGGAGCGGGCTCAGAGAAGATCCCTACGGGACTCCCCAATTTAGAGGTTTAATGGGGAGGTGAAGGGGTGGATCGCAACCTGTTGAACTCGGTCCTGCAGGTATGACACAATCCAATTCAGTGCCATATCCTGGATGCTGATACGATTAAGGCGGTCCAGTAAGATGGTATGGGACACCATGTCAAACGCTGATGACAGGTCTAAGAGCACCAACATCGCTGTCGAACCAGCATCCCCCGCCTAGCGTATGGCATCTGCCATTTCAATTAGCACAGATTCTGTGCTGAATCCAGGGCGGAAACCAGACTGGGAATCATGCAACAGGCCGTTAGCTTCAATAAAAGCTGCCACTTGTTGATGTGCTAATGTCTTTAGGACTTTAGCGGGTGCCAGAAGCAGAGAGATAGGCTTACTGGGCCTGTTTCACAGAACTAACTTAAGACAAAATCCTAAACTTACTACCATTTTGGTATTCACAAAAGGCACTTACTCATTTTGGTATTCACAGAAGGCACTTACTCATTTCGGTATTCACAGAAGTTAGGAGTCCTAACTTTAGGACTCCTAAATGCCTTCTGTGAATACCGAAAGTCTTAAAGTTAGGATTTTTCTCAGTTTAGGAGTAGTAAAGTTAGGACTCCTAACTTTACTACTCCGAAACTGAGAAAAATCCTAACTTTAAGACTTTCGGTATTCACAGAAGGCATTTAGGAGTCCTAAAGTTAGGACTCATAACTTCTGTGAATTACGAAATGAGCCTTCTGTGAATACCAAAATGAGTAATGAACAAAACAGGAAAGGGCTTTGACAGCACACCTCTTATCATAGCATCAATAACATATGTGGGTATATATAGCCCCATTCAACTTTGGTATAGAGACAATCACAGCAGCTTTAGTCAGGGAGAAGATCTAGCAGAATTAACCACCCTCTGTGGTGCAATTGAGTCCAGGGCACCACTAACCCACGTATTTAGGTTAGTAATGCTGGCATCCAGGTTATGGGAGATGGAGGCCTTAGAGTCCTTTCAATGCAAGGTGAGGGACTCAGGGGAAACCCTACTCCAATTCCTTCTCAACTCCTTCGATAGGGAAGTGGTCCTAGCTCCCCACTTCAGGAGTAACTGAAAAGGGATCAGGAAATGGTCAGACCAGATCACCGGTTCAGGGGGCTGCACAATAATGTCTGATAGATTTGAGCATATAAGGTCTAGTGTATGTCCAGCCCTATGCGTCGGAGATGTCACTCTTTGGGTCAAGTTGCAGCCTGCCTGCGCTGCAATAAAATGTACACTAAGTGAGCACAAAGGATCATCCACGTGGAGATTAAAATCGCCCAACACCGTGTAATTAGAATATCGTGTACTAGCCTGGGCAATATAATCCACCAACCAGAGGGAGTAGCTATGGCCACAACCTGGGGGCTGTAGAGAAGGATTCCCGAGTAAGAATCAGAGGCGGACAGTTTAATACAAAAAGGAAGCCCTTCAATACATTACAGGATATGCCAGGGGGTCGTGAGGAGTTGCAATCCAGGCAAAAAGAAATCCCCCGCAATATAATTGAGAAAACATGTATGGACCCTCATGGCAGGTTTGAGGTGGTATTGGGCTCCAGGTTTGAGAGATCGGGGATTGTTAGTAGCGTATAGGCCCCACCCCAGCTTCACCAACCAGTGTTTAAGGCGTTGAGCCTGCTGCTTCCAGACTCTGCTGCTGACATCCATGTTATAGGCCGAGATTTCAACACTGTCATTGACCAATTAATGAACAGTTCCTCCCCAGGAGTGACACCTGCCTACCACCCATCACCTCAGGCATAATCCACATACTCACTAGGCCTTTTTGATGTGTGGAAAACCAAACACCCTCTGTCGGGAACTACTCTTTCTTCTCCAGGCTTCAGAGGTCATTTTCTATACTTGACTATGTGTTCGTCCCGACCGCAGAATGCCCCAACACCATAGATGCCGAATAGTACTTACTGAGGGGAATCTTGGACCACACTCCTCTAAGAGTAACATTGGGTCCTAAGGCTGGGAGCAGAAAGGCATTTGGAGACAGGACAGCTGAGAGCTCCAAAACATTGAAGTTGTAAAAGAGCTCTGAAGAGACTCATCTCTCTACTTTGAAGAAAACAAGGACTCAGTGTCCATGCCAGGTATGCTTTGGGAAGTTTACAAGACAATCCTGCGTGACAGGACCCAGACTGGCATATCTTGCTAACAATAAGTAGAAAGAGGCAAAACTAGCTTCACTTGAACATGAAATCTGAGAGGCTGAGGCAGCCTATGAGAACACTGGGGCCCAGCCAGCACTCTGCAGCATGGAGGCCCTGGGTAGGGCCTACCACGCTCTTACCCACAACATTGCCAACAGTGGCTTCTGGGAATGCAGAGGGAACTATGGAAGGAGGTGGGCTGCTTGTTGGCCTGGTTATGCAGGAGGGAGAAAACTGCCAGATGGGGTTGTGACCTCAAGGCACAAGATGGGTAGCAGATCACCAATTGGGTGGCGGGTCACCAGTGACAGAGACATCCTCAAATTACTATCAAGCCCTATACATGGAGAGTCGCTCTGCTGCAGAAAAAGACATTACAGCATTACTAAAGGAGGTGCTACTGACAAGCAATGTCTGGAACAAGAAATCTCCCTGGAAAAACGAATGGAAGTAGTTGATTTTGATGCACCTGGGTAAGACCATATGGCCCAACGCCATATTGGTGGAGTTCTACAAGAGCACTCTTTTGATCCTGGAGACACACCTCCCAGCCATGTATATCGAGGAGTGTGAGATGGGTAAACAAGTGCCCAACCTGAGGTGTGCAGCAATTGGTGTAATACCCAAAGCAGGGAAACCTGGCAGCCAGTGTGCATCGTACAGACCGATTTCCCAGTAGAACACGGATGTCAAGTTTTTTTGCAAAACCCCTGGTACTCCGGTTGGTGAAAGCCATGCCCACCCTGGTACAAAGCTACCAGATTGGCTTCATTGCCACCACGCCTAATGGCTTAATCTCTGTGGCCTCCATAGTTGGCTTGATTACTAACAGAACACACAGGAACCCTGGGCCCTTATGGCCTGTGCGAGGAGAAGGCACTCTACTTAATACACTGCCTGTAACTCTCCCAGGTCCTGAGGAAATTCAGATTTGGCCTGATCTTGAATGAATGAATGAATGAATGAATGAATGAATGAATAGGGGTCTTATAATGCGCAACTTAGCCCAGGGGCATCAAGGCGCCTGAAAGATCGGACAGCTGGTAAATTTTTCAAGAGCAGAAATCACAGGTACGCCTCTACAAAGAGCCAGGTTTTAAGTGCTTTGCGAAAAAGCATAATAGAGGGTTGTCCGGACAAATCAGGTGGAAGAGTATTCCACAACCTAGGTGCCAGGGAAGCGAAGTCTCTCCCTCCCCACCTCACTTTGCGAAATCGAGGGATTGCCAGGAGATTTTTACTGGAAGATCGAAGGGTTCTACAGGGAGAGTAAACATGTAAGAGGGACCTAATGCCCTCGGATCCTGGCCCATACAGAGCCCCATGGGCGAGACACAGGATCTTAAACGAGATCCTGGCCTGGATGGGAAGCCAGTGTAGGATCTTTCTGGCTGAGGAGGCTGAGGAGAGTCTGGGAAGATTAAGAACCATTCTGGCCGCTGCATTTTGAACAGTCTGTAAGCGCTGAATGAGGTTCTTATTTATGCCTTAGTAAAGTGCATTGCAATAATCAAGTCTCGAAGAAACTAGAGCAACAGTGACTTGCTTCCTCGCTTCAGGAGAGAGATAATGAGCAATCTTTCTCAGAATCCTAATAATACCACAGCAGGTGGAAACGGTCCTACTGACTTGACGTTCAATAGCGAGGTGTCTATCAGCACACCCAGGTTCCTGGCAGATTGAGAAGGAAGTGGACAGGGCCCAAGGGAAGAAGTCCACCAATCACTCGACCAGATGTCCTGGTCGCCTCCAAAGATCAGAACTTCTGTCTTCTCCCCGTTTAACTTCAAGGAATTTTGGATCATCCATTGGGAGACGGCATCCATACAATTCCTGAAGTTAAGAGCGGAGGAACTCACCGAGTGAGAGAGGGAGACCATAATCTGGGTGTCGTCGGCATATGATAGTACCTCCAACCCAAAAGATCTTACTAGCCTGGCAAGAGGGGCCACGTAAATATTAAAAAGAGTGGGGCTCAGGGCAGCTCCCTGAGGGACGCCACATTGTACGGGTTTAGAAGAGGAGAGGAATTCACCCAGCTTCACCCTCTGTTCTCTTTGATTGAGAAAGGAGGTCAAAAGGCTCAGAGCTGCGCCTCCGACACCAATCTCCCTGAGACGAGTGACCAGAACAGAGGGAGACAGGGTGTCGAAGGCTGCCGTAAGGTCGAGCAGGACCAGAAGAGTGGTCTGGCTTATGTCGACCTTCGAACGGATGTTGTTGATGACCACCGTAAGGGCGGACTCGGTGCTGTGAGCTCTCCGAAAACCGTGTTGGGAAGGCTCCAGCAGGCTGGATTCATCCAGGAAGGAACTTAAGTGGAAATTGAGATGTGACTCCAAAATCTTTGCTGGTGCGGGTAGCAGAGATATGGGACGGAAGTTCTTCATCACCTCAGGGTCCAACGAGGGCTTCTTAAGGAGAGCTTTAACCACCGCCAATTTCCAAGATAGTGGAAAAGTTCCTTCCAAGATTGATAGGTTCATAACCTCTAAGAGAGGAGGAATCAGCACCTCCCTACACTTCTTGAGTATTTTAAGAGAGCAGGGGTCCAGAGGAGAACCCGACCTAGCTTCATAGCTGGGTGAGGTTGTTGTATAACAGCGAGGGTGAAGGTGAACAGAATGTTGTCGGCTGTTTTTTCGCTTGGGAAGGGGACCTGTCAGAGAACTACGATTGGTCTGCTCTTATTTGCCTTATGCTTGGAGCCCCTGGAATGTTGCCTGCATTTTTAAGTGGACATAGTAGGCTTCCTGGAGGTGTCAGGTGAGCTGGAGAAAGTGTCCCTCTACGCCGGCAACGCTATTTTATTGTATCTCGCTGAGCCAGTGCTGTCAGCATTTCACAATTTTGAAAAGTATGTGTGATACAAAATTTGCTGGGATAAATTCATACTATACAAAATGGGACAGTGGTCCGCCATGGATCTGATCCCCTCAGTGGTTGAGGTCTCGACTAAGGGCTTCTGTTTCCTGGGCATCAAGATCACATCCTGTCAGTCCTGGTTCCTGAAATGGAGCCTGGAGGTGGTAAATCAGGACATCTAAGCTGACATTCAGCGGTGGAGCGAGTTGCCATTTTGTACTATCTCAGCCAGCACCCAGGGAACCAAGCAAACCTGTACATTCTTTTAAAATAGACAACCAGGGAAATCCAGAATGTGGTGACTTGTGTGGTTCTCACCAGGTTATGTTACCTAAAATTCCCCTGCAAACCTCAAAATGTGTCTAAAAAACAATTTTTTCTCACATTTGTGTGATGGAAAGTTCTGGAATTTGCAGGGAGCCACACACTTCTATCCACCCAGCATTCCCCCAAGTATCCTTATGAAAATGGTACCTCACTTGTGTGTGTAGGCCTAGTGCCAGCGACAAGGAATGGCCCAGAACGTAACGCGGACACATCACATTTTTCCACTGACAACTTGCCCCTTTTTTTGCAACGTGCGAAGCTGTGGATTGTGTGCCCTAGCTCAGCCGACACCTAGGGAAACCTAGCAAACCTGTACATTTGTGAAAATTAGACACCCAGAGAAATCTAAGATAGGGTGACTTTTGTGGCTCTCTCCAGGTTCTGATACCCAGAATCCCTTGCAAACCTCAAATTTTGTCAAAAACATGGTTTCCTCATATATCTGTGATGGAAAGTTCTGGAATCTGCGGGAAGCCACACACTTCCATGCACCCTTCATCCCCCCAAGTCTGTTGAAAATTATTGAGGTATGGCTTGCGTGGATCTCTCAATGTTTTCTTGCCCAGAATCACCTGCAAACCTCAAATTTAGCTACAAAAAGTACTGTGTGGGAAAGATATGGGAACACTGCGTAGGCACAAATTTCCTACCACCCAGCATTCCCCCAGTTCTCCAGATAAAAATGCTACCTCACTTGTGTGGATGGGCCAAGTGCCCGCGACAGACAAGGGCAGCAAAAGTATCTATCACAAAACAACCTGGTTTTGCAAGGAAATCATCTGTGTTTTTGTTCCCGGGCTTGGTGGCCATCTGGGGAAATCTACCAAACCCAGACATTTCTGAAAACTAAACACCAGGGTGAGTCCAGGGATGTATGGCTTGCATGGATGCCACAACGTTTTCTTACCCAGAATCCCCAACAAACCTCAAATTTAGCTTTACAAATGCACGTTTTCCTCACATAAACCTAAGGAGCCGCTCCCTGACATGCCCATAAACCATCTCTGGTACCTAGTGGGCTCTTTGCCCCCCAGTGGGCAAGATTAGGGGCTTTTCCCCCTCTGCCCCAAGACTATTGCTATTTTTGGGGGGGGGGGGGGCATTGGCATCCCCATTCTGGGCAACTCCCTCCCCTGAACTACAAAAAAAATTGAACTACAAAAAAAATGTTTCCCTTGCTTCATAGTGGGCAGATTGGGGGCTATTTGTTTTTTAGTGGGGTAGGTGCCTTGGCATGTCCATTCTGGGCAGCCCCCATCACAACTCTGGCTAAAAAAATACTCCCTGTTGCATAGTGGGCAGATTGGGGCTATTGCCTGACTGAATGTACCCAAAAACATTGGTGGGAAGCAAAACCTCTTGCCCAAGTGGCCGCTCCCCCCACCCTGGTGTCTAGAGGTGGATTCCTGCTTGGGGATTGCCCTCCTGCAGCGATCCTCAAGCAGGGATCCACTAGGAAAAGGTACCATTAGAAAGGAGAGATTCTCCCCTTTCCAATGATACCTCTCCCGTCTGCCTCGATGCTCGGGGCTTGGATAGTCCCATGAGCACCAAAGGAGCGAAACTGGAATGAGCCGATCTGCTCATTTCAGTTTCACTTTCAATGTAATGACGTCAGCGCGCCATACGCGCAATCGTCATTACATTGAAAGAAAAAAAATGCCTCAAAAGGTTGGGGATGCACTTCTCTAGCTCTTCTCCAGGTACCGAGGCTTGAAAACTAAAAAGGAAATACCTCTGCTGTTTAGATTTCTTGGTGGTGTGCAGAGGATGTAACTGTTATGTCCTCGGCACACCAGTGCCACAGCCGAGGACTTACCGTTAATGTCCTCGGCATATAAAGGGTTAACAATATGGTAGAAGGGGATACATAAGAGAATTTCCAATTGAAGAGGCAAAATAAAATTAGTCGATGTCATCAGCTGGAGCCATGTCGTCTAGCTCACAGATGGAATCCCACATCAATAACACCAATAGACAAATGAATGGCAGTACTACATTTTCTCATCCCAGGATCATTCCCTCTATTGTGCCAGTAACAGGTGGAATTTCACAAACATATTTCTGTGGTGTGCCACAAGTACTTTGCTCACAATGAGGAGACACATCAACAGCTACATACACTTTTTACACAATGAGGATTTTGTCAATGTGAAGCGAGAATAGCATGATTTGGCTCCACAACAACATTTTGTTGGAGCACATTATGGCACACACATAGGGCCACCACATGACAAGGAACAAGTCCAATGTATTCCTCACAACATTCCATCCTATCACTGTATAAGGTGTCTTGAAACAGGATTTGCACACCCAAAGTCTGTGTTTGTCATTCCCAGAAACAATCCATACCCCCCTTTGTACTTCGCATATGTCACACCTTTGAAATGTCCAAATGAAGATGCCATGGTGAAAGTACCTAAACCAGACCAAAACAAATAAATTAGCTATCAAACCATACATATAAGACAATTCACATAATCAACTTCTGGAGAACACAGTCCATGACAAAAATCTGAGCAAAACAAAGAAACACAAAACAAAATGACCTTGTGTCAAAACCTTGTTCAACAAACACCTCTCACCTGGATTTCCCAGAGCTTGCCCTTCTTAATATTTTTCCTTAACATACTCCTCTCATCATCAGAACACGAGTTGCTGTAACAGTCAGCTCCTTCCGCTCCACCACTATCATCATCATTTGGCATTTCAGGATCCTCACCCAGTGGAACTTCATGGTCTCCATCCTCTGCGAAATAAGGGATGTTCTATTGCAGGGCAATGTGTGGAACATGCAGCAGACCACGGTGATTTGACACACCTTCCCGAGCAAGTAGAGGAGGGCTCTCACAGTTTTGTACAGACATTTAAATCTAGCCTTCAGTTGCCCAAAGGCCTGCTCCACTGGCTGCCTTGTCCTTCCATGGGCAACATTGAAGCTGACTTCCCCATGCGTTGTTGGATTTCTCAGCAGTGCCAACAGCCATGGGCGGTTGGGATAGGCTCCTGGCCTGAGTCCCTGATCTCTGCCCCTGCAGCTCTGCTGTTGTGCCACTGCCGCCTACACCTCTCCTGGTAGGTGTTCAAACCATGCTGTTGTCCGTTTTTGATATTGTTGTGCCTGGTGTCTGTTCATTGTCTGTGATTCTGGTTCTGGTTATTTTTATTTTATTTCTGCCCATTGCTCGTTGTTGTGCCCTGTTTTGGTCCTCCGTGCCTGTTTTTGCTGCCCTTTTCCCACCGCTGATGCCCCCACAGCCCCTCCCCCTGACGTTCCCACCTCCCTCCCCCGTACCTATTTAATGGCGGCCTCTCTGAGGGTGTCTGAGCAGGACCTCTGACCTCCTGGCCAGAGTCCCTGCTCTCTGCCCCTGCAGCTCCACTGTTGTGCCACTTCCGCCTTCACCTCTCCTGGTAGGTGTACAAGGCCTGTTGTGGTCTGTCTGCTCATTGTGCCCTTTTCCGTCGGTTTTTTATATTGTTGAGCCTGGTGTCTGTTCATTGTCTGTGATTCTGGTCTGGATATTTTTATTGTATTTTATTTTATTTTTGCCCATTGCTCGTTGTTGTGTCTGTGCCCTGTTTTGGTCTTCCGCGCCTGTTTTCGCAGCCCTTTTTCCTGTCGCTGCTGCAACTGCGGCCCCTCCCCCTGCCGTATCAGCTCCCGCCTCCCAGCTCCGCTTCCCTTCCCCTTCCCCATTTATTAGCGCCGCTGTGTGGACGCCAACACCACCAAAGCCCTGAGGTGCATCTTCCTCAACATGCGCTCCCTGCACAGGCACGTTGTAGAGGTCAGGGACCTCCTCGAAAAACTCTCGCCAGACATCGCCTTCTTCACAGAAACTTGGACCAACTCCACTTATCATCGCCACTGCCATCCCCAACGGATACAAGATCCAGAGGAACGACCGCCCCAACCAACCATGACTAGGACTTGCCATCGCACACAAGAGCTCCCTCCAACTCACAACCTCCAGCTCGAGCATCAGTCCAGCCGTCACTGAACACCTCCATTTCCAGATCCAGAACAGCTGCAGAAAGACCCTATGAGGCACCCGCGCCTACAGACCTCCCGGACCTCGAACTGCGTTCACCACTACCATCACCAACCTCATTGCGCCCTACGCCATTGCCTCCATGCACTACATGCTCATTGGAGACCTCAAATACCACCTCGACAACCGCAGCGACCCCAACTCTGCCACCCTCCTGGACAACTTTGCCAACCTCGGACTGAAACAACTCGTCACCACCTCCACCCACAAGGCAGGACACACCCTCGAACCCATCTTCGCAGGAGGTTACAACACCCACTTCGGCCCAGCAACTCTAAGGAACTCTTCAGCAACATCCAGGAATTCACCAAACCCCCCAGCAAAACCACGGACATCACCCCCTCCCAGGACCTCTGCGACAAGCTCGGCTCCTACTTCCATCTGAAAATCAAGGGCCTCTACGACAACTTCAACAACGCCTGACTCCGAAACCACTCCCTCCTCCAGCAAAGCCAGCCAGCCCACCATCTCCTCCTGGACCCCAGTCACCAAGGAAGACACCGAATCAACCATGAAAGACATCCACTTAGAAGCCCCCATGGACCCCTGCCCTCAGACATCTTCCACAGAGTTGCCGCCGCCATCGCACCGGAACTGCAACGCACCATCAACATTACCTTTGAAACCGGCATCTTTCTCGACGACTGGAAACGTGCAGAAGTCAGACCCCTACTCAAGAAGCCCTCAGCAGATCCCATGGACCTCAAGAACTACAGATCCAACTCCCTCCTGCCCTTCATGGCCAAAGTCACCAAGAAGACCGTTAATGTCCAACTAACGGAATTCAACTAAGCAAACTCCATCCTCGACCCCTCCCAATCCGGATTCTGCAGCAACCACAGCACTGAGACCGCTCTACTCGCCACCACAGACGACATCCACACCCTCCTCGACCAAGGACACACCACAGCCCTGATCCTTCTCAACCTCGCTGCAGCCTTTGACACCGTCTCCTACCGCACACTCACTGCCAGACTCCACGATGCAAGCATACAGGGAACCACCCTCGACTGGCTCCACTCCTTCCTCACTGGCAAAACCCAAAGAATGAGACTTCCATCCTTCCTCTCTGAACCCACAGAGATCAACTGCGGATTACCCCAAGGATCATCGCTCTACCCCACGCTCTTCAACATCTACATGGCCCTCCTCACCGCCACAGCACAGACTCAGCATAGTATTCTACGCCGACGACACCAAGCTCATCCTCTCCCTCACCAAGGACCCCCTCACCACCAGACTCAACTTCCAGGAAGGAATGAAGGACATTGCATCCTGGATGAGTAGTAGTTGCCTAAATCTCAACTCAGAGATGACACAGGTCCTCATCCTCGGGCCATCCCCCTCTGCATGTAACAACACCTGGTGGCCCATCGCCCTCGACAGCACCCCCACCCCCACAGACCACACCCGAAACCTCAGCATCGTACTGCACTTCTCCCGCTCCATGACCCAACAGGTCAACGCTGTCGCCTCCACGGGATTAAACACCATCCTCATCCTCCGAAAGACATTCAAATGGATCCCCCCGAATCAAAGAAGACTGTCACCCATGCACTCATAACCAGCAGACTGGACTACGGAAACGCCCTCTACATCTCTGCTCTGAAAACTCCAGACCATACAGAACACAGCAGCCAGACTCGTCCTCAGCATCCCTCGACACAAACACATTTCCCAACACCTGGGTAACCTCCACTGGCTCCCCGTCGAGAAGAGAGCAACTTTCAAGATACTCACCCATGCCTACAAATGCCTCCACAACACCAGACCACAATATCTCAACAATAGAATCTCGTTCCATTTTTTTGTTTTTAAGTATATTTTTATTAGTTTTCCACACAACATCGGGCAATTAATACAGTATTAATAATGCTCAGTGGACACCATAGTCACAGCCCCTCGGGTCAATTGTCTCAGTGCACCCCATCATCACAAACACATGATTTATATGTTTACACTCTGTAGGCTATCTCTCACTAGCCACGTACCGCTATAACGTGGAACAATCTGATATGGGTCCATTCCTTGTTAGCAGTCAAGGTGTGCCAGTGCCAGTTTAACTGAGTAATATAACCAAAAAATTAAAGTAAGCCAACCCACTCCCCTCTCCCTCCCCACCCAACCACTTCCACCGGTGTGTCCTGTCTACTTGCAGCTTATAACTGATAGAACAACAATTCCCTCAGCAGTACTTATCGCAGTCTAACCTCTAATCATTCCATTTTGACAGATGCACTGCATGGTTGCAACAGGGGTTTCCCTACTGCTCTTGTGGTTCAGGGCGATCCCGTCTGTGCAGTCAGGACCAAGCTTTCATCTGAATCTGCTTCCAGAGTTTGCAGCGACATAACAATGGCCTCCCATGCCCTTGCAGTCTCCAATACTTTATCATTATTAGTCTGCTTGGCATGTCGCAGCCTAACTGTACTTTCACTCATTGACCATTTAATTAATTCTGCTTTCCACTTCTCAAAGCTGGGCCCTTGCTTTGACTTCCAGTGCACCGTAATATCTCTCTTAGCCAACAACAAACCAAGGTCTAAAAACGTACTCGTTACCTTAATTTTGGATGTATGCGGAAAACAAGTGCTCATGTCAGATTCTATTCATCGTCCCGTAACTACACGGAGCAGGTCAACTACTTCCTCCCAGTACGTCCCCAATTGTGGACAGCCCCACATCATGTGATGAAACTCCGACCCCTCTAGAGTACAACGTGGACACTGGGCTGTGTCTATCCTAAAGTACTTAATAATCTTCGCAGGAGTAGATAGAATCTCCTTCCTTGTACCCAAGAGGAACCTCTGATCTGTTGGCCTAGCCCTCGCCAAACCCCCACGCATCCACAGAGCAAAAACGGGTGGAAGAACTTTCTCCTACATCGCGGCCAAGATATGGAACGAGCTCCAGATTGACATCAGATGCACACCCACCCTGCATATCTTCAGGAAGACCCTCAAGACCTGGCTCTACGACTGACAGGAGCTGCCCCCCCCCCCCCCGAGCGCCTTGAGAGCCTCACTGGTGAGTAGTGCGCTTAAAACTCCCTGATGGATTGATTTCTAGGCTGAGTCTCCTAGATGCAAGACAGACATAAGTGCAACAGTAAGTTACACACTTTCTGATTATACTACCTGACATTACCCACACGAAGTTAGGGCAGATAATACTTGTCAACAGGCCAGGCCTTTCAGGTAGTAGTTGTGACATCAACTTGGGCATGGGGCTGTTCTGCAGTACAAAGGAATCATGGGCTGATCTAGGGAACCGAGCAGACGTTTGAGATATACAAATACGGTTAGCAGAAAACGTACACTTTAATAGAATGGACGTGCTTCCTGTTATTGTAAACGTGTTCCCTGGCTCATGGTGGTACTAAGGCAATATGGGTGCCATCAATGGCTCCAGCCATATGTGGTAGGTGAGCAAATCCATACAAGCCAATCTTCACATTTGCTAATTCCTCAAGTCTGACAAACTGGATGTAGCTGTCAATGTGTCTCATCATTAACCCTGGGCAAAGCACTATGCTACGCTCGCGTAGTTTGTGAAGTTTGCGCAACTTCGCACTACTCGAACTGCGCGTAGCACAGTGCAAACCTGCGTAGCGTAGTGCAGTGGTAATTTTTTGCTTGCTCGCGGTCCTCAGCGTCAAGTTGGCGACCACGAGCAAGCAAAATGACATCCTCGTGAGACTTTTTCCTTGTTCGCGATCAGCAAAATCAAGTTGCCGATCGCATACATGGAAAATAAACCTCCCGGCAAGATTCTCAACGCGAGGAGGTCAGGTTTCTCATTGCGAGTAGTCGCGCATGCTGAGAAACTACCAGTCCGAGTTGAGAAAGCTGCAGCTCGAGTAAAAATCTACTAGAACGGCAGAAAAGTACAGCTCGCACTGTGTAAGATGCTGTTTTCAATGACTGCACAGTGCCGGATGCTTGTCAGCACTGTGCAATCATTGAAAACGACATCTTGCACAGTGCGAACATGCTACTACGCAGTTCGCGTAGTGCTACGCGTAGCGCTACTTTGTGAACTACGCCCACCCTTACTCATCATTGCCAAAATCATGTCATCATTGGCCCTACAGTAGCTCTCCCCAGTGAGGCAACTGGGGCTGCGAGCTGCGTTGTGATTAGCAGCGACTTGTCAAACAGGAAAAGCGTTTTTACCTTCTTAAAATTGTTCTAGATCATTTTTATTCTGAATTGATTTTAATGATTGTGTTTCACTTGGGGGCTCACATAAGTTAAGGGGAAAAATTTTAATAGGCACTCTGACACTGCTGACACACCCCACAAGCCTTTTTTTCGGCACTGCCGCCTCGCCGATTCTCGAAGACGGCGGGCGCCATCTTGAGGGAGGCAGGGAGAGCGCTCTAGTCGCGCCATACTCCCGCCCCCTTGGAATACTTATTCCGCCTCTTCCTCGCGCTCGGTGCCCTACAGTAGCTCTCCCCAGTGAGGCAACTGGGGCTGCGAGCTGCGTTGTGATTAGCAGCGACTTGTCAAACAGGAAAAGCGTTTTTACCTTCTTAAAATTGTTCTAGATTGTTTTTATTCTGAATTGATTTTAATGATTGTGTTTCACTTGGGGGCTCACATAAGTTAAGGGGAAAAATTTTAATAGGCACTCTGACACTGCTGACACACCCCACAAGCCTTTTTTTCGGCACTGCCGCCTCGCCGATTCTCGAAGACGGCGGGCGCCATCTTGAGGGAGGCAGGGAGAGCGCTTTAGTCGCGCCATACTCCCGCCCCCTTTGGAATACTTATTCCGCCTCTTCCTCGCGCTCGGTGCCCTACAGTAGCTCTCCCCAGTGAGGCAACTGGGGCTGCGAGCTGCGTTGTGATTAGCAGCGACTTGTCAAACAGGAAAAGCGTTTTTACCTTCTTAAAATTGTTCTAGATCGTTTTTATTCTGAATTGATTTTAATGATTGTGTTTCACTTGGGGGCTCACATAAGTTAAGGGGAAAAATTTTAATAGGCACTCTGACACTGCTGACACACCCCACAAGCCTTTTTTTCGGCACTGCCGCCTCGCCGATTCTCGAAGACGGCGGGCGCCATCTTGAGGGAGGCAGGGAGAGCGCTCTAGTCGCGCCATACTCCCACCCCCTTTTCTTCCTACATTATGTGTAGACCAGCCAGACGGCGCAGCGGGCTGGCGCAGCGGGCGCGCCGGTCGCGCGCCGAAGCCGCGCCTAAGCCAAGCCCGTCTGCGCCCGTCCGCGCCAGGATCGCGCCGAGCGCGGGTCATGCTGCTCCTGCACTCCCTGTCCTCAGGTACGACTCGCCTGCATTGCTTTCCTTGCGTTTTACTTCATTACGTCCTTCTTGCCATGTCTTTGCCTTCTCAGACGATCTCAGGGGCCCCTTCTCCTGTCAATCATGTGGTTGGTCATCCTCGTGTTCCGTCAGCCCTAATGTTACCCTTCCTTCTCAAACCCGTCATAATACTACCTTTTTCAGTAGTGGCCTTGTTAACGCTAGATCCCTAGCATGTCACGCACAAGACATCCACGACCTTATCGTATCAGCTGATCTTGATGCCCTATTCATTACTGAATCATGGCTGCATGATGCCTCCAACCCTGATCTTGCAACTGCCCTTCCTCCTGATTTCACCATCATCAGGCAGGACAGACCTATTGGTCGGGGAGGCGGGCTGGCCATTATAATAAAGAATACTTTCAAGTGCCACACTTTCGATCTGGCCACCCTTAAGGACTGCGAGTCCCTCGGATTTGTTATTCAAATTAGTTCTTCCTCTGCTTTCTCCGGAGGACTTGTTTACCGCCCCCCCGGAAACGCCACTTCATTCTTGGATTCCCTGGATGAAACCCTGGCAGCCCTTCTTACTCATTACCCCTCCTTCACTCTCCTAGGGGATTTCAATCTTCATCTGGAATCCTGTACCGAGTCACACTCCCTCAATTTCCACCACTCCCTCGAGATTTTTGGTCTCTCCCAATTAGTCTCCCTTCCTACTCATCGAGCCGGGCACACCTTGGACGGCATTTGTACAAACTTGGCCTCTTTAGAAGTCTCTCCCCCTCTACCACAAATATGGTCAGATCACTGTCTTATCCCTTTCTCTGTCCAATTCAAAACTCTGCCTCCTCCCCCCATTAAACATTCCCATATCCCCTTCTCAGTTAACTGGAAAAAGGTAGCTGAGTGCATCAAACTCAACCCCCTACCGACTGTCCCTCCCCCTCCCATAACGGGTGATGTAGCAGTAGACTCCACAAATTTTCATCAGTGGATTGGCAGAATGGTCTCTGCCAATTCTGTACCTTCCACTCAAAAACTAGCTCGCGGTAAGAAGAAGCCTAGTGCCCCCTGGTATACTCCAGCCCTCACTGACTGTCATCTTAAATGTAGACGTATGGAGAGAAATTGGAGAAAGACCTATGACCCTACTGCCAGAACCCTATACATTCTGCAGAGAAAACAATACCTTACTGATATAAAAAGGGCAAAAACTGCCTTTTTTACTCATGAAATAGATTCAGCCAACCAGAAACAGCAAACGATCTTCAACATCGTAAAATCCTTCACTCATCCTAAGGCTTTGGCACGTGAAATTCCCTCCTCACAAATTCTCTGCGATCAAATCGCAGATTTCTTCGAGGAGAAAATTCAGAATATCCATAAGGACTTCCCCCCCCCACCCACTCCAACCTTAGAACTCGATTCATTCATGCCCCTACTTAACCAATTCACACCAGTCTCCCCACAGCAAACGCATAAAGCCATCTTGGCGTGTAAATCAGGCGCCCCCACGGACTCGTGCCCTCCAGTCATCCTTCATCATCTTGTCGAAGTTGTCAATCCTCTAATTAATGCTATTGTGAATCAATCTCTCCACTCCGGTACTGTACCCTCTGACTGGAAGAAGGCCATAGTCAAGCCCCTTATGAAAAAGCAAAATAAATCCCCCATTGACTTGACTAATATGCGCCCAATTTCCCTTCTTCCAGTACTAGGTAAAATCACCGAGCAATTGGTCCATGAGGAACTAAAACACTTTGTGGAAAATCGACATATTTTGCACCCACAGCAATCTGGCTTCCGCCCCGGCCACTCCACAGAAACCGCTCTGATTGAGTTATCTGACACAAATCAAGTTCTTGCAAGATGAGGGCAGGCAGGCTGTCCTCATCTTGCTCGACCTTACCGCGGCCTTCGACACCATTTCTCATGCGATCCTTATCAGCAGGATGCGTGGGATTGGTGTCTCGGGTTCCGCGCTTGATTGGATAATTTCATTTCTGTCCAATCGCTCTCAAACGGTTTCCTTAGGCCCTTACTTCTCTGGTGAACGCCCCATCATCTCAGGTGTCCCTCAGGGCTCCATCTTAAGCCCTCTCTTTTTTAATGTATACATGGCCCCCCTCCTTACGTTGATTGAGTCACATGGGATTTTAGTGACGTCCTATGCCGACGACACTCAACTCGTCGTCACTATTGACAAAAGAATCCCTGACGCTACCACCAGACTCCAAAATTGCCTCTCAGAAGTCTTTTCCTGGCTCAACTTGAATCACCTGAAATGCAACAGCGCCAAAACCGAAATAATACCTCTCGGTAAAGGCACACTCTTTTCCCCTAAAGAGTGGTGGCCCCAAAATTCTGAAGCACCACCTAGTGCGGTTGTGTCAGCCCGCAACCTGGGAGTTCAATTCGATGCTTCCCTCAGCTTCGATGAACATGTGCGCATTACCGCAGGACGCTGTTTCAGTTTAATCAGGCAATTAAAGAAATTCTTTAATTTCTTGCCCATCTCAGCCAGGAAATCAGTCGCGGTTGCACTTATCCTATCCCGGTTGGATTATTGCAACGGTCTCCTCGCAGGCATCAAGAAGTCCTCACTAAAAAAACTACAGACCGTCCAACATGCAGCCGCCAGACTCGTCCTGAAACTCCCCCGTAGGTCCTCGGCCACTGCAGCCCTCAACGCACTCCATTGGCTGCCCCTCCATAAGAGAATCTTGTTTAAGCTTTTAATTACTGTTTTTAAAGCTAACAAGTGCATGGGCCCAGCTTACCTGACTAAGCACTTTCAGCATTATACTCCAACGCGCTGCTTGAGGTCATCAGGCGCTAATTTCATCTCTGAACCTCGTTTCAAATTAAAAACAAAAGGTGGAAAGACCTCTTCATTCCTTGCTGTTAGGGCATGGAATCGCCTTCCCCCTCATCTTAGGCATGCCCCCTCAGAAGGCCATTTCAGGAAAGCCCTGAAGACGTGGATCTACTCTCAATCTGACTCCTCAGTTCTCGCAGCCATCTGATCCATGTTACCCTAGTAGATCTGCTGTGGGCGCAGCGCCAAGATGCTCCTCCCGGAGCGATAGTAGCGCTTTACAAAAAAAACATAAATATCAAATATCAAATTGTAGTACACCACTGAACATTGGTTGTGACATACCACCAGATATTGCCACAGTGTAATGTACTGAAAGGAACCTGTGGTCAGAAAATGCAATACTGCAATAAGTTTCACAATTGATGTGATACATGTGGAATTAGTGTTGTGAGGCAGGAGATCAGGCTCCAACTGATTACATAAATCCAGTATGGTTTACCTATTCAAACGAAACTTTTTGATGATATCCCTTTATTCCATAGTCTGAAGGTCTGGAAATGGGCAGTACACTAGAAGCGGTCATCTCCCCTCTCTCCTAGGGTACCTATGTGTGAATTGAAAACAGTTTTTGAACATTGGTCACAATGTCCATTGTAACTCATGTGACAGTACATGGTTCAGATTGCAATATACACATATTACTTTAAAATAGTATATTATGCAACATCCATCACAAAACCCCCATTGTGGTCGTGACGTGTCTTGACCATTAATGTGTGAATAATACATCTCAGATGTATTAGTTGCACCTTTATTTATTTGTTACTTTTTTTAAATGTGAAGACAATTGTATAGCCTTTACAGCATGAGCTGTGTATGTATGATACTGTTAGCTATGCGTACAGTCCCACATGTCAACCAGCCAAAATCAGGGCTCTCCATACAGTTTCTGGGAGCTAGCAATAGCTCACAGACCCCTTCAGAATGCCACACAGCCTTGAGGTCATCTTTTCTGGTAACAGGCAGCCATTTCCCAATCAACATTGAGGGTGGCAGGGCATTGGGATCGCCGCTGTGACTTCGGGGGAACCTGCACCGGATGACGCGACAGGAGTGGGCTGGTCATACCCCGAGGCCCGTCTAGGGGTGGAGACTGCGTGAGGCGCCGGCTCCGGCGGCTGCGGTGGGCCGTGGGCCTTCCATTGGGAGCTGCGCATGCCACTCGGGTGCTACCCCTGCGGACTTAGATAACGCTGCCGGAGCGCGGGGCGGACACCCTGCTAACACTTCGGAGCGAGAACGACGCTGTGGGCCCCCTCCTGGAGAGTGTGTAAGGAGGGTGCACCCCAGAGTTATACATTGCTTTACTGCCAGATGCAAGCAGGGGAGAAGGTACTGGTAATATTTAAACAGCGGGGAAATACGATTATAGCACCTTGCCCGGCATGAACTGAGGCCCGCTGCCCCCCATCCTTGTTGTAAGAACGCTCCTAGCGCTGTGACTGACATACTGAGGAGCTTTTCAATATCGTACGCTGTGACCCTGGTACATCGATTGCGCAATACTGGTGTGGCGAATTTTGAATCAGCGGCAGCAAAGGGACACAGCGTTTGGCGCCATTTCTACTAGTGACACCACTAACTTGCAAGTAGGAAACGTAGAGGGCCACTGCTGGTGCAGAGCGCGACACAACTTGAACTCAGCTCTGGGCTGAAGACGGCTGATAGCCAGAAACCGGTCCTAGGATGCTTGATTCCGGTCCAGGAAAGACATGGCTTGGCAGTTCGGGCTGGACTGTGCCCATGAGGCACAGGGTCAAGACTGATTTGCCTATGGCCATGTCTGAACTGGGGTGGCTTTGTGAGCAAAATAACGATGGATTAAACCCAGATCTGTGACTGGGGGTGATTGTGCAACATTCCGTCCATCATCTTGTGTGTTTTGCTTTTCACCCTATGTGGGAAGGGTATGCCCAGACGTGCGTCCCTTGCTCACTAAGCCACTGGAGTCAAGCTATCCTGGCTGAAGACGGCTTGAGGTAACGGGTTTTTAGGAACCCGTTTGGTGCCAGGGGATAACACCCGAAGACCTCTGAGTTCTCCCTGTTCTGGACCACAGAAACAGTCTTCTAGTCGAGTCAGAGATCGAGTTTTATTGATAGCTACCAAGTAACAGGTGTCCTAGAAGCACGACAAACACGGGTCATGTGTTCTCAGGAGACTGTTCATTTTTACAGAACCAGCCTTCTCCTTATATACAGAAATAATAGCTGCAAGCAAGAATTCTTGAGTTTATGATATGGCTATACACATATTTTTACAATAATACGAAAGAGCAAAGTCATGTAGGCAAGCCCGTATTTTAGATGTCCAATGCGTGATAGATTACTTAGCCAAGCCCGGAACTCCCATCAGATATCGATGCAACCCCAATAAAGGAAGGCACCTCCTAGTCATAAAACTGGCCATAAACAGGGAACAGGACAGGTGCGTGTTTGTAGAAAGCATGGTTTGTATGTAGTGAATGGTTTGAGGAATGTTATGTATCGATGCTATCGCATTTGGCCACTGGGCGAGGGGCTGCCCAGACAGGTTTGGCTAAAGGCGATGGAGTCAGTTGGGACAGGTCAGGGGGAAGTCAGGGAAGGAGGACGTGTCCTTTTAGATCAAGCTCGACCTTTAATTGACTTATCATGAGGGCAAGACGTAAGATGGATGCCGTTCACAAAATGGAGTCTAAGGGGTTGGGACGGAAACTACGATTTGGGGGTGTTGGCGACCCTCGATTATGACGCAAATGCATGGGAATGATGCCCTAATCATTATCGGTTCGCTGACACCAAATTCGTCATGGTACGTTGATATTTTGTGACACGGGTATTGGACCTCGATATCGGGATGACAACAGGGTCCAGATTTTCAGAACCACAGACCCTCCTTTTGCCCTTATGTAAGGCAATAAATCATATTAATCCGAGTCCAAATCCGTATGAAGGAATTCGTGGAGATGCTGCTGTAACATCATTCTGTTGCTCAGTTCGTCTCTTGACACAGGCTTCCGTACACATGACGTAGCACAGAGGCCACATAGTGCAGGAGCGCACTGTATACACAGGCAGAACATAAACAGAAGTGCTAAGATCATCCCAATGAAGATCAGTGTTTTCCATCCCCATGTAGCGATCAGTTCCCAGAACCACCCTAGTAAGGACCAATCTCCTTTTTCCACGTGGAGGGAATCAGATATTTCGTGTAGTTTAGAGATGGCTTGGTATACTGTCGGTGCGTTATCAGGGATGAAAATGCAACAACTGGATTGGATCACTCTACACACACCACCACGATCGGCGAGTATGATATCTAGGGCAACTCGATTCTGAAGGGTCATAAGTCGATCCGACTGAAGTTCGGTCGTCAAATTTCCAAGGGCTCCGGCCGTTGTAATCACGGCGGATTCAACTATCCTCGATAACTGGCGAATATTCCTGCTGTTTACCATAGGCCCCCAAAATGGCAGAAAACCCTTTGCGAAGTCAGTGAATTCCTGACCCGCGGTGTCGTCTTTACTCACGACACCTCTAGCTGTCCTTGTCCGATGGTAATCTGCTCTGGTCGTGTAAGTGGGAGGCAGCAGAAATGCGATAAAGCATGTACCTGAGAAGTCAGGGGGCAACCACGTGTAAGCTTGGTCATGGCAGACGAAATACGTGCCTTTGGCTGCTAATAGTATAGGGGAAGTTCGGGAAGCGAACACATATGTTTCCGCGCATATACTCTTTCCTAATTGAGCTTTGGGATCCCTACCGATACCCTGTAAACATAAGTGACCTCGGTTGGGTACTATCCAAACTGGGCGGGATTTCTTTGCTGTCTGGCTCTTACTCAGGTAAACCCCATATTTCGGTACGTTCCAACGAGTGTACGGAGTGAGTTCATCTTTGGGAATCGTAAGATAGGTGTCGAACTCTCTACTCATATTTCTTATCCCTGCTATTAGTGCCTTGTTACTGGAATCACTTTCAGTAGAACGTGTCGGGTATGGTTCTAGGGCGAATAGGAACATGGTCTGGAAAGCCTACAGAGAACCATAATAACTGAAAGGCAGGATGAAGTATGGGATACCCTTATCCGTCGTGTGTGGCATGAGTCCACATATCCAACAGTTCGATGTGTTCATGATGGACTGGTGTTGGTGTAGGAGTTGAATAAATGAGTTATTTACAAATTCGAGTCTTCTGGCAGATTCGTGTTCAGGTAGAGGGTGAAAGTAGTGTGGAGAGATAGTAGGAGGAGGCTGTGGCTGGGTGTCATTCGAAAAGGTAACTTTAAACACGAATAGAGTATAACCAGTAAAAAACACAACTATGCTACATAACATTAAAACACATATTATCAGGAATCTTCTTTTGGACAGTATCGTGCATAACTGTTTTTCAAAGTTTGTGAGTCTGATAGGTCTCTCTACCCTAGGAAACTCCATCCTCTAGTTGCTGCCCGCGGCTGTAGATTGATTCTGCCAGGGAGCGCGCTCTGCTCAGTCCGGGGTAACTCCCGTGGACCAACCAGAACCGTGGACCTAAAACTTCCCAGTTGCACTCCCCAGACTTCAACCGCGACCCTAGCAGCAGAACCGGATGGCGGTTCGAAAATCAAAAATGAGCAAGTTTCCTGGGACGAGAGAGCTGAAAAATCAAAAATAGTTCTTGGGGGAAGGGAAAATTCACATCAGTTTTATTAGTCTCTTTGTCTAGACCTAAGGTTGTATCGTCGTTTCCCAGGTATGGTGTGGTCTTCAAACAATGTCTCAGGTTCGGTAGTGTCCAACTGCATAGACGGTGGCACAAATCCTTGTAAAATACGATCACTCTCCTTTTCGGTACCAGTTTCTTTTAAACGTGCATCGCTGAAAGGGATGAAGCGAGGTATGGATTCTGTCTCGGAGTCGGCAATTCCTTCGTTGACCCACCGGTCGTATGGAAGGGGCAGAGGGACCCGTTTACAATGGGTCCCGTGCACCCAGTTCTTTTTGCCGTCCACCCGAACCGCTGACCTCGTGGAAAGAAGTACCAGGTAAGGACCGGTCCACCTCGGCTGTCCGTTGTTGGTGCGCTGGAAGTTTCGCACCAAAACCCACGTTCTGGGTGTGATGGAGTGACCTGGATCGTCAGAGGCTGGTGGAGAGGAACTGTGAACCTGTTGGTGTAAAACACGCAATTTAGTTGTCAATTCGCACAAATAGTCAAGCAGTACGGGGTGCTCTATTTCGCTAAGTTTCTTTGGTCTTGGCACGCCCCAGACGTTGGCTGGGCGGCCAAACACTATTTCGTGTGGGCTAAGTCCTAATCTGGAATGGACTGTCATTCTAGTTGACAAGAGTGCTAGGGGCAAGGCGTCAGGCCATTTAAGACCTGTACTGGCTTGGATCTTGGCTAATTTGAGCTTTAAAGTGCCGTTGTAGCACTCTACCAATCCAGCTGATTGGGGGTGATTCGCAGAGTGGAATTTTTGCTGTATGCCTAAACATTCACACACTCTCTTCATCACGCGTCCTACGAATTCACTTCCATTATCACTCCAGACAATTCTAGGCATGCCAAACCTCGGGAAGAACTCTTTGACAAGGGCTTTGGCGGTTGACAAGGCAGTATTGTCTTTAAGGGGGTACGCTTCCACCCACCTGGAGAAAGCGCAAACAACAACGAGCACATATTTCAGATTGTTGCATCTCTCCATGTGAATGAAATCGAGCTGCAAAACCTCGAACGGATACGTTGGAGGCGCAAAATGACCAGCTGGAGTTGGGGTTCCCCTACCGGGATTGTACTTCAAACACACCATACAGTTTCTGACCACATTTTCTGCATATTTCGGGATGTTGCTATTTTGCCATACTGGGGCCAATACTTTACAGATTCCTCTCGAACTGATGTGTGCAAATCCGTGAGCCATTGTTACTACTGCAAGTACATAGGCGTTAGGCAATAACCATCGCTGGTGTTCTGACAATTCGACCCAACAACCATTCGTATCTAATCTACCCTTACTTTCTCTCCATTCATTCACCTCTTTCTCAGTTGCCTCGGCTTGTATAGATTTCACGCTTTCAATGGTGTCCGCACACATTCCTACATCAGTAATCCATCTAGCGGGACCTACAACATACATCCGACTCATTGTGTTCCTTGCAGCCTCTTTCGCAACCTCGTCTGCAAATGCATTCCCGCGGCCAACATCATCCTGAATCTTTTTGTGTGCACTACATTGTATAATGGCAACTTGTAGTGGCAAGGTCAGTGACTGGAGGAGCTCATTAACTAGCTGACCATGTTGTATCTTTGCACCATGTGACGTAAGAAACCCACGTTCACGCCACAATCTCCCAAAACTGTGAGCCACACCAAAGGCATATTGGCTGTCAGTGTACACATTCACTCGTTTTCCTTTTGCTAACACACATGCTCTGGTAAGCGCAATTAGCTCTGCAGCTTGTGCAGAATTATGGGAAATGCGCGCAGTTTCTATAATGGTGTGTAATGTCGTTACGGCATATGCTGCAGTCGTATCACCATTCGGCAGCTTGAAACATGAACCATCAACCCATAAAGTATCATTGCATTCAGGAAGGGGAGTGTCCTGTAAGTCTACTCTCCCTTTTGTCTCTTCTTCTGTCCTAAAGCAGCAGTCATGTTTATCAATCTCGTCTGTTCCTGTCGGAATGGGTAGTAACGTTGCGGGATTCAGTGTATCGCACCTCTTTATGTGGATGTGACTTGCTAGCAACGTAAGTTCGTAACTGGATAGTCGAGCGCTAGTAAGGTGTTGTGTCTTCGTCCTGTTTAGTAAAATGTCTACTGCATGCGGAACCATAACGATCAGAGTATTATTCATGACTAATCCAGCGGACTGTCGGATGCAGACAGCTGCTGCGGCGGTAGCCCTCAGACAACTTGGTAGGGCTTTAGCCACAGGGTCTAGAGTTGCCGAAAAATACGCGCATGGGCGCTGTCTGTCCCCAAAATGTTGTGTTAAAACTGATAATGCACAACCTTCCTTCTCGTGGACATATAATGTAAAAGGCTTACTGGAGTTGGGGGTTCCCAACACAGGAGCCGAACATAATGCATCACGTAACTTGTGAAAACTCGTCTGGCAATCTTCAGACCAAGGCATAGGATTTGGCATGTCTTTACAGAGTAGTGCCAGCAAGAGTTTAGCTAGTAGTGAGAAATTCGGTATCCATTGTCTACAGTACGATGTAATGCCCAAGAAGGCTCGAACCTCTCTCTGTGTTCTTGGGGCACTTAGTTCTGCGATTGGGGCTGGACTGTTCCCATGAGGCACAGGGTCAAGACTGATTTGCATATGGCCATGTCTGAACTGGGGTGGGTTGGTGAGCAAAATAACAATGGATTAAACCCAGATCTGTGACTGGGGGTGAATGTTTTGCCATTGTGCAACATTCCGTCCATCATCTTGTGTGTTTTGCTGTTCACCCTATATGGGAAGGGTATGCCCAGACGTGGGTCCCTTGCTCATTAAGCCACTGGAGTCAAGCTATCCTGGCTGAAGATGGCTCATAGCCAGAAACCGGTCCTAGGATGCTTGATTCTGGTCCAGGAAAGACATGGCTTGGCAGTTCGGGCTGGACTGTTCCCATGAGACACAGGGTCAAGACTGATTTGCATATGGCCATGTCTGAACTGTGGTGGCTTGGTGAGCAAAATAACAATGGATTAAACCCAGGTCTGTGACGGGGTGAATGTTTTGCCACTGTGCAACATTCCGTCCATCATCTTGTGTGTTTTGCCTAATACTTCCCATAGACCCTTAACATGGCGATTTAGAGCGGTGGCGCTGCTAGATCCGGTTTTTGCAGACACCATAAAGTCTAATATAGTGCAATTTTTGTAATTGAAGGTGACAATCTGAGGGGTGTGCATTGGGGCGACTTTAGGGATTCTTAGGGATATTAGGGGACAACTATCGACGATTGAGGAGCAACTGAGGGAATTAGAGGTCCAATATGACCACACTCCCACCTTGGAAACACTGGCCCAGATCCGTGAGATGACAGAGGAATACAATACGCTGGCAGAAACAGAAATTAAATATCTGTCCAAACACCATGTTTCACGCACATATGGAGAGGGCGGGAGGCCAGGTAGGAATTTGGCAGATAAACAGCAACGCAGGTCAGAGAACCCCTCTATCGACCACATAGTGCATAACAATGGAATATCGCACCATACACATGATTCCATAGTAGAGCAGTTCCGACAGTTCTATGCTTCAGTGTACTCCACTAGGGGAGGAATGACGGAGGATGCCATGACAGATTACCTTGAGGACACGGCTGTAGCGTGGCTCTCTGACAACCCAGTGAAATATCTGGGGGTGTGGATCCACCGAGATCCAGAAGTAGTGGTTAAGGAAAACTATGGCCGGGCCTACACCACACTGACACAGCAGGTTGACCGCTGGGTGGGCATGCCTTTCTCTCTTTCAGATCGCATGGCTATAATAAAGATGGTCATTCTTCCGAAATTTTTATATTTATTCTGTAACATTCCTGTTTGCTTAACAAAACACTTTTTTAAACAACTCCGGACTCAACTGTTGCATTTAGTGTGGGGGAATAAGCGACCCAGAATCAGTTGGCATACACTTACACAGATATTTGAAAGAGGGGGATTTCAAGCTCCAGATTTTTACGTGTATTATCTGTGTAGTCAGGCATAATATGCTTATTTTTGGTTTAAACCGCATGGCTACATACCTCACGTTGCAGTAGAAGAGGGCGATGCGTATCCTGTGCCTCTGAGTGGAGTCCTTACTCACACTAAGCGACATACACCAAAAAATGAGATCAACATCATAGACGTCACGGTGAGGGCATGGCAGGAAATTGGGAAGAGGACTAACAGTCTTCCAATGTATGCGCCTGATATGCGATACAGGGACATGCCGCCATTTCGATGGCCCAGGAACATGGCCCAATGCTGATACTCCAAGAGGTGGGGATAACACTAGTGGGTGACCTGTACACTGACGGGAAATATGTAACTGATAATAATCTAGGTTACATAAAACATCCTACGCCACTCTTTCAATATACTTGCTTTAGACTGTGTCAGGCGATGAAGGCGCATTACAATACTTTCCTCGACGAACCAAGAGTGTCTCAGGCATTACAGACGGTGATAGTGGCTCCTAGCAGGAAAACGTTGATAACCAAACTGTACAAAGCAATACAAGGAGACACAGACGTAGGGCATGATAAGAGTATGGACCGCTGGAATGCAATATTGACACCCTCGATTACAGATAAAGTCTGGGAACAGATTTGCATACTGACTGTGCGGCTAACTTCGAACAATAACTTACGCATCATACAAGTTAAATTCATACATCAGGTATACTACTCCCCCCAAAAATTGCATAGGTTGGGTCTGCGTGAATCGGCCTGCTGTAGGAGATGTGGGCAAGATGAGGCTGGCTTCTTGCATCTAGCTTGGCAGTGTGGGGCGGGATTCAGGTACTGGGAACAAGTTATTGCTCTAATTCTTAGGATGACAGGCCAGGCACTGCAATGTATGCCCCTAGAGTGCTTATTAAGCTACGCCCCCAATGCAGATCGTTAGTGGGTCGATTTGTGCGAGTGGCTTTACTACTAGCTAAAAGGCGTATACTGTTTACATGGGATAGTCGCCTAAAACCGAATGTTGATCTGTGGCTTAAAGACATGGCCTATTGCCAGGAACAACTAGAACTATATGCAGAAGAATTGCCGACGTCATCCATACCTAAGGATATTTGGGCCCCCTTCAGGAAATACTTGTGGACTGAGCAAGCCTCGGAATGACTGCCTGTCGTGCTAATGAACCTGAACTATTGTGTAAAGCTCGGACCTGATCAGCATATGACAACATCTGCAAACATGATTAGTATGTGTGGTATTATAACCAATCACTGAGTCCCATTTGTTTTATGCGACTAAAGGTTGTTACATTGGGCAAAATTGTTATTTTTTTTGTTGGTTTTTTTGTTTGAAGCAATGCTATTGTATTGTAATTGTGAACTGCGGTCATATTATGAGCTTCATCAACAATTCTTCAATAAACAAAGTTAAAAAAAAAACATTGAGGGTGGCTCATGTCTAAAGCAGTAGAAGAGTTGTTGAATGTGTAGGCATGGTAGTAGGTGTATGATGATATGATTTGTCTATTCTTTTTTGACTAGGAACAAGCAGAGTCCAGTCAACTACCAATTTTCTGACCTGACCAACACATGGCCGCCAAAGCCATAAATCACCTACAGTTGTTTGATGTTCTGGGTGACAGTTGTCCCAAACAACCCACTTGTCTTCATTGTGTCAGGAGTGATGCTCCCTCACTACTGTGCCTCATGTGATACATGTGACCCAGCATACAGTGCACATTCGTTGTAGTGACTGGGCAACTGGTAAGTTGGGCATCTAGAGTAACATGAGAGTACAAACATCACTGGTGCCATCAGTATTACTGCCTAAATGTTGCCATGTGTAGCTTTCCCAATTGTAGTGTCATCTGCACTACTGTTTCATACCTGATTTAAGTGTCTTCATAGGTTGATATCTAATTTCATGACAAATGTGTGTGTAGGTTAATCTGTATTTGTAAATAGTTATTTGTGAGAGGTATACAGTTCCCGTGTTACCACAGACATGACTGTGTACACATTTGTAGGTGGGTGACACATATCCTAAGGCATTACTCAATGCCATTGGTCAGGTCCAAATTATGAAGCAATGAAGGACATGACAGGTAGACTTACAGTAATTTGTCACTATTGGAATTTCTATGACATAGATGTGGGAGTATTCAAATATGTGAACTGCACATGTCGATTTGACAAAGTTCATTCACTGACTGGTGACATGCATCAGGGAGTAACATGCAGAAATGTAGGATAAGTTCACTCATGCTATTGGAGCTGTCTGTGGTTATGGCATCACTTTGAGCAACTGTTTACAGGTCATGTAGCATGCATGCATGCATGCGCTCATGCTCATTTTGGAGCCACTATAGTGGAACTTGTAGCTGGAGTCATCTGTGCATTTTTAAAATGTTCTGTGTTAAAAGCTCTTGGTACAGTGTGTCCATGGAGATGCAATAAACCTATTTTAAATGTCATTTCAGCAGCATGCCAGGCAAGCAGAGGAGGTTGGGCCAACATCGTTTGGGAAGCAGCTGGCCACAGTGGTTCCAATCATGATACTACGGACATTGAGGGAGCAAGTGGCCCAGAGGGTGCAGGGAGTTACACAGAAGATACAGACTCAGCATCATCATCATCTGCAGAATCACCCTCCAGTGGACACTCCCTTGTGGTGGCATACAGCACATGAAAAGAACCAACACCATCCTAGTCCGCCACCCCCGTCCTATCTCCACCCTCGCTGTTGCTACCCGCCCACTTGGCCGAGCCTGCTTCTCAGCCCCAGCCCTTGTCCCCTGTGCTGCTCTGAGTGAGGAGGATATTGATCTCCTGAGGCACATCTCTGTAGGGCAGACGGCCCTACTGAATGCCACCTAGGGGCAAGGCAGCCATTTGCAACAGATGGTGGACTACCTGTAAGGCATCCACAGTGCTAAGTCTCGCCTACAGAGATCTTTTCAGGCTCTGGCCTCCTCACTGATGGCAGCCTTCCACCCATCCCAAACGTCTGCCCCACCTCCTGCCTCTTCCCCATCCCAATTCCTTATTTCTTTACCTGTGCAAAGCACTTTCACACATATAAACACACCCACTTCAACAGCCAAAAGCAGCACAAGCAAACACAAACACCATAAAAAACAGAATCATGCAACAACTCACCTCACTGTCACCCCCTCACCACCTCCCCAGCATACCCCCAGATTCCACCCCACAAACAAAGGTGGTAGCTGGGGGTACATCCACAACACCCAGCATGCCCGCAGACTCCACACCCACAACCTCAGACACATCCACAACACCCAGAATATCCCCAGACACCACACCCGCAACAACAGACACATCCACAACACCCAGTATACCTAGCACTTCCACCTCACCCCCCCAAAAATGCAAACACCCACACTCATCCATACAAAAGACACCTACAAAACACTCCCCCAATGTGCACAAGATACATCAGACCCTCAGACACCTGCAACAACAACACACACATCCACACCTGACACTTCCACTCCATCTACCTCCCAACCCCTACTCCTTCCGAAGCATCCTACCAATTTTCCCCATGGGAGTATGTTATTTGAACTTGCCTTTACCCCTGTCCGAGCCAGACCCCCTCTCCCAAAGCCAAAAGTACCCCTTCCACATCTCAACCCATCACTTCAACATCCTAATCCACCCTTCACAAAACTGTTCCCCCCACTCATGAACCTAGGCCTACCCCTGAGAAACAAATTCCTCCCAAAAGTGACATCATTGAGGTGCCTGCATTGCCCACTAGATGCCCCTTCCTGGGGAGGTTCCCCTGGCAGTGGTCTTGGAGGCAAGGGTGCTGCAGCACAACAGTCCACAGAGCTTTGTTTTTGTTCCCTTTCTTTGTGACTTATTGAGAGTTATCTCCATCGTGGTATTAAATCACTATTTGATTTTGACCATGTTAGCCCTGGCATTAATTTTCCTTTGTAATCGTTTGATTTCTAGCAGTGTTTAATTAAAATATGATAGTACATATTTTTCTTTAGCATGAGGGCAGGAACTATTGCTTACTTTTTTAATATCTACTATGATAAGTGCATACACTGGTTAACATGGTATGTGATTGTCATTTGAATTTAGGTACGGTCATTCAACATAGTAGTGGACACTTGCGCCATAAATTAGTTTTTGAGAATTGCTTTCAGGATAGTTTACTACAGTTGTGTTTGATTCAGCTTGATTACTGATAAGTATGTACATCTATGTATTGCACTTGTTATATGATGTGACCTTTGAATTAGTATGTAATGTAATGCAGGATTTCCTCTAGACAAGGGCAATAGTTACATGGATGATTGTCATAGAAAATGTGTCATAATTGGGACTGCCATTGTTATTCCATGGAATGTATGGCTAACGGTTACCCCTTGTGTAGAGAAATGTCTACATGATCTTGCATTGCACTTATCCCAATGATGTGTTGTAAGAGGCTGGCTTACTATATGGTGCACAATTATGTAAGTATAGCACCCTGTACTAATCCTTACAACCCTTATGGTGATTTTAGTAGTCTTAGACAACCTTACAAAGCTCTCTAAGTGGTAGCTGTGGAGAGCTGCCTTTAGACTTAGTCCAGAAGGAGTGAAACACGGCTAGTTTTAGCAGTACTTAAGGTTATGGTGTAGGTTAGGTGAAAAAGAACCACACAGGATAGTTATTAAGAAAGTTTTTACTATAAACACTCACTTACACATTGCAATATCTCCTACCGAGAGATATAACATCAATACACACAATACTTTGGAAATAGAACACCTAAGTAGCACAAATACACAGCGACCCCCAGGGGGAGACCAAACCATATACTAAAATAGTGAAATGCGAACCACGACCTAAGTCGAGAATGGACCCAGAAGTTTTGTGGAAGAGTCAGGGACCCAAGGAACCACCCAAGGTGATTATCTAGGAACCACACGGAGGTTGTGTGCAGAGTGGGAACACGACAGCGTACTCAATATTAGTAAATGGGTACGTCGCTGTTGCAGTTTTAAAGAAGAAGGACCCTTGCCAGCTGACCCTAATGAAACCTAGTGGAAGATGGAAGGTAGGAGAGTCACCCCACCCGTGGATACCCCAGGAACCAGGATACCTACACCAGGGAAGCTTGATGCATAGGCGTGAATTGACGTTGGAAACCGCCGTAGACCACAATGGAGTACTTCAAAAAAGATGCTGCTGGCGAAGAAGATAAAAGAGTCCGGTGGAACCCAAAGCTGGATTCAATTTGAGAGGTACCTGCAAGCAGAGGGGGCAGAATCTATGCCACTCAGGAGTGACCAGGAGGCATGGAAAACGAATGCCCACCGATGTCGGAGATGCAGGAGAATTGACGGTGCCCTTGAAGTTGCAGCTGGGCAGCCCAGTTGAAGCTGTAGAAGACCAGGAGCCATTCACGAGCTGACACACGTCGGGTGTCAAGCGCAAAGGGGTAAGTGTCCGGCAGGGGCATCAACAAGCCTTGGGAACAGCAACTAACATAGTTGTCGAAAAAGGTGTAGGGTTGGGACCAGAAAGGTCCAAGTGACTCACCACGAGCAGGTAAGTCAGAGCAGATCCGCGCAAGCAGGGGAGCCCAATGTTATGTTATGTTATGTTACTAGGTTTTTTGAGCGCACAGCTGCCCCAGCCAAGGGGCGTCCCGGCGCTATGACTGGAAAAGCAACATAACAAGCAGAACAGAAAAAATCAGAAAATGCTAATAAGGCAGGGGAAAGAGATGCGTTTTAGCAGCCTTCCTAAAAGCCAGAAGATCTTCCAAGGCTCGAATGTGCACAGGAAGCGCATTCCAGAGCTTGGCAGCCAATACAGTAAAAGAACGACCACCTAGTCTACTTTTTTTAAAGCGCGGAACATGTGCTAGATTTTGACTAGCAGAGCGAAGACTACGAGATGGCGTATACAAGGTCAAAAGATGCAGGAGGATCGAAGGGGTGTCGGTTTTAAGAATTTTAAATGCAAAACACATCGTCTTAAACTCTATACGCCTAATTACTGGCAGCCAGTGTAGTTTACAAATTGTACTGCGGGCTGAACAGAACCGCGGCAGGCCTACCAGAGCCCTGGCAGCCGCGTTCTGCACCCGTTGGAGTCGCTGGACCTCCGCCTGATTGGCGCCTAAAAACAATGAACTTGCATAATCAAGCCTAGATGCTATCCTGGCTTGAATCACCAACTGGCGGGTGGGGGCATCAAAAAATTTGAGGATAGGCCTCAAACCACGCAAGATGCCAAAGCATGTAGAAGCCAAAGAATACCATCAAGAGGACCCACAAGCCTGAGGCACAGGAGTCACAAGAGGGCCTCGAGCAGCTCACGAACGGATGAAGACCCACGGAACAAAGGATGTGGTGCAGGTGAAGATCTTGGCGCAGGAGATGCCTGAGGCTGGAGCTTCTTGGAGCCTGAAGAGGAGAGAGTCAACACGCCTTGGCAACGGCAAGTAGACGGGGTGCATAGGGGTACTGCTCCAGGTGTTCCGGCAAGCTATACTGGCTTCAAACTTGCTATGAAGACAGTGCAGGCCTCGGGGGGGTTGCAGAACCACCACTTGTGTTGCTGAACCTTTCAGAGTCCATAGGGGCTCAGGAACAGCAGTCTGGTCAGCTTTGTTGCGGTGCCTGCAGAAGCAGAGGAGTGACTCCTTCACTCCAAGGGAGATTTCTTCGGGTGTCTTGGATGTCCACAGGCCTTCTGAAGAACCTGTATGGAGTACGGGCACAGACGTTGCAGAAGACTTGCTGGACATTGAGACCAGGAGCAGCAGGAGTCTCCCCAGTTGCAGTCTCTGTTCCCAAAGCAAAGTCCAGCAAAGCCCAAAGTGCCCAGATGGTTGTAGTTGATGTGGTTTCGCATCTGAATCTTGTCCCACATCGAATCAAGGGGCCCACACACAGGTAAGCCCTTAAGTACCCTAAGGAAATGGTTGGGACGATTCAGGGGTCCCTCCCAGAGGGGGTGAGGGGCTGGACAGTGGGGAGGATACCCCCATGTCCTTTGTCCAGTTTTGCACCAACGGCTCCCTGAACTGGTTTTAACTGGAGTATGCAAGGAGGGCACCAAATGTGCTCTTCAAAGCAGTCTAGTGGTGCTGGCAAGTGCCCCCACCCTGCCCCAATACACTAATTCCTGCCTGAATTAAATTTTAATGATGCCTACATGTACTTTCTGTTTTCACCTGTTTCCACTCTTTTTTGGTCAATTATATTTTAGATTCAATAGTTTTTATTGTATTTACTTGAGATGAGGTAGAAAAAAGGTAAACCAACATAGCTGACGGTGGACACAGCCACCAGTTAACAAGTCCTTCATATCCCCCCTACATTTCTCTCCCCCCTATATCGGGCCACCACCATTGTTACTCATCAGTCTTCTGAGGGCATAGATGGGCCAAATCGTGGGTGCAATGAAAGATTAAGCAGACTCAGAGCTCTCAGCATTTGGGGGCAGATCCAGCACCTAAAGTCCACATTTGAAGATAACAGGGCGCCCTAATTTGAGAAATAGGGAGAATTTATCAGAAAGGTCATTGGCAATCTTCTCATGCCCCATGAGATGCCAAAGATTGTAAGTTGGCCGAATGGATTTCCCCCATAAGGGAAGGGTGGTGTGTTTAGCCACCAACAGAAGGTGAGAGATGCACTTACCAGCTGTTGAGTGCAGTGGATAGAAACCCACCGATGGCCTTCCAAGTAGAGCCAGCTCAGGAAGTCTATCAATCTCTTGACCTTGGATATGAGAGATGGCAAGAAATAATGAATCCCAGAAATCCCCAAAAGAGGGCAAGACCACATGATGTGTAAGAGAGTGCTGAGTCCCTGCAAATCCCCCAGCAAGCAAAGGAGCAAGTGAAATCAGTGACATGAAGCCAGGCCGGGGAAGGTGCCAGCAAAATAGGGGTTTACACAGGCTCTCCCTGAGTTGAGCATGACGTGCAAAGTTACTGGTGCTATGTCAAATCTCATGCCATTGTCTGAGATCAGACAATGATCAGGTGAGATGTTGAGATATATTTCCCTTTTTCTTTGGAAGGACACTTTGCATGTGGGTGTTGGTGAATTGAGAATGTGTAGATTTAGGAGTTCAGGCACTTAGTCATTGAAGCCCTGGAGGATTTTTTTAAAGGGTGTGAGGGTCTTAGTTAATACGACCTTGTTCTGAGGTTGTGCAACCCAATGCCTGATATGAATGCAGTGGAAGAGTTCAGACTCTGGGACTCTATAGTCATGGTTGATATCCCTGAAGGACTTCAGAGCACCCTCTGCATAGACATCTCAAAGCCAGAAACAGCCTGTAGATCTTCAGACTTGAAAGTCACCAGTAGACATGCCAGGTGTCAAGTCTGTATTATCTACAAAGGGCATGAGTAGGCAGGGGACAGAAGTGAGGTCTTTTTTTTGTTTAAATTTCTTTTATTGATTTCAAGGCAAAGGATTCAACGAACAAGACAATATGCTCTGTGTTCATTGGAATGCAATCCGGCAATGGAATTATTACATTTGGCAAATTATATGACAACAATAACGAAAAAAGGAACCCCGTCCCTCCCTCCCAGCCCTCCTTTCCCCATGCAATGGGTATACCTCTATGAGCTGGGGATGTCAAGGTCGAACTGGAATAGACCCGTATACGTGAATTCACTAGGTAGCCAGAGTGTTCAGGGCCGGTTGCTTAGGGGGGTCTGCAAGTCTCAGGAGTCTCAGGTATTTGGGGCAGGTGAGCTCTGTGAACTCTGACGTCAATAGAGTGAGGAAAGGATCCACAAGTCGTGAAAGGAGGCCCCCGGATGCGTCAGAGAAAGTGAGATCTTCTCCATCCCCAAAATGCCACACAATCTATGGAGCCACCCCAGTCGGGTTGGGACCGTCTTAGTACCCCAGTGGGCAAGTATATTTTGAACTGCTGCCCGCAGGGCTAGTGCCATCTGCTTACCCCTCTGGGATTTACTGGGGAAAGTAATGGCATTGAGAAGGCCCAGGAGGACATATACTGGGAAGCGGGGGATCTGGCTGTCAAAGTGGGAGTCTACATCATCAAGGATCTGTTGCCAGAATGCCCCCAGGGAAGGACAGTCCCACAGCAGATGAGTATGGGTACCCAGTGAGCCACTGGCTCTCCAACAGTACAGGCTGCAGGAAGGGTTACCCCTATGGAGTCGAACAGGGATTAGTTACCAATAGATGGCCACTTTAGTGGCCATCTCGGTGGAGGCCACATTCCGAGCTGTACGTCGGGCCCTATAGTAAATATCGTTCCATGCTTTCTGCATCATGGCTCTGCCTAGCTCCACTTCCCAGCGTAGCTAGCCCGGAGTCATAGGTGTGTTTGGTAAACTTATATAAGTCTGAGGTCAAACGTGAGTCATTATAGCGTGTGAGCAGCTATTTCTCAAACAGAGTGAGGGGCCTCTCTGCGCCCCCGCACGTCACTGTGTAGAACCCAGTGTCGAACCTGTAGGTAGCGATAGCGTTCCGTTTCCGGAATATACTTATTCTTGCGAAGATCGGTAAAGGACCAGGGCCCAGAAAGATAAAAAAGGTGTCCGATAGTGCTGCATGCTTCCTTGGTCCAGTGGCGGAACCTCACAGAGTCCAGACCAGGTGTAAAGTTGGGGTTATGAACTAGCGGTGTGATCGGAGACAGAAAAGTCGTAAGCCCTCTAGAGGCAGTGACTGTGTCCCAGGCCAATAGGGTAGGGTTAGTCACCTTGGAGAGGTACAGGTTCCGAGGTCACCCCGTGCGCATGAGGAAGGGAACCCCCCACAGAAGCTGACCAGCGAGAGACCTATTCATAAATAGCCAATGCTTCTCAGACTCCGGGCGGGACCACTCCACTAGCTCTCTCATTTGGGCCACCCGCGAGTAAGCCAGTAAGCCTGTAAGTCAGGGACCCCCAAGCTCCCCTCAACAGGGTCTTTGTAGATAAGCTCTCTACGTAGCTGAGCCCTTTGATCTCACCAGATAAAACGTTCTCTGTCCCTCTGCATTGAGCGTATGACCCCTGTTGGAGGTACTAACAGATAGAGAATTTGGGGTAGTATCACCATTTTCACAGTTGCTATGCAGCCCAGCCATGATTGCGAGTGTGGTCTCCATTTCCGGAGGGAGTCTCGGACCTGACGTAGTATTGCTGTGTAGTTTGTCTCATTGGTGGCCTTTATGGTAGGGGAGACTTGCAAACCTAAGTAAGGAATTGAGTCACATGCCCACTGGATCGAATAGGATCGCTGTAGCAGCCCCAATGCCTTCGGCTCCGAGGCTAATGCGAACCTGTCCAGTTCAGCTAGTAGTGCGGGTAGGGATTCTCTGGGGCACTCCAGCATCGCCACCACATCATCCACATATAAGCAGAGTTTGTCTTCTGTCCCTCCAAAGCATGCCCCCTTGATGCCAGGATTGTCTCGAACTCTTTGGACCATGGGTTCTATATACAGGGCAAACAGGAGCGGTGACTGAGGGCAACCCTGTCTCGTCCCCCTGTATATGGGAAAGGCCGATGAAGTAGTCCCGTTCACCCACACTGCAGCAGTTGGATTTGCGTAGCTACCAAAAACCCAGTCGATGAAGCGGCTGGGAAGGCCAAAGTGAATCAGAGTCGCCTTTAAGTACAGCCAGTGGACCCTGTCAATTGCTTTCTCAGCATCAACAGATAGAATCATTCGTTCTGCCAGGAAACATTCACATCTGTCCACTGGGTGCAGGAGCCGTTTGGTATTATCAGAGCACTGCCGTCCGGGGACAAACCCGGATTGGTTCAGGTCTATTAACCCAGGTAGGTGGCAAGAGAGTCTCCGCGCCAGGATCCCGGGAAAAGATTTTTAGATTTACATTAAGGAGGGATATAGGGTGAAAGGAACCACACAAACGCCTATCCTTACTCGGTTTGGGTATTACCGTGATCAGCGCCTTCAGCATAGGGGAAGGGAGGGAGGCGGTAGGTGCGGTCTGATTAAGATATAGATCCACACCAATAGTGGGGCCAGAACTGCGCAAAACTGTTTATAGAAGACGGAGGAGAATCCGTCTGGGCCTGGTGGTTTATGGAGTTTGGTTTATGGAGTTTGACCTCTTCCAGCCTAATGGGGGCTTCAAGCTCCTCCGCCTGAGTCTGGGCCGTGAACAGGGTCTCATAGAATTGCTGGAACAGGTCCACAATCTTGTAATCAGTGTCATATTCCTGTCCCTGTTGATCCAGGATCCCGGTAACGCGAGACGTCTGTTGCGCGTAACCTGTCAGAGAGGACCCTCCCGCACCTATCTCCTCCCACACAGAATGCATGCTTCAGGCGAAGGGCTGCGTATTCAACCTGATCTATATCCAATCCCGCCAACTGTGCCCTGGCCGACTTAAGCTGCTTCCAGACTCTGGGTGCCCCTTGTCCGCTGATGGATTAGCTCCAATTCAGCAACCTTCCCCGATAGCCGCTCCCTTTTCTCCCTCCAATCTTTATTGTCTGCTGTCGCAATACCCAAAAATTCCCCCCTGACCACCGCTTTCAGTGCCTCCCAAAGGGTTGTCGTAGAGGCAGTTGGGGAATCATTGAGGTCCAGATAGTCGGTAATACATTTATGGATTTGCTGTACCGCTGAGTAGCATCATTTCATGCAGGTGCCAGAACCTACGAGAGGACCGACGGTGGTGCAAGGACAGGGATATCCGCACTGCCGAATGATCAGATAGGGGACAGGGAAGGATCTCCACCTCTTGTGTCTGCTGCGTCAGTGTGTCAGAGGTGAGTACATAGTTAATCCTGGCGTATTTCTTATGGGGATGCGAGCAAAAGGTGTATTCCCTGAACCGTGGGTGCCGCAGTCGCCAGACGTCTGTGAGTACAGCCCCCGCCAGTAGACGTCTCCCATCCTTAGAAAGGTGTGTGCCAGTAGTCTACCCTTAATCTCGGCCTGTTTGCTGCCCACTTGACCTGGGAACTTAGCAGCGACCAGAATCGCCACCCCCGCTGTCTTAGAGGTTCAAGAGGAGAACAGCTGATAAGGGAAGAACCTGGACCTCAATCTATGCATATCAGTTGGCAGAAGGTGCGTCTCTTGGAGCAAGCAAATATGAGCGTTCGAGTTTTCAAGGAAGGACAGCCCGCCTCTATACGTTAAGGGACAGGATATTAATGTCAGCCAACATGAGAGGAAACCCCAAGGTGTGTTGTTAAGAACTGCCACCAAACCTGCAAAAGCAAATATAAGGTACAGATTGCAAATACCATCAACCCATCATATTTGGAGGAAGGAGGAGTAAGCCCGGAAACCCCTAACAAAGAACATACAACTAAAAACATCAACTTGCGAAGTCCACAAATTTCCCCGGCAATCTGCCCCATGGAGAGTCGTGAGATGGATGTATGATGTTACAATGCAGGCTATTACAACGCCTGCCTTTACAACGCGGTTTTTACATCGCATACCATTACAACGCATAGTGCTTTTGGGTGCTGGATAGTGAATAGTTTAATTTACTATTCCAACTCCAGTCCCCGTGGACACTAGGGAAGGTTATTGGATAGTAAATTAACCTATTCCCTATCCTATAGCGCCTCCCAGAGCAATGCGTTGTAATAGTTTGCGTTGTAATGGTTGCGTTGTAATGGTAGTGCGTTGTAAAAGTTTCGTTGTAAGTGATGTTTACCCATTAGAATTGCAGCTGTCATTACCAGAGCCGGAATACTTCAGTCTGCGACATTTGAGTCTTCTCACAGAGAGTTCAGCACATCCGTACGTTCTTTAGCCATTGCCTCCGAGTCTGGGGGAAGACGCAATGGAGATTTCCCAACTCTTTGGCATCTTGTTGAATTGTTGCAACGCCTAACCCGGGACTTCCCTCTCCGAAGTGTCATGGTCATCCTCTGGCAAGTTAAGAAGTGACGAGGCCTCTCGAAGAGAGCGGACTTGGCGAAGCCGGCCCTCCCATTGAAAATGAGCTAGATGGATGACCCCAGGAGTTAGAGATGTCTTTGGAGCGCAGGAACGCCGCGACGGGCCAAAACTTCTGCCGTTTCTGAAAAGTAGAGGCTGCCAGATCTTGAAATTGAAGAGGCCTGCAGGAGCGAAAATCTATGGGGTGTTTGGCCCGCACCTTCCTAAGGATGCGTTCTTTAAGCTGGGAGTCATGTACGCATGTCAGGATATCGAGGTGGGGGGGGCAGTCGTAGGTCTCTTGGGTCCCACAAGAATTGTCTGGTCCAGTTTGATTCGTTGTTCCAGGGGACCCCCCCAAGATATGATGAAACAGTTCTACAACAAAGGCCTCAATGTCATGCCCCTCCAACCCCTGAGGAACCGCCCGGATTCTGATGGTGTTCCGGCGGGAATGCTTCGCAAGGTCCGCCGCATGAGATTGCAGATCCAAGAGCTGGTCCTGGAGACGCAGGACCTCCTGCTAAAGCTGTGTCACCTCCTCATCTTGCACAGCTGTTTGTGTCTCCAGCTCATCGACTCTCTCTCCCACCGAATCAATGTCTCTGCGCATTTCCCGAATCTCAGTGGTCAGGTCCTTCTTCATGGTGTGGAATTCTCTCATGAGGGCTGCAAAGAGAGATTCAATGACACTACACGTGACCGGCCCCTCTGGATCGTCTTGGCCTTGTCCCGCCGGGGGACCACTTTGCATTGTCGATGCTTCGGCTCCTCCAGCTCCAGCCTTGAGGAGAAGGTTCTTTACTGATCTATCTTTCCTGGATTTGTTGATGACCATCATGCAGCGGCTATCTCCCTTTTACCGGTGGTTGGGAAGCGAAGCTATACATAGTAAGAGAATGCAGAGCACTAGGGACTGGCTAGACTCCTCTCCAAGCTGCTCAAGCTATCGCCACTTCCAGACGAGCTCCCAGGAGCCTGAAAGTCGGTGTTGTGGCGTGCAGGTGCCAGTGCGTGGTTCCCTCGGCCTATCTTCTCCATGGAGCCACACCGCGGCTCCGCTGTGACACTCCACTTCTGGCCGCTCACCAGAGAATTGCCCCCTTAGAGTCCTCCTATAGCTCCAGGTAATCGGCAGGAGCACCCCCACTGGTCAAGGAGGATGGTATCCTCCAGGGAGTGAGGCGCGCCGCCTAGTCACTGCCGCCACAGAGCTGCCATCTGGTGCTCTTGGGTCCGGGCACCAGTCTACCCGGCCCGTGCCCCCCAAAGCATGGGGGGTGAGGGACACATCGTCCTAAAGGCTCTTAGGGCCCCGCAGCTGCCAAGCGTGGGCTCACCTGCCCCCGACGACAATGCAATCACCTCCAGCATCCCCCGACGGAGAGCCACACTGCTTCTTCCTTCCGCCACCGAGGCACTCGCATAGGTGCACCCGCTCCTCCTGCTGCCAGCAGATTCACGGTGTCCTCCCCAAGGAGCCATACACTGCTGCTCGGGTCTTCCTTGGTGGGCCTCTGCTGGGCTCTGTCCCATAATCGCGAATGCCTCTCAGCACCTCTCTCCTGGGCTGCGGAGTAGGCCACGGGCCTCGCAGTGCCGAGCGGGACACCAGTCGTTGGGGTGGAGTGGCGGCGCCACACCGCTTTCAGAGTCCAGGCTCAACGGGTATGCACGAGACCGGAGTGGGGTCTGAGACGTTTTCTAGGCATCCGCTGAGGGCTGCCATTCGGCTTGGGCCCAGGCCGGGGTTCGGAGCGACGAGCAGGCATGTCCTACTCGGTCGCCATCTGGGTCACGCCTTTATGAGGTCTTTTTTGAATGCAGAGAAGACCCATACAGCAAGCGTAGCCTGAGTAATGGGGGAGACTTACAACAAGCATTTACAATGCAACGGTTTCTTTTATTTACGAGTTGGTTTTGAAAACAGATAAATAAATGGCATTGTCATTTACAATACCAATAGCGCATGCATTTGAGGCACGGACCCTGGCACAAATAAACATACGCTCACATAAGCACCACGCTCTCACAGGCCCACGCATGCTACCTCATGTCAGTGATACACCCCATGGTCGGCTAGGGCACATGTACATTAGGGCCTCGAAGTGCCAGCCTGGTTCTATGTGTACAGACCCAGGCACAATGGTATTGCGTCCACATCCCCCATTCACACACTGCTTTTCAAGAGCCCGGTCACAAAGGTAACCAGCACGTTCAGGTCCCAAGCACAAATGCCTTGCCCCGGCACAAGTGGACCCACACTCATATTACCATTCGCCTGCCCACTTCATTCTTTCATACTGCCCACTAAACAGCTTTCTCCCCACGGGTCAGGGCACAAACTGTGGCCACGAGGCTCAGAGATATACACACACCCATCCCCCCAACAGGGCCCGGACGAACATCCTGTCATCACGGGACCCAGCCACAGGGTGCAGTGTCTTACATCAGCTTTAAAAACATTTCAACCTTTTCCACAGCTGCCTGGCCGACCCAAACTTCCACCACCGAGAACTGAATGCCTAGAATCCGGGCAAACTCTGGTTACCCCCGCAAGCGGGATCGCATAATGCCTTAAAATAGCAGGGAGGATTAGCACTGCAAACCCCACTAACAACACTTTAAGAGCGATTGCGGCAATTAGCGTCCTGTGTGCATATTTTACAGCCCCGAAATGTGCACCTCGGTCATAAATCACCCAGGAACAGAGAAACCCAGCAACACAGCCGGTGCTCACATCTGCAGATACTGAAATTCACCAAAGCCCTCTGTTAAACACAAGTGATTGGGTATATCAACGCTGGTCACTTTCAGTGCACACCCACTCCCGCCAAAAGAGGTGAAGGCGAGAACCTCAATTCACCTCCATTTGCCGCAACATTGGTTACGGCTGTGTCAAAACACTGCAGCGCTGTATTCACTGGTCCCACATCCAATCCAAGAATGTACCGTGACAGACACTGAGAAAATGCTGCTCGTGTCCGCTACTAAATTGCAATTCTAACATTAATTTCCCTGCATCTGTATAGTTCACAAACACCGACTAGTTAACTAGCCAAGTATGGACAGAGCTTGCGAGGCAGCCATCCCCATCCAGCCACCTGTTACCCAGAAGAAGGCCCAGTGCAATGAAGGGAAACTGACTTTGTTTAGCTTCTGGTCGGATTTTAGCAATATTGATCCTGGATAAGATAATCAGCGAAAAGCCTCAGCTATTACAATCTGTTCCCCACAAATTAGCCGAGGGGGAGCCATGTGTGGCCATTGGCTTCCTAATATTTTGCAGGCCAGCCTTATTACATATATGCATATCTCACTCAGTTGGCCTGCGCATGGCCGATGCATTGTGGGTTTAAGTTGTCCCGAGGTGAACATTCCCAATCGCTGTAACCTGCACCAAACACCCTCCCCCAACCCCCAAAAAAGAAATCACATCCACAATGCACAGGCCTTGCGCACAGATACACCCGGACCCTCCCTCATCTGTGCCCAATAAACATTTCAGACACGTTTACTGTGAGTAAATAACCCTGCTCGGAACTGATAATGTAGTGCAGTCAATGTGAAACCGACGTTTTGGCTTAAAAAAAAAAGTCTAAGGGAGTTGAAAGATTAATGTTTTTTTATTGTTTTTACCACAGTGGCTTGGTCAAGGTACAGTGTTCAGTTCAACCAATGCCAAAGGGGTCCTGGCCAAACATACGGGGATTTAAATCAATTTCCACAAGGAAAGGCTAAACGTTCGCGGCTTCCCATGTTCATGCAGATATAGCAAACTGGAAGGGTGAACTCTGAAACATGAGGCAAAAGTGACAATTGTGAGCATACAAAATACACGACACCACACAGACTCTCACTAGCAGGCCGACGTCACCAGTCAAACGACCCCCGCACCTGCTTCAACTCCGGTCAGCGTGAGGTCTTCATCCGAGTTCCGACTCGCTTCCAGGCCGTCCGTGCATGTCGAGTATCCGGCCCTCCCAGCGAGACCTTCCAGGACCACTAGAACCGCGCAGCCCATCCCGGAAACAGACACGTCGGAAATGAGAATAACATGGCGAGAAAAAAAAAAAAGAACATCCGCCCACCGCCGCAATGACGTTGTTAAAGGGGCGGAGAGCGAAAAAATCACCGGGACGCCCACAAATCTGCTCGGACAATAACTGACGCATCTCTGTTCCAATGGCTAGCCTCCATTTATGGAGCTAGCCAATGGAACAGAGAGGCGGGTTAAAGCCCCATACTGAAACTCAAAAGATTTTGCCTGTGCGAACACTGCTGCGCAGTGGACGCCAGGCGAAACCTAAAAACTGACCTTGCGTACCTTTGGAGACCCATGGTACTTCATCGGTAGGTTTAGAAGACACAATTTGGTCAATATAACACCACTGCTTATCTGTTTCTCCTTGCCACTATTCAATCAAATAGCGTAATTGTGAGGCTTGATAGGAGAGAGTGAGAGTGAGATTTTGAATCCCCTAGCCTACCCTCTCTCTGGTATGCTGCATGCATATTTTTTTTATTTTTAAACACATTTTATTTGTCAAGTTGCACATATATTGCAAAGCTCTGTACCCCATGTGCATAATCAAAACATACAGATATGATGACTTCGATATGATGACTTCGACTTTTTCAAATAACCTCTAAACGTACAGAAACAATACTGAGAATAATATCCCATCTCCCGCCCACCCCCACCCCCCTGATCGCACAGTCTCTACATATTCATGTCCATGCCCTACAAGTGTAGTGTGGCCCCCTTCAGACCTCCCACTCAAAGTACCCCCACAGGTCATGGCGAAACAGATAGAATATCCCAATGAAGGAACCTCCGCCTCTGATGGTGGGTCCAGCACCAGTCCTCGATAGTCTGCCCACTGTTTCCAAATCTTATAATGTTTGCACGGGCACCCCCTAGCGACACATTTGAGTTGCTCCAGCCCCATTCAGAAGTCCAGTCCATTCTTCCATGCGGCCACCAATGGGGCCCGTGGTGCCTTCCATGCTCTGGCAATGTCCCGTTTCGCCAGGGTGAACCCCAGCTGCATGAGGTGTCGCATGTAAATGTTGCCTCCAAGCCCCTCCATGACATGTAACAAGGCCAGCTGTGGTGTGCGCTGAAGCGCCCACCCTAGGACCTCTGACAGGCATGCAAATACCCCCCTCCAAAAGCGGTCCAGAGAGGTACAGTGCCAGACTGTGTGAATGAATGTAACCTTCTCCCGATGGTGCATGCATATTTTTGCAGCAAGTCCTGATCGCCCACCGGTCCATATGTAATTCATAGAAATTGCCCTCATTACGGGCTCATATCATCCTCTACACTGGAAAGGGTCGGAGAGAGGTTAACAGCAATGTAGACGTTGTTCTAATCCCTGCTCTCCCATCCGGTCCTGAAGAGAAAGAAAAAAGGTGATGCAGGACCAGCCCAACAGCAGGACAGGGGAACATGGATTGGAAAAAGAGTAGCTACGCCGAGAAGATTTCGTTACTCAGTCATTGTCCTCGAATTAATCGTCAGCAGTGGAGTGATGTGAGTGTTCCAAGAACTGAACTTTGCTGATTTCAATTGCTGCTGGGCTGGGCCCTTTCCGCCTTGATTGCTCGGAGACTGTGCACCACACTGACTCTTAGGACCTCAGCGTTTCCCACAACCTGTGAGTCCCGTCCTCTGCAGTCTCCACAAGCAGACCCAGGATCTGCTTTGCTTCTGTGAGTGAGGCCGTGGAAAGATGATGCCAATTGGTGTTATCAGTGACAAGAAGGACTTGAACTGTTTTGAAGCTGCAGCGCATGGCCACCAAGAGCCCCTGAAAGAGAAGAAGCTATACACTGTTGAAGGAGATGGAGCCTCCCTTCTCACCTTGGTTATGATTTACTACTTGCATGCAAAATGATGAATATGGGTGAGAACCTCTGGCGTATGAGTCCCAGCTTGTCGGAGAAAGATAACCCTATTGGATATATCTATGTGCAAAGTGTCGCTCTCGCGTCTCTTGAGGGTAAGGTCCAACAGGTCTGAGAGGTATTTTGAGAGCTCAACATGAGTGAAGGTGGTCGGTATTCCTCTGCTATGAATGGTGTTATATTGAGACCTATTCGCAAGGTGTTTACACTTCACTTGCAAGAGTATTGTTGATTTTCGAGTTGTAGAATGTGTTGTGGTATGACCTCACTCTTTTCGCTGAGTTTGTCAATGGCTGTTTCAGTCTGTGCATTGTAAAGGGATGTTCTCTTTATTAGTGTCAATATGAAAACTGGTGGGCCGAATGGATTTTTGTGGGAGAAAAGATAGTTACTTATTTGTCTATATCTCCATAGGAATACATTGGCTTGAGGGTGGCACAGTGGGAACAGGTGGAAACAGTGCTTGTCTCAGGCTAAATCCTTAAGGAACTTGTAGGGGGTGTGGTGTGCTTGAAACTGCATAAATATGTGTGAGCCAATGTGATTATCTTATAGGAAAAGTATAATAACTTATTCTGATGCAACTGCAGAGGAATGCTTAGAGGTGAGGGCAACCAGTATAGTGCCATCTATTGCTAGACATTTCGCTTGACTCAGACAATTTACATAAAATGTGTATTTGTAAAGTGCACATTCACCCACAGGCTTCTTGGTGCACCCACAGGCTTCTTGGTGCTAAATAGCAGATATTTATTGTTACCCAATGGTACTCATTTTATTGACTTCAGATGGATGAAAGGCTGAGAGGACCCCTGGGATTTGAACCTGTGTCCATGAGATTGAACACAGACCCCTACAGTGGATGCTTTAGTCCACTGAGCCACATGACCTAGCTTAAATATATTCTAGAGGGTTACTTATTTTTTAGAATCAATATGAAAATTGGTAAGTGTAGAAAGGATTGTTACTTATTCGTCTATAACCCCTGAGGAATGCATTGGGTTGAGGGTGGCACAGTGGGCACAGGTGGAAACATTGCTGGGCTCAGGCAAAATCCCTATGGAGTTTGTAGGGCGATGTGGTGTGTTTGAAAAACATCATACATATTTGTAAGCCAATGTATTTTTCCTATAGGAGAACAACAATTATCTATTCAGATGTAACTCTATATTAATTCACTGAGGCAACTAGGAGAGTAGAGGGTTGCTTTCTTTAATAGGATCAATATGAAAATTGGCGAACCGTGTGTATCTTCATGGGAGAAAGGATTGGTTCTTGTTAGCCTGTAGCACCAGAGGAATTTGTTGGCTGAAGGGTGGCACAGTGGTCCCATGTTTTGGTGGAAACTTTGCTTGGCTCAGGTTAAACCCTTATGGACCTTGTAGAGAGATGTGGTTATTTTGAAAAACAAAATCCATGTTTGTGAGCCAATGTGTTTTCTTATAAAAGAACCACAATTACTTATTTGGATGTAACTCCATAGGAATGCATTGAGTTCAGGGCAACCAGTTTGGTGCTGCCTGTTGTGGCAAATGTTGCTTGGCTCAGGCAATTTACATAAAGGTAGTATAGAGGAGTGCTCACTTTATTGGGATCAATATGAACATTGATGAGCCAAGTTAATATTCATGAGAGAAAGGATGGCTACTTCTTTGCTTATACTGTCATAGGAGAGTTTTGACTGGTGGGTGGCATAGTGGGCCCATGTTTTGGTGAAAATGTCGCTTGTGTGGTGTGTTTGAAAACAAAATACATACTTGTAAGCCAATATGATTTACCTAATAGAGAACTACAATTACCTATTCAGATATAATAGCATAGTAATACATTGAGATAAAAGCACCCCGTTTGTGACAAATGTTGTGACAAATTCTGCTTGACTCAGACAACTACATACTCGTTCTATAGAGGGATGTTCCCTTTATTAGAATCAATTTTAAAATTGGTGAGCCAAGTTGATCTTCATGTGAGAAAGATAGTTACTTATTCTCCTACAACTTCATAGGAATGCATTGGCTTGAAGGTGGCAAAGTGGGCAGAGGTGGAAACATCGCTTGGTTCAGATTCAATTCTTGGGGAGCTTATAGGGGGGGTGTGGTGTATTTGAAAAACATGAAAAGTAAATTATTCCTTGCTTAGCTAGACCCACTAATGCACACAATTCACATCCCACCTCAAGTACAATTGTTATATATACAGAATCACAGATAGAAAAGAGAAAATACTGAAAGCCCAAACAATAAACTGAAATTTAATATCAACGGTCAAAGTCAATATGATTTTGTTTTTACAGATCATGTTAAAATTCGTTGTACAAACAGCATTAAAAACAGAGTATGTCAAGTCAATACAATATAGAACATAAATTCAAAAAGGCAAATTCATACACTTTCCCTTTACTAAATAATAAAGGACAAAGAACCAATTGCAATCATCACAGTCACCCCGAGAGAAAAACAACAGACAGTATAATTTGTCATAGATTGTGACACATCCATAAAACAAACTGTTGACTGGAACCCGATATACACTCATCTGGACGTATCTGTAGGACCAGTCAACTACCAATGTGTCAAATAGCCGTGTCGACGTGTTTCGATGGCAGTCATCTATTTACAGCATCTTTATCAAGACTATGTATAAAATCTCTCGATTGAAAATATTCCAAAATGTACCTTAAATTAAAACCTTATAAGATAAGGAACAAACTATCTTGGTCTAAAGGAAATATTGGACCTACCTATTATTATTATTATTTTGGGCTTTTATAACGCGCTCTGTTACTAAAAAAATAGTATCCTGGCGCGAAACCTGGTAGTAAGGCACTCGGATTAAACGAAGTACTTCATCATTAGAGTAATACTCATGAATTGAGTAGGACCATTGGTTCTGTCTCAATAAAATATCGGCACAGTTGAAGTATATTGGGGAAGTCTAAACGTTAGAAGCTGCCAGCTCATGCCCTTCACAATGTGGACCAGAAGGTTGCATAAAAGCTGCGTCATCTTTTCAATCCCCTCGAGTTGTATTTTGCAAGCCCTTCGTTTACTTGGGCTTGGTTTTGAGCGCGGTCGCTGTTACGACTATCCCTGACTTGCCGTAAATGAACAGTGTATTTGAAAAACATCATACATATTTGTGAGTCAAAGTGTTTTTCCTGTATGAGAACTACAATTACCTATTCAAACGTAACTCTATAGGAATACACTGAGAGGAGGGCAACCAGTTTGGTGCCACCTGTTGGGCGAAATTTTGCTTGGCTCAGGCACGTTACATACTGGTAGTGTAGAGGGATGCTCTCTTTATTACGATCAATATGAAAATTGGTGAGATAAGTTGATCTTCATGGGAGAAAGGATGGTTACTTATTTGCCTGTAATGCCTAAGGAATGTATTGGCTGATGAGTGGCACACTGGGCCCATGTCTCGGTTTAACATTGCTTAGCTCAGCCTAAAATCTTATAGACCTTGTAGGGGGATTGTGGGCGTGGGAGGGGAGGTGGAAATGGGCGGGGTAACAGTAACAGGCTGAAGACCAGAATACTTCTTCAAACTGGGTTTTATTTTCAGGGTACGCCGGGTGCGAAAGGTGAGTCTCTCTCTAGCAAAACCCAGCTTGTCCGTGGTGGAGGAGTCTCTTGGCCGAGGCAGCTCCTGGCAGATGTCTTCTCCTCCTTTTCTGGTACGCCGTCTCCGGACCCCATGGAAAAAGGAGACCCACAGAGGGAAGCCGTTAGTTTGTCGCCTGATACCGGCTTGCCCGAATTAGGACCGAGTGGTTGTGAGGGAGCACCCGTGGTTTGTACAAGACTAACGTGCTCGTGCTCAGGAAGGAGGAGTGGCGTGAGGAACGTGGGATGGGTAAGGAGGGATGGAGGGTATGGGAAAGGACACGGGAAAGACACAATCAATCAATCAATCAATCAGGGGTTTGTTAAAGCGCGACTACTCACCCGTAAGGGTCTCGAGGCGCTAGGGGTGGGGGGGGTGCAGGTTCCTTTCCATCAAGGAGGGGGTCTGTCGAAGAGCCAGGTTTTTACGTTTCTTGCGAAGATGGGGAGCGATGTTGTCTGTCTGAGGTGGAGCGGAAGGGCGTTCCATGCTTTGGCAGCGAGGAAGGAGAAGGAGCGGCCTCCCGATCTGGTCTACACACAGGGGAATCTACAATATTTACTACAATATTTACAAAGGGGCGCTCTTTTTCCCCACCCAGGTTGCCCAACGCCGCCGTACCTGAGAAAGCCACACTCCTCCCTCGGGAGTGTGGCACGGCGGTTCACGGGGTCGTTGGCCTCCTGGCTCTCCTCCGCTCTCGATTCTCTTGTCCTCTCCGTTTTCTCCTCGCTTCTCCTTCGGTCCCTCTTCTCTGCTTCCTTCTCCGACCTCCGGGGTGATATCACACTCCGCATACAGGACTTCCTGCCCTTTCACCAATCTGGAGCCTCCGACGTCAGCCGGGGGCGGAGTCTCGTCTAGGTCGTCATATGCCCAGTTAAAGGCGCCGGGGTCATATTCACCGTCCCGTTCCAAACGGCTTTCCCATTCTGCCCTCGAAGAGTCAGTCTGTGGGGAAGGAGGGGAGTTAGGGTCAGGGGTCCACCAGTCCTCAAGGCCTCCCTCCCCGACCCTGTTACAGGGATGTATTTATTTTGAAAAACAAAATACATATTTGTGAACCAAAGAGTTTTTCCTCTAAAAGAACCACAATTACTTATTCGGATGTAACTCCATTGGAATGCATTGGGTTGAAGACAATCAATTTGCTGCCACCTGTAGTGACACATTTTGCTTGGCTCAAGCAATTTACATATAGGTAGCATAGAGGGTGCTCTCTTTAATAGGATCAATATGGACATTGGTGAGCCAAGTTGATCTTTGTGGGGAAAAGTATTGTTTCTTGTTTGCCTATAGTTCCGTAGGAATGCATTGGCATACGTGTGGCACAGTGGACTTAGGTGGAATTGTTCCTTGGCTCAGGCTAAATCCTTATGGAACTTGCAGGGGGATGTGGTGTGTTTAAAAAACGTCCTTTATATTTGTGAGCCAATTTGTTTTTCCTGTAGTGAACTAAAATTACTTATTTGGATGTAACTCCATAGAATTGGAATGCACTGAGGACTCCCAGTTTGGTGTCACCTGCTGGCACAAATGTTGCTTGGCTCAGGCAATTTACAGACAGGTAGTGTAGATGGGTGATCTCTTTATTAGAATCTATATGACAATTGGTGAGCTATATTAATCTTAATGGGAGAAATGATGATTACTTATTTATCTATAATTCCATAGGACTGCTTGAGGGTCGCACAGCGGACACAGGTGGAAACATTGCTTGGCTCAGTCTAAGTCCTTATGGAGCTTGTAGGGAGAATTAGTCTGTTTAAAATATTTGTGAACCAGTGTGAATTTCCTGTAGGAAAAGTATGATTATTTACCCGGGATGAAATCCTTAGGAATGCCTTGTGGTCAGCGGCTCATATGGTGCCACAAATTAGGATTGGCTCAGACAATTTACATTGAGATATCGTAACGGGATGCTTCATTACTTAAAATGAATATGAATTTTCAGTGCAGGAAAGATGTCCCATGTTGTAGTGTAGTTCCTATATTCCCAATAGGCTCTGCACATTGGAATAGTATATCCTATAGATTTGACGGAGGACTGAGGTCAACTAGGTCTCTATCGAATATACTAGACTTAATTGTGTGTGTGCCAGCTAACTCAGAGGTCACTAGAAACTTTATTGAATACACAACAAGGGATTAGTGTCTGACAACCGCATAAACATGACAACTTTCTTTCCCAAGAATAAGAATATATCTCTCAGAGTCACGGAAACAATAGATAAGTATTTCACTCAGTCAATAATAGTGCATGCTTCGTTTCAACAGAGTTGCAGAGAATTAGAGAGACGGGCGTTTTCAATAAAAAGGGTTTATTGAACAGTCTTCTTTCTCATGCAAGAGAAGTGAACTGCTACAATCGTTAGGCAGACTGCAAAGTATAATGCGTACAGAGTAAACAATAATATGAAATAATACTGTAAGAGCATTGTATGGTTTCTAAGCCATATAAAAATACATACATAAATAACACAGACTAAAATACTTAACTGGTGCTTCTAAAATACGCCTACCCCAATGTACCTAACCTAAGTCTAGTACGAGGGAAGAAGTAAGTGTTGTTTAGCATAGGTTTAGTTTTTGCCAAGAATCTACCAAAGGTTTCTCTAGGTTCTAATCAGCTCAATACCTTGTTAGAATGAAGGAGGTCTGGTATCTTTGTCTTGGGACGCGATTTCCCAACACCCTGCAAGGGGAGCCGGTAACACTGGAGCTGGATTCTCAGCAGGAAAAGGCAGCTTCCTGATCAGTGCATCAGCTGGAGAGTCGGCTTCCTTCGGCACTTGCTGTAGCGAGCTGCGTCGGGCAAGTAGGTCTTCGAACTGCTCCGAACCACCGTATCTTGCTAGAGCAAGTGAAGGTATATTTATAGCTTGAATGTGTTTAGGAATACCATAGTTTGACGTAAAGTCGGGCATATGAAAGTCAGGAATGAACCCTTGGGGAATAGTTGTTCATTGTAAAGTAACTGAGTTATTGGAGAAACCAATATTCAAGCAAGGGGAAGTTCCCTAAATGCTTAAGCCGGTTTTCCAAGAAATCGTTGTGACGTTTGGTGAACGGATGGAAGTAGCCATGCCTGTATTTGGGTATCATGGGCTGTGCCTAAATAAGGGCTTGATTTCTCTGCCTATATAAGGGCAACGAGAATTGTACCTATATAAGGGCAAGAATCGGGAAAATGCAATCAGAGCCTAAAACGCCACACAACACCCACTCGACTTTCTTATGTACGACATTACTAAGTGGAGAGGTGTGGCTCACTGGTTAGAGGCGGCAGACCTGTAAGAAGAGAACGGCCGGGGACCAGGGTTCAATTCCCGACGCGGCAGGGTCTTGGACCAGGGTCAACGAACTCGATAATTCTCGCCTCAGTGCCTACTCTAACCAGGGAACACACTCGGTAACTCTGGGCATTAAGCTTGCCTCATCTCTACAATGGCCCCCCACAGACACCAGGGATGCCTGGTTTCACCCTGGAGATACCCAGAAAGGGACCATCTCAAAGGGAAAACCAGGACGGGTTCCCCAGCGGTATACAGCGCCAGGACACGCGCTTTACAAGTATCCAACATTTACATTTACATTCTAAACACGTTAAACATATCTAAACATGATGTGTTAAAACCCCCCCAAAAATACATAAGAAATGCATTGGTAATGGTTGTACACGAAAAGAGCATTTGTGCTGTACGCATTTAAAGCAATGTTTCATTCTAAGCATATATCGGTGACATTTTCAAAATGCTATCTGAATGAATCACGAAAATACATTTATGAAATGGCTCATAAATACAGAAAAGAAAAGGTGCCGAAACCATTCCATTTCATAATACATATAACTGTTGGTATGAGGACAAGGTCAAATATTGTCTCTGGAAGTTTTCAAAGAATTCTAGTTCTCTGTGAATAGTTCTTCTTTAAGCAGATCACTTTGTGCCAAAAAATGAGAAATACAAATTTGGAAAACAACAATTAATGGTAGGAAAAAGAGTTCCAAAATTAGAACTTTGTTTTGAAAAAATGAAGGTCGAATTCAGAGTTTCTCAGAACACTGTGTGCCAATTTAAAAGTCAGTGTTATTGTTTGGAGAAAACATCAAATCTTCTAAGTCCATAAAGATTTCGTCTACCATTGTAGGTGAAATTTGGATTACCTCGTTAAGAAGATTAATCGCACATAGATGTGAAGCATCGCCGTCAGCATTGGTCGCATTAGCAATGTTCCAATCAGATGGTACCTGTGTGCCTGTCGCTTCTCGTAGCTCACAGTCAGCATTTTACGTCTGTGAGAGCTCAATGAATGCTGTCATCAGAATTGGTAGCCGTTGGGGACAAAACAGTGCAGGAGCCGTCACTGGTCCAAACAAAGTATCAACATCAGTTGGCATGACTTATGGGAGTGTCAGACAGATATCTAGCATGCATTCTTCTCCGCATAGCAAGCAGCGCAGAACAGGTAAGATGCAATCTTGCCAAATTGGTCTGAATGACAGAAACCATGTGGTATTTAATTCTCTTAAACGAGTTAATCCCAAAATTTGGACTATGCGCTCACGACACTTCATCGCCAGTAGAGTAGTCTCTACAGTGAACTGGATATCGCTGGGGACTTGTCTTGCCATATCGAAGCAGTAGGAGCAAAAATAGTATCCCTGCCGCGAGTCCCAAAATGAGAGGCAATCCGCCAAACACAGAGTGCACGAACTTTGGAAATATTCCTAGGACTGCTTCAAAAGGTGCTATCAGTCCCGAAAAAACTGTCTTAAATACATGTACAATACCACTCGTATCAGACATGTTTAAGATACGACTTAACATGTCTGAGAAATGTACAGGGCAATTTGTAGTTAAGAGGGCATGTGTCGCCGCAGAAGTCCTTGCGACTTGCAGATCATAGGTCTCTTTGGCCGTGGTCAGTAGCACAGTTTTCGGTAAAAGAATGGCTTTCATTCTGCTTAAAGTATCAATTTGGATAGAAGAGATGTTCACTGAAGGCCATAACGGCAACTCCCGGTCTGTCTTGGTTTTTGGAAACAATACTTGTATACAGCAAGTGACCCTGGCTGACACAGTTACGAGATAGGGTAAACCTGGCAACATGCCACAGCAGCTGTGATCATTCAACATGAGGTAACTTCCATTAGAAAGCTGTCCAAAAGTTGGATCAATCACTGCAGCTGGTGAACCTTGCAGGTGGCAGGATAAGTTGTTAGAGGAACCATCACAGGCCCGTGTAAATTAATACCCTGACAAAGGAGAGAACCGCTTAGTGCGTTTTCACAATTTTTACCACTAAGAAACACTTCTTCCCCCCACTCCAACATCTGTGTGTGTATGGTAATTCCCAGGATGTCTTGATGTATTCTTTACCCAACCTTTCATATGTGCCTGCTGGTATATGTTTTAAGCAATACTGGAAATGGAAAATTGTAACCGGCAGAGTGATTGTTCCGTGTATCATGCATTCAGTGGCTGGCTTTTCTGCGACCGTAAATGGCAATCTTTCAAGTTTTTCAATGCTCAGCACCGTATAGTCTGCTCCCCTCTGTGCTAGTTTGATTTGTTTATCAGTGAGATGAATTCTGAAAACAGTGACGTGGTATTGATTAAACGCCAAGGCACATAGCCTGAACGTAGGTTTTGTAACATCCAGCCTAATAGCATTCTAGAACGTATTTGCGACTGACCATGTTGCAGCATGGCCAAGTCCTGTTCCATTATGTCTATGGCAGAGGATACTATGCTGTCCAAAGAATATATCCTGGACGACAGAGTCATTAACCAATTGTCAACAACAGAGAGAGATTTATCTAAATGAATATGATCAATTTCTTGTATTCGTTCTGCAGTCTCTGCTTGTGTTCTCTTCCATGCTTCATTATACAATGCATAGATACCGGTATATATAAAACGTTTATGACGCAGTTTAGTAGGTCCTTGCAAGAAGTCCCTTAGATCAGCGCCATCTTTAAGTAAAGATAAGTGTTGTTTTACATCTTTTAGTGTAGCCCTGTGTAGCCACTCAAGGCACAGTTTCCCTGTTTTTACTATTCCTGGATGCTGTCTCTGAACATATCTTGGATCTGGCCTAGTGAATGTGAACCCTTGTGTTTTATTCAGGAATCTATCTTGACAGTTGTTTGTGTCTGTGGGCCAGATTAACCATTTTTTCCAATCTGGATCTGTTCTGTTGTGATGCAAAATAGTATGTACGTCGACCTCCCCCTGTGAAGTGTTACTGCTATCAGGTGTAGGTGTAGGTATGGACGGATTGTTTAAATCTTTTATCTTGGCTAACCCAAGACAATATGTCTGTTGGACGGTGTCATTCAAAAACATTATTTGCTCCAGGATAATGCAGGCTCTAAATAAGGCTTCTAATCCTTCACTTGCCAGTCAGTCCTTTGTGCCACAGACAGTTTTTGTCTCAATGTTGTCTTTCCAAAAGTCGAAACCTAACGAAGACAGCTGAGCATAAAAGGCCGCAGAAAACATTTGCTTGGTATTTGTCAACATACTTTTCATTCCTGTCCTATTAACATTTTTTTATGTAAAATGATTCTGGATTTGAAACAATAAAACCTGAAAAGTATGGAAATTTGCCATAAAATGTTTATGAACTACCCTTTGGTGGCGTCGGACAATGTTCCCATTGGTTATATTTCAGTACATTTCTAGGATTTGCAGATTTGTGCATGAAATGATGACCATAGTGATTATGACAATACATTTGCTCATAATCTGATGAACCTTCTAAGTATTCATGATTTGTAAAATTTGCAGACATTTCTAAGTCTGTCATCATATTGTTAACAGTCTCAAAGACCCAATCATCAGAAAAGGTACTAGATGAAACAAAGTCATTCAAGGAAATCTTGAAGTGGTATGGAATCTTCAACAACTCCGATGGGCCAAAATGTCATATTCAGTTCTGTCCCAAGCTTTACCACCAGGTATAGGAACGGCTGTGATGTTCACTGAGGACAAGTCTCTTTGTTCACGATGAGATGACTTGTGTGGCTTGAGGAGTAAGTTGATGTTCTTACTTGCTGTGTCTTTTTTAACATATCTTCCATTTATCAGCATTCCCAAAGTCATTACCAGAGTCAAGCAAAGTACAAAAAAAGTACACCCAACACAATCCAAAGTTCAATCCATGGTGAAACCAAATAAGTCTTTTCCAGGTGATGAAATAGTTCAGTTGCTTGTTCTCTGAAAGTTCTTTTAGCTGGCGTCGTTTCAGGCTCACTGGGATCCTCGGAAAACGTATCAAGGTTAATGAAATAGCCAGAGGCAGTTCTGTCAATTGTTGGGATTGCATAAGGATTCGTTGAAATCACTGGAACCACGTGTTCACTTGTTACATTTGTATAGTCAGATGCTATTTTATTGTAGACAGGCATGTCTTGACGAACTGTTATTTGGGTTTCAAGAGGTACAAGTTCCATAGCTTTGTTGCATAGTCCTTCTTTTCGCACTGCAGATTCTTCAAAGGTGATGAGTCTCTCAGTTTGAACCTCTTGGATAGTAGCCAGATTAGGGCGTCTGCTACATTGTCGGAGTCCACTTGGCCTACTGCTTATGATCAGCCACATGATGTGGTTTGACCAGGTCAATGGACACAAACCTGTTCTCCTTCTTTCCACCAAGGGGCGGCAGTAATACTGTTCTTGATCCGAGAATTGCTAGGACAGGTACTGGTTGTCTGTAAGAGGGACCAAATTCCTTCTTGTCCGCAATCTTTTCTCTGACTATGTAATGACCTGCTTTTCTGTATATTTTAGTGCTTCTGTCAGTCACCAGGCCATTACTTACCACATCCTTGCTCAGGATCCAGAAAGACAATACATTTCACAATACTTACCCAAGAAAGGAATAAACACTAACAACATATAAGACCATTGCCGAGGAGCTCGCAAATAACAACACCTCCCCATCTGAGAGGGTACGCAGCAAATCACAAAACCTCCCCATCCGAGAGGGTACACAGCGCATGCTCCTCCTAGAAATGTATTGGATAGAATAATTAGAATTTAGACATCCCTGCTGGGAGCCGATTCCCCTCCCGTATCAACGCCCGTTGGAGGGGAACTTACCTATCCCTCCGTGAGCACTTGGTAAAAAAGGGGCCCAACCTTCCCTCACAAGGAATACAGACAAATGATATGCTTTGGGGTTTCTTTAATACATAATGATAGAATGACAAAAGAAAGAAATAACTAAACATCACAGTAGACATTCTTCACAATAGCAATTACTGACATACATATATGTAGAAGCTGAAAATAAAAATAATAGTTAGATACAATAGGTATGCATGGAACACCTCACCATAATCTTAGGCATCTTTGCATTCGGAGAAGGGTCTGTCTCTCTCTCTGGTTCGGTCAGGAATCTCTGTTCCACAGTCACGACTGCACATCTGCACCGTGATGTATCACCAGACCGCCAAACCACCAGACCAACATCTCACCCTCTCTCGGACCCCCTTTCTCTAATATAGAATGCAGCTCTCCATCGAAGTTTCTAGCAAACTCCGCCTACAGTTCTCACTGGATTCTTGTACCACCTCGTATCAAGAGTGCACAACAAGCAGCTGACCAAGCGTTTTGCTATGACTCCGGCATCGAGTGAGCACATTCCTCTGATAAGAACCGGCCCTTACTGATTCACTGCTGGTGAACAACACATGGAAACTAAAATATAACCTCTCACCTAAAGAGGCTCAGAAGATGGCTGCAGTTTAGAATATGGAGTTGCTCAAGCATAGGCCTCTACTCCTGCAAAGAGCCAAAATTAGTATGCAAGAAGGCATAAGATCATGCCAAAGCCAATAGGCAAGCCCTGCTATTAAGCAAGATGAAGTCAGAAACAGAAAGAGACATAATCAAACCCTTCTTTGTAGCTTCAGGTCTACACATCACTATGTCTATGTGATGATATGAATTGCAAAGCAAGATAACATGAACGCATGTCAAAGGCAATAGTCAGCACTGCCATAAAACAAGGTAAAGTCAGAAACAGGCCTAAATATTACTATATTAGGCTAAAATATGCTGAGATGGTGGGCAGTGGTCATAACCTACCCAATCATTGAAAATACCTCGGTCAGTACAGACTAGATCCCCAATCTTTGGAATCCAGTTAGGCCTTGCTGGAATGGTCGGTTTCTCTTCAGTGGTTGTTGGCTTCAGGAACACGTTACTTTGGCTTTTTCTTATTTTATTTAAGTCCCGCAAAACAGCGAAACGATCTTTGATATCAAAGCGTTTTTGTTCTACCACTGACGTCTGACAATCGAGATCCGAAATTATCATTCTGGTTTCAAAAAGGACTTCATATGGAGTGATACCCCCTAGAGAACTTCTTGGCAGATTGTTAAGACTACGTTGGACACTCATTAGATGTTTGACCCACCCGAAGTTCCCTGAGGATGGAATGGACAAGAGTACCGCAATGCAACGCCCAATTTGGCCATGGCCTCTTTGTAAGCTCGAGAGCTAAACGCAGGACCATGGTCAGAATGTAGTGTGCCGACTGCGTATGTGCCGATAAAGACTCGCACATCTTTTATAACAGTTTGAGCAACAGCCGAGAGCTGAGGCCACATCCAAATGAATCTTGTCCTAATATTTGTGGGACCGTATTTGTCCACAGGGACGTCTGCGTGTAGATAGTCTAATGTTGTCTAATAATGGTGTCTGTACTGGGCTGGCTACACTGTAGTCAGGTATCTGGCAGCGTTTTCTGCTGCGATCTCTGTTGCAGTTATGGCATTTCATTGCAAATGTGTGAATGTGACCATTCATCCCTGGCCACCAGTACGTCTCTTTTAATTCTCGTGTAGATTTAGAGATCCCCTGATGTATCAAAGCCTCTCTCAAATGTGCTTTGTGTATCAAAGCTACTCTATGTTTCTTGTTTGGAATTATTCTATCCCCCACTCCAGGAACTTGAGCAAAAGGAACGGAGTTTGCATCAATTATATATGAGTAGTTGAGTGGATAGTTTTGACGTAACGCTGCACCGCTGCCTTTGCTTGTGGCATTGATAGCTAGCATTATTTCGCAGTCTATTTTTGTTTTTGAACGAGTGATTGCAGCTACAGAAGTCGTTTGCACAGCTGCCTTCGCGGCTTCATCAGCCAATGAATTCCCTGCAACGTGAACACCATAACGTTGATGACTCAGTGTATGTATCACGTGAGCTTTTTGTAGTTCTTGTTGTAACTGAACTAATTGTTCCCAAAGCAACTAATGCTTGATTGTGCCACCTTTTGCATCTTTGTAACCATTTTGAATATAGTTTTGCAAGTATTCATTGTAAGATTGAACACAATAATACGAATCGCACACTATGAGTGTGGGGAATTCGCAATCAGTATTTTCAAGCGCCATCTTGAATGCTTGTAGTTCAGCTTGCTGAGCTGTACAATCTCCTAGAGATTGCGTTTTAGTGACCATAGGTCGGAATTTGCCATCTCGCCAGCGACCTTTAATGATCGCGCACGCAGCACTATAAGCTTGTATACCCCCGTAGCGGGTTGGGCTGATCCGTCAGTATAAATTATACATTCATACTGCTCTAGAGGCAGAATTTCAGTAGGCAGAGGACATTCTTGTTCGTATTGTAGAAATGCTTGTGTTTTCAAGTAAGGGTCAAAAACGTCTTCAATGTCTGTTGCAGCAAGAAAATTAACCCATTGTATCCATCTCGGATGTAAAGCTTTAGGATTGGGAATGCTCGCTTTTGTCACTGCCTCTCAGGCAGGTACAGGTGTAACGACCATAATGCGTTTACCCTGTGCGAGGGCTCTCTCTTTTGCTACTACAGGTTGAACAGCTGTCAGAATTTTTTCTGTAGAAGTGAATTTCATTTCTGCTTGTGTGTACAAATGTGATTTGTAAGTTATTGGTACTTTTTCTCCTTCATTAAAGGTTAAGTATGTGAATCCGCATTGTCCTGAAATGATTCGGATCACCAAGTTGCGTACGTTTACACATGTTTGTAAATGTTTTGTTGCTAACATGTCTGTTTGTAATGAATGCAAAATTTTTGTGTGTTTTTGTGTCCAATTAACTGTTTTGAAATCAGGTTTGATTAATTCGTAGAGAGGTTTAACCCTTTCTGCGTAGTTTAGAAAGTAAGTTCTTCCGAAATTTAGGAAACCAAGAATTGACTACGTTTTTCAGTGTTTTTGGAGGTTGGAGCAGCGCACATTTCTCTAGAAAGTTTGCTGCCAGGCTTTATAATTCATATCCGAGAAAAAGGACATTTAAATGGGCAATTGGTGATTACTTTAAATTGAATTTATACCCTTCTGAGGCGAATCCAAGTATGATGGTGTTCACCCTGTTCAAGTGCCTATCCAAGTCATCGTCTGTCAGATAGATGTCATCTACATATGATAAAGCTTCATCATCATACGTTTGTAGTAACTCTGTGTAAGTAAGTGGCTCTATATATACTGGACCAAAGTAAGGTACAGTGTGTATAGAGTCCCCAATCTCCAGAGGTATAACAGAGGCTAAAGTCAGATCTGACCTTACTCTCTAAAGTGGTAGCTTGGTCGAGCAGTAAGGCAGTATCAGAGGACAGTGTAAAGCACTTGTTGGACACACTCAGTCAGCAAAAGGTTTCACACACTGAAGAACTGAACTCTAAGCCAATTGTTTTTATATCAAAAGATTTAGTTGTTTTATTTTAGAACCAACAAGTATCAAAATATACTTTTCTCAATATGAGTGACTTTAGGTATTTACTTTGCAGAGAGGCAATAGTCTTGGTAAGTACAATAGTTACTGGGGTTGCAAAAGGCAACACAATTCTAAACACAATTTAACATTGAGCTCAATGGGTTTTTCTATAAAAATGCAATTGATTACTTTCAGGTTTACTTTGCTAACCACAGGAATGGATCCTGGATTCAGTCCCGAGACCTAAACTGTAAACAGTTAAGTAAAAGCGTTTTGGTTACAGTTGTAATTTTTTTTTTTTTGTATTTATTTTTATTGATTGTAAAAACAAGCAAGGCATAAACAAAATACAGAGTGCTGTTACAAGCATGAGGCCAGACAGTGAATAAGATAAAAATCAACATTACATGTAGGGGGGGTGGGAGTCATAGGGGCAAACAATAAATCAAAATTACAATCAGGGAACGTAGGGCTAGGGAGACATCGGAGTATCAATGTGATCTATCATTGGGGGAGTGCATATATCTCCTCGGTAAGCGTTCCACAGTCCCCACACACTCTGCCATTTCCTCGGACGGCCCCGGGCAACATATACAGTTTTTTCACGAAACATGCACCAGTCCATGTTTTCTTTCCAAAGTTCGACCTGAGGTGGCCTGTGCGAGCCCCACAGTTGTGCAATGTCACGTTTTGCTATCATGGCACCCAGGGTCGCCCATTGAGTTTGAGCCACACTATAATCCATGGGCTCCCAGACATTCAAGACACAACGCCTGGCTTACAGCAGGAGAGAGACACCCGTGACTTCTTTCATCACCTCATACACTCCGTTCCCATAAGCAACAATCTCAGGACATTCCCAAAGAATATGAAGAAACGTCCCCACCGAGCCACAGCCCCGCTTGCAGAGCCCCTCATCAGAAAAACCCATACGGACTAGACGGGGACCAGTGACATACACCCTATGCAGAATCTTGAGTTGAACCAGGCGAAGTCTCGCAGGAATCCCAATCTCCTTGGGCGAGGAGACAGCGGACTGCCAGTCCTCATCATCTAATTCGAGACCGTCTTGAACCCACCGGTCACGTAGTGGCAGCAGGAGATCTGACCTGTCATTAATCAGTTTTTTGTACGCCAGGGAGATTGTACTGTCTGGAATGTGACCGTCCAGCAATCTATCCTCCAGTGGAGCCGATTCGGGAACCGATTCACCGCTAGTGAAAACCGACATCAAAGCATGATGGATCTGGATATATCTAAAATATTCTGAGTCACTCAGCTCAAATTCCTTTTTAAAACATCAAAAGACTTCACCTGTCCCTTAACCCACAGATCTCCTACCTTGCTAATTCCAATGAGATCCCACTTTTCGAACCCATTGGATTTCAACAAATTTCCGAGCCTCTCAGAGTCAAAGAGCGGGGTCGCAAGAGTCAGTCGGCCACTCCATCCCAGTGAGGCGGTAGCATCATGCCACACGCGAACGGCTGTTCTAGTTGGCCCAGATAATGACCTGATCACCGATGTCGAGTATAGCGCTCTATAGTAGTTACCCCCCGGAAGCAACAGTTTATCCAGCGCGAATGCCGGGTTCAGTGCAGGGCCATACATACCATGATTGATGGCACCAAGTTGGACGCCCAATAATACCTCCTGATGTCCGGGAGGGCGATGCCCCCATCGTACCACGGAAGTGTTAATTTTTCCAGAGCAATACGTAGTCGCCCATCCCATATCAATTTCCTCAGAAGGCCCTCAATCTTACGAAAGTAACTGGCGGGGACCACATCTAGCGTGTTTTGGAGCGCATATAAGAACCGAGGGAGGGACGTCATCTTAAATAGGGCAGCGCGCCCAAGCGGGGAGAGTGGGAGCCTACGCCAACCCAAGACGTCACGCTGTAGCCTAGCCAGGGGCGGGAGAAGATTGCGTTCGTATCTAGCTACTGGGTCCGCGGTAATCCAAACGCCCAAATACTGAAATCCCGCCTGTGTCACCTGAATGGGGCAATTACGTGGAGGAAGGGGCGGGTCACCCGAGATCACGTATTGGTAAGACTTCGCCCAATTAATCATCAAACCCGAGTTCCTCCCGAAGGAGGCTAGGACATCACAGAAAACCATCAAGGATTTCCGGGGCGAGGTCAGATATAATAGAATATCGTCCGCATAAAGCGAGATACGATCTTCGTGTTCAGGGGACCATCGAATTCCTCTTATAGATGGCTCCCAACGAACCCAGGCGGCTAGGGGCTCTAGGGCCAGGGCGAACAGAAGGGGTGAGAGCGGGCATCCCTGACGGGTGCCACGCCCAAGATCAAATTGAGCCGAAACCCGACCATTCACCACCACCTGCGCCAGGGGGTCCTCATAAAGAAGACGCACCCATCCTATAAACTCGGTACCAAAACCGAACTTGGCCAGTGCTGCCCACAGATACGGCCACTCGATAGTATCGAAAGCCATCGTGGCGTCCAAGGACGCCAAGATGGCCGGCTCACGCAATGACGCCGCCCTCGCGAGAACTCCATGAAGCCTTCTGAGGTTCAGGGCGGTATTCCGGTGCGGAATAAAGCCGGATTGATCCGGATACACGAGGTCACTAATGACCGTAATCAATCGGTTCGCAAGAACCTTAGCCAGAATTTTTGGCTCGGCATTCAGGAGCGATATAGGCCGATAAGACCCACACTTATCTCTTGGTTTCCCTTCCTTATGAATAACGACAATCGTCGCCAGCCGTTGGTCCCGAGGGAGAGTGCCACATTGACGAGATTCCAAAAACATATCTCTCAAATAGGGGGCTATTTTATCAGGTCGCAACTTATACAGTTCTATCGGCAATCCGTTTGGTCCCATGGCCTTACCAGAACGCAAGGAACGAATTGCGATGGCAACCTTGTCCGCGGTTATCGCAGAGTCCATGAGAACCCTATCGTCTTCAGTGAGCTTGGGGAGGGCTATGTCTTGCAACAATAAGTGGGAGTCCTCTTCCGGCCTGTCCGAAACAGGAGAATACACAGCTTTAAAGTGGTCCGCAAAGCACTCAACAATCTTAATCGGATCAGACACCCGTGTACCACAAGCCATCTCAATCACAGGCACTACGCGATTAACTCTCTCTTTTTTGTCCAGCCATGCAATCAATTTCCCTGCCTTGTCTCCCACATCATAGAGGCGGCCCTGTTTCTCATGGAACATAGTCTTGGCCGCCTCCGTGACCAACGCCTTGTGGTTGTATGACAATCCATCGGCTGCAACGTCCTCGCGGGCTTTCGCATCGCAGCCAATACATTGCAAAAGCAATTACATCGGCCACTTTTGCATCGCACGTCGTTGAGTCGCAAATGCGGCCTCAGACTAGAATCGGGTGTCACATCGGCGACATGACATCGCGCGCCATGACAACGCGATGTTTCACACAGCCAATGGGTCGGTGGAGGGGGTAGGGAGTATAGATTGTATATATAGTGTTGCACACCGTGTCTGCACCCATATGTGCCTGTGTCATTACCCTGTGGACAGCATTTCAAATCAGTAAGTGTCCAGTAGGCTTGTATTTTATTTCGTTTTACTTCGTTTTTAGTGCCCTTGAGCCCTATGTTTTCATCGTGCCATACCTGCTGTTAGACCTGTCTGACCTTTTGCGTAGTCCCTCCAATTGATTATTTATTTTGTCCCCTTTTTGCCCCTCATGCCTTTATTTATTTTTGTGTCCACTAGATTTTTCAAGGTGTTGGTCTAGGGGATAGGTGCTCTTTCGCCCTCATAGTTTTTCACCTCAGGCCTAGAGGCCTTCCCTGACAGGAATTCCCTTGGAGTCACAAAATGGTGGCTACCAAATGTCATAACTGACATACCTGGGACCTGTCCCATAGGGTAGAGTAGGGCATTCCAGAACCTTCTGGTCCCTTCCGGACCTCTGAGGGTCAGCCTATATAAGGCGGAATGCTGGTCAGCCATTTTGTCTTACCAGAGAGAGTCAGCTGGAGGACAGGCTGTAGCAGAAGGTGGGGGTAGGATAGTCAAAGGGTTGACCTCCCAGTCTAAGGACGCTGCCTTATTGATCCACCACCCTTCCTCCCTTGGGTTACTTGACCTGTCCCCGCTGCGTAGGATTACTGGAGACCCTGGGCGCCTGACCAACCCCTAGCCTTGAAGAAAGGGGTGTGAGTGGGTGAAGGAGACTGCGGCGCTGCGGAGCGCAGTCCTCTGCCTAGCTGGAAAATCCTTAGAAAGGCTTGGGCAGAGCGTTGCCAATAAGAAGAGAAGATTAAGACTGAGGGTGATTTTCTATGGCCCCCCTCGATTAGCTCCTTAAAGGAATTCTGCTTGTAGTTGCCCTTGATTTCCCCTGGCGATATAACCCCACGGAATCCCACCTCTTACCTGCCGTGGCAGATTGCTGGCTGAGGAGAGCAGCGGTCGCTGAGGGAGCAAGAGAGGTGTGGAAACGAACTGGTCTGCTCTCGAGCCAGCGTGAGGTGAACAGCGCAGGTGCGGAGGTGTGGCCGCCGGACCTGAGGTGAGGGGAGAGGCGTAGTGAGAGGATTGTTTCACTGTGTGGAGCGGCCCTGGTGATGCCTCCATTGGTTCCGGAGTGGGCGGAGTGAAAGGGGGAAGCGCCGGCAGAAGAGCGCGGGCTCCAGCGGGGAGACACTTCACCTCCGCGCATGCCCAGTTGAGCCGTCTGGCTCTGTGAGGCGGAGCCGGCCGGAGGAGAGAAGCGGAAGCGGCGCTCGTCAGTGTTGATCAGCCTTGTCAGCGCCAGCCCCGGAATCGTGTGGCCGAAAGAGGAGGACCCAACAGCAGTTCCCGATTGAAGGAGAGTCATTCCCCGGTCCTCCCCGCGCCAGCACTGAGATCAGGTGGCTGGCTGGGCGGGAGGAAACAGATTCAGCAGCTGCCGGCCGGGACTTCTGTAGAGCCGCCTGACAACCCAGACACTCGGAGACGTGGGCAGTGCAGTCTCCACAGTACAGTAAGGAGAGTGTGGGAAAAGGGGGAAGACTGAACCCCTAGGGATTAACCACCTCGAGAGACAGAGGAGTGGGGTTCTTAAAAGGTCTTTCCGTGTAGGGAAAAATTAGTACTAGTGCATGTAAAAATAGTCTAGATACACTGTTCGTTATTCCCCCTTTACTGTGTCCTAGAAGGTGGGGAGTAGCTTGGTGATGCAAACCTCATTGATTACAGGTCCAAGGAAAAGCAGCCACTGATCCAGGATTTGGGGCTTGGATCAAATGTCGAAGTAGTGCTGAAAGTACCTACTGTCTAAGAAAAATTATAAGATCCTCTTAGAGGTTGCTAGTGCATATGTTCAGTTCAATAACTTTAATTCGATTATCAATTGTATAATCATAAAAAGTACATAGAAAAAGTTTTCAACACAAGCATAAGTTTAAAAAAAGACAAGATTAAAAAAGATGCTTGGCAGAAAGTTACAATTTAAATATTTCTGATTAGTTTAGAAGTTTTTGGCGTAGTGTGATAGTCGCTTTAAGAAAAGTCACTATGAATTTAGCTTCGTGTGGTGTGTTCAAAGACTGCAGAAAAAGGAATGCAGAGTAGCACTGTCTATGACCACTGGATCGAAGGAGTGGGATAATCCAAGATTTACGTGGAGATTTGTAATATTTGCAGAACAAAGTGACGTGGATCGTTGTCTGCGAAGAAATTCCGTCGCATGGACAGTTCATCAGCTTGCGGGACCAATTTTGAGTTTCCGGAAAAGAGACTAAACGAAAAAACGTATTAAAACGGAATCTTGTTAATAAGAATTTCTCATGGTTTGACAAAAAGTAGGACAGATATGGTTGGATGCCTTTGAAAGATTGTATTGCACAGATTTGTTCATTTGAAGATTTTATAATCTCAGCTTGGTTTCGAAGCTCTCTCAGGTGTGCCAAGCACATTGTTTTTAGGTGTTTCCTGGAGATATCTTCGATCGTAGCAGGATCTTCAAAATAGGACTTGAAAAAGTTCCGTACGTAAGTCAGCCATGGGATCCTATGCCAGTTACACAAAGCTAGACAGTCTGTGATGAGGGAACGGGTTAAGTGACACTCAGGTTTGGTCCATATACGTTGCCACAGTAAGATGGGTTGAGAGCGGATAGTGTCAGTAATATATTCCATGCCGAGCTCACGATGCGAAGCAAGGATCGGGGAGCTTTGCGGGAGGGCTAGAACATATTTAATGAAGCCATTCTCCGTTACTTGTAGGTGGTCTGTATGACCATAACCCCATACGCCTGCACCGTAAGTAGCCACACTGTGGCACTTGGCGTAGTATATTTTCAAAAGTTCAGGTGGCGCGGGTTTCCCCATTTTCCTCGAAAAAGAGATCAAGGCCGATGTTGCGCGACGAAAGTGAAGGTTTCTGGCGGCAATGGCTTGACGCCAATTTAACGCGTCATCCACCAGAATTCCTAGGTAGGGGTAAACTGAGGTTTTTTCCAGCTTCGTGTTATCCACCATTATCGATCTATGGTTTTTAACCCTGGGGCCAATGTGCATTGTGAAGGTTTTCTTTATATTAATTTTGAGTCCAAGTGAGTCCATAAAGCTGCCGTATTTGTTAATTTGGTTCTGAAGTTGATTCAAAGTGCGGGCTAAGATGACTGAATCATCGGCGTATAGCAGTGTAGGTATCGGACGGTGGTTTATCTGGGGTAGATCCTGGCTCCCTTCCAGCATGGCCTGCTCTAGTCCATTGGTGTAAAGGTTGAACAGGAAGGGAGCCAGTACACAACCCTGTCTTACTCCCTTTGTTATTGGAAATGAGCGGGACAGCTCACCGTTGGTACCAAATCTTACTCGCCCTGAGGCATTTGAATAGAGTTCACGTAAGAAGACTATTAATGGGGGGTCCACTCCAAGGTCACTGAGTATTTCCCAGAGTTTTCCATGTTGGACGCAGGCAAATGCCGCGCTAAGGTCGACATAGACGAGGAAGATGTTACCTCCTTTGGCGCCGACATATTTCCCGGTCAGGAGGGCGAGGTTGAGGGCCTGTTCCACGGTCCCAAGCCCCTTCTGGAAACCGTATTGCAGGTCGGTAATGATGTTGTTTTCCTGGGCCCAAGATTGTAAACGGTCCAGGAGCACTCAACCTGCAATTTTACCCATGGAATCCAGAAGGGAGATTGGCCTGTAACAGGCTGGGTCGTTGCGGTCGCCTTTTTTGAAGATGGGTAAGAGGGTTGATGTCGACCATGACTGAAAGAGCCCTACCGAGGTTACTGCTGCCATAACCCGAGTGATTATCGGTGACCAAAATTCTGTATTATGGAGGAAGATGTCCATTGGAACTCCATCGGGGCCCGGAGCCTTGCCTGGTTTCGATGCCTTGATTGCTTTGATAACTTCGCTAAGATGGAAATGAGTGATTATCGGGTAGGTGTTGTTCTTTGATGTGTGGACTTCACTTGTTTCTGGACCGATATCTGCTGCGAGTTCGGTAGATGGACCTAAAATTTTGGAAAAGTGCATATGTAATTCTCTTGTATCACTGACATCTCTCACTGGTTGTGTACCTTCTTGGTGGCTAAACGTGCAGAAGGGGAAAAAGTATAAGCACTTCAGAGAAGTCAAGTCCAGTAAAGTTTGGAGAAGTCTAACATTGCTCTTTGGAGATAAATATAATGTGCCGTATGTAAGGAAACTGATTAATGTAATAATTGGGCAACTGTTGAAGGAGTAATACTTTCCTTGCTTGACATATGGTGTTACACTGCATTAATTGAAGGTTGATCCTAGACGAAAGAGCAAAGTATATTTTTATAAAACAGCTCATATTTTCCTAAATTGGTGTAGTGTCCTTATTTTTGAGTGGTGGATGTCTTGTTACTAAAGGGTTTGACGCAAACTTAACACATGTACCTTGAGTTAGGCCTACCCACTTAGTGCCAAGCTACCTTATGTGACTTGGGGTTCCCTAGGTCCAACATAATTGGTGTCCAGCGGTGGGATCAAAACTGTGTTTGCGTCTACTCTGAAGTAACAAAACATAATCCACTAACCTACACCTGGAGTTTTCTCCTAGCGGCCCTCCTAATTTTTATTTTTGCTTTTTCCAAATTTATTCCTGGTGGTGGGGTGGAGGCAGCTTCAGGTTGCCCTTGCAACTCTATTCTTTTTGTGTGCTTAACCTTGTGTTGCCTGTTGCAAAATGGAATTTGCACTGGAAAAACTGGACACTTATTCATTGGCCCAGCTAAAAGATTTCTGTCAACAATTGGGAGTGTTCTTTAAGCGTGGTGCCAAGAAGAGGGAACTCCAGACCAGTTTGAGGGCTTGGGTGGAAGCGCGCAATGAGGAGGGAACGGTGGAAGAGGAGGAATCGGACAGAGGTACTGTCATTGATAGGACTGCGGAATGTCCCCCGGGGGTGGGTGAGATGTCAATCATCCCCAAGGCAACCTCACGGGAGGGCAGCAGTGTGTCATCGAGAGGGTTGTCAGAAACCGAGTTAGCTGACAGGAGAGAGGATAGACTGTTAAGGTGGGAAATAGCAAAAATGGAGTTGGAAGAAAAGAGGGAGGGGAGGAGGTTAGAACAGGAGAAGGAAGAGCGGAGAATGGCTCATGAATTCAAACTAAAAGAGTTAGAACTCCAGGCCCTGCAACGGGGACCCTTTCCAACTCCAAATGGTGGCAGCGAAACCAGAGAACCAACCAGGGAGTCCAGACCCTACCTGCCTAAGGATATAATTGCCAGCTATAGTCAGGGGGATGACATAGCCAAGTGGCTGGCAGCCTATGAGGTCTCCTTAAGAGCCCATGGGATCCAGGAGAAGCACTGGGGGGGGGTGGGTTGTACAAGTACATGCCTCCTACCGGTCGGGACACTTTGCTAGCCTTAGAACCGGAGGAGCAGACCAACTACCCCACCATGAAGCTAGCATTGATCAGGAAGTTTGGATTAACCCCAGAAAAGTATCGCCAGAAGTTCAGGGGGAGCCACAAGTTAAACACCCAGAACTGGGTGGATTTCCTGGATTATGCGAGGAAGGCATTGGAGGGCTGGGTACAGGGCAGTGAGGTGAGGGATTATGATGGGTTGTATGATCTTTTTCTTAAAGAGCATCTACTCGAGAAATGTTTTCCCGAGCTGCGCCAGCACCTGGTGGACAGCAAGCTGACCAACCCCCGGAAGCTTGCAGAGGAGGCGGACATCTGGGCAAGTACTCGGGTGTCCTCAAAGGGGACTGGAGGGGATTCCCAAAAGGCCGGACAGGGCGCCCCTCAGAAGAAGGAGGGGGGAGATAAAAAGCGGGAGTTCTCTAAAGGTCCCCAAAACAGTTTCCAGGGAAAGGGAACAGGGTTCACCCCTAAGGCTAACCCGCCCAGAAACCCTCATCCTGGCCAAAGCCAGCAGCCAAGGGTTGTCCACTGCTTCGAGTGTGGTGGTGTTGGACATTATAAGGGAGATGTCAGATGCCCAAAGAGACCACCCCCTCCCACCGGAGGAAAAGCCCCGGGAGTAGCTAGTGTAGCGCTCGGGGAGGAGTTGCCCTTAGATAAGGGGGGTAAGTGGGCGGGTGTCACCTTAGTGTCCCTGGGAGGACGGGAGATGGTTCCTAAGATCCAGGTGCCCCCAAATACTACCAAGTATGGGCAGTGGATCACCATCAATGGCCAGAGAGGGGAGGCTCTGAGAGATACAGGAGCCAGTATGACTATGGTGAGAAGTCATCTGGTGTCTCCAGAGCAGGTGATTCCCAATGTACTCCACCCCGCCGCGATGGCTGACGGCAGAATGGGCCACTACCCTGTGGCCGAGGTTCCCTTTGAGTGGGAAGGGGTTGCAGGTTCACTTCGAGTTGCCGTAATCCCTGCCGTGCCAGTTGATTGTCTGTTGGGGAATGACATGGAGCACAATGCTTGAAGAGAGGTGGAATACCAGACGCATTCAGCGATGCTAGGTACACCTGACTGGGCCTGTGTAAGCACAAGGTCTGCGACTGCCCGGAGAGGGAGTTCGCCTGGGTTGGAGCCTGGAACAATGGCCCAACCCGCTGCCAAAAAGGGACAGACCCGAAGACAGGAGAAGCCTGCTTCGGCCTCCACACCCCATGTGACAGATCGGCCACCCGCGGTGGTGGACCAGGAGTCCGTGGGGGGGAAGTAGTTTCTCTGGAGGACCTGCCCATCCCTGCTGAGTGGCATGTGGAGGGAGGGCCTACCAGAGAAGAGTTCTGTAAGGGCCAGAAGGAGTGCCCTACCCATGAGGGACTGAGGCGACAGGCTGAAGCCCAGGCAGCAGGGGACGTTGCGGGACACTACCATATTTACTGGGAGGATGGACTCCTCTACAGTGAATCCAAGGTACCCTTGCCTGGTTCATCAAGGGCCTTGGTAGTCCCGCAACGATACCGAGCCTTTCTGCTGGAATTGGCTCATGAAATTCCCTTGGCAGGACACTTAGGTCAGGACAAGACCTTTGCTCGGCTTGTCCCTCACTTTTACTGGCCTCAGATGAAAGTGGCGTCTAACACCTACTGTAGGACGTGTGTAACCTGCCAAGCCAGTGGGAAAACAGGGGTGAAGCTGAAAGCTCCCCTGGAACCACTTCCTGTCGTTAGCACCCCCTTTGAAAGGGTGGGCATCGACATTGTAGGGCCATTGGATCCACCAACAACAGCTGGTCACAGGTTCATCCTGGTTCTGGTGGATCATGCCACACGGTACCCAGAGGCAATTCCTCTGAGGACTGTCACTGCACCTGTGGTGGCTAGGGTCATAATGGGGATCTTTACCCGAGTGGGTTTCCCCAAAGAAGTTGTGTCTGACAGGGGGACCAACTTTATGTCAGCTTACATGCGGGCAATGTGGAAGGAGTGTGGAGTGACCTACCGGTTCACCACCCCCTATCACCCCCAGTCGAATGGACTGGTTGAGAGGTTCAACAAAACCTTGAAGGGCATGATCAGAAGTCTGCCTGAAAGCAGGCGGAGGAAATGGGACGTCCTCCTACCCTGTTTGCTATTCTCCTACAGGGAAGTGCCACAGAAGGGAGTGGGCTTCAGCCCCTTTGAACTTCTGTATGGGCACCCTGTACGCGGTCCTCTCAGCCTGGTGAAGGATGGTTGGGAAAAGTCTCCCAGGAAACCCCCCCAGGATGTGGTGAGCTACATGCTGGCCTTCCGGAGCCAAATGGCGAAGTTGTGGAAGCAAGCTTCTGACAACTTGGAGGCCTACCAGGCAGTCATGAAAGAGTGGTATGACCACAATGCTCACCAGGTGGAATTGGAGCCTGGCCGGAAGGTGTGGGTGATGGAGCCTGGAGAGCTTAGTGCCCTCCAGGATCGCTGGACAGGCCCATTTGAAGTGTTGGAAAAGAAGGGTAAGGCCACATACCTGGTGGACCTTAAGACCCCTCGACAGCCCCTACGGGTGCTGCATGCCAACCGGCTCAAACCCCACCATGAGAGGCCCGAGGTCATCTTAATGATGGTGACTGATGGGGGAGAGGAAGCGGAAAGCGAACCTCTCCCGGACTTGTTCTCGTCTCAGGAAAAGGATGGGTCAGTGGAGGGAGTGATTCTCTCTCCCACTCTAACTCCTGAACAGCGGGAGGACTGCCGCCAGATACTAGGGCAGTACTCTACGTTGTTCTCCCTTGTCCCGGGAAGGACTCACCTGTGTACCCATGATGTGGACACAGGGGACAGCCCACCAGTGAAGTCCAAGACCTACCGGCTGTCCGACAAGGTGAAGGCTAGCATTCATGGAGAGGTTGCCAAGATGCTAGAGCTAGGAGTTATAGAACCTTCCAACAGCCCTTGGTCCAGTCCGGTGGTGCTAGTGCCAAAAGCCGCTCCACCGGGCACCACGCCAGAACTGAGGTTCTGTGTGGATTACCGGGGACTGAACTCAGTTACAAAGACTGATGCTCATCCGATCCCTAGGGCGGATGAATTAATTGACCGGCTAGGAGCTGCCCAATACCTAAGTACCTTTGACCTCACTTCAGGGTACTGGCAGATCTCCTTGACAGATGGAGCAAAGGAAAGGTCAGCCTTCTCCACGCCTGAGGGACACTTCCAATTTTGTGTGATGCCCTTTGGGCTCAAAAATGCCCCTGCCACATTTCAGCGGCTGGTGAATCAGGTCCTCTCCGGAATGGAGGGTTTCTCCGCTGCTTACCTGGATGACATTGCCGTCTTCAGTAGCAGTTGGGAGGACCATTTGCAACATTTGCAAGCAGTTCTCCAGACCCTGAAACAAGCTGGATTGACAATCAAGGCCAGCAAATGCCAGATTGGGCAGGGGTCGGTTGTGTACCTTGGACACTTGGTGGGTAGGGGGACAGTGCAGTCCCTGCAGGCAAAGATTGAGGCAATCATGGCCTGGGAACCCCCCAAGACACAGACTGAGGTCCGAGCTTTCCTGGGCCTCACAGGCTACTACCGTCGCTTTGTGAAGGGGTATGGCACTGTTGTAGCGCCCCTCACAGAGCTCACCTCAAAGAAACAACCTCGACGGGTAGTTTGGACGAAAGCTTGTCAGCAAGCGTTTGAAAAACTGAAGCAGGCAATGTGTGCAGCACCGGTCCTGAGGGCCCCAGACTTCTCCAAGGAGTTCATTGTCCAGACAGATGCATCAGAACATGGCATTGGGGCAGTGTTATCGCAACTGAATGAAGAGGGCCTGGATCAGCCTGTAGTCTTCCTCTCCAGGAGACTGCTTCCCCGGGAACAGAAGTGGAGTGCCATTGAGAGGGAAGCCTTTGCGGTGGTGTGGGCTCTGAAGAAGCTGCGGCCATACCTGTTTGGCTCGCACTTCCTGGTTCAGACTGACCACCGACCCCTTCGTTGGCTAATGCAGATGAAGGGGGAGAATCCCAAGTTGCTGAGATGGTCCATCTCCCTACAGGGAATGGACTTCCGGGTGGAACATCGGCCTGGAGTGGACCACGCCAATGCAGACGGTCTCTCAAGGTATTTCCGCCTTAGTGATGAGGACTCCCAAGCCATTTTGTCTTACCAGAGAGAGTCAGCTGGAGGACAGGCTGTAGCAGAAGGTGGGGGTAGGATAGTCAAAGGGTTGACCTCCCAGTCTAAGGACGCTGCCTTATTGATCCACCACCCTTCCTCCCTTGGGTTACTTGACCTGTCCCCGCTGCGTAGGATTACTGGAGACCCTGGGTGCCTGACCAACCCCTAGCCTTGAAGAAAGGGGTGTGAGTGGGTGAAGGAGACTGCGGCGCTGCGGAGCGCAGTCCTCTGCCTAGCTGGAAAATCCTTAGAAAGGCTCGGGCAGAGCTTAGCCAATAAGAAGAGAAGATTAAGACTGAGGGTGATTCTCTATGGCCCCCCTCGATTAGCTCCTTAAAGGAATTCTGCTTGTAGTTGCCCTTTATTTCCCCTAGCGATATAACCCCACGGAATCCCACCTCTTACCTGCCGTGGCAGATTGCTGGCTGAGGAGAGCAGCGGTCGCTGAGGGAGCAAGAGAGGTGTGGAAACGAACTGGTCTGCTCTCGAGCCAGCGTGAGGTGAACAGCGCAGGTTCGGAGGTGTGGCCGCCGGACCTGAGGTGAGGGGAGAGGCGTAGTGAGAGGATTGTTTCACTGTGTGGAGCGGCCCTGGTGATGCCTCCGTTGGTTCCGGAGTGGGCGGAGTGAAAGGGGGAAGCGCCGGCAGAAGAGCGCGGGCTCCAGCGGGGAGACACTTCACCTCCGCGCATGCCCAGTTGAGCCATCTGGCTCTGTGAGGCGGAGCCGGCCGGAGGAGAGAAGCGGAAGCGGCGCTCGTCAGTGTTGATCAGCCTTGTCAGCGCCAGCCCCGGAATCGTGTGGCCGAAAGCGGAGGACCCAACAGCAGTTCCCGATTGAAGGAGAGTCATTCCCCGGTCCTCCCCGCGTCAGCACTGAGATCAGGTGGCTGGCTGGGCGGGAGGAAACAGATTCAGCAGCTGCCGGCCGGGACTTCTGTAGAGCCGCCTGACAACCCAGACACTCGGAGACGTGGGCAGTGCAGTCTCCACAGTACAGTAAGGAGAGTGTGGGAAAAGGGGGAAGACTGAACCCCTAGGGATTAACCACCTCGAGAGACAGAGGAGTGGGGTTCTTAAAAGGTCTTTCCGTGTAGGGAAAAATTAGTACTAGTGCATGTAAAAATAGTCTAGATACACTGTTCGTTATTCCCCCTTTACTGTGTCCTAGAAGGTGGGGAGTAGCTTGGTGATGCAAACCTCATTGATTACAGGTCCAAGGAAAAGCAGCCACTGATCCAGGATTTGGGGCTTGGATCAAATGTCGAAGTAGTGCTGAAAGTACCTACTGTCTAAGAAAAATTATAAGATCCTCTTAGAGGTTGCTAGTGCATATGTAAATCTCTTGTATTACTGACATCTCTCACTGGTTGTGTACCTTCTTGGTGGCTAAAGGTGCAGAAGGGGAAAAAGTATAAGCACTTCAGAGAAGTCAAGTCCAGTAAAGTTTGGAGAAGTCTAACATTGCTCTTTGGAGATAAATATAATGTGCCGTATGTAAGGAAACTGATTAATGTAATAATTGGGCAACTGTTGAAGGAGTAATACTTTCCTTGCTTGACATATGGTGTTACACTGCATTAATTGAAGGTTGATCCTAGACGAAAGAGCAAAGTATATTTTTATAAAACAGCTCATATTTTCCTGAATTGGTGTAGTGTCCTTATTTTTGAGTGGTGGATGTCTTGTTACTAAAGGGTTTGACGCAAACTTAAAGTCCACATTTGTAAAGCGCACAATCACCCGTAAGGGTCTCTAGGCGCTGGGGGCCATCGGGAAGATTAAGCGAGCTATTGCCCAGAGTCACATGGTGCTGGGCTAACCTGCCGCCGGAGCCGGGAATCGAACCGTGGTCCCCAGATTCCAGCGTCAGTCGCCCTGGCCGCGGCGCCACACCTCTTCCACGAGGTGTGGTGTGTACCTTGAGTTAGGCCTACCCACTTAGTGCCAAGCTACCTTATGTGACTTGGGGTCCCCTAGGTCCAACACCTGCGCATAAATAATATTCCCCAAAAAGCATCTTTGTGGGAAGCTGATCAGAAGCGATCATTTGAACGTGCCCTTCTGCCCTATGTTTTCCTGGTTTTAAACAATCACATTGTTTCCCGTTTGTTACAGCCGTTCTAGCACTGATGTGAAAATGATGGTGATATATCCGATGTTACGGGTGTTTCCCGTTTGTTACAGCCGTTCTAGCACTGGTGTGAAAATGCGTCATTGCCCGTCGTCTAACATATATATGTAGCAGATGTTTTTGGGTGCACTGCTTTAGATCTCCAAATGTGGTTTTAAACAATCACATTGCAACAAAGCCAAGTGCTTTATATGGGGTGAAGGGTCATTCATCTATTTGTTGTTGAAATTGAAGAAATGGGGGTCAGTAATATAGGTGGCCATCTGTAAGGGGCAGCTGAGGTAGTAACTGGACGATGGTGTTTCAAAAACCGGTTTTGAAGCAAAGGGTAATTTGTTGAAGGACAAAAGGCGGGAGAAGGGGATCAAACCTGTGAAGTTATGCAGGTTTCATGGTATGAAATGTTACTTTTCCCTTTATAAAATTAGCGCCAAAACTATTACAGAACTTGGGTTAGCATAGCTGGTGTTAGACAAGATTTGGTGTTTAGTGATCAGAAAAGGCTGATGCTAAAATGTCTGCGATACATTTTTATATATTTATAAAAATAAGTGTAAACTAAAGTTGCTGGATGCGCGTCCCACCAAGGATCGATAAGGGCCAGAATATTCCCCTCGTTTATCGTGCCCCTCTGCCCTATGTTTCCCTCGTTTTTGTGTGCCCTCCTGCCCTATGTTTCCCTCGTTTTTGTGTGCCCTCCTGCCCTGTTTCCCTCGTTTTTGTGTGCCCTCCTGCCCTATGTTTCCCTGGTTTTCCATGCAATCACCGCCCCCCATCTGTGCGGCTGAGCAGATGATTTTGCTGCGAATGCACCTAAAGGACACATGCACGCGCCCACCCACCACCATCCTTCATTCCCGCATCCATCCACCCATCCCCCAGCACCCACCCATCCATCCATTCATCCAGCATCACCCATCCATTCACCAATGCTTGCAGAATGCCATCCATCCACCCATCCCCCAGCACCCACCCATCCATCCATTCATCCACCATCAGCTATCCATTCACCAATGCTTGCAGTATGCCATCCATCCACCCATCCCCCAGCACCCACCCATCCATTCATCCACCATCAGCCATCCATCCACCTATCCACCCACCCACCCATCCACCCAGGCACCCACCCACCCACCCATCCATCCATTCATTCATCCACCATCAGCCATCCATCCACCCATACCACCCACCCACTCATCCATCGATCCAGGCAGCCACCCACCCATCCATCCACCCATCCATTCATCCACCATCAGCCGTCCATCCACCCATACCACCCACCCACCGATCCAGGCAGCCACCCACCCATCCACCCATCCAGGCATCCATCCACCCACCCATCCATCCACCCAGCAGATGTTTATTAAATGAGGGGATGTCGCACACCTTCCATCCACCCATCCCACCCACCCATCATATCTGCTTTCCATGTTATTTAAATTCTCATAAACACGCGCTGCTTTACGTGTTTAATAATTCAATTGAGCTTCAACTTACTTTAATAAACACAATTTCCATTTTATGAACACAATTCCGCTCGCATATGCGCTGATTAAATGAACTCTCGTGTTTAATAATGCAATGTTGCTTCAATTTACTGAAATAAACGTAATTGCCATTTTATTAACACAATTCTGCTCGTATATCATCTTGCTATGAGTGGATGATTGGAGGCTCGAACCTTGTCTGACAGCACCAAAGTCTGGCTACCTATCCGTCAGACCACATCTTGTTGTACTTATTGACGCTGTAATTGCCACATGTTGTTGCAGTTACACATTGCAATATCATATCTGCTTCCCATTTCGATAAAATAAACTGTTTTAAATAAACAAATTCTGATTCTGCTCGCATATGCCGGTATATCATATCTGTTTGCGCTGTAAAGTCTCTTAAATAAAGAAATTCTGCTGGCAAAAGTCTCTTAAATAAACAAATGCCCCTTCCCGGTAAATCATATCTGTTTGCGCTGTAAAGTCTCTTAAATAAACAAATTCTGCTCGCATATGCGCTCCTTAAAGAAACACAATTCCCGATTCACGATGTATCCCGATTCACGATGTAATCGTTAACGATGTATAAGGAAATGCGATGCACTTGCATGTGTCCTGATGACATGCGATGTGATGTCGTGCACGATGTAACAGCCGCGATGCAATGTCAGCGCGATGCGATATATCCGCTGTAAGCGGTGCTTCCCCGCCTTGTAATCTAATTGTTTTAAGCGCAGTAGATGCGTGTTTGCGCGGGTAGGGCCTAGCTCCAGAACCGACTCCAGGTCTACTATTTCCGTTTCAATCTCAACTACAGCCTCATCCCTTTGTTTTTTGACACCTGAGATCAGCGACAAAGCCTGTCCCCTCAAAACCGTCTTAAAGGCCTCCCAAAGCGATATCGCAGATGTCACGGAACCCTCATTTTCCAGGAAGTATAAGTCAAGTGATTTTATCAAGTCAGACCGTGTTTTAGGATTACGAAGGTACCAGCGATTAATTGGCGCGACTCTCCCCTCTGATCCCACGGATAGTTCAAGTCGGAACCAAACAGGAGAGTGGTCAGAAATTCCTCTAGCCATGTGCCTAACGTCCGCCACAGTTGCCGCTTACGCGGCAGGTACCAAGACATAGTCAATTCTTAAAAAACTACCATGCGCACCAGAGTGAAATGTATACTGTCGCTGAGAGGGGTGCAACAAACGCCAGCAATCAGCCAGGCCCAAAGTACCAATAAAATCGTGTAGCCAGCTCTGTGAGCCTTTAAGGTCTCTCGGTGGGTGCCTATCAAAGGTACCCGAGACAACCGCATTAAAGTCACCACCCAGTATCAATGGCCCGACAGGGAGATCTAGAAGAGTCCGCCCTAGGTCCGCAAAGGTAGTAGATTGCAACCCGGGGGGAACATAGACTGATACCAGGGACAACGTCTTACCCTCCCAACGGCCAGTAAGAACAACATAGCGGCCTCTATCATCCAGTGTCGTGGTGTCGACCTCTAAGGGAAATCAATTCTTAATGAGTATACCAACTCCTCGGGAGCCCGAGGAGTATCCCGCATGAGCAACCAAACGGTAACCCCTTCTATTCATTGCATGACACTTGTTTCCAACCAAATGGGTCTCCTGAAGCAGGACCACATCAGGGGAATGACGTTTAATCAACTGCAGCACTATACCCCACTTGATCCTATCCCCCAACCCATTCACATTCCAACTCAATAGTTTCAGCCTCCTACCCCCCATCCCATACAATGCGGAAATTCCAGCCAGACGCAACAGTCAGCACTTGAACCAGACATGTAAACGATGCATCGCCTTGCAAAAACGAAACCCCAAAAACAAACAACCCCCTCCTCCCCCCCAACCACATCCCGTTACAACACCCCCCACCCTGTACCCCTGCGTAAGACCAAAAAGCCACCCCAACCTGCAGTGTGCCTGTCGCCCCCACATCCCAACTAATCTACGGAAAGTCTAAGTAGAGGAGGAAAACGACCCGCCGATTCCCCCCCATCCCTCCTCAAGTGTCTCGGTGAATCTTACTGCACAGTCAACGAATCACAGATCAAAGTCTGCAGGAACCCAGGAGCCAAACAAACGTAGAAGAGTCATTCTTGATCCGGCGTTCCGCCCTCAGCCCCACCGCTCTGCCCGTCCTGCGGGTGGTGGGCCGGAAGTGTCTCAAGCCAGTCGGCCACCACTTCTGGTCGGTCGAAAAAATAAGTTTGCTCAGCGTGTTCAATGCGCAATTTAGCCGGAAAAAGCATGGCATGTTTGAGTCCCATCTCACGAAGCCTCCTCTTCACCCCCAGAAATCCAAGCCTCTGTTTCTGGACCGCCTGAGTAAAGTCAGGGTAGAAGCTGATGGTAGTGTTCTCAAACTTCGTGGGACCACTCAGACGCGAAGCCTGCAGGATAGCATCCCTGTCACGAAAATTGAAGATCCGGGCGATAATAGGCCGCGGAGGGGCCCCGGTCTTATGTCTCCCACCAGGGACTCTGTGGGCACGTTCCACAGCGAAAAAGTTACTGAGCCCTTTGGGGGCAAGGTGGTTCGTGATCAAGTTCTCAACAAAGAGATCTGTCGCAGAATCTGCGGCCTGTTCCGGAACACCTATGATGCGAACGTTGTTTCGCCTAGACCTTCCTTCAAAATCTTCCAGGCGACGCACAAGGAAATCCCTAGATGCCCTCAAATTGCGGATCTCCGTCTGAATCTCAACTACATCATCCGTCAGGGCAGAGGTTTTAATATCAAGTGATTTGACCTTCTCATTGGTTTTCGTTAGGTCCATGCGTATCAAATTCACATCTATGGCAACAGTGTCAAGTTTATGAGCCAGTGTTTCCATCTGTTTGCCAAGAGACAATCGGATCCCATCAATGGCGACCATTACGTTCTGCAAGGTAGGGTCCGCCATCAGGGTCAAGGATTCCTTTGTTCCCTCGGGCGCCTTACTCGTCCCACCGGGTGATACCTTCGCCTGAGCATAACGATCCATGAAGTTGGTTTGGGTGTAGCCACCTCGCCAAGTGGTTTTGGACCTCTGCTTGTCCCCCTCTGGCTTGCCAGCCATGTCGAGGAGCCGTGAAGACGGTTATAACAAAGGCCAGATGGCGACAACACACAGGAGCCAAGAAGCAGGCCACACCCAATACACAGGCGAGGTCAAGGAAAATGGTTCACCAATACACCAACGAGGAATCCGAAATTGATCCAAGAGTGCAGCTCCAGAGTCACCCTGAAGTCATAAAACTCGTAGATGTTCACACTGGAGCGCAGGCCAAACCGCCACGGCAGGAGATTGGAAACTGCTCATGCGGGATCGTCTCGCCTGGCGAAAATGGAAGTGAAAGTAGGCTCACCGGTCTTCGCCTTCACAGCTGGCCGAAGTTGTTCAACTTCATCTCGGGCATCACACATACCCCGCTGCCGGGCATCGCGGAGGCAGAAGGCCGCAACTCCCAATCGGCACTACTTCGGCACCCCGGGTCCGATTCGAGTTCTGATTGCAGTTTTCGCGTCTACCGTGGTTCGTCTTCACGGAGACGTATAGAGAAATCAGGATTATCTGCAGGATATATGCCGGAGGTTGCGAGGGTCTCGGGAGCCCTAAGCTCACGCGGCCATGTTGGTTGCGGGCGAAGCTCCTCCTACAGTTGTAATTTTTAAAGGATATAAATGTATTTTCAAAGTTGACACTTAGAAACTTTTCAGATAAAAACTAGCAATGTTATCCTATGGAAAGAAATTCAAGGCACAGGTAAAGTAGGTTCTCGTTACTTTTGTAATCCAGTACTGGACTTCTAGGTTCAGCACTGAGACCTCTACCTAAGACAGGTAAGTATTTACGTTTCAGTAATTGGTACGATTTTTAAAGAATATTTTTAATTTGCAAAAACCGACACTTAGAAGAAATTTCAGAGAAAAACAGTCAATGGTTTCCTATGGAAGAAAATGCAGGTAACTGGTAAGTACAGTTAAGGTTACTTTTGCGGTTCAGTACTGAACTAGAAAGTACAGCACTGGCTTCTCTCCTGATCCTAGGTGAGTATTTGGGAAATCGTTATTCGGCTGATTTTAGAGGAATATTTAAAAGTTTCAAAACTCCACAAATGTAAGTGAAAACCAGTCAATGTTAGCCTATGGAAGGAAAGTGAGTTATCGGCTTTCAGGTGAGTACTCGACTGGTGAGGTTAAGGTTCTGGGCATAGACTCAGGGGTCTCCCAGGGTCGGAAAGGTACAGCTGTTACACCCTCAGCGGCACAGGGGCAGCCGGGTGTAGAATGAGTAGGCCCAATGCAATCCAATGGAGGGTAGGGAGCCTTTGGTTGGTGGCTGCAAGCAGGCAGGCCACGCAGCTGTGGGAGCTGAGCTCCTGGTCACTTACTCAGGGCAAGTGGAGAAGTAGTGTAGGGTAGTAGGTGCACTTGCAGCGGCACTCGGGCGGCTGGGTGCAGGGTGCTTTTGAGCCGTCGGGCGCTCAATGTTATCCAATGGGAAAGTTACCTAGTGAACAAAGGCTGCAGGCTCGGGGACGGAGATTCTTCAGGTGCGACCACCATTCGGAGAGGTAAGTTGAGTTCTTGGAGACGAGGTAAGTACCCCAAAGGAGGGACCATGGGGCCGTGGGGCGCCTGGTGCAGGGATGTCTTTGGGTGTCAGGAAATCTTACCCTCGGCTGGTCGCGGTTGGAGGGGTCCCTGGTTCTGAGGCTGCAGACGTCGTCTGGGTCGTCAAGGAGGGTCTTTGGGCACTGGAATTCGCGTCCCAGTCGCCGATGGGACGTCCTCGTGGTCTTGGCTCACTCGGGCACGGGCCAGGGTCAGTGGGTGCAGAGTGGGCTGGATTTGCGGTTCCTGGATGGCACCAGGGGTATGGTTGTTGGAGCAGAGCCTCTGCTCAGGGGAGTCCCAGTCTTTGAGAGGGTCAAGGCAGGCAGGTCGTCCAGGGTTGCTGTCCACAGGAGTCGCTGGGATTTAGCAGGGGCAGGTTCCAGGGTCGACAGGCCGGTAGGGCTAGGTCCAAGTCAGTTGGTGTCGTACTGTTGTTAGCAGCTGCACAGTGGGTCTTCTTCTTCTTGATCTTCTTTCTTGTTCTCTTATCGGGATCTGAGGAACGAAGGTTCAAGGTGCCCCTAAATACTGAATTTAGGGGCATTACAGGTAGGGCAAGGTCAGGGACCAATAGGTCCCTGTCCTGGGGTGGGTACACCCCCAGTCTGATCCTCTCCTGTCAGAGGTGGGCCTCAGCCAGGCCTACCAGTGCTAGCGGTTCGCCCTTCTCTGCACAAGTCCTCAGACCAATAGGATAGAAGTTGACACAGAAACTGGAATATAAAACAAAGAGTTTATTAACCTCATGAGGTGGAACTACATTCACACAACACCCTTTGGTAATGTATGAAGTAGTGATGAAGCAAAGCTTTGCATATTTTGCGGCTTGCCGAAATCAAGAACCTCGTTTATGTGTAACAAGGTAACCCGTGTATGTTTTACTAACATTTATATTTAGTTTGGAGAAAGACCGTGAAGCTTGCACATGTGTTTTACTAAAATAATTACTCGTGTCCCCTAAAATGGCCGCTGCTTGTATTTTAGTTACTGCGCATGCGTCAGCCACACTCACGTGTCCTGACGCGTCTGCAGAAGTGGAGGGAAAGTTATGCGCATGCGTAATTCATAGCTGTGCTTATCATGTGGTACTGCTCGTGCCACTGCTCTTGTGTCCGTCTCAATGTAGCTAACATTTAATTGCATAAGTTTATTTCTTGATGATGAGTTAAAAGTACCAACCCTGTGATGTGTTTTTCATAATGACATTATTATGTATTAATTTGTTTTCGCTTACTTTTCATGTACCGCGGGAAATGGGGGTCTGAATGAGAGGAGAGCCATATTGGAGGTCCCTTCTGCGCCTGTGCGACATTCGGCAGCACGAGGGACCTTGGCTGATGGAACATAGCCAGCTGGCAGTGATGGGCGAGATGCTCCTGAGAAAGTCACCTCTGCCCTGCGAGAACAGCGAATGTGGCTTCTTATATGATACATTGTAATGTTGCGCTACTGTTAGCTCATGGGAACCCCAAACCCGTTAGGCGGTACCCAAATATGTAAATGAAGGCTTCAAATCGTGTATTGTGATTGGTGTGTTACCCAAACCCTACCTTAGGACCAATCGAAATTGAGGGATTCTGACACTTTGCAACATTGGGGGGTGGTACACTGTCCCCAAACTGTATATCTACCCTGGGTTCACCTAGTGAACCGTCCGACTTGTCTGGTTTAGCTGACCTGTCACTGACCCAACGCACTCAATAGGTGACTGAAGATACAGAGCGCTGCGGAGCACTCTGTCCGAATTTGACCATAGACTAAGGTTCTACTGAACCTTAAAGTGCTGGCAAAGCACTTAGCTGGGAGTTCGCTGACCCAATCGGGGTCTTGATCGATAGCTGCAGAGCGGGTGGAGCGCAGGCGTTGCTTCCGAACTGTGGGTTCCGGTCCTGTCCTGAAGAGGGTCCTGTCCTGAGGGTTTGCTGTCCTGTCCTGAGGGTCCTGTCCTGATTCCTATTCCGAGGGGATCCTGTCCTATCCTGGGTGTCCATTCTGCACCTGCTGTCCTTTGAGGGGTATCCTTCCTTGAGGGTTTCCTGTCCTTAACTGACCCGTGGCCAGGGTTTGGTTTCCACACCTTTTCTAGGTAAATATCACTCTGAACCTCTTGAAATTCTTGCACCTTCTGAATTTCTAACTTTTGCTTAAATAAAGTCAACATTGCATATGTTATATTTCCATGCCTTTCCGCAACTATTGAACAGTCATTTATAAATTTTGCAAAGTTATTCCTATGTCTTCTCATTTGTTAGAAATCATATTTTGCATAGCAGTGTGTCATTTCCTGATATGGTCTAGAACTTCGTTGCCTAGGTTGTTCAAAGGCCCTTTCACCTTAAGTGAAGCGTGTTATTCATTATAAGTTCTTCTATAGTCACACACACTTAGTCTATCACTGTCTAGATAATACTGACTTATATAGTATCTTTTCTCGTTACATTTTATTAGTACTTTGATGATTACTCTGTCATTATTTCTTTATGCATATGTGATTTACATTATCTTGATTATTGATTGCCTTGTTTTATTGTACCTCATGCAAGAAAATAATGAACTTTAGATAAACATTTTAAAACTTCCAGTTGTCCGTGGTCATTTAAACAGTATTTTGAATGTTATTGGTTGGGTTTGTATTTTGCTGCCTTTCCTTTACAGCTAGCTCCCTGATTCATTGTGGTCATTAGGCACCCGCATCGGTGGATGGTAAGTCGGGTGCACCGAAATTTGGTAGCAGGGAACACACACACATCAACCTGGTAGAGCTCGTGAAGTCACCTGATCGATGTATATGGTGATTTGAAAGTATATGGGCCCTGAAGCCGGAAACGGCGAAAACTGTTGGTCGGGTGGCCTCGCGCGCTCTATCAGTTTTCTGGTAGCTAGAGGATGGTTAGGGACTAGTTGAGAGTAAGGCAGGGACTAGTTAGGCTAGTTAAGTCGGAAGCTGCTAGTATATCGATGCTGCTACAAGAGTAGGCACTTCGGGAGGATTGATCACCCACTTGAAATGTTTGCTTTGAAAATTCATGAAATGTTTTAAACTGTTTTCTTACTGTTATATTGATATATGTATTAACCCATGCGTTCGTAATTGTTATATGTCGTCTGGAACTCCCCGGGGAATTGAAAGGGCAAGTGGTGAATAGAATCCATTGTCCTGAGGTCACAGGTTCGAGGAAAGTTAGGTGCAGGTTAGGATAACCGGGAAGCACTAACTAGGGTTTTCTGAATACATGTGTGAATAAATGACAGTAACGGGGTTCATTGGCAAAATTCCCATAGTGGCGTAACCTAGTAAGGGTCACATCGGAAGAGTAGCAGGTTCCTCGGAGCTAGCGTGAAAGCAGAGGGGTCCGCTGAGAAACCTTAAACTCGGAATATATCCCGGAAAGAAGTGGATGAGTTTAGGGGAATAACAGGTTCACCGATGCTAGAGTGAAGGGTAGGCGGAAGAGATCTGCCCGCAGCGCGTGAAAAGTAAATGGAAGTAGTTTACTTGCTGTAAAAGAATTCTTACTCTATCTAGACACTTGAGCACTGTGGCGAATGTGTATTTGTTGTAAAATAACCAAGCACTGAGCACTTTAAAAGAAAGAAAGTTTCCGTTACCTTGTGAAGGGAGGGAGTCAGTCGCGAAGCGCCTCTGACGTCACTCTGTGCCGCGCTGGGATTGGTAGAAGCAGCGGGCGGGTAGCGGAGCTGAAAATTGTAAAGGAGGGGTGAGCGCCAGAGCGTGGGAACTGTCTCACGAAGGGGCCGCGCACCCATTGGCGGAGCTTATTTTGTGTCGCGCACCCATTGGTTGCACGAATTTTCTGAAGAGTATTCTGATTGGAGGTAGTTTGTAAACAAAGTTAGCGCAGAAGTCGTATGTGGCACTCGCGGACTACAGAGACGCGACCTGATCCAAGGCATCTAGGGTTTGAAAGGGATCAGTGGAAGGCTAACAGATACGATATTATGTACGGAACCAAGAGAAAAATGTCCCTTGTAAATAAGGTGAAAAATTATTTTAAAACGGACAAACCGATTAAATCTAGGGAAGGTGTTCTTGTCCCAGCACCCAATACTCCCGCCTCATTCATGATGTTTGACCGAGGGTACAATACCTGTGTGTGGCTGGAGAATTGGGTGAAGTATACAAAAGATGACGGAGTATTGGCTTTTCCGTTAGATGGTACTTTCAATGGTAGAATCTTATTTAATTTAAGAACCCGAATGAATGAACTGCATCCCAGACCAAGACTAACGCAGTATGAGGCATTAGAGGAATGGGAGATTGAGGCTTTTGAAAGAGAAAGACCCCGAATGGACAAGGGTTTGACCAAGTGGTACCCCAGGCAGAAACAGGAGTCCAGGGATAAAAGGATGAAACAGTGGAGACAAAGCATGATTGTTGAGGGTCTGTTTCCCATGATGCCGGCATGTCATAACATTGGAGCGGGTGAGAAAAGTACTGAAAAATGTAAGCATTGGGGGGCCCTGGGGGATTCAGATGATGAACTAATAGATGACATCTGTACCAGAAGTCCGCCACCTTACAATGAGGGAACCCGACCTTCCAGTGTAGGAGATGTTCCCCGACGCCCCTTCCTAAAGGAAGAAGACAGGTCCCTGGGACTGGGAGGGGGTGGTCAAGTATTGCCCTATCCTGAAAAACCCGAACTGACGGAAACAAGGGACATATATCCCAAAGTGCCCGCAAGTCAGGAAGAAAAATATTCATGTACAAAAACCTTTTTTCCCAGACCCTTGTATGAAAGCGAAGAGAAACCCTCGAATTCAGGACTGCCTTTTGTTCAACCTCCATATAGGGAAGAGCGCAGGTCCTTTAATACTGGAACTTTATTCCCGAAACCAAATTATGGGGGAGGACCAAGTGAAACGCATCCTACTGCCCCGAGTTTTACTCCTCCATTGACCCCACAGATATTACATGACACAACTCTAAGAAGGGTACTAGTGGAAAAAGAGCAAGAGGCTCTAGCTAGACAAAGAACAGAAATAATTCAGAAAATTTCTCAGATAAATACCAGTCCTGAGGCATTGACTATTCCAGTAACTATTGGACCGGTGGTCCCGTTATACGGAAATGGTCAGGGAAATCCGATTACTCCAGTCATGACCCCAGTCATGGCAACCCCGAGACAGGAACCAATCATCATAGATGATCAGTCCAGTGAGTGCGAGTCTGAAGTTGCATTTTTGGAATTACCAAACAAACAGACTGTAAAGGGAACACAGCAGAGGTATAACCCTTTTAATACAAAAGAAATTAAATTAGAGACAGCAACAGGTACTAGGAATGTCTCTCTGGTAACTCCGGATGAAATTGAGAGTTGGAGTCGTGAATTAGAGAAGCAGACTCCGCAAACAAAGCCTTTAGACCTCTACAAGCTGAGGGTTGAAATAGAAGAATTAATGGCAGGAAATGTGGGGTTGGATCGATTGAATACCTACTCTGAAGAAGAATTGTCGTTCATATGTAAAAGCTTTACAAGGAACACCAGAGTGCTCCATGAAAAACTGACCGAAACAGCAGCTAGTATGGGGGTAGATATCTCAAAATCCAAGCCCTTACAGAAACCGTACAGAGCAGACTTCTCAGACAAAGATATAGAACATCTGAATGTGGCAGGGAAGAAGTTGCAGATTAAAGAATTAATGGGGGTACTGCAGAAATGGGGAGATGTGGAAAGATGGAGAAGCAGGTGGGCGAAAAAGAGGGAAGAGGTTCGCTCCCGACAAGTGACTCCCGAGTTTGCTTTAAGAGAGGTAGAAAAACCTGAGCAGTTATGCCCCATGCGCGAAGTTCCAGGGGGGAAATATGTGCATGTCCCCTGGTCTAGGCAGGATATTGTGTCCTTCACGAATGATTTTCCAAAATTAAGAGAGAAACCAGTTGACTGGTACCGGCAAGTGGAGAGGTTCGTGAAGGTACAGAAATGTCTGTGGAAAGACCTGGATGGGTTTTTCGACATTGTGGTTCCAGTAGATTTATGGACCCAGTGTAAAATAAACATAAATTGGCCCAGTGAAGAGTATCCCAGAAACAAGGAAACAGGGGAGCCATCAAAGGAAGTCATGCGAAAATATGAGCAGGTAATTCAGCACTTGAAAGAAAAGGTGCCCGCCAAGGAAACTGATTGGACAAAAATAGATAGAACAACACAGGAAAGGGACGAAACAGTGCACTCCTTCTATGAGAGGTTATTGCAGGTATTTAAAACATACAGTGGTATTGACAACATCGACCTGAAGGATATGACACACTTTATTTACAGGTTTGTAAATGGTTTAAGACCTGAAATTTGTCAGTGGATAAAAGACAATAAAATCTGTTGGCATACTAAGAAAATGGATGAGGTCCTGCGGTACGCTAAGTACTGTGAGGACGAGATGGCAGAAAAGAAAAAGGCCCTTAAGGAGAAGGTTATGTGGGCTCAGGTGAAGCTCGCAGAACAACAGGAAAAACAATTGAGTAACATGGTTAAAAATGCTGAGAACAAAAGTCCTGAGGGAGGGGGTGGAGGAAAGCCCCGGCCCAAATTTAGCAGGGAAGAGGCTATGAAAAAATTTCCCTGCCATCAGTGCGGCGAAATTGGACACTGGCGAAACGAGTGTCCCCAATTAGTCGATGTTAATGAGAAAACTCCTGATTTAATTCCACAGACGCAGAAAGAAAGACCAAGAAAGACTCAACCCCAGGTAAAAACAGTTCAGGTGCCTCGAGCACCCAAACAGGTATACAGGGGAAGACAGGCAGAAAATGAAGAGATAGAGGTTTGGGAAAGCGGGGAGAACAGAAATACAGCAACTTCGCAGTATCTGCTGAATGATACCTTCCTTTGTAATGATCAGGACTGACGGGGCCTGAGAGGGGAGGACGAGGAGTGCGTACTTGGCGCTTCCTTGCCGGTAGACCAGTCTGGACCATATATTGAAGGAAAGGTTGACGGAAATGATGTCACCTTTCTGTTGGACACTGGCGCTACCCGTTCTACTGTAAGAACAGTGGACGTTCCAAACCTACCCCTCTCGGGAGAAAATATCCAAGTAGTAGGTGTATCTAATCAATTGATTAGTACTCCTGTTACCGAACCAATGGAGATTTCAATTGGAAATTTTAAACAGATGCATAGATTTGTCGTCTGTGACACCAGTCCAGTAAATTTACTGGGACGTGATTTGCTGTGCAAAATGAACTGTACCATCTTTTGCACACCAAAAGGTGTTGAAATACAGACCCCAGATGAAGACGGCATTTATAAATTATTGTTGCTTAGACCTGACTCAGAAATTAAAAGATTGACCCTGCAGGACTTGCCCCAAGAACTACAGGAAGCCGTAAAGCCAGAGGTGTGGGATTTCACTGGAAAGGATGTGGGGTTGATGAAAGATGTGGACCCCATACAAATAGCCATCAAAGACAATGCAGTATATCCTAACACTAGGCCCTACCGAATGAATGCTGAGGTGAAAGCAGGTGTCACTCTGGAAATACAAAAATTATTGGAAGGAAACATCATACAGGAAGTGATGAGCAGCCCATGCAACTCACCGATTATGGGCATCAAAAAGCCTAGTGGCAAGTATAGGGTAGTGCAGGACCTGAGAAAGGTTAACAAAATTGTAGTTCCTTGCTGCCCTATTGTCCCAAACCCTGCAGTGATATTGTACCAGATTCCTTGGGATGCTGAATGGTTCACTGTGATTGATTTATGTCATGCATTCTTTTCGATACCCCTGCACCCCGACAGCAAATTTCTTTTCTCATTTGCCTTCGAGGGTCACGTGTATTGTTGGAACCGGGTCCCTCAAGGGTATACAGAGAGCCCCTCTATCTTTAATCAGATCTTGAAAAAATGTCTAGAGACTTTGATCTTACCTGGGAACTCTGTGTTAGTACAGTACATAGACGACCTTCTACTGGCGTCTAAAAGTCACAGGGACTGTGTAGTTGACACCATTGCCCTCCTAAATCATCTGTGTGAAAAAGGGCATAAAGTGGCCCCTGACAAACTACAGTTCTGTGCGAAATCAGTAAAATATCTAGGACACCAGATAGAAAAGGGTGTCAGAAAAGTCACATCAGAAAGAGTGAGAATAATTCAAAAGATGCAGTTGCCCCGTACTCAAAAAGAAGTCAGAATGTTCCTGGGTGTATTAGGGTACTGCAGGCAGTGGATTCTGGGATTTGCAGCTTTAGCCAGGCCCTTGATAAAAATGACCACGAGAGGAATGCCAGATGTTGTACAGTGGGACGATGAAAGTCTAATGGCTTTCACAAGATTGAAAAACTGTCTGTGTACAGCCCCTGCGTTGGGAATGCCAGATTATTCCAAAGAGTTTGCACTATTCTGTGACACTCGCGATAATTGCGCATTGTCAGTCCTGACTCAAGAACATGGCACAACCAGGAGGCCTGTGGCCTATTTCTCTGCCACACTGGACCCAGTAGCTGCTGGGTTACCAGGCTGTCTGAAAGCAGTAGCTGCTACCTGTGCAAGTTTGGAACAGAGTGAGTCCATTGTCATGGGACATCCTGTGACCGTGTATGTTTCACATGGAGTGGTAATCTTATTGACCAGAACTAAAACACAGTATCTCACCCCTAGTCGGCTGACTAAATACGAGAGGATTCTTGTGGGTGCAGCAAATGTGAGCATTGTTAGGTGCGGTATTCTGAACCCTGCCACCTTACTCCCCGACCCCTTGGAAATGGAAGGTGGGGATGATGATGAACATGATTGTATTGACCTAACAGAGTTCAGTACCAAACCACGCCCAGACATAAAAGAAGTACCATTGCCTGAGCATGATAAAGAACTATTTGTGGATGGTTCCTGTCTAAGACATGAATTAGGAGGCTTGAGTGCTGCTTATGCAGTAGTGTCTTTCACAAAAATTGAACAAGCAGGTTACCTATATAACATCAAGTCTGCACAAGTAGCCGAATTGATAGCCATGATAATGGCTTGCAAAATTGGGAAGGACTTACGCATAACAGTGTATACTGACAGTCAGTACTGTTATGGCGTTGTGCATGACTTTGGCCAATTATGGCTGCAGAGGGAATTCATGACTTCCTCAGGTACTCCCATTCGGAATGCAAAAGTTGTTCATGACCTTTTAGAGGCCATCCAGTTGCCCAAAGAACTGGCAGTGGTAAAATGTACTGCTCATCAAAGGAGCATGGACAGAGTATCTCTGGGAAACGATTATGCTGATCGAGTGGCTCAATGGTGTGCCAAAGATCGGTATATTGTAAATCCAAAACGAGGGGGGCCAGGAACCAGCTGCCAGCTTCAGGTGTTTGAGGAAGTGCCTACATGGGATGAGGTGAGAGAGTGGCAGGAGTCGGCTCCTTGGCAAGAAAGAGAAAAATGGAAGGAGGATGGCTGTAGACCGAGGCGTGTGGATGGTGTGATTTTGGGCCCAACTGGTATGCCGGTGTTACCCCGACACTTGCTTGGCACAATGGCAAGATTAATACATGAAGGATCACACATTGGTAGGGATGCCATGATTCTGGTATTTCAACAGACTTGGTACAGCAAGAAATTCAGGAAGGTAGCAGAGTCCCTCTGCCAGAGGTGCCTGTCATGTCAACAAATGAACCCAGGCAAAAGGACAATGGTGGAGCTGAGCAAGATTGGGAGATCAGGGGGTCCCTTTATAAAGATACAGATTGATTTCATCACCATGCCCCGTTGTGAAGGGAAACGATATGTCCTTGTCATTGTTTGCGTATTTTCAAAATGGGTAGAAGCGTACCCTACACCGCAAAATGACGCACTGACAGTAGCGAAGTGTTTACTAAAAGAACTGATACCTAGGTTCGGAATACCATGCATTATTGAATCAGATAAGGGTGGACATTTCCAGAATGACATACTGGCTGAACTCTGTAAGGCCTTTGGAATAAGGCAGAAACTCCATTGTGCATACCACCCAGAGGCTTCTGGAATAGTGGAACAAGTAAATGGAACTATCAAAAACAGACTAGCAAAGCTGACAGATGCTACTGGCATGAACTGGGTGAAGGCCCTGCCCCTGGTCCTGATGGGACTGAGAAGTGTTCCAGACCGCAAGACAGGCCTAAGTCCCCATGAAATCATTATGGGAAGAGTGATGAGACAAGCATGGGTGCCAGGAAGCAAACTGTTGAGTATTACTGATGATTTGGTGCTTGAATACTGCAGAAGATTGGGTGACCAAGTGCGTTCTATCTCTCGCCAGATTGGAGACGACGGCATCCTTAATCCAACGACTCCTCTCCACAACTTGGTTCCAGGAGACTGGGTCAAAATAAAGAAGCACACTCGATCAAGCTGTCTGGCACCAAGGTGGGGAAAGAAACGCCAAGTAATCCTGGTGACAACCACTGCAGTGAAAGTCGCAGGTGTTCCCCAGTGGATCCACGCCGGACACACCCAGAAGGTATTGCCAGACAAAGGATTTGAAGAACCAGGGCAACCAGCAGAGGACCCTGAAGAAGTCAGACCAGTAGCAACTGACAACGAGCAGCCCAGCACCAGTCAGGTTGCAGGAACAGCAGACGTTGGCCCAGGAGTAGTTGACTGCGAACTGCCAAGAACCCAGCCTGCTGAAGAGGTCCAGGAAACTGAGCCAGGAGTAGCTGAAGACGAGCTGCCAAGCATATGGCCAGAAGAATGGATACCGATGATTGATCTGACCGAAGATCCTATCAGAACAAGAGAACGACTTAGTGAAGGTAGAGAGTGGACTAGTCAGGAAAAGCAAGGCACAGGCGAAGATCCTCAGCCACTTGAGATTCAAATCAAAACTGAGGAAGGAGAAGGTCAGACAGGGACAGAGCACGTGATTGATACAGATCCAGTGAATAAGACTGAACAAATACCCGATACTGAACAAGTACCCGATACTGAACAAGTACCCGATACTGAACAAGTGCAGGATACAGAGCAAGTGTTTGATACTCCTCCGCTAACTCCTGATGTGGATAAGGGACAGACTAGACATAGAGTAATAGTTCGAGCAGAAGAAAATCAAGAGATCGAAGTGCTTGAACAGGATCAGATAGGGTTAGAAAAACGGGTTCAGGAAACAGAAACAGAAACAGAAACAGAGACAATTGAAAGCCAAAAACAAAATATTCCTGAACAAGGCCAGATTAGCAACCAGGCAGGAAAATTTGATGCTAGCCCTGGAACTAGTCAGATAAGGGAAGTAGAAGAAGAAAGTGGAGAAGAATTACCACAAGATAAAGAGAACAAGAGAATAAGAAAAGAAAGTGAAGTCCAAGTACCGACTAAGAGACTAAAGAAAAGAAACAACCTTGAGCCTAGGTTTGTAAAAAGACTGAGACTAAGGATAAAGACAGTGGAAGAAAAACGTGCAGAAGCAAGAAGAAGTGCTCGAATAGCAGAACAAGAAGAAGACTCTTCCAAAAGAAGGAGTGAGCGAATAAAAAGACAAAACAAAAAGTACAAGTCTCCTGAATGGACACTGGTTTTGGAAGAACTTGAAGATCTTGATATAACTGACGTAAGCGACGGAGAACCTGTCCCAGAGTACTCAGCTGAAGAGGAAGACGAGCCACCGTGAATTTGCACAAAGTAAGCTAGTTGTGTAAAAAAAGTAAAAAGGAGGGGTGAGAACACTCCTACTGAGCTAAAATGTCTGATTCAACAGTGAATGGTAGTCCTAGTTGCAGCCGTTTTAAGACGTGTTGCAAGGTGTGTATATGTAGTGTAGTAGTGCTGATAGTTATTTGGATAGGATTAACAATTTTCATTCCCTTTGCTGTAAGTAAAAATACTAACATTGTCCCTACTGAAGTTGTAAATACTGACAATGAGGAGCTGACAACACAGAGTGTAGAAAGACATGAGAGAGCATTGAGACAAACTAAACGAGACTTAGAAGCATCAGATGAGAAAGGACTACATTATCATGGAATGAAAAACAGGACACATTTGAATGTTTTCGCAAACTTGTTAATACATTATGTAGAGACTATGGAAATTGAAGATTGCTATGTCTGCATGAAGCTACCTACTTCGGTGGCTGAAGGCGTGACATACCATCATCTGCCATTAACATATGGAATTTCCTGTAGCATTTTAGCTAGTTTATTTTACAAAAGGGGACCGTTACAGTATTATTACTCTAACAATGACGTGATCTTTTCTGAACTGCCTATACGTGGGAACTTGAATCCTGTACATACCAAAACTGACACCATAAGATATATGGGAGACTACTTTCTGACTATAGGGAACATTGACATAGCAGACGCACACAGAGATAACTTGACTTGTTCTTTGCGTGAGCAGGAAAAGATGTTCCTGAACATGGCAGAGAAAAGGAGAATTAAAATTCAGAAGAAGGCTAATGACGAAAGTCAGAAAAAGCCAAAGTGGGCAGAAAACATGGAAGGCACCTCATCTGGTGGAGCGGGTCCTGCTCTGTTGCTGGATTTTGAAAAGAAAGGCAAGCTATGTCTTCACCGCGAGAAGACTAGCTATTATAATAATGTTTTCATTGGTTCCAGTGAATGCGAACATAATTACAAGGTAATTGGAGGTTGGGGTTTTAAAAATGGGTCAGAGCCTGTGTTTCCTGGAATTTATTATATTTGTGGGGACAAGGCTTATTTCAAATTGCCGGATCACTGGTATGGGAGCTGCTACTTTGGCATTGTTTTCCCGAAAATATACCATGTGAATGGAAAAGCTGGAAGCAATGAAGATACTAATGGCTTAGTGCGTAGTAAAAGAGAAAGTATAGGTGAAATTATGGGTAGTATTTTCAGTGCACTGATACCTGGAGTGGGAGTGGTTCTGAACACTCACAGAATTTGCAAATTGTCTACTATAGTAGATGTGCTGTCTACTGAAACAGCTCATGGATTTCTGCTGGTCAATACCGAAATGGTTGCGATCAGATCAATGGTTTTACAAAATCGACTTGCTCTTGACACCTTATTAGCGAAAGAGGGCGGAGTCTGCCGGATGTTGAAGGCGCAACATTGTTGCACTTATATTCCGGATAAAAGTGTACAGATCAAAAGATATGTGAAAAACATTACTAATTTGGCAAAGGAACTCAAACCACTCGAGGTTGATAGTGCCTGGAAGAGACTGGTAGATGGTCTCTCAAATGTAGGTCATTGGCTTGCTAGCATAGGTAAAAGCTTATTATTCAAAATTCTGATGCCAATTGGTATTATAGGTCTTATTATACTTTCCATTTTCTTATGCTGTAAATACCGCAAGCGCACCAAAAAGCACGAGGTAAATGCAAGAGGAGTGAAACGAAGTGTGGATGAGATTGAATTAGAAGAAGTGAATGATCAGATATACAAAAAGGTGAAAACTTCTCACCCTGCTAAAACTGAAAGAGAAAAGTTAGAGCGGTTGCTGGAAGAAATAGAACTTTATAAAGTGTGAAAGAAAGTTGGCATCTGGTTCCAGTATAATTTGTGATGATAGTAGATATCATCAAAGAGGGGATTGATGAAGCAAAGCTTTGCATATTTTGCGGCTTGCCGAAATCAAGAACCTCGTTTATGTGTAACAAGGTAACCCGTGTATGTTTTACTAACATTTATATTTAGTTTGGAGAAAGACCGTGAAGCTTGCACATGTGTTTTACTAAAATAATTACTCGTGTCCCCTAAAATGGCCGCTGCTTGTATTTTAGTTACTGCGCATGCGTCAGCCACACTCACGTGTCCTGACGCGTCTGCAGAAGTGGAGGGAAAGTTATGCGCATGCGTAATTCATAGCTGTGCTTATCATGTGGTACTGCTCGTGCCACTGCTCTTGTGTCCGTCTCAATGTAGCTAACATTTAATTGCATAAGTTTATTTCTTGATGATGAGTTAAAAGTACCAACCCTGTGATGTGTTTTTCATAATGACATTATTATGTATTAATTTGTTTTCGCTTACTTTTCATGTACCGCGGGAAATGGGGGTCTGAATGAGAGGAGAGCCATATTGGAGGTCCCTTCTGCGCCTGTGCGACATTCGGCAGCACGAGGGACCTTGGCTGATGGAACATAGCCAGCTGGCAGTGATGGGCGAGATGCTCCTGAGAAAGTCACCTCTGCCCTGCGAGAACAGCGAATGTGGCTTCTTATATGATACATTGTAATGTTGCGCTACTGTTAGCTCATGGGAACCCCAAACCCGTTAGGCGGTACCCAAATATGTAAATGAAGGCTTCAAATCGTGTATTGTGATTGGTGTGTTACCCAAACCCTACCTTAGGACCAATCGAAATTGAGGGATTCTGACACTTTGCAACATTGGGGGGTGGTACACTGTCCCCAAACTGTATATCTACCCTGGGTTCACCTAGTGAACCGTCCGACTTGTCTGGTTTAGCTGACCTGTCACTGACCCAACGCACTCAATAGGTGACTGAAGATACAGAGCGCTGCGGAGCACTCTGTCCGAATTTGACCATAGACTAAGGTTCTACTGAACCTTAAAGTGCTGGCAAAGCACTTAGCTGGGAGTTCGCTGACCCAATCGGGGTCTTGATCGATAGCTGCAGAGCGGGTGGAGCGCAGGCGTTGCTTCCGAACTGTGGGTTCCGGTCCTGTCCTGAAGAGGGTCCTGTCCTGAGGGTTTGCTGTCCTGTCCTGAGGGTCCTGTCCTGATTCCTATTCCGAGGGGATCCTGTCCTATCCTGGGTGTCCATTCTGCACCTGCTGTCCTTTGAGGGGTATCCTTCCTTGAGGGTTTCCTGTCCTTAACTGACCCGTGGCCAGGGTTTGGTTTCCACACCTTTTCTAGGTAAATATCACTCTGAACCTCTTGAAATTCTTGCACCTTCTGAATTTCTAACTTTTGCTTAAATAAAGTCAACATTGCATATGTTATATTTCCATGCCTTTCCGCAACTATTGAACAGTCATTTATAAATTTTGCAAAGTTATTCCTATGTCTTCTCATTTGTTAGAAATCATATTTTGCATAGCAGTGTGTCATTTCCTGATATGGTCTAGAACTTCGTTGCCTAGGTTGTTCAAAGGCCCTTTCACCTTAAGTGAAGCGTGTTATTCATTATAAGTTCTTCTATAGTCACACACACTTAGTCTATCACTGTCTAGATAATACTGACTTATATAGTATCTTTTCTCGTTACATTTTATTAGTACTTTGATGATTACTCTGTCATTATTTCTTTATGCATATGTGATTTACATTATCTTGATTATTGATTGCCTTGTTTTATTGTACCTCATGCAAGAAAATAATGAACTTTAGATAAACATTTTAAAACTTCCAGTTGTCCGTGGTCATTTAAACAGTATTTTGAATGTTATTGGTTGGGTTTGTATTTTGCTGCCTTTCCTTTACAGCTAGCTCCCTGATTCATTGTGGTCATTAGGCACCCGCATCGGTGGATGGTAAGTCGGGTGCACCGAAATTTGGTAGCAGGGAACACACACACATCAACCTGGTAGAGCTCGTGAAGTCACCTGATCGATGTATATGGTGATTTGAAAGTATATGGGCCCTGAAGCCGGAAACGGCGAAAACTGTTGGTCGGGTGGCCTCGCGCGCTCTATCAGTAGCACCCTGAATGGAAGGAGCGTGGTCCTTTTATACCCACACAGGGACTCAAAAGAAGGCGGTACAAGTACAAGAAGTAGGTTTTAGGTACATATAAGGTCATACAGAAAATGCAGAGTCAACAAGTGGGAGGAGCTAACAGTTGCTAATTCTGGTGAACACATGCTGACATTTACGGACTAACAGCAGCTGCATGGACAGCTGCAAGCTCAACTGAGCATGTGCAAAGCGGAAGAGGCTAAATATAACATGTCTCTAGGCAGATTTCAAGAGCAGACAACAGCAAGGTAGGACAGAGCACATGGCACGCACGTGGTAGCACATGGCAAACAAAATGGCTGCCAGAAATACAAAATGGATTCCACAAAACGGACAAGATAGCCTCTAAATACAGGATGGCTTCTGCTAATGCTAACCCAATTGCTTCCAAATCACAACAGACAGCCCTTTTAGCATTAGCTGAAGACATTCGCTCATCTGGGCTAATCTAGATATGCATCCTGTACATCGATGCTCATCAGTTCAGTGACCTCTTTATTTATTTGTTGGGCTTTCATTTCTGTAACATTTATTTTAGCAGGTGTACAATAAGTGATGCAAATAGAGCAAAGCATGGGACCACATTGTATACATATACAGCATGTAAATAGTATCACCAATAGTATACATAGCATAGTCAGTAGCTTCCAGCCCCAAGAAATAAAGAGTGTCCACAACCAGTTCGAAAAAGTCCATGTACCAGTCTCTGGGTGACTCTCCGCAGCAATCTTATGCAGTTTAGAGATTGCATCATATACTGAAGGCGAGTGATCCGGAATGAAAACACAATAGCTGCTGCCCATGATGCGACCTGCACCACCTCGATCAGCCAAAATCACATCAAGTACCATACGATTTTGAAGTGCTATAATCCTCGCCACTTGCAGCTCCTCTGTAATCTTCCCAAGTGCCATTGCGGTCTGATTGGTAACAGCTTCCACAACACGAGTCAATCGCCTTATCTTTCTACTGTTCAATGCAGCACCCACGAAGAAAAATAAGCCCAAATTAAAGTCGACATATTGTTGCAAAGCAGTGTCAGTTTGGTCAACTTCATCCATACTTATTGTCCTCTTATTTCTGTTTTTGGAAATGTCATTGTAAAGTTTAAAGTTACAGTGATACGATGCAGGTGCCAGAAACACAGGGGGCAAAAGAAAGGACACATAGCAGACCCCTGACCACCCAACAGGTAGTTAAGTAAGTAAGTATAAGCTTTATTCGATTTTATCAAGAAAATCATAAAAGCATACAGGTACAATTTATACACAAAAATGTAAAAAACAATTTGAACAAATTTAGAAAATAGTTAAAACATTTCTTTAAAATTTAAAATCTGCACGCGATCATTAAACAAAGAGTCTCATATTCCGCTGGTCAATACTGACATGTACTACTTAACACATTGAATTTCTAAATTTCATCACTGACTTCAAAAAGCAAGAAACAGCAAAGATAATATCCGCATCTTCTAAAAGCAATAATTTCAGATATGCAAGTTTACAAGTTCTTATCCCCCAGCGCTTAAGTAGTGGTAAAAGAAATAGTTTCCTGGGGCTAATATACAGATTACAAAAGAACATGATGTGAATATTGCTTTGTATTGAATGGTCGTCACATGGACATATTAGTTTCAGCGAGGTCCAGTCATTCTGTTTCGGTAGAGTGACCATGCGGAAGAAAATCCCTAGGCGCAGCCTAGTCAGGAGCATGCGAGGGTAGGGTGCTATTTCAATCCCAAGATACGATTGTAAGCCCTCAATAGGGGTGATTTGCTGATAACTTAGGATTGTACCTTTGAGTTTCTCCCTTTCCCATCTTGCACTTTCCAGATGTGTAATTAGTGATTTTTTAAGGGCCAGCCTAGTCATGCTTTGTAAACTCTCTGGGTCATCATAAAATTCAGGGTGTCCAATGTTAAAGAACATCGTTTGTACATGTCGCAGCCATTTGATTTTTGCTACACCATCCAGACCCATGCAGTCTTTAATGAGGTTTCTATTCAATTTGAACTCCTCGTTGGTCCAAATCTTATGCCAAAGCAGACATGGTGATATTTTTATGATGTCGCTAAGATATTTAACACCAGTCTCAATGTGGGTCATGAAAGTCGACGTGATTTTTGATACGCCCAGCAGATAACAAATGAAAATGTTCTCACAGATTTGTAAAGAGGACACATTCTCAAAGCCCCAGAGACCAGCGCCATACATGGCCGTGGATATGCACTTTGCCCGGTAGATCTGTATCATTTCTTCAATGGGTTTACCCCCAATTTTGCCTGCGAAGGTTCGTAAAGCACCTATGGCGCGAGTGAAAGCAAGTTTCCTTGCTGATACTGCATGTTTCCACCTTCCCCGCCTATCAAACACAATTCCCAGATAGCAAAATGTGTCTGTTATAGCAATCTTTTGCTGGTCCAGAAATATTGAACACGGGGGTCTATTGGTCTTTTGAGAGCAGGACATTGAAAAAGTTTTCGAAATGTTTACCTTCAGGTTTCTTTTACCCATATAAGATGAGAATTCCGTTACTGCTCTCTGCAAGCCTACTTTTGTCCTTGACATGATTGCCGCGTCGTCGGCATATAAAAGAATGGGTACGGGCCTACCATTGACAGCCGGATAATCGCTTGACAGGGTTAATAAACTCTCAGCAATAGAATTTATATAAAAGGTAAAAAGCAATGGCGCGAGTATGCAGCCTTGCCTCACTCCTCTATTTATGGCAAATTTTTGAGAACATTCCCCCTTAGTCCCGAACCTTACTCTGGCCCCTGCATCTCTGTATAATTCCTTTATGAATGTGAGAATTGTTGAGTCCACCCCAATGTCCTCCAACGTCGACCAAAGCAGCGCGTGATCCACGCAGTCAAATGCGGAGCTGAGGTCGACAAAGGTTACAAATAGGTCCCCTTTCTTAGCCTGCGTGTACTTAGAGACTAATAGGGACAAGTTTAGACATTGCTCAAGTGTCCCTAGTCCCTTCCGGAACCCATATTGGAACTCCGAGATGACCTTTTTCTCTTCTTCCCAGTGTTGTATTTTCTTGAGAAGTATCCTACCTGCGACTTTCATAAGTCCGTCCAATAACGATATTGGACGGTAGCAAGCAGGGTCGTCCCTATTCCCTTTTTTGAATATGGGGACCACGATCGCATCCGACCAGGTGGATACGAACCCGCATTTATTTCCCATGTTTAATACGTTTGTAAGCAAAGGGACCCAAAAATGCGGCTCAGATTTATAAACATCCACTGGGGTGTGGTCAGGGCCGGGGGCTTTACCTGAGGCACTTTCCCTAAGGGCCTCTTCAACTTCTGAGGTAGGAAATACCAATTCAATCGGGTAAGGAGATGCTGGAGAGACAATTAGCTGGTTACCCTGTGTTATACTATCTACAGGTGAAATCGCCCTACATGGGCTCGAGGCATTCCCCTGAATATTATTAGAATAGAGGTTACAGTAATGTTCTGCCCACAGCTCACCCGTAATAGCTACTTCCACAGAGTTATCTCTATCTCTTGAATTATAGACAGATCTTATAACTTTCCAAAAGGCATTGCTATCCTTATTCCTAGCGGCTTCCCCCAAGGCTTCCCAGGCCTCCTTCTTCAGTTTCGCCCTCTGCTGTTTAATAGCCAGCTTGTATTCTTGTCTCGCCTGGCGGATTTGGACCCTATTTTTTGGGTCAGCGGACAGAGCGTTCTTTAAATTTTTCAGTGTTGATGTACATCTAGAGTCAAACCACCCACGGGTATGCCTCCCATTATCCTTATAGTTCTTAGTAAGTGCATTTTTTATGTGACGCTGAATGTTAGAAAAAGCAGCCATAATGCTCTTTGGATCAGTATCTTCCTCTAGGCAGGCAAGAATGTCCGTGGGACAAGAGGATAGGAGATTTTGGAAGAAGGATGTTGGATTCATTTTCTCCCATTTAATTGCGTACCCGTTAGTCTTGGTTAGGGTAACCTCATATGGGTATGAAACCCTGCTCCGTTCGTGTGGTTTATCCCCCAGCAGTTTTACCCCGAAGGTGATGGGATAATGATCGCTCATAGGGTCATCCCCAATTTCCCAGTAGGTTATGAAATCGGGATGAGTTGGTGATATCAGCGCAAAATCAATTGTGGTTTTACAACCTCTTCCATTGTACGTTGGGACAAAGGGAACCGGGGGGGAGCATGCCTGGTTGATAAAAGTGAGGTCAAAGGTAAATATGACATTATTAGGGAGAGATCCCATGTTGGTGTATGAGAAGTGCAAGGGACCATCCTCCCCGAGATCTGAGAGGCCGCACAAACCTAGCTCACAAAACCGGCAGATGGTACAGTTGAAGTCACCCACCCACAACATTATGTGATCCCCTGTACCTTGTTATCTCAGTTTGTGGATATGATGGATCATAATGTTCATATTTGATTCCACTTCGCTAATTGGCAAGTTATTATAAAAGTTCACAAGAACCACCCTTTGCGAAGTGCCCCATTTAAATGATATAATTTGGAAATACTGACTGGAGTGAAAATCACAAACTTTTACATCCCCTACATTCGAGATATATGTACACAAGCCCCCTTTATTACGACCCTTGGCTGAAGGCACAGCAGGAGAGTGAAAGGTTCGATAGCCCAACATGTGGGCTTCCTCTGTAAACCAAGTTTCCTGAAGACAGAGGATGCCATACTTCTGAACAATCTCCAGCCAAGGTTTGTGGGTGATCTTACTACCAAGGCCTGCTACGTTCCAGGAAAGAAGAGAGTGCATTGGGTTTCTACATCCCTGGGGGTGAGGCCCTCCAGTCCCCTTTGTGCCTTTTAGATCTTGCGAATGTGCAGGCTCTTGCGAGTGTGCAGGCTCTACCGGTCGTGCAACCTGGGGAGTAAGATCTTGTTGTTTAGGGGGGCTTAAGTCTGGCCCAATGTGACTTGGAACTTGGGATCTAAGCATTAACTTTTCACTAGAATCAGTTTCCATTTGGGGGTTGTGGGCATTGGTAAAAATTGGAGCAACACTCATTCCCAGTCAATCCACCTGATCCAGGCACTCAAACCTATTCCTAGTGGGCGCTCCTTCCCACCAGTTGTTAATAGGTTGCCAACCATCCCCGTGTCCTTTCCGTCTTCGATTGCGAACTATTGACCAAGCCCCAGGTGGCTCGACAATCTGTTTTGGAGGGTAGAAAAAAGTAAGTGGTCTAATGACAATGGATTGGTCAGTATCACCTGGGCCCCATGAACTAATATATTGGGCTGTGTGGGGGTCTGCAAATGAAACCACTATACAGTCGCCAGGAATGGATTTATATGTAGGACCCACCCATGGCACTCTCCTAACTATTAGTACCCTACTCCTAAGAGCGTTAGGAAGCTGCCTATTGACATTAAGCCACTGAATCACCTTATTCCTTAGGGACCACTGGTTCTCCATGGAATGTGAGTCAAGTGCTGGTACACCAGCCAATACAACAACATAGGGTCCGGCGTCAGGCGGGAGATCAATGTAACCCCCACGAAAATTCTGTCGACCATGGTGCTGATTGGCTATAGATGCAATAGGAGGCATATTAATGTTATTGGGCTTATTGGCAGCCATAGGGACTGGTTTGGGTAAAGTCACGTCCTCAGGGCCTTTTGTCACTGGTATTGAGAGTTTTGATGAGGAGAGATCTAGAGCATTAAGCTTAGACCGGGGTTTGGGTATTGGGGTGGGTTTAGGTAAGGGTGGAGGAAAGACAGGGGGCACCGTTGCAGGGGCAGGGGGACTAACGTCAGTCACTGGGGCCGGATGGATACCATCATCACCATCCTGGTGAGTACCTTCAGCAATGCGAGGAAAACTTGCTTCCAGTTGCTTCAGGCTAAGAGTGGCCAGGGAGACTAAGGTCTTATCCATCTCTAAAAGATTGTTCTCGATGCGTGACAGTCTGAGTTCCAGCGGTGACAGTAACTGTTTTAATGTGACCCAAACTGTTTTGAGAAAATCTTCGTCATCACTCCTCTTGTCTCTGTCCCTCCCTGGCTTACTTTGCCCTCCCTCTGTAAGTTTCTCATCATATGTGGAAAAAGACCCTAAAGTCGGGTCCGGGAGTACATTAAGATTACTGTATTCATTACCCCCCCCTATTAGGTGGCTATCCAAATTTGTGGCTTCTATAATCTCCCCCGTGGTAGGTAGTGTTTGTCTATTATTAAAAAACTGCAACCTTGCGATTTTAGCTTTCTTGCGGGCGTAGGCAGACCTCGCATAGCTTTTCTTTATTTTTAGAGTTGGTCCCTCTTTATTTTTATTTTTCGCTACGGGAGGAGGAGGGTCGGATATTTTGGGCAAAGTAATGACAGTCCCAGGCCCAATGGGCACGATTCCCTCGGGGGTTTTAGGGGGCACAGCAATTGGAATGGGTATAGGCTCTGGTTGAAGAAAAACGGGAGCATGGTGAACATCGGCGTGAATTAACAGTGAGGGTGGGCAGGAAACATGTTGTGGCGAAACAGCAGACGCAATTTTCCCCAAAGAAGATTTTTTGGAATGGGCAAAGGTCTGTGAGAGCCTACGTGCAGCGTCAAGCTCTAATGACACCCTCTTTTGCATTTTTGTAATCTCAACATCAATTGCCAAGTTAGTCTTTACAATAAAATCATCCAATGTCCCGCTGGGCTTACTCAGCCCCATGGCAGTTTTACTGCGGCTACCCCGTGTGTTCATAGTGAGTATGAATCACGATACCAACAATGTACTTAATAATTGCAATAAGCAAGCTAGCAAACACAAACCAAGGGGGGTGGGCCAGGCCAGTCCTCTATGTCCTCGAACGGCCTCAAACGGCCCGCTCTTAGCCCGGTCTTCGCCCCGAGCTGCGTCCCGCGCTGCGGGAGGGATGAAGGAGGATATAGGGGGCGTGGAGGGCGGTGGGCGGGCCAGCAGGGAGAGCGGACCGGAAGCTGGAAGACGGTCTCGCAGGGACTCCTGGTTCCTGGAGTCCCTGCACGCTCGCAGCCCCGCTAGCGCCTCTCACCCGAAGCCGCCCTACAGCTGCTGTGCCTTTTCCGGTTTCCCCTGTGCCTCACGACGCGATGCGGCACCCGCGGAGCGGGTGCGGCGAGGTGTTGGCGGTGAAAGATGAGTGCCGCTGAAGTCCTGGTCAGGTGAGGGTAAAGTGTCCGTGCCAAAGTATTGCTGTAGTTGATAATATCCCTTATTTCCGCACACGAAGTAAGTATTATGTGAAGACGTAAAACTGCTGTTATTAGCACCTTCAATGGTCAGAATTGCAGTAAATTCACTACTCCCCACTGGAATTCTCCCAACACTACTAATACATAAGTCTGCTTGAGCTCTAGTCACAGAAATTACAAAAGGTCCATTGTTCTTTATAGTCCTCGTATTTGTGAAAACATGTGGGATGGAAATATTGTCAGGTTGGTACTCCTCCCATTCCCATTTAGTTCCTCTAGCTTGAGGGTAACCATTCTAATCAGGATAACACTCTTTATTAAGGTGATAATTGATTTGTCCCACTGTCATCTCTGTAATATTGGCCCTTTCAGAGGCAAACAAAAGCGCAAACCAGGATTGACAAGAACCATTATGTGAAAAAGGAAGAGGAATGAAAGGTGTTCCTTTTGGTGTGCAGGTATCATCCCATACAGCTAACAGTTGGTAGTATTCGTGGCATTATGAGTATGATGCAACATTTGGATGAACGTATTGTTTAGGTAGGATTGTCGATGCTTCTGCTCATGGTAGGGAAGTGTAAAGTAGTGGTGCTCAACTGGTACTGGAGTAGTGGCGATCAAAAGCTCTCGAACAGGAGCCAATTTCTCAACATACCATGTAATTGCTGCCATAACCATCATAGCACCAACACACCCTGCAGCACAAATGATTTTCTTACTGCAGATCTTAGCAACTTTTGATCTTTCAGCAGACATGATTATTTCGTCATTCAAAAAATCATTTGTTGGAGCTCTTATCCCTGGGCAGCCGTTGATTTCTTCACCGAGGGTCAAGACGGGTGTCACTTTGCAGGACTAATCCCCCCCTTGCCACATCGGCACTCAGATTCACCAACCCAGGGCGGTAGCTCAACCAGTCCTTTTCAACAATGCAGGCTCTTTCCTTGGTCTCAGTGGTATCGTGATGCTCCAGAAATCGTGTGGTCCGGGAAGACTTCCTCAGATTCGTCAGGTGGGATGGCTTGGTTTTTCTCCGTATCCAGAATCTGTTGATGGTCGGTCAGCACAGCAGGTTCCACCAAGGTAGGCGAGACACGCTTGCAGTGTGTGCTATGGATCCAGTTCTTTCTGTTCGTCACTCAAACTGCTGTCCTCGTAGCCCAAAGCACTTGCTCTGGACCTCGCCACCTCGGTTCTAAGCTGTTCGACCTCTTGAAAATTCTGACCATAACCTGGTCGGAGATCATGGGCCTCACCTGTAGATCTGTCAGAAAGAGCTTCTCGAACCTGTTGATGAATAGAGATCAAACTGTCGGTTAACTGTGCCAAATAATCATTCATCAGAACACAAGGTACATCATGTATGGGGCGTTACTTAGGAACTCCCCAAATGTTCATCGGTCTCCCAAATACCACTTCATATGGTGTAAGCCCAGATGGTGAATGTGGCACCGATCTTATGGACAACAATGCCAAAGGTAGTGCATCTGGCCACTTCAAAGACGTGGAAGCCAGTATTTTCGCTAATTTCAGCTTCAGTGTAGCGTTGTACCTCTCCACTAATCCTGCTGATTGCGGGTGGAAGACTGCATGGAATTTCTGTTTGATCCCTAATCCTTTCAGGACATGCTCAACAACTTGCCCAATAAAATGAGGTCCGTTGTAACTCCACAAAAGTTTACAAACACCATATCTAGGGAAAAACTCCTTTAGAAGCACCTTCGCTGTAGTGAGAGCTGTATTATCCTTTGTAGAGAATGCCTCTATCCATTTACTGAAGGCACATACCACCACTAGGACCTACTTTAAGTTAATGCAGCGTTCAAGTTGGATGTAATCAATCTGCAAAACTTCAAAAGGTGCAGTCGGTGTCGCAAACCCTCCTTTAGGAGTTCGTGTCCCTTTACTAGGATTATACTGCCAACAGATCAAACAGGACTGTACTACTCTCTTAGCTGTGCTGGCAATTTCAGGATGCTCCCAAACTCGCGTAAGCAATTTCGTTATTGCAGAAGCTCCAACATTTGCCGGCCCATGTGCCATCTGAACCATAGGCTGTAAATAAGCTATGGGCAATTTCCATTTATCCATCTCTTTTTTGCGCCAACAGCCCTCATCATCCAATATTTCCTCTTTAGCCCATTGCTCAAGTTCTTCCACAGAAGCAGATTTCTGTATGTCTAGCACTTCTTGCCTAGCATCATGCCAACGCTCAGCTTGTGATTTTACTACATACATAGATGTAGTGCTTCGTTGCATCGCAGTCTCACGAGCTATGCGATCTGCAAAGGCATTACCTTGTCCTGTCTTATCAGTTACTTTCTTGTGTGTGCTACACTTAACAATAGCTATTTTCTTTGGGTATGTCAATGCAGTTAGAAGATTATGCACTAGTTCTCCATGCATTAGCTGCATCCCGTGGGATGTAAGAAAGCCTCTTTCCTTCCAAAGTAGGCCAAAATCATGGGCCACTCCAAAAGCATAGCGGCTATCTGTATAGATGTTCACACACAAATCAGTGCTAAGTTCACACGCTCGTGTCGAAGCTATTAGCTCAGCTGCTTGACCTGACTTCTGAGGTATACGAGCTGTCTCACTACGGTCTCAAGTTTCGTAATTGCATCTGCAGCTGAGGTCGTGCCATCTGGTAACTTCAAGCAGGACCCATCAACCCACAGTTCCCCATCTACATCTGAAAGGGGCGTATCTTGCAATCGACGCAAACCTTTGTCTGTTCCTCAGTAAGAAATATACAATCATGAGACTCCTTTGACTGAGACTGAGTCACAGGATATGGCCACAAAGTAGCTGGGTTTAAAGTTGCACACCTCTTCAAGGTAATGTGGGGAGCCAAAAGTGTCAATTCGAATCCTGTCAGGCGAGCACTAGTTAAATGTTGAGATTTGGTCTGATTCAAAAAGGCATCTACTGCATGGGGTACTAGCACCAACAGTTTATGTGACAAAACTATCCCTTCACTCTGACGTATGTACACAGCTGTTGCTGCAACTGAACGAAAGCACCCAGGCAATGCACGAGCAACAGGATCAAGAACCGCTGAAAAATATGCACAGAGACGCTGCTTGTCACCGTGTGTCTGTACTAAAACTGACAATGCACACCCATCTTTCTCGTGTACATAGTGTGTAAAAGCCTTTGTATAATCTGGGGTGCCTAACACTGGTGCGGAACAAAGAGCTTGTTGTAACTGTCGAAAAGCATTCTGACATTCATCTGTCCATGGAAGGGGCATTGGAGTGTCTTTAGTCAAAAGTGCTAGCAGGGGTTTAACAATGTGTGAAAAACCCAATATCCATTGCCTGCAGAATGAAGTCCAACCAATGAATGCACGGACATCTTTCTGGGTGGAAGGTACTGGTGTGTCTAAAATTGGTTGTATGCGATCTGGTGTAAGTGCACGAACCTCTTTAGACAGAAGTTGACCTAAATAGGTGATCTTCGGTCTACAATATTGCAATTTCTTCCGTGACACTTTATGGTTGTGTGTAGCAAGAAAAGACAGTAGAGACAAAGTACATTTTTCACACTGCTCAGGCGTATCGGCTGCCAACAAGATATCATCGACGTATTGTATGAGAGCCACTCCTTCAAAGTAAAAGAGTCAAGTTGTCGTTTCAGGGCTTGACTATAAATGCTCGGACTCTCAGGGTACCCTTGAGGAATTCTACAAAATCTGTACAATCTATTATTCAAAGTGAAACCGAAGAAATATCGGCTATCAGAATGAATAGGAATCGAGAAGAAAGCATTCTTCAAATCAAACACCGAAAATGTACTTGCTTTTGGAGGTACTAGGTTAAGCAATGTTGTTATATCCGAAACCACAGGGAACTGCGGTACTACAATCTTGTTGACTTCTCGCAAATCAATGATGAATCTGTAAATCCTAGTGTCAGTATCTTTTTTCAAAATGGGAAGGATAGGACTGTTACACACATTATAGGGAACTTCTTCTACAACCCCCACTTTAATCAAATCATGAACAATACGTATAGGTGCTTCTTCTCCTTCTCGAGAAATTTTATATTGAGGTAATCGTGTAATTGAAGCACCCTCCTTGACACTAATATGCACTGGCGGAATAACCATTTGCCCTACATCGGTGTCTGAAGTAGCCCACAAAGTACTAGGGAGTGAAGCTAATGCAATGTCCTCTTTAGCAATACAGGATCTCTCCATCACAGGGTAGTTGTCATTCAAAATATCCCGTACTCCTTCGGGAGAACATCGTATCGTAGCCCTGAAATATTTAAGCATATCAAGACCCACAATATTATCTGGTGTGTTTGGAGAAAGCAAAAATGGACATGGAGCAGTAAACTTATCAACATGAAATGTAAGTGGTTGTGATAGTGGGCTAAGGGAAGGTGTTCCATCGAAACCTATCGATGTAATAGTTAAGCCAGACAGGGAAGCCCTTGGAAGCAAGTGTTTAGATAAGGCGCTACGAGTAGCTCCTGAATCAACCAGAAACTGATCAGTAGAACCCAAAACATGTGCTGTAACATAGGGACCCTTCTTATCTACTGGAACTTCAACTGATTTCTTACCCCATCCTAGGCAATCCTATGCATAAACTGAATCTTTGAAATCGGATGGCACATAATCGGACATTTGATATTGATTTCGTCTGTCAAAACCATTAAACCCATCCTGTCCATGCATGTTAGAATCAAACCTAGCACGATCATCCGTGCTTCCTCTTGACCCTGAATATCCTGAACAATTCCGCATTTGTCCCCGACCACGTGGATACTGCTGAGCACATAGTGCCGGACAATCAGAATCCCAATGTCCAAATTTCTTGCAATACGCACACTGATCAACAGACAAATTCGAACGAGTATAAGAGGAAAAGGACGAACCATAAGATCCACGTCCACCTATATCATTGCCTCTAGAAGGCGAACCATAAGCCTGAGCCAACATAACCTTTGTTTTTAATTCTTTAGTCTTTTTATCCTCATTGCCTTTCGCTTCTAATTCCAGTTATCCGTAATACTGAGCCATAGTTAAAAGAGAAACCGGAGAAGAGGTAGTCCATGAACTCTCGCTGGCCTTTAGGCGACTAGCTATTTCTGGCAACATGTTTGCGACATATTTATCGACGAACAGATGCCTGCCCTGTCATCGGTCAATGACTGGCCACTAAATTTGTGTAATGCTTCTTCAAAGTGCGTGAAGAAGTCAGAAACCGATTAATCTGTCTTTTGCTTACAAGACGCTAATACAGTCCAATCTATCTTCTTAGGGGGAATAATCGTCTTTAACTTTACTATAATAGCTGCGGGAAGACCTCAAATTAACTGACACAGTTTCTGCGCAGGTTCTCTTTCTTCATCGAATTTTTCTAAATCTTTCCGTAATGCCCCAAAAGTCGCACGATCATCAACTTTACGCACAGTTCTCCACATATCAGGGGGAAATAGCAAACCGAAAACAGGTCAATATCGGGCAGAGTCATAGTACAAGAGCTAATAGCACCCTCAACTTCCTCATAAAAGGCTGCCGGATTCTTTCGTGGATCAGGTTATGCTGTTTTACCTGTAAATGACGCTCCCTATTTTCTCTCTCTTTAAGTTCTTTCATTTCTTTATTTTTCATTTCCAATGCTTTGCATGAATGTTCTTACGATGTTCTTTTTCAATCAAGGCTTGCTCACGCTTCATTCGCTCACACACTTCTTTCTCCCAAATTCGTACTCAGTCAAACATGTCTTGTCTAGCCTTTCGCTTAAACATTCGTTGTTCCACATACGGAATCTTTTGCAAATCAAATGACCCATGCATGGGCCAACGCAACTCGGATCCTTACGAGTATATTTATTCCATAACGTGCTGTACATAATAGAAGAAATACCATATTTAAGGGGGGCGCTAGAGGGCGCACTGCGGTATGGCTGGCTAGCGAGTCAGCTCCGCCGGGCGGTCGCACTTCTACCGACTCCTGACCCCCTAAAACCCCACCAACACAAGCGCTGAGCAAAGATTTGTGCGTCGGAATGTGGGGCTGACCTCTCCTGACACGGTGACTCGGCCTGCGCTGCGAGAAACAGACGTTACAGCTACAAAACCGGAGCCCTCGCGGACGCTGCTCAAAATGGCCGCTCCGGAGGCTCATGGACCCGGAGCGATTGCCAGCACCTAGCGTGCCTGGACTGAAGCTGACACTCGGCGCGGCTTGGTGTATGGCTGTCTGACGACACCTGGGGCTCGGCGGGGCCCATGCAGGTCCCCAGAACTTAGCGCACCTCCAAATCGGCGTGCGTTCCACTGTGGGCAAGATGGCGGCGCCCGTGGAACGCACAACACTAGCGGCGGCACCGGTCGATCAGGCCGGTCGGAGCCCCTCGAAGACCAGCGGTGCCACTCGCACATGAGGGAGAGCAGCAGCATTTGAATCCTCATCAGCAGTAGGCGCCTGTAGAGCGCTCGGCCAGCGAGGCCCCCACACGAGGACACGCAGTGAGTACCGTGCACGCCTCAGCTGCCAGCAGGAGATATATGCAACGTGCAGAGGCACCTAACTTTCACAAGCGCTATATCTAGCCCCCACGAGAGTCATGAGGCTGACTGCGCATTGCCCAGGAGGTGAGGGGTATGCATGGAGCATGCACATATGAGGGACGGACCCCATAACTTTGCCACGCACGTCAGGTCTGCACACCTGATCTGAGGGGAGGCCCCCCAACGCATTGCAGCCACTATAATAGCGCCGTTTGGAGCCCTGAGCGGACGGCCCTGCACGGAGACGATCGGCCATATTTCCAAAGCACGTGGCTGGCTAATGACTGCACGTAAAGCTCGGTGGGGGGCTGCAGCGAAAACACACCGCGTCAACTCCACGGCCGGTGGGACAACGGCTAGCAGCCCCAGATTGTCGTCGGCACAAACTACGCCAAAGCAGCAGATTGACATGGGGAAACCAGACAGGCAACAAACTAAGCTCCAATTTGAAGCGCGGAAGCAAGATAAAATGGCCACGACAGACCAAGAGGCGGAAGGGGGCCAGGAACAATCGGGCGCCACGGGCATGGAATCAGTGCTACGGGCGATTCAGAAGAGCCTGCAGGAAATGAATGGGAAACTGGACAACGTGGTGCAAAGAGTGGACAACATGACGGCGAAAATTGAACAGCACGACGGGCGTATAACGGAAGCCGAACAACGAATCTCGCAAGTGGAGGATGACCATCAGGCCATGTCCAGGTCCTGCGGAGGCCTGGAAAAGACAGTGGAAAGCTTGCGCGCCAAGGTGGAGGACCAGGAAGCCAGGTCCAGGCGCAACAACGTCCGGATTTCGGGCTTGCCGGAATCCACAAACACAGGGAGGATGGAGACTTATATAGAATCATTGGTGAAAGAGGTATTTGGTTCTGAGAAACTGTCTTCCGTGTTCCTGGTCGAACGGGCACACCGTTCACTTGCGCCTGTGCCGAAACCTGGTGCCGCCCCACGCATGGTCATAGCCCGCTTACTCAACTACCGAGACCGCGACACGATACTTAGGTTGGCCAGAGAAATGGGTAAGGTCACTCATCAAGGTAACACGCTAGAGTTCTATCCAGATCATACCATGGCGGTGCAACTGGCTCGGAAGGAATTCGCTCCAGTTAAAAAGAAGCTGAGAGAACTCGGACAAGAATATGCGATGTTATACCCGGCGAAACTCAAAATCTTCACTGGCGGGAAACCGGTCATACTACCAACAGTACAGGCGGCGCAGGAATACGTTCGGCAACAACTGAAAAGGCGCAAGCAGCAAGATCGAAGTGCGGACACGAGCGATGTGGAATGACTGACCCAAACTGTGGACGCACGGAACTGAATTTCGGTGCCCATCTGTGCGGCGCAGGCGATGGACACTGCATTCGTGAGCGAATGTTCACACACCCCTAGGCATTTGTGATTGTAGCGGATGGTGACCTGGCGTGGCACTTACGAACTCACTGTAAGTATGGACCTTAATGGAGCTGTGCCGCGGCAGAGTCAGCATGACTGTGAGTATCTCTGAAATAGAGGGCATAGGGGTTTCTTGTTATTTGCTACTCGGCTATGAAGATTGCGTGGTCACGAACTAGTGCCTGCCACCCTGGTAAAAAGTATGGCTTACATAGCTCAACTGACAGAAGGCACATTGTCCATACCATGGCTCAGTCTGGTGGCTACGCAGCTGTAACTAATAGTGGGGGAATTGGCGTACTGACATCATGCCACTTTGGCGGCCCTGCTTATGCTGGAGGAGGTGAGGGGTTGGGGGAACTAGAGCACGTGTATTACATTACAGCATGGATTTGCGACCGTCCACGTCCACTATGTGGATGGTGACGTGCGAACCTGGTGATACCCCCGAGTGGGTGTACCCCGCTAAGAATTTGACATTACAGTTAAAGGTTGTTAAGGGATGGCTTTGGCAAAGTTCGGGGGCTAAAGTGGGTGGGGGGAGGGTGGGAATTTCTGAATATTTCCAACTGCAATTTCTGTGTCTGAGACGCATGGCGAACTCCTTAGTTGTGTATTATGATGTGAGAGATGTCTATGTACAGAGCGTACCTACGTCGATGCCGGTAACTGTAAAATGTTTACGTCAACACGCACTGAACAGACAGAGTTATAAATGTAAGGTATACACCATTGATATCCAAGTTCACACCCATGACAGGTACTAACACGCTCAAATTTCTAACGTGGAATGTAAGGGGGCTAGGCGACCCGAAAAAGATCAGGCGACTCTTTGCTTATTTTGACAGGGTACAAGTTAGCATTGTGTTTTTACAGGAAACGCACTTAGCGCGAGACAGTACTTCCACACTAGGCGCTAAATGGGCTGAGTCTGTCACCAACTCGAACTTCTCGTCATACTCTAGAGGGGTGAGCATATTAATCAGAAAGGGAACGGGTTTTGAGATCACGAGCATACATAGGGACTCAGAAGGGAGGACCGTCATAATAGCTGGAGTGGTAAGGCGGCAGAAGATACTATTAGTAAACACATATGGGCCTAATGTGGATGACCCGGAATTTTTCAGACAGGTATGGCACACTATCGTCGACATGCAGACAACTCACGTAATTTGGGGTGGGGATTTCAATGTCACCCTACAGGATACTCTGGATAGGGCAACACATACGCTGGAACAGCACGGCAAAGCGCGGTTGATGCTGCGAGACACCATGGAAGACCTAAACATGGTAGATTTATGGAGGACACGCAACCCAGTAACGACTATAGCGACACATATAAATGCAGCGAACAATAGTTGGTCTAGGCTAGACTACTGGCTGGGCACGCAGGAGATACTTTCGTGGGTTAGGGACATAACTCACCTACCACGAACACTTTCGGATCATGGTCCAGTACTATTAGACATCGCTATACCATACTATGACCCACCACCTTTTACCTGGCGTTTCAACGCGGCTGCACTGCAAGACCCCATATATGTTGAAACCATACACAAGGCTATAATAGATTACTTCGATCTCAACGCCCCAACTACTGAAGACCCTGGTCTGCTATGGGAGGCCTTTAAGGCCACGATACGGGGGATCTGTATCAGCACCACCTCTGGCATCCTCAAAGATATCAGACGACAACTGCACACACGAGAACAGGCTATACAAACCTTGGAACAAACGTACACCCGGACGGGCGACGCTGCTGTTTTGGGGGAAATTAAAGCGCTCCTGACTGAATACGATGAGTTCGCGACGGACGAACTGAAGTATGTGTCAAAGCGTGCGACAGCAAGGAGGTATGGGGAAGGAGGGAGGCCTGGTAGGGAATTGGCCGCAAAAATATGCGCGGGTAGAGCCCCACAAAACATAACGTCCATTAGCACGGACACAGGGGAGGTGATCACGGACACCAAGGGGATATTAACTGAATTTATGAAAACTTACGAGGCACTTTACACAGCGCGTCCATCACCGACACAGGGTGATTTACTACACTACATGGAAGATATAGAGCTGGCGTGGCTAGCTGAAGGGCACAGGAAATATCTAGAACGCCCGGTAACAGTGGAAGAAGTGGCTGATACCATTCGGAGATTACCAAATAACAAAGCACCTGGGCCGGACGGCTTTGCCACGGAATTCTATAAAAAGTACGCTGATACACTTGCACCATACTTGGTGCGGCTGTACGGGGCGGCACATGAAGCTCAGACGCTACCGGCGTCCATGAGAGAAGCACTGCTCGTGGCGTTGTTGAAACCGGGTAAAGAGGTAGATAAATGCGACTCATATCGCCCTCTTTCATTATTGAATGTGGACACTAAAATCATAGCTAGTTTACTAGCGGACAGGTTGAAACCCCTTATGCCTTTGCTGATCAGGCCAGACCAATCTGGTTTTATCCCCGACAGAGCGACTACACATAACACTCGTACATTGTTCGCATTGGCCCATTATTTAACACCGGAAACGAAGGCGGTGGCTGTGTTACTGGACGCAGCAAAAGCATTTGACACAATCGGCTGGCCCTTTATCCAAGCAGTACTGGTGCGTATGGGGTTTCCGCAGATTTTTCTGGGTTGGATAACGATGTTATATTCAAACTTGACAGCACGCATCAGAGTGAACAGGTACATATCAGAGCCCATTCCAATATGCAGAGGTACTCGACAGGGGTGCCCGCTCTCGCCGATGCTATTCGCGTTGGTGCTGGAGCCGCTGGCATGTAAGATCCGGCAGCATCACCACTATTCAGCGATACAAATGCCCTCCAGACCCATACATATCTCACTGTACGCAGACGACATGGTGCTGTATGTTAAGAATCCTGAACAGCACCTTAATCCACTCCTGAGAGAGTACATTAGGTTTGGCCTACAATCCGGGTTGCAGATTAACTGGGATAAATCTCTAGTTCTGTCCTTAACGGACAGCACCTGCCCGACCAAACTAGACTATCCTTTAAAATGGCAGGAGGAACCTACGAAATATCTGGGTGTATGGTTCCACAGGGACCCGGAATTGGTGGTAAGGACGAACTACGGGCAGACCATATCGTCGCTAGAGGACAAGGTTAAGAGATGGAACAGACTTCCCCTATCGTTGGCAGACAGGGCGGCCATTGTAAAAATGGTGCTTCTACCGAAGTTCTTGTACTTGTTTAATAATATCCCAATCAAACCGCCCGCAGCCGTATTCCGTAATATTAACACACTGGTCCTTAATTTGTTGTGGGCGGGGAAACAAGCGAGGATGGAATTACGTACCATGACGCTGCCATATACTAAGGGGGGCTTCAGGGTGCCGGACTTTTATTTATATTACTTATGCGCGCAAGCGCAATACGCGCATTACTGGTTCCACGAGGTGCCCTTCTTGACACATGTGGCCGTAGAGGCGGGTGACACTGACCCTATCCCACTAGCCAACATATTGACACATAAACGCACTAAACTACATGAACGTGACATAAATCCAGTTAATACCACGGCTGAGGCATGGCGGCTGATAGGCAAGGCAACACACAGCTTACCACTGTATGCACCGACACTTCCTCTGGCACATCACCCAGCTCTTTCGGTAACGCAGGAGCGGGTCGGCATAGATCTGTTCAAGCGGGCGGGACTAGACACTCTTGGGGACCTATACGATGGCGGGGTCTTCCTAACACTGGACAAGCTAAACTACATCACAAACCCGACTCCATTGTTCAGTTTCAACTATTATAGACTACAAAGAGCGCTTAGGGAACACTACCCGACACATCCGGAGGAACCTCCCACACTCGCGCCCCTACAACTACTCCTAACTACACCGACAGCGTCTCATCTAGTATCCAAACTGTATGCAACTGTACAAGAGGCGGTGGGGGCGAATACTCACAAGGCTAGGGACAGATGGAGCGCTGGACTAGCAGAACCTCTCACTGACTTGGAATGGGATTCCTCCTGTGCGCTCACTGGTATGTTGACCCCTAACGGGAACTTGAAAATAATACATTACAAGTATTTGCATCAGGTATACCACACGCCTCAGAGATTACATAGATATGGTTTGCGAGATGATTCACAATGTTGTAGGTGTAAGCAAGATGATGCGGACTTCATGCATCTAGCGTGGCACTGCCGCAAAGTGGCGGGGTTTTGGGAAGGCGTCATGCGGGTCCTGAACGAGATGCTGGGGACCTCTATGCTGTGTGATGCGAAAATCTGTTTGTTGGGCATTATCCCGCAACTTAGAGCATTGAAACGCAAATTTTGTGCTATAGCGCTTTTACTGGCTAAGAGAAGGGTGTCTATGCACTGGAATGGCAGAAGGGCCCCTGAGATGAAGCACTGGATGAGAGATATGGTGTATTGTCGAGACACGCTCGCAACGTATGAAGAAGAGCTGCCAGGTGGCTCTAGGCCCAAGGATTATTGGGGATACTTGCGGGTATATTTACTGGCACATGATGGTTCTGGATCGGTGACGGAGATAGAGGGACCTACAGATACGACACTGACAACTCAGAGTGAACAAGTTTCGTAATAATGACACTGAGGAGGGAGGATGCTGTGACACAGAAGGATTATAGCAGAAGGTGAACTAAAAGTTGGGGACTACATTGTTTGGTTTTGTTTCAGTTACGGTACAAGATAAGAAAAAAACTTTGAAAATGTAAGATTACTGATTTATAAGTGAGCGAATACAGCACTGATATACATGTGGGTGCTATCAGTCATTACGCCGCCGGTCCGCTGGATGTCGGCTGATGGGCCGTGTAACACTAATGCCAATGATTTTGATTTTTGAGTGCGGATAGCCGGCCATTTATGGATGTAGGCATATGCACTGTATATGTTTACCCTTTTTTTTTTCTGTTTGTAAGCAACATGAAGTGCATCAATCCTCTTACCTCAATAAACAAATAAAAAAAATAAAAAAATACCATATTTAATATACATGTCCTTATTAGGCGTCCCCTCCGGGGGGGCCGGTTGTGCTTCATCGAGTCTCAAATTGGTACACATCCTACGAAGTGTGCTAGAAACAGGCATGCCAAAAATAGTGCAGAATATGCAGTATTATAACCAAAGTAGCACTTATGGTACTCTAGTACGTTGTGCCGTGCAAATCAATTCAAAACAGAGAAAATTCTCCTCATTATCTGCCTATAGAAATTGCAATTCATATATCAATCCCATACAAATCCAAGTTGGCCAACACAATTACAAAGCCCCAGCAAGCGACGCAAAAACAACCTTACCAATCCCAGGCATCAAAACCAACAGCAAGTGTTGCATCAAAACAACGCTTACCAATCACTTGGTGTCCAGATTCCAACTGCCAAGTTCTTAAATCCACCAAATGGTCACTGCACCGCGAATCAACAGAAGAGATCTTAGTCGAGGACCGGCACCACCTGGATGGTCCGATCAGGAAAAGAGCAAAAACGCTGTGGTTTGCCAAGACGTGGGTCTCCTTGGGCAATGATCATCCGTAGCGAGCTTCCAATGCTTTGTTTCGACCACTCCTTCGGGCATCCGTGTCGCCGATGAGCCCCACTGGTTGGGCGCCAATTTGTAGGAGGTGGGCTTCAGCAAGGCCTACCAGTGCTAGGGGTTCGCCCTTCTCTGCACAAGTCCTCAGACCCATAGGATAGAAGTTGGCACAGAAACTGGAATATAAAACAAAGAGTTTATTAACCCCATGAGGTGGAATTACATTCACACAACAGCCTTCGGTAATGTCTGAAATAGCACCCTGAATGGAAGGACCTTGGTCAAAAGAAGGCGGTACAAGTACAAGAAGTAGGTTTTAGGTACATATAAGGTCATACAGAAAATGCACAGTCAACAAGTGGAAGGAGCTAACAGTTGCTAACTCTGGTGAACACATCATGACATTTTCGGACTAAAACCAGCTGCATGGACAGCTGCAAGCTCAATTGAGCATGTGCAAAGTGGAAGAGGCTAAATATAGGCTGTCTCCAGGCATATTTCAAGAGCAGACAACAGCAAGGTAGGACAGAGCACATGGCGCGCACGAGGTAGCACATGGCAAACAAAATGGCTGCCACAAATACAAAATGGATTCCAAAAAACGGACAAGATAGCCTCTAAATACAGGATGGCTTCTGCTAATGCTAACCCAATTGATGCCAAATTACAACAGCCTAGCTGTGACTGGGCAGGGCTCCCCATCTTCAAGATGGCCGGAGCCCGGGGTCGTGCTTCACCTCGCCTCTCCCACCTGAGGGGTTGGGTTGGCACAGGCTGGCACATCCCCTTCCTGACATAGGGTTTCCAGCCAGTCTTCCTGCCAGAGTGGGGGTCAGAACCGGTGGGGGCCAGTTGCTGAGTACAACAAGTGGTCTGGAGAAGCTCACAAAGGCGGCAGGCCTTTGAAGTTTACCTCTGCCCATCCTGGGTGAGGAGACCTAGCACCTCGCCCCGGATGTGCATTGTTGCAGGCTCAGGAGTGCGGGGGGCTCTCCGCCCAGGGGTCCAGCAACATGTCTGCTGTGTGGCAGCCTAGGCACCCTCTCAGTCTAGAAGTGGATTGTAGGTGAGGGTTTCAGGGGGCATCTCTAAGATGCCCTCTGGTGAATTTTACATTAAATCCCACACTGGCATCAGTGCGGGTTTAATATGCTGAGAAGTTTGATATCAAACTTGTCAGTCTTCAGTGTAGCCATTACGGTGCTGTGGAGTTCGTAATGACAACCTCCCAGTACCATATACTCTTAATGGCATCACTGCACTTACAGTGCCCAGGAATGGCATTACCAATCCCAGGCATCAAAACTAACAGCAAGTGTTGCATCAAAACAACGCTTACCAATCACTTGGTGTCCAGATTCCAACTGCCAAGTTCTTAAATCGACCAAATGGTCACTGCATGGCGAATCAACAGAAGAGATCTCAGTCGAGGACCGGCACCACCTGGATGGTCAGATTAGGAAGAGAGGAAAAACGCAGTGGTTTGCCAAGACTTAGGTCTCCTCAGGCACTGATTATCTGTAGCGAGATTCCAATGCTTCATTTCGACCACTCCTTCGGGCATCCGAATCGACGATGAGCCCCACTGGTTGGGCGCCAATTTGTGGGAGGTGGGCTTCAGCAAGGTGTAATCGCCTAGTTCCTCAGGATCGGGTAACAATGAACACCACCCCGACGCTCTTGACCACACCACAACATAGAACAGACTTGTAATGTGACTTGAACCGGCTTTATTTTACACTGTACTGCCAGATGGAATAATAGCACACAGATGGGTACAGTGAAATAGTCACCCCGTGGAGTTTCAAGGATTCTGGGTCAAACCGTCCTCTGCACGAATGCCGGTCCCGGCATTCACCAACAGCACCGTGCTAAGCAGTGGCCGACAATGCCACTCGAGTAATGAGCAAGGTATGGTGGTACTCCTCAGTTCGTCCTCCGCATTGGTGTCGGTCCCGACACTGTCCAACGGAGGGCAAATCACGGGACGATTTGGCCGTTCAGGGTAACCCTTGGGTAGTGGCTTTAGGAACCCATGTGTGAGAAGTTGGCCTGATGTGCAGTGCTCACTATTCTAGTGATCACTATATATCAGTCCAAACAACCCTTATTGATGATTGGTTGTAAGTCAACCTTATAGACCAGCTATCCTAGTAGCATGGATACGAGCAGTCTAAGGCTAAGACTCTAGAGGGCGTGTTAAGCCAGCTGTTTTACCATCACATTACCCCTTGAACACCAAGTGAAAGGACACCACACAAGTTGTTATGAAAATAAACAATATATTTATTTATAACAAGACTACCCTGGCTCTTTATGAGACAGGGAGCTAAGCCCACAACAAAACTCTTATAAAAATACTTCAAGTTGCACAATTTACACAAATGCCCGAGGGGCACGAAAAACCATATACTACAAAAGTGGAATGCGAATCACTAGCAGGTAAGTAACGATTCTCAGAGGCTTTAGAAACGCTAGGCCTACAATACTGAACACTCAGGTTAGGAGCAGGAGGCCTAGGGACGCCACGTGCAGAGTGGGAACTCTCACGCGTAAGGCGGGAAAAAGTCTATGGAAGCTAGAATTCACAAAGTTACTGTTCTCGGGCGAACCCGACTAACTGGGACGAAAACGGGAGTGGATCCGAACACTTGGAGTGTTGGACTATGCTGGGGCACCGGAGTGCTGGATTTACCTAGCCCAGGGGCTGTGGCTGCATAGGGTTCAAGTTGCGTCGGAAACCCACGTTGACGGACCAGGAGCCTGAAGAAGAAGTTGCTGGCAGGCGGCCAGTGAAGAAAAGTTCGAAGAGATCCAAGCCTGGATCAGGGAAGAAGAAAACCTGAAAGCAGAGGGGACCAAGTTCTGAATCACTAGCCAGTGATTAAGTGGGCACCAGGATGGCACTGGGCGAAGTCACCGCAGTCAGGTGAGTGGGCGCTGCTGGGCTCTGCTGTCTCTCGGACCAGGAGGCGTTGTCGGCGACCAGGATGGAGGTGCGAGCTGTCCCACGAAGGTTCTTGCTGTCGACGTCGCTGGACCCAGGATTGGGGCAACAAGTCTTGGCAAATGCAAGGCCCACACGGTGGACCTAAAATGGCGTCTTGAGGGGACCAGGAGGGTCCAAGGTGCTTCTCTGAAGAAGGGAAGCAAGGGCCAGTCTGGAGCAACCAGACCAGCAGTGTTGGTTGTCGTGGAGCGTCGTGAAGGGGCCACTAGCCAACGGGCAAGCGACCTGGACAACGCGGTGGGCAGCAAAAAGCAGAAGGGCCCCACGCAGATCTCGTGGATGCAAGGGGGCTGGACTTCGGTGCTGGAGCTGCTCAGGGTCGGGGCTTCTCTTACCCCAAAGCACTCGGTCGAGGGTCACTCGGGTGTCGTGCTGGACAAGCGTCGTGCAGTTCAGAAGATGGCCGGTCCCTCGAGGTCTCGTCGCACCCACGGATCACAACTGGGCTGATGATGTAGGTTGAGGTCAGAGGTGCCAGGGAAGCCGGTTCTCGTCGTGATGAAGCAGTCTTGATCCGATGGAGAGACTGGCAACAAACCGCGAAGCTTGGTTGGTGCCTGCTGCTGCAGGGTGACTACTCCTTAGTCACAACGGAGAATCTTGGGAAGAAGTCTTGAGTTCCTTTCATGGAAAGTAGTTTCAGGATTCAAAGATGATCTACTTTGGAAGGGGGCCTGCTCCTACCTTTATCCTGAAAAAGGGGGCTGGCACCCGACTAAGTCCTGCCCTATGGGTGGGACCAGGAGGGGGGTGGTTACACCCCTCTCCTTTGGCGGGCTTTCCCCAGCTCAGGGTCTGGTGTGCCCCTGGAACTGGTTCAAGCCGGCCTATGCACAGTGAGCACCGGGGTGCCACTTGCAGTCACCTTCCTCTAAAGCCCTGCCTACCTAGAATACACAAAACCCTGTCTGGGACGGTGCTGGCACAGCCCCTGGCAGGAAACCCTTTGTCCTTGCCTCCTGCTCTGGGAGGACTCCCAGCAGCAGGAGGGCAGACTTGTGTCTCGGTGGCAGCATCCATTTTGTGGAGCTAAGGCTCTGTCTGACTTTAACCGGGGTTACAGGCTACATACATGTCGTGTCCCTCTAGAAGGGTGGAATGCTAACCCCGTCGCCAGAATTGGAGAGGGGTTAGTATTCCAATTCGTATGACACCTTACTCGACATGTTTTGATAAAGCGATACCCGAGTTGGCATATAACCGCGAGGATTATAATGCACTTAAGAGTATATGGTATGCGATATCATGGAAACGGCTAAGGGATAGATCCCGAAAGCCGCAGACAGGCTCAGCTCATGCCAGAGCACCATCTCACACGATTCCAAGCACTCTGCCTTCAGGATTGTCAAGGCCTGCCATAGGAGTGACTGATAGATCTGTGTGCCCATTTAGGTTTAGATATAGGTATACTATATCTACAGCAAAGGGTGATTACACCACCTTGCCCCAGCTGTCAAGCAGCCAGTTGTGTCAGTTTAGTTAGTCAGCCCAGGGGTGGCATAATACATGCTGCAGCCCCTGGGAGACTTCTGGGTACCCCTCAGCCCTGGGTAAAGGGACTCAGAGAGGGCCCAGTGCCAATTCAGTACCTGAGTACAATTTGGATAGAGAGAACAGCTAGGCTGTGGGTCTGATTAGCAGGCCCACAGCCAGGGAAAGTCGTAAACCAGTGAAGCAAAAAGCAAAAATCTGGGTGATCATAGGATTGCAGACCCTACTCTATGTAAATGTTTTCTGCGTCCAAAATGCTCGATTACCCTCGAGCGAGGATTGAGGCAGATGCACAACGAGGGTCCGTGTCTCTCAGGATCGATAACCCTCGAGCGGGGACTGAGGCCAATGCACAACGAGGGTCTGTGCCCCACACGCTCGATAACCTTCGAGCGGGGACAGAGGCAAAAGTGCAGGAAGGGTCAGCGTCCCTCACGCTCGATTACCCTCGAGCGGGGAGTGGGGCAAAGTACAGGAAGGGTCAGCATCCCTCACGCTCGATAACCCTCGAGCGGGGACGGGGGCAAATGTACAGGAAGGATCAGCGTCCCTCACGCTCGATAACCCTCGAGCGGGGACTGAGGCAAAAGTACAGAAGGTTCAGCGTCCCACCACGCTCGATAACCCTCGAGCGGGGACTGCGGCTCCTTAACAGCAGAGACACTACAAACGGCTAGCGGAACCCGTTTACCTGCGGCTCTGACGTCGCACCTTCCTCGAAGTCCGGGCGGAGTGTTCTTCAACACGAACACGGAATATACGATGCCGTGTCCTGCCACGAGGTTCCTTTTATGGCGGCGCGTCCTGCGCATGCTCCGCGCGGTGCCCTCTGGGAATCGTAGTTCTCGGTGTGGTTGTTCTGGGAGTTGTAGTTCCATGAACGGAACGCTCCTTATATGTATCGTGGACGTACCGTTGCGTGTCTTAACAGTACATCCCCCTCCATCAGGGCCGTACCGCAGGACCGGGCTTACCCGCATGCTTCCTGTGAAAGGCGGACACCAAGCGAGGTGCACAGATCCCGGAGACAGGCTCTCACGACTGTTCCTCCGGTCCATAACCCTTCCACGCAACAAGGTACCAGAGCCGGCCCCTGCTCCACTTGGAATCCCTGATGCCCTCAACCTCATAGTCGCGGTCAGCGTCCACCGACACTGGCGCAGGGACTGGATCCTTGGATGAGTAGGAGGGCTTGAGCAGAGACACATGGAACACCAGGTGGATTCTCAAGCTGCCCGGCAGCTCCAGCGGCATGTTCACTGGGCTGAGGCATTCCTTGATACGATACGGACCGATGAAGCGCGGGTGGAAAACGCTGTGTTTACGAAACCGCAGGTTCTTCGAGGACACCCACAACTAATCCCCCGCCTTATAAAGCGGACCTGGCCGCCGTCGCCGGTCAGCATAAACCTTGTAGACCCTCTTGGCGTCCTCCAAACACCTCCTAGCGCTCACAACCGTCTCCTTGATGTGGGCTACCCGCCTGTTGGTTTCAGGAATGCCCGTCGTTGTCGATGGGTGCACCAGAGGGAGGAACCTGGGATGGTGCCCGTAGTTGTTGTAAAACGGTGACACCTTCGTGGAGCTATGCGTGGCGTTGTTGTATGCTATTTCTGCCAGCCACAACTTATCCACCCATTCTTCCTTGCCCTGGTCGACAAAACAGCGGAGGTATTGCTTCAGCGTCTGGTTAAGGCGCTCGGTTTGGCCGTCCGTTTGGGGGTGATAGCTGGTGGACAATGCGGAGGTAACGTGCAGCGCCGAACACCAGGTTTTCCAAAACCGCGCCGTGAACTGCGACCCCCGGTCTGACACAATCACACTGGGTAGTCCATGGACCCTCACCACATCCTTCAGAAGCGTGATGGCCAATTGCCCTGCCGTTGGTACTCCTTTACAGGCGATGGACCGACCCATCTTGGTTAAATAGTCGATTACCACGAGTATGGCTGTACACCCCTGGTCCACGGGCAGTCCCACGACGAAATCCAAGGAGATGTTGTCCCACGGTCTTGCGGGGGTTGGAAGTGGCTGAAGGAGTCCCTGAGGGCAGCAATGATCCGATTTCATGGCGGAGAACACTGTACAAGAGGTTATCCACTTGCGAACGTCAGCCCTCGCTGAAGGCCACCAGAACTGTCGCAAGACGCAGTCGACCGTCTTCTGCAGACCAAAATAACCCGCACACGGTGACTCGTGACACCATCGGAAGGCTTGCTTCCTCAGCCGTGAGGTGGGCACTAAGACACAGCTGCTTTTAACAGGTATACCATCCTTGACCTGCCATTCCTCATGCCGACGAAGCCATGTCTTCCATTCGAACGTGTTGATGTCTCTTTGGATACCATGAAGGAAGGCCCCCGGCTGGATCGCTCCCACCACTGCACCTGGATTTATGATGGACTTGATGGTCGGTGAAGGACACCCCGCAACTGTGGACTGTCTCGAAAGAGCATCCGCCTTCCTGTTTTTAGTGCCCGGCCTGTATGTGATGGTAAAATGGAACCCGGAGAAGAAAGGCATCCATCGCAGTTGACGAGGAGACAGCTGCCTGGCAGCCGTCATGAACTGGAGATTCCTGTGGTCGGTATACACCAACACCACATGCTTAGACCCCATCAGCAGATGTCTCCATTCGGTGAATGCGTCCTTTATGGCCAACAGCTCCTTTTCGGCGATGTGGTAGTTCTTTTCCGCTATGTTCAGCTTCCGGGACATGAATGCAACAGGATGTAGCAACCCCGACACGGGGTTCCTCTGTGATAGGATGGCCCCTACCGCCAGATCCGAGGCGTCTGCCTCTACGATGTACTGCTGTTCAGGGTCGGGATGAGCAAGAACAGGAGCCGACACAAAGGCTAGTTTCAAAGCATCGAACGCTCCCTCAGCCTCGGTTGACCACAGAAAAACTGACGATTTCCTCAAAAGATGAGTGATGGGAGTCACCAGTCCAGAAAACCCCTCGATGAACCTCCGATAAAAGTTGGCAAAGCCAAGAAAGCTCTGCACCTCCTTGATGCTCTTAGGGGCCGGCCAGTCCACAACGGCTTTCACCTTTCTTTCCGCCATCGGTTGCCCTTCGGGGCTCAGCATGACCCCCAGGAATTCCACCATTGTTACGTGAAAGTCACACTTGCTGAGCTTGCAGTAGAGTGAGTTCTCCCGTAGGATCCGTAGCACTGAAGACACATGCCTCACGTGGTCCTCCAAGCTGTCCGAGTACACCAGGATGTCGTCTATATAGACGACGACGTACACATCCAGGATGTCGCGCAGAACGTCGTTCAGGAAGATCTGAAACGCCGCAGGGGAGTTAAAATCCCGAACGTCATCACTCTGTACTCAAACAATCCGAACCGCGTCTTGAAGGCCGTTTTCCACTCGTCCCCGCATCGCATGCGGACAAGGTGGTAAGCCCCCTTCAGATCGAGCTTGGTATACACCCGGGCCTTCTTGACTTGTTCCAGGAGCACGTTGATGAGCGGTAGGGGGTATCGGTTCTTTACCGTGATGGCGTTAAGCGCCCTGAAGTCCACGCAAGCGCGGAGCTCTCCGTTGGCTTTTGGTATGAAAAACAGAGGCGAGGCCGCCGGTGACCTTGATGGCCTTATGAACCCTAGGCTCAACATTTTATCCAAATAGGAACGAAGATGGGTGTTTTCGGGCTCCGACAAGGCGTACAGCCGCCCGCCAGGTATACTAGCACCAGGGACCAGGTCGATCTGACAGTCATAGACCCTATGCAGAGGGAGAGCTTCCGCTTGTTTATCATCAAACATGTCCCCGTATTCCTGGTATGCCTTAGGTAGGATCACTTCCTTTTCCGCTGCTGTGGCCAACTCGTATCCGGGACTCGCTGTTATTGTTGGAGACCCCGAAGACCACCTGCATGATTGGGAACAATAAGGGGAGTCCATTCGCAGAACTTGGGATTCCCAATTGATGGAGGGGTTGTGTTTCTTCAGCCATGTCAACCCTAGTATGACACCATACTGTGGAGCACAGGTGATGTTGAAGTCCAAGACCTCCCTGTTTTGTTTCCCGTAACCCACCTCGATATCACCAGTGTGTTGACTGATGGGCCCTGAAACCAACCTGCGCCCGTCTACCGCATAGACTTCCTCCGGGACCGCGTACAGCAGAAGAGCAACCCCAATGCGGTGAGCTTCTTTCTCATCCATAAACAGCCCAGTGGCTCCTGAGTCGATCATTGCTGAGACCGAAACCCACACGTTCCGCACTTTTAGCTGCAGAGGGATGAACATATGTCTGGGACTGGTTGCGGCATGCAGCTGTGCTGAAGGGATGGATCCATGACTCCGGGAATCCCCTTCTTTGTTCTGGGAGTCCATTAGTTTTCCGACCCCTTTTCCTCTGTTGCAGTTGACAAGCGGCTGGGGCGAGAACGTCCTGTTCTTGGTTTCGCGGGGCACTCGCGGGCGTAATGTCCCTTCTTTACGCAGTACAAACAAAGGCCTTGTTTCCTGCGGGACTCCTTCTCTGTTGCGGTAAGGCTGGCTCTGACGGCTCCTATGTCCATGGATTCTGTACGATGAGCAGGTATAGCCTCTGTTGCAACCGGATGGCCAGAAGCGAGAGGTGCCTTGTCCTTCTTAGGACCACCCCCGCGACGTTCGCTTAACCGATGTTCCAGACGAAGGGTCAGGCTGATCAAGTCCTCGCAATGCACGGGTTGTGGGTCGATCTGTGCAAACACGTCCTTCAGCTCATCGCTCAATCCCTGGTGGAAGAGCGCGGTTTGCTTTGCGGGTGGCCATTTGGTTTCCGCGATGAGGCGCCTGAACGCGTTCAGATACTGGACGAGCCCTGAGGTGCCCTGTTTCAGCTCAAGTAATTCTCTATCAGCGGTGTAGGAGTCTGCTCTCCGGTCAAACACCTTCACGAATTCCTCCTGAAACATTTCCCAATCGTACAAAAGCGGGTCGTCCCTGCTCACCAAAGGCACAGCCCATTGTGCAGCGTTCCCCGCCAAATAAAAGATCATAAAGGCGACTCTCGTCTGGTTTGTGGGAAAGGACTTCGGTTTGCAGGAGAAGCGGAGGGCTACCTGCGTTATGAAGACCTGGACGGTGGAGGGGTCCCCGCTGTACCTTTCCGGGGTGGCAAGCGGCATTGCCACCGGCATTTCTACCAACACTGCGGCAGGCGTTCCTGTATGAGGAGCCCCGGCATTAAACGGATTCCTCTGCTGGTTGTCCATCCTAGCCCGTAAGTCCGTCGTTTCTTGGCGGGAAGCAGCTAGTTCGTTCTGGACATCTAGCAACGCTGTCAGCACGTCTTCCATCGAGGCCATGGTACCGTACCCAACCAGGAGGATGATTAGAGTTTGTTTGTTAGGTCGGATATTTTGTAATCGCCTAGTTCCTCAGGATCGGGTAACAATGAACACCACCCCGACGCTCTTGACCACACCACAACAGAGAACAGACTTGTAATGTGACTTGAACCGGCTTTATTTTACACTGTACTGCCAGATGGAATAATAGCACACAGATGGGTACAGTGAAATAGTCACCCCGTGGAGTTTCAAGGATTCTGGGTCAAACCGTCCTCTGCACGAATGCCGGTCCCGGCATTCACCAACAGAGGGCACCGTGCTAAGCAGTGGCCGACAATGCCACTCGAGTAATGAGCAAGGCATGGTGGTACTCCTCAGTTCGTCCTCCGCATTGGTGTCGGTCCCGACACTCTCCAACGGAGGGCAAATCACGGGACGATTTGGCCGTTCAGGGTAACCCTTGGGTAGTGGCTTTAGGAACCCATGTAAATGTTTTCTGCGTCCAAAACGCTTGATTACCCTCGAGCGGGGATTGAGGCAGATGCACAACGAGGGTCCGTTTCCCTCACGCTCGATAACCCTTGAGCGGGGACTGAGGCAAATGCACAACGAGGGTCTGTGTCCCACACGCTCGATAACCCTCGAGCGGGGACAGAGGCAAAAGTGCAGGAAGGGTCAGCGTCCCTCACGCTCGATTACCCTCGAGCGGGGACTGGGGCAAAGTACAGGAAGGGTCAGCGTCCCTCCCGCTCGATAACCCTCGAGCGGGGACGGGGGCAAATGTACAGGAAGGATCAGCGTCCCTCACGCTCGATAACCCTCGAGCGGGGACTGAGGCAAAAGTACAGGAAGGTTCAGCGTCCCACCACGCTCGATAACCCTCGAGCGGGGACTGCGGCTCCTTAACAGCAGAGACACTACAAACGGCTAGCGGAACCCGTTTACCTGCGGCTCTGACATCTCACCTTCCTCGAAGTCCAGGCGGAGTGTTCTTCGACACGAACACGGAATATCCGACGCCGTGTCCTGCCACGAGGTTCCTTTTATGGTGGCGCGTCCTGCGCATGCTCCGCGTGGTGCCCTCTGGGAATCGTAGTTCTCGGGGTGGTTGTTCTGGGAGTTGTAGTTCTATGAACGGAACGCTCCTTATATGTATTGTGGACGTACCGTTGCGTGTCTTAACACAAGGCCTACCAGTGCTAGGGGTTCGCCCTTCTCTGCACAAGTCCTCAGACCAATAGGATAGAAGTTGGCACAGAAACTGGAATATGAAACAAAGAGTTTATTAACCTCATGAGGTGGAACTACATTCACACAACACCGTTCGGTAATGTCTGAAGTAGCACCCTGAATGGAAGGAGCTTGGTCCTTTTATACCCACACAGTGGCTCAAAAGAAGGCGGTACAAGTACAAGAAGTAGGTTTTAGGTACATATAAGGTCATACAGAAAATGCACAGTCAACAAGTGGGAGGAGCTAACAGTTGCTAATTCTGGTGAACACATCCTGACATTTACGGACTAACAGCAGCTGCATGGACAGCTGCAAGCTCAACTGAGCATGTGCAAAGCTGAAGAGGCTAAATATAGGCTGTCTCTAGGCAGATTTCAAGAGCAGACAACAGCAAGGTAGGACAGAGCACATGGCACGCACGTGGAAACACATGGCAAACAAAATGGCTGTCAGAAATACAAAATGGATTCCACAAAACGGACAAGATAGCCTCTAAATACAGGATGGCTTCTGCTAATGCTAACCTAATCGATGCCAAATTACAACAGCTTAGCTGTGACTGGGCAGGGCTCCCCATCTTCAAGATGGCCGGAGCTCGGGTCGTGCTTCACCTCGCCTCTCCCACCTGAGGGGTGGGGTTGGCACAGGCTGGCACATCCCCTTCCTGACATAGGGTTTCCAGCCAGTCTTTCCGCCAGAGTGGGGGGTCAGAACCGGTGGGGGCCAGTTGCTGAGTACAGCAAGTGGTCTGTAGAAGCTCACAAAGGCGGCAGGCCTTTGAAGTTTACCTCTGCCCATCCTGGGGGAGGAGACCTAGCACCTCACCCAGGATGTCCATTGTTGCACGCCCAGGAGTGCGGGGGCTCTCCGCCCAGGGGTCCAGCAACATGTCTGCTGTGTGGCAGCCTAAAGCGGTACAAAAGGGGGTGGTGATGGACGGAGCATCTGAACCAATCAAACACTCACACCCAGTCAAAAGATCTGGGTTTGATCCATCACCGTTCTTTAGCCCACTCTGCCACCCCAGTTACAGTGCCCAGGAATGGCCCTGGGTACTGTAGGGGCACAGGGCTCATGTACCTGTGCCCACACCGCTGGCATAGGGCACCCAGCTAGAGGGATGACTGAGGTATGCCATGGCAGTGGGTTTTGTGGGCATGGCACACAGGGATGTGTGCCATGTCGACTCTTTGTTTAGTTCTGCACTTAGACACTCCGCCTGCAAAGGAAGTGTGTGGGTGTCAGGGTACAGGGCCCCTAAGGGTGGCACAATAAGTGCTGCAGCCCTTAGCGGTCTTCTCTGGTCACCACGCCCTGGGCACCTAGGGTACCATTTACTAGGAGCTGACAGGTGGCCAGAGATGCCAATTGGGTTTTAGTTTCAACACAGTTTTAGGGAAGGAACACAGGCCCTGGGCACCTGGTTGGCAGGAGCCCAGGGCACACGCAGTCAAAGCACATCAGCAGTTCAGCAAAAAGTGGGGGCATACCAATGCAAGAAAGATGGCACTTTCTCACACTCTGTTACTCTAGCTGAAAATAACCCTGGACTATTCTTGAATCCCTGAGGGAGACGACAGAAGTGACGTTCTGTCCCCATAATTGAGAAAGCGGTCAAATACCTACTTTCATGTGCAATATTTTGTCAGAAAAAAACGTTAGAAATATCTGTGGTTTTATATTTTTTACGCACAATGTTATTTATTAGTGCTGCACTGTGTGCATTTTGTACTGCAAAAGTTTTGCAACACGAGTTTAGATGTCTGTAATCCAATACTAGACAATATGTATTGTCTGGTTTGGAGACAGGAAACAAAGGATTGTTCATTGACGAGGTACATGTTTCAATCACCCCTTGATATTCAAGTTGATCTAAGATCTCCCTGACCTGTTTTTTAGCTTATTGCTTAACTGGGTATTGCCTTTGTGCAGTTGGTTGATTTTTCAAATGGATTTTATGGTGAGGAGAATCCTCATCCCATCCTACATTATTTTTATATAATGCAGGAGCCTGTGCTACTGCCCATTTCCTGGCATAAGTATGTTTTAAATGGATTGGATTGTAGTTGGAGAAAGCTGGCATAATGATGTCTTCGCCATGTGGACACTCCGTGACAAATTCAGGTGGCCAGTCTTGTTCAGCTAGAAGAATGTCATAACCCTGAGAGAGTGCTCTTATTTTTCTTGTTATGTCCTCGTCCATCCGGAGTGTTACTTCATATAACTTATGTGGGACACTAACCCTGGTATCTGCAGTTTCAACGTGGATGAACTAATTCAAGTCCACTGTCTCCAGATGATCCTTCAAGTTCTTGCGAGCTATGGTGACTTCTGCTGCGCTGTCCAACATGGTTTGAGCCCATTCCCCGTTCATGAGTTTTGTCCTCAAGATCCTCGGCATGTCTGATTTTTATACCTGCTACCTTCTTTTTGGTGAATTGAGTTATCTTATTTTTCTGAACGTGTTGATCGTCTTTGGACTTCACATGTTCTTCCTTGTGTTCTGACTGTCCTCTTCTTTCAGATTTCTGTGATGAAGTCTGAAAGGTACGAGAGGAACATGTATCAGTATCTTGATATCTATCAGATTTTCTCAAATTATCCCTATTCCTGAGGCTATCCCTCCTTTCAGAGGGCTCCTTTGAGGAGACCTACCTCGGGATTGAGAACGCTTCTCTTTAGAAGTTTGTTTGTTATTTTCCCACTTCTTTTTGGGAGGAGTAGGAGTGTTTTAATAAAGACCTTTAACTATATGATTCAATTAAATTTTGAATATTACTAAGTAATTCATCGTCTGACATTGCTTCAATGTCAGGGTCAGCTCTGTAGTTGGCTAAAGCTAGCCATGTTGCTCCTGGTCTACCTAGTGGACAGAGCCTGGTAATGTGATTTATATGTTTTAGGGCGCCTTTAAACCAGAGCGCATGCTGTTGGTATGTTAGTGGAATTTCAATGTCCTCGAAAGGAATGTATTCCTCTGGTGGTTCATCTTCTTTGTAGAAGTGAAACACTTTTGTTCTTGGATCTCCTTCAGGGAAGATCATCCAATAATAGAATACCTCTGTTTGGTGATATTTGTGTGCCTCTATCACAAAAACTACCCAACCACCTTTTGCTGATAGGTCATTTCGTATGAGTTTTATAGTGATGGCTTTCCTTAAATTTTCAGGAATGCTTATAGCAACTTCGTCGGTCTCTTGGAGACCTGTAAAATTTAAAGTTTGTATGGCGTTGTCACCTGTAGCTCCACCGGCCTCGGTATTATTATCGAGGGACTGAAAGTTTACAAAGCAAGTTTCTATTGAATATACTAAACTTAATTGTGTGTGTGCCAGCTAACTCAGAGGTCACTAGAAACTTTCTCGAATACACAAGAAGGGATTAGTTTCTGACAATCGCATAAACATGACAACTTTGTTTCCCAAGAATAAGAATATATCTCTCAGAGTCGCGGGAACAATAGATAAGTATTTCACTCAGTCAATCGTGCATGCTTTGTTTCAACAGAGTTGCAGAGAATTAGAGAGACGGGCGTTTTCAATAAAAAGGGTTTATTGAACAGTCTTCTTTCTCGTGCAAGAGAAGTGAACTGCTACAATCGTTAGGCAGACTGCAAAGTATAATGCGTACAGCGTAAACAGTAATATGAAATAATACTGTAAGAGCACTGTATGGTTTCTAAGCCATATAAAAATACGTACATAAATAACATAGACTAAAATACTCAACTGGTGCTTCTGAAATACGCCAACCTCAATGTACCTAACCTAAGTCTAGTACGAGGGAAGAAGTAAGTGTTGTTTAGAATAGGTTTAGTTTTTGCCAAGAATCTACCAAAGGTTTTCTCTAGGTTCTAATCAGCTCCATACCTTGTTATAATGAAGGAGGTCTGGTATCTCTGTCTCGGGACTCGATTTCCCAACACCCCGCAAGGAGAGCCGGAAACACTGGAGCTGGATTCTTGGCAGGAGAAAGGCAGCTTCCTGATCAGTGCGTCAGCTGGAAAGTTGGCTTCTTTCGGCACTTGCTGTAGCGAGCTTCGTCGGGCAAGTAGGTCTTCGAACTGCTGCGAACCACTGTATCTTGCTAGAGCAAGTGAAGGCATATTTATTTCTTGAAGGTGTTTAGGAATGCTATAGTTTGACGTAAAGTCGGGCATATGAACGTCAGGAATGAACCTCTGGGGAATAGCTGTTCATTGGAGAGATCAATATTCAAGCAAGGGGCAGTTCCCTAACTGCTTAAGCCGGTTTTCCAAGAAATCGGTGTGACGTTTGGTGAACGGATGGAAGTAGCCATGCCTGTATTTGGGTAGCATTGGCTATGCGCCTAAATAAGGGCTTGATTTATATGCCTATATAAGGGCAACGAGAATTGTACCTATATAAGGGCATGAATCGGGAAAATGCAATTGGAGCCTAAAACGCCACACAACAATGTTTTGACGGAAAGCTGGCTTGTGTCAGATAAAATCCTAGTAGGCATAATAGTGGTATGTGTAGGGAGTGGAAAACAACACATTCATAGAATGGCAATGCAAAGTCCGATAAAAATTAATTAGCTGAATTATTTAAGTTTCTATTTTATATAAAATGTTGCCTGCAAATATAATGCTGGCCGAATACGCAGCACTAACTTCCACCAGCGAATCAGATGCTGTTCAAATAAGAAGTTAACTTCAGCCTTATCTCTACTCTTTTAATGTATCGCTGTTTTGGCTTATTTATGAGCGATGGGCCTTTTCATTGAGGCCAGATGAAAGACGCGCAATGAGTCCTATTTCAAATGAGAGTATTAGTCATATTTGATACGACTAACACTTTATCAAATTTTAGACAAATGAAATGCAAATCGTGCTAAAGGCTTACCATGCTACTTGTGGTTTACATTTTAATGACACGATAGACACGCGCATCTCAGTCATAACGAAAAGTCTGTGACTATCCTTAAGTTTTGTATAAATACATGTAAGTAAAAACCTTTCTGTGATGGCGACTCTCTTTATTAAAACCCGTGCACTCTCGTGGGAGTTTAGTAACAGAGTCCTCCTTCGTCCTTATTAGGCAAACTTTTGCAGCGCTTCCACGTTGTTAGGGGGCTGTTCTTGTTTGCGATTTGTTTTTTCATGCCGTCGGGCCTTTATTTCCAAACTGCCTCTGGTAGACTAGGAGGATCGCGCGCAGTGTATTACTGCCTCGCTGCGGATGCTGTAGCTGTCTGTGCAGGATATTTTACCTGTCATACTCACACTGGTGCATTTGTCACGGTTTACAATGGGGGACCAAGACGAGTCAGACGTGGCTGCCACTATGGGCTTCTCTGGATTCGGTTTGTTGCACTTCCTTGCCTGTTTTTTGCTCACCAAGCTCCTGCTGCTACTCCTTCAGGTGTCCAGAGCAGCACTGTAAAGTTATGATAGATTTGAAGCTATTGAGCTGTTTCGTTTATGAGCTGTTCACCCAGTCCCTGATATTTAGCTTGCTTCATTTTAGGTGATGCTGCTTGGATTTATACATCTGACGTTGTAAGCTTGGGAGTGCCAAGAGTGTTCGAAGTTTATTTATGTATTTCTGTGATTGTGTATAGCTATGACTTGGCCCGGGGATATCAGAGCGCTTTACCAGACATCCGGTACCAATCACATTGAGAATACAGTAGAGGTGCAACCTAGGAGGAAGGAAACTCCTGAGTAAGTGGAGCTAAGCTGTACATACGTGAAGTTGCCAGACAATCGGTGCTTGGGTTACTTTGACATGCAGCATCAGACAAGTTAAAGCATACGAAGGAGCGAGTGAAAGGAAGAACAATTATTAAACCCATATATGTTTCAAAGAGAAAAGCTTTAAGATCTTTTTTGAAGGTAGTTTGCCATGTGGTCAAAATGAGAGACTAAGGGTGGTAGTTCCAAATTCACGTGATGTTTCTGGAGAATGGTTCATTAGTTGCTCTTGAAGGTAGGAAGCTCAATGAGAATGAAGTGAGCACATCTTGACCCCCATTTGGTGCCCCAGATGTCCAGCTTTTCTGATAGGTACGTGGGCGAAGATGAGTGCAGTGCTTTGTGAAAGGTGCTGGTTTTTAAAATTACAAACTCGTCTCTATAGGAAGCCACTGTAGGGTTAGGAGGATGGGAGATATTGTCAAACTAGACTGCAACATGTAGAACTGCACTGAGCAGATTTAGGTTTACTTTGGGGATGCCTGAGAGGGGTGTGATCCCTTAGTGAAGTCGGAAAAGATTCAACACATGCACATAGATTTTAGGTCATGTGGGATGAGTTGTCTGATTCCCCCATAGCAGCCTTAGCTTGAACTCGGCATTCTTGGCCATGGCAGCGATATGGCTGGAAGTTGAATTGGCTGTTGAGGATGAATTCCAGTGACTTGTCAATCGAAATAATGGAGAGAGCACCCTCCAAGGCAGGGAGGAAATCCATCCAGTTTTGAATGGGAGGATTATATTTGTTCGGAAATATAAGAAAAAAATACTGTTTTCACAGGGTTTATTGAGGTGATGATTTGAGATCTATAATTGAATTCTGGTCAAGGTTTTGGATAGGAGGGTGATATCAGTTTGGGATGCGAACTTCAAGTAGATTTTGGTATTGTCAGCATACAGGTGGAAGTGAATGGCAGAGTTCCTAAGTCTCAAACAGAGGGGCACGGGGTAGACATTGAAAAGGGTTTTTTTTTTGCAGAGTTTTATATAGCGCGAACTAGAACCGAACCGAATCAGTTATCAGAGCGCTTTACATAGCACCAGTAACGTTACATGAGGACACACTTTCATTTTAGGCACGGGGAGATTAAGTGATTTTCCCAGAATCACAGGGGGTTTTTGGCGTCGTTACCGAGACTCGAACCCAGTTCCCCAGGTCCGAGGTCGAGCGCCTTAGCCGTTAGGAGAGGATCATATATTGGGATACACCTTGCTGCAGGCTAACAGGTTTTGAAACAGTTCCCGATTTTCAACATTTGAGAGCGTTTTTTAGGAGGTGAACCAGTTGAGGGCTACTCCTTAAAATACCATTCGATTTTCATTCGGTATTTATCAGAGCCTGGTGGTTGACTATGTCAAAGGCAGAGTGGTCGAGGAGAACAAGAAGACATGAGTTTCCTAAATCGATGATGCAAAGGGTGTCATCCATAATCTGCAGAATTACAGTCTCCGGGTTATGGTCCCTACTGAAACCTGATAGGGATATTAATGAGATTGTGTGTGTGTGTGGATATGAGACAACAATTTATTGGCTAAGCAGCTCTTGATTACCTTACCTAGGAAGGGGAGGCTGGAGACACTGGGAAATTGTTTATGTTATCAGGATACAATTATTGTTTTGTAAGAAGTGGGGAGATTTGACCCGCTTGTAGACCGTTTGAGAACAAACCCTGTTTGACGGAGAAGTTGGTTCACACAGAGAGTAGCTGTTTGGTAAGGAATTTACTTATGGAACCAGAATGGCGTTAAGAAGTTTGAAGGTTTCACCTTCGATATAGTCAACAGTAGATCTGCATCTGAGATTGGGGATAACGAGGACCATGGTTGCAGAGCCTTGAAGGGTAGATTCTCCTCAACTTTATTGTCAACAGTGTTCATAAGGGAGAGGTTAATATCTGTGACTTTCTTGTCAAAGAACTCCTCAAAGTTATTGCTTAAGGCCTAAGAGGACTTGGGTGAGGTATTGGGAGGAGTATTGTTAGTCTGTTTGATTACATCAAATAGAAGTTTAGGTCTGTTCTTGGCAGTGGCCAGGAGGGATCAGGTATGTGATGACTTGTCTCAAAATATGTGGCCCTTGTAAATTCAAATTCAAAATTCCTTTATTCGACTGTATGCAAAACAGTCATAAAAGTACAATAAAAAACATATACATTCAAAACAATGTTAAAAAGACAGTTTATCAAGAGCGAGAAATTACAAGAAGAAATACAGTTTCTAAAAAATATAAATATGCTATTTATCTAAACATATTGCTGGAGGAGGCATAATTCATAGAACAGCTAACCTTCCATGCTTTTTCTGGATTTCAAGGCTGTTTTAAAAAAATTACATAAAAACATAGTACTTTCACAGTGTAGCATTTGAAGATAAAGTAATGCAGGCCTTATTTGTACAAAATTCAGTTGTTTAAAAAGGGGTTTTAAGAACAGTTTTCGTGGTATCGTGTAGTAGGAGCATATGAATAAAAAGTGAGCCAAGTCTTGCGGAGACTTACTGTCGCAGCCGCAAGCTGGCAACACTTGTCCCCTGTGGGCCCCACTAGGCACGGCTAGCAACAAATGATACAAATCAAAGCGGAATCTGGACATCAGAAAACGTTCATATCTAGAAATGGGCCAAGATAGATAGGGTTCAATTTGCACGCAGGATTTTGTTAAGACATGCTTCCTCACACTACCTTTTTTAAGCTCAGACTCTTCCCTAGCTAGCTGCCGGTTCAACATAAAGGTATCTTTCACATGAGTTACATCTTGTTTGGATACTTGCTGTGGTGCTAGGAAAAGTTCCAGCCGACCTAATTCATGAAGACAGTTTCTGATATATTTTAGCCAAGGTATCTTGTATTTCCCTTCCCAAGTGAGTGCTTCAAGAAGGATGTTTTGGGTAAACGGTATATCATCATTCGTCCAGCAGTTTAACCAACACAGCAAAGGGTTGACAGCTATTTTATCTCCTAGGTAGGACATACCAAGTTCTTCGTGAATGGAGAAGTTAGCTGTGCCTTTAGGTAGACTTAGTACTTGTTTTAGGAAATTGTTTTCAGTTGTTACGAGGTCACCCACAGGAACAAAACCCCAAATTTCACTCCCGTAACAGGCCACAGCGGTGCTTTTAGCTTGATACAGTTTCATCAGAGCAACCGCTGGCGTGTTTCCCATTTTACGTGCAAAGTCTATTATTGCAGCATTTGTCCTTGCTGTTTTTCCCTTTTTTTTCCTTACCGCAGGTCCCCAAGTAAGTTTATGGTCAAACAATACGCCAAGATATGAAAAAGTCTTTGTTATCGGTATTTTTTCCCCATTAACGAAGAAGGGATAAGACTTTTTTGAGCCAGAACCTATCTTCATGGCAAATGATTTTGTGTTGTTGATGCTTAGGCCCCGTGATTTCATAAATGAAAAAAAAGAATCAAGTAATATTTGAAGGCCCAATGCAGTTCTGGAGATAAGGACGGCGTCGTCTGCAGAAAGCAGAACAGGCACGCCTTTTCTCCCTATGTATGGGTAATCAGTTTTTGTGTTTAAAAGATGCTCCTCAAGTCCATTAATATATAGATTAAAAAGAAACGGCGCTAAAATGCAGCCCTGCCTAACCCCCCGATTTATCTTAAAATCTCTGGTAACTTTCAAGTCTTTTGTATAGCGGACATTTGCTCGAGTATCACTATGGAGGTCGGCTAAAAAATTAATGAAATTCTTCTCAACCCCCATTTTGAGCAGGACGTCCCTGAGCCTGCCTCTATCGACACAATCAAAGGCCGATGATAAGTCCATAAAGGCCATATACACAGTTCCTTTTCTGGCCATAGTATACTTACCACTAATTAAATATAGGTTCAGGCATTGAGTTATTGTTGAGTGCCCTGGTCTGAACCCATATTGAACGGGGGACATTACATTGTTGATTTTAGCCCACGTGGTCAGCCTATTTAAAATTATTCCTCCCACTACCTTTGCAACTGAGTTTATCAGGGAGATAGGCCTGTAACATGCTGCATTGTTTCTGTCACCCTTCTTGTAGACGGGTATTATGGTTGAGGCCCCCCAGGACTTCGGGCTCCCGGTTGCGACTCCAGCATTAACAACCGCAGTAAGGATTGGGGCCCATAGTGAGATATTTGATTTGTATAGGTCTGGAGGAAGACCTTCTGGGCCCGGGGCCTTATTACTGGTTAAGCCACGAATCCCCTTCTTAACTTCTTCAACTGTGAAGTGCAAGGGAGCTTCTTCTGTAATTTTAATTTCATATATCACCTGTGGTTCATCGCTCTTGAAAATTAAACTAAAATGGGAGACCCACTCATCCTCGGGTATATTGGTTCCAAGACTGGGGGCATTAGGGTCACCTTCGATATAGTCAACAGTAGATCTGCATCTGAGATTGGGGATAACGAGGGCCATGGTTGCAGAGCCTTGAAGGGTAGATTCTCCTCAACTTTATTGTCAACAGTGTTCATAAGGGAGAGGTTAATATCTGTGACTTTCTTGTCAAAGAACTCCTCAAAGTTATTGCTTAAGGCCTCAGAGGACTTGGGGGAGGTATTGGGAGGAGTATTGTTAGTCTGTTTGATTACATCAAATAGAAGTTTAGGTCTGTTCTTGGCAGTGCCCAGGAGGGATCAGGTATGTGATGACTTGTCTCAAAATATGTGGCCCATGTAGTTTTTCCTTGCAGATTATAGCTTAGTCAAAGTGGAAAAGGTGTTTGTCTCCATTCTGTCTCAAGCTTTGTTCATAGAGGGTTTTTGAGTACCAAGGTAGCAAAGGTTTAGTCTGCTCCATTTGCTCTTCAGGGATGTGGATGGCCCAATCCCGAATTCCATGCAGATGTTGAATCTGTCTATGGCCTCGTTGACGTTGAGTTGAGACATTATGGAGGTGAGGTTTAGGAGGGCATTGATGTTGATTGATGTTGAAGTTACTTGTGTCCCTGAGCCAATTTTTCTCCTTCTTTGGCTGACTAGAGGTTTTAGTGTAGGTAAATGATACTGTGAAGGGCACTTGCAGGTGGTCAGACCATTCTACTGTGATGGTGTCATTGGTCATTAGGTTGGGCACGTTCTAGAAATGATCAGATCCAGAGTGGAGCCCTTGCAACGTGTGGACTTCTGGCAGTGTTTTTGGAGGTCATGGTTGTTGAGAAAGAAGCAGAAGGTGTCCATTAGTTTCATGCCCTCGGTGCCCAGTAAAGATTGATGTCACCATGGAAGATAATGTTGTCTAAAAAGATTTTTGGGAATGTGACAAATTTCATGCTTTCGTCAATTTTATTGTTGGTTTGTCTTGGGGTATAATAAATCACTTTTACCTTGAATTTGGGAGCAGCATGTGAGAAGACATGCACTGGAAGGCTTGGAAGCGGTTGATGAGGAGGAGCCTGCAGCTTAGCAAGTTTTTCTGAATGACCACTAGACCCACTCATCTCTTCTTGGTTGCAGTGCAAAATGAAGTAGAAATAGAGTAGTAGAAGTGGCAAAACATTGCTTGAGATGTCATTGAGCCAGGTTTCAGGGAGAACAATGACGTGAAGATTGAAGTTCTTCATTCTTTCTGAGATCTCATGGCAGTGTTTGACTGCAGATCGGCAGTTATGCAGCATGCAAGTAAGGGAAGCTCTGGTGAGCAGGGGTGTGGAATTTAATAAAATATCTACTTATCCATGGGGCTGGTTGCTTCATAAATCGACTTGTCCTGTAACAAAATACACTTGTCTGTTTTATGCCATGTAATGCATTGACATATTATGGCAGCAATCTCAATATATAAGAGCTCTGATATAGCCTCTCCATTATTATGCCAGGGCTCATAACGTAGTAGGGTTTGAATACTAGCTGTTCCATTATTTTGGCATGTTTCCTGCAGATCTATTTACTGGGGCTGACTGTAGTGGCAAACAATAGTTCCAGGGTTGGAATGCCCTTTTGAGTATGTGCAAACCTACTAACTTGCATGTTTTAAGGGTTATCACCAACTCCTCTCTGATCTTTTCTCATTCTGAGAAAGTTTGGCAATTTACTCGTGACAATGGCAGACGTAAAACTTCTTCCAGGGCTGGGGAAAAAGTGTTTGGAGGGAAAATTAATTTGCAAACGCAACAGATTTTCGCATGCATAATTGCTCGTTCTAAAATGCAGTACACAAATATTTTCTGGGAGTACTATTTCTTGGCCTACTTCTGTAAATACTTGTGAATTCATGAAAGCCGTAAATCTGCACTTAATGCAAGGACATGTCCCATGGGTGCACTTTTGAGACTTTATTTAATTGGGACCCAAATTAGGTCTGGCGTTAACCATAACCTTTTGTGTTTATTAAGTTCTCTCCATGTCTAATGGCTGACTTCAATGTGAGTGACAGTATCCTACTCTTTCACAAGTAAAAATATCGGCACACAAAGTAGTTTTGTTCAGTGCCAAGAACTACTATGGCATTGTGTGCTTTTTGAGACCAAATCGTTTTTTGCTTTTGCCAATGTTTGGTATAATGGTGAGGTCCCCACACCAATAAGGCTTTATAACAAGCTTTAAAAATGCAATCGGTCTCGCCTTTAATTAAGTTAAAGCCATTTGCTTTGCTATACAATACCATTAGCAAAGCAAATGGCTTTAACTTAATAAAGGGAGACACCTATTGCATTTTCAATGCTTGTTGATTAGTGTTAAATCAGCAGCGAATAATGAATTTTCACTGTTACCCGTTGGGAAAACAAGAAATCTAGTATCTTCCCGGATGTGGGAAAGTTGTAGGGGGTGCTTTGCCGCCTTGTCCAGCAAACGGAACAACAGTGAAGGGAAAAAAGCAGTCTGGTGGCTTCAAAAGGATGACGGGGAGGTGGGGGGACATGCGGAGGGTGGGAGATGGGGTGGGGGGCGCATGTCTCATCATAAACAGAAACTCTGGAGGATAACAAGAGAGCCACAGATCCAGTAGGTCGCTTCTTTCAATTATGTTGCCCAGCCTTCTGACTTGGCCATTGCTCTTTGGTGGTCTGCATTGACAAAAACAACAAAAATATTTAGTTTGGTGAACTGCTTTACAACATACGGCCCAATACACATGACCTTGCCTTCAAAAACAGTTTACACTCCCAAAAGATGCCTGATGTGCGTGAGAATCTTGTGGTGTACAACAGCCCCCCACACTTGATATTATCATTTCGCATCATACTTTCTAGGAATCCATCTTTCACTCATCCCCTTATCCAAACAAATATGCAAATAGGACTGATATTAAGAGGTGATGTGAATAGCAATGGGATGGAAACATGAGGAGATAATGAGAGAGCGAGAGAGAGAGAGAGAGAGAGAGAGAGAGAGAGAGAGAGACAAATCCAAAATACTCAGTCTTTACTCCTGGTCCCACAGCACGGAAAGTGACCCAAAGTCTTACACTGCCTGGGGCTGAAAGACCCAACAATGCGCAAAGGAGGTTTAATATATTTCCCCAATCAGTACCTAATTTGAGAAGGTGGCGGCCACCAGCACTTATTTTTGGAGACCAGCACTTTTTTTCCACATCAGAAATGAGAGTGCAAGGAAGGGAAAACACATAGATAGGAAACAGGAGGAAGAAAAGAGAGGCAACACTGTCCCAAAGAGCGAAAGCAGGAACCTGCAATGCCGAGAAAAAGGGGCAGGGGGTGCCTGGGGGTGAATTAGAGACTTTCAGCCATAGTAATTTAGGCACCGACGTTCAATTGCAGTGGCGCTGACTTCTGAGCAGAGCCTCGGGCACCAGCAGTCTTTCTGTCACAAATTAAGCGTTGCCCCCCGTAGCAATCTGCAGTCAGTCAGAGAAAGTGCTGCGGCGTTGTGACATTTATGTCTGCGCTGCATGCCTAGATTTTCTTCAATCCGGAATAATACCCGTGGGATAAATCGAAGTGCCTTTCCCTTGCGTGCATTTGGTGATGTATACCAATGTGGAGGGCCATCTACTCGCAGTAACACGGTAATGATTGGAAACAGAATATTTTGCGCAGCTGAGGAGCTGGAAGGAGCTCAGATGTTGGGAAATTGCTGCTCGGGACCTTGAAGTAGAAGTTAACAGAACCGCTGGTCAAAAACGGATCGTTCCCTCCTGTCACTACATGTTTGTGACCCCGGACACTGTGGGCTTTGCAGTTTTGTTCCTGTTGCATCGCCTTCAAAAAACACGCACACAAGTTAGAGAATAGTGAATGAAAAAAAAGTCTGACATGATTCAAGCACAGCTGAAGTGAGATCACTTTCCTTCCTCTGAAGAGCAGCTCGGGTGTGAGAGGGAAGTGCAATGAGTCGGGCTGCAGGTGACTGGCCGGAGTACACCCTGCGCTGCTGTGCGGTTCGTCAGCAGCGCCGAATGGTGCAAGTCCTTTGAGAGAACAGCGCTTCGAGCACCAGAAGCAGAGTGCTTTTTGGCAACTGTCTCTGGCAACATTTTCGCTGGTTAAACGGGAACATTTTCGCTGGTTAAACTTGGGAGACTCTGCTGTGCAGTTCGTCATTAGCACTACTAGGAGGCATACTGTGGAGGAATATGGCACCGCGCCAGCGCCTCAAGCTTCCTGACACCCACGCACTGACAAGCGCAACTCTGGAAAGTTTGCTTTTGGGTGGGGGGAAGGGAAGGTAGGAGCAGGTACAATTGCCAATGAGGAGCCAGCTTGTAGCATACCCGCTTCACGGCTGTTGCGAAGACTTTTCTTATCTGCTTGTTAAATAAACAAGCAGATAAGAAAAGTCTTCACGACAGCCGTGAAGCAGACAAGCCAGTCCGGGTGGGCCGGACCAAAAAGCCAAAGGGAGGAAACGAAAAACCCTCCTTTCCAATGGGAAGCCAGCGTTTACCATAAACGCTGATGCTACCCAATGGAAATGATGGGCGGGCTCGAGTCCCCTTCTTGAAACTGACTTGTTGACTATAGCTCTCGCAGGCGAGGAGCGCATGCGCGCTCCAACGCCAGGCGACACCTAAAAACCATGCAAAAACAAGATACACATTGACAAAAACCAAAAGGCTGACCACCAATTTCAGTCCTATTGGCTTTGACATTGCTTGTCTATTTTTATGTTTCCCACAATCTTATTGCAATTGGTTACACTGATTTTCCAATATGAAAATTTTTGGGAAATACTAGCATACATCAACACATTTTACTAAATGATGCTGCAAAAAAATGGTACCTAAAACTTTACAGAAGTTAGCTAAATGTTTTTTTCCTGTGCCCAGGACATATTGCTTGGGGTCCAGGGCAACAAGTTTACCTGTGTATTTTGTCCTTGAACAAGTAGGTCCACCCCCTGCAGCACAAACCCTTTGGCTGCCAGTTTGCAGTACCACATTATGGATCAGGAAAGGGTCCCTGCACTGTCTGCAGATAAGGTAATATTTTTCCCCATATGTTAGTGCTGTTCAAACTTGTTTTTATGGTTCATTAATTGAAAGCCTTTATTATTGGGGTGAACGCTCTAAGTAAATATTGCAATCTCCAACTGCACTACTGACATTGGTTCCAGTATAAAAATGTGTACATATGTTTTCAAAGTATAGCAATATGAGGCTATGTATAATGCTCCCAGAAGGCTCTCTGTTTTGATGCAAATATTTGCATGAGCTTGAAAGCAAGATTGATGATTCTTTGCTTTCAAAATAAAATGTTCATAAAAAAATTAAAGCAGGAAAAAAACATTTTGCTAAACTACTGTAAAATATCAGGTACCATTTTTTGCAGCATCATTTAGTAATATGTGTTGATGCATGCTAGTATGCCCCACAAATATTCATAATGGAAAATCAGGGTAACCAGTTTCAATACGATTATGGGAAACACAAATAAACAAGCATTGGCAAAGCCAGTAGGTCTGAAATTGGTGGTCAGCTTTTTTAGTTTTGTCAATGTGTGACTTGTTTTGGCATGGCTTTGGTAAATATGTATACACAATAAGGAGTTGGGGAAATGTCCCTGTACCTGAAGGGGTTGGGAGGTTTATCAGTCGGAGTATGCCCTCCCTAGGCAAATTTTTAATCACAAAAACCTCCTCGAATCCCTGTCAAAATACACAGACTGGTTTCTACGCCCTCTGGTCACACGTATAACATCATACATACAAGACACAAAACACCTGCTCAACCTCTTGACTCGTATTGAATATGACCCTAAGGAAAACATCTTGGTGTGTCTAGATGTTGAGGCCCTGTATACCAGTATACCTCAGACTGAGAGTATTAAAGTGATAGATCTCCTCAACAAAGAAAACTGGCAATGGACGGCACCAGTAGACTGGGTAATCAGCTTGATACGTTTGGCGCTCACTGAGAACTTTTTTAAGTTCGAAAACCAATTGTACCTGCAAGTCCATGGCACTTCGATGGGCAGTACATTTGCTCCTAGCATCGCCTGTCTGTACATGAGCTACTTTGAGGACCAATACATATGGACAACAAAACCGTACACAAATAATATCTGTAAATGGTACAGATACATCGATGATGTCCTTTTAATTTGGAAAGGCGATAATCACAGCCTAAATCAATTCACTTACTGGATCAATGGGTTAAACCCACATCTTCGCTTTGCCATGAACATAAACATAGATAAGATTTGTTTTCTGGACATCAATCTAACTGCGAATGATGGTACACTGACCAGCTCCCTGTACACTAAACCCACTGACAGGAACAGCTTGTTAAGATTCGACAGTACACACCCACATGCCCTCAGGGAGAATCTTCCACTGGGCCAGTTTTTACGAATACAGAGAAATTGCTCTGACCTCCAAGATTACAAAAAAAGAGGCACATATTCTCACTGAGAAACTGAAACAGAAGGAGTATCCTGTTAAAATTATTGAAAAAGCGAAGATGAGGCAAATCGACTCTTTGGGTGCTGGGGGGCCGGCCCGAGGTGTCTCCTTGGGCAGCGGATCTGCAGGTATCGATTGATGGACTGAAATATCTAGGAGTCTTCCTATCAGAGTCTGCTGCTATTGCATGGGAGCGTAACATACAACCGGTGTGGGACAGGGTTCAATCCGACGTCAAAACGTGGTCGCGCATGCCTCTTAATATCTATGGCAGATCTGCTATTTTTAAGATGGTGGCCCTCCCTAGACTACTGTACCAGCTACAAAATCATCCGTACAGAGTGGACCCGCAGTGGTTCCGGCGTGTGAATTCCTTGCTAGGCCGGTTTTTATGGGCTGGGGGTGCCTCTAGGGTGGCACTGCGGACCTGCTTTTTGTCCACGTACTGTGGAGGTCTCGCGACGTCAGACATCTTGTCATACTACCAAGCCTCTCATTTGTTGGTCTTAAATGAGTGGTGGTACGGTGGCCGTGACGATCCAGCATATGCCCTAGAACATTTTTTAATGGGAGATGCCACGCTCCATACACTCTTGTATTCGGCAGGGCGACGGAAGACACTGCCACATGCGACCCAAGTGGTCTTCCTGATTTGGAGGCAGGCACTGCGTCGCATGGGCTGGTGGGGACGACTGACGGCCGAAACTCCGCTGTGGAACAACGGACGACTCCCTGCACTGGCATCACTGCAAGGATTTGGAGGCTGGGACTCCATAGGGATCTCGTCGCTTGGTCATGTACTTGCCGGGACTACCCTTAAATCCTTCGAAGCACTCAGCACTGAGTTTGACATGCCCAAGACCCAGTTTTTTAAATATCTACAGCTTTGTCATGCTCTGGCGCCGAGTCTGGTGGAGCTGGACCAGCTTCCAGACTTTAGCCCCGTGGAAGCTAAGCTCTTCATGGGAGACCTGGGGGATAAAAAAGTCTCAAAAATCTACCAAACACTGGTCACTCACTACTCCTCTTCCCTGGTGTCGTTGAAGGCCTCGTGGGAGGTGGATGTTGGTCCGTTGGATGAGGATGACTGGCGGGAGGCGCTGGAATCCCCCCGGGGCGCGGCTATAGCAGTGCGGTTGCGATTCATACAATATAAATACTTGCATCGGGCCTATTACACCAGAGAGAGACTGTGGAGGGCGGGCCTTATTGCTTCCCCAGACTGCCTGCGCTGCGGGGCCGAGAGAGGCACGTTGGTGCATACTGTGTGGTCGTGTGTGGGCCTGGTCCGGTTCTGGGGTGGGGTGTGGGACTGCCTATCGGAGGTGCTGGGATGGGATCTTCCTCGTACACCTAGGTTGGGTCTTCTTCATGTCCTCGATCAAGTGGGTGGTAACATTTATAAGCGCCATCTCCTTCTGTTAGGCCTTGTTGTGGCCAAGAGGGATCTAGCGAGGGCCTGGAAGAGTGACCGCGCCCCCCCACGTAGCGCCTGGAAGGCGGGTTTAGACTTCCTCATGGGGCTGGAATTGCCAGTATTTGAAGCCAGGGGTTGCCCTCGGAAACACTACAAGATCTGGAAGCGGTCGGCGGACTATAGAGATCTGACATTGGAACCTCCCGTTGAAGCAGAAGATGGTCTATCCATTGATTGAGACCTCGGGGCCTGGATGGCTCCAAGACACTTAGCTGAGCTTCCTTATGTATACTGCAGCTGATTGTGTTCACGTGCATCGGGTTAGGGCGGGATAAGGGGTGGGTAGTGGGAAATGTTACAGTTGTGGGGGGGATAATGGGGCGGGTAGGGGCTAGTCAAAAGTTTAAGCTATAAATGTATTCTATTGTATATTGCCTGCTGATGTGTTCTCCTGCTTTTGGAGGACTGTCTACTTGATTTGCTTGAACTTCTGATAAATACGGTTATGAAAAAAAAAAAAGCGAAGATGAGAGCATGCAATACTCCGAGAGAGGCCCCACTTGAAACCCATGAAAGGACACAACCAGAACAAATGATTTGTGTCGCAACATATAACTCATCCTCTAATGATGTGAAAAAAATAATTAACAAAGAAGTGGCCTATACTTACATCTAACAAACTTACTTATGAGAAACCGATGTTCTCATTCAGAAGAAATAAAAGCCTGAAGAACACACTGATCCATACAGACACGTATAAACCTAAAGACAGCAACCAGTTGACATTGTGGAACAACCCCTCAGTCACGGGACATTTTCCGTGTGGGACATGTGTGGTGTGACAATTCACTGAACACACCAAGAGCCTTGATTTAGACCTACACACACCATGGGAACAAAGATCCCACACAAATTGTAATTCGGATTCAGTGGTCTACCTTATAAAGTGCCCATGCAACTTGATCTATGTGGGCATGACAAGCCAAAAGGTCAAGATTCGTATCAGCGAGCATAGGAGCACATTCAGACGTGCTATAACGGCAGAAAAACTAACAGCACACTATAAAGAGAAACAACATAAAGACACAGATATAAGATGGACAGTGATAGAAAAAGTAAAAGGCATTGGCAGCCTGCAGAAGAGACTCCTGGACAGAGAGCAATGCTGGATTTATCGTTTAAAGACTCACAAGAGTGGCTTAAATGACTGCACTCCTTGGAGTCAACTCAACAAGTGACCAACATCGGAATCCCTCAATTAAATTAATATATTGAGAGAAAAAAACTACCTGTAAGCCATGGCTGTATAGACTTATAACAACTACGTCCTATTCCAAGAATGCTTTCTATCTGCTCTTGCGGATGGAAGGGCAATATGGTAGTCAGATGGTCCTGTGCGCAACACTTTATGACGGCCAGATTGGAATAGAGGTATACACTACCATACCTCAATCGGATCCCTTTTTAGGTCTCGCCCTGGAACAGGGACAGAGACTCTATAGCCGTCGGATGCCGGGGAATGAGGGACACAAAACTGGCACGATTTTTAGCAGTCGGATTTGGCTGCGTGAACGCGCACGTTCCGTCCTGCGCCGCCCTCCCATCCTACTGCGCATGCGCCGCCCTCCCAGCCTACCGCGCATAACACACACACACACACACACACGTCGCAGACAGACACTCGCTCACACACACACCCCCTCCCTCACAGTCACACACACGCACTCCAAGACACATACACACACGCACGCACACACATACACACACATACACAGCCCGCCTCCCCCCCGCGCCTACATGCTCCTCTCCCTCCGCCCGCCCGCCGCTCAGCAACGCACTCACCGGCTTCCTCTCCTCAGCTGCAAGGCCCGGCAGCAGGACTCTTCTTCCCTCCTTCGGCACCGGGGCGCAGGGTAGGCTCCTGCCTGCTCCGGTGCTCCCTGCTCCCAACACGGCTCCAATCGCGGCTCTTCCGTGGGAGGCGGGGTAGGCTCCCGCCCTCCTACTTCCTGTTTCCGGGTGTCGCGCCGGCCTGCCTGACTTCCTGGTCGCAGGCCGGCAGAGTAACGAGGATGTTTTGCGGTATGTATTTATTTATTTAATTATGCATTTTTATATAGCGCAGACTTTACCCGAAGGCGGTATTTATTTTTTTATGTATTTATGCATTTTTATATAGCGCGGACTTTACCCGAAGGCGGTATTTCTTTATTCATGTATTTATGCATTTTTATATAGCACGGACTTTACCCGAAGGCGGTAATGCTTGCCTTTAAATACTGCATAAATAATTTTAACAACAAATACTTTATATGTAGCTTTTTATGTACATAAGAAAACTATAGCATAAAGCAAAAAACATTGCCATTTACAATAATAATAGCTCAAAGTTAAATAATGCGAGACCTATTGCATTGCAAATGCTTGTTTCCTTGAGGTACGGCAGATCTCATGGTTACAATCACTATCTTCACAGCCTAGTAATAACAAATCCTTTCATTGTCCGCCTCTGTCTCCATCCATACCTATGTGGCTTATTCTGTGCAACCTCAATACTCATGTTGAATGTTGCAGTCCCAAATTAAGGTGGCAGTCCTTTTAGTGCACGAAACTACAAGTCCCCCGCATATAAACAACAAATCCCCAATATCTAATCCACGCTTCACGCAATGACGTCTCTGGTCTTATTATTACAATCGCATCCTTGCACTAATAATTACCCCAAGGGTCTGTCTTTCTCTTCCAGCATACTATTGAGGCCAATTGTGCATGACTGTGAAACGCAACTTGAATGTTGCCCCAGATCCTAATACAAGTTTAAGTCTTACTGGACACAGAACTACAAGTGTCCCACTAAGGAACTACAAGTTCCTAACATCTAACACACGTCACACGATGACGCCGCAACGTCACTTCCTGTCCTCTGAATGTGGGCGTTGTTGCGGCTCGACGGCTACTCTTCCAGCGCTACCTTTCAAAATATAAACACCGATCCACAAAGGCTCTATGCTCAAGCCGAGGACCGGTACCAGTTAGGTATGAGAAGCGGGGCGAGATCTTGAATAGAAGTAAGTACTAAACAGCGCGGCCAGACACATTTGGTGTCCGGCTTCGTATGCAAGGTGTAGGATTGGCTTCTCTTAGTTTTAAAAGTATTGAGATGTCCACTTCTTCTCCTCTCCAAAAAAACCTGACTTGAACATGATGATTACCTCAGGACCACGCACAGTATCCTACCGGTCCTGTGTGATACATTCAGTCTCCCCAAGAAGGGTAAGGAATTGAATGGATGACGAAGAGTATATGGTATAAATGTGTGAATCATGGATATACGTCTAGTTACTATCACTTTTTATGTATACATTTGGAAGTATAAACGCGGTTAGCTGTTCATAGAGACTGGCACATGGTGTAGGCACTCTGGAATGTACACATACTAACACGCAGATAGTATTAGCATGCGAATAAAATCGCCACTACACGAATACCTGTCACATAGAATTATTGTGGTACAGATAAAGAGATGAGTGGTCCAAAAGTGGTTGAGACTGATGACATGCCCGTGCACATGATTATGGCATGCAAATATGTCTGGTCTCTACCATGCACCTAAATGGATATAAGCACAACAGTAACACTGAATTGATGTTATTTTAATGTTATGTGTTGACTGTCTTTGTCCTTTGCTTATGTTTGCAGATGGAGGATCACACATAATGGATAAGTTGTGTACACACGAGGAGTAGCTACTCTGCCCTCGCTTCATTGATAGGACAGCGACTCCCATCCTTATAATTCCCAGAATGCCCTGAATAAAGTCCAGGACCTACATGGCCACCCAGGACTGAAACATGTCGGCACTAGGGTCTTAGGACCATAAAACTCCTACGGACTCGTTTTCGAGATTTTTCAAGACTTTTTAATAACCTATACAGACCCAAGAATAAAGGGAAAGCAGGGGTCTGCCTGAGGTTTTTTAATCTTTAAATCCCCCTGGTCTTCATTTATCCAAAGAGCTCCCAACACTATGGTCGAGCCCAGCCCGACTTTTAGGAGTCGGGGTTACCCGATGATGATGCATGTCACCACTAGGGTGTGTGAGGGTAATTACACAAAGAGTGTTTTCCTTCCTCCCACTCATGGTGGAGTTAGGTGCGACCTTTCACTAGAGAGGCCCCCCTTATTATTGTATAGTTAGATAATCGGTTCCACTGACCACGTGTTGGTCCATTGGGGTATTTTTTGTGATTACAAAAAAATGGTTTTGGTAAAACCTTGTTGGTGTGGGAGCTGCTGGGCCCTCTCCATTATAACAAACATTGGCAAAAGCAAATAATTTGGGCTCAAAAAGCACACACTTCCACAGTAGTTACTGGCATTGAACAAAACCACTTTGTGTGCCGATATGCTCCTTGTGAAAGAGCAGAATGCTGTAACTCACACTCAAGCCAGCCGATACAGAGAGAGAGGCAGAATTTTAATAAACACAAAATGTCACGGTCAACGTCAGACAAAATTAGGGACCCAATTATTAAAGAATGTCTCAAAAGTGCACCCATGGTATAGGTCATTGCATTAAGTGAAGCTATATGGCTTTCGTGAATTCCCCAAAATTTGCAGAAGTAGGACAAGAAATAGTACTCCTAGAAAATATTGTGAACTGCATTTTAGCATGAGCAAATATGCATGTGTAGATTTTCTCATGCGAAAATCTGAGTGTTTGCAAGTTAGTTCACTTTCTCTCCAACCACTTTTTTCCCAACTCTGGAAGGTTTACGTCTGACATTTTCAGGAGTGAATTGCCAACATTTCTCATTATGGAAAAGATTAGAGAAGAGTTGTTGAAAACCCTTAAAACATGCACGTTAGTTGGTTTGCTGAGACTCAAAAGGGCATTCTAACCTTGGAACGATTGCCTACCACCACCTTCAGCCCCAGTATTTAGCTTTGCAGAAAAGTGGCAACGTAATGGGATTGCAAGTATTCAAACACTACTATGGTATGAGCCCTGGCATAATCAGAGAGGCTATATCAGAGCTCTTACATAATGAGATTGCTGCCATAATGTGTCGCAGCACTACTTAGCACCAAAGGGGCAAGTGGATTTTGTTACAGCACAAGTAGATTTATGAAGCAACCTGCCCCACGGACAAGTGGATATTTCAGAGAGCATTTTTGGAAAATAATACATCGCTCATATTGCTAAACTTTGAAAATGTGTGTACACATTTTTATACTGGAACCACTGTTAGTAGTGCAGTCCAAGCTTACAACATTTACTAAGAGTGCTCACCCTAATCATAAAGGCTTTGCATTAATGAACCATAAATACAAGTCTGAACAGCATTAACACATAGACACAAATATTTCCTTAACTGCAGACAATGCCCTTCCCTGATCAATAATGTAGTACTGTAAACTGGCAGCCAAAGATTTTGTGCTGTAGGGTGTTGGGCCTACGCGTCCCAAGGACAAAATGCAAATGTGTTAACCTTGACCCTAAACAATATGTCCTAGGCGTCCGGCTATAGGAATTCCACAACCCTTGATGCAATGTTGTTTCAGATTAGGGGCAACAGATGAGGTCAGATGTGGAGAGCTCTGATTATTGTGTTTTAGAAGTCTGGAGGGCTATTGGGAACGACGTTCCATTCTTAAATAATTAGAGAAACAATTCCCCTTCCTTTTTGTTAGAGAAAATCCTACAGTTTCTGAATGGTCATTACCAACCTAAAAGTGCATCTGACTAAAAGGCAAGGAAAGGGGTCTCCTGTACTGTGAAGCCAAGGAATAGCATGTGGGAATAGGGCCAGAGCTGCTGACATAGGAACTGGGGAACTAGGGTTGAGAACCAGTTTGGGCTCACTGGCCGGTGATTCTGGGCAAATCACTTCATATCCCTGTGCCCAAACATGAATCTGACCTTGTGTAATGTAACTGGTGCTTATGTAAAGTGCTCCAATGCATGTGCTGTATAAAACTGCAAAAAATTATTTTAAAAAAGAGGCAGGGTGCGGAAGAAGAAACAAGCCCTCTGTATACGTTATGTGCTAACTGAAATAAATTTAATTATGTGCTACTGGTTAATCGGCAAATCTAAAGGCAGCTTGGGTGCTTCAATTGATGGAATTACTCGAGGCTTCATGATAAGAAAGATGTAGTCTTTTTATGAGGTAATTTAATGGTATTATCAACTGATATCTAATGGAATCTTACAAAATAAGACTGCACTGAGTGCAGACCATTTTTATATTCCTAAAAATATATATGTTTTGAAATCACTTGTTTTAAACATTAAAACTCTATGCATGTTTTGCAGCAACCTATCTTATATTGCATGCAATACAATGTGAAAATAATGACTTTGGAACTCACAGTGCTTTAATTCACAGGCCGAGACATTGTAGTACTATAAATACACATGCATACTGCAACAGTTAGGATTCAGTTCTTTGACTATCCGGTGTTACACCCAGAGACATATATTGTGATCACATTCAATAATTGAGCTTTCATAACATAAAAACCTGCATTTCCAAGCTAATATTTTAGCTTGAATTTATTTTTCAAAAAAGGTTTGTGTGCTATATTTTACATGTATTTACACAAAAGAAAAAGGCCAGCTAAATAGTTGCAGAATATTTTGTTCTATTTAGTCATGACTCTGCCACCACCCTCCCTGACGCCACTCTTGTTTCACTCTGGATGCAATTCCAATACTTTATTCTCATGCACTTAAACTTCTGAGTGTAAGCACCATAACACTACAAAGTAAACACATGAGATGAAATGTGACGTATTCTTAACACTTTGAATAGGCCACGTTACGTCACATGACCTCGTTGTTACTACGCTTACCATTACAATGCAAGTCATTACAACAACTTGCTGTAGGGGGGGTGCTGGATTTTGGAATAGTATAATTTACTATTCCAACTCCAGTCTGTGCAACAGTAGGGAAGATGTTGGATTTTAAATCCAACATCTTCTGCTCCCTACAGCAAGTCGTTGTAATGACTTGCGTTGTAATGGTATGCGTTGTATCGCATGTATGGTAAACAATGTTTACCATATGGGATGAAACAGTTTGCGACTGGTTTGACAACATGGCCCTCTGGGCAACTTGAAATAGTCTTAGAAGAAGCTGGGAGAAATGTTAATGCTGGATGGAAGGTTATCATAGCCTCTTTTCTGAAGCAGCACTGCACATGTTGCAGCATTGTTTTGTATAGCAATATTTATAGAGAGCTTATGGCTTCCATGCGGTTTGCTGAATCTCTTGCATTCATGGGTAGCATGCTACACTATCTAGGGTGTGTGGTTTGAAGGGTGTTTCTTTGTTTTGTGATCCTCCGCAGGAAGTATTTCCATGTTGTCCATGATGACCACCGAGGTGCAGTTATTGTGTTATGGGACGTAGCACTTACCAGTATAATGGATGAAGATCTATGTGAGGCTGGTGGACAGTTTATGAGTTTCAATATGCTGTCAGCTTTGAACAGCACTGCATGTTCTTTTATAGTATTTCTTATAAGCATAGTTCACTAAGCTGGTTACTGCACTGGCTTGTCCATTGTGAGATTTGTATTTTTTAAAGTTTATGGTCCAGAGAGGGTTTAGGTTAGAGGGAGAGATGGTGGACTTATCTGATGTGATGGACCTGTTACCGTTATCCTGTAATTGATTATCACTGTGAGATGTCAAGAAGTGGTCATAGCATATAGCTAGTTGGGATCTGCAGTGGTAGACCGAATGGGCCCTTTGTTGGCCAATGGTATGTGAACGAAGAGTTCTGTCATTCCACGTCTGTTCAGTTTGTCATAGATGATTGTTTGCTGTGGCCTGGTATAGTACTGGGTGATGGGCATAGCCTGTAGGGTTTCTTTCGTATGTGAGTTTAAGAACGTCCAGTATGCAGCCTTTTTGAATTATGATCAGCTGCCTGCCACCAAGTGTAATGGTATTAATGAGGGCCAGGAGGGTTATATTGTAGTTGACATTACTGTATAATAGCCAGGCTAAACATGTGTCAGTCATACACAACTTACTTACCTGGACGCAGAAAGTAGTGTGCCGGTAGAGCTGTTTCATATCTGTGGACTGAAGATTGTGCTTAAAGGAACCATTATTATTCCGGGTTCTATGTCAGGTGTATGAGATGATGCAGTTATTTTGGAAATAACATCTTTTCACTTCCTTTCTCAAATGTAAATACTCTTGAATGCTTCGAATCTTGACTGGTAGTGAGTTTGAAAGCTTGGCTGATTTTACTGAGAAATGGTGCAAGCCTGAAACATAGTGTCCTATTTTGTTTGTCTTTCTTGAATTTGGCTTCAAGCTATGTCTGGTGGTTTAGTGGACGAATGCATCCACTGTAGGGGGCCTGTGTTCGACCTCACTGGCACAGGTTCAAGTCCCGGCGGGTTTACTCAGCCTTTCATCCTTCTGAGGTAGATAAAATGAGTACCATTGAATTGGGTAAAAATAAACCTCTGTTATTCAGTGTCAAGATACCCCTGAGTGAACGTGTGCTTTACAAATACTCATGTTATGTCATTTATGTCCTTGGGAATCTCTGTGGACTGCCCAAAGTGCTGTGAGCATTGCTTGTCTAGCAACAGGTAGCCAATGGAGTAATTGATTGCATGACTAAAGTCATGCATTCTCTTAGTGTTAATAAGAGGCAGAGGTTGGCACTCTCTGAATGGTTCAAAAAGCATCTATTTACATTTTTTTCTATCATTCCCCAAACATGCTTTTAATGTCTGGCTACAAAGAGCTTTCTCTCTCCCAGATTTCTTGTTACCAATTCACATAAAGGGGCTTTGGATCAGCCTCTTTTCACCATTGGCCACTTTGTGTCATTCCATTCAGTAAATTGCATCGTTGAAGTGTCTTTAACATTTGGGTCACCCCACATGATTATTGCACTGACATACATTAGCTTGGCACTGGTGAGTAGTTTTAAAAATTGTCTGTCTCTGGGATCCACTGTCACACCAGTGCTTGCTCCTCAGTCTTCCCACAAGTAAACGTGCACAAGCTATTTTTGCTTTGAAATTGCTGAGTGCAGGCCAAATATCATCAATACTACATGTTATGGGAGTGCCTGACCTATACACCACAGTGACTACAGTCCTCACGGCGACAGTAAGATGGCACCGGTTCGAGAAAATAACTCAAACCAGTAACACGCGAACTGAGTAGAAAAGTGAATAGGGATGCTACTCGCTATGAGAGAGCCTCACCCATGCAGAAGCATTACATCAACTAGTGCTTATACAGTTTTCTTTTTCAACAGATAGCCCCTGACGGTTGTTAGGGTCGGGCACCGTTGACGGTATAGTCAAGTGGACGCCCCTGGAGGTCCCTAAAGCGAGGACTTCCCTTTAAGCACTTGAAATCCCCTGGAACAGGAACCTATGACTCAGCTGTCCTAGTTAATATTGCTTCTGTTTCTCTCCTTAAGCAGGTGGAGAAACTTTAGAGCCCATGGGGCCATGAATGTTCATCGCATGAGCCCTATCATCACCCATTTGAAAGGGGATTGCAGTAATACTGCTTTGGCCAGGCAGCATCAGTCTATAATCTGAATGATAACCCACAAAGCCATTTTTACCTGAGTGATACCTGGAATCCAGATGGGCCTTAATGATTTGAATAACCTGAATCACCTGAAAGCCAGCAGAATACTCCCTGAGTCTGAGCTGTAGAACATGAAATTAATCTTTAAACATGAAACGTTTTTAAAAATATTTTTATTGCAAAGTCACAGTGATCAGAGAACAAATACTTAGGCACCCTCAATTGCCACATATAGCGCCCCTCATTCCCACCAGTGGATACACGGCCATTAAGCCCACACCCCGGAGGTCGGGCGGCAATGTTCAATCAAGCGCTTTCGTGTTGATCAGTGTATTTTCAGAGCCTTACAAGGGCCAATCTCAACCTCTGCAGATTTTCTTTTTGCTGAAACACTCCCCTCCCCCCTGCCCCCCTGTGAACAGTGACAAACTTAGGTAAATGCATCCTTCAAACTAAATGCAGAAAGAACTCCAGCAGCAGCCACATCCTCCCACCCACCCCCCCTCCGCCACGTCAGCCATGTCGCTTTTATATCCGCATCACACTTCCTAGGTATCCCACCACATTTCCCGGGTGCATTATTCATTCAACAGCTTCTCCCCGCCCCCATTCCTCCGACCCGGCACTCCCCCCTCACCCCCCCACCCTAAACCAGCGGATCCACACTCACAACCCTCCATCTAGTCCTCGGTATCGTCTCCATTCCGCCCAAACTCTACGGAATTTTTTAGGGCAACCCCTGGCCTTATACGTCACCCGTTCGGCTGCCATGTACATGTCAAGCCCCCTTCTCCACTCCCCCATGTCTGGGGGCTCTGGCGCTCCCCAATGTTTTGCAATGTCTCGTTTTGCCACTACCAGTGCCAAGACCAGGAATATCAGAAGGGGGCGTGCCAGGTCAACCTCGTTGGTCATACCCAACAGTGCCAATTTGGGCTCTTGCGTGATTGGGACCTCAAGGACCTCCTCCAATTCTTTGAACACCTGGGTCCAGTATGTTTGTATGACACTGCATGACCATATCGTGTGGTAAAAAACCCCGATCTCCCGAGTGCATCTAAGGCAGTGTGGGTCCTCAATTTTCCCCATTCTACATAGCCGTTGTCTGTCATAGTAAGTTCTATGGAGAACATTCAGCTGAATCAACCGTAGTCTGGACTTGATGGCTACCTCCTGGGGATGCATCAGTACTGTATCCCAATCCAGGTCCTCCATCCCTCCCACCTCCGCTTCCCAATTGGCCCTGAGTTTTGCCAAATCCCCCAGCATATGGTTGGTCAAAGTCTTATATGTCAGTGATACTGCCTTCCCCTGCATCTGTTCCTGTAGAAGCCTACCCTCTAGAGGTGCATATTCTGGAATGTCTACGAGCGCGATTTTTTGGGCCTTCCAGGCGTGTCGTAGTTGCATATATTTAAACTGTTGTGTGTTGTGGAGCCCGAATTCAGACTGAAGGGTCGGAAACGATTTGAATTCACCCCTGGCTATGACATCCCCTATAGTGGAGATGCCAATATCATCCCATCTCTGGAAACCTTTTAGTTTGTGGAGTTCCGTTAACCACTGGCAGTGCCATAGCGGCGTCTGTCGTGACGGCTTTCTATCCCATCCTATACGACGGTTAGCCTTCCTCCACGCGTACAACGTCACCGACGTGGCCGGGAGGAGGGAGGTCTGCCCCGGAGATCTATAGAGGAAGCACAATAAATTCTGGGCCGACATTGTATCTCTCTCTAGAGCGTAAGTTGGGTGATCCGCCGGGGCGTGGAGCCAATCATTTATTGGCGTCAGATGTTTCGCCCAGTAGTAGGCCTCTAGATTCGGGAGTGAGCTCCCCCCGCTGTACTGATGTCTCTGGAGCGTGGATAAAGCCACCCTAGCGTGCTTGCCCAACCAGATAAAAGACCTCAAATCCGAATGGATCCTACGGAAGACCGACGCCCGTATCGGATAGTACTCATTTTGTAAAGCGTATAAAAATGTTGGTAACGTGATCATTTTATACATGGCCGCCCTACCGAGGAGAGTCAGCGGGAGTTGTCTCCACCGGTTCATATCCGCTGCTGCATTAAGTATGATTCTCTCTACGTTTTTACTAAAGGATAGGGCCTCATTTACGGTAATGAATACCCCGAGGTACTGAAAGCCCTCAGTGGTAGTCAGCAGGTCTTCTGGCAGAATTCCCCATCGATCGCACCCCCCGGGGTCATAAAGCACTGATTTGTGCCAGTTACTTTTGTGCCCTGCCATCCTGCCGTAGCTTGCGACTTCTCGGAAGAGCTCTGGGATCGTGGTTTCCGGTTCTGTTATGTAGAGTAAAACGTCGTCCGCATAGAGCGAGATTTTCTCAGGCCTCGAGTCCGTGGCGCCGCTTGCAAAACCGCGGATGTCAGTGTTCTGTCGGACCCTGGCGGCCAGCACCTCTATTGTAAGTGTAAACAAGAGGGGGGACAGGGGGCATCCTTGTCGGGTACCTATCTGAAACTCTCGAGATAGAGTCCCATTCACCCTCACTCTGGCCTTAGGGGCAGTGTAAAGGAGCTGTATCCACCGAGTGAAATTGGGCCCAAAGCCGAACTTACCGAGAACAGCAAAGAGAAAAGGCCAGTGTACTGCGTCGAACGCCTTTTCGGCATCCAAGGAGAGGAACCAGTGGGGGTCAGCGCGGCCCCGCACCTCCTGCAACCAGTTATGGGTCCTTCTAAGATTGAATTTAGTGGCCCTGTCTGGTAGGAATCCCGATCGATCTAGGTGCACTAGATCCGTGATCACCGCTCGCAGTCGGGTAGCTAGGATGGTGGCCAACAGCTTCACCTCAATGTTCAGTAGGGAGATGGGTCGATAGGAAGCGCAATCCGCACGTGGTTTGCCCTCCTTATAAATCGTGACAATCGTTGCCCTTGCCAAGTCAGGGGGCAGCTCACCCTCCTCGAAGGCGCCTGCAAAGAGTCCCCCAAGATGTCGCAACAGTAAATCTGCTGTCCGCTTGAAAAACTCAGCCGGGAAGCCATTGGGTCCCGGGCTTTTGCCGGGCCTCAACCTGATAATGGCCTCTGTGATGTCATCTAACGTTATGGCTGTCTCTAGGGCCTCCATTGACCCGGGCGGGGGGGGGGGGGGGGGGGGAAGGGACGGCAGATCTGCCGCCTCTAGGTAGCATAACACCTCTTCCTGTGTGGCAAGGTCACGTTCCCCATAGAATTCCTCAAAGTGCGTGGCAAAAGTTTCGGCTATCTCCCTATCCGTGTTAACAATAACACCGTTTCCGGCCTGCACTCCATCAACCCATCTCGCCGCTCTCTCTTTCCTGCTGAGCCATGCCAATAGCTTCCCCGACTTGTCCCCTACGTCATATAACCTGTGGAGGGGGGCAAGGGCCTGGGTCTTCGCCTCTTCGTTAACCAAGTCCCTATACTGATTCTGGACATCCAGTAGCTTTCTGAGGGTCTCGTCGCGTTTTTGGGCGAGATCTTCCCTTTCCCTTTCTAGGATCGTCCGTTCTAGGGCGGTCACCTCTGTCTGGAGTTTACGTCGTTCTTCACCCCGCCTAGAATTTATCCTATCCCGAAGGACCGGCTTCAGGGCTTCCCACAGGGTGACTTTTGAGTCCACCGTGCCCACATTCTCAGCCAAGTACACCTTAATGTCTGCCCGTATACCTTTAAGGAGAGTCGCATTTTGTAAATCCCAGGCTGCCAGGTGCCAAGTTCCCATGTGCCTAGCCTGATCACGTCCAACCCTTACATATAACGGCGAATGATCTGATATACCCCTGGCCTTGTATTCTGCAACATCGTCTATTCGCAAGTAGTGACGGGACATAAAAACATAGTCAAGGCGCGAGAACACCTTATGTGCCCCGGAATAGAATGAGTATGCTCGTGTAGCCGGGTGAAGCCACCTCCAAACATCTGTAAGTCCTATGGCGGACATCTGGCTGCAGAGTGTTGTCCGGGTCTCGCCTCTTACCCCCTCTCCTGATCTATCGTGTTGGGTGTCCATAACATCATTGAAGTCCCCTCCCACCACTTGTATGGTATCTGAGGTCTCTAAGAGTATGCGGTTGAGCGCCGTAAGGGTGCGTGTTTGCAGTTTGGGCAGTGCATATACAGTGACAAGTGTGTAGGTGCGTCTGTTCCAGGTGCCCTGCACTCCAGCGTATGTTCCTTGTGGGTCTAGCCAGGTGCGGGTAATACAAAACGGGGAGGCTATTTTTGCGATAATCGCAACCCCTCTAGAGTCTGATGTGTATCCCGCATGTGCCAACACCTTGTGTCTCCCCCTTGCGAGAAAAGCGCATGCAGTACCCCGGAGGTGTGTTTCCTGCAGGAAAGTAAAGTCCGGGTCCACCCTCTTAATATAGGCATTCACCAGTCCCCTCTTGATTTTAGAGCCCAAACCATTGACATTCCATGTCAGGATACTTGGTTGCCTATCAGCCCCCATCGGTGTAGCTATGGTACTTGCTATTGGACTGCGGGGAAAGTGCATGCGGTCCAATCCCGACATGTGTGGGTGGTGCGTGGGTTCAGTGTGCGCTGCTGCATAAACCTAGTGCAAGTGCCCCCCCTCCCTCCCTTGACCTTCTCCTCCCCCAACTTGAGAGAGCCCGACAACTTGTCGTCCCCCCCCCACCCACCTCCCCGCCTCCCTCCCCTTCCAGTCGCATCCCACCATAGGAGCCAACTATCCGCAGGTGAAGGCCTGTCGCCCTCCCACACATCCCTCCCTTCACAAACTCAAAAACAGTGAGAGAAACTTAAAGAACATTTAAGGGCGTGTCAACTTGCATGCTCCCATAGGACGAGCTGCAATCTCCTGAGTCCCAGTGCACCATTTCTCACGAGTGCGAGTCTTGCATGTCCATTTCAGGTGCGCCGGATCGCCGCGAGGAGTCCTGCTCCAGGTGGTGGATTTCCTGGACCAGTGGGTGGATCAAGTCCTCCACCTCCTCCTCGCCTCCAGATGCGCGGCCGTCCGAATCTTCCGCTTCATCTCCTTCTGAGCGGATGCCATTTCGCAAGCAACTGAATCTGGAGCCCGCCACTGAGCCATTCCCAGGCGTCGTCGAGCCGCCACCCCGCATTTCATCCGTGGCTCGGGATCGGAATGGAGTCGCTGGTGTCAACTTTCTCACTCTCCGCGATTTCCGTCTCTGTGGTTTAGGCAGCTCCCATCGTGACCTCTCCCGTAGCGACCTCTCCAGGACTTCTCTCCCTACGGCTTCTCTGCTGTTCAGTACAGGGCGTTCCCCGAGCCATTGCCAGGCGTCCTCTGGGTGCGAGAAGAACAGGGCTTTATCTTTGTAGAACACCTTGAGATTAGCGGGGAACAGTAGCATGTATCGAATGTCCAGGGACCTCAGTTTCGCCTTTACAGAGTCAAAAGACCGACGTTGTTTCGAAACTTCTTGGCTGTAGTCCGGGAAAATCATTATGGTCGTGTTCTCCGAGCGTATCTCCCCCATTTGTCTGGCTTCTCTTAAGATTAGATCTCTGTCCGCAAAGTTCAAGAAGCGCGCTATGACCGGTCTCGGTCTCGCCCCCTCCGGAGGTTTCGCTAGGAGGGCCCTGTGCGCTCTTTCTATGATGAATCACGGGGAGAACTGTGCTGTCGGGAAGGTGGTCTTCAACCAGTCGCGGAGGAACGATGACATGTTTGTCCCTTCAATTCCCTCTCTAAAACCCACGAAGCGCAGGTTGTTGCGTCTTGATCTATTTTCCGCATCGTCCACCTTCCACAGCAGCTGGCGGTGTGAGGCCTGCAGTTCCGCCATGTCTTTCTTCAAGACGGATATCGCTGCGTCGTTGTCGTTTATCCTCGTTTCAGTCTCCGTCACCCTCTCGGATAGTTTCTGGAAATCTTGCCGTAGGAGTGTAACCTCTGAGCCCACTTCCCCAATCTTCACCTCCAGGGCCGCCCGGGACTCTTGGATGTCCGTTCTGGATGCTTGGATGGCTTCCATCAGCAACGCCGTGTCAGTCCGCACTCCGGGTGTCAGCACGTGGTGTTCCGCCACTTGCCTTGGCGCCGCAAAGTTGTCCATGGGGCCCTGTTTTGCGGGTTTAGGGACCACGTCTCTTTTCCCCATGGCTGTGCTTTCTTCGGGTGGGGGCCCCCAGGACAGGCCGCAAGCTTCAGACCCCTGATGAGCCAATAATATGGTTTGGGGGGGGTGGGCGGGGGGGGAGGGTAGTCTTCTTAGTTTGTGGATTACAGACCCTCGATCCCCCGGCCAGTGATAAGTGTGGCTCCTTCTGTTCGTGCCCGGCTCTGTCTCACGTGCCCGTAGGAACGTGGGTTTACCAACTACCACCCACGATGAGCGCTGCCCCGTCGGGCACCCAGGGCCACCACCACCGTCTGCACCGCTGGTACTCCGGGGCCCCCTCCAGACAATCAGGCGGGCAGGGCAACGAGCGAACAGCTCTCAGGCGGCCGCAGGGGGGGTGGGGAGCTCAAGCTCCGCTATCACACCGCGGGCAGAGCGCTCCCGTCTCGGTCAGCTACTTCGGGCAGCTCCCGTGCACCGCAGCCATTTTGATAAAGGTTCCGGGCTGTGGGCAATGTTCAGGGTCCTGTGTCAGCCGTCTCTCGAAGCCACCCCTCCATCGGATTCTCACTTGAGCTGTTCCACCCCCGGGTTGCACTGCCTACCGGTGCGTGCGGGGGGTAAACAAAGGAGACAGGCCCGGCTCCCTCTCACCGGGACTCGTTCGTGCCGGCCGCCATCTTGGTAAAGGCGGCCGGTAGTCAGCGTCTCCCGTGCTCCGCTCCGCACCCCAGGCCGCCCGTCCCGCGGACCGACCTGACCGCCGCGTCTCCGGGGCTGAGTGTTCCGATCCCGCCTGGCCTCGGGAAGGCTCCTACGCACCCCGGCTGCTGTCGGGCTCCCTGGCTGCCATCTTGGCCTCGTCTCAAGGTTCCGAGTCGGGTCTTCAGGCTTGGTTCGTCGTGGAGCCGTGGACCGTCAGGGCAGCGAATGGACCTCCGGGGGTCCCCGTGGGGCTGCGGCTCCCGCTAGCCGACTAGGTGCTTCACTGGGGATAGATAAGCGGCGGATCTTTGTGCAGCTCGTCGGGAGCTCCGGCAAGGTACGTCTCACCCGGCCATGCTGCTGGCCACGCCACTAAACATGAAACTTTAAACCTGTAATCCAAATTCTGAAACATAAGTCGAATTCAAGACCACCTTCCATGTTGAAATCATAAGGAAAAGATACCATTAATAACAAAGAGTTAAAAGGAGGCCAGAAAAGAACCAATAAGTACCACATGTACCAGGGTCTCTAATCAAAGGGACTTCAGATTCCAACATGGATATAATTTTAAAGAGTTCCACAGTGTATGGTCTAGCCCAGTGAACTGGGACAAAAATACATGTGCTACAATGCGAAATGCAGGAACTACAGAAAGACGTCAGTGATCTAACCACGCGATTCACATAAGCTGAGTCGGGAAGAAGTATAGTTGAAGATGAGGAACGCGATCTGGAGAAAAAGTCCAACATGATAGCCAGTTAACTATTCAAGCCAGAAAGAGAAGTCAAAGAACTTAGGAATCGAAGAGGAAACCTGAGCATTTTTGGACACATTTTTGGACACAAGAGGTGAAAATAAAACTGTTATTCTAGAAAACTGGATCCTAAAAGTTCTGCAGTTGCTGCAGTAAAGAATGTTATATTGAAGGGATACACAGTGTACCACAGTTTTTTTTTAAATACCCTAGTCCAAATCGGTTACAAAGGAATGGCATATGTGCACTTGTCAAATTCAGGATCTCTGATAAACCTACCTCTTCAGCCCGTTTGCTCTATAGTAGTGAGCAGCAATATCGTACAGCAACTGATTAATTTCCCCTATTCTCGCCACAAGCGCTAAACTGGTTTCCTTTTCTCTCATTAGGTCTCGCCTACGCAGCGTGCTTGCGCTGCATAGGAAAAAGACCTGTAGCCATCGATTCCCTTTTTCTGCCAAAAACGTGCATGCGTTCCATTGCTTTCAATGGCAACGCGTGCACGCTTGGCGCTTCCCCTGCGGGAACGAGCAGCAGCACCATATTTTAGCAATCATCGCTCCTTGCTGCTCTGTAGTATCTGTAAAGCTAGCAAATTAGCGCTTGTTTGCCTATTGAGTTCCGCCACGTTTCCATGCACATCATTATTCGAAACTGAAAAAATATATAAACCTAGAGAAGACACCACGGGTCGCCACACAAGCCTGCTGTACAGCTGGAAACGCACTTGTAAGACAAATAACCTTTACGTCGGGGAGGCTCGTGTTCTGAATGCTAAATTTCAAGATATACATCTTAAAGAACGGTTGCCATAACAACGCGTACTTTTTTGCATGCGTGTGTGTATAAGCAGCACCATTTTTGTTTTTTTTAATGGTGCTCTCTGTTAATCATGACTCAGGCACTGCAGCGGGAGGCTGTGACCCTCCCACTCCAGCAGGAGGAAGTGGAAACAAGAAGCGCGTGCAAAGGACTGATGGGAAGGCAAAAAATGATCACCTATTTGACACCATGCACTCCGAGGAACCCCGAGCCGCCACTCCCTGCGGGGCCAGTGGTGTGCTTGAGGACAAAAGCCTTGACCGGATCCGAGTGACTAATACCCGTTAATTGAACATTTTCACCTGCCTGCTAGCCTAATTAGGTCTGCGGGTTTACGGTGTCTCCACAGGAATGTGCAAATGCCGCCCAAGGGAACCCGCTCGGCGTGGCTCCCGAGCTGTGTGGTCCTGTGCTCCGTTGAGGCCTGCGGTGCTGCCAAAGGCCGACACCCCAGGTTAACCGAACAGTGTGTCCCCTGTTGCCGGGGCACATTATAGCCAGATAAATGCTCCCAGTGGCACATGCTGTACACTAACCTTCAATAGATCTGCCAGCGGCAGCATTTTCCTATTTTACACCCCCTCAGAAGCCTTACCTACGCACAACCAGGCGTCCTTACACGTAATTGGTTACTGTCAGATACATTGCGGCTGACACAGGCAGAAGAAAGCAAGTCATGGTTCTCTGTTTTTCGTTGTTTCCTTTGTTTTGGCACTGCTGTGTTTCTTTTTTTATTTGTTTTAACTTTTTCTCAGCAAAAAGGTCTCTCCTCTCTTTTTCCTGTGCTGCGCTCTGCATTTGAATTGTTGCACCGTGTGAAGAACATCCAAGCAAAATGTAAAACGTAATTGAATTTTTGACATCCACAAGCAGTTGCCTCATACTTGTTAAGGCAGGCGCCCGTGAAGGTATATGCTATTCATCAAGGTCGCTTATTAGCTATTTGCTATTACATTTTGATTCAGTGTTTAATGATCTTGCTGTCCAGCTGTAGAGCAGCATGTTCACTGCAGGGACGTAGCTTCATTTGGTGCAGCAGGTGTAGTGGCACCAGGGTCTAGATGTCTGATGTCCAGTACTGATTTTAGCTGTATTTTATAGTTAAAATAGCAGCCATAGTTCCCATTTCCTTTGCACTTGCTGGTTACAATAGTTCCTTTATTCTTTTGTATTGATGCTCGAAGTCAAGACTTCAATCCAGAGCACTTCCAAGCCGCACACTGAGTGGGATATAGCAAGTATGGGCTTCTCTCACTATCTTAAACCTTATGTTCATAGAAAGAGACTTTAGATTCTATTAAAACATGACCTTCATTACATTGTGAACCCCTAAAAACATATTCAGTGTAAATGTTTTATACACTCCAGTTTACTTATATTTTAGTTATAATAACCAATAAAAGAATTTCATTACTGTTTAGTCGATCTACATGTTAGTATGATAGTGCCAAAACCTTAGAAAGAACGACTCCACAATTTCAGAATAGATTTATTTGGCTCAAGGAAGAGGCAGATAGTTTAAAACATAACTCTACTTTTATCTGTAGGACATGACTCCAAAGGCAAGCCCGTCGTCGCCCGGCCACGCCTGGTCGCCGCCAGTAGCCAGAACCCCTGCCAGTCATAACCCAGCTTGGTCCCAAAAAATACACACTCCTACAAACTACTCCAATGTAAAACTTAGGTGCATCAGAGATAGGCACCACCACAGCGCCTCCCCTACCAGTATATGCTCCCGTTCCAGAATCCCAGAAGGACCTTTCACCTGCAGGAATTGCAGATTCCAATGCACTGTGCAATCCAGGTCCCCACACGAGGCAATCAATACAGCCACACACTACAAAGTCACTAAGCCATCACGAGACAATAGGATACAACATGAGCCCTTACACCTGGCCCATCAAACTAACAGAGACTGGAATTGTTTCTTGGCCAACGTCTGATCCCTACCCAAACACTCCGTGGACATCTGGGATTTGCTATTCTCCACCTCGCCCCATATCGGATTTCTGACCGAGACATGGACCAAGCCCCACTCCAATCCTGACATCGCTATCGCACTCCCAGACGGTTACCACATTTATAGACAAGATAGACCACTCCAAGCAGGAGGAGGACTAGCAATAATTTACAAGGACCCCGTTAAAATCTCTATTATTGGTCAGCAGTGTAGCGACACTATGGAGATACTAATTTTCAGAGCAGACATACAACCGCAACTCTGTCGGAAGGGTGCCCTGGTTTATCGACCTCCCGGGCCCCTATCCAACTTCCCTTCCCAACTATTGGAACTCATCTCTCCCTATGTGATCTCCACCAAAAACGTCTGAATTTTGTGAGATTTTAATGTGCATGAGGAAAATCCTGAAAACAAAGAAGCTGCAACACTATTAACTGACCTTACCTCACTTGATTTAAGCAAAGTTAATACTGATTCTACCCATCAGGCCGGACATATGTTAGACTTAGTCATAACGAATTCTCCCAATATAATCTATAAAACCACCAAGCCCCTGGAGTGGTCAGATGATTCTATGATCGACTTCGCTATCAGAGGCCGACACAGAGATATTGGCTCCAAAACCAAATCTATCAGGAAACATAGACAGTGGCACAAAATCACACCACAATCCTTTCAGGAATCCTTCAACCCACCCCTTTATGGGGAATCTGATAGCACTGAGAAACGATTATCCTCCCTAACCACTAATCTTCTAGTCACCATAGACCATTTAGCTCCTTTAAAGTCCCAATCAAATTCCTGCAAACACATTCACGCTCCATGGTACTCCCCCCTCCCTTAGAACTGAGAAATGCCCGTGCAAAAAACTAGAACGTATTTGGCGCCTCTCACACAGCCCTCAAGATAAAAACCGATTCAAAAGCACATTAGCGGATTATCATAGAAACTTGAAATCAGCTTGTAAACAACATATTGCTCGACAGATTGATAAAACAGAAAACTCCTCTTGCACCTTGTTTCAGATACTAAACTCATTTACCAACCCTAGAGCATGTAATACAGGAAAAGCTCCATCTCAAAGTCTCTGCGACAATATCGTGAACCACCTCTCTCAGAAAATTGAAAAAACATATAAAAAAATCACCTCGGTCTCCGCTCACCAGTCCGACCTCCACATAGATGCACCACCTACCGCAGCTGATTCCCTCACTTTAGAAGTCTTCCCTGCTCTCACTATTACTGAAACAGTCTCCCTCCTAAAAACAGTCAAATCTGGGTCCCCAGTAGATCCTTTACCTGCCAAGATCTCTGCCACTTTGTCTAACACTCTTGCCAGGCCTATATGCTCAATCCTCAATAGCTTCATGAAAGAAGGCCCTCTTCCAACTGAGTGGAAGGCAGCACAGATCATTCCTATAAGGAAAAATCCGAAGGCCCCACCAGAGGACGTCACCAACTATCATCCTCTAATTAGTAGGACCTTATGTCAGTCCATTATGTTTTACCTCGTCATGCCACTTTAGACAAACCATCCATGGAATAGAGCTGCTCGAAGACAAGGAAGGCCTACAAGGATGGTGCAAGAGGCAAGATTGAAAAAGGAAGTGCCCGAATCGGCAGGAAAGCTCTTGTCAATACTTGCCACTGACATAAGGTGCAATGTGCAAGTCCACAATCTAAATCCCAGCTAGGCAGACTCCACGTCCACTCTTTCCATTGTCAGCAAATGGAGGACATGCAAATTGAGCAACAGTTAATTATAGTCCATACAAACATCGGGATTGTTATAAAACGCTATACTAAAAGAAAGTTAGTGAGGGAAGGATCGAGAAAAGGGGGATCAGACACAGGGCAAGGGGACACAGTGCAGGATGACGTAGACAACCTCATGCAACTGGAATTGCAGTGTCAAGGCTTGGGGCCAAAGTAACAGTTTGTGGAGTAAACTAAGCTGTCAGCTGTCAAGACAACAAATATGCATTTGGAGAAGAGCAGGGAATAGGACCAGCACAAGAGGTGAGGACATATCAAGAGAGAGTGATCGCAGGTGACTAGACTTGGGCAAAAAAGAAGAAACCATATTCATTGATTATGGCGCATGAATGTAGAGTAGAAGAAGCAGACCTAGCAAGCTAGCAAGATGGCTGAGATCGCTAAGGCTTTTTGCAATGTGGTGTGATCTGCTGGTCATAATAAAATCCAAGAACAGCAGACTTCACATTCCATCCTTCTGGGACCTGTACTTGGAGTACCATTACATTGACAGACAGTAGCATGTCAATTGTATCTCATACAAACAGCTGACGTTCTATATGGAGCACAGAGTTTGTGGACTAAGAAGGCAAGTATCAAGGTGAGGGCCATGGAACTGCTCTACAAATGATATGGGAAACCTCATTTACAGAAACATTTAGTTTATCTGGCAATACAAATTCTTCTCCCGTGCCTCTAAATAACCATGACTGGTGAGTAGACATGCTTTATAAGATCACTGATTGATTGATTGTTTAGTATATTTGTGCTATCGCTCCTTTACCCAGTTGACCTACCAGGAGTTAGGCCTCAAGCGGGCTGTGTTCAGGCAGGGCTGTTGTCTTATTCAAATGGCTCAGGAGAGCCTGACTGAGCTGTGGATATTTGTGGAATTTGGTCTGGGAAACAGAGAAGGGTTGTGAAAGAGCACGTGTCATCTCAGCCATACGTCTCTCATGATAGTTGTGTCTATTCTGTCACACCTCGCGAAACCCTCCAACCGAACTCTGTGGTATAGCCTTTTTCCTTGCCATTGCGGAGTTATCTGTGCCAGTTTGGTGTCCCAACCAAGAAAGAGTGGGGCTGCTCGCCAGTTTGTGAAGATTACCTTTGTGATCTCCGGTAGTTGCTATGAGGTTGGATTGCCATATAGCAATCCCATGACATTGTTGAGGCCAAGAAGTTAGAGTTCTGTCCAGTATGCCGTTCTGTCCCAGCCTCAACTCAACCAATCACTTATTAACATTGTTTGGGCTGCGCAGTAGTATAGTTGGATGTCGGCCATCCCTGACCTCCGACCCCCTCCTCATTATACACCGGCTGCTGACATTTATGTTTAAGTGGGCTGGGGGTGCATTCTGCCCACAAAAAGGAGCAGACCTTGGAACTGAGGGCCAGAAACCAGTGACTATGGATCCAGAGTTGGAATTTGTAAGAAATATAGGAGTATCATCATTTGAAATAAAGCTACTCTGCCAAGAAGGTGTGGTGAGACCTGGAACCATTTGTGATAGTCTTTATTCATTTTGGTAAGCAAAAGAAGGCGGTTTAGACCCCATAATCAGATCAGGGTCTTCGGAAATTTATGCACCCTGATACTGGAAGCTCGTTCTTTTAATAGGGATGCAAGATTGCCAAGACACAGTCGCTCAATCAGCCTGGAGGGGAACCAACAGGGATTTGTCCAGTTCACTTGCAGTCCTCCGTGAACTTGTTTGCAGGTTGGCTAGGATGAGTAGAACATTGTCTGCGTAAACTGCAGTTCTTTCTTTTGTGCTCCCGTCCCAACTCCAGCCCTACATTTGCGTGTTGCATCTTATGAGTCTTTGCTAGGGGTTCTAAGGCTAGAATGAAAAAAAGTTGGGAGGGGATAAACCCTGTCTGGTCCTAATGCAGATTGGGATGGGGTTGGAGAACACTACGTTGATTCTAACCCGGCCAGAAGTCTCGGAACATAAAAGCTTGTTTTACCTCTGGAATCGTGGGCTAAAACCCATCTGCTCAAGTAATTTAGTTAGACAGGATCAATCTGCGGAGTGGAGCACCTTTTCAGAGTCCACCAACAGGAAGATACACAGGTCTTGTATTTACTGAAGATGAGCAAATGCCACGTATACTTGTTCTATGTAGTGGCAAGTACTGCATACATGCATGAAGCAGTCAGGGTGAGCCAAAGTAGTCAGGACTTTCTGAAGTCTGTTGGTGAGAACGGTGGCAAATATTTTGTCCTTGTTGTTCAGTAAGGAGTTCGGTCAGTAGTAGGAGCAACAAGCAGGTGGTTGGCCTGCCTTCGGGAGAACTACAATAGTTGCCACGTCAAGTTCTGGAGGGAAGGCACTTTGGAGACCACTTCCTTGGAAAGATCAAGGAGTAGGTTGTTTACGAATCCGATGATATTTACAATAATATTCCAGGTGGAAGCAGTCAGGTCTGGGTATTTTGCCGGTTTTGCTACCCATCACAGCATTGTTTATTTCCCTCATTGTGGGATTCCCAGAATGTACCTATGGAAACCACCATGACTTTTATTGATCTCAATATACTCCTGAAGTTTGGTCAAGAGATAGTTAGTGCAGTGACCATACACATGCCACCACGCACTAAGGAGCTAGTGCTGCTGTCCTTACTGGATGAAATCAGGCTTACGGAGACCAAAAAAATTCGTTTGCCCTGGTCCTTTTAGACCTGTCTGCCGCATTCGACACGGTCAATCATGATCAACTTCTGACCAGAATCCGGCACATAGGCATTGATGGGACGATCCATAAATGGATTTCTTCCTTCCTGACGGACCGCACCCAAGTAGTCCAGATGGGTGATTGTGTGTCCAACAGAGGGCCCATACCCTGTGGAGTTCCCCAAGGGTCTGCTCTGTCACCATTGTTATTTAACATTTATTTGCGCCCCCTCGTGATGGACCTGGCCCAGATGGAGTGTGAAGTGTTTAACTTCGCTGACGACACTCAAATCATCCTACAAATTGAAAATACTCCCCACGCCCATGCATCTGTACAAGACATTTTGAGATTCGTATTAAGTTGGATGACTCAATTCACTAAAGGTCAACCCGGATACATGAGGTGTTGCTATTACTACAAATAATAACCCATGGTCTTATCAATTATGCCCACAGGAGCTGGGAGACACTCCGTCTCCAGCACCAGTGGTAAAAAGCCTGGGTATAGAAATTGACGCTAATCTCTCCCTGTCTAACCAAGTTTCCACAGTTTTTGGGACATGTGTGGGTCTACTAAGGCTATTGAGGAAACTTTCACCTATCCTCTCTTTCTCCACCATGCGTACGGTGGTGACAGCTATGATCTTGTCTCGGCTAGACTATGGCAATGCGCTTTACATTGGCTACCGTATAATCTACTAAGCAAACTCAGGTAGTAATGAATGACGCTACCAAGTAGTTGATTTTTAAACTCCCCAGATATACAAGGGATGCCCCCTTACTGCAAAAACTTAATTGGCTCCCTATCAAGCAAAGGACCAAATTTAAAGGCCCAATATGGACAAGCCCCAAGTTACATCAAAGAGCGCCTTGTGAAGTATGTTCCAAGCTGCACTTTAAGATCCTCGGCGGGGAACCAACTATCCTGCCCGTGGTTCAATCTCACAAAAAAAGGAGGGCGGGCCTTCTCCGTCTGCATTCCACAACTATGGAAAGGGCTCCCATCCTATCTTCGAACTGAGAAGGCCCTTCTCCCATTTAGGGACAATTTGAAGATCCTCCTCTTCTTGGAAGCCTGGGCTCAATTCCATTCAGTGAAGGGCCATATCCACCTGGGGGCACTGTAGCTTTCCTCTCATAGCGCATAGAGACCTGCCGGTATTAGGCGCTCTATAAATCACAATTAACAATAACAACAACAACAAGGTGTCAAATGGGTCGTTGGTCCTGGTCAGGAGTCCCATATCGTTCCAGTAAGTCCATCCAAGTTACCAGTTGCCTGGCTCTCGTCAGGCAACCTGACAGCGGGGGTGGAGGCTGATGGAATCTATGGCTGGGTATGACGAGGTATTGAGCGCCCCCCCCCCAATTGTATTAGTTTCTTGAGGGAAGTTTCAAGACTTTATCTTAAATGTTTCCAGGGCTGAGGTCAGTAGTTGAGGTGGCACATAGGACATTCCATTGTTTCCCTTCACAGAGAACCCCCACTCACACAAACTGACCTTGGGAATCAGAAGATGTGGAAGTCACTGCCAATGGTAAGTTTCTATGTTGTAGAATCGCCTCACCCCTAATTTCCTTAATAATCATGCATGGAACACTGCGTTGTAACCAAAGCACTGCAGAAAGGTGCAGTGGGTTCCGATGAGTTGGGTCCTCTGCTCCATTAGGATTTTAGGCTGAAAGCGCTTAGTATAGTGGAGGACAGCTGTCCTTCTAGTACATGATCTTTAAGACAGTTGTGAGTGTCAAGGGATCCACAGATGTTGTTGGCTAGTGTGGACTAAAGAGGCCCAGAACATAAATGAACTAAAGCAAAACCATGTGCAACTTCCCAACTCCCCCAACTGCCCGACCCAACACTTCTATCCCTAAAGTATCTGTCGCCCGGTAACATACAGTAAAACGCATCATTGAGTCACCTTATGTGCGGCATTAAAAATATGACCTCCTCCTTTGTAGGATATTTTATCACTGCTAAGTTTTGTCGGATCATACGAGTAGTTCATGCATGCCTGTGAACCCTGGAACCCGGTGACAATATTAGTTATCAGTGTAACCTGACCATCACCCAGGTGGCTCTAAATATGTAGCCAATATCTTCAGGGTGAACATCTCTTTTCAAGATCATTGGTTTGTGTGAGAGCGGATTCAGCTAGTGGCGGCACCTGCTCGGCCTGGGATCTTTCCGTACTATGGGAATGCACCCTGCTTCGGAATATCGGGGTGTTCCAATCTGGAGCAATGACGTGTTTGACGTCTTAGTGTTTCATCAGCCTATCCCAAACCTCCTCTGCAGTTTCGAAGAAGTGGGATCGAGTTATGGATCACTTTGTTTGGCTGAAGAAATAAGCATATACTTGAGATTTAGTGCTCTGAGTTTCTGCTTGACTTCGTCAATGGACTTAGTTTGTTGTTGGACAGTCATGGTGTACTCCGGGAAAATCATGATGTGGGTGGAGTTAAGTCAGGTTCCCAGTCTCTTGTGCCTCTGAGGAGTTGAAAAAGCTGGCTATCATCGGGGCGTCGGGGTGAGGATCCTGGATGCTGGCGTTTGGTCAGGGAGCTCTGGCTTCACTATGAAATATGTCCGCTTTTCTTTAGGGGTCCAAGAGGTGAGACAGCTTTCTAAAAACTTCTTTGGTTGATTAGTTTCAACATACTCCAGAAATCCCACAAATCTGAGGTTTGTCCATCTTCGTTTCAGCCTGGCATTCAGTCCTTTGTCTTTTCCCATAAGCTGCACCTTACAAGAATCTCCAGGATCTGGATGAGGTAGTGCTCCATGTGATGGCTGTAAGCCATCGGTCTGCGCCATCTAGAGAGTCTCTGAGTCGACTCAGTTGGGGGCTGCTCAGGCCTTTGGGTCGCAGAGACTCAATGACCAGACTTGCGTGGTAGCGAGGTCTGCACGATAATGTTGTTGTGAATGTTTCCAGAGATGAGTCCATATCCCCGCATACTGTTGCCCGATATCCAGTCTGGCCCATTTTCCTAAAAAATACTGGGTGAAGCTGCATGAGAATCATGGAATGCCGATCAGTGAACGTCCAGGCTCTGGGCTAAGCTTAAACCAGAGTCTAGTCGACCCCCATGCGGGTAAGCCAATAGTCTGGCAGTCTCCCCCTTAGCAGCGCTGTTCAACAGTCTGTCTCCCCACTGACATAGAGGGCTGCCGCTCCAGGCCCGATGCGGCTGCTCCATTTTTTCCTGGTGAGGAGCCTCCATGAGACTGCAGGCAATGCCCCCCATTACTGGGGAGGGAAGAGTTTGGGTGGGAAGGAAGATGGAGAATGGTAGGGTGGTTAAACACAGCGCTGTCCCTCAGCATTCAGTCGCTCGCCCGGGCAACAGACTCACCCAGTAGGAGGGCCCAGTTAGCCGGGAAAGAAGTACTCTGCCAGTTCTTCACTACCAAGGGGGCCTACGATCATTCTGATAACTTGGGGAAAGACATTTGGCTTTTAAGCACTTGCAACACTTCCACTTGGATGTGATCCTCCTACAGATTAAGAAAATTCTGAACTTTACATGGTATGGCACTCAAATAGGTATCACTCAAGACTACGCCAAAGAAATTGTAGTGTAATGCAAAGGATTCCTGATACTTTAAGATCCCTCTCTATTCCGTTCTGTTTCATCGGTCCTTGCACACCTAAAGTAACACACAAATGGGATTCCTCAAGCATTCAGATCTTGAAACATTCATCTCAGAGTTGTCATAGTCCGCTGTGGACTACCGAAACAGCATGTGGGCATGATTACTACTACAATGTATTACCAGTCATCACTCTATGTGGCCTGCATTGCTCAAAGACTCTCTCTTATTTCATAAATCTGACAAAATTAAGGTCTGGTGGTAAGACAGATGTACTTTATCTCTCTTTCACTCAGCTCATATGTTGGCAGATTTTTTTCCAAGTTAACTGTTTTCAAGTGCAGCGCAAACATACTTTTCCATATTTGAGACTGTCGATGTGAATTTGGATTATAGTTAGTGGTTTTCTTTAAGGATGGTGAATAGTTGGCTCCTGTATATCCAACTAGACTTTAAGGCGGCATGGCAGGTAATGAGATGCTAATCTTCTCCAGGACTTTCTTTTCTCTATTTTCTACGCATTCTTTGTTTTCATCCATCCTCTAGTGTCATACAGATGTTATATATTCTGTAAAGCTATGTATCTAGATTCAACTACTGATTTCTGGAGTTGAAGGGAGTGTAGGAGTGGTCGTCGTATATCATTCAACCAGACAACCACTCTATACTATCCATAGCACATCCATAAGAAATCTCTTCCTCAATACCAAAAGCCTCAATCACCCAATTAAAAGGAAAATATACTCTGTTATTGCTGTAAACTGTGCTGACAATGCCGTACTCTAAGAAACAAAAGTTGGCATTGGAGAGGCTTTGGCTTTAATGAATCGATGGATTAAAGAATCCACATATTTCCCATCAATCAAGAAGAGGTTAGAAGAGCTTCCTCAGAATGCAGGAATAATTTAAGGGCGACATCTTCCTCCCTTGGGATGGAATTCTAAATAGAATAACATCTTGCAAATTCATGTTAAATAGGTCACATTTTCATAAGAAACATTATAGAAGAACACATATTCATGTCCCGTTTTTATTTAGCAGGTAGCATTTTGAAGTTGTGTTTCTAGTTTGCATATTTTAAGACCGACACACCTGAGGTCTGTGATTTAATTATAAAGAACCCCTGCATGAGAAAGACCGTTCTTGATTTAAATAATTTCAATTTGATTTGGCCACAACCGTTTCAGACGGCTGACATTGCCATACTTGATGTCAGAATGACCTGGTTAAAGGAGAGTTAGACACAGTTTTACACATTTCACCTGTTTTGGCAGTGAGGTGACCCATGTTATGGTTGATAACATTCAACTAATCCTTATTGGGCATACGCATAAAGGTCCATCCCATATATATTAGCTTTCTACTTAATGATGTTGACTCGTAGGGGGTGAGGGGCAAACTGAAGTTACAGTGGAGAAGTGTGGCTCACTGGTTAGAGGAGGCAGACCTGGAAGCAGAGGTCAGCCCGGGACCAGGGTTCAATTCCCGTATCGGCGGGGTCTTGAGTCCTAAAATGTCCATGGACTCGACAATTCTCGCTCCGGTGCCTACTCGATTCACGGGTTCACACTCTGCGACTCTGGGCAATAGCTTGCTTAATCTCCACAACTGCCCCTCGCGGCGGGATGCCTGGCTTTCACCTTGCGGATACCCTGCCGTGGTTATCTCACAGGGGAATACCAAGACGGGTTCCCTAAGCAAGCGCTTAGAAACCGCTCGGTGATTTGCGCTATATAAATTCCTGTACATTTACATTTACTGTTACTAGGAGATTTTCTAGTCCGTGATGGAAACGTTACCAGTAGAAACACTTACAGAACTTGTGTTAGGAATGTATATCAACTGATGACCTGCCTTGAAGTTATCATAAATGACCAGTAAAATCTGTTTTTAAAAAACAACTAACCCTTATTAGGCTTTTCAGCCTCCAGTTTTTTAGCCTCCAGCACTACGCCTAGGTGAGATTAGTAGTTTAATTCACTACATTGTAAACATGCACCCGTTTGAAAGTTCCAGAGCAGTATGCCTACTTACTGTTGTTGACTGACTTGCCACAACTGCCTTGCCAAGATGACCTGTACAAACTCAATACAGACTTATTTATTTTACACCATGTATTAACCCATCTCAAGAAAGTTAGTAGTCATTGTATTAGATATATGACCTTAGTTAATTTGTGTAGTTCTTCTCTGAGAGGTTATATGTAATATGTCAGTTTCAAGAAGATGTAATGTTATGATCTGCAAAAGTCAGGTGCTGTAATTAGTATACAATTTTCAGTTGCTTTCTAATACAGTTCTCATGAATAATCTTGTTAATTCTGTTGTGTATATATGAAGCTGACCATCAATAACTGCAGAGTGATAATGGACTTAACGGAATGTTAGTACGTTCAGGAACACATTCTCAAGATATGAGATTAGTGGTTCATGAGGCAAAGAATGCAATTGTAGATCTACAAGCTAGTATCATGAAGTAGTATATTACTAACCATAAGCATTTATGTCTAGCTAGCCATTACTTGTCATATGAGGGGATAGTTCTATGACGGAGTACTTTGCATGACCGTAAAAGATCAGGTGTTTCTGATATCCGTAAACCCCCATGTTAAAGGACGTTATAAACACAGAGCAACCAAATGAAATCATGAAATGATATTGGTAATGTCTGCCTCTCTATTACCTCGTTCTTTCTTATTTTCTGTTTATGTGTACCGATAGGATGAAATTGGTGCATCTGTCAAGTAGGGACAATAATTGATTTTACAGGTAAGCTACTGGGCAGTGTCAGATTGGGGGTATACAGCAAGTTGTGAATTTCACCCTTTCAGGCATCAAAGAACCAAGTAGAGAATGTTGTGTAATAAGTCACTTCTACAGTATCTTCTTAATATTTGGCAAAAGTGTATTGATGCCTTGGTGAAAACTGATCATGTTATGATTTAACATATGGATAATTTCATAACATGGGGTACACATTTGAATTGAAAATTGTACTTTTAAAAAATAACTAATTGTAAATGATTTGCCTTTTCTGTGTCGTCTCCTTCACCTTTGGCTGGACCCTGTATTTTTGTTGACTTTAAAACTCTGCACTTTACCTCTGCTAACCAATAGTAAAGTGCCTATGCTCCCCTTGAAAAATGTTTGAATTGACATACTCCTTATTGGTGCACTCAACTTACATTGAAGTCCCTAGTAGGAAGTGCAAAGCATACCCAGAGTCTGGAAATGTAATGCAACTTGTGGACTGCAGCACCTATTGTGCAGTCCGCTACAATGGCAGAGCAAACATGGCTTTCGGCCTAGCATTGTAACCTGACTTAAGCAGTGTGAAAACTGCATTTTGATTTGTCAAAATAAGCACTTTTCACAGATCAAAACCTCTCTTGTATAACTCACCCCTATGTATGCCTTGTAGCCTTCAAGGCAGGGTAATGGTATTTAAAAGTAGGAGATTTAGAAATGTAATGTTAACATATCTTTACAGTGGCTAGCACCCAAAGACATTTTACACTGTGGCACGCCTAACTGTCTTGTGTAGAAAACCAAAATGCAGATGAAAATACTAATATGGTATCTTGGCAATGGGAGAAGCTAGAAAAATAATGAAACAACAGTTTGTAAGTTATTACAAATCCAATTTAATTGTGAAGTCTTATTTTTAATAAATTTCAGGTAAAAATAACTTCTAGAAAGTTACCTTTTCTCTGCTTGAGGTTCCTGGAGGTTAATTTGCATTTGCTTTCTAATTCCACCCATCCAGTGAGCAGTATTTGAATGTGTGTGAAATTCCTCCCAAGAGCTACATAGTAGGGCACTTAGATTGATTATCAACCTGAATGGGTAGCGATGACTCCTCTGAACCTACAGAATATGCAGGGTAGAGGATGTAGGCATCCTTTTTGACATTACAGTGTCGAATCCTATTGGAGTGTCATCCTGCTTAACAGATATGCTCGGGTTTGCATATAAGACTGGGGGCGCACTTGAAAGGATTATGAAAGGATGCCAAGCCAATTCTTTTGTATCCACTGTCTTGTTCTTGGAAAACCTTGCTTTTTCCCTACCAAACGTCTGTCTCTGAGTTTTAAATATAACACTTGGAGTGCACTTGAAAGGAAAGAAAAAGGCTACAAGACAATTCTAGTGTGGTTGCTGAAAAACCCTGCTTTTGTCCTGTGAGACGTATGTCTCTGGGCTTATTGGGGGGGGGGGGTGCAGTGGCTGTCTCTAACTAGATTTTAGTGTTGGATGACACTACTATTACATTAATATGCACTCTAGCCGATAGAGCCCGGGTTTTGTGTAGCTGAGGACTTTTATCACCTTGATAATGGACAAGGTGGGTAGGGTTGCTTTCAGGAACGTTTACCCTATTGGTCAGAGTGTGTCTAGGAGTCATTCCCACCCACTCGATAGAGGCAGGCATAAATGGGACGCATTCAGGCACCCACTTCAGAACACTGCTGGACCTGAGAAAGAATAGCAAGGCAGTGGCCAGAGAGGAGCCCGGGACGACTGTACCTGCTCCCTCTTGTTCGCAGGACAAAAAGTATACTTCAAGGGTCATTAGGAGGACCCTTGTTCAAGCTACAGTGATACAATAAGCTTTCCCTACAGTCTCCCAGCTTAGCAGTGCCAACTGCACCCTGCTGTTGACCTCTGCCTGACACCCTGTGAGTCTAAATGTCTCCCCTGAGGTCCTGCTGGTCTATAGATGTGTACTGTGGTAGATTGGGAGTTGAAGGGGTAAGTCAGAAAGTAAAATCTTTGACCAGGATGAACCTGGTTGATATATCCGGCCCACACTCAATCGCAGTCATCCTCAACTTGTGCTTAGGTCTCTGTCTACCGTGACTAGTGACCATCTTTGTGCTTTTGGGGCCTATTTCTACTTAAAACTTTGAAAATGTATATCTACTGTTCCCCTTATTGAATATTTGTAATTTTGGTTTAATTAGTTTTATTAAATTCTACTATGTTTCTAATTCGGTTTGTGATTAGGTTGAGCTGACAACTAATGTTGCCCGTATTTGGGAATGTGGACAGCAGTAAGTCGCGCGCCTGTTCATTGTCAGATTTCACCGCGGGAGCGCGCTTCTGAGCTGCGCTTGCGCAGACTAACTCGCTTCCCTCGCAACGGCGCACACACACAGACACAGCCAGCCCCCACCCCTCTGCACGCACACAGACACGCACGCCTACACACGCCGCCGCCCTCTACCTTCCCCCCCACCCCCCTTACACACACACACACACACACACCGCCCCCCTTACAACTAAGGCTTACTCACCGCATCGCCGCCACTCCGTCCTGACTTCTGCAGCCACCACGGGGCATCAACTCCGTGGGCACGGGCTTCGCGGTGACGCCCTCGAACTTCCGTTTTCAGGATGCGCATGCTCGCAGCTTATTAGACCCAGGGACGGGTGTGCCTTGAGAGAGTGCAGGCGCTACTTTCTTCTCCATTACTCTGCTGGTAGCTCCTGTCCACATGGAAAGCCCTCGGTCAGTCATAGCAATGGGAATGTCGAGGCGTGGCGCAATGAATGGGACGCACGGCGTGAAGGACCGTAAGGCGCTTGCACGAAGCTCTCTTTGGACTGCGTGCGCGGGCTTCTGCGCGTGAGCTCGACCAAAGAGCTGGGCGCGCGCGTGCACGCCGTAGGGGAGAGAGGGCGGGGGATGCTGTGGAGGCTCCTCAGCTGATGTCACTGAGGCGGAGGCGCTGCGCGCCCGGTCTGCGGTCTGCACACCCTGGAGCCGCCGCACCATTAGCTGTCCTTCGGAGGCGCCCGGCGCTGAGACTACCCGGGAGAAGATAATGGAGGCAGGTGGAGGAGCAGCCACAACTTGATCATTACAGATAACAGAGGTGAGGCGACAGCCCCAGAGTGATTGGGAGCCTAGTACAGGGGGCATCTGAGGGGGAACAGACAGGAAGTTGGACGTGCCTCAAAGTAGAGGACTATACAAACGTTCTTTCTGAACCTTCGTGTCCGCTCGATTCGGGGCGTTGTGCAGCGTTTGATATCTGCAATGTTTACAAATATTTAATGTTTATTAATGTTAGGGTGGCCTCAGCGCTGTCTCGTTCTGGGTCCTTCACGTATTGGTCTATAGTATTCCGACACATCTGCCCACTCCTTTACTGCACAACCATAGGTAGCCCCCTTCATCACAACGAATCTTAAATATTTAACAGCGTTTGCCCTCTGTCGCTTAAACTCTTGGCACCCCCACCACTGGACAGGCTCCGATCTCTCACGTCCTACTTTCAGCGCCCTCCGTGCATGTCCATCAAATGATAGGTCAGCTTCTTTCAACCTTTGCTCGATCCATCACAGGGCAGTTTATCCCGCTAGCCTCACCTTCACAGTGGAACCCAAGAGGCGTATTATTTTTCAGTACGTTCTACCGTTAATGCACCCACTGATGGCATACTCCGAAATCGCGTCGGAGAGGGCTGGGAGGATGAGATTGCAGCGGCATGCCTGCTAACAGGCCCCAAATATGAGTCATGCAGAAAGCCGTGATCTCAGCCTGCGCTTGGCTGCCTGCACTGCTCTATGTTTTAAGCCCATAATAATGGATCTATGTATGTCCAAACATGGACGTTTATTAATTAGCATCTCGTGTCACCGTTGAGGTAGAATGTGGGTCATCACCTCCAATTTCCGAAATGCACCATCTTTATCGAAATAAATAACCGATGATTCTTCTAATGTGCATGTTTGTTATTCTTACCCTTTAACAATGATTCTTAGTCTTAATAGTGTGCCAGTTGTTATGAAAATGTAACGAGTTTCATATTCTTAAGAAAATGGATGAGCTCGTCTTCATTGTAGCTCCTTCAAAAAATACTTTTGGTGCATTTTAAGTCACAACTGTAAAACTTTTTGCAGCTCTACGCTAGCGGGACTATGAATTGCCTGTACGGGAGCTGCAGTAGATCACGTGTCATTTGTTGTCAGTCCGTGCTTCTTAAAACAGCGACGAATGGATTTCAGTGATTGGAAAGTTGTTCTTCAAGCCTCATTAAAGGCAGGGGTAATCTCTAAGGTATTTGATGTGTCTGGGTTTCACGTGACACTTGCCTCTGACGACAAGTTTTGCTTATGCATGCCAGTCGGGAATGTGTGGACATGGAAATGGCCTTGTGTAATCTCACCATTAGCCCATTGTACCCCGCTATGTTTAAAATGCCCAACCTTCATTGGGCAATCTGTTTCGCCTTGTACATTTTTCTGGTTTTTTCTTGTTATTGTCTGTGGGTGAAGAAAATGTAGGACGCTCAATAGAGGACCCTCGTGTTATAGGTAAATCGTATTCAATTTTTACGGTGAAACTTGAAACAATTTTATAGATTTTTCTATTATGTTAATTGCTGCAGTGATTCATGCATCCTACCACTTGAGAAAAGTTGCACCGTTTGAAAAGGGGAGAGTGCTCATTGTTTCGGTGCGTATATTTTCAAACTACAATGAGTCAGATTCGTTGCCTTTGCATTCCTGAAACCTTTTATGGCACCAGCATTACAAGATATTATTTTCTGCCTTAATCAAGATATAATTCACACACATGAGGGCTCCCCATTTACTGGCTATGTATATTGTCTCCACAAATGAAAAGTACACAGAATATGAGCAGCTGCCAGGGTATTTCAACATCTCCTGATATTCTTAAAAGTGTAAACTGTGGTATTGCATTGTACCAGTACTTTGAAGTGCTGCCACTCTCCTAAAAGTGTTATTCCAGTACTGGGAACCGCTAGTACACATATTGCACTGGTACTGAGAAGTGCTGATACATTTATTGCACCAGTAACTGGAAGGTTTAGAACCATCCCATTAAAAGTATTGCACTCGTGCTGTTATACTCTCCCATTAAAAGCGTTGCACCCCTCCTGAGAAGCGCTGGTACTCTCCCATTAAAAGTATTGCACCCCTACTAAGAAGGACAGGTACATTCCCATTAAAAGTATTACACCCAAGCTAAAAAGCGCTGGTTCTCTCCCATTAAAAGTATTACATTCATGCTGAGAAGCGCTGGTTCTCTACCATTAAAATGTAAGTATTAATTTTTTTTTTTTTAAAAGCCATTGTTATTTATAATATCAATACATCTAACTCACGTAAATACAACACATATTGCATTAGAAATGCTATAGGTGTCACATTTGCGAAAGTTATAACTATTGGCATTGTAAATGACAAAGCTTTTAATTTCCCTATTTTCAAAACCAACACATAAATAAAAAATTGTCATTTACAATACCAATAGCTCAAACTTTCCTAATGCGAGACCTATTGCATTGCAAATGCTTGTTTTTATTGTTTTGCATCTTGACTTTATTCCTGTTTTGCTACTACATACATACTTTACACATTGCCTTAAGTTGAGCCTGTCTGTCCTACACCATATCTACCTGGGGTTTGAGCTCTAGTTATTTTAGTATCTTTAATGGTTTATCCTGACCCCTTCCATGTGGTTACTCCTTGAGGTGGGTAGTCCCCATTCCCCAATTAATAGTCCAATTTCCTAATCTAATAAATTGACTTGCCGACCAATTCAGCTTATTTATTTTATGTATTTATTTATAAAGTTTGATATCTCTCAGTGACAGTTTCAGTCGAGCGGGATGTATGTGACTCAAGTTAAATTGCTAAAAATTATTTGCACACCTACAGAATCTCTTGTACAGACGGTGATATGTTCAACTTGAAATACCTAGGCAAAACTATGTACCATAGTTCGAGGCAACGTAGCTCCACGACCAATCCAATCCGCAGTTGCAAGTGTAAACATGTAAAAAATAAACATTCTGACTTTGAAGCCTAATATGATGAAATTCCGTTTTTTACATTAACATTTTGGAATATTGATTGTGAATAGCTTTTAAAATGTTAGCAGCTAAGTTTATGTGATTGTGTAGTACTCTAGGTGCCACATTTAGAGGAGAACGTTAGCAGTACCATCGCCCCTCAAAGGTTTTTCAGTTAGAATATTTGTGTTAGGAGAAGAATAACTTCTGAGTTAGTTTTGTCAGTCAAAAGCTATTTCGCTGTTCTAACTCTGCTGGGGTTGTCACTGATTTAACTGTGAATTGGTAGTTAACCTGCTCTAACTTAAGAAGAAAAGCACTCTTTGCCCAACAAATATCTTGTGTGGAACATGGCACAAAGTGAATGGGAAGGAGGAATATGGATACTGAGAGAGTATGGCCTCACTAGAGGACAATTTGAAGTGCACACACATAATGCAGACATTTTGCTGCCAACATTATCCAGAAATATCACTGCTGGATTTGCCATTGTCTTTACACTGGCATAAGTATTTAAATATAACAGATTTTCCTCTGCTAGCACTGTGGATGTGCAAAATCAATCAACTGTTGAAATACCCACACACTAACCTGCGTAAAGCAAAATATAAATGATGTACCTTGGTTTTGTAACAGATTTAAGCAACTCTTGACGATATCACCTAACTGCATATTGACCCCAGATTTTTCAACTTCTTCTGAATTCTACTTTTGCTGGTATTAGGACTTGACTCTGTGCACTGTAAAGCTACTGTTCAGTGGCACAGCTTGTGTGCCCTTTCCCTAAAATGGTAGTAGTAAAATTGCTTTCACCCAATTTGCATGTTTAACTTTCCTGTAAGGCCATAGTAGATGGTGCAGAAAATGCACCAATAGCACAAGCGTTAAATGCATAAGTGGGTTCCAGTATATTTACACGACCTACAAACATGAAAAATATATATGGCTGCAATGAGCACTCCTGTGCTCTGCCTGGACTGTAATTTAAAGGCACTGCAGTATTACCTTGCATAGAGACGTGCTTTATCATATAGGAGAACCTGTTTAGGCCGAGCATTCGAGACCTCTTGTATATACTTTAGTATATACTTATATGTGTATGTATTTTGTGGGCTCTGGGGATCAGCCCTAGTGTGAGACGTTAGCCTGGCATATGATGTCCACTAGTTCTAGGGGGCACCTTGCACCAGTCTAATCGACCCTTATTGATGGTGGTTGTAAAGTCAACCTTACAGAGAGCTATCCTAGGGGTAGCACTGATGAGCAGTCTTCAGGCTAAGACTTCAGAGAGCGAATTAAGGGAGTGTTACCAATTATAATCCCGTGAGTACCAAATGAAAGCAGACCACACAAGGTATATATCAAATAGATTTGTATTTATTCTAAACACAACCCCTCTGCACTCTTTATGAGGTCAGAGGTAAAAGTACAATACAAGTTACCTAATTAGCATACGATAAGTTGCACAGTATACGTTTTGCCCTAGGGGCCTCACAAACCATATACTAAAATAGTGGTATAAGAACCACGTGAGAATTAGAAAGCAGGCCTGGGGCCTGTGGAATCGCTGGGGCTACTCTAAACAACCAAAGGTTATGATGTAGGAGGCCCACGGGAGACGCGTGCAATGTCTAAACACAGCTCCGGGTTGTCATTGACTTTCTATGGAAAAAGAACAAGTTACAAATTTACAATTTAAGGTCACTTCTAAATAAACTACGATGGAACCCTTTTGGACTTAGACACTAGGAGGGCCAATACCCTTGAAACTACCAGAGTACTCGTGTTACCTCACCCACGGAACCCGGGTGCATAGGTCTCTTTTGGTGTCGGGGTTTTGTCGTCGATTTCAATGGAGATCTGCAAAGAAGTGCTGCAGGCGAACAGAGGAAAAGTGTCCGGGTGGATCCAAGGGTGGATCGAAGATCTGTAGAACCTGAAAGCAGAAGGGACAGAGTCTGGGTCACTTGCCAGTGACCAGGGCGGCGATAGGAAGATTCCATCAATGTTGATGATTTCAGGAGAGAAGGTGAAGCTTGTCTCTTCAGCCACAAGGACCAGGAGGCGTCGACGACGACCAGGAGCTGGATTCGAGCTGTCCCACGTAGGATCTAGTTGACTGCAGTGTCGGTATCCGGATTGGACTCAATAAGCCTTGGCAAACGCAACTCACTCACGAAGTCGAGATGGGCTTCGGTGCAGACCAGCAAGGTCTGAGGAACTTCTCCTTTGCAGGGAAGTTGGAGCAAGCCTGGAGCAACCAGGAAAGCAAGTTAGATTCAAAGAAAAGTCTTCGGGGGGCTCACTAGCCAACGGGCAAGGAACTGCGAAGACACGTCGAGCTGAAATGCAAAAGCGGGGCCCCCGGGACACTCGTGGAGTGGGGGCCACTGAGCTTCGGTGCAAATGGTGCTCGGGTCTGGGGCTTCAAGTACCCCAATGCACAACTTTGAGATACCTCGTGAAGTAGGTGCAGCTTGCAAAATGCAGGATGTCCAGGAGTGCCGGTCCCACGTCTCTCGTGTCCGCCACAGGTCTCAGCTTTGCTGTGAGCGATGGTCGGGGTCAGAGATGTCTGGAAGTCCATGTCCTGTGTCGCAGATTCTTCGGGATCCGGCGGGAGCCTCGAAAATGCAGACTGGCAAAGTTGCTGTTGGGGCCTGTTTGAACAGGGAGGTCACTCCTTGACCAAAAGGGAGATATCTTCCGTCTTCCAGTCGAAATGGAATGTCGAAGGTCCAGGATATATGTTTCAGAGTTTCGTCCAGGGTAATCTAAAGTCCTAGGCACTGGGTTCCTATACTTATACTAAGTTTAGGGGCTGGACTACCTTTAAGGTCCCTCCTTTGGGTGGACCTGGGAAGGGAGTGGTTACACCCCTTTCCCTTTGTCCAGTTTCGTACCAGAGCTGGGGCAGAGTGCCCCAGCAACCGGTTTGAACTGGGAAGTGCTTGGAGCACCTTGTGTGCCCCAGGCAGTGTCTGGAAAGCATTCCCTGAATGCAGCCCTCCCTGCCCCAATACACTAAAGCCTGTCTGGGGAGGTGCCAGCACCTCCCTGGACAGGAAACCTATTGTCCAGGCCTCCCCTGCTGGAGTTTCGTCCATCAGCAGGAGGGCAGACTCGTGTCTGTGGCAGCAGCATCCATTTTGTGATGCTGAGGCTCTGTTTAATTTTAACCGGGTAAACCAGTACTATGTCTTCTCCCTCTAGAAGGGTAGAATGCTACCCCCGCCGCCAGAACTGGTGGGTGGGGGTTAGTATTCCAAAGTGTTTGACACCTTACACGACATGTTTCGATAAAACCAAACCAAAGTTAGCATTAACCGCTAGGATTATAATGCACTTAAAAGTATATGGTATGGCTATATCATAGAACAGCTATAAGGAGATGGTTCCGAAAGCTGCAGAGGGGCTCAGCTCATGCTAGGGCACCCTCTCACATAAAACCAAGCACTCCAGGATTGTTAAGGCCTGCCATAGGAGTGACTTATAGGTGCATATGGGTCTATATGTATATATAGATATAGGTATACTATATCCAAGTAAGGGGTGATTACACCACCTTACCCAGGCTGTGTGAACAGACCTGTGGTGTCAGTTTGGAGGGCAAACAAGGGGTGGCACAATACATGCTGCAGCCCCTGGTAGGCCTATTGTGCACCTATGCACTGGGTACCTATGGTACACTATACAGGGGCTCACAAGGGTGACCCAGTAACCAATCTGGTATGTACCTAAAGTGCATGGTATCAATTTAGAGAGAGAACAGCTAGGCTGTGGGCCTGATTAGCAGGCCCACAGCCAGACTAAAGTCGAAAAACCAGAGAATCACAGAAAAAAGTGGGGGTAACCATAGGAAGCAAACCCTACTCTCCTACACCTAGGACTTTGTCTGCTTCTGTTTTTGGACTTTTTTCTGTTCAACTGCCTCTATTTAACTGTTTTAATAATGCTTTCTGCTTAGGGAGTTTCTTTTAAAAAAAAAAATTCTGCCAACTGCCTCTGTTTAACTTTCTTGATAGAAAATGACCAGCAGAGGTCAATAAAATACCAGAATCACAAAAGCATTTTCGAGATTCCAGGCCATAGAAATTGTCTTCCATGAGCAACTGTAGGACAATAATATTTTTTTACAAATTTGTATTTTCAGTGATATGACTACCGAAGGCCCTGATTTTATATCAAAAACAGAGCTTTGGACTATATCATTTCCAGCTGAAAAGCAATATTTCTCTCCACGTGTTCCCGTACCCGGCGTGTCACGCAGTTTGGTGCTTATTTTCCCTCCATGTTAAAGAACAGTAGATGTTTCAGCACCCAGGCTAAAGTGCTGCATAGCTAAATACCTTTAAGGTCCCAAAGGCGAGACCAATTGCATTGCAAATGCTTGTTTTATATGTACGATCACAAAAAGTCTGCCTTAAAATCCTTAAATCTAAACGTTCATGGCATATTCCAAACAGAACATTAAGGTCAACCGGGTCTAAACTAGTGCTAACCTCCCCTTTTAAGAAAACTAACTGGGGAGGCAGAGGCTTTGTTCACTGTGCCGCCAAGGCATGGAATGAACTCCCGTTCCAATTCAGAAATTCCCCAGATTTTATTTCTATCCGGAAGGGCTTGAACACATGTTTTTTTTCATACCTCAGGTAACCGGTGTTTAGCGCCAGGACACTCTAGGGTAACCGTGCGCTCTATAAGCATAAATAACATAACAATCCCACAAGGTCGGGTGCCTAGTATATAAAACTGTAGAACACTATATATTTTAAAAGTGTTAAATCACAGTCACTGAAGACTCGCAAACTTAAGAGGGATGGTGGCCTGTTGGGGCCCTCAGACCACTATTTTTATAAATCCAACTGTGTGATTGATTGATTTTTTTGAAATGCAGACCTTTGAAATGCAGACCTCAAAGGAAATGTGACGGTCTTAAAAAATAAATGCTTACTTTTGCCTTTTATTTGTTTAAGAGGTGGCAGTGGTCCTCTTAACTGCTGCGACTCTTCAACAAACGTTTATTTTGTTTTATTTCACAGGAGATGGCTCAAGAGAGCCCCTTTCCTTTTCTGAATGCATTCCCTCCTCCTTTGGAGTGTCAGTCAAATATCATTGATTTGTGACCAGATACCAATCAGAAAATGTTGATGCCCAAGATACTGTTTCAATATTTGGAAGGGTCGTCTACAACATATCCCTTCCACTGAATCAGCATTCATTCAGAATTCCATTTTAGGAGTCAGAAAAACTTCTCCAACTCCTAAAATGGAATTAGAACATAAGAAAAGGCATTTTTCTAGTCGCTAACGTTGAATTAGAGGTTTTGTAATTGTTAAAGTGCTTTGTACATCTGGCCCATAATTAGGAATGGATTATACAATTTGCCCAATCACTGTGCACAGGATCAATCTTGAAACGACTTTAACCCCCACCTCCTCTGAACTTTCCTGGACCCAGGAAGACCCCACCTGAAAAAGAAGGCCCTTCTTGAAGAAAGAAGATTACTGTCTGTTGCTGATTTCAAGGGCTCCTTCTGCCACACCATGATGGAACAGCTCTACAATGGCCAAGTGTTTGACCTCCTGTTTGCCTGCTTTAGGGACACAAAAAGTAGGAATCTTTACTACAAGATGTCCCAGCTTACCACAGCAGAGTGGCCCCGCAGTACACTTGGTGAGGCAGAGTCCTGGTGCCTATAAATTTGCCCTGATTTCCATTTTTGAAGAACCGAGACAAGGTACTAGCTTGCCCAGGGAAGTTGCAACTAAGATAGTCATGAAAACCTTGCAGCGGCTACAAAATCCAGGTTTATCTTGCACTGAGCTTTTAGTGCCAAATCCAACGGCTTCAACTTGAACTTGACCAAGAGGGACTCTTGCCGATCTCCGCTTTGGACTTTGTCCCGCTGGAAGACTTTGACTTTCATTTTAGAGACTAAGCATGAAGGTATAAACTTTGACCAGGACAACCTGCTTGGTGTATGTGATGTCCACATCAATGCTTATCTCCAGTTCCATTTTTGTAAATGGTTTGGGAATTTGTTGTGTTGTCCGTACTAAAACGTTTGGTACTGGTTGTACTTGACACCCATTTCTCTGAGGATTGCCTGCTGCTTGTGCCATAGCTACCAGGAGTTGAGCGAAGATTCTCTCTGATCCTGTGCTTTAAGCTAACCAGATTATATTTATTAGTTTGTTAGAGGTCACCCCTCCCAAGTGAATAACACACTTTCTAACATATATAGGTTGGAATCTGCAGGATTAAAAAGAATATAGCGAGCCTAAAACAGTTTAAGTCCAGAATTTAGCACTTACATGAATAGAATTTAGTGTTATAGTTTATTTCTATTTTGTGTCTGTATATTCTTGCATGTTAGCCTAAATGGTTGGGTCCCTGTTTCTAGTTGTAAAGAACCAATTAAGGTTATCACATCCTACAGCCATGTAGCAAAAGTTCTCATGTGTCAACTAAAGGCAGATGAAAGGATTCAAGATCTATTTTCTGTAGAAGCACTAGCCTTTGCATTGGATCAGGACCCACCCTTCTTTTGATCCTGTACAGAATTGAAATTCTATGTTATATTAATGCCATCTTGTGAAAAACTGAGTTATTGGACACTGACTGCCTCTTAAAGCTTGCATTAACTTTAAATTTGCCTGCACTATCCAAAGGTTATAGATGCTGGCCTTGCGTCTTATGTCCGAGACAGACTCCACTTAGTTGGCAGCGAAAGATCCAAAAGAGGAAAAACCAACCACCTTCTTGAAATCTCTGAACTAAAGAAAAGTAAAACCACCAACTAAGGTTTCTTTTACCTGGCCTCCAGACTTTGGAACTCCATCCTTGATGCCCTCCGAAAGAATTCAAACCTCATTTCATTTAAGGTAGACCTCAAGACAGATCTATTTACCTACGAAAAACAGAGGGAAACAGGAAATGGGATCTTAGAGGCATATTCGAAATTGGGAATGTCTTGAGGTACGGGACCCTGATACCATTCCCAGAACTGATATGGCAGGAAGCCAACTTCTCCGCTACATGAAGTTGAAACATGTACCGAGTCGCTACATGGATAGATTGTGTCATAGCAGAGAAAACACCATTAGAGATGAGTCTTGGGTGCTCCCTTCAACAAACATGCTGTGTCTCAGACCTATGCCACATTACTTAATACCTTACTGAAGTGGGAACGTGACCTGGGGAGGCTTGAGGAGGATGATTGGTGAGAAGCCTGTGGCTACCCACGGGAGGTGAGAGTAGTGCGCACTTTCACTGTGAGCGCATCCCTGTGTGTGGGCGCACCATAGGTTCTAAAAAGACTCCGAATTGATTGTTATTTAATGTTCTTTTATTTCATCAAATGTAATTAGATATTTAATTCATATCCGATTCATTATTATTTCCTTACACATTATTCATGTTCAGAATTTATTTTCCAACGCTCCGATGAATTTCGGGCTCCATAGCCCTTTCTCCAGGAGCACTATAAGCAGAAATAAACAATATATCCCGCATAACTGATCAATTCAAACTATTAAAGCAGATGTACATAACTCGGTGTAACATGTAAGCCATGCATATGTGAACCATGTGTTGTGCTTGTCAAAAAATGCGGATCGCAAAAAAAGTGAAGCCGACGTGGTTTTCGTGAACATAAAATGCATGAAGAGGTGATCTATAGTTAATCTCATACTTTCGAAAACTCAGGCGTGATGAGTTTTTAGAGTTCTAAAAGAAAAACGAAATCATAAGGATACCGTGCTTCCCTCAGTACACAATTGTGACGGAGGTTATAATAAATAGCAAAATGCTACTTACATAAGAAACGCGTCGCGTTTTCTAGGCAGTTAAGGAAATCCTATCAAAGGAAACTTCCATTCATGAAAAAACAAGAGGAACACAACAACTAGGACTCGAGAGCAAACTGGAAAAGAACCATAAGAAAATAGTTCCTCGGATAAATATCCCTGAAACTATTGGCACTGAACGAGTAAAATAGAAGGAAAATGTTGAAAGCCAAATAAAAACAATAGGAAGTCTCTTTATAGTATGAATTCTGTACCAGGATCTAAAGAAAATATATGCTGATATTCAGGACCAAAAATATAGTCTTATAAAACCAAACTCATTATATAGGAGTGCGACTTGCGTTTTCATTGAGCAATCTCTGCCCAAGGCTGCTCAGAAGTGCCAGTTCTGCTGTTTGCCTATGATGATTAAGCAGGCATCTCTAGTTGTTTTGCTTTCAGGATTACTCAGAACCAGTAAGGTTTGTAAGTTTCTGACACAGGAATCACATATGATCAGGTCACCTAAAAGAACTGAACAAAGGCCACATCAGGATTCCACCACTGCCAGTTTACTAGAAACTTAAGATGAGCAGTTTCCTTTTCGATACATAAGATCGTTCCAAGTACCTTCATCATAGAGCAGAAGTTCTTCAGCAGGTAAACAACGTCTCCTAGCAGATTTGATCATACTGTGCCTAGATATTTGTCTGGAGATTGGCAAATTCCAATCCTGGTGTAAAGTTAAATCAAGATATTGCCCATCACAAGCTAAACCTCTACCAAGAAACCAAAAGATTCTCTCCTAGATCAGGGTTCTCCAAAGTCTGTTCTGGTGGGCAGGATCCTTGCTAGATTTTTAAGATACCTTCATTTATCTAAATGAAGATATTCTAAAAATCTGGCATGGATCCAGGACTGACTTCGGAGAACCCTGTCCTAGACTATCCAATGCATTCATCATGTGTCTGTCGTCTACTCTGTTTGGCACAGAGGCAATCCCTTAATGACTTCCATTGATTGTTCCTGTCATTGTGTCAGGTAACTGTTCTGCTGTCCAATTTCACACTTCCTACCATCCACACAGTATCACATGCTCATAGGCCTCCTCCCTGTTCCAGACAATTCATTATTCAATGGAGTTTACTCCTTACTGAAAAGGTATACATTATACTTTTTCTTACCTCTGAAACCACAGTCAACATTAAAATTAATTTGAAAATGTTTTTACTTATGTGAACTAAAGATTGGAATTTGAATTCATTGGCTTGCACCATTAATACATGTGCCTGAAATCTTGTACAGGCCAAACACAATTATCAGTGTACTTTATTAAATTACACATCACTTTGAACGAAGGATATAACATTCATCATCCTTATCTCATAACAGGACATGCTTTTAACTGGCGCAGACTTTATGTACCGTTTACTGTTAACCTATAGTGTTTCTGCATGAATTTTGATTCTCCTTCTACTGGCACAGTAGTGTGCTATCCTCCTGTCAAAGCAGTCACACAGTTGCATAGGCTAAGCACTTGTATGTGCACAGTATGTTGCCAAACGGTGGGAGGAGATACTTACTTTTTAAATAAACTGTTAAAAGAAAGACATGAGTAGCTATATGTATCTTGTACGGAATATGTGAATACATGTGGAAGTTTAGAATCCATATTTTTGCATTCATTGTTAAAGAAGTTAACCCGATAGTTTGTATTTTAAAATTAATCAATTTCTTTGTGTTTTGTTTAAGGTAAGAAAGCCCGGACATTTGATTTGGAAGCTATGTTTGAGCAAACTCGTAGGACTGCAATAGAAAGAAGTAGAAAAGCTTTTGGTAAGAACCCTTTTTACTTTTTTGCGCAATGTTAGTTTTTATCTACTGACAAACACAATGTAAGTAATATGTGTATCTATGCAAGTAGGGATTTCATCTCAGGTATAGAATTTCCATCAAATAACAATACAAACCAGGGTTGCATCCATTCTAAAGCATTTGTGTATTAACTGTGGTCTACTGAGATTTTCTGGTCAGTCATTTTGCACAAAATCAGAAAAAGGAGCCCATGTAGTGTGTGTGATATTTCTTTAGTGCATAATCTGTTGTATGCTTCTATCGCAAGCTTGCTTCATACTAAATTCCAGAATTAATTTCTTGGGAATATGTTGCAGATTCTATCAAAGTTATTCCACATATGAAACATTGATCCCTTTTGCAAGATCTGATCAAGCTCATCTGTTCCATCTACAATTCAGAATTTGGTCTCGTTTCTGGAATTGTTTTGCTATTTTGATTCTTCCATGCACACACCCTTGTCCTCGAAATATTGCATGTAGGTGGAAGCCGGAACAATTGGAACTATTGCTAGCCACATGCAAAGGTCCATATTAGTGATGAAACAAATATAGTGCTATTTTTACTATTAAAAAAGATAACCAGCAACATGATGGCATGTCTGGGCAGGTTGATAGCTTAACTGCATGAGTGCACCTTTTTATGTATTGTATTGTAGTCTTTATATAGCACTTACCCCACCCCACCTCATCTTCTCGCATGGGACACTGAAGCACGTGCCTACATGGTCAGTAATCTATGCCATGTAGGGTGTGTGGTTGGACGATTGTCTTTTATATGTGATCCTAGGTGGGAAGGGTTTTTATGTCTTAGGTGACAACCACCGAGGTATGGTTACTATGTTCTAGGACGCAGCGATTAGCAGTGTGGTGGTAAATTTGACCTTTTCTGTAGGACCTTTTATGTTATTTCTTATGATCATCGTCTACTTAGCTAGTTATAACACTGGGTTGTCCACCCTAAAATATTGCTTGCGGTTTTGGTCCTGAGCTGCCATGGTTGGAGAGGAGAAAAGGTGGAGAGATTGTCTAGGATGGCTTTTGTTACTACTATCCCATATCTGAGGGTTATTGTGAGATGTAGAGAAGCTGTCATAGTGTATAGTTATTTGTGTCCTGCAGTGGTAAACTAGGTCAAAGTCCTTCAATTGACCAGCAATATGTGACAGATCTCTTCAGTTATTTTATGCCTGTTCATTTAGTCATGGCTGGTTATTTGGCTGACACATTACTGATGATGGACAAGCACCATAGTAGCTGTCTGTGACGGGGGAAGGAGGAATGGGCAGGAGACGTGTTCGCGTTAGAGAAGGATTTATTGCAGTGTACAGATAATCAGTGCAAGTTTTCCTTGAGTGCGCCACCCGGCGCGGGGATCTGCTGCGACTAGTCCGGCGGATCTTCGGTTTGGCAGTTGGGGCTCCTCCGGGGCCGGGAGTCGTCTACGTCCGTGGTGCCTCTCGGGTAACAAGGAAAAACATAGAAGGAAAGTGTCAGGAGGTGTCCGGGTAAGAGCGTAGTGAAGGGGAAAGGGAGTGAGGAAGTCACCGGTGTGCAACACTCGGGGCGTCCGGTCAGTGAAGGGTATAAGTGCTCAGGAGAAGGGTACACCGGGACGGGGGAAACCAGTTCACTCGGTCGATCCACCCTTTTTCCCAACCCAGCCCGCAATCCTGCTCCGTACCTGCGCAAGCCAGACACCTCCCCGGGTGTGTGGCTGGGCGGCTCGTGGGGACGGTGGCCTCCTGGCGTTATCTCTGTCGGTGGTACGGCTACCCTTCTCCTCTCTTCCTCTGATCTTCCTCTCCCGCTTCGCTCCTCTTCCGTCTCGCCTCTCCAACTCTCCCGGTGAACAAGCACCCCGTATCTCCGCTTAGTTCCGTATTTGACGCTGCTGTGTCTGTGGACGGCCCCGCCCACTCATCATGCGTCTCCCAGTTAAAGGGCCAGGACATCCCTTCCTCCTCCGAAACTCCGATAGGTGATTCCGCAGAGGGTAATTCGGTCTGAAATGACGAGAAGAAAGGGAGGGGATGATATGAGTCCCCCGTTAGGGCCCCGTCACCCAAGTCCTGTTTGGCCTGCGGTGTCACCCCGTTACACACCTCCCCCCCTGGACGCTCCCGATCGGGGAGGGGATGGCGCGATAGGTAATCGGCGCCTGTGTTCTCGGAGCCCTTCCGGTGATGCACAGAGAAGGAGTAAGGTTGCAGGGACAGGAACCACCTCATCACTCTGGCATTATTGGATTTGGTACGGGCCATCCAGAGCAACGGGGCATGGTCCGTGTAGAGAGTAAACAGGTGTCCCTCAAGGTAATATGCCAGTTTCTCCACCGCCCACTTTATCGCCAGACACTCCTTCTCTATGGTGGGATACTTGAGCTCCCTAGGGAATAGTTTGCTACTTATGTAAAGGATAGGGTGGTCCAACCCATCCTCCAGAACCTGTGAAAGAACCGCCCCAATCCCGTAATCAGAGGCATCGGTATGTAATGAGAACAGCCTTGTAAAGTCGGGGGAGGAAAGGACCGGGGTGGACGTGATTAGGTGCTTCAAGGTGTGGAAAGCATTTTGCATGGCCTCTGTGGATTGTATGTTTGTAGAGGATTTTCCTGTACTTCGGAGAGCGTTCGTGAGGGGGGCAGCTAGGTGTGCAAACTGGGGAATGAATCGTCTGTAGCAACCCACAAGGCCCAAAAACGCCCTCATTTCCCGTTTAGTACCAGGGAAGGGGGTATCTGCAATAGCTCGGACCTTTTCGATTTGTGGCTCGATGAGCCCATGTCCCAACACATAACCGAGATATTTCACTTTTTGGTAGGCCACCTGAGATTTCTTCGAGTTGATCTTTAGGCCAGCTTGCTCCAAAGCCCTGAACATGGCATGCAGGTGGGTTAGGTGAGTACTCTAGTCCGGACTGTAGGTGACGATGTCATCGAGATAAGCGGAGGCGAATCCCGTCAAGTCTTTCAATACCGTATTCATCAATCGCTGAAAGGTGGCAGGATCCCCGTGAAGGCCGAAAGGGAGGACGGTGACCTCATAATGACCATCATCAGTGGAAAAAGCGGTCTTCTTACGATCGTCCTCCCTTAGGGGCACCTGCCAGTAGCCCTTTGTCAAGTCTAGGGTCGTTATATACTTGGCATCTCCGAGTTTTTCGATGAGCTCGTCCACACGGGGTATCGGGTAGGCATCAAAATTGGAGATCTCATTTAAAGCTCGGAAGTCCATACAGAAACGTCGGGTCCCATCCGGTTTCGGGATCATCACTATGGGACTGGACCAGTTGCTCTTCGAAGGACGTATGACACCTAGGGCCAACATGTCCTGTATTTCTTTCGATGTCCTTTCTTCGTGCCTCTGGTACCCGATATGGTCTTATCTTTATCACTTTGCCTGGGGGGGTCTCAATGCAATGTTCGGCAAGGGAGGTCTTTCCAGGTAGGTTCGAAAACAGGGTTTCGTACTGTCCCAGCGTCTCATGTAGCTCCCTGGTCATTTATTCCTCCAGCTCATCGTTGATAACCAACTGATCGAGGGTGGACGTGGACGTCAACCCCGGGGAGCGTGATGCCAGGTTCACTCCTGCGGGAAGAGAGCCGTGCCACTTTTTCAACAGATTGATGTGATATATCTGGGTCTTGGTGGGATTAATCTGTAGTTTGTAACTGGTTCGTCCGACAGCAGCCAACACCCTGTATGGTCCGACCCACTCCGCTTTAAACTTCTGTGTAGATGAGGGGAGAAGTACTAGGGCCCAATCGTCCTCTTTCAATTGTCTTCACTTCTTTCCTTTGTCATAGGCGTTTTTTTTGTCTACTCTGGCTCTTATGAAGGTTGGTGTAGGCGAGGTCCCGCAGTTTTCCCAGTTTGGCTTTCAAGTTCTGAGCATATTCTAGCGTCTTCATTGTCTCCTCGGGTATTTCCTGCTCCCATGCCTCTCGAGTCATCTCTAATAAAGAGCGTGGCTGTTGTCCGTATAGCAGTTCGAAAGAAGAGACCCCGAGGCTGCTCTGGGTCTGCCCTCTTATTACGTATAAGGCTAATGGTAGTAACTGATCCCAATTCGATCCGCTGACTTCCAACATTTTTCTGAGGGGAAATTTCAGAGTCCTATTGTACCGTTCTACCAGGCCGTCGGTTTGCGGATGGTAGACCGAGGTACGTATCTGATGGATATACCAGGCTGCTACACACTTCCTTCATAAGCCGTGAGACAAAAGGTGTCCCTTGATCCGTCAGGATCTCTTTGGAGAATCCAACCCGACTGAACAGTTCAATCATTTTGTCTGCAACTTGTTTGGTGGTGGTCGCCGTTAGCGGGAAAGCCTCCGGGAATCGCGTGGCGTAGCCTACCACTACTAAGACGTGCTGGTACCCCTTTTTGGTTTTGGGCAGGGGCCCTATGAGATCCATCCCGACCCTCTCGAATGGCTTTCCAATGATCGGCAGGGGCTGCAGTGGAACGGCAGGGGGCTTCGTCATGTTTTTCTTTTGGCACACTTCACATTCCCGACAGTATACCAAAGTGTCTTTGTAGATGCCGGGCCAATAGAAGTGCCGGAGGATGTTCTGGGTGGTCTTTTCTGCCCCGGTATGTCCGGCCACCAAGTGGCTGTGAGAAAAGAACAAGACTTGGTCCCGAAAGGACACTGGCACCAGGAGTTGCGAAGGGTCGTCTTTTTGGCCTTCTCTATACAACAGATCGTTAAAGATGAAGAAGCGGGGATATGTGGTTGGGACTTTCCCCTGATCGTGATGTGCTTGTTCCCATGCGTTGAAGAGGGTATGATCGTTGGCCTGGGCAAACCTAAAACTCCGGTCCAGCACCCAGGATTCCGGAGAGACAAACGCGGGGAGAGGGTCTCGGAGAATCTTTGCCAGAGCAGGAGAAAGGGGTCTCTGGTCAAGGCTTCTACGGAACATGTGTAGGAAATCGGGGTTATCCGTTCCTATGATGAGGTCCTCGGGGAGGGACGATAGAACACCTACTCGTATAACATGGGGCTGTAACGGGACCTTAGCCACTGGGTAGGGTTTTATATCGCCATGTACACAACGTATGCTCACTGATTCTCTGGGTAGATACTGTGATTGAGCTACATGCTGGGACTGGATTACTGACTGACGACAGCCTGAGTCTAGGAGGGCATATTTGAAGGACCCGTTTACCCTTACACTTACACGGAAGGGGTTCCCCATTTCAGCAGAATAGAGGACCGCTTTTGGGAGGTATCCACCCTCCATGGGTTCGTCTTGTTGTTTTCGGCGGGGGCACAGTCGGGCTATGTGTCCCCAATTTCCACAGTCAAAACATTGGGGCCCCGTTGGTCCAGGGGGTTCAGGTCTCCAGTGGCGAGGCCGGGGAGGATCCGGAGCGCGAGGAGGGCGTCTCTCTGGTTTAGGAGCCGGTCGCGTAGATCTGTCAATTTCCCAAGTGGGGGTTTTAGGTTGTGCTTGGGAAAAGGTGGCGGCCATCTCAATAGCCTGAGCTGTTGTTAGGTTGTGATGTTGTCGCAACCGGCGTTGGGTGGCATATGGTAGGGCCTCAAGATACTGTTCTAAGTATATACGGTCCATTATATCTCCCTTGGCACTGGTAGTAGGGGTAAGCCACTTGTCGGCGGCCATCTTCAGTCTTACAAAGAGAGTCTTGGGGTTCTCCCCAGATACCCCTTTCTTTGCGAAATCTCAGGCGGTAGGCTTCCGCATCTAAGCCTAAATGGTCCAATATTATACGCTTCACTTCAGCGTAGGGGGTATCCCCGGTGGGGTTGGCCACTTGGTAGGCCGCCTGAGCTTCACCAACTAAGAGAGGGGCCAGAAAGAAAGGCCATTTGCTGATGGGCCAGCCACAGGCCCGTGCCGCCCTCTCAAAATTGAGAATAAAGGAGTCCGGGTCTTCTCCGGGCTGGTACTTCTGTAAGGCTACTCCCGCAGACCCGTGGGGTATGATTCTTTCTTCACTGCTCCCCCGCACGGGGGCTTCCGTCCAAGTTTTCGGGCGATCGGTATTCTGGGCCGATAGGGCCTTCTTCAGTATCTCCCGGTCGGCCTGTGCGGAGTTAAGCTGCTGTTCAACAACCCACTCGAGGCGTTCTTGTCCTTTTATTAGCTGTTGTACCACGGTTTCCATCTCTTCTATACAGATGGGTGCAATGCCCGCATTCTCCACCACTGTGACGGGGGAAGGAGGAATGGGCAGGAGACGTGTTCGCGTTATAGAAGGCTTTATTGCAGCGTACAGATAATCAGTGCAAGTTTTCCTTGACTGCGTCACCCGGCGCGGGGATCTGCTGCGACTAGTCCGGCGGATCTTCGGTTTGGCAGTCTCGGTCCTTCGGAATCCCTCGGGGCTCCTCCGGGGCCGGGAGTCGTCTACGTCCGTGGTGCCTCTCGTGTAACAAGGAAAAACATAGAAGGAAAGTGTCAGGAGGTGTCCGGGTAAGAGCGTAGTGAAGGGGAAAGGGAGTGAGGAAGTCACCGGTGTGCAACACTCGGGGCGTCCGGTCAGTGAAGGGTATAAGTGCTCAGGAGAAGGGTACACCGGGACGGGGGAAACCAGTTCACTCGGTCGATCCACCATTTTTCCCAACCCAGCCCGCAATCCTGCTCCGTACTCCGTACCAGCGCAAGCCACACACCTCCCCCGGGTGTGTGGCTGGGCGGCTCGTTGGGATGGTGGCCTCCTGGCGTTATCTCCGTCGGTGGTGCGGCTACCCTTCTTCTCCTCTCTTCCTCCTCTCTTCCTCTCCCCTCTCGCTTCACTCCTCTTCCGTCTCGCCTCTCCAACTTCCAACTCTCCCGGTGAACAAGCACCCCGTCTCTCTGCTTACTTCCGTATTTGATACTTCCGTGTCCGTGGACGGCCCGCCCACTCCTCATGCGTCTCCCAGTTAAAGGGCCAGTAGATCCCTTCCTCCTCCGAAACTCCGATAGGTGTTTCCGCAGAGGGTAGTTCGGTCTGAAATGACGAGAAGAAAGGGAGGGGGTGATATGAGTCCCCCGTTAGGGCCCTGTCACCCAAGTCCTGTTTGGCCCGCGGTGTCACCCCGTTACACTGTCGTATCTGAGAGGGGGTAAGTCACAGTCTGCTGTCGACCGTTGAGTGTTATGGTATTAGTATTAGTGTGGGCCAGAAATGTTATATATGAATTGACATAACTATATAATACCCAGCTGTTTACCTCCATATAGTAAGTAGTTTGCTGGTTGGCTTGTTCCCTTTCTGTTGATTGAAAGCTGAAGACTAAACTTATAGGAGCAAGTGTATGTTCGGGTGCTATGCCTAGGATGTGGGATGATGTATTTATCTTGAAAAATACTTATGTTTTCAAATGTCTTCTGAAGTGTATATGCTCTTGGATGCTTTGAATGTTGCCCGTTAGTGAGTTCCAAAGCTTGGTGGCTTGTGCTGAGACATCAGCGAGCGCAATCAATCAATCAATCAGAGTACTTGTAGAGTGCTCTGCTTACCCGTGAGGGTCTCAAGGAGCTGAATGGGAGGGGGGGCGGGGGGTGCTGCTACTGCTTGAAGAGCCAGGTCTTGAGGAGTCTTCTGAAGGCGAGTAGGTCTTGGGTCTGCCGTATGTGGGTAGGGAGGGTGTTCCAGGTCTTGGCGGCGAGGTAGGAGAAGTATCTGCAGCTGGAGGTCGTTCGTTGGATGCGGGAACAGCGGCGAGGGCGAGGCTGGCGGAGCGGAGCTGGCGGGTGGGGGTGCAGAAGCCGAGTCTGCTGTTTTAAGGTAGGCTGGTCCGGGGTTGTGCTGTGCTTTGCGTGCGTGGGTGAGGAGCTTAAAGGTGATCCACTTGTCGACGGGGAGCCAGTGTAGGTCTCTCAGGTGGGGGGTGATGTGGCTGCGGCGGGGGACGTTGACGATCAGTCGGGCGGAGGCGTTTTGGATGCGTTGTAGTGGTCGTAGGTGTTTGTCTGGGATTCCTGCGTAGAGTGCGTTGCCGTAGTTCAGTCTGCTGCTGACGAGGGCCTGTGTCACCGTTCTTCTTGTTTTGGTCGGGATCCACTTGTAGATCCTGCGGCGCATGCGGAGGGTGTTGTAGCAGGAGGAGGAGACAGCGTTGACCTGCTTAGCCATGGAGAGGGAGGAGTCCAGGATGAATCCTAGGTTGCGTGCATGGTCGGTGGGTGTTGGTGCTGTTCCCAGTGTGGTCGGCCACCAGGAGTCGTCCCAGGCTGAGGGGGTGGGTCTGAGGATGAGTACCTCCGTCTTGTACGAGTTCAGCTTCAGACGGTTGCTCCTCATCCAGTCGGCGACGGCCTTCATTCCCTCGTGGAGATTGGTTTTTGCGGTGTGTGGGTCCTTGGTGAGGGAGAGGAGGAGCTGGATGTCATCGGCGTAGGAGATTATGTTTTTTTTTTTTTAAACTCTTTATTCGTGACTGTAACAAGGTGTTATACATTACATTCCAACAGTATACTGTATATCAGTCTTTTCCATTTTCATCACCGGTAACATTTGTACTATATCTTTTCACAGCATGTGATGTCTGTCTTACAATTCTCCGGATGGTTTCCAGGCACAGCCTTGAGATATCCTATGCATGGCTTACATAAGTTGCTAAACTCCAACTCCCCTCCCTCCCCTCGTCTCCTGGACCTTCTCCTGCATACACTCTACATGACGGGTCTGGGTGCATCTGGCTATCCAGAGAGTAGTGTAGTGCGTAGGCCTGGCTTACCCCTCTTGCCTTGTGGTCGCGCTCTTGTGTCTTGGCCATCCCCCTCTATGTGTGAGTAGTCACTCCGCCGGGTCCTGTGAAATGGTCAGATCCATCTCTTCTATGTCTATCAGCATTAAATCCCAGTCTTGTGCTATAGGGTATTTGCGTAGCCCCTTTTCCTCCTCCCCCCGCTGCGCCGCAGATTCAGCTTTGCCCCATTTCAACAAATCAGATCGCCATGTTTCTGCCTGCGGGGACCTGGGCGATTTCCATCTCATGGTGAGTGCCCTGAGCGCCAACAAGAGTGCCAGGTCCATAAATTTCAGTTGTGCCTTACATGTTTTGGGTCGTTTCCTGTTTCCTATCAGACAGGGTGACGCCCCCTCAGGGGGCGTAGGAGATTATGTTGAGGTCGTGATGGCAGACCACTTGTGGGAGGGGGGCCATGTAGATATTGAACAGCGTCGGGCTGAGGGATGAGCCCTGGGGGACGCCGCAGATGAGGTCGATGGCTTTGGATCGGAAGGGTGGGAGGCGGACGCTCTGGGTTCTGCCGGAGAGGAAGGATGTGGTCCAGTCAAGGGCCCTCTCTTGGATTCCGGCTTCTAGGAGGCGTGTCTTTAGAGTGCGATGGCAGACCGTGTCGAAGGCGGCCGACAGGTCCAGGAGGATATGGATTTCTTATGGCACGATAAGATGATATAAGGTGCAAGCCTGGAGTGTAGTGTCCTGTTATTTGGATTGCTTGAATTTTACTTGTAGGTATAGTGGTCCTTCTCCTTTGGAGGCTCTGTGGACAATGAAGGGTGCCTTAAATATTGTCCTATTGTAGTTCATATTCTTGGGAAAAAAGTTTACAGGGGATGATTGCTTGTCCCAGTTTCCTCTGCTAGTTGTGAATGTGGGAAATTTAGGATGCCATCACATTAGGGACAGGATGCACACCTCGTTCTCATTTTAAGCATAACTGTTCAGTTTTATTCATTGAATGCGTGCAGATTGAGTATAGTGCCATGCCCACACAGCACTGAGATAAACTACAAAAATGAAAGGGAGCGTGCTCTCGCCCCCAAAACAATCGCACATCTAATGATGCCATTGTGGCAATAATGTGTTCATTCATGATATTGAAAAATTATCAGTGTACTCCTTGTATTCCATAGTTTCTCATTACTTTTTCAGATTTTAGTTCAAATCCACACACGGAGTGTTCATGCCATTTCCCAAACTTCTAATGTTCTGACTGTGTCCATCCAGACCTCTTGAAAGAACATGACTGGAGCATAATTCATTTCAGGCAGCGTTTATTCCAAAACAAACCCAATGCATTTCGTGCATCATTGCACTTCTTCAGGGGTCACTGTAATTAATCATAGAAAAACGCAATTACCAATTGTTAACTCCACTATGATTTGCTATCTCATGAATCTATGCCAATAGTTAAAATACACCATTGTGTTGTACCAAATTGAATATTTCATTAGTAAAATTTACATTGTACTGGTAAAACGACAAATTTCACATTTGGCCACTGCTTCCCATTCAGTATCTACGTTCCCCCATCTGCACATAACATCTCTGTATTCCCTATTTGGCAACCTGCGACCTTCCCTATTTATTAACAGTATACCGCCGGTTTTTAACCTTGTATTTTCACCTCCTTCCCACCATCTATTTGCTTAACTAACAATTTAGTCCGTACATGCCGTATACTGATGAAAACCTTCTATTCTCGCTGCTGCTTCCGGTACCTCGTTTACACGTCCCACAATCCCTCTCTTACTTAACCTGTGTTTCTAAGCACCCCATTGGCCCACTGATTCAAATCTGCCCCCATCCCCGTGTTCCACTTCATTATTCAGGTGCATTTTCTGTTAAAAAACTCTGTTGCCGGGGGAGGAGCCTAGCTCGCGACCGAGATGGCCGCGTTTTAGCTCGGCTCCGTTCAACCACCTGTTTTCTTCGAGTATCCTGTATTTCTCCTGCCCCGGGAAGCCCTCCTTGCGGTGTTTCGGTACTGCGGGCACTTTGCGGACACTTACCCGTTGCTCCGGTGATCCTGGCTGCTGTCGATCCTGTGCGGTGGTCCCGCTCGGAGCCTTCAGGGCGGACTGGCTTGGACCTCCTTGCAGCGACGGGACGTGACGGAGCGCGATGGTCGGCCCTTGCTGGCGCTGTGGACCTGGTTGCGGAGGCTGATGTGCGAATGGGCCGGCTGTGCCCGTTGGCGGACCCGACTGACCTGGGCCTCGGGGTGCGGACGCTGCCTCCTGCGGGAGAGCCCCCTCATTTGACTGGCTTGGTCCCCCCTTTGTTCCCCGGCCCGGCCATTTTGTATTTTCCGCCCGGGCTCGGAGAACGGGGCCGGCGGCACGAGGGGGCCGCCGAACATCCTTCTTCTGATGGGTCTCCTTCCTGCCTTGGGGCGCCCCGCCGCAGTTCGGCTGACCTCCTTTTGCTTTGGCGTTGCTCCGGCCGGGGCCCCCGACGACCGAGGGCTTGCTGGGCTCCTAAGATGGCGGCCGACCCTGGGAGTCTCTGCCAGGCCTGGGCGAGCACTGGGGGCCCGCCACACGGCCCGGATGTCGGATCTTGTGAAGGGTTTCCTGCACTTCAAGTTGTCCTGGATGCACTATACTCCTGGCGGACCTCCGTGGCTGCGCCTGTTTCCCCTGTGGAGGCGGACCCACTTTTCGATTTCTGCGGGCCCCCATCGTTGGAATTTGCCTCCTTGTTGCAGGGTACGGCTGGTGTGCTCCTGGTCTCTGTGCCTCCGGCGGAGGCCGCAACCTTGGATTGTAGACTCTCCGACGCCCTTCGTCGTCCTGCTTTGTTGCCTCGGCCGCCGGTCTGCGGCCCGTCTGCATCCTGTCCAGGCCTCGATGATCCTTTCTGTTTCTCATCGCGTCGGATCCCGGGCCGGGGCGCCTGTGCCGACCCAGCTGGGCTTGCCTCGTTGGACTTGTCCATAGAACTGTGCCTGCGGTGCGAAGGTTGTACCGTCACTTTTTTCTGTCCTCCGTACTTTCTTTCACGTTTCTCCTCAGGACTGCCGCTGGATTTACTCCTGAACCCTGTGTCCCTCGTCGTTTGGACCTTGTTTGTTTGGATGGTTACAACCTTGGACAAAAGCGGACAGGGCTGAAATGACTTATTATATGCGGTAGTCTTGTTTATTGATCTATGACCGACATGTGCTGTTGTGATGTTGCGTAACTTCGTGGGTCTCCTGAAACTTATCCTGATATCGTTTAACTTCCCGTGGGCTCTGCCTCTCTTCCCTTTTCACAGGTGGTGGGATGGTTGCGGATAAATACTGTTTTTTTGCCCTCTCCCGTGTGTAATGTTCCTTCCTTTCCCTGGCCCTTCTTTTTGCCTTTGTTTCTACCTTGTTTCTTTCTCCTATATTTCGGGTTCTATTTAGGGCGACAGGCACGCTGCTGGGGGGTTGGCCGTAGCCTTCTGCAGGGGTGTAGGGTGGGCTTGTGGGGTGGGTGGGGGGGTCTGTTGCTGTTTTTGGGGGATCTTTTTCCTCCTTTCTTCTCCCTTTTTGGTTCTATGGCCCTTGTGTATCCCTTCTTTCGGGGCTCTGTCTCGTCGTCTGTCCCCCTGGTGTCTTTCTGGGGTATTTTTCGGTATCACGATGATTCTGATTTGCTGGGTGTGTTTTCAGTTTTTAATGTCTATTTTGTACCGGGTTATTGTTTTCCTGTTTCGTCGCCCGGGGGCGGATGTTTGGATAAGAGTCCCTTCCTTTCCTTCTTCCCCCTTCCTTTCCCCCCCCCCCCCTTAGGCGGGGTTCTTTTCTTTTATTGGGGGTCCGTTTCGTATTGTTCTTGTATTTGGGTCCTTTTCTGTGCTGTTCGGTGGGACAGGTGGTAGCTGCGGTGGGCGGGCATTGGACGATGTGTGCGGTGGCCTTTCCTCATGTCTCTTGTTTTGACCGGTGCTTATTGGTATGCCTATTTCGTATTTGTTTCTCCTGTGTTTTTTACGATCATTGTATTGCTGCCCGCCGCGGCCCCACCCCTTTGGTATGTTTCTCGGCCCGCCATACTCCTGTACTCCCTAACCCGTCCTTAAAATTACGAAAACTACCTTTCTCATTCTTATCTCCTGTGCTTGCTCTGAGATGCTTGTTATTTCTCCTGTTTCTTTGCCTTTGTATACTGTGATATTCTGTGCATTGCTCCTGACACTCGGCTCTGTGGTGGCCAGCCCGGTGGGTTGTAGGCCCGTATTTGTGAGCTCTTTCTGTACAATAAAGGTTTTAAAAAAAAAACAAAAAAAAAAAAAAAACTCTGTTGCCCATGATGCAATTCGATTAGGCTCAACCGGCATATGTGAATAACATTACTGTGATCCGATAGTAGATCACAATGTGGAACCGCGTATTTAACATGAATTTTTGACTTTCGTTCCATAATTATTCCAAAATCATTTCTAAGCGTTTTAAACACTGTCTATAATGAACCACGATGTTAATCCTTGTGTGTGGACTCATGCGTTATTTCCAGTCTCTGTCTCTTAATCCTTCTTTTCCGGCGGGTGCAATCCTGATGCAGGGCATCAATTACATAACATCACATTAGGGACAGGATGCACACCTCGTTCTCATTTTAAGCATAACTGTTCAGTTTTATTCATTGAATGCGTGCAGATTGAGTATAGTGCCATGCACACACAGCACTGAGATAAACTACAAAAATGAAAGGGAGCGTGCTCTCGCCCCCAAAACAATCGCACAGCTAATGATGCCATCGTGGCAATAATGTGTTCATTCATGATATTGAAAAATTATCAGTGTACTCCTTGTATTCCATAGTTTCTCATTACTTTTTCAGATTTTAGTTCAAATCCACACACGGAGTGTTCATGCCATTTCCCAAACTTCTAATGTTCTGACTGTGTCCATCCAGACCTCTTGAAAGAACATGACTGGAGCATAATTCATTTCAGGCAGCGTTTATTCCAAAACAAACCCAATGCATTTCGTGCATCATTGCACTTCTTCAGGGGTCACTGTAATTAATCATAGAAAAACGCAATTACCAATTGTTAACTTCACTATGATTTGCTATCTCATGAATCTATGCCAATAGTTAAAATACACCATTGTGTTGTACCAAATTGAATATTTCATTAGTAAAATTTACATTGTACTGGTTAAACGACAAATTTCACATTGGGCCACTGCTTCCCATTCAGTATCTACGTTCCCCCATCTGCACATAACATCTCTGTATTCCGTAAAGTGTAAATCTGTACCAGATACACAAGGGTGTTCCCAACAATTGAGGGCTCCTCAAAGCTCCTGTTGGGCTGTGTAATTAAGTGAACTATCACGGCAGATGAGATAAACTTCTCTTTCCTGGACCCTCTTACAAGCTTTTTATTTACCTAGAATAATGCTTGTTGATTCCGTAAATTATTTTAACTTACCCTCCCTTTCCTGCCACTTTTTAGTGAAGGTCTTGCGGTTTGTATTTAGTACGGCTGTAGATTGTCTATCTTTGAGGCCTCGGGCAGAGCTGCCCCACAGCCAGTTGAAACTTTCAAACATATGGTGCTTCTGCTCTATCAGATGTTTCATGTCATTTGTTTCTGTTGTCAAATACAATTCTGAAGCTTTACTGCCAGCGATATTGTATTTTTTTAGATATTGTTTTTTCTGTGAATAGATGATTTTGCTTCACTAAAGTTGTGGCTACCACATTCTGCTATAAAGAGCACTCGAATTCTTGAAATTGTATTTGGTCTTACTACTCTCCTAACTCATTCCTTTATCTTAGTTATGAAATTTGCCTAGGGCATCTTTAGGTCCTTTTATGTCTCCTGGTATTGACATTTTCAGAGAAACATGACAAGCAATACAACCCCATCCCCCACCCTAACACCCATGCGGTGCCCTCTAGGAAATTCATTAGCATCAATTCACAGTTTATTTCAGCTTGTCAGTAGACACAACTGTCTGCACGAACACCTGTACTGGGAGTATGTGTGAAGCTGTTTGTCTTCTAGAACATGTTCCATCCCTTATGTCTTTAGTAAGGGAGGGGGGGAACTCCAAAAGTCTACGTCATATCCCTGAAAAACTCTACTCTGAGCCCTGTAGATTAAGAACTATTTTCCCCATGAGTAATATATACCATACTTCATAATACTAATCTAAAAAATATTTTTATTTATTATAGAGTGAAGGATAAACCCCAAAATAGCCTTTTGGATCTTTAGAAAAATCTTTAAAATCTGCTGGGTGTCTTACTCACAAGTCCTTAATGGGGAAAAGCCCCAGATACCTAAATCTGAAGCTCAAACAATATTGTCCCGTCAGGCTTTTGAGATCCAGTGATAACGCTTTGGTTACTGCTCTGCGTATCAGAAGGTGAAAAGCGGGTGGTAGGTTTTTCGCTTATTTAGCCTCCTTTTATTGGAATGAGTTGCCACATCGCATTTTAATGTGTACTGACATATCAAATTCAGGAAACTGCTCAAGACGGTGATGTTTTCACTCAGCGTTTCTTCTTTGCCTGCGATCTGCCCTAGCACTAAGATACCCCTCTTTAAATTAACATAACATAGAAGTGGTTGCTTTCCTTCCCTTCTTGTCCCCCATTTAATTCAGGCATCCATTCTAGCAGAGTGCTTGTGGATGTGGGGATTTCCTTGACTGTAATGTGGGTAGTCTCCTGAAGTACCCTATCTCAAGATATTTTGTGCATGACCCATGCCAACACAACATTAGCTGAGAGTTTTCACCCTGCATCCTTTTGTCAATAGTACCATCACAATAATATTTTTAACACTGTTCCACACCACATTCAATTAGTGCTTATTTTGTTTAATCCCTTAAAATTATTCCCCGTTTTGTACTGCTGTAGTTGATTACCTTTTTCCTTTTTTTTTCTTCTTTTTTTTCTTTATGAGAATTGACATAATATAAAACAGACATCAAAATACAGATGTGATACATCGATAAAAAATCACAAAATTCATATACTAAATCATCCCGTTAATACATCAATACAGCATTTAGATTTGATATTGTTATTACCTGAGTTTGCAAAAAAGTATGTAAGATAATCAATCCATATAAAAAGGTCGGTTTATAACTATATACATATATACCCTTGTCTAAAGAGGTTGACAAAATTCAAACTGAATAGTAATAAATTACATAAAAGTAACATTAGCAGACCCCTCCCTCCATAACTTCACTGGTGCCCACATTTCAAGGCCGAAATCCCGCAATTTTTTACCTTAAAAGAATACAGAGAGGATTCTATGTTATGTATAGTAAGGAATCTGGCCAACCACATTGAGAAAGTGGGGGGAGAGGAGTCCTTCCAAGCAGCTGATATCAAGATTCGTAAAACGGCTGCTGCTAGGAAAATTAAAGCCTCTGCCTCTCTCCTTCCACTCAACCCTAGTTTGCCACCAATCCCGAGTATCATAACTGTTGGGGATAGGCTGATCTTCAAGCCTAGCAGCCCCTCCAGAAATTTCTCGATCTCAGTTTTAATTGTGGCAAGTTTGTCGCAGAGAGAAAACATATGAACCAGATCGGCCGAATCTTGTTGACATCTAGGACATTTACTATCTTCTCTCATCCCCCAGTCATGTAGCTTAGCGGGGGTATAGTATAAGTTGAAAACAGTCATGAAGTGTTGAGCCTTCAAATTAGAGGACCTAAGTACCTGCTTATCTAAGGATAGGGCTTTATCAAGATCTGCATCTGGGTCCTGTAATTTCGTTGCCCAAGCTGCCTCATGCTTCTCAAGATCATTAGGTAGCCTGCCCAGCAGCTCCTGATAAACTACCCTTATCCTGTCACCATCGTTCACTACATAATCGAGGATGGGACTAGGAGCGAGAGAGCAAGCGGCAATTACGTCTGCTCTGAAAGTTCGTGCAATTTGGATATACTTAAAGCTATGGCCTATAGATAGATCGTATTTCTGTTGAATAGCTTCGAATGACATCAACTTACCATTGCACATAATGTCGCCTATCGTCTGGATGCCGTGTTGCTCCCAACATTTCCATGCCCCATCCATACTAAGGTTCGGAAAGAAACCTGATTTCCATAAAGGTGAATGTCTATTAATTCTGGAAATCTGCAGGTATTTCTGAATTCTTTTCCATAAGTCCCAAACTCCCAGTATAATCTTAAGCCTAGTTTTCTTAAAAAATCTGCGACCATTTTTTCTCAATAAGGCACCCACGGCTTCCTGCCCCATAAGAAGCTCGTATATTGAGGGAGGAATATACAGATTAGAGGCTGGATCCCTGATATGACTCTCCCCACCACCAGCTTGGAATAAGATAGACATCTGGGTTATTAAGCATGCCCAGTGGTAGAATCTTATATTTGGGGCACCCAAACCTCCTAGTTCCTGGGGAAGAGACATATATTTGGCTGCTCTTCTAATCTTGCCATATTGCCACAGAAAGCTGTTAAAGATGGATTCAGTTTTTTTTAACATTTGTTCCTCGATCAAGAAGGGTATAGACCTATATAGATACAGAAGTTTGGGCAGCATTGTCATTTTCAAAACATTTGTTCTGCCAATGATAGATAGGTGTAATGCATCCATACGTTTTAAGTCTGTTTCTATTTTTTTGAGGAGTGGGTTGAAATTATCCTGTATAATTAGCCCAGTCTCTGCTCTGATAATAACCCCCAGATATGTAGCAGAATCAACATACCGTTGATCCCTTTTTATTATGTTCTTTGAGCAGATCACCTGTGTTTTTTCCTCGTTTATCCTGTATCCAGAACAATATCCGAATTGTTTGGTAATCTCTACTAATGTTCGCATAGTCTCTACCGGATCAGGTGTTAAAACCGCTAGATCGTCTGCGTATGCAAGGATTTTGCTCTCAAACCCATTGGTTATGACTGGTTTTATGCTGTTACTCACCAATATCTGCCTAATCAATGGATCAATATACAGGGCGAATAGGATTGGTGAGCAAGGACACCCCTGGCGGGTGCCCCTTTCTATCCTGATCCCAGCCGAACTCAGACCCATCATCTGTATGCAAGCCATTGGGTCGCGATACATGGCCCTAATAGCTATCAATATTTTTGGACCGAAGCCTCTCCCCTGTAGTACATCCCAGAGATACTGCCATCTAACACGGTCGAATGCCTTCTCGGCATCGAGGAGGATCATGGCGACCCCCTCCCCCCCAGCATGGGCCTCAAATATGGATATAGCTCTTCTCACATGGTCCGTTGTGCCACGACCAGGGATGAACCCATGCTGCCAAGGGGAGACGAGGCCACCAATGACCCTCCCCAGCCTTGTGGCTATGATTTTTGCGTATAGTTTGTTATCGGAATTTATAAGAGAAATTGGTCTATAAGAGCCAGTACTTTCTTTTGGCTTACCTTTTTTATGGAATACCACAATGTTGGTATCTCTCCACGTTTCTGGTATTATACCAGTACATATAATTCCGTTAAAAAGATCTAGCAGGTATGGTGTTATCTCGATCTTCAAGCATTTATAGATCTCTAAGGGTATACTGTTAGAGCCAGCAGCTTTGCCTGCGGCTAACTGAGACAATGCTTCTAGTATTTCTTCCATAGTTATATCGCACTCGAGGCTTGCCATTTCGTCTTGATTTAGCTTGGGGCCTAAGTCTGGGTAGTGCCTACATGCGGTATCTGGGGGGGTATCCCCTGCATCTTCCCTATATAAATTCTCATCGAATTTTTCAAATATAGATACAATATCTTGGGGTTCAGTATAGTCTCGTCCCTCATCCTGTATGCATGTTATGGCATTTTTAACACTATCTTGCCTAATTCTTAAGGATAGTGCCCTTCCGGCCTGCTCCCCTGTCTCATACATTTTCTTCCTATAGGTCCAGTAATCTATAGATGCCCTATCGGCCAGTTGCTTCTGTATCTCGGCTTTAATCAGGCAAATTTTAGTTTGGCTCTGAGCACTCTCCTTCCCCAAAGTTAATGCCAGACAATGCTGTTCCTCTGCTTTAACCAAGTCACCCAGAAGTCTATTCTTATCATCCTGTTGTTTTTTCCTTAGCTGTGCTGTGTAGCTAATTACTTCCCCTCTTAGTGCTGCTTTAAATGAATCCCAGACCGAGTTTCTCGAGGCACTGTATTGATTTGCGTCGAAAAACTCGCATGTCCAGTTTCGCAGATGTTCTATAAATGCGGCATCAGCTAATAGTTTACGGTTAAATGTCCAAGATCTTCTTTTCCTAGTTGGACCTAAACCATTGTGGCTGATCATTAACGGGTTGTGATCCGATAGGATTTTGGGGAGCTTTTTAATGTTAACTTTCCCAATCTCTCCTGAGGAGATTAAAGCATAGTCAAGTTTGCAGTACTTCTGGTGGGGGCAGGAAAAATACGTGAAGCCTGGGTCATCAGGGTGTTTTGAGCTTCATATATCGACCAGACCATGTGATGTGTACCCCCCCCCTACATCTCTGAGGAACATAGCATTGGACAGGGAGTGCCGCAAGGCTCTTCCCTGAGCCCCACCCTGTTCAATGTATATGTCCGCCCTTTGGCGGAGGTGGCTAAAAGAAACGGTCTGGCACTTGTATCCTATTCAGATGATACCCAGTTGGTGGTGTCACTTAATGACAGCAGTGGTCTGGAAGCTCATCACTTTAAACAGACACTTACTGACATCACCGACTGGATGACGGCGAATTTCCTTCAATTAAACGCCGGGAAAACGGAGATATTGCTCCTGGGTAAAAACACTTCGACCTGGGGTGACAACTGGTGGCCTGATGTCTTAGGCCCACCCCCTATGCCGAAGGAATGCGTCAAAAATTTGGGAGTCTGGGTGGACTGCGCTTTAAAGTTCACTCACCACACTAAAAAAGTAGCTGCCATGTGCTTTGGCATTTTGCGTAACATCAGGCCCATTCTGAAGTTCTTTGACTGCCGCACCCGCCAATTAATTGTCCAGGCGACCATCCTTTCCAGACTGGACTATGCCAGCTCTCTTTTATTGGGGGCAAATCTAGCTGAAATTACTAGATTGCAGAGAGTTCAGAAAGCGGCAGCCAGGGCTCTGGTAGGTCTCCCGCGCTATTCTTCGGTATCTGGAGCCTTGAGAAAACTGCACTGGCTCCCGGTGGGCAAAAGGGTCCAGTTTAAGGCATTGTGCCTAGCTTTTAAAATTCTTAAAACCTCCTCTCCCCCAATGCTTTGCCCGCTTTTGTCAGAATACATCCCTAGAAGATCGCTCCGTTCAGAGGGGCAGCATCTTGCAATCATTCCTCGCACCAGACTGGCCAGAGTGGGCGGCCGTTCCTTTAGCTTTCTGGTGGCCAAGTTATGGAATAGCCTGCCTGAAGCTATCCGTGGGATACAGGATCTCTTAGCCTTCAGAAAGGCTGTCAAAACCCATCTTTTTTAATAACTTTTCCATTTTATAACTCATCTCTTCTTTAACTGTTCCATTTCTGCGCCTCTCTTCTTCTGTAAACTGTTTGTTCACAGCGCCGGGACGCCCCTTGGCTGAGGCAGCCGTGCGCTATACAAATCACCATAACATTAACATTAACATAGGAGTGCCCTTGAAACTCTAGGTTTCCTTCCACTATAGGGAACGTTACTGGAGAAGTCAATTGAAATGTTAAAATCACCACATACCAAGATTGGTACGGGCCAGCTTGACAACTCACTTTCCACTACTTCAAATACTGTGGGATCATCATGGTTTGATCCATAGATTCCACAGACCGTTAACCCGCATCCTAATTCTGCTATAGCCCATCTCCCTGCTGGATCTGATTTAGCCCGTTTGACCCCTCCCAAAGTTAATTTTCCCAAGATTACCACACCTCTTATTGTTGAGGTCTGGGAAGAACATGAAAGCATCTCGAAGCCACCAAATTTTAACAACTTTCTTTTTGCCCATGAGAGACGCGTTTCCTGCATACATAGGATATCTATGGGTTCAGATTTAACAAACTCTGTGAGTCTGGCTCTTTTTCGCCAATCATTCAGCCCCCCTATATTAATCGTGTAGGTAGTAAGGCTAAGCATTGTCGGTTTTTATGCATCTCCTTCTTTTTGAATCCGGGGTTTGATTACTGACATTAGCCATTCTGTACAAATAAAGCCATACAAGTCTGATTTCTATAGCGTCAATTCTCAGTTTTTTCTTTTTTTCCTTGCTTTCACCCCCCCTCCCTCCGCCACCCTTGAGTGCATGACCCTCCCTTGGGTCACCTTCCCCCCCCCCCCTTCCATCCCACCCTTTCCCCCTGGAAGCGCTCAGACCGAGGTCTGTGCGTTGATGGATGGATGCAGCAGTGTGGTGTGTGGATGCACTTGTGAATCACCAAAATCATACGTTAAACAGAACATATCCTACCCCTAGATATCCCCCCTCCTAGCTCCCTATCCCCTTGAAAAAAGGGGAGATTAAACACAACACCCTAAGGAAAACATCAACATTTGTTTGTTTGGCCTGCCGTATATCTTTATCTAGGCTCATTTAATACCACTTCCCCCTGTTAGCGGGTCATAATGAGTCCAGAAACTCCTTAGCCTTCACCTCAGATGAAAAAAAGAGTTTTGCCCTCTCTCACAACTTTAAGTTGTGCTGGGTTTACCAGATAGACCTGCATATGTTTGTCCTGAAGAGGCTTGATCAGTTGTCGGAGTCTCCAGCGCCTCTCGACCGTTGCGTGGCAAAAATCTGGTCTTACAAAGAAAGATATGCCCTCACTTGTTCTTTTGGCATCAGGTCTGGCTTTATCAGATATGATTTGTCTGAGGATAAAGTTTCCTAAAAATATAAGGACTGCCCTTGGTCTGTCAGAAGTAGCCCCGGCTCGGATTTTAAATGGAGTTCGGTGGGCTCTCTGAATTTCAGAAGACCAGTTCCAGTCTGCCAATTCGGGAAATGCACTCTTAAATAGGGTAATGATGAAAGCCCTCATGTCCGACCCCTCGATCCCCTCTGGAACCACGAGGACGCGCAGGTTGTTGCGTCTCAATCTGTTCTCCATATCCTCCAGCTTCCACTGGATATCAACAACCTGCGCCGCCTGAGAGTCAACCTTAAGTGATGCAGAGGCAGCCTCCGACTCAGTCGCTACAATCCGCTCTTCTAGATTCGTGACTCTGTCCCCCACATTAGCATGTGCTTTTGATAGCTTTCTAACAACAGTTTGTAACTTACGCATTGCTGATTGCGACTTCCTCGTGTCCTGTCTGGCTTCTTCTCTGTGCGTAAGCATTGTCTGGTAGATAACTTCCAAAAGGGGGGGATGAGGGGCCTCGGTCTCCTGGATTCCCTGTGGTGGTGTAGTTGAGGAGTGATCCCAACTCAAATTCCTATGTGCTTGAATATGAGACTTAGCGTTACCATCTGATCTTTTAGCTGTACTAGGGGGAGTTAGGTCGGGGTCGCTATCCGTCTCTATATTGCTTCCCTCTTGAGAAGAACTCCTTTCGTCATCGGACCACTCTTCGGTCACTGAATAGAAGCATTCGCTGCTATCCTTCTCCTTCTCCTGGTCACTTTCCACTCCTTCTGCCAAAATCACTACAGCCGGGGAGAGACATGATACATTGTCCTTTTTCCTGCAATCAGGTTCTTTTAAAGTATCTTTCCGTATGTCCTGAGTGGCAGCGGTATCCATGAGTTCAACAGCCGTCAAATCCTCCATATGCGGGGGTGTAACTGGAACACCGATGTTTACATCCCCATTTATATCTTCCCCTGTTGCTACCCCATCGCTTAGTTGATGCTCCTGATCGAGTAGCTCTACGCGGGCTGGTCCTGGGGTGAGCTGGATTACTCCTTCTCCCTCTCCTTCTCCTTCTCCCTCTCCCCTTGTATCGGCTAAAACTGCATTGATTTCTGTTACAGATTCCACTGTAAATGTTTGTATTACGTTCGTAGTGGCCACCATTGGAGCAGCATTTACATCTGAATCAGACTCTGGTATCCCTTCCTTAGCTGATATGGAAGGGATTGTGTTTGCTGTGTTTTTTACGTTTTGGCCACTACGGGCAAAAAGCTCAGGGATTGACGTAGTCTGCTTCAATTTCGGCCTCGGCGCTGTTTGACTGTCCGATTTGGACTGATCATAGATCTCTGGCCGCTCTTGTACTGCTCCAGCCACTTCCTTTCTTCGTGCCGAGTTTACAGTCTCAGCTGAAGCAGCAGCTGCCGTATGAGAGGCAGCCCGCGTTGCCTGAGCCTTTTTCTTTGCAGCCGCCGCTGCCGCCGCCTTGGTTACTGTACCAGAGGCTACCTTCGGGGCCATCCTCGGGTTCGAATACCCTCGAAGCAGCCCACACCCACAGGAATTGCTCCAAAGCCTCACCCTCCGCCGAGTCACAGAAGCTGCCGGGAATCGGGAAACAGGCTCGACGATCCGAACGCTCTGCGACCAGGAAGCGAGTACCGCTGTAACCAGCCAGAGCGCACCTGTGATCGCGGCTTCAGCTTTCAGCTGTTGATTCTTTCGGGCTGCTGCTGCTGCGGGGCTCACTCTCACGCGGCCAAATACACCGCCTTGCATCAGGAGTCGAGTCGGGAATTACAGGCTCTACAACGGTATGTAAGCAGTCCTTAGTTTCACTGCCATACGGTAGGAGTTCGGGGTATCCAGGGGTCTATTACACCACCACCACACATTACTGCTCCGCGGCTCCTCTCACACAGCCGCCATCTTGCCTTCTAAAATCCGTCCGTTGATTACATTTTCCTTGGCATTTTGAGAATTTTATTTTCAAGGGAGAGCAGTATTTGTTAGTACCTTATCAGAGCTCTGGGAAATAAAGCAGTTTGTAAAAGTTTCTCAAAGGACCTTTGCTCTCTGCAATTTCCCTGCTTGTTCGAGGGATGCATAACTAAGGGGGCTATTAGGCTGGCTTGCGGATCGCAACCGCCCTACTGGCGTTGGCGATCCACACGCCAAAACAACCCGCCGGGCGGCCTTTTACCCCCTGCCACATTAGCATGACTCCGCCATGGAAAGGCATGCGGTTGTCACTTTGGTGGCCCGTTGCGGGCCCCCAGGGGCGTGGGGTGTGGGGGGATGCACTTGGGGCATACCCATGGTACCCCCCAACATTGGCATATACAAGGTGGCAGGCACCACGCAGTACCTGTCACGTTGTACATGCCAAAGCACAACATGCATATATGGCATTGTGGTGGGTGCTGCTTACAGCACCGCCTGCCACAATGCAATATATGCGGCGGCGTGGCTTGGCGCACGGCAACATGGCTGCACATTAGTGTAGCTCTGCCGGCCGCTGCAATAATCCTCTCATTATCCTGCTCCTAACGTGCCATCCACCGGCAATTTCCGGACGGCAGTGATTGCTGATACCAGGGGCGTTTTGGAGGTGAGATCGTTGGCGGTGGATTCGACCGTGGGACCCGCGGAGCGCTCGGTGGACGTCCCGCCCGCGGCCATGATGGCGGCTGTGAGGCTGCTGTCGGGCAAATCCATTTGAGCACTTGGCCTACGCCACAGAGCCTCCAGCGGTTCCCTGGTGCGACCTGCAGTGGTAGAAGTGGGCGGGGACAGAAGGGCACGGCGTGCCCCTACTTATAAAAATGATTTCAGTCCGTTCCCCTACTTCTTTATTTCAAAATATCGTCCCGGGACGGCAAACGATAACTTTTTCATTCACATTCTAGGGGCTGCTCGCACTTCTCTGTTGAACTCCAGAGGCTGCAGCAGCCCCCCCCCCCCCCCCCCCCCCCCCCCCCCCCCCCCCCTTGAGCTCCACAGACCTGGGGGCATTCCGATTGAGGCCGATTATCGCCTTTAGAATGACAATGCGCCCACTGTCTGCCTTTAGCATATCAAAGGCTGAGAGGACCAGGGAGGGCCGCCAGGGGCTGGCAGAAGTGTGGAGAGAGGGGCCAGGGCTTGAGTGAATGTGAGAGTGAGGGTGTCGGAGGGCTCGGCAGCTGTTGTAGTGAGAGAGGGGGTAGCAGTAGTGACAGGGCGGGGTGCTGCAGCACCGGACACCCCTGGACCAGCCATGAGCGTGCACGTTGTCCGGACCAGCGCCAGCACCGTGAAGATGTCCCAGGACTCCGGCCCCCTCGACAGGGGCTACCTGCGGACCGTGCAGGCGATGCTCAAAGTGGTGCAAATGGTAAGTGCCACCCCCACCCCACTTCACCCCTCGGTCAGGAGGCTGACCCTCTTTGTGTTTTAACTTATTGCCTGGAGACGTTTCGGACATGAGACAGGCCAGACGACTCTGCATCGTGGCATTGTTTTCCGTAGCACCGATATAAAGCCCGGAGGAGGCAACTTTATAGCGCTATGTTGATATACAATGCGCCACGTTTTTATTTGAAAATAGTGTATTCTTTTTTTATTGCCTGTCAAGCGCGCCGGGAGGCTGTAAACGTACAGAAATGCCAACAACAGTAGCAGGGAGCGGTTTTATAATGCCTAAAAAGCAAAACTACTAGTACCAGAATGCAAGGGGCTACTGTATTCTTCTCTCAAATGACACGAGGTCACGTGACATCTTTGATAGCTTTAACATGTTACCCTTACTCATGAAATAACATCTACAATGGCAATGTGGTTTGTAAACTGTGTATTTTTCGGTAGAACGCTCTACAGAATACATCTGGGAAAATAAGCATTAGTCCAGCTTTAATAATGTAGATGCAATTAGAGGTTAAGTACAGTCAGGGCTTTGAGTGGGATGAAAACACGGTGGGGCCTCTCATAGGGAGGTGACATATGTAATTAAGGGCGTGGCTTGAAAGCACTGCAAATCTATGCATAGTGTGCCACCCAACTGGTATTTTGCTACTTCTGTCATTACAACCAGAGATATAATAATACAGTAGGTAACATAATACTTACAACAGAACAGTACTATTGGCTTGTGAATAGTTGCTTAACATAAATGAGCAACAAACATGGCTTCGTAGTATAGCATATTGAACATGCTCAAGTTGTGAAGTGGGGGAACTGGGAAAGAACTATAACAAGTCTCTTTGAAGTTGCATCAAAGTCAGTGAAGGGGTGCACTGAGGGCAAAAATGGAGAGCCCGATAGCGACTTGTCTCAGCACCAGCAAGACTCGGCCCACTTAAAGCCCTGTGTGCAGAGCTTTAAATGGGAAAAATAAGTGCAGGTACTCCTCAAATTAAGTTAGAGGGTGGGGCCAAGAAGCGGAGCTGGGGGAGACACACGACTATATAAAGACACTAAAGAATCTGTTATTCATTTTGCCCTTGCATTACCAATGTTGATAGTCTCAAATTTCCTGTATGTGTAAATTCACTCTGCACATGTGTGCAAAGCATATATAGACCATTAATAATCTGTCTCCTACTATGACCCTTTTTAATGTGTTTGCCGTCCATTGTGTTTAAAGGGACATGTTACGTTTCAAATAAGCTTTCTATGCCACAGGTTTTCCAGTACACAATTTTTTAGAACTGTGCTTAATACTCTGCTCAGCGCGATATTAGGACTACAGTGCCCTTGGCCAAGCACTGTTTGATCTTGGACCAACAGTGTTTGATTGTGTGCCAGCATTGTTAAGCCAGAAGCGTAAGATCTTGCGCTTGTGCTGAGTAAGACTGGGTCAGCAAGAGGCAAGACTGAGCCACACTGTGCTGGATTGACTCAGTGCTTTCAGACCTTGACTCACTCATGCATGATTTTGACTGTTCTTTTGCTCTCCAGCGTGTGATCTTGGCTAAGCTTTGTGTGATGTTGATCCAGCATCGTCTGACCGTGGGCCATCAACTAGTTGAATTTGACCAAGTAGTGTCTGATATTGGTTCAGTACTGTGTGACCTTGACTCAGTGTGTAATCCTTGGCCAGTAATGTGTGTTCTTGGCTCAGCACTGTGTGATCTTAAGCCATCCTGGCCTGATCGTGAGCCATTGCTGTGATATAGGGCAGTACTGGATGATATCTGGTCCAGTCCTGTCTGATCTCGGCTCAGTCCTTTCAGATCTCTGCCCAGTGATTTGTTCCCCATAGATGAACAGCCAGTGCTTTAAATGGGCCGCTACTGTCCGGTACTGGGTACCAGCACTTTTTTATTTTGAGAAGGAGAGTACCTGCACTTCTCAGAAACAAGCAGGTACTCTGTTACAGAGTACCTGCACTTCTATTTTTCCATTTCAAGCACTGGGCACAGCCTATGAAAAGATAAACGTTAGCTTACAGAAAGCTGCACTCGGCTCCTATTGGCAAAACTCATGATGTAGGTTAGAGGTTGTTGGATTCAAATTATATTTTAACATTCTCATAATTTTCTCTTCCTTCTGATGAAAGCTAACTGGAAAATACAATTATTGAAACTTATTGTGTCTAAAACTATCCCCAAGTGTTCCTTCTACTGTCATCTACACAATGGGCTCTCTTGTTGTGAGGGGTCATGGTCCTTCTACCTATTGTTACTACCGTGGAGGGGGCTGCAGGTGCAGTTCCTACAGAACAGACTCAACGCGCACACACAAACATCACTGCTATGTCAAATGTTTAATTTTCCCTAGCTAATACCTGGACAGATCTGGGCTCCACCCCCATCTGCACCACCGTTTTGTAGTGGTCCTCATCTGAAGGGTTCCATCCCCAGTATCTCTTAAACGCACTGGGTATATTGATGCAGTTTGCTGTGTGTCTGGGGATGGACCACACCAGACTGGGCCAAATGATCCCCAGAATCAATCTGATAGATTAAGAGCTGTGCACATTGATCATCCCTGTGGGTGATGCTGAGCCTGTACAATGTTGTAGGCAGCATTTGTGACCCCGGACTTGAGGATGTTGGGTGTTGGTGAGATGGTTGGTGAAGTTGGGCCACTGATATACTTTGAACGAGTGCTGTTCCATAGTGGGGCTCTGCTTTGTAATACTAGGCCTGCGCCTTGTGATACTGCCACAGCGCTGTGTGACCTTGGCCTAACTCAATGTATTTAGATTGACTGGGCTAACACGGAGTATTGACATCGGTTCTTTTAATACACCAACATTATGAAAGGGGAATTGTTTTTACACCCCATTAAATGCTGAGAAGCACCACTTTGATTGCGTGTACAACTCTGGTCTATTTGAAGAGCCTTTGTTATTTTATGGTTAATTCCAAATGGAGAGTTATTATAATTACTGTTTGTGCACATTTCCTATCCAGTGACATTCTATAGAGATCTACATGGAACTGTATATTATTTACTTTCTCATCTATATATCCCAGATATTGTCTATATTATGCTTGATCTATATGGAACGTTACGTTATGCACCATATACCTATGTATCTATGACATGGTGATTACACTATCATTGACTGACATGGAACTATATGTTATTTACCATGTACCTATGTATCTAAGAGATTTACCTTGTAAAGCGCTCTGATACCCGCATGGGTCTTGTTCGCGCTATATAAAACTTTCAAATAAATAAAATAAGTGCCAGTGAGATCGGAGTTGGTGATTAAAGAGATGCTTTCCCCAGTCGGAGCACTGTGGGGAATTTGACACCTTGTGTAATTTGTCAATGTTGTACACAGAGTGAACTGGGCAGGAGCAGTGACTGGACAGAAGAGACGACAGGAAAGGAGAGGTACTAGGGCAGGAGAGGTGACTGGGCAGAGAGGTGACTGGGCAGGAGAAGTAATGGGCAGGAGAAGTGACAGGGCAGGAGAGGTGACGGGGCAGGCGAGGTGACGGGGCAGGCGAGGTGACGGGGCAGGCGAGGTGACGGGGCAGGAGAGGTGACGGGGCAGGAGAGGTGACGGGGCAGGAGAGGTGACGGGGCAGGCGAGGTGACGGGGCAGGCGAGGTGACGGGGCAGGAGAAGTGACGGGGCAGGAGAAGTGACGAAGCAGTAGAAGTAATGGGGCAGGAGCGGTGATTAGGCAGGGGCAGGAACACTGATTAGGCATGAGCAGGAGTGGTAACCGGGTAGGAGCGGTGAACGGGGCAGGAGCGGTGAACGGGGCAGGAGCGGAGAACGGGGCAGGAGCGGAGAACGGGGCAGGAGCGGAGAACGGGGCAGGAGCGGAGAACGGTGCAGGAGTGGAGAACGGTGCAGGAGCGGAGAACGGTGCAGGAGCGGAGAACGGTGCAGGAGCGGAGAACGGTGCAGGAGCGGAGAACGGGGCAGGAGCAGAGAACGGGGCAGGAGCAGAGAACGGGGCAGGAGCAGAGAACGGGGCAGGAGCAGAGAACGGGGCAGGAGCAGAGAACGGGGCAGGGGCAGAGAACGGGGCAGGAGCAGAGAACGGGGCAGGAGCAGAGAACTGGGCAGGAGAAGTGACGGGCCAGGAGAAGTGACGGGCCAGGGGAATTGACAAAGCAGGAGTGTTGATCGAGCATGAGCAGGAGTACTGACTGGACAGTAGCAGTGAAAGGGCAGGAGCAGGCGTTTCCCAAGGTGACTGGAAGGGTAGGGGGCCAGTTTAGTTTGGGGGGACCGGTTTCGTACAAGTGCAAGAGTTTTAAAAACACTGCAAAGTTCTTTGTATATTCAGCAGGTTTCGGTCAACAATACAAGGGCCAAGATAACGTTGGGGATCAATGTACCTGCTGGAGAGAAATGGGAGCATGTTTTGTCTAGTGGCTGTTTTACTCATCTAAGGTAGCGCAGAGGGGTAATATGCCTGCTGCAAAGAACATGTACCATGCATATCAAAGAGCAATATGTTATGTGCATAGCTCAGTGGGTACTGCTTTGTGTTCACTTCCTGAATGAAAGGACACTGGAATACATATGGCCTGGCAGTTCGGGCTGGACTGTTCACATTGGGCGCAGGATCAAGACTGATTTGCATATGGCTGGGTCCAAATTGGAATGGCATGGTGAGCAAAAAAACAATGGATTTAGGCCTAGATATCTGTCCTGGGGTGAATGTATGACATTGCTCTGCATTCTGTCCATCAATTGTTCTTTTTGCATTTGTCACCCCGAGTGGGACAGGTATGATCAGACATGAGTCCCGTGCTCTCCATGCCACTGGAATCAAGCTATCCTGGCCGATGAGGGCTGAAAGCCCGAAACCGGTCCTTGAATGCTTGTTTCCAGTCCAAGGAGGACCTGGCCTGGCAGTTCGGACTGGACTGTTCCCATTGGGTGGAGGGTCAAGACTGATCTGCATATGTCTGGGTCCAAACTGGAATGGCATGGTGAACAAAGAAACAATGGATTTATGCCCAGATCTCTGTACTGGGGTGAATATATGATATTGTTCTGCATTCTGTCCACCAGTTGTTCTTTTTGCTATATTATGATTGAGCAGCTAGCTGGCTGACATGAATATGAAGGAGCCTTTGTGGGTGTCCGTGAGTCTAGATTCTCCTGAAGAGTCCATTTCTCTTCTGAGCCCTGCTTAACACATGTGTACAGGAGGAGCCCTGTATTCATGTCCTCACTGTTTGAGACAAAAAATAATCATGGATTTCTGAACAATGAGAGTAAAAGCATTAAGGTAACATGTTATTACTGCTTATATTTCACACGCTTTACATAAACCTGTATTCCCTATGAGTGTTTGCTTTTTCCTGAATTAAACCTCAAATAAATATGTTTATCCATTGTTTAAATTAAATAACGTTATAAGCTGTAACTGGTCAGTGAAATGCTAAACGTACTAAAAAATTGGTATGTTTTGCTATTTCTAGCCACACCCCTGACTCCGCCCACTGATTCAATCGTCGGTTATTCCCACCTCCTGATTCTCCACCCACAGTTCCCCTACTTTTTTTTCCCCAATTCGACCACTGGCGACCTGAGACCTGCGGCGGCTGCTGCTGAAACGCTGAGCTGTGCACTACTCAGTCCGATGAGAGCTCCCATCCTTATCGGGGAGCGCCGGGGTCCCTGGGTACAGGCGCGCGCTGGAGCTGCAGGTTGTACTAAAGTGCGAGGGGACAGCTTCGGATTGAAAGGTAGGCCTCTGTGAGGTTGCGGCCGTTGGCCTTTTCATCCACGAGACATCCCAGGCCCGATCGGCATTCACACAACTTTTAGTGCTGCATCCTGCTTTATACAACGTCCAGGACATTGACTGCGGTGGGGTTCATTACGAACTGCAGAATTTCACCGGACAGCGCTTGGGCCGCCAGCTACCTGACACTTTCTGTTGCATGGCTATAACATTCCGCCACCCCAGATATCCTCGCTTGCATTAATTGACTGTGTCCTGATTCTCTTTGCGATTAGGTGCGCTCGCCCCATGAGTTCCTTGGGTTTATTCTGACCGCCCAACCATTTTAATATTTGAGGCCTGCTGCTGCCACGACCCGAGGGCATCACCCGGGCGAGACTAGACCTCCTTGTCGGGCGGAAGAACGTTCTCGGCCAATGTGGCGGGGCTATGGAACTCTCTTCCTCCCGCTCTCCAACAGGCCCCTTCTGAAGCCTGTTTTAAACGATTGCTAAAAACCTGGCTTTTCACCTCACAACGCTAAGTTCTGCCACACAACTTTTTTGGCCTTTCTGTTTTTACAGCGCCGGGATACCTCCTTGTGAGGCAGCTGTTCGCGCTCTATAAAACTCTTTATTATTATTTGTTACTGCAACGGCCTGCTGTGCCATGTCACACCGGACAGCCGTTCTGGAGGACATATCGAACTGAACTCCCTGCCGCAGTGTACTAGTAATAGAGGGCACACCTCCAAACCTCCTCACTCCCGGACTCGAGGAGTGTGCTTGTCCTTCTGGTCGTGCTGCCTGGGTCGTTATTGGCGCCACTGCAAGGTACCTGTCCATACCGCGTTGGGACGGCCCACGTTCCACTCTGCGGGCAGGAGCCTCAGCTGACCACAGAATACGGGCCCCTTCTCGTCGCCCATCGCGAGTTAGGACGCCCCTTGCCTTTACAGATACCTAGGAGCGCAGCTGCGATCACCCTAACTTGTCTCTCTCCTCTGAAAGCACAATGGGCAAACCAGAGAAAAACCAGCCCAGACTGACCTTTGACTTAAGCAAGGGCAGTACGTCCTCAGAGACTGCTGCCTCGGAGCTGGACACCGCAACTCCGGCCCCCACCGCGCTGGAAAAGTCATTGTCTGCCATCCAGGCCAGTCTGCAGGCCATTGACGGCAAAATCGAGGCCCTTAACGGCCGAATGGACCACTTTTCATCAAAACTAGACAAGCATGCAAGTTGCCGCCAAAACCACAGACATTGCAAAGCTACTGGCGGTCATCCATGCGAAAAACGAGGACTTTGAAGTGCGCTCTAGGTGCAATAATGTGCGCTCTAGGCGCAATAATGTGCGCATTACAGACCTACCGCAATCAACAAATGTTGGGCGCCTGGAGGACTATGTCAAGACCTTACTTCGGGATGTCTGTGGAGTTGAGAACCTTTCCAACATGTTCACCATAGAGCGGGCTCATAGATCACTGGCGGCGCGTACGCTGCCCAGCCCCCCCTCCCCCCCCCCCCGCTCCCCCCCTCCCCTCAGAATGATCATCACTCGATTATTGAACTTCAGGGACAGAGATACTGTATTCCGTATTACTCGCCAAAAGAGCACTATAAACTATCAGGGCAATGTTTTATCATTTTATCCTGACTTCACGGCCATGGTGCAGGCTGCACGGAAGGAGTTCCAGGGGGTCAAAAAGCTGCTTATGAAAGAGCAAATTCAATATGCTATGCTCTACCCAGCTAACCTGCGTATAGGTGCAGATGACAGCGTCAAGATTTTTACGAACCCGATGCTGGCTCTGCACTACCCCAAATCTTTGCGACGCCAGTGACACTCTGCAGTCACCACCTCCGATGTTGATTATTGATCAGCGGGAGCTCTTAGTGCTCTTGATGGTCTATCCTACTGCTGCAGGCACTGTACTAGTAAATGTTATTGTGGTAAAGTGATGCATTACATGTTAGATCTGATTAGCCAGTTTAGGGCCTTTGTAAGTTCATATGTTGCAATGCATAATTGTAGTATGGTCTCCCAATGTTGACTCTTTATAGTACATCCACGTATTCATGTCTACCTACTGTGAACATGCGGGGTGAGATCCTCTTCTTTTTACAGGGTTGGCTGCTCTCAATATCCTTGGTTTGATGCAGCTCCTAATCTCAATATCATGGTCCATGCCCTTGCTCTTAATGTCGTCCGACATGTCCTTCCTTTTAAGCCCGGCTGGGTGGTTTGCAAGTGGGAGATTTCCAAATTACATCGGCGGGCCCCTGCCGCCTTCATCTGGGAGTGGTTTTTGCCGCTACGTCCCCCAATGGGTGTACCTCACACAATGTTCTGTGGTGTTCTGTCTTTGTTGGAGTTGTTCATGTTAGTGGGAATTGTCTTTGGCAGATTGGGGTTGCTAAAGTGGGTGGGGGGAGGGAATGGTTTATTCTTGTCTACAGTTGTAGGTACTGTGATCGGATTACATGCTACAGTTGGTGTCCCTGCCAATACTCGCACTGACCGCCAACATTACAGCACTCAAAGTGTGTTGAATACTCTTGGAATTGACAATTGGTGAAATGTATAAATGCATAACGTGGAATATATGCGGTCTTAACACCCCAAGAAAGTCCGCCAAGTGTTAACATATTTAGATAGACACACTGTGCAAATCACTCTATTGCAAGAATCACACTTGAGTAAACTCACGGAAGCCAGGGTGGCACACAGGTGGACGAGTTTCCGTCTGGCGTCATCCTACTCTAAATATTCCAGAGGAGTGCTCATTCTAATCAAAAAGGGAGTATCGTTTCTGCCCATACATACTTGCACAGATACGGAGGGCCGCTGGGCCGTGGTACAGGGCAAATTGGGAATGTCCTAATTGCCGATTATTAACATGTACGGTCCCGTAGTGGATGACCCAACACCCTTTCTACACATCTCAATGTTTTGCAGTCATGGCCTGAATCTGCAGTCCTATGGGGAGGCGACTTGAATACCCACCTTAACCTACAAGTTGATAAATACAATGCATCAGGCGGGCGCACTATCAAAGTAGCCCAGCGTGTTTGTGAGGCCATGGCGGAAATGGGTCTGGTGGATGTTTGGCGCTTGCGAAATGTGGAGGTTCAGGAAGGTACACATATTACCCCTGCATACAATAGCTGGGCTCGGCTAGACTACTGGCTGCTGAACGAAGAAACTAACGGGTGGGTTACACACATACACAACCTGCCGCGCACATTGCCAGATCACAACCCGGTCAGCTTAAGCATTTTCATCCCCACAAACCCCCACCGCCCTTTCACCTGGCGGTTTCGGGCTGAGGCATTACTCGATCCTATATACAATGACCCCATCAGGACGGCTATAGTACAATATTTTGAAATAAATGTGGGCTCAGTGGACAGTCGGGCCACACTTTGGGAGGCATTTAAAGTGACGATGCGGGGAGTATGTATCAGTACCACAGTGGGGATTTTGAGGGACATTAGAGGCCAACTGTCAAAAACAGAGAAGGCCTTGGGGTAGCAGGAGAAACAGTATTTGAATACACCATCTGCAGAATCACTAGTACGCGTCCACGAACTTCTGGCAGAATACAATACACTGGCTGAAATAGAGGCAAAATACATAACACAGCGTCATGTGGCCCGAGCATATGGTGAAGGGGGCTGACCTGGTAGGAACCTTGCCTCTAAACTGCGTTTCCTGGCCGACCACCACCAGATTGACCGAATAGTTGACCCTTATGGTAGCGCACATTTCACTCCTCAAGCAATAGTTGGTCAATTTAGGCAATTGTACCCGAATATGTACACCACGCGGGGTGGAATGGATGACGCCGCACTGGACGAATACTTATCAGATATAGCCTGTGCATGGTTATCGGATGCCCACTGGGAGTATCTGAGGCAGCCCATAGACGAAGCTATTCTCTCTCTCCTTAATATTAAGGCCCCCGGGCCAGATGGCCTGACGGCAGAATTCTATAAAACCTATGAGGATCTCCTCGTACCTCACCTCTTAGAAATGTATGCGGAGGCTCATGAGTCCGGGATCCTTCCCCCTTCCCTCAGACAAGCCCTGATTATCACCCTTCTTAAAAAAGATAAATCACCCACACTATGCTAGTCGTATCGTCCCCTACCACTGATTAATCTAGATGCAAAAATATTAGCGAAGATATTGGCCATCAAAATCCAACCTCTGTTGCCTCTTCTTTTGCTCCCTGACCAGTCCGGGTATATTCCAGAGCGGTCCACCTCCCACAATATACGTACCATCTTTGCTATGTTCCACTTTCTTAATCATGCTTTATCAGCAGCTGCGGTCATGCTTGACGTGGCCAAAGCGTTTGACTCCATAGAGTGGAGTTATATGCTACGCATATTACACAGAATGGGGTTCCCGCCTGTCTTGACGAGGTGGATACAGATCTTATACACAGACGCGTCGGCGAGGGTGTGAGTGGATGGACTCACCTCCAGAACCTTTTAATATCGAACGCGGCACCAGACAAGGATGTCCCTTGTCCCCCCTTCTTTTTGCCCTTGTTTTAGAACCGTTGGCTTGTAAAATTCGCCAATGCCATAGAGATGCTGCTCTCAATTTTAATCACCGACCGGTCTGTATTTCCATGTACGCAGACGATATGGTCCTGTTGGTCCGTGATCCTCAACAGCATCTGTCCCCAGCCATCCTTGAAAATTTCAGATTTGGCCTATTCTCCGGACTTCAGATCAACTGGGAGAAATCGGTTATTATCCCTTTGACGTCAGTCACAACTCCACCCCAGCTGGAATACCCATTGGTGTGGACAGCAGACCCGGTTAAATATCTCGGTGTCTGGGTACACCGTGACCCTAACACTGTGATCAAAGAGAATTATGGCCAAGCCTACAGCACTTCAGTGCAACAAGTGGATAGGTGGTCACATCTCCCGCTGTCCCTGGCAGACCGCATTGCAGTAATTAAAATGGTCATCCTTCCACGATTTTTATACCTTTTTTTTGCAACATCCTGATCAAACTCACTAAACCATTTTTTAAAACAGTTGAAACTCAACTATTGAGATTAGTATAGGGTGACAAACAGCCCAGAATTAGCTGGCACATACTAACACTCACCTATGACAAAGGGGGCTTTGCTGCTCCTGATTTCTATGTGTACTATCTCTGCGCACAGGCCCAATACGCTTATTATTGATTCCGGACACAAGACTTTATACCACACATTGCAGTAGAGGACGGAGATGCGCACCCCGTACCTCTTGCTAGCAGCCTCACATATACTCACAGACACACGCCCAGACTTGAAATTAACACCATTGACACTACTATTGCAGCATGGCTGGCGATTGGCAAACACGCACACAAACTCCCTTTATATGCACTTGCCCTGCCCATGGCCGGTCATGCTCCCTTATCCTTCACCCAGGAACAAGGGCCCATAAAAGCTTTAACCCCTTCAGTGCTGCGCGAATTTCGCTGCAGTGCTGAAGGGTTTAAAACCGTATTGGCTCATGACGGAAATGTTCCGTCATCAGCACCGGAGCACCGACGCTGATGACGGAACCGTTCCGTCATGAGCATGCAAGGGGTTAAAGGAGGTTGGCATCATGCATATGAGCGACCTCTTTCCTGGGGGAAGTTACATCACAGGGAACGATCTGGAATACATTCAAAATCCCACTCTACTCTTCCAGTATTCCTGTTACCGCCTGAAACGTGCACTAAAGGATCATTACGCCAACTTCCCTGCTGAGCCCACTAAACTCCAATCACTTTAATTACTATTAGTAGCCCCAACCAGGAAAAAACTGATTACCAAGTTATATAGGTCGGCGCAAGAGGAAACGGTGCGTGGGCCAGATAACAGCCTAGGGCGTTGGAACACCATATTGAATCCCCAGATTACTCTGAAAGATTGGGAGCAGATCTGCATGTTAACAGGTCGCCTCCCGCCTAATGGCAATCTGCGTATAATTCATTTTAAATGTATCCATCAAATGTACCATACTCCTGTTAAATTGTATGGAATGGGCCTCAGAGACTCTGATCAATGTAAGTGCTGTGGACAATCCAATGCTGATTTTATCCACCTTGAGTGGCAGTGTGAACGTGTGTTTAAATATTGGGAGAGTGTGGCGGAACGCATACACTCTATGACAGGAATCGTTCTACAATGAACATCTCTGGAGTGCCTCCAGGGCTATGTCCTCCAGCGGAAGGCCACTTTGGGCAGGTTTGTTAGAGTGGCTCTCCTACTCTCCAAGCGGTGGATTATGTTCACTCGGGAAAGTAAATTTGCTCGGAAAAAGACCTAGTGTACTGCCGTTGACAGTTGGAATTGTATGCCGACAAACTGCCTGTAACATCCAGACCTAAAGATATTTGGGCACCGCTCAGAGAATATTTACTACTCCAGACTCATAATGAAACTGTGTGACCTGATTGGCTATCTGTAATAATGTGTTATCACATCACTCTGAATGCATGTTATGTTTCGTCACAGTAGGACCGTTATATCGCATGTATTGTAACATCTGATCACAAAATGTACCTTTAATGCTTTTGTTATTATTGTTTTTTTAGTTTACACTGCTTGGTATGCCAGTTCGTTTGTATGGTCCTGAGAAACTTCAATAAACAGAATAAAAAAAAAAAATATGCGGGATGCGACCGCGAGGGTGGCGGTCGGATCCTAATTGGCGGTTTCTGACCGCCACACCACTGGCGGACGGTCTCAGCACTGTTAGGGTGGCGGGCGGACTGGAGTCTGCCCGCCATCCTAATAGACCCCTAAGTGTTGGTTGTAGTTGGAGGTAGTGAAACTTCTCAGATTTTCCTAGCCATGATCGTGTTTAACCTGCTCAGATGGTTTCATCACTCCCACTTGAAGGATATTGCCCATTTTAGTAGACCTCTTGACTTTCCACTGCGTGAATGTGGCCCTGCCAAGATTAGGGGAGAAATCTGGAATTACCCTCATGGGGATTGAATATGTACATGCACCTACAAATATTTTTCCTAGTGCTAATTCTATTCCAGAATTTCAGGGTCACTGACACAACTGCAGATTCATCCATTGAGAGGGTTCTGTCTTACTTGAAAACCGAACGATTCCACATATCGGGCACCTCGCTAAAGAGTGGTAGAGAAAACGCCACTTGTTTCTGGCTTTACTCTAGACCATTCTCGCTTGTAGTGCAGCTGTGCTGCCTTATAATGAGTTATTTTGGGTATGCCTAGCCCTCACTGCTTTGGGTGGAGATGGCTGTGCTTGAGGCTCAATAGCAACTTCCTCCCACTTCCAATAAAGTTACAACATAAAGATTGAATCTTATTTAGCGTCTCCTGTACTAAGTCTATTGGTAGAGACTGAAAAAGAAAGACAATACTTAGCAGAATCGCCATTGTAATCATGGTTACGCATCTTGATGACGAGAAGTGACCTTTCTGGCATCACTGCAAATCTGCTGCTGTCCTTTTCTTTCTCGTCTGATACCCATTGGTGTGAGATATACCTCCCAAATATTTCAAAGAAGTACCATTCCACCAAAACAATAGCACACTTTACAAGTACGATGATGTAGGGTCTTTCAATGTTAAATTTAAGGCCTTGGTTTTCTATTTTTTTTTAACACCACCTCCTATCAGACCGTTGTAGTTCTTAAAGTACTGTTAGAACAGATCGAGAGGGATCCAAGAGAGGCAGCAATAGATAGTTTCTAAAAAGTATTCAATTTAAATTCATCTGATTCCATCTTGATTCCCTTTGTCGTTGTTGTACATTCTCTGGACCAGCTGTTCCATGTCCAGGGCAAACATCAGGGATCCCCTGCCGTGTTCCCCTCTTTGTATGTATGCTTCAAGACTCAAGTATGTTAATTCGAATGCATGCTGCTGCTGGTGTTGCATAGTTAGACTACACTAGTGAGGTGTCACAGCAGCTAAGGCAAGAATACAGCACATCCAAATCCATCCCTAATAGTCAGTCAGTGTACACCCTGAGCAGCATCTGAAGCAGAAATTCTGTAAAAATGAATCGGGAGCCATTCCAACAAACGTCCATCACAGCAAACTTTCAATCATGAGAATCGTAGCTTGATACATAAGTTTTCTTTTTTGAGGTTTTTCTTTACAAGCTACACTGCCACAGCCAACTCGTTTCGTTCTAATAAACGTATTCAGGGCTGTAGATAACAAAATACATATATGTACATAAATATACTAAATATCTACACACAATTGTAAAATATGAACAATTTATAGCATATCGCAATAAACAAAATTAGCAAAAATAAAATTGTTAGTCACAACAGTCCACAATAAAGACTTATTAAAATGTGGATTATAGAGAATGCCAAGCAAATTTCAAAACAATATATTTCTTAGAGAAAGTTCAGTTAATTAATAGTGGGAAGAGCTACAGGAATTAGAAAGATGTAATTGTTATATAACGGTCTACTACCATATTTAATATTAGGAGTGTCGTGTAATACCATAAAGGTCATGAAGGCTATCATTCCTGAAAAGAAATCGATTAAGATGCATTAATAAAAATGGAACAGTGCAAGTTAATGTTGTCACAACCTATGAATTTAGGGCCATATGTATCCACATTCTGTTTTGCGATTCCTAAATAGCGATTTTTAAGGAATCGCTATTTAGGAATCGCAAAATGGTATGTATGTAGAAATCAGCTTCTTTTTAGCGATTTCTTAAAATTCCTTAATTGTGATTAGCAAATTGCTAATCGCAATTAAGGAATAATTTCCCATTCATTTCTATGGGCCAGGAGGGCAATAGGAATGAAGGGGAAATGTGCGATTAGCAATTAGCTAATCGCAAATTGAGAATATTTTCGAGGGTGCAGGGGTGTCCAAAGGACACCCTGCTGCACCCCTGAAAATGACATGTGTGCGCATATGGCGCACATACATGCCCTAAGGGCATGTATGAGCGTCACATGGCACCTTTTTGTTTTAAAAAAAAAAAAGATTTTTTAAAGGAATTCGCAACTTACCACCTACTTGAAGTTGGTGGTAATTTGCGATTCCTTAGGGACAATTAGCAATATTTTTTTGCATCATACATTGCATTTAAGGAATCGCAAATATTGCGATTCCTTAAATGCAATCGCAAAATAAGGAATCGCAAATTGTGCGATTCCTTATTTTGAACCACATTTGCTTAATACATACCATATTGAGAATTCGCAAAGGCCGAAATTCTGCGAATTTCATCCTTTGCGAATGCGAATTTCAATGATACATATGGCCCTTATTTACCAGAAAATGACGAAGGAATACCAAATAAAATCTATGTTAGTATTAAAAGTGGTGTGCTGGATACACAGACTGTCAATATATTCATTAGTATTGTTTAATTCAGTGCTTTAAAGGGCCAGTGTACAGAATGGGTGGATGTGCACGGACACTTTTGGAATTGTTCGTCTGTTTGTAAGCTGGCAGGTGTGGATGCCTAATTAGAACGAAGGGGGACAAAGGAAAGGAGGAAGAGGTTGTAATAAAAAAGTTATAGAGTTATAATAAGTTATTTGTACAGTGTAACTTATTGATTTATTGAAGTAATCTGGTCTTGCCCGAGTAAAATTCTATACATTTTATATTTACCATCTAATTCAGGATCTGGACCTTAAGGGTTTGTATGAGGAAAAGTTTACCTCTGCTTCTTGCTGGCCTGACTGTTCCCTGTATGCCAGTGTTGTATCAGCATTACAGCACATCTCATAAATACTTCAAGATGTGTGTGAGAATAAAGCTCATATATTCATACCATAAAAAGGAGGCAGGACATAAAACATCTGAATTCATGATAGTCCCATATGTGACCACAAGGAGGCAAAAACCAAAAGCTATGTGCTCATTAATCGTGCTCACAGACCCTGCAGCTATGTTGTAGACATAAGGGTTGAAGACCACGGACGTCATCAAGTATAGAGTCCAAAACAGGATTCTGAGAGGAGTGAATGGGAGAAGGCGGGTCATTTTTATGTCTTTTTGGTTTTGTACCAGATACAGAAGCTCTAGCAGAGTGAATGTCATTGGCCATAGTGATATGAAGAGAAAGACACCAACAATATAAAGTAAAGAGAAGGTAGCTTCAAAAAATTGCCGTAGCAACACCAAAGAATAATATATGGTGTAGTGACAATATATTCAAGATGAGATGTAGAGAGAAAACTATCCTCCAAAATGCAAGAATCACCAAGAAAAATCTGTGAAAAAATCCTCAGAAAAAATGCAGGCTGCTACACTTTCTCAGTATGTTGGTAAAAGCATGATAAAAAACTGTAGTTAAGCAAATGGAGCAGAGCCAAAAGAGGAACCATTGCACACCTTATACATGAACACCGCTGTGTTGTTGAGCCAGAACTTGATTTCTAAGTAGAGGTGGCATGATAGTTACATTACAATTAATTGTTGCCTTTGGTGAAGCAGGTCATAGCAAATACCAAGAATATTTATGCAATGTCTTTGTCTCTAGAAGTGAAGAAAATATTCATAGAGGATAACTGATAAGTGGTTCTGAAATATTCATGCCTCAGTGACTCTTGCAGCAAATGAATTAAAATAACAGCATGCGGCTACTGTGGAAAGATGGCATGGCAAGTCAAGTGGTAAAACTTATCTGAGAAAACAGACGCAAGCGCAGACCTGAAATGGCGGCCGCTCGCGTCTGAGGAAGGAAGAAAATACAGCGACTTAAAAGTGAGGACAAATATGAAATATAAGCATGTCACATGCCAAAGTCATTGGTAAAGCCGAAAATAAGTAGCGGCACAGCGTTTCCATAAATGAAGAGCATACCGAATATCCAGACTCGAAGGGAGCTAGCGTCTGAGAGAGACGCGAGCGCAGAGACTCAAAATGGCGGCCACTCGCGTCTCCAATAAGGTGAAGTTACCGCTAACAAAAAGTTGCTTGTAGATGACAGGAGCACCTCCAAAAACGCAGTCACCGAACTCCCTGCATCGTTCGGAAGCGAAATCTGTCACTTCATGCTTCCAAAAATTATATATGAGGCTCAGAATGAGAGGAAGAGTCCCGCAGTACGGCACAACTCACACAGGATCCGCCATCTCTCCTTGGCGCGCAAGCCAGGCCCCGCTGCCGCTATGTTGATATGAAGGCTTTCCAGCAATATAGTAACATAAATCCCATCAATACCTGGGTCCCCCAAGTTATCCAACTGTGGTGAAAGTAAACAAGCTTTCCTAAAAAATAACCCAATATCAGAACCACCGAAGCAGTATCGTGGCCACGAATGCTACAGAGGAATTCGGAGTTTTATGAACCTGCCTTAATTAAAGGTTCTTTGGATATTTGTGGAGGTCCTAGTTTGTCCAGGGGGAGTTCTAACAGACCATAACTTCTCCATTGTCCACAAGTGAGTATTTTGGTTTAATGCATTTATTTGAAGATAGTTTTATGTCATCAGTTATTTAGTGAGTTTTGGGCAGTTTTTCAGTTTTGAATTTTCCATATCTTTGGAGGTTTCCAGGTCATCCATTATTTGTGTGTTATCTGCATAATTGTAGCAAATGTGGTTTAAATTCTTAATTAGCGTTGGTAATGGTTTTATTAGACAGTGAAGACAAGAGTTTATAGATCCTAGGTGAACTGCTATTTTCTTGATTGAGAAACTGTGTTGAAGGGTGTTGTGATTCAGAAGTTGTGCCATTTTTGTATACTGTTTTTTTTTTTAGCTTGTCCCATATGATGATTAGGGCAGAATCTGTTTTAGTCCAAGAATGAATGGTTGTCTTTTAGGAATTGAGAAATTTGTAGGAATGCTCCACTTTTAATACCTTTCCCCCAAGCAAGAGTCCTTTAGAGATTAATCTATTTATATTTGGTTTGTCTGGGTCCAGATTGTTGTACTTGCTTAATAGCCATATGTATCTTTTTTAGTACTGTGGAAAAGATTCTTTGGAAATGCAATTTTCTGTTTTTGCTAATAATGCTATGGCCGTTAGATGAATAAGTACTAAATATAGTAGTGACTACTGGCTTTTTGTTGCAAATGGATATGATGGTTACAACAGTTATGCATAATCCACTCCAAAAGTGATTCCCTTAATCACTTCCATGCTGAAAACTACTGATTAAATATTCACCACACGTGGCATACATGCCAAAGCGGAGCCTTTTCATGATTCGGTGTGTATCTTTTAAGGTTTTTTTAACCATATTTTATGTGTTTATTCTAAACAGTATAATGTATTTGTCTACATACTTAATAATAGGGTGTTGCCCTTCTACATGGGACACGAAATAGTCACTAGAAATATTATATTACAATTATTAATGGAGTGTGTTAGACTTGGTCCTTTTTGCAGGGTCATCCCTGACTTTTTGCCTTCCTCCTATATGTTTTTTGACCTGCTGTTGGCTGTTTTATGACTCTGGGCACTTTACCACTGCTGATCAGTGCTAAAGTGCATATGCGCTCCCTATGGTAAATTGTTGTATGGATTAGTGACTCCATGATTGGCTGATTTGGTTTATTTGTCAGACCCTAGTACAGTGCACTGAGTGTGCCCAGGGCTTGTAAATCTAAATGCTGCTGGTGGGCTTGCAGCACTGGTTGTGCTACCCACAGAAGCAGCCTATAAAAGTGTGTCTAAGGCCTGCCATTGCAGAGCCTGTGTGCAGTCTGGTACTGCCATGCTGACTGGGCAAGCGCACCCACTTGCCAGTCCCTAAACCTTCCCTTTTCTTCATATCAGACACCCCTATGGTAGGCCCCAGGGCAGGGTGCATTGTAAGTATAAGGAAGGACATGCCCTGGTTTGTGTGGCATGTCCTAATAGTGAATTACAGCCATTTTCGTTTTTCACTATTGCAAGGCTACCTATTCCCCATAGGCCAGAATGGGCAGTTATATTATTACATTTTATAATCCTAACTGACTCAGGGAACTAGGTAGAATTTCACGTTTAGTATGCCTGAACTCAGAATGATAAAATACATATTTTAGTGAAGTTGGTTTTAACATTATTTGTTTGAAAATACCACTTTTAGAAAGTAGGTATTTTCTTGTCTAACTCTCCAAGCCTGCCTCTGCTAGCTTGTGTATTCCTTGTCTGGAGTTTGAGTGACAGGGGCTGGGGGATTCCAGGAGACAGGGTGAGTCAGCACTGGGCTGAATAGAGCGATCTACATGTAGATGGGTGGGAGGAGTTGCACCTGGGACCTGAATAGGGCTGTGCCTGCATTTCACAATGCCGGCTCCAGCCCCTGTGGTGCGTCTGATGTCCCTGCCCTGCACTGTGAAAGGAAAGAAGGAGTCATGTAAACAGAGTGCTCCAGGACTTACTAGAACTGGTTTGGACTAGGCAAAGGCCTCTCTGCCTTCAGAGAACAAAGAGAAAGTGTGTATAAAAAAGGGCACCCAGACCCCAGAACTTTAGATCACTTTTGGACTACAAGAAGAAACCGTTGCTGAGGAGAGGAACCAGAAGAAACTGAGGAGAGACTATTCCTGAGCTGAAGTGCTGCTTGGGGGATTGGCCTGCAGTGGTTGCCGACTGCCAAAGAAAGGTGAAAGGGACTTTGTGTACTTTCATCAACTTGTAAGGATCTCCAAGGGCTTGAGAGAAGAGCTTGCCTCCTGCTGATGTCTCACGGACAACAGACTTCAACCCCCAGCTCCCCAAGAGTTCTTTGGAAGTGACTGCTGCTGCTTTGGGCCTTCTGAGGGACTGCGAGTCGCACGGAGCTGGAAGCGTCTCGCACTGAAGAAGCGGCGTGTTGCCGTCGCATCGAGGATGTCGCCGCTGTAGCTGTCGCATTGCACTGCATAGTATTATATTGTGGAAGATGCACTGCTAGTTTTGTGTAGTTACTCAATAGTTTAAAAGTTGGTGAATTTTAGTGGTGCTCAGCCTGGAGGCGTCGAGGGTCCAACGGCGCCGATTGAAATAATTACGGACGTGCGACTAGAGGTGCTCTAGTTGCATCCCATGGTTGGCACTCATCATTAGTTGTCTTTCCTTAGAATAAGAAAACGACTTTCATTCAATATTTTCAAAATTTGATCATTTATTGTGTTGCTTGGTTCAAATATTCAATCTTTGAAAACTCAGTTCGATTTCATTACAGGTCATGTTGATCCTTTACAAAAGTATAGACACTGTCATTTATGTGGGTCCAATGCATTTCGGGCATTGATGGTAAGCCCTTCGTCAGGGAATTGACACTACAAATGATAATAATGACATAATTTAGTCTGAAATCAAAAGGTAAACATATACAGACAACAATACGAAACGGAAACCAACATTAATCAACAGAACATGATATTATTCAAACTAATGCGGCTTGAAAAACTCTTATGTGCGAAGCATGCAAATAATGGCTCGGAGTGGCAATGTGGGAATCAGGGTAAAATGGGTGAAAACGGGCCGTGTTGGTTTACATTTAAACCGGGTATGTGACGGGGTTGCCAGTTAATCAACGTGAATGCGCCATGAGGTTACAATTGCACTTACATGTCAGTTGTTCAATCGAACTCGTGCGATCTGAAAAAAGGAAAATAGACAAAGAGAGCCGTCAGCGCCTCTGGGCGTGCGGATCCCGATGAAGCTCGCGTCTGGTAATAGTGGAATTGTAACCACTCACCTGGAAAGAAATTTGATGCGGATTTTATCGGCCGGTGCTTTTCTGTATGGAAACGCCGGTGAAAGCAAAGGGTTCCCGCGTCAGTTTCTAGCAGAAACCGCGATCACATGATTGGTCACGTGTAAACAAGGTAGTAGACAGACTGAGCAATGGCAATGGTTGAGGAGTCTCTAGGAAAAAAGACTCCGGAATACTGGTATTAATAACAAACACACCGTTTTTCCATCTTCCATTTATCATTCTTTTATTTTTTACCATACCCATTTGGTCTGTAATATTACCAGTATTCCGGAGTCTTTTTTCCTAGAGACTCCTCAACCATTGCCATTGCTCAGTCTGTCTACTACCTTGTTTACACGTGACCAATCATGTGATCGCGGTTTCTGCTAGAAACTGACGCGGGAACCCTTTGCTTTCACCGGCGTTTCCATACAGAAAAGCACCGGCCGATAAAATCCGCATCAAATTTCTTTCCAGGTGAGTGGTTACAATTCCACTATTACCAGACGCGAGCTTCATCGGGATCCGCACGCCCAGAGGCGCTGACGGCTCTCTTTGTCTATTTTCCTTTTTTCAGATCGCACGAGTTCGATTGAACAACTGACATGTAAGTGCAATTGTAACCTCATGGCGCATTCACGTTGATTAACTGGCAACCCCGTCACATACCCGGTTTAAATGTAAACCAACACGGCCCGTTTTCACCCATTTTACCCTGATTCCCACATTGCCACTCCGAGCCATTATTTGCATGCTTCGCACATAAGAGTTTTTCAAGCCGCATTAGTTTGAATATTATCATGTTCTGTTGATTAATGTTGGTTTCCGTTTCGTATTGTTGTCTGTATATGTTTACCTTTTGATTTCAGACTAAATTATGTCATTATTATCATTTGTAGTGTCAATTCCCTGACGAAGGGCTTACCATCAATGCCCGAAATGCATTGGACCCACATAAATGACAGTGTCTATACTTTTGTAAAGGATCAACATGACCTGTAATGAAATCGAACTGAGTTTTCAAAGATTGAATATTTGAACCAAGCAACACAATAAATGATCAAATTTTGAAAATATTGAATGAAAGTCGTTTTCTTATTCTAAGGAAAGACAACTAATGATGAGTGCCAACCATGGGATGCAACTAGAGCACCTCTAGTCGCACGTCCGTAAGCATTGCACTGCATCACAGGAAGCGTCTCGCAACATCGAAGAAGCATGTCGCTATCGCAGCCACTGCCATTGCATCACGGAACAAGGGTGTTGCCGCTGTAGCTGTCGCATTGCACCGCAGAAGCACCTCGCATCCACGGTGAAGCGTGCCGCCGTCGGAGCTGCTGTCGTCTCATCACTGAACAAGGGTGTCGCCGCTGCAGCTGTCGCATCGAGCGGAAGCGTCTCGCATCGAGGGAGAAGAGTGTTGCCGCCAAAGCCGCTGTCGTCGCATCTCGGAACAAGCTGCAGCTAACACATCAAATGGAGACTGCTCGCAACATCGGTGAAGCGTGCCGCATCAAGAAGAAGACGGCATCTTTATTTCTTTGCACCAAAATGTCATTGCATCACTGCGTTGCCCCGGAAGCGCAGTAAGAAATCAATGCATCACCATCTTGCAACACTTTTGTTGCTTTGCGTGTCGCATCTTAAGGTACATTGACTCAAAGTGTTGCATTTTAAGATCTAAAGAGAACTAAGCCAATTCTATTACTTTAAGTACAGTATTGTGGATTTTTGTCGTTTGTGGTCTTGTGTTAAATCTATATAAAGAATACTTATTTTTGATATAAAACTTGTGTGATGTCCATCTGTAGTGTAGTCACTTGGTTACTGTATGTGTTCACAAATGCTTTACACACTGCCTCTGAGATAAGCCTGTTTGCTCGTGCCAAGCTACCAAGGGGGTGAGCCGGGGTTATTTTAGGAGTGTACCCCCTTACCCTGACTAGAGGCAAGGGTCCCTATTTGTCACAAGTACCTACCTGTGCCAACTAGAGATCCCCAAATCTAACAGAGTGGCATTAATATCCTTAAAACCTGCAGCATTTAATTCAAGGAATAATGTCTGACGCAGGTGCATTGCTTCACTCTGTCCTTTCGGTCACACCATGTAAGTATTTGACCTATGCCACTCATGTCTACCGTAGTCTACTATATTGTTCCATAATTTTCCAGCTGTGCTCCTCAGTTCGTGTTGAATTTCTTTAAAAGACCCCTGCTTGGTCGAGGCTGTCTTCTAGGGCACCATACACAAAAATGTGCGTTCCATTGTGGTATGCTCGGGGTAGTGTGCTTGTCCACAATTGTGCAGAATCTGTATTGGCCACTATTCGTCTGTAGTTCATGCATGATTTCTGATATCTGGTTTAGTGCTTGATATATCTATATCCCTGAAAGTGTAAATGTTGGTTCCATCCCTAATGTGATTCATACTACCCTATCCATTTAATTTAGGACATTCTACTAGTACCTTGCTATAATGGGGCTTCGTCATATTGTATGTAAAAAGGTGCCCTGTTTGCCATACCCCTCAGGCACGTATCTTCTGTTCTGTTAAATGTATACATGTGAGCCTATGTGCCTATGTGTAGTATATCCTGTGCGGGCTCTTTGGTTCTACATGGAGAAACCCATTGTAACCAAGAGCTCTTTGGGGTTCATAAGCGGTTCTTCCCAGTGTTTTCCAATTCTTTCATGTCTTTCTGGGTACTGTTCATGAATGTACAGTCCGTTAAAGAGATTACCTTCCCTTGTGATTCTACCACCAGTGGTTATTCTTGTGGGCTGTCAGTGCCTTTACTAACATATGGCATGTTTAAGTTGTTTGTGTTTATATATTTGGGATTTGGACAGAGCTGTTCTGTAGCTCTTGGTGGATTTCTATTTCGAAAATAGGTAATCTATGTTTCTATTAACTTCAGATAACAGGTCTGTGAACTGGTCGCGGACCCCACAATATAAAAACATTTTCTCTGTGGGTCAACCAGACAATTTGTGAATCCAAAGGGCGCCTCCATTGCTCGCCAACCCCATTCCCTAAGCAATTCTTTGAATTAGCTTTGGTGGCAGGGGCTGCAACTGACAGACTACTCTGTTTCTGTAATATGTTTTTATATGTTTATTTTTGTATTTGCCGCTTTAAATTCAGTCCAGCATCTCGGAATGTGAAGTGAAAAGAAATGGTGGCCGCTTCATTTCGAAAGCAGGTGCATGCATGGTGATATATGTGCGCACATTTGTCGTCATGCTAGGCTGCCTTCTATCATGACACATGATAGAGATGGCCACCTGCAATTCCTTAACTTAGAATTATCCCCAGGCATGAAACTGGATCCAGAAATTCTTGAGCCGTACCCATGTGCGCTGGTAGGTGGCATCATCCTGGCTCTGTGTTGGCATCGTTTATGCTAGAAGTGACATGCAAAGTACCTATATAGGCGCCACCCCAGCACACTGACATCAGTTCTTTTCTTTCTGCACAATATCTGTAAGAGTTTCCCCGGTCACTTTATGACTGAAATGTCTGCAATTTAGCCGGGAGACTTTGCAACCGACGTGGCCTATCACCTTGTAGATGATTATGTTGGTCTCTGTTTTTAACACCACACTTCAACCTAGCCTTCAATCAGTCAAGGCATTTGTAAAGCGCACTGCTCACCAGTGAGGGTCTCAAGACGCTAAAGGGTGGGGGCAGTTATTGGTCGAACAACCAGGTCTTGAGCTGTAGAAAAGTCAGCCCATAACGCCCCGGATGCCCAGGCTGCTGGCGCAGGGCGACTCTTCGTTTCCATCTTGAATAATTGCCAAATAAAGAGACGGGCACTGGAAGTAGGAAAACAAGAACAGGGTTTATTACTCATGAGGAGAGCCTGTCCTTTGGGACACTCGCATAGTGTCTTCGGGAGGTGCTCTAACAAGTTTCTCTGAGGCTTCGTCTTTTATACACTGGTTTTAGACATGTGACCGTCTTTTAGTACAGCAAGGACATTGTAGAGCATGAGAACGACATCACCGGCACCCCCCCCCCCCCCAGTTCCGGCCCCTTCCAACACATGACAACAGTAGGGGCCCTTTCCCCTCATATGATTGGGAGGGGGTCATCACGCAGCTGAGTGTTCTGCTGATTCCATTGGAATGTGTGTGCCTGATCGAGTCTTAGGGGGTGGGGTGGCCATGATCAATAGTGGCCTCTTTCAGGAGAGGCGAGTGCATACAGAAATGGGCAATAAACTGTATCCTCAGGCTAAGGGATGACCAGTGGTTCGTGCAATCATTCAGGCTCAGAGGAAGAGGTCATCAAAAGGAGGGGTATTCATGGAGGGACAGGAGGTGTTGGTCAGGCGCGGGGTGCGATTCTTAGGGACAGAGTCATGCGGGAGGGGTGGGCTCATGACTCGCGCATGTGGGAGAGGGGCAGCCAGGGTGCATGGGGGAAGCTTGCAGGGTCAGGGAAGTGCGCTGATGAGCGATCGGGAACAGAGAAACCATGGTACCTAAAATGGCTGTCGTGTACGTGTGTGCATGGGTCTATGCTAGTGGGACAACGCAGTCAGAGTTTTAGCGATATCCATTCTGTTTACACCAAGGGGCACTGTGAACACAAATGAACGCCGCTTATGTACATACACATTGCTATTTTTAACAGTCGCCGCTTTTTACATAAGCACGTTCAATTTCTACGCAGTCGATGTGACAGGCAGAATACAATACATGTTAATTTACATCTGTTGGGCTTTTTATACAAGCCTAGAAATCGGCATAATATTCAGTCGGTGTAGAATCAAAAAAATGCTTCGACACATAAAAATCAAGTTCACATTTTCTCTCTAGTGACATCATATACAGAAAGAACGCTCTGATACCTTCCGGCTTGTCAGTACTATAGGGGATCTTTGGAAAACTAACCACATGAGTGACCGATGAAACATTTCTTAAAAGGCAATACAAAATGGATGAGGGAGGTATTCAATTCGATACAAGTAATTTCGTCAAGGGGCGAATAGAAAGTTCTGGAAAGGGGGAGGGTCTTTGTCGCAATGTCTTTTAACAGAGTCCGTCTTCTTTTGTTGGCGCTGCTGAGCACCGGCGGTGGAGCTATAGGTCCAGCTCGGATTCGTCCTTGCACGTTGCAGGGTGCGATCAGTCCTCTGCTGTTAGATCACAGTCCTGTTTCCTAACTCATTTTCTTAGGGGTGCCTTATGCTGGGCACCTGCGTGTCTTTCTTTTTCCGTGGCAAAATCCCAGTCCATAGTCAAAGTTTATATGAAAGAGTTTGTTGAATAATCGAGGGAGGAAAGGGCGGAGTGGGGCCAGATCTTCGAACATACCAAGGGACCAAGGGAGCAAAGGACAATGAGCAGGCAGGCCCATCAGTCGGACTAAAAAGGGACGGGGACTTCAGGCACGAGTGGGTCAGCAAGTCGAGGGCTTCAAGGCAGCCCCTTATTTCTTCATCAGCTGAACTTGAAAGTGGTGCCTCGTCCCGCGTCTCGTTGCTCTGCGGCTCCACCTTTGGTCGTCACACGTGCTCCATGATCTGTGGCCAGGCTGTGCGTCACGTCCAGCTCCTCTCCTTTGGTGATTGTATCTTTGAATGGGTGAAAAACAAGTTTTAGAAAAACTGGTCGAGAGAATAAATATACATCTCAATCCATCCCCATGCCTGAGTAGGTGGGGGATAGGTTCATCGGTCACAGTCAAAGGTCGTCACTTATGGAGTCTGGAGAAGGGTATTGCATATTGAATTCATAGATTTGTTTGGCGTTCATTCGCGACATATGATAAGAGAAATTGAACCTTTGTACACAATGTATTATGTTACATTAAACATCGAGTCCTTATGCAGAGACTCGTCCTTCCCTTTAACCCAAGTATCGACAATCTTACATCTCCCTTCGGGTTCGGCTAATTCTTGCAAGCAGGGGCGTTATCGTCATGAGGAAGGGGGAAGGGGCAGATGTAAAACATGGCTTTCCTGGGGAATGACCGTTAATCAAGGTCATCAATTACGTTTCGAGGGTAGCTTGACATGAGGCGAGGGTTGATCGGGGGCACGTGAGTGCTTTGGACAGGGAGCCGGGGTCGATCGGGAGAAGTGGGGTACTCTGGACATCCGCACTTAGGTGCTAGGGGGTGGGGCAATCGGGGCATTTGGGGATCGCATTTCTAACGAACTGAGAAACAGAAGGCCATTGACGTTATAGTTCCCTTATAGAAGGCCAGATTAGGGGACATCCGTCGTCTTACCTGTCCTTCCCTTCATTACCAACTCGGGTTCTATCGTTTGCGGAAAGGAGAGGTAGTAATATGGCAAATCACAATCGCTTTGGTTTTGGTCAATTTTGTTGAACACCTTTGCGTTCGAGAAAACCCAATAATGTTTTGTGCCGGAGGGGCACAACGTCTTTATACTTGAAAAGAGGAAACGGGGTTTTTGGAAAGAGAAAAAGAGAGAGAGAGAGAGAGAGAGAGAGAGAGAGAGACCGCACCCTAAATGGTCCATTCGGTACACGTATGACATGGGGAGAGAAAGAGAGAGAGGGAGAGAGAGAGGGAGACGTGTACAATAATGGACCGTTCAGTGCGCGCGCAACACAGAACAACAGGGGTTAAGTAACACGGAAACACAGGCAGAGGGATGACGTAGATTCATGCATCACGTACGCACAACTCAGACGGGGAAGACAGCACATGTATTATACACAAAAAGATCCAAGACAAAACATAAAACAGTTATTGGCCACAATTATCCTTTCCGGTATGCTGAGCATCTTTATCATTCTAAGCTCTTTTTACCTCTTTCTTATCTTTTATTCGTTGGCTGCCTCTTACTGGTGGCTTTGATTGTACACACTTACGTCTTTGGCAACTGGTCATGAACTAACCTGGTCGGGCTAATGCTCACGGAGGTTCATTCGAGTCATTTTTAGCAAGTGCGTTTCCAGGCTGAGACAACAGTTGGTGTCAATTGGAGAGCAATGGGGCAGCTTTTAGTTATGTGCCTACGAGGATGCAGAAAAGGAGGTAGGAGGTTTTCAAATATTGGCAATATCCCTAGTCCTCTCGGCGGAGGATACTTGTATAACCCCTACCTCGAAATATACCCTAAACTTTTCCCTATTTAGTTAAGCGTAAGAATGCTTAATCATGTGATTCTTTTTGCTTTATTCGGGGTTTGTCGCGGTTAGGTACTATAATCAGACCCCTTTTTCCATCTCTTCGTCTGTTGGATCACCATTTTCGTCGGCATTCCGGGGTGACCTGCAGAGAGAGGGAAAAGGAGGGAGGGGAGAGCAGGGGGCTATATTGATAGACACACTCGAGCGCATAAACCCAGAAAGGCTTTTACTTACTGCGTACTCGGCCTATTTCCACAGGATGTAGTCCCTGCCAACTGGGGCGTTTAAGCCCAGGTGGACCGTTAGTGTGATTTTTCTTATACAGGTAGCATATAAAATATGGGCTAAATACCTGGATCTTCAGCGGTTGCTTTTGGCTGTATAAAAAGGAAAAATACACAACTAAAATTCGACCCTTCATATTTGCAATATTTCTACGTGCTATACCTTTTCAACCCTTTATCTAATCGAGCTTAGTCATTCCACCTACATTTCAGTTATATCGAAAAATAGGGATTATTCATTCAAGACTTTATCAATTTACACGGACAACTATAGTTGCTTTCTCAAAAAATCTTTAATAAGAATGTCGGTGCATAAATATGGGCCTACAACCCCGTGGACCGGCCACGGAGCAGGCTGGAGCGGAGTCGGTGGTCGTTTATTTCACAATAAAGGTGCGAAAAACGCAATAAAATCATGTCGAGACTTCGGTGTGAGCGAGTGCCATAAGTGTTGGGCTTCCAACTTTCAATAATCATGATGTGCAAAATTTAAACAACAATTCATTGTCCGAATGTTCAATCAATACCTATCTGATGTCAATTTACTGTCTGAACACATAATCAGTACCCATCCAATATCAATCCACTGTCCGAACATATAACCCATACCCATCTCATATCAATTCATTTCCCGAACTGACAGTACACATCCTATATCAATCCATTGTCCGAACTCATAACCAGTGCACATTCTATATCAATCTATATGTTTAAAAAGCTTAATACATATCCTATGACATCAAGGCTGAGCAATCGGGGTACAATAAGGAGTGTGAGAGTTTCATTTGCATCTGCGCCATTTTGGGTGCAGTCAGGCAGAACCAGGCATAGTCTAAATGTCTATTAACTCGTGGTTGGCTCAGAGCTTCTCTTGGCAGTCCAAAAGTTCCGTTAAAGGGCAAAAGAAAAGAGCGGTGGTTTGAACCATCAGTCAAAAGGGGAGGGCTGCAACAATCCTTTTCTACCGGGTCATACTGTGCTTTTGCCGGAACTGATCCGATCTGTAGTCTGCTACAGACTTCTACAGGATTCTAGTCATTCAACCTGAGGCTGGCGACAGCATGGGAGCGCCGACGTCCTGTGGCTACATTACCGTCGTTCCGAGGGCACTCATGGCAGTCACTCCCCATCGGGGATATCTGCGGGAGTCGGGGACTCCCGCGGCTCCTCTAGAATCTTCAAGGTTGTGGAGAACTATGGTGGTGGAGTCAACTGGTGACCGGGCCATTCCTTCGTGCTGGGCCCGCTCTTGCCAGGTCGATCGCCATTTTGAAAGTTCGGCAACTACTGGCGATCGCGGGGTCAAAGGAGCGGACGGGCTCCCACCTGCCGGGCGAGGCGTTGCAGCATCGCCACAGTGGAAGAATCCTTTTCAGGGCGCCTGGAGCGCTGAGGGTGCAGCTGGGAAGCCTCCACCTGGGGAGGCGGGAGAGGCCTGTTCGCATCGTCTCTCCCTCCCAGTGCACCCCACGGCGTCTCGCTTGACATTTGTTATGACCGGACCAGGCGGTGAGGACGAGGGGGGGTCGGAGGCATGTGCAAGACATCCCCCCAGTGTTGTCGCAGCCATTATAAAAGAAAAAGTGGTGCCTGGCGTGTTGCTGCTGCCATTACGGAGGAGAAAAGAAAGAAGTGGCGCCTGGCGTGTTGTCGCTGCCATTACGAAGGAGAAAAGGAAAAAATGTCCCGTCCGTCTTTGGGCCGGGCTTCCGGTGGATGTCGGCCGGACGCCCCTTGCTCTGGCCCCATGAACGGGTTCCTTGGCTCATCGGCTGCAGCCGGATCCCGTTGGCCCCAGCCCCCGGCCGTTGGTGGCCGGACCGGAAGAGCATGTGGCGGGACTACCTGCAACTCTCAAGGGCCACCGCGGCCGGACTGGGAGAGAGAGGGGAGGGTCGAGGACATAGACATTCCCCCCCCTGCAACTCTCCGGTGTTGTCAAGGTAATCCCCTGGCCGGGTCCCGCTGGCCTCGGCCTCTCCTCCGGCTACACCCTACGTTAGGATCTCCTGGCCAACTGTTGGCGGCAGGACCTGCCTTATATGGTTTGCTTCCGGCTGGGCGTAGCCGTATAATTGTTGCACTTTTGGAAGTTTCCAGAATGGGGGCGGATGTTCTGCTGACTTGCATTTTCTACAGTTTACCGTTCTTATTTCTAACGTTTCTTGTTTCTAGGGCATTAATAGCTTTTATTATTACGTATTGTTATTGTTTCTTTGTTCGTTATTTAAATAAAAGTTCATGTTCATCAGTGGCCTACTGATTTCGTTTTCCTATTCCTCTCTTTCCAGGTCGTTTCATGCTAAAGTTTCTGTTAACAGGATACAGTGATCACTTCGCTATTATTGTATATGTCCTTTTTACTAGGGGTGCTTTCTGGTCGGGCCAGATGACCTTCCTCTAGTAAATGGTCCGGGTGAAACTGGCGTATCAACCAGTGGGGAGTAGATAGGCATGACAGATTACAACGGGGGACAAAGGTCCGCATTACCTACCCTTCACTACTTGCAAAGACTAGAGTATGGCGACTTCTGTGCTTGTTTGCAAAATAGAGAATACCTCCAAAAAGAACCAATTCCCAAACAGTCAATGTTCGGGCAAACAATCAATCAATGAGGAACGAAATAGGTACGACGTGTTAAAGGTTTGCGTTACCTACCCTTCACTTTCTGCAAAGGGAGAGAGAATATTCCTATTCTTCCCCGTTTGCAGGCAGAGAAGATTCCTAAGAGAACCAACTTCGAACAATTCAATGCTCGATTCAATTAAGCAATCAATGGGGAGGAAAAAAATAGGCACGACGTGTTAAAGTTTTGCGTTGCCTACCCTTCACTATCTGCAAAGACTAAACAGAGTATGGTGATTTCTGTGTTTGTTTGCAAATAGAGAGTACTGGGCTCCACCCCCATCTGCACCACAGTTTTGTAGTGGTCCTCATCTGAAGGGTTCCATCCTCAGTATCTCTTAAACGCACTGGGTATATTGATGCAGTTTGCTGTGTGTCTGGGGATGGACCACACCAGACTGGGCCAAATGATCCCCAGAATCAATCTGATAGATTAAGAGCTGTGCACATTGATCATCCCTGTGGGTGATGCTGAGCCTGTACAATGTTGTAGGCAGCATTTGTGACCCCGGACTTGAGGATGTTGGGTGTTGGTGAGATGGTTGGTGAAGTTGGGCCACTGATATACTTTGAACGAGTGCTGTTCCATAGTGGGGCTCTGCTTTGTAATACTAGGCCTGCGCCTTGTGATACTGCCACAGCGCTGTGTGACCTTGGCCTAACTCAATGTATTTAGATTGACTGGGCTAACACGGAGTATTGACATCGGTTCTTTTAATACACCAACATTATGAAAGGGGAATTGTTTTTACACCCCATTAAATGCTGAGAAGCACCACTTTGATTGCGTGTACAACTCTGGTCTATTTGAAGAGCCTTTGTTATTTTATGGTTAATTCCAAATGGAGAGTTATTATCATTACTGTTTGTGCACATTTCCTATCCAGTGACATTCTATAGAGATCTACATGGAACTGTATATTATTTACTTTCTCATCTATATATCCCAGATATTGTCTATATTATGCTTGATCTATATTGAACGTTACGTTATGCACCATATACCTATGTATCTATGACATGGTGATTACACTATCATTGACTGACATGGAACTATATGTTATTTACCATGTACCTATGTATCTAAGAGATTTACCTTGTAAAGCGCTCTGATACCCGCATGGGTCTTGTTCGCGCTATATAAAACGTTCAAATAAATAAATAAATAAATAAATAAATCTCCCAGAAGCAATCAATAGGCAATACTAGTATTTTCAAACAATCAATCAATCAATCAATTTCGCAATTTTGTCGTGTGTCACGACCTTACCCGGACCGGACCATGTGGGCAGTTCTTCGCCTTCCTTTTTCCAGCGCCCGATCGTTCTCTTTCTCCATGTTTTTACCGCAGCATTCCTGTGGGATTCCAGTCAGGACAATAGGTCACTCGAGAGAGAGGTCCGTTTGGAATCGGTGAAGTTCATTCAATCGGCAGCCGGACGAGGGCCCTCTCAAGGCAGGTATACTCCAATCATTTAGATGTTCACCCCATCGTCTGGACCTCTTTTACCGGACCTTATGTCGCTGATGGGCCCCACGTTGGGCGCCAATTGTAGAAAAGTCAGCCCATAACGCCCCGGATGCCCAGGCTGCTGGCGCAGGGCGACTCTTCGTTTCCATCTTGAATAATTGCCAAATAAAGAGACCGGCACTGGAAGTAGGAAAACAAGAACAGGGTTTATTACTCATGAGGAGAGCCTGTCCTTTGGGACACTCGCATAGTGTCTTCGGGAGGTGCTCTAACAAGTTTCTCTGAGGCTTCGTCTTTTATACACTGGTTTTAGACATGTGACCGTCTTTTAGTACAGCAAGGAAATAGTAGAGCATGAGAACGACATCACCGGCACCCCCCCCCCAGTTCCGGCCCCTTCCAACACGTGACAACAGTAGGGGCCCTTTCCCCTCATATGATTGGGAGGGGGTCATCACGCAGCTGAGTGTTCTGCTGATTCCATTGGAATGTGTGTGCCTGATCGAGTCTTAGGGGGTGGGGTGGCCATGATCAATAGTGGCCTCTTTCAGGAGAGGCGAGTGCATACAGAAATGGGCAATAAACTGTATCCTCAGGCTAAGGGATGACCAGTGGTTCGTGCAATCATTCAGGCTCAGAGGAAGAGGTCATCAAAAGGAGGGGTATTCATGGAGGGACAGGAGGTGTTGGTCCGGCGCGGGGTGCGATTCTTAGGGACAGAGTCATGCGGGAGGGGTGGGCTCATGACTCGCGCATGTGGGAGAGGGGCAGCCAGGGTGCATGGGGGAAGCTTGCAGGGTCAGGGAAGTGCGCTGATGAGCGATCGGGAACAGAGAAACCATGGTACCTAAAATGGCTGTCGTGTACGTGTGTGCATGGGTCTATGCTAGTGGGACAACGCAGTCAGAGATTTAGCGATATCCATTCTGTTTACACCAAGGGGCACTGTGAACACAAATGAACGCCGCTTATGTACATACACATTGCTATTTTTAACAGAGCCATCTCCTGAAGGTCAGCAGGTCCTGCCGCAGATGGGCAGGGAGGGTGTTCCATGTCTTTGCGGCAAGGTGGGAGAAGGATCTGCTTCAGGTGGTCGTTCGGCGAATGCGTGGGACTGTGGCGAGGGCGAGGTCGCGGAGCGGAGCTGCCGGTTCGGGGTGTAGAAGGACAGTTGTTCGTTCGTTGAGGTATGCTGGTCCGGTGTTGTGGATTGCTTTGTGAGCATGGGTGAGGAGTTTGAAGGTGATCCTTTTGTCGATCGGGAGCCAATGCAGATCTCTTAGGTGGGTGGTGATGTGGCTGTGGCGGGGGAGTCCGAGGGTGAGGTATGTGGAGGCGTTCTGGAGTGTGATCGTGGTTCCTGCGTAGAGGGCGTTACCGTAGTCCAGCCTGCTGCTGATGAGTGCTTGGGTGACCGTTCTCCTTAACCGGACTTCTCATACTAAGTACACCATCCCTGGTCAGATTACTCTCATTGTTTCCCACACTCCCAGGCACAGGCTCGTCCATCTCTCCCCAAGATCATAAGGTTTTTTTGTACAAAGCCACTCTTCTTTTGTTCAATATTTGCCTGTTCTTTAATACTACATACCATTCATGCTTTTCTTTTACCTCCATGGGGTCAGAAAACGTATTCACACCATCACCTCCTCTTCCAAACTTGATTTGAACTAAATCCCTAACACACAGCTTAGCCTCCTCTTCATTCACCTTAACAAACTCCTTCTTGTTGGATTCGAATAGCCAATGTGGTGTCAGTTGAGTTTTGGATTCCTTGACCCTCATCCTTCTGAAAAGAGTTTCATCTGTAACTCCATTTACCGCCGTATTGAATGACCATACGGAACTATCCACACACTTCCTGACATCACATCTGCCTTGTATTGCCATTTGTGTGGTCCACTTCACTAACCTATTCATACGTTCCACCAATACATTTCCTTGTGGATTATAAAGAGAAGTGCGCACATGTTTTATGCCATTCCACTGAAGGAAACATTGCGTGGCATGAAATGTCAACTGCCTGCCATTATCGGTCACCTGAATTTCTGGACAACCTTCTCTCATAAAAATTTCTTACAAACTTTTAATTACATTGTTGGTAGTAATGCATCTTTAAGACTTTACAATAACCCATCTGGAATAAACATCCTCCAACACCATAGCAAATCTTTTATCCTCCGGCAAGAAATCCATGGGACCGATAAAGTCCATAGACACTTTTTCCCAAGGAGCACCAGAATCATCCTTGCTCAGAGAACCCATACTCTGTGTACTGATCTTTAATCTCTTTTCGCTCTCCCTGCGCAATAAACAGTTTTCCACCCACACTTTACCATCATGGTCCATACCTGGCACCAAAACGTAATCTTGAGTCGTTTCATGGTGAGAGTATGCCCCAGATGCCCTTCATGCACTAACAAAAACTAACTCTTTCTGAGACTTACAGGAGGTACATACCTCTCTCCTCTCAGCACTAAATCGTCAGATGTTCCGATACTTAACTCATCTTGCAACTTAACATAACATCTCGAAGCTGGACTGACATCACCCTCACGCTTCCAGCTAACTCTGATACACTTCAGCAATTCTCGATATGTATCATCCATCTCAGCCGCCTCCTGCCAGTCTTCTTTGGTGATTGATCTACATCCATCCTCGAATGCATCCTCAATACTATCTACCATACAAACTAAAACTTCATCATACAAACCTTCCCCATTACTAGCAAGAGGAAGTCATGACAGCCTGAACATGCTTTCACCCAGCTACATGTTCCCCTTCGTACTTTTACTCACCTAACTTGGCAGCAAAATGCATAAGGAGAGAGGAACCCTTATCCTTACCATCAGGACTCAAAATTTTAAGCAGTGGCTTATGATCAGTCCTCAACTTGAACCAAGTGCCCCATAAGTGCGCACTGAATTACTGAATACCTCATACGCCACCCTCTCAATTACAGCATAATTCCTTTCTGACTTAAAGGTCCGTGATGCAAAAACTACAAGTTTCTCTTTACCACTCTTTTTTTTTTTTTTTTTTTATAAACCTTTATTTGTACAGAAAGGATATACAAATCTGGGCCTACAACCAGTCCGGCCGGCCACGACACGATAGAGCAATCAAGAAATACAGAAGGAAAATATACAGAATCAATCATAATGGAGCGCAATCAATACAGCCCAAAAAGGAGAGGGGAAGGGAAGGGGGGGAGGATCTGGACGGCCCGCAAACAGGAACAAAGAAGGTTAATTTTTATAATATTACAATAAGGAGTATAACAGGCTCGGTTACAGCATAAATGAATCCGGGTTCCCAAAGCAAATCATTGGCTACAAAAAGGCTAAAGGGCAGCAACGCGGAGGAGTGGCACTACAGTATACATCAGTATGAAAACAGATGCGGTTAACACAAAGCAATATTCAATTAGACTCATCTTATACACATCCACCACCCAGTAGTACATCGAAACAGAACAAAGGAACCGGAAAATCAACATCATTAGAACTAACCCATCATACTAACCTTTGGGAGAGAAAAAAGGAAGAGGGGAGGGGAAGGAAGAGGGGAAAAAGAAAAATACAGACTGAAAAAGAAGAACGCCGCGCCGATACAAGCACCCCGTAGCAAGGACACATAAAAGAGCAGGATTATTAGCAACGAGGAGGGGATGGGAGTCGCAATTGAAATGCAGCATAACCACAAGAAGGAGAGCAGTGATGATACTGACCCCACCCCGATCATACCATGGGAGGCAGGGACAGACGCGGCGCTCCTATAAGAGATACAAAAGGGCCATAGAACTAAGAAAAATAAAACAGCAGATAAGACCCATCCCACCCAGCACCCCTACAGAAGGCTACAGCCTACCCCCCTAGCAGCGTGCCTGTCGCCCTAAATCAGAACCCGAAATGTAGTAGAGACAAGAGAGAGAAGAGGAATAAAGAGACAAAAAGAAGGACATGAAGACAGAAAGAAATAGGAGGGAGGAGTAAAGGAGCAGAGACAAAACGGTCGGCCTCAGCCCTCCGCCCAACCATACAATCGTAATACGTTTAAACGAAAACGACACAATCTCGAGCGTCAGAACTTACAAGGGGGTCACCCACAGCACTATGTATACGGGCAACTGCGCCACGGACCTGTACACCAGCAATCCACCGGGAGCATTGTATCTCACCCCAGGCCTTTCCTAGCCACAATTACCACCCACCACATGACAGCGGGAAGTGAGCAACACGGTGCGGGGCAATCATACGAATGAAAAAATTCTGATAAAAACGTAGGCCAGGGAGGTCAATCCATAGGCAAGAGAACAAAAGTCCGGGCATGCAGTTCAAGTGTCCCAACAATGTTAACAAGGGCAGTAAAAGACAGGAGTTCAGTCTCGCCGTTCGGGAAAGCGGGGGTTCCCTTGCAGTACAGAAACACGACCTCATCAAGGCAAAGATATGCAGCAGTCCACCATGCTCCTCGGGCACTCGGGTAGGATCGGGCCCCAGCACGATATCCAAGTCCCCGAACTCCAAACATTGAAGCGCAGGAGGTTCCAAAGCCACTTGCTTGCATACCTGTTGACGGACAGCGGTAGTAACCCTCGTCGTGACCGAGGGGGGCGAGGCAGTGGCATCACTGAGAGGAGAGGGGGCCATGAAGAACCGTCCATCTAAGATGGCGGCGGACCGCACCGATCCCCCATGGGCACCAGGGGCCAAAGCCGCAAGCAAGGATCGTAATGCGCCAAGAACATCGCCAATTGTAGGCTCACGTACACATGACCAGGCCCCCGTGCAGTCCAGCAACCCAAGTCCGCCGTCTTGAGGATATCCGCGGCCTGGCTCGACGGCCGCCATTTTGTAGGTTCAGCCTCGTCACCACCCTCCGCGACTCTCGGATCAGTCCCACAGATGCGGACCCCTTCAGGTATTAAGGGGGTCCCAGTAATGGCAGCCTTGGTGCAGAAAGGAGAGCCGCCAAAGTCGGGGGTCCGCCTGTACTATCGCTGGCGTGTCTGACGAACAGAGCCCGGGCGCGAGGCTCCAGGGTGGATGGACGGAGCAGCGGCGGGGGGACCCCTTCACACGATCAGTCCTCTGAGCACCGCGCCCCGCACCAGCCTCACGGCTGCCAATGCAAGCCTGGATCAGGACCACCAGGATGCTCGCACAATGGCCTCTCGCCAGTGGCTCACGCTCTCGGCCGGGGCCAACGTTTACATCAACGCCGGGCTGGGTCCAATAGGCGAGGCCCCGGTCTCATCACCGCGGAGGCCCCGGTCCCGCCGGGGCACAACTTCGGAACCGCGGCACGCAGGAGTCTCCAGGTCAGACGGTGAGTAGGAGCAACACGTTACGTTTCTGTTTCTGCTCGAGTGTGGCGTTTCGGGGCAGGATATGCGAGTCAGGCCGGCAGGCTGACGGAGCCGAGCTAGAGAGCGACCATTACGATCGCGAGCTTGGCTCCTCCCCCCTCTTTACTCTCTTGACTTGAGACAAAACTCCCCAATACCATGAGCACTGGCATCCACCGTAAGTAAAGTTTCCTTCCCTACCTCATTGGAGGTTAATATTTCAGCATTTATCTATTTCACTTTTAATACACTTGAACGCTCTGTCCTGATTAGCACCCCACTGAAATGTTTACCTTTCCTAAGTAGCTCTCGCAACGGTTCAGTCTTTTCAGCAAAGTCACTCACAAATTTTGAATAGTACTCAACTAACCCCATGAATGACTTTAGTTGATCTTTACCAGTGGGAATGGCAGCCAACTCAATATATTTTAACAAGTCCTCTTTAGGTTGTACACCATGCTCTGAAATAGTATATCCTAAATCCATTTGTGCATTTGCCTTTCCTTAGGGTGAGACCAGTATCTTTTAGTGTACTAAGTACCCTATTTAAAGTCTTATTATGTTCAGTTCCATTTTTTGCTGTTATTAAAATATCGTCCTGGAAATAATACTCCTTGCTGACACCACCAAACAAATTATGCATCATGCTTTAAAAAACGCTGGTAACGGACGCCAGACCAAAAGGAGTCCTTTTGAACTGAAAAATACCATCCATGGTAATGAAGGCTGTAAACGCTCTTGACTTAAGGAACAAAGCAATTTAGAAGTAGGCTGATGTTAAATCTAACTTGGAAAAAAAACGTAGCTTCATTCATTAGTAATACCATCTCTGCTATGTTAGGCAAAGGCAAACGGTCTGCCACTATACTCTGATTTCATGATCTCAGATCCGCACACAATCTCAATTTTCCATCCTTTTTATTTGCAATAACAATAATAGAAAGCCATTCCGACACCTCCACTGGCTAAATGACCCCCCTTTTGCATGTCAGACAACATCTTTCACTTTACTCCTAATAGCAACCAGAATCCTTCTCAACCCATGTCTAACGGATTAAGAACCCTCTTTTATTTTGATTTCGTGAACATACCCTTTGAGTTTACCCCCACTTTTATCAAATACTTTAGCATGTTTGGTGAGAATAGATTCAACATAGTCGCTCTCCTGTATAGACAAGAGTTTCTCTTCAGAGCTAGGATCCAGAACTACATGCAAATCATGTTGTTGTACCCACCCGAAAAAATGCCTGCACCATCCTTAGAAACGTACATTTTTCCCACAGCTGTCCTTCCTTTGAGCTCAAATTGGGTGTCTACGAACCCCTCAATACGTATGGATTCTCCACCATAACCTTTAGGTGTAATTTTACTACTGCACAGTACAGTATTTGGCCATTTGTCTTTAAAAACGCTGAAGGGTATTATTGTATACGTAGAGCCTGGAACAAGTATTAATTCCACTGACACCCCATTCAGGGTAAAGATAGCCTTTGGTCTCTGTATTTTCACCCTAATATTGGACTCTATACACAACACAATGTCAGAAATAGGATTTGCATCATCATCAAACACAACTCTATTCTTTGAGAAGTCTTTGGTAACTGTAGCCTGATGTCCCCTCTTTCCGCATTTCCTACAATCTTTTTTCTTTCGCAAAACAGTCTCTAATGTCCGCTGCATGAGTAATGCTCCTGCACCTATAGCAACCATTAAAATTGCCTGTGCCACTAACTACCATTTTGGGTTTGGCTCTAACTGGAGCTGCTTTTTATTCATTTGTATGTTTAGTTTTGACAGAAGCTTTTCTTTCTTTCCAACTACATTTACAAAGTCCTCTTTTCTTACTTCTAATCTTTGCATTTCCCTTATGCACGTATCTGACTTGTGCATGATTTTTGCTATGGCCATTGCTTCTTGCAAAGTGGGATTCCTGGCTGCCCACAGTCTTTCTTGCATTCTTTTTTTTAAATATTTAAAGACCTTTATTGCACAAGATTTCAGTTACACAGCTTTGGTAGCCTACAACTCATGGGGCCGGCAGCATAGAGTGGCGTTCAGATGAAATGTAACAAAGATAACACAGCCTTTTGGCCGGCAACCCTGGGGTCCGGCGGCGTAATGTAATATTACATGCAGACATCTCGTGGCAATGGTGTGTCTAGTAAGCAGGTCTGTGGGTTTTATTTACTTTATCTGTTTGTGCTGCTGTGGATGTTTCGATGTGTCTCCGGCATCTGTGCTATATGAGTAGGAACCCATGTCCATCGTATGGTCAGGGAAGAATTACCTTTGTCAGTTACTGCGTGGACTGGTATTAGGGGAACTGGCAATTGGTCATCCGGGAAATCGACATAATGGCTACCCAGAACCACGGCAGGAGCACCCTTCCTGCGCATCGTCTCCCGAATCACGGGAACTACTTGAACTACTTGAAGAGAATAAAACACTTCCCCTTTTGATTAAGTAACTGCCTTTTATCTCGGTCATTTGACCTTCACTCAATTGGGATCTTCAAGTATCACACTTTAAAGTTCAACCTACATACGGAACAGTAACTCAGGACTGGACCATTTGTCCAGACGATTATCTTTAGTACACCTGGTCTCGAGTGGAGCCGGGTTGGAAATATCACCGGCACAGCGACCTGTGGCCATATACTCTCCGACTACAGCCCTGAGGAGTCGCCAAAAAACTCTGTAACCTTTTTGGCGACGAAACACTTGTTGGCTGGCTATCCACAGCATTAAAGAGGAACCAGTTCACCAATTGTCCTCTTTTTCTGCGAATGTGGATTCTGAACTTTTAAATGTCCATTGAGACATCATTTCTGTACTTTCTTTGGTTGTGCAACGGACCTCTTTTCTTATAATGGCTACGGGTGTTTGATGGTATAGCTCACTATGGCTAGAAAGTAATCACATGAGGGGGGCAGTGTCGAGCAGGGACCGCCGCTTCCAAGGCCGATGCGCCTAGCTATCTGCCGTGTGTGAAGTCCCCCAGTGACAGCTGTGTAAGTATGGATGTGAATGGCAAGAAGCCTTTCTTGCATTCTTTTGGTTTTGTATTGAACTAGAAAGTGGTCACAAATCATTTGATCTGTCATAGGACCAAACTCACATTGATAGCCAGTTCTTTTAAACGAGTAACCATCTGATCAACTGTCTCACTCGCTTTCTGTGGTAAAGAATAAAACTTGTGTTGTTACATCACAGTACATTTACTTGCTCACTGTAATGCTTTTCCACCTATTCTTAGCTTCTAGGTAAGGATTATCAGTTGACCATCAGCACCCATGACTTCTGGTTAAAATTTAAAAGCATGTTGACCTTCTTTACCTAAACAATTTAACGATAAAGCTTTTTTCCTAGCAGTGGCTCTCTGTTTTGTCAGTGGCAACAACTGGGTAAAATGCATTGGGGACCATCTACTCTTCAGACACCAGCCGACACTGACAGCTGTCACACTAGCTCCAGTGTCTCTAAGACACCTCGGAGTCGCAGGCCAGGCCCTTAACTGGCTGCAGTCCTTCTTAGAAGGCAGTATGTTTCAGGTGGCAGAGGGTGCCACTCAATCCAAAGCATGGCCCCTCAATCATGGAGTGCCCCAGGGCTCCTCCTTAAGCCCTACCCTTTTTAACGTTTAAATGGAGCCTTTGGCAGAAATAGTGTGCCCCTATGGCTTTGAAATTGTAACCTATGCAGACGACACCCAATTAGTGGTGGCCCAGAACCATCTCGAGGGCACGTCCAGTTATCTGGGCAGTTGTCTGGAAGTAATAACCACATGGATGGCACTTTCCCACTTAAAATTAAATGGGGAAAACACAGAACTGATGTTTCTGGGAAAATCCATCTTACCCAGAGCCACCATTGACTGGCCGTCCTGCATGGGTCCCCTCCCAGAGCCGAAAGACCAGATCAAAAGTCTTGGAATATGGCTTGACAAGAACCTAAGCTTTAACCAGCAAGCCACCAAACTTTCTGCCATCTGCTTTGGTCTGATGAGGATGCTGAGAAAAATCGTGCCTCTCCTCCCTTTGCAGGCCCGGAGGATAATGGTGCAGGCAATCATCCTTGATTACGGGAATGCCCTCTATCTGGGCGCTCCGGTGAGCTCTATTAAAAAACTCCAGGTCACCCAGAATGCTGCGGCACGTCTCCTCCTTGGACTACCCGAAGACACTCGGGGACTGCTGCCTTGAGGAAACTACACTGGCTGCCCATACAGGCCAGGATAAAATTTAAGGCAATGTGCATAACGCACAAAGCCATGTGGCAAAAAGGCCCTGCAATGATTTGTTCCTTAGTCACCCCGTACCACCCTCCTAGAGCTTTACGCTCCAGTACTACTTTTCTGGCATTAACTAGAAAAATCAAACGAGCCAAATGGGGAGGCCGTTCCTTTTCGTGGAACGCTGCCTCTGACTGGAATTCCCTACCTCTCACTTTGCGTAGCGAACCTGATCTTCTTGAATTTCGCAAAAAATTGAAAACGCTTCTTTTTCAGTAATTCTTAATTGGCAGCACCCCCTTCCACCCTTCCTCAGCGCTACGAGGCCTCCGTGTAGAAATGCGCTTGATTAAACTCCATTTCATTTCATTCGTTTCATTTCATTTAAGAGCCTCCACCCTTTCTGGAACTCCCTCTGTTTACCCTTGTCCCCCCCACTCTTCTGCTGGGGACCCTGCCCACCTTTGGCGAAGTCTTCCACATGACCCTTGTGGACCTGGGTGCTCACCCAGCGGTCCGCCTCCTCAGCAAGCTTCCTAGGGTTAGTCAGCTTGCTATCAATAAGGTGCTGGTGTAGCTCTGGAAAACAATTACTAGACAAGTGCTCCCATGCCAACAAATCATAGAGCCCCTGATAATCATTCACTCTGTTACCCTTCACCCAACCATACAATGCTCTGCAAAAAAGTCACATATTCTAGCTAAGTGCTAGACTCCAGTTTCTTACAATTCCTAAACCTTTGTCTGTAAAGCTCAGGGGTCAGCCCATACCTGGTCATTAAGGCTTCCTTCATTTGCAGATAAGAATTCTGATCCTCAGAAGGCAATTCCAATAAGGTATCCTGCCCATCACTGAGGAACCGCCCCCATAACCCCGCTCCCCAATCCTTCTCAGGGACCCGGTGGGAGGTCATAGCTACCTCATAAGCCTTAAACCATTGCCCAATACCTTCATTCTACTGAAACTCCTTAATGACATTCTTGGGTATAAACAATCTTGTTTCCACAGGCATGGACGGTGCGCTGCCACCAAAGGGAGACATTTCTAAACTCTTAGCTTTCAATTCCAATTCCCGCAACATTCTCTCATGCTCCAAATGCATTCTTTTTTCCTCCAAGGCCAACTTCTTATTCTCCAACTCCATCTGACCACCTATTTTGAGCTTGGCCAGCTCCATCTTATGCACCCTAACTTTCTTGGGGACGGGTCCTTTGAAGAGACACTGCTGCCTGCGCTGCAAGGCACCTTCCTCCCATCTAGGCCCACTGGCCCCTTTAGCTGCCCATCTAACTTCTCTACCTCCTCCTTAGGCTCATCAGGATGCTCAGTGGCATTCCTAGATTCTACCCAGGCCTTCATCACCTTCTGGTATTCCTCTTTCTTGGTGAGGCCTTTCATAGAGACTTTACATTTCCTGAAAAGCAGATTTGAGGTAAGACACAGTGTAAGTGTCAATGCTATCATCTTCAAAATCAATGTCAACAGATGCAATGGATGCTGCTTTGCTCATGGTGAAAAACAGTTGGTAGTTCTCGAAAAGCAAAAAGAAGTTCCAAGGAAAATTCTACCAAAAAGTATGTGGTCGCGTTAGGGTCTGCACTCACTAGTAGTGTACATCAATCACTGTATATGAATCACAAATGCAAGTCCAAATCCTCCCCACTGACCACCAATGTTAGAAATGGGGGTCTCTAGTTGGCAGAGGTAGGTACCTTTGTCCAAATAGGGACCCTTGCTTCTAGTCAAGGTAAGGAGCTACACTTTTAAAATAAGCCCTGCTCACCCACTTTGTAGCTTGGCACGAGCAGACAGGCTTATCTCAAGAGGCAGCGTGTAAAGCATTTGTGAACACATACAGCAATACAGTGAAAACACTACAAATGGACACACCACACCAGTTTAGAAAAATAAGTAATCTTTACTAGACTTAACACTAGACCAAACAATAAAAATCCACAGTACTGTAATCAAAAATAGACTTTAAAATGGTAGAAAATAGCTTATTTCAATGTAGATGGTAAATGCAACAGTTTACTCTCAAAGTACCTTAGATGCATCACACAAAGAAACAAAAGGGTCGCAGGGAAGTTGACGTGCCGTTCCTTACATTCAGGGAAGTGGATGTGTCTGTTCCTTACTGCTGCGCAGGGGAGGTGATGCTTCGCTTGATTACTGTGTGGAGAGTTGATGCGCCGTTTCTTACTGCGGCCCGGTGATGATGCGACAAGATGGCGCCTCAATGTGATGCGACGATCCGGTGCGATGCAACCAAATGACGTCTTTGATGCGATGCGACAACGTTGGATGCGATGTGTGCACGCCTGACGGCCATGCGGCAAACTCTTTAAATTCTGAGCCGTGCAGGCCCTGCAACACGCTTCTCTGGTGATGCGACGGTGACCTCTGCGGCGGCGACACGCTTCGGCGGGGATGCGACACGCTTCCTCAATGATGCGATGGCGGCATGCTCCGGCGATGCGACGGCGGCGATATGCTTCTCCTCGTTGCGTCACGCTTTCAGCTCCCAGCGACACGCAGCCTTCTCAGAGGGCCCAAACAACAGGAGGCACCTCTCTGCAGGCAGAATTCCCAGCAAGGGGATTCAGGGGAGCTGGTGGTGAAGTCTTGCATCCCTGGAGGCAAGCACAATTCAAGCCCTTGGATATTCTTCTTCAAGATTGCAAAAGTACACACACAGTTCCTTTTTTCCTTTCCTTGGCAATAAGGTAACCACTGTGGGCCAACCCCAACAGCACAGCACAGGGCAGTCACCTCCTTCAGCATCCTTGGCTCTTCTCCTTGGCATAGGGTCGTCTTGATTCCCAGAAGTGATCTAAAGTTCATTTGTCTCTGAAGGCAGTCTGTACCTAGTCCAAACCAGTTCTGGGTGCACTCTGCCAGTGCACAACTTCTTCCTTTGTCAGTGTGGGCCAGGGTCCTCGGGCGCACCACAGGAGGTGGAGCCAGCAATGTGGAAGGCAGACACAGCCCTATTCAGCCCTATGTGCTACTCCTCCCACCACTCCCAATGCAGATAGGTCTATTCAGCCTAGTGCTGACTCACCCTGTCTCCTGGAGCCACCCCAGCCACTGTCATTCACAAACCAGACATGGAATACACAAACCTAGCAGAGGCAGGCTGGATGGTTAGGGGAGAAAATACCTACTTTCTAAAAGTGGTATTTTCAAACACAGAGTGTTAAAACCAACTTAACTAAAGATTCCTTCATGGAGCCGGAAAACTTTTTGCCACAGCATCCCTGCGCACCGGGGGGGACGGCATCACGCGACTCCGCCCATGAAACGTCAGTGAGGTCACATAAGTCCCACCCCGGCGCGTCTGCGTCAGTTTTTTCCTTTTCCGCGTGCAACAAGAATCCGGTCTCTGTTCGGGCCTGCTTGGGCCCTCTTTTTTCTTTCATCATTGTGATATATTTTGGTGGAACAGTGTGCAAATGCCTTCAGGCTTCAAGACTTGCATGTTGTGTGGGCGTCTTATGTCAGCAACGGACCCACACCTCATTTGCATGTGGTGTTTAGGGGAAGATCACGGAACCACTGACTGTGAGGCGTGCCAACAGCTAAAGCCGAAGTCGCGGCGTGAGCGCCGAATGAAACTGCTCTTGGCGCGTCTTTCAAGGTCGGCTTTATCCCCTCGATCAGCCTCGGCAGACGGTTGCAGAAGCAGCCGTCGTCGGCACCCTCATCCCTCTCCGATGTCGCGATAGCGACGCTCCCCGGTGGGTAAGTGTCGCAGCTTGTCCCCGGGGGCTGGTGTTCGGCCTGCCGGGGGCGTGGGCTCTCCGCGGGTGATGTGGCCCCTCGTGTCGCCCTCCTATCCACCGTTTCCCGGTGAAAGGGCGTCGAGAGTCCAGATGGAAATGTATGCGGCGGCTTTGCAGGCCTCGCTGGTGTCTTCTCCTCCTCCTTCCTCTCCTGGGGCTTCAGCGGATCCCTTGCATTGCGTGGGGCCCTCCACAGCGCCGTCGGTGGCTCGGGTGCCGACTGGCTCGGCTTTGAGGAAGTGGTGCTGTTGGGGTGCGGCCCTTTGGGGGTCCCTCCTTCCGACCACGGCGCCTCTGCCTTGCCGCAACCTCAGCGGGAGTCCCTGTGGTGTCGCGGGAGGTCGCCGGGGCTTGGGTCACATTCCCGAGCCCCGCTCGGTCGCCTGGAGAGGCGGCAGCCTTGACCAAGGCTGAGCTGACGCCGCCACGGCGCCGGAACTTGCTGGACCGGGCAGCGCCACAGGGGTCGGTGGACCCTCCTTGTCCCGCTCTGGGTCGAGGCTGGACGGGGACCCCTTGTCCGCCTCCGGGCTTAGCTCCTCCCTCCGGGCAGGCAGCTGCTTTGTTGGAGGGCGAGTCGGAGGTTGAATCGACCCAGGTGGCACCGCATGGGTCGGTGGGCCACCTCAGTTACATTCTGGGCTGAGGCTGGTGGAGGGCTTTGTGCCACTCCCCTGGTCCCTCCACGCAGGCGGCTGCCTCGTCGGAGGTCGAGCCGCTTTTGTTCCGGTGCCGCCCCTTGACCACTCCAACCTCGCTCCGGTCCCCGGCAATGTGTGACTTGAGGGAGCCCGGTCTAGCGTCTCCTTCGGCGCCAGGTGGTGATGACGTCTAGCCTCAGGCGGCGGCGTACTCTATGGCACGGGACAGGCGCTGAGTCGCGGATTCGACTTCGGACGCTCCTTTTCTCCGGATGTTGGGTGCCTGGTGGTGTCATCCTTCCCAGAGACAGGCCGCCCCGTGGTGGCTTTCTCACCGGCATCTTCGAAGGGCGGCTCCCCGCCATTCCCGAGGTCAAGGTGTTCGCCGGAAGAGCAACAGGTCCCCCACTTTTCAATTCCTTCTAACTTCCAGGTCTGACCTTTGCCCGCCCCGCTCGGCTTCGGGGACGGCCGCCTTAGTTTACAGCCGTCGCCCACGGAGGAGCTGCTTTCTCCACCGCGGGGTCCTATGGAGGTGGGTGCGGCCTTCGCTCACGCAGTGTCCACGGCTGTGGGTATTCTGCGCATGGGTGACTCGGTTGCTCATCTCCTGGTGGACCATCTTTGGGAGGTTCTCCACCAGGGCTCTGGTGGGAGGGAGCTATTACTTCCATTTGAGGGTTCGCTCCTTTACTCCCTGATGGGGGCCTGGAAGCGCCCCACCTCAGGGGATCTGGTGCCTCAACACCTTCTGCACCGGCACCTTCCGGCGTTGCGTGACCCGGCGTGTTTTTCCCTCCACCCCTCCCCCTCCAGTCCACTTTTGTGCACTGCTTTTCCCTCCCTGCCCTAACCATTGTCTCCACCGTCCCGGGAATCACGCTGGCTGGACTCTTGGGGGTGCAACATGTTCGCCTCGACCTGCGCTGCCTTGCGGGCACTTAACACCTTTTGTGTGCTGGCTAGGGCCTTCTCCTGTTTGTGGGACTCGGCTGAGTCCTTGGGATCCACCGCTTCACAAGAAACTATTCAGGTGGACTTACGGCCTCATGGGCACGATGGCTGGGAGCTAGCAGCGTTTATTCTCTGCTCTGGACATCTCTGAGGTGCTGGTCCGGGCCATGGCTTCCTCAGACGCCCTCCGCCACCATGCTTGGCTTCGGGACGGCGTGTTCCCTGAAAATGTTCGGGAGCAGCTGATTGATCTTTCTTTCGATTGCACCCTGTAATTCCATGCCCCGACAGACTCTGCCATCCAGAGGTTCTTGGCAGTGCTCCATACCCCTCCTCCTCCTCCTCCTCCTCCTTACCCCTCCCCCTCCTCAGTGAATGCTGAGTTGATCTGGTTCTGAACCTTCTTCTGGGCAGGTTCCCCTTGCTGTGGGGTTTGTTTTATGGCCACTTGAGTCCTCCTTGCTGGGACTGTGGCGTGGTTGGCTGCTTGACGGCCCCTTGTTGACTGAGTGTTTTTGCTACAGTTGTCTGCACAGACTTGGCCCTGAGATTAGGCCTTCTGTTTTTCTCTTGGCCTGCTTGATCAGCCTTCTGCGTGGGGGTTTTCCTCCTTAGTTCTTTCGTTTTTCCTCTGCTGTGGAAGTTTCTTCCAAAGAGGGTTCCCATGTCTTGGGACTTAACTTACCCTATGTGGAGTAGTGGTAGCTGTTTTATAGCTTGCGCTCTGCTAGAGAGTTCTTGTCGCCTTCGGGCCCCTGCTCTCCATGGCGTTTATGTATGTTGCTGCTGCTTCTTTAGGTCGTGTGCGTGGACACCTCGTAGTAGTGTGACGGGCACTTCCTCGCCTTCCTGTTCCTATCCTGGAGGCTGGAATGATTCTGTGTTTCTCCCTTTGTTAGACGTCGACTGCCTGGTCTTCCTGGGCTCCGGGCTGTTCTTCCTGCTTCTGGTGGTTTATTACTGCCGGCGCCGCTGTGGTCGGTCTGTTTCCTTCCGCCTATGGTGGGCTAGCCTTCTTTTCCCTCGTTTCCTTGGCCCTCTAGACTTTTCTTCTTCCTCTTCCTTGTCCTGGCATTGGATGGAAGCTCTGTTGCCTTGTAGGGGTGTGGGGTGCTTCGGCCTCCCTGCCCTTGTTCTTGGTTCCTCTGTTGTGAGTGAACGGGCTTCTTCAAATCCTTTCTTCTTCCCACATCCCTCTTGGTGTCGGTGGTGTTCTGCTTGTGGGGATCCCCCCTCTTGCCTGGGAGGACAGGGCTCTTCGCCCTGTCCATTGGACTAGTCCCCTGTGGGCCTCCCTGTTATGTCCAGGCTGGTGGGGTCCTTCCGCGGGCTCTCCTTCCCCGTGGGTATGGCTAGGGTATCTATTCTACGTGAAGGAATCTGCGGCTAGTAGTCACTATCAGATGTACGAGTTACTTGCTAACGGTGTATCTGGTAGAGACGATTCTAGCTGCAGATTCCTTCACGGCCTGCCCTTCCTCCCCATTCTGCGAGGACCCTTTGGCTTGCCCTTCTGCACTCACCTCCCATGGATGGCTTGAGTGCGTGTATTCTTTCGCTCTTTGACGAGCCGTTATCTTTCTTTTGTTCCTTCCTCTTCTTGGCACGTTTGAGGCTGGATCTATAGGTACTCCTGGGTTCCTCTGCTCTGGTTGCTCCAGGATTGAGGCTGGCCTTCCTTTGTCCCTCCCTTTCCCTCCCTCTTGTTTCTGAAGGTCCTGGCTCCTCTACTACCCTCTGGGCTTGAGTCATTTGGCTGTGCTCTGCCCTGGCTCCCTTGGGGGGGTGGTCGCACTCTGTGCTGGGGTTGCCTTGGGGGTCTGTCGTTCCCTGTTTGTCTTGGAACTGGTTTCCCTTCATGGGTCTTGGTTGGGGTTGTAGTTCCGCTGCATTTTGTCATGACATTTTGCATATGTTGCTTGGCTTAAGGGGGGGTACTGTTTTCATGACTGACAGGGTGGCTGCTCAGGGCTGTGCTCTGTTCCTTCTCCTTTCCCTGCTTTTGGGTACTGCCGTATTGGCACTGCTCCTTAGTGTTCTTCATTACCATTCCTTTTTCCTTTCTCTTTTTCGCACACTGTTCCCATGCTTCCACAGTTTCTCTGCTGGCTCCGCGTTGTGGCGCGGAAAAGTTCTCAGAAGGAAACTGTCATAGGTGTGCCGGTGTGGGACTTACGCGACCACGCTGACGTAACGTACGCGGGCGACCCTTGGGCAGAGTCGCGTGTTGCTGTCCCCCCGGCGCGCAGGGATGCTGTGGCAAAAAGTTTTCCGGGTCTAGTCTCACGCCTGGGGATAATTCTACATGAAGGAATCTGCGGCTAGAATTGTCTGTACCAGATACACCGTTACTGGAGGTAAGTAACTCGTACATTTTATCATTCTGAGTTCAGGCATACTAAATTTGTTTTTCGACCATGTTCCCTGGGTCGGTTAGGATTATAAGATGTAATCAAACTGCCCATTCTGGCCTATGGGAACAGGTAGCCTTGCAATAGTGTAAAACCAAATTGGCTGTAATTCACTATTAGGACATGCCACACACATCAGGGCATGCCCTACCTTTTACATACAATGCACCCTGCCCATGGTGGTACCTTGGGCCTACCTTAGGGGTGACTAATATGTAGAAAAGGGAAGGTTTAGGGACTGGCAAGTGTGTGCACTTGCCAAGTCGACATGGCAGCCCCAGGCTGTACACAGGCTCTGCAATGGAAGGCCTGGGTCATATTTTACAAGCTGCTTTTGTGGGTGGCACCGTGCCGTAAGCCCACCAGTAGCATTTGATTTACAGCCCCTGGGCACACATGGTGCACTGTACTAGAGTCTGACAAGTAAATCAAATAAGCCAATCATGGAGTCACTAATCCATCACAACAATTTACAATCAGGAGCAATTGCACTATGGCACTGAATAGCAGTGGCAAAGTGTCCAAAGCATCTAAACCAGCAAACCACATAGCAAAAATACAGGAGGCAACAGCAGAAAATGGAAGGGAGACCCACGCCAATGGTGCCAGGTCTAACACTATGATGTAGAACAACCATGCGCCTCTTATTTGGATGGCCCTACACCTCAGGAACTTTTTTGGGCCCCACGGATTCAGGAGGGGCCCCTTATGGAATCCCCACTGGGTTCGCCCTCTGCACCATTCGTGCCCCATGAATCCGTTGTTGGATATGAAGCAACTCCACAGCGACCTTCCACGAGCCTGCTCAAGTACAGTGGTTCCCGGTGCCAATACTGTCCTGTCGCAGCGCCAACCCCATTATTTTATTATTTTTAATAACAAATTGTGTTCATTTTCTGCCAGTTATAGTACTTCATGCCTGTGCAGCTTGACGGTGAATATACATGTATGAGCAACATGAGTCAACAAAACATACATTATATATCATGGTACATAGCATGCACTCATACCATAATCGGGGCTAAACTTGACTTAGATTCAGTCAGGTGGTCATTGAATTGGTATCTAGCTTGTACGTCATTGCAGCACTGACCCCATCACCATTCCTGTCTTCAATACGTAGCCAGATTGGCATTAGCCTGTACCATGACCTCTCAGTCGGAGACAGTGCCTTTTTTCTTTGCTAACCCTGGAGAGGTAGATGATTGGGAGGAGTCTGAGGGCCCTTATACATTCCAACACAGGCTCACATTGAGAGGCAGGATTTGCCATCATCTACCCCACTAGCAGTCCATCAGACAAGTGGGTCCATCAAACCTTCCAGAGGGGGCTACTCCATCACCTTCCTGTAAACTCTTCCACCAATGCGAGCTTCTCACACCTGCACCCTAGTGAGCCACCACATTCCCTATACTTGGTATTTTTAAGCCTGCCTTGGAGGGCTCACACCAGTCTTTGGTTTCCGCTGGGCTTCCTGAATGATTCTCACTCTTGCTTCCATTCTTTCCCTCCTAGTTTACGAAAAAGGCTTTCTCCCTTGAACCTCTGTCTCTGCTGCTCTACTTTTGCGTTGACACCACCGTCAACCTACTAACGTCTTCTCCTTAGTCCTGCTGCCGCCATGCTGGTTCTTTCCATCCTCCTCCTATGTATGACCCTTAAATGATTCCTCCTTTTCTTCTGGTGCCGTATTTGCCTGATACTGTCCTCGGAAGCCCTTCTTCCACATATTCCCCCTTCAACTTTCTACACCCGACATTTACCTTTTTGCTAAATATCAATGATATATTCCTAAAGGTACATGTTGTTCAGCGTGCACAATACTGCTCCATATACATAGGCAAGAAAAGGTTTAGACGGCACCACTGTGGAGCGCAGTACCAAGTCATATTCCTGATTGCGACTTCTTTTAATCTTTTGCTTGATGCCCTAAAGAATCCTTACATTTTCAGGTTTTCCCATGCTGCCCCCTTTGCAAGCTTCGGTTTTGTTGTGCCTTGATGTGATGCGGTTACTTTGACTAGCTGTTTTAAATGAAATTGAAACATGAATTGGTCACTAAGTAATATGGCAGAAAAGTGTTTTTTTTTTACTAATTTTGTTTAGGAAAAACTTCATTCCATGTTATCGAGTCAACACAGCATTGTGTAGTAACTTGACTTTATTAGTGCTATGCCTATTGTTGTGACTCTTCGCACTCAATTTCTATCTGAAATGAACTAACCTGTGTTTTTTATAATTTCAGAGGAGAGTGAACAAGGAGATGAAAAAAGTAAAGAAGCTTCGAAGGAACACCAGGCGTGTAGCAAGTCAGCATCTAGCTCTACACTGAAGAAGAATTCCTCAAGTTCCAGCTCTGGGTAGTGTTGTTTTCTAATATATACTGCTAGAGGGAAACCTATGTATGGTATAACAAAAGTCTTAAGAGGAGGACCTGCGTTAGGAGCAAACATTTCAGAGAATTGGGCAGCAATCCCAGTGTGACGAAATTAAATTCCGCCTGTTTAAACCTTCCATATTAGGAGGTGGCTCTACAAAACACGGAAAAACAGTATTGAAAACCAAAACAGAAAAAAAGATGTTGCTGCAGGTAGTCCGAAGCTCACAAGTGACAGTAAAACAAACCGCTGGAAGAGCAATTCTTTGTTAAAAGGGCCACTGTTGTCAAAGTGAAGTGGTTATGGGGTTTGCTTTTTAGGTCTCGGCCTGGCAAAAGCAGCGCATGCGCTGCTCTCATCATACGAGAGCTTTTTGGAATCAATACGATTCCAGAAGTCGTGTCGCGGCTCCACCTCCATTTTTTTATTCGTGGGCGTCGTTTTGCATTATATAGATTAGGCAAAACACAGTGTAATGATTGCACCGGAGGCAATCGTTACACTGAGGGTTGCCACCCTGTCCGCTTTTGGCCCCGCCCACAGGGATTTGATCTTTTACTGGCGGCGGGAGACAGTCTCTCTCAATTAGCCTCTAAGCACTTTTTATCTCATTACCGTTTGCCTTCAACAATGGCTGACGAGGTTTTTATTTCTCCCCTTATCCCCCCCGTTGTCCTCCCCACCGCTATCAACCCTCTGTGTCATCCGCCACCCACGCCTTATGCTTTTAATGCAAATGTGTAGTTCACTGAAAGCCGGCGAGATAGACCGTGTTGGTCTGGGAGACAGGCTGCAGACAAAAAAAATCCTGCTTCATCAGCCTTAAAGATTGTGGAAATTGTGTGGCATAAGTATGTGGGTCCTCACTCGATGCACTGGGGTGTAATCAGAATGGCAAGGGTCTGTTTCTTTTCCTCCTCTCACTGCTTTTCTGCCATCTCTGACTGTCTCTGTTCCTTTTTTGGCTACCTCACTTCACCAACTGTCCCTCTCCCTTTTCTGATACTTTTGTCTGTCTCATTCTCTTCGCTCACTCTTTCTCTGCTCTGACTGATTCGTCAGTCCTATGTCCCATTGCCTCACTCAGTTCTCCATCAAGCTTTCTTCCTTCCCTCCCTGACAGCTGCGGTCCCTTAAATCATTGACTTTGCTGTCTCTTCTCTGCCTGCTTCATCAGTCCTGTGTCTGCCTTACTTCATGGACTGCCTGTCTGCGTGCCCGACTGCTGCGCTCCCTTGTGTGACTCATTCACTTCACGTTCTCTTTTCTGAACACCTTACTATTTCATCCCCGTGGCGTGACTGTCTATTTCTTCTTCTCCGCCGACTGCTTTCCTTCCTTCTATGGTGACCTCAGTCGTAGTAGTGCAAGCAGTCACACCTTACACTACTGTACTACTATATGGCTTGCCTTTTATTAAGTTAAAGCCATTTGCTTTGCTATAAATACCATTAGCAAAGCAAATGGCTTTAACTTAATCAAAGGCGAGACCTATTGCATTTTCAATGCTTGTTTATTTTAGCCAGTATCAAAATGAACGCTGTACAACTAATCGTGTATGCAAAAGATTACTAGATTTAGAAAAAACATTTGAAAAATCCCAAAGCACACAATAATAAAGTAGCTAAAATTTACTGCACATGATGAAAACACAGTAAAAAAACAAACTGTGTTCTTTAAGATATATTTCAGAAATGTAATGTTGTAAGTATAACACAGATAAACCTAGCTTTAACTAGTTCCAGAAAATTAAATGCTCTGGACTGGTTTTGTTTTAAATAGGAGGGGCTCCACTTCAACGACTTCACTCCACAGTAAGCTAAGTTCCCTTTGGGGTACTGTGATAAATATCCTTGCCTGATCTACTTGTTCGGTGAGAGACGAATTATTAGTTTGCTCATACCAGAATAGTTAGAGCAGTACTGGTGCCACAGTCTCTGTTTTTTCTTTTTAGATCTGTTGTATTAGCTTTAATTTAGACACTTTGTCAAGAATCAATTACATTTCCAAATGATATAATTTTTCGTTATTCGAGTAGCATCTTTCCTTGTAGATGTGTACAGTAAAGATTACTGTGTGTATGCTTGCATCATAATGTCCTTTTTTAGGTCGCAGCCTACCAGCTGCGCTGTCTGGTTTGCTAAAGACACCGTGGGGACTTTTGAAAGTTGACCTAGGAATGCATTCCGCCCGTTGATTTCCATTGGCTTTGTGGTTTGGAGCTCACATTTTCTGGCTTTCTTTTTGCTAGCTTCGTTTTGCTTTAGGCTCTTCTGATTCAGTTTGTCCCTCCTGTTGCCTAAAGCGTGTTTACTGTATTCTTCCACCAACTCCCTTTCTGTAAACAGGCCTTTAAATCTTGTTTTTATCTCATCACATTTACTGTGCATGAAACGACAGAGGTCAAATGTCATGCGCTGTCATCCGAGGGCACTTGTTTACTTTTCTTTCTCTGACTTCAAAGTGTTAGTTTTAATAGTAAAATTGTATGTCCGGGCAAATGTAATGTTCATTTCAGTTAAAACTGTGTTGTCCGTAAGTGCAGTGCACTACCATACCATACTTCCTCTGCTGCACGCCACTCCACTGCACTCGGCACCACTCCCGTCTACGCCACTGCACTCTATGCCACTTCACATTACACCTCTCTGTACCACTGTACGCCAATGCACTTTTCGCCAACCTACTCTGTACCACTTCACTCTTTACCTCTGCACTCTACACTTCTCCAGTCTAGGCCCCACCAATCTTCTGTGCACAGCTCCACTCTACGCTACTGTACTATACTCCACTCTGCAACATTGTACTCTGCGCCACAGTACTCTAAGCTAGTACATTCTATGCCAATTCACTGTATGCCACTCTAATCTACTCTACGCCACTGCACTCTACGCCACTGCACTCTACGCTACTGCACTCTACACCACTTTACTCTAAGCCATTACACTTTATCCCACTCCACTCAACTGCACCCTACCCCGCACCACTGCCCTCTTTGCCACTTCAATTTACTCTGAAACAATCTTCTCAATGGCACTGCACTCTACTCCACTCTGCTCTCAAGCACTGCACTCTACACCAATGCAGTCTACACAGCTGCACTTAGTCACTGCACTCAATGCCATTGCACTCTACTCTGTATCACTGTACTATATGCCACTCTACTTCAATGCAGTCTGACCCGCTGCTCTGCAACACTTCACTCTTTGCCACTCTATGCCACTCAACTCTACAGCACTATAATATACACTGCACCACTCTAACAACTCTACTCTGCACCATTCATTCTAGGCTACTCTATTCTGCACTATGCTTTCCCACTGCACCCTATGCCACTCTACTCTACGCCACTGCCCTCTGCATCACTCTGCTCTGCGCCACTCCACTTTGCACCACTGCACTCTAATAGGCTCCCCTCTAGCCTACGCAACAGCATTCTACGCTGCTGAATTCTATGCCACTGCACTCCTTGCCACTGCACTCCTTGCCACTGCACTCCTTGCCACCGCACTCCTTGCCACCGCACTCATTGCCACTGCACTCTACACCACTGTACTCTACGCTAGAATACTCTGCAGCACTGAACGCTGATGCACTCTACACAAGTCTACGCTTTTCTTTGCCTCTCCAGTGTATGCCACTCTATGCGACTCCACACTCTGCCACTCCAATACACAACATTCTCTGCCACTTCACTCTACAACATTCTACTCCACTCTTTGCCAGTCCACTCTACGACACTCCGTGAGACTCTCCTTTATGCCTCTAACTTTTTGCCGTGCTGACTAGGAGCCCCACTTGTGTACAACATGGATAAAACTCATTGGCAAAGTCAATAGTTATTGCATAAGCTAGGCCTATTGGCTTTGCCAGTGCTTGTTGTTCCAGCTACCTTTAGTAACATTGTAACAGATTAAACCGAAATAAGCAAAGCTAAAAAGAAAGGAAAAAAAATATTGAACAGTTTCATCAGCTAGTACTTGCAATGTGGTTGCCGGCATTTCCCTGGTATATGTTCTATTTTCTGCCTTGTTGCTAATGCATGGCTCCACTCATCCTTCCTAGTGGCTTGTCCTGCTGTTGTTTCCAGTATAAGAGGCAGATTCTGTGTGTTAACTCGTACACGTCTCTGTTTCAGTTTACTAGGATCTTCAAATGTGTCTAGAATTTCGTCCCAAGGTCCCGCTGTTGGTCTCTGCCTCATTCCCTGTTGCTCTTCTCCAAGTAGTATTGCACGATCTGCCGTGGTCCAACTCATTACCTCCCATTTCCTCTGGCTGTGAGACGGCCAGGCCGAGGGTTGCCAGTGCATCAGTAAGGCCTGTTTGGCCAGGGTCAGATCCAGTAATATATTGCCTCCTTTCCTGGTTTTGGATAAACTTCCATACCAAATATATGTCAATGGTGTTGAGGTTTGTCCTACCCAAGTTTTTCCATAGCTATTTTGTGATTCCCCTCCAAAAACTTACTTTTATAGGACAGCTCCAGACTATATGAATAGTCAGTGTCCCCCTGCCTACACATTGGGCTATTCTATTCAATATGCTGGGTGTCAGTTATGTATGGTGCAAATAATTAACTGAATACATTTAAATCTACTACTCCTTGATACCTTCTGATGATATTCTAGAATCTACTCCCTTTCTTTGTCATCGAGTTCTCTTCCAAGTGGTCTGCCCTGGTGTCACTTAGGCTGGACAAGTTGTGATGAGTCATCGGTACCAGAGCCTTGTATAGCCATGAGATTAATATAGACTTCCTCCTAGCTTTTGCAGCACATGTAGGACTTTTATTCGTCTGGGGTTCCATTCAACTAATCCCCCAGATCTTCTTAAGGGAGTCTACCACTGCTTTGTATGCTGTAAACTGATTTTCGGGAAGCCCATTGCCATTCACTAGTTTGGCTAAATCCTAGATTTTCCTGTTTGCAAAGCAGTAGCCCACCCTATCAGCTCCAATTTCTGAAACGGTCCTGATCCTGTGAGATGTGAAGAATCCTCTTTTCTTTATTAGCCTTCTCCCACACCACATCCCTATTTTTACTAGACCGTCGTTTTTTATGTACATTGCACGGTCTGACTAATGCTGCCACCCTTGCACCTTAGGCCTGCACTTGTCCCAGTGGGCCATTTCTTCTGGCCGAGTCCCTCCAACCCCGTTGTTACCCATTGCAATAGTGCTGCCAGGTAATATAACTCATAAACCAGTGACCTCAATACCCTTTCGCTGTTGCACATTACAGGATTTTCAGGGCCCTTCTGTTTCTTTCCCAATTTCAGGTAAACTCATTAAGGAGAGAGTGAAAGTCTCTTAGCCATTTCAATGGACCCTATATTGGTATATCCGTAAAGCGATAAAGTAAGTAAGGCTGTATCACAGTTTTAGTTAAAAAGATTCTGGCCATTATTTCGGTTAGATGACTGCTTCCAATTTCTACATCGCTCTCAGTGTGGTTTACCTTGATTTCTAAATATCTGAAGGCGCGATGCGCCCATGCTATTCTCCAATTCTCTTCTGTCTGGCAGCATTCACAGTATTGGAAAAATTAGGAATGTGCATATTTTGACCAGTTTTTCTTGAGCACCGAAATCATGGAAAAATACTCTAAGCTTCCTATTCTAACCCTATAAGGGCATTCCGTATGTATGACAGCAGTAGATTATGTTCATGCAGGGGGATAATGTGCACCCTATTGTTCTTCCCCTTCTGCATGGCTATCTCAATAGCTAGTGCACACAACAACGGGCAACAGGGGGTACCCTTGCCTGATTCCTCTGGTGATTCGCTATTCACTGACATACACTGTTCTATGCAGACTTTAGCCTTGGTCTCCGTGTACAGTAGACTCATCCATTTAATGCAAGCCTCACCCATGTTCATTCAGTTCAGCACGGGCTGCAAGTAGGCCCAGTAGTCCCAATGTAGTGTATAAGACACTTTCAAGGTCTGTTGTTAACACTATGGGCTCACTGAACTGGTCTTTCGGGGTTTTCCTCCGGGATCCTAAGTGTTCATTGGATATTAAGGAATATACTTTGAGCCGTAAAGAATCCATTCTGGTCTTCAACTACCAACATCATGAGGTGGGGCTGCAATTTCTTACCTGCACTTTACTCAGTATGTCAAACCACAGCCCCAAAAGTGGATCCTGCCCACCAAATTGGAAGCTTATATGTTGGGCCACTGGAATTATGCAGTAGGGTAGCGCCAACATTTGCGTTACAGTTGACTAAATTATGCGGCAAGAAAGGCCAAACTACACAGCATTAATGCAGCACATTTTCTGACAGTATTTCTCCATTATTTTGTAATTTTTTATTCTTGTTTACACTGCTTGCGCATATGTTCCACTTAATTAGTACCAGTTTAAACCCAAACATAGCAATACTATACAGAAAGTTGACCAGTTAAAATATGGGAAGGGCCTTCCACTGAGCGGCAACATGCGTTGCTGCGTTTTTAGTAACGTTTGAACTGTTTGAGCTAGAAATAAAAACATTGTTCTGCTAAAATCTACAGTTTCTGCAGCAGATGATGGATTATGTGGCAAATGGGGCAGATCCATAATTATGCAAAAAAAAAAAAAGCAGCCGCATAACAAATTAGCACAGTGGGTTGTCTACTGAGGGGCACTCACTCTTCACTTCACATGATTGTTAGATGGGAAAGACAGAGTGTGAGTGAGATAAAAACTAGTTTTAGAGCTAGGAGTCATTGCATGATCACATTACACATTAAAGCTTTTTTGGTTAAGGCATGTTAGATCTGTTGTCCTTGGGTTGGTCTTTCCCCCCCCCCCCAACTTTTTGCCTTTGCCTCTCATTTTTGTTGATTCTTTTTGTTGGCCTTAGGACTCTGAGCACTTTACTACTTCTAACCAGTGCTAAAGTACATGCGCTTCTCCACTAAACATGATGACATTGTTGTATACCTGATGGGCATATTTGTTGTACTGGTACGTCTCTTCTAAAGTTATATCCCATATACCCTGGCCTGTACTTTAAAAGCTACTAGTGGGCTGTGCCACCCATAGATGTAGCCTTTCAAACCTGTCTCAGGCCTGTCACTGCAGTGCCTGGGTGCATTTTACTATCACTTAGACTTGGTATTTAAAACTACTTGTCAAACCTTAAACTCCTCTTATTACATGTAAGTGTAGTAATGAAGCCGGACACGTTGAGGGTATTTCATGATGGTTTATTGAAGATAGATAGTTGAGTCCAGAAGTAATCATATTCAAGCCCCACCAGAAGCAGGCAGCTCAGTTCATCTCAACTGTGCCTTTCTTGAGAGACACCCAACAGTCCACTGAGCATCAAGACACTGTAACATTCTAGAGGCATTGCATGTGATGGAAGAGGAGAGAGACAAGAATGGACAGAGGTGTAAGATACTACATATCTCCCTTTCTTCACTAGCCCAACAACGGATAGAAGAGTTGAGAAGTAAAACACTGGACCAACAGGAACTGGCAAAAGAGAAAAACTGATAGAAGGAACAGGAAGCTGGAAAGAGTGGGAGGAAACCACTGAAGGGTAACAAAACATAAATACTCATCCCTCTTCTCCATAAAACAACGAGAAAATGAAGGAAAAGAGTGTGAGGACACCACCAAAAGGTACGAACACATAAATAAGTACTCTCCTTCCCTTCTGCATAAAACAACGAGAAAGAGAATAGAAAGAGAAACCCAAGAACTACTCGATACACACCCACTAGCAAGAAAGGTATGAAAGGGGACAGGCATTGAGTAAATAGAAATAGTAAACTGAGAAGCAGAGGAAAGGACAACAAAAGATCCTTCATACTACCTTGTTAAAACAGCAATAACAAATATAATGTAGAGAACTTTGAATGTAGAGCAATACAATGCAGCAGATCACATATTGAGCAATTGAATGTGATATAACCCATATTGAGACGACCTCGTAAAAGGTCACTCATTGAAAAATTGAGGAGGGTAACCCCACAACCTAGTGAAGGTAATAAAGAAGAAACATAAAAAAATTGAGAGGGATGAACCCCCATATCGACAACCTAAAATGCCAAAAATTGAAAAGCATGGAAATATTGAGAGGCAGTAACACAAATTGACAACCTCATAAAGGTCACAAATTGAAAACATTGAAAAATCGAGCAATTGAACTGTTGAGAGTGACCATTTGAAACCGTGAGTTCAGAGGTAAGTACAACACAATGTAATCCCACAAGGGAATACTACTGGAATGCATGCAAATTGATAAGTGAATTGAGGTACGCACACCCTACTAAGGAATACTGCAAGCACGCTTGCATTGATATAACTGAGTAATTGAACTCATGCAAGTAGATTGATAAGTGCATAATTGCAATCTGGGACCAAGTAACTAGAATCATATAATGGTTACCAAAAAAAAATAACATTTTAAATTGACCACGTAGAGTTAAAAGAAAAAGAACAGACAGAAGCTTGGTCTTTGAAATAGTGCTAGAAACGTGAGCAACAGCAAACCCAGTAAGAACATCATTGCCATATCTAGGAAAAATCTTAACTGGAAAAACCAAGAAATTGAACTATTGAGAGAGCGTAAACATATGCATGTAACCAGGAATACACAACCCCATAACCAGGTTCAAACATATACCATTGAGGTAAATTGAAATATTCATCACCAAAACTTGTAGATACTCGAGGAAATAAAAACACGGTGGAATACATCAATAGTATAATAGTGCTTGTCGAAATATGTATCACGCAAATAAAACTTGAAGACACTGACTCCCTCGTAGTCAACAGAAATACACACGGGTTTTGCACTTTTTGAGTCATCAGAACACTTGAAATGAATAAATCTTTCAATAATGTCCGAAGAGATCTGGTAGGCAAAACGCCACTCACCAACCGTACTTGAACAGGTTCCCACAGTCGACTATAGACACCGCCATCGATAACCTTGTAGAATCTAGAACGACAGCCCAATGACAGGAACATGTTCTGCTTTTCAAAACGGCTCGCATTCCATATCCGCGCAAGCGCATAGATCGTGATTGGCAAAATAGTGTGGATGGCAAAATAAATGTGGACACCATGAAGGACTTCAAAATGGCTTCACGCTACATGCGGCACACAGGCGTCAAACAGCAGTCGAAAACCTCATTGTCGAGAAGACGATCCCTCGGAGGGGAGACGTCACAAGGGATCCAGGAAATGCTTCACTGGATGCGAAAGTAGGACCACACGCACTACGGCTGAAATAAGGCATCTTTTAAAAAGGCGCACGAGGAATAAAACCCCTCGCACATGGCGCGTGTCAAAATATTGAAACAGGCGGTTGAACTGCCAAAAGTAGAAATGGCTGGACCCCCGTATTAGAAAAAAACATAGACTCACCCTAGGGGTGTCTTGGTTGGTTGAGAGACGCCCATCGCACTCGACCACTGTAAAAACTGGATGAAGTCTTTTAAAGTGTGTCAAGTAATTGGGTAAGCACCACCCTGTTGTTGAAAACGATCTCTTGCCCACGCCGCTCCAGCACTGCACTTGACTCCTGACTACACATAGTCCTGACAAAAGACGGAACATCCAAAGTGTAACAGACGTCACACATTGACAAATAGATTTACCACAGTGACACTTGCCTGGACGTTTTGAAAACTTTGAATGTTGAGGTATTGAAGAGCAGGAGGAACTAGTAGTTAACAGAAACTGGAAGGTAGCAGGATACGAAGGCAGCAGGAACTAGCATAAATGTATATTGCCATTTCCACAGCTCACCTTATGAAGCTTTAATGTTGAAAACATCCACAGCAGTTTGGAAATACACCGTAGGTTATAGAACTGAATCCCTGCCTTTACCTTCCCTCTTGTGATACTGAATGAGAAGCAGGCACTAGGAGGCAGCAGGAACTGGAAGGAAGCAAGGAGGCGCAGGCCGGAAAAACTGGCCAATTTTGAATCTGGTTAAGGTTGATATGCGCAGAACTTGAACACCATACTACGCAGGGAGACCCAATCAGACAACCACCAGTTAACTTCCTTGTTGAGATGCTGCTGTTGTAGTGTTGAGGTTAAAGTAGATGATTTCCCTTGAAGTTGAAGATGTTGAGAACAAACTTGAATTGATGAATATAGAAAATAGATCTGGCATGTGCAGGTTGGGGCGAACGGTGTGGAGGTCACTGGTGGGGCTGGGTGCCAGAGTGTATGTTTGAAGTTTGGAGATTGATGAAGATTTAGAATATCTTGCCTTCTTGAAGCTTGAATTCTTGAGGTGAGCACGTAGGTAAGATCTAATCGTCGCCATAAAAATGTAGTAATGAAGCCGGACATGTTGAGGGTGTTTCAGGTGGTTTATTGAAGATAGATAGTTGATTCCAGAAGTAATCATATTCAAGCCCCACCAGGAGCAGCCGGCAGGCAGCTCAGCCCATCTCAACTGTGCCTTTTTTTGCATGTGATGGAAGAGGAAAGAGACCAGACTGTACAGAGGTGTAAGATACTACTGTAAGCCACCCATAAGGTAGGACTTAAGGGCAGGGTGCCATGTATGTAAAAGGTAGAACAGGTACTTGTGTGTTTTGCATATCCTGGTAGTGAAAAACTGTCTTTTTTCTTTTTTCACTGCTGGGAGGCCTTAATACACTTATATGCTGCAAATACTGATCAGAGAGGAGTAGCTTTTTCATGTTTCATATGTTTGGAATGGTAATGATAAATCATCCTTACTGGTGAAGTTGGATTTAATATTCCTGTTTTGGAAATGTTACTTTTAGGAAATTGATATTTCTCTGTACTTGCTGCGCTTTGTGCCTGACAGCCTGTCTCCAGTAAACGTTTGGGTTGGCTGACATCTACACGTTGTGCATTCCCTCTCGACAGCCACAAACACTGGAAGGTGAGGCCCATCTGCAATCTGAGCACTCAGCTGCATTTTAATGGGTTTTCCTGGGCAGGGAGGGATGGTAGGGGATGACACTTACACTACAATAACTAGTGTCCTGTCCACATACGTAGCACTAATTAACCCCCCTCCCCCTCACCCCCCCCCCTCCATGGTTAGCCTGGCAGACAGGACTGGATTGAAAGGGACTTCAAAGAGATGCATTGAAGTCACCCCCTACATCAAAGGCACTTTTGGGTCTATGTACTTGGTCTCTGACTCACTAAAATCAGACACTTCTGGACCTTGAACTGAACCTCTGTCAGAAGGACTTCTGTGCTACTTAAAGGACTCAACTGGACTGCTTTTCTGGAAGGACTGCTTTTCTGCTTGTTGCCCTGATGCCCCCTGACTCTGCTGGAAGGACTCTGCCTTCCCTCCGGCGGTCTCCAAGGGCTTGCTTCCTGTTTTTTGAAGTCTCAGGGACACAAAATACTCCCATCATTCTCCAGGTGCTGCTGGACTCTTCCTTCTGTGAGTCCTACACTTGCCTGAGGTGCCATCTCCAAGCTCTGGGCCTCGGAAGTGGGTTTCTGTAGCTGTTTTCATTCAAAACTGACTCATTGCAACAACATTGCACGACTCAACAACAACGCTGTCCGTGGCTCGATGACAACGCAGTGCATTCACTTCAACGGAGCTCAATGACGATGTGGGACTCCCGTTGCGCTACTCAACGAGGATGCCGTAGACCCTCGACAAAAGCTCCAACAAGGTATTTCTTCAGCGGGACCTGTCTGGGTCCTGTAGCTGGCCTGCCATCGATCGCGATCAGCCTGAACTTTGGATTTGCACCAGTGTATATTTACTTCTAAGATACATTATAATATGTTCTAATATTTTATCATCAAATGTCCCTTCTTTTGACCAGTGATTCATATGTTTCTGGGTAGATTTAAAACATTCTAAACAGTATTTTTGCAATTTTCTCTGATCTCTTGGAAAAATTTATTGCATAAGCACTAAGGGAGTCTCCATGATCACTTGTATTTCCTATACTTATACAATTTAACGTTTTATCTATCTGGTCAAATATTACTACTCCTTTAAAACTTATGTCTTATTTTAAACCGGAAAATTCATCAACTTTGTTTCTACCAATTATGCGTTACATATTAAAATAACATTATGCAACATTACACAACAACATCATACTGTGGCCACATTTCATTCATACAAACACACCATGCATTCACCATCAGCATAAGAAATATGAACACTTCAACTACTTCTAAATATTAATCAGCATTATTCTACTCTAAACTGTAAATGCTGTTGGATAACCACTTGTCACTTCCCTCTGCACTTTAGAGAGGATAACCTTTTCAAACCATGTGTCTCTTAGACCATGGAATGGCTACTGGACATTAGGTCCAGGATAGTAATTCGAGTGTGCAGATCGTACCTGGAGGTAAAGTTTAGCAACATCAGCTTTTCACCTGGCTCTCTATGTCAAACACTGGAACACTTATTGGCACCTTCCAATTTCAAATTACCCACATTGACCACTTCAAACTTTATATTGGGAATAACAAGTTAACCAGTTATGTAGCTGCTTTCTTACTATTGTGCAACACATGTACACAATCTTGCATGCATCTGTGTTTTGTGTTTACCATTGCCAAGGGAAACAAGTGATACAGTGCATACAAAAACATGAAACATAGTCCGCATTGTCCTCACCTTTCAAAGACTGCACTCTCTGGATCTTACCCGTCTCTCATGTATAGGCAGAACTTCAGAGAACTCAGTGTCTGCTTACCTCATCAAAAGGTGCGCAATAATCTATGCAGTGGGGGATAGGTGGTCTTCCGGTGTCAGCAGTTAGGTGGGGCAAGAATAACTCCAAGACTGGCTCGCCAACTGGAGCTTAAATCTTTTAAAATGAAGAAAAGACAGACTGCACTTTGCTCTTTACTGCCAAAACATGGAGATCAACCCTCCTCACGCAGGCAGACAGCTGGTCTCAATTTGCTGTTTCACAGACCGCTATTTTTATACAGAGTTAAACAACGGGGGTTGCAAAAATTCTAAAGTAAGCATCTAAACATTTACACATTAATACATGCTGATTGTAAGAAACAGGAGGTCACCTGTTACCCTTGACTTTAGCCTAATTCCCTAAATATCCTTTAATGCAGTTTCCAACAATGCTTAGCAAACTAACCATTCTTCGTTCTTGAATAAATGTATATTTGTGGTGAATATAGTTTTTGTAACTTGTTTGCTTTATCGTTGTGCACCGAAGACCTCCGTGTGTTCTTGAATAATTGATTCTCCTGCTCCTATTTTCTACTCAAGTTTCTTTCTATTTGGAAACACAAAAAACGCGCTGGTGAGCCTGTGTGCTAAAGCCATGCATTCCTTTAAGCTTGCCAAACAGGAGCTGGCCTTTCATTGCAACCCTTTAAAGTTATTTATTCTATTATGTCCTCAAGTGAATTCTTAACCTCTTATCTGCACGAGATTTTGTCCTACGCTGCTCTTTCACCATGTACCGCTGTGCAGTGTTTTCTGATGGTGTCTGCTGTTGCGCGATATTTTCATACTTCACATTTTCTACAACATGTAAATCCCCTGCAGCTTCGGTCCAAACTTGCTGCCTGGCAAATGCCAGCACCATTACTGCACGTCATTCAATTACTATACTCTGACACTTGCAGGCACCTTCCCAGACGACTGGAAGTGCGTAGAAGTCAGACCCTTAATCAAGAAGCACGCGGCCGACCCTACCGACCTCAAGAACTATCGGCCCAACTCGCTCCTCCCCTTCGCAGCCAAAGTTGCAGAGAAAGCAGTCAACAGGGAACTGACACGATTTATCGAAGAGATTGCCATCCTCGACCCCTCCCAAACCGGATTCCGTAGCAACCACAGCACCGAGATCGCCCTACTCGCTGCCACAGACTATATCCGCACTCTCATGGACCAAGGCCACTCCGCAGCCCTCATCCTACTCGACCTATCAGCGGCCTTCGACACCGTCTCCCACTGCACACTAGTCACCAGGTTACACGACGCAAGCATACAAGGGACAGCCCTGGACTGGATCCGATCATTTCTCACCGGAAGAAACCAAAGGATCAGACTGCCACCTTTTCTCTCCGATCCCATGAAAATCACCTGCGGAGTCCCACAGGTGACATCACTAAGCCCGACCCTCTTCAATATCTACATGGCCCCCTCGCAGCCATCATCGGACAACACGCCCTCAGCATCGTATCCTACGCCAATCACAAGAAGGTGGATTTGCTATTCCAGATCCGCACATCAAATCATGTTCCCTTAATGTAGAAAGAATTCATCTAAATGTGAAAAAAATGTTGAATGTTGAGTGCAACCTTGTTGTTAGATGCTTATCCACCTCAAGCATCAGAAAAGGACTATCTGCCCACCAACAGCTTTGCAGAATGTCACATCAACAAAAGCAAAACACCAGCGCACATCACATAAAGTCACTTTTATCCTTGTGCAGTCAGCACTTTTCCCCAATTCGTATTCTCGCAGAAACACTTCTTTCCAATGCAAGAGTCGCGTTGTGTAGAAAATGCAGTTTTAATTTCTTTTTAAAACAGTGCTCATGGAGCCATGGCTCCACGATTATAAAAAAGCGAGGATTACTACTTACAATTCACGTGCTCGGATAAATTTGATTATACTCACGTACAGTGGCAAGCCTGTGCTTTAATTACTAAAGTGCTTTATATGTTGCGCATTAGCCTTGAGGAAGCCCGCAAAGTGCAAAACGCGCGTCGGCTGTGGAGCACTGTGTTTTAAAAAGAAATAAAAACTGCATTTTCTACACAACGCGACTCTCTTGGATTGGAAAGAAGTGTTTCTGCGAGAATACGAATTGGAGAAAAGTGCTGACTGCACAAGGATAAAAGTGACTTTGTGATGTGCGCTGGTGTTTTGCTATTATCGTATCCTACGCCGACGACACCCAGCTCATCCTCTCCCTCACCAAAGACCCCACCATTGCCAAACTCAACTTCCAGAAAGGAATGCAAGACGTTGCAGTCTGATGACCAACAGCTGCCTGAAACTCATCACTGATAAGACAGAAGTCCTCATCCTGGGAACCAACCCTTCAGCATGGGACAACACCTGGTGGCCGACCGCACCATGAAAGCACACCCACCTTCTCGGCCACGGCAAAAACCTTGGCATCGTACTTGACTCATCACTCACCATGAACTGCCAGGTCAACGCAATCAAATGGATCCCCCCTGAGTCAAAGAAGACGGTCACCCACGCACTCATCACCAGCAAACTGGACTATGGAAACGCACTCTATGCCGGCATCAACAAGTCTCTACTCCGAAAACTCCAGACAATACAGAACACCGCCGCAAGACTCATCCTCTGCACCCCCCGGCATGAACACATTAGCCAATACCTACGAAGGCTCCACTGGCTCCCCGTGGAGAAAAGAGTCACCTTCAAAATCCTCACTCATGCCTACAAATGCCTACACAACAACGGACCCAAATACCTCAACAACAGAATCAACTTCCACGTACCCAAAAGAAACCTCCGATCTTCCAACATCTCACTGGTAGACACCCCGCGAATCCACAGAGCCAGAGCAGGCGGTAGATCATTCTCTCACATTGCAGCCAAATCCTAGAACGAGCTACCAGCAGACATCAGACGTGCCCCCTCCCTGAACTTCTTCAGGAAGGCCCTCAAAGCCTGGCTCTTCAGCTAATCAGAGCTGGCTCTTTGGGCAATCAGAGCTGCTGACCACCCCCTCCCTGCACTCCCCCCCCGCACGCCCCCCCTGCGCACCTTGAGGCCCTCACGGGTGAGTCGCGTGCTTACAATTCCCCTGATTGATTGATTGATTGATTGACTTGGGCCAGAGTAAAATTAGGGAATAACACTAATATTTCCAGTAAAAATCAAGACTCTCTGTGGTGTGAAACAAGGGTGTGAACCGGCCCCTCCCCTTTTTAATCTGTATATTTGCGATCTATTGCCTGAACTGGATTCCGTTGTTAGCCATGCTCAAAAACTTGCAAAGCAGCCTTTAACCACCCTACTTCACGTGGATGATGTAATTCTCCTAAGTCAAATGGCGACGATGCTACAAAGACTGATTAATGCATTATATGAACACAGCTCTTAAAATGACAATAAATTTAGAAAAAAACAAATATTGTAGTGTTTGGTAGAAAATGGTAGAAAACAGGTGCCTGGTTCATGAATAATCAGTGTTTGACTAAAGGCAACAAATATAAATATCTTGGGTGCTGGCTGGACAATAAAGGCGGTCACTTAAAACATCTAAACTCATTGAACCAAGCAAATCTCATCCCTCCAATTTCCTTTCAAAGAATACTAAAAACAACAAAACTTCCCAGTCTGGAATCCATCTTGAAGGTAATCAGCGCGAAATCAATTCCCACCCTGGCGTATGGTGCAGATGCTTTTTCTGATAAATTGGCAGGTTTTTTTAGTAAAGCACAGAGCTCTTTTTCAGATCCTTATTACAGCTGCCACACAATTCGTCACCGGGTCAGATCAGGAAGGAATAAAAATTAAATTACCAACAATTTGTCCAGAAAGCTAGCATCTTGAAATGCATGCACTCAACACGTGTTGCTGACCCAGGATCTTTAAAGAACTTAATCTGGACGGAAGTAAGCTTCGGCAGCCCACAGGCCTATAACCCCTGGTCAAATGCTCTCATTGAAGGCCTTGAAATGAAAGGTGCTGCTATTCTGTGGAATCAACATCTCCTTTACCATCAATTTAAGGCAGCAAAACTTAAGGTTTTGCCACCTACCGATGGGATGCTTTTCCTCACTAGGCTGCCCCAACCACCCTCCAGCAAGTGCCGTTTTTGCGATGTTAATCAGGAGTCGTTGTCACAACTCCTCTGTATTTTCCCTCAATTAATAAATGAACGAAGAAGTCTCCTTTGACAACCACTGATCATTCAGGGGCCACGGTGGGTTCAGGCGGCTTTTGTCATCCTCAAGTAACAGCAAGCCTCATAAAATACTCATAAAATACCTAAATGCTGTAGAAACATCTTAAAGGAACACTGTCTGCGCCGTCAATCGTATCCTCGGGAACTCCGTCCAACCTTGCCCGGATGTCTTACACAGAACAAAGGACTTTCTGAGGCACTAGCGGTTAGGCTGCTAGTGGAAGGTTGTTATTTTATCCTGGTGTTATCCCCCGATGATTGCTTTAAAGCCGACAACCTGCTGCCTTTAATAACATAATAAATAACTATTTGGTGATAGCAGAACGAGTAATTGAGGCAGCACGTTTGAAAGTTCCAAAGCTTAATGTTCTTGTGCTAATGTGCTCACGTTTTTTTATACATTCTTTATGGTTTTGCTCTGATCAAAGATGGTTTGAAATGTAAGGCGTTTAGTCATTTTACTCGCGCGATAAAGCTAGTGGTGGGAAATATACGAATCTACATCTTGACAGAGAGCCTTTTTCTGTATTTTTTAAAACTATTTAGTCATCATTTATGTAGCAGTCATTTGTCCTGGCAAATGTTTGCCCTAGATCTAGCACTTTACCACTTTAGAGCACAGTATTTTATACAGCGTCGTATACAGCATCTCCGGTATTTTAAATTTAAGGTCTACTTATGCAGCAATCCTTGGTAGACATTGACCAATCTAGCACTTATCATTTCAGAGCACAGTATTTTCTATTGTATTTGTGGTATTTTTATTTTAGGATCCACTTGTGCTTTTTTTGGTAGGCACTGACAAACGTAATCATATGTTGTCTCTCAACCTTAGAAAGATTAGGCCAAATACTGCGGACCTGCTAAATTTCCTTTTAATCAGTGATCCATGATCATTAGGTCTCGCCTACGACGAACGCGCTGAAAGCGCGTTCTCGCAAGTGAGAACTATAGCCGTCGTCTCAGCAGTCTGAGACCGACGAAGGGATACAAGACCTGGCCGCGCGCAGCGTTTTTCCATAGGATAACGTTGTGCGCGCGGCCAGGTCTTGTCTCCACGGCATGGCACGGCAGACAGGATCGCGTCGCGCGCCTCTCTGGAATGCAGGGGAGTCTGCAGAGAGGCGCGCGGCGCTGATAAACAGCCATGTTTTTTTTTTTTTTTCGTCCCACCACTTCCTGCTCCTAGGCCGCTCCGGGAGCGGGGATTACTCTTTATATGATTCCTTTCTCCGATCTACTGTGCAGTGCAGCGGCGTGTCCGATGAAGCCACCCCCCCACCGGATTCGCGATAGATTCTGTTGCTGTCTACTCGCATTTTGGGTTAGCCGGTGTGTCCGACGGTCCAACAAGAGATCGCCCCCTCTCCCGCTCTGTCTGCCACATACATGGGCTGCCCAGCATCATTCACCCCTCAGTGTTCTGGGATTTGTCTGCTGTTTTAAGGTAAGCACATTATCAGTTGCGGGGCCTCCCTTACATGTCGTTGCTGCCATTTGCGGCACCTGAATTCTTCCTTCCAGGGCTCACGACCTTCCCTTCTCAACCCCCAGTTTGTGGTTTCCCTGTGTTAAGCTACCTGCATGTAGCTGGAGGCTCAACGCTTCCTCAGTGGTGAAGGCGGGAGGGGGGGCTCACTCACACCGCTAAGGCGGGTCTCACAGAGGCACTCTCCTAGGTCTCGTGGTGGCACACTGCCTGTCCGGACCCCCGGTTCGTGCCAGGCATGCGGTCACCTGCACCTGCAGCTGCTGCGTCCGCTGTCACCGCTGTTGTTTTGGGCTTATTGCTGGGTCTTCCAACTGTTTCAGGCCACTGTCTCTCTGATGTTGGAGACTGGTGCCATCTCCTTGCTAAGCCGCGGGCGGCGGCCTGGGTTCCTAAACGCCTCAGCACAGGCCTCCATCTTCAGGTATGTCCACTGAGTGCTTCTGCAGTTATGGTTTCTTTGCGGGTGTTGAGGGGCCCAAGGGTGACTCCCAGTTGCGTTGTATTGTTGGCAGGCGGCAGAGCTCCAAAAGATCACTAACGCTCAGCTGCCATCTTACCCACGCCCCACCCAAATATTTTTTAAAGGTGAAGAAGTAGCAGAAAAGGGTTGAGTTGAATTGCACCTTTACTGCAACCGTGAACTGCCAGCATTTCCACAGGCATGAAAATCACAGGTTTAAGGTTACAGAACCATTCTCACTTGAGTGCACTGTTTGTGTTGAAGGATGAGGAAGACGGTCAGTGCGAGGTATGTTCTGCTTCGATGAGAGGAGGTTAAGTATTTTGCTCAGATCCTGTGCTGAGGCCAAGATTCGAACCCAGGACTTCAGTCTCCTGGGCTCCCAGCCATTAACTTCTAATAGGGGATTTTAGAGGCCGGGGCAGCATGTGCTGCTGAGCGAGCGGGAAGCGACCAGGAAGCCTTGCCGCATTCAGAGTAAATAAGGGTATGTCAATGCACTGCGGGGTTGTGCGTCTTTGTGCTGCCTGCTTATAGATTGTCTTAATTAAATTCGGGATCCCAGGTTCTAATTTCATTTTACCATGGAAAGCCACAATTTTCTCCTTGGATGGTCAAGCAGTGCAGTCTTTATGCTAAACGCCGGCGACCCTTTAGAACACGCATTTGCAATGCAATAGGTCTGACATTTACGCGAGTTTAAGCTATTGGCATTGTAAATGACAATGCCTTTTATTTTATGTTTTAAAAACTAAAACATAAATAAAAGGCATTGTCATTTGCAATGCCAAGAGCTCAAACTTGCGTAAATGCGAGACCTATTGCATTGCAAATGCTTGTTTTTGATACTGTAAACAGATACTTGTGCTGTATATTGGTAATTGTTTTGAGTTTACTTTGCTTTTTAACATATTTTAATTAGGAACATGCACTTGATCGGTCTACCTTCTTTGAAAAAATTATTTTGCTTGCACCTTAAGGGACTTGATAGTCTAAATAAAGTAATTTTCTACTATATGTTCCCCATTGATTAATTATATAAGCTATTGATAGTAGGAGACTTTAACTACTGGGCTGATGGGTTACAACTAGTTCTAAAGGACTACAGTTCTTTGAATTGATTAATTCTCTTAATTGAGCACATCATTTTGTTTGTTTAAAAATCTTTATTAGTCTTTTCTTATTGTTCCTTTTCTTACATTGCATGACAATACAGAAATACCTGAAGCATAGTCCAAACCTATACAAAAAACATAATAATAATATTGTGTATATCAACTTTGTGTTACAGAGGCATATTTATAATATACAGTGATGCATACATTAGTTTCCAGAAGGCAGTTACCTATGAATCGTTGTGTGTTATTCCCTGTCCACACTACTAATCTGCATTTTCTAACCTTCATACAGATTCGTCAACGCCATATGCTAGCACATTCAGTTGCAGCCTATCCATTAGTACCTCCTGTGCATGGCATTAGCGTATGTAAAAGATATTAATGCATGGACGTTTCAGCATTTCAATAAGGGGATTGCGCAAAAGAAAAAGAGATGAGGATAGAAAAATATATACGCCAATAAGACATACATTATCTAATTTACAACATCTAACATAATAAAGAAACTGCCATCGAAGAAAAAAGCAAAACAAATAAGATAAACATTGCGTGACTGAGTATGGAATCTACAACATCTAACATAATAAAGAAACTGCCATCGAAGAAAAAAGAAAAGCAAAACAAATAAGATAAACATTGCGTGACTGAGTATGGAACCACGTATCCTGTACTTTACAGTATGGTGGCTCGCCAAGGTGGGACTTAGACCCATGCGAATGTTATTAATTTAACACATCATATTAGGGAACCTATGCATTTTAAAGGCCATATGCTCGACCTTGTCTGGGATTTGGATTGGTGGTTTGAGAAGATTAGTTTGGGAACATGTGGCTGGTTGGACCACTACCTTATTAGGATGTTGCTGATTCTTTCCTGGAGGAAGGACGGCCAGCCAAGGGATTGCAGAGTTCTTCTGAAATGTGACCAGATTGGTAAACCACTTATGTATAAACTATTAGAAAACACCAGACCACCATTAAGTTAGAAGATTGATAAAACTGGGCTCTTTGGTTTACTAATGAATTGGCTGCCGCTAAATCACAAATTAAATGCCTTGAACGTCAGTGGTGGTAATGTTATGATGACAAGGAAAAAGTACCATGCACGGAAAGGTATGCTAAATTGATAGCTAAAGGTAAGATCCTGTACTAAAATCTGTAAGGCATATAATCCACAAAGATAAATACTTAAACATCATGTGGTGCTTGACTAACATAGACAGGATCAATCATCCCGTTACTCACTCACAGGAGAAATGTGATGAGTTAAACACCTTCTTTATAGATAAATACAGGCTGATTAAAGGTGCCATTAGGAATAACCCCGAAGCGGATTTTAAATGGCCTGATATAGAGGAAAACCAAGTTAAGTTAGTCTTTTAAACTGTTAGAAGGTGAAAGCTTACAACGTCTATTAGCCAAAGTAAAATCGAACTCCCCACGTGATCCTTGCCTCCAGAGGGTGGTTCAGTGGCTAGCTGCTGTCCTAACAGAACCGTTAAATAATTTCTTAAACATCTCCCTGGTCTCCGCTGTAGTACCAGACATGTTTATCAAAGCTGTTGTATTACCTCTGTTAAAAACACCTGGAGACAATCCAGAGATACCAAAGAATTATCGATCGATTTCATTGTTGCCTTTTTGTGTGAAACTTCTAGAATCTCATATCGCACAAGAGGCCTGCACGCGCTTGCTTAATGCCAATGTCTTGAACTCTTATCAATCAGAATTTCATCTGAAACATAATACAGAATTTTTATTTTTATTTTATTTTTTTTTTAAAGGGGCAAGATCGATTTTATTCACACCCAAAACACATTAGTGCCACTTTACAGAGTTTGCCAGTGAAGCGCTACTTTTGTTTTCTTGTCTTTCTCTGAACAGCATTGTTTTCCCCGGGTGGTGAAGTGCACCATTCTTGTTTAAATTTTTTTTTATTGAAATTATAATAACAACAACAACAAAAATACACAAGGCAATAAAGAATCAACGGTACAGTCTACTGTCCATGTGGAGGCTATCCAGCGATGATGCATAAGATACATTGCATAGTGTAACTTAGGGGAAGGGGGGGGCAGCAAAGAAACCAAAAGCAAGCATTATGACAAAAATGGGGAATGTCAATCAGGGGGATGCTACTTCGTCAAACGACAAGTCTTGAGGGGGAGTGCATATGTCCCCACGGTACACGTTCCATTGCGACCAGACTCTGCTCCACCTCCTGGGTCTGCCACGAGACACATACACAGTCTTCTCGCGAAACATACACCAATCGACATTCTCTGCCCACGATGTAACAGTTGGAGGTTTACTGGAACCCCAGAGCTGTGCGATATCCCTTTTGGCGATCATATTGCCAAGGGTCGCCCAGGCGGTTTGCGCCACGTTGTAATCATTAGGCTCCCAGACATTCAATAAGCAGCATCGGGCCTCGGGTAGTAGAGCCACCCCAGTTACCCTCCCCATGATGTCATGCACACGGGACCAGAAATCGGCCACTTCCGGGCATTCCCACAAGATATGAAGAAAGGTACCAGACATACCGCATCCACGCTTACATAGGTCGTCAGAGGCATACCCCATTCTCACCAGACTCGGGCCCGTAACATACACCCGGTGGAGGATCTTGAGCTGAACAAACCTGAGGCGTGCAGGTATGGCAACTTCTTTCGGTGAGGACACAGCGGACTGCCAGTCCTCGTCGTCGAGTTCCAGGCCATCCGCGATCCATGAGGCCCTGAGGCGGACCAACTGGTCCGCCCTATTGTAAATCAGTTTTTTGTAAATGAGTGAAATAGTACTGTCAGGTACATGCCCGTCAAGGATACGGTCTTCTAGGGGAGAGGACTCAGGAATGTCCGTGCCCACCGCGAAGAGTGAGAGGAGGGCATGTCGGACCTGAGCGTACCTGAAGAACTCTCTATCACTAAGGTCGAACTCCGCCCGAAGCGCCTCGAAAGACTTAACGTTGCCCTTGGACCAAAGATCCCCCACTTTAGCAATTCCAATCATATCCCATTTATCAAAGCCTTTCGTACGCCATAGATTACCCAAACACGCAGAGTCATACAGAGGAGTTGCACACGAGAACCTGTCTTTCCAACCCAAGGCCGCAGTCGCATCATGCCACACCCGCACGGCAACTTTAGTCGGTCCAGTAAGCACTCTACAGGGCCCCCTGGAATACAACGCCCTATTGAAGTTCCCCCCTGGCAATAGGTGTCTGTCCATAGCAAAAGCAGGAGCGGGATCTGGGACGTAGGTTGCATGGTTGACCGCACATAATTGGGAGGCCCAGTAATAGCGCTTGATATCGGGGAGGGCGATACCACCGTCGTACCACGGGAGCGTGAGTTTTGACAAAGCAATGCGCGCCCTGCCGTCCCATATCAGCTGTCTCTGTAGGCTCTCCACCTCCCGGAAATAACGAGAGGGCACGAAATCAAAGAAATTTTGAAGAGCATACAGAAATCGGGGCAGCGACATCATTTTGAAAAGAGCCGCCCGACCAAGCGGTGAGAGCGGCAGCCGACGCCTACGTGCAACATCGAGCTTCAGTCGCTGGAGAGGGGGCAGCAGATTACGTTCATAGCGAATGGCGGGGTCCAGTGATACATGTATCCCCCGATATTTGAAACCAGTCTCAGCTACTTGAATAGGGAATCTACGAGGCAGGGGGGGGGGAGACCCCCCGCCAAGACATAGACACAGGACTTAGTCCAATTAATGACAAGTCCTGAGTTCTTTCCGAAGGAGGTGAGAACATCGAACAGCACGTTTAACGATTTCCGGGGAGAAGTCAGGTATAAGAGAATGACGTCCGCATAAAGCGAGACACGATCCTCGAAATCGGGAGCCCACCGGATACCCTTCATAGAAGGCTCCCAACGGAGCCATTCCGCTAAAGGCTCCAGCGCGAGCGCGAAAAGCAACGGGGACAGCGGGCAACCCTGCCGAGTACCACGCCCCAGTGAAAAGACACCGGACGCCCGTCCATTGACCACCACTTGGGCGAGAGGCTGCTCGTAGAGGAGTTTGACCCAATTAATGAACCCGGGACCAAAACCAAACTTCGCGAGGGCCGCCCACAGGTAAGGCCATTCGATGGTGTCGAAGGCCATCGTGGCGTCGAGAGAAGCCAAAATGGCCGGCTCAGTGAGAGTCGCAGCCCTCGCGAGAACACCGTTGAGTCTTCGAAGATTGAGAGCGGTGTTACGATGGGGGATGAACCCGGACTGATCTGGATGGATCAGGTCCCCGATCACCATGATCAGCCGATTAGCCAACAATTTAGCCAGAATTTTAGGTTCCGCATTGAGCAGGGAGATAGGCCTATATGAGGCACACCGATTCCGGGGCTTACCCTCCTTAGGAATCACTACGATGGTGGCGAGATGCTGATCCACGGGAAGAGAGCCGGATTCGAGGGCCTCGAGGAACATATTCTTCAAGTGGGGCGCCATTTTGTCGGGTCGTAATTTATAAAGTTCAATGGGCAAACCATTGGGGCCCAGTGCCTTACCAGAGCGGAGGGAGCGTATAGCATCCGCTATCTCCTCCACAGTAAGAGGCGCATCCAGGGTAACTGTCCTCGTCAGAGAGACAGGGCAACGAAATGTCCCGAAGCAACAACCGGGAGTCCTCCTCGTCTCTGTCACAAACAGATGCATACACAGTTTCAAAATGGTCGACAAAACACTCCACAATCCCCGCTGGGTCGGTAACACACACACCATCCAACCTCTCAATAACCGGGACAACACGATTCACCCTTTCCTTCCTATCCAGCCACGCAATCAATTTACCAGCCTTGTCTCCAACGTCATACAGTCTCCCCTGCTGTTCCCTGTGCATCACTTTAGCCGCATCAGTGACAATTGATTTGTAATCTGCCTGTTTCAGGCTGAGAGAGTGCAGTTTTGAACGTGTTTCACCAGTCCCAAGATCACTCTCCAGTGCCGCTATCTCAGTTTCCAGGCGTACCAGGTCCCCACTTTTGGCCTTTTTGGCAGCAGCAATCAATGAGAGAGAGTGCCCACGAATTACTGTCTTAAAAGCTTCCCAAACAGACACAGAAGAAGGCACAGATCCAATATTATCATCAAAATAGTGATCCACAGCTTTAACAAGGTCGGAGCGAATCTTCGGGTCCTGAAGATACCAGGGGTTAATAGGAGCCACTCTGCCCGCGCCTCCCCCTCCCACAGAAAAAGAAAGCCACAAGGGGGAGTGATCAGATATACCCCTGGGAAGGTGACGGATCTCACCAATAGATGAGGACTGGGCAGAAGGCATCAAGAAATAGTCAAGTCTGGAGAGACTACCATGCGCTCCAGAGTGAAAGGTATACTGGAGCGATGTGGGGTGCAATAAACGCCAGCTATCTACGAGCCCAAAGGTGTCAATAAAATCGCCCAACCACATATGGGATCTAGCCAGGTCCCTGGGGGGAAAGCGATCGGCAGTGCCAGAGACAACGGAGTTAAAGTCCCCTCCAAGTATAAGAAGACCCTCGGGCAAACCCAACAAGACCCTACCCAAGTCGGCATAAGTAGCAGCCTGCAGGCCCGGGGGGACATACACAGAAAGAATGGACACCATTTTCCCCTCCCACCGTCCGTAAGCGCTGCATAGCGCCCTCTATCATCGAGAGTGACCTCCTCAATCTCCAAAGGAAGAGAAGACCGAATGAGAATACCGGCCCCCCTAGAGCCCGAGGAGAAACCAGAGTGAGCAACAAGGCGGTATCCCCGTCTATTCAGCGCACGGCAAGTGTTACCTATAAGATGCGTCTCCTGTAGGAGAACTACATCGGGGGAGTGGCGCTTAAGGTGCTGCAGCACAACCCCTCGCTTGATTCTGTCTCCCAGCCCGTTAACATTCCATGACAACAGTCTCAATTCACCGCCCCCCATCCCCCAGAAGAGGCAGAGAGCCCCACACAGGACATCAAAAGACCAGCAGAATGAAAGAAAAACAATTGAAAGCCTTGTGAATAAAAACAGTTCCACACACAACTCCCCACCCCCCCGAACCTGAAACCCGTTACAACTCCCCCCACCCTGCACCCCTGCGTTAGACTCGAAATCCACCCCAACTTGCAGTGTGCCTGTCGCCCCATGAAAAAACTAATCTACACAAAGACTCCTAGAGGAGGAAAAGACCCCGTCGCCCCCGCCACCCCAAAACAATAATCAGTGTCCGAACTCAGCTGGCAACGTTGGAAAGTTCAGACATCTGGATCCACCGGTCACTCCTGTTGATGCAGTCCACCCTCGGCGCCGCCGGGGTATTCAGTAGAAGCGTCCCTTTTAGGTAATGTGTCCAGCCAGTCACTGACACAGTCCGGACGATCAAAAAAGAGCGTTCTTTCACCATACTCGATGCGAAGTCTAGTAGGAAACAGCATTGCATACTTGAGGCCCAAGTCTCGGAGCCGCCTCTTGACCCCCTGGAATCCCATTCTCTGCCTCTGGACATGTGGCGAGAAATCCGGGTAAAAGTTCACGGTGGTGTTTTCGAATGTCACCGGGCCCTTGTCTCGAGATGCTTGCAGGATAATATCCCTGTCCCTGAAGTGGAACAGTCGAGCGATTATGGGTCTCGGGGGGGCGCCCGGCTGGACCTTGCCGCCCGGAACTCTTTGTGCACGCTCAACGGCAAAGAATTTCGTGAGACCAGAGGGAGCGAGATAGTTGGAGACCAGATCTTCAACCAGGAGGTCGGTCGCCAGGGCCTCTGGATTTTCAGGGACCCCAATAATGCGGACGTTGTTGCGACGGGACCTATTTTCATAGTCGTCCAGGCGTCGGGCCAACGCGTCTCGAGACGAGCGCAGGTTCCCAATTTCAGTTTGAACGTCCGTTACATCAGTGACCAGACTGGAGGTCTTAATATCCAAGCCTCTGACCCTCTCGTTGGTCTTGGCCAGGTCAGCCCTTATCAAAGTAACGTCAACTGCCACCGTGTCGATCTTGGAGGCAAGTGCTGCGTACTGCTTCCCCATGGAGGCCTCCATGTTCGTGATAGCACTCATCACATCCTGCAGCGATAGTCCGGGCGCCGTACCAGAGGCAGCCTTAAGATCATCAGGCTTGCGGCTAACTTCACTGGGGGACCCCTTCGGATTGGAATAGTGGTCCAGAATATTAGTTTGGGTCTGTCCCCCACGGTGGGGAGTTTTGCCCTTCCGTCGCTCCGCATCTGGATTGCCAGCCATGGTGGAAAACGGGCCCCGGAGGGGTCCGCGAGACCTGGTGAAAATGGCCGACCAAGACGTAGTCGAGGACAGTGAAACTGGTTGGAAGCAGCTTAGGCAGTAGTGTCAGTAAGGGAAATGAGAGGCCAGGAGCCCACTCATGTTGCCGACTGACCAGGGAAAGTCCAGGAGACGTTAGAGCCAAGTCGCGCCGGGAGTAGGAAATCGAAACCGAAAGGGAAGAGGGGTAGCCCCCAGAGGAAGGCTCCCTCGGCCGTTGTTGTTCAACTACTCCACGGCTGGCGAAGCTAAGCAAGACCCCAGTCCGGACTCGGGGAAGGCCGCAAAGTTCGAAGCGACACTAAAGTGGACCCCAATGTCCGATCAGAATGCTGAAAGGTCCGTCGTGATCAGCAAGAGTACGTCTTCAAAACCCCGTCGTCAGAATCAGGATGTAGACAGGATATGCGTGAAGGGTGGCGCGGGTCTCGGGAGCCCTCTGCTCACACGACCATCTTGGATGCCCGCGAAGCTCCTCCCCCCAAGTGCCCATAATACAGAATTGGTGATTCTGTTAGTCATTGCTGTATGATTTAAGGAAGGACCTAGATGACAGCCATTCTTCAGCTCTTTTTTTATTTGACTTGTCTGTAGCCTTTGATACAGTGGATCATACAATTTCACTCGACTGGCTGCAAGCCACGGAGTTTAGGGAGACTGCTTTTGTGTGGCTTGCTCCCCTTTTGAAGAATAGGACGCCAGCAGTTTATCTCAGCCCTAACCAAGCTTCAGAAGTAAAAATTGAATGTAGCGTCACACAAGGGTCCGACTTGCCACTACACCTCTTTAGCATTTATATTCAACCACTTGAAAATTATTTGGTTAAGAGAGAATGTTGGAGTTTGAATTATGCAGATGCATGCTGGATTTTGCTTCGGCTGGAGACTTCAACCTTAGCTCAAGATTGTTTCTAAGATATGGTTTATTAGCAAGTGGATGAGTTATAACCCTCTAAAATTGAATGGGGAGAAAATAGATTGTGGTGCTCTTTGCTATGGTCCTGTCATTATTGGCCTCAGGAGATGGGTGCATTGCTGGTACAAAAGCGAACTGTAAAGAGCTTAGGAGTCTTAATTGGAAAACACCTTTAGAAGAAACCACATATTCAATTCGGTGGTCTCAAAATTCAATAATGTCTTACTCTAGATGTAGTAAAGACCATCATGACTGCGGTCAAAGATGCAAAGCTTGAGTATGCCAATGGAATTTTTCTGGGCCTCACAGATTGTGATCTGAGTAGCCTACAAATGATACAGAATGAGGCAGCTAGATTAGTCTTTGACCCATTAGTTTGGTAGAACTCATACTACACCGCCCCAGAAGAAATTGCATTGATTACCGATCAAATAGTGTATTACATTTCAAATCTGTTGTTTAACTTTTAGCGTTTAACACAACTTGGCTCCAGACTTCATAGCCCATCGACTAGTGAGTAATTCTCAAAAGAGAGGTTTTGGCTTAGCAGCCGTAAATGTATTAGTGCTACTGAGATTTTGACAACCAAGGTCTTTTCTACGCCTGCCTCAAAGAAGAGCATGCTCTTCCAATTCAAATATTCTCGAATACTAGCTTATTCATGTTTAGGGAAATCTTAAAGATCTGGCTGTTTAAACAGGCTTTTAATGATAGGGTGACCAATGCCAACTTTGGTGACTTCTCTGGAACCCACAGTGCAAGAGACCTATGGGTGTAGTGTGCTTTATAAGTTAACATTAACATCTGCTTAATTTGTTAGCAGGTCAAGTCTGGAATGTTGGAGTCTTTTGACTCCTTTTCTATTGGTCTCAAACCAATTCAGTGTGATGGGGCAGGGCTGATAATGGGAGAGAAGACATTGATCTTAGCTAACCACTCTCTTTGTTTCTGCATTGTTTTTCTATGCATTTTTCCAACTTACCGCTGACCCATTTATTGGTGACTTTAAACCCCTGCCTGTCTTATTTAGTAAGTTGCTAGTTTGTCTAATGTAAAGATCATGGTTTTATCAGTATTTCCTACCATCATCTTTGGATTGTGACTGCTAAGTGAAGTTTACCCTCTTCTTTCAACTGGATGTCAATTTTAACCTATCTCTTAATTTTGAGACATCTGATTGAATAGACTAGTTCTCTTCCAGGGGATCCTCATCAATAGTCATAAGCATTAGAATATTCCCGCCCATGCACGGGACCCCGGAAACACTATATTATATGTGCCCCAAATATATATAGTCATATATATATATATATATATATATATATATATATATATATATATATATATACATATACATATACATATACATATACATATACATATACATATATATATATATATATATATATATATATATATATATATATATATATATATATATATATATATATATATATATATATATACATATATGCAGCTCCAATTCCTCAACTCTCCGGCTAGGAAACAGCACTCGGAAACCAGACAGGTGCTCGTACTCAGTTTATTTTCTAAGACAGAGTGAAACAGACGCGTTTCGGCTACAAGCCTTCCTCGGTGTCAATTGTACCTTATAGGTGAGCCATACATATACTGTTAGTCGTGTTGTAAACATAGAAGATGGACCACTCCCATAGCGCATCTATGGGGGCCATCTTTGAGTGGAGTTTTGGTGTTTGTGTTGCCGTGGATCGGCATGTCACCCTTCAAGAGAAATGCTGTTCAGGGTTTATATGGTCTCATAGGTGTAAATGAAAACATTTTTTAATAATTACTAAATAATCTAAATTAATTAGTTAGTTTAACCAAAAGACCCAGATATCTTGCCGTGGATCGGCTGGGTACCCTCGTATAGAAACTCTAACGAGGGCCATACCATTACTAGACCATATACAATGTCATAATAACTCCATGTTGAATCAACAGTTAAATATCGTTCTGCATAACTTTATGCAGTGTTTACAAAACATCAATGCTAATAGTACTGTACATCTGTGGGAACTTTGTCTGTCTAGGAATTAGTGCAAAAGTAGTGAATACGGTATTTCAAATAATGTATTTATTTATTTATTTTATATTCTTATATAGCGCCTGAATAGACTCCCGAAGGGGTATCTCCGCGCTTTTGCCAGTAAAAATATGACTCCAGATAGTCGTGTTCAGGGGGGGGTAGTACATATTGCAAAGGAGGCGTTAATTACTAGTGAATAAGTGTGTTTTTAAGGTCTTCCGAAAGGCCAGATGGCTAGTGAGTGATCTCAACTCAAGAGGTAGAGAGTTCCAGAGCACTGGTCCCGCATGGGCCAGCTCTCGGCCTCCTTGTCTGGATTTCTTTATTCTGGGTACCTGCAATAGCTGCAGATTACTGGATCGCAGGGAACGCCCAGGAGCATATGGCTGAAAGATTTTGGCCAGATATTTTGGGCCTTCGCCTATCACACTTTTGTGAATGGTACATAGAGTCTTAAACTGTACTCGCTTCCTCACTGGTAACCAGTGGAGTCTAGTCAGCAGGGGGCGAGAAGGAGTCCTAGGGGGAACATTCAGGACAGTCCTTGCAGCCGTATTTTGGATTACTTGTAACTTATTAAGTTGACCTTCATTAGCTCCTTGCATCATGTTATATCACACCATAAAGCTAGATTCGCCCCACATAAAGAATGAAGAGTTCATGAGCCCATAAACTATCAGATTTACTTATCCAGGCAGAAGAAAAATGGAAAAAGGAAAAATCAAGGAAAAATTAATTAATGATTTGGAGAATCAGTTGTCTATATATACATACATACAAGATTTCACAGAATTATCAAAGTAAGGTAGGTAGATTTGATTAACCATCATATTCAGATTCAAATTCGAATTCAAAGTTATTACCTTACGTTTAGTATAACTTATTCACAATATTCTCATTTTTGGAATTTTTTGGCATTTTTAGCATTTTTAGCATTTTAAGCATTTTTAGCATTCTTTTGCAACATATATCATAAAGTACAGATCGATGTTTTAAATAGTATGTTATCTATTTGCCTAGGTGAACCGCCAGTTCTTCTCCGCTGTTCAACCCTCGAGGTGCCTTTGTCATCAGATCAATTATGTATCTGGATTCCAGACGTCTAAGTTGTTTTAGTCTGTCACCTCCCCGAATGCTTACTGGGATGCTATCAAGTCCGAAGTATTGTAACTTGCTCCTATCCCTATTGTGTGCCTCATTGAAGTGTCTTGCGACTGGGTACGATGTATCGACCTTCTCAATCGCCCTTTGGTGTTCCAGGACCCTCATCTTTAGTGGATTGATGGTACTACCCATATATCTTAGGCCGCAAGGGCAGACAAGACAATAGACAGCAAATGGTGTGCTGCATGTTAGAAATTTCTTTATGGGTTTAGTGATGTCAGCCCCCGGTACATAGTAGGATAGTGTCCGTCTGCTCCCCGCACAGGCTTTACATTTACCACAAGGGTAAAAACCCTTCATTTCGGTTAGTGTCTGTTGTTTGGGTTTCCTCTGTTCGAAATGGCTTCGCACAAGCGTATCTTTAAGAGATCTTGCTTTGCGGAATGTGATCTGTGGTTTCGCAGGAATGTCCTCTTTGATTGTCTGATCAGTCAAGAGTATATGTGATTCTGAGCTGTAAGTTGCTATCATGCGGAACTGACCGCCTATGTCTTTCTTTTTAGCTTCAGTTCTCGTTTGTAGTAAACCAGCCCTTGGAATTTTCCTGACCTTTGTCAATGTTCTTTCTAAAGAGTGTATATCATATCCTCTTTTAGTGAATCTTTCGATGCTCCCCTTCGCTGCTAACTCAAAGTCTTCATCTCTGCTGCTATTTCTCTTTAGCCTTAACAGCTCCCCATAGGGAATGCTCTGTATGAGTTTAATTGGATGGTTACTGTTTGCCCTTAAGATTGAATTGCCTGCCGTGGGTTTGCGGTATAGTGAGGTATGCAGTCTTTCCTGTTCAACAAACACTCTCAGGTCAAGAAAATCCACTGCCACTGGGTCTACCTTTCCCGAGAAGTGTAGATTGTAATTGTTGGCATTCAAGACCTCGATATATCTCAGAGCCATCTCCATCGTCCCCTGCCACACGATGAAGAGGTCGTCGATATATCGGTGCCACCTCACTACCCTGCCTGTCTCTTGCCCATTTGTGTGAAGTACCATGGGCACCCGCTCCTCCCACCAGCCCACGAACAAGTTCGCGTAGCTGGGAGCGAAGCAGGTACCCATGGCCATCCCAGATACCTGTATATAGTGTTGGTTATCAAACAGGAAGATATTACTTGTCAGGCAAAATTCAACAAATTCCAACAACATACAGTTATGTAAGGCAAATCTTGCTGGTCTCTTGTTAAGGTAGTGTTCAACAGCTGTAATGCCCAGTTCGTGTCTTATGTTTGTGTAAAGACTCGATATGTCCAAACCCATCAGCAAATATGTTGGTTCCCACGTAAGATCCTCCATTTTCATCAGGAAATCTTTGGTATCCCTGATGTGGGATTTCAGCTCTCTGACCAATGGGAATAGATAGTTATCGATAAACTTGGACATATTCTCCGTCAGGCCATTAATCGATGAGACTATTGGTCTCCCTGGTGGTTCAGTGGCATTTTTATGGAGTTTCGGCAGGTGGTAGAATGTGGGTACCGTTGGATTGTTGCTACGTAGGAAGAGATTTTCATCGTTGCCCAGCATTGATCTCTTATACCATTTGTTTATCAGTTCGTCATATTGCTTTACACTCTCGTTGTATCTCTCCCCAGTTGTTCTCTGGTAGTAGTTAGTGTCCGCTAATTGTTTTAGGGCTTCTTTATGATAGTAGTCCCTGGAGAGGATCACAACATTTCCACCCTTATCCGAGGGTTTTATGATGATTTCTTCATCTTGTTGAAGATTTTTGAGTGCATTCCTTTGCTCGACTGTAATGTTATCCGCCCATTTTGATGTTTTTGGCTTGCCTCTCATTTCCACTAGATCTTTCAGGACTGTTTCTGAGAATGCATCAATGGCGTCCCAGGGCATGATTGGACAAAAAGTAGATGCTGGTTTAAATAAACTTTCATCTCTGTCTTGTTCAATTTCATTCCTTAGTGCTCTCTCCACCATTGAAGCATCTTGTGAGTTCGGTGTGTCGACGTTTAGTCTCAGTCTTTCGAGATTATCCACACTCTTTAGGTCATTGCACGACAATGAGTCAGTGGCCGTCATTCTTTTCATTGTTGTTTTCGTGGTTTTTGTTGCTGCTCTGATCTTATGATATTTGTGCAGTTTGAGTTTTCTTACAAAGCCATGTAGATCGATTCTAGTTTGTGTGTATTCGGATATACTGTTTGGACTGAAAGTTAACCCCCAACGCAGCAGATTTTCTTCCGCTTCAGTTAGTGATTTATTTGTGAGGTTAACAACAGTTAGATCTTCAGATGCTCCTAAAATCTATTCGTTTTCTTTCGGTTTCTCCCCGGAAACACTATATTATATGTGCCCCACATATATATACTCATATATATATATATATATATATATATGTGTGTATATATATATATATGTGTATATATATGTATGTATGTATGTGTATATATATATATATATATATATATATATATATATATATATATATATATATATACACATACATACATATATATATACATGCAATAGCAGCCAAATCACATCCGAGCTGAAATATGCTGTGAAGAATTTCCACCATACATGAATAAAAAGCATTAGAAACATGAGAAACAACACCAAAGATTGTTTAGAAACTGTTTTAATGCTTAGGCAGCAGTAGAAATTCTTATAACTCACTGAACGCATAGAAAGTTCCCAGGCTGCATTGCAAACACACAGTCTAAAAAGACTGAAAAGCTAACCTGTAGCTGTATACAAAAAACTGACACCGTGCCTTTAAGGCACCCATGACCCCCGGTATCCCATCATGCCTCAGGGGTGACAAGTTAGGTCAGTTGTTCTTTCCGGCTCCTTCAGGAAGGATCCTGGTAACACAGCTCCACTAATTTCAGTTTTTCTGACAGAAAATTACTTCATTCTTAACAACTTTTTCTACTTACTTTGACATTTAACAACTAGTCAAGTAAGAAACTGTCTTTTTAAGTCAGTTTAGTGAGCATTTTCAGCTGAGAATGCCTTCACTTTTTGACAAATGTCCTTCTTGTGGCAACAAGAAGGCAAAATCAGACAACCACAACGTTTGTATCCTGTGTCTGCCTTAAGAACATGATCGAGGTACCTGGCCTCACTGCGAGCACCTGTCAGGCAGAACTCTCAAAGACAGGGAAAGAATTTGCATTTATGGCCTGGCTCACAGGTCATCCAGAGAAAGGTCTCCGGTGAAGAAGGGTTCCAAGAAGGCTAGAACATCTTCAAAAGAGAAGTCTTCCCACCCTTCAGCTTCAGCGTCAGGCTTGGCGCTGAGGAAAGAGCCACCGGTGGGTCATTTATCTTCAAAACTATCGTCGACGGCAGGCTCGCCGTCGAAAAGAAGACCAGGTACGTCGACGACGTAGAAGGATCCAGCTCCGTCGTCGAAATCCCCTCTGCCGTCGTCAACCGGGCGACGACCGACGTCGAGAAAGGTGACTCCGCCGCCGTCAACCGGGCGACGGTCGGCGTCGAGATCCAAGGCCCCTCCGCCGTCGTCAACCCGGCGACGATCAGCGTCAAGGGAGGTCACTCCTCCGCCGTCGTCATACAGGCGACGACCGGCGTCGAGAAGTGTGACCCCTCCGCCGTCGTCTAAGAAACGACGTTCGGCGTCGAGGACCAAGACCCCTCCGCCGTCGAAAACAAAACATTGATCGGCGTCGAGGACGCAGTCTCCGTCGATTGTTCGTCGACGTTCGGCGTCGAGGGTGACCAATAGCCCTCTGCCGTCGTCGCACAGGCATTCGACGTCGAGAGAGAGGGCTCCGTCGACAGCTGGTCATCTCCGTTCGACGTCGAGAGAGAGGGCTCCGTCGACGGCTGTTCATCGCCGTTCGACGTCGAGAGAGAGAGCTCGTCGACGGCGGGTCATCGCCGTTTGACGTCGAGAGAGAGGGCTCCGTCGGCGGCTGGTCATCGCCGCTCGACGTCGAGAGACCGTAAATCCTCGCATCGATCGCCGTCGAGGCATTCGAAGTGGAGATTGATGGACCCGCCGACCCCCCGGGGTCATTCGGCGTCGAGAAAAAGACATACGACGCCAGAACGCTCAACGTCGAGACATTCAGAAAGAGCTTGATCGTCGTCAAGGAATTCTGTGATCATGGTTACGGAGTCAGCTTCTCGTCATTCTACTTCACAGTCTTCTGGCTCCTCAACAACATCCTCAAGAAGTCCTGTCCTCGGATCTCCTGTGTGTCAGCCAGATCCTTCGGCTGGGGAGGTCAGACTGTCACCCAGATGGTACAAGTCATTGGACCATTGGCGAGAGTCTGGAGCGACCAAACGTATGCACGAGTATGTCAGTCCGCAGCACAGATCTCCTCTCCAGAGACTGGTGGATGAGGTGGACAGGCGGACAGGCGTAGTCCTCCCAGGCGCCAAGCAGACAAATCGCCTGTGAGAAGACCAACCAGATCTCACTCTCCCAGAAGGGAGGATCCGATTAGATCTCGATCTCCCAGAAGAGATGATCCGCCCAGAAGAGAAGACCCGGTCAGATCTCGCTCTCCTAGAAGGGAAGAGTACCCAAGAAGATCACGTGAGAGGAGGCACGGTGCTCACTGTAGACGTCGAAGAACTCAGTCTACTTCATCTACCTCTTCTACCAGGTCTTCCAAAAGGGATTACTCTCCCACGCTGACGGATAGTCCTACTTCTAGGTCCTCTCCAGTGGATGACATCGGCACTTACCTAGATGTCCTGCAAAGAGGAGCTCAGAAGCTTAGCATTGAAATGTCTGTCCCCCAGGTTACTACGACAGTAATTTTTGAGACTTTGCACAAAAAATCTATCTCTCGTCCGCTGCTTCCTTTAGTCCCAGGGATTATGGATCCTGTCAAGGACGTTTTCCGAACTCCAGCAGCCATCAGGGCGGTGCCAGCCCGCATACAGAAGAAATACAAACCAGCTTCTTCTGACCCAGGTTTTGTAAAATCTGACCCTCCAGCAGACTCTGTGATAGTGGCAGCGGCAAGGAAGACGCATGCAGTTGCTGCTTCCTCTTCAGTCCCACCAGATAAGGACAGCAAATCACAGGACTCGTGGGGTCGCAAAGTTTGCAATTCAGCTGCCTCCACGCTGAAGGTCTCCAGTGCGGCCGCACTGCTGGGTAGATACGATAGAGCCTTATGGGACTCCATGGAAAGGTTCAAGTCCAAGCTGCCAAAGGAGGACCAGAAGGACTTCGAAGAAACAATGATGGAAGGATGTCTGGTGGCGAACCAGTTGATAAGCACAGCAGCGGATGGTGCAATGCTTGCGGCACATTCCTACTCACATGGGGTTTGTGCCAGGTGGTCAGCTTGGTTGCGCCTCACAGGGCTGAAGCCGGATGCTCAGCATCGCATCCTTAATCTTCCTTTTTCGGGTTCCTCTCTCTTCGGAGAACATGCTGACGAAGAGATGACCCGTATGAAGACAGAGCTGGATACAGTAAAAGCAGTGGGTTTGGAGAAGAAAAAATAATTCAAACGCCGCTTTAAGGCCAACAGGGGGAGAGGGGCTCAACAGAGGGTTCAAACCCCTCAGTGGTCCCAAAATAAGAACCAGGGAAAATCCCAGTTTCGAGGCAAATCCAGCAGGGGTAGAGGAGGTCACCAGCAGTCCTCTACCACCACGAGAGGAGGAAAGTCTTGAGCAGTGGCTTCCTCTGGCGCCGTTGCCCACTCCACTGGGAGGAAGTGCTTCACAACACCTGGCAGAGTGAGTCAGCATCACAAAGGATCGGTGGGTGCTGAATATACTGCGCAATGGATACATGCTACGTTTCCGTGCGCTTCCGAAGAACATTCCTCCAAAGAACTCTTGCCCTCACCAGCTAAGCTTGCTCCGAAGAGAGTTGAAAGTTCTGCTACAAAAAAGAACTATATAGGAAGTTCCTCCCTCTCAAAGGGGAAAGGGAGTCTACTCCAGATACTTTCTTGTCCCCAAAAAAGATCAGGAGGACAAGTTCAGACCCATACTCGATCTGCGTCTCCTAAACAAAGTCATCGTCAGAGAAAAGTTCCTCATGTTAGCTCTTCACCAAATATGCCCACATCTTCAAGCCGGAGATTGGATGTGTTCGGTGGATCTGCAAGATGCATACTTTCACATTCCGATTGCACTGAGGCATCGCAAGTACTTGAGGTTTGTCGTAGGAAGCAAGCACTACCAGTACAAGGTGCTACCATTCGGTCTCAAGTCCGCACCACGAGTCTTCACCAAATGCATGGCAGCGGTGGCGGCTTTTCTTCACAAGAAGTGGCTCTTCATTTACCCATACCTGGACGACTGGCTCCTAAAGGGCCCATCTCCTGTACAGGTAACGCACGATCTGCAACTTTGCCTACACCAGTTGCACAGGCTCGGTCTCGATGTAAACCTGGAGAAGTCAGTCCAGCAGCCGACACAGTCCATGCACTACCTAGGCTCCGTTCTGGACACAAAATTGGGAAAAGGGTTTCCTTCGGAGGAGAGACTTTTTTCCACGAGGCAGAAGTGTGGGATTCTATTGGAGTCTCGGCTTCCAACAGTCCGGCAGGTAGCCTCCCTGCTGGGTTCCATGGCGTCCTGCATTTTCACATCCCGAACGCCAGGCTGAGAATACGGCCTCTACAACAGGCCCTCGAAGACCAGTGGGACCAGGCGACAGGGCGTTGGGAAGATCATATCACTTTTTCCCAAGCAGCGAAGGATGCCATCAAATGGTGGACTCTGACGAGGAATGTGCTGGTGGGAGTGCCTTTTCACCAACCACTACCAACCCAGTCTATAGTGACAGATGCCTCTCTACAAGGCTGGGGAGCGCACATGGGTCCCCTTCAGATTCAGGGTCAGTGGTCTGCACAGGAGCGGACGTACCACATAAACATGCTGGAACTTAGAGCGGGTTTTCTAGCTCTCAAAGCTTTTCTTCCAGCGATCGAGTCCAACTCAGTCTTAGTTCAGACAGACAATACAACCACCATGTTCTATCTGAACAAACAAGGAGGCACGCTGTCACGCCCTCTCTCCCGGGAGGCTCAAACCATCTGGCACTGGCTTCTCTCTCTAAACCTTTCAGTGGTGGCGGTGCACATTCCAGGCGAGTTAAACATGAAAGCAGACGCACTCAGCAGGCACTTCGAAGATCAGCTAGACTGAGTGCTAAACGACAAAGTGGTAGAAGAGCTTTTTCGTTGTTGGGGTCATCCAGCCATAGACTTGTTTGCGGACGAAGAAAACACAAAATGCCACGCCTTCGCATCCAGATTCCACCGGCCAGGGACGCAGGGGAATGCTCTCCTGATGGATTGGTCGGGAACATTTGCTTACGCGTTTCCTCCCCTACCTCTGATTCCGAAGGCAGTTTCCAAGCTCCTCCGGTCGGACATGGAGATGATCTTGATTGCTCCGGATTGGCCACGACAGTGGTGGTACCCGGACCTGCTACATCTGTCTCTGTGTCCACACAGGCGACTTCCTTGCAAACCGGACCTGTTGAGCAAGATGAATGGGAGGATACTACATCCCAACCTCTCATCACTGAACCAGACAGCATGCCACCTGAGGTCCTGCAATATGGGCATCTGAAGCTGCCTCCTGAATGTATGCACATTTTAAAGGAGGCTAAGAGACCTTCCACGAGCGTCTTATGCGTTCAAGTGGAAAAGGTTCTACATATGGTGTAGGGATCATCACTTTGATCCGACTAAGGGGAAGGAGGAGGTAATCCTGCCATACCTCCTTTCCTTGGCAACTTCTGGGTTGAAATATGCTTCCATTAGAGTGCATTTGTCAGCCATAGTAGCGTACAGGAAATCACCTAATCAGATTTCTTTCTTTCAGGTTCCGTTGGTTAAGGACTTCCTCCAGGGGTTGAAAAAAGTGTATCCCCCTGTGCGAAATCCTTCTCCTCCTTGGGAGTTGAACCTGGTTCTATCCAGGTTAATGTCACCTCCTTTCGAGCCCATCCACAAGGCCTCTTTGCAACATCTCTCTTGGAAAGCGGCTTTTTTGGTGGCAATCACCTCAGCGCGCAGAGTAAGCGAGATACAAGCGCTCTGTGCGAAGGAACCATATACTGTTTTCCACCACAATAGAGTAGTCCTGAGGGCTCATCCATCTTTCTTGCCTAAGGTGGTTTCTGATTTTCATATAAATCAGTCCATTTCCCTCCCTTCGTTTTTTCCAAATCCTACAACCCCAGCCGAGCGGTCACTGCACTCCTTGGATCTTAAGAGAGTGCTCAAGTTCTATTTGAAAAAGACTAAAGGGATCAGGAAAACGGATCAGCTGTTTGTGAACTATGGTTCAATGAGAACGGGCTTTCCAGCGGCCAAGAGGTCCATCTCCAGATGGATTGTCTCTTGCATTAAATTGGCCTATCAGCTTGCAGGCAAGCCTTTATTGGTGTCACCCAAAGCACATTCCACTAGAGGGAAAGCAGCTACAGTTGCTTTCTTACATGACATTCCAATGTCAGAAATATGCAAGGCTGCAACCTGGAAATCAGTTTATACCTTTACGAGACATTACTGTCTCGAATCTGATTCCAGGGCCGATACTCAAGTAGGGCAAGCCTCCTTGAGAAATCTGTTTGGGTAGCCTATAGCCTGCTCAGGCTTGTTGATGAGATTACTGTCTTGTCATTCCTTTGCCCGCAGGGAAGAGGAGAGGCTCGCTATTCTATTCTAATGCTTATGACTATTGATGAGGATCCCCTGGAAGAGAAGGATTAGTTACTTACCTGTAATCCTAGTTCTCTTCCAGGGGTATCCTCATCAAAGTCATAAGCAACCCTCCCGCCTCCCCGGGCAAAGGATATTCTTTAATAAGGAGATATTGTTAACCTATTTTTGTAACTGGGTTTGTTTAAGTCTCCGAAAAGAACAACTGATCTAACTGTCACCCCTGAGGCATGATGGGATACCGGGGGTCATGGGTGCCTTAAAGGCACGGTGTCAGTTTTTTGTATACAGCTACAGGTTAGCTTTTCAGTCTTTTTAGACTGTGTGTTTGCAATGCAGCCTGGGAGCTTTCTATGCTTTCAGTGAGTTATAAGAATTTCTACTGCTGCCTAAGCATTAAAACAGTTTCTAAACAATCTTTGGTGTTGTTTCTCATGTTTCTAATGCTTTTTATTCATGTATGGTGGAAATTCTTCACAGCATATTTCAGCTCTGATGTGATTTGGCTGCTATTGCATGTTTATATATATATATATATATATATATATATATATATATATATATATATATATATATATATATGAGTATATATATGTGGGGCACATATAATATAGTGTTTCCGGGGTCCCGCACATGGGCGGGAATATTCTAATGCTTATGACTTTGATGAGGATACCCCTGGGAGAGAACTAGGATTACAGGTAAGTAACTAATCCATTTTGTGCCTTCTTGATTTTAAGGTGCAGATCGCACAGCTTGTTATAGGGATGTATTTTGATGTATGAATGGTCTATTCCAAATCTGATGCTGCATCAGACGATTAGATAATGCAGTATTATGTGTGAATTCTAGGTCAAGTGTGTGAACTGCTGGGTGTTGTGCTAGTGCTAGTTTGCCTGTAGCTCTGAGCATGTAAGTAATTGGTGAGATCTGTTGCACGTTTTGTTTTCTGGTGTGTCTAGCTTTTCAGTGTTGTCCTCTGTAGTTTGTAGTAGTCTGATATCCTTCCTGTCTGATAGAGCTTATTCATTGGCTTCTGTCTGACCAGCGTAAGCAATCCTTAACCAGTTTGATTTTTTGTGCACCATCAAGTCTTTTATGTGGCTTGCATTTTTTACATTTTAGCAACTATTGATGGTACACTATTTCACTCCTTCTGTGGTACAAATTTAAGGAAGGTATGTATATTTGTGCTGGATGATAACTTTGGAATGAGCTAACTGTTGAAAAACAAATATTAGAAGGAATATTTTGTTTTATTTTTAGTGATTCGGATAGTAGCGAAAGTGAAGAAAGTACAGATGAAGAGATAATTGGACCCCCTCTACCACCTAATCATTCTAGATCCCACCAAGCTGAAGATGAATTGATTGGTCCGCCTCTACCACCTGGTTACAAAGACAGTGACGATGATGATGACGAAGGTGATGTCCAGGAGGAAGATGACGTAAGTAATTATTTTTTATAATTTCCTGTACCAAGCCTTATGCATAACGCTTTCTTCTACAGGAACAGTTACATGATTAATTGTATATATTTGTTCTGTGCTACGAGATTTTAGCTTGTCTATCGGTCAACCCTCAGTCTAGATTGCTAGTCTTTACAAACTAGCTCCATGCGCTAACTGGCCCCCTACCTTAACTGTTCATAAATCCAAAGAACAGAAGACACCTCACAGCAATTGCTTGCCATAGGGGGACTTCTGTGTCTTGTGCACGTTATTTATAATAAGCACACAGTCTAATGGCATACAGTGGTTGTACAACAATGCAAGTCTGGATGCTTTGACTTCAAAATCTTCAGAATTCCTGATAGTCTAAGATGGTGGGTCACTCTCACAAACCTGCACATCTTCTTGTGAGATGTGAGAAGGCCTGTGTCTCAGGAGCTGAATATGTCTGAATATTGAAGATTGCGAATGAAACTAAAGTTTGTAAGAGACACAAGCATCTTGTATGAATTTCATATTTGTTAACCTGGTATTTCCTAATCGTGGAGGATCGCCCTTAAAGTGCAGAACATGGAGGCCATACACCACGAGTTAACATGACCTGTATGTCCATGATGGATGCACCATTAGCGGTCTTACAACAGCGATTTTATTAAAGGATCATAAACAGAATGCACTGCCCCGCAGCCCCATGTATGGCTAAACTGCGAGGCTAAAGCATTGCTTCAAGTGTATTAGAGCAGGAAAGACATGTTTGATCAAATGAGTCGGAGCTCTTCTCTGCCGGTGCATCTGAGAGCTGCTGTAAATAAGCAATGCTTTGTCAACCAGGTGGTGGTCTAACCTTAAGTGCTATATACTAATTAACTGACCTGTGCTATAAGCTACCTTAGAAAAACTGACAGCATGGCTGTTGTTTCCTCTGGTGTGGTACTGTCCCAATGATTTGCACTCTGTATGTGTTAAAATTGGAGGTTTCCATGATCTGAGCTGCAAATCTCTGAATGTTTCATAATTTCCTTGCACTGATTTCGCCAGGTTTTCATTGTGAAATGCAGGCACGGAGAAACTGCTGGTTCCTTCTCATACAAGCATACAAATTGTAATCTTTATTAAGGTGCAAACATCTGTTTCTGTTTTATTCACGATTACCGCGAGTAATGGAATCAGCTCCCTCGGTAGTTGCTTGCACACTAAAACCTATGGCGAAAATCCCATTTTATTACCAAAAGATATTGTGGGATCATTAAAGTAATGCTACTTTATACAGAGCAAGTGCTAATGGGTAACATTGAGTAGCACATTCTTTCCTTATTTAGGAATAAAATTCCCTTTTGGGTTGGGAATAATGCTCTTGTTGTCTTATAAGTAAAAGCTATTCGAGCTGCTTTTATTGTACTACTGGTTGACATGCCAGTGCACTGTTTCAGTAAAATACAGAGAGGACATAGGAGGCAACAACCACTGGACTTTCTCATGTTTGTAAAGAAAGGTATACATTTTTGAGCAATGTTTATTTTTTATAATAGTGAGAAAGTCATCCTTTTTTCCCTGATCACCCCCATTTTTAGGTCTCGCCTCTAAGATGGTGCGCATGTGCTGTCTCGAACCGAGACATAGAGTATCTACATCGTGTGTTTCTGCCCGCCCATATTCTTACCATTGGCTGCATCCATCGTCACTTTATTTTGTGGGCTTCCCATTTGCCAAGGGCATGTCTGGGTCATGCCTCTTTCGCTCGACCGCCCCAAACACTGTTGAACATACTGAGTGGTTATTGTAGTCATTGTTTCTTGACTACTTTTTAACTTGCATTAGTCAGGCCAACCAAATACGGTGCCTCTCCTGTATAGTAGCAGAATAAACGCCCCTCGCTCATCTACATAACAACATTTTTATTTACAAACCCGTTATCTCGCACCTTAAGGCCAGTCCTGTCACCACCGGTACAGTTGGTGTACTCTTCCGCTCCACACTGCACCTACCTTGGGAATTCCAGCGATGTTGAGTTCAGGACGTCTCTGAGGTGAACCGCCAAATCTACTTTCTTTTTCTTAACTAGGTGAAAGGGAAGCTGCCTGCACTCGGAACAACCTAAATCCCTATAATTTATAGCTGAGCATCGATGCCACCCTAGGCTCAGAAGCTCTGGGCATCAGCAGACCCACCATGCATCATTCAAATGGGTGACATGAGGCTTTTACTGGCTGACTTGCGATAGCATATAAATCTTTTTGTTGCCAGGGTTTTTAGACGAGGGGATGCGGGAAATGTCATTTTGAGCAGTCTATCCTAACTAGATTACTTAGAGGCTGGCACAGATGGCTGGCCGCCGTGCCCTGTGACTGCCATTCGCATCGGTGATCTCTTCTTATGGGGGTTACTGCACCATTTCTGCCTGACGCTCACATTTTATGACTTCAATTGCTAGTCTTCGAGCTGGCACTGCACCATTCCCCCTGTTTTCAAACTTGTAGGGACCTGACCAAAGTTTTCTATGCGTCTTGCCAATAAGTTATATAACTAAGAATTCCTGTGTAGTTCTCCCCTTTTGCTTGCACTGTTTGCTGGGCATGGAAAGCATTGTTCGAGGCATGGGCGCTGTAGATCACATGCTTTGAATACTCCTGCCATCTAGTGTTGGGTCCTGATGTTTGCAAGTTGTTTTCTTCGAAGAAATATTTCCAGTCATGAGGTAGAGGATTCCTCCTTTCGGTGATAGTGCGCATGGGCATCGACTCTATTGTTAGATTGTTTTTTCTGGCATCAGGTTCGGACGTGAATTGCTGCGGTTCGGTTCAACACCGTTTCTCTGGTTGTCCTCGGTGTGCAAGACATTCATCCTCGACTGTTTTGTTTTCGATCTCGTAAACCCATTCTCTGCGTATCGTATTTACTGAAAAAAACATTTTTCGATCGGGTAGATCGTGGAAGGGCGTCCGGCCTAGCCGCGTCAGTACTCCTCGCAGTAGAATGAACAGACTCCATTTAAATTCTGCCCTGGGTGCCAGGCAAAGTTTCTGCGCACCGACTCACACAAACTGTGCAATCTGTGCTTGTTTCCGGAGCACAGCGAACAGGACTGCGATGCGTGCAAGGCTTCCGATCGAAGAAAATGTTTTACGACTGTCGGGCTCGACATCGCAACATGCAGAGCCAACACACAAGTTCCATTCCAGGCCTCTTCGGAGAAGATTCGGAACAAGAGGCCGGAGATGCCATGGAAGCCGAGGAGGAACAAGAACCGATTTCCATCTCCGACTAAAACTCCGAGGGGGACGAAGACATCTGCAAGGGCAGCGTACCGTGAGTACAGATCATCCCTTGTCCCAAAGTTCACTATCCCAAGAAGAAGGTTCCAGGCCAACCTCAGCCTCTGGGCCACGGTTGGCGCCGAGAACATGTATCCGACGCCCCGCCCTCAGGCTTGGCACCGATACAAAACCAAAAGCCTTCTATCTCCGAACAGAGTAGTTCAAAAATGGACATCGAGCTGAAACCTTCGAGTTTGAAGTCAAAGACCGGCTTCGCCCCAGCCCCTTCGATGCCGAAAACGTCTTCGGATCCAAAATCCGCTACAGCCCCAGCACCCAAAACACCACCAGCACTGAAGCCTTAGGCACCGAAACAAACTGATATGCCGATTCCATCCAAAGAGCAACATTTCGATGCTCCGCCCTCCAAACCGGGTCCGAAACAGCAGGAGTTATATATTCACTCAACAACAGGACATATTACCACAAAGGTGACAATAAAACACAAACCTGAGATAGAAGAGGTCTACTACATTCCTTTAAAAAGGAAAAGTGTCTGTACTAATCCTTCTCCTCCTCCTCTTCCATCACCTCCTTCTCCTCAGTTTCAACCTTTACTAATTTCACCTGAGACACTCACCACCACATACGCCTGAAGATCAAGATGATGGGGTTGGGGCTGGGGACAATGAGCCAATACCCGCAGACCTCTGGACAGATTACAGCACTAATTCCCCCACAGGGAATGATCCTGATCTGTACCCTCCCAAGCCTTCTCCATCGGACAACAGTGCAGGATACATAGAACTGTTGGGTAGAGCTAATCCAGCACCCCCTTCCAGAACTGATCTAGGGAGCCACAACTCCATACCGTGTGTATAAACATCCCCACTTCCTGGCCACATCTGAGGCAGTCTGGAGATGCAATCAGCCCCGCCCGCCATAACTGCTCCCTGGTGAAGTAAACTCTATGCAAGTACTTAAATTGGATGAGCCGTAGGCACATCGCTAGGACTGCACCCCTGGGGGCTGCCATTGCCTCCCTCCAATCCTCCTCCTCCAATGCTCCCACGTCCCTTTCCCAGGTCTCCCGGAGCTGTTGCAATGTAGGGGCAGAGTGTGTGACTAGTGATTGGTATATGCGTGATATTTTTTTCATCTCCAGATCTCCCATAATCACCTCTGCTTCCAGAGGGCTAAACTCGGGGAGGGACTCCAGGCCCTCTAGGCTCGGGGCGAGGGCATGGCGTAACTGAAGATACCTAAAAAACTGAGAACGAGGCATGTTAAATTCCCTACACAGGTCCTGAAAGGACTTAAGCGTCGTACCAGACAGCACATCTCCCAGTGTCTAAATTCCAATGTTGTCCCATCCCCGGAAGCCCTGCAAGTTGGCAAGCCTAGGAAGCTGCCCGTTGTGCCACAGGGGGGTTTCACCTGTCAGGGTGTTCCACCATCCCATGCGACGCAGAGCCTGTCTCCAAATCCGAAACACAACCTGCGTGGCCCGTGGTAGCGTCTTTCGCAATTGCGCCGCATACAGAATGGTGTGTAGTGTGCGAGCCCCCATTAAGCTGCACTCTAAGGCATATTCCGGGTCTCCCCTGTCGCCATACCACCACTCATTCAAGACTAGGAGGTGGGAGGCCTGATAATAAGAAAGAATATCAGAGGTTGCCAAGCCCCCACAATAGGCAGATAAGAAACAGGTGCGTAGCGCTACCCGTATAGTGCCCCCCCGCCCAGAGGAACTGCCCCAGTACGGAATTTACCTGTCAGAACCATTGAGGCGGAATGGGGTAGGGGTGGTTCTGCAGTTGGTATAATAGTCTGGGAAGGGACACCATTTTAAAAATGGCCGACCTACTATATATAAATATATATATATATATATATATATATGGTCAGCGGCATGCGGGACCACGTCTTAATATCCGCCTGGACCCGTTCCCAAACCGGCGCGATATTCTGCTCCCAGGAGACCGTGGGAACCTCGGATATAAACACCCCCAAGTACTTAATGCTGCATACTGCTACCTGAAGTGTAGATGCCCAGTCCCCCACTCCTGAGCCCTTCCCCAGCACCCATAGGGTCGACTTGCAAGGGTTCATGTAGAGCCCTGATGTTTCTCCAAAGATTTGCATGATTCGCAGAAGGCGCGGCCCTGACCTATTAAGGTCTATAAGGAAGAAGAGGACATCGTCCGTGTAGAGCGCGATCCTATCAGACAGTCCCCGCTCCCACTCAAACCCTCGCAGCTGTGCATCAATGCGCACCCATGCCGCCAGTGGCTCCATAGCTAGAGCAAAGAGGTACGGCGAAAGGGGGCAGCCCTGCCGGGTAACACGCCCAACGGAGAATCTGGAGGATATAGCTCCCGCTACTCCTACCGAGACTGTCAGATCCGTATATAGAAGTCGCAATATGAAAGAAAGTGGGGCCCTAATTTGAGCCGAGGCAGGAGCGCAAACAGGTAGACCCAGCTCTGTGAATCAAATGCCCTATCCATATCTGCTAATAGAAGTACCGCTTGATCCCCTGCACGCTGAACCGCTGCCACCACTACATGTGCTCGCCGAATATTGTGTCTGGTCACCCTCCGGGGCATTAAACCAGTCTGGTCTGGGTGGACCAGCGCTGTGATATGGGGCAAAAGCCGGTTAGCTAATGCTTTGGCCAAGATTTTGGCCTCCACATTTAGCAAAGAGATCGGGCGGTAGGACGCGTGATGCTCTGGGGGCCGGCCCGGCTTATGGAACACCACCACTTCAGCGTGCACCCGCTCCGTCCAGTATCCCCGGCAGGGCCTGCGCCTGGAAGGTGCCCTGACACAGCAACATCATTCCCGATTCGTCCCCCCACGGATATATCCTGCTGCACGTCACAAGCCATATCTGCCGCGTTTCGTCCATCAGCAGAGAGGCATAGGACTGCTGCGCCAGTAGTAATTGCCCCACCACTTAACCCTCACCCTCAGCACTGCCCCGACGCTCCAACGCCTCAATCTCAGCCCGTACCAATTCCGCCCTGTGCCTCCTCCAGGCAGCCGCACACCAAGCAATGTCTACCCCCGTAGCGTGGTTTTTAGGGCCTCCCACACAGTCCCGGCACAGGCGACGGACCCTACGTTCTCAACGAGATATGCAGCTATGGCCTCGCCCGTATGTTTCTGGTAGTCTTCGTGTTGCAGATGCCAAACGGATAGGCGCCATTGAAACGGCTGCCGTCCCCTGCCTAAGCAAATGTCAACTGTAGTGGGGGAGTGGTCTGAGAGCCCACGCGGTAGTATATCTGCCGACTCCACCCTACCAACTACTGCCCTGGGAACAAAGATATAGTCCAGTCTGGAGAAGGATTTGTGAACAGCTGAAAGATATGTGTACTCCCGCCTGTGGCCATGCAGGTGCCGCCATGTATCCACCCAGTCCAAGCCCCTAACCTTGTCTCTCAGTTTGGTGGAATGGCCCACTACCTGACCCCTCCGGGCCTATACCTATCCCTGAGTCCATCCATGATGTCATTCCAATCCCCTCCTACTACCGCTAACGCATCAGGGATGTCAGCCCACACCGCAAACAGCTTCTCTACCAACGACCATTGCAGAGGGGGTGGGGCATACACACATCCCAGCACCAGAGGCTCCTCCCCAACCATCCCCTTAACAAATAAATACCGTCCCTGTGCATCAATCCATTGAGCAGCGTGAACATATGAAATTCTGCGATGTACTGAAATGGCCACCCCCCTGGATACCCTAGTAAAGCCTGCATGAAAAACCTGTTGGTAGCCATACCGCTGTAAGCACAGTGTCTTAGTCAAGTCAAGTCAAGTCAGAATTTATATAGCGCACTACATACCCAGAGGGTCTCAAGGCGCTTGAGGAAGGGGGGGGAGGTTTACTTATCAAATATCCAGGTTTTAAGCTGTTTTCTGAAGGCTAGGTGGTTTTGAGTAAGGCGGAGGTGGATGGGAAGGGAATTCTAGGTTTTGGCCGCTAAGTAGGAGAAGGATCTTCCCCCCCATGGTGGCTTTGTGGTGCGCGGAACAGCGGCGAGGGCTTGGTTGGACGAACGCAGCTGGCGGGTGGGGGTGTAAAAGGAAAGGCGCGTGTTGAGGCAATCAGGTCCAAGTTCGTATAGGGCTTTGTGTGCGTGGGTGAGGAGACGGAACGTTATTCTCTTGTTGACGGGGAGTCAGTGAAGGTCTTTCAGGTGAACGGAAATGTGGTCTGTACGGGGGATGTCTAGTATGAGTCTGGCTGAAGCATTTTGGATGCGTTGGAGTTTTTTCTGCAGTTTTGCGGTGGTACCGGCGTAAAGGGTGTTTCCGTAGACCAGACGGCTTGTAACCAGTGCGTGGGTGACCGTTTTTCTTGTTTCGGTGGGGATCCAGCTAAATGTTTTTTTGAGCATGCGTAGGATGTTGAAGCATGATGATGAGACGGCGTTGACTTGTCTGGTCATCGAGAGTGAGGAGTCCAGGATGATGCCCAGGTTCCGTGCGTGGTCCGTCGGTATGGGGGCTTTTCCTAGGGCCGTTGGCCACCAAGAGTCGTCCCAGGCGGAAGGGGATGAACCTAAGATGAGGACTTCCGTTTTGTCAGAGTTCAGTTTCAGACGGCTGTGCTTCATCCACTCGGCTACTTCTTTCATCCCTTCATGTAGGTTGGTTTTGGCGGTGGTTGGGTCTTTGGTGAGTGAGAGGATCAGCTGAGTGTCATCAGCGTAGGAGATGATGTTGAGGTTGTGTTGACGTGCGATGGTTGCGAGGGGGCTCATGTAGACGTTGAAGAGGGTGGGGCTGAGTGATGATCCTTGCGGGACGCCGCAGATGACTTCGGTGGCCTCTGACTTAAAAGGGGGGAGGCGGACTCTCTGAGTTCTTCCAGCGAGGAACGAGATGATCCAGTCCAATGCTTTTCCTTGAATTCCGATGTTTCTGAGGCGTTGTATCAGGGTGCTATGGCAGACTGTGTCGAAGGCTGCGGAGAGGTCAAGGAGGATGAGGGCGACTGTGTCTCCGTTGTCCAGTAGTGTTCGAATGTCGTCTGTTGCTGCGATGAGGGCGGTCTCGGTGCTGTGTTTGGCTCGGAAGCCAGACTGTGAGGAGTCGAGTGATTTGTTGGTTTCGAGAAAGGCGGCGAGCTGATTGTTGATGGCTTTCTCAATGACTTTGGCAGGGAATGGGAGGAGCGAGATGGGGCGGTAGTTTTTGAGTTCGGTGGGGTCAGCTGTGGGTTTCTTCAGCAGGGCGCTGAGTTCGGCGTGTTTCCAGCTTTCTGGGAATGTGGCGGAGTTGAGGGAGCAGTTGATGACATCTCGGAGATGGGGTGCGATAATGGAGTCTGCTTTGTTGAAGATGAGATGGGGGCATGGGTCTGAAGGGGATCCTGAGTGGATGGTGTTCATCAGGCGAATGGTGTCTTCTGTGGTGATTGGGTTCCAGTCGAAAAGGTTATTCGGAGGAGGTACAGGTTCGGAGGTGAGTGGGGTGGACTGGTTTACGGGTTGGTTGTCAAAGCTGTTATGAATGTCGGCGATTTTGTCATGGAAGAATGAGGCGAGGGAGTCGCAGAGGACTTGAGAGGGGGTGATGTCGTTAGAGCTGGCGGTGGGGTTGGTGAATTCTTTGATGATGTTGAAAAGTTCCTTGCTGTTGTGGGCGTTGTTGTCTAGTCGGTCTTTGAGTGCTGATTTCTTGGCTGTCCGGATTAGTTGGTGGTGTTTGCGGGTGGCGTTTTTGAAGGCGGCTTGGGTGATAGTGTTTGGGTCTTTTTTTCCAAGTTTTCTCAAGGGAACGACAGAGCTTCTTGGATTTCTTAAGGTCATCGTTGAACCAGGGGGCGTTCTTGCTTCCTTGCTTGATTAGATGTTTTTTCAAGGGTGCTAGTTTGTCGGTGGTTTGGGTTAACCATTGTGTGAGGTTGATGGCGGCTTGGTTAGGGTTCGTTGAATAGTACCTAATAGATGAGTTTCTTGTAGCATCAAAACATCAGCTCTAGCCCTCTTTGCCTGCTGTAACACTGCCCCCCTCTTGATCTTGTCTAGGACTCCCCGCACATTCCAACTAAGTACACGGATAGGGCCTCTGGGTTCCAGCGCCCTATCCGTAGCATTCATCATCGGGGAACTTTCAGCGCAGAAGCCCGGACACTGGACCATGTAGGTGCATACACAACAATCGGCGAGACTTCACATGGCTGTGCGACTCATACCCAACCAGAACAAACCCCATCTCCCCCACCCCATACCTCAAGAACATTGAATTACCAGTCGCGGCGTAAAAGACTCTCGGCCCCCAACGCAGGACCCCCAACAACCCACACCCCTAAGCCACCCCCAACAAGCCCTAAGCTAAAGGGGGGAAACAAGTCCGCCCACAAAACTGCTCCCTCCGCCCCACCACCATCCACGTTCACTCATGGTCTTGCGAATATCCACACGCCAGCTCCCTCCCACCCGCAAATCAGTAACCGCAAGAGCCCACATCAACCCATAGCTATGCAAAAATGTAATGCAAACCAATTCCCTCATGCCCGCCAGTTAGAAAAGTCAAGGGTCTACTGTATGATGTTCAGGGGCATCTTTCCCCTTATTCGAGGCACCGCCGGATGCAGACCGCCGCCTGGACCTGGATCTCCTGTTCCCCTTCCTCCGCAGCCCCCGAGAGGTCTGCGATTGTGCCTCACTCAAGGATAAACCCGACTCCAATCCCGGCGGTGTGTGTACCCTCACTTTCACAGTTTCATCGGTCCATTTAAACACCTCCTCAGGGGTATCGAAGAAGTGGGTGCGGGACTGAAAGACCACCCGCAGGCAGGCCGGGAAAAGTAAGGCATATGGGAGCTTAAGGTCTCGGAGGCGAGCCTTGGCGGCCATAAATGATTGCCGCTGTTGTTGCACCAGGCGCGTGTAGTCCGGAAAAATCAGGATACGATGGTTCTCGTATGGCAGGGGTTCCTTAGCCCTGGCCTGCTGCAGGATAGTGTTGCGGTCATGATAGTTCAGCAGTTTGGCTATTACAGGCCGTGGGCTTGCCCCCACCGGCGGCTTCTGCATGAGAGCCCTGTGCGCCCGCTCTATCACAAAACATCTTGAGAGGGAATCAGGGGGGAGCCAACTTTCTAGCCACTGTGTCAAGAAGCCCTCCATATTGCCTTTCTTGCAGCCTTCCGGGAGTCTGACGAAACGCAGATTGTTCCGCCAGGCCCGCCCTTCCGCAACCTCCGCCCACAGCGCCAGGCCCTTCTGAATGCCCTCCATGCTGGCCACTTTACGCTTCAGGGCCGCGACGCCGTCCTCCACCCCGAGATCCGGGTTTCTGCCTCCGTGATGCGGGACACGGCGTTTCGCAAGTCTTGGCGCAGTAACGTGACATCCGACCCAACTGCGCCGATTTTCGCATCCAGCATAGCTGTGTTATCCGTTCCAGAATCCTGTTGACCGCCCGCAGCTCCTGCACTTCCACCAGGTCCCATGAACTTATCAATGGGCCCATGTTTCGTGGCCCCGCCACCGCCCTTGTCCCTCGTCATGGCCGCCCGTTGTAGGAGGCCGCCCAAGGGTAGCCCAGTCGGCGCGGCCACAGGAAAGTCCACTTAAATACCTCCAATGCCGCAAATACACTCCCGGGCTACTCCCAGCTTGGTTAAGGGCACACTCGGACCAGGGCCTGCCGTCAAGTCGTATGCCCCCCGTTCCTTTCACCAGGATCTAGGCTTAAAGAGAGTCGGTGCCCACGCTAGGCCACAGGACCCTGCTCAGGCCGATTTCAACAAGGCCCCAGATACACTCTCGGGCCTCTTCTAAGCGGATCAAGAGCACCCTCGGGCCAGGGCCGGCTGTTCAGTTAGGTGCCCCCGTTCTTGTCACCCGGCTCCAGAATTTAGGAAGGCCAGCGCCCACTCCAGGCCGCAGGATACTGCTCAGGCTTCCGCACCGCTCTCTCCACCACCGCGGCCCGGTCTAACCACCGTAGGATGGTCTGCAGGCCCCCTTCAGCCTCGCACTCCGGCAATGTCCCAGGCTCACGCCCTTCCCCAGGGACGAGATGCCCCACTCCGGGCCAGCCTCACCTCCTCCACATGTTGAATGCCTCTTCCGAGGGCCGATGTGCCCCCCGAGTGCCCAACGCAGGCACAGCTGCCGGTTTCTGCCGCCGGGGCTGCGTCTAACTCGAGCCCCCGGCTCCTCCGTGCTGCACCAGGCCTCACCGCGCGGGAGCCCCGGCGGAATATGGGGAAGGGGCCCCTCCCTCGGAGCTCGCTACCAGCGGGAACCCCAGGGGGGCCGGCATGCACCTCAGGAGCTAGTCGCGGGTCTTGCCGATTTAGGGACCTGCTCCGCTCTTGGGAGGCCGCGGCGCCACCTCCGCACCAGTGGCCGGGACTCGCGGAAATCGAGGTCCCCGGTCTCGCCCTGCCTCACCAGGCCACACACTGCACGGCTCAGGGCTCCGGCGCCAGGCACTCCAAAGCGCCCAAGTTGCCACCGGAGGCTCTCCGTTGGCCGCTGGCGGCAGATCTATCCCTCTGGGCCTCGGGGGAGCTGAGGGAGACAGGATAATTTACAGGATGAATGCCGGCCGGGACGGAGCTCAGTTAAGCTGCGTCCGCCATGCCGGCTCGCCTAGCCACGCCCCCCTTTTCTAGTGGATTTTGACCCATCCTGGCGTCTTCCTCCACCACAAAATGTCTTGGCAGGTTCATAGATGCAAGTATCACTGCCCTTACCACCAGAGTTGTCCTAACATGACATATTAGCACTCTGAGCTTTCCTAGAACATAGTATATATTCCTTAAAACAAGCATTTACAATGCAATGGTTTCGCCTTTTGAAAAGTTTGAGCTATTGGCATTGTAAATGACAAAAATTTTATTTATGTGTTTGTTTTGAAAATAAATAAATAAATGACATTGTCATTTACAATGCCAATAGCTTCAGAAAGCTTTAAAAAAAGGCAAGAGTGAACGTCGTGCAGGGCCAAAACACAATTATGCTCAACAAACTCCTAAATAATTTGTTGCATGCAAATAATAATAGGAAAACTAAAACCGAATCATGCTGCACACTTACTAAAAAAAAATCTATATTGGCATTATTAAAACACTAGTTCGATTTCTGAACTCTAAAAATTATACATAAACGCAATAACATCAGTGCATCAATGCACCAAAACCTATAAATAAGGCACATAAATCATGCCATGTCTTCTACTATAAAGGTCTATGTTTGGGGTAAGAAACTCAAAGTATACATTATACCAAGGGATAAATATTCATCTAGGGCACTTACTACAAATTTTAGGTAAAATCAAGGGGCATATTGAGCAATGTGGCGTAATTGCATAACTTCGGAAATTTTATAACAGGTGCAACATGAGTTTATAAAAAGTATGTCAGATTATGCCAGCAGAACAAAAATGTTAAATTGAGAAGAGTAGGGTGGTATATGCTCAAAGTGCCAAACCTATAATGAGTAAATTGAATGCTAGTATGAGTAAGAGTGCAACACCTGCTCTTGAACTCTTCAAATTCAAAATCCAATCTGCCTCTCTATACGGGGCTGAAATCTGGGGTCCCTGGGCCAAAGAGTGTTTCCAAGGATTGGATAACAAATTTATGAGATCTGTTGTAAGGGTTCCTACTAGCACCCCCCTAATCCCCCTCCAACTTGACCTAAATTTTAAACGTACTGATCACTTTACAATTTTAAGACCCTTGATGTTCTGGATTAGAGTTTGGTCCACCCCTGAATTGTTGGACTATAGGAATAGCCTTCAAGAGGTATTAAACCTCAACACTTTTAACTCCATTCTATGGTTTGGGCATATACAAAAATGGTTTAAATTGCTGGGGTTGTACTCCTTTTGGGAACACCCTGAGAACCTGCCACCATCTGCAAAAACCATGGTGAAGAGAGTTTTTTGGTCCTATATGAATAACAAGGTTGTATACGAGAGCAGAACTGGGACCCTAACTAAAGAATTCCTATTGTTTAAAGATGAACCTTGTTTTGAAACATTTCTGGATGAGGTTGAGCCTCCTGTGGCCAAGACCCTCTATCTGAAATTCAGATACGGGAATCTTATGTTATCTTCCAATCTAGAACGATGGTCAAAGAAAAATACGGCATGTACAATTGATAATAACAGAATATGTCCTATGTGCTCTGCCTCCTGTTTGGAGAATGAAATTCACATGCTTTTTGTATGCAATGCTTACATAAAAGCACGGAAAAAATGGCTAAAACCTATGTGTGCTCTCCTAGGAACTAGAAGTTGTCATACTGCATTTAGGATTGTTAAAACGAACACTGCCCAGTTCATTGTGTTTAGTATTAGTAGATTTTTAACATCAGTTTTCTTTAGTCGGAAAAGATTGGGTCAAATGCTTTGATTAAATGTGTCAGATTCTCCAAGGAGGTATACCCTGTTGTGCACTTCTGTTGCTAAATTGAATTACGCTAAAATGAACTTTTTACTGTTAAAAACGTTTATAAGGAGATTGTTGATTGGCGACCTTTCTCAGTAAAAACGCTTATGTATGTTTCTTCTTTGATGAATTGAAAACTTGAATTAATTCGTTCTGTTTTATGTATGTATATATATGTGTCTTTTATGGCTATTTTGCCGAAATAAAGATTTTATAATAATAAAAAAAAATATGTTATCTCGGCCTTCTACAAAGCGGCCAGTGCACTCACTGTCACTCTGCACTCAGTCTGCACTCACTGTCACTCTGCACTCACTGTCTCTGCACTCACTCTGCACTCACTGTCACTCTGCACTCACTGTCACTCTGCACTCACTGTCACTCTGCACTCACTGTCTCTGCACTCACTGTCTCTGCACTCACTGTCTCTGCTCTCACTGTGCACTCACTGTCACTCTGCACTCACACTGCACTCACACTCACTCTGCACTCACTGTCTCTGCACTCACTCTGCACTCACTCTGCACTCACTGTCTCTGCACTCACTCTGCACTCACTCTGCACTCACTGTCTCTGCACTCACTGTCAGTCTGCACTCACTCTGCACTCACTGTCAGTCTGCACTCACTCTGCACTCACTGTCTCTGCACTCACTCTGCACTCACTGTCTTTGCACTCACTCTGCACTCACTGTCTGCACTCACTCTGCACTCACTGTCTCTGCACTCACTCTGCACTCACTGTCAGTCTGCACTCACTGTCAGTCTGCACTCACTCTGCACTCGCTGTCAGTCTGCACTCACTGTCTCTGCACTCACTGTCAGTCTGCACTCACTCTGCACTCACTGTCAGTCTGCACTCACTCTGCACTCACTGTCTCTGCACTCAGTCTGCACTCACTGTCTCTGCACTCAGTCTGCACTCACTGTCTCTGCACTCACTGTCTCTGCACTCACTGTCTCTGCACTCACTGTCACTCTGCTCTCACTGTCTCTGCACTCACTGTCACTCTGCTCTCACTGTCACTCTGCTCTCACTGTCACTCTGCACTCACTGTCACTCTGCACTCACTGTCACTCTGCACTCACTGTCACTCTGCACTCACTGTCACTCTGCACTCACTGTCACTCTGCACTCACTGTCACTCTGCACTCACTGTCACTCTGCACTCACTGTCACTCTGCACTCACTGCACTCACTCTGCACTCACTGTCTCTGCACTCACTGTCTCTGCACTCACTGTCAGTCTGCACTCACTGTCAGTCTGCACTCACTGTCTCTGCACTCACTGTCAGTCTGCACTCACTGTCTCTGCACTCAGTCTGCACTCACTGTCTCTGCACTCAGTCTGCACTCACTCTGCACTCACTGTCTCTGCACTCAGTCTGCACTCACTCTGCACTCACTGTCTCTGCACTCACTCTGCACTCACTGTCTCTGCACTCACTCTGCACTCACTGTCAGTCTGCACTCACTCTGCCCTCACTGTCAGTCTGCACTCACTCTGCACTCACTGTCTCTGCACTCAGTCTGCACTCACTGTCTCTGCACTCAGTCTGCACTCACTGTCACTCTGCACTCGCTGTCTCTGCACTCACTCTGTACTCACTGTCAGTCTGCACTCACTGTCAGTCTGCACTCACTGTCAGTCTGAACTCACTCTGCACTCACTGTCAGTCTGCACTCACTGTCAGTCTGCACTCACTGTCAGTCTGCACTCACTGTCAGTCTGCACTCACTGTCAGTCTGCACTCACTGTCTCTGCACTCACTGTCACTCTGCACTCACTGTCACTCTGCACTCACTGTCACTCTGCACTCACTGTCAGTCTGCACTCACTGCACTCACTGTCAGTCTGCACTCACTGTCAGTCTGCACTCACTGTCAGTCTGCACTCACTGTCAGTCTGCACTCACACTGTCAGTCTGCACTCACACTGTCAGTCTGCACTCACACTGTCAGTCTGCACTCACTGTCAGTCTGCACTCACTGTCAGTCTGCACTCACTGTCAGTCTGCACTCACTGTCAGTCTGCACTCACTGTCTCTGCACTCACTGTCAGTCTGCACTCACTGTCTCTGCACTCACTGTCAGTCTGCACTCACTCTGCACTCACTGTCAGTCTGCACTCACTCTGCACTCACTGTTAGTCTGCACTCACTGTCAGTCTGCAATCACTCTGCACTCACTGTCTCTGCACTCAGTCTGCACTCACTGTCTCTGCACTCAGTCTGCACTCACTGTCTCTGCACTCAGTCTGCACTCACTGTCAGTCTGCACTCACTGTCTCTGCACTCACTGTCTCTGCACTCACTGTCTCTGCACTCACTGTCTCTGCACTCACTGTCACTCTGCACTCACTGTCACTCTGCACTCACTGTCACTCTGCACTCACTGTCACTCTGCACTCACTCTGCACTCACTCTGCACTCACTGTCAGTCTGCACTCACTGTCTCTGCACTCAGTCTGCACTCACTGTCAGCCTGCACTCACTGTCAGCCTGCACTCACTGTCAGTCTGCACTCACTGTCAGTCTGCACTCACTGTCAGTCTGCACTCACTGTCAGTCTGCACTCACTGTCACTCTGCACTCACTGTCACTCTGCACTCACTGTCACTCTGCACTCACTGTCACTCTGCACTCATTCTGCACTCACTCTGCACTCACTCTGCACTCACTGTCAGTCTGCACTCACTGTCTCTGCACTCACTGTCTCTGCACCCACTGTCTCTGCACCCACTGTCTCTGCACCCACTGTCTCTGCACCCACTGTCTCTGCACTCACTCTGCACTCACTCTGCACTCACTCTGCACTCACTCTGCACTCACTCTGCACTCACTCTTCACTCAGCAGTAAAGTAGAACTTCATTAATGTGATAGAAAAGGTGTTCGTGCTTAGGACCATTAATGGAAAATCTGCTGTACTTTTAAACTAACTATGACAGCTCTTCCTAGCATAATTGCTGCACTTTTACAGGGGCTGTGCCAGCTTGTTTCAAATTTGTTTCATATTCTGTTTGCATTTCCAACAGCATATAGCAAGTGGCAATGGGTCTGCCCATTTCCGCCACGGTCCCTCTTGCACTGTGAGTGCAAGCATGGGTACATGTACACAGCCGCCTAATAAGTACACTTCTGATTCAGGATGGATACTTAGCCAATTATGTTTTTTTCCATTTCCTTCATGTTTCTGTAATTCGAAGTCAATTGTACTTTTGCTATGCATCAATTCAAATAATTTTCCGGTGATGTGCATTAAAACTAAAAACCTGTAGGTAAGTATGGCTGCTACGAAGCACTCGCACGGTTTTATTAATTTTTTTCATTTTATTGCATGCATCTTGCCACCATGTTTACGGAGTAGCAAGCTTTTTGTTTTTTTCTACTTCTTATTTCCGTGGAATATGCTTGCAACAGAGAAATACAAGTTAACCATCACACCAGATTGCCAAGGCTGGACTTGTTGCTTTAAAAATGCTCGGAAAGTTTTCGTTTTTCTCGGTTGAGAATGATTCAAGTAACGGGGGCTTTTTTTCGCCAGTTGTTCAGCAGCTAATTGAGCTGTAATGCAGATGTACGCACTCCCTTTCTTAATCTGTGGTTACCTATGCATAATGGTCCATCTCCAGTGTATTGTATCATTCCTCTAGCGAGCTTCGAAAAGCAGACAATTATAGGTTTCTTTTTGTGATGAAACTGGAGTCTGCTTAGTGAAGCATCCGTAGGCCTTTAACGACACCCTCGAGAGCTATAACCCAAATAAGCATGAAATGATTATTCGTGTTAATACCAAGAAGAGCACCCGGTCATCGACCTATGTTAGGAAACACCCTGATTCTGCTATGATTTGAGAAATGCTTTAAAAACTACCAGCAATTATTCTCATGCACTCTTGTGTATTCATACATGTGTAATGATTTAAAAAAATGGACGAAAAAGAATAAGATGAAGGATCTCGCTCTACATCTTCCAGGGTATTAACCAGACTACATAAAAAGCGAAAAAAGTTAAAGTTATCATACATCAGTATGCTTCTGCAATTGATAGAAAATACATAGATGTATATGCAATCCTGAAATCAAAGCAGCTATTATATGTAGGAGGGTTTCTTCGAGCAAAGAAATTGAATTACTGCAACTTTTAAAACATCTGTTTGCAACAACCAATGTAGTCACGAAATTAAGTTTTAAAATAAGCATTTGCAATGCAACGGTCTCGCCTTTGCAAAAGTTAGAGCTATTGGCATTGTACATGACAAAATGTTTATGTATGTGTTGGTTTTGAAAACAGATAAATAAATGGCATTGTTATTTACAATGGCAATAGCTTAAACTTTTGCAAATGTGCGACCTATTGCATTGCACACCTTGAACCCTCACCGACATAACTGCCTAGGAAGTGTTCAAATCGAGAGAACCTGCTTAAATACTTCACAAGTCTGCGTCTATGACAGACTAGCGCTTTCCTTTGCTCGCTGCATTGCAGTTTATGCAGCAGCTGTGTGCAGGGTGGTAGTGCCTTCATATGCATGTCTCCGTTTGTTAAGTGTGCATGTATGGATGCGGGTAATTTAGAGGAAGTTACCAAAGAGACATACTTCAATCCTAACAGTGGACATATCCCGCCCTCCATGTGGCACATGACCAGGGCGATTATTTCTCTCCCCAGACATTTCGGGAAGGAGGCGGAGGTATAGTAGGCCATGGCAGTTTTGGAAAGCCCGGGTCCGCTGATGGCACCTCTGTCTCAGGGAATGGAAGGGAAGGGGCTGCTGTGCCCCGTTCAGGCCCTGCAAACACCTCCAACAGTCACACAACGAAAAAAAGTGTTTGAAGTCAGCCTACGCTGCTGTTGAGCCCGACCAATAAAACAGAAAACAGTCTGGGGGCCGTTCGATCCTAGAGATCAGGGAGTTAAGGTGACGAAACTAGAACAGCGCTGCAAGGCCATTCTAGCGGCCGCAGAGCGCTATTCAGATTTTTGTAACAACCATACTGTTAGTTTCACAGAGGAGAGCGGGACGGGGGCCTGCTGCACCGTAGCGGCCCAGCTGTGTGGTATTAACTGACATAGTGCAGATGAAGACATGGTCGGGTGTCTGTCTCCTCTCATAAATCCGAGCCGGCTCCAGCACTCCCCGCCAACACCTCCTCCCCGGTGTTATCTGCAGAGATCACCCGTGATACAGCTTCCCCGGGAGAGTGTGTGGGGTGGGGTGGGTGAGGGGTGGCGGATACCCTCCACAGCACACAGACAGACGCTCCTTTCACCAGGCCCGGCTGAGCAAGCTGAGGCAGACATATCCGACTATATTATTATACTGGCCTTTCGTCTGCACTGAAGGGCGGTTCAACAGCGCTGACGGCTGTGGTTTTTATGGCCCCGTGAAGGCACTGGCGCCGCCTTTGCGCACCAGGAAGGGCCTGAGGCCTTTCAGGAGAGGCGCTGGGCTTGTTCAGAGAGCTCTTGAGTCGACCTGCTCGCAAGTGGAATCACTCGAGCATGCGCAGAACGCTGCAGCCATCTCCAGGGTTCACCGGGGAAGCCTTCCATTGTGTTTGGCTGGGTTGAAGCACGCAGAAATGTTGTGCTTCTCCGAGTCTCAGTAACTGGGGCCAGATTTTGAAAACCAAAAATCGGGATAGCCTATACATAAATACAGAAGCGGGACACAATGTGGCATGTAGCAAAGGGCACAGAGTGGGTTAACTCACAGCAAACATCTCAACAAAGAAAACAAACACAATATGACACCACGAGGAAATAAGCGCTTCATTTACACACAACAAAATTTGTTTTAACAAGGTTGCTTTACACATGAAGGCGGCTGTCACTACCCCTGCCGGACCCACCCTGCACACTCCCCTGGTAGGAAACGACAAGAGGAAGGCAGGCATTTCATTCAGCCGCCCCGGAGAGCGTGAGCGCAGCCCCGGCTTCCGGACTCGAAGGAGCAGCGGCTTACTTTTATGCGAGTGGCTTGGAGGAGACATCCGTGCTGGAACCTTTTACCGGCACGGTCAGCTTCCGGTTTATGCAAAGTTATCACGTACGGACAACTTCTCGCCGGGGATAATAAACACTGTATAAATGCGACCGCAATACAATTAGTACAGATTGCGTAACTGTAACAGTATGTCCTGTATAAGCAGAGTACGTAAAATGCGACGGAAATGAGAACACAAGCTATTCTATAGCTGTTCTCGCTTGTGTTTTGGCGGTCGACGTACAAAGTGTAAAAGTGACACCGGGGGGGGAGGGGGGCGGGAAAGGAACTTCTTCCGGCGGCCGTGGTCGGCATTAAATGAGGAAAACAAACACAAAAAAAAACAAGAAACAACGGCACACAACGGCACAAAAGGGGGGCAGAGGCTTACCTAAAAGCCTCGGTAGACGCTGCTCGGAAAGCACAGCGTCCTGTAGGGATTCGGGGGCGTGCTCTCCCCTTCCCATTGGCTGGAAGGTAAAATTCCAGCCAATGGGAAGAGGAGAGGGCGTGACTTAAAAAAAGACACGGAAACGCCCCCGAATCGCGTCAAGGCGGGCCCTGAACTCAGTGACGCTCCTCTCCTCCAATGGCTAGCCAGCATTTACGAGGCCAGCCAATAGAGAAGAGGGGCGTGTTTAGGCCCCATACTACTAACAAAAGATTTCGGCTCCGCCCACCCACTGCTTACGCAGTGGGACGGTAGCCGAAACCTAAAGATGCAGTGTGCTGTTTAGAATAGAATAAACAATTTCCCGCGGGCTGAAATGGTTCGTCCTACTCAAACTACTGAGAGCAGAGCTGGTCCAGTGGGGTCTCAGGCAGCTCTGTTTCATAAGCAGGTCTCCGGCATCATGATTGTGTACAGCCTCCAGTGTCTACATTGATTGAGGTGGATCCACGCATGCGCGCTTTGGCAGTAGTCGGTGCTGGACATGAATGTTGCTTGCATGAGCTTGCCGGTTTCTAGGAGATGTGCAATAAGTTAACATTCTATGGTGGTGCCAACCTTACTATTGTGATTGACTCGTGCCACGGGTTTTAACTTGGCTAATTGGTGTTGGTGGTATCCACAAGAGCGATGGGTGGGGCACGTGAGTGTGTGTTCTCTACCAGACATTGTTCCTGCAGCTGAGTTTCTCATTTGCTTTGATGCATCCAGTTCTAGCTCCTTGTCCAGTCCATGATCACACCTGCTGTTGATTGCCACCCATTATGCAGGATGGCGCCGTCCAAACCTTCAAACGAAGCCGTAGCTCACATACGTTTCTCCTTGTTGTGCAAATTGCGGTTGTCAATGAATATACGCTTTGCCTGTGCATTTTCATTTTTTGTACGCATTTGCAAAGAAAGCTACACGTCAGCATGGAGGGGAGGCACGTGTTGCAAACAGTTTTATTTCGGATGTCTTTAATCCACTAGTCACTGTATTCAATTTCCCTGCCATTGTCAGGCCTGGTGGCGGGGTTCTTGTGTCACCCCTGGAGAGGCCTTTCTTCGCTGTCAGGCGTCAGCTGCACACTTGGATGATATGTAACGCGCGCTGCGCCCCTGCGCTGCGGCTTCAGGTGTCCACCGTGGACGTGCACTGGGGCCTGTGACGCTGTCCAGAACTTCCCTTCTTTACTCGAACATCTCGAGTTGCTCCCTCGTTGGTGTCTGTTGCAGTCCGCTTTAAAAGCTTTTCAGCTATAAATTCCTCACAGAGTTCCAATATTGAAATACTGCCAGTTTGTGTTGTGCCTTAAATTGCATCTTTTTAACCCGGGTTATTTAACCCTCTGTTGGGATCTTGGTGTGAGCATGCATGTCTGATCGGCTGTATTAAATCAAGGGGTGGCTGTAGCCTCTAGAGGAACAGAGGGATCATAACATTTATGATCCCTCTTATTCCAGAGAGGTGTTTTTTCTTTTCATAATTTTCTTTTGAGTCCACGTTGTTCGTTCATTTATTGTGTGTACATCTTCACCCCCCTGGTTGGCACTTACCGTGGGCTGTGCTGCACTGAAAATAGGATATAGCATTTAGCAGCGTCCTATTTATCTTCATATTGAAATACTTTTTATTCGTAAATTCAAGAATACAGGTGTATTTGATTGTGGTAACGTTGGCTAGTGACGGTCTTTCTTTCTCTGTTTCTTGTGCACGTGTACTTTACCTTATAACCAAACCCGAATAATACGATAACATGTGAGTTACCATACATAAATAGTGAATTGGGGAGCTTGTATCATCAAAACACACAAGGTGATGGACGGAATGCTTCACTTTGGCACAACATTCACCCCAAGTCACAGATCTGGGTTTAATCCATCATTATTTTGCTCACCACGCCACCCCATTTCAGACATGGCCATATGCAAATCATTTTGACCCTGTGCTTCATGGGAACAGTCCAGCCCGAACTGCCAAGCCACGTCTTCCCTGGACCGCAATCAAGCATCCTAGGACTTGTTTCTGGCTATCAACCGTCATCAGTCGTTATAGCTTGACTCCAGTGGCATAGTGAGCACGGGACCCACGCGGCATACCCTTCCCACATAGGGTGCACAGCTGAACACACAAGGTGATGGACAGAATGCTGCACATTGGCAAAACATTCATCTCCAGTCACAGATCTGGGTTAATCCATGGTTATTTTGCTCACCACGCCACGGCTGATGACGGCTGATAGCCAAAAACCGGTCCTTGGATGCTTTATTCCGGTCCAGGGAAGACGTGGCTTGGCAGTTCGGGCTGGCCTATTCCCCATGAGGCACAGGGTCAAGACTGATTTGCATATAACCATGTCTGAACTGGGGTGGTGTGGTGAGCAAAATAACGATGGATTAAACCCAGATCTGTGACTGGGGGTGAATGTTTTGTCAATGTGCAACATTCCGTCCATCACCTTGTATGTTTTGCTGTTCGCCCTATGTGGGAATGGTATGCCCAGACGTGGGTCCCGTGCTCACTACGCCACTGGAGTCAAGCTATCCTGGCTGATGACGGCTGATAGCCAGAAACCGGTCCTAGGATGCTTGATTCCGGTACAGGGAAGACATGGCTTGGCAGTTCGGGCTGGACTGTTCCCATGAGACACAGAGTCAAGACTGATTTGCATATGGACATGTCTGAACTGGGGTGGCGTGGTGAGAAAAATAATAATGGATTAAACCCAGATCTGTGACTGGGGGTGAATGTTTTGCCAATGTGCAACATTTCGTCCATCATCTTGTATGTTGAGCTTGTATCATACCTGTTTTAATGATCAATTCTTCTTATTTTTCAGTTGTTTACGTAACTTAGAAAATATGTGAACCAGCTCAAATTGGAAAGGGAGGGGGCTGGCTCTGGGCAGTTGCCCACTTTGTTGAAACAAGGAGAGGGAAGAACGGACTGTTTTTTATCCAGGTCAAGCATACACATCCGTGACTGAAGCAACACAATATTGGTATGCAGTTCCTAACATAAAATGCAGGGTTTTCTGTGTTTTTTATGCAGGGGCTCCATAACTGGTATGGAGTCAAAGAAGTGGGGAGAAGAGACTTCTCCTTTCGTAAAAAAAAGACCCTCACACACCCAGCCAGCTAGGTGCCTTGCTTCATCATCGGGTCTGCTCCTTATCGGGTCGGCAGTGCAATACCCGATCGGCACCCGTGATGGGGCCTTCTTGGCAGAGATCTTTTTTCCTTTTTGCCGGTGGGTGAGGTGTGTGTGAGGGCCCTAAATCAGTGTAGGTGAAAGAGGAGTGTAAGGAAGTGGGTTAAAATAGAGGAGGTGGTCCACTCAAAACAATTTTTAATGAGTGTGGTCCCTACCCTTATTAAAAGTAGAGCAAGACGCGTAGCTTCACTCTAGGATGTGGAATCTATGCGCTTGTGAAAAAAAGGGGGGTCAACATGTTTCTTGCCCATTAACTTATTAGTTGGCAATTCATCAGGATAAATAAAGATCTACCTACACTTTTTGGTAGTGGTCAATGTGGAGATAAAGTGTGTGAGTGACCACCATTACAGTACCCTAAAAAGTGGTACCTTGTAGATCATAAAACACAACCTGCAATAAAACAAAAATAACAACAACAATACATTTACATATCGCAGTGTTCTAATTAGAACTGGAACCAAGTGCATCACACAATTATAGTGATGCAGTTACAGCATGTTAAAAATACTAAAAACACAGGTGACTAGTGGCATGCGTGATGTGAGCACACCGTGTCACTTCAGATGGTATAGCACAATAACAACTCAGCAGAGGCGGAGAGCAATCAACACAGTGAACTCACCCCATTAGGGTCACAATCGTTTGGCATCAGTACCGGCTTGTGTAGACACTCATATGTGGTGTCCTAGCAGTTGGCAAAAACATGAGTAAAACAGTCAATAGGGTAAATTGCAGCAAGGCTCGGGTGCATTAGCCGCGGGAAATATCGATTCAAAACAGTGTATGAGGGCACCCAGTACGGCTGCCAAGACTGTGTGTTGCCACAATCCTGCTCGAGAACCAATAAGGGGCACACCAACCCCTAGACCTGTCCAGCGGTCTGTGGAAAGGGTGGGCGACCAGTTAAGTGCTCGGGATCATATGGGATATGCCTAGCACACTCAACGGCACTCCACGCACACCGGGGCTGAACAAGGTAGTGACAAGGCCGTGTAATGGGGATTGGTACACGGAGCCAACTGCGAGAAGCCCCTGGCATGCCTGTACCCACTGCATACGCAAGACCCAGCCAGGTAATAGCCGGGGCGGAGTAGGAGGCATAGTCAAAAGTGCCCTGCAGTAGGTGGTGCACCTTCCCGCTACTACGGGAGGGTGCCAGTCGTGTGTGGCGCTGGAGCACGCATGGTGCTCAACACAGTGTCCGCAAAATACTCACGGTTCCGCTCCGGTCGGGACGTGTTGATCCTACCCCCACGAGGCCGGTCCGGGTAGAGGAAGCAGACGTGCTGCGTCGTGTCTCAGTACCCGGGGCCGGCCGTCCGTGGGGGCGGGACTTCCGGTGGACACAGCGCAACACGCTGGAAATACTAGAGCGCGAACTGCAGTACGGGCGCCACACTGGGAGGCCTGGAAGCACCGTCGGCTCGTGACCACACTGTCAAAGGCACACAGAGACCGCTGCATTTTGCCTGGCCTGTGTGTGTCATAAATGTAATCTGCTATGAATGGAGGCAATAGTTGGCCATAGCACATAGCAATTAGGTAGGAGAGTTAACCTGATAGGGTGTGTGGCAAAAATCAAAGCAAAGCACAACAAAACAGAACAAACCGGCATGGTAGAATGGTAGAGGTAGAGTACATGGGCCGGTATGAAAGGTAGTTTCATGATAACGGGCAGTAGAGTGGGTCCTCGGCCTATATAATGTAGTTATAGTCCATTCATAATCTGAAGGGATGTGGAGACCAACCAAGCATGAGTTCTGTGTGTCAAATATCCCTATTGATGATGGATGATGAACTGACTGTGAAAATCAGCCTGTCGTCATAGGACATGTATAAATGTTAAATGTCATCACTCGTTTATACATGAGCCCATGGAGTATGTCATAGGAGGATCTCAATCTTCGCTTTAAAATGAAGTCACGAGCAGGGATCTGACCTATGACATGGCCACATGTGTGTTGCTTTGCTTCCGCCACACACCCAAGACGAAAATAACGAGTACGTTTATACATTTGGGGCTCATACTGGCAAAGAGGGAAATCACCCTACATTGGAAGTCGAAGGAAGGACCCTCCTATAGGCGCTGGAGGGTGGAATTTAGTAAATGTGCAAGGAGCGAGAGCACTGTCCGGCTGAGGCAGGCCCAGCGCTCCGGTCAGGAAAAGGCCTTGGAGCACGCAAGAGCATGGGAAGCGTTAATACAGGCCTTGTCAGACCTACAGACAGAGGAGGAGAGCTAGAGCACTAGGAATGCACAAATGACATCTAGAGTTTCTGTTCGGTTGTGTACCCTTCGCTGACAGCTGCACGACACATGATGCATTCTCTTGAAATCGCATGCCCACACCATTTGGGGGAGGGAGGGGGATTAGTATTTGAATATGTTGGGATATAAATGAAGAGATGTTTAGCGGTTGAGGGTGTTCAGTTCGTAATACTGCTGTATAATGATAAACCTTCAATAAAATATGTTTTAAAAAAGAATAGGAGGATCTCTATGTTGCCAGCATGACGTGTTGTGTGTTGTGGCTGTATGTATCCTTAGGGTGGCTTACTGTCAGGGAAGTGCTGGCTTGGGAATTAGACTGTTCAAGTCAAAAGACTCCAGGGGATGTTTTAGTTCAGTCCTGAACGATCAGTTGCTAATCATAGGACCCACCGTTGTTCCATGCGCGACAGTGCATTTTTCGACAGCCCGGGTGTGCTTCTAGAACATCCCATTCAAATGCGTCTGGTGAATGTTGCGCATCTTTGAAATGGGTGGTAATTTTGGTGTTGCTCTTCTGACACCTAGAATTACTCCTGTGTTCCATTATGCGGACTTTAACCGGCCTGGTGGTCATGCCGATGTATAGTAAGCCACACTTGCATCTCATTATATAAATACAGTTTGTGGTGTTACGGTTGGTATGGGTGACCATTTTCCAATGCACCCCATTCTGGAATCTGAGTTCTTTTGTCACTTTCGTGAGGTGACAGACAGAGCATGAACTGCATGGGTAGTGCCCTGTCGCTGGGGGAAGATTCCACAGTGTTGTTTGCCCTCTACTCTGTTGTCTTTTGGGTCTTGTGTGGACCAACATATCCTTGATATTGTTCGTTCTTTTAAATGCGAACCTTGGAACGGGTAAGTTCAGGGATGCCGTGTTAAGGATATGCCAGTGCTTGCGGATTATTTTCCTTATCCGGTTGGTGTCTGGGGTGTATGTGGTAACGCATGTGATGAAAGGATCAGGATTTTTAATCCTGTCTTCCAACAGGCTCTCATGGTTATTGTTTTGAGCTCTTTTTCGCGCAGTGTCTACCACCTGTTTTGGATATTCTCTCTGGAGAAGATCCTGCTTCAGTTTGTTAGACTCCCTTTTATAATCCATTAGGGTGCTGCAGTTCCTTCTGATGCGTAGGAACTGGCCAAAGGGTAAATTCTGTCTGAGGGCTCTAGGGTGGTGGCTACTGAAGAGTAGGAGGCTGTTCCTATCTGTTGTTTTCCGATATAGGGTAGTAGAGATTTTCTCCTCCTCTATTCTGAATAATAGGTCAAGGAAGGGGATCTCTGTCTCTGAGATAGTTTGTGAATCTCAGGAAAGGGTTCAAGGTGTTTATCCATGTGCAAAACTTGTTGCATTTGGTTCGATCACCTTTCCATAGGATCAAGATATCGTCAATAAATCTTTTCCACAGCAACACATTTCCCATGTATGGATTTCTGGGGTTGAGGATTTCTCTTCCTCGAACGTTAACATGTACATGCATGCCAGACTCGGCGCAAACGTGCTGCCCATTGACGTGTCCTGCGTTTGGTGGTAAAGCTGGGTGTCCTATTCAAAGAAATTCTCAGTTAGTGCAATGGTGGCACACTCCAACAAGAAGGCCACTAGAGTAGGTGAGTTCCACTCACTACTGGTCAAAGTGTCTTCAATCACCTCTAGTGTAGCTCTCTGAGGGATATTAGTATAGAGGGCCTCAACATCCAGGGTGACCAGTAGGTCTACTGATTCTGGATGTTAAGTACCCTCGAGCTGGCGAATGACATCAGTGGTGTCCCTGATGAAGGACGGAGTAGCCCTAACTAAGGGTTGAATGAAATGGTCCATAAATTTGGACAAAGGTTCCAATATGGGCCCGATCCCTGACACGATGGGGGGCTCTGGTACTGGTGTAGTCTTCTTGTGAATCTTCGGAAGACAGTAGAAGTAGGGAGTTATGGGTTCTTTTGTCATCAAGATATAAAGAAAGGAGGCACTGCGGTAGAATAGGGGAATAGATCAGCAGATAAAATATCATTGAATACTCAGCAAGACAAAATGGCCATTTATTTCAGTGTCCTTAATGAAACATTTACCATGAATGAAAATGTAATGCCATTTATCAGTGCATAAACCCTCTGTGGTTTCTAAAACAAGAACACATCACCAAGACAATTGGACTAATACAAACCTACTGTCTTTGCCAATTGTTTATGCTGATGCTGTCTAGCATTGGCAAATGAGGAGAAAAAGAGAAAAAAAAACTACAGTGATGCATATGTGCACATGTTGATGTATGTTTCGTGACGCCACTGGGTGAGGACCTACGTGTGCACCCATACGTCATGATGTGCCAGACAATGTGTTATTTTTTGTTTTTTTCTTTTAAAATTCAAGTTCCAAGAGGGTGGATGCTGATCTTGAAGCAGTAAATTAAAAAAAATTAAAAGTATATGTGAAAGCACATAAAAAACAAGTAATCAGGTAACAAATTTCAGCTGCTGTGTCCTCCATTACTCATGAGATATTAAATGACTTGGCCTGTCCTCACACAACACTCGCAGGTGACCTGCGACCAACCCTTTGGCTATGCGCGGTGGGGGGTTGTCAATAGCCAACCCTCCGCAGGCAGGGCTAGCCCTGCAGTCAACTCCCTGCAGGCAGTCATCCTCAACCCTTCACTGCGTAGAGCCAAAGCATGCACTGGACTTCAACACCATAGTATAGAAGCTTTGTGCTTTGCTGGGCCCCATTGTTCCCACCACTGCACCACACCAGGACGTCACTGGGTCCAGTGACACTGGTTTCAGTGCTGCGGATCCAGCATCAGAATTTAATTTTCTCCTATTTTGAGGTCAGTCAATCAAATTATTTCTGTACTGTGGATCCTTCTCCAGGTCTGTGTACCTGGAACAGCAGCCAATCGTAATCAAGTTTTTGGGGGATTTTGGGATTGTAAATGTATCGCAGCGCCGTATATCTCAAACTTTTAACCCCTTTGGGTGGCCCCGTAGAGAGAGGAGCGAGTTCCTGGTTAATAATTCTCAGGGATCATTTACACAGGAGAGTCAGGTAGCTCAAACAAAAGAAGAGTATGCTCTCCTGTTTTTTAACAAATATGCACCACTGGGCGGGGGTAGACACCTCAGCGAGGTAGATTGACTGCATGAGGACAAGACAGATAAAGAGGGGGAGACACAGTTAAGAATTCTAGGAAAGGAATCCCCAAAAGAAGCGATCGCGAATATTACCCAATTGGAATCATGTAATTTAAGCCAAGTTCGACCCATAAGCACCCAAGCAGATAATGAGCCCATTAGGACCCCTGTTGCCCCCTATAGGGCAAATTGGGGTATTCTAGAGCTAGTATCTTGGAATGTGGCGGGACGATCAGCCAAATTCCAGAATAGGGAATGGCTGGAATACATTACCAGATTTAACATCATCTGTGTTCAAGAAACCTGGGAAGCAGATCTCACTAACTTTAATCTAGCCGGGTATAAGTCCTTTGGTGTTCCAGCAATTAGCTGGACGGCTGGCAGAGCCAGGGGTGGCCTCCTAATATGGGTACACTTGAGTCTGGAAGGAGTTTGGGCGGATCTAAAGTGGAGATCGGACTGTATGATAGCCGTAGAGTTCAAGAGTAAGGATCTCAGTTTAATGTTGGTTAATTTTTATAATGCGAGAGGATGTAGAGTAGGTGAGTTGGGGGATAGACTAGGGTCACAGAGAGAGCAGAAACAGGGAGCAATGGCCCCATTGATTTTAATTGCAGGGGATTTTAACTGCCACTTATGCCCAACACTGATACCGTTCACGGAAGAGTGGACATCATGTAATTTAGAAGATGGAGCCGATTTTGAGCATACCGTGGAAGGAAGGGAATTAAGCAGGGTATTGAAAAGCCACAGTTTGGAACATACAATGGATCTCCTACCCATTAAACAGAATAAGCAGGTTAACCCCACCTTTAAGGGTAGAGGATGCAGTTCTTATATTCATTTCATACTTGTATCATGCCTACTAAAACAACGAATTGGGAGTTTTTTCATTGAATGAGGTGGATTCATTGATCGTAATCCCTTAATAGTGGCATTAGCAGTGGCAAAGGTTAGTAAGGTCACAAGGAGTGGGGCAGAGGATGTTAGGGAGACAGTCACGGACCAAGGTCGGCGCCTTAAATGGGCCAGTCTAAACGGTGAGAGTTTCTACAAATCACTTATGGAAGAGGGGAAACATCACCTAGAGCTGTGTTTAGATCTAGCGGTAAAAGGCTCTCCGCTTGTGGAAGCATTCGAAGAGTTAGGAAGGGCTAGTAGATGGCTTAATGCATACCAAAGAACAGGGTAAGAAAATGACTGAGCCAAGGTGGTTTGATAGAGGGTGCTCCCTAGCCCAAAAAAATGTAAGAACTGCCCTCAAACAGAAGCCTCGAGACACCCAATGGGTTATGCACTGTAGACTAACTTACAAGCAGGCAGTTAGGCGTCGCAAAAATGGAGGATAGTTAATAGCCATTGCTTTCAAGACGGAAACAGCCCACAGAGTGCTTCTAATGTACTCCCTGAACAGTGGGTGGAACACTCTAGAGGCCTTTATAATAGAGGGACCACTGAGGCCCAGGAGCACAATGTGAACGGGGGGGGGGGGTGGAGGGGGGGGGGGAGAAAGTTGCGCTAAAAATCACGCTAAAGGAGATTACGGGTGGTATAAAGGGTCTGACTGGAAATAAGGCTCCCGGCCCGGATGGGATCCCGCCAGATCTATTTCTGAGTGAGGTGGATCTGTGGGGCCCAGTTTTCACAAGAGTGATTAATGTGGCCATAGCCTCAGGGTTACCCCACTCGTGGTCCACGGCCATAATAGTGCCTATTTTCAAAAAGGGGAGCAGGGATAGCCCCCAGTGTTTTCGCCCCATCTCCTTGATAGATGTCACGGCTAAAGTGTTGGGCAGAGCAGTCTTGAATTGCCTGATGAGTTTGGAAGAGGAACACCATATTCTCACTGAAGTACAGTATGGATTTCGGGTTTGCAGATCTACTACCGATCAATGCCTGAATCTATACTTGCTGGTGACAAAATACACGGTGGCCAACAAGGAAAAGGTCTATCTAGCATTTATGGACCTGGCCGCTGCTTTCGAATGTGTGTATAGGGAGAAGTTGTGGGCCATAATGCTCAATTTAGGGGTAGACACTGACCTGATTAGCATCTTGAGAGCCCTACACAGGAACACATCGGCTAAAGTGAGGTACAATTTGGAAGGAGATAACGCCGAGCCTTTCGATTGTACTAGTGGGGTCAGACAGGAGTGTATTCTGGCCCCTTTTTTGTTTTCCTTGTCCATTAATGGTCTAGAACAATCCTTATCTAAACTAAACGTGGACTCACCCAGAATAGGAAGAAGAGCGATCCCTGTCCTGCTCTACGTAGACGATGCGGTCCTGCTGGCACGTACACCACTTGGACTGCAGCGTCTCATTGATGGGTTTGTGGATTTTATGAACAGCTTAGACTTAACTGCAAACCTGTCTAAATCGTATGTTGTGGAAGTGGGCCCAAAAAGTGGGGTACATTTTTTAATTATAAAATAGGTACTTTTAGTTTAGCGAAGGTTCAGTCCTTCTCTTACCTGGAAATTTTATTTGATAAGGGCTTACATTTTAAACCACTGATTGAGGAACGATGTAACAAACTAGTTTCTAGCTCAGGGGCTATAATGAATTTTGGCCTCAGATTGGGGTGATGGTCGCCACAGCAGATGATGGTTTTATACAATTCCATTTGTTACTCAAAAGTGGCTGATGGGGCAGAACTGTGGGGGATGGTGGACGTGTCTAAACTCCAAATTGAGGAAAATAAATATTTGAGAAAGCTTCTCAAAATCCCCCAGTGTGTTTCTTCTCATATTATCCACGATGAATTGGGCTGTGATTTTTTAGCAGATAGGGTGGGAAGTAGGCCACTGATTGCATGGCTAAAGATTTGGGTCACCCCAGAAGTAAGTCTGACGAAACATATAATTATGGACTGTATGGGATTGGAGAAGGGAATGACCATCCCTTGGCTCAAGTACGTTAAGGAATGCTTGTATAGCATCGGGTGTGTGGACCTGTTTCTGACACTGTCCTGTATAACAAAACAGGACCTGGCTAGAGTAAAGAAGATGTTTTTCACAAATAAAGCCACTGCACGAGAAGTTAGGGTTTGTAACAAACAATCAGTGAAGGTACATGCTCTCGTAAGGTCCTGTGTAGGAATGGAGCCCTATCTAGCTCTTGTACACAATGCCCATGATAGATTTTTATTAACGCGTTTTAGGCTCAGCTTTTTATACCATCAGCTAGCAGAGCCAGCAAGTTTTACAAATTTAGTTGAGTCAAAGGGTCTCTGCGGCTGCGATCAACGATCTCCGCAGGACACCCTACATTTTGCATTGCTATGCCCATTTTATTTAATGCCCAGGCATCGTTTTTTAATAAGATTACTTAAAAAGGCCAATTTTAGACATGCGACAGAAGCTCTCTTACATTTACAAATGGCCCGAGATCATCTGACTTTATTTGCTGTGACAAACTTTTTAAGACAATCAGTTAAATTGAGGGATACGAGAGGAATTTGCTGACCAAACCCCTCCACTCTGACAGAATGAAGGTGGGGCGAGCATCTTTACTATATGTGAACTGTGTACTTAACAGGTCTTGTTTCTCTCCCGATGTAATTATCCTTGTTTTTAAAATTGTACAGATCTGTCATTTCTTAATGTACTTTTATGGTGTTAACTGAAAATGCCGAATAAAGAATCAAATACAATACAATACAATCAATCAGAGTCTTATAAAGCGCAACTACTCGCCTGTGTGGGTCTCAAGGTGCTGAGTAGGGGGTGTGGGGATTGCTGGGTCTGTGGATCAGTAGAAGAACCAGGTTTGAGGCCCTTCCTGAATTGAGGCAGCAATTGTGTTGACCTGAGGTGCAGAGGCAGGGAGTTACAAGGTTGAAGAAGTATCTTCCTCCAGCCGTGGTCTTGCGGATCTGTGGGACGGTGGCCAGGGCCAGTTGGGAGGAGCGGAGATGTATGGTGGGTGTGTAGAAGGAGGGGCACTGGTTGAGGTACGTAGGTTTGGCGTTGTGGAGGGCTTTGTTGGCGTGTGTGAGAAGCTAGCAGGTGATTCTCTTGTTGACTGGTAGCCATTGAAGGTCTCTCATGTGGCCTGTGATGTGGTTACAGCGTGGGATGTTCAGGATGAGTATGGCGGAGGATTTCTGGACGGTCTGGTGTTTTTTGGGGAGTTTCTGGGTGGTATGGGCGTAGAGTTTGTTGCCTTAGTAGAGTCTACTGCTAACAAGTGCATGGGTAACCCTTTACCTGGACTCTTTGCGCTAACACCTTGTGTGTATTTTGAGTTATATACTATGTGTATAGTACATGTGTGGTAGTAAGACTCTGCATTTGTATTTACTAAAGCCAGTAGGATCCATTTTGAGTGTCCATGGTTTGGCGTGGCACAAGATGGAGGATGAGGACTTCTTCCCCAGGCAGTGAAAGTGTATTGCCTGCGCTCCAGTGGCTGGAGCGTGGAAACCAGACCCTGAAGTAAAGGGGATGGAGAGGACTTTCTTTAGAACCTCTATTTATCCTCTGTTATGAAGCTGGTGCTGATTTAGTTCTTCCTGAATACTTAAATTGGTGGTGGATGGTACGCTGATGGGTGGGACTGCAGTTTCTGTTCAAGGTGAGGAAGTTTCTAGGTCAGGTCTGCCCTTTTGCCTGTCCTGGATTACTGGTTCCGAAAGGGTGATGCAAGTCAGCCCCACTGCTACATGCTTCGAGAAGCATCCTTTAACACAAACGCTTTCTACAGAGAACTATAAAGCAAAAGAAAGTGCCTAAACTGATACAACTAGTCACAAGTAATTTAAACTCAACTAGGAAGAAATCGCATTTCCGCCCGAGATTTTGTTAATTAATAGCGGTTTATTTATTCAATTTTTAAGAAAATTTTTTTTCCACATTTTTACATGTTATATACAATAGGACACTACACCATTAAACTAAACACTATTTTGACACTATAGATACTCATTCATACTAATCAGACATATCACAGTCATTCAAAAGTACATACATCCATTCATACACAATCTAGAAAAAGGAAAAAGAAAAACAGAGGTTGCTCAATAAATCAATACATAAGGTATAATACATAAATGCATATCAACCTGGAACAAAGTACACTTGAAATGGACATAAAATAAATTATTCGATGAAAAACTTTTATATCAATGTGTACAAAACTCGAGTGCAGTATTTGTCAACACTTGGGTTTTAGAGAACAGAGCAACACTTAATACAAGGGCCTACGCGTTTCGAATCCCAATCGAAGTCAGAAAGGGGATTCTCCTCAGCCAATGTGGGCCAATGGAATATCTGGAAAACATAAAAATGATCTCTAAGTGAAGAAATTCATGGGTGACTCTATGAAACTGAATGAGTGAACCACCACCAACTCGAACAGCTTACCCCACTGGTCTACAAGGCGACTTGGAAGGTGTAGTGGAGCAGAGGTATCTGCAGGGGAAGGGAATACTTGAATGAGGGGATGAAGGTCATCAACCCAACCAAAAAAAGTTTGTCATGAAGAAAGGAAAAAAATTTTTTGGGTACCTGTCTAATGAGGCTGAGAATCAGCAAACATGAACTGAATCTATATGGCAGGCGCAGCCAAAGTCTTTTCGTGGAGACGGTCTCACTAAAAAGTGAAAAGTACAAATGAAAATAGCTAATGCCCATCCTGCTACGGAATACAAAAGTCTAAGGTCATGAAGATTTTTCACAAGTGTCTTACCAAGCTGTGTCGTCAAGGGGTCCGTTGTGAATATACGGTTCCAAGAAGGTCGGGGACAAAAGGTTCCTCGTCTAATTTAATTGAAAAGTCCTACAAGACCAAGAAGGAGTTGCTTGTAAACCCATTAAAAATTAATGGGCAGATATAATCACATAACATTCACAACGTGCCAATCTAATTACACACTCTATAAAACACCGCGTATATGACAAAAGCGGGGTTAATTACCAGCACTGTGGCAGACACTTGGCTTAGTGAGGGGACGGGAATGTGGACCCGTGAGTTGTCATCACAGGGGGATGTAAATCCTAAATGCAAAAAGGCAAAAGGATTTTTTAATCATCACGCTACAATTGTGGGGAGAAAACAGAACTGCGGCTGCTAATAACAGTTCTTACCTCATGAAGAATGATCGCGCGCCGCAAATAGGGGGCCGACGTGTCGTTTGGGCGTCTGGGCAGAACTGATCTCTCGCGCATGCGCAGATCGGCTGGTGTCTGTCTCAGAAATAGACAGGCGGGCTGAAGGAACACTAATCGCCCGCGCTTGCGCTTCACAAACATGAAAAGGGGTGGAATTGAAATGTTTGTTGCTACACCTAACGGTGCTAGCGGTGTGAAGAACCCTACACGGGCATAAAGGGGAAGGTGCTGCTTAACAATATTTTGGCAAAAAATGTGAGGCACCTTCACACACAAAAAGAGTGGTCAGAAATTCGCAAAAAACGTTCAGATAATCGCAATGCACAGGGCCATGTCATTTTTAAAGTTTATAAATCTGACAATTCATTTAGGCCTATAACGGCCGTATTAAACTTGACAATAAGGAGCGCTTCCCTTTTGGAGAGTCTAGCATCCCAGTCACCTCCTCGGGGATCGCGCTCAACCCTGGAAATGATAGTCCATTTTAGATCTTTGATTTGGTGACTCAATCTGTTCCAATGATTGACCAGGGGTGCTGTTTCTACTCGATTTTTTTGTCTGGATTTGTGCTGTGAAATTCTTTGCCGGACCTCCTGATTCGTTTTACCGATATACAAGAGTCCGCAGGGGCAAAGAATGCCATAGACAACGTATCTTGACTTGCAATTACTGAATGTCTCGTGTTTCCACGAGACACCTTTATGCTGAAATAGAGAACCCTCTATGGTCGTCTCGCAACACAGACAGGTCCCGCATTTATGGTGTCCTGTGATGGGATTGAGACCCAACATTTGTCGAATGGAAGGGGGGCTTCCCTCACAATTGCTGCTCTCACCACGTAGTTGGCTATGCTCTTTTCTTTTTTAAAAGCAAAAAGTGGCGGTTTATTGAGGCCCTCATCTAGATTTTTGACTAGGTGCCAATTTTGGTTTATTACTTTTTTTAGCTGGTTGGCATTGGGGCAGAATGTCGTGACACACACCTGTCGTTTTAACTACGGTTTGCTGCGTCGTTCAAGGAGCGTTTCCCTGGGGGTCCAACGTGCCCTTTTCATGCAATTTGATACCAGTTTTTTTGGGTACCCACGGTCGCACAGTTTAGTCATCAAATTTGTGGCATGGAACTTGTAGTCCTCATTAGTTGTGCAATTTCTTCGTATCCGAAGAAATTGCCCTAGTGGGAGATTCTCTCTTAGACTCCTCCGGTGGTTGCTAGAGAATAAGAGGGCTTTATTCCGATCCGTTGGTTTAACAAAAAGGGAAATGGATAATTTGCCTTCGGTTGGAAAAACTACCACATCCAAGAAGGATATTTTTTCTTTCGACAGTATCATGCTAAACTTGATGTCTGCAGTACGTGCGTTCAGCCAGTCATAAAAGCATCTCAGTTCCTCTTCCCCACCTTTCCACACCATAAAAACATCATCGAGAGGAGGAGCTTGGCGGGCATCCGAGATGGCCGCTTGAGCACAGCGCTCTCCGGACCCTCGCCGCTCCCGACATTTTATCCTGGCTGAATCCTGATTTCTTGCAAGAATTCGTGTAGGGGACGTTTGGCTGATTACCCTGGCACTTTTCAGAAATCGATTTGGATCTCGTATTCCTGAGATATGGTGCTCTGAACTTTTGGGCTCCGCCCTTGAGGTGCGCCCGGGACGGGGTGCGGTACTGTAGCCGTCCTGCAATTGAACAACAACGGCAGGAGATCTGGCCTTGTGGGTCCCCCCTTCCTAAGTTTCGGTTTCGATTCCGTTCCGACTTGGGCCACGGACGTGGATGTCGTGTTGCGACTGAGACTTGGAGGCAGATCGGCTGTTGGGCTTTCATGTGATCTATTTGCTGGCTTGGCGACCTCTACCCGAGTTGTACCCCCTTTTTATGTACTTTTGATCCTGTATTTTGGGTGTCGGGCCCGTCGAACCTGCTGGCTTGTCCTGTGACGCATCTTCAAAATGGCGGGCAGAGGGGACAGAGAGACGCGCAAGACAAAAACACCTCTGCGCGGAGCTCCAGTTCAATCAAATGTCATGGACCGTTATACCCATTCTAAGGGGTCCCCCGGAGCTGCCCTGCCTGGTTCTAGTATAGCGTCCGAACGAATTTTGGAAGAGTCGGCGGAGCCCTCCCTACAGGATATCATGGGCGCCATCTCGGACGTGAGGGAATCCATCGGCCTGCAGTACGAGGCCTTGGCCCACAAACTTGACACCGTGGCTATTGAGGTGAATCTGATTCGTGCTGATCTCGGCAAGACGAATGAGAGGGTACAATCGCTGGATATTAAATCCTCTAGCCTTACGAATGACGTTTCGGAGCTCCAAACAGAGATTGGAAATCTCCGTCGGGGGAACGACTTCATGACCCGTCGCCTGGAGGACTTTGAAAATAGGGCGCGTCGCTGCAATGTTCGCCTGGTTGGTGTACCGGAAAACCCTGAACCCCACTCGGTGGATCTCCTGGTTGAGGATCTGGTCTTGAATCATTTGGCCCCTTCTGGTCTCACAAAATTTTTCACGGTGGAACGTGCACATCGTGTTCCAGGGGGCAAAGTCAAGCCGGGAGCCCCGCCGAGACCCATTGTAGCGAAGCTTTTTCATTATAGAGACCGGGACGCTATCCTGCAGGCCTCGCGGGTGAAGGGCCCGGTGGCCTTTGAGAATGCTACGGTGAACTTTTACCCGGACTTTTCCCAACAGGTTCAGAGACAACGTATGGAGTTTCGTGGTGCCAAGAAACGTCTCCGGGATCGGGGCCTACGTTACGCCATGCTCTTTCCCACTAGACTCCGGGTTGAATACAATGAACGTACCCTTTTCTTTGATCGGCCAGATGCTGTTAATGACTGGCTGGACTCATTGCCTGACCGTCCTCCTGAGACAGATTCCGCCGCTCACCCTGGTGGTGCCGAAGGTGGTGTGGAGATCTAACTGTTCGGCTCTTATGTCTTATTTTGAATACATTCTCAGGAGTGTTGGCCGGCGTCCCTCTACATTGTGATCACTCTGTCTTTCGTTTGTTATTTTTGTTCTTGCTGAGGTCGGGGGGTGGATGGAACGGAGACCTTTCCTCCTCCGGGGTCTTTGTGTAGAATAGGGGTTCTTGGGCGACAGGCACACTGCAGGTTGGGGTGGCTCTTTAGCTTTTTGCAGGGGTGCAGGGTGGGGGGTGTTTCTCTTCAGTTTGGGGGTGGGGGGTTGGGAAGTTTTTTCTTTTCTGTGTGTTGTTTTCAAGGCGAGTTGCTCCTGTGTTTGCTGCTGTTTCTGATGTCTAGCTCATGGACGGGGGGTCTTGGCTCGGGCGGTTGGGATGGGGGGTAGAGGGTTGAAATTTCTTTCCTGGAACGTTAATGGCCTGGGAGATCGTATTAAGCGCAGTGTGGTCTTAAAATGTATACGACGTTTGTCACCGGATATTGTTTTCATGCAAGAAACCCATTTGATTGGTAATGTTTGTTATGCAATGAATAGATGGGGCTACCGCCTTGTGGCGCACTCGGGGTTTACCTCCGGATCTAGGGGTGTGGGTATTCTTGTTCGAACCTCCCTCCCCCTGGCTATCGATGAGGTGATTCATGATGACCGTGGGAGATATACTGTCCTGGTGGGTAGATATGAAGGCCGCACCCTATCTCTCTTCAATGTTTATGTTCCCCCGGGTTTGCAGGCCTCTACTTTTACTGACTTGGGCCGTGTTTTGTTAGATCTCCCTGATAGCACTCTCTTCCTTGCCGGTGACTTTAATTCGGTGCTTTCCGGCCTTCACGATCGCCATCCCCCTAGAGATACCCCGCAGGCTCAGCAGTGGTTGGGTGGGTTTTTAGATACCTTTGGCCTTGTGGACTGCTGGCGACTGTTGCATCCTACTCAGCTCCAATACACCTTCCATTCTGGGGCCCATGGCAGTCTGTCCCGGCTGGATTATTTCCTGATGCCCGCAGCCCAATCATCGGCGGTTCGCGAGATTTTACATTTGCCGAGGGGTATTTCTGATCACTCGCCGCTCTGGCTTCGTTTTGAGGTTGGGGTAGAGGCGGCGGGCCGAGTGGCTCCCATTAACCCTTGGTATCTTTCCTCCCCTGAGACTCGTACCCTCTTGCTCAAGTCCATGGATGCATATTTCCTGGAAAATGAGGGGTCGGTCTCTTCGGCTGTGTCCCTGTGGGAGGCCTTTAAAACTGTGATTCGTGGTCAGGCCCTTTCCTTGATTGTTGAAGCTAAGAGGGCAGGGAGGAAGGAGGTGGTGGACCTTGAGGGGGAGATCTCTGCTTTGGAAGACGAGTTGGAATCTGGTGTCACGCCTGAGAAACTCCATGCCCTGGGTCTAAAACAGTTTGCATATAAATCTCTGGTCACTGACGCTGCAAAGGTGATGTTTCGTGAACAGCAGGGCAGACTGTACGATGTGGGTGACAAGGCGGGCAAACTCCTAGCGTGGTTGGACAAGAAAGAAAGAGTTAATCGTGTGGTGCCCGTGATTCAGTCTGCGAGTGGTGAGAATGTGATTGATCCGACCGCCATTGTTGATCGTTTCGCGGAATATTTCCGTGTGGTATATGCTCCCGTGTCTGTGAGGGATGTTGCTGACTCCCGCCTTCTTCTGCGTGATATCTCTTTGCCTTGTGTCACCGACTTGGACCGTCTTGCTTTGGACTCCCCTTTTACGAATGACGAGATAGCCAATGCAGTTCGATCGCTCCGTTCGGGCAAAGCACTGGGCCCGAACGGTTTGCCTATTGAGTTGTACAAATTACGCCCCGATAAGGTGGCGCCGTATCTCCGCGCCATGTTTCTAGAATCTCGTGAGCGGAACATACTTCCTTATGATCAGCGTCTGGCGACAATCGTCGTCATTCCCAAAGAGGGTAAACCGCGTGACCTCTGTTCCTCGTATAGGCCCATATCCCTATTAAATGTTGAACCTAAGGTGTTGGCTAAACTTTTGGCGACCCGTCTCCTTTCGGTTCTTGGGGAGTTGGTCCATCCGGATCAATCTGGCTTTATCCCGCATCGCAACACTGCTCTGAATCTACGTCGCCTTCACGGCGCGCTTGCGAGGGCGGGGCTTTTGACTGAACCGGCCATTTTGGCGTCCCTGGATGCCTCGATGGCCTTTGATACTGTGGAGTGGCCCTATTTATGGGCAACACTTGAGAAATTTGGATTCGGGTGCGAGTTTATTAGCTGGGTTAGGCTGTTGTACGCGGAACCTCTGGCGCAAGTTGTGGTGAACGGTAGAGTGTCGGCCCCCTTCTCCTTGGGCAGGGGTACCCGTCAGGGTTGCCCCTTGTCCCCTCTTTTGTTCGCGCTCGCTCTTGAACCGTTGGCGGCCTGGCTCCGTTGGGAACCGTCCCTTAAAGGTATTCGTTGGGCCCCGGACTTCGAAGACCGCGTCTCGCTTTATGCGGACGACATCCTCTTGTATCTTACTTCTCCTCGCAAGTCTTTATCTGTTTTATTTGACGTTCTTGCGTCCTTTGGCGCTAACTCAGGCCTCGTCATCAACTGGTCTAAATCCTGTGTATACGTTTTATCTGGTATCTTGCCTCCGTTGCCGAGTAGGCTTCCTCTTCAGGTGGTCCGGGATGGTTTCAAATACTTGGGGGTTTTCGTTACCTTGGATCCGTCCCTTCGTTTTGATCGTAATCTCCTTCCCCCGTTGCTTAGGCTCCGTTTGGACGTTGCCCGCTGGCGCAAACTTCCCCTGTCTCCACTGGGTCGGGCGGCCCTGTTTAAGATGATGTCACTACCGCGGTTTCTCTACGCTCTCCAGAATTATTATGATCCTATCCCCAAGACCTACTTTCGGGAGATTGAGAGCCTTCAGAGGCAACTTATTTGGGATGGGCGACCGCGCATTGCTCTCGCGAAACTTTCTATCCCGTGGTACGATGGGGGCATGGCGCTCCCCGATATTAAGAGATACCACTGGGCTTCCCATCTGTCCGCCATTAATCACGCTATGTTCTCTCCGGGTCGTAATCCGGCGTTTGAGATGGATAAACTTCAGCTTCCGGGAGGTGACTTTAATAGAGTGCTCTATTCTCGCTCCGCTGGGCGCCATCTTGTGGGACCTACTTTGACTGCTTTGACAGTGTGGCGTGCTGCGAATGTGAGCCTGGGCTGGGAGGATCGCTTGACGTTGGCGACGCCGCTTTATGCTTCGGAACGTCTGGGCGGTCTTTGGTCTTCCAAGGGTTTTGACCGTTGGGACTTGATTGGGATCTCTAAAGTGGGGGATGTATATTCTAAGGGTTCTGTGCGCCCGTTTCAGGCCCTCCAGGCTGACTACGGCCTGAGTAGTCGGGAATTCTTTCGTTATTTACAGGTCAGGCACGCTTTGGTTTCGGTGTTTGCTCCTGGTGAGATTCCGCCTGACTCTTCCCCACTTGAAGACCGTATCCTTGACGAACATCTTCCTGATAGCACTATCTCCCTGATCTATAAAAAGTTGATTAACAATCGGACTGACTTATTGGCCCGACTTCGGGAACTGTGGATGGGAGATGGGTTGGAACTTGATGATGAGGATTGGCAATCGGCCCTCTCCTCTCCGAAGGAGGTGGCTATACCGGCTCGATTCCGTTTGGTCCAATTGAAGATCCTTCATCGGGTGTACGTGACGGGACCGCGACTGATGGTGATGGGCTTTTCCTCCGATGGACTGTGTAAGCGTGGATGTGGTTTGCGTGCTACTTTCCTGCATATTCTTTGGGAGTGCCCGATGGTGGCTGCTTATTGGGTGGCCGTGCTTGATCTGATGACTGTGGTGACAGGGATATCCTTGCGACCGGAACCTCGTCGCTGTCTTTTGAATGTTTGGGAGCCCACGGACTATTCGGTGGCACAGACTAGATGGGCCACCCTGGGCTATATGATTGCGAAGCGAGATATTGCGCAACTCTGGGGGGCCTCCAGGCCCCCTGCCCTCTCGCAATGGGAGGATAATATGGATTGGTCCATGTTCCGTGAGAAAACTGTCTATGTGGCCAGGGGTAGACCCAGGGCATGGGTGAAGGTGTGGGGTCAATGGAACGAATACCGTGGCGACATTTGTACTCCTCCCCTTGTGGACACTATCGAGATTACCCTATCTCCTTAGGCTAGCGTTCCCGGAATCTTCATATAGGGACTGGGCTGGTGTCTCCGGCTCTTCCCCTCTTCTTCTTCCTGCTCTCTGCCCCCCTCCCCCCCCCCCCACTCCATACTCCTTAGTGCTTAGGATATTACTACTGCGCCTCCGCTGCTGTCCCCCCCTTGCGTCCCTTGGGCTGACCTTCAGTGATACACTCTCGCCTTTCTGTGTGTTTGTTCTTTCATATATATAAAACCTGTTTTGGTCCTGTATATAATGTGGAGTAAGCATTGTTGATTGACGGTTACCTCTGCGGGCATATGTGATATGTGTCTACTCCTTTTTAGCGGCTGGCCCGTGTGGTTGTAGGCCCATCCTTGTACATTTCTGCTTGCTCAAATAAAGGTTTTTAAAAAAAAAAAATAAAAAAAAAAAAAAAAATAAAAACATCATCGATGGAAGCGTAGCCACACTCCAATGTGATCTTTAAAGGGGTTGTTGTTATATACATAAGTGTCCTCATAGAGTGACATGAAAAGGACTGCCAGTTCTGGAGCGAAAGGACAGCCCATCGCCACCCCTTTTACTTGAAAGTAAAAATCTTTTCCAAAGCAAAAATAATTCTTTTTAAGTGCAAAAGAAGCGAGGTCAATCAGGAATTTTGTTGGCACCTGTACAGGTCTTGATCTCAGTTCCAGGAAGTGGGTGAGCACAGCCACCGCTTCATCCTGGGGGATCTGGGTGTAGAGCGAAGTAACATCCAGGGTCACCAGGATGTCACTGCCCTCACTAAACTCTATTGTTTCAAGTTTATTGATAAAATCTGTAGTGTCCTGCAGATATGATGTAACAAGGGTCATGAATTGTTTCAGAAACACGTCGACATATTTGGCAACTGGTTCGAGCAGGGAGTCGCATCCTGCCACGATTGGTCTCCCGGGGGGTTTGTTTTGGTCCTTATGTACCTTTGGTAGAATATAAAAAAGAGGTACTTTTGGGTGTTTATTTTGTAAAAAATCCAGCACTTTGGGACCTACAAAACCTTCTTCATAACCATCTTTAATGATAGCGAAGAGTTGATGCTGTAGTTCTAACGTGGGGTCTTTCCCGATTTTGCGATAGCATGCCTGATCATTCAATTGCCTAAGCACTTCATTGTTGTAGTCTACAGAGAACAGCATGACAAAAATTCAAGGAACACACACCCACTGACCCTTTGGCCTGGTTGAAGCCATAATTGCCTTGCTGTAGGACTTAAAAGAAATTAGAGGCTGTATGAGCCGAAGTGCCTGTGATTCACTTACATGACCTGGTTGAGCTACTTTTGCAAGGGAGGCTGCTTGTGCTGAACATGCTGGCAGTGCCCGACCTCCCCATTGACCGCCACAGAACCAACATGCGGGTCCTGAGGGCCTCCCCTCCGCCTGTAGTCAGAACACAGAGACTGCGACACACTGACTCTAGCGAGAGGACTTGAGTGTTTCTGCCCAGATCAACGGGGAGAATGTGAACCTACTGCGCATCTGAACCTGTGGTGAACGTAATCTGCACCTGTGCTTAATTCATGCCTTTGCCAAAGACTACTAAATACTATAACTCATAGGGTTCCCCTAAACGAGAGATAGGTGGAGGGGCGTGTAGCGTCCACAGGGAATGTAATAAAGGTTACAAACCTGTATTTGGAAATTTGAATCGTGTAGTATTTAGTTTTGCTGTTTGATTAAAAATACTTTATTTACAAAAAAGGCAATCAATGAGTTGGACATTGTTATTGTATCTCTTGGTTGATGGGTGACTTGTGAGCTTGTGTACCCCCAAACATTTTAGGGTTGTACTTGACCTAGTTTGCAGAGCTGTATTAGGATGGACCCCAGTACACTTGTGGTACCTCAGGCGCAAGCATTGGGACCTGGAAGATCCTGTCTGCCCTTTGATCCATCTCCTCCCCCGAGCGTGGTCTGATAATGATAAGAGGGGTGCGTACATGCTCTACGTTGAAGGACTTTTCTTGGGGAGCTCTTTGTACAACCTTTTTTGGGTGGAGGGGTGAGTGTTATATAGAGATTTATATACCGCGAACTCGACCCAAAGATATCATGTATCCGAGCGCTTTACATGAGCATCACTTGCGTTGCAGACAGACGCATTGATTTTGTTAGGGGCCGGAGATCAAGTGATTTGCCCAGAATCACAGGATGTTGAGCTGTCGTTGCCGAGACTCGAACCCGGTTCCCCAGCTTCGAGGTGGACGTCTCTAGCCGTTAGGCCACATCCTCTCATTGCAGATAATTAAAAAATAGTTTAAAGTAGGTTTTCCCTGTCCTTGAGGGTCGTGATAAGAGACATTCCACTAATCTCCATTTGCGTTACCACTTGGCTCCCAGAGTCCCGATTCTGGGCTCTGTTTCCACTCCTCGGCCTACAGTGGCTGAACTAATGTTCAGGATCAGTTCTTTGAATTGCTACAATAGTCAATGACAGCTACAGAGGCGTGATAGGAACATGGTGTTCCAAATGCGCCATCCTTGCCGCATGTTCAGCGGAAAACCGGTTAGCACGTCACCGATTGAACTTGTTTATTTCTACTAAAAATACATTTTGTTTCTGTTGTTGTTGCCCCAATGCTACATATTTTAAACTTTTCTTTTGAATATTGAATTGAATATTTTTGTAGATTTTGTGTTGTAAACAAATGTACTTTGTGATTCTTTTTCGAGCACCATGGGATAGGAAGTTACATTTCTTAAGAATGGAGGCTGTTTCTAGCCCATAATGTTTCTGTATGTTAGATTCACAATTTCCGCAGTTGTAGAATTGTTAATTTCCTGAGGTCGATAAAAGGAAAATAATTTTTGGGTGAGATTAGTAGCACCTTTTAGTATGAAACATTTAGTTGAAAGCCTATTTAAAACATCGTCGAGAATCGTGAACACAACTACCCGAACTATTCACATGACAGTACCGAAAACTGGCCACTAGATGTCAGCATTGTAGTTTAACACGGGAAAGAATTTACCTACGGAGTCCTTTAGGAGTAATCCAGTAAATGCAACAATTCTTGAAAATAAGCCGCCCACTTGAACTAAGAATCATGAGGTGTAATGTGTCGCATCGCACATCATATCCAAATAATGAAAAGCAGATCTTCGAAGATGAATGCTTCTTTGTCATAAAATGGCATTCCACTTCATCTTAAGTCCCAGCCTAGAATGCAGGCTGTACCTTCCAACAAACCCCGTATATGTCCAGAACATAGAATGCTAGACAATGCCATCACACATACCCAAGGAATGCGCTGCACGTGCCCCTGAATACATGTTAATACCAACTAACCCCGAATACCACAGAATGTTATTTAGATTGGTGACACCATTGCCTGGTTTTACGATTTCGATTAAAATGGTTCACTTAATTTAGAGGTGTCCCCTTCATACGTTTTATTTTGATATTCGTATTACCCCATTGAGACGTCTCGTCGTTGTCTTCAAAGCACGGTGCACGTTGAATATAATGGTACATTTCAAATTGGGCCAGGTTTGAACGTGTAAAGCTATGATGTATAGATATTGTGCAAAATATTGGCGAATGCGTGCATTTGTGTATGCTTCAGGCATGTTATGTGAAATTGTGGAGTGCGGCTAAACACCCATGATGGTATCCCAAGCCGTGAGTAGAGGAGGCCTGAAGGGGGAGGAGGAGCTCACGCCTGTTTCGACTGGAAGAGACATTTCTTGAGGCTTCTTCGGATGCCCTTCGGGGAGGTTCTGTGGTGTTTCGAGGGGTCGTTCCCGGTCTTGGCTGCGAGGTATGAGAAGGCGTGTCCTTCTCTTCTGGTCGTAATAATGCTGTGGGAGATGTGCTCTTACCTAGGACACGGATCAAAGGTGTCTGGTGGGTTGGTAGAAGTTGAGGCAATAGTTGAGGTAAGCTAGACTGGAGTTATATCGAGTTTTCTAGGTGTGGGTGAGAAGCTTGAACTTCGATCTTTCCTGGACTGAGAGCCAGTGGAGAACGTTGAGGTGTGGAGAGATGTGGTTATTTTGCGGTATGTTCAGGATGTCTGGCGATGGCATTCTGGGTGGTTTGGAGTCGTCGTAGAACATGGGCTGTGATTCTGATGTAGAGGGCATTTCCATAATCAAGTCTTCGTGTGATTAGAGGCTGGGTGACCGTTCAGCTGGTGTTCAGTGGGGTTGTATGTTCTTACTTCGCATTCCGTTGCAACGCATGCCTTTACCACGCATGCGTTACAACGGAATGGTATTTCTACGCACTAGCTTTTCCTCTAATTCTTGCGTGGTGACGTCATACGTCGTTAAGAGAAAGCGGAAGTTTTTTTCCGTTTTCTCTTAAACAACGCTGTTTGCCTGCATATCCCGACGTGACTTCTGGTGAGTTTTTTTTGGGGGGAGACCCCCCAAGCCCCCTTTTTTTAGTTTTAACCTTTACCACATATGCCTTTACTACATACCTCGTAGTAAAGGTATGCGTGGTAAAGGCTATTGTGGTAACCACGCATGCGTTGTACTGCATGCGTGGTTAAGGTATCCGTGGAAACGGCCGCGTTGTAGTGGCCGTTTCCCGTTCAGTGGGACCCACTTAAAAATCTTGTGGGGCATTCGCAGGATGTGGAAGCATGATGAGACGGCTTTGATCGGTCTGTTCATGAAGAGGTTGGTGTCCAGGATGATCCTGATGTTCCTTGCATGGTCCACAGGTGTGAGTGGGGATTGAGGTTGGAGAACACACATGTGGCGTCCCAGGGGGAGTCGTTGTTTCCGCAGGTTAGGTCTTCAGTTTTATCTGTGTTGAGCTGGAGGCAGTTGTTTTTCATTCAATCAACGACAGTGCTCATTCATTTGGCGAAGTGTGCTTTGGCATTGCTGGTTGAGTATGTAAGGTAGAGGATGAGCTGTGTGTCGTTGGTGTAGGATACTTGATGCTGTGGGCTCTGATGATGTCCGGGACAGGCATCATGTAGACGTTGACAAGTGTTGGGCTTAGCGACAATACTTGAGGGACTCTGCAGATGCGTTTGTTGGCTGTAGGGGTGTGGGGGGGGGGGGAAGGGGGAGTCTAACTTGTTGAGTTCTGTCCTTGAAGAAGAAAGATGTGCACTTGAAGGCTGGTCTGCAGATGCCATGTGCTTAAACTTTAGACTGTATCGAAAGCTTGGGGGGGTCGAGGGGGATAAATGCAGCCGTTTCTCCTTGGTCGAGGATGCTTCTGATGTCCTCGGTGGCTGCAATGAGAGCTGTCTCTGTGCTGTGGTTGGTGTGAAAGCCTGATTGAGAGCTGTCTAGGAGTTGATGGAGTTTTAGGGATCTACAGGGCATTGTTTTTTTTGGTAATATCATGGAACTCAAGAGTTAAAACTGTCCCATCAGACTATAAACATGCCCAGCCACTGACTTGTGAGACCAGCTCTTTTGGCACTGCCTGGCTGCCCTTTAGGCCAGTGTCCGACTCTGTGCAGACTCCCCAGCTAGACTTCGTCGCCCTGCCCTAGTCTTGGGAGTTCCAATATTTTAATAAGGGGCTGCAATATTTGTGATCTCGCCTGGGTCAGTTCTTGCTGGGTTTTGAAGTTCACATTACTTCTTCGCTGTTATAGGGTTCGCAAAGTTACCAAAACAGAGTGAGTCACTTTTATTTTATAAATATTTGGCCTCTTCAGTGTTCGTGAAGTCCAGACAGTTTCCAGCGTTGCTGTCTTGGCAGTTTGTGTTTCTGTCTTCACAAAACGTTTCGTTTGAAATGTCAGGCGGAGTAGCAGAGTGGGGTGGGGTGCGTCTGGATGCCGATTTATGATGCTGTCCCAGCGTAGGACGGATCAGGTTTTTATTGCCGTGACCGTAGCGTGCTTTAACTGCTTTGCCACCCAGTTTCCATGAATGGAATGCTCATGGGGTGAGCAAAGTTGTTGAATAGAAGTCAGAGTCAAGGTAAGGTACGATGTAGAAGTTTATTAAATCAGCCCCACACCTACGGGCGGTGCGTCGGTCAGTTAGTTAGAATCATTATGACAGTTGAGGGCAGGGGAGGGCGGAACCAGGACAGTGCGGGATGGGGGGAACCAATCAGGAGGGCGGGGGACAATGGATGCTCTCGCGCAGGAGAGCTGGTAGGCACCACTTGCCAAAGGTTGCAGGGGGGGGAAACAGAACTAGGTTACAACACATCTTCCTCTCTTGAGGGTTTTGACAGGTAGGCCCACTGTGTGGCATAAGGAACTTAGGTGATAAGTGATCTAGTTAACATTAGTCACGAACCAGTCTTAATAACATTAACATTAGTCACAAACCAGTCTTAATAACATTGACATTAGTCACAAACCGGTCTTTATAACAATTAGAATTGTGGGTGGTTCTCCCTGATGTTCTCTTGGCTGCAGGGGCATGAGGAACACTCACTGTGTCATAATGGGATTCCATGTACATATAAGAGAGTATCACATTCAGGAGAGCCTAAACATCTACTAGTTATCATCAGCACAGGACTCTCGGTGACATTGTAACTTAAGAGGTTAATACGTTCTGCAAAAGTCAAAGCAGTGACCGGTCCAACCTCCCACTAGGATGAACGACACTCATTAGTGGATGTTGCTGAGACCTTGGATTACCAGAACACATCATCTCCTGTGACGACAACAAGCGCCCCTTGAGCACCCTGGAGATCGTCATGTGGTAAGAATAGCATTGACATGTGGCCTACTTCAGTATCCACTGCATTGCGTCTCTACACTGCGACCTGCCACCTTTCCGATGTCATCATCTGTATTTGTATTTGACCAACTTCTTGCTTCATTTCCTTGGTTTGGGACATTATCAAAGCCACTATCCCTTTTCACCTCAGGCCATTCAGCTACATTGGTACTAGCCTCAACTGGACTGTATGACTCATGTTTCTTTAGGTTCTCATCGAGCGCATCCATCCTCCCTGATGCAACTTTATTTGTAGGATATGGACAGAGATTTGGAGCTTCCCTGCTCTTATCCGACAGCATACCAGAATTCAACCATTCTGAATAATTTGCCTTGTGTCTAGTCTTCAAGTATTCGAAATTCATACAATCCCCATACACATCTCCTGTGTTTGATATGAGTCCTGCGAATGCAGCACTTTGCCGCACAGCCTGGAAATTGAAAGGGTTACTCTCGTGTTTTCTTTCTGATCGTTCATTTTTCCCAGAATTCTCATCAGTTTCTTTTTTCTTCCTTCTAGCAGTTTCCTCCTTGTCAACTAGGCTGATAGATGGTGGCGTTCTTTCATTCTCCATTTCGCACTTTGTCACTTGTATGCTTTTGCCAAGCGCCTGATCATCTAGGTGTTCATTCCAATATTGATCAAGAGACATTCTCAATTTCCTCTGATCATTCCACCCGAGCATGGAGAGTTGGTTATCAGCAATGTATATGACACTCCTAGTGCTACATGCATTGTAACATAAATCCATCACTTTGTACCCTATCAATATAATGTCTTCACCCGTGAACGATTTCAGGGATACATTGGCCACCTTCAAATCGAACCCATGTATTTTTGCAAATTTCTCACTCCACATGCTCGCGCTGATAACTGTGTAGAGTGACCCTGAATCTGCGATGATTTTAATTTTTATTCCTCCTACTTTGATGTACATATCTTTTGCATCCATATATATTTATTCCAATACTTTCACCTTTATATGTCCCAGTATCTCCGTTTCTTCCGTCCAATGTTCCTAACCAAGGGTTTCAAGAACTAGGACGCAAGTATTTTTTTACTGCTCTGTTTGTTTTAGGATGCACCTAGACATAGATGATGTAGTTTCTCTTATCAAATTTCGAATACACACACACAAGCAGATCTTGGTATTAACTTGTTTAAAGGATACAGATTTCTCATCACAGACAATTCTTGAAGTGTTGCTGGTAAATTCCACAAGGGGTACTAACCATTAATTTGCAGTACCACTTGATGTCGATATTGCTCGGAATTATTGTGTACATGAAGCTTATGCAATTATTATGAAATAGAATATTGCAGTGTGTGAGGAGGAAATTGCGGCAGTTCATGAAGTGTCACCAGGTGGAGTAGATTACCTTTCGCGTTTACCCTCTATTCACATTGGGGGAGGGTTAGGTCTAGGAAGGGGGGTAACACGATCCATGTAATTGCAGCAGAAACGTGTGTTATTTCGGTTGGTGTTACCCCTCTAGAACTTTCACGTTATGCTTGTAGTATTAGTAGCTTTTTGTATTTAATTGGTGCACAGTTCGCAATCACAACGTTGGCAGGATTGAACACTGACTCATGGGAGGCGTGAGTGGGACGCCCTTGTTTACTTATTGCTCGAAATGGCCTCCAGCGCTGCGTTCCAGTGACGTCACACGCAGTTGAGCATGCGCAGATTGGCCTGAGGAAGAAGCGCGAAAACAGCTGACTGGAATTTGCCTCAGGGAATATGCGCATGAAGCGAAGGTTCGGCCGACAGAGAAAACTTCATCGATGACTGTGGTCCAACTTAGGCATCCACAACTCGAGACACTCAAATCTCGGCACCAGAAGTTGACACCAGCAGGTTCTTACACCGCAGAGGATCAGCACACACCTCCGGCCTCAGTGAGTGATGTCTTCATCATTATTCCACCACAGAATGTCCATTTTAATTCATAAGCGGGAAGGCTTCACAAGGTATGACCCTTTTTTCAATAGGACAGTTACAACTTACGGATTTGCGCCGCACCTCACTTTCACCGAAATGCACTTCACTTTAACGTAAGACGCTGCTCATTTGACAAGCGCTGCACTGATTTTCAGTCTTGTGGAGAACTTTGCACACTAACTCCTTTCAACGCTTATCAACTGGCAATTCTCTATCTTTAACACAGCGTTGTCTCGTTTGGCTTGGGTTTGCGCTGTATGTAAAGAAGATCTCACTACACACGCTAACGCGCAGCTTAAATCACCACCACCCGGCTGCCCAGGCTCACCTCCAAGACTTGTTCAGGATCCAGTGTTCAACCGCTTCGGGTCTAGCGTTTTTTCCTTTGCTTTACTAGCTCCACCAAAGCGCCCAGAGTTTCATTAGTAATCACCGGTTACATTTACTTTTTAGAAAATCCACGGTTCATTTATCACTGTCACTATTCAATTAACTTGCCGAGATTGATGGAGGCTGCTCAGTTTCCTCACTGTACTTCACGGCTCACCACTCACTGGTAGCATAAATCTGCTATGAGTCCATGGATGAATTCACATTCGACCCACTCAAAAGTCGATGCCTAATTACACGTTCGACTCACTCAAAAGTCGACCTGCCGACTAGTAAATATCAAGCCAGTTCTTCCCTGAACCAGCTGCAGCACCGAGCCCTTAGAAGAGGTTGCTTGCGCAGAGTCCTTATCTCGAGACTTATTCCGTCAGTTTCACAAGAACGCTCGAGTTTCAAATGGTTTCAATCTGCTAAGCGTCGCATTCGACTTACTCACAAGTCGATGGTCTGTTTCACGCACGACTCACTCAAAAGTCGGCAGTGGGTTCGCGGTGAGGGGCTGGGGTCCTCGTCGCCACTGTTGAATAGAAGTCAGAGTCAAGGTAAGGTACGATGTAGAAGTTTATTAAATCAGCCCCACACCTACGGGCGGTGCGTCGGTCAGTTAGTTAGAATCATTATGACAGTTGAGGGCAGGGGAGGGCGGAACCAGGACAGTGCGGGATGGGGGGAACCAATCAGGAGGGCGGGGGACAATGGATGCTCTCGCGCAGGAGAGCTGGTAGGCACCACTTGCCAAAGGTTGCAGGGGGGGGAAACAGAACTAGGTTACAACAAAAGTGTACTTTTCCTCCACCAGGGGGCAGTAGGGATTCAGATTCGGATAGTTCTCATTCTGGCAATAGTTTTACCTCCCATAATATATCTTTTCAAAATCTGTACATGATCAAATCGCAAATTGGACGGAGGGACAGATGCACTGCGGATGGACGTGGAACCTTCATCATATAGGGGTTTCTCAATGCTAGCGTGGCCAAGTTAAATGTGTGTGACCCCTTTGCTTAGGGGAAATTATCTGATAAAATATGATCCTTTGGGTAGCACAGATAAAGATAGATGCCATACGGCTGTACCGTGTGTGAATATATTTAGAGACGCTTCGTCGGTGAACGCTCCTGCACTATGTTCAACCTTTAGTCTGGAAACACTTTTACTTTTCATGCCGGATTTTAAAAAGAAGACACCTCCCTGTTATGTATGTTGGATTAGATCATTATCGAGACTATCAATAAACTAAACCGTAGTTGTCAGATACACACCTTTTAATTTGCTGGAGTGGAATGCTGGTCTCTGCTCTGCCATAGATTGTGAAGCATCACGAACAGAACGAACTGGGTGAATATATGAGACATTTGAAAGGAAGACCTATACTTTCGATATAGTCATATATATCTAATGTATATTGTAGATGCTCTTTCATGGTCCCCTTTAGTTTGCCCTTGTGCTGTGGTTTATACCGGTGAATATCTATCTATCTATCTATCTATCTATCTATCTATCTATCTATCTATCTATCTATCTATCTATCTATCTATCTATCTATCTATCTATCTATCTATCTATCTATCCAGGTAATTCCAAATAGCTGTTCTACTGCATGTAAGCTCCCTTTTTATTTATAATAACCTCACATCAGTCCTTTAATCTTTCCATTCTTGTACCCTGTATCTTCCTTAGTCAGCAGGAGGTGAACCACATACAGCTGCCAATGATTCGTGTAGTCTGCTTGAGGTTTCATATGCAGAAAAGGATTATTTATTTATTTAAAAGGTTTTACATAGCGCTACCGGACCCAAGAGTATCAGAGCGCTTTACAGGATACTTTACACATCATGAAAAAGAAACTCAGTAAACGGCAAATTGTTAACATAGGCTAGGCGATAAAGTCATCCAAGTGTAAAAGGAAAAGAAAGAGTAAATTCAGAGATCAGGTAAAGGAGAAGAGGGCTGTTTAAAAAGTAAATAGGGGGGTTAAGTAGTTAGTTAGAGGGAGAAAGAAGGAAAGCGAGAGTAGGAAAGGTAGTGGAAGGGAGGGAGAGAGTGGAGAACTGCAATGAGTAAATGGACAGATAGTTCAATAGGATTAAGGACCCCAATATTTGTTGAGAAGCAGCAGCTTGAGGTTTTTCTTCAAAAGGGGGTAGGAAGGGTTGCAGCAAAGGCCTTTGGAAAGAGAATTCCAAATAGATGGGGCATTACCTGAGAATGAACATGATTGAGTCTTTTTCTTTTTGGTCTGAGGGGGGATTAGGACAAGGCGTCAGTGCTCCTCAAAGATCTAGTGCATCCTGCTTTTTGGAGTTTGTCAGAAAGATACGAGGGGGTGTTTTGGTAAAGGGCTTTGTGAGTGATACACGCAATCTTGTAGGTGGATTTGCCTTCGATTGGGAGCCATTTGAGATTTTTGAGGATCGGGGAGATGTGATCATAACGCTTACCGTCAGAGATAAGCCTGGCCGCCAGGTTGAGAACAGATTTAATCGGGGCAAGATGGATTTTGGGGGTGCCATCAAGGGTGGCGTTGCCATAGTCAATTCTGGAAAATCACAAAGTGACCAGAGGCAAATCTAGTAAGCAGGTCTTGGAACACCAATGGACGCCTGGTCACCTGCCCTGGCCAGAAACTCCCTTGTGGCGCAAGTAATCTGTGTAACAGCCACAGATGCATCCATGTAGGTTTCTGGTTCAAGCCAAGATGTCTCCTGACCCATCTTTCACAGAAGAATGCTAATTATCCTGCCTCCTCATCACAAGAAACTTATCCTTTGAGATCTTTGTCCCTAAGCTGCCTCATCCACAGCAAATGCTTGGCTGGTGATTGGAGTAAGACCTGTCAAACCCTCAGTATTGTTCCAGAGAACCAACATACACTCTCTTTCAGCACAGGATACTAAACAGTTAACCATCCCACCTGCTGAACTTGTGGCTGATGCTGAAAAGACTTCACACTGTTGATTATAAAAGGGTTTAGTTATCATCAAAAATATATTGCTTGAGCAGCTGTCAGGAGTGATTTGTACTATCCATGAATTTTAGTGGTAAGCTTGCAAATTAAGTTTTACGCTCCCCAAGCTTTGTTGCTGAGCATTCTGGCTATCTTTTTACTGCGAAAGTTTGACCTCACCAGTCGATCACAAAAACCCCACACACATTACAAATAGAATGCGAGCCGTAACAGCAATACCATGAAACGCCTTGCAGGAGGCACTTTATAGAAAGCCATTTGTCTGAAGTGCCAATAAATGGAAGTCAATTTTTACTCAATTAACTTTTGTCATTATCTTGACTCTGAAGTTTTTCCTTCAGGTGCTCTTGTTTGGGGACGGACTGCTAAGGAGTAAGGTAAATGAAGCGATTGGTTTACGTTTTTATGTTTTTGAAACTTCTGGATTTTTTCACCATGGAGTACTGGATTCTGTTGCTGGACCTTTCCCAGGGAGATTTAATCTTAGGATGGAAAAGCTCTTCACGTTCCAGTCGAAACTACTGAGAATGTACTAATTCTGAGCTGCACCTTCATTGTCCTAAGTCTTTTGTGCAGTCTGCTGGTCCTTGATCACACCGTGGGCATTCATCGTCATCTCTTTTCCCCCACCGATGTAATTTCGCAGGGGTGATATAAAGGTCGTACACTGTGTAATAGTGCTGAGCTTTCAAGTTAGCTGCGAGAAACGTCCCTTTGGCCAGAGCTAGTGAGTTCTACACATCCGAATTGGTGTCTCCTATTTTAGTTACCCATTTGCTTTCTACTGCCTCGAGGTCGTATCGAAGGGTATCTATCCGGATCTTATAAAAGTTTTTAATTTTTTCTAACGGTAAAAGTATAGTTTCTATTAGCAGGTTCTTTCCTAGAGAGATTCTTTCTTTATTTGATCTTATTTAAAAAACAGGTGATCTATCTATATTTAAGGTATGTTCCGGCCACAATGCCAAAACTTTGCTGCATCTCTAAAAATGACAGCTGTTGTTCATTAAAGTAGATATCTCCCAGCCTCAATATGCCTTTTTCCTCCTACTGCTTGGCCAGATTATAGTACATAAATGCAGGAAAGAGAGGGGATCTCCACAATGGCGCATTATCTGTTATAGTTCTATATCCTCATAAGCTCTATCATTCTTTTCATATACACCAGACTGCAATTATAATGTTACTTTTTTTTTCTTGTAATAGCTAGGCTCTAGTTGGCGTAGTAGTACTCCTTGTGCTTTCCTGCCTATTGCCAGCTCATAGATGAGGGGGTTCTATATTCATAGCCTGCTGGCTGTTACCCACCCCAGGTATGATCATTCTGGCCATTTGTTGTAGGAAAGTTGCATAGTAATAAAATCTGAGATTAGGGACAGACCATCCACCTCGGTCTTGTGGTAGCGCTAAAAACTTAAGGGAGCACTGGATTTTTGAGTATTTCCAGACAAAATTACTAAAAATGCCATCTACTTTTTTTTAAGAATGAATCTTCTATTACTAATGCAATTGATCTAAACAAGTAGAGGACCTTTGGGAGCATGACCATTTTAAGAATATTACATCTGCCTATAAGAGTTAAGTGTAATCTATCTAGGTTACGGAAGTCTGTGCTAATCTTGTCTATCATAGGAGTCATATTTATATTCCAGATTTCTTCTAGCTTACTGCTGATTTTAATACCTAGATAGGTTACTTCATCGAGCCTTCGAGAGTCATTACACGGGGTGTTGGAGTTACAAAGGATCTGCGTTTTCCCTGCGTTTAATAGATAGCCAGACTTAAGACCATATTCGTGAGCTAAGTTCTGACTTTGACAAATTGCGTTTACTGGCTCAGTGGTGACTACTGCCAAGTCATCGGCGTAAGCCATGATCTTTGTTTCTGATCCATTCCTCCTGACTGGTGTAATTGCTTGATCTTGTAATATTTGTTCTATAAAGATGTCAAAATACAGGGCAAATAGAATTGGGGAACACGGGCAGCCTTGCCCCTCTTGCGATATCTATCGATTTTGATTCCTGCCCCATGATGTTTAACCTGGCGTAAGGCCTGTGGTACATTGCTTTAATTGCTGTCATGCAGCCAGACCCAAATCCTCTCTGTATCATGGTTGTCCATAAATATTGCCATGAAACCTGATCAAATGCCTTTCCGGCATCCAGGAGGATCATAGCCAACCCTTCACTCGCTGTCTCAGTTATGTCAAACAGAGCGATAGCACGTCTGATATGGTCCGTAGTGCTTCTTGATGGTATGAAGCTGTGCTGCCATGGTGAAACGAGGCCGGCTATGATCCCCCTAGTCGTGACGCAAATTTTTTTGAATAAAGCTTGGCGTCTGTGTTCATCAAGAATATGGACCTGTATGAAGCAGGGGTGTCAGCTGGTTTCCCTTTTTTCAAAAACACCACTATATCTGCTCCCAGCCAGGAATCTGGGGGTATCCCACTATGTTGTATACCAAGATATAGATCTAGGAGTATCGGGGTAAAACGTTTTTGTTTGTCTTTAAGTCCCCCAATATTAACAGAGCAAATAGTTATTCTACCCATCTGGGTCATTTAGTTTGTTTAAAAGCTCTTTCTTGTTTAAGGTTATTTTCTTGCTCCCTTTTGTTATGTCCTCTCCATTTATTTGTTTCTCCACCCTGTGCCCAGCCCCCCACCCCTCCTCCTCTGCTTTCCAACCCTTTCCTCTGCCCACCCCTCATCCCCGTGCCCTTGAGCCCCGCCACCACCGCTTCCCCTGTAAAAAGGCATCCAGACTGAGAAGTCTGTTTTGATGAGTGCTGCCCCCCAACCCGGTATTAGTTTTACGACAACTAGATTTCTCGACACCTAAGAGCGGAGTTAGGAAGAAAAAAAAAGGAAAAATAAAAGGGAAGTTCCCAGCACATTCTCCTCCATCCCCTAACCCTCCCCAAGCATACTAAAAAAAACAAAAAAAAATCTTCCCGCTAGAGTGTTATTGATTACTCTTTGTGTTGGGAGGAGAGAGGAACAGAGAGAGAGAGGTAAAAATCTTGACAGATTCACATATTCAGTCACTAAACAAAGGTCTATTTTTTATAGTAAAAACACAACATATTTATGTTGTCTATTTATGGAAAGCTATCTGTTGAAACTGTTCTTTTGCACTGTTTTTAACTGTTGAGCGTGGCAGACAAGAATAAATCGTAGTCTGATCACGCTTCAATTTTAAATCTAATACTCAAAACATCCTTGGGCTCCTCCATCAATAGGGTGGAGTTGAAGCCTTATTCAAGGAGACCCAGATGATGAAGCATGTCACCTGGGACGGTGAGTGATGGGAATCCAGGCGACCATTGACCCTGCCTGCAGGTAGGTCGCCCCCCTAGCCACCACGCGGTCCTCCCCGTGCTGTGTGCTGTTGCGCTGTTGAGACGCTCTGTCCACTACTCGCTCTGACCACGACTGCTCCTCCTGGGAACTTGTGCCATTCTTCCTTATTGTCTATCTCCCTGCATTTGCCTTCTGTATCCATTATTGTAACTTGTGCCGTTTTCTGTTGTTTTTTCCCCTCATTTGCCTTGTGTACATCTGTGCCTGCTCTCCCCTTCGCCGTCTGTACCCTCGGTATGGTACCCATTGTGTCCCTTTGCCTTCTGTTACCCTGGTGACCCTGTGATTGTTGCCCCCTCCCTCCCCCTTTTCCTTCTGTGCCCCCCCGCTTCCCGCTTCGCCCTTGCTTCCCGCCGCTGCTCCCTGCGGCCCTACCCCCCCGCCGTTCCCATTCGATCCCCTCTCCCGCCTCCCAGCTGCTCCTCCCTCCCTCAGCCCCTCATATGGAGGCCGCCTGGTGGTAAAGGGAGCGACCATTGACCCTGCCTGCAGGTAGGTCGCCCCCCCCTAGCCACCACGCGGTCCTCCCCGTGCTGTGCACTGTTGAGACGCTCTGTCCACTACTCGCTCTGACCACGACTGCTCCTCCTGGTAACTTGTGCCGTTCTGCCTTATTGTCTATTTCCCTGCATTTGCCTTCTGTATCCATTATTGTAACTTGTGCCGTTTTCTGTTGTTTTTTCCCCTCATTTGCCCTGTGTACATCTGTGCCTGCTCTCCCCTTCGCCGTCTGTACCCTCGGTCTGGTTCCCATTGTGTCCCTTTGCCTTCTGTTACCCTGGTGACCCTGTGATTGTTGCCCCCTCGCTCCCCCTTTTCCTTCTGTGCCCCCCCGCTTCCCGCCTTGCCCTTGCTTCCCGCCGCTGCTCCCTGCGGCCCCACCCCCCCGCCGTTCCCATTCGCTCCCCTCTCCCGCCTCCCAGCTGCTCCTCCCTCCCTCAGCCCCACATATGGAGGCCGCCCGGCGAGCGCGCAGCGTGAGCGCCGATTGTGCGCCGAAGACGCGCCAAAGGCAAGCCAGTCTACGCCCGTCCGGGCCTGGACCGCGCCCAGCTCCAGGACCCCTAGCCCCCGCCGATGCAAGACTACCCGACGGACCTACGACGCCGCCACCCTCAACGCACTCAATACCGGCCGGAACCCTGCCTGCTACCGAGCCACCCCGAGACGCACCCACGGACCCTTCGCCTGCCAAGCCTGCCGAGTCACCTGCCACCGGACCTGCACCACCACCGCCAAGTCGAGCACCAGCAGCAACCACCTGAAGTGCATCCTGCTCAACACCCGCTCCGTCCACAGGCACGCCGTGGAACTCTGGGACCTGCTCGACGCGACAGCACCGGACGTCGCCTTCCTCACCGAAACCTGGATGAACTCCTCCTCAGCGCCCGACATCGCCATAGCCATCCAGGACGGATACAAGATCACCCGGAAGGACCGCGTCAACCAGACGGGAGGAGGCATCGCCATCATACACAAGAACACCATCCACATCTCGACTAACTCCGACGAAACCTTCACCGCCTCCGAACACCTGCACTTCCAGATACACACCGATCCCAAGACCACACTCCGAGGCACCCTCATCTACAGACCCCCGGGACCACGCACACAATTCAGCGAAGACATCGCAGACTTCATCAGCCCGCACGCCCTTCCCTCCGCCGACTACATCCTCCTAGGAGACCTCAACTTCCACCTGGAGAACAACAACGACAGAAACACCACCGCCCTGCTGGACAACCTCGCCAACCTCGGACTCAAGCAACTGGTGAACACCCCCACCCACTACGCCGGCCACACGCTTGACCCCGTCTTCTCATCCAGCAAACACATCTCCTTCAGCCACGCCACAGGACTCCACTGGACCGACCACAGCTGCGTCCACTTCAGCTTCAGAAGAACTACGACCCACCACCACCCGCAACAGGTTCCCCGCCGGAGCTGGAGCAAGATCACCGCCGAGCAGCTCACCACCTCCCTCAGCCAGAACACTCCCACCAGCACAACGGACCCCAACGAAGCAGCCAGCAACCTCACCAAGTGGCTGACCGCCTGCGCCGATGACCTTGCACCACTAAAGAACCCTCCCTGCAGACCCGGCAGCAAGAAAACCCCCTGGTTCACCGACGAACTCAAGGATTCCAAGAAGAACTGCCGCACCCTCGAGAAAGCCTGGCGGCTCGACCAGACCACAGACAACAGGACCGCCCTCAAGCACGCCACCCGCAAACACCATCAGCTGATCCGCGCCACCAAGAAGTCGGCACTTAAAGAACGACTGGACAACAACGCCCACGACAGCAAGGTACTCTTCAGCATCGTCAAAGAGTTCTCCAACCCCATCTCCGGAAACAACGACATCACTCCCTCGCAAGACCTCTGCAACTTGCTCGCCTCGTTCTTCCACCGCAAGATCGCCGACATACACAACAGCTTCGACGCACACACCACGCACCCTACCACCGAACCAACGCCCGCCACCACCACCCTCTGCAACTGGACCCCGATCAGCACCGAAGACACCACCCGCACGATGAACTCCATCCACTCCGGATCACCAACCGACCCCTGCCCACACCACGTCTTCAACAAAGCCAACGCCATCATCGCACCCCATCTCCGGGACATCATCAACTCCTCCTTCCACACCGCCACCTTCCCGGAGAGCTGGAAGCACGCCGAGCTGACCGCCCTCCTGAAGAAACCAACGGCAGACCCCACCGACCTCAAGAACTACCGTCCCATCTCGCTCCTTCCTTTCCCGGCCAAAGTCATCGAGAAGACCGTCAACAGACAGCTTGCCGCCTTCCTCGAGACGAACGGATCCCTCGACCCCTCGCAGTCCGGGTTTCGGGCCAACCACAGCACCGAGACCGCCCTAATAGCAGCCACCGACGACATCAGAACCCTGATCGACAACGTAGAAACAGCGGCCCTCATCCTCCTGGACCTCTCTGTGGCATTCAACACTGTCTGCCACCGCACCCTAGTGAAGCGCCTCAGCAATGTCAGAATCCAAGAGAAAGCACTGGAGTGGATCATCTCGTTCCTCGCCGGGAGAACCCAGAGAGTCCGCCTCCCCCCGTTCAGATCTAAGGCCACTGAAGTCATCTGCGGAGTACCACAAGGATCTTCACTAAGTCCAACCCTCTTCAACGTCTACATGAGCCCCCTCGCAGCCATCGCACGACAACACAACCTCAACATCATCTCCTACGCCGACGACACCCAGCTGATCCTCTCCCTCACCAACGACCCCACCACCGCCAGAGCCAACCTACACGAAGGGATGAAGGACGTCGCCGTCTGGATGAGGAACAGCCGCCTTAAACTGAACTCTGACAAGACGGAAGTCCTCATCCTGGGATCATCACCCTCCACCTGGGACGACTCCTAGTGGCCCCCGGCCCCGCTCCCAAGCCAACGGACCACGCACGCAACCTGGGCTTCATCCTGGACTCCTCCCTGTCAATGACCAGACAAGTCAACGCCGTCTCTTCCTCGTGCTTCAACACCCTGTGCATGCTCCGCAAAATCTTCAGATGGATCCCCATTGAAACCAGGAAGACCGTCACCCAGGCACTCGTCACCAGCCGACTGGACTACGGGAACACCCTCTACGCCGGAACCACAGCCAAACTTCAAAAAAGACTGCCAACGCATCCAGAACGCCTCCGCACGACTCATACTGGACATCCCCCGACACAGCCACATCACCGGACACCTGAGAGACCTGCACTGGCTCCCCGTCAGCAAGAGAATCACGTTCAGACTCCTCACCCACGCACACAAGGCTCTCCACGACCTGGGCCCCAAGTACCTCAACGACCGCATGACCTTCTACACGCCCACCCGCCAACTACGATCGACCAGCCACGCCCTCGCCACCGTACCACGCATCCGCAGAGCCACCGCCGGAGGAAGATCCTTCTCCTACCTGGCAGCCAAGACTTGGAACTCCCTCCCTCCCCACCCACCTTCGGCGAACCCAAGACCATCTCTCCTTCAGGAAGCAGCTCAAGACCTGGCTGTTCGAGCAGTAACATACCCCTCTCCCCCAGCGCCTTGAGACCCTCCCGGGTGAGTAGCACGCTTTACAAATGCTGTGATTGATTGATTGATTGATTGATTGATTGATTGATTGATCCATACAATTTTTGTATATTTCTTTTTGATTTATTTTGAGAGAGATTCTTGGGCAGCTATAGTATCTGTGTTCCTTACCAATAGACCCCGGGATATATGTTGTGTTTATACGTTTATAGTGGGGCTAAATATCCCGTTGAGTCTTTAAACTTTGGCCTCTGACCCTACCCAAAGTGTAGTGTACTATTTTTTATAGTACCAGGCTTCCAGATATTCCTTAACTTTAATTTCAGATGTAAAAATACACGTATGGTCTCCGTTGATCACTTTCAGGCGTGCTGGATGCAACAGGTATGCTTGTCCCCCCCCCCCCCGATCCTGTATTTGCTTAATCATCTGACGAAGACGCCATTGTCTCTCCACTGTGTAGTGGCAAAAGTCTGGTTGGACAAAGAATGAAAAGTCTCCTCCATTGCACTTTGATATTGGCTTAGCTTTATCGTAGATTGCCTGCCGGAGTTGATAGTTACCAAAATAGACGAGCATCTCCTGGGGCTTTGTGTCAGGCTTCAGCGAGTGCTTAAGGTTGAAGGGAACCTGATGAGCTCTTTGCACCTCCATTGACCATTGCCACCCCTCAAGATCCGGAAAAGCCTTCAATAGCATGTCGACCATATAAGCCCTTGCATCAGACCCTTCCTTTCCCTCTGGTACACCTAGCACCCGCAGATTGTTTAGATGTTGTCGATTTCCATGATCCTCTAGTTTCCATTGTATATCGATTATTGTGCGTCATGTGCATCCGTGGCTGTACGTTCAGCTGCTAAGTCATTCTCTAAAGTCTCTGTTCGAGTTTCCAAAGTGGACAAACGCTCTTTGATGTCTACACATGACTTTGCTACCTTCCTAACGGCCCCTTGAATCTTACGCATAGCCGACTGTGCGTGTCTGCTATCTAGGTGCTTTTCTGCGCGGTGGGAAAGAATGCACTGAAGGACCATGTCCAGCGTAGGGGGTTCTGCGGGTGCTGCGTTATCTTTTCGGGATTGTTGTTATGCAGGTACTAAGTAAATCTGCGCCTCAATGGTCCCATCTCAGGCTTTTTTTTGTGGATTGGAGTGAGTTGTCTTCCTTACTGCTTTACGCACTGTAGTGACAGACTCTTTTTTACCACTTCCAGAGGCCTCCTCGCTAGAGTCTTCCAATAAACCAGATCGTGACTCAGAGCCTGACACAGACTAAACCCCGTCTGAGAGAGAAAAGAAACAGTCCAAATCTTGTTCACTGTGAATTGACAAGGCAGCATGACTTGCCACTGTAGCCTCTATGGGCGGGGAGTTTAACATAGTGATATCCGATATACTGGCCAATGTTTGCCCCGACTGCATTTAGCTTCGTTCCAACTGTGCTGTTATTTAAGTCCAATTGTGAACAAGGAGTGGACACAGTGGAATCAGTGAGGGAAGGCACTAGGGGGGATGAACTGGCTTAATGGGCTGGGTATCTTGGGTTGCATCAGCCGCCACTGTACTAGTCATCGACACAAGTTCTTGTATAACACCAGAGTCCCCATCAGTCTCCCCAGTCTCATCCTCGTCATCTTTGCCTCTCCCCCCTGTACCTACTCATCTCCATGAGCTGGCATCTTCTTTAAACCAGATGTTACACGTATGAGATCCAAGACGGAAGGCTCATTAACAGGAGTCAGTGTAATACGATTTTTCTTTTCTTCTGCCTTATCGCTCCTGGAGCCTACAGCCCCCACTGTTGGTTTTTTCACTCCTCCTTGTCGCGGTTGGGGCTCTGGGTTGGTAGCTTTGCTAGTTGCAGCTAAGCCAGACCTCTTTTTCCCTTTAACCACTGTGGCAGGGATTTTAGGAGTCATGCTTATGCAGTGACACACCGGGGAGCAGCCCAAGCAAAACCAACAGCACTTCCCCTGCTCTCCACTGGCCGTCAGAACTCGCAGAGAAGCAAGGAGTGCTTTATCCAGCTCCGCGCAGCACAAAACAGCCTCCCACTGATTAGAGCCGTCGTGAAGACTCGGGTGAGTAAGAAACTATCTTGCTCCATCCATCTCCGGTGTTCCAGTCCACTTTTTCCCTTCCTCTTTTGTTTAAACTCTTGGCAGAGTTATTGCAGCTTCAGGGAAATATTTGGCGATTTTCATCAGAGAGAATTTGCCTATGATTTATGAGGCTCTTACGGGTTTGTGAATCTCTTAGTGGCGATTATTTGCATGTCGTGTTCATTTTCTGTTCAGTTCCAAATGTCGAGACATGGTTTGGGGGCAGCCGACCGACTGACTCACTCAGTCGCCATCTTGCCTCTTCCCCCAGAAACCCCACTACCACCTCCTTCCATTTAAGCTTCAAGTGAGTCAGGGGAGGTAAAGCCTCTAATGTCATGCGTCTATATAGACACGTCCCTGCTTTGAACGTGCCTGCCGCCATTACCACATACTGGCACCCCATTGACGTCTTTGGCTCAGTGAGACCCTACCCCCAGTGCTTGCGGATGGCCGCGGTAAGTGCTGTATACAGCAGAAAGTCCCCCCCCAGGTAGGTCGTATCTAGTTTGTAAATCATTGAACGGGAGCATATTGCACTCCTCGTAAAGGTATGCGTTGGCAATCATGTGCTGTACAAATACCCAGCCAACCTCCCAAGCAGACCCTTTAGTTTCAAAGTGTTTGCAAACATTTGCAGTGCTATTCTGTTGAGCTCCTCAAACTACTGGAATGAGCAGTGGACTCATTGAAGTTTTTAATTGAAGAAGGGTTCCATGTTCATGAGACCACTATACAATTAGGATTACTTTTGTGTCGCTACCTTGAGCAGTTGTGAACATTGGGTAACGCTCCCCATCACAGTCTTTCCGTCAGCTCCACACATAGGAAGTGCAGCATCAATTGATGGAGAATCTTAGATAGCGGGTGCCACTGGAGAAAGGACAGCAACAACCAATTACTGGCTATAACTGGCCACAGGTTTTGTGGGACTACAATTGCAGTTTCTGAAGCAATCTTAAATATCAGCGTGAGCAGGATGTTTGTGTATTGAAGAGGTAGAACACCTGACCTTGGCCTGAATGCGAGTGCGGGTTGTGGTACTTTGACCTACGTGCTGCGTTCCTGCTTCTCCTCATCTGGGTCTGGCACTATTGCACATGATGATGTTCTCTAAAAATGGATTACAATGTGTCTATACTGCATAATTGCTCGTGGATTTAAACCAGGTCTATTCTAGCATTGCTGAGTGTTCCATATTTGCACTTGCCGATGTAAACACAAAAAAGACTGAGAACCTCTTTATGTTTAAAGGTGCCATTACAGGAAACCTGTTGTACCTAAAAACAGGTACACCTTCTTTCCCCATCTAATATTTGGGCTGCTCTTCCTAGTAATTATTATGTTTTTCAATCTAATAGACTCCTAAATAAAAAAAGGCGGTGGGGTAATAGCTACTATCACTGGGGACTTCTACTATTGGTCTAACAATGAAAATAGGTGTCAGAAATCTATGAGATGTATGGACTTACTGGATAGTTTAAATTTAACAATTGTACAATGCTCCTGCTTAACATCTACGCATTCCATCCAATTGGGAGGGGGGCATTGTGACCCGTGACAGCCTCGCACCTGCGGACGCCTACCCGTGGCACGGGCTACTACAACAGCAGCTTCTGCCTGCAGGTGAATCGGCACAGAATCCTGCCGCGTTAGCTGCGTACCCCACACACACAGGGCAGCGCCCTTCCTACTTAGCCCCTGACTACCTTACCCCGCAGCCTCCTGGAGTCACAACCGCAAACTCCAGCAGCTCCAGCTCCCCAAAGTTCCCCCTTAGTTTCCTCCAGCCCAAAATTTTCCCCCTCTCACCCACCATGGCTGGACCCTGCTTAACCTCTACGGGCGACAACACTTACACCATTGTCTATCCTCCTAATCTCTCCAAAACCGCCGCTAAATCCTTCAAACACTTCTTCCTGAAAAGTCATCCCGAGACCCTGATCTCTGACCTCCGACTCAGCGCGGACAAGGACACTGTTGTCAATTACTTATCTTCTACTCAAGAAAAACATCTCTTTGGCGCAATGCCATCTCGAAGCTCCTCTACTAAGCTTCCTGACCATGCCATCAGAACCGCCACACCCTTAGCCCCTTGCCCGCAATAGAATCCCACTCATAGGGATATTGACACTCTCCACCGCAGAGCCATCGATCTAACCCAGAGCATCCACAACTCCATTCTGTACCTAAAAAAAAACCCTGCACCTCACCAAACTCTCCTTCTAGAATCTCATGTTCTAGCAAAACCCTACTCACCCCTGTTCCACCGAACCCCTCCTTCACCCTTTTCCACTATCCCTGAGACACCAGCGCCCTCGCAAGCAGCCCTGCCTGCTCTTGGAGTAGGAAACCCGGGCCCTCCTCCTTTCTTATAAATCTTCCCTTGTTACACCCAGCCTGCTAGAACTCACGGAGGACGAAGTTCTAGACCTCCTCATCAGCTGCGAATCTGCCCTGGATAATGATGAACACGCTATCCGCACGATCGTAATCAACCCCACCAGACCAGTCACCTTCCGCAGCAGAGGAGTTATCCAGTATTATGGGTGTCTTTCATAGATTCACATGCCTGAATCATTCCCCGTCGTCGAGATGGGAGCCCCGGTAATAGAAAATTAATGTCCTATAGACATACATAGAGAAAAATAGGCCTAAGGGCCTTGCCTTAGTAGCCTATCTATATCCTTTTGTAAAAAGGACCAAATTTCCAAAGGTAGCCAATCAGCTACCACCTCCCTCTAGAACCTTCCTGCCAGGAGCCTCAGTCTCTCAGATTTTCTACCGCACGTTGTGCTAGGGAGTCCCCACCTGAGCTCTCCTCAGGTTTCTTCAAATTCTCTACTTTTCTTCAAAAAACTTGGATTATACTTCAACTATGGCTGAACTACAGAAAAAAGGACTCTTCAGAGCTTGTTCTTCTTGTGGCAAGAAGAGACTGCACGTCGACGACAAGCATGAGACTTGCCTCTACTGCCTCTACCCTGACCACACAGTAAAGGACTGCAGGGTATGTAGAACATTCTCTACCAAAACACTTAAGGATAGAGAAGGCAGACTGCTCCTCTGGTTAAACAGACTCAAAACCAGAGATGATGAGGTGCTCTCCTCGGAGGGCAGTGAAATGGCTTCAGTTTCCTCAAAACTGTCCTTAAAAAGGCCAAGGGAGGCTTCCCCTGGCCATCCAGACGTCCCTCACAAAAAGACTACTTCAAAGTCTTCTGAGGCAAGATCTGACACGTCTGTGAAGGATGCTGCAACATTCAGAAAGCCATCGCAGTCCTCGTCGTCTACTTCCATGACATTCTCTTCAAGAAAAACGAACTATGTTTCCACATCGACGACGACAGTCTCGACGACGGTGGCATCGTCAGCTTTGACTTCAACGACGACGACCACCCACTCGTCGACGACGGGTAAGCCAATATCGTCGATTGTACTTATTAAAAAACAGCAATCGTTTGTCAAAACTCCGTCATCACCGTCGACGTCGACAAAACAGAAAACACCGACATCGTCGACGAAAATTCAGTCGACGTCCACCGCATCGTCGACGAAGACACCGACGACGGTAGGAGCACCGCCGACGACAAATGCACCGTCGACGGCTACTACGCCGCCGACAACAAAACTGCCGTCGACGACCACATCGACGACGGCGAAAGTACCGTCGACGACCGCATCGACGACGGCGAAGGCACCGTCGGCGATCGCGTCGACGAAGACATCGTCGACAGCTGCACCGTCGACGACCGCCACGTCGACGACAGCTTCATCGGCGAAGGGACACTCGACGCTTGAAAAACGATCGACGTCGATACCGTCGACGACACCGTCGACGACCTCGTCGACGACGACATCATCGACGCCATGGAAAAAAGCGGAGTTAATTCCATCAAAAAAGGTCACCAAACTCCCTATTACGCCCGAATTGACATCACCCAGTAGGGTTCAATCACTGCTTCCTTCTCACATACTACAAGCTGACGAATCAGATGATGAACAATTCGAACAAGCTACTAGCCCGTCAGATCTCAATGTCAAATGCCAGAGTACTGACGATGACGGAGATGATGTTATTTTTACGGAAGAAACTGTTCGGGCTCAGGTACATACTCAAGTCACTCCAATGATCGTATTGCCGGCTGAGATAGTTAATGATCTTCAATTCCTGATCACAGACTATAAAAAGCGATTCCCAGAATCGTCGGCGACACCTTCACATGACAATTCTCAAGAATCTTCCAAACAGCAAAAATCACCAAGGGCAAGACCAGCACCTTTGGTTATTCCTCAAGACAATGAACAGGTTCACAACATACAATCCTCTGATGATGACGACGAACCTCCTGAGGAAGGTGAGGTTAGAGATGACCTCTCTCAAAACAGAGATGATGAGGATTACGTTGCTCATTCTCCGGCCACACCGGAACCCAGCACATCAGACTCTCCACCAGTGGATATCGGTGGATTCCACAATTTAATAGAGAGAGCGGCCACTAGATTTCACATGGCAATGGAAACAAAAGTAACGGATTGTTTCTTGTATGACTTCAAAGACCCCATAAGGAAGGAGGCACGGTCCATTCCCATAATAGAACATATCTGGGAACAGGGGCTACAACTCATGCAAACTCCTGCATCGGTTTCAATAGTGGTCCCTAGACTGGACAAAAAATATAGAGCTCCGTCAACGGCACCCACTTGTTTTAATTCACATCCAAAACCAGATTCGGTCGTCACTCAAGCCGCCCAGAAGAACTCCAGAAACCCATCCTCGCCACTGTCAGCACCACCAGACAAGGAGGGCAGGAAATTGGATGGCATAGGCAAACGCTTCTCCACAACGTCAGCCATGACGGTCAAAGTGGCCAACGCCATTGCTCTGCTGGGCAGATACAATAGGCAACTATGGGAGGATATTGCTCCATATCTCACACACGTGCCTGACGACTTGAAAAATGAGGTCCAGGCACTCCTTCATGAAGGTCAAATGTCAGCATCAGAAATCATAGATTCAGCTGTCGATGTCGCCAAGACAGGCTTCAGACAGCTTGCAGGCGCCGCAGTTTTGCGCAGACAAGGATGGCTCAAAGCGACGTCCTTCAGGCAAGAGGTACAAACCAAAGTTGTAGATATGCCCTATGACGGACAACAACTATTTGGAGCTAAAATAGATGAAGCCTTGCAGACGATTAAAAAAGACACCGATACTGCAAGGGCCCTCGGGACTTTACAATTCAGAAACCAGTCCTTTCGAGGGCACAGAGGAAGAGGACAATCCACATACAGAGGATCCTATCAAGGCAAATCCACATACTCATATAATCAAAATCGCTCACAATATCCGCAGCGACAGCAACAACAAAGTCGTCAGACCCCCTACGGGAGACAGAACTTCAGGGGCAAATCGCAAAAGAAAACGGCTGGCGGAAGACAATGACCATTTCCCGCAGCCAGTCCCCCCACCATCCTGTCCGCTCAAAATTGGTGGCAAGCTGACACATTTCCTCCAAAATTGGAAAATGATTACGACGGATCGGTGGGTACTACAATTGATTCAACACGGTCACACCTTGGAATTCAACTCCATCCCACCGTTAACCCCTCCTCACAAACATCATCACAAACACCTTCGTATGTTACTGAAGGAAATCTCTTCCATGATAAAAAAGGGAGCAATAGAGCGAGTCCCATCAGCTCAAAAGGGAAAGGGATTTTATTCCCGCTTCTTTTTAATCCAACAGAAAAAGAAGAAATGGAGGCCCATTCTAGATCTCAGGGCGCTCAATGCCTTCCTGAAAAGCCAATCGTTTCGAATGGTGACTATCCAGGAAATCCTAGGCTCCCTGGAGGAAGGGGACTTTGACATCTTTGGACCTGCAAGATGCATATTACCATGTCCCAATACACAGACGACACAAAAAATTCCTACGATTCGAAGTAGCAGGTCTCCACTACCAATTTTGTGTCCTCCCATTTGGCCTCAAATCAGCGCCTCGCATTTTTACAAAGTGCCTGGCTCCTGTGGCAGCTTACCTGAGACAACAGAATCACCAGGTCTTCCCCTACCTGGACGACTGGCTGGTGAAAGCACCGTCTCTCACCGACGCGCAGCTGTCTTCCAACGCCTGTCTCGATATTTTCCGGAACCTAGGTTTGACTCTCAACTTCGAAAAATCTACTTTACAACCCACCAGGATAATAACATTTCTGGGGGCCACTATAAACACCATTTCCTCCAAAGCTTTCCCGTCTCTGGAAAGAAAAACCAAACTGATGACTCTAGCTACCGCAATATCTTCAAAACCAACCATCAAAGTAAGGATTTTCAAATCTCTTCTAGGGATGATGTCTTCCTGCATTCTACTCATCCCTCACTGTCGGCTCAGAATGCGCCCCCTTCAGGAGGCCCTGACCAAACAGTGGACCCAATGTACAGATTCCTTCGAGGATCACATTGTCGTCACTCGACAAATATCCGAGACGCTGGGTTGGTGGATGAAGCTCAAGAACCTATCCAAAGGTCTCACGTTCTTGTTACCAGAGACTCCACACGTCATAACGACGGACGCATCTCTCGAAGGATGGGGTGCAGTCCTTCAAGACTTACAAATCAGCGGCAGATGGTCGGAGCAAGAGAAGGCTCTGCATATCAACCTCCTAGAACTACGTGCAGTCCTTCACTCCCAACAGGCATTCCTCCCTCGCATCAAAAATTCAGCAGTGCTAGTGAGGACGGACAACACGACCACAATGCACTACTTAAACAAGCAGGGAGGGACATGCTCGCTGACGCTGTCTCGCGAATCACAAAAAATTTGGAACTGGCTACTGCTCAACAACTTCACATTAACATCAGAGTATGTCCCAGGAAAAGACAACGTCATAGCAGACGCTCTCAGCAGACAGAGGTCAATGTCCCACGAATGGGAACTGAACCAACAAGTTCTAGACAACATCTTCTCGGCATGGGGAAAACCACAAATAGACCTCTTCGCCACCAAGGAGAACAAAAAATGCCACAGCTTCGCAAGTTGGCATCCCCAACAGGGGTCATTAGGAAATGCATTTTCCATCGCATGGCTCAACGTGTTTGCGTACGCATTTCCGCCATTTCCCCTGATAAGCAGAGTCATCCGGAAGATGAAAATGGAGCATTGCACATTGATTCTCATTGCCCCATACTGGCCGAGACAACATTGGTTCGCGGACCTCCGTCGCCTCTCAGTCCGTCCATCGATCCAACTGCCTCAACATCCCTCTCTACTCTCGATGTCCAAAGGCCAGATACTCCACCCGAATCTGAAATCTCTCAGATTATCGGCTTGGCTCCTGAGTACCGAGAATTCTCTCACCTAAGCATCCCGCAGGAGTGCAAGGAAGTCCTAGCTAAAGCAAGAGCAGTTAGCACGAACAAAACGTATTCCTTGAAATGGAAAAGATTTTGTATTTGGTGTAAAGACAACAATATACACCCTTTCAGGATCACTCCAGAGCAGATACTGCCTTATCTCCTGCATCTGGCCCAAACAGGTCTTGCGCATGCTTCCATCAGGGTACACCTGGCAGCAATCTCACGCTTCACAAGGTCTTCAAAAGGCCCTTCACTATGGTCCAACAGACTGATAAAACAGTTTCTTAAAGGGCTTTACAGATCTTTCCCTAGACCACGACGAATACTACCAACGTGGCATCTGAATATTGTACTCAATCAATTAATGAAACATCCATTTGAACCTATCCATAGGGCTGAAATCAAATACATTTCCTGGAAAACTGCACTTCTTTTAGCTTTAACATCAGCCAGAAGAGTCAGTGAGTTGCAAGCTCTTTCGATACAGGATCCTTTCTTGCAATTTCGAGAGGACAGAGTCATATTGAGAACCAACCCCCGTTTCATTCCTAAAGTCCCCTCGGACTTCCATCTCAATGAACCACTTGTGCTTCGCTCATTCTTCCCGAACCCAGGCACAGTAGCGGAAAGATCTCTTCACTCTTTGGACATTAAGAGATGTCTAAAATTTTACCTGGACAAAACGAAAGCCTTCAGAAAGACCAAACAACTTTTCGTTGCCTTCAGCAGGCCGAGAAAAGGCATGCCACTCTCCAAACAATCCATTTCCAGATGGATATCGGCAACAATTGCATTTTGTCATGACAAAGCCGGACGTCCATTAAATTCCTCAGTCCGAGCACATTCCACGAGAGCTGTGTCCACATCGGCAGCACTATTCGCTGGTGTACCGATTCTGGACATCTGCAGAGCGGCCACCTGGAAATCGCCGCACACCTTTACCAGACACTACTGCCTGGACACGGAACTGATGCAGGATGCAGCTGTGGGCCAAGCTGTACTTCGCCATCTCTTCCAATAAGATGAGCCTTCCTACTTCCCACCGTCCTGCAATGGTATGCACATTTATTTACTTTACTCTTTATATTACTGATGGTATCTAGTCACATGATATGTATTATCTCAGACTGTTATATTCCATCACATATGTGCATAATGTATTGCTTGCTATTCTGATTCAGGCATGTGAATCTATGAAAGACACCCATAATACTGGATAAGAAATGCGTTACTTACCTGTAACAGCAGTTATCCAGTATTGGTTTCCTTCATAGATTCACATGCAACCCTCCCACCTCCCCAGGAAGGACTCATCTCTCACTACAGAGCATATCTTACGTCTACCTAGCTTGGTGCGTACGAAAATCTGAGAGACTGAGGCTCCTGGCAGGAAGGTTCTAGAGGGAGGTGGTAGCTGATTGGCTACCTTTGGAAATTTGGTCCTTTTTACAAAAGGACATAGATAGGCTACTAAGGCAAGGCCCTTAGGCCTATTTTTCTCTATGTATGTCTATAGGACATTACTTTTCTATTACCGGGGCTCCCATCTCGACGACGGGGAATGATTCAGGCATGTGAATCTATGAAAGACACCAATACTGGATAACTGCTGTTACAGGTAAGTAACGCATTTCTTATCAATAGCAACCTTGCGCTAGTACCCATCTCTGCCACTACTCTCGACACTCACCCCGACCCCCCTCTATCCGGTCTCCTAAGTAACTGCTGTATTTTACAGACTGGATTGGCAAATCTCTAAATATTTGGAGACCCTACCGCTTTCTGGATCCCCTCCTACCTCCTTTTATCCCCACTCAATGCACCACAAAATGGCGGTATGCTAATCTAAAGCTGTAACCCACTAATCAACACCAAATTCCCTATCCTGAACTGCAGCCCATAGAGTTGCGCTCCTAGCAGAAGCACTTTCCTCTATCCCTCCTGAGGACAGCTGCACAATCTAATTAACAACTATCGGTGTCTCACTGCCTGGTGAGATAGAATATGCAGGATATCTTTGTTTGTAAGCGCGCACAACACAGAACTCACCAATTGCTCACCTTCAACTTTTTACGTCTCTTTATGAATATGATTGCTCTGTAATTTGTACTGAATAATTAGGCCTCCAAATACTTTTTGTTATCTTTATTTAGTTATGCCCTACCTTCTCTTATTATTCATGCTAATATTCCTTTTTTCTCCCATCACCTTCAACTTTTTACAACTATTTATTAATATGTTTGCTCTGTATTTTGTACTGAATGATTAGGCCTCCTAATACTTTTGTTATCTTTATTTAGTTATGCCCTACCTTATCCTATTATTCATGCTTGTAAATACCTTTATAATTTATTGCCATATTCTTACACTGCTTGCTACCACTTCACCACCTTGACCCTCCAACTTTACAAATCCTCTCTTAGGCCTCCCGCTTCCCATCCACACAGCACGCTTATGTCCTCTCCATTACATCCCACCCCGTCCCCCTTTACATTTCCTTCAGACTACACTATCCCCCAAACTTAAACCTCTCTTCTTCCTTGCCCTGTCACCTCTACAGCCAACTCCACCTCTCAATTGCTGACCTCCTTATATACACTCCCCCTAACGTCCCTCGCTCTCCTGATCTCCCCCTACACACTCCCTTTCCCAACACCACAAGCTATCCACCGTCCCATCCATTCCTTCCCCTAATACCTCCATTTCTAGCCCCTTCCCACCTTACCCCCAACCTGAACCCACCCTTATCCACCCTGAATCCCCTATTATACCACCTCCGACCCTTTGATCTCCCTCCTCGAAACCACCTTCTCACTTTCAGAAATAGACATCGCCCCCTAACCATGGTGCTCACCATAATCATCTCACCATTCCTTTGCCTCAAAACTCTTCCCTTGAGGTCTTGAATCCCCTATCCCCCTTCACACATCCACCTAAGCCCTACGACCGTTACACTCCTCCTACCCCTCCCACTGACCTCTCTCTCTCTATAAACGGCAGACCTCCTGCTACATCCAATACTGAACACCCCTTATCCGCCTCCTCCCCTCCAACCATGTTCCTCTTTCAGTCTCTACGCAACATAGAACGAGACCTCTACGCATTGACGAGAGATCTCACTCATCTCAGAATAGATTTTAAAGCCCATAGCTCCAGAACCAAACTTTGTAGAGCTAACTCCCCTTACCTACGCAAAAAATACATCACCAACTACAAACCATGGAGAACTACTCCTCTCCGTAACCGTATGCATAGACCCCTCTGCTCCTCCAGCCATCTCTCCCCGACAGACCTTACTAACCTATGCAACTCCTACCTTACTAGATGTTCAATCAATAATCCTCCATCACACTACTCGAACATCCCTTTTATACTGGGGACGAACGGAACTCCCCTCTCTCCCGTCTCACCCAGACCCCCCCTCAACTCACCTCCATACACTCTTGCCCATCCCCCAAATGCAACCCTAGACCACTCACATGCATGCTTGTGAATTGTCGATCCGCGGTTCGACATGCCATTGAAATTTCCGAAACTATCCTTACTGAATCCATTGACATCGCATTCCGCACGGAAAGCTGGCTTAATGACTATTCTACTAGCATACTTGACCTACTCTCCCCACCAGGATATTCCATCCTTAGAAAAGATAGACATGACAGAATAGGTGGTGGTCTTGCCAACAAATTCGAATACTGCACCTTTGAATACCTTGAAGCAGAACTCAAATTACAAGGTTAATACCCCATTTGCATACATAATATTTACCACCCTTCTAGAGATCCTCACCCTTTTGTTAATGAATTATCCAATCTTCTGACTCAAGCCTCATTATCCAGCTCTAAAAATCTCTTCCTTGGTTGCCTTAACCTCCATTGGAACAATACTAATGACCCCTCAATCACCCTCCTCTCCAATCTTCTTGAGATCAGTGACCTCAAATAACTATGTCAATACCCTACCCACACCAAAGGAGCCACCCTGGACGCTATCATTACAAATAAAGACCTGACCTTCTTATCCAATATCGTCCCCATCGACTGATCTGACCACCACCTCATACTGTTCGCCGTAGCTTCCCCAACACCACCCCCCCACTAAAATCATTAAACCTAAGAAATGGACCAGAAATCTTAATCTTATCCCCCCTGGTGTACTCAAGTGTAAACTGCATGCTCAACTTTGCCTCATCCCTCCCTCACAAGACGCTAATGAGCTTACTGAACACTTTAACAAAGCAGTCACGGATACCTAAGACCAATTGGCACCGCAGAAACTAAAAAGTCCAAGAAATATCCCTTCCAAATTATGGTTTAACTCCGAGCTCAACAAAGAAAGACGTACACTAAGACAGACTGAAAGAACTTGGAGACAACATCCCTCTCCTTCACACCTGGCTCTCCTCAGATTAGCTATATCGAATTACAAGAAACAAATTTTTTTTTTTTGCCAAAAGTATCCAAAAACCCACCCAACCAACGCTGGGCATGCGGGGTATCCCTGGGGGGATGGCGATCATGAAGGCCAGAAAGCACTGAATTAAAATCACCGGCAAGAAAGAGTACACTATCAGGAAGGTCCAACAAGACACGGCCTAAATCAGTGAAAGTAGCAGTTTGCAAGCCTGGGGGGACATAAACATTAAAGAGGGACAGGGTGCGGCCCTCATATCTACCCACCAGAACAATATATCTCCCACGATCATCCCGAAACACCTCATCTATCGCCAGAGGGAGGGAGTTACGAACAAGGATACCCACACCCCTGGATCCTGAAGTAAACCCCGAGTGTGCCACAAGGCTGTAGCCCCATCTATTCATTGCATTACACACATTCCCAATCAAATGGGTCTCTTGCAGGAAAACAATGTCCGGTGACAAACGTCTTATATATTTCAACACCACACTGCGCTTGATGCGATCTCCCAGGCCATTAACGTTCCAGGAAACAAATTTCAACCCCCTACCCCCCATCCCACCCACCCGAGCCAGGACCCCCCATCCAAGAGCCAGACATCAGAAACATCAATAAAGACAGAAGCAATTCGCCTTGAAAACAACACACAAAAAAATAAGAACTTCCCATCCCCCCTCCCCCAAGCTGAAAGGAAACACCCCCCACCCTGCACCCCTGCAAAAAGCTAAAGAGCCACCCCAACCTGCAGTGTGCCTGTCGCCCCATAACCCCTAGTCTACACAAAGACCCCGGAGGAGGAAAGGTCTCCGTTCCACCCGCCCCCAGATTACAGTAAGAGCAAGAATCAACACACAACAAATAAATAATCACATTGCAGAGGTACGCCGGCCACCACTCCTGGGAACGTATTCAAAACGAGACATCAGAGTCAAACAATCAGATCTCCACACCACCTTCGGCACCACCAGGGTGAGCGGCAGACTCAGTCTCAGGAGGACGGTCAGGCAAGGAGTCCAGCCAGTCATTAACAGCATCCGGTCTATCAAAGAACAGAGTACGCTCATTATACTCGACACGAAGTCTGGTGGGGAAAAGCATAGCATAGCGTAGACCCCGATCTCGAAGACGTCTCTTAGCACCACGAAACTCCATCCGTTGTCTCTGAACCTGTTGGGAGAAGTCCGGGTAGAAGTTCACTGTGGCATTCTCGAAGGCCACCGGGCCCTTCACCCGTGAGGCCTGCAGGATAGCGTCCCGATCCCTATAATGAAACAGTTTAGCCACAATAGGCCTTGGCGGAGCACCCGGCTTAACTTTGCCCCCCGGGACACGATGTGCGCGTTCAACCGTGAAAAATTTGGTAAGCCCGGAGGGGGCAAGATGGTTTAAAATCAGACCCTCAACCAGGAGAACAACGGAGTGGGGTTCAGGGTTTTCCGGTACACCAACCAGGCGAACATTGCAGCGACGTGCCCTGTTTTCAAAATCCTCCAGGCGTCGGGTCATGAAGTCGTTCACCCGACGAAGATTCCCAACCTCTGTCTGGAGCTCCGAGACGTCTTTCGTGAGGCTAGATGATTTAATATCCAATGACTGCACCCTCTCATTCGTCTTGCCGAGATCAGCACGAATTAGATTCACCTCAATGGCCACGGTGTCAAGTTTGTGGGCCAAGGCCTCGTACTGAAGGCCGGTGGATTCCCTCACTCCCGAGATGGCGCCCATGATATCTTGTAGGGAAGGCTCCGCCGACTCTTCCAAAATCCGTTCAGACGCCGTACTGTGGCTAGGTAGGGCAGCTCCGGGGGACCCCTTAGATTGAGTATAACGGTCCATGACGTTCGTCTGAACCGGCGCTCCGCGCAGAGGTGTTTTCGTCTTGCGCGTTTCTCTGTCCCCTCTGCCCGCCATTTTGAGGATGCGTCACGGGACAAGCCACCAGGGTCGACGGGCCAAACACCCAAAACTCAGGATCAAAAGTACACCAAAAAGAAGGGCTCAACTCGGGAGGAGGCCACCAAACCAGCAAGTAGACAAGAGGAAAGCCCCGTGTCCGAACTGTCTCCAAGTCTCAGCCAAGCGCGATACGCACACTCGTGGCACAGGTCGAGAGAGAATCGAAACCGAAACTCAGGAAGGGGGTCTCACAAGGCCAGATCTCCTGCCGTTGTTGTTCAATTCCAGGACGGCCACAGATCTGCACCCCGTCCCGGGCGCACCTCAAGGGCGGAGCCCAAAAGTTCAGACCACCGTAGCTCAGGAGTACGAGATCCAAAGCAAATTCCGAAAAGTGCCAGGGTGATCAGCCAAACGTCCTCTACTTGAATTCTTACAAGAAATCAGGATCTAGTCAGGATAAATCGCCGGGAGCGGCGAGGGTCCGGAGAGCGCTGTGCTCAAGCGGCCATCACGGATGCCCGCCAAGCTCCTCCAAGAAACAAATTTTTAATGAAAAGGCATCCTTTTTCCGAACTCAACTCGAAAGGGCCTAGAACAGACCCAGAGAACTGTTCAAGATTGTTTGTAACCAAACCTCCTCCACACCTCCAGCCCCTATGGCCTCGACAACTAGATGTGATGAAATCGCCCACTTCTCTAAAAAATCACGAAAATAGATCACTCCTTCCTTTCAACTCTGCTCCTAACCACCACCCAATTCTCTCCTGACAACTCCTCAAAAACTCACTCCGTAACCCCCACACCCCTTGATGCCACTTCAAACCCACATTCTACTTCACCTCTCCCTTACCTTTCTGAGCACACTCTCTCTACATCACCTTCCTATAACCCCTCTCCCCACTTACATATAACCACACCTCCTAAAATCAATCTACCTACCCCTCCACTAAAAAACAATGCCTCCTGGCACAACTTCCACCCTGTTACGGAGCATGAAGTCTTTAACATCATTGCCAAACTTAAACCATCCTCCCACACCAAAGACCCCTTACCTTCCAACCTTGTCCAGGACCTTAAACACATCATCACTCCATCCTGGACTTCTATCATCAACACCTCCCTTGCCACGGGTTGCGTCCCTACTTCCCTTTAACTTGGACAAATCACTCCTATTCTCAAAAACCCCTTGGCCAACCCCAATGACCTTAACAATCTCCGCCCCATCTCTAACCTCCCCCCTTCTCTCCAAAGCCCTCGAAAAATGTGTCCTGCTCCAACTAGATAATCACAGTGAAAGTTACAACCTACTAGACCCTCTACAATCAGGTTTCAGGAAAGGTTGCAGCACTGAAACGGCCATGCTTAACATTGTCGATGACATTCACCACTCCCTCGACAATGGTGAGACCTGCTTACTGATCCTCCTTGATCTCTCTGCCGCGTTCGATACAGTCCACCACTCTGCCCTACTTAATGTTCTCAGAGATAGAGTCGGCCTCAATAGTACAACACATCAATGGTTCGTCTCATACCTCCAACACAGATCTCAGCAAATCAAAATGCACAACTGCTTATCTAACCCCACTCCGGTCTCCCTAGGAGTCCCCCATGGCTCTATTCTCTCTCCCTCTCTCTTCAATCTCTTCATGGAACCTCTCACTCTCATTCTAAAACAAGCTGGTATCAACAACACCCTTTCTAATATTCAATCCTGTTTCCAATTAAATCATCTCAAACTTAACCCTCAACTGCTCCCTATCCTTATCCAACTCCATAAAATCCCTGGGTATTTCCATTGATAATAACCTATCTCTCAATGTTCACATCAAAAACTCGGCTCAAGGAGCCCTCCTCACGCTCCGTCATCTTAAGAAAATTAAGCCCTTCATCCCTACTGATAACTTTAAACTTGTTGTCCAATCTCTTGTCCTGTCACGTATTGATTATGGAAACGCCATCCTCACCGGGATCCCCAAGGTCCACCTTGCCTGCTCAAATCTGTGCTCAACCTTGCAGCCAGGCTCAACACAGACTGCAAGCGTTTTGACCATATCTCCCCTGCCCTCAAAACCCTTAAATGGCTCCCCATTGAAGGCAGATCCGCCTACAAAACTGCTTGCATTACACACAAAGTCCTCCGTCAAAATACTCCACCTTATCTGGCCAATAAAATCAGCAAAGCTGGCAGCACACGACCCATGAGAAGCACCAACTCTCTCCTCCTAGCCCCTGCTAGAAAAGAAATGTACTCAGTCCTGCTCCTTTTCCGGCAATGCCCCAAACATCTGGAATGTTCTCCCTAAAGACCTGCGATGCAACCCTTCCTACTCCAGCTTCATAAAAGACCTCAAAATACACCTCCTTAATAAATACTTGGGATCCCTACCAGCGCCCTGAACTCGCCCCTTTCACTTCTCCGGTCCTCCCGTTTTTTCCAACTTTTCCCCTTCCCATTACTCTCTACTGGTTCGGCCCACCTCCCTATTCCCACTTCTCCCATCCTCACCCACCCCCACTCCTCCTACCTAATTTCCTTCCCCCTGTTTCCTCCCTATCTTAAATCTATCCGCCTACACCTTGTTGTCCTTCTTCCCTATCCCTTCCCCATAATGCCCTACGAAATCTGATCTCTCACCTCCCTGTTTTATTTATGTTTATAGCACCTGCTCTCTCTACCAGTGTATTTTATTTTTAGTTTACTCAAGCTGTTCCTAATCTGTTGACATGTTGACTTTATATGCTATTGACTGTTTTATTTTTGTTTTGTTTTATATCGTTGACCACCTTCTTCCTATGTAAAGCGCTCTGATACCTCTGGGTCTAGCCAGCGCTATATAAAACCTCTAAAATAAATAGATAAATAAACAACTGCCATTCAGCAGTAAAACATGCCGGTGATGTCGCTGACCTCAACCTGAGCCAAAAATCGGACTTAGCGATCTTGACCGAATCTTGGCTCAATGAATCCTCATCGCCCTGCCTGGATCTCTAAGATCCACCCAACTACAAGATCGTGAGGCTGGACAGGCAGACTAAGAAAAAGGGGGGAGGCATTGCCTGCATCTACCGATCTAACCTCCGGGTTACTGACCTTCTGGCCGATCCCACAGACTCTTGCGAATACCTTGCACTTTCCATGGGCAGCAACACCACTCGACTGTGCAAACTGCACATCTTTTACCACCCCCCAGGCAAAAATGACGCTTTCAATGACCACCTCATGGGAATCATCACAGCCAAGGTCTCCCCCAACTCTAGACATCTTCCTGGGTGACTTCAAGGACCCCTAGGACCTGCAAATCAGTGGCATTAGAGACTTCCTGGCTGACCAAGCTCTCACCCAAGCGTGTACTCTCCTTACTCACTCGAAAGGCGCCACACTTGACTGGATCATCGCCAAGGAATCACCGATTAAGCTCATCTCTATAGACCCATGCGATTGTTCTGACCACCATGCTATCACCTTCCTCCTACCTGGCACCCACAATACATGGGCTCCACAACCTGTGATTCCCAAACGGTGGGTTAGAGACACCAAGAACCTTGATCTTAGGAAACTGGCTTCTCGCTATGAGACTGACCTCCACCCTACCCCTAAGATCAATTCGGTCAACAACCTCACTGAACACTATTCCAAGACTATATCCAACATTCTTGATGACCTTGCACCGCTGAAATGAAAAAGAACCCAATTCAAAGACAGAAACCCCTGGTTCAACGGATCTCTCAACAATGAGAGGAGATCCCTCCGACAGACAGAACAAAACTGAACACAGCACCCATCAGCAGCCCATCTAAAACTTCTCCGCCAGGCCAGAAATGCCTACAATTGGAAAATCCTCAATTAAACAAAATAATGTTTGAGGCATGTGGGCTGCTAAATTCATATCTTAGCATTAGATCGCCGCCTAGTGTTGGGTCCGGATGATCGCACATTGTTGTCCTGGAAGAGTCTTCGAAGTATCCTGAGATAGGTGGCTCCTCCCCTGGACTACAGTGCGCATGGGCATCGGCTCCATCCCCAGATTGTTTTTTTCCGCCATTGGGTTCGGATGCGGTCTCGACTTCTCTCTGTCGGAACCGAGTAAAACTTACTTTTTAAGGCCAAAAGGCCTTATATTTCATAGCGTCGGTATTGTTTGCGCACGGTCTCGAGTTCTTCCAACTCTTGGAGTCGGATTCAGCGGAGTTTTTCACTCTTCGGACGTCGAGGCCTTCTCATCGCGACACGACCGCAACTTTACAGCATGGAGCGGAGTCCGTTTAAGTACTGTCCGCTCTGTGGGTCTAAGTACCCACATATAGACCTGCACCCGGTCTGTAACAAATGCCTTTCACCGGACCATGACGACGGCAAGTGCAAGGCTTGCGCTCAGTTCCGGTCTAAGAAGACTCTCAAGCTCCGGCGCGCGGTGCGCCTGGAGGCCAGACAAACGGCCCCGGATCAAGAAAACATCTTCGGCGAACAAGAAGAAGATGAACAGGATCATCATCTCCAGATATCCCCACCCGAAACGGAGGTCGAGGCAGATCCGGTGGACGACGACGGAGTCGCGGGTCAAGGCCTTGAATACGTCGACGAGGTAGTGGATGTCGAAGAGATTTATGGGGCCGCGGCAGATAGCTCAGGGGACGAGCTATGCCCCGAAGGTTTAGGAGATCTCGATCGGGTCACGGGATCGCCAGTTGGCCTTACCCAAGACCCCGTGCCGCAAGCCACGGCCCCGCCATCAGGCCCGGCCACGGACGTACTTGCTGAGCAGGCCGGATCGAAATCGAAACCGAAACCGAAACCTACGGTGTCGACTACACCTAAAATGGCCGACCCGAAAACGAAACCGAAACTTATGGACCCGAGCGTACCTAAAATGGCGGCCGGCCAACATAAAACTACGGCACCCGCCGCCGCATCGGCTCCGTCGACCTCCGGTCCGCAGAAGCCCAAGAAGTCGGCCGATTCCACAGGGTCAAAGTCGGCGCAAGAGGAGGGATCCTCTAAAAAGGGTGGTCGGCACGGATCAACCGCGGCGACACCGTCTAAGCACGACAAGGCCAGCGGCACGGCTCCGGTTACGCCTGGGACTCCGTTAGTCGGTCGCGTAGTGGACACGGACTCGACACAGGCGCACGGATCGACAGCTGGCACATCTGCGCATCGATCCAAGGACTCTGGGTCAGCGACAACTGCATCGGCGTCCAAACCTAAGAAAGGCCACCATGATGTCGGATCCGAGGGGAAGGTCAAGACATCCTCGTCGGCGCCAAAAGCCACTGTGAGTGAAGCGTCCCCCATCGCCGCTTCGCTACAGAGAATCAGGGACAAGGCCGCTGCTACGTCGGCTCCGTTGCCATCGCCTCAGGCACCGAAGGACGCTCCGGCAAAGCCGAAGAGTAAGCTTCTTTTCCTTCTGCCGCCGAAAGAGGCTCCGAAGGCTTTTTCCACGAAATCGACGCCAAAGAAGTCGGATTCGTCTACGGCAGGAGCACCTTCAGGTCGAGAACTCGAATCAGAGGACGATTCTGAGCACTTCATCGACGCCAACACAGGCAAATTAACCCTATACAAAAGGAGGATCACTTCAGAGCCTCTGGACTCCTATGTCATCCCACTAAAGAAAAAAAGAGTTCCTCAGGACGCTTCTAACCTCATAGAGCCTATCCAGCCTCCTCCAAGAAGAAGCCCTACTCCCTCACCAGAACAATCTGAGGGTGAGGGATATGATGAAGAGGACCAATACACCTTCCCCATCAATGAACCAGATGCACATCCAGATGCATATGATGACATTGGTGACCAAGGCACCCAGAATGTGGGGCAGGACCCACAACCTTTCAGTGCACGTGCATCCCCAACAGAGGATTCTGCAGGTTTTCATGCACTAATTGAGAGGGCAGCTGCTAATCATGATGTGGATATGCATGCTGACCCGGTTGAAGAAGACTTTCTCTTTGACACCTTTTCAGTCTCTGAGAGGACTGTAAAAACACTGCCTATGCTCAAGGGGGTCCTCAAACATGCGGCGGACATCTTTAAAGAACCCACCAGGGCGAGAGTGGTCAATCCACGTATTGAAAAGAAGTACAGACCAGCACCTGCAGACCCTGCATACATTCGGGGACAGTTGCCGCTGGACTCCCTGGTGGTTGCCAATGCCCGCAAAAGGGCCAACTCCCAAACAACGGGTGAAGCTCCTCCCCCGGATAAGGAGTCCAAAGTGCTAGAGGCAGGGGGCAAAAGAGTAGCTGCACAGGCTGCCAACTTTTGGCGTATTTCTAATACACAAGCACTCTTAGCACGCTACGATAGGGCGCATTACGACACCCTAGAGCAGATTGTACAACACCTGCCTCCAAAGTTTCAAGAGGGCACCAGACTGCTTATAGAGGAAGGGAAACTGATCTCCAACGCAGCCATCAAGTGTGCACTTGACGCCGCAGACACAGCAGCTAGGGCTATCAACACTAGCGTTATGCTGAGACGACAGGCTTGGCTCCGCATATCAGGGTTTAAACCTGATATTCAGACAACCATCCTTAATCAGCCAGTCAATCCTGATAGACTGTTTGGTCCAGATGTTGACACCACCCTCAAAGATAAAAAAGGACACAGAAACTGCTAAGTCCATGGGGGCCCTACAGTCACAACAGTTTCGTGGAAGCAATTTTCGTCGCTCAGGTGCACGTGGAGTCACCAGAGGACAAATGGGTCAACAATCTCAATTCACAAGAGGTGGAGCACAATCCTCGTTCACAAAACAGAACAAGGGAGGTTACAGAAATAACAGCAACAGAGGGCGCGGCAGAGGAAACGACAGCTCCCGCTCCTCTACCCCAAGCAAACAGTGACTCTCTGTCACTGCCCCCCGACCACTTAACACCTGTCGGGGGGAGACTGCAGCAGTTCCTGCCCGTCTGGAGAAACATCACCACAGACAGGTGGGTGCGACAACTAGTCCAGTATGGTTATTGCCTAGAGTTGAAATCCACTCCACCCAACATCCCGCCAAGGCAAAGGCCTATGTCCGCAGAGCACTTGCACTTATTGCAGCAGGAAGTAGTGGTGATGCTGCAAAAAGGCGCAATCGAGCTCGTGCCGGTGGGAGAGGAAGGCACAGGGGTATATTCCCTGTACTTCCTTATTCCGAAGAAGGACGGATCTCTCAGACCCATTCTAGATCTACGTCCCCTCAACCTGTACATACTATCAGAACACTTCCATATGCTTACACTGCAACAGATTCTTCCCTTGTTAAACCAAGGGGACTTCTTAGCAACCTTAGATCTCAAGGATGCTTATTTTCACATTCCACTACACCCGTCCCACAGGAAATACCTCAGGTTGACTATCCAAGGCAAGCATTACCAGTTCAAGGTCCTACCCTTCGGAGTCACCACAGCCCCAAGGGTGTTTACCAAGTGTCTAGCGACAGTAGCAGCGCACCTCAGGAGGCAGAACATTCACGTCTACCCCTACCTAGACGACTGGCTCGTTCAAGCCAAGTCGGAACAACAGTGCGCCGCGGACATGTCGACTACCATTCACCTCCTTCACGATCTAGGCTTCTCGTTGAACTACCCAAAGTCGCATCTTCAGCCGGCACATGTCCGGCAGTTTCTAGGTGCGACGATCAATACCCTGACGGCCATGGCTCAGCCAAACCAAGTCAGAGTAGACAGCATGCAGTCTCTAATCCAAAAGTTCAGACCGCAACACTCACTTCCAGCGAGAGTGTTCATGCAGTTGATTGGCATGATGGCCTCCTGCATCTTCATAGTCCCTCACGCACGTTTACATATGCGTCCGCTCCAGGAGTGCTTAGCAAATCAGTGGACACAGGCTCAGGGACAATTGACAGACCTAGTGTTGGTTACCAGTCGGGCATACGACTCTCTGCATTGGTGGACTCCACACAACCTTTGCAAGGGCCGACTGTTCCAGGAGCCAGTGCCACAGATTATCCTGACAACGGACGCATCTCTCCAGGGATGGGGAGCTCATCTGCTCACTTACACAGTGCAGGGACTATGGACGACGCAGCAACAGAAGATGCACATCAACTATCTGGAACTGATGGCAATCTTCATGGCGCTCAAGTCCTTCATTGTACATCTGTGCAACAAGGTAGTGTTAGTCCGGACGGACAACATGACCGCGATGTACTACATTCAAAAGCAGGGGGGCACCCACTCACCACAGCTGTCTCATCTGGCTCAGGGCATGTGGAAGTGGGCCATTCAGAGGAACATTTTCCTCATGGCAGAACACCTCCCGGGCAAGGACAATCAGATGGCGGATCTGCTCAGCAGATACAGCCATCAAATGCACGAGTGGGAGTTACACCCATCTGTACTCCACCCGTACTTCCAGCAGTGGGGTCATCCGGAGATAGACCTGTTTGCCACAAAAGAAAACGCAAAATGCCAACACTTTGCTGCCAGGTTCCCTCACCCACAGTCGCAGGGCAATGCGATATGGATGAACTGGTCAGGCAAATTTGCGTACGCTTTTCCGCCAGCCCCTCTGATACCGCTGGTCGCAAGAAAGCTAAGGCAGCACGCGATGACTCTCATCCTAGTTGCTCCAACGTGGGCGCGCCAAGCATGGTACACCATGTTCCTCGAACTCTCAGTGGTGCCGCATCAAAGACTGCGCCTAACGCCCAGTCTTTTGACGCAGAACCATGGAGAAATTCAGCATCCAGATCCGCAACAGCTCAACCTGGCAATCTGGCTCCTGAAGTCCTAGAGTTTGGATACCTTAACCTACCTCCGGAATGCATGGACATCATCAAGGAGGCAAGGAAGCCAACTACCAGAGCATGCTATGCTGCGAAATGGAAGCGTTTTGTCATTTACTGTACAGCCAATGACATCAACCCGCTAGATGCATCTATCCCTAACATCATTTGCTATCTGTTGCATCTTTACAAGTGCAATCTAGCGTACACTTCCATTCGGATACATCTATCCGCCATAGCGGCTTATCTTCAAAACAGGCAGCATCTCTCTGTCTTCAGAGTGCCTGCCATTAAAGCTTTCCTTGAAGGTCTGAAACGAGTCATTCCCCCAAGAACACCACCAGCTCCGGTGTGGAACCTCAATGTGGTCCTCACCAGACTGATGGGACTACCTTTTGAGCCGCTGCACTCGTGTGAACTCCAGTTCCTAACGTGGAAAGTAGCTTTCCTAATCGCTATTACGTCGCTAAGGCGTGTTAGTGAGCTGCAAGCGCTCACAATCCAAGAGCCATTCATTCAGATTCATCCAAATAGGGTAGTGCTACGTACTAACCCCAAATTCCTTCCGAAGGTGGTGTCACAGTTTCATCTCAACCAAACTATTGACTTTTTTTTTTATAAAGACTTTATTCAGCACCAAAAGAGAATGTACAGCAAGTTACAACAAACCAGAACAATACGTGTGAGCCAGTGGATGACAGCATACTAAGCAATGGTGAAAAAAAGCAAAGTAGGAGCGAGAAAGTCCTGGCCGGTTCGATCAGTAATACAAAGTGCCGGTTTTTCCAAACATAGGTGAATCATAAAGCCATGAAATGAACAAAGTGCAATAAAAACAAAAAATACACATTATAGCAAAGAAAATGAAAGCAATAAGCAAGCGAGAATCAAGAAGGCAAGCCAGGCAGTACAGTCACAGGGAAGTACATAGAACGTCGTGGTGGACCGGGACGCAGCCCACACATCTAGTTACAGGTCCGCTAGCACAGATCTCCTGCTCATAAAGGAGCGACACTCCACATGTGACAAGCACAACGAGTTGGAACATAGCAGCTCTCATGCCCGCACCCCGCCCCCATCAAGGGTAGAATGCAGTGTAGGGTCCAAATTGGGGAGTGTGACATCTGATGGCGCCTGGCGCGCAGAGGGGCCACTAATAGTCTAACCCACCCCCTCCGGGACAATGGAATGCAGGGACTGGGATTGCGCTTTCTGGGTCAATTTCTCGACATAGCTGCGATATGGCCCCCATATGTCCGTCGGACGGGAAGCTGAGGGAAGCAAGGCAGAAAACTCCACGCTGTTAGTATTGCAGTGGGCAAGGCTTCTCAACCATGCAGCCACCGTCGGGGCGCGACGTGCGCCCCAGAGCAGTGCAACCTCCCTCTTGGCCAGGAGGAAGCACATGGATGCCAGTCTGCGGAGAGGTGGTGGGAAGTTGGCAACATAGCCCAACAAAGCAATTTCGGGGGTGGGATGAAGTGTCATACCTAGTATGTTGCCCAAGACCCGGTGAACTTCTAGCCAATAGGTGTGTATCTTCGGGCATGTCCAAGACAAGTGGGAGAAGTCAGCATGAGGGGAGGTGCACCTGAGACAACTGTGTGGTCTGGCGGCGTCTATTTTATGGGCGAGTGCGGGGGTGTGATACATCCTCCGTAGAAACTTGAAATGGATAAGTTTGTGTCTACTGTTCATGGACACGGTTTTGGTGACAGCGCAGCATGCCTCCCACTGATCATCAGTAATCTGTGTGCCCAAGTCCCTTTCCCACGCAGAGCGCACCGCTGTGTCAAAGGAGGGAAGAGATGTCATGCATAACTTGTAGAGTCGCGACACTACGTGGGCGCTCGTTGGCGTCTGTATGATAAACGTGAGTGCCTGGTCCGCGGGCGGCGACAATGGAAACGTAGGGAATTCAGCGCGCAGCATTGAGCGGAGCCTGGACAGGGTGAACGCATCCATAAATGAGCGGTCTTCGAAGCGGGAGTCTTCCGTCAACGAAAAAACATGTCCCTCAGGGAACAGGTCGCCAACAGTATGTAGTTGAAACTTGGACAGCGTGCGGCCAACTATCGCCTCACCAGTGATGGGGAGCCAGTGAGGGTTGGGGAGGGGGAGCGAAGGCGAGTACAGCCTGTCCACGCGGAGCAGTCTTCGCAGCTTATCCCAGGCCCAGCTCGTTGTGGAGACCGGCTGTATGTCTTGCGGATCACGAGGTATTCCCTTGGGAAGGATGGAGCAAAGCGGCACCGGAAGAGCCGTATCGGCCTCAGGTCGCAAGAATGGAATCCTGGCATCCGGGTGGAACCAGGTGTGCGCGTATGAGCATTGTGCCACCAGGTAGTAGAGGTAAAAATCCGGCACCCCGAACCCTCCTCGCTCATAAGGTAAAGTCAACGTGCGCCAAGCCACCCGAGGGTTTTTGCCGCCCCATATCAGGCGCAGCAGGGCAGAGCGAAGTTGCGTGAAGAAAATCTTAGTCAGGGGGATCGGAATATTATTGAACAAGTATAAAAAACGAGGGAGGACAACCATTTTGACAATGGCAACCCTGCCAGCCATGGATAGAGGAAGACGGAGCCAACGCTCCGTGTTGTCCTCCAAAAAATCCAGGGCGCGCCCATAGTTCAATCTCACAATGGACACCGCATCCAGGTGGACGTGTATCCCAAGGTATTTGACGGAATCAGCGCACCATTCCAAGGGGAAGGGACAATCCCATTGCGCCGTGGAGGGGGTCAAGGGGAAAATGAGCGACTTATGCCAGTTAATCCGCAGGCCAGAGTAGGAGCCAAATCGTTTGATCTCGCGGATCAAGGGCTCCAAATTGGTATCAGGGGCGCGGACATACAGGACAGTGTCGTCCGCGTACAAAGAAACAAGTAGTGGACCCGTGCGGAATTGTAGACCTCTGTGCAGATGTTTCTCCTGAAAATGACGGACTAAAGGGTCCATCGCCAGAATGTATAGAAGCGGGGACAGGGGACAGCCCTGCCTGGTCCCACGGGAAAGCGCAAAGTTCTCAGTGATGGTGCCGTTCAACCGTATACGCGCCGTAGGCGCAGTATAGAGCAGTTCCACCGTGGCCACAAACAGCGCAGGCATTCCCATTCGGCGCATGACGGATAAAAAAAAGGGCCACTCCAGGGTGTCGAACGCTTTCTCAGCGTCCAGGAAGACCGCAGCCGCAGGGACGGAGGGGTCAGTTTTGTGCAGAACCGAGAACAGGGTACGGAGGTTGAAGGAGGTGGACCTGTGCGGGACAAAGTCAGATTGGGCCGGCGCGACCAAGGAGTCCACAAGAAGCGCCAAGCGAATAGTCAGGACCTTTGCCAGCATTTTATAGTCAAGGTTAAGGAGTGACAGGGGGCGGTAAGAGGTACAGAAAGAGGGATCACGGCCCGACTTGGGAAGCAGAACTATGACCGCCTCCCGGAGGGTGGGGGGAAGGACGCCCGTCTCCAATGCCTCCGCATAGACCTCCATGAGGCGTGGTACCAGTTCATCTTTGTACTCTTTATAAAAATCAGCAGTGAACCCATCCAGGCCCGGCGCAGAGGAGCTCTTCATCGAATCAATAGCTTCAATAATGTAGTCTGGGGTGATTGGATCCGCCAGGAAATCTTGCATATGCTTTTCGAGATAGACCATGGCTATTTCGTTGAGATAGGGCCCCGGGTCACTGTTGGTATCAGTGAGTGTCGAAGTGTAAAGACGGGTGTAGTAGGACAGAAAGGTATCGCAAATGTCGGGAGTGGAGTAGTGTCGCGCACCCTGAGCGTCGTGTATATCAGTTATGTATGCCGCTTGGTGTGGCGGGCGGAGTAACTGCGCTAGCAACTTGCCCGGCCTTTCCCCCTCCCCGTACTGTCGCGCTGTATAGTGTTTACCTAAGAATCGGAGCTCCCTATCTGCAGCATCCCTAAATTCCAGCAGGAGTTCTAAACGCCTAGCCTCCAGGTCTGGGGAGGGACCCCCAAGGAGCTCCCTATCCAGTGCAGTGAGGTCAGCTTCTATGCGGGTTAGAGTGGCGCGAGTGTCACGAAGGGCCCCCACGTGTTTGGCGATGCAGACCCCCCGAATGGTAGCCTTAAAACCCTCCCACAGTGTGGCCCAGGAGGCCACCGAGCCCGTGTTAGTGTCAAAATAGTCATCTATGGCAGTGCGGACTTCTTCCGTAAAAGTCGGGTCAAGCAAGGCCTTGCCAGGGAACCGCCACTGCTTCTCATACCCGCCCAATCTTGGGACCGCCAGCGACAGCAATACCGGGGAATGATCGGACAGAGTGCGCGGGGGCGTAGAGAGGGTGCGCAGCCACCCAGCCACCCCCGGAGAGAGCAGCCAGTAGTCTATTCTGGAGCTGGTGTTATGGAAGCCCGAGTGGTGCGTGTAAGCAGGGGAGTGCGGATGCGCCCTGGCCTCAACATCTATGAGGGAAAAGTGGGAGCAGATGTCCGCCATCACCGAGCGGGAAAGCGGCTTGCAATCCGGGGAAAGGGAGGTGCTGTCCCTGACAGGGGTCATCAACAGGTTGAAGTCACCCCCCATCGCCAACAAATCAATGTCCGATCTAAGCAGCAGTAGTTGCAGGTGTTGAAAAAAAGAAGGGGGAGTCAACATTAGGGCCATAGACACATACCATGGCAATTTTGTACCCATACAGCACTCCGGAGAGAAGCACATATCTGCCCTCATCGTCAGACTTGCTATCGAGCAACACAAAGGGGACACGCTTATGCACTAGAATCGCCACCCCCCTTGCGTATCTACTGTAACATGAGAACACTCTGTGTGCACCCCATCCCCTGGCTAGAGAGTGAGTATCCGATGGCAACAGATGGGTTTCCTGCAAGAACAGCACATCCACCTTGTGGCGCATAGCATAGTTCAGAACCTGTCTGCGTTTCCGCGTGGTATTCAGACCACGAACATTCCAAGTCATCAACGTTAGCATGGAGGGGCCAGCTCGAAGACCTAACCCGGCCATGGCAGTATTACATGCACAATCAAAGAAAACTGTGTATCCGGCAAGCCCGGCCAATGATTCTCGCAATAAGATACAACCAAAAAAAACCACAAAAACAGTACACAACCCAACCCCCGCCCACCACCCAGCCTCCCGACATCCCCAGAGAGGCAGTCCCCAATCAAAAGGAAAAAAGGAGCAAACGGTGACATATATGAAAACCACAGTAATAACAAGAACACATGCAGAGAAAAAAAAATCAAACCCTTAAAGAAGGTGAACAAACAGGCGTACACCATGGGGGGTAGCAACGCCTCGCCACGCGGGCTTCCCGGCAAAGCAAACACTATGGCAATAGCCGTGCAACAAACCTGAAAGAAAGAACCATTAAGTCCACATCAGATAACATACAACAAGGAGAAGAGCCTGACGAGTCAGCCAGTGCCTGCATCGGCGAAAAGGTCGGAGCTGGACTGCGTATCAGTGCGTGGTGGTGAATGTCCGCCAGAGCCAGAGGGGGACGAGGACCGTCGTTTCTTGTAGGCGGCACAAAAGTCCTGCGCCTCTGCCGGGGAGTCGAAAATACGGAATCGGCCGTCTGCCTCCACCTTCAATCTCGCCGGATAGAGCATTGCGTATTTTAAACCAAGGTTACGGAGAGCGGACTTGACGCTAGTGTACTTGCGACGGGCCTCCTGCACCATGAGCGTGTGGTCTGGGAAAAAAGACAACTTGCTGCCCTGCCACTGCACGTCTCCCGCCTCGCGTGCAGCGCGGAGTGCGGCATCGCGGTCGCGAAAGTTCATGATGCGGGCAATTATGGGCCTGGGTGGGAGACCCGTGCGGGGCCTGGGCCCCAGGGATCTGTGGGCCCGCTCAACGACGAAGCCAGCAGTGAAAGTGTCCCTTCCAAATAACTCTATGAGCAGGTGTTCCACAAAGGTGTCAAACCGGCCAGTCGTAGTCGTCTCCGCAACGCCCAAGATGCGAATGTTATTGCGCCGGCTACGCGCTTCTAGGTCCTCATTCTTGATAGCCACGTTCTTTAGGATGGTTTCGACCCTCTCCAGCCGTTTCAGGGACTTCGCGGCCCCATCCTCAATGTCTGATATTCTGGACTCCGCTAAATCCAGCCGACGGTCATGGGCCTGTACCGCAGTGTTCATATCCGAAAGGCGCTGGTCCAGTGCGTCAAAGCGAGTGTCCAGTGCCTTGAAGCCAGCGCGCATCTCCCCCATCATGGCGGCCATCATCGCTGTCGCGTCCCCCGCCGTCGCCGCGCCAGCGGCTCCAGAGGCCGGTCCGGGCGGGGGGTCTGTGGGGAGAAGAGGGGTCTTTTCAAAGGGGAGCTTCCGTTGGGCCAAGTCCTTCTTCACCATCCTTAAGCCTGCAAGGGGGGTGCGGTGTCAGCAGTAACCAGCTTCTGCGCCAACACACAAGGCAAGCGGTGACAAGATGGCGGCAGGCACAAGTCCCAGTGAGCCCCGGGGGAGAGCGCAGTGGAATGGAGCGGCAGGCAAGGGCGATAGAGGCACTGTCCTCAGCGATGGCGCCGCTGCGCCTGGCAGCCACGTGCAGTGGGCAGGAGGAGAACAGCGAAGGCCAGGAAGCAGCAGCGTCTCGTGTGTCTCACAGCAGCCTGCAGGGCAGGGAGCGACCCTCTCCTGAAGGAGGTCAGAAGGAAAGGGGGGGAACAGCCGTCCCGCCAGGCGCGAGTGGGGCAGGAACGCAGGGAGCCACCGGTGGGCGCCGCCGGCAATCACGGCCGCTCAAAGCCCAGGGCCCCACCGCCCCCCGCCAAGCACTCCCGCCGGCCGCCCAGAGAGTCTCCGCGCCAGTCCGCCAATCGAGGCCCCGGTCCCAGCGCGCCCACAGGCCGAGGGCTCCGGAGCGCGACAGTAAGCGGGCGCCCCAACCGGGGACTGGGCTCGGACGCAGGGAAGCTCGGCAGCAGGCTCCGCAGACGCAGCAGGGAACAAAGGCCCGGCGGGCGAGGCCCCAGCCGCGTCCCCACGGAGCAGCGGTCCCAAGGGGAAGATGGCGCCGAGGTCCGGAGGCCTCGTATCCCCTTCGCCCCACTCACCGCCAAGGTCGCTCCCGCCGGCGTTCAAAGGCTCCAAAGACTCCAGGCACCATCAGGAGGCTCTGCAGGTGAGTTGCCACAGGATAGGCGGACGATTCATGCCGTGTTCCGCTCCGCCGGGAGCCCGCCCGGAGGAGCTTCACCAAAGAGCGGCCATTCCGCTCTCCGCCGTGGCCACGCCCCCCTCAACCAAACTATTGACTTACCGGCATTCTTCCAAAACCCACAAACGGTGGCGGAAAGAATGCTCCATACGTTAGACGTACGGAGGGCGCTGATGTACTACATAGACAGGACACAACCCTTTAGAAAAACAAAACAACTTTTTGTTGCCTTCGCACCACAACACAAAGGCAACCCTATTTCCAAAGCAGGAATAGCCAGGTGGATTGTTAAGTGCATCCAAATATGTTATCAAAAGGCCAAGCGCACTTTAACGATACCCCCAAGGGCGCACTCCACACGCAAACTGGGGGCATCCATGGCTTTCCTAGGGAACATTCCTTTAGAGGATATTTGCAGAGCAGCCACGTGGGTTACACCACATACCTTTACAAAACACTACTGTGTTGATGTACATTCCAAGCAGCAGGCAGCTGTAGGACAGGCTGTTCTCAAGACACTCTTTCAGGTTTCTGCAGCTGGCACAGGCAACCGCCGCTGATGGAGGGACTGCTATGTATTCTATGCTAAGATATGAATTTAGCAGCCCACATGCCTCGAACTGAATATGCTACTTACCAGTATGCATCTGTTCTTGGCATGTAGGGCTGCTAACATTCATATCGCCCACCCTCCTCCCCGGTGCCTGTCGCAGCTGCAGATATACTATTGTATTCACTTATTAGCATGGACATCCTTTACACTTTTCACTCCATCTTCTGCCACAATGGCGAAAAACAATCTGGGGATGGAGCCGATGCCCATGCGCACTGTAGTCCAGGGGAGGAGCCACCTATCTCAGGATACTTCGAAGACTCTTCCAGGACAACAATGTGCGATCATCCGGACCCAACACTAGGCGGCGATCTAATGCTAAGATATGAATGTTAGCAGCCCTACATGCCAAGAACAGATGCATACTGGTAAGTAGCATATTCATTTTCAGAACAGAACTGGACAACGCCAAGAACAGATCTCGCAAGCTATTCGAATTGGTCAAACACCAATCTAACAAACTGTCAAAAACCTCAAAATAAACCCCTAAATCCCTAGTCTCAGTCGAGGAATTCTCCTCCTTCTTCAGTGACAAAATCCCTGCCCTAGAATATGAACTCGGTTCTGCCACTCACTCCCAAACCCCTGAGGCTCGGCCTCCTGCTTCCGTGCTACCTGCCCAGACCCCACGTAAAAACTAAGCACCATGGTCCAGCTTCAAAATATATGACGAACAGGCCATCTCAAAAATTCTATCCATCCTGAACCCGAACAATCACTTTAATGATCCTCTCCCCTCCAATTGCCTAGCCGCCGCTTCTCAGGCTATCATCCCGTCTTGGACTGCAATCATCAACTCATCCCTCCAACAGGGATCGATACCTGCCTCTCTCAAAGCCGGACAAGTCGTCCCCATCTTAAAAAACCTACGTTGGACCCTGCCTCTCCCAACAACTACAGGCCTATATTCAATATCCCTCTCCTAGCTAAAGTCCTGGAGAAATGTGTGCAACATCAGTTGAGCCAACACATCACTAACTTGCTCGACGACTTCCAATCCGGGTTCAGGCCTAGATACAGCACTGAAACCACCTTCCTCCACCTTGTGGATGATGCCCTCCAAGCCCTTGACTAAGGCAAAACCTGTCTCCTAATCCTCCTAGACCTTTCTCCGGCCTTCGATACGGTCAACCATGAAAAACTCCTTGAACGTCTTAACCCCTTCCATGCTGGGCCGATTCTGCTCCTGTGCTGAAGATTTCGCGCGGGTGCGGTCATGACGGCCCCCAGCCGTCATCAGCACACGAGCACTGTAGTGCATGACGGCTGGGGGCCGTCATCAGCATGGAAGGGGTTAATATCAGGATGAGACTGGATGGCGCCGTTCTTGAATGGTTTAGATCCTTCCTCCAGAATCGCTCGCAGAGAGTCCTAGTTAATGGTAGCATATCTGCCTCCACCCTGATCACGGTTGGAGTCCCCAAGGATCAACCTTGTCCCCTACCCTCTTCAATCTTTACCTTGAACCGCTCACAGAAGTACTACGCACCACCAACATTGCCTACCATATGTACACCAACGACACCCAGATCTACATCAAAATCTCATCTCTTGCAGACATTATCTCCCTGAATGAGGCCTTGAAGTAGACTGTCCATTAGCTTTCCTCCAATCAGCTTAAACTCAACGCAAAAAAAAAACAGAGGGCCAGATATAGGTAACTTCAATTTTGCGAGTCCTTAATAGCGATTTTTACCGAATCACAATTAAGGACTCGCTAAATTGAATGTAGGTAGGAATCGCTAAAATATTAGCAATTCCTTAATGACGAATCGGTAATTGAGATTTGTTATTAAGGAATACCTAGCCATTCATTCCTTTGGGCTAGGAGGCCCATAGGAAAGAATGGGAAGATATTCACTATTAGCGATTCGGGATTACTGAATCGCTAATAGCGGGAACTATTTCAAGGGTGACAGGGTGTCCAAAGGACACCCTGTTGCTCCCTTGAAATGTGCATATGTGGTGCACATACATGCCCTAAGGTCATGGATTTGTGCCACATGGTACATTAAAAAAAGCAAAAAAGTGCTTTTTTAAAGGAAATCGCAACTTACCACCAACTTGAAGTTGGTGGTAATTAGCGATTCCTTAAGGCTGAAGTGCACTATTTTCATTGCTACGTACATTGCATTTAAGGAATCAGTATTTCCGATTCCTTAAATGCAAGAGCAAAATAAGGAATCGCTATTTTGCGATTCCTTATTTTGCAAGTAGGTTTCAACTCGCCTACATTGCACTCAGCCAAATACCGGTCGGTAACACCGAAATTCTGCGAATTTCTTCGTCACCGCTCGGTATTTGGCCACCTACATCTGCCCCAGAATTTCTTCTAATCTCCCCACCCAAAACCAGCCCGGACACTCAGGAATGGATTAAGACTATCACAGCTTTAAACTGCACTACTTCCTTAGTACACTCTGCCAAATCCCCCGGAATAACCCTCGACTGCAACTTGAACATGCGTGGCCATATCAACTCTAAGGCCAAAACAGGCAGATTTCACCTACACTATCTAAGAAACCTAAAACCTTTCCTTGACACCCCCGACCTGAAAATGGCAATCCAGGTACTAGTCATCTCAAGACTAGAATATGGATGCTCAACCCTCGCAGGTCTTCCCAAGATTTCTTTGGCTCCTTTGAAAGCCTGCCTCAACGCGGCAGCCAGACTTCTAACTGGCTCTAAGAAGTTTGACCGCATCTGTCTTCACCTATATGCTCCGAACTGGCTTCCTCTCGAAGCCAGAATCCACCTGAAGCTGGCGTGCATCACTCACAAGGCCTTATACGCTAATTCCCCTGCATTTCTTGCCCAGAAACTTGTGGTATCCGGAGGAGCCAGAAACTCCCGGTCCGTCAGTAACCTCCTGCTCCAACCAGCATGCTTGCGTAAAAAAAAAACGTACAATCGGGCTTTCTCTAGAGCCGCTCCAAGAATATGGAACTCTCTCCCGCCCGCCATTAGACTTCCGTCGCTGGCTTGCTTTAAAAAGAAGGATAAAACCTTCCTAACGGGTAAATTCCACATCTAAAGCCTGCAATCGATTCACTTCAGTGACTTTGTTCTACCTCCTACCACGGCCTCTCCATGGTTCCTTGACTTGGTACCTACCCGGCACCTATAGACTCCCCATCCGGGTTTTTGAGATCGCCTGTCTCCTGTATATGTAACTATCTGTTTTGTTATGATCCCAAATGTATTCACCCCTCCCATGTCTTTTGTATACCACTTGTCAATCCTGTAAAGCGCTCTGATACCCTCACGGGTCTGGTTCGCGCTCTATAAAACCCTAAATAAATAAATGAATAAATTAACACAAAATATTACAACTTATATTCATATCAAAGGCCATATTCTTGATCAGGTCTCGACAATTAATGTTTGACTGGCTGAACTTGATATTTTGCCCTGCATCTGGTCTGACCATTATATGAGCAAGCTCAAACTCCCCTTTCATAGCAGAAAAACAGTAGCTCTATATTGTATAAAAGTTCTCGTAGATGGCATTTGTCAACCATAATATACCTTATCTGATTCCTTCCCACTTATTGGTGATGATGATCACTTCATGGAACAGAATATTAAATGGTGGCTATTAGCAGCCAGTGATGCACATGCTCCTGTGACAAGATCAGAATTGACTTATCATGACAATTCTTCTAAATGGTTCTTGGATGAACTAAAAGCTGCTGAACCTAAACTCTGCCAAACGGAATGGAAATAGTGCAGAAAGTACGCTCCAGTAAATAGAGACTTATTTAAAAAAGAAATGAAATAATACAAAGGCCTATTACTTGTTACTAAGACCAGGATTTTTACTAAGAAATTAATGCAATCTGTTTATAAACAGAAAGATATTTTTTTAAATAGTTTCTGAGTTATGCAACTCTAAGAGTGTGGCGCCTTCAATGGTACCTCTGCCTTGTTCCTGTTGGACCCATTGACTGCTTTTGACTCAGTAGACCATGATTTATTGGTGAACTATGTGGAGACTGCCGGTATAAGTGGCCTGGTCCTGGAATGGGTGTAGTCCTTTTTGAAAGATCGTACTTAATCTGGTCACCTGGGCCCATAACAGATTCCAGCCCATTGGACAGAGTTGGGGGTTGTCCCAGGGATCTCCCCTCTACCCGCCAATTTAATATTTACATCAGCCCGCTAATGAAAGAACTAACTGAAATGCATTGTAGTATTTATAACTATGCAGATACTTAGATTTGTTGGTTCCTCTGCCCCCAGGAAACCTTCCAGACTGTTATACCCTTTACTTGGAACTTGATGGGCAGGAACTATCTGAAATTGAATACAGAGAAAATGGTAATTGTGATTTTGAACAACAAAATTGATCTTTGGAATCTTCACTACTGGCTCCAAGTTACAGGTGCGGCCCAAATTCCTAAAAGACGAGCAAAACATTTAGGTATCATAATTGACAGTGATCTGTCCATGAAATCTCAAATAGGGTCAGTAGTCTCAGCTAGCCACGCAATCCTTGGATAGATTAGAAAGATCTCTAGTTTCCTTACACAAGCCCTGCTAATGTGAGGGATAATGGCCTTGTTTTTTTCTCGGCTTGACTGTTCCAATGCATTATCTGCTGGCTAACCCCATGTCCCAACTGTATAGACCTCAAAAGATTCAGAACCAGGCCTCAACAGCCTAGAAGATGTCACATTTCACCCTTCTACAGGATCTACATTGGTAAATGTGCTATATTGTCTTTAACCCCTTCAGTGCTAATGACAAGGGTAACTCGTCATGGAGTTTCCATTGATTTCAATGGAAATTACATGGGAATCAACAAATAGGCTTAGCATCCAAGTGGTTAAATGCAGTCCTGGGGAGGACCCACAATTCATCAAAAGATCAGACCTTACACTGCTGCACGTGCCCTACGTTCCCCTTCATTAGAGCTTTCGGTCATTCCAAAATACAGCAAGAAACGTCTGGGGGGGCCAGGGTCCACTGTTCAGACCCCTCTGACCTGGAATTCTCTTCCTCTTTTTACCATCACACGTTATCACAATCAAGAAAGATCTAAAGGCATTGCTTTTTTAAGCAGGCCTGCTATTTACACTGAGGTTTGTCTACAGGCCTCACTTCTGCTTCTTTTATTTCTTGTTTTTCACCGCCAAGAAACCTCTGGTGTATGAACGCACTAAAAATTTCATGTAACAAAACATCTGAGATTGATTCCGGACTATTATTTTCCCATTACCGTTGGACTTTTAATGTTAATTTTCCGGTCTTATTTCAGAGCCTTGTAGCAGTGGAGGATCTGTTAAAACAAGGAAGGGAAAGCCCTACAGGGATTGAACATATCTGTTGAATTCTGGCCCACTCTGACAATGCAGTGCCAGTTATTGGACGACTAGCTCCATTAAACAGCGTAGAGCTCTCCTGATGCCTGTACATGTTTCAGAGGATCTTTTGTCCTTCTGAGATATTTTTTCCAGGAAATGGGTAAACTATCAATGAGGTCGACCCTGGAATATATATTGGAAAATGATAACTCACGCTACAGTATGAAGGTGGCGGTTAGAGACTGCTAGGCAGTAAGTACTAATATAAGGCAGTGGAGCTACAATTTGCTTCTAAAGTGGTTCTTTTTTTTTTTTTTATATATCTTTTTATTTTAACAGTAAGACAAGAGTAGGCATTACAGATATCGGGTGTCAAACCATACAACGCGGGAAAGAGACAGGCGGGGGAATTATACATACGAGAATCATCATAAGGAGTCCACGGTAAATCGCGGTTATACACAACAGTTAAGAAGAATAAACAGTCTATCATACGATCAAAAACAACCCCGCCCCGTCCTCCCCCATCCGCAATGAAACAGGATAATTAAAGCCAGTATAGAGACCCGAGCAAGAAGGATCAGTGGTGAATAAACAGCCCACATCTCGGAAAAGGAAAAAGGAAAGACAAAAGGGGCCATAGAACAAAACAAAGGAAAAATATAAAAACCCTCCCCTAACCCCCCACCCTGCACCCCTGCAATGGCTACGGCCTAACCCCACTAGCAGCGTGCCTATCGCCCAAGAACTACCCTAAAAGAAGGGAAAGAGAGAAAAAGTGGAGGAGGAGAAACCAAACACACTCCCGGTCTCCCGTGCCCCCCGCCAAAAGCTACCACCCCCAGACGTGATAAAGCCAACATTCAGCAAAGTATACAAACCAGTCGGGGGAGTATAGTCAATAGCCACCCAACTCCCGTTACACTAGAGGCACAACCCCGGCATTGCTAAAAACCATAACATCGGATCAAAACAGTAGAGTTCAGCCCTGGCCAGTACGATCTTGATTGAGAGTCTCCTTCCCACGAGCCGCCATCTTGAGAAAAAAGACAAAGCGTCCATGAAAGTTCTCGTCGGTGCAGTGGAGTCGCATGCAGGATAAATGTTCACGAATAAAACAATGAAATGCTTCCAAGAACAGCACGTTTTCCAAAAAGTCACTGAAGAACTTGTTAGCACACTGGAGACCGTTCATGGATGTAGCACAAGGAAACAGAATCGAACAGGAGACGATGGCACGAAGCACAGGCTTGAGAGTCGTTGATTCGGAACCGCCAGGGCTCAGGAAATCCGGTATCGGCACAGGGACCTCGAGTCCAGACGTGCGGTGCACCGCTGGTACAACAGCCAGCGGAGAACTCAGCAAAGAGTCATCTTTCGGTTCCAGGATACTGTCCACTTTTTCGATCAGTGTCCGGAACACAGCGCTAGTATGCGAGTGGAGCGCCTCAATGGCGGCCATGATGGCCCGCAGCAATGGCGTGCCTTCCATCCGCTCCGTCCCCTCTCAGTAGGCGGCAGAGCCGGATTTGAACCCCGGAGGCCGGCTACTCCGGGGTAACAGGCCACGCAAGTAGATGTCAAACAGTGGGCGCTCCTCATATAGCAGAACACACCTCTGCCGTCAGCGAGGGCCTCGTCCCGTCGACCCCGGGAGGTCAGCAAGGTCTTCGGGCACCAGACCCCCACCACGGCATCCATTGGAACACGCTAGTGTGTCCTCGGTGCAGATCAAGCACAGGATCGTCATCAAAAAGCAACAATTCACGGCACACTTCGGGAGACCGGGCTCAGTCCAGGTCTCACGGCCGTTGTTGATCACTTCCAGGCCGGATAGGTTAGAACTCGAGGTCCCGGCTTCCATACGATGTTAGGCCGAGAATGGAGACACGGCGTATCTTCGTCGACCGATGAGGTAGAAAACTCGGGATTGCACCGTTAGAAGCAGCAAAACTTCATGAACAGGGGAGTCAGGTGTGAAGTCAGGATAGACGGCAGGATAGTCGAGCTGTTGGCAGAGGTCGGCGGAGCCGGGAGCTTACACGGCCATCTTGGTTGCTAGCGTAGCTCCTCCCCCCTAAAGTGGTTCTTTGAGGGACTGAGAAGTGACAGCATTTTACTAAAAGGTACTTGCTTTTTAGGAGACTCGCGGGAGTTCTTCTTTAGGGAGTTAGTGGGGATGCTATGTCTGACTTCTCTAGCGATTTTAATCAAACTGTCTCTAAAAGGGTGATTTGGAAACTCACTGCATGCTCCTTATTGGAGGAGAAGCTTTCTGGGACATACATGGATCACGGTGGAAAGATTGTAGGGAAATGGAAGATGTATGCATTCGGGGCCCATGTATGACATCTGTGAGTTTCATGACCTTTGCAGGTGTGCAGAAACATTTGGGTATGCCGAGGGGCTAATCCCACAGTACAGGACTTCAAACGGGAACCTTTGCTTTAAAGCCTAGATGGATCGAGCAACCGTGAATACACCAATTCTCTCACTATAAAGGACCTTAAGGGCAGATATAAAGAGCACTCAGATCAAAGCTGGGGAAAACTGAGGTAGAAATCTGACCGAAATGGGCTAAGGAGAATGTTCATGTCAAAAGAAAGTGCCCTCTAATGCACGGTTCAAGCTTGTGCACTAAAACTACTTTGTGTAAGGCGAGTGAAGGTGAATGCTGCCAGAGTTCTGCATATCCAAGTGTGAACATCGGTCACATGGGCTGATGGTGTCTAGAAGTCATTGTATAAGGTGATGAGGCACTAACTGCAACCACAGCTAGATTTGGGCTGCAGGAAACTAATAGTCACTTAAGTGTATCCCGAGAACTAAAAAACAACAACATAAATCTTAAGTTCTTGAGTCGTGCCTTAATACTAGCTAAAATCTGAATGGAGATGACCAGGTTGCAGGGGCGCTTCCGCAATCGTATCCTCCGTAGAAGTAAGTATGCAGTAGCAGGTGGATGCAGAGACAGGAGTCATGAACCATTACAAGTCTTGGAGCTCCTCCCGTCGTTGATTGACGTTTAGATGCTGGTGTAGGCATGTGGTACCTGTGAGTTAAGTTCATGTGGCACAAAGGGCATAATGAATGTCATAATGTGCTTAAACAGGGCACATTGGTAAAGAGACCTAGGTGTGAGAAGTTGGCCTGATATATGATGCTCACTAGTTCTAGTGATCACCTTGTATCCGTCCAAACAACCCTTATGGTGATTGGTTGTAAGTCAACCTTATAGACCAGCTATCCTAATGGTAGCATGGACAAAGCAGTCTTAGGCTAAACTCTTTTGGCATGTGAAGCCAGCTGTTTTACCATATATAACCCCTTGAATACCAGATGAAAGGACACCACACAGGTTGTTATGAAAATAAACAATATATTTATTACTAACAAACACCTCTGAACTCTTGATGAGATCAGAGGGCTAAGCACATAACAATACTCTTAGGAAAAATACGATAAGTTGCACAAATTACAATGGTGCCCTAGGGGCACGACAAACCATATACTAAGTAAATGGTATAAGGAAATCGATAGTGGAAATGGAGATGCCCAGAGGCTGTAGGATCGCTGGGACTACACTACCCTAACCTTAGGTAAGTAGCAGGAGGCCCACGGGATGCGTGTGCAGAGTGTGAACTCACACGCGAGATGCGGAACAAAGTCAATGGGCAGAACAAATTACGAAAAGGTAAGTAACAGACAGTTCCGACTAGTTAGGACTAAAACAACTGGATACCTGGACACTAGGAGAGTCAATCTACCCTTGAGCACCGAAATGCTCTTGTTACCTCACCCACGGGCTGCGGGTGCATAGGTGTCAAAGTGAGTCGGGTTTCCGCGTCGAAGTCAATGGAGCCTTGAGGAAAGATGCTGCAGGCGACCTAGAGGAAGATGTCCGGTGCGATCCACGGGTGGATCGAGGAAGAAGAGGACCTGAAAGCAGAGGGGACAGTGTTCAAAGTCACTAGCCAGTGACCGGTGTGGAACCAGGAAGGAACCAGATGCTGTCGTCGTGATCAGGTGAAGAGTGGACGCTTGTCTCTGCAGCCACGTGGACCAGGAGGTGTCTTCGACGACCAGGTTGGAGGCACGAGCTGTCCCATGCAGGCTCTCACTGTCGGCGGTGTCGGATCCGGATTTGGAGTCAACAGGCCTTGGCAAAGGCAACCCACGGGGTGAGTGAAAACGGCATCTGGTGTGGACCAGGAGGGTCCGGGGTGCTCCTCTTTTGGAAGGGAGCAAGGGCCAGTCTGGAGCAACCAGACCAGCAGTGTAGATTTCGTGGATCGTCGTCTAGGAGGCCACTAGCCAGCCGGCAAGTGACCAGACAACGCGTCGAGCAGCAACCAAGCAAAAGGGCCCCACGCAGATCTCGTGGATGCTGGAGGGCTGGTCTTCGGTGCAGGAGCTACTCGGGGCTGGGGCTTCTCAGTCCCCAAAGCACTTACTCGAGGATGCCTCTGAAGTCGTGCTGGAAGCGAAGTGCAGTTTCTTCAAGATGGCCGGTCCCACGTGTCTCGTCGCACCCACGGATCTCAGCTGTGCTGCAGATGTAGGTTGAGGTCGGAGAGGTCTGAAAGTCCGGATCTCGTCGGGCTCTGAAGTCTGGTTCCGGCAGGAAGGACGACAAAGTGAACCGCTAGGACACTTGATGGTGCCTGCAGTTGCAGGGTGGACACTCCTTGCCCACAAGGGAGATTCTTCAGTCTTCTGGGGAGCAGAACGTCGAAGTCCAGAGTTTCTTCTTTGTAGAGTTGTTCAGGATAATCTAACTTGGAATGGGACCAGCTTCTACCTTTATCCTGCTAAAGGGGGCTGTACTGGTGACTAGGTCCCTCCCATGGGTGGGACCAGGAAGGGGGGTGGTTACACCCCCTATCCTTTGTCCGGTTTCGCGCCAGAGCTGGGACTTGAGTGCCCCAGCAACTGGTTTGAACCGGGGTATGCACAGGGACACCTTGTGTGCCCCAGGCATGTCTCATTCCTTTCAGCCCTCCCTACCTCAATACACAAAATCCTGTCTGGGGTGGTGCTAGCACCTCCCAAGGCAGGAAACCCTTTGTCCAGGCCTCCCTCGCTGGAAGGACTCCCAGCAGCAGGAGGTCAGACTTGTGTCTGTGGTGGCAGCATCCATTTTGTGATGCTGAGGCTCGAGTTAACTTTAACCGGGGTTCACAGTTACATACATGTCGTGTCCCTCTAAAAGGGTGGAATGCTACCCCCGTCGCCAGAACTGGCGAGGGGGTAGTATTCCAATTCGTATGACACCTTACTCGACATGTTTTGATAATGCTATACCAAAGTTAGCAATAACCGCAAGGATTATAATGCACTTAAGAGTATATGGTATAGCGTTATCATGGAACAGCTATAAGGACTTGGTTCCGCAAGCTGCAGACAGGCTCAGCTCATGCTAGAGCACCATCTCACATAATTCCAAGCACTCTGCCTTCATGATTGATAAGGCCTGCCATAGGAGTGACTGATAGGATTATATGTATCCATTTTGGGGTTAGATATAGGTATACTATATCTACAGCAAAGGGTGATTACACCACCTTGCCCCAGCTGTCTTAGCAGCCAATTGTGTCAGTTTTGGATGGCCAGCCAGGGGTGGCATAATACATGCTGCAGCCCCTGGTAGGCCCTGGGTACACCTATGCCCTGGGTACCTAAGGTACACTGTACAGGGGCTGATAAGGGGACCCAGCATCCAATCAGGTATGTACCGAAGGTACATGGAGGCCATTTTACAGAGAGAGCAATTAGTCTGGGGTCCTGAATAGCAGGGCCCCAGGCCAACTAGGTCGAAAACCAGCTAAACACTAGGCAAAAAGTTGGGGGCAACCATAGTCAGATATCCACCTTCCTACACTAGGGTAGGCCTTAATCTGCATATTAAGGTATAATTGTAGCTCTCAACCATGCTCTATATGTAACATTGACCACCAAAGCTGTATTATTTTGTATAACTGGAAACAAAAACAGAATATAGCAGTGATATTTAGCGGTTCAATATTTGTATAGTATTTACATTAGCCATGCTGGGGGTTTGGCTGGGATATAAATGTGTAGTATTGTGTTTGTAACTGTTGTTGTCTCTTCTAATTATTCATGGTCGGTTTTGCAGGATCCTGTCAAGAGAATTCCTGACTCTCATGAAATTACTCTCCAGCATGGATCCAAAACCGTAAGTAGCAATTTGTCAGTTGCGGCTGGCAGGGAACGGGGGTTGTGAGCGGGGACACAATAAAAACCAAACACTTAGTATTGCTGGCTACCGTCTCCCAGCTTCGGTCTCTTCTCGCGTTGCCTTCTCAGCTTCAGTGGAAGCAGGAAGCACTCATACTCTCTCTCCTATGCCAATCACAATGCTCCAATGCAGCGTTGTGATTGTTATGAACGCTGTGGTTTGGAGCTCAGACAGGCAATGGGAGCCTGGGCATGTTTCTCACCAGGCTGTGTAATGCAAAGTGTGCATGACTGTTTGGCCGGCCAAAGACGGCCCCAAGTGTGCACTTAGAATGTCCCACCACTCTTTCCCCGTCACCTCAGCCCCGGCCGCCCTAACCTAACCCAGTAGTGAACAAATGATAATAATAAGGTTGTTATCTTTTTATTTTTCCTTTCTCCTGCTCTGAGAGCAGTAGGGCGACGTTTCTCCACCTTAGCGGAGGAGCTGCCCCTGCAATTTGGGGTTGTAAACCACTTATGAACGTAATTTTGTTTTTTAAATGTCTGTTATGCAAATGAAATGGTAAGCTTTCTGATTTGTAGCTAACGGCTAGAGCGGTCGACCTCGTTCCTGGGGAAACAGGTTCGAGTCTCGGCAACAACGCTCATAATCCTGTGATTCTGGGCAAATCACTTAATCTCTCAGTGCTTAACAAAAATGAATGTATTTATCTGTAACGAAACTGGTGCTCATGTAAAGCGCTCTGATACCCCATACCTCGGGTCTAGTTCGAGCTACATAAAAAACCTCTAATAAAAAAAAGACATGCAAGTGTCAGTTTTTTCTGTGCACAGGGTCTTCAATATATATTTCTTTAACGTTTGTATGATTCTCATATAACATACAATATAACAATAGCAGCCCAGTTACCAATCAGTTCTGCAGTTATAGACATATTAGCATGATATCAGTTATATAGTTAACACAGGAATGGGGCCTGTACCCAAAATATGACCTAGTCACCATCCGACACATAACAGTGATAATCCTGATACACCAGCATAGGTGGATCAGTAAAGTGACAGGAGTATCCGGGGGTGACGAGGATCGAGTGTAAGAAGTGTCATCTTGCGATTGTGCCAGGTATGTTTTTAAAGGTGTCCTTATGTCCATGGGCCTAAGATCTATTTGGCTGCAGAGGCCGGCATTAAGATTAGAGACGTTAGCACTCCTAAGCCATCCGGGGTCTCCTCCCCAGCCAGTGAAGGGCCAGTTCCCTCTTGCCCACATTAAAAGTCCCACCACTAGTCATTGTGTGGGTTTTGGTATCCTGGCTAAGTAACCTTGCCTCGTGCTTCTGGTGCATTGGTGATCATCCCCCCACCACTGGAACCTGCACTTCTAGAATCTCACTCCAGTATGTTGCAATGCAAGTCACCACAGGTGAGGGGAGGTGGAAGAAATCTGCCTAGGGCTGATGACAGCTGGGACATTCACGTGACGTTGAGCTATGGAGTTTGTGTAACTTGACAGAAGTTTAAGATAATCTCTGAAGGAACTTTAAATGGATGAGCTGATGTTTATCATTTATGGTCATTGTTTCCAATTGAGCACAGCGGTGTGACCATTTGCAAACATCCCATAAATCTCCTAGATACTTCTCCATTGGGCTGTTGCCAATATATGGGGCTTATCGTACGTATACCCATAGAATAGCAGCTCTGCTGAGAAGTGTTTCACATGAGTGCAGAGCATACCTAAGTATAGCAGATCTACTGACATTGCTGCTAATGTTCCTGTATACCTGTAGCAGGTCTGCTGAGAAGTGCCCCTGCACCAGAAATCCGTACAGTGCCTACTAACTTCTGCTCTACAGTTCCTAAATTTCTGTTGAATTATTTAGCTTAGTCTATAAAGCGGATAATGTTTCTAAATTCTTCTCTAGAACACTTGAGTGACATGCATATATCATGAAATAGATAACTAGATGAAACAGAGCATCAACTACACATGCTGGCTGCTAAATTAACTTATGGTAGTGCTGATGGAATGTACAATAGAGAACCTTGACAGATTTAGCATGTTAGTACTTCACCCTATGGGCACTCTAAGAACAAGCCCACTGTCAACACTGCTCAAGTCTGCAGTTAGGTGTGCTTTGTATGATGAGGTTAGCCACAATCACTAGGCCAGGAGCTGTATTTCAACACTGCTTGGTGCCACTCACAGAAGACATTCACTGGACCAATGTGAACTACATGGTGGTGTTGCCCAGAAGCTGGAATCTACCAGAACATTGCTACCAATGCTGTTTCTCCCATAAGGCGCAGGTCAGGAGCTGCGTCTGTGTGTACCAAAAGGGGGAGCGAGAGGTTTCTTTTCCTTCCAAACAAAAATGTTACTAAATTATAGAAAGATATAAATAAATTCTCTCACAAAAAGTCTGTCCGTATGTAACAAAGGAGCACTATTTCCAGCAAGGTCAATGAAGAGTACAACCAGGCACACAAACGAAAATACCACGCTAATTTAAGTTGTCCTTGAGCTCCGATGAATGGACTTGTGGTGTCATGGAGCTACTGAATATCTTTATACCGTGTTAAGTTAGCATAGGCTCCTTAGAGGTTTAAACGCCATTTTTCCTTTTTTGCAACTTCTGCACACGACACTTAATTGTTGATTTAGCTTTCAACCTAGTAGTTCGTTGTGGTTTACATGAGAATAATATGTTATTACTCTGATATCAGCTTTGCTTAATAAACTATGTCTGCACAGAGAGTGCTGAAGTTTCAGGAACAACCCGATACAGATTTGTTATGAGGTCTGATCTTCACGGCTTCATAGACAAAACATAAGTGCAGCTTCTGCCAAATTTGGGCTCGAGGCTGGTTTTATATTGCTTTGTTTGAGGCACAATAACACACTTGATGCGGTTCACATGCAGAGAGAGCTGGTGTATGCTGATGTGATTCCTTCATGCTAGAAAACTAAGGTATGGGCCCGCCCTAATCCAACCCAAAGAGACCTTCTTGGCAAATAATATAATATGTGTGTTAGGGAGGGTGAGATATAAGTGTTGTTAACTCTTATTCATTTACAGCATGTTAACATGCTGTCACCATTCGCTTTTTATGGATTAGTAACTATGCTGGTAATTTTGCTACTGATAATATGTTTGCTTGTATTATCTAAGATACTGCGCCTGAGAAGACTGCATTAGTAAATAAACATTTCAAATGCACATGTGTTCTTCTTTACTCCATGTTCTGGTTTGTAATGATAGTAACGAAAGAGTGTTCATGAGTTCCACGTATCCTGAGGTACTGTAAGTTCATGTTCTGGTTTGTCTAAACATTGGGAGTTTGATATGACCAATGAGACACTGTAGCTAGCTCGGTAAGGGGTTTGTTGGGTACTAAGGTGAGTTTTGGGTCACCCTAATTCGCCTAGGTTCCAATCCTCTGTGCACAGTTCTGTGTGAGAACAGAAACCCTGCGACATGGCGCCCAACGTTTTCGGTGGTCTTATATCATGACACTCAAGTAGTATATAGTTCAAACCTTAACCCCTTCACTACCGTTTCCGGAAAACGTGGTGTCGGTAAAACCTACCTATTTTATGGAATAGGTCTTTTCAAGCTTGAATCTTTCTCAAACGGTTTCTTTGAATTACTACCCAGTTGTGCTACAAAGTTTGCTTTGTTTTTCTGTAGTTCCAGTGGAATCATGGCTGCGGCTGTGGCAATTGCGCAACATAGTCGCATTGCGGTGCGCACCCATCTACAGACATACCAGGTCCCGTTGGAGGGCATGGCTGTGATTTTAGTGGTGTGTGCGGATCCGGCGTTCCCATTTGAATTGTTTTACTCTTGGGTTACGTTTCCGGCTGTGGACGCAAATTCTGGTGTGTTCCACACCTACACACCCTCCCCTGTACCGGCTGAGTATACACCGTACGGGGCACTGGAAATACCTATTGATCATTGGCAGCATCGCGTTTGGTTTGATGGCGCCCTCCCCCACTCTTTATCAGCTGCGAGGTTAGGCCCTTTATCCATTCCAGGCACGAATTGGCCTGCATTGGGTGGCTTTACCCCGCACCCGAATCACGGCGCTTGTACCCTTGCAGAAATTCGCAGGCTTCATGTTGTCTCAATTGCCGTGATTCGTGCTTTAGTGCAATACATAGGTCGACATCTCCCGGGAGGTCCCCAGGGGGGTGCGGCCGTTCCAACGGATCGAGGCGGTTTACGGCTTAATCCGGTGATGGTAAATTCGGTTTTTGGTCAACGTCCAGTTGATCACGATGACTTCCCTTTCTGGTTTGCCGAGAAGTTTGACCAACTGGAGGCTGTGTTTCCGAATTCTACTCCTGCTGATAAACATAGGATGTTGACGATAACTTTACCGAAGGATTTAACTCCTGAGCTTGTTGACTGTGAAAGCTGGGGGAAAACTTTTGCGGCCGTTTATACGAGGTGTTTCGGCACCCCGTCTATGAACGCACTGCCTGAGATCGTTAAGCGTGTTCAGGATGATCACGGACCTGAGGCAGCGGTTGAATTGGGTATGCGCCTGTGTGGTTCTTTTGAGATTGTAAGCGATCTCATACTCTCCAATATCAAAGGAGATGCGGTGAACTTTCAGGTGTCGAATGCTTTGGTTGCTCTGCCCGATGCCGAAAAACCCCGACAGTTAGCAAAGATAGTTGTGGCCGCATGTAAAACAATTGGCCGCACAAGTAGAGGTCTGAAATATTTTTCAGTCAAGGAGAAAAAACAACCACAGGGACAATCTGCTGTGTCAGATGTCCAGCCCAAGTCCAAAAAACAAAATTGGCCTAAAAAACAGACACAGGTGAAGCAAAATAAGCAGAGAAAGGATTCTTATCCTGCATCACAAGTTCCTGCGCCGACTGAAAAAGTTTATGATTTGCGCGATCGCGCGATGATTAAATCACCTGATCGATTTCAGGTTTCTGATCAACGCTCTCCTCGTTCCTTTCAGGACTCATCGGCCCCGAAAACCGGTGGAGGAGGAGGCGGTAGGGGACGTGGTGGCCAACAGGGACGTGGCCAGTCCCGCCAGACGGACGGCGCAGCGAAGCAGGAGGATTCTACGCCGAAAAAAACGCAGTTTGCGAAAAAGAAAGTCGCAGCCTTAACAGCGCATAGGTATGCCACAGATAGTGAGAACGCGGCTTCGGAATCTGACGTGGGCTCTGACCTTGCTGGACAGCGCGGCGGAGATTACCATAGTCAGAGAGGCGCTGCGTCCACTACTGAGGGTGACAGCGACTGATGTCTACGTTGTAATAGAAACAGCCGATACAAGACTTGCTCCCCCTGAAAGACTTTATGAAATTGTCCTGTTGATTGAAGGTGACATACAGCGTACCATAAAAGGGGTATTTTGGGAGAATCTTTCTTCTACTTATGATATTTTGCTTTCGGAGGCTGACTGGCCCTCACCTTTTGTGCTCGCGGCGCCGCGAGGGGAGGAGGTAATCCTCCCCAGTTTCGCGAAAACTGTCTCGACAGAGCATGCGCAGCATTTTGCAGAAGAGTGGGCTCGGGCTCTTGCGCCCGCTCTGTACCGCAACCAATGTGGTTGGGATAAATTGTCACCCTGCCACGAAATACCGTTGCGGTCTCAGCCGCAGCCTCAACCTCAATATCCCATTCGGTGTGAGGCAAAAGCTTCCGTCGCAGAGATCCTTGAACAATTGGAATATCAGGGAGTTATTGAAACATGTGTGTCACCGATGAATAATCCTCTTTTTACTGTGACCAAGCCTGACGGATCATATCGTTTGGTATTGGATTACCGGCATTTAAACTCGCATTGCCGTAACTGTGCAGTACAGAATACTCACGGCTCTGCCCTAGTGGATAGTCTAGTGCGTAAGCGTTTCAAAACAACGCTTGACATTTCCAACGGTTTCTATGCCCACAGATTGGATAGCTTCAGCTCCCAATGGACAAGTTTTACGAGCGCTGGTGTGCAAAAACACTTTCGGCGTCTTCCGATGGGCTACAAGAATAGTCCTGGTGTTTTCACCTCCCGAATAGTCACTCTATTAGAGAGAGTCGACCCAGATGCTTGTTCGTATGTGGATGACATTTATCTCACAGACGACGAAATTTGGATGCATCTGTGTCGAGTGAATTCGATTATTTGTAACTTTGCAGATATGGGTTACAAATTTAATTTTGCAAAATCGCACATTGCAGAACACACAGTGTTGTTCCTCGGCTATGAGCTGAACAATGAAGGTAGAGGTTTGGCTCCTCACTTCTTGGAGAAATGCGCACAGTTGCGCGCTCCTACGACACTGAAAAAATTACAGTCTTTACTGGGCTTTTTAAATTTCGGAAGGACATACATTCCGGAATATGCCCAGCGTATCAAGCCGTTGTATGCATTGATACAACCTACTTTCTCAAAATCATGCTGGCTGCCTGAGCACTCAGCCATCTTGCAGTCCTTTCAGGCTGATCTGCTCGCTTCTAAATACTTACTGACTCGTGATAACCACACCAACCTGGTGATAAGAATAATTCCTGGGATGGTGGGTTTCACGTACCTCACTTTTAATGAAGGAGACACAGTACCTATTGCTTACAAGTCACACTTGTACACTTCGGCTGAATTGCGGTTTCCCACTGTGGAGAAGGTTTTAACTGCTGTACAGATGGCGATTCTTAAGGAACGAGCTCTGTCACAGGGGAAACGCATGTTAGTGGTAACACCCTGTCCTCATTTGGAGGCAGTCACGAAAGCCAGTGTACCAAATTCAAAAGCTTTGCACCCTCGGTGGATTCAATGGGCTGCGTCCTTGACGTCTACGGATGTCAAGTTTATTTTTGACGCCTCATTACGGTCGCAAGAGTACTTGCAGTATGAGTTTGTTCATCCTGCTCCTCTATCTATGCGGCCTTTGGAGGACTTCCATTGCATCATTTACACTGATGGTTCGGCGCAGGTTGCGCATGGCTCTAAACATGCCTACGTTTCCGCATGCGCCATTGTGGTCGGTGCTATGTTGAACGATGAGTTCGTTTCCAGTGAGGTGCACACCTTGCCCCTGGGCGACTGCACCGCACAATTGGCAGAGCTTCGTGCTCTTTTACTGGCGTTGGAGTACGCAGATCCAAGTGTTACTACTCTCATTGTGAGTGATTCTTACTACTGTGTCCAGTCTTACAATGAAAACTTGTTCTTTTGGATTCAGAATGAATTTCGTGATTCCAAGGGTAACACAATAAAACATAAGATGATCTGGGTTCGAGTGGCGGAACTTAAGGCTAAGTTGCCACTCGTTTATGTGATTCATACTCTTGGCCATCAGCGCGTGGGAGTTCACGCTGTCGGTAACTCGCTTGCAGATGAAGCGGCGAAATCAGCAGTATCTACATACTTAGTTGCAGCAGTTACTAGATCCAAAACCAAGATTGATAGCGACATCTTGGCAGCAGTTGCTGCCTCTGAGAAGGGAGGTAAACATCCTTCGGGATTCCCTTCAAAGTACAAATACCACTTAAGTCCCGAAAAGGTTCCTTTTGTGACAATTCCTGATGTTGGGGAACGGCTGATTCCCAACTCGGATCGCAGGGCAGACTTGATTACAGCGGCACATGAAGGTGTGGCGTCTGCGCATGCGGGCGTCTCGGCCACTGTATCTCAATTACAACAACGTTTCTGGTGGCGGGGACTGTACAAACAGACGCGTGATTATGTTCTTCTTTGTGACATTTGCCAGCAGATTAAACCTTCAACTGCTACGCGTCCGCCACAGACACAGTTGTACATTTCTAATAAACCACTTGGTTGTGTTTATTTGGATCACTGCGGTCCTTTTTCATCTGATACTGCATATAAGTACATCTTAGTAGCAGTTGACTCATGCACACGCTTTGTGTGGGTATGGCCCCATCGCAGCGCTGATTCACGGACTGTCATTAGAGATTTGCGTGTCTTTATAGGGATTTTTGCCTGTGGAACCTTCCATTCGGATCAGGGTCCTGCTTTCGCCTCTAAGCCGTATAAGGATGCCATGGCTTCGTTGGGGTTCCAAGTCAAGTTTTCGTCTCCCTACAGACCTGAGGGTAACAGTGTAGTGGAGCGAATGAACCGTGATTTAAAGCAATCTTTGACAGCTCGAGTTATAGGCACTGGCAGAAACTGGCTGGCCCACCTCAATGGCGTGCAGCGTGCTCTTCATAATCTCCCTAGAAGGTCTCTGGGTGGGCGGACCCCATACGAAATGCTCTTTGGCATCAAGATGTACGTCCCTGACCTTGACGGTCTAGACTGTGTGGTTCGCGCCACTTCCTTTGACGCAGATGAACATTGCAATGTTTTACAGAATCTACAAAAGACCAGAGACAGTCTTGCAAAGGAACATTTGCCCTCCACATCGGATGATGCGTTGCAGATCCCGGTAGTCGGCTGGCTACCCCAAGTTGGAGAACTGGTTCGAGAGAAGATCGATAACAAGAAAGAATTTGGTCCTTCCTATCGAGCTCCGGTTCCAGTCCTTGGAGTAAAGGGCACAAGAACAGTCATTTTACCACCACTTCCTGGTCGTAAGGAAAACAGGTTTATTTCAATTGACAATGTCAAGATACACAGAGTGGCCGATTCTTCTTAGTATGACTCCGGCTGTTTCCTGTCCTTCCATTGTGAGAAATTCAGTTATGCCCACTAATTCTAATATTGAACCTGAAGTGGCCATCAAATTACCTGCTGTTTCCAGTCCTTTATTAAATACTTTACCAGGGACTAACAATGATGAGTTAGACTATACCTACCCCACTGATTTGTCCATGCCTGACCTGCAAGCACGTTTAGCCACGGAATCCAGATTTTCATTTGACTCTGTTTCCCTTGCCTCGAAGAAGCCCTCTTGTATTGCAGTTTGTGCCAGCCTGTTTAAAAAACATTTTCTGATTCCCCCTTGGACATACATTTGGCTGGTCCTTTTTTCAGTTTACCTCTTTATGTCAATTGGTTTTGTATTTTATTTTTTTCGACTCATCAATGGACACTCTGTCGAGGAAAGAACATGCATTACACATCTAAATGGAACTTTGGCACCGCTTTCCTCATCACATTCTACACAATGGTTGAAAAGAGACTTGACTCTGGTTAACATCACAGCATGGCCTGTCCTTGATGGAATAGTGTGGGATGCGGTTCGATTTCAAATTCATGGCCCAACGGAAGTCGTTAATGTTCCTAATGTACTTAGAGTGAATATGGGGGATGTGGTGCAACAAAACATTCGTTCTGATGACTGGGATGTTAATGCAGTAGAAAGTTTGTTTTCTGATTTACAATACTATGCTGCCTTTGATGCTGAGGATTTATATTTAGAAACTGCTAATTATGGTGATTTATTTTGCTACCAACATTATGGCAATCACTTCTTACATAAAACTTCATCCCGGAGGGATACTGTTAATTTTACACAGTGGGAACATTGCCCAGCGCCTGCGCACGGCAGTTCTGAAACATTTCTGAAAAAGTATACTTATTTCACTGACTTTAACCAATCCAATCCCGAGTCCTTTTATTTTAAGTTTATAAAAATGCCAATGTCCAAGGTTAGACTTACCGATACTAAATTGTTGTATTCGAAGGCCTTCCTTGATCAATTAGTTACTGGAGGCTACGAATTATGGAAGGAAACAATAGACCTTAAATCAGTTTGGGGTTCAAGAGCCTGGCAGGTACAAGGCACTGAGGCTTTGCACCGTGCATGTCTCATACCGAATCATATGTTTTTTTTAAATGAAACAATTTCCCAGACCACATGCTTTGGATTGGCTACTTCTAAAAAATTGAACACCCCTACAATCCCGGATTTGGAGGAATATGATAGTTGAAGTAATTTTACTCAGTTGTCCATTAGGGAATTACAGGCCCTACTCCTTAATTCTTCCTTTAACATTTCCAGTTTGGATCCAAAAGGTTGGCTGCTTTGGCACCGTGGTGCTGATTCTTGCCAGCATCGATTCTTAGGTTTATCTGAGGGATTTACAAGTGTTAGATCGGATCCCCGTTTTGACTTAGTCCACACTGTCACAACTTATTCTGTGGGTAAATTATGTCAAAATTGGCTGAAACATTCAACTTTACCTGCAGTTAAAAGTCACCTTTCTAAACTGAATGCAGACGTGGATTTAAATGATTTCATTAAAGGCCCAGCTAGTGGTAGGTCAAAAAGGTGGATATATGCAGTTTACAATGAAATTTGGAAAACATCACAGATTGAGGCTGCTACACGCCTTAGGGCTATTGATCAGGCAAATCTTGAGAAAGTGCTTGCTGTGGTTGATAATAGTATTAACGTGCTTTCCTCCCGAATTTACACTTTAGATAATATTGTGTCATCCGTTGTGGATATTGTGCATGATGAAGTGTCAGTATTGTACCATGGTCAAAATCAGTTACGGTCAATCATGCAATTTGCATGGACCCTTCAGACTCTGAAAAATAATAAGGTTCCCTGGACGTACATGAACGTTTCTTCACTCTTTGCCCCGTTTAATTTGACTGACAAACAACGCTTGCTTTCAATGCGTGATGCTACCTTTAGTATGTTACATATTGAGAGGTTAGAATCTTTGCCTTTTTCCGTGGCAGAGGCCACTGCTGCAACGTGGCTTATCCACGGTTTGATAACGCTGCCTTTTGCTTTATATAAATTCACGAATTGTATGAGATATGTACCAATTGGTCGTTATGAACCATTAGGTAGTGGTTTCCTTCATGAAGTCTGGTCCCTTCCATACACATACAGGTGTTTCAAAGATGATCAGGAAGTTTATCTGAATGGGGAGGAGTGTACTGAGACACCAGATCATTCATTAATGTGTAGACACATACAATTACCCGGTTCATGCAACCAACACCGACCAAATTTGGCTTGTGTTTTGCAAGGCACACCGGTTCCTGCTATCATCCCCACATTTACCTTATTAGGAAATGGTAGTTATTTACTTTTAAATAATGAAGACTGTTGCAGGTTAATAAAAGGTGTACCTTTTATAGTAACAGTAAGTGAACGTGTTGTTTGCTGCAGAAATGTTCTGTATCCTCCCACACATGAACATAGGGAGTATTCCATCTGGCCACAAATACCAACCTTGAGAGCAGAATTCAGCGGCATGGCAAGAATAAGGGCTCTTTTGTCCCAGAAAGAGGTGGCCTTGAGTTCGGCTCGTGAAACTTTCGTTCTTCACATAGCCAACACCCGTACAGAGGTTCAGGCCCTTTTGAATACTGATTTGCCTTTACATTTCAGCGAGATGGTTCGTACTATCTTTAACGCGTCCTCCACAAAGGGCCTGGCACATTTTTTTTAAAAACTGTGAGCAGTGGTCTCGTGACTTCCTTTGAAAAGATTTTTGGAGTCGTCCCTGCTTTCTTTCATTCTATTTTCTCAGCTTTGTTTGGTGGATTCCCATTTTTACTTGCATTAGCAGCGGGCGCTCTAGTGGTTTTTTGTATCTTTAAATATGGATGTCCTTCCTGTGCAAGGCCCCGCCCAGCAGCTGCTGACGCTGTTCCGCAACCGCGTGCTTGAATATTATGGCACACTGCAGTTGGCGATATTGAGCACGGCATATGGATTATCTTTCCGATTCTCCTACTTCACCTGTGTCCAGCCTGTATTTCACTGCCTGACCTGTGATTTCGATTTGGCCATTGATTTGTGTCTCTGCGGACCGTTTTCTCCTGACGTCGATTTTAATCAGCTGATGAGTACTATCATTACTCACGAGTTGGTTTGTCCTGGCGAAAGGATTATGGCCTTAGCAGTGATGCATGGACTAATTGGTCCCTGGAATATACTGGCGGCAGCACAGGATTTCTTGGAACTGAGCTTTCTTGAAAACCCACCGAGCTGTCCTCTGATGGTGATAGAGGATCCGGTGCTGGGAGAACACGTATGTTCTTTTCCTCTTTTAAATTGGATGGCTGAACTGTTTTCGGATGAAGACGGTGATTTCCTGTTGGAGGCTGTTGCTGCTTATTTTGCGTACACAGTTCTGTCCTAGACACTTCCGTATACTGACATGCTGAGTACTAGCAGATCATTGACATTTATTGACTTATCTGTCAAGTTTTTTTTTAATTATTTCCTTGCCTATTGGCTTGAGCCACTGTAGACTTTTTGGCTATTTTTTAGCATTATATTGTTTTACAAATTTTGCAATTTTTAAAGGTTTAGTTTGAGAACCATGCTCATATAATGTTGCATTCTGCTCTCATGAGATGGCACTTCTGTTATCTTATTTAGTCCGTTCACGGATCATGGGGGGGTGTCATGGAGCTACTGAATATCTTTATACCGTGTTAAGTTAGCATAGGCTCCTTAGAGGTTTAAACGCCATTTTTCCTTTTTTGCAACTTCTGCACACAACACTTAATTGTTGATTTAGCTTTCAACCTAGTAGTTCGTTGTGGTTTACATGAGAATAATATGTTATTACTCTGATATCAGCTTTGCTTAATAAACTATGTCTGTACAGAGAGTGCTGAAGTTTCAGGAACAACACGATACAGATTTGTTATGAGGTCTGATCTTCACGGCTTCATAGACATAACATAAGTGCAGCTTCTGCCAACTTTGGGCTCGAGGCTGGTTTTATATTGCTTTGTTTGAGGCACAATAACACACTTGATGCCGTTCACATGCAGAGAGAGCTGGTGTATGCTGATGTGATTCCTTCATGCTAGAAAACTAAGGTATGGGCCCGCCCTAATCCAACCCAAAGAGACCTTCTTAGCAAATAATATAATATGTGTGTTAGGGAGGGTGAGATATAAGTGTTGTTAACTCTTCTTCATTTACAACATGTTAACATGCTGTCACCATTCGCTTTTTATGGATTAGTAACTATGCTGGTAATTTTGCTACTGATAATATGTTTGCTTGTATTATCTAAGATACTGCGCCTGAGAAGACTGCATTAGTAAATAAACATTTCAAATGCACATGTGTTCTTCTTTACTCCATGTTCTGGTTTGTAATGATAGTAACGAAAGAGTGTTCATGAGTTCCACGTATCCTGAGGTACTGTAAGTTCATGTTCTGGTTTGTCTAAACATTGGGAGTTTGATATGACCAATGACACACTGTAGCTAGCTCGGTAAGGGGTTTGTTGGGTACTAAGGTGAGTTTTGGGTCACCCTAATTCGCCTAGGTTCCAATCCTCTGTGCACAATTCTGTGTGAGAACAGAAACCCTGCGACAGTGGAAACGAGAATACTGGCTATCCTCCAAAAGTCTTCCATCCGCAGATGGGCCTTGTTTTTTCTTCATTCATGTACTGGGCAAATCATTTTGACAAGTTCCAAACTATGAATGCATCACTAGCAAACAACAACCCTTCTTAGGAAGAGGAAGGAACAGAGATCAGACTCCCTCTCTTCCTCTCCGAACCCACCGATATCAACTGCGGAGTACCCAAGGATCATCGCTCAGCCCTACTCTTTTCAACATCTACATGACCCCCTCGCCACCATCGTCAGACAGCATGGGCTTAGCATAGTCTCATACGCTGATGACACCGAGCTCATCCTCTCACTCACGAAGAACCCCGAAGACACTATTCTCTGCTTCCATGAAGGAATGAAGGATGTCGCAGCCTGGATGAAAGACAGCGGCTTGAAGCTCAACTCGGAGAAAGCCGAGGTCCTCATCCTCGGACCCTGCACCTCCACCTGGGACAACGCCTGGTGGCCCTCCGCCCTCGGGAATCCACCCACCCTTACAGACCACACACGAAACCTCGGCATCATCCCAGACTCCTCTCTCTCAATGAACCGCCAGATCAATGCCGTTGCTTCCACCAGTTTCAACTGCCTGCACATTGTCCGCAAGACCTTCAAATGGATCTCCCCCGACTGCAGAAGGACCATCACCCAAGCGCTCATAATCAGCAGACTAGACTACGGCAACGCCGTATACGCCGGAATCAACAGAACTCTTCTACACAAACTCCAACACTGCAGCCAGACTAGTCCTCAGGACACCACGCCACGAACACATGACCCAACATGTACGAGACCTCCACTGGCTCCCCGTCGAGAAGAGGGTCACTTTCAAACTCCTCACCAACGCCTACAACATCGGACCCAAGTACCTCAACGAGAAAGTCTCCTTCCATGTACCCAAGAGGAACCTCCGCTCCGCCGACCTTGCCCTGGCAGAGGTCCCCTGTATCCGCAGAAACATAGCAGGCGGGAGAGCCTTCTCCTACATCGCTGCCAAGACCTGGAACAAGCTCCTGGTGAACATCAGACGCTCCCCGACCCTGCACACGTTCAGGAAGGACCTCAAGACCTGGCTGTTCTACTGAGCTGGAGCTGCGCCCCCTCAGCGCCTTCAGATCCTCACAGGTTAGTAGCGCGCTTTATAGACCCCTGATTGATTGAGATGGGGGAAAATAAAAAACAACCAGTTCTGACCATTTGCAAATGATCACCAGGAGCATGTTAAAGCACCAATCCCAGGGGCAAGCCAACAGCTACAAGAGCAAATTTATTGGGCAAAGATTGTCCAAACAACCCTCTGAATAGAATAAAAGCAATGATTTTTGAGGCTGAATGTGCTGGTTGGATCACTAAACTTGAGGCGTAATTCCTGATAAAAATGAACCCCAAGATCTCTTACTTCTACATTTTTTGTGACTTCTTCTTGAGACCATATTTTGAAAAAATGCCCATCTTTGTAAAAGATACTAAGGACATACTGAACATCTTGAAAGGTATAAAATTGAATAGCTCAATTGATTTGTTGACCATGCTAGGCACTTTATACCAGCATGTCACTTAGTAATTGAGAAACTTCTCAGGGAACATGCAGCTCCCAATCATTTCCAGTGCAACAATTGACCTAAAATATTTGTTTTCAGTTTGAACGAAAACTATACCACGTAATCCAGGGCACTTCTATGGGAAGTATCTTTTCTGCCTGGTCTTTCATGCCGGTACATGCACATATTTGAGACAAAATATATCTACTAAGAAGATTATCCGTATAAGACGTCAATAAAACTTTCCTGACTGTTTATTGATGACATCTTTATAGGTTTTTAAAGGCATTAAGGCTCAACTGGACAATTTTATTGAATGGCCAAATAAGAAAGATCTCTTTCTGAAGTCCACAGACTTAATTATCTTTTTTGGATTTGAGGATTATAGGCAGCAAGAGAAACTAGCAGTCAAGTCATTAAACCTCCCTATCCCCTCCAACCCCCTCTGCTGCAGCTGCATCCTCCAAACCCTCCTAATCTGCCCGTTTACCATCATGGGCAGCAGGTGGGCGACCGGAATCGCCATCACCTACCCCACTGGCAGTCCATAACATCAGACAGGTGGGTTCTGCAGATTGTCAGGAGGGGCTACTCCCGCCCCTTCGAAACTACTACTCCCTCCTTGCCACCTACTTACGACAGGCTGATGAGTGATCACCTAACTCTTTTCCACCAGGAAGTGACAACACTTTTGGCCAAAGGAGCCATAGAGAGAGTGCCCATACCAGAAGTAAGTCGTAGTTGCTCTTCCCGCTACTTTCTGGTGCTCAAGAAGGATGGGGGCCTTCTTCCTATTCTCAACTTGCACTCTCTCAATTTTTTCATAAAGAGGGAGGAGTTCAAAAAGCTCACTCTTGCTCAGGTATTGTCAGCCCTGACCGTGTCTGCCCCAGCGCAGCTCCGCTGGGGCAGACACGGTCAGGGATTCTCCTGCATGTTTTTTGCAATTTAGCACTACAAGTACACATTGAGGATATCTACAAAATTAATAAGTAGGCACACAATAGCCTCGGAAAGCCGAATTAAACTCATTATGTTTAATTTAAAATACTGTTGTCTTTTGACCTATAGTTGTGAGTAAGGTGGGGATTGTGCATCCCCGTCTTGAAGAAGATGCTCCGCATCGAAACATGTTGACGCACCAATGAGGTGTTGTACTTTATTATACACATACACCTCGACACAATTTCTAACAGTGCCAGCACGGAAGCATATTAAAGTTTATTAAGCTTCACGTGCCAGGCCCTTTTTAAGATTTTTTCACTAAATTTCACTCCAAACCCACCACTCACTGACTAACATAACCCCTTCGCACACCACACATAGTCACCAATCAAGTGCCCCCACGTATTCCGTTGGTTAGTAGCACGCCTCACCCCGTAGAGGGGTGCGAAGACCCCGATGATGAAGCATGACACCAAGGGTCCTTTTGGTGTGTGAGGGGTATTCAAAGAACACTGAATGCTCTCCACCACTGTGGTGACTACTCTAGAAACACCAAGGTGTGGATTCTTTCTGTTTATAAAATTATGCTTGGGGAGACCGAATCCACCCCATCTAAACTCTCCTCTCCCTTATTTGTTGCATTTATTACATATGTAAGTGGTGCAGAGAATCCCTTTGTCTACAGACAGCATCAGATTGAATACTCAAAAGTACAATAGACCCGTGTCAGGAGGAAAACTATTGAGACCCAGGGGTTATCCTTCGGCATTCACAGGCTGGAGATCCTCTGGGTACATTTAGAAGACAGCTTAAGACTGGTCAGTTGAAAAATGGGTTGTGACAGATTCTAGTCGAGTTAAGCTAGACATGGGAGGGTTGTGCCCCACACATTAAAACAACGTTAGGCATGTATAGTGCACAACAAACAAATCACACATACGGTTATGTAGGAGTGGTAAAGGGAGACAGTAGATTACAATACCAGTACTAGAGGTTTAGTATATTTCGCTGTCAAGGTGGTGTTGCACATCCATATAATATGCGGAGGTGACCTCTAAAAAAAGTATTGAGATTGGTTATGGCTCTTTGGTCCAGGGTCTGGGCATTTTAATTTGGGGGTTAACCCTAACATAGCAATGGCAGAGTGAATTCTGGGAGTGAAGGGGCAGAAATGTGTTGTAGAGCTTGGTGATGGAAAGCCTGTTGGGTACTGCAGGACACTCTGTTTTCCATCGATGTAGGTGGTGGCAAGAATGTGAACTTGCATAGTGACCCTTTGTACTTTAAATGATACTCTCGCTGGTGCCTCGAGGGCACTGTGAGACCAAAGTGAGGTTGGCTGAGTAGTTTTATATCCGAAGACACATCTCAAGGACTTAGTAAAAGTAGGGAAAAGAAGACCAGTGAGAGTGGTTATCTCTCCCATGATTGTTGGCATTCTTATTGCCCTGGTGTGAGAAAGTGCCATCTTTCTTGCATTGGTATGCCCCCACTTTTTGCTGAACTGCTGATGTGCTTTGACTGAGTGTGCCCTGGGCTCCTGCCAACCAGGTACCCAGGGCCTGTGTTCCTTCCCTAAAACTGTGTTGAAACTAAACCGCAATTGGCATCTCTGGCCACCTATCAGCCCCTAGTAAATGGTACCCTAGGTACCAGGGCATGGTTACCAGAGAAGACCCCTAAGGGCTGCAGCACCTATTGTGCCACATATAGGGGCCCTGTACCCTGACACCCACACACTGCCTTTGCAGACTGAGTGTCTAGGTACAGAACTAAAGTACCCAGGGCCATTCCTGGGCACTGTAAGTGCAGTGATGCCATTAAGAGTATATGGTGCTGGGAGGTTGTCATTACGACCTCCACAACACCATAATGGCTCCACTGAAGACTGACAAGTTTTCTTTTTTTTTAAATCTTTCTATTGATAACATGAGGTCATAGTAACAAAACAAGAATATACAAATCATGAAAAAAATAGTTTCGTAACTCCAGTATGTCCAGAGAAAAAGGCAAGTACGACTACAATTTAACATCAGAATCAAGAAAAAGAAAAGTGGAGATATGGGAGCAGGAGAGAAGAAGATTAAAAAGAAATTCAGAAAAAAAAGAAATTCATAAGGGTATTTGAGAGAAATAAGTTTTATCTTTACATTTACACAAATTCTCCCCAAATGTTTTCCAATTTATACAAGGATCTGGCCCCCCTAGTTTTAGCTAGTGCAAGCTCCATATTATATACATCTTTAACAATACCCGGAGGAGGAGCTTAGCGCGCACCCAAGATGGTCGCGTGAGCTCAGAGCTCCCGGACCTTCGCCACCTCCACCGATCATCCTGCACCTTATCCTGATTTAGACGACGGGCTTTTGTGGACGAGACCTTGCTGATCATTTATCCGTTTCCGAATTACGATTTGGCCCCCGGAAACCGCAGATATGGACTTTTGATCATTTTTGGCCTGCTCGATGGTACTGCCCCGGGCTTGCTTCTTCTGCCAGCCGGGTGGTAATTGAATAACATCGGCCCATGCGAGTCTCCCTTGCCCGGTCTTCTACTTTCAGTTTCGATTCTGGTGGTTTGCCCTCATTGACTTTGCCTTGGTCGCATTGGTCTCCTGCTTCTTTCTACTACCAAGTTATCGTTTGGCGATCCGGACTTTCACTGCTCTTGACTAGTGGCTGGCCCTCGACCTATTCTCCGATTTGTTGCGGGCGCATCGAGTGTAGCCATTTTAACCAGGTCTCAGAATACCCTCCGGGGCGCACGACCTAAAATGGCCACCAAGCCCGAGGTGGAGAGACGCAAGACCAGACCGGCAACTCGGGGAGGTCCTGTGCAGTCCAACGTTATGGATCGATATACCCTCACAAAGGGCTCTCCGAGTGGCATAACCAAACCCCCGGCCAACTTTGGGGATGAATCCCTGCTGGGTGAAGATCCGTCGTTGAAAGACGTCATGGGCGCCATTGCTAGGATGCAGGCCGCGCTGGGACAACAGTATGAGGCCCTGACCCACAAGCTGGACACGGTTGCTATAGATGTTACCCTGATTAGGGCGGACCTCGCAAAGACTATCTGAAAGAAACAGGTTAGTATTAGATTCCTTACCTTAGAATATCCCCAGGCGTCAGTCTGGATCCGGAAACTTTTGCGTAGCAGTACCCCTGCGCGTCGGTAGGCGTCGTCTGCAGGCGTCCCATGCGGCTCCGCGTCGTCGGCGTCGTGCGCCGTGATGACGTCGCTGGAGTATATAGACGCCGCCTCCGCGCGCTGACGTCAGTTCTTCTTTTTTCCGCGCCAGTTAGCGCAGATCCGAAGAGCAGTACTCCGGTCTTTTGACCAAGTTTCTTGTTAACTACTAATCTTCTACGGTGCCGGTAGGATGCCCGGTTTCAAGGGTTGCGACGAGTGCGACCGCCTGATGTCGGTCACCGACCACCATCGACTCTGCCTCCGGTGTCTGGGCGCGGACCACGACGTGGAGTCATGCGTCGACTGTCGGGCCTTGACTGGTAAAGCTAGGCGGGAGCGGTCCCGCAAGCTTCTCGAGCTCCGTGTGTCGGCCCCGCGTCGAGAGCGGTCCCGGTCCGGTCGGAGGTCGAGGGAGCGGTCGAAGGAACGATCGCGGAGCCGCCATGAGCGCTCCGGGAGTCGCCACCATTCCTCCGGTTCGTCAGGTAAGCGTAAGAAGTCGGGGCGTCGTCATCGTACCCCCGACTCCCCCCGACGCCCGCGTGATGCGGCCGGGGGCTCGGGTGGCCCCACCCCCGCGGCCCCGCGTGGGTCGCCGACGCCGTCTGCCCCATACCCGTCGGTCCCTGGGGAAGGCGCGTCGCGTGAGGAGATCGAGGCCTTCCTCATAGCTATGAGGGCGAGGTCTCCTCCGGCGGGGCCTACGGCGCCTGCGGGCCCGTCGGTCCCGTCTGGGGGCCCGAGCGGTTCGGGTGCTCCTGCCTCGACGCCGCCGGTGGCTCCGGCCCCGGCGCCGCTGGGCCCCTCAGGTTCGTCGCCGGCTGGTCTACCGGCCTCTCCGGCGTCGGTTCCTTTGGGCCAACCCGTGGTACCGCCTCCGCGCGGTGCAGCGACTCCGCCGTCGGTTCCGGCCGGCGTCGGGTCCCCGGCGCCGACGCCACGCGGCGCCACCCCCATTCCCCCTCTGACTCCTGACGCGGAGTCGGACCGGCGTCGTCCGACGCCGGATCCGGCGCCGATGGGGCCCATTGACTCCGAGGTCTATATCGTCGATCCAGAATACGGCGATGAGGACGAGTATGGAGAGGGTTGGGAGGGGTCTGAGGACCCTTTATCCCGTGCCTGCCAGTATGATGTGGACTGGGTAGGTGATCTGGGTGATGCCAGTGGTCTGGACGAGTCGCCCACCCCTGGGTTTGTCTCCCCGACCCCTGTGGCGTCTGAGGCAGGTGCTGCCTATTCGGTGGTCCTGATGAGGGCTGCCAAGGCCTTGAGCCTTGAGCTCCCCGTCGCGAAGGTCAAGCCGAACATTCTGACCGAAGTGTTTAAACCGCAGTCATGCCCCCAGGAGCCTCTGCTGCCGTTTAATGAGGCCCTGACGGATGTCCTTTTGGGCACCTGGTCCAGGCCCGCTTCCGGTGCACCGGTTGACCGGAACGTTGCCAGGCGTCACCGTCCGTGCTCGGACGACCCTGCCTTCCTATCCACCCATCCCTCCCCGGAGAGTCTGGTGATCCAGGCCTCCACTTCACAGTCCGCGTTCCCGTCGGCTCCGCCCGATCGGGAATCAAAGCGGTATGACCAATTTGGTAAAAAGGTCTTTTCCTCTTTGAGCGCTGGACTGCGGTCTTGTAATACCGCGTGCCTCTTGGGCCGCTACACCCACTCCCTGTGGGATACGGTCGAGGAGTGTTTGCCGCAATGCCCCCAGGAAGTGCGGGACAAGCTCACCCGGGCCTTTGTTGAAGGCCGGGATGCGGCGCGGTACTCGATCCGTTGTGGTCTGGACACGACCGACTCGCTGGGACGGGCTATGTCCACGACGGTGGCGATTCGTCGCCATGCTTGGCTGAGATCTGCCAACTTCTCGCCAGACGTCCAAAATACACTCATGGACATGCCATTTGATGGCAGTCGCCTGTTTGGTGACAAAGCGGACCACGCGCTGGAGCGCTTCAAGGACTCCAGGGTCACGGCCAAGTCCTTGGGTCTTTCGGCCCAGCGCCAGCAGACGGGTTCGTTTCGCCCCTTTCGTGGCCAAGGGAGGGGCGGTCCCACACGGGCTGCCAGCCATGCGCCGCAGAACGCTCCCCAGCGCGGTGGCGGCCGTGGTTTCCGCCGGGGTGGCGGTAGAGGCCAGCGGCGAGGTCAGTCCACGCCTCCCCCCGCTGCTGCATCCAAGCCTTCCTAGTCCAAGCTTTCGGGCTCACGTGACGCCAGTGGGTGGCAGGGTTCGCCATCACCACTCCCGCTGGCGCGCGATAACATCGGACAGGTGGGTGCTGCAGCTCGTTCGAAGGGGCTACGCCCTCCCCTTCGAGTCCACTCCTCCAGCCATGCCACCGCAGAACCACCGTGTGTCGTGGGACCACTTGACACTTCTGCAGGAGGAAGTTACGGCCCTCTTGGCCAAGGGGGCCATCGAGCGCGTTCCTGGGCCAGAAGTAGGGTGTGGTTGCTACTCCCACTACTTTCTGGTGCCCAAGAAGGACAAAGGAGGCCTGCGTCCTATCTTGGACCTACGGAACGTCAACGGCTTCCTCCGGAAGGAGAAGTTCAAGATGTTGACTTTGGCTCAGGTCTTGGCTGCTCTAGACCCACAAGACTGGATGGTAGCGTTGGACTTGCAGGATGCGTATTTTCACATCCCCGTCCTGCCGGCCCACCGGCGTTACCTGCGGTTCACGGTAGGCCACGAGCACTTTCAGTTTATCGTGCTCCCATTCGGCCTTACCAGCGCCCCACGGGTGTTCACGAAAGTGATGGCGGTGGTCGCAGCTCATCTGCGCCGGTTAGGGGTTTCAGTCTTCCCCTACCTCGACGACTGGTTGTTGAAGGCGGGCTCGCCCCAGACAGTCGTCCACCACCTTCAGATGACGGCGGACCTCCTGCACGAGCTGGGGTTTTCCATCAATGTGCCGAAATCACACCTGTGTCCCTCTCAAAAGCTCCTTTTCATCGGAGCGGTTCTCGACTCGGCGCAGTTTCGGGTTTATCCCCCGGAACGGCGGGTCCGGGATATTCAGGCTCTGATTCCCATCTTTCAGCCGTTATCCCGGGTTTCGGTCAGGTTGACGCTGCGGCTTCTGGGGCTGATGGCCTCCTGCATCCTACTGGTGCATCACGCCAGGTGGCGGATGCGGGCTCTGCAGTGGGACCTGAAGTTTCAGTGGGCCCAGCATCAGGGCAACCTATCCGACCATGTCCTGATCTCGGAGGGCACTGCGAGACAGTTGCAGTGGTGGCTTACGGACCGCGATTGGGTCAGAGGCAGATCCCTCTCCCTTCCCCAACCGGAGCACGTGGTTGTGACGGACGCGTCCCTCCAGGGCTGGGGTGGCCACTTGGGAGAGGCGGAGATCAGAGGCATCTGGTCTCCGGCGGAGTCCCGGCTCCATATCAACCTGTTGCAGCTGCGGGCGATTCGCCTAGCACTGAAGGCATTCCTCCCCTTTGTCAACGGGAGTGTAGTGCAGGTGTTCACGGACAACACCGCCGCCATGTGGTACTGCAACAAACAGGGCGGTGTGGGGTCGTGGACCCTTTGCCAGGAGGCTCTGCGTCTCTGGCAATGGCTGGAACGTCAGGGCGTGACTCTGACGGTTCAACACCTGGCAGGTTCTCTGAACGCCAGGGCGGACGTCGGTGCTCGGTGGATCACGAATGGCGTCTGAACTCGGACGTGGCGAGCGGCCTCTTTCAGCAATGGGGAGAGCCTTGGTTAGATCTATTCGCCACAGAAGAGAACGCGCAATGTCATCAGTTCTGCGCGTTGGAGTTTCCAAGACGGCACTCGCTCGGCGACGCCTTTCGGCGCGAGTGGAGTTGCGGTCTGTTGTACGCCTTTCCGCCTATACCACTTCTGCCCAGAGTGCTGAAGAAGATCAGGCGCGACCGGGCCCAAGTTATCCTTGTGGCTCCGGACTGGGCTCGAAGATACTGGTATCCCGAGCTACTCAGCATGACAGTCGGTCCCTCGATCCGCCTGCCCCTTCAGGAGGACCTTCTGTCGCAGCAGCAGGGGACGGTCCTCCACCCGAACCTGTCCAGTCTCCACCTCCATGCTTGGAGATTGAGCGGCGACAGTTGAGGCCATTTGACTTGCCTCCTGAAGTCTGTGATGTAATTCTGGCAGCCAGGCGTCCCTCCACAAAGTCGGTATACGCCTGCCGGTGGAACAGATTTGTGGCATGGTGCACAGCGAAGGCTGTGGATCCCCTTTCTGCCCCTCTGTCTGAGGTTCTCCTCTTCCTCCTTTCCCTTGCCCAGCAGGGCTCTGCTCTGGGCACTATCAAGGGCTATCTTTCTGCCCTTTCCGCCTTCTTGAGGCTACCTGATCAGCCATCTTTATTCAAGTCCCCTATTGTGTTAAGATTCTTGAAGGGCATCACGCACATGTATCCTCCAACTCCGTTCGTGATGCCTCAGTGGGACTTGAACCTGGTTCTGACTTTCCTGATGTGCGCTCCCTTTGAGCCCCTTCATTCCTGTCCTCTCCGTCTTCTCACTTTAAAGACGGCCTTCCTGGTTGCCATCACCTCTGCCAGGAGAGTGAGTGAGCTCCAGGCTCTTTCTATTCAACCTCCTTTCTTGTCTGTTCATCCTGATAAGGTGGTTCTTCGGACTAGACCTTCTTTCCTGCCCAAGGTAGTCTCTGCTTTTCACATTGGGCAGTCCATCACCTTGCCCTCCTTCTTCCCGCCTCCGCATCCTTCAAAGGATGAAGAGCGGCTCCATCGTCTGGACCCAAAACGTGCGCTTTCATTTTACATGGATCGCACTCGCCAGTTCCGGGTGGATGACCAACTGTTTGTTGGCTACGTGGGTGAGAAGAAGGGAAGGGCGGTACAAAAGCGGACCATCTCTCGGTGGGTCGTCCTGTGCATCAAAGCATGCTACTCTTTGGCTCGGAAGGAGCCTCCTGTTGGGCTGAGGGCCCATTCCACTCGGGCTACGGCGGCTTCTACTGCCCTGGGCCGGGGAGTCCCCTTGCAGGACATTTGCCAGGCGGCTACGTGGGCCTCGCTGCACACCTTTGCGAGGCACTACTGCCTGGACAGTCAAGTCCGGAGGGACGGCTTCTTTGGCCGTTCGGTCCTCCGGGACTTTCTGGTGTAGGTTGTATTGGTTCGCAGACCCACCTCCGGGGTTGGTATTGCTGGGGTATCTATTCTAAGGTAAGGAATCTAATACTAACCTGTTTCTTTCAGATGAACAAGTTACTTACCTTCGGTAACGATATATCTGTAAGAAACAGTAGTTAGTATTAGATTCCTTACCGCCCCGCCCATCCTCCCCGTTCTGCGAACTGATACCTAGGGTTAAGGACATCCCTTTCAGGGCCCTAGTTTCAAATGGCACCAGTGTTAGTTCTCACATGGCTCTGCGTGTTCTGGCGCGGAAAAGCTGTGTGCAAAGAACTGACGTCAGCGCGCGGAGGCGGCGTCTATATACTCCAGCGACGTCATCACGGCGCACGACGCCGACGACGCGGAGCCGCAGGGGACGCCTGCAGACGACGCCTACCGACGCGCAGGGGTACTGCTACGCAAAAGTTTCCGGATCCAGACTGACGCCTGGGGATATTCTAAGGTAAGGAATCTAATACTAACTACTGTTTCTTACAGATATATCGTTACCGAAGGTAAGTAACTTGTTCAACGAGAAGGTCAAATCCCTTGACCTGAAGACATCTAGTCTTGTCGCAGACGTCTCTGAATTACAGACGGAGGTCGGTAATCTGAGATCCGCCCGTGACCACCTCTCTCGACGCTTGGACGATTTTGAAGGCCGCGCACGACGGAACAACGTCCGGTTGGTCGGTGTCCCGGAGAAGACGGAATCGTCAGCAGTAGACCTACTGGTGGAGGACCTTGTCCTGAATCATCTAGCGCCCAAGGGACTGAGCAAGTTTTTTGCAGTGGAACGGGCCCACCGAATCCCGGGTGGCCCGCCCAAGCTGGGAGCTTCTCCGCGCCCCATCATTGCGCGGATCTTTAACTTTCGCGACAGAGATGCGATCCTGCAGGCTTCCCGCACATCGGGCCCTACGGAATATGAAAACGCCGCGGTCAGCTTCTACCCGGACTTCACCCAACAGGTTCAGAAGCAGCGATTGGGATTTCAGGGGGCGAAGAAGAGACTGAGGGACAGAGACATGAAATATGCCATGCTTTTCCCGGCTCGGTTGCGTGTGGTCTACAATGATAGAACATTTTTCTTTGACCATCCTGGAGCGGCTGGTGACTGGTTGGACTCGTTGCCCCCGGGACGAGGGCAATTTGATCATTCGGAACACTCCGGTGGAGCGGAGGGCGGCCCGATGGCGCAGGAATAGGGAGCGCAGCGGCTCCTGGACCAACGTATTGACTTTCGGCAGTGGTTTGATGCTATGCTACTATTGTTCGCTACTGTGTTGTCTTAATGGGGTGTGGGTGGGAGTCGGGTGAGTCTTCCTCCTTTGGGGTTCTTTTCGTAGATTAGTTGTATGTTAGGGCGACAGGCACACTGCAAGTTGGGGTGGCTCTTGAGTCTTACGCAGGGGTGCGGGGTGGGGGGTATGATGTTGTTTTGGGGGGTTGGAGGGTTTCGGTTTGTGTTTCTCTGTTTTATTCAAGGCATAGTGCTGTTGATCTTCTGTGTTGCTGTGTCGCGGCTGGTGTGGGGGGGGGACCTGGGATGGATTCTGGGATGGGGGATAGGGGACTACGAATACTGTGTTGGAACGTAAATGGTTTGGGTGACAGAATTAAACGAGGGGTGGTTTTACAGTTGCTACGACGCTTGTCTCCTGATGTTGTTTTGCTTCAAGAAACGCACTTGCTTTGTAATACGTGCCACGCCATGAATAGGCGTGGCTACCGTCTCACGGCACACTCAGGTTTCACTTCTGGCTCCAGAGGGGTGGGCATTCTGGTTCGGACCTCCCTCCCTCTTGCCGTTGACGACATCATACTTGATGATTAGGGGCGATATGCCGCCATTGTAGGGCGCTGGGAGGGGAGGGTGATTACTTTGCTCTCGGTCTACATACCCCCAGGCCTTCAAACTACGACCTATGCTGATCTGGGAAAAGTGATCCTGGGAGTCCCCGAGGGTTTGCTTGTAGTAGGGGGGGATTTCAACTCAGTGGTGTCTGGGATGTATGATCGTTACCCTCCCCGTGTACTCGCTAAGTCTCAATCCTGGCTGGGGGACTTCCTGGAGGCGCTGGGGCTGACCGATTGCTGGCGCTTACATCATCCTGGGCAACAGCAGTATACTTTTCACTCTGGGGCCCATGGCAGCCTTTCGAGATTGGATTATGTTTTGATGCCCTCCTCCCAGGCCTCCCTCATAGGTGAGGTGAAACATCTTGCCAGGGGTATTTCGGATCACTCCCCACTATGGTTGGTTGTGAATGCACGTCTGGGATCGGAAGGTCGGGTTTCCCCGATCAACCCATGGTACCTCCGTGATCCTAAGATTAGACTGTAACTACTTAAAGCGATCGATCATTATTTTGCGGAAAATGTGGGTTCAGTATCCTCTTCTGTCTCCTTGTGGGAGGCGTATAAAGCTGTCATTCGGGGACAGGCCCTCTCATCGATTGGCAATGTTAAGAGATGTAAGCGTGAGGAGGTTGTCCGTCTTGAGACTGAACTTACCATTCTTGAGGGAGAATTGGACTCTGGTGTTTCCCCTGAGAGGCTGCACTTGTTGGATCTGAAACAGCATGAATATAGAGCACTAGTGACTGACGCAGCGAAGGAGATGGGTCGTGAACAGCAGGGGCGTCTGTATGATGTGGGAGATAAGGCTGGGAAATTGCTTGCTTGGTTGGATAGGAGAGAATGCGCGAGTCGAGTTGTTCCTGTCATAGTTGATTTGAATGGTGACAGTATCACTGACCCTGCTGGAATCGTTGGGCGGTTTGCCGATTATTTTTGGGTGGTGTACTCCCCTGTGTCCGATAAACCTGAGCAGGACTCCCACTTGCTTCTACGCGATATCTCGCTGCCATGCTTGTCTGACCCGGAGCGGGATCTGCTGGAAGCCCCGCCCACGGTTGATGAAATTGCGACCGCTATCCGCTCGATTCGCACCGGGAAGGCCTCGGGCCCTAATGGACTCCCCATCGAGCTTTACAAGCTCCGTCCGGATGTACTGGCGCTGTATCTGCGATCGATGTTCTTGGAATCACTGGAGAAAGGGTCTCTTCCTCCCGATCAGAGATTGGCCTCCATAGTGGTTATCCATAAGGAGGGAAAGCCGCGTGACCGCTGCGAATCTTTCAGACCCATTTCTCTGATTAATGCTGAACCCAAAATCCTGGCCAAAGTTCTTGCTACTCGTTTGGTGTCTGTTATAGGTGATCTTGTTCACCCGGACCAGTCCGGATTTATACCACATCGCAATACGGCACTTAATCTTCGGCGCCTGCATGGCGTCCTTGCGCGAGCGGGGACTCTGCGGGAGTCGGCCATCTTGGCGTCTCTAGACGCCACCATGGCGTTTGATACGCTTGAATGGCCTTATCTTTGGGCGGTCCTCTCTGAATTCGGTTTTGGGCCCACCTTTGTCCGTTGGGTACAGTTGCTTTATGCTGACCCTTTAGCCCAGGTAGTGGTGAATGGGCGTGTTTCGACCTCCTTTGCGCTTGGTAGGGGTACGCGTCAGGGCTGTCCTCTGTCCCCACTTTTGTTTGCCCTTGCTTTGGAGCCACTGGCGGCTTGGTTGAGATGGGAACCATCCTTGAAAGGTATTAGATGGTCTCCGGAATTTGAAGACCGTATATCTCTGTATGCAGATGATATACTCTTGTACCTTACGTCGCCCCGGAAGTCGTTGATCGTCCTTTTCGACGTTTTGACTTCTTTCCGTAAGAATTCCGGCTTGGTCATCAATTGGTCAAAGTCTTGTGTTTATGTTCTCTCTGGCGATGCTCCCCTCCTGCCACGTGGATGTCCTATTTCGGTGGTGCTTGAGGGATTCAAGTATCTGGGAATCTTTATTACCCTAGACCCCACGCTTCGTTATGAGCGCAATTTGTTGCCCCCTCTCCGACGCCTTCGGGCTGATATAGAGACGTGGAGAAAACTCCCTCTCTCTCCTTTGGGAAGAGCGGCGTTGTTTAAGATGATGTCGCTCCCCCGATTTCTTTATGCGCTTCAAAACACGCTTGACGTCGTACCAGCCGGTTATTTCCGGGAGATTGAAAGTTTACAGCGACAATTGATATGGGGGGGCCGTTCTCGTATTGCCCTTTCGAAGCTCACGCTCCCTTGGTACGATGGCGGCATCGCTCTCCCGGACATCCGTCGCTATTATTGGGCCTCTCAATTAGGGGCCATCAACCACTGCACATATGCTCATTCACTAAACCCGGCCTTTGCGATGGATAAATGGTTACTACCCGGTGGCGATTACAACAACGCTTTATACGCGAAGTCAGCCGGCGGATCTCTTACGGGTCCCACTAACACAGCGGTGCAGGTGTGGTATCGGGCTACGGCGGCCACGGGTTGGGCTGACAGGCTGACCCGTGCTACTCCACTCTATGCTTTGGAAAAACTTGGCTCCCTTTGGCAGTCGAAGGGATTCGATCGGTGGGACATGATTGGGATCAGCAGGGTCGATGATGTGTGGATCAAGGGTAGGGTCAAGACGTTTGAGGAATTGAAAGTTGAGTATGGGCTGAATGACAAAGAATCCTTTAGATATGCGCAAGTCCGGCACGCAATCTTGTCTGTTTTTCCCCTAGGCTCGGACGTGCCGGAAGCATCCCCGCTTGAAGATCGGATACTGGATGGGCATGTCCCTGATAGCACGATCTCGCTCATCTATAAAAAATTGATTAATACCAGGATTGATCTATTGGATGGCCTTCGAGGGTTGTGGACCAATGATGGTCTGGAACTCGATGATGAAGACTGGCAGGCCGCGATCTCTTCCCCGAAAGAGGTGGCTATCCCGGCACGCCTTCGGTTTGTCCAACTCAAAATTCTGCATAGGGTGTATGTCACTGGTCCGCGTCTTGTGCGAATGGGGTTCTCGGCGGATGGATTGTGCAGGCGTGGCTGCGGTATGGTGGCCACATTTCTCCATATTATTTGGGAATGTCCTGCTGTGCTGCGCTATTGGAATCGAGTGCATGATGTAATGAGTGAGGTCACGGGTGTGCGGCTAATGCCTGAAGCGCGGAGGTGTTTGTTGAATGTCTGGGAGCCGAATGACTACAACCTGGCGCAGCTTCGATGGGCGACCTTGGGTAACATGGTTGCCAAGCGTGACATTGCCCAGCTATGGGGCGCTCAGAGGCCTCCGACAGTCCTGGTGTGGAAACAAAACATGGATTGGTGCATGTTTCGAGAAAAAACAGTTTGTTTCCCGTGGCAGGCCTGGCAAATGGGGGAAAGTTTGGACTCAGTGGAACACGTACCATGGAGATATATGTGCTCCCCCCATATCGGACTGTAATACTGATTTATCTTCCTCCCAACCTGATGTTTCCTCCGCAGGAATATAGATGTTTTGTGTACTTCTGGTTTCCTTCCCCCCCTCCCCCCGATTTATTGTTTGCAATGATATCTGATTTAATTCTGTACACCCCCCCTCGGGCCGAATGGTGACACATTTCTATTGTAATGCCTTGTCTTGTTTTGTTTCTTTGTTTCCTGGTGTATTAAGTAGTTTAATCGGGAGCAATAAAAAAGCCCGCCGTGCAATTGAGATACTGAAACTCCCATTTAACCAAGGGGGCCTCGACTTCCCAGATTTTAAAGTGTATTTTTGGTCGGCTTTTTTAGGACATATCCGTAGTTTTATAAACCCTAGCAATAACCTCTTCTTCTGTTATGTATTTATGCTGGGAGCAGAATCTAAAATGTTTCTGTAACGCATCCATGATCCGAATTATTTTAAGCGGGTCAAATTCAAGACCGCACGGGACATAGCATTTATAGGGAGGGCTATCATTAAATATAAAATACCGATGTACCATCTTAAATTTCCCCTACGGGATAATCCAGCTCTCCAAGGAATTTTCCATGATGGGGGTGGGAGACAGTAGGCTAACTTGGGTATTAAAAGCTTAGGGGATATATAGGATTCTACAGGGTTTTCAACGTTTGACAGACTGAAACTCCTTTACAGTCTTATAGAGAGCATGCGGTTAAAATATTATCAAATTCGTGATTATCTCGTACGTACCATGGAGATATATGTGCTCCCCCCATATCGGACTGTAATACTGATTTATCTTCCTCCCAACCTGATGTTTCCTCCGCAGGAATATAGATGTTTTGTGTACTTCTGGTTTCCTTCCCCCCCTCCCCCCGATTTATTGTTTGCAATGATATCTGATTTAATTCTGTACACCCCCCCTCGGGCCGAATGGTGACACATTTCTATTGTAATGCCTTGTCTTGTTTTGTTTCTTTGTTTCCTTGTGTTTAAATTCAATAAAAAGTTTCAACAAAAAAAAACAATACCCCACCATCCCACCGTCAGTGGTGGGCACCGTGCAATCTATGCCTGAGCTATAGCTAGCCTAGCACAAGCCAATAAGATAATTATGAGTTCTCTCTGACTAGAGTCTTCAGTCTGAGAACCTAGTAACACATTTGATACTGTAAATAAGATAGGTCTTCCAAATTTATAGGACATAGTTTTTTCGACTCCTTGCCAGAAATCTGTTAATGACTGGCATTGAAAAAACATATTTAGTAAGTCAGCTGCATATAGATCGCATTTCGGACATCTAGTCTGATCACTAGTAGGATTATCTAGTGACCATTTCGCTCTCCGTTCAGGGGTGTAATACAATGAGCAGATAGTTCTATATGATTGTAGCCTCAAACTAGAAGAGTGTACTGACTTACAGATACTACCAAGTGCAAGTGATATAGTTTTGGCAGTGATAATAAACCCCAATTTCTGACTCCATTGTGCAGCTAATCTCTCACAATCAACTTCTTTATGAGAATTAAAACCTTTATATCCGACACTGATCAGTGATCTATCTTTAGCTAGATAGATACAGTCCCATATACTGGAATCTGTCAATTCTGCAAGCTTCATGCTACGTACGAGATAATCACGAATTTGATAATATTTTAACCGCATGCTCTCTATAAGACTGTAAAGGAGTTTCAGTCTGTCAAACGTTGAAAACCCTGTAGAATCCTATATATCCCCTAAGCTTTTAATACCCAAGTTAGCCTACTGTCTCCCACCCCCATCATGGAAAATTCCTTGGAGAGCTGGATTATCCCGTAGGGGAAATTTAAGATGGTACATCGGTATTTTATATTTAATGATAGCCCTCCCTATAAATGCTATGTCCCGTGCGGTCTTGAATTTGACCCGCTTAAAATAATTCGGATCATGGATGCGTTACAGAAACATTTTAGATTCTGCTCCCAGCATAAATACATAACAGAAGAAGAGGTTATTGCTAGGGTTTATAAAACTACGGATATGTCCTAAAAAAGCCGACCAAAAATACACTTTAAAATCTGGGAAGTCGAGGCCCCCTTGGTTAAATGGGAGTTTCAGTATCTCAATTGCACGGCGGGCTTTTTTATTGCTCCCGATTAAACTACTTAATACACCATCTAAATATTTAAAAAAATAATTATTGATACGTAAGGGGATAGACCGGAATAAATAAAGAAATTTTGGAAAAATCGTCATTTTGTCCGCCCAATTATACTAAGAGGGACCTTGTGCCATTTTTGTAATGAGATAGCTGTCTCTTTTAGTAGTGATTCATAGTTAGATATAGCTATTTCTTCAGGATTAGCAGAAACCTTAATCCCCAGGTAGGTAGCAGCATTACAGACTCCCTGTACCGGAGTCATTGGTTTATAATTCTTTACTACTTGTGTCTTGTTTGTATTCAGTCTGTAACCGGATACAGCCCCAAATCTCCTAGCCTCCATTATAATACCTTTCATTGCTTCTACGACATCAGCTGAATAGACCGCGATGTTGTTTGCGTATACTGTTATTTTGAGAGTATTCAGACCTGAAACTAATGGTATCATACATGGCTGAGCTTGTAATGCCACTAAAACAGTTCCATAGATAAAGCAAATAATAAGGGTGACAAAGGGGAGAGGGGTTGGCCTAACAGCTAAGGCGCTCGACCTCGGACCTGGGGAACTTGGTTCGAGTCTCGGTAACGTCGCCAAAAAACCCCTGTGATTCTGGGCAAATCACTTAATCTCCCCGTGCCTAAAATGAAAGTGTGTCCTCATGTAACGTAACTGGTGCTATGTAAAGCGCTCTGATAACTGATTCGATTCGGTTCTAGTTCGCGCTATATAAAACTCTGCAAAAAAAAAAAAAAAAAGGGCACCCTTGACGGGTACGCCGAGATATAGAGAATATCGATTGCTTCCCTGCATAGCAGACTTTAGCTCAAGAATTATCATACAGGGCCTGTATCCACTGCAGGTACTAGCATTTAATCCCAAATGTTTTCAATACAGCCCAAAGATAGTCCCACCCCACTCGGTCAAATGCATTCTCAGCATCTAATAGTATCATACCAAGTGGGGTCGATTTAACCCTGGCGACATCAAATGCAGTGAAGGCCATGTTTATGTGAGTCGTAGTATCCCTACCCGGGATAAACCTGTGTTGTTGTGGGGATACTAAGCCAGATATTATCAGAGCGAGGCGATTTGCCAATATTTTAGCGAATATTTTCGTGTTGGTGTTTATAAGAGATATGGGTCTATATGACCCGCATTCGTCAGCGACCTTTTTTTTTGGAGAAAGAATACAATCTGCGTAAGATTCCATGAATCGGGCTTTTCCTCCGAGTCCAATACCTCCAACTACCATGATGAGTAATGGGGCTAGTTCCTCAATGCATTTTTTTATACAACTCCAGATGAATTGAGTCTTCCCCAGACGCTTTGCCTGATGGTAGAGCAAAAATTGCGAATCTAATTTCAGTCAGTGTAACATCATTATTCATTGCATCTAGTTGTTCATCCTCAATACAGTTCACTAAGTTAGTTTGTAAAGATGCATATATGTCACCTATCACTGGCCGATTTTCAGGAGTATATAGATCCTTATAATAATTAGCGAATTGTTTGAGTATCTGCTGGGGGTTGCTATACGTCACATTATTAGGGCCTTTGATAAACTTGACTAATGTTTTTGCTTTATCATCTGCCACCTTATATGCTAGTATTTTTCCTATTTTTTCCCACCCTCATACTGGGAAATATGGTATTTGTTCAATTTGATGAGGCTTTTTTCCCTCAGTGTATTCTTGAAAGCGGATTTAATATCAATTAAAATATAGCCCAGTTCTTCTACTTCAGTAGAGCCTTGTAGGAGTGCTTCAGCCATCTATCTTTCTGCATAAAGTATTCTAGCAACTGTTTCATCTGTCCTCTTTTTACCTTCATAATTTTGTCTAAATATATACTGTTGAGTAAAGCCCCTAATGCTAGCTTTGCAGGAATCCCATACCACAATATGTGAAGCTGAGCCAATATTAATTTAAAGAAATTCTGTTATATGTGCCTTAAGTTTTAATATAAAATCCACATTTAACAAAAGATACCTAGGAAATGAGAAAAGCCGAGGGCACTGCTTCCTTGTCTTAATTTTAAAGGAGAGAAGGATGGGGTTATGGTCAGAAGTGACCCTTCGGCAGATCTCCATGTTACTTGTCTCCAAAATTCTATGAGACACCCAGGCCATGTCTATACGAGAGCACAATTTATGCGTAGCTGAGTAATAGGTGTAACCAGCAACATCAGGGTGTAGTGCCCACCTAGCAACTTTTATATCATGTATTCGCCCTATTTCTCTGATTGCGGCCCGTGTTTTGCGCATCCTCTTAAATGATAATTCATAATGCGGTTGAAGTCTCCCATTACCAGACGCTCACCCTCCCAGTCAAGCAATTCCATATTGACCTTATCAATAACAGTAGGGTCATCTGTATTTGAGCCATACACCACATAAAACGTATATTTACTGCCCTCAACAATAAATTGAGCTATATCCCATCTATCATTTTTATCTAAGGAGGTCTTGATAATTTCAGCTTTTAATTGTTTATGCTGCAAGATTGCGACCCCTCGAATTGAAGCATTTAACTCAGAGCTGATAGCTACATCTGAAAGAAACAGGTTAGTATTGGATTCCTTACCTTAGAATATCCCCAGGCGTCAGACTGGATCCGGAAATGTTTGCGTAGCAATACCCTTGCGCGTCGGTAAGCGTCGTCGGCGGCGCCGTGATGACGTCGTCAGAGTACTTAGACGCCGCCTCCGCGCGCTGACGTCAGTTCTTCTTTTTTCCGCTCTAGCAGCGCAGATCCGGTAAAAGTGGTACCTTAGTCATTTTTTGACTAAACCTTTACGATCCTTTTTGATCATTTTTCGAGTCTTCGACTCCGAACGGTGCCGGTAGGGATGCCAGGTTTTAAGCCTTGTGAGGATTGCGACCGACTGATGTCGGTCACCTACCCTCACCGTCAGTGTCTCCACTGTCTCGGCGTCGACCATGACGACAAGACCTGCTCCGGCTGCCGGGCCCTGACTTCAAAAGCTAGGCTGGAGCGGTCCCGCAAGCGACTCGAGCTCCGGCTGTCGGCCCCGCGCCGCGAAAGGTCCCGGTCCGGACGGAGGTCGAGGGACCGGTCGCGGGATCGGAGCCACCATAGCTCCGGGAGTCAACATCACTCCTCAGGGTCGAAGTCGTCCGGTAAGCACAAGAAGTCGAAGAGACGTCATCGCTCTTCTGACTCTCCCTCGTCGCTCGCACGACGCGGCCGGGGGTTCAGGTGACACCGCCCACACGGCTCTGTCGGAGTCGCGTGCGTCGCGTCCGGCCCCACACCCTCTGGTCCCTGGGCTGCACGCGACGCCGGAGGAGATCGAAGGTTTCCTCATGGCCATGAGGTCTCTCACTCCTCCGACGGGCTCCGCGTTGCCTTCGGGCCCAGCAGACCCGTCTGGGGGCCGTAGCGGGTCGGGGGCTTCGGCCCCAACGCCGTCGGGTGCTTCGGGCCCGGCGCCGCAGGGCTCGGCGCTGCAGGGCCCCGCTGGATCCGCCTCTGGATCCGGGTCGTCACCGGTTGACCTAACGACCTCACCGGCGCCGGTCCCTCAGGTGTCACCTCCAGCGCCGTCTTCAGCCGGCGCTGTCCCCGATACCTCCCTCGATCCGGCGCCGGAGCGGTTTTGCTGGGCGCCGCTCTAGACGCCGTTTGGAGAGTTTTACTTCAATGAGCCGGCCCCATCATTTGACAACCCTGAGTATCAGGAGATGGGTGATGAGGAGAATTGGGAGGGGTCTGACGACCCTCTGACACGGGAGTGTCAGTCCCAGGAGGACTGGACAGGTGGACTTGGGGATGCCAGTGGTCTAGACACCTCGCCAGACACTGGTTTTGTCTGACCTCCTACCGTGGCTACGGAGGAGGGGGCAACCTACAGCGTGGTGCTGACGCGGGCGGCCAAGGCCTTGGGCCTTGAGCTCCCTGTCGCGGCCGTGAGGACTAACCTCCTCACTGAGGTCCTTGAACCGCAGTCAAGCTCGGCTGAGCCTCTGCTCCCGTTTAATGAGGCCTTGACCGACGTTCTTTTGGGCACTTGGTCCAGGCCCGCTACAGGTTCGCCTATAGATAGGAACGTGGACAGACGCCACCGCCCGGCCCCCGGCGACCCTTGTTTCCTGTTTACACACCCCACCCCTGAGAGCCTGGTTATCCAGGCCTCAAATTCCCAGACCGCAGTCCCGTCGGCTCCGCAGGACAGGGAATCCAAGAGGTATGAGCAATACGGCAAAAAGGTATTCTCCTCCCTGAGTCTGGGACTGCGGTCTTCCAACACCGCATTTCTCTTCGGCCGCTACACCCACTCTCTGTGGGATACGGTCACGGACGTGCTGCCAGAATGCCCATTGGAGGTACGGGCTAAACTCGGCCAGGCCCTTGTGGAAGGCATAGATGCAGCACGGTATTCTATCCGGTATGGGCTGGATACCACCGACTCACTGGGCAGAGCGATGGCAACGATGTTGGCGATTCGTCGCCACGCCTGGTTGAGGTCCGCCAACTTCTCGGCCGACGTCCAGAATACACTCATGGACATGCCGTTTGATGGCCGTCGCCTTTTTGGCGACAAGGCAGACCATGCGCTTGAGCGCTTTAAGTACTCCAGGGCTACGGCCAGGCCCTTGGGCCTCTCGGCCCCGCGCCAGCAAATGGGTGCCTTTCGCTCCTTTCGTGGCCAAGGAAGGGGCGCCCCCACACGTGCTGCCAGCCACGCACCGCAGGGTAATATCCAACGCGGTGGCGGCCGTGGAAACCGCCGTGGCGGCGGTAGGGGACAACGGCGAGGTCAGTCTACACCTTCCACCGCAGCATCCGCCTCAAAACCCTCCTAGTCCGTGCTTTTAGGCCCATGTGACGCCAGTGGGGGGCAGGGTTCGCCATCACCTCCTCCACTGGCGCACTGTCACATCAGATAGGTGGGTGCTGCAAATCGTCCGAAGGGGCTACTCCCTCCCCTTCGAGATGACCCCTCCAGCCATGCCACTGCAATACCACCGCGTATCGGGGGATCATTTGCGACTTCTGCAGGAGGAAGTTACGGCCCTTCTGGGGCCATCGAGCGCGTTCCTGGGCCAGAAGTAGGGTGTGGTTGCTACTCCCACTACTTTATGGTACCCAAGACCGGCAAAGGGGGCCTACGCCCTATCTTGGATCTACGGAACGTAAACGGCTTCCTCCGGAAGGAGAAGTTCAAAATGCTGACACTGGCTCAGGTCTTGACTGCCCTGGACCCAGGAGACTGGATGGTAGCGTTGGACTTGCAGGACGCTTATTTCCACATCCCCGTCCTGCCGGGCCACCGGCGCTACCTACGGTTCACGGTTGGCCACGAGCACTTTCAGTTTACCGTGCTCCCCTTTGGCCTTACCAGCGCCCCATGGGTGTTCACAAAGGTGATGGCGGTGGTCGCAGCTCATCTCTGCAGGTTAGGGGTTTCAGTCTTCCCCTACCTCGACGACTGGTTGTTGAAGGCGGGCTCGCCCCAGACAGTCGTCAGCCACCTCCAGACGACGGCAGACCTCCTGCACCATCTGGGGTTTTCCATCAATGTGCCGAAGTCACACCTGTGTCCCTCTCAGAAGCTCCTCTTCATCGGAGCGGTTCACGACTCGGCGCAGTTTCTGGTTTATCCTCCCGAGCAGCGGGTCCGGGATATTCAGGCTCTGATTCCACTCTTTCAGCCTTTATCCCGGGTCTCGGTCAGGTTGACGCTGCGGCTTTTGGGGCTGATGGCCTCCTGCATCCTTCTGGTGCATCACGCCCGGTGGCGGATGCGGGCTCTGCAGTGGGACCTGAAGTTTCAGTGGGCCCAGCATCAGGGCAACCTGTTCGACCATGTCCTACTCTCGGAGGGCACTGCGAGACAGCTGCAGTGGTGGCCCACGGACCGCGATTGGGTCAGCGGCAGATCCCTCTCCCTTCCCCAACCGGAGCACGTGGTTGTGACTGACGCGTCCCTCCAGGGCTGGGGAGGCCACATGGGAGAGGTGGACATCAGAGGCCTCTGGTCTCCGGCGGAGTCCCTGCACCATATCAACCTTTTGGAGCTGCGGGCGATTCGTCTAGCACTGAAGGCATTCCTCCCCTCTGTCCGGGGGAGTGTAGTGCAGGTGTTCACGGACAACACCACCGCCATGTGGTACTGCAACAAACAGGGCGGGGAGGGGTCGTGGACCCTTTGCCAGGAGGCTCTGCGCCTCTGGCAGTGGCTGGAACATCGGGGCGTGACCCTGGTGGTTCAACACCTGGCAGGTTCTCTGAAAGCCAGGGCGGACGAGCTCAGCCGTCGGTGCGTGATGGATCACGAATGGCGTCTGCACTCGGACGTGGCGCATGGCCTCTTTCAGCAGTGGGGAGAGCCTTGGTTAGATCTATTCGCCACCGAAGAGACTTCGCAATGTCATCAGTTCTGCGCGTTGGAATTTCCAAGGCCGCACTCGCTCGGCGACGCTTTTCGTCGCAAGTGGAGTTGCGGTATGTTGTACGCCTTTCCGCCTATACCACTTCTGCCCAGAGTGCTGAAGAAGATCAAACGAGACCGGGCCCAAGTCATCCTTGTGGCTCCGGACTGGGCACAAAGGTACTGGTATCCCGAGCTACTCAGTATGTCAGTCGATCCACCGGTTCGTCTGCCTCTTCAGGAGGGCCTTCTGTCGCAGCAGCAGGGGACGGTCCTCCACCCGAACCTGTCCAGTCTCCACCTCCATGCTTGGAGATTGAGTGGCGACAGTTGAGGCCATTTGACTTGCCTCCTGAAGTCTGTAATGTCATTCTGGCAGCCAGGCGTCCCTCCACAAAATCGGTATACGCCTGCAGGTGGAATAAATTTGTGGCATGGTGCACAGCAAAGGCTGTGGATCCACTTTCTGCCCCTCTTTCTGAGGTTCTTCTCTTTCTTCTTTCTCTTGCCCAGCAGGGCTCTGCTCTGGGCACTATCAATGGCTACCTCTCTGCCCTTTCAGCCTTTCTAAGGCTGCCTGATCAACCTTCTTTGTTCAAGTCCCCTATTGTAACTCGTTTTCTGAAGGGCATCACACACATGTTCCCTCCTGTTCCGTTTGTGATGCCTCAGTGGGACTTGAACCTTGTTCTTACCGTTCTGATGTGCGCTCCCTTTGAGCCACTTCACAACTGTCCTCTCCGCCTTCTTACTCTGAAGACTGCTTTCCTGGTTGCCATCACCTCTGCCAGGAGAGTGAGTGAGCTCCAGGCTCTTTCGTCCAAACCCCCTTTCCTTTCTGTCCATCCGGACAAGGTTGTGTTGCGGACTAGGCCATCTTTCCTGCCCAAGGTTGTCACGGCCTTCCATATCGGGCAGTCTATCACCTTGCCCACCTTCTTTCCGCCACCGCATCCCTCTAAAGAGGAAGAGCGGCTCCACCGTCTGGACCCAAAACGTGCGCTTTCGTTCTATCTGGATCGCACACGCCAGTTCCGGGTGGATGACCAACTCTTTGTTGGTTACGTGGGTGCTAAGAAGGGACGGGCGGTGCACAAGAGGGCCATCTCTCGGTGGGTCGTCTTGTGTATCAAGGCATGTTACTCCTTGGCGAGGAAGGAGCCTCCTTTTGGGCTGAGAGCCCATTCCACTCGGGCCATGGCGGCTAGCACTGCCCTGGGCCGGGGAGTCCCCTTGCAGGACATCTGTCAGGCAGCTACGTGGGCATCCCTGCACACGTTTGCAAGATACTACTTCCTGGACAGCCAAGTCCAGAGGGATGGCTTCTTTGGCCGTTCCGTTCTCCAGGACTTTCTGTTGTGATTATTGGTTCGCAGACCCACAACCGGGGTTGGTATTGCTGGGGTATCTATTCTAAGGTAAGGAATCTAATACTAACTTGTTTCTTTCAGATGAACAAGTAACTTACCTTCGGTCACGATATATCTGTAAGAAACAGTAGTTAGTATTAGATTCCTTACCGCCCCACCCATCCACCCCTGCGAACTGATATCTAGGGTTAAGGTCATCACCTTTCAGGGCCCTAGTTTCAATGGCACCAGTGTTGGTTTTTGACATGGCTCTGCGTTTCTGGCGCGGAAAAGCGGTGTCTAAGAACTGACGTCAGCACGCGGAGGGGGCGTCTAAGTACTCCGACGACGTCATCACGGCGCCCACGACGCCGACGACGGACGTGGAGCCGCAGACGACACCTACCGACGCGCAAGGGTACTGCTACGCAAAAAGTCTGACGCCTGGGGATATTCTATGGTAAGGAATCTAATACTAACTACTGTTTCTTACAGATATATTGTTACCGAAGGTAAGTAACTTGTTCATCATAGCCTAGCTGCTTTAGTAAATTACGATCTTTATAAGAAATATGTGGTTCCGAAAGTAAAACAATGTGTGGATTATACATCCTTAGCTCTTCCAAGACTAACCTTCGTTTATTCCTACTATTCAACTCTGCGACCTTCCAAGCTAAACACCTTATTCTATTCATACCAAAAAATGTCTCCCCTTCTCCCCGCCCCTCTTCTCCCTTATACATTAAAAAAGAAAATAGATTAAGAAACCAAGAAGTCTTGCCACTTATTTTCTCACTATGCATTTCCCTCATGTAATTTATACAGATTTTTACCCCCCCAGAAACCTTCCTCAACCCGACCAGCACCCCACACCCACACCCCCTCCCCCTCCCCACACACCTCCCCCTCCTCGGTAGAGGAGGATGCCTCTGTCTAGCCAGCTGCCGCTGGTTTAGGCAGCCAAAAAGAGACACAACAATGGTGACCCCTCTCCCCAAAGTCTCAACACACCAGTGCCTTAGATAACGCTATGTATTAATCATCCTGAATCAAATTCTTCATAATGAAGATTAAAAAGAACAGAAACGGAGCCCCCTTGAAAGATTAAATTAAAGTACTATATATTCTAACACCATTTAACCATAAGTACGTTATCGACAACAAGCATCTATACTATTACTCTTCTATTTTCTCTCTAGCTTCCCCTCGCCATGTAATTAACATCTTTTCGACTTCCTGATCGTCCATGAAGAAATATGTATGAATACCTTTAGCCGCGCTGGTTCTTGGAGAAAAGCTTGTCCCCCCAGAGCCTTAATATACTGTCGCAATTTCCAGTGTTTCTCCATAGTAATTTTGCTTAGATCAGACCTGACAAAAAAAGTTACAGATTCTGTTGTGACTGGGTTGTTAGGGCGAGCTTTCAATGATACCGCCTGTCTTAGCAAAAATTTCCCATATAGATCAAAAAAGGCCGAGGATACTGGCTGCCCTTGTTCCGCTGTATTAATGGTAGTCTGTGGACCCTTTGCAGTTGTGAGTCCCAGTCCCAATCAGGGAGATGCGGAAACGCTTTTTGAAAATGTTGAACCATGTACTCTCTTGGGTCTCCACCCTCAGCCCCTTCTGGGATGCCAAAAAGTCGAAGGTTTTGTCGTCGTTGTCTGTTTTCCATATCCTCGACCTTTGCTTGTAAATTTGCAATCTAGGCATCGTGTTTGTTCATACAGACCTCTGTGCGGGAGGACAATTCCTCCGTGTCCAACACCCTTTGTTGTAGCTCTGACATCTCCTGTGTCAAGCCCACCAATTTGCCTGCCAGCTTATTTAAAGAACGTTGCATCTTGTCGTTATCTTCGTGCACCTGTGAATAGTGCTGCTGTGATTCATGTCTCTGCTCACTGAGAAGCTGGACTATCAGGCCAAGTGATACATCCTCTTTGCTGGCCCCATTCTCAGCCCTTGATTGAACAGCCGATTGATTCAGACACGCATTCTGGCTATCCATATTTGGAGCCGCCCCGTTGGCAGAAAATATAGCTTGGGATGTAATTTGATCAGGCATATCTGGATCTTGATTGGCGCAGTCAGGTGTCGTTATTATTCTTGTCTGAGATTTCGTGGAGCCCCCCTCAAATGGGCTGGTGCCTGACAACCGAAGTGCCATCGTCTTTACGCCTCCCTTTGCTTGCACCCATTTTCGTAGAGGGCTGTTTTCAGCAATAGTTTTAGTTTTTGCCATAGATTGCACATAGTCTGGTTTTTTGGTTTTATTCTTAAATTTCCCTCTGCCCTTCTTCCCTACAGAGCCTTTACTCATTCCAGTAAGGGTTCTGGTTGCAGGCTCTTCCAGCTCTTCGAATTCATCATTAGAGCCAGAGTCCACACATATATCTGCTCCTTCAGTCATGCTGTCTATTGCAGCTCACATCTTTGCCCCCAGCTCTGTGATCGAATTCGCTCCAATATTAGGGGGAGAAGTCCCGAGATTTGAAGAGCCCGGCATGCCCGATAGTGTATCTCGCAAGTCCGTGTGATTAGATGAGACAGCCACCCCAGAGGAGCCAAGGGAACTTATATGCTCTTTACCCGTTACTGCCGCTGTAATTTCTGTTGCCATTACTGATGTATCATTATCATTATCATTTGTGCTCCCGGAGTCCTCGGTCAATGTTTCGCTTATCTCGTCTGTTCCCTTAGCTGGAGCTGGATCTGATGTCTCATTGTGGCAGAGATCATTGGGAGCTTTGTTGCTTTGTACTGAAACTATGTTTCCCGACTGTGCTGCTTTAATTGGGGTCGCGGTAACAGTGTTGCTATTAGTTGCCCTCTGCTCTTTCTCCTTCCCGCGTTTACAGACAGTATGTTCAGATGCCTTTAGAAGCTGCGGAGTACGGATAGAAGGTTTATTAGAGGTCTGACCTGCTCTCTCCTGCGTAACCCCTTCAGCTCCGATGCTATTTGCTTCGCCATTTACTGTAGTCTTACCGGCATGCGTGGTCCTTGCCGGATTCTTAGGTGCCATCTCTCGATGTAGCAGAGCCTGGGCTCCGATCTCCGTTGGGTTCTGGAGTGTGGCGGGAAAGAAAGATCCCAACTGTCGTGGCCAATCGAGCACCGGTCGACCCAAGATTCTCAGGGCAGGCAGTCGCGCAGCTTATAGCAGCCCCCAAATTCGAGCCCCGCTTGGCCGCAACATCCACTTTTTCACCCACGTTTGTCGTTTTGACAGAGTAAGCCGCGATCTGTTCCGCGCTCCGCGCTGCTTCCCTTTCTTTAGCTGCAACAACAGCCCACACAGCCCACACACCTACTGGTGTTTCAGTGTTTCGATATCCACAGGTAGGAGAGCACCTTATTTCTCACAGAAAGAGGTTAAAATAGCGTTATCTTTCTTCAGTAGTTTTCATGCTAGCGAGAGAAGGATCACCACTGCTGCTCTCTGTGGTGGCTTCAATCCGCCATCTTCCTCCTCCGCAAGTTTGATATCAAACTTCTCAGTACATTAAACCCACAATGATGCCAGTGTTCTATTTAATGTAAAATGCACCAGAGGGCCTCTTCGAGATGCTCCCTGAAATCCTAACCTACAATCCACGTCTGGTCTGAGAGGCTGCCTAAGCTGCCACCCAGCAGACATGTTGCTGGACCCCTGGGTGGAGAGCCCCCCTCTGGGCCTGCAACAATGCACATCCCGGGCGAGGTGCTAGGTCTCCTCCCCAGGATGGGCAGGGGGAAGCTTCAAAGGCCTGCCGCCCTCGTGAGCTTCTCCAGACCACTTGCTGTACTCAGCAACTGGCCCCCACCAGTTCTGCCCCCCACTTTGGCGGGGAGACTGGCAGGAAACCCTACGTCAGGAAGGTGGGTGTGCCAGCCTGTGCCAACCCCACCCCTCAGGTGAGAGAGGCGAGGTGAAGCACGATCCCGGGCTCCAGCCATCTTGAAGATTGGGAACCCTGCCCAATCACAGTTAGGCTCCTGCCCCCCTCCCAAAGGAGAGGAGCAGGCTAGGGAGTGTACCCACCCCAGGACAGGGACCTATTGGTCTCTGCCCTTGCCCTATCTGTAACGCCCCTAAATTCAGTATTTAGGGGCACCCTGAACCTTCATTCCTCAGATCCCAATAAGAAAAGAAGAAAGAAGATCAAGAAGACCCGCTGTGCAGCTGCTAACAACAGGACGACACCAACTGACTTGGCCCCAGCCCTACCGGCCTGTCAATCCTGGAACCTGCTCCTGCTTAATCCCGGCAACTCCTGCGGACAACAACCTTGGACAACCCGGAGGACCTGCCTGCCTTGACCCTCTAAAAGACTGGGACTCCCCTGAGCAGAGGCTCTGCTCGAACAGCAACACCCCTGGTGCCAGCCAGGAACGGCGAATCCAGCCCACTCTGCACCCGCCAAGCCCGGCCCGTGCCCAAGTGATTCAATACCACGAGGACGTCCCCCCAGCGACTGGGACCCGAAGTCCAGTGCCCAAAGACCCTCCTCGGGGCCCCAGACGACGCCTCCAGCCTCAGAACCAGGGACCCCCCAACCGCGACCAGCTGGGGGTAAGCTTTCCCGACGCCAAAAGACACCCCTGCACCCGATGCCCCTCTGTACCCTGTGCCTTCCTTTGGGGTACCTACCTCTTCTCCAGGATCCCAACTTACCTCTCAAAGTGGTGGTTGCACCTGAACAATCTCCGTCCCTAAGCCTGCAGCCTTTGTTCCCTTTTTAGGTTTCGCCTGGTGTCCGCTGCGCCGCAGCGTTCGCGCAGGCGAAATCTTTTGAGGAGCAGTATGGGGCTTTGTCCCACCTCTCTGTTCCATTTGCTAGCTCCATAAATGGAGGCTAGCCATTGGAACAGAGATGCGTCAGTCATTGCCCGAGTAGATTTGTGGGCGTTCCGGCGATTTTTTTCGCTCTCCGCCCCTTTGTGAACGTCATTGCGGCGGTGGTTTATTTATTTTTTTGTTAAGGTTTTTTTGGGTCATTCCTCCAGGCCGACCGCCGCTGGAAGAAGTCCAGGTGAGTGCTCCCCTCCCGCTGTCCGTGTGCCCGTTCCCGCCCCACCCCCTCCCGCTGTCCGTGTGCCCGTTCCCGCCCCCCTCCCGCTGTCCGTGTGCCCGTTCCCGCCCGCCCTCCCGCTGTCCGTGTGCCCAGCCCCCGCCCCCCCTCCCGCTGTCCGTGTGCCCAGCCCCACTTGTAAATGCTTGTTTGCATGTGCAGTCTGGCGCGCCAGAATGTGCCGTGCCAGTCCTAATCCTCACTGTGACGCCTGCAGGCCTTTTGTTTGAAAGGAACGTGGCCCGGGGAGGCCTGCAGGGGCTGACTATATGCTTCTAGCATCATCACCGTGGCGCGAGGCCAGCTCCGGCTGTGCGCGCGCGCGCACTTCGCTCTCCAAGGACTGTGCAGTCGTACTTTGTTTCAAAGCAGGTCTCCAGTTCTGTGCCATCGTACATTTCCTTCCCGGTTGATTTGTTTCACGTGGTTAATGACGCCTCGGGTCACCGGATTGGCTGCAGCTTTGAAACGTTCTGGAGGCGTCCCGAGGCTGGAGCTCAGGTTAAAGGAATGATGGCGCGAGGCTCCGTGGAGCTCGTGGAGCGTAGCCTTCACTTCAGTGGACCACGTGGTTGCCTGACCTGGCGGGTAACGTGATGAGACGGAAGACGATATTAGTTGTTGAGTGGCTACACAACACAGTGGCTTTGGAAGTAGTGGATATTGAAGGCACAGTAGGCGTGCTGCTTTAAATTTGAGGTGGGCGAATCGCTGAAAACTCGAGCCAAGCTCCAACCTGAGGCCTGGCTCGTCTCGAGGTCATGTTGGATACTCGAGCCATGAGGGCCGAGCTTTCTCGTGACTTCTGCCTGCCAACCTTCCTCTACCCTCATGCAAAAGAGGTAAAGCAAAGCATTAACAGTTGCGGTAAAAAGGAGAGACAAATAGATAACTATTTAGTCTTTGATTAGTGCACTGTGAAAGCAGAAAGCCTGCATTAATCACGGCTTCACTGCCTAGCCAAAATGTGTGATATTGGGCAAATATGTTATTGTACCGGTCTCCTCTTTCTTCGCAATCACAAATTAAACTACCATGTCCGAGTTTGTAATGCAGCTGTGCTGTACAAAACCATGTTGTGTTTGATTTATTAGATTATAGTATTGCTCAATCTACAAGGATTTAATCCACATCCAGTGTTCACGTGACAACTCTCATGCCTTGTAGTACACTAATGGCACACACCAAGGTGGGGGCAGGACTTTTGATAAGGTCTTCTCAGTATAGTGCTATAATGAGAATTGTTATGTCAAACGTTCTGCTTGTGAAAGATATTTTAAAAAAATTGTGATTTGACTTCATCATGTTTTATGTGCTGTTTGTTGCATCATATATAGGCAAATGTTTTCAGAGTTCGGCTCATGCACGGGCTCTAAGAGCCAAGCCAGACTCTTGGCTCGGCTCATCCTGTTAATTTGTTCGCACAACCACCTCTATTTTAAATGTGCAATTACATCAATTTAAGGGGATTGTGCGACATAATCGTTCTTCTCCGCCTTCCTTGTTTATGTCGGCCCTCCAATCAGAGAGTCGTGAACCGCACTGTTGGCGTTCAATCAGACGCGGGCCCCCAGAGGCGGCGCAGTTTGAAGGTTGCAGGACTTGTTACCGTCGCTTCGCAGGTTATCTACGTGGAGAGCTTGAGCTTCTAGTTGTCCCCCGTTGTAGCCATGCCTTCCAGACTGGAGGATTACCAGGAGCCTCACACCGTGGGCAGTGGGTCTTACGGGAAGTGTAAGAAGGTGATGAGGAAATCGGACGGCAAGGTGAGGTGGGCGCAGTGAGACCGGGGGTGCTCCAGCTGGTTGGGCAGAGGGACATCAGCGAGGATAAATCCGTTTCTGCATGGGATTTGGTGTCACTATTAGCAGTTTGGAACCGAGTATTCATGAAGCGTGGTGATTGAGTGGTATAAATTATGTGGGTGAAGGTGCGCGTCTACTGTTAGCCACAAAGTCTGGAATCCTCTTTGATGTTTGTTTCCCCATTGTTTGTTTCCATTGTGTTTAGCTTCTTGTTTTACGTGTTGCTACTTTGCCTTCCTTCAGAGTGCTCTTCTGTATATGAACATGTTACAAATAGATACAGATGCTTTCGACAAAAGTACTTGTTAAGCCTAATACCGAATTGCCATTGACATAGCTGCCGCTGTTTAGAGAAGAGAGCATTTTTGTAAAATCCGTACAGTTGTCAGACGTGTAAAGCAGTCGGCTTAACATTGCAAACACGATACAGCTAATTGTATATCTTGGAGAGGACTGCATTTATTCGGAATTATGTCATACCTGTTTTTATGAGGGCCTCCAAGGTTGGCTCTGACAAAAGTGATGTAACATGATGACATTTTGTGGATTTAGCTAACCTTCATCCTTGTACTGTTGACAATTATCTTACTTTATAAGACGTAGAGTTTGGTAAAACTATTTTAAACTTTGTATGTCCGAAATTCAAGCAGGTTATGTCATTTTTAGCGGGTACGCTTTTAGTAAACGCTATAAATCGGAGTTTGATTTCTTATTTACAGACAGTGATAAAGGGGCTGCCTCTGGTGAGAGCTGACTATGAAATTGCCCTGCTCCTGTTACATCTGCAGACTCCTGTGTAGAGGACAAAGCCGGCCTGGGCAGTTTTCCAACTTCATTCACAATCACAACAAGGCTGATGGTCCTTTGAGCTAAGTCCCTCTGTCGTTAGCACCAGATTATCAAGTTCAGCAGACCAAGGCCATCCTGAGACGTTTATTTGTCACACACCCTGCCTGGAGCTGTAACACACCCAGTGCTTAATTTGTTAAAATATTAAGTGCCAGGGCTATGACCAAGAGGCCACTACATCTTGCACCACCAATCGCCCCGTCATTTCTGCCAAAACAACTACTCACCATCTCTCTGGCATGTAAATGCGACAGTAAATATTTATTCCAGTTCCCCAAAGCTAAAGGAATGGCTGGGGAGGCCCCCTCCCCCCCGATGCACTCCGCTGCCTGTGCATTGTGGTTTCTTGGTAAGTGTACTTTCAGTGTTTGTGTGTTTTTTTTAAATAATATTTTTATTTTAAGCCAGGTCGTACAGTAGCGCGATGCTTGCTCTCATTAGAGGTTAGTGGTGATGTCGAGAAGCAAACGCACTGAGCGTCATTATTATCTGTCCGATGTAGCTTCAAACCACTACTGAGGTAAATAAATACATTTCACTCCTCCAAAGGTGTGCTCTCCAGTTTAAGTGAGCAGGGCAAGGGGCGTAGGCCGCGATAACAGCTTCTCTAAACCGCTCATCAGCGACCATCACAGCTGCTCCCTGTAAGCAGGGGTTCCTCATACCGACTGGTGACAGTAGAGACAGGGGTCAGTCGGTCAGGGTGCTGGAGCGCCACCTGTGATCGCTGCCTCCTTTGTGTCTGTGGGGTCCACGGTGAGTAGAGGACCCTTTGCCCCATTCTGTGACATCCGGGCCAGAAATCATGCTGCTCTAACGTCAGAGAACGGAAACATAGGGATCAGACTCGGTGGTAACATGAAGGGCTCTCACCCAATGACACAATTATAGACATCCACCACCATCACCACACCACATCCACCACCACCACATCCACTACCACCACATCCATGTGTGTGTGTGTGTATGTGGCTGTGTGTGTGTGGCTGTGTGTGTGCAAATGTAATAGGTCTCACATTTGCGAGAGATTAAGCAATTGGCTTTGTAAATGACAATGCCATTTATTTATCTGTTTTCAAAACCAACACATAAATAAAAAAATTGTCATTTACAATGCAAATAGCTCTAACTTTTTCAAAGGCGAGACCGTTGTATTGTAAATGCTTGTTAACTTTCCTATTGGCTAACATTCAGCGCCCGACGGCTCAAAAGCATCCTGCACCCAGCCGCCAGAGTGCCGCTGGAAGTGCAACTACTACCCTACTCTACTTCCCCACTTGCCCTGAGTAATTGACCAGGAGCTCAGCTCCCACAGCCGCGTGGCCTGCTTGCTTGCAGCCACCAACCAAAGGCCCCCTACCCTCCATTGGATTGCATTGGGCCTACTCTCTCTGCACCCGGCTGCCCCTGTGCCGCTGAGGTTGTAACTACTGTACCTTCCCGACCCTGGGAGACCCCTGAGTCTATGCCCAGAGACTTAACTACACCAGTCGAGTACTCACCTGGAAAGCTATAATTCACTTTCCTGCCATTGGATAACATTGACTGGTTTGACTCGAAAAATCTTCTAATTGTGAAGTTTTGAAACTCTAAAATATTCCTATAAAATCAGCCGAGTAACGTATTTCGAATTACTCACCTGGAGTCAGGAGAGGAGACAGTACTGTACCTCTCAGCCCAGTACTGAACCGCAAAAGTAATTAGAACTGTACTTAACCATAACCTGAATTTTCTTTCCATAGGAAACCATTGACTGTTTTTCTTCTAAGTGTCTACTTTTGAAAATTGCAAATATTCCTTAAAAAGCGTACCAACTACTAAAACGTAAATACTTACTTGTCTTAGGTAGAGACCCCAGTACTGAACCTAGGAGTCCAATCCTGGATTACAAAAGTAACGAGAACCTACTTTACCTGTGACTTGACTTACCTTCCATAGGAAAACATTGCTAGTTTTTCAACTTTTAAAATACCTTTATATTCTTTAAAAATCATTGCAATAACCAAAACGTTTTTACTAAACTGTCTTCAGCTTAGACCCCAGGACTGAATCTAGGATCCAGTCTTGGTGTTACAAAAGTAATCTATCAAGTAATCAACTGCATTTATGTAGAAAACCCCATTAAGCTCAATGTTAAATTGTGTTTAGAATTGTGTTGCCTACCGCAACCCCTGTACCTATTGTGTTTACAAAGTTTATTACATTTCTGCAAAGCAATTACCTGAGAACACTCATATTGAGAAAAGTATATTTTGATAACTGTTGGTTCTAAAAATAAAACCACTATATCTTTTGATATAAAAACAATTGGCCTGGAGTACAGTCCTTGAGTGTGTGAAACCTTTTCCTGACTGAGTGTGTACAACAATTGCTTTACACTGTCCTCTGGTACTGCCTTACTACTCGACCAAGCTACCACTTAGGAGAGTAAAGGCAGCCCTGACTTTAACCTCTGTTATACCTCTGGGGTTTGTGGTCTCTATACACACTGTACCTTACTTTAGTCCAGTATATATAGAGCCACTTTCTCACACCTTGTTACTTTTTGTGATGAATAAGCATGATGCTTAATTGCACAACACTGGTCAAAAATGTAAGCCATTAAAATTCAAGTCCGAAAAGAGAACTGTAAGGCCTCATAAACCACTGCTGATATTGATGCCTCTCTGGATCCTTATTTCTGAACTGTGACTAAATCATGCATTTTTCGTCTGAAACCACTTTGGCGAATTTTCCCTTCTGAGCCTTTCCTCTCAGAGGATGGTTGCTAATGCCTGTATCCAATCACAGTAGTTGGACTACAATAGATCTGCTTACCGAGGATTACCCAAAAAAAGTCCACACCAATTACAAAAATGTCAAATGTCCGCAATCCTGCTGCTGTTCAACCTTAAATCGTTTGATCATGTATCTCCTTATCTTGACCAGCGTAGTTGTGTTCCCAGCAATAAATATGTCCAGTTTAAGACTGCATGCCTCAAGGCAATTTACGGCCTTTCCTATTAGAAAAAAATGTATAAAACAAAAAATCACCTCATCACCAATTGAGATCCTCCCCTACCCCAGCCTTCATATCTATACATTCTAAACTTTATAACTGTTAAGGTAGGTCACTCAAGGTATTAGTTCAAGGCCTTTGGTATTATCGGCTGGCCTCTATTCAGTTGGAATCTGATGTGCTTAAATTCTTCAAATACCTTAAAACTTGGTTATACACTCAGTGATGATGTGTACTGGTCATGTTTTTTGTATCCGTTTCATCTATATTGGCTCCAAGAAAACTTTGTAAATGAGCCATAGTGCACTTTATTAAAACAAAAAGCCCCAAAATAAAAAATAAATAAACCGTTTAACAACTCAATTTTCTATATCGTGTATTCACACTTTTCTTCAGCACTATTCCTCGGGTAAAATAAGTACTTGGATTGTTGAAAAACACGTAGCTCCTGCTGTCCGGTATGGTTAATCGGGTTATGAAACTCTTCCAATCGATGCCAAAGCTGAAAAAGCAAACAGTAATGACATAAAACCATGAGTAAGCCAAAGTAGATCACCTCATTTTAAAACCATGACACAATGCCGTTTATGCCTGTCAACCGAAAATATGTAAGGTCGGGGGTGAGAGAACCCAGAAGTCTGCTCGTCTGTACAGTTTCAACATTTGATGACAAGTTATGCGCTTATGTATTCATTACTATTCATGCATGCATTCTTTTCCTTCTGTTTTCTGAGCTTTGTGCTTTTTTCTTCCTAGAATGAAAATCTTTTTTGATTCGCTACCTTCGAAAGGAGTCCATTTATGGGTTTATGTGCTATAATTTTGTTTTCGTAGGAAATCAAAAACCTAATTTATATTTTGTTGAGTTGAGCATTGCTGTCACATCTTTTAGATGAATAGCGCGTAAGGGGATTTTTGTGTGCCTAATCTATATCAACCTTTTTACTTAGAGGCTAGTTTATGAATTTGAAATAGATTAAACGTGTACCCAAGGATCCCCACTCAGAGGACATGTTTGATACGATTTCACCCAGAAAGGAGTAAAATAACACTTTCTTTTTTCGGAAACAGTTCAGATATTGTTTTTTTATAAATATGTTTATTAACATTTTCTTCATTACATTACAAGAACATCGTTGAGCAGCGAAACGTAGTAACATTTCCAATGTAGCAGCAGCACAAGACATGAACAACAGTGGTCAACAATCAGATAGTTGCATCATACTCTTATACATTTCTGTGGGCCCCTTACAGTAACACAACCCGTGCACCCCCCAGGGGGATCATTGTGAGTCAGAGAGTGAGAGCCCATGGTGTGTAAGCCATGGCTTCCATATTTTCCAATTTTTTTTGGGGCAACCCCGTACTTCATATGTCGTCTTTCCCCCCAACATATACATATCCATGCTGTTTTTAGGGCTCGCCTGGCGCTAGCGAGCCTTATTGTCGCTGTGAAGGCCTCCCCAAGTGGTACAGACCGGTGCACGAGCAGACACCGGTCTGTGAACGCGCGAGCCGCCAACGTGCACTCTCACGGCGTCACGCTCCTGCCCTCCCGCGTCTCTTCCAAGGCGCGCTCCAGGCCGACTTGTCTGTTGTAGACATACATACTAATTTAATGTCGACATACTGAGGTCTCTGAACCTAGCCGACTGCGCCTCACACATATACAGGCATTTGTAAACATAAGGGGGCGAGAGCGGGGAGGGGGTATTTGGGCCCCAGCCCTCACTTCGCAGAGTTAAGGTGGGCTGCACGCATCTAGTCCATCATTGCACGCGATGCCGCTTCCCTTTTGTTGCGCTGGACACGAGTGTTTCGGTGGCGCGTGCCCGTCATAACGGCTCTTCACCTGAGAAAGAAAAGGTTGTCGAGCCTTCCAGTGTCTGAGCGCGCGACTGCTGCTCAAGAAAACATGACAGAGGGCGCACGGCTGCGAGTCGAAGCGGCAGGCCAGCGAGCGAGGCTCTGAATAAGAATTACGGGCAGACCTCCATCTGCACTGCTCTCCCTTGACGGGCACGCCGCCCGGAAGGAACAGTGACAGGCCGGTTAAGCCCCCCCACTCCGCGTGTGCGCGCACATGCGTGAGGACTATGGCCATCCTTTCCCTAGCAGGCGCGAGCGCCGCTTAGTAAACTGACAGGCCGAGCAGGGCCCGCCCCCCTTTCCTGCACAGACTCGCGCGCCACCATTGCCTTTCATGCGCTCCTCCACGCCCCTTTCAGGAGCTATCCAGCGCACTCTCCCGTCCGCCTACTCCTCCGCCTTCCCTCTGCAGCTGACGCCGCCACCAGAGGTCGGGTCCGCGCTGCCTGGGCTCCTCGTCCTCCCCCCCGGCACCGCCACCCCCGGGAGATGGGAAGCAGCGATGGCCGGCTTATCCAACAGCAGCGAGGAGAAGTCGTGCCGCCGCTTCCTTGAGCAGTTCCTGGGGGAGTTCCGGGGGCCCTTTGCCGGCAAGGAGGACCCTCTGCCGCTTCGACCGCTGTTCGAGCACATCGCGGAGGACGAGGCGGAGGGGGAGTGCCTGGATCTGTGGCTACAGCAGCTCTACAAATAGTTAAGTAGCGTCCTGTCTGTCCAGATGTACGACTGCACACCTTATAAATGTATCTGACCCGTTGTATGCGCACTACCCCCAGGAGGGCATATCCGCCGGTCACGGGCAACAAAGTGCACTGCAGGGCGTGCTTTGCAGCTCAAACATCACAATAGGAAAGTTTATCCACTTGTGACAGACTTTACTCACACACCCCGAGCATCAATTGCATACCCTGGAATCCTAACACACCCCTGTGGCTCGCAGTATAACACCATCTGCCCTCAGCAATGCCACCACATATCGTTCTGGCTCTCCTCTCAGTATCCAATGGATTTCCTTCACCGTTCCGATTTATTCTCCTCACATGTCCCGCGCACTCCCATGACTTATCCCTCCCTTACATCCCTATTTTCATATTGCATTGATTACATGAACTGTATATGTTTTTTCCTCATGCATCCTGTTGTCTCTAGGCACATAATGTGAACCCTAGACATCTAACTGAATCGATTTGCCTCAGTATTCATTGGACTCCTTACACATGACTAGACTGCCTTCCATATTTCAAACATTCACCTCAAGTATTCCTCGGCGTCGGTTAGTCTTACCTATTTTTGACTTTACTCACTTACTCCATGGACTCTCTTAAAAAATCCTGTAGCCTTTCCTCAACTATGAGAATAAGTTTCCTGACAGTTCCGTTGGTTGTGCTCACATATCACGTGTACTCGCCTTAATATTCATCAGTCCTCATACCTCATTGACTTTTCACACATCTTACCCTCTGCTCATTCATCCCATGTATTCTGTTCTCACATTACATAGACTCGGCGTGAATGTTCCATAGACACTTGTACCCCGTGGAACACCACTTGTGTATTCTTTGGACTCTCACTCTCACTCATCACTCAACCTCTTAGACTTTTAAAGTATTCTCATCACATAGTTATTGCACTGTTACTTTTACATGTCTCTCCTTCAATAAACCTTGGCCATTTCTCTGTGCTCACTTTGCCTATCAGTGGCTCATAAACTATACTTACTTAGTAATAATAATAATAATAATCCACATTTGTAAAGCGCACAATCACCCGTAAGGGTCTCTAGGCGCTGGGGGCCGTCGGGAAGATTAAGCGAGCTATTGCCCAGAGTCACATGGTGCTGGGCTAACCTGCCGCCGGAGCCGGGGATCGAGAACCCTGATCCCCAGATTCCGGAGTCAGTCGCCCTGGCCGCGGCGCCACACCTCTTCGTGGTTGAACTCTCCCTATCCCATCCTGTGTTTTCCCCATAATCTCCTTGTAGCACCTCTCCCCATACCCTTAGACGATTTAGTAAACTTTTCTCTCGTCCTTTTAACTGCCTCACATGTTCTATAGACTATTCTTAAATGTACCAACGGCTCTTCTCACACTAGGTGCAGTCGCACAGCAGTCATCAGCAATCCTATCTTGTACTTTGTTTTCACATATTCCTTTAACTTTACTCACAGTAACGTGGACTACTCTCTCAGCATGGAACAGCATCTTATGTATTCTTTGCATCTTTTCTGTGGAACGTCACACATTTTAGACACTTCTCATACTTCAAGTGGGCTCTCGTTAGAATATACTGAGTCTGTAAACTAAATGTATTACCTTTTATCCCTCAGTGGAGTTTTTTTTACACATTGTGCAGACTTTATGTATATTTCCCATGTGTTCTCTTCACATTCACCTTGATTTTCTTAAACCAACACATCATAATCTTTCAAAAAATCTTTAGTGAGTGCATGGATGCACCTCCCACTTCATGTGAATCTTTTACACTGAGCGTCAGACTCACCTAGGACATGCTATTTGTTCCTTAACTATCCCACATTCTTTTGACTTACTCTTTGGTCTCTTCTTTATGTTGTGGGAAGCTCTGTTTTGTAATTACATGCTTAGTCTCCTTGTTCATGTCTTTAGCTCCTTTCAGACAACTTGTGATACCTCTCTCATCTCCACAGGCTCTTTTAGTACATCCTTTGGACTCTCCATGCGTATTCCCTATCATCAAAAACTTGTTCTGATTGCCTGTAAATGCTGCATTCGAGTAATGGATTCTTCTCATACATCATGTACTGTTGTTACAGATCACACAGACTTTTCTTTCGCATTATTGGCTATCTCTCTTTGCAGCTTGTTACCTCATGTCCACTTTTTGGTCGCCTAGCAGCATGTCATTCCACAAATTGTAGGCAAAGACACCAGTGGCATATGTTGAAGAAGGATGTTTGATCATAAAGGTGGATGTTGATGACCTTGGAAAGGAAAGCCTTTCCCTTAAGAATAATGTAATTGTGGCATAGGCTGATCAAATCCAGGGTCTAACCTCTAGCCTCTTAGTGTAAGTTTAATGGATGCATGATGTCTATTGCGTATGTTTTTGACACAGTACACTTTTTTTTAATGTTGCTTCCCCAAGGTTATTGCTTGTATGGTGTGGACCCATAAAGGGCATTCCTGTGAATCCTTACTTTAGTTCTTCCCAGTCCATTTCACTGCTTAATATCATCTTGTTGGGGGAGGAGCCAAGATGGCGATCGGAACAGTCGCATAACCGCCTCGCTCCGTGATCCCTTCCTCCCCGCCACCTATCCTGTATTCCATCCTGTTCGGAGTGTTCCGAATTTGGTCACCAAGGAAGAGCCTTCACTTACCATCCTTTTCCGGGGCTCTGGCGTGCAGTCATCTCGGCGTTCTGCCCTTGTCGCCTTGCTGGCCTTCCCGGCCCCGACGCCGGGGCCTCGAGTGCTGTGCCTGCCCGGAGATGTTCGGAGTGCCGGCGGTCCGGAACCTGTTGAGAGACCCGATGGTGGGAGCCTGAGAGCCGCGGGCCGGAAACCCTGGAGCGGATCCACCCCCGCTGATGAGCCACCCCGTATGCCCGATTGCCTGCCGGCCCGAAGAAGAGAAGCCGCGCTGTCCGGCACCCCTTCAGTGGGACTCCCGCTCCTGTTGCTAGTCCCGTCCGGGGTCCGGTGCTGGGCTCCCCCCGAGTGTTGTGGGGAGCACGCCCGTTCTTCTGGTGACTCTCCTTTCTCCGCCGAGCGCCATCCGCCGCGGATCGGCTGTGTGCCCTGGGGTCGCCGGTGCTCCTGGTGGACTTGGAGGCGCCCGCGACGATGGCGGCGGGCGCGGTGCTTAAGATGGCGGATGGCCCCTTGGAGTGTCTTTCTCCTGGAGACAGGGAAGTTGCTGCATTTGCTCTCTCCAGCCCTCGTTTGATTCGGGCGGCCCCTACTCGGAGTGCTGTCTTGTCTTCCCTGTCTGCTCTGCGGATCGACCTGTCCTTGAAATGCCGAGACTTGGAGTCGCGGATCGCCGCCATGGCTGCTCCGCCATTTTGTGACGCGGTGTCGTCTCCCCGAATTGTAATGGTTGAAACCTCTCCGGCTGCTGTGCTGGGATCTCCGGCTGGGTGTTTGATTTTATTGGATCAAGTGGACCCGGTGCCGATGCTGCAGTGTTTCCTACATCCTGATTTCTTTGCTTCGTGCTGGACAGCCCAGATATTGTGCCTGGCCACGTGGATCGTTGAGGTACTTTTGCATTCTGACTGCTGCCGAGTTCTCCTGGTTGCTTCTTGTTGGCCGGGACGGTGTTTTGCGGAGATCCCACTGGCTTTCCTTGACTGGTATGGACCCACTGTATCATGCTGCTTTTCGGCCGTGGCGGGGTCTGGAAGCTTGACTCTTCATAAACGTGGACAGGGGTGATTGTGCCTGAGTACCTGTGGGACCTTTTTACATGGCATCTCCAGGCCTCGTTATTTTGGTTAGTTCTTGTTTCCATCCCTGTGTGGGCTTTTCTCACTGTCCTTTTCGACCTCGATTAATGTTCCGTTGTTGCGGATGGGGTAGTGTTCTATGTTTCGATTGCTGGCTCCTCTCCTCTCTCTCTCCCTTCTTTTTCCTCTCTTTCTCTCTCTTTCTCCTTTCTCTTTCTTTGTTATTACTTCCTTTCTCTTTCTTCTATATTTCGGGTGACTCTGGGCGACAGGCACGCTGTTTAGTGGGGTAGGCCGTAGCCATTACAGTGATGTAGGGTGGGGGGGGTGTTTGTTATTTTAGTTTGTTTTATTCTATGGTCCCTTTTTTGCCTTTTTCAGGGGGTGGGCCATGTCCCCTTTGTTTTAACTCCTTTGTTTCGTACGCGTCTGCACTTTCTCCTTTTTCGGGGCGGGAGGGCTGTACATGTGGCGTCCACTTTATTTGTTTGCTGTAATTTGTCCTTTATTTTTGAACCTTTGATGGGCGTGGGATGTCTTTGGGCTCCGCCCTACTAGGGTTAATTGATTGCGTGGGGGGCTGTCTCCCTCCCGCCCCCCCCCTCTTTTTCTGTATATGTTGCATGACGCCCCGATAGATATGGTTGCTGCCTCCTCTATAAAATGTAAAATGAAACCTTTCTTATCCTGGCGCTGACTGTTTATCGTCTTTCTTTCACGTCTATCCTGTATTCATTCTATTGTACGCATTGATGTTGTTCTTTTGCATCTCCTGCTTTTGCGGCCGGCCCTTGTGGTTGTAGGCCTGCGCTTGTACTTCTACGTGTCTTTCAATAAAGGTTTAAAAAAAAAAAAAAAAAAAAAAAATCATCTTGTTATCATTTTGTTACCCACAAAGAAACCAGGAATGCACGTTTTCAATCGTAATCCAGGAAACTATCCCAAGCAGGTGCGGGTAAGAAGAATTCTTTATGACCAGCACTAAGACTGAAATTAATGAGCTCCCATCCGCTTCAATTTCTGTCCCTAACATGACACTGTCCTCACGCTGCCTTTACTTGTCATATGCTGGCTTTTTCCTGCTACAGGGGTAGATGGAGATGTATTCCCTATACCGCTTTAGTTCATACTCTCCACAGTGTTTGAGGGTATATCAACTTGTTGCATCGTACAAAACCCACCTAGTCTCATTTTCTTCCCTTTTATACACTTTTTTAAAATGTATATTCTGTATTGTATATTCTTGGAGAGGATGGAGGTCGCCCACCCGCCCTCCCCCCATGGTAGTCCGATGTATTTTAGGACTTTGCTGAATTACTTCTGTAGGGCCTACACCGTATAAGGAAATTACCCAATCTGGCTCACAATCTATTATCCGTCCCCTCACGAGCGTGTTTTTTTTAGGAGAGAACCCTGCGCTCTGTAAAATTGCTCGTAAGATTATCTGGTGCTCATATTAAGTATGGCGATTTGCATTTATCACCCCGAGTGGGACGGGTATGCTCAGACACGACTCCTGTGCTCTCCATGCCACTGGAATCAAGCTATCCTAGCTGATGAGGACTGAAAGCCCGAAACCAGTCCTAGGATGCTTGATTCCTGTCCAGAAAGGACCTGCCTTGGCAGTTCGGGCTGACTGTTCCCATAGGGCACAGGGTCAAAACTGATTTGCATATGGCTGGGTTCAAACTGGAATGGCATGTTGAGCAAAAAAAACATGGATTTAGGCCCAGATCTTTGTACTGGGGTGAATGTATGACATTGTTCTGCATTCTGTCCATCAACAGTTGTTTTTACATATTAAGTATGGCAGCGTCTGCGAGATTTGCAGCTGCCAGCAGCCCTATAACTTTTGCTGGCAGCCATCCTTGCAGAGGTGCTGTCTGACTTTGCGGGAAATGTGCAGAACATTCAAAGACCATTTATTCCCTCCCATAGCTCTGACGCTACACCGTGCAAGTCAGCAGGCAGGTTGCCATATCTAGTTTTTTTAGTGTTCACCTGTTTAGTGTTGCCTTAATAACTTTAGTATCCTGCTGTGATTAATTTGTATCTCACAGATGCTGCAGAGGAATATATTCTTATCTTTCTCAGTTGGCTTGTTTATGGTCAATTTGCCTGGGCTTGTTTCTCAAGTGTCTGGAGTGTCACAGAAAATCACACTACAGCAGACTTTCAGGCAGCCTTTGGTACGTTATTTTGTCACAATACGGACTTTCATCTGTCGCTGGTTAGAGGAAGACATAATTTTTACCCGTGGTTGCCGCTTTCATAGCGTTGGTCACAATACCGTACACATCACATTTACCCCACTTTCACATACTAATATCATAAATAACCTTTTATATATTTGTTGCTTTAAAAAAATAGATAATAAACAATGCCATTTACAATACCAACAACTTTAAACTTAGCTACTGCGAGACCTAATGCATTGCAAACGGTTGTTCCATTCTGTCAGAGATGGAATCACCGTTGCCCCCCACGCCCTGGCCAAGTCGCGTTTTGCCACCACTAATCCCAATTAAAGCAGAGTCAACTTGGGTTTGGGGAGATCAATTTCAGTAGATATTCCCAGCAGAACAAACCGAGGGTTAAGAGGAATCATCTCACACAGAACAAGTCCCAGTTCCTCAAACAGGATGTTCCAGTATCTCTGAATCTGAGAGCATTCCCACACTGTGTGAAAGAATGTACCTGCCGACGCTCTACAGCGCAGACAATCTGGTGTTTCTGCCCTGCCTATGCGGTGCAGTCGTGTCCTGTCATAGTACGCTCTATGCAGAAATTTAAATCGGATCAGCCGGAGCCCAGATTTGATGGCCACCTCTTGGGGATGCATCAACGCAATTTTCCAGTCCAGATCTTCCATCTCACCCAACTCTGATTCCCATTTAGCCCGCAGCTTTTGTAAAGTGTCTGGCTTGTTATTAATGAGTGTCCTATATGTCCAGAAAACAGCCTTTTCTACTAGCTCCCCCGTCAGGAGTCGCCCCTCCAGCGGTGCATATTCGGGAATGTCAGTGGTGTCTACATGTTGCGCTCAACACGCATGGGCCAGCTGTATATATTTATAGAATTGAGATTTATTCAGATTATACTCGACCTGAAGATGCAAAAACGTAATCAGCTCTTTACTGTATAATATGTCTTTAAGATGGGATATACCTAGTAAGACCCATTGCTGGAAACCTCGTAGTTTTGTGATTTCTGGGAGTCGGTTACCCACCCAGAGCGGTGGTTCCTTAGTGACTCGGCCATCCCACTTCATTTGTCTCTCAGCCTGCTTCCAGGCTGCAATTACAATCCAAGTCGCAGTCAGGAGTTGGGCAGTTCCTCTACCCCCATATAGATAGTGTGTATATGGACGGTTGGTAAACTGAGTACGTTCAAGTACGTATGTGGGGTGATCCCTCTCCACATGTTGCCATTCATTCACAACAACTAAGTGTGCCGCCCAGTAGTATGACCTAAGGTCAGGCAGGGATATACCCCCATTGTACTGATTGTGTTGCAACGTCGCCAGCGCTATCCTCGGTGGCTTCCCTACCCAGAGATATGTACGGAGCAGATCATCAATTTTGTTAAACACCTCATTCGGTATGAGTTGGTAGGTGTTTTGCAACACATACAAAAATTTGAGGAGCACTGTCATCTTATATAGCGCTGCCCTACCAAGCAGCGTTAGTAGCAGAGTCTTCCACCTTTCAACATCCGCTTGAAAATCCCTTAGCACCCTGTGAAGATTACGATCCAGCACCATATTCGTGTTCGTTGTAACATAGATCCCAAGGTATCTTATATCGTCTCGTGCTATCTGAAGTTGGCTTGGGCAGACTATATGGGCACCGCCCTCACCTACAGGATACAGATAAGATTTCCCCCAGTTAATTTTGTATCCTGCATGCATTCCATATGTCTCACAGCAGCCCATTATTGCGGGGAGTGTCGTCTCCGGGTTCGTGACATGCGCATATAAAGATATGCATTCGTCAGTCTCTGCTTCTTCTCCACTCCTAAATCCTGGAATGTTGGGGTGCAGTCGGATCACACAGGCAAGTGGCTCCAACACCAGAGCAAAAAGCAAGGGTGACAGCGGGCAGCCCTGTCGGGTGCCCCGGCCTATCAGATGTTGTTTTTCTGACCTACTTAGAGTCGAAACTTCAAATGGACAGTGTTTAACCGTGTAGGTGCTACCTTAAGCAAGTAATGCCATTGGTTACTGAGGTGTCCTCCTCACAGTTCTTGATTGCTTCTTCAGTTCTTCCTTAACTTGTGATTTAGCGTCTCTTTTACCTCATGAATTCTATTCTATTTGGACCTTCCGCGGGTTTGAGTAAGTACATTTCCTGCTGTCCTGAGCAACAAGTATTTGCATAGGGAATAACAGTGTCACTCTTGCTACAAGTTTATGAAATGCATTTGTAGATAGCTCTGTTTTGCTTTCTTTTGCCTGTTGACTGATATCTAAAAACGAGAAGAGCTTCATCCTTTCAAAAATAAGGCTGCACAGTACTGTTAACTGCATTTATGAAACTCTTACTACCTTGTATTGCTTCACTATAGTGGTGAACAACTTTCCTTTAGTTCTCAAATCATCTGACGATTGTCTGTTCTTTTTGTGTTTTGAAACACTTTCATTGGCTTCACTTAAATTCAAGCCTAGAGCTGTGGACCTCGAAGCTGGGGAACCGGGTTCGAGTCTCGGCAGGGAAGCTCAACATCCTGTGATTCTGGGCAAAATCACATAATCTCCCTGCGCCTAACAAAAATGAATGTGTAACGAAACTGGTGCTCATGTAAAGCGCAAACTAGACCCAAAGATATCTTCGGGTTTAGTTTGCGCTAAATAAAACGCTATTAAAAAGAAATTTTAAAAAGTCGGTGCTGTAAGTGGTTCTCTCAATCTTACCATTTTCATGACCACATTCTTGGATAAAGAAGTGGATTTATGGGAGCTACCTCTTGATAACTCGCCAGGAGATTAGTGTTGCTTACACCTGAAAATATGGATTGTCTATTGACTCTAGGATCGTTATGTGGGGCCATTTGCCCTCTTTGGGGTTGCCTCGAAGTATGTTTATAGATTTTTTCCAAATATCATTTGAGCTCCAAAAGGTAGCTCTGGTAGCATCTGTAGGGCGAAAGTTCCTATTGCAAATATGTTTGGATTTTTTGCTATGGGATCATAGACAAATTAACTGTTCTTTTTGACTCCTCATGTGCAGTTCATATTTAACTACTTTTCTGCACATACTATTTCCTTAACATTATTGTCACATAGCAATTCTTAAATGCCTCTAAGTGCTGGGATCACTTGTACTTTTAATTGACAAAGTTGATGCTTTCTCTATGCACCATCCGTTCTAGGGTGTCCACCTCCCCAGAACAACCCAAAGAGGATTTGGGCAATGTCACCCTCTCAAATCTGTATAATCTACTATCCCATCCCCAAGCCTGTCGTTGTATTGTTGCAGGAAACCTTTGTAATTGCCTGAAACTTTGGTAGTACACACAGGAAACCGCATTTGAAAAACATTGTGGGTAGGTGAACCTTATAGCATGATATAGGCCACTTATAAGTGTCGGGTAGTAGGACTGTTTGGTAATGTGTCTGTTCTCCCTGCTTATGGATTTATATGTGTAGGAAGCTGGCTCTGTATATTCTATACCAAAGTAGGGTATAGTGTGCACAGAGTCCAGTGGAACCCCAAAGGTAGGCAGAGGCTAAAGTAGATAATACCGAACTCTCTTTTTGTGGTAGTGTGGGTGAGCAGTAAGCCTTTATCAGGGGTTAGTGTTAAACATTTATTGTACACTCTCAGGCAAGAAATGATTTCGCACCCTCAAATACTGAACTCTAATCAATTTGTTTTGTATAAAAATATTATTTAGTTGGATTTTATTTCTAGAACCAAGTCAGGCCTGGTGCAGGTAAGTGAAAAAATACTTTGCAGGAATAATACAGTTGAAATCAGTTGTATGTACTTGATTTGAATACAGATAGGTCAATTATTCAGAAACTGTTTAAATTACTTTTCAGTTACTGTCTAATTACTTATTAGATTACTTTTCAAGTTACTTCTTCTACTCAGTGCTATATGCCTAGATAGATTTATATGTAAACAGCGTCCACCTTGGGACTCTTTTCAAAGTAATGAGCAACGCTCTACCCTCCATTTGGGGACGCTCCCACTAGTGCATTTACTCAAAAATTTCAAGTCTTACCTACACACTTTAGTGTTCTTTAATCCAAAAGCCAGTGAAGTTCATTGGTCAAAAAATGCTGACAACGGTTTCTGTGGTTATTTTTCTGTATTATTTTTCAAAACAAATTTCTTTTCATATGCAGATTATAATATAGTTAATAACATAAGTGCAGGCGAGGCAGTGCTCTTGGAATTTATGAGTAAATGTTTTGAGTGGGAGCTTTCCCAAATGGAGGGTAGAGGTTTGCTCATTATTTTGAAAAGAGTCCCTGTGCGACTGTATGTAAGTTGGTCTGTGTATGCATGGATGACCTGCATTTGTGCCATTAGTGACAGTGTGTGCCTAGATGTCGTCTGTTTGCATGTTCATATGCACAATACAAAACTCTAAACACCTAGCTTGGCCATTGCTCTTTGCCTTGGAAATATGTATTAAGATACTTATAGAACGTTTCCTGTTACAAACTACTTGGACTTCCCAAGGGAGAACTTGAAAAAATCTCAAAAAGAAAGCCAATATGAATTTTCAGCCAGTCAGTCAGAATAACTTTATGTTCGAGGCATGTGGGCTGCTAAATTCATATCTTTTGCATTAGATCGCCGCCTAGTGTTGGGTCCGGATGATCGCACATTGTTGTCCTGGAAGAGTCTTCGAAGTATCCTGAGATAGGTGGCTCCTCCCCTGGACTACAGTGCGCATGGGCATCGGCTCCATCCCCAGATTGTTTTTTTCCGCCATTGGGTTCGGATGCGGTCTCGACGTCTCTCTGTCGGAACCGAGAATCATAGCTTTTTTACGGCCAAAAGGCCTTACTTTCATTACGTCGGTATTGTTTGCGTACGGTCTTGAGTTCTTCCGTCTCTTTGAGTCGGATTCTACGGAGTCGTATCACTCTTCGGACATCGAGGCCTTCTCATCGCAACACGACCGCAACTTTTCAGCATGGAGCGGAGCCCGTTTAAATACTGTCCCGTCTGTGGGTCCAAATACCCACATATCGACGTGCACCCGGTCTGTAACAAATGCCTCTCGCCAGACCATAACGAGGACAACTGCATGGCCTGCTCCAGATTCAGGTCAAAGAAGACGCTCAAGCTTCGGCGCGCGGTGCGCCTTGAGGCCAGACAAGCGGCCCCGGATCCAGAGAACATCTTCGGCGACCAGGAAGAAGAGGGCCTAAGCCATCATCTTCAAATCTCACCGCCCGCGACGGAGATCGAGGCGGATCCGGAAGACGACGACGGAGTCGTGGGTCAAGGCCTTGAATACGTCGACGAGGTAGGGGACGTCGAAGAAGTTTATGGGGCCGCGGAAGATAGCTCAGGGGATGAGCTATGCCCCGAAGGTTACGCGGATCAGGCTCGGGTCACGGGATCGCCACTCGGCCTTACCCAAGACCCCGTACCGCAAGCCACGGCCCCGCCTTCAGGCCCGGCCACGGACATACTTGCTACGCAGCCCGTATCGAAACCGAAACTGAAACCAACGGTATCGACTACACCTAAAATGGCCGACCCGAAAACGAAACCGAAACTAACGGATTCGAGCGTAACTAAGATGGCGGTCGTTCCAGCTAAAACATCAAAACCTGCTACCTCATCGACTCCGTCGGCCTCCGGGCCACAGAAGTCGAAGAAAACTGTCGATTCGACAGTGCCGAAGTCGTCAGCGGAGGAGGCGTCCTCTAAGAAGGTCGTCCGGCACGGGTCGACCGGTACGACGCCGTCAAAGTCCGCCAAAGCCAGCGACAAGTCTCCGGTACCGACTGGGACGTCGTTAGTCGGACGCGTGGTTGAGACGGAGCCTGCAAAATCACACGGATCGAAGGGCGGAAGCTCAACACATTGGTCCAAGGACTCTGTGTCTACGGCTGCAGCATCGACGTCTAAGACTCCGAAGGGCCCACAAGACGTCGGATCCGAAGGCAGGGTGAAGGCCTCCTCGTCGGCGCCAAATGCCGCTGTGAGTGACGCGCCCCTCATCGTCTCTTCACTCCAGAGAATTCGGGATAAGGCCTCTGCAACGTCGGCTCCGGCGCCGTCGCACCAGAAGCCGATGGACATGCCGGCAAAGCCTGCTGGTAAACTTCTCTTCCTTCTGCCGCCAAAGGAGGCACCAAAGGCCTTTGCGCCAAAGACATCGGAATCGTCCACGTCTGCAGCACTTTCGGGTCGACAACTCGACTCAGGAGAAGATTCTGAGCGTTTTATCGACGCAGACACGGGCAAATTGACCCTTTACAAGAGGAAGATCACTTCCCAACCAGTGGACTCCTATGTTATCCCACTGAAGAAGAAAAGGCTTCCACAGGACGCTCCAGCCCTGATTGAACCTATCCAGCCTCCTCCTAGAAGGAGCCCCACGCCTTCCCCCGAACACTCTGAGGGGGAGGAATATGGAGAAGATGACCAGTACACTTTCCCCATCAATGAACCCGATGCACAGCAAGATTCCTATGACGACATAGGTGACCAAGGCACCCAAAATGTGGGGCAGGACCCACAGCCTTTCAGTGCACGTGCATCCCCAACAGAAGACTCTGCAGGTTTTCATGCACTCATTGAACGGGCAGCTGCTAATCATGATGTGGACATGCATGCTGACCCAGTAGAGGAAGACTTTCTATTTGACACTTTTTCAGTCTCTGAAAGGACAGTAAAGACACTGCCTATGCTCAAAGGTGTCCTTAAACATGCTGCGGACATCTTTAAAGAGCCTACCAGGGCGAGGGTGGTCAATCCACGCATCGAGAAGAAATACAGACCAGCACCTGCGGACCCTGCATACATTCGGGGACAGTTGCCACTAGACTCTCTTGTGGTCGCGAATGCCCGCAAAAGGGCAAACTCCCAGACGACGGGTGAAGCTCCTCCCCCGGACAAGGAGTCTAAAGTGCTGGAGGCAGGGGGCAAAAGGGTAGCTGCGCAGGCTGCCAATTTCTGGCGTATTGCGAATACACAGGCGCTATTGGCACGTTATGATAGGGCGCATTACGACACCCTAGAGCAAGTTCTACAACACCTGCCTCCGCAGCTTCAAGAGGGTACCAAACTGCTTATAGAGGAGGGAAAACTAATCTCCAACGCAGCCATAAAGTGTGCACTTGATGCCGCAGACACAGCAGCTAGGGCTATTAACACTAGCGTCATGCTGAGACGACAAGCGTGGCTCCGCATATCAGGGTTTAAACCAGACATTCAAACAACCATACTCAATCAGCCCGTCAATCCTGATAGACTGTTTGGTCCTGATGTTGACACCACCCTCGAAAAGATTAAGAAAGACAACGAAACAGCTAAGTCTATGGGGGCCCTACAATCACAACAGTTCCGGGGCACCACTTTTCGTCGCTCAGGTGCACGTGGAGTCACCAGAGGACAGATGGGTCAACAATCACAGTTCTCTAGAGGTGGAGCACAGTCCTCGTACCCCAAGCAGAATAAAGGGGGTTATCGAGGAAACAGCACCAGAGGACGTGGCAGAGGAAACAACAATTCCCGTTCCTCTGCCCCAAACAAACAGTGACTCTCTGTCACTGCCCCCCGACCATTTAACACCTGTCGGGGGGAGACTCCAGCAGTTCCTGCCAGTCTGGACAAACATCACCACAGACAGGTGGGTACGACAACTTGTCCAGTACGGTTATTGTCTAGAGTTAAAGTCCACTCCACCCAACATTCCACCAAGGCAACGGCCTATGTCCGCAGAGCACTTGCACTTATTGCGGCAAGAAGTAGTGGTGATGCTGCAAAAAGGCGCAATCGAGCTCGTGCCAGTGGAGGAGGAAGGCACAGGGGTATATTCCCTGTACTTCCTTATTCCAAAGAAGGACGGATCTCTCAGACCCATTCTGGATCTGCGTCCCCTCAACCTGTATATACTGTCAGAACATTTCCATATGCTTACACTGCAACAGATTCTTCCCTTGTTGAACCAAGGGGACTTCTTGGCAACCTTAGACCTCAAGGATGCTTATTTCCACATACCACTACACCCGTCCCACAGAAAATACCTCAGGTTCACTATCCAAGGCAAGCATTATCAGTTCAAAGTCCTGCCCTTCGGAGTGACCACAGCCCCAAGAGTGTTTACCAAGTGTCTGGCGACGGTGGCGGCGCACCTCAGGAGGCAGAACATCCATGTCTACCCCTACCTAGACGACTGGCTCGTTCAAGCCAAGTCGGAACAACAGTGCGCCGCGGACATGTCGACTACCATTCACCTCCTTCACAATCTGGGCTTCTCGTTGAACTACCCAAAGTCGCATCTTCAGCCGGCACATGTCCGGCAGTTTCTGGGTGCGACGATCAATACCCTGACGGCCATGGCTCAGCCAAACCAAGTCAGAATAGACAGCATGCAGTCTCTAATCCAAAAGTTCAGACCACAACACTCGCTTCCAGCGAGAGTGTTCATGCAGTTGATTGGCATGATGGCCTCCTGCATCTTCATAGTCCCTCACGCACGTTTACATATGCGTCCGCTCCAGGAGTGCTTAGCAAATCAGTGGACACAGGCTCAGGGACAATTGACAGACCTAGTGTTGGTTACCAGTCGGGCGTACAACTCTCTGCATTGGTGGAATCCACACAACCTTTGCAAGGGCCGACTGTTCCAGGAGCCAGTGCCACAAATTATCCTGACGACGGACGCATCTCTCCAGGGATGGGGAGCTCATCTGCTCACTTACACAGTGCAGGGACTATGGACGACGCAGCAACAGAAGATGCACATCAACTATCTGGAACTGATGGCAATCTTCATGGCGCTCAAGTCCTTCAATGTACATCTGTGCAACAAGGTAGTGTTAGTCCGGACGGACAACATGACCGCGATGTACTACATTCAAAAGCAGGGGGGCACCCACTCGCCACAGCTGTCTCATCTGGCTCAGAGCATGTGGAAGTGGGCCATTCAGAGGAACATTTTCCTCATGGCAGAACACCTCCCGGGCAAAGGACAATCAGATGGCGGATCTGCTCAGCAGATACAGCCATCAAATGCACGATTGGGAGTTACACCCATCAGTACTCCGCCCGTACTTCCAGCAGTGGGGTCATCCGGAGATAGACCTGTTTGCCACAAACGAAAACGCAAAATGCCAACACTTTGCCGCCAGGTTCCCTCACCCACAGTCGCAGGGGAATGCGATATGGATGAACTGGTCAGGCAGATTTGCGTACGCTTTTCCACCAGCCCCTCTGATACCGCTGGTGGCAAGAAAACTACGGCAGCACTCGATGACACTCATCCTAGTTGCTCCAACGTGGGCACGCCAAGCATGGTACACCACGTTTCTAGAACTCTCGGTGGTGCCGCATCAAAGGCTGCGCCTCACGCCCAGGCTTTTGACGCAGAACCATGGAGACATTCAGCATCCGGATCCGCAACAGCTCAACCTGGCGATCTGGCTCCTGAAGTCCTAGAGTTTGGCTACCTTCACCTACCTCCAGAATGCATGGACATCATCAAGGAGGCAAGAAAGCCGACTACCAGAGCATGCTATGCTGCAAAATGGAAGCGTTTTGTCATTTACTGTACGGCCAATAACATCAACCCGCTAGATGCATCTATCCCTAACATCATTTGCTATCTGTTGCATCTTTACAAGTGCAATCTAGCGTACACTTCCATTCGGATACATCTATCCGCCATAGCAGCTTATCTTCAGAACAGGCAGCATCTCTCTGTCTTCAGAGTGCCTGCCATTAAGGCCTTCCTTGAAGGTCTGAAACGAGTCATTCCCCCAAGAACACCGCCAGCTCCGGTGTGGAACCTCAATGTGGTCCTCACCAGGCTGATGGGACCACCTTTTGAGCCACTACACTCGTGTGAACTCCAGTTCCTAACGTGGGAAGTAGCTTTCCTTATTGCTATTACGTCACTGAGACGTGTCAGTGAGCTGCAAGCGCTCACAATCCAAGAGCCATTCATTCAGATTCATCCAAATAGGGTGGTACTACGTACTAACCCCAAATTCCTTCCGAAGGTGGTGTCACAGTTTCATCTCAACCAAACTATTGACTTGCCTGCATTCTTCCAAAACCCACAAACGGTGGCGGAAAGAATGCTTCATACTTTAGATGTTAGGAGGGCGTTGATGTACTATATTGACAGGACACAACACTTTAGGAAAACAAAACAACTTTTTGTTGCCTTCTCGCCACAGCACAAGGGCAACCCTATTTCCAAAGCAGGAATAGCCAGATGGATTGTTAAGTGCATCCAGATCTGCTATCAAAAGGCTAAACGCACCTTAACAATACCCCCAAGGGCGCACTCCACACGCAAGTTGGGGGCATCCATGGCTTTCCTGGGGAACATTCCTTTAGAGGACATTTGTAGAGCAGCCACGTGGGTTACACCACATACCTTTACAAAACACTACTGTGTTGATGTGCATTCCAAACAGCAGGCAGCTGTTGGGCAGGCTGTTCTAAAAACACTTTTTCAGGTTTCTGCAGCTGGCACGGGCAACCGCCGCTAATGGAGGGACTGCTATATATTCTATGCAAAAGATATGAATTTAGCAGCCCACATGCCTTGAACTGAATATGCTACTTACCAGTATGCATCTGTTCTTGGCATGTAGGGCTGCTAACATTCATATCGCCCACCCTCCTCCCCGGTGCCTGTCGCAGCTGCAGAAGTACTCTTGCATTCAATCATTAGCATGGACATCCTTTACACTTTACACTCCATCTCTGCCACAATGGCTAAAAACAATCTGGGGATGGAGCCGATGCCCATGCGCACTGTAGTCCAGGGGAGGAGCCACCTATCTCAGGATACTTCGAAGACTCTTCCAGGACAACAATGTGCGATCATCCGGACCCAACACTAGGCGGCGATCTAATGCAAAAGATATGAATGTTAGCAGCCCTACATGCCAAGAACAGATGCATACTGGTAAGTAGCATATTCATTCGCCATCACAATGAAGGCATAAAAAGTGTGCTACATATAAAACATTTCAATTTTACAATAGGCTTAAAATACAAAAAATCCAAATTTCCAGCAGCAAATGCATGATAAAATACAATGGTCTCATTAAAAAGATTTTAAAAAAATATCATTCATAAACACATGTAGTTATTGTGGCAAGTCAATAAACCAGTTCTCATATTAAGTGTAAAGTTCATTGGATGAAACGTCTCTTTTTTTAAAGCTGATAAAAAGAAAGACACTACTGCAAAACATGTAAATGGCCAGATAATGACTGTAAAAAGTAAAGGGCCACACAACACTGTTTCAAATTCATTTTACGCAACAGGGGGACAATAAACCTTTTTGTTTCATCGCAGTAGTATTTACAGAAAAACAGAAAGTGCAAATCATTTTGGATTGATCGATCATCGCATGAACAAAATAGGAGATCGGAGGCTGCATAGATGTTTTGTGGAAGGCCCAACATCAAGGGGATGTAATTTAACCAAAATCTCACCAATATATAACTGTGTTGTAAATTAGTGACGAACGATACATACGTTGAATTCATATCTATTTGCTAGATACTTGGGCCGTCAGGAATTCTCGTTAACTTACTGTTTGTAAAATTCCTTCTTGCTTGCAAACTAGACAACAAGTGAGTTTTTAGAACTTTTTTCGAAATAGACTGGCACGATATAGGGTCAACAAAGAGATGGTGTAGCCCTGATGCTTTTAATGTAGATTCAACAAAACGTAGCCAACTAACATTACTCACACCATCTAGTTTCAAAACGTCGTTTATAATATCTCTTGTGAGAGAAAGAGTCCCCTTCCGCCATACCGAGTGCCACATTAGGATTGGCGCCATGCAGATTTTGTCAGTTATATACGGGACATTTAATTCCATATGGCAATTAAAATTGGAGAATGACTTTTGTAATGAGATTAACTTTTTTAGAAAGTTATCTTCTGTACATTACAGCTGAGAGCAGTCCCTAATGCCCCAGACAGTCGCTCCGTAAGTGGCAGCAGATCTCGTTTTTGCCTCATAGACTGCCTTTATTGCTTCAATAGGTTTTGAGCCAGTTTTTTAAACAAATTAGAAAAGTGCTCCAATGTTCTTTTCCATCTGCAACCCCCTGTTTATGACCATACTTAGCCAATTGTTTTGGCGATCAAACATAATCCCTAAATAATTAAGTCCACAGCTCCCAGCTTGCTTCCTTCAACAGTGATTTGGGGTTGATTCCGCTGCTTCGTGCCTGCCACTAGGACAAACGACTTTGAGTAGTTAATTTTCATATCCAGCTTGTTCATAAATTGTGTATATTCCTTCAATAGGCGGCGCAGAGCATTGCTTGTACAGGCTAAGATCACTGCGTTGTCCACATATAGTAATATTGGCATTTGTAATGAATTAATGTAGGGAACTTCCAGAGTGGTTCCCTGAAGAGCGGACTCAACATTATTAGTGTACAGTGCAAATAAGAAGGGGGCCAAAATGTACCCCTGTCTCACCCCTCTATCAATTTTAAAGTGTGTAGTGCATTCACCTCCCTTTCCATAACTAACACAAGCAGAGGCCCCCTAGCATAGATCGCGGATTATATTGATCAGTTGTACGTCAATACCCATTGCCTCCATGATCTGCCAGAGCCTAGACTGTGCCACCTAGTCAAAGGCTGCTGACAGATCCATGAAGGCAAGATACAAATTAACTTTTTTGCCTGAAGTATATTTTGCTATTATCAAACTTAGGTTCAGACACTGATCAACAGTGCCTTTCCCCTTTCTTTTTTTTTTTTTTTTTTAAAACCTTTATTGACATCATAAGGAGAGACAAGTCGAGGCCTACAACCAAGCCGGCCGGCCGCAATGTGCAAAATAATCAGGAGTCACCAGGCAAATATTACACAATCAATCAATACAAAGCAGAGGCCGTACAATCGCAGAAGGGGAGAAGAAATACAGAAACCAAAGGGCTAAAACACAGGAGTAAATAAGGCTTAATTTTATAATATGGGGAGAAGACATATGACAGGCTCACTTTCAATACGGAGGCATCCGATATCCCAAACCAACCTCAACATTAATAAGGGGGCATGGGGGCAAAATATCGGGGGGACAATACAATGCATTCAAGAAAATCAGGATACATGACAATCAGCCCCTGAGCATTATCCTCGTAACATGCCCGCCACCCAAGACACTACCAAGCCAGAACAGAGGGATCGGAAAAACAATGCATCAAAACCAGCCCGCCATAGTAGCCTCTGGGACACAGGAAGGAGAGAAAAAAAAAAAGGGGGTGGGGGGACGAAGTGGGGAAGGGGAAGAGAAGGGAAAGGAAAATGGAGGGAAGACAAAATAAAACAATAAAAGGAAAATAAGAAAATATGAAAAACGAAAGGAAGAAGACACGCCGACACAGGCCCCCTGTGGCGGGAAAACAGGAGACAAAAGGAGTAGCGGCCCAAGTGGGGGTATGGCGATCGGGGAGAAAGACAGCCGAAACATAGCAGGAGGATTAACGACGCCACACCCCCCACCCGAAACACACCATAGGAGGTCGGGACAGACGCGGCCTCACGAAAAAGAGATACAAAAGGGCCATAGAACCAGAAGACAAACAAAAAGTAGAGCCCAACCCACCCGTCCCACCCTGCACCCCTGTAGAAGGCTATGGCCCACCCTTCAAACAGCGTGCCTGTCGCCCTAAACCAGAACCCGAAATATAGCGAGAAGTAAGAAAGAAGAAAGAGACAAAAAGGCAACAAAAGCGGAGAAAAGAAGACAGGAGGGAGGAGCAGAATAACCATAATCCGAACGGGCGGCCGCAGCCCTCCGCCCAACCAGACAAGCACAGTCAAAAACAGACCAGGACGACACCCCATCACGCGCCACAAAACATTAGGAGAAGGGGACCTCCCACCTTTCTACGATTAAAAACAATTATGCTATTAAATCGTATACCGGGAATCAAACGGAAGTCGTACATTTCACCCCCAACCCTTTCGAGCGACAAACCCCACCCACCACATGGCAATGTAAAACCACATACTAAATACGAAATCAGCATATAATCGAGTGGAATGGTGACTAGCATAGTTACGTGGGGGGTAGATAGATCCACAAGGGAGCAATAGTCCAAACAGAAAGTATCGATGCATCAAATATCGCAGCACGAGCAATGAAAAACAGGAGTTCAGTTGCGCCACTGGAGCGGGCGAGGTGGCCCCAATTATAGACACAGGCAAAGTCATCGAAGCAGGCACAGGAGGCAGTCCACCAATAGTTTCAGGCAACAATGTCGAACAGGGTCGCAGTACAGCATCCAAGTCCCCGGGGTCCGAACCTTGAAAAGCAGGGCGCCCCAAAGTCACCGACACACTACACGATCTCCGATCAGTGGCGGAGACACTCAAGTCAATCGAGGGGGGCAAGGCAATGAAGTCTTCGAAACATGAGGGCGACAAGAAGAAATGGCCGCCCAAAATGGCGGCAGATCGTGGCGTACCCACTGAGACGCCCAGGGCCAGGGAAGCGTGTAGGGATCTCAGGGCTTCCAGGATATCTCTGACCGTCGGCTCACGTCCAACAGCTCCGGTCCCCACACCAATAGGCAACACGGGCCCGCCGCCACAGGGTGATTCTCGTTTCAGAGGGTCGGCCGCCATACCGTGAATCAGCCCAATCGCCGCTCACCAAGACCCCCGGAAAGAACAGTTCTCAATTGTAGGACTTTACAAGCTCCGGGGGTCCCAGCAAGGGCGGCCTCGATGCCAAAAGGATGTCCGCCCGAGACGGGTCTCCGCCAGCACCAGCACCGGCGCCCCAATCAAGCGGAGTCTGGGCCCCGAGGACCAGGGCCGCCGGACAAAGCAGCGGCGGGGAGAGACCCCTTCACAGACTAAGGTCCCCGGGCCTCTCACCCACGTCGGTCGCGCAGCCACCAGGGCAGGCCCGGGTCAGGATCGCCGGGGTCTTCGCACATCGGCTCCCAACACTGGTTCTCGCTCTCGGCCGGGGCCGAGAGCCGTCGGATGCCACCGGCCAGGTCCCGGTCCAAGTCTCGCAGAGGCCCCGATCTCTCAGAGGCCACAACTCCGGAGCCACTGCACACCGAGACCCCGGGGTCGGATGGTAAGAACAAACAAGCCGTTATGTTTCCAATGCCCCAAAAATGTGTCGTCCCCGGACAGGATAGAAGACAGGATAGGCAATCAGGACGGAGGGCTGCGGGAGCCGAGCTAAAGGGCGACCATTACGGCCGTGAGCTAGGCTCCTCCCCTGACCTTTCCCCTTTCTGAAGCCAAACTGACAGGGGATTATAACATTTTTTCCAGGGCCCATTCCTCAAGCCTATTTAAAAGCAGGCGTCCCATTAGTTTTGCAGTGGAAGCTATCAAATATATAGGTCTATAGTTTTTCAGGATTTACCTATCTCCTTTTTATAGATAGGCACAATTGCTGTCGTTTTCCATGATGGGGTAGCACCAGTATGGGCAACTTTATTAAAAACATTTGTTAGAAGTGGGGCCCAGAAATCCTGATTATCCAGAAACAGATCAATTGGGACACTGTTAAGTCCCAGTGCCTTTGCACGTTTACACTGGTTTAAAGCATACTTAGTTTCCTCCAGTGTAAAATTAACCATGTTGCTCATCCCAGTTGAGGTAGCCGGGGTAGTATGACAAATTATCTTCTCATTAGATCCAAACACATTTTCAAAATGTGTCACCCATTCCTCTTGTTCAACATGGGTATATGTTGAAATAGAATGTTCATCCCTTAAAAAAGGTGCATTAATAATAGACCAAAAGGCTTGGAAACTTTTTAATAAAGCAGTCTTTTGCACATTTTCCCACCACTCTTCCTTTAGGGACTTCAGCTATCTCACTTTTTTATATGCCTGTCGCAATAACTTAACCAAAGGTAAGTTACGAGGTTTAGATTTCAAGGCCATATGGAGACTTTTTAGAGATGTATCGCAATCCTCATCAAACCAACAAAATTTCTTGGACTGACCCTTGCGTATAACACAAATTAAATTATTTTTTGCTTCCGATAAAATCAACTCAAAAGCTGAGACCATGTTATCGTTAGGAATAGAATCTAAACAAATCATTATCTCCTCAAATCGACTGGAGACTAGATTCACCAAAAACCTCCTAGTATCTACTTTCTCCCACTTTAATGCAATTCCATTTTTCCTTGCAATTACTGGGGTTACATGTAACTTGAAAGTAGGTTCTTTTTTCATTATTGAGGGGATATGGAAAGTTATAGCAGCATGGTCACTAAAAGCATAAAAAATAATCTCAAAATGAGAAAATACCCCTCCTATTGGATCAGAAACCAAGACATAATCAAGGGTAGAGGAAGAAGAATGATTTAAAAAGGTATATTCTAGCTGACCAGTTCGACTTTCAGACACATTTAAAAATACAAGATTATTTATCATTAATAATCTATTTAAAGCATTACCGTACTCCGAGTGACTAAAATGGGATACGCCCTCTCCATCGTCATCCAACATTCCTCATACTAGGGAGTTCATCTTATCACAAGGGTGAGCGTTAAAGTCCCCAAGCCAAATTATATTACAAGGTTTAGTACATTTATTTTGCAGAAATTCAATCTCTCTTTCTAGGGGGGCTAGTACTGCTGTTTGGTTGCTTCCAAAGTTATTATCATAAAATGAATCAGGAGCCAATACTGATCTGCATGATACTCTAGTAAAATAATGTGATAGTATGGCGATGTGTTTAAAAAAGACTTCACTTTGAAAGGTAGAGCATTAGAAAGTAGGGTCAGTAACACGCCCTTGGCACGACCAGCTGGTGAAGGTATAGCAGGAGTTTGAAATGAGCGATACCCTTTCAAATATATTGGTTCAAGTTCCCATGTCTCTTGTGAACATGCAATATCCTTAGATATAAGTAGGGACAACCATTCAAAATTTGATCTATTTTTGGTTATAATCAGCAGTGTTCAATGTCATTACCATAGCAGACCCTGAAGTATTCTCTTGTTGCGTCGGTGTCAGGGACAGATTCAGACTACCTATATGTATACTTATTTGTTCTTGCAAAATTACAGCTGGGGTCATAGTCATAAATGATCCATTTAACAATTGAATATCGCCATCACAATTTACTATAGGGTTCTGTTCAACCAGTCAATTGCACATAGGCATGCCTTCCAGTGCAGCAAACCTATTAGTAAGAGATAAAGGTGAAACCAAGGGAGGGAGAGACTGATGTGACTGAGAATAAAAAGGGTTCCGAGCATTGAGGGATATAGGCCGAGGAGGGTAAGGTGAGTAATAAGGTTTATAAAAGAAACCAAGTGGGAGGGCACAGATTTCAGAATAGAGTAATGGAGTACTTGTTAACATAGATACCAGCACACCCACTATATGTTGATTATCAAAATTTAGTACAATGCAATCGCCTTTGCTAGTCTTAGGAGCTCTTCCTACCTAGTTAATCCACCTAGCCATAATAATATGTTTTTGCACATTAGAGTGTGTACCTATACAAATGGATTACCAAAGCTGTTCAGTAGATTCTGCTAAGTTTGTCTTCAATTCAGAAGTTATGACATATAGACAGGCTGCTGGAGGAAGATCTAGCCTTTCCTTAGATTTCTCAACTACTACTTGCCGGTGAGAATCCCCCCCCCCCCCCCCGCCCCTCCCCCCCCCCAGCTGGGTGCCATAGCTCCAACCTCCAAAAGGGAAGGGGTAGCGGACTGATTAGCATGACGGTGGGTATTTATAGCCCCATTAGAACCTTTTGGCCCAATATTAAGTCTGGTAGTGCCAGATCTTGCTATGGCAGATTGGGTTGGAACATGGTGATTATTATTATGAATACTAACTCTCAACGTATTTGCTGAGTCACAAGCAGAACCCGATAAGTTGGTAGATGACCCTCTCCCTTATCTAAGGTCATGACTTCCTGTTTTATCGGGTTCCACGTTGGGTGCCACTAAAGACACCATAGATGGCATCCTACCTGACTGGGGGACAAACCTCGCATCATCTATCGGGTCAGCAATATTTTGAGAAACTTGATTCAATAGGTAGGCTGCCTCCAAAGAAGATAATTTCCTCTCTATCTGAATTAACCTATGCATTGTAGGATTTAAAAGCACAGTCATGATAGTCTCAATTCTTTTCAGCAAGTCAAGATCATCCCCCAAATCCGGTTGGTTAATAACATATTTCTGCTTTGTAGACCTAGTGGATCTTGAGTGTAAGGGGAGAATTGAGACCAATTCCTTGCACCCGCTCGGTTTCTCAGTGCAAGCTCTTTTCAGTGTTTTTTGCTTTAATGGAGCACCTCCCTTTCATGTCCTAGACTTTTAATCTGTATGGTTAGTTTCGGCCTGCTCCTTAGTAATTTTAGAGAGTTCAAGTGTTACAGATGTTACATCCGAAGGGAAAGCTATATTCGGCAATGTGACTATAGTGGAGCTTGATTCACCTATGGTTTGCCCAGAAATCGAATGTTCAGTGGTTAGGGGTCTTCCACCTAGGGAGGAACGTTTTTGAGCAATAAGAGAGTCCCAAGAGAGTCGTCGCTCCGTTAATTCTATTTCATGGGTAAGTACAGACTCAGCCCTCATCAAAAATGCATCAAGGGTCCCAACATGTCCAGCCTCTTGCTTTTCCTTTAAAATCTTCCTTTTGCTTAATTGAATCTTCCAATGTAGGTTTCCAGGTATGATAGACAGAGTTCAACAATAAGTTTATCAAATATTGAAATTGCAGCTCCAAGAAATAAGATGGAAACAACAGTACCTTATAACTCAATTAGCAGATTAAAGATGGTGGGCCCAGCCCAGCCTGCCTCCAATGGGCAGCCTTGGCCTGGGCTTTGCGCTGTGGGAACCCTGGCGGGACCCCAGGCTGCCACTGGCCACTGACCGGCTCTTAAGCTCCTCCTGGCATGACACCTCCCTGGCGCGGCTTGGACTGTGCGGTGTAGTCCCGGTGTACCCCCAGTGTAGTCCCCCTCTCCGGGCGGTATGCGGGCTCAAATTGCAGGACACAGTCAGAGACAAAGGAGAGGCAACGTTCCTCTTGCTTTCCTGATCCACTCCGGTACAGGCTGTTCTGTTTTGCAGCAAAAAGGCTCCACATACTGGTGGCAGCGCTGGTCCTCCTGCACCCCCGAGCTACATACAGTCTTTACAGCCAATCCTCTGCCTTTGCCTCATTGCCTGCCTTGCTACCGCTCAGGCACCGGGCCCGCTCATGACCCGGCCCCTTTCTCGGTCCTTGGCAGTTTCAGCCTTTTTAGGTCGAACCTGCGCAGCGCATGCACTGTTCTACGAGGCATGCTGTATTTAGATATGGGCTTGAAGCTCCGCCCACTCTCCGTCCATAATTTTCATTGATTTGTGTCATTGTCCTTTGTAAACTACTTTTCATTGGTCTATAGGCTTAGTACTCCTTCCTTAGTACCGCCTTGTCTCATCTTGTAACCTCCCACAAGGACTGGCCCTCTTACTTTCGATGTTACTTGGTAGGCTTTATTTACAGCCTCCCAGCACTAGTTCTTTAAATGGTTTTCACCTGCCTGCTGTGGCAGGCAAGACAGCTCACCCCTAAGACTTTAGGACTATTTTTTTTTATAGCACGGCATGCCACAGAGGCGGCCGTGCCTTTGTTTTATTTGCAGCGCTGAACGCAGCTGCCTTTTTACCCCCTATTTATTCACGTTTAGAAGCATCCCATGCCGTTTTTCAAAGTTAATGGAGGCCACGCCCCTTTCTTTAGATGCGCCGCGTCTAAAGAAAGGGGCGCAGCCGCCATTAATGTAAAACCGCATGGGGCGCTTTCACAAAAAAAGCATTTGTTCATCAGCTGGACAAACACATGCTTTTTTTGTAAAAGCGCCCCATACCAAGCTTTCATTTTAATGTCAGCTGCAGAGCTATCTTTAGACACAGCTCATCTAAAGAAAGGGGCGTGGCCTCTATTAACATGAATGCGCAGCATGGGGCGCTTTAAAAAAAAAAAAAAAGTATTTGCAATGCAATAGGTTTCGCATTTGCGAGAGTTTAACCTATTGTACAATGCCAATAGCTCAAACTCTCGTAAATGCGAGTCCTATTGCATTGCAAATGCCTGTTTGGTAATGGATTTCTGTGTTTGTTTTTTTAAGAGGGAAAGGCAGCTATTTACATATTGATCTCAGATTTAAAATGATCCGTTGTGCCCAAATTGGTTGCCTTTTGTTATTTTTCCATCTTGAGTGCATTTTTCATTTTTTTTTTTTTTTTTTTTTTAAAGAGCCTTTATTGTTACTGCAAATAAATACAAGCATGGGCCTACAACCACCCTGGCCGGCCGCTAGTCAAGTCGTAAGTATAGCAAGTCAATATAGAAAAATGCAGCGGCCCGAAAATCGGGGTCCAATAAGTGTCCAGGATAGAATTTGCATTCAAGCGTACTGTGCAAGAATCAGGATTCGAGAAGGTTCATTTTACAATAAAGAAAACTCAAAGTCGATGCCATACGCTCATACATGGCCCCACAGTAGCAAGCATGAAGCAGGAAATCCGCAAATAGAGCAAATACGTTTGAAGTATTGGGGGTAAGGCATACGAGTCAGGATAAATGTAAAAACAAACACGTTTCGTAGCGAACTGTACCCCACCCCTCAAAACGAAACCTACTGTAGGAAACATGAAAAACGACGACACCAAAAAGAAAAAGGACAAAGGGCCATAGAAACAAAGAAAGGACAAATGAACAAACCCCATCCCCCTACCCCCCACCCTGCATCCCTGCAGAAGGCTACGGCCTATTCCCCCCCTCCCCCCCCCCCAGCAGCGTGCCTGTCACCCTAAATAAGAGACCCGAAATATAGAAAAAGAGAAAGGAAGAAAAAAAGAGGAAAAATGTGGGGAAGGGCCATCGATCTAGCCACCCGGCCCCCTCTCCACCACCGCGTACAGTAAACGTCCCAAAAGCAAGATCGTCCTTCTCCACCTCACCTCGGGGCCGGGTCCCACACCAGGGGGCAACAGGATTCACCACGGGGACCCCGAAAGTCAAGGCAGGCTTCACAGCGGAGGGTCACCAAAAGGCTAAACAAAATCTCCGCCGCTCCCTGGGAGCCGCCCGCCGATTCCAGGAGAGGCCGACAATCATGCCCGGACACAACACTGGAAAGGGGGCCAAGTATCGTGCACTCCCCTCGACACTGCCCCACCGCACGACCCACAAGGCACTCCGCTAGATGAACTGTGTCGGCACTCTCGCCATCGGCTCATCAGATCCCCGGTCCTCTCCGGCCGACTCCGCACCGCCACCAGAGGCCGCTGTTGTCGCAGTCGCGGCCGGCCACTCTCCTCACTCGACACCCCGGTCCCAGCTCCTCGAAGGCCGCAAAACAGTTGGCGACATTTCCACGGGACTGCCGCACGTAAGAGCCTCAGGAGCAAACGGTAAGTGAAAGCTGTCCTTCGCCTACTTAAATATGCCGTTACGGCTCAATATAATTGCCAGGATGTAGTTGCGGGGTGAGAAGGCTCACGGAGCCGAGCGTCTATACAGCCATCTCAGTCTCCATCTTGGCTCCTCTCTCTCATTTTCTTTCTTGTACTCAAACGTGCATAAAAATGTGTCGACTGCAACGTTCTTTTTATTGTGATAAATAAATAATGGGGGTTTACATCAATACCAATATAATTCTATAGTTTGGTGCTGAGGAGCTGCATGTCGTGTATCAATGCAATTTTTCATTACCATACCGACTGTGATATGGGAGTTATTCACTTGGAAGTGTTGCAGTTTCCCTAACGCTTTGACTGCCCTGGTGACTTATTTCAATATTATAACAAGCATTTGCAATGCAATAGGTCTCGCATTAGGAAAGTTTGAGCTATTGGTCTTGTAGATGACACATGTTTTATTTATGTTGGTTTTGCAAATAGCTTTGTCATTTACAATGCCAATACTTTTATCTTTTGCAAAAGTGACACCTATAGCATTGGTAATGCAACATGTTTTGTATTTACGGGACTTAGATGTATTGATATTACAAATAACAATGGCTTTTAATTTTTTAAAATAATTAATACTTAAATAAAAGTTATTGTAATTTATAATGGCAATAGCTTAAACTTTTATAAATAACTTTTGTGAAGATTATGTTCAGTGTATTTTATTGTGACAAAAATCCAAGAAGTGAAATATTAACATCTTTTTGTGACATTTGTAATAAAGTTTGAAACATTTAGAGAACATACTTGAACCAGTTGTTGTTGAATGGTTGCACAGATTGATACTGTGGTGGCATTGAGTGATGTTGTGGTGGCGACGAGTGATGTTGTGGTGCCCCAGAGTGATGCTGTGGTGGTGCGATAGATAGCTAGAGGGAGGGCGATAGATAGCTAGAGGGGGGCGAAAGAAAGATAGTGGGAGGGCGAAAGATAGAGTGAGGACGATAGATAGATAGAGTGAGGGCGATAGATAGATAGAGTGAGGGCGATAGATAGATAGAGTGAGGGCGAGAGATAGATAGAGTGAGGGCGATAGATAGATAGAGTGAGGGCGATAGATAGATTGAGTGAGGGCGATAGATAGATTGAGTGAGGGCGATAGATAGATAGTGAGGGCGATAGATAGAGTGAGGGCGATAGATAGAGTGAGGGCGATATACACAGATGCAAAGAAGCAGACACAGAGAGAAATGCGTACACAAAAGAGTGATACGCACACAGAGACAGTGAAGCACACAGAGACAATGATGTACACACAAAGAAAGCAACACACACACAGTGAGCGCATGTACATACACAAGACAACACAGACCCCGCCCCGCCCCGCCCTGCTTGTTTAATTGCCTGTTTAGGCTTTAAACAGTACATATAAACAAGTGGTGGTAGTAGAGGAAATTCTTTCCTCAAAAAATTCTGTAATAAGATTACATTTTCTATGAGAAGGTGGAAGATCGGGCTGATCTTTCACCTTCTCATAGATTGTCTTGGAAGATCTCCGATTTCATTTCTAGAGACAAATAAATCGGCGCAGTCATTTTGGGGACTGAGAAAATGTTCTTCGTAAAATAGACAGATTTATTTCTTTATAGCTCACTTCTATGCATTATTTTATCCAAGCCATTCAACTTAAACAGAAGGGTCACAGGGCAGCGGTGATCGAAGATATACAAGGGGCGTTTCCGCAAGATCCAGAGAGAAGCAGTCCCTCCAAAAATGTCAGTCTGAATTAGAATCTTCAACAAAGCCCTAGCAAGAGCTAAAATCTGGGCGATCACTGGAATTGCCAACTGCAAGCTTCTAACAGCTGTAGATAAATCAAGTAAAGGAGGGGTGCTTTCTGCGATCTAATTTCCAAATGACACAAATAGATACGCCTGGAAGACACAAGTGAGTTCCTGTCGTTGTTCCAGCCAGGCACTGTTCCCCTACCGTGGAGAAGAAAGGCTATTCAATAGAAGATCGATGTACAATGCAACTGCTTGTTCGAACCAACAGAGCAAGAACTCGTATTTACAGATATGACCTTATTGCCACTCATCATTTTACCCTTGAATTTAGCTACACACACCTGATCTTCACACAGTAAAGATGTCAGACAGCTTCGGACTTTGGGCAACAATGGAAATGGAGGCGAGAGAGACAGAGCTTGGGAGATGTAAGGGAGAAAGCAGAGTGGGTTCGGCGGGTAGGCTTGGAGGGGCATATGCGCAGGAGAACACGAAGAGATGGACGATGGTACAAAAAGGAGCGAGAGGAAGAATGAGAAAGGATCAAAGGAAAGAAAATATTAGCACAAGGGGGTGTAGACTGAGGATAGAGGGACTGGCGGATGCGCATTAACAAAAAGAAGAGAATGTGAGAGGAAGAAGATAACAGGGTGAGCGGAAAGAAGCAAAGAGAAGATTGCGAAAGAGAAACTGGCTGTAAAAGCTCTTGGCATTGCTGTGGGGAGGGGGAAATGGGGAGGGGGAGGATAAACGCGAGACACGGCCTGGCGGCCGTGAAAGTGAAAGTACGGCCGGCCGGCCGTGAATAATTAGGGGAGGAGGGAGGAGCTAGGGAACAGATGGCTGGCTTTGATGTGCACGCGCTTTTTATGTCAATGTGCTTGCGCATTGAGCTTGCTTTTCACGGGCACTGGATGGAATCGCCCGATGGTTAAACTCTGGATAAGCCCCTATATTCTAGCAAGCTCAATGCGCAAGCGCATTGACAGGCGAGACCTAAAAAAGAGCACTCAGTATGCACATATAACGTGTATGTACATCTTGTGTGTGAGCCATAAATATTAGGGAAATTGAGAAAGTGTGTAGTACACGCCAGCCGTTATGGGTTTAACTTAGAGTCCCATTCTTTCTACAACTACACAGCAAATATGTTTTGTGTTTATGATGTTGATTATTTAGTTTATTTAAGGTAATGTAGTTGCCTGTACATACACTTTTATATCGATTGCTATTCTGCAAAATGGTTTCTGTCTAGGCAGGACCTCTGTTTTTAGGGCTGGCTACACCCCACAATACATACTTGGGGACCTAATGCTATTAATTCTTCAAAAACCTACAATAAGAAGTAAAGACAGATATTCGGATTTGGATTTGGGTGGGCCTCCTTCAGTCATTGGTTTTCATGTGGTTTTCATTCTTTGCTGTTGACTGAGTGGGCTGTTCTGCAGGGCAAGAACATTTTGTGGCTGATAACAGTTTTCCATTTGTGTTTCCAATAGAATTTGGAGATGGAGCATAAGTAGTCCTGTTGCAAGACCAGAGTCAATGTGTGTTCTTTGATGTATTTACTTTGCTGACTCATCAGGGTACTTCTGGCTCGTCTAGAAGATTGGGCATCTGTTAATAATGTGCTTTCAAAGGCACAGTATGGTTTTAGACGCGGAATGAGCATGACAGAACAATTTCTCAATCTGTCACTGATCGTCAGTAGGTACACTAAGTCATTGAAGATCTCTTTACATCTGACCTTCATGGACCTGTCCAGTGCTTTTGATACTGTCAATCGGGACAGATTGTGGGTCATGATGAGGGAAATGGGGGTGGAGGAACCTTTAGTTGTTCTTCGATGTAGGTTGCATTACAATACACCGGTTAGAATCCGTTATGGAACAGCCGGCGAGAAAACTCCAATTCTCTCAACTGAGGGGGTTCGCCAAAGTTGTATCAAGAACAGCCAATAGTCTACAGAAATCTTTCAACGCTTTTGTAGATTTTATAACATCTCCTGATTTAAAAGTGGACCGTAAAAAATCTTATGTCATGGTATGTGGCCTTAAGTTCACCAATTCTAAAGCATTTGTGGTACAGGGTAACTTGATTGAGAGAGTTAATACTTTTTCTTACTTGGGAATTCTTTATAATACTCTGCTTTCATTAGGCCCGTTACAGACTTTAATAGTTCAGCATACATCGAGGGCAGTGGAGGCTCTTTATTGATTTGCAGTTAAACTGGGACAGAAACTAGTTAAAGAGATGATAACTATAAAGCAAAGTGCCCCTCGATTGCCTCCTATGATGCAGGTGCTTGGGGCAACAGTAATTGTGGCAAGCTCCAAGTTGTAGAGATTAAATTCATTAGAAGGCTTTTAATGGTACTTACTAGCGCATCGACCCCTTTCTGCCACTCTGAACTGGTCCTAGAGTACATAAAGTATCACGTAGGCCTTGCCCCTATGTTCTTATGGGAATAGGTATGGCTTTCACTGGATTTAAATTTCACACGATCTGTTATTACTGTTTGCCTTACTTTGTCTAACGTAGAGATGATTCCTTGGTTCAGTTATCTGAAATGTATGTTTCGTGAAGTGGGATTAATTGACTTTTTAAATGACCCCTCTAGAATGCCCCTCCATGCATAGTCCATTATCAGATCAGCATATTATTTAAGGGCAAACCAACACCACCAGCAGGCATCGAGTGGGCAGGGTTTGCTGTGTTTTGAAAATCGAAGTGTCTTGACTAACCTTCTGCAATTGTATCTTACTTTTTTTATGAACCCACCCTATAGATTGTATCTTACCATATTCCGCTTGAGGACAGTGCACTTTTTGGGAGCCTTTCCCCATCAACGTGGTTGGTCGGATAACCTTCCTCTCAAGTCCATGTGATAACAAGACTCAACAAACCGTCTTGCACTTAATTCTGTTTTGCGCACTTTACAAAACTTTGAAAGTTACATTTCTGTTATCATTTCTGAGGACGTAATGCCCTTTTTCTTATAAAGAAAGTTACAGTTACTTGTATCTGCTGGTCCCTATTGACTTCTGTTCCGCTGTTATATATTAGCAGCCAGAAAGCTCAAGGGATTATACAGATTTATAAGGCCCACTAAGCAATGTTAGTTTTGAGGAACTAACGTTGGTACATCTATCTTTTGAAATACTTTCAATGGGTAGAAGTTGTTTTAAAAGTTTGTGTGAGCTCTGATAATAACAAAACCCTAGACCAATCCATTCGAAGGTGCGCTATTTTTTTTAAAGATTATTTATATATATGTCTGTGCTAATCCTCATGTTCGTATTGTTAGTTGCTGTTTTTATAGAGCACATATTTCGTTTTTATGATGCCTTTTTTTTATTCAATATTTTCAATATTATGTAAATTGTTCTGGAAACAGGATATATTCTCAGCTTCCATATGTTTATAGAATAGAATGTTGCTTCCTTATGGGATTTTCTTTTTATGGCTGGTAGAACAGCACATACATGGCTGGTAGAATAGCACATATAACCGATCATCGGTTTCAAACGCTTCTCAAAATTAAGTCAGGGCTATTAACTTTGCCAGTGCTTGTTAATTGAGCCACCACTAATGTCTGCATAACTCTTAGCCAACCCCAGAAGGAGCTGGCCCACAAAAGGGTGTTAGGCACCAGGTTGATGGACAAGTGCTTAATCTCTTACGCTGACTCCTCATATTAATTGTATAAACAAAAGACAAATTTGAACATATAACGTTTGTCAGAACTGTATTAACATTTCTTTGTATTCACCTAATTATATTAATTTTGTTTGCCTTTTTAATTTCAGGTTTCTGCTTTAGGTCTTGATCCTTCAGGTGCTCGTTTAGTGACTGGAGGATATGACTATGATGTAAAGTTTTGGGATTTTGCTGGTATGGATGCATCTCTTCACGCATTCCGGTCTCTACAGCCCTGTGAATGGTAGGTGCCTACAGAATTTGAGTAGCAGCATGTAGTGAGAAATAGAAAAAAGGCTGTTGCACCTGTCCTTCTAATACCTGTAATAGGTTTCCTGATGAAAATGTGTTGATTAACATTGTACTGTCTACTCTGAGATATCAAGTGGTTAATTACTTAACCCCTTCGACGATCATGACGAGCTCAGCTCGTCATGAGTTACGCCTCTCGTACGCTCATGACGAGCTGAGCTCGTCATGAACCGCGGGTTTTAGAAAAACTCAGCGCACAGCGGGAAAACGCTTAGCGCGCATGCGGTTAAGCCGTATTGATTAATGAAGAAGGTATTCATAGGGCTGTGATAGCCAGTAAAGGTGGTTCGTGGGTCCCATGACAAAGACTAAGACCGTGCCATGCCCCTCCCTACTTAGTGCCTTCTATGCAGTGCCTTTTCCCTCTGCCAGAAATACTTATGCAAAGTGCCTTCTTCGTGAGCTCCTCCTAAGAAATTAGCTGATTTGTAATCTTATCCTTAGGGTTGCAAAGCACTTGCTTCTTCTTTTCAGCTTCAAGGTAATGGTGCTGGTAGGAGGAAGTACAGACACAACACTGTACATCACTCTCCTCTACCTCCTCTACTCCATTCTTCTTTACGCCACTCCACTTTACGCCACTCCACTCTACATCACTTCTCTCCACTCCACACCACTCCTCTCCACTCTGACAAATCCATGATACCCTACGCCACTTTACTCAACAACACTCTACTCCACTAAAGTCCACTGTAGGCCACTCCACAACACCCTACACTGCGACACTCCACACTATAACACTGTGCCACTATACTGCACTCTGAAACTTTTCCAATCATTGCCCTGGCTGCTAAGTTTTGCACCACCAGGAGACGCTGCAGGAGAAAATCCAGCAGGCCCAGGTAGAGAATGTTCCTATAGTCTAGTCTTGATGTGATCAGTGCCTGGACCACAGCGCTCCTAGAATCCAACGAGAGGAGCGGAAGTAACTTTCTCACCATCTGAAGTAGTCCAAAACAGGTCCCCACCAGGGCCTGAACTTGGAAACGCATAGAAAGAGCATTATCAATATAGATTCCCAGATTCCTAACTGTTGATTGAGCCACACGGGGATGGGGAATTCTTCTTTCCATCCTTGACTCCAGTTGTGCACTGCGGGCAGGCCAAAGAAAACAATTTCAGATTTGTCAGAGTTGCACTCAAGCTGGTTCTCCTCCAGTGACCCGAAGACCTCTGTAAGACAAGATCTAATCACGCCCCCATCAAACTCATTGCCTCTATTGCAAGAGAAAATCAGCTGAGTGTCATCAGCATATGAAATTATCTTTGCCCCATAGGTCTCCACCAGTTGCTAGATGGACATATACAGGTTAAAAAGCGTTGGGCTAAGGCAGGAGCCCTGATGGACTCCCACCTGTAAGTTGTGCATGGGAGATGAAAAAGAGGAAGTCCAGATAATCTGTTCTCCAGTATTGAATCTTTCATAGATTCACATGCTTGTATCTTCCCCGTCGTCATAGTGGGAGTCTCACGGTAACAGAGTGACTATAGTAGTATCATACAGTAAAACACTGCACAGAAAGTCCCATAGGGGACCATTATATTTGGTTGCCAAACCACCTCATTATTTGGACCAAAACTCAGCCAATCAGCTGCTAGCCCTGACATCACACTCCCCAGTAGAACCATCATACCTCAGATTTCCAACCGACTTTGTGTGAAGAGGAGTCTCCCTGAGTTCTGCTCAGTTTACTTTCTGTGAACTTTTCACCTTGTTAAACTGAAAGTTTTCTTGCTTCTGGATTGAGGTACTGTTTTTTTTTTCCTTTAACTACCACGGCTGAAAGCTCTAAAAAGAGGCTTTTCAGGCCCTGCAGATCCTGTGGAAAACCTAGACTTTATTCTGAGAATCCACATAAGGATTGCTTATACTGTCTCCACCCTAAACATGTCCCTAAAGACTGCAAGCATTGTAGGACTTTTTCGGCTAAAACCCTGAGGGACAGGGAGGCACGTTTATTATTGTGGCTTCAAAAGAAGAAGTCCACTACAGATTCAGACTCTGAAGAAGAAGTTAATCCTCAGACTCCCAAGAAAAGAAAGTCTTCAGCTCCTGAAGAGAAATTGGTTGCTAAAAAGCAAAAAAACAAAAAAAAAGAGGCTTCTTCATCTTCTTTGCCTCAAACACCGTTGAAACGACCCTCTGTTTCAAGGGAGGTGTCATCTGCTCCCTCACCCAAGGTAGGAGCATCTCCAGCTGTAATTCCTGTCAAAATGACGACACCGTCGACGACGATGATTTCGACGACGACAGCTTCGTCAACGTCGATGACGAAGACAACGCAGTCGGCGAAAGGTTCGACGTCTATCTCGTCGACGGGAGGATCAGCTTCGACACCGTCGACGACCACGCCATCGACGACAACCTCATAGACGCCATCCTCGACAACGACACCATTGACGTCGACGACATCGTCGACGATAATCTGAATTTCGTCGACGAGGGGAACTTCGTTGACGGGAGACTCGTCAACGACGCATTTCAAGTCTCCGAAGACAAAATCCTCCTTTACTTTAAAGTCCTTCCACCCGTCGACGGGCTCGTCGATGACGAAAAAATCTACTGACTTTACCAGTTGGACCAAGGTTTCACCGTTGCCACCTTCAGCTCTGTTGGAAATGCAATCTGAGGATGAGGAATCTGGAGTAGCTTATAGTACATCCCAGCTACAGATAAAAAGTCAAGACACTGATGATGAGGAGTACCAGGAGATTTAGGAGGTCTTTTCTTTCCAAGATCGTCCAGTGCAGGAAAAGAGATATGAGTCTTTTCAGCAGTCTTACTTCTATGAAGAAGAAGAGGAGGTGCAACAAGAGGTGAGAGAGGAAACTGTCTCTATGCCAATTTTCCCTACTAACAGACCTTCGCCAAATGATAAATGACTACTATTGCCGTTTCTCAGAGGCGAACACTTCCACCTCAAAGTCTGTTACAAGTCCTGTTCAGGTTCAGAAGGCTCAGCCTCCACCTCTACCTACACCTTCCATTAAAAAAATACGCTCCCCTCCTGTTACAATCAAAGATGATCTGATAGAAAGTGACGGAGATCAACCAGAGGAAGGTGAGCTTCTCCAAGATAGCCCAGTTGGAACTGAATGGGATGAATATGTTATCCATACTTCACCATCTCCATCACCAGCCACTTCTCCTCCTCAAGATATTGGAGGAATCCATGATATAATGGAGAAGGCCTCAAAGAGATTTGAGCTCCCGCTTCCAGTCAAAGAAGCAGAATGTTTCCTTTACGACTTTAAGGAAGAATCACGTAAATCCGTCCGATCAATCCCAATTATAGACTTCATTTGGGAAGAAGGGTTAAAATTGATGAAAAACCCTGTCTCCATTGCAGCCTCGGTACCGAGGATAGAAAAAAAGTATCGGGCACCTGAATCTTCTCCGGCGTGTTTAATTGGGCACCTACAGCCGGAATCTGTGGTGATGCAGGCAGTGCAACGCAACTTAAAAAATCCGGTATCAATAACTGCAGCACCTCCGGACAAGGAAGGAAGACGCATGGATGGAGCGGGAGAAGCGCTTTCTGTGCTGGCGGCAGCAGCAATTAGGGCTGCAAATACCTTAGCTCTCCACAGTAGATACAATCGCCAGATGTGGTCGGATATAGCTCCTTTATTGTCTCACTTGCCAGAAGATAATAAAGAAGAGGCAGCCCCCATCTTCCAGGATGGTTCCAGAGCGGCTTCTGAGTCCATGGATATAGCCATGGATATGTTGTCGCTTTCCTTTCGTCAGATGGCAGCGGCTGTAGCGCTGCGAAGACTGGGATGTCTTAAGGCTACTTTATTTAGACCTGAAGGGCAAACTAAGATATTTGTGAGATCAAAAACGACTAGCCTATTTGTGAATTTACATAGACTCAAGACTGTAACACAGGGTACAAACCCTTTTGTTTGTTCATGAAGCCCTCACCCACCAACCTGGTTGGTGGTATGCTTCATCATCGGGCCAACCCAGTGACAACGATTGTGTCCCGGGTGTGCTTCGACGCCTGAATACAGCGGAGCAGGTATGTTTCTGAGTGTGCAGTGTAGTGACGTGAAGGTGAAAATTTAAAAGCTATACAGGGATCCCCGTACCCGAGGGTAAATTATATTTTAATAACTGGGTCACTGTTCGCATTAAAAAAGGCTGTTGGATGTTATAGGAGTGTTAATTAGGGTCTCCTACATCCAGGTGTGGTCTACATGTTTCAGCCAGGCCTTTATGATTAAAACTGGCCGCAGAGACAACAAGAGGTTCAACGCAGACACTGACCGAATGTTTCGGTCCACTCCTCTGCCGGACTACTCCATGGGGCAAATTTGGCAACAAGCCATCTAATACTCTAAGAGGGAATCCCCCTAACACTTGTAAAGCACCTTAGCGAGTGCTACACATTTTTCTAAATTACACAATCACTTAAAAATTAAGTAATTTGCACCTACACACTTTGGTCCTGAGGAAAGCCAGTTTTAATCATAAAGACCTGGCTGAAACATGTAGACCACACCTGGATGTACTAGACCCTAATTAACACTCCTATAACATCCAACAGCCTTTTTTAATGCTAACAGTGACACAGTTATTAAAATATAATTTACCCTCGGGTACTGGGATCCCTGTATAGCTTTTAAATGTTCACCTTCACGTCACTACACTGCACACCCAGAAACATACCTGCTCCGCTGTATTCAGGCGTCGAAGCACACCCGGGACACACTCGGTGTCACTTGGTGGGCCCGATGATGAAGCATGCCACCAACCAGGTTGATGGGAGAGGGCTTCATGAACAAACAAAAGGGTTTGTACCCTGTCTTACAGTCTTGAGTCTATGTAAATTCACAAATAGGCTAGTCCTTTTTGATCTCACATATAAAACCCCGGGGATATGGACTAGCTACCCAGTCCTCTCTCTCTCCTTTGATAGTAATAGATATATAAACTAAGATAATTGACATGCAGTTTGACGGAGAAAATCTGTTTGGTAAACATATTGATAAAGCCCATCAAGGCCGACACTGATACGGCACGGGCACTAGGATCTTTGCAGCAAGGGAAGTTTCAATCCTTTCGAAGGAGAGGGTCAAGGGGACAATATACCCAGAGACCGGCATATCAATCTGGCAGATATCAGCCTTATAATCAACAGGGATATCGTCCTTTCTCAAGTGGTCAGCAGTGTCGCTCCTCAGGTTCCTCATATCAGCAACAGACAAGAGGAAAACCATCGGCTAGATGCAAGGCTCAACAGTCTAATAGAAGACAGTGAGGTCAGCATTGCGCCCACCACCTGTCCAAACTCCAGCGACCATTATCTAGCTCTATTCTATCAAACATGAAGTCCATTACAACGGACAAATGGGTTTTGGACATAATCCATCAGGGCCATACCCTGGAATTTATACAGAAGCCTCCGCATCAGCCTCCTATCCTCCAAAAACAGCGGCACCTGTCCGCTCTCAAAATGGAAATGTTATCTCTCTTGCGAAAGGAGGCAAGAAAGGAAGTGCCACGTCATCAACAAGGGAAAGGCTTTTATTCGCATTTCTTTCTAATAAAGAAAAAGCTTACAGGGAAATGGAGGCAGGTAATGGACCTAAGAAGTTTGAACAAATTCATCAAAATAATTTCATTTTGCATGTTATCCCTTCAAGAAATATTACTACTTCTTTGCCGAGGAGACTATCTAGCATCCCTTGACCTCTTAGATGCTTATTTTCATATTCCAATCCACATAAAACACAGACAATTTCTTCGCTTTATGGTGACTGGGCGCCACTAAATGTAAATGTAAATGTAAATGTTTGTATTTTATATAGCGCACTTCTACCCGGAGGCCTCGTAGCGCTGTATTCATACCGCTGCGGAACCCATCCTGGCTTTCCTGTGAAATGTCCACTCCTGGGCACCCCCAAGGTGAAGCCAGGCATCCACAGCGCTGCTGGGGGCCGTTGTGGAGATTAAGCAAGCTATTGCCCAGAGTCACAGAGTGGGACCCATGATTAGACTAGGCACCGAGGCGAGAATTATCAGGTCCGGGGAAATTGAGCCCAAGACCCGCCGAGGCGGGAATCGAACCCTGGTCCCGGGCCAGACCTCTGCATCAGAGTCTGCCGCTCTAACCATTGAGCCACACTTCTCCACGCCACTACCAATTCAAAGTCTTGCCATTCGGTCTGAAGTCAGCCCCAAGGGTTTTCACGAAGTGTATGGCGCCAGTGGCAGCTCACGTAAGACTTCAAGGTCTTCAAGTCTTCCCGTACCGGGACGACTGGCTCATAAAAGGCGCTTCATTTCAGGAAACGCAGCTCTCTCTGCACCGTTGCATGGATCTCTTCAGTCGTCTCGGTTTGAAAGTCAACATGGAAAAGTCATGTCTTCTCCCGTCTCAGTCTCTTCAGTTTCTAGGAGCTATCCTTTGCACAAAAGAAGCGAAAGCTTTCCCTTCAGAGGAACGGGTTCAAAAGATACTAAATCTTGGATCTCTTCTGCGAAAAAAGCAGTTCACTTCAGTGAGGATCTACAAGTCATTGTTGGGAATGATGTCATCTTGTATCCCTTTGCTTCCCAATTGCAGGCTACATATGAGGCCTCTTCAAGAACTTCTGGACAAACAGTGGATCCAATCTCTAGGATCTTTCGAAGATCGAGTGTCCATCTCTCCTCAGATAAAAAGAGCTCTTTCGTGGTGGACAATCAGAAAACACTTAATGAAAGGTCTGATATTCGAGCCTCAACATCACAGTTATGTAATGATGACACACGCATCTCTGCAAGGTTGGGGGCTCATCTTCAAGACTTGGAAATTCAAGGTCATTGGTAAGAAAGGGAATCGCATCTTCACATCAACCTACTAGAGTTAAAAGCAGTGTTCTTGGGATTACAAGCTTTTCTACCCAGGATCAGAGGTTCCACGGTTCTAGTCAGGACCGACAGCACAACTACCATGTTTTACCTGCTAAAACAAGGGGGTACAAGGTCGGAACTTCTCTCAAGACAAGCGCAGGAGATTTGGAGGTGGTTACTTCTCCACAACATCTTGCTGCAAGTGCAGCACATTCTGGGAGTGAATAACTCGAGGGCAGATGCTCTCAGCAGATCTCTAAGTGTCTCTCACAAATGGGAATTACATCAGAATCACCTGTTCCAGGGCTTCCACCCATGGGGAACCCCGTCACTGGACCTTTTCGCGACAGTTCGCAACTCAAAATGCAAGCATTTCGCAAGGAGATTCCATCAGAAAGGATCATGGGGCAATGCTCTCCAAATGTGCTAGACAGGAATGTTTGCATATGCCTTTCCCCCATTCCCTCTAATTTCAAAAGTGATCCGTAAAATGAAATCAGAGCCGTGCCACTTGATTCTCATAGCGCCAGCTTGGCCGAGACAAGCGTGGTTCTCCGATCTCCTCAAGCTGTCATTGGCACCCAGGATTCAGTTCCCACTCTCTCAGAATTTGATTTCCATGAACAACGGACAAATTCTTCATCCGAATTTGAAATCGCTCAATTTATCGGCATGGAACTTCATGAACATGAGTTTCAATCTTTGATTATTTCTCAAGAATGCAGGGAGATACTTTCCAAATCACGGGCGAACAAGACCTATAAGGCAAAATGGAGGAGGTTTTGTCAATGGTGCGCTTCTCGAAATCTTCATCCTTTTAACCCCTTCCATGCTCATGACGATCTCGGCTCGTCATGAACAATGGGAAAGAAGGATCTGCAGCACAGAGGATGAATTGCTGTAGCATTGATGTGGTTAATATTTCTTCAAAACCAATCCTGCCTTATCTTTTGCATCTGGCTAGAGCGAAACTTTCTCATGCTTCTATAAAGGTGCATTTGGCAGCTATCTCAAGATATAGAAGACATCCTGACCGTCCATCTCTCTGGTCTCAGAGAGTAATAAAGGAATTTCTCAAGGGACTTTTCAGGACATTTCCTCCAGTTCACCGTCCAACAGTCTGTTGGCAGCTTAACATGGTTCTAGCACAACTCATGAAGTCTCCTTTTGAACCCATACATAAAACGGATTTGCAATTTCTCTCATGGAAAACGGCCTTGCTTTTAGCTCTCACTTCAGCAAGGAGAGTAAGAGAAATTCAGGCTTTCTCGATTTCTGAACCTTTTCTCCAATTTCGTCCTACAAGGTTGTCTTGAGGACAAATCCTAAATTCATCCTTAAGGCTCCATCCGTATTTCATCTAAACGAAGCTGTGGTACTGCCCTACATTTTTTAAGGATCCTTTGTCGCCTGCGGAGCAATCTCTACACTCCCTAGACGTCAAAAGATGTCTAAAGTTCTGCATTGACAGGACGAAGTCGTTCAGAAAAACAAACCAGCTTTTTCTGGTCCAAGAAAAGGGTTGGCGCTTTAAAGAGCCAGTATTTCTAGATGGATTTCTTCGGCTATCTCTCTGTGCCATGACAAAGCCGGTAATCCTCTCCAATCCAAAGTACATGCACATTCCACCAGAAAAATGGCAACTTCTACAACCCTTTTTGCAGGAGTGTCACTGCCAGACATTTGCCGAGCAGCAACGCGGAAAAATGTGCACTCTTTTACTAGACACTATTGTCTAGATATAGCATGGTGACATGATGTAGCAGTGGGACAAGCATCTATTTCATTCTTTATTTATATGCTAAAAATAGGAGCAGAGCCCACAGTCTGCGAGGTTCTATCCTGAGCAACACATCTTCTATAAGTTCTGCTCGCTAGTCTGATACAAGCATGTGAATCTATGAAAGATTCAATACTGGAGAAAAAACGAGTTACTTACCTGTACACTATGGTTCTCCAGTATCATCTTTCATAGATTCACATGCGACCCTCCCACCTCCCCGTTAATCAGGTAGACCTCTTATCTCTGGATATATCCTTGGCTCACACTCGGGGTCGGAAATCTGAAGTATGATGGTTCTACTGGGGAGTGTGATGTCAGGGCTAGCAGCTGATTGGCTGAGTTTTGGTCCAAATAATGAGGTGGTTTGGCAACCAAATATAATGGTCCCCTATGGGACTTTCTATGCAGTGTTTTACTCTATGATACTGCTATAGTCATTCTGTTACCGTGAGACTCCCACCATGACGACAGGGAAGATACAAGCATGTGAATCTATGAAAGATAATACTGGAGAACCATAGTGTACAGGTAAGTAACTAGTTGTTTCTCTGTCCTCCAGGTAGGATGCTAGCCAGGCTAGGGCCCTACCTCCAATACCCATATTTTCCAGTCTATCGAGGAGCCTCCTATGTGGCACTGTGTCGAACGCTGCAGACAGGTCCAACAATAGGAGGATCGCCCTGCCCCCCGATCCAGCTTCTCCTTTAGATGTCCCGTCACTTCCAAAAGGACAGTTTCTGTGCTGTAACTAGCCCTGAAACCTCACTGAGTGGGGTGCAAAAGATTATGATTTTCTGCAAACTCTATGATTATTTTGTTAATGTGCTTCTCCAGCACTTTCGAGAATGCCGGAAGGAGGGAGATAGGCCTGTAATTTGCGGGTATGTGTTTTTTAGGAGGGGCAGGACTTTTGACTGTTTCCAGAGAGACGGCACAATGCCAGCGGCCAAAGAAGAGTTCAAAACCTTATTGATTTGTTGATTTATGGTGGGAGCAAGGGCTGGTAAAAGCTTTGCGGGGTACACATCTACTGGTGAACCAGATTTCAGGCTCACCAGATAAGAAAGTGAATCACCAATTTCAGTAGCCGGGAAGTGTAATAACTGAGGGCCTGGTGGAAGCTCCAAGGATGGAGGGGGACTAATTGTATCCCCTTCCGTACTCAGCGAGGGCCTGTTATCTTTGGATGACACCGAGAAGGACTGCTGGATTGTCACTATTTTAGCATGGAAGGACTGGTCCGCTGACAATGCGGCTGCTTTACTGATTGCCTTTGGAGCCGTAAAAGACTTCACCATCCCAAAGATCTCCTTGCTGTTATTTTTTGTAGCCGCGATTTTGCTCTGCCAATTGTTTATCTTGGCCTCTTTCACCATTTCGTAATGTACTTTTAAGGCTGCCCTATAAATATTCCTATCTTCCAAGAAATAAAGGTTAAGCCACTTCCTTTCAAGCTTTTTACATTCCCTTTTACTGACTCGTAATGATTCCTTGAACGAGGGGACTGAGTGACAGGTTCCTCTAAAGGTACGCACGGTCGAAGGTGCGGCCACGTCGATGTTCGTCCTTACCATAAGTCTATGGCACAGGCATCCACTGCAGGATTTGCCTGACAGTGAGGGGACAGATGAAGCAAGTGCCCTCTGTAGGGATGGTAGCGATATCTTATTAAGAGCTCGGAAATTATATTCAGCAGCTTTACTGCCTGAAAGCCCTGTGGCTGATATCCGAAATAGGACTAGAAAATGATCCGACCAAGTAATAGGGATCGGGGAATCTGTGACCAACTTCGTGTTGCAAAAGAATTGGTCTAATACATGACCCATCTTATGTGTGGGCTCCTTAATGAGGAGCATTAGCTTGCAAGCCGACATTGTTTCCAGCAGGGCAACCACCTGAAGATCCGATGGCTTATCCATATGTAAGGTGAGGTCCCCCAGAATCAAAAGATGTTTATATTTAAAAGCCTGCGATGTAATGCATTAATGGAGAGACCTAATGAAATTACAGGATGTACCAGGTGATCTATAGATCAGCATCTGATCTCCTCTTTAAAAATGACGGCGCCACCACCACCTCCCCCCTCGTGATCCTTCCTAATAATTCTATAATTCGCCGGAATGGCAGATGCTATGGTGGGATTAGAGTTGTCCAACAGCCTTGCTTCAGTAAGAAACAGGAAGTCTGGATTCTCATCTACTAGTAGGTCATGTATTTGCCCCTCATGTTTTTGCAGCGAGCGGGTATTAGGCAGTATTGCTTTAAACTGCTTTCCATTACTTCTTTCATTGACTTTTTCCCTGCTGAAGGTTAGCGCCATATGTATCTCGTCCTCGGTTGTAACCGGAGACCAGTTGCAGTGCGAACAATGTGAAAACATTTCACAGGCATTTAGAGCCGCAGTGCTGCTACACGTAGCAGCGGAGCGTAACTGAAGCAGTGTCTCCCGCCTATACTGTACAGTACGCATTGTATCAGTGGGTCTGCGGGCAGCATAACCGGCGCCGGCCGCGTTAGGTGTAGGGGATCAAGACCACAGGCACTACGATAGTAGGGAACAATATAGTATTTACACAGACACTCAGTGGAGGGCTAGTCAGACTGGAAGTCCCGAGCGACCCCGGCCCATTTATTTATAGCCTTCTGGCCACGCCTGGCCATAAGGTGATACATAGTGTGCAAGTGCTTCCGGCCTCAGCCGTGACCTGGGGGAAAACCACTAGAACGCTACATTCCTTCCCAAGTTGGCCTTTTGAACAAATCAAAGCAAAACAATTAACATGCAAAGTCTGCTAGTCTCTGGCTAGGCCTGGGGTTAGGCCTAAGGTTATACTGCCGTCGTCCTCTCGTTGGTGCACACTCCGGGCTGGTTCTCTGTGGTGGAAGTGGTGACGGTGGCGCCGCCACAGGAGTGGTTGTTGGTGGATCTCTTCTGACCCACTTGCTGTGCTGCCTCCTGCCGGTGATTCACCAGCTTGATCTGTATTGATAGGTGTAGATGGTATTCGCTTAAACCACGAGACGTTCCTCGTCACTTCTTCTCCGTTATGCTGCGCTGTTATGGCAGTGCCTTTAGTTGTACTGATTGTCCATGGTACGGTTTCATATGGAGTTCGGAATTTCCCACCTGGCCTTCTCGCTCGAATGAGTACAGAGTCTCCCGGAATTAGTGTTCGGTCTTGGGCTCTCCTTTTCCTGCTCGCCCTTTCGTAGGTTCTCTTCCGCCGGGCTTGAGCGCCTTCTGGGAGTATGGGTCAGGTACCCAGTTCTTAGCCATAGGGAGCAGATCACGCCTTGGTCCCGATAGCATGAGCGACCAGGGGGATCTCTGAGTCGTGCTGTGAGGTGTGCTCCTGTATTCTCTGAGGAAGTGTTGAAGCGCCTCCTCGGGGTTCGTTCCTTCTACTGTAGCTATTCTCAGGATCTTGTTAATAGTCCTAATAAACCACTCCACCTCTCCGTTAGCCTGGGGCCACTGTGGTGTGATACGATGATGCGTCACCCCTAGTCCTTGCAGGAATTCTTTGAAGTCGCTTCCTTGAAATGGAGGACCATTGTCCGTCTTGAGGCGGTGCGGAATTCCAAACATGGCGAAGGCCTTGCTCAAAATTGATGGTATGTTCGTAAAGCTAATGGATTGTGCCAGTTCCACTATGGGATATTTTGTATAGCTGTCCATTAGTACTACTGTAATTCTCCCATCCGGGAAACTACCAAAGTCCAAACTGACCCACGACCATGGTGATGGTGCCGGGTCTTCAGTGATTATACGTGCTGGAGCTTCCGCAACACTGGTTAGCTGACACGCTTGGCAGTTCTGCACTACAGTATCGACGCTGCTCTCAAGATTGGGAAACAATACTTTTTCGCACATTCTGGCTTTCATTCTCCGAGTGCCCTGGTGTCCTTCATGGGCTAGCATTGTTGCTTGGTCTTGCAGTGCTAGAGGAATTACAACTCGAGGTCCCATCAGGATGAGCCCATTTTCTGCTATGCTAAGCTCGTTGTGTACTTTCCAGAATTGACTCAACCACAGCCGGTCTGCTTCACTCCACCCTTGGACATCTCGTAAGAAGCCTTCCCAGGATCCTGTTCGTATTGCGTCCATGACTCTTTGGAGGACCATATCATTGGCATAGTGTGCCACAATTGTTTCCGCTGACAGGGCTTGGGGACAGGCCCATTGGGATATCATGTTCACAAACTCCTCAGTTTGCCTATCTTGTTCTATCTCTAGTGCTGCGTCCATGGCTGGGTGTCGAGATAAGAAGTCAGCGGGGTTCTTTGCCCCGGGCCTGTACACAAGGTCCATTTGATATTGTTGTATTTGAATGGCCCATTGTTAAATTTGCGGTGGTGGATGAGGGGCCGTGCCTCTAAACAAAGGTATTAGCGGCTGGTGGTCTGTCACCATTCGAAACTGGTGTCCAGTGATATAAAGGTGAAAGTGGTTACAGCCCATTTCACAGCCAGGGCTTCCCTTTCGATTTGGGAATACCGCGCCTCAGTCACGGTGAGCGCCTTGCTCGCGAATGCTAATGGAGCCCACGCTCCTGGTTCTGTCTCTTGTGTGAGCAGGGCCCCCAGTCCGACAGGGCTGGCATCCACCAATATTTCAGTGTGTCGCGATGTGTCGAAATAGGCCATGGTGGTCCCGTCCAGTAGTGCGGTCTTGACTTTGGTGAACGCTTCTTCTTCTGTGTCTGTCCATTTCCATGGACTCTCTTTTTTCGTCAGATTCCGTAGGGGCTCATCGATTGTGGCCAAGTTCGGGATGAACCTGGCACAGTATTGGGCCATGCTCAAGAAACTTCTCACTTCAGATGCTGTCGTTGGGGCAGGGGCATGTCTGATCGCATGTGACTTTCTGGGGTCCACCTTGACTCCGTCTGAGTTGAATACGTAGCCAAAGAATTCTATCGACTTTTGAAGAACTTACATTTGTCCTTGTGCAGTGTTACCCCGTGTTCGGCTAATCTTTGGAGCATGGCCTTCAGTCGCCGATGATGTTCCTCGCTGGTTTTGGAATGTATTAATATATCGTCGCTGACGTTTAGCACTCCCTGTAGCCCTGATAGTATTTCCTTTATGATGTTTCGGAATATTTCAGCAGCTGAGGATATTCCGAAATTTAACCTCTTCTACCTCCTGAGGCCTAGATGCGTCGAGAATGTTGTTATGTATCTGCTTTCTTCGGCAAGCCTTAGTTGGTGTTATCCGGCATTTAGATCTAGTTTCGAGAACCATTGGGCTCCGTTCAAGTCTGCTAGTATATCATCGACTGTGGGTGTGATGTGTCTCTCCCTCTATCGCCTTGTTGGGCATTCGCATGTCTATGCAAATTCTTATTTTTCCTGGCTGCCGGGGTTTCTCTGCTATCACCATGGGGGACACCCACGGTGTCGGGCCTGTCACTTTTTCAATGACCCCTTGTTTCTCTAGTTGTGCAAGTTCTTGTTCAACTGCGGTTCTCAGGTGGAACGGAATCCTCCGGTGCTTCAGCGCAATAGGTTGAATTGCTTTGTCAATGTGCAACTTCACGGGCTGTCGTTTGATCGTCCCTAGCCCTTCAAATAGTGATGGAAACAGCTGTAGGATATCTTCAGTCTGGAGCACTTTGACGGCGTTGGCAAACGCAATGAGGTTGTAATCCTCTGCGGTGTGGCTCCCGACTAGCAGGTTGGCTTCTTTGTCGACGACATGAAATGTCGTAGTGACTTCCCGGTCTTCTGATTTGACCTGTACCAGCATCTTGCCTCGTAGAGGAAGTGGCTTTTGGCTGCCATACGTTAGGATTCGAATCTTGAACGGCACTAGTCGTGGCTTAGGGTTAAGGTTCTTGTAGTGCTGTATGCCCATCACATTCACTGTGGCCCCAGTATCTATTACTCCAGTGACTGACGAGCCATCAATCTGGATTTAGCATTTTGGTTGGGGTCTCCGCCTCGTCTTCAAATCGCTCGTGAAGGATACGAAATAGCATTCGTCGTCCTCTTCGTGGAGGAATCGTCTAGGCGGGTGTGTTGGTGGTGCCGTGTCGTCGTGGGTCGTGACGGTTGAGCCTCGTCGAGGGCTAGTTGCCTGACTGCTTCAGTGATCGTCTTCCTCCCGGATTGGTTTTTTCAGCGGAAACCTCCTCGGCACACACTGGCGAAGTGGTTTGGCACTCCGCACATGGAACAAGTCTTCCCTCGCGCTGGGCCGCCATCTTGGTTGTGTTCTTCCCGTCCACAATAGCCACATGCGGCCGTCGCGGTGTTCTGGTTAGCCATCTTCCTCGTCCTCTCCTACCGGGGGTGCGGGCGGCGTCCACTCTCCCTGTTTTTATGTTGGTTCCGGCGTCTGCCTGAGGATAAAGGGCGGCCTCCATCGCTGTGGATCGGGCATCTGACAGTTCATGCGATCGTGCAAGGATTAGTATTTCATCTAACGTGATACGTGGTTAACGCAGTATCCGCGTCCTCAACGTTTTGTTCCGGCATCCTTGAATGAGCTGCGCGGTGACTTCTTTTGTCTGGTCATCTTCTGTACACGCGCTCACCAACTCGCTCAGACGCGCGTGGAACGCATTAATCGTCTTCCCTTCTCTTTGCCTTGACTGACGGAATTTAAATCGCTCATAGTGTGGATTGAGCTGAGGGTCAAAGTGCGCATTTAGTGCTCGAACTGCGGCGTCATAGTCGTTGGCAGCTCCAGTATTTGGGAGATTAGCGAATAGCTTGTAAATTTCAGTCCTTCCAAAATGCAGCAGCAGCGGTCTCTTGACCTCATTATCCTTTTCTCTGGTGGCTACAAAGTAATTGTTTAGTTGTCCAACCCACACTGCCCATCTTGGTGCTGCTGTTGCAGGATCAATCAGTTCGCTAAATGGCGGCAGTGCTGACTGCAGCGTTGGTGGCCCTGCTGGTTGCACTGGGGGTATTGCTTGTTGTTGTCCTCCTGCCGCGGCATTTGGCGTGTTCGACATTGTGGCGTGCTTGTTACTTGATTGTTTTCTTCGTGCCCTTTGGTGTTTGTGGCTTTACTACAAGGGATTGTGTGGCTTCTCTCTTGGTTTTGCCAGTGCTTACTTCCTTTCCTTCCTTGTGTGTGCAGTGGGTTTGTTTGTTTCTAATACGCCCCTGGGGTGTCATACATTCGCTCCTCTGGTCGTGTAGGTGCTGGGTCGGCTATTTTCCCTTGCCGGGTCTCTAGCTCGTTCACTCGCGCTATGCCGCTTCTGAGCATGCGCGCCTCTTCCAGCCGGCAGTCGGGCCTACCTGTGAGCGGGCCTGTTGCTGGAGCTCACGTCTCTCTGTCGCTTGCCGTACCGGTGCCCCTACGCAGCTCCTGACTCACGCTGCTCACCGGTGCGGTTGCTGGTGTCGCCGAGCGCTTCACTCTGCGCTATGCTCACGGTGATGGACGCCTCACCTCGCGCCGATCCTCCGACTCTTGCGGCGCTTCGTCGACCCCTCAGGTACATCTACTCTGTTTCTTCTGGGGCATTTATTGCGCATCCCACCCTCGTCGCCAGTGTAGGGGTTCAAGACCACAGGCACTACGATAGTAGGGAACAATATAGTATTCACACGGACACTCCGTGGAGGGCTAGTCGGACCGGAAGTCCCGAGCGACCCCGGCCCATTTATTTATAGCCTTCTGGCCACGCCTGGCCAGAAGGTGATACATAGTGTGCAAGTGCTTCCGGCCTCAGCCGAGACCTGGGGGAAAACCACTAGAACGCTACATTCGGGACGTGGTCCGGCCGCACATTGGTCGCATCACTGGTGCATCTGGCACGGCTTCGGCGCACCAGTGATGCGACCGATGTGCGGCCGGGCTGCGTCTCCGTTTTTTTACATGATTGAACTAGAGCGCCTCCCTCCCAAAATGGTGATGCTCTATGTCCCCAAAGTGAGGCAAAACTCCAAGAGACCGCACCCACTACCTGGTTTAGCCGCGTTCACAGTAATTAATCCACTGCGTCTCTAAGAAGTGAAGAGTGCTTGTGCGTGTGGCATACAAATTCAATCAAGCACAGAAACAAATAAAAAGCTAAAACCAATCTCCCCCTCCCTACTCCACTCTGTGCCACTGTACTCCCATCTCCACTCTACTCTTCTGCATTCTACACAACTCCATTCTGCGCCACGCCACTCTACTCCACGCCACTCTACTCCACGCCACTCTACTCCACGCCACTCTACTCCACGCCACTCTACTCCACTCTACTACACGCCACTTTACGCCACTCCACTCCACGCCATTCTACTCCACGCCATTCTACTCCATGCCATTCTACTCCACCCCACTCTACTCCACCCCACTCTACTCCACCCCACTCTACTCCACCCCACTCTACTCCACCCCACTCTACTCCACCCCACTCTACTCCACCCCACTCTACTCCACCCCACTCTACTCCACCCCACTCTACTCCACCCCACTCTACTCCACCCCACTCTACTCCATGCCATTCTACTCCACGCCATTCTACTCCACGCCATTCTACTCCACGCCACTCTACTCCACGCCACTCTACTCCACGCCACTCTACTCCACGCCACTCTACTCCACGCCACTCTACTCCACGCCACTCTACTCCACGCCACTCTACTCCACGCCACTCTACTCCACGCCACTCTACTCCACGCCACTCTACTCCACGCCACTCTACTCCACGCCACTCTACTCCACGCCACTCTACTCCACGCCACTCTACTCCACGCCACTCTACGCAATTCAATTCTACACCACTCCACTCAAGTCCGCTCTGCAACACTCTATGCCACTCCACGATACTCCACTATGCAACACTCTATGCCACTCCACGATACTCCACTATGCAACACTCTATGCCACTCCTCGACACTCCTCTCCTCTGCATGACAGTCTTCTCCACTCTACTTCACGCCACTCTACTTCACGCCACTCTACTTCACGCCACTCTACTTCACGCCGCTTTACTTCACGCTGCTCTACTTCACGCCACTTTATGGATACTCCACTCTACTCTTCTACACTCTACTCCACTCCGCAACACTCTATGCCACTTAACTCCACTCTGTTACCGTCCACTCTCTGCCTCTCTATGTAAATGTAAATCCAGTACTTGTATAGCGCACGAATCACCCCCGAAGGGGAATCTCTGCGCTGGGGGCCGTTGGGAAGATTAAGCGAGCTGTTGCCCAGAGTCCCATGGTGCTGGGCAGATCCCTGCCACCGGAGCCAGGAATCGAACCGTGATCCCCAGCGTCAGTCGCCCTGGCCGCGGCGCCACACCTCTCCCCTTGGCACTTCATTCTACCCTACTCTGCCACTTCACTCTAGGCCACCCTACCCCCCTCTATGCCACTCCCGCCCCTCCCCGCCACTTTACTCCACTCCATGCCACTTTACTCTAATGCGGAGCCTACATACAAGATCTATAATTACAACCAAATATTTTTCCCTGCATTTTAAATTGATGCATTTGTCTATTGCATGAGGTGGACTGCGAACCTAAATTTAACTTATTCTATGCAGTGTAATATAAGCATTTAATGAGGCTGCTATATCCTGGCAATAGTAAATATTTAAGGAGCGTGTATAATTTGTTAAATGCTGTGACGTCTTTGCTGCTTTCATTTTTTGCTTTAATGCTAACATTGTTCATCACGCAGAACGTCTGAAACTTAAACGATGTAGTTATGTTTTGGATATTTTCAACAATAGGGCTACACAATTAACAATAATTATGAGGGCAGGGATTCTGGTTCTAATCAAGTTCAAAGTTCTTTTTAACTGGCTTAACAGTATCGGATTCCATTGGCTACCACGTTTTTAGTTCTAGTTGAAAAAGTTATTAACTATACAGTGCCCCTGAACAGAATGCGTTTGCCTATTGGGCAGCCAATTTCCAGGGGTTGCCAGGAGCATCGACCTTTGACCCTGAAGTCCCGCATCATCAGACTGCTCTACTCTAGCAACTCAAACAGGACTCATCTCTTTCGTACAGTCACATACTGAGCTCCCAGTTAATCTTGGCCAGTGGATTTCTAACATTGACTGAGCCCTGTAGGTACTAACTACAATAAAGTACCAGGAAGCGTGGAGGCTGTTAAAAAGGATCGAACGGAGTGTTACACCAAAATAATCACCATCCATATGTGCTGTTTAGATGCACTCGAAACCTAACACATTAGATGTTGTCATGTCATCTATATAGATATTTCTTTCTCCACCCATCCCTGCCGCACCTACCTACTATCTATTGTCACTCCCAGCCCTTGCACTCAGTCCCTACCTTCCCAGTTCTCATCAGGGGCGCTGCACGTCATGGGACTGCTGCCCTTGAGTGAGAGTGGGGGTTCCGTTTCCATTGGTGGCTTTCCTTTGAACGTACGTGTTTTAGCATTAGGCTCCAGCTAGTTAAGACCGGGGCACAAGTCCTAAACAAAAGAAGTGGGGGGACGCTGACGTCACGACAAGAAGTAACGTCACGAAAGGTGGCTTGCACTCAGTCTCAGTTACAGGTCATAGTTATCGAGCTCTCGGTAAAATAAGTGGGGGGATGCCGTCCTCCCGCGTGGTACCACGACTGTCGCGAGAATCTATTGGAAAATCTCCTTTTCACACAAGAACGGTATGTTTTTTTGTGGTGCCAGAGTTGCACTGTTTGGCTTTCATATTTGTGAACCTAGTAAGGGCTGGGCACACCAGCCCCTGGCCTGTTCACATAAGAGCGCCCAACGTGCGCGGCCCGGGTGTTGGCCAATGTAGTACTGTGTGAGCCTACTTGAGTGACGTTATGTTTTAATAACGGTCTTTGTTTTTGACTGCTGCCACTTTTCCATCTGGACATGTTCGTAGTGGGAAATGTTGGTTTAATTCCACTGTTTGGTACTCGGGAGAGGTGTGGAAAAGTAAATTTTGCCATGTTATATGTGCCTACGTGTTCCCCATCTTATGCTATATGTGCATGATCGATATGCATGTATTCCCCTCTGTTCGATTAAAGACGCAATTATAGTTGTGTCCATCTCTAGTATGCCAGTTTCCAGTCTTTGTGACTACAACGAATATCAGGCCTATGTAAACCTACGTTGCCACGTTTTACAGTGTGCACGTTAATTCATTGAATTGTCCCCGTTTCTAGGCCTCAAAAGGGCCCGGACTCCGATTCAGCTCCTGTCTCCTGAACCCTCTCCGAGGAGCGATACAGCCCCCACCTGTATCCCTGACCCTTCACTTACTTCATGCCTCGCAGTGCCCGGCTCGGCCTGGCTCTGCCTCCCAGTCTGCCAAGAATATGTTATGTTTCTAGTTATCAGTCCAGCTCTCCTTCTCTGCATTCCTAAACTACTGAGTCACATCAATAGTTTCCGTCATGGTCTAGCCTTTATGTCTCCATGTAAGAGAAATACTGTATTAATATTCATAGAATATTCCTCGCACAAGCACTACATGTAGAATAACGCATGCACCAGTCTTAGAGTCTGTTAGCCTTTGCCCTGATAACTTTTGGATTCTATCAACATGTTCTCTAAACACCAGATACTAGATATGCCTGGGTACATGTCGCTCTGACACTCCAGACTTTCGTCTCCTCTTCTAGTGCAGAAGTCATAGCCCCCAGTTCCCCCTAGTAACACGTCATTGTCAGTTTGCGCGCACCACTAGGTTAGAGGTCCCAGCTGTTCAGGTAGCCCCCTCCATGTTTCCGCCCCTTTTATGACATATTCTGTTACGTTTACATCACATGTCTATGTATACGCCCTGTACACACCCCTTGTTACACCCACTTTATGCCTTATCTTTCGCGACTGCTACAAACTCCGCCTACTTCTACGCCTACTGTATTGAATGCAATGTATTTTGTTTAACTATATATACTAATGTTCTGTTATTAAAAGTTATGCGCATCATTCCCAGATCCTGCCCCCGGCAGCTGCCGGGCCCTGCCATCCCATTCCCGTTCAGGCTGTCCTGTTCCAGTCCTTTATGCTTGATTAAAGCCTGTCAACTCCAGCTACCTCGTATCTTGACTCTTATTTATTGAGCTACCCGTTTATTGATTATAGTCAAAAATAGAACCGGTAATTAATTATTTATTTACCACAGAGGGGTAGAAAACAAGGGAGCAATACCGGATGTGCTGAGATGGTAATATTTGCCCTGAGGGAGTCGAAAGGTTATGCAATTTAGATTTATATCTAATTCACACCCACAGATGTTCGCCTGGTATCTTTTTGTGTGATTTTTTCTTAAGAGGTCAACATATATTACAACAATTGTGCCAGGAACATTTTCAAGTAGTAAATGCGCAGGATGGACGACTAAATGGGGTGGGGCACATTACACTGAATAGAAGAAGGAAGTCGTCTGGCTTTCCATGCCACTTACATAAGTTTTGCCGGAATCATTTTATCGTAATAAGCAGACAGCTGCCCAGAAGGGTAATCTCGCAAAAGTTAAGCGACCAAGTAAGATGAGAGATGGCTACCTTGTGTGGTGGGACACCGCATAGCTTTAATGTACCTGATCCCAAGCTCGATGAACCTGAATTCTGAGATCCTTTTAACTAGTAGTCTTTCAGGGGAGGAAAAATGCATGCCCGGGCGAATGCCGTTGTTTCGAGCACACTCGTTTGGGTGTGATGCTAACGATTCTGTGGCTTTCAGGGTAGTGTAAGGTACATAACAAGTGAGACATGAAATTACGCCCATTGCTAAGCTATTAATAAATACATTAACCAATTTTATGTTTTTCACTTGATCTCTGCTGACATGCTATCTGAAGCCCTCCACAGTTTCCCCTGCCAACTTTCTGGCAATCTAGAAGAGAATCTTGTTCTCTTCCAGAACTGGTTTACGGCCAGATTGGAGGTGCTGGCTCCCGAGAAGAGGACTAAATCCACTGAGAGACGTAGTTCCGCGCCATAGTTTACTCCGCATCTGAAGGCCTTACGTCAGGAGTGTAAGAAGGCCGAAAGGGCCTGGCGACGAGCCTATGATCCAGCCGAGAGATTGCAATATAGAGTGGTGACAAGATCATACCACAGGCAAATCTGGGTGGGGATAAAGGCGTATTTGGAGCGCAGAATAGATGAGGCCGACAACGCTAGTAGAGAGATTTTTAGAATCGTAAAGGATTTTATTTCTCCTTCCCTAAACACTCCCTCTCACACGCACTCAGAGGCTTGGATAAAGCAACTAGCCGAGTTCTTTGTTGATAAAATTAAATCCATTCAGGATTCCTTCCCTCCTACCTGTCCCTTGTTGGACGTTAGCTGTCTGTCGTCCCTGCCTCCTTTGGATGGCAATGGTCCTTTTCTTTGTGAATTCCCTCCTATGTCCCTCACTACTTCTTTTGACCTCCTGTCCCGACGGAAGTCTGGCTCGCCGCTGGACCCTTGTCCGGCGAAGTGTCTGGGGAGAGTGGCGTCAGTTCTTAACACCTTACTGAACCCACTTCTGAATTCCTCTTTGTCCACTGGTGTGGTCCCTCAGGCCTGGAAATGCGCTTTGATCTTACCGTTGATCAAAAAGCCAAACCTTGACCCTCTCATTCATGCAAACTACAGGCCGATCTCTCTCCTCCCGGCGCTGGCGAAAGTAACCGAGAAGCATGTACACCGGTCGATCTCCAATTTTATCGAGGAGAACGACCTTCTTCACATGTCTCAATCTGGCTTCCGTGCTAATTTTAGCACGGAGACTGCCCTTCTCGAGGTTACCGACGCCATCAGGGAGGTTTTAGATTCTGGAGGTAAGGCCATGTTGGTCATGCTTGATTTGTCGGCGGCGTTCGACACCGTGCCCCATGAAGGCCTCCTTTTAAGACTCTGGGAAATTGGCCTACGGGGGACGGTGTTGAGCTGGTTTAAATCTTTTCTGACCGGCCGCCGGCAAATGATCTGGGCGCCTCCTTATTCTGCTGATATGTCGCCGCTAGAGGTGGGGGTGCCCCAGGGTTCCATTCTCAGCCCCATGCTGTTTAACATCTTTATGGCCCCTCTGGCGGTGGTTGCGGAATCCTTCGGCGCCCAGATCATATCCTATGCTGACGATACCCAGCTTCTGTTCACATGTGGCAGAGGTGGGGCTTTCGACGGCATACGGATTAGGGACTGTCTCGATGCTGTCTTCGAGTGGTTCCAGTGTCAGGGTCTTAAATGCAACTCCGATAAGTCGGAGTTGCTTTTTTTGGCTGTACTCCTGATCCTAGCTGGAAGGCCTGGTGGCCACAGGATATGTTTCCCCCGGACAATGCCTCTGTCAAGGCGAAAAACCTTGGAATTCTGATTGACTGTGATCTATCCTTTAGGCCCCATATCATCGGGCTTTCAGGGAAATGCTTTGGCATTCTTAGGATGCTTAGGAAATGTCTTCCTTTGCTATCACTTCACCACAAAAAAACCATCGTGCAGGCTCTAATAGGGTCGTCGCGCTTGGATTATGCGAACGCCCTCTATTTGGGTCTACCCAAATATCTTTTGACCCGCCTGCAAGTGGTGCAGAATTCTGCGGCTCGAGCCATTTTTGGACTCCCGAGACGGGCCAATGCCGCTGAGTTACTCAAAGCTTTGCATTGGTTGCCCATCTCTAAGAGAATCCTATTTAAAAGCCTAACCTTGGTTTTTAAAGCCCTTCACGGTATTGGCCCTAAGTATATTGGGAAACGCTTCTCTTTTTACCTGCCTAGCAGGGCTCTGCGATCTGCTTCTTTGGCTAAAGTGGCTGTGCCTGCCATCAAGCGTTCCAGAACTGGAGGCCGGGCTTTCCGGTATCTGGCTTCGCGGGGCTGGAATGAGCTACCTTTGGTTTTACGAAGGGCAAATAACCTTCTTGCTTTTAGTAAAGAATTAAAAACTTGGCTCTTTTCTGCATAGGGGTTTCTTTGGTTTTTTCTTCAGTTTTAGTTGTTGTGTTGCCACTCTGTATCAAGTTCTCTTCGCCAAAGCGCCGGGATGCTCTTCGAAGTAGCCGTGCGCTATAGAAGAAAATAAATAACATAACATAAATAAATAACATAACATCTCAAAATCAGATATGCTCTGCCTCAGTCTTGCCTTTGAACACGGTACTTACCTTCAGGAACACTGTTTACTTCCGTTTTACTTTAGTACAACAAACTCAAAACTCCTTTAAGTAAATGTTATTGTACATTTTAAAGGATAAATGTTTTACTGTAATACATGAGAAAGGTCCTAGTTTTACAAAAATGTAACACAGGACTAGGTACGTTTTTCTAACTGTTTTATTGCTGCTGATATTTATTGCAATGGTTTTAAGTAATTATGCAAATAAAAATAAACTAAAACTTTGCTAAGCTGTTGACAGTACACATGTCAGGATGAATTAACCCTTGTTTTCATGGGTTGTGCCCCGCTTTTAACCTTTAGGTTTAACCAGGGCACAAGTCCTAAAAAAAAGAAGTGGGAGGACGCTGTCACCGGAAGTGACATCACAACAGGAAGTGATGTCACGAAAGGTGGCTTGCACCATCGAGCTCATTGCCTCCCCTCTGCAAAGATAATGGTGTCCTCTCGAAATTAACAAACCCAGTGGCGCACCGGCACCGAGATCCGCGGTGGACGGCGTGCAAATTGGCATTCGCTCCTCGCAGTTAATGACAAGAGAGGCCAAAGAGTGAAGTCCAGCTGTTTGGCAGGGGGGACGGCGTCCACCCGGTAAAATAAGTGGGGGACGCCGTCCACCACGTGTAACCCCGACTCGAGCCCTGGGTTTGACTGATTACATTGTTGTGATAGTGCCTTGAATGTTAGTCATCCCTCCGTCTGATGGTGGTGTCAGAGACGCACTGCCCAGCTTGTTGCTGCAAACCTACTCCACTAGCTCCTCTACTTCCTATTGGAAATCTTTCAGGCACTTTACAAGTGTTGTGAGCTTGGCAGCAGAGACAGGTTTCACCAGGTCGCTGACCAGTAAAATGAAAGAAGCACAGACACTGGCTGATGAGAGAAAGCGTGGCTGAGAAAGAGAGTGAATTTTGAAGCACACATTGCTGCATTCAGAACGTAAGTTGCTATGTCTCATAGTGAGTAAATGTGAACGTAGACAGTCTATTACAGTGCAGATTCACTCCTGCACCACCGATCATTGACCAGATCTGACCTCTCGCCGGCTCCGTTGGAATACCGTCGACCGCTTAGACGAACCTGCCTCCCGGCCAGAATGCACTATTCGCTTCTTTGGCGATCCCGAACCTCACAGTGTTACGGACGCCGCCCCGGATTTCTCCAGCACTGTTTTCCAATCACAACCCAGTCCTGAAGATGATCCCAATCCAAGAGGATCGAAACGTCTTCGACCGTTCAGCGCAATAAAAGGCGCAGCCCCCAGTGTGGTTCATCCAAATTAAACCAACACAACTGAGAAATTCATGCTTAGTTATTCATTTTGAGCCACATTGTTTTTCTTTATTCACTGTATACATTCAAGCACCATTCACTATGCGCCACACATGCTGACCACAATTGTCACTTGCGTCGCCACCTTTGGGTTTCACCTGCACATGCTGAGCACCAAGTCCAATTCGGGTTGTTTTGTTATTCATTTCGCACACAGTGCTGCTACAACTGTAAACCGCCGAACTATTCTTTTAATTATATGATGCCATGAGCACTTTTGAAAAAACGTATTGAGTCTCCTTGTTTCTGTTCTCGTAATGCTTTATGCATACTTGTTTAATCGCCTTTTTAATAATACCAGTTGGGATATTGTTTGTTTATTCTGTTCACCTGGAGTTAAGCAGCACAACAGCGGTCGCGACAGCATGTCATGTAGTGATCAGTAGTAGTGAACAGAACCTTTTTACCTTGTGTCACTAGAGTGAGGGCTACAGGCTCACTCATCTTTTTAAACGTTCATCTGCTGTGTGCTGAATTCACCCTTAGCCTACATCATGTAGTTGTGGAGTGTTGCAGAGGACAGGAGTAGTGACTCTGTGTTAACTGTGCGTTACTGGGAAAGGTGCAGTACGAGAAAGGAGCAGTGCTGTGCAGTGCATGTGTGGTTAGTATATGTACTGCCTGTATGTATGCCTCAGAGAAATTCATAACATGCGAGATCTAGTGGAATTGCAGTGAATGTGTGGATACAGCATGTGTTGAGTGTATGTGTGCTTGCATGGAGTACAATACATGAAGAGTGAAGTCAAGTCAACATTTGTATAGCGCACTACTCACCCAGAGGGTCTCCAGGCGCTTGAGGGAGGGGAGATCGCTACTGATCAAATAGCCAAGTTTTGAGTTGTTTTCTGAAGGAAAGGTGGTTCTGTGTAAGACGGAGGTGGGTGGGGAGAGAATTCCAGGTTTTGGCCGCTAAGTAGGAGAATGATCTTCCTCCCATGGTGGTTCTTCGGATGCGTGGAATAGCGGCGAGGGCTTGATTGGATGAACGTAGTTGACGGGTGGGGGTGTAAAAGGTCAGGCGCGTGTTGAGGTATCTGGGTCCTAGGTCGTAGAGGGCCTTGTGTGCGTGGGTGAGAAGGCGGAACGTTATTCTCTTGTTGACGGGGAGCCAGTGAGGGTCTCTCGGGTGACCGGATATGTGATTGTGGCGGGGTATGTCTAGGATGAGTCGGGCGGAGGCGTTCTGAATGCGTTGGACTACGGAAACACCCTCTACGCTGGAACCACAGCCAAATTTTTTTTCTGTAATTTGGCTGTGGTTCCGGCGTAGAGGGTGTTTCCGTTGTCCAGTCGGCTTGTGACAAGTGCATAGGTGACCGACTTTCTTGTTTCGGTGGGGATCCATCGGAAGATCTTTCGGAGCATGCATAAGGTGTTAAAGCATGATGATGAGACGGCGTTGACTTGTCTGGTCATCGAGAGGGTGGAGTCTAGAATGAATCCCAGGTTGCGAGCATGGTCCGTTGGTTTTGGTGCGCTGCCTAGGGCCGGTGGCCACCATGAGTCGTCCCATGCAGAGGGGGATGATCCTAGGATGAGGACTTCCGTCTTGTCAGAATTCAGTTTTAAGCGGCTGTTCTTCATCCATTCGGCTACGTCTTTCATTCCTTCGTTTAGGTTGGTTTTGGCGGTGTTTGGGTCTTTGGTGAGGGAGAGGATCAGCTGTGTGTCGTCAGCGTAGGAGATGATGTTGAGGTTGTGCTGGCGTGCGATGGATGCGAGGGGGCTCATGTAGACGTTGAAGAGGGTGGGGCTGAGCGATGATCCTTGTGGTACGCCGCAGATGACTTCGGTGGCCTCTGAACTGAAGGGGGGGAGGCGGACTCTCTGGGTTCTTCCGGCAAGGAACGAGATGATCCAATCCAATGCTTTTTCTTGTATCCCGACGTTGTTAAGGCGTTGTACAAGGGTGCTATGACAGACTGTGTCAAAGGCGTAGACGGGCTTACCTTTGGCGCGTCTTTGGCGCGCATAGGGCGCGTTCGCAGCGCGTAAATTGCACTGCCATGAATGGATGATGGAGGGGAGCGGAGCGAGGGAGGAGCAGCTGGGAGGCGGGAGCGGGGTGGCGAGTGGGGAGGGGATCGGCTGTGGATACTGTAGGGAGCGGGGGTGGGGCCGCGGGCGAGCAGCGGCAGGGAGCGGGGAGGAGAGCCGGGCTGGGGCACAAAATGGCACCAAACAACAACAACAATGCAGGGCGAGATCGGGGCGCAGTCTAGCACAGTCTAGCACAGATACTGAACAAAGCGGCAAGTGCGATACCACAGTAATCAAAGCAGAGCGAGGGGCACAGTCTGGCACAGGTACTACTACAATCTGCAAATACGATACCACACGGAGCAATCAGGGCGAGGGCACAGTCTGGCACAGGTAGAGGACACCACAGGTACAGGATATCACACGAGGCAGAGCAGGGCAAGGGCACAGTCTGGCACAGGTAGAGGACGGCCAGGAGCGGGTGGAGTGACCGGTTCTGACTGGGTCAGGACGGTCACAGCTCTTCACCGCTTCGGACAGTCCTTAAGTTCCAGTGGGAGGGAGGAGCAGCTGGGAGGTGGGAGCGGGGTGGCGAGTGGGGAGGAGATCGGCTGTGGATACTGTAGGGAGCGGGGGTGGGGCCGCGGGCGAGCAGCGGCAGGGAGCGGGGAGGAGAGCCGGGCTGGGGCACAAAATGGCAACAAACAACAACAACAACAATGCAGGGCGAGATCGGGGCGCAGTCTAGCACAGTCTAGCTCAGATACTGAACAAAGCGGCAAGTGCGATACCACAGTAATCAAAGCAGAGTGAGGGGCACAGTCTGGCACAGGTACTACTACAATCTGCAAATACGATACCACACGGAGCAATCAGGGCGAGGGCACAGTCTGGCACAGGTAGAGGACACCACAGGTACAGGATATCACACGAGGCAGAGCAGGGCGAGGGCACAGTCTGGCACAAGTAGAGGACGGCCAGGAGCGGTTGGAGCGACCGGTTCTGACTGGGTCAGGACGGTCAAGTGTTGTGCAGCTTGCACGTAGTGAGTGAGTGTGCTGGCATTGTGTGTGTGTATTTGTAAAAAGCATAACTTGGTTAAAACTAGAAAAGCTTCAGTTCTGACCAGTGCCCGCAAACTAAATGTGTATGCTGGTTGCATGAATGTAAGGGTACAATGCATGGAGGAACAGTGCTTGACTGAAAGTTTGCTGTGAAAGTACACTGAGGGAGTATGCCAGCAATGGTACATTGTTTGGCGGACTCTGGGTTACATATTGGGAAGCTCAGGCCTACCTGGTAAAGACATGGGGATTGGAGAAATCCCCCCAAACAGAGGTGTGCATTGTTGCATTCCTTTGAGCTGATGGGCACACACTGGAGGGAAAATGAAGAGACTCCTTTATATTTCAAAAGACACAAGGAAGGGGCGTGGACACATCCCAGGAAGGGAGATGGGGCTGATAAGAGAATCCAATTCCAAAAATCTTTATTTCGATCACAGATCATAAAAGATACATAGCATTTATACACAATTAAAAACGAATTAAACACAGTGTGATCCGATATAAAATATTTTAAAACAGGGGTGCTCGAAACAGAATATGACTTTCAAGAAGTCTAATTTATGCAAGTCTTTTGACCCAATGGCTTCGAGTGAACCACATGGAGGTTAAGAATTTCGAGAGGGCAAAGACTACAGTGGGGGAGAGGTCTGTCTTTAGAACTCTGTAAGCAGGTTTAAAAGATCTAAAACCCAAGTTCCTAAGTAGTGGGACTAACCAGTGTTTCCTGCTCCTCTCATAGCCCTTACAAAAGAAGACAACGTGAACGTCGTCCTCCTTCGGATGAGCACACACTGGGCATGTTTCTGTGGTGGAGCGACATGACCAGGACGCTGTAAATGAAGTTAGAGGGAGGCTTCCATATCTCCATTGTAGAAATAATTTCCTCGTTAATACAGGAGACATGGCGTCTAGAGTACTTTCGAGGTAGTAGGAGTCTTTCACTTTAAGGAACAAATCTGTCAGGGATCCCTCGCGAGTGGCGTCGATAGCTTTTGTGAGCATCAATTCATAGTATGCTCTCACGAGCACCTTTTTTGGAGTCTTTAGACAGGTGTTTGTAGGATCCAACCAAAGTTCCGGGTAGCCCATCTCCTCCAGCGTTTTCTTGACATAAATCAGCCACGTTATCCTCTTGGCATTCCGTAGCTCCAAGAATTCCTGCAGCTCCTCTCTGTAGTTTATAAGATCTGGGCTACACCACAGACGCCTCCAAAATGTAAGGGGTTTAAGACCTAGCTCCTCTGTTATAGGTCGAATTCCCAGGTCAAGTCTGAGGGGAAGCAATGGAGTGCTCTGGGGGAGGGCAACGACCTGTCTCAGGAATTTATTTTCAGTTTACTGTAATTTAGGGAATTCGGAGTGTCCCCACAGCTCACCCCCATATGTGACACCTGCACGGGCTTGAGTTTTGTAGATGTGAATCATTGGGGTTAGTGGACGGTAAGAAGATTTATTCGCCAGACGCATAGTGCCACCCGCCAACTGAGCCAGTTTAATGATCACTTTATTTTGGTGAGAAGTCCATGTAAGATGTTCGTTTAAAGTAATCCCCAAGTATTCTATATTGTGCACACGTTCTAATTGGACTGTGCCTAGCCTAGGTGGTGCTCGATTATGGGGGTTAGGATTCAGAATCATAAATTTAGTTTTCTGTGGGTTGATTTCCAATCCTCGTTCAGAGCAGAACTCTAAAAAACCGTCCAGGATGCGTTGGATCCCCATAGGGGATTTAGACAGCAGCAGGGTGTCATCTGCAAACATAATTGCTGGCACCCTGCTGCCTGTCAACTTTGGGGCCTCAGTGTTGGCAATCCTGTTTAGGTGGGCAACAACCCCGTTCACAAAGAGGCAAAACAGGGTCGGTGCAAGCACACAACCCTGTCTAACCCCTCTGCGAACGGGGAACCTTTCGGTTAACTTGCCGCCTCTCCCACACCTTACGCGAGCGTAGTTGTTATAGTGTAGTCTCATCAGAACCGCCAGAATATCACCAGGGACGTTCAGCTCTTCCATGACACTCCACAGTCTCTCTCTGGGTACCAAATCGAAGGCGGCACGTAAGTCTACAAAAATAGTGTACAGAGTGCCGCCCTCGATTACCGCTGTTCTCCAATAAAGGAGATTCAGCCTGAAAATTTGGTCTATCGTCGATACTCCCTGCCTGAATCCTGCTTGATAGGGGGACAGGATGTCCATCTCTTCAATCCAGGCCTGGAGCCGATTCAAAATCAGTCTTCCGAAAAGTTTTTGGGATGTACCGATAAGACTGATGGGACGATAGTTGGCTGGAAGCAGAGGGGATCCCTTTTTATAAATCGGGACCACCTCTGCTCCCAGCCAAGTATCGGGTACCTCCATTCCCCCCAGAATGGCATTGAATATCAATGTAAGATAAGGTGCCCATATCCCTGGTTCTTGTTTGAACAAGTCCCCGGGCACCCCATCAAGTCCCGGGGCTTTGCCAGCAGCCAGGCCTTTGATGGCCTCCCTCACCTCTTTTTCAGTAAAAGAAGCCACTGCGGGGCTAGATGTCTTTATGGTGGCGGATCTATTTCCCCCCCCCCCTCCCTCCGCGTACAGCGCCTCAAAATGGCTTTGCCATACCGTAGGGGCTATATTAGGCTCTATGGCGGAGGATAAGTCCTCCGTGCCATTAGCGACTACACGCCAGAATTTGCGGGAGTCTCTGTTTGTTAGAGCTCCGACCAGATTTTCCCAGTAATCATGGTCCCATTCCGCCCGCGCGTTCTCCAGGAGGTTTTTATACAATTTTCTCCTGGCACGGATTTCTTCCTTGCTAAGGCGTCCTTTTATGGCAAGTAACAAATAGGCCTTGGCTTCCCTGCAAGCTGCATTATACCAAGACGTCTTGAACATGGGGCCTTTCCTTTTCCCTGAAGATGAGAACAGATCCAAATCTAAAGTTTTAATGATGTCTGCGTGTATTTGTGCAAGCATTGCTCTGCTGGCATCATCTTGCATCTCATTTCCTAACTGAAAGGCGCTCTCCAGAAATGGGATGATCCTTTCGTATAACTGCGGAATTTTATCTGGACTATTGGCTAATTTCTCCCACTTGACTCTTCTCCGATTATTTTCAATTAGGAGCCCCTCCTTGTCTTTGGCCGTTCCGTAAGCTGTAACCTCAGCCCCAGGCTGGGAATAAGTCAATTCTAAGGCATTATGGTCACTATCCATTCTTTTAATGACTTTAAAGTCAACTAATGATGGCCACATGAACAGTTTGACCATAATGTAATCCAGTCTAGATTCACTACCTATTTTATTATAGGTGTGGATACTGGGTATATCTGAGTTGCAACGGCCATTGCATGCCCTTAGACCCTGGTTGAGAGTGAGGGCGGTTATCTGCAAAGCCAAAGGAGTCCAGGCCCTTGGAGGTGGTGCCACCGTCTCTGGGACGAACCAGCATGAATCTTCCTCATAGGAAGGGCCGTCGCGTAGTCCTGGCAGTGGTTCGTAATGAGAATTAAAATCGCCTCCCACCAGGCAGGTGAGTTCAGATGGAATACCATCCAGGAACCGAGCTAATTCCTCTATGGTACCAGATTCTTTGTGCATTGGTACTGGCCTTGAATAAATGTTAATAACTAACAACTTCACGGAGTCTGGCCACTCAAGTAGAACAGCCAATATATCGTCTGAGGCGGTCTCTATACAGGTAGCTTGGCACCCTATGTCCGTTGCTACCCAGGTCGTGAGTCCCCCTGACGGCCTACCCCTTCCCCCCCATTTAGCGGTTTTGGAAAAAGAGGCAAAGCCCGGGAATAAGATTTCCTCGCGTGCCCAAGTCTCTTGAAAGAGGATTATATTTTTGGACCTGATGTAAGAACCCCACTCAATGCAGTCTATTTTATTAACTAGGCCTGCCACATTCCAAGAGATCACTGTTATATGTGACCGTTCGCTAGTGGCTAGGCCTATAGGAGCAGGGTTAGTGGGAATGGGCTCTGCGGGCGCCAATTGGCTTGTGTGCGAGTAAGTCATGTCCGAAGGCATATTGGTATGGGATAAAATAGGATCCGTCATACTTGGAACCTGACTAATTTCAGCTATGTTGGGTGCTTTAGTATGTGTAACCGGGGCTGGGAGTGTATTGATCTCGATCGTAGGAGATACTTGTAGAACACTCCCCTCTTCAGCCGACTGTCAGTCTACCATTTCTAGACTACTATATCTGTTTTGGGTAGATAGATAGGCTGGGTAGTGCGTTCTGTGCGGCCCTCGGAATCCTCTCCTGTAACCATCCCCCCCCCTCTCCTCCTTGTAACTGTTTCCGAACCATCCTCATCCCCATACAAGGGGAGCTGCTCTATTAATCTTCCCCTGTGTTGTGGGTGGACATTATTCTCCCTAGGGCAGTTTTCCCAGCCGTCCAGTAGCTCTTGGTGGTGCCCCCACCTGTGGTCCTCTAAGTTGTAAGGACTTGAGGGGTAAAAAAAGGAAAGAGGAAGTGGTTGGATGTTACTACCAAAATCCTCATCGGAGGCCCAGGTGCAGATATATGCGGCTGTATTCGGGTCTCTAAAAGTGACCAGGATACAGTCTCCCCTAATGGATTTCCTAGTGTGACCCACCCACGTTGCCCTCCTAGCCATGGAAATGTCGCTGGTTGTTCCTCGCGGGAGTGGTCTATTCACAGAGAGCCAGTTGATAACTTTGTTCTTAAGTGAGGTAGTGGATTCAGAGATAGGAGATTTTAATTCCGGAAACCCCGCCAGAACTAAGGTGTAGGGTGCTGCTTCTGGGGGGAGGTTTATAGGCTTGTGTCTACGGTTGTTATTTGGTTTCTCTTCGGTGAGTGGTGGGTCACCCTTGGCATTAGTTTGGGGCAGAACATTGTCTTTCGTTGGGGGGATTATTTTAGGAGTGGCAGTTACTTTTTGTTGTGCTGGCATAGGGGCCTTATTTGCATTTGGGGGTTGCGGAGTATTGTTTTGTGTGGATTCTAAAGGTTTGGGATTTGTGGGTAGAAGCTTGCTATTTATAACTATAAGAGGGCCATTATCCTTGGCGGGCTCAGGTCCTAGTCCCTCTTTTACTGTTTTGGGTCCACTGTTATCGAGTTTCCTTGAGTCAGCAAGTTGCACAGTTGCTTTTTCAATAATAACTAATGTGGCTTCGATCTTAATCAATGTAGCCTCAAGGGGACTCAATAGGGACCTAAGGAGTGTGCCTATGTCCTCCAGTGGGATGTCATCGGAGGTGATGTCTACTGCCGCAGTATTAGTAGGCTGTAGTGGTGAGGTTGTATTAGTAGTTCTAAGGGGAGTTGACATTCCCGACCTCTCTGGCACGGTCGCAGAGGTAGCTCCTTTCCCCCCTTTAGCTCTAGGATGTTTGTATTTGGGAGATTTATTCCTGTTATCTTCGTTGTTTTGGGGCCCCCACTTCTTTTTTTGTATAGCCCCTTCTCTAGCCCCCCTATTACTATCTATGTTGGATTCTATAGCTTTGGATGCCTCAGTATTCTCTGCTGTTGTTGATGTTGCTTGGGGAATTTGAGTATTGGGTAGGGCCATGAGGCTCATGTTCTCAAAGTCACTCGGGACCTCAATGGTGAACTCTGGGTTTGTAGTTGAAACGCCTAGGAGTGGACATGTAGCTTGGTCAGTGCTGCCACTAGTTGCCAGACCGGATCTAACTTCTGGTGTTCTTGCTTGGGCTGTTGGGCCCAATGAATATCTTCTTACCCAGTCTATTTCTTGGGAGATTCTTCGCTCCAGGACCTCGATTTCCTCAATCAGTAGAGAACCAGCTTTAGCGAAGTAGGTGTCAATGGGGCCTTTAACGACTCCGGCCGCAGCTAGGGCGGATGATTTACTTCTGGTTTCCCTGGTGCTCATTTCACAGGTATTTCAGCGTCCTGGATATGGGAATAAAGGGACAGGGCCCGGACCGGAGAATCATAAAGAGTGGGGCTAAGGGCCAGGGATTAATCTTTTGATGCACATATCACATTGGCTGACATCCAGGTGTGATCTCTGGTCACACCCATGAATTGTGTTGTGAAAGGTCAGTTTCGAAGTCCTGCCTTCTGTGACAGACATCTTTCATGAAGGAAGATGACAAGAAGTGCCTACTGCAAAACAAGCAGAACCACAGCGTAAAATTTCAAAGATCCAGACCATAAATAACATTTGGTGTCTGGAAAAGGACTATAAGAAGGGGAGGCTGAGCCCCCAAAACATGGTCCTCTGCTAAGCAGCCAGACAGGCTGTGTAAAAAAGGGAAACTCAGCAAGACTTCTGCCTGTGGCCAGGACTGGTGGGCCAAGGTCTGTTAGTGTCCATGCTGAATGAGGTGACCTAACACAGAGAAACCGAGACCACCGACAATGGAACCTTGAGCACCAAAGGCTGCCTGCTTGTCAGAATCAGTGTGCCCTGTGAGGAAGAAGAGAGCCTTGTTGGGAGCGAGGACCAGTGGGGAGCCCTGCCAGGAGGTTTCCCTGTGCGAGGTGAGAGGATATGGCTGTGCACTGATCGGACCGTAGTCCAAGTGAAAGAATGTTTTCGGTGAACCGCCGTATACTCTATCAAGCTCTCTGAAATGGCGCTGAGCCCACAAGGCCTCTTTGCAGTTACTATGGGGCCCAGGAGGTTTGCTGCTGAAGGTGCAGTAGCACAATAGATAATTTGGACTGAAGTCCTGAAGAGTCAAAAGGGAACTCTTGAGTACGAGTATGGCCTAAGAGTCTGTGTTCCCTGATGCTTTCACCACTGAACGTGGAATTACCCCGATCTCTTTACACGAAGAAGGGTGGGACAGGGATTCGCCTGACAGCTACTAGAGTCACGACCTCAAGGTGGATTGTGTTGTATTTTAATGCGCATCTCTTTGTATGGGTAGATTTAGAAACAAAATACTACTTTTTCTTATAAAAACAAGTATTTGGCTTAACATTGATTTATTGTTCATACTATTTGCACTTTGTTATGACTCGTGTTCACTGACCTGTGTCTACATCCTATCGAAGGGAACCTTGACTGCTCGACCACAGCTACCACTGAGTGTCAAGTTCAGAAGAGTTTCTTGGTCCAGTTGAGTTGGATCCATAGTAGGTCGGGCTCCAGGACATGAGGAGTAAAAGGCCTCAACATCACGTTTGGGCCCTAAAACCCTATTTTGCATGGGGCCCTCCAAGAGGGGTTCTGATAACTTTTGTTGTCACTAACTGGACATACTCCGGTATTTTAAAATTACTCTATTATTACTGGTACACATTAAAATATGCCAAATAAGATATTCACAAATTTTACCAAGATTTATGGTGTCACATTGGGCAGTGTTGAAAGAGGCATATGCAAGGAGCAGGTCTGAATGCGCCTAATTTGAAACAGTATAACAGTACATTGGATGGAGACTGTGACAGGCTGTCTGCCTTTCAAGGTAGAAAGAAATGGTCTGTGGCGGGGATTGATGATTGTATTTCCAAACACAAGCAAGAACAGAAGCTAAAGCCTTAATACCAACATTGATTGCTTTAAAGGTTTGGATGAGGATTAGCCATGTGGGGGTGAGCCTTTTCAGGGGCCCACCGGTGCAGGGGTTCGCCCTTTCGCGCACTAGTTCTTTAGACTGACAAAGTAGAGATTGGCACGGAAGCTGTAATATTAAAGACTAATGAGTGGAACTACATCGATACATAACCCTCAGGCAATTTATGAGGCAGCACATGGAGTACAGAAACCATGGTGCTTATATACACCTTTTACCGCAGAGTAAGCATGGAAGTTTACAAAGAGGCAGTACAAGTGTACACACAAATAACTAGTTACATATAAGGATACTTGAGAATCGCTTAGTCAACAGAGTGGGGGGAGTTACAATTTGCTGACATTAGTTAAAATAGCCTGACAGTTAAGTGTGTAACAGGTGCATCCTAGCAGCTACCAGCCTCACTGAGCATGTGCAGTGCTCTGGCTCAGTGCTAAAAGGGTTAACTATAGATGATGACTCAGGCAAAATAGAGAAGCAGGCAACAGTGAAGATGGAGAAGCACATGGCAAACACATGGCTAACTAAAATGGATGCAAGAATCCTTGGTCTGTCTCCCAGGGCACTAGGTGAAATGCTGATTTTCCAGCTAAATTCAAAATAAACGTTACTCCACTCGTGTATTTTTGAATTATCGAGTTTCTTCTTTATTTATACACAATGTTATATTCACATCAAGAAATCAAATTTCGTATCTCCGTATTCCATAATACGTCATTCTTTCTTTGCCGCAATATACATTTCATTGTAGTTATTCCCTTCCCTATGCATTTCGGCGTGGTACGCCTTCGTCAGGGGACATGTCTGTGAAAGAAACGACGATTGTTCAAATCTCTGTGAAACCTTATGTATATACCTCCACTCTGTGTAATATTGGTAGTTAATAACCCCAGCGGTGTAAATCTCATGTGTAGCTATCCGTTTTCTATATTATTGTATAAAGTGCTTTACGCCCTTCTGCTCTTAAACTGCCTAGAGGTTGTGGTTATACTCGTTATTGGTATAGTGATGTTCCTGCAGCCCTTAAGACCTTGTCTTTGTGCTCTGCCGGTAAATGGGTACATCTAAATAAACTGGGATTTAGGAAAACAACTTGCTTTCGCGTGGTGCTTAGCTCTTTAGTCGCTAGTGAGGGTGCTACTGCTGTCTCCGTGTGTAGGTTAAAAACGGCTTGCAGTTCTGTAGAGTTTACGCCTGCAGGTGATTTTCCTATCTGTCTCCGTGTGTAGGTTAAAAACGGCATGCAGTTAACGAAAATTTGCGCATGCGGGTGATTCTCCTATTTATCTTACCGATGCGGCGTGCTGTAGTCGCTTGCTCCGTTACTCGGTTCTGGGTTCGCGCTCCTCTGTGAACCGTCTGTACGTGTTAGCGTGATGACGTTGACGTCATCTTAAAGCGAAAGTGTGCTTTTATGGGGCCGTTCGGCGTACAAAAACTCAATAAAGTTTTGCTAAGAAAAAAGTAGCGCTGCTGCATAAGTATCTTAAGACAATAGTGTGCACTTATGGGGTCAAACGGCATAATAAACAATAGTATCAATGCAATATTATTGTGATGAGTTTGCGCTGCGATATGAAGTTCTAACTGTAGTCTAAAGTGTAACTGACCGTGTATTCATGACTGTATCTGTGGGGATGTGTTGGCATGCTAATGTGTTATATGTGTACTCGGATCACTTAAATCCCTCGCGGTGCCATGATCAGTATGTCAATATAAATAAACAATATATGATTTACAGTTGTTATAAATAACATAAAAATTCAACTCTTTCATTAAGACCGTTTGGCTTCATGGTATTGAGGAAATAAATCCAATGGTTCTCCGTTTCAGTAACTGTTTCTTATTGTCCGTTCCTTCTCTCTTTTCCACTGTTTCTAGTACGCACGCCCGTAGTAGGCTGATGTGATGTTGTGCTTCGATGAAGTGGGTCGTTATGGTAGATTTCATCATTTTTGTTCTTCTGTTACTTTTATGTTCATTTAGTCTGATTTTTAATTTTCTTTCTGTTTGACCCACATAGGCTTTGCCGCATGTGCATTTTAGCATGTAGATGATATTTGTTGTATCACACATGGCATTCACTCTGAGGCTAATCTTGTTCCCCTTCATGGGATGTGTGATGTTATTGCCCTTAATGATATTGTGGCAGTTACTGCAGTTTAGACATGGTTGTGTACCCTTGTAATTTGTCTTGGTTGTTTCAATATTTCTCCTATGTTTTTAGATCTTGTGTATGCAAAAATGGGTTCTTGTGTGAATGCGTTTTTAAAATCTGGTTCCGCTCTTAGTAAAGCCCAATGTCTTTTTATGATTTTCTTGAATGGGTTACTCATGTTAGAGTATTTGCTGACACAGGTAATGCGGTTCTCAGGTTTATGTGATCGTGGTTTGAGGAGGTCTTCTCTGGACATTTTGCTGGTTCTGCTTAATGCCTGTTGTAATGTTTCTTCTGGATATCCTCTGTTTTTGAAGCATGTTATCATTGTTTGGGTTTGTTTCTTTTGTTGATCTGATTCCGAGACTACTCGATTTACCCTTAATAGTTGAGAGTAGGGTAAATGTTGTTTTAGTAATTGGGGATGATAGCTCTCATATCTGAGGATATTGTTTCTATCTGTAGATTTTCTAAAAAGGTTTGTGGCAAACCCTGTGGGTTTCTTTGTGATCTCTACATCCAAGAAGTGGATCACGTTTTCCTGTATGTCCCATGTGAATTGGATCCTTTCATCCACTGTGTTTAATTGTTCAATTTTGTGCTGTAGGTTTTCTTTTGAACCTTCCCATACAATGAATATATCTTCGATAAAGCGGACGTATAGTAAAATGTGTGCCTTCCTTGTTTCTTTTTCCAAGATGTTGGTCTCCTCAAATGCGTTCATAAAAATGTTCGCGTACGTCGGTGCCGCACAATTGCCCATCGATTTTCCGCTTTTCTGTAAATACCACTTGTTCTTGTATGTGAAGTAGCTATGCATTAATGTAAATTCCAACAACTCCATTAGGAATATTTTCATGTCATCCTTATGTTCGCTGGATAACAGCGCTTTTTCCACTGCTTCTATGCCTTGTCGGTGTGGGATTGATGTGTATAGCGCCTTCACATCGATTGTTGCTAGTATTATATGTTGACCTTCTGTAATTTTGATGGTAGATAATTTATTAAGAAAGTCTGTGGTGTCTTTGATGTATGATTTGGTGGTAATAACACATGGTTGTAAATATTTGTCTAGGAACTTTCCAATAGGCTCATGTACGCTTCTTCTGGTCGACACTATGGGTCGGCATGGTGGTCTATGTGGATCTTTATGTACCTTTGGCACCATGTAGAAACTTGGGCTCATTGGATTCTCTTGTGTCAGATATTTTCTCACTTTCTCTTGTATGACTCCTTTGTCAATGGCCGCTTGTAGTATTATTTGTAAGGTCTTTTTGATCTCGTTGGTGGGGTTGAAATCCAATTGCATATAGGTGTTATCCTCTAAAGGGCTCTCAACTTGAGCCTCATAGTATTTCTTGTTGTGTATTACTAGCTCCCCCTTTATCTGCTTTTTGACACGTCACTTGATCGTTGCAAGCTATTGATTTTAATGCTCCATATTCTTTGGCTGTCATGTTCTGATACTTGCTTTTCTTTCGTGTGTTGAGTTTGGTAATGTCTTGTTTACATAATTGTTCAAACAAATCAATGGTTTTATGGCTTATGGGGGCCATGTATGTACTAGTGGATCTTAATCCTTTTAGTTGGTCCTCTTCTTCTTTCCTAGTTTCTGTTGCGATATTGTCAAAGAAATGTCTTAATCTCAACTTTCTTGTGAGTTTGAATAGACTTACATCCAGTTCTAATGTGTTGGTGTGGGCTGTTGGGACATATGACATGCCCTTCTGTAGAGTTTTTAACTGTATTTCGTTTAATGGACACGCTGAGATATTAAGGACCAGATTTTCTTCCCCTGGTTCTTCGTCATTAATTACTTCTTTTTGTCTTTTTTGTCGGTTACATTCCTCGTTTGAGGGGGTCCCTTGTCTTTTTCTTTTTCCTTGTCCCCTCCGGGGTCTCCCCTTTCCTCGTGGCCTCTTTCTAAAAAAGGCACACTGGATGATGGGCTGGCTGTTTCTTGGGTTTTTTGGGTATTAGTTGATCTCAATTTATTGGTGTGTGGTCCATCGCTTTCTGTTGATGATGTGTCTGTTTGCGACGTGTATGTTTTATTTTGTCTCTTCCTTGCATATATGTCCGTCCACGTATAAACTTCTTCCAGTTTATAGTCAATGGTGTCTCTTCTATTTTTTCTGATCTTTCTATCATTTACCTCCTGTGTGTGTTTTAATAGTCGGTTATTTGTCCTCCAAGGTTTTAGACATTTCTTCTGGTGTAATTAGTTTATCAGACAAATTACAAGGGTACACAACCATGTCTAAACTGCAGTTACTGCCACAATATCATTAAGGGCAATAACATCACACATCCCATGAAGGGGAACAAGATTAGCCTCAGAGTGAATGCCACGTGTGATACAACAAATATCATCTACATGCTAAAATGCCCATGCGGCAAAGCCTATGTGGGTCAAACAGAAAGAAAATTAAAAATCAGACTAAATGAACATAAAAGTAACATAAGAACAAAAATGATGAAATCTACCATACCGACCCACTTCATCGAAGCACAACATCACATCAGCCAACAACGGGCGTGCGTACTAGAAACAGTGGAAAAGAGAGAAGGAACGGACAATAAGAAACAGTTACTGAAAAGGGAGAACCATTGGATTTATTTCCTCAATACCATGAAGCCAAACGGTCTTAATGAAAGAGTTGAATTGTTATGTTATTCATAACAACTGTAAATCATATATTGTTTATTTATATTGACATACTGATCATGGCACCGCGAGGGATTTAAGTGAACCGAGTACACATATAACACATTAGCATGCTAACACATCCCCACAGATACAGTCATGAATACATGGTCAGTTACACTTTAGACTACAGTTAGAACTTCATATCGCAGCGCAAACTCATCACAATAATATTGCATTGATACTATTGTTTATTATGCCGTTTGACCCCATAAGTGCACACTATTGTCTTAAGATACTTATGCAGCAGCGCTACTTTTTTCTTAGCAAAACTTTATTGAGTTTTTGTACGCCGAACGGCCCCATAAAAGCACACTATCGCTTTAAGATGACGTCAACGTCATCACGCTAACACGTACAGACGGTTCACAGAGGAGCGCTAACCCAGAACCGAGTAATGGAGCAAGCGACTACAACACGCCGCATCGGTAAGATAAATAGGAGAATCACCCGCAGGCGCAAATTTTCGTTAACTGCATGCCGTTTTTAACCTACACACGGAGACAGATAGGAAAATCACCTGCAGGCGTAAACTCTAGAGAACTGCAAGCCGTTTTGAACCTACACACGGAGACAGCAGTAGCACCCTCACTAGCGACTAAAGAGCTAAGCACCACGCGAAAGCAAGTCGTTTTCCTAAATCCCAGTTTATTCAGATGTACGCATTTACTGGCAGAGCACAAAGACAAGGTCTTAAGGGCTGCAGGAACATCATTATACCAATAACGAGTATAACCACAACCTCTATGCAGTTTAAGAGCAGAAGCGCGTAAAGCACTTTATACAATAATATAGAAAACGGATAGCTACACATGAGATTTACACCGCTGGCGTTATTAACTACCATTATTACACAGGGTGGAGGTATATACATACGGTTTCACAGAGATTTGAACAATTGTCGTTTCTTTCACAGACATGTCCCCTGACGAAGGCATACCACGCCGAAATGCATAGGGAAGGGAATAACTACAATGAAATGTATATTGCGGCAAAGAAAGAATGACGTATTATGGAATACGGAGATACGAAATTTGATTTCTTGATGTGAATATAACATCGTGTATAAATAAAGAAGAAACTCGATAATTCTAAAATACACGAGTGGAGTAACGTTTATTTAGAATTTAGCTGGAAAATCAGCATTTCACCTAGTGCCCTGGGAGACAGACCAAGGATTCTTGGAGCTGCTACATACAGTACTTTTTTTTTTATTTTATTTTTTTAAGAACCTTTATTTGTTGTGGCACGGAAATACAAACATGGGCCTACAACCAAACCGGCCGGCCGCTATTCAGATCGGGGAGGAATGGAGTGTAAAAATATATACAGCGGTTCGGAGGTCGAAGGCTGAGCAGCATCCAGGATATGACCCATATTTAAATTACCATGCAATAATAAGGATCTGAGACGGTTCATTTTACAATAACGAAAAATAAAATGAAAATCAATGTCGCACAGTCACACACGCCCCTATTACAGATAAGTGAAAGCAAAAAGTTTACGCCAGTGATGTACACATATTGGGGGTGACGGGGGAGGGAGCATAAGAGTCAGGATAGATGCGATAAACACGGAGCAATCATGGCGAGCTAGTCCCACCCCTCGAGGCGCACCATACTATAGGAAACATGGGAGACGACGACATCGAAAAAGGAAAAGGGCAAAGGGCCATAGAGACAAAGAGAGAACAAAATAACAAGCCCATCCCCCAACCCTGCACCCCTGCAAAAGGCTATGGCCTACCCCCCCAGCAGCGTGCCTGTCGCCCTAAATAAGAGACCCGAAATACAGAAAAGAAAAAGAGAAAAAGAAAGAGAAAAAAGACAGGAGAAGGGCCCTCGATCTGGTCATCCGGCCCCTCCCACCTCCACATCCAAAAATCGTCTAAACAGCAACGGTAGAAGAAGTACAAGTAACAGCAATCACGTAAAACGCAATCAATTACAACTCCGCTAAGCACCCCTCAAATCACCATCAACCATCTATGAGTCCCTCCATGTCCCAAACAAAGTCACCCCTGGCCACTTCTGTCAATAATACCAACGTTGAACAATCCCTCAGACGGGATGCAAAGTAGCACAAAGGGCCGGAATGCACCGGGAGGATCAGGCAGTGTCGTCGCTCCATAGGATCTCAGCCACCGAAGTCTCGCAGATGATGCATGGCGGGAGTCTGAATGCGACAATATCGACACCGCCAACAGTCTCGAGTCAGAGCACAGTCCCGCCAAACATGGAAAAGGAATCACACGATGAGGGAAGCGTCGAAACTCCGCCGGGGCCGTCCAAACCATGGATCGATGCTGTTCCCCCACTCGCCGAACAGAGAGAGGCCCGATGAAACAATCACACGTGCAACAGGGGTATCTACAGCAAGCTCATGAACCAAACCTATCCGCAGCTCCAAGAACGTACACTCATCCGGGGAATACGTCAATGAATCAGAGGCAAACACCTCGGCGCCTTCTTGAGAGCGATCCATGTCGTTACAAAATGGCGGGCCAACAATGGCGGCCACCTTTTTTCCCAATTCTCGGGCCCCCCGGAACAGGGTAGTCTGCAGGGTTGCTAATGCAGCCAGTATAGTGCTGGGCGTGGGTCTTTCCCCGTGCTGCCAAGCCCCGGGAGTCTCTTGTGCACCGGTTTCTCTGCGCGGACGATGGGTACGCAGGAGGGTAGCATCCGCCATTTCAGCCGTTGCGGTCTCTTCCTCCCCTACCTCACCGCGGGATCGGGACCAACCCCGGAACCAGCAGGATCCACAGCGGGATCTCAATAGTCGGGGCAGGCAACAGAAAGGAGAGTCACCAAAAAGCTAAACAAGCTCCCTGCTGCTCTCCGGGAGTCACCCACCGGCTCCCGGGGGGGGCTGTTAACATGACCGGGTATCACACCGAAGGGGAACTGGGCATCATGGACTCTCACCGGCCCAGCTATGTCGCACCTCCCGCAGGGCAACCCACTATTGGGAGTGGGTTGGTATCATCTCTTTCGGCTTGCAGATCTCAGGTTCTCTCCGAGTGGCTTCCCATCGCGACCTGAGGCCGCAGGAGTTGCAACCACGGCCGGACACTCTCCTCACTCGAGATCCCGGTCTCAGCACCTCGAAGGCCGCCAAACAGTCGGGGACATTTCTTCGGGTCAACTGCACGGTGGAGCCACAGAAGCAGATGGTAAGTGAATGCTTTCCTTCCCCTACTCAAATTAACAAATACTGCTCAGGTTAATCGCCAGGATGTATCCCTACAGTACATTTTGACTTACATTCCCGAGTGGGGCGTGATTCCCAAGAGCACAGGACACAGCATTAACCAGGATTAATAACGTAGTGCACGACTACCAACAAAAGTAACTAAAATGGATGCCACAAACAAAATGGCTTCAGCTCATGCTAACAGTGATCCCTGCCAAGTTTCCACAGACTACCATTTTAGCATCAGCTGAAGACATTTATGATCTAGAAGGAACAAAGAAAACATCTTGTATATCGATTTGCATAAGTTGATTAACTTCTTGGTCTAATACATATTGGGCGTTTACATTCTTAACGTTGTGTTTAGTAGGTATACAAGCAGTGATACAAAGGAAACAAAGCATTGGACCACATTGTAGACATAAGCAACATAATAGGATTGCAAAAGAATATACATAAGATTGTCAACAGTTTTCAGCCCCAGGTAACAAATAGTGTCCATAGCCATCGGTCAAAGTCCATGTTCCGGTATCAGGGTGAATTTCAGCAGCAATGTAATGCAGTTTAGAGATTGCATCAAAATGCACCACATCGATCAGCCAACACAACATCAAGGACCATTCTATTTTGGAGCGCCAGAATCCTCGCAATTTGCAGTTCTTCTGTGATGATTCCAAGAACCATAGCTGTCTGGTTGGTCACAAACTCTACAACACGTGTCAAGCGTCTGATTTTCCTGCTGTTCAAAGAGGCACCAACAAAGAAGAACAATCCCAAATTAAAGTCAACATATTGCTGCAGTGCAGTGTCGGTCTGATCCACCTCATCATGATTTATTGTCCTCTTAGATCTGTTCTTAGAAATGTCATTAAACAGTTTATAGTCTTTATACCACTGCGCCTTTAACGAGGCCGGGTCACCCCCTTTGCTTCCCACGCCTGCCGCTGCCGCTGCCTGCCTCCTGCTGCAGTTGAGCGACCCAGCCGCCGCTGGGCCGCCCGGATCTCACCCTGCTTCCCACGCTTGACCCTGGTACAGCGACCCAGCCGCCCGCCGTCCAGAGGTCCCGCCGCTGCCTCCCTGCGGCCCCGCCCACCACCAGCCCATTGGCCGCCCCGCTCCCGCCACCCAGCTGACCCGCCTCCCGGCTCCTTACTTAAGGGGTCCGCGGGGTCAGCTAGGGAGTGACCACTGCGCCTTTAACGAGGCCGGGTCACCCCCTTTGCTTCCCACGCCTGCCGCTGCCGCTGCCTGCCTCCTGTTGCTGTTGAGCGACCCAGCCGCCGCTGGGCCACCCGGACCTCCCCTCCTGTTTTTCACGCCTGCCGCTGCTTGCCTCCTGCTGCAGTTGAGCGACCTAGCCGCCGCTGGGCCGCCCGGATCTCCCCCTGCTTCCCACGCTTGACCCTGGTACAGCGACCCAGCCGCCCGCCGTCCAGAGGTCCCGCCGCTGCCTCCCTGCGGCCCCGCCCACCACCAGCCCATTGGCCGCCCCGCTCCCGCCACCCAGCTGACCCGCCTCCCGGCTCCTTACTTAAGGGGTCCACGGGGTCAGCTAGGGAGTGACCACTGCGCCTTTAACGAGGCCGGGTCACCCCCTTTGCTTCCCACGCCTGCCTCTGCCGCTGCCTGCCTCCTGCTGCAGTTGAGCGACCCAGCCGCCGCTGGGCCGCCCGGATCTCCCCCTGCTTCCCACGCTTGACCCTGGTACAGCGACCCAGCCGCCCGCCGTCCAGAGGTCCCACCGCTGCCTCCCTGGGGCCCCGCCCACCACCAGCCCATTGGCCGCCACCCAGCTGACCCGCCTCCCGGCTCCTTACTTAAGGGGTCCGCGGGGTCAGCTAGGGAGTGACCACTGCGCCTTTAACGAGGCCGGGTCACCCCCTTTGCTTCCCACGCCTGCCGCTGCCTGCCTCCTGTTGCTGTTGAGCGACCCAGCCGCCGCTGGGCCGCCCGGACCTCCCCTCCTGTTTTTCACGCCTGCCGCTGGCTGCCTCCTGCTGCAGTTGAGGGACCCAGCCGCCGCTGGGCCGCCCGGATCTCCCCCTGCTTCCCACGCTTGACCCTGGTACAGCGACCCAGCCGCCCGCCGTCCAGAGGTCCCGCCCACCACCAGCCCATTGGCCGCCCTGCTACCCAGCTGACCCGCGTCCCTACTTATGACGCCCCTAGAGCGACCGCGCAGCGGACGCGCGCAGCGGACGCGCGCAGCGGGAGCACCGATTGAGCGCCGAAGGTGCGCCAAAGGTAAGCCCGTCTGCGCCTGGACCGCGCCCAGTGCCAGGACCCCTGGCCCCCGCAGACACCAGCCCACCCGCCGGACCTACAACACCACCGAACTCAACGCACTCAACACCGGCCGGATCCCTGGATGCTACCGAGCAACCCCGAGACGCACCCACGGACCCTTCAGCTGCCACTCCTGCAAGTTCACCTGCATCCGGACCTGCACTGCACCCACCAAGCCGAACACCAGCAGCAACCACCTCAAGTGCATCCTGCTCAACACCCGCTCCGTCCACAGACACGCCGTGAGCTTTGGAACCTCCTCGACACAACATCACCAGACGTCGCCTTCCTCACAGAAACCTGGATGAACGCCTCCTCTGCGCCCGACATCGCCATCGCCATCCCAGACGGTTACAAGATCACCCGGAGGGGCCGCGGCAACCAGACCGGAGGAGGCATCGCCATCATCCACAGGAACACCATCCGCATCACGACCAACACCGACGACACCCTGACAACCGCCGAACACCTGCACTTCCAGATCAACACAGACCCCAAGACGACCCTCAGAGGCACCCTCATCTACAGACCTCCGGGACCACGCACACAATTCAGCGAAGACTACGCCGACTTCATCAGCCCGCACGCCCTCCCCTCCGCAGACTACATCCTCCTCGGCGACCTCAACTTCCACCTGGAGAACAACAACGACCGCAACACCACCACCCTGATGGACAACCTCGCCAACCTCGGTCTCAAGCAGCTGGTGACCACCCCCACCCACTACGCCGGACACACACTCGACCCCGTCTTCTCATCCAGCAAGGACATCGTCTTCAGCCACGCCACCGGACTCCACTGGACGGACCACAGCTGCGTCCACTTCAGCTTCAGAAGAACCACGATCCACCACCACCAGCAACAGGCTGCACGAAGAAGCTGGAACAAGATCACAGCCGAACAGCTCGCCGCATCCCTGAGCCAGCACCCTCCCACCAGCTCTGTGAACCCCAGCCAGGCCGCCGACAACCTCACGAAGTGGATCAGCAACTGCGCAGACGACCTCGCCCCACTGAGGACCCCGCCCAGCAGACCCGGCAGCAAGAAGGCCCCATGGTTCACCAACGAACTCAAGAGCTCCAAGAAGAACTGCCGAGCCCTCGAGAGAGCCTGGCGAAGAGACCCAACACCAGACAACATGACCACCCTCAAGCTCGCCACCCGGAAGCACCATCAACTGATCCACGCCACCAAGAAAACAGCATTCAAGGAACGGCTGGACAACAACGCTCACAACAGCAAGGAACTCTTCAACATCGTGAAAGAGCTCTCCAACCCCAACGCCGGAAACAACGACATCACCCCATCGCAAGACCGCTGCAACTCCCTCGCCTCCTACTTCCACAACAAGATCGCTGACATACACAACAGCTTCAGCACACAACCAACGCTCCCCAGGCCCGCACCAACGCCCCCCACCACCACCCTCAGCGCCTGGACTCCGATCAACACCGAAGACACCATCCGCACGATGAACTCCATCCACTCCGGATCTCCCACCGACCCATGCCCTCACCACGTCTTCAACAAGGCCGACGCTGTCATCGCACCCCACCTGCGGGACATCATCAACACCTCCTTCGACACCGCCACCTTCCCGGAGAGCTGGAAGCACGCCGAACTCAGCGCTCTATTGAAGAAACCAACAGCGGACCCCACCGAACTCAAAAACTACCGCCAAATCTCGCTCCTCCCGTTTCCAGCCAAAGTCATCGAGAAGACCATCAACAAGCAACTGGCAGCCTTCCTCGAGACGAATGGATCCCTCGACCCCTCACAGTCGGGCTTCCGGGCCAACCACAGCACCGAGGCCGCCCTCATCGCAGCCACCGACGACATCCGAGCCCTGCTTGACAACGGAGAAACAGCGGCCCTCATCCTCCTGGACCTCTCCGCGGCATTCGACACTGTCTGCCACCGCACCCTTGTGCAGCGCCTCAGCAACGTCGGAATCCAGGAGAAAGCTCTGGAGTGGATCATCTCCTTCCTCGCTGGAAGGACACAGAGAGTCCGCCTTCCGCCGTTCAGATCAGAAGCCACCGAAGTCATCTGCGGCGTTCCTCAAGGCTCCTCGCTCAGCCCCACCCTCTTCAATGTCTACATGAGCCCTCTTGCAACCATCGCACGCCAACACAACCTCAACATCATCTCCTACGCCGACGACACCCAGCTGATCCTCTCCCTTACCAACGACCCCGCCACCGCCAGATCCAACCTACACGAAGGGATGAAAGACGTAGCCGAGTGGATGATGACCAGCCGCCTGAAACTGAACTCAGACAAGACGGAAGTCCTCATCCTGGGCTCCTCGCCCTCCGCCTGGGACGACTCCTGGTGGCCCCCCGCCCTGGGCACCGCACCCAAACCAACAGACCACGCACGCAACCTGGGCTTCATCCTGGACTCCTCCCTCTCCATGACCAGACAAGTCAACGCCGTCTCCTCGTCTTGCTTCAACATCCTGCGCATGCTACGCAAGATTTTCCGGTGGATCCCCACCGAGACCAGGAAGACGGTCACCCAGGCCCTCGTCACCAGCCGTCTGGACTACGGCAACGCCCTCTATGCCGGAACAACCGCCAAGCTCCAGAAGAGACTCCAGCGAATCCAGAACGCCTCAGCGAGACTCATCCTCGACATCCCCCGACACAGCCGCATCTCCGGACACCTGAGAGACCTGCACTGGCTCCCAGTCAACAAGAGAATCACCTTCCGGCTCCTCACCCACGCACACAAAGCCCTACACAACCTAGGCCCGAGCTACCTCAACAGCCGCCTCAACTTCTACGCTCCCACACGCCAGCTCCATTCGACCAGCCACGCCCTCGCCGCCGTCCCCCTCATCCGAAGAGCCACAACAGGAGGAAGATCCTTCTCCTACCTGGCTGCCAAGACCTGGAACTCCCTCCCGACCCACCTCCGCCTGACCCAGGACCACTTTGCCTTCAGGAAGCAGCTCAAGACCTGGCTGTTCGAGCAGTAGCGGACCCCCCCTCCCAAAGCGCCTTGAGACCCTCCGGGTGAGTAGTGCGCTATATAAATGCGATGATTGATTGATTGATTTATGGTAGGTTGCAGGAGCCAAAAACACAGGTGGCAACAAAAAGGACACATAGCAAGTTCCTGACCATCCAATGGGTTGATTGATGGTAGTATCTTTTATTTCTGCAGATGAAGTAAGTATGGTGTGAGGACATAAAACTACTGTTGTTAACCCCAGTAATGTACCAGGGTACATTTGCTCTTCACCACAGGAATTCTTCCAACACTGTTCACATACAAGCCTGCTCGACCTCTAGTAACAGCTATAACAGGACATCCATTACCCTTAGATGTTCGGGTGTTTGTGAAAACATAGGGCATAGAAGAGTATCCCCGGCGATACTCCTCCATTTCCCATATAGTTCTTTTAGCCTGTGGATATCCTTCCTCATCAGGATAGCACACTTTATTAATATAAAAATTCAGTCTCCCTACACCAACATCAGTAATATTAGCAACCTCAGAAGCCTACAGCAATGTGAACCAGGCTTGACAAGAACCGTTGTGTGTGAATGGGAGAGGAATAAAAGGTGTTTTCCCCTTTTCTGATGAGCTGGCATCATTTCACACACCCAACAGCTGGTGATGTTCATAGCATTGTGGGTGTGGTGCAACATCTGAATGAACATATTATTGAGGTAGGACAATCTACGCTGCTGCTCATGATAGGGAAGGGAGAAATAATGTTGCTAAATTGGGCCGGAGTAGTGGCATTCAGCGTTTGTCGAACAGGAGCCACTTCCTCTGCAACCCAAGCTATTACTGCCATAATAATCACAATGAAAGTAAACCCAGCAATGAATGTAGTCTTCTTGTCTCAGATTCTCGCAGCAGTCGATGTCTTTTCCATAGGCATGTTTATCTCAACGTTGAAATAACAAAGCAGATGGAGCTCTAAAGTCCTGGGCAGCTGTTGGTTTCTTTACTGAGAGCTGATACGGGTGTCACTAAGAAAAAGACCTCCCAGCCCCTCGCCAGCTCAGTCTTTCCCTAACCCAGGACGGTTGCTCAACCAGTCTTTTTCTGCAATGCACTCTCTCTCCGGGGTCGCAGCTGATATCGAGATGCACCAGGGATCCTGTGGTCCCGGAAGATTTCCTCAGGTTTTTCAGGTGATATGGCTTGGTCTCTCTCTCTGTGTCCAGGATATCTCGATGGTCGGTAGTGCAGCGGGCTCCACCAGGGCTGATGGCACTCTTTTGCAGTGCGTGGAGTGCAGTTCTGGTCGCCAGAAGCACCTGTTTAGGGCCGCGCCACCTCGGTTCCAGGCTATTCGACCTCTGGAAAACTTTAACCATTACTTGGTTGCTGGGTCGTAGATCATGGCCATCACCCTGCGACCTGTCAGGAAGAGATTCTCGAACCTGTTGATGAATAGAAAGCAAGCTGTCAGTCAACTGAGACAGATAGTCACTCATCAAGACACAGGGTACATCTTGTATAGGGTGTGGCTTAGGAATCCCCCAAATGTTCATGGGCCTTCAAAATACCACCTCATACGGTGTAAGGCCAGATCAGGGATGTGGAAGCCTGTATTTTAGCCAACTTAAGCTTGATGGTGGAATAGTACCGTTCCACTAACCCTGCTGATTGTGGGTGGAAAGCAGCATAGAACTTCTGCTCAATTCCCAATCCTTTCAAGACATAATCAATAACTTGCCCAATGAAATGTGGTCCGTTGTCACTCCACAAGAGTCGGCAAACGCCGAATTTGGGGAAGAACTCCTTTAGAAGCACCTTTGCTGTAGTAAGAGCTGTATTATCTTTCGTAGGGCACGCTTCTATCTACTTACTGAAGGCACATACCAGTTCAGTTCAAACGTCTTTATTTCGGTTTTTTATACCATTAAAGACTTCATAAACAATACATACAATATTCTTAAAATACAGAGCAGTTAAGAAATCCTCAATGTTCATTAAACATCATCAGTACATTAAACATTAAAACTTGATTAAATATACTTTAAAGACGTACAGAAATACATTCGTATAAAAAGTAAAAAGTATCTTCCAGTTATGTAACTGATAGGTGCCTAGCTCTGATAACCCATGCCCATCCTAAGATTTTGCCACACCTATGGACAAGCATTCGGAGGTATTGGATCTTAAGGTCCAGAGTGCTTCCGTGCGCCCCCTTGTCTTTATCCTTTTGCAAATGGGTTTAAGCCATTTGTGTCGGGGAGCTATGTATGCTGGACAGGCAAAGAAAATATGATCTATAGATTCTTTTTGATCATTACACCAAGGGCAATATTCGGTTAGATTTCCACGCCATTTGTGTGTGTATGACCTAACTGGTAATGAGCCAATCCTAAACTGGTGGTAGTTTTCTGTCCAGGCCTTTAGTGATGTTATCCCAATAGGACTCTAAACAGAAATCTACCTTATGGCTCAAGAACAATCCGGTCAGGGTTGCAGATTGTGATGACTTGACATGTTGTTCTTTTACAGTCGCACAATACAATAGTTTAAATTCTTGTTTTGATGGAAAAACATTGTTTCCCGGATCGGACCACTGCAAACTTAAGCCCATATTTTGTAGTGTGAACTTCACTACCCGAAACCATGGGAGGTTACCAGACCCCAGGATTGATCTTATATCCAAGATTTCATTAGCGAATAAGATCAATTCTGGTGTGGTCCAGATACGTCGCCACAGAGCTACCATCCTATAGCATGCTAGATCTTTAATAGAATGACAGCCAAGTCCAAAAGAAGCGGTAATATCGGGGTGGATTGTGGGAGACTAACCAAGCTCCGCAAAAACTTGTTTTGTATTTTGTCCAAAGGAGCAAGGTCCACATATCCCCATAGATCTGCACCGTAGAGAATTGCGGATTTAATTTTTGCATTATATATTTTTATTGCTGGAGATATCCTTTTGGTATGTGAGCAACGTTGCTCCTTAACCATACACCCCGTTAAACGGGCAGATTTCAGGCATAAGGCTTCAATCTGTGGCTTCCACCGCAACCTATAATCTAAAACCACACCCAGATAAGTCATGACATTCACCTGTTCAAGGTCAATGCCATTCATACTGACATGGCTACTTTGTGGCTTATTTTTTGTTAACACCATGAATTTTGTTTTTGAGACGTTAATCTCTAAATCATTAATTTTACAGAAATCCATGAACTTATTTATGGCAGACTGTAACCTCTTCTGAGTTTTTGCCCGGATCAACGTGTCATCCGCAAAAATAAGCAGAGGGAATTTCCTGCCTCCTAAACCTGGGGCATCTGTAGGAGTGCCTTCAAGATACTGCACTACTTGATTTATAAATAGTAGGAATAAGGTGGGAGCAAGCACACAACCCTGCCTTACTCCGCGGGTAACCGGAAAGGGCTCGGTCACCTGGCACTGCCTGCCCCATCTTACTCTGGCAAAGTTGTTCTCATGCAGTCGAACAATTAGTTCCAGGAGATCTGGTGGCATACCCATTTTTCCCAATGCAACCCACATCTTCTTTCTCGGTACGAGATCAAATAGCGATTTGAGGTCCACAAACGCTGCGTAGATGGTCCCCCCTCCTAAAAACACAACCTTCCAGTAGATCATAATAAATCTTAGCACTTGATCGATAGTACTCATGCATGACCTGAAGCCCGCTTGCATTGGAGATATGTTGACCGTGCTCATCCAAGCCTGTGTTCTTGCCAGAACCATTCTTGCTATGACCTTCTGCAGGGCATCTATAAGACTGATAGGGCGGTAGTTCCCTGGTAGTGATCAATCACCTTTTTTGAAGACCGGTAAGATCTCCGCCCCTCTCCATGAATCTGGAACCCTGGCCCCATTAGCAATGGCATTAGCTAAGATCGTAATATATTGTACCCAATTATGCTGGTCATATTTGAAAAGATCTGCCGGGATACAATCCATTCCAGGGGCTTTGCCCGCTTGGACCAATGTTAATGCATTCTCAGCCTCTTTAATGTCAAACGCTACTAACAAACAATGCGTTGGGGGCAAGGTTGACCGAGCTATCTGAGCGTCTCTTGGTGCCTCATTCGGACCACAAAACTGTGATGCATAGTGGGCCACCCAATCCTCTGCCGAGACATGATTAGATGGTATTTGTGAATCCTGGGTCCCTCCCCATTTCAAAACTTCCCAAAATTTTATCTGATTTGAAGACAAGCAGGCCTCATACAAGTCCTGCCAACGACGATCATCCTACGATTGCTTTGCTTTCCTTTGGACTTTTTTATAATTTGTCCTTTCTGCTCTAATATCACATACCACTACTAGGACATACTTTAAGTTGTTACAGCGTTCAAGCTGGATGTAATATATTGCAGAACCTCAAAAGTTGCGGTTGGTGTGGCAAATCCTCCTGTTGGAGTTCGTGTTCCATTTCCAGGATTATACTGGAGACAAATCTGAGAAGTCTGGACTATTTTTTTTAGCTGTTCTGGCAATTTCTGGATGATCCCACACTTGCATAAGTAGCTTTGGTATTGAGGATGCTCCTACATGTGCCGGCCCATGTGCCATGTGAATCATAGGGTGTAAGTAGGCTGCGGTCCAGCTCCATTTAGTCATATCTTTATTTCTCCAGCCCTCATCATCCATTGTTCCCTCCTTAGACCATTGGTCTAATCTTCAGCAGAGGCAGATCGCTGCATGTCAAGCACTTCTTGCCTGGCATCATGCCAACGATCAGCCTGTGACTTCACCACGTACATAGATGTAGTGCTTCGCTGCATTGCAGTCTCGCGGGCTGTGTGATCTGCGAATGTATTGCTCTGTCCTTTTTTATCGGTCACTTTCTTGTGTGCACTACACTTAAGAATCGCTATTTTCTTAGGGTATGTCAAAGCAGTAACGAGATTATGCACTAATTCTCCATGCACTATGTGTGTCCCATGTGATGTAAGAAAGCCTCTTTCCTTCCAGAGTAGCCCAAAATCATGAGCCACTCCAAAGGTGTATTGGCTGTCGGTGTAGATGTTGACAGACAAGTCAGTACTAAGTTCACACTCCCTTGTTAATGCTATCAACTCAGCTGCCTGAGCAGACTTCTATGGGATGCGAGCTGTCTCAACTACAGTCTGAAGTGTTGTAATTGCATATGCAGCTGATGTCGTGCCATCTGGCAGTTTCAAACAGGATCCATCAACCCATAATTCCCCATCAACATTTGAAAGGGGCGTATCTTGCAGGTCAACACAACCCTTTGTCTGTTCCTCAGTAAGGAATATACAGTCATGAGACTCCTGTTACTGGGACTGAGTAGCTGGGTATGGCAATAAGGTAGCCGGATTAAGAGTCTAACATCTTTTCAAGGTGAAATGAGGGGCCAAAAGTGCTGCGTTTTGGTTTGGTTTAAAAGGGCATCAACTGCATGGGGTTCTAACACATGCAAGCTATGTGACAAAACTATCCCCTCACTCTGACGTATGGACACAGTTGCCGCAGAGCGGGAAAAACAAAGGCACCGCACGAGCGACTGGATCAAGGACAGCTAAAAAATATGCACAAGGACGATGTTTATCACCGTGTGTATGAGTTAAAACTGAGAGAGCACAACAGTCCCTCTCGTGTACATATAGTGTGAAGGCCTTGGTGTAGTTTGGAGTGCCTAATACTGGTGCAGAACATAGAGCTTGACGCAACTGTTGGAAAGCATTCTGGCATTCAGTAGTCCATGGGAGGGGCATTGGCGTGTCTTTAGTCAAAAGGGCCAACAAAGGTTTAACAATATGTTAAAAGCTAGGAATCCACTGCCTACAGAAAGAAGTAAGGCCAATCAACGCCCGAACCTCCTTCTGAGTATCGGGCACAGGCGTGTCTAAAATAGCTTGAATGCGGTCTGGTGTGAGTGCACGTCCCTCCTTAGACAGGAGGTGACCTAAATAGGTAACCTGCTGTTTACAATATTGCAATTTCCTCCTAGAAACCTTGTGATGGTGAGATGCATTAAAGGAAAGCAATGACAGTGTTCCTTCTTCACACTGCAGCCAACAAGATGTCATCGGGTATATTGTATGAGAGCCACCCTTTTGGGTACAGGGAAAGAATCAAGCTGTCTTTTCAATGCCTGGCTATTAATGCTAGGACTCTCTGTATACCCCTGTGGAGCTCTACAAAATCTGAATTGAATGATCGAGTATTCAAAGTGAAGCCGAACAAATAACGGCTGTCAGGATGAATAGGTATTGAGAAGAAAGTGTTCTTCAAATCAATCACACTGAATGTAGTGGCAGTCGGGGGAACCATAGTAAGAAGTGTTGTGATGTCAGAGACTACTGGATATTGGAGCACTACAATCTTGTTAACCTCTCACAAGTCAATAATAAACCTGTATATTTTAGTATCAGTGTCTTTTTTTTTAAATTGGAAGGATAGGATTATTGCAGATGTTGTAAAGGACTTATTCCATGACCCCCACTCCAATCAGATCTTGAACAATACGTATTAGTGCCTCTTCACCTTCTCGAGATATTTTATATTGAGGGAGTCGTGGTAATGAAGCACCTTCCTTTACTTGAATGTGAACTGGCAGGATAACCATTTGTCCCACATCAGTACCTGACGTAGCCCACAAGGTACCAGGTAGTGAAGCCAAAGCAGTATCTTCTTTAAGAAGACAAGCCTTTCAGCCATAGGATAGTTGTCATTTAAAATAACACGCACGCCTTCTGTGCAACAGCGTATCGTAGCACGAAAGTGTTTGAGCATATCGAGACCCGCAATATTATCCGGTGTGTTAGGGGAAAGCAAGAATGGACATGCAACAGTGAATTTATCAACATGAAATGCAAGTGCCTGTGACAGTGGGCTAAGGGAAGGTGTCCCATCGAATCCTTTCGATGTTATTGTTAAGCGAGACAGGGGAGCCCCAGGAACCAATTGTTTAGACAGGGCACTACGAGTAGCTCCTGTGTCAACCAAAAATCGATCAGTAGAACCCAAAATGTTTGCATTAACATAGGGACCCTTCTGATCTACTGGGACTTCAACTGGTTCCTTAGCCCATCCTTGGCATTCCCATGCATAACTAGAATCCTTCAAATCATCGGTCGAATAATCAGTCATTTGATATTGATTACGTCTGTCAAAAGTATTAAGAAGAATTTTGAGTATGTTCTTCTGCCTCAAACCTAGAACGATTATCCATTCCTCCCCTATTTCCTGAGTTCCCTGGGCGGCTCCTCATTTGTCCTCTACCACGCATCAGCAACAGTGGGCACTCAGAGCGCCTATGTCCTATCTCCTTACAATAAGCACACTGATCAGAAGACAAAGTAGCTCGAGGGAAAGAGGGTGCACTAAGTCGATACATTGCACTCCCACCTCTACCACCACCCCTTTAAGATGAACCATGAACCTGAGCTAACATCACCTTTGTTTTTAAATCCTTTCTAATCCTCCTTGCCTTTATCTTCCAATTCCTGACGTTCATCATACTGAGCCATAGTCAAAAGGGAAACTGGGGAAGACATAGTCCATGAACTCTCGCTGGCCTTTAGGCAACTAGCTATTCCTGGCAACATGTTCCTGACAAATTTGTCAACGAACAGATGCTTGCCCGTGTCATCTGTCAATGACTGCCCACTAAAGTCATGAAATGTCTCCTCAAAACGTGTAAAGAAATCAGAAACTGACTCATCCACCTTTTGCTTGCAGGATGCTAACATAGTCCAATCTATCTTTTTAGGAGGTATAAGGGTTTTTATCTTAATTATGAAAGCCTTTGGGAGGTCTAATATCTTTTTTTGTGGTTGCTGCGTGGGTGGCCTTTCTGCATCTTTTCTCTCTATTTCTGTCCGAATATCTCAAAAAGTTGTCTGATCATCTATTTTCCGAATTAATATCCACATATCAGGGGGTAAGATAAGCCCCAAAAAATGTCAATATCAGGCAAAGTCATAGTGCAAGAACTAATTGTCCCTTCAACTTCCTCCTAAAAAGCAGCCAGATTTTTTCACGGTCAGGCAAAGCAGCTTTAAGCGCCATGACATCTGCTCTACTCCAAGGAGTATAAACCCAATTGTTAACAAAATATCCCTTCGCATCAATGGAATCTTTATTGTCACTTATTCCCGCACCCCTAGGAGGGACATATAAAGGGGCAGCTTCACGCATTGGTTTCCCATGAACTACAATAGCTTTATCTGTCCCTGGATCTTCCTCCTGCGCACGGGGCCTGAGCTGCTTGTTCAGCTGCAGCAGCTGCCTTTTTCTCCTCTCGGAAACAGAACGCATCAGTTCGTAGTTTAACCACACATCTAATTAAATCAGCCACCTGGGAAGGGAGAAAAGACAGTCACTGTTGTTTATGATCAGTTTTTATATCAACAGGCTCTAAGTCTGTGGAATGTTTCCTAAAATTTGCAATTACTTCTCCAGTAAACAACTCCGTAAAATATAACTGCTCTGACTCTGGCCTTGCTGAACATTTGCAATAAGGTTTGGAGCAGAGGTATCACCACAAACTGCTTTACGAGCAGCAGATCTGAGAGAGGCCGCATGGTCAGCGGTCAAAATTAAACGAGTGTGTCGTTTAGGGTCAAACTCTGACCCTTTCTGACCTGGGAAATATTTGTCATCACCAGAATCATCCTCGGGGGCAGAGGGAAAAGTATATGGTGGCGGAGATCGATCTAACAAAATTGAATCACCCTGTGGTTTATTAAGTAGAGGATAGAGAGGACGCCGGACAGGGTATTGGCCATTTACCTGTAGACGGTGCTCCCTATCCTCTTTCTCTTTTATTTCCTTAATTTCTTAATTTTTCATTTCTTGCGCTTTCAGACAGATATTTTTGCTCTGTTCTGTGTCTGCTAAAGCTTGCTCTTTCCTCACTCTCTCATGTGCTTCTTTCAACCACATTCGTACACAGGCAAACATATCTGGTCTACTTTTGCGCCTAAACACACATTGTTCCACATACTGAACTTTTCTAAGATTGAATGACCCATTTATTGGCCATTGTAAATCAGGATCCTTTCTTGTATATTTATTCCATAATGCAATATACATTATGGAAGAAATACAATTTTTAATGTACATATACCTATTTGGTGTCCCCTCGGGTGCAGCCTGCTGATTTGGTTCTAAATCCATATTGGTACCTCCAAGAAAGCAACACAAGTCAAAAATATTATAGTATACACTTGTGACAAGTGCATGAAACTACTGGCTTGGCTCGAACGCCGGGATAGGGAGAGATCCTGGGTGGCGGGGTGAAGGACGAATCGGGATCCTTGGTATCTACCGGCATTTGTATAGCGGAGGCTTTTGCGGCAAACTATGAGAAAATCTACACGCCGGTGTGCACTAGGACAGAGCAGGACTGTGAGGAGTTCCTTCGGAACTTCGCGTTGCCCACACTGTCTCAGGAACAGTCAGACCGTCTGGAAGCTGTGACTTCACGGGGGAGGAACTAGGCGAAGCCTTTAACTCCCTTCAGGCGGGAAAGCGCAGGGTCCCAATGGGCTCCCAGTGGAAATATATAAGTTACAGGCCAATGTGGTCATCGACCCCCTGGGGCGGATGTTCCTTGAGGCTCGGGATGTGGGGACGCTTCCGCCGGATCAGCGAGAAGCAATGATCGTGGTCATCCATGAGGCTGGGAAGCCGGCTGACCAGTGTTCGTCTTATCGACCTATCTCGCTGCTCAACGTGGAGGCCAAGGTATTGGCAAATCCTTGGCGACGAGATTGCTTTTGGTTTTGCCGGACCTGATCCACGTTGACCAGTCTGGTTTCATGCCCCGCAGGAGCACTCGGCACAATTTGAGATGGTTATACGGGGTCCTATACATGACTGAGGATGTGGGCAGCACTCAAACGGCCTTGATGGCGCTGGACGCCTCAATGGCCTTTGATAGCATTGAGTGGCCATACTTATTCCAGGTCCTCCAGAGGCTGGGCTTCGGCCGGTTTTCTGCAGCTGGGGGCGCCTGCTGTATGAACAGCCGGTGGCGAGGGTGAATGGGGCGATGTCCCGAGTAATTTCCCTGCGCAGGGGTACCAGACAAGGGTTCCTCCTGTCCCCTCTCTGCCCTGGCCCTCATGCCACTGGCGCATTGGATTCGGAGGGACAGGTCTTTTTAAGGCCTGGCACTTAATGACGAGTGGGAGAAGCGTATATCATTATACACAGACGACATCGTCCTCTATATGGCCAGACCTTACCACTCAATAGCGCAGGCACTCCAGCTCTTCAAATTGGTCGGCAGCTACTCTGGCTATAAGATTAATTGGGCCAAATCTCTCATCTATCCCATCTCGGGTCCTCCTCCAAGGATCCCGAGGAGCTGCTCGGCCTCGATAGTGGTGGGCGGATTCACATACCTGGGGGTGTACGTCACCAGGAACAGGGCGGACTTCTTCTCCCAAAATCTAGAGCCCCATCTGGCGCGGCTGGCGTCGGATGTGACCCACTGGCGGTCTTGGCATCTCACCCTGATGGGACAGGCCGCGCTATTTAAGATGTTAGCACTGCCGCGACTCCTATACATCCTACAAAATACGCCATACTCGGTTCCGAGCGGGATGTTTAGGCACATATCCCAAGCTGTGCAAACATTACTATGGGAGGGTGGGAACCCGAGGATCGCGATGCGTAAGCTCACAAGAGGGGTATACCACGGGGGGCTGGCCCTCCCGGACGTCCAATTATACTACTGGGCTTCCCAACTGCAAGTGATCAACGATTGGGTCTATGCGCCGACCTCGGGGCCAGCGTACCGAATGGATAGATATGCGATGCCGGGTGGTAACTATGAGCCGCTTCATTACTCGCGAAGGCTGCGTGGGGAGCTGCCCTCGCACGCGGGGGTCGTGCTCCAATGCTGGCTGGAGGCCAATAAATTCCTGGGGTGGACAGGCACCTTAACGGGCAGGACCCCTCTATGGCTCGGAGACCAGCTAGCGGAGGTGAGGAGGCTGACAGGCTTTAAGGGGTGGAAATTAATTGGGTTTGAGTACCTGGATGATGTATGGAAAGGGAATGCCCCTAGATCCTTTGACTACCTACAATGAGAATACCAGCTGCAAGACTCTCATTACTACCACTACCTACGCCTCACACATGCCCTGCGCTCCCACATACACTCCGACCCTTCGATCCCAGAATATTCTCCCATGAAAGACAGGCTCCTCCTTGATCACATCTACCATCTGCCAAAAGCTCATAAACAACATACCTCACCCTCTCGTGTCTCTTCGGTCGAGATGGGTGAGAGATATTGGAGAACTAGAGGAAGAGGATTGGCAGGAGGCCCTGCAAAGTCCCTGTGAAATTGCAATTCAGACCAGGTTCCGCCTCGTTCAATGAAAGATTTTGCATCGGGTGTATTACCCGTGTGCACACCTGTTCTCGTGGGGCAAGAGCCTGTCCCCGCTGTGTGTGAGGGGTTGTCAGGGAGCAGGGACATTTTACAATATTCTCTGGGAATGCCCGAACATAGTGCCCTTCTGGACTAAAGTGGTACACACAATGGCAACAGTGGTGGGGTCGCCGGTCCCTGTGGAGCCTAGGTGGCTTTTACTTATGATTAAAGGGCCCACGGGCTGGTCCAGGTATAATGAGATTTGGCTGGCCATAACAGCCGGGGTGGCGAAACGCAACATCGCCAGTTGCTGGGTGGCGCAGGCGCCCCTGCAATGGGACCAACGGCTGCGAGATCTGGACTGGTGTCAGAAGGCTGAGGAAACGATATACAAGTCCAGGGGATGCATAAAGAAGTGGAAGAGGATATGGGGGCCTTGGCGGACGTACCGGGCCGGGTAGGGAGGGGGAGGGGGAGTAAGTGTAACCCAGCCCGTGTACTGTCAAGCTTGCCTGTGATTGTACCATGTAATGTTGATATCCTTCATGTCTTTTGATCACGCTGTACGATGAATATGAACATGAGCAATGTTAATAAAAAGAGTTACAAAAAATATATATTATAGTATATATAATATTATAACAAAGTAGTACTTAACGCAAATATTGTACCGTTCAAGAATTCACAATTTAGAGAAAAATCTCCACATTGCCTGCCTATATAAAATGCAATTTATATATACCCAAATCAAACCAGAATCTTTGGCCAAACAAATCAAGAAGTGTTGCATCCAATTACCTTACCAAACAAAAGTCTCCAGCCTCCAACTGCCAAGTTCTGAATCGACCAAGTGGTCAATGTAAGACGAACGCCAAAAGGGATCTCAGTTGGAGACCGGCGCCACCTGGAGGGTAAGATCGGGAAAAACGGAAAAGCACTTCGGCCTGCAAAGACAAGGGTCTCCTCATGCAGTGTACATCCTTAGCGAGATTCCAAACCTCCTTCAAGACCAGGCATCAGGCATCCGAGTCGCCGATGAGCCCCACGTAACGGGCGTCAGTTTGTGGGGGTGAGCCTTTTCAGGGGCCCACTGGTGCAGGGGTTCGCCCTTTTGCGCACTGGTCCTTTAGACTGACAAAGTAGAGATTGGCACGGAACCTGTATTATTAAACAGATAGTTTATTAGGACTCATGAGTGGAACTACATCGATACATAACCCTCAGGCAACGTATGAGGCAGCACATGGAGTAAAGAAACCATGGTGCTTATATACACCTTTTACTGCAGTGTAAGCATGGAATTTCAAAAAGAGGCAGTACAAGTGTACACACAAATAACTAGTTACATATAAGGATACATGTGAATCGCTTAGTCAATAGAGTGGGAGGAGTTACAATAGTCTGACATTAGTTAAAATAGCCTGACAGTTAAGTGTGTAACAGGTGCATCCTAGCAGTAAAGGCCTCACTGAGCATGTGCAGTGCTCTGGCTCAGTGCTAAAAGAGTTAACTATAGATGGTGACTCAGGCGAAATAGAGAAGCAGGCCACAGCGAAGACGGGGAAGCACATGGCAAATACATGGCTAACTAAAATGGATGCCACAAACAAAATGGATTCAGCTCATGCTAACAGTGATCCCTACCAAGTTTCCACAGCCAATTAAGGGTCAATAGAGTCAACAAGGGCTGTTCTTATTGGAACATGACCAAGGATTATTTGGATATGTCTGGCTGTTATCTGGGGTGGCATGGTGGGCAAAGCACAAAGGACCGGGATGCAGGAAGCACATGGCAAATACATAGCTAACTAAAATGGATGCCACAAACAAAATGGACTCAGCTCATGCTAACAGTGATCCCTGCCAAGTTTCCACAGCCAATTAAGGGTCAATAGAGTCCACAAGGGCTGTTCTTATTGGAACATGACCAAGGATTATTTGGATATGTCTGGGTGTGGCAAAGCACAAAGGACCGGGATGCGGCCCTAGTAATTACTGGATGAGATGAGTTCAAGCATCCATCCATCAATTTTTTTGTTTACTTCAGCGCGATGCCTAGTCTTGACGGTTATGCCAAGGTGTGGGTCCCATGCCCCTTGTGCCACTGAAACCAAGCTACACTGACTGAAGAACCCCAACGAGGTCAAAACCGGTCTTGGACTACTTGTGTTTCTGGTTCAGAGAGGACCTTGCCTGACAGTTCCTGTTGCACTGTTCCTCTATGAGCAAGATCAAGGCAGATTATCATATGGCTGAGTCGAATTTGAGGTGGTAGAGTGTGCAGAAAAATGATGGCTTGGGATGCGGCCTTGAGTTACCAGTGGCTAGGATTTATTCAAGCTTCCACCCATCACTTTTACTTTTGTGGTCGTTACCAGGGCATTAAAACAGGAGTGTTCTAAGGGGGAGTGGCAAGAGATAGAGGGGTTATTTTTTACTTAGACAAAGCTATACGTTTTTCGTTCTTTTCAACTCTGCAAAATCCGATAAACTTTAAAAAAAATGTCATGAGTGATTGAAAATACACTGATAAAGCGGGTACAGCTGTTCCCAAAGGGATCGTCCAGACGAGAAGCCAAAACAGTATCCGCTATTTAATTACATCTCTCGGAACAGAACAGTCTTTAAACATTTTTTTTTTAATCAATCCAATTTTTGTCTCCTCTAATTGCATTAGCAAAATATTCCAGACCCCGGGTGTCCATATCGAAAAAGATCTGCCACCTAGTCTTGCTTTGATTAAAAAGATATGTCACCGAGGGTGAATTGAGTTAAGAACATAAGAAGCCTTGGTACTGCGCGGGTTCAGATGCTCCTAAGCTCGACCCTTACACAACCCAGCCAGCTTCCGAGTCCCCAGTTGTGCTCCTAGTCCGCCTCAAAAGCAAGAGTATTGTTCTGCATTCCTATGCAGAGACTTTGTGCTGATTCCTAATATCCGACTACTAACCTTCCACGCTGCATGTGTGCTTCACATTTTCAAGGGCCAGAGCCATTGTTTACAAGGATACTCTCGTTGTCAGTTCTATCAGCTGGTTATGGCAAACGTATAGAGGAATGGGGGCTTGATGCTGCTAGTATGAGCCAGTCAGTCAGAATTCATATTTATTTCACAGATCTTTCTTTCATGCTTTCAGTACCATTTTTGAACTAGTCTATTGCCAGTTTCTTGTTAATGTTGATTAGTGACTTGGGAGCTTTTAGGGGCCTGTGGGACTGTGTGACTGTGTAACAGCTTCACGACTTAGTTTAGATTATATTACCAACAATCCTTTTTTTATTGTTTGATGACTCGACACATCAGCTAATTCTTATTCTTTAATGTATTTCTGTAAAAGGGAAACTTCTGAGCTTCTTACAATTAGTGTTGAATAAAACGAGAATGTATTTTGCAGAGCTGAAAAAATGGTATGATTATGTTCACTTTTACTTAGGTGTTAGATTTCATTGTTGCATCTATTTGTTCTATCAATGCAATTATTTTAATTTTATCGTACACTTTGTTTTGATTTCGTTTCAAATGCAGCCACCAGATCAAGTCTCTGCAGTACAGTAGCACAGGAGACGTTATCCTAGTTGTGGCTGGAAATTCCCAGGCTAAGGTGCTTGACCGAGATGGTTTCCAAGTCATGGAATGTGTCAAAGGAGACCAATACATTGTGGATATGGCAAAGACAAAGGTAAACATGCTCATATGTTGTGGTCATTAGTGTGAAGTCTGTCCCTGCTACACATTTGCTTTTGTTGATAACTTGAAACCTATGTGACAAGTAAACGAACTTTAAATGTATCCAAGTCAAATTTGCATCTGGTTCTTTTAGACCCTGGATGCTTACAGACTCCTTTACATTCGGAACTTCACCCTTGTTCTCCACTGTCCCAAACCTAAAGAATTCAGTTCTCTCGTATGTGGCCTTCTCTTGTTTGAAGTCCCCGTTTCTGTTATTATGGCACCCATTAAACTACTAGACATTTAGGGTGTCCACCTCGCTCCTTGTTATCAGGATCTCAAGCTTTCAGACCTTAGATTTCTGCTAAATAATTCGGACTGCGGACTTCTAACTTTTGAATACTCTAGACACCAGACGATAGCCAGAAATTGTACTGTAATCGCTCAAGTGCAACAGGAAGTGGAGCTCACAGTGGCTTCATTCTGCTTCAGGAAGTGAGCCTCCTCACATCAGTTCCTTCTTTTCCCCGCCCTTCGATATGGATCTAGAGCGCCACTCTAAACTTTCCCAATGTTTCATTGACTTCCAAATTGTTATTCCTAAATGACTCTGTGTGCTTGGGATATTTTTCACTTATAGTCCTGTTTTAAAGCATGCCGCACATGCAGTAAGATGCTGTTGGTCACGCAGCCACGGGACATTTGCCAATGGAGCTTAGGATCCAAGCATGACTCAAGCCCCGCAACAAATACCTCCTGATGCAGCCAAAGGCCAATCAGGGATGCAAAACTCTATTCCTTAGCACATGCAGCAGGTACAGTCTGGCCCAGTTCACCGTCCTCTTGTAAGTCAAAGACAAAGTCAAAAGAAAAGTCTTGTTGCAGCATTCAAAATGTATTCCACTCCCTTCCAGCACTCCCGCTCCAGGGAGAAGTCACTCAGACTATGTTCCAAAGACCCGACTCTGCCAGGGTGGTTAGCTTCTGAGCCTATTTCGATACAGATGTCAATATACCCTGAATTCTCCAGGCAATTGACAACTCGGCAGCAGATTGAGACCTTCAAATGGGCAATGCTGCAGCTTTTTCAAAAATGGTTCTGGGTCTTTCTAGTTCTCCTTTGGGCCCAGTGGATCTGTCGGACATCCTAAGGCAGGGCCTTCCCCATTGCTGACTGACCCCTCTTGACCAGGCCATGCTTTTATTCCTTTGCTGCAGGCCTCATTGGTTCTGACCAGTTAACCATCGGCTGCTGCTCCAGATGTGCTGGTTTTCTTATCCATCCCTGGCACCGGTTTTTGATCCAGAACTGGGTTTGATTAGATCTCAGCCTTTTTTTGATCTGAACTGAGTCTGACTAGATATCCGCTTATGCCACGTTACAAGATCACTATTTGCAGGCTATGGTCTGAGAGGAATTCCATACAGTACCTCTTCCTCCACCCAGTATTACAGAGACCTTGAAGCAATTTTCGGTTCTCATTACGAAGGAATCCAGGGTCTTGAACATGTTCCACTCGGGGAGCACTCACAGCCCACGCTGAATACAATCGAATCTCTAAAATAAGAACTAAAAAGAGAGATTAATCTGGCAAAGCGAAAGCACAGGGAAAAACTAGCGTGCTCCATACTCCATGCAAGCAAATTGCAGAATTCGAAAGATTTTTGGGCAAAAATAAACTTTATGCTAAATGGCAAACATCGCCAGTTTAACTCAGACATGATGGACCAGCTCTGGAGTAGTCACATCGACCATTTGTACAACTCCTCGTACAATTCACCTACGGACAATAACATCGAGCATCTTGTGGAGCTTCTCCGGTCCAGCCCGAGTAAAATGCCAGTTCCAAAAATCACTGGGAATTTACCGACACCAAAGACTACAGGAGACATGGAATTGTTCTCACAAAAGCAAGTCTCAAATACTATAAAATCATTGAGAGCAGACGCAGCGCCCGGTCCAAACGGACTTCCCAACGCCTTATTTAGGAAAGACCCATCATTTTGGGCCAGTCAACTAACACCTTTATTTGGTCAGATTCTAAAGACCGGAAACATTCCCGAATCATGGAGAGGCAGCATTCTGCATCCTATCCATAAATCCGGGTCCCGCTCAGACCCTAACAACTACAGGCTTATAGCCTTAATAGACGTGGATCTACGCTTCCAACTTGTTGGCAGAACTGGAATCCTGGGTGAGCAGTACAGGGATAATTCCCCGGACACAAACAGGCTTTCGGCCAGGACTGGGCACCTTGACAAATCTATCAGCGTTAACCCTCCTCGTTAACAAAGCTATCAATAACTCCACCCCGCTGTACACTTGTTTTCTGGACCTAAAAGCAGCCTTTGATAAAGTGCCTAGATCTAATCTTTGGGCCAAAATGAAAGCCTGGGACGTGCCGCCAAAGTTGTTGGGAGCAATTATCGAGCTATACACAGATACTTGGGTCCAAGTGAAAAAAGGAGATGGGCGACGCCTGACAAGGAAATTCCATACAACCAACGGTTTAAAACAAGGCTGCGTTCTGGCCCCCAGCCTCTTTAACATCTATACCGCAGACCTAGAAAGTGACCTAAGCACCATCCAGGGAGACCCACCAAAATTGGCCCACTCACCTATAACAAGTCTCCAATACGCAGACGACATTGTGCTCCTTTCAAAAACCCCCATCGGTTTACAACGCTTGATCTCCAAACTGTCGCAGTACCTCGCGAACGCACAACTGATTACAAACCTAAAGAAAACTAACATCATATGCTTCGGTGGTTCCGGAAAAAAAAAAAAATATTTCGTCTGGAGGATAAATTCTACCCCTTTAATCCAGGTAGATCATTATAAATACCTGGGAATCTTACTGGACCACCGTTTAAAGTTTAAACAGCACCTAGAACATGGGGAATCCAAAGCAAAGCAGCTTCAATTTGCTTTCAAAACTGTTCAAAAGCAATTAAAAGGTCATTCCACCGGCCACATCCTTAACATCGTAGCCGCCAAATTTCTGCCATCATTGACATACGGCTCTGAACTACTGGCAATCCGGGACGCCACAGCGTTAAATCTCGCCCAATCTAGGCTGTTTAAAACTCTTTTCTCAATCCCGAGACATATTTCGCAAGCCCAAATTCGTTTGGAGTTCGGTCTCACTAACCAGCTCCCAGCAAGACAAGGAGCACTCGCCAAATATTATTGACGTATGAGGGACGCAGAAGACGAATCCCTGGCCCACTTATGCTGGTTAGAAGTCGAAAAACAGGCCGGGCTACCAGACTCAACATACAAGATCTTGAGGCAAGCTTTGGAGACATTAAAACTAGAAGAATCTTGGCGTCTGCCCATGACATATTACGCCTTCAAACTGATAACCAAGAAAGCAGTCAAAAAATCATCACTATTCATGGACAAAGCAGCAGTGGCTGGCAAAAGCCATGCCTGGATCGTTTTGCCGTCATATACCTACCTAAAACCACAGGATTATCTGAAAGAATGCTTCAGGGACCACTATAAAAGGAAACTAAGCCTTTTAAGGCTGGGTTGCTTCTCGTCCAAAGACCTCACTCCCAAATGGCTACGGCTGTGGGCAACTCCCGAGTGCCGCCTCTGTGGCAACAGCGCAGAGTCTTTACTGCATCTTATATGCATATGCCCTGCACTTCAAAATCTAAGAAAAACGCTTCTTCGATCTCTCTTAAGAGAAGCCCAGGTGAGAACTTGCAGGGCGGCGGTAATAAGATGCCTAAGCGGTTCTTGGATAGAACTCTCATGTAAAACCATAACATTTTTGAACCTCGCCGCCATAGAGTTGGAAAAAAAAGCACCCCCCAAAGAGTTCTCCGGACAATAGACCAGGCTTTGGCAGACCATAGACTTTTCCACTCCCCCCCTTTCCTGCAAACGGTTGTCTTTTTGTATTATTCGTAAAAAAATAACGAGCCTTTTGGTTTGTATAATCATTATTCTTTTAAACTTTTTCCTTTTATCATGAGTCAAAATTAATGTGTCCTCTGCAAGAACTCACATCATTTGTTTATCCTTTTCCTTTTAGACCTTTTTTCTGCTACTTTTGTAGAGCATGATATCAACTTTTTTTTTTTTTAAAAGCAAAAACTTTTATTGCATCATTCAGTTACACTGCAGAATGCCTACAACCCGATGGGCCGGCCGCTATCTCGTGGTCGAGTTCTCGATGGACCACAACACAGATTTCCAAAGGTTATTCATCAATACATATCACAGTACAGGTGTCACAATAACATGGCGCGGCAGTTACCGCAGTATTCCAGGCATTAGTTGTTTTTGATTTCCCATTTTTCAACCAAATAAACAAACAAATTAACTGTTAGGAACAAGAGTGTGGTCATTTCGTAATTGAATACTGATCATCCGTAAGCAACTTCCCTAGGTGTCCCATGATAGAGCCTGGCGTAAGCACATCATTCCCCGTCAGGGTCCATTCTGTATCCAATCACGTAGGCCTCTAACGTGGAGTATCATGCACCTCCTGCCCCGTAAGCCTGCGAAGCCACCTAGAAAGGGTCCCCTTTCCTAAATCCCTCCCACATCGCTGTTATAGAACATATAGTGCGCTGTCACTCCTCCCCTTCAATGATATCAACTTTTAACTTGATTTAAAGTTTATTTTGTGTTGTTTTTATGATGTAAATACTGCTTGCATGGTGGTAAGTCTACCCTTTTATGATTTTTAAAAAAATCAAATAAAGTACTTAAACACACTCGGGGAGGATGATGATGACGTGGTCGATTTGCTCCCCATCACTAAATTTATGCTGGGCTATAGCTTGACCTTCAAAGTGCTAGTGCTCTAGATACTTCACCTAACATTGAATTGGACTTGTCCTTGGTCTACTGAGGAGAGCTTCTGTTTCGCAGTATTGGTACGCATGGCCATGGAGTATAGGCGTTGAAGTTGCTTACGTTGGAGTCTAAGGGAAACCTGCTCATGGAAAAATATATAAGTAGGTCCTTCCACCTCGGACCCTTTGCTGCCTTTTAACAAAAAAAATTCTTTTGTGGCGAATTTGGCCAAGATTTGCTCGGTGCCACCAGTTAGTAGTCTAATAGTCAGATGCAACAAGTCTGCCCTTGGGGATCCAGCCAACTTGGTGCAACGTGAAACACCTGAGATCATAGTGACACAGGCGTCTGCCAGTACTGCAAACCCCAATGCCTTCCCTACTCAGTCACATGGACAGGAATCGAAAGGCATTGATGCACTACGAAAGTAGGGTATTTTACTATGCCAGTGTGACTTCCAGGCCCTTGAATGCAGTTTGTATTTTCAGACTTGACATGCTTTCCTTCTTGGTCACAGCGAGCAAGATCTTGCCTATACTCCCAGATCAGTTTCATAATATTTTTGCAGACCGGGCATGAAGACCAAGATGTGGCTAAGTACATCTTGCGGGCCAAGCTGTACAACACAGACTGTTTCAGTGGTGTTATGGGCAGCAGTGTCGTGGTGGGACACTTTCTTTTTACCTTCCGGTCCTTTGGCCTCACATCTGCCCAACTGGACAGAAGAGTAGCAAGTAGACGCAAATGTTGGTGACTGCAGCCCATCTTATTAGGCCAGGGTTACATGTATTTTCATAATTCGATGACTGGCTGTTGAAGGTGGACTCACCTCAATCAGTCGTGGGCTAACTAAGATCGACTACAGCTTTGACTCCCCAGGAGTTTTCCATCAGAGTACCAAAATCCCATCTTAAGCTGGTGCAGAGGATTCCCTTTATAGGGGCTCTCCTGGGCATAGTGGCTTGCAAAACAGTTCTGCCCTCGCAGCAAGACCTGGACATTCAGTCTCTGATACTGATGTTTCAACCTTCTGCCTGTTTTCCAGCTCAGAACATTCTCAGGCGTATTGATCTTCTGGACTCATGCATCCTGCTGGTGCCTCATAACCAGATGCAAATGTAGGCTCTGTAGTGTAACGAATGTTCCATTCCAATGGTGGGCCTTCAGTGGGCCCAAAATTAGGATGTCTCTCGGACAAGATTTGTGTTTCAGATGAAACGGCCCTTTCCTCACTGTTTGGTACCGATGAGCAAGGCCTCCTTTGTTTTGAAAGTGGCATTCCCATTCCATGTAAGGCAGTCTATCATCATCCTTGTTTTTTTTATTTCTGCCTCACTGCTTGGAGGAGGAAGAGAGGCTTCATAGGTTGGTCTTAGTTTCCGATTTATAGGATTGAAGAGAATCAAATGGATGACTACATTTTTGTTGCATTGGCCGGTGCGGAGCAAGGGAGAGCAGTTTGGAAGAGAACCGTGTGCAGGTGGATTGTCCTATCTATCTATCTAACCCTGCTACGACTTAGCCAAGGAGTCTCTTAAGGGCCTGCAGGCTCATTTCACCAATGCAAATGCTGCAACTCTAGCCTTGCTGGGGGTTTTTCTGGATTAAACATCTGCCAAGTTGCTGCTTGGTTATCTGTATACCTTCACCAGACATTACTATATCGACTCTCTGGCCCACAAGGAACGAAATGTACCAATTCAGTCCGCCGGTTAGAAATACCCATCAAAAAAAGTCACTTAACCTTTCTTAAGGTCTTTCTAGTGGATAATCCACGTAACCAGAAATTCCTCACCTCCTACTCTAGTGGCAGTGCTTTGGACTAAACGTCATCTAGATCAGAATGTCTAACTTTAGTTGTTGAACAATCATTTGCCATTTGCTTCGTGTCTGTGGGCGTGGAAGATAGCTTGGTAACTGACATTGGCACATATATGTGTGCTTATATGCACCTGTATATTTTTAGAGGTGGGACAAGGCAATCACAGAGTCCGATGGCCTCCTCCAAGCGTGAAGGAACTTTTGGGTAAAAATGTCCGGATCCAGTCTACAACCCTGGGTATTTAAAAGGTTAAGAATCTGCAGTTAACTAGTGTAACCACCAGACATGGTGTTACAAAACTTAATAGGACAGTTTTGTGCATTTAGTCTTCGTTTCCTTCCTTTAAACCAAGGTGACTGACACATATAATAATTTCTAAAAGTATTGATCAAGTGAGGTGACCATCTTATAGACGTTTGCAGAATTATTTTTCATACAACAATTTGAGCCATTATTGACCTCAAAGTGCTGCACATATACAAGGGATCGAAAATAAATTAGCACAGTTAAATGATAATCAGTAGAATATGGATTAAAAAAATTGCATGAAAATCATTGAAATTCAGTATTGACGTGGATCGGAGGAACCAGGGAATGGTCAAAATTGCTGGCTTGACTCAAGATGGGTGGGAATAATGTAAGACGCATTTTCATGTAATTGGACCATTGGGCGCCGTGAGACGCGGTCTGAGTGCCAGAAGAGACCGACCTCATGTGTGTACGGAGATGTTGCACTGGAATGAATTCAGCATTAGAAGGAAAGGCTTGTTCCCAAGGAATGTTTTTCAAAAGTAAAGCTCGGGTTCTTTCTGAATGCATGAAGGCTGGTGACTCGGTCAGGCTGACCTCAACTGGTAAAGTATTCCAGATTCTCAGGGTGTAACCCAATATAATGGGCTTGCACGTTGTTGCCTTTCACAGTATGGAATTTCAAGACTTGGATTCTTTGCTACGTAATGCACAAGAGCCGCCGAAAAGCATAAACTTGATTTCAAGATATTGTTGTGTGTTTCCGTGAAAGGATGTGTATCTTTTGGCACACTGTCGGAATAATGTTGGGAGATTGAACAACGATGATGTGGTTGTAACAGCAGGTGTTGCTGGGGTGAGTCTGGCAGTTTGTAGTATACATTTCATGAAGATGATTTCAGAACGCCTTTCAGTGTGTCTTTATTTACAGAACTATAGACATAACGAGGCCCTGTGTAATATTCTATGAGTGAACTTACAGAATGAAGTCTTCTGGTCATTTAGCACACAGGTGTTCATTAACTTCCTTCACAACTTTCAAATAAATAAGCAAGTCAAGGTGACATTTCCACTTGAGCGTGGTACCCAGTTATTGTGCACTAACCACCAGCTTTGGCAGATCACCTTTGCAGCATGGCAGCAATACAGCTTTGGATGGAGAAGTTAGGCGTTTTAAGTGTAAATAGCAGTGTGACATACAATTCTCTATAGTTTCCAGGCATTAAGAGACCGCATCAAAGTACTTATTGGCTAAGATTCCCATTGTGTGCTTATTGTCGCCTCCATTTTGGTGGATTTAGGAATACATGTTTCTGACTATTGTTGCCATATGTGTGACATTGACATTAAAGAGCTGCATCTTGCGAGATGGGTGATGATGAGAGTGAAAGTTGTAAAGACCATTGGTTCTGGCTGAATTCTTTTTCCCACCATGAAGACTTGCCAAAGTTTAAGATTGTTTGGGATTTTACATTGTTGCATAGAAGTACACAAGTAGAGCCTTGGTTACAGACAGCTGTAACTTCCTCTAGATAGCAGACCTGGAAAATAAGATCCTCTGTTTCGGTGTCTTCTATTAAAAATGGTATTTGCTGAAAACTAGATATGTCACTTACTAGAGAGATGGACCCTGGAAAGCAATTATATACTTTCCTATAGAAGTGAATGATGAGAGCTGCATGTGCTACAGTTTTGTCATGAAACAGAATGTTGGCACTCTAGTTCATTGATTCATTAATCTTTATTTTCGTTGAAAAAAACATAAAAGATGCATAATAACAATTCATACATATTGATTAGTAAAACACAGTTAAAAATACAAAACATTCCATTGGTGCCGCGTTAGACAAATGCAGTTACTAAAATAGTTTCATTTGGAATTTTAAAAAACGGCAATCGATATATCAAATAAGATATGATAAAAATGCTAAGCTTACAGACCAATTTAATTGAAGAGAATATAAAATCCCGGTCGGGTTAGGAAGCTGCAAGTACTGGAAAGGTACATGTATATGAATGGAGCTTTCTCTCGTAGAATCTAAACCGCAACAAAAGTGCATGTGCTTATAAGCGACATTAACCCCTTGGTAATTCCGCCGCGGCTCTGGGGGGTGAGCGCTGCGCCGCCATGCTCGTAACGGAACGACGCCGTCATGAGTCACGGGCGAGCTGTGCTCATGCCGGCGTGGTTCCGTCACGACTCCTCCCACTCACTAATTCACAGGCAGGGAATCAGTGCTGCATGGGCGGAGCGGCCGCAGCATGACGGAACCAAGCCATCAGGAGCACATGCCGCCCGTGGTTCATGATGGCGTGGTTCCGTCATAAGCAGGGAAGGGGTTATGCAGCACGTAGCAAAACATTGAAGAGAATACAAAATCCAGGTTGTGTTAGGAAGATGCAAAATACTAAAAGAGCACATATACATGGATAAAGCTTTCTCTCATAGAATCTGAACAGCGACAAAAGTGCAAGAGCTCAAAAAGGGCTTATAAGCAACCCTGAGCAGCAAGTAGCATACACAGCAATACGTTCTGCCTAATCTCTAGGCCATTCTAAAGTGCAGATACAGGAAGGTGCATATTAAAATTTAAGGAAATATAAAATTGGTGTTCTAGTTGTGCATTCAAACACTGTTGGAAGCTGCAATAGAACACTAGGAAATCAACTGATAGGCAGCTGCGGATGTTGGAATTACACAGTTTACTCAGCGTATTAGACTTTGTTCTCACAAGGCTGAAGAAGATACTCTTTGTGGCTTCCCTTAAGCTTCTGGAGCCCCTTCCATAACCTCTATAAGAAAATCATGAGCGAAAACAGAGGGTCAGTATTTTTCACAGGGTAAAATCACCTTAGAACATACCAGAATTCCTAAAATTAGTTTGGTAGCACCAACAAATAATTTATATTGTGATTACAATCTGTTATCAGCCTATATATGGGCTCCTTTTTATGACTCTCAACAACTAGCATTCACTACCATCCATTTCAATGGGTTCTTTGTCCCCGAGTCCTGTAATGGCTGCAACGACATATTGTTCAGGTTGTGGCAAGTCAATTAGAATTGACTAGTCCCCTTTTACAGTGGCCAATCAGAGCATATCTGGATGCCAAGTGTCCAGCTATCTTTTTACCTCCTTCATGACCACAGAGTACCTCTGTAAAAAGTGAATTTCCAGAAGCATACTGTCTGAATAAAGTTCTGACTTTCTGTTACGTTTGATGTTATTTCATTCAGCAATTTTTTTTTTACCGCTGCTCAAAAATTCCTAGGGGAACTAACCTTTATGAAACATTATTAATAATAAATTGGTTATCCAAGTCTGATTCATTTTGCAGTTAACCCAGAAGTTGTTGCACCCTTCTATTTGTTGGTGGGTATGAACATCAACTCGTGAACTCCTCAATGAGTATATATCTTTTTGCGTCACAGTCACTGCTCTGCCATTGTTTGATGCCTTCTCCCACCTTGGGAATGCTAAGGGAAACTAAATCTAACCACTATCCAGTAACAAAAGGCTGCATTTTGATTGGAGAATAACCAGGAAGAAATGTAGTTCTACTACTCACCACAGAACAATCCTACATATCCCTCTCCATTGTTTCATATGCCTGTGTTTCCATAACATGTCTGTGAAGATTGAATCTTTTGTAATCAGCTGATAACATTGTCTGATGTCTTGGTGTATAAAAAAAGACTTTTGTCACTTACAAATTCACCCAATACTTGGCCTACGTGTTGATAATTTCAAAATGACCTTTCACACTTCACTACATGGAACTGGAGTCCTCAACTTTTTAAAAAGTGAAGTTACCTCTCTTTATTTCTGTCGATTTCCCCTCACAAAGCTTTGAACTCCTGGTGTTCAAGAAACTCCTCTCCAGCTTCATGTTTCTCTTTGGAGCCCATGTTGATTCTTGAGACAGTTTGTCTGGAGTTCACCAAGCCGTTGTATACTTCGGGGCCAGTGTCGGCCCTTAAGAGATTGTGTAACAAATTTTCAACATTGCTCTGGTTCCCTCTGGGATACCTCTCGCTTTACAAAAGAGTCAGGACCTCCAGAGACACCTTTACTGGTGTTTCCTCCATGGTGCATACAGGTTGCTCTGCCACCAGCACTGGGCCATGCTCCCACTCCTCTACCAGAGTCCTTGTGGTTTGTTGCTGCATTGGCACTGCCATAGGCTCCAGCAACAATGATCCGACAGTTGCACTTTAGGATGCACATATTCTACAGTGTTTTTTCCCATGTTGTGCTGCAAAATCAGTACAGCACAGCTTTCCCCTGCTGCTCCACTTCGTCAACATCAAAGTTTTCAGAGGACAGAAGCCAATTTGGGCTCAGATTCCAATGCCATTCAGATGTCCGAGGTAGTGCTACACGATGAAGATTAAGATGAGGAGGCAGGCAATTTACTTTCTCCAAATTATATTGATGCTGACCTCTGTCTCGACCTACAGCATGTCAGTGACCTTGACACAGAGTTTGATTCAGTTTATGTTTTTCCACTTGGTCATCATGCTTAAAAGAATGCTTCATTTGCTGTAAGTATAAGGAGAACTTCAGAATTGTTTAAGCTGCCTCTTCCAACTGGGTAAAGAAAAGCTGATTTGATTATGGAAATCTTTCATCCTGTGTCCACTACGTCTGAGCCCCTTTTTGCCTTTAGGGTGACCCTCTAGTCTTCCCTCAGCCCTGACTACTTAAGAGCCTAGCGCCGACGCGCACGATCATAACTGATTCTAAACATCATTGCGCTAGCGCTGGGTGAGAACTCTCATTGCTGCTAGGGATTTTAACCTCGTTGCTTTTTTAAAATTGTTTGCATTCTCGAGCATACTGTGCTCTGACTGTGCTCTGACTCCCCGGTTCACCGCAGCGATTCATGCTGTTTGTTGTGGAGGGAGAACAGAGCGCCTTCACTTCATGGTGGTGCCATTGCGGGCGGCCATCTTAGTAGGGTGACGCTCTAGTCTTCCCTTAGCCTTGACTACTTAAGAGCCTAGCGCCGACGCGCACGATCATAACTGATTCTAAACATCACTGCGCTAGCGCTGGATGAGAACTCTCATTGCTGCTAGGGATTTTAACCTCGTTGCTTTTTAAAAATTGTTTGTATTCTCGAGCATACTGTGCGCTGACTCCCCGGTCCACCGCAGCGATTCATGATGTTTGTTGTGGAGGGAGAACAGAGCGCCTTCACTTCCCGGTGGTGCCATTGCGGGCGGCCATCTGAGTAGGGTGACGCTCTAGTCTTCCCTCAGTCCAATCTATTTAATCCCCTGTCTTTATCGCGCAGCGGTTACGCGCAGCGGGAGCGCCGTAGACGCGCCGAAGAGGCGCCGAAGAGGCGCCTAAGGGAAGCCAGTCTGCGCCAGTCCGCGTCCAACCGCTCCCAGATCCCACGATCTCTGGAATTATGGTGGGCAATCCGATTACTTATGATTCCCAATGTTTACATGCCCTTAGATTAGCTACTAACCCCTACTGTCTGCATTCAGTACGCCCTATAGATAGCAAGAGCCGTTGTAAACACTGCGACTGGAAAGCATCCCTTAAAACCACAGGGAACCACGCTACCTATCGCAGCTGGAAGCTGCTTCTTCTTAATTGCAGATCAATGCCCAAACACCATATAGAGTTGGCCATGTTAATAGAAAATCTTTAAACCTGATGCCCTCTTCTTAACGGAAACTTGGCTCCAGCTGGAAGCCGATCCTACTACAATTTGGGCTACCCCACAGGGCTATACAATGAAGAGATCCGATAGCAATACGGGTAGAGGAGGAGGGTTAGCCATTATTTATAAAGAACAATATAAGTGTCGTACCACCCCCTCTACCACGTCAGCTTGCGAGAGCTTAATGTTCACCTTAGAACTATCCCCTACTAACACCTTTTCAGGCCTTCTGGTCTATCGACCGCCTGGAACGATCGGCCAGTTTGTTTCGAATATGACTGATCTAGCTGCCAACTTAGTGATTACATCGGCTAATTTTACTGTGCTGGGCGACTTAAATCTCCACCTAGATGACCCACTCGACTCAGCAGCTAACAGTCTTCGATTGAATCTTCAAGCTATTGTCCTGGCTCAAAAGGGATTCCTTCCTACTCACATAAAAGGTCATCTATTAGATCACATTTATAGTACCCTCGACAATTTAAATACTGAATCGCCTGTTCCATTGCCCTGGACCGATCATTTTTTTATACCATTTTCATGGACTACTACCAATTCCCTCCCTTTACAAGACCCAAAAAAACACTGGGGTAGGAAGTGGGCTACGCTTACCCTCCCCAAATGGGAATCAGCACTTGTTGAATCTAAACCTCCTGAGGTCACAAATCCTAATTTAGCCAACACTATTTTTAATAACTGGATTACTAACTCCCTTAATTTAGTACTCCCGAAAGTACCTCTGCCCTCTATAAAGAGGCAAAAAGTAGCCCCCTGGTACACTCCTAGACTAAGAGAAATGAAACTATCTTGTCGCAAACTTGAAAGAGCATGGAGACAAGATCGCTCTCAGATTAGGAAATCTGATTACAGAGCCGCAATTAGGCTATATCAAAAGGAAATTAAATCTGCCCAAGCCCAGTTTTACGATTTAAAGATTAATTTGGCAGCCAATGCTCCCAGAGAAATCTTTAAAATAGCCAAATCTTTGGTCTCCCTTCCCCCCGAGCGAATGTCATCAGATGGGGCATTAGCTCGCTGTAATAATTTAGCAACCTTCTTCTTCCAGAAGATTCAGACCATCTACTCTTCCTTTTCCACCGATGGAATTGAATTGGAGATTGCTACTACAGCTTGCCCAATCACCCCAGCTCCCTGTATGCTGGAAAGTTTCACCCCCTTGGACTCCACTTCCATAAAGGAAATAATTTCTAAAGTTACATCAGGCTCTCCTAGTGACCCAGCACCCCCCCCCAGTTTCTCACTCTGGCTATGGATGTCATTCGACCAGTTCTTCTTGACGTCCTTAACACCTCAATTGCCATGAGCATAGTTCCGACTGGGTGGAAGTGTGCAATGGTCAGGGGTCTTTTAAAAAAGCCCACACTAGACCAAAACAATCTAGCCAACTTCCGCCCCATCTCCCTGTTACCCTGGACGAGTAAACTGCTAGAAAAACATATTAACAACATCCTAGTAGACTATTTGGAGTCCAATAGTCTGCTAAGCGTCTCTCAGACGGGTTTACGCCCCCAACATGGGACTGAGACAGCTTTGCTAGCAGTTACCGAAGAAACAAGAACGGTGCTGGACCAGGGAGGGAAAGCGGCCATCATATTATTAGACCTCAGCGCCGCGTTCGACACGGTTAACCATGCTACCCTATTACATATCTTGAAGGGCATGGGAGTATCGGCCTCCTTCCTGGATGAACGCTTCTTCCAGGTGTTTGAGGGCGAGGCTGTATCCACCAAACAGCCACTCAAGTGTGGGGTTCCTCAGGGCTCTGCCCTGAGCCCCACACTTTTTAACATCTACATGAGGCCCCTAGCGGAGATAGTTCATCCATTTGGCGTCCGTATTGTCACCTACGCAGACGACACTCAGTTGGTGGTCTCATTAGACCACTCTGAGGGGTCGTCTAGCACACTGAGCTCATGCTTAGAAGCAGTGGCCAAATGGATGAAATCTTCTTGTCTCAGATTGAATGGAGAGAAGACGGAGGTCATGTTACTGGGCAACCCTCCACCTACCAGTCTGACCCCCTTCTGGCCCACTTGTTTGGGCCACCCCCCTCTCCCTAAATCTGAGATAAAAAGCCTGGGAGTTTGGCTCGATAAATCGCTGGATTTTACTTTTCAGGCAACCAAAACTGCATCTATCTGTTTCGGGCTGATGAGAATGCTCCGGAAGGTACTCCCCCTGCTCCCATTCCAGGCGAGGAGAGTCATGAACCAGGCCCTGATACTCTCACGCCTGGATTATGGTAATGCTCTCTATTTGGAAGCCCCGGTGGCAGTGATCAATAAACTTCAGGTCACTCAAAATGTGCGGCCCGGCTGCTTTTTCAAATTCCTCGCTGGCAGTCGGCCAAAAATGCCTTAAAAAAGTTACATTGGCTCCCTGTGGCAGCAAGGGTACAATTTAAGGCTATGTGTCTTGTTCAGAAAGCAATCCGCAGAACTGGTCCAGCCATAATGCACCCTTTAGCTACCCCCTACCTTCCCCTCAGAGCTCTGCACTCAAGTTCATTGCAACTAGCCACCACGACCAAGATACACAAGGCTCGCTGGGGCGGCCGCTCATTCTCACACAATGCTGCGAGAATATGGAATTCTCTTCCGCTTATCCTCAGAGAAAACAATAACCGGATGGCATTTAGGAGGCTTTTAAAGACCCACCTGTTCAGTAATGCCTGTTAATCATCCTAGGATTTCAGTTAAAGCGCTGCGAGGCCTACGGGTAGTCTATGCGCTTTACAAATGTAATTTTTCATTAAGACATTGAGTTGACCCTGATTAAAACAGCCTGCTTTAGTCTGTTTTCAGTCTGGGTGTTAGCCATTCCATTGTTAAACGCTATAGATAAGCACCTGGTGTACTAAAGTTCTTTACACAAATCGCTATGCCTGAGAGCCTAGTGGTGCTATCCTCCTCATATAAAGTTAACCCAGATGCTTTCCTTTCTGTTCCTTTGGGCAGGGAGTCATAATGTGTTAATCCAGTTTTCCAGAAATCCTTATCCTCTGGCACATTTGCACTGTCCTTTTTAAATGCTTCTTTTTGTTTAATTCTATATGGAAATTGTATGCGAGATTCTACTGGTGTTCCCAGAGGACTTCTTGTTTCCTTAGCACAATCAGTTAAGATAGCCAGGACACAGTGAAGTAGATATTACATTCTTGACTGGGTTCCATGAATTTGATTGCCCGCACCATGAAAGCAAGTGTGCTCATCAGCAGGCATACCTGAATGGCATCCCACTAGATTTTCTCTAGACTTTCAGGCTTCATGATTAATATGCCCTTCGATGTATGCCTTTTTGTGGCAAGAAAGTGGACTGTCTATAAAAAGGGAGAGATGGGCATACTACTCCAAGAGACAGAGTTCCTTGAACCAATAATAAACAGAAGAATTCACTTGGAGAAATCACCAATCGACTCAATCACACACCACTGTATCAACTCACAGGAGTCACTCCATATAAATCTCAAAAGAACTCAAAAGACACCGCCTAGGGTAGCCTGGCACAGAGTGATAGACCTATCTTGAAGGCAATTGTGCTACGCTTGTGTCACACTCACCAGAGTAACCCAGCGCCCATCCACCAAAAAAGACACCACACCTTGTTAGAAAAAATGAGAAATGCTTTATAAAAATTCCTTAGGTTAACTTATTCCGTTAAGCATGTATCACTTAAACACATCAAGCACTTCCACATTTGATTACCTGCATCATTTAGAACCCAACATTGCATTTAGTTCAAGAATCTTGTTCCCCAGAGGAAATGAATTCAGCAAAACCACTTAATACTCTAAATTTCAGGCAGTTACTTTTGCAGTTTAAATAAAATTAAGCAGGAAATAAACACAATACATCTATTCAGGGAAGCAAGATTGTGCATTACTACAGCAAAGAAACCATATTGCATATCTCTCTTAGTAAAGTTGGTCTACGCCTTGATGTAGCAGGTGCCAGAATTATATACTCCTGGTAAAACAAGAACGGGCATTAAATTTAGTCAGTATCATGCATTTGATCTAGTAACCTGTAATGCTCTGGCTTCTGTTTAGCTTTAGTGTTGAGCCAGCAACAGTTTTTATGGATGGCAGATCCCTAGTTCCAGTAGGGTAGTTTTGTCAGTTTAGGCTCCCTTGGCCTACATGACCTCTGTCACCAGGGTTCAAGAGAGTAGGCCATCCACTAGCCCCGTGGAGATTGCTCCAATTTCGTGTCCCGCACCAGCCCCCAGATCCCTGCTTACTTGTGGGCTTGACGGTATTAGTTTCAGATTCAGCCGTCACAGGCACCTGAGGAAGATTATACCAACTCCAGCAGTCTCTTGATTAAGCGTCTCCTCCCTCGCAGGCAAGGACGACTTACACGTTGGGCTTGCGCAGAGGAGAGGACGCTTCCGCTACAATGCACAACTGAAATTGACTTGGTTCGGCCACCTACGAAGGCAGCCACTCCTTTCCTCCGAACAGCCGCGCCCCACTGGGCCTGCGCGGGAGAGAGGCGTCTGCGATGCGGCGCCGCCCCCTCAGGGAAGCCGTCAAGCACTCCTCTGGGCCTGCGTATAGGAAGGGACGCCTCAATGGCGCACCGCCCCTTAGTGAAGCTGACGAGCCCTCCACTGGGCCTGCGGTGGGGACACGACGCCTCAATGCTGCACCGCCTCTTCAGCAACATTCACCTCAGCGAGAGGAAGCGGTACAGGCGGCGAATCTACCACCGGCTCCTCACCCTGGAAGGGAGTCGCAACACCCACATGGGCACCTCCAGCCCCAATATCACAGGTCAGACGACCTCCACACCTCAGCGGTTCCCCAGCAGAATCGTCCCAAACAGGGAGGTGACCTCTGCCCAACGCTCCTCGACACAGGTGAGAGGGGACCGGCCAGCACAGGAGGGGGGATCGCTAGAGAAGAAGGGGGGGGTCAAGTTTTCACAGTTTCTTCTTTACCCCCGGAGCTATCTAGCGTCCTCAGGGCAGCTCTCACTCCCACAGATCAAAGGGGCAATACTTTCCACTCAGCACGATCCCCAACCTTTACCCAAAGCCACTCAGTGAAGGGACAGTTCCTCCTTTTTTGTGGAGACACCAGGGCAGGGTTCAACAGGAAAATCTCTAGGCAGGGCCAGGTCTACGGGTAGAGGGGCGATGACGGCGGCAAGGAAGCAACCCTCAAGAGAAGTCAACCCTCTCAGTGTCCCATCCCCCCTGACGCCACAGCCTGCACACCAGCCAGCCCTACGATGCTCAAAATGGCCGCCCAGGTTCTGACCTTATATACCATAGGCCCAGGTCACTAGAATGGGCCGGAAGGTTCAAGATCCCTCTAATACTAACCTATGGGTCAAGCTCTGAGGTAAAACTTTGACAGTTGGCAGGCCACCATTTTGTGAGGGTACCTGCCCTTTCTCTATTTTACAAGAGCACCTGCGCTGCATTACTAATAATACAAATCCGGATGGGGTCGCACACTACTCACACACCGGCGGGATCGCCCCTAAGGACTGTGGTAAGTGTAGTTCGTGTTCCACGATGCGTCATCTTTCGATTCCCTGCTATCTTCGCCATCCCTGTACACGTGTTTCGGGGTATTTACCCCTCATCAGCAGGGATTAGGCCATCTTCTGGGGTTGCCGGTGGCTGCCAAAAATTACCAGGTTAAGTACCACACAGGCGCGCAGGTGCGGGGTCCCAGGCTCGTCAGCCAGCTGCTCGAGGGAGCTTTAACATTACAAATCCGGCTGGGGTCGCACACTACTCACACACCGGCGGGATCGCCCCTAAGGACTGTGGTAAGTGTAGTTCGTGTTCCGCGATGCGTCATCCCTGCTGTATTCGCTGTCTTCGCCATCCCTGTACACGTGTTTCGGGGTATTTACCCCTCATCAGCAGGGATTAGGCCATCTTCTTGGGTTGCCGGTGGCTGCCAAAAATTACCAGGTTAAGTACCACACAGGCGCGCAGGTGCGGGGTCCCAGGCTCGTCAGCCAGCTGCTCGAGGGAGCTTTAACATTACAAATCCGGATGGGGTCGCACACTACTCACACATCCGGCTGTTTATTTAAAAGTACTCCCGTGAGTCATGGAGCTGACGAGCTCGTGGACGAAGCACCTGCGCGCCAGTGAGCGGTACCTGACCTGATACGATTTTGGCAACCTACTCAGCAAACCCCTAAAACTAAGTCTGTAACCTCTACTGACGAAGGTTAATGAACCAGAAACACAGGTGTCTTGAGATCAGCACCATCTGCGCCAACTTTGGCGAAACACTCGACAATATTTCTACGAGGCGAACTACCAGAGACTGCATTACCCAGAATGCCAGGGGCGAATCTTGCCTGATAGGTGAGCGGTGTGCTCCCAGACCTGCTGCATTACTAATAAGTAATAATGAGGCACCCAGAGACCTAGGGTCAACACCAAAAAGAGAAAAAGAAAAATGTAGTGGACACACAAGAAAAATGTAGAAGGCAAAAAGGGGATAAAAAAAAATTATTAGAAGGGAGCACCCAAAGGGCTGTCAGGTCTAACACGTGTCCCCCCCAGCTGAAAGTGGGGAGAGCTACCCAACCCCTTGGGAGTTCTCATCACTAAGGCGGAAGTACCTTGAGAGACCGTCTGCGTTGGCGTGGTCCACTCCAGGCCGATGTTCCACCCTGAAGTCCATTCCCTGTAGGGAGATAGACCATCTTAACAGCTTGGGATTCGCGCCCTTCATTTGCATCAGCCAACGAAGGGGCCGGTGGTCAGTTTGAACAAGGAAGTGCGAGCCAAACAGATATGGTCGCAGCTTCTTCAAAGCCCATACCACCGCAAAAGATTCCCGTTCAATCGCACTCCACTTCTGTTCCCGGGGAAGCAGTCTCCTTGATGGGAAAACAACAGGTTGGTCCAGACCCTCCTCATTGAGTTGCGATAACACTGCCCCAATGCCATGCTCTAATGCATCCGTTTGGACAATAAACTCCTTGGAAAAATCAGGGGCCTTCAAGACAGGAGCCGCACACATTGCTTGCTTTAGGGTGTCAAAAGCTCGTTGACACGCCTCAGTCCAGACTACCCGTCGAGGTTGTTTCTTAGATGTGAGCTCAGTCAAGGGGGCCACAATAGTGCCATATCCTTTGACAAAGCGCCAGTAGTATCCTGTGAGGCCCAGAAAAGCTCGGACCTCGGTTTGAGTCTTTGGGGACTCCCAGGCCATGATAGCTTCAATCTTAGCCTGGAGGGGCTGCACCGTTCCCCTGCCCACCAAGTGGCCTAGGTACACCACCGACCCCTGCCCAATCTGGCATTTGCTAGTTTGATCGTCAAGCCAGCCTGCTTCAGGGCTTGGAGAACAGCCTGAAGGTGACACAAGTGGTCCTCCCAGCTGCTGCTGAAGACTGCAATGTCATCTAGGTAAGCAGCAGAGAAGGCCTCCATGCCGGAGAGGACCTGGTTCACCAGCCGCTGAAAAGTGGCAGGAGCGTTCTTGAGCCCAAAGGGCATCACACAGAACTGGTAGTGGCCCTCAGTTGTGGAGAAGACTGACCTTTCCTTGGCTCCATCTGTAAGGGAGATCTGCCAGTACCCTGATGTAAGGTCAAAAGTACTCAGATATTGGGCAGCTCCCAGCCGGTCAATGAGCTCATCCGCCCTAGGGATTGGATGAGCATCAGTCTTTGTCACCGAATTCAGTCCCCGGTAATCCACAGAGAACCTGAGTTCTGGAGTGGTGCCCGGCGGGGCAGCTTTTGGTACCAAAACCACCGGACTAGACCTGGGGCTGCTTGAAGTTTCAATCACTCCCAGCTCCAGCATCTTACAGGTACATGCATCATTGTTGCCGTTTGCGATTCCTTAATTGCGAAAATTAAGAAATCGCAATTAAGGAATCGCAAACGGCAATGCATCAAAAAATCACAATTTTTTTAGCGATTCCTTATTATTCCTTAATTGCGATTCACAATTTGCGAATCGCAATTAAGGAATACCTTCCAATTGATTCCTATGGGCCAAAAGGCCCATAGGAATGAATGGGAAGACAATCTCGATTTGCGATTCGCAATTAGCTAATCGAAAATTGAGATTGCGATTTCAAGGGTGCAGGGGTGTCCAAAGGACACCGTGTTGCACCCCTGAAATCAATCTATGCACATATGTTGTGCACACACATGCCCTAATGTGAGGTCAAAAGTACTCAGATATTGGGCAGCTCCCAGCCGGTCAATGAGCTCATCTGCCCTAGGGATTGGATGAGCATCAGTCTTTGTCACCGAATTCAGTCCCCGGTAATCCACACAGAACCTGAGTTCTGGAGTGGTGCCCGGCGGGGCAGCTTTTGGTACCAAAACCACCGGACTAGACCTGGGGCTGCTTGAAGTTTCAATCACTCCCAGCTCCAGCATCTTACAGGTACATGCATCATTGTTGCCGTTTGCGATTCCTTAATTGCGAAAATTAAGAAATCGCAATTAAGGAATCGCAAACGGCAATGCATCAAAAAATCGCAATTTTTTTAGCGATTCCTTATTATTCCTTAATTGCGATTCACAATTTGCGAATCGCAATTAAGGAATCCCTTCCAATTGATTCCTATGGGCCAAAAGGCCCATAGGAATGAATGGGAAGACAATCTCGATTTGCGATTCGCAATTAGCTAATCGAAAATTGAGATTGCGATTTCAAGGGTGCAGGGGTGTCCAAAGGACACCCTGTTGCACCCCTGAAATCAATCTATGCACATATGTTGTACACACTCATGCCCTAAGGGCATGTGTGTGCACAACATGACAGTTTGAAAAAAGCAATAAAATGCATTTTTTAGTTTTTTTGCAAATTACCATGAGGTCCTACCTCATGGTAATTTTTTCCCTCCTAATTGCGAATTCGCAATTGTTAAAGGTGTCATGCATTGCATTAAAGTTTTAGAAATCGCAAAAAATAGCGATTTCTTGTATTTTTGTTTGATGCATCCCAAATAGTGATTTAGGAAAAGCAAACGGCCGATTTTTGCGCTACGTACCGTTTGCGATTCCTAAATCGCTTGATGCATGTGGCTGTTAGTGACTTCACTGTGCATGCTGGCCTTCACCTTATCTGACAGCCGGTAGGTCTTGGACTTCACAGGTGGGCTGTCCCCTGTGTCCACGTCATGGGTACACAGGTGAGTCCTTCCCGGGATAAGGGAGAACAGCGAGGAATACTGCTCAAGGACTTGTCGGCAGTCCCTCCGCTGTTCGGGAGTTAGGGATGGTGAGAGGATTACCCCTTCGACCGACCCATCCTTCTCTTGGGACGCAAATAGATCAGGGAGAGGCTCACTTTCCTCTTGCTCTGCTCCATCAGTCACCATCATCAAGATGACTTCAGGCCTCTCATGGTGGGGTTTGAGGCGGTTGACATGGAGCACCCGATGGGGCTGCCTGGGGGTCTTAAGATCCACTTAGTAAGTGACCTTGCCCTTTTTCTCAATCACTTCAAAGGGGCCTGTCCAGCGATCCTGGAGGGCACTAAGCTCTCCAGGCTCCATGACCCACACCTTCTGGCCAGGCTCCAACTCCACAGGGTGAGGATTGTGGTCATACCACTCTTTCATGACGGCTTGGCTGGCTTCCAGGTTGTCGGAAGCTTGCTTCCACAACTTAGGCATTTGGCTACGGAAAGCCAGCATGTTACTCATCACATCCTGGGGAAGCTTCCTGGGAGTCTGTTCCCATCCATCTTTCACCAGGCTGAGAGGTCCTCTGACAGGGTGCCCATAGAGAAGCTCAAAGGGGCTGAAGCCCACTCCTTTCTGTGGCACTTCCCTGTATGAGAACAGCGGACAGGGTAGGAGGACGTCCCATTTCCTCCGCAGGCTCTCAGGCAGACTTCTAATCATGCCCTTCAAGGTTTTATTAAACCTTTTCACCAGACCATTGGTCTGGTGGTGGTAAGGTGTGGTGAACCTGTAAGTAACTCTACATTCCTTCCACATGGCCCGCATGTATGCTGACATAAAGTTGGTCCCCCTATCGGACTTCCTTGGGGAAACCCACTCGGGTAAAAATCCCCATCAGGGCCCGAGCCACCGCAGGTGCAGTAACGGTCCTCAAAGGAATAGCCTCTGGGTACCGGGTGGCATGATCCACCAGAACCAGGAAAAACCTGTGACAAGCTGAAGTGGGTGGATCCAATGGCCCAACAATGTCGATGCCCACCCTTTCAAAGGGGGTGCTAACGACAGGTAGTGGTTCCAGGGGAGCCTTCAGCTTAACCCCTGTTTTCCCACTAGCTTGACAAGACACACACGTCCTACAAAAAGTGTCAGATGCTACCCTCATCTGAGGCCAATAAAAATGGGGGACAAGCCGGGCAAAGGTCTTGTCCTGACCCAGGTGTCCTGTCAAAGGAATCTCGTGAGCCAACTCCAAGAGGAAGGCGCGGTAACGCTGGGGAACTACCAAGGCCCGTGACGAACCGTGCACCGGAGCCTTGGGTTCACTGTAGAGGAGACCATCCTCCCAGTAGATGTGAAAGTTCCCTGTAAGGTTACCTGCTGCCTGGGCTTCGGCCTGACGCCTCAGTCCCTCAAGGGTAGGGCACTCCTTCTGCCCTTGACAAAACTCTTCCCTGGTAGGTCCTCCCTCCACATGCCATTCTGTAGTGATAGGTAAGTCCTCCAGGGAGACAAAATCCCCCTCCGTGGACTCCAGAACCACCACCTCAGGTGTCCCATCCATCTCACGGGGTGTGGACGCCGAGGCAGGTTTTCCCTGTCACCGGATCGTCCCCTTTTTGGCAGCTGGCTGTGCCTTTGTTCCAGGCTCCAGCCCTTGCGAACTCCCCCTCCGGGCAGTCGCAGACCGTGTGCTTGCACAGGTCCAACCAGGTGAACCCAGCATCTCTGTATGCTTTCGGAATTCCACCTCTTTCCAAGCATTGTGCTCCAAGTCATTCCCCAACAGACAATCGACTGGCACGGCAGGGCTCACCGCAACTCGTAGGGAACCCGCGACCCCTCCCCACTCAAAAGGAACTTCGGTCACTGGATAGTGGCCCATTCTGCCATCAGCCATCACGGCGGGGTGGAGTACGTTTGGAATCACACGCTCTGGGGACACCAGCTGACTCCTTACCATGGTCATACTGGCACCTGTGTCCCTCAGAGCCTCCCCTTTCTGGCCATTGATGGTGACCCACTGCCCATACTTGGTGGTATTTGGGGGCACCTGGATCTTAGGAACCATCTCACTGTCTCCCAGGGACACTAAGGTTATCCCTGCCCACTCACCTCCCTTATCTAAGGGCAATTCTTCCCCGGGCACTACACTAGCCACTCCCGGGGTTTTTCCTCCATTGGGAGGGGGTGGTCTCTTTGGGCACTTGACATCCCCTTTATAGTGCCCAACCCCACCACATTCATAACACCGGACAACCCTTGGCTGCTGACTATGGTCAGGATAGGGTTTTTTTTGTGAATTAACCTTAGGAGTGAAATCTGATCCCCTTCCTTGGAAACTGTTTTGGGGGCCTTTTGAGAACTCCTTCTTTTTGTCTCCCCCCTCTTTCTTCTGGGGAGCGCCCTGACCAGTCCTTTGGGAATCCCCTCCAGTCCCCTTTGAGGACACCCGGGTCCTAGCCCAGATGTCCGCCTCCTCTGCAAGCTTCCTAGGGTTAGTCAGCTTGCTGTCCACCAGGTGTTGACGCAGCTCCGGAAAACATTTCTCGAGGAGGTGCTCCTTTAAGAACAAATCATATAACCCCTCGTAATCAGTCACCTCACTGCCTTGTACCCAACCCTCCAATGCCTTTTTAGCGTAATCCAGAAAGTCTACCCAATTTTGTGTAGCTAGTTTGTGGCTGCTCCGAAATTTCTGCCTGTATTTTTCAGGGGTCAGCCCAAACTTTCTGATCAATGTAACCTTCATGGTGGGGTAATTGGTCTGTTCCTCCGGCTCTAAGGCTAAGAGAGCATCCCTCCCTACTTGAGAAATATACTTGTACAGGCTACCCCCACAATGATTTTCTGAAATCCCGTGGGCTCTCAATGAGACCTCATAGGCAGCCAACCATTTGGCAAAGTCGTCTCCTACACTAAAACTGGCGACTACATCTTTGGGCAAATAGGGTCTGGGTTCCCTGGTAATTTCCTTAGGTATGCTGCCACCAATAGGATTGCTGGAGGCCCCTATCTGTAGGGCTTTGAGATCTAACTCCCTTAAGCTAAGCTCATGGTGAAATCTCCTTTCCTCCCGCTCCTTCTCCAATCGGGCTAATTCTAGTTTTAGTTGTCTCTTTTCCCTCCTGTCCGCTAGTTCTGCTGAGGACAGGCTCCTTCCAGACACACTACGGCCCGCCCTCGAAGGTGTCCCAGGACCTGTTAACAGATTCCCCCCTTCGGTTTGGTACAGCATGTCCACTTCTATGATGGTGTCACGATCCCCTTCTTCCTCCCCCTATGATGGTGTCACGATCCCCTTCTTCCTCCCCCCTTTTCCCCAAGTGGGTGAGCTGCCACCCATGCTCTCAAGCTGGTTTGGAGTTATACTTTCTTCGCACCACGCTTGAAGAACACCCCCTTCTCCTGGCAAAATTCCCTAAGTTGGGTCGCTGTGTAAGTTTCTAACTCGGCTAACTCAAACTCCATTTTACCAGGCGGGGCCTCAGACAGTTATTTGGAGTACTCAAGAAAGAGGCGTCACCTAAGGGCTACTTCAACCCACCACCAGAAAGGAATTTGAAAAAACAAAAACGTCCAATTATGGAGATTACTAGGAGAAAACTCCAGGTGTAGGGTACGTGGTGCACACTGAGCCACTGTCAAGTGGACGCAAGCACAAGCCCTAATCCCACCACTGAACACCAATATGTTGGACCCGGGGTCACCGGTCCACCTAGGGTAGCCTGGTACAGAGTGATAGACCTATCTCGAAGGCAATTGTGCTACGCTTGCATCACACTCACCACAGTAACCCAGCGCCCATCCACCAAAAAAGACACCACACCTTGTTAGAAAAAATGAGAAATGCTTTATAAAAATTCCTTAGGTTAACTTATTCCGTTAAGCATGTATCACTTAAACACATCAAGCACTTCCACATTTGATTACCTGCATCATTTAGAACCCAACATTTCATTTAGTTCAAGAATCTTGTTCCCCAGAGGAAATGAATTCAGCAAAACCACTTAATACTCTAAATTTCAGGCAGTTACTTTTGCAGTTTAAATAAAATTAAGCAGGAAATAAACACAATACATCTATTCAGGGAAGCAAGATTGTGCATTACTACAGCAAAGAAACCATATTGCATATCTCTCTTAGTAAAGTTGGTCTACGCCTTGATGTAGCAGGTGCCAGAATTATATACTCCTGGTAAAACAAGAACGGGCATTAAATTCAGTCAGTATCATGCATTTGATCTAGTAACCTGTAATGCTCTGGCTTCTGTTAAGCTTTAGTGTTGAGCCAGCAACAGTTCTTATGGATGGCAGATCCCTAGTTCCAGTAGGGTAGTTTTGTCAGTTTAGGCTCCCTTGGCCTACATGACCTCTGTCACCAGGGTTCAAGAGAATAGGCCATCCACTAGCCCCGTGGAGATTGCTCCAATTTCGTGTCCCGCACCAGCCCCCAGATCCCTGCTTACTTGTGGGCTTGACGGTATTAGTTTCAGATTCAGCCGTCACAGGCACCTGAGGAAGATTATACCAACTCCAGCAGTCTCTTGATTAAGCGTCTCCTCCCTCGCAGGCAAGGACGACTTACACGTTGGGCCTGCGCAGAGGAGATGACGCTTCCGTTACAATACGCAACTGAAATTGACTTGGTTCGGCCACCTACGAAGGCAGCCACTCCTTTCCTCCGAACAGCCGCGCTCCACTGGGCCTGCGCGGGAGAGAGGCGTCTGCGATGCGGCGCCGCCCCCTCAGGGAAGCCTTCAAGCACTCCTCTGGGCCTGCGTATAGGAAGGGATGCCTCAATGCCGCTCCGCCCCTTAGTGAAGCTGACGAGCCGTCCACTGGGCCTGCGCTAGGGACACAACGCCTCAATGCTGCACCGCCTCTTCAGCAACATTCACCTCAGCGAGAGGCAGCGGTACAGGCGGCAAATCTACCACCGGCTCCTCACCCTGGAAGGGAGTCTCAACACCCACATGGGCACCTCCAGCCCCAATATCGTAGGTCAGACGACCTCCACACCTCAGAGGTTCCCCAGCAGAATCGTCCCAAACAGGTAGGTGACCTCTGCCCAACGCTCCTCGACACAGGTGAGAGGGGGCAGGTCAGCACAGGAGGGGGGATCGCTAGAGAAGAGGGTCGGGGGGGCAAGTTTTCACAGTCTCTTCTTTACTCCCAGAGCTATCTAGCGTCCTCAGGGCAGCTCTCACTCCCACAGATCAAAGGGGCAATACTTTCCACTCAGCACGAGCCCCAACCTTTACCCAAAGCCACTCAGTGAAGGGACAGTTCCTCCTTTTTCGTGGAGACACCAGGGCAGGGTACAACAGGAAAATCTCTAGGCAGGGCCAGGTCTACGGGTAGAGGGGCGATGATAGCGGCAAGGAAGCAACCCTCAAGAGAAGTCAACCCTCTCAGTGTCCCATGTCCCCTGACGCCACAGCCTGCACTCCAGCCAGCCCTAAGATGCTCAAAAGGGCCACCCAGGTTCTGACCTTATATACCATAGGCCCAGGTCACTAGAATGGGCCGGAAGGTTCTAGATCCCTCTAATACTAACCTATGGGTCAAGCTCTGAGGTAAAACTTTGACAGTTGGCAGGCCACCATTTTGTGAGGGTACCTGCCCTTTCTCTATCTTACAAGAGCACCTGCGCTGCATCACTAATAAGTAATAATGAGGCGCCCAGAGACCTAGGGTCAACACCAAAAAGAGAAAAAGAAAAAATGCAGACGGCAAAAAGGGGATACAAAAAAAATTATTAGAAGGGACCACCCAAAGGGCTGACAGGTCTAACAACAATTAAATAAAATCTGCTTAATGATACAAAAGTTGTAGAACCTGATCACAATAGATAAAATTCATAATAAAACCTTCTACAAACGGATAACAAGACATCCCAAATTAGAGAGACAACATTCCAGACAACTCATTTCACCATAAAAGGCGGTTAATTAAAAAAAAATACGAGAAAGTGCAGAATATCAAAAATTATTCACTGTTTCCCAAATGAAAAAAAAATTAAAGGGCGTCAACGCGTTTCGTGGAACAATGATATAAAGCCACCTTCTTCAGGAAAATAGTGTAAGTATCTCTCTTACAAAGCAGTGTTCACCCAGATTCTATAGTTGTTGTTATAAGTTTGACCCCATTGACCGTCACAGATCTGGTCAGCTGCATATAAAACGTCTAATTATCCAGTGGCTCTGATAGAGCGCGCGAGGTCACCCAGCCAATGATTCCGCCGTTTCCGGCTTCAGGGCCCATATACTTTCAATTCACACTATTCATTGACAGGGCGACTTCACGGGCTGCTACCAATTGTGTGTGTTCCCTACTATTATTATTCAGTGTACCCGACTTACCATCCACCGACACGGGTACCTATGACTTCAATGGATCAGGGGCCTAGCTGTAAAAGGAAAGGCAGCAAAATGCAATTTCAAATGACATTCAATATTGTTGATAATGACCACGGACAACTGGAAGTTTTAAAATGTTTATCTAAAGTTCGTTATCGTCCAGCATTAAACTTACAAGGATAAGGCAATCAATAACCAAGATAATGAAAAGTACATAACTATAGAGAAATAAAGTCAGGGTAATCATTTAAATGCAATAATGAGTTTACAAGAGAATATGCTATGCATTCAAGGCAAGAAATCTTTAGAAAACTTAAGTAAGGCTGTTCCAGACCAAATCAGAAAATGACGCAATGCAATGCAAAATATGATTTCTAAAAGGTAGGGTAACATGGGAACATATCAAGAAAATATGCAAATGACTTTACGTTTCAATAGTTTTGCGGCAAAAGCATGGAAAAATCACCATATGCAAGATGTCACTTTATTGAAGCAAAGGTAGAAATATAGAAAGGTGCAAGTTTAAAGAACTTAGAGCAGTATTTACCTAGACTGGTGTGGAAACCAAACCCTGGCCACGGGTCAGTTAAGGACAGGAAACCCTCAAGGAAGGATACCCCTCAAAGGACAGCAGGTGCAGAATGGACACCCAGGACAGGACAGGATACCCTCGGAATAGGAATCAGGACAGGACCTCAGGACAGGACAGCAAACCCTCAGGACAGGACAGCTCAGGACAGGACCGCACCCGCAGTTTGGAAGCAACGCCTGCGCTCCACCCTCTCTGCAGCTATCGATCAAGACCCCGATTGGGTCAGCGAACTCCCAGCAAAGTGCTTCGCCAGCACTTTAAGGTTCAGTAAAACCTTAGTCTATGGTCAAATTCCGACAGAGTGCTCCGCAGCTCTCTGTATCTTCAGTCACCTATTGAGTGCGATGGGTCAGTGACAGGTCAGCTAAACCAGACAAGTCGGACAATTTCCCTAGGTGAACCCAGGGTAGATATACTCTTTTGGGACGGTGTACCACCCCCCAATGTTGCAAAGTGTCAGAATCCCTCAATTTGGATTGGTCCTAAGGTAGGATTTGGGTAACACACCAATCATAACATGCTATTTAGATGCTTCATTATCATATTTGGGTACCGCCTAGCAAGATTGGGGTTCCCATGAGAAACTGTGCAGAAACACGATGGCAATTTTACAATGTATCATATGAGGAGCAACATTCTCCGTTCTCATAACGCAGAGGTGGCTTTCCCAGGAGCATCATGACTGTGGCTGCCAGCTGGCTGAGTTCCGCTGTCCAAAGTTGCCACCTTTCAGTGCTCCATGTTCATGCGCAGAAGAGACCGTCAATATGGCTCCCAATCAGTTCGGACCCCCATTCCCCGCGGTACATGAAAAGTAAGCGAGAACAAATTAATACATAGAAATAACATTATGAAATCACATCGCAGGGTTGTACTTTCAACTTATCATCATAAAAATATACTTATGCAGTCTAAATGTTAGCTACATAGAAACGGTGACAAGAGCAGTGGCACGAGCAGTACCATTATGGGCCAAGCTATGTATTACGCATGCGCATAATTTTCCCTCCAACTCTGCAGACGCGTCAGGACACGTGAGTGTGGCTGACGCATGCGCAGTAACTAAATACAAGCGGCAGACATTTTAAGTGACTCGAGTAAATTATTTTAGTAAAACACATAGGCAAGCGTCTGGAAACCTCGTTTAAACATAAATTGAACATTAGTAAGACGTACACTTATTACCTTGTTATACATAAACGAGGTTCATGAGTACAGCAAGTCCGCAAAATATGCGAAGCTTTGCTTCATCAATCCCCTCTTTGATGATATTTACTATCATCACAAAATATAAATGGAACCAGATGCCAACTTTCCTTCACACTTTATACAATTCTATCTCTTCCAGCAAGCGTTCCAACTTTTCTCTTTCAGTTTTGGTAGGGTGAGAAGTCTTCACCTTTTTGTATATCTGATCATTTACTTCCTCCAATTCGATTTCATCCACACTTCGTTTCATTCCTCTAGCATTCACTTGATGTTTTCTGGTGTGCTTGCGACATTTGCAGCAGACAAATATGAAAAATAGGATGAGACCTATAATTCCAATTGGCATCAGTACTTTGAACAATAAGCTTTTACCTAAGCTAGCAAACCAATGACCTACATTTGAGAGACCATCAACCTCGAGTGGTTTGAGTTCCTTTGCCAAATTAGTAATGTTTTTCACATATCTTTTGATCTGTACACTTTTATCCGGAATATAAGTGCAACAATGTTGCGCCTTCAACATCCGGCAGACTCCGCCCTCTTTCGCCAATAAGGTATCAAGAGCAAGTCGATTCTGCAAAACCATTGATCTGATCGCAACCATTTCAGTATTGACCAGCAGAAATCCATGAGCTGTTTCAGTAGACAGCACATCCACTATAGTGGACAATTTGCAAATTCTGTGAGTGTTCAGAACCACTCCCACTCCAGGTATCAGTGCACTGAAAATACTACCCATAATTTCACCTATACTTTCTCTTTTACTACGCACTAAGCCATTAGTATTTTCACTGCTTCCAGCATTTCCATTCACATGGTATATTTTCGGGAAGACAATGCCAAAATAGCAGCTTCCATACCAGTGATCCGGCAATTTGAAATAAGCCTTGTCCCCACAAATATAATAAATTCCAGGAAACACAGGCTCTGACCCATTTTTGAAACCCCAACCTCCAATTACCTTGTAATTATGTTCGCATTCACTGGAACCAATGAAAATGTTATTATAATAGCTAGTCTTCTCACGGTGAAGACATAGCTTGCCTTTCTTTTCAAAATCCAGCAACAGAGCAGGACCCGCCCCACCAGATGAGGTGCCTTCCATGTTCTCTGCCCATTTTGGCTTTTTCTGACTTTCGTCATTAGCCTTCTTTTGGATTTTAATTCTCCTTTTCTCTGCCATGTTCAGGAACATCTTTTCCTGCTCACGCAAAGAACAAGTCAAGTTATCTCTGTGTGCATCAGCTATATCAATGTTACCTATAGTCAGAAAATAGTCTCCCATATATCTTATTGTGTCACTTTTGGTGTGTACAGGATTCAAGTTCCCACGTATAGGAAGTTCAGAAAAGATCACGTCATTGTTAGAGTAATAGTACTGTAACGGTCCTCTTTTGTAAAACAAACTAGCTAAAATGCTACAGGAGATTCCATATGTCAGCGGCAGGTGATGGTATGTCACGCCTTCAGCTACAGAAGTAGGTAGCTTCATGCAGACATAGCAATCTTCAATTTCCATAGTCTCTACATAGTGTATTAACAAATTTGCGAAGACATTTAAGTGTGTCTTGTTCTTAACTCCATGATAATGTAGTCCTCCCTCATCTGATGCTTCTAAGTCTTGTTTTGTTTGTCTCAGTGCTCTCTCATGTCTTGCTACACTCTGTGTTGTCAGCTCCTCACTGTCAGTATTTACAATTTCAGTAGGGACAATGTTAGTATCTTTACTCACAGCAAAGGGAATGAAAATTGTTAGTCCTATCCAAAGTAATATCAGGACAACTATACTACAGACACATATCTTGCAGCATGTCTTGAAACGACTGCAACTAGGTCTACCACTCACGTTTGAATCAGACATTTTGGCTCAGAAGAAGTTTCTCGACCCCTCTTTGTGACTTTACACGAGTATCTTACTTTGTGCAAATTCACGGTGGCTCGTCTTCTTCCTCGTCAGAGTACTCAGGGACGGGCTCTCCGTCGCTTACGTCAGTTATATCAAGATCTTCTAGTTCTTCCAACACAAGTGTCCATTCAGGTGACTTGTACTTTTTGTTCTGTCTTTTTATTCGATCACTCCTTCTGTTGGAAGTATCCTCTTGTTGTTTAGCTATGCGTGCACTCCTCCTTTCTTCTGCACGTTTTTCTTCTACCGTCTTTATCCTTAGTCTTAATTTCTTTACGAACCTGGGCTCAAGATGCTTTCTTTTCTTAAGTCTTTTAGTTGGTACTTGGACTTCGTTTCCTTCTCTTGCCCTTTTGTTCTCATTTACTGTTGGAACTTCTGTTTCAGCTTCTTCTTCTTCTATCTGACTAATACCAGGGCTCGTATCTATTTCTTCTGCCTGGTTACTAATCTGGCCTTGTTCAGGTAAATTTTGTGTTTGCTCTTCAAAAGTCTCTGTTTCTGGTTCCTGAACACTTTCTTCTGGTACTATCTGATCTTGTTCAAGCACTTCGATCTCTTGATTTTCTTCTGCTCGAACTATTACACTATATCTAGTCTGTCCCTTCCCGATATCAGGAGTCAGTGGAGGAGTATCAAACACTTGCTCTGTATCCTGCACGTGTTCAGTATCAGGCACTTGTTCAGTCTTATTCACTTGTTCTTTAGCAGGCACTGGCTCCGTATCATTCACTTGTTCTGTATCAATCACGTGCTCTGTCCCTGTCTGACCTTCTCCTTCCTCAGTTTTGATGTGAATCTCAAGATTCTGAGGTTCTTCGCCTGTGCCTTGCTTTTCCTGACTAGTCCACTCTCTACCTTCCCAAAGTCTCTCACTTGTTCGAATAGGGTCTTCAGTGAGGTCAATCAATGGAATCCATTCTTCTGGCCATATGCTGGGCAGCTCGTCTTCAGCTACTTCTGGCTCAGCTTCTGGGACCCTTTCAGCAGGCTGGACTCTTGGTAGTTCGTCATCAACTATTCTTGGGCCAACGTCTGCTGATTCTGCAGCTCGACTGGTACTGGGCTGTACGTCGTCAGCTACTTCTGGTCTGGCTCCTGCAGAGTCTTCTGTTGGACGTCCTTCTGCTTCAGGCACCTCGTCTGGTGGTACCTTCTGGGTGTGACTGGCGTGTACCCAGCGTGGAACTCCTGCACACTTTACTGCTGTGGTAGTTACCAGGATCACCTGACGTTTTTCTCCCCACCTTGGCTCCAGGCAGTTCTTCCGAGTATGCTTCTTTATCTTCACCCAGTCCCCTGGGACCAATTTGTGGAGAGGAGTCGTTGGATTGAGGATGGCGTCTTCTCCGATCTGGCGAGAGATAGAACGCACTTGGTCACCCAATCTCTTGCAGTATTCAAGCACCAAATCATCAGTAATACTCAACAGTTTGCTTCCTGGCACCCATGCTTGTCTCATCACTCTTCCCATAATGATTTCATGAGGACTTAGGCCTGTTTTGCGATCAGGAACACTTCTCAGTCCCATCAGGACCAAGGGCAGGGCCTTTACCCAGGTCAATTTAGATGCATCACACAGTTTCGCTAGTCTGTTTTTGATAGTTCCATTTATTTGTTCCACTACTCCAGAAGCCTCTGGACGGTAGGCACAGTGAAGCTTCTGGGCAATTCCAAAGGCCTTACAGAGTTCGTCGATCACTGCATTCTGAAAATGTGAGCCTTGATCTGATTCAATAGTGACTGGCACCCCGAACCTAGGTATCAGTTCTTTTAGTAAACACTTAGCTACTGTCTTTGCGTCATTTTGGGGAGTAGGGAAAGCTTCCACCCACTTGGAAAATAAACAGACCATGACAAGGACATATCGCTTCCCTTCACAACGGGGCATGGTGATGAAATCAACCTGTATTCTTACAAAGGGACCCCCTGATCTCCCAATTTTTCCCAGTTCAACCACAGTTTTCTTTCCTGGGTTCATCTTTTGACATGACAGGCACCTCTGGCAGAGGGATTCTGCTACCTTCCTGAACTTTTTACTGTACCAAGTCTGTTGGAACACTAGAATCATGGCATCCCTACCAATGTGTGACCCTTCATGTATCAACCTCGCCATTGTGCTAAGTAAGTGTCTAGGTAGCACAGGCATACCAGTTGGACCTAAGATGACACCATCCACACGCCTTGGTCGACACCCATCATCCTTCCACTTCTCTCTTTCTTGCCAAGGTGCCGCCTGCTGCCACTCTTTCACTTCATCCCATGTAGGCACTTCTTCAAACACTTGAAGTTGGCAGCTGGTTCCTGGCCCCCCTCGTTTTGGATTTACGATATACCGATCTCTGGCGCACCATTGGGCCACTCGATCAGCATAATCGTTTCCCAGTGATACTTTGTCCATGCTCTTCTTATGAGCAACACATTTTACCACTGCCAGTTCCTTTGGTAACTGGATTGCCTCTAAAAGGTCTTGGACCACCTTTCCATTTCGAATAGGGGTACCTGATGAAGTCAGGAACTCCCTCTGTAGCCATAATTGGCCAAAGTCATGCACAACCCCATAACAGTACTGACTGTCAGTATACACTGTTATGCGTAGGTTTTTCCCAATTTGACAGGCTTTTATCATAGCAATCAATTCGGCTACTTGGGCAGACTTTATGTGATATAAATAACCTGCTTCTTCAATTTTCTCTAAGGAGACTACCGCATAGGCAGCACTTAGGCCTCCTTGTTCATGCCTTAAACAGGAACCATCTACAAATAATTCTTTGTCATGCTCAGGCAATGGCACTTCTTTTATGTCTGGGCGTGGCTTGGTGTTGAATTCCGTAAGATCAATACAATCATGTTCATCATCCACCCCCCCTTCCATGTCCTTTGGGTCAGGGAGTAAGGTGGCTGGGTTCAGAATACTGCACCTAACAATGTTTACATTTGCAGCACCCACTAGAATCCTCTCGTATTTAGTCAGCCGACTAGGGGTGAGGTACTGAGTCTTCGTTCGGGTCAGTAAAATTACCACTCCATGTGGGACTTACACAGTTACCGGATGTCCCATGACAATTGACTCACTCTGTTATAAACTGGCACAGGTAGCAGCTACTGCTTTCAGACAACCTGGTAATCCAGCAGCCACTGGATCCAGGGTGGCAGAGAAATATGCCACTGGCCTTCGAGTTGTGCCATGTTCTTGAGTTAGGACAGACAACGCGCAATTATCACGAGTGTCACAGAACAGGGCAAATTCTTTGGAATAGTCTGGCATTCCCAATGCAGGGGCTGTACACAGACAATCTCGCAGTTTGGTGAAGGCTGTTAAGCTTTCATCATCCCATTCTACAATCTCTGGTGTTCCTCTTTTGGTCATTTTTATCAAGGGCCTAGCTAGGACTGCAAATCCCAGAATCCACTGCCTGCAGTATCCTATCACACCCAGGAACATTCTAATCTCTTTCTGAGTACGGGGCAACTGCATCTTTTGAATTATTCTCACTCTTTCAGATGTCACTTTCCTGACACCTTTCTCTATCTGGTGTCCCAGATATTTTACCGATTTTGCACAGAACTGTAATTTGTCAGGGGCCACTTTGTGTCCCTTCTCACACAAATGATTCAGTAGGGCAATGGTGTCAATTACACAGTCCTTATGACTTTTAGACGCCACCAAGAGGTCGTCTATGTATTGCACTAAGACAGAGTTCCCAGGTAAGACCAAAGTTTCCAAACATTTTTTCAAGATCTGATTAAAGATAGAGGGGCTCTCTGTATACCCTTGAGGGACCCGGTTCCAGCAATACACGTGACCTTCGAAGGCAAATGAGAAAAGAAATTTGCTATCTGGATGCAAGGGAATGGAAAAGAATGCATGACACAAGTCTATCACAGTGAACCATTCAGCATCCCAGGGAATCTGATACAGAATCACTGCTGGGTTCGGGAAAATAGGGCAACAGGGAACTACTATTTTGTTGACTTTTCGTAGATCCTGTACTACTCTGTACTTGCCACTAGGCTTCTTAATGCCCATAATCGGAGAGTTACATGGACTACTCATTACCTCCTGTATGATGTTTCCTTCTAGTAATTTCTGTATTTCCACAGTAACACCCGCTTTCACTTCTGCATTCATTCTGTAGGGTTTAGTATTGGGGTACACAGCATTGTCCTTTATTGCTATCTGTATGGGGTCCACATTTTTCATTAACCCTACATCTTTCCCAGTAAAGTCCCACACCTCTGGCTTCACTGCTTCTTGAAGTTCTTGGGGTAAATCCTGCATGGTCATTCGTTTAATTTCTGAGTCAGGGCGGACTAACATTAATTTGTAAATCCCGTCTTCATCTGGGGTCTGAATTTCAACACCCTTTGGTGTGCAAAAGATGGTACAGTTCATTTTGCACAGCAAATCCCGTCCCAGTAAGTTTACCGGACTGGTGTCACAAACGACAAATCTATGCATTTCCTTAAAGTTTCCAATTGAGATCTCCATGGGCTTGGTAACAGGAGTACTAATCAATTGATTAGATACACCCACTACTTTGATGGCTTCTCCCGAGAGGGGTAGGTTTGGAACGTCCACTGTCCTCACAGTAGAACGGGTAGCGCCAGTGTCCAACAGAAAGGTAACATCATTTCCGTCAACCTTTCCTTCAATGTATGGTCCGGACTGGTCTACCGGCAAGGAGGCGCCAAGTACGCACTCCTCGTCCTCCCCTCTCAGGCCCCGTCAGTACTGGTCATCACAAAGGAAGGTGTCATTTAAAAGATACTGCGAAGTTGCTGCATTTCTGTTCTCATTGCTTTCCCAGACTTCTATCTCATCTCCCTCTGCCTGTTTTCCCCTGTATACTTGCTTTGGTGCTCGGGGCACCTGAACTGTTTTTACCTGTGGTTGAGTCTTTCTTGGTCTCTCTTTCTGCGTCTGTGGAGTTAAATCAGGAGTTTTGGGGTTATCTTCGGGCAAATATGGACACTCGTTACGCCAGTGTCCAATTTCGCCGCACTGATGGCAGGGAAATTTCTTCATAGCCTCTTCCCTGCTCATTTTGGGCCGGGGCTTGCCTCCTCCCCCTCCCCCAGGACCTTCGTTCTTTGCATTTTTGACCATGTTACTCAACTGCTTTTCCTGCTGTTCTGCGAGCTTCACCTGAGCCCACATTACTTTTTCCTTGAGAGCCTTTTTCTTTTCTGCCATCTCGTCCTCGCAGTACTTTGCGTACCGCAGGACCTCATCTACCTTTTTGGAGTGCCAACAGAATTTGTTATCTTTTATCCACTGACAAATTTCAGGTCTTAAACCGTTTACAAACCTGTAAATAAAGTGCGTCATATCCTTCATCTCGATGTTATCTATACCACTGTATGTTTTAAACACCTGCAACAGCCTTTCATAATAGGAGTGCACGGTCTCCTCTCTTTCCTGCGTTGTTCTATCTATCCTGGTCCAATCAGTTTCCTTTGCTGGCACTTTTAGTTTCAGATGCTGAATTACTTGCTCATATTTTCTCATCACTTCTTTCGATGGTTCCCCTGTTTTCTCATCTCTCGGGTATTCCTCACTAGGCCAGGCTATGGCAATTTTACACTCGGTCCATAGATCGACCGGGACCACAATGTCGAAAAACCCATCCAGGTCTTTCCACAGGCATTTCTGTACCTTTACGAACCTTTCCACTTGCCGGTACCATTCAACCGGCTTCTCGCGCAGTTTCGGGAAATCGTTAGTAAAGGACACAATATCCTGTCTGGACCATGGAACGTGCACATACCTCCCACCTGGTACTTCACGCATGGGGCATAATGTTTCGGGCTTGTCTACTTCTCTCAGAGGGAACTCAGGGGTAGCTTGTCTCGATCGGGCCTCATCTTTCTTATGTGCCCACCTCGTTTTCCACCTTTCCACGTCTCCCCATTTTTGCAAAACTGCAAGCAACTCTTTAATCTGCAACTTCCTCCCTGTCACATTCAAGTTCTCTAAATCCTTGTCGGAGAACTCAGCTCGGTATGGTTTCTGCAAGGGCTTCGATCTAGATATATCTATCCCCATACTAGCTGCAGTGTCGGTCAGTTTTTCGTGGAGCACCCTAGTACTCCGAGTAAGGCTTTTACACATAAACAGCAATTCTTCTTCGGAATAGGTATTTAATCTGTCCAATCCCACATTTCCTGCCATTAATTCTTCTATTTCTACTCTCAGTTTGTAGAGGTCTAAAGGTTTCGTTTGCGGAGCCTGTTTTTCTAACTCACGACTCCAATTTTCAATTTCTTCCGGCGTTACCAAAGAGACACTCCTGGTACCCGTTGCTGATTCTAATTTAATTTCTTTCGTATCGAAAGGATTATGCCTCTTCTGCACTCCCTTCCCTGCTTGTTTGTTTGGCAGGTCCAAGAACACAACATCAGACTCACACTCACTGGACTGATCGTCTATTAGTAAGGGCTCTTGCCTCGGCGGGGCCATTATCGGGTTCATAACTGGAGGGTTCGGACCTCCTTGACTATTCCCGTACAATGGAACCACAGGTCCGATTGTTACCGGAATAGTCAAAGCTTCAGGACTGGTATTTAACTGGGAGATTTTCTGAATTATTTCTGACCTTTGTCTAGCTATGGCCTCTTGCTCTCTTTCATCTAATACCCTTCCTAAAGTTCGGTCAGGTATCATCTGTGGGGTCAGTTGAGGCGTAAAACTCGGGGCAGTAGGATGCGTCTCACTTGGTCCCCCACCATAATTTGGTTTCGGGAACAAAGTTCCTGTCCCAAATGACCTGCGCTCCTCCCCATATGGAGGCTGCAAAAAGGGCACTCCTGAACTTAATGGCTTCTCTTCGTTTTCATAAAGAGGTCTGGGGTAAAAGAGCTTTTCACGGGAATATTTTTCTTCCGTGTTCACGGGCATTCTAGGATATATAGTCCTCACTTCTGGGGGTTCGGGCTTCTCAAAATAGGGCAATACCTGGCCACCTCCCCCCCTACATAGGGATCTTTCCTCCTCTTTGATAGCTGGACGCTGGGGATTCTCTCCTATACTGGAAGGTCGGGCTCCCTCATTATAAGGGGGCGGACTTCTCGTAAATAGGTCATCTAACAATTCATCGTCTGACTCCCCAAGGGCTCCCCAATGTTTACTCTTTTCAGTCCTTTTCTCTCCCCCAGAAGGGTTACCTGCTGGCATCATGGGAAACAGACCCTCAACAATCATACTCTGTCTCCACTGTTTCATCCTTTTATCCCTGGTCTCTTGTTTCAGCCTGGGGTACCACTTTGTCAGACCTTTGTCCATTCGTGGTTTCTCTCTTTCGAAAGCCTCGATCTCCCATTCCTCTAATGCCTCATACTGCGTTAGTCTCGGTCTGGGATGCAATTCATTCATTCGGGTTCTCAAATTAAATAAAATTCTGCCATTAAAAGTACCATCTAACGGAAAAGCCAATACTCCGTCATCTTTTGTGTACTTTGCCCAATTCTCCAACCACACACAGGTGTTGTACCCTCGGTCAAACATCATGAATGAGGCAGGAGTATTCGGTGGCGGGATAGTAACGCCCTCCCTAGACTTAATCGGTTTGTCCGTTTTGAAATAATTCTTCACCCTACTTACAAGGGACATCTTTCTCTTAGCTCCGTACATGATATCGTATCTATTAGCTTTCCACTGATCAATTTCGAACCCTTGGTTTCTTGGATCGGGTCTAGTCTCTGGACAATACGAGTGCCACATACGATTTCTACGCTTAATTCTGTTTACAAAGTTACCTCCAATCAGAACGCGTCTTGCAATTCCGTGCGACCAATGAGGTGCGCGCGTTCAAATAATTTCAGCCAATGGGTGCGCGGCCCCTTTGTGAGACTGTTCTCACTCCTCGGCGCTTCACCCCTCCTTTACAATTCCAGCCCTGCTACCCGCCCGCTGCTTCTACCAATCCCAGCGCGGCTCGGAGTGACGTCAGAGACGCTTCGCGGCTGACTCCCTCCCTTCACAAGGTAACGGAAACTTTATTTCTTTCTAAAGTGCTCAGTGCTTGGTTATTTTACAACAAATACACATTCGCCACAGTGCTCAAGTGTCTAGACAGGATAGCTTTGATTTACTGCAAGTAAACTACTTCCATTTACTTTTCACGCGCTGCGGGTAGATCTCTTCGGCCTACCCTTCACGCTAGCATTGGTGAACCTGTTATTCCCCTAAACTCATCCACTTCTTTCCGGGATATATCCGAGTCTAAGGTTTCCCAGCGGACCCCTCTGCTTTCACCCAAGCTCCGATGAACCTGCTACTCTTCCGATGTGACCCTTACTAGGTTACGCCACTATGGGAATTTTGCCAATGATCCTCGTTACTGACATTTATTCACACACGTATTCAGAAAAACCCTAGTTAGTGCTTCCCGGTTATCCTAACCTGCACCTAACTTTCCTTAAGCCTGTGACCTCAGGACAATGGATTCTATTCACCACTTGCCCTTTCAATTCCCCGGGGAGTTCGGACAACAAGAAACAATACGGTTTACAAATGCATGGATTAGTACATATAACAATATAAGAACAAGAATAATAACAATACAATAATTCATGAATTTCAGCAGCGTATTCACAAGAGAGTGATCAGTCCCCTCGGAACAGCCGCTCTTATAGCAGCATCAATATACTAGCTGCTTCCGACTTAACTAGTCTATCTAGTTCTACCTAACCTTTAGCTAGTCCCTAACCATCCTCTGATCTACCAGAAAACTGATAGAGCGCGCGAGGTCACCCAGCCAATGATTCCGCCGTTTCCGGCTTCAGGGCCCATATACTTTCAATTCACACTATTCATTGACAGGGCGACTTCACGGGCTGCTACCAATTGTGTGTGTTCCCTACTATTATTATTCAGTGTACCCGACTTACCATCCACCGACATGGGTACCTATGACTTCAATGGATCAGGGGCCTAGCTGTAAAAGGAAAGGCAGCAAAATGCAATTTCAAATGACATTCAATATTGTTGATAATGACCACGGACAACTGGAAGTTTTAAAATGTTTATCTAAAGTTTGTTATCGTCCAGCATTAAACTTACAAGGATAAGGCAACCAATAACCAAGATAATGAAAAGTACATAACTATAGAGAAATAAAGTCAGGGTAATCATTTAAATGCAATAATGAGTTTACAAGAGAATATGCTATGCATTCAAGGCAAGAAATCTTTAGAAAACTTAAGTAAGGCTGTTCTAGACCAAATCAGAAAATGACGCAATGCAATGCAAAATATGATTTCTAAAAGGTAGGGTAACATGGGAACATATCAAGAAAATATGCAAATGACTTTACGTTTCAATAGTTTTGCGGCACAAGCATGGAAAAATCACCATATGCAAGATGTCACTTTATTGAAGCAAAGGTAGAAATATAGAAAGGTGCAAGTTTAAAGAACTTAGAGCAGTATTTACCTAGACTGGTGTGGAAACCAAAGCCTGGCCACGGGTCAGTTAAGGACAGGAAACCCTCAAGGAAGGATACCCCTCAAAGGACAGCAGGTGCAGAATGGACACCCAGGACAGGACAGGATACCCTCGGAATAGGAATCAGGACAGGACCTCAGGACAGGACAGCAAACCCTCAGGACAGGACCGGTCAGGACAGGACCGCACCCGCAGTTTGGAAGCAACGCCTGCGCTCCACCCTCTCTGCAGCTATCGATCAAGACCCCGATTGGGTCAGCGAACTCCCAGCAAAGTGCTTCGCCAGCACTTTAAGGTTCAGTAAAACCTTAGTCTATGGTCAAATTCGGACAGAGTGCTCCGCAGCTCTCTGTATCTTCAGTCACCTATTGAGTGCGATGGGTCAGTGACAGGTCAGCTAAACCAGACAAGTCGGACAATTTCCCTAGGTGAACCCAGGGTAGATATACTCTTTTGGGACGGTGTACCACCCCCCAATGTTGCAAAGTGTCAGAATCCCTCAATTTGGATTGGTCCTAAGGTAGGATTTGGGTAACACACCAATCATAACATGCTATTTAGATGCTTCATTATCATATTTGGGTACCGCCTAGCAAGATTGGGGTTCCCATGAGAAACTGTGCAGAAACACGATGGCAATTTTACAATGTATCATATGAGGAGCAACATTCTCCGTTCTCATAGCGCAGAGGTGGCTTTCCCAGGAGCATCATGACTGTGGCTGCCAGCTGGCTGAGTTCCGCTGTCCAAAGTTGCCACCTTTCAGTGCTCCATGTTCATGCGCAGAAGAGACCGTCAATATGGCTCCCAATCAGTTCGGACCCCCATTCCCCGCGGTACATGAAAAGTAAGCGAGAACAAATTAATACATAGAAATAACATTATGAAATCACATCGCAGGGTTGTACTTTCAACTTATCATCATAAAAATATACTTATGCAGTCTAAATGTTAGCTACATAGAAACGGTGACAAGAGCAGTGGCACGAGCAGTACCATTATGGGCCAAGCTATGTATTACGCATGCGCATAATTTTCCCTCCAACTCTGCAGACGCGTCAGGACACGTGAGTGTGGCTGACGCATGCGCAGTAACTAAATACAAGCGGCAGACATTTTAAGTGACTCGAGTAAATTATTTTAGTAAAACACATAGGCAAGCGTCTGGAAACCTCGTTTAAACATAAATTGAACATTAGTAAGACGTACACTTATTACCTTGTTATACATAAACGAGGTTCATGAGTACAGCAAGTCCGCAAAATATGCGAAACTTTGCTTCATCAGCTCCCATAGTACTGGGGATATTTCAGAAGTCCATAACATGTTCCATGCGTAGAAGCAGACATTTCTATGTCCCTGTAGACCTGTACTCCCAAATGTAATATAGGAGGTTCAAGATAGCCTCACAGCAATAGGATGAATTAAAACCTTAGTAAGGGTGGGCGGAGCTTGCTCGAGACCGAGATGGCTGCCTGAGTCTCGAGCTCCTCGGTACCGAAAAGAGATCCTGCAATTATCCGTACTACTGCCAACTCAAAATGATCAACAGATGGTTATTTGCTAGGCGGATCGCTACCGCTCCATGAAAACCCGACCTCGACCTCTCTCAACCCTCTTCTTCTGGAGAGCGACGCATTGCGGGCTGAAAACTGGGCCGTTGATCTCCGCGCTGTAGTTGAGAGCGGGGCGGAGCTGCGTCCTCCTGCGTGCGGTGAAGGACGGCTGACTTGCGCCGGCCCTTCGAAAGCCGGGAGCATAGCACTTACTCCAACCTGCACTGACCTGCTGTATCGCCGTCGGAGCTGAGGGACGCTCGGGCGGTCGCGCAGGTCAGCATGCGCTGGTGCGCGAAGAGCGGCCGGAGCCGGGAGACGTGACTCCGCAGTGGACACGGGCGTTAACAACTGCAATTAAGAGCGCCGGGTGGAGACTACCAGAGCGCAGCTCCAGATACACCCACAGAGTGCTACAGCTGTGTGGGGCCGCCATTGTGAGTGCAGAGGGGAGAGCCACAAGCACCAGACAGCAAAAGGAAATAAATCAGGCCTGTTTACTGGGGACTAGAGCTGTACTAAGTGAGTCACTGCTGGCTGCAGGGAGCTGATCTAGACTACACTGGAGGGGACCATCCTGGTGTTGTTAGACCCCCCAGAGGCGCCGCCTGGCGGTGGGGACCCAGCAATAGCGCAGTGACCACAGAGGAGAGGGCATACGACCGGGACTGCGTTTCTACTAAGGATTCCGTCCAGCCTGGCAGTTTTAAGGTCAATCATCCCAGCTAATCATAGCTGGGAGTCACCTGTGGGAGAGAGCAAGGTGATCAAGGTAGTGCTCTGAGGCGGCATTTCATGGCGGAACGGATACCGGCGACACGGAGCCACGACAGATAGAGACGCCACAGGCACCGATTGAAGGCGCTCCTTGCAGCTGGCATACCTGATGAGTCTGATGCAGGGTGCCACGTACCTGCTACTGGATTAAGACAACACAGACTGCTGCCTAAGGGGGGGATCCACGACCCGGCTGCTATTCGTTCATCTCCAGAGAGAAAGTAGGTGACGATCCCTGAATAACCGGTTTACCTGAGGGAAGACCATGGACAGATCCGACAGGACGCAGTCCAAGCTTTCCTTTGAGCAAAAACACTCGTAAGTCGCATGACTCCACGTCAGAGGAGGCTAATAGGCCTACAACCCTTATGGAGGGTGACCTGGACATCCGGAGTATGCTGCTGTCAATGGAAAAGGGATTGCCTCCTTGGGCACGAAAATCGATGCCCTCTCATACCGGATGGATAGAATGGGGGTAAGGCTGGACAAACATGTGGAGATGTTCGATATGTCCGAACGGCGGCTCACGGAGGTGGAGGAGGCACAGACCACAGTGGACTCAGAACATAAAGAACTGGGGAAAGTTATGCGTGTCCTGCAGGACAAAGTGGAGGACTTGGAAGCCTGCTTGAGATGCTGTAATCTCCGTATCACGGGCCTGCCGGAAACGACACAAACTGGCAACATGGAACGCTTTGTAGAGAAGCTATTGGTGGCACTTCTGGGAGCTCAGGTGTTCTCAAACATGTTTGTAGTGGAGAGAGCACATCTGTCCTTAGGGCCCAACCCCAACCAGGTGCCCCGACACGTCCAATTATTGCAAAACTGTTAAACTACCGGGACAGAGATGCAGCTTTGCGCACAGCGAGGGACAAACAAACGCTGACATATGAAGGGTCGATCATTTCGCTCTATCCGGATTTCACCTCCAGGGTACAAGGAAATTCACACCTATCAAGAACCAGCTGCGTGAGCTGGGTCTGGACTATGCAATGCAGTACCCGGCCAAGCTAAGGGTAAATAAACAAGGACGCTCACACATCTTCATAGACCCGAAGGCTCTGCAGAAGGCACTCCAGGACTGGACCAGGAAACAACGAAAGAGACCAGAACTGCAGCTACTGGATGAGGCAGTGGGAGGATCGCTGGATGAATAGGACTGAGACCCGCTTGGTTGTACACGACTGATAAGTATTGTGGTGGTTGAGGGGGGGCGGAGGGGAGGGAAATGTGTTTGGATTGTACATTTTTGATCTGTGAGGGCGGTCAGTTATAGAGTATCCACATATAAATCTGAGCAGTGGCTAACCTCTGCATGTCTAGTATATTAATGTCAAAGGGCAATATAGGGACCCTATTTTAGCCACAGCGTTAGCCATAAGAACCGCCCATTGGGATGCAAGACACTAGCAGGGGAAGAGCGCATGGTCGCGGTGTGGCGCTCTGGCGCGCATTGTTGTGAAATGTTATATAGTGGGGGTGGAGATGCTGAAAGTCAGTGTGGCGGAGTTGGACGGGAGACAGCCAGTGTTAGGCTTATAGCTGTATACAGAGCGACCTCTGCCCACAAGTGACAAACACTACCACTGTTAATTGAGGTTGGGGTGGGAGGGGGAGGAGTGGGTGGTCCCTATAGGGGATGCTGCGCAACCGTGTTGTGGGTGGTCTGCCGTGGGTGGGGGAGGGGAGGGCAGGGAAGGGACAATGTTGTTTTTGAGGTTTGAGGGGTCAGTCAAATTGTTGTATGCTGCTTGCTATAAATATCAGCTACACGGCTTAGGATATATTGGGAAGCTCGAAAGACAGGATGGCTATGACTAGCAGGTCTACTGCCCCGGGGCCTGTGGATTCCCTCAGGGCGCTGACGTGGAATGTGAGAGACCTAAATGACTACCGTAAACTTCGTAAAGTGTTGAACTATTTGACTAGACATAAGATTGATGTTGCCTTATTACAGGAGACTCATCTCCCACTGCACAGCCCAATGATGCGTTCCAGGGGCCTGGTGGGAAATGTCAATGCCGCAGGGTTTACAACCCATGCAAGAGGGGTAATGACATGGGTTAACCCCAGATCTGAATACACGTTGCGACAGCTGCTTGTGGACTTGGGCGGACGGTTTGTGATTTCTAAATGCTAGGGTAGAGGGATGGATTTGCTTATAGTTAACGTCTATGGCCCCAATTATGACTGCCCGGAGTTCTTTGCCTCGTTAGCTAACACAGTGAGTGGGTGCGGGGCAACACAAATCATTTGGGGTGGTGACTTCAACTTGGTTAGGAACCTAGAATTGGACAGATCGGGAGGCCCATTATGGAGGCCGGCGACGGCGGTCAGAGCTATAGAGAGAGTTATGATTAGCAAGGACCTCTGTGATGTATGGAGGGAGCTGCACCCACAGGATGGAGGTTACACACACTATTCTGCTTATTATAACCTACACACACGCATTGATTACTGGCTAGCGTCGACGCCCCTCTTGTCTCAGATTAGTACTTGTCAGGTTCTGCCGCGCATGCTGTCTGATCACTCACCACTCACTTTTGCTGGTCTTTGACCACCCCTAAGAAAACAATCCTACCATTTACATGGCGCTTCCCACCTTACTCGTTGTTGGACCCACTCTTCACAGAGGTGTTGGCAAAAGCTATTGAAAAGTTTTTCGCTACTAATATAGGATCAGTGGACAGTTTTGAGATGGTTTGTGAGGCGTTCAAAGTGTACATTAGGGGGGTGGCCTTGACTAAACACTCTGGGGTTCTTCGTTCCATACGACAGAGACTGTCGACCCTGTAGCACAAACTGGGGGAATTGGAGGCGCGCCAGTCGTCCGGGGAAGGTGGGGAGATTGCAGACACAATGAAGGATTTATTAGCGGAGTATCAGGATGCACCGGACAGTGAGGTGAGACATCTGGCTAAATACGCCACAGCGCGGGCATACGGAGAGGGAGATAGGCCGGGATCTGTATTTGCTCATATGCTGAAAGCCAAACGCAGTAAAACCTCAATTACTAGTATCCGTTCGGAAGAGGGCGACATGCTAACGGACGAAGAAGACATCGCGAACAGGTTTAAACAATACTATTCAGACCTGTATGTCTCACGCTCATCCGATATGGATGGGGAAATACTAGATTATTTGGAACACATTACGTTACCCTTTCTATCTAACACACACAGAGAGTTCCTTATGCTCCCCATTGAAAAAGATGAGATACTGGAAGCATTGGCGGGAATGAATGCGAACAGCGCCCCGGGGATGGACGACCTGACTGTTAACTTCTATAAGACCTTCATAGACCTACTCCTCCCTCACATTTCAGTGCTATTTGATGATTTGTGTGTAGCGGGACAGATGCCACAATCGATGAGGCAACCAGGTAAGCCTCCGGAGGAATGCGGATCTTACCGACTGCTGTTGTTGCTGAACGTAGACACCAAGCTGTTTGCAAAGATATTAGCTAACCGCCTGGCTCGATTGTCCCCGGACTCGTGGCCCCAGAACAGGCAGGATTTGTGCCTGATAGAAACCTCACTTATAACCTGCGTACTGTATTTGGCACTGTGCAACATGTTCGGAAGACGCGAAAGCAATCTCGGTCTTCTTGGATATGGAGAAGGCTTTCGACTTGGTAGAGTGGCCCTTTATGCGACACATGCTGACTAGAATGGGACTTGGCCCAGTATTCCTACAAATGATAGGGGTACTATACAACGCTCCCTCAGCACGTATTCGGCTGGGGAACCTAGTTACGGGTGCCATTTCCATCTCCAGGGCAACAAGGCAGGGCTGCCCCTTGTCACCAACGCTATACGCAATAATCGCTGGGCCCTTGGCTTGTGCTTTGAGGGAATATCACAGCCACAGGGGTGTCAGATTTCCTAACTACAAAATTGTGGTATCAACGTACGCGGATGTTACCTTGCTTTACGTGAGGGATCCCGAAAACAATCTCTCCCCGGTCCTCAGAGAGGTGGTGCACTTTGGTGCGCTCTCTGGGTTACGGGTCAACTGGACCAAATCCATAGCCTTCCCGCTCACCCCGGCCACTACACAATTTGAGATGGCGTACCCATTACTGTGGTCTGATGACACGGTCGGGTACCTTGGTATAAGGCTGCATACCGACCGTGAAATTGTTTTCCGTGAGAACTACGGTACAGCTGTAGAGGATGATATCGAAACTTGGATTGGACTGCCGCTGTCATTAATTGGCAGGGTCTACATTTTGAAGATGGTAGTGCTGCCAAGGTTCCTGTTCTTGTTCGTAAATATACCAATAGTGCTGCCGCGCTCTTTGTTTGTCCCGTTAAATAAATCATTGATTAGGTTGGCCTGGGCGGGTAAGTAGGCAAGGGTGCAATGGCGAGTGCTCACTCTGCCATACCATCTAGGAGGACTGGGTGCACCCGATCTTGAGTTATATTATAGGGCGGCGCAGGCTGCACAAGCACACAGCTGGATGCACGGCACGGCAAACGTTCCTTACCTCAGACTAGAAAAGCTCTTTACCACCTGGCAGATCGCAGAACAGGAATACTGGATTCGCTTAACTCGACACGGCACGCCTGGCACTGCTTGTTACACCTTCAAGCGGGGACTCTATTATACTCCCCGGAAATGCCAATAGATTGGGCGGTCTAGCTGACCCCCAGCAGTGATACAGGGGTCCAACGAGCGTTACAAGCGCTGGGTATACATAAAGCAGGAGACCTGTTTTCAGACGGTGTCGCCAAAACATGGGATGAAGCCACGGCCAATACAGAAGCACCCACTTTATTGCAACGCTTCCAGTTCCACAGAGTACGCGGAGCGCTGTTACAACAACTAGGGGACGACTTGAATGAACCCCCTGAGGTACAAGAACTATCGTATCTTATTAAAACTAAAACGCCCCGTAAACTCGTTTCCATCATATACAAACTGGCAATGTCCCACAGAGCTAATCAATACACTAAGGCTAGGCTGGCCTGGCAACGTGACTTAAGCGCAGTCCCATTCCATTCTTCTCACATCCCTCCAATCCTTGGGAGTTGGGGGTTCGGCCTTGACTTGGATAGCCTCCTTTCTGAGTGAACGTACCTTCCAAGTTTTTTCGGCCAAAGCAACTTCCAAAACTTGTGCATCGGTGTACGGCGTTCCCCAGGGGTCTATTCTTAGTCCATTACTTTTTAACATCTACGTTAGACCCCTGGCCACTATTGTGGAGGAAGCTGGCTTAACCTTGTTTTCGTACGCCGATGACACACAAATTATTTTCTCCCTGTCAAACAGGGAGGGAAATGATGTCTCGACTCTTAAACAAGGTTTGTCCCAAGTGGCAAAATGGATGCAGGTAAATTTCCTTAAGTAAAATGGCGATAAGACCGAGATTGTGATCTTGGGCAAGGACAAAGATCTCTGGGGCCCCCAACATTGGCCCGAGAGCATGGGTCCTATCCCGAAGCCCGTGACCCAGGTTCGCAATCTCGGAGTCTTAATCGATGAAAAGCTCATAATGCGACAACAGGTCGTCAAGGTGGCTTCCATCTGCTTTGCCACATTAAAATGGCTCCAAAAAATCTTGTGGATGCTTCCTATCTCCACACAAAGGACGGTGGTCCAGGCTTTGATAACATCTCACCTGGACTTCGGGAACGTCCTGTATCTTGGTGCCGATTTGACAACTTTGAAAAAACTTCAGGTTCTCCAAAATGCAGCCGCACGGCTGCTACGTAATGTACCTCGGAAAACATCGGCTTCCCAAGCCCTCTGTGATCTGCATTGGCTAAACATCAAGAATAGAATCAAATTCAAGGCCCTATGTTATATCTTTAAGATAAAACAGGGCTCTGCCCCTAGGTACCTTCACAACCTCATTCATGCGTAGATACCTAGTCGCAGTCTGAGATCCGCAGGAAAAGGAGATTTTGTTGTTCCTAGAGTTAGGTTGGTGAAGATGGGCGGCCGCTCCTTTTCCCATATAGGCACCAAATCTTGGAACACTTTGCCTGTGACGCTGAAGCTGGAAACTGATCTTCTTCGGTTTCGCAAAGGTTTGAAAACCTGGCTTTTCCAGCAACAACTTTGAACTGTCTCCTGGTAGCCTCGCTTGTTGATGCCTGGTAGTTCTTTCTTCTTCAGTCTATCCCTTGGCGCCGGGAAACCCACTGCGGGTAGCTGTGCGCCTTATAAGTTTAAATAAATAAATAAATAAATGACGATAGATGATGACGTGGGCTTATTGCTGCACCAACACGAAACGCATATCACTGCACTTCAAATATATTAATAGGGTGTACTACACGCCAGAGAGATTGCACAGATATGGATTGCGAGAGGCCTGGGACAGATGCAGTTCCCCGAGGGCAGATTTCCTACATTTAGCGTGGGGGTGTCCGGGTGTACTGCAGTACTGGGAAAATGTATTCTGTGAGATAAGCACTATAGTAGAGTTGGAGGTCGCCCCCGACCCGGCAGTGGCGCTGTTAGGCTATTCCAAAAAACTGCAGAAGGCAGCGTGCAGGCTGGTGGACTTAGGACTTTTGATGGCAAAGCGCAGAGTGGCAATGTGCTGGTTGAGGGGACCCTTGCCTACAGTGGCTCAGTGGGCGCACGATGTCCTTTATTGTTGCACACAATCTGAAAACTTCAGCGAACTACTCCCCCCGCGTAGCAGACCAAAGAACTTCTGGGGGTTATACGTTACATACCTGAAAGGTAAAGGAGAGGGCCTAGCTAAAGAGAAAACAACAGGTGTGGCAGAAGGAGCTAACACCTCGGAACTATAGAGGACAGAGCTACTTTACGAACTAGGATAACACTCTACACACGTACCACTATTTGAACCCTGACTAATAGATGAGACTGGAAAATAGGGTGGGACATAGTTACCATAGGCGATGACCGAAGGGAGGGAATACGGACGGATGGGTTCACGGACAAGAGCCACATTGTCGAGCTTACACGCAAGTAGTATGAGTCCTGATGGCGGCAGGTTGGGATGACACCTCTTTGTTTGTTTGATATAAACATTTGAGATCCGTCTTGGTTTACTGTAGCGCAGCAGACACACTTTGTATACCGTAAAGATGTGCATCCCTTAAGAATAACGCTGCCCGGCCTCCATGATGTGGGCTAATAAGCTGTGTGATGTGCCTTATGTGTATACGCCGCTGGCCTCAGGGTTGTAGGCGAACTGCTGTGTATATCAGTGATACCTTGCACAATAAAAAAATAAAAAAAACCTTAGTAAGGATCTCAATGTTGAAAACAACAATCTAGGACGTGGCAATGGGAACTAATCAGTCCTCCACTAAAATACTTGTCCCGGAGGTATCTACCATCTCAAGAACATATCCATAGACCTAATCGTCCTCCTGGAGCGGCAAATAATTATTTCCCGGTACAGGAGAACGTGGAAGTATCCATTTTTTGGATGATTAAGTCTATGGCTATGCTCCTGAGATGGTAGTTACCTCCTGGACCAGTATTTTAGTGGAGGACTGATTAGTTCCCATTGCCTAGTAAGGATGATGGAACCCACTGCATCATTATTCTTCCTCTTCTTTGGAAAAGCAACAATTCCGCATTGATTAGTCCTTGGATTATAATGTGCGCCTATTGGTGGGGGTGGGAGATAGGATTCAGCTTTTTCTGTCATCCAGGTGTTTAAGCTTGTCAGAACAGTGCATTCTGCTTATTGTGCAAATTGGCTGTGCCCAATCCATTCTTCTTCATATAGCCATCTTTCTTGCACTTATTTAGCAGGATCATGCTCACATCCTCTTCACAGAAATGTGGAGGTTGCACAGTGAGGGTGCACTCGAGATAGTGCCAGAGGCAGAGCGGGGGCTTGGGTGTTACACTATTACTTCCCGATCCCCAGGACTGGCGGAGGCCTGCAGCCAATTCTAAATCTCAGAATATTGAATTCATCCTTCAAAAGGAAGTGCAAAATTATGTTACATGCACAAGTTCTGCTGGTCTTGGAACATGGTGCCAGAACGGGTTTCCTGAACCTGCATGACATGTACTTTCATGTATTCATCCTGAAGTCCCACAGCGAATACCTGCATTTCAATTCACTGTTCTACCCTTTATCCTTAAGTTGGTCCCTCAGTTCTTTTTGACGGTCTTGTTTGAAAGATGATCACTTTCTTGTATGTTGATGACTGACTTTTGAAGGTGATCTCGCCCGACCACCTTCAAAGCATGAGCTCATTGCTGATCATATTCTCCATCAACAAGTCCACATCCTATCGACAGCTGTCCCAGATTGACACATCAGCTTTGAAGAACTTTCTGCCCCCTGCAGCAACTACCATACATCCAGGCTTTTATTCTGAAGTTTAAGTGAAAGCTGCCGTTCAAGCCTTGACAGTTTTAAGCTCCCTAGTCCTGTCATCGTCCTGCATCATGCCGATTGCCTATCCTCAGTAGATTATGCAGGCCCTTCTGCGGAGCTTGTGCCTGCAGTGGGCCTGACATTGGGGGATGCCTTTAGGGGAAGATCCAAATCTCTGAGACAGCTTCTGGAAGTTGCTCTATTGCATGACAGAGGCCAACTTGATATCCGGTGGGCCATTCTGGTGGCCAGTGCATTGCCCATCGTTTATGGAGATCACTGCGATTAAGCGGATATTCAGGGCATTTTAGTCTCCTTCAGGGCAGCATCACCACATAAACTTGCTGGTGCTGCTTGTCTCATAGAAACAACTACCACCATATGTTACTGCAACAAGCAGAGTGGCTTGGGCTCATGATCTGGCTGGAAGCATTGAGGTTGTGGTACTGGTTCAAGGGGGATTTCACTAACATTGATTCACTTAACTGGGGTACTAAACACAAGAGCAGATAAACTCAGCAGGCATTCTCCTACTGACAATGAGGGCCATCTACACCTGGTGGTAGTTCAATAAATCTTCAGTAATGGGGTGTGCCTTTGGTGGAACGTTTTACCACCTACGAAAATGCTCAGTGTCCAGCATTTTACGCTCTAGTATTCCCACCTGGTGGATCGCTACAGGATAAGTTTCTCCTTCGGTGGAACATATCCCTTTAAAACTGTGTTTTTGTGGAAAGTGAGTTGGGCCACAGCACAGCATAGAGCTTGAACTGTCAGGTACTCTTCTACCCTGACCTTGAGCATTTTACCTACCTTATGGCATCCCCTTTGGAAGAATTTTCTGGTGAAGCAACAGGGCAATGTACTCCATTTGATCCTCCACACTCTTCACTTTTATATAGGGAGATTGAAAAGAACCATCTGAGACTTTGCCCTTCCGATGGAAGTGGTGGATGCCATTCTAGCTGCCCTCAGTCTTTCCACAAAGTTCATATATTCAGGCTGTTGTATTCAATTTGCTGCCTGGTGTGGGGAGAAGCATGTTGATACTGTGCATGCAAGATTGTCTGATATTCTTTTGTTTGTATTGTTGGTGGCCCTGTAAGGCATTGCCGTTAGCAGGGTTCAATATCACGTAATAAACCTTTCGGCTTTCCTCCTTTTGCTTGATCTGTAGTCATTATTCATATTGATTTGGGTGATACTTTTCCTAAAAGGGCTTTCAGATGTTTCTCCCTGCGCCCTTATTCATGTCGCAGTGGAACCTCAATCTGGTCTTGAGTTTCTTCATGTGGGCGCACTGTAAGGTGCTACCTAACTATACTCTGCTGCTTATTTTAAAAACTTTGTTCCATGTTACAATCCCTTCTGTGCTTCACTTGCTTTCAGGCCTTATTGGTTAAACTCCACCGTCTTTCCTCACAAACTGGTTTTTTGCACATGTACATCTTTTCTTTTGAAAGTGGTATCATCCTTCCATGTGAGGCAATCTATTAAACTTCTCACATTTTTCCCTCTACCACATCCATCTAAGGAACAGAGTTTACATTGTTTGGCCTAACAATAAGTACACAATAAGGAGCAACAGAGGGAGTAATCAGCCAGGTCACCCTCCACTCAATTAAATCACAACATTTACGAGACCTGATTGTACTTAAGCACCCACCAAGTTCCAAGGATACCAAGAGCAATGTAGTGATATCAATGCTCAGATGCTGGCTTCTCAAGAATGTCAATAACATCCGGATCCAGGTGTACAATTCTCAAAGTTGTTTGTCAATCCACCACAATGGAAAAAATCTTGTTAAAGTAATCAAGAAAAAAAAAGTGTGTACGGTCAGAAAGTCACCAAGGGAGCTGCTGGTTGGTACTCACCAGTTTGCTCATGTTTTTCATCATTGGTAACTTTCATGACCGTGAAGAAAAGAAAAAAGGAAAGTTGGTGGCACGATAATCCTCAAGAGGTGACGAAAGAAACAGAAATAATCAGTGAGAGAATGCACGCAGGTGTTAGTGTCATTCCATGCCCACTGAACCCCGTGGTGAAAGAAAGAGCAAGATTTGCTTCTCTAAGCTAAAATGAGTTGTGACTCACTTGCACAGATTTGTGCTTTATTGGGTGCTGTGAGCACACTCAAATTAAAACGAACAGTATGTTTGAGGCCATTTTACCACCGCTGTCCTTATGAACTGCTCTTGACCCTTGTTCGGGACTTAACGGGATCCCACTACAAGGTTGAGACCCCCAATTTGGACTGAGTGTGCTAGAAATCTACCTTTGACCTCTGTTATTTTGGGGCCCTTCTTCCCTTTAAACCTCTGCGCTACTAGCAGAGCAACTCCTGTTTTTTTTTTATCCGGGTTGGAAGAGATGAATTGGTGTGGGAACGCTTGGGCTTTAAGGTGGTGGCAATCTTTGCTCAACAAGCGAGTCTCCTGGAGGGGGCAAATGTCCGCCTCTGTGTTTTCGAGGAATGATAACATCGCTCTCCTCTTGAAGGGGTTATTTAGGCCCTTAACATTTAGTGAGAGTACCTTAATTACCTGTGGCCCCATAACTAATGTGGGGTGAATCATCTAAGTGATACAGGTCTCCTGCCGCCCCCTTGACCAGGGCATTACCTTTGTATAGGCCATTCATGCGTGTGTGACCCTCTTTAAGTGAGTACTGGATCCCCCAAAACTTGAAACAAACATAACTGAAAATTTAAGGCAGTCGTTTTGAGTCAGAGACCTGCGGGTCGAGTCTACAAGTCCCTGGGAAAGATAAACTTTGGGGATGTGTCATGGCCTGTGTGTCCCCCGGCAACCCCCGCAGCCTCAATATCAAACCAGTCTGTGTGACTTTACTGGTCCGGGGATTTCAAGTCACGGCGTTGTCTCATTGTTCCCCTGACAGCGACTCCAGTACCGCCGGGCGCTCATTCGCCATAGTGGCTGGATCTGACTTCATGTTGTGCTCCCTTGGTCGTCCCATTCGGATCGTCCTCCGCTCTCCCTTCCCTGAGCCTTTGTCTGAGGCGTCCACTATCCCCAGGATTTCACACCTTTCTTGCAGGCACCAAAGTTGGAGCAGTGTACCTTCCCACTGAAAGATCAATCGAAAAGGATGGCCCCAGGAGTAGGCAATCCCAAGGTTGCATAGGTGTGCAGTGGCTGTACGGAATTCCTGTCTTGTCTGAAGTGTGATCATGGCCAGATCCTGATCTAGTGTTGGAAGTATGACCCCCGGAACTCCAATGACTGCTTTTCCCTTGCTTTTTGCAGAATCATCTCCTTTAGCTCGAAGTCTGGGAGGTATAGTAGGTTGTCAGGAGGTAGAGACGCGGGAGGCCGACTCTGCGCGCCCGGTCAATATTGATTTAATTGTCCTGTGGGGCACCTAGAATATAATTGAAGAGTTCCCTTAGATACTAGAGCCCTCTGCCTGTGTCGGTACTCCTTTGACTCGGATATTATTGCGTGTAGGACGGTTCTCTAGGTCCTTAGTGTGCGCCTGTGGCTCAATTTGTCGCTCCCGGAGGCGAATCACCTCTTGTTGCATGGAATCCACTTACTCGTCGCGCACATGTTTTCTGTCTTCCACAGCCGCCACTCTATCCCCAGGGAGTCTACCTCCCGCCGAACTTCTTTGATGTCACTGGAATTCCCCTCGAAGAGTCTGAATGTCGTCTCTCAGTGAGGCAAAAAGGGACTCCAGGAATGCGCGAGTCACTGGCTCCTCCGCTTTTGCCGACTCTTGGTCGGATTGGCTACTCTGGTGTGCTTGTCCAAAGCCGTCCGGCCCCGGATGGAGCCAGCTCACCATTTCTTTTAGTGTATGGTCCTTCTTCTCCATTGCGGACGCCATATTGGGGATACGGTTCGGCAAGTGGTGCAAGCTCCAAATGCTGTTGCCCCGGTTGAGTGGGGGTTCTTTGCCCTAGGGAAAGCTCGCTAGAGTTCAAGATGATCCTATTCAACTAGAACGGCCTGCACTCCTTTCCTCAGCTCCGAGGGCCTAGCCTCTGCCGCAGCGTTCCTTCTGCCCCTCTGCAGTCCGGGGCCCGAAGCAGTGCAGCCCCTTAGCTCCTGGGCCCTCTGAGGTCCAATAGCCCGACTCAGACTGCTGGCACCCGTCCGGGGCTCTCCTGTTTTCCTTTGGGATATGAGGTTCTACCGACCACTCTCCTGGTGCCTCTCAGGGGACTATTGCAGGATCCTACTTGGGCCTCCTGTCCGCCGCAGATCGGGATATGTCGTAGGTGGGGGCCCGCTGCTGTCCGTGTCCACCCCTACTCCGTGGTGTCAGTGGCAGGCCTTGGCTGGCTGTCCCTAGCTTCCAGCTCAGCCTGGCGAGGTTCCTCTTGGCCTGGAGTGCTCCTCAGTCTCCCTCCGCTAGGTCACTGCGTGCACCAGTAGTATGGGGCCTGTGTTAGGCCTTGTGGCTCAGGAGCTGCACCCTCCGGTCTACCCCTCCTCACACACTGGGACGATCACCCCGGTCTGGCTGCTGTTGCTGCCTGTGCTCATGGGCATGTGGTTGCAATGATTTGATGCTTTTGGCTCTGAGAGTGTCGGTTGAGCTCAGTCACAGCCACTTGCAGTGCCGCTCTCACCTCCCATGCAAGCTGTATGGCCTGCAGACTTCCTCTGCTAGGCCACGGCGTGTCGTAGTAGCATGGGGCCAACGGTAGGCCTTGCGGCTCAGGTGTAGCTCACTCAGATCTTGCCATCCGCTCCCACAGGGATGATCCTCCTGGTCTGGCTTTGATGATCCTCCTGGTCTGGCTGCTGCTGTTGTCTGCGCTCGTGGGCGTGTGGTCGCAGTATCTCGGTGCTTTCTGCTCCCGGAGTGCCGGCCGAACTCCGGTACGATTCCTCGCAATACCGCTCTCATCTCCCATGCGGGCTGTGTCGCGCAGGCCTCGGGGGGTGCCGCCGCTCCCCGACTCTGTCTGCCCTTTTGCCTCTCTGCTCACCTCCGTCAAGGTCAAAGGCTCTGCTTTCCTCCCACTGCGAGCCCCCGGTAACTAGCGGTTCCAGCTGGGGACTTGTCTGGTGTGCGCCACCTGTGACTTTAGCTGCTTCCCAGCTCGTGTTGCTGCAGCTGTTCACGATGCTGCAGCCTTTCCCGCTAGCTCAATCTCGCTCCAAGTCATGGCGCCAGACGGTGGTCCCCTCTGAGATCAATCAATGACACCCCTAGAAGTTGGGGGGTTGCCTTATGCAGGTTGCGGATGTTTGCGAGCCAAGAGACGAGGACAGACACGTCCTATCCACTCGCCATCTTGGCCATGCTTCCTACTTATGTTTTTTTAAAGTGGAGCCTATAGGTTTAAAAGTAACAGCATTCAGGCTTTGCATGTAGACCTGAAGCGATGTTTACCTTGCCACCCTAGTGGATGCCACAATATGTGCTGCAGTCTACAGGTACCACTTAACTTCCACACCTTGAGGGTATTTTCTGCATCATATATACTATGACTTTAATAGAAAGTTAAATGTACCAATTTTGGCATTACCATTTTTATTAGTTCGCGTCTGGGCAGCGCATGCGCTACTGTGAGGCATGCAGTATTGGAGTGTGGCTTTGAAGCCCCGCCAACTCTCCGCCTATATTTTTAATTGGCTTGTGTTATTGTCCTTTGTAAATGCTGGCTTCTGAGTCATTATTAGGCTTGTTAGTCCCTCCTTTGTACCGCGCCTTGTCTGCATTTGTTACCTCGCATAACAACTGGACCTTTTACTTGTCTTGTTACACGGTCTGCTTTATCTTGGCTGTGAGCACTATTTTGCTTAATGATTTACCCCTATTCCACCTACTACATTGCAGCACGGCGCCCGCTTTTATTTTATTTACTAATGGCAGTCTGCTTTAACTGTAGCGGCTGCGTTTCTATATTGAATTATTTTAGCAGCCTGGTCCAATTTATGTATAGCGGCCGGGCTTATTTATTTATTTATTTTTGTTTACTGGCACCCATGTGGCGCTTTCACATTCATGGAGGCCACGCCCCTTTCTTTAGACATGCAGAGTCTAAAGAAAGGTGCAAAGCCGCTATTAAAGTGAAAGTGCGGCATGGTTAGCTTTTGAAAAAAAGAAATCTGTTTGTCAACTTGTCAAAGTGCCCCATTCTGCAGTTTCACTTTATTTTCGCCCACTCCCCTTTATCTAGACGAGGCTTGACTAAAGAAGGGGGTGCGGCCTCCATGAATGTGAAAGTGCCCCATGGGCGCTAGTAAACAAACACATATTTACAGTGCAATCAGTCTTTCATTTTCGAGAGTTTAAGCTATTGCATTGCCAATAGCTAAAACTTTCGTAAATGCGAGAACTATTGCATTGTAAATGCTTGTTATGATATAGGGGTCCGCGTACTTGCACTGGGGACTGGACAGCAGTGTTTGACTGTACAGAAACAAACCGCAGTCCACAGAAAATGAGGTGACCATGCAAAAAAATACATTTTATTACATTACTGAATTGTTCTCTTCATCGGGTTGTTCTGCTTTGGCCAAAAATTACCCCCCTAAAGACCTGCAGATCCATGCTACAATTTGTTGACGTTTGCTAAGCAAGTGAATTTCTTTTTAATCTGATGTGCACGTGATCAGGCAAAATGATTTTATTCAAAAGCAAGAGTGACCCATTGCCCCAGGCTGTCTGCATTGGTGGGCAAAAGTATAAGATGAATTCTTGTTGAACAGACCAATAGTCTTAAAAATAGGGACTTATATTAAGATTGTAACACTAGTCTGAACGTGATGGGATTTAACAATGATGGATAGGTTTTGTCCCCAATAGATCAAGAGGGCTTACCCCTCCTCCACGTCCTGCTGATATGTATGTATTTTTTTATTTAGGAATTATTTTGATTACATGAGATTAAGTGCTAGCCACTTCATAATTAAAACATCGAAGCTCAGTTAACCATTTATGTAACCTCTAGTACTATTTGAGCCACATCTTGCGCCCCAGATCTCAAGGGATTGGTTCTGTTGTGATGATATGCAGAAATGCCAGGTTTCCTGGGTCCCATTGGCTGTTGAGTCATACAGTCCAGGTTTTGTGTTGTTATTGTGGGACTTGTTCATCTGAATTTCTAATGGGATAAAAAAGGGCTGCAATCCCAGAATTCGAAGAAAATCCCTGCACTGGATGAGTTACTCATGCTTAGAACTGGCAAACTCCCCAGTTTCATGTTGCTCATTCAGTAGAGTAGGCTTTTTGGCTTCAACTGATGCCCTCTGACTTTACTTCTGGTCATTAATTACTTGGACTGAGTTCACTCGTTGTAAAATATCGCTTAGGTTTGTTATCGTCATGGATGGAAAAGAAATACCAGCAGAGCTATTTACATTTGAAATTCACAAACCCGAGGTTCCTTCCGCTTGAGCTCCAATGCTTAACCTCGTTTCCAGTTCCCGTCTACACTCCCCAGATTGTCCTTGTTGTACAACTGTAGGAGTAACAACCCTACAAGATGTAATAACCCTTTTACTAGTCCCAGGGTCCTATTGACACTGAGCTTGTAAACTCGGTCTGAACGTGATGGGATTTCAAGTCAAGTTTACAGGACTGGTTGAGTTTCTCCCCAAGGTGTTGTTGAGAATGTTATTAGAAATCCACGCAGTGTTGTGCTCTCGCACAGTGCTATTGATTAAGATATTTTAGGTCTCGCCTAGCGTTGCAGCTCATGTGTTGCTCACTCTGCGAGATCCATTGTCGTCGAGGAGACTTCAGAAGGGGACTTGAAGCCCCGCCCATCCTTTTCATTGGATCGCATCAGCGTTTATGTTAAACGCTGACTTTCCATTAAAAAAGAGGCTTTTTGGTTACCGCCCTGTTTTCTTCTCTGCCGACTCATCCGGACTGGATTGTTTGCTTGCGGCGTTACACAGTGGGGTTCATTAGTTAGTAGGCACTATGTTTTTTCAGTTCTTGCCTCATGCCGAGTCGCCGACAGCTGCGCTTGGTTCAGCTCTCTATGCCGCCGGTCACGCCCTCCAAAGTTTCCCGGTAACCTCCTTGCAGTCTGCCTACTGAAGTTCCTCGGCCGCCACGCCCTCTGCGAGCGCTTTGTTTAACAAGCTTGGTTACCGTTTCTGAGCTTGGTTGCAGTTCCTGACATGGCTGTAGGTACCTTCCTTTGTGTGCTTTGTGTTACGAATGCTCAGTTGTACAGAGTGTTGGCTGTAATTTTTCTGTAACCTGCCTAGAAGTGAAGCTTGCTTCCAAGGTCTCCCTTAGTTCTTCTGCTTTGCAGCTCGACTCCTACGAGGTTTAAAGCCCAGCGACTACAGTTTGTGTGCTTAGAAACTACTGCGGTGTATGTTTAGAAACCTGCTTACAGTCAAAATGTAGATCAGAGAGAATTTACGCATATTACAGAAGAGCTCTATTCAAACACTGTAGCTTTGGAGGGCTGATTTGATGGTTCATAACAGTTTAAACCGGACAGCCTCACGCAGCAGATGTCATTTTTTAAAATATTTTTTTTAACCTTTTTCGGCCGACAGTGGAAGGCTGGCTACAGACCCGCCCAGAAAATCAAATACAGCAAAGCTGTTTCAAGAAGTGCAAAATGAAAAATGTTTTCATTTCCTGACTCATCACCACATTTTTCTCCCCCCTCCCACAGAACATCACCTTTTTCTCATCTCTCACGCACCATCTTCCCATCTTTCTGTGTGTCGCGTTCATCTCGTACTCTCACGACCCTTCTCTGTCTCTCTCCAACACAGGCTCTCATCTCTTTCTGTTTCTTCATTTGTCCCTTCCTTACTTTCTCCATGTTTGTCTGTCTGTTTCTCACAGCCTTTCACTCTGCGTCTTCTCTCCGGCTCAAGACTCATCACCACCCTCTCTCTGGCTCCAGCCCCACATTGCCCCCCTCTCTCCCTGGCAATCTGCCAGGCACATCTCTCTCACACTACCCCTCCCCCCTCTGTACTTCTCTCTCCTGTCCCCAACCGGTCTGTTTCCCTCTCCCCTTTGTATATTTCTCTCTTCTCTCCCTTCCTCCTTGGATCTGTGTTGCTCATGTCAGCCCCTTCCCTGCCCCAACCCCTCTCCCGGCCACCTCTGTATATTTCTTTGTAACGGGCTGTGACCACGTACACGTTATGTAACACTGATTGAATATCGCCCGTTTTTAATGTATTCCCTTATAGTAAGAATCACCCTGGAGTAGTCTCCAATGTCTGGGTTGGATGGGGAGGGGCCGGCTGCAGGGACTCTGGGCTCCCCGGTCTTACCACCGGTTCTGGTCCTGCAGAGAGTGGTAGGAGAGGGGAGGGTGAGAAGAACAATGGAGGGGTGGGAGTAACTGGTAAACCTGCAGGAAGTGGTTGTTTTCCAGACAGGCCACAAGAGCAGGGAAACCTCATCTTCCAATTAAGTTTACTTTGCAGCAGTTGAGTGTTGTAGTAAGACTTGTGAAGGTATTGAGAGCCAATGTGATGTCAGATGCTTATTTGCAGCTAGTTGTGGTGACCAATAGAGTTTACAGTTCTGAGGGAACTTGATCAACTTGATATTTTTATAACTATTGTCTACTTAAATGGTGATTTCTGTGCAATAATGCATCACAGTGTTTTTATATAAATTGATTTCTGCATGTTTTCTACACCGAAATAAAATTTAAAGATTTATTTTAAAACATTTCCAAGCTATCAGTGATGTGCAGCCGACTCTGCCCAGCCTTCCTGTATTAGAACCTGACAATTTCTTTCCTGTCCTGTGACGTTCCCTTTCCCAGCCTTTCAAAGAAACATGCCTACACGTATGTGACTAACTCTCTCCAGTCCAACTGACCTTTCAAAGCAACTGTCCTTGCCCGGCGCATGGCTCCTTTCCAACCTTTCAGTAACACCATTCTCTGTGCAAGCATAGTGACTGACTCTGCTGATGCCCTACTGGCCTTTTAAAGATTCGTGCCTCTGGCCTGACCTGTGGCTAACCCCATACCATGTCGGAGACACCGGTCTTTGTAAAAGTCCTGTGAATCCATCATTTGCGATGCAATAGGTCTCGCATTTAGGATGAGTGTAAGCTATTGGCATTGTAAATGACAATGCCTTTTATTTATGTTTTAAAAACAAAAATAAAAGGCTTTGTTATTTGCAATAACAAAAGCTTAAATTCGCGTAAATGCGAGACTTATTGCATTGCAAATGCTTGTTCCTATATTATTTTGCTTGGCAGACAATTGGCGTTTGTCTAAAAATGAGTTTTGTTAAGGTCCACTCTGTACATTGTCCTCCACCTATCCCCTCTGTCAGCGGTGCGGAGATCAAGTGCAAGAGGACAGTGTTATCCTGCATTGGAGTCTGCAGAAGGCTGTCCCCCTGCTCTGGGTCACGATCTGATTTTCCCAAAAGCCTGCAGCCTGTTTGTGTGTGCGCTTCCAGCCAGGATACTGTAACTGTGGCTCTGCTGAGAGGTAGACGTGTCCAGTCCACGGAGTGAAACAGTTCATAAATGGAACTGGTTGGATGAATTTAGCAGCTTAAAAAGCCGAGAGATTGCAGACACTGCCCTGCAGTTTCAGAGACTAACATGAATAACCCGACTCTAGGAGTGGGCACTCAGAGTGAAGCTGGTCTGCCTAAGTAAGCTAGTTTTGGTCTGTCTAGGAGCAAACGTGTTGGTCCCAATAGCCAAGTCTTGAATATTTCTCCAGGTCTTTTAATTTCAAATAGTTCAATTTCCCAGCCGGGCGTAGGAGGATTTTTTCGTGGTGATGGTGATAAATGTGTGGGTATTCTGTTTTGGTTGTTCAAGAAGGGTGCTGATATCACTTCCTGTGGGATGTATGTTGTTTCAGTGCTCATGTGAGAGGCCTCGACCAGGCATCAATTGTTTGGTGGAGATCAGCTGAGCTCATGACATAACTCATAGTGGCGGCGGCGTTTGTACTTCATTTAACTTGAAGTCTCTGCTGAATAAAGCTCGTTTAGTCTACCTCATTTGTCATGAACTTTGAACTTCATGTACATGGTTAGGATTTTTGGAACACAAACCAGAAGTAATTTGCTAAACTACAGTCTGAAAAGAACCTGGAACAGATCTTTACAAGGAACCTCGAGAAGGTCAGTGCTTTTATGTATTCATGTGGCCTGGAGATGCAGGCCACATGGTAGTAGCCTGGTGTCTTGTATATCTACTCAATATACCAGTCTTAATGTATGTCACCTGGCATGCAAATTGGGTTAATATCATTACATATATACCTATTTCCTCCGGTGTTCATTTAAATAAAGGTACCACCTGACTTATGATGGATGACGAGCCCTTGACAGTGCTGATGCTGTGGACAGAATAAACTATACGGTATGTCAGCTGTCTCTCGTTCCCCCAACCTCTTTACATTTTGTTGGCTTGCTCTGTGCTCCTCCTGAGGGGTGCTAACCGTTATATAAATAACCATATCATAGTGTTGCATCGTTGAACTTGGGTCGAATTCCACCATTGTTCTGTTTGAAGTTAGAGAGAACTATTGTGGTGGTTCTGCTGAGTAAGTTATTGTTGGGCTGGCCTAGGGCGCACCGCCTTAAAGTTGTGGTTTACAGTACAGCAGAGCTTCTCTTTCTTCAACTCGGTCCTACATCTCACTCTTCATACACATCTTGCAAGAAATGACATCGATGGTTAATAAGATCGGGCAAGTGCCCAGCAGTTTAAAAACATATTGTAATCCCACTCCTTTTTCACCGACTCTAGGCTACAGTATGTTTGTGATAGAGGAAATTTGTTGTTATATAAAGTCCTTTTCAGTCATTTCTATTTTTATTTCGTGAACATTTCCGTTTCTCTTTGTTGCACCATGGCAAGCTACGTAAAAAGGTGAGATATTGAGTAATTGCAACGTTACTGAATTGCGTAAACAGCATTACATGGTGTGAGGCTGGTACTCGTATCTTTACATGGAATGCCTTTGTAATGGAAACATAATCATCACGTCTAAGACAGGTCCATGCTTTAGGGTTGATCATGCATTTGGATTTATTAGTTGGTGTCAGAGGTCGAGTTGTTATGGGGCCTTGGGTACACATGACTGAGTTGGGACTGTGACATTATTGCAGTTACTGCAAGATCACATTTCTGTGCCGCCTGTCTTTCGCATATACCAGCACTATTGTGTAATTAGCCCAATAAATCATATTCCAAACACCCAGCCTCAGTTTATTACCAGTGCTTTCCCTCGCAGCCACTTTGACAAGCTAAAAGCTTGGAAGTATTGCTGTTGGCTCTATTACTCCCTGGGAGGAGAGGGAGCCACTGGAGACATGTTTGATTATAATGCCTCGTCTGCGCATAGTGCTACTTTTCTGCCATAAATAGTAATAGTAAATATATATATATATATATGTATATATATATATATATATTGTATATAGACTTGTAGCCGACGAACACTCGGTCTACACGGAACAAACTCATTGCTCATAAGCGCAAGAGGTCGTGTCTGTTCCTCTTGGGTGTTTCTTGCCCTTTGCCAGGTGTCTTCATTGTTTCTAGCACTGTAAGGACATGGACACAGTGTCTGGGCAGTTCTCTTTGGGAAGCCCGCTTTCAACTTGTTTTTGTTATGGCTATTTTGTAGGCACTGTTTTAACAGAGGGAAGCGCTTAACATTCTTCATCGATGTCATCCGCTTTGAACAGTTTGTATTTATCTGTGTCCTCCTCTTCTTTCACACTGGGCAAGGTCACAGCAGTGCTGGTGATTTATACAAACGGAATCAGCTGTTGTATGTTTTAAAGGCGCTGCCTGATTATAGTGTTGCTCAACACACCACTTCATCTGGTCTCCAGCCTACCCTATAAGTAAGGAATGAGCATCTGAGTTTAAACATTCTACTTTTCGTGCAGGTTAAGTGCAGTGAACCTGTCTGAAGAGGTTCAACTGCAGTGGCCCTGGTGCTGCATTGGTGCCTTTCACAGAGCCCCACTTTGGTGATAATTGCTATTGTTACTTGATCGTTGTTATTGGTTCGATCACCAGTGTGTGATGTGGCAGAGTTGGTGCCTGTTATTTCTCTGACAGGTGGGTCATTTAACATTGCAAGCACATGGCTGAGATTCTGGTGGTGTTGATGGGTCTATTTGGGAATAAGACATAGAACCTCGGCAGCTTCTCCAGTCAGTAGGGAGGGTACCATGCTGCCAACACTGCTTCCATGGAACATCGGTATGAGCATTCCATGACAGCTCCTATGCCAAGAAACAACCTGGTACACATTAGGATATAACACATCTTTTTTTCCACTCCATTATACCAAAAATACTGTAAAATATACACATTTGAGTCTGCAGCAATTATACATATAAAACTAAGAATAAAAGAAAACAAATATGTATGATATTATACTATGGAATAGGTAATAACAGTGAAAGCCCCCAGAAGAATCAATAGTCCATGTAATACAGATAACAAAATAGTTTCATATGCAATCCCAGTAAAGGTAAACAGCCCGAATTAAAGAGAGAATACAATCTTTGAACCTCCCAGGCATTTTACAAATACGTTTTCCAGAGGAAGCAATTTCATTGTTTCATTCCCTACAGACTCAGTGTGTACATTTTCATGCCCCCTCACTTTCACCAACCGTGCACCATTCCACCATTGCCCATTCAGTAATTTCACCGCACAGCCATCTCTGCCCACCTCCTCCACTTGACAATCTCAAATCTCTATCCTCCTTATGGTGTATTTTTCATTTCCTCTGTTTATTTTACTTTTTCTCTTTGGTGGAATCTACCCCACTGCGCTGATTCAGGTGCAGTATCGTACGCTCTAGTGGGCCCTCATGATTTTGAGGGTGAGCTACAAACTTATATAGGGTAGGGTTTATTCATTCTGGTCCTGATGAAATGCCGAGTGAGCCTCATGGCAACATAGGCATGAAAAATGTCGACCCCTGATCGAGTGACCCTACGGAATAATGATGTGGAATTATTTGTGATATTGTGACTGTACCTGATTTTGTTATGCTTTCATTTGGTTCTTGTTTTCGCACAACAAAAATAAAAATATATTAAATGTCGACCCCACCTTAATCTTCACATTCATAGCTATCACGGTACATTATGTCCTGAGGATAGTGTCACTATTTTTATTGAGTCAGGGGACCACTACCCGATAAATACTTCCTTGGTTTCCTTAGACTCTTTTACTCTCACTTTTGTCACCAACCTATTTGTTAGAATAACCCTTAAATGCACTCATCTAACAACATCTACGGAACAAAAAATCTCTGAAAGAGAGCCCTCAAGCCCGTCAGGCATTGCAGCGTCGGCTTGACGAGGAGCGCCCTATGATGAAGCATGGCACCCTACTAGGTTTGTAAGGGCATTAAGATCTGACCACTGGATCGCCTGTGATCCCTCCGGTTGTTGTGATTCTACCAGACTTGTGGGCTAATTGTTCCCTAGAGATGAACTACTCCAGATGAAGTGTTTAGGAACATGCCTAAATGACCCTCATAACTTATTTTCATAAGTCTGTCTTATCTCCCCAGGAGGAATCAACTTGTCCGTCCTGAATAATAATCCAGTTTCCATTGATAATTCTAACTGCACCTTATTATATTATTGAAGTGCACAGAAAGATTGCCTTCTCTTGGCCAACCCTTTCTGACATACTCCATAACTTTATTCAATACTTCATATTGGTTGAGGGCACACTTCCATTCCTTCTCAATTACACACTTGGTACATAACCAAAACACATTTGCAACTAAACATTCCATAACTTGTTGATCATCAAGCTCCTCTTTATTATCTTCTCCTGAGACTGGCAATCTATATAGACAGTCCTCTTTCTCATTTCTTCCACCTGATATATACGCAACAGCGAAATCATATTCAATCAGTTTCAAACTTAATCTCACAAATCTAGCAGTAGCTTTGGTAGAATTAACATTACTCCCGCTCAAAATGGGTGGTAGCAGTTTGTGGTCTGACCGCAATATAAAACTTGTACCCCAAACAGAAGATTTAAATCGTTCCACTGCACAGACACATGCAAGCATCTCACATTCAGTGACAGAATACTCTCTTTCCAGGGGTCTAAAAGTACGAGAGGTGAACGCAATGGTGCATTCTTCACCACCTCTGCCTTGGGATAACACATCTCCCAACCCCACACCACTTGCATATACTGTTACTGTTAGGCATTCACCAGGTGTGTACGAACTAAGCACGTGTGCATTTGACAATCCCTCCTTGATCGTTTTACTGCCTCCTCATACTCATCCAGTTCATCTTCCTCTGGTGAATACACAGGGAGATGAGCAGCAATTTCCTGACCCTCAAGGCCCAAAAAATGTAACCATTTTTTTTCTATCAGGTTTACATTTGAAAAGATCAATGGCTCCAAAAAATGCATTGAAGGCTCAAGGCAATGGTTTGCTCCCCTGTAGACTGTAAGAATGGTGGAGGATGGTTGATACTTTGCATGATCAACGTTCAGTCTAAGCCAACTCAGCAGTGTCACAACATGCAGTAAAAACTGATAGTCAGTGCTTCAAGAAAACGAAATATGAATAGTAGTCACCAAAGAACAATTCAACTTCTGTGAGGTTCACAAGTCAAAGTAGCTTGATCGAAAAATTGTGTTTTTTTACTGTGCTGATGGTTATGTGCACGTTCAATTGCAATAAATCATTAAAATAAATGGCTGACTAATGTAATTGGGGACGCGCCAGGCAAATAAAGATGGTCACAAAAGATACATCAGTTAGCATAAGATGGCTGCCATATGAACTTAGACTTGATAAACTTTCAAAATATTGGTTAAAATTGCCAAGGATAAAAAAACATTTGCCTGAACTTGTTTGGGTCACGACGGGCAATGTAAGATGGCCGCTAACACTTTGATCAGCAGATGTCTGACCTTGTTTGGGACGCATCAGGCAATTTAAGATGTCCACCATGTACAATCTCTATCCACCCCTTGTTGTAAATAATTTTGTCCACCCTAAGCGTGGAAGGGTATACTCAGACATGAGTCCCTTGCTCATTGCACCATCAGGATTCAAGCAAGCCGGGCCGAAGACGGCTGTAATGCCAGAAACCGGTCCCCGGGAGCTTGTTTCCTTCCCAGTGTAAGAATTGGCTTTTGTAGTTTGGTTTGCCCTGTTCCCATCATGCACTGGGACAGGAACAGACTAATTTGCATACAGCCAGGTTCTGAAACTGGGATGGTGCAATGAGCTAAAAAACGGTGTTGGATCTAGCCCTGATCTCTTGACTGGGTGAAAGTATTCTGCTTAATTCAGAGACTCTGTCCCTCACCACCCCTTGTTGTAAATAATTTTGTCCACCCTAAGCGTGGAAGGGTATACTCAGACATGAGTCCCTTGCTCATTGCACCATCAGGATTCAAGCAAGCCGGGCCGAAGACGGCTGTAATGCCAGAAACCGGTCCCCGGGAGCTTGTTTCCTTCCCAGTGTAAGAATTGGCTTTTGTAGTTTGGTTTGCCCTGTTCCCATCATGCACTGGGACAGGAACAGACTAATTTGCATACAGCCAGGTTCTGAAACTGGGATAGTGCAATGAGCTAAAAAACGGTGTTGGATCTAGCCCTGATCTCTTGACTGGGTGAGAGTATTCTGCTTAATTCAGAGACTCTGTCCCTCACCACCCCTTGTTGTAAATAATTTTGTCCACCCTAAGCGTGGAAGGGTATACTCAGACATGAGTCCCTTGCTCATTGCACCATCAGGATTCAAGCAAGCCGGGCCGAAGACGGCTGTAATGCCAGAAACCGGTCCCCGGGAGCTTGTTTCCTTCCCAGTGTAAGAATTGGCTTTTGTAGTTTGGTTTGCCCTGTTCCCATCATGCACTGGGACAGGAACAGACTAATTGCATACAGCCAGGTTCTGAAACTGGGATGGTGCAATGAGCTAAAAAACGGTGTTGGATCTAGCCCTGATCTCTTGACTGGGTGAGAGTATTCTGCTTAATTCAGAGACTCTGTCCCTCACCACCCCTTGTTGTAAATAATCACCATGTACAATCAGCAAGATACTCAAAATGGCGGCCGGACCTGTGCACTACACTTATTCCCTCAAATTTTCCAGTCAGCAGGTGGCTCACATTTCCATGACACATCCTTTGCCAGCAGACACCTCAACAACAGCCACCTGTAAACACCCCAAAACTGTAACTTGACTAGGAATCATCAGTCCGGCACTGCACCGCAGCAGGTGCTCTCAGGAAAACTCTGCAAAGGTTTAAACGGCTCCTCCTCATCACCAGTGTTACAAGGACACGGCAATGGTAGGTAGATAATAACGTGATATTTATTTTAGATACAGATCACAACAGTTACAGGCAGCCGATAACGCCAGTGCCTCTGTTCCGCTCCAACCGTTGTCTGCTCAGCACACCGTGTTTCCATGGATTGTCGGTATGAACATTCCATGAAAGCACAGACGTCATGAGCCAATCCGGTACACATTAGGATATAACACTACATCAACAGCAGACACCATAAATGTGACTCTTGATTACACACAATCCCAGCATCAACAAGCATTTGCAATGCAACAGGTCTCGCATTGACACAAGTCTGAGCTATTGACATTGTAAATAACAATGCCTTTTATTTATGTTTTTAAAAAATAAAATAAAATAAAAGGCATTGTTATTTGCAATGTCAATAGCTCAAACTCACGTCAATGCGAAACCTATTGCATTGTAAATGCTTTTTTTTAGAAATGCCGGTGCTCCATACCGGCCAGACCCGGCCCACTTAAATCCCCTGGAAAGGAAGAAGAGCCAGCAGCCCATGTGAACTAGAGAAGGGCTGGTGCCACAGTAGGAGGGCAGGGCGGCAGCCTTCCCCCTGGAGGCGGCCCTGGCACAGGCTGGTTGGTGAGGACTGAGGTACAGGAACTCACTGGCCTGCCGTGCTCACGCTGCCACACCCCAAGAACCCTCCGTTAAAGATTGACAGAGCCTCGGGCGGCGCGGGAACTAACTCCCACACAGAGGCCGCGGCGTGCTCGGTGGCAGGTGCACGTCAAAAGGGCGCACAAACACGCGGACTGGGGCCTCACGTCCACGCAAACACAAGGAGCACGTGCACCTCGGCGTGGAGAACCTCCGCATTAACGGGGAGTACGGAAACACGGAACATGTGCACACCAAATACGAGCACGTTTACATCCACCCGGGGTATGCACACATTAGGAAGCCAAACACACAATGTTATAAAGCGAGACTGCCCTGACACTGGCGAGGGGTGGCTGCACTGAGCACACTGACACAGAGCACCAGGGGCCATGCAGAAAGCGTCCGTGCGCAAACTCGGGGAGCAAGCACAGAACACGTGGTTAATAATCACATTGGCTAAACGTAATAACCAGTGGAATAACCATTAAGCTTGGGTTAGTGAGTAGCGGGCTACTCGTCATAAAGCGTTTCTGTGCCTCATTAGGAGCGGTATTAATGAAATTACAAAACAATGCAATCCCCAAAACAATCACACACACCCCAACATCCCTTTGACTCAGGTGGCCGAGAATTCCAGAACCTCCCAGAGCCCCAAAACTCGTTGGAACCCTACAAATGTCGGGAATTCACCATGTAACCGTGCTTACGATGATGTAACACAACACCAACAAAGACTGAAGAGAGAAACAGTAGTCACAGCAGGCTAGTCCCTCTGACAGTTCCTAAGGGTCTAGGTAACCGGACATATGACTCTGCCCCAGCCCTTCCTTTTGATCCTGCTCTCTGTCCCCGCTCCCACGCGTCCTGCCATGTCATGTCTGCCTCTGTGTCATCTTGTCTGTCCTGCTTACTTCCTGGTCCCTGCTCCCTTCCAGAACCGTACGGATACGTTGATACACACAGCACAATTGGTCGTGCTGGATGGGTACAGAGCCAGGGCTGGTCTGCCCTTAGCCTACGCTGCTCAAGATTGTGTGCGCATGAATCGGCAAGATTGTTTGAGTTTTATAAAACCACTAATTACCATAATAATGGCATCACTGCAAAATACATCACATGGCCTTTGGCCACTAAAGTAACAAGGAGGCACTTTAAGGAAGGGTTGTGGGAAGAGAGCATTTCAAACAGTGCTTAATTTGTAAAAAAAAAAAAACCAATGAAAAATACAAAAAATTAGTGCAAAGATCCAGTTTTTTAGGCGCCACCCAACCCAGAAGGATACTTGGATTTCCAAATACCAAGGCAGTCTATTCTTGATTGCACTTCCTGTCTCTCTCGCCCACCACCCTGCACCACCTGTCTCCATCGCTCGCTCTGGCAGCCTCTTTTTGTACTTTTAATCTGCGGTTGAAAGATAAGTGCTGATGTTAAAAATGAGTGTCGGTGCCCCCACCTGCCACTGCCAGCACAAACTGGCAACTGCTCAATGGACCGGTTTTCTGTAGCCACACAGCGGGATGCATACATGCATTATCACAACAGGGGTAGTTTGTGCAAACCTTTCTGGAAAATAATTTGAACCAAATGCCCCCTTTCTGTGCTAGTAACATAATTCTCACTCCATATCCGTAATAGAAACAGAATTCCCACTCCATGTCCCATTTCCGTGCCAGAAACAGAATTCCCACATCATGTCCCATTCTATGTCTGTCATGTGGCTTCCACTGTATGGGGCCTGTTTGAAACCTCATGGTCACAGGTTCACATCTCAGCCTTTCATCCGCCTGAGGTCGATACAATGAGGACCACTGAGTTAGGTAACAATAAACATCTGTTATGCTTCATGCCTCTTTCTGAGCCATAAACAGAATTTCAACTCTCTGCCCGTCTTTCTGGAATAGAAATACCGCTGCCTGCTTTGCTTTGGCAGATGGGAGATCGCTGCAAGAACTCTTTCAACGAACCTTCGATAAGAGACATTTCCCCGTCCGCGCTGGTATCTCTTGTACTGCTGGAAACTAGCAACAAAAAAAGCTAGCAATGTAAACAAGAACATGCGTTCTCGTGGAATGCTCACTCAAAGAACCAGCCTGCTTATCAGCGCCGCGCGCCTCGTGAACAGCGCCGCGCAGACTCCCCCAGCATTCCACGAGGCGCGCGACGCGATCCGATCCTTTCCTGCCATGCTGTGGAGACAAGACCTGGCCGCGCGCACAACGTTATCCTATGGGGAAACGCTGCGCGCGGCCATGTCTTGTCTCCCTTCGTCGGTCTCAGACTGCTGAGACGACGACTATAGTTCTCGCTTGCAAGAACGCGCTTTCAGCGCGTTCGTCGTAGGCGAGCCCTAAAAACCAATGAGCTTGCTCCAAAGAAACAAGCAGGGATTCAACATTCTTTACCCAAGGACTGATAAAACCTGGACAGCAGAGTTATACAGCAAGAACAAAAAACATAAGAGCCTGAACGGCCTATTACACCCACAACATCCCTGTCAGAGGCACTCTCAGAAAGTAGAACCTGCGGACAACACATACATAAGCCCGAAGAGAGGTGAGCGAACTGTCCTCTGGTACTTTTTTCTAATTTATGCCTGATAAAATTCTATTATCTGTGCTACACATGCACCTCTGCACTTCATTTTTCTTCTCTGGACACCAAAGTCAATAATGCAAGAGTACTGAAAAAACAAGCAACTTCACAATCACTTAAAGCTAGGCATTTATTTTGCCTATTTTTGTACACCCTATTCCATGGGCCATATGTTCTGTACACATCAAGTCTACATTTTTACAACAGGAAGATGTGAAAAAGGGACTTCCAGAATTATCTAAGCATCTTGCTCCCAGCCCTTCAAGTGTATCTCAAAGTGTTATTTGTGAACTCTGCAGAACTGTTAAGCAGGCGTTGACACTTGAGGAAGATTTGACATTGTAATGTCAAAATGGATGCTCACTCATCTCTGCCCATTCTGGTCAGCCTATTGTTTGCTCATTTCCAAATGCTAATTGCTGGCTGACAGAAGTTGTAGAGCAGATGTAGCCTCTAGGAACTTCAGACATGTAAAAGGTAACTTGTTAAAAGTCACTTTTCCTTAATATTTATTACAAATCCAACTTTACCATTACATTGGATTTTTAATAACTATTCTAAATCTAGTTGTTAAATTATTTTCTACTGTCGCGTAGTTCCTCTAAACCTAAATAGGATCTGCGCGTTTAGACAACCTACACTGTAGGATTGGTGTTAGACTGATTCTAGACACCCCTACTGGGTATGTTATCCTGTATACGAGCTAGCTCACAGTGCCACTAGAAACCCCTCTTACCAGGAGAGAATAGTTCTTGGCAACTATCGAACATGACAACCCTGATCCCTCAGGATCGTGGAAACAGTGTACTACTTTTCGCTCAGTCACTCTTGCTCACTTCGTCTCAGAAAGATACACAGAATAAACGATGGGGAAGTTTTTCAATAAACATTTATTGAGCCAGCGTCATTCTAGTGTAAAATAGGTGTGCTGAAACAACCTCTAGACAGTAACAGATATAAATGAGTATTAGCACTAACAGAGTAAAAGGACGGTAGATTTATACCATTGTGCTAAAACAATGAATACAGGCAAGTATATAAAATACATGACAGTAAAATGTGTACTCCTACGATGCAACCCTAACTAGATGTATTTAAGTGTACCTATTATGTATGTAGGTGTGAAGCCAAGAATCCCTCTAGGGTAAAGTCAACCCCATTACCTGAAGGGAGAGATTGTGGGAAACCCTTCCTGGTCTTGAGATGGACATTCCGCATGGGATGTCAGACTACTGCGAGCTGGAGTGTCTTTGTGCAGGAACCTCAGCATCTCGTGTCGGTGTGTCAGCATGGAAGTCCTTTTCTCCTCGGACTACCTCAGCAAGATATGGTGTATATATACCCAGAGTGGTACCCCCTGGTGATATACCTTGCTGTGTCATGCCGGACTAGGATGACGGAAGGAATGACCCTTATACATAGTTATTATGCAGGATATGGTAGGCCTTCTGTGATTCCAAAAATCCTCATGCATAATGAATGAGGCATAAGCTTTTCGGAGAAAACCCCATGACATCTTCGGACATTACCGTAACTAGGTAAAAGGTCAGTACTAAGAACCGTTATGTAGTGTAATATCAGGGTAATTTAGGTGAAAGGTGTATTCACTACCTACGCCGATATTGGGATACCTATATGGCACATAACACTACCTAGTTCCATACTCAAGGTACAGTATTATATCTGAAAGAGACACGTTAGTGATAGATTCCTTACCTTAGAATATCCCCAGGCGTCCGACTGGATCCGGAAAATTTTGCGTAGCAATACCCCTGCGCGCCGGCAGGCGTCGTCCGCGGCTCCGCGTCTGTCGTCGGGGTCGTTAGCGCCGGAATGACGTCGTCGGAGTACTTACGCCGCCCATGCGCGCTGACGTCAGTTCTTCTTTTTTCCGCGCCAGCTAGCGCAGATCCGGAGAAGCTCTACCCCTTAGTCTTTTTTGACTAAACTTTTCGATCTTTTTGATCAATTTTCTAGTACGAGTCTTCGACTCCGACGGTGCCGGTAGGGATGCCCGGGTTCAAACCCTGTTCCAAGTGCGACCGACTGATGTCGGTTACCGACCCCCATCGCCGGTGCCTGAAGTGTTTAGGCCTCGACCACGACGACCGTACCTGCTCCGACTGCCGGGCCCTGACGTCGAAAGCAAGGCGGGAGCGGTCCCGCAAGCGGCTCGAGCTACGGCAGTCGGCCCCGCGCCGCTCCAGGTCCCGCTCCCACGGGAGGTCGAGAGACCGGTCGCGAGGTCGGAGTCCTCGCAGCTCCGGGACTGGACATCGGTCGTCGGGATCCAAGTCCTCAGGTAAGAGGCATGAGAGGTCGGAGAGGCGTCATCGTTCCTCCGACCCACCCCGACGCTCGAGCGATGCGGCCGGGGGTTCGGGTGACACCACCCACGCGGCTCCGCTTGAGTCGCAGGCGTCGCCACCTGCCCCACACCTTCGGGTCCCTGGGCATGGCGCGACGCCGGAGGAGATCGAGCGGTACCTCATGGCCATGAGGTCACTCCCTCCTCAGCCGGGTCCCGTGGCGCCTTTGGGCCCAGCGGCCCCGGCTGGAGGCCCTAACAGGTCGAGTGCTTCCGCCTCGACACCGTCGGGTGCTTCGGCCCCGGCGCCGCCGGCGACTTCGGTCCCGGCGGCGCAGGACCTCATCGGATCCACTTCGGGATCTGGGTCGTCGCCGGTCGACCTCACGACCTCACCGGCGCCGGCCCCACGGGTGTCACCCCCGGCGCCCCTTGTGGACGCCGTCCCCAATGTTTCCTTCGGTCCGACTCTGGCGCCGCTTCCGACGGCCTTTGGAGATTTTTATTTCCATGAGGAGGCCCCGTCTGTTGAACCTGTTCTACAGGATATGGGTGACGAGGGGGATTGGGAGGGGTCTGCTGACCCTCTGGCAGAGGAATGCCAGTCTCAAGAGGACTGGACATATGAGCTTGGGGAGGCCAGTGGTATTGACACTTCGCCAGACACTGGATTTGTCTCCCCTCCCACCGTGGCTACGGAGGAGGGGGCTGCTTACAGTGTAGTGTTGACGAGGGCGGCCAAGGCCTTAAACCTTGAGCTCCCCGTCGCGGCCGTGAGGACTAACCTCCTCACTGAGGTCCTTAAACCGCAGGCAAGCTCCAGTGAGCCACTGCTGCCGTTTAATGAGGCCTTGTGTGACGTTCTTGTGGGCACTTGGTCCAAGCCCGCCTCAGGTCCGCCTGTGGATAGGAACGTGGCCAGACGCTACCGCCCGGCTCCGGGCGACCCATGCTTTTTGTCCACCCATCCCACCCCCGAGAGCCTGGTCATCCAGGCCTCTACTTCCCAGACCGCATTCCCGATGGCCCCGCCCGATCGGGAATCCAAGAGGTATGAACAGTTCGGGAAGAAGGTGTTCTCGTCCCTGAGTTTGGGACTGCGGTCTGTCAATACCGCATGCCTCTTGGGCCGCTACACCCACACCCTGTGGGATACGCTCGGGGACGTGCTGCCACAATGCCCGTAGGAGGTCCGGGCTAAACTCGCCCAAGCCCTTGCGGAGGGTCGAGATGCAGCGCGATATTCTATCCTGTGTGGGCTGGATACCACGGACTCACTGGGCAGGGCGATGGCAACGACGGTGGCGGTTCGACGCCACGCCTGGTTGAGGACCGCCAACTTTTCGGCCGATGTCCAGTCCACTCTTCTGGACATGCCGTTCGATGGCCGTCGCCTCTTTGGCGACAAGGCAGACCATGCGCTTGAGCGTTTCAAGGACTCCAGGGCTACGGCCAAGTCCTTGGGCCTCTCGGCCCCACGCCAGCAATCGGGTGCCTTTCGCTCCTTTCGTGGCCACGGAAGGGGCGCCCCCACATGAGCTGCCAGCCACGCACCGCAGAATGTTCAGCAGCGAGGTGGTGGCCGTGGAAACCGCCGTAACGGCGGTCGGGGACAGCGGCGAGGCTAGTCCACACCTCCCTCGGCAGCACCTGCAGCAAAACCTTCCGTGTTTTCAGGCCCATGTGACGCCAGTGGGTAGCAGGGTTCGCCATCACCTCTTCCACTGGCGCAATGTCACGCCGGACGGGTGGGTGCAGCAAATTGTCCGAAGGGGCTACTCCCTCCCCTTCGAGGGAACCCCTCCAGCCATGCCACCGCAGTGCCACCGAGTATCGGGGGATCATTTGCGACTTCTGCAGGAGGAAGTTATGGCCCTCTTGGCCAAGGGGGCCATCGAGCGCGTTCCTGGGCCAGAAGTAGGGTGTGGTTGCTACTCCCACTACTTTCTGGTACCCAAGAAGGGCAAAGGGGGCCTATGCCCTATCTTGAACCTACGGAACGTCAACGGCTTCCTCCGGAAGGAGAAGTTCAAAATGCTGACACTAGCTCAGGTCCTAGCTGCCCTGGACCCAGAAGACTGGATGGTAGCGTTGGACTTGCAGGACGCTTATTTCCACATCCCCGTCCTGCCGGCCCACCGGCGCTACCTGCGGTTCACGGTTGGCCACGAGCACTTTCAATTTACCGTGCTCCCCTTCGGCCTTACCAGCGCCCCACGGGTGTTCACAAAGGTGATGGCGGTGGTCGCAGCTCATCTGCGCAGGGTAGGGGTTTCAGTCTTCCCCTACCTCGACGACTGGTTGTTGAAGGCGGGCTCGCCCCAGACAGTCGTCAGCCACCTCCAGACGACGGCAGACCTCCTGCATCAGCTGGGGTTCTCATCAATGTGCCGAAGTCACACCTGTGCCCCTCTCAGAAGCTCCTCTTCATCGGAGCGGTTCTCGACTCGGCGCAGTTTCGGGTTTATCCTCCCGAACAGCGGGTCCGGGATATTCAGGCTATGATTCCACTCTTTCAACCTTTATCCCGGGTATCGGTCAGGTTGACGCTGCGGCTCCTGGGGCTGATGGCCTCCTGCATCCTTCTGGTGCATCACGCTCGGTGGCGGATGCGGGCTCTGCAGTGGGACCTGAAGTTTCAGTGGGCCCAGCATCAGGGCAACCTTTCCGACCATGTCCTGATCTCGGAGGGCACTGCGAGACAGCTGCAGTGGTGACTCATGGACCACGATTGGGTCAGTGGCAGATCCCTCTCCCTTCCCCAGCCGGAGCACGTGGTTGTGACGGACGCGTCCTCCAGGGCTGGGGAGGCCATATGGGAGAGGCGGAGATCAGAGGCCTCTGGTCTCCGGCGGAGTCCCTGCTCCATATCAACCTCTTGGAGCTGCGGGCGATTTGTCTAGCACTGAAGGCATTCATCCCCTCTGTCTGGGGGAGTGTAGTGCAGGTGTTCACGGACAACACCACCGCCATGTGGTACTGCAACAAACAGGGCGGTGTGGGGTCGTGGACCTTTTGCCAGGAGGCTCTGCGCCTCTGGCAGTGGCTGGAACAGCAGGGCGTGACCCTGGTGGTTCAACACCTGGCAGGTTCTCTGAACGCAAGGGCGGACGAACTCAGCCGTCGGTGCATGATGGATCACGAATGGCGTCTGAACTCGGACGTGGCGCAAGGCCTCTTTCAGCAATGGGGAGAGCCTTGGTTAGATCTATTCGCCACCGAAGAGAACGCGCAATGTCATCAGTTCTGCGCGTTGGAATTTCCAAGGCGGCACTCGCTCGGCGACGCTTTTGGTCGCGTGTGGAGTTGCGGTCTGTTATACGCCTTTCCGCCTATACCACTTCTGCCCAGAGTGCTGAAGAAGATCAAGCGCGACCGGGCCCAAGTAATCCTTGTGGCACCGGACTGGGCACGAAGGTATTGGTTTCCAGAGCTACTCAGTATGTCAGTCGATCCCCCGGTTCGACTGCCTCTTCAGGAGGACCTTCTGTCGCAGCAGCAGGGGACGGTCCTCCACCCGAACCTGTCCAGTCTCCACCTCCATGCTTGGAGATTGAGCGGCGGCAGTTGAGGCCATTTGACTTGCCTCCTGAAGTCTGTGATGTCATTCTGGCAGCCAGGCGTCCCTCCACTAAGTCGGTATACGCCTGCAGGTGGAACAGATTTGTGGCATGGTGCACAGCAAAGGCTGTGGATCCTCTTGCTGCCCCTCTTTCTGAGGTTCTTCTCTTCCTTCTTTCTCTGGCCCAGCAGGGCTCTGCTCTGGGCACTATCAAGGGCTACCTTTCTGCCCTTTCAGCCTTTCTAAGGCTGCCTGATCAACCTTCTTTGTTCAAGTCCCCTATTGTAAATCGATTTCTGAAGGGCATCACACACACATTCCCTCCTGTTCCGTTTGTGATGCCTCAGTGGGACTTGAACCTTGTTCTTACGTTTCTGATGTGCGCTCCCTTTGAGCCACTTCACAATTGTCCTCTTCGTCTTCTAACCTTGAAGACTGCCTTCCTGGTTGCCATCACCTCTGCCAGGAGAGTGAGTGAGCTCCAGGCTCTTTCTTGTACTCCTCCTTTCCTTTCTGTCCATCCGGACAAGGTTGTGTTGCGTACTAAGCCATCTTTCCTGCCCAAGGTTGTCACAGCCTTCCACATCGGGCAGTCCATCACCTTGCCAACCTTCTTTCTGCCACCGCACCCCTCTAAAGAGGAAGAGCGGCTCCACCGTCTGGACCCAAAACGTGCGCTCTCATTCTACTTGGATCGCACATGCCAGTTCCGGGTGGATGACCAACTCTTTGTTGGTTACGTGGGCGCTAAGAAGGGGAAAGCGGTGCACTAGAGGACCCTCTCGCGGTGGATCATCTTGTGTATCCAGGCATGTTACTCCTTAGCTAAGAAGGAGCCCCCTGTTGGATTGCGGGCTCATTCCACTCGGGCCACGGCGACTACCACTGCCCTGGGCTGGGGAGTGCCCTTGCAGGGCATATGCCAGGCAGCTACGTGGGCCTCGCTGCACACGTTTGCCCGACACTACTGCCTGGATAGCCAAGTCCGGAGGGATGGCTTCTTTGGCCGTTCCATCCTCCAGGACTTTCTGGTGTGATTATTGGTTCGCAGACCCACCACCGGGGTTGGTATTGCTGGGGTATCTATTCTAAGGTAAGGAATCTATCACTAACGTGTCTCTTTCAGATGCACAAGTTACTACTTGTGTAATGATATATCTGTAAGAGACATTAGTTAGTGATAGATTCCTTACCGATCCACCCATCCTCCCCGTTCTGCGAACCGATATCTAGGGTTAAAGTCATCCCCTTTCAGGGCCCTAGTTTCATGGCACCAGTGTTGGTTCTATCATGGCTCTGCGTATCTGGCGCGGAAAAGCTGTATATCAGAACTGACGTCAGCGCGCATTGGCGGCGTCTAAGTACTCCGACGACGTTATTCCGGCGCTAACGACGACGGACGCGGAGCCGCGGAAGACGCCTGCCAGCACGCAGGGGTATTGCTACGCAAAATTTTCCGGCTTCAGTCTGACGCCTGGGGATATTCTAAGGTAAGGAATCTATCACTAACTAATGTCTCTTACAGCTATATCGTTACACAAGTAGTAACTTGTGCTTTAATGTGTACTCCGGTTTTCTACATAGTGCAGCTATCTCTGCCGCGGTGAAAAATAGGTTGTGAGTGCTAGCCGCTGGAAGGACATGTTAACATAACATTTCTACATGACCTCTTTTTAAATACCATGCACCCTGCCTTGTGGACAACAAGGCCAAATATGAGTGATTTACTGATAAATTAAAGGGAGTTTTTGATGTCTCAAAATGTTTTTTTTTTTTTTTGACAGGTCAAATTGTAGCATTTACACTACTCCAGTCAGGCTACACAGGATAGGCCTCAAGTCATGTTTGCCCTACCACTTCAGTATATGGAACATTAGGTGCTGCAGTCCACTAGATGCATTCCTAGTATATACCTTGTACAAGCAAACCTATAGGGTTCAGCAAAAGGGAAAAATTACAGGACGACCGCGCAAAAAAGCAGATGTCCTATACACGCTGATGGTAATTACGTTAAACCGTCTAAAGAACTCTGTATCAGAGTTTTTTCATAACAAAATCAATAATCTATCCAACAATTCATTGACGAACACAGAAATGTTGCACCTTCACATCCTGATTCCACTATCTAACTATATTGTGCATTTGAACCGTTCATGATGGAAAAAGTTACATGTATAATGACTTCTTTAACTTGTTCATCTCTACTAGATGTCTACATTACAGCAATTGAAGAAAGTCATTAACTCTATTACTCTGACTTTTTAAAGCAATTCTTCAATATCCTCAGGAATAGTACCCACCATATAGCAAGCAGCCATAGTCACTCCCATACTGAAAAAGCCCAAACTTGATCCAAATATTTTGGCTAATAAATGCTCAATTTCACTATTGCCTTTATTTAACAAAAAAAGATAAGCAGACGGCTAGCATGCTTTCTGGAAACCCACCAGCTTTTCCATACTGCTGAGTCGGGATATCGAAAGGCCTTGGGACAGAATAGTTCTGGCTAAAGCCTAAAATGATATCCATTCATTCTGGATGGTGGTCGATTGGCAGCCTTGATTGAATTAGACCTGTTTGTTACTTTCAACACATCTCCCACTCAGTTATGCTGGAACGTTAAACGTTGGTAGGCATTACAGGCACAGTCTATGAATGGTTTGCTTCATTTTTACATGACAACAGTCAAACGGTGTCCTTGACTAATTAAACACCCCCTGCTAATGTAGTTCTTAGAGATGTGCAACAAGGCTCATCTTTGAGCCCCATACTTTTGAATATGTATGTGGCTTCCTTAGTTCAATTTATTGATTCTCAGGGTTTTATGTTCCACACATATGCTGATGATGCTCAGATTAAACTAAGGCTAGACGGGAACTCTAGTTTTGTCGGTCAGGATGTACAACAACTCCTTAACTGTAATAAAATGGTAGTTGTCATCTATGGGAAAACTGCTATGTTGAGAAATGTATGGTGGCCTGAGACTTTTGGAACCCTGCCCTCCTCTTCCCAACATGCCAAAAACTTAGGAGTCATTATTGACTCTAAGTTGTCTTTTGAAGTACACATTAAACTCTCACTGCATCTGCTTTCGTCTGTTAATTATTATTTGGAAAGTACTTCCTTACCAGCCCTCCTCATCAGGAAAGGATTTGGTGCAAGCTTTGATAATCTACAGGCGTGACTGCTGTCATTTCTTGTTAGTTGGTCCCCCAAAATACCGTTTATAGAGACTGCAAGCCGCTCAAATGCAGCAGCACACAATATCGTAAGACTGAATAGAGGATTGTCCTTTTCAAATCATTTGCTATTTCTTTATTTGTTACCTAAAAGATGTCAGTTCAAAGATTTATCCTTCTGTCATAAGTCTACAAGAACGGTCCAGGAATCTATATGTCCTCCCTCTCTCTTTCCTTGGTATTTACCTTCCCGCGCTTTAAGATCTTACCATCTATGTCTGGCAGTGACCCGAAATGTTTTAAAAACAAGACTGGAGGCTGGTCGCTGTTGGTCATTATGGTGAAAGCCTGGAACTCACTGCCTTTGTCACTGCGAGCTCAACTTAATTAAAAAAAATTCAGGAAACATGTTAGAAACTCGCCTGTTTGTCACTACAACATAATTGTTATTTCAATTGGTAAATAGTAGCTTTTGAAAGCCTACTGGGTTCCTGCACCAGGACACTAATTTCCAAAGTATATGTGTGTTTATCAAAATGTCATTAATTCACAGGGGCGATTCCTTCTCTAGAGCATAAGGATGTTGACCCTCGGCTCCGTGAGCCCCCACAAACTTTGATTTAAACTGTGTTTTGCTGCGTTTCTCAATTGCATCGCAGGTCAGGTACCTTACTGCTTGAGGATGGAGTGGGGTTTGATTTTTGATTGACACTACGGAGGTTTCTGGCGAGGACTAAAAGTAAAATTCGTATGTTGGGGGCGGGGCTGGTGCTTTACCGGGCCAGCCTTGTTGTGTAGTTCCTATGAACCTATATAGGATCTGGTCGTATAGACAACATAGATTGTGGGATTGGTGTCCAGATGATTCCAGACACCCCCACCGGGTATGTTTGCATGTATACCAGCTAGCTCACAGTGCCAATGTAAACTCCTCTTACCAAGGAGAGAATAGTTCTTGACAACTGTCGAACATGACAACTCTGTCCCATCAGGGATCGTGGAAACCGCACAGTACTTTCGCTCAGTCACACGTGCTCACTTTGTCTCAGAGAGATACACAGAATAAACGGTGGGGACGTTTTCAATAAGCATTTATTGAACCAGCGTCATTCTAGTGTAAAATAGGTGTGCGGAGATAACCATAAGACAGAAACAGATATAAATGATTATAAGCACCAACAGAGTAAACGGATGGTACCATAGTGCTAAAACAATGAATGCAGGCAGGTATATAAATACATGACAGTAATAATGCATACTCCTACTGTGGTAAATAAATAATTTATTACCGGATCTATTTTTCAGAATAATCAATAAACAGGTAGCTCAATAAATAAGAGTCAAGATTCGAGGTAGCTGGAGTCTACAGGCTTTAATTAGGCATAACAGGACAGGAATAGGACAGCCTGTACGGGAATAGGATGGCAGCTGCCGGGGGCAGGAATAAGGCATAAGGGACTGGGCAACTTTTAATAACAGTGCACAGTATATATAGTTAAACAAAACACATTACATTCAATACAGTAGGCGTAGCAGTAGGCGTGGTTTGTAGCAGTCGCGAAAGATAAGGCATAAAGTGGGTGTAACAAGAGGCGTGTACAGGGCGTATACATAGACATGTGATGTAAACGTAACAGAATATGTCATAAACGGGGCGGAAACATGGAGGGGGCTACCTGAGCAGCTGGGACCTCTAACCTAGTGGTGCGCGCAAACGGGCAATGACGTGTTACCAGGAGGAACTGGGGGCTATGACTTCTGTGCTAGAAGAGGAGACTAAAGTCTGGAGTGTCAGAGCGACATGTACCCAGGCATATCTAGTATCTGATGTTTAGAGAACATGTTGATAGAATCCAAAGGTTATCAGGGTAAAGGCTAACAGACATTAAGACTGGTGCATGCATTATTCTACATGTAGTTCATGTGCGAGGAATATTCTATGAATATTAATACAGTATTTCTCTTACATGGAGACATAAAGGCTAGACCATGACGGAAACTATTGATGCGATTCAGTAGCTTAGGAATGCAGAGAAGGAGGGCTGGACTGATAACTAGAAACATAACATACTCTTGGCAGACTGGGAGGCAGAGCCAGGCCGAGCCGGGCACTGCGAGGCATGAAGTAAGTGAAGGGTCAGGGATACAGGTGGGGGCTGTATCGCTCCTCGGAGAGGGTTCAGGAGACAGGAGCTGAATCTGAGTCCGGGCCCTTTTGAGGCCTAGAAACGGGGACAATTCAATGAATTAACGTGCACACTGTAAAATGTGGCAACGTAGGTTTACATAGGCCTACTATTCGTTGCTTTCACGAAGACTGGAAACTAGCATACTAGAGATGGACACAACTGTAATTGCATCTTTAATCGATCAGAGGGGAATACATGCATATCGATCATGCACATATAACATAAGATGGGGAACACGTAGGCACATATAACATGGCAAAATTTACTTTTCCACATTCCCTCCTTGTGCCCTACGTTTCCATCAGGAAACATCAATATTCATGATACCATCTATCATTTCATATAGCATCATTTGCTCGTCTCGAATTGTCTTGGAACGGGATTTAGGACTAGGAATACAAGAGGTAGCGCAAATGCCGCAAATCGCAGGGCCACATTGTATACAGAGGCAGCAACTGAATATGATCATTACTGCAATACCTAGAAATTACAATACTTTCCATCCCCAGGCAGATATAATACTCCAGAGCCAACCGGACCATGTCCAGGTGCCTGGATTCTGGTGTAACTGATGGGCAATTTTATGAAGTCTGGTTATAGCTGAATAAACAGACGGCGCGTTATTAGGAATGAAAATGCAGCAACTAGATCCGATGACTCTACATGCTCCTCCTCTATCGGCCAGTATGACGTCAAGAACGAGACGATTTTGGAGCACGACAAATCTCATAGCAGATTGCTCTTCAGTTAAGTTACCTAGAGCAGAAGTAGTCTCATTCACTACTGCTTCAAGGGTTCTGGTTAACCTACGGATTAACTTACTATTCTGGACAGGTCCTATAAAGAAGAAGAAACCTTTATTGAAATCTTGATATTGTTCTAGAGTAGTTTCAGTTTGATCGACAATCGGGGACTCGATCTCCCTTTTATGTCTGACGTGTACTAGATGTGTGTTCCTATGATAATCAGATGGGGCTAGAAAAACTGGTGGCAGTAGAAAGGCTATGTAACATGTTCCATCCCAATCGAGGGGCAGACGAACATATGCGGTCTGACCACAAACAAAATAAGAATGACGTGAGGCTTTGAAGATAGATTTCCCACTGTCACTATACTCGACAGTAGTAGTACAATCACTATGTCCTACATGTGCGGAACCATTCTTTCTGACACATAATTCGCCTTTGACTGGTAGTACTGAAATAGCAGGCAAATCTGGAGTAGTATCAGACTGAACATTCAGGACCATGAATTTCGAAGAATAATTACCTAAATCATATACTTCATTTTCTAGATCTAACCCTGTTCTATGGGAGAGACCTTGCTTGTCTGGGAAACATGTTCTATTCAGAAGGGACATATCATTTGAGGATGACGTTAACGTGGACCATGCTCCACACGAACCATTATGTGAAAACGGATAAGGAAAGAGTGGCAGAACTCCCTTCGGTGTCTGGAAAGGGGGGAGTCGACCACACACCCAACAATTAGTGGCATTGCTGGTCTGGTGTGAATAATGTAACATTCTTATAAATGTATTATTTCTCATAGCAAGACGATAGGATAACTCGTGAGGAGGCAGATCACTAAATGTGTGCTCTACTGTAGCATTAGAAAACTTGTTTACATGAGAACTTGGAAAACATAAATGTAATGCATAACTTGTGCAAGTAACCATTAAACTTAGAAACAATATAAAACTTAGAAAAACGATACATCGTATAGAGTTTTGACTAACTCTCTCGCTATGGGGGTCTATCTCATACATGTCAGAAACCTGTCTAACCGTTTCACCCGAGAGGGACTTAGACAATTAAACTGGCTGACTTATTTTACTAGACCGGAGTTTCTTTTTATACTCCTGCTGCGGAGTTTCCTCTAACAGGGGAGGCTTAAGTTCAGAGTCAATTTTTAGGCAGTCCTTAAATTTTTGGCAGTCCTTTGCAAATGTTTTCTCACGAATTCCATGGAATTTCTTGATATGGGACAGATGGACCCAGCCTTTTCTTCCTTCCAACTTGATCGCCGTCCTCGTGGTTAACAAGACTAGACGTGGCTCCTTCCAGCGGGGCTCCAATGGACTTGAACGATCAAAGTTCCTGACCAATACGAGGTCGCCTGGAATGACCTCATGCGGTTTCACTTCAGTATTGTCTGGAAATGCGGCGGCAACCTGTGAACGACAAGAGTGTAGGGCAGACATCAAGGAAGCTAGGTAATCTGTCAGCATATTACTGGAAACATCTGTAATACTGCGGGGTCTAGGTGTACCCCACATATTTGGGGGGCGGCCGAATACGACCTCATACGGGGACAGACCTGATCTGGAGTGTGCAACCATTCGCATATAAAATAATGCAACTGGCAGGGCAACTAGCCAGTCTACACCTTTCTCTTTACATATTTTGGCAATGCGGATTTTCAGGGTTTGATTATGTCTCTCTACGAGACCGGCTGCTTCAGGATGGCGCACACAATGGAACTTCCACTGGTACCCTAACAGAAGGGAAACATGTTTCATTAACTCAGATGAGAATGGCTGGCCGTTATCAGAATACACGACCCTAGGGAGTCCATAGCGGGGAAAGAATTCACGAACCAACTGCTTGGCAGTGGTCGCGGCTGTGTAATCTGGAACTGGATATGCTTCTGTCCACCTGGACAAAGCGCATACAACTACGAGGACATACTTGAAACCTCGACATCGCTCCATCTGAATATAATCCATCTGGAGGACTTCAAAAGGGTGGTCAGGAGGTTGGAATCCCCCTTGTTCCACCGGGACACTTTTACCTGGATTGAACTGGCAACATATCATACAGGTACGGACTTTCTGCTTGGCTGCAGCTCGTAAATGCTTGTTGAACCAAAGGTTTTGAATACTGTCTAACATAGCTTTTTCTCCTAGATGTGCTGGACTATGTGCGGTATTAATAATGACTTGAACCATAGAGTCGGGGAGAAACCATGTGGCTTTTCCCTTCGTCACCCATCCCTGATCTGTCTGGACCCCTCCTTGTTCGGACCATTTCTTGATTTCTTCGGGAGTGGCATGTAACTGTATGTCTATGACATCTTGTGTAGGGTCCTTAACTGTCATACAAGTAGTCGGATCTGGAGTGAGTGCCTGTGTCGTGTTAACTGGAATGTCTGGAGTCTGAGCTGTAAGCTTGGCTGTTCGATCTGCTAGATCGTTACCTTGGGAAATGATGTCAGTAACTTTCGTATGTGCTTTGCACTTCATGATAGCGATAGCTGTCGGTAAATGTATTGCATCTAACAAAGCTTGAATGAGGAGACCATGCTGAATCTTGGTTCCATGAGAAGTCATGAAACCTCTCTCCTGCCAGAGCACTCCAAAGTCGTGTACGACTCCGAATGCGTAACGTGAATCTGTGTATATGTTTACTTTCAGGTTCTTGGCACGTATGCAGGCTTGGGTCAGAGCAACTAGCTCTGCTGCTTGAGCAGACAGGGTGTCAATACGATGTGTTTCCATAACTTCGGTGTCAGTAGTCACTGCATACGCGGCTACTAGTTCTCCTGTACTTGTTCTCATACATGAACCATCCACATAAAGTGTCAGGTCGGGATTAGGTAATGCAATGTCTGTCAGGTCTTGTCTTGGTTTGGTCATAGTATTAACAACTTCCACACAGTCATGTGTGGCAGGATTTGAAGTAACTGACGGTAACAGTGTAGCAGGATTTAGAATGTTGCAGCGTCTGATTTCTATGTGTGGCTGGAACAGTGTCAATTCGTAACCTGTTAAACGTGCAATTGTCAAGTGCTGAGTCTGTGTTCGGTTTAAAAGAACTTCCACGGAGTGTGGAACTTGTACTGTCCGGGAGTGTCCTAACACTATGGAATCGCTTTGTCTGATAGCTAGAGCGGTGGCTGCAACTGACTTGAGGCACGCAGGCAAAGCCTGGACTACTGGATCTAATGTGCTCGAAAAATAAGCACAGGGCTTGTACTGTCCTGCTTGATCTTGTGTGAGAACAGATAATGCAGTACCATCACGTTCTGTGACAAAAAGTGTAAAAGGCTTACTGTAGTTCGGTGTAACTAGAACAGGTGCTTGGCATAAGGCTTTCTTTAATTCATTAAAAACAAGTGTATGTTCCTGGGTCCAAGGGAGGACAGTCGATACGGCTGCCTCCTGTGTCGTTAACTGTATCAGTGGCTTAGCTAGAAATGCATACTGAGGAATCCATTGTCTGCAGTAAGAAGTGAGGCCAATAAAAGCTCGTACCTCCTTCTGTGTCTTGGGCTGTGGAAGACTCGCTATTAACTGGATACGGTCTGGTGTCAACTGCCTACCCCACTTGGACAGTAAGTGGCCTAAGTAGATCACTTGCTGGACACAGAATTGAAGCTTCGAAGGGGACACCTTGTGCCCCTGCTCGGCCAGAAAATACAGGACTGTAAGTGACGCACGCTCGCAGTCACGTTCAGAACGGGCTGTGATCAGTAGATCATCGACATACTGGAGCAGGGCAGTGTCAGTTGGCATGTGAATATTGTCTAGTTGTCTCTTAAGTGCTTGACTATAAATGCTAGGACTTTCTGTGAAACCTTGAGGAGCTCGTGTGAATTTATAGCTTCTTCCATTTAAACAGAAACCGAAAAGGTACTGGCTGGCTGGATGAATGGGGACACTGAAAAATGCGTTCTTGAGGTCGATAACAGTGAAAAATGTAGCTTCAGAATCAATAGCTGTCAATAGGGAAGAAATATCTGGGACTACTGGGTACTGAGGTATGATACATTTATTAAGCTCTCGAAGGTCAATCACTAATCGATATACTGGAGGTGCATTTGGATCAGTACGTTTCATGACTGGAATGATAGGAGAATTACATACATTGGAGTCAGTTTCTACAACCACTCCTTGAGCGATAAGCTCGTCAATAATTTTGGATAAGGCTGCTACAGCCTCAGGTGGCAATCTGTACTGTCTGATTCGTGGCAAAACTATACCTTGCTTGAGAGTCACACGATGGGGTGTGATTTGCATAAAACCTACATCAGTTGGACCTTGCGCCCATAAATGCTGCGGGACATTCAGTAATCTCGGATCAAAATCACGTAATACATAGTGACCTTTAAAGTCTCTTAAAAACAATCGGACTCCTTCTGGGGAACAGCATATAACTGCTCCTAATTCTTTCAACGTCTTGATGCCTAATAAGTTTTCTGGACATGATTTCGTAAGTAATAAATCAGTAGTTCGGGACAATGGACCAACTTCTAGAGTAACTGGTTTCGAAATTTCATTAACAATCGGTTTTCCTGAAAATCCAAGGGAAACATTTCTAGAGCCTGAGAGCGGAGCCCCTGGAACCTCGTCATGACTGATAGTAGTCCTACTTGCCCCTGTATCAATCAGAAACTTTCTGTCTTTCCCTAATACTTGACTGTGTACATAGGGACCCTCTTGATCTACAGGTATCTCGATGAGAGGCAAGCCTACCTCCCTCTCTAGGCTGTTTCATGAATACTGTTGATACTCTGGATACTCTGTCTGGGCATACTGGTACATCTGCTGTGTAACATGCTGTGTTGCAGCGATAGGCTGCTGTTCTGGAACTGTCTGTTGTGCAGTCTGTGGTGACTGAGAAGTCTGTGAAACTTGTTCTTGTCTAGGCGGACGTGGTCTTTCTTTAGTCTTACCAGTAGCTATGTTGTGTTTCAGAACTGCACACTCGTTTATAAAATGACCTGGCTGTTTACAGTAATTGCAAGTCCCTTTAACGGGAGCTGCAGGATGACTGGCTTGATTCGGACCCCTCTTCTGACTGTCTTGTGGAACAGATTGTGCAACTAATACTTTCATTTTCGTGTCTTTCATACGTCTCCTTTCGTGATCTTGCTCTTCCCTGATTCTGTTCTGGTGATACTGGAGCATCTGTAACATTTGGGACGGGGTATTAGCTTGCCAGGTACTTTCGACTTTCAAAACTCTATTTTTAACTTGTGGACTTGAATTCTCGACTAGTTTGGTAACAAAAAGATGAGGGTATGACTCGCTACCTGTCTTCAGACCACTGTTAATAATAAAACATTTTTCAAATCTAGAATAAAAATCACTAGTGTCTTCATCCTGTTTCTGTTTGCATGCTGAGATTGCATCCCAATCTTCCTTTTTCGTGGCTAGTAATCTTGGCAAAACTTGTATCAATAACTCGGGCAATTCTTTACATTTGTCCCCAAGACCGGTACCTGGTACTCGTATATTATCTTCAGCTTCTAGAGCTGTCCAATCAATCTTTTTCTCTCCCACCTCCCATTCTTTTTCCTTGAGTTTTTCATATACCCCTGCGGGCAACAGGACCTTTAACATTTTAATGATATCTGGATATGTGTATTCTCCCATACGGAGCATGTCTTTTAATTCTCGATGGAACCCTGCTGGGTCTTTGTCGTGACAGGGAATTAACTTCTTCATCTCTAAGAGTTCCATCTTTGTGATAGGGGTGTAAACAAATACTCGTTGCATTTCACCACCCGCTGTCCTAACTGGATGTACTTCTCGTAACGGATGCTGTCTATCTATGTAGAATGGTTTACTTCCTGGGGGTGAGACGTGAACAAAATGCGGATTCAGAAACGTTCTATATTTGTGGCGCTGTTCTAGAATGACACTAATTAAATCGGTACCTAGACCTCTCCATCTGTACTGGAGTAACTCGTTTAGAACATCATGTAACGGACCTGGATCAGAGTGCTGTCCCTCATACAGTGTAATGAGGTGCTGGATCATATACATACCCACCAGTCGCTGCTCGGCTGGGGGCAGTTTCAGAAACATTTGTGCCACTATTTCGTCTGGAAAAGTGGTAGAATCAGTAGTCCATCGGACTGCTGATCGGGCTAGTTCTTGTTCATGCATGGTACTAAGTTCACTATAACCGATTCGTGATTTCAGAATGTGATCGGTAGCTTGAAATACTTGCTCAAGAGAACCTTGTTCTGGTACTGGAGGAGGAAAAACTTTCTTGTGTTCTAGGCGTGAATGTCGGTCGGGAAGTCTAGTTTTACCTACATACGCTATTCTGGTGGGATTCTCGTCGTCTACCTCTTCAGTATCAGAGTCGTCTTCTTTCTCGGACACTTGTACTGCTTTGCGTTTCTCGTGTAACCTTATTATTTCCTTACGAATTTTCTTGTACATACTCTCTATACTACCTAGTGTCTTGTGTCTTCCCTCGGCTATATGATCACTCCACCTTGTCAGGACTTTCATTTCGGTCGGATCCTTATCTGGATAATCTTGTTCCCTTATCAAACAATTAATCAGAAACTTTAATAGCATGAGCTGAGTCTCGGCTTTCCTTTGAGACATGGCTTCGCCAATACTTTCTGGGTCTGTTCCTGTACGGATGAAACAATATATTCTGTCTAGATCTTCTGTCATATCTGGAAGGGTGTCCAAATACTCGGTTACCCGTCTTACACGTAACGAATATATGACCATATTATCATCGCCTGGGACTGGATCATAACGGCATTCGGTGAGAGCTTGCTTGATATCTGCAACGGACTGGGGTTTGGGCGTACGCTGTAACGCACGTTCATGTAGTTCAAGTAACGTTACACGTTTGTGTTGCGGCGGGGTTCCAGGAGGACTTCCCCCCGTGGCCCCTAGACTAGAATCATCGACGGGTATCGTACGGGCTGGGAGAGTGACGGATGTAGCGGGTACTTGTACTGTGGGCTGGACCGGGGGTACCGTAACAGGTGCTGTAACAGGTGCCCCGGTGGCTGGAGGAACAGGAATTACATTATTTACAGGAGCTGGCGGAGCAGGATTTGCATATTCTGGGACTGTGTCGTCCAAGTAGGACGAGAGGAAAATATCAGCTGCGGTCGGTTTGTGACGTAGCTTAATCGGAACTAATGGCGGCGGGAAATTACTGGATGCTTCCGGGGTTGCTTTTGGCAAGCCCTCGGCAAGAAGAGGGTACATACCCTTAATAAGGGCATTTCTCTGTCTGTCTGACTGTTCGGCTTTAACTCGTTCACCTACTTCGATTAATTCCCTTTCTTGGGCTCTTTCTGAGGATTCCCTACTTAATTCTGTTTTTCTGATTTCTTTTTCGGTTCTTTTATGAGATTCTTTGCGCCATAACTCGATGGCATCTTTCTGGGACTGTCTGGATTTCTTTTTCCATAATGCTTCTTCTACTCGCATGATGCACTCGGCATCCCATGTACCTGATACAGGCCATCTATATTTCTCTTCTAGATCTTTAGTATACTCGACCCATAAGTCTAGATATAATATGGCACTTATGCCATGCTTATGATACATAAAATGACCTGGACTGTCCCTAGGCGGGACAGGAACTGCTTCTTCGAGCAGACCTTTTCTGGTTTTTAACTGACGTAACTTCGAGAACAGAGGCATGACTTAGACTGGAATCTAGACACAATACAATACACAATAAACACAATAATAACTTGAAAACAAATCACTCATACCACGACATTGAAAACACATGAAATAACATTTAAAATAACAGTTCGGACAGAATATCACCTGGAATACTGAGAACAGAACACATGAATTTCTCGAGAACAGAACAGAACTTACTGGAATGACTAGATGCACTGCTAAAACAGTACGAAACTTACCGGTCTCATAAAGAGACACGTCAGGACCCGCATCCACCTAGGTGGACACTTCGTGTTGGATCTGTGTACCCAAACCCACGGACCAGAGACAAATTAATTGACCCTGTCTAGATACTACCCCAGCAACGGTACTCACCGGGCAGCAAGAACGGAAGGCCTCGGACTGGACTGGACTGCTATGACGATGGACGAACTTCGGACTTCAGTTACAGGTGGGCCTCTGGATACCTCGGACCTTGGACTCTCGGCTTGGGCTCTGGTCGGGACTCGCCGCGTTCCTCCACCGCCTCGTCTGGATGCTGGACCGCAACCTCCGTCTCCTCCGTGGGCCTGAGGGATACTTGAAGCAGAAATATCTGCACGTGGCCGGTATGGTTCCGTCACGGCTGCAGAGGATCAGGGGTCCTGCGTGGCTTCTCCGGCGCGTGGGGAAAGGGCAAGTCCCTATTCGGGCGCCATTATGTGGTAAATAAATAATTTATTACCGGATCTATTTTTCAGAATAATCAATAAACAGGTAGCTCAATAAATAAGAGTCAAGATTCGAGGTAGCTGGAGTCTACAGGCTTTAATTAGGCATAACAGGACAGGAATAGGACAGCCTGTACGGGAATAGGATGGCAGCTGCCGGGGGCAGGAATAAGGCATAAGGGACTGGGCAACTTTTAATAACAGTGCACAGTATATATAGTTAAACAAAACACATTACATTCAATACAGTAGGCGTAGCAGTAGGCGTGGTTTGTAGCAGTCGCGAAAGATAAGGCATAAAGTGGGTGTAACAAGAGGCGTGTACAGGGCGTATACATAGACATGTGATGTAAACGTAACAGAATATGTCATAAACGGGGCGGAAACATGGAGGGGGCTACCTGAGCAGCTGGGACCTCTAACCTAGTGGTGCGCGCAAACGGGCAATGACGTGTTACCAGGAGGAACTGGGGGCTATGACTTCTGTGCTAGAAGAGGAGACTAAAGTCTGGAGTGTCAGAGCGACATGTACCCAGGCATATCTAGTATCTGATGTTTAGAGAACATGTTGATAGAATCCAAAGGTTATCAGGGTAAAGGCTAACAGACATTAAGACTGGTGCATGCATTATTCTACATGTAGTTCATGTGCGAGGAATATTCTATGAATATTAATACAGTATTTCTCTTACATGGAGACATAAAGGCTAGACCATGACGGAAACTATTGATGCGATTCAGTAGCTTAGGAATGCAGAGAAGGAGGGCTGGACTGATAACTAGAAACATAACATACTCTTGGCAGACTGGGAGGCAGAGCCAGGCCGAGCCGGGCACTGCGAGGCATGAAGTAAGTGAAGGGTCAGGGATACAGGTGGGGGCTGTATCGCTCCTCGGAGAGGGTTCAGGAGACAGGAGCTGAATCTGAGTCCGGGCCCTTTTGAGGCCTAGAAACGGGGACAATTCAATGAATTAACGTGCACACTGTAAAATGTGGCAACGTAGGTTTACATAGGCCTAATATTCGTTGCTTTCACGAAGACTGGAAACTAGCATACTAGAGATGGACACAACTGTAATTGCATCTTTAATCGATCAGAGGGGAATACATGCATATCGATCATGCACATATAACATAAGATGGGGAACACGTAGGCACATATAACATGGCAAAATTTACTTTTCCACACTACAATGCAACCCTAACTAGATGTACCTACGTGTACCTAGCATGTATGTAGGTGTTGAGGCAAGAATCCCCCTAGGCTGAAGCCAACCCCATTCTCTAAAGTGAGAGACTGTGGGACCCGGTCTTGGTCTCGAGATGGACACCCTGTGAGGGACGTCAGACCACTGAGAGCTGGAGTGGAAGCTTAGCGTCTTACGTCAGTGTGTCAGCATGGTAGCCCTTTTTCTCCTGTCCTACCTCAGCATTGATATGGTGTTTATATACCCAAAGTGGTACCCACAGGGGATCTACATTGCTGTGTCATGTCATACTAGGATGACGGAAGGAATGACCCGTACACATTTATTATGCACAAGATGTTAGTCCTGCTGAGATCCCAAGAATCCTCACGCATAATGAATGAGACACGTTTTCAGAGAAAACCCCATGTCATTTAAGCAGTACCATAACTAGGTAAAAGGTCAGTACTAAGAACCATTATGTAGTGTAATGGCAGGGGAAAATGTAGGTGAAAGGTTCGGATATTATCTGAGCCTATATCGGGGTACCTGTATGAAACATAACAGCCTGACAGGTGCACTTGAGGTTTCTTTAGCCTGTGCAATGTTTGGAAGTCAGGGGGAATAACAGCCACAGGCCTGCCGGTGTCCTTTGGAGGTTTTGTTTTGCCTATTCCTACCAATCCCGGTGCTGCTTTATTATTGTTTACTAACATGAAGAACATGAGAGCAGCTTCCTGATTGCTTTTGAGAACCGGGACTCTTTCCAGCAAGGTTTAGAGTGCCAGCAAAGAGCAGACGCTGAGGCAGTTGCTGTTCAGCGACCTCTGAGGCTTCTTGACTCTGTATTAAGAACGGATGGAGTATGGCGATAGACAGCCCGTTTGAGATTACAGCTGCTATAAAGGCATGATCTGGTGAACTATAGAGAACCTTCCTTATCAGACTCTGGCTTCACAACCCTCTCTCTTCCCACTGCTGTTGTCAGGTGTGCAGGTGAAACGGTAGTGTCTGAGGTGACGCGCCTATCACCAGGGTCAACGGACTCGATAATTCTCGCCTCAGTGCCTACTCTAACCAGGGAACACACTCGGCAACTCTGGGCATTAAGCTTGCCTCATCTCTACAACGGCCCCCCACAGACGCCGGGGATGCCTGGTTTCACCCTGGAAATACCCAGAAAAAGGGACCATCTCACAGGGAAAACCAGGACGGGTTCCCCAGCGGTCTACAGCGCCAGGACACTCTGGTAGAGTAACAGTGCGCTTTACAAGTATCCCACATTTACATCAGTTGTAAAAGGGTAAAGACCGAGGCAAGCAATTGTTAGTCGGAGTTCCGTGCACCGGAAGAGCGATCCCAGACTGGGATGTCAAGTGTTTCCCTACTCTTGAGCAGTGCCCTGCACGTATCTAATGAATCGTGGTGGACCTCACCCATCTTTACCTCCAGCCTCATGTGTGCTCTTTCTTGGCCTCTTTCCCCAGTAATATTAGAGAATGCCAGCGGTTTCTTCCTATCTGTACCGAGATGAGCGAGAACCTTCATCACATGATATAATATGTGCCGGAGGAGTTGATGCGAGAAGGTAAATGGAAGTGTCCTTTCTGGATCCTAAATTCAGCATTTCTAGTTGAGTTTTTTTCTTTTTCTGATCGCTGTACTACTATTTTCCAAGGCCCTAGCATGTGACTCCAACCCTCCATTATTTTTTTTTGTGCAAAAAAAAAATCATTCTTTCATACCTCTGGAGTCCTACTTACAGGTTCAGTACTGTGTTATCACAATGTTAATGAAAGGCATATTCTCCCTTCTGATTAGACAGAGCTAAGGCCTCCTCAAGTTCTTGTTATGATGTGCTGTCTTATCAGAAAGCCAACTGAGCAAATAGCTTATTGTTATTTTTGTCAGTATCGCCTTTCATTAAATAATTAAAAGAAATACAAGCAGTAATCTCGAGGTGTCTTCAGCTTACTTTTCTTAGAGCATGAATGTGCGCTCTTAACCAATTTAATCATCAAAATGTGCTGTAAAATGCACCATTTTGTCCTCTATGTTAAAACATTTTCTCGGGGAGAGCCTCGTTGAACTTCCTATTGTAGTCATACTCGCATTCTTCAATCGGTGGTCCAACACACTCGTCAAAAACTTTTATGCCCCACCATACCCTGTAAATGCAAATGTCTGTTATGTCATGATCACCAATGTTATGAATCCGCATTGTTCGCTGCAAAATAATAAATATATTTTTTAAACGTATTTCCCTACCACTTTCAGAAGTCTCAAGCTGCCATTGTTCATTCATTGATTCAAAGATGACCCCTATGAACGTGTGTATGTCATCTCTGAATGCACGTTGCTATATTTGAACAAATAGCAATCAAGGATGGCCTCAATGGATGCATGCACATGGGTGAATTGGGTTCCTTACTCTTGTAATCAGTCAAGGTTTGTAGAGCACAGCTGCATCACCCGTGAGGGTCTTGAGGCGCTGGGAGACCATGCTGCCTGTTCTCCTATTGACAACCAGGTCTTGAGGTCCTTCCTAAACTGCTGGAGCGATGGTGATGCTCTGAGGTGCAGAGATTGTTCCAGGTCCTAGCCGCCGGGTGGGAGAAGGAGTGGCCTCCACTGTTCGTCCTGCTCATGTGTCGGGTGGCTGCTAGGGAGAGGGACTCCGAGCAGAGTTTCCTGGTTGGCTGGTGGAAGTTCATTCGATTGTTGAGGTATGCGGGCCCTTAGTTGTGTAGCTCTCTGTAAGCTTGGGTGTTTGCTTTGTTCGCCCTAATTTGGCAGGGTATGCCCAGACATGGGTCCCTTGCTCACTTTGCCACTGGATTCAAGCTAGACTGGCTGATGAAGGGTGTTACGCAGAAACCGTTCCCAGGATGCTTGTTTCCGGTTCAAGGAAGACCTGGCTTGGCAGTTTGGGCTGGGCTGTTTCCATGAGGCACAAGGTCAAGACTGATTTGCATATAGCTGGGTCTGAATTTAGGTGGCGAAGTGAACTAAAGAATGGTGATGGATTCAACCCTGATCTGTGACTGGGGGTGAGTGGCTGAAAAGTTTCAGTGCTCCGTCCGCCCTACTGGGTGCAGTGGGTTCAGAGAGAACCTGTCAGAGGGCTCCAAGCCAGGAATGGGTCCACAAATGATCACGAGTCAGTCTCCTTAGAGACCCAAGAACAGTGTAACACCAGGCTATTGCTCGCGTCAGAGGTGCGGAATTTCGATTCTGTGTCTGCCGGTGGGGCCTCTGTGATGATCTAGCACCTTGAAGCTCCGACGGCAGTTGATCAGCCAGGAGCGAGCGAGACACCCGCCATGGGCACATGAGGTGACGAGGGAGCACCAAACACAGCGGTGGTTCCCGTGGCAGCCAGGACTTCCTACAGCAGACCGCAGCCACTGGCCAGCCGCGGATGACTTGATGTGCGCTCGGCCCGTGATCGGCAGGATACCCCACGGAGGCTGGTAGCGCTGACGGGAAACAACTTGATCCTGGGACTGCCGCTCGTGGCCCCCCATGGAGACCTGGGACCCTGAGGTTCCACGGGCGGCTGACTAGCCCGGAGTGGACGAGACTCCTGCCGCTGACACTAAAGGTGAGGAAAGGGGCGCCATACATGAATATGGAGCCACCGGACTGCATCCTGGGGCGGCAAGGACTCTAAACGAAAGCCGTAACCACTGGCCGGCCACGGAAGACCTGTGGTGTGCCCATCCCGTGACCGGAGGGACACTACACAAGGGCCTGGTGGTGCCTAGATTTGTGGCCTGGGAGCAGCGCCCCTCCAGCGATCGGTGCGTGGCCTGCCAGTGGAGGGGCTTCGGCCCTGGTCCTTATTTTACTGCCACTCCTCCACCCTGCTCGACGGGGCCTCACTCGCCTGCTGGGGCTAACGGCGGCTGCAGAGACTGTGTGGCGCACAAGGCCCTCCCCATAGATTGGGAGATCCGGCGAGCCTCCGGACTGCAGGGAAGGAACCCTGCATGGCATCAGGCGGCTGCCTCATTAACCCAAGGCCCTGAACCGGTGTTAAAGGACCTGCTGTCCCCCGAGCCTAATCTACCCTAACCACCACGAAGAGTAGGGGCGAGTCGATCCCCGAGTGGCAGACTCATGCAGGCACCCAATTAGGAGGCTCACCCCCTCTCTCGGACCCGGTCATCTGGGTGTGCCCACTGGTAGTTTCCGGAGGGTGAGCGGACAATTGTTTTGGAGGTCCGGTGCCCTACTTGCCCGGGTGCAGACGCTGCGAGCGGAGCTAGACACTGCGGGAGGAGTGGCATTGGAGTCCTGCCAGGAGAAGGCCCCAACCAAATCTGAAGGCCCAGTGCGAACGGAAGATCTGCGGTGTGACCCGCGCCCAGTGGAGGAGACTAATGAGACACTGCAGTCCATGCATAAACAACCACATATTCCTGCATACTACCAACTAGGAGCCTGGACCCCTACCACTTGCCTTGCACTGTCTCCCCTCTCTGAAACGCTAGACCACATGCTTCAACAAGCATACCTGAGTCCTGTGAGAGTGTTGGCCCTGCCATCGCGATCCTCGCCTGAATTTGTTCCGGGGCATCGGGCCTGTCCCATCTGGCTGAGCTGACCGGTGCTTCAGTGACCCCAGTGGCGGCGTGCACTGCGGGGCTGATCAGACCCCCCTTAGAGAGCAGTTCCATCATGGGGAAGGATAAAGGAATGAAGGCCCAACCGACCCAGATCAGAATGGAACAATACATACTCAGCTGGCCCCACCCAGACTTAGACTGTTCCCTCTACGACTGGCCGCCCCAAAAGAGACCTGGCTACCATATTGCAAGCCATCAAGACTTGTCAGGATTCTATGGAGACCAAGATAGGTGAGGTCCGGGTGGATATGGCACTTATCCGCCAAGTTCTCCGCAACCCTACTACCGGCGCAACGGCAGCAGAATCCCGCCTTTCAGAGGTAGAGGATGACGTCTCAACACTAAAAACGCAGGTGAAGCAACTTCTGTCCCATACCTCCAATCTCCACAGGCAGGTCGAAGACACCGAAAACCGCTCCCGCTGGAACAATCTCCACCTGATTGACCTTCCAGAGGGTACAGAGCCCACCAAAGTCAATACCTTTATTGAAGACTGGATCAGATCTTGGATGTCTGCGGACGCCCTGTCCCCCTGGTTTGTTGTGGAGCAAGCCCACCACGCTTTCGCCCCTAGACCACCACCAGGAGCCCCACATCGTCCAATAATTATGAGGATCCTTAACTTGAGGGACCGGGATGCCATCTTGCAGGAGGCCCGCTTCCAAACAGAACCTCTGAGTCTAGATAGCGCTATATAACCATCGCAAATCAAATAAACGAAAAACTATTTTTTCCTGAACGCTGAGACTTGAGCAACATGGCTGATGACCGGTGGAGCTGCTTGACAGCTAATGAGGAGATTGGCCCTGATTTCCCACTTGACCGTCACCTACCCAGCCGTCACCTACCCAGCCGGACATTGAGCATTGTTCTTCCTTGTCTCCCCGCTATTACTCCTTCCTCCCCTCCCTTCTTCAAATTATTGTTACATTATTTATGTGTTCTGTATACCTTACTATGCTCTTGTATCTGATGTAACTTGTAATGCAACAATTCTAAATGTAAAGCGCTCTGATACCCTCTTGGGTCAAGTTTGCGCTATATAAAACTTTATAAATAAATCAATAAATACATCTCCTTGTGTTTTCTTTGTTCGCCCTAAGTTGGCAGGGTATGCCCAGACATGGGTCCCTTGCTCACTTTGCCACTGGAGTCAAGGTAGCCTGGCTATTGAAGGGTGTTACCCAAAAAAACGTCCCAGGATGCCTGTCTCCGGTTCAGGGAAGACCTGGCTTGGTAGTTCGGGCTGGACTGTTCCCATGAGGCACGGGGTCAAGACTGATTTGCATATTGCTGGGTCTGAACTGAGGTGTCGAATTGAGCTAAAGAATGATGATGGATTAAACCCAGATCTGTGACTGGGGGTGAGTGTCTGAAAAGTTTCAGCGCTCTGTCCATCATCTCCTTGTGTTTGCTCTGTAAGCATGGGTGAGCAGCTTGAACTGGCACCTCTTTGCGACTGGTATCCAGTGGAGTTTCCTGAGGTGTGGGATGATGTGGGTCCGTGTGGAGAGGTCCCGAATGAGCCTGGCTGCTGTATTCTGGATAGTGTGGAGTCTTGTCATGAGTTGGCCTGTTATTCCTACATAAAGGGAGTTGCCGTAGTCTAGTCTGCTGGTGATGAGAGCTTGCGTGACTATACGCCTGGTGGTAGGTGGGAGCCATCTGAAGACCTTCCTGAGCATTCGGAGTGTGAGGAAGCAAGTGTAGGAGATGGCACTGACTTGCTTCTGCACGGATAGCTGGATGTCGAGGTTGATGCAGAGGTTGCAGGCATGTTAGGTGGGTTTGGGGTTTGGGCCCAGCTCTGGGGCCATCATGCGTTATTCCAGAGGGTGTCCTTTCCCTTCCCGAAGATGAGTACCTATGTCTTATCGGTGTTGAGTTTGAGACAGTTGTTGTTCATCCAGGCAGCCATGTCTTTCATGCATCTTTGGAAATTGTCCTTGGTGGTCACTGGGTCGTTAGTCACAGAATGGAGGAGCTGGATGTCATTGGCATAGGAGATCATGTTGAATCTGTGACGTTTGATGATGTTTGGCAGGGGTGTCATGTATACGTTGAAAGAGTTGTGCTAAATGATGTGCCTTGAGGTACACCGCAGGTGGTTAGGTAGCGAGCAGTAGGGCGGGAGGATGCCCTTTTGCGTTCTTCCTGTGAGGTAGTATGCAATCCACTAGAGGGCTGGTAATTGGATTACAATCTGCTGGAGTCTTTTTAACCGTGTGTGGTGGGATAGGGTGCTGAAGGCTGCAGAGAGGTTGAGGAGGATAAGTGCTGCTGTTTCTCAGTGGTACAACAGCATTCTGATGTCGTCCGTGGCTGCAACTAGGGCTGACTGTGCTGTAGTTATCACAGAAGCCTGATTTGGAGGGGTCCAGAAGGATGTGGTTCTCCAGATTCTAGTGAGCTGGACGTTGATGGCTTCCTCGATGACCTTGGCTGGGAAAGGTAGCAGGGAGATAGGTCAGTCGTTCTTGGGTTCCCCTGGGTCCACGGATGGCTTCTTCAGAAGCAGCTTTACATTGGCATGTTTCCATTTCTGAAGAAGTGTGCCGAAGTGATAGATGAGTTGAGGACCTTGGTGAGTTCTTTGCTGATGGGTTGGTTACTAAGGTTGAATGTATGGTATGGGCAGGGGTCAGCTGGGGCTCCGTAGTGGATAAATCTCATGATAGGCACTGTTTCCCTCTCGGAGAGAATGTTCCATGAGGTGAAGTGGTGTGGGTGTACGTCGGTCGGTGTGATGCTGTCCTCGGCGGAGGGTTGGGATGCAGTCTTGGTAGATGGTGTTGATTTTGTTGTGAAAATGTCTGCAAAAGTGTCGGAGAGCTTGCGAGGGTGTGATGTTGTTTTCAGTTGCTATGGGGTTGGTGAATTCTTTGACTACATTGAAAAGTTCCTTGCAGTTGTTGGAGTTGTCCTTGATGTGGGTGGCTAGGGCAATCTTCTTGGTGTTCTTCAGGAGGTGGTGGTATCGGGTGAGGGCGTCTTTGAAGCGTTTTCGGCCCATGAAGGTCATACTGGTGCGTCATCTTTTTTTCTTCTGTCTGCAGTCACGTTTCTGGAGTTCACTTCTTCTGAGAACCAGTTTGAGTGTTGTGTTCATTTCTTGGGCTGGCTGGGTTTCTTCGATGCAACTTTGTCAGCGCTTGCCGCGAGCCAGTGTGTTAAGTTTTCCGCCGCTTGTTCTGCGTTTCCTGTAGTGCGTTCTGCGCAGTGTCTCTCTGGTGGTGGAGTTGGGGGCGTTGGGTGGTTCTAAGATGATGAAGTGGACGCAGTGGTGGTTGGTCTAGGTGAGCTCCTCGGTGTGGGTGTATTTTACTCTGTTGCTGGTTGAGAAGAGAGGGTCAATCATGGGCCGTGCGGTGTGAGTAGTGTCAGTGACCACCTCCTTGAGTCCGAGGTTGTCTGACCTTTCAAGGAGATTGGCCCTGTTGGCGTCTTTTGTGTTTTCCAGGTGGAAATTGAGGTCTAGGAAGATGAATAGATTCAAGTCGTTGGCGATGGGGCAATGAAGTCAGGGATTGCTTTGCAGAAGGTGGGGCGGGTTTCCGGAGGTCGGTAGGCAATTGTGCCTATGGTGGTGGTTTTGCGGTTGGTTTTGGAGTTGGAAGTTAAGGTGTTCTATGAAGGGCTTGGAATCGTCTTTGGTGGTAGAGCATGCAAGGTTCTTCTTGTAGATTATGACAATGCCTCCACCTTTTCTTTTTTTTTTTTTTTACTTTTATTAAGAAAAAAGAAAGAAATTATACACAAGGCAATACAATTGTACATTCGGACATGTGTTCCAAAGGGGGGAAAAACCACAGTACAATATAATACAGAAATCATTGATGCAAGGGGGGGGGGGGGGCAGTGAGGAAACAAGAGCAGTAATCACATATGTTACGCAAGACATGGAATGTCGGATCAGGGGGAAAGGGGAGCCTCCGGAGTCTCAATGAATGGAGGCGTACATATGTTTCCACTGTAAGAATTCCACTGGCTCCAAATTTTATTCCACTTTTTAGGTCTGCCCCTAGCCACATACACCGTCTTCTCTCTAAACATGCACCAGTCCATGTTCTCCTTCCATAGCGATACCGTGGGAGACCTCCACCTTTTCTGGTGGATTGGTCCCAGTGTGTGATCTTATATCGGTAGGGTTGGCTGTGATGATGTCTGGAGCAGATACTGGCTCTATAATGAACACTTCTTCCGGGACATGGGTCGCGATGGCGTCCCAGATTTCCGTTGCATGTTTTCTGAGTAGGCTTGTGTTGAACAGCAGGCGGTGGATCTTTCCGGAGATGTTGGAGTTGGCCTTGTTGGTGGGTGTGGTGTGGGTGGCAGCATCGGCGTTTCAGGTGAAGCGGCAGTTCTGACAGGAAAAAGGGCCTTTGGTGGTCCCTGGGGGAGGCATGGGTGTAGTTGTTGTTGTCCTGGCGTCCGGGGTTCAGGGCTCGAAGCTTATCCAAGGTGAAAATGCTTGAAGGAAAACCGGTAATGAATGAGGAAATAGATAAAGACTTTATCACTTGAAATGGTATTGTGGCATAAACTGTATTTACTTAGCAGAGGGATAGGTATTGGGATAGGCTGAAATACTTGTTTGTTAGTGTGTTGTAATTAAAGGTACTCTCTTGCTAAGCAGGAGTGGGTGAAGATGAGAATACAAATATCAAGGAAACAGCCAATATGTGTTCCTAAAAAAGGGAGCAACCCTTGCTTATGGGGCTTCTCACTGGCATGCCCATAAACATATCCCTGGTGCCTAGTGGGCTCTCTGCCCCAAAGAGGCTTGTCCCAGGTTGAGTGGGGACGTAGGGAGGACTCGGGTAACCTCTGTCTTAGGACTGGCTATGGAAGCAGAATCAGAGGCTTTCAGTAAGCTTTTCAAAGAGGGTTTTATTTTGATATAAGTTTTTCTCTTTCTGCTGGTGATCCTCTCCCTTGCAAACGCGGTTGGGTCAAACACAGTCTTGTGGGGATCTAGCTTGTCTCGGGGGTGTGTCCTTCTCCGCTCGTTCCACCGGTTCCGGAGCAGGGAAAGAAGGAAAGATATAGGGACGAGTTAGGTCGCAGTTAGACTTCAGTTTATATCAAGGGCCAGGATCCCCTGTCGCCCACTCGGTTCCTCGGGACTCTGGTTGCTGTTGGGAGGTAAGGGAGGTAGATGAAAGCGAGGGGGTGGACCACCAGTCAGAGCTCGGAGTATGGGTCTCTGTTACCATCCCCGGACCTTCCGCCATTCCCGGACCTTCCGCCCCGTCACACACCTCCCCCCCTGGATTCTCCCGATCGGGGAGAGGAAACACTCTGGAAAGGAAATCTGCGTTCCCATTTTCTGAGCCCTTTCTGTGTATGACAGAAAATGAATAGGGTTGGAGGGATAGGAACCAGCGTGCACCCGGGGATTGTGGCTGCTGTTTTGGCGCATCCACTTCAACGGGGCGTGATCAGTATGGAGGGTGAATGGCCTTCCCTCTAAGTAATACTGCAATTTGTCGACTACCCACTTGATCGCTAAGCACTCTCGCTCTATTGTGGAATACCTGCACTCCCTCGGAAACAACTTCCTGCTTATGTACATGATAGGATGTTCCAACACATCGGTCCCCTTCTGTGACAAGACAGCTCCTACCCCCACATTTGAAGCGTCTGTGGCCAGGATAAAGGGTTTCCTAAAATCTGGGGATACTAGAACTGGGGCGGTTATCATGGTTTCTTTGAGAGACCGAAAGGCGGTCAGGGCCTCAGTTGTGGGACGCTTCAGTTCTCGGGGTTTTACGTCTTTACGCAGTAGGTCCGTTAAGGGAGAGGCCACCTCAGCAAACCTGGGGATGAACCTCCTATAATAGCCTATAGGGCCTAGGACTGCTCTTAAGTCCCTTTTGTTGTTAGGAAAGGGTACTTTCTCGATTGACTTCACTTTCTTTGTTTGTGGAGCAATGCAGCCGTCCCCTAACACATACCCGAGATAGTTGACGCAGTTAAAGGATGTTCTGGACTTCTTTGCATTGATGTGCAGGCCAGCTTTTTGTAGGGCGGTCAGTAGGGTCTGTAGGTGGTCTAGGTGTTCTTTCCAACTTCGGCTGTAAATAACAATGTCATCAAGGTACGCCGAACTAAATGCAAGGTACGGCCGCAGGACGGTATTCATCAGGTGCTGAAAAGTTGCTGGGCCCCCATGGAGGCCAAAGGGTAAGACGGTGAATTCGTAAAGACCGTCGTCGGTGACAAAGGCGGTTTTCTTCCGGTCTTCCTCCCGAAGGGGCACCTGCCAGTACCCCTTTGTGAGGTCCAGGGTGGTTATAAACATGGCATCTCCAATCTTTTCAATCAGCTCGGCGACCCTAGGAATAGGGTAGGTGTCGAAGGAAGAAATCGCGTTCAGTGCGCGGAAATCCATAAAGAATCTTTTCGAGCCGTCGGGCTTTGGAATCATTACGATGGGTGAGGACCAGTTGCTTTTCGATGGTCTTATGACTCCCAGGTTCAGCATCTCCTGGACTTCTTTTTTCACGGCCTCTCGTTGGGCAGCAGGGATTCGATAGGGTCGCTGTTTTACGATTTGTCCGAGAGGTGTCTCAATATGATGCTCTACCAAATCTGTTTTCCACCGGCAGGTCCAAAAATATTCCATCAAAGGGTTGTAAGACGCTCTGGAGTTCCTCCTGCATCGGTTTGGATAGATCAGGGTTTATTACCAATTTCTCCAAGGTTGATGGTGTTTTTTGAGAGGAGGGTACCACCAAATGGGTTGCTTTAGGAGAGGGCCCCAACCATTCCTTTAGAAGGTTGATATGATAACACTGGGTCTTGGTAGAGGAGAAACGTAGTCGGTATGTGGTACCCCCTATGGTTTCTATATCTTGGTAGGGCCCCTGCCACTCGTTCTTGTTCTTACTACTGATGGAGGGTAAAAGCACCAGGGCCCACTTCCCCACAGAGAGACGCCGCAGTTTCTTCCCTCTGTCGTAGTTGTTTTTTTGTCGACCTTGTTGCTGTTCCAGATTGGAGTAGGCGAGTGTTCTCAATTTACCCAGCTTGGCCTTTAGGTGCAAGGTGTACTCACGTACGGATCTCTGTTCTTGGGCCTCCTCGGTTTCCCACATGTCTTTCGTCATCTCCAGAAGCGACCTGGGAAGACGTCCGTACAGAAGTTCGAAGGACGAGCATCCTAGACTGCTTTGTTTTTGGGCCCGTAACACATACAAGGCCAAGGGCAACAGCTTATCCCAGTCGGGTCCTTCTGTCGTCAACATTTTTTTTAGTGTACTCTTGAGGGACTGGTTGTATCTTTCAACTAGGCCATCTGTCTAGGGATGGTATACAGACGTTTTCAGATGGCGTATGTCCAGAGTCTTACACACTTCCTTCATCAATTTGGAGGTGAAGGGGGTTCCTTGGTCCGTCAATACTTCTTTAGGAAATCCCACCCGTGAAAACAACTCCACAAATCGATCGGCTATTGCCGTGGTCGTGGGAGACCATAGGGGAAAGGCTTCAATGAACCGAGTGGCATAGTCCACGATAACCAGGGCATATAGATGACCTCTTGATGATTTAGGCAAGGGGCCTATCAGGTCCATGCCCACTCTCTCAAACGGAACCCCTATGATGGGCATTGGCTGTAAGAGGGCTGCACTGGGCCTATGAGTATTCCGCCTCTGGCAAATCTCGCACTTGGCACAGTAGTCTTGTACGTCTTTATATATGCCTGGCCAGTAGAAGTGTCTGAATATGCTTTCGGTTGTTTTCTCTTTCCCCGAATGCCCTGCCGTGAGATGGGTGTGTGCAAAAAACAGCACCTGGTCCCTGAAGGACCGGGGTACCAACAATTGGGGGCTGCTTCCCTCCTGGACTTGTCTGTATAGGAGTCCGTTTTGGACGAGAAACTTGGGATAGGTCTGCCTCTCTGTATCTAGCGGGGCATGAGCAGCTTCCCACGCATTGAACAACGTTCGGTCTTCAGTCTGAGCGAACCTGAAGCTGCGGTCGGCTGTCCACGGCTCAGGGGACAGGTATGCTGGGAGGAGTTCAGCCTCTTGAGGTTGAGGTTGCTTGAGGGTCTTCCTGAACAGGAAAAGGAACTCTGGATTATCTACCCCTAGTATCATATCTTCAGGCAGTGAGTCCACCACCCTCACCCTGACTGTACAAGGGTTCTTGTCCCGGAGAAGCAGGGTTATGGAGGCCAGGGGATATGGCTTAACGTCCCCATGAACGCACCGGATATTCACTATGGCCTTTAGAACGTACTGACTTGGAAGGACAAAACGTTCTTGCACTACAGATTGTCTACACCCAGAGTCTAGTAGGGCCCTCACTGTATAGCCATTCATCCTCATACTTACATAAAAGGAAGCCCCCATTTCAGCAGAATACAGAACAGTCTTGGGGAGGTACCCCACTTCCATCGGTTCCTCTGGGGGTCTTTTCCGGGGACACATCCGAGCTATGTGGCCCCACTCCCCACAATCAAAGCATTGCGGTCCCTTCAGCATCGGAGATATCATCCCCGGAGGCCTTGGTCGCATTGTTTCTTCTCCTGGTTTGGGTTTTATTTCTGCCTTAAGGGGTAAGGGGTTTTTAGGTGTCTTCTCAGTATCCCAACCGGAGGTTCTAGGCTGCGCTCTGGCAAAGTTTGCAGCCATCTCTATGGCTTGTTCTATATCGAGTCCTGCGTGCTGCTTTAACCAACGCTGGGAGGCGTAAGGGAGCGCCTCCATGAATTGTTCTAGGTAAATCTTGTTGAGTATTTCTTCCTTGCTGCACACTTCCGGTTTCAGCCATTTGTCGGCAGCCATTTTTAGACGGAAGAAGAGGGTTTTGGGGTTCTCCCCAGGGATTCCTCTCTCCTTCCTAAATCTCACACGATAGGCTTCCTGGTCCAGCCCCAAGTGATCCAATATGACTTCTTTGATCACGGGCGTGTTCCCCAAGGGATTTGCGGCCTGATAGGCTGACTGAGCCTCGCCCGTGAGTAGTGGGGCTAGGAAGAAGGGCCATTTTTCTTCAGGCCATCCCAGGGCTCGAGCGACTCTTTTGAAGTTTAGCATAAAGGCGTCTGGGTTTTCGCCATGTATGTACTTCTGAAGGGCAATACCTGAGGGGTTTGGCGTATGGTGTACCCGCGTCTCTCCGGGCACTGGCATGGTTGGAGGCGTCACATGTTTCAGGCTTTCTATGTGGGCGGTGATAGTGCTCTTGAACAACTCCCTGTCTGCCTGGGCGGTGGTCAACTGTCTTTCCACAGCCCACTCAAGCTTCTCCTGACCCTTAATCATATGTTGTATTAGGGCGTCCATCTCGTTGGTACAGATGGTCTGTGTGGAAGATCCCACTTCTGACACCACTTGTCCCAGGTTGAGTGGGGACGTAGGGAGGACTCGGGTAACCTCTGTCTTAGGACTGGCTATGGAAGCAGAATCAGAGGCTTTCAGTAAGCTTTTCAAAGAGGGTTTTATTTTGATATAAGTTTTTCTCTTTCTGCTGGTGATCCTCTCCCTTGCAAACGCGGCTGGGTCAAACACGGTCTTGTGGGGATCCAGCTTGTCTCGGGAGTGGGTCCTTCTCCGCTCGTTCCACCGGTTCCGGAGCAGGGAAAGAAGGAAAGATATAGGGACGAGTTAGGTCGCAGTTAGACTTCAGTTTATATCAAGGGCCGGGAGTGAGGGAAACCGGTGCTAGTGAAAATGCAGGCAAAGGTTGTGACACAGTGCTCTTGAAGGGGTCAAGGGCAAGGGCGAGGGGCTATACAGAATGTACACGCTAGTCACTGGAGACCCGCCGTCCCAGCCAGCCCGCCACTCTGCCCCGTACCTGTTGGAGCCACACTCCTCCCGCGAGAGCGTGGCAGGGCGAATCGTAAGAACGTTGGCCTCCTGGCTTCACCGTCTCTGCCTCCGTCCTCCGAACTCGGCACTCTCCGTCTCCGCTCCTCCCGTGGGAATCGCCGTCTGTATCTTCCGGGTATCGGCCCCTTTTTGACGTCACCGCGAGGCTACGTAGAGGAGGAGTCTCGCTTGTGGTGTTTGTCTCCATAAAGGGGCACCGGTCTATTTACTCTGCAGTCGGCCACCAGTATGCGGGATCCCCTGTCGCCCACTCGGTTCCTCGGGACTCTGGTTGCTGTTGGGAGGTAAGGGAGGTAGATGAAAGCGAGGGGGGGGACCACCAGTCAGGGCTCGGAGTATGGGTCTCTGTTACCATCCCCGGACCTTCCACCCCGTCACAAGGCTATTGCCCCGATCTGCCTTCTGGGGGTGGGGCGGGCGCAGAAAGTTTTTTGGCGGTGGAGTCATTAGCATGCCCTTTCTCGGGAGCCCCCACCCCTATATATAAATAAAACAACAAAATCCCTGGTTCTTAGTGGGATTTCTGCTTGCCCCATCTGCCTCTCAGGGGAGGCAGAAAGGCTGTGGAATTTATTTTGGTGGGGTGGGGCCATTGGCATGCCAATTTTGGTCTGCCCCCACCACTTTAAACAATTAAAGAAATAATCACTGGCATCTAGTGGGCTTTCTGGGTGGGGGCATTGACATGCCCACCTGGGGCAGCACCCACCACTAAATTCAACGAAAAAAAAAACCTGGTGTCTAATGGGCTTTCTGCCCCCCGGGGAAGCGGCAGATTGGGGGCAATTGCCCCCCAGTGGTGGCATAAAGACTGTGCCCATCAGGTGGTAGCCCTCACCCCTAATTACAATGGGGAAAAAACTGGCATCTAGTGGGCTTTCTGCCACCCCCACCCCCTCTCCCGTTTGGGGGCAGAAACACTGGTTAGTGCTTTTTGCAGTGGTGGGAGCGAAGGCCCTTACCCAAGGGGCCGCTCCCCCCTCCCTGGTGCCTGATGGGTAAATCCTAAGCAGGGATCCACTAGGGAGGGGTACCATTGGAAAGGGGAGATTATCCTCTTTCCAACTAAACCCCACCCGACTTTCTTCGTGCTCATGGGGCTGAGATAGCCCCCTCAGCACGTAGAAAGTGAAACTGAAACAGCTCATTTCAGTTTTGGTTTCATTGAAATAGTCAGTCCAACGTGTGTGCTCTTCCCTAGCTCCCGAGGCTGTTATGTGGGAGAAAAGAAATCCACAGGTGCCCACACCAGAGTGATTTCAATTACCATGCGCGAGGATGGCCGGGAGCTGTCCTGCGCACACACCCATCGGGGCTCAGGTTGGCTCCTGGCCATCCTGAGTGCGGAAGGGTTTAAAGGTTTGTGAATCTCGCTTGTTACAGTTTTAGCAGCACACTTATTTTACATGAGAAGAACTATGGTACAATAAATTCTTATTGTAAACACACTCGACTGTTTCTTGTGCGTATCTCTCTGAGAGCAAAACAAGCAAGCACGAGTGACTGGGTGAAAAGTAGTATATTGTTTCCATGAGTCTGAGGTTTTTATGTTCTGAAGTTGCAAAAACTAATCTCTCTAATAACAAGAGATTCTAGTAGCACTGTGAGCTAGGTAATGCGAAAACATAGGCTGACATATTCGGTGGGGTTGTACAGACTCTGTTTGCCACCAAGCCCACAGTATATGTTATCCGTAAACAGCGTAGGTCCTGCATGACAGGGTACTATCGGAACTACACTACATGGCGCCCAATGTGGGCTAACGGCACCCAACATGTCAAACATGGTTTGCCCAAACGTGGTAAGTACATGGCGCACTTACTCAACAGGAGAATCTGAGTAGCTCAGTCGTGCTAATTCTCATAGACCCTACTTACAAAACCCAGAGACGTCTGGAGTAGGTGGGAAAAAACTCCGCTACAGCTGAGTAGGCGAAATATCCTATGTATTAGCTGGTGGTTAATCAAGCTTGAAATGAAATATTCCCAAATCTGTTCATAAAACCGTTGCATGAAACCTTTTCTTAATTTCCTTGGCCAGTTATTCCATGTCTTAAACACAATTTCTGTCGAGAACGGAGAACTAAACACACTAGAACAACCACTTCCCGATGAGGAGGAAGATGCAGATGCAATACATATTGCACCCAAAGTAAGACAAACTCTTCCATTTAAACTATTCAAACATGGGTTACCACCCAGAGGAGGTGTAGTATTAATTGTGATAGAGACAGACGAAGATTTCAAAACCGAGGTATTCTACTGATGGGTTATATTCCGGGAAGCAGATGCTATAACGAAAACTTTTTATTATTACAAACATGAAGAAGTTCCAGCGGCTTACACTCCGTTTGAGGAGACCGAGATTCCGCTTACTTTCCAGGAACATAATTTCTGGTTTAATGGCGCCCTACCCCACACAAAAACAAGAGCACGGCTTGGTCCTTTAGGAAAACCAGGAGCAACATGGCCGATATTAGCAACCTATGCACCACATCCAGACATTGACACAATGCCACGTGATGAACTACTTGTTCAACTCAAAGAGTTGATAAAACGCTAAAGAAAAATGACACACTTCGTCTTAAGGACTCTAGCCGTCAAACCCACAGTAATTACACCTACTGCAGCTCTTACACGGAGCACTAACACTAAAATTACTCCACAAATATTACACGCGGTAATGGGCAAGGTGCCCACAAAACGTGAACAAATTCCTTTCTGGGTAGCTCAGAAAATAACCCAGTTAGAAGCAGTATTCCCAAATACAACACTATCTGAAAAACACAGAATGTTAACAATCTGTTTGCCCATGGGGATTACACCACAGTCAGAGGATTGCACCTCTTGGGGTACAGTCTTTGCTGTCATATATACCAGAACTCATGGTAATCCTTCATTAGCAGTAATACCAGATGTATTAAGACAAATACAAAATGACTATGGAGCAGAACCTGCCCTAAAATTATGGACAAATTTATTAAATAACTTCGACCAGGTATCATCCATAATACTAGCTAATATTAAAGGGGTAGCAGCATCAGTGGCAGTCCGCCAACGCCTAAGGGAGTTCTCTTCATTAGATCAGGAGGCTGAACTACTCAAAATAATTGAAACTGCATATGCACAATTAGGTAGAGATAGTTTGGTGGGAAGAGCTTTAAAGCCTCAATATGAGGTCCTCTTTGGGACACGAATGTGGGTACCTGATCTTGATTGTGAAGGTGCAGTGGCGGATGAGAAACCGTTTGATATCCATAATCGTTTGGCTGTTTTACAGGATCTAAATGATTTCAGGACAAAACAAAGCAATGTCCATCTAAAGCAGACCGCCACTGTCTGGATCCCAAAAGTCGGGGATCTGGTCAGAGAGAAAATAGCGGTCAAAAAAGGAATTTGGACCCTCTTACAGAAAACCTGTACCAGTCTTTGCAGTACACGGAACAAGAACTGTGCTACTCTCGCCTCTTGCCAGAAAAAAGGAGAAAAGATTTGTCTCAATCGACTTGATCAAACCACACTATGTGGCCGATACTAAACAGTAGACCTAGTGGACTCCGCTGTAGCAGATGTCCTCCTCTAGCTACAATCCAAGAAGTTCAAACAGAAAGACTCATCACGTTTGAAGATCTACCTGTAAGGAATGAAGGACTAAGCAACAATGCTATGGAACTTGTTCCACTTGAACCAGACATTCAAATTCAAAATGAAAATCAGAATAATTCACAAGTTGCAATTAGACTGAATATAGACGTCTACATCAACATGCCTCGTTGAGAGGAAAATAACATTTTAACCAATCCCAATGCACTTCCAACAATTGATCGAACAGCTTCTGACTATTTCATTAACTTTGATACGTTTTCCCTGTATTCAAGCCAGCCGGAAACGACGCCAGCCAAAACACCATTAAAGCAAGAATTAAAGAACTTTCTTCTCTTTCTTCAAAAGACATACCTGGTATCACCTTGGATTGAACTCTAGCTAATTTCTGGGATATTTTTTATTTCTTTTCTAGCTAGGCTTACTATTGACTTTTAGTAATCTTATCAATGGACACTTTATTCAACAAGGTTGAACAGCCCAAAAGGTCAACATCCTACTGAAGCCACATCCATCATCACATCGAGTACAGAGACTTGTCACCAGTGAACATCACAGCTGTTTCTATAGCTGATGGTATAGTATGGGACAAGATTGATTTCAACATATTCGGACCAACCAAACTTTTAAAAATGAATCATGTATTTAAAATCTCATTGTGATTTCATTACCTCAGTACTTTTTCTGATGATTGGGACCCTGAAACAGTAAATAACATGTTGTCTGATTTAGAGAAAACTGCTGCATTTTCTAATAATGCAATGTTAGAGGGTTCTTCAGACTATGACAAATTGTACTGCTATCAACACTTTGGTCACCATTTCCTGCACAAATCCATTTCACCTATGAATGTATTTGAGTACAATCGGTGAGAACATTGCCCAACACCACCAAAAAGTAGTTCACAAATGTTTGCACAGAAATTTGCATACTTTTCAGGGTTTAACACCACTGACCCAGCCTCATTTTCTTATAACGGTTGCACCAAAATCAGCACTGAAAATTATGTTGACAAACACCAAACAGATTTACTCTGCTTCCTTTTTAGCCCAATTGTCTGAACTGGGTTTCAACCTATGGAAAGACGAAATTGACTCAAAATCGATTTGGGGTTCAAGGAACTGGCAAGTCCAGGGTACCGAGGCACTATTTAGAGCATGCCTGATTCCACAGCAGATGATCTTTTTAAATTATACTGTGCTACAGACATCCTGTCTTGGAATAGCCAATTGCAGTATCAACAGTTTCTGTTTGGAGCTTGGCTGCTCCACTATCCGAAAAGCATTTTGCATAAAAATACAATCTAACTTTTCTTTCTTTACTGATCTAAATGCTGTCTGTCATCCTGGATGGGTAACTAAAAAAATATAAGGAAATGGCACCTGTGTCATTCCGTTTGGAAGCGCATGCATGGTGACACTTTTCTCTGAATACGTCATCACACATATGCGTGCCTACAAAGTGAGGTAGCCAGCAGCAGTGGCTGCATCATCTCACCACTTTTTTTTTGCTGCACAGCATTAGCAACAGCATTGGCAAAGCCAATAGGTCAGCAAGATTTGAGTTATTACATTTGCCAATCCTTGTTTAGTTTACCTTGTGTATTTAACTTATGTTTTCAAGTCACCATAATTCAGAGCCATTATTACTTGTCTTTGCGCTAGTAACAATGCTATTTACATGTGCTGTGCATTAAAACGAAAAGGGTTTGTATTCCTGTTCTAAGCAGAGCTTTAAGTGGGATGAAAAAACTTGGGGGTCTCTCAAAGGGGTGTGGCTAATGCAGTTAAAGGTGTGGCTTAAAACACCTCAGCTAAAAACCTGTGCAGATCATAGAGTGCCGCCTAACTGGTGTTTTGCTGCCTCTGTGATTGCATCCAGATTTATAATTAAAAAAAGTAAGTTTACCTTCAACAAGCTTGGGTTATTGGCTATGTCTGTTAGTTTGCATATGATAAATAAGCTTTGTTGCATATAATATTGACAATACTTCCGTTCTGAAATGATGAGACTGTAAAAGAACTATACCGAGTCTCTTTGAAGTCACCTCCAAGACAGTGAATGGTGGCACCGCTGCAGAGTTAAGAATTTTTTTTTTTCACCCCGAGGGTGAGGGCAAAAATGGAGAGCCCGATAGAGACCCGTTTCGGTTCCTGCTTTTTAGAACTGCCGTGCTGGGCACCGGCAAGACCCGGCCCACTTAAAGCACTGGTTCTAAGTAAACATGTCTGCTTTGAAGCCGGGGACTGTGCAGGGCTGTTGCTGCGCAACCTTACAGAGGACAGAGCTTTTTTTGGTTTCTGGCCTAGTGGCTAGTGATCCTAGCAGAATGCAGGAAGGGAGAATACGGGCCACCAGGAGAGAGTCACCATTGTGAGTAATTTGTACTTTCCTACTTTGCTCTTAAAGACAAAATATAAAAGACTTTTATATATTTAGTATATATTCGAAAACACTGTTTAATTAGATGGCATCACTTCCAGGCATTCCGCATGAATCTTTGTAGTAGACTAGCCTGTTGGCTCTTGTCTGCCCTATATCTTCATTGATTTATTCTCTGCCTGCTGTAAATACGTAATGGCTCTGCTCTTGGCCAATTGTTTAATTTCAGGAGAGAGTATATTTAACTTATGGTGTCTGGTTGGAATCCCCGAAGTTTAAACATGCTGGTGTCAGGAGTTCCGTTGCTTTCATTTTACGTAAGCACGTCTTTTAGGTCTCGCCCGCAAATAGTTGGTCTATGACTCGCGCTTACAGGTCCAAGCTGTAGCTCAAAAGTGTTGTTCTTTAAACCCATAGCAATAGCTTCAAATACTGAATCACTGCCATATAACTGAATGTTCTCTTTGCACTTCCAGCTTCTTCTGCATCATAAAGTACATTTCTTCATTGTTTCTTATAGACTGTTACCAAAGACATCCGTTTTTCCGGGATGGATTGTAGGACTCTGGCAGACCTAATGCCATTATCTGTTTAACCAAACTCCTCAGCTAGTGATAATTGTAATTGGTAAAGTAAATGTAAAATTACTTTGCATCTTCACATCCCTCATGCTGGATCCACCACTGTCATGCTACCTCATTCAGATGGCCTCTGTTACTAACTAGCTGTCCTGTCCAATGGCCTTTGTCCTTCCTTTTGCATAGTCATAATTAGATTACTTTTTGGTAGCTGCTTCTAATATCTATGTACCCCGTGTTTTATTGCTAATGCCGCTTCTCATAACATCTGTTTTCTTCAAACAACTCTTGATTTTTTGTTTGCATCCGTTTTTCAATCTTCTCCCTAGTGCAGGGGTCTCCAATCTATTGTGTATCAAGAGCTACTTATGTTCTATGTATATCATCCCGAGCTACTGTTATTGCTATTGTAATAGTGAGCATATCAGACAAGAGTACATTAGCAACCACTCTATCCCAAGAAAAGCAGCAGAGATCACCTCTGCCACAGACAGGGTTGGTTGACACCAGCAATGTCAAAAAGGTTTTATCAATTTGGAATGCCTCTACATGGGTAATACACAACAGTCAGATGTAATTCCCCTGGCACTCAGTTAATGATATCAGTTGTAAGCTCCCTGATGCTGCATGATTTATAATACAAATATTGTCTTTTATATTTTACAAAGTCTATCATTTTTCTCAAAACATCAGGGTATAATTTCTGAAAATAAAGACATTATCATCATGGATACACTCTTTTCAATTTTTGAATATTTAAATTCAACCAAGCAAAAGCTTATAATTTAGTAGGCTGGGCTGCACACAGGAGAGCTACTTACAGGTTGCTGGAGAGCGATCAGTAGCTCACGCCCTACTCGTTGGAGAAGCCTGCTTTAGTGCAATGTTTTCGTACCAGTATTCTTCAACATGTAATATACTTGATTTTGTCTGCTCTCGCTTTCCTTTGTGCCCTATTGTGAATACGTTGTTTCCGTGATCAGGTTTGAGGCCAAGATGGGCTCTATCAAGACCACTAGCTCTGGGGAAAGGGAAGGCAAATATACAGGTTCTGTGGTTGCTATTAGTCTAAAGCAATAACAATGTTTAGTTCCACCTGAACAAATTGTGTATTAAATTCTTAGCAGTGTGATTCATTATTTGCATTGTGAATCCAAATTGTGATAAAGATATTTGACGGCCAGAGTCTACTTTTAATCATGGAAGATTGCTTTAGGAGAGTGCTTCTTGTGGCCCATCAACTATGCCTCCTTTCAGCAGTACCTAACTGAGAAATTATATTACAGCAGTTGTAAAACCGTGAGATCATGGAGAACGAACTGCAGTCATGATCAAGGGGAACACCAGAAGGGCACTAGCATCAGAGTATGTAGGTTCAGAAGTGAAAGTGTTTTAGCGTTGTTACTTTTTCTTGCATACAGTTTGAACATTTTTGAAAGGACAGATGTTTTAAGTGAGTTATAGCTGAAGATTTATTAAAGATTGAACGTGCTTTGAATCTTTAGTCAAGGCTGTGAATGAACCTAAGGGACATGATATAAACACAGGTTGGGGAATCCGGGCCAAATTAACGTTGTGCTACTCTACCGACTTCCCCGTCCGACTCACTCAATCAAGCTCCTGTTTCCGGATTAGGACGCCAGAGTAGCAAGGGCGACGCACCTGCACTACTTGAGATTCGCACGCAACCGTGCTATACCGGATACCCTACCGGTCTCCTTTCTGATAACTCGCAACAGAAACGTGAGGCGCAGGCGTGATATGTTCGCCTGGTCTCTTACGACTCTTGCAATCTGGCGTACCGATTGACCATAGATGATACTGCCAACAGGCTTTTTATTCGGTCTCTACCTATCCTTGATTACCTACCCTTGATACAGAATTTGGTTACCCTTCCGGGTTGGAATTATCACCGGAATTGGGCCTTTCTGACTTTGGATCCAGCCACTGAGCCCTGAGGAGTTGTAGAAATTTGTTTTGTCTACAACGAAACACGTGTCTGCTGTATTACCTCTACCTGGTGACCTATTAATAAGGGAGAACATCAACTCCAGAACCGACGTGGGATGCTTTTCTTCATCGCCAGAACTTTTACTTAACACATTGGTGTTTTTATTGTTTTGAGTGCGCAGGACGTTGGCTCATTTGTGATTGTGTGGCGTGCTTCACACAAATTGAGGGGTTTGAGGGTCTCCCCTCCCTGCCAGCACCACTGATAATACTAGATACTGAGTACTGATCTTAACGTCAATAGTTCATGAGCGCCAATACTTCCTGTATACTAAAACCCGTTTCTGTCTATAAACAATCAAGCCCCTGTATCTGAAGCTAGCAAAAAGTGCATGCAATTTAAACTCTTTATAGAGGGGCATCAAATTATTTATTAATCAAAACGTTGTTCCTGGTTCCTTTCGCACTTTACAACATATAACACATTCATTATGCCCACATTTAGGTTGCAGTGATGCACTGATGTGTGATGTTGTTTTATTTATGAAGAAAAACAATTAGGAAAATGTGGGTATTGACGCCAGACAGGCAACATTTACATGAAGCTGGCGTTTAACACAGCCTCTTTCAGGGAGCATGCAACAATGTCTGGCCTGCCACCTTCTGACATCATCTTCCTGCTCCTGCTGTCTCGCATGTCTCAGCAGTGGCTCTATTTCTTGCAGTACCAGCAAGCGTGTAGCAGAAGCGGACATATTTTCTTGTCCATGTAGATATATCCTCACACAGATTCCTTCTCTTGGGAGTTATCCTTCCAGCTTCAGACTGATCCAGAAAAATTTCCTGAGCAATATTTCTTGAGCACGGTGAAGTGTTACCATGTGGCTGGCATGAGCTCCTGATTTCTGTACCTCATCCCTCTGAGTTCTCACTTAGTATCTCACTGACGAAATCCCTCTCACTTTCAGTAGCAACTATGTCAAATGTCTGTTAAAATTGTCATGGTGTAAGTTCCGGCAAAGGTGGCATAAAAAGGTGTTGTTGTCAGACCCAAATTACCTTGGCATGTGGTGTCTGAGATTGGAAAACAATGCCATGGTGTGAGAAAGTGCCCTCTTTCTGCATGGTTTGCCCCCACTTTTTGCTGAACTGCTGATGTACTTGTACTTTGAGTGTGCACTGGGATCATGCCAAGCAGGTACCCATGGTCTATGTTCTTTCCCTAAAACTGCAATGAAGACCAAACCCAATTGGCACTCTCCGGCCACAGGTCAACTCCTGGTAAATGGTACCACAGGTACCCAGGGCACTGTGACCAGCGAAGGCATCTAAGGGCTGCAGCACTTATTATGCCACCCTTAGAGGCCCTGTACCTTTATACTCACATGCTGCCTTTGCAGGCTGCATGTTTTGGTGTTGAACAAAGGGAAGAGTTGACATGACACTTGTGTGCCATGCCTACAACCCACTGCCCTGGCACAGATCAGCCACCCCTCTAGCTGGGTGCACTATCTCAATGGTGAGGGTACAGGTGCATGAGTCCTGTAACCCTACAGTGTCTAAGCCAATTCTTAAACATTGTAAGAGCAGTAATGCCATTAAGAGTATGTGGTGCTGGGAGTTTGTCATTACGAACTCCACAGTACCATAATGGCGTTACTAAAACCGGAGATGCCCCCTGAAAAAATTACCTAGCACTAGTGTCCAGGCTGAGTGGCTGCTCCCCAGCTTCCACCACTAGACATGTTTCTCGACCCCTGGGTCGAGACTCCCCAACACTAAGAGAGGGGCCCCCTAAACCAAAGGGACAGGGCACCAAATCGACAGTTAGTCAGAATAAACAATTCCCTTTGGGTATGTTAAAAAGCCAGATGTCTAATCATACAACATTCATCCAAACGCAGCCAATATCACCAAAGATTACTGTTTGGTTGCAAAATCCAGTGTGTAATTTATTCACTAAAAACCAGTATAAAATATCAAATAAAAAATATCTTCAGAGGGGTGTGGCCAGCCATCAAGGCCGCGAAGACGTGGCTTTGTTCGACTGCACGGAAGAGCCCTGTGGGAGAGTGGTTTTCAGCGGCCAGTCCCCAGCATATGGCGAGCGGCGTGCTGGGATTGGGCAAATAAATGACTGTGATCACGCTGGACATCTGTTTCAGGTGAGCAGGGGTCAAAAATCGGCCCTTTGAGGAACATCGGGTTCGCGGCCGCCTAGCAAAATGGCGGTCGCATCCTGCAGCGGCTGTCGATACCCTCAAAGGAGAGCGCCGCAGCAAGGGAGTGCACAGACTCGGTGGCACGCGGGATGCAGAAGAGGAGGCAGCACACCCGGGATGCCAATGCCCTATCGCGACATGGGAGCTTTGTTGCAGCAGCAGCGGACCATGAGAGGTGGTGAGCAGCGGTGCTGAGACCCTGAAATGGCGGCCCTTCCCGGCAGTGATAGACGTCACTAGTGGAGATCCCCCAGGGGCGCAGACCACACCGGAGCCGAGGAGAGGGCCACTGAACAGGCCCACACCTATCCCCGCTCGATCGCAGATGCTGCACGTGGGCTCCAGAGAGGCGTCCGGGCCTTCTGACCAGGCACACACGAGATGGTAGGGGAGCGCCCCCTCCCCACTGCGTGACTGACCGCTAGAGCTACATATGAAGGGCTGAGCCTGCAGAAGAAAAGCAGAGAGGCAGGCGAATTACACAGGCTGGTCCCGGCGGGCCGTTCTGCGCGCCGAGGCTGGAGAAGAGCTCCGGGAGAGGTGCCTGGCCCCATGCCTAACCCTAATATGGCGCCCATTGTCTTTCAAGCCAGGCCACAGCAACACCAGCACAGATTGCTGCAATAGAACCCACGCATCTCGTGCGCTGGGGAGATCCCATTCTAGCAGACACCACAGGAGCACACAGTCCACCTTGAGATGGGGAGCCTGCCCGGGCCCCTCGCCCTTGAGAGCAAAGCAACACCCTAACAGATTCCTCACGACGACACCGCTTCCCCCCCTTGACCACGTGATTCAGGAACGGAGGGTTGTGGGGTGCAACAAAGAGCTGCCCCTATACCATCTAAAAAAGAGCATCTAAAAAAGAGCAGCCCACAAGGTCTCCAGCTACTTCAGGGCACCCAAAGCAGGTGAAGTGCAGGAGCAAGAGGGCTTCCAGGATACCTGGGGAATGGCGCTAACCCCAGAGGACCGCCTTGCAACCTTAACAGAATTTAAAAGGGAGCTTAGAGAAGACATTAAGGCGGACATAGGAGCCTCCTTTGACTCCTTCAAGTCGGAAAAGGGGACAAAAATGATTGCACTTAAAGCGAACGTAGACTCAATTGGGTCACGCACCCTCAACCTAGAGGCCAAATGCCAGGACCTGGAGGGCCGATTCCAACTGCTGGAGGAGGGTGCAGAATCCCTCTCTGCAAAGTTGAACTCTGTGCTGCTCAAGTGTGAGGACCTGGAGAACCGCTCCGGAAGGGATAACATCAGGGTGTGAGGCCTGGAGGAAGGGAAAGAAGGAACAGGCCTGGATGCATTCATGGTGGTGGGCCTCTTCACTAGTATCATATGCTAGGGGACAGACAATGTACATCTGGAGCATGTGCATAGAGTGGGCCCTGCTCTACAAGGGGGAAACAAATGCTCGTGGGACATCCTGGCCAAATTTGCCTTCTTTAAGATCAAGGAACTGGTGCTCCGGAAGGCACAAGAAAGAGAGTTGGTAGACTACCAGAGAGCAACCTGCGCTCCTTTCCAAGATGTCGCCCAGGCCACGCTGATGGAGGTGCCAACAATTACGGCTGATCACGTCCACCCTGAGGGAGCCATTAGTATAATGGGGTAACCCAAAGGTACTGGACCCGGGTATCATATGATATTAATAAGCAGTGGTCCAAGACCTATCTACTTCAAAAACTAAATCAATCAGTCAGCGTTCATTAGTTAGACATATTTTGGAGCAAGTACAAATCAATCTGCTCTAACCAATATATGCACATATTCATAGATAAACATAAAAAGGCAACAGCACCAATATGGGACCATAAGCAATTTAATCCATTATTTGTAGGTCAACCAAGCCACACATTTCCGAACTTTTGTTCAGTACGAATCATATTGGTTGCCCCAAACAAAACGTGCAGAAATAGAAAAGAGGTGCAGTAAAGCGTGTTCGTGGTTTAGAAAGAAAGAAGAAATTCATAGAAAAATCACATAAAATATTCACAACAACTATACAAGATAGAACGGATCCACAATCATCCGTCCTGTAACCTGGCCACTTGAAAAATTAATGCACCAAAACTTTTTCATACATTTTTACAAGAACAAATATGTAACATCAATATTGCACATCAATATGAGAAACAAAGATTGGTTCAGGTTTTTATATACAGAGCGTCGACGTTTCGACTCGTCTTAGGGCCCGTCGGTCATTTGTGCCTGGGCCATGCGAGTCTTCATCAGGACAATAAAAAACAGGGCAACCATGGGGTATAGATGACCCCTCAAGGGTGTAAAGGTGGGGATAATTCCCACGTTCAAATGAATAGATTTCAATCCTTAGGCTCAAGGAGAAGTAGAGGCGTCAGTGTCCTGCTACTCTACATTTATTCTGTATCAACAATCCAGCGCTAAATGAGTAGCATTCCTCATCTTTAACAAAAGTGGCCCATCCTGCTAGGTGCTCGTTAGTCCTTTCCTAAGAGCCAGGTTGCGTTAAGTCTGTTTACAATCTACCAACTCTCCTCCAGCATCGACATGAGTCAGGAAGGACTTGATACAGAATAAATGTCGAGTAGCCAGGACACTGACGCCTCTACTTCTCCTTGAGCCTAAGGGTTGAAATGTATTCATTTGAACGTGGGAATTATCACAACCTTTACACCCTTGAGGGGTCATCACTACCCCATGGTTGCCCTGTTTTTTATTGTCCTGATGAAGACTCGCATGGCCCAGGCACAAATGACCGACAGGCCCTAAGACGCGTCGAAACGTCGACGCTCTGTATATAAAAACCTGGACCAATCTTTGTTTCTCATATTGATGTGCAATATTGATGTTACATATTTGTTCTTGTAAAAATTTATGAAAAAGTTTTGGTGCATTAATTTTTCAAGTGGCCAGGTTACAGGACGGATGATTGTGGATCCGTTCTAACTTGTATAGTTGTTGTGAATATTTTATGTGATTTTTCTATGAATTTCTTCTTTCTTTCTAAACCACCGAACACGCTTTACTGCACCTCTTTTCTATTTCTGCACGTTTTGTTTGGGGCAACCAATATGATTCGTACTGAACAAAAGTTCGGAAATGTGTGGCTTGGTTGACCTACAAATAATGGATTAAATTGCTTATGGTCCCATATTGGTGCTGTTGCCTTTTTATGTTTATCTATGAATATGTGCATATATTGGATAGAGCAGATTGATTTGTACTTGCTCCAAAATATGTCTAACTAATGAACGCTGACTGATTGATATAGCTTTTGAAGTAGATAGGTCTTGGACCACTGTTTATCACCCTGAGGGAGCGCCACATTAAATATCGGAGGACTTACCCATTCAGTCTTGCCTTTTCCCTCAATAACAAATAGCAGCATTATACGGAAGGGGCGGTTGCCCTCCTTGGTCTGGGGAGAGCGTCGCCACAACGGGAGGAATCGCCGGGAGAAGCACTCAACGAGCGGCCCCGGGCCGGCGAGCTCCTGGGCCCTGGCAGAAGCCTAAAAAAGCAAACAAGAAGTCGTCATGACGAGGATACATAAGCAATTGTCCTCATATGCACGATAAAGGATTACTCCGCTGAAACTGCAGAAGCACTCATTTACCCGAGAAGATTTAAAGTGCTGTGGAGCCGTCCCAGGGGTGCTTGGACGCCCCTAGGGAAAGGACAGAGTCGATGGAGGGGCATCCTCCTCTCTTCCACTGTCGCAAACCATGACATACCAGCTGACATTCGCCGCTTAGCTGGCTGGTGCAGAGCTGGGAACATTTAGAGTTAAGGTCTTCTAGAGAATTCTCACAGGGCTCTGGGTGTGGAAGTGGTCTTGCCCCAGTAGCCTTCTGAAGATGTAGTCCAACAGAACTTTGCGGAATCCTGAACAGTTCATGTTTTTTGTTAGTTTAATTGTATTGATCCATGTTTTACCCAGGGTACACAACTCGAAAGTAATGGAGTGGTCCGGGAGGTAGGGGATACCCACTATCACACACGACAGGACAAAGGGGTGGATGGGGGTTAAACTAATGTTGTGGAATGTTAGGGGCCTCAACTCCCCTAATAAAAGGCACCACTTCTGGAAATTTCTTGGGGATCAGGGACCACAGGTGGTGGCCATGCAGGAGACACATCTTAAGAAGGGAGAGGACTTAAGGTTGAAGCATAGGCACTACCCCATGATATTTCGAGCAGCCAGCTCCAGGAAACAAAACGGAGTTGCCCTGATATTCCACTCCACCACTCCACCACTAAATTTCACCTAGAGGCCTCGAAAAGCGATAAAGAGGGGAGATTTATTATGGTTAGGGGACTGTTGTTGGGTCGGCCCAGCACAATCGCCACAGTGTATGCACCTAATACAGGACAGGGCGATTTTATGTCTGCCTTTCTCGCCTCCCTGGTTGGGATTTGCCTAGGGGGAAATTATTCTCATGGGAGATTTAATTTCATCTGGGACTCAAAGATGGACACCACACACCCACAGTGAGCCAGGGGGCACTGAAACTGTCTCTACGACAACTGGAGCTGCTAGACATCTAGAGGGCACTTAATTCCACAGTGCAGGACTATCATTTTTTCTCACATGCCCACAGGACGTATTCAAGGATAGACCACATTTTTGTTAGTCAGTCACTCTTACATGCATGCACGGCCTCCCTCTTCCTCCCCATAACCCTCTCGACCATGCTCCCCTGACTTGCTAATTAAACTGGCCAGCCCCACGCTCTAAAATGACTAGATGGTATTTCCCAGACATATTGTGCAGGGACAGACTACACAGAGACAATCTCCGTAAAGCTATTAGGGATTTTTTCATAGCTAACGATCCTGCAGACACATCCCCAGTGAACAACTGGGATGCCATTAAGGTATATATAAGGGGACATTGCATTGCCCTCATCACCTCTCTGAGGTAACTCCAGACAACAGAAAGACTGGGTTTAGAACAAGAGATTCTTAAGGCGGAAAAAACACACAAAGACTCGCCTTCGGTACCAGCCCTTAGAAAAGTCATGGCCCTCAGGGGGAAACTGAATGTCATCTATACTAATAGAGCTGAAAAGAATATCCTGAGACTCCAGGCTTACGGCTATGAGGTGAAAGCTACAGTAGGCTCACTTTTGGCACTGCAATTAAGTGTTAAACAGGTGAAGGACTATGTGAGGCAAATCATTGATAGGAATGGGGTCACTCATACTAGCGAAGAGGGGAAGGCAGGAGCATTCCATGACTTCTACAGCATGTTATACACTGCTGAACCACCCCTAGAGACAGATCAGACACAATATTTAGATTCCCTAGAGCTGCCTCCGGTCCCAGCGGCAGCTAATGAGGATTTGGGTCACACCATATCCCAAGAATAAGTTCAGGCAGCCATTGATTGCCTCAAAGGACATAAAACCCCAGGCCCAGATGGGTTTATGGCGCTGTTCTATCGAACCTTTGCCCCTGAACTAGCTCCTCAACTCACTACTCTATTCACTGATATCGCAACAGGCCAAACAGGGTCCCCCTCCATGGGGGAAGCCCTGATCTCGATAATCCCGAAAGTGGATAAGAACCCTCGAAAATGCACCTCTTATAGACCTATCGCTCTGTTAAATCTTGCTGCAAAAATGTATTAAAAAATGTTGGTTACTAGACTAGAGAGAGTCCTACCCATTCTTATTCACCTCGACCAATCAGGGTTCATTTAAGGGCGCCAGACCCACGACAATCTACGTAGGGTATTCCACCTTACAGATAAGGCCCAAAGGAAACCTTTCTGCAGCTTTCTCTGCATCGATTTGGGCTCTGTGAGTCCTTCCTGGGGATGGTGAGGGCCAACTACAGTACCCCAAGAATCAGGGTTTTAACGTATAAGCTGGGAGAAGAAGCCAACTAGGCAGACACCACTAGGGCACTGTGCATGGTTGACACAATTGAATAAGCTTAAAGGGTTTGAAGACATTTCAAGCATTAATGACAGAATTTGGACTGTACCGAACTCAGTATTTTAAGTATGCCCAGTTGAGACACGCATGGAGAGCGGAGGGAACCCAGCTGGAGACGATTCCCGAATATGCACCCCTGGAGGGCCGCCTCCTACAGGACCAGATCCCAGACAGGGCAGTCTCCCTAACATACAGGACATTGATGAATAACGTGCCAGATGGGTTGGTTACACTCAGAGGGAGGTGGGAGGCTGACGTGGGGGAAATGGATGATGTGGATTGGGATACGGTACTGATGCACCCGAGAGAAGTAGCTATTAAATCCTGGTTGAGACTAATCCAATATAATATCCTACACAGGACCAATTTGGATAGGGAACAACTCCATCAGATGGGGAGGGCAGTGGACTAGAGTTGCCTGCGATGTGGCAACGGTGGGGGAAATTGTTTTCACACCATCTGGTCTTGCCCGGTACTCCAGACTTACTGGGGGAGATCCTGGGAGAGCTGAGCAAGGTACTGGAGATGGCCCTTCCGTCGGACCCTAAGCTGGTCTTGCTGGGCATGACTAACGATGTAGATCTTGCACGCCCAATGTTGATATTCCTGGTCCTGGCCCTAGTGGTTGCCAAGAGAGACGTGGCAAGGAAATGGGGGGTGGCGGAGGTGCCGCAATTGGAGGAATGGAGGCGAGTGCTGGATCTGTACATGGCAGCTGAAAGAGTCCCCTATAAGGCGAGGGGGTGCCCTAAGAAATTTGGTGGGGTGTGGGGCCAGTGGAGACGATACCATGGCTTAGATGGAGGCCTCTGACTACAGACTACAAGGGGGTCCACCTGAGGGCCCTGCAGGGGGGATGGGTAGCGAAACTTCGATGAGGTTGACTGCCTCAGCAACAATCATGGAGGGGATGGTCTGAGATAAAGGGGAATGTTTCTTATTTAATGAAGATGCTTGGTGGGAGGGGGGTAGAAGGGGCTGACTTGGTGATTAAGAGTGACATGATTGTTCTGTTCTGGATGAATAAAATGCTAATAAAAATGTTGTAAAAAAAAAAAGAATCAGGGTTTTAGTAAAAGGGGTGGCCTTTCATTTTTTTAACTTGGATGTGGGTACCAGACAGGCTGCCCCCTTTCCCCGAAGCAGTTTGCCCTTAGTATTGAGCCTTTTGCAGCAAGGGTGAGAGCGAACCCGAGGATTAGTGGGATTAGATTTGGTTCCGATGACCACAACATGTTATTTGCGGACGATGTCCTCCTGTCGATAACCAATCCGGTTCTCTCCTTGACCAAAATACATCAGGAACTAGGGCAGTTTGAAAAGGTTTCAGGCTTAACCTCTCTAAATCTTTCATGTTAAATTTAAGGCTGCCTCCAGAGGTGCAAAGAACTGTGGAGGAGATGTCCTCCTTTCGGTGTGCGCATAAGGCCATTACATATCTAGGTGTCCAAATCACTCCCAAGCTGAGTGATCTATTTAGGGTAAATTATCCCCCCTTGATTAGACAACTTAAAACTGATATTAAAAAATGGAGTGCCGCATACATTTCCTGGATAGGTCCATTTAACGCGGTATAGATGAATGTGCTCCTCCGCCTTCTTTAGCTCTTCCAGGGGCATCATATCCTGCCTGAGAAAGGGTTATTCAGGGAGTTGAGATCCATGATCACCAATTTCATCTGGCAGGGTCAAAGAGCACGTCTTCCCACCGCCTCCTGACAAGGCTGCGACTCAAAGGAGGCCTTGCTCTCCCGGACTTCCTACTATATTATAGAGTGGTACAGCTGCGGGTCTAGGGCGAATGGTCACTGAGGGAATCCGAGAAACTGTGGCTCCACATAAAAAGACAGGTGACGGGTAGAACTATTTGGGACTTGCCATGGAGACAGAGGGCTGACGGGTCAGCCAATGCCTATCTGAGCATACTCATAGCCACTACCCTCCAGGTATTTGACACGGTGACCAAAACCCTACCATTGACCTCATTCCCATCCCCTTACACCCCCATCCATTTTAGCACTGCCTTCCCCCCCCCAACGCTTAGGGGGGCCTTTTGATCCCTGGAAGGAGGGAGGATGCCTCATGATTTCGGACCTCTTCACCAAAGGAAAGATATGCTCCTTCGCCGATTGTGTAACACACTTACGGTTCCCACAAACTGAAGGCTTCCATTATGCGCAATTAGCACATTGGGTCCAGCAACCGCAGATGCGACAGGCGGCCACTAGAGAACTGCTTCCGCTAGAAAATAAGTCCAAACTGGCTAAGCAGGGACGGGGTGCATCTCCTTCCTATATACACTCTTGCTTACACTTAGCTCGCAGCGGTCACCTCGCCACAATACATTTTGGGAGGGCATTATACCGACCCGCCTTCAGAAAAGCACTGGCTCGCAGCGGTCACCTCGCCACAAAACATTTTGGAGGGCATTATACCGACCCCACCTTCAGAAAAGCACTGGCAGTCCCTCTACAAAGACATCGCAAAATACAACCGCTCGCCTTCTGGGAGATTTTAAACATATACGCTGGGATTGTCCCGCTATCCAACTCTTCTGGAAGGAAATATTGTCCCCTATCAGGCTAATATTGGATACCTGATCGTGGATTCCATGGAGCATATACTCCTTGGAGTACGCAGCCCAAATCTCAAATATCAGACCCAAGGAGACCGTTCCATCATGTGGCTTTGTTTGGGCACTGCCATGTTGGCACTAGGAGCAGCCTGGAAGAAATCGGAGGCTCCCTCACTTACACAATGGCACACCCTCTTGTGGCGCACACTGGTCCTCGAACGAATGTCGTACATTGTTGAGGACTCGCGTAAGGGCTTTGACTATGTTTGGAGCCCGCTAGTAAGTTACCTATGGGAGGGGCTTCCACTATTCACATGCGGTCCTAGGCTGAGGGAATTGCACCTCTTCCTAATATAGTGGTGGGCTCCTTCAGCCTGAAGCTGGGGGCCCGGGATTTCCCCCCTCCCATGTGGGCCATCCTGCACAGGTGGCGAGAGGCTCACTTCACAACCCTGCTCCACGTACTAGAACATAGGCTTATGTGTCTCCATGGGTATGGTTGGTCGTAACAGTTTTTTTAAAATTATTATCTGTTGGTATTTTTTTTTACCTTTTATCTTTGGTGGCATTCAAATATAGCAGTACTCAGCATTGGGGACATGCACTCCTCCTGCACTCAGGTTAATATATATGCATTCTGAGTCTGCACAAGGTTCTCCTCTCAGATAATGTTCGCCGGGTCAGTCCAAAACTTGTCACTTAACTGTGCTTACACTATAGCTATCTAATGCATGGATAATGCTCCTGTGACGAATGATTGAGCGCAATGTGGTTTCTATAAAATGTTAGTAACCTTTGCATAAAATTCAATAAACAGATTTTTTTTTTTGAAACATTTTATTTATTTCCAGTTAAACAAACATACACGTTGGCAATCATTGCTACAGTATTTAAAAAATGATTCAGACATACAGTCGCTCTTCGTTCGGTTCAAACACAGTGTGTGTGCGAATTATCCCTACGCCTATTGTCTATAACAGTGTTTCCTAGTTTCCCAACCTATTCCCCTTCTCCTTCTTCATCCGAGCTGGCAGGATCCTCCTCCGGCAGTGGGTCGCAATTTTCCCCCCTAAAGACATTGCAAGGGGTCCAGATCTTATTCCATTTACGTTGGCTAGCCCTGGTCGTATACACCGCACGCTCTGTAACCATTATCATGTCCATATACTTACACCATTGTGTTAAGGTGGGTAGATCTGTGGCGCCCCATTTCTGTGCTATATCTCTCTTTGCCACCATTATGCCTAATGTGCCCCATGTTTGACCATGTCTGGAAAGATCGTTTGGTTCCCATACATTCAAGATACATTTGCGCGGTTCCGGAACTAAAGAAATCTATAGTGTCTGTGAGATAGTGCGCATCACCTGTCGCCAGTATTCAGTAATAAGTGGGCACTCCCAGAGGGTGTGGAACAGCGTTCCTTCCTCTCCACATCCCCGAAGGCAGTAGGGATGTTGGGCCAGCTGTAGCTTATGTAGAGTGGTTCTAGTGTAGTACACCCTATGCAGAATTTTGAGCTGCACCAGTCAGAATTTAGCCGAGATTCCCACCTCCCGCGGGGACTCCAGCGCTTCATTCCATTCCGCATCATCCAAGTCACCCAGTTCCTCCCCCCACTTCTCTCGCAGTTTTAGTGTGGGGTCAGGCAGATTATTGGTCAGCGTCTTATAAGTAAGTGATGTAGCACTACGCTGCATGTAATCAGTGAGTAGTCGGTCCTCTAGTGGAGAGGCCTCCGGGACTTCGGTGTCTGCTGGTATCGCTTTCAATAACGCATGTCTGATTTGCACATACCTATAGGTTTTATTCGGTCCTAGGTCATACTGGTGCTGAAGTTGTGTGAATGGAATCACTGTCCCCTTGTCCCACAGGTCCCCCACCGTGGATATGCCGATGGTATCCCATTGTGTAAATCCTTTACTACGCCTCAGCTGCCCCAGTGCTTTGGTATCCCAGAGTGGGGTGAGTTTTGTGATTGTACCTTTCCAACCCAGTTTCACCTGCGCTGCGTGCCATATTGTGGCCGTGTGTTTTGTGGGTCCTATTAGTTTTGCTGCTTGGTCTCTGTTATAAAGTGCAGCCAGTATGCTGTCCGCGCACAACGGTGCTCTGTCTGCCCTATAGGCTGGGTCATCCTGAGATGCATGTATCCAGTGATTAATAGTTTTAAGCTGCGCTGCCCAGTAGTACATCTGTAGGTTCGGCAGTGCTATCCCCCCCTCGTACCAGCTTTTGTTTAATTTGACTTGCGCAAAGTGTGCTGGTCGATTTCCCCACAGTAGATTGGACACCAGTGCCGATACCAGCTGGAAATACCTCGCCGATACCGGGTATGGGGTGTTATCCAGTGCGTATATAAATCTAGGGAGAACCATCATTTTGTACAGTGCCGCTCTGCCCAGGAGCGTCAAGGGCAGGGATGCCCAGTGTTTTACATCGCTTCGTAGGCGTTCCAGTGGTGGCTTCAGGTTCTTGTCAAAGAACTCTGTCGGATTTCTAGTGATGAAGATGCCTAGGTATTTAAAGGAGTCTGTGGCTAATACAAGTGGGCAGTCTTCATCAAGCGAGGGCCATGGTCCCTTCAGTATGTATAGTACAGATTTCGACCAGTTTAAAGTGTAGCCCGATATTTTCCCGTGGGTGTCACAGAGTGTAAGGAGCGCCGGTATGCTTTGATCCGGGTCTGTCAGTTACACCAACATATCGTCCGCGTAGAGTGAGACGATCTTCCCACCCCTCCTTCCAGCTAATTCCTTTCAGCAATGGGGTTGTTCTAATCAGTGTCGCCAGCGGTTCTAAGACTAGTGCAAACAGTAAGGGTGATAGGGGACATCCCTGACGGGTCCCTCTTGCCAGCTGGAATGTGTGCGAAATGTGTCCGTTAGCTGTAACCTGAGCAATCGGGGTAGCATACAGGAGACGTATCCAAGCTATAAATTTAGGGCCAAATCCCATATGGGATAGGGCTGCGAAAATATATCCCCATTCTACCATGTCGAATGCCATTTTCGCATCGAAGGATAGAATCACTGCTGGGTCGGTCAGTGACGAGGCCCGCGCCAGGATTCCATGGACCCGCCTGAGATTGAGAGCTGCGTTCCTGTTCGGTAGGAAGCCCGATAGGTCCGGGTGGATCAACTGCGGGAGATGGGTTATCAACCTACTTGCTAGAAGCTTGGCCAGGATTTTCGCTTCTGCGTTTAGAAGAGAAATCGGGCGGTAAGATAAGCAGTCCGCCGGTGGCTTTCCGGGCTTCGGAATCGCCACTATTGTCGCGGTCCGCTGGTCCAACGGAAGTTCGGTATTCAAGAGACTCTCTGTGTACATTGCCAGTAGCGGTGCACCCAGTGTATCAGACATGAGTTTGTACCACTCTATTGGGATCCCGTTAGGGCCTAGGGCTTTTCCGGATTGTACCGCATGTATGACCAGTTGAACTTCATCGACCGACAGGTCTGTTTCCAACTCTTGGACTGCTTCTGGTGGAAGTGTCCGTGTTATAATGTGGTTGAGGGGGTCCCGTGCCGTTTCTTCCGTAACCTCTATCTGGGGTGTAAACTGTTTTAAAGTGTTCTGCTAGAGTGTGCACTATCTCCTCGGGACGTGTCTGGAGTGTTCCCTCCCTCGTGTACAACTGCTGTATTCCTTTGGTGCTACCCCCTTTCTTGTCCAACCAAGTCAGCATTTTCCCTGCCTTGTCGCCCACATCGTATATTCTATGTGCTGTTGCTGCGACATTGTTAACTGTCTGTTGTTTTAGATGTTCCTTATATTGCTGTTGGCGTAACTGCAGAGTGTGTGTAGAGTCCGGTGTGGGATCTGCCATATGAGCCACGTTCGCAGCATGTAGTGCTAACTCTAACTCTGAGAGTTCTCGCTGTCGTGATTTTTGATATCCGGCAATGGAGGCTATCGCCTGCCCTCGAAGGACCGTCTTGTATGCTTCCCACAAAATCGAGGGAGAAGCCACCGACTCTATATTTTCGGCAAAGTAGTGTTTCGTCGCTTTCTTGAGTTCTTTTTTGATTTTGGGGATCTTGAGATAACTAGCGTGGATGGGGTAAATTCTCTGTCGAGTGTTCTCCTGACATGAGATATGTAACACTATCGGGGAGTGGTCCGATATTCCCCTGGGCAATATGTCTATGGATTCAACATTTTGTAGGCCGTTACCCAGCATCAGGAAATGATCTATTCACGATAAACTATTGTGTACTGTGGAATGGTAAGTGTATTGACTCGTGGTGGGGTGCATGTGCCTCCAGACATCCATCAGTCCCATCGCCTCTAAAAAAAAAACTGGAAGCGGGAGGGGCCCGGTGTGTGGGGTCGAGCAGGGAATCTGTCTTTTGCTGGATCTATCACCGTATTGAAATCACCCCCTATGATGATGTCTCCCGCTGGGAGATTCAGAAGAAATTCTCCCAGGTCCGGTAGGGCTACCGACTGAAGCGCCGGAGGGATATAAACCGATACTATATTTAGAAGCCTGCCCTCCCATTGTCCGTGAATCGCTGTAAAACGTCCCTGGTCATCCACCCGATTCTGTAGGAGAATGAACGGGGAGGTCTTCTTCACTAGGATGCCTGTCCCCCTTGATCCTGACGTAAATTCAGAGTGTGCTGCCATTTTGTAACCTTGTCTGTCCATCGCTTGGTACGCCCTCCCCGTGAGATGTGTTTCCTGCAATAAGACCAGTGCTGGGCTCTGCCGTTTGATGGCCTGCAGCACCAGTCCCCTCTTGATTTTGTCCCCCAATCCTCTAACGTTCCAAGTTAGGATCCATAGGGGTGTGACCGTGGTCTGTTGTGTCTTCCCCTCGAAAGCCTCAGTCTGTGAATTGTGTGCCATAATAAAGTTGTCTAAACAAACACAGCTGTATCTCTGTAATTAGTATGGTACCTCTGTCTCCTAGTTGCGCGTAGCTCGTGTATGGTGTCTTGTAGCTTGCCTCAAATTGTGTAACCCGAAAAACAATAACAATAACTGAACCTCCCCCCCCCCCCTCCTCGCTGCCTCCCTGCTTAACGGGCCTGAAACCGCCCGCCCCGTTAACTTAGCAGAGTGCTTATCCCGTCCCCGAACCATTGTACTTGCTTGCTGGGGTAAAAGGTCCCATGGAGGTAGCGGCCCCTCCTGCCCTCCTCAGCGTCTCCCAGTCCAGTGTCCAATGACAGCCCGACCATCATAATAGACAACAACTGTTACTCCTGCGAGAACCGGGTACTTAGGAGTCCGGTCTTTGTTCGCCTTCTACTGACCCTGTTTCTGGTGAGCGGCTCGGACTTCCCCGCTCCGACGTCCGTGATCCGGCGTGATCCTTTCCCTGCTGGCTCCGATGCGTCCTGTCCGGATGGCGGGGTGCCCCCACTTGTCTCCACCCCTCCAGCCAGTCTTGTGCTGCCTCCGGTGTGTCAAAAAACCAAGTCTTGTTATCAGCTACAACTCTTAGTCTCGCCGGGAACAACATAGAGTACGGCAATTCCTTCGCTCTTAGTGCTTTTTTAACTTCCAGGAAAGTTTTTCTGCGACGGGACACTTCCGCCGTGTATTCTGGAAAGAAAGCAATCGTGGAGTTGTGTATCCTGATCGGTGGTGAAATTCTCGCTGCCTGGAGGATTGCGTCCCTATCTCTGAAGTTGAATAATTTGGCCAGCACCGGTCTTGGCGCCGCTCCCGGTTTTGGTGTGCCTCCGGGAACTCTGTGCGCTCTTTCCACTGAAAAAAAGTGCGACACTCCCTGGGCTGCAACCTGGTCTTGATTAGTTCCTCGACATACAAATCCATCGCTCGCTTGCCCTCTGCCTCCGGAATTCCCAGAATCCGTACATTATTTCTTCTTGAGCGCCCTTCTTGGTCATCCAGCTTCTCTTTAAGCTGTCTATTCACGGCCTCCATTCGTGCCACTGCTAATTGTAGTTCAGAGGTGTCCTCCACCAGGGATTTCGTGACCACCTCCACTTCTTTAATCCGTTCCGTCATTTTATGAAAGTCTGCTCTCAGTAGAGTAACATCTGTGGAGATCGTCCCCACTGTAGTCTCTACATTCGACAGTGCTTTCATTATGTCCTCCAGTGTTACTTTTTTGGCCCCGTCCCCATCTGTATTTTTCCCTGTGGATGTGCGTCCTTCCGGCCGTGGCGGAGCGTTCTTATCATAGGCATATTTATCAAGTGTTGCCTGGGTCGCATTGACTTTCGGCCCTCTGCCTGCCATTTTGACCACTTTCCCAGTCTCCTGTAACCGGACAAACCCACAATACTGTGTTCACCGGTCTCCGTAATATGCCATTATTCAGCCGTGTCTTCGTGTAGCGGTTCTAGTCCGGTGCTTGTTGACACTCTCAGCGTATGGGCACCTTTCAATTAGGAGTTGCTACTTATCCGTACCCTGAGCTGTCACTATGGACAGGGCCCCTGGGGATGGTCTCGTCGTGCCGCCACAATAATTAGTGGCGTGCCTGATAGAGGCTACGTCACACGATGGGCCCCAGTGTCAAAATCGTGTTATCCCGCCTGTGCTTGTCGTGCCGATGCTATCTATGAGTCTTCGCTGCTGTGCTCCTCTACTCGCATCACCAACCTGGTAGCCTCTCGGGCACCGTGCACTCCCTCCGTGTACTGGTGGCAAGGAGCAAGCCCAGTCGCGCCCTCCTTTCGCCTCCTGAATTCTGCACCTCCTGTTGTGCGTCGGTGCGGCCTTAGATTGTTGAGCTGTGGCACTCGTCCGTGGGTAGTCTTTTGAAGGTGGGGGGGGGGGAAACTGCGGTCAGCGTTGCGACCACCGATGGGGCGGTGTGCTGTGCGTCACCCCGGTTCTCATTCTGACCTTATTGGTTATGGCTTCGGGCACGTTAGTCGTTTCCTCTGTCCACGGGTCCCGCTGTGATATGTGGGTGTCCTGGGCGCCTCCCGAGTGCTCTGGGTCTTAATCGTGCCCCGTGCAGCGCTCTGGGTCTTAATCGTGCCCCGTGCAGATGCTGCGGAGAGGAGCAGTCTCGAGGAGGTGTTGACGTCTGTGCAGCACCGGCACCGCGCTCTCTCCCCTCGCCGTCCGCGGCTATGTTATCACCGCCGCTACTAGAGTCAACCCAGTTCACTCAGTGGCTGCGGCAGCCGCGTCCTCTCCTTGTCCACGGCGGCAAGTCCCGTCTCCTCACAGGGCCTCCAGGCAGTTCGGCTCGGCTGATCGGCAAAGCTGCCGCACTGCACTACCGCTCGATTGCTCAGCGCTTGTGCCCCTTAGTGTGTTGTGTGCCGGGTGCTGATTCTCCGGCGTTTTCTGAGTTCAGAGACGTCCGGGCGGGCTTCCGGTTCTTTGTGCCCGTCTCGGCCTCACCTCAACCCGGGCTAAAGGAGGTACCTTAGGTCGGTGCTGCCCGCCTGTGTGTGGGCCGTTGTCGGATCTCGATCACCTCTCCCGGTTCCCGGTTTTGGATTTGCACCGGAGTTTCACCGGTCGGTGCTGTCTGGCCCCGGACCGCAGGGACTGCTTACAGAGGATATATTGTGTCGGATTAGTGTGCGGATCGTCGGAGTAGGCCGCCTCACTCACGGAGCTCTTTCTCTATGCAGCCACCATGTTCGGCTGCTAGCCACGCCCCCAATAAACAGATTTTGACATAAAAAATATCTTCAATACAACAATAGATATGTGCAAAACAAATTGCTCTCTATACAGAATATTGAGAGCCACACCAAGAATATTCACAAGATCATACAAAACATTACATGAAATCACAGTAAAAAATACATATTGTTGCAAGGAGAGAGTATCATAACCATACATTTTTTGTCATTTTTGCACATTAATCAAACAAAAAATTCTTTCGTCAAACCACTATAGTGAGCAGTATTTTGTTGGGCCAAGATTGAGTTGATTTAGTGCTTTATAAAAACCAGCATCGACGCGTTTCGGTGGGTTTAAATGATCCAACCACCTTCTTCAGGAAAAAGACTTGGTGACTCCCACAATTTCAAATCTATCATAAAAACAATTTTAGAATTGATAAGATCACAACATCTCTAATAACGATTAAAAAAATACATATCTTATTTTTTGACAAATTGTAAACATACATGGAAATTCATCTTATACACCCCTATTCAGTTGGACTTTTTATTAAAAAGCCAATAAAACTGGTTAAAAAAACGTATACTATGTAGGTTCTTTAACAGGAAAAGAAAAAACGTTGATATTGGAATAAAACCAAATTGTATCAACACATGCACTTCTCATCAATCAAAACATCATCAGATTACATCCCAAGTCTTTCATATCTTTCTAATCCCCATCTGTTGATAGTAGTAAAGGAGATAGACCCACAAGCAATAATGATGTAGTGTCCATTAAAAGTTGATCTTGACTAATGATAGTATCTGACCTTACCTGCCCGGGTCACTCATGCAACACCTGCCTGGCCCGCAAGACACACATGTAGAGAATAGACCTCTCTACCTTTCCCCCTCTCTGCTACTTCCTTCTTTTTATGCTTTTAAGTCTAGTTAATACGAATGATCTCCACCGGCCGGTGGATGTAAGTGGCGGCTATGGTAATGCTTATCTTTTCATAATAATAAAAGATTTACCATAAAAGTTGATCTTAATAAGTATTCTCCCCGAAATCAAATGCCACCCACGAGTCTCTTTGTGCCCATCAAAATAGCAATCCCTATTTAGAGCTAAACGAAAACAAAGTGTGCAGATAATTACTGTTAGCTTTGTACGATGCTATTTATGTCCTATACCTCCATACATTATTGACCAGGGTTCATTTACCACAAATCTGATCCTATTCTTATCAGTGATCTTTATCGTTACGTCATACAGGATTGAACAATCTCCATCTTTAATTCTTTGTTTGTGGTTACATTGGTCGCCTCTTGAGGTTAAAAAGATACTTGTAAAAGTCAAAGAACAAAATTCTTTGACCAGTGATTCATAAAATGACAACCTACAATGATCCTCTAAGGACATCTTCTCTCAGACGAGCGTCCACTAACCCCAATCATTACAATGGGTGCACTGGAAATCCTGAAGCATTTTTTGCTCCCCAATTTCATAAAATACAGTTGAAATTAAATCTTCTTCAGCTAGAAAATGCTATTTAAAAATAAAGACACAACAACAGTGTCCGACCGCACTCTCTATGTGCGAACAATCGCTTATGTGAGGCTGTATCATACGCTTGCCTGACCCCACCCCGCCTATTGCCTCGCTGCGGTGGTAGACTCACTGGGACATGTGTTGCCTCCATTATCGTATCGGTCACCTTCGTTTTCCATTTAAACCTGGCCACAAGGAACCCGCGTTTTATATACAGCCGCGACGCGTATGTTTAATCATAGTCCTAGAAATAGTCACTGCGCTTTTCGTGCAAATTCTCTGGCTCCGCCGTCTTGAAACTTGCATATAGGTGGTATACATTTCCACTCTGCACTAAAACGTTAGTTCTTTCATGTCGACTATTCCGCGCCTCTAAACTCTTAAAAGCAAGTTGTAATATCCCATAAATATAACATAATAAAGATACATTTTCCTTTTGGGTCTAAATAGAGGCAGGTGTTTCCTATTTTCACCCTCTTGGTGAAAAATATATTTTCAAAGTGGCTGCCATATTGGAATGTCAACACAAAAGTGAAAGACCACTAAAGTCGAACCCTTTCGCAAGTAAGTTTGTCCATAGACCCCCTGGGTGAAGTTACAAATACTATTTAATGTTCAATTACAGGGTGAAATACCCTGATTGTTTTGCAATCTAGGTGGTTGCCAGCAGTAACTATTGTCTCTCACCTCACATTTCTGCCAAAGAGGAATATATTATTTTAAATTCCCGAAAGAAGACACCTGTCTGGAAATATCAATTTTGTTAAAAAAATTATATGTAAACCCAAGTGCTCTGTTGCTTAACTTATTAATTCCTACCACTCTTCCCTTGAGTTAAGTCCTTTGCGCTAGAGACCCTTACGGGTGATTGTGCGCTTTACAAATGTGGACTTTACTTTACTTTTTTCTTATGGTGTTGTACCATTGTTCCCTGGCCTTCTTTGGGTCGCCTTTGTGAGCTTTCCCAGGACTTTTGCTGCTCCCAGCAACTAGTCCCCACAGGTTCTGACCCCCACTTTGGGCGGAAGTATCGGCGGGAAAACCAAGTGAGGAACGGAGGTGTGCCGACCTTTGCCAACCCCACCCCTCATTTGGGGGATGCGAGGTGAAGCACAACTCTCAGTCCCCGCCATCTTGCAGATGGGGGGACCAAGCCAACCAGAGTGAGGCATATGCCCCCTCCCACTGGAGGGTGGCATAATAGGGGGTGTACCCACCCCAAGGAAGGAACGCATTGGTCCCATCCTTTTACTTACCTGTAACGCGGCTAAATCTAGTATTTAGGGGCATCCCTGAACCGTGCCTCCCCATTTGCGGCGTTGGTCGCCCTCTGGTACCCAGGTGCGTCGTTCGCCTCACTCGGGTAAGTTGCGGCGCATGTCGCCGAAGTCTTCGACCTCACTTCCTTCTGTTGTTGGGGGCGCTAGTTCCTGTAATCCTCCGGACATGCGCCCCCCGGGAGTCGTCCCTCCCTTATCCACCTTATCCTGGTGCGGCGGCAACTTGGACCCAAATGGAGGCCTATGCCGTGGCCCTGCAGGGCTCCCTTGGGTCCCCTCCTCTCCCTGGGTGTCCACGGAGCCTCCGCTACGTGCAGACTCGCTGCCGGGTTCGCCTCTGGCGCCGACTGAGCCCCTTGTCTCTAGGGATGAGGAGATATGGCGTTGTCAGGGCGCATGTGGTTGCTGGTGCTCACAGCCTTGCTTTGGGAACGCCGCAGCCTTCCGAACAGGCAGCTGCCGGACCGGAGGCGAAGTCGGCGCCAGTCCAGCGCCGTAGACTTGCCGCCATTCCTTACTTTGAAGTCGGGCTTGTTGTGGTTGAGGCTAAGCCGGCCCCGAAGGCTTGCCTCTCCGGCTCTGCCGCCGTTCCCTTCTTTGGAAGCGGAGCTTGTCGTGGTTGATGTGGAGTCGGTGCTGGATGAGGCCGCCTCGGTGCCGGATGGGGCTGAATCGGCGCCCGGCGGGGCAGGGTCGGGGCCAACCAAAGTCACCCTAGCGCCACCCCGATGCCAGATTATTGACTCCTCTCCGGAGGCTTCCGTGGGGAATTCGGCATCGCCTCAACGTCCGGCAACGCCGGATCGGTCCTTGCCTCTTCCCCCCCCTTGGAATTTGTGGCCCCGGCAGACTCCCCTCCTCCTCAGGAGCCCCATCAGGACCCTCATTCATCAATGGGGCTTCCTTCTTTTGGGCATTGGTCACATCCTCAGTTCATTGGTCAACCTTCTTAGGGTGGGAGACTTAGTTTACAGCCCTCACCCACGGATGAGTTGCTGTCCCCTCCTCAGAGGGCTACAGAGGCCGGTACGGCGTTCATTAGGGTTTTCTCCTTGGCCGCTCCTGTTCTGAGTATGCAACACCATTTGGCCCCCCTGCCAGTTGACCCTCTGTTGGATGTCCTCCACCACGGTTCGGGGAATGTAGAGCCGCTTCTACCCTTCAAAGCCTCTCTTTATGATGCCCTTTTAGGCACCTGGCCTCGGCCAGCTTCCGGTGATCTGCTAGCTCGTTCTATCTTGCACTTCCACCGTCCTGCTCCACATGATCCAGTTTGCTTATTTGTTCACCCTGATGTTCAGGGGTTTGTCCTGCAAACTGCTTTCCCTTCCTTGCCTCAGCTGCTGCTTCCTCCCTCCCGGGAGTCCAGATGGCTAGAGTTGTGGGGCCATAACATTTTCGCCTCCACTAGCGCAGCTCTTCGTTCACTAAATACAGTGTGTGTCTTGGCTCGGGCTACTTCTGCCCTTTGGGACTCTACCGAGTCTCTTTTATCGGCCACTTCTGAGGGCGCTCTTGTTGACCTCCTTCATCTTCTCCGTGATGGCCGTGATTTGGCAGAATTTACAATCCGCTCGGCCTTGGGTACTGCAGATTCCTTAGGCTGTGCTATGGCTGGTTCGGTTGCCCTACGGCGCCATGCTTGGTTACGGGATGGCGTCTTTCTGGAGAATATCCGGGAACGCCTTGTTGACCTACCCTTTGATGGGGTCCTTTTGTTTGATGCCCATGTCGATTCGGCTGTTCAGCGCCTCCTTGCGGGCTTTCGTCCTCCCCCATAGGTATATATTTCGCTGGCCTCCATTTGACATGTTCTGGTGTGATTATCCTTTTATTCCAGCGTCCACCAGTTGCACTGTGTGTTTTTTAGGCTGCGAGTAAGCCTACTGTGGCTGTGTCAACAGGTTGTTTGTGTTCTGAGGAAAATGATATTTTGCCTGACCAAAAATGTCCACTACATACACCCTATGTTACATTCATGTGCATGTCACCCATGCATATTTCTCGTAGTGGCCTGAATCACTAGGCCTCTGCAAACATGTCCTGCAAGTCATCAAGTCATCCAGTCTCCCAAACATTAAGCTAACATGAAGGCTCATGTATTTTGCATTTTGCATTGTGCACTTTTAAATAAATATCGTATTGAGCCCTTTTTTTTGTGGTTGGAGCCTGAAACCACTTTCTGAAATATTGTTTTCATGACTCCTGGCACATTGAAAACTGCAGTCACGTCAGCAAGAAGCCTGCCAAGACAGTGTTATGAATAACAGTTATCTGTTTTCAGTACAGAGTGGCATCCCTGCCCGGTGAGGAAAAGCAAACAGAACCCGTCCGCGACAGATAAGGCCTAACTCTCTGTCTCAGCCCCCATGCAATGAACGGAGGAATATATGCTTTTTCTTTATTTCTAGTGATGAACAACCTTTTGCTTCAGACAATACATCCCCTATCATATCAGATTTACAAGATGTGCTTTTCGCCCTGACACAAGAGATTTCTCTGCTAGGCCGAAAGTCAGCTCTCCTCCCAGTTACACGTCAATTGCACGCCATGCTCGAGTTGCACAATTAGGGCAGAGTTCCAGCTGGTCATGCAAACTCCTCCTCTAAGTACCCACCCACCTATGACACCTACCTATCACCTACCTATGACTCATCAAGTGTACACCCTCATGCACCCTCATACACGCCCACATGCTCTTATCTTTCTTTTCTTGCTCTGCCTGGAGCGCTCCTCCCTATGTACAAGGAGTAAAATGTATATATTCTGTTCATTGTTATTAAATGTTAGAAGACTCTTCCTGAACCTCAGAGGTGATGGAACATATTCTCCCTTTGACTCGAGTTATTGGAATAAAGCCCATTTTAACTTGGACACCACGGATCCTGTCTCTCATTTGATGCATGATACTTTGTTAATGCCTAGAAATTCTGCCAGGGTAATATTTTATTTACCACAGTTCAATCCTCAAACTATGGTTTTCCCTAAGAGGTGTTCCCCCGTGGTTCTTGGAGATGTGCCATACTCCAAGTTGGGTATCTGTATGCTATTGTATAGCTCTATTATGCATCAGACGGGCATAGAGGCCCCTTTGGGCTCTCTACGTCCAATGACTCCATTTTCTTACCTTACGGTGTTCAGTGTTGTGCCTTTTGACGCTATCTGGTATATGGCATGGGTCTTGCCTTGCTTGAGCCTTACATCTATGACTCTTTTGCCTCCTTTGGAGGTTTTCAATATATTTCAACACGCTTTGTAAAAAAGGGGCTACCTCATGCCACGGGTGCACTAGGTGGGTTGCTCCTAAGGCACCCTTAGTTGCGTGGTTGTCGCTCGCCCTCTTTTGCTAGATACATTATCTTCAAATTGCCCGTGGGATATCCCCGTTCTACGTCTCCACCTCTCTTTGCTACAGTGAAGTCTGGTTCTTTGTCTCAGTGTTTCAAGGAGCAATGCAGTGCTTGTACTCGAGCTTGCCTCGTTCTGTACTTCGGTGCCTTTTCCTGCATCTTCGGCAATAAGGGTTTGTGTTCCACTCTCTGGGGTGGTCCCCCCGCTTCGCAATGCTTCTTTCTTGGTGTTCATATACTAAACAGTCCCACTCTTCTGTGGGGGGTGGATTTCTCCTCACAATCGGAGGAGGTGGTCTGGAGATCTGAGATTCTTCTCAACAGTTATGAGTGTTCCTATTGGCACTTTCGGTGCCTCTGTGGCCAATCCCTTCGGATGTCTTTTTCACTGGGTGTCATCCTACTCTGTCTCCTGTGCGTACAGGACAGCTTCTCTGATGCAGGTTGTCCCAGGTGCTGCACCCTGCTTCTCTGTATTTTGTGGGTGAGTTCTCACACCGGCCTTCAAGCTGCCTGGTTGGGCAGTTCCATCCTCATTTTAGCTTCGCCGCCTTGTTGCCTCCATGGCTGTCTGCTCTGTGCATATTTTAGTTGTGGTCCGCTTCAGCGTGCCTTCAAGTGATGCTGTTCGCCCTGGCCACCCCTTTTGGTGGCCAAAAGTGCACTTGGCGTGTATTTTGTTCCCGCCTGTACTTCTAAAATGTTACTCAGTTCCTGCCACTTGCCCTTTGCTTCCTGGATGAGGCCTCTCCGGCCTCCCTTGCGTGGGCTAGCCTGGTAGGCTCTGGTTAAATTTCTTCATGATATCCTTTATCTTTCGTTGGTGTCCACTAACTGCACCATTGAGCTGGGAGTAGTCCTTCTTCCTCCTTCGTTCTGGACTCTTTCTTCTGTTCTGGGATATGGCTAATGCTGTTTATGCATCTCATACTCCTACGGGTATGGTGTCGCCATTCTGGCAGTTTGGGGTGCCTTGTCTTTTGCTCTTCAAGCTACTTGGGTCGCTGTCTGGCTGTTCCACCACAGCCTTCCCCATAGTCCGTCACTCTGTTGCTGGCTCAGTGCTTCGGGCACTTTCTGTTGATCTGTTGCAGACCCTCCTCCCCCTTGGGGTATGGCTGTGGTATCTATTCTAAGTTAAGGAATCTGCGGCTAGATCTCTCTATCAGATGTACGAGTTACTTACCTCTGGTAATGATGTATCTGGTAGAGACATTGTCTATCCGCAGATTCCTTAACGCCCACCCATCCTCCACGTTCTGCGAGGACATTGCCAGGTGGGCTTCTCCACTTTACCTCCTTTCAGTTGCCATTGGTTTTCTTACAGGGTGCTCACATGGTTACACTCTTTTTAATAATTGCCATATGCGGATGCCTCCCTCCAGGTGGCTTATTTCCTGTAAAACGGTGTCTTTTGATTCACCATCATCAGGAGATTCTTCTTTTTCTCCTGTTGCCTTCCCTCCATCCCGCCTTCTCCATTGACTTCGGGCTATTGTCTCCTCTATAGTCGCCTTCTTAACGAATCTGCTGGGCTGTGTTTCGGCCTCCCACTTTCTATGGGGAAAGTGCTATTCTTTTCATACCTTCTCACAGTAGACTGTTCTTCCTGTGTCCCATTTTTGTTGGCCTGCACAGTTCTACGTGGTAATAATAATCTACCTTTTTCTGTTGGGATATTCTTCCCTTTTTACTCAGCCTATAGGGAGGGTCCATGCTTCGCTTTGTGGGGTTCTTTGTGAGAGCTTGCTCTGCCTTTACTTCTTCACTTATACGGAGAAAGTGGCTAATACGGTCTTTTATGATGGTGTTTTGCACCATCCGCCTTCTTTCTTTTACAGATTTTTCATCCTTCGCACACTGTCCCATACTTTCACAGTTTTGGTGGTGGCTCCTCGTTGTGGCGCGGAAAAGTTTCTCTGAAGAAAACTGATGTCAGCGCGCCGGGAGGGGCTTATATGACCTCACTGATGTCATGTCCGTGGACGATGTCAGGGTGGAGTCGTGAAGCGACGTCCCCCGGTGCGCAGAGGTGCTGCTGCAAAAATAATTCCGGATCCAGTCTGACCCTTGGGTATATTCAAAGTTAAGGAATCTGCGGCTAGACAACGTCTCTACCAGATACATTGTTACCGAAGGTAAGTAACTCGTACTTCAAAGTATTGCATTACCAGTAATTGTACTGTAATCAAAGCAAAGTATATATAGAAATGCAATTCAAACTGTATTGTTACTGCAAAATATAAATCACTTACCTGTGCCAGGCTTGCTTGGTTCTTGGAAATAAAATAACTAAAAGAATATTTTGAAACAAAACCAATTGGTCTGAAGTTCAGTCTTTGAGTGTGTGCAATCATTTGATGATTGAGTGTGTACAACTAATGCGTAACACTACCCTTTGATAAAGTCTTTCTGCTCGCCCACACTACCACAAATAGAGAGTAAGGTGCTATCTACTTTTATATCTGCCTACCTTTGGGGTTCCACTGGACTCTGTGCACACTATACCTTATTTGGTATAGTATATACAGAGCCAGCTTCCTACATTCATGGTCTTCGACTCCTGTGCATCCATGCACTCGAAGGCCATCAGGGAGTAGGAGGCCATGCTGTTTTTGCCAAGGCTATCAGTGAGACACCAAAGCTTTCGCTCTCACCTCCATGTTGGTTGCCTTTTGTGGTACAGTCTCCTAAGATAGCTTCCCACAAAAAAAAACAAAATGCTCAATAGAAAGGAGAAGCCCTCTTTCTCCTCCCAGGACCGTTTGGAGTTTGTTCCCAGGCGCTTTACTGTTTGTTGTCTTTAATGAATATCCTAACATTAAAGAAGCAGAGACCATAGACCTTAGTTAGGTTGAGACCTTCCAGCCATTTGCGAAGGATCATTTTACAACGGCTTTAAGCTTTCTGACTCCTTCAGCCCCAATACCTCTGAATGCTGTTCCTCAGTGAGTTGTGGCCCCGTGGACCAAAAAGAATTAAAAGCCTGCCACAGCGCAGTCCTCAGGTTGGTCAGAGCTTCTTTTGGTGCTGGCGCAGACGTTGCTTACAGTCCTCTACGATGTGTTGAAGAAAATTGTTGGTGTTACGAGAGAGAAAGTTATGTAAACTTAAACGGTGTTCACTTGGCAAAGCACTTTCCAAGGGCTCAAAACTTTGCTTGGATGGAGGAGATGTTCTTCTCAGATATCCTTGAGGTGCCTGATTAGGACTGTGGCCACACAGAAGATGATGCTTTGGAGAGTAATAACTTACTTATTCACTAGAATACAGATGAAGGCTTATAACTTGACTTCAAAATTCTGAGTGCTCTAGTCCCTTCACCAGAGAAGGGGCATCCTGTATGTCTCTGGCTCTTTTTAGAAAACATTTCCTCCTTTACAGCTGTGCTACGAAACGCAGCTGAAACCCTGGAGTTGGCCTTGACCTTTGAGGAGGCAAAGTCTAACATTTTAACCGAGATTCTGCAAATATCTTCTTCATTGTCTAGCCCTTGATTCAGTTCAGTTGGGGTCTGAGGGAGCTTTTTTTGGCTGCAAGGGAAAATCCCCTTTTTGGGACCAACAGTCAGAAGGCAGCTTGCTAGACACCATAGGCGATAGCTCTGCTTTGGGTGAACCCAATTTTGTCTCCTCCCCCGTTCCTGGAAAGTCTAGCAGTCTAAGCTTCCTCCTCGAAGTAAAATCTGAATACCTTCTCAGTGTCTCCTCCTGAGACAGAGTCTAAGAAACTTAACTCTGTGGTCCCAAACGTCTGTGCTTACGATAGGCTTGCCCTCCACACTGCTTTTTAAAAAAAAATCTTTTTATTAACATTTTTTACATAATAAATGCATTCCCACCCACTCCTCCCCCCAACTCCCCGACCAAGATCATGTCATAAAGAAACGACTTATTACATTCATAAATCTGAAATTAATCCATTATAATTCGCATTTCCGGAACGTAAAAAGAGAAAAAGAAATAAACAGACGAAATACATTCATGTATGTCTCTGAATCCACAGTAAGAGCGGTGCCCAGGTCCGCATGCCCCTCAATCTTTTTTTAGCTCCTTTGTTTCTATAGATTGCCATTTCCAGACTGCAGGTCGCTAATAGTCTTGCCCTCCATTGTTGGAATACCAGTGGATTAGGATCTAGCCAGGCAGAGGCGATACTAAGTCGGAGTATTGCCATGGCCACAAATATCAATCCCTGTGTGTTTGCCTGCTGTTCACCATTCGCTACCCCCAGCATGATTTCCTCTGTTGAAACTTCTACTCTTGTTTAGCATACTTCTGAAAGAAATTCCGATATATCTTTGATCAGGCCGGAGAGCTTGTTACAAGTGGCAAACATATGAATAATATCAGCCCCATAGAGTGCACAGCGAGGACATGTAGTTCCCTTCTCTGTTCCCCATTTGGCGATTTTCTTAGGTGTGTAATACAGGGAGAAAAATGTTTTATAAAATTGTGCTTGTAGCTTTATCAACATTAACGAATTTAGGGCTAAATCATAGGCCATGCGGGGGATTGTAATATGAACTCCCAGCAGAGCCTGCCAAACAGTGCATTGTTTATCCATATCATCTGGGGAGGCTAAATTCAATATTTCATAAATTTCCCCAATCCTGGGAGTCATTTTTTTACATAAATTATCAATCAATTGATTATTCTGGAAATTCTCCCGCCCCCCAATTTTCTTTATTAAGAAATCTCTGACCTGCAAAAACTTAAAGAAGTCCCTATCTCATGTAGGTCTTCAAACAGCTTGAGACAGCCTTGTTTATAAAAACAGCCCACCTGCACCACCCCTACCGAGACCCATCTGTTCATACAGCTATCATGAAATATTGGGGGTAGATCGTTATTGCTGTTCACTGGCGTATAAAATGAAAATCGCCCCAGCCCCAAAATCTTACGAACACTACACCACACTTTATAAACCCCTACAATAGTTTTAAACTTGACTTTCTTAAAGTAGCTATTGTTGGTATGTCGCCAAAAACAACCAGCGCAATCTTCTCCTAGTATAAGTTCTTGGGGGGACCGGATCTCTAGGTTAATACCATCATGTGAAATCAGTTTCGTGCAATATTTCAGGACAGTGGCCCAATAATACAGTTTGAAGTTAGGTAGAGATAAACCTCCTCTTTCCTTTGGTAGTACCAACCGTTTAAGCGCCCTTCGGGGTTTCTTATATCCCCATATAAAGCTTGAAAGCATAGATTCAATAATCCTAAAAATTTTGGGGGAGAACTCAAGGCAAATGGTCCTAAAGAAATATAGAAATCTAGGCAAAAAAAGCATCTTAATCAGGTCAGATGTATCCAGTCGGGCCAACTCCTTCTTAGTTCGAGAAATCAATGGGTTTAAGTTGATATCCACAATATTTTGTATTTTTGCACTTATTGTAACGCCTTGGTATACGGCCTCCTCCGTCACTCTTGAATCTCCCATCACAATCTTATTGTTGAGTACAATCTGGGTTTTGTTAGAGTTCAATTTATATCCAGATACTAATCCGAATAGGTGTGCCTCTTCTTCTATCACTGGCATGACTAGATTAGGGTCTCTAGTGACAAGCGCGATATCATCGGCGTATGCCAAAATTTTGGTGTTATAACTACGTATTTGAATCGGTGGTATAGATACACAATTGTCCAACCACCGAATAAAAGGATCGATATAAATCGCGAACAACAGAGGTGAGCAAGGGCAGCCCTGTCTGGTTCCTCTCGTGATCGCAAAGTTCTCTGACAGGAGCCCATTGACCAATACTCTAGCGCTCGGCTTATTATATAGCCCTTGGGTAGCCATAATGAATCTAATATTAATTCCACAATGAGACATTGCCGCCCATAGAAATCTCCAGGAGACCCTATCAAACGCTTTCTCCGCGTCAAGGAGGATAAGCGCCATAGGGTCTCCTGTTGACTCCGTATAATCGAATAGCGAGATCACCCGTTGAACATGGTCAGTTGTTGACCGTCCTGGTATAAACCCATGTTGATATTTTGAGGTTATTTTATTAATTATTGGTGCCAGTCTAGCTGCTAGAAGTTTCGAGTAAATTTTTGAATCCCCATTAATCAGGGTAATTGGGCGATATGAACCTAAGTCGAGTGGATTTTAGTTTTTTTTCAGGAAGACCACAATCTTAGCTTCAGACCATGAGGTGGGGGGGGGGTCCCTCCCTGAAATATATGCCCTCCACACTGCTAATGCAATTTGTGGTCTGGACCATTATGTTTGTGAATTATTACTTGGATTAGCTTACCGGACCACGTGAAAACGGTGTTTACGGGTCTGGTCAATAACAAAAAGGATACATCTAAGCAGATCCGGAAGTGTGCCCTGGATTCTGTGGACACTGTTGCTTGGTCCATCTGTAGGGCTATCATCCTGCGCTGTCAAGCCCAGATGCATTTCACAGACTTCTGTGGAAATGTCCAAGACACAATCATGGGCATGCCCTTGGATTGTGAGTGGCTATTCGGAAAGAAGAGAGGTAGAGTTGCCTTCAAGGGATATGATTTGATTAAGAATCAATTAATTAATAGAACTTCATTTAGGAGGAGAACTCAATTATCCTCATGTGTAATTAATACATCAACATACAGGAGATCTATTTGCTTGAGTCACATTTAACAAATCTTAACACATATAAAACATATAAACAACAAAACTGTTCTCCTTACCTGGACCCAGTAAACTGCAATCTGTGGGCACTGCCATATGGTGTGATAAAAAGTGCCCTCCTCTCCGCATTCTCGTAAGCAAAACTGATGTGTGACCATCCCTATTTTATAGAGGGTCAGTCTGGTGTAGTATGTACGGGGAAGTATCTTTAGCTGCACTAAACGGAGCCTCAATGGTATGACTGCTTCACTTGGGGACGACAGTGCTGTTTGCCAATCCGCATCGTCGAGATCACCCAATTCTGCGGACCATTTGTGTCTAAGTGTCAGCATCGGGTCAGGCAGGTTGTGGAATAGTTTACGATAGGTGAATGAGGTGGCCTTCTTGTTCATACATTCAGTCAGCAGCCTATCCTCTAAGGGAGTGGCTTCTGGTATGTCGTTACCAGGTGTGAGAACCTTGTGTAATGCATGCCTAATTTGCATGTATCTAAACATCTCAGTGGGTGATAGCTCATATTGGACCCTCAGTTTTTCGAATGAAACCATCTCACCCCTCTTACGTAGATCCCCCACCGTGGAAATACCTATCATGTCCCATGCCTGGAATCCCTTACTGTTATTAAGCCGCCCAAGCTGCTGTGTGGTCCATAGCAGTGTCATCTGGATGATAACCCCCTTGCATTTTAGTCTGACCTGCGCCGCATACCATATGTGAACTGTATGTGCTGTCGGTCCAATGAGGGAGGAGGATCTGCTTTTGTAGTATAGTACAGACATGATTCCTGCTTCTCCCAGCCCCTGTCTGTCCGCCTGAAACACTGGATTTGTCTGAGGTGCATGTATCCACCGATTGCTTATTTTTAACTGGGCTGCCCAATAGTACAACTGTATATTTGGGAGAGCTATTCCGCCGTCGTACCAGCTCCTCACCAATTTATCCTGTGCTATGCGTGCTGGTTTATGTCCCCAGAGTAGACTGGAAACATCCGCCGCTATCGTTTCGAAATAGTTCGGTGGCACAACAAATGGAGTGTTTTCCAAAACATATAAAAACCGGGGGAGAGTCATCATTTTAAAAAGTGCTGCTTTGCCCAGCAAAGTCAGCGGCAGGTTGTGCCATTGCGTCGTGTCTCGCCTAAACCTTTCCAGGGGGGGGACAGCCGATTTCTCTGAATAAACTCCAGAGACTTGGGCGTGACATAAATGCCCAAATATTTAAAAGTATCTTCTGCAATATTTAGTGGACAATCCTCAGGGAGCAATGGGGGTGTGCCCTGCAGGACGAACAAGATCGATTTAGACCAATTAATGGTGTAGCCTGACACCCGGCCGAAGATTTAGCAAATGTTTAGTAGCACCAAAATAGATTGTCTAGGAGAGGTCAGGTATAATAGAACATCATCCGCATATAAGGAGATGCGGTCCTCCCAGGTCATTGTCCATTTAAGCCCCCGAATCATTGGGTCCCATCTGATCCACGCCGCTAAAGGCTCTAGCAAGAGTGCAAATATCTATGGAGACAGTGGGCAACCTTGACGCGTTCCATGTGAGAGTGGGAAGTCCCTTGATATATGGCCGTTAGTTACAACATGCACCAGGGGATGTGAGTGCAACAACTGCACCCATGCACAGAATTTTGGGCCGAAGCCCAGATGCCTGAGGACCGCAAATAAATAAGGCCATTCTACCATGTCGAACGCCATTCGCGCATCTAGGGAAAGGATAACTGCGGGTTCTTGGATGTATGGGATGCGTACAAAAACACAAAAAATATATATATATCCCGAGGTCTAATAATAAGGAACACAAATACTTTAACAATCCAAGACTCTAGTGAAATATACAAAAATTATTATATGGATTCCCATCACTCACCATTCCAGGTGACATGCTTCATCATCTGGGTCTCCTTTAATAGGGCTTCAACTCCACCCTAATGATGGAGGAGCCCAAGGATGTTTTAAGATGTAAATACAGATGTGAGCAAATATTTTTATAAAGTGTGTGGGAAAGTGCAGTGCAATAAGTGATGTGAAATCTTAAAATTGATGCGTAATCTGACCCCAAATGTATTATTGTCTGATACGGTCAAGGTTAAAAACAGTGCATAGGAACAGTTTCAACAGATAGCTGTTCGTAAATAATTAGTCGGTCAACATGTTTCAGCATCTGAAGGTAGATGTACACCTAGTGCTTTAAGGACCTGTCTAGTGTTAATGCTACTGCAAAGTGAAAAAAGTGATAAAATAGTACCATAAAGGATACACTGTGGAACAGTAGGCCTTCTCAGCCTAGTTCTCACAGTACACAATCCTCGTACCTCTTGAAAGATCTATAAGAAATACAAACGGTACAGAGAGAAATAGAAAAAGTCTTGGAGAACAGTATATATGTCCTTAGTACAGTCTATGCAGTTATAATTCGTTGTCAGACTGACTAGCCCTCATGGTGGGCACTCATCCATCGAGCCTTACCTCAAGATTATGGAGGAATTACCTCACCCCACCTGGCAACAGCTCAGGGTAAAGGAGGCACCGCTCTAAAAGGGGGTATTGGGGCTGGGTGGGTGCACTCCAAGAGTGCTTCGAAGTCAGCACTGGGGCACATAATAATAATAATCCACATTTGTAAAGCACGAAGGGGTATCTCAGGCGCTTGTACGCATACCGCTGTGGAACCCTCCCTGGGTTTCCATGTGAAGTGCCCACTCCTGGGCACCCCCAAGGTGAAGCCAGGCATCCTAGCGTTGTTGGGGCAGTTGTGGAGATTAAGCAAGCTATTGCCCAGAGTTGCAGAGTGGGACCCATGATTAGAATAGGCACCGAGGCGAGAAATATCAGGTCCGAGGAAATTGAGCCCAAGACCCTGCCGAGGCAGGAATTGAACCCTGGTCCCGGGCTAGACCTCTGCATCAGGGTCTGTCGCTCTAACCATTGAGCCACACTTCCCCCTTTGTCTGGGAGGTGGTGACACAACCCTGTGACAAGAAACCTATTGTCCAGGCCTCCCCTGCAGGAGTTTCGTCCAGCAGCAGGAGGCCAGACTCGTGTTTGGGGCTGTGGTTTCCATTTTGTGATGCAGGGTTCTTTTAAACTGGTACCGGGTGTACCGGTGTGTACTTGTGTCTCCCTCTAGAAGGGTGGAATTATGCCCCTGCTTCCAGGACTGGCGGGGGGTATGATTCCAAAGTGTTTGACACTAAACATGACATGTTTCCTTGCAGCCATTCCAAAGTTAGCATTTACCGCGAGGTTATAATGTACTTAAGAGTATATAGTCTGGCTGCATCACAGAACAGCCCCGTAGAATAGATTCCAAAGGCTATGGAGGGGCTCTGATCATGCATGGGCACCCTCTCACACAAAACCCAGCACCCTGCCTTCAGGATTGATAAGGCCTGCCATAGGGGTGACTGATAGGTTTATATGTGTAGTGATATAATGTAGATATAGGGAACCTATATCTAAGTAAGGGGTGCATACACCACCTTACACAGGCTGCTGTAGCAGACCTGTGGTGTCATTTTGGAAGACTGCCCAGGGGTGGCATAATACATGCTGCAGCCCCTGGTAGGCGTCTGGGGTACCAATTCCCTGGGTATATGGTGTACCATATACTAGGGACTTATAAGGATACCCCAGTAACCAAAATGGAGTGTACCTAAAGTACTTGGAATCATTTTAGAGAGGAAGCAGCTAGGATGGAGTCCTGGATAGCAGGGCCCCAGCCAGACTAAAGTCGAAAAACAGTGAAACACCAGCAAAAAGTGGGGGTAACTATAAGAAGCAGATCCTACTCTCCCACAGGTTTCACCAGGGGGTTACAGGGAGTAGCCATACTGATGTGGAAACATCTGCCCTTTCAGATCTCCAGGACCTGGACAGACTCGGTTGGGCAATATGTGGGGGTACAGCGGTTCCGAGGATGGACTGAAATGACTCTGATAAGTATGTACGCCCCACCCCGGTTACTGGCTTTTATGGCGTTATGAATATTCTTCTAAAATCCACCTCATCGCTCCATGTAGTGGGAGGATACTTTAACGATGTGATGATGGTAAACCTGGATTGTTCTGGGCCCCAGTTGACATCCCTCCAGGCGACCCCACTTGTGAAATTTGTGGACTGCCTGGGGCTGCGAGAAACATGTGGCACCTTACACCCCTTTGACAGGACTGATTCCTACTTTTTTGGTGACAACAGGGTTTATTCTAGACTTGACTATGTTTTTGTACCGAAGGACGAAGTTGGTGAAGGGACACGGGCTGAATACCTGGCCGGGCCTCTTGGACCACTCATCCCTTCTGGTCCGGCTGGGTAGGCTCCAGTTTCGAAGTGCCCCTGAGTGGAGACTGAATGCTTGGGCACTGCGGGATCAGACGGTAGCAGGGGGTCTATGGGCAGACTCCAAATTGTACTTTTCTGAAAGCAAGAACTCCGTGACCTCTAAAATAGTAATCTGGGAGGTATTCAAGACAGGGCTATGGTATCAAACACACAACTGCAATGCCCAGAGAATAAAAATAAACTGTGTGGAGCTCGAAGAGCTTGAGCATCAGATCCTGCACCTCTAGGGAACCCTGTTTGCTCACGTATCCCTTGATTCTGCAGCATATAACAATGCGGCAGGCAGAAGGCTAAGCCTTCCTACACCGCCTATATGAAACTGGAGACAAGGAGGCTAAAGTCTTGGCTGGGCAGGAAGCCCGGTAGAGCACAGCATAGTTGACCAGGCAGGAAACCAATTTCAAACAGACACCCAGATTGTTCAAGATTTTGCCCGATACAATGCGGAGTTCTATGTGGCTAGACCACTTTCAGACTCCCACGTTATTGCGTCCTATCTGGCCTTGATCGTGTGGATCGAGGCCATATAGAAAGCAATAACGGGGTAGAATAATAGGTACGGAAGACTGTAAGGCACTAGAGAGAAAGGTAACATTTCCTGATGTTGACTGCCATTACCAGACGACCACATGTAATACGAGACGCGGACATCTTACTATTGGCTAACAAGTGCCTTACCTTGATGAAAATTTGAAAACGTGGTGTATCTTTTATATATGATCCTCTTATTTATTTGAAGATATTTGAATTTCAAGTGTGAAGACCATTGTGAAGCAGTACCAAATAGAAAATTCGATAAAAAGCCCTGAAGAAGTCCGGCCACGGACGAAACGCGTTGGCTATTGGTTTTAAATCTTCAACTGTGAATAAAAAGAATCTGCTTAAAGAAGAAATTTGACTTTGGAATTCTTGGGAGAACTATTGGAGTGATTGCGATCATATGCATAAATAGCATTTATACTGTCTTGTTTATCATTATCAATTTTGAGGTGTGCAGGGTCATTTTTTGTATATCTGATTTGTAAAACAATTTCTTGTTTTCTAACTTTGGGATCTAGGGGATTGTATCCCAGACCTTTTTGCACCCACACATATGTATACTTTAGGGACTGTGTTACCAGTGCAGGCATAGTATCCTCAATCCCTTTTTCTGGCTTAAACTTTGCCATTACCAATTTGAACTCTGGGAAGACTCCGGGCCCTTGCAGCATCGCAGCTAAATTATAGAAGTGCTATGAGAGCCTATAGGCCCCACACTTAGTAATCCTTTTTCAGGAGGTACAGACGAGGGGAAACGTCCTCCAGATCTCCGGAATGCCACTATTATAGTACTCCCAAAAGAAAGGAAACCTAGGGACTGGTGTGACTCTTACTGCCCGGTCTCCCTTTTCAAACCTGAAACGGAACTCCTAGCCACCACGCTGCAGGTCATCTCACTACTGATACACTGCGACCAGTCGGGATTTATACCCGACAGATCTACACGCCACAACTTATGCCGCACGCACAACTGGCTGGCTACACAAGGCTTCCTGACACCCTAGATGCAGAAAAAGTGTTCAGCACTTTTCATTGGCCTTCTTTGGAACAGATAGTACTAAAGTTAGGTTTCTGTCCCTACTTTCAGAAATGGGTGTCAAAACTGTATCGCACCCAATGGCAACGGTCAAAGTGAATGGGACAGTTTCTACTACGTTCTCCTTTGGTAGGGGCACTAGGCAGGGCTGCCCTTTGTACGCCATATTGTTTGCCCTCACGATTAAGACCCTGGTCTGCAAGATTTGGCCTCACACTGGCATTGGAAGGTTCCAAATATCACCCTCGGATGAGCAGGAAGAGAAAGTATCTCTCTATGGAGACGACATGCTACTGTACATGATGGATCCAGAGGCTACTTTACCGGCACTATTGCAAGTGTTGAGATCTACGGGACCCACTCAGGATGTAAGGTTAACTGGGGCAAGACTGTGTTATACTCCCCACAGGGCTCGCTTGCTGCCCTGGTATTGCCCCACAATCTCCCCATGGTGGTTGACAGTTTTAAATACTTGCGATGCAAAAGGGGATGATGGACGGAGCATTTGAGCAAATAAACACTCACCCCCAGTCAACTAATCTGGGTTTAATCCATCACCATTCTTTAGCTCACTCCGCCACCCCAGTTCATACATGGCCATATGCAAATCAGTCTGACCCTGTGCCTCATGGGAACAGTCCAGCCCGAACTGCCAAGCCATGTCTTCCCTGGACCGGAAACAAGCATTCTGGGACCGCTTTCGGGTTCATAACCCTCATCAGCCAGGCTATCTTGAATCCAGTGGCAAAGTGAGCAAGGGACTCACGTCGGAGCATACCCTGCCAACTTAGGGCGAACAAAGCGATTCAAAAGGGGATGATGGACGGAGTATTTGAACAAATCAAACTCTCACCCCCAGTCAACTGATCTGGGTTTAATCCATCACCATTCTTTAGCTCACTCCGCCGCCCCAGTTCAGACAAGGCCATATGCAAATCAGTCTGACCCTGTGCCTCATGGGAACAGTGCAGCCCGAACTGCCAAGCCATGTCTTCCCTGGACCGGAAACAAGCATCCTGGGACCGGTTTCGAGTTCATAACCCTCATCAGCCAGGCTATCTTGAATCCAGTGGCAATGTTCCCATGAGGCACAGGGTCAGACTGATGTGCATATGGCCATGTCTGAACTGGGGTGGTGGATTGAGCTAAAGAATGGTGAAGGATCAAACCCAGATCAGTTGACTGGGAGTGAGTGTTTGATTTGCTCCAACGCCCCGCCCATCATCCCCTTTGGTATTGCTTTGTTTGCCCTAAGTTGGCAGGGTATGCCCAGACGTGGGTCCCTTGCTCACTTTGCCACTGGATTCAAGCTAGCCTGGCTGATGATGCTGATTAGCCAGAAAAATGTCCCAGAATGCTTGTTTCCCGTCCAGGGAAGACATGGCTCGGCATTTCGGGCTGGACTGTTCCCATGAGGCACAGGGTCAGACTGATTTGCATATGGCCATGTATGACTGGGGTGGTGGAGTGAGCTAAAGAATGGTGAAGGATTAAACCCAGATCAGTTGACTGGGGGTGAGTGTTTGATTTGCTCCAACACTAATATTCAGAAAAAATTTAACACACAGGCAAGCATTTATTAACCTGCCAAAAAACATGCTTGCCCGTTTATTTAACATTTTTGTAGACCTCCTTATACAATCCTTGACCCACTCAGACATCCCACCGCCACCCTGCTGGCATCAATGTGGCCCTCTGTCATACTACAGACCGTACTTTGAGGCCCCAGGACAAATTTTTGTGAGTACCCAAGTTCAAGTTTGTTTATTATGATTTGGGACTCCGAAGAGTTCAACATAAAATGAAAAAGATACATCCAAAAATCAACATAACACTCCATTAAAAGAGGAATTTTCTACATTTGTACGGTACTAAATTCGTCATATCACATAAAAACAGAGAAAAAGCATATGCACAGAGACCATTCAAGGAACCTTTCAAATGCCAAGTAGATTGATCCATAACAAATCAGATCACCATTTTTGGATACTTAGAGGACTTTTACAAAGATTACAATCTAATGCTACAATAGAAACTTTAAAAATTAAAACCATGTAGTAAAAAACGGGGATTTGTCAAATCACAATACAGTACGAAATAACCAGCAGCATAATGACAGTGCAAGACTATTTTAAAAACTTCGCAGAAAAACAGAGGAATCCAATTCAAGGGGAAATATGCAATAACTAGCACTTGTAAAATATGCATGAAAATTAAAAAGCTCATAGTAAGGCAAATATATACAATTTCAGCATACAGTACCTAATAACTAGCAGCAAAAAAGGTAGAAAGTGTGCATGTGCTCGGAAACCTACATAATGAACCAATACTGTTCTAAAATATATTTAAAAATTGTTTAAAAGGCTAAAAAATGTAAAACAAACTAGTTCAGATGCAGGTGCCAGGAGACAGTTACGGGCCTTTTCTGCTATGGTGATATTGTACTTTAGAAAACAATTCCTTAGGTATCAGCGACCTTAAAGGTTGTATTGTGGGGCAAACGAATAGGACATGATTTAAGTCTTGTATACAGGAGTTACGTAAGTGACAAACTCCTGGTACGATTCATAATGGGAGTAGATTCAGCCTAAGCAACAGAATAATTCTAAGTACTCCATGTTTAAGATTCCATAAAACATATGGTTGGTGGGTTTTGTAGATAATACTCCTCGCAATACAATCATTATTACTATTTTCTGCGTACAATATAGTATCTCTTTCGCGAGATACCCTGTAGATTGCTTTTTTAATTCTGATTTTCAAAGCGTGTTTACAGAGTGCCGCCGCACTATCCATCTCTAAGAAGAACAATTTCATGGCTTTTTGATGATTCCTAAAAAGAGCACTCTTTTCTTTCATGCTGACAAAGATTTATTCACGTAGTGCTACCCGAAAGGCGTTCTCAGAGTTGTTTACTAGTGTGTTGCTCCATATTAAGCATGCAGCCATACAAAGCACGTAAGTGTAGAGTAAACCAAATTCTAGCCGAATCGCTGTGATAGGAGCAGAGCGATTCAGATTACATATTTGGCGCCAAATCCGTCCCTCCACTTTCTCAAATTTGTCCCACGCTTGTGCATCTACTGTTTCGCAGGCATAGCAAATGCTGGTGGTATCCTTATTTTATAAACAGATATAATATGTGCGAAGTGTCTTTTCCCACAGTGTGTATACAATTGAATAATTGCGAAGGCCTGTGAAATTGCCTTGCCTTTACATTGATCCATATGGTTGCTACCGGAACACCTGTTTGTGAAGATTTTTCCGAAATATGGATAAAACTTTACTACATCGAGTTTTCCATTTCCCTAGAATAAATGCTAGTTCTTTCTGACTCTACATCCCGATAGCTAAAAACCATAACTTTACTCTTTAAAATATTTATTTTTAAGTAGTATTCTTCTGTATACCTGATCAACTCAGCAAGGCGTCTTTGAAGTCCAATTGGAGTTAAATCCATTAATGTGGCATCATCTGCATATTGCAGGCAGCTCAACTTTAAGTTTCCTAATTTAGGGGAATCCCCTTTGCTGAGCCCCACTCTTCTTGGCAAATCATTAACATAAATAGAAAAAAGAAGAGTTGCCAGAAGACACCCTTGCTTCAACCCATTATTAGTGTCTATTTTTCTTGAAAGGCCCTGTATTCCCCCCAATAAAACCTGCGTCCAAGTAGAGGAGTGCAGTTCTTCTCCTCCATCCCAGACGACTTATCTACACCAGTGATACTCGAAGTACAGCCCAGGGGTCACTTGCGGCCCGTCTGGTGAACAGCAGCACTAGCTGCAGTTTAGTTTTTGACCACTAATATTCAGAAATAAATGTTAAATACACAGGCAAGACTTTATTAACTTGCAAAAAAAGGCTTGCTCGTTTATTTAACATTTTTGTAGACTTCCTTATACAATCCTTGACCCACCCAGACCTCCCATTCCACTCTGCTTGCATCAATGCGGCCCTCTGATGCACTACAGGCCGTACTTTGAGGCCCCAGGGCAAATGTTTGTGAGTACCCATGATCTACACCCTTCCTAATTCCTTAAATATGCACAGCTCCGTCTTGCTTGGCGAACTGAGGGCTTTGCTGACATGGATCTCTTGGAATACTCCCCACTTAAGGGCCGGCTTTCAATGGAAAAACTAGGTCAAGGGTTAGTTTCTCAGACATACTGCACTATCAACAACAACAACATGCCAGACAAACTGTCTAAGCTAAGGGAGAGGTGGGAGTGGGCCTGGGTGAGTTTGAGTATATTGGCTGGAAGGCTGCTCTGATGCACCTGTGGGAGGTGGCTATTAAGGCATGCCTTCGCCTCATTCAATTCAAAATTTGCCACAGGGTCTACTGGCTATTCAAAATAGGCAAATTGTTGTCTCCGCCTTGTCTTCACTGCACGACGACAATAGGTTCTTTTCTAAACACAATTTGGGACTTCCCCCACATACAGATGTATTGGCCCGGGAGACCGGGATTATTCAGGAGCTTTCCCATATACTTGATACCTTGATCCCGCTTGACCTGAAATTGATCCTAATGAGCATTCCAAATGAAATTGACCTTCCCCGATTCAAGCTCCTGTTGTATTCCTTAGGACATGTAGTGGCCAAAGAGATATAGCGAGACACTGGGGCCTACCACAGACTCCCTGTCTCGCTGAATGGAGAAATGGAATGGACATTTACATGGCAGCTGAAAAGGTGACATACCGGAGTAGGGGTTCCCCTCATATATTTGATAAGATCTGGGGCTGATTGAGGGCCTTCTATGGGTTGGACATGATGGGAGCCGCGTCCGGTATTTCGATGTGTCTGGGAGGCCTGTGGGGACCTGTGGCGGATAGTATATCTACTTCATTGTGACCCCTATACTGTTCGGGGTATCCTCTTTGTTTGTTTTTATTGCGTTTAGGTGCCAGGTTGCAGAACTCACATTGTACATTAAGGTCTCTGTGTGTCTGTGCAAGAAGTTTGATGATGATGCTTCTGCTTCGCTCAACTGTCTCTCAGCCTCTGTTTTACTAAAAATGGAAATAAAAATAATTAAAAAAAAAAGAATAAGCATTAAATAATGATTATTGAAAAAAATATGTAATGTGGTTGTCTTCTATTTTCTGAAAATGATTTTGCATGGATTCTTTTCCATACCATTAGTTACTGCAGTGGGTTCTGCTTGATTTATTAAATGAGAAGCAAGAAAGATAATAAAATATATTTTGATATTTAAACACACATTTATTTAAATAGGGCCACACCTCAATGTTGCATGGAGGATGCTGGCACCCAAAAATAAAGGAAGAGTTTTTGACATGTTCAAATGATGGGTGAGTAACATTTAATAATTTATAAATAATTATTTAATTCTAGTGCCACCATTTTGATGTTGTAGCTATGTGCATCACATCATGACGTTTTAAACATGCATGCTTGCCTAGAAAACGTTTTCACTGCTTGAAATCCATCTCATTCTCACCCTCCTTATGCTAAGTGTCTGTAGAATTTAATTACATTTAGATACGCTTAGTTTAAATAGATTGTTGCGTTTAATTGTGTACGTATTATGTGCAATACACCTATGTTCACTGTTTATTTCAATTTGTGTGTCAGGTTGTCATTGTCATTTTTGTTTAACTATTGCACTATTAGTAGAGATGGATAGTGTGCACGACCACGCTGAGTATTTGGCAATATGATTTGTTTTACATGAGTGACATCTTAAAAATTAACCATAATCTCTCACTGTAGCCTGAACTACAATCAGAAAATCTATCTCCTTTGTACTTTACTGATAAATAGTGAAGTCGGTTTTTGCCATGCGAGGATGAATTCTTCTCTGGTGTGTCACCAGATATAAGCCACGAGAGCTTCATACACTGAGCAATCTTTTTGTGGTTTTTATTTTACAGAAACATAGATAGGAACCACGGGGATCATCCATTTCTTTCCACTTCAATAAATGCTGCAGCAAGGATCTGATTAATATTTGTTTTAGCCCTCCATGCACCTTGGCAAATGTTTGCTTTTTCTAATTCTGTACACAGTTTAAGTCATTGCATCTCTCTTTAGAAGGCTTTGTAAGATTTAAATCAAAAGTTGGTGGCTTGGATCCCACCAGGGTCGCCGAAATGTAAGAATCAAAGAAGGTTTCTGATCCAGGCCTTGCATTATCTTGGTAGCTCTTCCCCGGACCTCTTACATTCTCCTTCTCTCTCCTTTTGAATCCGTGACCTCGGTGAGGCCAAAACTAAGAATCTAACAGTTGCAGTATAATTTCTTCTTTTCTTTTTTTTATTTCAAAAACTTTTATTGAAAAAAGAAGATTTTACAAGTATAATACAATACAGTACAGTAGTGTTGCGGGGCATATACATATGATCTCAGGGCCTTGTTGTATGTAGTTACATTTGGTGATGATTGTTGATCTGTGTGGCCGGCGTTGTGTATGCCCCTAAATTCCCTTGGTTGAGAGAGAAAGAAGAAAGAAGAGAGGCAGAAGGGGGTGGGGGGGGTTGGGCACTGGCACTTGTTGGTCTTAGGGGGTTTTCCTCTGTAGGTCTAGGGGGGTTTGTATGCTCCTAGGTACGAGTCTAGGGCTGCCCACATTTCCCCTCTGGCTGTATGGTTCGCTGAGTGTTTCGCGGTGATGTTGTCGGCGCCTCTCAGGAAGGTTACCCAGTTAAACCACCTCTTGAATGTTGCCTTGCTAGTGTTCTTCCAGTTCGCTAGTATTGCCTTAACGGCCGCTGTGAGTAGAAGGTCCACTAGTTCCCTGTCCCCCCTACATTCTAGGTCTGAGGCTTAAAAAGCTGTGGCGATTCCTTCTAGACCTTGTTGAATGCTCCCCCCTACTATTGTGTTGATGAAGTTATACACTTTGCTCCAAAAGTTCTTGACTTTAGGGCATTCGTAGATGATGTGGGTCAGGTCTCCTTTCTCTTTATGGCAGTTCCAACAAATGTCGGATTCTGTGGCGCCTACTGCTGCTAGTCGGGCTGGCGTCCAGAGCATTCTGTGCAGTAGCCAGAACTTTGTTTGCGCTAGTTGTGGGGATACTTTGTTCTTGGAGGCTGAGACCCAGAGCTTGGATTTCTCATCCTCGCTAAATGTTCTGTTGGGTTTAGTTTCCCAGAACGCCATGGTTTTGGTATTTAATGTCGACGTGCGTGGGCATATGAGTTTGTATATATGGGCGGTTTGGTGCCCTAACCTGTTTAGGTTTTGCGCGTATTCTATGATGGAGGGATTCCCTTTGGAGAGGTTTGCTTTAGCGATGGCAGCTTTGATCTTAAGAAATTCGTAGAATTCAATGTTGGGTAGGTTGAGGGACTTTTTCAGCGTCTCAAATGTAAGCGGAGTGTCCTCTTTTTCCAATTGGGCAGGAGTTGTGACCCCTCTCTCATACCACTCTTTGTTTGCCAGTGTTTTGCCCTTGTAGGTTATTCTTGAGTTGTGCCAGATCGATTCCCATTTTGACCTTTTGATGCTGCTTTCCATTTCCTTGTCTACTCTCAAGAGTGCTATTCTAGTGTTTTTGAGCACGGCGTTGTTAGCCTCTGGGTGCTTGTTTGCTGTGAGTAGTGCTACTGGGTTGGCCCCCCCCAGGATGTCTCTCTCTAAATCGAGCCAGACTGATGTATATTCTGGAGTATGGACAATCCAGTGTAAACCTTGTTTTGCCAGACATGCTGTTTGGAAGGCCCTGAAGTTAGTCATATTCAGCCCCCCAGTTCTTTCCGTAGTCTAAGTTTTTGCAGGCTTATTCTGGCTTTTTTCCCGCTCCACAAGAATTTGTTGATAGTTTTATCGAGTTTTTTGTGGAAATCATCGGTTAGTGTTAGTGAAAGCATGCTAAGCATGTAATTCAGCATGGGAGTGATCATCATCTTGATGGCCTCTACTCTTCCCCACCAGCTAATGAATTTTGGACTCTAGGACTCCAGTTTAGTTTTAATTTTTTTGAGGATCGCTTCCTCATTGTGATCGAGAGTGGACCTTAGGTCTCTGCCAAAGAGTAGGCCGAGGTATTTAAGGGGTTTCTTTTGCCACTTTAGCCCCGATGTGCTAAGGACTGTACTTGTTGTGTGGCAGTTCATGGGTTTGCACTCCGACTTATCCCTGTTTAGCTGGTAGCCTGAAACTAGGGTGTATTCTTCTATTGTTTGCATTAGCTCCTCTATTGAGGTGTCCGGGTTATTGGTTGTGATCAGAATGTCATCCGCATAGGCTGCTAATTTAACAGTGTTGTCCCTGACTTGAACGCCCGTTATCTGCGGGTTGTTCCTGATCATGAATAGGAGTGGTTCCAGAGCTAGTAGGAATAGGCCGGGGGATAGCGGACAGCCCTGCCTCGTTCCTCTCTCTAGGGTGAAAATTTCTGATGTTCCCCCTTTATCTACTACTCGGGCCTTGGGGCTGTTGTATAGTGACATCACCATACTAAGGTATTTGGCTCCTAGTCCAAATTTGTCCATGCACAGGTCTAAGAAGGGCCATGAAACCGTGTCAAAAGCTTTTTCCGCGTCGAGCGCGATCATGACTGCCTTTTCTTGGCTGTTGGCTGTGCGGTGTATGAGATGGCATAAGAGTCTGGTATTGTCCTGAGAGAGCCTATTTTTGAGGTATCCTCCCTGTGACTTATGGATGAGGTGGGGCAGGAACACGTTTAGCCGTGCTGCCATTATTTTGGGGTATATTTTGCAGTCGACATTTATGAGTGATATCGGGCGGTAGTTTTGTGGGAACTGTGGGTCCTTCCCTTCCTTGGGAATGACTATGATGTTAGCCTCGGCCATTGAAGCAGTCATGCTGCCTTTCTCCGCACAGAGCTTGAACACCTCGACCATGGTGTCCTTCAGATGGTGTAGGAATTGTTTATAGAAAGCGGTTGTGTACCCATCTGGGCCGGGCGCCTTATTTGGTTTGAGGGAGGTTATCGCCATTTCTACCTCTGCCCCCTTTATCACTCCTTCTAATGACTCCCTTTGCTGGTCTGTGAGCCTGGGGAGTTTGAGTTTGTCTAGTAGACTCGTGCCTCCGTCTGTTGCTAGGCCCTTGTCTACTGTGTATAGCTCCTTGTAGAACTCTTTGAATATCTTTAGGATCTGTTTGTTGGATGTGTGTGTCTTACCTGTCTTGTCTGTTAGTGCTGCTATGTGGTGTTGTCTCTGCTTTGCTTTTAGGTATCCCGCTAGAGCCTTCCCTGCTTTGTTTGGTGAGCACAGGTTTATGGATTTATATTTATTGATCCACGTGCCTGCTCGTTCACTCAGAATTCTGTTGAGCTCATACTTCTTTTTGGTTAGCTCGGTGAGAGTATTTTTGTCTGAAAGGTTTGCGCAGTGGCCCCTTTCTAGGTCTCTGATCTGATTTTCTAGCTCAGTTATTGTTTTGTTTCTATTTTTGTTCATTCTGGATTTGATGCTTAGTAGTTTGCCTCTTATTGTCGCTTTCAGCGCTTCCCATAGGGTGCCTTTGTCTATCTCTCCATTGTCATTGAAAGCGAGGTATTCTTTAATTGCCTCCCCGATTTCTGCTAGGTTGGCCGGGTTCTCTAGGATGTCACTGTTTAGTCGCCAGCTTTGGCTGGGCTTCTCGTTGTGTTTGCCGCTGATCGTGAGGGTGATGTGTGCATGGTCTGAGATTGTGATTGGCCCAATCTCCGTCGTGTCAGTGAGGTGTGTGTGACTGGCCGACATGAAGGTGTAGTCTATTCTGCTGTATGAGTTGTGTGGGTGTGAGTAGAAGGTGTATTCTCTTGCGTCTGGGTGTTGGAATCTCCATGGGTCTGTCACCTCTAGTTTGGCTCAGAGGTTTTTGAGGGTGCTTTGTTCTTGTGGTCCATGGCTAGTTCTCTGTGGGTGTCTGTCTATGGCGTTATCTATGGTTTGGTTCATGTCCCCCGCTAGGATCAGTAGCTCGCCCTGGGGAATGTTGCTCAGTTCGTTCTCCACCCCCTCACAAAAGGCTTTGTCTGCCGAGTTGGGGCCATAGATGTTGGCTATGTGAACCGACTCTTCACCTCTTTTCAGGCTCGTGACTAGCACCCTCCTGTTTGTGTCTGCGTGGTATTTGTGTACTGCGAGCTTGGCTTTTTTGCTTACGATTGTTATGACCCCTCCTTTCTTGTGCACTGCCGGTGAGCATGCTACCTCTCCTATCCATTTAGCTTGGAAGACGTATATGTCCCCTTTGAATTTCGCTAGGTAGTCCAGTGTTTTCCGGCACTTTATAGGATGGTTGAGGCCCTTAACATTGAGGGACACCACTTTAATGTCTGAGAGTGGTTGGGTTTGCGATTGTGTGGTCATGGTGGTTTGTCTCTATCGCTGGCTCTGATGGCGTGTGTGGCTGCGTGCCGCCCTCTGTGTTGTTGTGCTTGGCCTGGTGCCTTGTTTGGTCCCCCCCCCCGGGAGATAGACTGGGAGTAAAAAAAAGGAATAGAAAGAATGTGAAGATAATACTGCGCATCTAGCTGTACTGTGCGGCTCCCCGCCCCCATCCCCCCCCACCCCGCCCGCCCTCCCACCCACCCGTCATCGTGCTGTGTGCGTGCGACAGCAAGGGTCCTCCCTCCCTCCATCATCCCTGAGTTCCTTATTCTTCCTGCCCATCTCCTGTAAACATATTACCCCTGGATGGCAAAGGATATGCGGCTGGTCTAGCATCTTCCTGAGGTAGCCGGTACATTCTTGGCCTGAGTGTCTCATAGCTTCTGGTGTCACTTGCGCTGTGGCTGCTTGATTGTACCGTTCCAATTTAGTGTCAATGTTCTTGAGTCGCTTCCGCGCCTGTTGTCTTGAGGTAGCTCCTTAGTGTCTTGAGGTAGATCTGTTGTGCGAGGTAGACTGTTTTGTTTGTCCTAAGGTAGTGTCTCTGCTAAAGTCCTCCTTCTGCTCCACCTTCGGAGCCATCCGATGATGCTCTTCTTTTCGCAGTCCCTGGGCTCTGTGCTTCCATTTGTTCGGGGTTAGGGCCTTGTAGGTACCTCCGTAGCTCTGTTGGTTCGTCGAAAATCCTTGTGCCATTCTTGTCCGTAACTCTCATTCTGGCAGGTCCCGCAAAGGTGAAAGTTATATTCGCTTTCCGGAGTCTGTCTCTGAGCGCCAGGAACCCTTTCCTTGTCTCTACCGTTAGCCTGGAGAAGTCCTGTGTTATGATGATCTTTTGACCATTCCATTTCACGTTTTGGCTATTCCTAGCGAAGGCGAAAATGGCTTCCGTGTGATTTGCCCTCAGTGGCTTGCATATGATCGCCCTCGGGCCCTTCCCCAGCGGTAGTTTTGTTGCTGGCACCCTGTACGCTTTGTCCACCTCGAAAGGCCTGTTGAATTTTAAGCCAGTTAATTTTGGTAGTAGGTCTTCCAGTAGGGCCGCGCAAGATCCAGATGTGTCTTCCTCACCTTCTGGCACCCCCAGGAGCCGGATGTTTCCCTTTCTGCTCCTATCGTCCTGGTCTGCCAGCATCTTCTGTAGGTTGTTCGTTGTTTTTACCACGTAGTGCATGTCTTTATTAGTTCTGGAGGTGTTGTCTTGTAGGTCACTTATCCTTTTCTCGGCCCCGTCGATTCTGCCGTTCATTTTGCTCTGATCGGCTCTTATGGCCCCTTTTGTTTTTGGCTGCTGCTTGAGTCTGCTGCAGTCTGCACGCTCGCTTTAGAGCAGAGCAGGGACACACTGGTGGCTGGATGGTTGGCTGGAACATGCTGCAGGCGGCGACCTCTGACCCCAGTGAGCACAGCAGGGAGCGCTGGTGGTTCCAAGGCCTCTTGTCCCGATGGCTGGCACAACGATGTTGGTGCTGCGTTGTAGGAAGAGAAGGGATATCCAGAGAGAAAAAATCTCTTTAAAGGAGTTGCCTTCCCACTACTAGTTAGTGTGTCTTGACAGAAAACTATTCATCTTTACAGATTTGTAAGGGAGTGGAGCATTTCTTCTATCCTAACTAGGGTGCTGTGGCAACTGAGTTAAGAAACTAAATATCGTTCCTTTAGAACAACAAGATTGAGCCTTCGTTCCTTAACACCGGATAAATGTTGCTACCTATGGGTGTTTCAAGTGTTTGTGGAAGAACAGCATCAACACTGCACTCATTCTGTAGAACATGACATGGTTGTATTGAATGACTGAATGCCAAGATACTAAAGTCATGCAAAAGGCAGTCATCCCAAGAGGCTTTAGAATGTTATGTTGCTCACCTGCCTGGAGTGACGTCACGCCGTAACTTCGCCAGAATTGAGCATGCACACATCATTTTAACACTATTGCACATGCTCAACCTAGACAGTACCCGAAAACGTGGACATTTATGCAATTTGGAGAAAAGTGTTGGGACACTGGGACACATCCCCCCCAAAAAAACAGGACCGTCCAGGGAAAACTGGGACATCTGGTCACCCTAACTATAAATGAGCCCTTGTGAGGCAGTCTTTCGTTCGAATACCCTACTCAGTTGCAACTAGAATTACATGGTGCTGTTTTAACCAAGCATGAGAAACACCAGACAACTTTCATGGTAGACTTGCCAGCCAACAACATCACAATTAAAATACAAAAGCTACATTTCAAATGTGCACTGTCCCTTTACGTGGTAATGGCAGTGGCAGCTGGTGACATTTAAAAGGGGTGAGGCATAAATGTTCCGGCTGAGTGACCTGTGGCATGTGAGCTTAGCTAGTGTGTCAGACTGTCATAAGTGGGGTTCGTGGGGGTTCTCCCCCTGGGAAATAAAAAAAAAGAAAGTGGTCAAATTGTGCATTTTCAAGTACATTTGAGAAAGCAAGAAGGTTAATAATGCAGTTGTGAAAGTGTAGCTAATACATCAATAAAGGAGATTTCATATGATAATGATGTAGATTGGTGACCTCACTTTCCTTACAGAAACCTGGTATAAAAGGCTCCTGCCCAGCTTTGGCGGTTTTAGAAGGCTATACTATTTTGCGATGTGGCCACAAAGAGCAGCCTGTAGAGCGCCATTTAACACACAGTACACACAGTGATGGCTGTGAATTCACTGCAGTAATAAATGTGAGTTGGGCGTGCCAATCAGGTGCAGTTGCTTGGTGTGGCTACCCATTAATTCCACTGCTGACCTGGTGCGCCACAGTGGTGACAAGGATGGGGAGAAAAGTCTAATACAACACAGGTACACAGGGAGTTTCTCATACGTCCACATGCATATATACAACAAGACTCATTGGACCCAGCACACACCGCCCTTCACAAGAAAACCAGCACTGTAAGTGCTGAGCCCATTGATAGCCTATCCAATAATAGAGACTTCAAGTAGACATGTGTCCCACCACCAGGAAACAAACAATGACTCACCGCTTGCCAGCCCCATGTCCCCCTCAGGATGCTGCCCAACGGCACAAGCACACGTTTCTCTGTATGGTGCTCCGAACATCAAGCAAGAAAAGTGGGGGCAGTAGGTCACTTGTACGCCGTCTAAACTCTGTGCAGGAAAAAAATGAACAATGAGGGACTGTATCAAATTCAACTACAGGCAACAAGTATGTACTCAGGTGACAGAGCATGGTACTGTGTGTGGGTGCATCATAACAGGGCCAAAAGAAAAGCATGTTTTGCTGCCTATGTATTTTTCTTTTCCTGTACATGTCATAGAAAAACTTCACTCATCGTGTGTAACAAGTACTTTTTGGTGTATGCATAGGCAATGCCACCAGCCTTGGCCTCCTCGGACATACTGCATTAAAATTTGCAATGAAGTGTGAAATGTCCTGGAAATGCATGGCCACACCGCCGTGGCAGCAACACATCAGCAAGGCTCCCCGGGGCAAAGTAAGGCAGATTTACTGTGAACCATGCAGCTGTGGACACCTCCAGCCAGGATGCTTTGCCCTTACTGATCTGTACTGCCTCATAAAATATCCAGTCACATGGATCCGATTAAGGAATATTAAAATATATATATATATATCATATCAAACTGTATGGTAAGAAGCACTCTTAGTAAGAGAAAGAGATTCGATCATTCCTAATTCAGCTCGCACATTAACCTTTGTTGAACCGCGAACAGATTTGAAGCTCACATTTGAACACCTTTGTTCCCATTCCCAACTTCCCCCATCATCATACGGTCACAGACAGTGATTCAAATGAAATCATAGCCATAGTTAACTCAACTGTAGTACGCAGGTCTCTCTTACCACTCACAGGTCACCAACTAATTAAATTACATTCATTTATCTGTGGACTGGAAACTGAACTGAGCTCAGCTGAAGTTCTCATTTTAGGATTAGCAACCAACGCTGTTGTGTGTCGCATATCTGTTAGAGCCGTTTAGCCGCAGATTCTTTACCTCTGAACTTCCAGACGTCAAGATTTTTGATGGCAGTAGCCCTGCGCGCCAGTAGATGGCATTGTTCGACTCCGTGACGATGTCGTGTTCATCGGTGTGACGTCCGTGTCGTCAATATAACCGCCTCTCCGGCACGCTTACGACAGTTCTTATCTTTCCGTGCCAGCAAGCGCAGATCCGTTGAAGAGAGCTACCCCCTGTCATTTTTCTTAATCTTTTTGTCGACTCCGATTAGTGTGCTAGTGATGTCTAGCAAGAAGACTTCTGGGTTCAAGCCATGCGGCACCTGTCACCATGCGGTGTCAGTCACAGGCCCCCACCTAGTGTGTCTCTGGTGCCTGGAGTGCGACCACGACCGGAAGTCGTGCTCCGGTTGCTCAGCCATGGCGCCGAAGACTTTAAGTGAGCGGTCCCTAAAGCTGACCGTGGCCCAGCGCCACGCAGGAACCCTTGTTGATCCCGTTCCCAGTCTCTGTTGAGAGGAAGGTCCGAGCACCGCTCCGGAGGATCGAAGTTGTCACAGTCAGGTAAGCGGCACTACAAAAAGCACAAGAAATCAAAGCATGCTTCGACTTGGCCACGTCCGTCATGCGTAGAGACAGAGGAACCTCGGCGTTTAAGGACCCAGTCTCTGGAGCCGGTGCCTCAGTCAACTGTGCGTTTCCCTCCTTTCCAGGGCTGGGTGGGACCCCTGCCCAACAGAAGGAATTTCATGATACCATCTGCGCCATATTTGGGCGGTCTGACCTGTGCGCCCTGCGGGCTCAAATGAAGGAGTCCCGGTGGGTTCCGCGCCTCCGGCTCCAGCACCACAGCCTCCTACTGGGCCCGCTCCTGTGTCCGGACCAGCTCTGAACCCTTGCACCCTTTCAATGAGACATTGCCGATCGGTATTCTGGGCACCTGTTCCAAGCCCAGCACTTGGTCTTCTGTGAACAGAGCGATTTCCCTCTGCTATCACCCTGCTCCGGGTGACCCAGCTTTCCTCACTGCCCACCCCACAAAACTTGGTGGTCCAAGCTTCCCCTTCCCGTGGTGCATTACCTTCTGCACCCCCAGACGGGGAATCCAAAAGACGCCTGTTGGGATGATATTCCCATTTGATATGGGATACGGTTGCGCAGGTGCTGCCCAGAGTCTCAGAGGAGGACTGGGTTCAGCTCTCCCAAGCAATTTAAGAGAGGAGAGATGCAGCGAAGTTTGCCATCCGCTGTGGGTTGGACGCGAAAGACTCGCTAGGCAGAGCAATTTCCTCAACATTGGCCATACGACGCAGCGCCTGACTGAGGCTGTCTGGATTTTCAGGGGCTGTCCAGGCTAATCTTACGGACATGCCCTTTGATGGCTCCTGTCTCTTCGGAGACAAAGCAGATGCTGCGCTTGAATGTTTTAAGGACTCACGGGCTACAGCCAAGTCTGTGGGCTTCACCACAATGTTCCGGCCTGTGTCTGCTTTTCGCTCATTTCGTGGCTACAGAAGGAACTTCCAACCGCGCCAACCTTACTCCAACTAGAAAGCCCCGCAAGTTCAACAATCTCTGCGGGGGCGTGGATGCGGTTCACCCCGACCAAGGGGTTCCGGCGTCCAGAAGTGGAGATAAACCATAATCCCCTCCTCCACTGCAAAACCTTCCTGGTCCCCCTCCGCCCCCCACCCACCCCCCGAATCACACACTTGGTGGCAAGATACGCCATCACCTCCACCACCGGCAGGACATCACCTCAGACAGGTGGGTGTTGCAAATAGTCCGACAAAGCTACTCTCTCCCCTTCAAGACTATCCCTCCATCTATACCTCCAGAGTACATTCGGCTGACAGAGGATCATCTTACCATACTCTGCGAGGAAGTTAAGACTCTCTTGGCTAAGGGAGCTTTAGAGAGGGTTCCCGGGCCAGAAGTAGGCTGTGGTTGTTTTTTTCTGCTATTTTCAGGTTCCAAAGAAGGACGGAGACCTTAGTCCTATCCTCGACCTCAGAGCCCTCAACTACTTTCTCGAGAACGAGAAGTTCAAGATACTCACCCTTGCTCAAGTCCTGTCTGCCCTGGACCCGGGAGACTGGATGGTCGCGTAGAACTTGCAGGATACCTGTTTCCATATTCCCTTTCTGCCTTGCCATCGTCGCTACCTGCGGTTTTACTGTGGGCCACGAGCACTTTCAGTTTGCCGTGCTCTCCCTTGGCCTCACCAGTGCCCCTCAGGTGTTCACAAAGGTGATGGTGGTGGTCGCAGCCCATCTGCGAAGATCATGGGTTCCAGTCTTCTCCTATCACGACGACTGGTTGCTGATGGCGGGCTCATCCTAAGCAGTCGTCTCCCACCTCCTGACTACGGAGAACCTCCTGCACTCCATGGGGTTTACTATCAACATGCCAAAGTCACACCTGACTCCCTCTCAGACGCTTTTATCGGAGCAATTCTGGTCACGATGTAGTTTCAGGCTTATCCACTTCAGCGGTCAGTTCAGGATATTCAGGCTATGATACCGATGTTTCAGGCTCTCTCCCGGACTTCGGTGAGAATGACTCGGAGGCTAATGAGCCTCATGGCCTCCTGCATCCTGCTTGTGGATCATGCCAGAGGGCACGTTCGGTCTCTGCAGTGGGACTAGACGTTTCAATGGGCACAGCATCGGGGAAATCTCACCAACTTGGTTCAGATATTGGAGGGCACTGCGAAAGACCTGCATTGGTGGCTAGTAACATGCGATTAGGTCATAGGCAGACCCCTCTTCTTTCCCCACCCAGATCTCTCAGTAGTGACTAAGGCGTCTCTTCTGGGAAGGGGCAGCCTTCTGGGAGGGTTCGGGGGGGGATCAAAGGACTCTGGTCTCCAGTGAAAAGCCTGGCTCCATATCAACAAGTTGGAGCTTCGGGCGATCCGAATGGCACTGAAAGCCTTTTTGTTACCATCCATAAAGGTAAGACTTGTTCAGCTGTTCAAGGACAATGCTGCAGCATGTGGTACTGCAACAAACAGGGCAGTGTGGGGTCATGGACCCTCTGCCATGAGGCCCTGCATTTCTGGCCTTAGCTGGAACAATAGGGCGTTTCCCTGGTGGTTAAACATCTGGCCAGTTCTCTGAATGCCAGAGTGGACAAACTCCGCTGATCACAAGTGGCGTCTTCATCTGAAGGTGGTGCAAGGACTCTTTCAGCGGTGGAGAGAGCCTTGGTTAGATCTGGTCACCTCCGAAGAGAACGCGTAATGTCAGCAGTTTTGCACGTTGGAGTTTCCAGAAGTCTCTCGCTCAGCGGTACTTTTCATCACATGTGGAGCTCAGGCCTCCTGTACGACTTTCCGCCATACCACTCCTGCCCAAAGTGCTCAGGAAGATCAGAAGCAAACAAGCACAAGTAGTTCTTGTGTCTTTGGACTGGTCAGGGAGTGTGGTATACCAAGCTTCTGGCAATGAGCATCGATCCCCCGATCATGCTGCCCCTTCGGGAGGATCTTCTGTCTCAGCAGCAGGGGATCGTTCTCTACCCAAACCTGTCCACTCTCCGCCTCCTTGCTTGGAGATTGAGTGGCGACAGTTAACCGCTTTTGACCTTTCTGCCGAAGTCTGTGAAGTTATCCTGGCAGCCAGGCGTCCCTCCACAAAGTCGGTATACGCCTGCTGATGAAATACATTTTGTAAATATTGTACAGAAAGGTCTATTGACACCTTATCTGCCTCTTTGTCAGATGTTATCCTGTTTATTCTTTCCTTGACCCAGCAGTACTCTGCTCTGGGCACTCTGAAGGGGCTACTTTTCAGACCTATCTGCTTTTCTTGGGCTGCCAGATCAGCCTTCACTTTTTAAATCCCCTCTTGTGCAGAGATTTTTGAAAGCGTTAACCCATTTGTTTCCCTCTTCCCCTTTTGTTATGCCACAGTGGGACCTTAATTTGGTCCTTTTTTGATATTCAAGTTTTATTGATTTTAAAAACAGCAAAATCACAGATAGTAGATATTCGTTTACGTCATCAAAATCCATGTGACCCCAATTCTGCACCCCACGGGGTGTACAACCACAGAAAGAATTAGCGTATCATTTGCTTTCTTCGACAGCGCCCAGCCATTTACCCCATTCCCTCCCATATTTCTTGAGACATCCACGTGCCGGGTATAGAGCTTTCTCTTGTGTCACGCACCAGTCCACTCCCTTGCGCCACTTTCCCAGAGCTGGTGGGTCGGGACAAATCCATGATGTCGCTATGTCACGCTCGGCAACTATCATAGCTGTGTTAAAGGAGGTCTTATCATTCCGGGACCCATCTAGCCCATCTGTTATCCCCAATAATAAATGTCGTGGATCGTGAGGAACTGTCCACTTCCTCTTCAATTTCTCTCCAAAAATTTGCCAGCCGGGGTCAGGTCTAGACCACGTGATAAAAATCTGCTGGGGCCTGGCCGCACCTAGCGTAGGGCGCATCAGAGCGTAAGCCAGCTCGGTGAAGACGTACCGGAGTGAGGTAAGCAGTGTGCAAGTAATATAATTGGATTAGTCTAAGTTTGGCGGAGGCAGTAATTGTTTTGGGCACCATGAGCGCATCGCGCCAGTCCACCTCATTCAGTGGCCCCACCCAATCTGTCCATTGGTCCTTCAGTTTGTCCAACGAGGTGGGAGTGTTGTTGAGTAAGGTGCGGTATATACCGGAGATGCCCCCCCAGCCCAAGTCCCCCAATAAAGTCTGGGCTTCCGTGGGGCTGTATTCCGGGAGGAGAGTGTCGGCAATGATGTGTATGCGAAGGGCGTGTCTTAACTGTAAGTATTTATAACATTGGGAGGGGTGCAGGGAGTAACAGGTGCGCATCTCCTGGAAGGAAAACATGTGGCCCCTAACCCAGACATCCCCAGGCTGTGTTATGCCTATGAGGTCCCAGGTTCTGAACCCCCGTAGACCACTTACTTCCCAGAGCCAAGCCCCTTGCCAGAGGGGGGTGCATTGGGTCAATTTGCCCGCCAAGCCAGGAATAGCGAATGTGTCACGTCTGGCAGCTGGTTTGGGATGGGTCCCCCATACAACATGGCCTGTACTTTAGAAAATCCCAGCTCGTACAACTCCAGCCGGTAGGCCAGGTCAGACCATCCCCCCATGAACCAATCATAGACCACCAGCAAACGTGTGGCTATGAAGTAGAGGTACAGATGCGTCATACCCATGCCCCCGTCAAAAGAAGGGATCCGGCATGTGGAGAGAGCCGGACACGACCTCACGCCGCCCCATAAAAATTTGGTAAGTAAGCCGTCTAACTCCTTAAACCAAATTCTGGGGAAACAGTACGGGGTGTTCTGGAGGACATAGAGGAACCTGGGGAGGATCAACATTTTAAACAAGGCAACCCAGCCTAGAGGTTTCAGGGGCAGTGTCTTCCATTCTGAAGATCTTCTTTGGTCTTTTTAACCAGTGGGGTTACGTTTTGTGACCAGCCCAGTTCCGGGAGCAGGGTAATCCATATTCCCAGGTATTTAAAGGCATTATGCCGGGTCGGAATATTCGACTGCCAATCCTAACAGTCCATTGATAGGAGATGTGGGACCAGTACTGATTTCCCGGGGTTCAGCCGAAGACCTGACACTCGCCCAAACGCCTGCAACAACCGGAGACAGTGCGGCCCCGAAGAAGCAGACTCGGCCAGAAAGAGCAGGATGTCGTCCGCGTGGAGTACGATCTTGTCCGTTTCGGTGTTTGGCCAGTCGCATCCCTTAACACGGACTTCAGCCCGCACTCGGGTCCCCAGGGGTTCCATTGCCAGGGGAAACAACAGGGGCAAAAGGGGACAACCCTGCCGCGTGTCCCTAGCAATGGGAAAGGCCTCGGACAGGACGCCGTTCACCAACACCCGTGCACGCGGCTGCGCATAAAGTACTCTGACCAATGCCCGGAACTGGGGCCTGAATCCCACCTCAGTCTTGGAGATATGCCCACTCCACCGAATCGAAAGCTTTTTCTAAATCTATAAGGAGGAGGGCCAAATAAGGAGTGAGTAAGTGTCGGTAGGCCAGAGCCAGTTGTACCCTCCGAAGACAATGACGGGTCGCGCATGCTGGCATAAAGCCACATTGGTCCGGATGAACCAGCATGGGCAGGTACGGCTTTAGCCGTTGGGCCAGAATGGTGGCATGAAGTTCTGTATTGAGGAGGGATATGGGACGGTAGTCCGCGCAGTGACGGGAGGGAGGATGAGATTTCGGAAGGACCCCAATAGTGGCAATGTCTGTCTCCGGCTGGAAGGAGCCCTGGTCAAGGGCTTCCTGAAAAAGGCCAACCAAGTGGGGTACCAGTGTGTCGCGGTAAGCCGCGTAATATTCTTGGGGAAGACCATCTGGTCCCGGAGTCTTGTCCGGGAACGTGAGCGAAATGGCTTCCTCAATTACTTTCTAGAGATGGGGGGCGGTCTAGGTCTTTCTGGGCTGCCGTCTCCAACCTGGGGAGACTGACGCGGTTCCTTCCGAGGAGACCCCGGAGCGAAGATTCGTGAGTTTGTGCAGCATACAAGCACAGATAGTAGCTAGCAAACGTGTGTGCCATCGCTGAAGGGGCGTGGCATACCAGTCCCTAGTCGTCCACCACTTCCGGAATTATAAGATTCGCCCTGGGAAAAGTGGCCAGCCTGCGCAAACTCATGCCATTTTTGTCTTCCCAGCCATAGAATCTTGCCACAGAGGACCTCCATAGGAGCTTGGCCGCGTCTATAGATAGTTGTCTAATTTCGGACCGGATAAGGGCTAGTTGTCGGCTTTGGGCGGCGGCGTCGTCAAGCAGGGAAAGGGATTGTTCCAAACAAAGTGCTTGCGCTTCTTTCGCAGTGATTTCCCGGTGTTGCTCCTGCCTCTGCTTCTTGAGGTGCCCTTTCGCGAATCCCCAAATGTTTGCCTTCCCAGCCTCCCTTACGGTCCCCGGGGAGGATACGGAGCCCTCGTTGGTGAGGTAGTATTGCTCGAGCTCCTTCCCTACTGTCTTCTTAAATTCTTTGTCTTGGAGGAACCATGCATTCATACTCCACGTTTGGCGGGCTGAGGGAGGAGGAGTCCCTGTACTGAGGAGCACCGGGGAGTGGTCTGAAATTCCCCTGGGTAGGATACGAGTGTCTACAACTGTCGAGCAGTCAGTGGCAGGGAGAAACATCATGTCTATGCGTGCCTGCGTGTGATGGGGTGCGGAGGTGTGAGTGAAATGGGTGGCACGCGGGTGCCACATGCGCCACACATCGCAAAGGCCCAGTGACTCGGACCAAGACCTCAATTGTTTTGCTTGCGTGATGCGGACAGCGGAGGAAGGGCCCGTTGTGTCTAAGGCTGGAATGGAGACTGCGTTGAAATCACCGCTCACAACCGTGGTGCCCAGGGGGAGAGTGGTTAGGAGGGCGGAGGCCTATGCCAGTGTAGGGGTAAGCATAGAGGGAGGCGAATATATAGACATAAGATGGAGAGGGGAGCTGGCTTAAGAGCCACACACCGTCACATATGTGCCTTGAGGGTCGTGGATCACCCGGGACAGATAGACGGGTAAGTTGTATCTCATGAGGATGGCCACCCCTCAGGAACCCCTGGAGAAGCTGGGGTACCACTCTCTGTCGTACCCGTACCAGGCAAGAAAGGGGCAGCAGTTACCCAAGAAATGTTCCTCCAGGAGGAGATGGATGCCAATGTGGAGGCGTTGCGCATAGCCCAGGACAACGGTGTGCTTCAGCATGTCCAGGAGACCTTTAACGTTCCAGGACAGAACATGGAGGGAAAACCTGATTGTGGTGTCATCAGTCACGGCGGGTGGTGTCTGGGGCTAGACCGCGCCGCCCCATTGGGTAGTGTGAGTGCGTTCTGGCGTCGATATGTGTGCGGTTGGTCACGTGCACTGAGAGATAGTGCAATCTTTGCAGATGAGGGATATACCTGTCAGTGGAAGCTGAAATAGCAGAACAAATGAAAGAACAACAACAGGGGAAAAAAACAATCCCAAACCATCCCCTTCCCCCCACCCTACACTTCGAGAACGGAAGCATCTGTCGACCCCCCCATTTAACTAAACCAAACTAAAACGCTTGGATCGGTAGCGTGGAGGACCCCTCCAGAAGAACGGATAACCAGTGCATCGGCATCACAGACTTGGTTGAAGGAAGCGGGCTCCCAGCTGGCCAATTCCTGCTGCTCCGACAGATAGTGGTGGACTGCAGGTGGATCTGGGACCTGGGGGATGGGGAACCAGAGCCACACCCGGTGTTGCACACATTACTTCATATGGGGGCGGGCAGACACCACATCACATGGATCTATAAATCCATCATGGAACTAACACGTGTGCCACTGACACGACTACGGCTCCACTGGGAGGAGGACTTTGGCCGCGACCTCCATGATAGGGAGTGGCTGACAGCCCTAGAACACCACAAAAAAGTGTCCCACAACCAAAGATTAAAAAATGTCCAGTTTAATGTGCTGCACCGCGCTTATCTCACGCCGGCGAAGCTCAAGCTCTTTTACCCATCATCCCACTTTGAATGCCCCCGATGCCACACCCCGGATGCCCCATTAATTCACATGTTTTGGACATGCCCCGTGATACAAGCACTTTGGCCGGCAGTACACGCCACCCTACAGACAGTCACAGGTTTTCATACATGGGAGGTATGCGCTCTAGGCATTTTTAAACGCAATAAACGGAAGAAGGTTGAGACCAAATTTGCCATGCTGGCCGTACTGCTAGCGAAACACAGTGTGGCAATGCACTGGCGCTTGACAGAGGGTCCCCCAATAGCGGCATGGTGGGGGGCAGTAAAGAAATGGGCCGCAGCCGAAGAAGACCTCATCCGCCAGGAGGAAGGTCGCGGCATACGACGGCGTACCATCTCACAAGAGTCGGCGACACTCCTACATGACTTTAAGCAAACACACGCTGATGTTGCAGAGGGGCCACTGGACGCCCGGCTGGCACTTGAACCAAGCGCATAGTAATCTATCCACATGCTTCTTCCCCCCCTGCTACCCCAGCCCCCTAAACGAGCAACCTTCCGAGCCACACAATAGGAAACAGGATAGGGAAAAGGACCCACAGGTAATGAAATTGGCACGGAGCTCCACCATACTTGCCCTGGCCTCATGCGACCCCTAGCACACCCCTCTCCCCCCGACCCCTCATTCCCTGAGTTACGGACCCCCCAGTTCAGTTTGGAACCTGGATTGCAATTTGCTGACACCTCTTGCAGGGGACTATGAACCAGAGGCTATCATTCAGGTCGAAGAAACACGATCATCATATCAATGACCACTTTCGCGCCCCCCTCCCCCCCCCCCTCCCGGTAGCTCCGGTGGCAGGGCTCGGGAGGTGTTTCTCCATAGTTGTCTGCTTAATTACTCGATTAATTGTCCCACTGCTCATCGACAGGTCATGTTCACGTTGTTTATGATTACAATACAACAGCAGTCAAGTATGACGTGTGATAACTGTATGATGTGTATAATGATGAAATCCAATAAAAAGGTTTAACAAAAAAAAAACAGTGCATCGGCATGAAGCAATGTAAATAAACATATAAGTCCATCAGAGTCTGATGACTCCCCCGGTGAAGCGCCGCACCCCAGTGGCGGTCATATGTCCAGAACTGACCACATGGTTACTAAAGAGTGGGAGTGCGCGAAAGGCCCGAGTCCACCTGAGCCTGCGGTAGGGACGATCCCAATAAGTTTTCAGCGGAGCGGCACCTGACGTATGGTGGAGAGCCTGATTGACTGGAAGAATCACGGTAGTCAGGAGCCGCCACACTGAGGGATCTGGATGTCGAAGCATGTGAGTGGCGCCCTTTACGAGACCATGTGCGACTCCGGTGCTGGCGTCCCGGTGATCCCGGCCCCACAGGCTGCGATCCCGTGTGTTCCGATGGATCTTCCCGTCGGGGCGGAGGGGACGTTCCTCTGTCAGCCATGTCCATGCCGCCTGGGGAGAATTGTGTTTTGCCCTGAAAAATGACTCAAAGGCGTGCCGGAAATTGGAGCTGATATTGCAGGTCCAGGGTACGCAGCTTCTTCTTGACCTCCGTGTAGGAGCGCCTAAGGTCTTGGACTTCCCTGGTGTAGTCTTGGAATACCATAATGACGTGGTTTTGGAACCTGAGGGGGCCTTTCGCCCTGGCCGCCCGTAAGATGGAATCACGACCCTTGAAGTTGAGGACTTTTAGGATGATGGGGTGGGGGGGGCACTAGGAGGAGGCTTGGGCGCCAAGGACCTATGGGCCCTTTCCACAACAAACCATGTCGACAGAGCATCTCCCGACATCCAGGACTTAAACCATTCTTCAACGAAAGTGGCCGCTTGTCCCGCTTCCACTCCTTTGGGAAGAGCAACAAGGCAATGGTTTTTGCAACATGCGCGGTTTTCAGCATCTTCGGCACGCCTGTGAAGCTCCCCGGTACGAGTACGAAGTTGGGCCACCTGATCCTTAAGTTGGGAGATGTCGTCCTCGGCCGTGGGGATGCGGGATTCGGCCTCTGTCGATCACGCGGTGGTGTTGCGAACGTCCTGTCTGAGGAGACACGTCTATCTTGATTTCCATAATCTTCCCCTCTACGGACGCCTGAGAGGCACTGCTAGCCTGGAGGATGGTGGCCTTGTGGGGAGGAGGTCCCCCCGCCTCCCCCCAGGAGGCTCCGACTCGGAAAAGGTAAACCAGTCCATTTTGATCTGTGTGGAGGCCGGTGTAGGCTTGGGGCCCCTATCCCGCCCCATGGCCAGGGGCAGGTCACAATGTCACTGTGGTCGCAAGAGACCACGGGGGATGAAAGTTACGTGTGGGGGAGGGGGGTCCAGGGACCCACAGATGTGTGGAAAAGTCCGCAAGCAACTCGAGGGCCTCGCCTGATGGGAGCAATCAGGGGACACCGTCAACTGTAGGGACGCTGCACCAACAGCGTGGGTCACAGATCCTGAGGGGGCCTGGAGGCTCAGTGGACCCCAAGGGCACAACCCCGGGCCCCTGTCCAGAACCGGGTGTCTCCGGTTTCCTCCCCGGGGCCCCCTGAGTTACCAGTCGGCCCGGAAGGTTCCTGGTCAACAAACAGCAAGAGGACGCCAGCCCCGTTGAGACAGCAGACTGCTTTCAAACCTCACGGATCAGGTGAGAGGAGAGCCACTGCAACATATTTGGCCGCCTCAACCCTGGGGCAGTCTCAGACTGGGAGGGAGTTCCACGCGCCTCGCCCCACTCACGCTGCTGCCCGACATGGCAGCCGATTGCCTGCCCCACACGTAGGAGGACGGAGACACCTTCAGGCCTGCTAGGAGTCCAGCCCAAAGAGGTAGGCCGCAGAGAAAGGAAAGGCCCAGGCCCTCCCTTGCAACAGGCCTCATTCCAGTCCTCGTAGCCCCCAGATCAACACACAGCGGTGGCGGGGTGCCAAACGCTGCACCACGCCAGGCTGGGGGGGCAAGTGATGTCACACACACTGCTGCCCGGTCAGACAGCCGGTCCCCATCCCACCTACCGGAGGATAGGGGCTGCTTGTAGTCCCGGCAGGTTGATCACAGGCGCAGCAAGCCTACAGGCCCAGCCTCACCCCCACAGCAAGCCGCGTCGTATGCTCCCCCGCTCTTCACACAATGGGAGCGGCGGGAATCGCCAGGACCCACCAAGTCCAGACGCAGCCACCTCACAGCGAGTTGCTTTTGCTGAGCCCACAGCTCCAGGCCCAGAGGGGGAGGGGGGGGCATGCGTCCCATGGGCACTCTACTGCCCGGGCTGACAGCCGGTCCCCACCGCACCCCGGGGTCTAATAGTGCCCTCAGTCCCGGCTAGAGTTCCGTTCATCACGCCAGGCCAACCGTGGAGATGCGGGTCAGAGCTGGCAGCGGGGTAGGGCAAAGGGAGCACTTCGCCAGAACCGGGAAAGGGAGGTTGGAAAGAGCTGTCACCCCCCCTGCTGCTCGAGCCGACAGCCGGTCCGGCCCCACTCACCGCAGGAGTACGTAGGCACCCCGCACCACACGCCAGCCGAGATGCCGGACAGTAACCCAGGGGTGCAGGATATGCGGCTCGCTGACGCCACCACCAGCCTGCAGGCAGCCGGACTCTCTGAGCTCCTCAGGGTCAGCTCCGCTCACCTGACACCGGCACTCCGACCAAGTTCAGGGCACCAGCGGCATCCCGACCGCCACCGCCTACAGGGCTCCCACCCGTTTTAGCACACACAGGGCCCCGCTGCAGGATGAGCAGGTCCCCGCCGCACCCACGGGCTCCGCACCGGAATGCCGGACCCAGGAGGACTATGCCACCGTGTCAGGGGCCCCCCACTTGCAGGTAAGACTCTCGTATGGTTGCTGATACAGGCCGGATTCGAGGCGGTTGATGGAGGGGTCCGGAGCACTCTTAGAGTGCGACCGCCATCTTGACGCATCAGGTCACGCCCCCCTTACTTTGGTCCTTACCTTTTTCATTTGTGCACAATTGCCCTCTATGGCTGCTCCCTATTAAAACAGCTTTTTTTGTTGCGATCACCTCTGCCAGGCACTGTAATCACAGCCTCCTTACCTCACTGTCTTTCAGGACAAAGTAGTTATACAGACTAGGGCATCTTTCCTGCCTAAGGTGGTGACACCCTTCCATCTGGGACAGTCTGTCTGCCCTCTTTCTATGCACCTCCGCATCCTTCTAAGGAAGAGGAGCGTCTCCACTGTCTGAACCCAAAAAGAGCATTTTCCTTCTACTTTGATCGCACCAAAGAATTCCAGGTGGATGACCAACTCTTTATAGGGCACGTGGGAGCATAGAAGGGGATTGCTGTCCAAAAGAGGTCCATATCATGCTGGGTTATCCTCTGTATCAATATATGTAATGCCTTAGCAAAGAAATAGCCTCCTGAAGGCCTTAAGGGCCCATTCCACCTGGGCGAAGGCAGCCACCAGAGCCCTCCAACTAGGTGTTCCTATTGCTGATATCTGCCAAGTGGCACGTGGGCATCTTTGCACACGTTCGCCGCACACTGTTGCCTGGATTCTCAGGTTTGCAGGGAGCGCCTGTGTGGCCGCTCTGTCTTACAGGACTTTCTGGTTTAAAGTTTTTCGGCAGTCCCACCGCCGGGGAAGGTTTGCTTGGGTATCTGTTCAAAGGTAAGGAATCTGCGGCTAATTGTCTTTATTAGATGGACTAGTTACTTACCTTCTGTAATGCCTTATCTGATAGAGACATGATCTAGCTGCAGGTTTCTTACTGACTCACCCATTCTCCCTGCACTGCGGAATTGCTTTTGTAGTGCCATTGTTGTTCCCTTTTAGGGCACTAGTTGCTTTTTTAACACACCATGTTCAGTCACTTCATGGCTCCGGGCTTCTGGCGTGGAAAGTCCTCAAAAGAACTGACTTCAACACGCCAGATAGTTGGCTATATGGACAACGCGGATGTCACGACAATGAAGAACGCGACACCGATGTCACGCGGAGTTGGCCAACGCCATCTACCTATCTTCTGGATCCAGCCTGAGGTCTGGAAGTTCAAAGGTAAGGAATCTGCGGATAGATCATTTCTCTACTAGATAGGGCATTACCAAAGGTAAGTAACTTTCCGACAAGGCCAGTGGGGGGAGAGAGACAGCCTCCTCCCACCCTGACGCTGCCTTACGTCACGTGCACATTACAGCAAAGTTCAGAGGTCCCTTCATGTCTTTAAGCCAATCCTGAGGGTGCTCCTGCCGTTGCAGCTTCGCCAAGATTGGCTGGGACAGGGAACCTCAATGCTCATTACTGAGACCAAGGGCTTGGCTTTGAGTCGCGCTCAGTAATGTGCACCCGGTCGAGACTGTGAGAGAAGCCTAGTGCGCATTTCAGGCTGGTCAGAGAAAGGCAGCCATCCACCCTGGCATGCGCACTTAAATGCACTGGCTTCTGTAAGGGGCATGTCTGACTGGAAAATGACAATATTGTTTCAGGTGCAAGTCCCACCCTCTCAGGACTGCACTGGCTGGACACGCCTCAGGCGTGCGGCCTTCAAACACTTCAGTTACAGACTGCAACCGCTCGCAGCTTAAGCGGAAAAATATTTGTAATGATGACTGTATACTGCTAATTTAGTACATTTAATTAGGGTGTGAAGGGGCCAAATATGAGTGGGGCAATGCCCCAGCCCATCAACTGAGACATCATCCCTGGCAGCGGTTGCGTAGAATGTGAAAACATATTTTCTCTCTTCTATCTAACCTTCCATATAACCATCAACTCCTTTCAAAATCATTCAAATGTGACCCTTACACACATTGGTCCCAGTATTAATTACTCCCATCGTCCTCCTGTATTTCAAGATGCACATTTCCTTTTCTTATGAGGGATACCTGCCAGATAGTTGTCGAGTTCGACCATGCAGCATCACACCCAGCATAGGCAAGTAGTCTTAGGTGCTAACGTCAAAATAGTTCCTACTTTAACCTTTCCACCCTGGCATGACCTCTTCCAATGTTATCTTATACTTCACAAAGTGATAAAGTGGCTGGAAATATTCGTTTAATTTTAATTTTGCACATTTATCAATATATTTATGTAGCTTCTTTAATATGTTTTGCTTATGTTGTGGTGTGCTGTGTCTTAAACTATTATGCAATAAAAGAGTGGTCTGTATGGGTATGGGTAGTTGGCCCCAAGGACATCCTTGTGGACCAACTACCCCTCCTCTTAACTCCAGTAAGTCCCACACAGCAGGATTGCTGTGTTCTGATAGCAGGGCATGTCCCCTTTCTCCACCAGTCTGCAAACGCCTCCTGGCGCGCTCTTGGTTGGGGGATGAAGTCCCCTTAGCTGTTGGGGATTCTTAGGGGTCAACTAGCCTACCTGTTGCCTCCAGTAAGTCCCAGACAGTGGAATTGCTGAGAGAGGGTCGCAGGCCCCATCCCCTTTCTCCACCACTCTGCTAATGTGCATCCTGGCACACTCTTGGTTGGGGGATGAAGTCCCCTTGCCTCTTGAGGGTCCATGAGGGCCAGATAGCCTTCCTGTTACCACTTGTAAGCCCCACACAGCTGAATTGATGAGAGGTGGTCAGAGGCCACGCCCCCTTTCTCCTCCACCCCAACATACATATCCACAGGTAGGTGGCGGTCTGGCATGGTTATCGGGTACAGTTTTGAAAATATCTGCAAAACAGGGCTCCAAAGATAACAGGTGTTCTATGTTTCCCAAAGCAACAGCATGCATTCCCCGCATCTCTATTTATAATTGACCTTGGGACCTGGCCCACACGGGGTCTTAAAGGAAACAAAGCTCTGAAGGCCGCACTTTGGTTTTCTTTTAATTTTTGGCAGAATTCCCAGATCCAACGCGAATCTCGCAGAATTTTTAATTTTTTTTTAATGCTTTTTTTGGCCCTAGAGGTTCCTGGGGGACCCCCTGAGCAGGCAGACCCCCTATGGGTTAGGTTGTTTCTACCCTAACCCCTTTTTTATTTTTTTAACCTTTTTTCCTGTGACCTGGTTCAACTGAGTCACAAGATGGCTGCCAATACTGCCTGGTTTGAAGTGTTGGCAGCCAATCAGATTGCAGGCACGAGATTGTGAGGGATCGCGGAGCCTCCGCGGCCATATTTGTATATCTTAGCAATCTGAGAAAAGCTGGCAGGGTAGAAACACCCTGAACCCCCTAGGCCTGTACAGGTTGTCCTACAGGGACTCCCAGGGCCCCAAAAATGTACTGTTTTTGAAAATGTTTGACGGGAGTCGCGTTAGATCCTCGAATACTGCAGCTTTTTTTTTTTAATGGAAGCGCGGCATTAAGCCTCCTAGTGGACCAGGTCCCATGGGCAATAAATAATAGGGGGGGCTGCGCAGGCCCCGTGTAGCCCCGGGGACCACCACCTCAATGGGGCTGAATCACAGAAATGCTGGGGCTCGCAGCCCTCCCGCAGCACAGGAGACCTCAACAGGGAGATATGTAAAATAAAATGTGTGGGGGGCCTCTAGCCCCCCCACACAGACCCCGGGACTGCCACCTTTCTGGGGCTAAAATCTTGGCGTGCGGGGGATCACTGGGCTCCTCCGCAGCCCCTGGAACCATCACCTCACTGGGGCTATTTTTAAGATGGGAGGGGGGCTATGCGGCTCCCCTCCTGGAGCCGTAAATGGCCCTGGGGACCGGCACACCCCAGGGCTGGCTCCAGCAATGTCCTGAGGTGCCCACCCCCAAGACATTGCAATTTGCTGTGGGATGGTGGCAGGATGGTGGGGAAAAAATCTGGTCAGGCCCCCGAGGCCGAAAAGGGTCAAGGGAAGAGGGGCCACGCAGTCCTCCCTTCCTTAAAAGACAAAAAGAATCAAAAGCTGGCAACTCACCAGAGGCCCCGCCCCCTTTCTCCACTAGTCTGGCATGTTCTTGGTTGGTGAATGAAGTCTCCTTCGCTACTGAAGGTCCTTAGGGGCCAACTAGCCCACCTGTTACCTCCAATAATCCCCCCACACAGTGGGATTGCCGAGAGGTGGTCGAAGCCCACGCCCCTTTTTCTACCGCTCTACAAACACGCCCTCGGTGCACTGCTGGTGGGGCGATGAGGTCCCCTTGCTTCCTGAGGGCCTCAGGACTAAAGTGGACTTCATCCCCTAAGCTGCAGTGCGCCAGGAGGTGCATGTATAGAGTGGGGGAGAAAGGGGCGTGGCCTCTGACCACCTCTCAGAAACTCAAGCTGCGTGGGGCTTACTGGAGCTAATAGGAGGGCTACTTGGCCCCCAGGGACCCCTCAAGAGCCAAGGGGACTTCATCCCCCAAATAGGAGTGTGCCAGGAGGCGCGTTTGCAGAGTGGAGGAGAAAGAGGGCGTGGCCACCGAAAACCTCTGCGTAAACCCACTCTGTGGGACTTGTTGGCGGTAACTGGTAGTTGGCCCCCATGGAACCTCAATAGCCGAGGGGACTTTATCCCCTTACTAGTAGTGCGTCAGGAGGTGCTCTTTGAGAGTGGTGGAGAAAGGAATGTGACCTGCTATCAGATCTTAGCAATCCTGCTGTATAGGACTTACTGAAGATAATAGATGGGGTAGTTGACCCCCAAAAACGTCCTTGGTCAGTGACATTACTGATGACATCAGGGATGACATCATCCAGGGACTGTGAGTGTTTTTAAAAAGTTTGAGTGTTAAATATATATACCAAGGTGTATTGGTGAATCAGTAGGTGACTGTATGGATGACTAGGTGGGTGCGTGTCTGATTGTATAAGTCAGTGTTTAGGTGTCTCAGTGAATGTATGGATGAGTGACTGTGTGAATGTGTGTATCAGTCTGTCAGTTGATGTCTAAGTGGGTGTATGAGTGTTTTAGTGGGTATGTGAATGGCTATATTGGTTATTGACTAGTTGTCTGATTACCTCAATTGTTGTCTGAGTGTTTGTGGGTGAGGAGCTGTGTGACTGCCTGAATGGATGAGTGAGTGGATGAGTCAGTGCCTGTATGGGATAGTGAGTGTGTGTGTGAGAACCTGTATGGCTGAGTGAGTGTCTAAATGGCTGTGTTAGTGATTAAGTGCTTATGTCAGTATGGGTGAGTAACTGGGTCTGTGAAAGGCATTATAGGTGAGTAACTGGGTATATGAGTGACTGTATGCGTGAGTGAATGAATGTGAAAGCAGGTATATGGATGAGTGCATGCTTCTGTCAGTGACTATAGGTGAGTCACTACTTGTTATTGTTGGTATGAGGAAGTAAGTGGGTGAGTGTGTGTGGAACTGTTCGGGTGAGTAAGTGGCTGTGTGATTGACCGTATGGATGAGTGTCTAGGTGTGTGAGTAGTTCTATGGGTGACTCACTCAGTGTGTGAATATTTGTATGGGTGTAAGAGTGGATACGTAAATGGCTGTATTAGTGAGTCAGTGGGTGTATGAGTGGTTGTATGGGTGAGCAAGTGGATTATTGTTTATATCTATGAATTAGAGAATGGGTGTTTAAGTTCTGGCATGGCTCTGTGAATGGGTTTGTGAATGGTTGTATGGGAGTGGCAGTGGGTGTATAAAGGTTTATATAGGAGTGTGAGTGGGTGCGTCAGAAATGCCGTGGATGATGTCATCACTGTTGTCATGAGTGATGTTACTGACCATGTCATGAGTTATGTAATATGTGAGGTTATAAGCAGTGCATTGCAGGAGTGCAAGTTAAAGTTAACAAAGTTAACTATATGGCTGAATTTCTCTGGTTTTGTATGAGTAAAATCTGACCCTAACTTCAACATCCGTGTAAACTTAGTTTTTTAGTGAGTTTATACTTTAAAAAAAATTCTATTTGTTAACAGACCCACTTGATACGACAGAGCCCACAGGCGCACAGATCCTGGCGGCTATCGAGTAGTCCAGGCTCACACTGGAAAACAAAATTGACACCCTGGACCTGCACACGGTCAAAGGCCCTTCACTGACAATTGAACGAGAGGTGTATCAGCTGAACAGTGAAGTGGCTGAGCTGCAAACAATGACATGCACTGCTGCAGATCAATCCTCGCTCCTGGAAGATAAGCTTGAGGTTCTCAAGCATCAGTCCAGAGGAGCAAACTCCTCTTCGTCAGATCCCTATAGTGAGCGGAGGGGACACATGTGGTATTGCGACCAATGGGCTTTTCACAGGTGTTTGTGATAGAGAGAGCGCCCAGGGCGCTGGCTCTGATGCCACCCCAGGTAGACCTGCTGTGAGCACTCATTGTGAAAATCCAAAATTACAGCGACTAGGATGTGATCCTGCGAACAGTGCGCATTATTGGAGACCCGCGATATGAAAACAGCACTATCTGCAGCTTTCCTGGCTATACTCAAAAAGAGCAGCAGGAGCACAAGACATTTCACCAGTAAAACAAAAACTGAAATCCATGAACCTCAAGTATATGCTACTTTTCCAAGCCACTCTTAAAATCCTGCAGGAAGGCAAATCACACTTCTTTGCTTCCCTGGAGGATGTGTGGGAGTGGCTGCATTAGACAGCAGAACAGGGGCAGTGTCAACTACTGGGAAGGCAGGCCGCCATCAAGGGAGTACCTCATCTTATTGTGGACTGAGAGGAATACTGCTACCCCGACATAGTGCCCGGTGGTCTGTGCGGACGTCAGGCAGGAAATAGTGAATACAAGTTGAGCACCTGGTACAAGTCCTACATTTAGGGTGCATCCCCCCTGATGAGATGCAGACCTGTTTGGGGAAACCTTGTGAGCTTCTGATCCAGCGGCCTATAGGAAATATGTCATAAGCAACGCTACCCAACTTCACAATACTCACCAAAATTTATTCATAAGCCCATAAACTAACATGACATATTTTGACCAACTGAATCATGTGACCTAATTAACCTATTCACAAAATATATACATTTATATACAACTGCAGTAAAACGAATTCATCACACCTTAACAAACCCTATGATTAATTAAGCCACTGTGGCGAAAAGATCTGCTATTAGTAACCTAAACTCATGAAAAAACAAGGCCAGCTTGATTTTCAAAGAATGTTTTTATTAACTAATATTTAGAAAGTGCATTAGAATTTTTTATTAAAGCATTTTTATTAAAGTCTTTGCAAAATGGTAATGACAGTTTCAAGTAAATTTAAAAGCATAATTCGTATAGAAAATAGTAGTTTGGCATCATTGAAATTCTAAGTTCCTGACTACTCTTGCTATATAAAAGGATAAAGGGTAAAAAATCTTTAGGGCCTAAAGAGTCTCTTACGTGCTCCAAGAGAAGTCCGTCAGCACAACACTCCCATCTAAAGGTCAGCAAGAAGCAGCAGCTCTCTTTCCCGGGGAAAGAGTTTTTATACCTTTCTACGCTAAACTAATCTAAGAAAACTTATATTTTTCTGCTCAAGTCGAAGTCTGATTGGCTGTGAAGTGACAGGCCATCATGTCATTGCAATTTTCAGAACCTTAGTTCCGTCTCTTTCTTAGAGTCCATTGTCCTTCGCTTTTCGAATTGTGAGGCTTCCTCCAGTTTGCAACATTATAATAGCAGGGTTCATAACTTCCTCAGCTTGTCATACTCCTCTGCCGGTTCCTGGCCTTAGCCTTGCTTGACTAAAGAACAGTCAGCTCATCACGTTTCATTTTTCATCACGTCAATAAGTTTGGCAGAGAATTCGACCACATTTGGACTCTTGCCTTCTTCGAGCAGAATTTTTGCCAACCGCGAAAACACTAGGCCTCAAAAACGCCTTCACGTTAACTAGTGTATAAACAAACATAAAAGAATAATTAATGCAAGAAATAAAATTCGTTCTTTTACCCACCCAGCATTGCTAATAATTAACCCATTTAGTCTATATTACGTAGCAGAAGCAAACAAATAAAGCAGCATTTATATCTACCATTCTTCACTTAGTCCAGCAGGATTCTCCGCATACCTGTATAAAATTAAAAGACACCACATAGACAAAAGCATACATAAAATAGGCACATGCCATTAATTAAATAGCCGCAATTAATAAGACAAATAGACAAACAAACAAGGTTAGTTATTTAGTTTTCAAAAACGTACTTGCTGCAACATAGAGCACATAATGTCGTACCCAAATGTTCGTGTATGCAACTTTATTCTAGGTTGAATTAGAAAACACACAACACACATCATCATTAATATTATTATTTATTTATGGAAGTGTAACTTCACGAGCTGAAATGAATGCATTTCTGAAACTCGCTCCATCAACTCCCTCATCTGGTGATTTCCAAATCACCACACCACACCCAAAATTTAGCAAATTTTATTTAGGATGAACATGATTTGATTTCACTGTGTTAGTATTTCTAAAGATTTGTTTCAGCAGTTTCTTTGCAACTATCATATTGAGCTCTACGAAACTCCTCCAGCTCTACCTCCCTCTCCTGTTCCTTTCTGATTTTGTAAATTCTTCTCTTTTCCTTCATGTACTTTTTCCTCTTATGTAACATGCAACTGATCTTCAAGAAGATTATCACAAAAATTATTACAAACAAAGGTGTTAGAATCTTGCCAAGAACTGAACCACCAATTTATTGAAACCAGGTTTTGATAGCCTGAAATCTTTTGGAAAGACGTTCTGAAAAATCAACCTCTTCTAATGGGACTATTTCCGAATGCATCTCTGTGATGTTCTTAATGTACATTTCAATGTTTCTGCTTTCGTCTGGGATATATTTACAGCAATGCTGAACATGTAAAATGCCACAGACTCCTCCCTCTTTTGCTAGGAGTATGTCTAGGGCAAGACGGTTTTGCATTACCATCGATCTAATTGCAATGACCTCGGTATCCACTAATTGGAAACCACCAGCTGTGTCAGTTGATAATCTGTCAACTATTGTGGACAATTTTCTGATTCTACCTGCATTCAGGGTAATACCTACTAAAGGTATCACTGCCTCAAAAATGTCTCCCAAAATTTCTGAGACACTTTCTCTTTTGTACCTGTTTACATGATTACTGATTTCAAATGAGCCTTCCGCATTTCTGTCAACATGAAATATCTTTAGAAACACAAGACCAACAAAACACGTCCCATACCAATGGTCCGGGAGGTTATAATAGGCTTTGTCTCCGCAGATAAAATAAATTCCAGGGAAAATTGGGTCTTTACCACCTTTGAATCCCCAACCCCCCATGATTTGATAAGTGTCCTCACAATTGCTAGCACCCACAAAATAATTGTCAAAAATTGTATTATCTCTTCTAATGCAAAGCTTGCCACTAATTGGTTTGTCTATGTGAATTGCAACATTATCAAAAGATTTGCCATTTAACTTTTCATCCTCCTTCTGCCAGAACTTGGATTTGGTCTGTTTGACCATCTCATTTCTTTTATAGATTGCCCTTCTCTCCTCAACAAGATTCAGGAAAGACTTTTCCTCAGTTCTCAATTTGCAGGTTAAATTATTTCTATAAGCATACTCATAAGTGAGTTCATTAGTGACTAAAAAGAATTCCCTCATCTGTTTAGCTTGTTTGTGTTTATTTAAAGCCTTCTCAATTTTCAGATTAGCAAAAATCTCGTCATAGTTAGAATATTAATATTCTAAACGACTAGTCTGATAAAATAAGCTTGCTATCACACTGCAGGTCATGCCATAAGTAAGAGGAAGCATATTGTATGTCACTCCCTCTGAAACAGAAGCAGGCAACTTTACACAAATGTAACAATCTTTGACACCCATAACCTTAACATACTCTCCCAAAAGCCTTGAAAATGTATTGCTAGAAAAATCACTAACAGACCTATCTTGATGAGCCTCTGGTCTGTGATCGATAACTTTGTTAGCTTTGTTTGTTGCACTATGTTTGTCTTGACTAACTGAAGCTTTGCTTGTCATATTGACTTTGTACATTTCCTTATCGATCCCGAAAGGAAAGATGACAGCTAAAACTAACCAGAGCAGAATTAATATGAGCATACACATCAGAGTCATCTTACAGCAATTTCTAAAAATGGAACATTTCGAGGTACTACGCTTCAAAACAACAGGCATTTTCCACAAGCCTTGTCTCAGAAAAAGAAAAAAAAATGTTAAATATGTCTAAATGTAAAACCTAAAATTTTAAACACCCCCATTTTTTTTTAACCCTCTAACAACTTTTCTTCGACCTTGCGTCACAAGTTATTCTCCAGCTAAACACAATTTCTTCGACCTTGTGTCACCTAACACAATTTCTTCAGCCTTATGCCAAAAACAGAAACCTAAATTTTAACAAATTAGTCCTTCAATCATTGTCACTGTAGTCCTCAACTTCTTCCTGACTGCTACTATGTATCTCAACTACAGGCGGAATAATTATATAAGCCCACTCAGGAGACGTATACTTTTGATTCGGCCATAAAACTCTTTTTGTTTTTCTAGAGACAACCTCTATTTTCTTTCCTACCTCTGCCTTCTTTTCAGGGTCCCCCTGACTAGTAATCTCATTCACCTGTTCTTGTGATCTGTTTATCAATCTATATCTCAGCCCACCATTTTCACCTGGCCAGATATCACCTTTTCTTAGAATTTTCTTCTTTGGCTCAGTCACATTCGATTCCGTTCTCCAAGATCTCTTTCTCAATCTGCCTATTTGAGAATCTTCATCACTTTCTCCAGAATCACTGTCAGAAACTTCAATTCTTGACTCAGGTATTTCTTTACTCGGCAGCTTCACTCCGTTAGGAACATTACTTCCCCCACTGGTACTCGGCAATTCGTCTTCTTCAATTACCTTCAACTTCCCAGCTTCAGATTTCTTGTTCCTGCTTCCAGAGCTTCTTTTCTGCTTTTCGATACTCTCCTGGTCCTGTTTCTGAACCTGATCAGACTCTTCTGCCTCTTCCGCTTCTCTTTCAGATTCCTCTGCTATTTCTCTTTCTAGCAGATCTTCATCATCTTCAGAGTCTACAACAAGAGTTTTCAGGTGTAGGTATAGGGATAGTATGACTGGATGAATCCACCTTTTTATGCCTCTACACTTTACTGCATTTGTTGTCACAAGTATCACCTGTCTCGGTTTCTGCCACTTCGGCACCAGACAGTTTCTTCTTCGGTGAACTTTTGTTCTCACCCAATCTCCAGGTCTCAGATCATGCGTTTGCACTTTGTCTCTTGACTGTACTTCAGTTCCCACCTGATTAGATACAGAAGTCACGACGTCAGACAGCTTCTTACAGTATTCCAAAATTGCACTGTCATTAATGCTTAACAGTTTTCCCACTGGTATAAATGCTTGTCTCATGACTCTGCCCATGAGGATATCATGTGGACTTAAACCTGTCTTTTTATCTGGTGTACTTCTTAGGGTCATAAAAACAAGTGGAAGAGCATCTGTCCACTTTATACCTGTAGCTAAACACATTTTCCCTATTCTGTTCTTGATCGTTCCATTTATTTGCTCTACAACTCCAGATGCCTCTGGTCTGTATGCACAGTGCAACTTCTGCTCAATGTGTAAGGCTTCACAAATTAATTTCAACAGTCTGTTATCAAAATGACCTCCTCTATCACTCTCTATAGTCACAGGAAATCCGTATCTTGGTATAATCTCTCTCAAAAGCAACTTTGCTACAGTAATTGAATCACTGTGACATGTGGGGAATGCTTCTACCCATCTTGAAAACAAACAAACAATCACCAACACATATTGTAGCCTGTTGTGTTTGGGCATTTCAATGAAATCCATCTGTAACCTGGTGAAAGGACCACCCTCCCGTCCTATGGTTCCCGTTCCCACAACCGTCTTTCTGTTTGGGTTCATTTGTTGACAGATCAAACACCTTTGGCAAAGTGATTCTGCAATTGTTCTGAATTTGGTATTAAACCAAGTTTCTTTGAAAAGCCTAATCATTGAATCTCTTCCAATATGACCTGGGCCATGGTACATTCTGGCCATGTCAGCAATCATGCAATTTGGTAAAACTACCCTGCCATCTTTGTAAGTCCAAACTCCATCCTCATCTCGCTGTCTACATTCTGCTTTCAACCATGTGTTTTTCTCCTCATCATCAGCTTCATCTTGCAAATCTTTGACTTCCTGCCACGTCTCTACTACTGATGTTAGCATTAGTGAATTCAAAGCATATTCATCATTCTTCTCCCGATTCAGTGCAAAATTGTTTCTTGCACAATATTTTGCAATTTCATCTGCATAAGCATTTCCTTTGGTGATAAAATCTTCACCTTTCTGATGAGCAGCACATTTTACTACTGCAATTTCCTCTGGCAATTGTATGCCATCAATTAATCTTTTGATAAATTTTGCGTTTCTGATTTGGTGAACCTGCTGATGTCATATAGCCTCTCTGAGACCAGAGTTGTCCTTAATACTGCACAACTCCATACCCATATTGGCTATAAGTTATTATCGTTATTATCGTTATTCTCAAACCTTTTGCTCTTTCACATGCACGAATCAAAGCAATCAACTCAGCCACTTGTGCTGAACGAATTCCTTCAAGACATGATGCTTCCACAACATCTGCAACTGTGCAGACTGAGTAAGCTGCTCTTAAAACGCCTCCTTCTGTTCTCAGGCAGGAACCATCTACAAAGTAGACATGATCTGAAAGAGGCAAAGGTACATTTTTAATGTCCTGCCTTGGCTTGGTACAGTATTCCAGAACATCCAAGCACTCATGATCCACATCATTTTCATCTCCAATTACAGTTATCATTCCATCAAGGATTTAGATTCACACATCTTGCTATCGAAACATTATCTGATCCCAGAATAATTTTTTCGTATTTTGTGAGTCTATTGCTTGTTAAATGTTGCGTTTTGCTCCTTGTAAGGAGAATCTCAACTGAATGGGGAACATAGACTTTTACAGGAAATCCCATTATGATTCCTTCACTTTGCTCAAGACTCACACTAGTTGCTGCAACTGCTTTTAAGCAACCTGGTAATGCCTTTGCAACTGGATCAAGTACTGCTGAGAAATAGGCAATAGGTTTTCTCAAATTTCCATGTCTCTGTATTAACACAGACAATGCACATCCTTCCCTTTCACTGCAGTACAGCTCAAAATCTTTCTCATAGTCTGGCATGCCCAGAGCTGGAGCTTCACACAAGCTTCTTTTTAACTTTTCAAAAGCCTCCAACTCAGTTTCAGTAAGGACAATTGGATCTTTTATATCTGATTTTGTCAATCTCTGCAGTGGTTTCGCAATTACTGAAAATCCACTAATCCATTGACGACAGTAACCAACCATTCCTAGAAACATTCTGACTTGTCTTTGTGTTTTTGGAGGTTGCATTCCCTGAATCATTTTAATTCTCTCAATTGTCACCTGTCTGATTCCTTTTGCAATTCTATGACCAAGATATTTTACTTCCTGTTTACAAAACTGCAATTTTGCAGGAGACACTTTATGTCCCTCATCTGCCAAATGATTCAAAAGAGTATGAATGAATGAATGAATGAAATGATCTTTATTCGGATTATAATAAATCCATAAAAGTACATACAGAATGAAACATTTTAAAAATGCATTAACAAACATATAAAAAAGTTAAAAACAACCCAATTGGGCATAAGCAGCATGTTGCATAAAGTGCATGATACAGAAAATATAAAACATTACACAATTAGAAGATGCATCATGGATTTCTGTTTAGCCGATGCCAATAGTCATTGATTCCGTACATATAATTAGTCATCTATACTGGTTGTATTTTAGATTTAAAGTGCATTATACGTACATAGACCAATTATGCATGTTCCATACTTGCCCTCGATTTCACACAGGCTTTTATGAAGCAGCTTATATTGTATATAACATCATCAGTTGGTAACATTTGCAAAAATTTAAATGCCAGTTTAAAGTCTCTCAAATTGTATTTTCTAAATATCGGCATTAAATAGTGATGGATATACAGTTTATAGTGGCCACAGAAAATAAAGTAATGCAATAAACTTTGTTTCCCTCCGGCAGAACAAAGACAATCAAGTTCTTCTAAATTCTTATTATAGCCAAGTGGAAAACTCAATAAATTTACAATACTACCATCTCGGAACCTAAATAGAAGGCTCCGGTTCCATCTTCCTATTGGTTTCGACAAATATCTACAGGGGTTGTAAGGTTTATTTAAATTATCATTTCCTGTCTCAGTTAGTGGAAGATATTTAATAATAGCAGGTTTCATTAGCACAGTTCTCATACGTTCCTCTTTATATATTTCAAACAGTGCCCGTTTAACAATATTCTTATGAGCAGGGACAATGGTATTTGGAGAGCTAAACAAAGAGCCGAGTCCCACGCTCAACAGGCTGGTATTGACTGCATTTAGCCAGGGTATGAGATGGGATCGTTCATGTAATAGACAATCTGTGATTATACTATGGGTCAAGGAAGCCGCTGGATTTGTCCATAATTTTATCCAAAAAAGCGTAGGCCTTGACCTAATGAAATCAGCTATATATGGCAACATAAGTTCTTGGTGACAAATGAAAGTTGGCGCACATGAGGTGCCACCCAGCACCTTCCTGCAGAATCTATTTTCCTCCAACTGCAAAGGCAGACTGTTGCAGTAGCCCCACACTTCTGCTCCATATGTCCCAGATGGCTGACATTGGGTACGGTAGATGTTTAACAGGGGCGTAATCACATCAGCCGTTCTTGGTTGACGAAGGGACAAGATTGAGTTAATGGATTTACCAATCTTATTTCTTGCGTGGGCAGTGTGATGCTGCCATGAACCAGTATTGGAGAATAATAACCCTAAATAGGGGAAAGTGCTGGTGCATTTTAATTCATTATCACCACTTTTAATTGAAAGAATATTATATCTTTTTGGTCCACAGTTCATGATAAACGATTTTTTAAAATTGGTATTTAAACCTAAATCTGACATAAAAACAACAAACCCTGTAATTAATGAACGCAAAGCATTAGGAGTACGCCCCATTAATACTGCGTCATCCGCATAAAGTAAGGTAGTAATGGGGGAGTAATGGGGGAGCCATTAATAATTGGAACGTCCTTGGAATTCTTACACAGGGCAGGGCTCAAACCATTAATATATAAAATGAAAAGCAAAGGGGCGAGTACGCAGCCCTGTCGGACGCCTCTTCTGATAAAAATATCATCAGATAGTTCACCATCGCAATTACTGAAAATCCACTAATCCATTGACGACAGTAACCAACCATTCCTAGAAACATTCTGACTTGTCTTTGTGTTTTTGGAGGTTGCATTCCCTGAATCATTTTAATTCTCTCAATTGTCACCTGTCTGATTCCTTTTGCAATTCTATGACCAAGATATTTTACTTCCTGTTTACAAAACTGCAATTTTGCAGGAGACACTTTATGTCCCTCATCTGCCAAATGATTCAAAAGAGTAATTGTATCTGTAACACAGTTTTCTCTTGTTTTTGCTGCCACTAAAAGTTCGTCAATATATTGAACCAAAGTTGATCGACTTGGTAAATCTAGATCTTCCAAGGATTTCTTTAACAACTCATTAAAGATAGAAGGACTCTCTGTATACCCTTGAGGAATTCTACACCATGCGAGGGTCCTACTCTGGAACCTAAACGCAAAGATTTCCTGGCTTTCTGGATGCAATGGAACAGTAAAGAACACATTGCAAAGATCAATGACAGTATACCATTCTGCATCATGTGGAATCTGGTAAAGAATGACTGCAGGGTTTGAGACAACAAGGAACAACAATTTGGTTAACCTTTCTCAAATCCTGAACAATCCTATACGTTCCATTTGGCTTTTTGATCCCCATAATCGGTGAGTTACAAGGACTGCTCTCAATTTCTTTCGAATCACCCTGCTTAATGAATTTTTCAATCACAGGAATAACACCCTCAATTGTTTCAGCTTTCATTTTGTACTGTGAAATGTTTGAAAAATCTATTCCCTGCTTCACTGTAATCCTGACTGGATCAACATGTTTCATCAGACCCATTTCATTTCCTGTCAAATCCCAAATCTCAGTTTTGACTGTCTTTTTTTAGTTCTTCAGGTAAATTTTCTTTATCAAACACAGGAAATAGTTCTGCTTCTTCTGCTTCAACCATTAACATTGTTAATCTGTACAGCCCATCTTCCTCCATAGTTTGTAATTCAATTCCTTCTGGTGAGCAATATATTCTGCAATTCATTTTGCATAATATATCTCTCCCCAACAAGTTTACAGGACTGCTGTTGCAAACTACAAACCTGTGTTTGTCTTTAAAATTGCCAATTTCCACCTTAACAGGTTCTGTCAGATCTGTCTTAATTTGCTGATTACTTACACCGACTACTTGGATGGAATCCCCAGAGAGAGGCAGGTTTTCAATTTCCACTGATCTAACAGTAGAACGGGTAGCACCAGTGTCCACAAGAAAAGTGATTTCCACATCATTCACTTTACCATTTACATATGGACCAGACTGGTCAACCTCAAGAGTGGCTCCAATTACACACTCTTCCTCCTCTCTCGGGCACCGTCAGAAGCAGTCGTCAGAATTGCTTCCTTGGTTTCCTGTTATCAAAAATTGTCCTGATGTATTTTGCACGTTTGGTCTTTAAGCTCTTATTACCTGATCACCTCCGCTGAATCCAGTGTTTGAATTAAACCTTTGACCACCCCCGCAGTTTGGAAACGGAGGCTGTGGAATCTGACTCTGCTGTTGCACTAACTGTCGCTGTAGCTGTTGCTGAAGACTCAAGTCGTTCAACTGTCGCTGTAGCTGTTGCTGCAGATCTACATCGTTCTGCATCTGTGGATTTAATGATGCATTTTTAAAATTTCTGGGCGGTTTTTACACTCGCGCTTCCAGTGTCCAATTTCGCCGCAATTGAAACAAGGTAATTTTTGTTTTAACTCCTCAATGTTAACATTAAATTTTGGTTTATTAAAATTATTTTTAAACTTTCCCTGACCCTGATTCTGGTTCTGATTCTGAACAAAGTTTACATTTTTATTCTCAAGGCTTGCAATTTGATGTTCTGCTACCGTCACCTGTGCCCACATTGCTTTCTCTTTTAATTTCTTTTGCTTTGCTTCCAATTCATCACTGCAGTATTTTGCCTTTCTCAAAATATCATCAACTGAATTTGATTGCCATCCGACAATATTATTCCTGATCATTTCTCCAATTTCAGGTCTAAGACCATAAACAAATGTGTAAATAAAGTGGCACATGTCCTTTTCATTTAATTTCTCATAGCCACTGTACTGCTTAAAAACCAACAGTAATCTTTCATAGAATGAATGTACTGATTCCTTTGGCTCCTGGTTTGTTCTGTCAATTTTTACCCAATCAACTTCTTTTGGTGGAATTTTTTCTTTTAACCAATAAATCACTTTGTCATATAAATCCATGACCACCGGTGCTGGAGCACCTGTCTCCTTGATTCGATCTGGCTCTGACTTGGGCCAACTCACAGCAATTTTACATTCTGTCCAAAGATCTGATGGGACAACTATGTCAAAGAATCCATCTAGATCAATCCACAGAACTTTCGAAACTTTGATGAATCTGTCTACCTGCCGATACCATTCCACTGGTCCACTTCACTCTCCATTTACTCAGATCACCTACCCTTTTGATGTACACAATCAGCTCTTTTATATGCATGATTCTTCCCATTGTATTGAAATTCCCAATGTCTTTCTCAGTAAAATGTAATCTGTAATGTTTTCCAAAATGTTTCTGTTTACTCAAATCAAAATCCAACTCTGCAGCTAATTCCTCCAACTGATCATATTTGTTTTTGTTTTCCACTGAATGCTTTTGCTGATGAACAGAAGTTCATCATCCCGATAATACTTCAAACTGTCAGGACCAATTGTGCCAATTATTAACTCCTCTAAATCTGCTTTTAGTTTTGCCACATCAAGTTTAGAAGTGGACTCTGTTTTTTCTGACGATTCAGTATCTGATTCTGCACCCATTGGTGTTCTGTTTAATGAACCTTCATTAAAAGTTAAATCAGGCATTTTGTTTTTTCACGATGTATTTCAGATAATTCTGAATAAAATTTTTCAGCTACTTTCTGAATTTCTGCATTTAATGGAATTGTCAAACCTGCTTGTTTAATTTCTCCTTTATCAAAAACAGGCTGGACAGGACCAATCGTTACTGGAACTGTCACCGCTTCCATGCCCTTAGATAACTGCGGAATTAATTCCTCTTTTGATCGTAAATAATCTGAGGTATTGTCAACTTCCTCATCTCTCCCAGTTCCCATTGAATTTCTAGGAGTTACTTTTCTCATTGGGGTTTCAGAAAAAATTCTACTCTCATTGTAGACACTAGAATTAGTTCTTGTTTCAAACCTTTCAGGGGTTTCAAAAGATTCAGAATGATTGGGATACAATCTGGATGATTCTTCATTTAATGGAGGTGCACTCGGTGTGGTCCCTGGAGAAACCATCGGAGTGGACCATGAACAAGCTGGTTTTAATGGGGTCTGTTTTTTATTTGTCATATAAATTTCTTCTAAGACTGCATTTGCAACAGCATTATTTTTCTTTTGAGTACTCTTTTCACCTGGCGTTCCAGAAACCATTTCTCTTATTACATAAAGACCTTCACACATGTCTGCCTGTCTCCACACACGCATTCTATCCTCATGTGTTTCTCCTTTGTAAATCGATGTTTTAGGAGGTCTTATTAAGCCATTTGCTTCCTTCTGAAGTTGAAACATCTCATCCTCCCATTCAACTAAAGCTTCAAATTGTGTCTGTCTAGGCTTTGGAACAAGAGCTGTCATTTTTTCCCTTAAATTTCTCAAAATCCTCATGTTGAATGAACTATCTTCCGGCTAAGCTAAAACTCCATCATCTTTAGTGTAATATTTCCAAACATCAAACCATAGGCAGGTGTGATAACCATATTCACCTTCCATATACGCTGCAGGTGTTTTGTATTTATGAAGTAATTTTCCACCTCGCGTTTCAATTTTCTTATCGGGTGAAATAAAAATTTTAAATCTTTGAAACAACGTAAGCTTTTTCTCTACTTTCTTGTAAAAATAACTCATTTTTAAATCAAATTTGCTTAATTTAAAATGTTCGTAAACACTTCCTGTATGTTCCGCAAATCCAGCCAATCCGTGCGCGAAACACACCAACAGACAAATGAGGTTCGAGCTACGTCACCACCTTGCTCAACCAATAAGAACAGAGCTTTCCGCAAAAGCCAATCAGCGTCCAGCTCATCAAAGTCACGTGAGCCAATCAGAGTACAAACTGTGACGTATGCTACCCAATCACAGCGCGAACGTGTGACGTACACAGCCGCTGCGGTTTCTCGCGTCTCACGCCCTGCGCTCACCCCTCCTTTACAAAACCTTTTCACAGCGCCATTTTAAGAACGCTTTTTCAATGAAAACTCAATTAATAACGACAAAAGAACAAACCATTTGTCTGTTTCTCTAAAATAAAGTGACAGTTTTTACAGGCATACAAGAATTCTTTTGTGTGGAATAGACGACGCTACTCTCACAGAATATACATTCGCCGATAAAGTAAACTTTTACCCTACCCTTCAAACAGGTAATAACAAACTCGTTTCCCTCTGAATGCACATAAAGTAGCAATTCAAAGTTTGACTCGAACGGAATTACAGAATCATTTACGCACTTTCAAACGGAAAATTACCCTATCTACTCATACTTGAAATCCTGGCAGGACTTTAACCAGCCACAGAAATCCAGAACCGCCAGCAAAATAAACGACGTTATCCTACCCTTCACACTAGCTCGAATATATTCTATTACTCTTTTCACAGTGAGTTTTAAAACGGGCTCTCTGTCCCTATACTCAAAGCCAAAATTTCATAGATAATCCTCACTATACATGCACTCAATCTAGCACACCTAAATCCCTAACACGTGTTGTACGACCACAACACTTGTGATATAAAGTAATACCACTATTCTGAAACAGATCAAATACACTGCGTAACTTCACTTCTCGTCACACCACTCTGTACCGGTACAACTAGGATTTTTCACACTGCAGGAAAAACCCTTTCGACTACACATAACGTAACAAAAGTGAACAAACTCAACATATGTTAGACATCGATCCTATGTAACTACCATATAGCATGTTGGTTACCATAGCAACCATATCTCTGCTACCAGGAAATTGATCCAGCGGCCTATAGGAAATATGTCATAAGCAACGCTACCCAACTTCACAATACTCACCAAAATTTATTCATAAGCCCATAAACTAACATGACATATTTTGACCAACTGAATCATGTGACCTAATTAACCTATTCACAAAATATATACATTTATATACAACTGCAGTAAAACGAATTCATCACACCTTAACAAACCCTATGATTAATTAAGCCACTGTGGCGAAAAGATCTGCTATTAGTAACCTAAACTCATGAAAAAACAAGGCCAGCTTGATTTTCAAAGAATGTTTTTATTAACTAATATTTAGAAAGTGCATTAGAATTTTTTATTAAAGCATTTTTATTAAAGTCTTTGCAAAATGGTAATGACAGTTTCAAGTAAATTTAAAAGCATAATTCGTATAGAAAATAGTAGTTTGGCATCATTGAAATTCTAAGTTCCTGACTACTCTTGCTATATAAAAGGATAAAGGGTAAAAAATCTTTAGGGCCTAAAGAGTCTCTTACGTGCTCCAAGAGAAGTCCGTCAGCACGACACTCCCATCTAAAGGTCAGCAAGAAGCAGCAGCTCTCTTTCCCGGGGAAAGAGTTTTTATACCTTTCTACGCTACACTAATCTAAGAAAACTTATATTTTTCTGCTCAAGTCGAAGTCTGATTGGCTGTGAAGTGACAGGCCATCATGTCATTGCAATTTTCAGAACCTTAGTTCCGTCTCTTTCTTAGAGTCCATTGTCCTTCGCTTTTCGAATTGTGAGGCTTCCTCCAGTTTGCAACATTATAATAGCAGGGTTCATAACTGCCTCAGCTTGTCATACTCCTCTGCCGGTTCCTGGCCTTGGCCTTGCTTGACTAAAGAACAGTCAGCTCATCACATTTCATTTTTCATCACGTCAATAAGTTTGGCAGAGAATTCGACCACATTTGGACTCTTGCCTTCTTCGAGCAGAATTTTTGCCAACCGCGAAAACACTAGGCCTCAAAAACGCCTTTATGTTAACTAGTGTATAAACAAACATAAAAGAATAATTAATGCAAGAAATGAAATTTGTTCTGTTACCCACACAGCATTGCTAATAATTAACCCATTTAGCTATATTACCTAGCAGAAGTAAACAAATAAAGCAGCATTTATATCTACCATTCTTCACTTAGTCCAGCAGGATTCTCCGCATACCTGTATAAAATGAAAAAACACCACATAGACAAAAGCATACATAAAATAGGCACATGCCATTAATTAAATAGCCGCAATTAATAAGACAAATAGACAAACAAACAAGGTTAGTTATTTAGTTTTCAAAAACGTACTTGCTGCAACATAGAGCACATAATGTTATACCCAAATGTTCGTGTGTGCAACTTTATTCTAGGTTGAATTAGAAAACACACAACACACATCATCATTAATATTATTATTTATTTATGGAAGTGTAACTTCACGAGCTGAAATGAATGCCTTTCTGAAACTCGCTCCATCACTTCCAACCAGGCGGCCCAACGAGCGGCCCATTTCCTGGAGTCACGTAACTATGATGCCACTAAAGTGAATTGTGCTGATGGTCAGGTCTGTGAGACTAAAAGGATGGAAGAATGAGCCTGAGAAGAGGCGAGAGTTGGAGAGATGAGTGATGATTCAGTTAGACCACCGTGCACAGCGTTTGACTGCCACTCCATGTGCATGGAGCTTTACTGGGGAGATGTAGTTGGGCGGGAAGGGAGACTGCAGTAGTGGAGCTCTTCTGCAATGCTACCATGCCCTACTGAAGAGGCGAGAGCATGGGACCTCCAGAGGGACTTGCCTCCAAGTGGGTAGCCAGGACCTTGGCTTTAGCAACTCCTGGGGAGTTGGGTCTCCACATATTGCACCATGAATAGTTCTACTTCATAGTGATCCAGTGCCTTAGGTTATAAATTCAACCAAGCACACTCTACTGTTTGGAGTGAAATGGGAAAGAAACAGTTAGTTGTATGACAAGGTATTTACCCGGGGAGACTGAGGGGGGGGATATGTTAGTTCATCTGTATGCACAGAACATAAGATGTTTCAAGCATCTGCAGCTTCTGGCAGCAGACACGGTGGAGGCCGCAATCGCTGACTGCCGCTGACACTCACACTAGAGAATGGCCAGTAGGCACACCGAGCCACTACAGATAGCCACATGGAACATGCGTGGCCTAAATACTTATACGATACAATATCGGTCACAGGCCTACCTTAGTGGCGTGGGATAGGGATAGCCATGCTCCAAGTGATACACCTAACAGACGAGAAGGCGGACAAAATGAGGAAGAAATGGCAGGGGCAAATGTTCTCCACATAAGCCAGAGGAGTCACTATAGGGATGGACCTGCACTCCTCGGTGGGTCCTGTGACCCATGATTCCCTCCTCCCCCATCGCGAGAGTTGAGTTACAACAATTTCCCATTACAAGATACTTTTTGTGCATGCTTCAATGCACACGTCTCACAATATTCTTCCTTTTCTTTTTTTACCGTACCGGGTGTATCCACTATTTTGTCATGGTGAAGGCCCAGTTTCTAAACTAACTACATCGTCGAAATGTTGATTCTATATTCACTCAGTGCCTGTTTGATATAATCTGTTACGCTGCAAAAACTTTGCAAAATTACAGTTTGCCTGTACAATGATTAAATTATTGCTTTGCATTTTGTGTTTAGCATTTTAATCAGTTGTTCACCATTTTGCACTCCTTGCGAGCTCTGCGCTGCCCGCTGCATCATGCACTTTCGTTCTGTGGAACACCACTTGGATTATGTACTTTTGGTTACTGATGCAACATAAATTCCACTATTTGTGGTCCGTTCCAATCACACATGTGCATTTTTTCTTTAATTGATTGTAAATGAGGAGGACCATACTTTGGCTTCTCCACTTCTGTCTAATTGCTCCCTTTTCAAGTTATTTCCAACAGAAACACTTTCTGTTTATAGCTTTATTTAATACCCAGATTCTGAGGATTACAGTCCTATAGACTCTTTCAATCATTGTCCGTTCCGAATGTCCAGGTCAGTCCCTCCAGGCTGCAACACAAGCATCCCCAGACTGGTTTAGTCCTACATAGAACTCCTCAGTGAAGTCTAGATTATGTGAGCACAGGATCCATGTCTAACTTACCCGTCGTATTTAGTGCATGTACTGCACCAGGCAACAAAATGATGGAAGGAATGTTTGACTTAATAGCATCCTCCAGCGTACGCTCAAGCTGCATTTCTGTCCATGGGCAGCAACTCATTCCGCAGCTAAAGTGGTCCAGCAGTGCCTGTTCAGTATAAGGCACAGGTGCCTCACCACATAGAAACCAGCAGCACTTGCTATGCAGTGTGTGCCATGAAGTGAAGGAAGCTTCACTGCGTCTGTTACCTGCTACGAGTGAACAAACTAAATGTGATCTGTGTGTGCGTCAATCCGGGAGCATCCTTGCATGCTACACATTCTGCATTTGCATATTTTTCCAGTCTTGTATAGCGCGAACTCGACCCGAAGGTATTGGAGCGCTTTACATGAGCACCAGCTACATTACACAAGGACACACTCATTTTTGGTAGGCAATTAAGTGATTTGCCTGGAATCCGGGGATGTTGACCAGACACCGAGACTCGAACCTTGTTCCCCAGTGCCAGAGTCAGTCAAGCACAAGCTTATTTGGACTTGTTAGTCCTTAAACATTTAAAATATCCATAAATACATGCTCCTAAAATTGCGTAGCTTGAATCAAATCTATCATAAAAATTCATACGTTTAAAATTAATTAGTCTTTCCATCAATCCCTGTAAAGTACTGTATATCTGTTAATATTTTAAATCAAGTATTTCAGTTCAATTCACATGTAAGAATGTTTTTAATTTTTTGAATGAATTTCCCCATAGCGCAAGCTATATCTAAGTTACTCATTTCAGTTAAAAAATCTAGTGCTTGTACCCTATTTTTAATGCCATACTTTTTAAATATTCGGCATAAAAACACTTTCTGTATATCCAACGTTTTCTGACAGTCCAATAAAATATGTAAAATATCACAAGTGGTTCCCAGAGTGCAAACACATTTCCCTTTACTGTCAATCATAGCTTTCTTTACCCCGTTGTTTGCATAGCAAGGGTTAACACCAAGTCTTAATCTTATCAATTCTCTTCTTATCTGCTGACATGGTAGTCTACCAATATAATGGAAATGCTGCTCATTTTGCCACGATTTGGCCATAAAACGTACAGATTTTTATCCGCTTGAGATTTCTCTCCCCAGCCCTGAGTTCCCTCTTATCAGCCTCGGTTTGTAAGGCCCCCGGGCACAGCTTGGTCCTCGTAATTCTACAAGCTTTAGTTTTAGTGCCAAAATCGGCAGCTCTGGCCGTTATGCCACAGCTTCGTTCACCCCTGCTCGCCAAGTTGTAGTTGTCTTGATTCAAGGAGAATGCTCCACTGCTGATGCTTGCACTGACGCTGTGTGTGTCATGCCTGTTCTGTGTGTGGAGGAATCTGATGGCGCTGCCGTCCGTGAAGCAGCATTCCATTCAGGCCCGGCTCCAGGAATTTTTAATTGGGTGGGCCATGGACGCATTTGGGTGGGCCACTGCGGGCTCGATTTGTCGCATATATGTCTAGGCAGGCCTGCTTCAGGGCCCTCCTTTACCTCTTCTTAGTCTTACAAGGCCCAGTAAAACTCACTCTTTTCCAATTCTCTTTTTAATGTTATCACTCACAAAAAGTGTTTTTTCTATGTAATGTTCCTTTGATGGGATGAGGAGGTTTCTGAGGCGGGAGTATCAGGCAAGTGACACTTCTCTGGCTCCCTCTGTGTGAGCCTTCAGGGAGAATCCCTCTTCATTACTACCTCCACCTGACCCCGGACTCTGCAACGCACTCCCTTACAAGCTTGATTAGCCACTATTCCTCTCCAGTGCACCTTATCTCAAAGATGACCTTGGGCCCCGCCCCATGTCAGGCACCATCTCCCGGTAAAAACATTAGTAAAATCACCTTCATACTTAAAACATTGAATAGAGCAATAAATATAATTAGCACACACTTTAAAGTATGTTCCACAGTGGCCCTTATGGCCCGACTGCTAATTAAATAAACAAAAACAGAAAGGCCATGACAGGGCCGGCTTCAGCGCTGATGCAAAAGTCTTTTTTGGCGCTGCACCAAAAATCTCTTTCTCCATAAATACCTTTACTACCACCTTCCAACAGTCTACCTCATCCGTCCATGCCCCCCTATTGACCTCTTCCTCGGATTCCCTCACTGCCACACGCCACAAGTGCCCCCCATTCCCCATAGCCCCTCCCCTTTATGACCTCCTCCTCGGATTCCCTCACTGCCACCCTCCCCCAGTGCCCCTCGTCTCTCTGTAGCCCCTCCCCTTCATGACCTCCTCATCAGACTCCCTCAATACCACCATCCACCGGTGCCCCTCATCTCTCCCTAGTTTCCTCCACCCCATGACCTCCTCTTCGGATTCCCTCACTGCCACCCTCCACCAGCGCCCCTCATCTCTCTGTAGCCCATCCCCCTCATGACCTCCTCCTTAGACTCCCTCACTACCACCCTCTACCAGTGCCCCTCATCTCTCCCTAGCTTCCCCCTCCACCCCATGACCTCTTCCTCGGATTCCCTCACTGTCATCCTCCAACAGTGCCCCTCATCGCTCCATAGCCCCTCCCACTACCTCCTCCTCGGATTCCCTCACTGGCACCCTCCACCAGCGCCCCTCATGTTTACGTATCCCCTCTCTCATATGCATTTAATTTGTTGTATAACGCTGCTCATATCAATGTAGTGTGTGTCAGTACTTTACACCACGCACACACTTACAGAGACAATGAATCATGCAAGTATGTAAATCAGTCTACAGGTAATGTCACATAAGCCAATGAGGATTACAAGGTGTAGGAATCATAGGTCATCCATTCTGGTGTAGTATATTTTAAGAGGGTTTGGTCTGGGGAAACACAACCTTAGGATTTAAAGAGTATTCCATGGGGGTCAGCTTTACTGATAAAAATGTATATCTGCCCAAACATACTCATTTTAGCAACATTAGAATAATGAAAAGACTAGGGAAGTTCTAACTATATCACAAAACAAAAAAAGCGAAGTTCTAATTATACCATTCATGTTTGTTTGCAGCTCTTTGGTGGCAGTTCGTTGTTCACTGCCTTTTGTTAGGATTGTAACTTCTGAAGTAACACAAGGATCTCTGTGACAAAGGCAGTAACCCACTGAGCTATCCACATAAAATACAGTGCGTCTGCATCTAAAAAATACTAACAGACAAACGATTGCTCTAAAGCAGGATCATTAATCACCAACTTTATCTGGATATTGCCATTTTGTATTGTTTTATTGTTGACCAGCATCGGCTATGATGAAATGATAAAAACTGTTTAAATGAAGCACATACGAAGTATGCGTCCTGCTGGGCCTGTGCAGATTTTAAAAAGAATTTTTTTTGTAACACATTCTTACCTACTCCATTAGTCATATTTTGTGTCACAGCCTTATGTGATAAGCAGCTGCAGGGGTCAGGGGGTGACTAGGAATAAACAGACCACTTTCCGCTGCGCTGCATAGAAAAAGAAATATCAATGCAGCAGGACAGTAGGCAAAGGTTACCAAAGGTTACCGTTGTCAAAGAAAGGATTTGTCCCCTTTCACCATGCAGAGATGAAGGGGTGAAAAAAGTAAACAAAGCCTAATTAACATGTTAACGGTCTTTTAAAGACCTGTTAAGTACTTTGGTGCGGCTGCGATAATCTTAAACTGTCTGTGTGTGCGCCCGGGAAGCTGTCTCTCCGGGCTGACACACACGACCTGTGCGCGTTGCACGCCTGCCTTCAAGCCCTCACTGCGAGGGCCAAGGCTCCTGTTTGGTTGGGCCAGGCTCATCTTTGGGTGGGCCGGGCCCACCCGGCCCACCCGCTAGAACCGGGCCTGATTTCCATTCCATCACTGCTGGTTCTTCGTGCTAGTCTACATACAGTTGTAAGTGCGCCGTGTTGTGCGTGGAATGGATGCTATGTATATCCATTGTTTTATGGCTGTGGACTCTCGGCTTCTGTCACATGAACACTTGTTTGGCACGTGCATGGCTGGTGTCAGGATGATTAAACCTCTCGTGTTGACCCTCTGCTCCGCCTGTGGTTCAGCCGTCAGTGTGATGCGCTGCAGAGCTTGTTTTATGTCACCATAAACCCAGTAGACCATGTGAGTTCCTCCCTTCCTGAATAAACAGCCAGTGCAGGCACTCCCGCCCATTGTGCTAATTGTAGGGCACCAAGTGGCAGTGAAGCGAAGCCCGGGTTGTGTCCTCGGATGTGCGAGGTGCAGCCTGCTCTTTATTGCCTCTGTTTACAGGAGCGATGGAAGGGGCCGTGGCTGGGGCATGGGGTGGGTGGATCAGAATCCCCCCTTTGCAGTCAGCCGTACTGCATTTACGGTTCATATGTTTTCATGTGTGGAAGGCATAAATAAAGTATGCATTCAGAACCATAGTACCGCGTAAAGAATGTGTTTATCAGCTGAGCAAAACATGGCTTAACTAAAACCCACCCCATGAATATATATTTGTTTTACTGCTTAACCAATCCTTTAAAAAAGATGTTCTTATTGGGGGGCGGAGGGGAAGGGGGTGCGGGGGGCACGGAAACTCTTAAGCTCTGGTGACATTTTCAAGCCACCTTCAGCATTATGGCCCTTTGTCCCCGGAAAATATACCTGGACAATAATACACGCTTACCTGTTTACATGTGTGTGTGTACACATATATTTATTACAAGCGGTAAGCCTTATTGAATTTTAGCTAGTGGTTTCAAAGCATCGTTATTTTCCGTAATTCGCAATACCGAATTCGTTTGCAGGGTATTTTGATTTCGTGTGTACTCATTATTTTATAAGCCCCAAAAATGGAATTCAATAAGAAGATTTGTCTTATTTCTTATGTTATATATTTTCATCTTTCTATGTGAATCAGATCTTTAATCGGGAGTAACAGGCTCGGGCAAGTCATGATTTGAGGTGTCTGTCCATCTCGCGTCTTTAATCTTGCAGTTTCATTTCTTTTGAGGCCTTTAAAGCTAATTGAACCTCCGCATGGATATGTCACGTGTGCAGCCGGGGTGACTCGAGTCTGAGCGCTGTGGATCAACCGCAGCCTCTGCCCTGTCTTTTCAATGAACCTTCGACCGAAAGCTAATAGTCTGAGTTCTAATCATACCGTGCCTTAAGGGGGCTGTAAAGGGGTCCCCGAGCTGTTGGATACACGAATAAAACTTGCCTCCCCTACAAGGAAAGTCACGAGGTTGAGAGTGAAAGGCCGCTTGGGGCCATGGCGTCATACACCAGCCCCATATGCACGGCACACGCTGAGACCGTGCACAGCTCACCAGCTGAGGGTGTCACCGCCTGGACTAGAGTAGATGATGTGAATTGCCACTGCTGGCGCAAGCAGTGCTTTTTCACTAGCCTCCCCTCCTTTCTACTCACCTTTGAGCACTAGTGTGACATTCGTCCGATGAACACATTACTAATGAATGACATTCATTCATGGTGAGATGTACCAGCGGAGCTGTGATAGTTCAGGGGCCCCCCTCCCCATCAGACCTGGGGGGGGGAGGGGCGTGGCCGATGCAGTTGAGGGTGTGGCTTAAAACACCTCCGCTAAAAACCTGTGCAGATCAGAGAGTGCCGCCTGACTGGCATTTTGCTGCCTCTGTGATTGCATGTAGATTTATAATACAAAAAAAGTAAGTTTACCTACAACAAGCCAGCGTTATTGGCTTTGTCAAGGGCTGTTAGTTGCATAAGATAAATAAGCAACAACATTCGCTTTGTGGCATATAGTATTGACAATACTTCCGTTCTGGATTGATGAGACTGTGAAAGAACTATAACGAGTCTCTTTGAAGTCCCCTCCAAGGCAGTGAAGGGTGGCACCGCAGCAGTTAAGATTTATTTGTTCACCCCGAGGGTGAGATCAGAAAGGGAGAGCCCGATAGAGACCCTTTTCAGTACCTTCTTTTAAGAACTGCTGGTGCTGGGCCCCAGCAAGACCCGGCCCACTTACCGCCCTGCTGCCTGCGGTATGAGCAGTTGTTTAGTGCTTGCCAATGGTTTCCTGTCGGGGCGGGAAGATGAAAGCGCGCGCTTTTCGCCTTTTGTGCCTAGATGGTACCACTGGTAACCGACAGACTGCTAGAAACCCCCTCCCGCTCGAACTCGGCTGTTCTCTGCATAGACGGAGACTTGGCGCTGAGAAGTGTGAAAAATGAACCTCCCTTTATCCTGGCTTGTACTAAATCCTGTCTGTTTACAGAGGCTATTTTCGTCTTATAAACCATGTCTACCAATATTAATGTTTTCTGCGGTCTCCCTCGATTAAGAAGTTTTAGCCGAAATTATATGTGAAGCTCGGTAAAATGAGCTTGTCCTGAAAGCAAAGGCTCGAGGATGCATTTGTGCAGAAGCAGAAATAGTTTATTTTCTAGTATCAATTCCTTCCTTTCAATAATCGTGACACTGAGGAATGAGAGGGTCTCCACTGATAGCTTCCAGTTCGACATTGGATCTCATGAGTTGCGCCATAACCTCCTGTATATGTTGTTCTCCTTTATGTTAATCTCTGTTAAATGATTAATGACAATTGTCATGCTATGGCAATTGACACGTGTTGTATCTTACGCATATGGTTCCTTTCATACTGCACGAGTTGGTCCACTTTGTGGGGTCTATCCTGGTATGAGGGATCCTACGATGGGTAGTTGAAGGGTTGGTTGACCACTGGGAAATGCCACTAGGGCTGTTTTGTTAATAAATCATTTCTTTTCATTTCAAAGATCTTTATTTCGGCAATGTGCCATAAAAGAGAACAATAGTATATAAAAACAGTGCAAACAGATGACAATATAAAATAATTGTAGCAAACCGTTTCAGCAACATTTTACCAAAGACACATATGGTCGGAATTCATGAGTATTAAACACAGTTAGGTTTTGTTAAAATAATAAATACATTTCATATAACAGTTTAAGAACATATAAAAAGGACAGTGTGTGGCCAAGGGCTGCCAAGCCAGGCTTAAGTTCAAGCAATTAGGAGCCTGCGCTTATGCCACATGGCAGCCAAAAATTTTGAAACGGCAAATACAATCGGACCAGTTGTGTAAGTTTTTAATATTCTGAATGCCTGCATGCATTGTCGGAAGCCTAGATTTTTGCATAAAGGAACAAGCCAATAATTTCTGCCTTGTGGTACCCCGGACAAAAAAACTGCACATGAAGCTCGGTTTCAGTGTCGCATTTGCATGCCGGGCAATTTTTCGGGGTAGAGGGTGACCACCTGCTGGTGAAGGCTGACAATGGAAGAACACCATGCCTCCATTGAACATATAGTTTTTTTGCTAGAAGAGGGTAGATGTCATCAAGAAATTGCTCAAGTAAATAAGAATCTTTGACCAACAAAAAAGAAGCTGTTGTAGAGCCAATTTGGGGGTTGTGTAAGGCAGCATTGAGTCTATCGGCACTAAATATATTCGTAAGCTGGGTGCGCAACAGCTTTTTGCAGCCCCGCTCTGGGTCAGACCATAAATCAGAAATTTCTAACCATATGAATTCTTTTCTTATGTAGGCAATCCAGGGAATATTCCTTGAGCCTGTATAGGTCAGTATTTCCTTGAGTTCTTCTCTGTAGTGTGACAGCTCCGGGATTACCCAGAGCCTGCGCCAAAATCTCAAGGGTTTAATCGATCGGTCTAATTCCCAGGTCAAACCTTAAGGGAAGGAGTGGGATACTAGACGGTAGTGCTAACAGAAGTCTTAAAAATTTGTTTTCGGTCCTGGTGATTTCGGACCTGTTGCAGTAGCCCCAAAGTTCGCCCCCATACATAATGGCAACCCTAGCTTGTACCTGGTACACCTCCCATGGTGGTCCCAGAGGCTTGATTGTGAATTTATTAGATAGTTTAAGAATTCCGCCCGAATGTTGAGCCAGTTTTAATTGTGACTTAATCTGCTGGGCGCCCCACGTCAAGTTTTCATTAATTGTGACCCCAGATAGTCAAAGGTAGTTACCCTTTCTAAAGTCGTTACACCTAAACTTGGGTTTGGCCGTGTGGATCTCGGGGGATTGAAGATCATAAATTTTGTTTTCAAAGAGTTGATCTCCAAGCCTCGAGCGATGCAGAATTCCTGGAAACCATCCAATATTCGCTGTACTCCCCATTGGGGATTTGGAAAGCAAAAGGGTGTCATCGGCGAACATGATTGCGGGGACCCTGTTGCCTGCCAACTTTGGCGCATCGTTGTGGAGGACTCCATTGAGGTGCGTGATTACTCCGTTGACCTAGAGGCAGAACGAGGTCGGTGCGAGCACGCAGCCCTGCCTTACCCCCCTGCCAACAGGGAAACTAGATGAGAGTGTACAGTTTTTCCCACATCTAACTTGGCCGAAGTTGGCCTCATGTTGCCTCATCAGAACAGACAGAAGGTGCATGGGAATGCCGAGCTCCAGAAGAACAGCCCAGAGTTTCTCCCGGGGAACAAGGTCAAAGGCCGAGCGGAGGTCGATGAATACCATATAGAGGCTGCCACTCTCTATTTTCACTGTTTTCCAATACAAAAGTTGTAAACGAAAAATTTGGTCCACAGTGGAGGTATTCTTCCTAAACCCCGCCTGCTAAGGACTAAGGATTGCAGACTCCTCTATCTAGTCCTGCAACCGGTCCAGAATGAGTCTTGCAAAAATCTTCTGGGGGACATCTATGAGGCTGATGGGTCTGTAGTTGGATGGGAGCAGAGGAGAGCCCTTTTTAAATATGGGCACTATCTCTGCGCCCAGCCAAATACAGGGAACCATCGAGCCTCTCAAGATCGCATTGAACAGAGTCTGAAAGTATGGGCCCCGGATTTTCGGTTCTTGCTTAAAAAAATCCCCCGGGAGTGTGTCCAAGCCTGGGGCTTTGCCTGAGGCAAGTTTGGAAATAGCATTGCAAACTTCAGGCACCGTAAACTCGATCACCTCAGGGTGCAAAATTAATGCAGACTGGGCGACTAAGTCCTTGGTGTCTTCAATGAGTCCCTTAGTAGAATATAAGGCCCGATAGTGACCTTCCCAGGCTTCTGGCGCTATGTTCGGTTCTGTTTTTACTTTCGGCTCACTGCAGCCATTATTTATTATAGACCAAAATTTGCGAGAATGTTTTGTTGCAAGTGCCAGAGATAAGCTGGACCACTTTTCGTGATCCCACTCTTCCTTGGCGCGGTTGGTCAGCCATTTATAGTACGCCCTCCTAGTTTTGACTGCAGTTCTGTCATTGTCTTTTATGGCCTGCAATAGCTCTTCTTTAGCCTTCCTACAAGCTGGATTATACCATGAGCAGTGAGGTGCTCTTTTTGCCCTCCCAGACACCCGGGGGTTAAGTAGCTTGGCCAGTTTTAGCAATAGGCCCTCATGAAGTGCCGCCAGCTTAATTAGATATTCATGAGATGGTGGTTGGCTGATTAGCACTGCAACCCCACTAAACAAAGGAATTATTGAACTATAGTTTCCCTAGTTGTTCCGGATGTTCCACTAATTTAAGCCAACTAACTCTGCGCCTGTCATTAGAGACAGTAAGATTACCGTCATGGGTGTCAATGGATGGGACACCATTCCTACTGCTATAAGGTAAACCCAGTTCTAAGATAAGGGCATTGTGATCACTGTCTGCTCTTATGGCAACATTAAAATCAATGACCATTGGCCATAGCCTTGTCTCAGCCAAAATGTAGTCAAGAAGAGACATTTGTCCTGGTTTGTTATAAGTATATTTGGCTGGGATGTCGGAGGGAGTTCGGCCATTACAGGCGCGTAAAGAGTTATTTAGAGGGAGTGCCGTAATTTGAATGGTTAACGGCAACCATGCCTTGGGAGGGGGAGCCTGAGTCACAGGTATAGACCAATGGTCATCCTCTGCAGTTAGGGTTTTGTCGTTTAGGCCCTTAAGGGGTTCAAAATGGCAGTTCAAGTCCCCGCCCACCAGCAAACAAGTACCACTCGGAATTGTTGGAATAAAGAGGGATAAATCCTCAATAGTGCTGCACTCGGTACCTGGACTTACAGGGCGGGAATAGACATTAATCAGCGCAAGTTTGAGCGCATTGGGCCAAGTGAGAACTACGCACTGGATATCCTTGGAGTGAGTGTTTAGGGATTTGGTAGTGCAACCAAGGTGGGTGCCGACCCAGATAGTGAGACCCCCGGACGGGCGTCCCCTCCCTCCCCAGACTGCCGGAACGTGGAACGTAGCAAAACCTGGCCGGTGTTGCTCAGTTCGAGCCCACGTCTCCTGAAAGAGGCACACATCGCTTTCGTCCACAAAGGAACCCTATTCAGGACAAGCCATTTTGTTGCGGAGCCCTGCCATATTCCACAATAGTATTTTAAATGAGTCTGGCCCAGGGCCCCATCCTTATCCTTAGATTAAACCTCACTTCCTACCATGGTCTGGGTCACTGAATGCACTAGGAGCGACAGTGAGTTGTCAGCCACAGCTACCGCGGTTCTGGCCTCATTGCTTCTACCAGTGGAGAGCAGGCTATTGTTGGGGATATATAGTGTTGGTGTAGCCCCCCTGGAACTATCTCTTTTCCTTTCTTTTGTAGTTCCACCCACTGCCCTCTCGGCCATGTCAATATCAGTCGCTTCCCCATTTGTGCCCCCCAATGTACACCACCGTCAGTCCACCAGGTCCAGGCCACTGTATCTATTATGTAGGCTTAATGCCACTGGACCTGGAGGATCTCTGGGCCTACCCTAGCTAATTCCATCCACATTTTGGGCATCCTACCAAGTTCCAGGGTTGTTCAGAACCTTTGCTAGTAGGCAGTTGACCCGGGGGATAAAAGTATGACAAGGGGAGCGACTGGATAGCCGCCATAGACCGGGACTGGCCCCATTGGCAAATATGGGACACTGTCCGTGTTTCTCTGAAATTTATCAGAACACAATCACCTGTTGGGTCCTTTACCCTTTGGCCCACCCAAGACACCCTGCGAACAAGTAGAATTTCACTAGTTACAGATGGCGGCAATGGTCTACTTTGTTAAGCCAATCTGTGATTATTCTTAAGTGAAGTGTATGACTCCACACTCTCATTCTTCAACTCAGGAACCCCGGCTAAAACCACCACATATGGGCTAGATTCAGGTGGTAGGTTAATTTGTATAGGCCTTAAGTTGCTAGTGCGTTGATGCTGTGTAGGTATATTAGAATCATTGCGTGGTATAGATTTATGTCGTAAATTTAAATCCGGGCCAGAATTAAAAACAGCCTCAGCTTGCCCTGTTGTGCCCGTTACCATACTCCCAGGCCCTTGTGATTTTAAATCTGGTACGACTGGCCTAGGTAAACCCACAGCATTGAGATCTGGTGCAACTGACTTGGCTAAACCCACAGTATTTAAACCATTTGCAATCACAGGTGGGTACTTATCATCAACCTTTGTTAATAAATCAACTTTAATAAAAATCAAGAATACCTCATCTTGGGACTCTAACTGGTGGCTGCCCGAACTGATCATGAACAGAGATGACTGCACAAGTCAAAGCCGGCACTTCATCCCGCTCCCACATCCTGCATTTGCTAAGAAAGCTCTTCAAATGGCTCCCGAGCAACACTAGAAAAACTGTCACTCGCACCTTAGTCCCCAGCAAGATGGACTATAGAAACACCCTTTGCGCCGGGTTCACCAAGCAACTCACTAGAAGATTACCATCCAGAACTCCACAGCCAGACACGTCCTCAACCTCACACACAGAACTCGCATCATACCACTCCTCAGGAAGCTCCACTTGCTCCCAATACACAAACCAATTCAAACTCGTCACACACACGCGCGCACACACACACACACACACCCCATCTCCTCCCACACTCAATCACTCAGGCCTCACCAACCTGAACCGTTGCATCACCTTCTACCTACCACCCAGAAACCTCTGCTCCACAGGACTCCTACTCGGACACATCCAATGCATACACAGACCCGGATCAGAAGAACAGATACTCTCGGACATCGCTTCTAAAGCGTGGAGCGCCCTCCCACTTCACTTAGGAGCCTATTCCTCCTCTCTTCTCGATTTCCGCAACAAGCTGAAGACCTGGCTTTTCAATTAACCATCGTACTATAGGCAGGGCTAGGAACTCACATCTGCTCAGTGCCAGGATACCCTCACAGGTGATTGTGTGATTTACATATACACGTAACATAGTGGTAATAAAATTTGAGGGTTATAAATGTAGAAGGTGAAGGAATGGCTGCGAGGACCATAGTAAAAAAATATAAGTATAACAGCTTCTTTTACAGGGAGCCAGTGGATTTCACAGCGAGCAGGAGAAATATGCACCCATTTCCTAAGCTACTAGCTTGCGCTCATAGCTAGTATTGGTATCAAAGCATGATACCATGGGCACCTTGTGGTAGGTACTGTCACATTTGGTGTGATGTCATTATCTGTTGCTCCCCCAAGTCCTCACTGTTCTCCAGGGGAGAGAAATGTTGGCATGAAGCAATTATTTGAAAACAAATACTAATTGATATAGGCCACAAATAGGTAAATTCATCTAATTATTTCAGGTGTCTGATGGCTGTATTATGATATGAAGGTAGACGTTTGTTTGAGGCAGTGGATTTTGGATTCCTTAGATTCAAGTTTCATGCAGCAGTGCAATTTGCATTTCTATAAATAACACAAAGTGATTGTAAACTACAACGGATTCCCATAATCACAGCAGGGCCAGAGGTAATAGATGGATCCTCAGACTCTCAAAGGCATGACTGGGGTATCAGAGTAGCAATGGGCCCTGTTGGTATAGAAGGCGCTTCAAACATTCAGTGGTTAGACTTGAGTTACAGAATAGAAGTCTAAGGTCTGTTGCAGTTTTGACGGGTGCATGAAGGACAGGAGATTTGAGGCATGGTGATGATGAAATGAAGGAAGGTAGCGCAAAGGAACATGACGGAATCTTTGATGTAATGAGGGATTTCTCAATGAATGTTTGTAAATAATGTATACATGATCACATGGCCTAGGAGTGGCCTCAATGAAATGGTCTGAAATCACAGCGCTAACAACCATGCTAGGATAGTATGAGGGCAATGTTCACTGAGTAAAGATCTACCCCCTTCCGGCATACCCATCCTGTGACACCATAGATAACTTTCCCTTGTTCTATAAACGTTTAGAAACCCTACTTGGAAAATCACAATGGAACAAAGAGCGAGGACTCGGAGTAAAGAGGTGAGCGCTCATCATAGTAATGGGGTGTTATGAACAGCTCAGGGTAGAATCAGAAACATAACAAAAATGTACCATGCTACGAGTACCCGTGAGAAAATGTGTTCGTGCCGTAGTGGGCTGTCAGGAATCCTAATGGTGACAACATCTGTGCCATTGTGCTGCCCTAATCATGCGTCTCTCGTGCAAGTTGAGGGTAACTCTTGACGCCCCGGTGCCCCTTAAGCCAGTTTCATTATCCCAAACCAAAAGAACCTCATGGAGAATTGCTTTTATCATCACTTTACACCTTAATATTCCTGGGTTTCCATGGGAAAAACAAAAAAAAATCACAGAACCAAAAAGGTGCACAGGGCCTCAGAAAAAAGACTGCATGAAGGGTAATCTCTTCCAGGATTCTGGATAGCCCTGAAAAAATGACCTATCTTTTGCACTGCAAACTATGTAATCCTATCTGCATACCACAGGAAAAGGAGAGACCGGCTCTACCATCTACACAGGGCAGTATTAGACGAACTTGCAACACCGCGTGAACACATCATTAGAAAGGAAGACAAAAGTGAACATTTGAATTAATCAAATGCCCATTGATAAAATCATCAAAAAACGAAAGTAGCAAGTCATTAGCCAAGGAGAAGAATAAAGATGTTGTCATCTTCAACAGTATAAACAGGAGCTACAGTTAGTAGCTATTAGCAGTATCTTTAGTACTTCGCAATTGCAACATACAGCACCGTCTTACATTACAAAGCATAAAAATAATACAGCAGCAGGAATCATTTCCCCAGGATTCCAACCCTTGAGCAAACTTTGAGACACTCTTGCAGCAGAATTTACTAATATTATTAGATGAAAATGGCGTTATGGGTAATAATGATTCCAAGTGATATTTATAGAACGTCCCAGACACTACTCTAACACTCGCTTAAACATTATATAATCATTAGTTTTAGAATGAAATCCAAGTAGAAGCATGTGTTGGACCCTTTGAGGTGGGCCACAGCCTTCCGTCCTGGTATCTGTCCTACTATGGCTCTGAAAAACTGGGCCAAGTACAGTCCCTTTAGCACTTGACTAACAGTGGTAGTGATGGCGAGCAGACATAGGCTTCCCAGGGAGGTTAGTGTGTGTGTGCGTGGGGGGGGTTGTACAACAGGCTAGGTACTCAACACAACATACAACAGTGCAATAATGATTGTTCATCCCGGTGCTTCTCTTGATGTAGAGAAAAGTATTTTATTCTACTACAAGGCACAATACTGCACATTACATACATTTTATGAGATACCGGAGGCATGGGTGTGAGTCCAATATGCTAGCAAGATATAGCTCCCTTTCACACTCTTTTGCCCCTCCGTCTGGTAATCCGGAGTCCCATGGCATGGTAGTTAGTGCAGGTGCAATTCTTCCACTTCGTTAGCTCTCAGAAGCTGAAAACTCCCTAACTCGCTCTCTGGATAATGAGGGGTGGGGGAGGGCTACACGCCCTCCATGTATATTCACTGGAACTGTGCTGAGATTCAGTCAAGTAATGCAGCAGAACCACTTTGGCTGGGTGAGTGCAGACCCCTAAATATTAATTAAAGACATTAGCAGATGTGGCTGGCTTCTGGCAGTGGCCCACTTCTAGGCTTCAGTCGTGTCTGCAGCAGGCGGGTCTTGTGGTTGCAGGCAGCTGGTCTGGTTCCTCCAGGCTGGTTAGTCTTGTGGGTAGTCGCGTTAGGGCTGATATATGGTGATGATGCAGTCCTCCCTCCAGGTGAAGAACTGACTTGATGGCTATGAGGTGCTTTGATTCAAGGATGCTTACGTCTGATCTTACTCTCAGGTCTGTAGCGCCACAGCAGCGAATCAGTGCTTCAGTGCTGAATGCCTCAAGGCAGTAGCTTTGTCTTGGGAGCTTCGTAGTTCACTCAGCACACATTGAGTAAGCGTTAGACTAGCCATTCCAGCAGTCAGCATGGCACCCAGAAAAGGGCACCATAGGTTCTCATGATTTTTCTTTAGTGGCAGAAACTACTCAGGCTTGGGTCAGTTGTGCCACCGTCATGCCAGCCACAATCACGTGCGCAGAGCAGATTTCACACATTTCGATCCCTTCTCCAGGCTGGCAGGCATATTGCACACTTAGGCAAGTGCCACAGCTGCAACAACACAGTGGAAAGTGGGAGCTACTCGGGCACCCCTAAAACGTTCGACAGTTCCCTCATTGAGTTGTGTGACCGGCTCCCAGTCACACTAGTTGAGTCTCTGGTGAACCGACCAGAGCACCTGAATCAACCGCTTCTGTCTACACCAGCAGCTGCTCTAGTAGTGTTGGCTTGCTCAGGCATAACTTCTTAGGTTTCCAGGATAAGACCAGCAGTTTTTCCACCAGATCTGGCTTCATGTGATTTCCTCTCACCTCTGTGAAACTGGCTGTCAGGAAGATACCAGCTTTGATTGCACAGAGCTTCTTTGGGTATTCTGTGAAGCACCCTTTCCTTGGTCAGATAGATCTTCGAACTGGAACAAGGGTGTCAGCAGTTCCACATTTATACAGAAGTGGCAGACAGAGGATGGGGATTCTCTGTCTGCCTTTTTAGAACTGGTTTTTGTCTGGTCTCTTTTAAGGTGTCCTCATCAGGCTGTCTTTCGGACTGAAGCTTTGCCTTGAGTGATGCTCCTCTTAGTAGGGTTTCCTCCACGCTGCAGTACTCTCAACCAAGGCACAATAAAGTGTGAGCATTCTGCTCCAGACTATCCACAATCACACCTGACCGTGATCAGGTAGAGAAATAAAAGTCTGGCCCTATTCTAAAGGAACAATTACTCCAATTGACCGCGTAATGGTCTGTTGAGTGGGAAGTAAAAACTGTACCCGAGGTCTAGAAATGGGGAGGTAAGGGGGGACTACCTAATGTAAGGTTGTGTCTAACCCAACCGTGCATGTGGGAGAAAAAACTAGTTTTGTTTATATCACCCTCACACACCCTAGTGGTGTCATGCTTCATCATCGGGTCACCCCGACCCCTATAAGTCGGGGTGGGCTCGACCACAGTGTTGGGAAGCTCTTCTGATATGTACAAAGAGAGGGGGCTCTAAATTAAAATAATGCAGATAGATCCCCGGTATCCCTTTATTATTGGGGTCTATCTGAGATGTTCAAATATTGTATAAAAATTATATATATAAGCGGGTCTTATCAGGATATTATGGTCCTATGACCCTAGTGCCGACATGTTCCAGTCCACAGTGGCCATAAAGGTCCAGGACTTTCTTCAGGGCTAGCGAGCCCCCTATGCAAAGGAAGGAAGGAAGGATGGGATTCCCTATCCTAACGGTGTTATGAGGGCAGAGTAGCTACTCCTCATTAGTGTAAAATGCAGTGTGTGTCAACTGCCAGGCTCCGTCCAATTAGGGAAGTCGGCTTTCTTCACACAGGACCGGACGAATACATAGGTGGTCTTCAATTGAAGGTCCCACCACGCATGGTAACCTAAATAGGTTCCGGTCCTCGGCTTTGTGACACAATTGGACGGAGCCTGGCAGTTGAAACATGTCGGCACTAGGGTCATAGGACCATAATATCCTGATAAGACCCACTTATATATATCATTTTTATACAATATTTTAACATCTCAGATTGACCCCAATAATAAAGGGATACCGGGGATCTATCTGCGTTATTTTAATTTAGAGCCCCCTCTCTTTGTACATATCAGAAGAGCTTCCCAACACTGTGGTCGAGCCCACCCCGACTTATAGGGGTCGGGGTGACCCGATGAGGAAGCATGACACCACTAGGGTGTGTGAGGGTAATATAAACAAACTAGTTTCTTCCCCCACATGAACGGTTGGGTTAGACACAACCTTACATTAGGTAGTCCCCCCCCCTTACCTCCCCGTTTCTAGACCTCGGGTACAGTTTTTACTTCCAACTCAACTGACCATTACGCGGTCAATTGGAGTATTTTCTCGTGTTTAGCTTCTTTGGGAGGACATACTCCAGTTATTACCTCTCCTACCCTCCGGGCGTCTGGATCAATCCAGTGCTCACACGTGTTAACCTATTCTAAAGGATTCAAAAAAGGGGGGGCCAGAAAACGGTATTTAAAATGGGTCCTGCACACAAGGCTCCAATTAGAACTGTGTATTAAGGGTTGTGCAGTTCCTAACAGGTGGGCAAGGGTAAGGGGAGGTCTTTCTTCGTGATGCCCTCACTCACCCCGAAGGATGTCATGCTTCATCATTGGGCTCTGCTCCTCGTTGGGCCGGCGCTGCAATGCCTGACGGGCTGCCGTAAACGGGGCTCTTTGGCACAGATCTTCTGAAGAAGCCGTGGGATGCGTGCAGGTATGAGGGCAAGAATAGAGTAGTGCACGGGCAGTGGCTTTAAAAATAAGCCTGGAGCAGTCCTCTTCAGAAATGATTTATTTATTAAGGTAGTTCCAGCTTTGTAAAAAAAATGTGTAGGAGCCCTACATGGATGCAATGTTCCTAGAGGGCTATCGTAGTGTAATGGGTCGACATGTTTCGTGCCTTTATTGCCCCTAACGAGTCATGTGGCACTTCATCAGGACCTACGTGAGCGGATGGTGCACTACTAAAGGTCTGGTTCCCTAGATATGGTATGGCATCCAGACACAATAGAGTGAAACCCTAGTAGACTTATACTGGGCTGGTGTAGCCCTATAAGGAAAGGGAAGGGGGAGAAAAAAACAAACAACAACAATGGAAGGTTTAAAACCTGGACAGACAGAGTAATACTGTAAAATGTAAGTCTGTTGGGGCTTCGATTGAAGGAAGTCATATGTGAATATTGATATATGTAAATACCTCATATAGAAATGTACCCTCAGTCACAGTGTGCTACTGCTAGCATGGGGTGTCTGTTCTCAGTGAGTAAAAAGCACATATCAGCCAGCAAAGTTGGATATAGCCGTCCAGTAGTTTTGGTAAAAAAATCAAAATACAAGTTCTGTATCAAGGAAAGGGCGTCACATGATAGGCATGGGTGATGACTTGGGTCGGGAAAACCTTGTGGAACATAAAAGGTAGGGAGGAATTGCTCAGATTATGAATTATAGTTTCTGTCTGGCGCTACTCAGGTTATGTCAAGGATAACGCCTTAGTTGTTGACATATTGTCAAGGTTAGATTCGCACACAACAGAGGTGGGTAAAGTAGGTGATGTTATGATCATGTGTGTAGATAATACCAGAAGTGTGCTATGCAAACCAGGTGTTTGTGGTAGGTACCGCACGTAGGTTGAGGGTAGTCAAGGTTCTTTTTAGTGGACAGTGGAGCAAAACCCTTAACGGTTAAGATCTGCCCAAGGTATGTTGTCATTGAGGCCCCTGGTATGGGATAATAGTTTAAAAACCCAGCATTTTTCTTTCCTGAATAGAGCGTCTTTTGTCATGTTTTGGAAGGATTCCAGGATGGTCCAGCATAGGTCATTTGGAGTGTGGTTCAGTTCTGCATAGTGTGCACACATCTTGGTGTTGGTCTTTCTATATCTAATGTTGCTCCTATGTTCTGTTATCCTTGTTTTCGCTGGGCGACTTGTCATGCCGACGTACTGGAGGGGGCAGGGACATGTGATTAGATAGACGCAGTTGCGTGTGTTACAATTGGTGTGTTTATTTTGTCTCCATGTGTTTGTAAGTGTAACGGTTTTAGTGGCTTTTGTAAGGGGACAGACTACACATTGTCCACATGGATAGTGGCCTGTGACGGGTGGCAAATTCCAGAGAGTATTTACTGGTGTTGTGCTCCTCCTCGGTCTAGTATTGATGAGTAAGTCTTTAGTGTTGGCTGTACGCTTGAAGGCCAACCTGGGCTTACTAAATGTTTGTTCTCCTACTTGAAGGATTTTCCAGTGTTTGTTGATGACCCTTTTAATCATGGTTGATTCTGATGTATAGATGGTGCAACGTAATAAGGTCCGCATTGGGTTTGGTTTGGGTTTCAAGGAGAGCCTGTCTGTTGGTATTTTTGGCTCTTTTCTGAGCATTTTTAATTTTGTTGGCAGGGTATTGTCTACGTGCTAAATGGGTGCTCAGTTCGGAAGCTTGTCTTTTGAAATCCTCCATATTACTACAGTTTCTGCGTATATGCAGAAACTACCCATACGGGAGGTTTTGCCTGAGGGCTTTAGGATGGAAGCTGTGGTAGAGTAAGGGGCAGTGGCTGTCAGTGGTTTTTTTTGTAAGTTGTAGTTTCTGGTTTGTTAGGTGTTCAGGTGATCAGGAGATCCAAGAAAGGTAGTTCTAGCTCCGAACTGTTAGCTGTGAATTTAAGGTACAGATTAAGACGGTTAATCCAAGTGAGGAAGGCAGGTATGTTGTCACTAGTGCCTTTCCAAAACACCAGGATGTCGTCTATATAGTGTTGCCACAGTTGGACATTGTCCAAGAAGGGGATGGAGTCAGTGAGCACATACCTGCCCTCAAAGTCTGACGTATTCTAAAGGACACTTCAGTACATGACAACAGGAACTGCACTCTCACCATTCACCCAAATGGCAGTGTCAAAGAACCTATTCAAATTTCTAAGTGGGAGCCTGTCTCCTCTTTCCCCACTTCTGTGTATGGCTCTCTCCCTCCATGTTACATTCTATTATCTTTTTTCCCCTTATGTTTTCTATGTTCATTATTTTATGTGGATCTGACACCTGGAATGTATGATGCGTGCCTGCATCTTACATCACGGGTTCCAGATTCCACATATTGGCAGTTATACTTGAGACCTGTTGAATAACTGATGTGCTGTGCTTCAACCTTGTACCTTGGAAATAAAACCTTGGATTTACTTCAACATATCGATTTCATTGCATTTTATATTGGCGACGAGGACATCTGATGATTTCTGCCACATTTTACAAGAAGCACAGAAGCAGAAATTCGAGGATTTGTGAACCCTGCAGAAAAGAAACTTCAAAACTACTCGTTTTACCTTCGCTAGCAAGACGATGACATGAAATCAGAGGACGTCTTGCTCCGGAAAATTTGCGGTCGAATAGTCAAAAGTTATTGATTTTGAGGCTAATTTGTGTTTAATTGCGTTGTTGGGAGCTCGAAGCTGCTTGGGAGCTCGAGACCAGGTTAGCGTCATTGCCTGTGACGGCAGCGCCTCTACGCATAAGACGCGATACCCAACACGTATTACGCTGTCATCACGCACTGCGTGACAGCGCCATTTTGAATCTCCATAGTGACGGTCAACCTGAGAGTACAGTTACCGGAGATGTTGTTACCGGAGATGCAGAAAGACCGATGAATACTTGCTACGGTGTGCAAGGAGTGAGAAATACACAAGGTACTGTTACACACCACTGGATGGTATAAAATAAGTTAGGTTCGCGTTCATGCTACACAGGCTCACACCTTTTGGAAACATCACGTACTGTGGATAATTTTATTAACTGTGAGGTGTGGAAACAATTATACTGAAGATTTAAAGCGTGGAAAAAGATTTGAACTACTGATCCATCACGTGACTGCCACCTTGTGGATCTTTAAAGTATCTACATAAAAATGTAGTTTTAGTACTGATTTAATTTTATGTTTTAGGGAATTGAACTAATTGTTTATTTAGCTTCTTCTACAGTTTTAAACTATTTATTTGTGGTAAGGAATTGCAAAGTCCTTACTATAAAAAAAAAAAAAAAAAAAAAAAATCCATATCCCAGTGCATTGTGATTTGAAGTCCTGCATAAAGTATGCAATTTGATCCTCCGTCAAAGTTTTTGCAGACAAAAGAAGATCCGCCAATTCCTTGGACTAGATGGAAAGAAGAATTCTTCACGTATCTTAAAGCAATGGATGGAGAAAGAATGTCTGCGGAGAGAAAAAAAAATATTTTTTTACATTGTATTGGATCAGAAGGACAACTGGTTTTTAGAACTTTGCCTCCTGTTAGGTCTGGCGGTGATATTAATGTGTATGATGAAGCTGTACAAAGGATTGAAGGTAGATTTAAACATGTGACTAGTGTTGCTTTGAATAGGTTTAAATTTTGTACTAGAGTACAGGATGAAAGTGAATGTTTTGATGATTTCCTGACGGCTTTGCGTGCACTTTCATTACATTGCAATTTCGGTCTGATTACTGATGAGATGATCAGAGACCAAATTGTTGTGCATGTAAAGAGCAAGAAAGTACAGGAGCAGTTGTGGATTTTGGGGGATCCTAGTTTAGAGACAGCTATAAGTACGGCTAAAGCTCTGGAACAGTCAGATAAGTGGATCAAGTCTTTGGATAAAGTATCAGTTAATGCTACTCCTTCTACTTCTAGCAGTGAAGTTTGCATTGTAAACGCGCAGGGAACAAAGACCCAAGGTCCAAATAAATATGACCACAAAGGAAAGCAATTTTATTGTTTCAGGTGTGGGAATCCTGATCATTTTGCCTCTTTTCCACAGTGTCCTGCTATCAACAGACAATGTAATAAATGCGGACGTACGGGGCATTTTTCAAAAATGTGTAAAACTCCTACCAAACCTTTTAATGATTATAAAAAGCCTTCTTTTACTAGTCCTAGACGTTCTAGTGGGAATGTATCCTATGTTACTGAAGAAGGGAAGGGTGATGATTCTTGTCTTCAAGAATCTGGGATTGTAGTCTCTGTACAAACTCCATTTGATATGACACAAACTGATAATTTACCATCTCCAAAAAGTTTGGTAAACATTTTGGGTAAAGTCCTAGAACTCATGGTAGACTCTTGTTCTCCGTGGACTATAATCACTCGTGATTATTGTCTGGAATCATTTGGAGACTTGGTAGATTTAAATTCCTTATGCAAACCAGATATCATTGCATACAATTTTAGCAAATCAGAAATCAATGTTATGGGTTTTAAGGAGGTTCTCATTACTATAAAAAGTAATTCTGCTATTATCAAAATGTATGTTGCATGGGAAGGTGTGAATGTATTAGGATGGAGGGATCAAGCGAAGTTAGGAATTACGTTGAATCCCAGATTAAAAGATCCTGTGTCCGTTCTTGCTATATCAGATGGGGAATGTGATATTCTATCCATGTCTAAGAGAATTTCAGACTCTTTCCCAAAAGTTTTCTCTGATAAACTAGGAAAATTGTGTGGTTTTACTCATAGGATTAAAGTCAAACCTAATACAGTCCCAGTTAAACAAAGATTAAGGGGCGTTCCCATTAGCGTTAGGGAGGAATTTAGGATTATGTTGGATACAATGGTGAAAGATGGTGTCATCGAGGAAGTAGAGTCCTCGGAGTGGGTTTCGCCTATTGTTTTGGCGATTAAACCTGATAAAACTATTAGGTTGTGTGTGGACCTGAGAGCCCTGAACAAGTGTTTGGTCACAGACTGTCACCCGTTGCCTAACATAAATGAAATGTTATGTATGTTGGATGGGGCATGTGTATTTTCTACGCTAGATCTCAGATCTGCATATCATCAGATCGAACTCACGGAAGACTCAAAGCAATTCACAGCTTTTATCACTCCTCATGGGTTATTTCAGTTTAAGAGAATGCCATTTGGTTTGGCTTCGGCCGCTTCGGTCTTTCAAAGGGCAATGTACCACATATTTAAGGATCTAGGTGTTTTCGTTAAGTGTTTCCAGGATGACATACTTGTTTTTTCTAAAAATGTGGCAGAACATAATGTTCATCTAAATGAAGTATGTTCCAGGTTGGAGAAGCATGGTTTGACTATTAAGGCCAGTAAGTGCAAGTTTTTTTGCAAAACTGTGGAGTACTTAGGACATTCTCTTTCAGGAGAGGGTGTTGTACCGAAAAAGAACCTTGTGGATGCTATTGTGAAAGCTCCCTCTCCAGATAATAAGGAAAAACTACTCTTGTTTGCGGGATTATGTGAATACTATAGCAAGTTTATTCAAAATTTTGCTAGCAAGATGGAGCCTCTTAGGGAGTTAACACGGAATTCTGCTGAGTTTATTTGGACAGAGAAACAGGAACAGGCTTTTAAGCAAATTAAGGAGGAGATTGTTAGTGCACCTACCTTAAAATCTTACTGTGTTAATAAGAAATGCATCATTACTGTTGACGCTAGTTTATATGGCATTGGTTGTGTTTTGAGTCAGTCATCTGGTAAAGATGAATGGTGTGTTGCGTTTTCTTCAAGGACTTTGTCATCTACAGAAAGAAGATACTCTGTTATAGAAAAAGAGCTTCTTGCCTGCATTTGGGCTGTTGAGCACTTCAGGAATTATGTGTGGGGCAATCGGTTTGTACTGAGGACAGATCATAAACCATTGGTAGGGATTTTGTCTCCCGGTGGTGGATGGAATTCTACAGCGCTTATAGCTCGTTTGTCTTCACGTCTTCAAGAATATGACTTTGACATTGTGTATGTTCCTGGTAAGAGTAATGTCACGGCTGACTTTCTATCGGGATTTCCCTGTGACAATGTTCATAGTGGGGACGACGAGGTTGATGTTGTGGCTTCTATTGGTGATTGTGTTTCTGAGGAATTTCTTACTGTAAGTGAAGAAGAATGGTTTGATGAATTAAAAAAGGATGTGGTTTGTCAACAAGTTTTTGATTTTGTAAGAAAAGGTTGGCCAGCCAATAGGGGTATCTCAGCTGATTTAGCTCCATATTGTCAAGTTTCATCTGAGATTGAAGAGTTTAGTGGTCTGTTGTTTAAGGCTCGCAAGTTAATCCCTCCTCAATCTTTGCAGAAGAAGATTTTGCTACTTTCTCATCAGGGTCATATTGGCATGTCTTCAATGAAACGCCTTATAAGAGAAAACTTCTGGTGGCCTGGTGTTGATAAGATGGTGGACAGGTTAGTAAGGGATTGTTCGCACTGTGTTAATAGTGATAAAATGCTTCATTTGAGTTCTGCTCCTCTCAAGCCTGTAAGTTGGCCCAATTTTCCTTGGCAGAAGGTGGCATTTGACATATCTGGCCCTTTCAAACAGTTACCCTGCAATGCTCGTTATGCTTTAGTCCTAGTGGATTACCACTCGAAGTGGCCTGAAGTGAAATTTGTTAGCACTGCTTCATCTCAAGCTGTTATTCTTTTCCTAAAAGAAGTCTTTGCGAGGGAAGGTTTTCCTGAAACCTGTGTTACAGACAATGGCGCTCAACTTATTTCTGCTGATGTTGAGAAGTTTCTTAGCGGTTGTGGAATTAAACACTATACTACGTCTTTGTATGAACCCAGGGAAAATGGCCAAGTTGAACGCTTTAATCGTGTTCTTAAGGATTGCATTAATGGTGTGCATACTTCTGATGATGGGTGGTTGGATGTGGTAAGGAAGAGGTTATGGACATATCGCATTACACCTCACTCTGTTACGGGTGTCAGTCCCTTCAAGCTTCTTAAAGGAAGAGAGCCGTCATCTGATATATGTCCCTGGTGGATAAAAAAACTTGACAAAGGAAATAATTCTGCTGTGGATCTTGCGTGTGTGGCCAAACGTGTGGAAGACAAACAACTGAAAATGAAGACTTTGTTTGATTCCAAGATGAAATCCAAGGTTAATGATTTTGTGGTGGGGGAATGGGTGCGAATTAAAAAACCTGGTTTTCTTGTTAAAGGTTTTTTAAGTTTTTTCCTCCCATCAAAGTGGTCAAAGTGTTTAAAAGTAGTGTGGTCACGCAGGATGGTAGAGTGTGGAATGTTCGTAGAGTGGCAAGATGTAATGATTTAGGCAATGTACATAATTCTCCAATTGCTGTTTTTGGAAATAGCCAATATCGATCAAATTTTGATTTCTCAAAATGTTCTCAGAATTTGGCTCAAAATGATGTATCTGTTGCTTCTAGAGTCAAAGTTTGCAATAGACAAAAGAAAGTTCCTAGCAGATATTTGGATTAATGTTCTTTTGTTTAAGGGTAAGATGTGTTACATTCTATTATCTTTTTTCCCCTTATGTTTTCTATGTTCATTATTTTATGTGGATCTGACACCTGGAATGTATGATGCGTGCCTGCATCTTACATCACGGGTTCCAGATTCCACATATTGGCAGTTATACTTGAGACCTGTTGAATAACTGATGTGCTGTGCTTCAACCTTGTACCTTGGAAATAAAACCTTGGATTTACTTCCAACATATCGATTTCATTGCATTTTATACTCCAGTCTCAGAAACGTCAGTAATGCCCTTACACCGCCTGGAAAAGCATACTTGCCTCCATGTTGTGCACACATTCAGGTTATGGCTTTCAAAACTGAACCCAGAGACATTTGTCCCTCTGGTCCACTCGTACATACACTCATCCAGAGTGAAACATGCTTCTTGCACACAAAACACATTCCTCCGCTCGCTCGTGATGTCACTGCAGGGGTGTGGCATTCCTATTGTCTGTCACCTAGGACATGTTGTTTTGGGTCAATGACAACAAATATTCATATTTATTTTGTCAGATGAGCAAGTAGGCCAGGCCCAAACCCTGCAGCACAATCTCTTTGGCTGACGGTTTACAGAACCACAGTTTTGTGGTAGGAAAGAGGAATACCTGACATTAATGCAAGATGCATTTCCATATGTATACTTTTTATTTTACAGAGTTTTATATAACACAAACTGACCCGAAGTATCGGGTATCAGAGCGCTTTGCATAACACAAGTTGCGTTACATGAGGACACATTCATTTTTGTTAGGCACGGGAAGATTAAGTGATTTGCCCAGAATCACAGGATGTTTAGCGTCATTGCCAATACTCGAACCCGGTCCCCCAGATTCGCGGTCGACCGCCCTAGCTGCTAGACCAACTCCTCTCCCCATATACATTTGTTCTGAGATGTGTACATATGATATAATAATGCAAAGCGTTTTCTATTAGGGTGCATGATCTAATGAAAAGCAGTGAGATCTTAGCTCAGTTTACATTACAGATAGTTGCATCAAAATAAAATAATGTATGCATATTGGGAAAATGCAACAACAAATTGTATTTATAAAGTTTGCTGAACACTCCTTAATTCTACACAAACACACACAGAACCATGAAAGCAAGATTGGTGAATGTTTGCTTTCAAAATAAAATGTACAAAAAATGTAACGTGGAAAGAAAACCTATTGCAAAATTATGGTGCAACTTTAAATACCATTTCTCTGAGGCATCATTTAAGATTGTGTTTGACTTGTTTTTCAAAAAAGACTAGGGGCCCACTTTTAAAGAAAGAAACAAAAGTTCTACAGGTCTGTTACTTTCAGGAATTCACAAGAGTTGGCATAGCAACTGTACTCCTAGCGTACGTTTGTGAATTCTGGTTCCACATAAGCTAGTAAACAGGGATATATTTGCTTGTGTCTAATTCTGCTGAGTGTTTGCAGGTTCATTTGTTGATTTCTTTTTGTTATTTTTTGCTTCCAGGGGAAAATATTTTCCTTTATATGGAAACTCCTATCCCTACACACCCACATTTTTCTTAACCTGGAAACGGATTTTCTCCTGCCTTTGATAGCATGGGCAGGGATTGGAGAGGAATGAGAAATTTCCTAGGTAAATTCAAGGAAAATTTTAATTCTATTAAGGACTTGGAGGTGAAAATTATGCTCAACTTTCTTCATTTATGTAGCTCAGCAGCCAACAACAAATAACTACAACACTGCAAAAGAATTCAACTCCCATGAGACCAAGCAACTTGAGAAAGAAGTGACGAGTCAACCAATCAGTCAGTTCAGGCACTGGATAAAACCATCTTCAAGGAAAAGCACTTCCTCTTTCTTCATGTGGAAGCCTCCAGAAGCATATGTCCGTCACTACAAATCTTGTTTCTGATCCATTTTCTGGTCAAAAGGCAAGAAATCAATACCAATTCAGCACGAATAGAACCGTTGACAGTAAACAACAAATCTTAACAGCTATGAAGTAAACACCAGTTCAGCGATCATTAAGCAACTAAAACATAATTCAGAAGGAAACATACTCATCCCAACTTTCATCAAGGACCAAAAATGAATGGGGTGGGGGCATGATGATACTCTTCAGTCATAGTTGGGAAGGATAATCTTCCCCTCCTAGTCCTTAATAGAATTGAAACTTACCTTCACTTTAGCTAGGACACTACTTTTCATTCTATGCCAAGACCAAAGGCTTCAGATTATGCTTGTTCAAAGCTTACTCACGACCATTGCTGCCATATTCATAACCGGCTTAAGGAAAAAAGTTTTTTTAAAGAATACGAGGACCAATCTGCCGCCTTGAGTATGCCCTCCAACTGGTTCCCCAAAACCGAGGCTTTAGATGCCATGGTCCCTCTTGCCGACTGAGCTCCAAAAGACGCAGTATCAATGCCCGTCTCCAACATCATCCAGCGGATCCACCTGGCGATCATGGGAGAGGGAGCGGGTTTAAAGGTTTTTTTTACAGCAAGATCAACAACGGGCAGGTGCTTGGAGGTCTAAATTGCTTTGTGAGCTCCTCGTATGGTGTAATACAGTACACCACGCAGAGCTTGAGGTGATTGAGAAAAGCCAGATAATGACCCGTCCGAATTTTAGTCTTGGTGCTCTTACACACCACAAATGTGACAAAAAAATCCTTGAGGTTAAATCTAATGTCCTCACAGATGCGCTTGCAAGAAATCAAACAGAAAAGCATAGCTTGCTTACCTTTTAGTTCTTTTCGGGACAGACAAGCATATCTTGCCAAGTTTCGAAGAGGCACAGGACCAGGTTCATATTACATAGTTGAGAATATCTACATTTTAAGGATTAAAGAGCCACACTCCCCCTCAATAGCTTGCACACCAAATGATGTTCCCCCACTGGGACACCCAACCTTGGTTCATGTGCCACTGAAATTGTGAATCTAACCATATCAAATGTGTGGTATGCCAGACCCTTCTGCTCGCAGGCAGGTCGCTCCCCACGCCACTACACAGCCGCCGGCTGCCTTGTGTCCTGCTTACTGCAGCCGCCTGGTTCCCGCCGTCTCCTGATCCTTTCCCTCCGCTGCGTCCCTACGGCCCCGCCCCCCTGCTCCCCATTGGCCACCCCGCTCCCGCCCCCCAGCTGCTCCTCCCTCCCTCTCCCCCTCTTATGGAGGCCGCGCAGCGGGCCCGCCGCTGGCGCGCCCAAGGCGCACCAAAGGCAAGCCTGTCTGCGCCCATCCGAACCTGGACCGCGCCCAGCGCCAGAAACCCTGGACCCTGCGAACGCCACAACACCAGACTCAGCTATGACACCAGCACCCTCTACGCACTCAACGCCGGCCGTAACCACACCTGCTTCCAAGCCGCCGCGAAACGGACTCACAGACCTTTCTCCTGCCACACCTGCAGCTTCACCTGCGACAGAACCACCAAACTCCCAAGGACTGGACCCAACCACCTCCGCTTCATACTCCTCAACACCCGCTCCACACACAAACACACCATCGAGTTCTGGGATCTGCTCGACACCTCCGCCCCAGACGTGGCCTTCCTGACCGAGACCTGCTCCTTGGCGCCCGACATTGCCATAGCCATCCCGGACGGCTACAAGATCACCCGCAGGGATCGCGCCAATGGAATCGGAGGAGGAATATTCATCGTTCACAAATCCACCCTCAAGGTCGCCACCCACGCAGGCGACACCCTGAACAGTGCCGAACACCTGCACTTCTGGATCCACACCGAACCCAACTCCACCCTCAGAGGATCACTCATCTACAGACCACCCGGACCCCGAGCTCAATTCAACGACTCCATCGCCGACCTCGCCAGCACCCACGCACTCGCCTCCACGGACTACATCCTCCTCGGGGACCTGAATTTCCACCTCGAGAACAACAACGACGCCAACTCCGCCACCCTGATCGACAACCTCGGCCTCAGACAACTTGTCACCGCACCCACCCACGCCGCTGGCCACACACTGGACCCCATCTTCTCCACAGGCACCCACGTCGCCTTCGACCACACCACCGAACTCCACTGGACCGACCACCACTGCATCCATTTCTCCTTCAACAAACCAACCACGCACCACCGCACCCAACAGCTGCCTCGCCGCTGCAGGAGCAAAGTCACTGAAGACCAGCTGATCACCACCCTCGCCCAAAATCCGCCCACCAACCCAGACACCGCAGCCCGCAACCTCAGACAGTGGATTGACGACTGCACCAACACCCTCGCCCCACTCAAGAAACCCTCCAACAACCACGCCAGCAAGAGAGCCACCTGGTTCACTGATGAGCTGCAGACCTCCAAACCCGCCTGCCGGAAACTGGAGAAGATATGGCTTCACGAACGCACTCCGGACAACCATGCAGCCCACAAAGATGCCACCCGCAGACATCACCACCTCATCAGATTAGCCAAGAGATCCTCTTTCAAAGACCTCCTGGATAACAACACACACGACAGCAAAGAGCTCTTCAGCATCGTAAAGGAACTCTCCAACCCCAGCACCAGCGACATACCGCCCTCACAAGAACTGTGCAACTCACTAGCCATCTTATTCCACCGCAAGATCGCTGACATCCATGACAGCTTCAACACCATGACCGCCCCGACCACGCCAGACCCCACCTCCCCTGTGAACACCACGCGCCAACCGCCTGACCTCCTGGTCCAACGTCAACGACGACGAGACACGCAAGGTCATGAACTCCATCCACTCAGGATCTCCGTCAGACCCGTGCCCACACCACGTATTCAACAAAGCAGATGCTGCCATCACACCCCAACTACGGAAGGTCATCAACATCTCCTTTGAAACAGCGACATTTCTGAAAAGCTGGAAACACGCCGAAATCAACGCCCTCCTCAAGAAGCTCAAGGCGGACCCCAAGGACCTCAAGAACTTCCGGCCCATCTCCCTGCTCCCGTTCCCGGCGAAGGTCAGCGAGAAAATCGTCAACATGCAACTGGCCCGCCACCTGGAAGACAACAACATCTTGGACCCGTCCCAGTCCGGGTTCAGACGAAACCACAGCACCGAGCCCGCCCTCATCGCCGCCACAGACGACATCAGGCGCAAACTAGACAACGGCGAAACATCAGCCCTCATCCTCCTGGACCTCTCAGCCGCCTTCCACACAGTCTGCCATCGCACTCTAAAGGCACGCCTCGTAGAAGCCAGAATCCAAGAGAAGGCCCTTGACTGGACCATGTTCTTCCTCTCCGGCAGAACCCAGAGCGTCCGCCTCCCGCCCTTCCGATCCGAGGCCACCGACATCATCTGCGGCGTCCCCCAGGGCTCATCCCTCAGCCCCACGCTGTTCAACGTCTACATGGCCCCCCTCGCACAAGTGGCCCGCCAACACAATCTCAAAATTATCTCCGACGACACCCAGCTCATCCTCTCCCTCACCAAGGACCCGCACACCGCCAAAACCAACCTCCACGAGGGAATGAAGGCCGTCGCTGACTGGATGAGGAGCAGCCGTCTGAAGCTGAACTCTGACAAGACGGAGGTACTCATCCTCGAACCCACCCCCTCAGCCTGGGACGACTCCTGGTGGCCGACCACACTGGGATCAGCACCAACACCCACCGACCATGCACGCAACCTAGGATTCATCCTCGACTCCTCCCTCTCCATGTCTAAGCAAGTCAACGCCGTCTCCTCCTCCTGCTACAACACCCTCCGCATGCTCCGCAGGATCTACAAGTGGATACCGACCGAAACAAGAACGGTGACACAGGCCCTCGTCAGCAGCAGACTGGACTACGGCAACGCACTTTACGCAGGAATCCCAGCCAAACACCTACGACGACTACAACGCATCCAAAACGCCTCCGCCCGACTGATCGTCAACGTCCCCGCCGCAGCCACATCACCCCCCACCTGAGAGACCTACACTGTCTCACCGTCGACAAGAGGATCACCTTCAAGCTCCTCACCCACGCACTCAAAGCACTCCACACCGCTGGACCAGCCTACCTGAACAGCAGACTCCGCTTCTACACCATGACCCGCCAGCTCCGCTCTGCCAGCCTCACCCTCGCCGCTGTCTCCCGCATCCAACGAACAACCTCCGGCGGCAGATCCTTCTCCTACCTCGCCGCCAAGACCTGGAACACCCTCCCTACCCACCTACGCCAGACCTAAGGCCTACTCGCCTTCAGAAGACTCCTTAAGACCTGGCTCTTCGAGCAGTAGCGGCACCCCCTCCTCTCAGCGCCTTGAGACCCTCACGGGTAAGTAGCGCGCTTTACAAGTACTCTGATTGATTGATTGATTGACCCTTCAGAGCGAGATCCAACAACAAATTTAGGATGTGGAGTAAACCTGCCCTCCTGGGATCCAGATTCCTTCCCGCGCACTTATGGTACCATCTGCCCCAAGGAGAAGGATATTTCTTGGAAGTAGAATCCGCTCATGCTCTATCCAAGAGGTCTAAAGCCTTTCTTGAAAGTCCGGGTAGATCTGATCGTCCCTGATAATCTTCCAAGCCATAAAGTAAAGCGAACCATCCTGAATTAGTGGGTAGAATTTGCCCTCAGCATCTGTCAGAATTGACACACGATTGGAAGTTGGATTTGAAAATCCATAGAAAGCTCTAGAAGAACTGCAATCCATGCTTTAGATCTCCAAACTGGCTTAATCAAAATCAGGGATGCCCTCTGGCATCAAACTTGCACTGTCACCCTGGTCGTCATTGGGAATGGTGGGAACACACATAACCTCAATTTTGACTCCAATCCTGTCATATAGCATCCATTGTTGTCTTTAAGAGATCCAGATGCCAGCTGAAGAAACGCAGGAGTTGGTGATCCTGGTGCGACACAAAAAAGATCCTCTTCGTTCATACCCTACCCTTCCATGGTCAATCTGAATAGGGTTGCGTCTAACTTCCAGGCACTGAAGTCATTCAGATGTTGTGTTCCAGTTAGTGATGTGATTCAGCTCTCTTCTGAGCTATTCTACCCTGACAGAATAGAAAGTGATAACAGATAAGTGCTAATGGCAGACTTATGAACTACTATTGCATACAAAAAGCATTGGCATTGACAATAGGTCTCGCCATTGGGACCTTAGAAGTGTTTAGCCAGAGCTATTGATTTTACCAATGTCTTTAAACTATGTTGCAGATCAGCGGGGGTGTTATGCAGCATGTTGAAAAGTTATAATAAAAAGGTGTTTGGCATATTTTTTACCTTATATATAACCAAGGAGACATTATGTACAACTGAACGACCCTGTTAAAATTGCTTCTTCTGACTAATTCCCATTCACACGGAGTAAAGGTCAATGCTCATGCTATTACCGTAAAATTAGGCCATTTTACTTTGAGATACTAATAGAATGGGGGATGATCCACTGCAACACGCACTGCCTTTGTAGGCATGATTCACTCCTCCAGTGTGAGCGGACATAAATCCATTTGAATGCTAAATTATTATATTTTTTTTAACTGCTGATCAATAAAAATAATACAAGGCGGAGTACTCGACCACTGGGTACTACGCAGGCAAGGGTACAATAAGGGATGATGAACGCGTACATACAGAGTATGCGCATACATATAAATATATAAGGTCTGGCATATTCATCCACAGAGAATGCTCTATATAAACATATATTATTCAAGCGTCATACACAGAGAAAAGTGCACAGAGTGTACGCATACACTACACTGTAGCTATATGTACAAGACATGGTGCATGCAAAAGGACAGTGGTCGTAAATATACAGGAAACGGTGGATACATACATTAGAAAGTGTACATACATACAAATGTCAGGGAGCACACATTTACAGGTGTGGCAGGATGGATGCAGAGTAGCGAGAGTGTATGAATACATACATGAACAGCACCAGAGTTGTTTTGACAACTCGCAGTAAACAAATACAGCTAAAGCATACCAAAACAGTCCTTCTAGTAGTTATACCCTTCATTCTATTGTGCTGCATCAGCATGGGGGACCTTTGCATGCACGGGGAGGACACAATGGATTTAACCCACTGGTCATTTGAAATTACTGAATAGCAACAAAACACTACTGCGAGTCGACATTTGGCTCATGTCATTGTGTGAACCCTCTCTTGTCACCGCTGCAAAGATGAACAAGAGGCCACGGCGGAGAGCCAGCCTCAATTACCAGAAAGCATTGGAGAAAAACCCCTTCAAAACCCAACTGCGTGGGAGGGTTAAAATACTCGAGGCTTGCACATTCTTTACAACTCTGTGCCTGCTGCATATACGGCTTATCCAGACACCAGCCGAGCGTCTAAGAGATACTTGCTGTTTGCTGAAGCCCGTGAGTAGCTTCATATCAATCATAAACACTGCATGCAAAACTGGATTCAAGGAAAAACAAAGCAGTTCAAATCGGCAAGGCTTTAGAGGCACATAGAGCACAAGACTTACTCCTCGAAGTCCGCCTCGGCGAAGGGCACGTCCTCGATAAGCACCGCCGAGTGAGCGTTGAAGAAGATTCAATCCGATGCAATCAACCAATCAATGCATTTATAGAACGCGCTACTCACCCGTGAGGGTCTCAAGGCGCTGAAGGGAGGGGGGATGCTGTTACTGCTCTAATAGCCAGGTCTTGAGGTGTTTCCTGAAGGTGAGGTAGTCCTGGGTCAGACGTAGGTGGGCGGGGAGGGAGTTCCATGTCTTGGTGGACAGGTAGGAGAATGATCTTCCTCCGGTGGTGGTTCTGCGAATCCGTGGGACGGTGGCGAGGGCGAGGCTGGTGGAGCGGAGCTGGCGGGTCGGAGTGTAGAAGGTGAGGCGGTTGTTGAGGTATTCGGGGCCCATGTCGTGGAGCGCCTTGTGTGCGTGGGTGACGAGCCTGAACGTGATCCTTTTGCTGACGGGGAGCCAGTGCAGGTTTCTTAGGTGGGCAGATATGTGGCTGTGGCCAGGGACGTCGAGGATGAGTCTTGCGGAGGCCTTCTGTATGCGCTGAAGTCGTTTCTGAAGTTTGGCTGTGGTTCCTGCGTATAGGGCGTTCCCGTAGCCCAGTCGGCTGGTGACGAGGGCCTGTGTGACCGTCTTTCTGGTTCTGGTGGGGATCCATCGGAAGATCTTCCGGAGCATGCGCATGGTGTTGAAGCATGAGGATGCGATGGCGTTGACTTGCTTGGTCATCGAGAGTGAGGAGTCCAGGATGAATCCCAGGTTACGTGCGTGGTCCGTGGGCGTCGGTGCGGTGCCCAGCGCTGTGGGCCACCAGGAGTCGTCCCAGGCGGAAGGGGATTGTCCGAGGATGAGGACCTCCGTCTTGTCTGAGTTCAGTTTCAGACGACTGAGCTTCATCCAGTCCGCGACGTCTTTCATTCCTTCCTGGAGGTTGGTTTTGGCGGTGGCTGGGTCCTTGGTGAGGGAGAGTATCAGCTGGGTGTCGTCGGCGTAGGAGATGATGTTGAGGTTGTGTTTGCGTGCGATGGCGGCGAGGAGGCTCATGTAGATATTGAAGAGGGTTGGGCTGAGCGAGGAGCCTTGGGGTACGCCGCAGATGATCTCGGAGGCCGCGAAGCGGAAGGGAGGGAGGCGGACTCTCTGGGTTCTGTTGGAGAGGAATGAGGTGATCCAGTACAGGGCTTTTCCTTGGATCCCAGTGTCGTGGAGGCGGGTTATTAGGGTGCGGTGGCAGACGGTATCAGCTGCTCATTGTCTCTTCTGGCTCTACACACCCTCCTTCTCATTGCAGTCACCTCAGCTTGTCACGTGAAGGAGATTCAGGCCCTAGCAGTGCTTCCGCCATACACCACCTTTTTTCCAGATACATTTGTGCTGAGGATGCAGGTGGTCTGCATGCTTAAAGTTGCGATTCTTTTGTGCGTTGGGAAATCCATTGCTCTCGTCCTCTTAAAGATCTGATAGCCCATTCCACCATGCTAAGGCTACTCCCACTGATTTAGCACATGGAGTGCCTGTTCTTGACATCTGCTCGGCTGCAACGTGAGCATTGATGTGTGCGTTAATGAAGCACTACTGCATAATACTGAATAGAACCAGCAAATATTGTCAAAGTCCATATCACTGAAGGGGTTTCACTAGGCCACATCGTAGAAATGATTTCTGGAACCGTTGCTATACCTAATTAAAATGTTTGTTTATTAATGATTTTCTTTGTTTCTCAGTTATTGTAACAAATAAACCTTTTCTCGTGCTTTTCTGTGTGTCTTAGCTATTGTAACAAATAAATCTTCACTCATGCGCAATTGTTTAAAAAATTGAGCAAATAGTTGGACTGGGTTTTTTTTAACGGCAAATAGATTGCATCTAACAGTCCCCTCTTCCACTTCTTATTTAAACCGTTGTAATATAATGTAAAATGAGTTTCTGCCACAAGCACATACAATGGCGTTAATGGGGTGGCTAGTTTAAGAAAAATGTTTTCACCAGTGCAGTGTTTCTGTGGTACACCCACATATGGCAACACTGTTAGGGGATGTAATTTTTATTCAACTTAAACTAAAAGGCAGTTGAGCAATCCTATGACCTGAATAGAATGAAAATATATGGTCAGTAAAAAAAAAAGGTAATTTTGTTGGGTAATGTTGAAGTAAAATATCTAGTACAGTATTAAAAAGGACCAGGAATAATCATACATTTGTATTGAATTACCAAAAGTATAAGGTTCTGGTCTATTACAATATAGAACTTGATCTAGTGTTTGCAGCTATTACACAGCCTTTCATGTACTAATCTGAACAAGTCACTAAATAGCCGTCATTCTGTTCCCAATTACAGAATAGGCCTTTTCAGGATGTGATGGAGTATCAGAAAAATAAGAAATGTTTTGATACCTCCATCAGAATTATCAGTCCCAACAATACATCTATTGTAGGATCAGGTTGTCCAAAGTACTGGATCAGTAACAGTTATTTAAAACTCTAAAACGCTTTCCCCTCGAAAAACCTTTAAAAAATCCTCTTGCATCAACAAGCATGCAATTTCAGAAGGAAATCAAGGATTGGAGGAAGGCCATGAAGCGACCTTGATGGCTTGGTCTGAACTCACACTGGGAATAGCAATAATGCAATGTCCTCTGGGATGAATAATCACGCTTTGCTTCCAACTTGTTGTACCACTGCTCACTAAGAATCCAAGCAGGACCCCCACCCCCGCAGAACCGTCCAGCAAGTAAGAGCAAGCACTCCTTCACCCAGTGTTTAATTGAAATTTGTGAACCACAAGTGTTAAAAATATAATTGTAAAAATGTAATGAAACAATGTATTGTTCAGAGTTGAGTATATGATGTGGCTGAAGTAATAGTGCCATGAACACAATAAGCACCTCATACAGATTCAGAACCCTGATGGATGAATGAATGAAAAGCTCTTGTAAAGCTCTCTGCTACCTTACAATGAGTTTCCTTGTGCTATCACTTCAGAGGGTGCATGAGATGGCGAAGAGCCAGGTTTTTAATTGTTTATACTTTTTTTTATCAAGCCAATAGTTTAGGGAAACCATTTTAATGTTATGCTACAAAAAATATGAAAGAACCATCAAATGTATCCTTCATGATCTTTTGAACTTGGAGTAGTTACAATATATTGAACGTAAAATTGTAACACAAATATACATCCTAAAAAGAAATTAAAGATCCAGAGTATCCTAATTATGTAATGCCTTATGGCACAGAAAGAGACCCTTGAAGAGTAATCTTTAGCCACAGCCAATCAATAAAGTAAGATGAAATAGTGGGAATTAAAGGATCGAACGGAAGGCCTAAGGATGATGCAGCAAAAAAGCACTCAAACCAATACATAGTGAATTACAGTAATCTGTCCTAGAAAGGATTACAAATCTAATCACCATTTTGGGGCATGGCTTTGAAAGAAGAGTTATAATTTTGTGTAAGATGCAGATTTTTGGTTTTTTTTTAAATGTAAGATGCAGCTACATCAGTAACTTGTCCCGAAAAGGAAAGAATCCGCATAAACAACACCAATTGTGAACAGTTGAAACAAGACTAGAGAGTGAACCTATTTCTCTGTGCCACCAAAGAGACAACTAATCAGTAGGAGGGCATCCCAAAATAAGTACCTCTGCTTTATAACCACTGAGTTCAAGGAATTATGTTTAATTTAGGTTCCTTAAAGCTAGACAAGCTACACGTTTGGATTGCACCTCGCCCAAGTTGTGTTTGAAAGATACAGTTACTTGGGTGCAGTTGGCATTGAGGCATTTAGAAAAAAACAAAGACTTGATGAGACCAGAATTAGTGATGTAGAGGTTGACCAAAGTAGGACCATCAGAACTGATGGCATGACCCAGTGCTTTAAAATCCAGATAACTCGTGCAGGATAAAGACCCTAAAAGCTGCCTCTACCAGAACAAACTGGATGATGTGCATTGTACAACAGTACGCCATGACCAGTGGTAAAGCGCTTGCCAACATGCTGCCCAGCAACAAAATATTTCAGATATTCATTAGTCAGTAAAGATTAAATTTTTCTTTCTTTGAACATAGGGATCATCAGTATTATTTTCTGTAGATGTACAAAATAAGCAATTCATTTAAATGTATAGTTATTTATAAAAGCATGACAAATCATTCTGCGTTCATCATAGTAACAACATTGATGATTAATTAAGTACGTGGTTTATACGTTCTACTGTTTTCCTCTTGAATTGGTGACAAAAATGGTGTTATTAAGTAAAGTTTGGGAGATTGGGATCTATCTTCGCTTTTTATATTGTAGAACCAAACTATTTAAACAATGTCATATATGATATTATTAGACTGCAGGTCAATTGGGCTTTATTGGGATTTTACTCCATTTCTGCCCCATACAAATGCGCTGGAAAAACTTGTAAATCAAATTGTATTGGCATTTTGAGCCTCGTGTACAAATGAGTTTTGTGATTTTAAAACATTCGATTTTGAAAATCGCTGTGTTTGTGACAGAAAAAACATATTTTGGTGCGTTGCCAGGGCACAAGTCCTAAAAAAGGTGGGGTGACTTACCAAGTTAGGCAGTATGCAAGTGACATGATGGCACGTTCCATCACAGCACATGACATCACAATATCGCACGTGGCATCACAGGAAGTGACCTCACTGGAAGTAACATCACAAGAAGTGACAACAGAAAATAAGACCTCACACGTGTTTATCAGGCATTTCAGGAGTTCATTTAAGCACATTATGAGATTTAATAAAATATTTTGCTTCAGGTTGTACCAAAAAGTAGCGCAATCCTGATGCAAAATCTGGGCCTCAACTAATACATTTTTTTTAATCCTGCCACAAAGAAATTGGCAACAAGGAAAGCATAACGCTGGAGATTAACGCATTTGTCTGTGTTTTGTGTAGTACCAGAATTGAATCAAAGTAGTATAGAAGGCAATCCTGTCTCGTGCAAACACATTATGAAACATGCAGATTACAGATTTTTAGGTCTCGCCTAGGCAGTACTTGCACAGTCTCTTTGAGACATTCTGTATTCAGGGTATGGACCTTAAGCTCAGCCCATTTTCACCCCATCTTTTTAATTGGCTCCTGTTAACTGTCCTCTGTAAATGTTGGCTTTTCATTGGTTAATAGGCTTAGTAGTCTATCCTTAGTACCGCTTTTTCTCTTATTGTAACCTCCCATAAGGACGGCCCCTGTTACATGTCTTCTTTCTTGTTACGTTACATATTAGTTTTGGTGAATTATTTTCTCCTTTTCGCTTCTTTAAGCTCAGGAACTGCCCACCGCCACGCTTGCTTTCTCTCCCGGGCTGCAGCTGACTCCTCCTCCTCCCCGTTCGCTCCCTCTCTTCAACTGCAGCTGCCTCTTGATTTTTCAAACACAGGGCCAACAATTTACCTATGTTTAGGATTTTACTTGTTAGCATTTTTGGCTTGCATGCTTGGCTTGTTATGGCCACTCCTCGCTTCAGCGCCCTTCCTCCCTGCCACGGAGCACATGTGTACTGCAGACAGGACACCTGCTCCACAAAAACATTATGTGACCTATGGCCTCCCAGTGCCATGCAGCCCTTTAACTTTTACTGTTTTGACTTTTACTGTGGCGGCTGCGCGCCTCACCAAACTCAACCTTTTTTTTTAACCAGCCCGGCACGCTTTTTGGCCCCACGCCTTTCTTTATCCCCAGCTTGACATCTTTTAAATTCATTAGCACGCGGGAAGCAGCAAGCTCCCTTAATGTACTAGTTAGTAAAGTAAATATTGACCTTGTTCTGTTGTAGACTGGTGTTTGTTTTGACCTGTGACTGAGAGTTTACCTTATGCATTGAGTATGTTTTACTTGCTGTTCCTGAATTGCTGGTTATTGAAACTAAAGAAATGCATCGAAATGAGGTTTCAGGGGCAGTGCTTTGTGTAAAACCAGGGACCATCGGGTGCCAGGGTATAGCCACATTGTAATGATGAAATTGCTTTCAAATAAAATGGTGAGAAAGAGTCACTGTTTTACAGTGACGCACATTATAAAATAGGGATACTTGTAATTTTACTGAGTATATTACATTAAAAAAAAATTTATTTATAATTTGTATTAATTAATGCAATGTTGGTAATTTTAAATTGATGTTTATCAGCTGTTTCCTATCACAGAAGCTAAGCCGTTACAAAATGGCCATCCTGTTTGTGTGTGTGTGGTGGTGTAGTTACGTCACTGGGGCATGGGTATCAGAGTCCTTTTACTGTGGTGGTGCTTTATTTAGCCCGCCCCCTCACCGAGCTGATAGAAAGACCGGCTGGTGGCAGTTCGTGATCCTTCAGTCTACAGCTAAAGAAAAACAAGCATTTGCAATGCAATAGGTCTTGCATTACTGTAGGTTTGAGCTATTGGCATTGCGAATTATAATGCAGTGCCAATAGTTCAAACTTTCAGTAATGCGAGACGCATTGCAAATGCTTGTTAATTTACGTAGATATTTGAGTGGGTTACTGCTTTGAATACAGAGTCCCTTTTGTTACCTGCAGTTTATAATTTGTAATCCTTTTAAATAGCACAGTGAGCTATGAAGAACATGTGACTGCAAGCCATTGTTACCCTCACTGTCTCATGTGACTCATCTTGTACAGTGATTTACACAATGGCATGATTAATTCTAATGTATAATGTGTATGTTACCTAAAGCGCTAGGACACCCTGCATTGGGATAAGTAGCACTAGAAAGGAAATAAAACAGTTCTATTTAAATTGTTATTTGTGTAAGTACTGGGACAGACCAACATCTGACTTTCTTACAGTGCATGCACTTCTATACATGGACTGAACAAAGTCAAAAGTGACAAAGCGTGCCTCTCTTAGGTACCTGTGAAGAGATAATAAGCTGTGTGCTTTTGTTTCCCCTCTTTTGCACTTGCATTTAAGTGTGAGGTTCCCGGCCGCCAGTCCAGTCAGAATACTCAATCAAAAGGGCTGTTTCCTGATTGGACATTTTCTTTGCTTTACAGTCTTCCCAAGGGTTCATGAGAAACGTAGTTTTGTTTCTTGTTAATATTGGCTGCTGTTGAATAAAGTGAAGAGAGAAGGCATAATCCTCGCCTCCAGTCCTGACATAGAATTAGGCATCCATCCCTACATTTGTAGTCAATCATAGTGTGTTACCTACTAATAGTGCCCTGTCTAATATTAATTTGGCAGGTTATAGGGCTTCACCCTTTGATTGTACAATTTGCGATGCATTTGTACATAGGCCACTTTGCAAATTGCATTCCCATTAGCACATCAGTCGGTGTGTAAATTGCCAATCCATTGTTTGCAAATGAGTACAGTTCATCAGACCCTAAATTCCCTGGACTATCAAATCCAGAAAGTAAACTATAGTTATTTTTGGCTGGTAAATTTTGCAGAAAATGAGTCTCAATCTGGCAGGGAAGTAGTTGGCTTTCACAGGGGTTTCACTTTGGCGCTAGTACGAGGTTATATTTCCTGTTTTTGATGGTGCCAAGCACGTATTTTCATGAATGCCATAATCTGCATTTGTTAAAATAACTAAAGTCGCAAGCCCTTTATGTATCGTTGGGAATTAACTAGCCTGTCTTTACTTATTCCTAAACTGTAAATTATAGTTGGCTTATTACATTGGTGCCTAATATTTCCCCTCTTATGTCTATGTAATCCATATTTTGCGAAATATTTACTTTGATGTGCAGTAATTTACTTGAAAACATAGATTGGGGTGTTTTCTTAACTGCATTTCATCTGGATTATGACCAATGCTGGATTTTTTTCATAAACTGACAGCCAAGTTTATTCAGTTTGTTTCGTTAATGCTGTTTTATGCGAGTATTATTTTTCCTACTCACTAAAAGAGTATCTCTCATCAGCAGACCTCTTTGGCTTAACATAACAGCCTGCCCCTTTTCAAATGTTTGAAGGAAGATTGTTTATGTTTAATGCCCAGGTTAACATTCTGTACCAATTGCACAGTTTCTACTAGATCCATTATGCAGTATATGGGTTGTTTGATATCTCCTCTACTACCTAGGTGAACATTCCAGTTGCATCATCAAACTGATTATTGGTGTCTCATTGTGTCACGTTTTTTCCCCATGAAACTAGTAGATTTTGCAAGTTGTTGGGCCCAACTCACAATGTCTTTTCGAGCACTTAAACTGACTCCTGTTTCAGATTGAAAAGGGAGACTGGGATCAGGATGACACTGCATAGTCTGTCCTCTAGTGGTGCAGACTTGGCCCCCTGCCTGGCCACCCATCTCTAGGGCAGAATCCATCCCCAAGTTGGAAGAATGTCAGGATCATGGTTTTCACAGAGGGGTATCTTCTTCCCCTGGCAGCAAGGTCAAGACAGCTTACCTGTAATCTCCTAACTTTTATTAAATAACTTCTAAAACAGATTCTACCAGGGTACTCATATGTACAGCCAGTCAGCTCACCAGTCAGCGGCACAGTCTATCACTTACGACTCGGATTTCCTTTCAAATATTCAAAATACTATTTACCTCGAAAAACCTGGTCTTATTTCACAGTAAGTCGTAGAAAATGTATCTATGTTAATAATTCACATTTAAGTGTCTTCCTTCATGTCGTGTGTGTTTTCCTTACATATTTCCTTTGAAAATGCAGTTTGTACTAAGGTCATTGACATGTACTTGACATGTACTTAGATTAGTGTGCTGCTCTATTCCATCACTAGATGCTCAAAGGGTTTTGCCTTCTCTGTGCTTTCCACTATAAAATATTGAAATATCAAGTCAAGGCTGTTCTCCAAGGCACACACTTGATAAGAGGAAATTACAATTTTGAATGCATTTTACTTTGATTGGCTCAGTCTTCCTTTGTACACCTAATGTATTCACTGCAATGTGTTATTAGTCCCTTGCAATGTGTTATTAGTCACTTGACTTCTAAAGGTTTTCCCCCTGGCGCTAAGCCTTTCTTTGACATTTGGAGCAAGTCACTCCTAAGCCTTCATATTTTTTCAACACAAACATGATTCGAGACAATTGCCCCTTTCCCCCAACATATATGGGGTTGTAAAGATTCTGTGAATAATTTCCTGTTGATGTTTATTCATTTTTTCCATTATTGGGGGACATGAGAGATTCCTATGGGTGGACCGGTAAGCCACAAAATGTTTGAAAACTAAACATAATTCTGAATTAGGCAAGAGGTCTTTTCTCTTGATTGGTCATAGTTCCCCCTAAATAAAAATGTCATTGCATTCACAAAACAGTGACTATAAATTTGGAGAAAAAAATGGTAATATGAACCAGTTATGTTAGAGGCCAATCTAAAAAAAAAAATATATATATATATATATATATTTCCACACTTCTTTCGTTTTCACCAAAGAATTTGGGCGCACACCTGCTGGATTTCCACAATTGAGTTTTATTGCGATCTTAATAGCCTGAAAGCAGATGATCTACGCGTTTCGATGCCACAAGCATCTTCTCACGATCAACTTTACAATTTTTTTCAAATCATTTAAAGCATTCAAAAAAAGGTGTGTTGCATCACTTCCTGTGTCCCAAGTGCATTGCATTGTGGATATTGTAGTTTTTATATAAAAAGTCACCAGATTGAAATTATAACGCAGAACTTTTTGGTGATAACCCATTGTTTTTGGTTATATTGGAGTCCTTATAGTCCAATCCCACTTTTTTGCGGTTTTTAGGTCTCCTTTTATGTTTGATACCCTCCAGTGGGTTTATGTAGTTTTAGTCTTTTATTTTAATCCCTTCAGTGGGAAGTTATTTTCCTCTTTATCATTTTCGCTCCTAGTATGAGTTATCTTTCTTTTTTCTAGGGTTATATCTCTTCTGTTTTTTCTTTTTTCTTTTTTTGTTCCTTCTTTTTTTCTTTTTTCTTTTTTTGTTCCTTCTTTTTTTCTCCTCACTTTTTTTATATATATATTTCATTTTTTTTCTTTCTCCTTTTGTTTTTACTTACTTCTTTTCTGCGATTATTCTTTCTTTTTTTTCTTGTTGAGATTGTTGTTGTATCCTGGGAATGTTATCTTTTAAAGGTGAATATATAAGTCCTCTGATTGGTTAAGGCCATGCGGGCTCAAAGTTCTGAAGTTTAAAATGTGGCGTGACTCCTTCTGCCTTAGGATTTTCTCTCGGTCACCTCCTCGGATGTTCCTCGGTATCGTCTCAATGCCAAAGAATTTCAGTTTTTGCCAATCTCCATTATGTGCTTGTTCCATGTGTTTGGCAACAGCATTTGCCCTGTCCTTATGAGTAGTTGCTCTTGCATGCTCCATGATACGTTTTTAGGTTTTGCCTGGCGAAAGCTGCGCTCTGCGCAGCTTTTTCGCGCAGGCGAAAACCTAATGAGTATAGTAGGGGAGACAGGAACGGCCCCCGTCTTCCATTGGCTAGTTCCATAAATGGAGGCTAGCCATTGGAAGACGGGCCTGTCCGTCAATGCCGGACCAGATTCGGGGGCGTTCCCGAGAATTTTTGGCTTTGGCTACGTCACGCTACGTCAGCCAAAAGCCGGGAACGCCCCCGAATCTGGTCCGGCATTGCCGGCACCCGCCTTCCTGCTCGGGGCCGGGGAGTTTCGTGAAAAACACCCAGAGCGCTTCATAGCGCTTTTCTGCCCTAGCGAGTGCTCACCTCGCTTTTTTGTAATTAAATTGTCCCCTGGCAGGCGCCCAGGGACCTTGCCGCTATTGTTTATTTTCACCTCGAGGGAGCCCACCCCTCGGTGAATTCACTCCCCGCCTGCAGTAGCTGAGACGGGCCGCCGCGCTGCCCGCGACGACCCGGAAGCTGAGGGGGCGACCCGGAAGTCCCGCTCCCCCAGCGCGGACAAGGAGAAGCAGCTGCACCCACCGGCAGGGCTCCATGGTGGAAGAGGAGCCCCGCCGCCGCCCGTGAGAGCACCCGGCCCCAAGAAGCGGGACTGGGTGAGGAAGAGCTGCAGCGTCCAAGTACCGGTGAGTGCGGCCGCAGAGAAGGGAGGGGTGCCGGGACACGTCCATTACCCGTAACTCGCTACATGGACGCGCGGACCGGATGCGTCTTCTGACCTTCTGACTCAGGTGATAGCCATCCCGTCCACCCGATGCTGACCGCAGTAGCCCCTTATTATCTCTCTCTGACCTCATTCTTATTTTCCCTCCCAGGTCGCCTCGAATAGTTCTGGACGCACCCGTCCAGTACAGTACTCCCACCTTTGGCACGGGGTGCCCTGGTCGTTTACTGTACTTTTTACCACGTGGCCGACTTTGTATCCAGTAGTCGCCACCACGGTAAGACCCCCTGCCACTGTCAGTCATCACGCCGCTCGCACTCTCGTCCTCTGATAATCACCCCGTACTTTTTTTCTTTTCTTTAGTCTTCCGAAGAGCACCTGGACATCCACAGAGCGCAGCAGGTGAAACGTGCATCATTTTACATTCTTTCCGACCAGCGGTTCTTCCGTGATTTCCCCCTCCCGCCCCCCCCCCCCTCCTCTGTGACTTGTATACCTTTGTGGGGTTCTTCTTGTGTTATTGACACACGATATTAATATCCTCTTTCTATGTAGACTCGACTAAGGTCTCTCCCAGAGACTGTTTTTAGACCATGCACTACTTGAGCTTCTTACATGTCACTATATGACACTATATTACCTTCTCCTACCACTCTCCAGTGTCACCTGCGTAACTGCCTTTATTCATTCTCCAGTGCGTTTGTGTGCTTAATACACGTATCATTACGAACTCTCGTCCTTTTCATTTACGTGACCCCCTTCTATTTGCCTGTAACTACGCTTGGGCTCGGGCTTGCAGTGTGTGTGGGGGCTTGCAGTGTGTTGGGGGGCTTGCAGTGTGTGTGGGGGCATGCAGTGTGTTGGGGGCTTGCAGTGTGTGGGGGGGGCTCGCAGTGTGTGGGGGGGCTTGCAGTGTGTGGGGGGGCTTGCAGTGTGGTTGGGGGCTTACAGTGTGTTGGGGGGCTTGCAGTGTGTTGGGGGCTCGCAGTGTGTGGGGGGGGCTTGCAGTGTGTGTGGGGGCTTGCAGTGTGTTGGGGGGCTTGCAGTGTGTTGGGGGCTTGCAGTGTGTTGGGGGGCTTGCAGTGTGTGGGGGGGGGCTCGCAGTGTGTGGGGGGGCTCGCAGTGTGTGGGGGGGGCTTGCAGTGTGTGGGGGGGGCTCGCAGTGTGTGGGGGGCTCGCAGTGTGTGTGGGGGCTCGCAGTGTGTGTGGGGGCTCGCAGTGTGTGTGGGGGCTTGCAGTGTGTTGGGGGGCTTGCAGTGTGTGGGGGGGCTTGCAGTGTGTGGGGGGGCTTGCAGTGTGTGTGGGGGGGCTCGCAGTGTGTGGGGGGGCTCGCAGTGTGTGGGGGGGCTCGCAGTGTGTAGGGAGGCTCTGTGGGTGTGTGTGGGGGGCTTTGTATGGCTGTGTGTGTGGGGGGCTCTGTGTGGGTGTGTGTGTGGGGGGCTCTGTGTGGGCGTGTGTGTGGGGAGGCCTCTGAGTGTGTGTTGGGGGCTCTCTGTGGGTGTTTGTGTGTGTCATTTGCGAGAGATAAAGCTAGTGGCATTGTAAATGACAATGCCATTTATTTATGTTAAAAAAAACATAAATAAAAATATTGTCAAGAGCAATGCCAATAGCTCAAACTTTAACAAAGGCAAAACCATCGCATTGGAAATGCTTGTTTTAGTTCGCCTTACGTACTTCCCACGTACATCAGCGGGCAGGGACATTCTATCCCATATATGGTGTATTCCGTTTTACAAGTAATTAGTTGGCGTATTTCCCATTTTTTGTTGTTTGGCATTTGTACTTCCTTCGTTTGCTTCGCAATTTGGCACATTTTGCATCCATAGCATTTAACAAAGCCGGTTGTTTTTAACCAGTCCTTTTTCTTTTCCTGTTTCATTTTGCAATGACTGTGGATCAATTGATCCTTCAAGTTTGGTGCCCTCCGATAAGTTATGGTTGGATGTTTCCCAACTATTTTGCCAACTGTGTCATCCAGGTGCAGGATTTTCCAATTCTTTCTCAGAATGTGCATGATCTCATTGCTGCTTTTGGAATAATCCGTGATGAGTCTAATTGGTTCCTGTTCATCATTTTTATTTTGAGTTGAGTGTTTTAGGCATTCATCTCTTGGTTTTTCATTCGCATTTTTCCAGCATTTTTCCACATTGCCTTGGTTATAATTGCGATTCTTGAATCTTGTTTTTGTTATGGCACTGTGTTCTTGCCACTCCGTTTCTTCACTGCATATCCTTCGGATGCGGAGAAACTCCCCATAAGGGATACTTGAAATTAGTGATGCTTGGTGGAAGCTTGTGGCTTCCAGCGTTGCGTTGGTTGCTGTCGTCTTTCTATGCAGGGTGGTATGAATTTGGTTGTCCTTGATATAAATACGTGTGTCAAGGAAAGTTACTTCATGATTACTTATTTCATATGTAAATTTCAACCCTGTCATGCTTCCATTGATGATTTTTTAGTAATTTTCAAACTCGGAGGACTCGGCCAAATCGTGTTGTCAGCAAAACGTGGTGAGTGATACTGCACGGCAGAGCGAAGGTGGAGAGGTCATGTCCCCGGTGAGGGACTAGCACAAATAGCACGCCGATCCTAATATCTGAGGCGTACAGCAGAAGAGAGAGTCAGGTTGGGGCAGAGGATAATGTCTGCGGAGGAGTTCCATGTGAGGGAGGAGGAAGCGGAACAGTTGTTCAATCAGGTCATCACGTCAGGCAGCAGTGTTAATATAACAGCACCTAACATTGAGACTCAAGAAGACACAGACATCAAATCACTATATAAGGCGCTAGAAAAGCAAAAACGCCTAGAAGTCACGAAATGGTGCAAATATTACCCACTTTCAAAATATGCAGATGTCAAACGTGTACCAAGGGGTTTGAGAATAATGCTCGCTCCGAGCTTTGAAAACCCGAACCCTCTGATGTTAAAGGAATGGGGCCAAAGCAACCTGGCGGCCTCTAAGAACATAGTACACATTTTGATCAAATATGCTGCCATCGACAGGGATGCAATATTGACCACAATTGATAAAATTCAAGAGCAAATTAATTCAATGGAAGAAACCGAAGCCGCCAAAAAATTAAAAGAAGCATGCATGATAGACTTAAGAAACACGCAGACAAAATTAAAGCAAGGAAAGTCAGCAAATTTGCACGAGATGCAGCGGACTACGCAAATGGCCAGATATTTACTTTTGCGCGTAAATATAATGTTACTAAACGCCAGCAGTTCAGGGGAAAGGGGAATGCAGTGCCAGATTCAATCTCTACAGCTAAATCAACTGAGGCACAAGACCATGCTACTGTGAGCTCCAACTCCGACACAGCGTCAACCTCTAGTGGGCCAATTGGCTCAAATGAAGATTTAACTGCAACTGGCCTTCCTATGCCCATTTTCGATATTGATGAAGAGCTTGGTTTTTTAGTAGCCGAAAGACTGCGCACACTGAGACCGCGTCAAAAAAATGCAGCAACACCCGCAGAAATAAAAAAAGACGCGAAAGGAGAAGAAAACACAAACAAAGGGGGACAGAGCAAAAAAACAAACCAATCATGGAAAAAGAGGAAGTAGAAATGGGGAGATCCATTGTGAACCTATCGGATGTAATCCTCACAAAAGCGGAACAGCAACTTTTGGTGCTTGGTTTAAACTTCTGCCCCGAACAAAATTTCAAATATGCCTCCACTAGAGTCGATGTGTACCGATATATTCGCAAATTGAAGCTGAAAAAATTCTTTGCGCTACAGAAATTAAAGTCTACTATTGGTACTGAAGACAACAATAGCACCAACAATATTGATAATGAACCTCAATTATCAGTATGTGACGTACCAGTTTTTCTTGATATGCATGAGCTCAACCGTGCAACAAACTCTCAAATAATGGGTGGTGATGGTGATGCAAGCACACAAAAAAGATTAGAAAAAATCAATATGACTCAAAAAGGTGCTGGCATCACGCCATTCAAAGGTAAATCAGATTTCGTGCCTATCATGACTAAAGATGCGGTGGATGTTTTCCAAGATTGCATTATTGCAGACATCAAAGAGTTGTACAAAAAAATCAACAATCAAAAGAAAAAGAAATATAATGTGCAAAAGGCTAAATACTTTGAACTTATGAAAAAGCTAAAAGATAACCCCAATATAGTAGTAAAAACTGCAGACAAAGGGGGTAACATCGTTATTTGGCCCAAATCGGATTATTCTACAGAGGCACAAAGGCAGCTACAAGACCCTGCTTGCTACATTAAATCAACTAACAAAGAGTATTTGAGGGCAAACGAAAGCTTACACAAACTGCTTCTAAAATATCGCAGGGAAGGCCTCATCTCAGCGGACGAATGCAAATTTATGTACAATGAACATCCAGTCCTGCCAGTCCTCTACCTTATCCCAAAAATTCACAAAGGGACATCGCCTGTTCCCGGCAGGCCCATTATCTCCGCCATAAACAGCTGTGGAGAAAATGTGGGTCAATATATTGATTTTTTCTTACAAAGTTGGGTCAACAACCTTCCCAGTTTTGTCCGGGACACAAGTGACTTCTTAGCAAAAATAGAGGACTTGCATTGGCAAGAAGATATGCTGCTGATTACTCTTGATGTTGAACAATTGTACACGAGTATTGCTCATTCTTGTGGTCTAAATGCAGTCACTTATTTTCTTGGTCAACGACCTGCTGAATTTTATGAACACAATAAGGTGATCCTGGGTTTGATTGAATGGTGTCTGGGTAACAATTATTTTTCATTTGGCAAGGACATTTGGAGACAGCTGAGAGGTGTGGCTATGGGGGCCTGCTTCTCCCCCAGCTGTGCGTGTTTACACGTCGGCTGGTGGGAGGAGCGGGTCCTCAATGTCACACATCAAGCATGGGTACGGGAGAAAATTGTAAAGTATCTCCGCTATATTGATGACATTTTTATAGTTTGGCAAGGGGATGAAAATGAAGCACGTATATTCATTGATGAGATCAACCACAACCCCCTTAATCTGAAATGTACTTCCAGCATAAGTGCCAAACAAGCGGAATTTCTGGATGTCAAAATATATATAGATGACAATAAGCGGATACAAACCACCCTACATAGAAAGGCCACGGCAGGCAATACCACGCTCCATGCCTCCAGTCTCCATCCCAGGCATACTATCCACAGCATACCTTATGGAGAAATCCTAAGGCTAAAAAGAATATGTAGTTCTACTGAGGATTTTGATAAATGTGTCGCTGAGCTAAAACACCGAATGAAGGCCCGTGGATACTCAGACCGAGTGTTCAATCAAGCATTGATCAAAGCTGAAAGTCACTCTAGAGCCAGTCTACTCTCAGAAACCACAAATAATAACGATATGGCCACTGACTATGCCAGCGTAAATAGCTTAGACTGTCCCAGGTTCATAACAGATTACAGCAGTCAGGAGACCAAAATTAGACAAATAATCAACCGGAACTGGTCTACTGTCCTGACAGACACTGTTTTGGGATACATGTTACCAAACAAACCTTTGGTCACTTTCAGGCGGGCACAGAGTATGGGTGCAGTTCTGGACCAAAGTAGTCCAGAACTACAACAAAAACCTAATTGGTTATTACCAGCAGGGTTCCGAAAATGCTCAACTTGCAGAGCGTGCAAGTTTGGAATTAATAAAACACATTACAGAACCCCATTTTGCACCGCTGAAATTCCGATTAGAGGCAGCCATACCTGCAAGACGGAATATGCAGTATATGTCTTGACGTGCACTTGTGGCCTTAATTATATAGGCAGTACAAAACAGCAAGTGCACGTCAGGATTCTTCAGCATATCCGCGCCATTTTACATTGTGATCAGGCATACCCAGTGGCTCGCCACTTTGAGAGCATACACAATAAAGATATTAATTGTCTCTCATATTATGTGGTGGCATCTGTCCCTAAACTCAGAAGGGGAGGCAACCGCGAGCTCAAATTAAGGCGGCTTGAGTCGAGCTTGATCCTCGAGTATGACAGCAAGTGGCCCAATGGGCTAAATAATACTGAGGATTTACGCCACTTTCTTTAGAGACTCGCTTCTGTAATTAAAGCCCGGGTGGTTAAGACATCTTACCTGCATCCCACTTGCTCCCTAGATATGTCAGGCTCCCTGTGATCTAGGGAGATGGTTAATGTTTCAGTCTTCAGTCTACATATTATTGTGTTTATGTATAACAGTAGAAGTGGCTATTCAAGTTCCTTGTTAGCCACCCCAATGGTAGTTCTATCATTTCTGCTTCCTCATGCACATAGCAATTAATTGATTTTGTATATATGTATTTAATAATTCTAGATGTGTGATCTTTTCAGCACTTTTTTTACACAGGGTGTTTTTACTATATAAAAAGGTTTTTTTATATGATGAAGTATTTATGCCAGTATCAAATGTTTTAATATATGCTTTTAATATAACATATGTAAGGTAAATATTTTCATTCAATGTCAATACTTGCATTTATGCATTACATACACAGGTTACTATCACCATGCACTTCTAGCACTTTTTCCTCTCTCTCTTATCGCATTTTTGCACACAATATAATCACTCCACGAATTACAGACTGTGATTCAATGATTCTTGTAATTTGCACTTCCAATTTTACCCGCTTCCCCATTATGTACAGGTCGCTATTTTGTACATGGAATAATGTTTCTAAAGGGATTTATCCTTGAATATTTATTGAAACGACACAAGATAGATGGTTTTTAATTTAAAATGTTTTTTTAATTATTTCCATCATTCTAAGTTATTTTTCACTGTAAAGTAACTTATTTTGTGTATTTGCACATGTCTTTAGCGATACTATAGTGTTTTCTCTATTGCTATGATCATGTGACCTGTTTGAAAATTGGCGGGGAGGCGGGCTTCACTGCATTATAAAAACAAAACAATATTGTTGGGTCATTGCATGTGAACAAGGGCTCTTGGAGCCCGAAACGCGTCTTGCCCTCTTGCTACCAATCTTTCCTGCAATAAAGACCAACCTGTGAATTGTGAGCTGTGGTCCGTCTCCTGTTTGCTTCGCTAGTCCTGGGTTGCGCTGGGATTGGAAGTGGCGTTCCTTGGAGTCTGCGCACATATATATATATATATAAGCTCCATCACCCTCCGCAGCCGCCGAAAAAGTGAAGAGGCCAACACAGGAGAACAGGTAGAAACAGCTTTTATTCCTCCACAGCAGGTAAGGAAACATTGGACACCTGCTGTCATAGCGAATGCATTTCGGCTTCTACTTTAGCCTTCATCAGCGCTGCAGGTGGTTTGAGTCAATCAGGGAGCGGCAAATGTATCTGACACAGTGTCACGCCCCTCCTGTTTTGACCTGCTTTGCTCCACCCCTTCAGCCCACTGGCACACGCAAATGTCTATTGGCGAGTCTTGTGTAGTGACTCGCATTCCCAGAGTGCATCATGCTTAATCACTGGAGAAACGTTGCGTGGGGATAGCAAAGCGTCATTTTTAAAAGCAATTGTTTCTCACTCCGCTGCAGAAGAACACGCTGTCACCGCCCGTCTCCTTCCGTCCCAACCTGCCTGCTCCTGGTAACCATGGGCGGGGGCCAGGCGGACATGCACGCCCAGCCCAATGCAGAGCCGAATGACCCCTACACCGCCGTATACGTCCCAGACAGGTAGGTGGACTCCGGCAAATCCCGGTACCCCGGGCAACTCCAAAACGCCACCGAAGCAGCAACCAGCAAAGTCGGAGTCAACTTGACGAGACGGGGGCCCCTTAGCGCGGTACTGGACTCCGCGCTGAAACATAAGCTCCATCACCCTCAGCAGCCGCCGAAAAAGTGAAGAGGCCAACACAGGAGAACAGGTAGAAACAGCTTTTATTCCTCCACAGCAGGTAAGGAAACATTGGACACCTGCTGTCATAGCGAATGCATTTCGGCTTCTACTTTAGCCTTCATCAGCGCTGCAGGTGGTTTGAGTCAATCAGGGAGCGGCAAATGTATCTGACACAGTGTCACGCCCCTCCTGTTTTGACCTGCTTTGCTCCACCCCTTCAGCCCACTGGCACACGCAAATGTCTATTGGCGAGTCTTGTGTAGTGACTCGCATTCCCAGAGTGCATCATGCTTAATCACTGGAGAAACGTTGCGTGGGGATAGCAAAGCGTCATTTTTAAAAGCAATTGTTTCTCACTCCGCTGCAGAAGAACACGCTGTCACCTCCCGTCTCCTTCCGTCCCAACCTGCCTGCTCCTGGTAACCATGGGCGGGGGCCAGGCGGACATGCACGCCCAGCCCAATGCAGAGCCGAATGACCCCTACACCGCCGTATACGTCCCAGACAGGTAGGTGGACTCCGGCAAATCCCGGTACCCCGGGCAACTCCAAAACGCCACCGAAGCAGCAACCAGCAAAGTCGGAGTCAACTTGACGAGACGGGGGCCCCTTAGCGCGGTACTGGACTCCGCGCTGAAACATAAGCTCCATCACCCTCAGCAGCCGCCGAAAAAGTGAAGAGGCCAACGCAGGAGAACAGGTAGAAACAGCTTTTATTCCTCCACAGCAGGTAAGGAAACATTGGACACCTGCTGTCATAGCGAATGCATTTCGGCTTCTACTTTAGCCTTCATCAGCGCTGCAGGTGGTATGTATATATACTGTTACGTTTCCATGACTCTTCAAATTGCAGAGACAGGCAACTTTAATCGTACGTTTAAAGTCATGTAGTATGTGGAGCCCACCACTGAGCTGTGGCTTACAGGGACTTGTCATTGCATCACTTGAGAGTGAAAAATCAAATGAATAGAAAGTATGTATCCAGGAGAGCCATGCATTATTTAACTGTACCAAACAATCTTGACTTCATAGACCGGTGTCATTCACACTTCTCAAAATATTGGAATTTCATGTGATTTTAAGAGTTTTTGAAAAGTGTATTTGTTGTTGCCTCTCCCTTATAAGGGTAGCTGTGAAAATCAAGGTATAGCATGTCATACATTCCTGCCATGTGACACACACACACACACACACACACACACACACATCTACCAATGCAACAGTACTTCATGTGAAAGAGCCCCTTGTGCAAGATAGGAACAGGCCACGACCATGACTGTTAAGCCCATTTTGCACAATAATTTGGCATGTGGGTAACTGCTGCTCTCTTACTCCAATGTTTTTTTCTGCTCTTAGAAAAATTAGACACTCAGGAGAATCTGAGGAGTGACTTGTGTGGATGGTGCCAATTTGTGCTGTGCAAATGTCACACAGTAGCTAAAAAACAAGCATCATTTCCTCCCATGTATGTGCTGCAATAGACTGTACTTGGCTGGCAAAGGTGCAAAAAAATGCCTTGTGCTGTTACCCGTCTCAACGATAGAAAATGTTGCTCCACAACGGTGAGTAACCTTTTTGTGTAGAGTAAGAATGGGCCAAAACTTCAACCCTGTCGTTTTCTGACGTTATTTTACACAAAAATTTCCATTCGCAATATGGCCAGGAAGTTGCATGTCCCAGGAGTACTCACCCCTCCACTCCAAAATACCAATTTCAATGACAAGGTCTGAGACCAGCTCTTTGGGGTTATCAGTCAAAAGACCCCTTGCCGTATTTCTTGCTCATACACAAAGCACATTTTAGACATCACTATTTTGTACAGTAACCACATTATTTACATCCTGTTTACAAGTTGAGACTTTGCTTTGACAGAGACTCGAGTACATGGGAGTCACCTAACTAGAACTAGTTTGTTCCTATGAAACCAACAAAAAGAAACAGTTCCAAGTGAGATCATGACTGGTTCTGTGCCCTTTTCTCTTAAACCCCCTGTCCGAAGGATGGTTCCCTCCTCACCTTTCTTTTTCCATACCAGGAGTTCTTGTGCAGGTGGCCAAGCTGCCTTTAAGATACCTGCACCCTCGTTCCTTATCCCCCAAGGGCCAGTGCTATTTTGCGCCAACTGCGGCTGCGTGGGTGGTTGACTGGTAAGGACCGCATGTCAGCGACCGCCTCCAACCCCCCACGCCTCTACAACCTCTTTCAACTTGCTGCCAGCACCCTTTGGGGATCCTGTGACGCCGATGTTAATTTGATATAAAAGGATGCTGTAAAGGTACCCAAAGGTTCTCCTTCAATCATAACCTCATCCGCCAACCTATTTAAATAAATATGACAAATCATCATGATATACATTGATTGCTATAGGAAAGGTTTTAAACATGACATTAAACAAGCATATAACTTCTGACAGTCCTGATCAGTTCCTAAAAAAGGGAAAAAGTCATACATCTGCCCTAACTCAACAACCACATCCGAGCACATCCTTCCCTGTGCCCCTTACTCTAGGGATGGTGGACGGGGACGCCAGAGCACAGCCCGTGTTGCTCCTGAGGTTGAAGGGCATACTGCAAAGCTGCTGGCAGCGCTGTAGCCTCAGTGCAGACAATAATGGTACTGCGGGTGAAGGGTTGTCTGTGCTCTGGGGGTGTTGTGGAGAAGAGAAGGGGCTGGAGCGCTGTTTCCACGGCAGCAAACGGGAAAAAAGAGACCCACTCGCTGCCTTGCGACTCCTTTTAAGGGACGACTATCTGTGTAACAACGTCAATGCCAACTGTGAAGACTACGCCGATCCAGTCTCCTATTTTCTCTACTAGAGTCTCCAACTTGACGACGAGCGCTCCATCGTCATCGAAGACTGTCAACACCCCTCCGTCGACTGTATTTCTGTCGATGAAGATACCGTCGACGGCAGAGACGACGTTGACGAAGACGCCATCGAAGACACAGTTGACGACAACACCGAAGATTACAATACCGTCGATGAAAGCACCATCAGCGAAGGAAGTGTCCTTGCCTATGACTTCTGCAACCTCGACGCCCCCATCGACTAGGATTAATCAGGTTACTAGAGTACCAAAGAAATTTTACACCTGTCTATGCAGGACTATAGCAAGGTGTTGCCTTTGCTTCCAACGCATCTGTCTGAAGAGTATGTAGAGGAAGAAGATGACGATGATGATGATGATGACGGCCTCTATAGGGAAGCTCGCAGCCCATCTGAGCTCCATGTGAAGTGCCAGGAGGATGATGAAGAGGATGAAGATTATCAAGATGAGGCACAATATTACCATGAAGGGTATATGGCTCCACACCATAGTTATCAATTTGACTTCCGACAACAACCACGCCCCAGGGATATGGCCCATCTACGGCCATCATTAATCGAGGATCTTCAAGCCATGTTGGCGGATTATAGACCAAGATTCCCTCCTCAGAAACATCAATCGGAAAGCCAGGCTACTCAAGCAGAAGAACCTACATGTGCACCAGGTCATCAACTGCAGAGCACACCTGTGAATATACCGAACTCGAGGGCAATCGACCCTGGAGCACAGAACACTTCCTCCTCGGAAGAAGAGGTTGAGGAAGGTGAACTGCCAGATCCAGCATCTGCTCTTGATCCTTGGGATGTCTACATGATTTCCCTCCTCCGCACTTTCTTTCAGACTCTCCTCCAGAAGATATTGGGGGGTTTCACAACTTAATGCCTATTACTGTAAAACGAACAGAATGTTTCCTATAGGATTTAAAACGAGGACACAAGGAGAGTGATACGCTCCATACCTATCATTGACCATATATGGCAGGAGTGCATCAGGATTATGAAAACACCAGCATCCATACCACCGGTGCTACCTCGTGTGGAAAAGAAATATAGGGCTCCGGCTGACTCTCCATCTTGCTTTATTGGACATCCTAGCCAGATTCAGTCATCTCCCAGGCTGTGCAGACGTGCTCTAAGAACCCGGCTACCCTGATTACTAACCCACCACCCCCACCCCTGCCCGGATAAGAAAGGGCGTAGAATGAACATCCTTGGGAAAAGGTCACTATGACCGCCAGATGTGACTCGGAGGAAAAGAGACAAGATGCAGGCAAGATCCTGCTGGAGGGTGAGCGTGCAGCTTCAGAGACAATTGACTGTGCACTTGGCGTGTCAAATACTGGTTTTAGACAGTAAACAGGAGCGGCTGTACTTCGACGTCAAGGATGGCTAAAGGCAAAAACCTTTAGACCCGAGGTGCAAGCAAAGGTTCTTGATATGGCTTCTGACGGTGAGTCACTCTTTGGAAAACACATTTATGAAGCTCTATTGGCAATCAAAAATGATACGGACACTGCAAAATCTTTGGCAGTTCTGCAGTACAGAAGAGTACCATTCAGAGGTGCTAGAGGCCGAGGATTCGCCACTTACAAAGGCGGATACCAGAGAGCTCAACACTATCAGCCATACCAATCTCAATATCGGCAATCTTATAACCCTCCATATTATTGTCAATCATCGATGACGGGTTTTTCTCGCCAGGGGACCGCAAGCGAGCACCCCAACAAGACTGTGACTCAGGCAGAAAACAATGAGCATGTCAGGATACGAGCCCATCTTCCCTCCCTGCCCGTGGTTATGTACAACGGTGGCACGAAATATCATCAGATCGCTGGGTGTTGGGCCTAGTCACCAATGGTCACACTATAGAATTTATTCAGCGGCCACCAACCACTCTGCCCAGGGGTCCCCCTCCCCCTTGCCTTCACTTATTACGAAAGGAAGTCTTGGCCATACTTCTCAAGGAGGCAATAGAAGAAGTACCATTCGCTCAGAAAGGAAAAGGTTTTTTTTTCCTAATAGGAAAGAAGTCAGAAGAATGGAGACCGATTCTGGACCTAAGGAATCTAAACAAGTTTCTCAAGAAGCAGACATTCATGATGGTAATGCTCTCTGATATCCTAGGCTGCTTAAACAAAGGAGATTTCATGACTTCGCTCGACATGGAAGATTCATATTCCCATATCCCAATCCACCCAAAGCACCGTAAATTCCTAAGACTCACGATTACTGGTACCCACTATCAGTTCAAAGTGCTCTTGTTTGGCCTCAAATCAGCACCACAGATCTTCACTAAGTGCCTGGCGCCAGTAGCGGCAACACTGCGGTCTCAGTGGTTTCAAGTATTTCCGTACCTCGACGATTGGCTGCTCAAAGCAACAACTGTGCAGGAGGCCCATCGAACAACAAAAGGTTGCCTCCGGTTGTTCGATACATTGGGACTTACCCTAAACAGGGAAAAATCTGTTTTGCATCCAACTCAAGTAATATCTTTCCTGGGAGCATCCTTGTACACCGTTCAATGCTAAGCATTCTTGTCTCAGGAGAGACGGATCCGTCTGCAAAGCCTTGCAAAGACCACATCAAAAAAAGGTCAGTTTCTGTGCGAATGTACAAATCGTCCTGGGGTTGTGCTCTTCAGCAATAAACCTAGTACCTCTAGCCAGACTGAAGATGAGGCCTCTTCAGGAGGAACTACAGAAACAGTGGCAGCAAGCTTTGGGATGTTATGTTATGTTAGAAAAGTTTTGTAGAGCGCTCGTTCACCGGTTGGTTTCTTGGCTCTCCTTCGAAGATGTAATTCGAATCACAGCACGGATGGTGGAAACACTACAGTGGTGGTCTCAGGCAACAAATCTCGTTCAAGGCCTGACTTTCCTACAGAGCACCCCAGACTTCATTCTAACATTTAACGCCTCCATGGAGGGCTGGGGTGGTCATCTACAGGGCTTGCAAATTCAAGGCAAATGGTATTTGGCACAGAGAAAGCAGCACATCAACAGCTTAGAACTCAATGCCATATTCCTATCTCTCCAAGCTTTCCTGACAAGAATAGCAGGCTCCTAAGTGTTGGTTCGTATGGACAATACGACCAGCATGTACTATGTCAACAAGCAAGGGGGAACAAGATCCATTACGCTATCTCAAGAAGCGCAAGAATTATGGGAATGGACAAGGCACCATGGGATCTCATTAAAGGCCGAGCATGTCAGGGGTCTGCACAATACCCTAGCAGACACGTTAAGCAGGTCTCAGTGCAGTTGCCACGAGTGGGAGCTAGAACAATCCCAGCTGGACAAGGTATTTAGAAAATGGGAGAAACCAGCTTTGGACCTCTTTGCAAAGGAGGAGAATGCCAAATGCCAATATTATGCCAGCACATTCCCTATACCAGGATCAAGAGGTAATGCTCTTTAAATGTGATGGACAGGGATATATGCCTACGCTTTTCCCCCCATCCCGTTAATTCCCAGGGTGCTAAACAAAATCAAATTGGATGGCTGTTGTCTGATTCTGATAGCGCTGCAGTGGCCCAGGCAATACTGGTTCCCTTAACTGCTCCCGCGGTCGGAGGCGAGGCCCATTCGCCTGCAGCCATCCTCAACAATGTTATCGATAAGCAAAGGCCAAGTGAATCATCCGGACTCACACTCTCTTCATTTATGCGCATAACTCCTGAATTCCTAGAATTTAGGAACCTAAATATACCGCAAGAGTGTAGAGAAATCATTGCTAAATCCCGTGCTGAAAGCACTATCAAAACATATTGTTTGAAATGGAGTAGATTTTCTTTCTGGTGCGAAAGAAATAACGTTCACCCACTGCAAGCCCCTGCTGAACAGATTTTGCCGTACCTCCTCTCTCTGGCTAACTCACGTCTCACTTTCTCTTCAGTGAAAGTTCACCTGGCTGCAATTTCCTGTTATAGGTAATCTCCTCAAGCCCCTTCTCTCTGTGCATCTAGTCTTATAAAGCAGTTCATGAGAGGTCTTTTCCACACATTTCCCCCGGTACGTGCGCCTCCTCCAGAATGGACGCTCAATGTGGTCCTGGCGCAGTTGATGAGACAACCGTTTGAACCAATTCACAAGGTAGACCTTAAGTTGCTCACATGGAAGGTATCTTTCTTACTAGCTCTTACTTCTGCAAGGAGTAAAATACAAGCCTTTACAGTCAAGGAACATTTTCTACATTTCACTGAAAACTATGTAACTTTACAGACAAACCCAACGTTTATTCCAAAGGTACCAACACATTTTCACGTCAATGAGCCGGTGATATTGCAATCTATCTTTCCAAATCCATCTAGCCTAGCAGAACGGGCTTTGCATACGTTGGATATCAAGAGGTGCTTGAAATTCTACCTACACAAGACGAAGGAGATAAGGCAAACAGTTCAGTTCAGTATTCTTTATTTCGGTTTACAAAACCATAAAAGATATAAATACACACATTATAAAAACATTTCAAAGGGTGCCGATTGTCCACTACTTTACCAATGGAAATACATTCCCAATGAAGACCTTTCTTAGCAATTAAAAATAATAAATATATTTTTTAAAAATTTAAACATTGAGGAATTACAATAGAAGAGATATAAATTTAGAATAAAAAGGAGAGCAATTAATAGTATATACAAAATCCACTGTGCAATGGATTCATTTTCCTCTAGTAAAATACAAGATCAGTCTTTATGATAGTAACAATGAATTCCATATGAACAACCTTAAGTGCAGTGCAAGACTGGAAGTAATTAGTATACTTTTCATTAAAATGTCATGCCTTCACTTTTCCTTATTAAATTCACAACGAACAAGTACCTACTCAAGCTAAAAACTACAAGTTGACATGTATCTGATCTCAATATTCTCTCTGCCTCAGTACAGGACCTTATACCCAATAATCGGCAAATGGGTTTGATCCATTTCCTTCTACATTTGTGGTACGCTGGGCAGAAGAATAGAAGATGTAATTCATTTTCTTTTACTCCCATGGTACACAGATCACAACATTCAGAATTTGCATTTTCATGGACCCATTTCAATGTGTTGGCATTTAACTGTAACACACCATATCGAAATTTAAGATATAATGATTTTGCCAACTGTGGCTGGACCTCATCTAGAAATTGCTCAAAGTTCCAAGATGATTTCATTAAAAGAAACTGCATTGTCAAGGTACCTGTCGCTGAACTGTGCGATAGTCCATCTTGAATATAAGCCCAAAATGTTTGTTTTAATACTTTTTTAGAGGCCACAGTCCGTTCTACCAGACGTTCCCAAAAATGTGTGAGTCCTAGTTTGTGGAACCAACCTTGAATGTGTTTCAGCCACACTAATACTTTGTTATTTTTGAACTTTAGAATTTCCTCTAGTCCTTCTCTGTAATTGGCAAATTCAGCTGTAGACCACAGGCGAACCCAAAACAATAATGGACGTAAACTCGCCTGGTGGTCTATATGGCGTATATTGAGGTCCATCGCTATGGGAATTAGCGGTGTACGCTTTAGAAGGCTCAATAGCTTTCTAAAAAACGTGTTCTCCTCCACCCTGAGGACATCATTATTCAAAGGGCCCCATAATTCTGCTCCATATAATCACGCCGATTGTACCCTATATTCATACACCTCAAGCACTAGGGAGACAGCTTTGGACATAGAGCTTTCATGTTTCTTGGCAATTGGTATATCATTTTGATATAAAATAGTCCAGCTCTTCTCCAACTGTGTTTTCCAATTCATTTTAGTGTCCAGGGTGATGCCTAAATAGCACAAATTGTGAACATATTCCAATATCTGGTTTTTAACGGTTAAATTCTTTTTTAAAGCTTTATGCAGATTTATTGCCATATATTTGGTTTTATTCAAGTTAATCTCCAGGGATTTAGACTCACAGTAGGTCCCAAAGGTATCTAATATTCTTTGCAGACCTTTGGGAGTATGTGAAATTAAAATGGTATCGTCAGCAAATAAAAGAGCCGCTACTGGCACACTACATAGTTTGGGAGAATCGTGTTTGCAGCCCAACAAATATTCTGGAATATCATTAACATATAATGAAAATAAGGTGGGTGCCAGTACACATCCCTGCCTTACGCCCCTGCTGATCTTAATGGGTCTGTAAGTTCATCCCCCGGTCCCCATCTGATCCTTGCAAAGTTGTCCTCATGCAGTCTTATCATCTGCGCGAGTATTTCTCTTGGTACACCTTGTTCTTTTAGGGAATTCCACAGGAGATTTCTGGGAATGAGGTCGAAGGCAGCTTTAAAATAGACAAAGGCAATTTACAAGTGTCCCTTCTTAAATATTGTGTATTTCCAGTTAATACAAAGAATCTAAACACCTGGTCAATCATACTTGTTTTAGCTCTAAAGCCTGCCTGGTACATTGATAAAATACTGTTTTCCTCAAGCCAATAGTTCAATTTACTTAAAATTAGGCGAGCAAATATTTTCTGTAAAAACATCTATTAACATAATCGGTCGGTAGTTTGAAGGATCATATTTTTTTTAAATAGTTGTAATCTCAGCTCCTTTCCATGATTTGGGTATTCAGCTGTAGAGTAGAGGCTGGAAAAATGGTTTCCCCCTGTATTTGCGTCCAGATAGAGATCTTTAGAGCATCCTCCCTTTTTGCTGCCTTTGGATATTAGGCGCCAAAAACTTAGTTGGTCTTTCGCTTTTGCTGCACTAATTAGCTCTGTCCATATCATCCCAATTTTTCTTAGTATGGATTAATAACTATATATATATATATATATATATATATATATATATATATATATATATATATATGTGTATATATATATATATATATATATATTACCTACTGGCGGTCGCCAGTAGGTATATATAGTTAAGATTTTTTCTCTATGGGTTTTTTGAAAATTCTATGTCTAATAACTTTGGCGTTTGTGGACGGAATTGGCTGAAATTTTCAGGAAAATGGCACATTTTGTTTCTGAGCAGCCCCTGAAAATTTTGGGGGGGTTCGTCAAGGGGGGGCCGAGAAAAAAGGGAGGTCCCAAAACGCGTTTTTCCCATGTTAATTTCCATAGGGCGGTTGGCCTCACTTTTAGCCCGGACGGCTGAATGGATTTGCACGAAACTTGGCAAAATTGTAGGGACTGGTAGCCCGATGTGCCTTTTGTAGGTCTCAATATACGTGCTCCAGTGGATTTTGAGAAATTAACGTTTAAAAAAATATATATATCTGTAACAGCGGACCGGGCAGCGCTCTGGTTCGCGGACTTTTCGCGCAACGGAGCTTTGTGAAGCGAAGCTGATTGGTTCTCCGGCGTCTGTCAACATTCCAAACAGTCCGTAGCGGCCGCCATCTTGTCTCTCGGTAGGATCGAGAGACAAGAGGAGGTCAAAACAAAGGGGGAAATAACTATAAGGGGGCATAGTAGATCCTCGCTGACCCCCTAGGTTTGATGTGGAGGTTTTAAAAGGGCCCCGCGGGGCAAAAAAAAAAAATAATAATAATAATCGAACGGCTGAATGGATTTGCACGAAACTTGGTAAAATATTAGGGACTGGTAGCCCGATGTGCCTTTGCTAGGTCTCAATATATGTGCTCCAGTGGATTTTGAGAAATTAACGTTCAAAAAAAGATATATATCTGTAACAGCGCTCCGCTTCGCGTAACGGAGGTTTGCGAAGCTGATTGGTCATTCTGTCACTGGGCTATAGTTGGGCTACATCTGGCTGATATTTGGGCTACATTTGTTTTTTTGTGTGTCTGGCGGCCATCTTTGGGCTACATTGGGCTACATTGGGCTTCATTGGGCTACATTCGGCTAATTAGCAAATAGCTCATCGCAAACTAGGAATGGTAAAGAATCGCTATTTATTCCTTAAAGTTCGCTATTTAGGAAATGCAAAAAACTTTGATGATACATATGGCGGTTCATCTCTAACAAGATAAGACGCATAGGGATACATTTATGATGACTGGCGCATCACCAGGGATGTGTTAGTCATTCTGTGCCGCTGTTCCGTCACCTATGGTGTGCTGCATTTACAATGCGGCGCATCATGGGGAAAAAACAGCACAGATGCGTGATGTATCTGTGCCGTAAAGGTGGCGCATTGCTGGAGTTGTATCGCAAGTGTGATGAAGCTCCAGCAAGGGTCGGGGGTGCCCCTGTCGCAGGGTTTCTGTTCTCACACAGAACTGTGGACAGAGGATTGGAACCTCGGCGAATGCATTGCTGGAGTTGTATCGCAAGTGTGATGAAGCTCCAGCAAGGGTCGGGGGTGCCCCTGTCGCAGGGTTTCTGTTCTCACACAGAACTGTGGACAGAGGATTGGAACCTCGGCGAATTAGGGTGTCCCAAAACTCACGTTAGTAATCAAAAACTCCTTAGCAAGCTAGGTACAGTGTCACATTGGATATAACAAACTCTCAATGTTTAGACAATCCAGAATATGAACTTATAGTACCTCAGGATACGTGGAACTCATGAACAGTCGGTCGTTATAGATTTCTTAGAAACCAGAACATGGAGTTAAGAAGAACAGATGTGTATTTGAAATGTTTATTTACTAATGCCGTCTTCTCAGGCGTAGTACCTTAGATAATAAAAGTACACATATTATCAGTAGCAAAATTACCAGCATAGTTACTAGTACATAAAAAGTGAATGGTGATAGTATGTTAACATGCTGTAAATGAATAAGAGTTAGCAACACTTATAAGCAGCCGCGGGCCGTGGAGGGAGTTACGGTGAGGCAGGGAGGCGGGGAGGGGGAGAAGCAGGGTGGAGAATACAAGTACACATATTATCAGTAGCAAAATTACCAGCATAGTTACTAGTACATAAAAAGCGAATGGTGACAGTATGTTAACATGCTGTAAATGAATAAGAGTTAGCAACACTTATAAGCAGCCGCGGGCCGTGGAGGGAGTTACGGTGGGGCAGGGAGGCGGGGAGGGGGAGGGGCAAGGTAGAGAGGGCTCCACCCTGCTTCTCCCCCTCCCCGCCTCCCTGCCCCATCGTAACTCCCTCCACGGCCCGCGGCTGCTTATATCTCACCCTCCCTAATACACATATTATATTATTTGCTAAGAAGGTCTCTTTGTGTTGGTTTAGGGCGTGCCTATACTTTAGTGTCTTAGATTTGAAGGAATCACATCAGCATACACCAGCTCTCTCTTCATGTGAACCGCATCAACTGTTGTGTATGTGTGTTCGGCAAAGCAATATAAAACCCGCCTCATGCCCAGAATTGGCAGAAGTTGCACTTATGTTATGAGTATGAAGTCGTGGAGATCAGACCTCATAACAATTCTGTATCGTGTTGTTCTTGAAACTTTAGCACTCGCTGTACAGATATAGTTTAACAAGTAAAGCAGATAGTAGACCAATAACATATTATTCTCATGTAAACCACGATGAACTACTAGGTGGAAAGCTAAAGCAACAACTAAGTGTCGTGTGCAGAAGTTGCAAAAAAGGAAAAATGGCGTTTAAACCGGTAATGAGCCCATGCTAACTTAACACGGTGTAAAGATATCCAGGACCTAGATGACACCTCCTCATGATCCGGAAACGAACTGAATAAGATAATAGAAGTGCCATCTCATGAGAGCAGATTGCAAGTTTATATGTGGACGGTCCGCAAGGTAAAGCATTAAAAACTAGGAAAATGTAATGCTAAAGAAAAATAAAACAGCCAAGTACTTTATCGAGTCTTAAGCCAATAGGCAAGGTAAATAATAAAAACTTGACAAATAAGTCAATGAATTGTCAATGAAATGCTAGTACTCAGCATATCAAACATGAAAAAGGTCTATGACATAACTGTGTATGCAAAATAAGCTGCAACAGCCTCCAATAGGAAGTCACCGTCTTCATCCGAAAACAGTTCAGCCATCCAATTTAAAAGCGGAAAAGAACATACGTGCTCTCCCAGCACCGGATCCTCTATCACCATCAGAGGACAGCTCGGTGGGTTTTCAAGAAAGCTCTGTTCCAAGAAAGACTGTGCTGCCGCCAGTAAATTCCAGGGACCAAGTAGTCCATGCATCAATGCCACAGCCATAATCCTTTCGCCAGGACAAACCAACTCGTGAGTAATGATAGGAGTCATCAGCTGATTAAAGTCGACGTCAGGAGAAACCGGTCCGCAGAGACACAAATCAATGGCCCAATCGAAATCACAGGTCAGGCAGTGAAATACAAGCTGGACACAGGTGAAGTAGGAGAACCGAAAAGATAATCCATATGCCGTGCTTAATATCGCCAACGGCATTGTGCCATAATATTCTAGCATGCGATTGCGGAACAGTGTCAGCAGCTGCAGGGTCGGAGGTTGCATAGGAGGGACATCCATATTTAAAAATGTAAAAAAGCACAAGAGCGTCCGCTGGTAATGCAAGTAAAAATGCCAATCCACGAACCAGAGTGCAGAAAATACAATGAAAGGAAGCAGGGATGACTCCAAAGATTTTCTCAAATGAAGTCACGAGACCACTGGTAACAACTTTAAAAAAGTGTGCCAGGGACTTTGTGGAGGATGCGTTAAAGATAGTCGGAAACATGTTGCTGAAATTGAAAGGCAAATCTTAATTGAAAAGGGTGTGCACCTCTGTACGGGTGTTCGCTATGTGAAGTACGAAAGTTTCACGAGCCGAACTCAAGGCCACCTCTCTCTGAGACAAAAGAGCTCTTATTCTTGCCATGCCGTTGAAACGTGTCCCAAGGTTGGTATTTGTGGCCAGATTGAAAACTCCCTATGTTCATGTGTGGGAGGAAATAGAACATTTCTGCAGCAAATAACCCGTTCACTTACTGTTACGATAAAAGGAATACTTTTAATTAACTCAGAACAATCTTCATTATTGAGCATCAAATAACTACCATTTTCCAACAACTTGAACGTGGGGATGATAGCAGGAACTGGCGTGCCTTGCAACACGCAAGCCATATTTGGTCGGTGTTTGTTGCATGAACCGTGTAACTGTATGTGCCTACACATTAGTGAATGATCTGGCGTCTCAGTGCATTCCTCTCCATTCAGATAAACTTCTTGATCATCTTTGAAACATCTGTATGTGTATGGAAGCGACCAGACCTCATGAAGAAAAGCACTACCTAAAGGTTCATAACGACCTATTGGTATATATTTCATACAATTTGAAAACTTATATAAAGCAAAAGGCAGCGTTATTAAACCGTGGATAAGGCATGTTGCCAAAAAACCCGCAATCCTCTGCTGATGATGTCACTGAGCATGTCATGAATGATGTAATATGTGACATCATCAGCAGTGGATTACGGGTAATGGTATCTCTAGTTTACTCCCTTATAGCTGTCTTTCTTTTAACATAAGTGTCTGTTTCCTTCCCTTATACTTACTGTTTTTGGTTCGCTTCCGGTTCGCGAACTGGGAAGCGAACTCAGAGAAATAGAGGTTGGCACAGTTCCAAATATTGTACCAATTTTTTAATAACGGGGAGGTAGTTCTGAAAAGAACTTTTTTTTTTTTTTTCTGAACATTTTTTTACTGTTTTTGAATTTTTCGGAACAGTTTTATATTTTTTTGGGTTTTTCTTGGAGGGGGCAATGAAAACGATTCATTGTAAAGGGCTCAACAGGAGCAACAAAACAAAAAAAAGAAGTATTTATTATTTTGGGCGTTTCGGACAAACTTGCATATGATAGTCAATAGCTCTGTTGATCAGAGTGATGCTTTTTTCTCCGTAGGAAATGAATCCATCGCAAAATGCGCAGATGTGTTTTACATCACCAAATCTCATTTGTATATTTGGCACCATCTCCCTGCCCTCTGGTCCCGTTACTTCCGGTACAACAGATCTTCTGGCCATAATAGGGAGATTATCTAGGTCGTTCCGAAACTGTGCAGCACTGTAGTTGTTAGGATGCCACCTAGTCATATGGCGATGCATTGTGTAGTTTCCGAAACTGTATTTTTTGTCGGTCCCTCTGGACAGTCTATCTTGACATATAAGGCAAGTTACGTATCTTGCATTTACTTTTTTCTGACCTTTGGGAATTTTAAAAAATTGCCAAATGAAGTTTTCTTTCCGGTGAGACGTCCTGGGCTGCTCAGGCAAAAACTGCCTCTCTTCGTGCTCGTCCTCCTGTTCCTCTTCTTCTTCTTCTTGTTGAATTACAACTTGAGCAGGTGGTCCACTCTTCCTTGGATGTGGTGGAGGTGGTGGGGAAGCACCAGCTGAAGCTACTAAAGAAGCCATTGCTCAGTGATCACAAAGGGTCTTTCTCTCACAATGATGAAAGTCAGAGTGAGGAAAGAAGGAGGGATTTTCATCATTTGGGAAAAACAAGAGTTCTCAACCAATCAAAAGTGTTCATTTTAGATTATATGACCTAGTCTTACATCATTAGGAAACCAAAAGTGAAATGAACCAATGAAAAGTGTTATTACCAAGTCACATGACTTGCTGTGTTTACGTTAAGCGCTTTGCAGGGCCTCCCGGTTTGCTTCCAGAAACCTGCGCTTTGCGACTCGCTTCGCGTACCAGTTCGCTAACGTAGTACGTCATATGACGTATCACGCGACAACGTGAAACGTCATGCGGACGGGAGGCGTCACGATGTTGTTTTGTAACGCGCCACTTGCGGTAAAGAAACGTTTACCGGCTCGCGGTCTATTTCGCGGCATCAAGGTCAGCTAACGGGAAGCTTCCCGATTTGCGAAGCGGGAACGAAGAAAAAAAAATATTTAAAAAAAAAATTATTCATAAACATATAAAATATATTTTTGGATTTAAAGAAGAATACATTTTACAGCTACAGATATTAGCTGTTAAAAAACCAATGAAATTCACAGAAAAAACCATAGGTTATGGACCATATATAGTTAGGAATTAGCATTTACAAAACCTTGAAAATTCACTGAAAAAACCATAGGTTATAGACCATATATAGTTAGGAATTAGCATTTACAAAACCTTGAAAATTCACTGAAAAAACCATAGGTTATAGACCATATATAGTTAGGAATTAGCATTTAAAAAACCTTATTTTACTCACACAAAACCATTGAAATTCCATATATAGTTAGTTGCACTAACTATATATCGCGCACCCGCAATCCACTGCTGATGATGTCACATATTACATCATTCATGACATGGTCAGTGACATCACTGATGACATCACTGATGACATCTCAAATGACATCACTGATGACATCACTGATAACAACATCCAGTGATTTTTTGTTTCTATAAAGTTTAAATATGTCTTACATATTGAAGAATGAGTGGATGTGTAAGTGTCTGGACGAAGGATTTAGTAGGTGCATGACTGAATGTATGAGTGACTGATTAAATGTGTCTCACTGAGTGCATGAGTTAGTGACTAAACTGTCTTAATTTGTGCATCATTATGTCTGTTGTTCTGTAAACTGCTGCATGTGTTGATCAGTAGCTATATGAGTAACTATATGGGTTATTGATTGATTGCCCAAGTATTTGTATGGGAGACTGAATGTGTGTGTGGCTAGCTGGGAGGTGTGTGACTCTGTGCAGATCAATCTGTACTTGTATCAATGATTGTATAAGAAAGTAAGTATGTGTTAGTACATGTTTGAAAATGTAAGGTGCTCTATGTTTAACTGTATGGACAAGAAAATGGAAGTCTCATTGATTCTTTACAGGACTGACTAGGTGTGTAAGTAACTCCATGGATGAGTGGCAGACTGTGAGTGTCTGTATAGGTGTATGAGTGCATATGATAGTGTTGTAAAGATGAGTGATTGTATGTATGAATGATTGTATGGGTGAATGAGTGAAGGTGTGTGTAGACGTAGCAATCAGTGAGTGCGTATGTAGTAACTAGTATTGGTGTGTCAATGGTTTCAAAAATTATACTCTTTTTAACACTGGGTGAAAGAGAGGTTATATTAAAATGTGAGGAGATGCATTGTATTGTCACATGAATGATATCATCAGTGATGTGGTCATTGATATCAAATGAGATGTCATCAGTGATGTCATCAGTGATGTCATTTGAGATGTCATCAGTGATGTCATCAGTGATGTCACTGACCATGTCATGAATGATGTAATATGTGACATCATCAGCAGTGGATTGCGGGTGCGCGATATATAGTTAGTGCAACTAACTATATATGGAATTTCAATGGTTTTGTGTGAGTAAAATAAGGTTTTTTAAATGCTAATTCCTAACTATATATGGTCTATAACCTATGGTTTTTTCAGTGAATATATATATATGTACATATATATATGTATATATATATATATATATATATATATATATATTTTCTCCCCACCACCGCTGGTTAGGGGTAGGCTGGCATGGGCGGTCCCGTTGCAGCCACCAGCTGGCTGTGTCAATTCACTCCACCACCATCGAAGATTACCGATGAAAAACGGGACACCCAGGGCTGCAATATTCAAGAAGTTTATTTGGCAGATGAAGAAAGTACAGCGACGCGTTTCGCCATTACGGCTTTGTGACAAAGCCGTAATGGCGAAACGCGTCGCTGTACTTTCATCTGCCAAATAAACTTCTTGAATATTGCAGCCCTGGGTGTCCCGTTTTTCATCGGTAATCTTCGATGGTGGTGGAGTGAATATATATATATATATATATATATATATATATATATATCCTGGTTTACTTTTCATGAAATAACCAGAGTCAATGCCCCAATGCAGTTTAAACGGTGCTTCAGGTTTATTAGGCAAGAAAAACCCAACGCGTTTCGAGATCAGCCGATCTCTTGCTCACGGGTGGAGCTTACGTGTACCATCATTCTTTTAAAGTGAACATTACCGTGTTTACACACTCACACGTGATCTATAGACATAAAAGAGTTCTTTTCATTGCTACGATGTCCTTGATAATTAACAATTCATTCAAAACTTTCCTTAGCATTTTTGTCATGCTGTCATGAAAGAACGAAATAGATAAAAATTATAGTACCCGAAAGGCAACAATGTACATTTAGCCCAAGTGGGCTCAAAGCTCATCAGTGTTCGAGCTTGCTCTCTATGTTAACACAATGTCTCTGATGTCAGAATATCGCCCATGTGGGCTAATGCCCAAAGGCAACCATGTACATTTGGTCCAAGTAGGCTCAAGACTCGTGAGTATTATAGCATACTCCATCAGTCACAAAGTGTCCCTGATTTCAAGATATCGCCCAAGTGGGCTAGTGTCACATATTTCAACCACTGCCCTGAGGGTAACTCCCAAGATTTCGCCCCAGTGGGCTTGGTCAATGTTTCCATCCAGTTCCTGCAAAAAAGAGGAGGGCATTGCTTCTTTAGCAAATTTGCCTATGTCAGATCCATGCTTTCAAATTAAAAACATTTTTAAAATTTCAAGAATACAGTTACATAGCAAGCAGCAGCTACAAAACACACCTTATATGACTATTTTCAGTTCTGGAGGTGAATGGCGAATTCTTCCCCCAGATTGTGTCCCACGGGCTGCATTGTCTTATACATTATAATGTATTTGGAATCCAACTTCCTTAGCTCCAACCACCTGTTCCTGCCTCTCTCTCTGTTCTCAACACTGTCCAGTACATAAAATTTCATCAGATTTGGATTCTTGTTATGTTCTTCCGCAAAGTGCCTAGCTACTGGATACTGTTGATTTACGTTCCTGATTGCCCTTTGGTGTTCCAGAATTCTCAATTTTGCTTGCTTTGTGGTACACCCAATATAAAATTCATCACATGGGCATTGCAGTGCATAAATAACATATTCAGTGTTACAACTAAGATGTTTAGTTATCTTATGTGCACATCGGTCTTTTGATAACTTCAATGTTTTGCAATTATGGCTGTATCTACTAGCTTTGCACTTGCGGCAAGGAAAAAATCCTTGTATAGTGTTTGACTTTTGGTGTTCCTTTATCAGTGTGGTACTTAGTACATCTTTTAAAGATTTGGCCTTTCTAAAGGTCAGTGAGGGAGTTTCATGAATGAATTCCCTCAAGTCTTTGCTAACCTAAGTGTGTCCCAGTACTTTCCGAGACATTGTCGCAACTTCCAAGCCTGACAATCGTAATTTGTATTGAATATATATATATTCCTTTTTGTTCCTTAAAACCATAGCATTTTTTCCTTTAGTTGCCAGAATAAGCTCTTTTTTTGCTTCACGGCATTCTTTATTGTACCACAGGTTGCCGGAAAAGCTCACCCCTGTTGTTCCCTTTTTGCATTTTTTTGGTATCTTGCTTAAAATTGGTGTGAGGGACTTTATCAGGCCTTGGTGTATGCCCATAGCTGGGATCTCTGCAATAGGTAAACCTATATACTGTGAGATAGCTTCTACAAAGCTATCATAGATCTGCTTCATAGCCATCTCATTTCCCCCTATTGAAGGCCATTTTAGCGCTCTACTATTATTTGTTAGTAGTGGTTCTATCACATCATCGGCATCATCATCGGCCCTTAAACTAGTTGGTTTAAAGAGGTCGGCCGCGAGTGTCAGGCACATTGGGAGATGGTCACTCTTGGATCTATCATCGAATTTAAAATCATAAAGAATAGACCATAGTGCGATAGATACCAGGATATAATCTGTACAGCTCTTAGAATTACCCCTTTCAAATGTGGGGGCATTTGGGCTATCGGAGGGCAACCTACTGTTACAAACTCGAAGACCATGCCCCGAAATCAATCTAGTCAACTGCGCCACTTCAGTAATACAAGGTACTGCCAGACTACTGTTTAGCAAGGGAATATTATTTGCCACGTCTTTGAAGATGTTTCCTAATCCTGTCACTGGTTAAAATTTTCGGTTGAAGTCTCCACCCACAATTATCTCAGCCATAGTGGTGACAGAAGCTAAGAATTGATCTAATTCCTCAACAACCTGAGACTCCTTACTCGCTACCCCCGGTCTACTATAAATATTTATTACATATAGATCTGTGTTGTTTGATGTTAAATTTTTTATCACCAGGATATCCGGGGTTGGAAGTTCTAGTTATTTTATTTCTGTACCTAGGGTGACTTTTACCCAAATTACGAGGCCCCCTGAGGGCCTTCCTCTAACTGACGGGATAGCAGCTGTACTAAAGGTTTTATATCCTACCTTATGTGGGGTTTCAACCATCCACGTTTCTTGGAGGAGAATTATTTAATTTTGGCCAATATACTCCTGCCATACCGTCCCCTTGATTTCTTTTCAGCCGTGCAATGCTCCATGATCTTAATCTTAACTCAGTTTGGCATTTCTTCATACTTAATTTACCGAGTGGGGCATCTTTTGCTTTACCTGAACTTGATATTCTCTGGGGTTCAACTATATTATTGCTGTTTAAGCAATCATTACATTTATCAATCCCATCGTTCTGCATAAGATATGGGGAACCAATCATCACCCTATTTTCCTCAGATACATGAATGACTGAAGTATTTAGAGTATCATTCATTATGCTTTTGTCCCGGATGAAAGTGTCATCGTCAATTTGAATGCTGGTCTCTTTTTCTTCATTCACCAAAGCGGTATTGCGTACCTTTAAATCTTTAACAATTAATATTATCTTCAAGGGCAAAACTTTAAAATTGGGGGAGATCTATTTACAAAGGGGTCAACTTGTGGTTTGTAGAAGTATCCCAAGGGAAGTGCGTAGATACTGGTATTAGATATTGGGTTTGGCTCATTATAGTTCAATATTTGGTGGGCCAATTGTTTTCTACGAAAATCAATCACTACACAGTCACCGTTGATGCACTTACTAGATCGGCCTAGCCACCCCACTCTCCGAACCATTAAGATCTCCTTTATATATAAAGGTTGAAACCCTTTATTCTTTGTCAACCAGTCAACGCTCTTGTTACGTAATTCACTCAACATCTCCTTTTGACCTTCCTTAAGGGATGAAACACCAGCCAGGATTACGACATATGGGCATGAGGCTGGGGGTAGGTTTAATATATCCACATTGAATTTTAGGCCATTTTTACTTGAGTCCGTGCTCACATTCTTATGAGTAGTATTCAATTTGGATCCCGCCTCTACAACTGCATCTAGACCTGTTTTTTGTGCACCTTGGATATCTACTATCTTTGGTCTATTACATGTGCCATGTTTTACTCCTTTTATATCATTTACTCTGGCATTAGTGGAACTTTCACCTCTGTCATGTCATCTCTTCTCTCTCTGTTTTGGATTACATTAGGGAAGTTATGTGCCGGAGTTCTAGAACCTGTGGTGCCTGTTAGATCTAATATGTCAACACAATTCAGCTGTTTGTCCCCCTTAACACAACCAAGTTGTTTTAAAGCAGTGTCTATCTGGTTCAGTTTTTTCCATAGAGTTGTAAGATTTCTTTCAACTAAATCATGAACCCGAGATATCATGCCTCCAAATGCCAAATTATCAGGCGCTACCTTAGGTACATCCGTTTCAGTCGTAGCATCTGCATTATTTACATCCCCTTGGACAGGGAACAGCAGTACCGCCTGAGTTTGCGTGCCAATGGAAATGCACCTCAAAAGGTTACCCTTCCCATTGTTCACACTGTCAGCGCAATTAGACAACATAAGTCCCTTTGAAGGTTTTTTCTTTTGCCCAGCAGTTCCCCATTTCCGTTTTATCACGGGTTCTACCACCGGCTTCTTAGTAATGGGATTCGTGGAGGTTAGTGTCCTAGTAGACCCACTGGGCTCATCTATTGGTACAGGAGCTTGAACTTTTGAAGTTGGTATCGGGGATTTGGAGGATACAAAAGAGGAAAAAGGGGTTAGCGAAGCATTCGTTAAGTGATAATAAATACTTAATGTATTGTTCACTGTACCTTTTCACGCGTTTAAAGAGTTCCAGTTGCACCTCATGGAAGATTACTTCTCGGGGGTGGCCCAGCCCAGCATCTTCCTGTCTCTGACGGGCTCGGACAGGCCCGCCCTTGGCCCGGGCACGCCCGCGCTACGGGAGCCCTAACCCCTCTTAAGCGCCTCCTGGCGCGTTGGTCGCGGAACGCGACTTGCGCGCCGCAAAGGGGTGGTGGGAAACGTAGTTCCTTGGTTTTTAGCTGCACTTCAACCTGGTCAGCGGCAAGTATCCCCGGGTCTCTGTGGGTCTCAGCCGCAACAGCAAAAACAGGATAACGGGATAAGGAAAACAGATCAGCTCCTGGTTACTTTCAGACAAGGAAAACAAGGAGCAGCTGTAACAAAGGCTACGATCACCAGATGGGTCTCATCCGCGATTCAGTTCTGTCACGAAAAGGCTAACAAGTTTCTGACAGCAAGGACTAAAGCACACTCCACAAGAACAGTTTCTGCATCTACAGCTTTATTTGCTGGAGTGACATTAGACAAGATATGCTGTGCTGCGACATGGAAGAATGTCCACACGTTTGCAAAGCATTACTGTCTGCAGTCTACGCAACGAGAGAATGCAGCGGTTGGTCAGGGGGTGCTGTGGCATCTCTTCAATTAAGGTCAGCCTCTTAGTTTGACATAAGAGGAGCTCTTTATTCTAATGAAGGTATTGCGTTAATCTGGAAATGTATAAATAAATGTATACATAACTTTTAAATGTATGTGAATACTTGTGTATCTCAACAGTGGTGGTATTAATATTTTATTTTGCAGGAACGTTTAGTGCACACATTTTATGCTAAATTTTAAATGATTACTTGAACTTTTTCTGGTATATCTCTATAACATTGGGAGTTTAAGGTTATAGGTCTCCCACGTCTGCTAATGGCAGTACAGTTTCATGGTACTGCTTGCTATTCTTATCAGGCTTGTGAATCTATGAAAGATACCCCAATACTGGATAAGAAAATACGTTTCTTACCTGTTACTATGGTTATCCAGTATTGGTATCTTTAATAAATTCATATGCAACCCACCCTCCTCCCCATGGAGTCAGTTCTCTTTGAATTTGGGACGCTTAATTCCCACTTGTGCTTAGAAAATCTGAGGAGAACTGGCCTCTGCTTGGAGTATTCTAGAGGGTGCTAACAGCTGAGGGTGCTAACAGCTGATTGGCTGGATGCCAACATTTAGCCTTTCTTTAAAAAAAAGTATATAGATAGGCTACTGTTTAGATGGCCTCGGGCCATTATAGCTCCTGAAGCATTTAAGGCACTGCTTGGATATGTTACCGTGGGACTCCCATCTCGACGACGGGGAATGATTCAGGCATGTGAATCTATGAAATATACCAATGCTGGATAACCGTAGTAACAGCTAAGTAACTTCTTTTCATCTGCTTGAATGCTTGGCTTGTCATGGGCTTGAGGTTTCAACAGGACCTCAAGTATATATAATATATAAACCTCAGCACTCTATTCAATTTTGTGTTGATTCATACAATTGTTCATACAAGTCAGTTTAAAGTACCAGCAGAATATAAGATTTTTTCTTGCTGTATCAATTTAATATAAGTATAAAACAGAGTTTTAAATTACAAATTTAAAAAGCAGTGACATTGTAATCCAAGAGTAGACAGCTTGATACAATAATCCTCCTTTCAAGCGTTGAACCGGCAGCCGACACGTGTTTCGTTTCATAGAAACTTTTTCAAGGCTTTGATAACTGATCAGGTAAAGGACCAAAAAGTTGTATAGGAATGTCCAAGTCTTGTAGTTGGGAATCGACTGACCCATAATGCATTTGAGTTCTTTGTCAGAACAAAAACTGCGTCCCGTATTTTTTCAATTGAATCCACTAGTAAGTTGCAGTATTAATGAACGAAGAGTCTAGGGCTATGATATGCCCCTGTAGTAAGCATTATTGCGGATAGTGAACCAGTCTAAAAACCTGCCAGATTTCCCCACTTTGTGTACACTTGGGTAGGCTATCAAAATATTTTTTAGCACTGGGGGTTCTCTGTGGCATGATGAATGTCAGGTTTACATCACACTGATGCTCAAGTGCTTTGATTGTCCTCTCTGCTGAATTATTTTTCGAGTTGCTTACGGGTGGCAGAGGCCTTGTCAATTGGTATGACCACAGACATTAATTTTAAAAGCACCCCACTTGATAGAGTGGGATGCAGTAGAGCCCCCATTGATCTCAAAATAATCATTAAGACAGGTTGCTAAAAACTTCTAGTAGTAGACCCTGTAAGTGCTATGTGGAAATGGGAGGAACTGTATGGCCCCATTGTACAGTCGTTAACAATGGGCTCAAAAAGGTCTGCTTAATTAGTCTGTGGAAGCAAATGATCGACAAAAGAACACAGAGTAAATTATGCAATCCTGGCACACATAGAGGTAATAAGGGGTTGAGGGGAGGGGCAATTTAATGAATAAAGTCTGAGCCCCATATTGTGGTGTCTCCATATTCTGCTAAACCTCAGTGCCCCAACCAGAGAGTGGGTGTTACAGATTATGGTTTGCCGTAGATAGCGGGGGATGAGACCTACCAAGGTGATGATCTAAGTCATCATTAAAGTTGCCCACAAGAACCCAAGGCAGATAGGGGCCTAAGGTGTGAGGAAGCCAGGAAGGCATGCTACAAATGCTCGTTGATCGGAGTTTGTACTGTAAATACTGCTAACTACAAGAGGGAGCCTGTCTATGGTACCTTCCACTAACACAAATCTACCCTCTTGGTTGGCCACAGTGGTATTAGCGGCAAATGTGACCCTGAACAAATCCAATAGCTCCCCTGGTGTAAGAATAATACCCAGAAGAGAAAAACTGCACCCACCAGCTGTTTTGAAGCTTTTTATTTTTATTTTTTTATTTTTTATAAAACAGTTTTATTGCAATAGGTACAGCACACACAGCTGGGTATTGCCTACAACCCTGAGGCCGGCAGCGTATGTGGAGAAGTGTGGCTCAATGGTTAGCGCAGGCAGACCTTGATGCAGAGCTCTGGCCAGGGACCCGGGTTCGATTCCCGCCTCGGCGGGTCTCCGGCTCATTAATTCCCCTGACTGGATATTCTCGCCTCAGTGCCTGTTCTGATCATGGGTCCCACGCTGCAACTCTGGGCAATAGCTTGCTTAGTCTCCACAACGGCCCCAAAAGCGCTGGGATGCCTGGCTGCACCTGGGGGGTGCCCAGGAGTGGACATTTCCCAGGAAAGCCAGGATGGGTTCCTAAGCGGTATACGGACAGCGCCGGGACACCTCCGGTGGAGGTAGCTGTGCGCTTTACAAATTCCGACATTTATAGTAGTCATAAGGAAAATAAAATATTACACGGCCTGTGTGCCAACATCCCGGAGGCTCGGCGGCGATCACATCTCTAGGCGTATTGCTATGACCAAGTAGACAGTCGTAATAGAGTGAAATCAACTGTTTGGCATTTTCTTGTTTTTTAAACCAGTGATAATTATATAACATGAACATATGATTAAAGAAACCCTGAGGCCGGCAGCGTATGTGGAGAAGTGTGGCTCAATGGTTAGAGCAGGCAGACCTTGATGCAGAGCTCTGGCCAGGGACCAGGGTTCGATTCCCGCCTCGGCGGGTCTCCGGCTCATTAATTCCCCAGACTGGATATTCTCGCCTCAGTGCCTGTTCTGATCATGGGTCCCACGCTGCAACTCTGGGCAATAGCTTGCTTAGTCTCCACAACGGCCCCAAAAGCGCTGGGATGCCTGGCTGCACCTGGGGGGTGCCCAGGAGTGGACATTTCCCAGGAAAGCCAGGAAGGGTTCCTAAGCGGTATACAGACAGCGCCGGGACACCTCCGGTGGAGGTAGCTGTGCGCTTTACAAATTCCGACATTTATAGTAGTCATAAGGAAAATAAAATATTACACGGCCTGTGTGCCGACATCCCGGAGGCTCGGCGGCGATCACATCTCTAGGCGTATTGCTATGACCAAGTAGACAGTCGTAATAGAGTGAAATCAACTGTTTGGCATTTTCTTGTTTTTTAAACCAGTGATAATTATATAACATGAACATATGATTAAAGAAAAAGCAGAGTCAAATAATAGTCACAATTAGAGCATCATATAGGAATCAATATCATAATTCAGACGAATCACATATTAGCGCAGGAGCCGGCCCATAGGTCTATCACGTGACCTAGCTAATTCAGCAGTTGGAGAGTCACAAAGTTCACCCCTGTAAGCATTCCAATGACCCCACTTCTTGTCCCACACCCTAGGGCAACCACGCACCTTGTATACTGTCTTTTCTGCAATCATGCATCGGTCCATCTCGGCCACCCAGCCAACCACCAGCTGTCTGTCTTGGGAGCCCTATTTCATTGCAATGAAGCGCTTAGCCAGCAGAAATCCCAGCGCTGCCCATTGCAGTTCTTGATTGTTGAGGTCATTGGCCCCCCCATATATCCAGGACACAGGGCTTAGGCAGTGCTGGGAGCGGCTTACCCAAGGAGTCACACATTTTCCTGAGAACGCCACCCCAAAACTGCTGCACCCTCGGGCAATCCCACAGTATGTGAAAGAAGGTGCCAGGTAAATTGCAGCCTCAACGGGTCCGGGCGTCGTCCGATTTTCACCAAAGTAGGAGCGGACATGTATGCCCTATGTAATATCTTTAGCTGAATCAGTCGGACCTGTGGCAGATAGCCGATTGCCTAGGGGACATGAGGGCTGAGCGCCAATCTTCCTCGTCTAACGGGCCTCAGGTCTGCTTCCCATTTGGTCCGCAACGACTGGAATGAGTTGGGGAGATTATTACACAGTTTACGATAAGTGTATGAGATAGCTTTCTCAGGGAGTGGCTCAGATAATAGTCTGTCTTCTAAGGGGGAGATAGGAGGAATGGAGGAGAGGTCAGGGATGGCGGTCTGGATGGCATGCAAAATTTGTAGATATCGAAAAAATTCTGTGGATGCGAGGGAGTATTTAGTCTGGAGAGTACTAAAGGACAGGATGGCTCCCTTCTGGACAAGGTCCCCTACCTCAGAGATCCCTATCATGTCCCATTTGTCGAATCCCTGGGAGAAGCAAAGGGAGCCTAGGCGCTGCGACGACCACAAGGGGGTAGCTTTAGAGAGTGTGTCTGCCCATCCCAAACTCTTGTTGGCTCTGTGCCATAGCGTAACCGTGTGAGCCATGGGACCAACGTATCTATGTTTAGCGGGTTTACTGTAGAGGGCCCCCAGGTACCCCTCCCACCCGGTTTGGCATCTATCAAGAAGGAAGGCGGATTGAGGGGCGAGCCATGTATCCAATGGTTAGCAGCTACCAACTGCGACGCCCAATAATAGAGGCGGAGGTTAGGTAGGGCAATGCCTCCATCGTACCAGCCTTGAAAAAGTTTACACAGGGCAATCCGAGCGGCCCCACCGTCCCACAATAGGAGGCGGAGTTCACTTTCTACCGTACGAAAATAGGAGTCAGGGATCAAGAAGTGACAATTCTGCAGGGCATAGAGAAAGCGAGGAAGAGCCAACATTTTGAAAAGCGCCGCCCTGCCTGGAAGGGAGAGCGGGAGGGAGCGCCAGTGGGCAACGTCGCTGCGGAGTCTGCGCAAGAGGCCTAATAAATTATGATCATGAAAGACTGTCGAGTCAGGCGTAATATAAATACCGAGGTACTGGAAGCTGTCCGTGGCCATCGTGATGGAAAATCCTCGGGGCAACCGGGGAGGGGGGCCATGTAACATATATAGTGTAGATTTAGTCCAATTGATCGAATAGCCCGAATATTTCCCAAAGTTAGTGAGGACATGGAACAAACTGTTAATGGAAGATCGGGGGGAGGATACATAAATCAGGATGTCATCGGCGTAGAGGGAGATTTTGTTAGTGACATCGTCATTCCACTGGAGACCTCTGATAGAGACATCTGTGCGGACCCAGTGAGCGAGGGGCTCAAGGGTAAGGGCGAAGAGCAACGGGGAAAGGGGGCAGCCCTGTCTGGTACCCCTGTGGAGTCGAAATCGGCGAGATGTGTGGCCGTTGACCCTGACTTGAGCGAAGAGGTCCGTATACAGGAGCCGCACCCAGCTGATAAATTGGGGCCCAAAGCCAAAGCGTGCCAGAACCTCGAAGAGGTAAGGCCATTCGATCGAGTCAAACGCCATCGTAGCGTCAAGGGATAAAATGGCCGCATCTTGCTGGATAATAGATTGACGACTCATGACATTGTTGACCCTCCGTAGGTTCAATGCCGTATTGCGACCCGGAAGGAAACCGGACTGATCATCATGTATGAGGGAGGGAAGCACGAGGAGAAGACGGTTAGCCAGCAGCTTAGCCAGGACCTTCGCCTCCGCACTGATCAGGGAGATCGGCCGATAAGAGCCACAGTCAGTGGGTGGTTTAGCCGGCTTGAGTATTACCACAATGGAAGCCAGTCGCTGGGCAAACGGGAGTATACCGTCGTCGCTGATTTGTATAAACATATTTCGCAGATTAGGGATAATTTCTCTGGCCATGCCCTTAAGGAATTCGACAGGGACCCCGTCTGGGCCCATAGCTTTGCCAGAGTTGACGGCGAATAGTGCCGTAGTGAGTTCCTCCACCGTGATCTCAGCGTCAAGGGTCACCCGATCAGCGTCAGATATGACAGGAAGACGCATCTCCGCCAAGAGTTGTCTAGATTCTTCAGGCGTATAACAGGGACCAGCGGTGTATACGCGCTCCAAGTGATCGGCAAAGGCTTCTGCAATATCTTGTGGGTCTACAACAGCAACTCCGTCCGGCCTAAGGATGGAGGACACCCATCTGGAACTCTGGTCTTGTCGCTCCAACCACGCAAGCATTTTACCCGCAGTATCCCCGAACTCATAAACACAGTGGCGTATGTGGAGCAAGCGGGCCTGTGCTTTTTCCTGTGTCAGCGCTTTATAAGCCAATTGCTGAGTACGGAGGCAGGTAGCAGTGTCGTCGGTGGGGGCAGTGTTATGTGCCGTTTCAAGGTGGAGAAGGTCCGATTCCGCCTGGAGGATCTGTTCATTATGTTTACGTAAATAGCCCGTTTTTAGTGTTAACGCCTCGCCCTTCACAACCGCCAGATATGCCTCCCAAAGTGTCACCGCCGAGTCAACTGAGCCGACATTTTCAGTGAAATAAAATTCGGTGCGTTCAAGAAGGCCGTCATTAATATCAGGGATCTGCATGAGCCAGGGGCTAATAACAATAGGACCTCGGGTTTATGGGCGATGATAGGTCAGATCCACAATGAGAGGTAAGTGATCGGATATGCCCCGTGGAAGACCCTGCAGTCGGATGAAGAAGCCGAGATCAGTGATAGGACAGAATAAGTAATCAATGCGGGACATGCTTTTGTGTGCATTTGAATAGTGTGTAAAATATGATGTAGTCGGGTAACAGTGGCGCAATATGTCTACCAGCCCCATGGCGTGCGTGAAGTCGGATAGATCTGAGCGCGACCGATGAGAGCTGCGCTTAGGACTGCGATCTAAGTCATCGCACATTGTGCTGTTAAAATCCCTGCCAATCAGAAGTGTACCGACAGGGAGGCCCAACAGACGTGTGCCCAGCTCCCTAAGGGAGTCTTGGACTAGCGTCGGTGGAATATATACGGAGAGTACGTTCAACGGGCGGCCCTCCCAAGCAGCCTCGACAAGCGCAAAGCGGCCCAAGGGGTCAGCCCATGTCTTGGAGTAAGTAAGTGCGAGGCTCTTCTTAATCAGGATCCCAGTACCGCGGGAGCCAGAAGTGAAACCCGTGTGGACCAGTAACGTATAGCCACCCCGTTGAAGAGCCCGACAAGTGTTACCCACTAGGTGTGTTTCCTGCAACAGGACGATATCGGGGGAGTGGCGTTGAAGATATTGGAGAACCACACCTCTCTTAACTTTGTGCCCTAGCCCATTTACATTCCAGGATAGGATTGTGAGGGTTCTAGAGCGGGAATGTGTCATAGTTATGGACTAAATGGACCATCTGGAAGGAGAGGTGAAGGGGAGGCTGGCTGAATCGCCAGGGCGGCAAATCAGAGCAGCGCACCGGAATAAAAAGCCAGCAAACCATTAGGGGACCAGGCAATTTCTGGGGTGAATAGCCAGTCAGCACGTAACCCACAGTGGGCCGAGAGTCAAGACCAATGTGACAAAAGAGGACTCCGCAAAAAAACAAAAAAAACAATGCAAACGATAATACAATAACAACAAAACAAACCCAATCCTCCCCACCACCCGTTCCCACCCCCCTCCAAGCTTCCCTGCCCGCGGACTTTAAACTATCCACACCCCAACTAGGCAGAGTGCCTGTCGCCCTCCCAACCATGTTGGGGGTATCCGGTGGGACGATGCTACCACCCGCCTGACACAAGCAGTGAAATGATTAACTTCCATGAATATACAAAATATAAACAGTTCCCAGTGCAATATTCACATGATAAAAAAGAGTACCTGTTAGGCAGTCAGCATGTCCCGGCACGGGGCCGGAGGAGGCACTCTCTGAAATGAGGAGTGATCAGGGCGCGGAGGCCCAACAGTCAGTGCCGGTTCAGCAAACAATTCCCAGAAAACAAAGACCAGGTCCGTGGAACAGCAAGCGAGTCTTGAGCAGACCAAACATCTCGTAGCGAGGGGCATCAGTCTCCAGTAGCATTGACACCAGTAAAGAGTTCCTGACTTCCCGGCACCTGATCATTACGGTTGTGATCATCATGGTCATCACGGGCGTCACGGTTCGTCGGAGATCTCCCAACCCGGCGCCATCCATCCATCCAGTCTCACACTTCATCCGGTGAGAAGAAGAACCACGCCTTTCCGTCCATTTCTACGCGCAATTTCGCTGGTATGAGCATGGAGTATTTGATGTGTTTATCTCGTAGGGCTTTCTTAACCTCCAGAAAGCTACGTCGCCTGGCCTGAACCTTCATGGTGAAGTCTGGGAAGAGCGTAATACGAGCATTTTCTAGGAGGAGAGGCGGGCTCGTCCGGGCAGCTTGGAGAATGGCATCACGGTCTCGGAAGTTGAAGACCCTCGAGATGATAGGCCGGGGAGGGGCCCCTGGTTTAGGCTTCCCCCCCGGGACTCTATGCTCCCGTTCGATGGAGAAGTAGCCCGAGAGTTGCTTCGGCTGGAGATGTTGCGTGATTAGATTTTCCACAAACAGGTCCGTGGCCGGCGCCTCCATTCGCTCCGGAACACCCAAAATGCGAATATTGTTTCGTCGCGCCCTCCCTTCATAGTCGTCCAGGAGGTCGCTCATCTGTCTTTGTTGTTGCTGGAGTTGGGCTACTTGTTGCTGGAGGGTAGAGGTGTCTTCTATAAGGGCCGCAGTTTTAACTTCAACATCTTTGACTGGGGAGTCTATTTTACACAGGTCCGCCCTTAGCAGTGTCACCTCAAAGTTGTGTTGACCGAGTCTATCCGAGTCTCCAGGGAGGATCTGACTCCAGCTATCGCCTGCATGACGTCTTCTAGGGTCGGAGTCCTCGCTCCCGGCGAAGGAGATGCAAGGTTCGGAGTCTCAGGGGAGGTCGCAGTTTTATTATCGCCCTTTGCGCCCCAGGAGTTCTTGTTGAGCTGCCTCTGGTTGGGAGGCCTGGCCCCCTTATTTGACGCCATTAGGAACAGTGATGGCGAGGTGGCAGAGGATGGGGGGCCACAGAGGGTGACAAGGTGCAGCGATGAAAGCAGTCCCCAGTATCTGAGCAGGGAGCCCACGCCTGTCGGAGGAGGTGAAGCGGTGCGGGGGCCTCCAGCACCCGGGGGACAGTAACCACAAGAGGAGTGAACGTCCACCAGCACCTTCAGGGGCCACAAAGGTACACAGAGGCACCAAAGGCAGCAGGCGGGCAGAAGCAAGGGGCAGGACGCACCACGGTGTGCAGGGTAGTATATCAGGGGTTCAAGACTACCTCGGCAAGCAAGGGCAGATCTAGCGCAACAAAAGGCAGCACGAGGCCTTCGCAGCTTTCCAGGAGGACGGGATCGCGAACAGGGCCCGAGATGAAGTGAGCTCCCCAGCATGCCGCACCGTTTCCGACGTGTGAGTTCGGGACGTCACTCATGCAGCGTGGTAGCGCGGGTGAAGCTATCAATAAAGCTGTGCCTCGATCTCTAGCGGGCCCCCAATGGCGCTAAGGGCCGCGCTGATGCAGTGGTCTGGTGTCCCCCACCTCTCGATACACGGCGCAGTAGGCCCAAAGTCCGAGTATGCATGGAGCATCAGCCAGGCAGGCAAAAGTGAGGGTAGCGCCTATTGGACTCGTAGCTCTCACAAAGGCGAGAAGCCGCAGCACCGCAGTCGATTTGTAGAGCAAGCGGGGCAAGAGACGGGGCTCCGGTAGTAGCAGGCCCAGAAGCCGGGGCGTCGAGTAGGCAGCCTCTCGGCACTCAGACGGCCGGCGGCAGCCCCCTCCGGGCGGTGAAAGCAAGGCCGAAGGCAACGTATCGTCCCCTCAGGAGGTCGGGGGAGGTCTCCGCTCAGCTCCGGTGCGAAGCTCCAGGGTCACCTTAGCGTCTTCAGGCTCGGATCACCCGCAGTGGCACGGACAGTCAGTGGAGGAGCCGGAGCTCCGATGCGAGCGCCATCTTGCCCGCGACGGGACACACACTCAGAAGGGCTTCTTCGTCGCCTCAGCAGTAGGAGCCGGGTCGGCTCCGGTGTCACAGCAGGCACTGGGATGCACCACGGGGCCCCCCTGAGTTTGAGGGGTGTCCCGGTCAAAAAAGCGGATTAATTCGGCGGATATGCAGGCGAGGGTCGGGAGCCGCTCTATTCAGCGACCATCCCCGCCGGCTGCTAGCCACGCCCCCCTGTTTTGGACCTTTAATCCCTCAGTTGAGGTCAGATGTATTCCCTGGAGGAAAGAGAAGGCCTGTCTGCAATAGACAAATGAATGTACTTTATAGGGAGGTGTGCATTCTCCTGATGTTCTATGCTATAACCTGTTGGGTAAGAACCCATTATGTGAGTAGGGAGGGTAGGGTTTGAGCCCAAGGTTGTCTGATAAATGGAGATTATGATTGGGGTAAAAGCATAGCTCCGCAACGTCCTTTGATTCTCAGTGAGGTCCTCCTAAGGAATGCTGCCGAATTCAAGGATAAACTCATGCTGGCAGCCCCAGACTCCGCTAGGGCCTGCCTGGGGCAAGAAAAAAATTTAGACTGGGGCCTCTCCCAAGGGCCCCAGGCAGGATGCCAACTCGGCCGTAGGCTGCCCGTTAGCCCATTTTACTGGGGAGTCCAGTCTCAGCTGGTCCAGATTCCGGAGCTCAGTCGCTGCTGGGTCATAGAGGCTCCACAGCAGAGTCTGGGTCCTCCCAATATAACGTAGGCCCAGGTCGATTCCTGTCAGGACGGGAGGCGCTCTTTCTTGTATTACCCGGTTTACTTAGACTGGCAACGGTAGACAGCTTCACGCCTGGGCCTACTTTATATTGGGAGGCCCTAGACTCATTACAACTCTATATCTAGGGTGTACACTTCACCCTAAACAGGGGTTCCTAGCAAGTTTGATTCAACAGCACTTTTTTCTTGGATGGCTTTACTACTACATGTGACAATGACGGTCCAAATCAACTGGCCTACAACCTTGTTTTGGCCCTAATTTGGACAGCCGGTTTTCTTACTTATAATTTAATAATTATCTGAAAAGGACTCGACCGTACGTGCCGTTTGCACAACTTGTGGGCCTGGTTATTCTTTCCCATTGTATATAAACCATTCATGCCCCGAAGAAGTCCATGTGTATGGACGAAACGGGTTGGCTGTTCAAACTCATCAAGACCGTTGTTTTAACCCTGTTTAAATAAAAGAAGAAATTTTGAAGAACATACTTTGGACACGATTAAATAGTTTTTCTTGTGTTGTGGTTCACCTTTGCGCTTGTTTTAATTGTGATGTTCCTTTATTGGATTGCATTATGGCAGTGGGTGCGTTGACAGTGTCCATAAAGATATCTGGGTATCCCCAATATACAGACATATTAAATAAGGGATAGTGGGTCAGGTGCTGTGTCCTATAGGACTCCACTATCTAAACGTTTTCCTTTCGCATGTTGTTTTCACCTTGTCATATAGGTAGTAATTATTTTGTGGAAAGTGCTGTCATTGTTGAGCAGCAGTGGCCCATGCAGGTAAGGGCGGTGGGGCCGGGTGATGGTGGGGGATTTTGACAGATGACAGCGAGGGAAAAGTAATTATTTATTTTATTTTCCCTTGTAGTAGTCTGTAAATATTATTTTTTAAGTTAATCTGCACAAATAACAGCAGCGCACCTATTGTTTTGGTAGTCTGGGTGCTCGGGAGAAGTTGAGGCCGACTGAGTAGCACTAGAGGCGGGCTAAGCCTAATGCATTGACCCGATCAAAAAGTGTATCTTCCCTTGACTTAGTCTTTTTTTATAGCAGTAGGATTCCTGCTGTGGGGAAACATTGAACGCTGTGTCCAGCAAAGTCCTCTCAAAGTTGGATAGCCTTTAGACCAGGTCCGGGAGGAGCTTTTGGTTTTGGCGGGAAAAGCTAGAAGTGGGAAAATTCAAATTCCATACCCAACGAAAAACTTTTGATGGCTGAATACGTTTTTGCTTCTTCACATGTTCATATTTTCTTTGTTGGAACTTAGTTTCTTGTTTTGGAGCTCGAAATCTTCCAGCTGTAGAAGCCTGGTAGCTGTAGCCGGGCAGTATGCTCTGAAGCTAGATACCTTAGCCACAAGGGTCGCCTGAAGTTTTCTTTTCGACAGCAAAAGTTCGAGCGTAACCAATCAGATTTTCTTGCCTGCTGAGCTTTGTGCCTTGGGGGCATAGTCCCAGTCCGCCAGAGGTAGAATAACTTCCACATTTTTGGAGAAGCTCCTTTTGATCACTTCTAAGGTTCCAAGGATCTCGGGCAAACACACTGCAGCAGAAGCCACCAGTGTTATCCTGCCAGGGCCCATTTGCCACACTTGTCACTCCAGGTCACTCGAAGAAAAGGCTCTTGTTGGTTACCCGTGGCCACACAGGGTTAGCAAACTGACCTTTGGAGTTCATTTCTTAGTCTTGGGTACAAGTAGGAAGAGGCCCTAGCCCTTCAGGTCTCTGCAAAGGCCATAGACAGCAGACATTCTCCCTCTTCTGTCCCATCCACAGGTCCAGATGTGTTCAGATGAGCAGAGGGTGAAGCGCTACTTTTGTACGATAAACTAGCCAGTGGGTGAGGATGACTCCTGTACGCTCCCTGTCCAGTGGGTAAAAAGTTGCCACGGGCAAACTTCACGTGTTTTCAGTATATCAGGTTTGCCTTACTACGTTGTGTCCCCCAGTGCATCATTCCCAGTACAATTCAACATAGCAACATTTTTCAACCCCTGGAGAAGGCTGGGGGCCCTCGCAGGGGTATTTCCATGGTAATGAGCAATCTTCTCCTATCCAGCCACACCAAACTGATTCTGCGAACAGCCTCCACCCCACTGTGATTGGAGTTTGCCCTGGGTTCAACTGATCGCTCTTCTCCAGGTCCATCTAATCACCCAACTATGAATGGAGAGGTTTTGTCTAGTTCCCTTTCAAGTTAATGACGATCCGGGATCCTCACAAATGGCTCTCTTCTGAGATAAGCTGAGCAGCATACCTCACACCAGGCCCATCCTTCGAAAAGGTCCTAGCCGCTGTCAGTGGTGTGTGGCAGCTTCACACAGCCTCAGCGGTGAATCACTGGCAGGGAGGGTAGCTGCTGGCAGACTAATGCTAATTAGCCCACTGGAGCTTCAGGCAGGTTGGTGTGTGTTTTGCCAGTGAGTCATTTGAGATTTTTTTTTTGGTTGATATACCTGAAGTTACATATTTACATACCACATTATGACAATTTTGTATTTATGTCCTTCCTTCCATTCTATTGTAAAGCGTTCTGATATCCCTCGGGATCTACTTGATGACAATTTTGTATTTATGTCCTTCCTTCCATCCTATTGTAAAGCGCTATGATATCCCTCGAGATCTTGTTCGCGCTATATAAAACTTTATAAATAAAAATAAAATAAATATAGAATGTCAGCCTTGCTTGCTCCTATGTACGCCTCACCTTTTTCAAGATTCACCAGCCGCCACTGCCAGTCCGATCGCACATGCTGCGTGAGTTAAATGGATTGAACAACAAGCAACATAACAGGCCACACTTAAATGTCAAGTGAATGACAGAGGTACAGTGCCCAAACCCGGCAGTGCTCCATCCACATTAAATGGCTCGGTTGCACTTCTAATTTAAGTGCTAAATGCAACAGATTTATGAGCACTGGCTCGAAAGAAACCGTGAGATTGTAACTAAACCCTCGGTGAAGGAAAAGTCAACAGTTTAAGGTGGTGTCATGGCATGTTGTTTTACACTTCAAATGAAACCGCGCGATAATTCACGTCATCAGTTCCTATCTCCGCGCCCCATTCTCTAGCGGCACATCCAGTTCACAGATCCGAGTCCCGTGCAGAGATTGATTGAACCCATGCATTGAAAGATCAAAGTGAGGGACTGCTGGGGAAATAAAAGAGCAATTAAACGCGCTAAAGCCGAAGCAATTGAGAAGGCCTCTCAAAAACAGTCTGGCCTGGCGCTGCACATCCAAGAAAGCATGGCTGACTGAGAAAACAGGATGGCCCCTAAATGGGGGAGATTCCACCTTCAGATTAGACAGGGTTGTAAATACTTGCGAGCCCCTGGGGCTCCCGGCAATCAGCGCCGAGATGCAATCTCGGGATTGGTGCGAACATTAAACAGCTCTCCATTTAAAACGCCTTTAGAAAGTGGACATTCCACAGTGGGCACTTAAGCAGCGTGTACCACATCAGAACACAGCATTAACAACAATTACAGCCCAATCACCAGAGGAAGAGACAATTACAGATGGGCCCGCATTTGAAGTAAACATGTCTTCTATTCCAATGGATGCTTTATTTCTGTTTTCGTACTAGTTTAAACTTTTCGTATAAAATATTAACAACGCTCGGACCAAATGTCGCAAACGCCGTAAATGAAGCTTTTTCTAATTAAGATTTAAATGCCCAGTATCATATTGATTTGTTGCATCTATTTGATGTTCATTTCAGCCTTACTGTAATATCCCTTTTAATCACTGGACATTGCCAATATAAAGGGCTGGTGATAGCTTAAAACAGCCAGAGATTTAAAAATATTCAACCCCTTCCCCATATTGAACGTTTCATGTCAGCAGCGGGCAAGGGTGCCTCGGGCCGTAATGCAAGCAAGGCAAATAAATACCCCCCCCCTGCTTCCCGGTGGATTAATAAAACAAAGTAGTTGGGGTGTAGTGGGCCCTTCGCACCTCTGGCTTCGGTGCCACCGAACCTGCTGCACTACCTGCAGCCAAGCCCCCGATTCACGTTTAAGTCTGCATGTAAAAGTTGACACTTGTCTTTTCCTCCAAATTATTTTGTGTTAAATAGGTGTTGATATGTTTTATTGCGTACCAGAACTTATACATGGGATAACTCTATACAATTCAGCAAAGGTTCGTTTGTATAGATCGCTCCTGGTTTTCGCAAATAAACAAATCGTTGAAATAACAAAATAATGAAAATAAGCAGGAAGAAATATGTGAATATCTTTCTGTTTTTTTAATGGAAGCTTTTTGCAGTTTAAACAGTAAAAAAAAAGTTCAGCTGCTAGATACAGTGTGCTTGTTTTCGCATCAACATTAGCCGTTCAGCGCTTCAGAATAAACATGTTCGGAATGACAATGACATACTACCGGGAACAGTCCGTGTACTTCTCCAGTTCCAACCGTCCAAAGCCAGTCATCACTGGATGCTTTTGTGGGCCACAGATAAAGGCCGAAGTTAAGGGGCCATCAGGCCTCTCTTGGCCGAGTATCCTGACCTCACACTTAAATGCAAATGCAAAGGAGGGGAAACAAAAGAACACAGCTTGTTATCTCTTCACAGAGCACCCTTTGTCCTTTTTTTTTTTACTTTGTTAACTTCCTGTATATAAGTGCAGGCACTGTAAGAATGCCAGATGCTTTGGTCCCAGTATTTAAAAAATAATTTAAACAGCACTATTTTATTTCTTTTATAGTGCTACTCATCTCAATGCATGGTGTCTAAGCACTCTATGTAATATACACATTATACATTGATAATTTGTCATGTAAGTGTGTAAATCAATGTACAAGATGTTGCATAAGACAGTGAGAGTTACAAGGTGTAGGAGTCACATGTCCTTCATAACTCACTGTGCTATATCAGAAGGATTACAATTTATGAACTGCAGGTAACAAAAAGGTGTCTGTGTTAAAAGTAGTAAGCCACTCACCTATCTTCATAACATACAAATCTGTCATCTGCATGTTACATGATGTGCTTTGCAGGATATACATTAACCTTATAAACTACTTTGATTCAAATCTGCATGTAAAATTAAGTTAAACTTGTCTTTTCCTCCACTTTATTTTGTGTTAAATAGGTGTTGATATTTTCTCTCCAACAAATGTGTTAATTTCCAGAGTTATCTCACCATTATTCTTATTCCCTGAGATTTACCGGGCACCTTTGCAGCAGATGCCTTAACCCCATAAGATCGTTTTAATTGCAGAGTTTGCAACCAATTAAGCAGAAAAGATCTAATAACGTGCTTCTCCTTTATGCCAATTTATTTGTGGCAGGGTTTAAAAAAAAATATATTCGTTGAGGCCCAGATTTTCCCTTTTTGGTACAACCCTGACGCAAAATCTCATTTGTTAAATCTCATAATGTGCTCCAATGTACTCGTGATCTACCTGATAAACACGTGTGAGGTCTTAATATCTGATGTCACTTTTGCGATGTCACGTCTAGTGAGGTCACTTCTTGTGATGCCACATGCAATGTCACACATGTGACTTCATGCGCTCTGATGGCATGTGCCACAATGCCTAACTTGGTTAGTCTCCCCACTTTCGTTTTTTAGGACTTATGTCCTGCACAAAGCTGTTATTAACTCATTACGCCATCTTCATTATCTTCCAAAAACTAACAGGAATTAATGAATATGTCCCTGGATATCTTTGTAAAGTTCTAATTGTTCATTAAAGTGTATTAAAATGTTATGCCATGTCTTACAAGTTGGTGCTTTCACTCTCCCTCAGTAGCGGGTTACTTTTCTCTTGGCCGATAGTCATGGTCACTGAAATTATGCATCAGGGGAACATCAAATTATGCGATAGGGTTGACTAAATTATTTGGTATGGAAAGGCAAATTATTTGGCATAATGTGCCACATTTTTTGATAGTATTACTATATTATTTTTCATTTTTACTCATGATAATACTGTGTGTGCAAAGATTTCAGATCTTTTGTACCAATTTAACAAACAAATACATGGATAAGCAACTGAAATTTGACCAGTTTACCTTTGTGAAGAGCTTTACACTGCGTACAAACACGTCGCCACATCTTTAGTAACTTTTGATCCACTTGAGCTACAAAAAATCATTTTTGTGAAAATCTGCAAATTATGCAGCAGATGATGGATTATGTGGCAAATGCGGCAAATGCATAATAATGCAAAAAAGCAGCAACCTCATAATAGCATAAGTCCAGTGGCCCTACCAATAGTAGTGTCAAGGCGTATTTCTACATTGCATGTGGTATCGTTTCACCCATCCCAGCTATGCTGTTTGTGGAGTAAGGCTAATAAGCAAATCAATCAACCTTTTGCAGTATGAATTTTGGATAAGGCCTCATTTCCACAGTGATAGCGGGTATAATCTACGGAGGTATCTAAAATAGATGAGACAAAGCCTACTTTTTGGTAAGATTTCTCAGTTTAGGAGAATCAGTTATTCCCATATTTCATCAGTTAGTGGTGTTTGCAAGTCATCATTCCAGATGTCTCTGGAGCTAGCTGTGCAGATTGGGACTACTATTTCCATTGACTTGTATAGATAGGTTATGAATCACTGTGGCACTTTTGCCAATAGTATTTCTAGTGGAATGAAGTGGCTCTTCCGGGAATTCAAAGCTAATTTGTTTAATTGTGAGTTGGAGTCGATTATGGAAATATATTTCTAGTGGGGTATGTGCTGTGTGTCTTATTATGTAGTCAGAGGAGATAAACAACCCCTCAGTGCAGAGATGCCTCCACTGCCCTATGTTTAATTGATTTAGTTAGTATATTACTGTCTCCTCTTTGCCCATAGTAAAACTTGGGTGTTGTGGTATTGGGAACGCACCCAAGTATAATAATTCATGGTTCACCTTGGCCTTAAGTCTGTCCCCGGTCAGCAGCGTGCAGTGTACTGTATAATTTCTGTTGACCAATTTTTGACTTTCTTGCACAGTATTGACTTGAGTTGAGTTTGTGAGGTATTCCTTTGTCGTAAGGTGGGTCAATTATCATGGTGGGCGTAGTCAATAGTACGCAAGTGCATTTGCGCACATATATAGTACATTTACTTGTTGGGGATAAAGTTCCAAGTTGGTAGGATAAATTCCTTGTTTCCTAGGATATTTATTATGGGCTGCTCTCCTGCCTAGAAAAATTTGCTCAGCAGTGATGCCAGTGTTTGGAAGGATTTTTTAGTGAGAGGTATGTTCTGATTGCGGTAGCAAAGGAAAAAACTTTCTAAAAGTCTTGGGTGTACCGAAACAGGTACTGGTAAGTTTTTTTGATATGTTCGGAGAACCGAAGATCTTCCCCGAACCATACCCCTAATTTCTTGGCCAGGCTGCCCTCCGACCGTTGGCATGGGAAGTCCGGCGGCCACAAGGTTTCTCTAAAAAGCCTAGATTCCGTGCCTTTTACATTAGGGAAAGCATTTTCAGTCTGTATTACACATACATCCTAAACAGATTACAAAATTCATTTTTATACACTTCTATTTATATATTGCACAGAATCATGGAAAAGATCCTATAGACAGAACTACTTTAAACACGTTTATAACCAGTCATTGTTGACCACTTCAAAGGCCCTTGTAGTCCTGATTACAACTTCGCTTTTGCAAGACAAACTTACTAGCTCCCTCAGGCCTGAGCGGTGCATGGCTCAGCAAGTCAGCTGGTCCCTCAAACAACCATGTCAGTGCCAACCTATAAACGGATGGCAGCTGGCATCCTTCTGGAGACAGGGCTGTGCAACCGGGCCCTCACTTGGCCCCCTGGTGCAGGGACCATCTCTAGAGCCGTGTAGTGTGTTATGCCAGAAGTTAAGGACACCTGCTATATCCCACGTCCCAGGGATAAGGCTTAAAAAATAAAATCCATCCTGAATTGAGCAAATTGCTAAGTACGGCAACATAATTCCTGGTGAATTATGGGAAATGAAGTATGGAAGCAGTGAGGCATTAACCATCATTGATTTCACCTGAGATATTGCACACGTGATGATAAAACCTTTGAAAAAAGCAATTCGCTGAAACGCGTCAGGTTCATCATGCCTTGTCTGCGCTTGCGCCAATTGAAATAAAGCTGTGTTGTTCCAGAACCGGGCTTGGTGCATTTTTCTTCTTATTTAATGTTGGGAAGCGCTGTCTCCTGCTAAGCCAGGCCCGCCCTGCAAGGTTGGGGGCCCCCGACGACAGAAGCTGTTTTTGGACATTAATAAGGGGGGCATGACCTGCTCGCCTCAATGCAAGCTTTTGGAATTACCGGCGAGTATTGCATTTCGAGGTGAGAAAGGGAGCTGAGTGAGGTTGACACCTCCGTATGGCAGGTTCTGGACACAGGCGCATTATTGACATTGTGGGGCGACTTGCAAGATGTTTTTTGTGCACCAGCTTTGGCTCACTGGCCATACTTACCGGCAACATCATTCCTGGTGAATTATAGGAAATTAAGTATGGAAGCAGTGAGGCATTAACCATCATTGATTTCACCTGGGATATTGCACACGTGATAATAAAGCCTTTGAAAAAAGCAATTAGCTGAAACGCATCAGGTTCATCATGCCTTGTCTGTGCCTGCGCCAATTGAAATAAAGCAAATAAAGCTGTGTTGTTCCAGAACACATTATTCTTCATATATATATATATATATATATATATATATATATATATATATATATATATATATATATATATTTGCAAATGAACAGCACTCTTACATCAAACAAACGTAAAGACAGAGGTGTCGTCTTTCGTGAGTGGCAGGACATTTGTTTACCAAGCCCTATGTGAAATTGATTTCTTTGAGGCACAATAAGTAAGTAATTGACCAGCACAAACGCAATGTATTATGGACAAAGTAGTTTGTGGATGACCTGTTACTGAAGTGAAGGGACATTCAAGACATGAGAGTATCTCTGAACCTTTAAAAAATAACAACTATACAAGCTTGAGATACTGCATTTGCTTCTAAAATGAGGAATTTAAAAACACAACTGGTATTAATTGAAACTCAACTTGAAAGGAAGTCTTTCCTCAATATCTATTTACCATGTGCCTTAAAAGACGAAAGACTAACTACCCTTCATTTGCATATGACTAAGACCCTGGAGGGTCAAAACGAGTTATGCAGCATTGTGCCTTGATTAAAATAAATGACGGGTTAGCTTACATACCGGCTGGTGGGCTCGATGTGCTTCTTGATGGAGGAGGGTTGTTCATTTGCAGTAGTGGTGGTGATGCCCGCCTGCGAGCCGCGACCCAAGAGGCTGGGCATTCCTCTAGCGTCAATTTTTTTTTGGGATACATCTATTTATATATATATATATTGAAATATATACAGATATATATTCACTGGAAAAAACAAATGTGAAAGTAACAATATAGTTAGGAGAATCTGTCAATGACAGTATTAACATTTTGAACTAAAAAAAAACCACAGAAATTCACCAGTTATAGTTACCAGCGGTAACTATAATTTCCGCTCCAGCTAGGCTCTGCTCATGACCTCGCATATGGCATCACTCATGACATGTTCTATGACATCATTTATGACATCCCCGCCAAGCAAGAGGAAAAACAGGTGTCCCTGCCTGCGGTGGGTAGGAAAACCAGAACTCTGAGAAGCTCCAACTGACTTCTTCTCATCCCTCCAAAATGAAAAGGAAAACCACTCACTGCCGATCCTTTTCTGGTAACGTACCCAGGATGTGGAACGCACACCCTCTTGAGACCTCTGATGCAACCCCTCCTTCTCCTGCTTCAAAAAGGAAGTGAAACTCCATCTCCTCAACAAATCATTACAGACCAACGTCAACCAACCTAGACTTCAATATCCTAGCTGACTCCCCTCTCACTTGACCATCAAGGATAGGTGGTTGCTTGAATATGTTTTTCTCCCTCACCTTCACTGTTTGCCTAAATATTATGTTATACTTATATCTTTTATGCTTCCTTAGGTCCTGCTATGTAATGCAATTCTGTTTCTCTCATGTGTGTATGTAAAGTGCTCTGATACCCTCGGGTCAAGCTAGCGCTATATAAAACTTTTCAGGCTCGGGGAGGACCCCCCGCACCCCCCTTGGTGGTTGCCAGTAGGTAGTTCTAGGTCGGACCAAAGTTTTTATAGGAAAATACTATTTTTGTTTACCAATAACTTTGGTGCCGCTTGATGAATCTTAATGAAATTTTCAAAAAAACATCCCCTTTTTGGTTCAGCTGCTGTTTTGAAAGTTTCGGGCTGTACAGTGAAGCGGGGGCAGAGAAAAAAGGGGTGTCCCAAAAAGCTTTTACCCCATGTTATACCCTTTTTCATTATTTGAACTGGACTACAGCCCAAACTGCTGAACTGAATTATGCCAAATTTGGGAAAAAAGCTAGATGTTGGTCTAGGAAGCGTGCTTTTTGTGATTTGGTGTAAATCCGGTCAGTAGTTTCAGAGATATTTAAGGTTAAAAAATATAGATATCTGGGGACGCGAGTCTTTGCAGTGGAATCGCGGATCATTCCAAAATTTTATGTTGCTCCAAGCGGTTATTGAGATAAGCTACGCTGTAGTAGGCGCACGCCGGTGAGAGTGGGTGGGTGAGGGAGGGCTATGAGGGGGAAGAGTAGTTGCATTAATGCTTTATAGATCTATAGCACGTGTATATATATATATGCTGCAGTTGGATACATTATTACTATTATGAGGATGTTGGAACTATTTAAGTGTTCTTGGACAACTGTTTATTATTTATCCTGACCTCGTACCTCGACTGTACCATTGCATGACATCTGGCTTTACTATTATTTCAACTGAAACAGTAATGCTTGTTTGAATGTACCTAACTACTGGGTGTGTTGCTGATGGTTGAAAATCAATAAACAGATTTAAAAAACAAAAAACAAAAAAAGAATTCAAAAATTTGATTGGCTGCCAGCACTTCAATCAGTAAGTGTTTGCAGCCATCTTGGTACTCGGCTTGAAGCAGAGTCCCACAAAAAAAAAGGGGCTAGGATAGGGACACGCTGAGCCTCTGGCCGTGGTGCAGGGTCTCCTAGAGACACCGCCACGGCTAAAAAAGCATTTTTTAATAAAAGAATCTATGAAAAATCTACTGGCGGATCCACAGATTTTTCTGAGGTTAAAAAAGAAAAACACGTTCTCCCGTTGATTTACTTTATTTTCCCCCCAGGTGGGCCATGTCTCGGAGGCATTGTGGGCTCGAAAAGGAGGGGGGCACACAGAGCCCCATTCTAAGGCTTATAGTAGTCTCGGGAACCGCCACCTCCCTGGGCCTTGCTTTTTAATTTTTTTCTTTTAAGATGGGGCCTCTCGGACCCTTCCAGCCCCAGGGACCACCACCTCCCCGGGGGTATAGGCCCTGGGGACAAAATCGGCCTGGGAGGGAGGCCACTCTGCCTCCCCTTTTCTACTTTAAGAAAATATTTTTCTGAAAGACCCGACTCTGGGGGATGGTGTTCCTGGGGCCCAACTAAGCCCAAGGAAGGGGGGGGCATGTGACCCTTCTCCTATGAAAAAACAAATGCGAACCAGCAAGTCGCTTGAGGCCCCGCCCCCATTCTCCACCACTCTGAAAACGTGCCCCCTTGTGCAGTGGTGGTTGGGAGATGAAGTCCACATGGATGCTGAAGGTCCTTTGGGTCCAGGAACCCCTTCTATTACCTCCAGTAAGTCCCACACAGCGGGATTGCTAAGAGGTCTTCAGAGGCCACGCTCCCTTTCTCCACCACTCTGCAAACACGCCTTCTGGCACTCTGCTGGTTACGAAATGAATTCCACTTTACTCTTGAGGGCCTCAGGACTGAAGTGAACCTACTCCCCCAAAAAGTAGTGAGCCAGAAGGCGCATTTGCAGAGTGGTGGAGAAAGGGGGCCTGGCCTCTGAAGACCTCTTAGCAATCCCGCTGGGACTTACTGGAGGTTTCAGGAGGGACAGTTGGCCCCCAAATATGTCCCTGGGAGCCAAATACCCCACCTGTTACCTCCAGTAATTTCCACACAGCAGGATAGCTTAGAGGTATTCGGAGGCCAAGCCCCCTTTTTCCACCACTCTGCAAATGCGGCCCCATGTGCACTACTGGTCGGGGATGAAGTTCACTTAACTCCTGAGGGACCTTGGGGGCCAAGAAGCCCTCCTGGGTCCTCCTGTAGGTCCTACACTGCGGGATTCGTGAGAGCTGGTCAGATGCCCCGCCCCCTTTTCCCACACTGTACAAACGCGACTACTACTTAAAAAAAACGATAGAAATTCACTGAAAAAAACCAAAGGTTACAGGGACGTTCTAGTTAGGAAATGTAATAAAAAAACTTAGAAATTCACTGAAAAAACTAAGGTTACAGGGATGTTCTAGTTATGATCAGGGTTCACTTGTAGAAACCCAGTGAAATTCAGCAGTTCTAGTTAGCTGAGCTAACTACAACTCGTGCCCCGGCAGTACACTGCTTATAACTCACATATTACATCACTCATGACGGTCAGTGACATCACTGATAACATCACTAATGACATCTCAAATGACATCACTGAGCACATCATCCACAGAATCTCTGACGCACCCACATAACCTTTCATACACCCACTTCAACTTCCACACTACTATTCTTAAACCCATTCACACACCAATACCAGTACTTACATAGCCATTCACTAGTTCATAGATCAACTTACACACACCCACTCATCATACAGCCACCAACATCCACTCACTAACATAGCCGCTAACATATTCACACATACAACCACTCACACACGGAGTCAGTTACTCATAAGAGCTACTCCCACACCTACTCACTCACCCATACGGTTAATCACACAGCCATTTACTCACCCATACAGTTACACACACACACTCATACAAATACTAACACATACTCACCTATACAGTCACTGACACACACACACACACACTCACCCATACAGCCACTCTCACATTCACTCACTCACCCATTCACTCACTCACCCATACAGATACTCACATACCCCATCACTCACATATGCTCCCTTTCATATACCCATTTACTCACCCATATACAACTGACACATGCACTCACTCACCGACACAGCCTCACTTATCCATACTTTTATCAAGAACACAGGTCCTAAGCTTAACATATAGTTATCTGTAAATGACAAACATAGACTTAAATAAGAACTATGGCTTGTTTTTCTCCAATGTCCAGCCGGACAAGGAATTATTTATTTTCAAGAATTTTCAGGAATTTATGAAATACGTGAGACACGACATGAATCAAAGAACTGGGTACAAGCCTGTACCGAGTAAGGGAACAGGAACAATAAAGGGAAAGGGATAAGGAAGGTTAAACAGGCAAAAAGGGTTGGAGCAAATGACTGCTTACAATACAATGCAATCTTGCGTAAGCACGCACAAACAGTTGCTGCAATAATCATATACAGTTATAACATGCAGTTCTGTTAAAACAGTCGACGTGACGTTTCGATCCCTAGCTCCAAGTACTAACTGGGATCATCTTCAGGACTAGTGTTTAAGCTATTGCCTGAAATGTTAATAGCCTGTGGAAATAAACAGGAAGAGGAAAAAGGGGGGACAATTTAGATAATCACAATAGGAAATTGAACATGTCATCCACTTTTACGTGGTTTCTTCAGTGACACAGTGCCAAAGTGAACTTTCGGGCCGTGACAGTCGTGAGAACAGTGTCAAAACTGCGAGGGTATGTCCGTGCACAGGTGGATTGAGTGTCAAGTGATGTGCGCAGTGGTCAGACAATGCCTATGGATAACAGGTAGACTGCAGCTAGGAGTTATGGTGCCCGCGAACATGGAGCGGTCAGTGGTGACTTAGAGGGCATAACGGCACGGAAGTGGTGGTTGCTCTGTTTTTTTTTTTTTTTTTTTGAAAACCTTTATTGTGACATAAGGCAGATACAATTGCAGGCCAGCAAGAGCACAGCCGGCCATTATCACAGAGACGGTCAATGCAAATCAATAAGTCAAAACACATACATCCTGCCTCCTAAATTCCACATCAACACCCAGGATACTGTCGCACCATAGTGGTACCAGGATAAGAGAGTTTTTTTTTTTTTTTTTTTAAAGTTCAGAGATAGAACAGGATCCGATGTCATACAATCTAGTAACACCAGAGGTAGGGGACATCACAAATCAGGATATGCACATTCGGGACCACTGCAGGCGGGGCGCAGGCACTGACGCGCACTAAACAGGATAGACAACAAATAGTACATTACGCCCCCCAATGCAGCACACGCCCGCCGTACCTAAAAAGGAACTATTATAACATCCCCCATACTGGCTTGAGACATAAGAACATCCGGTAAGCCACCTACTACTCGGAATCCCAAAGATAAGAAAAAGAAAGAAAGGAAAGAAAAAGCCAAGCAGAGCAAGAGAGAAAAAGAGGCCCTAGAAACTGAAAAAGGGAAAGAAAAACAGAGAATACCCCCCACCCTGCACCCCTGCCTCCGGCTACAGCCTCCCCCTCAGCAGAGTGCCTGTCGCCCATTTTATGAAACCCGAGATTTAGAAGAGAGAGAAAAGAAACTACCACCCACCTAGACTAAAAGAGGAACCCAAGCGAGGGAAGGAAAAGAAAGAAATGAAAGACGGAGGGGAGCCCTCTAACAGTCCCCCGGCCTCTCCCTCTGCAAATAACGTATGCGGACAGGACGTAAAACACCTCCGCTAAAAGCAATACAATAGAACAGTGCACTAGGCACAGGAGCAGCCCAGCATGGCAACAAATAAGACAATATGCCACACATCCCTCATAAACCCGCAAGCAGGAAGTATCGAGACGGAGGAAACATCATTTATCCTTGTCCTGTCCTGCGCATATCACGATGGCCCACCAAATTGTCGCACTCCAAATCCGCAATCGTAAGGAATAGGAATATCAGAGCAAACCCAGACAGCAGCAATTCTTTAGTGCTGCGCTGCGATCGGACCTCATCCGAGCCCGCTTCCTGCCAGCGTGATGGACCCAACCTGACGCAACAACATGACTGCCACATCGCAATCGGCAAAGCAGAGCAGGGAAAGATTGTCACAGTGTTAAAACGTGGTTGGAGCAGAACCAGAGATACCAACAGCATGGTGTGGAAAGAAAGTCCATCGCTCGGTTCCAAGCAGGAGCCCACGGATAGTTCTAGATCACGAATGTCACCAACTGGAGATGGCTCGAGAGCCCGTGTCCCGGATTTCAGGATATCAGTGCCGGCCCATATTGTCGCGTCTGGGTAAGAAGTGAAGCATACCACTGTGCGCCCACGAACCACCCGGGCTCATTAGTTCCGCCACAAAGACAACATCATCCAGCTTATCACCCAGTGAACGGGCATCCTGCTCCAAGGTATCGCGAAGGTCAGCTAGGGCAGCAAGGAGATCGCCAAGATGTAGTTCTGCTCCGTGCCCCCTTTTTTGTCAAGCTCCCTTCCTCCATAGGATGCAAATCAGGTCGGGACTCGTTTTCACGGATGCAGCACTCTGCTCCCCTCGCTACGTTCCGAGGAAGCACCATCATAGATCGGGGCCGGGGCACGCGCAGCAGGGCATCAGGCGTCATGGTATCACCAGCAGGGCACCCAAACAGTGGAGACGTGGCCAAAACACAGCCGCCGGGGGAGTCCGCGCTATTAAACGCGGCCGGGCTCAAATTCGGGGTTCTCCCGCAATTAGCGGGACAGGTCTGACCACGGTCCCCGGCGGCAAGCGAGCAAAGTTCCCAAAAAAGGACAAACGACCCAGGGGAACCATGAAGGGTCGATCTCTAACTCATGCCCCCAATCAGATGAGCGAGCGATCCGAAAATCGGCCGGTCCGATTCAATCCGGAGCCGACCGGCCCCTCACTGCAGCTGGTGGCCGTTGTTGTTCAATTGATGGCCGGTCCTGCAGTCAGACGAGTCCCCGGTCTTCAAGCTGCCTCGGGCCGCAAACGCCGCTGTCCGTTTCTCCCCGTGTGGAGGTGGTACAAACCTCGGGGACGCGCCATCGAGTACCGGAGCTGCTCCTGCGCCCGTGTGTGCCCTTTTTGAATCAGGATATCAGGCAGAAGGCGCCCTCGGGAGGAGATGGTACACGGAGCCGGGGGACTGGGCGGCCATCTTCAACGCCGGCTTGGCTCCTCCTCAACACACACACCCGTTGGTGGTTGCTCTGTTGCTGTGGTGCCTTAGTGCAACTCAGGAAAGTGCATGCACGATTTAGAAGAAAAAAAAAATAAATAATAAAAAATAAACAAACCAATTATGGCTGACCTGATAGCGATTAACACAGAAGGGGCATAGGGCCTCTGGATGTGAAGCCTTTTCGGTGAGTTGAATCACCTATGGTTGTAAGGAATACTAGATTAAGAGGTCAGTAAGGTCAAGATAGGGGCAAGAACATCAATGAGGATGAAGGGTTACCTGAGCATGTCCATGCAGAGCCTTTTGAGGCTTCTGTGCATAGTACGGCGGGACGGTAGGAGAACTCGTCAGTGGTCCTCTTCCTGTTAATTAACCCTGTTGTGTCAAAAAACAGGCCGTGAGGAACTGTAATTCGGATGCCGGTAATGCTCAATTGCTGAGGGGGACGGGGCATGCAAAAGCGCGGGTGTTACCTGTGGATAAGGGTCTGTGGCCCATGGGGTTTAAGAGCCTTGGAAATGTGCACCGGCCGGCTGCAGGGATATGCAATCCGCTTCCCACTGATCCTAGAAGGACTAATGACACCTTGATAATTAAGAGTGCCGACAAGGGTGGTGGCATTGTGCTCCAAGAGAAAACTGCCTACATTACAGAGATTGAACGCCAACTCAACAATAAGGAGCACTACAAAAGACTAGACCACTGAAGAAATACAGGCTCTAATCCATAAGACCACAAGTGAAGGGTTAGAAGCAGGGTTCCTATCAAAAAAAAGAATTCATTTTTCTTAATGTAAAGAGTCCACGAATCCCGGTGATATACACACTTCCTAAAGTGCACAAAAATGCCACCAATCCACCGGGCAGACCCATAGTCTCTGCCTGTGGATCAATACTTGAACCCCTTGGTTCATATGTTGATTTCTTTATTAAAGACTTCGTCCCTAAAACTCAATGCTTTGTCAGAGACTCGATGAATATGATTAATCTGATTGAATACCATTCTTTCAATCCTGCCTCAGAGACTCTATGCACCATGGACGTAGAGTCTCTCTACACAAACATACCCCAGACATCAGCACTACTAGTAATCCAAAGAACTCTAGACTCACGACCTCACCCACACCCCGTCCCAACCATCTTTATCCTTCAACTTCTGGAAATATGTTTGACCAGGAATTTTTTCATGTTCAAAAGTGACTTTTTTGGGGGCGTGGCTTGGAGGGCGAAGATGGCGGTCGCAGCTTAGAGGAGCTCCCGCCGGCCCGCACATTATCCGACAGTTATCCTGGCCCCCGAGCCCCGCAAACAGCCCTACCTGTGCTGGGAGTGTTCCGGGTGGCACCGTGACCTGTCCGGTGTGCCGCCCTGCTTCATCGGCGGCTCCGGTGATCCGCGATTGCTGGCGACGCAGTGCAGCCTACTGTCCACGAGTGGAGCCGGGGCCTCAATTTTCAAGACCCGGAGCCGACTGCCAGTGGTCGGGCCGGCCGGAGGGGATTCCTCGCCCAGACGCATCGGCGCCGGAGCCCACGGGACCCACTGGGGTACCTAGGAGGTCGGAGGCTGCACCGGGGTGTTCCTGCAGCGAAGTTGGGACGCCGCGGCCTGTGCGGACCCCGGGCGACCGGGGCCTCGAGTTTCGCGACCCCGGGCCGGTCCGTGTCAGAGGGACCGGGGGTCGCTGAGGCTTGCTCCTCGTGCCGGTGTGCCACTTCCTGTGCGCGGCGTCCGCGGACCACGTCCGGGAGGACCTTGGGGAGTGAGTCGTGGCTTGGACCAGACTGCCCGGTGGCCCCGTGTGTTGCCCGTTCTGTGCGCTCTGGGGCGCGCCTCCCTTGGCCAGTTCCTGGGCTTGCTTGGGGCTGGTGTCACGACGGTGGAAGCCCCCGCTGGATCCCGCCTCGCACACTGGGGCTTTGGTGTGACCTTGCAGCCTACCTGGCCCTGGGGGAGCCGGGGCCTCGGGTCTGGTGGGCCTCAGCCGGACGGTGCCTTCCCTGGCTCTTGGTCGGAGAGGTGGGCTCGGTGCAGCCGGAGAGCTGGAGACCTGCACGCCACGTTGGACTTGGAGGGCTGGACCTGGTGTTGCCTGGAGAGACGAGCCTGCTGCCCGGATGGTGCGTGGAGGCCTCCCGCACATAGTCCGCAATATACGGTGAGTGGCCCCCCCTCCTCCTTCCCTCTGGTGGACCTGCACTGGGGCGCTGTGACGGGACTTGTGCCCCGGGAAGTGATCTGGGCTAGTCAGTTAGGAGACCCGGGTGCCTGCCCTGCATCATCAGCCGCTGTGAGACGCGAGTGGGCTGTGAGGTGGCCTGGTGGACGACGGGGCTGGACGTCCCAGGTTCTTGAGACATTCCTGTGTGCCTCGCAGATCCTGAGTGAAGCCCGGACCGGGGTTCCTGGTGGCCCTAACTTGGGGGAGAGACTATCCTACTGAACGCTCCCGCTGGGACTGGCTGCCCGAAGCTGGGCTGCGGAGTCTGTGATTTAGGGGTGCCCACTGGGGACGGCGTGCAGGCCCCGACGGAGTCTCCTTGGCCCCCCCCGAGTGGACGCTGCTATTGAATTGCTGTAGACGGGGGCCCACAGCAAGAGCGGAGAGGCCCTCTTCCTTGCCACTGAACATGACGAGAGGTGGGGGCGGCACTGGGTCCACCAAGCAGGGGCCGATTGATAAATTCACAGGGCCCGGCGGAGGATCTGGGGCCTCCGGAGGTGGCCAGAACACAGGCCCTGATAATGCGGCCCTGATGGCCGCCATTACGCAGTCCAGGGACATGCTTGATGCCAAAATTGGGGCGGTTGGCGCTGATGTCATGCTGCTGCGTCAAGATCTCCGCAATGCTGTGGTCCGCATCACGGAAGCCGAAACTCGGATTACAGGGGTGGAGGATGATGTGGTGGCTCTGAAAAAGAAAGTGGAGGACATGGCCAGGATTCAAAAGGGGCTAGCGCTCCGTGTCGAGGATGCGGAGGGGAGGGCGCGAAGAAATAATCTGCGCTTTGTGGGCTTTCCGGAGGATTGTGAGAAGGGGTCCATGGATGTGTTCTTGACGCACTGGTTGGAGAGTTGGCTTCCCCCGGACGTCTTGTCACGCTGCTTTGTGGTGGAGCGCGCCCATAGGGCCCTGGCGCAGAAACCGCCGGCGGGAGAGCGACCACGTCCAGTCATCGCCAAGATCCTCAATTTTCATGACCGGGACGTTATTCTTAGGGAAGCAAGAGCGAAGGAGGACTTGTCGTTCGAAGGTCACAGGATTATGATTTTCCCGGACTATACCAGGCTGGTGCAGCAGCAGCGCCGATCCTTCCAAGATGCGAAAGCCAAGTTACGTGGACTGAAAATTCAGTATTCACTGTTGTACCCTGCCCGTCTGCGTGTTGTGTTTCATTCCAAGACCCACTTCTTTGACACCCCGGAGGCGGTGTTTAACTGGACGGATGAGACTGTCAGGATCCGACCGAATGCCCAGCCGGGCCTGAACTCCGGAGCATCGCGTGGGTCATCGCCGGAGAGGGGCGAATCCTCCAACAGGAGCAGGAGACACAGGAAGTCTAGGTTGCGGCGACGCTCCCCATCCGGGGGTGTCCTGCTGGATGGTGCACAGTCGGACACTGCTCAGTCTGGGACTGGGACCTGAGGGTCGTAGGGCCCCCTCTTGTCTCCTGAGCGTCATTCATCTCTAGCCTTGGCTGGTGGCCATAGGGGTGACACTACTGCTTGATGGGCTAGCGCATGGTATGGAGTGGTCTGGGCCGTGGCTGGACACACAGGGGGGGGCGTGATGTTTGTAGTAGTTCTGTCCCGCTGCGCTTAAGCGGTGGGCCACATGTGAGTGACGGGGTTCGGGGTGCTGACCCATGGGCGGCCTATTCCTCTCATGTTCGAGGGGGGGCCCTAAGGGGAGGTACTATTAGTTGGGGAGTGTGAGGGGATCCATTGGCCTGGGGGGCTTTGGGCGCTCTGTTTTGGGCCCGGGGCTCTTTATGCTGCGACAGGTACTTCACTGTTTCATGAGGTATGGGGGTGGGGGAGGGGGGATAGGCGGGGGTTTGGTAGTTGGGGATGTTGTGCTGGTGTACGGGGTGGGGGGGGTGCGGGGTAGTTGGGTAGGGATGCACGTGATTTTTGCTGCTGTGATTTTTGTACTGCAAGGTGCTTGGGCTAGGTCCGAGGGTTTCCAGATGCTCTCCCACCGAGACTATGGGTGATTCCCCGGAGACGGCGCCTGTTAGTGGCTCCATGAGGATTCTTAGTTGGAATGTCAGGGGAATGCTGGACAAAATTAAAAGGGGAGCAGTACTGCGCTGGGGTAAGAGAGACTCGGCGGATGTCATGTTGTTGCAGGAAACACATATGTTAGGGACGAAGGTATTGAGTCTAAAACGTTTTGGTTATACCCAGGTGTTCCATGCAGGCTTTACCAGGGGGTCGAGAGGGGTAGCTGTCCTCATTCATCGACGCTTATCTTATACTCACGAGCGCCATTGGCTTGATCCCCAGGGTCGGTTTGTATTTGTCAAGGGCCTGATTGGTGTGGAACCTGTGGTGTTCGGCAGTGTGTATGCTCCCCCTCCCCTGCAGTGGTCTCTGGCGGAGCGCCTGTTTCAATTGTGGGCCGATATCCCGGACTGCCTGGCTGTAATAGGGGGTGACTGGAATGATGTGATGGATGTGAGTTTGGACAGGCAGAGGATGCAGGTGGCCGCGGGGGCGCCTACCCCTACACGTCTGAGAGCGATGAGTGATGGGCTAGGTTGGGTGGATGCATGGCGACATCTACATGCCAGGACGCGTGAATACACGTTTGTGTCGGCAGTGCATGGCTCCTTTTCCCGGTTGGACTGTGTATTTGTACCCGGGGCCTTCCTCGATAGGGTGAAGCAGGCCGTGATCCAACCTCGAGGATTGTCAGATCATTCCCCGGTCGCAGTGCGGATTGCACTATGTAAACCCCATCAGCCGTTCCGTTGGCGGATATCTTCGTGGCATCTCCAACGGACAGAATATATGACCCACATGCGCGGTGCAATAGCCCAATATTGGCGGGAGAATTTGACCGAGGGCATGGACAGCGTGACGGTCTGGGAGGCCATGAAACCCACGCTGCGGGGCGTGGACATCGCCTGGTGTGCTGCCGCCCGTCGGAAGCGTCAGGGGGCCACTGTAGCGGCTGCGGCTGCTGTGAGAGCTTTGGAGGGGCAGTGTAGTGGAGATGCGGGCGATGTGGCGCTCAGGCTACTTCTCCAGGCACAGCGATCCTATGCTTCGATCCTACTGGACGAGGCTCGACAAGCCTGGCTGGCCACGCGGAGTAGGGTGTACCAGTGGGGCGACAAATCATGCACTATGCTCCACCGACTGTGTCAGCAAACTCTACAGCCGATCTCTCTGCCGGGCCTTACAGACGGGGAGGGGATTGCCATGACGGACCCTCCTGCGCTTGCGGCGAGTTTTGCCGACTATTATAGGGTACAATACGCTTCGCGTGATTGTCTCCCACCGGAGGCAATTGACAAGTTCATAACTGACCTCCCCCCCCCGGGTGATTTCGGATGAGGCCAGGACAGCTCTAGACCTTCCCCTGTCGGCGGAGGAACTGGGCGACGCGCTAGGACAACTTAACACGGGCAAGGCGCCTGGACCGAGTGGTTTTCCCAGTGACTTCTACAAGAAATTTCATTTGCAGCTGGGACCACACTATCGGCAGGCGTTGGAGGCGGCGCGGGAGGGTGGTTGCTTGCCGGTTGACTGGCGTCAGGCTGAAATAGTGGTGTTCCTGAAACCGGGCAGGCCCCCTGACAGACACGAGTCGTATCGCCCGATTTCTCTTATTAATTTTGAGGCCAAATTGTTGGCTAAGGCGTTGGCGAATCGTCTTCTCCCGTATGTTGCAGATCTGGTCCACCCGGATCAGGCGGGATTTATGCCGGGCAGAGCGACAAGGCACAACATCAGACGGGCACAGGTAGCGGTGGGTGCGATGGGGGTGACTGGGGAGCGGGCGGCGCTCCTACTGGCAGACATCGACAGAGCGTTTGATTCTGTCAGCTGGACATACCTCTTTGCTCTGTTACCGCGCCTCAACTTGGGTCCAGTTTTTGTCTCGTATGTCAAACTGTTGTACACCGACATCACAGCCTCGGTACGTGTCTCGGGCGCCATTTCGGAGAAATTCCCGATTGCTAGGGGGACCCGGCAAGGGTGCCCCCTGTCCCCGTATCTCTTTGCGCTAGTCATGGAGCCGCTGGCAGCCTGGGTGCGCATTGACGCGCAGCTTCGTGGCTTTGTATGGAGTGCGAGCTTCACGGACAGAATCGCACTGTATGCGGATGATGTTCTTTTTTTTTTTGACAGACCTTGATCGTTCAGGCCCGCGTATTTTGGAGATAATGCGCGTTTTCGGGGACGTCTCGGGCCTCTACCTTAACCCACGCAAATCGACTCTCTGGATGCTAGGGGGCCGGCGCGAAGTGTCTCCTTGGGCAGTGGATCTGCAGGTGGCGATTGGTGGCCTGAAGTATCTCGGAGTCTTCCTGTCGGAGTCTGCCGCTATTGCGTGGGAGCGTAACATACAACCGGTGTGGGACAGGGTTCAGTCCGACGTCAAAACGTGGTCGCGCATGCCTCTGAATATCTATGGCAGATCTGCTATTTTTAAGATGGTGGCCCTCCCTAGACTACTATACCAGCTACAAAACCATCCGTACAGAGTGGACCCGCAGTGGTTCCGGCGTGTAAACTCCTTATTGGGCCGGTTTCTATGGGCTGGGGGTGCTTCTAGGGTGGCTCTGCGGACCTGCTTTTTGTCCACATACTGTGGAGGTCTCGCGACGTCAGACATATTGTCCTACTATCAAGCCTCTCATTTGCTGGTCTTAAATGAGTGGTGGTACGGTGGCCGTGACGATCCGGCGTATGCCCTAGAACATTTTCTGATGGGAGATGCCACGCTCCATACCCTCTTGTACTCGGCAGGGCGGCGGAAGTCGCTGCCGCATGCGACTCAAGTGGTCTTCCTGATTTGGAGACAGGCACTGCGTCGAATGGGCTGGTGGGGAAGGCTGACAGCCGAAACTCCGCTGTGGAACAACGGGCGGCTCCCTGCACTGGCCTCCTTGCAAGGGTTTGGTGGCTGGGATTCCATAGGGATCTCGTCACTTGGTCATATACTTACCGGGACTACCCTTAAATCCTTTGACGCGCTCAGCGCTGAGTTTGCGATGCCTAAGACCCAGTTTTTTAAGTATCTACAGCTTCGTCATGCTCTGGCGCCGAGTCTGGTGGAGCTGGACCAGCTTCCAGACTTTAGCCCCGTGGAGGCTAAGCTTTTCATGGGAGACCTAGGGGATAAAAAAGTCTCAAAAATCTACCAAACACTGGTCACTCACTGCTCCTCTTCCCTGGTGTCGCTGAAGGCCTCTTGGGAGGTGGATGTTGGTCCGCTGGATGAGGATGACTGGAGAGAGGCGTTGGAATCCCCCCGGGGCACAGCTATAGCAGTGCGGTTGCGATTCATACAATATAAATACTTACATCGGGCCTATTACACCAGAGAGAGACTGTGGAGGGCGGGCCTTATTGCTTCCCCAGACTGCCTGCGCTGTGGGGCCCAGAGAGGCACATTGGTGCATACTGTGTGGTCGTGTGTGGGCCTGGTCCGGTTCTGGGGTGGAGTGTGGGACTGCCTGTCGGAGGTGCTGGGATGGGAGCTACCCCGTACATCTAGGTTGGGTCTTCTTCATGTCCTAGATCAAGTGGGTGGTAACATTTATAAGCGCCATCTCCTTCTGTTAGGCCTTGTTGTGGCCAAGAGGGATCTGGCGAGGGCCTGGAAGAGTGACCGCGCCCCCCCGCTTAGCGCCTGGAAGGCGGGCTTAGACTTCCTCATGGGGCTGGAAAATCCAGTATTTGAAGCCAGGGGCTGCCCTCGGAAACATTACAAGATCTGGAAGCGGTGGGCGGACTACAGAGACCTGACATTGGATCCTCCCGCTGAAACGGAAGATGGTCTGTCCGATGATTGAGGCCTCGGGGCCTGGATAGTTCCAAGTCACTTAGTGTGTTTCCTCTTGTATACTGCAGCTGATTGTGATCACGTGCATCGGGTTAGGGTGGGATAAGGGGTGGGTAGTTGGAACTGTTGCAGTTGTGGGGGGGATAATAGGGCGGGTAGGGGTTAGTCAAAAGTTTGAGCCATACGTATATTCTACTGTACTTTGCATATTGTCGTGTTCTCCTGCTTTTGGAGAGCTGTACACTTGATCTGCTTGAACTTCTAATAAATACGGTTTTGAAAAAAAAGTGACTTTTTTGAACAAATTAAAGGGACATCCATGGGGGCTATTTTTGCCCCCAACTTGGCGGTGTTGTTCATGGACCAATTGGAGACCAATGTTATTCTGACACCCTCCAACCCATTTTTTACAAACATTGGCTTTTGGCGTAGGTATATCGACGACATTGTCATCATTTGCAAACATGACGTCGATTGCCTGCACCAATTGTTGCATTGGATGAACAACAACTGCTCAGGGTTATCATGTACGGTGACAACTGACAATGACTCTGTATCATTCTTAGATCTCACTGTCTTCCACCATGAGGGACACCTCCTTACCAGGCTTTACCGCAAACCAACAGAAAAGAATACCCTTTTGGCCTACAACAGTAACCACCCTAGGGCCCTACGGGACTCCTTGCCCTACTCTCAATTCTTGAGAATAAGACGCAACTGCTCATGCAAAAACGACTACTTCCAAGAAGCAGCAGTTCTTGCATCCAAACTAAAAGAACGTGGATACCCCCGCAGGATCATAAAGAACGCCTCAAAACAAGCATGGTACTGCCCGAGGGAAGTCCTACTAACTCCCAAACCTAAAAAGGATCTGAAACTAATCGCATGCGTTACCACATTCTCACCCATCTCACACAAATTGAGGAAAAAAATACTCAAACAATGGCCCATTATCAACTCAGGTGTCCTGAATATTGATAAACCCCTCTTTGTTTTTAAAAAAAGCAAGAACCTTAAAGACCATCTTGTAAGGGCAGCTCTACCATACACACCCACTGCCTCTACTCTCGATGTTGTATGGGGTCTGTCCCCCATTGTTGGTCACTCAAAATGTGGTGGATGTAACAATTGTAATCTGACACTTGAAGGTAAAAGTTTTACATTTAACAATATCACCGTCCACAGTCATTCCTTCTCGAATTGCAATACGCAAAATGTGATTTATTTGATTCAATGCCCATGCCTGAAGGTCTATATTGGACAGACTACACAAAAGATTCGAACCAGGATTGGACAACACAGGAGCCGCATTCGATGTGGCACTGCGAACGCCCCCTTGGTGGATCACTATGCAGCCGCAAGACACACTGAAGATGATCTTAAGTGGACAGTTCTAAAAGTACTAAAATTACCACCAAGAGGCGGTAATATGACATTATTGCTAAACAAAGAAGAGCTTAAGTCAATCATTCAGTTTAACTCAATACAAGACGGACTAAATAGATCTGAAGATTGGACCAATTTACTGTGACACTTTTCTTGTTCTGGTTTGCTTTCACGACCATTGTTCTCATGCCTGTTCCACTTGTAGATACCAGTTGCAAGTAAGGACCCCTATCTGGCTGTAGTGTTCGCACCTAATTTTGCTCTTTAAATAAGGTTCGAGAATCAAAACTGAGAATCCCGTTGGTTCGAAATAATTGTTGTATATAATTGTTTGTTTTTATGCACTCTTGTATCACTTAGAACACTCCCTCACCCTCTCCAAGATGTCCGCCGCCTTTCACATCTTTATGCACTCCTTCAAAATGGCACCCGCTACCCTGAGGTCCAACCCACTATAGTCCTTCGACTATTTTAATTATTATTATTATTTTTTTTTTTTTTTGGATAAAGACTTTTATTATCGTTCAAGAAAGCAGTACATATAGCTTAGCCTACAACCCTGCGGGCCGGCTGCAACATTGCGATGTATCTCGGGGATAAGGGGGTGCATAGAAAAATGCATCGTACCATCCGTTGCACCCTCAGTGGATGAGGCTTCGAACACAGTTTACATATCACATGCGTTTACTGCACAGTTATATCTGCAAATGGCGTCTTATTTTTTTTTAGTTTTTTCTTATAAGTAAGCTTTTTAACTCTGCAAACAAAACAAGTCAGTTCTCATTGGTATATCCCAATATGTATCTGCGCCATCGCGTGTTTTGTCGGCACCCATGACACTTAAACCCACAGAAACTGCGCAGCAATCCCCGGGGGGGCGGCAATGAAGCGGGGGTCAGCAGTGCATGTGCTCAGTCTGCCGCCGTCGGAATTTGCGACAGCCGTTGAGGGCAGTGGGGCCCCTCGGGCCGTCGGCCGAGTGTGCATAGCGCCTAACGGATGATTAATATAGCCATGCTATGACCTCGGGGGACGCCACCCGAGTCCGGTCTTGTGGCCGGGCAAGGGTCAAGGTGCATCCTCCAGGTGTGGTGCGCAAGGAGGTCGTGGCTACGCCTGGGAAACCAGAGTCCGAAACAATGAACATGGGGATATGTGTGGGATGGGGAGTGGTAAGGGAGAGTGTGCCTGCGGGAGCGATGCCCAGGGAGTGGCCTGGGACGTGTATCAATCTGCTGTGTGTTAGTTTGTCTTCGAGTGGGTGTTCGCCCGCGCCCAGGGCTAGCATGGCAGACGTATGGCGCAGCCGCTATCCAGTGTGTCCGGCGGGGAGGCAAGCTGCCTATGAGTCGCTGGCGCCTCATTCCCAACGCTTCCTGCTGGCGGGCGTCGTGTTGTGGGGGAATGCGGCCTGTGTCCCTGTCTTCGCCACTACTACCCCAGCAGCGCTATCCTATTTGCGGCGAATTTTACGTGAGCCCTCTGGCCGCGCCCTCCCCCTGGAGGGTCCTCAGTGTTTCGCCCCATAGCTGGGCTATCGGGAACTGCCTTAAGCCCGCTATCTCCTCCCTGTGTAGTGCCGTGCTTTCTGCTCTAGCCCAGTTGGTGAAGGATGCATACCAGTGTTTGGGGATCGGCGGTTCCCTTCGTTTCCAGTGCTTAGTGAGCAATCTCTTGGCTGTAATGAGTCCTAGATCCCAGAACCGAGCCTGCGTCTTATTGTGTTTGGTTCTTTTGTATAACCCAAGGATACAAGCCTCCCACGTGTGGGGTAACCCCGGGCCCGTGCTATGTGTCAGGAGAGATGTTACCTCCCCCCAGTATGCAGCTAGAGAGGGACAATGCCAGAGCATGTGTAAGATATCCGCGCCCAGTAAGTCGCATCGAGGACAGGCGGCAGTGTTGATCACGAAATATTTGTTGATCCTGTCTGGCGATAAATATGCCTGGTGTAGTATATACAACTGGATGATCCGGAAGCGGGAGTTGCGTGGGACATTCACGGGGCTGGCCAGAACCTGGGTCCATTCCTTATCCGTCCAATCCCTCCCGTGGTGGGTTGCCCATTTGTCTCTGATTGGTTGCGTGGGTCGTTGTGTGTGTATGTGGAGGGCTTGCGCCAGCCAGTGAATGACGTGGGAGCCGTTGCCCATAACGTGCAGGTACTGAATTAGGTGGTGAATCGGTGGCTCATTCTGAATATCCCCCCAGGACTCCGTATATGCTCGCAGTATGGACGCGTGTAGCAGGAATTGCCCCGCCGGCAGGCCCGTGCCCTCCGACAGTTCCGCGAAGGAGAGCATGGCCCCATCCGCATAGAGATCGCCCATGGTCTCCACCTCAGCCGTAGTCCAGCTCTCTAGGATACGTGTTGTTACCGTTCCACTCCTCCGGGGGGTGCCCAGCAGGGGGAGTGCAGGGGCATACGGCCTGACTTCCCGAGTCAGTTTCAGGCTACGGATAAAGCATTTGCGGGCCACATCCACGTGCAGGGGGAGGGGGCGGGGTCCCTTGGTCAGGGGGTGAAACAGAGCGCAAACCTGCGGGTGGGTCCATTGGTAGTCAGCGGTGGCCGTGTCGTCGAGGTGCGAGCCGCTGAGCCAGTGTGTCACCCATTGTAGCTGTGCGGCCAGGTAATACAGCTCCATGTTAGGGACTGCCAGTCCTCCCTCAGCAGCTGGGGAATACAGCTTCGCCAGTGCCACGCGGGGGCGCCCAGTGTTCCAGATCAGGCTGCGGAGCATTGATTCCAGGTCGCGGAATATCTTAGTGGGGACATACAGCGGAATGTTTGCAAAGTGGTATAGCAGCCTGGGCAGGGCTATCATTTTGGATAATGCTATTCTGCTGGGCACATTCAGTGGCAGTGTCTTCCAGAAGGCCATCTGGGCCCGCAACGACGAGACAGCGCGCACCAGGTTGCCCTCCAGGATGCTGTGTGCATCCCTGTAAATATACATTCCGAGGTATTTAAACGCGGTGGGGTACCACGTGAGTCGAGTGCCACCGAGGCGCACATCACACTCCCGCAGGTCCGGACTGAACGAATATACTCCAGACTTAGTCCAGTTGACCCTGAGACCCGACACTTCCTCAAAGGTCCGGAAAATGTCTGACAGCGTGTCCGGTACCGCGGTGAGATCCCGCACATATAGCAGTAGGTCGTCCGTGTAAAGCGAAACTGTGTGCACCCGTCAGCCAGCGTGATCTCCCATTCTGCTCCCCTGTCCCGCAACAGTGCCGCCAGGGGTTCAATGGCCAGGGAGAAGAGAAGGGGTGACAGGGGGCAGCCCTGTCTGGTGCCTCTGCGTACCCGCACCGCCTCCGAGAGCAGCCTGCCCGTCCTCACGCGGACGCTGGGCCGCTGGTAAAGGAGTCCCACCATGTCCGTGAAAGCATCGCCCACGCCGAACCTGTCCAGCACCGCCCCCAGATAGGGCCACTCCACGGAGTCAAAAGCCTTCTCAAGGTCCAAAACTAGACACCCCGATCTCGGCCAATGTAACGTGGCGGCTTCCTGGACTCTGAACAGGCGGCGTATGTTACGGGAAGTGCTCGTCGCTGGCATGAAACCGTTCTGGTCGGCATGCACTAGGTTTGAGACCTCTAGGGCCAAGCGTCGGGCCAACAAGGAGGTGAAGATTTTATAGTCAGTGTTCAACATGGCCAGTGGCCTGTAGGACCCCATGCACGTCGCATCCCTGCCCGGCTTCAAAAGTGAGACTAGATTGGCTTCATTGAGCGTGTCCGGGAGTGCCGAATCCTCGATCGCCACGTTATAGATCTTGAGCAACTCCGGGATCAGTGTGTCCGAACATGCTTTAAAAAATTCAGCAGGCGAGCCATCTGGGCCAGGGGTTTTGCCATTGGATAAGGCGAAAAGGGCCTCACGCATTTCCTCCTGGGTGAATGGTGCTCCTAGTTCTCCCTGCTGCGCGTTCGTAAGGGAAGGCAGCTGCATGTCTGTGAGGTAATCTGAAATAGACACCGGGGAGACCCTCAGCTGGGACTTGTACAGTGTCTGGTAGTGACTTACAAAGGCTTGGTGTATCTTATTCTGTGTGTACACTATTTCTCCCTCAACTGTGCGAATGGCGGAAACCGGCTCCGTGCGGTTCTCTTGCCTGACAAGCCATGCCAGCAATCTCCCGGGCTTGTCGCTGTGTTGGTGCACGCGCGCCAAGTGGGCCGCATAGTTGACGTGCCGCAGTCTTTCCAATAATGCCGCATGGTCCGCTCGGGCCTTGTTCAGGCGTTCTCCCACCCCAGCCACCGCTTCCTGCTCCCAGCGTAGCAGGTCCGCCTCCACCCTGCGTAAATCTGCTTCTACCGTTTTCTGCATACTTCCCTGCGTTCCCAGGCAGTTCCCCCGTACCACCACTTTGAAGGCGTCCCATTCTACCTGTGGGGAGGACGCTGTGCCCGTGTTGTCTGTGAAATATTGGGCTACGCAGGCCTGCAGTGAGTCTCGAAAGGGGGCGTCCAGCAGTAGGGCAGGTTGTAATCGCCATGTGGGAATGGGCGGATGTGGGCGTTCCCAGACTATGTGTAGTGTGTGTGGATTATGATCTGAGTGTGTCCTGCCAAGGTATTGAGAATCCATAATGTGTGGTAGCATTTCTGTGGACACCATGTACCTGTCGAGGCGGACGTGTAGCGCGTGCGCCCCTGAGTAATAGGAGTATATCCTGGTGTTGGGATTGTGAGCGCGCCATGCATCTTTCAAGTCCCACTGTGCCGCCCATTGTGTGAGTGCTCTCGTGGCTCCCAGAGACGTCGCGTCCGGCCTGGGTGGGGCCGAGCGGTCCAACATGGGATCCAGTACTGTATTGTAATCTCCCCCCAGTATCCAGGGGGACACCGTGCCAAGGCGCCAGCTTCTCCGATATGCGTGCCAGGAACCCCCCCTGGTCTGTGTTTGGAGAGTAAATGGACGCCAGTACTACCGGTTGCCCATCCATGCGGCCCCTCAGTAGCACATACCTCCCCTCCGGGTCTATTAGTACATCCGACATTGTGAAGGGAGTGCCCGGCCTCACCCACAGTAGCGCCCCACGGGAAAATGAGGAGTACTCTGTGGCATACAGTTGTCCCCTCCATCTACGACGCAGCGCAGCCACCTCCGCCCCGCACAAGTGTGTTTCCTGCAGGAGTGCAATGTGCACCTGCTGCCTTTTTAAGTAGGAATATATTTGATAGCGGCGCGCTGGTGTGTGCATGCCTCTGATGTTCCAGGTGCAGATCTTTAACTCAGACATTTTAGCATTGCGAACTCCCCCCCTCCAAGTCTATAAACAGCAGCCCCACCAGGGTCCACCTCACTCCATTGTCCAACTCTCCTACACCCACCCCCCTCAGCACACTCAGCAATGTTCAGGAAGACATTAGGGAAGGGGAAAACAAGGAACAACAATAACCAGCCGTGGGCAAATCCCACTAAAATACCAAAAGGGCAGCGGCGAAACGGGTCACCGCCCATACTCTCGATCGAGAGGGACAACCTTTCCAGTCTAGGGGGAACGTGTGCTTAGCACAATCTCGGCAGTCCAGGTGGTCGGTCAAGGAAGGGGATCAAGATCCTTCCCCGAGCCATATGAGATAGGCAACAGGCAGCCACCATCAGCATTCCGGAACGTGGCGCCGGTCGGCCCACGGTGGGGACCCCGCCCACGCCGGTCCCGGCAGAAGAAGGGTGTAAAGAGGTGTGGTGCATTTCCTGGGCCCCCGGCAGGGACGGCTCCCCAATGACCGCGGCCTGCTGTCAGAGGCGGAACAGAATGAGTATGGGCCAAAAGACAACCCCACCACCACCGCACCCCCTGTCCATCAGTGCCACGTGGGCAGTACTCACTGTTCCAGCTGATCACCGTCCAATCGGCAGGCAGGGGGGGAGAAGACTCCTCCGGCAGCGTCGAGTATCAGCCGTGCCTCAGCGTCCAGACTGTTCATGCCGCCATCCCCCCCGCCATGGCAGCTACCTCACAGGTGACTCTTTCGGAGTCAATGAAATAGGTCCGCAGTTTGCGGTGTGCCGTCTGGCAGGTCCACTGAGATCTGGGAAACCGGGATCCCATACACGGTTTCATCGTCATCACTGGGGACTGCCCGTTGGTCACCATCTGGGCTCGCTCCCTGGGACGGCTCGGTGCTCAGCTGGGAGACTCTCCGGAGTGCATCTCGTTGTTCCTGGAGCATTTGGTCCTTCGGGGGCGAGTGTCGCGGCCCCTCCTCCGGGCGCCGAGACTGCTGCGTTCTGTTCCTGCGGCGGCGCCGTGGCCCGCGCGTTCTAGGTCCCATCTCACCGCTCCGTGCCTGTCTGGGTGCCGTGTCCGTGCCCTCGTCCAGCCATTCTCTAACCTCCTCGGGGGTGTTGAAGAAGTGAGTCTTGTCCCCCGCCACCACTCTTAGTTTTGCTGGGAAGAGCAGGGAATATTTAAGGCCTGCGGTGCGGAGTCTCCGCTTTACTTCCATGAAGTCGTGCCTTTGGCGCTGTACTTGGACGGTGTAGTCGGGAAAGAACATTATCGCGGCATTGTCTATTCTGATTTCGCCGAGGCGTCTGGTTTCCCGCAGCACCGTGTCCCGGTCTCTATAGTTCAGTATCCTGAAGAGCAACGGCCTCGGGTTAGCGCCTGTGGTGTGGGGCCTTGTCGGCACCCTGTGTGCTCGCTCAACTACAAAGTGGGGTGATAGTGTGCCTTCGGGCAACAGGGCCTTAAGCCAGTCTTCAACGTGCTGGGCAGGGTGGTTCCCTTCCCATTTTTCCGGAACCCCCACGAGCCTGATGTTGTTGCGTCTCGCCCTCCCTTCCGCATCTTCGGCCCTATCTTCCAGGAACTCCACTCTGTTCAGGAGGTCTTGCACTTGCCTGTCCGTCTGGGTGACCTTGGGTTCAATCTCCTTCACCGTACCTTCCAGAGTCTTGGTCCGATCGGACAATTTCCTGTGATCGTCCCTTAGGTGGGTCAGGTCCACTGCGACTCCATCTATTTTGGACTCGAGGGAGGTCCTGGTCTGGTGGAGCGACTGTTCCATGCGCTCCATGGCCGCCAGCACGCTGTCTAGCCTCGCGGTCAGTTGGTCGGTGGCCATTTTATTGTGCAGTTTGTCTGTTTTTCCCTTTTGCTGGGCGCCGCCAGTCCCTGTGCAGGTCCGCACCCCTCCGGACATGGGCAGGATCGCAGCTTCACCGCCTGGGCCGTTCCAGCAGCTCCCCCAGGATCACGCCAGTTCCAGGCGGGGGGTCCGACGGTCAGCAGCCGCCCCGCTGGCCAGGGTCGCCGTCGTTGTGGCCCGGGTGGGGGTCCTTCAGGGGGGGGGGTCTCCGCCCTCACTCAATGCAGTTGCACCATGTCGCCTCAAATGTAGTGGGAGACTGTCAGGTCCAGGCACAGGTCGCGATCCCCCACGTGTCTCCCCGTCCCCCGGGCGGGCGCTATCCCCGCGGGGGGTACTTCAGGCGGGTCTGGCGTGGTGCGCGCTATTGCGGGCCACCGGCACAGGAGGTCGGCCAGTCCAATGGCAATTCAGGTGGGGAGACTAAGTGAGGGGGCCAAGCTGCCCATCCGCCAGCAGCGGGCCCGCAACGCAGGCCCCAGGCGGCCACTCCGCGCGGGCTCCGCAACGTCAGTTGGTGCGAGTGAGACTCACCGGGCGGCACCGGTCACAGCCCAGCATCCCGGCGAAGGGCCCCCTCCATCCGGGTCCGCCCTCTCGTTGGCGCCTCTGAGGTGTCCTTCTGGGCCAGCCTGCCCTGGGCACTTCACCAGGAGAGCATCGGGCGCGCGGCGGCCACCAGGCGAAGGCCAGTCCTCCGTTCCTCTCCCAGCCCGGACCCCCCGCGGTATCCAGCAGCGAGGTGGGTCGGTAGTGGGACCACCGGGTGCCGCCACCAGCTCGGCGGCAGTCGGCCAGGGGCCCGCAGGCAGCGTGGCGTGGTCCGCCGGTCGGGGCCTATGTGCCGGGCCCGAGCCGCGGCCTCACCTAATTGTCTCGCCGGCCGGGAGGTATCGCGTCCCGCAGGAGGGCCTCAGGACAGGCCGGGGTCAGCGTCGGCGGAGCCTCAGTATGAAAGTCAGCCAAAGTGCCGAGAAGCGTTCTAGGGGTGTCCGCCTGCAGTTTCGGGCGGCTGCGGTGAAAATGAAGCGGAGAATCGGCTCAGGGAAGGGGAGCTCGTCACGGAGCTCTACCCAAGGGCGACCTCCGCCATTGCGTGCTTAGCCACGCCCCCCTTCGACTATTTTAATTATGTCACGGTGAACGCCACCTTAAGACCACGCGCGGTTTGTCCGGGTTCAGCTGCCACCGAGCAGGACGGACGGGACCAAGCCTGACACGCGATCCGATTGAGGTAAGCCTGCCTGTCACACGAGTGCCCTGCCTTTCGAACACTCGGTCATGTCGCGATCATTCTATGTATTGATTCCCCACTAATCTCCCTTCTAGGATCAGTGGGAAGCGGATTGCATATCCCTGCAGCCGCCCGGTGCACATTTCCAAGGCTCTTAAACCCCATGGGCCACAGACCCTTATCCACAGGTAACACCCGCGCTTTTGCATGCCCCGTCTCCCTCAGCAATTGAGCATTACCGGCATCCGAATTACAGTTCCTCACGGCCTGTTTTTTGACACAACAGGGTTAATTAACAGGAAGAGGACCACTGACGAGTTCTCCTACCGTCCCGCCGTACTATGCACAGAAGCCTCAATAGGCTCTGCATGGACATGCTCAGGTAACCCTTCATCCTCATTGATGTTCTTGCCCCTATCTTGACCTTACTGACCTCTTAATCTAGTATTCCTTACAACCATAGGTGATTCAACTCACCGAAAAGGCTTCACATCCAGAGGCCCTATGCCCCTTCTGTGTTAATCGCTATCAGGTCAGCCATAACTGGTTTGTTTATATATTTATTTATTCATTTATTTATTTTAAATTATTTTTTTTTCTTCTAAATCGTGCATGCACTTTCCTGAGTTGCACTAAGGCACCACAGCAACAGAGCAACCACCACTTCCGCGCCGTTATGCCCTCTAAGTCACCACTGACCGCTCCATGTTCACGGGCACCATAACTCCTAGCTGCAGTCTACCTGTTATCCATAGGCATTGTCTGACCACTGCGCACATCACTTGACACTCAATCCACCTGTGCACGGACATACCCTCGCAGTTTTGACACTGTTCTCACGACTGTCACGGCCCGAAAGTTCACTTTGGCACTGTGTCACTGAAGAAACCACGTAAAAGTGGATGACATGTTCAATTTCCTATTGTGATTATCTAAATTGTCCCCCCTTTTTCCTCTTCCTGTTTATTTCCACAGGCTATTAACATTTCAGGCAATAGCTTAAACACTAGTCCTGAAGATGATCCCAGTTAGTACTTGGAGCTAGGGATCGAAACGTCACGTCGACTGTTTTAACAGAACTGCATGTTATAACTGTATATGATTATTGCAGCAACTGTTTGTGCGTGCTTACGCAAGATTGCATTGTATTGTAAGCCGTCATTTGCTCCAACCCTTTTTGCCTGTTTAACCTTCCTTATCCCTTTCCCTTTATTGTTCCTTTTCCCTTATTCGGTACAGGCTTGTACCCAGTTCTTTGATTCATGTCGTGTCTCACGTATTTCATAAATTCCTGAAAATTCTTGAAAATAAATAATTCCTTGTCCGGCTGGACATTGGAGAAAAACAAGCCATAGTTCTTATTTAAGTCTATGTTTGTCATTTACAGATAACTATATGTTAAGCTTAGGACCTGTGTTCTTGATAAAAGTACTAATTACCCGAGGTCCACAGCTACCTTAACGGGTTCCCTTGTTAACTATATCACTTATCCATACAGCCATTCCCACCCGCCCTCACCCACCCACACAGACACTCGAAGACACTCATAGAGGTACTCAGAAAACCAATCACTCACCCATACAAAGAAGTGTGGAGAAGTGTGGCTCAATGGTTAGAACAGGCAGACCTCGATGCAGAGCTCTGGCCAGGGACCAGGGTTCAATTCCCGCCTCGGCGGGTCTCGGGCTCATTAATTCCCCTGACCGGATATTCTCGCCTCAGTGCCTGTTCTGATCATGGGTCCCACGCTGCAACTCTGGGCAATAGCTTGCTTAGTCTCCACAACGGCCCCCACAACGCGAGGGATGCCTGGTCTGCACCATGGGGGTGCCCAGGAGTGGACACTTCACAGGGAAAGCCAGGAAGGGTTCCCTTGCGGTATTCGTACAAGCGCCAGGAAACCCACTGCGGGTAGCTGTGCGCTATACAAGTACAAAAACATTTACATTTACATACAAAAACTCATGTACTCACTAACACACCCATACTGCCACTTAGACACCAACTGACAGACTGATACAGACATTCACACAGCCAGTCACTCACCCATACATTCACTGAGACACCCAATCACTCACTTATCCAGTCAGTCACCCACCCACTGAATCATCCAAACAGTCACTCCTACACCCACCGATTCACCAATACACCTTGGTGTATATATATTAAACACGAAAACTTTTAAAAACCACATTCAATCACTGGATGATGTCATTTGAGATGCCATCAGTGATGTCACTGACCACGCCATGAGTGATGTAATATGTGAGGTCATAAGCAGTGCATTGCGGTGTCGCAAGTTATAGATAGCTTGCTGACTATAATGGCAGAATTTCATTCAGGCCTCTGTACTTGCCCACTTGCAATTGCAAGTCAGACTTTATCAGGTCAAGCTATCTTTAGCACCTACTACTCCTGTCTGGTTAGTGAACTTGAGCTGTAAAGGAACATGCGTTCTGTTCATTCAGAACTGAATGCTTAATTAAGATGCCATTAAATCTTGTTTTTATCTTGACCCATTTGCTGTCTGTTCAAGGAAAGAGGTCAAATTTCAGTTTGAATTTTAACTAATTGCAGCTTGGAAAAGGGTGTTTATTTTTCTTTGTCTTACTACATTTAGAGGTTTGTGTCAAAAGTGAGCTGTTTGCAGATGTCAGTTTGTTTTTCTCTAACACTAACATTGAAATAAGCAGCCTGTGAATTAATATTACAAATATGTCAAACTATATCAAGAATTATGAAAGCGCATTTTTTTGCACTTAAGTGTGATGAAAACAGATTTAGTAGGAGCAAAGCAAATCAGAACACTTTACTTTGCATGTGCAAATGACACATATTTGCTGAAACTCTATTTCCAAACATTATTGTTTGTGCGCTATATAGTTTTATCAGTGAAACCACGTCAGTTGGAAATGTGGCCATTTAAATGTAAAATCTGCTAATTACAAATGACAGTGTGCCACCATGTCATGCTTTAGTTATGTATTTATTAAAAGTGAGTTTTTAAACATGATTTGAGAAACATTCCTGTCCCTGCCCTGATGGCAATGCTATGAATGAACTAAGAGGCAAATCAGGGGTCATGTGTATCCTATATGTGGCTAGATTTGTTTTATTTATGGAGCATAAGTGTAGTCTAGTAAATCAAACAAAAGATTGGTTTGTACAGCAGACATGTTGTACTCGCATATTTGAAGGCGCTCTCATATGTGATAATGAAAAATTTTGTGTGCCTAGATTCAAACTAGCCAGGATGGGAGGAAGATCCTTCGCACATCTAGGCCCATCCATCTGGAATACCCTCCCAATCCATATACGAAAGGAGCAAAGTCTTACCAGGTTTCGAAAAGAGATAAAGACCTGGTTGTTTGACCAGTGTTTTTGAATAACCACTGCTGTATTTCTTATCATTTGTCTGTGTTCTTAGGCGCCGGGAAACCCTTTTTGGGTAGCTGTTTGCGCCATATAAGTTCAAAAAATAAATAAAATAAATAAATAAATGAGGAAAATGACAGCTCAATGAATTCAAATATTTGCCCACAATCTCATCATTTGAAATCAGTTTATGTGTCAAGAGCATTAAAATGAGGTTGAGTAGATTATTTAAGCCACTAAACCTGCAGGTCTAGTAACATGTTTATGATTTTTTAATCCAATTTCCTAACTATAACGTCCCTGTAACCTACTGTCGCCAATAGGTAGTTATAGTTAGGACCTAGTTTCCATAGGAAGAGCCTTTTTTGTTTTGCCATTAACTTTAACGCCGCGTGACAAATCTTCACGAAATGTTCGAAACTTATACTTTAAACATTTTTTTAAATTTTTGTCCTCATTCTACCAATCGTCTTGTTGGCCATACTCCATTCCCATTGCTAGGATACCAGGCAGGGATAGAGTCATTGCATCCAAGAAAAATAGCTGCTTCCCCTTCCACCCTTCACTGGTGTGCCCGAAGCAAAGAAGGGGCCAGAACCAACAGCAATTCTTTGGATTAAGCAAAAGAAACTTATACTTTTGACGGTTCAGCTGCTGTGTTGAAAGTTTCGGGGTGATCCTTCAAGAGGGGCCCGAGAAAAACAGGGTGTCCCTAAATTAGTTTTTCCCATGCATTTTACCATAGGGGCTCTGAACAAGACTACAGCCCGAACTCCTGATCAGAATTAAACCATATTTGGCAGAAAGGTAGATTTTGTTCCGGTGATCACGCTTTTTAGGTTTCGCCCTGCGAATCGATTGCGAAGCAATCGTCGCAGCGAAACCTATTGTGATCGTTTCTGCTTTCAAGGGGTCAAGGGAGACAGGAGACAAGTGATGTGAACGCGCAACCTTCCGAACTGGGATCAGGTCGCGCGCGCTTCCTGTCTCCCATGGCTCCTTGGAAGCAGACACACACACACACACATAGAGAACCCTCCCCCCCCCCCCCATGCACACACACATACATACAGAACCCCCAGCCCTCCGGCGCTCACACACACACACATCGCCTACCTTAGCTCGGCGTGTCTTCCGGCGTGTCTTCTCATCATGCGCAGGGACAGCCAACGCGCACGAGCACGGCGACGGCGTCTCCTGCGCTACACCCGTGGTTTCGGTTAAAAAATGCCTACATAACGGTAAGGGCGTGAGCATGTATGACTTTTTCTGTATTTGTTTTTATTGCTTTAATCATGGAAATATTGCGAGCGTTCAGCAGGTAGCTGCACGCATCTCCCGCTAGGGGCACCATTGCGAGGAAAGTGAGCCTGTCTGGCGGTGTGACATCATACATCCAGGCTGGACACAAACTACGCCTCTCGCGGAAGTACGTAGAGGGCTCTCCGAAAGCTTTGCCGTTGCAGGGTTGTTCCATGTACAGCACCGGGCTGCGAGCGGAGCTGGAGGAATACCTAAAGGAGCTCAACATCGAGACCGTCTGCCTGGAACACCCCGAGGTATGTGCTCTGACCCAGGCGCTGTTGACGTGTCGGGAATCCGTCACAGGTTCCACGAAACTTATGCACAGATGTTCGTATTAAACACGTGTCCCCGAGTAATGTGCCTGGGTCTTCACGGCACTTAGAGCCTGTCGCCTTCCTTGGAGTAAGGAGCACTGCCTGCCACGCGTCTCCGTCTATGTTTTCTTTCTCTTTTGGAAGGCGCTGAATGGTTTGCTTCCTATGCTATTGTGCATGTGCTGTCCTGCACGTTTGGATTCTGGTTGAGTTACTGTTATGCTGCATTCGTGTCATGCTTCCAGTGCTATCAGCTAGGTCTTTTAAGGATAGCCCCCTGTTTCCACTAATGGAATCCCTTCTGTTTTTGTATCCGCTGACAAACAAACCACTCATGCTCTAATGGTGCCACTGCCAATCGGGGAAAGTAAAGATTACTTCGGCTGGGGACAGGCCTGCTTGATTGAGTGACAGAAAGAGCTCTAGAAAAGAGGAATGATGAGCTTATGATAATTTTACGTGTTTTTTAACTTCCCTTTTTATGGAGCTTCGTATTTATTTGATTTTATTTTATCTGCATGCTTTTATGTCAACCCTTTCTTAAAACGACTAAATATATTATACGGCTTTCAGATTCTGTTTAAATATGCCATCTACTGGTTTGTGAAACAAGCAAACTTTCAAATGAAAACCAATTATTTAACAACTACTTAAACATCTTTACACTCTGAATAACCTCTAAAAAATCAATTCGAAACGTTTCATTTTTGTTTCCCTGTATTAATATTAACTGTCCTTCAGCATGCTACAATATCCTACTATATCCTACTTCCAAATTAATTACCCTAGTGCAGTCAGTTTCCTCGTCATCAAGCCAACACATCCTTTCTCTCAGACTCCAACATGTCAAAACTTGTCTCCCTAATTCTCCCAAGCACATCTCCAACATAAAGCGTTTGTTGTTCGTCCATATGTGTTTTTGAAGCTAGACTACCCGAGGATGTATGTCGTTACCACATCTGAGGTGCTCTTCAGACCTGTAATATAAATGGCGTCATAAATATCTGTCCCTTTATTGTATTTACCAAACCTAACGGTGAGCCACCTCTGACAAGGAGATCCGTACATATATTAATTCCTATCATATTTATCATGCCCCACACATTTGTATGCAGGCTGCCACAACCAGTGTAGCAGATACCAATGTACCTTTCTACAAAACGTTAGATTGCCTTCACCTAGTCTGAGTTGTATTGCTCTAGTTGGGACTGTTGCATGTGTTTTTATGTTGATTTCCAGAGTTTTACGCCACATTATCCATCTGACTGTCTGATAATCCTGGAAAGGACAACAGGGACCCTCAATAGGCTGCCAGATTTTATTACATTCCTGAATCCATTCATTGATATCGTAATTCGATTTTTATCCTTCCAGAAAGGGGCTCCTCGTCAAACCCACATATTCAATATAACACCGTGTTATTCGCAAAAACGTAATGTCTGAAATATAAAAATAAAAAAAAATCTAGTTCATCTTTTGAACTGTAAATAAGACAGTCTTTGTTCTTCCAAGTTTACTTCTCTTTTTGCTCGTCAGTAGTATCATGTCTTTAGTACTGTGGGTCTTCTACCGCCTCTCCAAATCACTTAAGTGCTTCAGTCGGTATCAGTGGAAAGTTTATGGTGACTAGAAACAATCTTTTGACTTGCACCTCTGTCTGGCCTTTTCTCCATTTCATAAGTGTCTACAGGACAATACTCGAGGCATTTAATTATCACTGGTAACTCAAAGCCTTTACTACTTTGCACTGCTCAAAATTTCTGAAGGTTCATAGACTCTCTTCGGGTAGGGACGTCAAACCAAAAAGGCTTAAGGAGTTAAGAACTGTCGAATGACAGTCAAAAAAGGCAAATGTCCTTCCAGGGCTATAGTATGGATGTACTATAGTTTAATAAAGCATTAACATGAGGACAGAAAAGTAAACCAGATTGCTTCTGTGCCTTCTGGCACTGAAGTACAACACCAAATGTTCTCATAGTGTTACTGTCTGCGGTGGTGCAAAGTACATCTAATTTGTCCACATTAGGCTATGGGTCTGATTTATGAGTAGCTTGTTCATATATCAAACTCTTTATTTCGGTAAAATACCATAAAAGAGCCAAACATTCAGGGTAAACATCTTAAATTCCATTTTTAGACTGAACAAGCCATAATTGTTTAAAAGAGATCTAATTAAAAGGTAACACTGGGTGTCGGGCTGTGACACCGGGCAGTAGGATGCCTAAGAACAACAATTATCATATAATTCATAGCTTTCAGGCCGTCAACAAATCGAAAATAACTGGGCAAAATGGCTATGTCCCTTGTCTAAAGTGCAAATGCATTCATTCAAATGTGTGCGGTCGTCAGACTATAAAATTACATTCATGGACATTACACAGCAAGATTAAAATAGTTATTTAAAAACGTTAGTGTTCATAATAAAAACAGATTAAAAAATGGGTTTGTTATTGTTCAAAGATATAAAAAGACTATTTACATTTTGGAATTAGTGACCATTTATGACAGTTATTCTTGGTCGGGTGGGTCGTCACGTCGATAACTCTCAGGAGTGGGTCGAGAGGGTTGCAAGTGCCCTCCTTCTAATTGCCCAGGAGTGGCCCAAACATTTCGCAGTTGCGCACACGAATAAGGGTCTTCCCTCTGATTTCAGTATGTGCAGGGCCACCATAGAGTCTCGGGTTCCAAGTTGTCTGCAAACTGGGGTTAGCCATTTGCCCCTAGGCTTTGTGTATGCTGTGCAAGCAAAGAGAACATCACCTATTGATTCGTGCAGGCTGGGGCAGCAGGGGCAACCCTTCGGTTGGGCTTTATTGGTCGACCAAGAGATTGTAAATGCATTAATTGCCAGAATACCATGCCTTAATTGAAAGTAGAGCTTCCTGTCAACCAGCACCTCAATTATATATACGTAGCTTTCTAAGGAGTGGCTGACTTTGAAGTCTCTAAATTCTTCAGATAGTCTATCCTGATTGCTAATCGAGTATGTATTTTGTTCAACCCATTTCCAGTATAGTAGTTTGAGCTGTCTTCCGGTATGGGTTGGTGGACAAACAATATTATGTCCTGGTAGGCCAATGCTGGACATAAGGCTTTTAACATATTTAATCCAGCCTATTTTGTTCGTGGTGTCTAAGACACAGACCTCATTGGAAGCTGCAGCATAGGGTGTCTATTCGGTGGTTGTGACCATCCACTGCCAAAATAGCAGGAGGCGAAGGTTCGCTAGGTCACTAATAGGCTTACTATCCATATCAAGCTTTAATGGGCAGAGAGGAGTGCTTTGCAGGAGGGAGACCAGATTTTTGAGGAACTTGTTCTCCGAGACTATGAGGTCTCTTACTCTTGCCATATCCTACAACTCAGCCCCATAAAGGGCACTTCTTACAGCCTTGTAGCTATATAGTTTCAGCGCTGGTGCTATTGCTTAGTGTGAGAGAGACGATGTTCCTTCCTCAGAGGCTCGGTTACCTGGGAAAATTTGAGGTAGGCCTTATTGAGATGATGTTTCCAGTAGCTTGTTATATTCAAACGTGCCTGAACCTCAGTTTATGCACGGGCCGAAATTAAGAGTTACAGGGTATTTAACACATCTGATAATTATTGGATGTGGTAAATACCTCAAGCTTAGTTCAATTTCGGCAAGACAACCTGCTGGAATTTAACAGGGAAAATTTGGTAATTGTGTAAGGTATTTACCGTACCATGCCGATTTTGGTGCGCTAAAACACCAAAATCTGCATGTTATTACCCCAATAACTCTTAAAGGTGCTATTTAGTGCACCTGATAAATAACGTACACCATGGTATTATTTATCAGGGGCATTAAATAGCACCTGTACTTGAAGGCCGGTTCTTAGTAGGCAGCTAGCTGTCTAAAAAGCAGTAGCATACTACCTAAAGTAGTAGCATACTCCCTTAAACAGTAGCATACAGTCGGAAGCAGTAGAAAAGGACTGCTCACAGAAACATAACATTTATTTAATTATGCAGTACAATATCCTTGGTGAAACATCAACTGTTGCAAGCCTAAACACTTATAATGTTCCAAAGGCGAGACCTATTGGCTATGCCAATGCTTGTTGTGATTTGGTGTAAATCCGTCAGGAGGTCTAGAGGTATTAAAGGTAAATAAATGTATAGTGACGCAGATCCCACAGTTCCTGTGCTGTAATCTGATTGGCTGCCAACAATTCAACCAGGAACTGTTGCAGCCATCTTGGGACTCGGCTTGAGCCGAGTCCCACAAAAATGTTTTGGCCCTCAACGACCGTCAGCAGCTAAGGGGTCTTCATCCCCCAACCAGTAGCAGGCCAGGAGGCACGTTTGAAAAGGGCTGAGAAAGGGGGCAGGGCCACTGATGAAGTCTCAGCAGTCCCGCTGTGGGGGACTTACTAGTGGCAAACACAGGGGTTCTTGGCCCCCTATGACCGTCCACAGCCAAGGGGACTAAATTAGGGTTGGTTGAACAACAGCGGCAGCTCCTCCACAATGGCGGAGGAGCATTGCCCCACTGGCTCAGAGACGGCAGCTGAAAAAGAAAACAATATTTCGTTTTTATTTTTCTGCGGCTTTCAGAGCCCATGTGTTCAGGAAGGGACAGGACCGGGCCATGGGAGAGGGGAGGAGAAGTGGTTGGTGAACTTTTAAGAGCGCATGTCAGTTTGGTTGGCTGTCTAAGGCCGGCTAAATTGACATGCACACTTCGGTTTCTTCAACCCAACTGTATTGCACACCTGGGTTGGAGAAACAGCACAGACTCCCTATGCCAGCTCACTCCAATCCCTTTGCTTGCTCCCATGCTTAAAAGCAGAGCGGGGATTGGATGGGTAGTCTGTGATGCTGTCCCAGAAACTGCTGGGACCAGAAACGGGATGCAGAGAAGAGTGAGGTGCCCGGCAGCACTAAGTAAGTCTAGTTTACATTTCTTTATTGTCAAACCCCCCACCGCATGCACATCTCGTGGGCCCCTGTGGCCCTTGCGCCACCTGTGCCCCTGCCACCCACCCCAAAACAAGCAGAGCCTACTCGGGCACTCATGTACCCACTTGCATTTAACTTTGACACTCTCACTGCCACACACAGCCCATTCACTCATGCATCCACTCACAGACAGTCAAACACTCATGCACCCACGTACAGAATCACTCATGCTTTCTCTCACCCATTCACAGATCTACTCGGAGACTCAAGCACCAACTCACAGACCTCCCTTGGACACTCATATACCCACTTAAAGCGCACTCATACTCTCTCACACACCCAATCAGATACTCATACACCCACTGTAGCACTCATGCACTCAGACACACTCTGTGTCAAAGGTTAGTGGTTACAGTTAGGAAATAAAATTGAAAAAAGCCTTTCAAAAGATTACAGAGCTGTTATACTTAGGAAATAGAATTTTAAAAAACAAAGAAATTCACTCGGAAAAAAACCCCAAAGGTTATAGGGATGTTATAGTTGGGAAACAGAATTTAAAAAAAAAGTAGAAATTCACTGGGAAAAAAAGGTTACAGGGACGTTATAGTTAGGCTCAGATGTTACTAGTACAAAACCAGTGAAATTCAGCAGTTATAGTTACCTGAGCTAACTATAACTTACGCCATACAGTGCACTGCATATCACCTCACATACTACATGACCCATTACATGGTCAGTGACATCACTGATTACATCATCCACAGAACCACTCACACACCAACTCACACCTCCATACAACCTCTCATACACCCACCCACACAACCTTTCATACACCCACCCTCACAACCTCTCATACACCCACCCTCACAACCTCTCATACACCCACCCTCACAACCTCTCATACACCCACCCTCACAATCACTCACATACTTATTCACAGACCCATTCACGTACTTACAAAACCACTCACACACACCCACCCACTCACTCATAGAGCCTGATCATACAACCAGTCACCCATAAAGCCTCTCACACAGCCACACATTTAGGCCTACAGCTACTGACACACCTAGTTGTTCACCTACAGAGCCACTCACACACCCATCTACCCATACAGCCTCTCAGTAGTGCCACTCACACACTCGTACAGACACTCACACAACCACTGACATAACCAGTCACACATCCATACAACCACATACACAGCTTCTCACTCGTCCCTACAGCCAATCCAACAGACACTCACTCTTCCATACAGCCACTCGCGTACCAACTCACTTAACCAAGCACTCGCTGAAACAGCAACTCACTCACACACAACCACTCAGACACCCACTCACTCGCCCATACAGTCACTGACACACTCATCCATACAGTCACTGACACACTCATCCATATAGTCACTGACACACCCAACCACTCACCAATACAGCCACTCACACAGCCACTAAGTCACCCACACAGCCACTAAGTCACCTACACAGCCACTAAGTCACCTACACAGCTGCTCAGACACTCACTTATACACCCATACAACCACTCACTCATACACCTGTAAAATCACTCATACAAACTCACGCACAGATATACACAGTCACACAGTGACTCGCATAAACTATGTTAAAAAATGGAATCACTCAGTTGTACACAAAGTACACTAATGTAACTTTTGTTGTACCTTTGTATATATGTTTAACACACAAAAACATTTAGAAAACACTCACAAATACTGGATGATGTAATCAGTGATGTCATCATTTGTGTTACTGACCATGTCATGAGTGATGTAAAATGTGAGTCATAAGCAGTGCATTGCGGGGCCATAAGTTATAGTTAGCTCAGGTAACTATAACTGCTGGATTTCACTGGGCTTTGTACGAGTGAAATCTGAGCCTAACTATAACGTTCCTGTAACCTTTTGTTTTTTCAGTGAAAAAATAAATATATATATATAAATATATAAATAAATATATATATAATTGCATTTATATAGCGCTTACTACCCCGGACGAGGCGTTAAAGCGCTTTTTCGGCGAGTAGCACTCTACTCCGGAACCCATACAGGATTAGTGTTGAATTAGTATAGTGCAATATGAAGTAATTTGAGTGGTGGGTAGGTTAGTAAGTTAATTGGATTCAGAAGGATAGCCGAGGGATAGAAGAAGGAAAAAGGTTTGCATTTATGCAGTGCTTGTTACCCCTGATGGGGTGTTGAAACGCTTTTTGGGTGAGTAGCACACCTTATACCTCTAGCAACATATCCTCTACATCCACTCTCTTTCATCCCAAACCCCATACCACTAGTATGATCCCCAAAATAGCCCTTTCTAGACTCTCCCCTACTCTACCCCTCCTTGCATCATCGGATGTCTCTTTTACTATACCGATCCCCCAAAACCAGCCTTTCCAAACTCTTCCCTCTGACTCTTCCCCTCCACATCCCGTTTTACTCATCCCAACCCTCATCCTACTGCTATTACCGCCAAAACAAAAAAAATCTAAATCCTTCACTCTTCTATCCCGCCACTATCCTTTTCAATCAAAATAACATAACAGACTAACATGTCCACTTCTCAAATTTCATATTTCACTATACTAATTCACCACTAATCCTTTATGGGTTCCGGAGTAGCGCGCTACTCGCCAAAAAAGCGCTTCAACACCCCATCAGGGGTAACAAGCGCTATATAAATGCAAACCTTTTTCCCTCTTCTATCTCTTTGCTATCCTTCTCAATCCAAATAACTGACTAATATCCACTACTCAAATTTCTTTCATATTTCACTATAATAATTCACCACTAATCCTGTATGTGTAACGTGCTTCAACTTCAACACTCCATCAGGGGTAACAAGCACTATATAACCGCAAACCTTTTTATATGCTTACCTGCAAAATACTTATTTCATGGTAATGGCATGCATTGTTGCACCATTGGGAATGATCCTGATGCATTCTGGGTCCCTTTTTAAAGTTTTCACCTGGTTACCATCAAATCCATGTTGATGGTAATAGCATTTTCTTATTGCCCATTTCCCAATTGGGAACTGCTATGTACATGCGGTTAGGAAATCGCAGATAGGAAATCCCTATTTCCAGTTTCTTATTTTGTGAATCACAAAGTGCGATTTCTACTGGGTAGAAATCGCATTAGAAATCGCCTTTTGCGATGCTGCATTGACATTTGTACATTAGAAAATCAGTTTTGCAATTCTTAACTGCCCGAAATGGCGATTTCGACCATTAATAAATGCAAAATTCTTTTGTACATATGGGCCAAGGAGTGTGGCCTTCTTACCCTGCCTGATTGGATTTCATGCCACAAAAGAGCCTACACTTTTCCTTCGTTGGCCAGCTGGAGTTTGTGGCAAAATATTTAAAAATGCAGCTGCCTGAGCCACCTGCTGGTCAGGGAGGCTGTTTTCCATTTGGATATGCGCATCTGACGAAGGTCTCGGAAAGCGAAGTGTGTCTTCTAGATCCTAGTGACCAGGTTGTTTAGGAGCTTCCCTTCCCTGCCCAGCCGAATATCGCAGGTAGTGCAGCCTTAAGTATGCTAGGGCAGTTAAGGAGTGGGAGATGAAGCTCAATGTCGTAGAGCATCAGAGGTCACGTTTAAAGCAGGTGTCTCTTTTGAAACAAAGGTCCCACTCCAAGTCAGGGGGCTGTTTTCAGTAGAGATTAGACACACACCAAGTCCCATTCTGACTGAAAGTGTTCTAAGTTGAAGTAAAACATGTGCCATAAGCACAAAAAAACTCATTCGTGTCCCAGTCTTGGAAGAAGTTGTTGCAAGGGTAAATCTTTAAGGGCCCTGTGTCTTTCAGAAATGGTCCCATATTCAATCTGTGAGCACCCTGACTTTCCTGGGCTGTCTTCGACCCTAGAACAAACATTAGCCTCCAAGGAGGGTAGGCTGCTCGTATTCTACCCATTTCCCTAATGGAATCAAACCTGTAGCCCCATCTATCTGTGTTCTTTTAATAAGAGCGTTTATACACTCTAGATCTAGAACAAGAATGCCTTGAACCTTCTTATAAAGAGCTTCAGTCTTATTTTGCACATTATCGAGAATATAATGTCTTATGTATTTATTCCTTCTTTTTAAATTTAGTAATCTGTCCTGCTGGTTCTGGAGAACATATCTATAGCTTCCAATTGTAGCTATTCAGTTCCGCTTTTAACTTTCTTCTTACCATATCCTTCATTTTATTTCCTTAGCCCTTTCTTAACGATGATATTGTTAATTTTACCAATCGTATACATACAATATATGGATTTCAAAAATATTATTACCAATTCTCAGAAGAAGCAATAGCACAAAGAAGTTGCTGCAGACAATTTCCTCAAGCAGACATCCACAAGACGCTGACTGTCGTATTGTGTTAATGCTTCCCACTCTTTTAAATTTCATTTTGAACTCTCTATGCAGGGCTAAATGTAAAACAATTACTTTTGATCACAGTATTGATTTGCAGACAGACTCTTTGCTAATTAAAGGAACAATAGTATGACAACAACATAATCTATTCATGAATTCCTAATCTTATTCAAGTACCTGAGATATCGCCTTCCACTGGCCTGACTGTGTCTACAGCACCTGGAGTTAATTTCCAACAAATAACTAAGAAACTGGTGACTTATTTTATCAGTGAATTGCTTCAAATTAAAAAAGGCCCTGGGGAATCCAAGCTTCATCTCTGAATTCATCTAGCTGTTTAAAACCTGACCGGGTCACCTAACATCATATCTTCATGAGCACGTTTCACACTAAGCACATCTGAAATCATATTAAAAACTACCATTTATAACTTATTGAGCACACTACCCAGAGGTTAGATGCACATTGAATAGAAGTGGTTGTCTCAGTTCTTCAAACCAGAGCTTAATACTTAGAAAATAATTACTACTTCACTGAAGCCATTTGTATTTCCTTGAATGCATTGTATTTATTAGAAAGGCTAAGCTCCTTTTTATATAAATTGAATAGTTCGACTTACTAACTAGTTAAAAATTACTTAAATTAAAATTATCCTAAACTCGTCCGCCTTATTAGTATAACAGCAACAGCGATCAGGACGTCAAAAATTGGGATTGGCTTTTCTCATTAGGTAGACCTGCTACATTCTATGATGTTATGCTCAGTTCGTTAAAATGTAATTCCTTCTTCAGTATTATTTTTATTATGAGTTAAGGCTATGGCAAGCCAAGAACATTTAGTTGATTCATCTTTCTCATAACTCCACAAAGCAATACTTCTTCGTCCACCATCTTTACCAATCTTCTTGGTGACTCTACCTTCATTTGAATTATTATGGCTTCTGTGAATTACTCTAGTCACAGTTCTTTTGAACCTTCTAGCCCATCGAACAATGTGTAAATCACTAGAGTTCAAAAGCCACAGACTTTGGATCAACCAAATATTCTAAACAGTCTAGATCGGTTCAAATGGATTCATATATCAGCAAATAGTTCTTCAAAATAGTGAGATTATTAACCTCTGCAGAGTTAACATTCTTTGACGAAATCAGCTGAGGGAAATTATAATCGTCATTGGATTGAAACTTTCCCTTATTCATTGATGTGAATTGTTTGGCTGAGGGATTCAAGTTAGTTGAGGAATTTATACCCACTGTATTTGTTGCATTGTTGACTGTCTTGACCACTTTAGTATCCAAGCAGTTAAATTCTCCTAGTGATTGCTGTAAATTATTATGGGGCATTCCAAACTTTTCCTGTACGTTTCTTTTGATATGACTAAGCTTTACCTTTCATTTTCTTCCTGATCCATCTTTTTTCCCTTTTTCCATCAAAAACTATTTTTGAGTAGCTTTGCATGAATAACCAAGCTGGAGATCTGAAATGATTTACGTATCCTTGTTAACATTTACAGTGCTGTTCCAGTCCTCTTCTGCTAATGAAACTTTTTTAAAGTTCTCTTTTCAACATGCCCCACCCGTAAGCCAATATTGCTAGTTGCGGGTAGATCAGTGCATTTCTTCCTGATCTGCCACACATCAAATAAATAGTCATTACCAAAATGAGTTGGGAGGGATTTCACTTCCATTGCCGCTTTAATTTCAGCAATTGTTTTTGGCATGATAGCGATTTCGTGAAGTGGAAACCCCTAGCAGTTTTTTTTTGACAGAGCAGAGCTAATTTTTTGCAAGCTAATTTTGCCCTTTTCGAGATCTAATTTTCTTACAATCTTATTAGATATTTACTTAATAACAGTGACATTCTAGAAAAACTATACCAAAGTCCCTGGGCCCTCTCCAGTAAAAGTTCAGGTCTTTATCCCTTCGATGATGCACATTGTGTCTTTAATGCCGACATGTTACTGATGCTGTATGTAATCTGTGATTGGAAGGGGACGGGTGTAAGGGCAGGACGGCGAGACTAGCTAGCAGGATTAAGTTAACATCTCAGACCCACATGAGTAATAAGCAACCAAATCCCAAACAAACCCCCACACTAGTAGACCTACAAATTGTCTGTCTTACTTTGAGTAATTTGTCTCTCTTTGTTTTTAAGTACTCTTTGCCCTATAGTGATGGGTCTAATCCCATTCTCTCCCCAGATAACTTGGTGTTTGGGTGCGATCCGACTGCCATGTGCTTGATACTGTATGTTTCTGCCCACTTTTACTTTGCTAGAAGGGGGCTGATTCGCTTATTTGTAATTGGATCAAGTTCTCTCTTCTTTCAATCACATTTAAGTCTTTAGGATTGTGTCATGTGTTCTACTGTATATTTTATATTTGATGGACATATCTGATCCACGAAACATCAAACCTGCCCCACACTTGTCTTTTGAGGTTTTTGATCACAGAATTGTTTTCCAAAATAGTTTCTTGCCAGCCAATGATCTCTGAAGCGAACATCAGTAATTGGTGGTCTGGCCATATTAATACAGTGGTAGTGGTCAGCCAAAAGATTTTCTGAAAAACCCATATTGCTATTTTCCATTTTTCCAAACGTTCGTACAAAACATTTTATTGTTTTATTGTGTGGACTCTTCTGGACCTAGTGTGGAGCTGCCCCTGATTAAATGTGCTCTCACATACAATTGCATGGCTGTGCTTAATTGACTTCTCTGGTCTTTCTGTGGGGCTCCCCCTGCCTCCTTTGTCGCTTAGTTTCTAATGCAGAGCACCCTGGTCCTAAAAATGGTGAATGAGGAGAGGCATGTACAGATAATAGAGCATTAGGCGATCTGGGACGCTTTGTGTTTGGAGTGCATGCTACTGTAGCCTTCAATACAAACTTTGTGCTGAAATAGTTTGTACCTGTAATTCTAATAAATCCAGGAAAGTGTGGCGAAACTGGCAATCTTTTCATTGGTTATGAGTTAAAACTTAGATTTGTATATTGGTCTTAATCTTAATAAGCTGGGAGGTCCTTTGGAGGGAGGGGAGAAATATCATTTTGCAAGTCCTACCAATTGATGCCATGATCACAGAAAATGGTCTAGTGGGGAGGCCTGAATCAGAGTACAACAGGGCCACATTTACCCATTCACCCACCACCTTTTGCAGTATTTTGAGTGCTTATTGTCTCACAATGTAACACTATAGCTGCCTCCTTTTTTATGGTTTGGCTAGACAGCGCAGCTTTTGCCTGACAATTATGTGAGCATCACTGGTGAGAGGCGTTGACTCTGGCCACATGTTGGGAGCCAGGAGTGCATGTTTTGATAGAGCAGAATCTGTGTGCTTCTAAAAACAAGCATTGGCATAGCCATTAGGTCTCGTCTTTGGAACTTTATCAGTGTTTAGCCAGCGCTATTGGTTTTGCTAATGTTTGTAAGCTATGTTGTGGATTATTGTGGGAGCATGTTGATAAATTATCATAAAAAAGTGGTATAAGAATTTTTGTTACTTTATATATCATCAAGAAGACAATGTTTAAAACTGAACGAACTTATTAAAAAAAAGTTTTTTTATGAAAAATGTTTTCTATATTTTTTGTCTTTGCAATAGTGGCAACGTCTTTCTGCCTGTTGTAATGCTAGTTTATTGTTTTTTTTGTTTGGTATTGGGTCTTATGGGGGTGGCCGAGATAGCGGGGAGTGCGGACGCACTATGAATAGCTCCGCATCAGGCCGGCCACAAAATCCTAAATGAAACATGCATCAAGCTGCCATATGCTGTGGGGAAAATTGCGGGACATCCCCAAACATCGGGCCGACCCTCGACAGTGAAACTGGCCTCATCAGAGGCTGTGAGGCGCGGCAGATGGTGCGATGATTCAGAACTGTTGGGCCCGGCGTGCGGAGGCCCGGCCGGACATGCTTGTTGCAGTCGCCGGAGAACTACATCTGACCCTGCTGGTGATAGTTGCCCCGGGACTTGTACCCCGTGCCGACGGTGGAGGGCTCATTGTGGGGGGATCACGCAGCCTGCCTCCCCTCGTCGGGAACGGGAGGTAAGAGATCGGCGACCGCTTCTCCCTGCGGGGTACTGGGGGCGGCTCTACAGCCTCGCAGTGCCTGGCCCCGACCCTGGCTGAGGTGAATCCTGAGGCTCTATGACCGCTGCTCCCGCCCTACATCCCGAGGGCCTTCCGTGACTGTCCTTGATAGATGAGAGAGGTTTTTCTGGACCTGCTAGTGCCGTGAGTGCCCCTGTGGGCAGCCCGCGGGGCAGAGATCGGCCGCTGCCAAAGCCTGGAAAACGGAGGGTGTGCTGCCCATTGCCTTTCTGGGACTGTTCTCCCCCCTCTGCAATCAACACCGGAGGAGCCACACTGGAGCTCCCGGCTGTAAGAACTCGGGGGTTTACCCATTGACAGCCCAGCGTGAATTCATGAGGCCTGAACTCCTTTGGCTGGAAACCGATACTGGGCCTCAGGGGTGCTCGGGGGAGACGCTGGACTCCAGGGTGGTGGATTCGCTGCTGATGCCGCACTTCCTGCCTCTGCTGAGTGCAAGGGGGGTTATAAAGACACTGCTTTCCGCCTCCAGGGCGACTAGATTGGGATCATCATTCCAGTTCTACTCTCTCCCCTGCTTAACCGTCACTGCGATTTGCGTCCAGTGGGACCTGATGTGCAAACATGCACTTTCATCTCGCTACCAGATAGTGCGCAGGTGGGGCACTAAGGCCAACATCCTCACAGTGAGTAATAACTACGCCATGAGTGGCAGCTGACCCTCCGTATATTCTCTGTGAGTCACTTGGTGGTTTGCTCTGGCCCTGCACTGCTGCACCAGGACACCATACGCCTTCTCAAGCACCTACCAGTGGAACAGGCCTTACCAATACGCTACTCAATAACAGGCCATCAGTATGGATTCTCTTTGAGATGCATCTCCGCTAGTGCAAACACCTGCACACCGACACATATTCTGACCGCAAAAGGGGCAAACCCAGAATGGACAAGGCAGAGCCTCAATCAACCGACACAGCATCTCAGGCACTTAACACAGAAAGTATTGCACTGGCAACGGCCCGAGCCCTGCAGGATACATGGATCTTTTGCATTGGTTTGATGAGCTGATGGCAGCTGTGCTAGACATTAAATCTACATTGGGTCCTAAGATAGATTTGCTGCATGTAGAAATGGGGTTCCTAAGAGAAGACCACAAAAAATTCAAAGACAGAGTGGAGGAATCAGAATCAGCCCTAGCATCCCTGCGGCCCATTGTGTCCAGGCTATGGAGCAGATCAAAATCCTCCAGCAAGAGGTGGAACACCTGAAGAGCTGGGTAGAGGACCAGGAAGGTAGGTCACACAGTAACAACGTAGGTATAGTGGGCCTAACGGAACAAATCGAAGGCCACCGCTTGGAGCTGTATCTGGAGTCCTGGTTCTCCACGGATATCTAAAAGGGTAGGATCTCCAAGTTATTCTCGGTTGAGAGGGCACACAGAGTGCCTGGTATCACTCCACGCCCGGGCAACCCCTCTTAGACCTGTGGTAGTGAGTCTGTTCAATTAATAGAGATCATATCCTTCAGGGAACCATAGCCCGCTGACCATGGCAGGTTGAAAATGCTGGAGTGCACATCTACACAGACTATACACTATCAGTGCAACGCCACAGATCCTCCTCCTTTAACATTAAGAAATGCCTCCAGGACCACGAGATACAATACTCATTGCAATATCCTGCCTGGTTGCTCATCTGATACAAAGACAGTAATATCTTCTGATCCACCCCTGAAGAGGCCTGGTCCTGTATAGACTAGAACGGTCTTGCACTTGCCCCACCTGCAGCTTCGGCGGACCCCCGACAAGCCATGGAAACTGGCAGGCTCACATAGACATCGTCGTAGGGAAGGAGTGTAGCCGCCGACGAGAACCCAGGTGGCAAGTGAACGCGTGCAAGCCATCAAACAAGTGGAACTCCTTGGTAACTTCATGTCGCCTCCCAGGTCTGAGACTGACTTGGACATGGCCTTGGATCAAACATTACCAGTAACTGCCTGCCAGCATGCGGCACTGTTGGAGCAGGCCCGGTGGTCACCCCACAAACTACTGAGGAGCTCGGGTGATGTCCTATACAGCGACTTAAAGGACTTTTACAGAACAACTTATGTACCATACCACCACAGAGCCTGGTGCACTGCACCCTGGTTATTAATCATATGCTTGCAATTTGGTTGAAGTAGGCAGGAGCTGTAAATGGTGGCCTAGATGCAGATGGTTCGCAGAATTGTTGCGACCCCACGCACAAGAAGTAGCTGATATAGCATACTTATGATTTCATCTTCTTTTTATCTCTCTGCTCCTTTACAGTGTGATTTTCATATAACACATTGCCAAACATATTTTCTTTTCTTCTTTTCACTGTTGCTTCTTGTTTTACTTAGTTGCATTTCAGTGCAGATGGCCAACTGCCTGTTTGCAAGCTGGCCTGGGGTGGGGCGTTGGGCATTCTTAATGTTTATTGTAATCTGTTCATCTCGATATGCCGTACACAGTGTACAAGATGGGTATTGTTACTGCAATTGTTGCTGGGGGGTGGGTACCGGGAGAGGGGCTCAGATAGGGGCGGATGGCAGTCTGGGTTCAATCTTAGCTCCGCTTTCTTACAGGCTAACACTTAGATGGGGTACAATGATTATATTGTAGGAAGGTGGAATCTGACTACATGGTTCCCCCCACTTTTTTCCTGTTGTTTTGATGGTTTTTGACTTAGTTTGGCTGGGATCCTGCTATTCAGGGCCCCAGCCTATCTGCTTTCCTCTTTAAATTGATTGCATGTACATTAGGTACACTCCAGATTGGTTACTGGGTTACCCTTGTGAGTCCCTAGTATATGGTACCTTAGGTACCAAGGGTATAGGTACCCCAGAGGCCTACCAGGGGCTGAAGCATGTATTATGCCACCCCTGGGAAGCCTTCCAAAATGGCACCTCAGGTCTGCTACTGCAGCCTGGGTAAGGTGGTTCTTGCACCCCTTATTTAGATATAGTATATCTATATTTACCTATGTAGACAGACACATACAAACCTATAAGTCACTCCTATGGCAGGCCTTGACAATCCAGGAGGCAGGGTGCTTGGTTTTGTGTGAGAGGGTGCCCCAGCATGAGCTGAGCCCCTCTGCAGCTTTCGGAATCCCTTCCTTATAGCTGTTCTGTGAAACAGCCATACCATATACTCTTAAGTGCATTATAACCTCACGGTAAATGCTGACTTTGAAATGGCTGCATCTAATCATGTCGTGTTTGGTGTCAAACACTTTGGAATCCTACCCCCCTCCTTCCCCCCGCAAACCTTGGCGGCGGGGGTAGAGGGAGAAGACATGTGCACCTTTACTTTACCCGTAGTAGTTTTAAAGTGTCCCAGCATCACAAAATGGATGCTGCTGCCACAGACACGAGTCTGACCTCCTGCTGCTGGACGAAACTCCGGCAGGGGAGGCCGCCGGCAGGGTTTCCTGTCAAGGGAGGTGTAACCACCCCTCCCCAGACAGGCTTTAGTGAGTTGGGGCAGGGTGGGTGCATTTAGTGAATGCTTTTCATACAGAGCCTGGGGCACACAAGGAAGGTGTCTCTGTGCATTTTCCAGTTCAAACCAGGTGCTGGGGCACGCAGCCCCAGCTCTGGCGCAAAACTGGACAAAGGGGAAGGGGTTCCCTGTCCTGGGAGGTGTAACCACCTCCCCAGACAGGCTTTAGTGTTTTGGGGCAGGGTGGGTGCATTCAGTGAATGCTTTTCAGACAGTGCCTGGGGCACACAAGGTGTCCCTGTGCATTTTCCAGTTCAAACCGGGTGCTGGGGCACTCAGCCCCAGCTCTGGCCCGAAACTGGACAAAGGGGAAGGGGTGTAACCACTCCCTCCCCAGGTCCTCCCTTAGTTGGGACCTTAGAGTTAGTCCATCCCCTAAACTTAGTATAAGTATAGGAACCCAGTCCCTAGGACTTTAGATTAACCTGGACGAAACTTATATCCTGGAACTTCGACATTCTATTTTGACTAGAAGACGGAAGGATCTCCCTTGGGGTCAAGGAGTGACCCCCTATTCAAACAGGCATCAAAGAAGCATCATGCCGGTCTGCATTTTCGAGGCTCCCGCCGGATACTGAAGAATCTGCGACACAGGATACAGACTGCCAGACATCTCTGAGGCCCACACGAGATCACAGCAAAGCTGAGACCCTCAGCCGTCACAAGAGATGTGGGACCGGAACTCCTGGACACCGTGCATATTTGCAAGTGCACCTACTTCCCGAGCTTTCCTGAAGTTGTGCATTGGGCTACTTGTACTCCAAGCCCTGAGCACCATCTGCACCAAAGATTGTGGGTCTGCACTCCACAAATGTTCCGTGGGCCCGCTTTTAGCAATTCTGCTTGAGGTTCCTTCGCGATCCCTGGTCCATCGACTGGTGGGTCCCCACAAAGGCAACTCTTTTGTTTCTTGGGCTTTCCTGGTTGCTTCAGACGTGCCCTGACCCCCTCTAAAGGGTGTGTCCCTCAGACCCTGCAGGTCTGTACCAAAGCCAATCTTTGCATTCTGCGTGGGTTGCTGTTGCCAAGGCTTGTTGGGTCCAATCCAGATACCGACATTGCAGCACTCGACATCCGACGTGGGACAGCTCGAATGCAGCTCCTGGTTGTCATCGACGCCTCCTGGTCCTTGTGACGGAAGAGTCAAGCTTCACCTCCTGCTCCTGAAATCACCTGACATCGGCTGGCATCTTCTTGTTGCCTCCCTGGTCACTTTGGCAAGTGACCCAGACTCTGTCCCTTCTGCTTTAAGGATGTTCAGATCTTCGATCCACCCTTGGATCCTCCTGGACACTGTTCATCTGGTCACCTGCAGCACTTCTTTGCAGCTCTCCATAGGAAACGACGACGAAACCCGACACGAAAAAACACCTATGCACCCGGCTTCCCTGGGTGAGGTAACACGAGTACTTTGGTACTCCCGTGGGTCTTGACTCTCGAACTGTCTAGTACAGAAGGGGTTTGTTCCTAGTCCACTCCTAAGTGTCCTTATTCTTTAAAAAAATCTACACGCATAATTGACTTCTCCTTAGAAGGCAATGATGATTCGTGGCTGTGTTTAGACACTGCACGCATCCCCCGTGGGTCTCCTGCGTCCCTACCTTGGGTGGTTCCTGGTTGCCCCAGCGGTTCTACAGGCCCAAGGCCTTGTCTCTATGTTCACAGCGGTACTTGTATCACTTTCTTAGTATATGGTTTGTGAGGCCCCTAGGGCAAAACGTATACTGTGCTAATTTACTGTGTGCTACTTAAGTTTAACTTGTGTACTTTTACCTCGAGCCTCATAAAGAAATGCATATATTTTATGTATACCTGGTGTGGTTCTCCTTTCATTTTAGCATTCATGAGATTATAGACTGGTAAAACAAGCTGCTTTACATTCCTTCAAGACTTAGCCTGAAGGCTGCTCTCCACAGCTACCACTAGGATAGCTTTCTTTAAAGGTTGTCTTTAAACCTACCATCAATAAGGGTCGTTTGGACTGGTGCAAGGTGCCCACTAGAATAGTGGACAGCATATGCCAGGCCAACTTCTCGCATATATATCTTAATAACTTGCAACGTGAGGGGCCTAGCTTTATGTGTTAATCGTCGTATGGTCTACCAATATTTACGCAGTCATGGGATTTAATTTGCGCCTATACAGGAAACAAACCTCACTGCACAAACGCTCTCCTCGCTCCGCTAGAGATGTAGGGGCACAGTGGTGGGTAGTACATATTCGGGGTACGCCAGAGGCACTTTGATATGGGTGGCACCGGGTATTCCCTTGCAGATAACACATACCTGGGCCGACTCTCAGGGTCGCTATGTAATCTTGGATGGTCTCTGGGAAGGCTTTGCATTGACATTGGTTTTCCTATACGCTCCAAACTCAGGGCAATCCTCGTTTCTGCAGACAATTACACCGTTATTGCTCGGCGATCTCACTGCACCAACATACTGGGGTGGGGATTACAATTGTGTGCACAACCTTGCCTAAGACCGCTCACGACCACAGCTTCCGCATGCGCATTCCATTAGTTCAGCACAACACATGAACGATTGGGCCAATAATGTGCAACTACACAAAGCGTGGCACAGCAAACACCCACCATGCGTGCCTACCCACACTACTCCACGATCCATGACCTCCACACGAGGATAGTTGTGATATACTGTTCGGATAATGCCCTGCCTAGGGTATCCCGTGCAGAGTACTTGACCAGCACGATTTCTGATCACAGCCCCTTGCAGTTGCAGCTTTTGTGGGGCACACATAAAGCTAGGATACCGACCTGACATCTCCCCATTGCTGCAATTAAAGATGGAGTGTTTCGCGCTTCCATAGACTCATACTTCCAGACAAACGCAGGGTCTGCCTCAAATGTGGGATTAGAGTGGGATGCATTTAAATCTGTTCTCTGTGGCAAGCCATTAAAACTGTTTACAGTTCCCGCATGACACTCGAGAAAGAACTTCAAAAATATGAGACTGAGGTGCAGTGATGTGAACGGCTCTCCCCTACAGACCCACATATCATACCCTCACTGTCTAAGGCTCGTCTAGTATATAAAGAGACATTAGACAGCCTTTGCGTGTTAGACTATAAACAATATCTGACCAGGCGACACACTGAAGAGGACAAAGTGGTCAAAATGCTGGCATGGTCATTAAAAACCGACAATTCATAATCCCCATCACGGCGATATACACCGCTGATGACCGCTTAGTAAACACTCAGGAAGTGATTAACGATTCCTTCTACAGTAATTATACTTTGCTATACCAAGCTCTTGACATTGATGACCCCTCACTCATTCTGCAATTTTTATCCCACGCCCATCTCCTGCAGGTTACACAAACTCAATATGCACTGCTCGAAGACCCTATCTCCGCAGATGAGATCTCGGAATCCATCAAATAGTTGACCACTGGCAGGGTTGCGGCGGTAGACGGATGGCCATCGGAATTCTACTCCACTTATGCCGAAACTGCTCATTCCCCGGCTAGCCATCATGTACGAGGAGTTATTGAAAAGGGGGACCTCCCGGCCTCCCTACACGAGGCGGTATCGATCATGCTACCCAAACAGGGCAGAGACCCACTCCAAATGGGCTCCTACCACCCCTTGTCCCTACTAAATTCAGATAATAACATTTTAGGAAGGATATTAGCCAATAGGCTGCTTGATATAGTGCAGATATTTATGCACGAGGACCAGAACGGATTTATTCCAGGTTGAAATACTGGTCTGAACCTGCGTCACCTCTTTAAATTGTTAGAATGGGCCCGGTCAGAAAACGAAACACCTTGGATAGCTGCTTTAGATATTGAAAATGCGTTTGAGCTTTGCGCAGTGGCAGTATTGTAGCCAATGAAGTTTAACCGAGGCGCGATTATTGCTTATTGAAAAAAAAAAAAAAAAAAAAGAAAATGCGTTTGAAACCTTGGGATGGCAATACTTACTAACAGTACTGTCTAGCTTTGGTATAGGCCCTAATTTTTCGAGCTGGGTAAAAATACTACACACAAAGTCAAAGGCCAGGGTAAAGACTGGCCGAATCATTTCCCCGTCGTTTGTTATAGAACTGGGGACACAACAGGATGTCCTTTATCACCCATTCTATTTGCGCTGGCTATGGAGCCCCTGGTATGCAAACAGCGACATAGGGCATTACACTGCGTCATACAAGTGTATAGTCAGTGGTACAAAGTTTCTCTTTACGCAGATGAGGCATTTATTTATCTGCGTGGCCAGATTGCAGCTTTGCAGAAATTAATGGGGTTGTTGGACGAACATACCCGTGTTTCGGGCCTATGGGTTCACTGGCCCATGTTGGCAATTTTCCCGATGCAGCCGCTCTCAGAGGGTCAGAGACATACTTTACCCTGTACACCGTTGAAATGGGCCTTTGACACCTTCAGGTATCTGGGCGTCTTCCCTCCCAGGTAGATGTCCTAGTTGGTAATTTGGGAAGGGTGATTGCTAGGGCCTGTGCAGCCCTCGCCATTTCCAAACTGCTCCTACTTCAACTCCTATACTTCTTCTCGACACTCCCTTTCAGACTACCACTCAGGCTTTTCAAAGACTTAGAATCGTTCCTTGTTTCCCTGATATCGGGGGCTTGAGACCTTGAGTGGCACTCCATAAGTTGTACCCCCCCCACCCCCCTGTCTGAAGGGGGCCTGGCAGCGCCGAACTACGAACCCTACTAAGCTGTCGCACAGCTACGGTGGCCTATGAAGTGGCTCGCGAACAGTGAACTGACTGAACTGCCCCCCTTGGTGGTGACACTACGACAGCCAGCCATGATATCATGGCTATCAAGCTATGCCATCGCGCTACAGAAAAAGCAAGGCAATTTACTAATTTACTAATGCTGTCAGCAAGACGCTGCTGGCTAAAATACATGCTGCCTAATGGCCAATCCATGCCATACGCCCCTAACATACCGCTTGAGGTGCTTCCCGGAACTTACATCTGTCACAATCGCCCGGAACTCGAAGCCTGGAGGACAGTGGGTCTGGACATTTGGGGAGACCTGTTTGCAGACTCGCAATTTCAGGACTTTGCGAGTTTGATGGATAATTATGGGATACCACCGGGGATATTCCTGCTCCATACCACACTGTTACAGCATTTCTTCCATTTATGGGGCAACACTCGCAACGAGCCAACCACGTATCAGCCTCTGCAAACTCTTCACACACAGACCGGGTAAGCGTGCAATCACTGCGATTTACAACTCTCTTAGACCTGACCCGACACCCCTGTTGGCCCCACTGTGTGAGGACTGTGGCACGACACTGACAGTTAACATCACTGATAAACAATGGATGCAATGCATACATCACCCTAAGGTTTTAATCAACGAATGCCAAGTTGAAGTACACACAGTTCAGTTATCTCCACCACACATCCTTAACACCGCACAGGCTGATATCTGCCACATATTCCTGGCCTCAGAAGCAATGTTCCTCCACATGGTCTGGACGTGCCCTTGCCTCAGGACATTCTGGGACTAGGTAGCTGGGACATTGACGGAGGCAGTGGTAACCCCGATAACACCCTGGAGTCCGCATTTTCTGCTTGGGATAACTAAGCGCAACACACCACGTAAGAATCCCATCAACTTTTGGACCTGGCACTGGGGCAGGCAAAGCATAGAATAGCCATGTCTTGAAAGTCGCACGTGAGCCTCAACATCCAATCATTGCTCCAGGATCTCCATAGAGCAGGAGACACATTTATCCAACGCACCGGTGAATGGCAAGAGTACTGCCATTGAAACTAAGCTGCACACAATAAATTCAGCTGTAACATAGAGCACATCCTCACCCTGCACTTTTAATATAAAACCTTAATCCCAAATATGAGGCAATTGAGTTCGGAAAACCCTGAACAGACTCCAGTTCAACCAATGTGTATAGAATGTTTAGTGCTTGTGGAATACATTGCTAATACTTGTTTAAGAATATTGTTTTAAGTTACTGTGTGGCACTCCACCACAGCTGCTCCTGTAACCGGTGCTTTAATACCAAGCATAGTATGTTGGACAAAGTTTACTTGTATAACTTGCTGAAAATCAATAAAGATCATTTAAAAAAAAAATATATATATATATTGGGTGGGGGGCATAAATAATGGGAGGATGAAGTTTGGGAAATAGTTCCTAAATTATAATGGGAGCAGCAGACAAAGTAGGAGAAAATAACAGACGCCATATTTCGATGTTAGATTGAGGTGGTGCTTAGTGATGTTGAGATGGTGCTACTGTGGTGGTGAGGTGATGCGTAGGTGTTGCTGAATGATACCGAGGTGGTACTGAGTGATGTTGAGGTGATGCAGAGTTATTCTGAGGTGAAGATGTGCTGGTGCTCAGCTGTTGCTTAGGTGGTGCTGAGTTTGTGCCGAGTTGATGCTGCGCTGATGTTGAGATGGTACTGCACTGATGCTGAAGTGGTGCTGTGTCAGTGCTGAATTGCTGCTGAGGTTGGGATGCGCTGGTGCTGATGTAATGTAATGTAATGTGTATACTTGTAAAGCGCACTGTTGCCAGCCGGCATCCTGGCGCTGTATACCGCTGGGGAACCCGTCCTGGCTTTCCCTGTGGGATGGTCCCTGCTGGGAATCCCCAAGGTGGAGCCAGTCATCCCCGGCGTTGAGGGGGCCGTTGTGGAGATTAGGCAAGCTAATGCCCAGAGAGTGGGGTTGCACTGGTGCTGAAGTGGGGCTGCATTGCTGTTGGTGCAGTGATGCGCAGGTGGTGCTGTTTTGATGGTGCTGTGCTGAAGTTAAGTTAGTACTGCATTGATACTGAGTTGGTTTTGAACTGGTCGTGGTTTACTGATGAGGAGGTGGCGTTCTGCTGATGCTGAGATGGTGCTGTGTTGGTGCTGAGATGATGCTGAGGTTGTGCCCAGATGGTGCTCTGCTGATGCTGAGGTGGTGCTCTGCTGATGCTGAGGTGGTGCTCTGCTGATGCTGAGGTGGTGCTCTGCTGATGCTGAGGTGGTGCTCTGCTGATGCTAAGGTGGGGCTCTGCTGATGCTGAAGTGGTGCTGAGTGATAGTTTGGTGGTGCTGAGGTGGTGGTGTGTTTGTACGAATGTTGTGCCTAGCGACACTGAGGTGGCAGTGAGGTGGCGCTGTGCTGGTTCTTAGGTGGGTGTAAGGCCGGAGGAACGTGGGGTTGGCAAAGATACAGCAACTCCATGTAAAGCCGTTACCCCAGAGGGGAGCTGTTTGTGTTTGTAGAGACACTGCGGATGCTTCGCATGGTTGACGGGGCTCAAAAGGGTATGAAATGCAGCCCTACCGGATGATGAAAGAGTGAAACATTGCCAGCAAACCGAGAGAGAGGATCAAGCCCCCATCATGGCCCTGGATGGCCGGGTCTGGTGGCTTAGTGGACTAATACATCCACTGTATGGTCCTGTATTCCACCTCTTGGTCACAGGCTCAAATCCCGGTGGCCCACTCAGCCTTCCATCCACCTGGGGTCGATAAAATGAATACCATTGAGTTGGGTAACAAGACACAACTGTTATTCCGTGCTAAGATACCCTTTTTGGGTGAACGTGTGCTTTACAAATACATGTTATGTTATGCTGGCATTAAACTCTTAAGAAGAGGCATGTATGTCCCCGCCGTGGGGGGGAAGTCATTCCAATCCTATGAATTTTAAGAAGCCGCAGTGCCTGTAATGACGGCCGAAGCACCCGTTCTAACCGTAGCAGGCAGGTGAACTCCAGCTGCTGACGCCCTGTGCCAAACTGAACCAAAAAAATAATGCACCAACAAACACATACATTAACACCAGACTTATGCACACATCTAAACAAAGATTACTATATTTATAATAACATTTAGGAAATAATATTGCATCAGTAAAAGCTGTAATAATGTGATTTTGGGGAAATCACTTAATCTCCCTGTTCCTACCAAAAAATGAATGTGTCCTTTTGTAATGTAACTGGTGCTTGTGAAGAGCGCTCGAATACCTTCGGGTCGAGTTCGAGCTAAATGAAACATACCAAAAAACAAATCTATAATGAGAACCCGAAAGGATTGTTCGAGTAAACTGTCCAACATTTAATTTGAAAAATATTTTGTGCACTCTATCCAAGTTGAGGAAAATATAGTGATGAAGGGCCTCACTCATCAGACACCAAGTGCTGACTGTAGGCAGCCTAGAGGTCAGAAGTCCTCGAGTTCTGAGAGTATTCATGCTTGCTGAAGAGACAGTTTAGGCTTTGAGTTCACAGCTCAGAGACTGGCAACGGCAGGAAAAGATGTGGTGTGACCTATACAAACTATCTACTAGTGAGAGAATGACCGGCCTGGTACTCAAATAGACTAAGGAGGCTGGACTCTGGGTGAGGGCGGGTTTGAAGGGTAAGGGGCTGAGTGGAGAGGGTATGTCTGTCAAGTGCCTCCAACCAGTAAGTCCTAATTCATTAGCCAACAGCGATGAGCACGCTGGTATTTGTTATTCAAAATCTCCATTTACAAAATATGCCCATTTAGGTCACATGTTGCTTAGTGCTGTTGAGTGAAAAATCAGGGCTAGCTAAAGGTCACCCTAATCACGTAGCGCCACTAGACAGTTAAGTGTGTTGAGTAAGGAAACAATAGTACACACTAAACTAAACTAAAGACTAGCAAGTAAAGGAATGCTGATTCAGCCCAGTTAGTGCACAGGAAGGATAAGGTGATAAGTCTCAGGTAATGCAGCGATCATTTGTAAAAAAAACACATTGTAATATCAGGAGCCTGGCACGGAGTCCTGCGTGTTATCTGCCACTTTTTATGTGCTATGCATGCACGGTTCCGTGCTCTCTTGTTAGGGGATATACCCTCAACCCAGGCTCTAATTCCAGGGCACAAGTCCTAAATAAAGAAGTGGGGGGATGCTCACAGACAGGAAGTGACGGAACGACCGGAAGTGACGTCACGAAAGGCAAAAGCCTAGAAGTGGGGGGACGCTCAAATACGTGAAGTGACGGCACGACCGGAAGTGACGTCACGAAAAGGAAAAAAAACTTAAAATAGGTATGTGTTTAATAGTTGGTGTAGCGCTTTTGCGCAGGGGGGGACGGCGTCCATCCATTGGTTGTAGATCTCGGCGTCTATTGGGTACCCTGGCAACGGCGAACCTGGTAGGTGAAAGGGCGTGGTGACCGGCGTGGTGTCCTGCGGCAGTCCGAGAAACTTCCGATTTCAGCCATCCACCCGCGCACTCTTATTTTGTAAGGGTGGACGCGGTTTTGATTGAAAATGGTGGACGGCGTTTTGATTGAGAAGGGTGGACGGCGTCCACCCTGGAAAAACCTCGAAAATAAGTGGGGGGATGCAGTCCACCCGCGTGGTACCCCGACTCGTGCCCTGTCTAATTCTGATCTTCTCGAGTTTCACCACCTTGCCTAGCCTGTGCACAGACAGACATGCTGTGTACTGTAGACAAAGAGGACGGACAAGCGTCTGACTCTTAATACAGACAGTGCCATCTTGGAATGTGTTTACCTTTCGCTTTCCCCTTCGGAGCAACAGTGAAAGAAATATCACGCTGCCAAGAAAGTACCTCCTGAATAAGGCGTGTTTATTTATATGACTATCTTTAGCACATCAGTAAAATACATTAAGTAAAAAAGTTAATTACACCTGATGAAGTTAAACCAGTTGAATGCAAGGTGTTTGAAAGTATATACAGCAACATGATCAAATTACAGTCCTTTAGTGGCCTTGAAAAAGTCTTACCACTGGTTCAATTCCTACAACTTCTTGTAATTTTAACAGCGCACAAGGCGCTATCATGGTCGGTTCCTTTTTTATTTCCAGAGCTGGTGGGAATTTCATGCTGTACATCCTTGTCCTAATAACATATAAACTAAAGTGCTGACTTGCCTTTGACAATGTTTCCGGAGTTGTGTCATGCAGCTTCACAAAACAGATTTAACATACAGGCATCGAAAAATAAACAAAATGTTACTAGACCTGCAGGTCTAGTGATTTAAATAATCTACTCAACCTATTTGTAATTCTCTTGACCCATAAACTGGTTTCAAATGATGTGATCGTGGGCAAATATTTAAATTCATTGAGCCGCCATTTTCTTCATTATCACATATGAGAGCACTCAAATGTGTGAGTTCAGCATGTCTGCTGTACAAAAACTCTTTTTGTTTTTCTCCATTTTAAAACAAATCTAGCCACATAGAGGAAACACATGACCCCTGATTTGCCTCTTAGTTCGTTAGCAGCATTGTTATCTATCACTTTTAATAAATTCAAAACTAAAGCATGAAGTGGTAGCACACTTTCTTATGTATTCAGCAGATTTTACATTGAAATGGCCACAAAGTTTCCCATTGACATGCGGCTTTACTGAGAAAACTATATAGTGTACAAACAAGAATGTTTGGAAATAGAGTTTCTGCAAATATGTGTCATTTGCACATCACCAAGTAAAGTGTTCTGGTTTGTTCTACTACTAATTTATTCTTTGTTTGCATCACACTTCTTAATTACAAAAAACTGTGCTTTTATAATTCCTGATCTATTTTTAAATAATGGCTATATTAATCAACAGTCTATTTATTTAAATGTTATGTGCAGAGGAAAATAACTGACATCTTCAGACAGCTCACTTGACAAAACCTCTAACTCTAGTAAGATAGAGAAAAATAAACCTCATTTTCCATGCAGCAATAAGTTAAATGACAAACTGAGATTTGACCTCTTTCCTTGAACAGACAGCAAATGTGTCAAGATAAAAACAAGATAATAGCATCTTTATTGTTCATTCACTTTCTGAATGTACAGAAACACCTGTTCCTTTCCAGACTAAGTTTACTCACCAGATGTGACTAGTAGGCGCTAAAAATAGCTTAACCTGATAAAATTTTACTCGCAATTGCGAGTGGGTGAGTAGAGTTTTCAAGACCTGACATAATTCACTTTCCTCTGCAGCAATCTGAATTTGAACAGGGAATGGGTTTTGTGTCTGCTGCTTTCCTTTGTGGCTTTGGATTACTGCCTTTCTACTATTTGCATAAGAATTTCTGCAAAAGACTCAGTACATACTCCAAACAAGTCTTAAACAATCCCCAGATGGGGTATGGCAAATAAAGCGGCGGCGCACCTTTCTTTTTTGAATGTGGTGCTCAAAGTAACCAAAACACAAACTCAGCTCTCAAAGTAAATAAAATGAGAGAGAGCTGTGGCCGTAAACACAGATCGAGCATGGCAAATGAAGTTACCGCAAACCTTTCATCAAGCTGACGCACCAAGTAAACAAAACATGAACATTTAACACGAACTGAGACAAGCCCCAAAAAAAGGGTTCTCAAAGTATCCTAAAAAAACTGAAGAGTAAGAGCACATGTAACAGGGGCAGTCCTCATGGAGGGATAAAGAAGACCAAAAGGAGGGACTTCTAAGCTTATTCACCAGACTAAAGCTGGCATTTACAAACAACAGTAAGAGGAAACAATGAAAAAGATGGCAGTGCTTGAAGCCCATATTGTAGATACAGCATGTCTCGAAGAGACAGCATGCATGTGCTGCCTAGGAGAGACCTAAAAAGGTGCTTGCTTTCCACACAGCTGTAATCATTTTATCTATCCAGCTGCCTGTGATTGAACGTTTGAGGTCACACATGATATTGTAATGCTATTAAAGTGTCTTGGATAGCTAGATTATTTATGGTGCTTTTCTTTGGCAGCAGCACATGTGGAAGGAAGGCAAGAGGACACAATTTACACCTCCCTGGCCCTTCAGGTGGCAGTGTCTAGGACTTGCATACTCCGCTCTACTCCCCAAACTTTCTTCTGGCTGGCCTACCCAATGGCTGGGGGAACTGCGGGTCTGGACTGACCGTCCGCTTCTCGAGGTGGGTGACCACTTCACGGAGGACCAACTCCTTCCCTTCGACCAACTGACTGAGGAGAGCGGCCTCCCCCTGGGGCAATGTCTTCTCCACAGACAACTCATTCTCACTTGTCATATCCTCTGGGATCTCTCTGGGGTGGGGGGAGATCCCACGACATACCCGGTACTTCAGACCACTTGACCATGGGACCTGGCGGCCACCTTAACACCTGGTTGTACAAAGCCATACAAGAGCGTACGGTCACCCCTCCCACCATACTCCAACATAAATAGGAGGATGAGTTTGGGGGGGGGTACTTCACGACAAAGAAGGGAAACAAGCACTCAAATTCTAAAGGAAGGTCTCTTGCAACTCATGGATCGAGAACATTCAGTTCTTCATATTAAACAGGGCCTACCTAACCCCTGCCCAGCTGCAATATCACTTCACAGACTCGCAATTTGCATGTCCCCACTGCCACGCCTCAGATGCAACACAGATGCACATGCTGTGGTTGTGCCCTGCTCTCCAAAACTACTGCCAAGTCAATAATGTCACGCTGCAAGAGGTCACGTAAATCCGAGATATATATATACTTTGTAAACATGCCCTCTAGGCATATTCAGACACTAGAAACAGCATAAAGTGTGGACACACTTTGCAACCCTAGCCCAGTCACACGCCAAAGGCACAATCACACTCTATTGGCGCCCACCTGCGCCCCCACCCCTCCAAGAAGCATGAAGAGGGGCGATATGCAAGTTGACACGAAGAGGTACTTTGGATACGCCCGTGGCCCAAATCTCCTCATTGGGCTACCCTATTCATGCTCTTCCGCCAAGTGAAATGGCAACTATGACCTGCCTGTAGGAGAGTAAGGTCTGCTTGCTATGGTTACCCCCACCTTTTCCTGTGATTTTCTGTTTTTTTTACTTTAGTGTGGCTGTGGGACTGCTAATCAGACCCACAGTCCAGCTGTTCTCTCTCTAAATTGATACCATGTACTTTAGGTACATACCTGATTGGGTATTGGGTCACCTTTGTGAGCCCCTGTATAGTGTACCATAGGTACCCAGGGCATAGGTGCATCCAAGGCCTACCAGGGGCTGCAGCATGTATTATGCCACCCCTGGCTGGGCATCCAAACTGACACCACAGGCTGATCACTCAGCTTGGGTAAGGTGGTGTAATCACCCCTTACTTAGATATAGAATACCTATATCTACCCATATATATAGACACATATGCACCTATAAGTCCCTCCTATGGTAGGCCTCGACAATCCTGGAGGCAGAGTGCTTGGTTTTATGTGAGAGGGTGCCCTAGCATGAGCTGAGCCCCCCTGCAGCTTTCGGAACCCTCTCCTTATAGCTGTTCTATGATATAGCCATACCATATACTCTTAAGTGCATTATAATCCTCGTGGTTAATGCTAACTTTGGTTTGGCTTTATCAAAACATGTGTAAGGTGTCAAACACTTTGGAATACTACCACCCCAGTATGTTACTGCTTTACCCGGTTAAAGTTAAACTGAGCCCCAGCATCACAAAATGGATGCTGCTGCCACAGACACAAGGCTGACCTCCTGCTGCTGGACGAAACTCCGCAGGGAAGGCCTGGACAATCGGTTTCCTGTCCAGGGAAGTGCCAGCACCTCCTCTGACAGGCAGATGTGTATTGGGACAGGGAGGGCTGCATCAGCAGATGCTTTTTGAGACACTGCCTGGAGCACACAAGGTGCTCCATGCATAGCCCGGTTCAAACCAGTTGCTGGGACACTCCAGCCCCGCTCTGGCGCGAAACTGTACAAAGGGAAAGGGGTGTAACCACCCCCTTCCCAGGTCCACCCATAGGAGGGACCTAGGCAGGTAATCCAACCCCTTAGCTTAGTATAAGTATAGGAGCTGTGTCCCCAGGACTTTAGATTATCCTGGAATGAAACTCTGATACAGAACTCTTGGACCTTCGACGTTCTATTTCGACTAGAAGACTGAAGACATCTCCCTTGTGGTCAAGGAGTGACTACCCTGTGCAAACAGGCCCCATCAGTAACTTGCCGGTCTGCTTTGTCGACGCTCCCGCCGGAATCTGAAGACTCAGTGACAAAGGAACTGGACTTCCAGACTTCTCTGACTCCGACCCACATCCACAGCAAAGCTGAGACCCGTGGCGAACACGAGAGACATGGGACCGGACACCCTGGACTTCCTGCATTTTGCTAACAGTCGACTACCGAGGTACCCTCGCAGTTGTGCATTGGGGTACGAGAAGCCCCAGACCCGAGCGCCATTTTCACCGAAGCTCAGCCCTCCACACTCCATGAGTGCCGCGTGGGGCCCGCTCTTGCATTTCAGCTCAACGCGTCTTCTCGGTTGCTAGCCCGTTGGCTAGTGAGCCCCCTGAAGACAAACCTTTGAAACCAAACTGCTTTCCTGGTTGCTCCAGGCTTGCTCCAGCTTCCCTGCAAAGGAGAAGCTCCTCAGACCTTGCTGGTCTGACCCGAAGCCCATCTTCACTTCCTGCGTGGATTGTGTTTTCCAAGGATTGTTTGGTCCAGTCCTGATACCGACACCGCAGTCAACTAGTTCCTTCGTGGGACAGCTTGAATACAGCTCCTAGTCATCGTCGACACCTCCTGGTCCTCGTGGCTGCAGAGACAAGCTTCACCTCTTCACCTGAGATCATTGCAACATCGCCTGGTTCCTTCCTGGTTCTTTCCTGGTCACTGACTAGTGACCCAGACTCTGTCCCCTCTGTTTTCAGGTTCTTCACATCCTCGATCCACCCTTGGATCCACCCGGACACTCTTCCTCTGGTTGCCTGCAGCACTTCTTTGCAGATCTCCATTGAAAGCATCGACGAAACCCGACACCAAAAGGCACCTATGCACCCGGCTCCCCTGGGTGAGGTAACACGAGTACTCCGATGCTCCCGTGGGTCTTGACTCTCAAAGTGTCTTAGTGTAAAGGGGTTTTGTCGTAGTCCATCCGGAAGTGTCCTTAAACTGTAACTTTGTAACTTCTTCGTTCTCCATTACAAGTCAATGGTAACTCGTGACTGTGTTTAGACACTGCACGCGTCTCCCGTGGGCCTCCTACTTCCTAACCTGTGGTTGTTTAGTGTAGCCCCAGCGATTACCTAGGCCCTGGGCCTACTCACTGTTTCTGTCGTGGTTCCTATACCACTTCTTTAGTATATGGTTTGTGAGGTCCCTAGGGCATAACTGTATTTTTGCAACTTATCGTATGCTAATTGAGTAACTGTGATGTACTTTTACCTCTGACCTCATAAAGAGTGCAGAGGGGTTGTGTTAGAAATAAATACATATATATTTGATATATACCTTGTGTGGTGTCCTTTCATTTGGTATTCAAGGGAATATAATTGGTAAAACAGCTTGCTTCACATGCTCTCTGAAGTCTTAGCCAAAACCTGCTGGTCCATGCTACCACTAGGATAGCTTGTCTATAAGGTTGACTTTACAACCACAATCAATAAGGGTCGATTAGACTGGTGCAAGGTGCCCACTAGAGTAGTGGCAGGGCCGGCTCTAGGCATGTGCAAGCTGTGCACCAGCACAGGGCCACCAAATCCCAGGGGCCACCACGCCAATATATATCCTTAATATATTAATCTTCTGAGGACGGATACAGATTTGCGTGGTGGCCCCTGGCAGGGATTTGGCGGCCTCCGGCTCTGTTCCACTTCTAAACACCCTGACCCCCTCCCCTCTTTACTGGCCTGCGCGCTCCGCCCCGCCCGGACCCCCTCTTCCGGGCCCCCTACCTACGCTCCTTGCCCTGGGCCACCATGAGCCTAGAGCCGGCCCTGATAGTGGACATCATATGCTAGACTAACTTCTCACACTGCCCTCATGAAGATACCAGTCTCCCTGCACGCTAGTGTATGCCCCCCACCCTGAGACAGAAATTTCCCAACATAGCACCTACCATCCCTCACCTCTAAACACTCTTATAGGCACCTTTCCCACCGCAGTGCCAATCCATGCTTTCTGTGCACCTGGAACCATTGATCATGTAGCCAACACCACATCCTGACATAATATCAGGTCGCTTCCCGCACACTCTCCAACAGTTCACTCCTCGTTTCAAATCAACGACAGACCATGGGGTGCAAGCGCCCAATCACAGGGTAGCACCTCACGTTTGAGAGCACCCCAACTCACAACCTTGTATGTTATTCGCATACATCTGTATGTTGACATTTCTTTGTTATTCTGCACTGCTTTACAATGATCTGTACCATGTACTATATTGTTATTTTTGAAACCCAATCAAAAGAATTTTCAAAAAAGGTGATAGGAAGGTTTGTTCTTAACCTACAAGAATGTTTGTCTGGCTAGAAAGTCCAACTGTCACCTGACCTTTTAACCTAGACCAATATTATTGTACAGTTCTTTGCTTCCATACACATACATTTCCATTCCAATGCTATTTTCTTGGAATGCTTCACATTACCTCTCAACATTTCTGTAAAGCCATACCTTTTGGCATTGCAAATGGTTGTTTCTCTTTTGTTTGAACATTGTAGTAAATACAATCTTCACTGTTCCTCTCTGGCTAGACAATACTACAATACTAATGACATCATAGAATGCCAGGATGTCCCTCTAGCTGATTGTACCTCTCTATTCCCTGTTGTGGCAGTTGGTCACCTGAGGCTGAGCTAACAACAGCGAGTTCCTGGTGGGGTTTCCTATCTACTTACATTATAAAGTAACCTATCTGTCTAACCTGGAAGGAACCTGAATAAAGGATCTTAACTACTAAGTGGACTCTGCACCATTCATTTACCACAGTTTGGCGACGATTTTAACTGGATGAACTGCGCGTGAACTAAGGAGAAAAGTCAACAAAAGAAACTAAAGAAAGGAACTAAGGACTTTATGAAAATCACATCTACACAAAAGGTAACGCCCAGCTGACCCCACCAGTGTCCTGTACCACCTGGACAGCCTGCACCCTGGGCGCATGTCATTACCTTAAATCTTGTTTGAGTCTAGTCTAGTCTTCAGCCTACAACCTGAGCCTTTGTTCTGTTATGCCTGCTGTCTCCTTGCTTATGTCAGCTGGAAGTCTTCCAGCACTACTCCTCCTTGAAGCCTGTGGTATGCTTTATTGCGTCTAGCCTTCGCCTTCGTACACTGAGGGAAGAGCCAAGCGTAGACAGGAACTGGCAATATATGTATGACGCTCAATTGGCTGCATCAGAGACTAGTACTGAAGTTACATCTAAATAATTTTAAACATTGAAAGCTTTCGCCAGCGCGTAGATACAGCGCCGCTTCAACTCGAGCCTATGTATCTCTCATTGTCCGGACATCTGCACCTTTGAGGAATGTGCCTGATATCGTGTGCAGCGCGTCAACAGATACACAAGACTGGGGGCAGATTCTGCTCGTTGAGCGCTGAATGTGGGTAAACCTGGACGACTTCAGCGTCGGTCTCCCAAAATTTGCCTTAACTTGCTCCTTCACTCACCGTCCTGAATCCTGATGTCCGTTGGGTGACGGTTGAACTGCTGCGATCTTCTCTTCTTTCTGTCGAGTGTCCATATGATGACGTGCTTAGTATGCTTCGGAGAGTTAGCGAAGCAAGGTTCTCCGCTCCTATGACGCTTGTGACGTCTTTCAATAGAGACACGTTAAGCCTGATCATCACGTCACATGCGCCGCTACAGTCGACGTGACGGCCATTTTGCCTTCAAAATGATTACTATGACAACAACTTGTAGACTTCACGGTTACCGTACAGCACTGTTGCGCTCAAGAGTCATGTTTATCCAATTCTATTGTTAGCAGCAACCGAAAAGAATAAAGACCTGAAGACGACTATGTACGCGGGTATCTTTCTTAGAATTGGACTTGCATTTCAACGCTTCGTGCTGAAATTAAAATCGAAGTGTGTGTGGAGTTCTACATATCTTGCGTTGTCATCAGTCATGTCATCCAATAGACGGCAATTTACTTTGTTGGTGTGGCAATTCTCAGCGTTGAATATGGACACGAATTCTGCCAACACACCAACTCACAAGCCTTCTTCTGGGACACAGCAAGTTGACTTTTTGTATGTTCTGTTTAATTTTTGGTCTGAGTGTTGGGATCCCGGGTGAGAAGTCGCTCACCAGAGATAATATTATTACTTATTCATGTATTAGTGATACAGTTATTTCATGAATGCATTTAAGTTAACACTGTTTTTTTTTTCAGGAATGTAGTGTGCTTATATGAAAAATATGAGTTAATGTCTTTAGGTAGTGAATACTATGAAATGTCCGTATTCTACGTTAGGAATGTAGTTTGGTGTTTTTGAGTAGTCAATACTCATCCATGTTATCTGTAATAATACCCTGAGGTATTTTTCATGCGAGTAGTCCATGCTCAAATTATAGTACATGTTCATCCGTGAACTCAGGGTTAGTATCCTGAATTGTACCTCACATAAGGGTGGTGTTTTGATGTGGGTAGTCCATACCATGTACATGCTGTAACCTCTCATAAGGACGTTGGTGTCTGTGGTAGTCCATGCCATGGTAGGTTGTTCGGGGATGTTAATGAGTAGTCAACACCCATAGTATGTTCCATAGATATTTATGGCTAGTCCATTCCCTTTTTCCCAGAGATATTTAGTCTGCTCTGCGGTGTACCCTTTTTTAGGGGAGGTTTTGTGGTCTTTTTGGGTAGTCAACGCCCATAGTATGATTTATGAGTATTATAAGCTACTCCATACTTTTGTTCCCAGAGATGTTCAGTCTGCTCTGCGGTGTACCCTTTTTAGGGGAAACTTTGTTTTTTTTGGGTAGTCAATGCCCATGCTGTCTGGCAGATTACCCTTCCCAGGAGAGGTTCAAAGTCTCCTGTTATTGAAGAAGATTGTGTGTACACTAAGTTTTACCTGAGTCTACCTTCTTGTGGCTACTGGCCAGGGCTTCATTTAGGAAAGATTCGAGTTAAATTCTTATCATACTTCAAGTGTTGACATTTCTTCATAAAGGGTTGTCTTGAAGGTAGTTTTAGTTTGTTTCACTCTTTTGTTAAGGAGAGGGGATGTGGTATATTATGTCAAAATTCTGATGTCATAATGCTGAATCTTTGTTCTTTTCTCAAATAATAATACCTCATGTTAAAGTCATCTTTTATTGTATACTACTACTTTTAGTTATTCTAAAATGTGTACTTCCATGATGTTTGAGACATATGAGGTATTATTGCTGACTATTCCTTTGTTTTGATATTACTCCATAAAGAGAGAGGATGTGTAGTAAATACAATCTTCACTGTTCCTCTCTGGCTAGACAATACTACAATACTAATGACATCATAGAATGCCAGGATGTCCCTCTAGCTGATTGTACCTCTCTATTCCCTGTTGTGGCAGTTGGTCACCTGAGGCTGAGCTAACAACAGCGAGTTCCTGGTGGGGTTTCCTATCTACTTACATTATAAAGTAACCTATCTGTCTAACCTGGAAGGAACCTGAATAAAGGATCTTAACTACTAAGTGGACTCTGCACCATTCATTTACCACAAACATCCCACTAATGAGTGCAGTTTGTATGGAAATGTAGACTGTATGCCCATGGATTTTTGGATGTATTTTACATCTAAATATAGAATATAACTCTCTTTGGATTTCCCGCACACAATTGATCAACCGGCACCCAGTCTGTTTGCCATTTCACTGGCTTCACGTTTTACTGAAGGCCTTTGTGAGACAAAAAAATCTTGATATCAGAAAAGCAGAATAATATTCTTTCTTAAGTCTCTGCCAAAGCACATCATTTATTTCTCAAACTCTCCCTATATAACCCTATCTTGATAAGGGTAATAGGGAATTCCAAACTGCTACGTTTATTTCAGAGTACAAAGAATGTTTTATGGAGGGTTCTAACGATCGTTATACATTTCTCATGTTCACTACTATACTATTTTTTAAATTCAGATTATCTTGCCTGAATATGCAGTTTGTTTTCTTCCACGTTCTACTCCTGCATCGTTAGGCCTGTGTCTGCGTTATATCCAAACTTTTGTAGAGACGAAGCCGCTGCCAATTTAAAGTATATAACGTTACTGGGTATTTGTATATGTTTGACCCATTCAGCCTTAGGGTGATCTTCCACGAAATATTTTGCCTTCACTCTCATATTTTCTGATGCTGATTTTGCTGCCCTTAGGACTCTGTGTATTTTGCCATTGCCGACCAGTGCTGAAGTACTTGTACATAACGTCCCTAAAAGGTGGTACATTTGGCTTACAACTGATTGGCATATTTACTTTACTAATGAATACCTAGTAACGTAATATACCATATACCCAGGGCTAGTAAATTAAAGGCTACTAGTAGGTCTACAGCACATATTGTTCCATCCACTCGTGGGAGAGGTGTGGCGCCGCGGCCAGGGCGACTGACGCTGGAATCTGGGGACCACAGTTCGATCCCCGGCTCCGGCGGCAGGTTAGCCCAGCACCATGTGACTCTGGGCAATAGCTCGCTTAATCTTCCCGACGGCCCCCAGCACCTAGAGACCCTTACGGGTGATTGTGCGCTTTACAAATGTGGACTTTACTTTACTTTACTTAAGTAACCCTTTAAAAAATGCCCCAGGTCTGCCGTTGAAACCTGTATGCAGTTTTAAACTGCCAATTAGACTTGGCAAAAATAACCCTTTTGCCAAGCCTGAAAAGATTGGACATGTACTTTTAAGTTTTTGTGTCATGGTAGTGAGAAACTTGTTTTACACTACTGCGAGGCATAACGTTCTCATAAGATCACAATGGGTTGACTTATTACATTTAATAAGTGATAACTTTTGATTGGGAGCCAGTAGCAAATTTATGTGGAGAAGTGTGGCTCAATGGTTAGAGCGGCAGACCCTGATGCAGAGGTCTAGCCCGGGACCAGGGTTCAATTCCCCGCCTCGGCGGGTCTTGGGCTCAAAATTCCACAGACCTGATAATTCTCGCCTCGGTGCCTATACCAATCATGGAGTCCCACTCTGCAACTCTGGCCAATAGCTTGCTTAATCTCCACAACGGCCCCCACAACGCTAAGGATGCCTGGCCTCCACCTTGGGGGTCCCCAGGAGTGGACACCTCACAGGGAAAGCCAGGATGGGTTCCACAGCGGTATTCGTACAAACGCCTTGAGACCCTTGCGGGTGAGTAGTGCGCTATACAAGTATCAATTTATGTTGGGTGTCTGCCAAATTGTAATTTAAAATCCTCTCTAATGGTAAAGTCCGATTTTACGTTACAATTTTGGAAATGCAGCTTTTTGATGGTTGGCATTTTCCTTCCCTATTTGGAGCCTGCAGCCTGTTCCTGGGTCACATTACTGGGTGTAGCTGGCAGTTGGTCTTTGTATATTTCGCCCAGACAGCCACACAATAGATGGATTAGGTGTTCTTGGATGGTTTTATCATTGGCTGGGTGGGGGTGGAGCAGAGCTGAGCACAGCCCCATTTGCAGATCAGTAGGCTGTGCCCTGCCTTCACACAAGGAACTTTGCACCAGTCCGTTGTGCTTTCAGCCAAGCTGGAGCCGGGGCAGGGAGGCAGGAAATTCCAGGAATCTCACAGAAAATCTTCTTACTTAAAATAAGGCACCAGGTATAAAAATAGGACCCTCAGGCCCGCTATTCAGTTCACTTTCTGGACCTGCTGAAGGACTCTGAGGTCTCCCTGCTGCTGTGGCCTGCGGTGTATTTCAGAAGACTGCTTTGCTGCACCTTTTGGAGCTTAAAAGTGCTCTGGGAACCAAGAGGAGACTGGGACCTACCTGCTCATCAATCCGCCCAAGGTACAGCGCCTTTCAGCTTGACTTTGCGTCAGCTCCTGCTACATTCTCCTCTGCAGTAGCAAATCCTGTTTGACAGCTTTTCGCAGAAGGGGTAACCTGGCTTGTGGAGCCCATGTCTGCTGCAGCTTACAGCTTCGTCCCGCTAGAGATTTTCAACTTCCAAAAACAAGACTAAGTCCAAAAGTAGAAATCTTTAGCGTGACTTCATCCAGCTGCTTCACAACAACGTCTTCTCCTCCGACACCGCCTGCAACCTTGCCCTGCTGAACGTTACTTTTTCAAACATTTTTTCATGAAGTTTCTTTTAAGTCCGAATGTAAGCGCAGGCCTGGCCCAATCCACTCCTCGTATCTGACCTACGCTGCATCGTAATCAATCTTAAAGTTTGACTTCCATGGTTGGTGCTTTGAACTTTTAGGCACTAGTTTTTACCTTAAACTTTGAAACTTCATAACTCTGGTTCTACTGATTAGATTTTTTTTATGTTTTTGTGTCTAATAATTTATTAAAATGTACTCTACATTTCTAAATTAGTGTGGGATTTTTCTTGTATTTTCACGTTATTGCTGTTTATTTACTGCATAAATATTTTACACATTGCCTTTAAGTTAAGCCTGACTGCTTTTATGCCAAGGTACCATAGGGTTAAGCACAGGTTAATTTAGTGACTTTAGTGGTCCACCCTGACCGGGATTGTGGCTGTTGCTTTAGCACGGTTTCTCCCTTCCCTCAACACATCAGAGCATCCTCCTCACTTCTTGAGTTCTGCAAGAAGCTGAAGACCTGGCTCTTCATATAAGCACCTTGGGGCCAAACACCTGCCCAAGGGCCGGGATCACCCTCTCGGGTGATTAGTGCACTGTACAAATCTATATAACATAAGACAAAACCCCACTCAATCAACAACCCAATTTCTCACAGTAAATCACTACTTTTGCCAGTTACTTGGCCTCTTGGTGCAGACATTAACCTGCTGTTACGATTACTATGAGACCTCCACTGGTGGATTTTGTTTCTAATGCACATTGGTGTGGGTAGGTAGTTTGCAATAAAGAGAGCATTTAAAATTAGATTAAATACTAAGCTACTGTTCGATGAAATATTTACTACTTTAGGGAGAGAGGGTTCTTCGCCTTTCAGTAGCTGACTGCCTACAGGAGTTTGTGCTTCACATCTTTAACTTGGCTGTACATAACCTTACTGAAAAGACCCCCCTTCTGAAACAGTAGTTATTTCAAGTAACATTCCTGTGGGAAATCCACCTTTTCAGCATGGTCACCCCATATTTTTCTCTTTTTGTTGGACCTTATATGTTTGCGCTTTAACAGTGCTAAATAGTAGTAGAGTGTCTGTGCTTCCCTTTTAAACATGGTTTAATCAGCATATTCCTAATTGGTATATTTAACTTACATAGAAGTCCCTAGTATATGGTGCAAAATGTACTCTGGGCCTGTAAATTAAATATCACTAGTGAGATGCAGGACCTACTGTGCTTTCTACTCCAATAACGGTGTAAAAAATGGCTTCAGGCCTGCCATAATAGCCCGGCTGCAACAGTGTAGAAATTGCAATTCATCCTATCAAAATAAACCCTTTGATAAACTATTAATAAGTTACCCCTGCACAAGCTTTCCCGCCCTCTAGTCATGGTGCATGGTATTTAAAAGTAGGACATGTAGAAATGTAATTTTAACATGTCATTACAGTGACTAGCCCCGAAAGCTATTTTTCACTGTGGCAGGCCTAGTTGTCCTATGTAGAAAACCAAAGTACAGATTAAACATTTTGGGAATGCGACTAGCTAGAACTGTAATTCAACATTTAAAAATGTAATAGTTATTAAAAATCCAATTACATGGTGAATTTAGATTTTAAGGAAAACTAACATTTAGAAATGTACCTTTTCCCTACCTGAAGTTCCTAGAAACTAAATTTGCATTTTCTCTCCCACTTCTGCCAGCCAGTTATTTGCATTTGAATAGGTGTGAAAACTGTTTTAAGTGCCTCCCCAGGAGCAAACAGTAGGCAGACCTGAATGGGCAGTGTTTACATTGAATGTGTGAGTATCTTTATTTCATGGAAATATTAAAATATTCATTACAGTAATAAAAATCAGTAAAAACATGAATTATAAATCTGCAGATGACATACAACTTAAAAAAAATAATAATTATTTACATTTCTTGAAGACGACGATAAGTAAGAAGTAACATTTTTTCATAATTTTCCAATAAATTGGCAATCTTTTTTGGAGAAACAGTATGCAAAAGCATCCTTAATAGATCTACAATTAAAAGTGATAAATGCATTCTTCAGATATTTCTTCCTCAAGTCTAGTAGGAAAGGACACAAACAAATTATATGGTCAATTGATCCCTCTTTATAATTAGATAAGCGGCAGACCTTTGAAAGTAAACAGTTTACTTTCCAAGATTCTTCCAATTGATATAAAAGGAATCAACATAAGGTGAAAATTCTATTTTTTTTTAATTTGCTTCTGGGATCCAAATTAGAATTATAGTTCCAATCTTAGTGTGCAATGCAGAATTGATGGACAAAGATTAAATAACAACCTGAGTTTTTTACTATTAATTTTATCCAGGTTATTTTGTAAACATTTCCGAGAGAGCTATTGCTACATTTAGTAAAGCAGGGACTCATTTAAATTAAATTACATTTGAAGATTGACAAATCGCACATTCTCCATTAGCTTTCAATTTTTTTTTTAACAGATTGCAATATAGCACGGGCTTTAATTTTCATATTTGAGATATGATCTGACCGTGTAAGCTTATTGTCATCCGTTAGGCCCAGTAAGTAGTACTTTGTGACTTCTTCCAAGATGTGATCATCAATTTTTAGTTTATTGCGTTTCCAATGTGCCAAGAACCATAACGTTTATTTTACCTGAGTTAACTTTTAGATAATTTTCCGAGTTTACTTTTTCTAGATTTAACTACTGCGACTGGAGAAGTCCTGATGAGGTCAAACAGAAGAGAATAATATCAACTGCATATGCCAAATAGCTTATTGCTTTACCTCCTAGCCTCGAAGACAGTGCCACATGATGGTTTAAGACAATTTATAAATCTGCTGTGTACAGTAAAAAAATTAAATGTGCTAGAATATAGCACTGTTTGAGTCCATTTGCAGTCTGTTTTTCTACAGACAGGGCACTTTTTGTCAGCTTAAACTGATGACAACTATCTTCATGCAGATTTTTAAAAGTGTAAAATAATACAGTTAATTCCCCATTTAGACAGTTTCTCCCATAGTTTTCTCAGACTTTATCTGTCAAATGCCGAAGAATAGTCGACATAGTGTATAGGGTGAAATTCCTTTTTTTTTGTTTAAATTTCTTTATTTATTTAAGAAAAAAAGGAACACTAACGAGCCAGTGTGTTCCACAGTCGTCGAGATGCAACCTGGCATTCTTATTGCTAAGTTCGGCTGCCATAAACCATATGAACGAAGGAAGAAACTACCCCCATCTACCCTCCCTCCTCCTCCCTGAAAATGAATACTCCTATATACGAAAGGAACGGACAATAGTCTGGAAAGGGACCTCCTAAGGCCTACCTTGTGGTGGACATGCTATGGGCTATCTGCCTAGGAGGGTCTGCAAGTCTCAAAAGTCTTAGATATTTGGGGCAGGTAAGCTCCGTAAATTCTGAAGTCAATAGCGTGAGAAAGGGTGCCCATAAGTCATGGAAGAAAGCCCCTGGGTTAGTCAAGGAGAGGGAAATCTTTTCCATCCCCAGGATGGCCCACAATTGATGGAATCATCCCAATCGGGTTGGGACTATCTTGGTACTCCAATGTGTCAGGACATTTTGGACTGCCGGCCCTAAGGCCAATGCCATCTGTCTACCCCTGTAAGAGGAAAAGTGAGGGCATTAGGAAGGCCCAAAAGAACAAAGGCTGGGAATCTGAGTGTCGAAGTGGGAGTCTACGTCGTCCAGAACCTACTGCCAGTACGTGTCCAGGAGAGGGCACTCCCACAGCAAGTGAGTAAGGGTGCCCTGCGAGCCACAGGCTCGCCAGCAGTGTGGGCTGTGTGAGGGATTGCCCCTATGAAGCTGCACTGGGGTTAAATACCAATAGGTGGCCACTTTGGTGGCAGTCTCGATAGAGGTCACGTTGCGTGCAGTGCGTCGGGCTCTGTAATAAATGTCCCTCCATTCCTTCTGTGTGAGTGCCCTACCCAACTCCCCCTCCCAGCGAAATTGTCCGGGGGACATCCCATCGTCTGAGGTGCGTTGGGTAAATTTATAGAAGTCCGAAGTTAGTCGTGCATCCGCTATGCATTGTCAGCAGTCACTTCTCGAAAAGAGTGAGAAGCCTCTCTGCACCTTCTCGCACCTCCTTTTGGAGAACCCAATGTCGGATTTGTAAGTATCAGTACCGTTCTGTCTCGGGATGCCATGGTCAGTACGGAGGGCAAAGAAAGGACGCGGCCCGAGAGATCAATGAAGTGGCCTATGGAGCGGCAGCCCTCCGTGGCCCAATGTTGGAAGTCCCGGGGGCCATCCTGGGGTAAAGGCAGGGTTCTGTGCTATAGGTGTGATCAGGGGTGGGAACGTCGTGAGCCCCCTGGATGGCGCAGTCTTGTCCTATGCTAATAATTTGGGGCGGGTCACCTCTGAAAGGTATAGGTCAGGAGGGCGCCCAATGCATGATAGAAAAGGTACCCCCCATAAAGTCTGCCAGGGACCTATCCATAAACAGCCAATGTTTTTCGGATTCTGGACGGGACCACTCCACTACACCCTCATTTGTGCCCCTTGCCAGTAAGCTAAAAGGTCAGGAATACCCAGCCCTCCCTCAGCTGGTTCTCTATAGGCAAGCTCCCTACTCAGCTGAGCCCTCTGGTGTCTTCAGATAAAGCACTCAATATCACGTTGCAATGCATGTACGACCCCAATTGGTGGTGTCAAAGGGAGTGCGTAAAACAGGTAGAGAATCTAGGGCAATATCACCTTTTTCACCACTGCAATACGGCCCAACCATGAGAGAGAGTATGGTCTCCATTTCCGATGGGAGTCGCAGATTTGTTTCAGGATCGCTGTGTATTTCGTTGTTCTGGTGCCTGCGATAGTAGCGGATACTTACAATCCCATGTAGGGATTGAGGTCACAGGCCCATTGGATCTGATATGTGTGCTGCAGGAGCTCCTGAGTGTCGGGATTCAAAGATAAAGCAGGGACTTGTGCACATTAATTTTGAAGCCCGAGATGAGTGCGAACCGATCTAGTTCATCCAGGAGAGTTGGGAGGGAATCTCTGCAGTGCTCCAGCTTTGCCACCTCATCATCTGCATATAAGCAGAGCTTGTGCTCCGAGTTTCCGAAGCGTGCTCCTTTAATATCTGGGTCATTCCGGATTCGTTGGGCCAACGAGCGAGAGCGAACAGGAGCGGGCACAACGGGCACCCCTGCCTGGTCCCTCTACAAATAGGAAAAGCCAAGGAGGCCTCGCCGTTTACCCGGACTGTAGATGTAGGAGATGTGTAGTTCCCAAAGATCCAATCTATTAAGCGATCCGGTAGTCCGTAGTGGACCAAAGTCGCCCGGAGATACGGCCAATGAACCCTGTCGAGCGCCTTTTCAGAGTCAACAGAGAGGATCAAGTGCTCTGCTGGGAAGCATTCGAAGCGATCTATTAGATGGAGGAGCAGTTAGTATTATCGGAGCATTGTTGTCCGGGGACGAACCCGGGATCTGATCGGGGTCAATCAGCCCGGGTAGGTGCAGAGAGAATCTGGCCACCAGAATACCCGTGAAGATCTTAAAGTACACATTGAGAAGGGATATAGGGCGGTAAGAACCACAAAGGTGTTTGTCTTTGCCGGGTTTAGGGATTACCGTTATTAGAGCCTCCAGCATAGAGGGTGGGAAGGAGTAAGTCGGGGTAGATCCAAGCAAATTAAAAACATGCACCAGGAGTGGGGCTAGTAGTGCCCCAAACTTCTTATAAAAAATAGAGGAGAACCCGCCTGGGCCTTGAGATTTATTAAGTTTCAGACGAGAGATTGCCGAAATGAGCTCCTCGAACCGAATGGGGGCCTCCAATTCTGCCGTGGCCACATCCCATAGATAAAAAGTCGGCTCGTTCTCAGGTAAGGATTGGGCTGCATATAAAGTCTCTTAGAATTGCCTGAAAGCCTCTACGACCTTGGGATCGTCCCTAAGGGTCCCACCTGCGAATCCTGTATCTTGGTGAGCTTTTAAGCTTGGCTTTGCGCCTGGAGCCGATTGGCAAGGAGGCGCCCTCAGCGACCCCCCCCCCCCCCACATAAAACACGTGCTTCAGGCGGAGGGCTACGTATTTGGTCAAATCAACATCTAACCATGCTGGCTGCGCTCTAGCCACTTTGAGGAGTTTCCAAACCTTGGGTGCCCGAGTCCTCTGATGTATTGGCTCTATTTCGGCCACTTCCCCAGTCAATCGCTCTCTCTTCTCTCGCCTATCCTTATTTTCAGCCGCTGCTATGCCAATAAATTCCCCCCGTACCACTGCTTTCATGGCCTACCAAAGGGTTGTCGTAGGGACGTTAGGAGAGTCATTAAGATCCAAATAATCCGTCATGCATCGCTGGATTTGTTGTACCACTGAGGGGCGTTGTTGCATGGTCTCACGCAGGCGCCAAAAGCGGCGAGTAGGATGTCCGTAGTGTAATGATAGGGATATTTTTATCACCGAGTAATTGGATAAGGGGCAGGGAAGGATCTCCATGTCTTGCGTCTGTCGCGTCAGGGAGTCAGAGGTGAGGACATAGTAAATTCTAGCATAAGTCTTGTGTGGGTGTGAGTATAAGGTATATGTCTGAGCGCTGGGGTTACAGAGTCTCCATATATTGGTAAGTCCGGTCTCTGTTAGTAGTCGTTTCCCTTCATTGGAAATAGCCCATGACTGTCCCCATCTCCAGAGCAGTCCATGTCACTATCAAATGCTAAGTTAAAATAACCCTCCTCCCCCTGCCTCTGCTGCCAGGTCGCTGATTCTGGGTAGGTTTGGCCCCTCCAAATTCAGCCCGCCACCGCTGCAACACCCAGATGGAGAAGGGCGCCACCCAGTGAGAGACCGTGGGCTGGGGGGCAGGTGTGTGTACGTGGTTGACTTGCTGTAGTCCCCACAGTCAGTTTTCCGGGTCAGATGTGTGGATAAAAGAACTTGGTGTGCACGGCTGCTCCGGGGGAGGAGAGCACCGCAGGCCGGCACACCCGGCAGCCGCCACGCTCCGCAGTGGGGCCTGTCCCGTGCGGATGCAGGGCTTGGGACAATGCTGCCTCTGTGGCGCCAAATCAGGCTCCCGTAGTCACTTGAGTCTCATCAGGTCCCTCATCACTAGGGCTTCGCTTGGCAGGCAGACCGCCCGCGGGGATCAGCTCCTGGTCCCCCTCTCAACTGTGCCAGGTCACCAGGTAGGATGCAGGGTCCCGCTCTAAGCTGACACAGGCAGCCAGGTAAGCCGCAAGTCACACACTGCTCTGAGGCGCCGGCCAATGATGCCCGGGTGCTCTACCTTATCCAGTATTATAGGTGTCTTTCATAGATTCACATGCCTGAATCATTCCCCATCGTCGAGATGGGAGTCCCCGGTACATAAATAAGTAATGACCCATAGACAATTAGAGAATAGTAGGCCTATAGGGCCTCACTTTTGTAAGATATCTAGGTCCTTTTGTAAAAAGGACCAAACTCTAGAAAAGAGCCAATCAGCTGTCACCTCCCTCTAGAACCTTCCTGGCAGGAGCCTCAGTCCCTCTGCTCAGGTTTGTTGCTTTACAGCTTTTTCAACAGTTTTTGGGATATTGTTTCCTGTTTTTCTCCTCAAGGAAAGCTATTTACTATGGCTGATGCTCCAAAGAACGGTCTCTTCAGAGCTTGTAGCTCTTGTGGAAAAAAGAGGTTACACATTGATGATCAACATAAGGACTGCCAGTACTGTCTATACCCAGATCATTCGGCTAAAGACTGCAAGGTATGTCGAACCTTTTCTTCTAAGACTCTAAAAGACCGAGAGGGACGCCTTTTGATCTGGCTCCAAAGGCTTAAGGATAGAGACAATCTGGATTCCTCTGAGGGAAGTGAGGGTTCTTCAATCTCCTCAAAATTATCTCTCAAAAGACCTAGGGTAGCTTCCCCTTGCCCCTCGGATACTCCTCAAAAGAAGGCAGCTAAAAAGTCTTCAGAGGTCAAGGCAAAAACAGCTTCAGAAAAGGAGGTTCACACCTTTAAGAAGCCTGCACCGTCGACGACGACGGCATCGTCGACGACACCATCAGTGATGAAGAAAGCAGTATCTCCTGCTTATGTATCTACGTCGACGACGACAGTCTCGACGACGACGGCATCGTCGTCATTATCATCATCATCGACGACGACAACCCCATCGTCGACGGCGGGTAAGGCTGTTTTGCCGACGGTTGTAATCAAAAGATCTTCGTCGACGACCAAGATCCCGTCGACGATAGCCTCGCCGACGACAACGTTGACGACGAGATCATCACCGTTGACTTCGTCGCCGTCGACGAAGACACCGTCGACGACAGGAACATCTATACCGTCGACGATCTCACCGTCGACGGGCCCGTCGACGGTGATTTATTCTGCCTTTCAGTCAGCTTCGGTGTGTCTGAAGATTACCAGAAAGACGCTGACACCAGAGCTAACTTCTCCTAGCCGTGTGCAGCTATTACCACCAGCACGTCTACTTCAAGATGAAGATTCTGACGATGGGGATATGTTCCAATTGGCGACTAGCCCCTCAGAGCTAAATGTCAAATGCCAAAGCTCGGATGAGGAGGAGGGTGAGGAGCAGGTGGTCCATCCGCCACCTACACCTATGGTCTGTCTGCCAGCATCCCTGGTTACAGATCTAAGATACCTTATAGAGGACTTCAGGCAGAGGTTCCCAGAATCTCCGGCACCTCAAGCTCCCACAACGACTCCATCGCCGAGACGAAGACCCCCGCCCCTAATCATTCAAAGGCACGGGTGGATATACCATGTCCTCAATCTTCGGAGGGCGGAGAAGAGGAAGAAGAGCAGGAGGAACAGCAAGAGGAAGGGGAGCTGCAGGATGATCAATCCGTCAATAATGACTGGGAGGATTATGTCATAGCTTCACCAGCATCTCCAGGGCCTGCTTCATCAAATTCGCCTCCATTTGATATAGGTGGTTTCCATAACGTGGTGGAAAGGGCCGCTAAGCGGTTCCAGATTACAATGAAGTCTCAGGAACAAGACTGTTTCCTGTACGATTTCAAGGAGCCATTAAAGAAGTCAACGAGATCAATTCCTATGATTGATTATCTCTGGAAACAGGGGGAGCAGATCATGCAGAATCCCGCCTCAGTTTCACCTGTAATCCCTAGATTGGACAAAAAATACAAAGCTCCAAATTTGGCACCGGCCTGCCTGACAGGTCATCCTAAACCGGATTCCGTGGTGACGCAGGCTGCCCAAAAGAATTCTAGAAATTCTTCTTCTCCTGTATCTGCTCCTCCGGATAAGGATGGAAGAAAGCTGGACAACATAGGAAAGCGTTTTTCAACAATGTCGGCAATGACTGTCAAGGCTGCAAATGCTTTAGCGCTTCTTGGGCGCTATAATATACAACTGTGGGCAGACATAGCCCCATACCTGTCTGAATTACCTGACGCATCCAAGGAAGAGGTGAAGAAAATACTCATAGAAGGGGAAACATCAGCATAAGAGATTATAGACTGTGCTATGGGTGTTGCTATGACAGGATTTCGACAGCTGGCTGGTGCAGCTGTTTTAAGACGTCAAGGATGGTTGAAAGTGACCCCATTCCGTCCTGAGGTGCAGACAAAGATTTTGGACATGCCATATGACGGCCAGCTACTATTTGGCCCCAAAATTGATGAGGCGTTACAAACCATAAAAAAGGATACAGACTCCGCAAGGGCCTTGGGCACAATGCAGTATAAAAATCGGTCCTTTTAAGGAAATAGAGGAAGAGGTCAATCTTCCTACAAAGGAGGTTTCCAGTACAGATCCTCTTATTCGTCCAACCAGAGTAGGCCACAGTATCAACAACGCCAGCAACAGCAAGGCCAACAGTCCTCGTACCGAAAGTCGTCCTTTCGAGGCAGAGGGCAGAGAAAAAACAACGGGCGAAGACAATGACCTCTTAATTCGGCCAGTCCACACCTCATATCCCTTATTAAAAATTGGAGGAAAAATTACCTATTTTCTACAGAATTGGAGTAAAATTACTACGGACCGGTGGGTCCTTCAATTAATACAATTCAGCCACTCTATGGAATTCATGAGCATCCCTCCAAGAACCCCGCCTTGCCCAATGCATCACAAGAACCTACGACTGCTTCTGCAAGAAATCTGTTATGCTGCAGAAAGGAGCGATAGAGGAAGTTCCACCATCCCAAAGAGGGAAAGGGTTTTATTCCCGTTTCTTTTTAATCCAAAAGAAGGAAAAGAAATGGAGACCAATCCTAGATCTCAGGGCCCTCAACAAGTTCCTGATAAAACAGTCGTTTCGCATGGTAACGATCCAGGAAGTTTTGCATCTTCTGGAGGAGGGGGATTTTATGGCGTCATTGGACTTATAGGACGCTTACTTCCATATACCAATTCACAAAAATCACAAAAAGTACTTGAGATTCGCAGTAGCGGGCAGGCATTTCCAATTCTGTGTCCTGCCCTTTGGACTCAAGTCTGCGCCCCGCATCTTCACCAAATGTCTCTCCCCAGTGGCGGCATATCTCAGGCAATGCCGTCATCAAGTCTTTCCCTATCTGGACGACTGGCTAATCAAGGCACCATCCTTCAAAGACGCGTCCAGGTCTTTCAACGCCTGTCTGAATCTCTTCAATTGCCTGGGTCTCACGATCAATCAGGAAAAATCAATCCTGCGACCATCTCAAACTATCAACTTTTTGGGAGCAACCTTGAACACAACCTCTGCAAGAGCGTTCCCCTCTCAGGAGAGGCAAAACAAGCTTCTCGTACTAGCGTCTACAGTAGCCTCAAAAAGAGTGTTGAAGGTCCGACTCTTCAAGTCCCTTTTAGGGATGATGTCATCGTGCATCCTTTTGATCCCTCACTGTCGCCTACGGATGCGTCCTCTGCAGGAGGCACTCTCGAGGCAGTGGGTCCAGTGCACGGGGTAATTCGACGACCACATAAGAGTGACTTCTTAGATGGTCAAGGCCCTGAGATTGTGGATGTCTTCACGGAACCTGTCCCGAGGTTTGACATTCCTACTTCCAGCAGCTCCTCATGTAATAACAACGGACGCTTCTAAAGAAGGTTGGGGAGCCTTCCTGCAGGAACTGCAAATAAGCGGCAAGTGGTCAACTACGGAGAGAGAGCTCCACATCAATCTGCTCGAGTTGAGAGCGGTATTCTTGGCCCTACAGTCGTTCCTACCAAGAATCAAAAACTCCCTAGTGCTTGTCAGGACAGACAACACCATGACAATGCACTATCTCAACAAGCAGGGAGGGACGCGCTCGCTGACACTCTCTCGCGAGTCGCAAACAATCTGGAACTGGTTAATAGTGAACAATGTAGCCCTAAAGGCAGAATATGTCCCAGTTATGGACAATGTACTCGCCGACTCGTTGAGCAGACAAAAATCATCGTCTCACGAGTGGGAGTTGGACCAGAAGATTCTCAACCAAATCTTCTCAAGATGGGGCACACCACAGATAGATCTCTTCGCTACGAGGATCAACGCCAAATGCCCACACTTCGCAAGTTGGCATCCCCAATCAGGGTCTCTCGGGAATGTATTTTCCATCGCATGGCGCAGTGTCTTTGCGTACAACTTTCCGCCATTCCCGATGCTACCCAGAGTCCTCAGGAAGATGAAGGTGGAGCCGTGTACTCTCATTTTAATAGCCCCAACTTGGCCCAGACAGCATTGGTTCACAAAGCTACACCGTCTATCCCTGGAATCGCCAGTCCGTCTGAAGCAGTGTCCATCTCTACTCACTATGCACAGCCGGCAAATTCAACACCCGGATCTGAAGTCTCTCAAGTTATCCCCCTGGCTCCTGAGTTCCGAGAGTTTCGGAATTTAAACATTCCGCAGGATTGTAGAGACATCCTAGCCAAAGCACGAGCAGATAGCACCACCAAAACGTACTCCCTGAAATGGAAGAGGTTTTGTGTTTGGTGTGCAGGTCAAGGGATACATCCCTTCTCTTCTTCGCTGGAACAAATCCTATCTTACCTGTTACATCTGGCGAAGACAGGCCTAGCCCACTCTTCAATTAAAGTACACTTGGCTGTGATATCCCGTTATAAAAGAACTTCAGCGGGAGCATCCCTTTGGTCAAGCAGATTAATCAAACAATTCCTGAAGGGACTATACAGATCTTTCCCTCCAGTAAGGATGTTGCCACCTACATGGCATCTGAATGTAGTCCTTAATCAACTCATGAAGCATCCATTCGAGTCGGTGCACAGAGCTGACTCGAAATACATCTCTTGGAAAACAGCGCTACTTCTTGCGCTCACCTCCGCAAAGAGAGTGAGTGAGCTGCAGGCACTTTCAATTCAGGATCCTTTTTTGCAATTTAAAAATGACAGGGTGATCCTTAGAACCAATCCGAAGTTCATCCCAAAGGTTCCGTCGGATTTCCACCTTGAGCCTGTGGTTTTGCGTTCCTTCTTCCCAAATCCCAGTACAGCAGCGGAGAGGGCATTACATTTTCTGGATCTCAAGCGATGCTTGAAATTTTTCATCGACAAAACAAGGACGTTTAGGAAATCAAATCAGCTTTTTGTGGCTTACAAGAGACCTAGGAAGGATCTCCCACTTACAAAATAGAGCATGTCACGCTGGATTTCGGCAGCCATCTCCTTCTGTCATGAACAGGCAGGACTGCCTCTGCGCTCTAAGGTGCGAACCCACTCCACAAGGGCTATATCCTCTTGTATGGCACTCTTTGCAGGGGTGCCAGTTATTGACATCTGCAGGGCGGCAACATGGAAGTCGCCTCATACCTTCACTAGGCATTATTGCCTGGACACAGAGCTTATGAAGGATGCAGCAGTGGGACAAGCAGTACTACGCCATCTATTTTATTGAGGTGAGCCTTCTTTCATCCCTCCATCCTTCTGTTATATGCACATTTCTTTGCTGATGGTATTGTTTACATCTGTGGGCTGTCACTAGTTGCTGGATATGTTATTATCTAATAACTTGCATATACTGTACTATACGAAATGTGCTTTCTGCATTGCTTGCTACTCTTGATTCAGGCATGTGAATCTATGAAAGACACCTATAATACTGGAAAAGAAATGCATTACTTACCTGTAACTGCAGTTATCCAGTATTGGTGTCTTTCATAGATTCACATGCAACCCTCCCGCCTCCCCTGGAAGGACTCACCTAATTCTCTCAGTAACACGCCTACTTAGCTTAGTGCATACGAAAATCTGAGGGACTGAGGCTCCTGCCAGGAAGGTTCTAGAGGGAGGTGACAGCTGATTGGCTCTTTTCTAGAGTTTGGTCCTTTTTACAAAAGGACCTAGATATCTTACAAAAGTGAGGCCTTATGGCCTACTATTCTCTATATGTCTATGGGACATTACTTATTTATGTACCGGGGACTCCCATCTCGACGATGGGGAATGATTCAGGCATGTGAATCTATGAAAGACACCAATACTGGATAACTGCAGTTACAGGTAAGTAACGCATTTCGAACCCAGCCACAGGTCAGGGATGCCACCAGCTGGTGACGGAGCAGGCAGCTCCGCTAGTCCGCTGCTGCCCGCCGCCGGCCCACACCACAGGCAGGCTCACCTCAGTAGATGGAGGGGTGTAGCTCCTGCGGTCTCCAGGCTGAACCACCGACCCGCCACCAGGCCGCCCTCACACAACTACGCTCAGGCTGTCCGGCGGGGAGTTCTCTACGATCCTCCGCATTCCGCTCCGGGGCAGCATACAGCGGGAGTCCGACAGCAAGTCCCTGACTCCGCACGCCCGCTCCTGCGAGCTCCCTCGTCAGCCCACGAGATGGTCTGCAGTCACGCCCGGCTCGGCTCACCACGGTCTTCAGGGCCAGGCGGCCAGGGTCTTGCCACCCTGGAAGCAGGATAGGGCACCCGGGTGTATGTGGGACCAAGGCAGGGTCCAAATCTGAGTTTAGGGCTATTCTGTAAGCAGCAATGGAAGAGGGCCCGGGCCTCAGGATGGAGCGATGAGCAAGCACGTCCTACTCGGCCGCCATCTTGGCCACGCCCCCCCGTGAAAATCCTTTTTAAGGTTTTATTTACTGAGAGTTTTAATGCAATTATATTATCAGTCGTTGAGCATCCTGGTCTAAATCCAGATTGCTCCAAAAGGATTAAATTAAGATTTATAGCCCACCATAACAAATTACCAAATAGGAATTTCGAAAAAAGGTTTCCTTTGGCATCGAGAAGAGCAATGAGGTGATAGTTACTTGGATCCTGCTTTGCGCTTTGAACCTTTTTTATGCTAGGGGTGTTTAATAGTTCCTGTCTATGAAGATAGTATAAGACCTGATTCCAAAAGCCTTGTAAATAAATCATAGAGTAGTTCACCTGATAACTGAGGGTCAGCTTTGATCATGTCATTTGGACCAGTTGTTTTTGAACTGCAGAGTTGACTCCTCTGAACCTGGCAGGGTGAGGCTGTGAGCATCATTTTGGCATTAGTGTCTTTTGGGTACACTTTAAAAGAAGGGAGACAGTATGCCAAAACAGTTCTTGTGTATTCACGTGTGGTTGCTGGAAAATCCTACGTTTGTCTACCAGTCTTTTGTCTCTAGGGTTATTGAGGGTACAGTGACTGCCCCATCCTGGATTTTAATATAAGATGTGGGAGGACACTAGGATTACCATAGTGCACTCGCAACACACACCAGCCCTCTGAGCCAGAGTTTAGTGTGGCTGTAGACTTTTGCCACCTTGAAAATGCCCACAGGTAGGTAGGGTTGGCCTCGGGAGCATTTACTCACTTGTTAAAGCGTACCCGGGAGTCATTCCCACTCAGTAGCTCTTGCCAGGCATAAATGTGGCACTTCCTGCCATTCCCTTCAGAACATTCCTTGGCCTGAGAAAGAAGAGATGATTGCTGGACCTGCTGTCTGTGATGTGCGAAGAGCGCTTAAAGAAAGAACCTGCTCTCCCTTGTACCCAGCACATTTCTATTTCAATTCTAATTCAATTTGAGATTTTTATTGCGCTGCATTTCAACTTTATTACTATTTTGGTACAGCATAAATACCTAATACATTTGCCTAAGTTGAGCCTGTCTACTTTGTGCCATAGCTACCAGTTGCTTGAGTTTAGGTTAATTAAGCGACTTTAAAGGATCACCTTGACATGGGTTGTGACAGTCATTGAGGTAAATAGTCACCAATCCAAATAATAACGTTTCTTTAAAGTTCTTATTTGTGTCCCAGCAACTGTGCAGAAAACTGAGGGTGCCTGTAACACTCCGCATGTAGCACGTGCATTATAAGGATGCATTTACGTACCTCATCAAGTTGTTGACAAAGTATCTAACTTGGTATGCACCAGATCAGTTTTCACTGGTGTTTAGACCAAGTATCATATACCAGCTTTGGCCTACATTTAACAAAAAAAACATCAAGAAATGGTATTTGATCCATAAGAACCACACTGCATCTTGATGTTCTAACCACTTTAATTGTGCTCACTGATCTGTACGTCAGCATATGTTTATTGTCTGGTTATAGGTTTACCAAATGTAGTGTCCAATGCTGTCCAGCATGGCAATGTGTTACACAATGTGCAGCATGGCTAAAGTGTTAAAAAACATACATAAACGTGGGGAAAAAAGCCTTTGAAGCATCTTCTCACGTCATTTCATCTGCGCATCCACCATCCATGCATATCTACAAAATGGCCTATGAGCTTTTTTTTTAAAATATCTTTTTAGTTACTGATCCAAGTTGGCTCAGTAAGAAAAAGGAAAATAAAACGTACAAAAGCATTTATTTATTTTTGGGGTTGGGGAGCAGAAGCAAGAAGAAGGTGGAAGCAACACAAGGCAGTGCGGGCACGGCCACAGCAACACTGGATGCCGAAGGAACACCGGGGACGGCGCTAAAACAACATTGAGGGTGGGGGTGACAGAGAAGCAAGATGGGGAATTTGAGGAGGGTCTATAGCAACACAAGTGCTACGAGCAAGCAGCCTGTAGGGCAGAGATAGAGAAGTACACGAGGGAGACAGCACAAAAACACTATTGAGTGCTTCACACAAAAGAAAAAAGTTGTGCTTGAAAAGCAAGCATTAGAAGGAGAGGTGCCAACAAGTCAAAGAGGGAGTAGAGGCAATGCACCATGGAAGGCACATACACAAGATTGGGAAGGTGGGACATGAATAAGAAGCAGGCAAATCGTAGTGACAGTAACGTCAACCAACAGTAAGCAATCGGCGAGCTCCAAAACCATCGATGCTAAGTTCCTGGTAATCCACAATATGTCTTGCAAGATACTGCATGGGCTGTATAGTAGGCTCGACCTTGAAAGGGTATATAGTCGAATTTTTGTTTAAACAGTATCTCCTCCCTCCCTCGTTTGTAAAAACATTCACCATGTCCGCAGAAACTAGGAACAAAATATTACGTAATTCTGTTTCCTGGAATGAAAAAGCCATCAAACTAGTCGTCCTGGTTCAGTTACAAGGCCATCCAAAAATAATCTTTCAGTCTGCCTATGGGACGAGAAATGTCTTCCCTTTATGCTCCATTCTTAATGTTGCTGAGTGACCTACATATACCTTTAACCAACTTTACAACGTGATAGTAGCTTTTTCTGCAGTACCACCGATTTGCTGTTACTAGACAAATAGCTCAGGCTCATTTCGGGGGCAAAATTTATCAACTAATTCTAGTGTCAGTTTTCTTCTGCACAGCTTCATAGATAATCCTATCTCTTACAATCTGATGTGTGCAGTACAACGATCTCAATGCCATTAGCCAGCCCCCTTGTAACTCTCCAACCTAAGCGAGAGTCTATTTGGTTCCACAATCATCTCATTCTCCAGATCCTGCTGAGCTTTCAAAAAATCAGCCTTCACACCTGCTGTGCACTCCACTAGGGCAGTTCCTTCATTTCTGCAGCTTGGTCATTCACACGACCCTCCCAGGTTCTCATTTGTGACCAATTTCTCTTCTGTTTAATCCTCCCTACTGGAACTCGTCCTGAAAGATGTTCCATCTTCTCGTCAATCATCCATGCCATAGCTTTGGATAGTCCCAGTTTTGTCTATCGGATCCATGTGGAGCTCATTTTTTGACTGTAGGAGCATTCTTTCCCAGCTAGTCATCTTTGCCTCCTGCATCGCCCCTAGGGTTAGCTCCCACTGGCTGACTCCCTGCACAGCTTGTTATGGGCAACAAACTTGCTCTATTTTTACCACCATGATAAGACTAATCATCAGGCCGCTCAGGATTATCTAAACCTCAAGGATCTGCCATCCGTCCAAAGTTTTAAACTCCCACTCTGCCTTCCCCGTGCTTCTTTAATCGGTGGCGCTGTAGGATCTCAAAAAGGTCCTGTGTGTTTCCAGAGAGGTCTCGTTTGTATCGGCTACAGTCTCCACCCGGGACCGGCTTGGCACTGAACCACAGATGATGTTCCCTCTTGAGTATGAAACCCATCTGTCTAGGGATGTACAGCATTGTCAATGGTTGCCTTTTTTGTTACTCTTCACCACGTACACCAGAACGCACAGGGGTGGAGTGAGAGACTCAACGCTGAATAAAGCAATGTAGTTGGTAAATTCTTGCTACTTTAACAGTGCATCACTCTCATCACACCAGCATTCATCTGAGAACCATTCAAAACATGTTTGCTTAAACATAACACGGTGTGTCGTGTGCACAACATTGCATCTAAGATAACGTATGTTATTTTTTAGCTTTGACCAACAGTGACCATTATTAAATTAACCTCTGGAAAAAAGAGTCGTAGCCAACCAAACATTAAAATCTCAGAACTGGCACACAGACTTTAAAATTGTATTGTAGCATACACATGGTTGATGTGCACTTTACAATTGATGATGACAGCATAATTCTTTTTGCAATGTTTTGTATAGGGGATAAACTTCTCAACATTATAAAATGAAATTGTTTTTGCAGGAGATATTCCTGCAAAAACGTTTTTTAGCACACTTGTTGCACCCAAAAATTATTTTGCAGGTTTTTTTTTTTTAAAGATCTGCCAACTGCATGAGGATCGCAAAGATTGAAAAGGTCAACTTTGCAAGTTTTGTCCAGCCATAGTTGGGAAAAAATAGGTTTGGAATAAGCATTTTCTAGTTTGGTGGAAAATCTGTTAATTTAAAAGATGTATTTCAGTTATTGGAGAACGTTTGAGAATAATTGCATATGATAGCCAGTGTTAAGTAGCAAGGATGTTGGTTTACTCTAGGCAGTGTCTACCTGAATTTCCTGCGGTAGGTTGCACATACTTACGGAAACAAGCATTGGCAAATCCAATAGGTCTCGAATAGGCAAGAACTATTTCCTTTGCCAATGTGTTTTAGCCATGTTGTACACCAGTGTAGCTGTTGTTCAGCATGGCTAAAAGGTAGTGGCCTAGATGAGAGTGGCGTGGCGTGGCGTGGAGTGGAATGGCGAAGAGTGGAGTGGCAGAGTGTGTCGGAGTGGCATAGTGTAGAGTCACATAGAGTGGCATGTACTGGAGTGGCGTAGATTGGACTGGTGTAGAGTGTGTTGGCATAGAGTGCTGCAGAGTATAGTGGCATAGAGTGCAGTGGCATTGAGTACGTTGGAATTCAATTAAGCGGCGTACAATGCAGCGTCATACAATGCGGTGGCGTAGAATAAGGGGGACATAGTAGAGTAGCTTGGCTTAGAGTAGAGTGGCGTTGAGTGGTGCAGGGTGGAGTGCTGCATCACCTAATGTAATGATTTGTTTTGATCATATTAAAGTATTTGTTTCCAACATGATTCAGAAATGAAAAAAAATGTGCTTCATTTGTATTCCTAATTCTGATATACTTACGAAGTTCATTTAAAAATGTTGTGGTGTGCTACAAAAAAAATATTTTGTACTCCCAGTATCCAGCAAGATTGTCACATAAATTCTCTCACTTTGAAGTCAGAGAAAGAAAAGTAAACAAGTACCCTCTGGAAGACAGCGCCTGACATTTGACCTTGGTCTTTGAATGCACAGCAAATGTGAGGCGATAAAAACAAGATTTACAGGCCTGTTGACAGAAAGGGAGCAATGGGAAGGGTACTGTAAATAACCTTTGGCTAAGGGAAGGTATAAACTGAAGCTGGATAGCCTAAAACAAATAAAACCAGAAAATGGAAAGCAAGAAAGCATGAGTTACAAACCACAAAGCCATTGGCAATGAACGGGCAGAATGCATTTCTCGGTCCATTTTCTGAATATACCCAAGATGTCTTTAGCAAACCAGAACTGCGACGTAAAATGCATTATGAATTGTGACCCAAGTAATTTTTTTGATCATCAGGACTATCTTTTTTGGAAGGTGCTTGAAATCTGTTCCTGTGTGTTTCAAGTGGCTTAGAGAGAAGAAGGGTGCAAGAAAATAAGACTCAAAAATATGTTGCTAGAGTTGGATGTTGCAGAATAAGCTGCATCTACGGAAAAGTGGAAAATCCACACCCAAAGGCACCTAAATTTTGTATTGTGCTCCGAATTCTATTGATAGAAGTAAAATTGTTACCGCACTCAAGGGGAGTATGGAACGTATGTACTTAACACTTACATAGCCTTTAAATGTTGGTGTGGAATATACATTATTCTATGAAAGTTAGTTGGATTTATAGAGCGCACAAGCCCCACACGTTTCTCTTAGCACTAATGCACGTTATGCCAACTCACCAACTTTTCACAACCTCCATTCCTAAAGTGGACGGATGAAATGCTGCACACTTCTGGGTCTGGTAAAAACTTCATAGGGACATTATTAATCCCCAGCAGTAAGTCAAGGGTGTACCTGTACGAACATTGTGTGACAGCTAGAAACGTCGATTGCAAAGCAGGCAAATATTTGTGATACAGGAAGCGCAATGTCTGCTCTGACACTATGCCTTAAATAGCACCTGTCATAAATACTTGGCAGGGCGATGCAATGCCTTTCAGTGTTTTTATGCAGTTTAATAGCAATAAAAATAGCTGTTGCAGAAATGTAATTTAAAAAAACTGAATTGGTTCTGTTATATTGCATGTTGCTTACATCATAAGTGAAGTCATGCAATAACCATTAGCCGCTTAAATGGTCCCAGTATGCTATTTATAATAGGGCTGTGCTCAATTATTTCAGAGTTCTGATGATTATATGACGCTCATTTCAAAGCATTATTTAAATGATAGTTTCCACACCGTCCTCGTAGCAAATGAATCATTGTCATGCCAGTTTTCTCATTGCCCCGGCTTATATTTGATAATCTTAATGCTAGCATTGTCTAACATGGCACTGGCACTTTGGCGGATGGCCGCCATGCACAACTATTCTGTTGTTGTCCCACACAATGAATTTCTTCCTATAGTATATCTGCACAGGCAGAAACGAGGTAGTAGTCCAGTTTAATAAACCCTGCACCACGGGAAGGGAGCTGCTTAATGTTACATGGCTCTGCAGTCTCTCTCTCTACTAACAGAGGCGACAGAAGAGCTTAGCGCAGTCAGTGGACGGTACAGAGGCCATCTCTCATTTTTTTTAAACTTTATTTTTATTTAATTTAGGTCTCATGGCAAAATCTTGAAGCAAAATAGTCATCAAAGGTTGGTTCAAGCGAGGGCACATTGAAGGCTCCTCAAAGATGTCTAGTGCAAGGGTACCTACACCCTGAACAGGCACCTTTTGGTGAGATGTGGAAAGTTTACCAGTGAGCTTGTCTGAGGGGCTCCTTCATTCTCTACAAAATATAAAAAATAGCCCAAAGGCAAAACCTTTGTGCTTTGTCAATGGTTGTTTTTATTTTCATTTTATCGCTATGACATGACCTGGAGCCATGTTGTATAGGTAAGCTAGAAAATGCCCACCAACCCGTTAAGCTGCGTGTCTCACAACACATTCATATGTATGTGAACACACAGCGCCATCTTGAAAAGGGGTACAAAATGGCTCCCCCAGGCATTGTGACGTGCCAGAAAGATGAAAGCAACCATTGGCAAAGCCATAAGGACAGCACTTGCCTTTAAAGACGAGAATTTATGGGTTTGCCTATGCTTGTTTTGAAATTAAGTCGGGCTTTGGAGAGTAAGGTTACGAAAAGGCTACACACTGCATTCAAAGTATATAAATTAATTTCTGGCCGTTGACATGGGTGGGAACTACTACTTTTTAAATGTGGCACATTTGCTTGTCAAACCGGTCATATGATGGAAGATTAGGCAATGGAGATTTTCAAGTCAACATTGCTCGTATGGAATACATACAATAACCTTACTTCAGTTAATTTGCTCTGAGGTTTATGTTGAACCATATTTTCATACTACATCACAGCCAAGTAGTTTTGGCTCCTTTGAAATACTTTATCACTTATGCTAATAACAAATTAATCAAGGTCGTGTGAATATTTCAAAATGGGCCGCCATAGCAACACACCAAAATAACAAAATACATAGTCCTGGCCTGCACCTCATATGTGTTTTTGTATCCTACACCAACATTTGCTTCAGTGACCTGATCATTTTAATGGCCTGAGTAACTTTATTGAGTTTTTAGGGAAGTCATTTATATGCCTATAATTTACATGCATATATTAAAAATTGTGAAAAAACGTTACATGTAAGTCATATATAATGATCATTTTAGGAGTTCCTGTAGTTTTTTTTATTTCGTCTAGACACTGATGTAATGATATTTAACTATCAGTTATTATTCTCCTTTCTAGCTCTCACTTCCATGTAAGTATTTCTCTTTAATAATGTACTTCCCCTTGAAGCCGACAGAAGCTGGTAACAGGCCTTGTGTTGGGCAGAGGATGGGATCTGTTGTGTGGTGGGTGGGCGGGTAGCTCAGTGAGAAAAGAGAAAATGCTAATTTAGTATTACATTTCATTCATTTTTTTCTGACAGCAAGCTTTTCTTGCTTATAACTTCCATTTATTAATTGATTCTATATTTTTTAGCGGTTGTTTATATTTTACTCCAGTATTCAATCTGAGTAGATTTCAGGTAAATGTTCCAGACTTATTTACATTATCCTGTACATTGAAGGGAAAGCTAAGAACCTCTTTTTGGTATTGCATTAATCATAGGTAGGTCAGCTATCTGAAATGTGCATAGGCTCCCCACAAGAGTGCATCAATATGCAAGACTCTTTACTTCTATAATGGCAGACACAGTAAGCAGTAGTAAAACAGATTAGACTTGCTGGGGGTACCAATAGGAGGTCCTACCAACGCTCGATACATGAGGTACAGTAGTCCTAAAAAATTGCGGCAAACCGCTGAAGAGGTGCAGCTAACTTGGACCTGTAAGAGGAGGAGAACATAATAAACAGGACTCTATGCATGAAACAAGGTGCAAGGCCCGATTTCCACCCACCAATAGGTAGTGTGAAAAAAAGGTATGTTTGATAAGTCTGATAAAGATGAAGGATTGCACAAATAAAGTATTTACATTTTACAACAGACAACACTCTTGGGTGATCAATACCCAAACTCCTTTGATAAACTGAGAAGAACGTGAATGGACCATGTTTGCAAACTGGGTAATGGTGGTGGGAGGTGCTTCCATATGTATCTGCGGTAGCCTCTCAATTTTATCTGATTAGTCTCTAAGTCTTAGCAATATGGCCAAGGCTGCCTTTTCTGTATGTCTCAGATGTCTCAGATATAGGACCCAGACAAGTGATTTTCTTCACACATTTTCTTCACACAAACTGGCTTTGCAGTAAAATAAGGTTCTTTTGGGAGGTGGGTTTACTGCACTTCGGAAGGGGTATAGGAGTGGAAATTACCAAATTATTCATGATTTGGCATCACTTCCAGTAACAATTGCATTTTAGGATTTGGTGAGACTGGTACAGTTATGGAGGGATTAAACTTGAGACCCTGCCCGCCCCCCACTGATCCAGTTTGTAGGGTAGTCTTCGGACCGTAAGTCGATATCGAAATATTAATCAGTATATTGGAGCTTTGAATTGATTGTTATAAATTACGTGCCTCTATTTGCCAAGTTTTCTTTGTTGAATTTGCAAAATCCAGTCAAATATTTATAAAACTAAATTACAGCAGTGAGAAATGCTGGACAGGCCTCAGTAATTATTAATAGGCAAACTGCTATGTGGATCAACGGAAAGTTGTTCTAGAGAAAGGACTTAAATGCAGAGACCAAGACCTTAAGATCTTCAATTGTTCAGACAAATTGACTACCCTCCCATTTTCACCTCAAGAGACAGGGTCTACCAAGCAAACCCAAGTGCAGACAACTAATCACATTTTTCTTCAGTCACCTCTTGAGCAAATGCGTCATTTATCAGATTGACTTTTCCTTTTCGACATTGTTGACTATATGGATCCTATGAGTCAAACTAGATGTATCATGTAAGTGATTCCGGGCCAAACCATAAACCTGGTGACCTCCATTTGTGAACCCACATAATACACTAAGATCCAGTTGTCCTTATGTGCTTTGATCAAGAAGAAAGGCAACATGCTCAGCACTGCACAAAAAGGCCAACTAAATAATGATCTGCTTAGCATACATTTACCTTAAGAAAAGGAAGGCCAACCAAAGAGCTGTGCAGTATAGCCACCGACTGTAAGGGAACCAACCAATGCAAAGAATTCCACCATGCTAATATTTGCTGTGCTGTACTTACTGACATTTAGTACAAAGATCATTAAAAACAATTTGTTTTGTCTGCGTGGACCAGTGTGGAAGTGGACGACACTCAGAAGATCGAGTTTGAAGGAAGTGGACATTCAAAGATAGCAGAGAATAGCATGCATTGTGGCAAGTAATACTAATAATGAAAGAAATGCAACATCGTCTAGTGGTTAAAGAACTTGGCGTACCAAACAAGATGGAGATCTGCAGAGAAACTAATAAGCTAAATGGACTGTTGGTTTCAGCTGCACTTTTTTGAAATTGTGAATAAAGTTAATGGCTCCTTTGAAAATAAGCAATTCATCAAAAATTAAGAAAGGGACCAATCACAGTAAAATAAAATCTTCCAATGGTCAATAAAAGTATATGTAAAACAATGTCTCTCTCTTGATTGACCTTTTGCCACAGTAGCTTAGTAGCCGGATAATATAGGCACCATTTCACATTTCTAGGAGTCACCAATTTCTGATAAATAAACAACACTACAGGAATAAAACAAAATAAACTAATGTTATATCAATAAAAACAGAAACAAGCATTTCTAGATTTTTTTTGTATTCTTCTGCAGTTCGCTCATTTAAATGTAAAATACTGCAACTTACTGCTCCCTTTACTTATTGGTCCACAAAAAAGACAGCGGTTTACAACCAATTTTGGATATCCACCTTCTCAACTGGTTCATTTAGCTGGACAAGGTGAAGATGCTAACCATGAGCCATGTTTTACTGGCCCTAAGTCCAGGAAACTGATTAGTGTCCCTGGATGTCTAAGATGCCTGTTTTGTCATCCAGGTCTCCCTGCCCTCAGATACTGTCTTTGTTTCATGTTTGGACCCAAGCACAGTAAGTTCATGCTCTTACTGTTTATACAGATGACCACTTTACACGTCTATACAAAAGTACTGGCAGTTATGGCTGCCTCACTGCTCCTGTCAGGAGTCCATGTATTCCCATACTTGCCTGGTGGAGTCCCCAACGCTGGTCAATGATCACCATCAGCGCTGGTCAAGGATCACCATTAGCGCTGGTCAAGGATCACCATCAGCGCTGGTCAAGGATCACCATCAGCGCTGGTCAAGGATCACCATCAGCGCTGGTCAAGGATCACCATCAGTGCTGGTCAAGGATCACTATCAGTGCTGGTCAAGGTTCACCATTAGCGCTGGTCAAGGATCACCATCAGCGCTGGTCAAGGATCACCATCAGCGCTGGTCAAGGATCACCATCAGTGCTGGTCAAAGATCACATTCAGCAGATGACTGGTCTCCTCTTTGACTTGAGCTTTACCATCAACGTTAAAAAGTTACCTGTCTATCGCATGCAATAGCTAACCTTTAACGGGGCAATGCTAGTCAAGACTCAGACTTTCCTTCTTAGTGTCGCATATATTCTAGTGATGGTTCTGAGGTTTCTGACATCCTCGGATTCTGGTGTTACAGGTCTTGTGTCTGCTTAGCCTCATGGCCTCGTGCATCCTCTTAGTGCCACACAACCGAGCATGAGGTGATATGAATCGGAGAAAGGCGCCCAAGAAGAAAATGTCTGCTCCTAGGTAGCCCAATCTCCCACAGCTTTATATTTGGAAATACAATGAATACTTTTTCACATTCAGGAAGATTAAGCATGAACATGATCTGGACTTAACAAAGCTCTGCAACAACTATTCATGTTCTCAAACAGTTAAAGTATACCTTGGACACACGCGGTGAATAAGTGGAATACATTCATCCGCTCCTTAATGATTTCAAACTGCTTTGGCAGCTCTTTTCAAAGATTTATCCTATGAGAATCAGGACTTACTTAGTGAACTTTAGAGGCCTTTTTCCTTGCAGTAATTAAAATGAATGGTTGAATAATTCCATCATTTAAGTCTGTGTTACATTAAACATTATCTTACAAAGACATTTAACTAATACTGACTTCTTTCTCCTTGTTGTGAGCTCCTGAATGTACTTATTTGTTGTTTTTTCTCAAGCAACAATTTGCGATAAACTGGCTAAAGCAAATCAATTTTAGTTGTATTACAAAGGTATCACACTGGAGCCTTGCTGCAAGAACACACATCAGAAATTACTTAAGTTGCAGTTGAACAGAGTGTTAAACAAATAGGAGTCGAGAGCCCCTATAACGCTCTAGAATGTGGGTTGCACCACTAGACAAGAAACAATGAAAATTAGCTCTAGCAGGATGGATATACTGACATTTTGCGGAGAGGTAAACTTATTATTAGTCACCTCACTGGGACTGAAATCACCCTTTAAGATTAAATCTTGTATATTCAATTGGACAGAGTAAAATCACTATTAGAGGCATTGCTGTGCCACAGTCAAGAATCACAATGACATCAAGAGATAGTTCACATCAAAGTATTTACTTGTACGACATAACTTTAGAAATAATCATCATATTGGGAAAATATCAGAGATCAACATTTATGTGCAGGTGAACATTAGGATTGCGGTGACGGACAATATACCATTACTTAAGGCGAGAGAATTTTACATTGCAATTCTTTAGAGACCAAACATGAGATTTCGATCTGTTACTAAACAAAAGTTAGCACTTATTAAATGTAATACCTATGGGAGAGGTAAGCCTCAAAGTTGTGAAAAGTGAATTTAGGAGTTTTTCACTAACAGGACATCTAAACGTACATTTCCAACTTTCTAAATACAATGTACCCTGCACCTTAGGGCCACCCTTATAGGTGACATATGTATTAACAAGCATTGGCATAGCCAATAGGTCTAGCTTGTGGGACCTTAGAAGTATTTAGTTTTGCAGCACAATATCCGATTATGCAACAAGGATATTGTGCTGCAAAACGAAATACTTCTAAGGTCCCAAAAGCGAGACCTATTGGCTATGGCAATGCTTGTTAAATAGTGCGGACAACAGTAGTGATACATGAAGCAAAAATTACAAGTGAGCATGTTACAAAAGCAAACGTTACGTTACATGAGACAATAGTGACAGTTGTGCAAGTATCAAGAGCTAACAAAATACAAGAGGTAGCAAACGATATGTTCTTAGAGGAAACAAGCTTCTCGGCATTGCTGGGTCGGAGCAGCAGGCAGATGCGAGTGGAGCGCGCGCTGGAGAGGGATGGGGTGGGAGGACTAGGCAGCGGGAGAGAGGGAGAAAGGAGCGCGAGAGCCCAAGGTGATGGCGGCGGCAGAAGAGCGAGGGAGCAGTTTTTATAAAGCGAGGACAACAGTAGTGATACATGAAGCAAAAATTACAAGTGAGCATGTTACAAAAGCAAACGTTACGTTACATGAGACAATAGTGACAGTTGTGCAAGTATCAAGAGCAAGCAAAATACAAGAGGTAGCAAACGATATGTTCTTAGAGGAAACAAGCTTCTCGGCATTGCTGGGTGGGGGGGTGGGCGGGGGAGCAGCAGGCAGATGCGAGTGGAGCGCGCGCTGGAGAGGGAGGGGGTGGGAGGACTAGGCAGCGGGAGAGAGGGAGAAAGGAGCGCGAGAGCCCAAGGCAATGGCGGCAGCAGAAGAGCGAGGGAGGCGTTTTTTTTATATAGTGCGGACAACAGTAGTGATACATGAAGCAAAAATTACAAGTGAGCATGTTACAAAAGCAAACGTTACGTTACATGAGGCAATAGTGACAGTTGTGCAAGTATCAAGAGCAACAAAATACAAGAGGTAGCAAACGATATGCAATAGCATATCTGAGGGAACACGGCCTGGGGGAAGCTGGCTGGGGAGGGGGAGGAGAAATGAAAGGAAGGCTGTGTGCGGCGTAATTAGGGGAGGAGAAGCCGCAGAGCGCACGCTGGGCGAAGCCCTCTGATGTGCTGTGCGGCAAATGGAGGGAGGCTGATGCGCGTTCATGTTTGAACACGTGGTTCACATGAACTTCATGAAAACGCCAGCAAAAAGCTGGTGGTTTCATGACGTTTTCGCCGCTTGAATTCTCGCTCCGCTCGATGCGCATGCGCGCATCGATAGGCCGCGAGACCTAAAAAGGGTGGTTTAGGCTGAGCAAAAGGGTTACTTTGCCATGTTGAATTGGCAGCTTGAAACTGCACGCAGCCTGCAATGGAAAGTCTGTTTTAAAAGGCAACTTAAGTGGGGGGGGGGCAATACATTTATTATTTATATTTACATGCCCTAAGTACACATTATACCTCTTTACTAGGCACTTATAAGTATATTAAATGTGCCAATTGGGTGTAGGCCAATTGTACCATGTTTTAGAGAGTGGACACAAGCAAGTTAGTGCTGATTAGCGTTAATAAAGTGCACAGTCACAAAACCAACACAAATGAATTTGAAGGGGTGTAGGCAGAAGGTTTGGGAGAAAGACCAATCTAACGCTGACAGGTCTGAAAAGTGGTGTCACACAGCTTAGTTCCCCAATCCCTGAGCTACTCCCTGAGTTGTATCACCAGTGGCTCAAGTGCAAAGGCGAAGAGCAGCAGTGAAAATGGGCAACCCTTTCTGGTGCACTGCTTGATCCCCTATCTCCCAGATACTGCTTCTGACTCTCACCATCGTACTACTAAATCCGAGCAGAAATAAAATGGTCCAAAACCCATGAATCTCAGGACCATGATAAAATAAGCCCAGCTCAAGGTATCTTTTCAGGATTTCTGCTACTAACGAGCGAGAGTTCCTCTGGCGAGTTGTTGGCATACAGTAGGTGTGCAAGTCTAGTAATATTCATTGTTGTGCTACAGCCTGGCATAGAGCTTCATTGAGTGAACCAACTTCTCCCAACCACTCTCCACAGCCTATTGACCAGTACCCTAATTAACAGATAAACAGAACCTTAGTGTCTGCGTTGTTCATGATCTGTAGGATTCACCCTCTTCCCCCGGTTTCAGCATCATACAAATAACACCCGCTCAGTGTGCCCAGCTGTCTAGCATCATTAAAAATCTAGAATACATTTTTGGCCGACTGGCGAATAGGAGATTGTTAAAATTATTTTGGGGAGCTGTTACTTCCGGGTGACTTTTCCTTAGGCATTGATTGCCTCTTGTATTTCTTCTAGCATTATCTCAGATTCCAACTCTTCTACCATTATCTCCTTGGAAGCCTCATGCCATCCAGATCTCTCCTAATGCGGTCAGAGGAGCCTAGACTTTTCTAAATCCCCCTGCAAGTGAAAGCATAGTGTGTTATTTTATGTGGCTTGTGTTGTGACAAATGTTCCATCAGGGCGATTCAGGGTAAAGATCTATATCCCGAAAGCGACTTTCCTCATGTATCTCCTTCCATGTATAGTTTTTGCTGATATTCCTTTGAGGTATATTTGTGCAGCCTATCCCGTTCCTGTGGGAGGACCCGGGACTATTTTCTGAGCCCCTCCTGATGTTTATCATCGCATTCTAAGTAATCGGGGAAGTCCCACAAACACAAGAAGTCAAAAAAGTCCAAATGCTTTTTGACTACTCTGCGTCCATCAAAGTCATCTGACGAGATGATGGAGCGTCGACACTCCAGACCCCGCGAGTTGGCGATGCTTGATCCTAGGTCTGCTCAGAGTTTTCCTGATTTTCCCAGAGTTGGAGTGACATCCCCAACTAGAGGAATTTCATGAGGCCATGTGCCTCTTCTTTAAACAGCCCCGCCCCTCTGGGGCACCTTTTGGCCCCACAGGCATGGGAGGGGCCCCTACTGGAACCACGCCGGCAGGTTTGCCCTCGTTGCCAGTCTGGCTCAGGGTTCCCTTGCTGGATCCGGAGCAAAGCCGCAAGACTGAGGGCTTCCTAGGCACCCGCTCCAGTGCTGGCACCGCCAACACTCTTAGGCAGCGCCATCCCCATCTGTATTCCCGACTGTAGGAAGATGGCTTTCTATGTAGTGTGCCAAAACGAGGCAATCTATTCAGAAAGACCAGGCAACCCTTATTAGCTTACAGGGGCTTGCTTTAACATTCCCAAAGCGCTCTATTTGTGGTAGTGTGGTCAAGTAGCTTAGGCTTATCAGAAGGGAGTGCTAAGCATTCGTTGAACACACAGAGTCAATAAATGGGAGACAAGCTCAACAAGAAATTTGAGACTAATCTAGAAAAATAACACCATATTTTAGATAATATTTAGAAACTAGATTTTCGGAATCTGGTAAGTTCTTTAGTTAATTATCATTTTTACTCAGTAAAACAGATGAATAACAAAGCTGTCCTATTTGATGCAAGAGACTTGAATGCAACAATGTTATCCTATGGAAGCAAAAGACATGTGCTGCATACCGGCTTTTTCAAACGGTTGTAGAGGCTACCCTTTAGGACTTTAGATGATTGGGGGCCAAGGTACCACCAGCAGGTCAGGTTTACCTGCCCTTGTGTTTCTGGGTGCATATTTGCTGGTTGGGATGGTAGCCTCAAGCGCGGTTAGCTGTCAAAGTTTAAAGGGACCTGTCAAAACAACAGTCTGCAAAGTGGGGCTGGGGGGCAAGTCTGGCAGAATCCAAAAGGTGGCTCAGCTCGTGGGGACTCCTAGGCCAAGGGGACACAATCAGAACACATGTACTCTGGTTGTGGGGCTCCGGCAGAAGTGCTGGCTGGTGGGCCACTTTAGCATTGGAGGCTCTCACAATTCTTGATATACCTGCAGAGGAGGGAAAAGAAACACAGTAGGGCCACTCTCAGTGTGGAGCTTGTCTCTCTCGAAGTCCCTCGATGTGCAGGTAAGTCTTTGTGGCGGTGGTGTCCGGACTGGATGCAAACAAGCCTTGGTGGGTGCTAGTGTCCCGGTAGTGAAGGTATTGGTGCAGGGGGGCTCCTGGAGGGTCTAGCATTTCAAAACTCACCAGAGAGACGGGGCTGACCTCCTAGAGCCATAGGAACCTCCTCCTGTCTTGTTGCTCCCTCGGTGGGCCGGCTAGCCAACAGCACGTATTACCGGACAGACTCTTTCGGTGCCTGCATATGCAGGGGGAGGACTCCTCCACCCCGATGGAGATGCTGCTTGGTTGTTGAAGTTGCTGGACCGTCCTCCACATCTTTGGGAGGTGTTCAACTTTTGGAGGAGTTGGCTCAGTGGAATTGCCGAGATTCCAGCAGCAAGGCAGGGTTTGGTGCCAAGTAGTGATAAAGTGCTCAGTTCTCACTGTGACTGCTCTTCTTTGTCCTTCCTACGGTTCCCAGTAGACAAATCCGAGTTCCTGGTGTCAGTGGGCATAAACCTGACCCAGAGTTCCTAGTTTTACCAAATCCAAGATGGTGAAACCCTTCTTTCGTTGTTCACTTCAGGCAAACCCACCTTAGGAGTGTGACTAGCCTGTATGTCGGCACACCTTCTGACTACCTAATTTTGCCACCTGCTCTGGTGCCAAATGTGCCATAGGGCAGAGGGTGGCATTCCCAAGTCTGGGAGGAGCTGGGGTCATATATTGAAGGCGATAGAGGCTTAGAAGCCCCTGGCCTTGATATGCTAAATTTGCATGCCATCCTGTTGTAGTAGGTATGATCACCTTCCTCCCGACAGGCATTGATCCTGACATTGGAGAGCACAGGCTTTCACCTGCAAGGGGTCAGAAACTCATCTGTGGTGGCAGGCTGAGAGATACTAGTCAGCCAGCACACTAAGAACAGAAGTGTGCTGGCTGATTAGTAGGATTCAGGGTGCACCTCTAAGGTGCCCTGTGGGTGCATGTCATAATCAATCTAGTACTGGCATCACTGCAGATTTATTAAGACGAGGCGTTTGGTACCAAACACCATTATTTTCAGTGACGCCATTATGTAGCTGGGTAACTCATAATGACCAGTGTCCTGTGCATATACCTAAGATGGCTTCCTGATCAATGTCGTGGCAATGGAACCAGTCATCACAGTGGCATATCTGCTCATGCAGATATATCTTCACATATTATATAATGCACCCTAGTCTTGGGGCTCTAAGGCCTGCTGTAGGACTGACTTACCTATAGTATATGCAGTGCTCAGGGGCATGGCAGACATTGAGGGTGCCATGTTGTGTTTTAGGAATGATTTGCACCATTTCACTCCGCTTGCAATGGCAATCTGCATGCAATTTTTGTGTGGGTCCCTTAGAGTGGCATAATACATGCTGCAGCCCTGGGAGACCATCTTTAGTACCCATGCCTTAGGTACCAGTGGTACCATTTACTAGAGATGTACAGGTGTGCTGAAGTCCTTGCTAATTGGGTTACAGTTAGACATTTACCTTGTTTTAAGGGAGAGAGCACTGGAAGACATTCACTGGTTTTGTGGAAAAGAGCACTTATACTGGAGACCTGGTTAGCAGTGCACTTTCAGTTGAAAAGCATCAGTACCAAGTCAAAAAGTGGGGGTGACCATGTCACAAAGGGGGCACTTTCCTACACTGACTCAAACACGTACGGCACCAACCATGGACATTCTTCCCGGAGTGGAGCCAGTGTCTTATTTGATGGATAGGCCTGGTGAGGGAGACTCTTCAGAGGGGTCTATGGACCCTTCTGAAGATGAAATAGTTGAGGAACAGGACAACTGGCATGAGAAACTAGGTAGGTATGGTCAGTGGGCTGCACACTCTCCTGGTTTGCCCTCCTACTCTGACTATGGAAGAGGGCCTCTTTTGTAGTGGTGGTGCACTGGGCGACTGAGATTCTGTACCTTATCCTACCCTCAGTGATAGTCAAGAATAATGTCTTGATGGAGGTGCTTCAGCCGGGAGTAACTCCCTCAGAACACTTACTCCCATTCAATGAAGCCCTTAAATACATCCTAATTGGGGCTGGTCCAAGCCCAGCATTGGGGCTCTTGTGAATAGGACGATTGCCCACCACCAGTGCTGTGTCCCTGGGGATCCCAGTTTCCTTACCCAGTACCCCACCCCTCATTCTGTATCCACCCTAACGTGTTTTCTACCACTCCACTGGATGGAGAATCCAAGACTGGGCACCTTCGGTAATACCATGCTCTCTTCCACCAGCCTGGCACCAAGGTCGGAGAACACTGTGTGTCGATTGGGCTGTTTACTCATCACTATGGGATTTGGTTGCGTAAGTGCTGCATATGGTCTCAGAGGAGGCCCGGGCCATACTCTCTCAGGATGTTGCCGATAAGAGGGATAAGTTCACCATCTGCTTGGGACTTGACACAACCAACTCGCTGAACACAGCAATTTCTGGTTGAGAACATCTGGCTTTTCAGGAAATGTCCTGGCTCTCCCCAAGCACATAGCAGGGCTGAAGCCAGGCCCTTGGGCTTGTCTATGGCCCGTAGGCATCCCCAATTCACCTTTCACCCCTTTCGTGGCTATAAAAGGGGTCTCCTACAGTGTCCATACCCTCACAGCCACCACGGCCAGCAAGCTTCCCAGCCTTTTCATGGCCCAGGGCGTGGGTCACAGAGACCATGTGGGACATGGGGCCAGCATTCGGGTCAGCCCACCACCCCTTCTCCTTCAGGCACTGCCTCTTTAGTACGCCCTCAGACTGCCAAGGCATCCAGTGGGAGGAAGGTTACACCCTTACCTCCCCGACTGGTGGTCAATAACAGCAGACTGTTAGGGACTCCAGATAGTCCAAAGGTGCTACTCGCTCTCTCCTTTGTGACAGCACCACCACTCATGCCATCCACTTACGATTGGCTGACAGAGGACAATTTTTTCCATCCTCCGTCAAGGGGTGTAGGCTCTCTTTGCCTAGGGCGCCATTGAGAGGGTGCCATCTTCAGAAGTAGGTCATGGGTGGTATTCCTGCTACTTTCTGGTGCTAAAGAAGGATGATGTACTTCATTGAATCCTGGGTCTGTGCCTTCTAAACCTCTTCTTTAAAAAGCTCACACTCACTCAAGATTTGTCTTCCTTTGACCTGGGAGACTGGTAGGGTGGATTTACAGGACACATATTTCCACATCCCTGTCCCCATGGACGCTATCTTGTAGTTCACAGTGGGCCATGAGCACTTTGTTTGCTGTGCTACCTTTCAGCCTTACCAGTGCCCCTTGGGTGTTCATCAAGGTGATGGCGGTAGTTGCAGCTCATCTGCGGAAGTTAGGGATTCCAGTCTTTCCCTACCTTGATGATTGGCTGTTGAAGGTGGGCACACCCCAGGCAGTCATCTCCCCCCTTAGACTATGGCGAACATCCTGCTTTCACTGGGGTTTACTATCAACATGCGGAAGCCTCACCTGACTACCTCTCAGAATCTCCTTTTCATTGGAGCCGTTTTGGACACAGTGCAGTTTGTGGCTATCTTCCCGAGCGGCAAGTCGAGGATATTCGGCTATGATTTGGATGTTTCAGCCTCTGTCCTGTATTTCGATGAGACTGACTATGATGCTATTGGGACTCATGGCATCCTGTATCTTGCTGGTGACACATGCCCACTGGCATCTACGAGCTCTGCAGTGGGACCTGAAAAACCAGTGGATGCAGCATCAGGGTAATATCTCCAACATGAACCTGAGCTGAGAGAGAACTGCTAAAGACCTGTGTGGTGGCTAACAAACCGTGATTGGGTCAGTGCAGACCCCTTTCCCTAACGTGATTGACAGATGCGCCACTCCTGGGCTGGGGCGCCATCTATGAGAGGTGGAGATCAGGAGACGCTATGAAAAATGAGGGTGGACCTGCACACCTAGCCTGTGGGCGATGATAATCTAGTTTAATGTGAAAATGTAAATGTGGTAATTGAATTGCGGCGTGCTTACATGTGGTGAGGGAATGTGCCCCTTTCCCTCAGTGTTAAGAGCAGTATACAAAAAGTCTAAGGACCACCATAGACTGCATGTAGCACATCCCAGGGCTAAGAAAAGCCTTCATCTTTAACATTCCTTCAATCGAGTATTTCACAAATTTACAACAAAAAACGCTTCAACTTTTCTCTTTTCAAAGTCTTCATTCATAAGAGATCAAAAAATCACTTTTAAGACACTATTTTAACGTATGTCTTGCAGTCTATCATAAAACAGAATTTGCAATAATCAAAAAAGATAACAACATAATCATTTTAACTGCATATTGTCCAAAGTTTTAAACTTAAACAAAAACATTCCCAATGCATTACGGGTTCACCATGAACCCTTCTTCAGGGGATATGTTAATTTTACAGAAATGATGTGGAGAAAAATGGTAGAAATATTCTTCAGTGTGTATTCAGTCCGGATCTACAACACAGAACGATATCAGTGAAAAAACACTCTGAATCAAACATGAAAAACATGGTTATTGCTTCATCATGTTAAGTAAATGCCTGAGATTTGCACTATCATAAGCAGAGAGGGATGATGAAAAAACGCCACCGCAAAGGAATGTGCATATAGAAAAAAGAAGGAAAGAGTGCCTGCTGACGTCAAAAAAATGATACCCAGTGCAATAGTGCTGCGTGTCAAACGGAATCTTACCATAAGAGGCAAATGACGCCGTGGTGTAGCGTAGGTAATAGGCTCAGAGAGTGAAGAATGCTGCTGAGTAAATACACAAAAGATTCAATAAGAACCTATGTTTTCATGCCCCGTCAACTAAACGGGTGCAAAATAAACTACGTAACTCACCGAGATAAAAGTCGGCGTTTCTGCATTCGAGAGCTGTCCGTGGGTGTGTCATGTGACAATCACGTGAGAGATCACGTTTGATTATAAACGCATTTCAGAGTCCGCCCAATAAAAGAGCAAAAGGACGAACTTCAGGGTACATGCCGAGAGGGTGAAATGGTAGACATTGAGAAAGGACCAGTTTAAACTCTAGAGTAAGAGACATTGAAGGATAGATCATTGTGCAAGGTGTAAGGTGGTGCATGCACCCCTTACTTAGATATTAGTCTGTTACTTGGAGTGAGAAGGAAAGCGGAGGGATAGAAGGGGAAGAAAGATTTGCATTACTTTAGCACTTGTTACCTGATGGGTGTTGAAGCGCTTTTCTGGCGAGTAGCACCCCACTCCGGAACCCATAAAGGATTAGTGTTGAAAATTAGTATAGTATAAATATGAAGTAATTTGAGTAGTAGATATGTTATTCAGTTATTTGGGCAGTATATTAGTATAGTTGAATATAGAATTTGAAAAGTGAACATGTTAGTCTGTTAATTTTGATTGAAAAGGATAGTGGAGGCATAAAAGAGTGAAGGATTTTTTTTTAGGTCTTAGCAGTAGGAAGAGGCTTTTGGATGAGTAAAAAGGAGTTTTGGAGGGGAGGAGTCAGAGGGGAGAGTTTAGAAAGGTTTGTTTTAGGGGATCGGTGTAGTAAAAAGAGGTGTCAGATGATGCAAGGAGGGGTAGAGCAGGAGAGAGTCTAGAAAGGGTTATTTTGGCGATCATAGTAGTGGTATGGGGTTTGGGATAAATGAGAGAGTTGATGTAGAGGATATATTGATAGATGTATAGGATGAGAGATAGGGTAGTGCATTGGAAGGAGTAGTAGAAAGAAGTTTGAGATGAGTTAGAAGGTTGGGCTAGAAGATTTATTGAGCGTGTAGGTCATGTCAATCTGACCTGAAAATAGACATAAAATGTCTAGGTGCACAAAAGGAAGCGTGAAAGGAGAGAAGAGAGGAAATAACGCTAATGAAATTCCTTACAATCTAACTTAACAGCAGTGTTCCAATTGATTTTAAAGGAAACATAACATTTCGTAATGGTCATAGACCTCCTGGTATAACCGTCCCAAGATATTTTATCCAATAGGTTTCCCTACGTGCTAGGGCAATGTTAGTATCAATTCCAGAGGTTATATGAATACATTCCAGGATGGTGTAACGTAATTGTGGGATAGTGTGTGATGCTTCTACCCGGTGTTTTGCCAAGGACGAACTGGTATTTTTGTTTCGGATTCTACTTTTATGTTCCACAATGCGTGTTTTAATCTTACGGCTAGTCCTTCCTACGTATACAAGCCAGCAGGGTCATTTAATTGCTTAAACTACTCTTTCTGTTGTGCAGTCAGATGTATGACGGAGTGTGATCACTGAACCTGTATGTGGGTGTGTAAACCTATTTCCTGTGATAACATTGCCACATTGACCGCAGTTGTGGCATTTTTTTATGCCTTTGTATCTAGCTTTTTGATCTATTTTAGGAGGTTTAAGCAATTCCTGTAGATTCTGTGGTCTAGTATGCGTGAAGAGAGGTATCCCTTTAAAAATTTCCTTTAAAAATTGTGCGGCTCCGCGTCCGTAGTTGGCGTCGATGTCATCTCGGTGACACCGACACCAACTACGGACGCGGAGCCGCACGACGCCACCTTCCGACGCGCATGGGTACTGCTGATGAAAATCTTCCGGATCCAGTCTGACGCCTGGGGTAATTCTAAGTTAAGGATTCTATCACTATGTGTTTCTTTCAGATATGGTATTATCAAAGGTAAGTAACATGTTCATTTGATAGAGACTACCGAGATGACATCGCAGCAGCTACTTCGACGCTGCCCTCACACGCTGACGTCTGTTCTTTTTTTTTCCGCACATGCAAGGCAGGTCCTGAGAGAGTGTTACCCCCCCCAGTGATTTTTTGATTGGGATTTTTAAGGCTTTTTGTCTCTGCTTTTTCGAGTCAATTGACTCCTGTTGTCGTAGGGATGCCCGGTTTCGAGTCTTGTGGGGACTGTCATCGGATGATGTCTGTGACGGATGTAGGCGAGTAGGATCTGCTTCTTATAGTTACCCCCACTTTTTGCTGATGTTTCACTGTTTTCGACTTAGACTGGCTGGGATCCTGCTATTCTCCACTAAATTGATTACATGTACTTTAGGTACACTTCAGATTGGATTCTGGGGTACCCTTATAAGTCTCTACTATATGGTATACTATGTACCCAGTGCATAGGTCCCCCAGAGGCCTCCCAGGGGCTGCAGCATGTATTATGCCACCCCTGGGAGACCATTCAAAATGACACAACATATCTGCTACTGCAGCCTGTGTAAGGTGGTGCATGCACCCCTTACTTAGATATAGGTTCACTAAATCTACCTTATATCACTACTCATATAAACCTATCAGTCACCTCATGGCAGGCCTTAAACATTCCTGAAAGCAGGGTGCTGGGTTTTGTGAGAGAGGGTGCCCCTGCATGAACAGAGCCCCTCGGCAGCCTTCGGAATCTATTCTCCGGGGTTGTTCTGTGATGCAGCCAACCATATAGTGCATTATAACCTTGCGGTAAATGCTAACTTTAAAACGGCTGCAAGGAAACATGTCGTGTTTGGTGTCAAACACCTTGGAATCATACCTCCGGCTGTGACCCAGTTTCGTTTCAGGGACCGGGCTGGCATTTTAGGTTTGTGTTTAACTGCGTGAGCCCGTGTCTCCTCCCAGCTGACCCTCCCACCCACGAGTACAGCTACGGCGCCCCGTCCCACTACCATCTGTGACCGTGTGGACGCTTTCCTTTGCGGTCGCTCCCCTCGCCCTCTGCCTCCCTTCAGACGCTTTAACTCGCTGCTGCCTGAATCGCACTGATCAGAACATCGCGCTGCTGCCTGCCTGCCCTGAAAGAGCGCATTCAGCGCCTGGTATCGGTCTGCTGACATTTTATCAATTCATTAATTTAAGTAATAGCGCATTCGGCGCCTGGTTTCATTTGCCTGCATTAACTCAGTTTATTATTGCTGCGCACTATTGGCATTACTTTGGGGGGAATAGAAAATTGTGTGGAGAGTGTTTTTAACTTGTACCACTCCGGCTGTGACCCAGTTTCGTTTCAGGGACCGGGCTGCCATTTTAGGTTTGTGTTTACCTGGGTGAGCCCGTGTCTCCTCCCAGCTCCCGCCTCCCAGCTGACCCTCCCACGCTCCGCCCCCTCCACTATCCATTTATGGCAGATGTCCCAACGCGCAGCGTCCACGCGCAGCGGTCGCGCTGAAGGTGCGCCAAAGGTAAGCCCGTCTACGCCCGTCCGCGCCTGGAGCGCGCCCAGCGCCAGACCCCCTGGTCCCCGCATCGCCCACCCCTCCCGCATCACATACGACCCATCCACCCTCCTAACACTTAACCCCGGCCGACTCCCTAACTGCGCCCAAGCAGCACCAGGACACACCCATGGACCCTTCAGCTGCCACTCCTGCAAATTCACCTGCATCAAGACCCACACCAAACCAACAAACACCAAACAGAGATCCAACACCAACCACCTTAAATGCATCCTTCTCAACACCCGCTCGGTTCACAAACACGCCGTCGACCTTTGGAATCTACTCGACACCATTTCTCCGGACATCGCCTTCCTAACAGAAACCTGGATGAATGCCTCTTCAGCTCCAGACATCACCATAGCCATCCCGGACGGCTACAAGATCATCCGTAAGGACCACACCATGCAAACAGGAGGAGGCATCGCCATCGTCCACAAGAACACCATCCGCGTCTCAACCAGCTCAGAAGACAATCTCGCTATCGCCGAACACCTTCACTTCCAGATCCACACCGACCCCAAGACCACACTCAGAGGCACCCTCCTCTACAGGCCACCAGGACCCCGTACAAAATTCAGCGAAGACATCACTCACTTCATCACCCCACACGCCCTCCCCTCGGAAGAATACTTTCTACTAGGAGACCTCAATTTCCATCTGGAAAAGAACAACAACAGTAACACTACCACCCTTCTGGACAATCTCGCCAATCTCGGACTCAAACAACTTGTTAACACCCCCACACACTATGCAGGACACACACTCGACCCTATCTTCACTTCCAGCAAGCATATCTCCTTAACTCACACCACACCCCTCCACTGGACGGACCACAGTTGCATCCACTTCATTTACAATAGGACCACGATCCACAACCACCCTCAACCAACTCTGCGAAGAAATTGGAACAAAATCACCATCGACCAAATCTCCACATCGCTTCTTCAAAAACCCCCTGCCTATTCAACGAACCCTAACCAAGCCGCCATCAACCTCACACAATGGTTAACCCAAACCGCCGACAAACTAGCACCCCTGAAAAAACATCAAATCAAGCAAGGAAGCAAGAACGCCCCCTGGTTCAACGATGACCTTAAGAAATCCAAGAAGCTCTGTCGTTCCCTTGAGAAAACTTGGAAAAAAGACCCAAACACTATCACCCAAGCCGCCTTCAAAAACGCCACCCGCAAACACCACCAACTAATCCGGACAGCCAAGAAATCAGCACTCATTAACCGACTAGACAACAACGCCCACAATAGCAAGGAACTTTTCAACATCATCAAAGAATTCACCAACCCCACCGCCAGCTCTAACGACATCACCCCCTCTCAAGTCCTCTGCGACTCCCTCGCCTCATTCTTCCATGACAAAATCGCCGACATTCATAACAGCTTTGACAACCAACCCGTAAACCAGTCCACCCCACTCACCTCCGAACCTGTACCTCCTCCAAATAACCTTTTCGACTGGAACCCAATCACCACAGAAGACACCATTCGCCTGATGTACTCCATCCACTCAGGATCCCCTACAGACCCATGCCCCCATCACATCTTCAACAAAGCAGACTCCATTATCGCACCCCATCTCCGAGACGTCATCAACTGCTCCCTCAACTCCGCCACATTCCCAGAAAGCTGGAAACACGCCAAACTCAGCGCCCTTCTGAAGAAACCCACAGCTGACCCCACCGAACTCAAAAACTACCGCCCCATCTCGCTCCTCCCATTCCCTGCCAAAGTCATTGAGAAAGCCATCAACAATCAGCTTGCCGCCTTCCTCGAAACCAACAAATCACTCGACTCCTCACAGTCTGGCTTCCGAGCCAAACACAGCACCGAGACCGCCCTCATCGCAGCAACAGACAACATTCGAACACTACTGGACAACGGAGACACAGTCGCCCTCATCCTCCTTGACCTCTCGGTAGCCTTCGACACAGTCTGCCATAGCACCCTGATACACGCCTCAGAAACATCGGAATTCAAGGAAAAGCATTGGACTGGATCATCTCGTTCCTCGCTGGAAGAACTCAGAGAGTCCGCCTCCCCCCTTTTAAGTCAGAGGCCACCGAAGTCATCTGCGGCGTCCCGCAAGGATCATCACTCAGCCCCACCCTCTTCAACGTCTACATGAGCCCCCTCGCAACCATCGCACGTCAACACAACCTCAACATCATCTCCTACGCTGATGACACTCAGCTGATCCTATCACTCACAAAAGACCCAACCACCGCCAAAACCAACCTACATAAAGGGATGAAAGAAGTAGCCGAGTGGATGAAGCACAGCCGTCTGAAACTGAACTCGGTCAAAACGGAAGTCCTCATCTTAGGTTCATCCCCTTCCGCCTGGGACGATTCTTGGTGGCCAACGGCCCTAGGAAAAGCCCCCATACCGACGGACCACGCACGGAACCTGGGCATCATCCTGGACTCCTCACTCTCGATGACCAGACAAGTCAACGCAGTCTCATCATCATGCTTCAACATCCTACGCATGCTCAAAAAAACATTTCGCTGGATCCCCACCGAAACAAGAAAAACGGTCACCCACGCACTGGTTACAAGCCGTCTGGACTACGGAAACACCCTTTACTCCGGTACCACCGCAAAAATGCAGAAAAAACTCCAACGCATCCAAAATGCCTCAGCCAGACGCATACTAGACATTCCCCGCACAGACCACATTTCCGTTCACCTGAAAGACCTTCACTGGCTCCCCGTTAACAAGAGAATAACGTTCCGTCTCCTCACCCACGCACACAAAGCCCTATACGAACTTGGACCTGATTGTCTCAACACGCTCCTTTCCTTTTACACCCCCACCCGCCAGCTGCGTTCGTCCAACCAAGCCCTCGCCGCTGTTCCGAGCATCCACAAAGCCACCAGGGGGGGAAGATCCTTCTCCTACTTAGCGGCCAAAACCTGGAATTCCCTTCCCATCCACCTCCGCCTTACTCAAAACCACCTAGCCTTCAGAAAACAGCTTAAAACGTGGATATTCGATAAGTAAACCTCCCCCCCTTCCTCAAGCGCCTTGAGACCCTCTGGGTATGTAGTGCGCTATATAAATTCTGACTTGACTTGACTTGATACCTCCACACCAGTAACTGGTGTGGGAGGTATGATTCCACCCTCCTAGAGGGAGGAATATGACATCACCGGTACACCCGGTACCAGCCCTCCTGCTGCTTAAGTAAACTGCAGCATGGAACGGGTGGACGATAGGTTTCATGTCACAGGGATGTGTGACCACCTCCCAGACAGGCATTAGTGATTGGGGCTGGGTGGGTGCACTCTTAGAGTGCTTTGATTTCTGCACTGGGGGCACATTTGGTGTCCCTGTGCATAGTCCAGCTCAAACCGGTTGCAGGAGCCATTTGCTCCTGCTCTGGCGTGAAACTGGACAAAGGACATGGGTGTAGCCACCCCTCTGTCCTGACCGTCCCATCGGTGGGTCCCCAGAGTTTGTCCCACCCCTTTCTTGGGTATAAAGTAGGAACCCCTGACTACAGGACTTTAGATTTTACCTGGACTAAACTCTGCTACAGAAGCCAAGTACTTCGACGATCTACACAACACTGAACGACTGAAGATTCTCCCTTGGAGTAAAGGAATTACTCCCATGCTAAGCAGGCACCAAAACGCATCTGACCGGTTTGCATCTCCGAAGCTGCTGAGGACTCCGAAGATTTCTGCAACACAGGAGGTTGGTTCCCGAGGTCTCCAAAGTCGATCTGCGCTCACAGCAATTCTGAGGCCCCTATCCCTCATAGGGACCGTGCAACCCGAACCCCTGTGCACTGTGCTCTTTTGCAGCAGCATATGCTTTCCGTCGACTCCTGGGGCTGTGCTTTGGGCTACTTGTAGTCCTGCCCCCGAGCAGTGTTTCCACCGAAGATTTCCGGCCTACACTGGATGAGTGTTCTGTGGGGTGGTATTTTCGTCTACCGAGCCCCTGGTCACTCTGAGGTGACCCAGACTCTGTCCCCTCTGTTTTCACGTTCTTCTCATCTCCGATCCAGGTTTGGACACACCGGACATTTTTCCGGCAGCAGCACTTTGCAGCCTCACGCCATTGAAAACTATGAAGATTCCCTACACCATTTGACACCTATGCACCTGGCTTCCCCGGGTTCGGTAACACGAGTACTCCGGTGCTCACATGGGTGCTGCCCTTAGAACCTTCTAAATTTGAAAAGGTTTCCTCAAAGTCCTCTCCTAAGTGTCCTTAATCTTTATAATTCCAACCGCAACTTTCAAATAGAGTTGTACGGAGCTCGTGGCTGTGTTCTCACACTGCACACTTCCCCCATGGGTCACCTGTTTCACTACCTTGGGTGGTTCCTTGGGGTCCCAGCGATACTACGTGCTCTAGGCACTGTCTAGTAAAGTCGTGGTTGTTATATCACTTTCTTATATGGTTCGGTCTCCCCCTGGAGCCCTCTGTGTATTGTGCTATTTACTGTTGTTCTAGTACTGTAATATTGTGTGCCTTGTTCTCTAATCTCATAAAGAGGTTAGTAGTTAGTGTTTACTAATAAATACATATATTTCATATATACCTTGTGTGGTTCTCCTTTCATTTGGTCATTCAGAAGGTTATAATCTGGTAAACCAGGCTGCTTTACATTCCTTCGAGACTTCGCCTGAAGGCTGCTCTAGCTAGCACTAGGATAGCTTTCAATAAAGGTTGTCTTTAACCTAACCATTAGTAAGGGTCATTTGGACTGGTGCAAGGTGGCCACTAGAACTCGGGCCCGAAAGTTGCTTGAAGTCCGGCAGTCGGTTCCACGCCGCTGAAGGTCCCGGTCCCGTGGGAGGTCAAGGTCTTCGAAGGTAAGACAACGCACAAAAAGTCGAAGAAGCGGCATCGCTCGATGACTCCCACTTCCCCCCGCGCGACACTGCTGAGGGTGCGGGTGGTGCTTCCCCCTCGGCTCCAGCGTAGTCTACGGTGTCAACGTCGGCATACCCGCCCTTCCCGGGTCCGTCGGCGACTCCAGCCCAGCTGCAGGAGTTTCTGTCAGCCGTGGTCTGCCCCTTTGGGCCCGCGGGCCCTCGCCACTCACTGTCCGAAGCTCCGGGTCCGGCATCGCTGTCGGCTCCGGCCGCGGTGCCGCAGGGCTCCCAAGAATCCAGGCCTGGATCCCGGTCGCCGATTCTGACGCCGATGGGGCCTTACTACCCCTATATCCAGCCTCCTTATTTTCGGCCTGTACATCAGCCTTCGGAAGACAGGGAGGACTAGGTGGGGTCTGAGGACCCTTCACACAGCTCAGTGTGAGTATAACTCGGACTAGGTAGAGAAACTGGGGGATGCCAGTGGTCTGGACTCCTCTCCTGACTTTGGCATGCTCACTCCTTCTACCGTGGCTACGGAGGAGGGTGCAAGTTATGCAGTGTTGTTGTGTAGGGCGGCGGAGGCCTCCACCTCCAACTCACTACAGTGGCCGTCAGGACTAACATTCTGTCAGAAGTGCTTCAGCCGGCAGCTGCTGCCCTTTAATGAGGCACTTTCTGATGTTCTTTTGGGCACCTGGTCCAGGCCCAACACAAGGGGTACTGTGGATAGGAACGTGGCCCAACGCCATTACCCAGCCCGGGCAACCCCATTTTCCTCCCCCAACACCCCACCCCTGAGAGCTTGGTTGTCCAAGCCTCAACGTCCTAGAGCACATTCCCTACCGCACGCCCGGACAAGGAATCCAAGAGACTGGAACAATTTGGGAGGAAGATTTTTTCTTCTGCCAGTTCACGGCTGCGGTCTGTGAACACCGCATGCCTATTGGGCCGTTATTCCCACTCTGTGTGGGATACAGTGGCGCAGGTGCTGCCTCAGTTTCCGGAGGGGGCGCGGACAGTGCTCTCTCAAGCTATTGCGGAGGGGAGAGATGCAGCCAAGTTCACGATTCAATGTGACCTTGACACTGCCGTCTTGCTGCGCAGAGCGATTTCCACAACAGTGGCGCTCCGCCGCCACACCTGGCTGAGGGCTACTGGCTTCTCGGGGGATGTCCAGAACACCCTGATGGACATGCCCTTTGATGGCATTTGCCTTTTTGGCAACATATAGTGCGTTGGAGCGTTTTAAGGATTTGCGGGCCCTGGCCAACTCCTTGGGCCTTTTGCCCACTCGCCCTCCTCCGCCTTCTGCTTTTCGCTCCTTTTGTGGCCACGGAAGGGGCGCCCCAGCATGTTTGCTTCAGAGCCATAGGCCGCAGCTGCAGCAGTCTCAGCGCGGGTCAGGGGGCCAGCGGGCCGGCCAGTCCACTTCCAATCCAGCCACCACTGCCCCAAAACCTTCCTAATCCGGTCTTTGTGGCCCATTAAACGCCAGTGGGCAGCAGGGCTACTCCCTCCCCTTCAAGACTACCCCTCCAGCCATGCCACCCCAGTACCACCGCATGTCGGAGTATCATTTAGCACTTGTTCAACAGGAAGAAGCGGCCCTCTTGGCCAAAGGGGGCCATCAAGTGTGCTCCTGCGCCAGAAGTAGGATGTGGTTGTTATTCCCACCACTTTCTGGTGCCCAAGAAGAACAAGGGCCTGCGTCCTAACTTGAACCTCAGGGACGTCAATCGCTTCCTCCGGAAGGAGAAGTTCAGGATGCTAACTCTGGCTCAGGTCTTGTCTGTTCTCGACCCTGGCGACTGGATGGTAGCCTTGGACTTGCAGGACGCATATTTAACATTCCCTTACTGCCGGCCGGCGTTACCTGCGGTTCACAGTAGGCCTATGCATTTTCAGTTTACTGTGCTCCCTTTTGGCCTCACCAGCGCCCCTCGGGTGTTCACGAAAGTGATGGCGGTGGTCGCAGCTCATCTGCGCAGATCAGGGGTTCCAGTCTTCCCCTATCTCGACGACTGGCTGTTGAAGACAGGCTCGCCCAAGCTAGTCTTTTCCCACCTCCATATTACGGCCGACCTCCTGCATATGCTGGGGTTCTCCATCAATGTGCCGAAGTCACACCTGATTCCCTCTCAGAAGCTCCTCTTCATCGAAGTGGTTCTTGATATGACAAACTTTCGGGCCTATTCTCCCGATCGGCGAGTCCAGGATATCCAGGCTATGATTCTGATCTTTCGGCCTCTTTCCTGGATTTCGGTCAGGATGACCCTGAGGCTGCTGGGCCTCATGGCCTCCTGCATCCTGCTGGTTTACTCATACCAGATGGCATATGCGGGACCTGAAGTTCCAGTGGGCGCTGCATCAGGGGAACCTGTCCGATTACGTCCAGATCTCGGAGGGCACTGCACAGCAGCTGCAGTAGTGGCTCATGAACCGACATTGGGTCCTGGGCAGACCCCTTCCCCAACTGGAGCACACAGTGGTGACCGACGCATCCCTCCCAGGATGAGGGGGCCACATGGGAGAGGTGGAGATCAGAGGCTTCTGGTCTCCGGCAGAGTCCAGGCTCCATATCAACTTTCTGGAGCTTCGGGCGATCCGACTTGCACCTAAGGCATTCCTTCCCTCTGTCAAAGGGAAAGTGGTGCATCTGCAGGCAACACCACTGCCATGTGGTACTGCAACACACTGGGCGGGCTGGGGTTGTGGACCCTATGTCAGGAGGCTCTGTGACATGGCTGGAACAGCAGGGCATTTCCCTGGTGGTTCAACACCTGGCAGGTTCACTGAACGCCAGGGCGGACAAACTCGGCTGCAGGTGCATGATGGATCACGAATGGCATCTTTACTTCGACAGTGGGGAAAGCCTTGGTTAGATCTATTCGCCACCGAAGAGAACGTGCAATGTCAGATTGAGATTGAGCGGTGGCAGTTGATTCCTTTTGACTTGCCTCCTGAAGTCTGTGATGTCATTCTGGCAGCCAGGCGTCCCTCGACTAAGTTGGTATACACCTGCAGGTGGAACAAATTTGTGGCATGGTGCACAGCAAAGTCTGTGGATCCCCTTTCTGCCCCTCTTTCTGAACTTCAAGGGCTATCTGTGCAATTTTGGCCTTTCTCATGCTCCCTGATCAGCCCTCTCTTTTCAATTCCCCTGTCATCTTTTTCCTCCTATTCCTTTCGTAATGCCAGAGTGGGACTTGATTCTGATTCTTGCATATTTAATGTGTGCTACCTTTGAACCTCTTCACAACTGTCCTCTTCGTCTGCTGACTTTGAAAACTGCTTTCCTGGTTGCTATCACCTCTGCCAGGAGAGTGAGTGAGCTCCAGGCTCTTTCTTGTAAACCTCCTTTTCTATCTGTCCACTCGGACAAGGTTGTGCCCCCAACAAGTCCATTCTTTCTGTCAAAGGTTGTCACTGCTTTTCACATCGGACAGACCATCACTTTGCCCACCTTCTTTCCCCCTCCTTCTAGACAGGAAGAGAGGCTCCACCGTCTGGACCCAAAACGTGCGCTCTTGTTTGACTTGAACCGCACACGACAGTTCCGGGTGGATGACCAGCTCTTTGTTCTCTACGTTGGCGCCAAGAAAGGTCGGGCGGTACACAAGCAGACTTTCTCCTGATGGGTCGTCTTGTGTATTAAAGCCTGTTATTCTCTGGCTAAAAACTAAGCTCCTTTGAGGCTGTGCGCCCATTCCACCTGGGCGACGGCTGCTACTTCGGCGTTGGGACGTGGTGTCCCGTTACAAGATATCTGTTAGATAGCTACGTGGGCCTCGCTGCACACTTTCACTACCCACTATTACCTAGACAGCCAATTCAGGAGAGACTGCTTCTTTGGCAGTTCTGTTCTCCGTGACTTCCTCGTGTGATCTTGGTTTCCAGACCCACCACCGGGGTTGGTATTGCTGGGGTATATATTCTAAGGTAAGGAATCTATCACTATGTGTTTCTTTCAGATGAACAAGTTACTTACCTTCAGTAGCGATATATCTGTAAGAAATATTAGTAGTGATACATTCCTTACCTCCCCACCCATCCTCCCCATTCTGCGAACTTATTTCTAGGGTTAAGGTAATTCCTTTCAGGGCCCTAGTTTCAAGGCACCAGTGGTCTGTATCTTGCATAGTTCTGCGTTTCTGGGCGGAAAGTCGTGTACAGAACTGACGTCAGCGCGCGAGGGTGGCGTCTAAGTAGCTGCCGCGACGTCATCTCGGCGCCAACGACGGACGCAGAGCTGCACAACGCCACCTTCCGACGCGCAGTGGTACTGCTCACAATAAAAGTTCCGGATCCAGTCTGACGCCTGGGGGTAATTCTAAGGTAAGGAATCTATCACTACTAATATTTCTTACAGATATATTGTTACCGAAGGTAAGTAACTTGTTCATCTAGTAGAGACAATGTCTATCCGCAGATTCCTTACCAATCCTCCCTTCCTCCCCGCTCTGTAAACCTGTTAAGGTGTAAGGGACACCCTTTTCAGGGCCTTAGTCTTTTCCAGACCAGTGGTCAGTTCTCATAGTGGCTTTACACTCCTGGCATGGAAAGTCACGAAAGGAACGGACGTAAGGTCGCTGAGGTGGTGCATATATACGTACCGCGCACGTCACTTCTGACTACGCTGACATGTAGCTTAACGATGCCACCTACCAGCGCTTCTGAGTACTGCTCGAAAATATTCTGGTTCCAGTCAGACTCTTGAGAATATCTTATGGTAAGGAATCTGCGGCTAGATAGAGTCTCAAAAGAGAAGGTGTAACCTAAGGTAAGTACTTGTTCTTTCAGCTCTGTTTGTAGCGACCTTACCCATGCATTTCCCTCTCATGATTGACTTCATTTCCTCCCACTTGTTTGCCTTAGTGGTAGGGAAATCCCAATTATTCTTTAAGTATAAATCTAGTCAATTTCATAAAACATGAAGGTATATATGATCTGTAAGATTCCTAGGGTTCAATCTCCAATAGAAAGTTGTCCTGCAGGTGCCTCACTGACCATATTCAATCAGCAAAGGAGAGTGGTCTGATCGGAATCTGTGCCAGTATTGTGCTGTGAAAATTTGAGGTGATAAATCTGCTGTAATCATAACTCAATCAAGTCTATTTTATGTATCATGTGTGAGTAAGTGACAGGAGTACTGTCTGACTGTGGGATGTAGTGCTGTCAAGATGTACGCACACTCCGTTTTTCCCATAGTATCCACAAGAGATTCGGTCATTCCTGGATCTGTGTGCTATATGGGGGCCATATATCAACACTAACGTTTAGAACTCAGTTGAAATCGCCTGCCTATATTACAGGAACATCTAGGTACAAGGTTGCAAAATCCAGTATTCGTAGGGGAAAAACATGTATTGTGGGTCTATGTATTGATGAAGCATATTTATTTATTTTTATCTGGCGTAAACAAGGATATACCTGCCCTCAACATCTCCCTCCGGGCAACTACGGTGGAAAGGCGCACCTGTGACCACTCTAATTAAGACTACCCCTCCTAGCCTAGGCAGAGAATTTTGCCGAATATAGCTAGCTATACCATTTTTTTCTGATTTTACATTCTTCAGTTTCAGTGACGTGAGTTTCTTGGAAGAAGGCTATACCCACATTGTGCTTTTTAAGGAAGGTTAACACCCTGTCATTTGATGAAGCTGTAAAGGCCCTGTGCATGTCATGTGATTATTTCATACCATCTACCCATGTGCTGACCAACGTTCTACAAATAGGAACTGTGTCTTTTGTGTCATTGTGTCTGAGGGAAGAATGGTGCTCCTGTAAAGGCAAGTCTCAGAACACATTTATAAGAGTAATTTGTGACAAACAATGTGCCTACAAGACCAAATATCACTGAACAGTTATTAGACTTTTCATATCAGAAATAAAATTCCCACCAACCCCACCCCAGGTAAACACTCCGTAACATCGAAAATAGTGTGCATACCCACCAATTCTGGCCACCATTAAAAAAAAAAGGCACAACCTACCAAAAGAAGGTAGAAAATAGTACTAGCAAATATACTGAATTAACCAAAATAGTAGAACAAAGTCTTATGTTAACAATTATTCGATGTGTAAGAGGTCAAATTCTCCACTTGGCTGCCTGTCGCGTGGATCGGTCGTAAATAAGTCAAACAGGAAGACAGTATCCCCTCCACCAATACCAATTAACTATAATTTACCCCAAAGAGGAGTGGAATGTTCAAAAGTAACTGTAATGATGCTCATAACCTGCACTCTAAACAGAAAAAGTTCCCAAATAGCTGGTCCAGGTGGAGGTGTAGCTCCCTCCACCCTTTGTAGGACCCTGCACACACCTTCTCATCTTCCAAACTCCAACCCAGAGGCTCCCAAGGGTAACAGACTCCAGAGGCTGATCATGCCATCTTCTTACACCACCAGCTTGCCAGAACAAAGTTTACGTCTCAGAGGCCTCACTCTGTCTCCAAGTTCCAACCAGTCCCAAACCCCTCCGGGGGAGTTGAAGTAGGGTTTCCCTTCATGTGTCACTCACAGTTTGGCCATAAAGAGTAGCATATCACTGGCGCTAGAGGGCGCACTGCGGGATGGCTGGCTGAAAAGGCAGCTCCTCCGGACGGACATCGATTCACGCGATTTATCCCAGCTACAGCAACCGAATTTGGGAGTGCCACCCATGGTCTGCAAAGGGAATGTGCAGTGCCCCTAATGGAAGTGTTGTGATAACGGGGACTGTTGGCGCAAGAGGAGTAAATTAAATCGGAGGATCGGTATGTGAACCCGCACGATCGGGGTGAGATGGCGCCCGCAACCCGTTGATATAACAACCGGCACACACCACAAAGCCGTAGCTCCTCAGCGTAGCGTCACAAACAAGCAAACAACATCTACTGCTATTGCGAGAACATTACGCTGAACAGACTTGCGGACCTAGGATATTTCTGTAACGGAGGTTGCATTGTCCGTGCGTAGAGGGACAATATGGCCGCCCTCTGGATGACAAATGGCCCGTGAATTTGCAACCCTAAAGAGCACTAGCACACAGGCGGATACTCAATGCAGGCTTCATAATAGCTCGCCATAGACACTTCATCCCCGACCACGCTGCTGCCCCAAAGGTCAGAATGAGCGCTGCTGAACAAATTGGGCTGAGGTGCGAAAACGATATGCAAGATGGCGGCGCCCATGTAGAGTAATGTGTGTGTGACGAATAACACTGCGGATCTGGAGACAAGAGACTGTGATTTCACTGAGTGATGTTCGAGATATATGGCGGGCGGGGTAAAGCTAACGGACATATGGCCTTGTGGCGGTGCGCTGGAAACGCCTCACACCAACTTCAAGACGCCGCAGTAGGGGTTGCGCTGTTGCCACAGGTCACTTGGTGACGCGGTAATACCCCTCAGCTGCAGAGCACCCTACAGGCAAGGTTTGATTGCGTACTACTTGCTATTAATCGCATCGACGTTATCCCATCACACTGTGCCAGCGCGGTGCGGCGCAATCAGTGCTCCTGCATGTACTCCCATCTAGCATCATGTGAATGCCCGTGCGAGCTGAACAGGCGCTCTTGGGACATCGCATACCGCGCTGCAGATCAACAATCTCTGCTACACGCAGCGCCCGAGTAGACCCTTTGTACCAACTGGCAAGGGAGTGTCGCCGCTATTGGGTGTGTTGTGGATGCTGGAGATCGATAACCGGGGCCTGTGCTGTGCTAACTCTTCTTGCCCTGACCGACTGGGGGGGAAACAATGCTGTGAGATTTAAGACTACAACTGTCATAACCCTGTAGGCCGCACTGAGATACATGCTTGTCCTGCCTGAACCTTTTTCCGCTGTATGCTGCGCGCCCTACATTATAGCACTGAACAAGGGGTGTTCATGGTGCTGGGCTGAGTGAGCAACGCTACCAGTCATTGCATACCCAGCTTGAGTGCCGCGTCAACTCGATGCACATCCGAAGATCATGTTGAGCGGAGCCCCCTGCTGATCGGTCCGTGTGGATATCCCCAAGCTCTCCCCCTGACGACATAGACGGCGGCTGTATTACCGGACATTTAGGCAGGGAACAGCCTCGACACCCACAGGCTGCACTGGTTCAACCTGGGTGCTGTATCGCTTTTGCAGCGGGAACTCACACTCTTTACACATCCGAGGTGCCTTTTATAGCAGCACTAGTAGAAGCACGACCGAACAACCTGAGTTGTCGACTCGAGAGTCTAACGCTGACCCACTGTCTCCAAATGGGGAAACCGGATAGACAACAACCTAAGCTCACATTTGAGCAACGCAGGCCGACCCGGGGACCATCCTCGCACTCAGATACAGAGACTGACGCAGAGCATGCTCCGGCCCAGGGTATGGAGGCCATACTGAAAGCCATCCAGACGAGTCTCCAGGACATCAATGGCAAGCTAGAACACCTTACCAGCCGCATGGACGCTATGGCAACAAAAGTTGACCGCCATGGTGAGAGATTTGACGAAGCTGAAACCAGGATATCAGCTGTAGAAGACGAAGCACATACAAGTACAGCTAAATGCACTGGCTTAGAAAAGATATTGAAGCGATCAAGTCCAAAGCAGAAGATTTGGAAGCCAGATCACGCCGCAACAACGTTCGCATAGCAGGCGTGCCGGAATCCACGAATATTGGCAAAATGGAGGCATACGTGGAGCAACTCTGTCTCAGTCTGTTTGGCAAGGAGAAATTATCACCAATGTTTATAGTAGAAAGAGCTCATCGCTCATTGGCACCTCGTCCACCACCGGGCGCTCCGCCCAGACCGATAGTGGCCCGCATGCTAAACTATCGGGATCGGGATGCTATATTGAGAATGGCGCGCGAGCAGCAAGATCTCCACTATCAAATTAACCGGCTCGAGTTCTATCCCGACTACACTCTAGCTGTGCAACAGGCCCGCAAAGAATTTACCAGCGCCAAGGCAAAGCTGCGCGATCTACAGATAGAATACGCCATGTTGTATCCGGCTCGTCTGAAGGTCACCTGGGACGGACAATCGACGATGCTCCTCACACCGAAAGCCGCAAATGACTTCATCAAGAAGATCGCCAGTCAACGCAAGGAGCGCAAAAAACAGGCCCAAGAGCAGGATGCAGATTAAACGATTTTTGTGGCGATGATACGTTACTGCAGCTCCTAATCGCGAGAGACGACTGATCACCAGGTGCTGTATCTATGATTTGGCCCGGTCATGAGTGCTGGGTTGCAGTGGACACGTTAGAGGCGTTGAGTCAGCCATGTACCATTTTGCTCGTTGGTCACACTCTTGTCTTCACTGCCACTGGTACTTTCGGACTGCCTGGGTATACTGGGTAATGCTACCTCTTGGGTGAAGAGTCCTAGTCGCCTATTTCTGAATATTGTGGGTGGCCATGGCTACGAATTTGTACTGTACATGAACTAGAATACACATGCTGTGGTCGGTAGGGGAGGGGTGGTAATGTATAGTCTTGCTGGACATGGGGCATTGACGTGCATGCATTAAAACCATTTGGGATGACCTGCACATGTGAATGAAAGACTTTACAGAGGATCTAACTGTAATTTAGTGGTGTAATGCGACCACTACAGTTGGTATTGGTCCTGACAGTGGCTGTACCGCTACTCCGGTAAACATTAGTAATACCCTGACACGTGTGTGATGCCCTGCACGGACGATAATATTATGTACTCTTGTCAGCTGCAGTGTGAATTGAGGGTTTACACGCTATGCCCTAAATGCCACTAGAATCGCATATGATGGTATAATGCTAAAGTTGCTATCTGACAGCTAAGTCCATCACATCCATTAGTGTGGATGGAGATGTGCAGTCCAGGCGGACCCCCCAATGGGTGATCCCCACGTAAGTTCTATGCAGTTGGGTTGTTTAACTGGGGTATGGCATCAGCAGGATTGGGCTGCTGTTGTGGGAGGGGGGTGGGACAAGAGGGGAACTGTTATAGTTAATGGATCAAACTGCTTGAGATGCATTGCCGACATCAAAGCCGAGAATGCTTACTGTTTTACATTATATGCCTGTATGTACTGTATACTATCTTATACTAGGAGTCGTCACTTAGATCAGACAGAGAACGTTCACAGATTACACTATCAATCCCTATGGCAGCCCCTACATTAAGTAAACCAACGTTAAATTTCCTCACGTGGAACATTAGAGGCTACACTAATCCGAAGAAGATACGACAAATATTCGCATGTCTAGACAGATGGCTCATAGATATCGTAATGTTCCAGGAGACGCACGACACCCCACACTCACACGCGCAGGTGGGTAGGCGCTGGGCGAAAGCTATTTACTACTCTAAATACTCATCTTACTCCAGGGGGTCTCAATACCAGTGAAGAAAGGAACGAACTTTAAGATTGACAAAACGACACTAGACACGAATGGCCGCTATGTTATACTTAAAGGACGACTATGGGGTCAGCAACTGACACTAGTTAATACATACAGCCCCAACACAGGTGCGCCGGATTTTTACCAGGAAATCTGGCAGCATTTAAGCACAGAATCTGACCAGATAATTCTCTGGGGTGGCGACCTGAATATTGCACTAGATGATAGCATGGATAGATCGGGCAGCACAACTGAGCAACATAAACAAGCCCGAGCAAAACTGCGAGATGTCATGCTAGATTTAAGACTGCAAGACATCTGGAGAGCGCGTAACCCAGGAATTAGAAGAGCAACCCATGCGTCAGCGGCACATGGCAGCTGGTCGTGCATTGACTATTGGCTGGGCTCGAATGAACTACTATTGTGGACCAAGGAAATAGCTCACATGCCCAAAACTGTTTCGGACCATAACCCCATCAAACTATCCCTACAAGTCCCTAATTACACATCACCGCCCTACAGCTGGAGGTTTAATGCCACTGCCCTCACAGACTCGCTATATGCGGATACCATAGGGCAGGCAACTCTAGAATACTTTCAAATAAATGAGCAATCTACAGAGGACGCTGGCCTTTTATGGGAGGCGTTTAAAGCCACGATACGTGGAGTCTGCATAAGCACGACCGCGGGGATATTGCGAGATATCAGAGCGCAGCTGAAACGGTGTGAGTCTAAGCTCAGCACACTGGAACACCAATATGAGAGAACCTTACTCCCTTCTACACTTAGTGAAATCAGGCAAACACTAACAGAACATCAAGCCTTTGCTGCCGACGAGATCAAATACCTTAATAAACGTCACGTAGCCAGAGCGTACGGGAAAGGGGGTCGCCCGGGTCAGGTATTGGCGTCCAGAATATGTGAAGGCCGCAAATCCCACACTGTGACGCAAATTAGTGATGAGGCTGGAGCTACACACATGGACCAAATTGGTATACTACAGAGCTTTGTTCAAAATTATAGTGACTTATATAAATCCCGGCCGGTAGCTACGCAGATGGAAACACTCCTTTATTTGGAAGACGCTGCCATCGCATGGCTATCAGACGCACAAAGAACGTATCTATCACTACCAATCACTGTAGAAGAAGTAACGGAGGTGATCCAGTCGTTGCCAAATGGCAAGGCTCCGGGCCCAGACGGATTCACATGTGAATTCTACAAAGCATATAAAGATATCCTGGCGCCTCATATTGTGGCAATGTTTGGTTCAGCACATGATGCACAAGTACTCCCACCTACGCTGCGTGAAGCAATGATTATAGCGCTTCTTAAGCCCGAAAAAGATCCTGAGAGTTGCAACTCATACCGCCCACTGTCCTTGTTAAATGTTGACTTGAAAATTCTCGCGAAAATACTCGCTACACGACTTCAACCTCTCATGACAAATCTGGTCCTACCGGACCAGTCAGGGTTTATACCCTCCAGAGCTACCTCACACAACACTAGGACACTATTTGCGGTCTCTCACTACCTGAACCTGACCACTAAAGCAGTAGCGGTTATGTTAGATGCCGCTAAGGCATTTGATTCTATAGAATGGTCCTATCTAATCACAATACTCCACAGGATGGGTTTCCCCTTAATATTTATTCAATGGGTCCAACTGCTGTATACACTACCCACAGCGAGAGTTAAAATTAATGGTTATGTCTCGGAGGCCTTTAACATAGAGCGGGGGACTAGACAAGGCTGCCCACTGTCTCCTCTGATGTTTGCCCTAGCCCTGGAGCCCCTAGCTTTCATAGTAAGGCAGAAACATCATCACCTGGCGCTCCAATTCCCAAGTAGACCTCTGCATATTTCCCTCTATGCGGACGATATGTTGCTCTATGTCCGCGACTCTGAACGCAACCTGGATCCACTACTGAGAACATACATTAAATTCGGGGATACTCAGGGCTTCAGATAAATTGGGAAAAATCATCCATCTTCCCTCTAACAGACGCTACCCTGCCCCACGCGATGGAATACCCACTAGAGTGGCAGACAGATCCCATATGCTATTTGGGGATATGGTTTCACAGAGACCCGGCACTAGTCATAAGGACGAATTACGGCAGAGCCATTGACACGCTGGAAGACAAAATTAAGCGATGGATACAGCTCCCTCTATCACTAGCTGACCGTATAGCGATAGTAAAAATGGTACTACTTCCCAAACTCCTCTACCTATGTAATAATACCCCCATTCAACCACCAAGGGAAGTATTCAAGCGCATAACAGCTATGGTCTTGAAGCTTATATGGGCGGGCAAGCAAGCACGCATAAACCTAGCGATACTGACATTGCCTTACTCCAAGGGTGGATGGGGAGTACCAGACTTCTTACTATACTATTTGTGTGCACAGGCCCAATATGCAACCTTCTGGTACCATAAAGTCCCGTACTTGACCCACGTAGCTATTGAGGAGGGAGACGCTCAGCCTGTACCTTTGGACGCCATTATCACGTATAACAGACCACCACTTCACAACAAAGACATAAATACCATAGACGCTGCAAATGCAGCCTGGAGACAACTGGGTCAACTAGCACACAAAATGCCACTGTACGCTCCAGCATGGCCACTACACCATCATCCCAATTTGTCGGTAACGAGTGAAGATGTGGGTATGGGACTCCTGCATCAGGTAGGAATAGTGTCAATGGGAGACCTATATAAAGATGGAGTATTCCTAACTGAACATGACTTGGCATACATACAAAATCCAACTCTAGTATTTCAATTTACGTTCCACAGGTTAAGAGGAGCGATCAAGCAACTTTACCCTGCCTTCCCTGATGAACCGCCGACTTTAGGCACGTTGCAACTCATTCTCACCTCACAAAACACCACACACCTGGTGTCACGACTCTACACAATGTCACAGGCTGAAATAGGCTGCAGTTTTCGAAAAATAAGTGCTGACCATACACTTATTTTTCATACATGGTCAGCACTTATTTTTCGAAAATAGTATATATGGTCCAGCTGACCGTACGTCCCAGGACCTACCTCCCAGTTGTTACAAAAAAAAAGAAATAGGCTGCAGGGCACAAAGAGCGCAGGATAGATGGAGCTTGGTACTGGAGTCCCCCATCACAGACAAAGTCTGGGAGACTGCTTGCACACTGACTGAAATGCTTACACCCAATAGCAACTTGCGAAGCATACATTTTAAGTACCTGCATCAGGCCTACTAAACTCCGGCTCAGTTGCATAATTACAGTTGCGATTCTCCTATTAACATGCCTAGAGAATCTAGATTTCATTAAAGACACGGAGGCTCACATTATGCAATGACTTTTAATTGCAGATCCAAGCCAGTCGCATCACAATACAAAGGTTCCAATAAGAACACTGAGATAAAGTAATACACAAAACATAGCAACCATCAGCCTCTTTTAAATCAGGCGAAAAAAGATGCAGTAGATTCCAGAAGATTCGAAGTAAAAGACAAACGAGAATGAAGAAGACAACCAGTCGGCTTCTCGGTGATGAAACATCCAAAGTAGCTTAAGTAGAAGGATTACCTGAAAGAAAGGAGACAATGAAAATTGTATCCAAAATAAAAAGGTAATCATAAACAAACAAATCCTGAAAAGGAATTGAACAACCATAAATAACATTTCAATATAAATATAAAATACATTATATTCAAGTGACACTCAGAATATAAATATTACATCCAGAACCAAACAGGGAACGGGATGGGCGGGATAATGTGAGCCTCCGTGTCTTTAATGAAATCTAGATTCTCTAGGCATGTTAATAGGAGAATCGCAATTTCATTACAAGAACGGAGGCTACATTATGCATGTTGGTAGCCCTGTAAAACTACATTAGACATGTGTTCAATAGGTTTACAATAATGTCTTGCAAAGGTATTAGCGTTAGACCAGTCAGCAGCTTTAAGGATATCATCCAACTTACCTCCGGACCAAAGAGACTTACTTGCCATGGCACCTCTAACAGAATGAGCTTGAAATTTGGATATATCAATACCAGCTAGAGATATAGCAGATGTAACCCATCTGGCAATCAAGGTGGAGGAAATAGCCTTATGAGGTTTAACAAAGGAAATGAGAAGCTGATTCTCATTAAGTGGTCGAAGGTTAGACATTGTCACATCATAAGCTTTCATACATTCAACTATACAAAGTTTCGGACAAGGGTCGAAATGAGGATAGAAGATTGAGTCAGACATGGTTTTGGTTCTTCTATAGACCTCAAATTTTACTCCAAACAAATTATAGGACCTATTAGAGATCTCCAGAGCTTTAACATCAGAAACTCTACGACAGGAGATAAGACAAAGAAGAGTTGCGAGTTTAATAGATAGAAACTTTCTGTTCAAAAACAAATTATCGGGCCAGGAAGTGAAGAGATCTAGAATCAAATTCACATCCCAGAGTGTATCATATTTCGGTTTCGGGGGTCTTTTAATACGAATACTCTTCATAACTCTACAAACAATTACGTTTTTCCCGACCGTTTTGCCGTTAACGAGAATATGACCCGGAGAGATTGCGGATCTATAACAATTGATTGATCTATAACTCAATCCCCTGTCAAAGAGTTCAGCTAAAAAATGTACTACGTCAACGATAGGTGCCTAAATGGTATCCAAATCCCTCTCCATGCACCAACGAAACCAAGATTTCCAGATATTGTTGTATTTGTAATGGGTTCCCGGAGCCCAAGACTCTCTGAGGAGAGTAGAAGCCGATGTCGAAAGTCCTGAGACTTCGTTAGATCTCCAGACACTCTCCAAGCAAGAAGGTTCAAACTCCCGGATAGGATCAGAGGGTGAGGATCTCCGTATACGTCTGTAAGGAGATCCTCTAGAGAAGGAATCAGAAAGGGAAGATCGTAAGTTAGCTCCAGAACTGCGGGGAACCACGCTTGTGACGGCCAGAAGGGAGTTATGAGGACTAGAGAGCATCGCTCTTGCCTCACTTTCTGCAAGACTCTCTGGATCATTGCAAATGGGGGATAGGCACATGCACTGATCCCTGACCAAGATTGGAGAAATGCTTTCACTGCTAGAGCACCGGGATCGGGCATCCAGCTGAAGTAAAGCTCTAGTTGAGAGGTGAGACGGCTCGCAAAGAGGTCTATTTCGAATGCACCCCAGCAAGAATTTAGTGAGTCGAAGACAGCGACGTTGAGTTTCCAATCGCTGAAGTCCGAAAGGAATCTGGAATTCCAATCGGCAGATACGTTCGATTTGCCTGGGTAGTATTTTGCTTGGAGGGAAATCTTGTGTTCTAAGCAGAACATCCAGAGTCTCCTTGCTAGGCTGGAAAGGTCGGCAGATTTCGTACCTTCCAACTGATTGATGTAGGCCACTGCCGAAACATTGTCCATCATTTTCAGAATAACCGATCTCCCTTGAATTGAGTGCTTGAAACTCATAAGGGCGTGTAGGCCAGCAGTAAGTTCTAGGAAATTGATGTGGTGAGATGACTCCCCCTGAGACCAAACACCACCCGTATTCTGGTCTAGGAAACAAGCACCCCAACCATGAAGGGAAGCGTCTGATTCCAGCACAAAATCCGGTTCTGACCCGAAAATTGCTTTGCCATTCCAAGCCTCCAGGTTTTCCAACCAGCAGTTCAGTTCTGCTTTGGCCTCAAAATCTAGGGTGATTCGGTCTTCGTACCAAAGTCTGGACCTCAGCGCCCTTCCTTTTATCCTTTGCAAAGCCCGATAATTCAGAGGGCCTGGGAAGATCGCTTGAATGGAGGAAGATAAGAGACCTAGAAGTCTTGCCAGTTCCCTTAGGGGAATGTCTTCCTGTCTTAAAACGTGATAGATCTCTTTCTTGATCTTCGAGATCTTTGAAGGAGGTAAAAGGAGAAGACACTTGGAAGTATCCAGAGTGAAACCCAGAAAATCCAGTGATTTTGAGGGGGTTAGAATAGACTTCTCTTTGTTGACAATGAAACCTAGACTTTCCAACAGATTCATAACTGAATTCAGGTCGAGGCGAATCTGATGCAGATCTTGGGACATTATCAGGATGTCGTCGAGGTAAATAATAAGTCGTACGCCTTGTTCTCTTAGTAAGGAGGCTACTGCTCTCATTACCTTGGTAAAACACCAAGGCGCGGACGAAAGCCCGAAGGGGAGCGCTTTGAACTGATAAAGATGTTTTTTCTATAGGAATTGTAGGTAAGGTTGATGTATTTCCGCCATCGGGATCGTGAAGTAGGCGTCCTTTAAAACCACTTGGATGCTATAGCATTTCCACCAATTTACTGTAATTTCCATTGAAATGAATGGGCACTCCATGACAAGCTGACCTTGTCATTAGCATGGAAGTTATCCAGTTTGACTAACCAGTCTTCTTTTTGAAGAAGGTCTCTCAAGAGATGTATTCCTTCCATTTTGAAGTGCCTGTAAACAAGAAATTTGTTGAGGCCCTTCAAATTTATAACCGGTCGCCAACCTTTTCCTTTTTTCTCCACAAGGAATAACGAGCTTACAAAGGTTAGAGAGTCCAAGGGAACTTCTTTTATCGCTCCTTTCTGCAGCATAGAGGAGATTTCTTACTCTACTATTTTGTCTTTCTTTAATGAGATAGGAATATCCCTTGGTAGGGAAGTTTGAAACGGAGTTTGAACGAAATCTATCATAAAGCCTGTCACTGTGGATAGAACCCAAGGGTCTTGAGTTATTTCCTCCCATTTGTTCGAAAAAAGTCTCAGCCTGCCTCCCACCTTTGGAGGGATAGAAAGAGAAAGTAAATGAGGGGGACTTACTTGGAGGGTTTGACGAGAATGAAGCTTGTGATCTTGCTCCTCTTGTTCGACTTCCTCTTCCACGGTTGGAGGTGTTGTAGTAATTATTTTGATATGCACCTCTTCCGAAGGGGCGTGATCTCTGGTAGGGCCTCTGGTTAAAGCGGCCGGAAGAAAGGCCCCTTCTCCCTGCCCTTCCAAAAACATTATTGTTGAATACTCTCTTTATATTCTTCTGGGCGTTATCAAGCGCTGTAAAGGTCGAAACGTACTTTCCCAATGAGTTTAAAAGCTCTTCACCAAAAAGCAGTCCTTTCGGATTTGAAGAAGGCTCCTTCTCAGCCATATCTGAGAGTTTAGGGTCAAGTTTATAAAGGATGAGCCTACGCCTTTCTGTGTTAATGCTTGTATTAGCATTACCTAGGAGAATGAGGGCTCTTTGACTCTATCCCCTTATTAAATCTATATTAAGGGGTGTACCTTTAAGGTAACATTCTTCTGCGGAGTCAAGAATTCTGCTAAGTGGTCCAAGCACATCCAGTAGGCGATCTTGGCACCCTTTAAAAGCTTTTTCTAGGCCTTTTCTAGGATCGCGTCCAAGTCTAAACAGATACTCAATCAATTCCGGATCCATATTAGGGGCATAACATGCTTTTTCATCTATTGAGGGTCTTGAACACTCTGCCCTTAAATTATTCCTTGTCTCTCTTTCAAGAGGAAAGCGAATCCATTTTTTAATAAATTTAGAGACATGTTCCTGTGGAGACCATTGCAAGGAACGAGGATGTTTTAGATTAAGAGGGGAGAACATCTCCTCTCCCAGGGGGTTTAGAATACTGTCCTTCGAGGAAGAAGGAGTTTCGTCCTCCTCATCAAAAATTCCTACATCCCCATCATCTAAATCCAGAACGTATTCGTCTGGATCCATATCATCATCATCATCATTATTATCCGAGGTCTCTGGGAAGTCTTGAGGACTTTGAGATAGTGAGCCGCTAAGGGCATCCAAGGTATTTGGGCCGCGAAGGGCACCCGATTGTTGTGTGTCATAAGAGACAACTCTATTAGTTGAGGTGCGAAGACCTTCCAAATATTTTGTGGTGTTAAGACCACCAATATTAAAGAGGTGCTAGGACCTCCCGTGCTCTCATTGGTCTCGGAAATAGTGTGGTTAGTCTTCTTTGTACGTTTAACCCCAACTTTCTTATGAGTAATCACATCAGACACATCTTCCTGAGAGGGAAGTGGTCTTTTATAGGGTACAAACTGAGCAAAGGTCTCTCGCATACAGGTTTTCATTTCTTTTTGAATCATAATGCGAAAATCTTCCTTATTAAAATTAGGAAGTGTTGCATTGTTCATATCTGACTCTGAGTCATTTTCCATCTTGCCCCTTCTTTTTTTTTTTTTTTTTAATATAAATAGAATTTCCAATTAATAACCCCCTTTTTTTTAATTTTATTTATTTTTATAAATGATATCTTTTTTGAAGGGCATATATGGCGGAAAAAGAAGGCCAATGTATAAAATATCGAGTTTATGCAGCAGTAAGAGCGTAAAAGTAGAATAGGGTAGTTATTTCCTAATATTTCGAGTTATTTCTTAATATTTCGATGGATACAATGACGAATCGATAATCCTCCTGCGAAACGCGGTCAAAACAGCTGATTTCCAACTGTCGGTGAGTGAGGAAAGTTCCTAGGCGGGACACTCACGAAACGTGACGCTCGCCAAGGAACTTTCCTCTAATGGGCGTCATGCCATCTTCGCGATCGGAGATCACAGAGAGGAGGAAATGCGCTTAGTCTATCGTTTCCAGCAGCGGCGCTGGAATCAATTACCCTGGCAAGTACAGTGCTTAAATCAATTATTCATGGCCACGCTTCACTCGAGGAACAGCGCGAGGAGTTCAGCGCTCGTTTTTTCATATAAGCGCCGAGGTTAACTACAGCGTAAGGCACTCAACGTACGTTTCTTTTTTAATTTTTAAATGTTCAACACAAGCGCTAGGGGTAACAGCGCGAGGAGTCCAAAAAAGCTCCTACAAGGTTCAAAAACCGCGCAAGGTTCAGGGGAAAAAACAGCGAAAAACGGCAATAATGAGCATAGAGAACAAAGAACCTGAAGGTTAAGGCACACATTTACGATCTAACTGTAGGGAAAAGGCGTATTAAAGACAACCTGAAAAACAGAGGATATACAAGAGAGGGAGAGGATGATCTCCATAAATTGCAGATCATGGGGAGGGGGGGGGGGGAGAGAGGAGATGGGAATAAAGCCACCCTTCATGCAAACCCCCAAATACAACTCTATATAGTTACCAACACACAATATTAATGAAAGTATGGAGAGAAGATAGTAAGCTACTTATCTACTTGTAGCTGCATTTAAAAGAGGCTGATGGTTGCTATGTTTTGTGTATTACTTTATCTCAGTGTTCTTATTGGAATCTTTGTATTGTGATGCGACTGGCTTGGATCTGCAATTAAAAGTCATTGCATACTACACTCCGGCTCAGTTGCATAAATACAGTTTGCGTGAGGAGGCACGATGCAAAAGATGTGGCTTCAGCCAGGCTGACTTTATTCATTTAGCATGGCACTGTGCGCAAATACAGGCCTACTGGGTGGAAGTCATAACCACGCTGTCTGAAATGGTTGGCATTGATATTGAGTGTACTGTTCGTTGCTGTCTCCTGGGGCCACTGGGGGGTGTAAAAGCTACAAAACGTAAGTTCTGCGCGGTGGCCTTGCTCTTGGCTAAACTCAGAGTGTCTATGTGTTGGGAGAGTAAAAATGTGCCATCGATTAAACAATGGCTGAGTGATATGTCGCATTGCCAAGACACGTTAAGGACTTATGAAGAAGTGCTGCCGACTGGATCCAGACCCAAAGACTATTGGATGTATTTAATCAGTTACTTGAACGCACAAACCACTGACTAAGTCTCCCCAAAGACTGTCACGCAACATAACTCCTACATTTCCTGTTGTGATAAATGTACTGAGGCACCGCCTATAATTTAGTTATGTATTGTCGGTTTGATGGTGAATGCAGTAGTGGAATGGTCCATTCCTGTTTATGTTGGTTCCAAAATAAGGAAAATAGTTACAATTCCAAGGCCACGTGTACAGTTGACGCGGCCGCCCCGAAGAGGTTGTAGGCGACTTGCTGTGTATTTATACGCTGACTTTGAAGTTTGCTTTTTAAATCATCACTACGCTGCCGGCCTCACTAAGGTTGTAGGCACCGAGCTGTGTTCACCAATGCAAGTTATCAATAAAGGTCTTGGAAATATAAAAAAAAAAAAAAGAAAAGAGTAGCATATCACTGGCTTGAAGGACCTTTGGAGTCTTTGTACTCTGAGTTTAATCCAGAAATATTCTCAGGAAATCTGCTCTACATCTCTCTGTCGCTTTTTTTGTGTTCTGCAAAATGCACTATCCAGATTTGGTTGAGCCCCATGAGGCGTATGGTGGGGAAGCAGTCTATGCATTCTCTTCACTATAAAGTACTGCTAGAGTCCTATGGGCTGAGGTGTCTATGAACCAGTTTTCCAAGAACTTCTCTAAAATTTGTCCCTCTGAATCTTCCATAAATCCAATGAACCAGAGATTGCACCTATTCAATCTCCCCTCCGTGTCCTCTCGTCTTTTATCCATCTGATTGACAAGTTCCAACAGGGATCAAAGTGATTTCTTCGCACAATTTTCTTGAGCTTTTAATTTCTCAACTGTCTTTACCATTTGAAGGTACCTCTCACCAAACTTGTTCTAGACCTTTTTAGAGTAAGTTGACCTCAAGAGAGATGGCGTTTATATTTTCTCTAGAGTGTGATAAGGTCTTTGAATTGCAGCCAGCATTTGGGCCTTGGTAGTGTCTCCCAGTGCAGAGTAGTCTTGTGGGTCTGCACCTCACCTTTTCCACCGGCTTTGTACTTGTCCATTCTAGTTGTCTGGGTTGCTTTGGGGGCTTTGTCTTTCACCGTGATGACGGTATTTTGGTGGTGGATCTGCTCATGGCAGTTAGCCCCTTGCAACAACAAATGGTGTACAGAGTTCCCCCGGGAGAGCTCAAGAAATTTGGCTCAACCTATAATTCTCTCTCGTGATATCTAGACAAGGGGTGAAGAAAGGGTCTCAAGTGTGCAGTGTAGACCCATATTCCAGAATGAAAAGGTACCTCACACAGGCTATCGACAGGACCACAGCTGTAGCCCCAGTCGATAGTTGTCCAGCCTCATCATCGGTACCCTGCTCCTTCGGCAGGCTGGCGGTGCAATGCCCGTCGGGCAGCGGTGAAAGCTGCACTTTTGGTGGAGATCTTTAATTCTGGGCCAGCGGGTGTGTGCGTGTGAGGGGCCTAAGGGAGTGTAATCGTGAGCGTGGTAGTGAAGTTAAAAGAAGTCAGGGGAGTCCTGTTGGTGAATGTTTTATTGGTCAGGCTCCCTGCTTCAATAAAAAGAAAAGGGGTACTAAGGGGTGGCAAGTAATGGAACCAACCCTTATTCAACCCTTTATGTGCAAGAAAGTGGTCAACATGTTTCACGCCCTAAGGGCGATTCATCAGGACCTGGGTGCTCATAAATTACTTGGTTCCTTTAAAAATTTGTCAGGACACCAGTATACGACCTGAGGTAGTGTCGTATCATAATGGTTCCACTGAGGGGACCTTCTGGAACTGAAAAAGAAAAGAGAAACAAAAGTATAAACACAGATAATGACTCCTTTACTGTAAGTTACTGGTGACTTATTTTCTGTGTTTGTGTGCATGCTATCCCAAACATGCGTGCCCAGTGAATGGCTTTGCCTAGATATTAAAAGCATCAAGTATTTACCGTGCGGGAGAGAGAGAGAAACAGAATCCACTTGATTCTGATCAGTGCGTGGAAGGTGCTCGCACTAAACAGTGGTTTGCGTGCTGCTTTTACATTGAACCATGTCGTCAAATGAACACTGCCGCCTGTATCTAGTGACCAGGCGCGTGTGCAATCAAACCCCTCGAGGAGATGCGGTGGTGGGTGACACTGGTCAGCCAACCGTGAGAGGTTCGACTCTTTATACTTAAATGAGAGAGCCACACAGTGAGTTAGCCCCTTGCCCAAAGAGGTTTCTGAATCGCACCACCAGAATAGCGAGATCCTCGTCAATGGTGGGAAGAGCAACCCCAAAGATCAGTCAAAATCCAACCATCCCCCTCCGCTACACAACCACAGGGCCGCACAAGCCTCCAGGCTCATAAGGATCTAGTCTAGTAGGGGCACCTCAGCCCCTGGATCCCTACAGAGAAGCCCCCATGGGGGTTGGAGCAGCACTAAAAAGGGGAGAGCTAGCACTGTGCAGGAGTGGCCCAGCCCAGGCCTCTTGATTCCCCGCTGCAACTCAGGCTGGCCTCAGCATGGCACAGCCAGTGCCCAACAGCAGCAGTCGACCACAGGTCCCAGTACGGAGACTGTACTGAGAAGCAGGCAAGGAGAACAGTCCAAAGAGCCCATCATTATAGCAGGGCCCAGAATCAGTGCGGCGCAGGGTGGAACACAGGAAGGCCCCTCTGCAGGATCATGCTAATTCCATGCTGCTCTCCAATAGGGAATACTGGATTCGCACATCGTGAAACAAAACCATAGCCTTCATGGAGGGAGCCTCTGATGTCCGTGTACTCTGGTGGGTGTCTCACTCCCGCAGACCCCACATGTTTTGGGAGTGAATGAATACAGGCCTTATAAAGCGCAAACTTAGCCCAGGGGCATCAAGGCGTGCCATCACCAAGGCAGCCTTTCCAGCACATGACCACGTGGAGCCACCATGCTCTCAGCCAATAAAGGAAGGCCCCCACATCTGATCAGAAATATTCGTCAATCCCCTTGGTCAACAGCCCTCTAGTCACCCTTACCACTCTCTCATAGGATACATCAGGATAAATTCTAGGTGCCGGGAACTGCTGGTAACGTGTGCACTCCACTAACTCCCCCAGCAGTACAGCATCAATTGGATACAATGCGACACCACTTGATGGAAGAAAAAAAGCCTGCAGTTTAATTAAAACCTGACCGCTTGCAGGCAGTCCCAAATCAAGCCTAGTCAATTAACACCACAGTATGCTGGGTTATTCACAACTTCCTTTACATTCAGCATCATAAATCATCATATAATACTGTATTCATCATTCAAGTCATAAATCATTAGCTTAGCAATTAAACCAGACAGTCTCTGGAGCTGGAGTTTTTAGGTCTCGCCTAGGCAGCGCGAATGCGCTGCTCTAGGAGAGGGCCTTTAGCGACCGGTCTTGACTTTTCAAGCACTCGCACTCGTGCTTGTGCTGGCATGGACCATGCGGAAGCGAGCAGCGGCGTGTGTGCTAATTGTTGAAAACAGATTGCTTGCGCGTCACCGATCGCTTTCGTGGATGCCAGCACAAGCACGAGTGCTCGCCCCGACTCCTTTCCCTATAGCGCTCTCATCTATCACCTCCTGGGAGGTGCATGCCATGCCTGGAGGGCCTTTCTCCTTTCTTCTGTGCCCATCTGGTTAAACCGCTTGTTAGAATTACCCTTCCACAAGAATGTTTTGTGTGTCACTACAACTGCCTTCCGTCATATCGCCACCGCAATCCTCCGCCCACCAGTGCCCCTTGCTAGCTGTTACTATTAATTTTTTCCCGTTTTCAGGCGCACCAGGCTTGCGATACAGCGTTCACTTAAGCCTATAGTTTTCCTGTGCTCACGGGGCCTGCCGAGATGTGACTTTTTCGTATTTTTTTCAAACCTAAATCATCTCTAGTGGCCTGTCTATGCCGCATGTGCCAGTTCAGTAATTCTAGCTTTTCAGAGACCTTGAATGCTTAAAAGATGCGCTTTATACAATTCCGGTTACTGAACGGCCTTTTGGCAGCTCACGTTACTGTGATCGCAACAATGTTGCGGTTGACGCACAAATTGCCCTACTTGGTTTTTTTCTACTGCATGTATTCCACCGGCTTTGGTATTTAACAAGTTTGTTTCTGCTCGGTGGCAACTTTGCCCTCTGGCCTGCCCGCACCATTTCTACTCTACACTAAGTAGCCCTCCACACCTTATTCTTGAAATGTTGCCTTTCACTTGCTAAGATGTATCGTCTGCGGTTGACAGTTATGCTGTAAAATATAAATATTCCAGGACTTCCACATGTCTACTAGATTAGAGAAACTGCCCCGATTTTCACTGTTTGTTTGTTTATTTTACTGTTAGAATTTAAGAGAATGCCGCACACTTCAATGGTAGTTTGAGGTTACCTTTTAATGTTACTTGTTACACGCCTTAATTGAAACGCACTGAATTCTCAACAGCAACACTATCGGCAGTTCACCACATGGTGGTGGTGTCGTCTGTTTTTCTTTTAGATGAGCGCAACAACAGTGTTTAATACTTAAATATATCTCAAAAATAAGTAATACGGGTTGCCCATGCTATTCTTATCTTTGGGTGGCGTCAAATAGTCACAGATGTGGGAGTGCAGTGGTCAGTAGCTATGTTTGTACTGTTATCCACGGCACATGTAAGGGCAATAGGTGGCGCAAGCAGCAGTTGCCTCTTGAGAAGGCACTTGCATTTTGTATTATTTTTTTTAACAGATTAAGCACTGATGTGATCTATTGTGTAGTAAAGGGGATGTATTTTTCAAGTCTATGATCTATACTTGTTTAGCAGCAGCCAACATGACAGCAGCACTGCATGGTCACCTTGGTAGTAAGACATCCACGATGATCATTGAATTACGATCTATATAAAAGCACACTAAAAGGTACCCACTCTCTGGGTGGTACCCCTTTTGACCTTTAAAGTTGAGAGGCTGAGTTCTATTAATCTTTTGACCAGACTTGTGTCTTCTGCTGCAGTGGGGGTTGCGGCTAGAATTTTAATTGATTTACCTTCACACAATCTTAACCACTGAAGAGTAGGTATAACTTTTACTAAAAACTCTGCTGAGTCCCTTCTTCACTTGCAGTGCAGGTCTGTATAACAAGGCTTTTTAGGTTGCAGCCTACCAGTCTGGTTTATTAAGACATCATGGGGTTATTTAGAAAGCTGACTTAGGCATACATTCCACCCGTTGCTTACCATTGTTTGTTGTTTGTAACTCTCATTATCTGGCTGTATTTGCTTTAGGCTGTCCAGCTTGAGTTCGTCCCTCCAATTGCTCAAACCTTGTTTACTGTGTCCTTCTACACACTCCGTTTCTGTAAACAGGCCTTTAAATCTTACTCTTATCTTGTCACATTTGCTGAGCATTAAAAGACAGAGGTCAAATGTTAAGTTCTCCGGGAGCTTGGTGCTTACTTTTCTTCAAAGTGAGATAATTTATGTGACCATCGTGCTAAGTATTCATGTTTGAGGAGGGTGTTTTTCCCCCCTAACAAACTATAAAAAAGAAACTAACTGTGCTGATTCAGAATATATAAATTAGAACAAATTAATCACTTTTTGGTAATTCTGAAGTGTGGGGAAAACAAATAATTGAATACGATCAAAACACATCAATGCACTAGGTGATGACCTTTGCACACATTATAATTTCTGTCGTAAAACAGTATTTCGGTGCAAATGTAGAGGTCACTTTAATTGAAAATGTGTTTACTGTAATGGTGGTGCGCTACCACACCATGCATACGCCACTACACACCCTTCCACTCTGTGCCATGCCTCTCCATTCTGCAAAACTTAACACTCCACGCCGCTACCTCTATCAATAAAACATTTTTTTATATATCATATTCTTTCTTCCTTCATTGATGTACACATCAAAAACCAAATGTATAGTATGTTCTTTCCATTGATTACATAGTCTGCAGGGAGTCGACTTAGTTGGTCTCAGTCAGGGCAATGCATGCATTAGTACTGGAAGGTAGCCAAGTCTTGCTTTCATAAATATATTTTTTGTTTGCACTGTCCAAGGTATTCCTAGCTCTGGCAGAGCTTTAAGGATCGTATATTCATTCACTATCATCCGGGCATGTGTTCGCTTAGTAAATAACTCTCAATCTTTCAGAAGAGATGGATGTGTGTGACAACTCTTTCAGTGCAGTTTGAAGATATTTATAACAAGCATTGGCATAGCCAATAGGTCTCGCCGTTGGAACCTTATAAGTATTTAGTTATGCAGTACAATATCCTTGGTGCAACATCAACTGTTGCATGTCTAAACACTTATAAGGTCCCAAAGGCGAGACCTATTGGCTATGCCAATGCTTGTTTCGATGTTGACGTTGGAAGTCCCTTTAAGGGTGTTAGGCTTAACTCGTTACTATGTGTGTCCTCTGATCTCTGCCATCTGACATGGCTGGGCTGCAAGTGCTGTACTCCACGCACTCCCCATTATCTGGTCGCCATGTGGTCCTACTCCTGATTAAGTCTATGGTCTCCTGGTGGGCACTTATATTCCAGTTACCCAAGCCCCCCCCCCCCTACCTCCCTTTGGCCAGTTTGCAGGACGCCACTACATGCCATTGACTGGTTTTTCGCACCCATATTTCGAATTTGGCACCTTGCCCTTAAGCGCATGGGGGATGGGGTAAAATCCTGGGGGAAAGGGGGGTGCCATCTTGTGAATCCCCCTTTGTTATGAGGTTTCTGTCCAGACCTTCGACCTTTTAACTCTCCAGCCCCTCTAAGCCCTCTCCACATGCGGACTCTGCCATTACTCTGTTGCCGGCTGTGTTGCTTGGCCATGTCCCTTAATTTTAACACTGGTAACAAACACCTATCATGTTATTTGCAGCTCGCAGTCCTTTCAATAGCTCCATGTTATTTTTCAAGTCAAATTGAATTATTTGCAAAAATTAAAGGTGTACTTTGTTCATAAATCAGTGCTCTGGTTCTTAACCATATACTTTTCTGTAAATACCACTGTATGTATACCTCTCTGAAGCATTAAGCTGTACTTTACTTAGCACTTTCCCTCATCCCTTTCTCCTTAGCGTGATGCTTAAATATCTAAAGTTTGGCCTCTGGCATCTAACACTATACAGGATAATTGTGATGTCATATTTGACTGGCTATGGTGATCCACAAGGGCAAAATTAGAGAGGATGGGGCTCCGTGGGATTACCTTTATATGCATCCATCTACCACACTACATCTGTTGTGACTTACTATGCAACCGGGAACACTACAGAACAATAAAAGTGTCTACTCGGAAACATGAGAATCAGTTCTCTGAAAAATGAGCATTAGCTCTGTACCTTGTAGGGTGCTTTTTTTTCGGGCTGGAAATGGACACAAGCAAATGGATGTGCAAGCCTGAAAGAATAAGGCCCGGTCTTGCACACTTTAACAGGATTTCCCTTTTGTTTTTCTTGGGTATTTATTAACGTTCCTGACGTTTGCAAACAGAAACTATAATGGCTTCGAAAGATAGGTTTAAATTTTCACAATAAAGTTGTCTTATGTTTATAACAGGGAGGTGCTAATAAACAGTTTTATAGCTACTGAGATACAAATTAAATTGCGTCATTATTGTTAAATGTAGAGTTAGTTGTCTCTGTTAGGGCACACCTCATAATTACCAGAAAAAGCACTAGCGCAAGAGCGGTATATATGAAATAAAAATCAGCCTCCAGAGTTCTTTGTTTGTCATGGTTCTTGGGCCATAAACGCAGCCATTTAAACATGGTCAGAAAGAAGCATGTCCCTGCAAGCGAGGGTCTGTTTTAACTCGGTGTGTAGATTTGCGGTTGGCAGTAGGAACTTTCAGTATCATGTCGTTTTGTTGGAAGTCTTATAGATATGAAATCCTGAGCCCTCTTAAAGATAGGTATAGTGGAGCAGTAGTAAAGGCTGCTGAAGTTCACAAAGTTTGACCAGCCTTCCCTAAAAAGTGCTAAAAAGTCTTAACTGTTGTGTCCTTTTGGACACAGTTTCTTTGCAAGCCGCTCCCTCGAGGGCTGGCCCACACACTCACCTACACCCATCCAACACAGGTGCTACCAATTAGGAGCCCTGCTAATAAAGGAGCCCGAGTGCACGTACTCGGGGCTATTACCAGTAACTACGATCACGGTATTGGTGTCTGTTCATTTCCTCAGCATGTGGGCCTAGAGCCCACAGATATCACATTACCCATGGTTAAGATGGGACATCCACAGAGACCTTTTTAGCGCGAGCAAGAGGAAAGAGGGGAAATAACATGAAAAAAGTGTCAAAAGCAATATCGGGATTAATTGGCTCAAAGCTGAGATTGAATAGCATGGAGCAGGGGGAGAAGCTGTTCCAGCCCTAGTTGTAAATCTCACAGACACACAACTTACACTGGGCATAGGGTTTGTAATCACCTGAAAACTGACTGTTTCAAACTATGGATAGACTTTGGAATTCGCCCTCTAAAACCTCTTCTTCCAAGTTGGGTAAGTCAAAGAAGCACAAGAAAAAGAAGTTAAAGTGTTCTTTGGCTTCTTCATCCAAACGCTGTGATTCTATGCACTGTTCCAACCCTCCACTTGTGGAGCCAGCAGCAGGACCCCTCCACGCTACCCCAAGTTCCTTGGAGCTGGAGTGATGTCCACCCAATTACTAATTCTATGACACCATCCGTGCCATTTTTGGGCCACTGGCTCCCTCTAATGCACCTTTATCCCCCACAGAGCTGGGAGGAGCCTCAACTGGCATGCTTTCCCTGCTGGACTTGGGCCCGGGCTTGAAGGAAGGCGCATCCTCCACTACCCTGATGCACAGTTGAAGCCATAACTGATGTTCTCCTGGGCTAAACCTTGCACAGGAAGTGCACTGCATGATTGCCTGAAGCCCTTGTCCGCCCACTTTCCAGTCGCTGCTACACCACTTGAATATTTTCATGATACTTCCCCAGACCCTGCTATGCTTTCCCCTCTGGGCCCGGTCTCGAAGGAAGGCGCTTCCTTCACCACCATGATGCGCAGGGCAGTGGAGGTCGTTGTCCTACAACTGCCAACAGTCAAGGTCAAGGACGTCTTGACTGAGGTGCTTCACCCAGAAGCTTATTCTGCTGACCCCTTTCTCTAGACTAAACCTTGAAATGGGGCTCCTGTGCACCGCATGAATGCCCAATGCCATCATCTCGCCCCAGGAGATACAGCCTTCCTCTCACAACACCCTCCCCTGAGATCCTAGTTGTGCAGGCCTCCCCCTCCAAGGTCAACCCAAATACATTCCTTTCCACCCCACCAGACTGGGAATCCAAGAAGTTGGACACCTTTGTGAAGAGATTACTTTTTCTTCCAGCTGCTTAGCCTGTGGTCGGTGAACACTGCATGCCTCTTGGGCCATTATTCCCTAGCATTGTGGGACTTTGTTGCACCACTGCCTCCTATTGTTCCAGAAGAGGGCTGCGCCATCCTCAACCAAGCCCTCATGGATGGGTGGGACACAGCAACTTGGTCATCAGGTGTATGTATGTATGTATGTATGTATAGGTATACTTATATAGCGCAATTTCTGTCACCCGACGGGCATCCTGGCGCTTAGACTGTCCTGACACTTACACATACATGATGTTTTCCAGCAGCAGATACATTTACGTTGCCCTAGGAAACAAGTGAGTTTTCAGGGCTTTTTAAAAAGAATTAAAATTTTCCAGACCCCTCAGACCTAGAGGAAGGGAGTTCCACAATCTTGCAGCCGCAAATCTTGGTGTAGGCTGAACATGACAGACTCCCTAGGCAGAGCAATGGTTTCTACAGTGGTGCTGCGTCATCATGACTGGCTGGGGGCCAGTGGATTCTGGGGGGATGTCCAGAAGTCCCTGATCGACATGCCCTCTGACGCCTTCCACCTGTTTGGCGAAAAAGCTGACACTGCGCTCGAGTGCTTTTGAGAGAGCTGGGTCACCACCAGATCTCTCTGGTTTGCTCCTACTGCAAACATGCTTGTACAGCAACCTGCCCAGTCCTTTCGTTGACTGGACAGCTGGTCCATAAAAGATTAGGGAGCCAGGCCTAGTAAGCTTTCCAGCATCCAATGCCTCAAGGAGCTGCAGTTTCTGTGCCTCTTTAGCACACCCGCCATAATGCACGTTCATCCCATTGGTTGCAGCATCAAGCACCACCTGCCGCAATGGTCTACAATTACTTCCAACAAGTGGGTGCTTTACATTGTGTGAAGGAGTACGTCCGCCCATTCCTGGTAACCACTTTGCCGCCATTCCAAGAATGGCTAAAGGAAGATCACCTCTCCTTGCTCCGTCTGGAACTGCAGGCTTTATTTTAGCCAAAGGAGTAATTGAGAGGGTGCCGGAAGTAGGCCGCGGTTGCTAATCCTGCTACTTTCTGGTGTCGAAAAAGGACAATGGACTTCTTCCTATCCTAGATCTTCACCCTCTCTACGCCTTTCTGTGGAAAGAGAAAATCAAAGTGCTCACCCTGGCTAATGTCGTCTGCCCTGGACCCTGGAGACTTGATGATGGCGTTGGATTAGCAGGACGCTTATTTTCATTTCCCCTTTTTGTGAACCCGTAGAAATTACATGGTGGTTCATGGTGGGCCATGAGCATTTTCAGTTAGCTGTGCTCCCCTTTGGTCTTACCAGTCCCCCTCAGGTGTTCACGAAAGTGATGGCTGTGGTTTCAGCCTGTCTTGGTGAGCTCGAGATACCAGTCTTCCCCCTACCTCGACGACTGGCTACTGAAGGCAGACTCTTCACAGGCATTAGTCACCATCCTCCAGACTACAATGAATCTTCTGCACTCGCTGGGGTTTACTGTCAACATGCTGAAGTCACTCCTGACTCCTTCTCAGATGCCCTGTATCTTGGGAGCAATTCTGGATACAGTGCAGTTCCATGTCTACCCTCCTGAACAGCTAGTCCAGGATATTCTAGCTATGATTCTGATGTTTCAACCTCAGTCCTGGATTTCGGTGAGACTGACTTTGAGGCAGCTTGTTCTGATGACCTCCTGCTGGTAAAGCACTCCAGATGGCCTATGCGGGCTCCAGCACCAGTGTAAAACATCTCTAACCTGGTCGAGATTTCACAAGAGACTGCACATTTTCTTGGCTGGCTTACCTATCCAGAACTGATAGTGGTGACCGATGCATCAGTTCTATGTTGAAGCTTTGGTTAAATCTCACATTCATATCGGTCTTCTAGAGCGATCTGCTTGGTATTGAAAGCCTTCCTTCCTTCTATCCATCAAAGGAAGTCTAGTTCATGTGTTCATGGACAACACTACTGCCATTTAGTACTGCAATAAACAAGACTGGTTAGGTCATGGAACGTGTGCCAGGAGGCTCTGATCCTCTGGATTTGGCTAGAGCGCCGGGACATTTTTTTGTTAGTACAGCACCCGACAGGCTCCTTGAATACCAGGGCAGAGGAACTCCGCTGTCGATGCCTTGCAGACCACGAATGACAACTACACCCGGAGGTGGTAGGAGGTCTCTTCCGAGAATGAGGAGAACCTTGGCTTGATCTTGTAATAAACGAAGCTGGTTGCCAGGAATAAACAAATGATGTTTATTTCAAGTACAAGAGAATAACTGGTGTTCCCATCAATAGCTAGCGAGCAACTGACCAGTTAGAACACAACGAATGGAAGCTACATCATAACATAGTGACCAGATAGAATATTCTATTTAAAGTGGAAAGCACACGAATGAAAGATGGAAGAATACAACATATCCTCTTCCCTTCCTAGACTAAATTAAAAAAATAATAATAAAAATAAAACAGCATAAAAAAAATAACTAAATACTACCTAAATAAGCTATGCCCAATCACACCACATATCTAATCACAAACAAAGTCTTTTAAGTACCTCGGGGGACACCTTACTCTCCGAAGAGAACACTTAACAGGATCCTTAGTTGCACCGTCCATACTCAAACTACGTGAATTTCTTTGTACTCCTTGTGTCTTATAATCACATCCACCATTATTTTTATTTGATTTCTTGTACAAAGCCACTCTCCGCACATTCCAATGTTCACCATTGTATAGTGTCACAAACCTATTATGTACAGACTTTATTTTAAAAGGACCCCTGAACTTAGTCAAACTGTTTAACTTTCAACCAATCATCGACTGAAAACCTTTCTATTTTTGGCTTATCCACCTCCTTATTGACTATGCTCCCCAAACTTGCCCAACCCATACATTCTTTCATCCATGCAGGGACAAGTTTGGTACTTGCCACACGCCCTCTCATCATACTAAATGGAATTTTCCCTGTAACACAGTTCTCTGTCGTCCGATAGGCCCACACTAAATCATTCACCATATCTCTCACATTCCCACCTGAAGACACGGCCAACTGAATAGCCCCTTTCACCATCCCTTTCGCTCTCTCGACAATACCATTCCCCTGTGGGTTGTACAAGTCCAAAAACTTCACCATTTCTTCAGAGGGTAATTGTGTTCTGTTATCAGGAATCAATCTTACTGGGTAACCCTCCTCTCTGAAAATATCTGTCAACTACTTAATGGTACACCTTGTCGTGATCTCTCTTGTAAATTTCACGATCAACCATTTTGATGTGACATCAACTAACACTAAACCAAATCTCATGTCTTGACTCAAGGAATAAAATGGTCCAATAAAATCCACACACACAGTGTGCCATGGTAACTCCGGATTTTCAATTTTACCACACTGTCCTTGTCCACCAACGTTGAAACTTTTCTCACTCTCAAAGCATTCTGCACACTTCTCTACCCAATCTGAAATTTGTTGGTCCATTGCCGGCCACCAAAAAGGTTCTCTCACTCTTTTCTTAGTGAGTGATTGACCCAAGTGACCCTCGTGCGCTACTTGAACAAGGTGAACCTAAGATCTTGAGGTGGAATAAATTTGTTTTCTTTCATCAAGACATTACCTTCATCATCTAGAATGGAAATATCCTCCAAAATGTTAACTTAGGGCCTCACAGCTAGAGGAAGAGTGCTTTCTCGCCTTGAGCCTTTAGTTATTAAATCTTTGACAACTTTCAAAACATCATCACTCGCCATACATAGATTCCAATTGCTCCTATTTATCGCACCCGTACACATCTCAACCAATTCGCCTATAGCAGCCACAGACCCTTCACTCTGAAAAGATTCCACACCAGATCTATCAACCTCCTCCCATGGCAACGGAAGTCTAGACAACCCATCTGCCTGACTATTTCTCCACCCAGGGATATACTCAACCTTATATAAAAATTCCTGCAATCTAGCAGCCAGCCTCGCCAACCTGGCAGATCCCTTCCCTGCACCTCCAGGGGACAATATCCTGACCGACGGTTTATGATCTGTCAACAAACTAAACTTAAATCCCCATAAGTACATTCTAAAGTACTCCCAGCCCCACGCAGCTGCTAACGGTTCCCATTCAATGATTGAATAATTCCTTTCTGAGCTAGTAAGAGTCCTTGAGGCAAATGCCACCGTTTTCAAACCAGAAGCATGCTCCTGTGCCAGTACTGCACCGATCCCAACGGCACTGGCATCCACAGTTAAAACAGATCTCAATTATGTATTAAAGGGTGTAAGAATTTTCGCCTCACAAATCTCCTTCTTTATTGCATTGAAAGTTCTTTCTTGATCATCACTCCAAACAAATTTACACCCTTTCCTTAGCAACAGTTTGATCTTCTCTGTCTTACCTGCAAAATTGTTTACAAACTTCGCATAATATTCTATTAGCCCCAAAAAAGATCGCAACTGGTCCTTATCACTAGGTGCCGGTGCCCTCCTTATCGATTCCAACAGGTCTCTCTTAGGTCTGACCCCTTTTGCAGAGAGAGTATACCCTAAGTACTCAACTTCCTCCACAGCAAACCTGCACTTTTCTGTTTTTAAGGTCAAGCCCTCTTCCTCCATCCTATTCAAAACTTCCTTCAAAATCAAATTGTGTTGCTCCAACGTCTCCCCAAACAATAAAACATCGTCCTGGAAATACACCACATTTTCTATTCCTTTCAACACCGAGCCCATCATGCGCTGAAAGACCCCAGCGGCAGATGCCAACCCGAAAGGCATTCGGGTAAACTGAAATACACCTTCAGTAGTGATAAAGGCAGTCAAGGCCTTTGACTCCTCATGCAGCTTAATCTGATGGTACGCACTGCGTAAATCAAGTTTCGAGAAAAACCTACCCCCTTTCAGTGACAATACCAACTCATTTATGTTGGGTAACGGGAAATTATCCACAACAATGTTCTGATTTAACGTGCGCAAGTCCACACAAAATCTGTACTTTCCGTCCGATTTGGTCGTGATCACCACTGGTGAAACCCACCTGGATGGCTCTATCTGTTCAATAACACCCTGCTCGAGCATCTCACTCAACATATTTTTAACTTCATTTCTCGCTATGAATGGTACCTTCCTAACCTTGTGTTGCATGGGAACCGCATTATCCTTTAGCATGATCTTGTGCACATAACCTTTTAATTCACCAATATCCTCAGAGAACAAGGTAGACATCCCTTCAACTATCGACTCTGTAGGTATCTCATCGACAACCATCACTTGCTTCTTTGCTCTGGGATTAATCATAATGTGCAAATCATACTGGTGTCCCCATCCCAGTATCGGTGGTCCAGACTGAGCAACATAAACCTTCCCACGCCCACAACGTCCCTGAAACCCAATATCAGTCAGCAAATACCCAATTATATCAATCTTTTGACCTTGAAAACCACACAGATTTATGTCCCTTGGTGACAACTCCACACCTTTCCAGTTCTCGTTAAACAGCCTTTCTGGAATGATGCTCCAAAATGAACCTCCATCTACCATCAAGTCTATGTCTCTCCCATCTATGTTGAACTTTGCTTTCGGTCTATTCTTTCTCCCTGGCTCCATTTCTTTTGTACTATCATCTCCCAAACATAGTATTTTATTCGCACCTTCAACACTCACTTCTACGATATTACGCTCTCTCTTGCTCTCTATTACAGCAACCTTCTCACCAGTCGATGACTTACACATTTTGTAAAAATGTCCCTTCCTCCCACATTTTTTACACTCTTTGTCTATTGCAAAACATTTCTTGTAGTCTGCAGTGTGGTACGTACTTCCACACCTGCTACACATTTTCCCTTGGTATCTATATCTATCTGCATTGTTATAACCACTACTAAACCTCTTCACATTCCTCTCATTTGCTTCATAGCTCTTTTTACTCAACACCGCAACATCCTCTTGAGTTACACACGAAACCTCTGTCGCACCCCCATTTTCTCTCACACCTTCCTTCTTCTCCATCTCTTTCATACACGCACTTGACTCTTCTACAACTTTCGCTATATCAATAGCATCTTGAAGCGATGGGTTCTTCGCTGCCCAAAACTTCTCCTGCATCTTCTTGTTCTTGCATTGTACTATCATTTGGTCCCTTATCATTTCATCCCTCATTGTCCCGAAACTGCATTTAATAGACAATTCTTGCAACGTATTCACAAACTGATCCACAGACTCATCTTGCCTCTGCGGTTGCGTGTAAAATTTATGTCTAGCCATGACAATGTTCACTTCCTTCGAGTACTGTTTCTTCATCCTCGTCTTCGCTTCAGTATACACATTAGTGATAGCCCTTCCATCTGCTCTCAGTCCAACTGGTAAACATTTGAATGCATGTTGACCCTCCTTCCCTAGAGTGCTGAGTAATAGCTCTTTCTTCCTCGTTGCACTAAAGTCTTTTCCATCCAAAGCCTCTATATAATTTTCAAATATCTCAATCCATTCATCCCACTCTATTGGAGGATCTCCGCTTTGTTGCAGGAACAACGGAGGCATCAACACACTTTGATTCTCCATAGCCAATTGTTCCTTCTGCCAAGTTTAACTCTCCAACTGCTTTACACCACAGTTCTTCTATTTTACAAAGACTTCTTTTCTTTTTCAACTGTTATTAATTTTTTCTCACTGATGCTTTTTAAATTTTAATATTAATAGTTACAATACCCTTGTTCTTCTTACGCGTTACAATGTTCAAATCCTCGTTTTCCTCCTTCGTTCACGATACTAGCGTCAGTATCCTTGGTTAATTTACTTCCACGGTCAATTTCTAAAATGGATGCCACTTTGAGCACGTAACCGCGATGTTCACCTCTCTGCTCTGATCACACAGATGCTGTCTTGTGTATATTCTTTAACGCGCACATGACGTAATACGTAGTTCTTCTGCCCTTTGAAACACATCAGGCGGCCGCTCGAGCAATGGAACGTTACGGTATGTTTGTAAAACGCATTCAACGTTCCGCTCATATAATCTTTGTTTGAGTGTTAAATAATTCCCTTTTAAGCTTAAACTACTTTTCTAGTAACTTTTACACTCACCGCCCACAGCCGGTTTCATTCATCATTACCGAGTGAGACGTTGTTGTTGCGATGGTTACATCCGCTCGTCAATGAGGCTTCTCCTTTTCTTTTTCTTCACAAATAAACATTCAATTTTCAGACAACATCCTTAGATACTCATCCGCTTGTATCTTGTTCTTGCCTTCCTTCGTATGACATCTTAGGAATACTTTTATGTTTACTTTCCGATTTTATGCGCGAGTCTTCTTTTCACCAGTAGAGTTTCCAACTCACTCTGTACTTCTTATGCCTCGCTAGCTAATCGTCGCCATCTGTAATAAACGAAGCTGGTTGCCAGTAATAAACAAATGATGTTTATTTCAAGTACAAGAGAATAACTGGTGTTCCCATCAATAGCTAGCGAGCAACTGACCAGTTAGAACATAACGAATGGAAGCTACATCATAACATAGTGACCAGATAGAATATTCCATTTAGAGTGGAAAGCACACGAATGAAAGATGGAACAAATCAACAGATCTGTTTGCCACTGCAGAGAAGGGGCAATGTCAGCACTTCTGTTGTTGGAGTTTCCAAAGTAACTATCGCTCGAATACCAATTCCGTTTAGAGTGGAACTATGGACTCCTGTACACCTTTCTGCCGATAACCTTGCCTGCCCGAGTTCTCTAGATGATTGGGATCAACTGGACCCAAATTATCCTAGTGACTTTCGACTTGACGTAGAGCTTATGGTAACATGAATTCCAGACCATGAGCATCGGTCCTCTGATCAGGCTGCCGCATTGGGAGTACCTCCTGTCGCAGCAGCAAAGCTGCTCCCTCCTACCCCCTTTGTGATGCTTTATTGGAACCTCAATTTGGTCCTTATGTTTCTTATGTGTTCTCGCTTTGACCCATTACGTAGCTGTCTGCTGGGACTCTTGATGTCTTTTGATGGGTATTGTATATGGCAGGAGGACCAGCGAGATTAAAATACTGTCTGTTCCCCCTCCTTACACCAGCTTTTTCCCTGACAAACTGGTCTTTCGGACCCGTGCCTCCTTCCTGCCAAAGGTTGTCACTCCGTTCCATGTCGGCCAGAGTATCCCTCTGCCTACCTTTTTCTCCCTGCCTCATTACTCCAAGGAAGAGAACAGACTCTATCATCTGGGCCTGAACAGAGTTTTACATTGATTGCACCAAAGACCGTCTGGTTGAGGATCAGCTCTTCATCTGGTTCACTGGAGTGAAAAAAAGCAAGGCTGTGCAGGTGACCTCTCAATGGATTGTACTCTGTATTAAGATCTGCTACCCACCAGCTAAAAAGCAGCCTCCTAAGGGCTTTCGGTACTATTCCGTCAGGGCCACTACTACTGCATTAGAATGCAGGGTAACGTCTTGTACATCTGCCAATCTGCTACATGGGTGTCACTCCACATGCTCATGAAATCATAAAGCTCTACTGCTTGGACAGTCAGGTTTGTTGAAACTGATAGTTTAGTTGTTCAGGCCTTTTAGGTTTAAACCTGTTTGCAGACCCACTTCTGGAGAAGTATTGCTTGGGTATTTTTCTAAGATAAGGAATCTTCAGTTATAAGTCTCTATCAGAAGAGCAAATTATTTACTTTAGGTAACGTTTATCCTGGTAGACACTCTTTTTAAGCACAGATTCCTCACTGACACTCCCAACCTTCCCGTTCTGCAAAATGGACTCTTCACCCAAAAGATTCCATTAGAATCTGCACACTGGTCACATATTGTTTTTTATGTGGCTCCTCATTTTTTACACGAAAATAGTCATTGAAGCTGATGTCGGTTCACCAGGATGATACTTACATAGGCACCGCCATGTCAATTCTGACATGGATGACACCAATATGGAGCCGATTGACGCCACCTACCGGCATGCAGACGTACTGTTCAATATTCTCCGGATCCAGACTGACCCCTGGGAAATATTCTCTGGTGAGGAATCTGCGGTTAGATAGAGAGTTACAGAAGGTAAGTAATTTGGTCTTCTGTTGCTGTGCCACACTTAACAGTCTCACCCGTAACTCTGTACTACTGTAATAAAATCATTACCATCCCTGTTAGAGCTCCAGGAGGTGGTTTCTGAGTTGGGGATCCTTTGTGCTCGGTCTACCTGTATTTCACCTAAATATTAATTTTATCTAAAGTATGGGTAATGGTGCCTTCCAGAACGTGTCTATGGTATATTTCTGGCCTCGGGTAGATCCAGCAAGCGTACATTGTTTTGTTTCAACTTGTCTTCCAAATTGGCCAGTTTATCCTCTTATTTTTTTGTCTTGAGTTTCATATCATCCAGTTGTCTGGAGGTGGATGCAGTAACATCTTCCAGATCTGTGACTCTGTTTGCACAGTCAAAGTACAGAAATACAGTCTTGGTTTTCTGCCGCGTCTTGTCTGAGAAGAGTGATATTAATGGCCATGTTGTCAGTATCCTCTATGATTTATTTGGTGCCATTGATAATAAGTGCCTTTGATTCTTGCAAAGTTGTTGACTGGTCTGAGGACTGTAGTGCCCAATCGTTTTACCCCTATCCCTGCTGGGAATTGGGCCATTCTGGCCATTCCTTCTTTGACTACTTTTTGTGTTGTAAGAGGCGATGGTGCCTGGTCCTGTTTCTGTTTCTTTCTATGCATCAGTTAGAGCCATGCAATAGTCTCCCTTTCCTTACTTGCAATTGTAAGTTCAAAATGCTGATTTTGTCACTGGGTAAATTATACTGTAGGTAATATTTTAGGTATACTCCTGTTTTATCAGTCTTTCTCATTTACTGTAGGTAATATTGTAGTCTGCGATTTCCATAGCAGGGTGTGTTCGCGTTCTTCAGCAGTGGTTTTAGTCCCAGGTTGAAAGATCTGTTAGTGATCGATTATATGCCACATGTATACAGCAACACCCCATTCATCGAAACCCTCTCAATCTTGTCCCTCTGAGTTATTACTTGGTGTAATAAATAGATGAGAAATCAAGGCATATTTGTTCCTTTCGAATTAATGCACTATCTTGCTAGTTTAGATTCTACAAAGCTAAGCACCACCATGTTTTCTTCACTTTTCACCAGTCAACAAACCAAGTACAGGATGGGTCTGATGTGTACCTCAGGTTGCCACATTGGTGATTATGAAGACCTTCCTACTCAAGAGCTTCCCCTACGTAGCTATCTATGATGTCTTCTCATCAATATAGCATCCCATTGAGAGGATGCCTGCTTGATGATTCAACTCTGCTTTTTCCTTTGCTTTTTCCAGCATATTATCACCAGTCAGCCACTTGGAAGCCTATACAGACTTCTAGGCTATAGTTGTTCTTTACGTGGTTGGAAGAAATAACAGAATTCTGTATTCCTGACGTTTCTGCCTTGTCTTAATCATCAGACCCAACAAGAACATCTCAAGGCAACATTCTACTGTCCTACCTAAGAGCCTGTCTGCTGCCTGTGACCAGTTGAGTTGAAGTATTGGACAGTTCCGCCCACTCTCAATCCTTTACTGATGCAGCAATTTCTTTTTACCCCCCTGCTGTAGTCATTTGAACCTACTTTATTTTAATTTGATTTATTTGAGGAGTTTTTTATAGCGCTGGCAAGACCCAAGGGTGTCGGAGCGCTTTACAGACAACTGATTGTCAGTCTTAGTCAAAGGCAATGTTGGACAAACATAGGATACAGAGCAGCAATTTCTTTGAAGTCACATTGGATACAGATAACAAGTTATAGAATAGAGTCTTTGTAAAGTCAGATCACAGCAATTCGTGGAGAGGGATAGACAAGGACTGCCACTCGATGAGGAGGTTTCAGTTGGGATTATAGTTGTGAGATGGGCTTCAGAGGGTGAGGTGCTGATTAAGGAGAAGGTTTTTCCAACTACTTCCATAACACCCATTCCTGTGGTATTGGCCTGTAAATAACTTTCCTATGTGGTTCGCTCTCTCTACTGCCAGAATATGCTTGGATTCATTGTATTGCCCTTTCTAAGTTTCTCTTTGCTAATTTCTAAATTAAATAGTCCACAGTACTTTACTCTCAACTACATATCATCTCACTCCACCATTCGAGACTCAGCAACAGATGGTCATCTTCAGGCAGAACAGAGTAGACTCCAAACCTACACCCTCGTATATACCATACCAAAGCCATATAGTCTTTAAAGCACTGCTAACTAAACAGCAGTCATCATGTACCACGCTTTGGTGCACCCTGTACCCATTCAGTAAAACTAGCATAGATGTAACACTCCCTCGTGATGCATTAAGAAAGCACTTATCACCAGCTGACCTCATAAGTAATACAAAAGCCCATTGGCACATCCTTCCATCCACAAATCTAACACTCTAGAAAGTTTTATAAGATTTAACTCATTTTACTGTAGCACTAAGATATACATCCCATTTCTAAACTAAACATTCAACAAACTCTTCTAACCTCCCAGCCAAACACAATCAAACAACAGCTACGATGTATTGATGGCTTTCTCAGTTCTACACTGAGAAAGATCATCATAGGATGGTATAATGATGGCGTTTCGAATGTAATAACATACCCTGTGTTAAATGCATCTAGTGATCTCAAACGTGTGACGGCGAGATTGTTAACTTAGTGTTGCACTTAAGTCCAAAGGTTCCATGAATATGTGGATTTACAATTGCTGGCAGAGGTTAAAACAAATCTGCAGCTATTCTACTAAAGCATGTTTTCTTTTTGTAGAGTCACTGAGAATTACTCTCTTGGTGGTTGTAAAATACTGCAGAAAATCTGTTTTGCAGATGTGGTATTTAGTGTATGAAGTAAAAAAAAGTCTAAATCTCTCAGGGCAAATCAATAACTCATATACTCTGAATATTGCAAATTATAATTGTAAACAGTTGGTTTTATGCGTTAATAATCAGGTTTTGGTGTCTTTCTTTTCACACGTTTGGCCGTTCCTGTAATATTTGAATATTAATTTGATGACGTTTCAAGTGTTATGTTATGCTCTAGCTAAACGCACGTTCAAGGATATTTCCATTTCTTTTGCGCCTTACTTTAACTTGACCTTACATTCATCTACTCATTAAAGTAACATAACAAAAAAAACTCCCCCCCACTCTCACATATAATATACTATGGCGTCCACCCCGTAGTGGTAACTGGGAGAGGGTGCACAGTTACCTCGCTGGGAAACAGACTTCTCTTAATGAGGTCCTAAATGGCGTATTCATAACATATTAAACAATACTTTTATATTTGGGGGGTGGTTTAATGGCCTATTGGAATTAGAAAGTAGATGTTGATGAAATGTGATGGAGGACTTTGGAAAAATGTATTTACCTCACCAGTTAAGGAGTTCTCCAGATGGTATTTGGCCCACACGACCATTTATTTACACGATGTAAATGAACATTTGAACCTAGAATAACGTTTTTTTCCCTTACATTTTTTTAAGTCAACCGTACCTTTTTCCGCTATTGTTTTCAAGGCTATGTGCTCCTACTCTGGTGTTCCATATAAAGATGTACCTCAAAGATTTTGGCCTGTGGTAGTTTCAGTGGTGCAGGACCTACAGAAATTAATAACATCCCTTCTGCAGTGTCTGTCGGCTGAAGCTGTTGATGGCTCCCAAACAGCAATTAGAAACCAGTCCAAAAGCATGAGAGCTGCAAGGTAGTAAACCTCACACCGACACAGGAAGAAACAGATGTTTCATTTGCTTGCAGTGCAGAAAAGAACATTATCCTAGAATGCCCCGACTGCGGTAGCACACCCACGTCTGTCATTGGCTGTATGCAAAATGGTAATTTAGCTTGGAGGCCCTGATCCCATGCATACAAAATAAAGGTGATGTAGATTTTAGACCATTGTAGTAGGTTTGACGTAAGGTACACACTTGTGGACACAGCTCTTGGATGCACAACATTTCAATCATCCCAAATAGTCCTAATATTAAGACTGGTCCAGAATCATTCAATGTTGAAAGACCATGAAAGATCCAGCCCAAACGATTGTGTCATTTTCAAAGATTTTTCTAGTCAATACTGTTGTTTTAATGCTGCCTATTGCTAGTCTGCTGTGTGTGTTTATTTGTATGTTTATGTACAGTGTATAAGACTGATTCAGTTGACAATTTTTTTTTGTTTAGAATAGTTTGTTTGAAAGTATACTGTTTCCTGATGTATTTGCAGCCATTTTTGTTTGTGTGGATGAAAATGAAAAGAATAGTAGAAGTGTGGGAATAAAAATGCATAAGGGAAACTTCTGTTTTTTTTAATATATATTTTTTATTGTTTAATTTGGAGCCTTAGCTGTGGAAATACAAATGTCTCTTGAGCTGGCTTTGGCGGAAGACTTTGTCGACTATCAAGTAGTCGGCCGAATACGAATATATGTCATTTGATTACACTCTTAGGGTTTGTAGTTATCTTTTAATGTTTGTAACCTTAGGAAAACAAATGGGATTTCCCCCCTCTCCTAAGCAATCCAGCACCTGGTAGTAGATTATAGCAGTGAAGAAAGCACTTTTAGGCAATATAAGCCATAGATTTAGGATGAGAATAAATAATTATTTACACCCAGCCATTGAGGTTACACATATTTATTATAATCTTGTTTGGCAGCTAAACCACAATTTGAACGTCCCTTTAAACTGGGGTGAAATTCTGACTAAACTGTTGTGACGTTCTGTAACATGAGGTTGAGTTTTTGATTTTTTTTTGTCTTGGTTATGATGATTAATTCTTTGTTTTAGTCCCAAGCAGGATTCGAGTTACCAAACCATTCCGATTTGGAATGTATTTCACCACACTGAGGAGTGTCCAAAAATGGCATGTAAGCTAGACCAGTTATACATAGATGTGTTGTGTGTGCTCAGCACTCTTAGATGAATAGATGAAGGTTGATGCAGGATAGCAGTGATAGTCGCATCAAAGGAGGCAGTCTAAGCAAATAAGAACTGACTGGTTTCCAGAAGCCTCAATAAGGTGAAACATAAATAAGAAGGAAGGTGACTCATAGCGGATCCAAAACATTTTTTGACTATTCAGAATACCTAATAGAAGATGTTCCTTTGGCTGGCTAAGAGAACTCTCAATAAATCATGAACCCTAGTCTGAAAGGTTTAATTTGGTGCAAATCCAGTCAGTATGTTTTTTTTAGGAATATTCAAAAACGAGGCCAAGAATTGGTAGAGGTGTGGCAGTTGTGCATGTAGGTCGCTTCAGGGATCATAATTTGAATTTGAGGTAGTCATTTGATTAGATGCTAAAAGTCGAATATTTTGAAACCTTTCAAGGTCTGTTGACTGGGAAGTTTTAGGTGGTCTGTGCTTTTGAAAAAAAATCCACAAGTAACAACCCAGAGAGGTGTGAAGATGCTTCTCCCATCCCAAAAAACCCCAACAGATTTTGTTTCTTTGTCTTGCAACCCTAAATATGCATATGTTTAGCCACACTTGAGTCACAATGGACCAAAAAACAAAAGCTTCTATTGATCTACAAACTTCAGTTAGCGTCCATAGAACAATAAAAAGCCATGGTGCAGTCATGTTGATTACATACCATGACTATATGCTGTGACCTACATGCATGGTTGAAGAATGAGCCCAGTATGTTTAGGGCGTGACCACAGGCAATCAGGATGCTACAGGAATAAGTACTGACTATGTGCCCCTTACTGTTACCCCAGGTATGTTGACATGCACTGGTTTGGAACCTGTCTTGCAATGGCCCCACGGTGTTCACTAGGTGGTGACAATCTTAGTCTTGCACTCAGGCCTGTGCCGCACAGGAAAGTTCCAATCTGGGCCAAAATACCAGCGTTGGTGCCACCAGGGCTTGACTATCAAACCATATACATTTTTACCAGAACAAGAACCAAAACCCCATCCCAGGTCCTCTCAAACTAAGCAGCCAAAGTAGAGTGCTGTGTACAAGACACAAATCGTCAGCAACACCCTTCTCTTGCCATTTGCTACTAAAAGCTTTGATGGGTAGAGATCCATACCCAAATTACAAGTACAGCTTCTGTGCCAAGGGGGAACTATTTAGTAGATAGTTTCTTCATACCGCGCACAATGTTTAGAGTCTATAAAGACTAGTGATAATGTTCCTTTACAATTCATCACATTTGTCCACAGAGGCACACTCCCAATAGCTTTCCTTTGTCCTAGCTCTAGGAATCATACACATTTTCTCAGGAAAGGATCGATAGTTCTAGAACACATTTCTATAGTAGATCTTTAATAGCTCAAAACTAAAAGATTTTTCCCGCAAATTGAGGTGCCATAAGGTCTTTTGGGCTGACCCGATAGGGTTTTAAAGCTGGAGCGGACCACAGTCAATGCCAAAAAGTGAGTATACACTAGATCTTATGTTAGAACCTTCTTTGGGCCAAGTCTAAATAAAGAGGGGTCAGTGGAGTACTCGCAGGAAGGTTTAGTAGAGGTATTATGGGGACAGGATGTAGCCTTACGGCTAGAGCTGTTGACCTCCGACATGGGAAACTGGGTTTGAGTCTCGGCAACGACGCTCAATATCCTGTGATTCTGGGCCAATCACTTAATCTCCCTGTGCCTAACAAAAATCAATGTGTCCATCTGTAACAAAACTTGTGCTTATGTAAAGCGCACTGATACCCGATGTTTCGAGTCTAGTTTGCGCTATATAAAACAAAACAAAAAATTTAAATAAAATTAATAATAACGTTTGCTTCAATAAAGTTAGACAGTGTGTGTTTGTACAGCTCAATAGCTCTATCCCAATCATAACCGACGCCATGGCCTTGATGGTGTAGATGTCTAGGGCTGGGGACAAACTTCTAAATGTAATTCTTCTATTAATCTTTGATATTCTCTCCGTCTACTGGATTAGAGATGTCCGTGCCTTTTCATGATGCAGCACCCAGCACATATTTGGTGCAAGTCCTATGCCTATTTGGGCGAGTTCAGTCTCTTGCAGCAAGTCACCTTCAGTTTAGAGAAAAACATGCACTTTGTCTTGGAGCTGTTAAGCTCCATGCTCCGCTCCTCACAGAATGACATAAAGATATTTAATAGCTGTTGCGACCCCTGTGGTGTCTTAGAAGCCGCAAGATCTCAGACATCCACGACAGCTTCAACAACTAGACCTCCCTGACAGCCACCGACACCTAAGACCCTCCAGCCAACACCCACATCAACCCCTTGCTCGCCTGGACCAACGTGAACGACGACGACACCATCAAAGTCATGCGCACCATCCACTCCGGCTCCCGGTCAGACCCCTGCCCGCACCACATCTTCAACAAAGCCAGCTCCACAATTGCACCCCATCTCCGCAAGGTCATCAACACCTTCGAGACCACAACCTTCCCAGAGAGCTGGAAGCACTCCGAGATCAACGCCCTCCTCAAGAAACCCAAGGCGATCCGACAGACCTCAAGAACTTCCAGCCCATCTCCTTGCTCCCGTTCCCGGCGAAGGATATCGAGAAGATCGACAACAGACAACTGACCCGCCACCTCGAGGAGAACAACATCCTGGACCCATCCTAGTCTGGGTTCCGCAGCAACCACAATACCGAAACCACCCTCATCGCCACCACCGACGACATCAGGGCCCTGCTGGACAACGGTGAAACCGCGGTCCTCATCCTCCTGGAACTCTCAGCAGCCTTTGACACAGGTTGCCACTGCACCCTACGAACCCCCCTCCACTACGCAGGGATCTGAAACAAGGCTCTGGAATGGACCTCCTTCCTCTCTGACAGAACCCAGAGTGTCCGCCTCCCGCCTTTCCAGTCCAAAGCCTCAGAGATCATCTGCGGCGTACCCCAAGGATCTTCCCTCAGCCCCACACTGTTCAACGTCTACATGGCACCTCTCGCCCACATAGCCCGACTGCACAATCTCAGCATCATCTACTATGCCGACGACACCCAGCTAATCTGTCCCTCACCAAGAACCCCGTCACCGCCAAAACCAACCTCCACGAAGCAATGAAGGCCGTTGCCGAATGGATGAAGAACAGCCGCCTGAAGCAGAACTCTGACAAGACGGAGGTCCTCATCCTTGGCTCCACATCCTCAGTCTGGGACGACTCCTGGTGGCCGACCTTCCTGGGAGCAGCACCGACACCCACCGACCTTGCACGCAACCTGGGGTTCATCCTCGACTCCACTCTCTCCACGACCAAGCAAGTTAACGGCGTCTCATCCTCCTGTTTCAACACCCTCCGCATGCTCCGCAAGATCTACAGATGTATCCCCATTGAAACAAGAAGAGCGGTCACCCAAGCCCTCATCAGCAGCAGACTGGACTATGGAAACTCCATCTACGCAAGAACCTCAACCAAACTCCTAAAACGTCTACAATGCATACAGAACGCCTCGGCACGCCTGATCCTCGGCAACCCTCAGCCACATCACACCCCACCTAAGAAACCTGCACTGGCTCTCCTTCAACAAAAGGATATCCTTCAAGTTCCTCACCCACGCACATAATTTTCGGAGATCTTCGTCGGAGTTTATACATCGGAACAACTGTCAGTCTGCACTCATTTATTTACTTCATTCACCGGCATTTTTTTTGTTGTTATTTAAAATTTGTACTGTTAACTTATTTCTTGGACATTTCCAATTCAAGTATAATTCAAATACTGAGACTACTTTCAAGGTGAAGTGTGATTACTCATACATGTATGTAACTTCTACTAACTAAAGTACTTAGTGTGGTGAAGCCTTTCTACGAATTGTGAAGTGGAACGGACTATTTCAATACACCATGATCCACCAAAGTTACAACATCAACCCACCCCAACCCTTTTGGATTTCGGGAACAGAACCTCCGTTAAAATGGCTTGAATGGAAACCTTATTTCAATAACTATATTGATGCTTTAGATGAAGATTACAAAATGTCCTCTATACAAAAGAAAATGTTACTTTTGTATTCATTAGGCCCTGTTGGTTTATAGGTGTTTGAGGGCATGACTAAACCTTGTTTTCCTTGTGATTTAAATGTGTATGCATTAGCCTTACTCCATCTTGATACGTACTTTGCACCCAAGGTTTGGATTGGTGTAACCAGGTATAAGTTCTTTTCTAGGAAACAAAACAAGGGTGAGAATATTGACCATTACCTTGCTGATCTGAAAAGGTTAGTTTTGGATTGCAAATTTGGTTTTCTTCAGGAAGACTTCATAAGACACCAAATAGTTATGCATACCTGAAACCCTGTCATACAAGACAGGCTCTGGATAAATGGCGATGCCCCCCTTGACGCCATCCTAGCCATTGTGCGGAAGGCTGAAATTTCTGTCTGATGCGCCAATATCCTTAAAGAAGAAAATAGTACCAGTGAAGTTGTGGGTAAAGTGAAAGTGCCTAATGAGAAAAAGAAAGTATTTACATATCCTAAAGATGTTTCCAACCCTAGACCTACATATCCCAGATACAACTCTAATTCTGGATCTAAACCTAAATGCTATAGATGTGGTAGTTTAGAACATTTAGCTGATAGTAAGAGTTGCCCCACACTTAAGTTCAAATGTACCAATTGTTGGATCAAAGGTCATTTCTCTAAAGCTTGTAGAAGGAATAGAACTAATGTAAAAATTCTAAACAACATGGATGAAAATGATTACCCTGGTACTGATGAAACTGAGGAAGATATGGGGGAGGTTGGTGGATTGATTATGAATGTAGGCGATAATTTAGTGCTAAATAGTCGTGATGACTTTTGCATAAACAAACCATGTATGTTTAATGCAAATAGGAGTAAAAGTCAAAATGTATGCTGATTCAGGCTCATCTGATTCTATTATTAATGATGAACTTTCACAATCTTCCTTTGTACAAAAGGTTGGTAGCCAATTATTAGAACCTGACATACACCCTGAAGGATGTGGTGGTGAAAACATCGATCTTCTTGGCTTTCGTTTGTTTGTCTTTAAGTTCAAAGGGAGAGAGTGTAGAGGTAAATTGTACATCGCAAAAAAGGGCCCACCAGTTTTAGGGTGGTTTGATAAAAAACAGTTAAACATCATATTAGACCCTAACAGTAAAGAACAAGTGCTTGTTTTTTTTTATTTTTTATAAATCTGTTTATTGTTTCAAAACACAAACAACATTCAAGGGACTCGTACAAATATAGAATAATCCACATTGCGTAGCCATGAACCCTCGTCAGCTTTGCATCCATTAATACAATACAGGCCCCCCATCCTTGTGAGAACATGCCGACTACACTCACCACCTTGGTAAGCCGGTCGAGGAAGGTTCCGGTTATCAACAAATCACCCAACATTGTCCCTTGAATGACCCACAACTCCACTTCCCCCTCCCTTGCTGTTGGTGCTGCTACTTAAGGAAGATACAAAAAAAAAGTCATGCGCGTACTACTAACATGCCACAATGATTTGGGTGGGCAATTTGGCCACATTTAACGTCCCTTAACCTTTCATGTTACGGGGATACCCCCTTACGCTAATTCCTCCTAACCACTAGAACGCTAACTACGCCTGCTCCTCCCCCTCCGATGTTCCTGAATCAGACTCCCCCTCCGGATCTGCCATCCGGAGATCTGCCACCAGGGCCTCCCACTCCCTCGCCGCCTCTAAGGCTCTATCACTGTGGGACCTATGCGCCTGCTGCATCCTGAGTGAGCTCTCGCTGCCCGCCCATAACAGTAGCGCAGCCTTCCACCTTACATAACTGGGGCCTGCCACTGCCTTCCAGTGAGACGTTACTTCCCTTTTGGCCAAGATGAGGCCTAAGTCCAAGAATTTGCTAGTTACCTTGTTTCTGCTAGTATGGGGGAACAAGTGTAGTAGGCACACCCCCTCGTCCACGTTGATCTGCCGCTCGGTTATCCTGCCGAGTGTCCCCATCACCTCCTCCCAGTATGCGCCTAGCTGCGGGCAATTCCATAGCATGTGGACCAGGTCTGCTCCCTCAGCCCGACATCGGGGGCAGATCGCCGATGTACCATGAAAATATTGGTTAATTTTTGCCGGGGTAAGATACGCCCTATGCATCACGAAGAATTGGATCAGCTGGAACCTGGCATTCCGAGTACCTTTCCACGCCCTTCGGAGTATCTGTGACCAGACTACATCGGGGATATCCCTCCCTAAGTCCGCTATCCACTGCTCCCGTAGTCTTTGCAGTGGAGCAAGTCTGTCACCTGACATCCTTTTATATAAACATGTAATTGCCTTATGCGTGCCCGCCGCCATCACCACATACTGGCAAGTTCCGCTGACCTATGGTTCAGATAAGCCCAAACCCCAATACTTCTGTAGGGCAGAACTCCGGGCCGCATGCAATAGGAAATGTCCCCACGGGAGCCCAAACGTCTCCTGCAGCGCGCTATACGGCAACAGTGCTCCGTCGGCATACAGATCGCCCACCATCTGCAGACCTAGCTCCTCCCAGTCCGTCAGGCCAGATCAGTCACTGCCGTGCGGCAACGCCGTGCACATGCCCAATGGTATCTCAGGCGCATATGGTTGCAGCACCCCAATCCTGCTGTGATACCGCTTCCAGCAATACCTCAAGGTACTTTCCACCATGGAAAAATCCGCCAGTCTCAGTTTTTGCTGTAGTATTACAAACGACAACACGTGCCGCGGCACGTCAGGGACGATCCCCCCCACTGGTCCCTGGAACTCCAATGCCACCGCCTGGGTGAGGACATGAAACTGCGCGGCCAGGTAATATAATTCAAAGTCGGGCAAGGCCAGACCCCCCTCCTCTCTTGATCTCATCAATGTATCCAAAGCCACTCTACGGCGACCTGTTCCCCATATAAAGCTACTCAGTGCCGAGCGGAGCCGTCGAAAGAACGCCACTGGTGTTCGTATCGGTAAAGTCCTAAAACAATATAAGAGGCGTGGTAGCGCCACCATTTTCAGGAGCGCAACTCGCCCCATCACCGATAAAGGCAGGGAGCCCCTGAACCGCATGCTACCTCTCAGTCCCCGCATAGCCCTTTCAATATTACCCTCAAGGAGATCCGCCTGTGCGTGATACACTCGCGTACCCAAGTAAGGAAGGCACCTTGGCTCGCACGTCAAACCGGGTGGCAATGCCGGTGGGCCGCACCCACTAGACACTGGGAAAACACAGGTCTTGGCCCAGTTAACTCGCAGGCCCGAGATGTCCCCGAAACGATCAAGCAGGTTCCTTGCCCCGCTCAGGGCGTCCCCGGCATCCTCCAAAAACATAAGGTGGTCATCCGCAAACAGCGAAATGTGGTGGTTCCGGCCTCGAAGCTGAAGGCCCTGGTACGCAGCCCCTAACCTCGCGCGCCCAGCCAACGGTTCTATAGCGAGACTGAACAGCAGCGGAGAGAGCGGGCAGCCTTGTCTAGTGCCCCGTCCCACTGAATAGGAGGAAGAAACGGCCCTCCCCACTCGGACTCTGGCAGTGGCCGATGAATATAAAATTTTTGTCCGCCCAATATATCCAGCCCCAAGCCCGAACGCCTCCATCGCCGAGAACAAGTATGGCCATTCCAGGCTATCAAACGCCTTAGCAATGTCGACCAACAACACCAATGCTTCACCGCCCCCACCCCCCCCGGCCTCCCGCATCAAGGATCCCGAGCAGCCTACGAACGCTGCTGGCAGTATTACGCGTCGGGATGAAGCCCGCCTGGTCCTCATGCACCAGCCTCGTCATCAACGGGAGGAGCCTAGTGGCGAGCACCCGGCTCAATATTTTATAGTCCGTAGTGAACATAGAAAGGGGCCTATACGCAGCAGGATCAGTCGGCGCCTTCCCAGGCTTAAGAAGCGGTATAATGATGGCCTCCCTAGTCGACCCCGGCAACCTCCCTGTCTTCCGAGCCTCCCGATACACCAGTAGGTCCACGTATGCCGAGTAAAATTCAATCGGCAATCCGTCGCTCCCAGGCGTTTTATTGCGCGCCAATTGCTTGTTTGCGCAGCGGATCTCGGCTAAGGTAACATCCTGCCGCAAGGTTTCCGCCTCTTCCTCCTCTATTGCAGGCAAATCCAGACCCTCCAAAAATGCTTGGGGTCCCGTCCCATCAGCCTGGGGGCAACTTGTGTAAAGGTCCGCATAAAAAGAGCGGAACACTTCATTGATCCACTGCGGATCGTGTTCCAACCGGTCAGCGGTGGACACCAGCGCCAGGACAGGCACACACCGAGGAGCGGGGTCCGCAAGCCAAACTAACAATGTTCCCACCTTGTCCCGCTCCGCATGCGCCCGAGCTACAAACGCCTTATAATCAAAGCATCGGAGTCGTTCCACTGCCCCCGCCACCGCCTCCTTCCAAACCAGCACGTCATCACGTGTCCCAGCGCCATCAGAGTGAGCCTTCTCAGCCTCGTGCAACGCCAATTCAGCCGGTCAATCTCCTGTAGGAGCAGCTTCCGTACCCCCACCCATTTGGCGATACAAACGCCACGGCCCACCACCTTGAAAGCTTCCCACTCCATTGCAGTCGTTGAGGCTGTCCCTGTGTTTTTGGCAAAATAATGTTCTATCCCCTCGCCAAGTTCCACGCGAAATACCGGGTCTTCTAACATCTCAGGGCGCAACCTCCAGTGGGGAATGCTGGGTCGCTCCCCCACCCAACGAAAATTCACCAAAAGGGGGTTATGGTCCGATATTGTGCTCGTCAAATACTCACTGCTGATCGCCAACGAAGTCAGGCCAGCACTACAAAAGACCACATCAAGCCAGACATGGAGGTCGTGAAGAGCCGAATAAAAGGAGTAATCCCTCTCTGCTGGGTGCTGCGCCCGTCAAACATCCACAAGCCCCCAATTATCCTTCCATTGGGCGTGAACCACCGCCAATTTATTTGTCCGGGCCGAAGGCAACGGAGGGTGCGATCTATCCATGGTCACATCTGCGATAGAGTTGAAATCCCCCCCCCCTTCAAGACTGGCACCGTGAAATAGTCGGCCAGGGCAGAGGACAAAGATTCGAAGAAAGGAGCTTGCTCCACGTTAGGACCATAAACGCTACAGAGGGTGACCTCACGGCCATACAAGCGGCCACGAACCGCTACATACCTACCTCCCGGGTCTACTAAGTGGTCTATCAGTTGCAACAGGACCCCGGCCCTAACCCAAATCAACACCCCTTGCGCGAAGGCAGAATACGTGGTATAATACAGCCGCCCGCGCCACCTGCGCTGCAGAGCCCGCCCCTCAGGTTTAGTAAGATGCGTCTCTTGCAGGAATGCAATCTGTATTCCCCTGCGGACTAGATAGGAGTGTATCTTATACCTATGCTGCATGGAGTGCAATCCCCGAACATTCCAGGTTATACTTTTCACGTCTGGAGCCAGACCCATAACAATTGCGCAAAATCCCGCTCAAAGCAGCCCACCTCCCTTAGCTGCCAAACAGGAACAACCACATTCAAAAAGGGCACATTAGAGAGCACTGTTATAATACAGAAGCACAACAGCAGGCAACATCCCCAAACCAAACAGCCCCCAAAGCCCCCCCTCCACCCCTCACACTGCCCCCCCCCCAAGAACAGGCACCAATAGAGTGAAACCCATCCAAACTGTCCCAACTGTACACGCCATGCAAAGTCAAGGCAAACCAAACAATACCATCCGGTGGGGGTTGGCTAGGGCCTAAGGGGCTACCTGCTACAAATCCAAATACACTACTCACGCCCGCCCCCCCGAATCCCCCGCGTCATCCCTCCTCCCGGATCCCCCCGAATCTCCGCACAGCACCCCGCATCCACCGCAGCCCCAGGCACTCACAGACCAGGCATCCAACACCCCCCCAGTCATCCATGTTATTTCACAACAGCCCGCCCTCAAAACAAGCCAGGCAAATTTACGCTACCCATCACGACCAGTATCCCATCCCCAGACCCAGTCCCGTAGTTACTCATCCAGCAGTCCGTCAGCCGTCGCAGGGGTGGCCGGCGGCAGCCGCTGATTATCCGAGACCGAGGATTCCCCCTCCGACTGTCCCTTTCCGCTACCCTGTTCGGACGCCTCCGATGTGGCTTGCAACAGTTCACCAGAGATCGCCACCACTGCATCCAGGGCACCCCTACGCTCCATGGCCGTCTGTGATGTCGATGGTTTCTGCAAACCGCGCCTGCGGCGTCGCAGTCACTGCGATCTGTGAGGCTGCGAATCCCCTGCCAGTTCACGCGCCTCCGCCTCCTGTCGATCCTTCCCTGCTCTGTAGGACTCCAGCCATTCCCACGCCTCCTCCGGCGTATCGTGCCATCCAGTACAATGCGGAGCTTTGCCGGGAAGAATAGGGAATACTGGATCCCCTCCGATCGCAGTTCCTTCTTCACAGCTTGGAAGGACATGCGACGCCGTTGCGTCTCAAACGAATAGTCCGGGAACAAAGTGACGTTGCAATTGTCCACTTGGAAGGGGCTATCGCTGCGGGCCTTCCGTAAGAGCAAGTCCCGATCCCAAAAGTGCAGCAATCGCGCCACCACCGGACGCGCAGGGCAGCCCTGTAGCGGTGGCTTAGCCGAGACCCGGTGCGCCCTCTCCAAGGTGTAGAAGTTCGAAAGGCCCTCCGGGGCCACAACTGTGTGAAGCCAATCCTCCAAGTACACCACCATATCCGATCCCTCAATTTTCTCTGGCAGTCCCACCACGCGGATGTTATTATGCCTGTTCCTGCCTTTCACCTCTTCAGCTCACCGTTCCAGTACCGTGACGCGATCTAAAACCTCGGCCAGGGAGGCGGTCAGCGCAGCCTGTGCAGGGCCTACCTCTTGAAGCATGGCTTCAGTCTGTTTCACACGGTCCACCAGCTTCGCGTGGTCCGCCCTCAGTAGACCCAGCCCTGTGGTGACCTGTGCAATGTCCTGCTGCAGGGCTGTGCGAGTGTCTGTGATGGCCGCCAAAATTTTATCCAGCTGCAGTTGAAGCCCGGAGCTCAGCGGCATCTCCTGCTCCACCTTGGACTTCTGGGGCGGGGATTGAACATCTGACGGGGCCTGCTCGCCGTCCCCGAGGCTTGCCCATGGCTACAGCCAGCGACGCACTCCGAGCCCGGTCCGCCACTCCCCGGTCCCCTTTCATCAGCCGGCAAAGGTCTCACCTCCTACGCTCCACAGCCAGACAATCCAGCCACTGGACTGCAGGGTGTCCCCCCTGCCGCTCGTCCGATCAACCCTTCGGTGGTGGCGCCCTCTCCACTGGTCTCCCGCCGCAGGCCCCGCTCTCCGCATCTAGCACAGGTATGCCCACAGCGATCCAAGGAGCAGCACTCACCAGCCCAGTTCCACCAGGGAGCTTCTCTTCCGCCAGGCAGCCCCAAGTCACTCCTCAAGGTCGTCTCCGTCGCCCCTAGACCTCCCTTCAGCAGTAGGCCAGCCCGCTCAACCTGGCAGTGGCCAGTCCAAGGGTATCTCCAGATCCCCCCGCTCCTCTCCGGCAACACCGCGCTGCCCGCGCAAGGCCCGTTCAGGGCGGGGTCAAGGCACCAGCGCCTCCAGCCTCTCCCGCCCGCCGCCCCACAGTGCACTCTCACTGGGTCAATAGGGTCAGGGGGTCCCGCGTCCACTTGGTCCCCCCACGTACAGCCCTGTCCATCCAGGAGCAGCCGCAGACCTGCACCACCTCACCAGCTCACCCAAACGGTGCAGGTCAGGTCAGGGGCCACCAGTAGGCAACTTCAGGCTCCAAGCTCATATCTCACCATAGCGCCCCACAGGGCGAAACCAGGGCGCTACTCGAGGACCATCTTAACTTGTCCAGGGGAGCCCCCCTATGCAGCTCGCAACCTCTCAGTCCCGGTGCACACCTGCTCTCCCCTTCCACACCAGCCGGGGCCCCAACACAGTCCCAGTGGGACCCCCGCAGCGACGATCCAGACTGTAGCCTCCTGTTGCGGGCTGTCTATGGGGGGCCGCGTCCAGTGCCCCCGTCCGCGCTCAGCCCACTCTGCAGTTTAATAGCCCTCGGCCCACACAGCAGTACCGCTGGGGGGGGGGGGCCAGCCGCCGAGTCACGGCTCGCGCCAAGGCTCGCGCTCCCGCAAAACAATCCAGCGGTGGCCAACTCCCCTCCATCCAGGGCTCTCCTCACAGGTGAGGGGGAGAGAGAGGGAGGGGGGAAGGGTCCGGCCCCGCTCCTCTATGAGCTCCCGTCTCCTGCCAAATCTTCAATAAATCTGCCCTCCAGAGGGGCCAGCCACCGCGCGCTGTGTCCAGTAGAGCTGGGAGGTGGAGTGGGGAGGGGGGGGTTCGGGGAAGGCCCCCCTACCCAGTGCAAAGTGAGCGCGTCTCGCTCTCGAGGCCGGTAGCACCCTGAAGCCTCTAATGTTCCGGCAGGTCAGGCCGCCCGTGCAGTCCCAGCCACACCCTGTGGCCTCCGCTCCACTGCCCCTGCTCACCGCTGCTCAGGGCCCCACACGTCGTGGACACTTTGCTGCTATTCCGGCTACCCTCCTCGGGTTCCTCGCTCCGCTCCACGGAGCCGTCTGATGTTCAGCTCGCATCCGACCTCAGCGCCAGCTCCAGCCGGAAGGCACATCAGAGAGCGGCGCCATCTTGTGCGACTCGGCTGCCGGACCCCACCCGATTTCTAAGGGCGTCCGATCCGCTTCGAGATTCGGGCGATTCTCAACGCCCCTCAGCTCTCGACAGTCTGCCACACCATTGGTCGCTTCTGGGGACCCGGGAGGCTCCGATACCAGGAGAATCTTAGGGGATCGGGCGCGGAGCTCCGTGCTCACGCAGCCTGTCCCATCGGCTCTTAAGCCACGCCCCTCCTAAAGAACAAGTGCTTGTTGTTGATGAAAGCAATAATGTTGGTAAAGAAATTTTAAAACAATTCCCCAATGTTTTCAGCAATGTCTTAGGAAACCTTTGGGGTTCTCCTCAAGCAAGTCTCATCTCCCAAAGTACACAAATGCCGTAACGTTCCCATTTTGGTGAGGGATGAAGTTTATAAGGAATTAGATAACCTAGTATCTGCCAATATCACTGAGCCTATAGAAGCCTCTGATTGGGTTTCTCCGACCATGGTAGCTAGACGGAGCAATGGCAAGATCCCGCTCTATGTGGATTTGAGGCATTTAAATAATAACATTGTTATTGCAAGTTTCCGTTACAGAAAATTAATGAGATAGTTTCCAGTTTGAGTAATGCTAAGTGGTGTCCACCATTGATCTGTTGTATGCTTATCACCAGATCTCCTTGTCCCCTGAGTCAATGATATTCACCTCTTTATTCACCCCATTTGGGTGTTTTCAGTATAGGCGTATGCTTTTCGGTTTAGCTTCGGTTGCCGCTGTTTTTCAGCGTTTGATGTTCCAACTCTTCAAGAAGGAACAAGGGGTCGCCTTTTTCGAAGATATTCTTGTCTTTGGGTCTAATGAGGAGGAACATTTATCAAGACTGAAAGAAGTTTTTAGTATTTTAGAAGACAAGGGCCTCACTGTAGAGCATTCCAAATGCAAATTCACACAAAGAAGTGTCACTTATTTGGGTCACGTTATAGATGAGAATAGTGTGAGACCCAAACCTACTTTAGTTTCGGCCATTTCTGATGCTCCGGTACCCTCTAGTAAGGATGATGTCCGATCTTTCTTGGGTATAGCCGAATTTTGGTCTAAATATGTGCCCAACTTTGCAGCTAAAACTTTTAATATTCATCAACTTTTTAAAAAAATGGTCCATTTGTTTGGTCACCAGCTTGTGACAATGACTTTACAGCTATGAAACAAGCCATCGCCCAAGCCACTGCTCTATGCAGTTTCAACCCTTTGCTTGACAGTTTAATAACCACGGATGCTAGCAATAAAGGTCTTGGTCCTGTATTGTCACAGATAGACAACCATGGTCGTGAAAGCATCATTTGCCTATGCCTCAAGATCCATGTCTCAGTGTGAGGAGAAATACCCCATTATTGACAGTTAGTGTGCGCTTGGGCGTTGGAACATTTTAAATCTTTCATTTGGTGCAAGGCTTGCACACTCCGTTGTGACCACGAGCCCTTAGTGAAAATTTTAACCACAGAAGGTGCCATTACTGCGTCTGCGAGAATATCTATGAGAATGCAAAATTTTATTTATAAAATAATTTATGTTCCTGGCAAAAACAAGGTGGTTGCCGATTTTCTATCAAGAATGCCAGTTATGCTTAAGCAGTGTGAAAATAATGAATGGAATGAGTTACAAGTAGCATTAGTCCATGATAATGGGTTTTCTGCCATTGACAGAGAAGAATGGGATAAATAATATAATGATGATAATGCCCTTTAATCTGTTACTTCTTATGTCATTAATGGCTTGCCTAAAAAAAGAGAACTTTTGAACTCCTCTAACAGACTTTTCTGGGAGATTAGGTCGGGGTTGACTATATCACACAATGCCCTTCTAAGAGGTGAAAGAATAATTCCACCTGAAAGTTTACGTGAATGTATCCTTGATCTTTGTCACGAAGGCCACCCCGGAATTGTCAGAACCAAAGCCCTTATTAAGAGACTGTTTTGGTGGCCGGGCATGGATTCTCAAATTGAAAAAGTTGTAAGGGATTGTATTCCTTGTTCTACTTCTGATAAGTCATTACAAACTTTTCGCCATCCTATGTCTAAAGGATTGTTACCTAAAAATCCTTGGGAAGCTATTGCAGTTGATATTATGGGACCCATCAGTGAATCTCATTACCATCTCATTGTTCTAATTTATTTATTCTCTAGATGGCCAGTTGTTAAGGTTGTCAAAAATGCATATACAGACTCAGTCCTACAATTTTTAGATGAAACCTTCATTACTGAAGGTATTCCCTCATGTGTCCTCACGGACAATGCAGTACAATTTTTATTGTCTAAAGCTAAAACTTATTTAAAGAAATTGGGCATCACCCACAAAACCACTTCTCTATACATCCTGAGCGGTAACGGAATGGTGGAAAGATTCAATAGCGTTTTAAAAAACACCATTCAGTTATCTCTCAACAGTAACCTAGACTGGCCCACTCTGGTGAAAGACTGTGTGGACTTACCTTATGTCAGTTAATGACTCCACGGGATTCTCTCCTTTCGAACGCATGAGAGGTAGGAATCCTCGTTCTAATTCTATTCCTATATGGTTATTTTCTGGTGATGCGCAACCTTGGTCCAAAAGTGATGTTTGCGCATGCATGGAACTTATACATGATAAAAGCAAGGCATACTATGATGTTAAACATGGTACAAAAATGTTTTCATAAATATTGGTGATTAGGTACGTGTTAAAAAACCAGGTTGGGTGCCCAAAGGTGAAACCCAGTATTCTGAACCTATTCAGGTGATTAAGGTTCTACCTAATGCTGTATGGGTTAGTGATGGTAGAGTTTGGAATTTGAATAGAATCGCTAAAAGTCAGCCACATCTTTCAGAACACCTGATTAATCATGACTGGATGCCTGACGATCTCAAAAGTAGTGTTTCTGGTGATGTTCTTACTGAGAGCACTCCGGTCAACCTTGACACAGCCACCTTCCCTAATGAGGTCACTGATACTGATGCTACTATCTCTTCACCCTGTGATATTGCTGGCAATGCAGAAGCTCTTCAAATCCCTACCTCCTCCCTTTCCATAGCTACTGATGAGGCAGACACTCCTGGTCATTCGTTGAGGAAGTGGATGGTTCCATTGTGGTTGAAGGATTACATTGGCAGTAACAAATAAATTATGCTTTCAGTAATAAATATTTTTTAGGTTTAATCTATGTTATTTTTTAATTCATTTTCCTCTTTCCTATTTTGTTTCGTTGTTTCCGAAGAAAGGGGAATGTGTTGTCTTCATTCTTTAATGCATTCCAGGTGATGTAATGTGTGTTACAGAATTATTTTATGTCACTTAGAATTGTCTGGTGTCATTTAGAATGTATTGATTGAAATGAGGCAGTTGCTGTTTGCTGCTGAAGCTGCACAGATGCCGGTTCGGCTCTCCAACTTGAATAGAGGATTCTTACTTAATTTATGATCCAGTGTCCATTGTAACACCTGGTCTTTAGTGCTACATGGGCTCTGAAGCCCACCTTCCAGTCGGACAGGATCCTGTCACTAATCCAATCTTGTAAATGTGGCAATACCTGCTTACAAAACATTTTTTGAAGGGAATCAATCAGGTTTATAGGCCTGTAATTCCCTGGTTTAGACTGATCCCTCTTGTTGTGTATTGGGATGATTTCTGCAGTTTTACACGAAGAATGGATTTCCTTGCCAGAGAGGATCGTATTAGATAGTACATTTATATATGGGCCCCATATTTCTGGATTTGCATTGTATAGATTGTTTGGAATCCTGTCTGGACCCAGGGCTCGGGCAGAAATGCAAGAATTTATCGCATCTGTTTCCTTTAGCGAGAACGCAAGGGTGCTAGAACTGCACACTTTTTTCCCTTGCAACACACTATCCTCCTTGTCTGTGCTGCATGTATTTGTGTACAATTTACTGAAATGGACCACCCAATCCTGAGGTCAGACACAGAATTCTAATGCAGTTTTTGGGTCACTTTAACTGCAGCTATCCAGAAGTCCTTCTTTTTTTTCTCTAGGTTTTATTTAGCGCGAACGTGACTCGAAATCAGGTGTGAGTGCTTTACATGAGCACCAGTTGCATTACATGATGACACATTCATTTTTATTAGGCATGGGGAGATTAAGTGATTTGCCCAGAATCAGAGGATGTTGAGCGTCGTTGCCGAGACTAGAACCCGGTTCCTCAGATTTGAAGTCCTCCGCCCTAACCATTAGGCTACATCCTCTCCCCCTATTGTTTTTGATAGTCAAAGCCTCCTGTAAGGACGTCCACAGGTAAAACTCTGATGCCTTTTCTCTTGGGCCAGAGCCTGCTTGTATCTAATCCTGCACCTCGCTATCTCTATACAGGAATTTAATTTAGTTGTAGTTAGGAGCTCCCTTTTAGGTAGCATGCATGCTCTATTATACCAGGTGGCAAGATTATTCACTTTCTTTCCCCTACGTTTAACTTGACCTAGCAAGTCCCTTATCTGAGAAAATAACATTTCATGACTATTTTTAAGTCTTTCAGTCCTGCCCTCCAGAGATAACTCGGATAGGAATGCAACCTCCTTCTCTACTCTGTGATTGACTATCTCTAGGGCTGCAGTTTTTCTTTCACCAAATCCCACGTAATAGACTTCAGATTGTTGATTAGCGAGAGATCTCTCAGGTACTTTATTTCTCTGGGTACTGATTTTGTCACTGAATTATCTAAAAGTGTCAGTCTTGGAGCATGACGATCAGTGTATGTTCGATCCACCACTGTCATGTCCAATATTGCAGGCCAGTGCTTTAAATCGACCCAAAATAATCAATTCTACTGTTGTAACCGGGTTTATTATATGTAATTTTGCCCTGGCAATAAGAGGGTGCTCTGCCATTAGTGGCTCTGAGGCCAAAATTTTGTGTTAATGCCAGCACCAGGGGCGGCTTTAGATGTTCCTCTCGCAGTCAGCAAATCGATTTGCGGGATACCCCACTGTCTGTCCCATTCCTCTGTCAGATCAAGAGGGATGGCTGCTAAAGGTTCAAATGTGGAGGTAAAATCTCCTGCCACCAACAATAAACTAGTCCCAGAGTGTTCAGATAGAGCATGCTTTAGTACTTTTGATACCCTAGAGTCAGCTTTTCAGGTTCCCCAATGTGTTATAGACATTGAAAATCTTTAGGGATAACCCCGATGGGAACACTAACCTAACTGCTAAGATGTCAGGGGAGCCAATGGGAACAGTATTGATTTTGCACTGAAGTGCAGTTTTGACCCAAGTTCCTAGGTCCCCTGAAGGCTACCCCTTCCAGCCAGAACTTTATTTACACCAAAAGAAGTAAACCCACCCCTATAGGAAGGGGTTAAACACCATGTCTCCTGAGGTGGCAAATATCGTGGGTATCCATAAATTGGCCCCATTCCACGTCTGGTAGCAACTTAGATACCCCTGCTACATTCAAAGAAACTGTTTTTATTGTTGACTGATGAATTAAGCTTGCTTCCCTGGAGGTTTGAGAATTCATGCTTCCACTATAGTTTCCCTCCACTGTGACGCCCTGGCGAATATTTGCTAGATGTGACTCCTGTACCAATAAACAGTCTCCATCCTTGGCCCAACATGATGAATCTTCTGGACTCAGTCAAGGAAAGTCCCTGGTAGTCCCACTCCCACCATCCCCCTTCTTTGCACCTGCGCCACATCTAGCTAAACTAGGTTCCAGGGTGACCAACCAGCCGTACATTTCACGGACTGTCCGTTATTTTAGTATGATGTCTGTAAGGCGTCCGTAATTTGGGGTCCTTACAGACATCATACTAAAATCAAATTGGGGAATTTCAGGAAGGTATGCTGTCCCCCTGTGAGAGGCCCCATGAGTTAAAAGGTTTCAACTGGGGGCCTCTCACACTTATCTTTTAATCTGTAGACCGAGGCTGCCTGCAGCCGCACCTTCCTGACCTAGCAAAGACTGCGGACTGGCCTACTGTCATTCTGAGACTGCAGACGATTATCACAGATAGAATGGCTATGGGCCCTGTTATAGTGACAGCATGTGGTGTGCCTTCTCCTGCACAAATCTTGATTGTAGAAAGTGCCTGCTGTCGCTTTTAAAAGTGCATGATTGTCTCAACCTTATAAAAACTTACTTTGACTTGTACTTATTTTGGTTGTCTATTTACTTATATACTATTGTGCGACCCCCTCTGATATGTCTGTAAAACGTATGTTTGTCCCAAATGTTTGTCCTGAATTTTGACCCTCTGTCCTGAATTTTTGTCCTGAATTTTGACCCTCTGTCCTGAATTTTTACACTGACCTTCCTGAATTTTTACCCATGCCAGTTGGTCACCCTAGTATTAGCTTTGGAAATGATTGGGATTCCATGGCCATAATGCCAGCCACCAAATCCCTATGTGAAAAATAAACTTTCACCCTGTCATGTGACTCCTCAGGGACGGATATCCTCTTTGCGCTCACTTTGTCTCTCCTAATAATGGAATAACAATGCCTGACCTCTTGAAACCAATGAGTAACTCTATTGACCAACGAGTCTCTACCTTCCCTCGTTCCCGGGGTCAGATTATGGATCTGCATAAGATGGACTGTGACCTGATTTTCCCCTGCCTGTCTAGGAATATAGAAACCATTGTGAACCAACCCTCTAGTATAGGGCATACGGGGTCTCTTTTCAGGCGGAGCACATAGGCCTATTGTTCACTTTCCCCATTTCTAGAACATATTTCTTGTTATAAAGCATCAGTCACTTCAGCGTTCTTTTATGGTCTGTAGGAGTTTTCATCTGATTTTTATTTCTCGAAGCTAAGCATTCAGCATTCAGGATATTTATTTTATAGAAATGTGCTTTTTATCTCCTGAAACAGACATCCACCACTGCACGATGACTGGTCTGGTGATTCTCATCAATGAAGATGTGATTTCAAAATCTTGGGCTTAAGGGCCAGTATCAAAACAGTTGTTTTGTTGACAGCTGCTCTGTCTATCTGGCGGTTAAAGAGGTTCTTTATTGTTATAACTCATTTTGTAACATAGCATTTCATTCTGCACTTATTGCTGTCTATGAATACTACAAGCAGGTGTTTCTGTTACCAATTTTTAAGCCACTGAATTTACCGATCTTGGAAGGAGGAAAGGCTGAATGGGCTTTGTAAGGGATCAGCCATGTGGTCTGCTTATCACAGCACACTTACTGCCCCAGGCTGGTCCTTTGTTCATGGTATTTAGACAGGGCTACATAGCAAAGATGCCAATCCCTATCACCAGAAGGGGTGTGCCACTGGTGAAGGTGATGTACATTGGTTACATGGGAGTGTCACAACTTTCTCGGTTCAGTGGCGCTACCATCTACCACCATAGAATGGTGGACATCCTCCAAATACCATATATACCAAAACGCTTAATTGTAGTGAAGCTTCTTGGTTGTGCCGAATCTGAGTGTCCTTTTGGGAGAGGCAGATCCAGTAGAGAATGGCCCTACAACCAATCCTTCTTCATAGGTTCAGCACATGATGTAGGTGTGTTCAGCATTCTCCAAACTGAAGTTCAGTGTATGATGTATCTCTGTGAACATATCCATGACCTGATTCCTAAAATGAGTATAATGCTTAGTACCTTCTGGTAGGCGTGATGTCTAGTTCAGACTGTAGACTTGTCAGTCTTTCTGAACCTGCCCCGTCCTGTGCATAGTTTGTTCTGTCAGATACAAGGCAGTGAGCTTTGCTGCTGATAAATTTACATTGGTCTTTTATCATAGCGACTTGAAAATGTATAATTTGTGCTTGTAAAAATAATATTTTGGGAATGGTTTTCTGAGCCAAGAAAATGTCTGCTGCTAAACCACGGGACAAACACGTTGCACATGCCCAGAGCTTGTAAAAGGGAGCTGGGGTTGTCTTTCAAGAAGAAAATACCAGTCATTTGCAAGAAGGAAACAATTACTTTTTATAATCAGCTTGAATAATAATAATAATACATTTAATTGACCCCATTTGTCATTTTACACAGAATAGTTTACCAAAGTAATTTACAAAGTAGTTTTGTGGTATATAATGTTTTGGAAAAGTGCTTTAAGCTTCTTTCAGGCTAAACCCACGACATTGCATTGATGGCTCGGACAGTTGTTACTAGTAAGTAAGTTTGAATATTTTCATGTGAATATGGTGGTGCAACATCAAAAGTACGAATTTTTTGGTGTTTAAGAAAGCTACTTTTAGTTGATACTAGCACCTACCTAAAACTCAGCCCGAGCACAGTTAGTCACAAATTCAAGCCTGGATCGCTGAAATGAAACTGCCCAGGTTCATTCTTGTCGGATGCATCCCTTTCTGCAGGGTCACCCCTGATTTGTTTTGCCTTTCTTTGCTGCCTTTCTTTGCTGCACCCTACGTTTGATGGCTGTAGATCACTGTGCACGTTACATCTGCTAACCAGTGATAAAGGGCTTATGCTCCTCCTTTCAGCATGGTAAGATTGTTATACACCTGATTGGTTTATTTAACTTACCTATAAGCCCTTAGTATAAGCTACCAAGGTGTACATAGGGCCTGTAAAGCACAGCGCTACACAGCGAAGAAACAGCGGGGCTCCGCAAATATCCCATAGCACAGGACTGGGATAGCATTCTAGCGGCCTTTCATCAAGCATGCCTGCGTAGTGGCATTGTTTAGGCACTACTGACTACCCCTGCGTAACTCTGACTATTACTGTCTCCCCTCTCCTCTTTCCTACCCGGCTCTGTTCCCCCCCGCCCTCCCTTCCTCGCCCGCTCCCTCCCCCCCTCCCCCGCTCCCTCCCGCCCTCCCCCCCTCCCCCCGCTGCGCACTTGACGAGATTTATATTCCGATCTTCCCTGCTGCTATCGCAGGGCGCGCGCCTGTCTCCGCTCGCCTGACCTACACGCTCCGCACAGACGCACACACTCGCTGTTAACCACCACCCAGTTTCTAGTTCTGGCATCTATCTTTTCAGGTTGTTCTTTATATTTGACTGTTTAGTAATAAAGCTTTGAATGTATATTGCTTAATGGTTGTGTACAACCTACCTTGGACTATTATCAAAAACACACCCCATGTTCTGGACTGAACAAGCCTCTGAGTGGATGCCGGGAAGTGATGCTTGCTTTACCACCATCCATGTAACTTCCTACCTACTGTTTGTATGCCGGTTACTCATGTGATTGATACGCTACATTGCTAACCTGATTGTATACTGGCCCTCACGTTCATACTGATTACTGTATGTGACTGACTGCAGTGGCTACTGATTTGTTAATTCTATTACGACATTATTAACCATTTTACATTTTTTTCATTTCTGTACCACGGTAATGTGATGGAATAACGAAAAAATGCAATAAACATATTCAAACAAAAAAAAAAAGGTGTACATAGGGCCTGTAAGCTATATGTCACATGTGGATTTCAGCACCCACTTCTCCATTCACTTCAGTGACAATGTATACATGATTGCAGGCCCGCCAACAGTAGCCTGGCTGTGGAGGTTTTAACTGAAAATTCGACATGTCAAAAGAACCCCCCCTTTTTTTTTTTTAAAACCAATTTTATTTTTCAAGTGTCACATGAATTGCAGGGCCCTGAGCACCAGGGGCTACGACATATCAGATATACATTAAATTACTTTGACTTTTACAAGCAACAAACAAGTCCCTGTATAACGACACCCCCTCCCCCCAAATCGCGTCCATGTCACACACAGTCCTCTACTGCACCATTATACACCCATAAAACCTCAGTCCTTCCGGGACCTCCTGCCCCACCCCTGTGCAAACATGAGAATAGTATACGCATCAGCCCGGCTGGCGCGTCTCCATGTCCTGTGGTGGTTCCAGGTCTAGCCCCCGGTAATCCGCCCACCTGTGCCATATCTTGTAATGCTTGCGCGGGCATCCCCTGGCCAGAAATCTAGGTTGTTTGAGCCCCATACAGAAGTCCAGCCCGTTTTTCAAGTGGCTACGGACGGAGCCCTAGGTGCCTTCCAGGCCCTAGCAATGTCTCTTTTCGCAAGTATAAGACCCAATAACAGGAGGTGCCGCTTGTACCGATTACCCCCCCACTCCCTCCATGATGTGTAGTAGGGCCAGACGCTGTGTGTAGGGGAGCTTCCACCCCAATACCTCCGACAAGTATGTGTACACTCCCCTCCAGAATCTATGTAGGGAGAGGCAGTCCCAGACCGTATGAAGAAGTGTACCCTCCTCCCGCTGGCAGCGAAGGAATTCAGGTGATGCGATAAAGCCCGCCTTCCACAGGCGCTACCTGGTAAAGTACACCGTGTGCAGATATTTAAGCTTCACTTACCGCAAGCGCGTTGCTATTGCTGCCCCACGCGGGCTTGCGAGAGCCTCGGCCCAGGCCTCTTCTTCCAGGTCACCCACGTCCACCTCCCATGCACTTCTGAGCCCCTGTAGGTCCGGGGAGCAGTGAATGACCAATGTTTGATAAATGCGGGAGATCTTGCGATCCGGAAGTTCCCCCATAAAGACCCTCCCCTCTATGGGGCTAAAATCAGGGAGTGACTCCAGGCCTTCCAAGCTGGGGGCCAGGGCATGCCTAAACAGTAGGTAACAATAGAATTGGGCTCGTGGCATACCGTAGTCTTCCTGCATGTCTTGATAGAACTTGAGGGTCAGATCCTTTACAACATCCCCCAGAACCGAGACACCTATCGCGTCCCACCCTGGGAAGCCCTACAGTGCTGCTAGTTGAGGCAGGCGTCCATTGCTCCAAAGATGAGACTCATGAGTTTGTGTATTCCACCACCCCATCCTACGCAGCGCCTGCCTCCAGACAGAGAATATCAGCCGCTTGGCCGATGGCAGAGGTCTCCGATGCGGCGCAGTGTACAGTAGGGTGTGAAGGGAATGGCACCCAATGAGCTGCCGCTCAACCGCATATGCTGGGTCCTCCCTATCCCCATCCCTATTCCCAGATGTGATGCCTGATAGTATGAGAAAACATCCGATGTGGCCAGGCCCCCGGAATAGGTAGACTGGAATCATGTGCACAGTGCTACCCTAACTCTGCCCCTCTCCCACAGAAACTGTCCCAGCGACACGTTTACTTGCCAGAACCATCGGGGTGGGATCTGATATGGATGGGTCTGTAATTGATATAGGAGGCGGGGAAGTGCTACCATTTTGAATATGGCTGACCGACCATATATGGACAGGGGCATACGGGACCAGACCTTAATATTTTCCCGAGTACGATCCCACACTGGCACCAGGTTACGCTCCCAGTACACCGCTGGCACATCGGATAGGAAGACCCCCAAATAATTAAATCCCCCTACTGCCAACTGAACTGATGCAGCCCACCTCCCCAGCCTCTGATGACCCCCCAACACCCAGATCATGGATTTACGTGGATTCATATATAATTCAGAGGTTTCCCCAAAGATCTGTAAGATGCGCAACAGCCGTGGCCCGACCTGTCCAAGGCGGTAAGAAAAAACAGGACATCGTCTGCATATAATGCAATTCGGTCCTAGAGCCCCGGGGACCACTCGAAACCCCTATGCTGCGCATCTATGCGCACCCAGGCCGCCAGCAGCTCCATGGCGAGTGCAAAAAGGTATGGGGAGAGGGGGCATCCCTGTAGCGTACCCCGCCTGAACACGCACCGACACTGTCAGATCAGTATATAGCAGCGTGAGATAGGCCAGAAATCGTGGGCCAAGATTAAGCCTCCGCAGAAGGGCAAATAAATATACCCAGCTAAGGGAATCAAAGGCTCTGTCCATGTCGGCCAGCAGGAGCGCCGCTGGCTCCCCCAATTCTCCGCTGGCCGCCACCACTACGTGTGCGCGCCTGATGTGGTGGCGGGTCACCCTGTGAAGCATGAACCCAGCATGGTCCGGGTGTACCAGGGTGGAAATGTGTGGGAGGGGGCGGTTAGCCAGCCCCTTGGCCAGTACCTTCGCCTGTACGTTTAAAACTGAGATGGGACGGTACGACGCGTGCTGTTCTGGGGCCCTGCCGGGCTTGAGAAACACCACTTCCGCATGCCTCCAGTCTGGGGGAAGTGAGCCCCGCTCCCGTGCCTCCTCCCCCACCGGGCAATAATGCGGGGCCAGTTGCACAAAAAAGTCTTAAAAAATTCACTGGGTAATCCATTCGTTCCCGGGGCTTTCCCAGGATTCAGCTCTCCCATTCATTTCTTCGTCTGTCAATGGCCTGTCCAGCTGGTCCCTCACCTCATCCAAAACGGCTTTAGGTGGTAAGTCCTCTATAAATTTAGCTATGACCTCATCCATGAGACACTCCCTTGGTGCGTAAAGATCCTCGTAGTACACCGCGAAGCTCTCCGCTACAGCCAGCGGCTCAATAAGTGGCGCCCCTGCGGGACCCAGGACTCTCGGCAGAGTCTGGGAATGGAACGCACACTGGCACAAGCGATGCAGCATCTTACTGGATTTTCCCCCATTGGTAAACCCGACTTCCCGCAGCCAGCCAAGCCTGACGGGTCTCATCCATCAATAGGACCGCCAGAGACTGCTGCGCTAAGAATAATTGCCGTTGCAGCGGACTGCCATCCGCCTCCCGGCTCCCATATTGCAACGCCTCCACGGCCGCCTCCTGCCTCACTAATTCCGCCCTATGCTCCCTACGCGCTGCCACGCTCCAAGAAATATCCACTCCTCGGATAGTGGGTTTCAACGCCTCCCACAGTACCGCTGGGGACCTGACTGACCCCACATTTGCCACTAGATAGTGATCTATCGCTTCCGTTAGGTGCTCTCTGTAGCCCTCATTCTGCAGGTGCCACACCGACATACGACATCTAAGTGGTTGCCGCACCGGACCAATTCGAAAGGTGATAGAGATAGGCGAATGATCTGACTGGCTCCTGGGTAGAATGTCAGCCGACTCTACCCTGTGCGCCACCCCCCTAGGAACAAAGATAGTTCCGGTCTTGAGAAGGAACCATGTGTCGTAGAGAGATAGGTATAATCCCTACTAAAGCCATGTAAGTGGCTCCATGTGTCTACCCAGTCCAGTCCAGTCACCAGGGAGTGTAATTTCGTCAGGGGACCAGACTCCACTGCACCCCCACTCCGCCATCTGTCCCGGCCCTGCTCCATCACATCGTTCCAGTCCCCACCCACCACCAAGAGCGTGTCCAGCATGTCCCCCCCAGAGATTAAGGAGCCTCTCCACCTAGTTCCATTGCAATGGCGGGGTGGCACATACACTGCCCAACGTAATAGTGTCCTCCTCCACTTTGCCCTGGATAAAAATATCCCTCCCTTGGGTGTCCGACCATTGCTTCTCATGTATATTAGTATATCGTCCCCCTGGCCCCTATACCAGCTTCTCACTAACCTTGACTGAAACACTTGCCCCACATATGAAGGATGGAGAACGCTTTATATTACTTGGGGACTTTAACTTCCATGTTGATGAACCAGAGGATCCTGATACTAAGCTCCTTCTAGCTGACCTTGCCCTTTTAGGCCTACATATGCGGAATAGTGGCCCTACCCACAGGGGAGGACACACCCTTGATCTTATTTTTACTAACGCCTCATTCATTCACTGCCACTCTCCCAGACCTGTACACTGGTCTGACCATAGCATGCTGGAATTCTCCATTATGCAACCCACCAAACTTTCTGGCCCTTCTGCCAATCTGAGTACCAAACGAAGACCATGGCATAAGATCACCCCAGAGGCATTCGCTGAAACGTGGAGTACCCCGATTTTTACAGACTCTGATAACTCCGAATCGGCCCTAGCCAAATTCAACAAAACTCTGCTTGACACTATAAACCTTTTAGCTCCTCAAAAACAGGTCAAACAATCATTGACTAGAAAAAAAGAAATCTGGTATACTGAAACGTTAAAACTAGAGAAACAACAATGCAGAAAGCTAGAAAAACAATGGAGAAAGAATCATTCCAGTGAAAGTAAAGAGCTCTACCTACAGGCTGCCTCCTCCTATTATAAAAATATCAAAAAGGCAAGGAAAACCAGCCTTCAATCTCAAATAGATGAGGCCGATAATTCGACTAAAGAATTATATAAAATCCTTCGAAATTTTACTAACCCTCTAGCATGTGAAAGTCCTGACACCTTTTCTCAGGAATTGTGTAATGATATCTCACAATTCTTTGAAGAAAAAATTGACACCATATATAATAAAATTTTGGACAACCATCCCAACATCATTGAGATTTCTAGTGCCTCCTGCACACAGCCTAACTCCGAGACTTTCACCCACATCCCGGAAATCACGGTAGATGAAATAAGATCACTCCTCAACAATATAAAAACCGGATCCCCCCTTGACCTTCTCCCCCCCCCGAGTAATGAACACTCTAAGCACAGCTCTCTGCCCTCTTATTCAACAAGTCTTGAATCTCTCTTTCAAAGAAGGCAAACTCCCTCAGCAATGGAAAGAGGCAGTAGTGAATCCCATCCGAAAAAATTCCAGCCACCCATGGACAGAGCTCCCCAATCTCCGCCCTATCTCTCTTCTGCCCCTCCTTAGTAAACTGGCAGAGAAACATGTTAACACCCACATGTCCAGTTTCATAGAGGCGACAGGGGGCCTGGACCATTCACAATCTGGGTTCAGGCCCAACCACAGCACCGAATCAGCACTCCTCTCCGTGACCGACAACATCAAGATGGCACAGGATAGAGGAGGCTCAATGATTCTGGTGCTGTTGGACCTGTCAGCTGCCTTTGATACTGTGTCCCATAAGATTCTCATGGGCCGTCTAAAGGGAGTGGGCATTGGAGGACAGGCCTTTTCTTGGTTGGAGAGCTTTCTGTCCGGGCGCTCACAATCCGTCAGCTTGGGACCCTATCGTTCCTCTTCAAGGGTGCTCACGAAAGGGGTGCCACAGGGCTCATGCCTAAGCCCCACATTGTTTAATGTGTACGTGGCCCCCCTTGCAGAGATCGTGAGGAAATATGGATTCACTCCGGTGTTCTATGCTGACGACACCCAGCTCCTCTACCCTTTCCATTCTCTCAGTGCCAATGTAAGGGAAAATTTTGCCGAAGGAATGAGGGCCATTTCCAATTGGATGGTGTCTAACCGGCTCCAATGTAACGTCGGTAAGACGGAAGTAATGCTTTTTGGAAAATCCTCCATACTGTGGTCCCCTGACTGGTGGCCTTTGGACCTAGGTCCTGTACCTTCTCCCAAATCCATAGTAAAAAACCTGGGAGTTAAGTTAGATCAAAATCTAACTCTGAAAGAGCATGCGAATGCAATCGCAGGGGCATGTTTCCACACCATCGGACTGTTGAGGCGAGTATTCCCCTACCTCCCAGACAACTACAGAAAGACCCTTGTACAAACTATGGTAATAAGTCGCCTCGACTACTGTAACGGGCTCCTGATACAAGCTAACGAGGATGCCATAAACCGTCTACAGGTGGTACAGAACACGGCGGCAAGACTGATTCTGAATGCCCCTCCACGAACCCCCTCCAAACCTTTACTGAGAGAACTCCACTGGCTGCCAATACGGCAACGTGTCAAATTCAAAACCTGTTGCACCGTTCACAAATGCTTGTTCGGAAACGGCCCCAAATATCTGAGTCAAATACTACATCCCTACAAACCTGAAAGATCCTTGCGCTCAAGTAACCAACTGCTGGTGAAAACCCCTCTTGTAAAAAAGACCAGACAAGGTGGACGTGCCTTCTCCTTAGTGGGACCCACTCACTGGAACAACTTGCCCTTTAGCTTAAGGCAAACCTCGAACCACTCCACCTTCAGGAAAAAGTTAAAAACCTTACTATTCCTAGAAGAATAATTGGATCGTTTCTGCTTACCAGACTACAGCTCAGCCATTACACCTCCTCTCTATAGACATTCTACGAGCATAGCGCGGAGATACTCCGTATGGAGTCTATTCCTGCGCTATATAAGAAATTAAATAAATAAATAAATAAATATGAAGGGGACCCTGCGGGGAATCAGTATTGCTACTCCCTTCGAGCCCCGTGTGGAGCCAGAGTGGAAAACGTGCTGGTAACCGTAACGCTGTAGACACAGGGCCTTCGTGCCCATTAGGTGGGTTTTCTGTAGTAAAAGCACATCAGCCCCCACTCGTTCGGCATAGTGAAGTACAGCCCCCGTTTGATCTTGTCCAGGGCCCCACGTGCATTCCAGCTAACTATACATAGGGTACCAGGAGTCACCCGCGCCCCCCCCCATCGTCTTGCTGGACATCCCGATAGTTCTGTAGTAGTAAATTATATAACTTTAGAATTTTTAATGTTTGCCTACTTTAAGGTGGGATTGTATTGAAAGAATAAATAAGTGTGTCCTACCTATGACTTATCCCTTACCCGTGGTTTGTTCAATGAATTTAAAAGGTTTTTATTTTTCAATAGATATGTTTCAAATCGTAGTGTCGGTGTCATTTATTAGTGTGTCGTTAATTGGGGTGTCGTACAGTAGAACGAAGGAGAGTGTCGTACACTGTAGTGTGGTACAGTGGCCTATTGTAGAGTGGAATCCAGTGCATTAGAGTGGGGTAATGTACAGTGGAGTAAAGTTTTATAAAGTGGAATGGCGTGATGTGACGTATAGTGATGCGGAGTATCGTAGATTGGTGCGGCATGTTGTACAGTGGAGTGGCGTGTCATACAGTAGAGCAGGGTTTCGTAGACTGTCCTAGAGAGGAGTACAGTGTTGTAGAGAAGAGTGACATAGAGTGGAGTAGAGTGTAGTATAGTGAAGTTCAGTGGAATATCGTCAAGAAGTATGTCTATAGTACAGTAGAGGAGTGTTTTACAGTTAGGTGGCGTATCATATAGTGGAGTGTCATGTCAGAGAGTGTAATACAGTAGTGTACAATGGGTGGGCATTGAGTGTAGTATAGTCTTGTAAACTGGGGTTGCATACCTTGAGTGGAGTTTTGGACAGTGGAACGGCGTAAAGCACATTATGATACAGTGGCGTAGAATAGGTATAAAGTGTAGTAGAGTCAGTGCTAAATTTGAGCCAGTGCTTTCCGGGCCTTAGCACTGGCAATTAATTGGTTTCCGGTGCGCAGCACCTAATTGTCAACACTATACTTAGAACAGTCCACCACATGGTAGCGCTGCCTATCTAATTTAGAGATGAGCAGAACAGCGGTTGTTTAAGAGTACAATATACATTTAAATTGCTAATAGCTGCCTCCCCATCCTTTAGCTTTGGTGACCTTGAATAATCTCAACTGTCGCATTTACATGCGAGAGAGATGGTTAGTAGTTGTTTTGGCAACGATGGGTGGTGCAAGCTGCAGTGGTCTCCTGGTCAGAGCCTTGGCACTTAATATTTTACAAATTAAGCCTGAATAGAGTAGAGTATATGCGGAGTGTAGTTTACTGGAGAGTGGCATAGCATACATTTGAGTAAATTGGTATAAATTAAAGTACCGTATTGTACAGTACAGTGACGTGTCTTACAGTATTAGAAAATGTTGTAGACTATAGTACAGTACAATTGCATACAGTGTAGTATAGTGTTCTACAGTGGAGTGGCGCACAGTACAGTGTTGTAGAGTGTGCTAAAGTTGATTGCCATACAATGTAATAGAGTAGAATGGCATAGAGTGGCGTACAGTGGAGTAGAGTAGAGTACTGTGTCATAGAGCACAGCGGAGTAAAGTGAGGTGCAGTGGGATAAAAAGAGTTGCGTACAGTGTCATATAGCGGACTAGAGTATTGTAGAGTGGAGCAGAGTGTTAAACAGTGGCATACAGTATAGTAAAGTGTGGTACTGTTGAGTGTAGGGGTATAGAATGGAGAAAAGTATCAGAGTGCCATACAGTGTGGTAGAGTGGAGTTGTATAGAGTACAGTAAAGTGGGCTACAGTGGAGCGGCGTAGGGTAGATTATTATGCAGTGGCGCAGAGTGAGGTGAAATCTCATACAGTGGAGTCAAGTGGAGTGGCATAACTTAGTGTGGAGTAAACTATAGAGTGTATAGGCATGTCATAGAGTGGATTGAAGTACAGTGTTGTGTAGCGCTGAGTCAAACAAAAAATACTTCACCTACTTACCTCTAACCCCACAAAAGATCATCTACACACAATAATGTATAATCCTGCCAAACTTCATCCAAATCTGACGGGCTGTTTGGCTGCTGCGTCCAATACAAAACGTCCATGGAAAGTGCTGTCAGTGAAAAACATTTTTCTTTGCGTCCCTTTTACTAATCATCACAAAACGTTCCATAATCCACCGATGTAGAAGGAAAAATATGTCTGCAAAGTTGTGTGGAGATTCATCAAGCGGGCTTAAAGCTATTAAGATTAAGGGGCAAAAATCCAAGAAATTTCTATTTGTGGTACCCTTAGCTATAACTATAGAGTGACTACTGCCACTTTCTTATATCTATAGATAGATAGATAGAGCTATTCCCCAAGCAAGCACATATATACTTCCCCAACCCTGCAAACGTTGAGGAATGACCTCAAGACCTGGCTCTTCGACGGATCCGGAGCTGCTCACCTCCCTCCCCCTCCAGCACCTTGAGACCCTCACGGGTGAGTAGCGCGCTCTATAAACCACTGATTGATAGATACTTATATAGCAGCAGCCACTGTGTAGCTATACACAAGTCAGAGTTTCAATAGGAAGAGTGTTTTTGTTATGCTAATAACTTTGGGTCCGTTTGATGAATCTCCACAAAACTTTGCAAAAAAAGTGAATCCACTTAATGTCCTTCGGTGATCCCTTATGTCAGTTTCGTATAACTGGCAAATTGTAAAGGTTTTTTTTGGTTTTTTTTAACAGTAGAGGTTTTTAAGTTAATATCCAAGGTTTTTTAATGCAATTTAAAATTTTACTAACCTTTCTTACATGTTACTCCACTTTATACGTTTTTTTTGTCACTAGAAAAAACTAAAGCTTTGGGTCCCTTGGCCTGATCTGCAACAACCTGTCTCTTGTTTAGCATAGGCGGCTAAGGTCTGGCATACCAGATTTCGTCCAGTTCCATAGAGCGCAAAAAAGTTAAGAAGTGGAGGGGTCAAAAAAGATGTGATTCCTCTTTTAGTTCTCAAATGCATATTTGCTCGTGGCTACAGTAAACACTGCTGAATGTCTGTACACCAAACTTTACTCACACAGCATGCTTTTGTTGGCTTGGTGTAAATTTGTTCTGTAGTTTTTAGGTTGAAGCCTACTGTTAGTGACATCTTGGGGAAATTCAGAAATCTTCCATTGGAATGCATTCCGCTTGTTGCTTACCATTGGATTTGTGTTTTGTTACTCACAATTTCTGCCTTTCTATTTGCTGATTTTATTTGTTTTAGGCTGTCCATTGTGAGTTTTTTCCTCCCATGCCTTTTCGCTGTAATTCGCCTTGTATTCTTCCACAAGTGCTCCTTTCTGTAAACAGGTCTTGTAAATCTTGTTCCTATCTTGTCACGTTTGCTGTGCATTTGAAGACAGAGGTCAAATGTCAGGCTCTGTCTTCCAAGGGACCTTGGTGTTAACTTTTCTTTCTCTAACTTCAAATCGAGAGGATTTATGTAACTATCTTGCTTTTGGTTTTTTTCTAGCACACACCAACATTTAAATGAACTGTGCACGTATTTCAGAATACATTAACATTAGCAAAGCACAAATGAAGCACATTTTTGGTTAATTCTGATGTTTGTTGGAAACAAATACTTTAATATGATCAAAGCCAATCAGTAGACTAGGTATGCCATTTCCACACATTATTGTTTGTGCATTGTATAGTTTTATTAGTAAAACTGTATGTCTGTGCAAATGTAATGGCCATTTCAATAGAAAATGTGTGTCTGTAATAGCAGTGTGCGGCCACACCATGCATACTCTACTCTACGCTACTGTACTCTGCAGCACTCCATGTCACTGCACTCTACACCACTGCACTCTACTCTGCTCTATGCCACTGCACTCTATGCTACTTCACTCTACGTCTTTCTGTTCTACTTCGCACCACTCTACTCTATGCCAGTGAACTCTACGCCATTCTCAACCACTGCACTCTACACCACAAAAATCTACTCTGCACAACTCCACTCTACACCACTCTGCAACACTGCACTCTACGCCACTGCACTCTAAACCACTTTACTCCAAACCACTTTACTCCATTGCACTCTACGCCACACCACTGCACTCTACCCTGCACCACTCCCCTCTGTGCCACTTCACTCTACTCTGTAGTAACCCTGGGCGTAGGAGGCGTAGTGGGGCTACGCAAAGTGGGTAAGAAACTACGTCCACCTACGCACTTCGCGTAGCCCCACTACGCGCCACCTGCCGCCCTCCCTAAATAGTATCCGCCGCCCTCCCTAAATACTTAAATAACATTTTAAAAAAGAATAAAAACCACTTACCTTGTCCGCTGCGTCTCCGGGGCTCGCTCTCGTAATCGCGCCGCCATCTTGGATACTAATGCGCATGCGCGGCCGCCCGCGCATGCGCGAGAAATGCGCATTAGTGTCCGAGACGGCGGCGCGATTACGAGAGCGAGCCCCGGAGACGCAGCCGACAAGGTAAGTGGTTTTTATTCTTTTTTAAAATGTTATTTAAGTATTTAGGGAGGGAGGGAGGCGGGTGGCGGGCAACATCGCTACGCCCACGGAGTGGGCGTAGTGTTGCCTGCTACTCCTACTTTGTAAATGGCGAAGTAGGCAACACTACGCCCACTCCGTGGGCGTAGCGAAGTACTACGCCCAGGGTTACTCTGAAGCAATGTACTCAATGGCAATTGTATAATTTCATGTTTTTTAAATGTATTTTTGCGATGGGCCGTTCCAACACATTCTTTGCAAGCATTTGCACATCTAGTTTAGACTCTGACTTTTTTTTAAATTACTATAAAATGTTGAAAACTTCTTCCATATGTTTGCAAAAACAAAAGCTTAGGCTTGCCAGTGCTTGATCTGATAGCTTTGCCAATGTTTGTTAGTTTTTTATGTGTATTATTAGAGGCTCAACTTCTTCTAGCAGCAGTGTGAATTTGTTTTGTAAATTAGTTTAATTTATGTTACGCTTATTGTGTGACCAACAACACATGCTACTTGGCCTGGACTGAAATATACAAGTACTCGTTAAATGTAACACATTATCACCCCTTCTATCCAATATCAGCCTATCAGTATTTACATCATTATACACCATTGCTCATACTTTACCTGAGATCGGCACTTTGGTAGGCCAGTATACAGATCGGCGGTGTGGAGTGGAGCAGAGGAAAAGGGCGCATTATTTTTTTTAAAGTGTATAGACGTTTTTAAGTTGAGCCTGGGCAGCGCATGTGCTGCTCTATGAGGCATGCTGTATTCAGGTAGGGACTTGAAGCTCTGCCCATTTCCCGCCTATCTGTTTCAATTGGCTCTTGTTACTGTCCTTACTAAATCGTTGCATTTGATTCATGAATAGGATTAGTAGTTCCTCCTTGGTACCGCCTTGTCTACATTTGTAACCTCCCATGAGGACTGGACATTTTACTTGTGTTCCTACATGGTCTGCTTTATCTAGTCTGTGAGCACTATTTTCTATAATGATTTTCCCCTATTCCACCCACAACGTGTTTTCCTCCAAGGAAGCATGCCACCCGCTTTTATATTTTAATTAGTAATGGCGGTCCGCTTTATCTATAGTGGCTGCGCTTCTTTATTTCCTCACTTTGGCAGCTTTAAGTATAGCGGGCGCGCTCTTTATTTAATTTGCCAGCACAGTCCTCTTACGGCCGCTCTTCTTTCTTGTCTGTGTCAGCGTGGTCCTTTTTAGCGGCTGCGCTACAAAACCTTTTTTTTCTTCAGGGAAAGCGCCCCATAACATGCTTTAACTTTAATAGACGGGCGTTTAAACAAAGGAGCACGGCTGCCATTAAACTCAAAGCACGGCATGGCGCTTTAATACGAAAAACAAAATTTGTTTATGAACTTCACAAACAGATGTTTTTTCTTTGTAAAAGCACCCCATGCCGTGCTTTCACTTTAATGGTGGCTGTGCCCCTTTCTTTAGACGTGGCCGGCTGTAACCCTGAATACGCCGGATCGCATCTAAAGAATTGGGCGCAGCCACCATTAAAGTGATCTAGCATTTGCAAGATTTTGAGCTATTGGCTTTGGAAATGACAATGCCTTTTATGTATGAGTTGGTTTGCAAAACATAACTAAAAGGCCTTGTCATTTACAATGCCAATAGCTGATATTCTCGCAAATGTGAGACCTATTGCATTGCAAATGCTTGTTCTCAATCAGGGATGGATGATCTCTGGCCAGGGGCTGCTCCTCCATATGAGCGGAGAAGCACCGCCCCACTGCTTTCTCGCAGTGCAAGAAGCAGAAACATAAAATGGTATTATAAATACCATTTTATGTTTCTGCTCCTCGCACTGCGAGAAAGCAAAAGGGTTTAGTTCAGGGCGGGTCTGCTCTATGGCAGGGGAGGAGTGGCTTGCCCACTGCTGAGGGCGCTGACAGTTTGGTTGTGCCTCTGGGTCCGACCAAACCAGTCATGCACACTCTGCCTTTTCTCCATGTAGGCTGCATGCAGCCTACATGGAAAAAAGGGCCTCCCCATAGACGCCTGGCGGGTCGGCGTCCAACCAATCACAACCCTGCCATTGCAGCGTTGTGATTGGCATAGGGGAGGAGAGGGAGACTGCCCCCCATCCCCACCCGCAAGTCATGTCGGCCGCGATTGTAGTGTGCTATTATGCTGTTTTTCCCTTCTTGACTGAGTAATTAAAGAAAATGGTATGTACATCAGGAATGTGAGAAGTTTCTGCCAAGTGTTGAAAAGACAGATTGCAAAATGCACTTTCAGAAGTCACATTGCAGATGTGGAATTTTGAATGGGAGTATTGTTTTCCTCGAACAACTTTAGAGAAAAAACAGGAGCTATAATTAAATTGTGAACAGTTTTTTTGTCTCTTGTAGTCTTTTGTGGGATTTGAACAATACTCGCTGTCATCATTCATTGCTATTAGTTATTAAAACGTATTACTTAATTTGAGGGAGAAAGTAAATTACAAAGTACTCTCGCATGGTCCAAACCTAAAGTATTGGAGCGAAGGACAATGTGGAAGTGGGGAAAAACATTATCAACAGAGTTCCAATTACCATTAAATGCAGTATGGAGTTTGGTGATGCCCTTTATAAGTGCCATGATTTATTTTTCCCATTGCCGATCCAGGTGCCCCTCCTCCTAACATTTTGTGCACGGATCGACAAAGCCCATGTAAAATTATACAATTTGTGTTTTGGGAACTCTCCTCGGATCGCACCAAAGTCCTTTTTGAGGTTGTTTATTGCAAAACTGACATTGTCTTGTAACATTTGTGGTGGTCCTTTTGGACAGCTTCCAAGATACTTCTGGTCAAAAATGGCACTAAAAACTGTGGAAAATTCACCAAGTGGCCAGATTTCCTACAGCCATTTGTTGGTCGAGAGCAGGAAAATACGTTCTTTTTCAGGGTGACATTTGAGGTGGTACTGCTATCATAAATTTCTGGGTATTCACAAACATTCTCTTTGGTCTGTATTTCCACTTCAAAACACATGGTGCAAGGAATATGCCAAACCCCATTTGTTCATGGTTTGTAGGTAAAAGGGACATTGAAACATGTTTTCTATATGCATTGTGACAAAAGAGGCTTCTGACATTGTTTGCTGATGAGCAGTGCTGTGAGCAGGATGTTCTATGTAGGATTGTGCACCCAATTCACTATAGTTCAGTTCTCTTTTATCATAAAAAAACACGTGATGCACAGATCTGTGAACCCCATATGCCGCCGCAGTTCAAGTCATAAATTAAGAACTAGTTCACCATTGAGGTTATCAAGGAGAACTTGTTTTCCCTCTTACTCTGAATATACTACCGATTGGAAATTCTCTCATCTGAGTCCAGATTGCACATTGGAAGCTTGGCAGTGGCGGCCAACACAACCAATAAGTAGAGGGGCGAGTGGAGGGGGGGCTGGGATTTTAATAATCAAAAATAAAAGACTTAACGGAAGCCTCCGGCTGCCTCCCCCTATCGCGCCTGTGTGTCCTTCTTCTTCCTGGTCGCAGCGGACACTAGGACAGCATCAAAGACATACTGTGCCATCCACGTGCTGATCTCATGCTATGACAACAGCACAGGGATTGGCCTGAGGGGGCTGGTTTGATTCTCCGCTCAGGCACAGGAGTCTAGGCAGTTTTCTCCAACACGACTGTGCTATATATCTAGGTTAGAAAAACTAACTGTGCATGTCGATTTGGCTGGCCTAAACGGCCGGCCAAACCAACATGCGCACTACTTTTTTGCCCTTTCAGTAATTTTCTTCGTAACAGACTGACTGCAGAACTCCACAAACCTTTATTTGCCCTGTATACAGTGTCTTGTAAATATCACTGGTGATATCTTCTGCCAATCTAAATGATACTTTTGAAGCAATCAAACTGGTTAAGCCTAACCATTACTAACCAGTGCCTGGTCAACCACAACACTTACCAAACCTGCCCTTAGATTATGCCGAGACTTTTATTTGGTATTTTATTGCTCCATTTTTTTTACACATTTAATTTTTTTTTTTTATTGTTTTAAAGAAGATGAAAACAATAAACTACAATTCAAATCATCTGAGTCTATCCAATAGCAAAGTTGTTCATTCATTTTGAATTGAAAGAATATCAAAAGAGTTGGACATCACAACATCAGAAAGTTTGGAGGATGTAGTCCGTTTTAAGGTCCACTTCCTACTCCTAGCAAATCAGGAATAGTGTTAGAAAATAGAAAGCAATCAATGTATCCTTTTCCTTTATTAAAAGCACGTTACGTTCAAGTATAAGGATTTTTATTAACATAGGCTGTTACACCTCGAAATCAATTGACAATATTAGATTATTTATTATATATGTAACGATAAGTAAGGTATAATCATAATGGCAACTTTTCTTGAGATATTGCGTTTTTGTTGAGATTGAGTACTCATTTGCCTCCCATCAGATCCTGTAATTCTTGAGCGATCAAGTTTTTTAAATCTGACCGCAAGGTTGCTCTTTAGGTGCATTGCAAATAAACGCTTTAACACTTTTGCCTTTTCATTAGGAGATTAAGTGTGTTTTCTAGTTTTGGTAATTGAGAATTTAAGATTTCAGTTATTGTTTTCCTTACATTCAGCAAAATATTTTATGCTGCATGTGCACCACCACATGCTTGAACGCAGCTACCAGTTTGCCAAACCTTGATTTGAGCATGTCTTGAATAGGCTGATCCTCAACCGTGGTTTCCCAAAAGGGCGTTCAGGAACCCAATATGAAGCGGATAAGCAATATGGGAGCTTACCAGCTTTATCATGGGTATGAAGCGTGAGTTAGATTCTACAATACAGTAACCTGTCTGTGACATCTGTAGCTTTACCAGTGCCTGAGCACATACTCACTGTTCATTCTCAGATTAGTCGTTATATTGTTTATGCAGAAACTCTTTTAAGACTTACCCTTTCTCTCACTCACTCCGTCTTGTCCACAATAAGGATTGTCAGTCACTGTATAGTGCAAAATGTTTATTTTAACTATCGTGCTCTATAATGCAGTATACGAGCCACTACCAGCAGCAAAATGCATAAACCTAAAACAGTTAGCATTGTTACAATACCATAGAATATAAAGGGGGATATCATCATATACAGACAATGGAAAAAGGACTATAAGGCCTAACCACCCTCCCCTTGGTAAGTTGAGGTTTATTATATAAAGGAAGATCTTTGGGCTTTGTCAGCAGACCCAATACCTTAGAGACTAAGATGGTAGGTTTACATCATAGGAACAGCACAGCTCTTCTCCAAGGAAAGTCTTTCTCCAAGTGAGTGTGAACAACATGCATCCCCGTAATATCAAAGCACAAGTTTCCAGTAGTACAGCTGTGTTTAGCATATTTTGTCAAGGTGCTAGGGACTGAACAGAATAACAAGGGGCATGTTTATCGACCTTGCACATCGTGTTCAGACTAAACTCCAGGAACAAGCAGAGAACGCGGAAAGCAGACAGTTCTCATGTGAAAGGCACAAATAGAGGCTTGCAAAATAAAGTCATGTAGTAACGTGCACAAAAGCAGCATCATGGTAGCAGAGCTCCTGCTAACTTAGCAATGTTGACAATGACCCTAAAGGCCATATAACATGCCATGGGTCCCTGCCAATCAGGTTCCCAGGGCCTTTGTTCTTTCACAAAACTGTACACTTGTAACCACAATTGGCATCCCTCTGGCTGAATGAAAGTCCCATGTAAAAGGTACCCAGGGGTTCCCAGGGTACTGTGACCAGGGAAGGCCTCTAAGGGCTGCAGCACATATTATTCCACCCTTAGAGGTCCTATACCTAAACACACACACTGCCATTGCAGGCTGCATGTTTTGGTGCAGAGAAAAGGGAAGAGTCGACATGGCACACATACATGTGTGCCTTGCCTGCAACCGACTGCCTATGGTATAGATAAGTCAATTCTCTAGCTAGGTACTCTATAACACTGGTGAGGGTACAGTTATATGACCACTGTACCCCTACAGTGTCTAAGTCCTTTCGTAGACATTGTAAGTGCAGTAAAGCCATAAAGAGTATATGGTCTGGGAGTTTGTCATTACGAATTCCACAGCACCATAATGGCTTTACTGAATTCTGAGAAATTTGTTAGCAAACGTCTCCGCATAATAAACCCACACTTAATCCAGTGTGGGATTTAGTATACAATGCACTCAGAGGGCATATTAGAGATGCACCCTGAAAAACAACCAGTCTCTGGTGAGTTACCTGACTGGTAAGCACCAGCCTGCCACCATGAGACAAGTTTCTGGACACCTGGGGTGGGTGCCTTCGCTCTCTGAGCCCAGAAACAAAGCCTTTCCTGAGCAGAGGTGTTCACACCTCCTCCAGATCAGGAAAAACCATCTGTGGCAGGGGAGCTTCAAAGGCCTTACTGCTTTTGCAATGCGTCTCACAGCCTCTACTGCTATCAGGAGCAGACCCCGTACCTGTCGCACTCCTTTTTGGCGGAAATACTGGCAGGAAAAGTTAGAACAGCTAGGAAGGTGTGCCCACCTCTGCCAACCCCACCCCTCAGGTGGGGGGATGCGTGGTGGAGCCCACCCTTTAGTGCACCCCATCTTGCAGACGGTAGGCACTCTCCAATCAGGGTTAGGGATTGTGCCCAGTCCACCACGTGGATGCAAACGCCATGAAGCAGCAGCCGCCGGGATCGGTGACCGGCGAAGTCTGACTACATTTAGTGTGTCCGCTCCTCTCCCCAAAAATACAGGAGCTTGGCCGCCATTGTTTCTCGCCAATGTGACTCCTCCACGATTATTCGCTCTGGGAACCCTCCATAATTAACAGGTTCCCTGGTGCGGAATCCTTCAAATTGAACACAGGCACTGAGAGATGCCGATTGAAAAAAATTCAGGTCCTTGACCGCAGATATCACATCAATGTTCGAATCCCCTGAGACGCCCATTCCATCAGACATCTAATTCAGTCCCTGGGCGGCCAGACACAACGTGCCGGATCTCCCTGATCTCGGCCGTGATTTCGTCATACTCAGCACTCTTAATCTAGACAACCCTGTCCTGAAGATGGTCCACATTGGCTAAGGACCGAAACGTCGTCGACCTTCCAGCGCAAATTTTAGTCGCATATTATTGTGACCCCAATTGAATTTTTGAAACTATAGACTGTATTATAGATTGTCACTGATCTCATGTCACTGTTGAGCTACTCACTCTAAATATTTCACCTTGCTCACCTTGCGCCGTCCGCCGCTGCACACGCCTTCACTTGAGTTGCTACACCCCACTTGTACATATAGTGCACCAAGTTTTTCTTTGGGTTGTCACCCTAAGTTTTGGTTCATGTGCTGTATATAACTTTGTGTATCGAAAATAATTCTTGCTGAAATATCAAAAACTAAAAATGTATTTTTCTAAAACTAACTGAATAGGTGTCTCCTTTCTGTACTCCATGTAATGCTGACTGCATACTATGTAAATTGTCCTTATACTTATACCTTTTGGGATATTGTTTTACCTCTACACCACGTGGGGTGAGCATACCAAGAGCGCAGTCACCCTAAGGTCAGTAGCCCATTGGCTACTACCTCAAGACCCCTTAAACCCCCTAAATACAGTATTTAGGTGGCAGCCTGAACCCAGAAGGCAGATTTCTGCAACCTACGAAGAAGAAGGTTGGAAGAAGTCGAACAGCATATGGAGACTACAGGGAAGAACTGACTTGGCCACAGCCCTACCACCCCATTTACAGTTTCCGGAGATCCTGCGCCAAAAGTCGACTTGTCTTGTAGCCAGTGACCTCCAGAGCCCCTGGGAGGACTGACTGCCTTCAACAAAGACCGGAACTGCTGCGGACGGCAGCTCGGTTCAAAAGAAACTCCAAAGACCGACTCTAAGCCCACTGAGGACGAAGAAACTTGACGCCTGGAGCCACCACTGCACCCGTCGCCTACGGCCTGAGTTCAAATGACCCACTAGTCCCAGCGATGTCCCGTAGTGCCCCAGAGTCCAAGTCCACTGTAGGGTGACCCTTCCAGGACTCCCCGATGTCGCCTGTAGCCTCTGCATGGAGACCCCCCCACTCCCCAACCACGAGTGGCCCAGTAAGGTAAAATCGGACCTCAAAAGGCACCCCTGCATCTGGCCGCCCTGCGCCCTGGAGAAGAGGACCTGAGGTGCACCAGAGGTCTCTGAGCCCTCCAACTTACCTACCCTGCTGTTGATTCCTCCCGGAAGACTTCCTGGACCGAGCCTGTAGCCAAAATCCCAAACAGGCAATCTCTGTAGGATTGCATTGGGCTTCCAACCCCTCCCAAGCACCCCGCACCCAGCTGGTGGTGTGGACTTGGTGCTTACTGGGGACCCCCTTTCTCCTGACCTTAACCCTAGGAGCTTGGCTGCCAAAACTAAGTGGCCTGCCCGTGAGCAGCCCCCAACTGAAGTGCCCCCTAGCCTCATTGGCTAACATTGGCATCCTGCACCCACCTGCCCTAGTGCTGCTGGTGGTGCAATTTGAGTGCCTACCTGGACCTTGGGGATCCTTGGCCCTAACCCCCAAAATGCCCTCTTGTAAGACATTTACTTACCTGTAAAACCGATTTTTCTCCCTTAGGAACTCTTGTTATGAGATTTTGGGCTTAAAAATGTTCTGTGTTGAACTGATGTTTGTATGAAGAAAAGATCGCTAAAACTGCAAAGTCTAAACAATCTTACTTAAAGTGTATTGTAAGATCCTTAAGGGTGGTATCTGGGCATTCCATTCCCTAGAACTCAAGGTAATCCAAAAGTAACCACAAATTATTCTGATAGTAATTATTGTATCATGGAAACTGCTTTCTGAATCAATACCAACCTATAGCTATTGCAAACTTCAATCCTAACTGTATTTCATTGTGAAATCCTGCATTCCAAGTATATTTCACCTACCTTACCAAGTCCTGCTTGAGTCTAGAAATAAAATACAAGTATACCTTTTTTATACTTGCCCAATTGGTCTGGATTCGGTCTCTGAGTGTGTGCCATCAGCCTTGATTGAGTGGATACAATAAATGCTTAACACACCCTCTTGATAAGCCTAACAGCTCGCCTACACTACCGCATAGAGAGCTGTTAGTACTTATATAATGTAGCCTCTGCTATACCTCTAGGGACTCCCTGGACTCTGTGAACACTATACCTTACTTTGGTATAGTATATACACAGCCAGCTTCCTACAAAGCCCCTCTGGAAATATTGCATAGCTTTACTTGGGATCCCGCCACCACTTGAAGGGCTATCTCGATTTTTCAGTGTGGCCAAAAGTTGGCTTTATTGGTTCCGCAAGTCGCTTTAAAGAGTAAAGAAATGTAAATAAAGATTACATACATATATCCCTACAGGGACTTTGAGTTATCCCTTGTCATTCATTGGTCTGTTCAGCTGTTAATGACAATTTGCTTCTTCCAAGCACAACATACATTAAGTTATGTTATGGTGTCTTGGCGCTAGCAATCAAGAAGCGAGCTGGAGCACTATTCAACAAACAACCAGGTCTTAATGGCTTTCCTGAAAGATGTCAAAAAGGGAAGATTTCTGATGGTAATAGGGAGGGTGTTCCAGAGCTTCGTAGTCCGCACCACAAAACTTTTACCGACCCAGTTTGATTTAAAATATCTCTGAGAAAGTATCAATTTTGCCCCTTTTGATCGAAGGCATCTGTTTAAAGAGTACCAGTACAGTGACCGCTTCAAGAACTGAGGACCGGTACCGTGTAGTGCCTTATATGTAATGCACAGGGTCTTGAACTTAATACGACTTTTGACTGGTAGCTAATGCAGACTCTGAAGGTGCTTTACCACTGACTGAAATTTGGGAATCTCTAGGAGGAGCCTTGCCACCGTAATTTGGATCATCTGAAGCCTATGAAGTTGCTTCATGGGTATCCCGAGATATAACCCATTGCAATAATCCAGTTTGGAAAGGACTAAGGATGTAACTACAGTTTTCCTGCTTTCGGTTGGAATCAAAGGTAAGATTTTCTTAATCGCTCTGAGTATAAAGAAGCTGGATGATGAAACTGCCTTGACGTGAGCTTCAAAGTCCAGTCTCTCATCTATCATCATACCCAGATTTTTGGCTTAAGAGATGGGGATCGGTGCTGTTCCCACTTCATCTGGCCACCAAATCTGAGACCAAGAGGGAGATTAATTACCGAACTGTATTTCCTTAGTCTCCCCTGAGTTCAACTTAAGGCAGTGTGATCTCATCCATGAGTTGACTGCTATCATGCAGGTCCTAAATCTTTGTACTGGCGGTTGGGTGTTTTTACAGATGGTTACGACGATTTGGGTGTCATCCGTGTAGGATCTTAGCGCCACACGAAGGGTCTTATTGATAACGCCAGTTCAGATACATATATATTGAAGAGCGTAGGACCCAAAGAGGAACCCTGTGGTCCTCCACATGGGAGCTTGAAGGACAGAGAGGTGTAGTCGCCCAGGGCAACTGATTGTATCCTATCTGCTAAAAAAGAGGAGACCAGTGCCAATTTTTTTTCAGAAATGCCAAGAGAGTTCAGATGGTTAAGCAGCGTCTTATGGTCTACTGCGTCAAAGGCCGCCAACAGGTCAAGCAGGACAAGAGCCGCAGATCCTCCTGCGTCCAGTACTGCTCTGATTTAATCGGTTGCCTTTATTAGGGCTGTTTCTGTGCTATGTTCTGCCTTAAATCCAAAGTAGGACTCATCTAGCAAGTTATGCTCATGTAAATATGATGTATGCTGGTTATTCATAACTTTTTCTACCAACTTAACCTGGAAATGGAAGACGCGAGATAGACCTATAGTTGCCTGGGTCAAGTGCATCAAGGTTAGATTTTTTCAGAAGGGGCAAAATCGAGGCCCTCTTCCAAATAGAGGGAAAACACCTTCTGTTAAAATTGAATTAAAAATGTGGGTTAAACTTGAGCCTAAGGTCTCAGGGGCTTGTTTAAATACCATGGGGAGAGCCCGATTTTGTGTTCAAAGTATGGGTAGTTATCTCATCCATGGTTACTGCTCTGAATTCTGAGAAGGTGGGGGACTTGGGTGTTTTGGACTTATGGTATCATGAGTATCCAATTTTACCCTATTATCAAAAGTGGTGAAGATTAGCTCCACTTTGCTTTGGAAGGTCTGTGCCTAGTGAGTTACAGAATTCCTGAGAATAATCATTCACCTTTCTTTCGGGGGTTGTGGACAATTTAGTCACCAACGAAAGAGCTCTTGGAGGAGTTTTCTGCCTCCTTAATTTGATTAGAAAAGTAGGAGCCCTTTTCTGACAAGATAAGTATTTTATAATCGGCTAATAGGATTTTGTACTTTACAAGTTCATGTTAGTTTCTTCTCCACCATCTCTCCTGTCTTCTGCACTTCTGTTTTTTCGAACTGAGGGCGTCCGAAAACCAGGGTGCTGACAAAGTTATCCTGTTTTTAAGGGGAGCTATTTTATTGGCAGTCGATGTGAGCCATTGATTGAAATAATAGAGACATTTTTTGCTTTTTGAGGTAGTTTTGTTTGTAAGCGTGAGAGCTGGAAATTGAGTTGGTTGTTGTCTACCTGTTTCCAATTGCGGTATGACCTAGCTAACGGATTGGACAGGCTTGGTTGGCCCTTAAATAAGTTATCAAGCTCAAAGATAATGGCACTATGATCAGTCCAGATCAGTGGTAGAATCTCCTTAATCTCGAATGAGTCATAGTTAGTAAAAATTCCATCCAAGATGTGGCCGACCTGATGTGTAGGACCCTTGGCCCTCTGGCTTAGACCTGCCAAAGTCATGGTACCAAGTAAGGAGATAGTGTTTGAGTCCATGACAGCATTAATATGAAAATTGAAATCACCCAATATGACCGGTTTAAAGAAGTGCATTAAGGAAGGCGAGGAACATATTTTTAGTCCCGGGGGGCGGTATAATAGCAGTCCTTTGAATGAGAGACGGTTGTCTATTTTAAAACTGAAGGATAAGGCTTTGCAGTCTGGAGAGGAAATGGTCTCAAAGGAGGCTGAATACGTGTCTTGATAGATTATAGCACAACCACCCCCTTTTTTGTGCTTCCTGTCTTGTCTAAATACCATATAGCCCGAAGGCACGGCAATACAGAAATCAGGTCCTGATGCCTGATCGGCCCAAGTTTCTGTGATGGAGAGCATGTCTAAGCCTTGGGCATCTGTTAACTCAGCAATGTCCGATTTATGTTTGGGCAGAGATTGTGCATTAATCCTCGAGGTATTAGCTTGGGCTTATTGGTGATTTTCATGCGAGGCCTATTGTTCGAGTGATGTTTATGTGGAGTTAGGCTATGACTCAACAGAAAGCCGCTGTTGGCACATTTCAATGGCCTTTTTATGGACAGTTTGTCCAAGATAAGGCATGTGCATTTTCCAGTAATAGTAGCGGGAAAATGGTTTAAAGTCCACAGATCTCTACTTATATAGAATAGGCGGTCAGTCTGATGGCTGAGACGACGGCCAACATCTCTGGCGCTGGGGGCTGTCTAGGCGGGGATGGGCGCAGATGGGCTTGCTTTTGGTGCGCCGTCGGCGCACCCGCTGCGCTTGTCCGCTGCACGTCCGGCGCAGCTTGCTGGTTAAGTAGTGGAGCTTGCCACCACTAGGGTGTCACCCTGCCGGAAGTAGGCGCAACCAGTAAGGGAGCAGCTGCGTCCCTCCGCTAAATCGGCAGGAAACTAGCTGCGTCCCTCAGCTAAATCGGCAGGAAACTACTGCCACGGACCGAGGGCACAACCCAAGAAAGGAAAGTGCAAGGTGCAAGTCAGTGGTTATATACCAAAATAGATACCTGTAGCCCCTAACTTCTGCAAACTAAAACTGTGCAGGTCAATAAAATACCTGGGGTGGTGGGGTGAGCCCACTTATGCTGTCATCTTTGTTGCTCTGTTGTTGGTGGCATTTTGCCTAATCACCTGTGCGCATCTGCCTAAAGAGATGCACACTTCAGTGCCGCAGCTGGTGGGCTAACATTTTCCTTTGCTAATGTTTATTTTCTATCCATCTTTATTACTAACTAATTTTCTCAGTCATTCTTGTGTGTTTCAACTATTAGCCCTAAACATGAAAAAGTAGTAACTCTGCAACCGTAGAAGTACATCTGCCTAGGAGCGCTGATCAACTGATCTTTGTTGTTCACCAACATTCCCATAGTACGCCTTGAAAAGTATGTGTACTTCTGTCCCACGTAGTTGTGTTCCTTCTGTGCAGAGTTGTGCTTAGTGTAGAATTATGCACAGGTTGGAAAAAGCTTCCTGTGCAAATACACATTTCAATTTTGTTCAAGGGGGAAAGCCCTTTTCCTGCACCCAAATCAAATTTGGAAATGATCCATTCTTTTCATCCTGCAATAGGACTTATTATAATGCCTGGTTGGAGTAAATTTCCAACCTTTTTGGGTGTGTAGAGGAGCCGTATTGGTGCCTGGGATTACCCACAAATGTAGATAAGGGTGAGACAAAAAATTAACAGCGAGAGCCAAGCAAAGGGCCTGGCTCGGATCTTAGAACCCTTGCATGAGCCGAGCCCTGAAAATGTTTGCTATGTAAATCATACAACAAACCTCATATAAAATATAATAAAGTCCCTTCATAATTCAAAAAAAGCTTATTTCTGTAATATGCTGATGCTTTGATATTAATAAGTCACATTATAGCACTGAACCATCGGTGAGCTATAAGGTAAGAAAGTTGTCAGATAAAGCCTGTACGTGACCAGATTATTATAGAGCAACATTATAGTCTATTGAATCAAACGCATTAGATTTTTGTACAACTGATATTCTGAAGTCACATATTTGAAAGTGCATTGATAGGCGGTGATGAAGAAAGAAGAGTTCTGGTGAAATGAAATATTTGCCTAAAACAACAGAATTTAAACGGGGAAGCCGCAATTTATCAAAATGTTCTGGATTCAGTTTGTGCAAATCCTCCAGTAAATGGGTATCTATTTGTCTTTCCTCATATTAAGGAGTTGTTTTTCTCTCTCTGCATTTTTAATATAATGTGAATTTGGAGTGCTTTACATGAGCACCAGTTACATTAATTGTTTGTAGGCTTGGGCAGATTGATTGATTTGCCCAGAATCACAGGGTGTGGATCCAATGCCGAGACTCAAACCTGAAACCCAGTTCCAAAGTCGACAGTTCTCGCCGTAAGGTCACAGGCAGAAGCCACATGAAATCTCGGCTCATTATGGGCTTGAGGTTCCAACAGGACCTTGAGCATATGCTTGAGGCTCGAGATTGGCTCGAGCTTTCAGTGGCTTGCCCAGAGTGTTCTAATAATTTCTAGGCAAACCATATTTTTAGTGGCGGTTGGTAACTGATAAAAATGGAGGGAGTGACATAATATTCAATAAAAGCACTTACAAATAAACATTTAAAAATGAAAAAAAGAAATGAAACTTACCTCAGCCTGCAGCACGTTCAATCCCCAGCTCCGGCCTCCTCCGAGCGCTAGGTCCTACAGCTCCCACAGGTCCTCATCAACTCCACATGCTGCTCTCAGGCTGGATTGGCTGGAGCAGGCTACCCCAGCGCTCTGAAGGGCCCTGGAGGCCTATCACTGCTCTCCATCCAAAGAGTTTGAATTGCACATGTTGGTTTGGCCATAGCAAGGTATCCAGCCCAACCGACCTGCGCGCTTCAAACTGAAGGGGCCACTCGTCATTTCTGCCATTCAGCAGCAATTACGCACTGGCCCGTCCTGGCCTCTCCGTTCGGCAGAACTCTGCCGAAATAAAATGGTAATAAAATCTTTTTATGACCATTTTAATTGAAATCCTTTTATTACTATTTTATTTTATTGCAGCTTTCTGAGCAACAGTGGGGGGAGCGGCGCTGCTCCGCTCCTATAGAAGAACCGCTGCTGCATATTTTAAAATTCGTGCTTCCAACCCTTTTCGTGGTATTTTCATGGCCCATACATTTGCAGTAATAATATCCATTTATTGCATTAAGAAATAGAGGCATTTTAGCTGCAAATGAAGAATATCTTTCTGAATAGGGGCCCTAGCTCTTCAGATTGCAGTAATTCCAAGCAAGTAGTACGTTTTCGTTGCACCTATAATCCTAATTTACAGTAATGTGCTTTAAAATTTAAACAGCTTGTACACCTGTTGTAAGCAAACTTGCCTGCTAGAAGCACCTGTACTGGTTTATTAAAATGATCTGCTGTGGTTAATTTTCTTTTAGATTTAAAATGAATATTGGTAGCCTATGGTAACTATGTTTAAATGCAAGCATATTTTATTTTTAAAGCCTTTGCTGATAATTAAAAAAAAATTAACCTTCACTCCAGCTTTCCAAAGTTCTTTGGCTTTGAATTTTCAACTGCTGTGGGGTTTTCCTCACCAGCACAGTAAAGACTACTTTTTTCCTGCATTGCTGAACCCACACAAAAGGTGAAAAAACCCTGCCCTGCATGATCAAACAAAGGGTAATATGCAAGGAAGAACAAATGTAGGAAAGGGGGGGCGTGGCCAGCCAGCCATCATGGCGGACGCAAACTTTTTAGTGCTCCGTCTTTTAAACCCCTGTTTATCCATGTATTTTCCTGCTGAGGTGTGCTCAGAGTCTGTACTGAGCGGGACCGGTGGGGGGACCGGCGGGGCGCCGATACAGCCCAGTAGTTCCCGCATGAAGCGCTAAGCGGAGGTCTGCAGCCCAGAGGAGCAGCACGGCGCAGGGGGCGAAAGCGCGCAAACTGCTCCGGGAGGTAACGGCCGCTGCCGGGGTCTGAGACTGGGTTGTGGGACTGCCTGGGATGAGTTGCTGATCCGACCCTACGCTGCCCGGTGTAGCACGGTGCCTTGATGAGCCCGCATTGGAGGTGAGACGTGGAGGCGGGCCTGTGGTGGTGGCGGGACGCTGGTAGCAACGGCCTGATCCGCGCCTTGGGACAGCTGCGGCTGACGTCCCCACGAGAGGCGGGCATCTGCGGCCTGAGACACCGCTGTCGGCCGAGCACCAGAGGGCAGCAGCGGGCAGGGTGAGCAACGAGGCCCGGGAAGGGAAGGTGTGCCCTCTGCCATGGACAATACTAACTGCTCCTGCTGCCTGACACTGTGGAGCGAGCCTGCTGGAGACGAGTTGGGCTTGGGCCTTGAGTCGGCCCTGAACTGCATCAGAGCGCCTGAGGCCTGCGATGATCTGAGGGCCCGAGGGGTTGGCGCAGCCAGTGGGTTGTGCGGCAAAGAGCGGGACCTTAATGCACCACAGGCATGAGATAGAAGAAAAGTGCCTGCCCTGCGCCACGGGGGGAAATACCGCTGTGATCGCTGTCAAGGGCAGCAAGCATCTGCCGGCAGCCTTGTGGAGAGCAGACTGGTGCACGCAGGAAGCGGGACTATAACGGCGGAGCGGGCGGTCGCAACCCCACGCCAACAAGTAAGTGGGGAGCTTCCTAGCGCCGGGCAGGACATTCCGGGAGCGGCCACCTAGTAGAAGGGACACTGAGAGTAGCTGTGCCTGGAGTGCCCTGTGGAGTGGGAAACTGCATCAAATGTGGCCGGGAATGCCCGCCGCTAGGGCCTAAGACGCCGCGAGCTGGAGACTTAGGGTGCGAGCGCCATTTTAGGGGCAGCACCATTGTTTGTGAGACAAGTGCAGTGCACCCCGGGCGCGAAAGTCCCTTATGCCATAGGGAAGGCCTTAGACAATAGGAGGTACCACAGGGAGGCTATGCCCAAGGCCCCTGTGCCCTCAGAGTGGACACCTGCCAGAAGCGCCTGGAGGAACTGTGCGGAGCCTGCCAGAGGGGTGTGGGCAGTGGTGCTGCGCCCTGGGTGATCGAGGAGGGGCCCGGGCACCCCCGCGTTGCAAAGGAAAGACGGACTGCACGGGAACAACACCCGGTGCCGGTAGCAGGTGTGGACAGGGAGTCGGTCTACGTCGGATCGGACTGTGCTCTTTGGGTTGACGCTTGCGCAGGGAAGCCCCCCTGCTGAAAGCTCTTATTACAGACTGGCATGACTGACTCCACATCTGGCAGCGGGAGGAGGCCCGGGCTTTGGTGACCTGCACCTAATCATGTCCGCCCACACTGAGGACCGCCTGCGGATGCCAACGGCGCAACAGCTAGCGATGGGCCGGCTGCGGGACAAGTCGCAGCATGGACAATTGAGGGGGGAAAGTCTTGACCCTTCACAGGGGCGCCAGAGTGGAAGTATGGAACCGCAGTCAGCGGCCCTCGCTGCCAAAATGGACATTGTGCTCGCAGCGGTGGAAAGGATCAGCACCACCTTGGAGCAAACCAAGAAGTCCCTAGAGACACGAATTGACATGGTCACGTCGGATTTCACCCTCCTCCACGCGTATCACCGTAAGCTAGCCGAGAGGGTTGCAACATATAGCCAAACGTTCCAGGAGATACAGCCTGTTGTTCAAAACCACACTATAGCGCTACAGGACATGATCGACCGGGTCCACGCACTTGAAGACTGAATAAAAGATGCAGAAGGGCGCTCCCGGCGCATCAATGTTAGCGTGGTGGGCCTTCCGGAGGGCAGAAATCCAGAGCAGTATGTAGAGCACTGGCTACAAGATCTCCTACCCCAAGGGGCGCTGTCACAGCAGATTGTTGTGGAAAGGGCGCACAGAGTGCCCGTGCAGAAACCCAGGCCGGGAGCCAGACCCCGCCCGTTCCTCTTCAAGCTTCTCAATTATAGGGACAGTGACTTGGTTTTGGGTGGAACCAGAAAATCAGGCGACCTGACTGGGAAATAGTCGGGTAATGTTCTTCCCTGATTATACAGCAGCGGTGCAGAGAAGGAGGAGCACCTATATGGCAGTGAAGCGACAACTCAGTGAGCTGGAGTTGCCCTACTCCCTGCTGTTCCCGTCCCGCCTACGAGTGGTCACGAAGGAGGGAGCTTGTTTCTTCGACTCCCCGCTGGAGGTGTGGGACTGGCTGGAGGAGTTGGGACATTGGAAGGGAACAAGGCCTCCAGGCTCAGAGGATGGTGGCCGGCCGGAGAGGAGGTCAAGACGGCGTAGAAGGCGGGGGGCACACCACGCTGTGAGGCTGGACAGGACGCCCTCGAGGCGGTGGCAACTCTTGGAACAGTGCACAGCAGCGGCCGAATGGAGACAGACATATGCAGTGACCCGGGAGCCAGTGGTTCGTCATCCCCGTCCACTGTGATCTCCGAAGACATGAACTTGCCTGTAGTGACGCCCCAGACTGCTGACCAGCTTATGTGATATTTTGATGTTAGGTTACATCTATGCATGACTGTCCAATATGTATGCGCTGAGATCTCTTTTGTCTTTCCTGAGCCCACGCTCATGTTGTTATACCGTGCAGTATATTGGGGTTGTCCTTGCAGGTCAGCGTGGTGCATGCGCATTGCCGGGGGACGGCTTGCTGCGCGGAGGCGGGACACACGGCACAGGTATTACATTCGCAGGCTCCATACCACTGTGGCTCGCGCTGGGCCTGCTCATTCAGCTAGACTTTGACACATTGCACACCTCCCGTATATACAGGAGGCATGAGAAAGGGGGTACAGCGCAGTCACGTCACTGTCACTACACACACCCCAACCAGGCACGACACTGGAATAGCTCACCACTACCTGTGTTATTTATTATATTTGAGGTTTGGACAAATGCCCCTTTGGGGATCCGCCCCATTAGTTACACTGTTCATAGTTGTTATCTTGTTTGAAAGGCAGCACACCGATATGTTTCCCTCAGACCAAGACCCAAGCCCCCCCTCTGGTGCGGTCCCTTTGTCTTGTGATGCGATGAATCACCAAGATACATGATGGCACGCACTAACATAGTGACTTGGAACATATGTGTTATGCATACGCAGTCGAAAATGTATTCCATTTTCTCCTACCTGCAGCGGCACTCTGTTGGGGTTGCCCTGCTACAGGAAACTCACATGACCCAGACAGAGCTTGACAAGCTTCGCAGGCGTTGGTAGGGGGGAGGGGGGTCCGGGGGGCAAAGTTATGGTACTGTCTTCTTGGCGCACGCGCTGGGGATGCTGATCTGGGTGCGGGCAGGCACTCCCTTTACCTGTGAAGGTGGATAGTGGGGGCAGGTACACACTGGTGCGGGGGAAGTTGAATGGTCAGGAAATACTGCTGGGATCCTTGTATGCCCCTAACGTCAACCAACCGTCCTTTTTAGCTCAGCTGACCCAGGCCCTCCACCCCTATGTCGGGCTCCCTTGGTTACTCGGGGGGGATTTTAATATGGTACTAGATGTTCAGCTAGACAGGTATTTTCATCCCCTGCGCGCCGCAGCGGTGTCGTCCAACACGCAGGCGCTTAAGGACTGGCTCTCACACTGGGCGCTGCAGGACCTGTCGCGCATACTATACCCAGCTGATAGAATGTATTCCTACTATTCCGCTGTTCATGACTTGCATGTCCGGTTGGACAAGATAGTGGGTTCCCTGTCTTTGCTCCCGCTTCTTGCACAATCAGAATACCTGGGGAGGACACACTCTGATCATAACCCCCTGTGGTTACAGATCGGTTGGGAGGCGGGTCGTCCGCCTGTGCCCACGTGGCACCTCCAGCCTAGTGCACTAGAGGACTCGGAGTTTCGCTCGTCCCTGGGCACGGCCGTTCTCGCGTTTTTCGAGATCACTGAAGGGACAGCGAGCACTGCAATGGTGGAGTCTGACGCCCACAAAGTGGCAGTCCGAGGGCATTGCTTGGGGGCCACGTGGAACATACGCAGGATGCTCTCAGCCTCTCTTGCGCGCCTAGAAGCTAAACTATTGCGCTATGAGCGGGAAGGAGAGGGAGCGGGCAGACATTCACACAAGCTAGGGGACCTTCGCACCCAACATGCGGAGCTTTTGGAGCGGTTGAGATGCCACCACTACGCGGCGCACACGGCCAAAACGCATGCCAAAGCAAATAGAGCGGACCGCCTCCTGGCTTGGTTGATTCGACAGGAGGGGCATTGTGCCCCGATAGGAGCACTCCGCACAGAGGGCGGAACGCTGGTGTATACGCAACGCGAAATCCATCGTGCCCTAACAGACCACTACAAACAGCTATACAGGGCCAAGGGAATTGGCCCCAGACACCTCCTAGAGGAGTTCCTGGACTCTGTCCATATGCCCACGTCCTCCGAGGAGCAGAAGCAGTCGCTTAACGTGCCTCTTTCATTAAAGGAAATTGGGGAGGCGATCCAGTCAATGGCCTCTGGGAAAACTCCAGGGCCGGATGGCTTGCCCGCCGAGTACTATAAGGCTTACCATGAATCCCTGGTGCCACTACTTCATAGGTTCTACAATGCAGCGGTGGAAGAAGGATCATTTCCCCCTTCCACGTTGGAGGCATTTCTGGTCTCCCTGCCCAAGCCCGACAGGGACCCCATTGCACTAGGCTCATATAGACCCCTGGCAATGCTCAACATGGATTATAAGATCTTTGCAAAGGTGCTGGCGGAACGGTTGGCGCCGGTGGTCCCGCACTTAGTCCATGCTGATCAGAATGGGTTTGTCCCTGCGAGGTCCACTTCGTTGAACCTCAGGAGGTATTTCAGGGTGGCAGCTGAGGCTGCACAGGAGTGGCCCAGGGCGGGGTGCCTCATCTTGGACCTGGAGAAAGCGTTTGATTTCCTGGAATGGGGCTACCTGTCGGCGGTGCTGCTGCGCTTTGGGCTGGACATGGGGTTCCTCCCGACAGGGGTGCCCCATGTCCCTGTTGCTGTTCGCACTGGCAATTGAGCCCCTAGCTGTAGCTATACGGGTGACTCTCGGCGACGGTATACTAATGGGAGACGCAGTCCATCAGGTGTCACTCTACGCTGACGACCTGCTGGTGTTTGTTCAGGCACGTGCAGCACATACCTGAGCAACTGGCCCAGCTGCTATACGCCTTTGCCAGTACCTCAGGGCTCAGAGTAAATGCGGGTAAGTCCTGCCTTTACGCTTTTAGTACAGGGAATGTGGACCCGGGATACTGCCTCTGGGGAACACTGGTCCAGTGGAAAGAAGATACCTTCCAGTACCTGGGGATACAGATTTACCGCCACCCGACTGACTTATTTGATGGGAACCTGTGGAGGGCGGTCGCGGCGCTTAGGTCGCAGGTACGCTTCTGGAACACGCTCCCACTGACGACCACGGGTAGAGTGGCGCTTGCCAAAATGGTCATGCTTCCCCACCTCTTGTACTACTTTGTCAATTTGCCAGTATTTATTCCGGACCCCTTATGAAACATACTTAAAAATATGTTGCGGGACTTTATCTGAGGCACCTCTAGGCACAGGCTGGCGCTGGCGAAGCTGACAGATCGGGGAGGCCTGGCTGCTGCTTGCGAGGCGAGGCAGTGGCATCACTGAGACAAGAGGAGACCATGAAGGAGCGTTCATCCAAGATGGCGGTGGAACGAATCGAGTCTCCCGTAGCACCGGGGGCCAGGGCCGCGCGTAAGGATCTTAAGGCATCAAGAACGTCTCCAATCGTAGGCTCACGCACACACGTCCCGGCCCCCGCGCAGTCCAGCAGCCCAAGTCTGTCATCACGAGGAGACCCACAGCACAGGTCGTCGGCAGCCATTTTGTGAATTCAGCTTCCTCACCACCCTCCGCGATTCTCGGAACAGTTCACAAATGCGGGCCTTTACAGATTTCCGGGGGGTCCCAGCAATGGCGGCCTCGGTGAAAAAAGGAGATTCGCCCAAGGCGGGGGGCCGTCTGCAGTATCGCTGGCGCTCCTCTCAAACAGAGTCCGAGGACGAGGGTCCAGGGTCGATGGACGGAGCAGCGGCGGGGGGACCCCTTCACACGATCAGTCCACGGAGCACCGCGCCCCGCACCAGCCTCACGGCCGTCAAGGCGGGCCCGGATCAGGGTCACCGGGATGTTCTCACAACGGCTCTCACCAGTGGCGCAGTCTCTCGGCCGGGGCCAACGGTCACCACAACGCCAGGCCGGATCCGATAGGCGAGGCCCCGGTCTCAACACCACGAAGGCCCAGGTCCCTTCGGGGGGCACAACTTCGGAACCGCAGCACGCCGATGTCTCCGGGCCAAACGGTGAGTAAGAGCGAAACGTTGCGTTGCTATTTCTTCGGAATTGTGTCGTCTCTGGGCAGGATATGCAACAGGATATCTATTTATTCTTAAAAAACAAGGCATAGCCCTGTAAGTAATACAATAGGTCTGTAAGTCATACAATAGTTACACAATATACAATTCATTTGTTAAAAAAAAAAAAACAAGAGTCGACGCGGCGTTTCGGTACTTGAGTGGATATGACACCTTCTTCAGGACGTTTTTTTTCTAATCCCTGAGGATTAGTCTCAATCTTGATTAAAAGCAGGAAGGACCAAGCTGACTAATAATTTGCGCTGTAGTCGGATGTCTGTTATTACTCTTTGGGACATCCCCCTGTATTTAAGGTTTTCAATGAAACAAAGGAAGTTGTGCCAGAGGTGACCACCGTGTCTGTGGTTACGAACTACTTCAGATGGACAAAGCTTAATATGGGTTCAGAAATACCCTCCAATCGTGGGGTCTGGCAGTGTTATAGGATCATACTGCAGTTCTCTTTATTTTGTTCAAAACCGTCCAGTTCTTAAATTTTGCACTGGGTCCAGTAATCTGGAAATAGATGAAACAGCCTCTCTGTCCTCCTTCCTCGGCACAGGTTCCGGACTTCGAAAAAACTTAAATACTTAAATCCTGTTTTTAATCAAGATTGAGACTAATCCTGAGGGATTAGAGAAAAACCGTCCTGAAGAAGGTGTCATATCCACTCAAGCACCGAAACGCCGCGTCGACGCTTGTTTTTATTTTTTAACAAATGAATTGTATATTGTGTAACTATTGTATGACTTACAGAACTATTGTATTACTTACAGGGCTATGCCTTGTTTTTTAAGAATAAATACTTGATGTTTTTAAATGTATAATTGTTTTCTTTGGATAAATATATGGTACTGGTTCTCCCCCGACGTATTCTGTGACTTTGTGTAGATTTCAGACCACAAGGTACTTTCATGTGTGTTTTTAATATTGCTTTACCACCTATTTTTAAGTAATGGTTGTGTACTGCCTCCTATATGGGTACTATAGCAGACGGTAACACCAGAGTAATGATATTTTAGATCTTGTGATCAAGACCTACTTGATTATTCCTTTCACCCTGGCCTGTATTGGCTTATAGGGTATCTCCCTTTTGGTTTTTAGATGCTCCTTGTTTTGAACACTACTACCTGGCCGCTCAGCTGCAATGGGTTGCTCTTTGGCTGGCGGATAGAGGTAGGGGCGATACAGCCACAGCACTGCTGCCATACTCACTAGAGCACTTAACCAGATCTTTCACCCCATTGATGCGATTGCACGCCCAACACCGCTCCTCCTAGCAGTGGCATACAAGTGCTTCTGAAGGGCTCTATATCTCACCGCAACACCATCCCTTATGCGCCGGCTATACCCCTGGAGGGATCGCCTGGTGGCGAAGGAGTGCTCGGCTTCTATGCTCACGGAATGGTGGGAGGCTGACATTCATACGCTCGGAGACTTATATCGGGATGGAGAGCTCTCGACATATGAGTCCTTAGTAACAGAGGAGGGGTTTCCACCAGGGGAGGAGATGGGGGGTGGTTTAGTACACCGCTCCCTGATAGCGAAATTGACCGCCCGGTGGGGAGATGTGACCGCGGAGCCTAGCCAGCATTTAACTATGCAGTATCTGCACGTAATGGCGAGAGGTAGGCACCTGGTCCGCTGGTTTGCGGCACCGCTGAGGGAACACACAGCTGTTGTTTTGGGCCCACTCAGGTGCAAATGGGAACTGGATCTGGGGCGGCCACTAGTTGACAAGGAATGGGAGAGGGTCCTTAAAGGCCCCGTGCGCATCCCCAGAAACATGCGGTTCCGCCAAATCCAGCTCTTCATTGTTCACAGAGCTTACCTCACGCCTTAGTTGATTAACAAGTACTTTCATCATAATGATGCGCTCTGTCCTAGGTGCAGTGAATTGGGGGCGGGGTTCCTGCACATGCTGTGGAGCTGTCCGGGGTTGGGCACTTACTGGCATTCAATTAGTGGGCTGCTGCATAGCTGCACGGGCCAAACCATACCTTTTGACTGGCCTGAGTAGCACGACCGGGGGGTGGGTGGGGGGGGGAGGGGGGGATATAAGGGAAAGGGAAAGGGAGAGGGAGTTAAAATGTGTATATGGTTTCTGCTGCTATCGTTATTGTTTCTTGTTTCATATATATACCATCTGTTTGCATGCCCAAGATGCAGGGTCAATATTGGACCATACAGACTGTTGAGAATTTGACACATCGGTCCTCACTAGTAGCCTCAAAGACTGCACCAGGACTGGTGAAAAGTAGCATAGTTAGCTCCTGGGTGAGCATCCTTTGTTCCATTCACAGTAATGTTTGTACGCTTGTAAAACACCATGGCCATGTGTTAAACGCATTGATGAATAACCTGTACATGACTGTGAGCTACTACATGTGATGTTTGTGCTGTCAAGTGTAATCTTAAAACAATAAAAACAGATTTGACAAAAAAAAAAGAACAAATGTAGGAAAGAATTAATGGCACGTGTTGGTTTTCCATATGGTACGCAGTATATTCACGCTACAGTCTGGAACACGGTATTCATAGAATCAGGTAATCGTTACTATATCATCAAGGCCTAAAAAACAACACGCATTTGCAATGCAATAGGTCTCGCATTTACGCAAGTTTGAGCTATTGACATTGCAGATTACAATGCCTTTTATTTTTGTTTTAATTTTTTAAAAACATAGATAAAAGGCATTGTCATTTGCAATGTTAATAGCTCAAACTCGCGTAAATGCAAGACCTATTGCATTGCAAATGCTTGTTAATGGGAGGCACGGGGAGAATAACTGATTTGCCCAGAATCACAGGATATGTATTCGACCTCGATTCTCGAACCTTGGTTTCCCATCTCCAAAGTCGGCAGTGTAGCCGTTGGACCACATCCTTGTCCGAAGTACGGCAGGTGCTCCTAGTGATGGGTGTCTCGTGTCTCGTGTCTTAGCGCTTGCTAGTATTTCAATGTAGAACTCTCTAGAGGCGCCTCATGGAAGGTAGAGGGTCGACACCATGGAGACCTGTGCATGCTGAGAAAAGAAGGAACATGCCTGGATTCTGACTGCGATGAAACTCAAGCGAGGGCGGGTGTGGGGGAAGAGGAGGGCAGATGGAAGGGGGTCGGAGGGTTGCCGACAACAACAGTGAAATGCTGCTAACACGACAAGAGTACATTTAAAAGCATGCTGAAAAAGTGTGCAAGGGGGAGATAAACAAAGGTAAACGGCAAGCTGAATGGTTACTTACATTGGACTTTGGTAGAGGAACTGTACTATATGCAGAAGAGAGCAGCCTAGCAATCATCTCTGTATGAAAGAGAGCGCGTCACGGCAAGAACCGCTCCGTGAGGTTTCCTGCTGAAAAGCTTCACAGATAGCTCCTCCACAGTGGCCACTCTCACAAGCGCTATGCACACAGCGGTTTGAAAGTTATAAGTAGGGCAACTTCACCACCAAGAAATAGAACTGGAAGCAAGAAAGTGGTGCTATCATAGGACGGCAATGTTTGTTTAACGCACAACAGGGAGCGTGATGAGATGTTTTAAATGGCTCACCTTAAAAGCAGAAGCAAGGTCAGCGCAGTTATTGAAAGCGTGATGTCTTGAATGCTGGCAGGAAAGCGTTTTCTCAGCAGGAGGGCAAGCAGCGAGCCGTTGAGATGGCCAACACAAGCATTGAGAGTCTGGTGGGGGGGCGAGGGATCCAGCGAGTGGGAGGGAGGGAAGGAGCATATGGGGATGGGGTGTGAGTGAGGGGGAGCAGAAGCCTTTGATGTGGTGTGCGAGGCCAAGCGCAAGCTGGAGAAGCGTCACACTTCAATAGTTAACATGCATTGTGAGAAATCCGCTGAGTAATCCGCTTTTCAAGAGAGCTTGTTCCCCTGCTATAGGTTCGAGCTAATTAATCCCTGCGGGATTTAATAGCTCGACCTAAAAAGGGAGTGAAACGTTACAATGAATTGCGTAGCTTATTTTTGTTCAACTATAAAAGATATGTTAACTATTTTTATGGAATACGTAATTACCAACAAGACATCCTGGCAGTAAAACTTCTATTCCTAAATTTAGTTAAGCAACAAAGAAATGAGTTTTGAACGTTTTATGAAAACCAGATGATTACTGGTAGGGCTCCAATGAGGAAGGAGAGAGTTCCACAAAAAGCAAGCCATGTAGGAGGATGGTTGTCCTCCTGGGTTGAAATTACAAATCCTTGGAGGAGTCAGTAGACAGGCTGCAGCTCAGCACAAATTCCGCATCGGAACATGAACCTTGATCAGATATTTAATATAAGCCTTGGTCATCCCATCGATAGCTTCATGCTTTAAATTTGATTTGTCTTTCATTTGGTAACCATTGTAGGCCAGAGAGATCAAGAGACCAAAACTCGGTGCAGTAAATTCATCATATCTCTGACTGGCATAAATATTTTCCTCAAAACACGCAGAAGTAGAAAACATGGAGATGATCATTCTGTAATCTGAAGTGAACAATCTAGATGATTGGCAAACATAAACTGCAGGTTTAGAACTGAGGTTTAAGGAAAGGGAGACATTTTCCTAATGATGTAGGCCAAACAGTAGCGACCCAAAGTCCCAGTTCCCAAGTTCCTATTTCAAACCAGTGTTAGCTCCTGGTCCCATTGGTGCCACTGTGAACCAAACATTTGAACTGTGACTAATCATTTGAGATATACAGACCCCTACGCTTGATACCCCAAGGATCCTTTCTTTGTATGCTGGCCTTTCCAGTGATATTGGTCCCTCTGGTTGAACATGGCCTTTGAAGATCGGTTGGAGCTGTGACTGGCCTCTCTGTGATCTGTGCTCAATACCAACCCAAATCACCAATCAGCTGGTTCCTGGTGGTGACCCTGTTGATCATACCGCGGTATTTTGACTTCAGGACAGTGCTTATGCCCTCTAAAACCAACACCTTTTACGTTGGTAGTACTTTTTGGCTAGCAGGGTTTCAATGTTGAATACATTTTTGTGCTTTGTGACAGTTTCGACAGTGTCTCCTTTTTGGGCTGAAACCTAGTGAGCTGCCTCCTGCTGCATCCAGCGCCCCAGAGAAACAGGAGAAAAGGGCGAAACAGATAGCATACTCCATACACTTGTTGCATTCTGTCTGCTACGTTTTGTTTGACAGGCAACTGTAAAAAAATCCTTTAGAAAGGACAAAGTCCAAAAGGTGTGCGGCGACAGCTGAGAACTACAAAAACACTGCTATAGACCTCTGTATTATTGTGAACTATAGCTCTTTCCATCATAAATGCTGCAAAAGGTTATATCCTAGCCTCAGGTCATACCTGGATTGGATCTTCTGTGTTTTGTTCAATTTTACTGCTCCACTTTATGCTGTTGCAAATAAATGCATATACTTTTTGTACCATAGAGTAATTGTAAATCTTTGTCACCGCCTGTAGTAATCTCGACTTCTTGATCACACCACCCCTTGAAAAGTCAAAAGGCAGAATAAAATCTTGTCATCCATCGAGCAGTGCAGTAGTAACCAAGGGCGGGCTTGGGACAGCAGTGTTGAACAGACGAATACTCTCCAGAAGATTGTTTAACAAAGGCCTTACAATGATTGCCTTGATCTAAGTCACACATGTATTTTATTATATGAACATAACAGCAGGTTTTTTTTCCACAGTACTGTGAGGACGTGGGACGTAAACAGTGAAAAGAGCCACACCAATGTCTTTAAGCCACGATCGATGCAGGGGAAACGAGTGATCCCGACAGCTTGCACCTACAGCAGAGATGGCAGACTGATTGCAGCTGGGTGTCAGGATGGAACGATCCAGATCTGGGATCGAAATATTAATGTAAGTTGAACTAATAAAAATGGGTACATATTAAATACAATACAACTCAAAATGTTATGTGTACATCACTCATTTTGTTTTTGTTAAACGTAATCTTTGAATTGGGTGGAAGAAATTATGGTATTTATCTCTAAGGCTGGTTCTGCTGATCCTACATTCTTTCCGAGTACTAAAATCAACAATTATCACCTATATATTTGTAGATAAAAACAATAATGTGCTTTACGGAGTGTACTTTTCCTGGCACAATGCCTTTTTATGATAATGTTTTTTTGCGGAATCTCTAGATGCAAGAAGTTTGCTTTGCATTGCGATGGGAACAGTGTGAGATTTAGCACGTGTCTTGGGTAAGAGAGGAAAAGGTTTCAGACTTCCTTCTGGTGCTGGTCTTACCAATGCACTCCATACCAGGCTCAGGTGATATATCTTTGATCTGGCCAGGCCCACACTTAGAGGCTTGTTTGCTACCGCCATACCGAGCAAGAATACATGTATGCCATGGACCCAGTTTCATCAACAGTCTGAATCCCATTATGACAAACTAGATTTTGACACTGATGATTACAGGTAAGACATGCAGATTCCATTAGATTGGTGTTGAATATTTAAATTGAGAAACTGACCGCAGCGGTCCTGCTGTTATATTAATGCATAGTAGGAGGTTCCTCATCAATCAGAGTGAAGCATGACAAAGATCCACAGTCTCACCTTGGCAGGTTTTAGGCGTGCACCAAAGCTAACAAACATGTACAGACCTCTGATGCTGCTTAAGCACACTTTTGAACACGGGCCCCAGTAAGACACCTGCATTGCATACCAGGGTCACAGGAAGTCTCTTTAAGGCATCAGGTAATGACTGCTTACTCTAATACTGAACCAACCCCAGGTAAGTCTCAGATCCTACGGTCATCTGTTCTATCCTGTCAAGGTTCAGCCCTTACCAGTTCGCAACTTTGGACAAGCGGGCCGCAGGATGCCTCATGACCCCAGTCGAATGAAATCTTGCTCTGAGCGACGTATTGCAGAAACTTCTTCCAAATGCTATTCTGTATTATGTAATTGAGCATATTCTTAGATTTAGAACTTCCAATTCTCAATCATCTGGCACTCTTGCCTCAGAGCGGCAGGACTAGAAATTCTATAGATGTTTGGTACAGCTTGCACACCTGGTTCCACACTCTTGCCTGTATATCATATGCAGGCATGTCCACTATGACTTCTGCAGGTGCGCACCCTCCCCATTGTAAATCCTTTTTCCAAGTCTATATGACTGGGTAGAATACCTTCTTTAGGATCTTCTCAGGATCCCAACTCAGTTTTTTCTCTACATTTTCTTGTAGTTTGTCTCTGTTCCTGCTTTTCTTCAGCGAGTGTGGTTTGCTTTGCACCTGTGTTTAAAGTGATGTGCATCTTGCCACTTGGTGGTTGCTGCAGTTATCTCACATAACCACTATCTCTACTGGTTAAGGAACATAGATATGATTCATACCATTGCTGTGTGTGCTGCCAACAGTCCGTTGTCCTGTCTGGCCTGCTTGGAGGGCAAAGGTGGATAGATCTCAAATGAGACATTGGACTTCATCAGTCTGAGAAAAAACAAAAAGGTGACTATGTGGGCTCAGAAACGGAGCACACCACTGACCTTCCTTTCTGCCAACCAGGGCCCCTTACCACACCCCGTGGACATCCCACTCCCATGAGAAGGTCACACTTACTGGCCCAACAAAAGTGGTATTTGTAACTCTGAGGTTGGTGAAAGTATCATTACCTTAAGAGTTTCAACCAACCAGATAAATCTTAATCACAACAGGTGAAGTCTTTTCTGTCTTTCTAAACCAAAGCCTCATGTTTTCCAAACCTTCAAAAGCTGCTTCAGACTCCATGCCCATTCACACAGAGATGTTACACAAGAAGACTAAATGTGCCACCAAAAGCCCACCAGAGGTTACAAAGTCTATCAGCTTCACCAGGGCCACACCGTCCTCCCTGGCATCATCTCAGGAGAAACACTCCACTCAAATGGGACCCAGGGGGTGTAGGAGGAAGGAGCTTCTCCTCCATTATCACAGCTGATGGCAAATTGTTACCATCACATGGGTCCTGCGGGTGTTTGAGAGGCTCCACCTCCCTTTAGCAAAAGCTGAGCTGGCCCATCATATGATAGTGGCAGGGATATTACTTCCACTTCTTTGTTCTGAGCGTGAAGTATGGTTGGCTCTGTTACATCTGGATCTTTAAGATTTCAACCATTAATTATCCATGTTGAAGCTGAAGATGCTTACTTTGGCGATGTAATCAAAGAATCAGAGTACCTGATAAGGACTCAATCATACAATTTTAAAAGGTGACAATAAACCATTAAACCCAGGGAATAAGCAACACACAAAATAGTAGTAAAAAGAACCCTCACTCACCACCTAGTGGGGACATGCTTCATCATGGGGTTCTCACTGGAAGGACCGAATGTCCTCCCAGTGTGCTACTACGCCTGTTTACAGCGGAGCTGGTTTATTTGTGTGTTGAGGCAGTGACAACCCAAAAAGTGTTAATTATGTGCAAGGATAAAAATGCCAAGTTGTGACTATCAACTATTTTATTAAGAGTCCAACTCGCATTGATTAAAAAAGGTGAAAAACAGGACTTTCAAGAAGGTTTTTTTTTATTGAAAACCTCTAGTCCTGTTAGAAGTCGGTCAACGTGTTTCTGCTTAGGAGCCAAAAAATCGCTCAGCATTCGTCAGGACCTTTCAGTAAGTCTTCCGGCGGTATGCACACACTAAGGCGCACCCGACCGTGAATATATAAATGTGAAAAAAGAATTTAAAAACAGTCTATAATTACTCACGGCTTTACCCGTGGGGGCACACTCAGTATTTACTGGGGCCCATTTTATCAATCGTGTACTTTTGGCATATCATGGGCAAACACGGCAGGGGTTTGCTTCACGCTGTGCAACTTTCAAGCCGGCGGCTCCCCGTGGAAAACATATCTGGATTCACTTCCTTTGCCCGAATACGTATTTTTCACATTTATATCTTCACGGTCGGGTGCGCCTTAGTGTGTGCATACCGCCGGAAGACTTACTGAAAGGTCCTGACGAATGCTGAGCGATTTTTTGGCTCCTAAGTAGAAACATGTTGACCGACTTCTAACAGGACTAGAGGTTTTCAATAAAAAAACCTTCTTGAAAGTCCTGTTTTTCACCTTTTTTAATCAATGCGAGTTGGACTATTAATAAATTAGTTGATAGTCACAACTTGGCATTTTTTATCCTTGCACATAATTAACACTTTTTTGTTTGTCACTGCCTCAACACACAAATAAACCAGCTCTGCTGTAAACAGGCGTAGTAGCACACTGGGAGGACATTCGGTCCTTCCAGTGAGAACCCCATGATGAAGCATGTCACCACTAGGTGGTGAGTGAGGGTTCTTTGTACTACTATTTTGTGTGTTGCTTATTCACTGGGTTTAATGGTTTATTGTCACCTTTTAAAATTGTATGATTGAGTCCTTATCAGCTACTCTGATTCTTTGATTACATCGCTCTTTTGTTGTTATTTAAATACTAATTCTTGGGGTAGAAGAGTGTTTGTAACATAGCCTGACTCTCTTATTGTGATTAAGTAGATGCTTACTTTGGCTCAGGTCATTCTAGCAGGGCAGAACTATGTTTGTCTGTTCTCTTTAGACAGTATAGATGCTTACGGTTAGAACATCGGGTTACTGGTTGACTGAGGTATGAGCCCTGGTCAAGCAGCAGCCACAATCCTAGTCCGGGTAAGAGGTAGGCAAATCCTAAATAACCTGTGCTAACCCTCTGGTAATTTGACACAGACCAGTCAGACTTAATTTATAAGCTGTGTGTAAAGTATTTGTGCATCACTTCAAACAGTGAAAACACCACACACAAAGATCCCACACTAAGTTAGACAAAAAGGTCTGAATTTCATAAATAAAACAAGACCAAAATGAAAAAAATCCAATTAGCAGAACCAGGGATATTGATTTTTAAAATTCATAGTGAAAAATAGCAAAAAACACAAATTGCGATTGGGGATATCTGGTTGTGCCTGATAGGGACAAAGTCACAAGTTCAGGCCGCACTGAAGAAAGTACCTTAAATTCTTTTTTTGGGGGGTATGGGGGGGGCAGGGTAGATACTGAACAAAGTACATTAAAAAAAAATCAGTGCATTGTGTGGATCCGTGTTGACAATGTGTTGTGCAGCTGAGGCAATGCACCTGTTCTGAGATGCAGTGAGGCTGCAGTGCGAGGTCCTGATGCATCGACGTAGAGAATCCTGTTGATGAGGCTTGTGATGCGAACTCTGGTGTCAAGGATGCTTTTGCTATGGGTCCAATGCATGCAGCAGCAGTGATGCGTTGGTACTGCTCAGCGATGCGTCACTGCAAAGAAGATGCGTTGGTTCCGCAGGCAAGCACCTTAGGCCCACTTTTAACGGTCCAGGACTGAGGCGACACCACTTGGTCGATAGACTCACCGTTGACAGAGTCTAGGTTCAGGGGTTGGAAGCATTTTATGTCTCTGAGGTTTCAGATTAGCAGGCCAGCCATCTAGCCTTTGAAGTCACTCTGGGTTCTGAGGTCTAGTAATTCAGGTCCAGTCCTTTTCCCCCCAGGCAAAAGGGAAGAAGGCAGCAGATCAGCACAACAAAGCAGGAGTCCAGCAAAGTGGTAGCCCTTTAGCAGCACAGCAGTCCTCCTTCCTGGCAGAGTATCCACAGGTCCAGAAGTATACTGAGATGGTGGTGTCGGAGGTCTAGTACTTATATTCAGTTGTGCCTTTGAAGTGGAGGAAACTTCAGAGACATTCCTTTGAAGTGCACAGCTGTCCTCCCTTCCTAGCTTGGTACTAGATTTGCTATGGGGGTGTACAGTCCTTTGTGTGTGGACAGGGCACAGCAGCGGCGGCCGATGCAGGTAAGCGCAGTGGGGTGGGCAGGAGCGGGGTGGGATGGGGGGAAATCGACAGACGATGGATTAAATAAATAAAACCTATTCCGTCATCTGTCGCCTCCCCCCCACACACCACCCATGCTCACCCCACTTCTCTGCCCCCTGCGCTTACCTCCACTGGCCTCGACTGGGTCACAACCTATTCAAGTTTAAGTAAGTGAGGCTGTGCCCAACTCCTCCCTCCCATCCTGCCAAAGATGGCCCATTGAGACACACCTAAGCTCCCATTGGGTGTGGCTGTCTAGGAGGAATACACAAAGCCCAACTACCACCTACATTCAGTCACGTGATCAGAGATAGGCGATAGGTACCAAATGGGTAAATCAAGAAAATGTAATCTTTCTAAAAGTGGCATTTTCAGAATTGTAACTTAAAATCCGTCTTCTCCATAAATTTGGATTTTGAATCAGGATTATAGAGACACCAAACTTGAACCAGGTAAATCTTCCCATTTGGAAATTACACTTATAAAATGTAATAGGGTGATCCCAATGTTATCCTACGGGAAATATAGGCCGTGCAGCAGTGAAATACAAATTTTAGTTTTTCACTACCAGGACATGTAAAAACTTGGGCCTCGCTCTCAGGGTAAACAAGGTATGCCTGGCAAAACACACAAGATGATGGACGGAATGTTGCACAATGGCAAAACATTCACCCCCAGTCACAGATCTGGGTTTAATCCATCGTTATTTTGCTCACCAAGCCAACCCAGTTCAGACATGGCCATATGCAAATCAGTCTTGACCCTGTGCCTCATGGGAACAGTCCAGCCCGAACTGCCAAGCCATGTCTTCCCTGGACCGGAATCAAACATCCTATGACCGGTTTCTGGCTATCAGCCGTCATCAGCCAGGATAGCTTAACTCCAGTGGCCTAGTGAGCACGGGACCCACGTCTGGGCATACCCAGCATAGGTCTTAGAACATTTTTCCTATGCTCGACCCTTAGTAACGTGGCTGCGAGCAGACAGGCTTAACTTCAAAGACAGGCATGTAAAGCATTTAAAAACACAATTTCAGTAAATAATTAATACACAACACAAAATAAAAACCCAACACCAATTTATAAAAATAGGTAATATTTTAATCTTTTGAATGACACCAAAACGAAAACAATCCACTGTAGGGGACCAGAGATTTGAATTTTTAAAGATGAATCCCTTTCTAGTGCTTAGAAACCAACAGAGCCCCTTTTATTCATTTTGTTTTCTCCGAAAGGGACACCTTTAGAAATTGTTCTGGAGAATCTCACCAAATGTGCCGCCTTCCCCAGCAGGCGGGGTCCAGTCAGAACTCCTTCCTGAAGTTCTGCTTGCGGGTCCCAAAGTATCCAACACACAATCCAAGGTTCTGGAATCTCCAAGAGGGTCCATGAGAGTGTGAAACTTCAATTCCGCAATCCACTTGAACAAAACCCTTACAAATCCACTGGTACTCCAGGCTGGGAATTCTTTGTGGGGATGTCCAAGTGAGCTCTGTTAACCTGTAGCTTGCAGGGAGTCCACCCTTTAGTCCTTTTGCAGCAAGGTAATCCACAGGGCTGCAATTTCAGTTGGTGCAGCCTTCAGAGGTCAGGCCTTAGAAATCTTTGCACAGCAAAACTTCTCAGCAGGGCACTTCTTGCTTCAGTAAGTTTCAAACAGCAGATCTGGAGGGCTCTGCCCCTCTCACATACTTATTCAAAATGTTCTGGTCAGGCAGCAGTTCACTCCTGACCAATGAGAGCAGGGTAACTCCTCAAGGCGATGACCAAATCCTGTAGAATGTGGCATTATTTTGTCCCAGAGTGCATCAAATCTTCCAAATCCATAATGGCTTATTTTTCAGCAGAGAGTCAAGACCTGACTAAGCACACCCCCATGGATGGCTTATTTCCATAGACTCTCCCACTACCATATGCACATACTTTTTTTAAGCCTAGCCCTGACTCTAGGTCAAAAGTGTAAAAGTGTAAGTGACACCTAGGCCTCCCCTCTGCCTTTGAAGAGCATGGTTTACGATTCCACCCCCTGGCCTGGCATTCCTATGGACCAGCACACTGCCCTCCTAGCAGAGCTCGTAACCCCAGGGGCTCTTTATCACCTCTTCAAAGCAGCCTGGCTAATCCATTTAACTCTGACTAATCAGGGCAGACCACTGGGAGGCTGAATTTGGACTTACAAACAAGAAAGTCTTATAACTTCTTGTATCTACACTTTAGGAGAAATTCAACAATATGATATTGTTGGATTTACTACTACCATTCTAGAAAGTCTTTGAATGGTCAGTCTAGTACTCTCCTATCAATAGTTATTAATCAATAACTTCCTACAATGTTAACCTATGTAACAAGGGATTTGCAATGGGAAAAATGACTTGGGCCATTTTTCCAGCACCAGGACTTACAAAACATATTTTATAAGTACTTGCCTTATATCTACAAGAACCCCACCCCAAGTGCAACTAGGGGAGACTTTAGGGGTTCTGAATCTGTGGAAACATTGCAAATTCTCCTTTTACTGTGCTCCTAGCATCAAAGTGTCTATTTTGAGCAGCACTTTACTACAATGTGGGGAGTGAAATGTGAAATGTCACTATATCCAGGCATCGAACAACTCATTTTTTAAGGGTGTACCTTATAGATAACTGACCCCTTACCCCTGGGATACCTAGGGGAGAATTCCAACAAAACAACCCCCAAAGAGGAGTAAGGGTCAAAGGGAATGTTTAGAGACCTACCCAGATATAATCCCCAAATCCGAATATATTCAACTCAAAGAATAGCTGGTGGTCTAATAAGATAAAACACTACAGAGACTTAAAATGAACAGTCAAATCAAATCATTCGTCACACTTAAGGACCAAAGTCGCTACAAGTATTGACACGAAAGTGACTCTATGACAGAAGAAGACCCTGAGGAGGGGAGAAAACAGCAAGGATTTTCATCAACTGCCCTTCGTGGCCAGTGTCATCATTTGGAACTCCCGGAGTGCCCCTGTCACCTCAGTTCCTCTGGCAACAAACCAACAACTCGTGGGCTGGGCACAAGGAGAGACCAGTGAAGTAAACAATTGAGCAAATCAATTGATGGGTGCAGTGCAAGAAATGAACAATAAGTGACAGCCTCAGTAATCTTCCTGAGGTACCGACGGAGAGGGCGGTGCTTCCCTAAACCTGAGTCTGAGCCAGGTGAGGTGAGGCTTGATACCTCAGACGGGGTAGGTTTGAATAACCATCTGTCCTGTGTAGAGGTATTGTACAAGCTCACAACTAAATTGAATTGTGATAACTTTATGCTCTTCTTTTTTATGCACTTTTTGGACCCTTGTTGGTCAAATCTAATTGTATGCAGTAGCTTATACTTAGAGGTCCTGAAGAAAGCCGGGGTACTATGACCCAGGACGGCTGAAACTAGTAGACCACAACATCCGGCAGATTTGTTTATTGCCGAGTTGCTATTTTTAATCAAGTTCACCGGCAATCACTAATAACGTTTTTTGTTTTCTGTTGATACTTTTTTAACATCACTTTCCCTTATTGTTCATTTCTTGGACTGCACCCATCAATTGATTAGCTCAATTGTTTACTTCACTGGTCTCTCCTTGTGCCCAGCCCACGAGTTGTTGGTTTGTTGCCAGAGGAACTGAGGTGACAGGGGCACTCCGGGAGTTCCAAATGATGACACTGGCCACGAAGGGCAGTTGATGGAAATCCTTGCTGTTTTCTCCCCTCCTCAGGGTCTTCTTCTGTCATAGAGTCACTTTCGTGTCAATACTTGTAGCGACTTTGGTCCTTAAGTGTGACGAATGATTTGATTTGACTGTTCATTTTAAGTCTCTGTAGTGTTTTATCTTATTAGACCACCAGCTATTCTTTGTGTTGAATACCCAGGGGAGACCCTGGAGCTCCCTAATATGCTAAAGGGTTTCTATTTTTAAGTGCCCCTACCACCAAAGTCGAGTTTGAACACAATTTCCTTTTTAAAATCAGTCCTGGCACCCAGCGCTGTTTTTTTTAAACAATTTTTATTTGTCAAGTGACACATATACTGCAGGGCCCTGTACCCCAAGGACATCCCCCGGGGGCTGTTTTTAAACTGACCTCAGGCTTCAGCAGTGCACACATGCAAGTGCAGAAAAAGCTGCTGGCCTCTAAACTGCCATGCCCCCGGGTACTGGGGACTTCTAGGTAGTTTCAACCCTCTGCCCTATTATTTACAAGTAGCTTATGGGGTAGGTTATGCCAATTACAGAGGGTACCCCACCATACCATAGTGTACCCTAGTGTATGTTAGGTGTTTTAACTGTATTTTTAATGTCTCTTTCAACTTAGCACTGGCCCTGGGCCTGGTTAGGCAGAGCCCAGGGTCAGTCAAAACCAGTTACCACCAGTATCAGTCACCAAAAAGTTGGGGGGGGCCCAGGGCACTGGATGACTTTGCAACACTCGGGCATCAGACTGAATCTGGAAACTTTGCAGCAGTACCTCTGAGAGCTGGTAGTGGCACTGTGCTGCTTACAGTGTCCCTGATCCGCTCTGTAAATGATGTTTCGGAGCCTATATAAGTGCCACTCCCATGCTGCTGACGCCAGTTCCTTTCTTTCTGCACCACCAGATGTGAATCTGGAGCTTCTTCACATCCCTTTGAGACCTTACTTCGCTCAAAATTATTTTTCAGTATGCAGCGACTTGGCACTTCCCAAAACGACAGGTTTTTCTCCCTGTAACGACTGCTGCAAAAAAATATCTGTGACAAAACAAATAATCCCAGAGCAGTCCAGTAAATTGGTTAAATTGGATACATTTTCTATCGACTTCCTCAGTGTGGACAAATGTGGAATACTCTCCCTTTGTTATTTGGTACATACCTTAGTGGTGAATGAAATTTGAACACTTTAATTTATGACTGTGGGTGTGTTTTTTGGTTTCAAGATGTGATACCTTAATTTTTGAGAATAGGAACTGCCCTGAGAAAGTGGATTAGAAAATGTATACTATGACAAAACACATGCTGTCGGCTAGAGCTGTGATCAATTTGTGGACTGCGTACATGATCCTACATATCCTGTGTATAAATCAAAAGAAAATCTAACAGTTCTTTGTACTTTTGACTCTGGGATTATTTGTTATGTTTGGACTTTATACAGTTGAGGTGTTTTGTGGTGGAAATACCCTCCCTGAGCTCATGTTTATTTGAGCAATATTGTTTGATATTGGTCTTTAATTTTGAATAATTCATTAGTACTTGGTTGGGGGCGCTGTATACTGCCCAGACACCTTTAAATTTTTTTTAGTATATGTCTGTGACAGATCCTCATCATATTTGTCTGCGGTGCCTGGGGTTGAGCCATGACCCTAAGGTCTGCAGTGACTGTACGTCGATGAACCTGAAGACCAAAGTAGACTGTGAAGCAATACATCGCCAAGCTCCTCAAGACTCTGCAACCAAGTCGAACGTTCGGGCCTGGTCCGTTCATTATCTAGAAGGCACAGGAGTCGTTCCAGAAGTCGGTCATCTTTTCAATAAAAATTGTTGGGAAAGTCTAACAAAAATGCAAGAAATCCTTCCCCGCCACTCACACTCCCCTGAGAAGGCATGGTGGCAGCAGCATAATTCTCAATCTCCCTGACAAATTCATTCAACTTCTGCAAATTATTTTGGCACAACCTGAGTTTCCAGGGCCACCTGGCAATCCTAAACTGATCGTAGAGTTCTGCGAGACCATGCTCAGACACTTTGGATCCTTGCTGACTTCCTCTGGTGTGCCTGTGAGCCCCACAGAGCCTAGAGATTCTACACCTAGATTCTTGTCGGTGAGTTCACCTTCCACGCCATCTGAACCCTCTGAGCCTACAATGGTGCAGCCTTTGGCTCCAGTCACGACTCAGAGTTGTACCGGTTTGGACTCGACCGAAGCCATGTTCAGCCACTGTACAGGCCCACTTCCTCCACTTAATCTGCAGCCATAAAGACGAACGCATACTCTGCATTCTCTTTCCTGTATGGATTTGGACAATAACTGTTGTGTGGGTGATGATATTAGCCAGCCATCTCATGAGGAGAATTGGTATGATGACCTGCAAGAGGCTAGTGGCCTTGATACCTCCTCTGAGTCAAGGCTCATCTCACCCCCTAGTCTGCCACTGAGGAGAGTGCTTCTTACGGTATTGTGATGTACAGGGAGGTCAAAGTCCTTGATCTCTGGCTTCCCACATTGGAGGTCAAGACCAATGTTTTTCTGGAAGTCCTTCAGCCAGGGCAATCATCCACTGAGCCTCTCTTATCTTTTAAACAGGCCTTCAGGGATACCTTGTTGGGGGCATGAACCAAACCTTGCCTTGGCCCCCGGTCAGACGCCAAATTCTATGTTGTGGGTCATAGTAGACATAAAGACTACAGTGGCCCCCTTTCTTTCTCTTAAAAACTTTCATTGTTATGATTCCTGTACGATTAGGAATTATAGTAATGTTTATCTTTTGACCCAGTATTCAGTCCCGGGACTAGTATTTCTATTTCTACAAATACAATCCATTTATATGGAAAGGTATATTGGCATTGTGACATTTCTCCTTAGTGAAATTTTGTCGACCTGATTTAGTCAAGCTGGCTTTCTTCAATCTGGAAATTCGTCACAACGACAGAATATTATCTCAAGTAAGACTAATGATGGCCTTTGTCCCAAAGTTGCTGTATTCCATCATACATTCTCCATTCTCAGTTGTACCATTGGAAAAAACCTGGATCAGACCCTTTTATCCTCTTTGACCTGTGAATAAGCAGTATTATATATTGGGTTCCACTACATCTGCTTCTCCCGAAAAGGATAGGGGGAAGATGGATTTAAAAGAGAAAAAAGATGAACATAATATCAACTTCGATGACAGTGATCGTTTTTTCAGCTATTTTGTGCAGATAAGCAGAGCCCTATGGAATGATAAAGAGATTTTTAAAACTTCTCCATCGAGAAAACGTTCTTGAGATAATAAGAAGGAAATGTTATCCTCTAACCAATTTATCAGTGTCGCAAAATATTCAGCGTACCTGTGAGCTCAAGAGTATTCCATAGACTCTCAATGAGATGCACCTCCTCACTCGGCTGATATCTTTGAACACTGAGGCACAACAAAGAAAAAGCCAATCTTCATTTCTCCATTTTTCCACCTTTCAGATAAACATGGAGAAACAGTTTGAACCCTGACATTTTACATTGAGTTGTTCCAAAGTCAATCAATCAATCAATCAGGGATTTGTTAATGCGCGACTACTCACCCGTAAGGGTCTCAAGGCGCTAGGGATGGGGGGGCGGTACAGGTTCCATTCCAACAAGGAGGGGGTCTGTCGAAGAGCCAGGTTTTGAGGTTTCTTGCGAAGATGAGGAGCGATGTTGTCTGTCTGAGGTGGAGCGGAAGGGCGTTCCATGCTTTATCCGCGAGGAACGAGAAGGAGCGGCCTCCCGATCTGGTCTTTCTGGTGCGGGGGACCACGGCGTAGGAGAGCTGGGCTGATCGTAGGGTCCTTTGGGGTGTGTGGAATTTGAGTCGGCTGTTCAGGTATGCTGGTCCGGTGCCGTGGAGGGCCTTGTGTGCGTGGGTGAGCATCTTAAAGGTGATTCTCGCCTCGATGGGGAGCCAGTGGAGTGTGCGCAGGTGCTGGGAGATGTGGCAGTGTTTTGGCAGGTTGAGGACCAGTCTTGCGGCGGCGTTCTGGATGTTCTGTAGCTTGCGGATGAGGTTTTTGTTTATTCCGGCGTAGAGTGCGTTGCCGTAGTCGAGTCTGCTGGTGACCAGGGCGTGAGTGACTGTCTTTCGGTGTTCGTGGGGGATCCATTTGAAGGTCTTACGAAGGAGGCGGAGGGTGTGGAAGCAGGAAGATGAGACAGAGTTGATCTGGCGGTCCATTTTGAGCTCGGAGTCCAGGATGATTCCCAGGTTGCGTGCGTGGTCTGTGGGGGTTGGCGGGTTTCCCTGGGCGGTGGGCCACCAGGTGTCGCTCCAGGCGTCGGGGTTTTGGCCCATGATGAGTCATGAAGTGTTTTTGTATGTTTTCATGTGTTCTTGATATTCTTTCCAAATGTTGCGCTTCATCATAAGATGAGGCGATATTTTCATTACCCATTATGCATTTTTATTTGCACAAGCTTTGGAAATCATACTTTTTTCTGGTTGGTTGTAGATTTTCATTTTTTCTCCATTTATTTTTACTCAAGGGTGTTGGCAATTCAGTATTGAATTGCCTGGACCTTCCTCTTCCTTGTATCATAGCTGCTGGTTGCCTTTTTCTTTCCTTATACTTCTGAGCCTTATTTCCCCGGCTAAGGGGGACTAAGGCTTTTTCAGAACTGCGCTTGTTTCAGCTTGGTTTTTAGTTCTGTTTACATTGTATTTACTTGCATTTTCTTACCGTGGTTCCCTGGCCTCCTTTTACTTTTATGTACATTTCTTTATTTTGTCTCTTTTTATTTGTCAATGTTGTTTTAATTTGCCCTATTTCTGTCGACTTCCTTGCTCTTTGGGTAAGACCGGTCAACAGTGTCTGCTTCCCCCTCCTCCCTTCCCCTGAAGCTACGCCTTACCTCTTCCTAGGAGCTTAAAATGTGCCAGCAACGCAGATGCTTTGCGTGTGCACCAAAGGCATGCCATAGTCAAGCCCATCTGTGACCAGGGCAGGATTAGCACCTAACGCTCCAATGCTCCAGTTACAGGTAGCACTCGATTATTCCACTGACCGTTTAAGCTCTAACTTGGTCCCGCTGCCCACGAATGTAAGGCCACCTCCCCTACAACAGTGGAAGGCACCTTCAGCCTCTCCCACTTTTGTTTATCCTGCCTCCCCCACCCTACCCCTTCTTCCCCAAAAGAAGAACCTCCCACTTCCATGGCTAATCTTAATTGCCTTTACATTAATACCTGCTTTATTCCCTGGCAGCCAACATGCTTTTTCGAAGGGAGACCTGGCTTAATTCCACTACTTAACCCTAGATTGGCACTGCGATCCTGCCATGCTACATTACTAAGCATGACTGAAAGCACAAGCTGGATGTCGAGGCAACATTTATGTTTTGATCCTCCTTAACCTGCACCATCATCCCCAGAGATGCCAAAGATTGGACAGCATACCTCATCTTTAGAATTAGTGCCATCAACCATGCTACCATGGGTGGCATCCTCACCTATGCCTGGCCACACACCCCTAGCTCCAGAAAAAATGTAAACTCCACATTTGTGGAACTTATTTCTCTTCTTTCATATAAATAAAGAAAGGTGAAGTCATCAAAATTATGCTCTCCATTAAATCTGGCTCTCCCAATGATCCAGACTTCATTACCTCTTAACAGTTGGCTAAGAATCCATCAGCCCGTTCGCTATAGCGCTGGAGCCCCTGACGGTATGGGTCAGAGGTGACCCTTCTATTAGTGGTCTGAATTGGGCCCCGGATTGGTCGGATAGAATATCCCTATATGGCGACGATATTCTTTTAGATCTGGCCAAGCCACGATCTTCGCTCCAGGCGGTGCTCCATATTCTCACTCTTTTTCGGAAATACTCAGGCTGCACCATCGACTGGGACAAGTCATTGATCTACGTCGTCAGTGGAGACCCCCACAACTTCTTCCGGGCTGCACGGCTAGCATAGTCACAGAAGGCTTCCGTTACCTGGGTATCTATGCCACGAGAGACCCGGATGTCTTTCATAGGAAAAACCTTCTCCCTCCCCAGCATCGCCTCCGGGCTGCTGTACAACATTGGAGGACACTGCCCCTTACCTTGCTTGGTAGAGCCGCCCTCTTCAAAATGATGGCACTTCCCCGTTTTCTGTACGCCCTACAGAAAACACCCTACCCTGTCTCACCACAATATTTTCAAACAATTGATTCCGAGGTCTGCTCACTGTTCTGGAATGGCGGCATGCCCCGCTTCGCCCTGACAAAACTCTTGCACAGCTGGTATGACAGTGGTACTGCTCTTCCTGCAATCAAAATATATTATAGGGCCTCGCGGTTGGTGCTCCTCAGCCACTGGGCACATCGTCCCATTACAGACCCAGCGTATAGAATGGATAGGTTCAATATGGCAGCGGGCAATTATATGAGGGTGTTATATGGAGGGCCTAAGCAACTACCATTATTTACGTCCACATCCACCACAGTCGCAATCTGGCACGCGGCCACTGCCGCGCTGGGCTGGAAGGGTAAAATCTTGCGAGTTACTCCATTGCTGGAGTCCTGTCAATTGGATATGCTGTCGAGTCTACCTGGGTTTGATAAGTGAGATTTGATTGGTCTTTCCACAGTGGGGGACATGTGTGCAAAGGGAGCGGTGGTTCCATTTGATGAATTGCAGGTAAGGTACCAGTTGCATGAGGGGGAAACATTCCGTTATCTGCAAGCACATAGTCCATTAAACAAAGCCATCCCCAAGGGCTCGATTTACCCGTCTCTTCACCTCTGGAAGATAGGCTCCTTGACGACTACCTATCAGATAAAGCTATCTCCCTAACTTACCGTAAAATACTTAATAACTTACCAGAACCACTCGATAAACTTCGTCTGAAATGGGCGGACGATGTGGGGGAATGCCGGACGAAGATTGGAGGGAGGCCGTGGCATCTCCAAGGGAGGTGGCAATCCAATCCCGCTTTAAGCTTATACAACTAAAAATACTCCACGGGGCCTATTACACCGCCACTGCACTCGTTAAAATGGGCTTGACAACCTCTCCACTTTGCCCCCGGGATTGTGGCTCCTTGGGTACCTTTCTGCATCAGTGATGGGACTGTCCAGTTCTCCAACATTATTGAAATGAGATTCTGTCCACCATGTCCTGAATATGTCGGAAACCAATAGATCCTTCCCCTAGACTTTGTATTTTAAATATCTGTGATGCAACCGCACCAAACAATTATGGGTCTCACTAGGCAGTATTACTGCAAAACGTAACATTGCCAGAACATGGAAGGGGGGAATCGTACCCCGACGCGCAGATTGGGTGGAGGACATGGACTGGTGTATGCTGGCTGAGAGGGTGATAAACGAGAGTAGAGACTGCCCAGGCAAATGGTCTACTATTTACTCCCTTTGCGGATGATGCCCCATATAATGTGGACAAGGAGTCACCTTAAGGATTTGATGTCACTGCGTGCCCCTATCATCCACTTTATTGTCTATTTCATTTTCATTAGTTGTATATGGTATATGTCCGTTTCACTTGATGTGCTAATCTTGACGATTGCTCTTTTTCAGGTTGTTGTTTTTACTGTATTGTTATTTAGGGTTTCCTTAATAAAAAAGATTTATAAAAAAAAAGAATCCATCAGCCCGCCCTCACTACTCTCTTCAATCTTTCTCCAGAATTTTCTTTCTACCCCACCTACTGGAAACATGCCACGGTACTTCCCCTCCTGAAAAAAGTATCGGGGGCTGACCTTAAAGTTTTAACCAACTTCAGACCTATTTTTCAACTTCATTATCCTGCCAAAATGATTGGGAAATTGGTCAACTCACAACTCTCCATCAACTTTGAATTCCACCACCTTCTTAACCCCTCTTAGTTGAATTTTTGGTCTGTGCACAATACGGAAACTAATGCTGCCACCCTGGTCCTGCTCTGTGTTTCAACAGCATTCAGTGCAGTTTATCATGTCACTTAAGTGCATCCTGAAGTCAGGCATATTCTTGAAGGCCCTCTAGTGGTTTCAATCCTTTCTGTCTCACAGATTGCAATCCATTTTTCTTACTCATTTCCACTCTGAATTCCTTTATATTTCATGTGGTCTGCCGCAAGGTCCTTCCCTCAATCCTTCTCAATTCAATGTTTAGCTGGTCCCCCTAGTAGCACTTATAAGATCTTTCAGCTTCAATGTTATCTCTTTTACTGACTACACAGTGCTGATCGTTTCATTGTCAGAAGACATCCACAAAACATAGGCCAGTTTCAACCAATGCATAACTACTGTTGCTAAGTGTATGAGCAGCAACTGCTTAAAACCTAAATGCGACAAACCTGAGGGAGTCCAGTTTGGGAAAAGCATGACCCACTGGTCCGAAGTCTGGTGACCCAAAGATTCGGGCCCTACCCATAGCCGGTTCATTCTGCTAGAAACCTGAGGATCATCGGAGACAGCCAGCTCTCTATGGCTGACCAGAAAACAGATGTGTCTGCCACCAGAAACATTTTCACCTAGCTCCCCATGGACACTCAAAAAGCCGTCACTCAAACCTCATACATAACTATTAGGTTAGGCTGTGGTAATGCTCTCTTTGTAGGCATCTCGTCTCACCTTCCCAGAAGGCTGCAGGTGATTCAGAATGTAGCCACTAGTTCTGAACCTCCCTTATAGAACTCCATACATCCTTCGTACTAGAATCGGAGGCCGATCTTGCCACTACCTGGCCCCTAATTCCTGGAGCAAACACCCCTTGAGTTCGCTACTAGACGTTAGAATGAAATTCAAAACATGGCTGTTTTGACCCCCTGTCTCACGGTTCTTTTCTCCAGACAATTCATCTTCAGATCCAGTGCCATACCCTTGTTTGGTGATATGTGCGCCCATACTGATGCGTCGAACCTAACATGTTTCCCATCACCAGGTTGCGGTGCAGTATCAAACAGTTAGCCACATTTGTGGCTGACTCAAGGACATACAGACATTGATAACTATTTTGTGTTAGTTAGGTATGCATGGCAAAATTGTGGTAAAGCAGCAGTCTGAAAAGGTGTCTATCAGTGCAGTGCTCTAGAAAGTATTACAGACATGGTGTTAAAAGCATACATACAGGTCTTAGTGGGGTTCACGATTCCAGTGTCTGAGCGGATTATAGACAAGTTGACCATGCAGTCCCTTCCAGTGTCAATTAAGGGAGGCATGAATATACACCTAGCTATGACTCAGAAAAAAGCTCTGGTTTTAAATAAAGAAGGTGGTATACAAAGGCTTGGAAAGTTAAGGTGTAATGTAGGGGGAGGAGAATGTAAAAGGAGGCAACCAAGGAGTGGGGAGAGATGGGAAGAGGTCCACTGCATTGGAATAAGGGGATGAAAGCATCAGATGACTTGGGAAGCGTCGGTGATGGGAGAAAGTAGTTAAAGGAATGAGATGGCCTGGGAAATGGACGAGGTACCCATAGCTCTTGAACTGATCACTTAATTTTGTAAATGGAAGCCTGCCACTGTTGTAACGCTTAATCGCCAGATGAGGAAGCTTTAGGGGCCTTGTCCTCCAGAATTTTTGTTATTGTCTCTTTTCTGCACTGTATCAGTCTGTTATGTCTCATTTGGTCTATCTGAGGTCTCAAGCGGGTCTAGTTAGCGCTATATAAAACTCTTTTTTTTAAATTCCATGATCTGCTGCCTGATATTGGTCTCTGCACCTTTGTCCTCTGTGTCCCTGTTGTCAGTTTTTGGTTACTCGGTGGTGTCCCCTTTTTTCTGCCCCGCCTCTCCAGCTGATGTGGCCCTTTGTCAGCTCATCTTCAAATGGTGTGGTCTTCAGACTTTACGCAGACTTCGAGCTTAAATGTTTTCTATTATGCAGGTTCTCGTGCAACTGGTCAGCTTTAGGCTGTTCCAGCTCAGAATTTAGCTTTTTCCCTTCTCCATGTTTATTGCCTCCAGTGTGGCACTTAGAATCTCAAAACAATCACATTTTGTGGTCAGTCTAGAAACATCTTAATAATTTTTTTCTTCAAAATTTGTAGCAGTTTATCACCACCTGCCTTCCACTTATGTTAGTTTCTGTATTCCTCGAATAATAGCAACACCCCCATTAGTCTGCCTCACTATGATGAATTTCATGGTCATTCAGTAAACATAATATATCGGTCGGTCTCTGCGTGCCATGTGTTAGTACACTGACAAACCTTCCCTGTTCACCTCTGCAGGACGGGTTGCATCAGGGTCATGTGAACCCCCCTGCTCGTTGTGCGTAGGCTCAGACCCTGAGTTGAGTTCAAGCGATTGTTGGGGGGTGGGTGTACTTGCTGGTTCACATCATGGTAGAAGGTTGGGTATTGGCTTTTAATCGTCAAATCATCCAGGCAGCCACGTTAAGCGGTTCCAACAGGAGGTGATTCTGTGCATCCGCTCATACAAGGAAGTTATGTCCGTCACTTCCTGCGGTCGAGGCCACATATTGCTAAAGATTCCCCCTTCACTAGCGTATAGCCACTATGTTGCCATATTCCCAGCGAGAGCTCTCAGCGGACATGTGTTCCATGTCAGGCGCTTTGCCTACCCCTTTTCTAGATTTTCTAGTGACTTGCCCATGAAGGAGAAGGGCATAAAAGATAGCACTCATGTAGAAATTACTTAACTGATTAAATCTGAGTATGCTCAAAATATATTTACACATTAGGAATAAATGCCAAGTTGCAAAGCTTCAAGGAAGTCTGCAGACCATGGCCGCATTTAAGGTCATGGCCTTCAAATCAAGATGCCCCGTACGAATGTCATAAGCAACTTTTTTTTGTTCATCCAAACCGTATTTCCTTTGTTGATGCAAAGTTGTGAAAATGTGATACTTGTCAAGCGCAGAAGTAGACCATGACGGTGAGCTTTGAAATCGGCTAAAATTAAAAGAATGCAGTTGGATAGAAAACAGAAGTGTATTTCTTGCAAAGAAAGTAAAAGCTATGGTAGTAATGGTGACATTGAACAGCCCCCTTTGTGAATTAATGTCCTCACTGTCCAAGTAGACTGGACATATGGATGCAATTGACATTATCCACCTGGTGTTACAGTATTTGTAATTGTGTGGAAAGATAGCTAGAGAATCATAAACATTTTCTTAGATTTCATCCTGCATTTTTTTCTGGCTCTGCATTAATAGAATAAGCCTCTGGCAGCAGTCTCCCCTTAATTCTGTAGTAAACTGAACTGCGGTGCCATCAGTCGAGCTTTAGTATGCACTTGTTGTGTGCCAGGGATTGTGTGAAATTGAAAAAGGAATGGTTCTGTCTCCTGAGCCTTCAGAACTAAAATACTGTACATTCTTTTTTTTAATTTATATTTTATTGATCTTTTGCGATATGTAAAAAATTGCAGTCAACATGACTTATAATTATAGTACACGATAAGGGGTAAGCATCTCTCAATACATGGTAAAATGGTAGCATTTGCCGCTGGTACGTTAATAAAAACTGTACGTCATTTGTAGCACATTGCAGAGCTTTACAGTGAAATACACATGTTCTCGTTACACACCCATTAATCACTGACATCAGAGATCGATTCTTCCCGTGGGGGTTCGCATATGTTGCCTCTAAATGCATTCCATTTACCCCACATCCTCGACCACTTTTTGGGGCACCCTTTATGCATGTAAACTGCTTTTTCTGCCACCATTGCACTGTCCATATCACAGCTCCATTGTCGGTATGTGGGAATCAGCCCCGTACCCCAGTGTTGGGCTATGTTATGTTTCCCAATTATCCTGCCTAGCGCAGCCCAGTCCTGCATCCTCAAGTTCAGATCTGTAGGCTCCCAAATATTGAGGAGACATTTTTTTGGTTGTGGCGGGACAGCGGCTCCACCTACTCGTGTGATAGAGCTCATGACCTTTGCCCAGTAGGGTGCGAGCTGTGGGTATTCCCATAAAATGTGATGAAACGTACCAGGCAAGCCACATTGCTGCATGCATAGGGGTGTGGGTGTTCGACCTAGTCGGTGCATTGTGATAAGTGTGTAATATATGCGATGTAGGACTTTTAGCTGTACTAGTTTGAGTTTGAAGGAGAAAGCAAATTGTTTCAAAGACGCGAGTGCTTCCTGCCAGTCTGTTTCATCCAGCTCTCCAACGTCTGCTTGCCATTGTTCCCGCAGGGTCGCTGTGGGGTCTGATTGATTGTTCATTATTTTGCGATAGGTTTCGGAGATGGTCTTCTTGCACATGTAATCGGTAATGAGTCTGTCCTCCAACGGTGAGGCCTCCGGTAGCTGTGTTCCTTGTGCGATAGTTCCCATTAGTGCGTGCCAGATCTCCCATTTTGGAGATACCGATGAGCTCCCACTGTTTGAATCCCTTGGTGTTGTGTAGTTTACCTAGCCGTCGGGTTTCCCAGAGTGTCGTAGCCTTTGTTAGTGTTCCTTCCCACCCCAGTGATCGCTGCGTGATGTGCCATATTTGAACAGTGTGTGCTATCTGAAAGAGACACGTTAGTGATAGATTCCTTACCTTAGAATATCCCCAGGTGTCAGCCTGGATCCGGAAATTTTTGCGTAGCAATACCCCTGCGCGTCGGTAGGCGTCGTCTGCGGCTCCGCGTCCGTCGTCGGCGTCGTTAGCGCCGGAATGACGTCGTCGGAGTACTTAGACGCCGCCCATGCGCGCTGACGTCAGTTCTTCTTTTTTCCGCGCCAGCTAGCGCAGATCCGGAGAAGCTCTACCCCTAGTCATTTTTTGACTAAACTTTTTGATCTTTTTCGATCCTTTCTTTCTTGAGTCCTCGACTCTATCGGTGCCGGTAGGGATGCCCGGGTTCAAGCCCTGTTCGAAGTGCGACCGACTGATGACGGTTACGGACCCCCATCGCCGGTGCCTGAAGTGCTTAGGCCTCGACCACGACGACTGCACCTGCTCCGACTGCCGGACCCTGACGTCGAAGGCTAGGCGGGAGCGGTCCCGCAAGCGACTCGAGCTCCGGCAGTCGGCCCCGCGCCGTTCCAGGTCCCGGTCCCACGGGAGGTCGAGGGACCGGTCGGGGGTCGGAGTCCTCGCAGCTCCGGGAGTGGACATCGGTCGTCGGGATCCAAGTCCTCAGGTAAGAGGCATGAGAGGTCGGAGCGGCATCATCGCTCCTCCGACCCACCCCGACGCTCGCACGATGCGGCCGGGGGTTCGGGCGACACCGCCCACGCGGCTCCGCGAGAGTCGCAAGCGTCGCCGCCTGCCCCACACCTTCGGGTCCCTGGGCACGGCGCGACGCCGGAGGAGGTCGAGCGGTACTTCATGGCCATGAAGTCCCTCCCTCCTCGGCCGGGCCCCACGGCGCCTCCGGGCCCAGCGGTCCCGGCTGGAGGCCCTAGCGGGTCGGGTGCTTCGGCCCCGACGCCGCCGGGTGCTTCGGCCCCGGCGCCGCAGGCGACTTCGGTCCCGGCGCCGCGGGACCTCACCGGACCCGCTTCCGGATCCGGGTCGTCGCCGGTCGACCTCCCGACCTCACCGGCGCCGGCCCCGAGGGTGTCGCCCCCGGCGCCCATTGTGGACGCCGTCCCCAATCTTCCCTTCGGTCCGACTCTGGCGCCGTTGGGCGCTGCTTCCGACGGCCTTTGGAGATTTCTATTTCCATGAGGAGGTCCAGTCTGTTGACCCTGGGTTACAGGAGACTGATGACCGAGGTGATTGGGAGGGGTCTGAGGACCCTCTGGCACAGGCTTGCCAGTCACAAGAGGACTGTACATATGAGCTTGGGGAGGCCAGTGGTATTGACACCTCGCCAGACACTGGATTTGTCTCCCCTCCCACCGTGGCTACGGAGGAGGGGGCTGCTTACAGCGTAGTGTTGATGAGGGCAGCCAAGGCCTTGGGCCTGGAGCTCCCCGTCGCGGCCGTGAGGACTAACCTCCTCACTGAGGTTCTTAAACCGCAGGCAAGCTCCAGCGAGCCTCTGCTGCCGTTTAATGAAGCCCTATGTGACGTTCTTGTGGGCACTTGGTCCAAGCCCGCCACAGGTCCGCCTGTGGATAGGAACGTGGCCAGACGCTACCGCCCGGCCCCGGGCGACCCTTGCTTTTTGTCCACCCACCCCACCCCCGAGAGCCTGGTTATCCAGGCCTCCACTTCTCAGACCGCATTCCCGACGGCCCCGCCCGATCGGGACTCCAAGAGATACGAACAGTTCGGAAAGAAAGTGTTCTCGTCCCTGAGTTTCGGACTGCGGTCTGTCAACACCGCGTGTCTCTTGGGCCGGTACACCCACACCCTATTGGACACTGTCGCGGACGTGCTGCCACAATGCCCGGAGGAGGTCCGGGCTAAACTCGCCCAAGCCCTTGTGGAGGGTCGAGATGCGGCACGATACTCTATCCGGTGTGGACTGGATACCACGGACTCACTGGGCAGGGCAATGGCAACGACGGTGGCGGTTCGACGCCACGCCTGGTTGAGGTCCGCCAATTTCTCGGCCGATGTCCAGGCCACCCTCCTGGATATGCCGTTCGATGTCCGTCACCTTTTTGGCGACAAGGCAGACCATGCGCTGGAGCGCTTTAAGGACTCCAGGGCTACGGCCAAGTCCTTAGGTCTCTCGACGACACGCCAGCAATCGGGTGCCTTCCGCTCCTTTCGTGGCCACGGAAGGGGCGTCCTCACACGTGCTGCCAGCCACGCACCGCAGAATACACAGCAGCGCTGTGGCCGCCGTGGCGGCGGCGGTCGGGGTCAATGGCGAGGCCAGTCCACTCCTCCCTCCGCAGCACCTGCCTCCAAACCTTCCTAGTCCGAGCTTTCAGGCCCATGTGACGCCTGTGGGAGGCAGGGTTCGCCATCACCACTTCCACTGGCGCACTGTCACATCGGACAAGTGGGTGCTGCAAATCGTCCGAGGGGGCTACTCTCTCCCCTTCGAGGCGACCCCTCCAGCCATGCCACCGCAATTCCACCGCGTGTCGGGGATTACTTGCAACTTCTGCAAGAGGAAGTCACGGCCCTCTTGGCCAAGGGGGCCATCGAGCGCGTTCCTGGGCCAGAAGTAGGGTGTGGCTGTTACTCCCACTACTTTCTGGTGCCCAAGAAGGGCAAGGGGGGCCTGCGCCCGATCTTGGACCTACGGAACGTCAACGGCTTCCTCCGTCAAGAGAAGTTCAAGATGCTGACTTTGGCTCAGGTCTTAGCTGCCCTGGACCCCGGAGACTGGATGGTAGCGCTGGACTTGCAGGACGCTTATTTTCACATCCCCGTCCTGCCGGCCCACCGGCGTTACCTGCGGTTCACGGTAGGCCACGAGCACTTTCAGTTTACCGTGCTCCCCTTTGGCCTTACCAGCGCCCCACGGGTGTTCACGAAGGTGATGGCGGTGGTCGCAGCTCATCTGCGCAGGTTAGGGGTGTCAGTCTTCCCCTACCTCGACGACTGGTTGTTGAAGGCGGGCTCGCCCCAAACAGTCGTCAGTAACCTCCAAACTACGGCCGACCTCCTGCATTTGCTGGGGTTCTCCATCAATGTGCCGAAGTCACACCTGTGTCCCTCTCAGAAGCTCCTCTTCATCGGAGCGGTTCTCGACTCGGCGCAGTTTCGGGTTTACCCTCCCGAACAGCGGGTTCGGGATATTCAGGCTCTGATTCCCATCTTTCAGCCTTTATCCTGAGTCTCGGTCAGGTTGACGCTGCGGCTTCTGGGGCTGATGGCCTCCTGCATCCTTCTGGTGCGTCACGCCCGGTGGCGGATGCGGGCTCTGCAGTGGGACCTGAAGTTTCAGTGGGCCCAGCATCAGGGCAACTTGTCCGATCACGTCTTGATCTCGGAGGGCACTGCAAGATAGTTGCAGTGGTGGCTCACGGACCGCGATTGGGTCAGTGGCAGGTCCCTCTCCCTACCCCACCCGGTGCACGTAGTTGTGACGGACGAGTCCCTCCAGGGCTGGGGTGGCCACATGGGAGAGGCGGAGATCAGAGGACTCTGGTCTCTGGCGGAGGCCCGGCTCCACATCAACCTGTTGGAGTTACGGGCGATTCGTCTAGCGCTGAAGGCATTCCTCCCCTCTGTCCGGGGGGGTGTAGTGCAGGTGTTCACGGACAACACCACCGCCATGTGGTACTGCAACAAACAGGGCGGGGTGGGGTCGTGGACCCTATGCCAGGAGGCTCTGCGCCTCTGGCAGTGGCTGGAAAGTCAGGGTGTGACCCTGGTGGTTCAACACCTGGCAGGTTCTCTGAATGCCAGGGCGGACGAACTCAGCCGTCGGTGCATGATGGATCACGAATGGCGTCTGAACTCGGACGTGGCGCAAGGCCTCTTTCAGCAATGGGGAGAGCCTTGGTTAGATCTATTCGCCACCGAAGAGAACGCGCAATGTCATCAATTATCGCGTTGGAATTTCCAAGGCTGCACTCGCTCGGAGACGCTTTTCGTCGCGAGTGGAGTTGAGGTCTGTTGTACGCCTTTCCGCCTATACCACTTCTGCCCAGAGTGCTGAAGAAGATCAGGCGCGACCGGGCCCAGTTTATCCTTGTGGCTCCGGACTGGGCACGAAGATACTGGTATCCCGAGCTACTCAGCATGTCAGTAGATCCCCCGATTCGTCTGCCCCTTCGGGAGGACCTTCTGTCGCAGCAGCAGGGGACGGTCCTCCACCCGAACCTGTCCAGTCTCCACCTACAAGCTTGGAGATTGAGCGGCGACAGTTGAGGCCATTTGACTTGCCTCCCGAAGTCTGTAATGTCATTCTGGCAGCCAGGCGTCCCTCCACAAAGTCGGTATACGCCTGCAGGTGGAACAGATTTGTGGCATGGTGCACAGCAAAGGCTGTGGATCCACTCTCTGCCCCCCTTTCTGAGGTTCTCCTCTTCCTTCTTTCTCTTGCCCAGCAGGGCTCTGCTCTGGGCACTGTCAAGGGCTACCTTTCTACCCTTTCTGCCTTCTTAAGGCTACCTGATCAGCCTTCTTTGTTCAAGTCCCCTATTGTAAATCGTTTTCTTAAGGGCATCACGCACATGTTCCCTCCTGTTCCCTTCGTGATGCCCCAGTGGGACTTGAACCTTGTTCTTACCTTCCTGATGTGCGCTCCCTTTGAGCCACTTCACAACTGTCCTCTTCGTCTTCTGACTCTAAAGACTGCTTTCCTGGTTGCCATCACCTCTGCCAGGAGAGTGAGTGAGCTCCAGGCCCTTTCTTGTACTCCACCTTTCCTTTCTGTCCATCCGGACAAGGTTGTGTTGCGTACCAAGCCATCTTTCCTGCCCAAGGTTGTCTCAGCCTTCCACATTGGGCAGTCCATCACCTTGCCAACCTTCTTTCCGCCTCCGCATCCCTCTAAAGAGGAAGAGCGGCTCCACCGTCTGGACCCAAAACGTGCGCTCTCATTCTATTTGTATCGCACACGCCAGTTCCGGGTGGATGACCAACTCTTTGTTGGCTACGTGGGTGCTAAGAAGGGGAAGGCGGTACACAAGCGGACCATCTCCCGGTGGATCATCTTGTGTATCCAGGCATGTTACTCCATGGCTAAGAAGGAGCCCCCTGTTGGATTGAGGGCTCATTCCACTCGGGCCACGGCGACTACAACTGCCCTGGGCTGGGGAGTGCCCTTACAGGACATTTGCCAGGCAGCTACTTGGGCCTCGCTGCACACGTTCGCACAACACTACTGCCTGGACAGTCAAGTCCGGAGGGATGGCTTCTTTGGCCGTTCCGTCCTCCAGGACTTTCTGGTGTGATTATTGGTTCGCAGACCCATCACCGGGGTTGGTATTGCTGGGGTATCTATTCTAAGGTAAGGAATCTATCACTAACGTGTCTCTTTCAGATGCACAAGTTACTACTTGTGTAACGATATATCTGAAAGAGACATTAGTTAGTGATAGATTCCTTACCGACCCACCCATCCTCCCCGTTCTGCGAACCGATATCTAGGGTTAAGGTCATCCCCTTTCAGGGCCCTAGTTTCTTGGCACCAGTGTTGGTTCTATCATGGCTCTGCGTATCTGGCGCGGAAAAGCTGTGTATCAGAACTGACGTCAGCGCGCATGGGCGGCGTCTAAGTACTCCGACGACGTCATTCCGGCGCTAACGACGCCGACGACGGACGCGGAGCCGCAGACGACGCCTACCGACGCGCAGGGGTATTGCTACGCAAAAATTTCCGGATCCAGTCTGACGCCTGGGGATATTCTAAGGTAAGGAATCTATCACTAACTAATGTCTCTTACAGATATATCGTTACACAAGTAGTAACTTGTGCGTCGGACCCGTGAGGATACTCTTTCTTGAATTATTGTACAGGGCACCCATAATGCGCTCCGCGGGAAGGACATATCTGTCCATGCGGAAAGCTGGCTCCTCCTGTGAAGTATGTAGTCATTGGTTTATAGCCATAAGTTGCGAGGTCCAGTAGTACAATTTTATATTAGGCAAAGCGATCCCTCCATCGTACCAACCCCAAACCAGTTTGTGCATTGCTATACGTGTGGTCTTCCCATCCCATAGGAGATTGGTGACTTCAGAGTCAATCACCTTGAAGTATGCGGGGGAATCGGGAATGGAGTATTTTGCAGGGCATATAAGAATCTGAGTAGTGCAACATTTTAAAGAGGGCTGCTCTTCCCAGTAGTGTCAGCGGTAATGACCTCCAATGTTTCACATCACGGCGAAATCTTTTCAGTGGTTCCATGAGGTTTTATTTCCTCAATGAAATGTGCAGGCTGGCGCGTGATGTACAGCCCGAGGTATCTAAATACCCTGGTTGCAATTTGCAGTTCCTAGCCCGGCGGAAGTCTCGGAGCGGGTCCGTGTAATACATATAGGAGTGATTTTGCACAAATTATAGTGTATCCGGAAACCTTCCCGTATGCAGCACAAATGTCTAATAGACTAGCAATGGAACACGCTGGGGATGCCATATACAGCAGCGCGTCATCCGCATATAGCAAAATGCGGTCTTCCCACCCCATTGCCCACCTCAGCCCACGGAGAACCGGGTCTTGCCATATCCATGCTGCCAGCGGCTCCAATATTAATGCAAAGAGTAGCAGCGACAGAGGGCATCCCTGCCGCATACCTCTTCCCAGTGAGAAGTCCTTCGAGATGCGCCTGTTCCCCACCACCTGTGCCAGGGGTTTGGTGTATAACAGTTGGATCCACGCACAGAATTTGGGGCCAATACCCATACGTTGAAGAACCGCGAATAGAAATGGCCATTTGGCAAGGTCAAACGCCATACGAGCGTATAAAGAGAGGATACCAGCATCTTCTTGTATAGTAGGTATGCGCGCCATGATGCCGCACAAGCGCCTCAGAGTGAGCGCCGTGTTGCGGCCTGGCATGAATCCAGATTGGTCCGGATGTATCAGCGTGGCAAGGTGTGGTTGCAGACGGACTGTTAATGCTTTTGCCAATATTTTACCTTCTGTATTTATTAATGAAATCTGCCGATATGACGTGCATTCCTGTGGTGGTTTGCCTGGTTTGTGTATTGCGACTATCGTTGATGGGCGGTGCAACTCTGCTTTGTCCAAGCTATCATTGTACATATTAAGCAAATGGGGTAAGAGAGGTGTGGCCGCCTTTTTGTAGAATTCTACAGGTATTCCATTGGGCCCCATAGCCTTCCCTGTGTGTAGTGCTCCTAGCGCTAGCGCCAGCTCGTCGAACGTCCGATCAGTCTCTAAATCTTGTGCTGCAATGTGCGATAGTGTGGGTAGTCGGATATTGTGGAGAAAGGCCAGGTTGTCTTTAATGGTAGATGTGGCTGTAGGTGTATATATTTTCTCATAGTGGGCTGCTAGTGTGTCCACTATCCGTTGTGGGTCTGTAGTGGTAGTTCCATCTTCTAATTGTAATTGTGTAACCCATCGACTGGCTTTCTCCCGCCTTTTTAACCAAGCAAGAAGCTTGCCTGTCTTATCCCCTACTTCATATATCGTGTGCTGCGTTGCGGTGTTCCTAGCTTTGGCCGCTTCCCATGCTTACGCCCTGTGCTCTTGGGGTGCTAGATTTAGATCATGTGCCGTGTTGTCATTGGTATTTGCAGCATGTTCACTCTCGGCCCGGGACATTCCCTGTTCCAGGGTGTTTAAGAGCTGTCGTTGCTCCTGCTTATGTCTGGCAATTAACGAGATTGCGTGGCCTCGTATCACTGTTTGTATGCCTCCCATAGGGTGGTCGGGGATGTAACTGAGTGTTCATTGTCTACAAAGTATTGCCCCGTGGCCATGAGAAGGCCCTTACCTTTCACTTGGATTTTGAGATATCCGGGATAGAGTGGAAAGACTCGTCTCCGACCCGGGTTATGCGATGTATATTTAATTTGAACCAGCGAGTGGTCTGAAATACCGCTGGGTAAATGTAGTACCTCGAGTACTCACCCAAGGCCTGTTACAAGTGTGACAATATAGTCTATCCTTGAGAGGCTGTTGTGGACCCCTGAGTGGAAAGTATATTGTCGTTCAAGTGGGTACCTGGTGCTCCAGACATCTATGAGTCTCAGCGCATCCATAAACTCCTTCAATTTAGGATTGGTGCTGTTAGGGTCTCTGGGGGGTTTACGGTCTATAGTAGAGTCAATCGTGACGTTAAAGTCGCCACCCATAATCAATTCTCCTTGCGGTAGTGTCAATAGAAAATTTACCCAAGGCAGGGAAGGCCGTCTGGTGGAGTGCAGGTGGAATGTAAACCAATACTAAGTTCGCCCCTCCCACTGACATGATACTGCTGCAAAACGGCCCAAGACCCAGTTATAATAAGGGGGAAACTCTTATGGATCAGTATCCCCACCCCTCGGGAGCCAGAGGTAAATGCAGAGTGGGCCACCATTTTGAAGCTCCATCTATCTAAGGCTTTACATGCCGAACCCATCAAGTGGGATTCCTGGATCAGTGCCACCGCCGGGGCCTTGCGTTAAAGATATTGTAGGACCAGCTCTCTCTTTATCTTATCACCTAGGCCATTAACATTCCAAGATGTAATGTGGAGTGGGGGCCCAGTGCATTGGGAGTCAGGGATTGGGTGCCTGTCTGGCCAGGTAGTGGTATCGTTTGTGCCATGTGTAATACCATTTGCAGTCAAGTGCAATGTGCCACGCGACATGTGCCGCATTCTGCCATAGCGTATAGTACCCCCTATAGTACCGTGCATTTGAAACCACAAAAACAAACATAATACCTCAAACTATTCCCCATCCCCCTCCCCCCTCCCTGCCCAGCGGTCCTAGAACTACCCACCACCCCAACTGAGCAGAGTGCTTTTGCCCCATAACTTGTACTTGCGTAAGGGGGAGAGTCTTCTTGTGAACCTCAGAAGTCTTTCCCTTAAATATACATACTGCAACGGCCAACACTATATATAATTAGTTCACATCTGCAGGGGGCGGCTTAAATATGAGAATTGCCTTTCCAGTGGCCCTTTGTTGTTTCAGTGGCTTCCCATTGTTAGCTGGTGCTGGTGTCCTGTATCGTAATATCGACTGTGTTTCCCATCGCCGATTTATTCTCAGTCTCCCGATTCACCGGGCTTCTTCTGGTGTCATGAAGAACCAGGTTTTTCCCTCCTCCTCTACTTTCAGTTTTGCTGGGAAGAGCATCAAGTATTTAAGTTCACTGGTGCGCATCTCTTTATTCACTTCTAGGAAACTGCGTCTTTGTTTGGTGACTGCAGCCGTGTAATCTGGGTAGAGTGTGACAGTACACTTTTCAATCCGGATAGGGGGAGCTATTCTTGCTGCCTGCAAGATTGCGTGGTGATCACGGAAATTGAATATACGTGCCAGTATTGGTCTTGGGGCGGAGGGGGCACCTGGTAGAGGTCTGCCACCCGGTACGCGATGTGCCCTCTCCACTGAGAGAAAGCTGGACAGTCCCCGTGGCTGTAACTGATTGTTGATTAGGTCTTCCACAAAGAGGTCTACGGCTGACTCCCCTACATTTTCCGACACACCAATGACTCGCACAATCTTCCGGCGCGAGCGGCCTTCCTGATCATCCAGTTTAGCCATTATTAGTTGGTTGTCTGCTTCTAGGTGGCGCACCTTGCGTTGCTGAGTAGCTGTATCTGTGGAAAGTGCTGCCGTTGTGGTTTCGACCTCCGTCCTTCTTTCAGTCATTTTAGAGAAGTCTGTCCGTATTAGGGAAATGTCCGTGGAGATCGTGCCAATGGAAGATTGGACCTTTTGCATGGCGGCCATATTATCCACCAGTGTGACCTCATCAGGTTTATTAGCCGTATGGTTTGCTGTATTGGCAACGTCTATTTGTGATTTCTCTGGCGGTTCTTTGCTATAGGCATACTTGTCCAGTTTAACGGTTGATGGACCTTTCTGGCCCTGACCCCCCATCCTGTCTTGTGCACCAAGGGTTCCACCAAGCTCACGGGCGGAGGGCAGTAACCACCGCTGCCTGCCGTGTGATGTGTCTGTCACACACGTCCTTTTGGATGTTCTACCTCCTCCTCCTGTGCTTCTGATGCAAATGGCGGCAAGGTGAGCTTATGACCCGGCTGTGGTGCTTCTGCAGAGTGTCCAGTTCTGGGGCCAATGGATTCCAGTATCACATGCCCAGCCCTGGGCGCACGCGATCTACGGTAGACCCGAATCACCGTCTAAGTGCCACCAGTTCATATCCTCACAGTTGCTTATAACGGTGGCGGTAGTCCGCGCAATGGATGGGGCAAAGGCGTGGCGTCGGCCTGTATGTGATTACACAGTTCTGTTGATGTTAGGCAGTATAGAATTTCCAGCATACGTTCTTGGGACCCAAGTCCACAACGTCTCTCTCGCAGGCTTCAAGGTTGTCAATGCCAGCCTCTGAAGTTAATCAAGCGGCCACATACAGTGCTTCCCCACTGGCAGCCCTTAACACTGTGCTCTGCGGTCTCGCAATCAGCCCCGGCGTGATTATTTTTAGGCTTCACTACTCACTGAGGCTTCAGTCCACACTGCCTCGTCCTCTATACTTAGTGCAGGGCTGTGTTCTCCGTCCCCCGGGGTCCACTTTTCGTTTTCTGTTCGGCCGTGTCGGGCCGTCTCATATGCCGGTTGCAGGCCCAGGAGCGTTCGCGAGTATGTTGCGCTGCTCACCTTCTTCATCGACGCAGCACAGTGTGTAGTGGCCTCTTTGCTCTGCGCCACACAGTTGCAGTCGAGTTCGCAGCAGTGCCCTGGTGAGAGTAATGTTCGATCGTGTCTCGTGGCGCCAATCTCTTCACGGCAGCGGGTCAAGAAAGAACGCGAGGCCCCGGCTCCAGCGTGGTTCGTAGGCCTCCGCTTTGCCGCGTCTCAGGAATCGGTTGCCAACAATCCTCCAGGGCTCCGGAGCGGCACGTTCGGGTCTGCAGGTGATCCATACTCAATTCCACCAGGTTTAAGCTGTGCAGGTACAGGATAACTGGCCTGATTTATAGGGAAAACTCCCGCGATCCCGGAACTCTCTTAGGCTGCGGCCATCTTGCTCGGCTGCTAAACACCCCCCTACATGCATTCTTATGGAAAGTAAACAGGGTGGGATACGCCTGGTGAGGCAAGTAGTGGGGGGGTATGCCTTTTCAATGCGTGGATAATTACTACAATGTGTTCTGTCGGGTCCAAAAATTGCTTAGTGTTAAGGAAAACGAATCACGATTAAACATTTAAGGCTCATTAATACCATGGACCAGTCGAGACACACCAGACAAAACACAGCAAATATGTTTTAGACTTTATATATCCATTAAATGTTGCATGGGATAAATGGCTGTTGTACAGTGTAATCATAGGACAAAAGTGAAAACAATAACACAAAATGTAATGTGGTGGTGCAACATACATATATATATAACAAATAACTACACAAATCAAAACAACAACAGAAAGTTACTTGAACTGGCCGTCCAATCGTTACATATATGGTTCAGTCTACACCCTGTGTTATCCTTCACACTGATTTCAAGAGTGTAGTGACTCGGAACATGATGTTATTGAGCGTTGACGTTTCGACCCGCGATGTATGTGTTAATGAGGAAACATCATGGGGGTCTTCTTCAAGACTAGATGTGTCCTATTAACAGCCTAAGTGGGTACAAGAGTGAATGTACGTAACTCAGATGTGTCAGTTAGTGGAGACAAGGATATTGCCAATTGAAAGGAGCCAATTAATGTAACTCACTGAGTGAAAAATAGCAAATATTAAAGGTTCTTATCAATTCCGAAGGGATCCTGCAGGATAATGCGGCATTCAATCATGTCCTGCGAGCAAATGGTGGGGATAATTTGACCAAATACTCGAAATCTGAGGGTAGGTAAATGAATTGAATTTGAATTTGAATTTTAAAGTATTTATAGAGTGCACGTTTACCAAGCGGTTTCTTGGCGCTAGGGATGCAGACCCTTGGTCAGGGCAGGAGGTAAGCCGCTAAGGTGAGAAGGCTTGGGAGAAGAGGAAGGTTTTGAGGGCTTTTCGAAACTCGAAATAGTGGGAGGAGGACCTAAGGGACAAAGGAAGAGAGTTCCAGAATACAGGGGCAAGGGTGGAAAATGTCATGCCTCCCAGTTTCTTTCTCCTAAATCGGGGGACAGAGAGGAGGAATTGGGAGGAAGAGCGCAGCTCTCTACAGGGGAGATAGGCCTTAATTTCCGAATTGATAAATGCGGGGGCCGTCCCTGCCCGAGCCTGAAAGGTGATGCAACCCATCTTGAAGAGGGAGCGTTCCCGAATAGGGAGCCAGTGTAAGGCTTTAAGTAACGGGATAGCAAGGTGGGATTTAGGGAGGTTGTATACAAGTCGGGCGGCCTGGTTTTGAACCAGCTGAAGTCGCTGTAAATCATAAGCTGGGATGCCAAAGTATAAAGCGTTGCCATAGTCAATACGAGAAATGACCATGGCCAAAAGAATGAGTTTAAGAGCAGAAAGGGAAAAAAAACGTGAAATCTTTCGGATGGTGCGGAGAACCAAAAAGCAAGAAGAAACAACAGAACTAATCTGGGAGTGCAATGTAAGATGATCATTCAGTTTTATCCCTAAGGTCTTTATTGAGGAAGAGGGGATAGGGGGAGAGCCCAAAGAGGAAGGCCAAAATGAGGTGTTCCAGGGACTGGAGCAACCACTTGTAAGGACCAATTCGGTTTTGTCTGGGTTTAACTTCAGGTGGTTGTGATTCTTCCAGTCCCTGATGAAAATCGTAATGGATTGGAAATTATGAATAGGGTCTGAGGAAGAGGACAAATCAAAAATGAGCTGGAGGTCATCGGCGTAGTTGTACACCGTGACCTCCATTTGCTGTAACGCAAAAACCAAAGGAAAAATATAAAAATTAAACAGCAGGGGAGACAGGGAATGCCGCATTGAACCTTGCGAGAAGGTGCAGAGAAATCGGCTAGTTGGACTGCCTGGGTACGGTCCCTCAGGAAGGAAGAGAGCCAGACCAAGGCTGATCCCCTGATACTGGCCGCCCTGACACGGGTGAGCAAGATGGAATGGTCAACCGTGTCAAAGGCGGCGGATGAATCGAGAAGGACCAGGGCATGGGGAAGATTGGTATCCATTCCCTCTCTGAGTTTGTCCATGACGGACAGGACTACCGACTCCGTGGAGTGCCTGGGGCGAAAGCCTGCCTGACATGGGGCCAACCTGTCAGTTTCCTCGACAAAGGCACTGAGCACTTGGGTGACATGTCGTTCCAGGATTTTACCTAGGAAGGGAAGGAGGGAAATGGGGCGATAGTTGGCCATGGAGGTGGGGTCTGCACCAGGTTTCTTTAATATGGGAATTATGGTGGCAGATTTGTGCAATTGCGGAACGATGCCCTGGGCAAAAGAGGCATTAAGAAAAGTGAGAGGGGGTGAAGGACATGCCAAATAAATTTGTCTAAGGATTCGGGCAGGACAGATGTCCAAGGGAGATCCGGACTTGACCCTTAGAAGTAGGGATAAGAACAGTTCCCTAGTCCAGGGAGGAATGAAATCGAGAAATGACTGGTTAGGCGGAGGCTGGGAGTCCGAGAAAAGGGAAGAGGGGATTGAGATGTTGGACTTAATAGTAGAGATTTTCTCGATAAAAAAGTTATTAAGCGAGTCACAGATTGTCTGGGAAGGAGAAGGTTTGAGGGTGGCTCTGTCGGAAAAGGCTAGGTCCTGCACAATTGAGAAAATTTGTCTAGGTTGGTTTTCGGCGGACAGAATTTCAGGGAAAAGTAATTGGTCTTAGCAGTAAGAATGGCTTTTTTGTATAAATTAAGAAGTGAGGTGTATTGCAGTTTGAGTGTAGGGCAGTAGGCGCACCGCCAGGCGCGCTCTGCCTGCCGAACCGCAAGCTTCCTCTCTTTAAGTTCGGCGTTGAACCACCTATTCGCGTCATTGGCGCGCCTGGCCGCAACGCGTCTCAATGGGGCTACTTGATCGCACCCACTAGCATGCCATTTTTTTTTAAATTTTTTTTTATAAACCTTTATTTGTACAGAAAGGATATACAAATCTGGGCCTACAACCAGTCCGGCCGGCCACGACACGATATAGCAATCAAGAAATCCAGAAGGAAAATATACAGAATCAGTCATAATGGAGCGCAATCAATACAGCCCAAAAAGGGGGAGGGGGGGTAGGATCTGGACGGCCCGCAAACAGGAACAAAGAAGGTTAATTTTTATAGTATTACAATAAGGAGTATAACAGGCTCGGTTACAGCATAAATGAATCCGGGTTCCCAAAGCAAATCAGTGGCTACAAAAAAGCTAAAGGGCAGCAACGCGGAGGAGTGGCACTACAGTATAAATCAGTATGAAAACAGATGCGGTTAACACAAATCAATATTCAATTAGACTCATCATATACACATCCACCACCCAGTAGCACATCGGAAACAGAACAAAGGAACCAGAATATCGACATCAGTAGAACTAACCCGTCATACTAACCTTTGGGAGAGAAAAAAGGAAGAGGGGAGGGGAAGGAAGAGGGGAAAAAGAAAAATACAGCCTGAAAAAGAAGAACGCCGCACCTTTTTTCTCAAAAATCTTGGAGGCCCATGTCACTGCCTGTCTCTCGGGGTTCATCGAGAGTTCCATCTTTCTCGAGGCCAACCAGGCCGGCTTCAGCCCTGGTCATTCTACGGAGGCTGTGATCCTGGCTGTCCTAGACACCTTGAGAGACGGAGCTGACAAGGGTACCTCCCAGGCCCTGGTTTTACTAGATCTGTCGGCCGCTTTCGACACGGTGGACCATAACATCCTCCTCCACCGTGTCGAACAGGCCGGCATCCAGGGCCTGGCGCTGGCCTGGGTGAAATCTTTCCTTATGGGGAGATCCCAGTCCCTCAGCCTAGGTACATTTAGGGCCCCTAGGGAACATCTGCCTTGTGGGGTCCCTCAGGGCTCCTCTCTATCCCCTCTTCTTTTCAATCTCTATCTTCGCCCTCTTCTCTCTTCTCTGAGGCAGTGGGACGTCCGCGTCTTCAATTACGCGGACGACCTACAACTCATTTTCTCTCTAAACTCTCCTTCTTCTATTCCTACTTTTCAGGCAGTCATGTCCCATATCTTTCAGTGGATGTGTCAGAACCAGCTGAAATTGAACCCCGGTAAGACGGAGCTCCTCCTGCCGGGTAAGAGCGCCGTCCACTGGGGTCCATATTTCTGGCCGACAGAGCTTGGCTCTCCTCCCTCCCCGGTAACCTTGGTGAAAAGCCTCGGGGTCACTATTGACGCTGGGCTCTCTCTGGGGCCGCAGGTGGGGACAGTGGTTTCCTCCTGCATGTTCCAACTGCGCAGGATCAGGAAGGTGGCCTACCTTCTTTCTCCCGATGCCTTGCTTCAAGTCATCATGGCCCTTGTTCGCTCCCGCCTGGATTTTTCAAATTCCATCTATTACGGCTTGCCCAAATGCTCCATCAATAGGTTGCAAGTCATCCAAAACCAGGCGGCGAGACTGGCCCTCGGGATTCCGAAGTGGCAGTCCGCCAAACCCCTCCTTATCAAGCTACACTGGCTCCCGGTTAGCCTAAGGGCTGCCTTCAAGGTTGGCTGTCTTATTTTCAAATCTCTCTCTGGTTCCTGTCCCGCCTTTCTGAAATCCCTGATCTGCCCCTACTGTCCCTCACGTAACCTTAGATCACTTCACTTACATCTTTTGGTGGTCCCTCCCTTCAAACTCTGTAGATCTGGGGGTCGAAGATTTGCCTTTCTCGGCCCCAAACTTTGGAATTCTCTCCCCCTCTCAGTTAGGACTTCCGGTACTCTGATTCAATTTCGCAAATCACTAAAAACCTGGCTCTTCCCACAATCCCGCTAAAATCCCTCTGTTTCCTCAGCACCCTTTCAGCGCCATGATACCTCCGGTGACAGTGCGCTATACAAAATTCCCTTAACATAACATAACAAGCACCCCGTAGCAAGGACACATAAAAGAGCAGGATTATTAGCAACGAGGAGGGGATGGGAGTCGCAATTGAAATGCGGCATAATCACAAAAAGGAGAGCAGTGATGATACCGACCCCATCCCAAGGCAATCCCGGATCAGGACCACCAGGATGTTCGCATAATGGCCTCTCGCCAGTGGCTCACGCTCTCGGCCGGGGCCGACGTTTACATCAACGCCGGGCTGGGTCCAATAGGCGAGGCCCCGGTCTCATCACCGCGGAGGCCCCGGTCCCACCGGGGCATAACTTCGGAACCGCGGCACGCAGGAGTCTCCAGGTCAGACGGTGAGTAGGAGCAACACTTTACGTTTCTGTTTCTGCTCGAGTGTGTCGTTTCGGGGCAGGATATGCGAGTCAGGCCGGCAGGCTGACGGAGCCGAGCTAGAGAGCGACCATTACGATCGTGAGCCTGGCTCCTCCCCCCCAAAGCAAGCCATTTGTTGATGGTGTCTGCTTGAGCGGAGGAGGAGAGATCTTTAATGTCAGGAGTTGAGGCAGAAAGAGAAGAGCAATGGGAAACCATATCAACGTGATTCCAATTGCGCGCTCAGGTGTTCCTAGGAAGGGGGGGTCTTTTAACAAGAGTGGGGTGAAGGATAAAAGAAACTAAAGAGTGATCGGACCAGGCACATGGGGAAACTACAGGGGAAGAAACAGGACAATTAAGCGACCAAACCTGGTCCAAGGTGTGGCCGCGAGTGTGGGTAGGGGTGTGAACATGAGAAAAAAATTAAGACTGTGAAGAGATTCCAAGAAATCTCTAGACATATGGTCCTCTGCAGGATCTGAAGGCCAGAAGTTAAAATCCCCTAGCACAAGAACGGAGGAATGGTTCACGGCTAGGGTGGCCAATAGTTCCTGTGCGGCGGGGATAAAATGGGGCATGGGATGAGGGGGACGATACATAAGCAAACAGGTCAGAGGCGTTTGGAATGAGGCAGAACGGGCGACTAAATAGTCGACCGATGTGATGGTTGATAGCAGCTGGAAATGGAGTTTGGATCGAGCAATCAGGGCAACGCCACCACCAGCTTTCCCCGTGGGTCGGTCAGCGCGGAGAGCATAGTAGGGCGAGGGGAGGGCCGCTAATAAGGTGGGGAGAGAATCGGGACAAAACCAGGTCTCTGTGAGAAACAGAAGATCGGGTTTGTGAGTGTCAAGCAAAACAAATCGTTCATGATAATGTTTGACAGCCGATCTGGTGTTCAGGAGGCAGACCGAAATGGCAGAAACAACGCTGATAGGGGGGTGCTGCTCCCATGCGGGAGGGTGAGGGGGAGACAGGCAAGGTGAGTGGGGTAAAGGTGACGGAGTGGGGGTTGTCTGCCTAAGACCGAGAGAAGCAAAATAGGCAATGGTGGAGGGTGCCAGTGGCCACGAACCTTGGTGGGAATGTAGCTGGGTTGAGGAATAGGTATAAACACCGGCATAGTGGGGGGCCCCTGGCCCCGGCCGGCCGCGGACGGGCGCAGACGGGCTTGCCTTTGGCACACCTGCTGCGCGCGTCCGCTGCGCGTTCGCATGGGGCGTCTCTTTTCTAGGGCTAGGTGCGCAATGACTGGTGCGCTAACCTATGATTCACCACTGCCCCTCCTAAGATGGCGCCCGCTACCCCGTCAGCCCTCCGGAACAAGCGGCACTCAGCCGTGCCGGACCGGGGCTAGGGGAGCGGGAAAAGAGGAAGGAGGACAGGCAGCAGCAAAGGTAAAAAATAGAATAATGGTTTTAAAATTCTCCAACAGTTAAAAATAACGAGGCAAGCCCACACGCGACCACTGCAGCCGCGAACCCACTGCCACTGGGTTTCTCAGCGTCCGCTGCACGCTCGCATGGGGCGTCTCTTTTCTAGAGCTAGGTGCGCAATGACTGGTGCGTTAACCTATGATTCACCACAGCCCCTCCAAAGATGGCGCCCGCTATCCCGTCAGCCCTCCGGAACAAGCGTCACTCAGCCGTGCCGGACCGGGGCTAGGGGAGCGGGAAAAGAGGAAGGAGGACAGGCAGCAGCAAAGGTAAAAAACAGAATAATGGTTTTAAAATTCTTCAACAGTTAAAAATAACGAGGCAAGCCCACACGCGTCCACAGCAGCCGCGAACCCACTGCCACTGGGTTTCTCAGCGTCCCAATGAAGCACCATTAGAGAGGAATAATGTGCATTAGACCTTTCTGAAAAAGAAGGAATGATGAAGAATGACGGGCGGCATTCTGTCATAATAAAGCTATAAGGCGTGGGGCACAGCTAATGTTTAGAAATCTTCATGTGAATTTCTTTGACAATATTTAAGGGGTTGTGGGTGCTCCAACAAGTGACGTAACCGTCCGTGTACGTCTTAGTTAAATCATGTGTTGAGTGCGTCACTGGGGTGTAAACGCATCCTTGAAACTGGGCACACCGTTCGGGTTCGTTTTTGCTTATGCCAATCAATTGTTTAATCAATCATTAGTTGAAAAAAGTTCAAAGAATCATAAGTTCCAATTTTTTGTTTGTTCTCAAAAAAGAATAATTGTTGTTAATTTCAAGACGGGCTCCGATGCATTTCGGGCAGGAAATGCCCTTTGTCAAGGAGCTCTGTAAACACAATAACACACTTTTATAATGCGGAATCTAACTCAAAATAAGATTGCAATCAGGTAAATAGCATGGTTTCAATGTCTGGGGACATGCGGGGACGCATGCAGAGTGGCGGGTACAATCATAACACAAAGACCTTATAAACCGGTGTAGGTGAAAAAAAATGAATGTGGGTGAAAAAATGGATGGGGAAAAAACGGAAGACACTTACATTCCTTGTTCATTAAAGATTTCATGTTTCTGAAAAGTGAAAAAGTAATCATGCAGTTAGAAAACAGTTCAGACCCCGAGTTGGTTAAACTGGCGGGTCTCTGTCGGTGTTCCGACTTACTGCTCCTTAGAGGCGCTTCCTGAAACCCTACCTAGTGCGTTGTGCTGTAACTTGTTCTTACAGCCTGGCACATGCCTTGCTGTCCCCATCTGCGAGCAGCCGCATCTTTTGGCCGCTGGGCAGAGTGGACCAGGCCACGGGCAGCGTTTGCGGAGGGGGTTGTGGAAGGCTGTTTTTCCGGCACTTTGCTGCCTTGTACAAGAAGGTAAATGGTTACGTTCAGGAAAGAAGAAAAAAACGCGGAAGGATCCTAAACTGGCGGATAAAACCGTCCTCTGCCGAAAGAGCGTGGCTGCTTTGCTACACATTCCCTGTATTGAGCTCTTCAGGCGCACCGTGGTGCCAGATTATGCCTCCTGAGAGGTGCACTTGAAAAAAAAGAAAACAAAAGAAAACTTGACGTTTTTGGACGATGATCCTGGAATTGCCGCCTTCCCTCTTTGTTCTCAGGATCCACCTTCATATCGGGTTAACAGGAGCCCTGCTGTTCGGCAACGTTTCCAGCCTTCCTCTGTCAGCTCCTTAAAAAAGTTAGAACAAAGGTTAGTGTTTGTTCCCCAAACACAATCTGCTTGCAACTTGTTTTTCACGACAAGGAAAGGGCTGCACCCAAGGTCGAAGCAGTGAAAACAAAACTCTTTAAGGCCTTGGGGGCTGTTGTTGCCGAAAGAGGGTAACCAATTCCGTGTGATGTTATTGGGAGTACTTGTGGATGCCCTGCCAGCCTTGCCTACAGCCCTTTTTGGGTATTGAGTGGATGGTGATTTATTTAGTTAGTCTTATTGTTTTGCTAAGGGTGTCATTTCATTTCATTTCATTTCATTTGCTAAGGGTATCCATTTAGAACAAGTATAAGGGAAACAGTGGGGGTACCATAGACATTTTAGCTTATTTTATTTGTATGCATTTTACACTCTGAGACACCACCACATCACTCGGGACACCACACATCACTCGGGGACACGACCCACTTCACCCTTCCACCGACTCAATTACAATAACTTTTATTTAAGTATTAACTATTAAAAAAATGAAAAGCCATTGTTATTTGTAATATCAATACATCTAAGTCACGTAAATACAACTCGTATTGCATTACAAATGCTATAGGTGTCACATTTGCAAAAGTTATAACCATTGGCATTGTCATACACAATGCCAATAACTCAAACTTTAATTCTGCGAGACCTATTGCATTGTAAATGCTTGTTGTTTGTAGGCTTTAGGCAGAATGATGAGCTTGATGTTCTTCTGACCTGTCTTATTTTTGTTGTGAAACGAGGTAAGCTATTTTACCGTTTGTGCTTTATGGTGGCAGGATCTGTGTCTTATGTTGAATGGAATGGAATGGAAGAGGATTTATAAAGCGCATGGTTACCCGTAAGCGTCCCAGCGCTAAAGAGTAGAGATTACTGTGGGTAAAGTGATATTTTATGGAACTGTAGGGAAGAGAAAAGTTTTAAGAAGCTTGCAAAACTTCTGGAGACTGGGTTCAGTTTGGATCCTAAGTGGAAGGAATTCCACAGTGTTGCAGCATTGACGGAGAAACAACGTCCTCCTGTTCGTGCCTTCTTTATTCTGGGAACATTAGCGAGGTACAGGTGGTCTGATCGGAGTGCCCTGTTGGCTTTATAGGGGCCCACCAGACTCCTCAAGATGGGGGGGCCCTTGCCCTGTAAAGATTTATGCATAATGCACAGAGATTTGAATTTAATTCTCTCGCGTATTGGCAGCCAGTGGAGAGTTCTGAGGGCAGGTTTGGCTGAGAGCTTGGCTGACGATCCAGTTAGCAGTCTCGCTGATGAGTTTTGGATCATTTGTAATTTGTTTATGGTAGCTTCTGGGGCACCCAGATACAGGGCATTGCTGTAACAGAACCTGGAGAGGAGTAGGCCCTGAATAAGGAGCTTCCTGGAATGGGGAGGTAGAAGAGGGAGGACTTTTCGTGCAGTGCGAAGTAGGCCAAAGCAGATGCCAGCCGTTTTCTTAGCTTGGGTTCTGAGCAAGAGATCTTGGTCTAGCCATACTCCGAGACTTTTGATTTCGCTTTTTGGGGCGGGGATTGCTCCCATACATGTAGGCCACATGGAGTCGACTATGGATGTCGTCTTATGTCCTAGGAGCATAAGCTCAGTTTTAGTTCCGTTTAATTTAAGAAGGGATTTACTCATCCAGCCATGAATTTCTGACAGACAGGATCGGAGGTTTTCGGAGCAGTGGTCTGATTGTGTAAGCGTGACGACCAATTGTGTGTCGTCAGCGTAAGTAACTAATTTAATCCCGAAGGGAGTGACTATATCCTCCAATGGGGACATATATACATTAAAAAGTGTCGGGCTCAACGATTAGCCCTGTGGTACACCACACTGGAGAGGGATCAATTTGGAGCGAGCGTTACCTTGCCAAGCTTGAAAAGTTCGATTATTTAAAAAGGATTTTAGCCACGACAGGGCTGAGCTCGAGACTCCCACACTGCTGAGGCGCTGGATGAGGATACGGTGATCGACCGTATCAAAGGCCGCACTTAGGTCCAGGAGGATCACTGCTGCTGATCCTCCTGAATCCAAGATCTGTCTGGCCTCTTCAACCACCACTATGAGGGTGGTATCTGTACCCTGGCCAGGGCGGAAGCCTGTCTGGGAGCTGCGTAGCAGCTCACCTGTTTCCAAAAAGCAGGACAATTGCTGGTTGGCTATCTTCTCCGCGATCTTACTAATCCCCGGCATAACGAGATAGGCCGATAGTTGACCAACTCGGAGGGATCCAGCTGTGGTTTCTTTAGTAAGGCCTTTACTATAGCTTTTTTCCAGCTGGGTGGAACAATACCTTGGGAGAAGGAAGAATTGATTAGATCAGTGGCCAATGGGGTGATAGTTGGTGTCACCAATTTCATGATGTGCATTGGGGCGGGGTCACTAGGAGACCCACTTTTTATTGATGCAAGCATTTTTTGGAATTCTTCTCTGGTAACTGGGGCAAAGGAATCCAGATGTGGACCCGGCATTGGGGCGCTGGAACTGCTGAGTTCAGGTGGGTAGTCGCTACAGGGTAGGGTTTTGAAACTTGTTTTGGATTTTGCTGTCAAAAAATTCCGCAAGTAAATTACATCTAAAATTCCGCAAGTAAATTACATCTGGACCCTGAAGTATCGGGGGCGGGAGAAGGATCAGGGACTTTCAGGAGTTCCTTCACTATCCGGAAGGTTTCTCTGAAAGAATTTGAGGAGGCTCGAATTTTCTCCTCGAAAAAAGCAGCCTGGGCAGCTTTGAGTGAGGTTTTGTAGGACCTAATGGCTGATCTGTGCTCGGATTTCTTATTAGCCCAGTCTTTCCTCCATGCCCGTTCGAATTGTTTGCATCCTTTTCTCTGGTCCCTAAGTTCTGACGTGTACCAAGGAGATTTAAACGATCTGCTTTTCTTCTACATTCTTTTCCTAGGTAGGACGCAGTCAAGCGAGCTGTCGAGTCAGCTTGTGAGGTTTTTGTCTGCTACCAGCAGATCTGGGTTGTGTGAAGGGGCAGACTGCTCCAATACACTTGTCCAGTTCTCAGGAGAGAGCTTGGACCAAGGTCTTTCTTGACTTCGTATCACCGGGACTTGACGTATGTCCGTGGGGATTTGCCAGTTAAACGGGATAAGGAAATGATCGGACAAGGGGATAGGTAGCGGATGACTGGATTCCAAGAGTGGAATATTGGAGAATATGGGATCAAGAAGATGCCCTTTAGTATGTGTAGCATATGTGCTTTTGAGCCACAGGTCGTAGGATTTTAGGACGAGTATTAATTCACCCGCCACTTTATCTAGGGGGTCATCAAGGTGAAGATTTAGATCTCCCAGTACAATGAAGTTGGTCGAGGTGGTGGCTAAGGAGATAACTGTCTCCAATAGTGAGCTGCTAAAGTGCCCCAGACTGCCCGGAGGGCGATACATCAGAAGACCTGACATAGTTCTTGTAGGAGAAATTTGGATAGTGAAATAAGAGTTCTCACAATCTGAGATGCCGCTGTCGGCCATCCTGCAGGAAAGATGGTTTTTATACATTATGGCGATTCCACCCCCTTTGCCGTTGGGCCTGTTCTGGGACTGGATAAGATATCCTTGGGGGAGAGCACGAACTATATCCGGCTCAGAGTTTGAGGACAGCCATGTCTCCGTTAGGAACAGTACATCAAGTTTATGGTCCTGAATCAGAAGGTTGATCTCTAAGGAATGTTTTGGCAATGACCTACAATTCAGTAGGGCCATGCGTAGGCAGGTCGTGGTATAGTTGGTGGACTTTTTTACAGGCATAGAGTAGTTGCAAAGACTGCAATGGGTATATGGACTGTCTGGGATATGCAAGTTGCTACATGCGGGGTTTCTCTCCGTTCTCCATTGAAGGAGTGCTTCACGCGGGTAGGTGGTAATGTGATTGGAGGAAATGGCAGGGGTTCCTGGCCCTGGGCCCGGGCTGGCGCGGACGGGCGCAGACGGGCTTGCCTCTGGCGCGCCCGGTATGTGAACGCGATGCGTGGTTCATTTTGTAGTGCGTGGCCAAACTCGCCTGCAGCACTAGCCCGCCGACCTCCAACTCCTCCCAAGATGACGCCCGTGGATATGCGCCCGAGTGTCTGAACCCGCGACCAAAGAGAGCCCAAATCGTCCCTTGGAAGCGCGCTTAGCCCCCTGGGGAGAGCGAGTATGGTAGGTGAGGATGAACAATTTATTTTAAGACGGTTGTACCGATAAGTGCGTGGTTTTAAAATAGTACACACAGACAATGCATTCAACACAAATTAAAAAGGGCAAGTTCCCTGATTCCCGGCTTCCGCCTCAGGAATCTCTAGCTCTATCAATGAGTGCTCACGGTTCAGGGTCCTATATGTAGTGCGTGGCCAAACTCGCCCGCAGCACTAGCCCGCCGACCTCCAACTCCTCCCAAGATGGCGCCCGTGGATATGCCCCCGAGTATCTGAACCCGCGACCAAAGAGAGCCCAAATCGTCCCTTGGAAGCGCGCTTAGCCCTTGGGGAGAGCGAGTATGTTAGGTGAGGATGAACGATTTATTTTAAGAAGGTTGCACCGATAAGTGCGTGGTTTTAAAATAGTACACACAGACAATGCATTCAACACGAATTAAAAAGGGTACGTTCCCTGATTCCCGGCTTCCGCCTCCGGAATCTCTGGCTCTATCAATGAGTGCTTACAGTTCAGGGTCCTATATGTAGTGCATGGCCAAACTCGCCCGCAGCACTAGCCCACCGACCTCCAACTCCTCCCAAGATGGCGCTCGTGGATATGCGCCCGAGTGTCTGAACCTGCGACCAAAGAGAGCCCAAATCGTCCCTTGGAAGCGTGCTTAGCCCCTGGGGAGAGCGAGTATGGTAGGTGAGGATGAACGATTTATTTTAAGAAGGTTGCACTGATAAGTGCGTGGTGCACCGATAAGTGCGTGAAGGGCTAAGTATCAGTATAGCTTGATCTGAACGTGCCGTTGAAGTGGCCACCATTCAGCCTTCTGCATGGCTTGGAGCCGGGTTGTGCACATGATGGTGCCGAAGTTATTTTTAATTTGTTGTGTTCAAGTGATGTGTGTATACTGTAACATTAGACAGAGGAATGTTTCTATCACCGAAGGATACTAGAAACGGCCTCCACTTTAGTATAGGATGAAGAGATTGCTTCCAGGTAATCCAGCATGCTGCTTCCCCCATCACCACCTGGCCTTGTACTCCTATAGACATCTCCAACTCGGGGATCCCTCCAAACCCAAGACCACCACCCTTGAGTGCAACACCATCTGAGCACCTGGCTGAACAATGGCAAGAATTTCCTGCTCTGTAAATATGTAATATATAATTGTCCTAGCCTAATCGCTGTTATATATATATATATATATATATATTACCTACTGGCGGTCGCCAGTAGGTATATATAGTTAGGATTTTTTCTCTATGGGATTTTTGAAAATTCTATGTCTAATAACTTTGGCGTTTGTGGACGGAATTGGCTGAAATTTTCAGGAAAATGGAACATTTTGTTTCTGAGCAGCCCCTGAAAATTTGGGGGGGGTTCGGCAAGGGGGGGCCGAGAAAAAAGGGGGGTCCCAAAACGTGTTTTTAACATTGAGTTTTCCATAGGGCGGTTGGCCTCACTTTTAGCCCGAACGGCTGAATGGATTTGCACGAAACTTGGCAAAATTGTAGGGACTGGTAGCCCGATGTGCCTTTGCTAGGTCTCAATATATGTGCTCCAGTGGATTTTGAGAAATTAACGTTCAAAAAAAGATATATATCTGTAACAGCGGACCGGGCAGCGCTCCAGTTCGCGTACTTTTCGCGTTACGGAGCTTTGTGAAGCGAAGCTGATTGGTTCTCCGGCGTCTGTAAACATTCCAAACAGTCCGTAGCGGCCGCCATCTTGTCTCTCGGTAGGATCGAGAGACAAGAGGAGGCCAAAGCGAAGGGGCAAATGACCATAAGGGGGCATAGTAGATCCTCCCTGACCCCCTAGGTTTGTTGTGGAGGTTTTAAAAGGGCCCCGCGGGGCAAAAAAAATAAAAATAATCATAATCGAACGGCTGAATGGATTTGCACGAAACTTGGCAAAATTGTAGGGACTGGTAGCCCGATGTGCCTTTGCTAGGTCTCAATACATGTGCTCCAGTGGATTTTGAGAAATTAACGTTCAAAAAAAGATATATATCTGTAACAGCGCTCCGCTTCGCGTACTTTTCGCGTTACGGAGCTTTGCGAAGCTGATTGGTTCTCCGGCGTCTGTCAACATTCCAAACAGTCCGTAGCGGCCGCCATCTTGTCTCTCGGTAGGATCGAGAGACAAGAGGAGGCCAAAGCGAAGGGGCAAATGACCATAAGGGGGCATAGTAGATCCTCCCTGACCTCTTAGGTTTGATGTACCATTTTGCCAAGTTTGGTGTAATTCCGTTCAGCCATTCAGGCTGTAGACGTATCTAAATGTCCTATGGAAAATTGCATGGGGAAAACACATTTGAAAGTGTTGAAATTTAGAACCAATTAAAATGTTACTTTGGTTTTGTATTTGTGTGTGATGAAAGTTAATTGGTTATGTATATATCTAAAATGAGAGGAAACCACAGCCATTTTGTGATACTACTGTCTGAGGTACATTTGTGAGGAATTTTTGGTGGTCAATTGCTGGTGTTTGATTTACACAGTACTAACACTTCTCCTACTTTTAAAAAGGTGAGTTGTTAATTTGTAAGGAGAACTATGTTGTACACTTGAAGATAATTTGAAAAATGTTTTCTGTTATTTATTTACAGTCCTTCTGTTATACTAAATACTTGATAAAGTTAGTTTTATATTATGTATTACTAAAAACGATAAATGAAAGTGATTATTTTTTTCTGCAATTTACAGCAAGCAATTTCAAAATAAAATGGCTCACAATGAAGAGACCGTGGCAATTTCTTTTGAATTATCCACTACATTTATTGAAATTGAGAGCACCAATAATGAAATATTGTCACAAGGAGGAGATGACTTGAATGATTTTTTTGATCAATCTGTTGATGGCGAATTTATCGAATGTTTGGAGACCATAGAGTTACAAGAATCATCATTGCAGACTTTTCATGAGGAGATTCCAGATGAGATGATTGAAGAGGAAATTGCTGATGAGGACATGTTACTAGTTCTTTCAAATTTTGAAAATTCAGAAGAATAAATTTATATTTAGAAATCAAAAATTGTTTGAGACATTATTCATTTTTATTTTTAATTTATGAGGTTGTAGCGAAGTGATTGTAGTATAAAATGAGACTTATAGTATAGAGTGCAACATTTTTATGTTACATGGTAAGTTTACTCATATTTACTTCCCTTCTCCCACTATATTATCTCCAATGTGTATTTGACATCTCTTCTTCATCTCCGGCCTCCTTTCTCTCACTGTCTGTCTCTGATGCATCTTATCGCTGCCATTTTGTGTAATTACAGAAGAGAGTAAAAAAAAATAGTTCGGAACGTGAAAAGGGGGCAAAGTAGAGTACCCCTCACCTCCTAGGCCTTCTCAGGCGGTCCCAAAAGGATCAGTTTCTGCTTTCCTGAGAGATTATGGTATGAGTTCCATATACCACAATAACTTGCATTACAACATGCAAGATATCTATCTCCTATTACCAACTTTTGGAGATATTCGCGCTAAGCGCGAATATCTCCAAAAACTAACACCTGCCCTGAGCAGTTCTTAGCCATGTTATCCAATGGGAGGTGGATAACATGGCTAAGAGCATTAGCTCGGTAATGCATGAATATCGCTGACTTTTTAGCGATATTCATGCATTGCGGCCGTTTTTTATCGCATTTGCGATAAACCTTGATAATAGCAAGGTTTATCTTCGATAATTTCTGACGATGCTTAGCGGTAAAAAATTCGTTGCTAAGCATCGTTAGCGATAAATATCGCTTAACTTTGGTAATATGCACCAACGTCTGTTAACGTTCGATTCGAAGGAAATGAGGAAGTGTTGAAAAACATTGTCTGCGCCATCTTGCCTTTTTTGAAATGCCACACTTTTGTCGTACACGGCAGCCATTTTAGATGCCTTGACCAGACCCACTCTCTGCACGCTGTCGATTCGTAGCATGGCTCCCCACCCTCGCAAGCATCTTCCCCAGGCACTGGTCACCCCCGCTCTCTGTCTTATGCATGGGCAATAAACCTCCCCCCATCTGCGCTGCTCTTCCCTGAGAATCACACTCTGTGCCCGCCCGACACCTCCCTTTCGCCCTATTCACTACCGCACCCTCTGACACTCCTCTTCCTCTGTGTCCGATTGTCCAGGCTATCAGCTAGCCCTGCAGATGTAGTTTATGGCCCCAGCTGTAAAGAATCACCCCTCTTCAAAGGAGTTATAGTAGATCAAGGCCCACACCCGATGAGATCCATCACACCACACGTGTTCCTACTATCTGAAAACCATTCTGTATTGTGATTGGAGAGGGGACCGAGCCTGAAGCGGAAGATTCCAGGGATGACTCTTTGTACATCAAAGTTTTTACAATTATGTGTCATATTAAAAATATATAGCACTCCAACAAAGTAGTAGGATTATAAAACTTTAATAACTTATAAATATATACAACAAAACAAAAACAGTAAAAACATTTAAACAACGAAGAGACCGTGGCAATTTCTTTTGAATTATCCAATACATTTATTGAAATTGACAGCACCAATAATGAAATATTCTCACAAGGAGGAGATGACTTGAATTATTTTTTTGATCAATCTCTTGATGGCGAATTTATCGAATGTTTGGAGACCATAGAGTTACAAGAATCATCATTGCAGACTTTTCATGAGGAAATTCCTGATGAGGACATGTTACTAGTTCTTTCAAATTATGAAAATTCAGAAGATGTTGCCTGGGTGCCGCACTGATTTGGGTATCCGGCGTGGGGCATCCCGGGGGGTGGATTGTCAGTAGCGGTCTGTTGTGCGAATAGTTCCAAGGCAGCAGAAAGCGCTGAAATCTGGATGTCACGAAGGTGATGTCTAGTAAGTTGCCGCCCAGCAAATAACGGCGTGGGGCGCCGCGGGGGTGAGTGAGTCCAGTAGGCACCACAGCTATACTTACCGGCATTGCAGAATTACTGCTGGGGACAATGCCTGTGCTGTAGCAGGGTCACAGCAGAAACAAAAAGGATTCTGTTGAAGATGTTGTTGGTTTTCAATTTGAAAACAGTTCTGGTGTCAACTGCTATGCTAATGTAGTGGTTAATGTTTTGTTTTCTCTAGAAAATGTAAAAGAGGGGGAGGCAGTCCAAAGTTCCGGTAAAAGGGCAAAGGAAATGATCGGTGGTTTGAACTATCAGTCAAAAAGGGGAGGGGGTGCAACAATTTTTCCTACCGGGTCACACTGTGCTTTCACCGGAACTGAGGTCTGCAGGATTCTAGTCATTCAAACTGAGGCTGGCGGCAGCATGGGAGCGCCGACGTCCCGCGGATACAGTTTCGTCACTCCACGGGCGATCATGGCAGTCATTCCCCATCGGGGGTGTCTGCGGGGGTCGGAGACTCCCGCGGCTCCTCTAGAATCTTCAAGGTCGTGGAGGACTACGGTGGTGGAGTCAACCAGTGACCGGGCCATTTCTTTATGCTGGGCCCGCTCTTGCCAGGTCGACCGCCATTTTGAGAGTTCGGTAGCTACTGGCGATCGCGGGGTCAGATGAGCGGACGGGCTCCACCCTGCCGGGCGAGACGTTGCAGCATTGCCACAGTGGAAGAACCCTTTTCCGGGCGCCTGGAGCGCTGAGGGTGCAGCTGGGAAGCCTCCACCTGGGGAGGCGGGAGAGGCCTGTTCGCAGCGTCTCTCCCTCCCAGTGCACCCCACGGCGTCTCGCTTGACATTTGTTATGGCCGGACTAGGCGATGAGGATGAGGGGGGTGGGGGGGGTCGGAGGCATGTGCGAGACATCCCCCCCCAGTGTTGTCGCAGCCATTATAAAAGAAAGAAGAAATGTCCCGTCCGTCTTTGGGCCGCACCTCCGGTGGATGGCGGCCGGACGCCCTTTGCTCTGGCCCCATGAACGGGTTCCTTGGCTCATCGGCTGCAGCCGGATCCTTTTCCGGCGCCTGGAGCGCTGAGGGTGCAGCTGGGAAGCCTCCACCTGGGGAGGCGGGAGAGGCCTGTTCGCACCGTCTCTCCCTCCCAGTGCACCCCACGGCGTCTCGCTTGACATTTGTTATGGCCGGACCAGGCGATGAGGACGAGGGGGGGGGGTCGGAGGCATGTGCAAGACATCCCCCCCCCAGGGTTGTTGCAGCAATTATAGAAGAAAGAAGAAATGTCCAGTCCGTCTTCGGGCCGGACCTCCGGTGGATGGCGGCCGGACGCCCTTTGCTCTGGCCTCATGAACGGGTTCCTTGGCTCATCGGCTGCAGCCGGATCCCGTCGGCCCCAGCCCCCGGCCGTTGGTGGCCGGACCGGGAGAGAGTGTGGAGGGACAACCTGCAACTCTCAAGGGCCACCGCGGCCGGACTGGGAGAGAGAGGGGAGGGTCGAGGACACGGACATTCCCCCCCCTGAAACTCTCCAGTGTTGTCAATCCCCCTGGCCGGGTCCCGCTGGCCTCGGCCTCTCCTCCGGCTACACCCTACGTGATGATCTCCTGGCCGAGGCGTGGCAGCAGGACCCACCTTATATGTGTTGCTTCCGGCTGGGCGTAGCCGAAAACCTGTTGCCCTTTGGAAGTTTCTAGAATGGGGCGGATGTCTGCTGACTTCTATCTTTCCCAGTTTGCCGTTATTTGGCCGTGGCAGGCGGTGGGACAGACACGTTCTGTGGCAGTGAGGGGCGATGTTTTCAGGTTTCTTATTACGGGCTTACTTCTAACGTTTCTTGTTTCTAGGACAATAATAGGTTTTATCATTACGTATTGTTATCGTTTCTTTGTTTGTTATTTAATAAAAAGTTCATCAGTGGCCTACTGATTTTCGTTTTCCTATTCTTTTCTTTCCAGGTTGTTTCATGCTAAAGTTTCTGTTAACAGGATACAGTGATCACTTCGTTATTATTGCATATGTCCTTTTCACTAGGGGTGCTCTCTGGTCGGGCCAGATGACCTATCTCTAGTAAATGGTCCGGGTGAAACAGGTGCATCAATCAGTGGGGAGTAGATAGGCATGACAGATTACAACGGGGGAGAAAGGTCCGCATTACGTACCCTTTCACTACTTGCAAAGATTTTCCTACGTTTATTTGCAAACAGGGAATACCTCCAAAAAGAACTAATTCCCAAACAGTCAATGTTCGGACAATCAATCAATCAATGAGGAATGAAATAGGTACGACGTGTTAAAGGCTTGCGTTACCTACCCTTCACTATCTGCAAAGGGAGAGAGAATATTCCTATTCTTCCTCGTTTGCAGGCAGAGAAGATCCTTAAGAGAACCAACTTCGAACAATTCAATGCTCGATTCAAACAATCAAGAAGGGGTACTGTGAACACAAATGAACGCCGCTTATGTACATACACATTGCTATTTTCAACAGGTTGTTCCTAATGTTTCTATTTTAGCGAGGTCAAAAAGAGATCCCATTAGTGGCCTACTGATTTTGCTCGATTCCTTTTGTTTTTTTACACGATTTTTCGCTATCTGCAAAGACTAAACAGAGTATTGCGACTCTGTGCTTGTTTGTAAATAGAGAATGAACCAAAGAGAACAATCAATCAAATGGAGAGAGAAGCAGGCACGACGGATTACAACGGGGGCAAAGGCCTGCGTTAACTACCCTTCACTATCTGCAAAGAGAGAGTACTCCTAATAGAAATGAGGGGTGGGGGGCAGCATTCAAAGCAGATCAGTGTGCATAAACACGAAAATGTTTTTACTTACCACGTACTTGACATTCGACAGTTTATGATATTTGCTATTAAAAAACCATTGAAATTCACTGAAAAAACCATAGGTTATAGACCATATATAGTTAGGAATTAGCATTTACAAAACCTTGAAAATTCACTGAAAAAACCATAGGTTATAGACCATATATAGTTAGGAATTAGCATTTAAAAAACCTTATTTTACTCACACAAAACCATTGAAATTCCATATATAGTTAGTTGCACTAACTATATATCGCGCACCCGCAATCCACAGCTGATCATGTCACATATTACATCATTCATGACATGGTCAGTGACATCACTGATGACATCACTGATGACATCTCAAATGACATCACTACACAAACTCAATCTCCCATACAAATACTTGGGCAACCAATCAATAACACATATAGCCTCTCGTATAGCTAATGATCAACACATGCAGCAGTTTACATCACAACAGACATAATGATGCACAAATTAAGACAGTTTAGTCACTAACCCATGCATTCAGTGAGACACATTTAATCACTCACTCATACAGTCAGTCACGCACCTACTAAATCCTTCATCCAGACACTTATACATCCACTCATTCTTCAATATGTAAGACATATTTTAACTTTACAGAAACATACAGTCACTGGATATGGTCTATAACCTATGGTTTTTTCAGTGAATATATATATATATATATATATATATATATATATATATATATATATATATATATATATATATATATATATATATATATATATATATATATATATATATATATATATATATATATATATATATATATATATATATATATCCACCAGTATATGTAGTAGACCTTTGTACTTACTTCCATTCCTATGTGATTATAGAGTTCATCTGTTTGTATCTCTTCCTTGAGTGACTTTACAACTTGTACATTTGCAAGTTATCCCTCCTTCCACTCCACTTGTATATATAACTCCAACCACTAGTATATGTAGTAGCCCTTTGTACTTACTACCATTCCTATGTGATTTTAGAGTTTATCAGTTTGTATCTCTACCTTGAGTAACTTTACAACTTGTACATTTGCAATTTTTCCCTCCTTTCACTCCACTTGTACATCTGCAAATTGTTCCTGTTTATATCTCTTTTGTAACTCAAGTAATCCAAAGTCTTTGTGTAACGCAACTGGTTCTTTTGAAAAGCGCTCTCACACCTTCTGGTAATGTTCACGCTATATAAAATCGCATTAAATAAATACATCCCTTCAATCCTTTTGCTGATTCACTTGCTTGTGCACATGTTTTTCAAGGTTATATCTCTTATCCCGGACAGGGAGTGAGAGAGCACAAAGAGGCGAAAGAGAGTGGATCGTGAGTTCCCCGCACTCATTTTCAAGCCCTGCACTCGTGCTTGTGGCACGTCCAGCACGCTCCCGCTAGGTGGATGCCGCCACAAGCACGAGTGCCGTGCTTGAAAATGTCCAGAGCGACGGCTAAAGGTCCTCCTATGCAGCACATGCAAGACCTAAAAACGGAGTGTGGATACCTCTAAGATCCTAGATGTACATATAAATCCTCTTCCGAGTTAAGACCAAACGGGATTTTAGTGTTAAATAAGAGTATGTATCTTGACTCTAGCTGTTGCAGTTTTTGCTCATGGTTACCCCTTCTCATCTTGGCTACCTGATCGATTGCAAAGTAAGTGAGATCTTTAACATTTCCCCATGGGCTTCATTTATGTGTCTAGCAACCGGGTAGCTCCTGTTGTTGTTTTTGACTACCCTCAAGTGCTGAAATATTAGCATATGTACCATGTTTATGGTACTGCTCACATAAGATTTTGGACAAGTGCATTGCAATACATATACTACATATTCACTTTTATAAATCAGGGTGCTTCTAATGTTCCATGGGCTTTTCATTAGAGGTGACATTACTTGTTTCGTGTTGCCCCCCATCTTGCATGCCATACATTTTGAACATTAGTAAAACCCATGACTGGCTCTCAACCTCCGGGCTGCTGCTCACTAGATCCTGCCTCATAGACTTAGCTTACCTAAAAGTGATTAGTGGCCTACAGGGAGTTAAAGAATTTTGTAAGAGGTCCCTTTTCACTAGGTACCAATACCAATGTCTACTTAGGCAGTCTCTCACCTTACCACGGTAGGCATTGTACCCGGTGATCATGCGTTTCTCATTCGTGTTACTCTTGTTGTCCACTCAAATTTTCTCATTTGGGTAGTGTAATGTTGTCCTTCTAATCTTGCTCACTTTGGTCAGTGCGTGATTTAAGACTTGAGGACTATAGCCTCTCTGAGTGAATCTGTTAGTAAGATCAATTTGGGCTTACGTCAGAGTTGATGCCTCGCTACAATTTCTTTTTATTCTGAGGTGTTCTGCATAGGGGATGCTGTTCTTGAATTTCTGTGGGTGGGAGCTCTGAGCATGTAATATGGAGTTCCCTGTCGTGAGTTTCCTGTAAGTACAAGTAGGTAATGAATTATCCTTTACATAAACTTCCAGGTCCAGGAAGCAAACTTGTGTTCTCCTGACTGTGTCAGTGAATTTCAGGTTCAGTGAATTATCATTTTACTCCAGAACAAACTGTTCAGCCGATTTCTTGGCACCCTTCCACACTAGGAAGAGATCTATGAATCTCGTCCATGCAATGATGTTGTTCTTCCATTCCTTAGCATGTGTGTGTGTGTGTGTGTGTGTATATATATATATATATATATATATGACAAGTAAATATTGATTACATGCAAATATCAATAGATGTTAAAATACTGAAAGCAGGTCATGATTGGCTGAGAAGTTAAACTGGTTTGTTTTAATAATTTGAATCAGGTTGAGCAGAGTTGGATGAAATATCAACCACTGTGTTTTGAATTGTAAAAACTAAGAGTCTGTCTTCTAATACACTTATTGAGTAGTTTCACATGTGACACAGCACGGAATTGTATTTCGACTGGTTGAAAACGTTATTGATATTGTTGGTGAGCAAGCCTGCGGGACAGGCGAAACGCGTCCGACAGCTGACCAATAAATCAATACTGGTTCAAGACAATGCGTTGTCATCCTTTGCATACGAGGGCAGTTTGGTGATATGTATATTATATATATGTGTGTGTGTGTGTGTGTGTGTATATATACATATATACTAATGTACTTAGTGAAACAACAGAAAAGAAAAAATAAACTGAACATTTTCATCTCTGAGGCCCACTGGAGGACTTTTAAATTAAATGAACACAGCACAGAAATCTACTAAAGGTAAAGGAATTTTGAAAGTGCACTACTGATCCCAGCATGCAACACTTAGTTGAACTCACCTGTGAGGCTCACTGAGCAACACAAAACTCCTTTTCATAGGGAATCGAAATTTGCCTAGCTTATGTAACGGTAAGTTTCAATTCTATTAAGGACACGGAGGCGAGGATTATGCTATTCTTCCTTCGCTTTATTAACAACATAAACTCCACAGCAGCTCAGGAAAAATATAAACAAAGAACCATGCTTTCAAATAAAGCAATGAAATACATTTTTTCTCTAGTCCAAAACCACAACTCCCAAGAGTCTGTTATGCACATCCAGTCCATAGTCCTTCCACCATGTCTACAACGTCTAGATAGCCAGTCTCCTCTCTCTGCTCTTCCTCTTTCTTCGCGCAGATCACGCATTCACCTCACTGATCCTGTTTAGCTCCCTCGTTGCCTGCCAGAAAAAACGGACAGCGTAAGCGAGGAGCCACAGGAATGAGACAGCATGACAGAGGAGCATCATATGTGAACAAAAGAACACAACCGCATAAAGGACAACACTTTAGTTACTGCCATACGGGCATAGAGGAAAACACTTTACTTACTGCCATACGGGCGGGTAGGAATCACTGTGCATTCCGGGGTGGGATAATCCTCGCCTCCGTGTCCTTAATAGAATTGAAACTTACCGTTACATAAGCTAGGCAAATTTCGATTCTATGTCAGGACCGGAGGCTTCAGATTATGCTAGTTCAAAGCTTACTCACCACCAACTGGGCTAGGTCCACCACCGGTTTAAAATAAAACCTTTTAAACGTGGAATCCGAGGACCAATCTGCAGCCCGCAGTAAATCCTCCAAGCGAGCACCCGCCGCAAACGCCTTAGAAGCCATGGCCCCTCTGGCAGAGTGTGCTCCAAAAAGCTTCGTATTGATGCCTGCCTCATGCATGACCCAACGCACCCACCTTGCAATGGTGGGGGAGGAGACAGCTTTGTGTGGCTTTCGCAAGGCAATCAGCAATTGACGCTCGCCCGGGGGGCGGATGACCAAGGTCATATCTTCGTAAGCCTTCAAGCATTGCACAACACACAACTTAGGAGTGTCCAGAAACGCTGGATACGAAATAGAGCGCGACGCCGACTTTGTGCGACGCCCCAAAGTAAAAGTAACCCCTTCTGGGGAGAAGATTCGTGCCGATATATCCAACGCGCGCACATCCGACACACGCCTGCAAGAAACTAGGCACAACAGCATGGCCAGCTTAGCTGAGAGCTCCTTCAGAGACAAGTAGACGTTGGCTGGCCATGACAGGAATAAATTCAAAACCAAATTGACGTCCCAAAGGACCGAATATCGGGGTTCCGGAGGTAACGAGAGACGAATACCTCGCAGAAGCCGGCAAACCAAAGGGTGTTCTCCGACAGGAGACCTATCGATCGGGTTGTGACCCGCAGAAATCGCAGAACGAATCGCATTAATCGTCCTATAAGCAAGGCCATTTGAGGCTAGTTCCGCCAAGAAATTCAAAATGGGAACGAGGCCCGCGACCAAGGGATCCAAATCCCTTCGAAGACACCAACGCATCCACTTAAGCCAAGCGGATCTGTAGCGCTTCGTCGTACTATCGGCCCATGCTTTGGAGAGAAGGCCCTCAGCCGATCCCGAAAGGCCCGGGAGCGACCAACGTCTCCTGAGAGCCTCCACGCCATGAGACGGAGAGAGCTCCGCAAGACGAGAGGATGCGGCTCCTGATCTGGATTCTTCAGGAGAAGGGGAAACAGGGGGAGTAGGATTGGAAAATCCCAAGAAAGTTCCAGAAGAACCGGAAACCACACTTGAGATCTCCAGAGCGGTGTAATCAGCACCAACTCCACTCCTTGGCGGCGTACCTGGGCCGCCGTCCGCACCACCATGGAGAACGGGGGAAACGCAAACGGTTTCTCCCGACTCCAATCCTGCAAGAAGGCGTCCGTGGCTTCCGCCAGGGGATCCGGCCTCCAACTGAAAAATCTCGGGAGCTGGTGATCCAGGCGGGACGCGAACAAGTCCACCGAAAAAGGACCCCAAAGGTCCTGGAGCCAATGGAAGACTCCGGAATCCAGTTTCCACTGACTGGCATCCCTGAGGTACCTGGAGTGCCAGTCCGCAACCTGATTGGCCTGACCCGGCAGATACTCCGCCGTCACCGCAATGTGACGCTCCAGGCAGTACTCCCAGAAGTCCTTCGCTAAGTCCGCCAGAGCGCGAGAACGAGGACCCCCTAGGTGGTTCACATACCGAACCGCCGAAACATTGTCCATTCGGAGTAACACGCAGGCCTTGATGGAATCTTTGGTCCAACAACGAACCGCGAAGGAGCCCGCCAGGAGCTCCAAACAGTTGATATGCAACCGTTGTTCGTCGGAAGACCAGGCGCCGCCGGTGGAGAAATCCCCGCACCGAGCGCCCCAACCCGATCTGCTGGCATCGGATTCTATGACCAGGTCCGGGATTGACCCGAAAATCGCCCGACCATTCCATGCTTCCATGTGAGAAAGCCACCAAGACATCTCCTCCTTCACTTCCTCCGTGAGGGGTATCAACTGATCGTAGCTCATCCCTCTCCGGAGGTGCTGGGCTTTGAGGCGTTGGAGCGCCCTGTAGTGCAGGGGTCCCGGAAAGATCGCTTGGATGGAGGACGACAGAAGTCCCACCACCCTGGCAACGTGACGCAAGGACGTAGTGTCCTTCGTGATCGTCTGTCGCAACAAATGTCGGATTTTTGCAATCTTCCTGGATGGAAGGCTCAGAGCGGCCTCCACCGAATCCACCACGAATCCCAGAAAGGTAATTCTTTGAGTGGGAACCAGCACCGACTTGGAGCCGTTGACCACGAAGCCCAGTCGCTGAAGGAGGTGCACAGCTAGCCGTAACTGCCCGGCCAAACGCACCGGACACTGCCCCATGAAGAGAATGTCGTCCAAGTAGACCAACATCCGTACCCCCTGGCCCCTCAGGAACTCCACCACCGGGTGCAACACTTTCGTGAAGCACCAGGGGGCCGAGGAAAGGCCGAACGGGAGGGCCATGAACTCGTAGACCCTGTCGTTCCACAAGAACTGAAGGAAACGACGATGAGGCGGGTGAATAGGAATCACCAAGTAAGCATCTTTGAGGTCTAGCCTCACCATCCAATCTCGCGGGAGGAGCACGTCTCGGAGAAGGTGGATACCCTCCATTTTGAAGTGCCGATAGACCAACCACCCGTTGAACTCCCTGAGATTGATCACCGGGCGCTTGCCCCCATCTGTCTTGTCCACCAGGAAGACATTGCTGACAAAACCCCTGGGATGTCGCTTTGATTGACGGATGGCGCCCTTGCGGAGCAATTCTGCGACCTCTCCGTCTATCAAACGCGCATCTGACTCCGAGAACACCATCGGCCGCGGAGAAATCTCCTGAATAGGGTGGTCGTAAAACTCTATGTGAAAACCACGGACGGTTTGCAAGACCCAAGCGTCGGCAGTGAGCAACTCCCATTCCTCGTAAAAGGACGCCAACCGCCCCCCTATAGGAACTTGGTCCAAACAAAGTACACTCACCGGTGGCATTGTTGGGTCCGGAGTTTTTTCGGTAACCTCTGCCGCCAAAACGCTGTCCTCTGGTGGGGTAGAAATTATTGAAGTTTGCAGAGGTCTGGTAGTGCCCTCTGCCGGAGCCTTGCCCTCTATTGTTGGTCTGCTGGCCACGGCCAGTCGCGCGGCCCCTGCCGCGACCGGCCCCACCGGAGAAACGCTGATGAAAAACTCGCTTAATGGTGGATTGCGCCCTGTCCAGCGAGGTAAAGGTGGACACAAATTTGCCCAACTCCTTGATGAAAGGCTCGCCAAAGAGGCCCCCTTGGGCCACCGCGCCCGCTTCAGAGGAGGCCAAGTCCCCCAATTTCGGGTCCAGCTTAATCAGTAAAGAACGCCTGCGTTCAGTGGAGAGGGCGCAGTTGGCATTCCCCAGGAACACGATTACACGTTGTGCCCAGTTCGATAGCACCTCCGGGGAAATGACCGTGCCATTCGCCTTCGCCTCCTCAGCCATGTCGAGGATTTTCGTGGCAGGCCCGACCGCATCCAACAACTTATCCTGACACGATCTCCAGGACCGGTCAATGCCCTTGCGGGGGTCTTTCATGAATTTGGCCAGGAAGGTGGCCATTTTAGCGTCCAACTCGGGGGTCATGGCCACCTTGCCGTCCAAAGTGGGCCTCGGGCATTCCCCCCGCAAACAACCCCTAGCCTCTTTCTCTAGGGGCTTGCGCAGGCGACCCGCAACGAACTTCGCCACAGTCTCCCCCGGTGCCCAGGCCGCAGACCGCGGGTGGACAATCTCGTCCGGGTCCAACATGCCCGATTCATCCCGAGGGAGCACTGTTGAGCTCGAGGGGCGCCAAGAGCGCACCGACTCCCCGTCATCGTCCGTGTCAGGGGAATCGTACACCGGGGACGAGGGGGCAGTACTCACATTTACCACGGGCTCAGGGTCTGACAGAGGCGCAGGGGGGGGAACAGTCCCCTTAGCCAAAAAGGCGTCCCGGAGACGCTCAAAGGCGCCCTTATCAACCCCCTGCATCCCAGACGGAGAACCCTCCCCACGGGGTTTCTTAGAAGGTGGTGGGCGTTCGCCCGACGTCCCTGGGGGGTCAGAAGGAGCCCCCAGATGTGCAGACGCTAACTTAGCACATTCCTCCACAATACGTGCTGAGAGGCGGTCCTCCATGGGCCCCACCACCTCAGTGACGCAGCGGTATATGGAGCTATCCACCGCCTGATAAAAGTCATCATCTTGGAGGCAAGAGTAGGGTTCCTCCTCATACTGCTCTTCGTGGGCCATATCCCCAAACAAACTACCACACAGGCGCAAAAACCTCAAACTGTAGCAACTAGGCACCAAAAGCACCCTAAAGGGTGTACCGTGTCTTTAACAATATGGGCAGACAGGATGACTGCAATGAATATTGGGGGCCAACCAACTTGGCAGAATGGTGTGCACCTACACCCCAGCGCGCGGACCCTCCACACCGGGACCGGGTCTAGCTGCCCCTCAAGCGCGCCAAGCCACACTTCAAATGGTGCATACGAGCGCCAACCGGCGTTTCCGCGGTCTAAGCCGCAATACCGACCCCAGCGGGCGTCAAAATTGCAGGGAATACAGACCCGGTTAACCGGGCGTCAGAGGGGCAGACGAGGGCAGGCTCCGGCGCAGGCAGGCTCCCCAGCGCGACTCCCGAGATCGTAGAGACGCGCTGAGGAGTCGGCGAGACGCACGGGCGCCCTCTGGCGGGCTTTGTGATCACCGCGCCAACGGGGAAAATAAAAGCCGCGTAGGAACGAATTAAGCGTTCCCGCGGCTGGGGCTCTGAAAGGAAAAACAGCGTTACAAACGCGACAAGCCCCCAACAATACCGTTTCAACAGCACATGCAAGAAAACACAAAACCTTAAAACGGCAGTGTAATCACTAAGGAACAACAAAAGCACTTATCTGGCTGCGGGAGCAGCGAAGAAAGAGGAAGAGCAGAGAGAGGAGACTGGCTATCTAGACGTTGTAGACATGGTGGAAGGACTATGGACTGGATGTGCATAACAGACTCTTGGGAGTTGTGGTTTTGGACTAGAGAAAAAATGTATTTCATTGCTTTATTTGAAAGCATGGTTCTTTGTTTATATTTTTCCTGAGCTGCTGTGGAGTTTATGTTGTTAATAAAGCGAAGGAAGAATAGCATAATCTGAAGCCTCCGGTCCTGACATAGAATTCAACCTCATCCGCCAGTCCTGGCTGAGGGGGGGCAAGAGCAAACCACCGGAAGCCACCGTAAAACCAGAAGGGGGGCTGGAAGGGGAAGATGGAGAGGAAATGTAACACCAAGAGTAACATGGAGCAAGAGAGGAGGAAGATGGTAACTGAAGTGGAAAATCTAACGATAGTCAATCTAACACCAATAACTCTGACAACAACTGAAGAGTCGGCACTTAAGTTGGGATTGACTTTCTGCCCAAATGATCGACTCAAGTTTACACAAACAAGGATAGACCTTTTTAAATGTTTGCATAAACTCAAACTGCATAAATATTTCAAGCTCAAACTAACCATCAAAGAGTTTTTGCAGCTTAAACATAAATCTAAAGATACTGACATCTTGACAGTGGATGATTTAACATCTCTGGAAATGTTGGAAGAATTACGTTTGGAACAAGAGCGAAAAGGGGAAAACAATGAAGATATTGCGCAAAGAACAAAATGTCTAGGCATAGAACAAGAGGCGCCAACTAGTGTATTCAAGCCAGTGTCACAGTTCATGCAGCAAATGCCACTTGACACAATGGATACCTTGTCGGAGGCAGTAATCAAGGATCTTGTAAAATTCTGACAAAATATGAAACCTTCAACAAGAAAAATCAACATGACAAAAGACCAAGTAAGAACCTTGGAGAACGTACAAAAGGATACCACCATCATCTGTAAGCCCTCAGATAAGGGGGACAATATTGTCCTGATGACTAGGGACCAATATTGTGGTGAAGCTCTGAATCAACTCACAGATGGGAGTTATTATGAGAAAATGACCAGAGAGAGATACAATGATAGTATCAAACAATACCATCTACTGATACACAAATGGCTTGATACGAAACACCAATCCAGTGATACTGACGTTTTACCATCTTCTGAAAATGCACAAAGACAGTGTGAATCCGCCAGGCAGTCCTATAGTGTCATCAAAAGGGAGCCTCACTGAAAACATGTCGATTTACATTGACCACTTCCCTTTTCAATCCGTTCTGCAATTGTCCTCCTATATCAAGGACACAAAGGATTTTATTAATCACATTGGGAACCTAAAATGTTAACCAACATACAGGTTGATGGCATTGGACATCACAAGTCTATACAAGTGTATTGATCATAAACACTGACTGAATGCGATTGATTTCTTTCTGAGAAAGAGACCTTTAAATTTGCAGAATATAACATCATGCTGATTGAACTCATTTAATTGTGTCTGCTGAATAACATTTTCCTATTTCAGGGGGACCATTACAGACAGATCTCCGGTACAGCAATGGGTACCTGCTTCGCCCCCAGCTACGCAAATTTATTCGTGGGCTGGTGGGAGGAGCAGGTAGCCTGGTCTCCAGCCAATGAGATATGGGTAAAAGAAATAGTAGCCTGGTACAGTTACATCGAGTACCTCTTCCTAGTATGGAAGGGGCCAGAAAGCATGGCAGAGGAATTCATCAAACATCTTAATGAAAACAATGTGAATTTAAGATTCACAGGGGAGATTAGCTCAGTGGCAGTGAACTATCTCGATCTTAGAGTATGTACACAAGAAGTTGAGCTGGGAACAGAACTATACAGGAATCCCACAGCGGCCATTTCTATATTGTACACCGCCAGCAGCAACCCTCAGAAATTAATAGATAGCATACCCTATGGTGAACTCCTCCGACTCAAACAAAACTGCTCCAGAAATGTTGACTTTAAATCAGCAGTGAGGAAAAGTATCTCTAGGTTTGTGGCCAGGGGCTACAACATTGACCTTCTAGAGACCACCCTTAGAAAAGTTGAGGGCATCTTGAGAGATAAACTAGTGATTGAAAAGGACAGTACAGTAAGCACTAAGAACAAAGACGAAGGAAAATTCTGGATGATCACCACTTATTCAGAGGATGCTGACTCTTTAAAAAACATTTTCCGAAGAAACTGGCATATCCTTAAAACGGATATGATCATAGGAACCGGTATTCCTCCAGTTATTCTAGTAACATTCAGAAAGGATAGATCATTGAGAGATAAACTGGTGCACAGCCACTTTAGAAAATATACCATCCAAACAAGTGACACTAAGTGAGAGAAAAGTTTTTTTCCCCTGCGGAAAGTGCAAGGCCTGCGCCAATAGTATGAGAGTACTTTCGTATGAGGTAGCAGGGATGAGAAAACGGAAGATGATATACAAAATCATGACATGTCACATGACTCATTGTGTTTACTGCCTGACTTGCCCATGCGGGCTTAGATATATAGGCAGCACAATACACAGTGTGAAGATCCGCGTTTTAGAGCATTTGCGCGCTATTGCGAATAAAGACCTGAGTTATCGAGTAGCCAGCACTTTTCTATCAAGCACCAAAGCAACAGAGACCTGTTGCAGTACTTCAGTATTGATCACGTTCCAGTCAATATTAGAGGTGGGGATAGAGTTTTGAGACTGCGGAGGCTTGAGTCCCGTTATATCATTGACTTACAAACCAAGGTACCAAAAGGCCTCAACAGTGGGGAAGAATTGGTAGTACATTTGGGCACTTAAACCCAGAGTACCAGTAGGACACTCTCCTGTATAGAATGAGATTTTTATCTGATTTTTCTTCTTTTTCTTTCATTAGATATACAGATTTTGAATGCATCAATGCCAATACATGGCTATAATAAAACAAGAAAGTCTATTCATAATCGAGCCTCCAGTCCTCACATAGAATTCCTGTTTTTTTCACAAATACAGTATTGGCTGTATGATTAAACTAATGGACGTATGAATAATGTATTAGTATTTTCATATGGAAACCCAACGTACACAGTATGGAAGCACTGCTCATAAAGGGAATTGGAAGAACCAGTCTATCGAACAGTTCAAATTCATTTTCAGTAGCCGAGGAGGGTGCGGTGTGGAGTACAGTTAATAGACCAGATGAGCTGTGAGGTTGCTTGTCAAGAGTTGATTAGGTGTTCGTTGAAGAGAGGTCTTATCAATTGCGGGCAAAACTCATGTGACAGGAGGGGTGTTCAAGAGGGAGAGAATACTGGTCTTCTGCGTTGCTTTATTTTTTGGGGACATATTGACATGGCAGAGGCTAGTAGATAAACCTTGGAAGGTGGATTAGTGTTTGCTTCATCTGAGCTGCCTTTTCGCACTAATTAACTCTGAATCAAAAAAAATCAGATTCGTGAAGTTTTGAAGCATTCATAAACTGTTCCTCACAGGAGCCAATTCCAATCTTGCCAAACCAGATGCATAATGATTACTGAAAGGTGTAAGATTTTGACTTCAAATATTTCTTCTGTATTAAAATACAGATAAGATTTCAGAATGGCACCAACGCTAGTGGAATTGAGGGCGGGCATGGACCTGTACATGGCCGCAGAGAAAGTCACATACAAAGCCAGAGGTTTCCCCAAAAAGTTCACTAAGTACTGGACCCCATGGTTAAGATACTATGGTCTCGAGGTGGATAATGAGGAGATGGACAACGATGGCTGATTGTTCTGATCCCATTCCGAGGTATGCCAGTATATGCATGTACTTCTCTGATACGGCTTGTTAATACTGTAACTTGCTTCAAAAAGCTTACTTTATTACGTGTAATGTATATGTCATCGAATGCTGGCCACCGTTGTGTTAATAAAAACAGTAAAAAAATAAATCAGAATGGCGCAGTCATTTACAGTATTTGTAAACGTGAACATTTAACTCGACTGTGGGGAGTTTGGAAGGAATGAGGGAGTAGTTCGAGTTCAGATTCCTTCCTCTGTATGCACAACAAGTCTCAGTGGGTTATCTGTTTTTGCTAATAGGCAAGAGGATATCCTCATGTTTACTTTTATGAGCTTCGTTTTAGGTATGGTGTAATATATGGCAAATCTGTTGCATATGCAAAGAAGAAGAGACTAATCTTATTTTCCAAATATGCAGGACTTGTAATTTCTTGCATGAAGAAAGATATGCAAGTGTCATACATAAGGAACGGTGTTTAGCTGTTGTACTGGGACAATGCGGCTTCTTCTAGTTTAATTCGCGGCTCTGTTAAAAACTTGTTCTTGATTTGAAGAACCGTTTGGAGGCAAACATTTCCTGCCATCACATGCGTGCTTATCACTGCGTGGCCAAATATAATCCCATTAGAAGGAGTTATTTTCTATGTCCATTCATGACTCTAGAAATGTAATCACAGGGTAACCAAAAGGAATCCTTGTATAATTAATGCATGCATACTGCAGCATAGCAGTATTTGCCAGGTAATTGCATATACGTCAAGGACCATATTGCTAGCCTTGCCCTTGCATTTCACAAATCAGTACATTCAGTACATTGTGATGGTCATTTGTCTGTGTCTGCGTATATATGTGGTCATCTGGCTGCATCAGTGCCTCTGTGTCTCTCGGCCTGTGTGCAGTAGTGCTTTTATGCTTCTTAGGGTTTGGGGGCCTATGTGTCTTTTGTCCTATATGTATAGATACTTGAATGTGCCTCTAGGTCTGCTTTAGGTGCCTTATGTGTTATCCGTCTGTTTCATCTGCCTGCCCATCCATTTTTGTTGAATTTGAGTGTATGTTGCTTTCCGTCTGTGTGTATGCTGTGTACTTGTGTGCCTGTTAGTATTTGTGCTTGGATATCTGTTATTCTGTCAATGACTGTATGTTGGTTGCCTGATTCTTTTGGTTTGGTTGCAATGGTGCCTGTTTGCCTCCCTGCATAGGTGCATCAGTGTTTGTATTTCTGTAAATTTGCATTTGTGGATGTATCTATGATCTGTGTGTGAATTTGTGCAGATAATGACTTGAGATGGCTGTACACTGCACAAAAACCAGTAGTAAAGCCTCTCAGAATATTTTTCACAGTTCTTCCTCTTGACTACCATTATTTAAAATATCAGTATTCATATTGAAGTCCATGTAAAGGGTTAACAACAGCAATCAGATTAGAAAAATCGTTGCATACATAAAGCAATGCACCAGGTTTTTTCCCATCCTCAGCAGGCTTATTCTCGCCCCCCCCCCTCCACCAGATGATTATTACTCAATGGTTCATTAACATCCCAAGTAGTTCTCATTTTGACTGCATCTACTTTCTGTTTACCCACAAGCAGGCATTGTCTCATCCAGTAGGCTTCTTTACAGGCCCAGCCGGTTTCTGCTCAACTCCCACAGGCTTCTTTCTGTACAACTCCCACAGGCTTCTGCTCAACTTACGCAGACTTCATCTTCATACTCCTGTCTCTCCATGATCAGCTTGTAGTCCTTTCATGGTGTCCCATAGCTGACACCAAAATCTTTGATGGCTGGTAATGGTGCACCAATAGCTTGGCAGTATCTTCCTGGAATGATGCATGGAGTCCCGTATAAGGAAAACTATGTAAAAATGTAACTGACTGATCTCCAACTGATAGATCTCCAACTGATAGTGCAAAAGAATCTTGTACTAAATAGTTCTTGAGTCAGGTTAAAGATTAGAAAAATAAATATCTCTCACCTGGGCTGCACTTCAAACACTAATTCCACAGCATCGTAACTCTTTACGTCATGACTGACACAGGGTTGGCTCACCAGGATTTAATAGGTAACCATGAGGAGAAGCTTAGGGTGAGAGGACGCCAGTGTGGTTTTAATGTATTTCTTGAAGAGGGAACAGCACAGAGAAATTTGAATGGACTGAATGAGTATTGAATAAAAAATATGTCTAACTAGATCTAATGTATTTCTCCAGTCTGGCATCATTTATTTATTTATTAAGGAGTTTTATATAGCGCTAGCCTGACCCGAGGGTATTGGAGCGCTTCACAACAGTTTTTGAGCACGATTCATTCAATAAGGCAGGACTCTACATATAGGTTCGGAAGTCCAAGTGTGCTGAGCAGCATTGAGGTAATCTGTGAGTCCTGAGATAACCTCATAGAGAGCACGTTGTCTTGGGGTTGAACCAGTTAAGGGGGGGAGCAGTTGGGGGACGAATCTCAGGGAAGAGGTGAGTCTTAGAGCTACAATGTCAGGAAGAGACGACGAGCAGGGAATACCGTATTGATGGAGGCTATCCATTCGGGAGGGAGCGGTTGAGGAAAAGGACTTTAAGTTGTTTTTTTAAATTTGTGAAGGACGAGATAGTCCTGATACCGACTGGGATGGCATTCCAGATTTTGGGTGAGTTTCCAGCGAATGACCGTGCAGCAGTTTTTTATTTGCGTGTTTACATGGGGATGAGTAGTAGGGTGCTGGAGCTCCTGAGGTCCCTTGTCTGACCAGCCCTCTTGAGTTTGGCAGCCAAATACTCAGGTTTTCCTGTGTGCAGGGCTTTGTGTGTGAAGGAGGCAGTTCTGTAACTTGCACGCAATTCAATTGGGAGCCATTGTAGTTCTCCGAGTGCCGGTGAGATGTGATCATATTTCCTGATTCCATTGACCATTCTAGCTGCTGCGTTGAGAGTAGTTTTGAGGGGTGCTAGGTGAGATTTTGTTGTACCAGTGAGGGTGGCATTCCCATAGTTGAGTCTGGATAGCATCAGTGATTGGGTGGGTTGTTTGATGTCGTTGGTTGGGATGAATGTTTTTATTTTGTTAAGTAACTTCGGGTTGACGAAGGCACTCCTTTCTGTTTCCACTCCCCAAAGCTTCTTGATGTGATGTTATTTATTCCCGCACACCTGTGCATAAACACCTTAAACTTGTGGGTTTTGTCCCCATTATCTTTCCTGGAAAGAAGACCCATCCCTTGCAATTCACCTATGTCTTTTAATTACTGGCTATGGGTTGCTCCAGTGGACTTCTATACCCATCCATTACGGTGATGGGATTCCAGAAAACAATCCAAAAAGACTAAAGATAACAATGTTATTTCGTATCCAGTGAAGACCTCTAGATATTAGGAGGTGCTTCTGTTAAATGAGCACTTCTGCTCCGTAGTTTGGCACCATTTGAGAGAATCCTAGGAAAGCAATAGCTACGTTTTTAACCGCATGCGTGCGGCGGCTTTTTTCGCGCTAGCTGTTGTACATTCTTCATTAGCAGGAATAATGCCTACTTAGATATGACTCGCAGAATGGCATATTTAATCACATGTGACCCGGTCCCAAATATACACAAGCATTGGCAGGATTAATACGTATTTTGCTACATTCCATCTGCCTTGTGATGCGTTTTCTAACCATCCCCGGTGGTAAGACCTAATTGTTTCTAGGCGTTATACAACCAGTGGCAATAGCACAGAATACCTTGGACTTCTGTTCGGTATAAACACCTGTTTCCACTCGCGTGCAATTATCAGTACTTATTCTCGCCACATATGTGTTTTACCCAGCTTAACCCCTTTGCCTCTGCGTGAATTCCGCCTTGGTGCAGGGGGGCTAGGGGGTGGGTGTGGCGCTGCGGTGCTCATGACGGCTCCTGGCCGTCATAAATCACATTGGGCGTGTGCTCATGACGGCCGGGAGACGTCGAACTCCGCCCACTGATTAATTCTCCCGCCCAAGCGGGGAATTAACACCGCGTGGGAGGAGCGGCAACGTTCGGACGGCTCCCGGCCGTCATGAGCACACTCCTACCGTGACTTGGCACATAATAAAAGGCATAGACTGATCCATTGATCTACTTATGTTTGCATTCAAGCGTGGCAAGAATGTGAAAGATCTTCTAGTCAGATCATCAACAGAGAGTACGCCACAGACTACCAGAATTCTGATGACCACTTGGGGCCTGCCAGGGGTCAAGGGCCACTTCAAGTGTGACAACTGTGTGCCATGTGCCTTTATTAAAATACCAAAACATTCGGACACAAGAACATAAAACACACGCTGGATTTCTTTGCAAATTGCAACACAAGAAATGTAGTATATTGCACAATCTGCCCCTGTCAACTGCCATATATTGGACAGACACAGCAACCGATAAAGCGACGGTAAGCCAACACCGTAGCCGTATCAGACACTCTGTAGCCAAAGTCCCATTAGTCAGCCACTTCACTGAAAAAAAACGCACAGCAGATGACATAAGGTGGCAAGTCATAGACAGAGCCTCCATTCCAGATAGAGGAAGGGATCTCACACAAATCCTCCAATGACTAGAATGTCGTTGTATAGAACGAACTGACTCAATATCACAAGGACTAAATTCAGCGGAAGCGTGGCGAGGATTCGTCACTACACTGAGCAACTAACCTCATTAGATCTCAGCTAAGTTGTAATTTCAGACAGCACTATGCCAATTATTCCAATGCATACAAATTTACCATCAAGCTGGGTAACACACATATGTGGCGAAAATAAGTACTGATAATTGCACGCTAGTGGAAACAGGTGTTTATACCAAACAGAAGTCCAAGGTATTCTGTGATATTGCCACTGGTTGTATAACGCCTAAAAACACTTAGGTCTTACCACTGGCGTTGGTTAGAAAACGCATCACAAGGCAGATGTAATGTAGCAAAATATGTATTAATCGTGCCAACGCTTGTGTATGTTTGGGACCGGATGACATGTGATTAAATATGCCATTCTACGAGTCATATCTAAGTAGGCATTATTCCTGATAATGAAGAATGTACAACAGCTAGTAAGGCTTGGCATGTGATTAAGCATGCTAATTACTACGATGCATATTTAATTGAGCATTAATCTTGACAATGAAAAAGGTACAAAAACTAATATGGGCTTGTCGTCATGTTACAAACAATATAGTAAGACTGGATGAGGTGACTTGATATATTAACAGAGGTACATTTATTGTATATGAGATAATAACAACTAATACCTGCAAAGTCTTGTACCTCGAGCGGATTATCACACATGCGGTATGGTAGGCTGCGCATCAAATGTATATAACATGTAAAAAACTGACCTGTCGTTATATACCAGACAATATGTTAGCGCAAGTTGTGGTACCCTGTTATACCAACAGAAACGAACACTCCAGGCACTAGGAACTACAATTGTCATGGCGCTATTATGAACAGGTTAATGCATAGGCACATAGACTATATACACAATACACGTTATCACGGACATCTTAACACAGTCGTTATTGGTTCCAAACTTAAACGCATTAGAACTGCGCTACCTGTTTAGCCCCATACTCAAATAGTTTCATCATCATACTATTGTACAAGTGTCGCCATTTATTCTATAATTCTATGCACAACACATGTCAAACTGACCCACTACCGTTAAAACACACACGTTAGGCCGCGGTCTGTTTTCTGTTTTCATCACCGAGAACAGAAACACAGATCTCATCCATAGATAACACTCCGTAGCCTGGTCTGCACACGGCTAATCGGCGGGAAGGCAGGCCTTTAAAAATCCTTGGTAGGCATCGGCCCCTTGTCATTGTACCTTAGCAGACAAACACACGCTGCTCTGCTACATGGAAGTATCGCTACAGGCTGCAGCTGATTAATTCCACCAGAGAGGTAAGCGGGCACATGCCCTGCGGGCGGATGCTGTCAGCGCATTGATTAATCACGCATTCTCCGAGCACTCAGTTTTCTAACTCACCGCATGGAGAGAATATTCACTCTCCATAAGAGACATTTATGTCCTCGTCGTGACTGACGATAGAAGGAAGAAGCCTATTTCCATTTATGCACTTACAATCCACACTGAGTAAGCGCATGAGCTACAATTTCGTAATATTTCATCCTTATTACAGCGTCGATATGACAATTACCAATACACATGCTCCCCACTCTCTACAGACTACTTCCCAGGACAGCGCATTGACGGTGCCATCCTCCACATATGTGGATCTTTTAAACTGTATGCATTTACTTAATTTGCCAGCTCATCACTCACCTCACACTTTGGTAAGTTCTTGATCAGTTTCTAGGTCGCAATACCATGTCATGCTTTCAACACGCATTATTTTAATGATAATTACCCGTTACATTATCTCACATGTGCAGCTCCCAGCTGGGACCCATGTGAGTACCTTTTCCCTTACCTTTTCCACGGTGCCACTCCCTCCACACGAGCTGGGCCATTACCCTTCAGGTACTACACAACAGGACGTGACTAAATCTCAGTTTTCGCAATATAATACCAATTGTCATATTTGAGCCACACCCTGATATTATCCCTCATCCTCACAGGTGTCCCTAAAATCATAGGTCCTGAAGAAACCCTACACTGCACACAGGGTCGAAACGCCGTCGACAGTTTGCATTAATGAACCATTGTTTACCAGCACTGATCACTGTGTTAAGCGCTGTTCACTGTATATATATATATATATATATATATATATATATATATATATATATATATATCTGTTAATGGTCATTTATATGAAGCATTGTAAACCTTATATATATGTCACTAATTTTCTAGGTTCGTTTTTCACTGGGACACCACCAACTCAGAACTATATGTTCAAATGTATTACTATGTATGAATATTTCGTTTCAAGGATTATATAAATAATTGTGATTTAAATACAAACCTGAGGTGTATTCGCTTCCTTCTCTTTCCAATATCACTATAACCCATTCATTGCATTGCCATTGTGCCCATACATCTTGAAATTACCTCATTAAGTGTCCACATGAGCCTTTGTATTTTGATAATAAGTTTATTACCCTGGTTCCGTGTGAGTAGGGTTCCCATGTTCTTGTCTTACTAGTAATTGAACCATTAGTGACAAAATTAAGACAGCACCATAACAAACAAGCATTAGCATACCCCACCAGACACTTCCTAATATCATTATATGCAGATGACATCACTCTTTATGTAAAAGACCCACAGGAAAAACTGAATCCCCTACTGCGAGAAATTACCAAGTTCGGGTGTACTCGGGCATACACATGAATTGGAAAAAATCAAGTATATCCCTCTCACAGACAAAATCACACCCTACACCCTCGATTATCCCCTAGAATGGAACGAGACCGAAGTTAAATACCTTGGGCTTAGTGTGACAAGGGATAGGAGTGTACTGATGTGTTTTAACTATGGCAAAGCCCTAGACACTATAACAGACTCTGTATCTCTCTGGATTGCAATGCCGCTCTCTATGGCGGGACGGATATCATGAGGAAAAATGGTTATACTTCCCAAAATGCTTTACCTATTCACAAACATCCCATATTTAAGGCCATGTGAACGCAAATGATCCGGCTAGCTTGGGGAGGCAAACAACCCCAACTCAAGTGGGAGGTACTTATACTCCCATACCCTCAAGGAGGATTTGAGATACCAGACCTTGAACTGTATTATCACTGTGTACAGGCACATTATGCGACGTTCCACCCACCCTCTTTTATGCCACACTTAGCAGTAGAGATGGGATATATGGACCCAATCCCTCCGTCAGGATTCATTCCCAAAAAACGAGAAACAGACCCCTCGACTGTAGCATGCACCAGTATCGCATGGATGAAAATAGCGAATAGACTAGAAGTGCTTATACTATACTCCCCTCGCCTACCAATTGAGTACCACCACGACCTACAGGTTACGTTTGAGAAGACATGTAGGCAGGTACTACACAATGCTCAGAGGAAAACATGGGGAGACCTCTATGAAAACGGGGAGTTCTTAACAAAGGAACAATTCTTTCGAGACATAATTCCCACAATTATGGAACTATTCATATTTGTTAGACTCAGACAAAGTGCCCTGCCCATCACCCTGGATTTTCCACAAGAACCTCAGACTTTATCACCATTGCATGATATACTCCAAACAGAACCACCTTGGCATGTGACGTTGCGCATACACAACAATACACAAAGGGCTATTAAAGCACCTCAGATAGGCAAATTACTACTAGACCAGCAGTGGGACTTTTGTTGTAAACGAACAGGATATATCTCAGCAAATAGTTAAAATTGATACATTATACATTTTTACACCGCTTATATTATACACCTGCTAGGCTATTTAAGCTCCACATAAGAGATGACGACAGGAGCGCACGATGTAGACGGGAAGAGGCAGGATTCCTACACCTAGCTTGGGAATGCCCAAAAGTCAACGAATATTGGCAACAGGTGTTCGGGCTTTGGAACAAATGGTGGGCTCTCCCCTTCAGGCTACCCCGATTACAGCTATACAGGAATTCTTAGATGGGGTTGTAACTATACATAGGAAGTTTCTAGCATTGGGGCTATTGATTGCAAAACGTAAAATCGCTTGCAGGTGGGGCAGAGGTGGTGCTCCTAAATTAAAAGATTGGCTTTTGGACATGACAACATGGAAGGAACAAGCTCTTATCTATGCAGAATTGCTTCCACCCACGTCAAGACCTATCGATTTATGGGAACCCCTCAAACCCTACCTTCTCTCTACTCCAGATATTACATCAAACATTCAAGAGAGGCGGTAGGTGGAAGGGCAACAAGAGATACCGCAAAATGTACAGACAGATCAAAATTCGAAGTGGTCATAGTAGAGGATTGCTTCTTGATTAGACTTAGCAGTAGGATATAGAGTGGATGTGTTGCGCTGCTGGATCACGACTTAGGTAGTTTCAAAATGATATAAGGCACCCGTAACCTACGTATAAAGTGTAGACCTCTACAAAGACAGCCAGGATACGATTAACAAGCAGTGTTTTTATTTATTTTTATTTTTATTCCTGATGATGAAAGATTTAACACACCTATGCCAACATGCACTGCATGTAACATTCAATCTTCATTTTGTTTGATAACTTAATGCCGATGTTAAGTATAAGCTGTAATGATTATATGAAAATGCTCAAAATAAAAACAATTACAAAAAATATTACAAGAAGCTATTAATTATGGATGTAAGTAACCTCTGGCCAACCTGTACTTAATTTGGTATATCTAAAGCCAGGAGACAGTGGGGAACATACAGTGGGGAACATATTAGAAGTATTAGCAAAACCAAAGGAAAATTCATGTTTATTGTACATCCTACCAACAAACAAAAGAGCCACATGTTAGTGTACTGATGTTTAGTTCATCAGTACCCAGGATTATTTATTAGACAACAAGTAATCTTTGTTTCCTTTAATGTGGTCATTTTGCAAACTGATTTATAAAATGGAACCTTTTATTTGATTAGATGTGACAAAATAAATTGTCCAGTAACAAGTGTTTGAACAACACTGTAAAATCCTTAGATAAATTCCTGGTATTGGTATGTGAAAATGTGTGGGTAATGAAATGTCACACCAGGGATATGTTTATTTATCAAGAATTTGTCAGCCATTGTGACATTGAATAACTGTTTTTGAAATGTTTTACTTGAAAGATGGGGCCAGTCCTTTTTCAAGATGGATGCCAGACTTAAAAGCTCACAGTGTTGTTCCCGCAAAAATAAAGAAAATCCTTCATCTTCTGCAGGGATAAGTTAGAGGCCCACTGCTCTTGCTGAGGCCTGTATGAGCCGCTGCGCACACGTAACCCATGCGCTGCTTGTCCACTCTCTATAATAAGACTGGGGGCACAGACATACGAGATGCCACCTTGGAGAGAGTATATGGCAGTTCCTGAGGTGAGGTGTCTGCATCAGAACAGCTGAATACAGGTCCAAGCTTAGGAAGATTGAGGCGAATATGCACCAGAGTCCTAAGCCTTTCTCCCTCCCAAAGAGTAGTTTAGGCTCCCGTACCACTGAGAAGGACATGTGTGCACCAGCACTGCTGAATACAGGTTCGCGCTTGGGAAGATGGAGGGGAAGCTGAACCAGAGAGTCCAAAGCCTTCCCTCCCTCTGAAAGAGTAGTTTAGGCTCCCGTACCACTGGGAAGGACATGTCTGCACCAGAGCTGCTGAATACAGGATCACGCTTAGGAAGATGGAGGAGAAGATGAACCAGAGCGTCCTAAGCTTTCCCTCTCTCCCAAAGAGTAGTTTAGGCTCCCGTACCACTGGGAAGGACATATCTGCACCAGCGCTGCTGAATACAGGTTCGCGCTTAGGAAGATGGAGGGGAAGCTGAACCAGAGAGTCCAAAGCCTTCCCTCCCACTCAAAGAGTAGTTTAGGCTCCATTACAACTGGGAAGGACATGTCTGCACCAGAGCTGCTGAATACAGGATCACGCTAAGGAAGATGGAGGAGAAGATGAACCAGAGCGTCCTAAGCTTTCCCTCTCTCCCAAAGAGTAGTTTAGGCTCCCGTACCACTGGGAAGGACATGTCTGCACCAGCGCTGCCGAATACAGGTTCGCGCTTAGGAAGATGGAGGGGAAGATGAACCAGAGAGTCCAAAGCCTTCCCTCCCTCCCAAAGAGTAGTTTAGGCTCCCGTACCACTGGGAAGGACATGTCTGCACCAGCGCTGCTGAATACAGGTTCGCGCTTAGGAAGATGGGAGGGGAAGATGAACCCGAGAGTCTAAAGCCTTCCCTCCCTCCCAAAGAGTAGTTTAGGCTCCCTTACAACTGGGAAGGACATGTCTGCACCAGCGCTGCTGAATACAGGATCACGCTAAGGAAGATGGAGGAGAAGATGAACCAGAGAGTCCAAAGCCTTCCCTCCCTCCCAAAGAGTAGTTTAGGCTCCCGTACCACTGGGAAGGACATGTCTGCACCAGCGCTGCTGAATACAGGTTCGCGCTTAGGAAGATGGGAGGGGAAGATGAACCCGAGAGTCTAAAGCCTTCCCTCCCTCCCAAAGAGTAGTTTAGGCTCCCTTACAACTGGGAAGGACATGTCTGCACCAGCGCTGCTGAATACAGGTTCGCGCTTAGGAAGATGGAGGTGGAAGATGAACCAGAGAGTCCAAAGCCTTCCCTCCCTCCCAAAGAGTAGTTTAGGCTCCCATTCGACTGGGAATAACATATCTGCCAAGAGTTGCTGAATACAGGTTCACGCTCGGTAAGATGGAGGAGAAGATGAGCCAGAAACCAAAGCCTTCCCTCCCTCCCAAAGAGTAGTTTAGGCTCCCTTACCACCCGGAAGGACATGTCTGCACCTGAGCTGCTGAATACAGTGTCTCACTTAGGAAGATGGAGGGGAAGCTGAACCAGAGAGTCCTAAGCCTTCCCTCTCTCCCAAAGAGTAGTTTAGGCTCACGTATCACTGGGAAGGATATGTCTTCACCATAGCTGCTGAATACAGGTTTGTACTTAGGAGGATGGAGGGGAAGATGAACGAGAGAGTCCAAAGCCTTCCCTCCCTCCCAAAGAGTAGTTTAGGCTCCCATGCGACTAGGAAGGACATATCTGCGAAGAGATTCTGAATACAGTTTCACGCTTAGGAAGATGGAGGAGATGATGAGCCAGAGAGTTCAAAGCCTTCCTTCCCTCCCAAAGAGTAGTTTAGGCTCCCTTACCACCCGGAAGGACATGTCTGCACCAGAGCTGCTGAATACAGTTCCGAGCTTAGAAAGATGGAGGCGGAGATGAACCAGAGAGTCCAAAGCCTTCCCTCCCTCTGAAAGAGTAGTTTAGGCTCCCGTACCACTGGGAAGGACATGTCTGCACCAGAGCTGCTGAATACAGGATCACGCTTAGGAAGATGGAGGAGAAGATGAACCAGAGCGTCCTAAGCTTTCCCTCTCTCCCAAAGAGTAGTTTAGGCTCCCGTACCACTGGGAAGGACATGTCTGCACCAGCGCTGCTGAATACAGGTTCGCGCTTAGGAAGATGGAGGGGAAGATGAACCAGAGAGTCCAAAGCCTTCCCTCCCTCCCAAAGAGTAGTTTAGGCTCCCTTACAACTGGGAAGGACATGTCTGCACCAGCGCTGCTGAATACAGGTTCGCGCTTAGGAAGATGGAGGTCAAGATGAACCAGAGAGTCCAAAGCCTTCCCTCCCTCCCAAAGAGTAGTTTAGGCTCCCTTACAACTGGGAAGGACATGTCTGCACCAGCGCTGCTGAATACAGGTACGCGCTTAGGAAGATGGAGGGGGAAGATGAACCAGAGAGTCCAAAGCCTTCCCTCCCTCCCAAAGAGTAGTTTAGGCTCCCATTCGACTGGTAATAACCTATCTGCCTAGAGTTGCTGAATACAGGTTCACGCTCGGGAAGATGGAGAAGATGAGCCAGAAACCAAAGCCTTCCCTCCCTCCCTCCCAAAGATTAGTTTAGGCTCCCTTACCACCCGGAAGGACATGTCTGCACCTGAGCTGCTGAATACAGTGTCTCACTTAGGAAGATGGAGGGGAAGCTGAACCAGAGAGTCCTAAGCCTTCCCTCTCTCCCAAAGAGTAGTTTAGGCTCACGTATCACTGGGAAGGATAAGTCTTCACAATAGCTGCTGAATACAGGTTTGCACTTAGGAGGATGGAGGGGAAGATGAACCAGAGAGTCCAAAGCCTTCCTTCCCTCCCAAAGAGTAGTTTAGGCTCCCTTACCACCCGGAAGGACATGTCTACACCAGAGCAGCTGAATACAGTTCCGAGCTTAGAAAGATGGAGGCGAAGATGAACCAGAGCGTCCTATGCCTTCCCTCGTTCCCAAAGAGTAGTTTAGGCTCCCGTACCACTGGGAAGGACATGTCTACACCAGAGCAGCTGAATACAGTTCCGAGCTTAGAAAGATGGAGGCGGAGATGAACCAGAGAGTCCTATGCCTTCCCTCCTTCCCAAAGAGTAGTTTAGGCTCTCGTACCACTTGGCAGACTGGTGCCATGACGAAGTGCATGCTAGATGCCCCTGGCGGCCCTGATCCACAAGCTGAGTGGGACAGCAAGAAACACGGCATTTCCCCAGAGTAGGTTATTTGGTGAGGTGCCATTAGCTCTAAGGTGTTCTTCTGTTGCTGTGTTGGATTGATAGTGTTGCAGTGGCTACAAAGAGAAAACATAAAGGTGTTTTCTTTTGCTCCTGCATATTCACAAGTGATTCCATGGAGCCGCTTGCTACACCCCTGATTAAAGAGGGAGTGGCAAAAGAAGAGCAGGATCTGCTTTGCTCTATTGCAACGTTGCTCACTATCCTGGCAAACATGACTGACACTGTAAAGGTGACTGAAGAAAGTGGAAAGTCTTTGCCGTGGGAATGAGGCAAAAGTTGAAAAAAGTCAATAGTAGAACGTCAGCTCTGCAAACACAGCCCACGGACACTACAGCACAAAAAAGAGAATAGCAGCCTTCTAACCAAAATTGCTGAGATTGAAAGATGGCAAGATTTGTAATATGAGGACAAAGGCCCATAGATTGGCCCTGAGAATGTGGGTAAGAACAGGGGATTTCAGATAGAACAGTGATAGTAGTTGTGCTGCCAAATGCACCAAATCCTATGTGCAGCAGTTCGAAACAGAATAGTGAAAACAGGCAAACTCCCCCTGATATGAATGCCTGTAACCTGGCATAGAAAATGACCCTGTTGCTCAGGAAAAGGACAAGACAAAATGTGGAATCATTGAGTCAGTGTGTTTTACGGCTTGCTTGTAGTGTCGGGGGAGGAGATATGCCTTTTTGCAGTCTGTACTAGTGCTTTTCTGCATGGGTAGAACTTAAACGCTGGGTGTTTTTTGCTCACTTTTGTGTGCTTGTGGAGCTTCTTTTTGTGATGGAATGGGTTCGAAGTCCTGAGGGTTTGGCTAGTGGAAGCCGCTCTAAGGGAGAGGCGAGACATTGTAGGTAAGTACCTGCAAGATGTTCACAGTTTGTTGTATGATGCCCGTTCACTTTTTCTTTCTGGGTAATAAACTCCTAGGAGCAGTAGAGGTGGTGGTTAAAGATTACTCAGGCAATGAAATACTTAAACAGAATTCTACTTTTCTGGGGTTTGTTTGATGGGGCTTACATGAATAAGCAGTAACTCGGCCTAACATGCTTTATTTGTTGATGGTAAAACCTACCAGATAGAAACTAAGAACGCTCAGGCTCAAAATTATTTGGAGAAAATTAACCAGGCAGCCAATACCCCGAGGGAAATTGCCAGAATAGTAAAAAAGCTGTCACTCTGCCCTAAGCCAGAAAGGTCCACAGAATTAGCACCTCAGCTCTGCAAGAAGCTGGCAGAATATTTAAATAAAAAAATCCTAAACATATACAACGCCTTTCCACCAAGCCCAGAGACAGAGAGCCCTAGCACTAAATTGGAATGTAATACAGAGGGATCAGATCCTCTGGTCGACATCCCAATTTTAGATCTGAACACTCTCTCCAAACTTTTCACAACGGTCAAATCGGGATCTCTCTGCGATCCAGCGCATCTGATGCAGAAGGTGAAGGAGGTTATTTTACCGGTATTACTGGAAGTTCTCAACTCTTCCATAACTATCGCGATAGTACCAGCGAGCTGGAAACACGCCATGGTTAAAGCACTCATAAAAAAGCCCAACATCAATGCAGAAGTCTGGAGTAACTACCGCCCGGTTTTGCTACTCCCTTTGACCAGTAAAATCCTGGAAAAATATGTAAATAAGATCCTTACCAACTACCTTGAATCCCACAACATTTTACCTCCCAGACAGGCTTCAGACCTAATCATGGTACAGAAACGGCCCTATTAACAGTTTTAGAGGAATCTCGGAAAGTCCTTGATATCGGAGGCACAGTGGCAATTATCCTGCTTGATCCAAGTGCCACATTTGACACTGTAAATCATGACATTCTACTGGATAGACTTAAGGAGGTGGGAGTGGCAGGCAATGCTCTTTTCTGGCTCAAGTCCTTCTTAACAGATAGATCATTTCAGGTATTTGAAGGCAGGTATAACTCAAGAAAGATCCCACTAACTTGTGGGGTCCCACAGGGTCCATCGCTGAATCCCACCCTTTTTTTAATGTGTACTTGAGACCTCTGGCTAAATTAGTCCTCCCATATGGGGTCCAGATAGTGACCTATACGGACGACACCCAGCTGGTGGTAGCCCTCAACCATCCTAAGAAGAGCGCAGTTGACCTTGAAGCATGCCTAGGAAAGGTGGCCACCTGGATGGACCAATCATACCTTAAGTGTAACGGGGCCAAGACTGAGCTAATGATCCTTGGCAATATCACAAATAGGCCCTCAGAGGTGAACTGGCCAAACTGGTTGGGCCCAGACCCAAAGAAGGGATAAAAAGCCTAGGAATCTGGCTGGACAAGTCACTCAAACTCGACCACCAAGCAATAAAAGTAGTGGCTATATGCTTTGGAATCCTAAGGTAACTGAGGAAAATACTTCCTCTGCTTCTGGAAATTGCACGCAGAACTATGGTACAGGCATTATAACTCCAGCGGTTGGACTATTGTAACTCACTATACCTGAGCACCCCGAATGCCACAACAAGGAAACTTCAGGTGGTGCAGAATTGCGCAGCCAGGCTGCTACACAATATTCCTAGAAAACACTCTGTGAAACCAGCACTGAAAGCATTACACTGGCTACCCATTGCAGAACCGATAAAGTTCAAATCACTGCATTTCACACAAGACCCTCTGGGGTACAGGTCCAAAAAAATTAACCGCTCTCTGATGTCCTTTCACTGACCTTCTGCCAGCCTGAGATCAGCCAACCTATTTCAGGCGGAGGTTCCGAGAAACTTAAGAACAAGTTCAGGAGGTCGGAAGTTTTCATACAACAATCCATTTTATGGAACACACTCCCGATCCAGATTAGATCAATGACCCACCATTTTACATTCAGGAAGCAACTAAAAACATGGCTCTTCCAGAACTTGCAGTACTACCAAACACTTCTTGTGGTTGCATTTAGCGCTGGGATGCCTAAGGGTAGTAGCCAGGTGCTCTATCAAGAATGGATGAATAATAATAATATATTTTGTGTTGGCCTCCATCAATAAAACTTTTCCCATCAAGAGGCATAATTAAATGATTTTTCCTTTATAAATAATCCAAAACTGTATGAATATGTCTATGATGTAATTAAACAATTTATAGGGTTAAGGCGTTGGGTCGGGTCTGTCTTGAAACCTCCACAAGACCAGAATTCCAGTGTTAGACATGGGATTTCTGGCTAGCTGAGACTTGCGCCAAAGCGAGGCAGTAACCACCACTCTAGTCAGAATAAGGGAGTTACAGTTCTAAAATCACCCCTGCTCACCCCATTGGGAGCCTGGCATGAGCAGTCAGGCTTATCTTAGAGGCAGTGTGTAAAGCATTTGCACATAACCAACAGTAATACAGTGTACGCACTACAAAAGGACACCACACCAGTTTGGAAAAATATCAAATTTTTATATACTTAAGACAAGACCAAATACAATAAAAATCCACAATACTATACTTCAAAATCTTCTCTTATCAAAATATGCTTTTAAAAATAGTTCCTTAATGTCGATCGCACCGTCCGGGGCTATCCCGGCACCGTGAACAACAAATCCAAAAACAGTTCTGGCTGATCGCGGGGTCGCATCCAACTACGGTGTCGGAAGACCCGCAAACAGTACCTTTCAGAGACGCAGGGCGATGGGGCCCTTGAAGTCACTCGCGTTGCAGGTCGAGCTACTTTCTGATTGGATCCGGAGCGCAGGCGCCAACAGGTGTCGGGTGCTGCGGTGTGAAGCGCAGCGGTGCAGCGTCCCGCGGTCGCGGTGCGAGCAGCGGCTCGGTGGCGGCATCAGATGGTGTCGTCGGTGAGACCAGGGTCGCGGTGCGAGATGGCGGCGGTGCTCGTCACGGTGCAACAGCGGCGTTGTTGTTGCTGAAGCGCTGTCGTGGGCTGACGAGCTGGAGTCGATGGAGCCAGCGTCAGTAGGCTAAGGCTGCAGTGTGGGATGAGGGCGGTGCATCGTGTAATTTATGAGCGGTGCCCCTGAACCATGGTGCAGGCAGCGGTGTCGATTTCGGCAGGAAGTGGCGGCATCAGGAGGGCCTCATCGTGTAGCGAGGCGCTGCAGAATGCGGTGCCCACAGGTCGCGGTGCGAGCAGTGGCTTGGTAATGGCGTCAGCAGGCGTCGTTGGAGAGACCAGGCTCGCGGTGCGGCGTGTTGGCGGTGACGTCTGCGGTGCAAAAGCTTTGGCGTGAAGCAAGGCTGTGCGGTTCCCTCAGGTTGCGGTGCGAGCAGCGGCTCGATTATAGCGTCAGCAGGCGTCGGCAAGACCAGGGTCGTGGTGCAGCATTGCGGTGGTGGCTTCAGGACACGGGTTCGGCAGGGTTGTCGTAGACGTCGTCAAGTGGCGTTCTTCGGGTTGCAGTACAAAACACACAGACCCCAGTGCTGCAGGTCGAAGAACCTGAAGCCTTTGCTGTTCCTGAGACTTCGTGAACAGGGGGCAAGCTCTACCTCAAGCCCTTGGAGAGTCTCACCACTTCGGTTGCAGAAAGTCCAGTCCTTTCACTGCCCAAGACAGAAGCAGCCACTGCAGGTCAGCCCAGCAACCAGCAAAACACGCAGCAAAGCGGTCGTTCCTTTCAGCAGTTTCTCCGGCTCTTCTTCTGTGCAGTCTTCTTGATCCAGATGAGTTCTAAAGTTCAGGGGTCTGGGACCCAGCATTTGTATCTAAAATTCCTTTGATCTTTCAGGCAGAGGGTGTCTGTGTCCTGCCAGAACCAGTTGGACCGACTCTGGCGTGAATTCCTGGCAGGAGGCGGAGATGGCTTTGTCAGAGGCAGACCAGGCCCTATGAGGAGCAAGGAGATTCCCTCCCTCTTCCCCTATCGTAACCCAGGCCTATTTAGCCCTTTCCTGACCTACCTAGACTATCTAGCAATGTTACAAGGCACAGACCAATGAACATTGGAATTCAATAAGATGCATTTAGAAACCCTTACTTTACTGTATAATAATAAATTAGGAGTGCATGAGCAATTACTGTACTTTTAAGTAACGTACCAAGCAATTACATGTTCAGTGAATTAACGGCTCTATCGTTCAAGCCTAGGAAAATGGCCTTGAAAATTACAAATTCAGGAAGGTTCTGAACATGGCTTTCTCCAGAGGAATCAATCAATGATTGATTGATTGTACAGTGCTTCTTTTCACCTGTGAGGGTATCCAGGCAGAGTGGGAGCAGGTGGTATTTGGGGGAGGAAGGATTGCTGGGAGTTGTCAAGTCAAACTTCCAGGTTTTTAGGCCATCTCTGAACTTTTGTAGAGTGGAAGCAGTACGGAGGTGGAGTCGGAGGCCATGCCAGGGCTTGACTTCTAGGTAGGAGAAAGAGCGGAACATGAACTAGTACTTTTATATTATATAAAATGCACACCATGAATGAGGCTTGTACTTAGTTGATTTTCTAAAATGTAAATCCACATCGAAAATCACATGCATGTGGAGAATGCCCATTCACATAAAAAATAAAAGTGCACTTACTTTCTATAAATGTGAAAAGATGTTGAGGCAAGCTGTGTGCAACAACCTAGTCATGTCAACTTAAGTACATCTGAAGTCGGTATTGGTTTCTAACAATTAAAAACGCTGTCACAAATATATGAACTTGGCCAAGATTTATGTAGTGCAGCAAAGCAATGACAATCATTTTTAGGTCTCGCCGACAAACAGGTTCCTGCTGACTGTTGGCAAAGATCTATTGTGAACCATACCAATGATATAATGGGCTTTGAATCGGCTCACTTCTTACCATTAGTTGGCTTCCTCGTCACTCTCATTTGCTTGCTTCTCTTTTGATGGCTTTCCTTCCACTTGTTTTTCTTCCCTCCCCCTCTCCTGAAGCAGAATTAATTCACCATCCTTTTGATTGGTTGACTTGAATCTTTCCACTGCTTACATTCTGGGAAATACATTATTTTTTTCTTCAATACTCCATGCAAGGGCATGGGTTTGTTTGCTCTCTCCCTTGTGCGCTGCTTCACGGCCGAAATCCCAGAACCCGGTGGTCTCCTTTTTTTCTCTTGTTGCGAACCCTCAGCACGTCCGTTCACCTGATCCTACCATTTAAAAAAATATGTTTATACTCTCTCAGAAAGCTCATCCTTTGCTACCTCTCGCCCACTCCTGTGGGACTGCTCACAGTCCTGCTAGTCTGTTCCACCATTTTTTTTACATATTTACCTTCTTTTAAAAAAGAATACATCCCATCACCTAAGTTTGAATGTCTTATACTTCCAATAAAAATTTTACATTTAAAAAACATTAATCAGTTGGCTATTTTACTATGTATTTTTTTAAACAAGACTTTTAGTTGTGCTGTGCATTTTTGTTATTATTTTTAAAGGAGAACAAAATCACCACCTAACCAAACATTGAAATATTAGTGTGCTACAGTGTTTCATTGTCAATGAAGTACTTCAAAACATTAAGTTTAAACAGGAGTGCATGCAGAATAAATAGCTGGCAGTTAAAGTTAATATACAAAATAAATTAAAAAGCACCCTTTGAAACACCATGGAAACTAAGGAAAAAGTAACTATTTTTAGATGTATGTGACCAATAAGCACCCTCACTGTGCGGTCACTCAAAGTAAAGGGAGACAAAAAGGATAAATTGAGCTGACCCTTTGCCCCATGCTGTATGGGTGGAAGCTAAATGTAAATGATAATTCGACAGACCAATGGATGTAACCAAGTGACAAAAAGCCTCTCTGTGTATGTAGATTGCATATACTTTTGGACAACACCATTAGGCTGGTGAGACCGCTAAAGCTGTCTGAAAGGCCACACCTTAAAAAGGACTATGGCACACGTTTTTATACTTTTAAAAGTTTCTGCTCCAAGTTTGGTGTCCACCAATATGGATGGTAAATTCAATACAAAAAATGGCACCAGCGTCTCCACACATGCTTACTAACAAAACAAGCATTTGCAATGCAATAGGTCTCGCATTAGGAAAGTGTGAGCTATTGTCTTTGTAAATGACAATTTTTTTTAATATGTGTTGGCTTTGAAAATATATAAATTAATAGCATTGTTATTCACAAAGCCAATAGCTTACACTTCCCCAATGCGAGTCCTATTGGCTATGGCAATGCTTATTGGTAGCAAGCAAGGACAGTGCTGTTGTGGTGCTGTGTGATTATGTGGTTGGGCTGAGTGATGTGGTGGTGTATTAGAGTGATGTGGTGGTGTATTAGAGTGATGCGGTGGTGTCCTAGGGTGATGTGGTGGTGTCCCCGAGTGATGTGGTGTCCCCGAGTGATGTGGTGGTGTCCCTGAGTGATGTGGTGCAGCAGCACAGAGACTGAAGCTAAGAACACGCAGGGTTGAGTGCTACAAAGCGCGTTCAGTTTATCAAAGCACAGAATGATGGAGCCGGGAAAAAGCAAGGGAAAACAGGAAAACACAGGGAGAGTGTCTAATGATAGAGGCAGCGAGGGCTGGGGCTTGGACAGCAATCAAGTACGGGGTCGAGAAGGCACTGAATGGGAGAACACAGAAAACACCCAGGGCCAAGGAAGGAAGATGCAAGCACACGGGAGAGCAGGCGGAGACAAGCTCTCGGCATTGCTGTGGCGGGGAGGGGGCGGGGGAGCGGGAGCGCATTCCTTTGAAGTCTGATGCAGGGGGCGAGGGAGCGGCAGCCTTTGAAGTCGGATTGGGGGGGGCGGCAGCCTTTGAAGTCTGATGCGAGGCACAGACAAATGGTGGTGTGTGACGTGGCTGGCGTTGTGCACGCGCATAGATCACATGAACTGTGTCTAATCCGCTGTTTTGGTAGACTGTTCTTTTCCCCTTACTATAATCTCGCCGGAGCAATGTGCAAGCACATTGGCTCAGGCGAGACCTAAAAACAGGTTCTGCTTCTGCTAATGGGGGTATCCAAACAAAGCTTCCACATGATGAGATGTCTTCGAAGAATTTGCCCACACCTAGGCTTTCCTACGGATAATCTAGTTGCTATAATCCTAGTACTCATCCACCAAATTTATGCCAGTGAATTGTATCTTGGCGCACCTATATTAATGCTGCAGAAACAACAGAGGATTCAAAACGTGGCTGCCACACAGCTTCTCACCTTACTGTTGCGGACCCATGTACCTCTGCGCCTCTTTTCCTTAAACTGGCTCCCAGTAGCAAGAAGGATCACCTTTAAAGCTATGTATATATGACTTGAGAGATTCATTGAAGATGTAAGCTATGATCTATACAAACTGCACCAAGTTTAGAGCAGGTCTTCAAATCTCACATACATCAACAAGAACTCACAAATAGGATTTATGATATCCAACATCCAACAACCTTCCAATCACCAACTTTTCAGAAGGGCACCTCGAAACCAATGAAAATCAGACTGCTTAACCACATGGCTGCTAGAGCTATTCCCCTGCTGTGCTGGACAGCAACCAAAACGGGTGTGGTCATGACGAGCTCAGCTCGTCATGAGCACCTGAGAGGTATATGCCATGACGAGCTGAGCTCGTCATGAGCACCGAAGGGGTTAAAGGACTCATCAGGAGGCTTAAATGGATGTACAATGTTCCAATGTAGTATGAACATTTCAGAAGTGGCAGACCCTCCCAATCACCACTTCCATCTCCATAGTATGCGTCTGTATTGCAATACGTTTTGATCATTCTAAGCAAAGGAAAGGAGGCACCAAGAACAGCAATGGTCATTTAAAGTTCATGTGAAGAAGGTGGAGAAAGATCTTGTGTATGCCTTCCACAGAAACCTTTCAGTATGGACCAGGAAATTACATCCCTTTATTTAATGTTTACCTTTTGCTGATGGTGGGTACTGAGACTCATTTTTGGGGACCAGGACTTATTTTTCGTCATCACACTTGAAGCTGGAGCAGGATAGAGAATAGCACAATATGAAGAAGGTAGAGAGAACAAAACGAAAAAAGTAACAAAAGTAGAAAGTAAGGATAAAAAAAGAGGCCAGCAAGAGATATAGAGACAGGCATTGTAGGGTGTTGGAAGGGAGAGACAGGAGGTGCTATCATGAATTGTCAGCTTTGCTTATTCAGCAACACTGAGATTCGGGAGTTCTGGCAGCAGGCTCCTAAGAAAAGCTTTAGGCCACTGCACTTTTTAGGTCTGGCCTAAGCCATTGCGTTAGCGATGCTTGGTGAGATATTAAGTAGGGGCTTTCAAAAGTGCTCCCAAAGTGCAGATCGGGTACAGTGCATGTGTGCCGGGTGCACGCACCATTTGTTCGCCTACTGATCACTTTCGTGGCCGCTTTGATGTTCTCAGTGAGCCACGCGGCCACTGAGAACATCAAATCGGCCGCGAAAGTGCTCACCATTTGCCACACAGAGCACTCTATAAACCACACTTTCCACCAGTCATGGACATCAAACCGAATAGCTGTTTACTAGACCATCCAGAAAGCGTCTAGAGCTCTCATTAGGAGTAGGAAAGCCCTACACAAATTATATTTGTTTGCTAATAAATAGAATTTACCAATGTGTCCCAAATAGCATAACAAATTTGTCCGTCCTTATGCATGACACTTCTTACGCGTAAGCGTCCATCTGTCCCTCCATTCAAGCTCAAGAATAGACAAAGTGACAAAAAACACAAGAACAGAATATCAGGTCTTCACGTGCCACGTAACTACCGACATCGGCTATACAACACACATACTTTATTCCACCCATTGCAGAACCACGGACTAGACTGCTACCCGCCCTGACAGCCTTTAGCGCCGATCTTCAGTGACAGAAAGCGCTATTCCACCACATCCACCACCACTACGTCCACCACCACTACGTCCACCACCACCATGTCCACCACCACCATGTCCACCACCACCATGTCCACCACCACCATGTCCACCACCACCATGTCCACCACCAGCATGTCCACCACCACCACGATTTGGTTAATTTCGCATGTGTCAATCTAGCTCATCGGCTAATATCTTTGCAGAGAAACACTAGTACCGTCACCTGGTAGGTATCTAAAAGTGATGGGCTAACATTTCCCTGAATCGTTCCTTCTAACTCTACGATTAGCTTACTTACATCTAACGAATGTTTCCTTCTCAAGACATTAACTGGAGCTGAACCTGGCATTGAAACTGAAGTAGGAACTGGAGTCGAAATCAGAATTGGAACTGAAACAGTTTCTTCACTTTGATTATTTTTTGAGTACTATATAATTTATGCCATTCATCGAATTCTTCAGGAGTAAATCCTGATTGTTCTCTGGAAGTATTTGAAATCATATCTCCATTGGTTACATTTATACTGGTTCCAGTTTGCAAATTTAATGTGGATGTATCAGGAGCTGTATTTCCCATAGGTACAATCATTTCAGGAACAGAACTAATTTCAGGAGATCCACTCATTCCTGGGGGTAAAAAGGTGTAAACCTCTGACCCATTCTGTTTATCGGGTCAAATTGTGTCTGGTTTTGAATGGAACCTGTATTCAGAGTATCGTATCTGTAGTAGTACTTCTAGTCGGGGCGATTGGCGTCTGAAGCACAGAATTTGTTGTCTGTTCTAAAGGATTTCTGTGTGTAGTTTTGACTCCAGCAGGTACAGTCAACCATTTTACAGTATTTACCTGTATCCCAGATTTATAAAGAGTTACAACAGGGGCATGAAAAGATAATCAGTATGTCCAACTTGATCAGCAACTGCAGTAGAATAAAACCCAATAAAGAAAAGCTCTGAGCAAAAAGCTTAGGAGGCCAAAAAATGTATTGCGGGAAGCCTCCTTCTTCCCTCATTGCAGGAGGTGTCTCCCCTCCTGTTTCCTGTCTGCATCAGCGCTAGAGAGTGCTTCAAGACCGCCTCCCAACACCCGCTCTAACCCCGGCATTGGGGTGTCAGTCTTAGTAGTATAGATTATGCAATTGTGACATCAGTAGTTGGACCACAATAATCTGTTCATTGTGTGGTCATTTCCCGTTTGTCAGGTGCATTTTGCTACTCCAGCATTGTTTCCCAAGCCATTCATGGGTATCGACAGTCTTTGCCATCCTCACAGATTAGTTACAAAAGAAAGATTATTTTGTTTCTCCTTCATCAGTACAGATCAAGGATCGGTTCTCACCAATTCACACACATGGAAGAATAAAACTTCATTTATCACTGATGCATTACAATAGGCTGAGCAGTTAAAGCAACATTTGAAGGGAACATGTCAAAGTTAATTTCATTAAGCCATAAAATAGTGCACCCTTAGCAAAATACATTTCAATAACATTTAAATCATCCTTTCTTTTAGTAAATTAAACTCATAATTAAGATTCAAACATAATGAAGTAAATCAAAACATTTCATATGAAGAAATAATGGTAATATTGTCAGGAATTATAAAGGAATTATGAAGCCTAAATATGATCAACTCATACAATTCTCAAAAAGTAGCAATATTTAAACTATTTCTAATAATCAATTAAACAAAATTGTTTTCATTATTATATATTCTTTGTAATGTTAGGTACCTCTTCTGAAAGTTTCAAACGTAAATCTTAACATGATCGATTTGAACCAATGGCTGATTTGTTATGACACCCTGCAATGAAATCAATAGAAATGGTAAACTTCTTGTTAGTTTTCATAACCTTTTCGATGCTTCAGACGGCCCCTGGCCGTCCAACAGCACAGTGGGTTTGTGCGGAGGACGGCCGGGAGCTGTCCGAATCGCACACGCCTCATTTTTTTCAGCACTGCGGCGGAATGTCCCCCTGGCAAAGACGTTAATAATATAAGGTAATCAGTTACTAAACATCTAAACGTATTTGATTCTTCTTACTGTTTCTAGCTAATCAGGCACATTTATACAATGCTGATGCTTCAAAGTTTCTCGTTTTCTGTGCTGTTTTTGTCAATGTGTGTAAAGTGCACATTTGGAATTTCAGTGCAAAATTAAGTATGTATGTTGTGTGAAGAACAATCATCAAAGAGTACATATAAACAACGAAAACAGATCCTGTTGACCCACGCTCTTGTTATCCATAATGTCACTTAGAGGAATGAGGTGGAAAACATTCCCTTACTGGTACAATTTTAGTGTGTACATCTGCCCTGGTTCCATTCTGTACCCTGTCCTAAGCTTTTCTGTTGAAGATGGGTAAGAGTAGGCGTTGTGGGACAACCCCCACCCCTTCAGAGGGAATCTTTGGAATGGAGCAACAGACACTGTGAAATACTTGCAGTTGACAACCCTATTGTTTGTCAACAGCAGTGAGGTCACAGCATGTAAGACTAACAGTGATAATTGTCTGTTTTGTATAATGACTTCCTTCGAAAATCATTTACAACAGCATAAACCTTTCTGTTAGTCATTTTTCTCCCAACCAAAACCTGTGTTTTACCAGTGTTAATAGAGAGCTATGGACAACACCTTAAAATCTACTGCCTGACTCTGTACAGAATCATAAGCCTATTCATGTTTAGGTTTCGCCTGAGCCAGAGCATGTGCTGCTCTGGCGAGACATTTAGTCTGCGACTTTTCGAAGTGCTACCAAAGCGGCCACCAGGTTGCGGTCACGCGCACAAGCGCGCTCGCCACGCTCCGCCTCTGCAATAACTGCTGCGCACGCATCCTTCGCGTGCTTTATCGCGTCATCGCGATCACTTTCGCTCTCATCGCGATGATTTTTGCTTTCACGGCCGCGCGGTGTTACTTATACGGCCGTGCGGCCAATGCTTGTTTGCGAGGTGATAGTGTCAAAGAATGCTGTGTAGCTGTAATAGAAAAGATAGTGCGACAATAGAAGATCCTCGTCGCCAATGAGCGCTGAATCTCACTTACCCAGCTTGTGATTTTTTTTCTCCCCCACAAGTCTCATATTGGAGAAAATCTTGCATATTTAGAGAAAACTGAACCGTTTACACGGAGAGTCGGGCAAGGTTAACCCCTTTGTTGGGAGCACTTTGTCACCATTAGCATATCTTTCCTGGGCCTGCATGACGCTTTGGTGCGATGTATATTCTCCCCCCCAACCACAACCCGCCTCTGCCCCCCCATACACCCATCTGGTCTTTCTTTCTCTCTCTCTCTCTCGCTCTGTCTGTCGCCCTCTCCTCCCTCCCTTCCCTCTCCCTACCCCACATTTCCAGTGTTGAGCGGCTCTGGTGGCACGCAGGTTCTTCCAGCAGAGTAATAATCTCATGTGTAATTGATTGGTTTTGTGCCCCATACTCCAATTATGAGCGAAGACGCAACGTTTGCATCTTAGGTTTTATTAGGAGTTGGAGAATGCCACATGTGAAACCAAAGCTGAAAGCAGCTGCACTTTGGTGCTAAAAGCTGGGACCCATAGAAGCACTTCATTCTGTCCAAATGCCCCAATCTGGGCCTCAGTCATGGGCCGAGTTTCCGTCATCCACTGTCATTCACCTAAGTCATTCACGCAGGAGCATACAAATGGCCAGGAAAGCTTTCTGTACACTTTGAAGAATTGCACTTCCCGTCGCCTCATTCCATTTCCTAAATGTCATGAATGAATATCAAGTGCTGCATAACATTTGGGTCCGTTTTTACAGATCTGCACCTCAATGTCAGAATCCTAACAGGAACAAAAGAATTAATTCACAGATAAACATTGTTTCACACACATCCTTTTAAACACACACGCACAAATACAGACTGCACGTACCTTATTTTTCCCATTACTGTGTTTTTTAGGGTCAGCGATCTTCGTATGCAATCTATCATAATCATTAATGAGTGTCCGAGGATAATTTTATTTCAAGGTGCAAATGTCGAGCATGATGCTGCTCCATTAGTTTTTGCAGCCAAATGCTTTCCAGTACCAGTGAAGTCACCGCCTCAGACAAATATGAACAAACACTGTTTCTCCAAGCATTTTTTTCTTTCCGTCCATGTAATTTTCATACTCCGACGTTGGATTTGCAAGACAAATTGTATTGCAAATTTTCTTGAGATAGTGTGTTAGCAGTCAAATGCTGGGACACCTCTAAAAGCGAAAAACAAATGTATCTCTTCTTCCAGATTAGAACTAAGAATTAACAAGCATTGGTATAGCCAATAGGTCTCGCCTTTGGGACCTTATAAGTGTTTAGCCATGCAACATTTGATGTTTTTGCACCAAGGATATTGTGCTGCATAACTAAATACTTATAAGGTCCCAAAAGCGAGATCTATTGGCTATGCCAATGCTTGTTTCATATTGAGATGGGAAACTGAGCACAAAGTTGAATGAATAAGGGGAGTAGTATAGCGCACAGCTACCACTAGTGTCCTGGTGCTCAGGCATGCAGCCAAGCAAGAGGTCGACATAGTTAATCGTTGAACAGATGAGTTTTCAAATTTTTCTGGAATAGCTTTTTTATCAGGAATGCATCTGAGGTGGAAAAGATGATCATTCCAATGTTTAGCCACCAGAACTGAAAAGGCTGGACCGCCCTACTACTTCCTTTTGATGAAGAGGTTGGGCTGAAGACAGGCTGACTGTGGGCAGAGAGCTTCCTGAGCATTACAAGGTTATTCTTTTGTGTAGGTATGTAGGGCCGGTATTATAAAAAGCTGAGTGTGCTGTGGTCAGGGCTTTAAAGATTACCCTTTTCTTAATTGTACGCCAGTGTAGCTGGTTGTGGTACTGAGTGATTGAGGCAGACTTTGGAAGGTTAAATAGTAGGTGGACTGCCATATGCTGTTTCTTGTGCAGTCTGTGAATAAGGTAGTCAGGGACTCCAATGTATAGGATGTTGATATAGTTCAACCTCGACCGCATTATTGCCTGTATTACCATTTTCTGGGCTTCCCACTGTAGGAATTTGAGGAATTTCCTCAGCATCCTTAAGATCCAGCATACAGACTTAACCACAGCTGCGATCTAGGATTGAAAAGATAGTTTCCTGGCCAGTTCACTGGGGGTGTGAGCAGGTACACCTGGCTGGTCATGCCCCTAACCATCTGGGGAGAGAATCAGCACCAAATACCAGGATCTCTGTTTTTCTAAGATTGCATTGTAGGGAGTTGTATTAAAACAAGCCCAAAACTGCTGTCATGCAAGCTTCTAATTTAGTATTAGCCTCAGGTTCATTGTTATTATAGGTCAGCAGCAAGTTGGGTATCGTCTGCATAAGAGACCGCCTGGATGTCAAAGGATTCAATAAGATAAGCCGGGGAGGTCGAGTATATGTTAGAGTGTGGGGCTCAGCAATATACCCTGAGGCACTCCATACTTAATAGGTGTGGCTTCAGAGAAGAAAGGCTTGAGCCAAACAGCTTGTTCCCTGTTTTCTAAAAATGAACCTAGCCAGGCAAAGGCTGTCCTTTCCATCCTGATGTCTGCAAGGCGGTGTAACAAGAACTCATGAGAGATTGTGTTGAACGCTGCAGAGAGGTCTAACAAGATTAATGCAGCATTCTGGCCTGCATCCAATGTGAATTTAATGGTGTACGTAATCTCCATAAGTGCTGTCTCAGTACTGTGTAAGGCCCTAAAGCCGGACTGAGATGGGTGAAGGAGTTTAAACGTTTCCAGTAAAGATGCCAACTGAGTGCTAACTATTTTGGAAGTCTCTAGGAGAAAGGAGAAAGGAAATTGGTATAAAATTGGAGTGTTTTAGGGTCAGTGTTAAGTTTTTTTAACAAGGTAATGACATTGGCCATTTTCCAAGCGGGGGTTACTATCCCTGAAAGCAGGGAAGTTATTTACAATAGGTCAGAAAATCTTCGAATACACAGAGAGAGCAAAATGCAGCACGCACATTTTAGTCAATTGACATCACAGTTCGTAACCGTACCCTCCTCCACTCTCGGTCCTTGTCTATTGTGTCCGCTGGAAATGGACACTTGCAAACATACATGTGATCTCTTCCCTATCATCCCCCTCTCACCCGTGTCATTGTCCCCGGTATGCCCTCCACCTACCCCAGACCTTGTCCTATATACGTGGGCAACCTCAGACCTTCTATATCACTTCCTCAGCCCCGGAGCACCAATCTAGGTCCTCCTTCCATTCCAAGAGATTCGGTGGATGGCTCGCCCCCCACTTCTTGGATATATTCCTTTTTGCCACTATTGCCACACCTTAAGCCATATTGTTATGTATTTAAGGCCATTTTGCCTCGCCCGTCACAAAATGTAGGAGCCAACGTGGCTCCACGGGGATCACTAATTAGATTCACTTTTGGAAAAGAAACTTTCCAGTTCACTGGTTGTTGGAGGAATAAACTGCTGCAGTTTGTTATGTGCTCTAGAGCCAGGGTAACAGTGCGCTATACAAATTCACCTAACATTAACTTTAGTAGATTTTTGCTAGTAGTGGGAGCACTATTTGGCCAAACTGCCAGGTTTTCATTTTTGGTATTTTCTCCTCAAAGAACACGCACAGTTGAGAGCAGAGGGAAGCTCTAGTTTCCAAAGGTGGTGCAGCGCCTTAGGGGTCCGTAAAATCAGACACGATTAAAAAAAAATCTTTAGAGTTGTTGTTAGCTTTATCAATTATGTTTGTGTAAAAAACGCGTCTTGCTAATTTCAGGTTCGTATGCTGAATACTCAAGGCCGCTCTATATCGGCTTTAGTCCGAGTCATCATATTGTTTCCTCCAAAGGTCTTCCAACTTTAAACAGCGCTTTCGTTCTTCCGCTAAATCACTTGTGAACCATCGGGCTGACTGTAACTGTCTGGCTGTTCCTTTCTTGGCTACTGGGTCTGCTGTTGAGGTGGCTTCGGTGATCCAGTTGTTAACATTGGCTTTGTCAGCTAATATATTGCCCATAAGATTGGGTTTGGTGGTATCAAGGATCTCCTTCAGTAGGGTAATGTCCACCTTATGACAGGTGCGGTTCATACAATGGCACCCCATTCACCTACATTTTTAGGAGCAGACCAAGACAATGACAATGGATTGTGGTAGAAGTGGTCTGACCACAGGCGTGACAGTCTCCAGTTTTAGTGTTACAAAAAAATGGCGTCAATGCTATGACCTGCCTTATGAGTGGGATCCATTAGGGATGTAGGCAGATCAATATTCGTAAATGAGTCACACAATTTTAGTGCGAGGCTGTCTACGGATTTATCCAGCTGTAACATTCTACAATGCAGGTGAAATACAAATATTTTAAGGACACAGTGTTGTCAGTTTAATTTCAGTGCACCCGTAGATTTATACTCTTCTTGCAACCTTTTCTCACACATATTTTAAAACTGCGTCAACTGGGGATAAAACGGAAATGGCATTCTATACGTTATCAATAAAGTAATAATCTTCTCTTTCTTGGCTAATGCACAGTATCTGTTTAATACCAGCACCATTTCTAGGTTCATTTCTCTAGAGAAACGAGGCTGGATTCAAGGAAGCCAGCTGTTCGGTGCATGTATCTGGTTACAGGCTGTGAAGTGTCACTAAAATAAAACACAGCTGGGAAATGCTCCACCTTTTTCACCACCATTCGTGCTAACTGTTCTGTATGAAAAACTGTTGAAACTGTGAAATATGTGCGCAGAATATTTCCAAAGGAGGATGATGGCGTGTTTTAAGCAGGATCCAACAATGAATTAATCGAGTACTAAGTTTAATGGTTATCCTTAGTGGGTATTTCTTCAAAACTTCGAAAGCAACACTTCTTAAAAGGAAAATGAAAAAAACAATAATAACCGTTCTAAAAATAAATAATTTGTAAAATCAACAGTCCCAAATTGTTTCCAGAATATATTGAAGTAAAGCCAGTGTGAAAGGGTTTAAGCGTAAGGGACTAGCGGTATTAATGTTAAGATTAGAAGTTTGGGTTAGGGGTGTAGGGTTGAAAGTATACGGCTAACGACTTGGGGTAAATGTTTGTGGTTTAGAATTAAGTGTTCTTTATTAAGGGTCTAGGGATTTAATTTATGGTTTTAAGAGAATAGGTGTGGGGGTACAGAGGTGAAGGGCCAGGGCATACGGTTAAGGGCAGTGGTAAGGCGAGGGGCTAATAGTATGGTGTGAGATTATAAGGCTAGGGTTTAAGGAGATAAGATTCAGGAATAATGGTATGGCAGTTTTAATCCATTGGGGTTAAGGCATTGGGCTTTGGGGACTAGGTGTGAAGTTAAGGGTATACGTCGTATAGTAATTAATTTAAATGGAACACACTGCAATTTCAAAGTAGTTTGGTCAGGTGCTATTTCTCTGACATAAAAAGAAATCCAATGTACAAGGTAGAGCTTATCAATATGTAATTGCTCCACCCTTCCAGTTCCAGTGGAGTCAACATTCTCAGTTCTAACCCTCAAATAACAAATTTTCAGCAATAGTGCACCGTAACTTATTTTTTCTTCAAATTTCTTTATTAGTTCGTTCTTCCAGATCTGTAGACCATGTTCATATACAATTACACATCTCATCTACAACAGCCGATTCAGCGAACATTCCAACAATAAACTCAGGAATTTAGACCTAAACTCTCTTCCGTGGAAGTTGTCCAATCTAACATGGTTTTGTTTCGTTTTTTTGTTCCATGGTAACCCAACTGTAACTAAACCTACCCTCAATCCCCCAAACATTCCCTCATCTCCACCCCCCTCCCGCCGGGTCTGTATAACTTGAGGTTCATGTAACTCAAAGCCCATTCTGGGTCTCCTCACGCCTCCCCCCCTGACTTTGGGTCGCCACCTCGATGAAAGTCGTCCCCTCTGATGATTACTGTGTGTAATGTGGGGCCTGTCCCGTTATCTCCTGGACCATCATTCCCCACGCCAGCAGTACCTCAGGTAGTTTGTCATCTCTTTTAGTGCTACGCATATGCCCCTCCTCGGCCAGAGCACACTCCTTTAAGTCCGTTTTCCATTTCACCAATAGCGGCCCTTGCTGGGTTAACCAATGGATCGCAATACGCCGCCTAGCATAACAAGTCCCAAAACCAGGAACCGCCTACTTGTCTTGCGTTTAGGGTAACGAGGAATCAGGCCCAGGAGACAAGAGCGCGCATCCATGGCAATCGCCCACCCTGTTATTCTGACTAGGTCCTCTAGGACCGCCATCCAGTACGTCTGAATTGTTGGACAGGTCCACACCATATGCGGAAAATCAGCCTGATCTAGGGCTATTGTGGATCTCTAGAGCTATCAATAGCATGGAGCCGCCTGAGTGAGAGGTAGGTCATATGTACTATGTTATACTGGTTTGTTTAAATCTATTGCATACCGACACCTTCCGCACACTCTCATGGAATTTCTCCCAGTCCCGTGGTGTGATCTCCTGCGGACACACACGCTGCCATTTCTCCTCTATTTTAAGGGGTCCAGACTTTTTATCGTCCCTCAGCGCCCTATATAAGTGGGTGACAAACTTCAGCCCCCAGCCATGGTGATCATAATGACCAGAGTATGGGTGTGACCCGGGGCCTCTGGGAACGAAGGCCATAATTGTTGTTGCTGTTATTTCAGCATATTGCAGGAATTGCCCTGACTCCAGCTCAAAGGTAGCCACTGCCTCCTGATAGGTAATGAATTTGTTGTCCAGATAGAGGTCAGACAGCTTTAGGCAGCCTCCATATTGCCACTTGTCAGTCGACATAACCTGCTCAATTTCAGCGAAGGGCGGCATAAGCCAGAAATCTGCCTCTGGGGCAAACGGCCTGTCTCAAATAAGTCTTCGGACCACTTGGTTTCATATTGCAGCATATAGCCGCACCAGTGGAGGACAGTGTTCCTGTTGCACCCCAACACCCCCCCCCCCCGGCCCACCAAAGAAGTGCACCTAACTGTCAGTCTCCATAAGTGTCTGCCAGTAAGGACCTTTCCCAGTACGGGTCCGTGTCCAACCAGGCTATAGCATGCTGTAGATGCAATACAAATTAATAAAGTTCCAAATCCGGGATTTCTAAACCTCCTTTGCCCACCTACGTTTCATGACCTCTAGGCTAACCAAACAGTGTTTCCTGTTCCATAGCAGTAGAATGAGCAGTGCGTCTAATTCTTTAACTACCCGATGGGTGAGTTCAAAGAAGGAACCCTGCATTGTGATGAGACATCTCGGCAGAACCACCATCTTTATCAAGGCGACCTTCCCCATCAATAAGAGTTTGAGTGTGTTCCAGAAGGCAATACTGCCCCGGAGACCCCTTAGTATCCTCCCCATATTGTGCTGGTAAAAGGTGGTCTCATCTCTACTTATCCATATCTCAAATAGCTCAGTGTGACCGCTACCCATGGAAGTCCCATCTCAGGGAGTTGGACTCCGTCCCTCTCGTCCGCTGACTCAATCGCGTATAGTTGTGAGTTTGCTTTGTTAATGTAAAGCATGGAGACTCCAGCAAATTGAGTCAGTGCAGCAAACAGTACCCGCAATGACTGGGCCGGCCAGCGCAGGTATACCAAAGCATCGTCGGCGTACTGCGATACGATATGTTCTGTACCACCCACTCGAATGCCCCGCCCCTGGAGTACCCTAAGGAGATGACATGCCAATGGCTCCATTGCCAGGGCAAACAGCAAGGGGGAGAGCGGGCATCTCTGTTGTGTCCCTCTTTCTATGGACATTTTGTCTGACACGTACCCTCCTTTTCGAACCCTCGCCACCAGCCGAGCATTTTTACCCAGTTTACGAAACCCCCGCCCACCCCCATTTTTAGAAGCACCTACCATAAATATTCCCATTGGATCAAGTCAAACGCTTGTTTGATATCCAGGAACACTAAGGCGCTCTGTTGGGCACTTCCCTCCAATGATTGCATAAGGTGTGCGAGGCAGCGTATATTCCTTAATGCATTCCTGCCTGGCATAAAACCTGACTGGTCATCATGCACCACTTGCCGGAGATATGGGAGGAACCTGCTTGCCAGCACTTGGCTACTAATTTTAAGATCCACGTTCAGCATGGAAATTGGCCGATATGAACTGGGGAGTAGGGGATCCTTCCCCGGTTTGGGAATCATCACGAGCAATGCTTTGCGCATGGTATCTGGGAGCATGCGGCTTTCGCCGGCTTCCCCCGTGATTTACAGGAGTTTAGGAATCAACCTGTGCCCCCACCCCCGCCCATATTCTTTGTAGAGCTCAGCCCAGCTGCTAGGAACGTCCCGGGGGACTTAGCAGTCTTCAAATGGGCGATCGCCGCCTGTACCTCTTCCCCTCTAAAAGGGCCCCCCAAAGATTCCTGACTCTCAGGGTCTATGTAGGGCAGTTCCACCTCGGCTAGAAAGTCATCCACAACCTGAGGCATGGTGGGGGATTGGCGTTCAGAATATATTCTTTGCAAATGGGTTACAAATGCCCTATTGATCTTGTGTTGTGTATATACCATATGGCCATGTTCATTGTTAATTGTCAGAATCGGGTGACACCAAGCCTCCATCCTAATCAGGCGCGCTAGTAGGCACCCGGCCTTGTCCCCCTCCGTATACCATCGGCCTCTGCTCGCAGTTCTATTAAATTTGCCCAGTGAGTCCCAAAGGTCCCCTATCTTTTGTCGCAATTCCGCCAATTTAGCCGTCCCCTCCCTGTCTGTGTGAAGCTCTTTCTCTAGAGCTGCCAAGTGCTCCTCCAGGTGGTGTAGATCCTGTTCCAGCAATTTCTTAACTCCCATAGCCATGGACATACAGACCCACCCCCGTATCACAACCTTCATCGCGTCCCATTTGAACGCCCTAGTGCTGGCCATGCCCCAGTTCACATCAAAATAGTCATCTAGCCCTTTTGTTATTGCATCTTTATAAGTCGGGTCTCCAAAGGCCAAGGAATACATTATTAACAGGGGGAAGTGGTCGGACAGATAACAGGCCAGATATTGCGTCTCCCCTATCTGATGAGCAGACATCATTTGAATAAAGAAATAATCTAGTCTACTATAGGTATTGGCAGCAGGTATGTGGCACGAGTACACTCGACGGCAGGGGTTGCGGTGTCACCATATATCTAGCAAGCGATCATTTTGGAGCATCTGGCCTATAGCCTCTCTCACTTTAGGTTTGGCATCCAGTTTGGGGGGGATGTCTGTCTAACTCCCCATCAAGGGCACAATTAAAATCTCCTTCAACAATCAATTCTGTATCTGGATCCAGATCTAGCTGCCCCAAGACTCGACTCAGAAATTCTCCATCATCACTATTCGGCGCATAAATATTTACCAAACATATGCATCGTCCATCTAGTGTCCCCCCCCCCCCCACCATCACATATCTCCCATCTGGATCTTGTCTAGTGATTATAACCTTAAAGGGAACTCCCAGCGCCACCCAAATAAGTGCTCCTCTAGCAAACCCTGAATAGGAGGTTGCGAAAAATTGGCCTCTCCACCTGCGTTGGACATATTTAGGAGTATATAGGAGTATATAGGTGTGTCTCCTGGAGCAGGGCTATACTTATCCCAGCCCGACTGAGATACATCACCACCCGAATCTGTTTGACCACATTATTGAGCCCCCTGACATTCCACGTTATGAATTTATACTTTTGTGTGTCACCTGGCATGAATCGGCAGCTGTTTGTGCACCGGCACCCGTCGTTCGTGTGGGTGACCCCCAATAGTGGTGCAGTGTGACCCCTCGCGCTGTAGCCTCTCCTGACCTCTAACGCCTCTGCATAGACCAGACCTGGCATAAAACTGAAAAACATAACATTGCAAACCCCCAGTCCCATCACCCCCTCGTACAGGCAGTAGTACTTAATTCTCACAACCCAACCCTGGTCTGAGGACTCAGGACCCCACCCATAGCTCCACCCTCCCCAACTTGAATTAACGACTATGAACTGAAGAACGTTCACAAGCAAGGTAACCCCCCCGGTCTCACATATACAGCCAAACTGACTGGCACCGCGTGGCCCCGCCCGACTCGTGGGCTAGCCAGGCCACCTCAGCGCATTACAGCTGGAGTGTCTAAAATGTAGGTTGGCGGAATAGTGTCTACCTCCTCGAAAAGGTTCCACCCCCTCCCCTCCCCCCTATTGTCTCTGGGGCTCAAGGCCCTCTCGTAGCAGCCACGTATCAGAGTCAAGTGCTCTCTGGGCTAAATCCCGTACTTAGTTTAAATGACCCAGAACCACAAGGTCTGAATTCAGTGTCCGCCCCTTCAAGTGTCTCAGAAGCCCCCATCGACTGGACTGGTGGCTCCCCCCAGCTCCGACTGAGTTTCCTGCACCAGATATAATGGACAGAACTGTTTCTGCATCGGGATCGCCTCCATTTCCATTAGTAGGGTGCCATCTGGTCCCACCATGATGCGCCCTCCGTCTGACAAGTACTTCACACTGGGTCTCTGCTCATCATTGTGACGTTGCTGGTTCCGTTGCCCACCACTCCTCTTCATCTGTTCTTGCCTGCCCTGGTTTGGTCCCGTCCAGCCAGGCCCAGCGAGTCTATCCAGTCTGTTACCTCCAGTGGGGTACCAAAGAAGTGAACCTTGTCCTCATATTGTACACGGAGCCTGGCCGGAAACATTAAACTACATTTGATATTGAGGTTTTGCAATCGACGTTTGACACCCAAGAAGTCATTTCGTAGATCCTGTTCCTTTTTCGTGTAGTCCGGGTAAATGTGGATATCATGGTTCTCAACCCTGGGCGGACCATTCGTGCGAATAAACTGCAGGATCGTGTCCCGGTCCCTAAAGTTGAACAATCGAGCGAGCAGGGCTCTGGATAGGGACCCCGGTTCCGGCGGGGGGGCCGAGGGAGCGATGGGCTCTTTCCACTGCAAACATCTTGGAGAGCCTGAGGTTTGGGAATGTTGAGCCAATCCATCCTTCCAGAAATAGGTCTGCTGCCGGCCCCTCCGCCTTTTCCGGAAATCCCAAAAAACGGAGGTTGTTTCTCCTTGACCGCCCCTCTGTGTCGTCTGCCCTAGTGCAATGCGTTCAGGTCTCCTTCAGTGGTGGGAACCCGGTCCGCCACCTTTCTGAGATCCAGGCGCAGATGGTTGATGTCCATGGCCATCCCATCCATTTTGGATTCTAGCGCCACTCGGGATTCTCGTATGGCTTCCAGAATGTCTGACTTGTCGCGGGCCGCTGAACCCTGGTGTGATATCTGCTCTGAATTTGTTCTGAGGCCGTCAGCGGAGGTTGGGCCCGGCACCGTGTACTGCATAGTTTTATTGGATTGGGCGCCTCTAAAGGCTCTATTTCTCCCCATTTCCAGCACAAATGTCACAAGGCTCTCCCTGTTGATCTCTCACTTCTAAATCGATAATGCAAGGACCGGCCCAGAGGGCAACCTGGATTCGAGGATATCGCTCAGGCACCTTGCGCTACCCCTGGCCCGGAGCAACAGGCCTCGACAGGGTAATTGCCTCTCAGTTCACCTCATTCGGTGTCCGGAGCCAGCTAGTTGTCACCACCGGCCGAATTTTTGACCTGTGCCACTTGTTCACGCCTCCATTCGCCTCCCCAGGCTCGCGGCCCGCAGGATCTCCGCCGATCTGCGGAGTGAGTGCCCCAAGCGCCGGTCACCGTCATAAGCCGCACGCCCCCCCCTGTCACAGTCAATGCCTTATCAAAGTAAGGGTAGCCTCACCCCTCGAACAGGAGCCTCAATCCCGTATTCCAGATGCCTGTCCAGAGGCGCGGACCCCGCGGCGGCCCCCGCGAGAGGCCCGCTTGGCAGTGGGGCAGGGCGGCCCGATCGCGGCAGTCAGACACAGCACCGGGCTCGCGTGGATCGCGCGCCCGGGCGGGCTGAATGAAGGCTTCCATTTCTTTAGGAGACCTTCACTTTAGGCAAAAACAGGCATTCTAGAATGTGACTTTGTTTGATGACTTCTGCTGGTAATTCTTGATGTACTGTGACATCATTCACTGGATGCCCCTATAGTGGTACCAGCTAGATACCTAGGTGCTTCAACTGATAAGGTTTCTGCTCCTCCAGAGGTCCAGGGAAGGAAAGAAATTTTCAACGTAAGGCGCCTATGGAAGTAAAGTAAGTGGAACACATGCAGCTCCACTCCCACTCACATCTTCGAACAACGTTTCTGTAAATGAACACTGCATATGCTGCATATGCTGTTAAATCCTTTGCATATGTAGTGTTTAATGAATATTGTCCCATGCATGTTTATATCATTGCTGGCTGTATATCGTGCGAACAGAGCTGCGTACACGATGCAGTAGCGCCATCATGGGCAGAAAATGCCCTCTTTAATTTTCAGATGGCATGAAAGATCTCCGTATGTCATGCTGCCACGTATTCATTTAGGACTAACCTTTCAGACATTGAATATCTAGTAGCCATTTTCTAAATGTGCAGGACCCTTTAACAGCCATTAGAGGAAGGTAAATAGGTGTACTATAGACTGACTTCTTTCCTACAGTCATTGCCTCATGCCTTCTTTTTATGTACAGAAAGAACAATTGATGGACAGAATGCTGAACATTGTCAAACATTCACCCGGGTAAAGAGATCTGGGCCTAAATCCATTGTTTTTTGCTCCCTATGCGATTCCAGTTTAAACACAGCCATATGCAAATCAGTCTTGACCCTGCTCTCCATGGAAACAGTCCAGTCCGAACTGCCAGACGAGGTCCTCCCTGGACCGGAAACAAGCTTCCTGGGACCGGTTTCTGTGCATCACACCAGATCTGCCAGGCTAGCTAGACTCCGGTGGCATGGAGAGCACAGGACCCACGTATAGGCATACCCTCCCAACGTAGGGCGAACAAAACAAAAACAAGGAGATGATGGACAGAGCACTGAAACTTTTCAGACACTCACCCCCAGTCACAGATCTGGGTTGAATCCATCATCATTCTTTAGCTCACTTTGCCACCCCAGTTCAGACCTAGCCATATGCAAATCAGTTTTGACCCTGCTCCCCGTGGGAACAGTCCAGTCCGAACTGCCAAGCCAGGCCCTCCCTGGACTGGAAGCCAGTATTTAGGACCGGTTTTGTGTTATCACCCCTCATCAGACAGGCTAGCTTGACTCCAGTGGCATAGAGAGCACGGGACCCTGTCTAGGCATACCCGTTCTGCCCTGGTTGAGAAATGCAAAAAAGAACAATTGATGGACAGAATGTTGAACAATGTCAAACACTCACCCTACTACAGAGATCTGGGCCTAACTTTTTCGGGGTTTTTGCTCCCAATGTCGTTCCAGTTAAAACGCAGTAAAATGTACAAAGCCAGAAGAAAATATTTTGTGGGCTGGTCGGAACCTATAACTTGAGCTGCAATTAAAAAAAATGGTTCGGTAAATGTATGGCAGTCTTTCATATTGCTGTTTCAGATATTTTACATTTAAGCACTATTTATTATGTAGAGCTCAGCATATTTACCGAAAATGCGTGTAGAAGAAAAATCGACCTGCCACTCTAATCCGAAATCGAGCTTTGTGACTGACTTATGATAGCGTGCTGAAGAGTAAGTGGCATTCAGAAGTTACCTATTGTATAACGCATGTGTGATGTTTTAGTAGGAATTCGGCTGTAAAAAAAAGCAGCTGCGCGTCCCTATTTTGATTAATGCCAGTTTTATTAAAGCATATTTTCGTACATATGTTTTGTACGCTGTAGAACTTGGAGTCGAGAGTTTACTGCTGTCTGCCTTGCAGTTAGCCAGACTTTGTCCAGAACGCTCGAGCTATATATATATTAAGGGGTTTGACTGACGTCGCTGTGGCAGCTATACTACTGCCGACTGCCTCCAGACATTTCATTTTTCTGACACTCAGTTAGTTCGTTAATTGCCAGGCCAACGTGTGTTACTTAGTTTTCCATAATTTCCGCCCCATGTGTTAATGGAAAGTAGTGTCACTGAACCAGAGTGTGCTTTTTATGAGCGTGTCAGTGTTTTATTATGTGAGATATTTTTACAAAATCCCACAAGAGGGAACCTAAGAATCCTGCTTAGCAAGAGAAGGCTTTGAGAAAGGAGCATGTAAGTAGAACAGTAGCTTCGGCATCCATTTTGGACGCCTAACTGCAGCTCTCTTACAAACCGACACATAGTCATGTAGAATGTGTTGTAAACATCTTAGGTACAATTGATCTTTTAGGTATAAGTCAAACATTCAGCATGAACCTTGAAATATTCGAAATATCAGATATTTTACTTGGCATGCCAGGATAACTGTTTTAAAAATATTGTGTCATAAGTCACAGGTTCTGCTTTTGTTTAACAACTATTAACAGCCCAGAAAAGGTTTTGCTTGAAACTGCAGTTTTTCCAAGACACTTTTTGTAGCTCACTTTCTGCGTGCTTAGTTATGATTTATAATTTTGCAATTGATGTTTCAGTGAATATTGTTTCACTGTTTGGTATGAGCTTGTTTCACTTCCTCTTGCAAATACTACTCTTTGCTCTGGGGATATTGTAGCGAGTGGTAGACTAGTGGTTTTGAAAACTAAATAATAATTTTGATGCTTATCACAGCCTATAATACATCTAGGGTCTGGGTGCCTTAAGCGGTCGAGGTGCATTTAAAAAAGTTCGTGAATTGTGATTCTGTGCACAGTGGGGGGCGGGGCGGGTAAGCGCAAGGGCGGGGACAAAGGCTTGGCAAAAAAACTGAAATATTCTGTAACTGTTTTAGGTCTTTAATCTACAGCTATGTACATATAAAATAACACACAGTTTAAACGTAAAATTAGTGCAAGTTAAGTTAACCAGTGGGAAATGCACTGGTATTTTATGAAACCTCTATTAGTTAATACTCCAGAGATCTGTGTCTGTAACCAGACAGACACGGAATTGAATCCTTGTTGAAGAATAGTTAGAAGCTAACACAGGCCCCTGCAGCCCTTGAGGCACAGGGGCCTGTGTTACTCCCCTTTAAAAAGCACACACATCACATCCCAGCTGGTAACACCTTTCCAATACCACTCAAAAAGAATAAATGTGTGTCATCAGGAAGTGTCAAGTGATTCCATTAATCAAAGCCAATACTGGTTTCCGAGCTCCCTTTACATTTGCAGATTGACCCGTTGTGCACATTTACATTTCTTTCAGGTAAGCTGGCACAATGGCAAGAAGCCCGTTTAGCACTCTGCCCGCCTTTGGTTTCACTTTACAGGAGACTCCCTGCCTTACACTGTATCTGAAGTATTTCAGCTCTCGGAATTAACCGTCTCGCGACGGTTATGTTTTCACATAAAGTAGAGGAACTGTTTTCCTTAAATTAAAAAAGTATGGGCACTTTGTGCCCCTCCGATACCGCCCACTTCGACCACTGATTGCCACTTCGACCACTGACAGCACCGACCCTGGTGTCCAATCTTCTATGCTGTAGTTGTTGAGAATGGACGAAGGGTAGAGACTTGATGTGGTTTCCATAATTTCGAACTAATCAAGCAAACACCCAGGGCTCAAGTCGGGGTACCATGCGGGTGAACGGTGTCCCCCCACTTATTTTACCAGGAGCTCGATTACTGGAAAAAATGGAGCCACTCATTGGTCTCTCTGGGGCGAGATCGGTGCTCATTCAGAACGCTGCTCACGCGCTGGCTTCTCTGATGCAATTGCATCTAATGGGTAGGGGAGGCAATAAGTATGATGGTGCAAGCCACCTTTTGTGACGTCACTTCCTGTCATGACGTCAGCGTCCCCCCACTTCTTTTTTTACGACTTGTGTCCTGCTAACACCACTTGCTAAATGGGTTCCTTTCCCTGTGACCCGATCCGATATTGCAGAGGACGAGAAAGTCTGACTTAAACATGGAATGAGCTAGAAACCCCTACGCAGAGTTTATTTCCAGCTGGAGTGGCAGAGGCTCTGCTTGGAGAAAACCCTGCTGTTTAGCAACTTACCCTAGATATCACCAAACAACCCCCATTATCTTTGTTTTGCTAATGGGTAAGGGAGTAGGGTGGCCTTAGGCGGCTAAAACACTAAAGGTACAAGCCTTGAAAGAACTCCAGCATGGGAGCAGGTCTTATAATATTTAGCTGGAGAAAGTCTGCTCCTCTGAACTCATTACTTTGCTTCAGAGTCCTGCCTACCTGCTGTCACTCAGACCAGATACGGCTTTGAAGTTGCAAGCTACTAGCTTGTACCTTCTTACAAACACTATTTCTTAGAGTTGTGACACCAGCTCCATGTGCTGCCGCTACCAGAGAAGAGTGGCTCAACTTGAGGAGTTCTCGCATCTAATGAGATATGGGCTGGCCTGGTTCTGCACACTCACCAGAGGCAGCTGATGGATGACCAGTCTGAGGGTGTCAGTTATGCTTGTGTGGTATCCTACACATGATTAGATAAAGCATGTTTCTCCAGAGCAGGATCCAGGCTTAATTCTTACATAAAGACTCCATCCATCAGCCCGCATAGCAGGAGTAAACTGACTCAGAACTCTCAGCAGATTCCAGTACAAACATTCCAGAGTAAAATAAAAGAATACTGTAAAACCTAAAAAAAAACAAGCATTTACAATGCAATGGTTTCGCCTTTGGAAAAGTTAGAGCTATTGGCATTGTAAATGACAAAATTTGTATTTATGTGTTGGTTTTGAAAACAGATAAATCAAGCATTTACAATGCAACGGTCTCGTCTTTGCAAAAGTTAGAGCTATTGGCATTGTAAATGACAAACTTTTTATTTATGTGTTGGTTTTGAAAATAGATAAATAAATGGCATTGTTATTTACAATGCCAATAGCTTAATCTCTCCCAAAATGCGAGACCTATTGTATTTGCACACACAGCCACACACAGAGACACACACAGAGCCACACACACACACACAGAGCCACACACACACACAGAGCCACACACACACACAGCCACACACAGACACACACACACGGACACACACACACAGACACACACACACACACAGAGCCACACACACACAGAGCCACACACACACAGAGCCACACACACACACAGAGCCACACACACACAGAGCCACACACACACACAGAGCCACACACACAGAGCCACACACACACAGAGCCACACACACACAGAGCCACACACACACAGAGCCACACAGAGCCACACACACACAGAGCCACACACACACAGAGCCACACACACAGAGAGCCACACACACAGAGCCACACAGCTCTCTGCAGGCACAGCAATATCACACTAAGCAAATTTAAAAATTGGCAGCTATTTGTGGTTGTTTTACACCTCTATACATTCAAGACGCTGTATAGCAGAGGTCGCCTGAATCAAAACCAAGAGAAATCGCAATGAACGGAGATCCCGAGGTGATCTCTCCAACTTCGCAGTGCAAGGGAGCATGGCAGAAGTGAACTTCACACAGTCAGGGCAGAGGTGCACTTCAGACAGGTAAGGCAGGTGTACATTTCACAGACAAATGTTTCCAAAAACATTTCACATAGGCAGGGCTGAGGTACATTTAACAGACAGGAGATAGATGCACTTCACACAGGCAGCACAGAGGCACATTTCATACAGACAGTGCAGAGATGCACTTCACACAAGCCGGGTAGAGATGCACTTCACAGACAGGGCAGAGGTGCACTTCACACAGAGGCAGAGCCGAGGTGCACTTCACTCAGAGGCAGGGCCGAGGTGCACTTCACACAGAGGCAGGGCCAAGGTGCACTTCACACAGAGGCAGGGCCAAGGTGCACTTCACACAGAGGCAGGGCCGAGGTGCACTTCACACAGAGGCAGGGCCGAGGTGCACTTCACACAGAAAGGGAGACAGTGCAAGGGTGCTCTGAACAGACGACAAGGCAGAGGTGCACTTCACACAGATACATTCCATATAGACAGGGCAGAGGGACACTTCACACATGCAGAGATTAGGTAAACTTTACACAGACAGGGCAGAGATGCACGTCAAACAGGGAAAAGGTGAACTTCACACATGCAGGGATGAGGTGCAGATCACAGGCAGGGCAGAGGTGCAGATCACAGGCAGGGCAGAGGTGCAGATCACAGGCAGGGCAGAGGTGCACATCACAGGCAGGGCAGAGGTGCACATCACAGGCAGGGCAGAGGTGCACTTTACAAAGGCTGGGAAGAGGTGCACTTCACACAGACAGGACAGAATGGCACGTCACACGTACAGGATTCAGGTACATTTCACACAAGCACGGCCGGTGTGTGCATGCAAAACAAGCAGAACAGGTGTGTAATTCACGAGGGTAGGTTAGAAATCCATTTTACGCGGACGGCAAGTGCACAGACCTGGCTCTTGCAGGGCAGGTGCCCGTGTTACACATGCACCGCAGTCCCGTTTCAAGCAGGCGTCATATGGACACATTTTATACAGGCAGGCAGAGGTACCTTGCACTGACTCTCGTGGGGTAGATATACACATAGGGGGGGATTGGGAGGGGGTGGTGCAGCGGCCCCGGAGATGTGCCCTGGCAGGAAGCGCTCTGGCAGAACAGGGCGTTGTGTTGAGGAAACTGGAGTGCGAGAACAGGAGTATAGTGCCTGGACAGGGGTCGAGTGTAGGGACGGTGGTAGAGTGTAGGGACGGTGTTAGAGTTCCAGACGGAGGTCGCGTGTATAGACGGTGGTAGAGTGCCGGACGGAGGTCGAGTGTAGAGACGGTGGTAGAGTGCCGGACGGAGGTCGAGTGTAGAGATGGGGGTAGAGTGCCGGACGGAGGTCGAGTGTAGAGATGGGGGTCGAGTGCCGGACGGAGGTCTTAACTCTGCTAACACAACATCGCCCCTACTTTAGAACTCTCCAACATGCTCCTGTTGCCACTCTGCCCCCTCCTGCTCACTACCTGTCATGCACCTCTGCCCCTTCCTCTTTCTGCCCCTCTCTGATGCCTGTCCGCTACCTTTAATCACTTTCGTGTGCCCTCCCCGTCCCCGTCGCCTGTCATTTACCTCTGCCCTGTTCCTGCCCTGGTTCCTCGTGCCCTGGCCTGCATGGATGCATTTATTAAGGATGTGGTTTTTTTTCAAAAAATGTGGACACAAATATTGGACCTTAAACACGTGCTTATAAACACACATTTATATTGCTTTAGTCCCTTTCAGTAGGATTTCTTTTGTGGACGCAGATGGCTGTGTCAGGGCGCTCTGAAGCCTACCAACCTTTGACTGGTGGGAATCGGGAGGAGGAGGCTTCTTGACATTGATTCACTTCCAAAACATGAAGGGAGAATGGAGCTGTATGGAGAGGAGACATGTCAGTAGGAACGGAATGAGGAGAATCAGAGACAAAGAGGAAGCGAGAGGGATTTGAAGTATGGAGAGCCAGGGGAAAGGGAGATGTTGAGAAAGTGTGTGAAACAAAAAACAGAAGAAAACATTGTGCAGCAATGGAGGAGTGAGGATGAGGTTGTAGAACTACAGTGGGTAGAAGGAGTGAAGCATTAATGCTCTACAAAGAGGAGGAAGCATGAGAAAAGAGCAACTACGCTACACTAGAAAAAGTGTAAATCGGCACACTGCCTGTCCCCTCAAAGGAGAGGCCGTGGACAGGATATAAAGTGAAAATCTAGAATTCTCCCTCCTTCAGCCTCAAGAGCAAATGTATTGGGGTCGGTGTTACATGCAAAACGGTGGCATAGGTGTGCAGTGCGAGAATCTGGCACTAGCAGGCAGCCTGAATGTGAGAACTTCACACTGGTATGGCAGATATCAGACCCAGGAGCTCTTTATCTGTCTCCTTTCACAAACACCAAATTCACTCTCAACTCATAAGATGCATTCTACACCTGGGTGATCACGGCGACTAAATTGGTCACGGTCACTTCAATAAATGATTCTCTTGAAGCCCCAGCACAGTAAAAGAAACATACAGAAGGCAGGAGATATGCGTGACATTAAAATCATGTGTTTGGAGTTAGTTTTGTATTTTATAATCTGTGACATTCTAAAACCGGCCATAATGAACTCAACCTGCCTCCTGCTTCCTTTCAGTCGAATCTTTCGTCGGAGGGGCTTGGCTGAAAACACGTCCACAGCTCTGCTCGCCTGTGTAATTGTATTTAAACAGCGCTTACTACCCCCGATAAGGAGTCGAAGCGTGTACACATTTTATAACTTTATATTCACAAATGCACTTCTGCACCTTTAGGGAGATGATCAGCACAGGCAGTCCGTTCATTTCATGAAGGATTCTTTATGCTCCAGGACGGCAAAGGTAGGAAGGTACGCCTTTCTGTGTTTGCAGAGCATCGATTTGCATGAAAATTAACGTTCTGTGTTTACTTTGATGAACACCACGGTTTGTCTGACAGCAATAAAGGTTATCTTTGGCAAAGGCGGTCACTTCCTGCACCCTATTGGGCAAATCTTGAAATAACGATGCAACTATTTAAACATGTGCCACAACAAAAAATATGCTGAGGAAACATAGAAACGTACGGATGAAAAAAAAAATGATTTTGTGTGAGATCCTGAACTGGAACACACCTGCACAGATGTAAATTCTGCAGGGACTGGCATGATGCCTGGCAGATTTTGGAGGAATGTGGCAAGTATAAAACACGGACACGCACTGCATTAAACGAGCTTGCAGAACCAGGGAAAAGCAACAGCATCACTGATGAATACACCACGGAGGAATAAAATCTGCTAACTACATAGAAAATAGTTTTACTAACCCGTTCAAGGGCTCTTGAAAATGAATCAAGCAGGCAGTCTTTGAAGGTGCTCTAAATTAAGACTTCTTTCATGAAACGAATTTGAATATGCGCATCTTTCTACTGTAGATTATTCTTTAGCCCCACGGAGCTTCACCAGCAACCTCCACGTCTGACTCCCCTCCCAAATGCACCGCGCGGTTCATTACACGCTTCAAATGTCCCTTCAAGATGCAGGGAGACGCTCAAGGCTGTACCCTTCATATTGCACGACAGAAAACATGTGTAACTAATCATCTATTTTTTGTAAACAGGGCTCTCTTTGCCTCTAAGTCATCCCAACGGAAGGTTCGGAAAATATCTGGCACTGCAGACTCACTTCCGCACGAGCGAGGGACTGGCTCTTTGTTAAATAGTCAGACGCAGCCTCTTACACTGAAAACAAGCCGAGGTGCCGTGACAGCGGGAGGGGGGGCGGGAACGGGCACACGGAGAGCGGGAGGGGGGGCAGGAACGGGCACACGGACAGCGGGAGGGGGTGCGGGAACGGACAGCGGGACATCGCGCAACCCACCCCTGAAAACGACACTTCTAAAATGGCGAAAACAAATCTTTAAAAAAAAAAAAAACACACGCCCACCGCCGCATGACGTGGGCAAAAGCCTAAAAATCGCAGGTACGCCCACGAATCTGCTCGCAGAATGACGAGCAGATCTCTGTTCCAATGGCTAGTCTCCATTTATGGAGCTAGCCAATGGAACAGAGGGGCGGGACTACACGCACACACTGTACACATAAGATTTCGCCTGCGCAAAACGCTGCTTGCGCAGCTTTCGACATGCGAAACCTAAAAATTGCCCAGGTACCCCCATATAACAGCTTACTTATTTTGCACTTTCATGTAATAATTTGTCCTTGTGATGTGAACACCTATCTTAGATGTTGGACCCTGCTTATTTTCAACTGCTGCACTCTCCAGTTCAAGGTTGAGCTCTTTCCTTGAGTGTTCCTTGGTTGGAACGAGGAAGTGAACTGTAAAATGGGAGATTTTTTAAAACTAAATGGGGGAAACTAATTTTCCCCATCAACTTCTATTGAGATAGAGGCAATCGTAGGCGGGAGACAGCTAAAAATGCAGCCATTTTTGCAGCCTTGGCACGTGAAAGTAAAAGCGGTGGGGCCGGGTGAGGGGGTATTTCGACGAACGATGAGAGAAAATTAATTATTTCATCGTCCGTCGAAATCCCCCCTTACCTGGCCCCACCGCTCTTACCTGCACGGGCCGCGGCTGCATTTTTGGTTAAAACAAATGCGAGTCTGTCTCCTGAATCGGGTATGTCATCATGTATGAAGTGTTGACATTTTACATTACTCAAGATGTAGTGTAGTTCCTATCATCCCAATAGGCTCTGCGCATTGGAATAATACCTACAGCAGTAAAGGCCTAGACCAGACGTTAACTAGGTCTACTACTGTCGATACTAGACTTAAAGTTTTGGGTTTGCCAGCTTAGCTCAGAGTTCACTAGAAACTTTCTCGAATGTTCAAGGAGGACTTAACTTCCCTGATTAGACAAGAAGGGATTTAGTTTCTGACAACCATAGAACATGACAACTTTGCTCTCCCCTAATCAAGAGTATATCTCGAGAGTCGTGTGAACAAAAGGCAATTTATTTTACTCAGTCAGTACGTGCATTCTTAGTCTCATCAGAATGTAGAGAAAAGGAAGAGACGGGCGTGTTCAATAAAAAGGTGGTATTTATTGATCAGTCTCTTTTCTCATACAAGAGAAATGGATCGATATTATTGCAATACTTATAGTTAAGTAAAGTGCATACATTAAAAGCAATAGTATAAAATAATACTGTAAAAACATTGATATGGTTTCTAAGCCATATGATGTTTTAAAATGAATAAAATATATTACATACACATATACATTTGACTAAACGTACTCAACTGGTGTTTCTAAATACGCCTACCCCGTGTACCTGACCTAAGCCTAATACGGGGGCGGGAATAGAAAGTTACAGTTTAAGTTAAGTTTGTTTTTGCCAAGTGAATAACTAAAGAATTCTCTGTGAGGGGTTATTCAGTTCTGTACCTGGAAGTTAGGATGAATGAGGGATGGTATCTCTCTCTCTGGTCTCGATATTCCAGGCTGCCTGCGAGGGCTGCCCAGAAACGCCGGGGCTGGATTTCTCGGCAGGAGAAAGCAGCGCGTCTCTCAGCGCGTCAGGAAGGCGGGGCTGCGCCAGCGGGGTCTGCTCTGCTCTTCGCTTCGGCAAGTATGGCTGCTCCGTCTCGTCACCACGCGTGTGTTTGCATAGGGCAAGATCGGTAATATTTAGACCTTTAAGGTGCCGAGATTGACGTAAGGATGGACATAGATACGTCAATAAGGATGTCATACGACTTGCTCGTTAGCACATTCTTTTGCTGAAGTTCTCGGTGAAATCAAAACAATGGCCGCAGGGTTTTGCCCAGGTTGTCATAGGTTTGATTTGTTATGAGAACTCCGTATGCCTTATCAGGGGCTGGAGCAATATCGCTTGTCTAATTAGATCGCAACCGTTATGACCTAATCAGATAACACGTTCCTGTGCCGTAGTGTGACTGCGTCAGATAACGGTATCTGCATCATGGGGATTTTCTGCCTCATGGGCTGATTACTAGTTAACTTGTTAGTTTGCTAACCAGAATAGGGTCAGGAATAGGGGGATCGATTCAGAACCTATAGGAATACATCACACCCACTCCACGCTAACTATGGTCATATTTACTAATCTAGGCATAGTATAACATAGTACAACATACTATAGAGTATAGTGTATACCTTACCACCCCAAAATACATAAATGCATTTTGAAATTTTCAAATATACGGAAAAATTGCAGTCATATGTATTGTATGCACTCAAGCTATGGAATAATGCTAAAGTAATCACGCATTTGTATACATTATTGCTTATTTTGTATATGAGAAATTACACATGAAATGGCTCTTAATACAGAAAAAAAGTTCGAGACCATTCCATCACATAATAAAATATTTGTGAACATACCAGCGGGCAGCTAATGTCTATAAGCTATCTAAAATATAGAAATTTTAGTTCTTTAAGAATAGTTCTTACTTTAAGCAAAAGATAAGTGTCCCGAAAATTTGTAAAAATATTTGGGGCTGCTGGAAAAAATTGCTGTCCGTGAACTGGATGTAAAAATTGTTCATGTGACTTTATTTTTAAAGTTGAAGGCCGAATTCAGGGAACGTCGTGTGCGAGCTTGCTCAAAAGTCTCTATTTCTGCTCTGGTGAGAACATCATATCATTTAGGCTTTCGAAAAAACTGTCAACAGCTTCCTGGGAAAGTTCCACTAACTCGGAAAAAGGTGTAACCATGCATTCGTGCGCATGATTGTCTCCATTGACATTCTGATTCGCATTGCTGACAGAAGGTCGTACCTGTTCGATGCTGCTTTCATCTTGATCTTCACTACCCCTCAATCGTAGTGGTGAAGCTTCCACGAATGCCGTCATCAGGATTGGTAGCCTTTGAGGGCAGCACAAAGCATGAACCTTGATCGGGCTCAACAATGTTTCTGCATCCATTGGCGCATCCGATTGTAGCGTCAGACAGGTGTCTAACACGCATTCTTCTCCGCATAGCAGACACTTTAGTACAGGTAAAACACATCTTTGCCACATTGGTCGAAATGATAGAAACCAAGTCATGTTTAGGTCTCTAAGCCGGGAGAGTCCCAGGATTTTTGATATCCGGTCCCGGTATCCAATGGCTAGGATTGTTTCTTCCCTTGTCACAAGAGTTTTGTTTGTGACATGGGTTGCCATAACGAAAAATAAGGACTAAGAATAGGATTCCTGCAATTAGTCCCAGGATCAGGGGAAGTCCGCCAAAAATCGAATGGACGAAATCTGGAAAAATACCCAGTATGGCTTTGAATGGTGTTAATGCCATCGAAAATACTGTCTTAAATACCTTTGAGACCCCATTGGTATCAGAAATATTTAAGATTTCATTTAGAATTTCCGCGAAATGTATGGGGGAATTAGTTGATAACAATGAATGTATCTCTGCAGTAGTCCTTGCGACTTGTAGATCATATGTTTCTTTTGATGACGAGAGCCTGGTAGGCGTCTGAAGAAGCACTGTTTTCATTCTGCTTAAAGTATCTATTCGAATAGAAGTAATTTTCAAGTTGGGCCATGCCCTTGCCTCCCTGTCTGGAAAGGAGCTGGGGAACAATGAGCGTCCACAGCACTTGACCTTCGCAGTCGTAGTTACTAGATAAGGAGTCCCGGGCATAAGACTACAACATCTGCGGTCTACAATTAGAATGTAACTCCCATTATAGAGTCTTTGAAAGAATGGTTCTATTTCTGTTGCAGGTGCGCCTTGCTGGTGACATGAAAGGTTGTATGAATTCCCTTCACAGGCTCCATGCAAACTAATTCCGTTACACAGAAGCGTGCCGCTTAGTGACATCGCACAATCATTGCCACTAAGAAACACTTTCTGTCCTTTATTACTGACACATGCATGTGAATAGGGCAGGTTCCATGTTGTTTTAAGGTACCCCTTTCCCAATTTTTCGTACATGCCAGCCTGTATATATTTTTGGCAGTATTGAAACCTGAAGGTTGAGATCGGAATATTTATTATCCCATGTATTATCCATTCACTGACAGGTCGTTCTGACATTGTCACTGGTAATCTTTCAAGTTTTTCAATGCTCAAGATTGTATAATCAGCACCCCTTTGCGCCATACTGATTTGTCTATCAGTAAGGTTAAAGATTTGGAATAGTGACGTTGTGTTGATTAAACGGCAAGGCACATAGCCTGAACGCAGGTTTTGTAACGTCCAGCCAAGCTGTACAATAGAACGCAATTGGGACTGACCGTGTTGTAGCAACAGTAAGTCTTGCGATAATATGTCGATTGCTGAAGACACAATGCTGTCCAAAGAAAAAATTCTGGAGGACAGAGTCATTAACCCATTGTCCACTACAGAAAGTGATTTTTCCAAATTAATACGGTCAATTTCCCGTATTCTCTTTGCTGTTTCAATTTGAGTAACCTTCCAGGCCTCATTGTATGCTGCATATACAGAGGCTGCTATGAAACGCTTTTGACGCTGTTTGCGTGGTCCCATTATGAAATCACGCAAGTCAGCACCATCAGTAAGTAAAGTTAGGTGTTGCTTAATTTCTGCCAGTGTGGCAGTTTGTAGCCATTGAAGGCATAATTTGCCCACACTGTAGGTTGTTATTATCCCTGGGTGATGTCTTTGGGGATATCTAGGGTCTGGCCTTGTCATTTTGAACCCCTGTGTTTTATTCAGGAATCTGTCTTGACAGTTATTAGTATCTGTGGGCCAGATCAACCACTGTTTCCAATCAGGATGTGTTCTGTTTTGGTTTAATATATGGTTTACGTCTATCTCTTCATCTGTAGAAGTGTTGCTAAACATTGTTGGTTTTGGAATAGACGGTTTAATTAAATCTTTGATTTTGGCTAGGCCAAGACAGGTGGTTTGTTGAACAGTGTCATTTAAAAATATCATTTGTTCTGGGATCATGCAGGCTCTAAACAAAGCTTCTATACCCTGTACTTGCCAATCTTTTGTGCCCCAAACACTTTTCAATTCAACATTTTTGTCCCAATAATCAAAACCAAAGGTGTTCATTTTTTCAAAAAATGAGTCTGAATAAATCAATTTTGTGTCGGTTATCATGGTCTTGGTCCCTGTCTTGTTTGACAATTTAAAATAGAATGCTTCAGCATTACTTGTGTTAAAACCTGAAAAGTATGAATATTTGTCATAGAAGGTTCTTGAGCTTCCTTTTGGAGGGGTTGCACAATGTTCCCATTGATTATAATTTAAAACATTTCTAGGTTGTGCAGATTTATGTAGAAAATGGTTACCATAGTGGTTATAACAGTACATACTATCATAATTTGTGGAACCCTGCAAATAATCATGTTTGGTAAATTTAGCAGACATTACTAAGTCAGACATCATATTATTAATGCTTTCGAAGTCCCAATCATCAGCAAATGAGCTTGGTTTTGCAAAGTCACTCAATGAGATCTTAATTTGGTGTGGATATTTCAGGATTTCGACCGGACCATAAATTTCATAGTCAGTGTTGTCCCAGGCTACCCCACCAGGTATCGGATTGGCTGTGAAGTTGACTGAAGAAAGTTCTCTTTTCTCGATGTGTGAAGATGTGTGTGGTTTGAGGATCAAGTTGATTTTCTGACTTGCTGTGTCCATTTTAGCATATTTTCCCTCAATGAAGCGTCCCAAAGTTAGTACCATGATGAGCCAAAGTATGAGGATAAATGCACCAAAACCCACCCAAAATTCAATCCATGGAGAAATCAGATATGTTTCTTTTAGTTGTTTCAAAAGTTCTTTAGCTTTATCTTTAAAGGTTTTTGATGATGGCTGTGTTTTTGATTCACTGAAGCCTTCAGGGGAATCATCGAAGTTTATGAAGTAGCCGGATGCAGTTCTGTCAATTGTTCCAATTGGTTCAGGATTTCTGTTTCTTGCATTTTCACTTGGTACTTCATTGTAGATTGGTGTGTCTCTGCTAAATGTTTTTATTTGGGTTTTCAGAGGTCTGAGTTCTATTGCATTGTTGCATAGTCCTTCTTGTTCTTCTGTAGGCGTTTCGAATGTGATGAGCCTCTTCGTTAGGACCTCTGTACTGGTAGCAAACCTAGGTGTTCTGCTACTTATTGGGAGTCCACTTGGCCTACTGTTTGTTATCGGCCACATGATTGTGGTTTTACCAGGTCGATGGATACAACTCGGTTCTCCTTTTTACCAGCAAGTGGCGGTAGTACAACTGATCTTGTCCCGTTGACAGACAAGACAGGAACTGCTTTTCTGTAAGAAGGCCCAAATTCCTTCTTTACCGCGATCTTCTCCCTGACTAGATCCCCGACTTTTGGAATCCAGACAGGTCTTGCTGGGACAGGTGGTGGTTCTTCAGTGGTTGTTGGCTGTTGTTTCAACTTTATGTTGCTCAGGTCTTTTCTTGTTTTGTTTAAGTCCTGCAAAATAGCCAAACGGTCTTTGATATCAAAGCTTTTTTCTTTCACCACTGAAGTCTGACTATCAATGTCAGAGATCATCATCCTAGTTCCAAATAATAATTCGTACGCACTGAATCCCTTCAGAGAATTTCTTGGCAAGTTATTTAGACTACGTTGGACACTTATTAGATGTTTGACCCACCCAGCTCCCGAACCTAATATCCTTTCCGTTATAGATTGCTTTATGCCTTGGTTTTTTCTTTACACCATCCCGTACCCTCAGGAAGGAAGTGAGAAGATTCCCGCTGGACTATGCTCATTTGGTCATGTTTCCCCTCAGGCTGGAGTGCTAGAGTGAAGACAATGGTCAAACGTAGCATGCTCTTAGCGTATATGCCATTTAGACTCGCAAATCTTTGTATAACAGTCCGGACGTCAGCCGAGTGCTGGTGATCTACATTATAAGTAGAAACTAGCCTGTATATGTTAATCGCAACCCTTCCTTTTTACTCTTGATTTTTTCTGGAGTAAAACGACGAGGTATTAAACTGTTTCTCTCCCCACTGCGATCTCTGTTGCAGTTTGGGCAGTTTTTTACAAACATGGTGTGACGCAGGCTCATGCCTGGCCACCAGTACCTTGATTGTAATTCTTCCAGAGAATCTTTTAGTTTGAGGTGTCTGAGACCCTCGCCCATATGTGCGTCTGCGATTAACAAGTTTCTCCTGTCCATGTTTGGAATCACTCTATCCCCCACTCCAGGGATTCGAGCAAAAGGGACGGAGTTTGCATCGATTATGTATGTATAATTGAGTGGGAAGTTGATCGGTAACGCTGAGCAGTCGCCTTTTGATGACGTTTTCACCGCCAGCACTGTTTCACCGTCAATGTATTTTAATGTACGCTTTTTTCGAACTACGGGAGCCGTTTTAGTTGCTGCCGCTGTGGCTGTTTCAGCCAATGAATCCCCTGCAACGTGAACGCCATCACGCTGATGACTCAGTGAGTGTGTCACGTGAGTCTTTGGTAGTTCTTTTTTCAAAAGAGCTATTTGTTCCCAGAGCAGTTTCTGCTTTATTGGTGCATCTGTGTCATCTTTGTAACCGTTTTGAATCCATGTCTGCAAATCCTTGTTATATGATTTGACGCAGTAATATGAATCTGACACTATAAGTGTCGGGAATTCGCGATCCGCATTATCTAGCGCCATTTTCAAAGCTACTATCTCAGTTTGTTGTTCTGAATTAGTTTCAACTGAGTGTGTTTTTGTTAATAGAGGTTTTAGTTTACCTCCGCGCCACACTTCTTTTGTAATCCCACATGTGGGGTTGTATGCTTGTTCTCCCCAAACGGGGGGTTGAGCATGTCCGTCTGTATAAATTACACAGGCGTAATGTCGTAAAGGCAGAATGTCGATAGGCAGAGGGAATATTCTTTCATATTCTAGATTTTTCAACTCTTCTAGTTCTAGAAAATTGTCAGCCAGGCTATACTTGATAACTCATATCCTAAGAATAGGACTGTCAGATGGGCAATTCTGGATTTTTTAAAGTTGAATTTGTAACCCTCTGCTGCGAACCCAAGTATTATGGTGTTCACTCTCTTCAAGTGAGTCTCCAAGTCATCATCTGTTAAGTAAATGTCATCGACATAAGATAATGCTTCATCATCATATAATTGTAGTAATTCTGTTACTCTCGCTGAGAATACCCCCGGGCTGTTCTTGTACCCCTGGGCTAACCGACAGAATTGTTTTTGAGTGCCATTTATTGAGAACGCAGTTAAATATCTGCTCTCTGGTGCTATGTTTTGACAAAAGAATCCATTAGAGATGTCTAAGGTTGTTTTGTATTTTTTGCGCACCATGTTATTCATTAGTGCAGCACTGTGTGAGTTTTGCACTGCAAAAGTTTTGCAACATGTGTTAAGGTGTCGGTAATCCAAAACTAGACGATATGAATTGTCTGGTTTGGAGACCGGAAACAAAGGGTTGTTCATTTGTGAGGTGCAAGTTTCAATCACCCCCTGGTATTCTAGCTGATCTAGTATTTCATTTACCTGTTTTTTAGCTTCTTGCTTAATTGGGTACTGTCTTTGTGCAGTTGGTTGTGATTTTAACTGGATTTTGTGAGGAGGAGAGTCCTCATCCCATCCCACGTGATTTTTATATAAAGCAGGAGCCAGAGCCACTGCCCATTTCCTGGCAAGTGTGTATTTTTTATGAATTGGAATATGATTTGAGAAGGCAGGCATAATTACTTCTTCGCCATGAGGGCACTCCCTAACAAACTCTGGTGGCCAGTCTTTCCCAGCTAGAAGGATGTCATAGCCCTTGGACAGATTATCCCAAAATAGTCCCCTTATTTTTCTAGTCTTATCCCCCTCTATACGCAATGTTATTTCGTATATTTTGTGAGGTTTGCTAACTCTGGTGTCCGCAGTTTCCACTTGAAGATATTCATTCGTGTCCACTGTCTCCAGATGATTCATAAGGACTTTGCGAGCTATGCTCACTTCTGCTGCGCTGTCTAGCATTGTCTGACCCCATTCCCCGTTTTTCAGTTGTGTCCTCAGTATTCTCGGCATTGTTAACTACCTTGATACTGGCTACCTTCTTTTTTGGAAATTGTAATTTCTTTTTTTAGCTGAGCAGGTTCCTTGTCTTTGGACTTGGCGTGCTCTTCTCTTTGTTCTGATCGTCCTCTTCTTTCCGATTTCTGCGAGGAAGTCTGAAAAGATTGAGAGGGACGTGTATCAATGTCTTGATATCTATCAGGCTTTTTTATATTATCCCTATTTCTAAGGTTATATCTATTCCCAGAGGGGTCACTTTGTGGTGACCTGTGTCTCTGGTTCGGAGATTTTTCTCTTCGCCTAGGAGACCTTCCTCTGGACTGGAATTTCTTTTCTTTAGGATTGGATTGTTTGTTTCCATCCCAGTTCTTTTTTGGTGATGTAGATTTATTATTATAAAATATTTTTTCAGGACTTTCAATTAGTTGCGGTTTTACTGGTATCCCACCTAAACTATCTCTGCCTAGTTCCTCATAGGATTTTTCTATGATTCTGGCTATTTCAGCTGGTTGGTCTGCTATATCTGTCTCTTTTAACCTCTGGCGGATCGCCACGTTTGCTGCTTCTCCTTTTATGTTGGCTAATAGTATAGCCGAGACCTGCTTGAAGTCTTTTAGTAATTTCATACCAAGAGTTAAAGCGGGTTCCGGACCATATTCGTCTTGAATTTGTTTTAGCACATCTGGTATTACCGAAATGGATGGAACACCGTGCGTTTTTGTGTAGATGGAAGCAAAGACTGTACCCCAAGTGTCACAGTCCTCTATGTGTGGTGCGATTCCCATTGGGAGACAGATAGTCAGAATCCTGTGTTTTTCTAATGGGGTGGTGTCAGGAAACACCGCCTCTATTTGGGTGATTTTCTGTGCCAACCAGAATGGTATTTGTTCCCGTTTAGCCGGTACTTTACCTAGGCAGGACTGGATGTTCTGTGGTGTAATTTTATTTGTGTTCCCCTGGTGAGGGGTCAGCTGTGGAAGTTTAATCGCTGGCTGAATTGTTGAAGTCCGCATCACATATTGGACTAATTGTCTATGTATTTTTATTAATTGTTTTAGCTGTATTAACAGCTCTGCTGCAGACATCCCTTCGATGTCTGGATGTGGTGTGTATCCGGCTAGGACCGGCCACGTTGCTCCTGGTCTACCTAAAGGACCGAGCCTGGTGATGTGATTGTTATGTTTTAGGGCGCCATTAAATAAGAGCAAATGCTCTTGAAATTTAAGTGGTACTTCCACTTCCTCGAAAGGAGTGTACATTTCAGGAGGTTCCTCTATTTTGTAATAGTGGAAGTACTTTGTTACAGCATTTGCTGCTGGAAAATGTATCCATGAATAGTATACCTCTGTCTGCCGATATTCGTGTGCCTCAATTACGAATATGACTGTGCCACCTCTTGGTGTCAGTCCATTTTCTATAAGTTTTAGAGTTATAGATCTCCTTTTGATAACTGGGATGAGTATTATATCCTTGTCTGCTGCTTGCATGGTAGCATCAGCTGCTGCGAGTTCAGTTGCTAATCTAACTGCCTCTCTTTCATCCTCATTGTCTGACATTTTACTGTCCAAAATGTTATTTTGTTTGTTTGCAGATCAGGTTTCTTGTGGAAACAAAGATTAGATGCACAATATTTTGGAACTGTGTATCCTTCAACGTTGACTATACCAAGAACCATACATAGGAGTTCCCTCCTGCGAGGTCTGGCGGATATTACCTTTCACCCACTCCAGACGTCTTTGGAGTATTATGGGAAAAGGGGTCTGAGTGAGAAAGCACGACTGAGTTACTCTAAATGTCTTACGTTAGTTTTATCGCCCTTTCCAAGCGCGTTGGGCGCCATGTAGTGTAGTTCCTATCATCCCAATAGGCTCTGCGCATTGGAATAATACCTACAGCAGTAAAGGCCTAGACCAGACGTTAACTAGGTCTACTACTGTCGATACTAGACTTAAAGTTTTGGGTTTGCCAGCTTAGCTCAGAGTTCACTAGAAACTTTCTCGAATGTTCCAGGAGGACTTAACTTCCCTGATTAGACAAGAAGGGATTTAGTTTCTGACAACCATAGAACATGACAACTTTGCTCTCCCCTAATCAAGAGTATATCTCGAGAGTCGTGTGAACAAAAGGCAATTTATTTTACTCAGTCAGTACGTGCATTCTTAGTCTCATCAGAATGTAGAGAAAAGGAAGAGACGGGCGTGTGCAATAAAAAGGTGGTATTTATTGATCAGTCTCTTTTCTCATACAAGAGAAATGGATCGATATTATTGCAATACTTATAGTTAAGTAAAGTGCATACATTAAAAGCAATAGTATAAAATAATACTGTAAAAACATTGATATGGTTTCTAAGCCATATGATGTTTTAAAATGAATAAAATATATTACATACACATATACATTTGACTAAACGTACTCAACTGGTGTTTCTAAATACGCCTACCCCGTGTACCTGACCTAAGCCTAATACGTGGGCGGGAATAGAAAGTTACAGTTTAAGTTAAGTTTGTTTTTGCCAAGTGAATAACTAAAGAATTCTCTGTGAGGGGTTATTCAGTTCTGTACCTGGAAGTTAGGATGAATGACGGATGGTATCTCTCTCTCTGGTCTCGATATTCCAGGCTGCCTGCGAGGGCTGCCCAGAAACGCCGGGGCTGGATTTCTCGGCAGGAGAAAGCAGCGCGTCTCTCAGCGCGTCAGGAAGGCGGGGCTGCGCCAGCGGGGTCTGCTCTGCTCTTCGCTTCGGCAAGTATGGCTGCTCCGTCTCGTCACCACGCGTGTGTTTGCATAGGGCAAGATCGGTAATATTTATACCTTTAAGGTGCCGAGATTGACGTAAGGATGGACATAGATACGTCAATAAGGATGTCATACGACTTGCTCGTTAGCACATTCTTTTGCTGAAGTTCTCGGTGAAATCAAAACAATGGCCGCAGGGTTTTGCCCAGGTTGTCATAGGTTTGATTTGTTATGAGAACTCCGTATGCCTTATCAGGGGCTGGAGGAATATCGCTTGTCTAATTAGATCGCAAGCGTTATGACCTAATCAGATAACACGTTCCTGTGCCGTAGTGTGACTGCGTCAGATAACGGTATCTGCATCATGGGGATTTTCTGCCTCATGGGCTGATTACTAGTTAACTTGTTAGTTTGCTAACCAGAATAGGGTCAGGAATAGGGGGATCGATTCAGAACCTATAGGAATACATCACAAAGAGACTGGTTGCTTCAGTGCTATCGGGGCTTTTTGACTACAGAATTTCAGGCTGATTAAACCTCACCTATATGTTACTGAGCCAGTTTAACAACGGGAGGTGAGTATTACGGGAGTGTTTAGGGGTTGGATTAGAAGTGACGGGCACCTTGCATCAGTCCAAACAACCCTTATTCATGATTTCGGTTTAAAACAACTTTTATTGAAAGCTATCCTAGTGGTAGCTATGGAGAGCAGCCTTCAGGCTAAGTCTGGAAGGTGTGTAAAGCAGCTTGGTTTACCATATTATAACCTCTTGAATGACCCAATGAAAGGGGAACCACACAAGGTATATATAAACTATATGTATTTATTACTAAACACTCTCTACTAACCTCTTTATGAGATTAGAGAGCAAGGTGCACAATATCAACACACTAGAACGTAAGTAAATAGCACCATATACAATGGGCCCCAGGGGGAGACCAACACATATATTAAGAAAGTGGTATAAGAACCACGACTTGACTAGTAGACATAGTGCATAGAGCACGTAGAACCACTGGGACCCCAAGGAACCACCCAAGGTAGTGACACAGGGGTCCCACGGGGATGCATGCAGTGTGAGTACACAGCACTGGATGTGGGCACTGGAGTACTCGTGTTACCTCACCCAGGGAAGCCGGGTGCATAGGTGCCCAATGGTGTCGGGAATTGTGCTGTTTTCAATGGGGAGTTGCTGCAAAGTGCTTCTGCCGTTGGTCACTTCAGGGTGACCAGGGGCACGATATACCAATGCCCACCAATGTCTGGTGTTTCAGGTGCGATGAGGTGAAGCTTGACTCCGCTGCCACGGGGACCAGGAGGCGTCAACGACGACCAGAGTCCGCAGGCGAGCTGTCCCACAATGGATGTCGAGTGCTGGGGGGTCGGTGTCCAGATCGGAGACCGACAAGCCTTGGCAACAGCAACCCATGCGGTGAGAGTAAAAAGGCGTCGGTGTGGACCAGCAAGGTCCTGGTGACTTCCCAAGCAATGGAGAGTTAGGGCACATCTGGAGCAATCAGGTAAGCCCATTAAACATTACAGTACCCTTCTCAGGGACCCACAAGTCGACGGACAAGGGATCGCAAAGGACCCTCGAGAGGAATCACTAAATACCAGCACACAGGTCACTCGAGGAGTGTAGGCCAGTAATCTTCGGTGGAATCACTGGTCGGATTATGGACTACAAGTAGCCCAAAGCACAGCCTCAGGGATCGTCAATAAGCATATGCTGCTGCAAATGTGCACGGTGTCCAGGGGTTCGGGTTGCACGCTCCCCACGAGGGCTTTGGATCTCACGTTTGCTGGGAGCACGGATCGGCCTCGGGTGAGCTTGGAAACCCACCTCCTGTGTTGCAAAGTGTTCGGAGTCCTTCAGGAGCCGTGTAGTTGCAAACCGGACAGATGCATCTTTGGTGCCTGCCTTATAGAGGAGTAACTCGTTTACTCAGAGGGAGATTCTTCGATCATCCAACGAAGTGTAAATAGTTGAAGTTCTGGGATTCTTTAGCAGAGTTTTGTCCAGGTAAATCTAAAGTCCTGTAGTCAGGGTTCTTAATTTATACCCATGAAAGGACAAACTCTGGGGACCTACCTATGGGAGGGTCAGGACAGAGGGGTGGCTACACCCATATCCTTTGTCCAGTTTCGCTCCAGAGCAGGGGCTGATAGCCCCTGCAACCGGTTTGAGCTGGGCTATGCACAGGGACATCAAATGTGCCCCCAGTGCAGACATCAAAGCACTCTTGGAGTGCACCCACCCAGCCCCAATATACTAAAGCCTGTCTGGGAGGTGGTTACACCTCCCAGTGACAGGAAACCTATTGTCCAGCCTCCCCTGCCGGAGTTTCGTCGAGCAGCAGGAGGGCAGACGCGTGTCTGGGGCTGGCAGCATCCATTTTGTGATGCCAGGGTACTGTTAAGCTGGTACCAGGTGTACCGGTGTAGTCATATTTCTCCCTCTAGGCGGGTGGTATCATACCTCCCCTCCCAGGACTGGCGGGTAGGTATGATTCCAAGGTGTTTGACACCAAACACAACATGTTTCCTTGCAGCCATTTCAAAGTTAGCATTTACCCCGAGGTTATAATGCACTTAAGAGTATATGGTATGGCTGCATCACAGAACAACCCCGGAGGATAGAATCTGAAGGCTGCAGAGGGGCCCCGCTCATGCGAAACCCAGCACCCTGCTTTCAGGTTTGATAAGGCCTGCCATATGTGCAGTGATATAAGGTAGATATAGGGGACCCATATTCAAGTAAGGGGTGCATACACCACCTTACACAGGCTGCTGTAGTATACCTGTTGTGTCATTTTGAATGGTCTCTCATGGGTGGCATAATACATGATGCAGCCCCTATGAGGTCTCTGTGGTACCTATGCCCTGGGTTTATAGGATACCATATACTAGGGACTTATAAGTGTACCCCAAAATCTAATCTGTGGTGTACTTAAAGTACATGCAATCATTTTTAGAGAGGGACGAGCTAGGCTGGGGTCCTGGATAACAGGGCCCCAGCCAGACTAAAGTAGAAAAACAGTGAAACATCAGCAAAAAGTCGGGACAACTATAAGAAGCAGATCCTACTCTCCTGTAGGAATGATATTGATTTTCTGCACCAGTGTGTATGTGTACTTCTACCGGTGCGTATTTACTACTTTATTTGTTAATAGAGTCCTAAGTATGCACAAAAGTGTCTCTTTTAAGGACACTTTTCTTTGCTAAATGACAAGTACACAATGTGCTTCTGTGAAGGAGTAATGCTCCTGCGTACAGCGCTGGAGCTTGAAAAGATTGAAGCATTTCAGGAATTCGGTTTCAGAACATCTTATGGCTTTTAGCCAGTGTATTGCATTGCTGATTTGCACCATTTGACTCCAATTAATAACACATTTTCATGATCGTCCAGTCCACATAAGCTCCAGCACCAAAGGGTTTCAACCCATGTGCAACCCATACTGGTGAGCTCAAGATCCCCACCACGCAAAGCTGCTTCAGGATCACACTACGGACGTTTTTCCAGCGAAGCCTGGTGGGCTCAGACAGATTTGTTTGGGGCCATTCCTGCAGAAGAAGATAATTTGTATGCAGGTTTTTTTAAAGCTACAGGTTTTCCGTGCACTTCTGATATGACACTTTTGCAGTATTGCAATTCTTCAGAGTCTCTCAAGGCATCGCATCTGTCCAAGGGGGTGGACGGATGAGGAGGACAGTGAAGAAAACTGTCATCCTCGGAATTTAAACAAACATTGGCATAGCCAATAGGTCTCGCCTTTGGGACCTTATGTGTTTAGCCAGAACTTTTGGCTATGTTGTAGAGCATTGTGGCTGCTGTGCATTATGTTGAAAAGTTATAATAAAAAGTGTTAAGCATTTTTGTCACCTTTATACAAACGAAGGTGTCATTTTATACAATTGAAAAACATGATTAAAAAAGATTTTATCATAAAAAAGTCTTCTAATTTTTTGTACTTGCACTGCTGTCCACTTCTTCCTGCCTCTTCTCATGCTTGTTTGTTATACATTTTTTATACTTCAACCTGATGTTGGTATCTTTACGTCAGTCTAACTCCTTACCTCCCTCGAGGGTAAAAGATGATTTTCAAACGTGTAGCTAGCCAAACAGGATAATTCTTGATTGTGAGGGAAGAAGAATGGCTATTCCCTGTAATGAATAGTGAAATATCGGTGTGAATACTGGCTCAAGTTGTAACACTAAAACAGCAGTAGGGGTAATGACAGTACTAACCTGTTCAATTTTATATTCGACATGCCTGAGGACCTATGAGACTCCTCCAAAACTTCGCTCCCACTGATATCAGTATCTCAACAACTTATGTGGTCCTCTCTAGTTGCCCATGGAAGGGCCGACAAAACCGAGAGACTCATGTTAGAAGTCTGCACTTAAATACATCGATATGCCATCATCATGTCCGCTCGCCAGATTTTTGTAATATGGGGCTTGCAGTGTAAGTAGAAATGGCCTCTTGACCCTGTTGTATCTATATAATGGCCTGGTCAGAATCCAAAAACCGGCTATGGGGCAAGAACTGGTCCTGACAGCACAGGCTGGCATGATGAAACTAATCAGGTGCCTCATAGTATGCCTTTGTGAATTTTAACTAGTCACTAACTCCAAAAGCCTTCCTGCGTTATGGTGTTCTGTGCTGGTCAAATCAATTTGTATAGGTGATTAGCGCCCTTGTAACTACACATGTAACCTATTACATGTTATCGGTGACTACTGGGGCACGCTGCTACCCATGCTAAAAAGCATGCTGTGCCGAACGCTGAAACGAGTCTTACAAAATGTGGCCTTCAAACCAAGTGAGCCGTTTACTGGCTATTAATAGAAACGGCAAAAACAAATTGCTCAGATAGCCTAACATAGCCTTAGGGTCGCCGTACTGCACAATATGAGGCGCAGTGATAGTTTTAAATCTATCGGAATAGTGCTTACCTCCAGAGTTGGCCAATATGGTTTAACGTGGTGCCGTCGCATGTCTCCAAATGCGGCGCCGCTGCCGCTTAACTCTTTAGATATAGTGAAAGTGCTGACTTTTTGTAGGTGTTTGCTTCTGGTTTCCGCATTTGCTTATAAACATAAAGAGAGGACTAGTGTCATGGTGCCATAATGGGAGGGTGAAACATGTACATAACTAGGCAAATGCAGGGCTAGAGAGTACGGGAGCAGGATTCTAATTTCCTGTTAAAAGTGTGGAAACATACTAGGCGCACATACCAACTAATACAATTGGAGCTGTAACTATATACGGTCACAAGGGCTGTATGTTGCAGTCTGAATAAACGTTTGTGGGCTGATGAAAAAATACTATGGTACTGGTAAGGATAAACAAGCCCAGGAGTTGTGTGTGCGCTCTAAAATAAATGTAAAAAAGCACCTCGAGTAGTGCGCACGCGCACACAGCAAAGAATCCCAGGAATTAAGCTGGCACAGTGCAGGGCCGCTGCTCGCTCCCGAGCACCCGAAACCAGGGAACAAAGAAGGTGGGACAATCACCCGCCTTGGACCAATTGCGTGCTGTCTTGAAAGACGAATGCACAGGCCAATTGGGCGTTAATAAAAAGAAAAAGCACTAGCATGTGTTCAGAGTTCAAAAGCCCTTACTAATTGTCTCGCAGAGTGGGGCATGTGCGCTGGCTCAGACGAAACCTAAAATAGACCAAAAGAGTGCATTTAACAGCACAAAAGCAAAACAATAAAATATATTAAAGTATATAGGTGTAATCTTATTAGTACTTTTCCCTGATGGTACACAAACCTTCATGACTTTAATTTGCAGTTGAGGTATAGTGAGGTGATAGCATACAAGTTAGATAGTGCTGGGCGCAGAGGAACCTCTGAATCCACCAAAAATTCTGCACAGCCAGATTGTACATGGCTTCCATGCATACTCCCCCAGTGCATAGCCTGTAGCTCTGCTAAATATCCCGGTTGGAAACTGCTCAATGGTTTCTACTGGATGTGGCATGTCAGGTTTTGCACTCTGTATGACCATCAATAAAAAATATGGGATGGGTCTACTGGTTAGAAAATAAGCTACACTAACAGACCAGTAGACAGGCACTGATAACTAGCTTCAAGAATCAATCGGAATTTTCATTGCAACTGTTCATTATATGTTCAAGAAACTGTATACCCCCAATTGGGAATACTATAAACATTTGTAACTCATCAAGAGAAATTTTCTCCAGGAATATGTGTGTTTGTATAGCTTTTTCCCTACCACTTACAAGGCCCAAAGTGCTCTCCAGGTGGCTGAGTGGAGGAACTACTCTATATTATTTAATTATTGCTTCTACCATTGGCGAGGTTGTGAAATGCGCCGATTTGCTTCAAGTTCCCGGGTGCCTTTCAGCACACATGGAAAAAAATGTCAGCTTGTATGGCACTGTAGAGCGTGCATCCGTCCTGATTTTTCTAGCAACATCTCAGCAGGTTTTTAGTTTTCACCTGGGCACACCTCAGCTACGCTTGTGCGCGTGCGCTGAGGGCCTTCTGCGCAAACAAATGAGGACCATAGTGGGGTCTGAATTTTGGAGAGCCACACAAAGTGTACCTCACTCTCCTGGAGTGTGACTGTCGTCATCTTAAATGTCTGTGAAGTGCTGGCAATAGTGAAAGCAATTGATTGCTGTAGAAGCAACATGCCTTTTTTTAGGTCTCGCTGGTGATGCAGCGCGAAAGCGCTGTCGCCAGCAAGATCTATTGTGGTTGTCTTGCCTGCCAAGTGGTACAGACTGGGGCATGCGCCGATTGATGTCTGTGGACGCGCTTCTATAGAGTCGCGCTTGCGCAGACGCGCCTTTATATACACACACAGCCCCTGCTTTCACTTGGATAGCATGCACTAATGGCGCACACACACACACAGCCAGCCCCCCCTTCCTTGAACAAACATGCACAGACACAGACACGCACACACACATGCGCGCACACACACACACGCGCACACACACACACATGCACACACACACACATGCACACACCCACGTGCACACATACACACACACGCACACGCGCATTGCCACCTCCCACCCCACTCACCGCATCGGCGGCCTCAGCCGCCACTCCTCACTTCTGCAGCCACCGCGGGGCTCTCCCTCAGGCATGGGAGCCCCGCATCAGTACTGCTTCCCCGGGCCAGCCAATCCGTGGGCGCGGGCTTCCCATAGAAGACGGAAGTCCCGCCCCATGACAGGCGTGACGCACCCGAACTTCTGGTTTCGGGATGTGCACGCTCAAGGTTGCACATCCCGACATCACGGCCTCTGGCAGGAAGTTTTCATTTTTACTGAATACGGGCACGGGAGCTCGCACAGAGGAGCTGGGAGCAGCATCCGCGCAGAGTCCCTCTTTGAACAGCCAACGCCGGCCACTGACCGCTCTGACCCGGGCACCCGCGAGCAGCCGGTTCTGGAGGCACCATGGGCGGGTCATCATGCAGCCAACTGGACGAGAGCAAGTGCGCCTACATCCGAGGTACGGCACTTTCGGGCGGGTGGTGGGGAGATGGGACTAGTTCTTAAAAGTCATCACTAGTGGCCGTGCGTAGCTCGCAACATGACTCAGTAGTTGGTCGCCATGGTAATACGAACACACTTGTCCTATAATTGCAATTGCAATCGCGCGAATAAAGATGTGACACATGAAAGTGTTTAAGACCACCACAGAGCACACGCTAGAAGCTGAAGCAGGCTGGGTTCCAAGTGTCTCCCTAGCAGGGCTTTAAGTGGGATGAAAAAACTAGGGGGTCTCTCAAAGGGGTGTAGCCAATGTAATTAAAGACGTGGCATAAAAAACACCTAAGCCAAATATCTGTGCTTAGCATAGTGTGCCGCCCAATTTGTATTTTGCTGTTTGGAACGCGCTTGTTCTTTCTTTTGAATGACATGTGAGTTGGCATGTTGGGAGTTGCCATGAGCAGAGTGCCTGGAAGGGTGAGGATGGGCCCCCTCGGCGCTCCCTGTCTGTTCACCCCACCCCACCCCAGTGACTGATCTTCGTGTGCGCGCGCCCTGGACATCTTTAGGGAATCCTGATCCTGCGCCCACCTCGTCCTGAAACACTTGAGTAAGGTAAGTCCCTGCGCATGCGTCCAGCCCTGACAAACCGAGTGCGGTGTGACCCGGAGAAGGTGCTGTCAAGAGTGCAGCAGGCGCAGTGGCACCGGGGCAGACACTTTGACTTTTGCACTGCCTCGCATGTCCATGGCTAACCCATCGGGTCACAACGCTTTTCACGCAGGAACCGCCGTCCCGACTTGAGTAGCGCACCTGCCGGCCCGCACCCCCAACCCTTCACAACATTAACACTGACTCAACGTGAGACACCCGGAAAGGCAATCCGTTTACGCCAGAGTGATTGCATCACCCCCAAACCCCCATCACACCCTGAAGTACTTACTCTAATGACCCGACAGATTAATCCCCCCCCCCTTCCCGCAATGCACCGACAGGCAGGGGCAGAGCTCCCACTCCATTCACTTTGATGCCCGGTGCTAATTACCGCACTTCCTGTGAGCAATCCGGGCTGACCTTTCACTACAGTGACAATCATCAAGACTTGCCCATTGAATGCAATAGGCACCAATAAACACCCCGTGTATTAGCATGGCAGTGAAGTCTACAGCTGTGTGTGGGGGTGTAATACAGTATTACACCCCCACACACAGCTGTAGACTTCACTGCCATGGATGGGCTCGAAATCCTCCCCAAATGGCTAGTACCGCACCCAGGGATGGGAGGGGGGGGATGCTTGGTGCAGTGCGATAACTCGACAGTGAAGGGTCTGTCTCTTACACCACTAAAACGCACACGCACTATGTAAAAAGCAGGCCAGAGGGAGACTTTGAGAAAGTATTTTGAACATAAATTCATGGGGGGAGGGGTGCATTTTTGCCTATTTGACGTCCGATTTACAGCGCTCTGACACCTTCGGGTAATGTCCGCGCTTTATAAAAAATACACGAAATAAATAAAATTGTAACTCATGAAATTGGGGGCCTTGAGTATTGACGGCTAATGTTTGCTGTCGGTAGCGGCAGCAGAATGAGGCCTGCGTGAATGATGGTTGGAGGATTTTCTTTTGTATTCTCTTTCCCAACCATTACTTTAATTTATCGTGAATGGACCCTGGCTTCCCGCATGTTAACAATACCTGGTCCATGGTATTGTGTTCTTTGCTGAAGCATTGCCTTAGGTTATTGGCTCCCCTTTCAGCCAATGGCAGTCTCCTGCTGCTACTGTGTGAAAGGTCATCCCATTGTCTCTTGTTTTCAAAAGGGACCAGCCCGACCTCTTCGAATTTCTCCTCACTCAGTTTAGTAACCGGACCAGCCAATAGGAAGACAGTTTTGTTAAAGCAGCAAATGGAGGACACACACACACACAACCACACACAACTGCACACACAACCACATACAACCACACACAACCACTGCACACACAACTGCTCACACACCCGCACACACACCCGCACACACACCCGCACACACACCCGCACACACACCCGCACACACACGCGCACACACACCCGCACACACACCCGCACACACAACCGCACACACAACCGCACACACAACCACACACACACAACCACACACACAAAACCACACACACATAACCACACACACATAACCACACACACACAACCACACACAAACACACCGTCAGTGCACACTTTCACCAAGCACAAACACCATCAGTCTTCAGTGCACTCTTTCACCGGGCACAAACACCACCAGCCGTCAGTGCACACATCAATTGTTAATGCAGCCACAGTTAACTATTGTAGCAATCGCAGTATGGCGCACTTTACTTTTAAACATATTCATCTAAAGCGCAGCATGCCACCATTGCTACAAAAATAAATAGACATTTTTTTGGCCTACGATTTATAGACTTTTGTTGCAATTGGTGTTGCAATATTTAGCAATGCCAATAGCTCAAACTTAATTAATACGAGACCTATTGCAAATGTTTGTTTTATCTGTTGCTTTCCGTGGGATTGTTGCTATTCAGCCTCTCCTGGTTCAAAAGACTTGCCAGGTTCTTTAAACTGGATTATTTTCTTCAACCATGTATGACATCGGTGGCAGATACATGAGTCCTCTGCCTACATGAGGCAACATGAGCACGGAGTAAAGGAGGTTTTCCCGACTGTATGCAGGCAGGAATCTATATAGGTGGATGACTAACCAGATGAAGACATAGCCTGCCAGCCAGGGATGTGATTTGGTAGGAAGTCATTCCTTTGCCTGATATTGAGCAAAACTCACATGAATGGAGGGTGGAGGATAGTTGCCACTTTTGAAGTGCTGGGATAGCCCTTGCCCCATTCTTGCTTCATTTCTTCCCATAGCTGTGCTGCAGACGGATGCCTCTGGCAAGAAACACCCACCGCTCCCCAATTCACCCTTTTTGCCGAATCGGTAGAACAAAAGAGGTGCGGCTGAGCAGTCTTTATTAAACCAGACCTTAACCAAAATAGGAAGGGTCTCTTGAGATACAGATGTGTGCCCGCCAAACTATCAATACTGGGTAGAATGCACAGGTTAATGTTTCAAGAACTTTTCTCTGCTCTTGTGGCCCGGCTCCACACAATGGTTTGGAGAAGAAAGATGAATGAGTTCCAGGTCTGATGTCCTTGATACCACACTGGATGGTTGGGGAGAAACCTGATGCCATCATCCTGATGTAGAAGCACTGCTTGAAATATCCTTTAAGGAAGGAGCCTGGATGTTAAACTAACATCTTCCAGAATTACGTGCAGCCCAGAGACGAATCAGTCTACCTGGTGGCGTGGTAAGCCCCTCATTAATTCAGTGTGCCACGTAGTTTTCCACAATGGAACCTATGAGGCTTCCTTAGTCTCCCGTTCTAACCTGAAGTTTTATTTGCAAGGTAGCAAAGTGAAGAATTGATTCTGACCCTGCAGGCCATGCTGGAATGTATACTTCTGCTGTGAAGGTGTCATTAACTGAAACCTTAATGCAGATACACCAAAGAATCCCCTGTACCACAGCCTAGAAACATGAACCGCATTGCCTCACTGCACTCCCCTTGCCTTTGAGTGAAAGAATGGTAGAAGACTAGGTGGGCGGTAGCAGAAGTGGTCCTGTGAGAACTGAATGGCACTGGCAATCATTGCTTAGAAAGTGAGTGGGGCAGTAGGAGGCTGGACTGTCTTGCTTTGCTATTGGTTGACGTTTCAGGACATAGTGGTACCCTCCATGGTGATTTTCACAGTACATCAGTATATCTGATGGAGACATCTAGCCACAGATTCCTTACCTTTGAATTTACAAGGTGTCAGACTGGGTCCGCAAGATTTTTGTGTGAACAGTTTTATATATATATATGCACTACGTAGATATCATACTATCTCAAACCTACTGAACTATCTCACTTCTCACTGTAACAATCTGCTCGAAGATCCAGAGGCTTCCAATCTGACCTTTCCTGGACAAGCTTCAACAGTTGTTCAGAGCCCACTTTCAGGTCACTTTGATTTTCCTGACTTCCATGTTAGTTTGCTCATCAGGTTCTTAGTTTCTGCTTATACTGTATGTCTGTATTATATATGGCACAATGCGGATCATGCATTTCTCTGTTGCCCATGTTCGGCACTGTTTCCTTTTCCAGTTCTGCTGAGGTTGTGTTACTGCATTGTATATGTAACTCGGGTAAGAACCAGAATGGGAGCACCATTGTGTGCACTGACATCTTCCTTGCTGGCCAGCAAGCATTGTTATCTACAAATACATTTCATTTTGTTCCTGAGTTGCTGCTGTGTATTGTGTGTTTCTGTTGTTACTCTTGGGAGGGTGCAAAAGTTTTTCCCTGACAAGCAGGACCCCAGCGCGCCGGTTAGTTGCACTGGAAGTGATGTCTGCGTCCTCGACACGCTGATGTCAGTTCTTTTCTTCCCGCACCAGTTAGCTCTGATCCGGAGAAAGAGCTACCCCTCTGTCGCTTTTGGACAGTTTTTTTCACAAAGTTTTTAAAATTCTTTTTTGAGGAATTTTTCCTCTTGGTGTGCTAAGGTGATGTCTTTGAGGAAGACAGGTTTTAAACCATGTGGCATCTGCCATCTCGCCATGTCAGTTACGGACTTACATCTAGTGTGTCTGGTGTCTCGAGCGCAGCCATGACTCCAAGTTGTGTTCGGACTGCTGGCCATGGCACCGAAGGCTTTGAGGGAGCAGTCCTTTAAGCTGTCTGCGGACCAGCATTGGACAGCGCGTCGCAAGGCTCTTCGGGGGCCTCAGTTCCGATCGAGAGGGAGGTTGAGGAAGCCCCAATCTTATTTTCCCACTCCAGGTCATCAGAACATTCGGGTACTAAGCATTAGAAGCACAAGTAGTCAAATCAGCCATCATCTCCACCACTGGCAGTCCATAACATCGAACAAGTGGGTTATTCAGATTATTCGAAAGGACTACAATCTCCCCTTCCCTTCGAATCCCTCCCTTGTCTGCCTCCCTTGATTGGCTGACAGAGGATCATTTGTCCTTGCTCCGTGAGGAAGTCACAGCTCTCTTGGTTAAGGGAGCCATAGAGGGGTTCCAGTGTCAGAAGTAGGCAGTGGTTGCTATTCCTGATACTTTCTGATTCCTAAAAACAACAAGGGACTTCACCTTATTTCAGATCTGAGAACCTTCAACCTCTTCCTCAAGAAGGAGAAGTTCAAGATGCTCACTTTGGCTCAGGTATTATGTAGGAAACTGTTTTTTTGTTGCATTAAGTCCCCAACCCACACTTTTTGTCTGGTATCTGGTGCAACTTTGACTGAAATTGTGCTGGGTTCCTGCTACCCGGGTCCACAGCACCAGTGTTCTTCACCTAAACTGTACAATTGTTCTACAATTAGCAAACATTTTAGGATCCATTGTAATTCCCTAGTAAGTGGCACCCCTGGTACCTACCGCATTGGACCTAAAGAGTCCCTAAGAGCTGCAGCACAAATTGTGCCAGCCTAAAGGGACTCCTCACCAAGCTCATCCAAACTTCCATTTCAGTCTACATGTCTTGGTGCAGAGAAAACCGAAGAGTCGACATGGCACACATCCCTGTATGCCATGCCAGCCAAGCACTGAATGTGTATAGTTAAGTCCGCTCTATGGCAGGCCTTAAAGCCCAAAGGCGGGGTGCACTATACCCATGTGGGGGCATGTCTACAAAAGTGGATATGTCCCGGTTATATCTAAGTGCACCCTTGGATATTACCAGCGCACAGGGAAGCTATGATGTGCACCTAGGCTGAAGACTCGTAATTATAAGTTCCCCAGCTACATGATGGCTTCACTGTACCTCAAGGTGTTTGGTACCAAACACATTGTCTTAATAAACCCACATTGATGCTAGTGCTGGGTTTATACATAAATGCATGCAGAGGGCACCTTAGAGGTGCCCCCTAAAAACCTACCTACTACTAGAATGTTGACTGACTGGTCTTGACTAGCCAACCGCCATAGACAGGTGCCCGACCCCCTGAGGTGAGAGCCTTCACTCTCAGAGGCCAGGGACGAAGCCTGCTCTGGGCGGAGGTGTTCACACCTCGTCCAAGTAGGACGGCATGCCAGAGCTGGAAGCTTCAAAGGCCCTGCTGCCTTCGAAATATGATCCAGGCCTCTCTTTCCAGTTAGTGGAAGATGCCAACCCTCCCTGTCCTGACCTCACTTTTGGCGGCCAGACAGGCGAGAAAATTAGTTAGATTAGGAGGTGTGCCCACATTCAGCCAGCACCACCCCCAGGACTGGCAAGCTGATTTGGATCCCACTTTTCAGAATCCTCCATCTTGTGTCGAAGAGAATTAGCTTATTAGGGTCAGGGTTATGCCCACTTGCTACAGGAAGCGGTCATTCCGATGGTATAGCCACTCCTCTTAACGCCCCTAAATTGAGTATTTAGGTAGCGTCCCGCAACCAAGAACTTCAGATTCAGCAGACCTAAAGCCGAAGAGGACAAAGTAGAGTTGCTAAACCCGAGAACTGAGTGCCTGCCATTAAGTTTTGGAGTAACCCCCTGCCTGCTGCGTCAATACTTGACATTCGAGGTGATCTGTGTAGTCCTGCTGCAATGTGGCCTCTAAGAACCCTGGAGAAATACCAGCTTTCGCAAACTGCCCAAGTACTGACTCGGAGTAGAGGAGCTACTTCCCTGCAGATCGCAGGCACTGAAACCGCAGAGTCCGGTCCACTGAGTTGCCGCTCCCCGGCCCGACCGGAGCAGCAACCAACCAGGAAGAGGTACTCATGCCCTGGATGGTCAGATCTATCTCCCCACTGAGTGTGGAGGCACCAGGACGGACCAAAGCTGTTCTGTACCAATCCCTGGGGTACCGGACACCCTGAAACCAAAATCGAGAGTGAAAAGTCCAGTCGGGACTCCAACTATACCAGAGCCCAGCAGTCGCCGATGGACATCAAAACTCCTGAGACCTACTTCGAGAGTGGCCCAGCAGTCCTGAAATTGGCCCTGCCAACTGTTGGCCCCTGACTGCGAGGAGCACCTTTATGTCCTGGGGACAGTCAACCTACCTGCTCTGGACCCTGCCTGCCCAGCGACGTACCAGTTGTGCTTCCTTGTCTCTAAGGCTCTTGTGATCATAGCTCCCGTTTTGGCGCTCTCAGGCTTGCTTGCAAGTCCCCTTGTGCAGCTTGTCTTTAGAGGGCCCCCTTCCTTGTAGCTGCCAGCTACCAACTCCACCAACTCCCTGCTCCCGGCAGAATTTGGGACGCACCAAATGAACTGTTGGTAGAAAATTTAGCCTTGGTTTCTTGCTACTGCAAACCCACAGGGTGACCCCTACAATTGTTTTTGCTGTGTGCCTTACCTACCTGCTTTTTCCTCCCTCCCTCCAATCATGCACTGTATGGTGCATAATTGTGCACAACTTTGAACTATTTGCTTATCTTTGAAAATTCATAAGAAATACAGTATTTACCTTTCAACGTAGTTCTTAGTTCGAAAATAATTATAAAAATAATTATTCTTCTAAATTAGTCTCTGATTTATTCTTTTAGTGTGTGTCTCATTTATTGCCTCTGCGTACGACAAATGCTTAGACCCACCCTCTGATAAGCATAACTGCTCGCCCACAGTACCACAAATAGAGCATTAGTATTTGCTTCTGTCACCCATTTGAGGTCCTATTGGACTGTCTGCACACTGTACTTCTTTTTAGCACACTTTATAGAGATCCAGCTTCCTACATATTGTCTGCTCTGGACCCAGGATACTGGATGGTAGTGTTGGACTTGCAGGACTCCTATTTCCATATTCCCGTCCTGCCTGCCCGTCATTACGATCTGCAGTTTACAGAAGGTCACGAGCAATTTCAGGTCATCGTGCTACGTTTTGACCTTACCAACGCCCCTCGGATGTTCATCAAGGTGATGATGGTGGTCGCAGCTCACCTGCTTCCAGTCTCCCACTATCTCGAAGATTGGCTGCTGAAGGCGGGATCACCCCAGGCTGTCATCTCCCACCTCCAGTTTATGGCAAACCTTCATTCGCTGGTGTTCACTATCAACGTGGCGAAGTCACACCTAACTCCCTCTCAGATCCTCCCTTTCATCGTAGCTGTTCTGGAAACAGTGCAGTTTTGGGCTTATCCTCCCGAGAAGTGAGTCCAGGATATTCAGGCTATGATACCAATGTTTCAGCCTCTGTCCTAGATTTTGGTGAGATTGACTGAAGCTGCTGGGCCTTATGGCCTCCATCATCCAATTAGTGACGCGTGCCAGATGGCATATGTGGGCTCTGCAGTGGGACCTGAAGTTCCGGTGGGCGCAGCGCCAGGGGAATCTCTCCAACATGGTCCAGATCTCGGATGGTACTGCTCAGGATCTGAAGTGATGGCTAACGGACCGCGATTGGGACAGAGGTAGAACTCCCTCCCTTCCCCAACCAGATCACACAGTAGTGACAGTTGCGTCACTCTGGGTTGGCCATCTGGGAGAGGTGGAGCTCAGAGAACTCCGGTCTCCGGTGGAATCTGACTCCACACCAACATGCTGGAGCTCCAAGCGATCCGATTGGCATTAAAGCCTTTCTACCCTTCATAAAGGGAAGGCTGGTACAAGTTTTCACAGAAAACATCACGGCCATGTGGTATTGGAACGAATGGGGCGGGTCGGCGTCATGGACACTTTGTCAAGAGACTGCTTTTCTGGAAATTGCTGAAACCGCAGGGCATAACGCTCGTAGTTCAACACCTACCAGGTTCTCCATCCGGAGGTGGCACAAGGTCTCTTTCAGCAGTGTGGAGAGCCTTGGTTAGATCTGTTTGCCGCTGCTGAGAACGGGAAATGCTTGAATGTTTTTGCGCCCTGGAGTGTCCAAAGGCGGCTCTTGCTCGGAGACATTTTTCATCTTGAGTGGAGCTCAGGACTCCTGTATGCCTTTCCGTCCATACCGCTTCTGCCCAGAGTTGTCAAGCAGATCAGGAACAACTGGGCCCAAGTCATCCTTGTGGCTCCGAACTTGGCACGGAGAAGCTTCTCAGCATGAGCATGGATTCTCCAATCAGGCTGCCCCTTCTGGAGGATCTTCTGTCACAGCAGAAGGGGAGGATCCTCCACCCCAACCTGTCAACTGTACATCTTCTTGCATGGAGATTGAGCAGCGACAGTTGATAGCTTTCGACCTTCTTCCCTAAGTCTGCATTGTTATTCTGGCAGCCATGCGTCCATCCACCAAGACAGTGTACACCTGCGGGTTTAACACATTTGTATTATATTGTCCAGAAAAGTCTATTGACCCTCTTTCTGATGTTCTTTTTTTATTCTCATCCTTGCCCAGCAGGGCTCTGCTCTGGGCTCTCTACAGGGTTACCTTTCTGCTCCGTCTGCTTTTTTACAGCTGCCTGACAAATCTTCTTTGTAGTCCTTTAATGTGAATAGGTTTTTTAAAGATCTTGTTAATATATTCCCCCCTCTCCTTTCATTATGCCTCAGTTGGACCTTAATATGGTTCTCACATTTCCGTTCAAGCCTCTTCATAATTGTTCCCTCCAGCTGCTCACCATCATGATAGCCTTTCTAGTTTGTATAACACACGAAACACAGGGGGTCTGCCAGCCAAATTGAGAGGCTACTCTGTCGATACTGAGTCCACAGGATCTCTAAATATCTTTATCACACAGAAACGACGTGTTAATAAGAAAAGAGAAGGAAAAGGTGAAAACTACAAGCAAAGAGGAGACCGGTACATCATCGATTATTCGTATATGGTTGATTAATCCACAACAGATTGTAAAGGGTTTCCATCAAAATAGACTCAATGATCAGTCCTATCATTTGGCCAAACCCTGGTGCAAATGAGGCTGGTCCCCTGATCAGTGGGACACTCAGCTCCGCACCTTATTGTTGTATTAGGATTTGGTCCACCAAAATACACAAACCGTCCATGATGACTGATCTTTTGATGGTAAAAATGAAAGAAAATAGTGCAACAGACAAACAGTGATTTAAAATAGGATGGAATGTCCTCCTTCTGACTACTTTATTCTGCAGACCAGACACGCCTCCTGATTAAAAAATAGAGCAGTGCAAGAAAAGACAGTAACAAATATCTGTCTACCAAAGGGCCAACATGTTTCTGCCTAACGGGTATTTAATCCCTTGGCATTCGTCAGGGCCTCTGCTCTTATGATAGTTGCACTCCTAATAGTGGAATAGAGAAATCACCACCATCACCAAAACAAATAATAATGAGATTTGGTTGGAAACGGTACAACCTGTAACCACCATGGACATTAACCCTCCGATTTACAATAGTTGCTGTGAATTCTGTGAAGGAGAACGTTATATCATTAGTACTGTATTAGATGTATCAGTCTCATGTGCTTAGTATATCACCTACAAACCAATTATGTGTGTAGAAACAATTAACATGTGTATGCTTACCCTTAATGGTAGGGCAATGGACCTCACCTGGACTCTGCTCAGGTATTCCGAGGCCCCGCACTAGAAAGATATAGGGAAGAAAAGGAATGTCGCAGAGATGATGCAATTTTTTTTTAGGGTTAACACCATGCCTACAATCATTCCTATGACCAATTGCCCTATCTCTAGAGGCAAAACATATGAGGTAGGTCAGCATCCCAGACCCAGTGTACTAAACCTCAAAACGACCCAGAAACTCAACTAAGACACCAAACTCTTAAAACTCTTAAGGCTCCTTTATGTGCTATTTCAAGAAGTTCTTAAACAAGATACCCTTAAAATACTGTAATTACCAAGGCTTTTAACATAGTATAGCTGAAGCACTCTGTAAAACTGATATCTGCTCACCTTTCCGTCGGTACCTCAAGCTCTCATCTGAGACTTGGGGGAGGCACCGACCTGTGGGAGATCCTCGTATTAGTAGTCTAGTAAGGGATTTGTTGATGTAGTATCCCTCCACCTATGTGATGTGTATTAGCTTGTTGTAATCTTGTCATATGACCTTATATTTCTTACAATTACTGTGATGTAACAAGGAATGGCACTGTTATCAATACTAGCTGTCAAGTAGGCTTGGTTGATCTTTTGTACTTTAAAAACTGAGTGTACTACTTTGCGCTCGAAAAAGCGCGAGAAGACGCCCTCAGGACTACTGTATGACGTCATTTCCGCCATCTTTGTAGTTTAATGACTCCAACCTCTCTATACTGGGTACCCGAGTGTGATTTGAAAGGAGCCCCAAGTGTTACGGACAAATGCCTAAAGTGTCCTCCACTAGTCTAATGACTAACATTTGTGGATAAAGCTTAGTGACCCTGTTTCCACTAGAAAACCAGGCGCACTACTTCGCGCTCGAAAACGCGAGAGAAGACGCGCCAGAAGACGCGTTCGAAACTACCGAATGGCGTCATATCGGCCATTTTTGTAGTTCTATTACTCGAACCAGGTTGGAATGTACCCACGATTCTCATAAGGGCAGATTATTCGAAGGACATAACAACAAAGCTTCTCCAAACTGCTGCAATATGGCAACCATCACACTATAAATGGACATCTATGTGTTATCCTCCAGTTCTTGATCAAGAGGCCCCAGCAATTATACACATATGAATTTGTATGAGGTTAGTGTGAGCACGGAAACGTGTGAGCAGGGAAAGACGAAAAATGTGAGCAAATCAAAATGTACAAGGTGTGTGAAACATATAAGCACACCCAATTTTCGTCAATACATCATAATTACACGTAATTAATGCTCACTGGTACTCCCTCCCGTGGACACTGGGACAGAGTGTTACAGAGAGGTCCAAGGGATATCATCATTTAATCCTCCTGTGTCAGTCCGAAGCTTATAAATCCATTTTTGTTCCTTTCTGAAAAGGTAACCCGACACATAATAATATGTGATAAAGATATTTAGAGATCCTGTGGACTCAGTATCGACAGAGTAGCCTCTCAATTTGGCTGGCAGACCCCCTGTGTTTCGTGTGTTATACATTCAGTTGGTGCTGGGGATTAAATCAGGTGTGGGTCTATAAAATATATATCCCTTGGACCCTTTTTCTAAAATGGTTTTGTTTTGTCCCAGCCTTTCTAGTTTGCCCAAAGGGTGGGTGAGCTGCAAGCTTTATCTTCCAAGCCTCCATTCCTGTCTATGTTCCACATCCCTCAAAAGAAGAGAAGCGATTCCACAGTCTGGACCCAAAATGAGCATTGTTCTACCTTGACCGCACATGAAAGATCCGGGTGGACAATTATCTCATCGCGGGGTATGTTAAAGCGAAGAATGATCAGGCGGTACAAAAAACCCATTTTGCGCTTGGTCGTTCTCTGTATAAAAATCTGCTATGTACTGACCAAGAGGCAGGCCCCTGAGGGCTTATTCCACCAGGGGTGAAGATGCTACCACTGCGTTAGCACATGGAGTCCTAGTCCTGGACATCTGCCAGGCAGCTACATGAATGTCCCTGCAGACATTTTTAAAACACTACTGCCTGGACAGGCAGGTCGGCAGGGATGGGCACTGTCGATCCTGCAGAATGTTTTAGTTTAGAATCCACAGCCTACCACCGGGGATGGTATTGCTTGAATGTCTTAAACGTAAGGAATCTGCAGCTAGATGTCACTATCAGATGAACAATTTACTTACCTTTTGAATGCATTAGCTGGTAGAGATGAGATCTAACCGCAGATTCCCTACCGACCCACCCATACTCCCTGCTCGGCAGACACTTTCCTAGGGTCAGGGCTGATCCCTTTCAGGCTCCTAGTTTGGATACACCAGTGTGAGTGCACTCCATGACTCCGCACTACTGGCGTGGAAAGTAGTGAAAAGTAACTGACGTCAGCACGCCGAAGTGGCATCTATATATGTGATGTGGATGTCGCAATCGCTGCCTCGCGAAGCTGACCAACGCCACTTACTGACGCTCAGGGGTACTGCTGACGAAAAAATCTTCTGGATCTAGTCTGACACCTGGAAAATTCAAAGATGAGGAATTTGTGGCTAGATCTTATTTTTGCTGGATAATGCATTACCAAAGGTAAGTATCTTGTTCGTTAGTGACCATCCTGCGCAGGGGTGGGGGGGAGGGGGTTTGCAACACTTGTAAGTTTCTTTTAGAGCATCTCAATGCTCAGAAGATGGTGATTTCTGCTATTTATCTGGCTGTGTGGACTTAATCGCTTAGCTTTACTCACTAGAATGTGTAAATCAAAGTCCCTTCAATTTGGCAGTAGAATGTCATTGATACACACACTGAAATCATTAAAAGCAATATGAAAACTTGCTTAACATTTGTTATCAGTTTATTGCCGACCCTATGATTGCGGTATATAAAAGTTTCTTTAACTACGTCTCTGACTTTAATTGAGCCGTTAGCAATCAGTATCTACTAGAATTCCTTTTACATTGAATTCATTGCTTGGTTTTACCCATGAGAAGTGTCCGTCGTGGTGTTGCACATTTGGCAGTAGAATGTCACTCTTGCACACCCTCACACCATAACGTTGTCTGAAAACTTGACAGCTGTGCTAGCTGGAGAAAGGACTGAGCTTGAGCCTTGGGAACTCGTGGTGGTATTGATGTGTAGGTCTGGCTTCGAATCTGGGTGCAGGGTGTACTTCCTTTGCAGCTGAGTGCTGCAGCACTGCTCACAGGCCCAGATATGTCTGCTCGTGCACAGAGGCCCAGATGTCTGCACGTGTACAAAGGCTTAGATGTCTCTGGTCGTGTACATGGCAGACGTCCGGGTGACTATGAATCAGGGGCGTAGGAGACACTAAAATTCTGGGGGGGACATGGGACAACCTTGTGGACTTCCCAGTGACCCTATACAAATCACCGCCCGTTAAACAAATACAGTTGAATACTTTAGAAGTGAAATATTGAGAAAAGCAGGCATGCTGTCACAGTTTACATGTATGCTTTATTGTTATTTACAGTCATATAGTAATCAGACCAAATGTTAAAAAAATGTATATGAATCTTGCATCTTCATGCACCAAGCTATCAAAGGTCGCTGACTTAGGATGGGGGCATCGTGTTTGCAAGTGCATTATGGTTTGAAAAATACCTGCTGCTGCATTCCTGGTATCCAGCAATTTTCAGGCAACAATAAAAATGTGAAGATAACTTCGGTGATTAATGTTCTTTATTGAGAGAGATCGGAGGTTTGTCTAGTGGAAGTTTTGACTCTTGGTAAGGTAGCCATAGTGGGGTAATATGCCTGCTGCAAAGAACGTGTACCACGCAGATCACAAAATGCATATAATGTAAATTGGTAAGTGAGTTACTGCTTTTGTCTGAGAGATTCTTTTTGTATTTGCAGTTTATAAGTTAACATCCTAACATTGAACAGTGAGCTATTAACCGTCATCAAAGAACTGCTTTTTCTCCAGTCTTTTCCTTATCCTAATGTTGGAAATGGGTTCATTAGGGGAAAAATAAATTCTGATTATTAAAGAATGCTGAGCCTTACTGCAGAATAACAAAAGGCAGAGGGCGAGTGGCCTCTTTGACTTCAGGCAGGTCAAGGACAGGGCCATTAGGTAGTGCTTCCACGCACTAATGGCCCTGCGAATAACAGAAGGGAGACGGGAAATTATTTTGTGGCCTCGTCCCCTCCACCCTTGAAACTCCCCCCCACCCCGTGTCCCTCCCACTCTAAAATCATCGGGGGGGGGGATATATCCCCGGCGTCCCCCACACTTCCTACGCCCATGCTTTGAATGGAGACAGAGCTGTGCAGCTCTAGCCTGTCTGGTCAAGAATAGAAAGAGAATGTGAATAACTTTTTGATTTGATTTTGGTTTTTGTGAAACGTTTTAAAGCCCTGAGGCCTCTTGGCACTAGTCTAAGCAGGAAGGGTGCCACTATTATCCAGATAGCAGAGGAAAACTACTTAAGTTACAGAAAAGCCAGGTCTTAAATCTTTTCCTGAAAATAGAAAGATTGGGGGCCATTTCTAGATCTAAAGGTTATCCGTTCCAGAGGAAAGTAGTGTTTTTCACAAAGCCTCTGTCATCCCAGGTGGCTAGCCTGTGGCGAGATACCACAACTAAGTTTAACTTGCTCGAGCGGAGATGCTGGGAGTATACATTTTTATTCTGGCAATGCACTACACGGCCCAGTCACAGCACAGGCATGTCGGATTTCACAATGGGTTGGTCATTTACACAGGTCCAGACAGTTTTTTAGATGGCAACCACAGGGCCTGCGGGCCTTCTAACTACGTCGGCCCCCCCACAAGTCCATCATCCTTTTAAAAATGTGCCATTATACGAGTTCAAGGTGGGTAGCCCCCTCCCTTGGGGTTTGCAGCTATGGTGCAGCATGCATGGCCCAAGGCGGCCCCCCTCCTCTCATGAGCCATGCTGCAATGGGCTGGAAAGGCAATATGATTCCAGCATCCCTTTCAGCTGCCACAGACAGGGCAGGGCTGGGTTTCTAACTGTGATAAAATGGCTTTCTTTTGCTGGCACCTCTTTCTCTTATCCTAATTGCTGCATCTGCATGATAACAGCAGTTAGGCTGATGATTGAACTGGCCTGAGGTGTGAAGTGAGCCCTGCCCCTACGTGAATGTAAAGCAGAGTATCCTCCAGAGCTCCCAACGAAAAAACAGAGTGACCTCACATCACAGTGGATGCTGCTCACTTCCATTAGGGGAAACTGAGAAGAGCAGAACATGGAGAGAGATGTTATTATTTTTCATTTTTTACAATTCTATTTTATTGTTTTTTTTCTAAACAAGTATGTGCATCCAAAAGTAACATACCTGATAGAGACATCTAACCGCAGATTTGTTAACTTAGATGATCCCCCAGGCGTCAGTCTGGATCCGGAGATTTTGTTGAGCAGTACCTCTGCTCGCCGGGGGACGCGCAGCACGGCCCCACCTTGATGTCGTCCACAGATATGACGTCAGTGGATCCACATAAGTCCCACCCAGCGCTGACATCAGTTTCCTTCTTCTCCGCGTCTCAACGCGTATCCAGGAGAAGTGGGTCTTCTATCCTGTTTTTGTTTTTGCCTTTTAGCGTCCGGGAACAGTATTCGATGCCTTCGGGCTTCAAGTCATGTGAAACCTATTCGCGGCATATGTCGGGGATTGATCCACACGGGATCTGTATGTGGTGCTTGGGAGAGCATCACGACTCCGAGGAGTGCAACGCCTGCCGACAGCTGAAGCCAAGGTCCCAGGGGAAAGTCGGATGAAGTTGTTGACCACCAGGATGTCCCGTTCGGAGCCCAAGCGTCGCCAGTCCCCATCTCAAGCTGAGGCTTCTGTTCGGGACGACTCACAGAGTCGTTCCCGTGGACGTCGCTCGCCTGAGGCAGGTAAGCACAAAGTTGTTGACCTCACATAAACGTGACGTCGGGGCCTTCTGCTCCCAGACTTCACCGGACACGGGCCCTCAGAAGTGGACCCCAACCTACCCACCTTTTCCTGGTGTTGGGGCGACTAGGACCCAGATGAAAGCCTATTCTTAGGCTTTGCCGGCTCTCTGTGGGTCACCCCCTCTCCCTGTTGCGCCTTCGGGCTCCACAGAGGGGGTAGGGACTCAGATTGGGCATTCGCCGGTGGGTTCGCCTTTGGCTGCAATCGAGTGCCCTGACTTTCGTTCCGGAGTAACTGCGATGTCGGTACAGGGCCCGGAGTGGCATACCAGTCAGACGTCCAGCCGCAGTCCTCCTACTGCATCACCGCACAGCCCTGCGGGGCTCCCTGTGCCGATGTCGGATGCAGCTGCAGCGGGGAAGGGGGCTTGACTCAGAGTCGGCGCCATTCCTCACGGCAGTTTCCCATCTCGGTGGAGGTCGAGTCGACACCGGCCCCACGCCGGGCGGTTGAGTCCCCTCCAGCATTCGTCGACATCGATGCGGCGCCACCTCAATATCGGTCGACGCTAGTGTCGTCCTCTGCTGTCCCTCGGCTGATAGGAGAAGAGGTCCCTGAGGGTTCCCCACCCTCAGGGTTGTTTACATGCTCCTTGGAGCGGGTGCCCATGTATCGCTGGCGGGCCCTTGGTCCTCTTCAGGCTGCAGAGTCTCTGCCGTTTGGTGGACGTGTTAGCCTGCAACCATCCCCTACTGATGACCTACTGTCCCCACCTAGAATGGCCATGGAGGCTGGTGCGGCATTTGAGAGAGCTGTTGGCAAAGCTGCGGACATCTTACAGAAGCAGCCTCCGTCAGTCTCTCTGCCTTCTGATCCTTTGTTGGATCTGTTCCACCAAGACGCCGTGGAGGTGGAGCCCTTGCTGCCTTTTGGTGGATCCTTACATGACATTCTTCTCTGGACTTGGGCGAGGTCCTCATTGGGAGATTTCATATCATCATCGCCCGGCTCCAGTTGACCCTGTCTATTTGTCCCTCCATTATAGGGCTCAAGGGCTGGTAGTCTCATCCTCGTTACCTTCCTCCCCGCCCCTGTTACTTCCACCCACTAGGGAGTCTTGTTGGTTGGAGTCGTGTGTCCGCCATGTCTTTGCCTTTGGACTTGAACACGTCTTGCGTGTTTGCACAAGCTACTTTTGCCCTTTCAGACTCAGTCGAGGGCCTCCTTTCGTCTCCTCCGGAAGGCCCTTGGGCTGACCTGGATCGATTACTTCACGATGGTCGGGAACTGGCCCAGATTTCCTTTCGGTTAGCCATGGACACCACTGACTCTGTGAGTCGGGCTATGGCCAGGTCAGTTGATCTACGCACCATGCCTGGCTGCACGATGGCAGTTTCCCTGAAAATGTTCAGGAGGGTCTGCGAGATTTGCCCTTTGATGGAGCCACCCGTTTTGACAGTCAGGCTGACTCAGTGGTCCAATGTCTCATGTGTGGGTTTTCATGATTTCCGTTGTTTCTAGTCCCAGTTGCGGACTTCTACTCTTGGTTGCAGTAGTCACTGTTTTTTCTGATATCCGTCTATGGATTTACGCTTTTATTTCCCAGAAGGACTGTACAGCTAGTTAGCTGTTATTGCCTTTAATTGGTAAATCTAGTCAGCTGTTTCTGCCTTTAATTTTGAGTTCTCTGTCTAAGAGCTGGTCTCAAGTGGTGTCCCTTGCTTTTTATAGGGTCGTGACATACCCTATGTGGGGCATTCGTTTGTTATTGTGTAGCCGCTCTTCTTTGCATAGGAAGTTTCTTCGCTGCTCCAGGGACTGTCTTCCTGGATGGTGTAGTTCCTTTCGGAATGGTGTGGATCCTTCAGAAGGCTTCTGCAAAGTCTTCTTAGGATGGTTATCTTCTACCCCTTTGGGGAATTTTCCTATGGTTCATACTGTAGACTTCTTGCTTCTGCTCTACCTACTGTTGTGAGATCTCTCCTCTGGTGAACCCCGCAGGATTGGCGTGGCTCTCTTTAGAGCTTATATGTTTGTATTTTACAGTTGCTCCATAACACCCTCCTGCCTCTGTGGATGTACACTTCTCCAGACTATAGTTGGGTTTCTGCCACACCTGGCTCACCCTGGCGTGTTCATGTCTGCTTTCTGGTTTTTCAAGCTTTTTGCTGTGCTTCTACCCCTTTTTTGCCTGATTTGGCTGTCTTAGACGTAAGCAAGTGTCCCTTATGGGCATATTATTCTGTTCCGCCCTGGAAAATTCTCTATTCCGTGTTCAGTGCTGACACGATGTGTAAGTACACACTGGGTATGTTCACAGTCACGGGGTGCCTGCGGTCCATCTGCGCCCCAGGGTTGGCCGCATTCTATTCTTGTGATATTGTCTACTCTTCAATCTCTGGTGTTGGGAAGTGCTTAGGTCTCTCTCAAGACTCAGCCCTGTCTGGTTTTGCCTATCGGCAGTGGTGTCTACGGCAGACACGTCACTGCTGCACGTTGGCTTGTGCCCCTATTTTCCCCATCCCAATCATCAGAGCATATATTTTGTTTAACCACATCCCCCATTGAAACACGTTGTACTTTGGGAACATTTATAACCTCTGTGGGGCCGTGGATCTGAAATTTAACAGAATTTAACAGCATCCCCTACAATCCCATCTCAAACGGGCCAAGCTGTAATGTTAACAAAAGTCTGGCCCCTCTTCATGATGTGAGATGAGGAGTGGTCTGCCAAAGTTCCATCAATTAGTTTAATTGAAGTTCTTTCTTTAACATAGTGTCCATTTACAAAACGGAAAAAAATACCACAAATCCGATCGACATGAATAGAAAAAACGAAAAAAGCACCAGCCAAATATACGTCCATGGGGGTATCAAAAAATGTTTTTTAAACCAAACAGCAAAAATCGAAATTTTTGATGGGGACTTTGATGTAGTAGAGTCAGTGTCAAATGAAAAGCGTGACTGGTTAACTGCAGATGTTTGCAAATCAGGCATCGACAAATCTGTGGGATAGGTATACTCAGTATCATCAAGGGGATCACCAGCCGGTGGATTCAATAAAGGATTTGTTACTGTATGCATCTCGATGGCAACGTCAGGCCTGGTGTACTCGCCGAAGCCAAAACAGAATTTCTCAGCATTGCTGGACAAGAGACCGCTGGAGTCATACTAAGAAGAATCGGACAACCGCTTAATTTGACATTGTCAATGGAGATGTACCTGTTTTCCTTGCGACCAGGAAGTGGAGTAAAAATGACTGTTGTTGTACCCTGCACGCCAAGCACAGGAACTGGTGCACGATATGAGGGGCCAAACTCCTTCTTGTTCTCCACCTTCTCACGGACCAGGTCACCGACTTGGGGTAGCCAGCCAACTGCCGGGATCAGAAGAGTAGCATCAGCTGTGGAGGGCAAGTGTTCCTTTGAAAGACTGTCTCTGGTCTTTTGTATGTTCTGTAAAACAGCAGGATGTTCATCTACGTCAAAGGATGCGGCAGACGCCGCCATGTCTAGACACTCAAGGTCCGGAACAAACATTTTGATGCCAAGGAACATTTCGTACGAGGTCCGCCCACCCAGAGACCTTCTAGGGAGATTATTAAGTGCACGTTGAACGCTTTAGAGATGGGCCAGCCAGTTCCTGCCAGTACCTTAAACCCTAGCTGTCAAGGATTGCTTTAATTCACGGTTCTTCCGATCCACAACACTATTGCCCTCAGGCCTGTATGGAGACGAAAGATTGACTTGGACCCCCAATGAACCCATGGTATCCTTGTACGCCTTAGAGGCGAATGCTGGACCCTGGTCCGAATGATAGGTACCACATGCAAAAGTTCCCACAAAGACACGCAAATCCCTGATGACAGTGCGGGCATCAGCACTTCGGTGTAGCCACACCCAAACAAAGCGTGTGCATGGATCAACTGCAACTAAGATGTAATTATATGCAGTATCTGAAGAGAAAGGACCGCAGTGATCTAAATAAACACACCCAAGGGGTTTATTAGATATGTAGAACTGTGCCTGGGGCACACGCGCAGCAGTTGAAGCTTTATTCTGCTGGCATATATCACAATGAAGGACATAATCACGCGTCTGTTTGTACAATACACACCACCAGTAACGCTGTTGTAAGAGAGATACAGTAGCTGGCACGCTGGCGTGAGACGAGGCCATGCCCTCGTGAGCTGCTGTTATCAAGGCTTGCCTGCGTGCGGTCCGCGTTGGGAATCAACCTGTCACCAACAACGTTAATTCTCACATTGGGAACTTTATCAGGACTTAAAAGATAAGTGTTTAGAAGGGAAACTTCTAGGGTAATTACCTCCCTTCTCTGTTGCGGCAACAGCTGCCAAGATGTCATCATCATTCTTTTTTTTGGAACGTGTAACTGCTGCTAATACATATGTTGCAACTGCGGTCTTGGCTGCTTCATCAGGAAGGCAGTTACCAACAGCGTGTACCCCCATGCGTTGGTGACCAAGAGTATGAATTACAAACATGAGAGGCAGACGTTCTTTAAGTTCTGCGACTCGAACCCATAGCATTTTGTGTTTAATCGTGCTACCTTTGGAATCAGGATAGTCATTCTGAGTCCCCAAAAATAAATTCTCATTGTAAGACTGTACACAGTAGTAAGAGTCACTCACAATAAGAGTAGTCACACAAGGGTCAGCGTACTCTAGTGCAAGCACCAGAGCACGTAGCTCTGCCAATTGAGTGGTACAGTCCCCTAATGTCTGTGTATGCACAACATCTGACTTGAACTCTTCATTCGCCATAGAACCAACCACTATTGCGCAGGCCGCTGAATACGCATGCCTTGAAATCATCAACGGTTGTCCCGAACCATCAGTGTAAATGATACAATGGAAATCCTCCAGCGGGCGCAAGGACAAAGGAGCCGGATGAACAAATTCATACTGCAAGTACTCCTGAGTTTGCAAAGAGGAATTAAAGATAAACGTGACATCCGGAGACGTCAAGGATGTGGCCCATTCTATCGAGGATGCAAAGCTTTTAAATTTGGTACACTGGCTTTCGTCACTGCCTTCAAGGCAGGATACGGTGCAACAACCAACATGTGTTTCCCCTGCAACAGCGCTCGTTCTTTAAGAATCGGCATCTGCACTGCAGTCAAAACTTTTTCCACAGAAGAAAATCGCATTTCATCCGAAATGTACAAGTGTGACTTGTAAGCAATAGGGACTGTCACCCTCATTGAAAGTCAGGTACGTGAAACCCACCTCCCCAGGCACAATTCTTATTACCAGGTTGGTGTGGTTATCACGAGTCAGTGAATATTTAGATTCAAGAAGATCAGCCTGCAAAGATTGCAAGATGGCTGAATGTTCAGGCAGCCAACAAGATATGGGGACGGACATCTTGGATTAGTCATTTCTTCTTTATTTGATCACTCGTTTAGAATTTAACACTCTAGACTAAGCACAACTTCTGATCACTTGGCTCAGTTAGGTATCTACACCCTCCTTTGTAAGAAAGAATGCCTGCCTATTATTGTACCACAATACTTTGAACTATATTCTGAACATGCGTAATCCACAGAATGATACCTCATATATGGAAAGATGCCTATGATTGCAGTTCACTCCTAGCTTTACTCTGAACATGGTGATGTAGAGTCTGCCACACCACATCGGATAGAACGTTTGCCTAGTTTTGCAGTATTCTACCTATACCTGTATTTTGATCATTTTTAAGGCACAGATTGCTACCTCATACACCTTTTTACCGCAGCATTATTCCTCGACCGGTATTTCGAACTTTTGTAATGCAATGCTACCTCATTTACCCTGGTTTGCTAACTATTGTCACTTCTGATATCTATGATGGTGACACTACCTCACATATATATATCTGGTTGATCGCTAGTACCACTGTTGTACACTATAACCTATAAAATTGTAACCTATTCTATTTATATGTTACTCTGCACACTCTTACATTTAGGATACGATCACTAGTACTATTCCTACATCGTGTAACCTATTGTTTGTTTTTGTTTTCCCTGCACATTTATGCCACTATAGTGCATTCTCCAACTCTCACCTAAACCAACATCGCCACATGGATCCCCCCCTATCCCCCCCCATTCTCAGTCCCCACTACCCTCTCACCTCCTCTCTTAGTATAACTTCCCCTCCCCACAACAGGACCACTCCCAATCCCATTTCCCCTCCTACCCTCAGCCCCCATTACGCCACACACCCCATACACCCCTCACCCACCTCCCCTCCCATCTTATCCCCCACCCATCCGGCGGTCTTACTCACCCAACACGCCACACTCCCTGCTCGTAGACGCAGCAATTGCCCTCGTCCCTCTCGTTGCCCCGGCAACACCTCACACAACTACACCTGCCCGCCCAACGGGTCCTCCACCCTACCGTCGTACTCTCTCACTCAACCTTGATTATTTTTAGGAATTGTCTGATTGTTCACATGTTGGACTTTGTAGCCATTTATTTGTAATATTTTACACACAGGTTGTCTTTGCTTCCACTTATTTGTACCATTTATACCATGTAACCTATTGATGTAACTGTCTGACTATGCTCCCCCATGTACTCTTTGTAAAGCGCTCTGATATCCGCAAGGATCTTGTCCGCGCTATATAAAACTTTCGAAATAAATATGGTGAAAGTAGGTTGTACCAAGGCATAAAGCAGCTTGATACGCTGGACATAATCAGGAATGTAAGTACCCCCGAAATTAAAAAAACCCAGTAAAGATACTAGTTTTTTTAGAGGTGTCAGAGCGCGCAGCTGTGCGCATTTCTCCAGGAAGTGAGGTGCTAAACCTCGACCTTCATTGTTCAGCTGATAGCCCAAGAACAACACTGTCTACTCTGCAATGTGTGACATTGCAAAGTTGAATTTGTAACCGAAGTCCGCAAACATACAAATGATGGGGTCAACGCGACACAGATGCGGCCGTAATTCGTCGTCAGTGAGATAAATGTCATCAACATAGGAGCATGCACAGGGTTGAGTCTCCCCAAACGAGAGACTATGCGCGCGGCAAAGACGCCTGGACTGTTATAGCCCATAGCCAATCTTCGGAACTCTTTTGGTTTGCCGCCACAAGTAAACGCTGTCCATTGACTACTTATAGAGGACAGGTTATGGCTAAAAAAGCCATTGGATATGTCAAGTGTGGTCTTAAACCGTTTACGCACGGGACTATCCACAAGGGCTGAACTGTGAGTATTCTGTACCGCGCCTGTCCGACAATGAGAGTTCAAATGGCGGTAATCCAATACCAAATGGTGCGAGCCATCAGGTTTGGTCACTGTAAAAATAGGATTATTCTTCGGAGACACATGACCTTTCAATCACACCTTGATATTGCAATTGTTCAAGGATTTCCGCCACAGGAGCTTTCGCTTCACGTTGCATGGGATATTGGGGTTGAGGCTGTGGCATAGACTGCAATGGTATCTCATGTCTGGGGGAAAATTTGTCTCATCCATACGGAGTACGGTACAACGCTGGTGCAAGCACCTTAGCCCACTCTTCTGCAAAATTCAAAGCCTGCTCTTTCGGCACAGTATGTGCGAAACTAGGGAGGATCACCTCCTCCCCTCTCGGAGTAGCTAGAACGAAGGGTGGGGGCCACTCCGCCTCCGCTAACAATATGTCATAGGTATTAGTCAGATTTTCCCAAAATACCCCTTTTATAGTGCGCTGTATGTCACCTTCAATTAAAAGGACTATTTCATAAAGTCTTTCAGGTGGAGCCACTCTAGTGTCAGCTGTCTCAACAGCAATGAACGTGTCAGTTGCTGTCACCTTCAGAAATGGACGCAATGCTTCCCTCACTACTGTAATTTCCTCCGCGCTGTCTAACACCGTCAGCACCAATGTCATGTTCCGAAGCTGTGTTCTCACTATCCGTGGCATACCTCGCTGTTAAAGCAGCAACTTTTTTCTTCTGAAACTGGGATCTTTGACTCGGAAAGTCGTCTTACTTGCCTTTACCTTCGGTCTTGCGGGGTTGCTCACGGCTTTGTTTGGCACCCCGACTTCTGCCGCTGTCTCCACCACCGGTTGATGAGACCGATGTATCCTGAAAAGAGCGAGGAGGACGTTGATCAGGAACCTGAAAACGATCAGGTGACTTAATATTAGCGCGGTCGCGCAAGTCATATGTGCGCTCAGTGACCTGTGTGCCCCTGTTTCTGTTGCCTTTTCACCTGTTTCTTAGATTTCCAGGCATTTTTAGGAAAATTGGGACGGTCGTCTTTACTTAGCCGTCTGAGTTTGCGGCTGAGCTGTTACTTTAGCAAAAGGCTTAACACCCAAACTATTGCAGCCAATGGTCTTATAAGCCTCTGCAATATTTTCGTTAACTGTCAGGGCTTATCGGCAACGAGGACTTCGCGCAAAGCATTAGATACTTCAAAGGTTACCGCATCACCCTTGACATTAGCAAGGACCAGATCGAAAACGACGTCAAACACTCCGATTAGCCTCATTCCCAATTCAGCAGCCGCCTCCGGACCATGGTTATCCCAGACACGCTTAATCACGAAGGGTAGGACAGCCATGGACGGTGTGCCGAAGCACTTAGCATAGACTGCCGCAAGTATCTTACCCCACGTGTCACAATCAGTCACCTCTGGCACTTAGTCTTTCTGCAAACTAATGACTAGAATCCTGTGTTTCTCAATAGGAGTTGTATTAGGAAATACTGCTTCCAGCTGGTCAAATTTCTTGACAAGCCAAAAAGACATGTCATCTTTATCTTGGGGCGCTTGCCCATGACCGCATTAACCATGACGGGACTACGTTTCATCCCTCCCGGTCCAACTGGATGCGCCGCAGCACCAGGTGCCACCACCGGGACGTTGCGAGATACGTATTGCACTATAGCCCTAATAACCCCTACAGCAGAGGTTTAAAGGACTCTCAATTCCCCAACGGGAACTGCCAAGTAACGCGGGTGCGGAGTAAATCCAGCCAAAACAGGCCAAGTGGCCCCAGGGATGGATAAGGGACCTAACCGAACCGCCGTTACGGAGTGGGGAAGGGCGCCATTAAAACAAACTCGGTACTGCCAAACAGAAATCGGAATCTCTTGTGTCCTATACAGAGTATACTCCAAAGGCACGGCAGTGGGAGTGTAAACATGAAAGGTATTGCTATCTGCATTCACCACAGGGAATGTAACCCATGAGTAGAAAAGCTCAAACAGGTAAGCGGGTTCAGCACTCACCACAAAAAGTACTGCCATGCCCTCCAAGGGGACGGCATACGCCTGCAAATGATTGCAGACCGCCATCTTACTATGTTGGGGCATTTCAACGTCACCCATAACAACACAGGAGATAAAAGTACAATGCAAAAGAACTGTAGAACAAATGGGAAGTAATTCAAAGTACGAACCTTTTTAATATTATCAAGCTTGAAAAAACCTACGTAACAATAGGTAGGTTAATCCGTCACCACCGTCAACCGGAAACAATAGTGAGGGTGTCATGGACCGTTATAAGCACTACTCGAGAGTCTCAAATATAAGACCACATCGTTAGGTGCGCCATGTTGCAGGGATTCTGCTCACACACCGAATTGTGCACAGAGACCCAGGACCTCAGTGAATTGTGGTGTACCAAAAAACTCACCTCAGTACCTAGAACCCCCTAACCGACTAGCATCAGTGTCTCATTAGTTCTTTGTCCTATAGCAACAATACCAATGATTAGACAACTCAGAACATGTGACTTAGGATACACTCAGGAATGGTGAGAATCAAGTACACTCTTTCGTTCTATTCTCATACCAGTCCACAACATGGGTAAAAAGACACATGATTAAGTTTAAAAGTATTTATTTTAACAACGTGCTCTAAGATGCACTATATTTGCTAACAAAAGAAGGCTTATGATTAAAAATAATAACGATCAACATTATTACAATTCCATAAAACACAAAGGGAGAAATCATATTATAATGATAATGCAAACAGGTCATATAGTGCCTAGTATGCCACCCTCCCTAGCTAGGAGCTAAGTTTTATAAAATATTAGAAGGTCTCCTAGGCTTGAATGGGGAACCCCATACCTCCAAGATCAGCAGAAGTGAATCACATCAGGATCTGCAAAAGCTCACTCTCTCTGGAAACGGATTTTCTCCAAGTGTCTAAATCATACATGCAGTGTGATATTAAAGGCCCCAGAATTTCAGGTAGCTGCAGCTGGGTGCATGTTATGTCTAGAGCATGAGCCGATCATCCCGAACAACACCTAACATTGTTATGATAACCTTGGAGGCTTCAGCACTCACTGTGCAGACTAAGGTCGATATGTAAGTCTAGGGATGTTGAAAACAAACCATTCTCATGTGAAGAATTTCACGCAGCCTAACTTACAACAACAGTTACATGTAGTGTTGTGTGCAAAAGCAGCAAAAAGGTAAAATGGCGTTTAAACTTCGACTAAGTCTATGCTAACATAGCAATGAGCGCAAGCGGGGCCCTGCCTTCACTACAGGGTATGATACTTTGCTTCATTAAGACTGTTTCCATAGGTGGACAATCTGCTCTCTACCTTCATTTATTTACAGTATGGAGTGCTTCGTCACTGTCATACATGGTGATGTCTCATTATATTATTTATTGTTGTGGTTGTTTTCAAAGATTTTGATCTTTTTTGGCACACTGTACCCATACACTCACAGTTTTAGCAGTGGCTCTGAGTTGTGTTGCGGAAACGTTTCACAGTAGAAAACTGACGTTAGCGCTCCGGGAGTGACATATGTGGCTCCACTGACATCATATCCGTGGAAGACATCAAGGCGGAGATGTGCGTCTCCGTCCCCCGACGCGCAGAGGTACTGCTGAAGAAAATCTCCTGATCCAGACTGACACATGGGGGATAGTTGAAGTTAAGAAATCTGTGGCTAGACTGTGTCTCTACCAGATACTTAGTTACCGAAGGTAATTACCCGTTCAACATAGTTAACCACGAGGAGGAGCTTGGCGGGCATCCGTGATGGCCGCTTGAGCACAGCGCTCTCCGGACCTTCGCCGCTCCCGGCGATTTATCCTGACTAGATCCTGATTTCTTGTAAGAATTCAAGTAGAGGTCGTTTGGCTGATCACCCTGGCACTTTCCGGAATTTGATTTGGATCTCGTACTCCTGAGCTACGGTGGTCTGAACTTTTGGGCTCCGCCCTCGAGGTGCGCCCGGGACGGGGTGCGGATCTGTGGCCGTCCTGGAATTGAACAACAACGGCAGGAGATCTGGCCTTGTGAGACCCCCTTCCTGAGTTTCGGTTTCGATTCTGTCTCGACCTGTGCCACGAGTGTGCGTATTGCGCTTGGCTGAGACTTGGAGACAGTTCGGACATGGGGCTTTCCTCTTCTCTATTTGCTGGTTTGGTGGCCTCCTCCCGAGTTGAGCCCTTCCTTTTGGTGTACTTTTGATCCTGAGTTTTGGGTGTTTGGCCCGTCGACCCTGGTGGCTTGTCCCGTGACGCATCTTTCAAAATGGCGGGCAGAGGGGACAGAGAAACGCGCAAGACGAAAACACCTCTGCGCGGAGCGCCGGTTCAGACGAACGTCATGGACCGTTATACTCAATCTAAGGGGTCCCCCGGAGCTGCCCTACCTGGCCACAGTACGGCGTCTGAACGGATTTTGGAGGAGTCGGCGGAGCCTTCCCTACAGGATATCATGGGCGCCATCTCGGGAGTGAAGGAATCCACCGGCCTTCAGTACGAGGCCTTGGCCCACAAACTTGACACCGTGGCCATTGAGGTGAACCTGATTCGTGCTGATCTCGGCAAGACGAATGAGAGGGTCCAGTCACTGGATATTAAATCATCTGGCCTCACGAAGGACGTCTCGGAGCTCCAGACAGAGGTTGGGAATCTTCGTCGGGTGAACGACTTCATGGCCCGACGCCTGGAGGATTTTGAAAACAGGGCACGTCGCTGCAATGTTCGCCTGGTTGGTGTACCGGAAAATCCTGAACCCCACTCTGTTGATCTCCTGGTTGAGGGTCTGATTTTAAACCATCTTGCCCCCTCCGGGCTTACCAAATTTTTCACGGTTGAACGCGCACATCGTGTCCCGGGGGGCAAAGTTAAGCCGGGTGCTCCGCCACGGCCTATTGTGGCTAAACTGTTTCATTATAGGGATCGGGACGCTATCCTGCAGGCCTCGCGGGTGAAGGGCCCGGTGGCCTTCGAGAATGCCACAGTGAACTTCTACCCAGACTTCTCCCAACAGGTTCAAAGACAACGGATGGAGTTTCGTGGTGCTAAGAAACGTCTTCGAGATCGGGGTCTACGCTATGCTATGCTTTTCCCCACCAGACTTCGTGTCGAGTATAATGAGCGTACTCTGTTCTTTGATAGACCGGATGCTGCTAATGACTGGCTGGACTCCTTGCCTGACTGTCCTCCTGATACTGAGTCTGCCGCTCACCCTGGTGGTGCCGAAGGTGGTGTGGAGATCTGATTGTTTGACTCTGATGTCTCGTTTTGAATATGTTCCCAGAAGTGGTGGCCGGCGTACCTCTGCAATGTGATTATTTATTTTTTGTGTGTTGTTTCTTGCTCTTACTGTAGTCTGGGGGCGGGTGGCCCGGAGATCTTTCCTCCTCCGGGGTCTTTGTGTAGACTAGGGGTTACGGGGCGACAGGCACACTGCAGGTTGGGGTGGCTCTTTAGCTTTTTGCAGGGGTGCAGGGTGGGGGGTGTTTCCTTTCAGCTTGGGGGAGGGGGGATGGGAAGTTCTTATTTTTTTGTGTGTTGTTTTCAAGGCGAATTGCTTCTGTCTTTACTGATGTTTCTGATGTCTAGCTCTTGGATGGGGGGTCCTGGCTCGGGTGAGTGGGATGGGGGGTAGGGGGTTGAAATTTGTTTCCTGGAACGTTAATGGCCTGGGAGATCGCATCAAGCGCAGTGTGGTGTTGAAATATATAAGACGTTTGTCACCGGACATTGTTTTCCTGCAAGAGACCCATTTGATTGGGAATGTATGTAATGCAATGAATAGATGGGGCTACAGCCTTGTGGCACACTCGGGGTTTACTTCAGGATCCAGGGGTGTGGGTATCCTTGTTCGTAACTCCCTCCCTCTGGCGATAGATGAAGTGATTCGGGATGATCGCGGGAGATATATTATTCTGGTGGGTAGATATGAGGGCCGCACCCTGTCCCTCTTTAATGCTTATGTCCCCCCAGGCTTGCAAACTGCTACTTTCACTGATTTAGGCCGTGTCTTGTTGGATCTTCCTGATAGTGTACTCTTTCTTGCCGGTGACTTTAATTCAGTGCTTTCTGGCCTTCACGATCGCCATCCCCCCAGGGATACCCCGCATGCCCAGCGTTGGTTGGGTGGGTTTTTGGATACTTTTGGCCTTGTGGACTGCTGGCGATTGTTACATCCTACTCAGCTTCAATACACTTTTCACTCTGGTGCCCATGGTAGCCTTTCTCGGCTAGATTATTTCCTGATGCCCGCTGCCCAGTCGTCGGCGGTCCGTGAGATTATACATTTGCCAAGGGGCATCTCTGACCACTCGCCGCTCTGGCTTCTTTTTGAGGTTGGGATAGAGGCAGTGGGCCGAGTGGCTCCCATTAACCCATGGTATCTCTCCTCCCCTGAGACTCGTGCCCTCTTGCTCAAGTCCATAGATGCTTATTTCCTGGAAAACGAGGGGTCGGTCCCTTCGGCGGTGTCCCTGTGGGAAGCCTTCAAAACTGTGATTCGTGGACAGGCCCTTTCTTTGATTGTTGAAGCTAAGAAAGCCGGGAAGAGGGAGGTAGTGGACCTCGAGGGGGAAATTTCTGCCTTGGAGGCCGAGTTGGGATCTGGTGTCACGCCTGAGAAACTTCATGCCCTGGGTCTAAAACAGTTTGCATTTAAATCCCTAGTTACTGACGCTGCAAAAGTGATGTTTCGTGAGCAACAAGGCCGAGTGTATGATGTTGGTGATAAGGCGGGTAAACTCCTGGCGTGGTTGGACAAGAAAGAAAGAGCAAATCGTGTGGTGCCTGTGATTCAGTCTGCGAGTGGTGAGAATGTGATTGATCCGATCGCCATTGTGGATCGTTTTGCGGAACATTTCCGTGTTGTGTATGCTCCTGTGTCTGTGAGGGATATAGCTGACTCTCGCCTCCTTTTGCGTGATATTACATTGCCCTGTGTCTCCGATTTGGACCGTGTCGCTTTGGACTCCCCCTTTACGGTTGATGAAATAGCTACTGCCATTCGTTCGCTCCGTTCGGGCAAGGCGTTGGGTCCAAATGGTTTGCCTATTGAGTTGTACAAGTTGCGACCCGACAAAATGGCGCCATATCTCCGCGATATGTTTTTGGAATCACGTGAGCGTAACCTCCTTCCCTATGATCAGCGTTTGGCGACGATAGTTGTCATCCCTAAAGACGGTAAACCTCGCGACCTTTGTTCCTCATATAGACCCATCTCTCTGTTAAATGTTGAACCCAAGGTTCTGGCGAAACTTTTGGCGACCCGACTCCTATCGGTTCTCGGGGACTTAGTTCATCCGGATCAATCTGGTTTTATCCCGCATCGCAACACTGCTTTGAATCTACGTCGTCTTCACGGCGTGATAGCGAGGGCGGGGCTACTGACTGAACCGGCCATTTTGGCGTCCCTGGATGCCTCCATGGCCTTTGATACTGTGGAGTGGCCCTATTTATGGGCGACTCTTGAGAAATTCGGTTTCGGGTGCGAGTTTATTAACTGGATTAAGTTATTGTATGCGGAACCTTTGGCGCAGGTGGTTGTGAATGGTAGGGTGTCTGCTCCCTTCCCCCTGGGCAGGGGCACCCGCCAGGGTTGCCCCTTGTCCCCGCTACTGTTTGCGCTCGCCCTTGAGCCGTTGGCGGCCTGGCTCCGCTGGGAACCGTCCCTTAAAGGGATCCGTTGGGCACCGGACTTCGAGGACCGAGTCTCGCTCTATGCTGACGATATCCTCTTATATCTTACCTCCCCTCGTAAGTCTTTATCTGTTCTATTTGATGTTCTTGTGTCCTTTGGTGCTAACTCGGGCCTCGTAATCAATTGGACAAAGTCCTGTGTGTATGTCTTGTCTGGTGTCTTGCCTCCGTTGCCGAGCAGGCTCCCTCTTCAGGTGGCCCGGGATGGTTTCAAATACTTGGGAGTTTTCGTTACTCTGGACTCGTCTCTTCGCTTTGATCGTAATCTCCTTCCTCCGTTGCTTCGTTTGCGTTTGGACGTTGCTCGTTGGCGCAAGCTTCCCTTGTCTCCCCTTGGTCGGGCAGCCCTGTTTAAGATGATGTCGTTACCGAGGTTTCTTTACGCTCTCCAGAATTATTATGATCCTGTCCCTCAGTCCTATTTTCGGGAGATTGAGACCCTTCAGAGACAACTTGTCTGGGATGGACGCCCGCGTATTGCTCTTGCTAAGCTTTCCATTCCTTGGTATGACGGTGGCATCGCACTCCCCGATATTAAGAGGTATTATTGGGCCTCACACTTGTCCGCTATCAACCACATCATGTTCTCGCCGGGTAGTAATCCGGCGTTTGAGATGGATAGACTTCAGCTTCCGGGAGGTGACTTTAACAGAGTGCTTTACTCTCGCCCAGCTGGGCGCCATCTTGTGGGTCCCACGTCGATTGCTTTGGCGGTGTGGCGGGCCGCGACTCGGAGCCTGGGCTGGGAGGATCGCTTGACGTTAGCCACGCCGCTTTATGCTTCCGAACGTCTGGGCGGTCTTTGGTCTACCAAGGGTTTCGATCGCTGGGACATGATTGGAATTTCTAAAGTGGGAGACGTGTACTCCAAGGGCTCTGTGCGCACATTTCAGGACCTCCAGGCTGAATATGGCTTGAGTGGTCGGGAATTCTTTCGATATCTACAGGTTAGGCACGCCTTGACCGCTGTATTTGCTCCTGGTGAGACTCCGCCTGATTCTTCCCCCCTTGAGGACCGTGTCCTTGACGGACATCTTCCTGATAGCACTATCTCCCTGATTTATAAGAAACTGATTTATAATCGGACTGACCTGTTGGTCCGACTCCGGGAGGCATGGGTTCGTGATGGTTTGGAGCTTGATGACGAAGATTGGCAGTCGGCCCTCTCTTCTCCTAAAGAGGTGGCTATCCCGGCTCGTCTCCGTTTGGTCCAATTGAAGATCCTTCATCGGGTGTATATTACGGGACCTCGTTTGCTTGTGATGGGTTTTTCTTCCGATGGGTTGTGTAAGCGTGGATGTGGTTTGAGTGCGACTTTCCTACATATTCTTTGGGAATGCCCGATGGTGGTTGCTTACTGGACGGCTGTGCTTGAGGTTATGGCTGCGGTGACAGGGGTGTCCTTGTGTCCGGAACCTCGTCGTTGTCTTTTGAATGTTTGGGAGCCCACTGATTGCTCGGTGGCCCAGACTAGGTGGGCCACCCTGGGTTATATGGTTGCGAAGCGAGATGTTGCTCAACTTTGGGGGGCCTCCAAGCCCCCTGAACTATCGAAATGGGAAGACAACATGGATTGGTCTATGTTCCGTGAGAAGACTGTCTACGTGGCTAGGGGCAGACCCAGGGCATGGACTAGAGTGTGGGGTCAATGGAATGAATATCGTGGTACCATCTGTACTCCTCCCCTCGTTGATGACATTGAGCTTTCCCGGTCTCCTTAGGCGGGCGTTCTTGGAACCTTGCATATAGGGGTTGTGCTGGTTTTCCGGCTCCCCCCCCCCTTCTTTTTTCTCCTTCGTGCCCCGTCCCCCCCCCACCATCCGGGCTCTCTGGAGCTTATAGCTTTGATTCCATTTTTGTTGCTGTCCCCTCCCGTCCTTTGGGCTGACCTTCAGTAATACACTTTCGCCTTTTTTGTGTGTCTGTTCTTTTTATAAAACAAAATCTGTTTTTGTCCTGTATATTATATGAAGTATTGCATTTGATGATTGATCATTACCGCTACGAAAGTGTATATTGTGTATTTTCTCCTCTTTAGCGGCTGGCCCGTGTGGTTGTAGGCCCATCCTTGTATTTTACTGCATACTCAAATAAAGGTTTTAAAAAAAAAAAAAAAAAAAAAAAAAAAAAAAAAACATAGTTAACCACTTGGATGCTAATGACAAGGGTAACTCGTCATGGAGTTTCCATTGATTTCAATGGAAATTACATTAGCACCCTCGTGGCACCTTAGCATCCAAGTGGTTAAACATAAATAGTAACGCCAGTTGAGGATAAGCGCTTAATGTTTTTTACTTTCATGTAATTTACATGAAACAAAGGAATAATGAACAATTAGGTCTGTAAAAGATTAGTGGAGATGACAACAATAAGTTGGGGGATGGTAGGAGGGTTGACTCAACATCCATACTTAGCACCCTGAGAGGAGTGCAACAATCCCTCCTAGATACACCTGTTATATAACCCCTTACGCCACACACCATTCCTTGTTTGATACATTTTAAAAGGTTTCACTACTCCCCGGCATCATGCTTGATCACATCTGAAATCCCTTATTCCCGGGTACATCTAAGGAGGTCTGGTGTACTTGTTTGCTTTTAATAGGAGTATCAAGGGAGAGCCGCAACTAAAAGGGGTAAGACAACCAAAAGAAAGTAAGAGATTGGGTAGATGATAGAGTACAGCAAGAGGTGAAAGCTGAACATACGGGGCAAAAGAGCTATATAGAACAAGATGCTTAAGGAGACCGAGATGGGGAAGGAGTGATATGTATGTAATGGCAGAATCAATGATGTTAAGAGGAGAGCAAGCAGAGTGAGGTGGATGTAAGAGGGAAGAGGATTGGTTAGGTTAAAGGAATTGCATGAGAAAATGAAATGTAAAATGCTTTCGGAGAATGGGAAGATGGAAGGGGAGAAAACGATGTAAAGTAACACAAGAGCAGTGGTGTATCACAAAATGATGGGGCCCCTCTCTGCAGAATGTGATGATGGGAACCTGAGTTACCCACATCTCATAGATATTCATTGGCCCTGGGCTGAATGGGAGCACCCTGATGGGTTGGGGGGGGGGGCTGAAGTGTTGTAGGCCCATCTGTCCTGCAGGGGCCTGTATTGCATCCTGGCACAAGAGGTAAGAAAGGCAGTGCTTGGCTAGGAGAGGTAGATATAAGAGAAGTGGACCATCTGGAAACATAAGTGTCATGGAGAGGGAATGGTGAGTGTTGGATGTAAGAGGGTAGGACAACCAAGAGCAGGTAAGAGGCTGAGGTAGAAGGGCAGGGGAAGAAGGGCAGGGGAGAGGTAGATTATAGAGCGGTAGAACCAGTGACAGAAGGTGGAGGCTGTGGAGAGATGACAAGTGAAGGGATCAGTAGGTAGGTAAAAGGTGGGTATAATAGAGGCAGAATTAGTGAGAAAGGTATGAGATAGTAGTAGACATAAATTGAAGTGTAGATCATGGAAGAGAGATGTGCATGTAAGAGAGGAAGAAGCAGTGAGACAATGTAAGAGGCAGGGGATTCAAATAGGAGAGGTGGGTATAAATGGGACAGACCAGAAAAAAACATTAGGAGGCTGGAGGAAGAAATGAGAGGTGAATGGCAGTGCATGGATGGGGAATGTAGAATGCAGATGTAAGAGAGGCGGAACAATCAAGAAACCTTACACAGAGAGGAGAGAGGTAATGGTGAGAGGTGGATGTAGAATGCCAGAATCAGTGAGAAAAGTAGGAGGCAGGGGGAGAAATGAAGCATACAGCATGGAGGAGAAAGATGGATATAAGAGGGAGATATAGAGAAGAGACGAAGCTGGGGATAGCAGAGAGATTGATTTAAGAGGGGCAGAATCCACAAAATAAGGGTTGAAGAAGAGACAAGAATAAGAGTAGAGCATGAATGGAAATAGGTGATGTAAGAGGCGCCAAATCAGTGAGAAAAGATTATAGTGTTCAAGAGGATGAAAATGGAGAGAATATGTAAATGGGGCTGAACCAGTGAAAACGTTATGGGGTGGGAGGAGAGATGAGCAGTGAAGGTAGTGCATGGATAAGAGTCATGGCTAAAAGAGAGACAGAATGTGCTCGAGAACATAAGCAGAGTGGTAAGAGAGATAAGTAAATGGAAGAGAGAAGAACCACCAAGAGATAGTAATAGGTTGGATGAAGAGGGAGGGAGAGAGGATGGGAAGGTGGATGTTAGGTGTGCAGAACCAGCAAGAGAAAGTTAAACGCTTGGTGAGAGGTTAGAGATAAAGAGTAGATCAGGGAGGGAAGAGTTCCATGTAAGAAGGGCAAATCTGCAAGGAGAGAGGGAAGGAGGAAGGGGAAAGGTGTATGTAACTGGGCTGGAGCAGCAAGAGAAGATAAAAGCGAAGGGGAAAGGAAAATGCATAGCTGGATACAGGATGGCATATCCAGCAGAGAAGATAAAGACTTGATGGAGAGTTGAGAGGTGAAGAGTAGGGCAGGGAATAGAGGTTAGAGATGTGGATGTAATTGGGGCAGAATCAGCAACGAATATGAGAGGCAGGGTGGGAAGATGAGAGGTAAAGAGTAGAGCGTGAAGGGATGAGGGCAACAATGGATGTAAGAATGGCAGAACCAGAGAGAAATGGTAAGAGGCTTGGGGTTTGGGGAAAGATGAGATGTTAAGAAGAGAGCAAGCAGAGTGAGGTGGATGTAAGAGGGACAAAACCAGCAAGAGAAGGTAATAGGCTGGGCAAGAGGTGAGGTAAATAGTAAAGCACAGTGGACGTAAGAGGAAAGAATGAGAGGTAAAAGTGTTTTTCATCTAACATGTGCGGCCAAGTACTCTGAGCCTTCTGCCAAAGTTTGCAATTACCTGTCTCTTTATTTTCCAAGTAGAAAATGTGGCTTAGATTTGCAATGTGTGTCATCCTTCACAATGGCTTGTGATCTTGAACCATCCTTGACATGTCTGCGGAATGACAGCCTGCTCTCTGAGTACTCTTACTCCTCTTGACCTTTCTATTAAATCTAGCTCTCAGTTGGGACCCTTTGTTGGCCATTTCAAGAATGGACATCTAAAGATCATGACCCTGACCTCCATTTCAATATCGCCCTTGCCTCGTCATTGGTCACTACCAATGTAAATAATAACAAACAAAAAAACTAAAAAGCTGTGCTTGTTCATCCTTCAGCAGGCTCAAAGCTTCTCAGCATCTTCTAAGATCTCTTTTCTGACTTTTTCTGAAAAATACTTGAAAAATAAGTCAACTGACAAATCTCTTTCATAGAAAATAATTTACTTATTTCTCTCTTGCCAGTAGAATTCTGACCTCTCCATGAGTTGGAGATAGTATTTCTTAATGTGTCAGACAGTTTGCGCCTGATTCTTGATCAGGAAGGCAGAGCAGCCTACATCTTTTCTAATTGTCTGGACAAACACTGTGTCATCCATATGCAGCACAAAATCCTGCATGTTAACACCTGTCACTTTCGCCAGACTGTTGTACAGTCAATTATCTTCTCACAACCAGATTACACAAGTGTTCCCTGTCTTGAACTTCTCACCTTTTGCATTTGGTACCCTTCAGATCATTAAGAACAGGTATAGGATTCTCATTTGAGGCTGCCCTGGATGCCGTAGAATTTCTATTAATTTTTCTGCTGATTCCAGCTACCAAACGATCTATCCATTTGCCATTGTGCAGTGCATAAAAGGGCCCGCTAATTCTTCAGCTCTATATTATTCCTTCCATTTATTCCAGAATCCTGTGCTCTGTAACAGCCATGCTCCTGTGCCATCCTAAAAATAAGAGGGAACATATTGTAGGTAGATCCTTCTCCTTTATATGTGCACAGGACTGAAAATGTCTGTCTTGATCTATGGTGCATCTTAAATCTTCTGGGAAAAAAACATAAAATGGGTCTTTCCATACATTAGTATAGTCTGTACCTTTCCCTTGGAAATCCCATCGCGCCAGGATAGCCTCTGGGTGTGGTATTTTCATTCATCTATTTCAATAGAACAATATCTAGAGAAATGTGCATTATCTGCACCATTTGGTATAATTTAATCAAAACCCTAAGGAAAGCGAAAGGTGAAGAAGTCCAAATATCTTGTAAAAGTAGTTTGAAATCCTAGTAGGTATCTGCTCCAGTATATTTTACAGTGCATCATTTGTCACTAACTGTCCAAGAAACTAGAGCCATATATGCTACACATTTATTATCCTGTCCCAAAGAGTATTAAAATACATTTGCCAGGCTGCTGCACAGGGTCAGTCTGGTCATGCTCCTGAAGATATCCTGATCACTGTCAAGTGCAGAATGACAATCGGCAGGCCTGGTCAAGCACAAGATGATGTGCACCTCTTCCCACAACAAATGATCCCAAACCTCAATGAGTGACAGTGAGGCCGGAGGAAATTGCTGCCTTTTAGCAGTACAGTTTGAATTAGCCTTGTTTTGGAGTTGAGAAGAAGGGGCAGTTTACAGGATAAGGGGTCCTCAGATGGGAACTGACTGAGAAGTGACTGCTTCATTCCATAGAGTACATCATTACACATGGAGTAATTAGCCAGTCATTGAGCCTAGGAGAGTGGGTGGCCAATAGTTTTAACCACTTGGATGCTAAGGCCTTTTCCATCCTTGTCATGTAATTTCCATTGAAATGAATGGGCGCTCCATGACGAGCTGACCTTGTCATTAGCATGGAAGTGAAGGCAAATCTTGTATTGACGATTGCAAGGACCAAAAGTATTTGATTAGGCAGCCTGTGGCATAATTTATGGATGATGGACATTGTCTTTCAAGGGTCTTGCATTCAATTATCTCTTTAACCAAGATCCAGTACATTTACCTGAGGGTAGGCGCAATTTGGTTGTTACTTCTTAGCCTAAATTTGAGTCGTGCGACGTGCCTTGACCCTTCGCAATTTTGCAAGTGTCTTCTCAGATATTAAGGACGTAGGACTTTAAATGTGACTTAAAATCTTCAAAACTGCAAATCTCAGGACTTGTGGGAACTTTTTTTTTTAAGTAGTTGCTGGGTTTAGGCATTCAGTTTGTTGGACCGGTCCAGCTTTTGGTTCTCCTGCCTGCCAATATATTAGCCACCCCACCTGTGTGTGTCATCTGTGCCATCTCATCCTCTTATTTTCTGCAGTGAGAGCTTTCTGTTGTATACTGGAGTATTTGCAGGTCGCTCACGCGCACCAGCATGTATCCCTTTGTGTTGATGCCCATTACTGTTAAAACCAAATACCTTAACATTGAACGTCACCGTTGCAACTGGAGTATCAGGGAGTCAACTGAAGACCCACTGTATAGCCATGGGGCAATCTGACATCAGTTTTGAAGAGATATAGGCCTAGCTTTTCAACCCAGTTTGACATGTTTAGGCTGTGGGGTTTTAGGTTTAAACCTATAATAACTGATAAAACCCCACTGAAAGAAAAATAGCCCTCACCGGTGAAAACATATAAACACTGAAAAAACACCTGCAAAACCACAAACTAAATGCCATTCAAAGAAAGGAAAAAGAAAGTGAAAGAGTAATTTTGGGCCAGATGTAGGTAATTCTATTTTACCGACTCATAAATACCGAATTTTACCGATTCGGTATTTATGAATCGGTAAAATAGAAGGAGGGAGATTTAGGTAAAATCGGTAATTGAATTACCGAATCTGTAAAAATCGGTATTTACCGAATCGGTAAATACCGATTCGGTATTGCCCATTGATTCCTATGGGCCTTTGAAGCCCATAGGAATCAATGGGCATTACCGAATCGGTATTTACCGATTCGGTAAATACCGATTCCAGCAAGGGTGCAGGGGGTGTCACTTAGACACCCTCTAGCACCCCAAATACAGGCATGGGTGCCATGTGGCACACAGACATGCCCTAAGGGCATGTCTGTCTGTCACATGGCATAGGTGTGCATGCACACATGTGCAAGCACACCTGGATTCGGTATTTTACCATCCAATTGGATTGGGTGGTAAAATACCGAATCTGAAAGGCCTTTGGGACTCAGAAGAGTCCCACCTACATCTCGAAGTTACCGAATCAGTAAAAATACCGATTCTGTATTTTACCGATTCTGTAAATTTACCGAATCGGTAAAATTAGCTCCCTACATCCCAAATACCCATTTACCGGTCGGTAACGGCCGAAATCGGTCGTTACCGGTCGGTAAATGGCCACCTACATCTGGCCCCAAGTTCCTACTGAAGGGGTCAATAAAATGTAACTTTGTTAAACAAGCTAGCAGTAAGAAATACTGGCTAACATTATTCTGCTTGAGTTTTGTTCTTTAGGGATGCCACTAAAATATTGTTTCTTCTTCCTTTTACTTTTTTCAGTTTTATGGCCTTTGGTCTAAAGATGCAGGGTTTAATTTCACGTTTTCGGTTTAGTTTAATTATTTTATAAACTGTAGAGAATCAGGATAGATCAAACTCACATTTGATATTTTGGCTGCATTTGATTATTTCACTGATAGGTAAAATGGCTAGTTTCATAAAAATCTTTCCTAATATGTGTCATCACATTTACCCACAGAGAATGGGTAAAAACAATTAATACATCAGACCATAGTGTCTAGTGGGTCAGTATTGATAGTAGGTGAATTGCCAACACCTCAGGCTTTAAACATTAAATGCAAGGTATAGTGACAAGTATGTATATTTCACCAAGCATCTGGGATAGTGGTGAAAACGTTACACCAGACTTTTGGAAAACATGGAACGCAGTGTCACTTGTTATGCTCTGCAAAAAAGGTTCTTTCCAAGTTCAACAAAGATTGGAGTGATATTGTTTGTATTTGTAGTGATTCAGCAACATATATATAAAATTTGTGTGATGACCTGTCAAAATTGATACCCGAGCTGAAGTGATTCCGTGTAGGAGATCCTTGCCACTTGTTAGATGATATGCTGAAAGCATCTTTACAATCTTCAGAGTTAATGAGGGATGCTATTGACTTTTTAGTTCATTCTGGTGCACTGTTTTCTTTTGCCCAGGAACTAAAACACAAATATTTATCCTTTCGTGCTTTATGTGGCATCAAAGAAAGAGTCATCCCAACTGTGTCCCTTAGCTGACGATTCTCAGCCCAAGGGGATTTGAAGGCTGAGAGGGCCTTTTCACAGAAGTTTACATGGGAAGGAAAGCGCACATGACCAAAGACTCACTGAAGAAGTATTTTATCTGTATGGTGTACTACAATAAGATTAATTAGCAAAAATCTCTTTGGACCTCATATACACTATACGTACACTGTCTATATAGCATGTTCTTTCAGTGCAGAAAGCAAGCAATGGCGTTCCATAAACACCGGAAAAACACTTTTTCTGTTGTTTTTAGTGGCGTGAAAATGTGTAACCACTGATAACAACAGTTTTTTAAGATATTGAAAACACTGAAAAAACCCCACCAGAATTTACCAAAAATAGAAACTGAAAACAGGACAGCCTAGACATGTTGTATTTCCATATAATAGAGCTTTAAAATATTTGCACTTATTTTATTAGGGCTATTATTTGTAGCCATCTCAGTGATATCCACATTAGAGAAGTAGCTTCTTCCAAAGTTGCTTCAAAACTGCCAGGAAATGAATGGTCATTTGACACGTCCTATGACGTCACTCCTCTGACATTACATCTTATGGAAATTAGAGGGGCCATGCATGTTTCTATCCTGCCGGGTGCCCCACAAATCCTAGGACCGGCCCTGGGCAACCATAGTCACCTCTCTGGGCCCAGCTCACACTCTTTATTCGCTACCTGAATCAGGCAGAGCTGGCCTGGCTGTATCGCCGAGCTGAGAGCAGAGTGGCCCAAGTAGCGCACAGAGGCGCTAAATCTCCCTAACACTGCATTTTAACTGCCTGTGCTGCGCGAGGAAGAACCACCGAGATAGAACTCCGCCTACTCCCCCCGTACAGAGAAATATATATTAAAATTAAACAGCTCCGACCATTACCCAGCTACTGCAATATATGCAGTTGAATTTTGTGCACGGTTGTAACTGAGCTGCTGGCGTGTACCCCCATCTTTGTGCCAGCAGAAATTGGAAATATCCGAACAACAGCACTTTTCATTGTTAAAATCAGTGTATGAGAAATCTGACAGGCAGCAGCAGGCAGTATTCACTGCTGTGACTTCACTCAGAAGAATGCGTATTGTCTCCAGTCTCAGTGGGAGCCAATAGACAGTTCTACTGTACCGGCCAATTGCATATTGAAAGCGTATTTTTAGGTTTCGCCCTGGCTATTGCAACTGCGTAGCAGTTGCTCCGCCCAGGGCGAAATCTTATGATCCTACATATGGGGCTTTGGTTCCGCCTCTGTCTTCCATTGGCTAGCTCCATAAATGGAGGCTAGCCATTGGAAGAGATTGGCTGTCAATCACGCTTTCCCCGTGAAAACGCGATTCGGGGGCGTTTCTCTGTCTTTTTTTAAGTCCCGCCCCTTTGTCCTGGGCCGCGCTGTGATTGGCTGCCGGCCCGGGACACCCCCGTGACCTCATTCCCCGGGCCGCGCTGTGATTGGCTGGCCGGCCCGGGACCTGACTTGTTAGGACTTGTGCCCTGAGAGTAAGAGATGTTGGTGCACTGAGCGAGCAGCCACTTTAGGAGCGGTGGGACGAGGTCGTGTAAAGTATTCGTCTAGGATCTAATAACCTCTCGTTGCAGCTGAAGAACAGTTATGTGTCACTCCTGAGTCTCATCAAGGTAAAGGCCACAATGACCGTGCATGCACAGAAGAGCGTGAGCCCCGCCATCGATCCGCCTCGCAGGCAGACTCCGAAGTGCTGGGTTGTGTTTTTCAAATGCTGCTCGCTACGACAGTCCCGTTAATGGCTCCCTTTTGAGTGCTGACGTCACTGCAGTATGCGCGGCTCCTTCAGACCACCCGGTGTTTTAATGAGCCCGAAGCGCTCGAGCCGCGGCAGTAATTGGCTAGAGGCATGTTGACGATGCCGCAGTGGCACTTACAGCATTTAAAGGATTACAGGGTTATTTTAGCATTTCCGCAATTGTGCATTTCATCAAAGTACAAAACATCCCCGCTTCAAAGTGCATCGGGTACAGGACGAGCCCCCGCCGCCTGCAAAGACCCCACGGAGGAAGGAATCGAGTCTGCGGGAGGAGCTGGATTCACTACCGAGGCTTCCAAGCGCTAGCGCTCGGAGGAGATGTATTTATTTATAGCTCAAAGAGGGAATCACCAGGGAATTGGATCAAAAATTACTAACTTCAACTCTGAGCAAAATAAGGAATGACCAGAGGCTATGACTGTATCGCAGCTTTATTCAGTAATATTTCATTTCTCTGGGGACGCTCTGGGTTCGAGCTGGAACCCTCTGGGAACGCAGAATTAACACCCAGCGTCCGCGCAGTGGTAACGAGGCTCCATGAAAGCGGAATGATGAAAAGCGCAAAGAGAGTGTAACAGCCAAATAGAGTGAGAATGGGAAAGCAGAGAGGAAAAAGAATGGAAAGAAGGAAATACAAAACAGGAGGGAAAGTAGGTTGGAGGGAACTAAAGAAAAACGGAAAAGAGAAAGGAAGGAAAGGAGCTTTTCTTTAAGTGAACATTCTCCGGGGAGCTTCCTAAAAATACGGGAATCGCTCGCCTCCCTCACTCAGTGGTAGATTTATAGATGAAAGTGGGGGCTAGAGGGTATTTTATTTTCTTGGTGCTCCCCTGCGGTCTGGGTACCTTAGCAAGGCTTTTAGATGCAAGTCTGCAAGTTGAGTGAGCGGTTCTGTAATATTGATTTATGCAATGTTAACTGACGTGGCAATGCGTACCTCATTGTTAGTATGAGACCCCTGTGTTCGTGTTTTTGTTTGTACTAAATGTGAGCTAAAATATTTTCACAAACTTGTGATCTGGATATTGTTTTGGCGGGAGGGGGGCATTGCCGCATTATTGTTAATCCCACCGCCTGCACGAAACGTTACTTCTGCTGACAACATCGGCAGCTGATGGCGCCCGTCTTCGGATGTGTGTCCAAAAAAAGGGAAAGTGTAAAAAGTAGGAGAAAGCTGCTCTCTTTAAGTCCAAGGGTGCCCTGGGAGGTGATAAACTCGGCTACAGACTGACGGTTTCAGTGAAAGCATCTGCTGGGATCACTTTGGAGACGACAGATGTTGCCTGGAAATGACACACGATCTCTTTAATTGCTTTCCCACGAATAGGGAAGAATGAAGTGCGACTCGATTTCGGATTGAGGAAGAAGTTGTATTACTGTATTTTTGGTCAACAGTTTCCCTGGTTTATTATAGTAGTATATTCCCTTTACCCTATCCCTCCGCTTTTTGGAACATTCCGAAGCTGGCAATGCATCTGCTATAGAATGTTTGTCGAGGATTCTCTGAACAGCTGGGATCTGGGCTCTGCCATCTTTTAACAGGACTGTGGTTGGCCAATGTTTGAGGACGTGTCTGACCCTAAACCAGCCTCCCTTCCCAGGGACTGGCCCCACTTCTTCCGCTGCACCCCTGAGGGCACGAGGAAAGACTAGAGCTGCGTGCCAGTTGTATGCTGTTTTTGTTGGACTTTGTGATGTTTATACAGCGCAAACGGTTTAAGTCTCTGCCGATGCCCCCCCCTCCCCATAGGGTGGTTGTCAGTGCCTGATCCTCCTCTTCCATCAGCAGCAGAAATGCAGCCAGCGCCCCTCCCTGAGGTCGGGTGACACCGCAGTCAGGGCTGCTCGGGTGGTTGCATGCCTTTGTTTTCCTCCCGGACTCATTTGCTCTCTACTGTACTTTCTACTGTTGCTCCTGCAGCGTTTGCTATGTAACAACAACATGGGGCTAGACTTCTACTCTGCCGCCGCGATTCCACGCACCAAGAAGACGCGCTGCGGAGCCTAAACCAGCTTTTATGGCGTAGACCCCCTCCTCCGGTGCGAACCTGGGCCAGAGCTACTAATGCCTTCACCCCTCTGATGCCAAGAGCGGCCTCCGGTGTTGTCTCGGAGATAACTGGGTCCCGGAAACAAACGGGACGGCCAGAGAGCAGAGCAGTCTCTTCCGAGCTCTCTGCAAGACAAGGCGGCAACATGTGTGTAGTATGTGCCCCTGCGCAGACTGCTTGACAGGAGACATAATCCTCTATGCCATGGAGTGTGGAGGCATGACGCCCGAATGACAGCCCCGCCTTCACCTCTGTCGAAACACTCCAGTCAGACACACACACGGGCTGACAGGCAGCCAAACACATTGGGGCTTATTTACAAGTCCCTTGCGCCACCCGTACGTCACCATTTCCCATGTTAAAAATGACGCAAAAGTGGCGCAAGAGGCTTGTAAATAAGCCCCACTATGTCTTAGAGTCACGCATACCAACAACACAGACTGGCCACCGCCAATGAGACACTCAGACTATCGTGCATACACACACAGGCAGACACACATCAAAAGAGTCACTGACAAGCAGACCGTAAACAAACACACACGAAGATGATACACAGATATGATTATTACTCGCACACAGACACAAACGAGCAGCCTCAGCCAGTGAAACCCACAAAGAATGGCACACACACACTCAAGCACACAGGGATATAACCACAGACACACTAACACACCTTAGACAGTTATGGAGATATGCGCATGCATACAGGAACGCAAACCAAGCATACTTACAGACACACACCAACACTCACAGGCACACATATACGCACTGTCAGTCAGTCACTTCACAGACACACATAAACACTGTCAGATACTAAGAGGAAACCACAGACACATGGTAGTCAAAGAGTAGCGCATACATGCGTGCACAACAGCAAGCAAACATACACACATCCAGCAGGATCTCCACAGTCACACTTAACCTCTCACCCCGCTCACACACCCACGTCCGCGCACACAATGTGGACCTCAAAGTGGTGGGAACAAAAATCATTGTTGGGCACAAAATATGAACTGCACCTCTTTTACAATGCCAATAGCTCTAACTTTTGCAAAGGTGAAACCGTTGCATTGTAAATACTTGTTAATAAGTGAAAGAGCATTATCTACTTCGAAAGCTACCTCTCGTCCAAAAACAAAAGGCAAGATGTGTATTGGCCTAAATGTGAGCAATAGAAATGTGTGTTCTGTTTCTCACCATCTGCCTTAAGAGCTACCAGCGTCATTATGTAGTCAAAGCATTGTGCAACTGCACTACCATTTAATCTTTGTCGGACGCCCCATCGAGAATGTTCTTCACGAATTTGCCTTTAATAAATTGTTGACAGCTGAGAGACCACGTTTCCAGTGCCAGTTATCCAGGTTTCAGTCCAGATGATACAGTTTTGGAGTTGGTTTTATTGGCTGCTGCCTCAATTTAAATTCCTCAGATTAGTGGTTTAATTAATTATATCAAATATGATGTATGTTGCATGTTCTGAAACTGAACGAATCTCTGCCTTTGAGGGAAAAAAATGGACATCCGTATTTTTCCTAGAAGTCGTGACTCCCAATTAATTATTTTATCCTTATGACTTTTTGAGTGAATTATTAAACCTCAGGCATTGGGTATAGTGCCAACTCGATTTTTTTATTTTCTTTGTAGCTGAAAAAAAATCCTAAAATAGTCAAATTAGGCAAAAACCTTAAGCTAAAAATCAGCGGCACAGAAGGCTCGATTCACAATATGTGTTTCTCTTTGAACTGGAGCAACTTTTGTTGCTCACATGCTGAATAGCATTGGGCAAAAAATATATGTGAAGGGGTGTAACGGACTTGCAATTGACGCAGGGAAGTGCCAGCGTCTACCCTCTGTGGCCTTTCCTTTCTAGAGTCAGCATGTCTGTGCTAACCAGGGGTTTATTACAATAAGTGCCCCGGGGGAGCAACGAGCGTTTGAGCCCGTTTTGCTGCCACAGGGCACTACGGTATTATAGAAGGGGGCGCAGACGCTTGTGCTTCCCCTTCTATTACTCTGATAGCGCTGGAGCACTTAAAGCGCCAGGGCTACCTTCAGAGGGCGTCCCCTAATTTGCATAGCGGTGTGCCCTATGCAAATGAGGGAACTTCCGCGCCATATTACAGAAGTCGGCGCAGAGTTAAAGGAGCCCTCAGGAGGCGCACTGATAGTGCACCATTGAAAAGGTGGCACACTGTCAGAGAGCCTCCTGAGAGCAGTCCTTGATTGCACCTGCCTGCACGGGGATCTCTATTACGCTGTAAAAGTTCAGGTGGGTGCCGCCTGCACTGTGAAAAACACGGAGCAGCTGCTCCATGTTTTCACATGTATGCGCTGTCCTGGTGGCAGCGCGAGTTTGCAGCTGCCCTGGGGGCAGTGCATACATCATTATAGAGCTCATTGTGATTGTTTGCGCCCGGTGCACCTTTTAAAAGGTGCGCCGGGTGCAAACAATCACAATGCATAATACGGCCCCTGGTATGCATTCGACAGGCCAACACGAATGCTCAAGCAGAGCATGATTTCATTTATTAGACCTTTGTTAGACCTTGAAGTATAATCAGATAAATGTACAAGCGAAATCCTACATAAAAATTTGTATCCTAACCCGAAAGCACATTACAATGCATTAATCTTATGAGTATAACCTCTCACAAAAGTACTGTTCATTTTAATACAAAACCTTTGAATTTACCTGGTGTGTGAATGACCTGACCCAATCTTCCGGTTCTATCAACATACCTTCCCTCCTTAACTTGCGGACACTCCTCCTGACTTCCACATCCACCTGCTCCCGCCTCTTGCTCCAACCTTCTCATTTTCCCAAAACCAATCATCATCTATTAACTCACCTTCATTTTTTTCTTTGTCCCGTACATCCATCTTATTGCATCTTGCTATGTTACTCATGTGCCATACTCGATTGTCACTGAGCCTAGCCACATTTTTCAAACATTCAATGGCTTTGAGTGGTTTAGAATAAACACTCAATCCTTTAGGCATCTTCTTGGCTTTCTTGACCTTCATCCACTCGCCTCCCTCCCACATTTCTCTTTCTTTGCTCCTTTCTTAGAATCATAATACTGCTTGTACACACTCTGCGCCTTCAAGATGTTGTCCTTTACGGTCTCAGTCAACCATTCCACCTTCCGAGCCCTACGAAACAGCTCTTTTCCCTGCATCAACACAAGAGGACCAAAACCCGTGAGCGAAGGAGTTAACCTATATACCCAGAACATTTTCTTGACTTAAACCTCCCATTTTTTTTTCCATTACACGTAGCCATGTGAATTTTTCCTTTGATCACGCAGTTAGAGGGCTCAACCGCTCCATTTCCTGCAGGGTGATAAACTGATGTCCCTAGATGTTTCACCCCTTTTCAACAGCTGTAGACTGAAACTATGGACCATTGTCACTCAACAGTTTCTTCGCTAAGCCCTCTCATGAATACTGCATCAAACAAATGTAAATAAATTTTCCGCATCCTCCTTTAATACCACATCAAGTTTCACCTACTTAATGAAATAATCTATTAAAACAGTTGGTCTCAAGGTCTTCAGACTCTTATCCGAACTCCCACATTGTAAACACTCTCTAACCATTCTCTTTATCAATTCCTGACCACCAGTTCACTGATTTCACTCTCCTCTTAGTTCTTACCACCCCATTATCCCCTTCATGACATAATTCAATAGTTCTTTTTTTTAAACTTTCTTGAGGAACCATGTTACTGCACCCTACAACAAAATCCGAATCCACTGGCTGCTCATTCCTGACTTCCTAGAACAGCCCTTTACTTCTCACGACACCTCTTTTTGTCCCCCATCCAAACTGAATGCACTGCTTCACCTTGTTCAACTTTTCATCAACACTATATGCCTTCCTCCAGCCCTCCTTCCCAATAGAATTCATGTCATCATCATTCACATATGCAACTTGGAAGTTATCCCATTCACTCCACGGAAGCTCTGTTATAGGTAGCGGTATAGGATTTAAACCGTCTGCTACTTTATTCTGCACCCCTGGTACATACTTTATTTGATAGTTGAAATCCTGCAATCTCATGGAAAACCTCTCAATTCTTGCAGATGCCTTAAAAAAACCCTCTGTGGCCAACAACTTTACTAATGGCTTATGGTCCGTTCTTACATTAAAGTATGTGCCCCAAACAACCAACCTAAAATGCTCCATACTCAAGCTAGTGCTTCCCTCTCAATCAGTTAATATACTTCTTCTGCAGCTCCGTGAAGCAAAGCCAATCGCCCATTCTTTGCAATGGTCATTCCTTTGTGTAAGCACCACACCGAATCCTTTCTTACTTGCAACCGCTGTTAACATCCTACACATTGTTGGATCAAAACCATGAATAAGTGTCGCGTGAACAATTAATTTTTTATACTGTCAAATTGCTTTTCACATTCCTCATTCCTTTCCTTTATTTCTGATTTTCAACAGTCGTCTTAAAGTCGTTTTTTCTGAAAAACGTTTTACAAACTTGGAGTAGTACTGTGCGAGCCCCAACAATTAGCCTAACTCATGCTTATTTGTTGGTGAAGGAGCTTCTTTTGTTGCTACCACCAACACCAAATACCATTTCCAATAATGGCTTGTCCCGAATATGTTACTTGCTCTTTTGCAAACTTACATCTTACATATTCTGCTGTCAACCCTTTGGAGTACAACTTTTCCATTAGTCATCTCAGCCGTTCATCATGCTCCTGTTGATTTTTTCCTATCACCAAAACATCATCTTTGAAATACAGAACCCCCTCTATAACTTTGATGATTTCCCCCATCACTCTGAAAAACTGACACATCTGATGCCAGTCCAAAAGGTATTCGAATAAACTGGAAACATCCATACGGAGTAAACAAATGCTGTGATCTTTCTGCTTTTCTCATGTAATGGCACCTGGTGGTATGCAGATGCGTGATCTACAGTTGAAAACCCCCTCATATTATTTTTTTGGGCAAAAGCTCATAACTTCTCAAGCACAGGGCATTTATCAATTTGCATTTGCTTGTTTACCCCTCTAAGGTCAATGCATTCGACAAATCTTGCCATTGGACTTTTGGAGAAAGACCATCAGAGACACTCACTCCGAGGACTCTATGCGTTCTATAATGCCAATAGCTCTCCAGAACTGCATTCTCTTTAAGAACGATCTGACGTTTGAACCCTTTTAATGTGCCAACTTTTCCAGAAAACACCTTTTGAAAATCTTTGCACGCACTTATACATACATTGTCACTGACCTCCAATAGCTATTGGGATCCAGAATTATGTCCAGACTCCTCTTGTCTCTCACCCCAAGACACTTGTACCATTTTCTGTAACATAAATCATACCCTTTGCAGAACACCCTTTAAATTTGAATTTCACTTCTCTAAATCCCACCATAGGTATGGCTTCTCCTGTGAAGCTCTCTGGACGTATATCGGAATCATTTACATTTTCCCAACATATTCTTCAAACTTACTTTTCCATATATCCTGTTAATGAGTGTGCAAGGCGATCCCGAATCTGCCACGAAGATTACCGGAATGTCTGCCACTTCCACTTCATACTTAGGTTTGTTTCTGGAACATGTGTCCACATCCAAGATTGCATTATTAACAATTAGGATACAGTCACCCCCCCCCCCCCCGCCCGCCCCAGATTGATCCTCATCAGACATTGACTCCTTCTTGGATCTGACCCACACTGGACCTTTCCCCTCCTATCTCTGCGTCTACTTGTGCTTGCATGATTATCTAAAATATCATAAATAGAGTACTTTTGATCTCCAGCCCTGGATTTCTTGCTATTAGCCAAATGCTCCCGTCTGCCATATTTGTAGCACGTCAGTGTACCTTGAGTCCATCCTTATTCACGCTCTTTGCATAAGAATCCACAACTTTGGATACCTTCCTCCCCTCGCCTTTCTTACTCAGAATATTTCTCAACTGTTTTTCCACTTTTCTTTCCACTCACTGCACAAACTTCTTTGCCCTCCTTATTATCCTCCAGAGCTGCTTTAGCACATCCATTAGATATTTATTATTCCTTCACCCCAGCCAGCATATGCTTCAAAGTTGCATACCCACTAGCCAATAGTCTCTCCTGAACTCATTTGTTGTTAGTATGCATGATGAATTGGTCCCTTAGCACTCCTCCTGTATCTGACCAAATCTGCAAGGAATCACTGGCTTCTTTATTGCTGATACATAATCATCTATTGTCTCCTTTTGCTCATGCTTACAATTAAAAAACTTGATTGCTATGCAAATAGTAGGCAAGTAATACTTTTCTAAATCATCCAGTGCATTATTACAGATGTGAATGTTACCTATGCCCACTAGTAATTATGTTGTGAAACAATGCGGTGTGCTTATTACCGCTGTAGAATAATCACTGATGTGCATTTTGCCGCCTTTCACTGTTTTTATATGGTGTGTGCATCATATATGTGAATGCTCAAAATAAATGCCAAATATCCCCTTCTAGTGGTACGTATCACCGCTGTCACAACTGGTCTCAACACGCCGACCAGTACACACTCCAACTGCTACTCTAACGTGTGTATCATTGTGATTGCACTGTGGCAATAGATGCGTCCTTCCTCCGTGCCAATACTTCCTGATCATTTCAAGATGGTCTCCGACGTCATTGTGAAAGAATCCTCTTCACCGCGTAGCCTGATCAGATGAATGGTCAGTACTTTCCAGTGCGCTCGTGCAGCTGCTTGCGCAACACTTGTGAGTTAACTGTTGCACTGATACTCCTGCTGTCTGTTACGCTTGACCGAAACCCAAAATGTCACCAGTAGTCACCATGCTCAGCACTGGTTCCGCAAATCCTACGTGCACCACGCCTTACTCCTGTGTCAAAGAGTTTTAAAGACCAGGTTGACATGGCAGTGTAAACTACACACACAGGCTTTGAGATGGCAGGCCTGAGACTTGTTTTAAAGGGCTACTTAAGTGGGTGGCACAATCACACCGTTTCCATACTTCCCCAGAGAAAGCAGCTTAAATTTTCTTCTGAATGCAATGGCTCTCACAGAGTTGAGATCTTCACCAGATGGTAAAGTTGATAGACTTTGCATGTAGTTTGCAAAAGCCTCATTATTCTCAACTCCAACCGTCAACTCCCAGAACCTTTACCTTCCCCACATTTCAACTACATCCCACTCACCTACCACATTCCACTGCCTGCAAGCAGTGACACCATAGACATCCAAAATGAAGCAGCACGGTTGAGTTTTTCCCTTCCTCGGCATTCCAGACCCTTAATAAAACAAGCATTGGCATAGCCAATAGGTCTCGCCTGTGGGACCTGCTGTATAACGAAATACTTATAAGGTCCCAAAGGCGAGACCTATTGGCTATGCCAATGCTTGTTATTTCTGTTTTCTATTGAGGTAAATAGCTGGAAAGCACTGCCGACCTCCAGTACATCAGAAGAAAGAATTGCTACTCGCTTGCAACTTGGCGGCATAGAACGCTCAGAACACCCCGGTGTGCACTCGTGGGTTCCTAGGCGAGACCAAAAAGATAGTCATTCAAAGCCCTGTCGGTGGTTTGCCCACAGCCTTTCTTTGCAGTCACTCACTACAGTTACGAATGGCTGGCGTAGCCGATTACTCGAACACACTGAAGTCTCTGTATTCGCCGTAGATACAATCACTGATTAGGCACATTCGCACCTTGTAGGCAGTCACCGACCCCAGACACAATCAACTGACAGATATAAAATGATTCACTACGGACACGCTTGGTCGGTCAGCACAGACAGCCACTCATCACAGTCACTTACTGCAGATACCTACTCACCTCACACAACACCGCCCCTGGCGGTCTTTCTTCCATGCAGTCTCTCATTCTATTTGTAGCTGTTGATCGCATGCAGCCTTATCAAGGCAGCAGGGAATCACTGGCATTCCTTCACCTCAGATCCAGCCACTGACGGCGGACTATCGCAGGGGATGTAGAAGCCAGTCTTTACCTGTAACCACAGACACTGTCACGTTACTCTCTGCCGGCAGAATCATTCACTGAAGATACTGGACTTCCTTGCAGACGAACTCACTTTCTGCAGAAACGCGCTCTGAAGCAGACCGTCTCTGCAGACATCCTCTCACTGGAGGGAGCAGAACACGTCAGATCAGTCACATTGCAGATAACCATACACATTCCAGGCTAAAGCTTTTTTGGCAGTTATTAAAAAACATATAGATGCACACAACATTGACAAAATCTACTCGGTAAACAAAACAACACATGTCCTATACTATTTTAAAATTACGACATACACCCACAAGACCTCGTTTCACAGAAACTATGAAGAAACATTAGTTAACCCAACATATGTGCAACCAGGCAGCCATTTACCAGGAACACAATTGGGTACCAAACTCAGTGACCCACTTAATCTCACAGTCTCCCTCCCGAGACAGTCACTCGCTGAAGACAGTCACTCATTCCCCCCAAGACAGCTATTCATCGCAAGCAGGCAATCGCAGCAGAGAGGGGTTCACTGTAGATCTGGTCACTCCGCAGACAGAATCACTCACCAGGCGCACTGTCGCTCACCACAGAGTGCAGCGAAGGTTGTCCGGTGGGGAACTCCCACCTGCACAAAAGAGGTCTCTGTCCACATTTTACTGTTTCACATGTAAACTTACTGCTCCCGAAGACGAAGGAGGGGACAGGAGGGACCAACGCGGGAAAGGGAGGGGTAGAGACAGAAAGCAGATAGCGAGTCAGGAATGAAGGGCAAAACATGGGAAGCGTGGAAAACGGGACGTAGGCAGGGAGAACTCTTACTTTTAAAAAGCATAGTTGAGCGTAGGGCTGTGAAAGTTGGAGACAGTAAGATAAAACGAGTAAGAAAGTCAATATGATCTTTTAATTACGGGATGATTGAGAATATAAGCAGTGGGACACCCTTCTCCTTCCGCCCCTCAGCGAGTCTGCAATGAGCTAAACCACGTAATTAGTCGAGCACCCTGCATAGCTCCCCAATTTACATCACAATTGCATGAGACCCCTCTTGCTGGCAGGTTACCCAGTCCACACCCATTGAAGTGCAGGCTGAAGAGTTTCCGGATCCAAGAATCAGGCCATCAGTGGGGGTTGGAGGAGAGGGTCCTGGCAGCAACTATTCTTAGCAGCTCATTCTTCACATCCCAAATCTGCAATCAGTGCGCCATCATGTGCCAAAGAACAGGAAGAAGAAATGTAGCAATCCAAAAAGATCTCGGATAATGGTAGAGATCTAGGGGAGAACCTGTGCTCGTGTAAAGTGCTTCAGGACCTTCAGAGTAGTGTTCACGCTATATAACAAGCGGGGCAGTGCAGCGACCACGAGCGTGCTAATAACGCTCTTGTGCACTACGGACAAATCCAGTACTTGTATAGCGCACGAATCACCCCGTAAGGGCTATCTCGGCGCTGGGGGCTGTTAGGAAGATTAAGCGAGCTATTGCCCAGAGTTGCATGGTGCTGGGCAGACCCCTGCCGCCGGAGCCGGGGATCGAACCGTGATCCCCAGCGTCCAGTGTCAGTCACCCGACGAGCACTGACCGCCATCTGTGTCCTATTAAGATAATTGGTTACAGATGGCACTACTGCGCGCCCCAGCGAACCCTAGGCCAAGGCAGAGAGAAGGCGGGCCATGCACCCGCCTTTGGCCAATAGCGTGCTGTCTTTCTTAGAAAGCAAAAGGCACACAATTGATGGACGGAATGCAGAACAAATCACAACATTCTCCCCCAGTCAAGAGATCTGGGTTTAATCCATCATTCTTTTGCCCACCATGCCACCCCAGTTTAGGCCTGGCCAAATGCAAATCAGTCTTGATCCTGTGCTTCATGGGAACAGTCCAGCCCAAACTGCCAAGCCAGGTCCTCCTGGACCGGAAACAAGCATCCTAGGACCGGTTTCAGGGTTTCACTCCTCTTCAGCCAGGATAGCTTGATTCCAGTGGCACAGTGAGCCCAGGACCCACGTCAGGGCATACCATTCGCACTTAGGGCGAGAAAGCAAAAGACACACACTTGATGGACGGAATGCAGACCAAATCAAAACATTCTCTCCCAGTGCTTGTTTCCAGTCCAGGGAAGACCTGGCCTGGCAGTTCGGGCTGGACCATTCCCATTGGGCGCAGGGTCAAGACTGATTTGCATATGGCTGGGTCCAAACTGGAATAGCATGGTGAGCAAAAAATCGGTGGATTTAGACCGAGATCTCTGTACTGGGGTGAATGTATGACATTGTTCTACATTCTATCCATCAAAAGTTCTTTTTGCAGTTGTCATCCCTAGTGGGCCCGGGTATGCTCAGACGTGGGTCCCGTGCTCTCCATGCCACTGGAGTCAAGCTATCCTGGCTGAAGAGGGGTGAAACCCCGAAACTGGTCCTAGGATGCTTGTTTCCAGTCCAGGGAAGACCTGACCTGGCAGTTTGGGCTGGACTGTTCCCATTGGGCGCAGGGTCAAGACTGATTTGCATATGGCTGGGTCCAAACTGGAATGGCATGGTGGGCAAAAAATCAATGGATTTAGGCCCAGATCTCTGTACTGGGGTGAATGTATGACATTGTTCTGCATTCTGTCCATCAATAGTTCTTTTTGCAATTGTCTTTCTTAGAACGACGCACATAAAAGGTGTGATTAAAAGAAAAAGCACACGCACGAGCATGTGTTTAAATTGAAAAAGTCCTTACTTAAAGTCTCGCCGACCAGCGCTGACTGCCATCTGTGTCCAATTAACATAATTGGTTACAGATGGCACAACTGCGTGCCCCCGCAGACCCTAGGCCAAGGCAGAGAGAAGGCGGGCCATGCACCCGCCTTTGGCCAATTGTGTGCTGTCTTTCTTTGTAAGACGCACGCAAAGGCCAATAGGTGTGATTAACAGAAAAAGCACACGCACGAGTGTGTGTTAAAGTTTAAAAGCCCTTACTTAAAGTCTCGCAGCGCATGCGCGCTGGCTCAGCCGAGACCTAAAAATTGCCTTGGCTTCCGATACAGGAATATTTTAAAGTATTCTGCATGGTGTTCAAAAGTCTCAACAATACTGGGTCCATCTTTCTGGTGGAGAGAATTAAGAAATATATATACCCGTCTGCAGCTTAAGATCTAGATCTAGCAAGGCAGATCCGATTGTTATAATGAAATTTCGTAAACAGAGGTCATGAGGTCGAAGCTTTTCAGTAGTGGCTCCTTCTATATGGAATGCTTTGCCAGAATAAAATTCGATTGGAATAGAACCTCAGTATCTTTTATCGAGTGCTGAAAACATGGCAATTTACACAGGCTTATGGATTAAAGTACTAGGCTCCCTATCACGTCAGCTATCTTAGATGCCAAGAAACCTTGGGTGAATGTGCGCTTTACAAGTATTTATAATAATATATAATAGTTTCGCTATATATTAGCATGTTACACATTTTACTGTGCTAAACATGCAGAGAATTGATATACGCCCATGGCAAAGTCCTCTTCCATATATTTACGTACATTGACTGTTTCATAAGTTTTTTTTTTTCAAGTAAACCATGACAGACAAATACATTGTTAAAAATGTTCATATGGATAATGGTTAAAAACACTGGCAAAACACAGAATGGGAAGGCTACAGCAAAATACATACACCATCGAAAATATTATCAAACCACTGCTGGGTCCTTTTAAATGAACTCTTGTGTTTTTGTTCAGGCTAATCTGGAGGTGGATAAGCTCTCACTGGTGTTGCTACTTAAGGATTCTGGCACTTCAGCAGAGTTAATGCCCATACAGGTCATTTTCCAGCATTCCTAGAAAATATCTGGTTCCTTCCAACAGTGCTGTTACTGCTACCAAATCTCCAACTATTTTCCTTCCGTTCCTTTTTCAGCTAACCAAAAAATGAAAAAGTGGTTATTGCTCCTTAGTCACCTCTTGCGAACTTCCATAGCCACAATGAGTAAAAGAGCTGTTTAGTCCTTATGCACCATTACAGCCCTTCAATAAGATTTGGTCCCATGTTAGTCATTCCTATTTGGGAAAAAATGTAGGTCCACAAGTCACAGAATATCAATGACACTGTTAAGTTTAAAGTGACTCTACCTTTAGAGCAACCTTTTGGGCTTATGCTCGGAAGCACTGTATCTTTAAGGTGGGAGTATCAGGTTTTATGTTTTGCTGGTGCCATCATTTGTGGGCCAAATGCATTGATAACGCTCTGCAAGGGGTCTATGTGATGGCAATGACCATTAGGAACGTTTCTTTTTGGCAGCATAACTTATTATATAGATTTCGGATCACTTAACCTGCTTATTATCTTGATCATCAGACTATGGGCTCATCACTTTAGGAAGGGTAACTGACCAAATGATACTGACCTTAGAGTCCCGTGCAAAGGTCATTCAGCTGACCCTTGAAGTGGTAATTGGGTTAAATAATGTCCCCTCATGCTTGACCAGTGCACATTTTAGAGTCATTGTGTTTCGGGATCACGGTTTGAATCAGTTGTAGCAAAGTTCAGCTATAATTGGTGATTTCCTATGCAAATGGCACCCAATTATGATTTTTATGTGTGATGTTTGTTTGGATTTATGTACAATGCCCTTTACAATTTGATTTTGTGGATTTTCTTTAGCCAGTATTTCTGATTTCCGAATTGAAGAAGTATTTGTGACATACAGTTATGTGAACCTTTTATTGTTGAGACAGCCCCCCCCCCCAATTCAATTTCAGGTTTTCTTTTCAAATGTTGAAAATTTAAAAGGACGTGGTAAAATGAAATGGAGAATTTAGATTAGCGAATTATTTATATATTTTTTATTTATTTGACAACAGGTTCATACAAAGTTCCACTGCAGACAGGGGCACGCTCCGGGTACAGACACTTCATGCTTGACTTTTTCCTATGGTGGCACCATCCTTGCTACCCGAGGAGGTAGGTGTTCAAGAGACACTTCATGCCATTCCATACTGAATGTTGTCACAAGGAAATGGGATTTGGGGGGGGGGTAGAAGATGTAGCACACAGATGATTAAGGTCTTGTTTAAGAACATACCTTTTCCCACCTGGCAGCAGGAACACACTGGTCATACGGTTTACTTGTAGACTGACATGTGGTCTTTCACTTTGCGGAAATAGGGCCGAAATCCATCGTGGAGCGGAGGGGTCCAATTTTAGTCTTCATTTCAGTTAATGGCTGCTACGCCAAAGTACATTATCACTGGTTTGGTGTATGTTTTATCCTGAAAGTCAAGAGAAACTCAGTCAGCATTCCACCCTTGCTCACTCACAACTGAGCTTTCACAGGAAGGATGCTGACTTCTACCACATCTGATCTCTGATTCTCTTCTGAGCCCTTTTTTGTGATTGGAAAAGGGCAAACCTAAAAACCTCCCCACTCCTGTGGACCTTTCCTGCTCCCAGCTGACTGCCCATGCACGTGGTTGCTTTACATTGATCCTCCAGAGCACCATAAATAACTGTTTCCCCTCAAATCACCATAGACTAAATCTGCCAATAGCCTCCACTGTCTCCTGAGTGGAGGCAATGGAACTGACAAATGCTCAACACCTGTCACAGATCAGGAAAGCAGCTGGGAAGTTTACTGAGGAAAAGAGCTTTGAGGAACCTTTAATCCTAAATTAGCTGGATCCAACTTCTACAGAGCTTAAATTGTTAGAGTATCTGATATGATATATTGTTTCCTCTTCTGTGTTCTCCATTATCTTTATTTTTCACTTGAATGTTCCAGCAACACAAATGTTTTGAGCATTAAAACAGAGATGCTAAATAAAAAGTTATTGACATATATTTGAATTTAAAATAAGATTAGCATTTATTAAGTGCGCTGAAACAATATTCTTTGATCAAAAGGTGGCTAGCGGTGCAGATCAAAGTGGAAATACTGCATAGCTCGGAGTAGTTCTACTATAAGAGCTTAAAGAGGCGTCTGAAGCCATTTGTTTGTGTTCTTGGTCCCTGCATCATTATCGGAGGGGAATCCTAAAACAGTACTTCTTTACTGGCAATTCATATGGCCTAAACCTTGTTCCTCATCCTCAGTACTTGTCACTTTAACATGCAACTGCACCACATTCCCCATTCTTTCCCATGTTTTTCTTGCAGGTCCTGCATCATCAAAGGTTATCAATACATCTCTTGGTGTCGGCTTCCCTTAAAGAGGCAGACGTTCTGAGCATGACAAATTCCTTTTTGTATTGCAAGTTTTAATTTATTCTCTTTTGGAGACATTGATATTGATGGCTCAATAGGGGACCTCTACCTCCAGTGGGCCAGTCAAATATAAAAGGTTCACTCGTCCTGAGGTGCAGGAGATACTTGCGTCTGTGCCCTCCTTCCAAATATCTCAATTTCAGCTAATCCGATCTCACCTGCCAAGACACAGCCGTGATCAAGGCGGCGCCCTAGACACCTGCCTCATCAAATGACGGCTGGTATGAAGAACCATCTCGAAGTAATGCGTGTAGGGCATCCAGGGGGGCCTTTGCTTTTCATTTTTGATCTGACCCAGTGCAGTACAGCTGCCTCTGATGCAGGCCTGGGGGTGGATAGCTGCTTCATGCTCCTGCTGCTGCCATGTGCTGCCTTTAATAACTGGTCAGGCAGCCATCAGCCACCCAGAAGAGGGAGCCAAGTTCAAAAGTATCCAACCGGCAGCCCAGAAAGCCCGAACAGCATTTGTAAAAATAGCAGTATTTCTGGAGGAATAATTTTGTCAAATGCTTTGTAATTCTGATATATTATTTGAGTTAGGTACATTGGTAGAATAGATATACCCTTCCAATTCAGACATTACCTAAAAATTGCTTTTTCTTCCTCTTGTGTCACACTGACATAACTGCTTTTCATTACTTATATACCGTAAACAGATTGAAATATAGAGAATGGATCAGTCCCTTTTCTCATACCAGTTTCTAGTGAATTCAAAGCATGTATGGGTTTATTAGGTGTAGGGTGATTCGTGAAATGTTTATTTTGATTTTGTATAAATGTTTCTGAAGCATTAGCACAAATCTTCACATTGTTTCAGATGTCCATGAAAGTTCTGCTCTCTATTGCCAACTGATAGTTATTGATGATTTTGTAATGTAAATGACCTGGAACAGTAAACTCGCGTTAGTGAGATAGTAGGTTTTCATTGGCACTGTACCAGTGAAAGCAGATGGGAATCCTGCTGCCCTTGGGCAGACACACCTTTCTGATGTCGGTGATCAAAAGAGGATTGCTTAGGGAGTTGGGGAGATGTTGTTGAAAGACAACACCTTGCTTCCTGTCATCAGAGGATGATGATTCGTCTTTGGACACTCAGACTCTTCGGGCTGAGGGAATTGGATTCGTGGAGAAATGCAGCTTTTTTCTATCTTATGACTGTGCTTGAGGTTTTTATTTATTTTATTTAATGCGATTTTCTATAGCGCGAACATTACCCGAAGGTGTCAGAGCGCTTTACATAAGAACCAGTTGCAATACATAAGGACTTACGATTACATGAGTTACAAAGAGATACAAACAGAATTGTTTTTGCAAATGTACAAGTTGTAAAGTCACCCAAGGAAGAGATACAAATGGATAAACTCTAAGAGTCACATAGGAGTGGTAGAGAGTACAAAGGTCTACTGCATATACTAGTTGTTAGAGTTATCTCTATATGCATATCTATACAAATAGTAGATTTTCTCAGGTCAGGACCCAAAAAACAAGGGGAGCAGAGTTCCATTATGTTGGGTCGGAGGGGGCACGCAGTCACAGCACCAAGGGAGGGCAGTAGAATGTATGCTGTTCTGCAAGATGGTGTACAAGGACAAGAGTGACAACAGGAGACGGTCCCTTAATGACGGGGGCACACGTGTTTCCAGTCCAAAAGTTACAAATAAGAGTGCTCCCCCCGGGCTTCTTCCCCGGGAGGCGGGTGGCTCCTTCACCCGCATTTGAATGCATTTTTTCCAGTGGGATGTATTTCTTTGTTAGGGTGGGGGCAGCAAGGGGAGGGTGGTTTCTCCTCTTGGGGGCCGGGCGGCACCTTTCCCCGTTCCGATTCCTTTCCTCTGGTGGATTCATTACTTTGCATTACTTGGCTTGCATTACTTGGCTCTTCGACAGACCCCCTCCTTGATGGAATGGAACCTGCCCCCCCCCCCTAGCGCCTTGAGACCCTTACGGGTGAGTAGTTGCGCTTTAACAAACTCCTGATTGATTGATTGAGTTTGCAGGGGTGGGGGCAGCAATGGGAGGGTGGTGCCTGGGGAGACGCTGCCCGGACCGCTGTAGCCTGGCATGGTGGAGGGGTACTGCGGTGGTCTTGTCTGGGGGGGTCACTCCGGCTGGCCCGGGGCACCTGGGACCTTCCGTTCTCCAGTATTAGAGTGTCTTTCATAGATTCACATGCTTGAATATTCCCCGTCGTCGGAGTGGGAGGCCCACGGTAAATAAAATAGCAATAACCTACTAATAATATGTATATGTAACACATAACAGATGAAATACATATGAGAAAACAGGCAGAAAATGCCTAGACATAATTCCTCATAGGAATACATGAACAGAGAAAAAACACTTGTAGCCTATCCTGTCATTATGTTGGTCCAAACTGTAGCCAATCAAGCGCCAGCAGCCCTCCAGAACCTTCTCCTCAGAGCTCAGCACCTCAGATTTTCTACCGCACGTCGTGTGAAGGGAGTTTCCCTGAGCTCTGCTCAGTTTTCTTCAATTTTCTTCATTTTTCTTCACTTTTTCCTTCATAATATCAGTTTTGTAATGTCTTCTTACATGAAGTATACCTTCAGACCCTGCGTCACTTGTGGGGCGCTGAGCCCTTTTCCTGTGAACCCTCATGAAGAGTATAAGGACCAGCACTCTGCCTGTCTCTGACATGGTAGGTGGAGAAGGGGTTGTTCTTGTGCTTAGACTATACCCCCTTCTGATGTGGGAGGATTTTTTTGTTTGTCCTGCATTAAGGTTTTAAGTGATGCTTCTCCTCTACTTCACCAGCTGAAGTAACATCACAATTAAGGGGTCTCTGGCCTTCTTTGAGTCTGTGCCTCCCACATTTACGCCCACGAGATTTACTCTGAGGCGTTTAGACTCACTCTGCGCACTTTTCTACGTGAACATGTGCCAGCTTGTCGACGATACGGTCGATGTACCCTCTGACGACAATCTCTGCCGTCACTGGTGCTCTGCTACGACAGTGCCTCCAGGCATTCGTCGACGACAGTGAGGACAGTGCCCTCTTGTCGACTGAAGTGGTACATATATAAGAGGGTCCCCGTAAGGATGGTGTATTGTCAAAAGCATACACAATTTACTAAGAGCAAATAAACGAAAAAATTCAAAAAATTCTAGAGTGGTAATAATGATTTATTACCAAACAATGCGTGATTGTCAATAATAATACATCAATTTGTTTTTTGCAAAAAGCCCCGAGGGGGAAGAGGGAAAGGAGAGAGTGCTCAAAAGGAGTGATAAGAAATTAGAAGATTAACACAGTATACACAGGTAACAAAAGTATTACAAGTTTCGTGACAGTATAAAGATAATTAAAAATATATCATGGCCAAATGATCAGGCCAAATTTACAACATTACAATAAATCATATTCGCAAGGCACTTCTGATTGCTAGATTTGATCGGGGATGTGCCGGAATACAAGCAGGGAAAAGTCGACGTTTCGACCCCTAACAACAGGCTGATTAAAGTCCTTTCACGGGGTCTTCATCAGGACGTCACACTGGGAAAGCAGGGGAGGGGGGCGGTTCTGTGAAAAAGAATATTTAACTTTAGTACATAGTAAGGACGGCGATTCATCCTAATAACTATAACAAGCAGTGGAATGATAGTTCAAGGTAAATTACCATGGGGTACGGCCAAGAAAGGGCTCTGTACATGGATAGGACGCCACGCTAGAGAGTCGTGGTCTGTCGCTTGTGGCGGAGAACTACGCTAAAGAGGAGATAAATAATCAGTTAGAAACCACATTTCAAAAAACGTGTCAGCAAGCTATTATGTCCCAAGGATATCTATAAGAGGATATTAAAAACCATCTCTTGGAAAGCAAGGCAGAACCCCGGGAGGGTGCTCCAGCCTTATTACCAAAATATCCCAATACAGGAGTAGTCACAATAAGGTAGAGTTGTACCTCTCTGGTCAGAAGAAACGTCACGGGTCAATGGGTGATTGAAGAAATTGCCGCTTGGGTCCCCCTTACAAGGAGCTGAAATCAATAAATTAAATACTTGGTTGGTCGCACATGCAATTTGGCTTCAGGGATTAACTGGGCGGTAACAGTTACTCACAGGGTAATGTAGACGGACAGAGGCGTCTGTATGGAAATCTTAAAAAGGAACTCTGTCACATCAATCGCGCGCGGTGAAGAAACCGCAGCATCTAGCTTGGAGAAACAGAATTCTCACGTTCGTTAGGGCCAAAACCTGTGGTTAGCAAAGAAACGAGCTCAATATACAGATCCAAACAATCCGTATTAAGCCAAAAGAAATTACACAAGAATTCGCCTACAGATGGCAACTAGTTGCAGAGAAAGTGGCAATTACTCACAAAGAAATTGAGGCTGGCCACGCTGTCTATGCTGTCTATGCGAAATATCAGGCAGACTCCATCACGTCAATGGCATGGAGCGAGGAAATCGAAAAGGATCAGATGCTGACGTTATAAACCAAACAGAGGTGCCTCTCCACTCTTTTAAAAGGGCCAAAAATATTAGGGACATGGTGGTCCATTCGTACCTGGAACCAATGCGTCAAACCCTGTGTGGGAGATGCACTGATGACTGTTTTCAAATCTGTTCTTCATGATCTGTTTTGTAAAGAAATAATGGTTTACCTCCATATTCGAGTTCAATAATGTGGTCACATCCTCCTGTGCGAGAGATGCACCATTGACTGTGAGTTTTTTAATTTTGCTTCACTGCAATTTGTGTCTAATGTAACCCTGTCCCATTGTGGCTCTTACATCGCACCCGGACGCCACTCGCGCCCCCTGAGAGTATCTCTTCTATTTCCTTGCAAACAACATAGGACTTGGCCCCTCCCACTCACTCCGCATTGCAGCCGCTGCGGAGTTCACGAACAGACTGACAAAGACGGCTCCGTCTGTCGCCTCTTGTGAGTACCACGTAGATAGGGTGGGCTGTGCTAGTGGGGTCTAGGTCTCTAGGTAATCCTCGGATTTATTTATCCTAGACCTTATGGACAAACGAGCTTTGAATCACACACCTCGCATCTGATCCTTTTCGATTTCCTCGCTCCATGCCATTGACGTGATGGAGTCTGCCTGATATTTCGCATAGACAGCGTGGCCAGCCTCAATTTCTTTGTGAGTAATTGCCACTTTCTCTGCAACTAGTTGCCATCTGTAGGCGAATTCTTGTGTAATTTCTTTTGGCTTAATACGGATTGTTTGGATCTGTATATTGAGCTCGTTTCTTTGCTAACCACAGGTTTTGGCCCTAACGAACGTGAGAATTCTGTTTCTCCAAGCTAGATGCTGCGGTTTCTTCACCGCGCGCGATTGATGTTACAGAGTTCCTTTTTAAGATTTCCATACAGACGCCTCTGTCCGTCTACATTACCCTGTGAGTAACTGTTACCGCCCAGTTAATCCCTGAAGCCAAATTGCATGTGCGACCAACCAAGTATTTAATTTATTGATTTCAGCTCCTTGTAAGGGGGACCCAAGCGGCAATTTCTTCAATCACCCATTGACCCGTGACGTTTCTTCTGACCAGAGAGGTACAACTCTACCTTATTGTGACTACTCCTGTATTGGGATATTTTGGTAATAAGGCTGGAGCACCCTCCCGGGGTTCTGCCTTGCTTTCCAAGAGATGGTTTTTAATATCCTCTTATAGATATCCTTGGGACATAATAGCTTGCTGACACGTTTTTTGAAATGTGGTTTCTAACTGATTATTTATCTCCTCTTTAGCGTAGTTCTCCGCCACAAGCGACAGACCACGACTCTCTAGCGTGGCGTCCTATCCATGTACAGAGCCCTTTCTTGGCCGTACCCCATGGTAATTTACCTTGAACTATCATCCCACTGCTTGTTATAGTTATTAGGATGAATCGCCGTCCTTACTATGTACTAAAGTTAAATATTCTTTTTCACAGAACCGCCCCCCTCCCCTGCTTTCCCAGTGTGACGTCCTGATGAAGACCCCGTGAAAGGACTTTAATCAGCCTGTTGTTAGGGGTCGAAACGTCGACTTTTCCCTGCTTGTATTCCGGCACATCCCCGATCAAATCTAGCAATCAGAAGTGCCTTGCGAATATGATTTATTGTAATGTTGTAAATTTGGCCTGATCATTTGGCCATGATATATTTTTAATTATCTTTATACTGTCACGAAACTTGTAATACTTTTGTTACCTGTGTATACTGTGTTAATCTTCTAATTTCTTATCACTCCTTTTGAGCACTCTCTCCTTTCCCTCTTCCCCCTCGGGGCTTTTTGCAAAAAACAAATTGATGTATTATTATTGACAATCACGCATTGTTTGGTAATAAATCATTATTACCACTCTAGAATTTTTTGAATTTTTTCGTTTATTTGCTCTTAGTAAATTGTGTATGCTTTTGACAATACACCATCCTTACGGGGACCCTCTTATATATGTACCACATAGCGCCCAGGTCCCCGTGACTATATGGGTTTAACCCCCTTTTCTGTAACACTTTCTGAGCAGGTGTTGACCTGCGAGGTTCCTTTCTTAAATTAAGTTTATCCATACCATGGTGGAATCAGAATTACTTTCCTATACAGAGGAGTATATTAACCAACTTACAAAAGATTTGTCAACTACTTTTCTATCCACTTCTGTCCCCGCAATTGACTTCACTCTAAATGATAAGATAGCTCGTCTGGAAAGATTAGAGAAGAAACTTATCAGAACACGGCTCCATGGGCACCTTTTTACGAGGTATTTGCAAGAAAACATAATTCCGGTGGGATTGCAAATCAAAATTGAGCCTGTGATATTTGTTGACGTGCCAAAATTCAAAGAGGGTTTCAGCTACGTGGCAAACAACTGCTCCCGGCACTGGATGGTGCTGGGAGTGGAGACAGCTGCGGAACAGGTAGTCTCCTTAAGTAAGGAAATTGCAGATTTAAAGGCTGAAATCCTGGGAGACAACACACTTACCAAAGCCAAGGAAGCCCTAGATAATTTGGAAGTAACCATTAAAGATTTTGACACTACAGCTCAAACTAAAATATTGGAAAAATTAGCACGAGATCTCAGACTCTTTGATAAAAAATTGGTCTATCCATACTTACAGCCAGAGTATTATAAACAGGACAATCAAGGCCGTTTTACCAACCGCGGCCGCGGGGGGTACAGAGGACGACAGAATTACACCACCTTTTCGGACTCCTCGTATAGTTCCGGAAGTGAGGGTGAGGCAGGACCCAGTACTCCTTATTCCTATCCACCGTATCCCCCCCAAGATACAGCCTACCAACAGTATCCCCCTCAATTTCCACCTCATTTTTTAGATCAAGGTCGGGGGCAGTGGCGCCCCCCACGTGGTCGGGGCAACAACTGGCCCAGGGGTCAATCAAGAGGACAGCAACAGCAACAGAACCAGGCAGGATGGGAAGGGGGTCGAGGCAAGCAGCAGAAGCGGGTAACCTTTCGACCAGAGGTGCACGGGGAGATCTCGACCCGCAGGAACACGTACAGATGGTAGACCCTACTACACCAACCTCCAATAGTCCGGTGATTAATATTTCCAAACACCAATTCCAGGAGGAAGAACTTAAGGTCCTCGGCCGAGGACTTTCCTATGTTCCTACTGCTCATGTCAACAAATTCCTGTTGAAAACAGAACTGTATAGTTTTTTCAGGAGGATAAGGTTGCGCTATTTCTTTCGAAATCAAATTACCAGACTACAGAGTTCGGTCACTGGCCTTAGGGTACCCTCAAGCTTTTTTCCACCCACATATGCTACGAATAGTCGGATTCTTGCTTTTGAGGAAATTGTTACCTCCGCTGTAGACCAATCGCTAAAACAACCCAAATTCACAAGGCTCAATTTACCGAAAATTGAGAAGAAGGCTTTGGTGGATTTATGTAACAACAAGGAGATAGTCATAAAGCCTGCGGACAAAGGCGGTGCCATTGTTGTACAAGACCTTTCGGATTACAAGGCAGAAATCTATAGACAACTGTTGGATGGTGTCAGTTACCGCCTTTTACCTAGTGACCCTTCACGCGATTTGGCCAGTACTATTCTCAGAATCACCCAGAAAGGATTGGAGACTGGTTTTCTGAGCAAACAAGAATTTGATTTTCTTAACCAAAAGTTCTCAAGACTCGCCACAATTTACACCTTACCTAAGGTGCACAAGAACCTTAGTAAGCCTCCCGGACGACCCATCGTGTCCGGCTGTGGATCACTGTTAGAGCCCCTGTGCCAATACGTGGACTTTTTTCTAAAACCCATAGCTCTTAACACAAAGGCCTACCTAAGAGACACCACTCAGGTGATTAATTTGATAGATGGAATACCTTTCAATCCAGAACGCACACTTCTAGTTACATGCGACATCATATCGCTCTATACTAGTATCCCCCAGCAAGAGGCATTGGACGTGATGAGATTGGCTTTGGACACTCGACCTGCCCCTGCTCAGGTCCCCACTGAATTCATTATTGAACTTCTGGAAATAGCCATGATGCATAATTTCTTTATTTTTCAAGAATGTTTCTATCTGCAGACTAGGGGCGTAGCGATGGGGGCCACCTTCGCTCCTAATTTGGCTATAATTTACATGGATCATTTTGAACATCAGCATATTTTTCCAACTACCAACCCGTTCAAGGCCAATCTGCCCCTATGGGTCAGATATATCGACGACGTCCTCTGCATCTGGGAAGGAGATGTTGAGCATTTAAAAGTGTTTCACAACTGGCTTAACTCCAGAAACCCCCACATCCAGTTCACGATGGAATCCAGTAACGACACTATACACTTTTTGGACATCTCGATCTACGTGGAAACAGACCATTTACAGACAACTTTGTTCAGGAAGCCAACTGAGCGAAACTCATTATTACAATATCAGAGCCATCATCCACGGGGGCTCAAGGACAACCTCCCAGTCGGTCAATTCTTCCGCATCAGGAGGAATTGCTCCACACGGGCCGATTACTTCAAAGAGTCTGAAGTTTTGAGTGAACGCCTCATATCACGGGGGTACCCGACCAGGATGGTTAAACGAGCTAGAAAACGGGCGTGGTACAACCCCCGAGATTCCCTACTGAACCCAGAGAACTCATCACGTGCCTCCACCGACCGTGTCATTTGTGTCACTACCTTTTCTGCACGCAGCAACGACATAAAGAGGATTATTAACCACAACTGGCCTCTGGTTGCTGACGTTATAAACCAAACAGAGTTGCCTCTCCACTCTTTTAAAAGGGCCAAAAATATTAGGGACATGGTGGTCCATTCGTACCTGGAACCAATGCGTCAACCGACTCTAACATCACTTTGGAATTTGCCCCCTGTAATTGGTCATTACAGATGTGGTACGTGCACTGCATGTGACACGACGATTCAGACAAAAACATTTGTCCACAAGGGACACACATTTCATTTGAAACACTACTCCAATTGCAACTCTACTGGAGTTATTTACATCATTCAGTGCCCATGTAGACAACTATACGTAGGGCAAACGCAACAAAAAATTAAGTCAAGGATCTCTTCTCACTGTAGTAGGCTAAGATGTAAAGTGGCAGGTGCACCGCTGGTAGACCACTGGCTAACCGCGGGTCATTTGGTCACAGACTTGCGATGGTTCGTTATTGAAAAGATCACCCTTGGAAGAAGAGGAGGAAACCTCTTAACAATCCTGAACACACGCGAGTCTAAATGGATGTCACTTCTGGACTCCATAAAACATGGGTTGAATGAACAGGACAGTAGTCTTGCACAACTGGCGGCACTGGGTTAGAATTGTAGCCCCCGTATATTACTACATGTCTCTCATTGGTCCACCACCCCTGTGTACACTCGTAGCCTGGTAGAAGTGCACACACTTAGGGGGCTGATGATCAATATAATCTAGAGGCCCTCGTTTATTGTTCAGTTGGGTAACAACCCCCTGTGTTAAACAACGATTTTTGATGCATCCAATTTTCCATCTACTGTTATTTGACGTATATCAATGTGTCATAACCAATTTTTCGAGTTGAGGTGTACACAATTGGTTTACATCCTCCTGTGTGAGAGATGCACCATTCATCTGTGGTTTTATAATCTGTGTAATACAACTAACAGTGTTTTCCATCTGATTTGCATTTTTGCAGTTTCACGAATTGGTTACATCCCCCTGTGTGGGAGATGCACCGATGACTGTTTTCAAATCTGTTCTTCATGATCTGTTTTGTAAAGAAATAATGGTTTACCTCCATATTCGAGTTCAATAATGTGGTCACATCCTCCTGTGCGAGAGATGCACCATTGACTGTGAGTTTTTTAATTTTGCTTCACTGCAATTTGTGTCTAATGTAACCCTGTCCCATTGTGGCTCTTACATCGCACCCGGACGCCCCTCGCGCCCCCTGAGAGTATCTCTTCTATTTCCTTGCAAACAACATAGGACTTGGCCCCTCCCACTCACTCTGCATTGCAGCCGCTGCGGAGTTCACGAACAGACTGACAAAGACGGCTCCGTCTGTCGCCTCTTGTGAGTACCACGTAGATAGGGTGGGCTGTGCTAGTGGGGTCTAGGTCTCTAGGTAATCCTCGGATTTATTTATCCTAGACCTTATGGACAAACGAGCTTTGAATCACACACCTCGCATCTGATCCTTTTCGATTTCCTCGCTCCATGCCATTGACGTGATGGAGTCTGCCTGATATTTCGCATAGACAGCGTGGCCAGCCTCAATTTCTTTGTGAGTAATTGCCACTTTCTCTGCAACTAGTTGCCATCTGTAGGCGAATTCTTGTGTAATTTCTTTTGGCTTAATACGGATTGTTTGGATCTGTATATTGAGCTCGTTTCTTTGCTAACCACAGGTTTTGGCCCTAACGAACGTGAGAATTCTGTTTCTCCAAGCTAGATGCTGCGGTTTCTTCACCGCGCGCGATTGATGTGACAGAGTTCCTTTTTAAGATTTCCATACAGACGCCTCTGTCCGTCTACATTACCCTGTGAGTAACTGTTACCGCCCAGTTAATCCCTGAAGCCAAATTGCATGTGCGACCAACCAAGTATTTAATTTATTGATTTCAGCTCCTTGTAAGGGGGACCCAAGCGGCAATTTCTTCAATCACCCATTGACCCGTGACGTTTCTTCTGACCAGAGAGGTACAACTCTACCTTATTGTGACTACTCCTGTATTGGGATATTTTGGTAATAAGGCTGGAGCACCCTCCCGGGGTTCTGCCTTGCTTTCCAAGAGATGGTTTTTAATATCCTCTTATAGATATCCTTGGGACATAATAGCTTGCTGACACGTTTTTTGAAATGTGGTTTCTAACTGATTATTTATCTCCTCTTTAGCGTAGTTCTCCGCCACAAGCGACAGACCACGACTCTCTAGCGTGGCGTCCTATCCATGTACAGAGCCCTTTCTTGGCCGTACCCCATGGTAATTTACCTTGAACTATCCCACTGCTTGTTATAGTTATTAGGATGAATCGCCGTCCTTACTATGTACTAAAGTTAAATATTCTTTTTCACAGAACCGCCCCCCTCCCCTGCTTTCCCAGTGTGACGTCCTGATGAAGACCCCGTGAAAGGACTTTAATCAGCCTGTTGTTAGGGGTCGAAACGTCGACTTTTCCCTGCTTGTATTCCGGCACATCCCCGATCAAATCTAGCAATCAGAAGTGCCTTGCGAATATGATTTATTGTAATGTTGTAAATATAGCCTGATCATTTGGCCATGATATATTTTTAATTATCTTTATACTGTCACGAAACTTGTAATACTTTTGTTACCTGTGTATACTGTGTTAATCTTCTAATTTCTTATCACTCCTTTTGAGCACTCTCTCCTTTCCCTCTTCCCCCTCGGGGCTTTTTGCAAAAAACAAATTGATGTATTATTATTGACAATCACGCATTGTTTGGTAATAAATCATTATTACCACTCTAGAATTTTTTGAATTTTTTCGTTTATTTGCTCTTAGTAAATTGTGTATGCTTTTGACAATACACCATCCTTACGGGGACCCTCTTATATATGTACCACATAGCGCCCAGGTCCCCGTGACTATATGGGTTTAACCCCCTTTTCTGTAACTCTTGTCGACTGAAGGCTCGTCGACCACTGGGAGTTTTCGTCGATGGAAACTTTCTTTGACGGTGGCCTCGTCGACGGAGCAGCCTCGTCGACGGTAGGCTCATCGACGGTGGGCTCCGTAGACGGTGGGCTCCGTAGACGGTGGGCTCCGTAGACGGTGGGCCCCGTAGACGGTGGGCCCCGTAGACGGTGAGCCCCGTAGATGGTGAGCCCCGTAGACGGTGAGCCCCGTAGACGGTGAGCCCCGTAGACGGTGAGCCCCGTAGGCGGTGAGCCCCGTAGGCGGTGAGCCCCGTAGACAGTGAGCTCCGTAGACAGTGAGCTCCGTAGACAGTGAGCTCCGTAGACGGAAAGCTTCGTTAACATTGAGCTTCGACGCCAGTTGACTTCGTTGACGGATGACCCTGTCAACTGTTGCATTCATCGGTGGTTGAGCCCATTGACAGTTGGTTTCACACCCTGTTGACTTTTATGCACAGTGCTTTTGTAGACGATTTATTTCGTCGACGGCAGCTTTCCGCTACAACCACGTGGGGGCGTGAAGGCTTTTTACTTCCGCCATTATTCTTCTTGGACAGCACATAGCCGTATGAGCATGTTTTTTCTTCAGATCAGAATTATATATTTCTGACAACAAGGCTGCCACTCCCTGTACCAGGGCGGGAATACGTCTTCTCTTGCAACTAGAGTTCTATTGCATTCACCTTCGGTGTATATTGGAGGTTTTTCCCCCTCCTTATGAAGAGAGCGGCAAATCGTTTTCCCCTTTCCCCTCGTCCTGGGGAAACCACAGAAACAAGTTCGTTCAGTCCCTATCATAGACTTTATTTAGAAAGAAGGTGTTAAACTAATGCGGAGGCCAAACTCGGTGCCGGCGTTTTTTCCACTCCTCGACAAGAAATGTGAAGCTCCCCACTATTCACCTGTTTTTCTAGTCTCTCAGCCTACCCTGACTCAGTCATGACAGCGATTATCTTGCAAGCCAGTTGGGCAGGTATGCTGCCAGATGTGCTCTTGACATGTTGGCGCTAGTAGAACTTATTCCAGAATCCTCCAAGCCTCACGCTTTGAAGATCTTGCAGGAGGAGGAAAGAGAGAAAGAAGCGCATCAGAAATAATACACTGTGCAGCGGACATTGCGTGTACAGGTTTTTGACAGCTCGCAATAGGAGCAGTCTGGCAAAGACATTTTTGCTTCAATGCTACGTCTTTCGCAAGGAGGTTCAGACTTCCATACTTATCTTGCCTTTTGATTGAGGATCCCTTCTGGCCAGCATGTTGATGAGGCACTGCAGACCATCTTAAAGAACACAGATACTGCCCGCACCCTCTGGATATAGAATTGCAGCCTTTTCGTGGTGCCGAGGACGTAGATCCACGTCCTTTTTTCAAGGGAGTACCATCCAGTATTGGCTCCTACAATCAGAAGCAACTGCGTTACTCAAATCAAACGCAGTCACATGGGCAAAGTACCAACAGGTCCTACATAGAAAATCATCGTACAGCCGAGGCAACTCTTCTAAGAAACAATGGACTACCTTGAACCCACCTTTATTCCCTCCAAAAACGACGGAGGTCTTATATCTCCCTTTTATTCCAATTGGTCAAAGGTGACAGAGGACCGTTGAGGTTTTTACACGTCATGCCCAAGGGCACACTAGAATTTGTCAAATTTCCCTCTTTCTACACCTCCAAAGGGACCACCTTCTCATCTACGGGAGTCGTTTGCACAAGTGTCTATATGGATACAAACAGGGACCGTCGGAGTGGTTCCGAATATCCAACAACGTTAGGGTTTTCTCTCAGTTCCTCATCAACAAGCAAATCCGGAAAGTAGAACATGATTTTAGATCTTTGCGCAAACTTTACAAATGTTGTACCTCAAGAGAGTCCTAAAGTTCTTATGCCAGAACGACTTTATAACTACTGTCAACCTCCAGGATGTCTATTTTCATGTGCCAATCCTTCCTAAGGACAGGAAGTGGCTACGCTTTACAATAGGTACAAAACATTTTCAATTAAAGTCCTACCTTTTGGACTTAGGTCCGCTTCACGTGTCTTTACGTAGATCCTGGCACCGGTGGCAGCCTATCTACGTCTGCAAGGCATACAAATTATCATTACTGAGACAACTGTATAATAAGGGCTCGCTCTTATTTACAGGCAGTCCAGCACACCCAGACTTGTCAGTCACTGTTTTTAAACCTGGTTTTCAATAAATCATGACAAGTCCCAACTAGTAGCTCCGATCTGAAAGTTTCTCGGAGCATCAATCAATACAAACCTAGCAAAGGTGTTTGTCTCACACGAACGATGGGCCTGCAGCTCCCACTTGGTGGTTTCTTCTACGTACGAAAAAATCTGTTTCAGTAGATCCTCAGTCATTCCTGGCCCCAGCCTCCACCTGCATCCCGTTGGTTCCCAACTACAGATTGCACATGAGATAATTGCTAGAGGAGCTAGACAAGCAGTGTTTGCAGGTTTCCAGTTCAATCGAAGATCTCATTCAAATCACTCCTCGGATGCAAGAGGCCGTTGTGTTTGGTGGGTCCAAGAAAGAAATTTGTAGACGGGGTGTGCGTTTCCTTCAAGAAGCGCCAAATTACACAATCACCACAGACGCATCCCTCGAGGGTTGGGGAGCATATCTTCAAGGGCTGAAGGTCCGTGAGAGATGAAACCCTCAATAAAAGGCTTGGCACATCAATCTGCTAGAGCTAGGTGCCATCTTCTTAGCCCTCAAATCCTCTTGTGCAATCATTCAAGAGGCCACAGTATTGGTTCGCACAGAGAATACTTCAAATATGCATTACTTATACAAACAGGGAAGAACAAGGTTGGTTCTTCTATCTCAGGAAGCCCAGGAGATATGGGCTTGGGCGATACGACACAGGATCAATCTCTTGGATGTTCATGTGCCGTGAGTTGCAAATGTGCTGGCGGACACCCTTTGGCAGGTCCACGGTGCCCAACCAGGAATAGGAACTGCATCAGCCAACAGCGGATCGAATCTTCCAGCAATGGGGTCATCCCGATCTGGACCTGTTTGCGACAGAAAAGAACAGCAAATGCCTGTTTTCTTTGCAAGCTGGCATCCCCACGGGGACTCGCAGGGGAAGGCATTTTCGATAAATTGGTCTCAAATATATGCTTACGCTTTCCTCCGATACCGTTGGTTCAGAGAGTTCTCCGGAATGTGAAGAAAGAGCCGTGTCGCTTGATTCTCTTCGCCCCCATGTGGCCTCGCCAATACTGATTCACCAAACTTCTTCTCCTCTCAGAGTACGATCCAATACAGTTTCGACCAATACCGAATCTCCTCTCCTTTCAGAATGGTCAAATTTGCCATCCGGATCCGGCTTCTCTAAAATTAGCAGCTTGGAGTCTGAGCGCCTTGAATTAACTCATCGGGCTATCTCGGCGGATTGTAAGGAGGTACTGGCTTCCGTGAGAGCACCTACTAAAATAAAGACGTACAGACTGTAATCGAAAAGAATCTGCATTTGGTGTTAATCTGCTTGGGTTCACCCATTTCATGCAACCTCCGGACCAGATATATATATTACCTTTTTTCTTGCACTTGGCAAGATCAGGCTTATCTCATGCAACGTTGAAGGTCTTTTTGGCAGCCATTTCAAGGTAAAGTCAGGATGGGTCCATCTCTCTTTATTCTTCAGTTCTTTAAGGGACTATTCAGAATGTTTCCTCCTGTACGTCGTCCGCCTCCATCATAGCATTTTCAATGTAATATTAGCGCAGCTCATGCGCCACCCATTTGAGCCAATTTTAGGGTGTATTTCAAATTCTGAGCATAGAGCGTTTCTCTTTTGCTAGCATTAACTTCATCTAGAAGAGTCAGTGATGTTCAGGCTTTCAACATCAATTCACCTTTCTTACAATTCACGTCCGATTCTGTGGTGCTACCTACAAACCCAAGGTTTATGCCTAAGGTGCCTTCGGATTTTCACCTGAATGAACCAGTCATCTTTAAGACGTTTTTCCTAATCCGCAATCCACTGCGGAGAGGGCATTTCATACCCTTGACATCAGAAGATGTTTAAAATTCTATTTGTTAAGGACCTCTGTCATTCTCATATCCGATCAACTGTTTATTGCATATGGAAAGATACGGCAAGGACCAGCAGTGTCTAAACAAACCACGGTTAGACGGATTTCTGCAGCTGCTGACTTTTGCCATCTTCATAGCTTATGGACGTTTCCACAACGGGCGTCCAGTTCCCGAACCTACAATTGCTCGTTGGGTTTCCTCGGCCATCGTTTTCTGCCATCAACAGGCAGGCACGCCTCTACAGTCTTCAGTGAGGGCCCATTTTACCAGGGCGATGTCGTCTTCAACTGCCCTCTTTGCCGGTGTGCCGCTGCATCAGATCTGCACAGCAGCCACATGGTCAAGCAGGCACACGTTTACGAAACACTACTGCCTGGGTGCCATCAACGAAGCAGACACTGCAGTGGGACAGGCTGTGCTTCGCGCTCTTTTTCAATAAGGTGAGCCTCTGTCTTCCCTCCTCCATTATGGGAAGTTTTCTTCGGATATTACTGCTTTCTATTCCATATTCAAGCATGTGAATTGTTACTTACCTGTAAACAGGTGGTTCCCCAGTATTGGTGTCTTTCATAGATTCACATGCGACCCACCCTTCCTCCCCTCAGAGGCTCTCTTCTCCTCATAGACTCTGTGGTCACTCTTGTGCTACGAAAATCTGTGGTGCTGAGCTCTGAGAAGAAGGTTCTGGAGGGCTGCTGGCGCCTGATTGGCTACAGTTTGGACCAACATAATGACAGGAATAGGCTACAAGTGCCACAGGGCTCTTGTTTGAGCCCCACATTATTCAACATCTATGTGGCCCCCCTGGCGAATATCCTGAGAGCCTTTGGTTTTTGCCCAGTGTCATATGCTGACGATACCCAGCTGCTCTTTCCCTTTGACCACCTAACTCCAGAGGTATTACATTCTTTCTCTGAGGGGATGAGAGCAGTTTCCCAATGGATGTCTTTGAACATGTTGCAGTGCAATGTTTCAAAGACAGAGGTTATGCTCTTCGGTGAGGCTAAGATCTGCTGGGCTCCTGACTGGTGGCCTTTAGACCTAGGCCCAGTCCCTGAGCCTAAGCAGATAGTCAAGAACCTAGGGGTCCGTCTGGAACAAGAACTCAGCCTGAAGCAGCATGTTACCAACCTTGTTGGGTCCTGTTTTCGAACTATAGGACTGCTGCGCAGAGTTTTTCCATTGCTTCCAGACACCATTAGAAAGACCCTGGTCCAGGCGCTGGTTATCAGTCGTCTCGACTACTGTAATGGCCTCTTGTTGTCAGCTAATGAGGAGGATCTGGACAGGTTACAGGTCGTGCAGAACACTGCAGCTAGGCTGGTTGTAAATGCTCCTCCCAGAACACCATCAAAACCACTTCTTGCCAGGCTTCATTGGCTCTCCATTCGTCAGAGAGTCATCTTTAAGATCTGTTGTACGGTACATAAAGGACTTCATGGTTTGGGTCCCCCTTATCTGGCAGACAAGTTTGTGCCGTATGTCCCTTCCCGTGCTCTACGGTCCAGTGATCAATTGCTTCTTACGATTCCTAGGATCAAGCGGGCAAGGCAAGGGGGTAAGGCTCTGTCGGTAAGGGGACCGAAGATTTGGAATGGCCTCCCCCTCCAGCTTAGGCAGCTTGAAAATCATCTGGCCTTCAGGAAAAAGCTGAAGACGTTCTTGTTCCAGGTCTAACCATACAGTTTCAGAATTGGATTGCAGTTATGTAACTCGATCTCCTGCAGGTTCGGCAGTCATACAGCGCGGAGATACTCCCCTGGGAGTCTATTCTAGCGCTCTACAAACACGCAAAATAAAAATAAATAAATAAATAAGTGTTTTTTCTCTGTTCATGTATTCCTATGAGGAATAATGTCTAGGCATTTTCTGCCTGTTTTCTAATATGTATTTCATCTAGTATGTGTTACATATGCATATTATTAGTATGTTATTGCTATTTTATTTACCGTGGGCCTCCCACTCCTCCGACGGGGAATAATCAAGCATGTGAATCTATGAAAGACACCAATACTGGAGAACCACCTGTTTACAGGTAAGTAACAATTGTTCTTGCGGGGGGCCTTACCTGCAGCAGGCGGCTGCTTTCTCTCCGCCCCGTCCCCGGGGGAGTGGGCCGCAGCTTCCAGGTCGTGGGTACCCCAGGGTCGTTCCCAACCGGTCTTGCTGAGGGACTGCAGGTCGTTGGTGTCGGGCAGCACTCGAGGCGCATTCCTGCACAGAGGTGAGGAAGAGCATCTTGCTGGCCGCCGCTGCCCCCTCGGAGTCCTGGAAGTCTGCTTGGGCGTAACAGAAAGGTGAGAGTTAAGAGAGCCGAGTTTGAGTTCTTTTAATAGGCACTCTAATGGCGGAAAGCTGGTGTCGCCGTCCCTCTGCCACCTCCAGACCCATGAGGCACCCATGCATTCGGCATCCCAAAGAAAAAAAAAAAAACACACTTTTCTATCCTGTCTGCATTACTGAGGTATTAAATGCAGACGTGGAAAAGCTGACAGAAGTCCTTATCTTTGGCCCAATGGAAAAATGCCACTTGTTGACAGTCGGACTCCAACTCCTAGAAACAGACAAATACAACACACAGTAATGAGCAGTTAAAAGTAGAAAGTACACCTGACGTCCAAAGCTTTGAAGTAATTTATACCAATGGTAAATACATTTACGGCCCTGTAACAAAAATGGCCCCCAGGGGCCCAAAACCGGCCCCCACCCATGCGGCGCACAGGGGGTTTTCCCGGTGCCCGCTATGGGCAGTCCAGCCCTGATTTTGACTCTAATAAATTCTCATTCGATACTAGAGTGTTGTAGTGTAGTTCCGATAGTACCCTTTCATGCAGGACTTACGCTGTTTACGGATAACATATACCTGTGGGCTTGGTGGCAAACTTAGTCGGTACACCCCCACCGAACATGTCAGCCTATGTTTTCGCATTAGCTAGCTCGCAGCGCTACTAGAATCTCCTGTTATCAGAGAGATTAGTTTGTGCAACTTCAGAACATAATAACCTCAGACTTGTGGAAACAATATACTACTTTTCACCCAGTCACTCGTGCTTGCTTGTTTTGCTCTCAGAGATATAGACAGAAGAAAACGTCGAGCGTGTTTACAATAAGAATTTATTGTACCGTTGTTCTTCTCATGTAAAATAAGTGCGCTGCTACAACTGTAATACAGTTGCAGAGATATAGAACCAGCAGTACAGTGAATAGAAAGAAATAGTATTGTTCTACCATTTTGCAATAGTCATAAGCACATACATGAATATGAAATGCATTTATAAAATAAAGTGCTTACTTCTAAGATACCTGTCTAGATGTACCTAAGTGTACCTAGCATGTGAGTAAGTGCGAAAGAGCCTAAGAGCCTAAGTCCAAGAGACAAGAACCCCACTAGGATTTAGTTGAACCCCATACCTTAATAGTGACAGTGTGGGACTTCGTCCTGGACTTGAGCTGGACAACCCGCAAGGGATCGTCAGACCACTGTTAGCTGGAGCGATGGCATGCCGGAGCTGCAGCGTCTCTGGTCAGTGTGTCGACCTTGAAGTCTCAGTTCCCTCCTGCCTACTGATAGCAAGAGGTTCTGTATTTATACAGTCTATGTGCGTATGTTCCCCATTGAGGATGACATTGGGGATTAAACCTTGTGCGTCAATGGGAGAGGTGAAGTGGACCTCCTGTAGAGTGTACTCCTAAATTATTCATATGTGCTAAGGATGATGTCTTAGCAATGTCGATTGGGAAAAACTCACCATCGGCATGGAACAAGGTGAAAGGTTTAGTGCATAAAATGCTAAGGTCCTTATAAGGCATTATGTCCATACAAGGCAGTCTGTCCTTATTTGGAGTTATGTCCTTATAAGGCTCGTTCATATGAAATGATGGGGAGATGATGTCGGGAAAGTATACGATGTTCCATGGACCTATATCAGGGTACCAATATGAAATATAACAGTGAGGTAGTTTTTGATATTAGCAAAGCCTTATGTTTTCTGATATCCATATTTTGTCCTTGGTTTCCATTGCAAGCATTATCTCTATATTGTGCCTTTTGGTGAGTTAGCATCCTGGAGATAGGCAAACTCATTAGTTCATATCTTAGATATGTCACATGTTCTTTGTCAGAGAAGGACAGGTTGATACCCTAATAATAATTTTTTTTTAAGGAGGCCCCCTCTTGGTAGTTATCTGGGACCATGGGGAATATAAGCGCAAATTATGGGATGTCCCGCTTTTACAGGCCAAAAGACCTGTTGTCCAATGGACGTGTTCTGTATACCTCTGAGTACTATGGGATCTAGTAGTGGTTTAGCAACAACACGCAACAAGTATCTGATGTGCACCTAATACACAGACAATAAATGAATACTACAGATATAGGGTGACAGTAATGTAAACTAATACAAATAATTTTTGGTAAAAAAATATATACGCGTTTATTCTTATTTCATACAAATTGAGACATATCGTAACGTTAAAAACAGCAATAAAAACAAACATATATGTAATCAATCAACATAGTATTGTACAAATTCATTCAAATAAAAATCCGATACATAACAACAAGAATCACAGGTTAAGTCGACGCGGCGTTTCGGTTTTCCTTATAAGACACCTTCTTCAGGACCGATTCTAAAAGATTTTAAAAACATGAGATTACCCACTGTTAGCTGTTTCTACATAATCTATATAATCTATATAATTTTCTGAAGAGTCCCTGTAACCAACTATGCATCACAATGAGTATAGAATGACATTTGGAATTGTATACCTCTGAGGGGTAGTAGTATGGAACTATAGCAACAACTACTGATGCCTCATAGCCTCTAGATGCATATGACTGGTATAAGTATAGAACCACAATTCATTGTCTTACGAAAGTCTATCTTAGACCAACACCACATAACGTTTCTCCTGTATAAAATGTATAAATGAGGGAATATAGGGTGACACAAAGCTAGGTGCTAATGAAGAGTGAGTAACTTGTAACATGTGTAATATGTAGAAACAGCTAACAGTGGGTAATCTCATGTTTTTAAAATCTTTTAGAATTGGTCCTGAAGAAGGTGTCTTATAAGGAAAACCGAAACGCCGCGTCGACTTAACCTGTGATTCTTGTTGTTGTGTATCGGATTTTTATTTGAATGAATTTGTACAATACTATGTTGATTGATTACATATATGTTTGTTTTTATTGCTGTTTTTAACGTTACGATATGTCTCAATTTGTATGAAATAAGAATAAACTCGTATATATTTTTTTACCTAAAATTATTTGTATTAGTTTACATTACTGTCACCCTATATCTGTAGTATTCATTTATTGTCTGTGTATTAGGTGCACATCAGATACTTGTTGCGTGTTGTTGCTAAATCACTACTGGATCCCATAGTACTCAGAGGTATACAGAACACGTCCATTGGACAACAGGTCTTTTGGCCTGTAAAAGTGATACCCTAATAACACACACTTCCTTGCCTGCAGATTATTTTTGTTAATTGATATCTTCCAACATTGCCTTAAATTAAGTTGTTTCACAGTGTGCCCATTAGGTATTTATAATCTGTCACCTGGGACGTCTTCAGTAGTTTGTTTTTTGCCCCCCACGATTTCATGCCTTCAGTGGTTTCCCACAGTTACTTTGGTGGTATCCATTTTCTTTGGTGTGCTGCGTGTGGCTGTGTGTAGTATGAGAACTGTGCAAACGTACTGCATGTGGTTTGTGCTGATGTAACCAATCAGTGTTTCATATTTAAACAGTTGTGTTTCACATTTTTCCTTGGAAGAATAGGTCATTAGGATATTTGAAAGCCTAGCATGTAAGCCATAATGTCCAATTCAGAAGTACAGCACTAGAGGAAACCACATTTATATGATGTTGTTATAACACTCCACCTTATCAATGAGTACTAGACGTTACTGCTGCATTATGCCACCCCTCTTTATCGGTTTGCCGCCAGGTTTTCCCAATAGCCATGTAAATGCAGAGAAGTATAGCCTATTACCCCTTTCATTCCAAGCTCGGCGCATTCATGAGCAGTGAGATTTTGATGTAAGGTCAAACCCCAGACCCCATGCAAGTTTTGTTGTCCTTTCTTGCACCACTTATACAGAAGCTCCTCTTTCTCTGACAAAGAAAATGCTTTGACTATTCTCCTGTCTCTTGAACATTTTGAGATTATTGTTATAAGGGACTTCTTCCAACTGAACAGGTTTACACTAGTGGGCACCCAATCAGTGTCTAATTATGTTCAAATTAGTTTTTTAATCTAAGACAACAGAAGGGCAAGGACCAAACAGGATGCATCTTGGCTTGGCTTTTTGAGGGGCTCGCTGCCAGGGTTCTCTGGGGCGCCTTCTTTCACATGCCAGGATCAGAGCATGAGGTAGTGAGCCCCTATATTCCCCCCCCCAGACCTTGACCCTTAATAATTGTGGACTGCAGCTGGGACTGTGGAAGGCAGGAGACACCCCTCCCCCAAGGGCCTAAAGATACCAGGCCAGCTGCACAACATGTGTAAAGGGGCTGGGAGGGATGCCCACAACGCCTGCCGGTGGCAGCATGCTTAGAGGCTTGCGACTGACAACTGGGATCAGGAGGTGAGGGGTCAGTAAAGAGCTGCTGGTATTGGTTCTGGTTTCTCTGGCTGGCATGAAATAATCAGGACAGCACCCACCGGTACAGTCTGAAGCCCAGAGAGTGGCTTCCAGTGCGGTGGGCTTGGAACTGAGGCACTGTACTGTCCCTTTGGGGGCACAGGGACATTGGGACAGGCTGGACACACTGTCACAGTGTGCACGCCCTCCCTCTTGGTGGTGACCAGGCCTCCCTCGCTGTTGGCCCCTATTTCCTGCATGTAAGGATCCCGGGACTTCAGCAGATTGAGAGACCTAAGTGACATCTAAATACAGCTGGTTGTCACAGTTGGGGCAGGATTTGGCTGCCATTCTGAGTGTAGGACTGGGGACAAAAAGCTTTGCAGCAAGCTGCCTGGTGTCTGTAACTGAACATGAGTAACCGTTAGAGAGATTGGGGGAAAATCAGCCCTGGGCCCTTTCTTTTCACCTTCTTTAACCACCGACCATTCCAGCGGCTGCCATAAAAATCCTGATGCAGTATCACAGGATGGAAAAGTTTGATGGAGCAGGACTCTACTCCCTCAAGAAAATAAAAGTATGCTATTGGCGCTGGACACATTGGTGGCCCAGATCCCAGCCACTATGGGTGACATCTAACATCTCATTAAGGAATTCAAAATGGGAATGTCCACCCTAAAGCATGAGTTAGCAAAGTCAATATTTGCCTTGGAGCGTAACTTACAGAGGGCAGAGTTTCACAGCAGAGCATGCTAATGAGTAGGACATCATTTCAGAGAGTTGGGACTTTGGAGGCCCAGCTTGACCTGATCCTCGAGAAACTTGAAGATGGAGCAAATCGATCTCAAACCAATAATATCAGTATCGGGGGGTCAATCTGGACAGTTAGGCAAAAAAATACCTACTTTCTAAAAGTGGTATTTTCAAACACAAAATATTTAAAAACAACTTTACTAAAAGATGTATTTTATTACTCTGAGTTCAGGCATACTAAATTCGAATTTCTACCATGTTCCCTGAGTCAGTTAGGATTATAAGAATGTAATAATCTAACTGCCCATTCTAGTCTATGGAGGACAGGTAGTCTTGCAAAAGTGAAAAACGAAAATGGCTGTAGTTCACTATTAGGACATGCTACACACACCAAAGTATGTCCTACTTTATACTTACAATACACCCTGCCCTTGGGCCTACCATAGGGGTGTCTAATATGAAGCAAAGGGAAGTTTTAGGGCCTGGCAAGTGGGTGCACTTGCCAAGTCGACATGGCAGTACTAGACTGAACAAAGGCCTTGCAATGATAGACCTGAGACACACTTTACAAGCTGCTTCTGTGGGTGGCATAACCAGTGCTGCAAGCCCACCAGCAGCATTTGATTTGCAAGCCCTGTGCACACATGGTGCACTGTACTAGGGGCTGACAGGTAAATCAAATAACCCAATCATGGAATCACTAATTAGTACATAAGTTTAAAATAGGGTGCAGTTGTTATTGTTATTGTTATTGTTATAGTCCGCTTATATAGCGCCAAATCACCTGCAGGTCCCAGGGCGCTTTTGAACTGTCAGACACAAGTTGCACTGTGGCACTGAATAGCAGTGGCACAGTGCCCAAAGCATATAACCAGCAAAAACATATCAAAACAGAGGAGGCAATCCGTCAAAATGGAAGGGAGACTCACGCCAATGATGCCAGGTCTAACAAGGGTGCTGGCCGCACCTCCCCGCCCCACGCCGGTCTCATGCAGAGCACCCGGACAGGAGTAGGCCTCCAGCTCAAGGGGCAGCGAGCGAAGAGCGATTTCATGGCTGCGGGCAGGGAGGTCGGAGGGGCCAATCACTCACATCCCAAGAGGGCAAGATCAGTCAGTGGGAGCGATCCACCACGGTTCGCTGGGGCATGCAGGGATCACACACGCGGCGGTGGATACAGTGCCTCCGTAGTGGCCTCCGGTTGGGCAACACGCTGTGCCCAGCCCCGGCAGACCAAGCAGATTGGGGAGCCAGGACTCACCAGCAGTCAGGAGATGCAAGGCAGCGAGCCCCACTTCGAGACACCTAGGAACAATCCGGCGCAGCGCCTGTAGCGCGCCGCTCGTTCTCCGTGCTTCCCACCAGGCCGCAGGGGAAGCTGAAAAATAGGGGACTGCTGGAGTTGCCGGATTGACGTGCCGCTTCCGTTCCCCGTGCGATCAGCTGTAGAAGCGCCGAGTAGATCAGGCTGAATATGAGGATCTTTCAGGATAGGTGATTGGGCCTGCGGAGCTGCACTAGCAAGCGGCCACCTTGGAGCCAGGCAAGCTCTGCTCCCCCCCACTACCCTCCACAACCCGCACAGCAGGCAGAATTATTGGGATTAAAGGTAGTATACGGAGCAGAGAGTTCATCATCGATGCTGGGAAACAACCACTTGCCACGGTATGGGATGCCTGAGGGGTGAACTGATCTTGCAGGTGGTTACATTTCAGAGGCTGGCAAAAATGAGAGAGCTTGAGCCCTCGAATAACAGCATAAGATTGATTGATTTCGTCACAATTTTCAGTCACTGTGTAAGGCCTGGAGGGAAGCTAGAATAACTTTTGATTGGTGACAATTCTCAAGGATGGGAGTGGTGAAACCCACCTAGAGCATATCATTGTGCTTCCAGAATTCAGAAGGGATCCTTAAACTATCTAGGCAAATGGCTGCTGGCAGGGTCAGTGATTTCTATAAATGCAGTCTGCCTTCTTTACTAGATACCCTTTTTAAGATCTACAATGCTGAGGCAGGCATGACCTGCCCTGGATGAGTAGAATCAATGACATCAAGATGAACTTGAACCCCTCTGCTATATGTTATACAATCACGCCCTGTGGTTATTCCCTGAATTTGAAAGTGTTATATTCTTGTCCATATAAGAAGGGTCAATCTCCTGCAATTGTGAAGGCCACCCTGCTCAAAAGTTAGGTGGAAGGAGGTTTTGCTTTACCTGTCGCTTCCAGTTATGAAAGGAGAACTCTGATTTATCCGGCCATCCAATGGATTCAACCAGAGATTGAAGAGGCGCTTCCCCTATCTCAGTGAAATACCTGCTCTGGCTTTCTTCCCATCATAGACGACACAAAGATGCACTCCAGTATGCTACACACATTACTGGAGTCCTGGCTTGTATGGAGAGGTTTACGCCATTAACACCCTGCCCACCCTCCCTGGCCCCCTCACATAAAATCCAGACTTTCTTTGGGCATGACCCACTCATCCTAGGTCATGAGGAGTTGAACCCAAGCAGATTAAGAGGTTTCTTTGACAACTAAACTCTAAGCACCAGGGAGAACTGTGAAGCCATATATCAAATACTGAGAAGAGATCCATTTAAATTATTACCGGCCTTGCACTGAGTACAGGGGAACGACAAACCCAAACCCAGGGTGCACCTGAGCTGGCTTTTCCACATTTCGGTATAAAGTATATTTGATCAGACCTCGAATCAGAAGGGAATTTCTCATCTACTCCAAACTTTAGACACAGGATCAGATCCAGTGTGTCAAAACAATATGATAAAATGGAAGGAGGAATTAGCAAGGGACATAACTTTAGAGTGGGAGGCTATATGGCAAAGGGCGGTGATGGCTTCCATTTGCACCTAGTACAGGGACAGTGCCTTTGAGTTGCTCACCGGATGGCAACTGTCTCCGGTAGGCTCAACGCTATGTTCAGAGCAACCGATATGTGCTGGAGGGAATGCTGGCTGAGGCTCTCAATGGCTCATGTTAGGAGGCCCTGCCTTAGACCCAATCATATTTGGTAACCTTGTTGAATCTCATTAAAGATTTTACAGGAATTGCTCACTCATTCGATCTAGTAATGATCCTGTTAGGCCATTCGGGGGAAGGTACCGCATATCCTACACATTCTTCTATAGGGCAACTAATTTCAGTTTATCTTTGCAAGTAAATTTAATTAACCGTAGCCCATTGCTCTCCCTAGCGAGAGGCACTAGGGCTGCGAGCGCTTTTAACTGGATTCTACTGCTGGCATATTTAACTGGTGAAATTGTGTTTTTAAAGCTGCAAATATAGCGTTTTTTATGAATAGCACTTGGGGGTTCTAAATTCAAATTTTAACTGGGGAATTTTACAGGCACACTGACACCTCTCTCTCACGCTGAATTTTCTTCTCCCTGCCTCGCCCAGCCGTCTTTTGTGAATTGCTGGTGGCGGCGGCGGGCGCCATCTTAGGTAGGGCTGGGGGTGCGCTCTAGTCGCGCCGCCCTCCCACCCTCCTCACACCTTATAAAATGTGCATCCCGGCCAGACGGCGCAGCGGGCTGGCGCAGCGGGCGCGCCGGATGCGTGCCGAAGCCGCGCCTAAGCCAAGCCCGTCTGCGCCCGTCCGCGACCGGACACGGCCCAGGGCCCCAATCCCTGGCCCGGCTCGTAGACTCACCTGGAGCAGGAGCGAACTAGTAAGTTGTTCTTTAAATATGTGCACCCCTGGACTCCATAGCGTTAGAGCAGGGGAGAATGAAGGGTGTCGTCACTGCCAATTCCGATTCTGCATAGCGAAAGCAGATAACAAGATTAGTAACCTCTCACTGTCTTGTGGCCTCATCAATGTTAGATCGCTGAGCTGTCATAAACACGACGTATATGACCTTCTTATTGACAAACACCCTGACCTGTTGTTTATTACAGAAACTTGGCTGGATACCAACTCTGACCCCGACATTATACAGGCCTTACCAGATGACTATCAGATGGTGCGCCTGGATAGACCGATAGGCAGAGGAGGCGGAATTGCGATTGCCTTTAAACAACAATGGGCTTGCAAACTAGAACCTATTAGTTTGGCAAGTTGCGAGGCGGGCTTTTTTACCATTACAATTGACGGAAGCATGACTATAAAAGGCCTGCTAGTTTATCGCCAACCTGGACCCATGTCCAGATTTAAAGGCAACCTTCTAGAGTGCGTCACCGAAACAGCGATAAGAAGAGACAAGTTTCTGCTGCTGGGAGACTTAAACGCACATCTGGAAGACCCTCTAGACAAAGGAGCGATGGAGTTCCAGGAAGAACTTCACACCCTACAGTTAGAGCTCAAGGGGCAGCTTCCAACACATAACCGTGGGCATCTGTTAGATCCCATATTTGCCAATTGGGAGGATGTTTTGGTTGCTCCCCCAGTGCCCCTGCCCTGGACAGATCACTTTTTTGTCCCATTTGTTATTCACCTGCCTAAGCATAGAGTTAACGCTTCCGCCCCTCTTAACTACCCCCGTCGCAGGTGGGCAAGATACTCCGTGCCAGAGTTTAACAAGGCTCTCATCGCGGAAGGGCCCCCAGGAGGCAACAATATGGCAACGGCAAATAAATTGCTCAATGACCGCATCACCGCTGCTCTGGACCGCACAGCCCCTTTAGGCCGGCCAACAAAAGGTGTCCACAGACAAAGAACTGCTCCCTGGTTCAGCGGGGTGCTGCGCAGCGCCAAAAGGGACTGCAAACGAGCAGAGAGACAATGGAGAGTGGCATATGATGATCGGATGAAAGAGGCCTATCTCATTAAGAGACGCACCTATCATAATAAAATCCGAATAGAGAAAGCCACATACTATGCAGACAGAATCCAGGGGGCAGAGAATTCTGCCAGGGAACTGTTCAGCATATATAAGTCCTTAGCCACCCCTAAAACTTCCACTCAAGATGAGGATTACTCAGTAGCTGCATGCAACCGCATTGCTAACTACTTCGGAGACAAAGTGTCGAAAATTTACTCTGCTTTTCCTGAAAGCCCACCTGCAGCGGAAGAGCCTGTAGACCCAGTAGCAGAGGAAGATGATCAAAATCTGCTACTTAATTTTACCACCCCCTCTCCGGATGAGTTAGTCAGAATCTGCAGATCTGTTAAATCTGGCTCCCCCCGAGACCCAGCATCCCCAAAAAGGTTGAGCGACAGTCTGGAGACTCTTGAACCCTATATCAGGCACGTGCTAGATGTCTCCTTCCGATCCAGCTCTATACCTGAGGACTGGAAACAGGCTGTGGTGCTTCCCCTCCGCAAGAAGCCCAACATTAGCTCCGAGAAGTTGGACAACCTACGTCCCATCTCTCTGCTGCCTTATTTTTCTAAGGTAGCGGAGAAGGTGGTAAATAAACAGCTAATGAAATATGTGGAGGAAGGCAACCTTCTTCACCCTACCCAATTTGGGTTTCGGCCTCGTCACTCTACTGAGTCTGCCCTTCTTAGGGCTACCGAATCCCTCAGGCAGGGTGCAGATGAGGGACAAACCATGGCTCTAATCCTACTAGACCTCAGCGCTGCGTTCGACACTGTAGCACATTCCATCTTGCTACAGTGTCTGAACAAAGGCGGGGTGAGAGGGGCAGCGTTGAAATGGATTTATTCATTTCTTACTGGCCGAGGCTTCCAAGTAAGGCAGGGTGACCACTACTCTGAGCGAATTTCTTTGGACCAGGGGGTGCCGCAGGGCTCGTCCCTGAGTCCAACACTTTTCAACCTTTACGTCGCTCCGATTGCCACCTTAGTAGAGAGTCACGGCCTCCGTATGGTGTCGTATGCCGACGACACACAGTTGGTTATCTCCCTGTCGCGCGCATCCGGTCTTTCGGCGGACATCTTCAGAGCCTGCATGCAAGATCTAGCTGCCTGGATGTCCGCCAACTGCCTCAAGCTCAACGGAGGCAAGACCGAGGTGCTGGTCGTGTGGGGCTGCCAATCAGCATGGACGTCGGCATGGTGGCCATCCTGTCTAGGTCCAACACCTATCCCATGCCAGAAAGCAAAGAACTTGGGCATCTGGTTTGATACTGACCTTAACTTTGGCCCTCAGATCAATCAGGTGGTCGGATCATGCTTTGTGACCCTCAAAAGTCTCAGGAAGACTTTCAAGTTTTTACCTGTGAGAGCCCGTCAAACCTTGGTGCATGCACTAGTCACATCAAAGATGGACTATGGCAATCTTCTCTACTTAGGGACCTTGGAGAAGAACCTCAGCCGCTTACAGGTCCTACAGAATGCCGCTGCCCGACTAGTGCTCAGACTACCCAGAAGAGCCGCTTCTGCAGCGGCCCTTCGGTCTTTGCATTGGCTCCCGGTCAGAAGCAGGGTAGAATTCAAAGCCCTATGCACATGCCATCGGATCATCAATGGGAGATCTCCTCTCCCTCTGCAGGGACTTCTGACAACTTATGAGCCGTCCCGCTCCTTGAGATCCTCCGGCTCGGGACTCCTGGTTATTCCCAAGGTGTCTAGAGCACGGATGGGCGGAAGATCCTTCAGGTACCTTGCAGCCTTGAGATGGAACAAATTACCCATGGCATTGAGATTAGAGCCATCAGAATCAGTATTTAGAGCCAAGCTTAAAACTGCACTATTCGCTCAGTAGGGTATGCCGCTTCTGTAGGTTCCAGAAAGAGTTTCTCCTCAGCGCGGGGACACGCCGTTGTTGCGTCACCATGCGCTTTATAAAACCCCCTAAATAGAAATAGAAATTGCTGGAAGGAGACAGCCTCACCCCTGCTGGGCCAGTTGTGGGCAAACATTTTGGCACATTTACATGACGATGCATTATTGGCAGATAATGCTGGAATCTGAAGAGACCTGGAAACCATTGAAGACCTATATTAAGGCTCAGAAAGGGGGTGGGAGAAGGTCATGACATGTTCATCATTTAGTAAAGAAGAGCAGGTACCACTGATTGCCTGGCTGTTCGAGACTTGACACACAGATGCTGAAGACGCTCCGGGCACCTGATGGAGTATAGGCATTTGAGGCTTGTGGTCTCTCACCCATCACCACCTGTTCTTCAATGCTCAGTGCCGTTTATGTAATTCCTCGGTGTAGTATTAAGCCTTCTTTGCTATTTTGTCCGCCCCTGATTCTTTTCCCCTTGTAGCCTGTCCTAATGTAATAAACCAATGTTGTAATGTTTGTGTCGTATTATGTGTTTTTACAACACAACATTAAGTATGTAAAAATAAATACATGCAATTTTTTCAGACGGCTTGTATGTGTTGAGGATTATTTATGACTCTAAGGACAGCAGGACATCTCTGTTAATGGTATTTTGTACTAGGTTTTCGGAAAGCAAATGTACAAAAATGGAAACATGGAGTTAGAAAAGTTTCGTTTTAAGCTCTCACCAGTCTTCACTACTTTGTTAGATGTGAATGAGGGTGGTACACAGGATCCTAGTGTTTTTTACAACTGCAGGCATTCGTGCGTAGACTATGTAAATGTTGATTTTTATGTTTCTGTCTAATTTAACCACGCGCATCTTCAGTATGAGTGGGCCGTATTCATTGTGTCTCCATTGATCTCCATTCTTATTATTTTCTTTTTAATCACCCGAAGGGTTTCGTGTTTAGTGGGGTAATGGGTTTTCTACTCTCTGAGGAAGCCGGGCCGGGGAATATCATGAAAGTTCCTGAAAATCCAAAAGCTGGACTTGGGAGCACCACATCTGTAGGATCAGATTCAAACTGCCCCACCCACTCCACCATCTGGCCATCACTTTTGTTCTCTCCAAACTGGAGAAAAAGATCATTTCACACTTGAACCCATTTCTGAAGAACGGTTTCTGTCTCTGCTGCTTCTGGGTCTATTGGTCAATAAAAACTTCTCTCCATGATCACATCGAAACACTGCTTCTTGATCTGTTCACCAGTACTCAGATAGGCTCGACCAACAAAGGCTTCACATCTCTTGGATAGTTTCCACCAGGGTTCTGGATTCCAGTGGCCGGTGTCACCTAAGAAGCAGGAGTGACAGTAGGCCACTTTTTTCTTCAAACCTGAGACGAAATATGATCTTCCAGGCAGTGGTGCATAAAGATTCTGAGAAAGGTACAATTCTGGGCCAATTACATACTGTGAGCAAAAAGGCTTTTTGTAGCAAGGGACTAGCCAGGAAAATAAAATACCTCCACTTTGGGCCCTATTACAATAAATAATAGAGCAACATGGGTGATCCCAAATTCTTCTATGAGTGTCAGTGAGAATTGTTCATCCAAGGAATATTTGCAAAGAATTGTTCATATTAATGCACTTTATAGCACGAATTAAAGGAATTTGTCCAAAACTACATTTGTCTGAATTGACTTCTTTCTTTCGATCTCTATCTTTCTATCTTCCTTCTTTCGTTTTAGTCTTTTTTCATTGTGTCCTTCTTTTATCCATCTTTCTTTCCTGCTTTCTATTGTTTTCTTTTGTTTTTACATTCTCCTTTCATTTCTCTTTCCAACTTTCTTTCCGTCTGCCCATCCTTCTTTCGTTCCAACTCTCATTCTTTTTATCTTTCTGTCCTTTTATATATTCCTATTTCATTTTCTTTCCATCCTTCTTTTATTTTATTTTATTGTTCCTTGCTTTCTTATAATCCTCTTTTCCTTCCTTCTCTCTTTCATTCAATACTTTTTCTTTTCATATTCCTTGCATTTGATGTTTCTCTTCTTTCCTTCCATCACCCTAACCCCATCTCCTATTTCTTCTTTCCATTATTTCAGTATATTTCCCTGCTCTCCATATTTCTTTCACTTGTTCCAGTTTTCATTTTAGTTATTTGTTCCTTGCATCTTTTCTTGTTGCTGTCCCTCTTTCTAAGCTTTATTTTAGTTCTTTCCTCTTCTCTTTATTCCTTCCTATTATTTTTTTCTTAATTCTTTTTTGTGCCGTTTTCCATCCGGCTTCCTTTTTGCTTTCCATCTTTCTCTCTTCAGCTGCATTCTTCTCCTTCCTTCTTTCACACTCCCTCTCACTTATTTTGTCTTTACTATTTAAATAATTTCTCTTCTTGTCTGTCACCTGTTGGCTTCTTTGGCATTCTTTGGCCCTCATGCAACAGCATTGTCAGTTTAATTATTTGTGCCACACAGCGAGCCACAGATCAAAGTTAGGAAGGGGCATAAAACAATGTATTTTTCTCCACTGGCAGCCCAGCTGAAGCTGATAAAGTGGGTGCGTCACTGTGCCTTTGTTTTGTAGGTTCTCCCCCACATTTTGCCCCCATTTTGACTAATAGGCACTGGTGTAATACCCTGAATCATGGGAAATCAGGACACAAAGCATGTGCTCTGACCCTTGAAACGGTACATGTTTAATTGGCTTTGTACCAGTTGGCATAACTTAATATACCTGTAAGTCCCTGGCATATGATACCAGGGGTATCTAGGGTTTGTAAGTTCAAGTGTCCATCATGGACTGCGGCACTAGTTGAGCCACCATGAGTGTGATAAAGCGGAAGCATGATTCCTAGCCTGCCGTTGTTGGCTGGCAGAGCAGATTTACACTGCTAACTCGAACTTTGAAATTTCAAGAAATGGAAAACGCCAAGCCTTTCTTTTTGATATTTGTAAATCTGAAAGAGACTATTAGTTATAGATTCCTTACCTTAGAATTGCCCCCAGGCGTCAGACTGGATCCAGCAGTACCCCTGCGTGTCGGTAGATGGCGTCGGTCGACTCTACATTTGTTGTCGGCATCGTGATCTCCAGGATGACGTCGCGGTATCTACTTAGACGCCGCCCCTGCATGCTGACGTCCACTCTTTCTTTTTCTGAGCGTGCAGTTTCTTGTTTTTAAGGTGTTAACAGTAAAAACCACCATTATCGCTTTTACTGGTGAAAGGCCAATAGTCCTATTGGCAAGTGCACTGTTACAGGCTGACGTCTCAGCCCTGCTAACTCTGAATCGGAATACGGAAGTTGGTTCTTCAAAGTATCAAAAGAATCTGATAAGGCCTTCTAGCCACAGATTCTTTATCTGGAAATATTCCTCATTGTCCGACTGGATCCGATAGTTTTTTAGCAGTACCCTTGTGTGTTGGTAGGTGACATTGTTCGGCTCCTCTTCTGTGTCTCTGCGCTTGAAATTATATGTACAGTACTTGTATAGGCGCTATAGGCGCCATCCCAGCTCGCTGACATCAGTTCCTTCCCTCCCATGCCAGATAGCGCTGATAATGGTTTGAGTAACCCACAGTCGTTTTATGACTGCCGTTTTTTCCGACTTTTGTCAACACTTTTTTGAGAGATTTTCTCTCCTGGTATCTTAGAAACCTGCTGTTTTCAAACCATTTCATGCCTGTCACTGGCAGATGTCTGTGGCAGGCCCACACTTTGTGTGTCTGGTGATTGGAAAGGGACACAGTAAACAACATGGACATATCCGTAGAGAGGTATGATCACTGTTAATGAGCTATACAGCTTTACACAGGAGCACTAACAATTGTTAGTTGTTTTTAAAGACCGCTCACCCACCTGGCTAGTTGGTGGCATGCTTCATCATTGGGGTCCCAGCTGGATTGCCGAATGCAATCCAGCTGTGCTTCAACGCCTGATTTACAGTGGAGCAGTTTTTTTTAATGAGGTGAAGTGTTATGTGAAATGTGATTAAATGTTAAAAATGTCTCTAAGAACTACCCTCGTGAAAGTTTAATGTGAGGGTCTTAGGACATAGTTAAAAACATATGCGGGGTACAGTAGAGGTTAATGATTGTGCCTCAATATATCTTTAATGTGTCGGTCGACTAGTTTCAGCCTTCTACGGTATTCGTGAGGCTTTCTACAGGACCAAAATGTGTAGGTGGCTGAAAATTTGAGCAGCCAGTAAAAGTGAAAATATCAGCACACATACTACAGTGTGCTGTGAGTGTAGTGGGTTCGTCTTACTTACGCATCCTTCGAGGTTAGTATTTAAGCTCAATTAAGTGCAGACCTACTGATCCTGCCAAGAAAGGAGGGAGCTTCCTGTAGTCAAACGTTCTTCAAGGATAGCTGCCCTCGTTTCCAACCTAAGAAGCTTGGTCAGGATCTCCTTAGATTGGAAACAAGGTGGAAACAGTTGTTAGTACTCCAGTGTAAAGCTGTATAGGTCATTAACAGTGATCATACCTCTCTACGAATATGTCCACGTTGTTTACTGTGAAACTTGGGGAAGAGGACATAGCCCCATTCAAAATTCCTCAGTCTCTCGTTGGTTATCGTTGATTGGAAAGGGACCACAACTCCAAGACCTGCAAGGACTGCCGTTCCATGCACCCGAAAGCACTGAGGGAGCTATCCCTCAAGCTCCTTGCCTCCCCCCTCCACAACAATCAAGATCCCAGTTGTATGGATGGTCCTGGCACCGTATGCGGAGCCACATTAAACGTTTATCATCCCACTCAAAGTCGTCGCGATGTTCTAAAAGCTCAAGAAGTCGAAGAGAACTTCCACTTCACCTTACTCATAGAAGTCTTCTAATGAGGTGTGGGAGTGTTGGCACAATGGATTTCCATCTGTGCTTCAATTAAGAGTTTGACATCCTGGGCGTAGGACAAGCCCCTCCTGAGATGCAGTGCTTTCAGGCACTGGAACTTCTTGTAGTGCAGCGGACCTGGAAAAACGCCTGTATAGATGGAGAGAAGTCCAATAATCCTGGCTAGGTATCGGAGAGAAACACGTTCCTTCTCTAAAGTTCTGCGCAGTTCTCTGCAGAAGAGGATCATTTTCATGTGGGGCAGTCTGAGGAACTGAGCCTCTGTAGCTATCTCAAAGCCCAGAAATTGCAATTTTTGTGTAGGAGTAAACTCTGACTTCTGACAATTGATGATAAACCCTAGGTTCTGCAACACCAATATTGTTTCTAATTTGGCTCTATCCTGGTGCATTAGCATGATGTCATCCCTATAGGCAATGAGTCTGACTCCTCCTGCACGAAGCCACCCTATGGCTGGATGTAACACCTTGGTGAAGCACCATGGTGCGGAGGAGAGACCTAAAGGGCGTCACATGAACTCTAAGACCTGTTCTCTCTTCACAAATTACAATAAGTTTTGTGTGGGGAGGAAAACGGGGACTGTAAGGTACGCATCTTTCAAGTTCAATGGGACGAGCAAGTCGTTAGGGAGGAGGATATCCTGGAGGGGTGAAATGGCAGTATACCACCCAGCTTTTCAATTCTCGCAAATTATTGACTGGTAAAAAGCCCTTGTCTTTCTTTCCCACCATGATTATGTTACCTAGAAACCCCCTGGGGTGACAGGTTGTGGGCGTGATCGCCCCTTTGTGTAGCAATTCTTGTACCTCTTGGACGACTACCTGCATGTCCTCCTGTGAGAAGGCATGGGGTCGGTGGTCTCATCCCTGCTGGGGGGGTACCATTGATCACTATGTGGAAGCCCTTCACTGTTTGCAATACCCATGCTTTCCCCGTGAGTGAAGTCCATTCCTGGAGGAACCATCATAACCTGCTGCCCACCTCTGGTATGGAAAAAGGGGCATCACTTACCGTTAGGGCCGCCAGAGGTGTTGTTGGCTCCTCTGCTGCCGCCACCTCGACCAGTGCCCCAGGTGGGGTAGAAACCCTGTACTTCTTTCAGTCCTGCCACTTCAGGGATGTTCTGGTTTAAAACTTATGGGGGTTGTCATCATACCCTCGGCCAGAGGAGCGCCCCCTCACCTCTTCCGGACCCAACAAAAACCTTCGGGTTTAAACCCTTCCAGATTGACTGGTGGGCCTTATTTAGAGAGGAAACAGTTGTCACGAATTTCTTGAACTCCTTAATGAAAAGGTCTCCAAATAGACCTACATCTGCCAATGCCCCGGCCTGTGTGGTGGCCCGTTTTCCCAGTTTGTGGTCAATCTTATTCAACAAAGAGCGTTGCCGCTCTCTCGATAACGCCCAATTTGCATTCCCCAGGAAGCATACCGCTCGCTGAGCCCAGCCATAGAGAATGACAGGGCCCATCAGCTCACATAATTTGTGCTGCCTCCGCCATGTCCAATACCTTTGTGAGTGGCCCCAGGACATCCAAGACCTTGTTCTGGCAGGACCTCAAGGAATGGTCAAGACTCTTTTTCGGGTCTTTGATAAACTTGGTGTCAAAGGTTGCCATTTTGCCATCGATCTCTGGCATATAGGCCACCTTGCCAGCCGGGAACGGTCTGGATCACTGCGCCCTCAGCCAACCCCTGACCTCCCTGTCCATTGGTTTTTGAATGCGGGAAGCCACATACGTAGCCACCTTGGTGGCGGGAAACCAGTCCGCCGAGCCGGGGAGGTAGATCTGATCAGAATCCAGGAGGTCCTTGGAGCTCACCGCATCTTGCGAAGTATTCACACCCTCGATCTTCCAGCGTGAGCTGTTTGGGGCGTGCTTGCCAGTCGCTAGGGTCTACTAGGACCTGGTTTGCCACCAGAGTTCTTATCAGGGTTCTCAGATTCTTCCCTGGTATTATTATCTACTTCCTGAGGAGAGTAGATATCATCTTCATCAGGGTAAACCCAGGCTGGGAATCTGATTCCTGCAAGGCATCAATGTGTTTTCGGACAAAAGTGGTAAGCAACCTTCTGAATGTGTCAGCTTGAGGGAGGGGTGACAGCCCTGGCATTGGGGTAAGATTTTGCCCTGCGTTTACCCTGCCAGGCACCATGAGTGTCACAAATGGGTACACGTACCACACCTTCCCTTTGCGGGGTACCATGTTACATCGGGCTGTAAGCTGCACTATTTGCTTACTCCAGGGTTGTAATGTTAAAGAAATCGCTCTCTGGAGGGAGACTTAAATGGTGTCTACCAAGTCCATATGAATGGAGCGGAGAGGTTGTGCTTCATCCCCATCACTCCAGTGTTCTGCATTATATCATGCCATGGATGATCAGTTACAATGGTGCCCATAATGTTAGGTGGTATTGATAGACTGTGAAACCCTAGCTTATACCACAGGAAAAAGGTCCTAAACCTTGTAAGGTACTATAGAAACGGTAACCCTCAGTTACCTTGGCCAATATTTGTTTCTTGCAGAGGGGCAGGAATTTACAGGTACCAATGTTTGTAGAAACTCAGGCGGAATGCACACGTACTCTAAATATAATGGGCTAGACACATAACAACCTCTGCGTTAACCAACCAAATAACTGGAGCAAGGAAAACCCAAGTAGGGGAAACCAAAACAAGCATTTACAATGCAACGGTTTCGCCTTACAGAAAGTTAGACACGCTTTCAGTTTTAGTAGAGGAGACCCCTTGCCTCCCACTGCAGCTGAAGCATTTCAGCGCTGTGAATTAACCCCCTCCTGGGAGAGTTAGCTCTACTTTTTCAGAGAACTTTTAAGGCATCTGCAAAGTGGACTCTGGCCCAGGGCCCCAGCCTTTCAAAGGGGGTGGGAGTGAAGGGGAGGTGTGGTGTGAAAGAGCCAGCTCTGTTCTACAGATTTTTGCGCTCATCACTTAGATTAATTTTTAAAGACAATCTTGGAAATAGTTTATTTTTTTATTTATTTTTAATGTATATTACAGACATTTTGCAGACAAAATGTGTTATACAAGGAAGCCATAGCTGGATGGATTAGTGAAAGTATGAATGGATGAGTGAAGGGGTGAATGGAATGATGAGGGAAAGGATGGATAGATGAGTGAATGCAATGGGGGGCTGAGCAGAGAGTGCATCAGTGAAGGGACGGTGCAAGGAGAGGCTGAGGAGAGTGCAGCAGTGAAGGGACAGTGCAGGGACAGTGCAGGGAGAGGCTGAGGAGAGAGTGCATCAGTAAAGGGACAGTGCAGGGAGAGGCTGAGCAGAGAGTGCAGCAGTGAAGGGACGGTGCAGGGAGAAGCTGAGGAGAGTGCAGCAGTAAAAGGACGGTGCAGTGGGGGGCTGAGCAGAGAGTGCAGCAGTAAAAGGACGGAGCAGTGGGGGGCTGAGCATAGAGTGCAGCAGTGAAGGGACGGTGCAGTGGGACTGAGGAGAGAGTGTAGCAGTGAAGGGATAATGCAGTGAGAGGCTGAGGAGAGTGCAGCAGTGAAGGGACGGTGCAGTGGGGAGGAGGAGTGAGTGCAGCAGTGAAGTGACGGTGCAGTGAGAGGCTGAGGAGAGTGCAGCGCGAAGGGACGGTGCAAGGAGAGGCTAAGGAGAGAGTGCAGCAATAAAGGGACGGTGCAGGGAGAGGCTGAGGAGAGAGTGCATCAGTGAAGGGACGGTGCAGGGAGAGGCTGAGGAGAGAGTGCAGCAGAGAAGGGATGGTGCAGTGAGAGACTGAGGAGAGTGCACCAGTGAAGGGACGGTGCAGGGAGAGGCTGAAGAGAGTGCAGCAGTGAAGGGACGATGCAATTGGAGGCTGAGCAGAGAGTGCATCAGTTAATGGACGGTGCAGGGAGAGGCTGAGGAGAGAGTGCAGCAGTGAAGGGATGGTGCAGTGAGAGACTGAAGAGAGTGCAGCAGTGAAGGGATGGTGCAGTGAGAGGCTGAGGAGAGTGCAGCAGTGAAGGGACAGTACCGTGAGAGGCTGAGAGAGAGTGCAGCAGTGAGTGATGGTGCAGTGGAGGAGTGAGGGCTGCAGCCTGGATGGGGGGGCTGAGCAGAGAGTGAAGCGATGGCGCAGGGAGAGGCTGAGGAGAGAGTGCTGCAGTGAAGCGATGGTGCAGTGAGAGGCTGAGGAAAGTGCAGCAGTGAAGGGACGATGCAATGGGGGGTTGAACAGAGAGTGCATCAGTGAAGGGACGGTGCAGGGAGAGGCTGAGGAGAGTGAAGGGACGATGCAATGGGGAGCTGAGCAGAGAGTGCATCAGTGAAGGGACGGTGCAGGGAGAGGCTGAGGAGAGTGCATCAGTGAAGGGACAGTGCAGGGAGAGGCTGAGGAGAGAGTGCAGCAGTGAAAGGATGGTGCAGTGAGAGACTGAGGAGAGTGCAGCATTAAAAGGACGGTGCAGTGGGGGGCTGAGCAGAGAGTGCAGCAGTGAAGGGACTGTAACAGGGAAGAGACGGTATAGTGGAGCTGAGGAGAGAGTGAAGGGATGGTGCAGTAAGAGGCTGAGGAGAGTGCATCAGTGAAGCGATGGTACCGTGAGAGGCTGAGGAGAGAGTGCAGCAGTGAGTGATGTTGCAGTGGAGGAGTGAGGGCTGCAGCCTGGATGGGGGGGGGCTGAGCAGAGAGTACAGCAGTGAAGCGATGGCGCAGGGAGAGGCTGAGGAGAGAGTGCAGCAGTAAAAGGACAGTGCAGTGTAAAAATAAAAATATGCCTTACCTCTAACATAAACTAAAATCAACATACATACCTGTCTGAACAACTCCGTGCACAGCGGTGCACATCGCTGAAGGGAATCGCCACGGGCCATGTTGAACCTAGAAAAGAGAGAATAAACATAAGATTAGCAAACAAAAAACAAAATGCTTACCTCTGAACGAAAACAGAGACAGAGAGTGAGGTAGTGAAAGAGAGTGAAAGTGACTTAGTGATATAGAAATAGAGAGAGTGAGGTAGTGAGACAGAGAGAGTGAGGTAGTGAAAGAGTGAGTTAGTGATGGAGAGTGATTTTGGTGGTAGTGAGATAGAAACAATGAGTGATGTTGTGACATAGTGAGATAGAGAAGGACTGAGGTAGTTTAAGAGAGAGTGAAAGTGACTTAGTGAGATAGAGAGAGAGTGAGTTAGTGAGATAGAGAGTGACGTAGTGAGTTGGAGAGAGAGAGTGAGCTAGTGAGATAGAGAGTGAGTCAGCGAGAGAGTGTTGTAGTTATTTTTTGAGTGAGTGACTTGTGTTATAGTTGAGAGTGATATGGAAAAAGATAGAGTGATGTTATGGAGAGAGTTAGTGAGAGAGAGAGTGAGATAGTGTTATAGATATAATTTGAGTAGTGATGTAGTTATTTTTGTTTTGTGGGAGAGTGAAGTAGATATAGAGTGAGGTAGTGAGAGAGAGTGAGGTAGTGAAAGAATGAGGTAGTGAGGGTGAGAGTTGTGCTGTATTGAGATAGAAACAGAGAGATGTTGTGAAGTAGTGAGCTAGAGAGAGAGTGAGGTAGTGTATGAGAGAGTGAAAGTGAGTTAGTGTATTTGAGAGAGAGAGAGAGAGAGAGAGAGAGAGAGAGAGAGAGAGAGAGAGAGGTAGTGAGATAGAGAGAGAGTGAAGTAGTGAGTGAGAGTGAAGTAGTGAGTTAGTCTCATGCGCTGTGGCTGTGTCTGATGGCACTCAAACACTCAACCCAACCCAACCCAACTTGGAACAGCCCACCTGGCAGTCAGGGTCCAGCAGCAGGTAGGCAAGTACCAGATCAGGTTTCTTAACGTATTTGTCACCCTAGAGAATCTGAAGTTTCCCTTAACCCTGGAGGCCACATTGTTCCAAAGGTTACCTAAATAACTTGGCCTGTGGCCATTTGAAGATACCTCGGTATTCCTAACACAATACACAAATTCCCCATAATCCCAACAGAGACAAAACATGTGGCTACGATTAGCCAGTCCTAAAATGCATGCAGAGCCACTAAATTATGTGATTCTATAGCGTGGACGCAGCGCTTTCAACATAATTATAGATTTGCCTCTTTTGCCACATATTCCATCATCTTCTGCATAATTTACAGATTTGCCAAAAGAAATAATTATTCTAGCTCAAACAGATCATAAATTAACAAAAATGTGGGGGCGCGAGTTGCCACGCAGAGGAAGGCCCTACCTGCGAAGTTCCACTGATCACATTTCGATTGCTTATTGCTGCATGTGAGTGATAAACTGTTACTAATAATTCGGAACCTTTGCCCATATAGTGTTAGCATGAAGCAAAAAGACAAAATAATGCAAGAATACTGTCACAAAATGCGCTTCATTACGCCAGATAATCTGTCTTTTCTTGCTATATAATTTAGTTAACACTGAGCATAATTTGACCCCCGCCACTAAATTGCTGGTGCCCATGATACAGGATGATGAAAAAAGTTGCTCACGTAACCCGGAGCCCTGAAAACAAACCTTAACAGAACTGGCCACTTGCGACCTATTGGTTTATTTATCCACTTGGTAATCCCAATCGGGAACTGCAAGCCTTGTAGGCCCCTCAGCACCGTCGAACAGTTACAAAATATGCACACAAAAAATCCAAAGCCCTTTTAAACAAACAAGCAACTTTCAAAATAGGTTTATTTGACTTTTACTAGACTTATGGCTCAAAACATCACAGAAACATCTGAACCAATTGAGGTGCCACGAATGCCTAGTTTTGATGCGCCTGTCTTGTGCACTGAGACACATTCTATTCTTTGACTGACTCTCAAAGTCATTCTCAGAGTGATTCTCAAACACCTGAGCGGTTCTCAGTGACCGGAGGAACCAATAGTTTAATGTTAGTATTGTTTTATAATAACTGCTCATCTATCAATAAATAATAATAAAGTACCACTGGACTGCACTAGTAACATATTAGGGTGCAATGGGCCTCAATTCAAGCAAGAGAAATTACTCCTCCAGCCTCCGCATGTGGAGTGAAAGAGAGACATGGTGGTGGTTCAGTGGACCCATCATACACCTGTGCGCAGGTGCCGCTGCACCTGTTGCACTAATAGCAACTGCTGCACTTAGGTAGCTGCGTCTCTGCACAGTGCCAAGGATGGACGTCCGACATTTTGTTGTATGCAACATGATTCGTCTAGTTTTCAGTTTTTCACTTTAACTAGTCTAGATTTTTTACTATATATAATCGACGCATTCTTTTGCTGGCGAATTCCCAAGGCTGTACTTTCGCCATTGCTGTGACAACGTATGTTTGAATATGTAGTGTAAAGTATATTCGTAACCAACGCTCACGCCATCGCCTCGCAGTAGGCCCTGGCTGCTCGGCTACTGCTAACCCCGGGGTGTGAAGGGGCTACCAATGGAAACTAATGGAGGTGTCGTGGATAACCTTCCCAAGTGGTAGTACCCGGTCACCGGGGCGAGCGGTGAGAAAGGACCGTTGTATTACAACCTGATAAGTGCTCCCCTTTAAACCCCCATGCTTATATATAAAACCTGACTCTTCTCCGCAACCCCCAACCCCGGTGTCATCAAATAACCGAATCACCGCCCTCCTCACCACCGCTCCCCTCACGCCACTACCTAAAAATCGCCCTCCTTTGCCCTAGCCACTTTCCATCTCTTTATCCTATCTGCAGCAAATCACCTCCCTGTTTTCACACAACCATCTCACTGCACCAAATCAGTCTCTCTCCTTCGCCCACCCCCTCATAGTACCGCACTTTCTCACTCCTAAACCACGTCCCTTCCTCTTCCCTACTCTCCCTGACCACCATGCACCCTACCACACCACCAAACCAGACCCATCGCCCAAAACTGACAAAACATCACTACTACGGCCTCAGTTCGCCCCCCCCTCCTCCACCTCCCCTGTATATCTGTCCCTTTTCCCTCAGTACTCCCTCAGTACTCCCAATAGCTCTTCTTCACCACTCCTTTCAACTGTCTCTTTCATCTCCCCAAACAAGTCTTCCTTTGCTCTCTCAAACCTATTCACCACTTCTCCCTTCATCCTTCCTTCTCCCCGCAGCCCCACACATCCCATTTCCTGCAACTTGCTCGAGACACCCACTACTCCTTCTACAACATCTTACATCACTTTCACGCCACCCCTCTCCTCCTCTACCACTCACCGCGCTGATTTACTACCACCAACATCCTTCCGCCATACTCCCATAAACTACCCCTCCATCCACCCCACTGCTCCAAGTCCAGGTGAGCCTGCCCTTCTGCCCCCACCCCGGATATATCAGGCATTCCCCATACTCACCGCTCCATGGGGGCGCCGCTGCCTTCACACGAGAAGAAGGGTGGAAACTGCCGCATGTAATCCACAGTGCGCCTAGAGACGCGCTTCTCTGCGCCCCAGTGTCTAAGCCGCCAGTGCCCGCCTCTCTAGCTTCGGTGGCTGGGGCGGGAATGTGCGCGCGCCCACCTGTGGACCGCAGCAAGGCCCCCCGGGGTACGTTCAGGTCCTCCGCGCACCTGGCTCCCTCCTCTCCGGATCGCCTCGCGCTCACTCCACCTTTTCCCAGTCAACTGCTGCAGAGATAGCGGGGAGGCAGCCGCGCGCGAGGGTGGGGGCAGTGGGAGAAGACAGGAGCGCGAGAGGGTAGAAGGAGAGAGCAGCACGCGAGGGGGCGCCGCGCGCAGGAGGGGGCAACAGAAAAAGCTGCAAGGAAAGAGGCGGGAACGGCGGGGATTGTGAAGGAGAGGTCCTGAGAGGCGGGAAAGAAAGGGACAGATGGAGAGGTGACTGCACGAGAGAAAGAGAGAAATGTGAAGGCAACAGTATGGGAAAGAAGCGCACAACAGAGAGTGAGAAGAGACGGGCGGTAAATAAAAACAAGTCAGGTCCCGGGCCGCGCTGTGATTGGCTGACGTCACGGGGGTTTCCCGGCCGGCAGCCAATCACAGCGCGGCCCGGGAATGACGTCACGGGGGTGTCCCGGGCCGGCAGCCAATCGCAGCGCGGCCCGGGACAAAGGGGCGGGGCTTAAAAAAAGCACCAGAAACGCCCCCGAATCGCGTTTTCGAGAGAAAACGCGATTGACAGCCTCTGCCTCCCAATGGCTAGCCTCCATTTATGGAGCTAGCCAATTGGAAACAGAGGCTGTCCTAACCTCACTATTAGAAACAACAGATTTCGATCTGGGAGTGGCTTCGCCCCTCGCCAGGTTACGAAACCTAAAAAGGAAAGTAAAATTGTGACTGAAGGGCTCCCTCTCCCTGCGCTGGTCTTCAAAATAACTTGAAATCCCTTCTGAGGGAGACAGAGTAAAAAAAAAAAAAAAAAAAGAGGCACTTGGAGGAAAGTATTCCAAGAATGCCTGGAAAGCAGAGCCTCAGGCCACGCACGCTGCGCCCCTAGAGGACCCGACGTGCAACTGCACGTTCTACAGCTGATGACCGAGGGATTTAGGGCCAGATGTATCAAAAACCCAAATTGCGATTCCTAAATAGCGATTTTTACCAAATCGCTATTTGAGAATCGCAAACCGCTATGCAGGAAGAAAATCAATAACATTTAGCGATTCGGTATAATTCGCAATTCCAAATACAGAATCGCAATTACAGAATCGATATTTGCGAGTTCGCAAATTAACAAATCGCAAATCAGCGAATCTGCTATTCCTGTGCAGTTTGATGACATTACAAGCAGGGAGTGAGACTGCCCATACTGTTCCAGAGTACTTGAGGCTGTGGAAGAGGCTGAAAGCGGGAGCACACAACTCAGGAGTCCACCAGGAGTGCTAAGAAAGGCACAGTCACATCATGGCCACACCAGAGAAGGGAAAGGAGCCTGCAGGACGGAAAAGAAAACATACATTCAGTGAGAAGGAATTGGGAGGTCCTCATTGAGAAAATGGTGAAGAGCCATGAACAACTCTTTGGCAAAAAATCTCTGCACATACCACAGTCTGAGAAGAGGAAGATCTGACTGGTAATACAAGCCAAAGTAAATGCCATTGGGGTCACACAGCGCTCCATTGAAGACCTACGCAAGCGCTGGACAGAATTGCGCTCAAGGGCAAAAGAGAAGGTGGCAAAAAGGCTTGAGGATGCAAAGAAAACTGGTGGAGGACCATCAACAGAGCCCACGACAACACCCCTGGAGGACTTGGTGGGGTCCACTCTACAGCCAGAAAGCAACAGTGGCATAGCAGATATTGACAGCTCAGCCACAGACAACACCAGACAAGGTAAGATGCATGCTAAATTCACCCTGAGCCATCACTCACCAAACTCCCCACTCCTAAATGACACAATGACCCAGTAATATTGCCACTCCAGTCCACATTTTGTTAACATCCAGCAATGCATCATGGGAGATGCAGTCCCAAACATTAGAAAGCAAAGCAGTGACACAGAAAAACATATCCGCAGTGTACTCACACCAGTCAATGAGCAAGCGAAACACAGTATTTTGGTATACCAACTCATGTGCATTTAATATAAAATAACAGAAAGCAGGACACACAGTGAATAGTCCTCTTGTATTCACAGGAGAACCTGCGCCACAGGCAGAAGACACACAAATAATGAGGTACCTGCGTAGGCAGGGGAGGAAGAGTCCGACACAAGACCACAAACACCACCTGCACCAAGACCACGCAGGTACACTGTGGCTGCACTACAAGAATTTGAGGGATGAGTGGAAGACATCCATGATGATCCACAGTCAAGGCCCGAAGAGCAAACACAGCATCAAACTCATCAGTCTCCTGTGCAGCGTAGCAACAGCAGTAGACGCAGAGCGTGGTCACAACGTGTCGCTTACCAGGGGGAGGAATCCACTGTCTTCTCAGGGCTGGCGGGCATCATGGTAAAGGTGCAGCTGCTGCAAGTAAAAAGCATGCGATCAATGCAAAGGCAGCTGGTGTCCCTAAATCATAACATGGCGGACATCAAGGATGGCATCAGAGAGCTGACCAACACTGTTGCAGAGGGTCATAGAGCTAATGCAGAGAGTATCAGGGACATGACTGTAGGAATCAAAGAGCTGTGCATCACTATGTACAGGAAACATGGCTTTAGGCGCCGTGAAAACCACGCCTATTTAGCTGTATGGATGGGTACACAAAAGCAGTCAACCATCTGTGCAATGCCACAGCTGCCCTTACCAGATGCACCGTGTCCATGCAGGTTGAACTAGCCCACTGCACCCAGGATGTTGCCAGGTGATTTGTGCAGGTCACCAATGCTGTTGAACAGCTACAGACAGCCAACATAGCTGGTACAGGTATACTGGATGCTGGGGACAGTGAGGAGGCCTCCAGTTACAGCAGCATCATTCCACAGGTAACTGAGCCCAGACGGCAGAGTGTAAGGCAAGGGACAGCATCAGAACCCTCATCAAGGGAAGGCAGTGTGAACCTTGACCGTTCCACTGCTGCTCGTGGGTGCAGGAAATAGTTAGTGCTGTGGCCAAGGCATGCAAATGGGTGAGGTAATCCATGACATAAGATTAAAAGGGTTGTAAATGTGCATGGAGTGTATACGTGCCATGATGAGCAACTCAAGGCACACAGTGGTGAGGATTTGGAGGCTGTGTGCACACACATTACCTGATGTCAAGGTCAATAAAACACAGTTCTACAACAGTCATGATTTGCTTTGTCTCATTACTCACATAGAAATAGTTGCGTGTGATCTCATCACGTCTGTGTCTCCCATCTGCGGCACCTACACCACCTGCTGCTCTGCGAAGTGGTCGTGGGTCATCATCCTCCTCCAAGTTAGAATCTGTGGTGTCCTATTGGATGGCCTTTGTTGTTGCCCGGTTGTGTTACCGTATTCAAGCTAGCCTGGCTGAAGAAGGGTGACATACCCTGAAACTGGTCCCAGGATGCTTGTTTCCGGTCCAGGGAGGACCTGGCTTGGCAGTTCGGTCTGGACTGTTCCCATGAGGCACAGGGTCAAGTCTGATTTGCATATGGCTGGGTCTAAACTGGGGTGGCATGGTGAGCAAAAGAAGGATGTATTTAACCCAGATCTTTTGACTGAGGGAGAATGTTTGCATTGTCAGCATTCCGTCCATAATTTGTTTGCTGTAACACAGGTTGTGTAGCATGGCACAGGTAGATCACTTGTGCCTCGTGTGGACCTGTTTTCGGGGAAGATGGCGGCCGGGTAGGACTCCCGGTCCGAGGCTCCTGACTCGTATTCAGAACAATTTCGCAGGAACGGCGCTTCTAACATAAATTATGATCTGAAAACTGAAAATTTGAAACAACTTCATGTTAAGCACGGAAAAAATCTGGCATCAGGATCGGAAGGGGAAAGAGACGCGAGACGCAGCTGATGGGCTGATTCTCCGAACCTGGGCAGCTGCCGCTTCTGCGAGGAAGAATCTCCGGAGCATCGCCGGGAGACTCGGGTTCCACTTCCGGGGCGAAAGCGGCAGAGCTCGCTGGGGGCAGACAGCGCATACAGAGGGCTCACAGGGGAGCTCGTGGACGCCGATGGTCTGCGATTACAATTACCCCCACAAGCATCAGAACGCTCGCGCAGAAAGCCTCCAGGCAGCGGAGGTGGTGTCAGTAACAGCGGAAGCGACAGCAGTGGAAGTGGAAGTAAGTGTTACAGTGAAAAAAGATTCTTTTTACTGGTGTCTCCTTAAGGGAGCGGACTACTTCAATGTGCCTGTAATTAAACCCCCAGAAGTAAAAGAGCAAATCAACAAGTATCAGCCCATGAGCAAGGCATTGAGTGGGGGGGAGGAACAGGGGATTTCATCCCTATTGACATTGATTCGCACACGACTATTGAGGGAATTGAAACCCTCAGAGTAGAGGCTGAGAGCAGGGGAGTAAAAATTGCTGATACGCCAGTTACCTTTTTAACAATCCTTTGAGCACATACAATCAGGGAGTGTCAAAGAAAGGAATAGATTCCCAAACAGAACAAACAGAACAAAATAGACACATAAGATCTTGCTACAGTCTCAGAAGCAAACAATACCTCAAACAGGATTATAACCCCCCAGCAATTAAAGGTATAACCCCGAAGAAGTCCGGTAAGAAGCCCAAGAAGATACGCCCTATACCTAAGTCCCGAGCAGACAAGGTAAACTCAGATGAGAAGGGAGTCCCGAAAGCCAAAGTCACTCCATCTCTGAAAACCTTCTTTAAAGTCCAACACCTCTCTCAACAAGGAACCAATCCACCCATCAGGGCACAGAGAGAACAAACTATACAGCAGGGATTGAGTGACACCCTTTTCACCGCACCAAGAGCCCAAGATCCAAACCTAAAGACACAGGATCTCGAGAATATCGAAACCACAAATATGGAGGAAGCAAGCCAAATCGGCCAAGCAGGGATAGGAGAAGCGCATCAACTGAGCAGTGAAAAGGATACAACAGAAGAAGAAGATGATGCTGAAACAACATGAAATGCCGCTGAGTCTAAGACAAACCACCTGGAGAAATTCATGGAGAGAATGCTAAACGAGATGAGAGATAAATTTGCGATTTCAGAGGCCAACCAGGGTAAAATTCAAAATACCTGCGAAGCACTAGACTGCAAATTAAAAGAGCTTGGTGATAGAGTGACAGCAATGGAAGAAGAGGTAGGAGGCCTTAGTAAAAAAGTAGATGCCCATCAAAGGGAGATCAGAACCTTAAGAAAAGAAGGGAAAAATATGAGCGAGAAACTTGAGTCTCTGGAAAATCAGCCCAGAAAAAACAATATAAGGATTTTGAATGTCCCGGAGAATCAAGAAGGGTCTGATATCAAAAATTTTGTAATCACACTCCTTGCAGATCACTTCTCATGGGCCAGTAAAGAAATCCTAGCAGAAGACATACAAAGGGTTCACCGAGATCCATTCGGAAAAGCCAAAGAAAGGAAAACACCTAGGAAAATCCTCATCAACTTTAAAACATATACGTTGAAGGAGAGAATACTAGGCAAAGCTCTTAAAAAGGGAGTTTTCAGTAAAGACAATTGGTCCTTCAGGATAAGGTCAGATATGGCCAAAGCCTCGCAAGACCGGCAGTGGGAGCTGGGACAATTCATGGCAGAACTAAAATCCCTCGGGCCGTGGTACAAATGAAGTTCCCTCCATCGCTCAGAATTATGTGGAGAAATAAAATGAGAAATATAAGAGACCCTGAGGAGGTCAGAGAATTTCTCGAGATGGCACGAGACAACATCAGGTCCGAAAATCCCACAAACCAATAGAAATACTCAAGAAATTTACCACAGAAAAACCAGAAAGAGTTAATATAAGCGCAAATTGAAAATAGAAGAGTCAAGGAGCCTGAAAGGGGCAAGAGAATAGCCCTGAAAAAAGAAGGAGGCTTCCCCAGGGAGGGTAAACAAAATGCACATGAAACAAAACCAAAATATATAAAACAGAACACGGGTGGGGAGCAAACTAGGAAAAAAAAAAAAATCCTCAAACCTTCAGAAAATTCAGGAATTAAGGGTTCCAACTAATAAAACCACTACTAAAACCACTATTACTACCAGTACGCAATACACAACTCAGTTAATAGATGGGGTCAATTAACAGAAAGCTTAACATACTCTCATGGAACGTAAACGGGCTCAGGGTGAAGAACAGAAGAAATAGAATTTTAGAATATTTAAAGACATCAGATAGTGAGGTGATCATATTACAGGAAACACATCTTTCGAAAGAAGAATGGAACCAGATAATGAAAAATCTTGGGTGGGTAGATACGTACGTATGCACGAACCAACAATGCAACGTAAAGGGGATAGCTATTATTCTTACAAAAAAACCTCAAAGCTAAGCTCGAATCTTATGAAGTAGACAGTAAAGGTAGGTGGGCAATAGCTAGGGTAAGAACTGGAAATAATTTCTACACAATAGCAGGGTACTATGGCCCAAACACAGACGACTCAGAGCCATTGCAAAAGCTATATACACACTTGCTGTCAGCCACCTCTCCAATAATATTGGGAGGCGATTTTAACATAATAATGGACCCTAAAGTAGATAGATCACCCCCGGGAAAACATAAAAATCTCCCCAATATGAGAGAGTGGCTGGGAATCTATATGAGAGATTTAAATTTACTGGATATTTGGAAAATAAAAGGAGACAAAAGACAACCTTTTACTCTACACAATAAAAAACTTGGGCATAGATCAAGAATTAATTATTTTTTAATTGACAGAAGCCTCTCAGAAGATGTAATAAAACTAGATCATCTTCCTGCTCACCTATCAGATCACTCTGCAGTCCACCTTACATTGCAAAGGACGATAATCAATACACAAAATAGAATGACAATCGAACGGGCTATATTGCTCGACCAATTATGCGTACAAGAGCTCAGGTTAGAAACAGAACTCTTTTTTTAAAACAATAAGGTAGGCACAACGAGACAGAACACATGGGATACCTACAAGGCAGTTTTAAGAGGGAAATTATTAAGCCAAGGAGCATTCAGACTAAAAACAATAAAACACAAGATAAGTGATTTGGAAAATTCAATAAAACTGCTGGACGCACATTTACTGGTTGAACACAGAATAGACAAAAGAGAGGAAGCAGAGAAGGAAAGACAAAGACTAAAAGATTGCCTAGCTGACATTTTAGAAGACAGAGTAAGGACAAAGTGGGAAGCGAGCAAATTAGCAAATCACAAGTATGGCGAAGGGTGTGGGAAACTCCTAGCCTGGAAACTAAAATCGGATATAGCCAGGAATAAAGTAGCAAGCATAAAACAAAACATCCAATCCTCCCCAACATCTGAAGAAACGGTAATCAGACAGGAATTCACAAATTTTTTTGCTGAGTTATACTCGGAAGATGTAAACCCATCGGAAGAACAAATAGAAGCCTATTTGAACACTCTACCCACTGTTGCCCTAACAGAGGAGGAGAAAACATTTCTAAATGAAGAATTCTCTAAAGAGGAAGTAGAAGAGATAATAAACAGTCTGAAAAAAGGAAAGGCTGCGTGCCCAGATGCTCTTCCAAACGAACTATACATGGCGCTTAGAGAAACGCTGTCGCCTCATCTCACAGATCTACTCAATCTGGTGTATAAACAACATGAAAAGATCCCAGATTCTTGGAATGATGCCATCATAACTATAATACTAAAACCCGGAAAAAACCCTACACTGTGCGAATCATACCGGCCAATTTCACTGCTTAATTGTGATTATAAGATCTGCACAAAAATTATGGCAAAAAGGCTGGGGAAAATGATGACCCAACTGATCCATTCTGACTAGAAGGGCTTCATCAAAGGAAGACAACTTCAAGACCAGACTCACGAGTTATTCGGGGCAATAGACGTAGCTACCTCCGAAAAATCCCCCCTTACAATACTTACATTTGATGCCGCAAAGGCGTTCGACCGGGTGAACTGGGTTTTTCTGAATAAAGTTATGAGAAGGAACAATCTGGGAGAATCCTTTTTACATACAGTGAAGGAGATTTATAGAACCCCGAGATCAAAAATTCTGGTGAATGGATGTTTAACCGATAATATACGGATTGAAAGAGGCACTAGGCAAGGGTGTCCGCTCTCGCCCCTACTATTTAACTTGTACATTGAGCCTTTGGCAAATTTGTTAAGGGGAAACGAAAAAATACTTTCATTCAAACATCATGAATGGTCCAAAAAAGTGGCCCTATATGCCGACGATTTAATGCTCTTCACCAACGATTACGAGTCTTCTATACCTGAAATCAAAACCACCCTCGAGAACTTTGGGAAAGTCTCAGGTTATCTAGTTAATCACTTCAAAACTGAAATTATGACATGGAACACAAATCTGTCCAACCCAAATACAAAGAAAGAAATCAAATATTTAGGAATCACATTAGTACATGATCTGGATAAAATATCACAGATAAATTTAAAAAGAGTGGCAGGCGAAACAAGAAAACTTCTAAAGACCTGGAATAGCCTTCCATTAAGTTTCTTAGGCAGATCCAACATTATAAAAATGTCTATATTACCTAAATATACATACCTGTTCAACACAATTCCCCTAGAATTTAATAAGGACTCACTGAAAAAATTACAAGGAGAAATTACGAGCTTTATATAGGCGTCTAAGGGAACTAGAATATCGTGGAAAAAAATCAGAAGAAGAAAAGAACACGGTGGGATAGCTAGCCCTGATCTGTGGAAATATTATAGAGCCTTTTTCTTTAAAAACATGAGACCACTGCTGAGAGTTTACAATTACTTCCCTGAATATCTTCAAGCAATGACTATGAATGTTGACCATTTCTTATACAAATTCGGCCACCCAAAATTTAAAAAATAAATAAAATTGAAGGCCCTGAAGGCCAGAGTATGGGCCCAGATTAGAGAGACTCTAAATATTTCATACTACAGCCCTATGGCTCCTATAAGGACTTCAGAGGTGACTACGACCTCTGTGTAATCGCGCTGAGTGGGAGCCTCTGCTTGCGCTGCTGAAAATCACCGCATAGACGCAGGCAGCACTCCTTAGTGACTGCGTCCACTTTTAAAATTAAATCGCCGTGTAGCTGGAAGTCGCCGTTTTTTAGCAGATTCTTTATTAGGCTCACCCTTCCCCACTTACTTGCACGTTAAAAATTGAATTGGGCACCTGCCGCTTGAGCAGGAACACTCACTCCCCCCACACAACAGCTCCATCTTGGGTGGGGAGGCAGGCCTTACACCAGTGGCCACCATAGGCTGGGAGGCGCTCTAGTGTTTGGGCCGGGCTTTCCACCTCCTATATATTCCACCACTCATGCCGGCGCGCAGCGACGGCGCGCAGCGGGTGCACCGATGGCGCGCCGGAGGTGCGCCAGAGGTAAGCCCGTTTGCGCCCGTTCGCGCACGGTTGGGCCCAGGGACCAGGACCTCTGATCTATCATCTACCTGTCTACAAACATATTCTCGCTCGACACTTCTCGCTCTAAAGGGTGTCCTTCCATCTTCTTGTACCCACTCTGTGGATCCAGCGATGTGTCGCCCCTCTTGTCAACACTGCCCTTTTAGAACAACGGAAGTGGGTAACACTACAACGAAAGTAGAAGGAGCTCTGAAAATGGCATTGGTCAATTGCCGCTCATTGCCAAAACATGCTATTGAAATATCCTTACTAATCCAAGATCTGGATCTTGATATTCTTTTTTTAACCGAAACGTGGCTTGGATCCACGTCTGGCCCAGATATTGTTCAGGCTCTTCCCCCTGGATATCTGATTCAACACATAGATAGAGGACCTAAGGTTGGAGGAGGGATAGCTATTCTCTATAGGGAGCACCTAACCTGTCGTATGACCGATGGTTCCATCTCAGATTGTGAAAGTGCCCAATTTTCTATTACACTATCCCCAGAATTGTCATTCTCAGGACTTTTAATTTACCGTCCACCTGGCTCAATAGGACAATTTCTGGAAGGAATAATCGAAACTACCATAGAGTTAGCTAGCATGGTCTCGAATTTTATAGTACTGGGAGACCTGAATCTTCAATTCAATAATCCCTCAGATAATATTGCAACAGAATTAACTAAGGATTTAGCCGCATGTGAACTGAGTCTGATAGTTTCACACCCCACCCATTCCAAAGGGAACCTTCTAGACCCTATATTCGCTAACATTGCGGATTTAACTTCAGCCGAACCATATTCAATCCCTTGGACAGACCATATGGTCATTCCCTTCACATGGAAGATGCCCACATTCAGCTTAACAAAACACTTTAACAAAGTCCTGGGTAGGCGCTGGACGAAATTGGAAGTGAATGACTGGCTAGAGGCTCTGAAAATAAGTGAGCCCCGGGCCAATCAGAACATTGATAGGGCAAATAAAAACTTTAATCAATGGATTGAACAATCACTGGATAGTGTACTTCCAAAAAAACATATCACCAATAAGAAAGGCCCCACTAAACAACCCTGGTTTACTTCAGACCTAAGGTCCCTCAAACAGGAATGTAAACGGGGGGAGAGGCAGTGGCGAAAACACTTTGACGAAGAGAAGAAAAAGAAATACAGACTCACTATAAAGAAATATAAATCTGCCCTTAACATGGCCAAATCCACCTTCTATGCAAAAAAAATTGAGGCTTCTGCCAATGCCCCAAGAGAGATGTTCAAGATAGCTAAATCTCTGTTAAAAGCCCCGGACCTGCCATCATCACCAGCATCCGCTGAGGAAGCTGGCGCTCACTGTGATAATTTGGCAATTTTTTTTGTCGCTAAAATCCAAAAGATCCTCCTTTCCCTTCCTCATCCATGGAAGAACTAACTCCTTCTCTCATAGACGATACTGACCCCGTTCCGCCCTGTCTGCCCTTCTTTTCCCCCCTTAGTGTAGAGCTTCTACCCCCGCTTTTCAATTCCATAAAGAGCGGCTATGCGTTAGACCCTGCCCTAAACATCCTAAACCTGGCTCTGCCTCACATTAGCACGCACATCACTAATCTAGTTAACACCTCGCTTGAGTCCGGTATGGTACCTCAAGACTGGAAGCTGGCCATGGTCAGGGCTCTGTTAAAAAAGCCACACCTCGATCCTGAAGACTTCTCCAACTACCGTCCCATCTCCCTTCTCCCTGGTATCAGTAAGCTTACTGAAAAATGGGTGAACAAACAGCTAGCATCTTTTCTGGAGGCCCATGATTTGCTTCATCTGACTCAAACTGGGTTCCGGAGAGGACAGGGAACGGAGACGGCATTGTTGAGGGTGGTCGAGGATTCCAGGAGGATTCTGGACGCAGGTGGCAGCGCGGCCATTATCCTCCTGGACCTTAGTGCCGCCTTTGACACGGTGAATCACCGTGTCCTTCTATCTCGCCTTGGAAGGATTGGGGTCACGGGCAAGGCCCTTATGTGGCTGGAGTCTTTTCTTGGCGACAGAGTCTTCAAGGTCTTTTCGGTAAATAGCTGCTCCCTGCCAATACCATTACAGTGTGGGGTGCCACAGGGCTCCTCCCTTAGCCCCACACTGTTTAATGTGTATATGGCGCCCCTGGCGGAAGTAGTAGCTCCTTTTGGAATCCAACTAGTAAGCTACGCTGATGACACCCAGCTAGTTGTCTCTCTAAATCAGGTGGAGTCCCTCCCTTCCAATCTTTGCAGCTCCCTGGAGGCGGTTGCGAAATGGATGGACTTGTCCCACCTAAAATTGAATGGAGGAAAAACTGAGCTGATGCTACTAGGGAAAAAGGCCATATTCAATAATTTGACACACTGGCCCTCCTGCATGGGCTCTGGGCCCACTCCAAAGACCGAGATTAAAAGTCTCGGTTTTTGGTTGGATGCAGAGTTATCATTTAAGACCCACGCAAGAAAGACAGTGGCCACCTGTTTCGGACTGCTGAGGACAATTCGAAAAATCCTCCCTCAGCTACCCGAAACAGCCAAGAAAACCATAGTCCAGTCCCTTATTCTATCTAGGCTGGACTATGGAAATGCGCTCTATCTTGGAGCCCCTGTCTCGGTTACTCGACAACTCCAGGTTGCCGAGAACTCTGCAGCAATGCTACTTATGGGTATCCGCCATCGCACATCAGCCAGACCCGCGCTACGCGCCTTGCATTGGCTTCCCATAAAGGAGCGGGTTCACTACAAAACCCTTTGCACGGTCCATAAAACACTTTTTGGGAAAGGCCCCCCCATTTTAGACGACATGATCAGGCCATATAAACCATCTAGGAACCTTCGCTCGAATCAACAAAACCTTCTAGTAACTCCCAGGATCCACAGGGCCCGTACAGGGGGTCGTCTTTTTTCGCATAATGCGGCTAGGCTATGGAATGCTCTTCCTCCATCTCTCCGACAAGAACCTAACCTACTCGTTTTTCGAAAAAAACTAAAAACTGTCCTGTTCCCCAAAATCTAGATAACATAGGCCCTCTGTATTCTTTGTAATCCATCTCCCTCTGGTCAGTCCTAAGCGCTGGGATGCTTCCGAGTAGCCATGCGCTATAGAAGAGCCTTTTAATAATAATAATAATAATAATAATAATATGGGACACCCCAGGTACCCCGGATTGCTTAAAAGATAGCTTGGCAAATCCGTTAAAAATAGCTAACATCGAGCACTGGGGTCAAATACTGAAGGGATCATCATTGATCACCTGGGAGAATCTTCAAACCATCACAAACTCTACCATTTCTAAATTCAAATATTATCAGCTATCCAGCTGGGAAAATACTCTTACATATCAGGAAAAGGACACTGAAGAGCTAGAAAAAGTAATGCTGAAAGTCCTACCCATTAAGAAAGAGCTAGCCAGATGGTATTGGGCCCTAATAACATCAGAAGATGAAAATGCTCAGATCGCAGAACTAATCTGGGGGAAGAACCTACAAATTCCAGACCTTGAGGGGATGTGGCTAAAATCAATCGAGAAATGCTGGGCTACACTAAAATCAGCAGCTCTAAAAAGGAACCATATCTTCACGATCCACAGGGCCTATTGGACTCCCAAAAAACTGTCAAAATTTAAAGGTGCCCAAATTAGGAAATGCCCAAAATGTGGAGAAGAGAAAGCAGACGACATCCATATCTTTAAAGAGTGCCCATCTCTTGACGAGTTCTGGTCCAGTGTGGGTAAGACCTTAAGCTCAATCCTTCAGCAGCAACTAACTGTAAGTACTACTCTTGTAATTTTTGGGATTGATTACATAGGAGTCGGTAAACTAACAAAAGAGCAAGAAAACCTGTTTTTTGTTTTGATTCTCCTCGCAAGAAGGGAGATATGTATTAAATGGGTTGGTCCAGTAAACCCCACGGATGGGGAATGGATGAGTTCAGTTTTGAAAGTAAACAAACTAGATAGAAGGGGAAAGCATACTAACAGGAACAAATTTTGGGAAACATGGGAAAATCATTTTAATCCTAACTAGTGGTTGAGACGGAACTATGATCCTATGATTAAGCGATGGTAACTTCTTTTGATGAGTATAACACTCATCGAGTAGTCAATGGTGGCTATCTCCCCCCAATAACGAAAAAAACTGAAAAGTTATTTATGTGAGTGCTCCAAAGGGGTCTCCTATGCAAATTGGATCGAATGGGGAAACTCCCCTAGCCCACTCGTATTTGGGGGCAGTGCAGGTACACCAGTTGCAGAGGCTGATACCCGATATTCCCCAAAAACATAATATCGCAATATGAGGATTTAAAAAAAAAAAAAAAAAGCATGGCACAGGTAACAATGATTTTACAACATATCTCTGGCCTGTACTGCCATGCACCTCCACGTTTGTGTAGGTAGCGGAACCTACTCTTCAGCAGTCCGAATGTCCGCCCCACCACATTGCGCGTCGACCTATGGGCGGTATTGTATCTCCCTTCACTTGGGGTTGCTGGATTGAGATATGGTGTCAGTATAAATGAACGCACTGTATATGCGCTGTCACCTACATGAGAAAGGAAAGGACAATAATCACTGGGCACTTTCAACTGATCCAAGGAGTCCATCAGAGTGAGTGACCTGCATTTACCCAGCAGGTATCCTTCTCCAAATTCTCCCCTAGTGAGTCGAGTATTTTTCCACTGCGCCTGACGATGTAAGAGTCATGCATACTACCCGGAAATTTGGCCACAATGTCAGTGATGATGTGTGAGGCATTACATATGACCTGGACGTTGATGGAATGAAATGGTTTCCTGTTCCTATACACATACTCATTGGCTGAAGTGGGACAGATTGCAACATGTGTCCCATGAATGCACCCAATGACATGTGGGAATTGTGCCATCTGGTCGAAATCAATTTTTGTCTTCTGCAATTCCAGTTGCTATGTGGGAAACCTGATGTAATGGTGCATGTTCTGAACCATTGCATTCAGGAAGGAATTAAAAAAGCGTGACAAGCTACTTTGGGAGACCCTTCCAGCTACAGTTATCACCCCCTGGTAAGTCCCTGATGCCAGTAGTTGCAGTGAACATAGGACCTGCACATGCGTTGGAGTGGCTTGGGTCCTGCGGGTCTGATGCTCCTGTATTGGGTGTAGGTCATCTATCAGGTCTAGTATAGTTGCTGAGTCTAGCCTGTATTTTTCATGCATTTCTTCTTCTGTCTGCTGAAACAGGGTAATGCGCACTCTGTAACTGCTTTCCTGTCTCCTCCTTCTCTGTGCTGCTACTTGTATCCGCATCCTCCTCGCTATAATATACAGGGCTGCCATTGTGAAAAATTGTGAGTCACTCTGGTAATGTTTAGATAGTGTGCACCTGGTTACCACCTGCTTTGAGTTGGTGGGAATTGAGCTATTTGGGATTTTTCATACATTTCTTTGCGATTTCTTAATTGCGATTTCCCAAATAGTGAGTCGCAAAGTTCAGAATCACAAGTTTAGAAATTGCTAATTTTGGAAATTGTATTTTTGCAATTTCATATTTTGCGATTAGGGTTTGCTTCATACATTGCACACTGCGATTTTGCGATCACTAACAGCCTAATTCTGGGAATCTCACCGTTTGGATCGCTAAATAGCTTTATACATCCGGCCCTTAGAACGTGACCATACTCCTCTAATGATGCCGGCAAGCAATAGCAATCCGCAGAGCCACAGGATCATCTTCTTTTACCAAATACAGTGACACATCGCTTTCACCAAGCGGCAGGACACTGAGAACAGCACAAAGACATAAAAAAAATCACATTAACTCTATTTAGTCATGTGAATAACGATCAAGAAAAAGCACTTAACTAGCTGCTGAGTAGCAAAGAACGAGGCAGTGTTTTTCCCTGGTGGATGTTATATATGGTGGACTCTATGGTTGAACTGTTACAAAAAAACAAAGACTCATGGGATTTGTAGTCTTTTATTGTGTTGATATAATGTTGGTTTTGGCTGCTGATCAATAAAATGGAGAAAGTTATCGCTTAATCTGAAGCCTCCGGTTCTGACATAGAATTGTAGACTTTTTTTCATAGCTTTTAATGACTGATAAATCTTCAGAAAGATTTTACACACTGGTGCAGCACATTTGTTACACAGTTTATAGAGTAAAGCATGCCATACTAACATAGTAGGTAAACCCAATCAGCACATGAAAAGGAAATAACACCTTTGAACCCATAGAATTATACAAAGTGTCAGACCTGCTTGGGTGTCCGACTCACTATTGCAGGCAGTGATATCTTTCTCTGCACACTCTCTTTCTTGTGCAGTAGATGGGGTGCATTGCTGTGGTCTGCGCACTCCTCTTTCTACAGATATTTCTCATGCATGCTTTTGAAGGCCACTGCTTTTGAAACCTGGTCCGGGCTTCAGAGCATTTTGTGCTCCACACTGAAATAAAATGTATTGACAATTACAATTATTTTCCATCAACCTAGTATGCCACTTAATCATACTTTACAATACTCATGCGCCTCCCTTTTGTGCTCGTAACTCATGATCTGATTTTGCTTATCCCTGATTCTTTCTCCCACATCTTGACTGCAACATTTCTTTTTTTGTTAGTGTTTAGGTGTACAGTCGCAGCCAGTAGTTGAAGCATCTGTCCATTTGTGATCCAAATGTATACTATTTAATTGAGAAATGTATTTTGTCCCTAACAGTAAACCTATAGAAAAAAACACTTCACCACATTGTCACCTCTGGAGGTACCTGATATTACCTAAACAGCCTTTCCAAAGGTTTACCTTGTTCTCACATCCTTAATAGATAAGAGATTAATCTGCTTGCCAACAGAATCTACAAGAAATACAATGTGCATAGATCCAACTCCAAGGTATGTAGAAGACCTCAGACCATCCAAAGCAATGTTGTACCATACACTAGGCAAAACGTTTACCAGCTGCACGGGTTGCACCCTCGTATTGCGTATTTAGTCAGTTGCCGAACGCACTTGACATCCTTTTACTATAGCCTCTCTTTCTGTGTCCATGCATGGCCACCAGTACCACCCCCTGAGTTTCTGGTTTGTCGATCTTGATGATGGTGGCTGGAAAAGCTGCTCCTAGTGCTGGAATTGCCACATTTCATTGCTGAAAATGCAAGGAAGGAAAGGAAGGAAAACAGTGCCTCTGTCAAGGAGATACAAATATACACAAGGAAAGGACATTTACTCAATGGAGAGGTGTCCGTCACAAGAAGAGATGTCATGCCTCCCCGTGGATTTGAACATACAGAAGAATATATCCGGTACCCAAGGCGCACGAGGTGTCTTAGCAAGAACAGAGGCCAGCATCAATGAGGTGAAACTCTCTTGAGCTTTTGCATACAACCCTTTTCAAAAGTGCTTTAGGGAACTGAAGTATTGTTACAACCTTGCACAACCACTTAGCTATGATGTGGGTGAGGAAGGTTACTACGACGACCTGCACTGCAAGCAGATTCTGACCTTTGTGGCGAGTATGTCTCCCTCACGAATATGTCCCTGTATGGCTAGCAACACCAGTACCTCCAGAGATTGCTACAAGGTTGCAGGTCGCCCCAACGCCCTATGAGAATGGGTTGGCAGATCAGCTTTTTTGGTCTAGAGTACTGCGTGATTGGTCAGTGATGGCAGTCTAGTTCTGCTCATCTCAGACAGCGGTGGGGGCGTAGCTTGATCAGTAAGACCGTGGGTGTGAGCTTCAGATTTCCCAACAAATGTGCTGGCACATAGGGTTCTATTTACCAAATTCTCATGCAGCGTAGCAGCAAAAAATGCTGCACTGCAGGGAAAGGAGAGCTGGTGATCGCCATATTTACAGAGCTATGGCATTCTCCTCTCATCTCCCTAGCGCTTGCGCAATCAGGTAGCCCTGACATGCACCAAAATGCCAGGGTGTCTGCATGAGTCTAGCATAGGTTTTGTGCTGAAGGCTACCCTTCGAGTACAAAATACAATGCTTAAACTAACTTTAAAACTTTTCTCACTTTGTATGTTGCTGTACAATGCATCACACATGCAAAGTCGGAGAAGAAAGGAGAAATTAACGCATTTCTCCTTGAGAGTGCCTATTTGAAATGGGCGTTATTTTTGTATGCAAAACTCTGCCTACTTTTTGTTTCTAAATTGGGTTTTGTGTCAAAAACCATGGTTGGTTACAGGGGAAGACCCATGCACCACCCATGAAATGCCCGATTGGAACCAAGTAATGCAAAGCAGCTCTTTGCGTTGCTTTGCATTACTTAAAACTAAATTTCCAGCACAAACAAATTTTGCACTGGAATGTAAATTGGGACGCAAACACAATATGAAATCTTAGTAATTATATCTCATATTGTTAAAATACATTATGCGACAAGCAGGGGGCACGAAGGGGCTTAAGAGGCAATAGAAAGGGAGAGTAATGCAGGTTGGTGTAGTTACTAAGTGAGAAACTGTTTTTCATTCTCTTTTCAAACAGAGAGAGGGAGAGTATGTGTTAAAATTCCTCGTTAGATCCAACCGACACCTCCTCATCATACCAGACTGAAAGCACCTGCAACCAACTGTTTATCACAAAACACATGTATTAGGGGGGTGTAACAACCCCTGAAGTTAGGCCCCAGGGCTGAGGTTATGCCCTATATGGTTTTGGATCTAAGACTCGGTCAACTCGGACAAATGGGAGATGCACATATTGATGTCTGGTCACACACTTGCTTTAACTGAAATATGACCCATACAAACTCCTTTGATGCTGTGAGGAATCGGGAGGGCTGTGTTGTCAACATAAGCGGACCCATATGTTCTCCTCTGCAATGATGTGTTTGAATCTGTATGGGCGGACTAAAGGAATTAGTGCAAAGAAAAAAATGGGCTCGCACATTATGGCAATCTAGGCCCTTGATATAACTTCTCAGGCGTAGCGCTTCATTCGTATTACATTTATTTGTAAAGTTGAGTTCTTCACTCTCAGTCAGATGGTTCGTACTAGTTTGGAATGGGACCACATTTGATCAATTCATCTAAAAAGCGGTGATGTCTTAGACTTGCAAAAATTAGATTGCTGTATATTTGAAATACTAGAAAATTATTTAGCTTTTTTGAATTCTCCTTGTGGAGTTCCGTTCTGCATGCTGCCAACTTAATCCTTATGTTTTCTCGTGGTGAAGTTATTTTACAATTCTTTTTAATGATCTTGATGAGACCAATATAATCTTTGTGTGAAGTTGGACTGGCAAATGCTGTCCACTATTCTAGTGGGCACCTTGCACCAGTCCAAACGACCCTTATTGATGGTAGGTTTAAAGACGACCTATATAGAAAGCTATCCTAGTGGTAACTGTGGAGAGCAGCCTTCACGCTAAGTCTTGAAGGAATGTAAAACAGCTTGTGTTACCAGTCTATAATCTCCTGAATTACCAAGTGAAAGGAGAACCACACCAAGTATATATATAAAATATATGTATTTATTCTAAACACATCCCTCTAGTCTTTTTATGAGGATAGAGATAAAAGTACATAAAGTAAACTTTTTTAGCACACAGTAAATTAGCACAATATATGATTAGCCCTGCATCACAAACCATATACTAAGAAAGTGGTATAAGAACCACGACTGACATAGATACAAGGCCTAGATCCTTTAGAACTGCTGGGGCCACCAGAAACCACCCAACGTAGTGACACAGGGGACCCACGGGGGACTCGTGCAGTGTCTAAACACAGACGCAAATCACCCTTTACTTCTATGGGGAAAGTCGTGGTTGGAAAATTACAAAGGAAGGACACTTAGAAGAGGACTTGGAGCAAACCCCTTTAGAACTAGGCAGTTCTAGAGTCAATACCCATGGGAGCACCAGAGTACTCAAGTTACCTCACCCAGGGAAGCCAGGTGTATTGGTGTTTTTTTGTGTTGGGTTTCGTCATCGTTTTCAATGGTGATCTGCTGCAAAGTGCTGCTGGCGACCAAGTCGAAAATGTCCAGGTTGGGTCCAAGGGTGGATCGAAGATCTAAAGAACCTGAAAGCAGAGAGGACAAAGTCTGGTTCACTAGCCAGTGACCAGGAAGGCGAGGAGAAGATGCCAACCAATGTCGGGTGATTTCGGGTGAAGAACGTGAAGCTTGACTCTTCAGCCACGAGGACCAGGAGGCGTCGACGATGACCAGGAGCTGGATTCGAGCTGTCCCACGAAGGATGTCGAGTGCTGCAGTGTTGGTTTCTGGATTGGACCCAACAAGCCTTGGCAACAGCAACCCATGCAGAAAGCAAAGATTGGCTTTGGTGCAGACCAGCAAGGTCTGAGGGACTCACCCTTTGGAGGGGAGTCAGGGCATGTCTGGAGCAACCAGGAAAGCCCAAGAAACAGAAGAGTTACCTTTGTGGGGACCCACCAGTCGACGGACCAGAGATCGCGAAGGAGCCTCGAGCAGAAATGCTAGAAGCGGTCCCACTGAACTCTTGTGGAGTGTAGGCCCACAATCGTCGGTGCAAATGGTGCTCGGGGCTTGGACTACAATTAGCCCAATGCACAACTTTGGGAAAGCTCGGGAAGTCGATGCACTAGCAAATGTGAACGGTGTCCAGGGGTTCTGGTTCCACGTCACTCATGAGGGCTGCGGGTCTCAGCTTTGCTGGGATCTTGTGTCGGCCTCGGAGAAGTCTGGAAGTCTGGGTCCTGTGTCGCAAATCCGTCGGGATCAGGTGGGAACCTTGGAAATGCAGACCGGCAAGATGCTTCTTTGGTGCCTGTTTGAACAGGGGAGTCACTCCTTGACCCCAAGGGAGATTCTTCAGTTTTCTAGTCCAAATAGAATGTCGAAGTTCCAGGATATATGTTGCAGAGTTTTGTCCAGGGTAATCTAAAGTCCTAAGGACTGGATTCCCATACTTATACTAAGTTTAGGGGTTGGACTTACTCTAAGGTCCCACCTATGGGAAGACCCGGGGTGGGGGTGGTTACACCCCTTTCCCTTTGTTCAGTTTGTTGCCAGAGCAGGGACTGAGTGCCCCTGCAACCGGTTTGAACTGGGGTATGCACAGGGACACAAAGTATGCCTCCAGCACTGTCTGAAGAGCATTCTCTGAATGCACGCACCCAGCCCCAATACACTAAAGCCTGTCTGGGAAGTGGTTACACCTCCCTGTGACAGGAAACCTATTGTCCAGGCCTCCCCTGCCGGAGTTTCATCCAGCAGAAGGAGCATCCATTTTGTGATGCCAGGGCTCTTTTAAACTATTACCGGTTACGTAAGTGTGTACATGTCTTCTCCCTCTAGAAGGGTGGAATTCTACCCCCGCCGCCAGAACTGGTGTGGGGTAGGATTCCAAAGTGTTTGACAACAAACATGACATGTTTCCATGCAGCCATTTCAAAGTTAGCATTAACCGCGAGGTTATAATGCACTTAAGATTATATGGTCTGGCTGCATCACAGAACAGCTACAGAGAAGTGATTCCGAAAGCTGCAGAGGGGTCCTGCTCATGCATGGGCACCCTCTCACACAAAACCAAGCACTCTGCCTTCAGGATTGTTAAGGCCTGCCATAGGAGTGACTTATAGGTTTATATCTGCAGTGATATAAGGTAGATATAGGTAACCTATGTCTCAGTAAGGGGTGCATGGAACACCTTACCCAGGCTGCAGTAGCAGACCTGTGGTGCCATTTTGGAAGGCTGCCCAGGGGTGGCATAATACATGCTTCAGACCCTGGTAGGCCTCTGTGGTACCTGTGCCCTTAGTACCTAAGGTACCATGTACCAGGGACTCACAGGGGTAACCCATTAACCAATATGGAGTGTACCTAATGTACATGCAATCAATTTAGAGAGGAAGCATCTAGGTTGTGGTCCAGGTTAGCAGGGCCCCAAGCCAGACTAAAGTTGAAAAACAGTGAAACACCAGCAAAAAGTGGCGTTAACCATAGTAAGCAGATCCTACTCTCCTACAATCTTAGCTTGACACTGCAATCTTAACTTGACACTGCGGTTTGCCATGCCATGAATTCACTAGTTAGCTAATCCCATGTGTTGCTCTTGTTTGTTAAGACCATGTTACAAGCCTGCTCCTACATATTAGTATTTGACCCACTTTGGAGCTGCCTGTGCTGACTTAATGAAACATAGATTTTGAAGACATGCAAGGATACCACATGGTTCATGTATACACTTACATGAAGTGTTTCTGTGTAATTTGACCAAAGAGCTTGTTTTACAGTTTGCATGGCTGAAATCTCATATGCCATGCTGCAATGGTATATATTAAAACAGGCAACCCTGAGGTAGGCTGAATGAGGTAGGAAAATTGCCTTTGACTTAGATCTTGAAGATCTGTTCGTCACATAGGATACCTCATGCCATTGAAAATGTCCCTTTTATCTTTGGTTAACCGGATAGTGTAAATATAAGTGACATTTGTAATCATTGTTTGGTGAAGAACACTTGATCCATATTATCTTAATCATATAGACCATTGTACGTTGGGCCTCTTTGTGTTTGTAAATAAGAACCAACATATGGTGCATCAATTCTCCTTTTATTTTATCGTCATCTCCACCACCGGCAGACAACATACGATTACCTTTAAGTACTTCACACCCAGTTTCATAGTGCATTAATGACTGGTCCCAGTGTGCGCATCCGCAAAATTGTAGCAAATAGTTGCTATTGGCAAAAATGTATCCTCTCAAATTGTAATAAAAAGTAAACCTCAAGGACTTTATAGTATTTCTGTATTTAAAGTATGTGCCAGTGGTATCTGATTTTAGAAGTGTGATGCCAAAGACATATTGTTTGGCAAAAAGCTAAATCAAAACGTTCATCTATGTTTCATCGCCAAAGATACTATTGAGATTTGCGTGGCCAATGTTAATGTTCATGAGCATATGCTTTGTATTTTGTAATGTGTAGTGGAGTGACTTGTGCTTACGTCCAAGCCTCAGATAATGCTTATGCAGTTTTAAAATGAAACAGAATAGTGTGCCACAAGACTTGATTTTAAGGTTTAATTTGAGTTATCTTTTTTAGGGGACGACACTTTGAAAACATGGGACATCAGAAATTTCAAAACTCCTCTTAATGCAGTCGCAGGTCTCCCCACCTTTTTTCCCATGTAAGTGGAGCATTTTGTTTACATTTCGCAATAGTTTGATGAACTACTTTGTAATGTGATCATTTTACTGTGCCAACATTCTAGGACATTTTATGCACAGAAGCATGTTTATTCTTTAAAAGAACTCATTAATTACCGCCCAACATCTTGGTCACGATATCTTTGCTCCACGCCATAGCACATTAGAAACTATGACCACATTTCATTAAAAAGATGATATTAGGTTCGCACTTCCATGACTGGTGTTTCAGTTTTGGAAATTGAAAGCAGTTTGGCAGCCAATTATTATTTAATGGGGAATTGATTAAGAGTTCCAGGTTTTTACTGCAGCAACTCTGCTGATGTGTTAACGTTATAAAATCAAATTACTTTATCAGTAGTTTTAGTGGGTTTCCTGTGCTCTCTCCCCGCACAGAAGTTCCGAATATCAAACTCAAGAATCAAACTAACTTTTTATGACAGTCTCTATCGGAATGACCTTGAACAGGAGTAAAGGTGTGCAAGCATACATTTACGAATGATCCATTTTTAGGTCTAAGCCTACCAGAGAGCACAGCTCTCTGGTTTGTGAAAGACTTCTTGGGGACCTTCTGAAAGCTTCCCTGTGAATGTATTCCTCCCATTGTTTAACATTGGCTTTGTGTTTTGTAACTCACAGTTGCTTGCTTTCTATTTGCTGGCTTTATTAGTTTTAGGATGTCTAGCCTGTTTATCATCATTGCTCCTTGTATTCTTCCACGAGTGCTTGCTTTTTGTAAACAGTCCTTTAAACTTTGCTCTTATCTTGTCACAGTTGCTGTGCAAGGACAGACATCAAATCTCAAGCTCTGTCTTCTAAGGGAACTTGATGTTTACTTTTCCTTTTCAGACTTCAAAGTGAGAGGATTTTTGTGACAATCTTGCGGACTACTGGTGTTGTGAAAGAAAAGGCTTTTATCTAGCACACAACAAAATGCATATGTCTTTTAAATGGACTGTGCAGATATTTCAAAATATATCAGAATCAGGAAAGCACATTTCTTAGTAATACTGAAATGTAGTGGAAACACATATTTTTATACGAGCAAACCGAATCAGTACTCTAGGTGATGCCATTTCCATACACTCTAATTGTTCTGGGGATTGAAGCTGGAAAGTGGATAAAACCTCTTTTGCCTTTTCAATTGGTGTGCGCCTCACCTCTTAATATTAGGGTATGTTACCAACATGCACGTCTAGTTTTTGCAAGACAATATCCAATGGATAGTAGTGCAGTTCAATCAACATTCTGATGATAGCCTATGTTGCTCTTTCCACTGCTCCAGAGGTTTATGTTCTGTCTCAAGTGAATCCAGAGCTGGGACTCCCCTTTTATGGGATATTACAATCTGAGCAAATTGCACTAGCTCTAAGATAATTACTGTGGTTTACTACGTCTAAATGAACGCATCACAAAATGTTGATTCATCTTAATTGGTGGACTTGTTTGAGCACTGCTGCCCTTCATGTCATGTTCTACCCATGGTTGCTGTGCCGGTTCTCCTTATGTAGCATGAACGCCTCTGCCTCCCAGTCTGAATAGATGAAGCTCTGTCTCCGAGCTCGGGATGAGACCTAGTTAATTGATTGTCGTAGATTCAGCCCTGCACCCTTTGGCTGACGCCTCAGCTAATTAGTTGCTACTTCATGGGCCTACGAGGGGTAAGGTAGAGTCTCTTTAACCAACCTGAAAGAGTATTATGGAAATTGTCTTCAACTATTAACACTCATTTCTGTGAGAATGATTTTATTTCTTACTTCCAAACAAAGTAGGAAATATAGAGAATCTGCCATCAAAGCGACTATGATTGTAGTCCTGCAGCAGGGCTCATCTTGTACAGGAAGGGGGAAATGTCTAGCAGTGGAGCCTAGCTTCATCTCCCTAGATTCTGTGCCTATCACCCACTTACAAGAATCTCGTTGCCTCACTGCCTTGGTCATGTGTGCCCCACACCAACATAAAACTTTCACGTAGCACTCATTTCCACATGGTGATACTTCACCAAGTGCTTACACTTCTACAGCAGGGCAATTTTATGTCTACTCTAGACTTAAAAGACCCATATTTCCACATTCCAATTCTTCCCCATGAGCCAGTCACACAGATTGCTGATGCTGAAGCATAGCTGCCAGTGGAGACCTGTACCTAGAGATGTCCCACAGGGTAGCACAGCAGTCACCAGGAATCTTGCCTACCACCAAAAGCAAATGTCAGGAGTTGTGAACCTCACTCACAAACTTCATCTCCCTAGATTCTGTGCCTATCACCCACTTACAAGAATCTTGTTGCCTCACTACCTTAGTCATGTGTGCCCCTCACCAACATAAAACTTTCACGTAGCACTCTCTGACATTAAGGTTATATTTTGATATTTGAAGGGGAGAGATGTGGCGCAGCAGCCAGATCGGCTGACTCAGGAGAACAGGGCTCACGGTTCAATCCCCGGCGCCAGCCTAACCTTATCATGTGACTCTGGGTAATAGCTCTCTTAATCTCCACTGCGCACCCGTCCCCCCCCCCCTTTCCCCAGCACCTGGATACCCTTAGGCTATAGATCACATGCTTTGCATACTCCTGCAATCTAGTGTTAGGTCTGGATGTTTGCAAGTTATTTTTCTTTGAAGTAGTATTTCCAGTCACGAGGTAGGTAACTCCTCCTTTCGGTGATAGTGCGCATGGGCATCGACCCCAGTGTTAGACTGTTTTTTGCAGCCATCGGGTTTGGACGTGTATTGCTGCTCTCCCCTTCGAAACCGTTTCTTTGGGTTCCCCTCTGTGTGCAATCCACCCTACCCGCGTTAGTATTGTTTTGAACGCATATCCCACTTCTCTGTTTATCGGATCCGTCAAGAAAAACTCTGTTTAGATCAAAGATCTCCGGGAAGGCCGTCGGGCCTAACCGTGTCAGTCCACTTCGAGTCGATGGAACTGACTCCATTCAAATTCTGCCCTCAGTGCCACTCCAAGTATCCGCACACCGACTCGCACGAAGTGTACAACTCGTGCTTGTCTCGGAGCACAACACACAGGACTGCGACACATGCAGATCGTTCAGATCGAAGAAAACGCTCCGTGATTGTCTGGCTCTATCTACGTCGTGAAATGAATAGTCAAAACGTCGAATACACGCCAGACATCTTCGGCGAAGGATCCAAGTACGAATTCGATGCACAATGGGCCAAGGAAGAAGAAGAAGAACTTGCCTCCATTCAGGAATCGGACTTCGAGATGGAAGAAGAATTACCATAAGGTCAACGTCCCATGAGTAGCGAACGCCCCTTGTCCCGAACTCCAATTCAGCCGAAACAAAAGGCTTCGGTCCCACCCTCTCCTTCGAGCCACTGTCCGCACCGACAAGGTGTTTCTGACACCCTGCCCTCCGGCTCGTCCCAAAACAAGTCACTAAGCCTTCCAGTTTGGGATTGAGTCAGCCAAAGTCTGGCACCGAGCCAAAACCTTCAGGCTCGATGCCAAAAAAACGCTTTGGAGCCAAAATCATTGACATAAAAACAGAAACCTCCTTCGGCACCGAAACCTTCTGTGCCGAAAAGTCTTTCTACCCCAGCACTGAAATCCTTGGTGCCGAAACCTAAAACTGTTCCTCTAAGGCTGCAGGATCTGATTTTCGATGCCCAACACCCAAATCGGAACCAAAACAAAAGGAACTTTATATAAATCCAGATAAAGGACGTGTTCTTACTAAATCACCTCAGAAATGCAAACCTGAGTCAGAGGAAACCTTTTACCATATTCCTTTGAAGAGGACGAATGTAGGTACTAACCCCTCCCCTCCTCCACGTTCTCCTACACCCACTTCTCCAACTTCGCAGGATTTACTGATTACACCAACTAACTCTCCACCACCACCTGATGGTGATGATAATGGAGATGGGGGGTACAATATTTACCAATAGACCCCTGGAAGGATTATAACACGGTTCACCTACCGATAACGACCCAGATCTTTACCCTGCAAAGCCTTCCCCTCCTGACGACAATGTAGGATATCTAGAATTACTCGCTGGAGCTGCAGAATATCATGGGAATCTCTAGAGGAAGATTTCTTATTTGAAACACTCAGTAGCACACAAAGGACTAGACAAACTCTACCTATGTTTAAAGGTATGATAAGACATGCGGATGATATCTTTCAAGATCCAGTGCATGCTCGCATTCTCACCCCCAGAATTGATGAATAATTATAAGCCTGCTCCCTCAGATCCAGTCTTTATTAAAGGACAGTTACCACTAGACTCCTTGGTGGTCTCTAATGCCCGTAAACAGGCCAAATCAAAGACTACAGGAGACGCTCCACCTCCAGGCAAACTATTAGACGCCTCTAATAAACGAATAGCCACCGAAGCAGCAAATCATTAGCGCATTGCCAACACACAGGCCCTGCAAGCCAGATATGATAGGGCACACTGGGAAGAAATGGAGCAGTTACTACAACACCTCTCAGATGTGCACAAAACAAAATCCCACAAAAGGAAGCTCATATCCAATTCCTCAATTTGATGCGCTTTAGATGCTGCAGACACCGCAGCTAGAGAGACCAACACTAGTGTGTTATTAAGGAGACATGCTTGATTGAGGATTTCTAGTTTCAAACCTGAAGTACAACAGTCTATTTTAAATACTCCTTTTGACAAGGAACATCTCTTCGGGCCAAAGTAGATAAGTCATTAGAAAAAATGGAAAAAGACACAGAAGTAGCCAAGTCTAAGGGAGCTCTGCAGTCTCCCTCTAATCGGGGCCTCCTTTCGTTGCTCCTGCTACCGTGGTGGGTCGTAAACTATGTCCTCAGACAATACTGCCGCCTCCTACAAAAGCAACAGCCAATCTTCCTCTACAAAAGGGTTATTTAGAGGAGGATACAGAGGCAACAACAACAGAGGTTGAGGCAGGGGTTCCACACCACGTAATTCCCCCTCCCCCAACAAGCAGTGACTTGCCTACACTTCCCCGATCATTTAACACCTGTCGGGGGATGTCTTCTACAATTCCTCCCCATTTGATAATGTATCCCCACAGCCAAATGGGTGTTCGTAATTATCCAACATGGTTATTGCCTGGAGCTGGAGCTTACTAACAATCCTCCAAACATTCCACCACGTTCTCACATAATGTCACCAGAACATTTGCATCTACTTCAGCTAGAGGTCAAGTCCTTCCTGTCCAAAGGAGCCATAGAACCCCATCATTACAACATCAAGGGACAGGGGTGTACTCCCTGTACTTTCGCATCCCAAAAAGGACAGCTCCTTGAGACCTATTCTAGACCTCAGAGAACTAAACCTCTACATAATATCAGAGCATTTCCATATGGCGATACTTCAAAAAGTGCTCCCACTTCTACAGCAGGGCAATTTTATGTCTACTCTAGACTTAACAGACGCATATTTCCACATTCCAATTAATCCGCTCATCGCAAATACTTCAGATTCATGATAGCAGGTCATTATTACCAATTCAAAGTACTGCTGTTTGGAGTCACCACCGCTTTCAGGGTATTTACCAAATGTCTGACAGTAGTCGCAGCACATCTGAGAAGACACCACATCCATGTCTTCCCATACCTGGATGACTGGCTTATCAAAGAGTACCAAATGTGTCTCCAATACACTCAAACCTCTATTAACTTACTTCACTAACTAGGGTTTACAGTAAATGTGTTGAAGTCTCATCTACAGCCTTCCAACACACAAACTTATCTGGGTACCACGATAGGCCTCAGAAAGCTCTAGCCTCTCCAATACAGCCAGGACTCACATTATTCAGTCCCTTCTCACTCAATTTCATTCCAGCCAATCATTACCTGCAAAAGTATTCATACTACTGCTAGAGATGAGCGTGTCGTGCAATATAATTGTTCCCACCACACAAGACTTCCCATGAGTCCCCTTCAAGAATGCTTAGCAAGTCATTGGAACCAGTCGCAGGGTCAGTTGACCGATCTAGTGTTGGTAGATGGCCGCACCCATCGCTCTCTGCAGTGGTGGAACCCACTAAATGTATCCAAAGGGTTGCCCTTTCTCGACCCTGTTCCACAGACAGTGCCAACAGCAGACGCATTGCTCACTGATTGGGGTGCTCACTTACAAAGTCACACAATCCAAGAATTATGGACTCTAAAGTACAAGAACCTCCATATAAATCCTCTAGAGCTGGCCTATCAACGGCGGACGGAAACGCGAACACCCCAACTCCGCTCTGCATACTTGGTCGATGGGACGACACAGGGGCAGAGCCCAGGACCCCGGTGCATCGACAGACATACAGTCCACCGGATCAGAGGACCCTCTTTCCTCCTCGAACATGGATGTCATCCCACCGACTGGGACAGGGTCCCAGGACCCCAAACTAGATCTTATCCTTACCGAAATACGGGCCACAAGGAAGGCACTGGAAACGCGTATAGACAATATGGCGACGGGTCTCTCGTTGCTCCGTGCAGACCACAATAAACTTGCTGAGAGGGTCTCCGAACAGAAACTCGCACTGAACGACCTCATACCCCAACAAACGGAGCACTCTGCAAAATTGGAAGGCGTAGAAAAACAGCTAAGGCAGCTATTGGACAAGGTGGATGATGCGGAAGGACGTGCCCGCCGCAATAACGTCCGCATCTTAGGCATTCCAGAACGAAGCGAAGGGAGGAACCCCACCCAATTTGTGGAAGACTGGCTCCGTCAACTGGTGGGCCCACAAGATCTTACCGCACGACACAGCGTGGAGAGGGCACACAGGATGCCGTCCAAACCACCGCCGCCAGGAGCGCCCCCACGCCCTTTGATCGCACGCCTCCTCCACTACAAAGACCGCGACACTGTGCTGCGCGTGGCCCGGGAGAAGGCACCAATTCGCTACGAGGACAAGAATATCTCCGTATATCCTGACTTCACGCCCACAGTCCAACGGGCCAGATCCACCTTTCTGGGAGTGAAACGCAAGTTGCGTGAGAGAGACTTGAAGTATGCCCTTCTATTCCCTGCACGCCTTAAAGTACTGCACAGTAACAAATCATACTTCTTTGACTCACCGGAGGAAGCGGCAGAATGGATGGAGGTGACGTTAACTCCGCCTGCCTCACAGGACCCCTTCCTGGCAGACAAGAGGAAGGGCCACAAGACTCACTCAGATCGGCAAAGCACCACTTCGGGAACTCGATAAGCCCCGCCGCAGAGATCATCGCCGACGGATGCGGCCGCTGCGAACCATCCAGAGGGCCCCACACCAGTGATGCAACTGACGAAAGAGGCGCTCGCCGCCCACGATGCGGGCACACCTAGAGACCTGATCAGCAACTCCGACACACGCACGGAGGTTTCGGGGTCAGCTAGCAGTGTCCAGCTCTTCCCAAAGATCATGGCGCAGACAGCAGAAGAATTTTAACATCACCATCGTGACCGCACTCCAGATGGTAACGTATAGACTGTATTATTCCTTGCACCCGGGTGGGCTGCTCAAGGGATTGCTTTACTAAGGGCCGCCATGCCACCACAGGCCAGTACAGGTACGGTGAAAGCAACCTGCGCCCCCCACCGCAGGCACATGAAACTGTTTGACTTTTGCCCCTGTTGGGCATCATGGTTTGGACCTCGAGCCCGTTGGCCTGGGGACCTTAGTATTCAGGGACTGATTATTTGTTTGACACTCCTCCTATGCAAGAAGAAGTACCAGAAGCGTGCGCCCGCATACACATTCCTACTGCACTACACGACCCAACATGGGACCGCTTAATGTTTATAGTTTGTGCACCTGGAATGTGCGGGGTATGGGCTCGATTCATAAACGGCACAGGATACTCGCACAACTGAACCGGAGGGGCGTCATGATGGCCTGCCTACAAGAGACCCACCTGAACTGTGCTGAGAGTTTGAAATTACATAAGAAGTGGAAAGGCCAGTTTTTTGCTACATCCTATTCTGCATTCTCTAGGGGAGCCGCTATTTGGCTCCGTAATTCTGTTCCCTTTAAGCCACTGGAGCAACGAATTGACAAAGAGGGTAGATATGTATTTGTGAGGGGATTACTGGATGGGGCTCCTGTCGTGCTTGGCTGTGTGTACTCCCCGAATTCGGGCCAGCCTGATTTTCTGATTGCTGTCAACAGGGTCATTGCGGATTGGGCAGAGCACCAATGGGTGGTGGGAGGGGATTTTAATGCTGTGTTGGATGTAGCCCTGGACAGGTCACACCCCCCACTACATGCCACGGACAGCAGGCGACAGGCAGAGGCACTGACACAATGGGCGGAGGGATGGGACCTAGCAGACACATGGCGATGTATGCATCCACAAGACAAAGAATACACCTTTTACTCCCCCCCCCCCACAACCTCCACACCAGGATAGACCGCGGTCAATTTTCTGCTCCCGTTCCTTACTAGGGTCGGTTATCCAGGCCCAGCACATGGGAAAGACCCTATCTGATCACAATCCAGTTGAACTAACTTGGCAATGGGGACGTCAGACGACCCCTATCCCGACCTGGAGATTACCCACGGAACTACTGGAGGAGACGGTCTTCAAATCCTCTATGGCGGATGCCATCGAGGGTTATTTTGACACAAACACTAACACTGCTAGCTCCCGACAATTGGAATGGGACGCCTTTAAAGTTTACATAAGGGGGGAGGCGATGGCCACTAAAGTGGGCATGAGGAGAGCAGTAGTTGCGGATCTGAAAGATGTGGAGGATAGACTAGCAACCTTGGAATGTGAGGCTGCGGGCATGAACACTCATTTCACCCCGCTGCAAGATGCACATGTAAAACACGCTGAACTACTAGAAGACTTAAGATTATTGGACTACAAGGAATACACAATGAGACAACACACACAAGCAGATAGGGCAGGCGCTCTACTGGCCCGTATCTTACGTGACTCCCCAGTACAACATCCCATCCTAGAAGTACTGGACCAAGACGACATACTAGTTTCGACACAAGCAGGGATAAACGCCGCGTTCAAGGACTACTATATCACGCTCTACGGCCCCCACCACTGCCTCTCACACACTGCATTCGAGGGTTTCATGCGGGATTTAGAACTGCCCAAGCTCACTGACAGTCAACGTGACGATCTAAAGCGTACTATTTCTATCGCGGAAATTAGACAGGCGATGCGTGCACTCCCCAGAAACAAAACCCCTGGGACGGACGGCTTGCCGGCCGAATTCTATACCGCATTTATGGATCTGTTGGCCCCGCGCCTCCATACCCTTTATTTGGAGGCGCTACGGACTGCCTGCTTGCCGCAGTCCTCCCTCCAGGCTTTGATTACCTCCCTCTTAAAGCCGGGCAAGGACGGGCTGCACCTTGCTAGCTACAGACCCTTATCTTACTTAACACCGATTACAAGATACTGAGTAAAATTCTAGCGACAAGGCTGGCACAATACATACCACATTTGATTCACCCTGATCAGTGCGGCTTTGTGCCAGGCAGGAGCACGGCCATGAATCTTAGGCGACTAGCCCAGCTGATGCTGAGAGATCAGACGGACCTAGGCTCGGAGGGATGCATCTCATTGGACCTGAAGCAGGCTTTTGATTCCCTCAGATGGGATTACATGTTCGCTGTGTTCGCGAGATTCGGAATCCCTCAAGAGTATATAGCATGGGTCCAACTGCTATACACACGCCCCACGGCCCGGGTGCGCACGTCCAGGTACATTTCAGATCCCATAGTTATCGCAAGGGGCACGAGACAAGGCTGCCCCCTCTCCCCGCTCCTCTTCATTCTAGCGCTCGAGCCACTACTCTGTAAACTACGGACTGTGGCCCCCCACCGTGGAATCAAAAGGGGTGACACGACGCACATAGTGTCAGCCTATGCTGACGATATTATCCTCTACCTACATAACCTGGGAGGCGACCTGGACCCTATCCCTTCTATATTTGAGGATTTTAGATCGTTATCTGGCCTCACTATCAGCGAGCCCAAGTCCTACGGGTTTACCTTTACCGCCTCTGCCTTGACTATACCGCTGCTCTTTGAGCCACACGCGTTTCAAATAGCAGATACTACATTCTGATACCTCGGGATACAGGTTTACAGGGATGCCGACATGATGATTGACGGCAACCTTGGAAGGGCCGTGAGGACCCTGAAGTCAGTTTTGGTTGTCACTCCCTCTCTCAGTGGCCAGCAGGATTGCCATTTCCAAGATGGTAATGCTTCCCCGTCTCATTTACTACTTTACAAATTTACCGTTCCTGTTCCCTGCCGCGACGTTTAAAATGCTTGACACTCTCCTTACAGAACTCATATGGGGACAAGGGCGAAGGCGCATAGGTCTCGCTAAGCTGCAACTCGCTACCAGTGCAGGGAGGTATGGGAGTACCTGACTTTAGGGCCTACAACTTTGCATGTCAGCTGCAGTGGCTGGCCTACTGGCTTGCTGGTAGGAACCTCCATGAGATTAGCATGGTAGATGACGATCATGCTAAGGGGAGAATACATGTCCTGCTCCTTCCCTGCTCGGAATTGGCTTCTCCGGCTTGCAGTACCATACTGGCGAAGGGCGGTGAAATACACTACCCCTCTGTCATCTTACGACCCCACGATTCCACTACTGGGATTGCCATTGGGGTCGGGACCGCTCACGACACAAAAACTAATGCTATGGCATGACGCAGGTGTGACACACGTAGGAGACCTTTTTGCTGAAGGGCGGATGTTGTCATTTGATGACCTCAGGTCTGCGCATGACGTACCCAGGGGTTCGTTCCTCATGCATGCTAGCATCCGCCGCTACGTACTGAGACAATGGGCGCCTGGGGGGGTGGAACCACCCACGAACCCCTTACTGACGATGCAATACCTCATGGGCACGGGAAGCCATTTGACAAAATGGCTCACTGCTAGCATTAGAGCGGGACGAGCGGTTTCACTGTCGCCTCTCAGGACTAAGTGGGAGGAGGATATTGGGAGGCCATTACGGGACAAGGAATGGGAGAGGATCCTTCAATTCCCCAAAAAGGTGGCTAGAAACCCTAAATTTAAATTCATCCAACTAATGATCCTGCATAGAGCTTACCTAACGCCACACCGATTGCATGCCATGTTTCCGAACACCACTGACACCTGCCCTAGATGCGCTTTAGGTGATGCGTCACTGACACATATGTTGTGGAGTTGCCCCAAACTGGGCTATTTCTGGACTACTGTTAATGACACACTTACAGACGCAGGTGCATTGATGCAGCCGCTCACCATGGAATACACGCTCCTGGGGTTGGGCCCTACGGCGCGTAAGAGAGGCGTTGGGACACGTTTTACTGATATAGCAGTGCTGCTTGCGAAGCGTGCTATTACGATGAGGTGGAAGTCTCTCAAGCCACCTGACCCTGATTTGTGGATAGCGGAACTGTTGCGATGGGGCAAAGCAGAGGGTGCGGCGCTACAGCACGAAGAATGCAGAGGCCTCAGAAAAACACCTATCTCACTAGATTGGTTTACTATACTGGGGAGGGTAGAAACAGGGAGTGATGAAGAGTCTGATATTTCAATGCTGTAAACTGTACTGAGCAAAGCTGTTGATGGACCTCCATAAACCTCGCACGACCATGTTGCACTAAATTGGGACACGGGTTAACTCGTGCTACTGATGCTTATACCACTGTCTAGTTGTGTAAAACGCAAACATATGCATCGTGGAATTGTTCTGCCTGTTGGGGGCGCCCTGGTACTAACTACTGTATAAATAAGTTCGATCGGAGTGTCTAGGGTGGGACCTTTCAGTGGGTGGAGGGTGGGTTTTCTTTAGTTCTTATGGGATTGTTTGATTGTCTGATAACACTACAAAAGTTTCAAATGTATGATACACGCACTGTCGCTGAGCCCGATGGAGCTATCTTACTCCTATTTAGATGCTATGATACTGACACTGTATAATTGCTCTAACCACCCTGCTAATAAACAGATTTTCAAAAAAAAAAATCCTCTAGAGCTGCTAGCAGTGTTTCTAACGCTCAAAGCTTTTCAAACTCACCTAATAGGCAAAACTGTCTTAGTCCGCACAGACAACGTGACCGCTATGTACTATATACAAAAACAGGGGGGGGAGGCACGCTCTCCAACTGTCACGCCCAGCACAAGCCATTTGAAAATGAGCAAAACATCACAAAGTGTATCCCCTAGCAGAACATCTTCCAGGAATAAACAATCAAATTGCTGACCTTCGCTGCAGACAGAGACAGCAAATCCACGAGTGAGAACTTCATCTCCAGATTCTTCTGCCCTACTTTCAGGAGTGGGGATTTCCTCACAAAGACCTGTTCGCCACAGCAGAAAACGCAAAATGCCCAAGCTTCGCCTCCAGGTTCCCACACCTGCTCTCCAAAGGCAATGCCCTATGGATGAACTGGTCAGGGATATTTGCCTACGCTTTTCTTCCTCTCCCACTCATTCTGCTCGTAGTTCACAAGCTCAGGCTATCATCCCTCCAACTCATTCTCATAGCTCCCACTTGGGCACGTCAACCTTGGTTCACTCCCCCTGCTAGAGAACTCAGTAGTTCCACACCAAAAGCTACATCTCCACACCAGTCTCATCACTCAGAGCCCTGGCAGGCATCCAAGTCCCAAGCAACTCAACCTATCGATTTGGCTCTTGAAGTCATAGAGTTTGGTTATTTACAATTACCACCAGACTGTATGAATATCCTAAAGGAAGCTAGGAAACCTACAACTAGGGCATGTTATTCAGCAAAGTGGAAACAATGGGTTATATACTGTAACAATAACAGTATCAATTCCCTTGATTCTTCAGTGCAAAACATTATCTGTTATCTCTTACACATACAGCAATCTAGATTACCCTACACATCCCTTCGATTGCATTTAGCAGCAGTAGCTGCAAACTTGCAAAGCAGACAAGACTTATCTCTGCTCAGACTACGAGTGATTAAGGCCTTTATGGAAGGACTAAAAAGAGTAATACCACCAAGAGCTCTCACCTGCACCATGAATGGAACTTGAACATAGTCCTTACGAGGCTAATGGGGCCACCTTTTGAACCAATGCACAAGTGTCAACTACAGTTTCTCCCATGAAAGGTTGGTTTTCTTATTTCAATCTCTTCCTTAAGGAGAGTTGGTGTAATCCAAGCACTAACTATACAAGAGGCTTTCTTTCAACTTCACAAAGTCAAAGTGGTTCTTCAAACTAATCCTACATTTCTTCCTAAAGTGGTTTCTGCTTTTCACATCAATCAATCAGTTTAGTGACCCGTGTTCTTTCCTCAACCTGATTCTGTAGCAGAACGAGCTCTACTCACATTAGATGTTAGAAGAGCTCTACTATATTATGTGCAAAGAACAAAGGATTTTCGTAAGACAAAACATCTCTTTGTTGCTTTTTCGCCACCACACAAAGGCAATCCCATTTCTAAGTCAGGCATTGCAAAATGGATTGTGAAATGTATCCAAACATGTTATGTGGAAGCAAAAAGAACCTTGACAATACCCCCTAGAGCACATTCCACCCGCAAAATAGGGGCTACTATGGCTTTCTTAGGGAATATTCCCCTTGCTGACATCTGTAAGGCAGCAACATGGTCTACACCACACACCACACACCAAACACTATTGTGTAGATGTGTTAGCGAGGCAACAAGCTAATGTTGGCCAGGCAGTACTTAAAACACCTTTTCAAGCAACATCTACAAGTTAGCCACCGCTTTGGGAGTTTACTGCTTGTCATGCCTGCCGATCCGATACAGACGTGATTCGCAAAAGCTTGGTTGGCGAGAGCAGCTAGGGTCTGGAGAACACATGCGCAAGGACTAGCGCATGCGTTATAACACTATAAAGTCCTTTCTCTCTTATGGTACGACGCTTTGCGTTCCTTCCGGGTATTGCGCATCGGTTCCGGGTCACGGTTGTGGCGTCCGGGCTTCGTCGGGAGTTCTCTGCGCTTCTTCGTCGTCCTCCTGATTTCCGAGCACTCTTCTAGTCAGATAAGTACGGGTGCTATCCTACTTAGAAGTAAACTCGGGTGAGTTTACAACCAGTTCGTACTTGGCTCTGGTGTTTGTTTTTGGTTACTTGTCGAACCTTATTTCGGAGTTTGTTTGCTTTATTCTTAGAAGCCGGGGTAGTCTTATGCTTTTGTTAGGAGCTACACAGATTGTGCATTTGAGCTCCAGGATTTCTTCTAAGCCTTATTGGAAGACACAAACAGGTACGACCATTTCCCTAAGGGTCAAAATCTGCACGGGACAGTCTAAGGAGATACTGATTATCTTGCTTATGTTTTAGGGAATCACCATTAGAGTACGAGTGTTACTTCTTGTGGAGAAACAGGGAGTCATTCTTCTCACGGCACGCTAAGCGTTAGGTACTCTTATATATTGCTCACTATATACATACCTGCCCATGTTACCCCCTGAGAGCTAAACCTAATATCCCTACCTTATAGGAGTGTTCTTTCCTTTGCATCACTTTACCTACTTTTCTGTGAAGACAACAGAAGTGAAGTCACGTACAGGTAGATGCACGGCACAGAGTTTCCAGGTACTAAGTATCCCTGTTACTAGCATATATACTCACAGAGATAATAGGCACTATATTAATCATTGTTCTTTGTAATATAGGAGAGGGTCTTGAGGCCATAGTGAGTGCTGACCAGTTCTCTTCGCATCCTGGATTTAAGATTCCTGTGTCTCCCCAATCTTTCCTTGTTTTGTTTCCCTGCTTTCCCTACATTGGCATCATCTCTTATCACCAGTATATATACATCATTGGTGTAGAGTGAACCGGTGTGGGGGAGTTGTGGACAGAGCTTCAACTCCGTGATGTTTCCGAGGCATCCTCCTACAAGGCACAACACTGCTGTATAGTCTATGCAAAGCATGTGATCTACAGCTCACATGCCTTGAACGGATAATGTTACTTACCCAGTAAGCATCTGTTCTAGGCATGTATAGCTGTAGATTCACATGCGCCCACCCGCTCACCTGGTACCTATACCTGTTGCAGTGTTCTTACTTTTCATACATACGCATAGACATCTCTATTCTACCTTTACTAACTCCATTCTCACCCTCTGCGGGAAAACAATCTAACAATGGAGTCGATGCCCATTTGCACTATCACCGAAAGGAGGAGTCACCTACCTTGTGACTGGAAAGACTTCTTCGAGGAAAAACAACTTGAAAACATCCGAACCAAACACTAGATGGCAAAAGTATGCAAAGCATGTGAATCTACAGCTCTACATACCAAGAGCAGATGCTTACTGGGTAAGTAACGTTATCCATATTATTATTATATCAGGTTGCAGGGCTAAGCACTATTCTTTTTCCCGCCCACACTTTACTGCAGGTTGCTTAAATCTTAGTCATTCATGCCACAATTTCCCCTTTTTTTGCTTAGTTTGGCAGCATTAAATGCATAGATGCACATCTGTACAGTACCCTTTTTAAAACATCACCTGAAAAGAACACTTCATTGTTATATCAGATCAGTGTTCTAATGGCCCTGAGGGACGACCTTCCATTCTGCACAGTTTACTGGGTCCGTCCAAATTGCAAGTTCAAGGAAGACCTGTTTATTAAAGCAAGAATCTTTATAGAACCGTTACATTCCAGGGATATCAATGAAACTGCATTTCCTTAAAAAATAATTGTTGTCCTCTAAACAAAACCAAGCACGATAAATGTTGTTTCTGTCACAACTTTTTGTCCAAACTCTAATGTGTTTACCCATAAGCGTGGTTGCAACATTACACATTATGCAGATCTTAGCACCGGGGCCAGTGCCTCAGTTACCGAAGCCTGGTGCCTATTTAATGGCCTAGAGTACTTTAAATGTTGCTTTTGTGCTATTTGACCATCTACGCTGAACACAAAAAGATTTAGACACAACCAGGTTACAAAGGTAATAAAGTTTACAGTAAAGTATAGTGTATTATAACTCCTCTTTTGTAATTTATTGAATTGTTTAGTGCCGTAAAAATGAATGTCACTTTTTGTGGTGGGCTTGTGATATATGGTTTTAGTATTCATAATTGAAACACGCTTTAAATATATGTACAGCTGCATAAATTAACTGTCCATTGGTATTATTATATGCCTTTGAAGTTCTTCCATTTATTACTACAGTATTCAGAATTTAGATTGCTTTAAGTAGATATATTTCTTCACTGTGCACTATGAATCCTCCTCTGCTCCCTATGTTGATCGTCACGTACACATAGGCCCTTTTGTTTTGTTGGCTCGTAGGTGCCATGTAGTCGTTCTTTCTGATTTGTCCTAAAACAATTGCTTCCCTTTTTTGCCATCATACTTATCTTTGTGCACTTCTATTATTATTATTATTATTATTATTTAAAATCTTATATAGCGCGCAGTTACCCTTGGGCATCCCAGCGCTTTTCCAGACAAGATCAGATGTTACTGGGGGACAGAATTAACGCACTAAACGGGGAACAAAAAGGTTTTAAGACCTTTGCGGAAACGCAGTGTGCAAGACTCGGAGCGTAGTTTTAGAGGAAGCGAGTTCCAAATCTTTGCTGTATTAAATGAAAATCTTCTCCCACCCGTGCGGGCCTTTTTGACTCTCGGGACTAGCAAGAGATGTTTCCGATCAGATCGAAGCGTTCTGCTTGCTTTGTATGGAATAACTAGGTTTTTTAAAATAAGGGGACCTTTCCCTGAGAGGATTTTATGGGCCGTGCAAAGTGCCTTAAAGGTCACTCTCTCCCGTACTGGGAGCCAATGCAGCGCCTTTAATGCCGGTTTCGCTGATTGCGTCCTCGGGATATCCATAAGCAGCCTTGCCACTGCATTTTGGACCTGCTGAAGGGTCTTGAAGGTGGATTCAGGGGCGCCCAAAAAAATGGCGTTACTATAATCGAGTCTAGATGTTATAAGACCCTGAATCAACAGCTTCCTAGATGTTAACGGTAGGAGAGGGAAAATTTTTCGAGCCGACCGAAGCAGGGCATAGCACACTCCTGCAGTTTTCTTGGCTTGGGTGCGAAATGACAAGTCTGGTTCTAGCCAGACTCCCAGGCTCTTAATTACTTCTTTGGGGGCTGGGAAAACACCCATACATCTCGGCCAATGGATCGAAGGGAAAAGGGGAGTTTTGCTCCCCAGCAGCAATATTTCCGTCTTCGAACCGTTCAGCTTAAGGGAGGATTCTTCCATCCAAATATGAACATCCGACAGGCAAGAGTTCAAAGTGTCCGGGTTGTCGGCCAGATGGGATAAAGAAACCACCAGCTGCGTATCGTCAGCATAGCTGACGATTTTGATGTCATATGGGGACACTACATCCTCCAGGGGGGCCATGTAAACATTAAATAATGTAGGGCTCAAAGAAGAGCCCTGTGGCACTCCACACTGGAGGGGAATTGACTTGGAACTCTCACAGCCATCCCGAACCTGGTAAGATCGTCCGGAAAGGAAAGATCTCAGCCACTGCAGGGCCACCCCTGACACCCCTACCTCAGCCAGCCGCCGAATCAACACCTGATGGTTCACGGTGTCAAACGCCGCACTGAGGTCCAGGAGGATCACTGCCACTGACCCTCCTGAATCCAGAATCCGTCTAGCTTCATCGACGACCGCCAAAAGGGCCGTGTCAGTGCCCTGACCTGGGCGAAAACCGGTCTGCGAAACCCGGAGGAGTCCATTCGACTCCAAGAAGGCTGACAATTGCTTGTTGACCAGCCGTTCCGCGATTTTGCCCAGGCCCGGCAGCAGCGAGATGGGCCTAAAGTTCGACAGGTCCATGGGGTCCAGATTAGGCTTTTTTAAAAGAGCCTTCACAACAGCAGTTTTCCAGGTAGGTGGCACCACACCCTGGACAAAAGAAGCGTTCATTAGGTCCGTCACGGGAGCCACAATGGATGCGGTTACCTGTTTAAGGAACCTCATGGGAACCGGGTCCATGGGGGAACCACTTTTAACCAATGCTAAGGTTTTGGCTACCTCGCTCGCAGATACTGGGCCAAAGGAATCAAGATGGAAAGCCGTCTCTCCAACCAGACTTCCCAAAATCTGCTTCCCATTATCCTGAGACAGCATAGGCTGAGGTAGGGTATTTAGGATCTTCTCAATTTTTGTGTGGAAGAACTCAGCAAGCTCCGTGCATTTTTGTTTGTCATAAGTGGCCGCAGGCTCCGGAACTTTAAGCAGTTCTTTAACCACTTTAAAACTCTCCCTAGAAGAACTAGAGGCAGATTTAATACGATCTTCAAAGAATCGGGCTTTCGCCTGTCGAAGGGCGGACTTATAGCCCCTCATTGCAGCCCGATAATCTTCTCTCCTCGATAATTCCCAATTCTTCCTCCATAACCTCTCCAACCTTTTGCACCCCTTCCTGAGTGTCCGAAGTTCTACAGAGTACCACGGAGCAGAACCTACTCTTTTCTCCCTCTTTTGAACTCTCTTTTTGGGAATAAGAGCGTCCAAAGAAGCAGATAACCAATTGTTAATATTGGCATCAGCCTTAACTGGGTCCGACTCAGGAGGGGGGGGCATGTCTTCCAGCTTGGCGGTCCAGTTGTTAACCGTGAGTCTGGACCAAGCTCTATCCACTAGAAAGGCCTGCTTGGCACTTGTAGGCGGTGGATCAATTTGCCAGAGTGCTGATACCATAAAGTGGTCTGACCATGGAAGCGGAAGGGCCGGCCTAGCTGTAAAGCGGGGGATGTTGGAGAACATCGGGTCGAGTAGGTGTCCCTTTTCGTGAGTGGGCCCGAAATTAATTAGGCCCAACTCACACTCTTTTAAATCTCCCTGGAGATCCTGAGCAACTTGATCAGTGGGATCGTTAAAGTGAAGGTTGAGATCACCTAATACCATAAAATTAGCCGTAGATGCGGCCAGGGTCGTCACTGATTCCACAAGGGAGCTCACAAAATTACCCAGAGCGCCCGGGGGCCGATAAATCAGTAAACCTGATATCGAAACTGTAGGGGATATCCGGAAAGCGAAGTGGCAGCTCTCACAGTCCGAAAGTGAGCCATTCTGCGCCCTGCATACAAACAGATTCCTGTATACAATAGCTAGGCCGCCCCCTCGCCCCTCTGGTCTATCCAAATGATAGATGAGGTAGCCCGGCGGAAGAGCCTCCACCATATCCGCATCGGAACTGGGAGTAATCCAGGTTTCCGTTAAAAACAGAAGATCTAAAGCAGAGTCTTGGATGAGTAGATTGACTTCTGCCGAGTGACGTGGAAGAGATCTACAATTCAGTAGACCTACAACCAAGTTGTTCTTACCTTTGCTAGTAAGATTGTTCAACTCTACCCCATCACCTGAAGGGGGAGAAGGGCGTTGAATAGGGGAGTCGTCGCTGTCGGTGACTATGTGACGTAGAGCCATGAGTTCCTCGCGCTCATAAGATCGCCTCGTGGGATAACGTTTAGACAGAGTATCAGGCCCTAAGCCCGTCTGGGCCCGGACGGGCCCAGACGGGCTGGACTCTGGCGTGACTCCGGCGCTGAGACGGCACCTCCGCTGCGCGTCGCCGCTGCGCGTCTTCATGATAGCTTTAAATAGGGGCCGCGCCTCCTGTGCCTGAAACTAGAGCGCTCTCGGAAGTGGCGCCTGTACAGAGTCCCTAAACTACCCCCAAGATGGCGGCGATGGAATACACAAGCCTAAAGACCCGCGAAAAGCGCGGTGAGGGACACCGTTTAAATTGCAAGTAAGTGCTACTCTGCAAAAATACTTTAAAAACAAGGGTCAAACATCCAATTACATAAACAATATTTTTTAGGGGAAAACGAGTCAAACAGTTAAAAACGCGCTGCTAAATCCACACACTGTGCTGGCATAGTAGAGTAGCTCCTACGCTCGCTAGTGCAAATAATTAATGCTGTCCGCTGTAAATCAGATAGGACAATGTCAAGGGGTGGGCTGCTTGCTCCACTCGTCTTAAATAGGGGCCGCGCCTCCTGTGCCTGAAACTAGAGCGCTCTCGGAAGTGGCGCCTGTACAGAGTCCCTAAACTACCCCCAAGATGGCGGCGATGGAATACACAAGCCTAAAGACCCGCGAAAAGCGCGGTGAGGGACACCGTTTAAATTGCAAGTAAGTGCTACTCTGCAAAAATACTTTAAAAACAAGGGTCAAACATCCAATTACATAAACAATATTTTTTAGGGGAAAACGAGTCAAACAGTTAAAAACGCGTTGCTAAATCCACACACTGTGCTGGCATAGTAGAGTAGCTCCTACGCTCGCTAGTGCAAATAATTAATGCTGTCCGCTGTAAATCAGATAGGACAATGTCAAGGGGTGGGCTGCTTGCTCCACTCGTCTTAAATAGGGGCCGCGCCTCCTGTGCCTGAAACTAGAGCGCTCTCGGAAGTGGCGCCTGTACAGAGTCCCTAAACTACCCCCAAGATGGCGGCGATGGAATACACAAGCCTAAAGACCCGCGAAAAGCGCGGTGAGGGACACCGTTTAAATTGCAAGTAAGTGCTACTCTGCAAAAATACTTTAAAAACAAGGGTCAAACATCCAATTACATAAACAATATTTTTTAGGGGAAAACGAGTCAAACAGTTAAAAACGCGCTGCTAAATCCACACACTGTGCTGGCATAGTAGAGTAGCTCCTACGCTCGCTAGTGCAAATAATTAATGCTGTCCGCTGTAAATCAGATAGGACACCCTTGATTCATTTACGGTTCTGGTAGTGTTTCTAATTGTCCTCCCTCAGTTTCTCGAAGGCACCATTTTAATTTCACTATAGTTATGCATAAAGGTATGGGGAACCCCCTCTACATACTAATGGGGTAAGTAGCCTACCGTTCCAGACTACATGTGACATTTCTGCATCTTTATGAGCAAATTATTGACCCTTTTTGTTTATTTTAGTGCATTATTACTGCTAGCCCTGAATTGTATTGCTTACGAATAGTCCCGTTGGTACACTCATAGTCAGCATTATTCGCCTTTCACCTTCTTTTTAAATAGTTACTGGTTTATTCATTTTTAGTGTCCTTCTTATTTCTAGTGATTTATCTCCAGGAACAGGCACTGTAAGTTTTGTTGCTTCTCCACAGTTGCTATGGCTTAAAAAATACAATTTTTCCCAGCATTTTTAACAATTAATCTCCTTTTAAGTTTCCATTTTTGTATAACTTAAAGGTGCCCCAAACCAGCTTGACCTGATTGGTAATGATGTAACAGCGATCCCATGGCAAACAAACCATGTTTATGTACTTAGACTATGTATTGCTTTAAAAGTCGTTTGCCTCTATATACCCACACCCATATGCACCCTCACAGTTGACACTGTGTGATTTCTGTGGCACTGAGCACCTTGTGCTCCATTCTTTTGGTTAGTACGTTCATTAAAATACCATTGTTTTGGGTAGTTGATCTTTGCTATATTAATTGCTTTAGCAATTGATTTACTATGAGTATTATCATTATAACTAAGAAAAGGGTCCTTGGAAAACCACTGTTTTTCTTAGTATCTACATCTTCCTATATGCATACTGGGTTGCCCTGGTTTCCCCTTCCCACATTATGACTGCTGCCATTGGCAGTAGGTGACGTAAGGATTACGTACTATAGTAGGGTAGCACACTCACTAGTGTAAATCAGCAACAACCATTACACTATATGCTTGTATCCTAACATCAGAGATCCTACAAATGTAATGTCTCTTGGCATGCTTACCTAGCCCGTCCCCCTGTATGCTCACTACGCTTAGTAGCCTTGAATGATATTGGAACGCAAGGCCTTGGTGCTGGAGGAAATGTGGTGCTAGATACTGCAACTATTGTCTCACCATCAATTTGGTTTTTTAACTCCGTTTTACGGGTGACATAATGATATACGTGCCGAATCTTTTTTTTTATAACCTTTTTTATTTGCATTTTATTATACATAAACATAACAAGCATGTCAGTATAGATCATCACATCCCGCCCTTCCACCCCCCACCCTCCGAGATTCATCTTTATTAACAGTTCACTCCCTGCTTGCATCCCTGTTATCATCAGCTGCTTTCCCAGGCCCACACCTTTTACCCCACACCATCCACCCTCCTACTCCTTCCTGTCTCGAGCGTGACACCCTCTCACCCCCTCAGGTTCAGAGTCCTCCATCTAGACCATGATATTGGCGCCATTTGCTCCACAGTCTGCCAAACTTTTTAGGGCATCCCCGTGCCTTATATGTGACTCTTTCAGCTGCCATATACAGGTCCATACCTCTCCAGCAGTGGCAGCATGGGTGCCCCCCATTTCCTTGCCACATCTCTCTTGGCCACCACCATAGCCAGGGCTAAAAAAATCAGCAACTGGCGTGTCAGATCCACATCATTAGTCATACCTAGTAATACCAATTTGGGGTCCAGCACCTCCCCCAATTCCCGCAGGACCTCTACCCAGTAGGACTGAATTTCCGGGCAGGACCATATTATGTGGTAAAAATCTCCTCCTTCACGGCCACATCTCAGGCAATTCGGGTCCCCCGCCCTACCCATTTTGTGTAGTCGCACTATGTCAAAGTAGGTCCTATGTAAGATGTTGTATTGGATAAGCCTTAGGCGGGACTTTATGGCTACCTCTCTCGGATACATCAGGACCGTGTCCCAATCCACCGTGTCCATCTCCCCCACATCATGCTCCCACCTTCTCTTAAGGTTTGCCAGCCCATCCGGTATGTTATTCATCACAGTTCTGTATGTCAGTGAGACTGCCCTACTCGGGATCTGTTCCTGTAAGAGGCGACCCTCCAGCAGTGCATACTCAGGTAGCGTTCCCGTCAAAGTCCCTTCTGCCCGCCAAGCGTGCCGCAGCTGTGCGTATTTGTAGTATTGTGTGGGGTGTGGCCCATATTCCGCCCGTAGTGCTTGAAAGGACTTAAATTCCCCTCTTTTCATCACGTCACCCAGTGTCGATATACCTATGTCGTCCCATCTCTGGAACCCCCGCAACTTACTCAGTTCCTTCAACCAAGCACATCGTCATAGCGGTGTCTGTCTCGTCGGCTTTCGGTCCCAGCCTACATGTCTCGTCGCCCGGTCCCAGGCCTCCAGGGTGACTCTGGTGGCAGTTCGGGCTGGACTGTTCCCATGAGGCACAGGGTCAAGGCTGATTTGCATATGGCCATGTCTGACCTGGGGTGGTGTGGAGTGCAAAAAAAACGATGGATTTAGGCCCAGTACTCTGTACTGGGGTGAATGTATGGCAATGTTCTGCATTCTGTCCATCACCTGTTGTTTTTGCCTTTGTCGCCCCGAGTGGGATGGGTATGCTCAGACGTGAGTCCCATGCTCTCCACACCATTTGAGTCAAGCTATCCAGGCTGATGAAGGCTGATAGCCAGAAACCGGTCCTTGGATGCTTGATTCCGGTCCAGGAAAGACATGGCTTGGCAGTTCGGGCTGGACTGTTCCCATGAGGCACAGGGTCAAGGCTGATTTGCATATGGCCATGTCTGACCTGGGGTGGTGTGGAGTGCAAAAAAACGATGGATTTAGGCCCAGATCTCTGTACTGGGGTGAATGTATGACAATGTTCTGCATTCTGTTCATCACCTGTTGTTTTTGGCAGGAAGTAAACTACCTTTCCCTTTGCCCCCATACAGGTAGTGGGTGCATGTACGCTTTGCCATACCGTGCCTTTCTAGTGCGTAGGTGGGGTGTGTGGCAGGTGCATGTATCCAGTCATTAATAGGTGCCAGGTGTTCCGCCCAGTAGTATGCTTCAATGTTGGGCAATGAAATTCCGCCATTGTACTGATGTCTATGTAATGTCGTCAGCGCCACCCGGGGTTGCTTACCCAGCCGCAGGAAGGCCCTCAGTTCCACATTTATGTTCAGGAACACCCGTCTCGGGAGGGGAAGTACTCATTCTGGAACGCATACAGAAACCTCGGGAGCGTCATCATTTTAAACATGGCCACGCGGCCAAGGATCGTGAGAGGGAGCATCCTCCATCTGGCCGCATCCTCTGTAAAATTATGTAATATTCGCCTGATATTCCTCCCATAGGAGAGGTTCCTGTCTAATGTCACAAATACCCCGAGGTAGACAAACCCCTAGCTTGTCGTCTGTAGCCTCCCTGGTAAGGTTGGCCACTCCTCCCGACCCTGGGGATCATACAGGATAGATTTATGCCAATTGATTCGATACCCTGCTCGGGCTCCGTACCGTTCCAACTCTGCAAACAGCGCCCCTATCGTAGTGGCAGGATGCGTGATGTACAGGAGGACATCGACTGCATATAACGATATCTTTTCCTCTGCGATATCTTTCTGCCCTAGTCGGAACCCCCGGATGTCTCCATTCTGCCGGACTGAACATGCTAAGACCTCGATAGTGAGAGCGAAGAGCAGGGGTGACAGAGGACATCCCTGTCTGGTCCCCCGTTGTACGGGGAAGTCCCCGGAGAGTATGCCATTAACTCGAACTTGTGCTCTGGGGTCCGTATAAAGCAACTTTACCCATTTCCTAAATTTGGGTCCGAAACCAAACCGTACCAGCACCCCTTCTAGAAAGGGCTAGTGGACTGCATCAAACGCTTTTTCCGCGTCAAGGGACAGGAACAAATGAGGGTCTTGCCTTGCGTTCACCTCTTGAGGCCAATTATGAGTCCGTCCTAGGTTTAGTCTAGTAGGCCTATCTGGGAGAAAACCCGTTTGGTCGAGGTGGACCAGCCCCGATATCACCCGCCGTAGTCGGTGAGCTAGTATCGTCGTGAGAAGCTTCACCTCTACATTCAGAAGGGAAATAGGGCGATACAACTCACAGTCGTCTGCCGGTTTACCCTCCTTATATATCGGGATTATTGTGGCCAAACGGAGGTCTGGCGGCAACTCTCCCTCCTGTTCTGCCTCTTTGAAGAGCCCCAGAAAATGTCGGACCAGTAAGTCTGCAGTCTTTTTAACAAATTCTGCCGGGTATCCATTGGGACCAGGGGACTTCCCCGTCCGGAGCTAGGGCTTCTCTGATTTCCTCTATTGTAATGCCAGCCTCTAGGTCTCGCTGATCCTCTTCCGCCAGCGCTGGGAGCTCAATGTACGCCATGTACTGCAGTGCCTCTTCCTGTGTCCCTATATCTCTCGCTTCATAGAATCTACCGTAGTATGCGGCGAAGGTCTCTGCTATCTGGGCATCCGTCCTCACCAGGTTCCCCTGTGCATCCTTGACCTGCTCCACCCATCTTGCGTCTCTCTCCTTCCTACTGAGCCAAGCCAGCAACTTCCCTGACTTATCTCCCACATCATAGAGGCGATGCCACGTCGCCAGTGTCTGCGTCTTGGCCTCCCCCGTCACCATGTCTCTATACTGTCGCTGCAAATCCGATAGTCGCCTAAGGGTCCCCGTTGCTCTAATAAGTTGGTGCTCTCTCTCCAGTGCCATTATCTGAACTTCCAAGGACCTAGCCTCCTCCTGCAGTTTCCTCTTTTCCCCCGCTAGCCTAGTCTGTGCCCTGTTGAGCAGGACCGCCTTAAGGGCTTCCCAGAAAACCACCCGCGACGACACAGCCATCATTCTCAGCGAAAAAGACTTTCACATCTGCCCTGAGGCCTTTAAGTATGTCCGCTTTCTGAAGGTCCCAGGCCGTTAACCTCGAGGACCTACACCTCCCATCCTTACTCCCCCCACCATAGTAAGTAGGGGCGAGTGATCTGATATACCTCTCGCTTGGTACCCTGCCGTATCATTTACAGATAGCGCATGCCTAGCCATGAAGATGTAGTCCAACCTAGAGTATACCTTGTGGGCTCCCGAGAAGAACGAGTATGCACTTGTCTCGGGGTGAAGACATCTCCAAACATCTACCAGTCCTAAAGTAGTTATCGTCTTGGAGAGTAAGGTTGGGGTCTGGTCCCTAGTCCTGTCCCCTGTCCTATCAGTTGCCGGGGTCATTACGTCATTAAAGTCGCCCCCTAATACCTGGAGGGTGTCTGACGTGTTTAGAAGGATGTCCGTGACTCCCTTAAGTGTTGCTGCCTGTAGTCTTGGTGGTGCATAGGCCGAGACTATAGTATATTCCTGCCTCCCCCAGCGGCCCCTCACCCCCACGTATGTCCCCTGAGGGTCTATCCACGTCTGTGCTATCTGGAATGGTGGGTTCTTTTTAATCAATATGGCTACCCCCCTGGCGCCAGTGGTGAATCCCGCATGCGCAAGGACTTTATATTGGCCTCTAGATAAGAAGCCGCACCTGGTGCCCTGTAGGTGTGTTTCCTGTAGCAATATTACACCAGGGCCCACCCGCTTCATGTAGGCGTGAACTAACCCTCTCTTTATCTTACTACCTTGTCCGTTAACATTCCATGTTAGTATCTTCGTCCCCCTCTGAGCCTGTGGTGCCCCCATAGTATTATCCGGCATCTTGTCCTGAGTCATGATGTGCAGGTGCTTAAAATCATCCGTGGTATTAGGGCATCTAGGTCGCAGTTATATATGACCAGTCTGACATGCTGAAACTCTCCCCCCCCCATCCCCACCCCCCGCTCCCGTCCCCTACAAAAGATCGAAGCCCCGCACCCCGCCCCCCCTTTGATTCCCCAAACAAACAACTGTGCACTTCTCTCGCCCCTCCCCCCTCCGGCCAGTCCCATCATCGCAAGAGCCTGTGCTTAGGACAACCAGGTAGAAGGGATCTGTCGCCCTCCCTTAGAATACCCCCTATAGAACAATTCCTAACTTGCATGGCAAGTAAGGCATAAAAACAGAAACCACCAACTCCTGCAATTACAGACTTGAGAATAAAACGTGCACATACAATAGGAGTCAAGAGGGAAAAACAGAACTAGGACGCCCTCCACTCAGAAAGTCAACGAAACACCAAATGTCCTAGTTCTTAAGGCAATTTAATTACAAGTCTGTGAACACCACTGGTACGTCAAATAATCACCCCAGCACACCTCTAGCTCTAGAGATTGTTACGATGTCCCAGTCTATTGCCATAATAAAAGGCAGCCAAACTCTGATCAAAACATTACAGACAACACAGGACCCACATTCACGGGTCTTGGACACGTTTACGTTAAAGCTAGGTGGCACCGATGATGAGAACAGGGCCATCCTGGTGAGTACCAACCAGGGGTCCCATTGGTGGTGCGGCCGTGAGGTGCTACCTAGCTATTCACACATTTTTTCGTCGTCCTCTTTGGTGAATATGGGTCCTGTGTTGTCTGTAATGTTTCGATCAGAGTTTGGCTGCCTTTTATTATGGCAATAGACTGGGACATCGTAACAATCTCTAGAGCTAGAGGTGTGCTGGGGTGATTATTTGACGTACCAGTGGTGTTCACAGACTTGTAATTAAATTGCCTTAAGAACTAGGACATTTGGTGTTTCGTCGAGAATAAAACGTGCCAATGAGCAAGAATACTATAGGTATAGGGGGTGGAATAACTTGCGTGCCTCCCGGCTAAGAGCCTGCATCGTGTCCGTCCAGTCCGCCCCAAGTTCAAGAGTGTGAGTCCTGAAGTTCATCCTGTGAGGTTCCCGCCTCCTTGGCGGGTTCCTGCTCCATCTCATTGATTGCCGCCACTAGAGGGTGTAGTGACTGGGCCTCCACTTCCTCCCCCTCCGATGAATTGCCACCAGTATCGTCCTCTCCTTCCGAACGTGCGGGCCTTGCAAGACAGCGAAATCTTGAGCCTGCCTGAACTCCCAATGTTGGGGATGCCGAGTTCCGTCTCCTCCGACTGTTCGTGTTTTGTACCGGGTAAGGCGTTGTCACCACCCTCCTGCTGTCTCTCACTCTTCTCTGCCTTTGCTTCTTCGGTAGTCCCCACTGGGCCCCAGCGGAGGCCTCCTCCGTCACCGTCCTTCGTGATTCCACCTCCATTCTCCGTAGGGGGAGGGCGCTCTTTCAGCCACTGCCACGCGTCGTCCAGATGCGGAAAGAAGTACGTCTTTTCCTTGTACATACCTTCAATTTCGCTGGGAAGAGCAAAATGTACTGAATATGCAGATCCCGTCGCTTGGCCTTTATCGTGTCAAATGAGCGTCTCACTTCTGTACCTCCTGGCTATAATCCGGAAAAATCATGATCTGCGTGTTCTCTAGCCGGATCTCCCCGAGTTTTCTGGCTTCTCGTAATATCAGATCCCAATCTGCAAAGTTCAGGAAGTGGGCTATGACTGGCCTTGGTCTCGCCCCCTCCGGTGGCCTCGCCAGGAGCGCCCGATGTGCCCTTTTAATCACGAAGCAATTGGAAAATGTCATTTTTGGGAAAGTCTTCACCAGCCAGGAGTGCAGGAAGCCCGTCATGTTGGCCCCTTCAATTCCTTCTCTGAAACCCATGAAGCGCAGGTTATTGCGGCGGGCCCTGTTTTCTGCATCATTCACCTTCCACTGGAGCTGCTTATGCATGGCCTGTAGCTCTGCCACATCTTTCTTCAGGCTATGGATGACGTCTTCGGCCTCCCCCAGCCTCGTTTCGGCCGTGGTCACCCTCTCCGTCAGATTACGGGCCCACCTCTCCAATTTTGAACTCCAAGGTGGCACAGGACGCCTGTATGTCGTCTCTGGAGGCTTGTATAGTTTCCATCAGGAGAGCCGTGTCCGAGCGCGGTCCCGGAAGCTCCGTCCCTGGTCCGGAGGGGGGGGGGGGGCGCTGCGTAACGATCCAGGGTCCCCTGACGAGGGGTCCTGGGGATTGCCTCCTTCTTGCCCATCTTGCGTGTCCCAACGGCCCAGGTATCAGCCGAGGCCCCTCCGCGTCAGTCCCCACCTCCGTCGCTCCGTCTCTCAGGCCCCGGTCCCTGTCCCGGTACCTGTCAGCCTGGCTTAGGTGCTTTACTCCCAATCCGTGCACTCGCGGAATTTGCTCACTCCAGGCTGCCTCGGTGGGGGGGTAAGGGGGGACTTACTTACCGCTACTGGGGCCGGTGCGTTATAGGATGTCCTGTCGTCGGCCTCCCAACTGAGATCGGGCCTCCGCTTGGCCCCGGGCTCTCATCTCTGCCTCCAGGCCCAGGGTTGAGTTTGTGCTCCACTTCCCTGGATCCACCCCGGTGACTGTCTCTCCGAGTTCAGCACCTGTTGAGCTGCTCTGCGTGTTGCCCCAATGTGTAGCGATGTGAGCCCGTCAGGCAGGGCGGAACAATATGGGGTCCCTCGTGTGTAAGTTGCAGTCCGCTAGTCCTCTCTCCACCTCTCAGGCCCAAGCACTGCAATTGCCTGCTGCCTCCCCACTGGGTTCGAGGGAACCGCACCACCCGCTCACTCCGGGTCCCACTCCGGCTCAAAGTCGGCGCCTCCTGTACAGCGCGCTTCCTCTCCTGGCACCCTGGGGCACAAGACTTCAGACTGGCTCTCCGACCGCCCAGGCAGGGCGCCGGCGTACCTCTCCATCGCCAGTTGCGGCCGCCTCCCCCGGGCCTCCCCCTCAGGCTCTCGCCGCCTCCGTAGCCGACCTTCGCGTCGCAGCCCTCGTGGAGCCCTCAGAGGCTCCGGTAGTATCACACTCGGACCCTGGAGGCCCACAGCAGAGTCTTGGGGCACTAGTCCGCTCGGGCAGCACCGCTTGCCTTCCTCTGCGGCTTCTCGCACTGCTACCCCGCCCCGGTCACTGCTTCAGGGCGCCGCCATCTTAGGGCGCTTTCCACAGCGGATGGGATCGCCTCACGTTTTCTTTCAGGGGATGCAGTTCTGCCGTATATCGGGCACTTTCACCCGCTCTCAAGTTGGGACGGCACCTTTAAAGTTCCCTTAGCGCCAAAAACGGGGCCACTGGACTACATTTAATTCGTCGGCTCGCCGGAGCTACAGAGGCTCCCGACTCACTCGGCCATGCTGTTGGCCACGCCCCTACGTGCCGAATCTTGTATGATAGATCACACTGTCAAATATTTATTTAATCACGATGTCAATAAAAAAAATTTAAAGCAGTAAAAAAAGGATAAACTTGCATTTAGTGTCACCTGTAACCATTTTGATGAGTATGTGGCAGCTATCCCATTGCGCATCAAATACATCAGACACCCAATTTAAATCTTTTTTTTCTTGCTCTTAGCAGATGTAGACCTATCACATAAGGCTCAGACCCAATCAAGTTCTCTGTATTAATTTGCACATCCTTTGCCAGGTTGGCGCTTATATTTTCCGGTGTGTACGGTACCATGGCTTTTTCAAAACTCTCCAACTGTCCTCCTGCTATGACCAGATAGGGCTCCTTTAAATCTCATGCCAACTGTTTAGAGTAGGAAAGAGGGTTACTGGTTGAGGGGTTTGAAACTCTGCTCAAGCAGCAACTACAATTCTTGTCAGGGTGAAAGAAACACAAGCAAACCCCAAATGACCCTGTGCTTAATCCTCTAGCAGCTTAGCACAAATCAGTCAGGGTTAATTGCGAGGCAATGTGTAAAGTATTTATGCAGTATTTCAAACAGCAATAAAGTGAAAAAACATGTGAAAAATCCCACACAAACCTAGGAAAATAGAGTAAAATGTAATAAAATTTTAAAAATGTTATACCAAAATGACAAAAATCCACTAAGTAGAGCTAGAGATATGCAATTTTAAAGATTTAAGTGAAAAGGTAGCTCTCGACCTAAGGCAAAGTCACAAGGTCAGGCCGACTGCAATGGAGCTCAGGCCGGATACAGGGACCAATTTACGCTCTCTGAACAAAGTACCTTACGTCCTTTGCGCGCTGTGTTGTTTTGCAAGGTTTTGCGTCGTTCTGGCATCTTTTCTGATGAAGCTGTGTGGCAAGGCTGTGCAGTGCTTTGCATCGCTCTTGGTTCCAGTGAGCTATGCGACGAAGCTTGGTGCTTGTGCGTCAGTTCCAATGAGGCTGGCAGCTGTGGGCCGAGGCCGATTCACATTGGTTCTGATGGGGACCACCGCTGGGCTGGCAGAGCACCTTTACCACCACTTCCTAGGGTCCAAGACTGGTGAGGCACCACTTGAGGGGTTAGGAATCACAGCAGGCAGAGTCTAGGTGCAGGGTTCAAGATGGTTTGAACCTTTTCTGTCCCTGAGGCTCTGATCAGGAGACCAGCCAACTAGCCTTTGGAGTCACAGTCCTGGGTTCAGGATGCAGGCCCAGTCCTTCTCACTCAAGCAACAGACTATTATGCCATCCACAAGAGATCACTCTATTGCCATTGCAGCCTGTGTCAGTTGGTGCTAGCAACACTTATAATAGATATAAGTTTGATTATATCTGAGTTCAAAACACTTAAAGAATATAAGTCATCCTTAAGGCAGGCTGTTCAATCCTGAAGGCAGGGTTCTTGGTTATAAGCGTGTGGGTGTCCCTGCATGAGCAGGACACCACTAGAAACCCTGGAGTTGATTCTCTAAATTTCAGTGCGGTCAACCATTTTGGGTTACCCATCTGTCATTACGCGATGGCTAACTATATAGTGGCTGTGCCGAACCTGGGCATGTTTGGTATCAAACTAGTTGGAATTATACCCCAACATCATTACCGGTGTTGGTGGTATGTTCCATGCACTGGTGGGCTCCACCAGGAAGCCCCCAGTACTCCCGGTAACAGCCTTCCAGAGTCTGCCAGCAAGCTAGTGATGCTGCCAACCACAGACACGATTCTGCCCTCCTCCTGCTACTGAGCTGAGCTCGAGCTGGGTAAGGTAGAACAATAGGTTTCCTGTTGCAGGAGGTGAGACCACCTCCCAGACAGGACTTAGTGAAATGGGATGGGGACAGTTGCCAGCGGCACCAGACTGCTTTGAAAGGCACATTTGGTGGCGTCCTTGCATACTTGAGTTTGAGCCAGTTCGGGAACCCCGTGGCTCCCGCTCTTGCATGAAACTGGACATAGGACATTTGAGTATCCTCCCCACTACCTAGCCCCTCCTCTGGGAGGGACCCCAGAGTCATCCTAACCCCTTTCTTAGTGTATACAAGTGATTACCCATGCGTGGGTCCTCTAATTCGTCGTGGGACAAGACTTAAGCCTGAAAACTGCATCACTCTTTGACTGTCTGGAAACTTGGACTTCGCTGGACTTTGCCTGGAACCGAGACTGCATCAAGGAAGACTCCTGCTGGTCCTGGTCTCGCTGTTCTGCCGGTCTTCTTCGTCGTCTGTGTCTGTGCTTCTTCCAGGATCTTTAACAGACCTGTGGGCATCAAGGACCCCTCCCACAAGTAATCTCCCTTGGAATAAAGGAGTCACTCACCTGCATCTGCAGGCAGCGCAGCGAAGCTGACTGGTCTGCTGCTCCTGATGTCCCACAGACTACGAAAGGCTCAGCACCACAGGTGGTGGTTCTGCAACTCCCTCGAGACCTGACCTGTCCTCTCTGCAATTTTGAGGCCAGTATCAGTCGTCGGAACCGCTTGGACCGAACCCCTTTGCACCGCGTTGACTTGCCGTTGCCATATCTTTATTGGCTCTGCTCTCCAGAGAACTTCGGGCTATAAGAAGCTCCAGCATCTCTTCCTGCCAAGATCTTCATCATCACCACATCCTCTGCACCATGAGCCTTCATCTTTGGTGAGCTGCTCGAGGTCCTCTTGCGACTCCAATGCCTCTGGCCTGTGGGTCCTCTCGAGGTTCTAATCCTGCTTCAGGGGGCACCCCTGCTTGCTCCTGGCCTGCTTTGACTCTCCTGCACTTGGTAAGTTCCTGGGACGTTGCTGCTTCCAACGTTGCTCCTTCATCGTTTTCCACTCCTGTTGCAGCGGTCAAGGCTTGTTGGTGCTCCTGCAGGACACCGACCCCCTGGTTCTCGACTTTGAACGTGGGACAGCTCATGCAAGGCTCCTGGTCTTCCTCAGTGTAGCCTGGTCCTCACAGCTGCAGCAACAAGGTCACTGTCATCACTCCTGCATCTTAAGACTTAGATGGCCATTGCTCTTCCGTGGCTCCTGGTCACCTCCAAGCAGCATAAACTCTGTCTCCTCTGCTTGCAGGTTCTTCTCTTCTAGAATCCACCCTTGGATTCCACCGGACTCTTGCACCTTCTTCGCCAGTGGCATCTTTACTGAAATCCTCCATTGTGGTCTACGGCGATTTTTGATGTCACATTGCACCTAGCTTCCTTGGTGTAGGTATCCTGGTTCCTGGGGTATCCACGGGTGGGGTGACTCTCCAACCTTCTGTCTTCTCTGGGGTTTCTTCAGGGTCCACTGGGAAGGATCGTTCTTAAAAACTGCAACCAGGACTTTCCCGTTGACTACTATTGAGTACACAGCTGTATTTCCACTCTGCACACAGCCTCTGTGGGGTTCTTGGGTACTTACCTTGGATGGTTCCTTGTGTCCCCAGCTCTTCTGGGTCTCGTGGACCAAGTCCCAATTTCGGTTGCAGTTCGCATTCCACTTTTTTGCTGTATGGGTTAGTCTCCCCCTGGAGACCACTGTGTATTGTGCTTACTTACCTCTTCCGCAAAGTGTTCTTGTTTTTTTGTGTTTATATCTCAGTGTAGGAAATATACCAATGTGTTAGTGAGTGTTGTGTAATAAATTGACATTTTATAACTACAGTGTGTGGTTCTCTTTCGCTTAACCTATACTACATGATTAGATCTGGTAAAACAATCTGCTATACACTCCTTCTGGATAAGCCTGAATGCTGCTCTCCACAGCCACCACTTAGAGAGCTTTCTAAGGTTGCCTAAGACCACTAAAATCACCATAAGGGCTGTCTGGATTAGTGCAAGGTGTGCATCATATACTAAGCCAGCCTTCTACAGTCCTAAACATAGGTCAAGAATTCAGTTAGCTCTTATTTTCTGTCAGAGAGCTACCCTTGCAGGCATTTGGGTTGCATCTTTTACTGATAATAAACCTGTGCTGTATTGGAGTGCAGACTGCTCATGTCCTGCTTTGTGGGCTAACCTTTGGCCTCCTTATGACCAGTGTCACGGCCTGGTAGGAGTGAAAATCCGCTGGGGCATTAGCTCTGAGAACTCCTAATGGCAACTACTGGGTTTTCTGGTTAAAAGTGAGAACCAGTAGAGCTGTTGGAAAGGTTTATGCTGCTGGAGTTGGCTCAGTAGTTAACCCCTTCCATGCTCATGACGAGCTCTGCTCGTCATGCAGTACACTGCTTGTGTGCTCATGACGAGCTGAGCTCGTCATGAACAATGGTAAATATGCATCTGCAGCACAGCAGATAAATATGTGCAGCATCCATGTGGTTAAGTAAGCAAAAGGAGGAGATAATGGACGGAGTGCTGAAACTTTTCAGACTCTCACCCTCAGTCACAGATCTGGGTTGAATCCATCATCATTCTTTACCTCACTTCGCCACCTCAGTTCAGACCCAGCTATATGGAAATCAGTCTTGACCCTGTGCTTCATGGGAACAGTCCAGCCCGAACTGCCAAGCCAGGTCTTCCCTGAACTGGAAACAAGCATCCTGGGACCGGTTTCTGGGTAACACCCTTCATCAGCCAGGCTAGCTTGAATCCAGTGGCATAGTGAGCAAGGAGCCCACTGTAGGCATACTCTGCCAACTTGTGTTTGCTCAGTAGTTAAGTTACGGTAATGGATCCCCAAGGGCGTCTTGTTAGGGCACCTCCAATATGAGATGCTCCAAATATTTGTTAGCAATCAACAACATGAATTTCTTAGTATAACACAAGTTTGATCAAGCTATAACCATCTAATTCCTGCTTTCGACTTTAGGTTTACTAAAATAGAACACATTGTCAACGTTTTAAAGAATTAAAACCCACAGCTCGTCTGTATGATCCTGTCTCAGGCTTGTTGTTGAATGCATACAGCTTTGGCTGGTCCAGTACAAAACTGTTTAGAAAATCAGTCACTACCCTTTATGGAACATAACCTACACCCAGCCAATCCCAGAAACTGTTGCACTTTGAAGTTAGTCATTTTGAGTAATCTGTTAGAAAAAAGCTGTGGCAGTAGAATGAGAGAGGAATATAAATCCACTTCTACTAGGTAGTTATTATTCGGATTTGCATCCAGATCTCGGAACTGAAAAGACACTGCTTGACATTACTGATTGAAATCACAAGCAAAGCACAGGAGGGTCACCTTGAAATGCTAGTCCTGCTGGACTTGTCAATGGCTTTTGATACCATAGTCTAATCCGCACTTTTGGGCAGCAAGATTTCATTGACAGGGTATTCAGGTCTTCCTGGAACAGGCTGTAATTCCTAGAAACTCAGACCAAAACAGTCAAGAGTGGCTTTTCTGTACCCTCCAGCACCAACCTGATATATGTAGTTCTTCAGGAGCCCCTCTTGGTACCATGAGTTTAATTTGTATAATGTTTTTATTCTTTATCATTCAGAATCTCATATCAGTTCCATGCAGATGAGATCTTATTCATTTAGATGTGCTGGAGGGTTAACTAACACTACTACAGTTCTATCTGGAATAGGTTAGGAGATGGATGAGGAGAAGTAGGAAATGGCTTCTAAGAGTAGAAAGCAGTGAAGTTCTGTTGATGTGATCAAAAGACCAGATCAAAAATTGTAGGTTTAGTATCGGAGCCTCCAGTTAGTGGGAGAAAAATAAATGTTAGAGTGGCTCTAGATGGACACACAACTATGCACACACAAATTAGCATTATAATAAGTAGGGTTTCCCCTACCATCTCCTTGCTGGAAAAAGAATAGATTATGTTTCACCTACACTGAGACCAATTCATATGGGGCCCCATGATAGTTCCAGGCTGTATCTACGGGTGACTAATAAGCGTTGCCTTAAAATGCAGGTGGTTTAAAATTGAGGACTACTTTGCTTGGAAGTCGAAAAAAGGATCCAATTTACATGGGTCCAACAAATCTGCTTGAAAATATTGATCATCTTCAAAATACCTAAGTTATGTGTAAACTTGTTGGTGCAGCCCATTTTGAAAGTGCATAGGCTCTCCTGTTTAACCTTTAGTGTTGGAATATACACCCCCAAAAGAGCAAAGAGAGGTCCTTCTTAATGCTTGACACAACTCCGTGTACGTTGTCTGTTATGCTTTGATGAAGCAGTCATTAAATGTTCCTTTCTGTGAAATCCACCCTATAGGACAGACTGCTGCTTTAGTCCAGATGATAAATTGATTGTAACGGGTACATCAGTTAAGAAAAACGCAGGCAATGGGAAACTGCTCTTTTTTGAGCGAGATACGTTCAAGAAGGTTTATGAAATAGAAGTCAAGGATTCGGTGAGTACTTTATTTTTTATTGCAAATCTGAACTAATGTAATGCAAAGTGTTATCTTTGTCTTATTACACACACTTCTATCACCAAAGAATTCAGTTTGTCTGTGATCACTTCTAATACCCCACCATGCGCACATTGAGATACATTTATAAGCCACGAGTTTGCAGTTGGAATTTCTTGTCAACCTCCACCTGTTGTTTTATTGTTAAAACGCAATGTGCCTTAATCTCTAGTTTTTAAACATACAAGTTATTTTCTAAAAGCGTATGAACTCTAACTGAGATGTGCCACATGTATTTTTTCATTATTTTGGATTGTTTTTATTTTTTGTGTTTGTTTGATTTTTTAGCACTGTCTGAAGACGAATTTGTTTGTCTTTTTTTAATATTATTAGACTACCCAGCTTTTAGTAGTTTTCACGTAGATCTAATTTCATGTTACATTAAAGAGCAGTTGGTTGAGAAGATGGCTGTGTCTTATTGAAGCTACTGCACTGTTTCCCCCTGGCCTGCTTGCGTTGAGAGTGACTGCACACTGATGTGTTGTGATGCTAAATCTGATGGGGAGGCTGGTGAGCCCATAATTTGGTGTGGGAGCTCTATCCCTAGAGTCTCTACAGACACTTTGGATCCTGAGACTGTTCCACTTCCTGGGGCACTAATGGAGGAGCGGTGTGGTGGGTGTAGCTGGAGGGCTATCCTCAGACAGTTATGGCCTTCCTTATAAACAGCATCTGCTGAAAATTTAGCGGTGGTTGTATGGTGGAGCTGTCAAGAGAATGTTTCACACCTGCTGGAGAACCTGCTTTCTGACCTGAATTTTGGTGACCCAGTCTGCTGGTTTGGTAAGACCCCAGGGGGAGCTGAAGGAAAACTGAGAAAGGGGTTGTCAGCGGGACTTGTGCTTGGGGTCGAAAAAGCACTACCCACCTCTAGCAAAGCTCAGATGTGGTGGCTAGTGAGTAAAAGGTAGTAGAGTCTGATAGTATGTGTGCATGGGTTGCAGAACAAGCATTGGGTTTGGGACTCTGTTGTGGAAAGCATTTGGCTTGGACCCACAGGCAGAAACAACCGTGGCAGGGAAAAAGGGTAAACTGAGTTATTCAAGCCATGGTCCTCTCATTCAGCTCAGGCTCATAATGAATACAAGTGAAGGGCATCTAGAAGGAGTTGGGCCATAGGAGCTTTAAAGGGGTGAATGGTTTCCATCACGTTGATCCAAGCCCCGACTTACCAGATTGATGTGGCATTGGTCCTTACAGTGGGGAGTAGAACCCGTTTTCTAAACATACTGAGAGAAGGAAAGACACTCATGAGTCTTCATTAAAAGAGTCCAAATAATTCCAGAATAGGAGATCATAATTTGAGATCTGTACCAATTTGAGAAAGACTAGGCTCATGAAATGCAGAATAAACTGAAATATTGATCCCTTGAGACCAAAATGATCAGATGGGGAGCATCATACCCTAGAGATTATCCATTGAGGTAACAGGTAAATAACCCAGTGGGACAGTACTAAGAGAGCCACGAACAGGGAACTGATCCCGATTGTTGTTACTAGGATTAAAGAATTCATGTGTCGGGCATCAAATGCTCCTTTTCTCTGACTTTCGCTCATAGACTTTTGATATTCGAAGTCATAAAATAACTTTAACCTCACCCAGTAAGACTTAGTGCGCTATAAAGATAAACATGTATTTACTCAAAATGGTCGCTAAAGCCTTATGGAGGGCTTTAAGGGAGATTGCACTTGGTCTGCTGCTTAAATATGCTACTTTGTTGATAACCCATAGATTAACATACCTTTACTGGGGGAGGGATAGGTGTCAAGCTGCAAATTAAAGTATGCCTTGACTAAGCCAATAAGTGTTTTCTTTGATGTGCTAATGAATGCAAATACACAAGTTTACAAATGGGCACAGACTGCAGAGTGCAGAGCCATAGAAAGATAGCTATTTGTCTATTTATTTATTTATTCAGAAAAGTTATTCCACAGAAGAAACTTAAGACCACAAACAAAGTGTATAAAGACATAAATATATTAAAAGATTAAAATAATTTTAATAAATCAGTATTCGCCAATAGTTACTAAAAGAATTGGTGAATCATTAAAATGCAAGAAAAGATCCTAAAAATCAGGTGATAGCAGATATTCACGATAGGTGGATTTAACACTAAATAAAGTGCTTCCTTGTATGTTATTATTAAATGTTTGGAGATTGCCAGTACAATGAATGTTCTTTGTCTCTGAAAGACCTGGACAAAAAACAAGATTTGATTCACATCCTGTTTCTGGACACCACAAAATTGACAACCTGGATGAAAATAGATACATTCCCTTTTGATCCATTTTTTTTCACAGACTGGCATTTGACCAAACTTAAATGAGTGCCTTTAGATTTGGGCCTTACCTGCAGGGCTGAACAGGAACTACAGTTTGTATCTAAGCCAATTCTGACTTCAGAAGCACTACCCTGCGCTCATGCCCCGCAGCCTTTGCTTTCCTGATCGGCCCTTAAGCTCCCAAGCAGCCCTGAGCCCTCCCCTCACATCTACACAGGACCTTAAGTTTGTGGAGGGAACCCCAAGACAGACCCCTCCATTTTGTAGCCCCAGCTTCTTTGAGCCCTGAACAGCCCAGTGAGCAAAGAAGATAGTAAGAACATAGACTTTGTGCTGTGTATTTTCAAACTTTAAAGCTGCTCTGTTCCTCTATACGTGAATGTTTAAATGCATCTCCTGGTTTTCCTCTGTACTATGCACTCGTTTTTGGCTAGAAATAGTGATGTGTTTAATTGCAAGAAAAGTAGTATTAATTTGGTGGCTGTAGATTTGAGCTTCATCTGCAGAGTTGAACCAGAACTACAAAAGAATGGATTGTATCCAAGGAGAATCTGACTTTAAGAGCACCTCACTGTATCCCTGCACACCAGTCTGTGCTTAAGGTCACATGCCCCTTATATAATTTCTTACTGTTTGTTGCATCTGTGCTGCTCTGACTGGCTCCTAGGGCTAGGGTTTCTATTGGACTTAGGGTTACATGCCTGATTGGCTTATAGGGCTAGTGCTGTGATCTATTGCATTTAGGGCTTAGGAGCTAGGGCTTAGGGTTTGAATTCTGATTGAATTATAGGGCTAGGGTTTCTATTGGACCTAGGGCTTAAGGTTGGGTGTTTGATTGGTGACTATGGTTAGGACTGAGATTGGTTGAAATGGCCAGGTGTCCCATTGGTGGAGAAGTGTGGCTCAATGGTTAGAGCGACAGACCCTGATGCAGAGGTCTAGCCCGGGACCAGGGTTCAATTCCCCGCCTCGGCGGGTCTTGGGCTCAAAAAAATCCATGGACCTGACAATTCTCGCCTCGGTGCCTATTCCAATCATGGAGTCCCACTCTGCAACTCTGGGCAATAGCTTGCTTAATCTCCACAACGGCCCCCACAATGCTAAGGATGCCTGGCCTCCACCTTGGGGGTGCCCAGGAGTGGACACCTCACAGGGAAAGCCAGGATGGGTTCCACAGCGGTATTCGTACAAGCGCCTTGATACCCTTGCGGGTGAGTAGTGCGCTATACAAGTATCAATTTACATTACATTACATTACATTGGTCCTAGGGCTTAGGTCTGGGTTACCTGACTTAGGGCTATTTAACCTTAGGGCTCAGGACATCAAATCCTAGGTGTGTAGGCTAAGAACGAGAGGACAAAGGCAGTTGCCTGTTTGGCCCTAAGATGCCAAGGGTGGTCGCCTGTTTGGGCCAGTTCGGGTAGGGTTGGGCCTAGAGCCAGAAATGCTGCCCTGTTTGCCATTTGCCAGCCACCACCTTAACCCATCCACATCCAGAAACATTATACATACTCTCCCCAAATGCACACTACTCATTTACAAAAAACAAACCCTGTCCACACTACAGTGTCTCAACAACCAGAACAAAAACCCACAAAGTACCTCTATCCACCCTTCAACTCCTACTACCACACAATGGAACCTTCACTCTCACACAAAACACAACTCTGTTCTGTACCACTATCAAATCCACACATCACCAACATAATACAAACCCACATTGTACATGTTCATGCAAAGCTCCAACTCTACCTTCAAATTACTCCGAATAGACCCTTTTCCATCCCCACCAATCGAATACTCAACCTTCTCTCATATCAACCACCACCAACACACTCCTCCGTCTACCAAAAACACACAACCAAGCAATCCTTCCACTCCATCCAACATATTACCTCTTCCTAATACCAAATATAACACAAACACTCAAAACCCCTGTCCATGTCTTCGCATACACCACATATGTCCTCCTCCAACGCACATCACCACCCCCTTTACCACTCACCTTCCACTTAACAACAGTACTTTACATTCAGATCATTCACAGAAATTCCAAACATCAGTATCTAATCCCACTACTCCATATAAACAAAACATAACACACACAGCAGCACATAAAAATAACAAACATGCACACACAACGTCATAATATATTGCACTCCACCCTCAAGATAAAAAATACAGATCCTAAACCATTTTTACTCCCAAATCTTCTATCTTCAACAAGCAAACAAATTCACTCCACCACCAAAACAGAAATCTGTAGACTGCCTGCTAATAAATGCTCGATCACTTTATACAAACCAGCACCACATCTAAAACCTACTCCCTGACACACAACCTTACTCTTCATTAGTGAATTGTGGTTGTGAGGTGACATGGCTCCAGTGTTGCATGAAGCCGTTCCTCCAGGCTATCAAATTGTCACGCAAAGTCGCATAGACAAAAGAGGAGGTGAACTAGCTGTTTTATTCAAGGAAACAATAAATCTCACCAAAGCTGACACAATTTCCTTACAAGGTTGTGAGGCCCTCATGACCAGATACAACCCTACACCAAGTTCCTCCTTCTTTACAGACCACCATCTAGCAATGCAACATTCCGGAACACGTTTCTAGACTCCGTTTCAAACCTTATGACACTGCATCCAACTTATGCATTATTGGTGACCAAAACATATGGTTTTGCAAACCCAATATGCCCCATTAAAGAACTATCATCACTGGTCTAGACAGGCTGAACCTGCATCTTGTTGTCCACAAACCCACACACATCGCTGGACACATCCTAGATATAATTTTTGCATATCCAGAATTATTTACTTTTCAAAGGATTACTTCAGTCAAAGGGTGAGACAACCATCTGTTAGCTTTCCAACACAAAACACCACAAATCAACATACCTATGGCTACATTGTATGCATCCACTTACTGGCCGTGGAACAAACACAATTTTGAATACTTAGAAATACATCTAACTTCCAACACAGATCTTGACACAATAAATTCCATTCAAAAACATTGAGTGGCGCCAGGAAGCGTTTGATATCCTAATACCACTAGGAACAACAAAACAGGACAAAACTAAACAAGAACGTTCGAGGAATACAGAACTTAAAAAGATAAAACAACAAATTTAAAAGCTGCAATGCACTTCGCTCAAAACAAATAACTATCAAGACAACTTTACCTACACAAATTTAAAAGGATGTACAATACAGCAATAAAAAAAGATAAAAACAAATGTACTATTCAGACAGAATTCAATATGCTAAATACAAAAATAAAGAATTTTATAAAATTCCCGCAGAATTTCATAAACTTAAATGCATCAGAAGGAACTCATCCCATTTCTCAAGAATTTACTAACAAACTGGCAAATCCTTTCACAACCAAAGCAGACATGTTGGACTCCTATTTAAAGCAAAGGAAAACCACCAGCACTAATCCATTACCAACATTCCCCCCCAGGAGTAGGCTATCACAGCCTCTGTATTCCTTAAAACTACTATCACAATTTGAATACATTGAGCTGGTCAAAGCAAGCAAGCCAGCCGGTTACCCTTCTGAGCCTTGTTCACCACAAATCTCCAAGGTAATTCTTTTAGTTACCTCTGCTGCCACACCAGTAAGAAAACTCATCAATAATTCACTAACTACAGGAATCTTTCCATAAGACTTTAAAAAGGCATAGGGGTGCCCATTATTAAAGAAAACAAATCTGGACCCGCATGATCCACATAACTACAGACGAATTACAGATGGACATTTCCTGGGCAAACTGATTGAAAGATTAGCATTTGGCCATTGGTCACAGTTCATTGAAGAAAAGGCCTTACTTTCCGACTTCCAAACAGGATTGAGCACATGAAGAGGCACTGAATCTGCCCTCATCGCAATCTGGGATGACCTTAAAATCACAGTAGATCAGATTGGGTCGCTGCACTACTTTTCTTGGACCTTTCAGCTGCCTTCAATCTAGTTAACCATGATACTCTAATCCAAAGACTACGAAACCAGCATAGAGGGGACTGCTCTTGACTGGATCACTTCCTACCTCAAAAATAGGACAAATGTCATCCATAATCCCCCTTTCACACCCAAACCGTACTTCATACAAGCAGGGTTCCATAAAGGCTTTATCATCTCACCCCTGCTTTTCAACATCTACTTCAAGTCATTACTGCTAATGATAAATCAATTTCAGCTCACATGCTATAACTATGCAGATGATACACAAATACTTCTTAAACTGGAGAGCCCCAATGGCATTGTAAACTCAAAAATCTTCAGTTGCCTCAGAGTTGTTGAGCAGTGGATAGCATATAGCCCCCTCAAATTGAATGCTTCCAAAGCAGAAATACTCACATATTGTAATTAAAAGAATTATGACTCACTCTGCGCCTAGGACCACCTCCTAAAGTATCTAAGGAGTTAAGAAATCTTGGAATTACCATGGACTCCAAATTATTAATGAATGCCTAAGTGGACAAGTTAGCAAGATCAAGCTTGAGTATCATGAAAACTCTGTGGCGGATCTTCCCACCCCTTGCAGTTCCACACAAGATCCAGACTACTATCCCTCTTGCACTGTCTAAACTTGATCACACCAATGGTCTCTACCACGTATCATCTTTAACAACTATGAAAAAACTACAACAAATTCAGAACTCTGCTGCTATACTACTCCTACATGTAGAGCCACAAACCCACGTCTCTCTTGCCTTGAGGGCCCTACATTAGTTACCTGTTGCCAGACGATTCACATTCAACCTGCTTTGTATCACCCCCAAAGCAATACATGGAACAGGACCACTTTTTCTCAGGAATAAAATCACCAAATACATCCAACAAAGGAATCTCCACTCAAGATTGGCACCTCGTCTCAAAACCCCATCATAAAAGGAAAAAACAGTGGGTGGTATATCTTTCCCTGTTCAAGGAGCCAAACTACTGAATTCATTACTCCCAAACATTAGAGCCACAGATAATTATCTTATCTTCAGATGACTACTCTTTCCTACATTACCACCACACTCCAATGCAAATGCACATCTTATGCCTGTACATGTAAATATGTATAATTTAATTATATGTATGTGTTTATATGTGTCTTTCTTTGTACAAAAACATGTACTACTTGTGGTTTAAAAATATATAGATATTTTTTAGATCTGCTTAACAAATTAATTTATTACTTAAGGTTAAAAAAAATGTATATACATTATTTTAGGCTTAAAATGTATATAGGCCATTGCATAGTTATATAAGTTATTTGATTAGATGCTAATGGATCTCTGTTTATTTTAGTTATCACAATATGTAAATAGCCTATAGGTGCTTCACCAATGAAATATTGAGGGAAACATACAATAAAGAAAAAAATATATATTCATACAAATACACAAATACATTTGTTTTAGGTACGGCAACACCTGAAAGCCTACATTTCCAACCATCTAGCCATATTTGCAAATATGGAACTTCATGCAATACAATTTTATATCTCTTTATTTTTTTCCTTTATACATGTAAATACCCTTTCTATAAAGTTATGTCCCTATATATTTTATTACTTTACTCCTACTGTAGGAAGGAAGAAAAATAACTCAACTTCCTCCAGTGCACTACTCAGTCTCATCCGGCACCTCTCTCAATATATCCTCTACCTCCACTATGACTCATCCCAAACCTACTGTCTCATACTGTAACCATTTCAATATATCTTCTACCTCCACTCTCTGACTCATCTCAAACCTCATTCTAATACTATGACCTCCCTAAGATCCTTTCTTGACTCTTCCCTCCTCCACTCACCCCAAATCTCACTGTACAACTATGATCTCCTAATAACCCTTTATTAGGTCGAGCCTAGCGGCAGCGCGCAAGCACTTCTCGCTCTGCAAGGCATGCTGTAATAGAGTATGCAGTGGAAGCCCCGTTCACTCTCTGCCCATATTTGTTAATGAATTGTGTCATTGTGTTTCTTAAATGCTGGCTTCTGTTCGTTAATAGGCTTGTTAGTCCCTCCTTGGTACCACCTTGTCTTCATTTGTAACCTCTCATGGTGACTGGCCCTTTTACTTCCTTTGTTACACTGTGCCTTTTATTTAGTCTGTAAGCACTACTTTATTTCATGGTTTCTCCTAATGCAGGCACAACATGTTTTCCTGCAACATTCAGGCTTTCTTTTGTTAATTAACAATACACTGTCACTAAGTAACCCCGCTGGAATCCTGCCATATTTTTCCCAATTTGCTAATCGTGAAAAATGCTGTCACTGTGTTTTCAGTGTTCTAGGGGACTGAACCCACCACATGTTGTAAAATGCGATACTTAAAACAAATACAAAAGCATAATTTCTTTGAATACTTTATTAGCAAAAAACACACAGTATGTAAACATGCATAATGATGACAGAATTTGTATTCACTATAACTATTACGCAAAAGAGGTTTCCTCAAAAATCCTGGCTTACGCCAGCTGGATGGCATGACGCAATTGATAGCGTGACGCTTTGGCATAGTTAAAAGAATCCATTTAATTTTTTTATCTTGATCCTGAGAGAGTAGCTGAAGTATTTCTCGCAGCAGCTCCGAGGCGGAACTGTGCCAGTAACTTCTCAGGCGATCGCACATTCTCGCATGTCAGGAAGGATAACCGGTGGCTCTTAAGTCATAATGTGCTTTGGTCACTGGAGGACACCAATTGCTTGGCCTAGCGTGATTTCCGTGGTCAAGAACGAAAGATGCTGTAGTAGGATGAAAACAGGTGGGAGATAAGAAATCGCATAGTTACATTCGTCAATTAGCAGAAAAAGAACACATAAAACCTATTTGTACCAAAAGGATGCATATGTAATTGACGTAGCTCTGCAAGTGTAACATTAAGATCATTTGGATGTGGTGTAAAACCAGTCAAAAAGGCCACGTGGCCCCATTGACTGATAAGGGGCCTAAACGGAGTACAGGAACAGGGTGAGGAAGTGCGCCATTAAACCATATGGTATGCTCCCAGGTCATCATCGGAACTTCAAGTAATCAATAAGGACGATAATTTGACGGAATCGCGGCCGCAGTATATTCATGAAACAAATTATCATACCCATCCTCAGCTGGAAATGTAACTCAAGAATAGAAAACCTCGAAGCGGTAAGCTGCATCCGCCTCGACTATAAAGATAAAAGGCGCTCCCGCATTAGGATTTCCGTGTTGAGTCAAATGGCATGTGACCGCAGCGCTATTAGGAGCCGCAATAGCGATCCCCATAACAACAAGAAACCAGAGAAATCAGTAGAGCCGTAGCGCAAAAACCAGGTCAGAAAGAGAAACAATACCTTTTAAATCTCAACCTATAAAAACACAAATATAGGAGGTTAACCCTCACACCACGGACGTCTCTAGAAACCGGTGTGAAGGGATTTTGGACAAGCATAAGCACTACCCAGGGGTCCCGTGAAAAATTACCAGACCAATTGTTGGTGGCGCCATGTTGCAGGAATTCTGCGCCGGAAATGGGACATTGGTGCATAGGGACTGAGTTGTCCCACCACCTTAGTACCCACAAACCCAGGACCGACAAGCTATAGTGTCTCGTTTGTCTTCCTACTCACTTCCAGAGAAACAAATGATTAGACACCTCAGAACACAACACTCCCAGATCTCTCAGGAATCGCGGTAACAAGACACACCATTTTGCTCACTGTCTTGTACTCGTCCACAATAAGATCTGACCGAGACACAAAACTGTTAAAAATATTTATTCTAACTAACATGCCCTAACATGCAGTATACGTGCCGCAACAAGCAGGAAAATGCATAATACAAATATTGTCAGCACAGCAGTCAATCCATAAATCATGAAGAGAGATGTGATCATAAAAAGACAATGGAGAAAGGACTATAGTGCCTAATCTCCCTCCCCTTGCTAAGAAGAAGTATTATTATAAAGAAGAAGATCTCTGGTCTTTGTCAGCAGACCCCATTCCTTAGCCTATAGATCGTAGGTCTACATCATGGGTGCTCTTCTCCCTGAAAATGTCCCTCTCCAAAACAAAATGTGCGTCACCTATTCGTGAACCCCACTAAAAACCCAAGTAGGCTGTCCAAACAGCTGCTTCAGTATGTTTTGGCTAAGGGCTAAGGACTGGCCAGAACAAAATAAAAGGGGGCATTGTTGTTCGACCTTGCACATAATTTTCAGTCAAAATCCCAGGAACATGCAAAGACCGAACACAGCCGTGAATTCTCATGTGAAAGCAGTCTTTGAAAATATTTCAGAAAATAAAGACGTGTAGTAACGTGTGCAAAGCAAGCTGCAACGATCTCATACTAAGTTAGTGAAAAACGACAATGTCCCTTTCGGCCACAAGGTGACTGGCGGTGGTAAACTGTGCTACGGAACCTACTGCAGGTAGGAGTCTGGTCAGACTAAAGCCCGCCAACAGAGACCCAATTCACTGAGATCACAGTGTTTGGGTGACAAAGGAGCTGTGCCCTAATGCCAGAGAAGCCGACTTTAGAACTGCTGAACCAGGTTTGAGCCCTGGCATTAATCCTGTGATTATTGGTAAATCCGCTAATCGTTCCGTGCCTAAAAAAAAGAATCTGAACTTGTGTAATGTAATTGGGTGCTCATGTAAAAAACTGTAATGTCCTTTCAAAAAACCAAGACTGATCTGTGTTTTTGCGCCAGGTGCACGCACAGTGTGTTTGGACGTAAGGACAGGGAGCAGTCCAACTCTAAAGCTTACATTACCTCTTCTGAGTACGGTGGTACCACACGCGCTGGGGTCACCACAATGATGGACGAAGGGGACAAACAGCGATGAGGAAGGGGTTGGAGTACAGAACGAGCAGCAATGAGGGATGCGTGGGAAATGGAACAGGCACCCTGTGAAAATAGCGTCTGACATTTAACCTCGGTCTGTGAATGCTCAGCAAATGTGATGAGATAAAAACATCACTTGCAGCCCAGTTTAAAACAGCGCTCAGGGCAAGTGAAAACATAAGCGCTCCTGACGAAGGCTTTTAAACAATGAAAAAAGAAGTTCCTAAAATGGTCATTAAATGGGAGCAGTGGATGGACGGTAGTAATTGGTCCATGCTCTTGGGGAGAACTAAATACAGAAGCAGGCATGACGCATGCATGTCATGGACAAATGGGGAGAAACAACAGAGTGACGACGGGGCCAGCAAATGGGAAGCCCACAAAGTATATACCGAATGTCTCTTTCGAGACAGTGCATGCTCTGTCTAGATCCGAGACATAAAAACACGCCCGGCAGCAATTGCTATGGTTAAGACATTTCAAATCTTGGGTAATATTTAATTACAAAATGTCATACTTACAAAACAAGACATCTATGATTACAGGTCATGCAAGTTAATTGTAGACTCATGTTCTGCACCGTCTAGATACACCCAAACAGCACATACTACGTAATCTGTGAGGCAACAAAGTACTGCTCAACCCTTTTGAACTTTTCCAGGCAATAAAGTCCAGTCCACTTATTTACCTCAAATGCCCCACCCAAGGAATGCAGTACCAGAACTAGAAGATGACCCATCAAGGAAACTCCCTCGGCCACCCTGATGGGCATCGCAGCCAGCATAATTTAGGGCCATCTCTCCCACCCCATGAACCCTGTGAAATGGTGAAACACCCAGATCCTTGTCAACCTTAAGCCACAAATAAATTATGTCAAATTACTACATCCTCTCTAAACTCTCTGCAAGGGTTTTATGATGTTTAAACTTCAGAGCCACCATTTGTTAAGGAGAAATGATGGACCATTGAAATAATACTAAGAAAGACCTGCAGATGGTGGAGTGTGACATTCTTTAACCATATATGACTTAATGGGGAACCAAAACTCTGTCACCCTGTCCTTGACAGACTCAATTTAATGCCCAGGAGAGTTGAGCAAGCCACTCCCCTTTGGTCTTTTATTTATGTCACAGAGCAGTTCGGGGTACCTCTGGCAAAAGAAAAGCAGCTAACAACTGAAAAAATCATAAAGCAGGAGGCTGTGAAAAGGAATTCATCCAGGTAATGTATCACCTTCTCTGTGTTATCCTTAGTCCTGAAATTCCACTCTAGGAAGGTAATAAAGAATTCCAAATTAGCACAACCCGTTGGCATGCATTTGCCATAAAAGTAAGAATCATGAAACTGAAAACTCAACTAGTGGTAATCCTGTTGTTGAACTGGCAATAGTTTAAATGGAGATTTGATGTCACCTTTACAGGGCGCCCAACCTCAACTTCATAAACATTGACACTGTTTCTTCTAACCATGTAAAACGTTTCAAAAAGGAAGGTCCCCTACCATGAGAGCACGACTGCATGTGAAACTGGTATCCTGGCTTTTATTTTGCCCTAATATCATGCTAATCTTAGAAGTGCGCTGAAACCTAGACCTGCCCCCTGACAATGGATGGTCCAGGACTTGGCTTGTGACCTTGAGAGATGCACTAAGCATAGCCTCGTAGGCAATATTTTACTGTCCTTGTCCATGTAAAGTGGTGGTGGCAGCATAATATGTTTTTGAATGCATAGTGTGTACAGGCCGTTCTCATCCTCTCAGCGAGAGCGCAGTTTACGGACACCTCTCTTGTAAAGTACTGCTGTTATTGGAAAGACATAACCTTGCGCTGACATTCCAGGTATATATCAAGTGTATGCATATATGCAGTGTAATAATAATTATAATAATTTATTGTTTGATCAATAACATCATCATACACAGCAAATTACATAGTACACAATATTGTGTAAAAACATTAAGAACAAGTTTAAAACAACATTGACCTCACTGGTCGAGTCCGCATTTAAAACAGGATTACAGTTTTTGTTTTCACCATAAGACAATTGAAGTCAATTAAAAAGCTTGTATATTAAAACAATCTATGCCCATCGTTTCCCTGATGTCCCAATGAACCGCTATGCCAACGATTTGTCCTGCTTTTCAGGTGAACCTATATTATTTTTGCAACTTTCAGTCTCTGCCACCAGGCGTAGGGCAAATATCTAGATATTGCAAAAACAAGCTACCTTGTTGTGTCTGACCTAAATATGTATAGAGCATCAGAAGGGTGTGAGAAAGAAAGCAGTTGGCATGCTGCAATGATCCATAGTTTTCTTAAGTTTGCATACACAGGACAGAAGAAAAAGAAATGTTCTATGGTCTCGGGCTGAGCGACAGGACAGGCACAGGGGGATACAATAACATTTACCCAACTATTTTTCATTGCATTCAGTGGGAGGATCCCTGTCCTAAATTGTATGTAAAGTGCTCATACCTGAGGAGGTTCAATATCATCCATGTACCACTGTAGCTTAAAACAACTTTGACATTTAAAAAAGCAAAAGTTAAAGTGCAACATCAATGCATGAAAGTTCAACAAATGCCCAGTAACCGCAGGGGGCCATTTTTTCCCAATAGACTGTGGATCCTCCTACATTGTACCCAAGCCCGATCTAATGAGCCACTTCCTGACCGTATTGAACCAGGGCAGACGCCCTCTTTGCCTTCGGAGAGTTAATAATTCCTCCACTTCATCCTTTGCGGGGAATCTGGAAACTACTGGTACAATGTCTAACTCAGAACATTAGTACTTTGAGAACAGCAAAGTGTGTAATGGACTTTAGTCCAAGGTCAAGGTGTAGTGGTAGTATGGGCGTATTCGTTGGGAGGTTAAGGATGCCCCTTAAAAATTTGTTTACCGAAACCTCTAGCTGTTTGAGGTTCTCAAGGCCCCACAATTCAGCCCCATAAAGGGCCGTGCCTAGACCTTTGGCCCGATGTATTTCAAGGATGGGGGAGATTGGACAGAAGGCTGAGTGTTTTACCCTCTTTGCTATTGCACAGGTCACTTGATGTAGTGTCGGTACACTCTTCAGGAGTTGAGGTGACCATGCTAGGTTGTCACTAATTCTGACTCCCAGGTAGTCGAAAGCCTTGACCTGTTCTAAGTATTGGATACCCAATTTCAACGTCCCATTTGTGGATTTATAAGGGTTATTCACCATAAACTTTGTTTTTGAACAGTTAATCTCAAGGCCCGATCTTTGCATGCTTCAGCAAAATTACTTAAAACATTCTGAATGCCCATTGGGGTTTTAGAAATTAGCAGTGTATCGTCTGCAAATAGCAGCAAAAATCTAAACACTTGGTCTAGGGTACTCATAGATGCCCTGAAGCCTGCCTGGAAATGTGTGATAGTATTGTTTTCCTCTATCCAATTTTGGAGGCGTAATAAAATAGCTTTACAGAACACTTTCTGAGACACATCTATAAGGCTTTTTGGCCTATAATTAGAGGAGTCCCCTTTGTCCCCTTTTTAGGTCTCGGCCTGATCCAGTGCATGCGCTGTTCTGGCTAAGACATTTAGTAGCTGCCTTGAAAAGTGCCACTTTCCCGGCGACCAGCTTACTATCACCCGAACAAGCGCGCGCGTGACATGCACAGCTGCCATCGTGCACAGCTGCCGTACCATTTGCGTTGTACTTAATAGAGCCTCGATGCACTCTACTTCGGGAAAGGAATCCTTCACCCTCTGAAAACTACTTTTACCATCATGAGAGTGTACTAGCGAGTTTTTCTATTGAGCACAATAGCTGCAATTTCCTGTCCGACTGCACCTTGCTTAAAAAATGCACTTCATCACAATTCTCATATAGTCTTTTCGCGGATGTTGAAAGCATTGACAAAGCCAATGGGTCTGTTTTTGCGAAACTCATTGGCTTTGCCAATGCTTGTCTCCTGAAGCTGATGCAGCCTGGGACTTCCTGAGAGCTGTGGAAGAGAGATCCCACCTTGAAAGGTAAGTTTTGTTTAGGAACCGCAGGATTTTTCTACGTTCGTTTGAAATGCCCTTATTACATATTCTTTATCATGCATTTATTTTGAAACGAGAATGGTCACGCTTTGGCATTTTCAATGCCTTTGGGCTGCGTCCTGACTTCTTTAACCCTACTCTCGTCTCTTCCACGTATACTTCTAGGTTTATGGCTATTGTTGTCTAATTGTGGCGTCCACAGTGTTCATTGCTGTGTTTATGTGAAGGATCACGCAATGTTCCCATGCGATATGCCTCAGTAAATAAAGGGTTAAAAAATTTTATGTGGGTGCCACCACTTACTTCGTATCCCACCTGCCAATGTGAACTTAACTATTTACTGATGTCTATTCGTGTTTGCAATCTGCCAATTTACTCTAAGCAGCTTATCACAACATGCATACTTGATAAATACATTCTGACATGTACTATCTAATAAATGCATAGCGGAACCAGCAAAATATTTGTTTTTACTTACAACTTGCCTTAATTTGTGATTTTATACACGTGTTATGGATTGAGAAATCAGAACAGATGAATTTGACAGACATCCCCAGCAGATCTATGCTTAATATATTTAGTCACGCCACTGTCGATACAACAAATAGAAGACCTTGAAAACAACAAAGTTGCAAAAGGGAACAGAGCTCTCTTAGGCCCATTGGAGTAGCATAACAAATCATCAAACTTAAATATTTACTTTTTATTGTTCTCTAGTCCTTTCCACAAATTATTATCATATGTTGTGATCACCTGGCGCTGTTCAATTTCCATTGTAAGGTCCACTGCCATGTTCTCACAGTCTTCATTTGAGCTGTGTCTGTTCTCCCCTCCCAGTGATCAACATTGTATTCAAGCGTTTTTTCGCATATTGTTCAGAGCCATTAATCCTACATTTCTCGCAGCTCTTGACTGAGCATTCTAGCAACCCACTTCAGAAATAAGCTCCTAGCATTTTCAGCTAAAAACAGCCAATGTACAGTTTTTATGGACCTTTATCGACTAGTCATGTGCTGTCACCTTCCTGCATTAACAACCCAATAGCAAGCAATGGGTCAATTTAACCATCTGGAGATAGAGTCGCACTGAAAATGCTTGTTTTCCCATTAGATTAACAATATTTCCAGAATATGACGTGGGCTTCCTTCGAACCACAATATTTCATAAAAGGCTTAGGCAAGTAGCATTCACTAAGTTCTGTGTTCAATTAGACTGTCAGCTGGGACTGCCCGAAGACTTGGGACTCTCTTCGAGCCAAGAGGGAAAATAAATATTCAGATCCTTGCCTTGTAGGTGGTCAAGTTTGCTTCATAGTCAATTTTAGTCCTCCAAGCTCAAAAATATTTTGTCAAACAGCATGTTCTGTGATGCTTGCTTGATAGCAACTATTTTGTAAACAGTTTTGAGTTTGTTGTTAAGTATTGTATTTCACCATTTATATAGCGCTTACTATTCCTGAGTGAGGCACTAAAGTGTTTGCCTACCTGCGTGATCTGACCAAAGGTAACTCTGAAACAGGTTAGAGTGCAGGTACAGGGCCCTTTTATCTTGTGTGCAGGAATCTTGTTATATTCTTCCCTGTTTTGTTAACTAAGTGAAGTTGGAGGCGACATAACAATGCATCAAGGACAACAGCTTTGGTGCTGCTTTTTTGCCTTATTGCCCCACAAGTGTGTTCAAGGAATGAATTAGGGCAATTAATTGTCAGCGCATCTTCATCCAAAACCCTCGTTGTGCTACAACTATAAGGCAGTATCATTAACTATGGAGCAGAGAACCAAAGGATAAGTGGTCCAATGTTCAAGGGTTAAGACAGGAAAAAAAGCTTTCCATTCAACACATGCCTGTTTTTAATGGATAACAGTTAACAAAGATGCGTCAGGAGCAGCCTGGGGTTGGTAGTAGATACCAATGAAGACAGCCATTCTACAAAGTCCAAATTAAGTATTTTCAACAGTGGGACTGTTTAAGGACTTATTTATATTTTACCCATACATACTAACTGCTACTCTGCTATTTTCTTAGTACACTGCAAGTCTATAGATTGCATTAAGGCCTCAAGCTACTTCCGAACAAGACCTAGAATGTCTCCTACAGAATTGCCCTCAAACGACCCTGCTCACTACATTGAGCCTTGCTTAACTTACTTACTGGATCCAAAGAAGTTCATTCCACCCTCAAAGTGACATTGCTGGTCCTTCAATGCCGTCTGTCAGTAGTCTCCCTACCTTTGGAACATCACCATCATCACACCCGGCAAAAGCTCAGTACTTTCCAGCTATCAGGGCTGGCTCTAGGCTCATGGTGGCCCTGTGCAGGGAGCGTAGGTGGGGGCCCCGGAAGAGGGGGTCCGTCGGGGCGGAGCTCAGGAATGTGTTTTGTTGCTGTGCTGCATTGCGATAAAGAAAATCTGCCCCTTGGTGTGCATGCCTGGCGTGCCCAATCTAGCCTTAACCCTAGCACTCTCCAGCAGTTGGTGGCAATTAAATTTAAAAAATACTCTATGGGCTTTCCTTATTTCCTTACTTCACTTACACCTTCACCCTCTCTCTTAACCTGACTCTAGTTCTACTTCTCCATGTACCTTTAACCTCCCTGTCTATGTATCTCACATGTGTCTACCTGACCTCTCAATATCTCGACTTCATCTTTCTCTACCCTTTTAGTCTAGAAATGTAAGATGACATTTACTATGGTCCACCGTCTATACCTCGATATTCGCTCTTCTACACGGGAATGCAGATGATTACAACAAAGCACCATGTATAGGGAAGCAGAAATAGCAACGACTCAGGGAATTTGCTGAATGTACCAGACATTAATAGTGATGTCGACCCACATAAGGTATTTACACCACAACCAAAGAAAAACATAGAACCTAGCAGTAAACACTAAATGGACAGGATTGGCCATCATTCAGTGCAACAACAGGCAAACGGGCTATTAAAATGGAAACTCTTCCTCATCGCCCCCTCCAACAGTCCACAAAATTATAATAACAATAGGTCTAGCAGCTTTTATAATGTTTCACGGTACAGAAGCCACGCTTGTTTCATGACATGAAGTGCCATATCAGGGTTGGACTAACAATGTTTCAAACACCGTAATCAATCAATATTCTGGTAAGAATGATACTTATAGAGGCACCTACTTCCTAATGCATAATGCATTTCATTGGCTAGGTTATGTGTAACCAATTAAGGAAACAAATTGATATTTGATGTAAGTCAGCAATCACAATGGTTTGTTCAGCTAAGAGTCATTCAAAAAACATTGGCAATCTACCTTGGAAAGTTACAAAAGAAAGTATAAAATAATGTATGCTCATTCAGACACCACATGGGGAACTTCATTTTAGATGATTTTCCTGAAATGGAAACACACAAAAGCACATAGAAAGAGTGAAAGGGCCACTCCCATACAATTGCGTTCTTATTCTGCTAATATATATAGCTGTCAATACAAGCTGACTGCGGCCTAGTCAGGCTAACTAAAACACGTTTAAATTAGGCATCGTTTTCTAACACATAAAAATGTACCAAGAACAACAAGAAGGAAACTTTCTTGAGGGACTGGACGGGTGAGATGTGTTTCAAGGCTGCTTAGTAAACAAGGTAAATATCAAGAGGAATGGATACAGAAGAGGTCAGCCTAGTGGTAACGTGTTGTCTGTTCAGAAGTCAGGACACCTCTTCGATGGGGAGGACAATGGTTTCTGGAAATGTAAATCACTAGTAAGTAATATATTCATTAAAGCAGCTTCTGGGAGCGGCAGGTGGGAGGGATGTGGCATGGAAATAGAACATAACAACCTGGTAATAGAGGTTCTAGTGACCATTAAGCCAATAGCAGGTCTTGTAGACTCATAAATGCAGGCTCTTGATTGGCGATAGAAACACCTTCATTATTGTGGCTTGGTGCCTGTAGTGTGCGACAGCGCTATGAACAGACCATGCTTATTATGCATTCACAGCCCTGGTTGGCTGCGCAACCTGCACTGTATTGGTTGCCCTAAAATCGAGGTACACTACAGCAATATTTTCTTTACTGCTTTTAAAGGGGATTTAGCATAATTTGTTGGGGCTGGTGTGTAATAGCAAAAACGCCCAATATCACGGTCTCCAACTTAGCTGCCATTAACGACCCGCGTGGTATTTGTGCACCTAAATTCGGCTCGTGCACTGTACAATTACTCCGAGTTATTATTAGAGTAACAGAACATAGGTCTCTCAATATCCGGTCTTATTGCCTAATTAGCACAGAATCGAATTATCTCTGTTCGTGTTTTTGTATGGAAGAAACGCATCCCTCTTCCTGCGTTCCCCGGCAAATTGAATGCGGCGGCCCCCCTCGGAGAAAGTGATTCTGAAATGTGGTTACTCGGTATTAGGCCTTCCGCTGGGAGACATATTTCATCCACTGCCGCTTAATGCAAATACAGCCCCCTTTCTCTCCACATTTATTACAAAGACACGCACAGGCGGAGGGGCCTAAAGGAAATCAGTTTACATGTGAGGCCGCGGCGCTGCCACTGGAAGACAGACAGCGGCCTACCTCGATGCGGCACCCATGTCCGTTCCAAAACTCCCGGCTGCAGTAAATTCGCCCAGCCTCCCTCCTCAATCATTAACAGCGCCACGGCTATCTTCATATGAGTCGCTTGCCATGACGCGATAGTGCCACAATCCAACACTGCTGTAGTGTTAAAACCTGAATCGGGTCGGGGACAATCGGTATTTGCCCGGCGGTATTGCCTCTGTGACCCTCTAGTTATTAAATCAATGAAGACGCAGGCGCTGGAGACTGGAAGGCAGGAAACAAGGTTTTTTATTCTCTCCGGAGGAGAACACAACAAAACGGGCAGAAGGTATCGTTCTGAGGTGCTCTAGCTACATTTATGAGGCCTGGCCTCTTATACACTGTTTTATGACTTTATTGCAGATTACATATTCATGTTAAAGCTTTGATGTATGGAAAAGACATTCCCGGAACTCCCCTTTGGGCCCGTTCCCACACACATTTACAGTTGAAGTCCCCACCCTAGTCACAACAGGTGACGAGTATCGCGCAGCTGGATATTCCGCCGATTCACGGAATGTGGGGGGTTTGATCGGATCTCATGGAGTGGGAGCTTTGATCAACCCGGGGATCCTTTGGTGGGGGAAGCTTTCTATTGTACGGGGAGGGGCAAGGAATGGTATCGGCAGTGCTGGGTGTCGGCCTGGGAACGGGGAAGACAAACGGGCACACGGGGAAAAAGGGGGGTTTGCATCTAAGGGCCGGGGATCATGAAAGGGAAGAAGGGAGGTGTCGCGCTGGGAACAGGATGAGGGCCTGGGGCAGAGCAGCGCCGAAGAGGGGTTTATGATTCAAGGCAGGTGCAAGCAGGGGGTTGGTCAGCGTGCAGGCTTAGTGAGGGCGAAGGGCTATATCAGGGGCCAGCGGCATGCAAAAGGGTTCGCTCTGATCAGGGCATCTTAAAATGGCGGGTGCGCACGACAAAAAGTGTGGCATCAGGGGAAGAGGCAAGATGGCGCAGATAATGTTCACCAAACCGTACTAATTTTCAACAGTCCTCCCTTTAACATATTCAAGACATCTTGCTGGTTCATTTTCTACTCGGTTCTATTGTGGTGGGCATGAGAAAGAAAACGGTAGGAACCCTAGATGAAAAGAGTTGTAAACAATACATTTTAACATTTCTAGTTTTAGGAGGTGGACCTATTTGATAAACTTTGATCAATTTGTTTAGCAGGAAAGTCATAGAAATGCAATACAAAAACGATTCTGTAGCGAGAGCAGCAAGTACATTTCATAACGTGGACTGGTAGGTTATTACATATATCACATTCGGATTGGAGCATGATCAGTACAATGGCGGCTGGGAGAGAAATGAGGCATAGCAGAAACGGCGATTGAGGATGTCAAATGTTCGAAGTTTAACGAGTTCTCATTATTCTTTGTTGTCTTTCGTTGGCGCTGTGGAGCACCGGCGGTGGAGCTACAAGTCCAGCTCTATTCTAAGTTCTGCGTTGCAGGGCACGACCCTTTCCTCGCGTTTCTGGTCGAAAAGGTCCTTTTCGCCCTGTGTCCTTTGAGGTGATTGTCAGAAAGTTCAGATGGAAGAAGAGCGTACAAAACAGTCCATAGGGTAGGTCGGAGAAAAAAGGGGGATGGAGCAAGGCCAAATTAGGAACAAACTAGGGGAACGAGAGACTTCAGATGGGCGGGCTCATGACCGAGTCTAGAGAGCGGGGACCTTTCGGCACACATTCGAACATAGAGCGGGGGCATCAGTTTAGCCCTTTCTTCTCACTTTGCTGGAGGTAGTGCCTCGTCCTGTAGCTCTGTTCTGTCGCGGTCTCGCCTTGGCCCATGTCGTAGGTGTTCCATAGTCTGCAGTCAGGCCTCGTGCTCCCACATCCGGTCCTTCTCTCTTCTGACAGCCGTACCCTTAAACGAGTTTGAAAAGACAGTCTTTAGAGAATTTGCAGAGGAAGGTAATCACAAAAGTCTATTTCTCTCCCAGTTTCAGATAGAAATGAAAACGTCCGTTATTTTAGGGTTCACAACTAACATGTAAATGACCGATGACGGGCCTGTTGGAGGTACTATGGCTTTCCTTCATAATTATTTATTACAGTTTCGACAGTTTATCTGATGGAGACCCACCTTCGTAAGACGGGTTTGACAAAGTTATGCCGTTCTCTAGGGCTTTATATTTACCAAGGGTACTGTGTGCTATCGACATGGTACTAAACAGATATTTTGCTGAGGGACGAACATAGGCTAAACAGTTCTTTTTATCAATGCGTCCTGTTTTTCAACTAAACATTTTTTTTAACTTTCGGCAGGGTTCATTTCAACGACTTCTTCACTTTGGTCTAGTCTTTTAACCTTGTAAAACATCATTCTGGTTCCTACGTAGCTTCCTACGGCCTGAGTACTTAATCAGAAACGACAGGGGTTTTATGGGAAACAACTAGGGACATAGAAGCTTGTGGTAAGGGCGTAAATCGACCCATTCCTCACAACCGGGAATGAGGGGTAGTTTCATAACTCCAGTTTGGAGCGGCTGATACAGGGGATGTACCAGGGGTGATCATTTTTCCTGTTTGGGTATTGCGACAATTCGGGGCGGGGAGGGTCGCGTATTCTGAGGTCCTTGTTTTATACCATAGGAGCCGTTGACATGTAGTTCCCTTATTACGGGCCAGATTAGGGAACCTCTGTCGTCTTACCTGTCCTTTCCCTTACGGCCCAACCTCGGTTCATTGACTTCTAGCGGAAGAGGAGAGGTAATGACACGGTCTCAGGGTGATTGTATTAAAGACAAGTTTTTGTGCAAATACTGATGGTATTTGAAGCCAATTAGGTGGTGCGCTAGGGGTGGCAGTCTGCCAATTTCGGGGCTAATCGCTCGGAAGAGTGGGAGTGCAAAAAAAATAGAGAGAGAGAGAGAGAGAGAGAGAGAGAGAGAGTGCAACGGCAGGCTAAATAGTACACGTGCAACAGAGAGGGTGGCAGTGTATTCAAGAAAGGCTATTTAGTGCATTACACAGTAAAGGACATTCACGGGTCTGCGTTAGAATCTTGTAATCATGCAGTTTGAGAATTAGACAGGGTAGAGGGGACGTGCCTTGAGAAAAGGAAAGAAGAAAGGAGGTACCATTTTGTCGCACTTTCTCGCATTCTCGGTCCTTCGACCAGTTGGGTCAGCGCCTCGGTCACACACACACATTCTCTCATAGTTTCATACGTGACATGGGTTCATTCGTCCGGTCTGGTTTAAGGGTGATCACTTTTTATCAGGTCGTGCTAATTTTTCGGGTTTGTTCGATACGTGAGTAGTTTGCAGGCGTGCTTAGGCACCACCTTGCGGCGCTAGTCTGCTTCGTGTATTAGACATGGCAAGGCTTCAGATCTTCGCCACACCTCGGCTGTAATCTCTGATGTAACCTGCAGAGGGAGGAAAAAAAGGGGGAGGGGAGGGAACAGCATTCGCGCATATTTAAATACATGTATTCAAGAGTCCTTTACTCACCTCTTACTCGTCTTCCCTCCTCGGGGCAGAGTCCCCGGGGATATGGTTTCTGGAGTCGGGGGGGGCAGTGTGTCCATATAGGTCGTGTGCGGGGAAACGTGAAAAGGAAACCAGAGGTGCCTAGTGCGAGGTATCTAGTCAAAGGACGTATCTCACTATCGGGATCCTTAAACCTCCTTCAACGCTGTGGCGTTCTAAGGTTCTTCGGTTCTTGGGTCAGCTCCGTTCCCTGATACCTTGGAACGTTGTACTTTATAACATTTACATCATTTCATTTCACCCTCCTTTTACATTCCCTCATTTACACCGTTCGTTTTACCCATCCTTGGAAGTCAAGGTCTTCCTCCACGCGAGAGTTCATGAGTCAGTCGCGTACTTTGAAGGTAGAGTGTCGTGTTGTCGATCCGATCCGCCCTCCAGGGCTGGGCAACCATCTTCTTTCAACCTTAAAGAGAGAGCAGAGTAGGGTGCACAGAAAAGAACTTTCCCACCGATCCCACATTTTTAAAATAAAGCATGCAATACCCGTCCATAGTTTCGAAAACCTTTATTTCTCGGAATCATTTCAGTACGTGGATGATGAGGGTGCAGTCGTATTTGGTCGGACATGGCAATGGTTAAAGCGCGTATAGTGGGAGTGTCGTCTTGCGGCAATAAATACATTGGAAAGTTTTATTCATTCATTTGTAAGAAACTAAAACGTCTATTAATTGGCTGGGGGTTCGGGGGCATTTATTTCATAATTTAGAAGCATAATCATAATAGTTGCAATCAGATTTCCTATATGCATACTGTATGTGTGCGTCGTAGATGAGGTTATACATCAGCTATAAAAATATAATACATTGTACATTTGTAATCAACATTTTTAACGGGATCCTTTCATACTGTTCGTCGAGTGAGCTCTCCTTGTCTTTTCTAGCCAAGTGTACAAAGGATCATATAAAGTCTCAGAACATCAAGTTTGTATTAGTGCGAAGGAACACCACGAGGTGTTCGCAAGTCTCTCTTGATACCGGCGCCATTTTGGGCGGGGCCGGCTCAGTCCGGAAGTAGCATCAGGGGGAAATGTTTCCCATTACTGGCAGTTGGACCAGAGTCCTTTTCGGCAGTTCTAGAATTCATGCTAACAGAAGGAGTGGCAATGTCATGTTTATTTCGTTGGCGGTCAAGGCAGCCGTCCCTTACCGGAAACCTGCAGAGGCGGAAGGCTCCGCCGGGGATCTTTGTAGAATCTTCAAGGCTGTGGAGATGCTGTCGGAGATAGGGGCTCGTGCTCCGGTGGGCGAGCGACCGAGTTACATTGCTGTTCAAAGTTACTCTAGCGGCCGAGACCCGCCTTCCAGCAGGCCCAGACGCCATTTTGAGGTCCTGCAGCAGTCACCCTTCGCCAAGTCTATAAGAGTGGAAGAGGCCCTTCGGAGTGAAAGGAAAAGGGCTCTGTTTTGTGAAAGCGGGACGTTCGGCTGGGGTGCAGCTGTGGCGCCCTCACCTGGGAGCGCGAGGGAGGCTCTTTTTGCGCCATCTCCCGCTCCATCCCAAACTGCACTCTTTCATGGCCCTGCACGACGGTCTCTCCACATCCGGTGCTCCCCACATCTGGTGTTCAGTGCTGTGGGAGTATGGCCACCTGTGGCGCGCATTCGGCGCGGCACGAGTATCGGTGCAGTCATTGCAGGTTCGGTGTTCCGAAAATATGGCCACCATTGCACGTTCGGTGCTGCGCAAATACTGGGGTGCCACCATGGTGTGTTCGGTGCTGTGCAAGTATTGGCACCATCGCCTGACTGGGGGTGTTCGGCGTTGGGCCGGGGGCTGGGAGACCTCCTATCGGTGGAGGTGGGAGAGGCTCGTCCGCGTCGCCTCTCCCTCCCAGCCCGACCTGGACGCATTCCTGCAGAGGTATGGACAGGGCATCCGCCGCCCAGAGCTGCTGCGGCTGTTGCGGAGGAGAAAAGGAAGAGGTGCCTCGCTCTTCTCTGGACATGTGGCGGGACTACTTAAGTCTATCCAGGCCCGTTGCGGCTGGGCCGAGGAGGCATGCGGCGGGACTACCGGCAACTACCTAGGGCCGTTGCGGCTGGACTCCGCTGGCCCCTGCCTCTCCTCCGGCTTCCCCATATGTTAAGATTTCCTGACCAAGAGTTGGCAGCGGGGCCCGCCTTATATGGGTTGCCGTTGGTTGGGCGTAGCCGTAACCCTGCCCTATTTTGGAAGGTTCCAGAATGGGGGGGGGGGCGAATGTTCTGTTTGACTTTCATTTTCTACAGTTTACCGTTATTATTTCTTGTTTGCTGTGTTAAATTAAAAGTTCAAGTTCATCAATGGTCTACGGATTTTGTTGTACCATTTCTTTCTTTCCAGGTTGCTTTTATGCTAAGTTTCTGCTTTAACAGAGGTTGAGTAACACGGAGACACGTGTAGAGGGATGACGCAGATTCGTACATTACATACACATAAACTCAGACGGGGGGACAGTACAAGTACGACATAAAAAGACCCAAGACGAATATAAAACAGTTATTGGTCATAATTATCTCTTTCCGTCTGTGAATTTTAAAGCGAGGCTGGGTTCCCGTCTTGACGTTGCCCGACCTAGGAGAACTTGAGCATGCCGCTGAAATTGTCCTGGCGAAATCTGTGCCATCGGGCATAATCAAACGTGGTGGTTCTATCTGGTCTGTCTATGTAAGTCGGGTTCTTCTTTGTCTCGCGCTTTTTCTCATACTGCCGATCTGTCGTTCCTGTCGGCCCTTTGCCTTTACTCACGCTCAGTAGAGTCGGGCATTGGGCTTTCCAGTGTCCGGCATATCTACAAAAAGCGCATTGGTCTGGCCCTAAGTCTGGTCGTCTTTTGCGTAGTGTCGGGGGATAACTTGTGGGTAGCGGTGTCCTGGGGTTGTCCTGTCGGTATATTTCTCTACTTGGTTTGTCCCCGTCTTTTCTCTGTCGTTGCATAGCCTCTCTGCGCCACATACCGAGACTGTCGAGCATAATAGGCGTTGTCTTATTATTTCGAAGGGCTATTTCTAACGTTTCTATTTTATCAAGGTCAAAGGATCCTGCCAGTGGCCACTGTTTGTCTTGACTTTCTTTGGTATACCTGTGCCACAATTTATTATAGGCTATGGTAACTAATCCATAGTTTATGAACATGTCCTTATTAGGGGTGCCTTCTAGTGGAGCTATATGGTCCACCTCTAATACACGGTCCGGGCTGAACCAATTATCAATCAATGGGGAGAAGACAGACATGACGGCTCGTAACGAGGGACTAATAAGTCAGCAGTGCCTATCTTATCACTAGGTGCAAAGACTAGACAGAATATTCCTATTCTACGTTGTTTGCAGGCAGTGAATACCTCATGAACAAAAATAAAAAAAGAGTAACCAAGAACGCGGAACAATCAAGCAATTAATAAATAAATAAATAGGATAGAAAAAGGACAATGGGGAGAGTAAGTAGGGCGCAAACGTCTGCGTCCTCTACCCTTTCACTAACCGCAAAGAGGAAGCTGTTGTTTCCGGTTTGCAGACAGAGAATCTCCAGAAGACAATCTGTGAACAGTAGTTCGGGGTTAAAGAACCCAGTTAATCAGTGAGGGAGAGGGGAGTCTCCCAAAAACCGTTAAGAAATAATAGAGTCAGTGGGGGAGAAAGATAGGCGCGACGGTTACGTTACCTATCCTTCACCGTTTGCAAAAGAGAAGGAGCCTACTGTTTCTCCGTGTGCAGACAGTGAATCTCCAAATAGGTCAAACAAAGAGTAATACTACTATTTTATAAATAATCAAGCAATCAAACAATCAAGCAATCATTTCGCAACTTGTCGTGATTACACGACCTTACCCGGACCATGTGGACAGTTTCTTGTCTTCCGAATCCAGCGCCCGTTCGTCCTCTTTTTCTCGTATTTCTCACGGCACTCCTAATGGTTCCCAGTCAGGACCGTAGATCACTCGAGAGAGGTCTGTTCGGAACTAGTGAAGTTCGGATGATCGGCTGCCAGACGAGGGTCTATTGGGCAAGAGCTCTCCCGATCGTTGCAGTTGTTCACTCTGTCGTCGGGACCTCTCCCACTGGATCCACGAGTCGCTGATGGGCCCCACGCTTGGGACGCCAATTGTTAAAACCTGAGTCGGGTCGGGGACAATCGGTATTTGCCCGGCGGTATTGCCTCTGTGACCCTCTAGTTATTAAATCAATGAAGAGGCAGGCGCTGGAGACTGGAAGGCAGGAAACAAGGTTTTTTATTCTCTCCGGAGGAGAACACAACAAAACGGGCAGAAGGTATCGTTCTGAGGTGCTCTAGCTACATTTCTGAGGCCTGGCCTCTTATACACTGTTTTATGACTTTATTGCAGATTACATATTCATGTTAAAGCTTTGATGTATGGAAAAGACATTCCCGGAACTCCCCTTTGGGCCCGTTCCCACACACATTTACAGTTGAAGTCCCCACCCTAGTCACAACAGGTGATGAGTATCGCGCAGCTGGATATTCCGCCGATTCACGGAATGTGGGGGGTTTGATCGGATCTCATGGAGTGGGAGCTTTGATCAACCCGGGGATCCTTTGGTGGGGGAAGCTTTCTATTGTACGGGGAGGGGCAAGGAATGGTATCGGCAGTGCTGGGTGTCGGCCTGGGAACGGGGAAGACAAACGGGCACACGGGGAAAAAGGGGGGTTTGCATCTAAGGGCCGGGGATCATGAAAGGGAAGAAGGGAGGTGTCGCGCTGGGAACAGGATGAGGGCCTGGGGCAGAGCAGCGCCGAAGAGGGGTTTATGATTCAAGGCAGGTGCAAGCAGGGGGTTGGTCAGCGTGCAGGCTTAGTGAGGGCGAAGGGCTATATCAGGGGCCAGCGGCATGCAAAAGGGTTCGCTCTGATCAGGGCATCTTAAAATGGCGGGTGCGCACGACAAAAAGTGTGGCATCAGGGGAAGAGGCAAGATGGCGCAGATAATGTTCACCAAACCGTACTAATTTTCAACAGTAGAAATATCAATAAACATTGAAATCTGCCCTTACCCACGCCAGGTGCGTTCTTCACTTTATTCTCTGAGCTCAGGCTCAGCTTTAGTCAGACAACCACCACCACCACAGAAATGGCTGCAGAGAGACTCGCATACGCCACCACAAGTTACGCACGCGCGGGAAGCAGGTTAGGTTGAGTCTGCGTGCTGCTGCGCAGCGGCGCCCCTGCTGCCCAATCAGGAACGAGGTCGGTGCGGTCTGCGGAGCCAGAGGCCAGGGAAGTGAAAGGGAGGAGGGGGGGAGGTGACTCACTGTCAGGGCTTGGAACTGGTCGGAAGTCAGTAAAAGTGGTAGCCGGGGTCGGAGGCCGCCAAATCCTGCCAGGGGCCGCCAAATCCTGCCAGGGGCCGCCAGTGCCATGAATATGTATGATTTCGATCCTCGTCGCGGATCCGATCCGAGTCGTGGGTGGCGGCCCCTGGGGTTTGGCGGCCCTGTGCAGGTGCACACTTTGCACATGCCTAAGGCCGGCCCTGCAGCTATGCATGCCACCTTTGTTGTACTGTGAGCACTGCATCATGCTCCAAAGAATTCCCCTTGGACACAACTCAGACCACATGTGTTGACTGGCTGTGTCTTCCGAGTTATGACGTAGGACATGTCCCAAGAACTCTTTAGAATGGTTCATTGTCCAGTTTTTCTTCCACGGAGGGTCACGCACTTGCCTCACCCCGTTTTCTTTTACAATCGGTGCAGCAATCCATAGTTTGCTCTTTGCCCGTAGGGCATTATGATCACTATCCTAACTGTTTTGAACTCTCATATCTTTGACATAAGGCCACAGATCAAGGTCAACCATGGTATAATCGATCCTACTTTTAACATTCCCCCTCTTGAATGTACACTTAGCTTTCTCATCTGATTGTGTCTGTCCGTTACATGCACCCATCCCATGGGCTAAGGTAAGAGACAATCCCTGCTGTCCAACCTTTATGCATCTTTTAATAGCAGGTATCTGTAGCTTGTTAATACCCCAAGCTTGCTCTTCCCCCTGTACTAATTCTTGTACAAAATCAACTGGCTCATAGGTCGTATTAAAGTTGCCAGCTAAGATAAGATGAAACTCTTCCCTACAGGTAACGAAGAAATTGGAGAGCGTTGTTAGGGTTTCTGAGGGCCTGTGATGGCTGCTAAGCCTGTTATATATATATTAATTAGTGTTAAAAGTGTTAGTGGCAAAAGCTCAGTTCTTTCCAGTTATGCATGCCACCTTTGTTGTACTGTGAGCACTGCATCATGCACCAAAGAAATCCCCTTGGACACAACTCAGAACACATGTGTTGACTGGCTGTGTCTTCTGGGTTGTGACGTAGGACATGTCCCAAGAACTCTTTAGAATGGTTTTATTGTCCAGTTTTTCTTCCACCGAGGGTCACTCACTTGCCTCACCCAGTTTTCTTTTACAATCGGTGCAGCAATCCATAGTAGTTTGTTCTTCGCACCGTAGTGAAAGAAGTGCTCTTTTTGGCAGAAACTATCATTGCTGGTTTTTAGGTCGGGTCTGGGCAGCTCAGGTGTTGCTCCGCAAGGCTTGCCTTAATCCGGTAGGGACTTGAAGCTGCCCCCACTCTCCACCCATATTTTTCATTACCTGTGTCATTGTCCACTAAAAACTGTGGCTGTTCATTGGTCATTAGGCTTAGTAGTCCCTTCTTAGTACTGTCTTGTCTCATTTTGTATCCTCCCATAAGGACACCCCCTTGTTACGTGTGTTGTTACTCTGTAGGCTTTAATTGCAGCCTTGGAGCACTATTTTCTCAAATAGTTTTGTCAAGCTCTCTCCTAATGCGTAATTTATTTTTAAAATCTTTATAGTACGGGCGCCGAATGCATTTCCAATGCTAATGGCATTGTAAATCACAATGCCTTTTATTTATCTATATTAAAAAACAACACATAAATAAAAGGTATTGGCATTTCCAATGCCAATAGTGCAAACTCTCTTAAATGCGAGACCTATTGCATTGCAAATGCTTGTTAAAATATGGGGATAATTTCAGCTCCCTTCGAAGTTGAAGGGATGTCCCCTCCTCGCAAAATGGCATTAAAAACCGTTTGGAGTAGGGGACCACAAATGTTAGGCTCTGCTTTGTACAGTCTCCCTGGAGTCCATCTAGGCCTGGTGCTTTTCCAGTCTCGAGTAAGTAAATTGCTGTAATAATTTCCTGTAGCTAAATAACTATCAGCATAATCCTCTATGGGCATTAGAGTATGTTCCATAACTGCTGCTACTGTTTCTTCCTCAGGGGCATAGACCATGCCAGTGTAAAGTTTCTGGAAGTATTTCACCCAAACATGCGATTGTATGTACAAATCATCAATACTGACCTGCTTGATTGAGCCCTTAGACAGAAGATGCCAGAAAAGCTGGCTGTCCTTCTATTTTGAAGCCTCAACTAGTGTGCACCAGTTATCCGCCTCCCAGCTTCTTTTTGCCACATCTTGAGCCCTCTTATACATCCTCCTTCAGCATTTGATGTCATCTTGTGTCCCTTGCTTTACTGCCACTGTTAAGTCGTTCCTAGCTAGTCTACAATCCTCGTTGTACCACAAGGCATTATCCTGTTTAGGCATATTGAATTTGCATAATCTACTAAAGTAGGGCTTGATATTATTTGTTAATTGTTGAAAGCTGGCCACAACGGAACCAACACTTTTGTTAGGGTCACTAAATACTGTAAGGTTCTGAGCCACTTCTTTATAGATCTTAGGAAGTAATTTCCCATCGGCCACAACCTGGGGCCATTTGACTCTCCTTTTATTATTTGTGGTAACAATTGGGGGTATTGCTCGATGATTTTGGCTGTGCAAACAGGGAGGCACGTTCGCTCCAGGAGAAGGGCATTATGATCACTATCCTAACGGTTTTGAACTCTCATATCTTTGACATAAGGCCACAGATCAAGGTCCACCATGATATAATCGATCCTACTTTTAACATTCCCCCTCTTGAATGTACACTTAGCTTCCTCATCTGATTGTGTCTGCCCATTACATGCACCCATCCCATGGGCTAAGGTAAGAGACAATCCCTGCTGTCCAACCTTTATGCATCTTTTAATAGCAGGTATCTGTAGCTTGTTAATACCCCTAGCTTGCTCTTCCCCCTGTACTAATTCTTGTACAAAAACAACTGGCTCATAGGTCATATTAAAGTTGCCAGCTAAGATAAGATGAAACTCTTCCCTACAGGTATCGAGGAAATTAGAGAGTGTTGTTAGGGTTTCTGAGGGCCTGTGATGGCTGCTAAGCCCATTATATATATATTAATTAGTGTTAAAAATGGGGGTCTCTAGTTGGCAAGGGCTTGCACCTTTGTCCAAGTAGGGACCCTTCTTCCTAGTCAGGATAAGGGAGTTACACTCCTAAAATAACCCCTGCTCACCCCCTTGTTAGCTTGGCACGAGCAGTCAGGCTTATCTTAGAGGCAGTGTGTAAAGTTTTTGCACATAGCGGACAGTAATACAGTGTAAGCACTACAAAAGGACACCACTCCAGTTTCGAAAAATAGCCAATATTTTTATATACACGACCAAAAACGAGAAGAATCCACAATACAGTACTTAAAAATCTACAGTTATCAAAATACGCTTTAAAAACAGTTCCTTGATGTCGATAGCTCCGTCCGGGGCTATCATGGAGTTGTGAGCAAACAAATCCCAACAGTTCAGGCTGGTTACGGCGTCGCAGAGCAGCTACGGTGTCGGGAAGTCCCACAAACAGTACCAGTTAGAAATGCAGGATGCCGAGGCCCTTGAAGTCACTCGCGTTGCAGGTCGAGCTCCTTTCTGTTGGGATCAGGAGTGCTGGCGTCGGTTGCTGCGGTGCGAAGTGCGGCATGCGGTGCCCTCAGGTCGCGGTGCAGGCAGCGGCCCATTGCCAGCTTCAGATGGCATCGTCGTTGAGACCAGGGTCGCAGTGGGAGGTGAAGGTGGTGCTCGTCACGGTGCTGGCAGGTCACGATACAAGCGGCGTCGTTGTTGCTGAAGTGCTGTCGTTGGCTGACAAACTGGAGTCGACGGTGCCGGCGTCGGTAGGCCAAGGCTGCGGTGCAGGATGTGGGCGGTGCGTCGTGTAACTTTACAAGCAGTGCCCTCGAACCACGGTACAAGCAGCAGCGTTGATTTCGGCGTGGCGATGCGGCATCAGGGAGGCCAAGGCGTCGCCATGAAGCAAGGCTGTGCGGTGTTGCAGCGGTGCTCATGCTTTGGAGTGAAGAGATAGTTACACAAAGAGGTCAGGCCCATTGGACAGGACCCAGGTAAGGCCTATTTATTAGTACAAGAAGGGGAAACCTGGTATCCTAATTGATTATGATTTTTTAAATATAACAACCGCACTATATTCTTTTAGTGATTGGGTCATTTATTCACCCTATTTTTGTCATCTCTTTTTTTTAAGTAAAAGGACCTTATATCCTTTTCTTGGAACACATAAACAGTAACATATACATATTCACACATATGACAGTATACATGACATTTATCACACTATACAACACCACAATGCTTTTTAAACAAACACCAATTTGACGTTATTTCACATCAACATAAATACATCACAATAACCAATGTGCCATATGTACTCCACAATGACACTATCAGGTTTCATTCAATATTCTTATAATTCAGTCCAAAATGTTTTCCTGAATCAATTAAATTTCCTTTTCATTCCACTTTTGCCAACTTAATAGCAATTGCCGACGTGTTTTAAGCCACACGGTATCTCAATGGGCTCTCGTCAGGGCTTCTTACTCACAACACATTGGTAAAATCTACAACACAAATAAAACAATCTGTCACTTATACGTCCGGACCCTTCTCCTTAATTCTTTATAGCCATTATTTACATGTCCGATCATACCTGCCAATGTCCTGTACAATTTTTTCTTTTTCAATGACCATGCATCTCTCTCAATTTGGAAAAGGGACCAATGTTCTTGACCCTATGTGAACAATAATGTTCATTTGAAAAAACACTAAGGGAAATACTTTTTGTTTCCTATACCATGGTTTTAAAAAAAAACTGTTATTCAAACGAAACACACGTACCTTTCTTACATCATTATGGAGACGATTTACTGATTCAAACAGATTTGCTTACTTTGGATGTGAGTTCATTAGGTCTCTGTTAAAGGAATCAACACCTTTTTGTCAAATTCTGGCCCAAAGCTGGTTTGCTATATGTTTTTGCATCATAGCTTGGAGTTAGTTTAGATAGAAACATACCTCCGTATCGTGTAACTGGCGGGACGTTCTCCAAGAGTTAATCGTATGCATCTACTCCTCGCCAGTTTACTCTTATTATATTCAAACAAATCACATAGCGGAGCTTATTAAAACTGCACGTGAGTAGCTGTACTAATTACAGCAGTAGATAAAGTTGCCCCTTATCCTCACCTTCTCTCTTTTTCCGAACAAGTTACCATGCCTGCTCGCACTTCCCAGTGGATTTGAAAACTGAAGTCACTGTCTGCTGTGATCTTCCGGTATTAATCTCACTATACTTGGGCTCCTGGGTATTGTAGTCATTATCTTGTTTTCACCCGTATCATGTGACTAAAAAGATTTTTACCGATCAAGACTTTTGGCATATTTCACGCTTAGAAATGTGACTCCCCCAACTTTAGACCTAAAAATTATAACTGGTAAGCCACTAATACGCAAGTTTCATGTTTTGGATGGATCAATAAAGTGCGCCATATATCTGGATTCTCCCTGTTACTCCGTGCATTACCCCTTGCATTATGGGAGTTGCAGTTTCTATGAAAAACAGTAAAAATACACAAAATACAATTCTTTAAATTCATCCTATTGTGTACATGATCAACATCCATTGTTGTTCGGTCATCTAGTTTCATACTGCGCATTTCAGGTCCTGATCTCTAATTGTGAACAGTTTTACAATTTTGAAAACATAATACGGTTGCATGGAGATCCTCTGAGGTTTTAGACTTTACAATTTGGGCATTTTATTCTTCACACTTCTAACATCTCATTCAATCCTGAATGAACACTATTAAATCTCATAATCAAGTATGCCTCTTTTTCCAACAATAAAGACTACACATCTGCCATTTTTTTAGATAAATTCAGTGCGCTCGACACAGTCCATTTGAAATCACGTTCCTAATGCGCTGCCTTCATGAAGTGATCCACCATAGGGGCAGTGATCACCTTCTTTTTAATTCTGGATCTGTGTTCTGTTATCCGCTGGTTGATTTGTTGATTCGCCTTGCATATGTACAACTTAGCACAAGGGTATACTATAGCATACACAACGTTTTTAGATTAACAATTAGTGAACGTCATGTTTTTCCATTTCACCTCTCTACGTACAAATTCCGTTCCCTCTATCGTAGAATCACAAGCGGCACAATTTCCACACTTATGGTGGCCTTCCACAGGTTTCATGCCCCACTGACTTCGTAAATCCTTTTTGATTTCTTTTGGAAACATATCTGACCTAACAATCTCTTGGCCTATGCTTCTGTTCTTTTTCATCGCAAATAAAGGATGGGGGAATGGGCATTCCAGATTTTCCAATAAATGCCAATTTTGTAACACAATCTGTTTCAATTTGTTTGCGTCTGACCCAAACGTTGAGACACATACCAGTCTATCTAATGGTGGTTTATTCTTTTCTCTAATAATGTTTCACGTGGTGTGAACCATGCACGTTTTCTTGCGTGCTTTAGCATTTTCTTGGGGTATCCTCTAGCTAACATCTGGTCACAAAACTTCCCCGCATAATGATCAAAGTCATTTTTGCTCGAACAATTTCTACGAATACGTAGCAGTTGGCCGTAAGGGAGATTCTCCTTTAGACTCTTGGGGTGTGCGCTAACAAAATGCAATATCGTGTTCTTGTCAGTTTCTTTTTGATGCAGTAAAACTGTAAGAACATTTTTTTGGGGACAACATCCACGTCCAGAAATGTTTATTTATTTATTTATTTATTTATTTATGCAATTTGTTGAGCGCGAACAATTGCCCAAGGGCGTCTCGGCGCTGTGGATGAGGCAGAGTGAAGGGAAGAGGGATCAAGTTACTGGTTGAAAAGCCATGTCTTTATTTTCCGTCTGAAGATGGTCAGGGTGGGGGCAGATCTAACATCGGGTTCCAGGGAGTTCCAGAGTTTTGCCGTTGATACGTGGAAGCTGCGGTCGCCCCATGCGACAGTTCTGGTACGTGGGACCGTCATGGTGAAGTTATTCATTGACCGGAGTAAGTGTTTGGGGACGTGGAAAGCAAAATGGTCAGTGAGGAAACGCGGGCCTGGTTTGTGCGCGGCTTTGTAGGCGATACAGAGAGCCTTAAACTTTATTCTATTTTTGACTGTTAGTCAGTGGTAGTTTTTTATGGTGTTGGAAATGGGTTGGAATTTGGGTGTACCGGAGAGCAATCTGGCCGCAGCGTTTTGTATAGATTGTAGTCTTTTGATAACCTGGTTTTGGGCATTAACCAGAAGACCGTTGCAATAGTCCACTGATGACATGACAAATGAGGTGATCAAGGTTTTGCCGGAGTTCGGAGGAAGTAGTGGGAGGATCTTTTTTATGGCTTTGAGTTTGAAGAACGATGAAGAAACAATAGAATTGACATGGGCTGAGTAAGTAAGTTTGTTGTCTATGAGTATTCCAAGGTTTTTGACCTTGGTAACTGGGAGGGGAGGGGGACCTAAGTTAGTGGGCCACCATGCATCTGGCCAGGCGGAGTGAGTTTGCCGAAGGTCATGACCTCTGTTTTGTTGGAATTCAATTTAAGGCAGTTTGCTGACATCCAATCGCTGATGGCGAGCATGCCCTGCTGGAAATTAGCTGCTATTTTTTGTCCGTTTTCTGTGATGGTAAGCACCAGCTGGGTGTCGTCCGCATAAGATGTTAGGCTCATCCCCCAGTCCTTAATTACCCTTGCCAGATCGGTGACATAGATATTAAAGAGGGTTGGACTGAGGGAAGAGCCTTGGGGGACACCACAAGGAAGGGCCAGTTGTTCAGATAGAAAGGTGTCAAGCTGGACTGTCTGAGTGCGGCCAGCTAGGAAAGATTTCAAGAGGTCATTAGCTTTAGCTTGGATGCCCACGGCATTGACACGGTCAATCAAGATGTTGTGATCGACCGTGTCAAAAGCCGCCGTGAGATCCAGCAGAATAAGTACTGCCGCTCCTCCCTGGTCAAGTGCTTTTCTTATCTCATCGGTGGATTTGATGAGTGCGGTCTCAGTGCTATGGAGTTTGCGAAAGCCAAATTGACTGTCATCTTAGAGGGAGTGTTGTTCTATGTATTGTGAGATTTGAAGATTCATCAATTTTTCGACAATTTTGGCTGGGAATGGCAGGCTAGCTATTGGGCGGTAGTTGTTGGAATCGTCCGCATCGAGGTGAGGCTTTTTCAGTAGCGGTTTAAGGAGAGTGTCCTTCCAGATTGCAGGGTAGATTCCAGTGCTAAACATGGTATTAAAGATGTTAGCAAGTTGGGGTGCAATGATGTCTGAGATAGGAAGGAGGACGGAGGCGGGACAAGGATCTTTGGCTGATCCTGATTTAATAGTGTTCATGATTTCGGCAACTTGGACAGGATTGGTATTGTAGAATTGTTAAACTAGTCTTACTTTTAATGTAACTGAAATTGATGTCATGATGCCTGGAGTTCAACCACCCGTTAAAACTCTCCAAAGTCTCAACTGGGCCGGACCACAGGCACCAGACATCGTCAATATAACGAAGCCGTTGCTTGATATTATTCGAGAAGAGATTGTTATCAAAAATGAATTTGGCGTCATACTGGGCCATGAAGAGGACCCAGTGAAGAGAGGCAGTGAGGAGTGCGGTGCCCGCAGTTCACGTTGCGAGCAGCGGCTCAGTAACGGCATCAGCAGGCGTCGTCAGTGAGACCAGGGTCGCGGTGCTGCTTTGCGGCGGTGCCCTCTGCGGCGCCTTCAGGACACGGAGTTGGCAGCAGCGCCGTAGAAGTCGCCGAGTTGCTGTTCTTCTGTCGCAGCTCAAAACACACAGTCCCCAGTGCTGAGGGCAGAAGAGCTTGAAGTCTTTGCTGTTCCTGAGACTTCTTGAACAGGGTTCCAGCTCTACCTCAAGCCCTTGGAGAAACTCACAAAAGTAGATTGCAGAAAGTTCAGTCCAGTCCTTTCACTGCCCAATACAGAAGCAGCCACTGTAGGCCAACACTGCAAAGCACACAGCAAAGTTGTAGCCCCTCCTCACAGCTTCTCCAGCTCTTCTTCCTGGCAGTCTTCTTGATCCAAAAGAGTTCTACAGTTCAGGGGTCTGGGCCCCAGTATTTGTATCCAAAAATCCTTTGATCCTCTAGGCAGAGGGTGTCTGTGTCCAGCCAGAACCAGTTCTGCTTTCTCTAGTGTGATTTCCTGGCAGGGGGTGGAGACAGCATTGTCAGAGGCAGACCAGGCACTTTAAGGTGCAAGGAAATCTCCTCCCTCTTCCCCTATCGCAGCCCAGGTCTGTTCACCCCTTTCCTGACCTACCTAGACTATCGGGAGCCACCCTTGATTTCTAGCCATCTGTCGTCCAAAACCCAGACAGGCAATCCACATTCCAGCGGAGTCACACGAGATGACTGAGCAAGAAAATACCTACTTCCTAAAAGTTGAATTTTCAAACACAGAATGTAAAAATCGCCTTTACTAAAAGATGCATCTTTAGATTCGGAGTTTAGGCATACTAAATGTTATTTTCCCACCTAGTTCCCAGGGCCAGTTATGTTTATAAGATGTTATAAACAAACTTCCCATTCTGTCCTATGGGGAATAGGTAGCCTTGCAATAGTGAAAAACTAAATGGGCTGTAATTCACTATCAGGACATGCCACACACACACCAGGGCATGTCCTACTTTTCACATACACTGCACTCTGACCACAGGGGTACTTTGTGCCTACCTTAGGGGTGCCTGACATGTAAGAAAAGGGAAGGTTAGGGACTGGCTAGTGTGTGCACGGGCCAAGTCGACATGACAGTTACAAACTGCGCGCAGACTCTGCAATGGCAGGTCTGAGGTACCTTTTCAAGGCTACTCACGTGGGTGGCACAATCCGTGCTGCAGGCCTACACGTAGCATTTGGTTCCCAGGCCCTGGCACACTCAGTGCACTTTACTATGGGCTGACAAGAATACCAAACAGCCAATCATGGAAACACCAATCCATAACATACTTTACCACAGGAGCACTTGCACTCTACCACTAATCAGCAGTGCGAAAAGTGCGCAGAAACACTATGCCTAAAAAAACAGAGTCAAAACTGGGAGGGCAGAAAGCAAAAACTCAGGGGAAACACGCCAAAAGATGCCAAGTCTAACAATTAGTCTAACATTGATATTCCCTTTGGGCCATATCATATCTATGCCTAGGCTCTCATGGGATTATACCATGAGTGGCTTGATTTTGCAATCCAATGTTGTCTTAACCCAGATTATTAGCCCAACAGCCGGCCAACCAGTTGGGGATGGCCTAGCCTCAATGTTAATGTAGAAAACCCTACCCTATCCACCTGCTCCGTTGCCCATGTTTCCTGAAATAGGCATACATGACTGCAGTCCACCATCTTACCCCACTCTGGATCTTTAAATTTGGACTTTATTCCAGCAATATTCCAAGAAATAATCTGTAGTGGCTGGTCAGCACTCATTGTTCCCTGGTGTATGTATAGCACACGGATGGCAGTAGGACTCTGTTGTACAATCTTATCACTGGGGTCAGTGTACACATTTTGATTTAACATTGGAGTGGAAGTGTATTACTTGTATTCTTGTGGCTGGAGAGTGGAGACCCAAACACCAACGTGAGGAAGAGGTAGACTGGGCTAACTAAAACAAATTCTAGGAAAACCTTATTAGCAAAATGCCTAGTCATTCATTCTTGAATGCTGCCATTTGATAGAGGTGGGGGATGGGACTGCACTCTATGCTGTTCAATGTTTCTAGGCCCTTTTGTTCTTCGGGAAAGTTGTTGCAACGAGGTGCAGGGAACTAGCACTTCATTGTGCTCATGTATTTGATAATCCTCCATAGTTGCCAGCCCCAGTTATCTCTGTCATGAGAACCAGCAATCTGGAGAACAGCTTGACCATTTCATGCAGAAAAGCATGGGGTACGGCCCTAGAGAGTATCGGCCTCTTTACACTCAATGGCGGCTGCCTTCCCCAGGACCAACTGGCAGCTTTCACCATGATATAGAACAAAACCAACACAATTCTGGATCACTCATTATAACATAACAGCAAGAGTGGAAAGCTCTCATCTCCCCCAGCGTCCCTCGCACACAAGGCCTGTTTATGACACTAAGCGCCTGCCATTTGAAATGCCTCAATTGGAATGGAACTGTGGTGGAGCCAGGCATGGACTTTATATCCATGTTACTTACACAAGCGAACTCCACACAATGGACAACACCGTTACAAGCTTGGGAGACTCTGATAGCGGCGCTTACTGCTAACTTGCGACCAGGCTTCACTTAAATTTCAAAACTACTCGAAATGGGTAAGCCTGGTTTACCACTCCGCTTCTATTGACTAAAAGGGAGCTAAATAAAAAGATTAGAATACTCTGAAACCAGACCCAAAAATCAGTCAAGCTACAAAGAAGCTAATAGCAACTCTGAGGCTCACCTATAAAAAGGCCATCTGGAGAGCCAAAAAATCATACCAGGTGAACTTATGGCTAAAACTCCTTCATACAAGTAAATTGAAAAACAGCAACCAGTTCTGGGACGAAATTAACACACTCGCAAACTGCCGATACTGCCATCATAACACCGGCATCTCTGAAGCCGACTTGATAGTTCACATAACAGCCACACACTCAGGGCATCATTCAGACAACGTGATGCAGATTGTCACATCAAATGCGAAAAGTGCTCTCTTAGAAGATTGGACACTAAATTCACCAGAAAATCAGAATCACATTTAAGAGACAGAGATCAGATGGGATTTCTGACCCAAATGGCCTTCCAAACGCCTTGTTTAAGTATGAGGTTTCTGCGTAGGGGTTTCAGTATACAGAACAATTGGCGCACATCAGGTAGCGGTGAAAGTAGAAAAAGTGCAAAATAAGGACGGTGCTACTTGGTCAGGGGGAATCCAAAACCCCTGAAATAGAGTGGGCCAAGGCCAACCCTGTATAATGCAAACACAAGGTCCTGAGCACACGTCAAGTCAATTATTTCAAACCACAATTATTAAACAATTGTTCAGTTCCAGCCAGGCTGGTTTCTTCTTGGGATCTCCTCTTGAAGGAGGACCACGGTTACATAAAAACAGAAATAATCAACCACCACTTGTTGATCTTGTTTTTATATTCCTGTTACTACTTTTGGAATTGAACAATTGTTTAATCATTGTGGTTTGAAATAATTGACTTGACGTGTGCTCAGGACCTTGTGTTTGCCTTGTTTAAGTGGAATCAAAATTTTTGGGCCTCGTACCTCACCCTTCTGTTCAACCAAGCCTTGATCACCAGCTCAATCCTGGCATCATGGAGCGCAAGTATATTGCATCCCATCTTCAAATCAGGCTCACAAACTGACCCAGCCACTGGCAGACTGGGCGCTCTCATTGATGTTGAAGCAAAGCTCTTCGCCTCCGACCTGTGAGCAGACCTGGAACACTGGGCTTCATCAGCAAACATCACTCTGAAAACGCAGACTGGTTTCAGGGCTGGCATGAGTACAATGACCATCCTTCTCACGGTCAGCCTTCCTTTAAAAAAAGCCCAAAACAAATGCACAAAACTCTTTGCTTACTTCTTTGACCTGAAAGCAGCATTCAACAGGGTATCAAGAGACTGTCTCTGGGCAAAAATGGCCAGCTGGGGTGTACCTTCGAAACTGCTGGAGGCGTGATCAATCTGTATCCGGACTGATTTCCTGTCGCGTCCTGCCGACTCAAATATCGGCCTGCCTTTTATCATGCGCAATGAAACGCCTGCCTCTTATCCTGTGCAATTCACCGCGGCGGGAGGCTAGCTCATTCCTTAGTACCACGATCGGGCTTGGAGTATCAAGAGAGCCGACACTGGGGCTCAACTTCTAATTCCTTTTTCTATATCTGGAACCTATATTCAGCACTTTACCGAGTGATAACCATTTTAGATCTCCACCATCCCGGATTTGGTGGTATTTGTTCCCTGATCGATCCATCATTCAGTTCAAATGTCATTTTAATATTTGTATCTGCTCTTAACACTGTACCAGTGAGTTCTTGATTATATAGAAAGGAAAAAAACGTGGCTCTCCTGATAAATGCGCTTTCTAGCGTCGAAACCCGCGTTGAGATGATCTTTGTCACCTCCACCACCCTTTCTGTCTATATGTAATCATGTTTGTTTCACCATACAATGTTTCATATTCATTTCTGTCTTTATCTGTTGTGTAATGTATTTTTGCGTTATTCATTGAAATTATGTTGCATTATCTGTACTATTTGTGATATATCTTTTGTACTTGAAATTAATTACAATGTATATATTATTATGTATCATTTGTAAAGCGCACAATCACCCGTAAGGGTCTCTAGGCGCTGGGGGCCGTCGGGAAGATTAAGCGAGCTATTGCCCAGAGTCACATGGTGCTGGGCTAACCTGCCGCCGGAGCCGGGGATCGAACCCTAATCCCCAGATTCCAGCGTCAGTCGCCCTGGCCGCTGCGCCACACCTCTCCCATATATGGTTTTAATATAGGTATTGTGTGCACTGAGTTCCCACTTGAATATGTTGTTGTTGTTGTTATAAATAGCCATTGATTGAAGTATTTTGACTACATAGGGTGTTTGTACTCAAATTGTTATTGCCCTGCCCTAGGAGGTCTAGAGTTATAGCAGGGGGACCTTGATATATGCATTGCGTGATCAATCTGTATTCAGACAATTGTGTACTAGTTAAAATTGGCAACAGTGACAGAACTACTAGCAGGATCGCCACACATACCATTCTTAAGCAGGGGTGCATCCTTGCCCCCTGCTTATTCAACATTTATATGGCGAACCAAGACACACAACTAATGCAAGCAGTAGGCAATCCACCCGAACTAGCGATACGAACCACTGCAATGTGCGAATGACAGACCTCGATTGGCCTCCAGTGCCTAAACATTAGCTTGGTTGAATACAACCAAACGCTGGGGCTGGAACTCAACTATACCAAAACAAATGTATTCTGCTTCTCAGCAAACCCCAGCAGCAACAATAGCAAGTTTAAGTGGAAAAAACCTAGGACTGCCCAAATCTTACAAATACCTGGGAGTGGTAATGGATGCTACACTATCATTTAGGGAGCACCAAATTCAAAGGAGAGCCTTGGACAAGAAACTACGATTTGCTTTTAACATGCTGCAAAAAAAGATTGGAAATACATCAAAACATTACTTACTGTTGCGGTAAAAGGGCAACATTTTTCCCCTCACTCTCCTACGTCTCTGAACTATTAAAGAGGCATGATGTAACTACTCTAAACCAACTTCAATTTGATGTGTTCAAACACATTTTTCGGCACCGCAACATATCTCACAATTTCAGGTGAGACTGGAGTTTGGTCTGTTCCATCAAGCATCGGTCAGGATGGGTGCAATCATTAAATTATGCTGGAAGCTCAGATCCGCCCCTCCGGACACAACTGCTGCCCTATGCTGGTCGGAAATTGAAAACCAGCCCAACCATCAAATCTCCTGGCCAACAGCCTTCCAGCAAGCACTAAACAATCTAAATATGGCCAAAGCCTGGAAATTAAATATTGATCCTACTGCCTTGCGACAAGTTACCAACGAGGTGGTCAAAGTCCATTCTTGCTCCATTAAAGTCCTATTTTAAACAAGTTCTTGAGGCAAAAAAAACTTTTCTATCTGCCAAAATCAAACGTGCGTCAAACAAAAATAAGGATTTTTTTTAATAGTCAGCCATTTCTCCTCCCCTGCAGTGGTAGCCAAGCCATGTACTCCTACTGAGGCATGGACGAGTCACATGGCCTTCTATTTCCATGCATGCTGCTCTTTTCCATGACAAGATTTCAAGCATCCAGGAGTCCTTCCTGACCACTCCCCTTGTCGTGTATTTCTATAGGTTCTGATTCGATCCCCCTATTCCTGCCCCTATTCTGGTTAAACTTACTAGCTAGTTAACTAACAGTCAGCCCATGAGGCAAGAAATCCCCCATGATGCAGATACCGTTATCTGACGCAGTCACACTACGGCACAGGAACGTGTTATCTGATTAGGTCATAACGCTTGAGATCTAATTAGACAAGCGATATTCCTCCAGCCCCTGATAAGGCATACGACGTTCTCATAACAAATCAAACCTATGACAACCTGGATAATCCGTGCGGCCATTGTTTTGATTTCACAGAGAACTTTAGTAAAGAATGTGCTAACGAGCAAGTCGTATGACATCTTTATTGACGTACCTATGTCCATCCTTACGTCAATCTCGGCACCTTTAAGGTATAAATATTGCCGACCTTGCCCTATGCAAACACACGCGTGGTGACAAGACGGAGCAGCCATACTTGCCGAAGCCGAGAGCAGAAGCAGACCCCGCAGGCAGCAGCCCCGCCTTCCTGACGCGCTGAGAGACGTGCTGCTATCTCAAGCCGAGAGACCCAGCACCGGCGCTTCTGGGCAGCCCTCGCAGGCAGCCTGGAATATCGAGAGCAGAGAAAGAGATACCATTCCTCATTCATCCTAAATTCCAGGTACAGAACTGAATAACCCCTCCTAGAGAATTCTTTAGTTATTCACTTGGCAAAAACAAACTTAAACTAAACTGTAACTTTCTATTCCCGCCCACGCATTAGACTTAGGTCAGGTACACGGGGTAGGCGTATTTAGAAACACCAGTTGAGTACGTTTAGTCAAATGTATATGTGTATGTAAATATATTTTAATCATTTTAAACATCATATGGCTCAGAAACCATATCAATGTTTTTACAGTATTATTTTATACTATTGCTTCTAATGTATGCACTTTACTTAACTATAAGTATTGCAATAATATCGATCCATTTCTCTTGTACGAGAAAAGAGACTGATCAATAAATAACATCTTTTATTGAACACGCCCGTCTCTTCCTTTTCTCTACATTCTGATGAGACTAAGAATGCACGTACTGACTGAGTAAAATAATTGCCTTGTGCTCACACGACTCTCGAGATTGACTCTTGATTAGGGGAGAGCAAAGTTGTCATGTTCTATGGTTGTCAGAAACTAAATCCCTTCTTGTCTAATCAGGGGAGTTCATCCTTCCTTGAACATTCGAGAAAGTTTCTAGCGAACTCTGAGCTTAGCTGGCAAACCCAAAAATTAAGTCTAGTTTCGACAGTAGTAGACCTAGTTAACGTCTGGCCTAGGCCTTTACTGCTGTAGGTACTATTCCAATGCGCAGAGCCTATTGGGAAAATAGGGGCTACACTACATGGCGCCCAACGTGTTTGGAAAGGGCGATAAAACTAACGTAAGACATTTAGAGTAACTCAGTCGTGCTTTCTCACTCAGACCCCTTCTCCCAAATACTCCAAAGACGTCTGGAGTGGGTGAAAGGTTATTATATCCTCCAAAACCTCGCAGGAGGGAACTCCTATGTATGGTTCTTGGTCTAGTCAACGTTGAAGGATAAAACAGTTCCAAAATATTGTGCACCTAATCTCTGTTTCCATAAAGAAACCTGATCTGCAAATAAAAATAATACCATCCTGTCTGTAAAATGGCAGAGAGTGATGATGAAAGAGAGGCAATTAGATTAGCTACTGAAATAGCAGATGCTGATGCTACCATGCAAACAGCAGACCCGGATATAATACTCATCCAGGTCGCCAAAAGGAGATCTATAACCTTAAAACTTATAGAAAATGGACTGACACCTAGAGGTGGCACAGTCATATTCGTAATTGAGGCACACGAATATCGGCAGACAGAGGTATACTATACATGGATACATTTTCCAGCAGCAAATGCTGTAACAAAGTACTTCCACTATTACAAAGTAGAGGAACCTCCTGAAACGTACACTCCTTTCGAGGAGGTGGAAGTACCACTCAAATTCCAAGAGCATTTGCTCTTATTTGATGGCGCCCTAAAACATAATAATCACATTACAAGGCTCGGTCCTTTAGGAAGACCAGGAGCAACGTGGCCGGTCTTAGCCGGATACACACCACATCCAGACATCGACGAGATGACTGCACCAGAGCTATTAATACAGCTAAAACAACTACTAAAAATTCACAGACAATTAGTTCAGTATGTAATGCGGACTTCAACAATTCAGCCAGCGATTAAAATTCCACAGCTGACCCCTCACCAGGGGAACACAAATAAAATCACACCACAGAACATCCAATCCTGCCTAGGTAAAGTTCCAGCTAAACGGGAACAGATACCATTCTGGTTGGCACAGAAAATCACCCAAATAGAGGCGGTGTTTCCTGACACCACCCCATTAGAAAAGCACAGGATTCTGACTATATGTCTCCCAATGGGAATCGCACCACACATTGAGGACTGTGACACTTGGGGTACGGTCTTTGCTTCAATCTACACAAAAACGCACGGTGTTCCATCCATTTCGGTAATACCAGATGTGCTAAAACAAATTCAAGATGAATACGGTCCAGAACCTGCTTTAACTCTTGGTATGAAATTACTGAAAGACTTCAAGCAGGTCTCGGCTATATTACTAGCCAACATAAAGGGTGAAGCAGCAAACGTGGCGATCCGCCAGAGGTTAAAAGAGACAGATATAGCAGACCAACCAGCTGAAATTGCCAGAATCATAGAAAAATCCTATGAAGAACTAGGCAGAGATAGTCTAGGTGGAATACCAGTAAAACCGCAACTGACTACAAGTCCAGAAAAAATATTTTTTAATAATAATTCACCAAAAAAGAACTGGGATGGAAATAAACAATCCAATCCTAAAGAAAAGAAATTCCAGTCCAGAGGAAGGTCTCCTAGGCGAAGAGAGAAATCTCCAAACCCGAGACAAAGGTCACCTCAGAGTGAACCCTCTGGGAATAGATATAACCTTAGAAATAGGGATAATATTAAAAAACCTGATAGATATCAAGACATTGATACACGTCCGTCTCAATCTTTTCAGAATTCCTCGCAGAAATCGGAAAGAAGAGGACGATCAGAAGAGCACGCCAAGTCCAAAGACAAGGAACCTGCTCAACTGAAAAAGAAATCACAATTTCCAAAAAAGAAGGTAGCCAGTATCAAGGTAGTTAACAATGCCGAGAATACTGAGGACACAACTGAAAAACGGAGAATGGGCTCAGACAATGCTAGACAGCGCAGCAGAGGTGAGCATAGCTCGCAAAGTCCTTATGAATCATCTGGAGACAGTGGACACGAATGAATACCTTCAAGTGGAAACTGCAGATACCAGAGTTAGCAAGCCCCACAAAATATACGAGATAACATTACGTATAGAGGGAGATAAGACTAGGAAAATAAGGGGACTATTTTGGGATAACCTATCCAAGGGCTATGACATCTTTCTAGCTGAAAAAGACTGGCCACCGGAGTTTGTCAGGGAGTGCCCTCATGGCGAAGAAGTAATTATGCCTGCCTTCTCGAATCAAATACCGATTCATAAAAAATACACACTTGCTAGAAAGTGGGCAGTGGCCTTAGCACCTGCTTTATATAAAAATCACGTAGGATGGGATGAGGATTCTCCTCCTCACAAAGTCCAGTTAAAATCACAACCTACTGCACAAAGGCAGTACCCAATTAAGCAAGAAGCTAAAAAACAAGTAAATGAAATACTAGATCAGCTAGAATACCAGGGGGTGATTGAAACTTGCACCTCACAAATGAACAATCCTTTGTTTCCGGTCTCCAAACCAGACAATTCGTACCGTCTAGTTTTGGATTACCGACACCTTAACACATGTTGCAAAACTTTTGCAGTGCAAAACTCACACAGTGCTGCACTAATGAATAACATAGTGCGCAAAAAATACAAAACAACCTTGGACATCTCCAACGGATTCTTTTGTCAAAACATAGCACCAGAGAGCAGATATTTAACTGCATTTTCAGTAAATGGCACTCAAAAACAATTCTGTCGGTTAGCCCAGGGGTACAAGAACAGCCCGGGGGTATTCTCAGCGAGAGTAACAGAATTACTACAACTATTAGATGATGAAGCATTATCTTATGTCGATGACATTTACTTAACAGATGATGACTTGGAAACTCACTTGAAAAGAGTGAACACCATAATACTTGGTTTCGCTGCAGAGGGTTACAAATTCAACTTCAAAAAGTCCAGAATTGCCCATCTGAAAATCCAGTACGGAGGATATGAATTATCAAGTATTGCCTGGTTAACAGTCTTTTAAGAACTAGAAGAATTAAAAAATCTAAAATATGAAAAAACGTATCCTCTGCCAATCGACATTCTGCCTCTACGACATTACGCCTGTGTAATCTATACAGACGGACATGCTCAACCCTCCGTTTGGGGAGAACATGCATACAATCCCACATGTGAGATTACAAAAGAAGTGTGGCACGGAGGTAAACTAAGACCTCTATTAACAAAATCACACTCAGTAGAAACTAATTCAGAACTACAAACTGAAATATTAGCTTTGAAAATGGCGCTAGATAATGCGGATCGCGAATTCCCGACACTTATAGTGTCAGATTCATATTTCTGCGTCAAAGCATATAACAAGGATTTGCAGACCTGGATTCAGAACGATTACAAAGATGACACGGATGCACCAATAAAGCAGAGACTGCTCTGGGAACAGGTAGCTCTTTTGAAAAAAGAACTACCAAAGACTCACGTGACACACTCACTGAGTCACCAGCGTGATGGCGTTCACGTTGTAGGGAATTCATTGGCTGAAACAGCCGCAGCGGCAGCCAGTAAACCGGCTCCCGTAGATCGAAAAAAGCGTACATTAAAATACATTGACGGCGAAACAGTGCTGGCAGTAAAAACGTCATCAAAAGGCGACTGCTCGGCGTTACCGATCAACTATCCACTCAATTACACATACATCATAGATGCAAACTCCATTCCTTTTGCTCGAATCCCTGGAGTGGGGGATAGAGTGATTCCAAACATGGACAGGAGAAACTTGTTAATCGCAGACGCACACATGGGCGAGGGTCTCAGACACCTTAAATTAAAAGATTCTCTGGAAGAATTACAATCACGGTACTGGTGGCCAGGCATGAGCCTGCACTACACCATGTTTGTAAAAAACTGCCCAAACTGCAACAGAGATCGCAGTGGGGAGAGAAGCAGTTTAATACCTCGTCGTATCAAGGCAGATAACATCACCACTAAAAAGAATGGCTTGCGATTAACATATACAGGCTAGTTCCCACTTATAATGTAGATCCACAGCACTCGGCTGACGTCCGGACTATTATACAAGATTTGCGAGTCTAAATGGCATATACGCTAAGAGCATGCTACGTTCGACCATTTCTTTCACTCAGGCAAACCAGCCTGGGGGGGAAACATGGCCAAATGAGCACAGCCCAGCGGGAATCTTCTCACTTCCTTCCTGAGGGTATGGGATGGTGTAAAGAAAAAACCAAGACAGAAAGCAATCTATAATAGAAAGGATATTAGGTTCGGGAGCTGGGTGGGTCAAACATCTAATAAGTGTCCAACGTAGTCTAAATAACTTGCCAAGAAATTCTCTGAAGGGATTCAGTCTGTACGAATTATTATTCGGAACTAGGATGTTGATCTCTGACCTTGATAGTCAGACTTCAGTGGTAATAGAAAAAACCTTTGATGTCAAAGACCGTTTGGCTATTTTGCAGGACTTAAACAAAACAAGAAAAGACCTGAGCAACATACAGTTGAAAGAACAGCCAACGACCACTGAAGAATCACCACCTGTCCCAGCAAGACCTGTCTGGATTCCAAAAGTCGGGGATCTAGTCAGGGAGAAGATCGCGGTAAAGAAGGAATTTGGGCCTTCTTACAGAAAAGCAGTTCCTGTATTGTCTGTCAACGGGACAAGATCAGTTGTACTACCGCCACTTGCTGGAAAAAAGGAGAACCGAGTTGTATCCATCGACCTGGTAAAACCACAACATGTGGCCGATAACCAACAGTAGGCCAAGTGGACTCCCAATAAGTAGCAGAACACCAAGGTTTGCTACCAGTACAGAGGTCCTATCAAAGAGGCTCATCACATTCGAAACGCCTACAGAAGAACAACAAGGACTATGCAACAATGCAATAGAACTTAGACCTCTGAAAACCCAAATAAAGACATTTAGCAGAGACACACCAATCTATACAGAAGTACCAAGTGAAAATGCAAGAAACAAAAATCCTGAACCAATTGGAACAATTGACAGAACTGCATCCGGTTACTTCATCAACTTCGATGATTCCTTTGAAGGCTTCAGCGAACAAAAGACACAGCCATCATCAAAATCCTTTAAAGACAAAGCGAAGGAACTTTTGAAACAACTGAAAGAAACATATCTAGTTTCTCCATGGATTGAATTTTGGGTGGGTTTTGGTGCATTTATCCTCATACTTTGGCTCATCATGGTATTTACCTTGGGACGCTTCATTGAGGGAAAATATGCTAAAATGGACACAGCAAGTCAGAACATCAACTTGGTCCTCAAACCACACACATCTTCACACGTCGAGAAAAGAGAACTTTCTTCAGAACTTTCTTCAGCCAACTTCACAGCAATTCCAATATCTGGTGGGGTAGCCTGGGACAACACTGACTATGAAATTTATGGTCCGGTCGAGATCCTGAAATATCCACACCAAATCAAGATCTCCTTGAGTGACTTTGCAAAACCAAACTCATTTGCTGATGATTGGGACTTTGAAAGTATAAACAATATGATGTCTGACTTAGTAATGTCTGCTAAATTTACAAAACATGATTATTTGCAGGGTTCTACAAATTATGACAGCATGTACTGCTATAACCATTATGGTAACCATTTCTTGCATAAATCTGCACAACCTAGAAATGTTTTAAATTTTAATCAATGGGAACATTGTGCTACACCTCCAAAAGGGAGCTCTAGAACCGTGTATGGCAAATATTCATATTTTTCAGGTTTTAACATAACTAATGCTGAAACATTTTATTACAAATTGTCAAACAAGACAGGGATGAAAACCATGATAACCAACACAAAATTGATATATTCAGATTCTTTCTTTGAAAAAATGAATACTTTTGGATTTGATTATTGGGACAAACATGTTGATTTGAAAAGTGTTTGGGGTACAAAAGAATGGCAAGTACAGGGTATAGAAGCTTTGTTTAGAGCCTGCATGATCCCAGAACAAATGATATTTTTAAATGACACCGTTCAACAAACCACCTGTCTTGGCTTAGCCAAATCAAAGATTTAAATAACCTGTCTATTCCAAAGCCAACAATGTTTAGCAATAACTCTGAAACAGATGAAGAAATAGACATAAACCATATACTTAACCAAAACAGAACACATCCTGATTGGAAACAATGGTTGATCTGGCCCACAGATACAAATAACTGTCAAGATAGATTCCTGAATAAAACACAGGGTTTCAAAATGAACAGGCCAGACCCTAGATATCCCCAAAGACATCACCCAGGGATAATAACAACCTACAGTGTGGGCAAATTATGCCTTCAATGGCTACAAACTTCCACACTGCCTGAAATTAAGCAACACCTAACTTTACTTACTGATGGTGCTGACTTGCGTGATTTCATAATGGGACCACGCAAACAGCGTCAAAAGCGTTTCATAGCAGCCTCTGTATATGCAGCATACAATGAGGCCTGGAAGGTTACTCAAATTGAGACAGCAGAAAGAATACGGGAAATTGACCGTATTAATTTGGAAAAATCACTTTCTGTAGTGGACAATGGGTTAATGACTCTGTCCTCCAGAATTTTTTCATTGGACAGCATTGTGTCTTCAGCAATCGATATATTATCGCAAGACTTACTGTTATTACAACATGGTCAGTCACAATTGCGTTCTATTGTACAGCTTGGCTGGACGTTACAAAATCTGCGTTCAGGCTATGTGCCTTGGCGTTTAATCAACACAACGTCACTATTTCAAATCTTTAACCTTACTGATAGACAAATCGGTATGGCGCAGAAGGGTGCTGATTATACAATCTTGAGCATTGAAAAACTAGAAAGATTACCGTTGACAATGTCAGAACGACCTGTCAGTGAATGGATAATCCACGGAATCATAAATATTCCAATCTCAACCTTCAGGTTTCAATACTGCCAAAAATATATACAGGCTGGCATGTACGAGAAATTGGGAAAGGGGTACCTTAAAACAACATGGAACCTGCCCTATTCACATGCATGTATCAGTAACAAAGGACAGAAAGTGTTTCTTAGTGGCATCAATTGTGCTATGTCACTAAGCGGCACGCTTCTGTGTAACGGTATTAGTTTGCACGGAGCCTGTGAAGGGAATTCATACAACCTTTCATGTCACCAGCAAGGCGCACCTGCAACTGAAATAGAACCATTCTTTCAAAGACTCTATAATGGGAGTTACATTCTTATTGTAGACCGCAGATGCTGTAGTCTTATGCCCGGGACTCCTTATCTCGTCACTACGACGGCGAAGGTCAAGTGCTGTGGACGTTCTTTGTTCCCCAGCTCCTTTCCAGACAGGGAGGCGAGGGCATGGCCCAGTTTGAAAATTACTTCTATTCGAATAGACACTTTAAGCAGAATGAAAACAGTGCTTCTTCAGACGCCTGCAAGGCTCACGTCATCTAAAGAAACGTATGATCTACAAGTCGCAAGGACGACTGCAGAGATACATACATTATTATCAACTAATTCCCCCGTACATTTCGCGGAAATCCTGAGCGAAATCTTAAATATTTCTGATACCACTGGGGTCTCAAAGGTATTTAAGACAGTATTTTCGATGGCATTAACACCATTCAAAGCCATACTGGGTATTTTTCCAGATTTCGTCCATTCGATTTTTGGCGGACTTACCCTGATCCTAGGACTAATTGCAGGAATCCTATTCCTAGTCCTTATTTTTCGTTATGGCAACCCATGTCACAGATCAAACTCTCGCGACAATGGAAGATACGATCCTAGCCATTGGATACCGGGACCGGATATCAAAAATCCTGGGACTATCCCGGCTTAGAGACCTAAACATGACTTGGTTTCTATCATTTCGACCAATGTGGCAAAGGTGTGTTTTACCTGTACTAAGGTGTCTGCTATGCGGAGAAGAATGCGTGTTAGACACCTGTCTGACGCTACAATCGGATGCGCCGGTGGATGCAGATACACTGTTGGTTCCTACCAAGGTTCACGCACTGTGCTGCCCTCAAAGGCTGCCAATTCTGATGACGGCATTCCTGGAATCTTCACCACTGCGATTGAAGAGTAGTGAAGTTCAAGATGAAAGCAGCATCGAACAGGTACGACCTTCTGTCAGCAATGCAAATCAGAATGTCAATGGAGACAATCATGCGCATGAATGCATGGTTACCCCTATTTCCGACTTAGAGGAACTTTCCCATGAAGCTGTTGACAGTTTTTTCGAAAGCCTGAATGATATGATGTTCTCTCCGGAACAGAAATAGAGACTTTTGAGTAAACTCGCACACGGCGTTCCCTGAATTCGGCCTTCAACTTTAAAAATAAAGTCACATGAACAATTACAATCCAGTTCACGGACAGCAACTTTTTTCGGCAAGCCCCTAAAATATTTTTCTATATATTTTTTCCCGGGACACTGATTTTCTGCTTAAAGTAAGAGACTATTCCTAGAGAACTAAGATTTCTATTTTAGATACTTTATAGACTTTATAGACTTTAGCTGCCCGCTGGTATGTTCGCAATAGATTTTATGTGATGAAATGGTTTCGACTTTTTTTCTGTATAGCCATATTAAGAGCCATTTCATGTGTATTTCTCATATACCAACAATCAATAATGCATAACAATGCGTGTTCACTTTTGCATTTAATTCATAGCTTAAGTGCATACAATATATATGACTGCAATTTTTCAGTATATTCGAAAATTTCGAAATGCATTTATGTATTTTGGGGTGGTAAGGTATACACTATACTCTATAGTATGTTGTACTATGTTATACTATGCATAGATTAGTAGATATGACCATAGTTAGCGTGGAGTGGGTGTCGTGTATTTCTATAGGTTCTGATTCGATCCCCCTATTCCTGCCCCTATTCTGGTTAAACTTACTAGCTAGTTAACTAACAGTCAGCCCATGAGGCAAGAAATCCCCCATGATGCAGATACCGTTATCTGACGCAGTCACACTACGGCACAGGAACGTGTTATCTGATTAGGTCATAACGCTTGAGATCTAATTAGACAAGCGATATTCCTCCAGCCCCTGATAAGGCATACGACGTTCTCATAACAAATCAAACCTATGACAACCTGGATAATCCGTGCGGCCATTGTTTTGATTTCACAGAGAACTTTAGTAAAGAATGTGCTAACGAGCAAGTCGTATGACATCTTTATTGACGTACCTATGTCCATCCTTACGTCAATCTCGGCACCTTTAAGGTATAAATATTGCCGACCTTGCCCTATGCAAACACACGCGTGGTGACAAGACGGAGCAGCCATACTTGCCGAAGCCGAGAGCAGAAGCAGACCCCGCAGGCAGCAGCCCCGCCTTCCTGACGCGCTGAGAGACGCGCTGCTATCTCAAGCCGAGAGACCCAGCACCGGCGCTTCTGGGCAGCCCTCGCAGGCAGCCTGGAATATCGAGAGCAGAGAAAGAGATACCATTCCTCATTCATCCTAAATTCCAGGTACAGAACTGAATAACCCCTCCTAGAGAATTCTTTAGTTATTCACTTGGCAAAAACAAACTTAAACTAAACTGTAACTTTCTATTCCCGCCCACGCATTAGACTTAGGTCAGGTACACGGGGTAGGCGTATTTAGAAACACCAGTTGAGTACGTTTAGTCAAATGTATATGTGTATGTAAATATATTTTAATCATTTTAAACATCATATGGCTCAGAAACCATATCAATGTTTTTACAGTATTATTTTATACTATTGCTTCTAATGTATGCACTTTACTTAACTATAAGTATTGCAATAATATCGATCCATTTCTCTTGTACGAGAAAAGAGACTGATCAATAAATAACATCTTTTATTGAACACGCCCGTCTCTTCCTTTTCTCTACATTCTGATGAGACTAAGAATGCACGTACTGACTGAGTAAAATAATTGCCTTGTGCTCACACGACTCTCGAGATTGACTCTTGATTAGGGGAGAGCAAAGTTGTCATGTTCTATGGTTGTCAGAAACTAAATCCCTTCTTGTCTAATCAGGGGAGTTCATCCTTCCTTGAACATTCGAGAAAGTTTCTAGCGAACTCTGAGCTTAGCTGGCAAACCCAAAAATTAAGTCTAGTTTCGACAGTAGTAGACCTAGTTAACGTCTGGCCTAGGCCTTTACTGCTGTAGGTACTATTCCAATGCGCAGAGCCTATTGGGAAAATAGGAGCTACACTACACCCTGGTGCAGAGTGACAAGGGTGCGCCAAACTCCCCACAAATACAAGGTAGAAGACCTTCTTTTGAACAGTTTCCAATGATCCCAATGGAAAAAACTCTAGAAGTCATGAAAAGACTTAGATCCGGCTCACCCTCTGATCCTTGCCCGGCCCATACTCTTGCATCAATCGCTGATAGCACTAATCCGGTGGTCAAGCAGATCTTGAATTTCTCCCTGAAGACGTGCCAGGTCCCCAACAGGTGGAAGAGAGCCAAAATTCTGCCCCTTTTTAAAAAAAATCAACTTTGTATCCTGAACTAGCCTCCAACTACAGGCCTATATCTCTGCTACCCTTCTTGTCCAAAGCCCTGGAAAAAGTGGTGAACAATGCCACCACTGCATTTGTTGAAACTAACTCTCTACTCCACCAGAGTCAGTTTGGGTTCAGGGCTAACTTCAGCACAGAGACGGCACTTCTGGAAGCATCTGAAGCAATAAAGGAGGTAATGGATAGAGGCGGCAAAGCCATACTGATATTGCTGGATTTATCGGCGACTTTTGATACAGTACCCCACGACCACCTCCTGCGGAGACTTCAGGAGTGTGGGTTCAGGGGTATGGTACTGAATGGTTTACCTCCTTTTTAAAGGACCTCCAGGCAAACAGTGTGGGTCACACCTTTTGCTGCCCCGATCCCCCCTCTAGAGGTGGGTGTGCCCCAGGGCTCCATCTTGAGCCCCATCCTTTTTAATCTATATATGACACCCCTAGCAACTCTGGCGGAGAACCATGGCGCAAAAATAGTATCATACGCTGAAGATACGCAGCTGCTCTTTACCTGCAACAAAGACATGGGTTTCAAGGGAGACATGATGAACAGCTGTCTAACAGAAGTATTCTCCTGGCTCCAACGCAACCAGCTTAAATGTATTCCTGGTAAATCGGAGATCATCTTCTTTGGCCACCGCCCCAGCAACCTCTGGCGCAATTGGTGGCCCTCTGACATGTCCACTCCCACATCCCCCGTAAAGGTAGTGAAAAATCTAGGGGTGAAGCAGGATGGAAATCTTCCCATGACACAGATCCAGTCAGTGGCTGGTTCTTGCTTTGGCCTGCTTAAAATGCTGAAACAGTTCCTGCCCATCCTGTCTATCACCCACAGAAAAACGGTGGTCCAGGCATTAATAATCTCCAGGTTGGACTACGTGAATGTACTCTATCTGGGGCTGCCTGAGTATCTACTGGCAAGACTGCAGGTGACTCAGAACGCTGCAGCAAGAGCAATACTCCTGCTCGGCCCCAGAGCCTGCATGTCCACGCAGCTGAAATCCTTGCATTGGCTCCCTGTCCGCAAAAGGATCCATTTCAGGGCCATGGTTTTGGCTATTAAGGCTCTCCACGGCCTAGGGGCTGGGTACATTACGAAGAGAGTCTAATTTTACCACCCTGACCGTGTACTTAGGTCTGCAGCACTTCAACTGGCATGGACCCCCAGATACCTTCGTGCACATATCGGGGGTCGCTCCTTCCAGGTGCAAGCGGCAAAATTGTGGAACAATCTACTGGTGGACTCAAGGTTGATACAGGATCTCCTTGCATTTAGGAAATCTCTGAAAACTTGGTTGGTTCAGCTTTAAATATCCAGTGCAGGGGTCACCCTGCTTGGCTTGGCCTTTATCCTGCTTCAGCGCTGGGACACTCAATTGAGTAGCTGTGCGCTCTATAAATAGCCATTTAACATAACATAACATTGAATAAGCAAAATCCAAAAGGTATGGATGGACAGTTTTGCATTCCTACACCATCTGGAGACCACAACTGTATCTCACAAACCACACTGCAGCGCCCATTCAACATTCACTCCTTTTATCCCGCATGGGTGCCTTTCTATCAAAGGATTAGAACCCTGTGTGGAATAATCCTGGCCGGACACCCAATGCTGTTTATGCGGCCACTCAGAAGAAAGTGTACTACCCTTCTTGTGCTTTTGTCCAGCTGGTGCTCACCTTAGACACTATTATGTTCTGAGGGCTCTTCAGATTATATCCTGTCTCCATGCAGTGATGGCTTTCCTAAATAAGCACAACATCTAGCTTTCCTGCAGGGCCACAAAGTTTCTGCTGCAGGTAATAAGGTTGCTGCCATAGCAAACTGTGAATCTTAACTTTACATTACACATTAGTGACTATTTCTTGCCGTTACTGTTTCAAACCAGCTAATTCTAGGAACGGCCTCTTAATTAAATGCTGACGGGGTGTCTAAATGGGCACAAAACTTAGGTTTCTCGCAGAAGCACAAAGTTCCTGCTGAAAGTGAGAAAGTGTCTCTTACAGCAAACTGCGAACCCTAAAGAAACCTAACGGTTTGCACTACAACGCACTTTAGTGACTGGTTGTCGCCGTTACCGTCTCAAGCGTTGCCGCTTAGCACTGAACTTTTTAATTAAATAGGTTACAGTCACCCTGCACGTTGTAATGAATAGATTGCTGTTTTAATTATGTTAAATGTACATTTTATTTCATGTGCTGTTAATTGCGATGATTTTTATGAATCTGCAATACAGAATTTACTTACTTAAATTTGAAAGAGAACCATCTCAAACCGGTTCTGCAGCCTCAACAGTGAATTCACAGCCCCTACGGCGAATCCACAGCCCCAGTGGGAACATTCTGTATAAAAGTGGGGTCTAAACTACCTGAACTTGTTAATTCCAAATCCTTCATGATCAGAGAAGGGAGTGCTTCCCAGAGTAGGTGTTTGACTGCTGTGTGAACAGGGCTAGAGAATGCATGACAGTCAGTCTCCTAGCAGTGAAAATATATCACCAGACATCTTCAACTTGCTGTAGAATCTGAGGGTTGGCATAAACTCCTAGAAACCAGCCTGCCTACTTAGAGAGAGAAGGAGAGTCCCCGGCTCTTGAAGAAAAGAGACTGTTGGAGACAAAGCTCAGCGTGTTTCCAGGGTGTGGGGCACCTGGTGGTAGCTAACTATTCCAGAGGGCGCAAAGCCAATCCTGACCTGATGTTTGCAGGGTCCCCTGGTCTTCCAAGTGCAGAGAGGGTGGTACTTGGCCCAGTTTTCAGAGCTGTAGTATGAAAGACTCCATCTCCGCTATCATGGTGTGGGCCGATTAGCCACAACCATGATGGTTAAAGTCATTTGTGGATCAATTCAAACAAGCCCACTCAAAATTTAGTGTGAGCCCCAGTAGATTTGTTATGCCATCTCTGAGCTCAGCCCGGGAAACCTTTTATAACAACATAGATTGGTAAGTAGTGAAGCAATTTATTCAATTTGTTAGGATTCTTTAGCTCTCGGTCTGTACTTTGGATCGTAATCATGGCAATTAGGCTTTGAATTGTTGCTCCCTTCCTCTATAGGTTTATCATAAACAATAATAAATATGCCCAAAGAGCTACCCTCCGGATTTTGCATTATATTCCTACTTAATGTCTGGGTGAGAAAACCATGTCAAAGGCATCACAAATAGAGGCCTAACCTCACTTTTGTTTGTTAACAGGCTTGTCCTTTTCACTGTTTTCTTGAGAAAGTCAGGGATGACCCTTTGCCTACTGCCCGTGGCATTGATAACCCCTCTTCCATCTTGCTTACATTGCTCTTGGACACTGGGGGCAGAGGTATGAAAGGCTGATTTCTCTGTTGAGTAGTAGATTTCTCAGCTGTCATTCATATAGGCACCAGAGTTACTTATTCCATTTGCTGATACTAAAGCTGTCAACTGGGTTAGGGGCACCAGCCACAGAAGCAGCGTTATTTTGTTAAGTAGGCCATACTACATGTGGAAGACTAAGGGAGCCTGTGATGTGGAGAAATAAAGGAGCATGTGCAGTTGCCATAATTGTATGTGAAGTTGTCAGAATTGTAATGATATGAACATGTACTCCTAGAAAAAACTTAAAATGCCCTCCTCTTTTCCCACCATCACCTAGGGTTCTGGGGGAGCGGCTTTACTTCTATTTCCCAATGTAAAACTATGCTGACTTTGAACAGACGTATAATCAAGAGGCCATTGGAGAATAATCTAGTGGTTAAAAGCTGTCCTTAATCTTCTAACAAGACATTAGAATGGGTTACAGTCTAACATGTATGTCACCTACCTGTAATCAAGACAACATCAACCAAGATTGGCTAGTACCCTGTAACAGTAAAGCGAATTTACCTGTATGAAAAACTCAATAAAATACTTTGAAATGAAAAAAATCATTAATAACATATCACAGGAAAAAATCAATATCTTGCATTTCCCATACATCTGGTACTGCCCAAAATACTATCAACTCTAAAAACCAGGGCTTTATGTTTGAACTTTTAATCAGATGTTTGTGTGTTTTCATTTAGCTGCGACTGTTCCCATCTTTCTGCAGATCTCGATTTTAGCACTAGCCTGTATCTGTCTCTGCAGTCAAAGAATCCTGCTTCAGAACTTATCATTACAGTTCGTCCTCTTTAGTCTCATGAGGAGATAGGAAATTCACATGTATATGAAAGTAAGAGGAGTATCAAAGGACTTTGTTAGGTTAATTTTGTTTCTGTGTTCAGAGTTTAATTTCACTTGGCCAAGTCTATGAGGAGGATCGTTTCTGGTCACAGTTTAATATGTTCCATTAGTCAACACTTTACTGTGAAGATTAATTATTGCCTTGGTTGCAGTCAAGCCTTTGGCTATGAAAACTATATATCTGATAAAGCCTTCCAGCCGCAGATTCCTTACCATAGAATTATCCCAGAGTGTGAGACTGGATTCTGAATTTGTTTGTGAGCAGTACCCCTGCGTGCCAGTAGATGGCGTTTATCTGCTCTGATGGTATCGTACACCCCGTTTGTGACGTGTGTGGTGCCTACATAGGTGCCACCCCAGCCCGCTGAGGTCAGTTTTTTTCTTTTCGTGCTAGTCAGCGCTACCCCTTCAGTCAATTTTTAACTGAGCTTTTTTTTCGACTTTTGTCAAGTTTTTTTTTTCTCTAGATTTTTCTCTTGGTGTGGCAGGAATGTCCTCTAGGAAGGCAGGCTTCAAGGCCTGCAGTGCCCATCACCGACCAATGTTTGTGACGGACCTGCATCTTGTTTGCCTTTGGTGCCTCAAACCCACCATAACATTAAGACTTGCGACGACTGCCTAGCCATGAACCCAAAGGTCTTGAGGAAGCAGTCCCTCAAGGTCTTGGTCGATCTCAATCGAGAGGATGGCCCGGGATCAGTGGCAGAGCTGAAAATCTCCGCTGCACTCGAGGGTATTGCGTCATTCAGATAAGTCCCACTGCAAAAAGAAGAGCAAGCAGTCTAAGTGGTCTTCGACTACACCTCGTTTGTCGGCCAACAAGACATGGAACGTCGACATATGAAGCCTGGTTCAGCGGTTGAGCTAGCGCCTCCGTCAGCTGCGCGCTTCCTCTAGATTCTGGGAGCCGGAGCAACCGAAGCTCAGCTTCATAAATATTATGAGTCCCAGCGCCTCATATTTGAGCGACCTGCTCTCCTGCTGGCGTGCTTTTGGGTCCCTAATTTTGGGAAGGGCCCCTACTGGATCCACGCTGAAGGATCTGGATCAGGCTCCACTCTGCCCCTTGGATCCACACATGGATCTGGACCGGCACTTCAAAGCCGTGCCGGATGCCGACGCTCCTGGTGCCTACTGGTAACTCCTATTCTGATGCCCAATTCCTTCGCCTGACTCTGCCTGAGCTATGCCTTCCAGACAAGAGCTTGAGCCCTATTATTTTGAGCTAGAACTTGGAGGATCGGGGAGGTTTGTTGAACCCTAAAGAATACTAAGCCTTTGACCCGCACATGGAGTGGTAGGATGATTTGGCGGAAGCCAGTGAACTCATTACCTATCCAGATACTGGCATGCTTTCTTCCCCTACCATGGGTATGGAGGAGGGAGCATCATTTGCAATGGCGGTGAGATGGCGGCCGAGGTCCTGGGTCTTATCCTGTCCTCAGCGGCAGTCAAGACTAATGTCTTGATGGAAGTGTTTCAGCTGGGAGTGCCCCCATCGGAACCGCTTCTCCCTTTCAATGAGGCACTTACTGACATCCTGCTTGGGACTTGGTCTAAGCCGAACACAGTGGCTCCTGTGAACAGGACGATTACCTGCTATCACTGCCCAGCTCCAGGGGACTCCAGCTTCCTCACACAACATCCTACCCCGGAGAGCTTGATGGTCCAAGCCTCCACTTCCCATGGTGCATTCCCTACCGCATCCCCGGATAGGGAATCCAAGAGGACACCTTAAGGAAATGAAATTAAATGAAAAATGCATTTGTTAAGTGCATGGCTACCCGGAGGCAGAATATGATTTCTTTAACCAGCCTGGCACTACTGTCTGTGAATACTGTGCGTCTTTTGGGCCGCTACTCCCATGCTCTGTGGGATGCGGTTGCGCAGGTGCTGTCGACAGTCCGAAAGGAGGCCCAGGCCATCCTCTCTCAGGCTGTTACTAATGGGAGAGATGCAGCCAAGTTCACCATCCAGTGTGGACTGGATGCCATGACTCACTGGGCAGAGTGGTTTCATTGAAGGTGGCCTTACGGTGCCACGCCTGGCTGAGGATAATTGGCTTTTGTGGGTTTGTCCAGGCATCTTTTATGGACAAGCCCTTTGATGGCTCCCATCTTTTTGGAGATAAGGCTGATTCAGCGTGGTAGTGCTTTAAGGACAGTAGAGCGTTGGCCAGGTCCTTGGGCCTTTCCATGGCCCCTCACCACTCCCAATCCTCCTTTCGTGGCCACGGAAGAGGCTTCCAGCCATTTCTATACCCATCCAGCCACCGCAGCGCGCGAGCTTCTCGGCCTCTGCTTGGCTGAGGATGCAGTAACCTCAGAACACGTGGGTCTGAAAGCCAGACGTCGGGCTAGTCTACCACCCGCCCCCAGGCAGCCGCAGCCTCCAATCACCTATAGTCTGCTCCCTTAACATCATGGGCACCCAGTGGGAGGCACAATACGCCATCATCTGCACACTGGCGGTCTGTAAAATCAGACCCGTGTGTTATACAGATTGCCCGGATTGGCTGCTCCCTTCCCTTTGAGACTACCCCTCCATCCATGCAGCTTGTGACAGACTGACTGAGAACCATCTTTCTTTGCTCCTCCAGAAAGTGACGTCTCTTGGTCATGGGAGCCATAGAGAGGGTACAGTTGCCAGAAGCAGGTCGTGGGTGCTATTCCTGTTTCTTTCTGATTCCCAAGAAGGACAGAGGCTTTCATCCTATCCTACACCTGTGCCCTCTCAATTTCTTCCTCAAGAAGAAGTAGTTAAAAATGCTCACGCTCGCTCAAGTCTGGTCTGCTCTGCACTCGGGAGACTGGAGGGTAGTGTTGGACTTATAGGACGCATACTTTCACATTACCATCTTGCCTGCCCACAGGTGACGTAACCTGCGGTTCACGGTGGGCCTCAAGCACTTTCAGTGCGCTGTGCTTTCTATTGACCTTCCCAGCTCCATTCGGATGTTCACCAAGGTGATGACAGTGGTTGCAGCTCATCTGCGGAGATCAGGGGTGTCGATGACTGGCTGTTGACTCAGGCTTTTGTCTTCCACCTCCAGACTACGGCGGACCTCCTGCATTTGCTGTGGTTCACTATCAATGTGTTGAAGTCACACCTGACTCCCTCTCAGACGCTCCTTTAATCGGAGCGGTTTGAGACACGGGTCAGTTTTGGGCCCATCCACCCGAACTGCCAGTCCAAGATAGTGAAGCTGTGATACCAATGTTTCAGTGTCTATCCTGGACTTCAGTGAGACTGAATCTGAGGCTGCTAGGCCTCATGGGTTTCAGCATCCTTCTTGTGACACATGCCTGCTGGCATATGGGTGTTCCAGTCGGTGCAGAGTCAGGGAAATCTCTCCGACATGAGCGAGATTTAGGATGGAATTGTAAAAGACCTGCTCTGTTAGTCAATGAACTGCAATTGAGTCAGTGGCAGACCCCTCTTCCTTCCCCAACCAGATCTGACAGTGGTGACCGATGCTTCACTCCTGGGATGGTATGGCCATCTAGGAGAGGTTGAGATCAGAGACCTCTAGTGTCTGGTGGAATCAGCACTCCACATCAAACTTCTGGAGCTCCGGGCGATTCAGCTGGCATTAAAAGCCTTTTTACCCTATATCAAGGGAAGGCTAGTGCAGGTGGTTACAGACAACACCACTGCCATGTGGTTCAGCAGCAAGAAGGTGGGGAGGGGGGTGTGGTCATGGGCCCTCTGTCATAAGGCCCTGTATCTGGGGACACAGCTGAAACGTAAGGGCATTTCCCTGGTGGTTCAACCCCTTGAAGCGAGCCCATCGACGCCCCCCTACCAGCGCGCGGGGATACTGCTCATGTAAACATTTCGAGATGCAGCGTGACGCGCTGGTTAAGTAAGGTCCTAAGGTAAGGAATCAGCAGCTAGATAGTCTCTCTACCAGATAAAGTGTTACTGAAGGTAAGTAACTTGTCCTTTTATTTCAAGAATAGGCTGCTTACCTCCAGGCTAATGGCCTAATTTTACTTAAGTTTTAGTGGTAGTGGATGTAACCTCACACGCATTGTAACCCTATGCTGCCCTATATAGCGTTTAAAATCTTTATTTAAAACGCATGCCTGCTTACACTATGATTGCCGACAGCCATGAGCAACCTCCTACTAAATTAATTGTAATCTAATGGCACATTAAAAAAGATGTGTGGCCTCAGAGGGTAAATCGGAGAGGTTGCAAAGCGTAAACATTTAGTTAATAACTGCTAATAATAATTGTTCCCCCAGGCTGCCTGCAATCATGGGCTGTTCCCCGCTTAATTTTTTTTAAATTTTTTGTTTGTACTTGTGGTGCCCAGTTCTTGCAGATCTATTTAAGTCAAATTACTTTTAAGTCATCAAAGGTGTGGGTTTGGGAGTGATCTGATCCTTTTGTCAAGTCACCGACCGCCCCTCAAATGCACGAATCTCCATTTAATTAACTGATCACAACCAGCCGAAAAGGACGCAAACAAACACAGCGGAGAGGCCTAGCTCACGGCAGGCATTATTCATTCTGTGTCGCAGATAAGCATCTCGAAGTAGACTGCACTCATGGAAGCACTTACCAGTCGCATTCCTGATGATGGGCTGTTGACTTTACCGCACTGAAATTGATATTTCTCTGTCACTGTTTACGAGCCGCCATTCCTGTGCCCGCCGGAGCACACACTGTGTTGTATAGGTTACAGAGCCGGTGTAAATGGTACTGCTGATGTTATCATTTGCCAGGATGTCTCGGTTACTAGAAAGACTGTTTTCTTAAATGCTAATATCACATGGTTTCCTTACTTAGTCATAACTTGCACACTTTAGGAGACAGACTGGCTTAGTGACTTGATCGCTACCACTTAAACTTGCAGGTTACAAGTTCTAATGCAGGCAAGGCCCACCCAGTCGTCTACCCTTCTGAGGTCGATACATTTGAGTGCCATTTCGTAGTAACATCTGTATAATTATTGACCCTGTCTGTATGTCCCCTTTTGAAAAGCAGTGAGTGTAACCTTGAAAGCTGCAGGTAAGTTAAGTTCAGTAAACATGCCCTTTTAAAGATGTTTTTGCAGTAAAGAAGCATAGAGGATTTATTCTTTTGTGAAAAGTGGATAAATATTTCATACTCTTGTATAATGCCCTTTTCACATTACCGCTTTGAGGTCTTGGTGGGAAACACATTTAATGTAATTAAGAGTTTGAGGAGTGCGCTAATCTCGTGTGCGCTTCGTTTCACTAGGGTTTAAAAGTGGCTAAAAGGTCTCAGCAGTGGTGCTGCTGAAAGCGGAAGTATCTGTCAACCCTGCCTTTTACAAGTAACTTCTTGTCATTTGTAATCGTTAATTTGTATTGTAAAGTCACACACAGAGGGCCTTTGTATCTGATAGAGACATCTAGCCACAGATTCCTTACCTTTAGATTTCCCATGCGTCAGACTGGATCCAGAATTCTTTCTTCACGCAATACTCCTCCATGCCGGTAGTTGGCATCGGTTGGCTCCGCTTGGCGTCATCTGTGCCACCTATATAGGTGCCACCTCTGCGCACTGACATCAGTTTTTTCTTTCCGTGCCAGTCAATCGCTGATCCGTAAAGAGAGCTACCCTCTGTCACTTTTTGATAGGATTTTTTTACTTTTTATCAGCCCCTTTTTGGGTGTGTAGGAAGTTATGTCCAACTAGGAAGGTCTCAGGGTTAAAACCGTGCGGTGCTTGTCAATGCGCCATGTTGGTGACACCCCACATTTGATTTGCCTGTGATGTCTGAAGCGCAACCAGAAAGGTTCTTGAACTGCTCCAGTAGTCTCAAGTCCTTTTCGTCCCATTCACAATCCTCGGGACACTCGGATAACAGGAATAAGAATTACAAGTAGTTGAACCATGCTTCTACTTCTCCCCGTTCGTCGACCGCACAATGGAGGAACATCGGCGTTCAAGGCCACATTTGTCAGAACCTGCGCCTGAGACGGCTCCGTGCCTCCCTGCTTTTCCTGGAGCCAGAGCAACCCTTGCTCAACTTGGAGAATTTTCTGAGGCCATGAGCCTCATTTTTGAGCAGCCTGACCCCTCCTGCGAGATGTAGGACCCCATGGGGTGCCGATTTCCACCCCCACTCACCCCCTGGATCTGGACAGGGACCTGAACCGGCACTGGTAATGCCACTGCGACATTACCAGATGCCGGTCGTGATGCTGATGCTCCCAGTGCCACCAGCCTTATTTTGATCACTGACTACATAAAGCCGACATCGTGTCAACCGGCGCTCACAAGGCACATTGGTCCTATGTTGTTCCCTGAGCCTTATTTGGACAGGCCAAGATTGAGAGAAGAATAGGAGGGGTCGTTGGACCCTTTAGAATACCTGCAGTACGATCAAGACATGGACTGGTATGGAGAACTGGGTGAGAGCAGTGGTCTGGATACCTCCCCAGACACTTGCATGCTTTCTCGTCCTACCATTGATAAGGAAGAGGGTTCATCTCTTTCAATGGTGGTGCACATTGTAGCTGAGGTCCTTGACCTTCAGCTTCCCACAGTGGTGATCAAGATTAACATCTTTACAGAGGTGCTACAGCCGGGAGCTTTCTCTTTGGAACTCTTGCTCCCATTAAACAAAGCCCTCACGGACGTCCTTCTGGGAACTTAGGCCAAGCACAGCATAGGGGATCATGTGAACAGGACGATTGCCCGTTGCCACCGCCCTGCCCCGGGCAACCTTAACTTCCTCACTTCCCACCCCACCCCAGAGAGCTTGGTGGTCCAAGCCTCCACTTCCCATGGCATGTTCCTTGCGCTTTCCCGGACATGAAATCCAAGAGACTGTATAGATGGGGCAAGAAAATGTTTTCTTGCGCCAGCCTTACATTGTGGTTGGTGAACACTGCAAGCCTATGGGGCCGTTATTCCCACCCTCTGTGGGGAATGGTTGCGCAAGTGCTGTCACAGGTCCCGGAGGAGGGCCGGGCCATCCTCTCCCAAGCAGCATCAGACATGAGAGATGCAGCAGAGTTCTCCATTCAGTGTGGTTTAGAGACGACTGACTCACTGGGCAGAGCGATTTCCACAATGGTGGCTGTTCAATGCCACTTGTAGGAAAGTGCCCCTTTTGACATGGTTATGCCCTACATTTTGCCTGCTATCTGGTGCAACGTTGACTGCAGGTATACTGGGTTCCTGCTAACCAGGACTCCAGTACCGGTGGTCTTTCCCTAAACCGTTCCATCGTTCCACAATTGGCACCCCTTTAAGATCCATGTAAGTCCCTAGTAAGTGGTACCTCTGGTGCCTAGGGTCTTGGAACTAAAGAGGGTCGCTAAGGGTTGCAGCACAAATTGTGCCACCCTAAGGGGCCCCTCACCAAGCTCATGCAAACTATTATTGCAGCCTTGGTGTCTTGACACAAATAAAGACGAAGAGTCGACATGACACACGTCTCTTTGTGCCATGCCTACCCAGCACTGCATCTGTTTTAAGTAAGTCACCCCTACAGCAGTCCTTACAGCCGATCCCTATGCAAACATAGTCAGGAAATTGCAGATCTTATAACTGACTTTAAGTTAGATATTCTTTTTATCACGGAGACGTGGACTGACGAATCGTCAGAACCGGATGTCGTGATTGCAACACCTAGCGGTTACAAAACCTACAGACAAGACAGACCCAGAAAGAAAGGTGGCGGGATTGCCATTATAACCAGAGAAAGGTTCGGGGTTACTACTACTCATACCCCGGACACTTCATGTGAGGGCCTGATGTTTGCAATTAAACTCAGTCCGCTCTACAATGTTAAGGGGCTACTTTTATATCGACCCCCAGGAGCCAAGACAGGCTTTCTAACCAGTCTAAGCACAATTCTAGAATCACTCGCGCTCGAGGACTCCATTACAGTGTTGGGCGACATGAATTTTCACCTAGATGATAACAATCAGAAAGACACCGTGGCTCTTGTTTCAGACATGGAAACCTTGGGGCTTCAACAATTGGTTACATCAGCCACTCATCGGGCGGGACATATCTTAGATGGCATTTTTTCTAATGTTCAGGGGCTCCAGGTATCGGATATTTTACCAATGCCATGGACAGACCATTACGTGGTATTCTGCACCTTGGTTATAAATAAACCTTTAACCAAGGCAATTACTCCCCCCAGTCTGGGTTCCTTTAAAGCGTGGCATAATATCAATCAGCCAGACCTAAGGAACCAGCTTGACAGTACACGCCCGCTAATTCCGTCTAACTCGACTATGGCCACACAACTATTTCTGGACTGGCTGGGCCATGCTATGAATCTCCTGGTCCCCACCAAGTCAATATCCAAGAATAGATCTACTCCAACTGCACCGTGGTATACGGATGAATTAAAACAACAGAATAGGCATTGTGAAAGACAATGGAGAAAGACCTACGATCAAGTAAGCAAGAGTCGATATAAAGACTCATTGGCGGTGTACAAAACTATGATTATAAAGGCAAAAAAATCTTTCTATTCGAATCAAATTGAGCAGGCAAAGAACTCCAGCAAAAAACTTTACGAAATTACTAAATCTCTCTCAGGCAACATTCCCGATCTGACTCCACCCCCTTCCCAAGTTATGTGTGATGCTTTGGCCAACTTTTTCTTTTCTAAGGTTGATGACATTTACCAAGCCTTCACTGTCAAATCCACCTTCATCAAGTCCGTTATCACAACTCCCTCTGTCCTAAATACACCTTTAGCTGCATCTTTCACTTATTTCACACCACTAACAGAAGATCATATATTAAATATCATTTCTACAGTTAAAACTGGATCCATGTTGGATCCTTGCCCATTCGCAGCTCTCGTACCAGTGATGGAGTCAATCATACCTGTACTGACGCAAGTATGTAATTCAATCTTGTGCTCAGGGACATATCCTCAGATCTTAAAATCCACACTGCTCAAACCACTTTTAAAGAAACCTGGGCTGGATAAGACCGAGTTAAAAAACTACCGGCCAATTGCCAGTTTGCCTTTCATAGCCAAAGTGGTGGAAAAGGCTATGAATATACAATTATCCCAGTATATTGAGACGCATAGATTGCTGGACGACACTCAGTTCGGATTTCGGAAATATCATGGGACCGAGACCGCTTTAATTAAAGCCGCCGATGATGTGAGACTAATAAGAGACCAGGGTGGGACAGCAGTTTTGGTACTGCTGGATCTCTCGGCGGCGTTCGACACGGTCGACCACGGGATTTTGGTCGACCGTGTCGAAAAGATGGGCATCTGCGCCACGGCAAGAGACCTCCTCGCCTCGTTTCTCCTTGATAGAACCCAGGCCGTCACTCTTGGACCGTACCAATCTGCTAAGCTGACACAGCCATGTGGGGTACCTCAAGGCTCATCCCTGAGTCCGACACTATTTAATATCTATGTGTCGGACCTTGCCAACGTCATCAAGGCACATGGGATGAGCCTAACCTCATATGCTGATGACATGCAATTGGTTATGGCCATTAGGGGTGACGGAGGGGAGGTCGCCCAACACTTCCAAAATGGATTGTCTGAGATAGGAGAGTGGATGGCTAAAAATTGCCTAAAACTCAAGGTCATGATTTTCTGACCTCTTTCACCGGACTGGTCTGCGGTCTGGTGGCCTTCCACTTTTAGTGCCCCCCCCTAAACCAGTGACTAAAGTAAGAAATTTGGGAGTCACCTTTGATGACCGCCTAAATTTCATGGATCATGCCAATAAAGTGGCTTCCACAGCCCACCATAAACTTCGCATGATCCGAAAAATAAGTCCCTATCTTCCAGCGACTGCCATTAAAACATTGGTTAGTTCATTGGTTTTAACATCATTGGACTATTGCAACGGGCTTTTCCTAAACACCCAAGTTAGAGTCATGAGAAAAATGCAGTCGATACAAAATGCGGCAGCACGCCTGCTCTCTGGAATTCCAAAGTTCGCGCCCATATCGGACGTTATCACACGACTCCACTGGTTGACGATCCAGACTAGAATCAGATTTAAGTCGCTATGTATAGTTTACAAAGCACTAAACAGGCAAGGTCCGCATTTCTTCACAGATCAATTGTGCCCATATCAACCTTCCCGCCAGCTCCGATCCTCCAACTGCAACCATTTAGTGGTCCCTCGCACCAAAACGGTGTCATGGGGTGATCGCCGCTTTATGGTCGCTGCCCCCAAACTCTGGAACACTCTGCCCCAGGACAACAGAACATGTTCCACACTCCTCCAATTTCGTAAGAGACTTAAGACGTGGTTGTTTACCCAATAGTTTTTTTAATAAGTGGGTACCTTGTTGAAGCATTTAATTAACCATCTGAAGTTTGCAAATTTACCAGCGCCAAGACGCCTTCGGGTATACGTAGCACTTTATAAATGGCAACAAATAAAAATAAATAAATAAATAAATACAGCCCTAAGGCAGGGTGGACAATACCCATGTGCGGGCATTTTTGCGGAATTGATATGTCTCTGTGATATCTAAGCTCTTCCTTAGATATTACAAGTGTACAGGGAAGCCATGACGACTACATGAGTTCCCCAGCTACATTATGGTGTCACTGTACCCCAAGGTGTTTGGTACCAAACACCTCGTCCTGATAAAACCATGCTGATGCCAGTGTTAGATTTATTAATAAATACACCCAGAAAGCACCTTAGAGATGCCCCTGTGAAAACCTACCGGCTACTAGTGTTTTGAGTGGCCAGTCTCGACCAGCCAGCTGCCATACACAGTTTTTTGACCTCCTAAGGTGAGAGCCTTCACTTTCAGAGTCCAGGAACAAAGCCTGCTCTGGACGAAGTTGTTCACTCCTCCTCCACGTAGGATGTGCATTACTGGGCAGAAATCTTCAAAGGCTCTGCCGCCTTTGTATTGCGACCCAGGCCTCTCCAGATAGTGGAGCTGCCCACCCCCCTGTCCTGACCCCACCTTTTGATGGCATGACTGGCGAGAAAATTTGTAAGATTAGGAGGCATGCCCACATTCAGCCGGCACCACCCCTAGGTTGGGCCAGCTGAGGTGAACCCCATTTTTCAGATACCTCCGTCTTGTTTTGGATGGAATTAGCATTCTAGGGTTATGCCCACTTCCTACAGGAAGTGGTCATATAGAGGGTGTCGACTACTACCGATCACTCCCCTTAAACGCCACTAAAGTGAGTAATTAGGTGGCAGGCAAGAACACAGATTCGACAGATCAAGAGAAGAACGAAGATGAGTCACTACCAGGCAAGAACCGCAGCAAACCTGTGGACCTTCGCGCAAAACCCTACTCGTCCAGTGAGCTGGAGAACTACCAAAGCCTGGGTAGCCTGTTAGCATTTCGAAAATAGCCTACAGTCTCTTTTGAAGTAGAGGAGCTATTCCCCTGCAGTCCACAGGCACTGACCAGCAGAGTTTTGGCCACCGCCTTGCAGCTCCCTAGCCTGAACAACACCGCAGACAACCAGGAGAAGGTACTCGTGCTCTGGAAGGTCAGATCTGTCTCTCCACTGAGAGTAAAGATACCAGGATACCGGAAGCCCTGCACCAAACACCAGCAGTGAGAGTCCAGCCCGGATTCCTACTCCACCACAACAGAGCAGCCGTCGAGGGACATCAGCATCACTGAGATCCATTTTGTGTGTGGCACAGCGGTCCTGATTTTGCCCCTGCCAGCTGTTTGTTTCAAACCGCAAGGGGCTTCTTTGCTCCCCAGCACAGCCTCCCTAACCGCTCTGAACCCGAGACGCCCAACTCGGATCCCGAAGAACCAGATGTGCCCCCGTGCTCCAAGACCCCTTGCGACCTAAACTCCCGCTTAAGAGCTTTTGGACTTGTCCGCAAGCCCCCTGTGTAGCCTCTTTCCAGGAGGCCCCCTTCACCGTAGCATGCCCAGCTACAACCTAACCAGCTCCTGGTGAAACCTAGGCTGCTCCCGAAGAACTGCTTGTAGTACTTTGGACCATAGCCTAATACAACTCTGATCCCTGAAGGCGAACCCCTAAAAGTGACTGTCCCTACCTTTATGCATCTCTGACTTTTCCTTCCATAGGATTGCATTGTGCGTAAATGCTCACGACTTTAAAAGCTTTGATTACCTGTGTACATCGCTATTGAAAATAGTACTTCCCTTTGAATGAAGTTCTTGGTTTTTAAACGTATATAAGAAGTATTCTTTTTTTCTAATTTGGTCTCGGATTTATTCTTTGAGTGTGTCTCTTTTATTGCCTCTGTGAGTACAACAAATGCTTAGTACTACCCTCTGATACACCTAACTGCTAGTCCACACTACCACGAAAAAGAGCGTTAGTATTATGTACTGTAGACTCTGTAAGCCAATTGGGGACCTACGGGAGTCTATACATAGTTTACTTCTTTTTAGTGCGCTATACAGAGAGACAGTTTCCTACACCACGCCTGGCTAAGAGCATCTTGCTTTTCAGTGTATGTCCAGGTCTCAGTAATGGACATGCCCTTTGATGGCACAGTCTCTTCAGAGACAAGGCAGACACGTCACTGGAGTGGTAGCCAGAAGTTGGGTCAAACCACCACCCCCCTGGTAGCTTCAATCACCAAGCCCTCCTGCTCTTGCCCTTCCAGATCATGGGCATCCAGTTGGTGGCAGGATCAGCCGTCACCTACACCAGTGACACAATATCACATTGGGCAGGTGGGTCCTCCAGATCATTTGGTGGGGCTACTCCCTCCCTTTCAAACCACACCTCGCTCAGAGGAGCGTCGCACCCTGCTGCCAGCGCAGCAAAAGTGAAAAATAAATGGCAATAAAATGAATTTATTACCATTCCTTTTCCCCAGCCCGAGCCATGTTTTTGTGTAGGGCCACTGCTGCTGACTTGCAGCAGTGGAAGGGCGGTCACTCCATTTTAGGGTGCGCATGTCACTTTGGCCGACTGTCTTGCGACAGCCATCCTGACATGTTCATTTTAAACCTCTCCACCCAGCTTTCTTAGACAGCTGAGTGGAGAGCAGGCACAGACCCCCAGTGCCTGAGGGAGTGTTTAGGCTGTGCGTTCTAACCAATCCTGGTGCTGCTCTCATGCTGCATAACATTATCAGCTGCGTGAAAGTAGTGTCTGGATTGGTGTGGAGAATCGCTGCCGACCAGCGCTGATGGACTGGAAGCACGAGGACCGGAGGAGGTGAGCCCACACATGCAGAGTGGGTAAGTACATTTTTATTTTTATATTTTTCTTATGACCCACTGACAAACACTGTAAGAATCTCGCACTGCCTTCAGCCTCAACGCCAGAGTTCTCAGTCGTGGTTTGTTATAGATACTGTTTCTAATGAGCCACGACTGACCGCTTTGCTGTAGACCTTAAAGGCATTGCTGGTCAGTGGTTGCCTCACCAATTATTCTGGGAACCAGCCACCACTGGTCAGAACTCTGTTCCAGGGGCCACGGGGCACACAGGATTTACACACAGGATTTACTATGATGCCCAACCGAGGTGCTTGAGGGCATTTCCCTGTGATGTCTCGGGGCCCACCCTGCTATGGGTCCCGCTCAACTGAGTCAAGCCTCCCTTCTGCACCTGACTCTCAGCTGGGTAGTATAGCTTGAGCAGTCAAAGGTCCCTCAAGGGAAGCTCAAATACAGATCAGTGAACACGACTCATAACTCAGCATGAGGGCAGCGCAGCAATAAATCAATGTCCAGTCAAATACTTGTTTTTGTATAAAAATAACTTTTATATTCTAATTCTAATTCTGCACATGCAAAGGTAAACGACATTCAAAAAGCAATATCACAATCCCCTTGAGGTCGGGCTATAGTTGTAAGGCCACTCCCTGTCCTCCCACCTCTAGTGTGACTGGTTCGGTCTTATTCCCCTTGACTGATGGCAGCATCCAGGTAATGTAAACTAATAAGCCGTACTCAAGAGTTCTTCACTCTGACTCTGCAAGTAAGTTCAGTTTTTAGAGTCTAGGGTTTTGCAGTAGCATTTGTGGTATGTTCCCGGGGGCCCAAAGGCCCAGTTCTCGGATTACCCACACAGGTGGCAAAGTACCCTGTGGCGATGAAGCGCGGTCATGTCCTGGATCGACTGAGTCATGCCGTCCACGGTTACACCGGGTAGTACCTGGCAGGCACGGGCTCTCATCCCTGAGCCACTTTACCTGTGGTTGTCAGATGGGCGAGGTGCTCCGGCTCCAGTAAGTCTCTTCTTCGTTGTCGGAGGGTGGGGGTTGGTCTCCTTCCCCACTGCGGTTTCATGGGGGCAGTCCACAAAATGCTATTGAGTTCCACCTTGGTCACAAGGGTTTCCCGGTACCAAGCCACGACCTGGACCTCTCGGCTTCAGTTTCTCACGACAGCCCCTCCTGGCATCACATGGGCATCGGCCGATCAGTGCAGTTCCTCCTACTGCAGGCAATAATCCATGCAACAGGGGCCCCTCCTGACATACGAGGTCACCCAGTTAATTAGGCACATGGGAAATGACCTGAACGGTGCGGAAATGAGTTTCTCCTGCCAGAGTCCATTCGTAATCCGCAGCAGGCCCTCCTGGCATACAGTGTTGCCCAGTTAGTTTGGCACATGGGCAATGGCCCGTTGGTGTGGGTAGCAGGTTTTAGCGAGCCCACTCCTCTAACTCAGTTCACGGCAGCCCCTGCTGGCATACGGGGTGCCATTGAAGTCCAACAAACGGACTACAGCCCGATCGGTGAAGGGCTGGAGTCCTCTAACCTATCATACAGAGTCCTATCGCCAGAGCTCTGGAGCTTCATAGGAGTGGCCAGGGTTCGCACCTAGATGTCATTCACAGTGATATATGCATCAAAGGCTAATCCTGAACCCTCAGCCCTACTCTTTGAGATTCCCTTATCAGCTCCATCTTCCTCTTCCTGAAATGTGTCCAGGCCCCTTGCCTTGTGATGTGTCACTCAATCAAAGAGCATTTTGAAATGCACAGGGGGAGCCCGGCTCTCCCCTCATCCAGTGTTTGTCCCACCCCGCTTACTGGAATTCGGAAATACACATCTATTTGGGGAGGGGGAGGATTCCGCTAGTCCTCATGTTTTCACCAGGCAGGCGTGGGCTTCCTAAACTGGAACTCAATGTCCTCTATGTTATGTACCAGTGCAGACACTTCTGCACTTAGTGTAAATTCACAGTACACTCACTGCCTTTGGCATTCAGTCTACATACAGTGTTTATTGCTACAGTCTCTCTGTACTACATCAGTGTGTTATTTTAAAAGCACATTCTGCCAATATACACACATTTACCATGTGTGCACTGTACCACACTTCACCCTAGGTGTAGTGTATTTCTTGCACGCACACGTGCACTTAGCACATTTTCATCACACTTGCACTTCCACATCACTCCAACGTAGGTTGGGGGTGAGTTAAACACACAGCAGTTGAACTTACATTTTTTTTTTAAGTAAGTGAGCCTGTATGCCTCACTCCAGTGACACAGGGTAAAAAGGACCTGTTCACTACTACTGATTACTGCACACTATGCTGGCACCACCGTTGTACTGTTTAACTCCTGGTGAAGGTGGTAGCCCTTCCACCACTATGAGGGCAGCGATTTTGCGGCCCCTTTTTGTCCAGCAGGACCGCAATTCTTAAGACAAGCCTATGTCATGACACACACATGATCTGTGCTCGCCTATGACAAAAAAAAAACAGCATGAGGGATCCAGACTACAATACAGTTGGGCACTATGGTAAGGGATACACGTCGCTCACCATGCAGAGGCCTCTTCCATCCCAAGAGAAGAGATATAAAATTACCAAGTTGTTGACAATAGGATATTCATTTGTGTCTCCTTATGGTAAGATTAAAACGGGTTTGTTTGAGAGTGTGGGTGTGAAGGCTACCTTTCTATCCATTTGTCAACATGTTTCATCCTATACATAGTGCTAACGGGGATCTGAGACTTCTTTCAGGATTGAGGTCCTTATTTGGAATGCCAACTACGACTTTTGGAAAAAGAAGTTCATCTGTGGCTTAAAGGATGCAAGGAAAAACTAAAACAGGTATATATTGTAGCTATTCTACTACATCAGTTGTATTTGTTCCAATCTGGTATGTATCCTATCGTTCTACATAAAAGATGACATAATGTTAGTAGGAGGGTCAGTTCCTTTTTGAGGTTGAGAGGCACAGATGGGCTACAATAGTTGTTCCTATGAAATGACCTGTTGGATTCGAAGTGTAAGCTCCCTTAAAAATAAAAAAAATAAGCCCCCAAGAGCTCTTCAATGGGAGCTCCCGTAGCAAGAAAATGTACAGTTGTCAGCGTGGAGGGACACTAGGTGGTGCACAACCAAGATGGCCACACTGTTGTGAGGCTCTTGCTGCCCGGCGGCATAATCAGTCTTATTATCCTGCCTGCACCCAGAGTAAGCACCATTGGAAAAGCGTTGAGTGCCTCAGACACCTTCTATCATCTGTTGGTGTTCTGTCACTAACAAAGAAGACAAAGAAGACATCCGGCTGTGACGGCGCTTTACAGTTCTGTTAGAGCGGAGGCTGCAGGACAGGCCGCTGGAGGCGAAATCGGCTTCAAGCGCTATGCGAGGCCCCCGGCATCCATGCGGTGACTGGGCTGCTACGGATGACTGCTGCCAACTAGTTCTACACTACTGCACAAGTAAGGCTCAAGATACAGCCCCCCAAAACTATACCCCCGCTTAAGCTTCCCGCAGAAACTCCTTCGGGGGGTGATGAAAAGTGGACCGTGATTCGAAGGTCCTCCTCAGTCGCAACTACGCGGAGACCGCAACAGCTGACGTAGCCATCTTGAGAGACAGCGCAGCCATCACACAACGAAACGGATTACTTAGCGGCTGATGCGAGGGTGCTAATATCGCTTGGATCTCCTCGTTTTATATTTTCCTATCTGGCAAGCAGACATAAACAGGGGGTAAAAAAAAGTGTCAAACAGAGAAACAGCTCCTCAATATACTGCAACACCTATACAGTGACATAGCGGCTGGGGGCGAACAGCGCTAGATGACTCGTGGCTGAGGTAGGGATACTCCTGATCATATCAGTCCACTACAGGCCCCTTTCTGTGCACCGCCATAGGCGGATTGGATAATACTCTCCTATTACACAGAGAAACTCTAAGCCTGCTGAAGCGCTTACGAAAAACAACCCATCTTTTTTTTTTAAAAGGCTATCCCGCTTTGATTAAACTGAGGCATTTGTGGTGCACGACTTAATAACAGTGTGCGGAAGGTCCTGGGGCATTAAGGACTGCCATATTCGGCGCGAATGACAGGTGTGCTACATACAATTCTACTGCAAGATACTTGATCTAATGAGATCACGGCACGAGGCAGGATTATACCGTGTCCTTACCGATCTGCTGGCAATTTCTGAATTTTAATGCTGTGTTCCCTATAGATAATTTGCCTATAATTTGCCAACTGAGCAACGAAACCCCTAACCATTTGCTGTGACAATCTAATGTAAGTAAGCAGGCGTCACACTTCTTTGTTGCAATTGGCAACAGAGATGGTATTAATGCCGTTCCGAGTCAGGAAATGTTTTCTGCCTATTACACCCAGGGTGGGGGGGAAAGGACACACCTCTGAATTGAACAAGGTGCAGTTACAACACATTGGGCCAATCATGGGAAAAAGAGATGGCAAACCGTCCAAGCTGCCCTTCGAAGCCAGAAAGGCCAACACACGCTCAAGCGCTGATGAACAAGACCCCGCAAGCATGGAACGCTCACAAGACCTACCGCCTCCCAAGAGGATGATGAAAAAAGTCTTCTACTTGCTGTGCAGCATAGCCTCACTGCCATAGAGAGCAAAATGGACTCAATGCCAACACAAATAGACTCCATTGTTCATAAGCTAGAAAAACATGAGCGGATCAAAGAGAATGAGCAGAGCATATCCGACAATCAAGATACCATGATAAAAATGCAAAAACAAGTTCCCCAGATGGATAAGATTCTAAAAATAATTGCAGCAAAAAATGAGGACTTGGAAGCGCGCAGTAGGTGCAATAATATACACATAATTGGAATTCCAGAAACACAATCATGGAGGACTACATTGAACGCTTGCTGCGCGACACATTCGGTGCTGAAGTCATTTTGCTGCAAATGACAATAGAGAGAGCATATCGCTCAATGAGCCCTAGACCTCCCCCATGGAAGCAATCCTCGACCGATCATTGTGCGGTTGCTCAATTTTCATGACTGTGATGTCGCTCTGAAATTGGCCCGGGAAAAAAGACATCTAAACTACGAGAGCAACGAATTTACCATATACCCCGATTTCACAGCTGCAGTGCAGGAGGCGAGACGCAAATTCATTCCATTCAAGCTAAAACTGCACCAGGCACAAATTGACTATGCCTTAATGTATCCTGCAAGCCTGAGAGTCGCACATCAACGCTAGCAACTTTTCTTTCCCAATGTGCAACAGGTGGAGCATTTCCTCAAGCGTATTAAACGACAGATTTCTTCTTGTACAACACAGTACAACCCATCCAGCTCTCAGTCTCAGACATCAGATTAACAAGCAAAACCGAAGACTCCATCTTCGAAGCGTTCATGAGGCCTCAGGGGAAAATGATGGTTTACCCTTGCTACCCCATTGCAGTAAAAGGAATGACACACTGCCTTAAGCTACTTCCCCGATCAAGTATTTCAGAAATACAGTCAGACAAGAGGACACTGTCACGGCGGTATACACAGATAAGGAGACTAGGAGGAGAGTAAAGGGAGGGAAAAATGTCACTGAAGAATCAATGGGACAGTAACACGAACTATGCCGGGCAAACCCCCTCCAACCCCCCTCCGATTTATGATCTGCTGTTTCACCGCTAGGCGGGGAAGAGAATCTCGTGGGCCCCCTGGTGTACCCCCCAAGGACATTCCCCCACTTGTTTTGGGTTTGTTGATAGTTTTGCAATGGCTGTGATGGTTGGGAGGGGGGTGGGCAAACGATTACCAGCATGATTGGGTTGCTGTTGTGGCGGGGATGGGGAACATTGTTTCATATCCAACAGAGCATTGTGAAAAAATGGGTAAAATTGTTTATGCATGTACAGAAGAAGATAGGCAGTGATAGGTCTAGAAAATCCTATAACGACCATGTGATGTTTAACATATGTCTCAAGACACCGCACCGCTGACAATGCAATTGCTGACATGGAATGTTCGTGGGTTGGGGGACCCACGTAAGCGTAGACAGATATCATACCTTGATAGGCATCATATTAACATCCTTCAGGAAACGCACTTTGACCCAAGACATGTGGTTCTGAAAAATCTGGATTCATATTCTAGTACTGGACTCGAGAATAAAAACTTCGTCGAAATAGGACGAATTTGGTATCAAAAGACCGAGAATGACGAGTACATCAAGTACATGTATTTTCGGCATATTCGAGTGACGATTTCACCTCGAAATCGTCATTTACCTTCTGAACCCTTAGCTGCATGTTGCCCTTTACATAGGCCTTAATCCAGTTGAATTTGATTCCACAAGGACACATACTCCTTAATCGACTTCTCCCTGACCCCAGTACAAGTTAGAACCATTGCCCCAGGCCGAACTCGTTAGGTCAGTTCCCTCCCAATGGGCGAGCAAGATAGCATCTAAGCTCAACCAGCCATAAAACCATTTCAGCGCGCACACCTGCCATATCTCGCTCACATCTTTCTCCACTCCTTTCCTTCACTTGCTTTATGATGGGGAGGTGACCATTTTTATCAGGGGTCCAGCGATATCTGATGAAATGTTGGGCCTTGCCGGATGATTTGTTATGGGCAGCACGGCGTGAAATATGTACATGTCATCATGATTCTGCTTTTCTTTTGTAATCAGTAACCATAAATGAAATACCACGAATCCAAGGAATGTTTTGCCCAAGGCTGAATATTATGTATAAGAAGAGAAGCCTAACTTCGTGAAAGTGTGCAGTCTCCTGAATATACTCGTATGGTACTTCTAGGACCCTGTTACCTTGGTTGCAGCCAATAAACTAATCCTTTGACTTCACCTGGAAGACTCTGAAGTTTCTGTCGGTCTGACTCAGGAGAACCCGAGGTCTCTGGGTGTTGATCCCCTGGCACCGCTGGGTTACCGGTTCTGTGCCGGTTCTTAAAAACCCAGTACCTCAGACATTCTCCACACGTTTGCCAGCAAATGGGCTGCGCATAGTGTGTCCTCCTATTCCTCGTACTCCGTAGGTAAGGCGATTATCATCAAGAAGAACTTTCCATTCATCCCAGGTGGAGTGCATTCTGACTCAGAAGGGAGATACTGCATGATGTGGGGTAGGCTGTGTACTCATTCTATCACATTGGTGTGCTGCTATGGTCCGAACGTGGATGAGCTGGAATTCTACACTACACTGTGGGGAAAAATTCTCGGACTAGGTTCCACACACGTAATATGGGGAGGAGATCTCAACACAACACTAAATCCAATTAATGATAGATCTAACCCTCTCCCACATCATTACACTAAGACCCATAGTATATTGGTCGATAGGGTCTCTGATAATAGCCTTCTAGATGCATGGCGGCACATTCATCCAGCAAAAAGCGAAGGTACACACTACAAATCATTGCACTCAACATGGGCTAGACTAGTGTATTGGGTAGTAACCAGGGGCGTCGCACTGTGGATGGTTAATGTTGAATATCTAGCCAGGACATACTCCGCTCATGCTCCAGTTCGCTTAACAATATCTCCTCCGGCACTGAATGCACCTCCCAAGAGCTGGAAACTCACTCCAGAAGCACTGTTAGACACGGCTTTTCAATCTGAACTGGGCCAAGAAATCAGACTTTTTCCAGAAAAACGTAGTTTCAGTCACACAAATGGGCCAGCGTGGGAGGCCTTTAAGGTCACGATGTGGGGCTCCTGTATAGCTAAGAGCTTCGGAGTCTTACGTGACATACAATGGAATTTGCAGAAGCTCGAAGGGGAGCTAAAGAAACTTGAAGGTGAGATGGGGAATGCCGCAAACGGTGCCCTCCAAGCAGAATTCATGGATAAACTCTCTGAATATAAAAGCCTTGCTGAGAGAGAAGTCTGCTTTCGAGGGAAATATTTCATGGCGCACAGGTATGGGGAAGGAGAGCGGCCAGGCAAGGCCTTGGTTGAAGAAATTTGTCAACCACGCGTCTCTAATTACGTGATGGAGATTACTGATGACGATGGGGCGAGACATTGAGACAGTAAAGATATACTAGCCACTTTTACTGCATACTATGCTAACTTGTATAGATCTCTCAGGCAACAACCGCATGACTTATCTAACTATCTGGGTGAAGTTGCTATCGGTAGGGTGGAGTTCTTAGCCCTGGGAGGGCCTAGTGTGGCGTAGTGACATAGTGGTCACCATCGCCCAGCTGTCTGCTTCTCCCTGACAACCTGGAATGTGTCTAGGTCACGGAGAGAATGCCAGCGCATGAGTGGTGCGGCTACAGTTACTTGAGGCAGTTGGTGCTGACCGGGCTTGGATGGGGTGTAAATAAAGACGTACACTTACCTTCTTTCTTATGATCTTCATTGTACGTTCAACACCCCATTTTGGTGATGCAGGATGGGATGCTGTAGAGAGATTACACCCCAACAAGATGGAAGTGGCAGCAGGTAAATGTCCGACCATCCAGTCAGGAAGCGGTAACGTTTGTTGTCCGTCTGTGGCTGGTCCGGTGCGCTGTCGGAGGCGTGAAGAGAAACCAATCTGACTTCTTGGGTATTGTGAGTCGGCCTCTGCTTTCAGCTGTTGTGCAGTAAGCTGCCCAGGAATTACATTTCCAGTTCATAGACAGTTTCAGGCTGCAACTTGTAATCTGCACCGACCTCGGTGTGTGGTGATCGTTTAATAGGGAGTGACAAGCTGGCCTTCGCTCAGCAACTATTGTTTTAGTAGCTGCTCTGAGTTCGCATTCCCGTACAGTATGGGGCCATAAACCTTTTCAGCACGAGCCAGTGTGCGTGCTTGGCCTTCCGGATGTTGGAGTCGCTGGAGGAAATGAAAGTTCTGGGAGGAAGTTCCTATTCCCAGCGTCGCAAGCTGCCAACGAGTGCAGGGAACGTCTCTTTCCCCCTAGTGTTGGTAGAAGGTAAAGATAGAGCAGAGGAACGTCTCTTCGCCCTCTGGTCGGTAGTTTTATTTTGCCGGTTTTAGTCGTTGGTGTCTGTGCAGATAACTTTCCATTCCTCATGTGTGGAGCCTTTGCAACACATGCGCAGTATTTGTCTGAGTAAATCCAGGAGGGCAAGCTACGTGCTAGTTTTCCCTACAACATGCATATTGACTAGCTCATTTAATCTACTATTCTATTTTTTCATGTCTACTGTGGCCATGTTGGGAGTTGGTTACAGGTGACTGGACATTACTCATCTGCGGAAATTGAGGAATTGTAAGATCTTCAAACTAATTATTTTGGGTTGTGTTTTTTCATGTTGTTGAGGTGAAGGTTTCTACATAACAAATGACACAAATTAGTGCACTTAGTATTTTGACCGTCTAAAAAAGACAAATAACAAAAACAAAGAAAGAAAACATTTTTAAGTTTGTGTGAACTCTTCATGTATTGCATACAGTGGTGGCTGGTGATATTTGAAAGTGGTGAGGTGTAAAACTATTGTCGTGCTGCAATACAGCGAGTGAGCGTAGCGACCGAGCCCAAACAAATTACGGGAGGGGGGTTTCGTGGTGGTTTTCCCACCGAGAAAAGTTTGAAAAAAGAGTTGGCAAATGGTGCATTTTCAAGCAAACATGAGGAAGCAGGAAGGTTAATAAAGCAGTACGACTGAATTATTCATCATTTAAGAAATTGCCAATCTTTATGAGCTATAGAGGACAATCTTTGCATATGCTGATGTGGGGAGGGGCATATTGCGTCTGTGCGTGACTGCTGTATGTCTGGTTTGTGTGACAGAGTCACTCGGAGGATTGCTTGCTAAGTGGCTAAACGGCCACCCTGCTAGCTACTTTTTGGAATGTTTGGCAGCTTATCTTGTTTTGAAAGTTAGCGCGGTTTTGTGGCAAAGAAAGGCGGACACAGATGCATTGCCACCACCAACCACAACGGAACACAAAGCTATTGAGTAATTAATTGCCACTCCTTACAGACCCCCCCACCCCACCAATCCAGCACCCTCCATCCTGCCCACACCAAGGATTTGGTAAAGGCCAACCGGCAGTGGGAGATATTTTTGATTTTTGGGCAACATGAAAAAACAATAGGTGCTCCCATACATCCTGCATTTTCACACATCTCCTGTAATTTCACATATCCAGCTAAGAGATATTTTATTATTAAGAGTGTCCAGGCACATACTCAGTGGCATTCACAGAAAGATTCACAGGCTGAACAAGTCACAGAATCAGAGCCAGCGGGGTTTATCTCTCACAAATTAGACATACAACAAGGTCAAATCCACCAGTACGATGTCTGTTGTAGTAAACATGCGACTTAGGGTGCGAAAAAGGGAGTTTCAGGGGAGTTACACTGCAAAAGTTAGTGAACACTGCAAACTCGTTCATTTCATTTCAGCCTTATTTCGGTTTATGAGCCAACCATAAATACATAGCATCACAAAATACAACTAAAACTCTTCAGAAAGATCCTCATGTGGCACAGTCCAAATACATTAAGACCCAAAATTCCAACAGCGCATATGGGTTAAAAACACGATATCCGTAAATGCATCAGTTTCGAGTATTCACAACATTCTGCAAGTCGTTCTCTTCATCAGTTTCTACTGCAAACAGCCAGAGGAACAGCCTTTCCATGGAAAGGAAAAGAAAGGGGTGCACCACATATGTAAAGGGCGATGTGGTGAAAGGGCATTTTGGCATCGGGAAAATGTTTGATTATGGGAGAAAGCAAATTTCCTCCACGCATTCACCACCTGCAAAAAGGAGAACGTAGGGATATATATGAGTTTGGTAAGATTCTCTAAATCCCTAAAATTTAACAACTCTATAAACACTACAGACACAAATCTACAAAGCATAGATTCAGGCCTTTTGAGGAATTTTTATCCCACTTTACCAAGTCTCCATTCCCATGGCCAAGTACTGCAGAAGGACCGAAAGTCTACAATCTATGCCCATCAATAGTCTGCCCTGCAGGGGTAGATTTGAGAAACATTTTCAGCAATTTTCTAAATACCGTAAAGTGTTAAATTATGCTACAAAGCTTTTGTATTGCACTTTGGTCACCAGTTAGTTTTGGCATCAATCCCCAATGATTGCTTTATTCTGAAATCACATGGCTGTCGCTACTGAGTACTAGTGGTATTTCTGTCACCACATTTTTTCCAAGCCCTACATCTTCAGGTCACACCGGGAGGACTTTGTTCCTACAAAAAGCCCGGAATTGCAGGCTCCCATGTGGAAATGGATGCAGCAGCCCCGTTCCGAAGGGATTGCTTAACAGTACCCCTATTACTAAGGCCACAAGTATTGTCAAGCACCATAATTCAACAAGAGTTAGTCCACTCCTGACTACCGCAAAAACAACAATTGATGGACGGAATGTTGCACAATGGCAAAGCATTCACCCCCAGTCACAGATCTGGGTTTAATTCATCATTATTTTGCTCACCACACCACACCATTTCAGACATGGCCATATGCAAATCAGTGTTGACCCTGTGCCTCATGGGAACAGTCCAGCCCGAACTCCCAAGCCATGTCTTCCCTGGGCCGGAATCAAGCATCCTAGGACCGGTTTCTGGCTATCAGCCGTCATCAGCCAGGATAGATTGATTCCAGTGGCATGGAGAGCACGGGACTCACATCTGAGCATACCCGTCCCACTCAGGGTGGCAAATGCCGGGACTACGTCAATGTTTACTTCCGCTGGCTATCTGCACTGGACAACTGACTACTGTGTGCATGACCACGCTGAGCAAATCCTTTTTATTTTCCCAGGTGGTTAAATTACTTTTCCCACTTCCCCCCACCTTAAACTGTACCGTAATTGAATTTATATAGCACTTACTGCCCCTAACGAGGCATTGAAGAACTTAATGGCGCTAGTTTGGAACACAAGATCAGTGGTTAATCCACTAATTATTGGTTATATGCGATTATCGGGACTAGCCTCGTGCTCTCAACGTCATCTGTGTTTTCATTCCCATTCCACCTTTTCACACGCGCACACGTGCGTGCGTCTTCACCGTGGGAACCGAACGTGTGTGAAAGTAGGGCAGGTACCAACCCGCTCCAAACAGGAGCAGCGTGCGTATGCCTCAAGGCTGTTTGAGTCCAGACACGCGTGGGCACTTCAGTTGTGTTGTGTCACTCTTGTTCACAGCAAGTCTCGACAGGTTTATAAAGGGTTTCAAGTTTTGTGTCGCATACAAAAACTTTCATGTGACAGGGTTCAGTCCTGCGCACTCTGCTATGAGAATTCAGGTTTTTCTACTCTTAAAAGAGGAGTGGTGGTGCCTGGCGGAGAGTGCACGGATGACAGTTCACAAACACCCATTAACTCCTGGTCCTAGACACTCCTGTCCTCATACGTTTCAGTGTAATGCCCATTCGGGTGGGTATTGCCGCACCCACGCTTCCCCAGGACACTCTCCATTTGGTAATACCTGCTGGAATCTGTCCCTGGAAATTGAGACTTATCTGTAGAAATTTGTACAGTAATAGCAATTTCAATTTATTTCTCATTCCAAAGGGGAACAGTTGTAATATCATTAAGTATCTTCACATGCTGGGATTAGAGATATCGGCGTATCAGCAATCCTAGGCAGTTCCGGCCGGCATGACGGGCGGGGTCGCAAGGGTTCGGGTGGGGGGGGGGAACGGAACGGTAATTATTTACAATGAACAAAAATTTACCTTCCCCCGGGTCACGTGACCCTGCCTCAGCTTCTGCTGCTCCTGGCTGGGTCCCGCGCCAGTTAGCAGGCTTACTCCCTCCCCTCCTCAAGCCAATCACAACGCTGCAATGTTATGTTATGTTATGTTACCACAACTTGTATAGCGCAATAGCTGCCCCAGCAAAGGGGCGTCCCGGCGCTGACAGCAGAGCAACTGACATATGCGGGTGGAACTGAAAGTAGAACTATGGTGCAGGGAAAAGGTGAGTTTTAATGGCCCTGCTGAATTCTAATCAATCAATCAGAACGTAAAGCGCACTACTTACCCGTGAGGGTCTCAAGGTGGGGGGAGGGGAATGCTGCTGCTGCTCTAATTGCCAGGTCTTAAGGAGTCTTTTGAAGGTTAGTAGGTCCTAGGTCTGCCGTAGGGGGATGGGGAGGGTGTTCCAGGTCTTTGCGGCGAGGTGGGAGAATGATCTGCCGCTGGAGGTCACTCTTCGGATGCGGGGGACTGTGGCGAGGGCGGCGGAGCAAAGCTGGCGGTTGGGGTTGTGGAACCTGAGTCGTCTGTTGAGGTATGCTGGTCCGGTGTTGTGGAGTGCCTTGTGTGCGTGGGTGAGGAGCTTGAAGGTGATCCTCTTGTTGACGGGGAGCCAGTGCGGGTCTCTCTGGTGGGGTGTGATGTGGCTGCGGCAGGGGATGTCAAGGATCAGGTGTGCAGAGGCGTTCTGAATGCATTGAAGGCGTTTCAGGAGTTTGGCCGAGGCTCCTGCGTAGAGGGCAGTTCCGTAGTTCAACCAGCTGCTGACGAGGGTCTGGGTGACCGTTCTTCTTGTTTCGATGGGGATCCACCTGTAGATCTTGCGGAGCATGCGGAGGGTGTTGAAGCAGGAGGATGAGACGGCATTGACCTGCTTTTTCATGGAGAGGGTAGAGTCGAGGATGAACCCTTGGTTGCGTGCTTGGTCGGTGGGTGATAGAGCTGTTCCCAGTGTGGTCGGCCACCGGAGTCGTCCCAGGCTGGGGAGGTTGATCCGAGGTTGAGGACTTCCATCTTGTCCGAGTTTAGCTTTAGTCAGCTGTTCCTCATCCACTCGGCGACGGCTTTCATTCCTTCGTGGAGGGTGGTTTTGGCGGTGTGGGAGTCCTTGGTGAGGGAGAGGATCAGCTGGGTGTCGCCGGCGTAGGAGATGATGTTGAGGTAATGCAGTGCCCCTTCTAGGTAGTTGTTAAGGCCCCGAATATGAACTTGGAGTGCATTCCAGAGGGGGGCCGCTGTGCTACGAAATGAGCGGCCTCCAGCGTGGACTCTCTCTGTTCGGGGGACCACTACCAGCTGTTTACCCTGTGAGCGGAGATGGAGTGAGGGAACATATGGCAAGAGGAGGTTGGCCAAGATGTTAGGGGTGGTCAATTTCAAGGCTTTGAAGGCGACGCATAAAGCTTTGAATTAAATTTGCTTGGCCACAGGCAACCAGTGAAGATGCCGAATGGCGCCAAATACCGGGCAGGACCTGCGCAGACCTAGAAGAGTTCTTGCTGCCGTGTTCTGTGCCCTTTGTAGCCTCAGAATTTCAGCTTTATTGGACCCTAGGTACAGAGAGCAGGCATAGTCCAGTCTTGACATTACAGACACCTGAATGATGACCTGTCTTGTGGATGCATCAAAGAAACCCAGTGGGGTCAAAGCCCCCGAAGCAGGTCCCTGCCACTTTTTTGGTTTGGACTCGAGAGTTGAGGGATGAGTCTAGCCACACACCCAGATTTTTCACAGCCTGTTTGGGGGAGGGGGCACTACCAAGGCTTACGGGCCACCAGCTTTCACTCCATGCAGCATTGCGATCGGTCCGGGCGCATCAAGGGACGCCATTTTCTCTATGCAGCTTACATAGAGAAAAAGGGAGAGTGTGCATGACTGGTTTGGTCAGCCCCAGAGGGCCGACCAAACAGTCAGGGCTCACAACAGTGGGTAAGCCACTCCCCCCCTGCCCTCGAGCAGGACCGCCTGCCCCCGACTAGGTACTTCTGCTTTCTCGAAATGCGAGAAGCAGAAGCATAAAATGGTAGTTTCTGCTTCTCGCGCTGCCAGAAAGCAGTGGAACGCTGCCCCTCCGCCCCAATGGAGAACACACCACTTTACATACATCAATTATAACAAGTAAAGGGTTGTGGTGTACATTAAACTTAATGCAAGAAACATGCAGAATGTGACTTTTTTCTTGCCCACACCTGGTGAACTTGTCATCAAATGGTCCAAATGGAAGAAAGTTTTCTTGAATTATTCGAGGGTGTGTGGGACTAATCTGAGTGCTGAAAGGAAACCTGCTTTACTTCTTCATTGTTTAGGTGTGGAAGGACAAGAAGTACTAGGTGATTTGCCTGAACTTCCTCATGCTGAAGCACGTATTTTGAATGAATTTGAGATAGCAATAGCTAAACTCTATGGTCATTATTTACCTCGCATCAGTACAATCTTAGAGAAGTACCATTTTTGCATGCAAGTTCAAGGTCAAGATGAGTCTCTGGAGGAGTATGTTACAAGTTTTAGGAAGTTAGCCTCTATTTGTAAGATTGGCCGTTCCACCAAAGAAAGAATTCGAGATCAATTTGTGTTGGGATGTAATAATGACATAGTTTGTGAGGAACTTTGGATGAAAGATGAACCACCTCAGGGCTCGCAAATTCCGCTCGCATATGAAGAGCTACATTTAACGATGTCGAGCTGCTTTTAGGTCCTACATGCCCTTTCTGGTGAGTAGGAAGACAAACTAACTTTTGTCCTCTGACTGTGAAAATGGAACAAATGTGACAAGATAACAAGATTTAAAGGCATTTTTATTGCTCACAAAGGTAATGAGCAATAAAGATGCCTTTAAATCTTGTTATCTTGTCACATTTGCTCCACTTTCAGAGACGGAGGTCAATTAGGTTTGAGTTAGGTTGAGGAGCATTTTCAAGGTACTAGTCCTGCAGGACTAGTACAATTTTGGGGATTTTTCAAGCCCTGCACCTTTGGAAGAGGTGTTGATAGTTTCAAAATGAGTGGAGCACATGTTGAAGTGTGTTAGTAAACTTAGAGTAGATAAAAGTTTTAAGACAATGGACAAAGAAGGTGTTACAGAAGTGAGTGAAGTAAAAGTTCAGAAATCTGTTAAAAAATTGAACCAGAAGTTAAAATACCGAAGAAGACTGAAGTTAATTTCAAAGGTGCGTGTTTCAGGTGTGGATATGATGGGCAAAGGCAAATGACAAAACCTGTCCAGCTTTGTCACACGTATGCAACTCGTGTGGTATTAGGGGACATTTCAGCAGGTGTTGTAAAAATAGGAATAGGAAGGTACGAAGGAACAAGAATTTGGAGACTTGTCAAGAAATAGCTCTACAAGTTGGAGAGGCCAACAGCTTGTTTCTGACAGAAGTAGTAAATGTTAATGGGCACAAAATGTCATTGAAATTTGATTTGTGCTCTCGTATTACTATCATTTCTAATGAGTCTTTTGAGAAACCATTTGGTGAGGAGAAGAAGCATGAGGCTATGGACATAAAGCCAGGTGGTTATGGGGGGTCTAAAATTGAGATGCTAGGTTACTTTGAAGCAATGTTAAGCATTAGTGGAATGTCCATGTCAGGCAAGATGCATGTGTCCTGTCATAGTGATGATTTATTGGGATGGGTTCATCAGAAGGAATTAGGGGGGAGCATCCAATAAAATTCCTCAAGTAAGGGAGCGTACAGTCAACAGTGAAACTAACAGATTTGTCAAGGAGTTTAGTAGTCTGTTTCAGAATAACTTGGGAAGGCCACTTAGATACAAACACAAAATCAAATTAAGGGAGGGTGCCAGACCCTTTGTTGCCAAAGTCAGGAGAATTCCGTTACAGATGCAATCTGCAGTAGCTGACGAACTACAACGATTATGCAAGTGTGGGGTCATTGAGTCAGTGGAAGCAACCAAATGGTTGGCCCCTCTTGTTGTAGCACGCAAAGGGAATGCAAACATATGCATTTGTATGGACCTTAGAGCGTTGAACAAGGAAATGATTGTGGACATCTCCTTCCAAACATTGAAGAAATTATCATAACGTTTTTGGGGGCTAAAATATGCAGTACTCTTGATTTAGTCTCGGCCTACCATCAGATAGAACTTGATGAGAATTCTCAGGATCTTACTACACTGTTTGGTATCTATCGTTTCAAGAGGATGCTGTTTGGTCTCATCTCGGTAGCAGCTGTTTTTCAAAGAACAATGGCTAAGATCGTGAAGGGTGTGTCTGGTGTAACCAGGATGACATTCTGATTTTGAAACCAACAATTTAAAGTATGATCAACATATAAGAGATGTGCTCTGCAGATTACAGGATTCTGGGCTCACACTTAAAGCTGAAAAGTGAAAGTTTGGTGTCGGTGAAGTAAGCTACCTTGGTTATCTGATCTCCGGTGCAGGAGTTAAGCCAAGGAAAGAACTGGTAGACACCATCAAATCTATAACAGAACCTAAAACTAAGGAAGAGTTATCTTCTTTTCTTTGCATGGTAGAATGCTACAACAGGTTCATCAAAGACTTTGCCTGCAAAACATACAGCATGAGGAAACTATTAATAAGGAAAACAGATTTTGTATGGGTTAGTTCATGCAAAGAGCAATTTGGTAATGTTAAACAGGAACTGAACAATGCACCTTCACTACAGGCATATGATCCAATGAACTACACCAAAGTGGTGTGTGATGCAAGTGCGAAGGGTTTAGGAGTTCTGCTAATACAAAACAGAGGTGGGAAAGAAGAGTTAGTTGCTTGTGTGTCACACTGCCTCAGGGATGCGAATACAACTATTCCGTCATTGAAAGGGAATCTCTTGCCATACATTGAACTATTAACTGATTTAGGCAATTTTTGTGTGGAATCAAATTCACTGTTCAGATGTATCATAAGCCATTAGTAGAAGTTTTATTTAAAAAAAAGGTCCAGATGCTTTTTCTTCACGTACAAGGAGATGGGTGGTGAACTTACAAGAATATTGCTTCAATGTACAATATGTTCCTGGAGTGAGCAATTTCTCAGTGGTTTGTCTATCCAGACTAGTGAATGTTGATGAGATGGATGCAAGTATTAAAGAGGAACAGGATGAAGTAGTGTGTGAAGTCATGGAAGGCATCATCAGGGAGTGTGAATGGTTGTGTGAACTTAAACACAATGGTGAACTGAACTGTGTGATGCAAGTTGTAACAAATCTGGATTAGGTGAATACAAGGATCATTGGAGCAAGACTCAACACAAATTATCAATAGATAAAGGATTCCTTATGAGAGGTATGAGACTCCTATCACCTAAGAAGTTTTGCTTAACCGGAGTCGGAGCTGGGTTGAATGCCCAACCGGTCATTAGACTCAGATATCGGTTTTTAATCTTTATGCTATATTTGCACTGAGGAGACTTTTTTAATACTTGTTTTTAAACTATGTTGGTGTATTGACTATATTGCCGAATTGCCTATTCTTGCACTATACATATTTCACTTAAGGGGCGGCAATTTTGGGAGCTTGCAGGGTAGCGGTCCAGTCTTTCACGCTGCCTATTTAAGAGGCACGCTGACGTGGACGCGCTGTTTGCTTAACCAGAGTCGGAGCTGCGTTGAATGCCCGACCGGTCATTAGACTCAGATAACGCTTTTATAATCTTTATGATATATTTGCACTGAGGAGACTTTTTTAATACTTGTTTTTAAACTATGTTGGTGTATTGACGATATTTCCAAATGGCCTATTCTTGCACTATACATATTTCACTTAAGGGGATGCCACTTTGGGAGCTTGCAGGGTAGCGGTCCAGTCTTTTACGCTGCCTATTTAAGAGGCATGCTGACACGGACGCGCACAGCGTTTGCGCCAGAGGCGCGTTTAAGGCAAGCCCGTCTACGCCCGTCCGCGCTCGGACCGGGCTTAGGGCCAGTCCCCCTGCCCGTGACACTCTAGACATTAGGAAATATTCTAAACAGGAGCTCTTAGGGCTTAGGCCGCAAGCAGGCATAGTCAATTGCCCTAGGCTTACCTGTGAGGCGGGATTTAAAGGCTCCTCGGGGGTTTGCGACATATGTGGTTTGCAACTGCCCACTTTCCTTGACCAACCTGCACACGGTCCGCAACTCAATCTCTATGCAGGCCTAGGTAAGGATGCTAGACCCATCGTTAAATGCGTGCTGTTTAATACTAGTTCTTTAGTTCAACATAGTGCAGAATGTGCACTTTTTTTAGAAGAACATAACATCAAATTAGCTTTTATTACGGAGTCCTGGACAGATATAGCTTCTGGACCTGACCTAGTTAAGGCCACTCCCCCAAATTTCTCCTGCTTTTTAATGGATAAACTGGTGAGGAAAGGGGGGGGGTCTAGTGGTTATATATCACAATTTATTAAAGCAAGCATTTCGTCCAGCAAATCTTTTTTTGTGAAGCTCTTTCTATAAACCTTAACCTTGAGCATCACAGCATTTTTAAAGTGGTACTTCTCTATCATCCTAAAGGGCCGGGAGTCGGGTTTCTGGAAACGATAGGCACTTGAGGAAGGTCTGTGCCTAGATACTCTCACAGTGCTCGGGGACTTTAATATCTACCTCGAGGACCCTGAGGATCCGGATACTATCAGCCTGAATAAAATAATGGAAGCTGGTGATCTTAAGCAGCTGGTTGTCGGCCTACGCATCTCAAGGGACATACTCTAGATGGGATATATTCTAACAACTCTGATGTATCCTGTTTAGAGGTTCTCCCTTTGGCTTGGTCCAACCATAGTGCCATTATTTTCGGGCTGAATGAGCCACTAGAGGTGAAACTAAAGATGGCCCCACTTCAGCTGGTGGAAAAAAGAGCCTGGAAAGATTTGGATAAGTTTCAACTTGAGGCGGAACTTAAGAACACGCCATTTTCTGTACTTTGCGACATTGATAAAGCCACCAACGCTTATACAGAGTGGCTTGAGACAGCTTGTAAAAAACTAGTGCCAATATAGAGTTGGACTCCTAAGAGATCCATCCCTTTGGCCCCTTGGTATTCTGACCAGCTTAAACTTCAGAAATTGGCCTGTAAAAACCGAGAACGGGCCTTGAGGTGAGGGTATGGTAGTGAGGATAGAGTGTTATATAAACACAGCCTCAAACAGTATAAAGATCTACTGCTGGAAACTAAAGAGAATTTTTTTTCGAACAAAATCCTCCTAGCAAAATCCAATTCAAAGAACTATTTAAAACTGTAAAAAGGCTACACACCACAAAAAAAGCCAGTAGTCCCGAACTATGTGATAAACTGGCCACCTTTTTTCAACAAAAGGTGGAGACCATACTTTCCATATTCACTCCTGAGTTGAAAGACCCTGATCCCCACTCGGTGTGTTCCACCCAGGTTGTTTGAAAAGGTGGATCAGTTCTTGATCAATTTTCCCCTTTAGGGAATGAAGAAACTGTAAAACCTATGTCCGCCATACGTTCAGGCTCTCCTACTGACCCTTGTCCGGTACTTAAATCCATTTCTGAAGTCATCTGTTCGGTACTAAATCCTTTGATCAATAAAATGTTTACTTCCGGGTGCTTCCCTAAAGCTTGGAAGCAGGCCTCAATCTTGCCCCTCCTTAAAAACCCCACTTTAGATCCCACTGATCCGGGCAACTATTGGCCAATTTCAAGACTCCTCTTGCCCGCAAAAATCAAGAGCTGAGCATAGTACGGAATCAGCCTTAATCAAATCCTATGAGGAGGTAAGGGAGGCGCTGGACTGTGGTGGGAAGGCTATACTAATTATGTTACATTAATCAGCAGTCTTCAACACGGTCCATCAAGGAAAGTTGCCTGGAAACTCCTTTATTCCTTCCTAAATCTCAAACAGTCGACTTGGACAACAGTAAGTCACAGCCTTTTAGCCTGCCTGTGGGGTGCCCCAGTGGTCGTCACTGAGACCTACGCTCTTTAATAGCTATGTGATATCCCTGGCAGCTTTGATAAGATCGTTTAGGTTTCAGTTGACTTCTTATGCCGACAGCACTCAAATTGTGCTATCCTTCAAAGACGGTCAGGTAAAGGAAACAGGAGCTCGTTTTCATGACTGCATGAGGGCTATTGCACGTTGGATGTCAGCAAATTGTCTAAAACTGAACTCCAACAAAACTGAGGTGGTTGTTTTTGGCAACAATCTTCATGTTTCGACCCCTGACTGGTGGCCTACTGACATGGGGAACCATCCTGTTCCCACCCCTAAAGTAAAAAATGTAGGAGTAACAGTTGACAATAGACTGATCTTTTGCGATCACATTAGCTCAGTTGTATCGTCCTGTTTCCTGATTTTACGAACTTTAAGGAAATTAAAACCCTATCTCTCGGATGTCAATTTCAGGACGGTAGTCACAGTTCTTGTAATAACACGCCTGGACTATTGCAACAGCATTTTCCTGAATGCCCCAAAACAACTTCTCAATAGGCTTCAGATAGTCCAAAATGCTGCTGCTAGACTCCTGTCCGGGACACCCACATTTGCTTCGGTCCTAGGAGAACTTGTTAAATTACATTGGCTTCGAGTGAAACAAAGGGTTTGTTTTAAGGCCCTCTGTATAGCCTTTAAGGCCCTTAATGGTATTGTCCCCGACCTTCTGAGGCAAAGGTTCAAATGGTACACCCCCACCAGAACCTTGCCATCCCTGGGAGCCAAATATGTTCAAATACCTACCTTTAAGTAGGCCTTCTGGAGAGGAAAAAGTTTTGTTACCTGCACATCCAAGGCCTGGAACAAACTGCTGTTTCACCCGAGGAATGCTGATAATCTTCTCTCCTTCAGAAGGGGTCTGAAGACCTGGTTGTTCTCTCATTAACCGCTCCTACCAACGTTTAGGCTGAACTTAGCACCAGGACACCCAAGGTTAATCGCGCTCTTCATATAAATTCAATTAACATAACATAACAAGGCAGAGAGTTTTACAGTTGGCTCACAAGGGTCACATGGGCATAGTGAAAACTAAGTGTAGGCTCAGGAGAGATTTTTAGTGGCCTGGTCTTGATCATGATGTAGAGCATATGTTGAGTGTATTAATTCTGACAAAGGATTGAAAACTACTAGAACTCCCATGGTGTGTAGAGATCTACCTAAATATCCAAGGGAGGAAGTAGCGATAGATATTCTGGGGTCGGTAAGAGGTGAACATGCTACACTCTATGTGCTAGTTTTGATGGACTTATACTCTAGATGGGTTGAAGTGTTGTGTGTACAGGACATATCTTCTGGGGCAATCATCACATTTTTGGAGAACATATTTAAACGGGAGAGCTTTCCATGTTTTCTCCTCGCAGATAATGGTGTGCAGTTTTCTTTGAAAGAGACTGAATTGTTTCCCAAGAATTGTGGGATAACACACAAGAAATCATCTTTGTACCATCCAGAAACTAATGGGGCACTTGAAAGAGTCATCACAACTTAAAAAGAGTCATCACAACTTTAAAAGAAGGCATTCAGTTAGCAAAGGCGAATGGAACTGACTGGAAATTAGAACTGCATAATATGTTATCTGGCTATCGTTTTGCACCACAATATAACACTGGTAAATCCCATTTTGAGTTCTTCAAAAGGAGATCTTATTCAACTAAGATGTGTCCTGGTTGGATGCATTGGAATAAGGGCTGTGTGGACAATTCAGTAGAAGAGTGGAGAGGGAGAGAAATTTCAGCTCAAATCAAGAGAAAAGAGTTATTTGATAAGGATATGAAAGTAAAAGAGGTTGAAGTTAAAGTTGGAGATTCTGTAAAAATAAGAGCCCCCAAGGGGTGTGCTGATTGGTCAAGGTTCCACAGGAGATTGGAAGTGATCAAATGTTTCAAAAATGCTGTTAAAACACACGATGGAAAGAATGCAGTTAAAACACACGATGGACGGGTGTGGAACAAAATAGTTATTCTGGAACAAATGCAAAACTCACATCTTACAGGGTGTGCGGTTCCTGTACGTGTCGGTGGTGATGTGCGAAGTTCAGGTATGCATGAGTTGCACAGCAGAGGGCTAGCTTCACAAAGGAGTGTCAGAGAAACTAGGAGACCAGCTTATCTCAAAGAGTTTGTGGTGTAAAAATTTAGGAGAAAGCAGATTAAGTGTATGTTATTATTGGTATTTCTTCATGCGTTTACTTTACATGTATTCCTTCCCCACTGTTATTTATTCATCTTCCTTACTCATATATAAATATTATGTTGGTCATTTTAATTTTTTTTCTGAAGTGTTTTGTGGGAGGGAGAAGTGTGACATAGTGTCTGCTTCGCCTAGTCAACCTGGAATGTGTCTAGGTCACGGGGAGAATGCTAGCGTGTGGGTGGTGCAGCTACACTTACTTGAGACAGTGGGTGCTGACCGGGCTTAGATGGGGTGTAAATAAAAACATACACTTACCTCCTTTCTTGCGATCTTCATTGCACGTTCAACATCACACCTGGGTCTAGGCTGCTAGGAAAGGTAAGATCCTGGACCTCCATTGGTATGTAATTGTACGTATTGCTAAGAGTAAGGTTTGATCGGCAAGCCATGAGACTGTATGATGCGGAGCAGGTTGAACTTATATAGGAGACACCATGTTTATAATATAGGTCCAAAACAGTCTGAGGAATGGGCATGACCAAAGAAGGTGAGGCTACTGCCTCAGAAAAGCATTTATTGATGGTGGCTGGGGAGAAATAGGCTCTGTGTAGCATGAAGTGTTGGTTTAGTTAGAATTTTGCATTACGTGATACTGAATGGGATATTTCCAAGGCTCCGGCTCCTTCCTTATTATGAAAGTCTCTACTTGCTTTGGTCTACCACTTGTTGCGTAATGAAAGTAACGTTGGGGAGGCAAACATTATAAGGGATCTATAAATCCGGTAGATCAGTCAATGCCTATGGCCTGAGGTTTAGAACACTTGGATAAAGTGGTGGATCTTGCGGTGGTAGTTGATGAACGGCCATTTATTACGGCTACTATGCTGAATAGTGATATAAAATAAGAACTGAACACAGTGCAAGCCATGGCTATCAGTAAGTTGTTCAAAAGAGAGAAAATGTCCATCTTTAAAGAGATCATCCACTGATGTGAAATAAAGTCATGCCAGGGGTAAAATTCTCCCACAAAAATGGATATGGTGGGGTTGGACAAACCCGGAAGGGGAATGGTCGGTGCGTATGACGTTTCCTTCTAGGGTGATTTAAAGCTCAAGAAAAACAATGGAGCGCCACATGTGGGAGCATGCTGGGGGACTCTACAAGAGGGCCTGAGCAGAAAGCATGCTCATGTCACAACTGAGAAGTAGTCTCTTCAAGGTAGAGGCCGGAAAGCCATCTACTCAGTGCTGGGCTGCTAAATAATACACCTCCAGGTGAGGAGGCTCCAACCCACCTGCATCTGCTGAGAAGCGGAGTTTGGCAAGTGCCATTCTTTGTTTCCCTGTGTGCCAGATAAACTCACCAAGAGGTTTGTCAAGATCTGAGAAAAATCTTGAGGGTAAAGCTAATGGCAAATATGAAAAATTATACAGTAAGTGGCAGAAAACTACCAGTTAAGAAAGAGCTATATGGCCAATCGGAGCCATGGAAAGGGATTTACCAAAAAATATTTGGTCAAATTACCATCCAAAAGGTCTTTATCTGACTGATAGATTCTGATAAAGAGGTAATGAAACGTTGTACTCCCCTATTGCAGAGGGTTACCAGCCAAGTGAAAGTGTACCTCTGGAGCATTTGATGTCCAGGGGATGGAACATGATTTTGGTCAGTTGACCAAAGGCCATATGCAGTCGCAAAGTCTGCCAGGATTTGTGCTATTTGGGGAACAGCTACCTCATATTCCTTAGGGTAAAACAGTAGATCATCTACATACAATAAAACTGTCAGTACATGGAGGCATCGCCAATTCTTCCATATCCAAGGCGTAAAGGAGAGGGGTGAGGGGATAGCCCTGACGAGTTTTGTTATCCACCCCAAAGGAATGAGAGATGGACTTCCTGTCACGGTCCTTTGCTATTGGATTGATGTAAAGCAGCTGTATGAAACGATAACGGGTGAACCAAATCTAAAACAACTGAGACCCTTGAAGAGGTAGTCCCACCGGACAGTATCAAAGGCCTTCTTGAGGTCTTGAATCACGGCCATCGAACTCTGCCACTTCGGATGTGCCACCTTCAGGATACAATATAGGTGATGGAGATTTAAGGAGTTACTTTAATTGGGGATGCATAGGCTGGAGACAAATGGAAGGATCCAAGAGGACAGAACTTAATTCTGTATCTTATAGGGGCGGCCAGCTGTTAAGAGTGGGACCAAAAGAGGCTACCTCTGAAACATCAGAGGACACCCCCCCTTTGCAAGGGGACTCTGTAAAGAATTCCGCCAGCTTGGGAGCAATGTGCTTGAGAATAGGTATGGTAGAAGTCAATTGGGAGGCTGTCAGTTTCCGACATATCACCTGCAGGAGGTTATGAATTGCTACCTTAATTATCTGAAGAGTTATTAAAGGATGGAGCTCCTCTCGTTCACGAGGGAAAATCAGGGGAGCAGGCGCTCAGCAACAAATGTTGCTATGAGTGTGGAGAGATCTTCTGCAGTCTCAGAATTTAAACGCTTGAAATAATCTCAGAAGTCGAGCAAGATCTCTTGCTGTGTATGGACCAAGATGCCCAACAGGAGCAGTGATGGAAGTTTGAATATTATGGCGGGTAGTGAACCAGTCTAAAAGCCTGCCAGATTTCCCCCCTTCGTGTACACTCGGGTAGGATATCAAGATAGTTTTTACCACTGAGGGTTCTCTGTGGCATGATGAATGCCAGGTTTACGTCACACTGATGCTCAAGTGCTTTGATTGTCCTCTCTGCTAAATTATTTTTGAGTTGCTTACGGGTGGCAGAGGCCTTGTCAATTGGTATGACAACAGACATCAATTTTAAAAGCACCCCACTTGATAGAGTGGGATGCAGTAGAGCTTCCATTGATCTCAAAGTAATCATTAAGACAGGTTGCTAAAAACTTCTAGTAATAGATCCTGTAAGTGCTATGTGGAAATGAGAGAAACTGTATGGCCCCATTGTACAGTCGTTAACAATGGGCTCAAAAAGGTCTGCTTAATTAGTCTGTGGAAGCAAATGATCGACAAAAGAATACAGAGGGAATTATGCAATCCAGGCACACAAAGAGGTAATGAGGGGTTGAGGGGAGGGGGAGTATAATGAATAAAGTCTGAGCCCCGTATTATGGTGTCTCCATATTCTGCTAAACCCCAGTGCCCCAACCAGATAGTAAGTGTTACAGATTATGTTTTGCCGGAGATTGCGTGGGATGAGACCTATCAAGGTGATGATCTAAGGCATCATTAAAGTTGCCCTCAAGAACCCAAGGCAGATAGGGGCCTAAGGTGCGAGGAAGCCAGGAAGGCATGCTACAAATGCTCGTTGATCGGAGTTTGTACTGTAAATACTACTAACTACAAGAGGCAGCCTGTCTAAGGTACCCTCCACTAATACAAATCTACCCTCTAGGTTGGCCACTGGGGTATTAGCGGCAAATGTGACCCTGAACAAATCCAAGAACTCCCATGGTGTAAGAATAATACCCAGAAGAGAAAATCTGCACCTGCTGTTTTGGAGCTTTAATCCTTCAGTTGAGGTCAGATGTGTTTCCTGGAGGAAGGAGAAGGTCTGTCTGCAATAGACAAATGAATGTACTTTATAGTGAGGTGTGCATGCTCCTGACGTTCCATGCTATAACCTGTAGGGTAAGAACCCATTATGTGAGTAGGGAGGGTAGGGTTTGAGCCCAAGGTTGTCTGATAAAGCAAGATTATGATTGGGGTAGAAGCATAGTTCCGCAACGTCCTTTGATTCTCAATGAGGTCCTCCTAAGGAATGCAGCTGAATCCAAGGATAAACTCATGCTGGCAGCCCCAGACTCCACCAGGGCCTGCCTGGGGCAAGAAAAAAAGTTGGACTGGGGCCTCTCCCGAGGCCCCCAGGCAGGATGCCAACTCGGCCCAAGGATGCCCGTTAGCCCTTTTACTGGGGAGTCTAGTCGCAGCAGGTCCAGATTCTGGAGCTCCGTCGCTGCTGGGTCATTGAGGCTCCACAGCAGTGTCTGGGTCCTCCCATTATAACGTAGGCCCAGGTCAATTCCTGTCAGGACGGGAGGGGCTCTCTTTCTTGTATTACCCGGTTTACTAAGACTGGCAACGGTAGACAGCTACACGCCTGGGCCTACATTATATTGGGAGGCCCTAGACTCATTACAACTCTATATCTAGGGTGTACACTTCACCCTAAACAGGGGTTCCTAGCAAGTTTGATTCAACTGCACTTTTTTCTTGGATGGCTTTACTACTACATGTGACGATGATGGTCCAAATCAACTGGCCTACAACCTTGTTTTGGCCCTAATTTAGACAGCCGGTTTTCTTACTTTGGATTTAATAAATATCTGAAAAGAACTCGACCGTACGTGCCGTTTGCACAACTTGTGGGCCTGGTTATTCTTTCTGATTGTATATAAACCATTCATGCCCTGAAGAAGTCCATGTGTATGGACGAAACACGTCGACTGTTCAAACTCATCAAGACCGTTGTTTTAACCCTGTTTAAATAAGAGAAGACATTTTGAAGAACATACTTTGGACACTGATTGAATAGTTTTCCTTGTCTTGTGGTACACCTTTGCTCTTGTTTTAATTGCAATGTTCCTTTATTGGATTGCATTATGGCAGTGGATGTGTTGACAGTGTGCACACAGATCTCTGGGTATCCCCAATACAAAGACATATTAAATAAGGGATAGTGGGTCTGGTGCTGTGTCCTATAGGGCTCCAATGTCTAAACATTTTCCTTTCGCATGCTGTTTTTTCTTTGTCATATAGGTAGTAATTCTTTTGTGGAAAGTGCTGTCATTGTTGAGCAGCAGTGGCCCGTGCAGGTAAGGGCTGTGGGGCCGGGTGGTGGTGGGGGATTTCACCAGATGACAGTGAGGGAGAGTTAATTTTTTATTTAATTTTCCCTTGTGGTCACCTGTAAATATGAATTTTTTAAGTTAATCTGTACAAATAACATCAGCCCACCTATTGATTTGGTAGTCTGGGTGCTAGGGACAAGTTGAGGCCGACTGAGAAGCACTAGTGGCGGGCTAAGCCTAGTGCATTGACCCTGATCAAAACGTTTATCTTCCCTTGACTTAGTCTTTTTTTATAGCAGTAGGATTCTTGCTGTGGGGAAACATTGAACGCTGTGACCAGCAAAGTCCTCTCGAAGTTGGATAGCCTTTAGACAAGGTCCGGCAGAAGCTTTTGGTTTTGGCGGTAAAAACTAGAAATGGGAAAATTCAAATTGCATACCCAACGAAGACCTTTTGTTGGCTGGATACATTTTTGCTTCTTCACATGTTCATATTTTCTTTGTTGGAACTTAGTTTCTTGTTTTGGAGCTCGAAATCTTCCAGTTGTAAAAGCTTGGTAGCTGTAGCCGGGCAGTGTGCTCTGAAGCTAGATACCTTAGCCACAAGGGTCGCCTGAAGTTTTCTTTTCGACAGAAAAAGCTCGAAGCGTAACCAATCAGATTTTCTTGCTTGCTGAGCTTTGTGCCTTGGGGCCATAGTCCCAGTCCTCCAGAGGTAGAATAACTTCCACATTTTTGGAGAAGCTCCTCTTGATCACTTCTAAGGTTCCAAGGATCTCGGGCAAACACACTGCAGCAGAAGCCACCAGTATTATCCTGCCAGGGCCCACTTGCCACTGGTCACTCCAGCTCACTCGAAGAAAAAGCCTCTTGTAGCTTCCCTGTGGCCACACAGGGTTAGCAAACTGACCTTTGGAGTTCATTTCTTAGTCGTGGGTACAAGTAGGAAGAGGCCCTAGCCCTTCAGGTCTCTGCAAAGGTCATAGACAGCAGACATTCTCCCTCTTCTGTCCCATCCACAGGTCCAGATGTGTTCAGATGAGCAGTGGGTGAAGCACTACTTTTGTACGATAAACTAGCCAGTGGGTGAGGATGACTCCTGTACGCTCCCTGTCCAGTGGGTATAATGTTCCCATGGGCAAACTTCACGTGTTTTCAGTATATCAGGTTTGCCTTACTATGTTCTGTCCCACAGTGCATCATTCCCAGTACAATCCAACATAGCAAAATCTTTCTACCTTTGGAGAAGGCTGGGGGCCCTTGCAGGGGTGTTTCCATGGTAATAAGCAATCTTCTCCTATCCAGCCACACCAAACGGATTCTGCGAACAGCCTCCACCTCACTGTGATTGGAGTTTGCCCTGGGTTCAACTAATCCCTCTTCTCCAGGTCCATCTTATCACCCAACTATGAATGGAGAGGTTTTGTCTAGTTCCCTTTCAAGTTAATGATGATCCGGGATCTTCACAAATGGCTCTTTCTCGGAGATAAGCTGAGCAGCATACCTCACACCAGGCCCATCCTTCCAAAAGGTCCTAGCCGCTGTCAGTGGTGTGTGGCAGCTTCACACAGCCTCAGCGGTGAATCACTGGCAGGGAGAGTAGCTGCTGGCAGACTAATGCTAATTAGCCCACTGGAACTTCAGGCAGGTTGGTGTGTCTTTTGCCGGTGAGTCATTTGAGATTTTTTGGTTGATATAACTGAAGTTACATATTTACATACCACATTATGACAATTTTGTATTTATGTCCTTCCTTCCATCCTATTGTAAAGCGTTCTGATATCCCTCGGGATCTACTTGATGACAATTTTGTTTTTATGTCCTTCCTTCCATCCTATTGTAAAGCGCTCTGAAATCGCTTGGGATCTAGTTCGCGCTATATAAAACTTTATAAATAAATAATAAAACATTGCAAGAGGTATTCTAATATTAAGGATGAACCTTTGTGCGGGAGATGATGGTGAGCCGTCCCGGGGCCCCCAGAGGCCATGGGGCCCCGAGCACCTGGAAGCCTCGCCGGCCGCTTCCGCTCTAGCTTTCTGCCTTGGAAGGATGAACGCCTCATGGTGAGCAAGAGGCAGGAGTGAAGAAATGAGTGGAAAGAAAGAGCTGCCCAAGATGAGAAATGTGAGCTGGAAGAAGGAGCCCGGAGACTCCGTGGGCCAGCAGACCGCCATCTTTCTCCTGCTCTTCACGCTCATCGCCTTCCTGATACTCTACATCTCCAACAATGGCGGCGAGAGCTTCCAGTTCCAGTCCCTGATGGTGAAGTCGCGCCACAAGCCAAACTTCAGGAGAGTGCCAGCCAAGAGCGGGTACCTGCCCGTGCATGGGAACCAGGATGGCTACCAGTGTACCATTGTACAGTACAGTTCCGTGCCTGACCCCAAGATGGCTTCCTTAGTGGTCCCCTACACGTTGTTTTACTTCCCTGGGATAACAATTGGACATTGACCAGACCCTGAACCTATCCCCTAACCCGCCTACACATCAGGACTTGGAACCTGCGGAACTTACCCCAGACTGTGAAGACCTAGCGATTTGTCTGATGCCCGGTGGAGCTACCATATAGCCAAAGAGAAGATGGGTTGTGGACTCTCCCTCCCTGCCGTCACCTACCCAGCCGGACCTTGGGCAGATTTTCCCCTCGTCTCTACGTCATGTCTTCCTCCTACCCCTTTACCCTATCTCCTTACCCTTCCTGCTCCATTCACCTTGCCCCTATGTTCTTTAAATGCTTTTCTTGATACTTATGTAACTTTTAACTGATGTAATTTGCAACATTATTGTCCCTCATGTAAAGCACTCTGATTCCATCGGGTCTAGCCAGCGCTATATAATTACTCATTAATTAAATTTGTTCCCATTTAGTACTCTTTCTCTCTTTGTCTACCTCCCTAGCTCCTAGCTCCTATTCACTCTCCCCTGAATCTCTCACCTTGCCTGCTAGTCTGCCTAGCCCCCTGTCCTTTGTGCCCTTTGACTAAGCACTCCTTCACCCCTTGTTGGGGAAAGATCAATATTTATACTCTGGAGTCTCAGCGTACCCGCTGAGAGAGTCCATTGCGCCAAGGGAGCCACTCACAGCTGAGGTATGGTATGGCACCCCTTGCCAAAGCACTCCCTCTCCCCTTTTTGGGGAAGGATCCAGTATGTAGGCCTTGGAGTCTCAGAGACCCCTCTGAGAGAGTCCACTGCGTAAAGGGAGCCTCCCACAACAGAGATAGGGAAGTGATAACACTTCCCCTGGGATCACAGCTTACTGGACTTTGGACGTTGCGTTGACTCGTCTACCGGTTTGTGTTCCCGTCGCCCTTCCCCCTCCTCTTTCCATGCAGTGTCCTTCACCCTCCCCTCCTCTTTCCCGCCTTCATTACCTGTCTACTTTCCCAGCTCCTTCCCCCTCTCCTGAATCTTTCCCCTTGCCTGCTTTTCCCCTTTTGTTCTTGTGCTTATTGTTTATCTTGACCTCACAAGTAACTATGTTGCCATGCTCTAATAACTGTGTAACCTTTGTAACGATGTAACCTGTAACTATGATCTGATGCTCAGGTAAAGCGCTCTGATACCTCCGGGTCTAGCCAGCGCTATATAAAACCTTTAAAATAAATAAATAAATAAATGTTAGCTTTTAATACAAATGGTAAGCCTTATTCAGCTCAGTGTAACTGGCACAGTAAAGACGACTTAACTCATACTCATGATTGACATTGATGCAGGTACCACAGACGCTGATATTTACTGAGAGGCATTAGTGGTAAGTAGTGCCTGGTCCATTAGGGCTCCACCATTTCCCATGCCCATTCTCACTGCTTGCAATACTAAAAGCCTGTGATCCTTGGAGATGCCTCTGGCTTACCCGTCTAGCTTCAATTCAAAGGTTGGAAGTTACGGGTGAGGACAGTTTTAGTGGCATAACATTAGCCCCTGTACCACCGTGGGCAAGCGGGGAAAGGAGCTCCTGGGGGCCTATTCGGGTACTGTGCACGGGCTCCTGACTGGGTCTGGGGCATGGGGGGGCCCCCCTCCATTTACTTTTGCCCTCAAGTTTTGTTACGCCACTGGACGGAGTCCATTTCCCTTGTCCCGAGTTTTGCCAGTGCCTGAGACACTAAATTCATTGGCTAGCTACAGGAGCCAAAAGGGAAAAATAGATGGGGCAACCGCGACACAATGTCAATATATCAATGTTGCCCCGTCTATCTACATCAATCAATTTTTCTCTAGGAGCTATGCCCCTTACGATTCCTTCCATAAAGGGGTAGCATACTTGTTATTATTTAAGCTGCAGTGCCCTACACATGGTGTATATTTTCTCTGAGGCCTGGGGTGAGTGAAATCCATCTTTACCTCGTCTTGGCAAAAGGAGACAGTTCGTGGAAGCAACCTTGGGTCACACCGATAAAGTTCATTCAGTGCCTCTGACTTACCATAGACGAGCTCCTCCGAGGGCGAGCTGTAAGTCTCTTCATTGTCTTCAAACTAGATTAGTGGAGTTGTGTTCTAGTCGATTCTGTCATGATTAGTGTAGCCGTGCATCGTCGTCACACCTCATAATTGTAGTTGTCCTCTCTTACTAAAGACACTAGTCGCGTTGTCCTTGTGGTTACATAAATATGTCTGAGATGACTGTTCTTAGCTCTCTCTGATGGAAAGGCTACAGACTGCACCCGCAGCATGTTGAGAGAAGGCTTGTGGTGGCATGCACGTATGTGGTGCCATCCTAAAATGTTACAGCTTCGCATATATTCTTGTAGAAGGGCGGAAGTGGAGCCCCACAAGGTGATTGGTGTAGCTTTGCAAAATAACTATGTCCTTATTCAGTAAAGGGATATAATGAATTTCTTTTTCGCCTGATGTCGGGTTTAGGCTACTTAACATGTAAGGAAGTGAAAGTAAGCGGTCCGTTCCTCGCAGATGTTGTATCTCGAGCACCATTGCCAGTGGCGAGAGTTTTTTTTCCTCAATGAGAAGCTTACAGCTATTTAAAGGCCCATGTCGGATCCTCGCCATGTTAATGTACATGCCGCACGCGCCGGGCCCTGATGTGCAGCGTCGAGGCCCATTTCAAGAGCGTTGACATCTATAAACATGACAATTCAGAAAAATACACAGCTGGTAATCTCGCTGTCAGAGCCCCACTTGCCTGTCACAACACTGGCCAGCAGCTACGGGTTCAGATCACAGCTGTCAGGGAGAGCTCGTGCGATCCGCAGTCTCGGCGTGGAGTGCCGCTCGTGTCCGCGCCCTAGCCCTGCAGTGCGGCACGTCTGAAGGCAGTCACAGCACTCGGGCACCGCCCGCATCCTTTCACACTCACGGCAGCGGGCGCACACATTGGCTCTCTGTAAAATATGTTTGTGCACCAGGAGGGTTGTCCGAGAAACCGTTGCTTCTGGCACATTCCTTTGACATCCTAATTGGGAATCTCGGTTACATTAGCTGTCAGTTGTTAACACATGTTTTTTTTAAATCTTCGCTTAAAACATCTTATCATTTGATTATATCTACCGATTGTCCATGCAGATTGGGGACCGGGGAGCTCTGGCTCCATTCTAAGAGTTATGTTACGGATAATTAACATCAACAACTGTGAGCAACTGATCAGACAAATCAAAATCGTTTTGGCATTTGCAAGCAGGAAACATACAGCAATGATCCCAACTGTAAAACCAACTTTCTCTCTCTCTTTATCTCACATTAGAACTGCAGATGCGCAGGATGAACAATGCAATTTATTGTCATCACTGAGTGTGGTGAGACGCTCGATTCAATCTAGGCGCATCTGCTTCTATCTGCCACCGCGTTTTTATATATTTTTTTTAAGACGGTATTTAATCCTAACCGAAAGGCAAGAGGTTAAATGTGTGCAGTGAGGTAACATTTCTTTGGCTTTAATTTCTTAGTTTTTTTAAACGAGACCGTTCCAAAACTTGTTTTCCCCATCCAATTGTCCTCAGGAAAATTAGACACAGCTAGAGCCAAAATTGGATGAACAGAATTGCACCAGATTTGGCAGAAAGATAGATTTGATCAAGAAAGTGTGATTTTTGTGACTTGGTATAAATCTGTTTAGTAGTTTTTGAGACGGTAAGGTTGAAATGTTATTTATTTTTCAGGCCGCGGATGATACATGGACCCACGGTATGGTTTTAATAATTTCTTTACAAAAAAGTGTTTTCATTTTTAAGCCCTGTGGAGGGGGCCAGGGGACCTGTTTGTTTTTTTACATTTGTTTTAGGAAGGGGGCATGTTTGGAATCCCTCACCGAGCTGTTATTAGGTTCAGGGATCCACTCCCCTGGGGATGAAGTTTTGAGCCTCTCAAAGGTGTTCCAAGGTCTTGGGATCTCAGTTTTTTTTGTTTTTGCTTTTTACATTTTTGGGGGAAGAGGGAACCCTCCTCCTTGAGACACTATTGGGCGTAAGGACCACATCCCCTGGGGTTCTAAATATGTCTCATGCCGCTGGTGGGAGCAAACATTTGCCCTTCTTCCCTGCCTGGGCCGCAAGTTATAGTTACTGGAGGGCTTGAGGTAGTTACTTCAATTAACTGAAACTGGTGAATTTCAGTAGGTATTTTTCATTTTAAAATGTATAATGCTACCGACATTGTCACCTAAATCTAACGCCACTTTAACCTTTGACTGTTTCAGTGAATATCTAAGGGTTTTTTGAATACCTAACTATAACTGTCACTTTAACCTTTGTATTTTCATGTGAAACAGGTTGTGTGTGTTTGTTTGTTTGTTTAACTGAAAGGTGTTGTTCGGAAGTTATTGTTGTGTAGCTAACTAGAATTTGAGATGTTCTCCTTTTTTCTCCCCTTCTTCTGAAGATGTTCAAAGACATTTGTATGGTTTATTATAAAATACATAATTTAATAATCTGAGCAAAGGCCCTTTACTTTCTTTTAAGAAACCCCCGGAATGTGGTTGGATGGTTGTGTGAAATGTTTTATATGGTATTGTTTGTTTTTTGTCCTGACATTTTTCCCATTCACTGGTAAACTGGATATTACTACCATAATTTTATGTTTGACTAGTCTCATCCGAGCCCCCCATTTTTGCCTTACTTTATGTTGGTGTAAATTGGTACTCGTTGAGGCCCATCACAGGGATCTGAGGTCAGTCAAAATCTTCCCCTGTACTGTACCTTTAACTTGACTGAAATAGATCTCTGAGATAGTTAGGTCTGGATGAAATTTCCGTACACAGTTTTAATCTCGTGTAATTTCGGATTAGGTTTGTTTAACGAAATTGCGTTATTATGTCACGTTACATATTTAGCTTGAGTGCAAAGAAACAATGCGAATGAAAAGAATGTGAGCAGCAGATGTTTGTGGCGCTTCTGTTTTTTGTGCTACTTTTAAGCACAAAATGCGTCCTCATGGCCAAAATGGACAAGAGGACGTATTTTGTCTTAAAGTCTAGCTGCAAATGCTGGTTTTGGATTTTGTGTAATTCCAAGTACTCTAGCATAATTGTTCCAAAATTTTTCATAACTTAGCAAAAGAATTATGTGAATTATGCGCACCCCTAAAGAAGATATGGGGAAATGGATGTAGCGATTGAGAGAAACACTGGTTGCAGCTGCTCGTTATCCAACAGGAACCCTAGTCTTTGAAATCATGGAGGATGCAGTAGCCAGTGCTTAATTTGAGCTGGTGGTTGCTGGTGGCGGCGACTGGCACTCATTTTTGGGGACCGGCTCTTATTTCCTTCTTTTTATGCATCAGAGTGTTACTGAGAGCTTGAGAGAACAAGCATTGGCAAAGCCAATAGCACTCGCCAGTGCAAGAGTTATTGGCTTTGCCAATGTGTTTTAGTCCTGTTGTGCACCCATGCGGCCGCTGTTCAACATGTCTAAAAGTTAGTTGCATAGAAGAGAGTGGCATGGAGTGTTGTAGAGTTCAATGGCAAAGAGTAGAGTGTTGTAGAGTGGAGTGGCATAGATTGTTGTGTATTGGAGTGGCATAGAGTATAGTGTTATAGAGTGTTGCAGGGTGCAGCATCGTGGAGTGCAGCGTCGCAGTGTGGACTGACACAGCAGAGTGGAGTGGCGCAGAGTGGACTGGTGCAGAGTCTAGTAGAGTACAGTGGCAGAGAGTGTGGTGGTTTAGAGTGGTGCAGGATAGAGTGACCTAGCATAGAGTGGTGCAGAGTCAAAATATAGTGCTGTAGAGTGCAGTGGCATAGAAGCAGTAATGTAGAGTGGAGTGCTGCAGAGTGCAATGGCATATAGTGGAGTGATGCAGAGTAGAGTGTATTGGCATAGAATGCAGTAATGCAGTGGGGTAGTGTGCAGTGTTGCAGAGAAGAGTGTTATAGCATGCAGTGGTGTAGCATGATAGCGCCGTGGTGTAGAGTAGGATGGTGTTGAGTAGTGTGCAGTGGTGTGAAGTAGTATAGAGTAGCGTGGACCAATGTTCCCTCTAATTTTTTTCCTCTGTGTGCGGCAGTGTAGGGTCTCTGTGCGCTGCAGCCATGGCTGTGTGCGCCAGGAACCAGACCACGCTTGTGCACAGCGCCAAATATCACTCCAAACTTTTGCTTTAAAAACATGAAAAGACCGTGCATTTCCACACATACAACCCACGTTAAAGGGCTTAAGGCAGATTTGCAATTTGGATACACACGCCATGACATGAATTGGTTACACAGGCAAGCACACTTGAGGTTTAGAAAAGCACAAGACTCCAGCGGCTGAGGGTCCATAGACTGCCTGAAGTATATGCAGTTCTTCAGCTGAAAATGCCATTATAACGGTATGGTCAGAATGAAATTAGGGGAGAAGAAATTAGATGGGCGATGGGGAGAGCCTGCAAGCTGACAGGGATAACTGACATACTTTAGTTAGACCCTCCCAGGACTTAGTGCAATCTCATAATATCCCGAATACCCAACAGTGGAGGTATGCTCTAATGGTGCACCCAATACGTGGAAATCTGGGTCCATGACCTATTTACATATCACAGTCCCCAATTCTTCAATATCTACTCACCTGGAAGGAATATGGTGGGTCGGATTCTGGCTTATATGCTACTCTAATTGCTAAAATCGTCTTGCAAGCCACCTCAAATGCACTTCATAATCGGAGGGCAGTGCAATTACAGATGCAATTCTTTGAGAGGGAGTCAGAGGAGCCATTAGAAGAACATGAATGAGGGTTAAGTGAGGCCTGTCTGAAAGATAGTTATTTTAAGATACTACATCAATGGCAGTGGACCCCCAAAATACTCTATGCCTCCTTCTAATCCAACCCTTTTTTCTCTCCTTTTCTCTTTCATGTGTCTTGCTTCTCCTTTTGTCTCTGTCTCCCCCCATTGCTCCCCTCATCCTCTTCTTTTTTCTTTTCTCTTCTTCTGTCCTCACATCTCGTCTCCTTACTTGTTTTTTCTCTTTTCCTACTTCTCCTTCCTTTTCTCTAGTTTTCCCTGATCCTTCAATCACACATGTGATCTTTGTTTCTATCATCGCCTTGTCTTATCCCACTCCCCTTACTCTGCACTTTTTTTTGCCCGATAACTCCAACTCTTGAAATCTATGAACGTCAGGCCCTAGGGCTACTTTGTATAGTGGAGAACTCAAGAGCTCTTGAGCTAACAAAAACTGATTTATGAGGGGCTTAAGTAATCTACCAGTCAGTACCCCACTTGTCCTTAGATGCATTAATGGAATAGCTGGGTTAAAACTGTTGTTGTATTGGCAGAGGCTATGGGTAGTCCCAGAGCTGATGCCATTTCGTAGCACCTTAGAAGGTGTTCCGGGGCAGCCTGGGGCCTGTAAGATCACCTTGCTTTGGACTATTGTAGATCGACTGGATCAGATTGCGTATGAGAATCTCTGGTCTTCCCCTAGAGAGGCCATCTGTTTCAAAGCCAGAGGTGAAAAGTACCTATTGGTGCTATATTGACAACTTAATTCTACATCCTCTGTGGGCTGGATCCCTCATTGCCTCCTTTATGGATTTTAAAGTTGATTATCATCTGTAGGCATTCTTGGATTATATTGAACTTTCCTTGTGTAAGCTTTATATATTACATTTAAAATTTTACTTAAGGGACTTTGCCTACCTGCTCCTTCACAGCTAAATGGAAACGTGATGCCCATGATTCTGACAAGATCTGCCTTTTCTGCCCCCAGGTGGTGGAAACAGCTGCGCATGTTGCATTTTTTCTGCTCAACATAGCAAGGTATTAGAAGGAAATGGATTTTAACACTTTGCCGTAAATTGGGCTTTAGGAATTATTGGACGGCGTATAGAATATTAAGAAGGGACACTAGACAATGTATCGTAGTTGCTGTCACTTGTTTTTTAATGAACATGTGGAGGCTTAGATAGAAAAGGATACTTAGATGGAATGGGGTTTATCTTCTGCTGTTATTTTAAACATTTCAATTGTAACTTCAATTTGCCATTGTTTTAAACTTTTTAAAAGTGGACTTTTTATGATATGCAATGTGCTAGAATTTTATGATTGTCTTTATGAATTGAAAGATTAGTATACATGATTTTATTGTTTTATCCTTTTTTATGTATTATTTTTAACATGCTCTTTAATGCCATTGTGTTGAAATAAACACTATGATGATGATGAGGGATTTGATTAATTACAAGGAAGATCACAGTACAACAGAACAGAACTGATGATGTTTAAAAAATAAAGCAAGGATGGGTTCTGCTTGTGTGGAGGCCATTTCTGGTCAGGATTGATGCCTCAGATCAGTCGAAAAACAATGATTTCAAACAGTTGACTTTTGTGCATGCTGCACATCCCTGTCCTGCTACATTAAGTTATAATGATAGTACACACTCACCACTATCCCACCTTGTAATCAATATATTCTATTTCTATAGCTAATTCCGTCATCAACTTAATTTTACCATCTCAATATTGGTGTTGCGTTTTGTATATGAATGAATGATAAATCTGTGAAAAGACCTTATTGGTTTTATGAGCAGAGATGCTTCTGCCTAAAGAACAGCCATTGAAAAAGGCTAGTCTCATGCTGTTACATTTACTTTATTTTTAATCTTTGTGATAATTGTCACATCTTTTTGACTATTATCAGCAAGTGGTTAGAAAGATTCTTGAGGCAGTGCCAGAAGCCTTGGTCAGAGTACACACTTGAGTAGTTTTAGGAGTCTTATAATTTTCCATGCCTGTGTGGAATGTACATAGTGTTGCGCAGCCAGCAAAGGCCACCAGCAGCGAGACGTCCTTCACCACCACTTGGGTAACAGGATAATAAATGACAGTATGACTATCAAAACACCCCAGTCATAGTAACCACAGCTATTTCCGGCACATGGTCACACTAGAGCCGTCCCCTGAAACAGCTGCGGTCACTTTAAGGCCATCTTTGGTCCTGGTACAGGAAGTACATCTTTTGAACTTTGACAAACATTGCCTTTAGGGTTTTTGGACCACAATGGTATGCCTTGCCCATAACACCGGCAGTTCTTCATCTCTCAGGCCACAGAAAACCTGATTCAATGATAATACTCTGAGCCCTGCCAAGTATCACGCATCAGGTCTGACACTAACGCATTTCACTGTGATGGTCCGCATCACCACACTGAAATTTGCGTTTGCGCAGGCATGTGGCTGCAGTTCCTGAGTTGCGGTAGCTGTGGGTGCTGCAGTGGCAATGAGCTCTGCTCACACCACAGTAATAATATTTAAAAAAATATCATCGACATCCACGACCGGCGGCGAACCCGAGTCTGACTCAACCCAGGGACTGGTCTATGCTGACTGTTACATCCCAGAACACACCCCTCCGCCGCTCAGGGTAAATATTTTTATAGGGTTGCCTGTGTGTTGACTCTTAATTAGTCAGTCATCTGTGCCACGCTGGTGGCTGTGCTGCTGGGCAAGTAGTTGTGTGCTGACCGGGATGGACCGCATCGCTTGGCGTGAATGATTTTTAGGGTTGATTTTGAAATAAAGTCGTATTTGAAATAAAGATCACCATAGCGTGCACCTTGGCTGTTAACAATGTTTTATGCCTCATCCTCAGGCTTCAATACCCGGCTTTGGAGTCCACGAGTCAGCTGATTGTCGACTCTTTAATTTTAATTATTTAGACAGTTGTCTGACGATCCATGTATCTGGGGCCTCACATCCAGTTTTGGCCAGGTGCCATGTGCGACAGAGCGTCCATTAGTCCACATTTGCTCTGCACCTGATTGATTGGGAGAAGCCAGAGGGGCCCACTGGGCAAAGGCTGGCTAAAGCAAGATCTGCTAACTGTTTGTCTGCCACTTTGCCAGCCCGCCCGGTGCTGAGGCACACCTGTATGTTACTCCGTTCACGCTGTGAGCAGGCATTCGAATACTGATCTTGTTCCAGAGCAGGTTGCACCACAGGATGTTTCTGATGATGGATGGCTCTATTACACTGTTGATGTCTTACAACCACAATGTACAGAATGCCAGTGGGCTTGATACCTCTCAAGACACAGCGCTTGATTTGTCACAAGGGCCTCGAACGGAAGATAGCGCCTCATTTGACGTTGGAGGGAAGCCATGGTGCTTAAGTTACAGCTGCCCTCCATTGAGACTAAACCCAATGCTTTGACATAAATTGTTCAGCTTGTGCCAGCAACATCTGATCCCTTACTTCCGTTTAATGGTACCCTTTCAGATACTCTGATTGCTACTTGGTCAAAACCATGTTGTTGCCCATTTGTTCACAGGCATCCCACTGCAAAAAGCCTTATTTTACATACCTCAACCAGGAAGGTGACTGCTAATTCTTTTTTCACCACTCCTCCGGATAGAGAATCCAAATACATTTATGCCTTTGGCAGACATATGTTGTCTTCTGTCAGCCTAGTACTGTTGCGGGGATTCTGCACATATACAGAACTATGTGCTGGAAACCAGGACCTCTGTAGATAGTGGTGTACCAACCTATCGCCTCCGTACCCAAATTCCCAAAAACCGACCAGCAATAGTGTCTCATTCGTTTTGCGACTAACAGTGAAGCTACCAATGGTTAGACAACCCAGAACACAATGCTCCCGACTCTCTCAGGAATCGCGGGAACAAGACAACTCTTTCGCTCATTCACTCATACTTGTCCACTATAAGAGTATCCAGAGTCACTGGATATGTTTATTTTAACTAACACACTCTATGGTACAGTACACGTGCCATTACTAGAAGCAAAATGCATAAACACAATATAGTCAGCATTGTCATAATTCCATAGAAGACAAACAGGGATATCATTTCATAAAGACAGTGGAAAAGGGCTACAATGGCTAACCACCCTCCCCGTGATTAGAAGTAGTTTATTATAAAAAAAGAAGACCTCTGGGCTTTGTCAGCAGACCCCACAAGGCCTAGATGAAAGGTTTACATCTCAGGACAAGCACAGCTCTTTTTCTCTGTAAAGGTTCCTCTCCAAGTGTGTGAACAACATGCTTAGCTTGCAATATTAAAGCATACAATTTTCAGTAGTGCAGCTGTGTGTCATGTTATGTCTAGGTGCGAGGGACTGACCTGAACAGAATGACAAGGGACATTCTTTATCCACCTTGTACATCATGTGCAGACTAAACCTCAGAGCACAGCAGAGAATGCGAAAAGCAGACAGTTCTCATGTGAAAAGGGCATAAACAAAGTCTTGCAATATATATATGTATGTGGTGCCATGCGCAAAAGCAGCCTAATGGCAGCGAAGCTCATGCTAACTAGCAATGTCAAAAATTAAACCACCATCCATACTACAGTACTTTGGCCTGCAGGTGTAGATTGTCTCTTGGGCTGATAAACCCATGCCGTTTAGGACATGGCATGCAAGATCTTGCTGGCTGTCACCGAAGCTTTTAGGGCCTCTCTGGACCAGATGATACTTAGCAAGACACAGCCCCATATGTATGTGCGCAGGTTTGGGTACCACGGATTGCCTTTGCAGTTCAGTTGGTACCATCCTTCAATGATATGCCGGGGTGAGACCCACTCTGTTCTCGAATGATTTGGTGTCTTTGCTGATGCTTAATTGGTCGCTCCTCTCAGCAGTTTGGACCACTTTAAAGACAGTTGAGCTACAGCTTCAGAAATATAGGGGTTACTCGAGAAGGCTGGCTTATGAACAGAGATAACTTTCCCAAAGCAGTCCTTTCGGGCAGCGGATCCAGCAGGTAACATGCAGGCCAGTCTTCCAACATCTCCTCCCCTGCTACAGTGGCCACCAGGCTGCTTTAGTTTAACCTCATCGGTTCATGCTCACTTAGTTGAAGGCAAGATCCAGCACTTCTTCAGGTTGTTAATCTATCATGTCTGACAGAAGGGTCTTGCAATTTATTCAGTAAGGTTATGCTCTGCCTTTTCTTTCTTCCCCATGAAATAACACTCCCATACCTGAACTGATTTCAGAAGAGTATCTGCCCATCCTGCTACAGTTGGTAGCCTCTTGTACTCGAAATGTGCCACTGAAAGGGTACCAGACTCGAAAAAAGGCGAGGGGTTATTACTCTGACTATTTCCTTGCTCCAAAATAGATGGGGGCCTCAGGCCTATTTTCGACCTCCATCCCCTGAACGCCTTCTTTCGAAAGGACAGTTTCAAAACACTCACATTGGCCCAAATCCTATTTGCTATGTACCTGGGCAACTGGATGGTATTGCTGTACCTGAAGAACGTGTATTTTAATATGCACATCCTGCTGTCCTTCAGGCGCTACCGGTGGTTCATTATGGGCAAGGAGCATTTTCAGTAGACAGTTCTCCCTTTCGACCTCACCAACACCCCTTGATGTTCATGAAGGTGATGGCAATAGTCGCTCCCCATTTTCGGAGGTCAGAAATTGCTGTATTCCTGCACCCTGGCAACTGGTTATTGAAGGCGGCCTTGCAGCATTCAGTCATGCTCATCTCCGGACGACAGTGGGCCTTTTGACATTGATGGGTTTCGCTATAAGCAAATCAAAATCCTATCTGATTTTCTCTCGGAGCCTTGCTTTTATTGAGGCAAACCTAAATATGGTGGAGATCTCTGCTTTCCCTCATTATGAGAGACCAGGACATTCAACCAATAATCCTGATGCTTCAGGTTTGCTGCTGAATCTAGATGATAGTGTCTCTCAGGATCTTGTCCTCTTAACCTCGTGCATTCCACCTTCAGAGGTCATGGACAAGGTTGCTCATGGAGGACGCATTAAAGGCGGGGAAGAAAACTGGGTTAGTCCCACTTGTACGTTTTTACTGTGTTGAAAACCGGTTCAGTGGGACCTCCCGATCAAAGTATCTGGCTTTGTGGAGTCTTGCTCAGTTAAAGCTTCCAGCCTTGCCCCACTGGAGGATTTTGAGAACTCAAAAAGTGACTAGGTCCAAAGGTAATCCCTTTGACCATGGCGAGGCGGCAAATCCCTCTCAGGCGCTACAAAATACAGCTTTGTTATTTTTTGAGCGCCTGGAATCAACTCTAATTTTAAATGGGAGCTCAATGACGACATATCTGACTTAAAGGTACCCTCTCTGACGTCATCCCTGGCCTTGCCTTGCTGGACGACTTTGAATTTCAGAAAAAAAGAAATTGGTAAACATGTTGACTGGGGTGAACTGCTTTGCCTATCCGGCCTGCAGTTGCACTTAGGTCCCGGTCTGCCTTGAACTGTTACTTCTGATTATCGCTTTATATTTTCTAGGCACTTTTTGCCCTTCATCTTTTTAATTTTTGTTCCCCTTGTCCGATGTTAGTGATTTTTCTGTCTGTTTACTTAATAGATGTTTATCTATTTTTCTAAATTGGTTTGGAAATGTTATTGTGGTGTGTTGCTTACTTTAAAATTGTTGAACGTAACATGCGTTCCTCTGCGAAATTGCGACATTGCTGTCCGGGGTGAGCGGAGTTTGTCTGAGATCTGCAGTAAGAGTTTTGTATTAGGTTGGTAAAGACCGTCATTCCCAAAATTCTGACACGTTAGACCTCTTAGAACCCTTTTAAAAATTCACCCTTCAAAAGAGAGAAGGCTTCCTCGCTTCCTAGGTCGATTCTTAGGTATTTACATCTACCACACTCAAATGCCAGATGATGGTGTAATGGTAGGTGAACTCCTCAAATGCAGAGGAAACAAGTGTTTTGGCTATTGTTTGCACCATGGATCCTATTTCTTGTGTCAGCAGAGCTCATTGGGGTTGGCAGCGTGGTTTCTTTCTATGGATATATGCCATGGCCCTGTATGCTCATATTACAGAGCGCACAGCCTTTGGCCGGAGGCAGTGGTGTTCAAGTGCAGGGCCGGACCTTTCACCAGATCCTGCATTTAACTGTGGCACAACAAACCTACTCAGGGCACACGACCTTTGGCTTAGGGCACCATTGGTTGACAGTGGGGCTGGCTTTGCATGGACCAAGCCCTCCACCCGCGTGCATGTCATGCCACATTTAACATTGATGATAATACAATCTTACTTCTGTATCACTTTGCTCTCCAATTGCAGCCGTAGGCAGGAAGAACAATAGATTTTACTTTAATTGATTAGATACAGTATTATTGATTTTACAGTTTCACTGTAGATCTCATTACTTTTTAATTGGTGTCAGTAGAGAGGTATTTTTGTTAGTACTGATTTACACTGCCTCTGGCATCCATGCTGATGTCATTGATGATGTCAATGCTGAGATAATATATGATTTCATCAGTAATGTCATATTTTATATCATTTGTGATGTCATCTGTGAGCATCGCAGTAATGGTTAACAATATCTTGCGAATTTCTTTTTTGACTGATTTGATTTTACATTTTATAGAGCGCAGCGTATGCCCAAGGGCGTCTTGGCGCTAAAACAGCCTACAAGCTAAAATACCAACTAATTTTATTTTGTATAAACTTAATAGTTTCTGAACAGCCAGGTTTTCAACCGACTTCTGAACAACATCAGGGAGTTACTATTTTTAATTTCTAAAGGAAGGGAGTTCCATACCTTAGCCATGCCAACGATAAAACTCCTCCCCCCCCCCACCGTAACTGCTTGTACCTCGGGACTACCAATAAGTGTGCCTGTGCTGATCTTAGGTTTCTGGAAGGAGAGTATTTCCTGGGATGTGTTCTCAGATAAAGAGGCCCTTTCCCTTGTAATGCCTTAAATGCAAGACACTGAGCCTACAATATAATTCTCTTCTCCACCGGCAGCCAGTGGAGATCCCTCAATCGATTAGTTACTGGTTCATGTTTAGGGATATCTAAGATTAATCTTGCCGCTGCATTCTGCATCAGTTGGAGTCTAAGTAGGAGCTGTGCCTGAAGTCCAACGTATAAAGCGTTTCTGTAGTCCAATCGCGATATGGCCAATGCAGTGACCACCGTTTTTAAGGTATCCATAGGGATAAACGGACGGATCTTCCTAATGTCAGTCTTTGGTCAAATATTACCCCTAGGTTTCTCACCTTCCAGACTGGTACTGGGAAGTCGCCCAAATCAGTCGGCCACCACTTTGGGGACCAAAAGGAGGTGTTGGGGCCTAGTAGCAAAACCTCTGTCTTATCGGCGTTCAATTTGAGGCAATTCTTCTGCATCCATGTGTTAATCTGTTGCATGCAGATATTAAAACGATCAGCCGTCTCCTCAATATTGTTTGATATTGAGATCACCACCTGTGTATCATCGGCATATGATATGACTGAGAATCCGCATTGTCTAATGATTGCTGCCAGCGGGGCCACATAAATGTTAAAAAGAGTGGGGCTCAAGGATGAGCCCTGAGGCACCCTACATGTCAGTGTGAATGGTTTGGAAACCCTACCATCCATTTCTACCAAAAATGTTCTATTTGATAAGAATGATGTCAGTAATTTGGTGGCACTGTCTTGAAAACCCAGTTCCTCAAGTCTACCAATCAAGATTTCATGGTTTACCGTGTCGAAGGCCGACGATAGTTCTAACAAGATCAAGGCGGCCATCTTTCCTTCATCCAGAGTTTTTCTTAATTCTTCTACTGCGATCACCAAGGCGGTCTCGGTTCCATGAGCCTCTCTAAAACCATACTGAGAATGATCTAATAGTTCTCCTTCTGCGATGAAGGACATAATCTGCCTATTAATCAGCTTTTCCAACACTTTGGCGTAGAAGGGAATCCTAGATATTGGCCTATAGTTTTTAGGTTATGTTGGGTCAGTATTGTTTTTTTTTTTTTAGCAATGGCCGAACTGAAGCCATTTTCCATAATTCTGGAAAGATGCCTCAATGAATTATTTCTAGGAAGACTATTCTTTTTTTTTTATTTTTTTTTTATTGAAACTCAGACATTATACATGGTACATTGGAGTACACCAAGGAAAAATGGAAAAAAAAGAAAGTAAAATATGGCATTATAGCATTATACAATGGGTAGTTTAGATACAATACAAAGTAAAAGGGAAAAAAAGAACATATATAGTGAAAAGAGAATATCGTATTTCTTTACGGGTATCCATTGTTGTATTAGCATAAAGCCAGACCATAAGATCTATTTATTTACCCTACTCCTTGCCTGTTTCGTTCCTCCATCCAAACAATAAGTGGTTTCCAAATATTCATACCTTTTTTTCTATTTTTCGAACCTTTACATTTATATAAAGCAATTTCTTGTTTCCCAATACAAATTAGTCGATTTAGCCACTGATGAAAAGTTGGTGGTTCGGAATCTTTCCACACTGTGGCAAGCAAAAGACGTGCTATTGCTAAACTTAGAAACACAAAATCTCTTTGTGGGGTATCAATTTGCAATGTTACATCAAAACCCAGCATCATTATTGTGGCAGTAATCTTGAGGTTCCTCCCCAATGTCTGTTGCATAAATGATTCAATTCCCATTTTTAGCTTGTCTAATTTAACACAAGAGTAAAACATATGTATCGTATCTGCTGGCCCATTTTGACATCTTGGACATCTATCCGAATCTCTCTTGCCCCATTTAAAGAGTTTCGCTGGTGTATAATATAAGCTGTATACTGTCTTGTATTGTCGAGCCTTCAAGTTAGATGCCATAAATACATTTTTGCCTATTTCCAGCACTTTATTTAAATCAACATCCCCATCGTTCAATTTGGCTGACCAATTCACTTCTGTTTTCTCTAAATCATTAGATATAAATTTTTGCAATTCCTGATAGAATTCTCTTATTCTACTTTTGGGATTACCTATAAGATGAAGTATTGGTATAGGATCAAGACTAATATTCTCTTTTGGGATATCTCTCAGAGAATTCTTAATTTGTAAATATTTGAAACATGAATCGCTTTGTAGATCGTATTTTTGTGCAATTCCTATTAAACAACGCATTTCTGAGTTTTCATAAACATCGATCAGCATTACAATCCCCTTTTTTCCCATTTTTTTGCCATATCGTCATATATATTCGTATGCAAGAGATCAGAATGCCACAGTGATGTATATTTTGTAAATCTATTAATCTCACATCTTTTCACGATCTTTTTCCAATTTCTAATTGCACACTCGATACATTTATATCCTTTTCTTTGATATTTCCTCATATCGCTTTGGCGTTGGAATAGCCCTGCTGCGGCTTCCCCAATTGCTAACTCATAAATAGTAGGTATATCTGTCTGTTCATTTTGTATCTTCTTATGATAATATAAAATACCTAAGTTCTGCAGGGCCGTCGCCCAGTAGTATAACTGTATATTTGGGGCATTCCAACCACCTTGATCAATCGGCTGATTCAAATATTTATAAGCGCGACGAGTTCTTTGGTAGCTCCAAATAAAATTGGTAAAGATCCCTTCAATTTTTCATATTTTTTTAGTCATTAATTCTCTGGGAATAGCCCGCATTAGATATAAAAATTTTGCAAAGATTTTCATTTTGATTACATTTATCCTGCCAATTATTGTGAGGTGTAAATAATCTAATCGTTTCATTTCCCTACTGATGGAGGTCATAACTGGGTCTATATTTATTGTCCAAATATCTCCCATTTTTGCTGTTAATCAAACACCTAGGTATACTGCAGACTCCTTTACCCGGGAATCATCCAGTATACAGTGAGATGAGCATATGATTTGTGTCTTTGTGCTATTTAACAAATAGCCAGATCTTTTCCCGAATGTTTCTGCCAGTCTCTCTACATCTTTAATTGCTTCCCGTGGTGCAGGTGCTATTAAGGCAATATCATCAGCATACGCTAATATTTTTGTCTCATACTTATGAGATATTACCGGTTTGATTATGGGATTATTTAAAATCAAGGAGATAAAAGGATCTAAATAAAGTGCGTAGAGGGTTGGGGAGCAGGGACAGCCCTGGCGAGTACCTCTCTCTATCTTTAATCTTTTGGAAGTATGGCCCATTATCTGGATTTTGGCATGTGGGTTGTAGTACATAGCCTGCATAGCCCGTATAAATCCTGGTCCAAAATTTCTCCTAGGAAGACTATTCTAAGTTGCTCACTGATCAGCTCTGGACACAGATGAAAGATTTTTGGAGGGCAAGGGTCTGACGGAGCTCCTGCCTTTGTTATCTTTACTACTTAGATGATCTGATCCTCCGTAGGTGGGAGAAAAGAGAACGTTGTGTCAGTGACTGATATTTATTATTTATTTATTTATTTAAGGATTTATAAAGCGCCTGGTGACCCGGAGGCAACCCCGCGCAGTGAGACATGAGAAGTTGGCTGAGAGGGGAAGGGAAAAAAAAGGAAATCTTATTTAGGGAAGAGAAGAGTTTTGAGCTGCTTGCGGAAGCGCAAGTAGCAGGGTTCCAACCGCAAACTGCGGGGGAGCAAGTTCCAGCAGGTGGCTGCCTTTACTGAGAAGCGGCGACCTCCAGTACGTGCCCTCCTAAACTTGGGGATATTCGCCAGTCGCTCATTGTCCGAGCGCAGCGATCTCGAGGCTTTGTACGGGGTGACCATGTCTCCTAGGATCGAGGGGCCTTGTCCATTGAGGAGCTTGTGGGCAATGCACATCGCCTTAAACTCGATCCTCTCTCGCACTGGTAACCAGTGGAGCGCCTTAAGTGCTGGTCTGGCAGAGGATCTGGAAGGAAGACCCATCAGCAGCCGGGCAGCTGCATTTTGGGTTCGTTGTAGCTTGCCCAGAGTAGCTTCAGGGGCTCCTAAATAGACAGCATTGCTGTAGTCCAGTCGTGCAAGAACCAGTCCTTGAACCAGGAGTTTCCTAGATGGAGGGGGGAGCAGAGGAAGGATCTTGCGGACTGACCGCATAAGTCCAAAACAGGTTCCGGCTGTTTTAGTTGCCTGGGTTTTCATGGATCGGTCCGGTTCAAGCCAGACCCCCCAGACTCTTAATTTCTTTCCTGGGGGCGGGCACCTCACCCATGGTATCGGTGATAGATAATAGATATATGATAGATAAATTCCTGGCGTTTTTATCTCCACAGGTCTATTTATGCTATCTCTAAAAGTTTTATACACTACCTCCACTTTGTCAGTGAAAAACTCTCCAAGGATATTGCAGCAGAATTCGGGGTTCTCTATCTCTGTAGATTCCGTGGGAACTTAGCTAATTTTTTCACTGTATTGAATAGCTTCTTGCTGGAGTTTTTAGATTCCAGGAATTTTTTAGTAAAATATTTACTTTTCTCCTCGACAATCATTTTTTTTTTTTGTAATCTGAGAAAGTAGTTGCATATTCTCTTTTCCTTGCCTCAGCGTAGTCAGTTCTCCATACCCTTTCAGATCTCCTGCATACTTTTTTCTGTTCTCTGAGTTTATCAGTGAACCAGGGCTCAGATCGCCTTTTCCTTTTTGATAGAAGCTTCTGAGTCTACTGCTGTTTTGATCCAGGAATTTACTTTATTGACCATATTGTTGACACCTAATTCCAGATTTGGTTTTGTTATTAATTGAGTCTGAAAGTTTGAAGAATTGATTTTACTCCAGTCCTGATATACAACTTTGCCCGGAGTTTTTGATGATGTCGTTGGTTGGTGGGTGTCGTGTATTATAAATATAATGGCTTGGTGATCTGACCAAGTCACCGGGAAGACTTCCGACACTTCTAGCCTATTATTAGAAGTGAATATTCCATCCAATGTATGTCCTGCCTTATGTGTCCCTTGTTTAACCACCTGTCTCAGGGAAAAGCTGGCCATTCCATCTATGAATGCGGTAATATTGTTATCATCTACTTTTTCCGGGTGATAGTTAAAATCTCCTAAGACTGTGTAGTCAGAACTATTTATACTGTCTTCCAGAAAAGGACTAATATTTTCCATCAACGAAGCTTGTGCTTTTGGCGGGCGATCTAAAAGAAGCCCTTTAAAAGTATAATTATTATTGATTTTTATCTGGAAAGGCAGAGTTTCACAATCAGGTGAACCATTGCTCATACCTCCCGTTATTCTCAAGCCTTCTCTGGCGATAATTGCAAGCCCCCCTCCCGCTTGTTCTTTCTATCAGCTCTAATTATGCTGTAGTGGGTGGGAAGCGCTAAATGCAGATCCGGGTCCGATGCTGCATCTTCCCAAGTCTCAGTTATGAAGGCGATGTCTATCTGATGACTCTCTATCATCTCCGCTAACTCAGCACCGTGCTTCACTAACGAACGTGCGTTAATTAGAACTACTTTGACCCCGGTGTCCATGTTAGTAGCCATCTTGGTCTTTTTAACGTGAGAACTTAGTTTCCTCGGTATCTCATAGCTGAAACGTATGTCACATTTTTCGCAAGTCTTAGGCTCTTTCCTTAAATCAGGAGCTGCATGGCAACGAATTTTCAACCTTTGCTTCAGCATGAGCAATTCCTCTCGTGAGTAAGTTATCAAGTTCTGAGCAGTTGTTAAAAAATTACCAGGGGTTTGGGCGCTAGGCGCGAATCCGGCACGGACGGGCGCAGACGGGCTTGCCTTCGGCGCGTCCGCTGTGCATTCGCGCTATTCCCATTTTTATCCCCCTGCCTGTACAAACTAGCCCGCTCACCCGACTCCACCCAAGATGGCGGTGCCGCGACTCGGAGCGGACCCCGGGACTGGAGAACCCCCTCTAAAGTGTCGCTTCAAGTTTCGCTTCACGTAAGTGCAAATGGCAAATTGTTAAAAAGTTTAAAACATCCAAAGTTAAAGTTTGTTAGTTTCTGGTCTTACGAGTGGTCTCTCCCGGCTCACGCCTCAGGAGGACTATAGGCTATGGAAAGCCCGCTCATGAACTCCCCACCTTTATCCCCCTGCCTCTACCGACTATCCCGCTCACCTGACTCCACCCAAGATGGCGGTGCCACGACTCGGAGTGGACCCAGGGACTGGAGAACCCCCTCTAAGGTGTCGCTTCAAGTTTCGCTTCAAGTAAGTGCAATTGGCAAATTGTTAAAAAGTTTAAAACATCCAAAGTTAAAATTTGATAGTTTTTAGTCTTACGAGTGGTCTCTCCCAGCTCACACCTCAGGAGGACTATAGGCTATGGAAAGCCCGCTCATGACCTCCCCACCTTTATCCCCCTGCCTGTACCGACTAGCCCGCTCACCTGACTCCACCCAAGATGGCGGTGCCGCGACTCGGAGCGGATCCCGGGACTGGAGAACCCCCTCTAAAGTGTCGCTTCAAGTTTCGCTTCCAAGTAAGTGCAATTGGCAAATTGTTAAAAAGTTTAAAACATCCAAAGTTAAAATTTGTTAGTTTCTAGTCTTACGAGTGGTGTCTCCCTGCTCACGCCTCAGGAGGACTATAGGCTATGGAAAGCCCGCTCATGACCTCCCCACCTTTATCCCCCTACCTGTACCGACTAACCCGCTCACCCGACTCCACCCAAGATAGCGATGCCGCGATTCGGAGCGGACCCCGGGACTGGTACTGGCAACAATAATGCTACTTAAACTGTTTAATTTTCATTGAATGCCTTTTTTTAATCAGATTTGATTTTTTCTGTTTTTTTAAACTCATTTTAATGGTTTATAGTCCTCATTAGCCATAGCTTACATTTAGCAACTTTTTTTCTGTCAATTTGTTTCATTGTGATTCTGTTTCTAACTTCAGTGGTAATGTAACGTCCTGCTTAAATATCAAGGCAATGCACAACCGGCTCTTGACGTGGGCCTGTCCCGCGATCAGGCTCTTCGCCAGTACCCCTGCCACCAAGCGTGCTGCACACTCTGGCTGTACTCAGCAGACTTTGGGCACAGGATCTAGCCTATGGTTAGACCCTGCTCAAGTCCTCATGCCACTAAGTTAACTGCGCGTGGCAGTGGCCTCCGGGTACAGCGCCTGGCTGGTGTTGGGCATGCTGTGCATGTACTTTGCCAAAAAGGTACCTAGTATGTGATATACTAAAGGGACTCATAGCACTCTATATTTGTATGCACACGGTATGGAAGCACTTTCCAGAAGTTATCCATGGACAGGATATTTTCCTACCGAAAATTGCACTCTTAGACCACTTGGAAGAAGTGACTAACTCAGGAAAACCTCAGTCTTGTATTTGTCTGATGCCACCACATCTCCAACCTGTGGACCTGCATCCCTTGTTTATGGGGATAAAGGTGCTGCATTAAGTAAAGTGTCTGCAAGAGACCATAGCATCACACACTGTTCTCTTATTTCCCATGGGTGGACACAGTCTCTTGATTGACACCGCTGTGCAGCCCTCCTTTCAATACCTGTGCTGTTTATACCAGTCCACTCCAGTGTTTTAAAGATTTTTTTATTTTGAATACTACAGTAAGAGATATTCTAAATGAGCATATCGACGAAACTTCGGTTTAGTGTCCTTTTGCCTACACTGGCGTGGATTGCTTTTGAACAGAAGTGATAAATGTATGTATTTATGGTCATGAAGAGTGTTACAGATTTGTTCTTGTTTAGGAAATTGACTTTCGTGGCCATACTCGTAACGTTCTCAGTTATTTTCACTTATGTTACGAGTCCTCATCAGCGTTTTATTTGAGATGAGTTTGCTTTAAAATCAGCACCGTAGCTTCTAAACTTATAAATGCATAAGAATGTTATGACCACCACAACCCTTTACTTACTCCATTTTTTACACAAAGTTGGCTTATATGTTGAAACAAAAAACACAGGTGCACCACTCAACAGCACATAGTTCAATAGGAACAATTATGAAGTTCAAATCCAGTAGACAGCGAGGGAAAGGTTCCTCAATTTGAAACGCGTACTGTGTTTTTTTTCTACGTAACAAGAAAATGGAATAAAGAGATCAAATTGAGGAACCTTTCCCTCGTTGTCTACTGGATTTGAACTTCATAATTGTTCCTATTGAACTATGTGCTGTTGAGTGGTGCAACTGTGTTTTTTGTTTAAACTGTTGAGTTCCTGAGGGAACAGGCACTGTGACGGTGGGTGCTGTTCGGTGTGCACACTGACCCCTGAAAGGATACAAGAGATAATATCTTTGGAGCAATAGTAGGTTAGGTGCTGGCAGTGATAAGGTTCCACTGTCATTCTAAGATTTTTTGGGTTATATGTTGAGTATCTTCCCACTTTGTGTTTTTTGACGGTCATCACTGACATGTGGACTGACGTTTCAAGTTCCCAAATCCAAACAACATCGAAACGCATAATAAATACCATGTGAGACTTTGGAAGCATTCCTTGGTTTTCAGTTAGTTGATAGGCTTGGTAACAGCATGAAGAAGCACAGAACTTCTGAAATACAAGGAAGCACCGTGTCCAAGTCAGGTGTGGGTGGTGTTGCATACACAAACGGATCTTCCTCTTCTTAGTTTTGCCGTCCAGCTTATTCTTGGCTTTCAGTCAGCAGAAGTTCATTTTGTAGATCAGCACATCAATGGGAAAACTAAAAAGCACTAAAAAGCAGACAGTGTTTGGTTTTCAATGAGAGCTACCAGCTGTAGAGGATCAGCACACATGGATCCGGCTCAAAAATACCCTTTTTGCAGTGTCTTCCTGTGTCTGAGGCAGCTTCTGGTACTTACGGATCTGGGCACAGGTTTGTCTGTGTACTAAAGGAACACTTAGTAGGGAGAACGAGCATCTCTGCTTCAATTGTTCAATCTTCAGAGGGTCTCAGGGGTTTATGTTTTGCTAAGCTTTCGTGAGGTTCACCGACCTTGAAGAGGGACTTTAAGCAGCCTACACTCTACCAAGGAGGGGACCTTGGGCAGACTTCATAAACTGTGAGCACATAATCATTTTTATTCCTGTTGCTCTTCTGCTTTCTTTTCTTGTTTGCTTTTGAGAACAATATTTTACAAGACAAAAAAGCCCCTTTTGTACTTTTTAAGCATCTGTTTAGCAAGTATCAGGTATTCAAATGTTAACCCATATTATGTTATTAAACTAGGAGTATGCAGCTGGCAAGTTTCCCAAGTCCATGCGTGATGGGCTGCTCCAGTCTCGGTGTTTTCCTTTCAATTCTGGGATATGTAGTCCTGTTTTATAATGGAATAAACAGAACCACAATTCACAGAATTCAAAGAAAAAAAAACTAGACTCGGGCAGCACGCCATGCATGGGGCTGGGAAACTTGGCAAGGCTGGTCGGATATAAATGTGTAGATCTGAGATGTTCAAGTCAGTAGAAACTAAATCCAAAAGGGTTTTGGGTGGCTAGACATTAGGACATATAAGCACTTAATTCCAGAATTTATGGAAGCCACACTTCTGCTAGGTATCTACCTTACCCACCATCTTCCAGGATGTGCATTTACAATCCACTTCATTTAATAATTAGCCCTGGAGGCAACCATCTGCCAAGTGGAATTACATATGTACATTGGGTGTTCTGCCAAGCATGTCTGTTGGGCCATCTGTGTCAAAGGATGAGCTGGATCTGAACTTCTGGCTATAGTCCTTTCCTGAGCCCTCGTCAGACCCCAAGGTCTTTTTAAAGCCCTAATCGTCCTTAGACATAGGGAGATGGTGTTCAGGGCCCCCTTTGGTCGCCACCATTGTGGATTGTGGATAGGGCAGTTATAAATTGGTCGCCACCTGCCAACCCCCTACTTCCTTCTAAATTAGGTGGCTGTTCTCAATGCTAGATTCCTCGGCTTTAGGAGATGACCAGATGGTTTGGGGGCAAGAGTAAAACTACTGACAGCTAGGCAGGTGGTGCCTCTACCTCCATCCTGCCTTCATCTTGGGGAGAGCCATGTTATTTCTTCCTTCACCTACAGTCAAATCATCCCTCTAACTGCAACCAAGATATGTGTGGTACTAAGGTGCTTTGTTTTCATTTCTATTGATTAACAGCTCTATGCTATATATAGAGTAAACCATTGTTTGCAACACAGATAATTACCTACAGATTATTGGCTATGGCCAGAACTTTTTAAAAACAACTTTATTTGAAGTTTGTCAGGAAAACACAAATCTACAAATATCGTCAGTCCCTAAATTGGTTTACACAGCCAATTTTTCCCGAGACAGTCGGTCAAAAAAAGCCTTGACTACATCACCTGATGTTTGACATATCAAAAATCAATCAGCCAGGTTCTTCGATAAACCAGGTATTTATATACTATTGGTAACGCTCACCAGTAATATTACACCTCCTCATTGGATAGTTAGATGTTGCATCATCATGGGGAGGATCAGGAACCAACCATTTCTGTGCAACGGTCAGCCTGCCAGCCAGCAGAAACGTTTTGTAAGTTTACCTGTCCTTGTTGATAGAGGATATTGTCCCACCTCGCCTACATCGCAAGGAGTACGGTTACTAGGTCCAACTGTAGTAGAACTTTAGTAACATCTTCAATAGTTAATAGCACTTCTATCTAAAAATTCTGAATTTCACATTCCCACCACATATGGATATATGAGGCCCTCAGTCCACAACCCCTCCAGCATACATCAGAACTTCCATGTGTGGCTTTTAGGTGCACTGAAGTCAGATACCTCCTTAACATAACTTTATTTGCACATGCTTTATACTGACTGAGTACAGAGGGAAGACTTTGCGTGGAGAAGTGTGGCTCACTGGTTAGAGGAGGCAGACCCTGAAGCAGAGGTCAGACCCGGGACCAGGGTTCAATTCCCGACGCGGCAGGGTCTTGAGCCCAAATGTCCATGGACTTGATAATTCTCGCTTCGGTGCCTACTCAAATCATGGGTTCACACTATGCAACCCTGGGCAATAGCTTGTTTAATCTCCACTACGCCCCCCCGCGGCGGGATGCCTGGCTTTCACCTTGGGGATGCCCAGTAGGGGTTATCTCACAGGGAAAAGCCAGGACGGGTTCCCAAAGAAAGCGCCTTGAGACCTTGCGGTGATAAGGCGCTATATAAGAACCTTTGACATGACATGACATGACTCCCTGCCACATCAATATCGCACTTGGAGAGCTCAAAGCCAAGGTCTTCAGCCCACGTTTTGGTGTCATCTAATTGTTGGAATGGTGCGCATTTTTCTACTCCCCTACATTTATTTATTTTTATTTATTTATTTGTGTTTTATAGAGCGCGACCTTGACCCGTTAGGGTATCAGAGCGCTTTACAGAGTTATAGAGTTGTGCAAGAGGCATGGGATCACAAGAGTATACCATAAATTAGGGAGGGTGGGAGGGTGCTGAGTACAAGAGGGATGAGAGTATACAAAGTACAGTTAATATTACAGTTGCTGAGGAGAGGCCCCAGGTTTCTTGGTGGGGCAAAAGGTCGATGGAGGGAGGCAATAGTCTCTGTGGTGGTTGAGGGACGGGATTTAGCCGAGGAATTCACCCATGAGGAAGGATTTGGCCTCCTTTTTGAAACGTGCAAGAGAGGGGATTCTTCTGATGGCGGGTGGGAGGGAGTTCCATATTCTTGGTGCTGCCCCAGAAAACGCCCGATTATACCTTTTTTTCCCCGAAAGCGTGCAGGCTGGAGTAGGAGGTCACTGGCAGACCGTGAGTTTCTGATTCCTCCGGATACCACAAGTTTCTGTGCAAGATATGCAGGGGAGTTTGAGTGTAGGGCCTTGTGTGTGATGCATGCAAACTTAAGTTGTATTCTGGCCTCGAGAGGAAGCCAGTTCAGCGCTTTCAGATGAGGAGAAATGTGATCACTTTTCCTTGTGCCGGTAAGTAGTCTGGCGGCTGCATTAAGGCAGGCTTTTAATGGTGCCAGTGAGATCTTGGGTAAACCAGAGAGGGTGGAACAGCCATATTCGTGTCTAGAAATGACTAGTGCTTGATCTGCCATTTTTCGGTCGGGAGCGTCAAGGAAGGGTTTCAGTTTCCATCGGTAGCTCAGGAGGAATCTGGCAGATTTGGCCATTGAGTTGATGTGGTCTCGCATGTTTAAGTTGCATTCCAAGGGTATTCCCAGAGATTTGACCGAGTCCACAATGGTCGGTGGACAATTTAAGGCTGTGATGGCTTTAATCCATGTCTGGATCTTAGGGGCTGTTTTAGGAGGGAAAATTAGAAGAAATGCTGTTTTCTTTGCGTTGAGTTTGAGTTGGTTGGAGGGGAGCCATTGGACGGTCAGTTTCAGGGCCTCATTCAGGGAGAGAATCTCCTCGAGAGATGAGATTTTGATGTAGATCTGAGTGTCGTCGGCGTACATATGGTAGGAGATATTTGCGGTGTGGAAGACTTCAGCAAGGAGTTCTAAATAAAGGTTGAAGAGGGTGGAGGACAGCGTTGATCCTTGAGGTACTCCAACCGTGACCGAAGAGGGAGCGGACAGGTTGTCGTTAATTAGGAATCTCCGAGATCAGTTTTAGAGGAAGGATCTAAACCATTCAAGGACAGGGCCATCTAGTCCCATCCTAAATGTGAGGCGTTCGAGTAGCTTCCCATGGTTGACCGTGTCGAAGGCAAAGGATAGATCTAGGAGGATTAGGAGACAGGTTTGGACTTCGTCAAGGGCTTGAAGGGCATCATCAACGATGTGGAGCATGGTGGTTTCAGTGCTGTGTCCCGGTCGGCATCCAGATTGGCAGTCATCGAGTAGGTGGAAGTTGTTGATGTGATGACTTAGCTGCAGTTGCACACACTTCTCCAGCACTTTAGCTAAGAAAGGGATGTTTGAAATAGGTCTGAAATTGTTTGGGGAGGCTGGATCCAGCGACAGCTTTTTCAGAGTGGGGAGGACTTGGCCCACTTTCAGAGAGTCAGGGATTGATCCCTGCCAGAGAGAGGCGTTGATTATCGCAGTCCAGCTAGGAATAATGGATTGGGCGGCAGCAGTTAGACACTTAGAGGGGAGTGGGTCGTTGAAATGGTTGTTTGGGTTTAAGGTGGGAAGGATTTTGGCGACAGAGTCTTCGTCGTAGAGTGTGAAGTCGATCCAGTGTGCTTAATTCTTAGGTGAGGTCTGTTGAGGCGGCGTGGGTGGAGGAGGCAGGTCAGGGTGCGGTAGAGAGTATGAGGGGGAACTAAGTTCATTACCTAAGGCTTTGATTTTGTCCGCAAAAAACTAGGAGAATTCCTTGGATGAAATTAGAGACTTGGGGTTTTCTTTCGATGTTTTGGCCAGTTTGTTGGATTGGTGTTTGACCAGTTTGGTGTTTGACCAGTTCAAAGAGTTTGCGGGGTCTGTTCTGGGCGTTCCCTAGTTCCGATCTGAAGAAATATTGTTTTGAGTTGAGGATGTTCCTGTTGTATGTATTTCTGGCCTGGCAGAGACGTTTTAGGTGAGCGGCAGAGGGGTGCTGTTTCCAGATTCTTTCGGATTGTCGGAGGGATCTCCTCTCATTGTTGAGGGATCCAGTGAACCATGGATTTCTATCTTTGACAAGAGTTCTTTTTAGTTTTAGTGGGGCTGGGTCATCCAGAATGTTCGACATAGTTGCAGAGTAGTGATCGTTGAGGTCACTGACTGATGTGATATGTGGGGGGAGGTCAGATTTGCAACGAACCTCAAGTTCCTTGTGGTTCAGGTTCTTGGTGTCTCTGACCCAGCGTTTAGGAAGCACCGTTTGTGGTGCCCTTGTCTTGTGGGTGCCGGGTAGAAGGAAGGCAATGTCCTTGCGGTCAGACCAGTCACAGGGGTCTATGGAAATCAGCTTGACGGTTGTTTCCTTAGAGATGATCCAGTCAAGAGTGGCCCTTTCGAGTGAGTTGGGAGCGAACAAGCTTGGGTCAGGGCTTGATCGGCCAGGAGGTCCTTAATGGAGTTGACATGACATAGTTAAGAAACTGCAAGTGTTGTATGCCATCTAAAAACATCTCCCTCACTGCCTGTTGCTTAGCCAATGAAAGAGTTGTGTTAGTTGATAGACAGTGTTGGGTCTCAGCTGAATGTCATTGGTACACTGTTATCTATTCTTAAGACGACCATTGCAAGTTGTAATTCCCCTTCTTCTATCCAGCCCCAGTAGGCTCTATCTGTCACGCATTTCACAAAATTTGGATTCATAATCACCGGGGCGAGAGGGAAGGATAAGTTATCCTGGTCCAGACTGCTTTGTTCCAGTGCACTGCAGTACTTTTCGTTGAGTTCAATGGGGGACCCTGATGTATATAAACCTTAGGAGGGAGCCATTACTGGCTTTGCAAGGGACACCTACTTGCCTCCTGCTCTAGTTGACAACTGGATTTATTGGGAATATAGTCTGGGTTTATTTCCAGGAATCGTACTGTCTTCAGATAATTTCTCCTGTTGTGATGGATCACATTCTTCTTTGTATTGTATAGAATTGGAATAAGGCATCCGTGATGCCTTGAACCTTTGTTTTGAGTGTGCCCTCTCTATCCTTTACTTGGGCTGTATAATTCCTAGACCTGTACTCTTTCTTGATTTGGTTTACCTTCCCTCAACAGTATAGCCACTCCTTTAGTCTTAGTCAGAGCAATTGAGTGAAACTGGCATGAATATTAACAAGATCTACACCTCCTAGTGTCCTGTGCCAACACATTTGTTATCTGTAACAGTACCAAATTGGCACCTTTTGTATGCACCAAACCAAGAAGGGCTTCACCTCTTTATTGGAGTGTTTAAACCCTGAATGTTGACAGTAAGCATATTCAGGGTTCGATCTTCATTGTGACACACACTGTTTAACTTTGTTCTCTCCCTGTTTATTACCTATACCCATCTATTTCTTCCTTCCTTAAGAGCCAAGTCTTCACTCGTTCAAGGTTTTCAAACCATGCCATGTCTTTAGTAAACAAACGTCATTCATGGACCCTAATTAGGTGTCTCTGTGGTGTTGGGGTTCAGGACAGGACTCAAAGTTGTGAAATAAATATGCCCTCATGTATCCGAAGGCGATCCAGGACCAAAAAGTAAAACTGTATGTCACTGAAACATAAGTAGAAGACCCTCGCATAAGTCCTGCTCCCACTTAAAGTCACTGATGTAGACTCGTTCTTGTTCACTGGGCTGTTCCCGCAAAAGGTAAACTTCTCAATCAAATTCTTCTGTTAAGTCTAAATCGAAATCCAAGCAAAACATAAAGATAAAAACAGGATTCAACCTCATCTCACCACTCTGTATCCAAGGTAAGGGCACAATTAATCCTCCATGTCAGTTGGTCCTCCTCAGGTTCCCAGATTGCATAGCCGATTCCCACCGATCCTGGTTTGCCCAGAGTTTCCAGGGCCAACCCCAGCAGATCAAACCCTCAAAGAAGCCATGCTGCAGATTTTGGATGCACTTTCGGCTCCCTCTGGCATGCCTTCGAGCCTTAAGAACCTGCAGAGGGACCAAGTCAATACCTACTTGTGGGTTCCTTCCCCGGGGCCATCTGACCCCATAGGACTTGTTCAGGGTCCTGTACAGACTATGGTACATACCTTTATTTAGTTGTCAGGACTTGTGCTGACCCATTTCGTGTCGAGACCGGTTCAGATGGTGCCACATCCAGTGCTGATTCTTAAGTCTGAACCTGAACCGACTTCAACCCGATTTCGAAAGCTGCCATGCTGAAAAATTATTAAAGCGCAATCTGTCGTCATACAGTCTGATTCTGTACCAATACCAAGGTAGAAGAGCACAAGCAGAGGCTCAATTGTTTGGGGAGGTTTGACTCTGAATAAGTACACCACAAAAGGGACATGATGATGGTGATCTCTTCCCTCATAATGATGGCAAGTTTTACTTGAGCTTGAAACCGATCAGTGGCCTTGATACCTCCTGATACAGGGTTGAAGTCTCAAGAGAGTGCATCATTGGCAGTTGAGGTCTTGGGGCTGCAGCTACCTTCAGTCACGGTGAATACTAAAGTTCTTACTGAACTTATGCAGCCTGAGCCATTCACGGCTAAACCCTTACTTCCCTTTAATGAAGCCCTCTTTGATGGGCACTTGGTAGAATCTGTGTTCTTGCTCACAGGTGAATAGGTCGATAGCAGGTATCACAAACCGATGCATTGGAACCCTGATTTTCTCACTGAACACCAGGCCCCAGAGAGCCTGGTGGTTCAGGCTTCAATCAGCAAAGTGATCCCCAATTCATTCCGCACAGCACATCCATATAGGGGATCCAAGAAGACTGAGGCGTTGGGTAAACAAATGTTCTTCAAGGTGAGCCTGACATTGAGACGAATCGAGAGCTTACTACAAACAAGCGTTTGCAATGCAATAGGTCTCGCATTTACGCGAGTTTGAGCTATTGCCATTATAAATGACAATAACTTTTATTTATGTTTTAAAAACCAAAACATAAATAAAAAGCATTGTTATTTACAATGCCAAAAGCTCAAACTCGTGTACATGCGAGGCCTATTGCATTGCAAATGCTGGTTTTAAAAAGCCCCCATGCTGCATCCTGCTCTGAAGGAAATCCCCCCCTCCTTTAAAAATGCCTCTTTTTCATTTCAGTTTTCTTCAGTGCTAGGTTTGTTTGGTCATGCCACTTCAGAGCGGTGGTAGAAATCACTGAAGGACAGAGGCGCCACCCCAAAGAAGGATGGATCATGCAACCCAGGGAGACAGCACTAAACACGTTCCAGCAGATAGCCGGTTTGATCATCTCACAAGTATGGAAAGGTATGATAGAAGCCAGGATAGGTGTTTGGTACTGTGTTGTAGGACTGAGCCCAATCACTTCTGAAGAAGGTTTGGAAGTGGTTCTTTTGTGGCGAGCTAGAATCTGTCAGGCAGCTTTTGAAGTCAGTGTTAAGCTTTCTGTTGAACATTCAGTGGTGGACAATTCCTAAGTCAAGGTCAATCATTACAACAGTTGTCAAAGCCAATAGGTCTCACTCATGGAGGCCAGGATGATAGGCTTTATCCAATCTAATTTTGACTATTTCTAAAGAAGCTATGAAGTTCATTTAAGTTATTACTATTTTTCCAAACTGGGAATGGCACGCACACCACCTGAAGAATGGTGACACTTTTTTAGAACAGTTTTAAAACTTAATGGGTGGCAACTACAGGAAATTTATGTATAATTGTTTGCATGGATGGCTGTTGAAGGGACTGAACTTACCAGAAGTCTACTATGTTCTTCAATAAATTTGAGGCATTTCATTGACCAGAGTGAAAGGTTCTTCATTGCAAGGATATTTCTTAGGAATTACCTATGTCTGTTGAATATGGGCATTTTTGTGGAATAAAATCAAAACAAAACACGTTGGACTGAATGCTCATGAAGTGAAAGGATTGTTTCTAAGACATACTTCTTGACTTAAAACTTGTGAAAAATTAGGCTCTGAAATCCTCTATCTTGTGGATGAATATGGTTTAATGGATTCCATGAATATAATTTATGTTTAATATATGTAGTTTATGGTTTCGTCTATGCACGCACAAAAAGGCATCCTTTGATAACTATATTTCCACCTGAAATATATGCTATATGTTGGAAATCATTATTTCGACACAAAGTTCATCACGGTTGTACTTTTTGAGAATACCATTGTCCTGCCAATAACGTGAGAAGCGAACCATCATATGTTTTCAACATGATGCCAACGTGATTCAGGGTATGTCCAGTTCTGATCCTTCGTGCAACTGGTGTCAATGTATTTTATATACTGGAACCACTCGTTAAATGGACCCAAGTATGTGATCCTTTCCTTGAAAAGACATTTTAGATTGAGTTCAGAAAGATCAACCTTTTCCTGTAAGTTTCTCTTTTAACATCAGAAGCTTGTGCGCACAGGTAGAAATTAAAACTGGGTTACTGAAAAAGATAAAAAGATGGCAGGTGCACCAACCCGCCCTCAGTATCCCAGGCCAACTGAATTGTTTGAAATATGAGGGAATACAACTTTCAATAGGTGTCTTGTGTGATGTTAAGTGTGTTGGTATGAGATGCACACAATTTATATGGGTTACTTCACTAATTGCTGTAGGTTTAGCTGATAATCTGTATTGAAGTGAAGGTCTCCAATTTGAGACAGTTCTGTAACGAGGATACATGGATTACCAATACAAGTAAGGGAAAATATTGCATCCCTTCACTCCCAGTTGAAAGGTAAAAGCCATTACTGGAGGGCAGAGGGCACCTAGCTTCCCAGAGGCTTGGGTGCTACTGCACCTGCTGCACTAGTGCTACCTGCGTCCCCACAAGATGATATTCATGAGATTATTTTATTATGTGAAGCAACTTGCAAAGTAGCTATTGACTGACACACTTATTCTAGAAGATCAGGACATTTTGATACATACATATCTTTTTTTCCCCACTTGTTTCATATTACCCACATGAGAGGAAGGAGTGAGCAAGAGATTGGGAGGAAGGATGCCGAGGGAGGTGGGGCTGGCAGAGTGAAGCCAAAAGGAGTGAGTAGCTGAGTGGGGGCTCATACAATGCTCGAAAGTTAATTGAGGTGTCCACACACTAAATGTCTCGCGGAGCAACGCATGCGCTGGCTCAGGCGATACCTAAAAATGGGAGGTGGAACTGGCGCCAGAGCAGGAACTTGACAAATATGCTACTCCCAGTGTTTCCTGGTTTCAAAGAAGGACCGGGTTCCTTGTCCAATGCTAGATCTTTGGATCTTGAACTGGTTTCTGTGGAAGGCAAATGGTATAGGTGTTATTCGGTCTGGGAACAGAAGACTGGATGGTGTCTGTCATCCTGCAGGACACGTATTTTTGCACACTTACCCTTTATGGTAGAATCAATGCTTTGCCGGGTTGTGGTCTTTCTATTTGGTTTGACTTAAACTTCATAAAGTCTACATGAGGGTGATGGCAATGGTTGCCGCACATCTCAAATGATCTGTAATCCTAGTGTTTTTATACATGGAAGACTGGTTCCTCACAACAAGGTCCCTAGAGATGATGTTGCACCACCTGCAACTGACCAATGGAATCCCTTGATGTACCGATGCTGGAACCTGACAGGGTTTTAATGTAACGAATGGCTGATTACAGCTCTCTATCACTTTTATGCATATAGAATCCTTACACAGATCTTCATCTAAAACTTTCAGCGTTAACCACCATTAAAACTCTCGTGTACGGAACATCTCTTTTTTAAATACAGCTTTTTGGGTCTCTAAGAGGAGAAACGCACTGGGAACAGCCTTGAAACTGAGAAGCTTGTCTTCTTGGATGCCCTGAAAAAGCCCAGATACGGGCAAAACGCGTTGGCTGTATGTACAGTTCTTCACAGAACATGAAATAAAGAACATAATTATCAAATACCTCTAGCATTGAAACTGGTGGATTTTGAGGAGGAAGCGTAGGAATGGCCAAGTACTATGCCGATGAAGCCATGTAAAGAAAACAGCTTTCCATCAAGAGCACGGGCAAACTCAAAGAAGAGGGACCTATGAGCTTGGGTGAATCCAGCTTGGATCCCTGCTTGCTGTCTAATATATGTACTAGGGAGACTTTCTGTGCTGCCTCGCCTTTGGTTCAGTGCTCGAGTGGGACGCTTTGACAGCTCAAAAGAGACCCCTGTTGCGACTAGGACTACAGGGACACCAGGACACGCAGCTACAGATCCCTGCACCGCCCCCAACACCCCGGGAGAGGACTACAGTCCCCAGGGTGCAACACTTCCTCCGCAGCTGCCGCGAGTGAGGGGGAGGCATGGCCATTGCGCATAAATTGCTGCCTCTCCCACCGCGGCGCCCGGACCAAGGGCGGGCTCGTCTGAGCCCATCAGAGACAGGAAGAGACTGGGTTGGGCTCGTAAACATTGTTTCTGGTAGATTCAGCTTCATTCACTCTTTTTTTTCTTTTTTTTCTTTTTTCCTTTCTGTTGTTGTTACTTGGTCGTTGGTTAACAATGAACAAGCGTAAGGGGGTATGGGCTCAGGAGTGGTGGGAACACTAGACGCCTTTCTCACCAGGGCTGAATCAGCTTTAATCCGCGAGATTCAGCTCACTGAACGCAGGCTGTCTATGGAACCTTTACATCCATCCAGTAGTACAATGTTGCCACCTCTTCCAGAAGTTACTGTTACAAACGATGGAACACTACAGTCTAGACAAACCTCCCTAGCCCGCTCAAATTTATTATCTAGTCGGGAAAGTACATTCAACACACCCAAGACCCCTATGATCCGAACGAGGAGACAGAAGTCAAGTCAGGTTTGTGGTGGGGAACCGCCATCAAAAAAAAGGAAAGCTTGAGGTCCTTTAAAGGCTAATCAACAGGCACCAAGAGCGGCTAAACGCAAGGTGGGTGAAAATGGATGTGGAGGCAGTTTAAAGCCTAATAACACCCGCGAAAATCTATGTAGTGTGGCTCACTGGTTAGAGGAGGTAGACCCTGAAGCTGAGGTCAGACCCGGGACCAGGGTTCAATTCCCGACGCGGCAGGGTCTTGAGCCCAAATATCCACGGACTCGATAATTCTCGTTTCGGTGCCTACTCGAATCACGGGTTCACACTCTGCAGCTCTGGGCATCAGCCTGCTTAATCTCCACTACGCCCCCCCCCCCCGCGGCGGGATGCCTGGCTTTCACCTTGGGGATGCCCAGTACGGGTTTCTCACAGGGAAAAAGCCAGGACGGATTCCCAAGGCAAGCGCCGAGATGCCTACGGGTAATCGAGCGCTATATAAGAACGCATAATAATAATAATAATAATATTTCATCTACCACCACTGTTATACCTGACATACCTACCTGCTCGTTGGAGGATGTTTTTCTTACACAGGTTGAGAACAAAATTCTAGCTTTGATCAACCCGTTATTAGAAAAACTGACCCAGGTAGAGGGAAGGTTGGCAAGAATTGAGCACTATACTTCTAGCTCTATGCAAGTCAATTCTAGTGTGAGGCAGGGAGTAGAGCCAGGTTCACAGAGGGCGAATAAAACTGACTCTAGGCAACCTTCGATCACTGCACATTGCCCACCCCCTCCATCCCCAGCCGTAGCAGTTCCAGAGGCTAACCGAATCAACCAACTCAATTCAAATGTTGATCCTTCTTCCCTAGCACCGACAGTGGGTGATATCCGTACCAGGTCTCATCAACCATGTGCCAGCAATAACTTTCATGCCCCTACACCTTTACATCTACCCCCGGAAGCGACACCTTACACTGTCATCTTGGCCAATGTCCCTGTGTTACCTTCAGCCTCACAGGAACACTGGTCCTCACTGAGGAACAGGGCATTATATTTATTGGCTAATAGAACTGGCATTAAGCAAGATCTTACTTCAAATTTTAAAATGGTTTGAAGAGTACCCTGGGTTGGCAAATCCCACAAATCCTTACCTGGTGACTGTGTGGTTTTAAGTCCCCGGGCTTGGTACAGCATATTCTAGACATGGCTGGAAATCGTCACATCGAGACGGATGACATCAATATCCTTTCCCTGGGTTTTTTCTATCAACCAACGGTGGTTAGTGAGCGTAGTATGTAGAAGGTAGCACCCCAACCTTGTGGTCAATATAATAATTCAGTCCCGACGCGTAATCGCTTTGACTCTCTAAACAATGTCGATTGACTTGGATCAGATATCTGCCCATCCTTTATAGATAGGCAGGGCTTCCTTTAAATTATCAGCACACTTGGCAGTGGGAACACTGCCAATGTTCCTGTCTTTAACCCTCTGGTCATTTCAGAGTCAGACACTCTAAATTTATGGGAACAACAAACCAAATCGGTCAGGTTTATTTTCCAAAACCTCATCTACATAATGGTGCACATTTATTGACGATCAAGACATTTCGACATTCCAGGAAATCTGGGCATTAGAACATATATATCACCCCGGGTTCCTAAATGCTTCTAAACCAGCCCTAAGGGGACCAAGGGGTAGACCCTCTGGGGGACTCACTGGGGGACTCACCACCTGGGTTAGACAGCAAACGGGCTACGCAGTTGAGTAAGTTCAGATCGACAGTAGGGATATCATGATCATAAGATTGCGTATCGCTAATGTACCGGATATCCTGGTGATTAATGTCTATGCTAGAGATATGCCAGGGAGAGGCTCAAGCACAGTTGCACTTTTAAATAATTTTTCAGATCACTACAAGGGACACTGTAATTTGGTCATCGCACGGGATTTCAACTGTTCTTTTGAGCCCCTGGGTAACGAGGATTGCAACCTCGGTGATGAGGAGGGCATACTATGGGATATCCCATCCCTTGAACTCACACCATCAAAAGATGGACCGAGGCAGCATTACAATTAAAAGGGCTCTGTCTGGAAATGGGAGTAAGGGCTATGAATGGGAGGTCTAACTCAGATAGGCGGGGATCCCATACATTCAACAACGGGCTGAGAAGCAGCCGGATAGATTACATTCTCCTAAACATAGAATTCTGGTCCTCTTTACTGGATATGGCAGTAGAGGAGTGGATTGAAAGCGACCACAACCCTCTTGTACTGTCATTACGGGTATCTGGTCTACTTGAGCATAACCACCAGGAAACCGCGAAGACATTATCTAAAGCCATTAGAATGAAAAGTATGGAACAAATTAAAAAGGAGAGAGCCGTGTATAAGCAAACCTTATTGCGGGCTGAAAGGGACTGGGATGGGAATCATTGGCAAAACCTGCTCCAGGCCAGCAAGGAAATATGGCTAATTTCTGGCATCTTGTTAAATGGGGCAGTGGCAAATCTAACAAAGTTCCCGTTAATCATGTAGCAACAGAGCTATGGACCTCGAATTTTGAGGCCCAGTTTACTGTCAATGGAGCCAGTACTGACCAATTTTATATGCCCAACCTTACCGCCACCTTGTACTTTCCTAGGCTAGAGGTCCAACATGCACTCAAACAAACTCCAAAATCCAGGGCTCCCGGTTTAGATTGTATACCGGCGGATTTATTTACGCACGATGAGGACAACTTGGTGAGCTATATTCAGCTTCTCGCCAACGCCATAGCTAGTGGTGCTTCCATCCCACCAACGTGGTCTGGAGCAGAAATCGTCCCGATTTTTAAAAAGGGGACCGATCAAAACCTGGCAAATATAGGCCTATAAGCCTTATTGATTGTATTCAAAAAATCTTTGCCAAGCTGGTGTTATGCAGAATCCAGACACGGATAGATGAAACAGATATAATGTCACCACTGCAAGCAGGGTTTCGTCCTCATACCAGCACTATTGATCAGGTTTTTAGGTTTATTATTATTTTTAGGCGGGTAGTCATCATAGGGGGAGGCACAATTTATGCAGCGTTTATTGATCTTAAATCCGCTTTTGATTTGGTGCCTCATAACAAAATGTGGAGAGTCTTCTTGGATATGTGGATACCACCAGAAATACTGACCATTTTAATAGCTCTACACGACTCTAACTATGCTCAAGTCCGCTGGGGCATGCAGGGGAACGTCATGGACAAGTTTACCATCTGTAAGGGGGTTCGCCATGGGTGCTTCCTAGCTCCAACCTTGTTTTCTTTATTTATTAACAGGGTTCTGCAGTATTTGTTTTACTTTCCCACAGATGCACCTACACTAGCAGGCATGAAGATACCTGCTGATATTCGCGGACTGGAGTAGTGTGGCTCACTAGTTAGAGGCTGCAGGGCTGAGAGCAGAAGTCAGCCCGGGACCAGGGTTCAATTCCCGACGCGGCAGGGTCGTGGACCTTGGTCAGCGGACTCGATAATTCTCGCTTCGGTGCTTACTCTAATCAGGAGTTCCACTCGGCAACTCTGCGCATTAGCTTGCCTAATCTCCACAACGGCCCCACCAATTCCGGGGATGCCTGGCTCCACCTTGGGGACTCCCAGCAAGGGACCATCCCACAGGAAAAGCCAGTCACATTAGGACGGCGACTAAATTGGAAGCCCCAAATTGATATGCTGTCTCTTAAACACGCCCATTTGACTGGAGTGTTGATTAAAGGACATAGGCTTTCTCACACCAAGCCTGTGGCCCCAGTTTTAAAGATATACAAAACCGAAATTAGTACCTCAGTATTATACGGAGCAGAGCTGTGGGGTTTTGAGGACTTCGCTCCCCTGATAACATCCCAGAACACATTTGTGAGAGGATTACTAGGTCACCCACAATCAACACCCTTGCTGCCCCTCTATCTAGATTTGGGTTGTAACAAAACCGAGGACTTAGTTTGCTTTAGACCAGTGGCGTACTGGAGAATACTCTGGATTACCCCCGAATTGGCCCTGTATGCTCAAGCACTTCTTGAAACTAGGGGGGCGGATTGCTCATATAAGATCTCCTGGTTAAGAACGGTAAAACACACTTTAAAGGACATGGGGCTAAATAACCTATGGGTGGATCCCATAGGAAATCCCTTCCCTTCCAAGAAAAGGTTCAAGGCAGCCTATTGGAATATGGTTATGATGAAGCGTTTTTCATCTTTAATAAAGCCAACCCTGACGAGGGAATTCTTGGAACTCAAACAAGAATATATGTATGAAACCTACTGGGATCTTATCACTCTACCTAACAATAGGAAACTGTATCATCAGTTTAGAGTGGGCTCCCTCCTAGTAAAATCTTTAACCAGTAAATGGCATCCCTTGAATGACGATAAATGTATTGCATGCCCATCATTTAAGGAGTCACTATCACACGTTCTGTTTGTTTGCCCAGCTTATAGGCCACCAAGGAACAAATGGCTTAGACCTATTTATTTGACTCAGGGTACCAGGTCAAGTGTGGAGGCACTACGAATTTTGAATTCCGACACACACGAGTCCCTGGTGATCTCAGTTGCTAAATTCCTTAGATGGATAAGGGTCATACGAGCGAAAATGATGAAGGCACTATAGCGGAGTTATTTTCTTCCAACATCTTTCAGCAGCAAATTGTCTAGTGGTACCTGACTATCCTGCTATCTTCTCAACGTATGTAAATTTTTACCGGCAGAGCTCATCAGCCCTGTTCCTCTATTAAATAAGGGGCCAAATACTGTGGTCTAAATGTGATAGCACTGTGTATAGTCTAAACTTGTGGCTTTAACTATCCGATATCACCTACCTCTAAATTTTTTTTTTTTCACAACTGTGTTTATTAAGGGTTTCAGGCAAATCATACATACAGTACTCCATAGCCAGGAGGACACTGCCAGTGGAAAACACATAATAGAATGCATGAACAGCCTAGACATTCAACTAACCCCCCACCCACCGTCCCGCCCCCAGCCAACAACCCCAAAAAACCCCCCGACTACCCACCCCTTATCCCACCCTAACCCAGTGCACGTGATCACCATCAGCTGCAGCATATAGTGTAAAGCACAATAGGCGTCCTGGAGCCACCTAGGCCCCGAGGTCACTGCCGGTAGGCAGTCCATCATCCAGGTCAACGGGAGGATCCAATGGCAAGTCTCTGTATTCTGCCCACTGCTTCCAGATCTTGTAATGTTTGCGGGGGCAGCCCCTGGCCTCAAACACAGGCAATTCCAGTCCCATAAGAAAATCTAGTCCCGCCCTCCATGCGCTGAGTGGGGGGGCGCGGTCACTCTTCCACGCCTTTGCCAAATCCCGTTTGGCGACCGTCAGGCCCAACAGAAGGAGGTGACGCTTATAGATGTTACCCCCTACTTGATCCATGATATGTATAAGACCTAGTCTGGGCGTGCGAGGAAGGTCCCAGTGCAGCACCTCTGACAAGCAAGACCAAACCCCACTCCAGAATCGAGTCAGACCCACACACGACCACACAGTATGCAGCAGCGTACCGCTCTCCGTCCCACAACGCAGGCATACAGGGGTGGCAATGAGGCCAGCCTTCCACAGTCTCTCTCTGGTGTAATAGGCCCGATGCAGGTACTTGAACTGTATAAATCGGAGTCTCACAGCGATGGCTGCCCCACGGGGGGACTCCAGTGCCTCCCTCCAATCATCCTCATCCAAGGGGCCAACATCTACTTCCCAGGAGGCCTTCAACGACAAGAGGGAAGAGGAGCAGTGAGTAATTAAGGTTTGATAAATTTTGGAGACTTTTTTATCCCCCAGATCCCCCATGAAGAGCTTGGCTTCAACTGGGCTAAATTCTGGGAGTTGGTCTAACCCCACTAGACTCGGCGCAAGAGCGTGACGCAGTTGTAAGTATTTAAAAAATTGGGTCTAGGGCATGTCGAATTCGGCGCTAAGGGCTTGAAAGGTTTTAAGAGTAGTCCCAGTAAGGACATGGCCTAGTGTCGAGATCCCAATAGAGTCCCATCCACTAAACCCCGACAGTGAGGCAAGTGCAGGGAGCCGGCCATTGTTCCAGAGTGGCGTTTCCGCTGTTAGGCGACCCCACCAGCCCATACGACGCAGCACCTGTCTCCAAAGCATGAAAACCACCTGAGTAGCCTGCGGCAGCTTCCGCCGCCGGCTGGCCGAGTATAACAGCGTGTGGAGCGTGGCATCCCCCATAAGAAAGCGTTCCAGGGCGTATGCCGGGTCATCACGCCCCCCGTACCACCACTCATTCAGAACCAGCAGATGAGAGGCTTGGTAGTAGGATAGTATGTCTGATGTAGCGAGACCACCACAGTACGTGGACAGGAAACAAGTCCGCAGTGCCACTCTGGAGGCACCCCCTGCCCACAGGAAACGTCCCAGTACCGAATTCACGCGACGGAACCATTGTGAGTCAACCCTATATGGGAAGTTCTGAAGCTGGTAAAGGAGTCTAGGGAGGGCGACCATCTTAAAAATCGCCGACCTGCCATAGATGTTAAGGGGCATGCGAGACCAGGTCTTGACGTCCGACTGAACTCTGTCCCACACCGGCAACACATTGCGCTCCCATGCAACCGCGGCAGATTCAGACAGGAAAACTCCCAGGTATTTTAGACCACCAACCGCGACTTGCAAGGCCGAGGCCCAGGGGAACACCTCCGATCTCCCGCCCAGCACCCATAAAGTCGATTTACGCGGGTTAAGGAAGAGTCCCGACACTTCACCAAAAATACGCATTATGTCTAGGATCCGCGGGCCAGAACTGTGAAGGTCTGTCAGAAAGAAGAGGACATCGTCTGCGTATAACGCAATCCTGTCCGAGAGTCCAGCTCCCCACACAAAGCCCCGAAGTTGTGCATCCATGCGCACCCACGCGGCCAATGGTTCCATGACCAAGGCAAAAAGGTACGGGGAGAGGGGGCACCCCTGGCGAGTCCCCCTGGCAACTGGGAACTTCTCCGACACAGCCCCCGAAACACGCACCGAGGCGGTGATGTCTGTGTATAGAAGCCGGACATACGAGACAAAAATCGGACCGAGGTTGAGCCGCGGCAAAAGAGCGAAGAGATAAGTCCAACTGACTGAATCGAATGCCCTATCGATGTCCGCTAGTAGAAGCGCCGCTTGTTCTCCCGTCGCTCCCATCGCATCGACGGCCACCTGCGCGCGCCTGATATTGTGACGCGTCGCCCTACCGGGCATAAAGCCCGCTTGATCCGGGTGGACTAAGTCCGTCATATACGGGAGGAGGCGGTTCGCCAACGCCTTGGCCAACAATTTGGCCTCAAAGTTGATCAAGGATATGGGACGATATGACTCGTGTCTGTCGGGTGGTCTGCCTGGTTTCTGAAAAACCACAATTTCGGCCTGACGCCAGTCAATCGGCAGGCTACCACATTCCCGCGCTGCCTCTAGTGCCCGCCTATAATGCGGCCCCAGCTGCAAGTGGAATTTCTTATAAAATTCGCTGGGAAATCCGCTCGGTCCGGGCGCCTTGCCAGTGTTGAGTTGACCCAATGCATCGCCTAGTTCCTCCGCCGTCAAGGGGAGATCAAGGGCGGTCTTGGCTTCGTCTGTAATCGCGCGAGGGGGAAGGTCAGCGATGAACTTGTCAATAGCCTCCGGCGGGAGACTGTCCCGAGGGGCATATTGTATCGCATAATAGCGAGCGAAGCTCGCCGCAATGGCAGCCGGATCCGTCATGGCCAACCCGTCTTCGTCCACGAGGCCCGGCACAGTAACCGGCTGCAGTGTTTGTTGGCACAATCTATGGAGCATGGTGCAAGATTTGTCGCCCCATTGGTAGACCCTGCTCCTCGTAGCCAGCCAGGCCAGTCGCGCCTCGTCAAGTAAAACTGAGGCGTAAGATTGCTGCGCTTGCAGGAGCAGCCTGAGAGCTACCCCATTACCGTCAGTCCGACACCGAGCTTCCAACACCCCAACTCTATCAGACGCCGCCACTATAGCCTCCCGACGACGTCGACGGGCTGCAGCACACCAAGCTATGTCGACGCCTCGCAACGTGGGCTTCATGGCCTCCCAGACCATCACCCCATCAATCTCCTCAGTCAGGTTCTCGTGCCAGTAGTGGGCAATCGCTCCGCGCATGTGAGTAGTATAGTCTGGTTGCTGGAGATGCCACGAGGACATCCGCCACCGAAACGGCTGGGGCGACCTGTGCAGTGTGATCTGTACTATGACTGGGGAGTGGTCCGACAGCCCACGAGGCTGAATCACGGCCTGCTGCACTCTGTCAAGAAAGGCCCCCGGCACAAACACACAGTCTAGTCGGGAGAAGGAGCCATGCACAGCAGAGACATATGTGTACTCACGCGACCTGGCATGCAAATGCCTCCAGACATCCACCCAGCCCAGCCCATCAACCATCGCCTTCAAGCGAGTAGGGGAGGTGGCCACCGCAGTTTCCTGCAGCCTTCGCCGATCCAGGCACACATCTACCACATCGTTCCAGTCACCACCTATCACAGCCAAAGAGTCCGGAATCTCAGCCCACAACGCAAAGAGGCGCTCAGCCAGGGACCATTGTAGAGGAGGAGGGGCATACACACAGCCAAACACCACCGGCTCCGCGCCTATCACCCCTTTGACAAAGACATATCGACCCTGGGGATCCAGCCAATGACGCTCGTGGGTATAGGACAGTCTCCTGTGTATAAGGATGGCCACCCCTCTCGAACCTCTAGAAAATCCCGCATGAAACACTTGAGTGTAGCCAAAGCGCTGTAAGCTAAGCACCTTTGTTCCCAACATATGTGTCTCCTGCAATAGCATGACATCAGCTGAGTCTCTCTTGCCCCAGCGCAACACTGCCCCACGCTTAATTTTGTCCAACATCCCCCTCACATTCCAGCTTAAAATTCTCATAGATCCACTAGTAGGTGTCAATGGTGCGGGATCAGCCATTGTCCTGACGAAAAAGTCTCAGAAAGCCCCAGGACCCAGCCCAGGCACCCTGTAGCATGCAAATCACTGTAGCCAAAATCACGTGCATCCCGTCCAACACCCCCCCAGCCCCCCCAGCTCCCCCAACTGACACAACCCCACAAACCACCCAACACTCCGCCTCCCCCCACCCCTATACCTCATGAAACCTTGAAGTACCTGTCGCGGCATGGGGAGCTTCGGGCCCAAAACATAGTGCCCAAAACCACCCATACCAATGGATCCCACTACACCCCCCAAACTAACGGGAACTACCCTTCGGGGCCGCCTCCCAACGTGAGAGGACAAGGCTGCCCATATGTCAACACCCCGAGCCCCAATGAACCACTAGTGACCTGTAACACGGTCAGGGCGAGGCAATCAGGCCTCACCAACAGCGCCCCACCTGAGACAAACCAATGTCTGGGTCTCACCACCCCTGGCGTTAGTTCCTCGGCCATCGCGGCAGTTGCTCCGGACCTACCTCTAAATTTTAACTTTATTATTAAGTGTTTTTATTACTGTGATATATTCTGAAGTTTTATTAACATGTAATTATTAAGTTATTTTAATATCATGAACATGTTAGTGTCTTTTTATTTTTTGATGTATGAAGTCTTTAATGATTTTTAAAAAATCGAAATAAAGACGAACTGAACTGAACAAATACCTCTCGCTTCATCTGCTTTGTTGGGCAATTTTGCCTTTACTGAGCTATATATATATATATCATCTTTGTTGCCTCTCAGATCTTTGTATCATTTGCTGAAATATTTGTGCGTCCAAGTGGTGGTGAACCATTCCTGGAGGTTGGCAACTGAAAATGTGTTCATTTTCTTCTGCTACGTACGGCAACACGTGGTTGTGCGACAAACGGGTCCCCTAGCCACCATTGTTTGTTTCTTTCTTTAACTGATGGAGTCTTGGCTGTTGAGTCTGGATATTTCCATTAACTAGCCCATATTCTACCTGGTTCCATTTTAGTGCACCCTGTTTAATGGGGCAGTACTGGCAACTACTTGAATCTTGCCTTTGCCCCTCTCAGAGAATAAAGGCTATTCAGACTATGATTCTGATGTTTAAAAATAGAGCATACGTTCCAGTCCTAATGGTCATGTCCTTGCTAGGTCTGCGAGCTTCCTGAATTCTCCTGGTCACTTGCACATGAGTGCCCTCAAAAGGTGCCTTTGTAGAGATTGGTCCTGACATGGTGAATATCTTTCCAATTCTGTAATTGTCTTGAGCTAAACTGCAACAGACTTGAGGTGGTGGAGTTGGAGTGCAACGTGGCACAAGGGAGGCCCTTCCAACCTCCAGCAGCAGTGACCATGGTGGATTACTGATGCTTCCTTCCTGGGGCCAGGGAAGGAAATCTGGAAGACCTGGAGATCAGAGGCCTTTTGTCTCTGTAGGATCAGATGTTACATATCAGGCTACTGGAGCTGCAGGCTATTCGACTGCACTCAAGCCCTTCAAGCCATCCATTTGCGGCCAGTCTGCCAACACCTTGGTGAACTACACAACTGCAGTGTGGTACATCAACAAGCTGTGGGGAGTAGTTCATACTTTCTCTGTCAGGAAGCAATACTGATCTGGTCCTGGGTGCAAGCTCACCAAATCTGGTTGGTTGCCAGTAGCTCTAAATGTTTGTGGCAGTAGTCTGAGTCAGCATCATCATGCCCACCATGATCGAGGCATCCCCCAAAAGTAGTTTGCTACATCTTCGATCTCTGGGGCGCACTCAACTTGACCTATTTGCCACTCAATACAACGCCCGATGTTCTGTGCCCTCCAATATCCAGAGCCATCCAGTATCCATAGGGACATTTGGGGGACACTTTTCATTGAGGTGGGACTTTCCGCTTCCCAATACGTTTCACCACATACCCTTGATTTCTTGGATACTGAGAATGTTTCCCTTCATCTGGGGTCTGACCTGGACTGGACGAGAATGTTGTGGTATGGGGACCTGATGCACCTTTCCTTGTACCCTGTGCTCAGTCTCCCTCATTGGGTAGACCTCAAGAAGAGGCTGCATGTCAATCCCCAGACGCTTCACTGTTATGCCTGGCGATTGAACTAGGTCACACGAAAGGTACTAGAAGTCTGAAGAGAAAAAGGAGAAAGATGTCAATACAAATCTCTCTCTGGAACCTAATAGTGTCCCATTTTGTACCCAGACCACACAGTTGATCTAGAGAGTTATCATTGTTATACCCAAAGACATGAGAGGTGGAGAAGATACAGAGTCTGAGGAAAAGTACCCATCAGCCCACTCATAAGTGGAATCTCGTCATCTGGGTATGTTTGTGTTGGCAAATGGTGTCCTGTAGGCTCTTCCTCGGAAACGAATTTCGAGGCTGCCTAATAACGGACCCAAAACATTACACCAACAGATGGCAGTGTATGAGCGGGAGGGGCTAGAAGTTTGCAGTGCTCAAAAGAAGAAAAGAAAGGAAAATGATCCAAGTGATTTTAAAAATACCTACAGTGATGTCATAGAAAACTTTATTGGGTCTGACCATCAAAGTGGTATGGTTAAAAAACAGTATAATGATAGCATGCAAGGAATTGCTACCCACCAGATATGTTATTCGGTCAACATGTTTCAGCCTAGAAACGGCTTTCGTCAGGACCTCTATGGTGCTACTGCAACACTTACTTTAGTGATGTGATATATAATCTACACCCGCTTTCCAAAATGAAAATAGTGTATCTTCTCCTGTATATACAATGTACAAAAACAAAACAAAATAAACCATCAACAGAACAGGATTATTAGTATACAGTTTATGTATCCTTTATCTCTGTAGTGTAACTATATTCATTAGTAGGATACTCACCCTAATTGCAGGGAGAGAGAACCTCACCTGGACACTGCTCAGGGTTGAAGGAGGCCACGCACTGGAAATAAACAAGTAAAACAATTTTAAAGTTAAATCCAGAGGCAGTTGAAAAAAGAGAGAAAAGTTTAAAACATCTGTATTGGTGATACACATGGGAGAGCAAAATGGCCAGAGCAGATTTACATTGCATCAGGGAAAAACGTCCAAATAGAAACTGACTGGCATGCGCTGTCCTGCATAGTAAAATAGAGCAGCTATCTAACCAGAATGTCAGCAGCATAAGACGCCTGCTCCTGTGCTATAAGATGGTATTCTCAACAAGCAGAGTAACAGCAGCATCTTTCTGAGAAGACCGCAATCACTAACCTCTCCGTCGTTGCCTCGGGGTAGAAACTGAGCCGAGGGGGAGGCGATGGTGAGAGGTTGTGAGCGGTTTATGTATGCATAGTGGCGGACCTGAAAGGAAGCTGTCGCCACAAACGGATGTGATTGGTTTTCAACATCCTCGGGGGGCAACCAATGGCCGCCGACCTCGCATTAAGCCAAACCATCAACACTGGAGAACAAATCGGAGCCTACAGCTCGGGCGGTCGATGATATTTGACAGCGCATCCATAGCTATCAAAATATTACGAGAAATGTACCAAGCAGATCTCAAAGAAAAATGTTTTAGGAAACATTCAGTATGACAAAAAAGTGTGTATGACGATTCTGAAACCCATGATTAAACTTTGTGATTTCAGAAAAACGCAAACCCAGAAAATGTGTGGGTGGCGGACCTTAGTGAGAGCTGATCTCCGGGACGTCACTGTAGGCTCACGCATTGGTTACGGCGGAGCCAATCAGCAGCGTCCATTCGTTTTCAGACAAGTGTCCGCTTTTTGGAGGAAAACAGATGTTCTCAGTCATTGGGGTAGCCCAAACAACTCGTATCGGGCTCAGCAGAGTCTGTCTTGGTCTATCTTTAAACAATGAAATGTTTTGGGATTTACGAGTGATTTCAGAAAAAAGTGAAAGCAAACCCAAAAAAGGTGTCAGCGGCGGACCTTGAAGAGAAACCAAACCGAGGACGTCACTGTAGGCTCCCGCATTGGTTGCGGCAGAGCCAATCAGCAGCGTTTATTGGTTTCCAAACAAGTGTCTGCTTTTGGAGGAACACGAATGTTGGTAGTCGCTGATGTCGCCTAAGTGACAGCCCGTATTGGCCTCAATTGTTTAACCAAAGTCTGTCTAGGCGTTTAAACACTACAAATGCTTATGGCAGATGCGAGTTACCAAAATTTGCAACATGACCAAATGGTTAAAGGGTAGAGCGGACTAGGGCCAACAAGTCACACTGTGGTAACGTATTAAACACACAGGGTAAGTACCACGCGCTCTGATATAACAGAGCCTCTAAAGTACCCAGTTGGTCTGTGGGCCTAAAATAGAGATTAAAGGAGGTGTATGGTTGACCCGCCTGGATAATTATTATGGGTGACCGTAACACCCAGTGGACTAAAACAGCACACACTTAGCCTGTATTCAAAGAACACCTGTTAAACAATAAAAGATGTTTTCTTATCTATTCTTAATTCTCTCATTTGCTAAACAACTAAAGGAGAGAAAATGTCACACATTCAGACTAATCAGTTGGCATTATTGATGAGAAGGTGATTTAACCTCTTGCAGATAACATGAAATCGGATGTAGTGTGGTGTATACATATAGATCTACTTAAGTATACACTCACAGCTGCATCCATGGTATGTCATCGTTCAATCCCTCCGTGTCACTGCGGAGTTTGTAGACCCATCTTTGCTCTTTCCTTAATAGAAAAAGTGAAACATCAGTAACGTGACTCGGTATATACGGTTGTTCCAGGACCAGCCACCTAAGGTCGTCAGGATTGTGTCTTTTGTCAAGAAAGTGAGTGGTGAGCCGTGTTGCCTGTTTTTTGCGCCTCATGGTGCTCATGTGTTCCTGAATGCGCAATTTCACTTTTCTTGTGGTCATACCTATATACCTTAAACCACAAGGGCAGGTAATCTGGTAAATCACTCTCTCACTATTGCAATTTGTGTGGCGTTTTAGTTGCCATGGTCGGGTAGTGCCAATGTCTACTGCAAGAGTCTTAGTGGTTAATGGACACACTGAACAATTTCCGCAGGGATGATGTCCTTGCACTGGTGGTAAATTCCAGAGGGTGGGTGTTGATTCACCCACTTCTTGTCGAGGTCTTGTGTGAACAAGAGAGTCTCTCAAGTTATTCCCTCTTTTAAATGAAAAGAGTGGAATGGGAATATTCTCGCCCAAACTATTCAGGATGCGCCACCTCTTTTTAATCATCTTCTGAATTTTGGAAGATGATGTATTGTACGTGGTCACACATACCAGCCTGTCCAGGGGTGGTTTTTTAACTGGGGGTTCCAACAAAGCTTCACGATGGTTGTTCGCAGCGCGTTTCAAAGAAGTGCGGACTAGAGTGTTCGGATAGCGCCGCATTCTCAGCTTGGTGGAGAGATCCTTCGCTTTGAGGCGGAAATCTGTTATATTCGAACAATTCCTCCGGACCCTCAAACTGCCCGAAAGGGAGGTTCTCACGGAGGGAGCGGGGGTGATGACTATCGAATCTCAGCAGTGAGTTTCGAGCCATAGGTTTACGATAGAGAGAACTTGCCAGATGCCCGTCTTGTGGAAAAATGACAAGATCCAAAAAAGGGAGCTCTGTCTTGCTGTATTCTAGAGTGAACCTTAGATACGCATTCTGACCATTCAGCCACTCCTGAAAAAGCAAGAGGGATGGTACATCACCGCGCCAGACGACAAGAATGTCGTCAATGTACCTCTTCCACATCATCAATTGATGATGATGTGGGTTGTTGTTACTCAGTACATGGTGGGTCTCAAAATGGTGGACATACAAATTCGCCAGGCTAGGCGCAAATTTGCTGCCCATCGATGTCCCCGATATTTGCAAATACAGGGATTCCTCAAATGCAAAAAAATTCTCGGTCATGGCAATCCGAGCCAGTTCCATGACAAAATGAATGGGTGTTGCCAAGTCAAAAGGAAAATTCTCCAGTAGTTCTTGTACAGTTTGTAATGTTTCAGTTTGAGGTATACAGGTGTACAATGATTCGACATCAAAGCTCGCTAGAATGTCAGTATTGATGTCGAAGAGAACCTCAGGTAGTGTACGTAGAACGTCTTTCGTGTCCTGAAGGTATGTAGGCATTGTTTTGACAATGGGACTCAAAAAAACATCGACAAAAGAGGACAAGGGTTCGAGCAAAGATCCAATGCCCGAAATGATCGGACGACCCGGCGGTGGTCTAGTCGGTTTATGAATCTTTGGAAGGATGTAAAAATAGGGAGTGATAGGACACTTGGTGACTAAAAAGGTTGCCTCTTGTGGAGTGATCCAGCCCTCTGTGCTGGCTTCTTCTACCAGGTGTTTGATCTCGTTGGTGAGTCTTGTGGTGGGATTTTCAGCTAAGGGGGTGTAGAACTGTGCGTTGCCTAGTTGCCTAAGACACTCAGCCCGATAGTCAGTTGTATCCTGAATGACTATGGCACCCCCCTTGTCCGCCGGTTTGATTACTATTCTCGTGTCTTTCGAGAGGGTGTCAAGGGCTAATCTGTCTCTTTTTTATATATTCTGATATTTTCCATCTTTGGAGAAATCGATCGATTTGAGATCTTGTAATACTGCTGACTCGAAAGTGCCAACTTTGGACGGTACTTGTTGTAGTAGGGGCATGAAAGTGGATCTAACTTTCAGACCTGTACTCATATCTTCAATCAGTGTGTCTTCTTCTTTGTTTTTGAAGAAATAGTGTAACCTTATCGATCTGAAAAAGCGTTCGATTTCCCCTCGTATCAGGAAAGGTTCACCGTTGTTGGTAGGGACAAAGCCCAGGCCTCTGTTCAAGACCTTCTGTTCAGTGGGGGTAATCACCCGACTACTTAGGTTCACTACCAAATCTTCATTCTCCTGAGGTCCGGTAATCATTGACCTCGTTTGTTGTGAGTCATTGCGGGGTCCTGGTTGTCTGCCCACTGCACTTGCCCTTGGTTTTGACCTCTCCGCCTGCCTCTGTTCCAACCTCGGCCCTGTCCCAAAAAAGCCTGGTTATCAAAATACTGAGGCTGCATGGGGTAGTGAGACATAGGTGGGGGAAATTGGGGATAGCCCCACGGGGCTGGTGGCCACCATGACCCAGTTTGATACATGTTCCCACGTCCATTGTATCTCCGATTTGGTCGATTTCCACGGCCTCTACCTCTAGGCTGGCTAATGTCTCCACTGTCTGAGCCAGAGGAATCAGTGTCTGACGATGTAGCATATGAAGAACCTAGAGTGTGTTTAGGTTTGTTGGAGTCAGTGGGGGTGTAATTATCACTGGTGTAAGGATACACCTTCTCATGTGAGAATTTCGCCAAATCTTTTTTGAATTTTTCTATCTTGGCAAAAAAGATTGGTTCCTTATACTCCTTATTGGCTTTGTTGGAGTCCTCTAGTTGTTTTTCAAATTTCTTAGTTGTCAAAGTGGTCTTAATTTGCCCTTCTAGGATTTGAATCTCAACTAGGATGGCATCTGCAATTCTTTTGGCTGTGGTGATGATCAAAATCAGCCAGTCTCTTGTACAGCGCCAGGCTATTAAGGACCAGTCTTTGACAAAGGCCTTGTCAGTTAGAAAAAGCCTGGGCGCATTGGTTACTAAAAGGTCTGTGGGTGAACATTTCCCATGCAAATATTCCGCCATTATTTGTCCGTGTATGATGGTGCGTGAATGACTCTTTTTAAGATGTAATACTGTTTCCCAGTCTCCCACAATCGCTGGAGCTGGGGTTGGAATCTGGTCTAGCATACTAGGATTCTCAGATAAGATGGATGAGAGAATCTTATCATCAAAACCCAAACCGCCAAAGTCAGCCATGGTATCACCAAATAGAGATGAAAAAGTGCACAAAAATTTAAGTGCACTTGCTTATGAGTGTGGACCCGCAGCCGAGGCTGCACAATAGAACAAAAAGACAAGAAGGTGGTGGAGGGTCCAAGGGGAGAAATTTTTATAGACCCACTAGTACCTAGTCCCCCAACTAGTCAATAAAACACACGAAAGGTACTAGAAGTCTGAAGAGAAAAAGGAGAAAGAGATGTCAATACAAATCTCTCTCTGGAACCTAATAGTGTCCCATTTTGTACCCAGACCACACAGTTGATCTAGAGAGTTATCATTGTTATACCCAAAGACATGAGAGGTGGAGAAGATACAGAGTCTGAGGAAAAGTACCCATCAGCCCACTCATAAGTGGAATCTCGTCATCTGGGTATGTTTGTGTTGGCAAATGGTGTCCTGTAGGCTCTTCCTCGGAAACGAATTTCGAGGCTGCCTAATAACGGACATGCTATCATTATACTGTTTTTTAACCATACCACTTTGATGGTCAGACCCAATAAAGTTTTCTATGACATCACTGTAGGTATTTTTAAAATCACTTGGATCATTTTCCTTTCTTTTCTTCTTTTGAGCACTGCAAACTTCTAGCCCCTCCCGCTCATACACTGCCATCTGTTGGTGTAATGTTTTGGGTCCGTTATTAGGCAGCCTCGAAATTCGTTTCTGAGGAAGAGCCTACAGGACACCATTTGCCAACACAAACATACCCAGATGACGAGATTCCACTTATGAGTGGGCTGATGGGTACTTTTCCTCAGACTCTGTATCTTCTCCACCTCTCATGTCTTTGGGTATAACAATGATAACTCTCTAGATCAACTGTGTGGTCTGGGTACAAAATGGGACACTATTAGGTTCCAGAGAGAGATTTGTATTGACATCTCTTTCTCCTTTTTCTCTTCAGACTTCTAGTACCTTTCGTGTGTTTTATTGACTAGTTGGGGGACTAGGTACTAGTGGGTCTATAAAAATTTCTCCCCTTGGACCCTCCACCACCTTCTTGTCTTTTTGTTTTGATTGAACTAGGTCACCTGAAAGCTTTATCTCCAGAAGTGATAGTGCGCGAAGCAGTTGCATTAAAATAGTATATTTTGGAAGATAGAGTAGGTTTATCAGGTAGTATTCAGACAAGTCCCTAAACCCTCTTAAGGCCCACTTGGACATTTACACTCTGCTCTGTCACTAGCTTGACAGGGTTGTGGAGTCGGTGTAGTGACGCACTACGTATCTGCTTTGTTGGCTTGCTGTTAACTTTTTTGTTAAAATTATCCATAGTCATGAGGTTTCTGAAGGATCTTTCCAACATGTTTCTTCCCACTCCTTTCATAATGCCTCAGTGAATCTTAATCTTATTCTCACATTTTTTTATTTGAACCCTGGCAAAGTTGCCCATTGCAACTGCTTACTTTTAGGACTGTTTTTCTAGAATCCATCACATTGGTGAGACATGTCAGTAAAATAAATAAAATGCCGGCATTAGTAAAGCGCACAGCTACTTCCAACGGAAGTGTCCCGGCGCTGTCCGTATACCGCTTAGGAACCCTTCCTGGCTTTTCCCTGTGAAATTTCCACTCCTGGGCACCCCCAAGGTGAAGCCAGGCATCCCAGCGCTGTTGGGGCCATTGTGGAGATTAAGCAAGCTATTGCCCCGAGTTGCAGAGTGGGACCCATGATTAGAATAGGCACCGAGGCGAGAATTATCAGGTTCGAGGAAATTCAGCCCAAGACCCGCCGAGGCGGGTATTGAACCCTGGTCCCGGACAAGACCTCTGCATCAGGGTCTGCCGCTCTAACCATTTGAGCCACACTTCTCCACTAGTGTTGATGACACTTAGCGTCTAGCCTCTCTTTACTACCTTTTTTCCTGACCAGCTGGTGCTTGGAACCAGGGCTGATTTCCTGACAATGTGGTCACTCCCTTTCATATGGGGCAGTCTTTTATTGTACCTGATTTCTTTCCCCCTCCAAAGAAGAGGTGAGGCTTCATAGGCGCGATCCCAAGAGAGCAGTCAGTTTTATACTGACTGTACTAAAGCTTCCGAATTAACAACCAGATTTTCATAGCCTACACTGGAAATATAAAGGGCAAAGCAGTCCAGAATAGAATGTTGTAATGATGTATCATCTTGTTCATCATTGTATGTTTCGCCTTCACTCATAAGGAACCCCCAGAGGGCATTCTGGCTCATTCCACCAAAGCAAAATCTTCTATTTTTCTGGCATTGGGAGTCACCATTGCAGAGATGTGCAAACTTGGGATTCCCTCCACATGTTTGGAAATCATTGCTGCATGGATTCAGAGGTGCGGAAGGAAGGTCACGTTGCACGTCAGTCATCCAGGACTTCTTTTTTTAGCAGCCTTTCAAACCCACCAGCTGGTTGGGTATTGTTTGGGTAATCTATTCATATGGTGAGGCATCTGCAGTTAGAAGTATCCATCAGAAAAAATTAATGATCGGTAACATTGCTTAATTTGTAAAAAAAAGAAGTGCAGGTGCTGATAATGTTGCCAAGGAGGCCACCGCACACGTCTTCCTCCAGTGAGCCCCATTTTTAACACTCAGTCTCTATCTTCTAACCTTGATCTGTTGTCTGTCGCCTAAGTCTTTGCTTTAAGAGTCTATCCTCTCACCTCTCTAATTGTTTTCTATCACCTTTGTCACACTCTGTATTTCTGATTTGCGCTCTATTAATTTTTGCCCTGCCCTTTTTTCTCTTCACTATTATCCATGCTCTGCTCTCTCCCCTCGCTCTTGGCTCTTTACTATCACTCTCTAGCAGTGATTAGCTGTGTCTCCATTTTATCATTTGTCTGCATTTTTTCCACTGTCCAGATCCTTTCATTCTATATTCTGTCTTCTTAATGCTCTCTTCTTCACATCATGGCTGCTTTCTTTTTGTATCTGATTTGCTCTCCTCCTTTTCTTCTACTTTGCTTCGTTTTATCTCTCTCCTCTCTTGTTGTTTCTTCTCCTCTTTACTCTCCCTGTCTCTCATCTCTAACACTGCTGCTGCCTGTGACCCCTGTTGTAGGCATGTACATTTCCCTGCTATTTTGAACTCTGCGTTTTCCTGTTGTCATTCCTAAAGAAGCGGAAGATGATTTACTTTCTTAACTACACTGAGTGCAAAAACAAAATGTACACCAAATGGAAATGCTTTTTTGCATATATTAATCAGTGTGGTATGACTGGGTTTATTGCGGAACAGACGGCTGCTTGAGCACAGCAGGTCATGTCACTGCTAGTGCTGCCTGCAATTAGTAGGTCCAGGGATGGCAACGGCAGTGGCATCCACTGCTCAGCTTGCTGTGATCCAGCCTGCCAATGTCGGTAAGTATGGCTTTTGTGCCTACTGGACTCACTCACACTCAGCAATTATCATGCTGGGGTGCAGCGCACAGATTCTACTGGTGATGCCATGGCACACAAAGGTTCTGATGGGCCACAGCCTCATCGAGCACATTGAGGATAGTAGCAATGCACGGCTGCCGGATATGCTACTGTGGCTACGCAACATTTGGAAAGTCCACACTTACTTTCATTTATTCTTCCTCAAGAGCCCTCACTCCCACGTTCCAAATGCGCTCTTGCAGCTTCCTTGCCTCAACGCTGTCATGAGCCAGCCCCCATCTACAATTATTCAATGGGAGGTTTAGGCTCAGGAAGTGGCAGGGTGCAGCAGAGTAGGGGAATAGAATGCAAGCCATAGTTTGTCGATGGCTTCTTGGATTTGTGATCAGCGTGATGACATCATCACTAACGTGGTGATATACAATCATGCCTGCCTGGACAGGCGTATGCCGGCCTTCCTATGAACAGTTACCAGCCAGTCACCATGCAATGTATGTTATTCTTTTTATTTTGAATTGAACAATTAATATTGAGACCACCACCTGCAGATTCAGAAATTGTAGACCCGGCCCTGTGAAAGAAGTGCAGGTGCTGAGCACCTGAAAGCACCTGCTCAAATTAAGCACTGATTGATAATTATCTTTTTTGTGGATACTCTACCTACAGATTCTGCACTGACCCTTCCCTCCTCCCCTTACTGAAGGCTGACTTGCTAATATAGTTATCATAATAAGGTTCTGAATCTAGATTTTGTGCCGCACCTTGTCACTCCAATGTTGTTCTCCTCAAGACCGCCTCAAACGTGTGTAGAAAATGGCTGGAAAACTGATGTAAGGGCAGAGGTAGCAGTGCTTTATGGCTTCACTGATGTCAAGATGGTGTTGTTTCCTTGTACTGAGATGGAGCCAGTGGCCCATTCCAACGCGGAGAGCTATTGAAGGGTTTCTGGATTCAGCCTGTTGCCTGGATTATTCAGAAAGAGAGGAATCTGCAGGTACCTTATCCACTGGAGAGATCATTACCGAGGGTAAGGGACCTTTTCTTCAAACAAGAAAGCACTGTATTGACTGCCTTGCCTGACCCGCCTAGGCACACGGTGTGTACAAGTGCAATGCTATCAACCTCTTCTTTATGTAAAGATACAGAACATTCAGCAGTATATTACAAACGATAACCGTGCTTCCATCCTCACACTCAACTTGCACAATAATTTCTTATAAACCTTTGCCTTTTGCATACCAAGCATGCGTAATCAAAGCCACTACCTATGAAGATGATGTCTTATCTTTGACTTTAATCAAAGTCATCTCCAGAGAAACTCTCCCACCCTCGGTGACAATCATCAACACCTTGCTCCCAAAAGGCATCTTCCCAGAATGACTCAAGACAGCCCATATACTCACACTAATGAAGAAACCCACACTAAACCTCAGCACCTACAGAAGTGGGAAGACGAGTCATTTATTCCCAGACTCTGCTATGGAGGCAGCTGTTGACACATGCAGCATGCTTCGCAACGTGTCATACCCACTCTGACAAGCTTCTGTAAGGGTCAGGTTAGTGTTTGTAGGGAGCATGCCCTGCACTCCCCACACCCAAGGATCTCCTGCCTCACTACCACTGCCAATAGGGCAGTGATAGCGTAGAGGTAATCGTTGATAAAGCTTAGGATAATGGTTCTATGCTTAGCCTAGAGCTCCTGATGTGCTGCTAGTGTCACTGCCTGGGAATTCAAGGATTTTCTTGTAACAGCATTAATCTGGTTTCTTTTCAATATTGTTTACAGAAAAGAGATTCATAAGTACAAATAATGAATATATGATATGCATTTATGCAAAAAGTTGTATCACCAATGTCTATAGAGAAACGTATGCATTTAAGTATGTATTTCTTCCGTTTCTATTAACTAACTGGTATGCACTGTCACTTTAAATAAGGGATTGCGAGTCCGCAGCGGAGGAGATGTTTTCAGATTCTCCTCCAGAGCAGCAGGACGTTACAAGAAGTGAAACGAAGAGATAGGAAACAGCTGGGTCACAGGTGACTGCACCACCAAACAAGTCACAATGGTATATCCTATTGCCCACCTCAAGTGATCTGCTGCTTGTAGATCACAGTAAATAACCAAACCCATTGATGCTGCAAACGGACCAGACGCAGGGTTCTAAGATGCGGTAAATGCCGCTTTCAAAAATCGTAATTCATTGGTATCCGGTTACTGGCAACTTAACCCACTTTGACTCAACATTGGAGCGCCAGCTACAATTTCATCCTGTCTTCCTTTTCGCTCTACCATGAGTTTATAGGAAATGCATTAGGCTTCAACTTAAATCGCCCTTCTTGGAGCCACGCGCTATTGGATACGCCTTTCCTTATATACTATATTGCCCTGAAGAAGCCCATGTTTGGGCGAAACGCGTTGGCTCTTCACACCTTGTGAAGCACAACAGAGAATAAAGACATCACAAAATTCATTCATCTATAATTGTATGTGCCTAAATGTTTGTTCTCTATATTTTGCCTCTCATCCAACCAAATTCGTCAACGTTACACGAAGTGCCAATGATGAAGCTAGTGGGGGGTGGGGGGTGCTCATGCGCCAAGAGATGACAAAGTGGTGGGAATCCAAGTCACTGCAGAAGTACTTGGACGTCGGAAGAATTCCCAGGGGCCTGTGCATAATGTAAACTGGAATCTTCAGGCAAACTGGTGGCTATATTAGTGAAATATGCAGACAGTGACAGGCGTCATATGCAGCAAAGAATCGACAGCCTCAATGAAGAAATTAAGGCATACAGTGATTCCCAGCAGAAACAGAAATATTATGAGCAAATGACAGTCAGACTGAATAAAGAGGAGGACAAGATGAAGCAAAGGAAAATGCACAAGTTCGGGAGGGACAGGGAAGACTATGCCAATCGGCAAATCTTCATCTTTGCCCGCAAGTTTGACACCTTCAGAAAAGCGATAGAAAACAAAAGGATGAAAGAGACACAACATGAGGACAGAAGTCAGCCGTTGGCAGCAGCAACCTCAACTTCTGACTTAAGTTCAGCGTGGGAAAGCGAGTCAGAAACAGAAGGTCAAAGAAATCGATCTACCCAAAATGTCATTAAACCAACATTGGTCGAGGAATTGGATTATATCAGATGCAGTAGAAGGGAAACACTGCGCCTGAGGAATATTCCGGCAAAAAACGAAGTACCCAAAAAAGGAGGGAGAGGAGAAAAGCAGCAAGAAAACGCCAGTTCCAAGCTACCAGCAAGAGGACAGGGAGCCTGGAAGCGCAATTAAGTAAGGCAGTCATGGAATCTGAAGCACCTACAAATGCCAATACCATCATCAATCTGGCAAACATAGATTTAAGTGCTGCGGAACAACAACTACTCTCCTTGGGCTTCTCATTTTACCCTGAGACAAACTTCAACTATACAAAGACACAAGCTGATATTTATAGGTTCATCCGGAAGCTCAAGCTGAAAAATTATCATCAGCTACAGTCCCAAAGTAAAGAAAAAACAAATAGTGAATTTACAACAAATACCTCCGACAGTCCCAATTCGGTAGCAGCTGATTATAATGTGCTGAGGGATTTACAAGACTTGCATAAGGAAAGTAGAGCCACTAATGAAGGCGGAGCACATGTCGAATCCCGCAAAAGCTTAAAGGGTTTTGGAGCACTGGAAATGGAAACTAGTGTCAAACCTATCACTAATTTCAAGGAAAAATCTAGATTTACTCCCATTATGTTGGGGGATTACTTGGACATTTTCAGCAAGCAAGTAGTGACAAAAATAAAAACACTCAACATTAATATCAATAAAACTAAAAGGAAAGTTTCAGATCAAGAAAGAAGATATGGCCAGCTCATTGAACAATTAAGAAAGAAGAAGAAGGTAGTTGTGAGGAACTCTGACAAAGGAGGAAAATTGTTTTGTGGCCCCTAAAAGAGTACATGATTGATTGAGACAATGGGCCAGCTGAACAATACGGAGTGTTACAGAAAGAGCTCTTTCTAAAAATTCAAAATCACACATGATTGTTTTATAACCAAATTGTTGGCTTGGAAGAATTTGGGTATGTTGAACAATGATGAATATAAATACCTTAAAAAAGAATATCTGATATTTAATCTCTAAGGTGCATAAGGACAGATACAAGCCACCGGGAAGACCGATTATTGCGGCGTGTAATGGACCATTTGAGAACGTGTCAAGCTATATCGATTGTTTCCTGCAAGAGCATGTTCTTCAGTTAGTCATGTGTTCAAGACACTAGTAACTTTTTACGTAAAATTAAAAATATACAATGGAAAAGAGGGTACCAGTTAATAGCACTGGACGTGTCGTCTTTATACATATGCATAAGAAATGGTGATGGAATAAGGGCAACTGAGCATTTTTTAGCCAGCAGACCGCTACAATTTGTTCAACACAACAGAATGCTAATTGATTTGTTGACGTTCTGCTTGAATAATAATCTGTTCCTTTTAAAAAATCAGGTATACCAACAGGTGCAGGGAGTAGCGATGGGAGCCTGCTTCTCCCCAGCTATGCATGTTTGTTGGGAGGAACAGGTCCTCAAAAGGTAATATGACCAAATCTGTAAAGAAAAAAGAATCTGTTGGCTGAGATTTATTGATGATTTGTTCATAGTATGGCATGGCACAGAACAGAGTGCCAATGAGTTCATAGCACAGCTTAACATCAATGATGTAAATTTAAAGTTCACCTCCTGTATTAGTGATGAGAGTGTAGTGTAACTTTTTTAAATGTGCAAATCACGATAGTCAACAACCCTGTACCGAAAAAAGACTGCAGGCAATGCACTTTTGCTTGCGTCTAGTGCACATCCTCCCCATCTGATAGAAAGCATCCCTTATGGGGAGATGTTGCGAATGCGAATGATATGCAGCAGTGAGAAGGATTGTGAAAGTAAACAAAATGAGACCAAGGTACGATTTCTGGAGAGGGGATACAGGCATAAACCGATAGATAAAAGCCATGGCAAAATCAAGGCAGAAGTCCAGGGGCGATTTGCTCACATACAAAATGAGGCCAGATGGAACAACTAGTAACATCATAGATGCTCCTAATGAACCCACAATACTTATTCTGTCATTCTCAAGACAGGAGAAACAGATTAGGGGGATTATGAGATGCAGCTGGCCCATCATATTAGATGATCCCAAAATTGGAACATTTCTCCCTAGAAAACCATCTATTATCTACAGGAAAACGGCATCAATGAGCAATGCCCTGGTGAGCACAATCCTGAGGACCAAGAGGCAGGGTCGTGGCTGAAATCTAGAAAAGGGGTTTTCAAATGTACTAGTTGTAAGGCATGTCAATTTGCTGTAAATAAATCCCTATATCACACAGATTTTAATGATAGTCCTCGGTCTATCAATCAACATTTGACCTGCAGAACAGAGAATGCGGTCTATATTTAGAATGTAGCTGTGATTTGAAATATATTGGTAGCACCAAACTGGCTGTTAACAAAAGGAACCTACAACATACTAGGGCTATTACTAACAATGATCCTAGCTACCCTGTTGCGAGACACTTTAAAGAACAACATGAAAGTAATCTCAAGCATCTAAAATACTATGTATTAGATGTGGTACCCGCAGAGAAAAGAGGGGGAAACAGGGAAGCGAAGTTAAGGCGCCTGGAAACTCAATATATATTGGAGTTGGATACTAAACATCCGGGGGCTTCAACACGAGCGAGGACCTATACACTTACTTATAAAAAAAAAAACTATTCAGAATCCCCTTGACTTCAGAAATCTAGTGCGAAAATAGAAACCCCAACCTGAAACTGTTATTTATTTATCTAATGTTTAGAACATCATCCTCAGAGTATGTGCTTACAAACCAACTAGCCATGGTCAGTCTGATAATAATTTCCAAACATAGAACATAAGCTAATTAATCTCATATTAAAAGGAGGGAATGAATCAAAGAATATATAGAGAATTTTTGACAATTGAGTTGTATATTTATTGATATTTATTTGTATTTCTTTATTTATTTAATTACATATTTTATGTCAGTTTACAACTGTGGGAATCAATTGTTTGAAAAATAATATTAATCAGGTTCAGTCCTGACCCCATATGTACTTGCTTAGTTTGCACATGCTATGTTTTGCACATAAAACTATTTCAAGGGCATACCAAGTGGTATATGAATAGACATTATGTCAATACTTGGTGCCCTGTACATATGTGGATGAATAGTATTTGAAAATGTGTTTTTTTACTTGTTTTAGCACTAGCACAATTCATTGGTTTTAGCACTTTTTTTTTTTGAGTATTTACATTGCATGGCACTTTATATCATTTTAACCAGTTGTATGATGAGATTCGGAATTAAGTGAAACATTGGTGATTATTGAATGCAGCATTTGTGCTAAGGAATTAGAGGATTTTCTTGTAACAGTATTAATCTGGTTTCTTTTCAATATTGTGTACATTCATTAGTTCAAATAATGAATTTATGATATGCATCTATGCAAAACATTGTATCACTAATGTCTATAGAAAAACGTACGCAATTAAGTATGTATTTCTTACGTTTCTATTAACTAAGTGTTATGTACTGTCACTTTAAATAAGGCGATCAGACTTCCTAACTCTGTCATGTGATCGGGGGGCGTGGCTTCGCCGAGCTGCGGAATGGGCGCACTCTAGAGCGGCTTCGCCGGCTGTGGCAGTAAATCCGGCATTTATCCTTATATGACCTGACATACCTGGGGCCAGTGACCAGATAGTGTGGCCGGAGAGTATCCCCATCGGGCGATCCCACATTTGTTGTCGTAGCAGCAGTGAATATGTGCTGAGAGGCGCCGCATAGCAGAAACCTGGCTTCCTAACCGCCGGGAGCTCAATTTTGGTGTGGCCCAAGGTACGGAGGAGCGGCGCGGGAAGTGGACTTGAGGTGGTGCCGCCTCTTAGGGCTCTGGGGATTGGCTGACGCCCGGGTCCTGGGTCAGCATGTGAACTTATCATCGGGGCTGGAGGCGCATGCGGCTGCGGGACGGATGTGGCGGAGCTGCAGTGGAGAACGGCGTTGACGGGGTGATCCCCAACCGGGAAGACCTGGATGAGGGGAGCAGCGGGGGTCGGCCGTAATTAAACCCGGAGAGGAAGGAGTGAGCGGTCGTCTCGGCGCCCCCGCTGGCCCTAAAATTGGTCGGGCACTGGCTCCGCTGCGGCTGGGGACACGCATCAGCCTAATCAGCCCATGGTAATAGCCGATTGCACCTGGGAGGCCGCCATTTTGTGTGAAACTATCGTGCCGCTCCGAGAAGTCGAATTGAGGTCAGTGGCCAGTAGTACTGTCTCATGGCCTCAATAAACCTACACGCAGCTTGTAGTAGTGACTGTACTAATAATAAGAAAATATTTCAGCAGATTAGGACCAAGTACGCACTGATCTACCCAGCCAAGCTGAGGGTCCAGGGCCAAGGGAAACCCACTTTCTTCACGGACGCTAAGGCAGCGTTGGCATAGGCTGAACAGATGGCAAAAGATCAAAAACTGCGTGCGCCATCTGCTGACTCAGAAACTGAGAGGTCGATGAGTGATAATGATTGACCGCATAGAACGTTTACACTGGACGGTCCGATAAGTATCAGATTCCATTATTATATGGATGGGTTTGCTGTGGGCCCTCTATAATGATGGTTACGCTGCTTGATTGAAGATGTAAGTTACAACAAGGGATCACTGGCCAGGGAGCTTACCTGGTTGATGATGATATTTGTATTAAGACAATTTTCATGGCCCAGGGTACATGGTCGCTACCTCAGCCACCCTGCCAAAAGTGCCGGGGTTTATTGCTGGTGGCCTCACGTACCCCCACAGGATGATTCCCTTATGCTCAAGATTGTGGTTTGTTAACTTAATGTTGAGGGTGGAGAGGGAGGGTAATTCACAACCTAATTGGGGGGGTTGGTGTGGGTGGTGGGGAGGGGGAGACTGTTTTTTGTTTACTTAACATGCCATGTCAAAATATGGTTCTTAGAGGTTTGTTGTAGGCGGCCTAATTTTTCTTAATACACTACATGCTGTTAGCACTGTGCACCTGGATGGGCACCTACACGTAACCATGATGGACAGAGTCGCTTGCGAATACACACTTCACGTGCACTGTTGATGTCGGTCATTACATGTCTTTCCTGGAATGTCCAGGGTCTTAATGACAGGAGGAAAACTAGGCTGATCCACTCGTACCTAGCAAGGCATGGGGTGGATATGTGTCTATTACAAGAGACTCATCTGGCACCCACAGCCGCCAACGCGCTCAGACATAATAGATGGAGGGAGGTGGTGGAAGCCAACTACTCTGATTACTCCAGGGGCGTGGCGATATTGTTACTTAAAGGGCTACATTGGAAGACACACCCCTCGATCGTAGACAGTGAGGGCAGATATATCCTTTTACAGGGCGCACTATACAATACCCCGACAGTAATAGTTAACATATATGGTCCTAACACTGACAGTTCGGCCTTCTTTCGACATATCTGGCAGAAAATCTAGGCACTGGGGGCAGTGGCGATATTGTGGGGAGGGGACTTCAATGAAGTTTTGTCACCTTTAATCGATAGACATGGGGCGACGCGCTAACACCATCCTAAAGCGGCAGAGATGTTGTTGGGGACAGTAGAGGACTTACGACTGATAGACACATGGAGGGCTCTCCACCCAACAGCTAGAGTGGGCACCTGTGTGACACAACTTCGAAATGCCTGGTCTAGATTAGACTATTGGTTGGTCTCTAGGGATATACACTCCTGGGTAACAGAGGCGACACATCACCCGCGTACTTTCTCTGTTCACACACCCACTCAGATAAAGATGCAGATACCCCCGCCATACAGAACTCCGTTTAGCTGGCGCTTCCCATCCAAAGCACTGTTGGATCGGGTTTTCTGCGGAGAACTGAGGGAAAAACTGGTTAAGTATTTCACATTGAATGAGGGCACAGTAGACTCGCCCGGGACATTTTGGGAGGCATTCAAGGTGGTCACGACGGGACATTGTATGGCGCTGAAGGCAGGTGCACTTAGGGACATACGCAACTCACTACAGCGGCTGGAGCGTGACATTCAGCAATTAGAAAGAGAAATTCATGATGCTCCGTCCATAGAGGCCACTGCCCAACTCCGTTTCAAATTGACGGAATTTCAGGAGGAGGCTGAGAGGTAAACTGCGTACCTTTATAAATATGTACAGGGCAGGCGATACGGGGAGGATGATCGGGCTGGGAAAACACTGGCTGGCCTACTCAGATCTCCTAGGGGATCAGAATTCATTACAGAGCTACACAGGGATACTGGGGCAATTGCTAGGGCTCCGCAGGACATACTTCACACTATGTCTAATTTCTATAAATCACTGTACACCTCTAAAACCAGCCCTTCGCAATCAGACATTGAGGAGTACCTGGATACCGTGGCACTAGCCTGGTTCAACAATGGTGCAGGGGAATACATGGATCTTCCTATAAAAGTAGATGACGTTAGACAGGTTATCTGTGGCATGCCAGCTGATAAAGCCCCTGGCTCAGATGGGCTCACAGCGGCGTTCTACAAAGAATACGTGCTCATTGTTGCTCCACGGCTGTTGCAGGTCTTCATGAAGGCATTGGAAACGGGTGTACTCCCCCCTACTCTTAGAGAAGCCATGATAATAACCCTATTGAAACCTGGTAAGGACCCCAATTTCCCAGACTCTTATCGACCACTGTCCTTGATCAACTTAGACGCCAAAATTTATGCCAAACTCTTGGCCAATAGATTGCAACCCATGCTTCCTCAAATAGCGCTGCCAGATCAATCTGAGTCTTATTCGGACTGCTACTCTATTTAGCTCCTCATGTCCAGGCGGTTACAGCACTATTGAATGCTACAAAAGCATTAGACTCTTTGGAGTGGAAGTTCCTGTTTGCCCTGCTCGCCCGGCTGGGTTTCAGCCCCCTTTTCATACAGCTAATCCAAGTAATATACACTAAACCAATGGTCAGAGTGAGAGTAAATGGACAAATCTCTGAGCCTTTTGACATCACGAGGGGGCCAGACAGGGCTGCCCGCTGTCGCCATTGTTATTTGCGATTGCCACTGAACCACTGGCGGCACGGCTTCGGCAATATCATGCACATCGCAGCATTGGCTTTACATCTAGGGGGCTAGTAATATCGATGTATGCCGACGACATGACCATTTACTTATTGAACCCTAAGGATAATTTTGACATACTCATGAGAGAACTGATACGATACGGTGATCTAACTGGGGTGCAGATGAATTGGGCAAAATCCTTACTACTACCCCTCACTGATGATACCACTCGGTGTGAAACGGAGTTTCCTATCCAGTGGGCGGCCGGTGAGATACGATATCTGGGTAAATGGATAAGTAGATCCACACAGGAAATATGGCTGGCCAACTATGGGAAAGTAGTGGACTGGATTGAAAGTAAAATACAAAGATGGAAAAGTCTTCCGCTATCACTGGCAGGTTGCATTGCAATAACGAAAATGGTCATACTTCCGAAGTTGTTATATTTGTTTGTGAATCTTCCTATGCCACTCAATACACATTTCTTTAAACGTCTTTGCACAAATTTTCTTGAATTAATTTGGGCAGGCAAACAGCCTAGGGTGTCCTGGAAGCTTCTAACCCTTCCGTTTTCCCAAGGGGGGCTTGGGGCTCCTGATTGTGAGCTTTATGCCTATAGTGCACAAGCACAGTACCTACACTTCTGGCACCACCCAACTCCATTCCAACCCCATGTGGCGATTGAGACAGATATAGCTGCACCTACCCCTCTTAATGCGACGGTGTAACACCCTTATAAACGGCCGCATTCTGAAATAAATACGGTTGAAGCAACGCGCTGGGCTTGGAGGAACATAGCAAAGAGGGTAGGTCACAAAGAATTGTTTGCGCCGTCGATGCCACTGGAAGGGAACCCACTTATAGGCCTTTTGATGGATAAAGCCACGTCTAGGCGTGCACATCCCCTATAATTGGCAATACATCGAGGGCAGAGTGGGAGTTGGAAACTGGTCTCTCTATCACGGAAAAACAATGGCTCTTTTGCTGTACGCAACAAGAACACCTCTCACCGAACTATAGATTACGTCTCATACATTTTAATTTTCTGCACAGAGTATATCGCACGCCAGTACAGTTACATCGCATGGGCGTGCAGTCAGATGCGAGATGCTGGAGATGCGGGGCTCAGGACGCCACATGTGTGCATTTGGCTTGGTCATGTGGTCAAGTGGCGCACTATTGGTCGGAAATCCTTAGACATATTAGCAGCATTATCGACAGACAACTACAGACTACTCCACTGGTAGCGCTACTGGGGTCCACGCTAGACATTCCGAAGGGCTCTCGTAAACTAACGTCTATGTTACTATTGCTCGCAAAATGCCAGGTAGCCATACATTGGTAAAAAATCACCCACCCACAATTGCAGGTTGGATAAATGCAGCCACGTATTGCAAAAATCAACTATCTAACAATTGGGATCTGATGCCCCGCGGATCGAGACCGTTGGATATTTGGGGGCCATTTGTGGATTGGCTGGCTCGGGAAGGCTCAGACCTCCGGGCGAGTGGTGCACCGTGAATACCCTTCTACTTAGTGTTGGAGGATAGTAGTGCAGGTTGAGCATGGAAGAATGTCTATGTCCTGTTAAAAATCAGTTTTCAAGGGAATGCGCGGTGTCTGTGGCCTAATATATATGTGGTGGACGGCAAGTGGTTACGTATGATTACTGCAGCTGAATTTATTTTTTCATTTCTATGTACCTGTTGACATGGCGGGGTGGGGGGTGGAGTTTACTTGTTCAGTAAAAACCATAATATCGCTATACTTGCATTATCTTAATCATATACCTAGAATACACTATTTGACTTGCTTCTCATGAAGCCAGATTCGCTGCCGGGCCTCCGGGATGTCGGTAAAAAAAAGCGGTGTATGATCTACATATGTGATATTTACTCAAGCTGCCGGCCTCAGGGTTCTTGGCAACGAAAAGCTGTGTGATAAGTGTACTCTACAATAAAGTACGTTAAAAAAATAAAACTGTCATGTGATCAAGGCAGGAGACTGCCGAAACGCGTAATGGTGGGGCTGTTTGTGCGTTTATAAAACAACAAAATGGGCACATATACCTGGGTCTACTCTCGTTTGTTTGCAGCTGAAGAAAACGAGGAATCGTTATATACAATAACAATCTGCAGGCATCTATGAACATGATTCATATTCTTATAAAATATGCCGAAATTGACCGCAATGCTTTACTGATTGAAATTGACCGCATCAAAGGTTTATTAGATGCTACAGGTGACAGTGACTTTGTTATTAAGAGCAAAAAAGAAATTGATTTGCGCATTTGAATAAAATCAGCAATGTCACTTGGTGTGCAGACTATCGGCTAGGATATTGAATCCCTTTACACTAGTATTTATCACTGTCATGGAATAAATGCCACCAGATATTTCCTTGAGAATCGGGACTTACCTAAGAGAGAGCACAACAACATGCTATTAGAGAAGTGTGCCTTACCACCAATTTCTTCCAATTCCAAAATGAGATTTACTAGCAGGTGCGTGGTGTGGCGATGGGTCATGCTTCTCCCCCAGCTATTCATGTTTACATGTAGGCTGGTGGGAGAAGCATGTCCTCAGAACCACTCACCGGCTCTGGTGGAGCCATATAGTACATTATTGGCGTTACATTGATGATGTGTGTCTCATTTGGAAGCCTTGAAGTTCATAGATGACATCAATGTTAATGATCTGAATTTAAGGTTTACTGCCTCCATTGATGACTCCATGGTTGAATTTTTGGATGTATTATTTGATGGAGGTACCCTTCAGACCATGTTACATAGAAAATCTACTGCTGGGAACTCAATCCTTCATGCCCACAGAACACATCCCCGGCACCTGACCAATAGCATTCCATATGGAGAGTTTATTCGTATTCGGCGTATATGTAGTTCCGAGTCAGTGTCTATAAAATGTCAGGTGGAAGCGTTTCAAAGATTCCTAAATAGGGGCTATAACAAACACCAACTGACTGTAGCCTTAAACAAAGCAAATGACAGGCAAAGGGAGACTCTACTTCAGCCTAATTCTAGGAAGGAGAGTGACATGGCTGTTTCAGAAAAAAATGTGCACCCAATTCCGCTTATAACTACCTTTAGTACTCAGGAGCAGGCTATCCGCAGGATTATTTATTCAAAATGGCCAATCATTCAAACCGATACTATTCTAGGTCCTATCCTGCCGAACCTGCCAGCCATTACCTTCAGACGGGCACCCTCTATGAGGGATGCACTTGTCAAATCAATGCCAGAGGTGAAACCAAAAAATACTTGGCTTATGAAAACTGTTTTTTTAAAGTGTAGTTCCTGCCGAGCGTGCATGTTTGCCTAGAATAGCACTCACTATACAACAGCTTTTAGTGATAAGAACATTGCCATTCAGGAACACCTAACATTCCGATCTGAATATGCAATATACAAATTAAAGTGCACATGTAATCTAGAATATATTGGCAGCACTAAGCTCCCTGTGCACAAGCGCCTCCTTCAGCATGTTAGGGCCATTCTCAACTCTGACAACAATTACCCGGTGGCCAGACACTTCAAGTCTGTTCATGACAATAAACTTAAAGACTTGGAGTACACAGTTTTATGGTCTGTTCCCAACCCCGGACGGGGGGAAATCGAGAGTTGGGAGGTTCGTGGTTTGCGACTTGGGCGGACAGGACGTTATATATATATATATATATCCAAAACAAAGTTTGCCCGACATGGAGAGGCCAACACAGGTAGGTCAATTGCCAAATTCTTTAATGAAGGTTACAGCGCGGATCAGGGATATGCAAGCTGCGCAGAGAGTATGAAGTCCAGCTCGACGCGTTTCGTGCTACCCAGCACTTAGTCATGAGCTTCTGGCTTCTGGACTGCAGGCGAACAGCAATTCTAACGGCACCTGTAAATTATCACAGTCTCAGCCCGTGTGGGCGTGGCCAGCACTCTGGCCTGATGGTAGCTGTAGTGCCTGTCTTACTCAAGTGAGTTGCCGTTGTGCCGCATTAGTGATTCCATGATAAATCCCAAGTGGGTTGCACCGCTGCAGTCCCGACCCACACTGCCTCTTACACCTCCATTATCGGCTCCTGTCCTGATACTATCACGCCCGTCAGCGCAACACAGGACTGCTTGCACAGCGTGGCGCTCTCCGCGGCCCAGGCATGGCCGCTCAAATCTCCAAAACAAAGTTTGCCCGACATGGAGAGGCCAACACAGGTAGGTCAATTGCCAAATTCTTTAATGAAGGTTACAGCGTGGATCAGGGATATGCAAGCTGCGCAGAAAGTATGAAGTCCAGCTCGACGCGTTTCGTGCTACCCAGCACTTAGTCATGAGCTTCTGGCTTCTGGACTGCAGGCGAACAACAGCAATTCTAACGGCACCTGTAAATTATCACAGTCTGCGCCCGTGTGGGCGTGGCCAGCACTCTGGCCTGATGGTAGCTGTAGTGCCTGTCTTACTCAAGTGAGTTGCCGTTGTGCCGCATTAGTGATTCCATGATAAATCCCAAGTGGGTTGCACCGCTGCAGTCCCGACCCACACTGCCTCTTACACCTCCATTATCGGCTCCTGTCCTGATACTATCACGCCCGTCAGCGCAACACAGGACTGCTTGCACAGCGTGGCGCTCTCCGCGGCCCAGGCATGGCCGCTCAAATCTCCAAAACAAAGTTTGCCCGACATGGAGAGGCCAACACAGGTAGGTCAATTGCCAAATTCTTTAATGAAGGTTACAGCGCGGATCAGGGATATGCAAGCTGCGCAGAAAGTATGAAGTCCAGCTCGACGCGTTTCGTGCTACCCAGCACTTAGTCATGAGCTTCTGGCTTCTGGACTGCAGGCGAACAACAGCAATTCTAACGGCACCTGTAAATTATCACAGTCTCCGCCCGTGTGGGCGTGGCCAGCACTCTGGCCTGATGGTAGCTGTAGTGCCTGTCTTACTCAAGTGAGTTGCTGTTGTGCCGCATTAGTGATTCCATGATAAATCCCAAGTGGGTTGCACCGCTGCAGTCCCGACCCACACTGCCTCTTACACCTCCATTATCGGCTCCTGTCCTGATACTATCACGCCCGTCAATCTCTCTGAGATTGTGAGTGGGATTAGTTTGGTTATTGACCAATTTGCGATATGTTGAAGAGATTGCCTTTTTAGGTGAGGTGGTCCGTCAATAATTGATCCTTGAGTGGTGAGGACTCGGGGAGGTCAGTTCCGGGAGGTATGGCCTTTGTTAGTGCGTGTTTTAGTTGAATGTATCTATAGTGCTCCGTCCCTACCATCTGATATGTTGCTTGCAGCTGTGCAAAAGTGACTACTTCCCCCTTTTTCCACAAGTCCACCGCTGTGGAGATGCCTATTTGATCCCAATGGGAGAAACAATGTACTGCTTTTTTAAATTCACAAACATTCGCAGTAGTAGGCTTGGAAAGTTATGCCAGTTCAGGTTAGCAAAAAATGGGGAACCCTGTAATCCCTAGAACAAGTGTAATTGAACTGCGAAAAAACAAGTGTGTGCAAGGATTTCAACATAAAGCAAAAGTTTTTAAGTCAAGGATTTTCATGGTACGTAAGAATATATCAAACGCTCCTCTCAACAACAAAGAAATGAGTCCAACAAAAGATACAGATTTTCAGCTTTGTATTTGTATTGTAAAGCAGTGGTTTACAAAAGACTGATTATCATGCTGTATTCAAACGTACAGGTGCTCTAAGTGGCGGCACAGTGAAAAAGTGAAAATCATTGAGCCATAACAAATGAAATGAAAAAAGTACAAAAATAATAGAGTATTTACAAAATGTACAGATATTCCCATACCCATGGATTTCAAGATTGAAACGATTATAAACACAATGTTGCTAACATTAGAGTTTGGGTATCCAGCAATAAATGATATCGGTAGGTGCATGTGAAGACGACGTTTCGACCCCTAATTAGACAAATGATCCGGGTTCTTCATCAGGACGGACATATAGTAGTCACCTATAGGGAAAGGTATACAGTAGGTCAGTCTCAACTCAGTAGAAATCCTGACTGAGCAAGAGGTGGTCAAATAAGAGGTGTCCTTACCTAGCCCGACAAATTAGGGGCAAGTTCAAATCAAAGATAGAGGATAACCCACTAATATTTCATTTCTGTGAGAATGAGGGAAAAATCCACGCAGTTGGCGTGGGGCTTTGAATCCCCATTTGAAAATCTCAAGCGAGGTGTGTAAAGAGATGTTTGGAAACATGCACACAAGTGAAAGTGTACATGCTGTGTAAGGTCTGTTGTACGCCCCTTGTGCCACAGTACACAGAGGGCCTGAGTTGGGGTATGGCAGATGTTGTAAAGTACTTTTCTGGATTTACTCTGCCTGCCAAATTTAGAAATGTCTGCCAGCCCCGTGAATATCTCTGTAGAGCGGCATGAACTCTTGTCATGGCAGTCAATGTAGGATACATTGGTTGTCCCTCAAACTTTTCCAAAGTTTTTTATTTTTCAAAAATAAATTCCCAAAGCGGGGGTTCGAGTTTGCTCTTGAAAAATAAATTTTAAAAAACTAATGACCCCCACACCATTGGAGTTTTCTTCCATGGTGTAAGGGTCATTTTTCTTTTTTACTGACCTACCAAGCAGCGACGAGAGTAAAAAGAAGCTGTTTGATTGTCCACTCTAAATAGGGCAGAGAAATGGAAGACTTCCCTCCGACAGCACCTATTCCGTCGGTCTGTCTGAGGAAGTTTAATACTGACAGAGTAACTTTTACTCCTTTGGCATAAAACTTGCAATCTGCTCAACTCAAAATCAGGGGCTCAGGTCTAGAGTTTGGCAGAGAGGGTACTCTGTTGCCACTGCAACGGAGTACCTGTCCGCCAAACTCTGAATGAGCCCCAGAGGCCCACCTAATACAAATCATTACTTACCCTGCTCCTCATAGGAACAGTCCATCTCAAACCTCTGTCATCTCACCCATTCATGAGATGCGGCCCACTGCTTTTTTGGGGGGGGGGAATTTGAGATTCACACACCCTCCCCCGGACCTCACTAAGTTACGGCCCTGACGGGGGCTGTGGGTTTTCTTTGAGGTTTCCCAAATACTTTGATCCTTAAACATGCAGTAATTATCCCATATTCTATCTGTCTCTATTTTACTGAGGCTAATTCTTATAATTGAGATAAGTTAGGAGTGGGGGTCAGAGGTGGATTCCATGCAGCGTTCATTGCAGCAAGAAAAGGATAAAGAGCCTCAACCCTTTTAAACCAATGTTTGTTTTATGGGTTCAGCAGGAAAACTCACAATATGTGACAAAAAAAATGTGGTAGTGATGAATTGACTTAAATTTGATTGTATGAAGAAAACAGGACATTGTAAATATATCCAGCCCAGCTATGTCTAGAGGATCTATGCACATTTAAATGACAAATTATTGTTGACCATTAAATAGGAATTACAGCCACCCAGGTATAAAGACTTCAAACACCAGCAGTCGGTCAGCCTAATAGGCCTCTGATATGCAGTGGCTGCCATGTAATCAGTGCCAGACTAGGACCAGAAAGCGGCCCTGGTAAGCTGCTCGCTTCCATTTTTAATGATTGATCTTAACGAGGCATGTAGTAATAAGAACTGTCTGCCCGTAACATTTAACTGTGTCTTTAAAGTCTGTGTTTGTCCACTAGTAGGCATTTTTAAAATATAACAACTGTATCCTCACTTCATTCCTCCTCAGCACACTCACGTTCTAACTCATATAGACTGCCAGCTTGAGGACCTTTCAATGGGTTACAATACTTTCTTGGAGCTGGCAAGAGTTTTGAGAATTTGGCTGCCTCAGGGGCATTAGAAAATAAGTGTATTTTCCCCTCCAGTTCTATTTTCAGCCTATCTGGTTACAACATAGAGCACTTAACTTTGAGTCTTCTCAATGTGTGCTTCACTGAAGTCTCCTTCTTGCCTCCTGAACTATGGAAATATGGCTATCGCAGAACCTTTGTGTTGGAGCCGACTGTTTTCTCATAGCAGCTGCAGTATAGTGTCCCAGTCACTAAAGTTTAGCAGCCTGGCGATGATTGGCCCAGGCAGCGCACCCAGAGATCGTCCATCCAGTGATCAGTGTGCATGTTCTACCAGAAACATATCAGTAAAACTATTATGGCAAAAGTATCTGTTAGTAGCAATCCCACGTTATCAATTAGTCCAGTGTTTGGGATTAGGTTTGTGGACCTAGAATGTGCATATTATTCAGCCTAAATCGTGCTTCCAAATCTTCATTCCTTGCTGGTACATCAATCAATAAATCAATCTTAACATTTATAAAGCGCACTACATACCCGTTAGGGTCTCCAGGCGTTGGGGGGGGGGGGGGGTGTTGCTAGTGATCAAAAAGCCAGGGCTTGAGGAGTCTTCTGAAGGTCAGTAGGTCTTGGGTCAGCCGTAGGTTGGTGGGGAGGGTGTTCTAGGTCTCGGCGGTGAGGTGGGAGAAGGATCTGCCGCCGGCGGTCGTTCTTCGGATGCAGGGGACTGTGGCGAGGGTGAGGCTGGTGGAGCGGAGCTGGCGAGTGGGGGTGTAGAAGTTGAGTAGTCTGTTGAGGTATGCTGGGCCGGTCTTGTGGAGATCTTTATGTGCATGGATGAGGAGTTTGAAGGTTATCATCTTGTTGATGGGGAGCCAGTGCAGGTCTCTCAGTTGGGGTGTGACGTGGCAGCGGCGGGGGATGTCGAGGATCAGACGTGCCGAGGCGTTCTGGATGCATTGCAATCTTCTCAGGAGCTTGGCCGACGTTCCTGCTTAGAGGGCGTTTCCGTAGTCCAGCCTGCTGGTGACGAGGGCCTGGGTGACTGTTCTTCTCGTCTCGGTTGGGATCCACTTGAAGATTCTGCGGAGCATTCGGAGGGTGTTGAAGAAGGATGAGGCGACGGCGTTGACCTGTTAAGTCATGGAGAAGGTGGAGTCGAGGATGACCCCGAGGTTGCGTGCGTGGTCGGTGGGTGTCGGGGCTGTTCCTAGTGTTGTCGGCCACCAGGAGTCGTCCCAGGCTGAAGTGGTGGAGCCGAGGATGAGGACCTCCGTCTTGTCCGAGTTCAGCTTCAGTCGGCTGTTCCTCATCCATTCGGCGACACCTTCATTCCTTCATGGAGGTTGGTTTTGGCGGTGTGGGGGTCTTTGGTGAGGGAGATGATCAGCTGGGTGTCGTCGGTGTACGAGATGATGTTGAGGTCGTGCTGTCGGGCGACGTGGGCAAGGGGTGCCATGTAGATGTTGAACAGCGTCAGGCTGAGGGATGAGCCTTGGGGTACGCCGCAGATGATTTTGGTGGTGGTGGAGCGGAAGGGGGCGAGGAGGACTCTCTGCGTCCTGTCAGATAGAAAGGATGGGGTCCAATCCAGGGCCTTCTCTTGGATCCCGGCATTGTGTAGGCGTGTTCATAGTGTGTAGTGGCAGACCGTGTCGAAGGCTGCTGACAGGTCCAGGAGGATGAGGGTTGCTGTTTCTCCGTTGTCAAGCAGGGTTCTGATGTCATCGGTGGCGGCGATGAGGGCGGTTTCGGTGCTGTGGTTGCTGCAAAACCCGGACTAGGATGGGTCCAGGATGCTGTTCTCCTTGAGGAAGCGGGTCAGTTGTTTGTTGACGATATTCTCTGTGACCTTCGCTGGGAACGGGAGCAGGGGGATGGGTCAGAAGTTTTTGAGGTCCTTTGGGTCCGCCTTGGTTTTCTTGAGTAAGGCGTTGATCTCTGCGTGCTTCCAGCTTTCCGGGAAGGTTGCGGTCTCGAAGGAGATGTTGATTACTTTCCGGAGATGGGGTGCGATATGGCTGTGCTGGCTTTGTTGTCCAGCCTTTTGGCTGCAAGACCATTGTTCAATCATAGCAGTGTTTTTTATTGATTAACTGGATCCAGGTGGTGTTTGCAGCTAGTGACCTGATCAAGGTAAAGCACACAGTCAAATGTTGGTTCTGCTTTGATCGGGGCTTGGTTTCCTCAGGTCTCTTTGCCCAGTAGCCTTGATCAAAAGCCCCGGCTTTACGAGCCATTCTCCGATTGTCCTGGATGAGGATGCGGCAATCAGACCATTGTCCGGACAACCCGACCATGGTGTCAGGGATGTTTGTCAGGCTGGGAGCAGGAAGAATGGATCATTTACTCGGGGTGAGGGCCATGTTGCTCTTTGACGGGCTGCAGAGAACGGGGGTTGGGTGGGCGACAGTCTCTGGGCAGGTGGTGGTGGGATTTCTTTTGAGGGGAAACAACCAAGTGGGTCCTGTGGAAGTTTTTGCCACGAGATGGCAAGGCAAAAATCAGTGGAGTCCAGTAAAAAGGGATTGTCATTTAAAAAACACATTTCCTCAGTGTTCATGATCTTGCTTGTGTACTCTTTGTTGATGCTGGCCGAGGAGAGCAGGCGGTTGGTGCAGGTGGTGGTCGTGAGGGCGGTGGTTGTCAGGGCGGCCGTGGCGTGAAGCTGTTGTGGATGTCTGTGATCTTGCGGTGGAAGAAGGTGGCCAGCGAGTCGCACAGGTCTTGCGAAGGCGGGATGTCGGTGTTGGAGCTGGGGTTGGAGAGATCCTTCACGATGTTGAAGAGCTCTTTGCTGTTGTGTGCGTTGTTATCCAGGCGGTCTTTGAATGACTTCCTCTTGGCGGCTCTGATGAGTTGATGGTGTCTGCAGGTGGCGTTCTTGTGAGCGGCGTAGCTGTCTGGTGTTCGTTCTTTGAGCCAGTTCTTCTCCAGTATTCGGCACGTTTCTTTGGAGACCTGGAGGTCTTCGGTGAACCAGGTGGCTTCCTTGTTAGTGTGGCTGTTGGAGGGTGTCTTGAGCGGGGCGAGGGTGTTGGCGCAGTCGATACATTTTCTGAGGTTGTGGGCAGCGGTGTGGAGGTCGGTGGAGTCGGCGGGTGGGTTCTGGGCGAGGGTGGTGGTTAGCTGGTCTTTTGTGACCTTGCTCCAGCAGCGTCGAGACATCTGTTGGGTGCGGTGGTGCATGGTGGGCTTCCTGAAGGTGAAGTGGATGCAGTGGTGGTCGGTCCATCCAGGGTCTGTCTTTCCAGCTTACCAACTTGGGCTCTGGTATCTGTGATGATATCCTCCAAATCTGAGATCTTGCGTTCACTCCATCCGTTTGTTCTGACGCAGCCTAGGTCTGCCTCTGAGAGTGCTCCACTATGACCCTGACAGGACAACCTTCCCTGACAGGTCGGGCCCACAACAAGTTATTGACCAGGGCCCCACTGGCTACCGGGCGGTGGGGGCTGATTTTGTTGTTGGGGACCTGCATGTGCTTCTAAATAAAGCAAGCAAAACAAATGGTTTTAAATCATACTTTAAAACTATTTGTTATTCTATTGTTTACTTAGAAACACCCGGTAGCCAGTCCGGGCCTGTTGTTGACAGTTATATTCAAAGTGGTCTGTAGCATTGCTTCAGGCTACCTTGCCAACATAAAGAGCTGTTCGACAGGGATTTACTGACCGAGAACCAGAACTTGACAATCATGCGAACATCACCTTGTGCGAATCCAGATTCCAATGTCTTCCTTGTAGGTGCTATCTTTGGAAATCGTTGCCTCTTGAGATGTTAGCTTGCCCCTGTTTTTTTAGGTTTCGCCCTGGCCGTAGCACTGCGTAAGCAGTGCTCCGCCCAGGGTGAAATCTTATGTCCTACATATGGGGCTTTGGTCCAGCCTCTGTCTTCCATTGGCTAGCTCCATAAATGGAGGCTAGCCATTGGAAGACATCAGTGTCAATCACTTTCTCCCGGTCAGAACGCGAATCGTGGGCGTTTCTGACTCTTTTTTTAAGTCCCACCCCTTGATGCCGTGTGTCCCGGGCCGCGCTGTGATTGGCTGCCGGCCCGGGACACCCCCGTGACGTCATTCCCCGGGCCGCGCTGTGATTGGCTGCCGGCCCGGGACACCCCCGTGATGTCATTCCCCGGGCCGCGTTGTGATTGGCTGCCGGCCCGGGACCTGACTTGTTTTATTTCTCGCAGTACTCAGAAATGTTAAAGGAAGTCTTACAAAAAAGATCTTGACAATAAAGGGTAAGCTGAGAGCAGTTTTTCAAAACAAATTAAGTCTGCGTTAAAAATTAGATGGATTTTTTCCCTCGATGCTTCCATTAGCCCGACTGTTCCAGTGCAGTTTTTATTCAAACAAATAAACCCAATGAAACACTTAGAGGAGGCACAATAGCATACTCGCTCCGCGTCCAACCTATTGATTAATTTATTTACTCCTCCTGGAAAAACCCAAGTATTGCGTTAATGTCTTTTATAAGAATCGCGCTGCTCAATGAAACGTCTAATTTATTTAATGTATTCATAAATAGCCGGCCATTTTCAGCGAGACAGACTAATGAAAACGAGGCCATGAAATTGTCTCTGCGATGAGGATCGATGGAGTCAAGTTGCTATTGGCTGAGTGCTGAGACGTGGTGAACTGGCCACCGTGCCTTTGAACTCTTGAACCGCGCCTTGTTTGTCTGATTTATTGATTTCGATGAACGTGTGAAGTTCAGCTCCCTTGTTTTGTCACACTGTTCTGGGAATACCGTCCAGTTTCTCTCCTCTTTGCCGCGAGCTCACGTAATGTCACACTACTAAATGTATAGTGTCTTGTGCTGCGTTAAAAGAATTATTTGGGGGAAGTGGCCATGCTGAATGAACCCTCAGCTGTCTTTTGGCGGTTTTTGCAACACGTATGTGTATTTTTGGTCACTCGTGTGTAATAAGTCTGTGTTTATTGTTGCTGCCTCTGAGTTCTTCCTCGGGCTCGAGTGCCTTATTCGAGGCAAATTTACAAGGCGCTCTATAGGTTTTTGCTTCTTTTTTTTTTGTTTGTTGTTTTTTTTCTTCTTTTTTTACATGCTTGAAAAGTCGTCCTTCGGAGAGACTGTTCATTTATTCTTGTTATGGTTTCTTTTTTTGGGGGGGAGGGGGGGGGGGTAGGAGGAGACGAAAGGGAGGGGCGGGATATTCGGCCGGAGAGAGGGGATTGGGGGCTCCACCTGTCTAACAGAGCCATGGGTTGGTCTTTCGCTGCTGCTGCCTCGCGTGATTTCTGTGTGTCGTGGCTCTGCGGCAGCTTCATGGACATTTGCCTCCACATGTCCCGGCGCTCAGTCCCTTGAGAGAGCTCACACTGAACAGCTCCAAGCGGGCGTTTCTCGCATAAAGCCTGCACTGCATATTTGTCTATTTTTCTTATGCTGCAAATTTTTGGCAGGCGTACTTGCTTTACATGTTAGCTCATTCTGCACAGAAAACAACACGACACCTGTGCATTATAGTTGGCAAAAGTACCGTTTTTATTTCAAAAAGCGTTCAGTACATTTTTAAATATACAAAAGTGTGACCAATTAATTTGAAAGCCCATGCCAGCCAAAATTAGTTTCTGAACTATAGTACTTTTAAGTTACGTTTAAGTTTTCCCACATTAATACTTTAATAATAAACATGTCTCAGCCAAAATAGTACTTTATAGTTGTGGGTATCCGAGTGTGTACTACTTTCCTTAGCTGGCTGTTGAAAATTGTCTGTTTTCTGACACCCAAAACTTCCTGTGGACTGTTTATAGGGAAAGCAATTTAAAGTGATGGCAGTGTGTACTTTGCCCATAAATAACCTAGCTTCAGCGAGAAAACACAGACAGTACGGAAGGCAAGAAACAGGGCTGACTCTAACACGGTTAGCTGGGAAAAAAATCAATTTCAGCGCAACTATGTTTTTGTTTACTTTACCAGGCACATCCTAATATGGTCACCTCCCTGTCAAAGGCGGCCGAGCCCGGGGCTGAGGGACCCCCTCGGGGAGCAGCTTCTGCCGGTGCCTCTCAGACAATAAGAAACAAACGGCGCAACTCCACAAAAGGCTGTCCGGAAGAAAAAAAGTGTCAAACAGCCCCCGCAGAACTCTCCCTTCTGACACACACTTGCTCTGTATACGTAAACCTGCTCCGTGCCATGCTGCCCCGGCTGAGCAGCGTTTGTTTGGAAATGTAAAGCCACGCTTTTTTAGGTCTCGCCTGGCATGCGCATCGAGCTTGCGAGCCTATTGCGGCTTAACCACGCTTTAACTAACAAGCAAGGAATCGTGGCGATTCCTTGCAGTGCCCGTGACTTTTAAGCTCAATGCGCATGTGCATTGAGCTTAAAAGCGCGTGCACATCAGTTCCCTCAGCCGCAATCGCCGTCTGTTCCCTCAGCCGCATTCCTCCGACACCTTTTGAAGTGAAGCTTAGCTTCACTTCAAAGGCCCCGGCTTCTTCACACCCACATGCCGCTCTCCCCGCTCCGCCCCCTCCCCTGCCCGCCGTGTGCATTTCTCCTCCACCCCCTCCCCACAGCAATGCCCTCCGTCTTGTTTTTTTTATTTTAACTTTCAGCGCAAGGATCCCGCTTGTTCTTTATTTATTAAACACACGCTTCGCTCTTTCTCTTCTGCTTCTTCCACTCGCAATCTGCTTTTTATATTTTTTCCTTCTTTCCTCGCCCACTCTTTCCATTTTACTTCAGCTTTTTCCATTTTTTTTGCCCCTCTGACTCACACCCGATCTCCCGCCTTCTTTTCCGTCTTATTATAGCCTCTATGTGCTCTCACCTCAAACAATTCTACCCTTCACTACGACACTCCCGCCATTTCACCCCTTCTTTACTCATTCACACTCAATTTCCCGTCTTTTCCCCTTTCCTCTCATTTCTTTTTTTCCTCACACTTCGTCCTATCTATATTTACCCATCTCCAGCCCTACTCTTCTCCATCTTCTTGCTCACGTTGCCCCTACAAACTTTTCTTCCTTCGCACTCTGTTTTCCTGCCCATGTCTTACACGCTCCCCCAGAGTCTCTTCTCGTCGCTGGCAGCCTCACCTTCTTTCTTCACCCTTCCTTCTCGCTCACGTTAGCCCTACAAACTTTTCTTCACACGCACTCGGTTTTCCTGCCCATGTCTTACACGCTGCCCCCAGAGTCTCTCCTCGTCGCTGGCAGCCTCACCTTCTTTCTTCACCCCTTCTTTTCTTCTTATCTCTCTTTTACACGCTTCTGCTTATCTTTTCATCTTTCACCTCCCATCTCCACGACACTCCCGCCATTTCACCCCTTCTTCACTCATTCACACTCAATTTCCCGTCTTTTCCCGAGACCGGAACTGTCTGGGGAAATCTGGGACGTCTGGTCACCCCATCAATACAGCATTTCATAACAATCAATAAATAAATACCCAGCCTGTGCTTTTCGCGACCTCTTGTGGACACTACGTTTAGAATGTGTGCAATATAATAAATAACAATTGTGAGTGACTGACTAGACAGTTGCTCCAGATACACAATATTGCTTGTACATACAGTGAACATGACACACTGACTTTCCTTGGCGCACTCATGCCGATGTTGTCAGGACATTGCAGGTGGGGTCAAGTTAATGTTTAAAAACCATTACTTTGGGCCGCTTCCGTGTACTGCATGAGCAGTCCCTGTAACTTCTGCAGGCCAGCTGCTGCTGAGACGCTGACACTCTCCCGCTTTCTGCTTGGCGCCACCAGCCCTTCCTCCCCTCCTCCCCCCCTCCTTCCAGGGACGACCACCGTCTCACACCCCATCCCCATATGCTCCTTCCCTCCCACTCGCTGGCTCCCCCTCCCCCCCCCCACCAGGCTCTCAATGCTTGTTTTAAACCAAGGCAGCGGGGGCTCTTCAGCGTGTCCGACTCAACATTTATCCAGTGACTCAACAAAACAACATTTAATCAAGAAAACTGCACTCAAATCATCGTAGGTTCCCAGCTTGACAAAATGTGTGATCGTTGTCAAATGACTTTGCTTCACCGTGCATCGGTTTACTCGAGAGTCGAATCCGAGACCTCTTGTGGACACTACGTTTAGAATGTGTGCAATATAATAAATAACACCCACCAGGCTCTCAATGCTTGTTTTAAACCAAGGCAGCGGGGGCTCTTCAGCGTCTCCTTTGCCTAAAACTCACATGGTCGCTCTTGGATTTATTTTTATTGGCCATTAACTCTGTGGTTTGCGCACTCTGTCAATTTTTTACAAACAATTTTTTATATTCTCCCACTGGGCAAAGTAACATTTGCTGTGGGCTTAAAAATATCAGCATTCGTTAATCACTCGTGCATGGCTTACTTTTTTTGGTATCACTTGTTCTCTCTCTCTCTCTCTCTCTCTCTCTCTCTCTCTCCCTCCCTCCCATAACTCTCTCTCTCTCTCTCTCTCTCCCATAACTCTCTCTCTCTCTCTCTCCCTTCTCTCTCTTTCTCTTTCTCTCTCTCGCCCTTCTCTTTCTTTCTCTCTCTCTCTCCCTCCCATAACTCTCTCTCTCTCTCTCTCCCTTCTCTCTCTCTCTCTCTCTCTCTCCCTCCCTTAACTCTCTCTCTCTTTCGCTTCCCTTCATTTACTCGCACACGCAACGCCACTCGCACACGCAACGCCACTCGCACACGCAACGCCACTCGCACACGCAACGCCACTCGCACACGCAACGCCACTCGCACACGCAACGCCACTCGCACACGCAACGCCACTCGCACACGCAACGCCACTCGCCCACGCAACGCCACTCGCCCACGCAACGCCACTCGCCCACGCAACGCCACTCGCCCACGCAACGCCACTCGCCCACGCAACGCCACTCGCCCACGCAACGCCACTCGCCCACGCAACGCCACTCGCCCACGCAACGCCACTCGTCCACGCAACGCCACTCGTCCATGCAACGCCACTCATCCATTTGCAAAACGGAAAATGTTAAACTCTTCTATTGCGAGACCTATTGCATTTTCAATGCTTGTTTTTCTTTGCTATTCATTTGAGAGCTGAAATATAGCTCAAACTTTTGAAACCATTGCATTGTAAATGCTTGTTTTTTTTACTGTTTATTTATGCCAAAGCAACATCTTTTTAGGTAAATCAATTACACACACTGGTTTGTTATCTATCCTATTTTCATGCTGTGTACCGACCGCTATTGTCCTGTTATGTCACTGTATTAGAATGATCAAGCTGCTCATGCAGTGTGTAAGATTGACTTTTCTAAGGCCAGTGCTGTTTGGCTCCAGTTTACTAGCTCTTTCCTCTTTTGGCAGAGATGTAAATAATTAAATTAGGATATTAAAATGTTTTCAGAAGTCAGTGTTTGCATAATAGACCCGTCCCCCATACACTGCAAATGTGATTTAGCTTGTTAACCGTGTAGGAGGAAAACGCGTGCCTGTGGGCACACACTTACATCCTCCACCCCCGCCTCCTCGTGTGTTTGCTCCGGCTTCACTAAGCGTGTACCTTTCATTAGTGCTGCTGTTGTTTTACAATCCAATTAAGCTTCTGGAGGGCCACGGTCTTTGCTCCCATTCCTGAGTGTTTAACTACCAAAATGATCAAGGTGTCTTCTGATAAAATATAGGATTTGTAACTCTCCTGCTGTAATCTGCCTGCCATGTAGCCTCCCTTCATTGGTTACTTCCAGGCCTTTCAAACACTTTCTTGTTGTGACACAATTTTTCTTCAGCTATGTGAACCCGTTCTCTCCATTTTTCGTATGGCTAATTTGCATATCACCTATAATAGACAGAACAGGCCCTACCATGCAACCCTGTGATATGCGGGGCCTGGACAGTGCCTTAGCAAGGCTTTCCCTTATGCTTTTAAATGTTCCAAAGGTTGAAGCCTGTTTCGCTCTCTGTTCCTTGCCTCTGGGTAACAAACAGCACGTGCCACGCAGTTGTTAAGACTGGCAGGCCTGCTTGACAATTTAGCAGTGCAGCCTTTCACGTCTGCCCGAGAGCCGCAGATTCGAAGTTTGTTTTTGTTGGCTGCCGTCCCTACCCTGCTGTAAGATCCGTTTGCTTTGACAGTAGAAAGTGGTGAACCACATTAGCCACAGTATAACGTTTGAAAATGTTAACAAAGCCCAGAAACAAACCTTAATAAACCGAAAGGGCCGCCCACCTCTGACCCTAACGCGTTTCACAGTCAATGTCAATTCATGGTTCCATCTTGCACACAGGGAATTTCTGAGAAATGTATTCTCTTTACATCAAACTAGATTTTTTTAAAGTATCTGTACCTATATAGTTATTGTTTAGGTATGTATCTGTAAAATGAAAACCTAGCTGGGGCATCGCATGAGAGCCGACGGGCATGATTCAAGGTTGTTCACACTCAGACTCAGCTCTTCTAAAGTTTCAAAGCACCAGTCCAACCACTTCAGGAGCAACATTTATTCATCCATTTTGGCAATCGTGCATAGTGTTCCCTGAGTAAATGTCTGGTATACGTTTCACCATTTTTCAAAAGAACTTCTGTTTGTTGTTTAGGAAAGCAGTGCAAATATACAAACAATCACTGGTCTTTATTAAAGATATCATGGTTATTTAGATATGGGTGACAATGTGCGGACCATCACAATTCTTATCGATGGTATGTCTGTCATCGGGTTCCGAGGGGCTCCTAGTATATTCAGATATAATATATTATCAAAGTACCATAGCTGGTAAAAGTTCTTTGTCAAAAGACAAATGTGCTTTATTTCCAAGAACCTCCACGTTGGTATGATTTATTTTTTAGTTCCACATCATTAGCGAAATAACTGGAAAAACACAGAAAACAAACAAAGGTTACAGGTACTTTGTAGTTAAGAAATTGAATTTTAAAAAACCTTAGAAATTCATTGAAAAAATAAAGGTTTCAGGGACACTATAGTTGGGCTCAGATTTCACTAGTACACAATCAGTGAATTTAAGCAGTTATAGTTGTCTGACCTAACTATAACTTATGCCCCCTCAATGCACTGCTTATGACCTCACATATTACATCAATCACCACATGGTCAGTGACATCATCCCCAGAACCACTCACACACCCACTCACAGCCCCATACAACCTCTCAAATGCCCACTCACACACATACCCATCAACAAACCCATACCAGTACTCACACAACCAGTCACTCGTACATAGTGGCACTTACACATCCACTCACTCATACTGATAAGCTCATTAACCCACCCAAACAGCCACTCATGCAGCCACCCACCCACCAATACAGCCACTAACACATCCAGTCATACAGACACTTCCACACTCACTCACACACACTTACAGCCATTCACACACCCTTACAGCCATTCACGCACCCTTACAGCCATTCACGCACCCTTACAGCCATTCACACACCCTTACATCCATTCACACACCCAATGACCCATACATAAACACACACAACCACTCACTCACCCATACAGACACCCACACACCAGCACATTCACCCCTAGAGCCTCTCAAACTGCTGTTCACTCACTAGTACAGCTACTGACACACCCACTCACCCATATAGCCACTGACACAACCTCTCACTCAGCAATACACCTCCTCACCCACCCACAGAACCAAGTCAAGTCAAATAGTGCTTTATTCGAGTAATTACTCATAAAAGCAAAAACAAACACAAAATATTAAAAAAGGAATTACATTTTACAGTCAAACACGTTGACAAAGCACTATTGAATCTATAAAATACATTCAATTAAAAAAGATGCTCACAGTATTTGTTAAATGATTAAAAAGAGATTAGATTAATTCATTATTAAAAAATGACAGAATTGTTAAAACATTTATAGTCTAAAAAGCAATAGTAACAGATTCAAGGGAACAGGTATTACAAGGAGAGAATAGTTATTTAACTAGCAGTCTCTGTCTGGTTACAAAATCATTAATAGTCTAGAAAGCAATGAAAACAAAATCATACGGTCAGATTTTACAGACAGAGAATAGTTAATTAACTAGCAGTCTCTGTCTGATCGCCCATGCCCAACCAATATATTTTGCTGTGGCTATTAATATCCATATAAGTGGGCTTGAACATATAATACGCAGGGCAACAGCACTACAGGTGGTCCCAAGGTTCCTACACATAGGTGCCAGCCAAACGCGCCTTGGAACACAGTAAGCTTTGCAGGAAAACAGAAAATGACCAAGTGTTTCCTTCCCCGTTCCACAGGCTGGACAAATGTCACACCCCCCTGAGCCCCATTTGGCTGTCAATGATCTTATGGGGAGGGCTCCAGCTCTCAATTGGAATAGGAGCTTCCTGTCACCCGGCTTTGAGATAATATCCCAGTACAACTCCAAAGCCGGATACAGTTTGACCTCAAGAAAACCCGCAGACATGGACCCATTACTGGAATTACTCAGACTCCTGCTAGCAACGTTTTCCCAAAATATATTTTTTAGGACAGACTTGGTGGGAAATAATGCACCTGCTGGATCAAGCCATATTGAACTTAACCCAAGCTCAAACAATATTGCTTTCAAGGAGTTTAGCCAACTAATTTTATGAAAGCAGTCCGCCTTTATGACATCAATAAAGCCTTCAGCATAGTGCGCAAGCTCGGGAGTAGTCCAGAGCCTTCGCCAGTACAGGATTGGTCGTAGTCTGGCTAGGTCCTTGATTTGATTCCTACCAAGATCATATCTTAGAGGCAACAGTGGAGTGCTTTTCAGGGTGCCCTTGAGTAGCCGTAAAAATTTGTTCTCTGAACCTTGTAAAGAGTTCAAATTTTCAAAGCCCCACATCTCTGCGCCATAAAGTGCGGACCCAATTGCCTTTGCTTCGTTAACCAGCAAAGCTGGCTTGACGGGTTTAGTCAAAGACTTCCTGTGTTCCGAATTGATGGCACCCGATAATTGCTTGTGTCGCAGGGTAGCAATGTTTATGTGTTGACTCCACCTATTGTTATCTGCAATGTGGATTCCCAAATATGTAAACAAGTTTACCACCTCAAGAGGGCGCCCACTCATGACAATTTTAAACTTAAAACTACGATGTAGCTTAAAAATCATGAGTTTAGTTTTTGTGGCATTCACCTCTAATCCATGTTCCCCACAGAAATATTCAAAAATGGACAGAGCACGCTGCAAGCCACTAGGGGTTTTAGACAGAATCAGCGTGTCGTCCGCAAACATTAATATAGGAATTTTTAACCCTGAGAGAGAGGGAGCATCTACTGGAGCGGTTACCATAAGGGGGACAACACCATTTATGTACAGAGTGAACAAGGTTGGAGCCATCGAACACCCTTGTCGAACCCCACGTTCTACGGGAAAGTCATCTGTGACCATACCATGACCTCCCCACTGGAGTTTAGCAAAAGTAAGCTCGTCTAAGGTCAATAGTTCCTATGGGACCCCCAGACTCTGTAAGACTTGCCACAATTTGGCCCGTGGCACCAGGTCGAAGGCAGCCCTTAGATCGACAAAAGCCGCATATAGGCTGCCTCCTCCCAGCACCACAGTCTTCCATTGAAGCAATTGAAAGCGGAATACTTGGTCCACCGTACTTGTTGCCCTTCGAAATCACGCTTGGTAGGGTGATCAAATATTATTGTCCTCTGCCCAATCAAGGAGCCTGTTTACAACCACACGGCCAACTATTTTTTGCACGGTGTCAATGAGGCTTATTGGCCTATAGTTACCCGGCTGTGCACGGTCTCCCTTTTTAAACACTGGGATGATCACTGCTCCTCTCCAAGAAGCCGGGACCTCAGCACCCTTAGCGATGAAGTTGATAAGTAAGTGGATGTATTTACACCATCTCTCTGTCATTTAAAAAGATATCTGCAGGGACGCCATCTAAACCAGGAGCACGTCCTCTATTCACAGCATTGATGGCGAACATAATCTCTTTGCAAGTAAAAAGATTATCTTGAGAGAAGGACATAATAGAACTGTCCTCACCAGTAATCTGAGTATTAAGAGCATACTGTGAGCTAAAAAATTCTACCCAGGCCTCTTGTGGTACGTTGTTGTTAGGGGGTTCCTCTACTCTCTCACTACCCCATTTGACAATATTCCAGAACACTCTGGAATCCTTTCTGTCGCTAGCTTTTTTCAATTTACACCAATGTTGCTCGTCCCAAGCTCTTTTGGCTTTCGCTATGCAGGCTTTGTAACCCTTTCTGGCTAGGCGGATGGTTTCGGTCACCCTATTTTTAATGGCATGGCCCAGAGCAAGTCGTGCGGCCCCACATTCGGCATTATACCATTATGCATCTTTACTAACTCTTGCCCCATTGCGCCTAGCAGGTTTCAGAAAGTGTTTTTTAATCTTGTTAAAAAGGGTATCATGGATATTGACCACATCCCCCAAGCCAGAGAGAGAAACACTAATTGATTCCAAAGCTACTATAGCTTTGTCAGTTTCATGATTGATATTATCAATGGCCTGTTGGTTGGTCACTACGCTAGCCAATCTAAGGTGGAACAAGAGCATTCGGGCAGGTTGTATTTATCCCAGCGGACCACCATTTGTGCTCCACACATAGGGGGTTGTGGTCGCTCTCGGGTCTCACGACAACCTCCATATCACAGACAGATGGCCACAGCATCATGCTGCAGATTACATAGTCTATTCTGCTTTTATGTCTTCCATTATCAAAGGTCATAGAGCCGTTTTTGTCCAGTGCTGTTCTTCCATTCAAAGCTCTCAGACCATTTTCGAGGCACAAAGCGTTCAGATCTATTATGTCCTCGGTCCAACGTGTGACTGGCATCAGATCTAACTCAGGGATACCCCAATAGGAGTCCTCTTCTGCTCCAAGAAAAGCCTTACACGTGACCAGAGGCTCAAAAGTCCGATTAAGGTCACCCGCTATTACAATATTGTTGTCGTGGGAAAATGTGTCAAGAAAGTTACCCAAGGCAATTAAAACATCAGATCGACCACCCTTTGCACTTCTAGCATATATATTGTAGATATCGAGTGACCCTGATACATCATTAGTTATCCTGATCAGCTGGATGTCATTGTGGCTAGTCAGTATACTTTTGATTGTAAGTTTAAGGGTCTGTCTAACCCAAATTGTGAGACCCCCCATTGGTCTCCCTTTTGGGCCCTTAATTGCTGGCACAGAAAAATTTAAATAACCTAGCACAAAAACAGGTTCACATGCCCAGGTTTCCTGGAATATGCATACGTCGTATAAGCTAACAAAGCCAAGCCAGTCCCCACAATCTAATTTAGAACACAGCCCAGCCAGATTCCAAGAGATTAGGTTCCCCTCCCCAGTCGAACGACCAACTTGCACTTCAGGAGTAAAGTTCAGGGAACAAGGCTCACCTGCTACTGATACTACTGGACTTGTCTGAACTACATTGTTTGAAGCATCCGTTTGGGCAACCTTCTTGCCAGACAAGTTCAAGTTCAAGTTCAAGAATTTATATAGCGCACTACTCACCCAGAGGGTCTCAAGGCGCTTGGGGAGGGGGATTCATTATTTATCGAATAGCCAGGTTTTAAGTTCTTTTCTGAAGGAGATGTGGTTCTGTGTAAGGCGGAGGTGAGTAGGGAGTGAGTTCCAGGTCTTGGCCGCCAAGTAGGAAAAGGATCTACCTCCCATGGTGGATCTTTGGATACGCGGAACTGCGGCGAGGCCTTGATTGGAGGATCTTAGTTGGCGGGTGGGTTTGTAGAAGGATAGTCGAGTGTTGAGGCATTCGGGCCCTAGTTTGTAGAGGGCCTTGTGTGCGTGGGTGAGGAGACGGAACGTTATTCTCTTGTTGACGGGGAGCCAATGGAGGTCTTTCAGGTGGCCGGTGATGTGATCTTGGCGAGGGATGTTCAAAATGAGTCTCGCTGATGCGTTTTGGATACGTTGGAGTTTTTTCTGTAATTTGGCTGTAATTCCGGCGTAGAGGGTGTTTCCGTAGTCTAGTCGGCTCGTAACCAGTGCGTGGGTGACAGTCTTTCTTGTCTCGGCGGGGATCCAATGGAAGATTTTTTTGAGCATACGAAGTACGTTGAAGCAGGAGGATGAGACGGCGTTGACTTGCTTGGTCATCGAGAGTGAGGAGTCCAGGATGAAGCCAAGGTTACGTGCGTGGTCTGTGGGTATGGGGGCTGAGCCCAGATCCGAAGGCCACCATGAGTCGTCCCAGGCAGAGGGGGATGATCCTAGGATGAGCACTTCCGTTTTGTCTGAGTTAAGTTTCAGGCGGCTGTTTTTCATCCATACGGCTACTTCTTTCATGCCTTCGTGAAGATTGGTTTTGGCGGTGTTGGGGTCTTTGGTGAGGGAGAGGATCAGCTGGGTGTCGGCAGCGTAGGAGATGATGTTAAGGTTGTGTTGACGCGCGATGGAAGCGAGTGGACTCATGTAAACGTTGAAGAGGGTGGGACTGAGTGATGATCCTTGTGGTACACCGCAGATGACTTCAGTGGCCTCTGATTTGAATGGGGGAAGTCGGACTCTCTGAGTTCTCCCAGCTAGGAACGAAATGATCCAGTCCAGGGCTTTTCCTTTTATGCCGATGTTGCTGAGACGTTGTATGAGGGTGCTGTGGCATACCGTGTCGAAGGCGGCGGAGAGGTCGAGTAGAATGAGGGCCACTGTTTCTCCGTTGTCCAGTAGTGTTCGGATGTCGTCTGTTGCTGCGATGAGGGCGGTTTTGGTGCTGTGTTTGGCTCGAAAGCCGGACTGTGAGGGATCGAGGGAGTTGTTGGATTCGAGGAAGGCGGCGAGTTGGCTATTGACAGCTTTCTCAATGACTTTGGCCGGGAATGGGAGGAGGGAAATGGGGCGGTAGTTTTTAAGTTCAGAGGGGTCCGCTGTGGGTTTCTTCAGGAGGGCGCTGACTTCGGCGTGTTTCCAGCTTTCTGGGAAGGTAGCAGAGTTGAAGGAGCAGTTGATGACATCACGGAGATGGGGTGCGATGATGGAGTCTGCTTTGTTGAAGATGTGGTGGGGACATGGGTCTGTTGGCGAGCCAGAGTGGATGGAATTCATTAGGCGGATGGTGTCTTCAGTGGTGATTGGGTTCCAAGCGCTGAGGTTGTTAGAGGGCGGTTTAGGTTCTGAGGGGGGTGGAGAAGATTGTTCGTTGGAACTGTTTTCGTAGCTGTTATGTATGTCGGCAATTTTGTTGTAGAAGAAGGAGGATAACGAATCGCTGAGGTCTTGGGAGGGAGTGATGTCGTTTGAGGCTGCGGTGGGGTTGGTGAATTCTTTGACGATGTTGAATAGTTCCTTGCTGTTATGGGCATTGTTGTCGAGTCGATTCTTGAATGCTGATTTCTTGGTGGATCGAATCAGCTGGTGGTGCTTGCGGATGGCTGCCTTGAACGTGGACATGTTGTCGGTTGTTGGGTTTTTTCTCCATGTTTTCTCGAGAGTACGGCATAGCTTCTTGGATTTCTTAAGGTCTTCGTTGAACCAGGGGGCCTTTTTGATGTCTTGTTTGGTGTGATGGTTTTTCAAGGGTGCTAATTCGTCAGCGCAGAGAGTGATCCATTGTTTGAATTTAATGGCAGCTTCGTCTGGGTCCGATGAGAGGGCGGGTGGGTTTTGGTTGAGCGATGTGAGGAGTTGGTCGGTGGTGATTTTGTTCCATTTTCTTCGGGGAATAGTTTGTGAGGGGTTGTGGGTCGAGGTGGTTTTGTAGCTGAAGTGAACACAGCTGTGGTCCGTCCAATGGAGAGCTGTGGTGCAATCGAAGGAGGTGTGTTTGCTGGAGGTGAAGATTGGGTCAAGCGTATGTCCGGCTACATGGGTGGGGGGTGTCAACAAGTTGTTTGAGGCCGAGATTGGCCAGGTTGTCAAGAAGGGTGGTGGTGTTGCTGTCGTTTTTCTTTTCCAGGTGGAAGTTGAGGTCTCCTAGTAGAATGTAATTCTCAGAGGCGAGGGCATGTGGACTGATGAATTCAGTGATGTCTTCGCTGAATTGTTTACGCGTTCCTGGAGGCCTGTAGATGAGGGTGCCTCTGAGTGTGGTCCTAGGGTCGGTGTGGATCTGGAAGTGGAGGTGTTCGGCGGTTGTAAGGTTGTCGTCGGAGCTGGTCGTGATTTTGATGGTGTTCTTATGGACGATGGCGATGCCTCCTCCTGTTTGGATGGTGCGGTCTTTTCGGATGATCTTGTAATTGTCTGGGATGGCTATGGCGATGTCGGGTGTTGATGATGCGTTCATCCATGTTTCAGTAAGGAAGGCGACGTCCGGTGATGTAGTATCGAGTAGATCCCAGAGTTCGGTGGCGTGTCTGTGGATTGAGCGGGTGTTCAGCAGGATGCACTTCAGGTGGTTGGAGTCGGAGCTGTGTTTGGGGTTAGTGGAAGTGGTATGGGTCTTGATGCTGGTAAATTTGCAGGAGTGGCAGGCGAAGGGTCCGTGGGTGTGGCCTGGGGAAGCTACGCAGCATAGTGGGGAGCGTCCAGGGTTAAGGGCTAGGAGGGTGGCTGCGTCATATGTTATGCGGGAGGAGAGCGGTTTGCGAGGGCCAGGGGGTATGGCGCTGGGCGCGGTCCAGGCGCGGACGGGCGTAGACGGGCTTACCTTTGGCGCACCTTTGGCGCACCTTCGGCGCTCATGGGGCGCGACCGCTGCGCGTGAACGCTGCGCGTGAACGCTGCGCGAAAATGCATCTGTCGTAAGCGGATAGTGGAGGGGAAGGGGCGAGGGAGGGTCAGCTGGGAGGCGGGTGCGAGATGAAGGGGAGGGTCTGCAAGGCAAAACAACAACAAAATGGCCGTAGCAGCCACAGAAACGAAACTACAGAGAGGCTGGGCTACAATCAAGCAGCTTCTGCGATAATTCGATAAAGCGCTGCAAATCTCCAAAGCACAATTCAGTTAAGCGCTACACATATTAAAATCACACACTTATAGCTATGAGCAACACAGCGAGCGCAGATAATATGACTAACAATGCAAATTGGCAGGGCTAGACGCACAATAGCGCGATTGTACACGGCAGTCAGCCAAGCCATACTTATCAAATGAGGGCAATGTGCGCAGCTTAGCGATCTCAGGAGTGAATCAGGGAGCCAAAAAGATGCCAGGATCAGAGCAGGGAGCCTGGGGAGTGACCGCTGCTGAGAGTGTCAGGACGGTCACAGCGATGCCGAGGTCGGGAGCAGGGCTGTGTGCTCAGTGGGAGGGAGGGTCAGCTGGGAGGCGGGTGCGAGGTGAAGGGGAGGGTCTGCAAGGCAAAACAACAACAAAATGGCCGTAGCAGCCACAGAAACGAAACTACAGAGAGGCTGGGCTACAATCAAGCAGCTTCTGCGATAATTCGATAAAGCGCTGCAAATCTCCAAAGCACAATTCAGTTAAGCGCTACAAATATTAAAATCACACACTTATAGCTATGAGCAACACAGCGAGCGCAGATAATATGACTAACAATGCAAATTGGCAGGGCTAGACGCACAATAGCGCGATTGTACACGGCAGTCAGCCAAGCAATACTTATCAAATGAGGGCAATGTGCGCAGCTTAGCAATCTCAGGAGTGAATCAGGGAGCCAAAAAGATGCCAGGATCAGAGCAGGGAGACTGGGGAGTGACCGCTGCTGAGAGCGTCAGGACGGTCACAGCGATGCCGAGGTCGGGAGCCGGGCTGTGTGCTCAGTGGGAGGGAGGGTCAGCTGGGAGGCGGGTGCGAGGTGAAGGGGAGGGTCTGCAAGGCAAAACAACAACAAAATGGCCGTAGCAGCCACAGAAACGAAACTACAGAGAGGCTGGGCTACAATCAAGCAGCTTCTGCGATAATTCGATAAAGCGCTGCAAATCTCCAAAGCACAATTCAGTTAAGCGCTACAAATATTAAAATCACACACTTATAGCTATGAGCAACACAGCGAGCGCAGATAATATGACTAACAATGCAAATTGGCAGGGCTAGACGCACAATAGCGCGATTCTACACGGCAGTCAGCCAAGCAATACTTATCAAATGAGGGCAATGTGCGCAGCTTAGCGATCTCAGGAGTGAATCAGGGAGCCAAAAAGATGCCAGGATCAGAGCAGGGAGCCTGGGGAGTGACCGCTGCTGAGAGCGTCAGGACGGTCACAGCGATGCCGAGGTCGGGAGCAGGGCTGTGTGCTCAGTGGGAGGGAGGGTCAGCTGGGAGGCGGGTGCGAGGTGAAGGGGAGGGTCTGCAAGGCAAAACAACAACAAAATGGCCGTAGCAGCCACAGAAACGAAACTACAGAGAGGCTGGGCTACAATCAAGCAGCTTCTGCGATAATTCGATAAAGCGCTGCAAATCTCCAAAGCACAATTCAGTTAAGCGCTACAAATATTAAAATCACACACTTATAGCTATGAGCAACACAGCGAGCGCAGATAATATGACTAACAATGCAAATTGGCAGGGCTAGACGCACAATAGCGCGATTGTACACGGCAGTCAGCCAAGCAATACTTATCAAATGAGGGCAATGTGCGCAGCTTAGCGATCTCAGGAGTGAATCAGGGAGCCAAAAAGATGCCAGGATCAGAGCAGGGAGACTGGGGAGTGACCGCTGCTGAGAGCGTCAGGACGGTCACAGCGATGCCGAGGTCGGGAGCCGGGCTGTGTGCTCAGTGGGAGGGAGGGTCAGCTGGGAGGCGGGTGCGAGGTGAAGGGGAGGGTCTGCAAGGCAAAACAACAACAAAATGGCCGTAGCAGCCACAGAAACGAAACTACAGAGAGGCTGGGCTACAATCAAGCAGCTTCTGCGATAATTCGATAAAGCGCTGCAAATCTCCAAAGCACAATTCAGTTAAGCGCTACAAATATTAAAATCACACACTTATAGCTATGAGCAACACAGCGAGCGCAGTTAATATGACTAACAATGCAAATTGGCAGGGCTAGACGCACAATAGCGCGATTGTACACAGCAGTCAGCCAAGCAATACTTATCAAATGAGGGCAATGTGCGCAGCTTAGCGATCTCAGGAGTGAATCAGGGAGCCAAAAAGATGCCAGGATCAGAGCAGGGAGCCTGGGGAGTGACCGCTGCTGAGAGCGTCAGGACGGTCACAGCGATGCCGAGGTCGGGAGCAGGGCTGTGTGCTCAATGGGAGGGAGGGTCAGCTGGGAGGCGGGTGCGAGGTGAAGGGGAGGGTCTGCAAGGCAAAACAACAACAAAATGGCCGTAGCAGCCACAGAAACGAAACTACAGAGAGGCTGGGCTACAATCAAGCAGCTTCTGCGATAATTCGATAAAGCGCTGCAAATCTCCAAAGCACAATTCAGTTAAGCGCTACAAATATTAAAATCACACACTTATAGCTATGAGCAACACAGCGAGCGCAGATAATATGACTAACAATGCAAATTGGCAGGGCTAGACGCACAATAGCGCGATTGTACACGGCAGTCAGCCAAGCAATATTTATCAAATGAGGGCAATGTGCGCAGCTTAGCGATCTCAGGAGTGAATCAGGGAGCCAAAAAGATGCCAGGATCAGAGCAGGGAGCCTGGGGAGTGACCGCTGCTGAGAGCGTCAGGACGGTCACAGCGATGCCGAGGTCGGGAGCAGGGCTGTGTGCTCAGTGGGAGGGAGGGTCAGCTGGGAGGCGGGTGCGAGGTGAAGGGGAGGGTCTGCAAGGCAAAACAACAACAAAATGGCCGTAGCAGCCACAGAAACGAAACTACAGAGAGGCTGGGCTACAATCAAGCAGCTTCTGCGATAATTCGATAAAGCGCTGCAAATCTCCAAAGCACAATTCAGTTAAGCGCTACAAATATTAAAATCACACACTTATAGCTATGAGCAACACAGCGAGCGCAGATAATATGACTAACAATGCAAATTGGCAGGGCTAGACGCACAATAGCGCGATTGTACACAGCAGTCAGCCAAGCAATACTTATCAAATAAGGGCAATGTGCGCAGCTTAGCGATCTCAGGAGTGAATCAGGGAGCCAAAAAGATGCCAGGATCAGAGCAGGGAGCCTGGGGAGTGACCGCTGCTGAGAGCGTCAGGACGGTCACAGCGATGCCGAGGTCGGGAGCAGGGCTGTGTGCTCAGTGGGAGGGAGGGTCAGCTGGGAGGCGGGTGCGAGGTGAAGGGGAGGGTCTGCAAGGCAAAACAACAACAAAATGGCCGTAGCAGCCACAGAAACGAAACTACAGAGAGGCTGGGCTACAATCAAGCAGCTTCTGCGATAATTCGATAAAGCGCTGCAAATCTCCAAAGCACAATTCAGTTAAGCGCTACAAATATTAAAATCACACACTTATAGCTATGAGCAACACAGCGAGCGCAGTTAATGACTAACAATGCAAATTGGCAGGGCTAGACGCACAATAGCGCGATTGTACACAGCAGTCAGCCAAGCAATACTTATCAAATGAGGGCAATGTGCGCAGCTTAGCGATCTCAGGAGTGAATCAGGGAGCCAAAAAGATGCCAGGATCAGAGCAGGGAGCCTGGGGAGTGACCGCTGCTGAGAGCGTCAGGACGGTCCCAGCGATGCCGAGGTCGGGAGCAGGGCTGTGTGCTCAGTGGGAGGGAGGGTCAGCTGGGAGGCGGGTGCGAGGTGAAGGGGAGGGTCTGCAAGGCAAAACAACAACAAAATGGCCGTAGCAGCCACAGAAACGAAACTACAGAGAGGCTGGGCTACAATCAAGCAGCTTCTGCGATAATTCGATAAAGCGCTGCAAATCTCCAAAGCACAATTCAGTTAAGCGCTACAAATATTAAAATCACACACTTATAGCTATGAGCAACACAGCGAGCGCAGATAATATGACTAACAATGCAAAGTGGCAGGGCTAGACGCACAATAGCACGATTGTATACGGCAGTCAGCCAAGCAATACTTATCAAATGAGGGCAATGTGCGCAGCTTAGCGATCTCGGGATGAATCAGGGAGCCAAAAAGATGCCAGGATCAGAGCAGGGAGCCTGGGGAGTGACCGCTGCTGAGAGCGTCAGGACGGTCACAGCGATGCCGAGGTCGGGAGCAGGGCTGTGTGCTCAGTGGGAGGGAGGGTCAGCTGGGAGGCGGGTGCGAGGTGAAGGGGAGGGTCTGCAAGGCAAAACAACAACAAAATGGCCGTAGCAGCCACAGAAACGAAACTACAGAGAGGCTGGGCTACAATCAAGCAGCTTCTGCGATAATTCGATAAAGCGCTGCAAATCTCCAAAGCACAATTCAGTTAAGCGCTACAAATATTAAAATCACACACCTATAGCTATGAGCAACACAGATAATATGACTAACAATGCAAATTGGCAGGGCTAGACGCACAATAGCGCGATTGTACACGGCAGTCAGCCAAGCAATACTTATCAAATGAGGGCAATGTGCGCAGCTTAGCGATCTCAGGAGTGAATCAGGGAGCCAAAAAGATGCCAGGATCAGAGCAGGGAGCCTGGGGAGTGACCGCTGCTGAGAGCGTCAGGACGGTCACAGCGATGCCGAGGTCGGGAGCAGGGCTGTGTGCTCAGTGGGAGGGAGGGTCAGCTGGGAGGCGGGTGCGAGGTGAAGGGGAGGGTCTGCAAGGCAAAACAACAACAAAATGGCCGTAGCAGCCACAGAAACGAAACTACAGAGAGGCTGGGCTACAATCAAGCAGCTTCTGCGATAATTAGATAAAGCGCTGCAAATCTCCAAAGCACAATTCAGTTAAGCGCTACAAATATTAAAATCACACACTTATAGCTATGAGCAACACAGCGAGCGCAGATAATATGACTAACAATGCAAATTGGCAGGGATAGACGCACAATAGCGTGATTGTACACGGCAGTCAGCCAAGCAATACTTATCAAATGAGGGCAATGTGCGCAGCTTAGCGATCTCAGGAGTGAATCAGGGAGCCAAAAAGATGCCAGGATCAGAGCAGGGAGCCTGGGGAGTGACCTCTGCTGAGAGCGTCAGGACGGTCACAGCGATGCCGAGGTCGGGAGCAGGGCTGTGTGCTCAGTGGGAGGGAGGGTCAGCTGGGAGGCGGGTGCGAGGTCAAGGGGAGGGTCTGCAAGGCAAAACAACAACAAAATGGCCGTAGCAGCCACAGAAACGAAACTACAGAGAGGCTGGGCTACAATCAAGCAGCTTCTGCGATAATTCGATAAAGCGCTGCAAATCTCCAAAGCACAATTCAGTTAAGCGCTACAAATATTAAAATCACACACCTATAGCTATGAGCAACACAGCGAGCGCAGATAATATGACTAACAATGCAAATTGGCAGGGCTAGACGCACAATAGCGCGATTGTACACGGCAGTCAGCCAAGCAATACTTATCAAATGAGGGCAATGTGCGCAGCTTAGCGATCTCAGGAGTGAATCAGGGAGCCAAAAAGATGCCAGGATCAGAGCAGGGAGCCTGGGGAGTGACCGCTGCTGAGAGCGTCAGGACGGTCACAGCGATGCCGAGGTCGGGAGCAGGGCTGTGTGCTCAGTGGGAGGGAGGGTCAGCTGGGAGGCGGGTGCGAGGTGAAGGGGAGGGTCTGCAAGGCAAAACAACAACAAAATGGCCGTAGCAGCCTCAGAAACGAAACTACAGAGAGGCTGGGCTACAATCAAGCAGCTTCTGCGATAATTAGATAAAGCGCTGCAAATCTCCAAAGCACAATTCAGTTAAGCGCTACAAATATTAAAATCACACACTTATAGCTATGAGCAACACAGCGAGCGCAGATAATATGACTAACAATGCAAATTGGCAGGGATAGACGCACAATAGCGCGATTGTACACGGCAGTCAGCCAAGCAATACTTATCAAATGAGGGCAATGTGCGCAGCTTTGCGATCTCAGGAGTGAATCAGGGAGCCAAAAAGATGCCAGGATCAGAGCAGGGAGCCTGGGGAGTGACCTCTGCTGAGAGCGTCAGGACGGTCACAGCGATGCCGAGGTCGGGAGCAGGGCTGTGTGCTCAGTGGGAGGGAGGGTCAGCTGGGAGGCGGTTGCGAGGTGAAGGGGAGGGTCTGCAATTCAAAACAACAACAAAATGGCCGTAGCAGCCACAGAAACGAAACTACAGAGAGGCTGGGCTACAATCAAGCAGCTTCTGCGATAATTCGATAAAGCGCTGCAAATCTCCAAAGCACAATTCAGTTAAGCGCTACAAATATTAAAATCACACACTTATAGCTATGAGCAACACAGCGAGCGCAGATAATATGACTAACAATGCAAATTGGCAGGGCTAGACGCACAATAGCGCGATTGTACACGGCAGTCAGCCAAGTAATACTTATCAAATGAGGGCAATGTGCGCAGCTTAGCGATCTCAGGAGTGAATCAGGGAGCCAAAAAGATGCCAGGATCAGAGCAGGGAGCCTGGGGAGTGACCGCTGCTGAGAGCGTCAGGACGGTCACAGCGATGCCGAGGTCGGGAGCAGGGCTGTGTGCTCAGTGGGAGGGAGGGTCAGCTGGGAGGCGGGTGCAAGGTGAAGGGGAGGGTCTGCAAGGCAAAACAACAACAAAATGGCCGTAGCAGCCACAGAAACGAAACTACAGAGAGGCTGGGCTACAATCAAGCAGCTTCTGCGATAATTCGATAAAGCGCTGCAAATCTCCAAAGCACAATTCAGTTAAGCGCTACAAATATTAAAATCACACACTTATAGCTATGAGCAACACAGCGAGCGCAGATAATATGACTAACAATGCAAATTGGCAGGGCTAGACGCACAATAGCGCGATTGTACACGGCAGTCAGCCAAGCAATACTTATCAAATGAGGGCAATGTGCGTAGCTTAGCGATCTCAGGAGTGAATCAGGGAGCCAAAAAGATGCCAGGATCAGAGCAGGGAGCCTGGGGAGTGACCGCTGCTGAGAGCGTCAGGACGGTCACAGACACAGCCCCAGGCCTAATCGCCGGCCTATTTCTATAACAATTGCAATTGTGGGCAGGCAAGCTGCATAGACTCTGGTCAATTGTAGCTGATGGTAATAAGCTTCTGCCCCCAGGGAGTCAATCACAGTCGTTCAGATTGGAGAGGGCTGAGAAACTATTCAACAAATTTAGTCCCCACTCAGTAGGCTTAGCAACCCTCCTCCCCTTGGCTGAAACCTCATTCCATTTTGTCCTTAGGGTACACCGGTTAGGACCCCTCCCTTTCCGATAGTAAGAAAAGTCTAAGGTGAGTGGGATAATGTCGTTTGATCTTCGCTGTGGCGGTAGGAGATTGGGCAGTATGTTGGATGAGACCTCAGGGTCTGAAAAATTCAAGACAACACAGTCACCCCTAAATCTTTTTTGACTGCTTCCAATCCACTCCACCCTCCTGACCATAACTAGTTCCTCTGACAACTGTTGCTTACCCCAGGGAGTTATCACCATATTATTAGTCAGCCAGTGTAGGGCCTTGGACAGCAGTGATGAGGTAGTTTCATCCTGTCCTGGAGCCAATGTAGGGACATTGGCTAGAACAAGGACTAGAGGGGAAGCCTCAACTATAAGCTCAACCGAGCCTTTCGCAGGTTCCGGAGCTGAGGGTACAACTGGAGGAACAACTACCCCTTGCTCACCGTCCGCTAAGACTACCTGAGGAGCCACAGGATGATTAGACAAGGGAAAAGCTCCCCCGCCTCCCTCAGATCTAGAGGTTCCCTTCCTTAGCTCAACCATGTTAGCGACTTCAACAGGCAATTTTTCTACTTCATCTATAGTTTTATTCAGTAGGTCCCCTAATCGGTTAACTTCGTTAGTGAGTTTTTCAATCCTGCCTACCAACGACTTTACAATACCCTTTATCTTAGTATCTATCATGCCCAGCAGCTTCTTAAATTGCTCATTAGTTAAAGACATGCAAACTTCGTCAATTGACCCTTCTTCCTCCACCATAATGTTACTAGGTGGAGAAACGGGCTTTTTTCGACTTGAACGAAGCCCTCCGCGCTTGGGCAGACCCTTTCTAGCTCCTCTAGTAGTGCGCGGCGCAGGCACTGGGGTAGGTGCTTTATCCTCAGATGAATGTAGTTCAGCCTCCTCCTCCTTATCACTATCTTCCAGTGCACAGGTAGTCTGAACCAAAACAACCTTGTCAACATGGTCAAGTGTTACAACAGAACCGTTACTGTTGGCTGAGTCAGGGAATTGGGCCGGGTCAGGTGCCGGCAAAATGGATGTAGGTGATTTAGGAGATACACCCAACCCAAGTGAGGATCTCCTCTCACTATTGAGTTTAGCAACTACCTGAACTAGGTAGTTGTCCATAGTGCTTTTTACTAGACATAGCTCACCAGTGTGCAGTACCCTCCCAAGAACACTGTGTAGATACGTAGACAACGTGTACCACAGACCCTCGAGGCAACTTAGCCACAGTTCATGCAAGGTCTATGGCAAATAGTGTCCTGATTCCGCCTCGAGCAATGGAAAAGTCTCACCTTGAGGTTACGGACAGAGTAACTGGCCCAGCCAGCCAGTCTCGGACTGTCTTAGACTGTCCGCCCTTAGTCCGGGCTTCGTCCGGCGCGTCCCGCGCGCGTCCTCGGGGGACGAGGTACCTGCCGGTGCTTTATGCGCCTCCTGGCGCGCTGGTTACTGGCGTCGTCGCTACCCCCCTAGGGATGCGGGGGGATGTAGTCCGGCCGGCAGAGCCAAGCCCGACCGGTCGGTTTCTGCAGAGATACGGCGGTGCCAAGCCCGGCCGCTGTGCTGAGAGGTGAGGGACCTCAAAGAGACTTCAAGACAGACAGCTGGGGTAGAAAGAAGAAAGACCCTTCAAATTGATTCTCCCTAAAAGATGCAGCTCACCACTGTCAAGTTGAGTGTGCGCCACTACATTTAAAAATTATTGGGACATTCACTCACACTGAAGATTGGGAGGACCATATTATCGGTTCTGCAGTACAATTAAGTATCCAGTCATTCTGCATCGTGAGGAGACCCCCAAATTAATTAGCGGTTGAAACACGTCTACAGTGTTGCACACCAGAGAGCGTGTTTCAAAACATTATTGGTGTACAGCGAAAATGATTAGGTTGAAATGATGTAAAGAATAGATCCCTGGCACCATTCATTGAATTAAAGATTTTTTTGGTCATGCTTCTGGTTTTGCCCAACTGATAGGAGCTAGGGGAATTATTAAATTGCTGTGGCTCTCAGTGTGCTATTTAATTCAGAAGCAGGATACAAGGTTATTTAGGTGTACACATAGGTGTGACTAGGTTGTTGATGTTTTTCACATGTGTACGTTATGCTTTGCATTAAATGTTTTGTAGTTTAATGTGATTGAAAAATGTGTGCTGGTATTCTTTTTCATGTATGTTGCTTAGCTGTTTGAGTTTATGACGCATAAATGATTGATTAATCTTTCCGAATATGAAAAAATTAATAGTGGTCGCAGTAATTAATTTGCGCACGAAAAAAGTGAATGTATTAAAGGATCACCAGCATTGACAATTCAATTGTTGTTCTATTGTTTGCCGCCTAGTCTTGCTGATGCGGTATTTGCCCAACCCGTTTCTCTTGGTTAACTTTCTAAAAGTGTCATTTTCAGAATTGTGACTTAAAATCCGACTTTACCATTAAAGAGGGCTTTAAATTACTATTCATTAGACAACAGAACCACTTACATACCCATTCACACATCCATACACTAACACTTACTCACCCTTACAGCCACTGACAGACATTCAATCTCCAATACAGCCTCTCACACCCATTCACCTCCCTATACACACACTAAAAGAGCTACTCACTCACCCATACAACCACGCACACACCCACTCCCTCACCCATACGGCAACTCAGACAGCCACTCAGTTATCCTAACAGCCATTCATGCACCCATACAGCTACTCATATAACCACTAACACATCCATACAGCAACTCACACACCCATACAGATACTCAGATATCCACTCACACACTAATACAGTCACACAGCCACTCAGATAAGATATGACTGAAATATTAGAACTAATTACTAGTACAGAAAGAATAGTAATTTAATTTATGCTGTAGTTTCGGATATATCTTCAAAACCCCAGAAACGCTTAAGAAAAACCTAGACTCTGGATGATGTCATCAGTGATGTCATTTGAGATGTCATGAGTGATATCACTGACCATGTCTGGAGTGATGTAATATGTGAAGTCAGAAGCAGTGCATTGCAGGGGGTAAGTTATAATTATCTCAGGCAACTAAAACTGCTGAATTCACTGGTTTTGTACAGTGAAGTCTGAGCCTAACTATAACATCCCTAAAAACCTCTTGTTTTTTCAGTGAATATACATATCTATACATGTATCGATATATAGGTATATATATTATCTCAATGTTTCCAGTGTTTGTGGTGTTGCCAAATGGTTAAAGTGCTATGGACAAGCTTTGAAAGATATAGTCTATCAACTGTTAATTTAATTATTTTTCAGAACTTTCCACATGTATTGCACTGTTTAGTACAACATTATGTGTTACATTATTTGTTTCACTGCATGAGTTATTTGTTCAAATATCTTAGCAGATCATTTTCGTCCCATGAAAGTAACATTTTCGTATGCTGCTCCGAATCTAAGTTGAAAACATGCTGTCCGCGGCCTTCTTTCATCTACCCTCGAGCCGTTATTCTCACGGTTTTGAGTTCATAAAATGATTGTCTTTCTTCAAACCTTTAAAAATCTACAATGCTGTGCAATTACGAGTCTCAGTATTATAGACTACTTCTTTAAATTAAAAAACGCATAGAATGGAGCCACTGACCATGAAGATATTCAATTTTATTTCAAGATTTGGTGAATTGGTGTAACTCACGGATAATGAATGCTGCATTTGAGGCAACTCGAGCTGCACTTTTAGGTTACATTCCAAGTAGAATTCGAGAATTCTCCTGCCTGCTGTTTCTCTACTTCGATTGCTCCAAACTGAAGAAGCAGAAAAACGGCTGAACAAGCCCTCCCATACTGAATAATCGAGGGCAAAGGATTTATAATGCCTTTCAATTCACAGTATAGTTTTTAAAATACTTCTTTTGTTTATATTTATGTATAAAACGAATCGAGAAATTAACTAGTAATCATCCAGAGTTGCCCTAGTCTTCCTCTAATAAATGACATCTCTAATTTATGTGTGTGGAGGTACTGGCAAAACTGTAATTGGTGTGTGTGGGGTCTTCATATTATATTTCATATGAAACATTTGTACGTTTAACGTTGGAATTTCCTTATCTAGAGAGCTCTGCCCTCGCGGAAAATATAACAACATCGTACCTGTCAATAAGCAAACGTATTTTGTGATGGATTCAAAGTGGGTTGCTTACTGCGGATCCCCACTATTTTGACCAATCCATAATCCCTTGGAAATTAACTCAATCGCTACATAGGAACATTTCACTTTGTTTTTCTGGAAACCTATTGAAATCAAAGGCTAGGAGTTACTAATGGGCCTCGTAGCAAAAAGCAAAAAACAGCCACATGCATGGAATGAATGGAGTCGAAATTGTGGAAGGCCATCAGTGAACAGTTCTGTAAGTGAAGGAATCTTGAATCAAAGTGGACAATGAAATTACCGATCAATTAAAGGCTACACCATGCTAGGGCCTCGGTATGGGATGATGCGATGTTGGGGTTGGGGCAGATGACGAAAGCTTTTCTTTCAGAAACAGCCAACTGGTATGGCACCAGGACACACGATGTAGCAGAAGGAGATGTCCCATGAACTGTTCACTTGCACTCGGGGCGGATGCACACACCCTGTAGCAGTACCCTCAGTGGCTGCCATTGCACTCCCAGGTTATAGCTTGCAGTGATGTCTATCAGGAAGTGGGCATAAAGTGTAGTTGACGACCATGCCCTCTACCAAAATACTCTCTACCCAAGCCCACTGTCCTGTCATTTGGCACAACCAGTGGGCTCTGGATGCTAGTCCTATTTGCTCCAGACATCGGCCCCATTAAGATACTTCATACTTTTGCAGTGATTTGTGGGTAACAATCTGGTCACTGGTTTGAATCCTGGCAGGGGTTCCTTGGGTTTCATTTTTTTTTATTTTATTACAGCCAAGTTGCTTAATAAGCTTCAAAAAGTAATTCAGTTTAGTGCGTATGTTTTATCATGGTGTTGATTTTCCTTGATAATTTTACACTATTTCAGTGTTCTAGTAGGGGCTTCTCTTCAGCTACTTTCAAGGTGTTTAAAAATGTGTGGCAACTCGTTGCTCTTCAGAAGAGTGTTTGTGATTCAGAGGTTTAGGTCTGAATGTGTAGCTGTGCAGTGGTGCTGGGAGCTCTGGGGACCCTTATCATTGCCTCATATTACCCTTTTTTTGTTGCATCTTTATGTAGCGTAAACTCGACCCTTCAGTATCAGAGCACTTTACATGAGCACCAGTTGCATTAAAGACGGACACATTCACTTTTAGGCACGGCGAGATTGAGTGATTGCCCAGAATCACTGGTTGTTTGAGCCTCCCACCAGACTAGAATCTGGTTCCCCAGTTTTAAAGTCGGCGGCCCTATCTGTTAAGCCTCATCCTCTCCCTCGACACTATACATTACCTATTTGCCATTTCTTGAGATCCGGAGTCTCCAACCTGTTCTGAGAGCTGCTTAGATTAAATGAAAATCATATCTAGCTACAAATATGATTACTGTGGTAATAGTGACCATTTAAAAAAAAAAAGAGATTAATGACCACCTCATACAAGATTACCTGCAGTGATCACCTCAGTGCATCGGGCAAGATTGCCCGCAGTAATGTGAACATGGCTTAATCGCTGTGGAATGCATCTACAGTGTTAATGCATGACAGCCATAGCTGCAGTGCCCCTGCCTCCAAGGTAATCATTTCAGTTATAAGTGTACCCAATCCTCATGATTCAACACTCCAATGTGAGTTTGAAATACATATTGGAAATCCAGCCATTTGTCTCAACTAAGCTTATGAGTTCTGAACTGAAAATGCACACATTTTTGTCTTGAAAACACGTTTTTCAATGTTGGGATGCATATGTAAATTCAAGCGAGCAAAAGCTTATAATTTAGTGCTATATTGTAACATTTAAATAGTGCTTACTATCCCTATGTGGGGAACTTGCCTTTGTTTTGATTCTATGTGGAATTAGTTCCATGACACGCGAGATAACCACTGGGGTGTGGATATGGTGTTTTGGGACGCAGCCCTCAGCAGTGTGATTGATGAAGTTATGAGAGACAGGCCCGCAGATAATAGTTTTCAGAAGGTTGGAAGCTTTGAGCAGCTCCGTGGGCCCCTATTTGCTATTTCCTATGATCACAGTATGATCACAGTTCACTTAGCTGTGCAGTGGTGTACATTCTGAGATATTTTGTTAAATGTTTATGATCTTGAGCAGGCATAGGTTGGAAGGAGAAATCGTATTGTAGTATGGTGGGCTGCACATCGAAGAGCTACTTACAGGTAGCTGGAGAGTTACCAGTAGCTCACGAGCTACTAGTTGGAGAAGCCTAATCTAGATCCATAGTGCTGCTTTTGTATTCAACAGTTGGTGGCTGTCCCCTTGCAAACAAACTGCATTTACATCCTAACTTGTCTACCTGCTAACCTAAGCCACCAAACTTTGTGACAAATGGTCTCTCAGCAGCAGACATTCTCAAATGCCCTTAATAGCCTCAATACAAATGAAGAAACAGATTTATTCCTTTGAAGCAACATGTAGTAGTCCACCAGTCTACTAATAGAAAGGCCAGTGTGTTTTCTTATCTGCTTTTCTTAACCTCAGCCAACCCTGTTTATTTCCTCCAGTCCTCTGCTTCCCTGTTGGAAACTTACCACAAAGGTTCCTTTAGTCAGTCAGTCTCATAGTCTTGGCATAGCTATATGTTCTTATACACGCATGTCTTCACATATCCTACCATAAATGTCTAGTTCTGTAATTTTAACCACAATCATGCTATTTAAGCTGTATATGTTTGCTTGTCCACCCAGGAGTACTTTGTTCCAAGACCCGGTCACATTAAAAAACTCCTGGTAATTCCTGACAAAACGTTTGTGCAGGTCCCAGGTTTCATGCATATGTGATGTTCCATTGCTTTCCCCCCATAAACACGCAGAAGCACAGCTCCTAACCCGTAGTGTTTGAGCAACAGCAAACATTATATTGAAGAGCAACTATTCTGAACTGCCAATGTGTTCTACTACACAGTTACGGTGCAAGGTTTTTAGCACAACAGACCACTTTGTGGACTTGTTAGAAAACTTTGACACTTCTATTAGATGTCACCCCTTATCTTAATCAGGAGTTGGCTCTACTACTATCTATGTACCTCTAAAAATAATCCCAGCTTCTATATATTCATATTTTCAGAAATTAAAGCAGAACAGTACTTAAGCTTTGATTACGTAATTAGGAGCCTTGTCTAACGTCTCTACCATAATTCCTTTTGCCTAATGTCAGCTTCCAACAAGCAAAGACAATAGGTTTGGCGTAGGATGTAGTTGTGTTTGTCTTTGTCGGCGCTTGTTTTGTTTGTTGTGTTTTTTGTAAAACGGTATTGTGAGGGGGAGCTGCCAGGCTCTCGCCAATTAAAACATTGTCTAAAAACAAACCCATTTTTTCTCAGAAATAATACTTTGTGTAATAGTAGTTCCTGGCACTTGAGGCAACTACTTTGTGAGAGAGCTGAATGCTGTCACTCACTGTGAAATTAATTAATGGCTGAAACGGGCTGCTCCAGTGTATGCTGTAGAGGGTGGTAAAATAATGTGAATGAAACAACAACAGACCAGTATATGAAAAGTACTGGCTGTACTTCCCTTCAAGGAAGTCGTTGTTATATATATTTAAGTTTAGTAAAAACAAAAGGATTTGGCTAGTGCCAAACCTAACAAGCATTTACAATGCAATGGTCTCGCCTTTGCAAAAGTTAGAGCTATTGGCATTGTAAATGACAACATTTTTATTTATGTGTTGGTTTTGAAAACAGATGAATAGACGGCATTGTCATTTACAATGCCAATAGCTTAATCTCTCGCAAATGCGAGACCTATTGCATTTGCAATGCAATAGGTCGCGTATTTACGCGATTTGAGCTATTTACATTGCAAATAACAACGGGGTATCTGATGATTAATCCTCTCCATTGCTGAAAGCCTATGACCTCTAAATATGTGTGCCCTGGACCAACGGTGTCTCGCCACCTCACAGCGTGAACCTGTTGTAGCTTCAAGGTGTGAATACCTGTGAACGTGGATCACCGCTGCGACATGTATGTCTTTACAATGATGATCTGAGGTCCTATGGCTGGCAGAATGTACACAGTGTTTGTGGCTAGGAAATTACATTGGCTTTGTTTCATACGAAATTTCATTAAAACGCACTTGGGTAAAAAAAAAGAAAAAAAAAGAGTGATGTTATTTCTCAGTTCATAAATATGGCGGGCCCAGGCCACAAACAGACCTAAGGCGAGATGAGATGTCCATCTGTCCATCAGCAGGTAAGATCATAACAGAGTTTGGAAATGCGCACAGCTTCCCCACTGACACACGAAGTGCGTGCATACAAATGGTGCTTTATAGTATTGTAATCATCCCAGTAACTTCAGATTTTAAACGAAATACTGCATCTCGATGCTCTAAGCTGTGAGAAAAACAATCCTTGGTTTGAGTATTTGTGTTTTTTTTAATATAGCATGTGCTAAGGCAGTTTTGAAGGAATGTAAATGAACAGTTGTTTACAAACACCAATTCAATGTATTTAAATAAGGATTCTGAGGCATAAGTAGATTTAGTAAGTGGCCTACCGTCAAGCATGTTGGTAGAAAAATGAAACACATATATTGGTACTCAGGCATCCAGCTTGGGGACTGCCGAATGCATGTTTAACACTAGAAGAGCGCAGCGGGCTCGCTGCGGGTGCACTTACGTCTGTCCGCTGGCTCCCCGATGGCCGGAGGTGTCACAGTCAGCCGCTCCTGGCCAGCTTTGCAGCCGCGCGATGTGCACGTGTAATTCAAGATAATTGGTGTCTCCGAGTTGCAAGGAGAGGCGGGCTCTGGGGATTTCAGGCGATACAATCTGCGGCGGCGAGAGCAGCCGGCTCAGCGCTCACAGGGGGGCCCACACTCAGACTGCATGCCAAGGAGCCCGAAGGCTGCATATCGCGGCTGAGCGCTGCTGCTGGAAGGATGGGCCTCCAGGAGCGCAGCTACAGACATACCAGAGTGCTCTTAACCAGGGAGCCCGGGGAGGGAACGGGAGCGCACATCTGTATCGCCTGCCCCATTACCCCCTTTCTCCATCTATCAATGCACAGTGGGGTTATGCTGCTGTGAGGAAAAGCACCAAAAGGGACAGCACCCCTCCCCCCAACAGCACCTGATAAAAAGATGGGGCGATCAGAAGCACATACCTGGACCATGCCATCACGCTAGGGGTGCAGAGACGTACGGTTCTGGCGGGACCTTGCACCTGAACACCCCCTAACAATCTCCAGAGCCCCAGTTAAAGGGACGGGACTTCAGTAGTTTTGCGCCCTTTCTTCACACTGTTCATTCATTCAATGCTTAAACTAGCACACCGCACCTACAGACCGCGAGTAGTAAGCACCCTGTCAGGAGCGTGCAGTAAACGAAAAGGAAAGAAAAAGCGCCCGACAAGCGCCTGACTTCCTGCTGGCATACAAGGTTCCTTATCTTCTTTATGGGGCCATCTGGACCCATAAAGAAGATAAGAAACCTTTTACGCCAGCAGTAAGTCAAGTAAGCCAGTCTGAAAAGGACGGGCCTTAAAAAGAAAGGAGACCGTCACTAGGACCTCTTCTCCAATGGCTGGCCACCGTTAGCCAGCCAATGGAAAAGAAGGGCAGGGCTTAACCTCGCTAGTGAAAAATACCCTATATCATTAAATCTCGCCCGCTCGACTGCCCATGTGCGCAGTCTTTCGCAGGCCGAGACCTAAAAATGGTACTCCAGTTCTGTGATGTATTCCTATAGGTTCTGTATCGATCCCCCTATTCCTGACCCTGTTCTGGTTAATAATTAACTAGCAGCCATCCCACGGTACAAAAAAACGTTATCTGATTAAGCCACACCACGGCACAGGAACGCGTTATCTGATTAGGTCATAACGCTTGCCATCTAATTAGGCAAGCACTATTCCTCCAGCCCCTGATAAGGCATATGGAGTTCTCAAAACAAATCAAACCTATGACAACCTGGGAAAATCCCTGCAGCCATTGTTTTGATTTCACCGAGAACTTCAGTAAAGAATGTGCTAACGACCAGTCCGTATGACATCCTTATTGACGTATCTATGTCCATCCTTACATCAATCTCGACACCTTACAGGTATAAATATTACCGACATTGCCTTAAGCAAACACACGCGGTGGTGACGAGATCGGAGCAGCGAGACTTGCCGAAGAGGCCAGCACAGAGCGGACCCCGCTGGCGCTGCCCCGCCTTCCTGACGCGCTGAGAACGAGACGCTGCTTTTCTCCTGCCGAGAAATCCAGCTCCGGCGCTTCCAAGCGGCCCTCGCAGGCAGCTGGAATATCAAGACCAGAGACGAGAGATACCAGCCCTCAACCATTCTAGATCTCAGGTACAGAACTGAATAACCCCTTGCAGAGAATTCTTGAGTCAGTCACTTGGCAAAACAAACTTAAACTTAAACTGCTACTTATCTACTCCCGCCCACGTATTAGGCTTAGGTCAGGTACACTGGGGTAGGCGTGGTTAGAAGCACCAGTTGAGTACGATTAGTCAAATGTATATATGTATGTATCTATTTTATCAATGTTAAATATCATATGGCTTAGAAACCATATCAATGCTTCTACAGTATTATTTTATACTCATGCTTTTATTGTATACACTTTACTTAACCATAAGTATCGCATTAATATCGATTCATTTCTCTTGTACGAGAAAAGAGACTGATCAATAAATAACATCTTTTATTGAACACGCCCGTCTCTTCCTTTTCTCTACAATCTGGTGAAACTAAGAATGCACTGAACTGACTGAGTAAAATAAGTTGTCTTTTGTTTTCACACGACTCTAGAGATACACTCTTGATTAGGGGAGAGCAAAGTTGTCATTTTCTATGGTTGTCAGAAACTAAATCCCTTCTTGTCTATCCAGGGAGGTTAAACTCCTCCTTGCCTATTCGAGAAAGTTTCTAGTGAACTCTGAGCTAGCTGGCAAAACCAAAAACTTTAAGTCTAATATCGTCAGTAGAAGACCTAGTTAACCTCCGTCCTAGGTCTATACTATTGAAGGTATTATTCCAATGCGCAGAGCCTATTGGGATAATAGGAACTACACTACATGGCGCCCAACGTTTGGATAGGCGATAAAACTAACGCAAGACATTAGAGTAACTCAGTCGTGCTTTTTCACACAGAACCCCTTTTTTCCCATAATACTCCAAAGACGTCTGGAGTGGGTGAAAGGTCATATCCGCCAAACCTCGCAGGAGGAGACTCCTATGTATTGTTCTTGGTTTAGTCAACGTTGAAGGATACACTGTTCCAAAATATTGTGCATCTAATCTTTGTTTCCATAAGAGACCTGATCTGCAAACAAACGGAATAACCTTCCTGTCGGTAAAATGGTAGACAGTGATGAAGAAAGGGAGACAGTTAGACTAGCAGCTGAACTCCTAGTAGCAGACAATACTCTGCTGGAAAATGACCCAAATGCAATACTCATCCCGGTCAACATAAGGAAATCTATAACCTTAAAACTTATAGAAAATGGACTGACATCGAGAGGTGGTACAGTCATATTCGTAATTGAGGCACACGAATATCGACAGACAGAGGTATTCTATTCATGGATAAACTTTCCAGCAGCAAACGCTGTAACAAAAGAGTTCCACTATTATAAAATAGAGGAACCACCGGATATCTACACTCCTTTCGAGGAGGTGGAAGTACCACTCAAATTCCAAGAGCGCCTGCTCTTGTTTAATGGCGCTCTAAAACATAATAATCACATCACCAGGCTCGGTCCACTAGGTAGACCAGGAGCAACGTGGCCGGTCCTAGCCGGATACACACCACATCCAGACATTGAAGAAATGCCTGCAGCAGAGCTTTTAATACAGCTAAAACAACTAATCAAAATACATAGACAATTAGTCCAATATGTAATGCGGACTTCAACAGTCCAACCAGCAAGTAAAATTCCACAGCTGACCCCTCATCAGGGTAACACAAATAAAATTACACCACAGAACATACAGTCCTGTCTAGGTAAAGTACCCGCAAAACGGGAACAAATACCTTTCTGGCTAGCACAAAAAATCACTCAAATAGAGGCGGTGTTTCCAGACACCACCCCGGTAGAAAAACACAGGATTCTGACTATCTGTCTTCCAATGGGAATCGCACCACACGTGGAGGACTGTGACACTTGGGGTACAGTCTTTGCTTCCATATACACAAAAACACATGGTGTACCATCCATGTCAGTAATACCAGATGTGCTAAAACAAATTCAAGATGAATATGGTCCAGAACCCGCTTTAACTCTTGGTATGAAATTACTGAAGGACTTCAAGCAGGTCTCGGCTATATTATTAGCCAACATAAAGGGAGAAGCAGCAAACGTGGCGATCCGCCAAAGGTTAAAAGAGACAGATATAGCAGACCAACCAACTGAAATTGCCAGAATCATAGAGAAATCCTATGAAGAACTAGGAAGAGATAGTCTGGGTGGAATACCGGTAAAACCTCAACTGATTGAAAGTCCTGAAAAGGTATTTATTAAAAATAATTTAAACACTCAAAAAAAGAGCTGGGATGGAAACAAACAATCCAATCCTAAAGAAAAAAGATTCCAGTCCAGAGGAAGGTCTCCTCGGCGGAGAGAAAGATCTCCGAACCAAGGACGCAGGTCTCCCCAAAGTGAGCCCTCTGGGAAAAAATACAACCTTAGAAATAGGGATAATATAAAGAAACCTGATAGATATCAAGATAATGATACACGTCCCTCTCAATCTTTTCAGACTTCCTCGCAGAAATCGGAAAGAAGAGGACGATCAGAACACAGGGAAGAGCACGTCAAGTCCAAAGACAAGGAACCTGCTCATCCAAATAAAAAGTTACAATTTCCAAAAAAGAAGGTAGCCAGTATTAAAGTAATCAAAGATGCCGAGAATACTGAGAACACAGCTGAAAAACGGAGAATGGGCTCAGACAATGCTAGACAGCGCAGCAGAAGTGAGCATAGCTCGCAAAGTCCTTATGAATCATCTGGAGACAGTGGACACGAATGAATACATTCAGGTGGAAACTGCAGATACCAGAGTTAGCAAACCTCATAAAATATATGAAATTACATTGCGTATAGAGGGGGATAAGACTAGAAAAATAAGGGGACTATTTTGGGATAATCTGTCCAAGGGCTATGACATCCTTCTAGCTGAACGAGACTGGCCTCCAGAGTTTGTCAGGGAGTGTCCTCATGGCGAAGAAATAATTATGCCTGCCTTCTCAAATCATATTCCAATTCATAAAAAATATACACTTGCTAGAAAGTGGGCAGTAGCTCAAGCTCCTGCTTTATATAAAAATCATGTAGGATGGGATGAGGACTCTCCTCCTCACAAAATCCAGTTAAAATCACAACCTACTGCACAGAGGCAGTACCCAATTAAGCAAGAAGCTAAAAAACAGGTAAAAGAGATCCTAGATCAACTTGAATACCAGGGGGTGATTGAAACTTGCACCTCACAAATGAACAATCCTTTGTTTCCTGTCTCCAAACCAGACAACTCATATCGTCTAGTTTTGGATTACAGACACCTTAACTCATGTTGCAAAACCTTTGCAGTGCAAAACTCGCATAGTGCTGCACTAATGAATAACATAGTGCGCAAAAAATACAAAACAACATTAGACATCTCTAATGGATTCTTTTGTCAAAATATAGCACCAGAGAGCAGATATTTGACTGCGATCTCGGTAAATGGCTCGCAAAAAAGTTTCTGCCGTTTACCCCAGGGGCACAAGAACAGCCCAGGATTATTCTCAACGAGAGTAACAGAATTACTACAATCATACGATGACGAGGCATTATCATATGTCGACGACATTTACCTAACAGATGATGACTTGGATACTCACTTGAAGAGAGTGAACACCATAATACTTGGGTTCGCAGCAGAGGGTTACAAATTCAACTTTAAAAAATCAAGAATTGCCCATCTAACAGTCCTGTTTTTAGGATATGAATTATCAAGTGAAGGCAAAAGCCTGGCTGACAATTTCCTAGAGAAATGTGCTGTACTCCAAGCTCCTAGAACACTAAAAAACTTACAATCAATTCTAGGCTTCCTGAATTTCGGAAGAACATACATTGCAAATTACGCAGAAAGGGTCAAACCCCTTTATGATCTAATAAAACCAGATTTTAAAAGAATCAATTGGACTCAAAAACACACAGAAATTTTGAGATCTTTACAAACAGACATGTTAATTAAAACAAAATTAGAAACACGTGATAACACACGTAATCTTGTGATTCGAGTCATCCCAGGAAGATGCGGATTCACATACCTGACCTCTAATGAGGGAGAAAAGGTACCAATTGCATACAAATCACACTTGTACACAGAAGCTGAAAAGAAGTTCAGTATTAAAGACAACATTGTTCATGCAGTTCAAACGGCTATAGCAAGAGAAAAAGACAACGCTGACGGTAGACGTATCACAGTCAGAACAGCGGAGTCAGCCTTTGAGGCATTAACAACCCCATGTAATTTACCAACAACAGCGTTGAATCCAGAATGGATACAATGGGTGAATTCAATTACAACGGACAGAGTAAAATACTACTTTGATCCAGAATTAAAGGAATTAAAATATCTAGAATATGAAATGACATACCCTCTGCCAATCGACATTCTGCCTGTACGACAGTACGCCTGTGTAATACATACAGACGGGCATGCTCAACCCTCAGTTTGGGGAGAGCTGGCTTACAAGGCCACATGCGAAATTGTAAAAGAAGTATGGTGCGGAGGTAAATTAAGACCTCTACTTACAAAAACACACTCAGTGGAAAATAATTCAGAACAACAAACTGAAATAATAGCGTTAAAAATGGCGCTAGATAATGCCGATCGCGAATTCCCGACACTTATTGTGTGCGATTCGTATTACTGCGTCAAATCATACAATAACGATTTACAGAAATGGATTCAAAACGGTTACAAAGATGACACAGGTGCAACAATAAAGCAAAAAGTGCTTTGGGAACAAGTAGTTCTTTTACAGAAAGAACTACCAAAAACTCACGTGATACACTCACTGAGTCATCAGCGTGATGGCGTTCACGTTGCAGGGAATTCATTGGCTGAGAAAGCCACAACGGCAGCAACTGAATCGGCTTCCGTAGTCAAGAAAAAGCGTGCAGTAAAATACATTGACGGTGAAACAGTGCTGGCGGTGAAAACGTCATCAAAAGGCGACTGCTCAGCACTACCGATCAACTATCCACTCAATTATACATACATAATCGATGCAAACTCCGTTCCTTTTGCTCGAATCCCTGGAGTGGGGGACAGAGTGATTCCAAACATGGACAGGAGAAGTTTGTTAATAGCAGACGCACATATGGGTGAGGGTCTCAGACACCTCAAACTAAAAGATTCCCTGGAAGAATTACAATCAGTGTACTGGTGGCCAGGTATGAGCCTGCATCATCACATCTTTGTAAAGAACTGCCCAGACTGCAATAGAGATCGCAGTGGCGAGAGAAACGGTATATTACCATGGCGTTTCACTCCAGAATTGATCAACAATAAAAATTAATGCGTCCAATTAACATATAAAGACTAGTTTCCACTTGTGATGTAGACCCCAGCACTCGGCTGACGTCTGGACTGTTATAAAAAGATTTGCGAGTCTATAATGGCATATACGCTAGAAGCATGCTACGTTTGGCGGAATGTTTTTTCTTCTTGCCCTGAAGCGTATGAAAAAACATGGCCAAATGAGCATAGCATAGCGGGACTCTTCTCACTTCCTACCTGAGGGAACGGGATGGTGTAAAGAAAAAACCAAAGGCATAAAGCAATCTATAACAGCGAAGGTATTAGGTTCGGGAGCTGGGTGGGTCAAACATCTAATAAGTGTCCAACGTAGTCTAAATAACCTGCCAAGAAATTCTCTGAGGGGATTCAGTCCGTACGAATTATTGTTTGGAACTAGAATGATGGTCTTAGATCTTGACAGTCAGACTTCAGTGGTTAAAGAAAAAAGCTTTGATATCAAAGATCGTTTGGCTATTTTACAGGACTTAAACGAAACAAGGAAAGACCTGAGCAACATAAAGTTGAAACAACAGCCAACGACCACTGAAGAAAAACCACCTGTCCCAGCAAGAACTGTCTGGATTCCAAAAGTCGGGGATCTAGTCAGAGAAAAGATCGCGGTAAAGAAGGAATTTGGGCCTTCTTACAGAAAAGCAGTTCGTGTCTTGTCTATCAACGGGACAAGATCAGTAGTACTACCGCCCCTTGCTGGTAAAAAGGAGAACAGAGTTGTATCAATCGACCTCATAAAACCACAATCATGTGGCCGATAACAAACAGTAGGCCAAGTGGACTCCCGATAAGTAGTAGAACACCAAGGTTTGCTACAAACACAGAGGTTCAATCGAAGAGGCTACTCACATTTGAAATGCCAACAGAACAACAACAAGGACTATGCAACAATGCTATGGAACTTAAACCTCTAAAAACCCAAATAAAAACATTTAGCAGAGACACACCAATCTACAATGAAGTAACAAATGACTATGCTGCTGCAACAAAGCATACTAATAAAGCAAACAGTAATCCTGAAGCAATAGGAACAATAGACAGAACGGCATCCGGTTACTTCATCAACTTCAATGATTCATCTGAAGATCTGAGTGAATCAAAGGAACAAACATCAACAAAAACCTTTAAAGATAAAGCTAAGGAACTTTTTCAACATCTGAAAGAAACCTATCTGATTTCTCCATGGATTAAATTCTGGGTGGCCTTAGGTGCACTTATCCTCATACTTTGGCTCATCATGGTACTATGTTTGGGACACTTCATTGAGGGAAAATATGCTAAAATGGACACAGCAAGCCAGAAAATCAACTTGGTCCTCAAACCACACACGTCTTCACACGTCGAAAAAAGAGAACTTTCTTCAGTCAACTTCACAGCCAATCCTATACCCGGTGGGGTAGCATGGGACAATACTGATTATGAAATCTATGGTCCGGTTGAAATCCTGAAGTATCCACATCAAATCAAGATCAAATTGAGTGACTTTGTAAAACCAAGCTCAGTTGCTGATGATTGGGACGTTGAAAGCATTAATAATATGATGTCTGGCCTAGTGATGTCTGCTAAATTTACAAAACATGATTATTTGCAGGGTTCGTCTAATTATGATAAAATGTTCTGCTATAATCACTATAGTAATCATTATCTGCATAAATCTGCACAACCTAGAAATGTTTTAAATTATAATCAATGGGAACACTGTGCAACCCCTCCAAAAGGTAGCTCAAGAACTTTTTATGACAAATATTCATATTTTTCAGGGTTCAACACAAGTAATGCAGAAACATTTTATTTCAAATTATCGAATAAGACAGGTACAAAGACCATGCTTACGAACACTAAATTGATATATTCAGACTCATTTTTTGAGCAAATGAGTACATTTGGTTTTGATTACTGGGACAAAAATGTTGAAGTAAAAAGTGTTTGGGGTACAAAGGAATGGCAAGTACAAGGTATAGAATCATTGTTTAGAGCCTGCATGATCCCAGAACAAATTATATTTTTGAATGACACTGTTCAACAAACTACCTGTCTTGGCCTAGCTAAAATCAAAGACTTAAACAAACCGTCTATTCCAAAGCCATCAATGAACGGTAATATATCTTTAGATGAGGAGATAGGCGTAAACCATATATTAAGCCAAAACAGAACACATCCTGATTGGAAACAGTGGTTGATCTGGCCCACAGATACTAATAACTGTCAAGACAGATTCCTGAACAAAATCCAGGGGTTCACATTGACCAGGCCAGACCCTAGATATTCCCAAAGACAACACCCAGGGATAATTACCACGTACAGTGTGGGCAAGCTCTGCCTTCAATGGCTACAAACATCCACACTGCCAGAAATTAAGCAACACCTGACTTTACTTACTGATGGTGCTGACTTGCGTGATTTCATTATGGGACCGCGCAAACAGCGTCAAAAACGCTTCATAGCAGCCTCTGTATATGCAGCTTATAACGAAGCCTGGAAAATAACTCAAATTGAATCATCAGAGAGAATACGGGAAATTGACCGTATTAATTTGGAAAAATCACTTTCTGTAGTGGACAATGGGTTAATGACTCTGTCCTCCAGAATATACTCTTTGGACAGCATTGTGTCTTCAGCAATCGACATAATATCGCAAGACTTACTGTTGTTACAACACGGTCAGTCCCAATTGCGTTCTATTGTACAACTTGGCTGGACGTTACAAAATCTGCATTCAGGCTATGTGCCTTGGCGTTTAATCAACACAACGTCACTATTCAATATCTTTAACCTTACTGATAAACAAATCAGTATGGCACAGAAGGGTGCTGATTATACAATCCTGAGCATTGAGAAACTCGAGAGATTACCATTGACAATGTCAGAACGACCTGTCAGTGAATAGATAATACATGGAATGATTAATATTCCAATATCTACTTTCAGGTTTCAATACTGCCAAAAAAATATACAGGCTGGCATGTACGAAAAATTGGGTAAAGGGTACATTAAGTCAACATGGAACTTGCCCTATTCACATGCATGTGTCAGTAATAAATGCCGGAAAGTGTTTCTTAGTGGCAATAATTGTGCGATGTCACTAAGCGGTACACTTCTGTGTAATGGTATTAGTTTACACGGAGCCTGTGAGGGGTCCTCAAATAACCTTTCATGTCACCAGCTAGGCACACCTGCGACACAAATAGAACCATTCTTTAGGAGACTATCGAACTGGAGTTACATTATAATTGTAGACCGCAGATGTTGTAGCTTGGTGCCCGGAATACCTTATCTCATAACTACGACTGCGAAGGTCATGTGCTGTGAACGAGTATTGTTCCCCAGCGCAATGCCAGACAGGGAGGCAAGGTTATGGCCGAATTTGAAAATTGCTTCCATTCGAGTTGATACTTTAAGCAGAATGAAAACAGTGCTCCTTCAGACGCCGACCAGGCTCACGTCATCAAAAGAAACGTATGATCTCCAAGTTGCAAGGACAACGGCAGAGATTCATTCATTGTTATCAACTAATTCCCCCATACATTTCGCAGAAATCCTGAACGAAATCTTGAATATTTCTGATACCAGTGGAGTCTCAAATGTATTTAAGACAGTGTTTTCGGGGGCTTTAACACCATTTAAAACCATTCTGGGTATTTTTCCGGACTTTGTCCATTCCATCTTTGGTAGACTTCCTCTCCTTTTGGGACTAGTGGCAGGAATCCTAATTTTGATTCTGTTATTTCGCTATGGCAAACCGTGTCACAGACAAAACACCTGCGACAAGGGAAGAAACAATCCTAGCCATTGGATACCGGGACCGGATATCTAAAATCCTTGGACTGTCCCGGCTTAGAGACCTGAACATGACTTGGTTTCTTTCATTTAGACCAATGTGGCAAAGCTGTGTTATGCCTGTATTAAGGTGCTTGCTATGCGGAGAAGAATGCGTGTTGGACACCTGTCTGACGCTACAATCGGATGCGCCAATGGATGCAGAAACTTTGTTGGGTCCGGTCACGGCTCATGCATTGTGCTGTCCCCAGCGGCTACCAATCCTGATGACGGCATTCGTGGAGACTTCACCACTACGATTGAGGGGTAGTGAGGTTCAAGATGAAAGCAGCATCGATCAGGTACGACCTTCTGTCAGCTATGCTGATCGAAACATCAATGAAGGCAATCAGGGTAGCGGTCACGCTGAGGGGCTCTACATAGACCTGCCTTGATAAAATTTTACATTGCGCATTTGCACATTACAATTTTAGCTACTGGCACGATTTGCTTCGTGGGTTTTTAAAAATTTGTATTTGGATGCTTAACCCCCTTTTTGTTATGCAGGTGTATTTCTACTGTTGCTCTATTTGATTAGCGCTCCCAGCGCTTACCTGGGCACTGCTATCGCCGTCTTCGCTCGCCAGCCGATCTAGGTGCTGGGGCGATTGACGTCCGCCATCTTGAGGTAGTCAGGTCAGCGCTCTAGTCGCTGGCTGCCTCCTGCCCTCCCGGAAGTTATTTAAACACCGGGCAGTCGACCTCACCGATCTAAGGGTAGCGGTCACGCTGAGGGGCTCTACATAGACCTGCCTTGATAAAATTTTACATTGCGCATTTGCACATTACAATTTTAGCTACTGGCACGATTTGCTTCGTGGGTTTTTAAAAATTTGTATTTGGATGCTTAACCCCCTTTTTGTTATGCAGGTGTATTTCTACTGTTGCTCTATTTGATTAGCGCTCCCAGCGCTTACCTGGGCACTGCTATCGCCGTCTTCGCTCGCCAGCCGATCTAGGTGCTGGGGCGATTGACGTCCGCCATCTTGAGGTAGTCAGGTCAGCGCTCTAGTCGCTGGCTGCCTCCTGCCCTCCCGGAAGTTATTTAAACACCGGGCAGTCGACCTCACCGATCTAAGGGTAGCGGTCACGCTGAGGGGCTCTACATAGACCTGCCTTGATAAAATTTTACATTGCGCATTTGCACATTGCAATTTTAGCTACTGGCACGATTTGCTTCGTGGGTTTTTAAAAAATTGTATTTGGATGCTTAACCCCCTTTTTGTTATGCAGGTGTATTTCTACTGTTGCTCTATTTGATTAGCGCTCCCAGCGCTTACCTGGGCACTGCTATCGCCGTCTTCGCTCGCCAGCCGATCTAGGTGCTGGGGCGATTGACGTCCGCCATCTTGAGGTAGTCAGGTCAGCGCTCTAGTCGCTGGCTGCCTCCTGCCCTCCCGGAAGTTATTTAAACACCGGGCAGTCGACCTCACCGATCTAAGGGTAGCGGTCACGCTGAGGGGCTCTACATAGACCTGCCTTGATAAAATTTTACATTGCGCATTTGCACATTACAATTTTAGCTACTGGCACGATTTGCTTCGTGGGTTTTTAAAAATTTGTATTTGGATGCTTAACCCCCTTTTTGTTATGCAGGTGTATTTCTACTGTTGCTCTATTTGATTAGCGCTCCCAGCGCTTACCTGGGCACTGCTATCGCCGTCTTCGCTCGCCAGCCGATCTAGGTGCTGGGGCGATTGACGTCCGCCATCTTGAGGTAGTCAGGTCAGCGCTCTAGTCGCTGGCTGCCTCCTACCCTCCTCACCACCTATAAATGTGTATCCCCTACAGACGGCGCAGCGGGCTGGCGCAGCGGGCGCGCCGGAAGCGCGCCGAAGTCAAGCCAAAGTCCAGCCCGTCTGCGCCCGTCCGCGCCGGGCCCGTGCCGAGTGCTAAAACCCCTGGTACTGCGACCAGATTGGTCTACTCATCCGCATCTCTTTCGGCACTTCGATCACCAGGCACCGATTGCTGTGTTACCTATGACCCTCTTTCATTTACCGATGTTCCCTACCGATTATCCTGCTCACATTGCTCATTTCAGACACACATTGTCAACCATAAAATTAAGGCCCTGACTACTCCGCCTCCTCCTATCACCTCTTTTCACTTAGCACTTATTAATGCCCGTTCCATGTGCAAACATAGGCAAGAAATTGCAGACCTAATAATAGACGCCCACCTGGACGTCCTGTTTATAACGGAAACATGGACGGATGGTGCCTCGGACCCTGACTTGGTTATAGCAGTCCCTAGTGGTTTCACCATTCATAGACAGGATAGAGTAGGTCAGCGGGGAGGTGGGGTAGCAATTATAGTTAGAGACCACCTCCCAATCAGGACCACACCGATACCATCTACATGTTGCGAAGCTCTACTATTCAGTATTAAGCTCACACCCCTTTTCAATTTTAAAGGCGTACTGATATATCGCCCACCGGGAGCACGCGCCCCCTTTTTACTCAGCCTTGGGTCTATATTGGAATCCATAGCTCTGGAAGACCATTTTGCAGTTTTAGGCGACTTTAATTTCCATCTTGATTCAAGCAGTGACACAGACACTGCATGTCTCCTAGCGGACATGGAAATACTAGGTCTTTATCAACGCATCTCTGTCCCTACCCATGATGCTGGTCACACTCTCGACGGCATTTTTACCAATATTGAGACGCTACATATTGCAGATGTCCTCCCCTTGGCATGGACCGATCATCACGCCATTATAAGTTATTTAGCTATTCCTGACGCCTCTAAAAGGAAGGCTGTTAACAATAGCCCCAAACAGGTGAGAGCATGGAAGGACATAAAGGTGGGGACGCTGAACACATTCCTGGCTAGAACATTGCCACTGCTGTCAGATGACCCTACTGTCGCCACAAACCAGTTCAATAACTGGCTTAATCAGGCCACACTTGAGCTAGCGCCCGTAAAATCTATCTCCCAGAATCGAGCTTCTCCTAGTGCTCCTTGGTTCTCAGATGAACTAAAAAAACAGAAACAATTAAATAAACAAAGAGAAAGACTGGCCCGGTACAAACAGATGATCGCAGAGGCGAAAAAAGCCTATTATGCAGCTCAAATTGAGACTGCCAAAAACTCATGTAAAGAGTTATTCGACATTACTAAACGCTTGTCGGGTGGCTTGCACGATTTTACACCACCTCCCTCACAACATCTTTGCGACGCCTTATCTGATTTTTTCTTTAAAAAAGTTAATGACATCTATCAGGCTTTTTCTTCAAACACGGACACTACTCCGCTATCCTTGTCTTCCACCTCACGGGATAACACACTGACCCGTTTTGTCGATCTTACTATGGATCAGACAAGGAGCATTATCTTAAGGATTAAATCAGGTTCAGCTCTGGATCCGTGTCCGCTTAAAGTTCTTATGCCAGTTATGGACACGTTGATACCGGTCATAACCCATGTTTGCAATACCATGTTTAGCTCCGGAATTTTCCCGGCGTCTTTGAAACATACGTTGGTCAAACCTCTTTTAAAGAAAGTCAACTTGAATAAAGATGACCTGAAAAATTATCGTCCGATAGCCAGTCTTCCTTTTCTGGCTAAGGTAACAGAAAAAGCCATGAATCAGCAACTGTCGGAATTTGTGGAGCAGCACCAGTTGCTCGACAACACCCAGTTCGGATTCCGCAAATGTCATGGCACGGAAACTGCTCTCCTAAAGGCTGCGGACGATATTAGAGCCATACGAGACCAGGGGGGGACAGCAGTCTTGGTACTGCTGGATCTTTCGGCGGCCTTCGACACGGTCGACCATAAGATCTTAGTCGACCGTGTCGAACGACTGGGGGTCCAGAAAACTGCGTTGGACCTGCTCGTATCGTTCTTGGCCAACAGATCACAGGCAGTATCTCTAGGACCCTACCAATCATCGAAGGTGTCTCTGCCGTGTGGGGTCCCTCAAGGCTCATCCCTGAGTCCGACACTATTCAATATCTACGTGTCGGACCTTGCTAGTGTCATCAAAGCATTCGGGATGAGCCTGACCTCCTACGCTGATGACACCCAACTGGTACTGGCTATCAAAGGGGACGGTGAGGAAGTGGCCAATCGATTCACGACTGGAATGACGGTAATAGGTGACTGGATGGCCACGAACTGTCTGAAACTTAATTCAGAAAAGACTGAAGTGGTCATCTTTGGTCACCTTTCTCCGGGCTGGTCACCTGTCTGGTGGCCACCATCTTTCGGTCCTCTGCCTAGTCCAGCCAGCAAAGTGAGAAATCTAGGCGTCACTTTTGATGTTGGCCTCAATTTTATGGCACATGCTAATAAAACTGCGGCCACAGCTCATATGAAATTGAGATTGATTAGGAAAATATTACCTTTCTTACCGAACACTGCCGGGAAAACACTGGTCAACTCACTAGTCCTGTCCTCCATGGACTATTGTAATGCCTTATTACTAAAGGCCCAAGTCCGAGTGATAAATAGGATGCAGTCAATCCAAAATGCTGCTGCACGAATGTTGGCTGGGATCCCAGAGTTTGCACCAGTCGCAAATACCATCAGGGATCTCCATTGGCTCCCGATGCGCAGTCGTATTAAATTTAAATCGCTGTGTATCATCTATAAGTCACTCAATAATCAGGGTCCCCATTTTCTCAAACAGAATCTTCTTCATTATGTTCCAACCCGATCCCTTCGGTCCTCTTATCAGAACCTTTTGACTGTGCCTCGCACTAGAACAGTCACATGGGGCGACAGGCGTTTCCTTGTCGCCGCCCCGAAACTTTGGAACACCCTTCCTGCACACATCCGGGCAAGTCCCTCCTTGTTCACATTTCGCAAACAGCTAAAGACGTGGTTATTTGACCAATAGCCTTTTTTCTTCATTACCCCAGTTTGCTGATCTATGCCCTTAATTAGCGCCGAGACGCCCACGGGTATTCGCCGCGCTGTATAAATGTCAATAATAATAATAATAATAATAATAATGCTCATGAATGCATGGTAACATCTTTTTCCGAGTTAATGGAACTTTCACAGGAAAGCTGTTGACAGCTTTTTCGAGAGTCTAAATGATATGATGTTCTCACCAGAGCAGAAATAATGGCTTTTGAGCAAGCTAGCACACGGCGTTCCCAACACCCTGAATTTGGCCTTCAACTTTGATAATAAAGTATCATGAACAATTTTTCTCCAGTTTACGGACAGCGGAACATAATTTTTTCAGCGGCCCCAAAATATGTTGCAATTTTTCGGGACACTTATCTTCTGCTTAAAGTAGAAACTATTCTTAGAGAACTAAATTTCTATTTTTAGGAACTTTAGAGACGTTAGCTGCCCTCTGGCATGTTCATATATATTTTATTTTGTGATGAAATGGTCTCGCATTTTTTTCTTCTGTCTTAAGAGCCATTTCATGTGTCATTTTCATATTTTATTAATAATGATGTATGAATATGCGTAATTGATTTAGCATTATTATACTGCTTGAGTGCATATAATGCATATATTTATCTTTTCGTATATTTCATGGTTTCAAAATGCATATGAATGTATTTTGGGGTGGTACGGTATACACGTGCTCTACTAGTATATTTACTATGCCTAGATTTGTAAATATGGACATAGTTAGCGTGGAGTGGGTGTGATGTATTCCTATAGGTTCTGTATCGATCCCCCTATTCCTGACCCTGTTCTGGTTAATAATTAACTAGCAGCCATCCCACGGTACAAAAAAACGTTATCTGATTAAGCCACACCACGGCACAGGAACGCGTTATCTGATTAGGTCATAACGCTTGCCATCTAATTAGGCAAGCACTATTCCTCCAGCCCCTGATAAGGCATACGGAGTTCTCAAAACAAATCAAACCTATGACAACCTGGGAAAATCCCTGCGGCCATTGTTTTGAGTTCACCGAGAACTTCAGTAAAGAATGTGCTAACGACCAGTCCGTATGACATCCTTATTGACGTATCTATGTCCATCCTTACGTCAATCTCGACACCTTACAGGTATAAATATTACCGACATTGCCTTAAGCAAACACACGCGGTGGTGACGAGATCGGAGCAGCGAGCCGAAGAGGCCAGCACAGAGCGGACCCCGCTGGCGCTGCCCCGCCTTCCTGACGCGCTGAGAACGAGACGCTGCTTTTCTCCTGCCGAGAAATCCAGCTCCGGCGCTTCCAAGCGGCCCTCGCAGGCAGCTGGAATATCAAGACCAGAGACGAGAGATACCAGCCCTCAACCATTCTAGATCTCAGGTACAGAACTGAATAACCCCTTGCAGAGAATTCTTGAGTCAGTCACTTGGCAAAACAAACTTAAACTTAAACTGCTACTTATCTACTCCCGCCCACGTATTAGGCTTAGGTCAGGTACACTGGGGTAGGCGTGGTTAGAAGCACCAGTTGAGTACGATTAGTCAAATGTATATATGTATGTATCTATTTTATCAATGTTAAATATCATATGGCTTAGAAACCATATCAATGCTTATACAGTATTATTTTATACTCCTGCTTTTATTGTATGCACTTTACTTAACCATAAGTATCGCAATAATATCGATTCATTTCTCTTGTACGAGAAAAGAGACTGATCAATAAATAACATCTTTTATTGAACACGCCCGTCTCTTCCTTTTCTCTACAATCTGGTGAAACTAAGAATGCACTGAACTGACTGAGTAAAATAAGTTGTCTTTTGTTTTCACACGACTCTAGAGATACACTCTTGATTAGGGGAGAGCAAAGTTGTCATGTTCTATGGTTGTCAGAAACTAAATCCCTTCTTGTCTATCCAGGGAGGTTAAACTCCTCCTTGCCTATTCGAGAAAGTTTCTAGTGAACTCTGAGCTAGCTGGCAAAACCAAAAACTTTAAGTCTGATATCGTCAGTAGAAGACCTAGTTAACCTCCGTCCTAGGTCTATACTATTGAAGGTATTATTCCAATGCGCAGAGCCTATTGGGATAATAGGAACTACACTACAGTTCTTTTAAAACAGATTACCTTTCTCTTGTTTTAACGTGTGGTTTTCAAATCCCAACAACAGCTTCCATCTTTACTGTTTTACAATAAATATTAACATGTTAAAATAAGTAATCTAGAGCATTTAAAAAAAATTATAATTCCTTTTTCATAGACCGTGAAAGCTGATGTGAGGCCAAAACATCGAGGGTGTCAAAAGCTTTTGGTAGATACTGCCCTGGATGCTATTAATTTGAATGTATACAGACCTGAATCTCGGAATAAAGTACAATCTATCTTAAAGTGCTAACGATTTCACAGCAGTTGGTTGACTGGTTGAAACCCCACACCCCACTTCACCCATAGCTCTCTGAAAAACTACGCATACTTCCTGATAGCCAAGGTCCTATTTTAGATCAAACCAGGTTATACAATTCTCATCACTCTTTTATTGTAAATAATGTTAGTGATAACACTCATGAGCACTTAATAAACACATGTTTATTACAGTAAAATCTGTCCTATTGGATTTGCCACTACTTGGAAACAGGAGTATTAAAGGATTGCTTTCTGTATTGAATGCATATAGGAGATAAAGAATTGAATGTGACAAACAACCTAATGATTGAGGGTACTAATCTGGGCGAAGCCAAAGCCCAATATATGTATGTTTTGAGGAATTGGTACCAGTATATTTACAAATAGATGCGCTGTCCGGCCAGATGTAAAGACTTTCTTGTATGCTTCAACATGATTAAAGGAGAAATCGGATCACAAATCTACTGTGAGTTTTAAATTCAAACCTTTATCTAAGCATTGCATTCTGGTGATCCGACGTAACTTCTTTTCCTACTATTTTCTCCGTACCGTCTTTCTGTTCTTTATCATCTTCCTTTTTGTTTTTTTTGTTTATGAAATTTTTATTGAGATTTCAATTACAAGAAGTACAAGAAGAAATAAAAGCAATAAAACTTACAACACAATATATATAAAATAAGGTAAAACGAAATAACATAGTGGATTAATATAAGCATAATCACAGAAAAATAATAGAAAGGGAAGGAAAAAGAGAGAGAGGGGAAATATAGAAAAGAAAGGGAGAAAGGTGGATAAATATAAGGGGGCCGACAAGTGAAGAAGAATAATATGACAGAAAAGAAAGAGGAAATAAAAGATTATTGTACAGGATTATGAGTAGATGGATAAGATGAAAAACGAAGCCATAGGAGATCAGATTTTATTTTTTGAGAGACAGCTAAAGAGGAAACAGTAGCAATTCTATGCTCGTCACAGATAAAATTCCACCAAGTAACAGATGATAACATAGAATTATCTTTCCAGGATAATAAGATAACTTTAAAAGCTAGTGCAATAAAAAGATCAAATAACAAGGGAACAGGAGATGAGCAATCAACGTCAGGCGATAAGGAACCTAGAAATACATTTTGTAAAGTCAATGTAAGGTTGCACTTGCAAATGTTCATGCATGTGGACCAAAAGGATTTCCAAAAGTTAAACACATTAGAACATTCATAAAGTTGGTGTCTCAATGTGCCAGTATCAGTAGAGCAAGACCAGCACAAAGGAGAAGAAGAGGGAGAAAATTCAGAAATCCCAACTGGGGTCATAATAGCTCTATTATAAATGAAATATAAAGATTGAGTAATACGAGCAGTAGCAGAAACTTTAAACAATTTAGACCATAATTTATCCCAAGTTGCAACAGAAAAAGAAGCAGACAAATCGGTTTCCCATGCAGTTTCAACAGGAGACTTCCGTCTCTCAATAACACAAGATAACAATAACTTATATACAAGAGCAGCTTTAGGTCTGTGTGTGAGAAGTAAGAGATATAAAGAAGAGGTTGGAGTAAAGGAAGGTGTAACATCTGGTATAACAAACGTATGGAACTGTGATTGTAAGGCATTGGAAATTATTGAGTACATGAATCAGGTAAATGATATTGTAGCTGCAGAGTAGAAAAGGGGAGAACAGAATTTTGGGAAACCAATTGATGAACATAAATAATACCCTTCTCCTTCCAAAATTTGTAGTAGAATGATTTACCCTTGTATCTGAGATATTTTATATACCAAATTGTGGAGGATAAGAAACATAGGAAAGGGGTGAAGTCATTAGAAAATATATTATATAGTAAACTCTGAGAATATTTTAAAATAGGGTTATGTGACAGGAAAGTGCTATTGGACATAAAAAGTACATTTGGAAAAGAAAAATCCTTTAATAAGGAGTGTTCATAAACAATCCATCTAGGAATATGGATATCAGCAAAGTCATAGGATAAAGCATAGGCTTATTTAATTAAAAAAGCTGAATGATAAGCTCTGAAGTTAGGGAAACGGACACCACCCTCAGATTTAGGAGAAATAAGCCTGGTAAGAGAAATACGTGGGTGTTTCTTGTTCCACAAAAATGTTATACACGCGGAATTAATTTGAGAAAAAAGGAGAAGGATTCGAATGGGTAGCATAGATAATGTATAAAGGACATGAGGGACAATCATCATTTTTATAGTATCCAACCTACCCCACCAGGAAAGAAATAAAGGCGACCAAGTGTGACGAAGTGACTGAATTTTTGTAAGTAATGAATTAAATGTGTATTTAAGAGTAGTGTGCAAAGAGGAGGAGAACCAAATATCAAGGTATTTCATTTTAGAAGGACACCAAGTAAAAGTGGTATCATTAAACATAAACTGATAACAGATGGAATTTAACAGTAAAACTTCTGTTTTTGAGAGATTTAATTCATACCCAGAAATACTAGAATATAAGTGGACCTCTTACATAAATGGCGGGAGTGAGTCAGTAGGGTTTGACATGTAAATTAAGATATCATCTGCATAAGCAGATATTTTGGTCTCAATAGAATTATGAATGTAACCAGAGATACGTGAATTAATACGAATACGCTCCAGGAAAGGTTCAAGACATAAAACAAAAAGTAAAGGTGAAAGGGGACACCCCTGTCTTGTACCTCTGGACAAAGAGAAACATTTTGAAAAATGGTTATTGACAAAAATACTAGCCCGAGGGCATGAATATAATAATTTAACAAAAGATATAACAGTAGGGCCAAAACCAAACCATTGAAGAGTTTTAAACATAAATTGCCAATTGATTCGATCAAATGCTTTTTCGGCATCCAGGGATAATGCTGCAAGAGAAGACATATTTTTTAGCATATCAGATAATATTTGTGAACATTCGTGCATTATCTGATGCCAATCTACCTTTGACAAATCCGACTTGATCAGTTTTAACTAATAAAGGAATGATCGTTTCAAGTCGTAACGCAAGAATCTTGACAAATATTTTACAATCATTTATTAGAGATGTAGGCCGGAAATTTTTGCACTGAGTATGATCTTTGTCTGGTTTAGGGATAATAACGATTAAGGCATCTATAAAGGAACCTGACGCTTTAGCATCTTTAATAAAGGAATTAAAAAGTGCTAAAAGATTAGGGACAAAAATGGAGGTAAAGGTAGCATAAAATTCAACAGATAAACCATCAGGACCAAGAGCTTTGAATTTTTTTTTAGAGTTAATGGCATTAATTATTTCCTGAGAAGTAATCTCTCTCTCTAATTCATTAAATTTATCAGGGATAGATGGGGGAGAAGGAAGACCTGAAAAAAATGTATGTAAATTTGGATTAGAGGGAAATGTATCATCAGAAAAAAGGGATTTATAAAATTCATGAAAGACTTCTGCAATATCTTCATCTGATGACACCATTTTTTCAGTAGAATCGTTAAAAATGGGGCCAATATTTTTACGTTCAGATTAAACTTTCAGGTAATTGGCAAGCATTTTACCCGCTTTATTTTGACCACCGTGGTATTTGGATTTAATTATGAGAATATGATTACAAGCTTCAATAGTAGCTAGTTTATTGAGTTCCGATTTGGCCTTAATTAATTCATGAAGAGTAGAAGGTTATTTGGAGGTGTAATATGTGAGTTCCAGTAATTTAAGATGGTGTAACAGATCAGTATATAACATAACCTTCTTATTGGCGGAGACATAGGAAATAGTGAAAGCACGAAAAGAGGCTTTAAAGGCATCCCAATTATTAGAGACAGAGGTATCCATTGGATTATTAAAATTAAAAAAATCATTAATAAATGTGGTGGCTTCTGTAATATAAGTAGTATCAGATAATAAAAAACCATTGGGTTTCCATCGACTGAATTGAGGGGAAGTAAGTGAGAGGTCAAGAAGAGCGTGTACGGGGGCATGGTCAGAGATAAAAATGGAACCAATTTCTAAAGATTGAAGAGAAGGGAGTAGGGATTTGCTGACTAGAACATAATCAATCTTAGAACGAGTCTGGTGAACATTAGAAAAAAAAGTATATTCAAGCACATCAGGATTACATGTCTTCCAAACATCATAAAGTGGACGAGAGGGGATGGCAGATTGAAATGCTTTATGAGATTTATCTGGGTTAAACTTGCAGTTAGATAATCTATCTGAAAATGGGTCAATCCACTGATTTAGATCACCAGCAACAATAATATCAGGGCAATCAATGGAAGAAACCAAAATTTTAATTTCATCCCAAAATTTAGGGTCTGGTTTGACAGGACTATAAATGTTCAAGAGAACTAGGGTTTTGTTGTGTGTAACAACCTTTGCCCTCACCCATCGTCTAGCATCATCACATTATGTAGATAGAATGTGTACAGATAATGATTTATGAAATAAAATGGCAACACCCCCTTTTTAGGTCTCGGCTAGAAACGCGCTGGAAGCGCGTTCTCGCCAGGGAACTATAGTCAGCGTTTCAGCAGAAAGAACGCGACGAAGGAAGACAAGAGCTGGCCGCACGCCCAGCATTCCCTATGGCAGCGTCAGATTCCGACGCGTGCCTTCGGATCGGGTCGCACGCGTAAGCTTCTACCGTAGACTGCTCACGTGACGTCGCGCGGCCCAATCCGAAGGCGCGCGTCAGAATCGGCTCTCGCAGTCCCGCCCCTTCTCGCCGAACCGGCACTCGCCCTGCACAATGCAAGGCACACTTATTAAATTTCCATGAAGTTTGTTGCTCACATCACACCAACAGGGTACATATCTCCTATTCCGCTGTCGCACATCACAGGGAAAATGACCTTTGTATCCTTAAATCGATGCGAATTTCCTCGTGCATTGGAAGTAGCCTATGCATACCGCCTTTACCTCAAGTGAGATACACAAGGAGAAGTAATACTTCCCTTAAGTAGTCAGCCAAATATTTTTTTCATGCTCAGTGTTTGCAACGGCCTGTTGAATGCACCCGATGCCACAGTGTAGTCTTAACTCAGCAGAATTGCAACTTACACACTAACGAGTGTTTACTTGAAGAGATGCGACCTCGCACTTTGCAATTCTGCCTCTTGAGTAACTTTTGTTTTCCAGTAGCAGAGCTTGTGCCTGCCTGCTGCGTCCGCCATATGACTACGGCGTGGTGTCCGTTTCCTCCTCTCTCAACAGATGCAGGTTCGCGCCCTAGATGTCCATGTGGAGCCTCGGTAGGATCCTAGGTCACGCCTGTCACCGAAGTCTAAAGCCGGCTCTAGTTAAAACGACAGAGACATCATATTTTTAGCCCTTCGAGGGTGGTGCTCGCATGCAAGCAACCAGAAGGAGCCTCACCAAGGAGCAGGGCTGCGCGTGCCGCCTGTGGCGCCTGGTCGGGTCTTGGAGGCAGACCCCAGTGCGGGCACATTCGGTGTCAGACCGCGGTGCTCGTCTGCCCTTTCTGAAGTCCTGCTTTCCCGGTTCCGTGTGCACGTATATCCTGTAGTTACACACCATGGACTTTAATTGCAGGTTATTTGGCACGCACACCCCTGTAATGTGGATGCTCGTCAAGAACAGTCAACAAGCTAGACAGCCATTGACTGCTCTCCAGCCATGTGTTAGTCCCTGGTACCCCCGCCCCAAGTGCCCGGCCGAGGAGGACCATTGCTACAAAAATAAATACTTATTTTCTTGGCCTACAATTTATATACTTTTGTTGCAGTTGGTGTTGCAATATTTAGCAATGCCAATAGCTCAAACTTAATTAACCCGAGACCTATTGCATTGTAAATGCTTGTTTATTTAATGCAGGAGAATAGACAACTTGTCCCACCCAATTCCTCTTCAACTTAAGCGATTCAGCATCAGTAAAGTGAGTTTCTTGAAGAAAAGAAACTTGAGATTCAAGTTTAGATAAATGAGATAGTACCTTCTGACGCTTGACTGGGTGACCAAGACCACTGACATTCCATGTAACAAACTTACACATAATGGAGGGTTAGGAAGGTAAAATACATGTGGAGTCGAGACACATCAGGAGCACAGCTACAAAAAAGGAAACTGCACCCATGAGATACGTACAAGAGGAATAATGCAAAAAAATGACAGACAGTACCATTGTACACAGACAAGAAACGGTTAATATTGAAAAATTAATGAGATGAGAGGAAGATAGAAAAAAAGTACACACAGCCAAAAGAGAGGACTAAGAGAGGAGTAAATAAAAAAGGGAATAGAAGAGAAAGAAAAAAAGAAAAGGAAAGAGTAAACAGCCCAGGAAAATTTAATGAGAAAGTAGAAGAGAAAAAGGAGAAAGAGAGAGGGAGGGAAAGAAAGAAAAGAGAAGAGGGAAAAAACGGAAAGCAGAAAGGAGGGAAAAGGGTACAACAAATAAACAGATCAAGGCAAAACAACCAGACCTGTAAGAAAAGAGAAAGAGAAAGAAAAAGAGGTGGGAGCATGTTGACGCAGAGGATAGCGGATCTCACAAATAAAAATAAAAGAGAAAATAGAGAGAGAGCCTCATAGGTAGATGAAATAGAGAGGAGAAATAGGCAAAGCAAGAAAGAGAAACGTGAATAAACAGAAGAGAAAGGAGTATATTCGTTTCAAAAGAACAGAACTGAAAGGTAATAAAAATCAGATATTAGTGTCCATTCCATTGGAGGATAAATTGTGAAGGAAAAGTTTAAGTTTCTCTGGATCATCGAATGAGCGTGAGCGGTCATCATGGGTGATCTTGCAAAGACAAGGATGCAGTATTCCATATTGAATATTAAGATGTCTCATTTGAGGACGCAGGGCGAGGAAATCCTTACGACGTGCGTTGGTTGCAATAGAAATATCCTGCGATATGAAAATATTGTGACCAGACCAAATAAGACGACGCTTGAGTTTAACTGCTTTTAAAACATTCATTAGTTTAGTAAATTCTAGAAAGAGCATAATGATACCACGGGGTTTTGCAGCATTGGTGGTCAAGCGTCCCAGATGATGAGCTCTTTGGATGTTGAGGGGATTTGCTGAAGATGGAAGAACTAGAAGTTCTGGAAGAAATTTCTGAAGAAAGTGAACCATATTGGACCCTTCGACATTTTCCGGAAGGCCGTACAGGCGTAGGTTATTTCTACGATTTCGGTTTTCAAGGTCCTCTGTATGGATCTTTAGCTTGAGAATTTCCTGCTCCGGTATTGGGATTTTTGTAGATACGCTTTGCAAGTCACTAACACGTTGTTCCAATTCCGTTACTTTGCTTTCCATAACAATCCATCTCTCTTCAATTTGGTTTAGCTTGTCGTTAGTTGAAGACAGAAAAGGTTGAAGACCTCGAACTTCATCTAGAATAGAATCCAGAACTGGGTTTGGAGAAGAATGAATAGGAGACGGTGGATCATTTTTGTGTCTCTTTGGCTTAGTACCCGTTACAGAAGATCTGGCAGAATGGGTATCGTGAGCCATTGTAAAAAAAGAAAAATATGAGACACTAAAAGAAAAAGAGAACTGCGTAAAGGACTCAATGCAAACTCCAATAAAATGGAACTGGTAATGAAGGAGCGAGTAAGTTGAAAGTCTAAAATGCACAAATACACTCCCTCACAAAGACATTCAAGATGATTAACTCTTCAATAGGCAACTAGCATGAGGGGGTCCAGAGCAGGTGGATTACATAAGCAGTCATGAATAAAACGGTACGTAGACTCTAAAACAGGAAGCTCTGCACATAATATTTGATGTTAATTAAGATATTGCAGTTGTGGTAGAATAGTAATGGCACAGTAGATAAGGTTGAGGAAACATGAGCATCGGCGACCAAAAATGGCGGCCGCCCATGCCTCCAAAATGAAAAATAGCGCCAAAAAGCTGGATAGCACGTGAAAGAAGTAAATCTTACAACAATGCAGACAGAAATCATGCCATTGTGCACAGCAGGTCGAACATAGCACTCCTCGTTGAAAAAAACAAAACTGTTCAGTGAGGGTAAAATTTCCTGTCAGCACAAAGCAGAGGTATACGCTGAAGAGAAACAAATTCAATGTGCAGTATTACTTGCCATTAGCATTGTAGGGGAAATAGGCCACATACCATAGCTCTGGATGATAGATTCCTCGCCGGAGAGATGTGTAGTAAAATAGAGGGGCCGGTGAAAAGATGCGAGTGCAGCACCTTAAAATGGCGGCCGCCTGCGATTTCAATGACGAGACTGTCACCGCTAAGCGTAACTTCCAGACGCGGGCAGTAAATCAGTCAAGAAGCAGCAGGAAAACTCACCGCATCCTCATAAATTAAAGCCCGGCACTCCGAGGGCAGAAGCGGCAAGAAAGAGGCTCCACAAGCGAGGTCCGCGACGGAGCAGAGCTCAAGCTGGGACCGCCATCTTAGCTCGGCGCCCAAGCCACGCCCCCTTTATCACCTTCCTGAACAAAACTATCGATTCTTTCTATCCCTAATCAGCGTTATTTGTTATTGTTTTGCACAAAAATGCTACTGTCTTAAACTAAAAGAAGATAGTGGATGAATACGTTTATAAGCGATTCAGATAGGCAGCAGAATGAAGTTGGGAGTTCTGTGAAACTGTGAAGGGTAGCAATATTTCCAAATACTTTGAAAATTTTCTTTTTGATCTACCTCACTTCACATCTTGAAACCGATAACCACCAAAAGTCCTCTTCCAGTTATTAAAAATTCTGTTTTCAATCCAACGTATTTTGATGTATATAACATTTGTATTATATATTTGTTTTCATAAACATGCTGTTATGTAAATAATTAGGATACGTGTGACATGCATGCACAGTTAGAGCCGGGGTCATACAGTTCACAACTTTCTTTAGAACAAAATTTGATAGCCTTCACACATTTAATTATTAAATCATATTCTGATATAGAAAATTGTGTAAATTGCTGGTATATCAAATTGATATAATACATTATGTATTGATTGTCTATTGCTTATTAGGTTGTGTGTGTGTTTATTCTCTCCTGCCCTGCATTTAAAAATGAAAAATTAATGCAATGGCAATAATATTTTCCTATTATTTTCAGAGTGTTGTACGTTGCCTGTGGCACCCAAAACTGAATCAGATTATGGTTGGAACAGGGAATGGATTGGCTAAAGTATATTACGATCCTGTCAAGAGTCAAAGGTATTTATTTGTTATCCTAATGTTTGCCACCATGAATTACTGATGCAACACCTCTAGAAAGGTGCACTTTCTAGGAAAGAAAAGGTATGTTTGAGTGCTTGCCAGGGCCGGATTGGGAACCAAAACCGGCCCTGGCAGAGTGCTGAGTGCTGCAAAAACGGCCCTGTAACAAAATCGCCCCCCAGGGGCCCAAAACCGGTCCACACCCGTGCGGCGCACCGGGGGATTGCCCGGTGCCCGCTATGGCCAGTCCAGGCTTGGTGCTTGCAGAATGTCTTCCTGCACTAATGACTTACTTGTAATGCTGGTGTGTACCCATGAGTTTATTCAGTTAGTTTGGTAGTTGGTCTTTGGGTTAAACTGAAGGAAAATATCTATGCCTAGTGTGATGTTCTTCCTACTAGCCACCTTCTAATTTAGACCCAGTCTGCTTGTAAACTAAGCGGAACATCTGTTCTGTACATGCTTGATTCCAAACTTTCTTTACTGTGTGAAAAATTAATTTCTGCTAGAGACTTCTAACTGCAGATTCCTCAACCTGTGAATATTCCCAGGCATCAGACTGGGCCTGGAAAAGTTTATAGCAATTCCCTCATGCATCAGTAGGTGGTGTCATGAGGCTCTGCGATGGATCCGCCCTGCTGCAGGTATGATGTCGGTGCCCCGATATATGCTCCACCTCTGCTTGCTGACCTCGGTTCTTTTATTTCTTCGCTAACGTGGATCCGGAGCTTCCAAATCCTGTCATACACGGCAGAAATGTTTTCCCTCTAAAACTTTACTTTGTACAGCATTTGTGTTTAAACCGTGTCATGCTTGTAATTGACAGATGTCCATTACTTACATCCACAGCAACAAGATTCAAAGTTGTGCGACTGCTGTGCCGAGATAAGTCCATTCAAAACCAAGAGACCAAACTTCCCATCGCCAAATTCAGGAAGTAGAAGTCACAAGTATGGTCTTGTTCTTGCTCCCGAGGTTGTTTCGGGTACCTGTCGAAGTCACAGGGTTAGGTGAAGCAAAAAAACTAATTAAAATTATTTTAAAAATCCAAGCAGATTCCCTTCATCCTGCCAATCCCATCATTCAGGGTTGCTTGAGGCATCTCCAGACCATAAAGTGTATCTCTGCGCCTAGACCTGGCACCTCCAGTGGTCCTAATTCAGCCCAATATGCGGCAGACGGCGATGCCACAACAGCTCCATGAGCTTCACCTAGCCATGGATAAAATATTTGATGCCTCACTTGGCCTCTCTGTAGCACATTCGGGCTCCATGGATCCAAGGTGGATGCCAGTGGGGTTCCTGCCACTGATTCCTTCCCCACGACGACTGCTCCTTTCAACCTCAACCTAATGCCAGTCCCTCTTTTGGATCTAGCCTCATGACTGGCTCTGACCCTGCCTTTGGCTCCAGTTCTACTGGATCAGAGACCGACACCGCCCACTGCATCAAGACTGGTGCCACCAGACACTCTACCGATGCCAGACATGGATCCTATAGTTTTGCCGGATTCCAAAATTAATCTACCCATCTTCAAAGTCTTGCTTATCACAATGATGGTTACATTTTGGAAAACCTTCAGGACACCTGTTGTCTAGACACTTCCTTTGAAATGAGCCTGTCCTCATTTAACCCTGCGATAGCTACAGAGGATTCTGCCACATTTTCCACGGTGATCAAGAGAGCAGCAGAATTTCTAGATCTCAAGTTGCCAATTACAGAGGCCAAACTAATGTGCGCACCAAAGTCCTCAACCCTGCACAAACAAACCAAGCCCCCCTCCTTCCCTTCAGTGAGGCGTTGAAGGACGTGCTGGTAGGCACCTAGGTGAAGCCAGGATCTGGCTCCCCAGTAAGTAGGCAAGTGGCAAGATGGCATATGCCTGCCTTAAGAACACAGATGTTCTACTTCAGCATCTCTTCTCAGAGAGCTTAGTGGTACAGGCACCCACCAGCCGATGAAACTCCGATGCCTTCCCAACAACTCCCCATCATAGCTTCAAAGCGAAAGCAAACATTTGCAAAACACATTTTTATCCACCAGCTTTGGCATATGATCAGTTAATACATCCTGTCTCCTGGGCAGGTGTTCGCACGCACTGTGGGACAAAGTTGCAAATGTTTTGCCAGCTACCTCCGATGACATCCAGATCCATTGCAATGACTAATCTTGGACGGTAAGAATGGGGTGAAATTCTCTAATCAGGTCAGACCTGGACACAACCAACTGTGTGGGTAGGGCAGTTGGCACCAGTGTGGTGCTAAGGCGCCTTGCCTGTATACGCTTCACAGCTCTTATTCAGATGGGAAGCAATCCTGTATGGACATACCATTTGGCGATTCTCACCTGTTTGGGGTAAAAGTGTTCTCAACCTTGGAACATTTCAAAGAGAGCAAGGTCACGTCTTGCTCTTTGAGCTTTGCATCTATACGATCTTCCCCACACCACTCGCCCCTTTCTAGGCTTTGGAAAGGGTTATCAGCAGAAGCGCCAATATGGACCTCCGCACCATCAAGTTTCACAATCCTGTTGAAGCACGGGAAACAGACTGCCAACTTCCAGGCCCCCAGGGACAAAGCTGTACCTAAACCTGTGGCCACCTCCAAAATCAGTGCTAAACTGCTTTCATTTGCCCTCAGCAGCACACAATCGCCTGGTAGGCGGTTATGTCATCTTTCATCTTCCATGTTGGGAGAGCATCACGTCCGAGCAATGTGTGGGCCAGCTAGTATAACATGGATATTCCTTACCCTTCGTGTGTGTTCCACTGGGAATGCACCCACACTGTAACACCTTCCGGAGGTCGACTTATCCATACTCCAAAGAGAAGTTCTGGCTCTCTTGGCCAAGGGAGTAATAGAGAGAGTGTCAACTTCAGAGCGTGTGACTGGTTGCTACTCCCTTTATTTTGTCATGCTGAAAAAGGACAGAGTCCTCTGTCCCACCCTAAATTTTAGCCCTCAGAAATTCAAGTTTGAAATTCTCATCATGGCCCTAGTTCTGTCTGCCCTGGATCCAGGTGACTGGATGGTGGTGCTTGATTTACTGGACACTTATTTTCACATCCCTGTCTGGCAGTTCCACAGACTATCTGCGGTTTCAGGTGGGTCACCAGCATTTCCAGTTCTTAACACTCCCTTTTGGCCTGACTAGTGCACCTTGGGTGATCACAAAATTGATGGTGGTGGTCGCTGCTCACCTGTGGAGGTTGGAAATACTAGTCTACCCATACATCGGCAACTGGTTGCTGAAGGCTGTCTCACCTCAAACAGTCTTTAACCACCTTCAGATTATGTGCAACCTTTGACATTGTTGTGTTTTTCCATCAATGTGCCAAGTCACACCTGACTTCTTAATTGTGCATCCCTTTTATCTAAGACATCCTAGATGCAGTGCTTTTTTGAAGCATCTCTCTGTCTCAATGAGTCCAGGATATTTGGGCTATGACCCTGATGTTTCGATCGGCTCCAAGGTATCTTCTCTTCTTGGCCTCCTGAATCCTGCTGATGGACCACACCAGATGGCACATGCAGGCTCTGCAGTGGGATCTGAAGTCTCAGTGGACTCATCACCAATGCCCTCCAACAGACTCCATACTGATGATACAAAGTTAAAAACATATATATGAGAACACAAATTAATTATTAATACAAATGTGCAGTTTTTCCACATTGTAATACATCCGATGTTTGTCTTATCATAATAAAGCAAATAGAAAACTATACATAGGTGATAAAACATATACCAATCATGCCATAAGTTATGCCCCCTATAGCCAACCACACATAAACATTCTAGCCTCATACACACTAGCACACTAACACTTTCATCTCGTACATGGCCTACCCAACCACTATTACATACACCGATAATAATAAAGGAGAGAACACTTAAGAAAATATCTGTAATTGTCCATTTATCTGTTTTGAGTTCATTGGTAGGGGTTATCGTCAGATTCTCTGCTGCTAGCTTTAGAATGTCACTATTAGCTCACAAATATTTAAAGATGAAGCCAATACATCCAGCCTGAGGCAAGAGTTCAATTTAAGTATTTTTGTGGCAAGTTCATCCAAAACTACACACTGGTTGAGAACAGCGGTATTCATATGGTCCAGAAATTATAAGCAGGACATCGTATGCACAGGCTGATGCCTTGTTTGCTGAGTAGGGCCGTTTAAATTCAAGAACCTCTCTACATGTTGTGCCGTCCCTGTGTCCGGCCGCGTCCTGCTTTAGATGCTCAACCATTATTTTGTTTTATCTTTAACTGTGCCATGCTGTGCCAGTGGAAGGTTATTTTGTATAGGGCCTTTTCACCTTTCTCCATTTTCCTTGACTGGATTGAAGTCATTACCCAAGGTAAGTATCTTGTTTTTCTTGTATAAGTGACGAGAAAATTGTAAGGTTTATTTCAAATGGCGCTATTATGATAAGACAAGTAAAGGGGTTTATCTTGTAGAGAATTCTAGCTGCAGATTCTTTAACTCTGAATTCTTCCCAGACACCAGTCTGGATCTGGCATATTTTTCAGCAGTACCTCCGCGCGCCGGGGGACGGCGTCGTACAGCTCCGTGATGACGTCGTCTCCGGATATGACATCAGTGGAGCCATATAACTCCCCTGCCGCGTGATCGTCAGTTTCTTCTGTGAAAACGTCCGCGCCAGAACGCAGAGCCACTCTAGAAACTGGCCGTGGAAACACTGTGCCCAAAAACCTTTAAAAAACACCAATTACGAACAACATGAAATGGTATGTCAATACCATCCATGGGGGTTAAGGTAAAAACCCCACATTAATCAACGATGCTAATGCTATGCTTACCCTGCCACCCGAAGCATGACCATCCCTAAAAAGGGGAACACCCTCCACTCTACAGACCACTCACCAATGGAAATGAAGGTAAGGCCATACCAATACAAGACCCAGGAAACAGCAAAAAAATGTTTTTGGACTCACCATCACTGTTTCTCCACCAGATATTATATTACCGAAGGTAAGTAACTTGTACATTTGTACTTGAGAACACCTCACTTAAGATTCTTCCACCATACCGCTCAGGACAAGGTAACAATCATTAAGCCTACAAAAATTATGTGATTGCAGTTGAAGAGCTGAAAAGGATCTTCTCTCCTCTCTATAAATTGGTCTAAAGTGCTGGTGTGCTTCTGTTAGACTGGATTGTGGTGGGGGGCTAGATGTGTTATAAAATATCAAGGTTAACACAGTACGAAAGGCAATAATATCAACCGCTACATATATTGAATCTCAGTATCGGCTACTAACATATTGTAAAAATATGGATTTACTATCCTTCATTACATGTCAACTTTTATAGGCAATGTGTCGGCAATCAGTCTTGTGCAATCAATATAAGCGGAGGTCAATATTAAAACTCCACTAATGTACTAGAGATGGGGGTGGAGCTTGCGTTACAGTGTTCACCAGGACAGACCTGTGTGCTTATGATCTCAGACTTTAGGAAACCAGAAGAGGGTCTACATCATAGAAGAGGCACCAAGCATCAGAGAGCTGAGCTGGAAAGGACATTTTATTTCTTGAGATTAGGTGGTGAGGGAAATATGGCGTTAACTGTGAAGTTGTAAGCTACAGAGGCCAAGTTATTTTTGGCCAAAGCACACAGGGACACACCATTGTACTTCTTTTCCTTCATGTATGTCTTCAGATAGAGAACAAATTCCCAAGCAGTTGTCACACAAAAAAATGCAAAGAACCATCAGAAGGAGAAATCTGTGTCTTCCATGCATAAACAGTTTCTTTCTCAGACCATTCAGAGTCACAGCCTAATTCCCCTGCACCAAGCTCTTCCGTATAACTGATTCCAAAGCTGCAAAAGATTGTCAGAATGCCTTGCTCGATCTACTGATCCTGCACAGGTCTAGACCTTCCTTCTGGCCATATTAATATTTTTAGGACAGGTCTGGTTTCTTCTGGACCGCCGCTTAAGGTCGTCTTATTCCTGCAAACTTGTTGGCTGTGACCCAAACACCTCTCAACTCTGCGCTTCCACAGGCAGTGACCTAGACACCTAGAAAGAAATACGACTACAGTGCCATCCCATTCCATCTGGAGTCATCCATAATGGTGTCCTGAGAGTATATAAAGGCACAGCACTGAGACTTGTCAGTGCAACCCTCAAAGTCTGCTGAATTAATCCTGGTGGCCAAAGAGAAAGTCAGAGCTTACCTTGAAAAACAGACTCACTCTATGGCCAATAAATGTGCCAGGATGGAGGAATTATTCAGGTCTGATTCCAAGACCGTAACCATCCCTAGTAGAGGTTTTGGCTATATGAAATATAATGATTCCAAGGCCACTAATCTACTGCCTTATTTGTACTATAAGGCAGCCTTTATCTTGATGTCAAAATGCCAGAATTCACGGTACCTATTTAGAAGGGGACATCCCTTGCCCCTCTAGTCCCTTCACAACACCTTTACCACAATGGTGCATAGAGCTGCAGAATTTCTAGAACTGACTTTGTTTTCCCATTTGCCAAAGCCTAACATTTTGACCAACATCTTCCAACCTAATACGTATCTTGCAGAGGCCTTGGTTCACTTTAAAGTGAACTCACTAACACCCATTTTGGCTGTGTTGGAAAAGACTAGGGCCGAACGGTCACCCGACAAATTGTAAGATGCCATAGGCCTTCTCTGGGTGGGCCAAAATTCTTGTTCTCAAATCTGTTGAAAGAGAGTCAGACTTCATCCTCCAAACTGAACCCCAGTGCCTTTCCTGAAGCCTTTCTGAATTAGGAATCTAAACAACCGGATACTATGGACCATAGGATTTTGCTTGAGGCACTTTTCAGTCCCCATGCACTGATTTTCGCTAGGCTGCTTTGTGTATGTCTTGTGGGAATTGCCTCAACTGATAGCTGTAAGCCTACCAGAACAAATGAGGTAGCCAGTGTACAACTTGGTCATTGGTGGCCTGGATGCCAAAGAAACAGATACTGAACTACTGTTTAGATTCTGCAGAGGACTTCACCAAGTCCATGCACACCACTGTCACAATGCCTGGATGCTCTCAACTGGCTTTTTAGGATATACCCAACCCATCTGATGGATATGCCATTCGATGTTTGCAGATTTTTGGAGAGAAAGTCAACTCCTCCCTGCAACACTTCAGGAATGGCTGGGTTACGGCTAGTTCACTGGACCTGGGCTCACCAGCAAAGCAGTTTTATCAGCAATACAGAAAAGTTTGAGTCTATTCATGAGCTCAGCAATCCTAGCATACCCAACCAACCTTCTAAACCACCCCAGACTCCTCAGCAAAAGTCTCGCTTTTTTTCGGACCAGGGGTGGAACTTAGGGTCACCGGCAACATCTGTCTCTCCAGTGATCTCCCTCCTCTGTTGGCTGTGCTGCCTTAAAACCGCTATGACTCCCTGTGATGAGTAACAAAAAAACAATCTGGTTCAAAATATGTTTATTCATAGAAGAAATCAGCACTCCCAGATTTGCAGTAACAGCACCTTATTCTCCCAAATTCAGCCACTGCCTAATCATAGTCCTCTGCCTGAGCTACCACACTGAATTCTAGGACCCCAACTACCAATAAACATTAGCATTGCTCCAAGACCTTAACGTTATTTTATTATTAACCTTTTCCTGTTAAAATAACCGTTTGTGACTCCTAATCATAAAGGTTGACAGGATGATAAAATAATAAATAGGGTGAAAAAACCCCACAGAATAAATAAAAAGAAATAAACAAAAATCAAACTCCAAGGAAATATAAGAAGAAAATGTACGAAGTGCATAAAAGTACAACATCAAATAACTGTAACCTTAATATCTGCATAAAGTGAACATTTTGACATGAAATGGACAATTGTAATCAACATTTAATCATGAATATGTATATCACCATTTTACTCGTGTAGTATGAGAACATATACGCACCAGTGGAGGAGTGTGGCTCACTGATTAGAGTGGCAGACCCTGATGCAGAGGTCTGGCCCGGGACCAGGGTTCAATTCCCGACGCGGCAGGGTCCTGAGCCCAAAATGTCCACGGACTCGATAATTCTCGCCTCGGTGCCTATTCTAATCATGGGGTCCCACGCTGCAACTCTGGGCAATAGTTGCTTAATCTCCACTACGGCGGCCCACCTGCTGCGGGATGCCTGGCTTTCACCCTGGGGATACCCAGGAGGGGTTATCTCCCAGGGAAAAGCCAGGACGGGTTCCCAAGGCAAGCGCCTTGATGCCTGCGGGTGATACGTGCGCTATATAAGTCGCAATACATACATACATTTACAGTGACATACTGAACCCTTTTAATACTATTGAAAGTAAACACTCTGTAGTAGGGGATCTCTGTTATAGTCATAATCTAGTGAATAGTCCCGCCCATGTGCGTGGACCCCGGAGCAATAAAAAAATAATCTCTTAGGTTGTCAAAACATGCATAACTGCACCGACACTTAAGAGATAATTTAAAGACAGATAATGCAGCCTATATCCACAGGCTACACTGTCCAGTACTTCAACTAGAAATTCCACCAAATCCACAAACAGCACAGCCTGTCCAGGGTTTTCTACAGAGAAAAACCTTGCCTTTAATAGCAAAACCCTCTGGAATGATAGAGAGGAAGAAGTGGACAGACAAGCCCCATAGGCTGCCATTATGTGGCTCAGAACAGGATACTGTGCCTTTAAGAGAACTTTCCAGAAGTCTCACAGCATCCCAGAATGCACTGCAGGTCCCTTTTACTTTCAGTTCTTTTTTCCGGCTCCTGCAAGCAGGAACCTGGAGCATTGAGCTCTCCCTTTTCAAGGGTTTAATTGGTGATTTTTCACTTTTTTCAAGTTTTTTGAGTGCTTTTCTTGAAGTACCTTGGTGTTTCTTCCTTGTGTTTGTCTTGGTGCACTCTTTATTTGCCAATATGCCTGCATTATTTGACAAATGCCCAGAGTGCTCAAGGAAGAAGGCCAAGTCGGACCCACACGAGGTGTGCATCATCTGCCTTCCCTCATCTTATGTCCCAGAGGAGTGTGACATCTGCCAGGGCTTCTCTAGCAGAACCCTGAGAGATAGGTTGAAGATCAGGCTCCAAGGCCTGGAAGACAGAAGACTGAAGGCGCAAGGTGGGTCTGGAAGGGCTTCCTCTGCCCATGCTGAGGCCTCTTGGGGGGCTCCCCAGGGGCAGGAAGACCAGCAAACGTCCCCATTCTCCGTCGGCGTCGATTGACCCGACTACGGCGTCGAGAGGGATGACTGCAGTCTGTTCCCCGTCTCCCCAGGGCTCTGGGTTGAAGCGGCGTCGAGGGAACTGAATAGACCGCCGTCGAGATCACCGGTGACGATTTCGTCATCGTCTCCGTCGGCGTCGTCGTCGAGTAATCGATGTCAAGAGATGGCCCGGCATAGGCGCTCGCCGCTGTTCGCTGTCGGCGAAGAGAAGGAGGTCGTCGTCTAGGGGATCCTCGACGTCGAGGAGGACGTCAAAGTCACACAGGCGTTCGGCGAGGCGGAGGTCGCCGTCGAGGGGAAGGTCGCCGTCGAGGCGGAGGTCGCCGTCGAGGCGAAGGTCGCCGTCGAGGCGGAGGCGTTCGACGTCAAGGAGGAGGCGTTCGCCGTCGAGGAGGAGACGCTCGCCGTCGAGGGGCCGACGCTCGCCGTCGGGTCGACGTTCTTCGACGCCAAAGAGGCGCAGAAGGAGTTCTGGTGCCAGGAGTCAGTCTAGCAGGCGGCAGGTGCCGATAGGGGATTCTCCAAAGCCCCAGCCTAAGACTGAAGGCAGATCACCCGGCTCGGTGTATTCTGAAGTGTTTACGCCTTCTAGGCCGAAGTCGGTTACGCCCCCTCATCCATTGCCCAGAGGGCCACCGCCCTCCCCCGAAGGGCTCTTTGCAAATAACAAAAAGACCTAAAGTTGCACCATGGTACTCTCCTGCCCTTAGGATGTTGAAACAAGTCTGCCGTAAAGCGGAGAGAGCATGGAGGAAAGATCGCTCTCAACTTAAGAAATTAGACTACAGATCGGCAATAAGGCACTACAAGAACGAAATAAAACTTGCTCAAGCTGAGTTCTATGAAACCAAAATTACTATGGCAGCCAACTCCCCTAGGGAAATTTTTTAAATCGCGAAATCTTTGATTTCTCCCCCGTCCGAGAGATTGCCTTCAGAGGGTGCACAGGCCCGCTGTGAGAATTTGGCCACCTTCTTCTCTCAGAAGATTCAGGCCATCTATTCCCAACTATCGATAAATAGCGATGGTATATCTTCCCCCTCTACTTTGGATTCAGATCTGCATGCATCCTGCTCATTAGTTACTTTTCCACACCTGGATCCCAATACTTTAGATACTTTGGTCCAGAAAGTCACCTCAGGATCCCCAAACGACCCTGCTCCTCCTCAGACCTTAGCGAAAGTGATTGACACTATTCGCCCGTTCATTCTGGAGGCTCTTAATACCTCTATTACCTCCAACTCTGTCCCATCCACATGGAAGTGCGCGATGGTAAGGGCCCTGCTGAAAAAGCCGAATTTGGACCAGAACAATCTATCCAATTTCCGCCCTATCTCGCTGCTTCCGTGGATGAGTAAGCTGTTGGAGAGATACATCAATAAAATCTTAGGGGACTATTTAGAGTCCAACAAGCTTCTACAGGTCTCCCAGACGGGGTTTCGTCCCCAGCACGGTACCGAAACTGCCCTCCTGGCAGTTACAGAGGCAGCCAGAGCCATAATGGACCAAGGAGGAAAAACAGCTATCATACTTCTGGACCTCAGTGCCGCGTTCGACACTGTTAACCATGCCACATTATTACATCGTTTGAAGGGCATGGGGGTGTCGGGCGCGGCCTTTATGTGGCTGACCTCTTTCTTAGAGGAACGCTTTTTTCAGGTATTTGAGGGCGAGGTGGCATCATCAAAGCATCCGCTTAGCTGTGGGGTTCCGCAGGGCTCCTCCCTGAGCCCCACACTATTTAATGTTTATATGCAGCCTCTAGAGAAGATAGTCCTTCCCTTTGGTGTGCGGATTGTCACCTACGCAGACGATACCCAACTTGTGGTCTCTTTGGACCACGATGAGGGTTCGTCTAACACCTTGGGCCCTTGTCTGGAGGCTGTTGCTAGGTGGATGCAATTTTCCCACCTCAAACTCAACGGGGAAAAGACCGAGATCATGTTACTAGGTAACCCTTCTCCAACTTCCCTGGCGTCTAACTGGCCTTCATGTCTCGGCGTTCCCCCTCCTCCTAAAGACCAGATAAAGAGCCTAGGAATCTGGCTTGATAGAGCGCTGGATTTCTCAGTCCAAGCTACTAAAACTGCCTCCACATGTGGGGCTAATGAAAATGCTCCGTAAAGTGCTCCCCTTACTTCCATTCCAGGCAAGAAGGGTCATGGTACAGGCCCTGATACTCTCTCGCCTGGATTAGGGAAATGTTTTATATCTAGGAGCCCCGGCAACAGTGACTAAAAGACTCCAAGTCACTCAAAACTGTGCCGCGCGTTTATTGTTTAACATCCCCCGCTGGCAATCAGCGAGGACTGCCTTAAAAGAGCTTCACTGGCTCCCAGTGGCTGCCAGAACACAATTTAAGGCCATGTGCATTCTGCACAAATCTTTTCATCGAACTGGCCCGGCAGTGCTGTACTCCTTAGTGTTACCCTATTCACCCTCTAGAACCCTTCGTTCGGCTTCATTGCATTTGGCAACTATGTCAAAAATCAAGAAAGCCCGTTGGGGTGGCCGCTCTTTCACTCACACAGCGGCGAAATTATGGAACTCCCTGCCTTTAACCCTCAGACAAAACAACAACCGAATGTCATTTAGGAGAGATTTAAAAACCTACCTGTTCTCAAAGGCGTACTAATTTACCCAGCAGCCTGACACAGTAATCAGTCTATAGCGCTGCGAGGCCTCTGGGTGGTTATGCGCTATATAAGTGGAATTTTTCATTTCATTTCATTTCACCGCCGCGGGCTCCCACCCCGCCTCCACTTCCACCTCATCCTCAACCTCAGCTTCTGGCTGACAGACCTCCTCCAGTTCCTCCGAGGACGGCTTCGCTGCCTCGATTCCCGACGCCCCAAAAGGGAACCCCTCGGCCGAGGGCCCCTGCCGGGCCAAAGTCACCCACTCCGGTGAAGCCGCGAAGGGCCCGAAGCCAAGGAGGTCGCGATCTCGCTCCGGTCATAGGGGAAGATCGCGGAGTCGTCACAGATCCTCAACGAGATCAAGATGGCGTCACAGGAGGCGACGGTCACGGTCCCGCACGGATTCTTCCGGGACCAGAACCTACTCACCGACTTTGTCGGAGTCCCCGGGGACGAGAGTATCGCCGGTGGACGACATCAGCACATTCCAGGATGTTCTCCTGAGGGGTGCAGCTAAGTTGGGTATCAAGGTGAAGGTATCTACTCCCACGACATCCGTGATTTTCGAGACACTGCATAAAAAACAACTGTCTCGACCTTTACTGCCTCTAGTGCCGGGGCTGGTAGAGCCCGCAGAGGAGTTGTTTCTCACCACTGAGGTGACGAAGGCCGCTCCCTCCCGGCTCCTTAAGAAGTACAGGGCCCCAGATTCTGACCCGGCCTTTCTTCGGATGGATCCTACTCCGGATTCTGTCATAGTGACGGCGGCTAGGAAGCAACATGCCACCTCCCCGTCTTCTACTGTACCTCCTGATAAGGAGAGCCGATGGATCGACTCGGCAGGCAGAAAGGACTGTGGGATGGCCTCTACTGCGATGAAGGCGGCCAGTGCTGCGGCTTTGTTAGGGCGATACGATCGTGCCCTATGGGAGTCCCTACAGCAATTGCTGAGTTCCTTCCCCGAGAGAAGAAAGAGGACTTTCAAGAGATCCTGAAAGAGGGGATGCTGGTGTCGAACCAGCTCATCAGCGCGGCTGCGGATAAGTCTCTTCTGGCTGCACATGGGTACTGTCATGGTGTCAACCAGCGACGCCACGCTTGGCTTCGGCTTACGTCACTCAAGCCGGAAGCTCAGCAGCGAGTGGCCAATCTGCCTTTCTCGGCTGAAACCCTGTTTGGCAAGCATGCGGATGACGAAATGGCCCGCATGAAGGCGGAGGCCGAGACCCTGACGGCGGTCGGGTTGGAAAAGCCCAAGGAGAAGAAGACCTACCGCCCATTCCAGAGATGGTATGGGGCACAGGGCAGAGGGCGTGGACAGACTTCGGGACAGCAGCAACAACAGCAGCAGCAGTTCCGGAAGCCCTTCCAGAAGTGCCAGAAGGGTAGAGGCGGCCAGCAGTCCGCAGCAGCGAACAAAGGCCCTGCTGGGTCTCGACCCTGAGCGGTTACTTCCCCTACATCCGTTACCCGCTCCGGTGGGGGGAAGCGTTAAATTTTTTCTGGCAGAGTGGATAAAAATTACTCAGGACAAGTGGGTGCTGAATATTGTTTGCAATGGATACAGTCTTCAGTTCACCAGCCCGCCTCCATCAATTCCACCGGTCAGCTCACAGTTTCAACTGCGCGAGCTCCAGGCGGAGGCCGATATCCTGTTAAGGAAAAGGGCGATAGAAGACGTACCTCTGTCTCAAAGAGGAAGAGGTCTGTACTCCTGGTTCTTTCTGGTTCGCAAGAAGGACAAGAAAGAGTTCAGGCCCATTCTGGATTTGCAGCAAGCAAAAAAGTGGATTCGCAGAGAGAAGTTTTGCATGCTGTCGTTGCATCAGATTTATCCTCAGCTGCAACAGGGAGACTGGCTATGTGCTATAGATCTACAGGATGCGTACTTCCATGTGCCCATTGCACACAATTACAGGAAGTTCCTGCGATTCCAAGTCGGCGCCAATCATTATCAGTACACAGTACTGCCATTCGGGCTGAAGTCTGCGCCCAGAACATTCTCGAAGTGCATGGCAGTGGTAGCTGCACACCTGAGGAAGAACAAGGTGTTTGTCTACCCTTACCTGGACGATTGGTTGATCAAGGCCTCCTCCTTCTCGGAAGCTCAAGCGCACTTCCAGGAGACGTGTGTTCTCTTGAACAAGTTGGGGTTGCACATCAACATGTCCAAGTCTGTCCCGACTCCGGTCCAGTGCATACAGTACTTGGGAGCCTCCATCAATACGCTGTCAGCAAGCGTGTCTCCTTCGGAGGAGAGACGATTATCACTCCTTCGGAAGGCTCAGGCTCTTATGACCGCTCCATCTACAACAGTGAGGACGGTGTCTTCTCTACTGGGGTCGATGGCCTCTTGTATCTTCCTCACGCCACACGCACGACTGCACATGAGACCATTGCAGAAGTGCTTGGAGTATCTGTGGGATCAGAGGAAAGGATCTTGGGACGACAAGATACGACTGTCTCTGCATGCTCTTCAGTCTCTGAAGTGGTGGTGTTCAGCGGAGAATCTCCTCAGAGGGTTCCCTTCCACAAGGACATTCCCACACAGACTGTCGTGACGGATGCGTCTCTCCGCGGCTGGTGGGCGCACTCCGGAGACTTACAGATTCAAGGAACGTGGCCCCCGACGGAGTCCACGTACCACATCAATTTCCTGGAACTCAGAGCTGTTAACTTGGCACTGAAGGCCTTTTATCCGTCCTTCCGGACCAACTCTCTGCTTGTACAGACGGACAATACGACCACGATGTATTACCTCAACAAGCAGTGGGGTCGAGATCGCGCACTCCGTCGCAGGAGGCGCAGGCGACCTGGCACTGGATTCTAGCCAGAGGACTGACGATAACGGCTACCCATCTGCCAGATGTGCAGAATGTTCAGGCAGACGCACTGAGCAGACTGATTCCGGAAATCCTCCAATGGGTCATGAACAACGAAGTACTAGGAGAAGTCTTCGCAAGGTGGGGGACTCCAGACGTAGTTCTGTTCGCCACCGCCGAAAACAGCAAATGCCGAGACTTGCCTCCGGGTACTACCAGCTGGGGACGCTGGGGAATGCGTTATGGATCAACTGGTCGAACAGCTTTCTGTACGCTTTCCACCCATTCCCCTGATTCCGGCGGTGCTCATCAAGCTGTCCCAGTCCAGGGCGCGGATGATCCTGATTGCCCCGGAATTGTCCAGGCAGTGGTGGTTCACGGACCTGCTTCACCGGTCTCTCCTTCCTCACATACGGCTGCCGTGCAGGCCGGACCTTCTCACGAAGTTCGGGGGGCAGATGTTGCACCCCAACCTCTCGTCTTTGAGTTTGGCGGCATGGCTCCTGAGATAGTGCAATATGGCCATTTGAATCTACCAGACGACTGTATGGACATAGTGAAGGAGGCTAAGCGACCTTCCACTAGGACTTCTTATGCTTACAAGAGGAAGAGGTTTTGCATCTGGTGCAAGTCCAAGAACTATGACCCAACGACGTGTAAGGAAGATGTCATCCTTCCGTATCTTCTACATCTGGCGCAGTCTGGCCTTAATATGCATTCCATTAAGGTTCATCTCGCTGCGCTGACTGCCTACAGGAAATGCCCTTCACAGACTTCCTTCTTCCAGATCCCTGTGATCAAAGATTTTTTCGAAGGCTTGAAGAAAGTGTTCCCTCCTGTCCGGCTTCCTTCGCCTTCATGGAAATTGAATGTGGTGCTGTCCAGATTGATGAAGGAGCCCTTTGAACCCATTCATAAGGCTTCTTTGCAGCACCTGTCCTGGAAGGCGGCTTTCCTCGTGGCCATTACATCGGCCCGCAGGGTGAGTGAAATTCAGGCGTTGTGTTGCCAAGAACCTTATACTGTATTTCATGCTGCTAAGGTTGTTATGCGTACTCACCCTAAATTTCTTCCAAAGGTTATATCTGATTTTCATGTTAACCAGACCATAACTTTACCTACGTTTTTCAGAATCCTTCCTCTCCAGCGGAAAGGTCCCTGCATTCCCTGGATGTTAGGAGGGTGTTGAAATGTTATCTGGATAAAACCAAGGATATTCGTAGGTCAGACCAATTGTTTATCAATTATGGATCAGTCAGGATGGGTCTTACTACCTCTAAACAGTCCATCTCGAGGTGGATTGTGTCCTGCATACAATTGTGTTACGAAAAGGCTAATAAGACCTTAGGGGGTAAACCTAGGGCTCATTCCACCAGGGGCAAAGCTGCCGGACTGCTTTGCTCCGTAATGTTTCAATTGCAGAAATCTGCAAGGCAGCCACTTGGAAGTCGGTCCATACCTTTGCTAAGCATTACTGTCTGGACTCTGATGCCAGGGCAGACGCTCAGGTTGGGCAGGCTTCGCTGCGAAATCTGTTCGCACAGTAGTGGTATTATTTCTCTTTTCTCCACCGCCGCTTTGGTGTGGGGATGGGCTTGCCATTCTATTCACTAGATTATGACTATACACAAAGATCCCCTACTACAGAAGGAGTAGTTTCTGTCCTGTAACTCCAGTTCTGTAGTAGGGGTATCTCTGTTATAGTCATAAGCGCCCGCCCTCCTCCCCGGTGGAGAGAGATATTCATGTAAGAAATGCTACAGGTCTGGCGTGTTACGCCTTCAAAAAGAACTGAAAGTAAAAGGGACCTGCAGTGCATTCTGGGATGCTGTGAGACTTCCGGAAAGTTCTCTTAAAGGCACTGTATCCTGTTCTGAGCCACATAATGGCAGCCTATGGGGCTTGTCTGTCCACTTCTTTCTCTCTATCATTCCAGAGGGTTTTGCTGTTAAAGGCAAGGTTTTTCTCTGTAGAAAACCCTGGACAGGCTGTGCTGTTTGTGGATTTTGGTGGAATTTCTAGTTGAAGTACTGGACAGTGTAGCCTGTGTATATAGGCTGCATTATCTGTCTTTAAATTCTCTCGTAAGTGTCGGTGCAGTTCTGCATGTTTTGACAATTTAAGAGATTATTTTTGATTGCTCCGGGGTCCACGCACATGGGCGGGACTATTCACTAGATTATGACTATAACAGAGATACCCCTACTACAGAACTGGAGTTACAGGACAGAAACTACTCCTTTCATTATTGACGGTAAGGTTAGTCCTGTTGGAGCCAATTTTCACAACATTTTCTACATTCCAACATTGCTCCTCTTGAAAGTCAATTGCATTACCACAGACCTTCTCTATAACTACAGGACTGCTAGGAACTTTCTCCCCCACCACCTTTTTAAAAAAAAAATATTTTTTTATTATTAAACAAAACCGACATCCATACAGATAACTTAATATGCGGGAGTCAATACACAAATCAAACATTATACATGTATAGACAAATCGAGTACACAGTGACGAATACAAGATGTTTAGAGGGGCGTGAGCTGGTCATCCACAGTTAAAGGTGCTGATGGGGTGCAAATGTCTCCCCTGTATGTCTTCCAAGGGCCCCAGACCCTATTCCACTTCCTAGGACATCCTCTGGCTAAGTAAACTGACTTTTCTCGGAACATACACTAGTCTAGATCCTCCTGCTACTTCCCAACCTGAGGCGGCTGTTACGCTCCCCAGTGTTGCACTATATTCCTTTTGGCAATCATGACTGCTAACGTTGAGGTCTGTCCGTTCCCATATATTTAATACACATCTTCGTGCCTCAGGCCGCAAATCAGTCGTGAGAACCTCACTTAGTGCGCGGTGTACGGCAGTCCAGTAACCCTGTATGTAATCGCATTCCCACCGAATGTGAATAAAGGTACCCTCCCCCCCCACATTGACATCTACAGTCCCCGTTGTCAGCCCTTCCCATATGCACCAATCTGGGAGTTGTTACGTGCAGAATTTTAAGTTGCACTAATCGCAATCTTGATTGGATCGCGACCACCCTCCAGGATCAAATTGCCTCCGGCCAATCCTCCTCATCCAATTCCAGGCCATCCCTCTCCCATTTATGTTTAAGGGCTTGGAGCGGGTCGTCCATGTTGTTGATGAACTTTTTATATATCAGTGAGATGGCTTTTTCAGGTAAATGGCCATCGAGAATTCTGTCTTCTAGCGGGAGGAAGGTGGTGGGGCGTAGCCTGTGGTAAGATGGGCCCGAGCACATGCCTCACCTGGAGATATCTGAAGTATTCCGAGTCCGCAAGACTATATTGTTTCTGAAGGGTGGCAAATGAGACAACCCCACCCCGGTCCCAAAGGTCTTTGATTTGGGAAATCCCGATTAGATCCCATTTATCAAACCCCTTAGTTTGCCACAAGTCCCCGAGCCTCTGAATTTCACAAGGGAGTCATCAGTGTCAGTCTAATGTTCCATCCCAAATACTTCTGAACTATGTGCCAAACATGAACTGAATGAGCGGTTGGACCAGTCAAACAATATCTACCAGGTTTGGAGTATAATGCCACCCGTAATCCCCTCCTGGGATAAGCCATCTGTCCATGTCGTATCCAGGATCGCCAAGGCCATTATATGTGCCATGATTGATAGCCGCTAGGTGTGCTGACCAATAATATTTTTTGATGTCAGGGAGACTGATGCCTCCATCACACCTGTGAGTTTAGCCAATGCAATCCGGGGGTGACCACCACACAGGAGGCTCCTCTGGAGACTCTATTTCTCTGAAGTAAGTGGCTGGGACTGGGTCCATCGAGTTCTGGAGGGCATAGAGAAAGCGGGGCAGGGACATCATTTTAAAAAGTCGCCCTGCCTAACAGCGAGAGAGGTAAGGCGTACCAGGCCAGTATATCCTTTTTCAGCCGTTGTACAGGCAAAAGGAGATTATTGGTGAAACGGCTCAAGGGGTTCGACGAGATGAAGATCCCCAAGTATTTGAAACCATCGGTTGCTACCTGGAGAGGCCAGTTCTTCGGAATGGCGGGGGGGGCTCTCCGTAGCGGGTAGAGGACAGATTTCTTCCAAACACCGCCAGGATATCAAACAAGCCTATCAATGAGGCTCTCGGGGAAGTCAGATACTATAGGATATCATCCGCGTACAGGGATATTTTATCCTCCCAACTTCTTGCCCAACATATTCAACGGATCACTATATCTTTCCAGATCCAGGCCTCTAGGGGCGCCAAAGCGAAGGGGAGGGGCGACAAAGGACACCCCTGCCTCGTTCCCCTACTCAGTTGAAAAGTCCTTGACAGGCGATTATTCACCACCACCCTGGCCAATGGCTCTGTATACAATAGCAGGACCCAACTCGCATATCTCGGTCCAAAGCCCATTTTAGCAATACTGCGAAAAGATAAGGCCATTCCACCATGTCAAAGGCCATGGTGGCGTCCAGCGAGACCAACACCGCCGGTTCTTGTACCCGTTCTACCCAAGACACCATGCAATCTACGCAGGTTTAAGACAGTATGCCTTGAATCCGGATTGGTCCGGGTGTACCAAGCTATCTATTACTTTTACCAGTCTGATCGCTAACAACTTAGCAAGGACTTTGGGTTCAACGTTAAGCAAAGAAATCGGTCTATAGGAGGCACTACTGGGCCTGGGTTTCCGCTCCTTGTGAATGACTACTATATTAGCAATCCGCTGGTCTAAGGGAAGCATACCCTTCTCCCGACTAGCCTCAAACATCGAGCGAAGATATGAGGCCATTTTATCCGGTCGGAGCTTGTAGAGCTCAATAGGCAGACAGTTAGGGCCCGAAGCCTTCCCCAAGTTAATTGCCCATATCGCTTGGGCCACTTTGTCATTGGAAAATTCAGATTCCAGGTAGTCCATATTCTCGCCTGATAGTGTAGGGAGCGAGATGTTTCGAATAAATTCGCAATTCTCATCAAATGAGTAGGTTCCTTCCGTACTATGTATATTTTTGTAATACTCTGCAAACTGATCAGCAATTTCCTGTGGGTCTGTGACCGGCTCGATTCCTTCCACTCTGTTTTTCCCTTCCCTGAGCCCTGACTCTATCTGTCGCTATAGCCCCGAATTCATCTTGTTTAAGGTGTAAGAGATGTAAACTCTCAGGAGTTACCTCAGTTTCTAGTTTGGACTCCAAATTCAATAGCTCGTCCTCCACCTGCGCCAGCTCCCTCTGTTTTTCTTTTTTCTGACCCGCTATCAGGTACAGGGCATGTCCCCGAATAACCGACTTATAGGCTTCCCACAAAACCTGAGCTGACTCCACCGTTCCCTCATTGTCAAGAAAATAATGATCCGTTTCTTGGACTAGTTTCTTACGGATACTGGGATCTCGAAGACACCATGAGTTTATGGGGGCTATTCTACCTGCGCTCCTCTGGCCTAGGACGATGTGCGACCAAATTGGAGAGTGGTCAGAAATACCCCCACCAAGGTGTCTTATGTCCTTGATATCTCGTGCCCATTCCACCGGAACAAGTAAATAATCAATATGTGACAGACTGTGATGTGTGCTCGATAGGAAAGTGTACTGAGTCCTATCCGTGTTGTGAGTCCTCCACCCATCCACTAATCCCATTGTGTCAAGAAAGTCCGGCAACCACCGACATGCAGGCCTAATGTCTCGTGGAGGGTGACGATCCAATAGTTCTGACACTACAGCATTAAAGTCCCCTCCCACCATGATAAGGCCACAAGATCGGATGGTTAGCTAATATAAGGAAGCTTCTTTTGTCCACTGGCCTTTTAACTGCTTGGGAGTCTGGGGCTGTGTTATCAAAGGTAGAAATCAAGAGAGCCTTTTGGGCATGGGTTGATAATCAAGAGCAGAGGCACCCAAACCAAGGCAGGCTGACTGAGGTATTTAGTCAACACAAGCATATACCTCGCCTGGAGCCCTATCTGGACTTTATCACAAAGCCGAGAGATAGGACTCTCTTTATCCAGTTTAGGATGGGTACCCTTCCTCTTCGTGATCGTACCAGCAAATGGAAGCCCCCGCACCAAACGCCCGTGGATTGTCCAAACTGTGCAGGTGTCGTTGAAAATATCCCTCACCTTTTCATCGTATGCCCAACCTACACAAAACCTAGATTGAAATGGCTTAAACCTGTGTGCCTGCGGCTTGAAACTAGGGACCACTCTGTTGCACTTAGAATACTTAAGGCTGATGCCAGTACAACCCTAGCCTGTGGGGTGGCTAAATTTTTAAGCTGGGCATGGTTGATTAGACAAGGCTTTATGAAGAATTTGTACAATTAATTGTTTTTGAACATTCACAAAGCTGTTAAAGTTTAATACATTTTTTATCTATCCATTGTAAAAGAGTTTTTAGCTGAAATTCTCTTTTTAATGTATTTATTATGAATTGTGTTTTAATTTGTAAATGTGCTTTTAATGATATCAATTATCGAAATAAAGATTTGTTGATTGATAAGGCCTTTTGGGAAGGACAGCATGATTGCACCCAGGTCCTTCAACGTCTCACTCTGGAGGCCAGGAGCAATGTACAACGACATAAAAGTGCCAATTCTCGCTTCCCAGAGGCCTCAGATACCCACATATCTGCCCCTATTAACGGACCAAGTGGACTGTAGAGTGAACAGGAATGAGTTTTTCAATGCTATGCCCACTCCCCGTGATCCGGTTGTAAAACCGGCGTGCGCCACCAGCTTGTAGCCTCCCCTGTTCATGGCATTACACATGTTTCTGACCAGGTGTGTTTCCTGCTGGAGGACCACATCTGGGGACTGTCTCTTTTTATATTGGAGCACCATACCATGCTTGAGTTTATCCCCCAGTCCATGGACTGTTCCCATGAGGCACAGGGTCAGACTGATTTGCATATGGCCATGTCTGAACTGGGGTGGCGGAGTGAGCTAAAGAACGGTGATGGATTAAACCCAGATCAGTTGACTGGGGGTGAGTGTTTGTATTGTCAACGCTCCGTCCATCATCACCTTTGGTTTTTCTTTGTTCGCCCTAAGTTGGTAGGTTATGCTCAGACGTGAGTCCCTTGCTCACTTTGCCACTGGAGTCAAGCAAGCCCGGCTGAAGACGGCTGTAATGTCAGAAAACGGTCCTGGGAAGCTTGATTCCGGTCCAGGGAAGACATGGCTTGGCAGTTCGGGCTGGACTGTTGCCATGAGGCACAGGGTCAGACTGATTTGCATATGGCCATGTCTGAACTGGGGTGGCGGAGTGAGCTAAAGAACAGTGATGGATTAAACCCAGATCAGTTGACTGGGGGTGAGTGTTTGTATTGTCAACGCTCCGTCCATCATCACCTTTGGTTTTTCTTTGTTCGCCCTAAGTTGGCAGGGTATGCTCAGACGTGAGTCCCTTGCTCACTCTGCCACTGGAGTCAAGCAAGCCCGGCTGAAGACGGCTGTAATGCCAGAAACCGGTCCTGGGAAGCTTGATTCCGGTCCAGGGAAGACATGGCTTGGCAGTTCGGGCTGGACTGTTCCCATGAGGCACAGGGTCAGACTGATTTGCATATGGCCATGTCTGAACTGGGGTGGCGGAGTGAGCTAAAGAACGGTGATGGATTAAACCCAGATCAGTTGACTGGGGGTGAGTGTATTGTCAACGCTCCGTCCATCATCACCTTTGGTTTTTCTTTGTTCGCCCTAAGTTGGCAAGGTTTGCTCAGACGTGAGTCCCTTGCTCACTTTGCCACTGGAGTCAAGCAAGCCCGGCTGAAGACGGCTGTAATGCCAGAAACCGGTCCTGGGAAGCTTGATTCCGGTCCAGGGAAGACATGGATTGGCAGTTCGGGCTGGACTGTTCCCATGAGGCACAGAGTCAGACTGATTTGCATATGGCCATGTCTGAACTGGGGTGGCGGCGTGAGCTAAAGAACGGTGATGGATTAAACCCAGATCAGTTGACTGGGGTGAGTGTTTGTATTGTCAACGCTCCGTCCATCATCACCTTTGGTTTTCAAGATACAGATCTACAAATAACCTGATTTACGCCAGGCTCTTCTCTACCCCCAACAATGTACGGCATCTCTAAACGAATCCCCGGGCCCCACCCAAGGTCACTCACCCCACCAACAAACCTCCGAGGCCCCTGCCGGTCCCGCACCCCCCCTCGCCCCCATACGTTGCCCCCCGTCCAATGTCTCTTGTCGATCAGCGGGCCTCCAGCTAGTCTGCTGCCTCCTCCAATACATCAAAAAAACAGGCTCTGCCATCGGCTTCCACACGGAGCCGAGCCGGAAAAAGGATTGCGTATTTATAACCCTTATCCCGCAACTAATTTTTGATCCCAAGGAATGAGCGTCTCTGTCTCTGCACCATCTGGGTAAAGTCTGTAAAAAAGGTGATTTTGCGTTTTCATAGCGAAGCGGGGTTTTACTCTGGCATGTTGAAGTATGACATCACGATCTCTGTAGTTTAGAACTCCGGTGAGGATTGGGCACGGCGGGGGCCCCGGTTTTGGGCGACCCCCCCCCGACAAAAAAATTACCAAGTCCCTTAGGCTGCAGGTGCTTAAGAATGAGGTCTTCCACGAAGAGGTCCATAGCCTGTGTCCCCAACTTTTCCGGAACACCCAGGATACGCAGGTTGTTGCGTCGCAGCCTCCCTTCGTAGTCATCCATCTTTGATTCTGCGTACTTTTGAAATGCTTCAGTTTGCACCTATGAATTATCTTCCACCAGACTCGCAGTTGTAAGTTCCAATTGCTTGATTTTCTCACCGTGCTTGTTCGGGTCTGCCCTAAGTAAGTTGACTTCCACTGTTATAGCATCCATTTTATGCTCCAGGGACGTCTTGATGCCCGCAATTGCCTCCAGCACATCTTTGAAGGTAGGTTCCGGGTCCGACTCAGGCTGCGCCCCATCTGTCTTGCCCTTGGCGGAAGGATCGGGCTGAGATGTCTTAGGGAGAGTGTAATGGTCCAGCCTATTTTGCAGCACTGGTTTTCTGCCCCTTGGCGACGCCATGATATCCTCTGCGTCTGTTCCGTTCACACCAACCCAGTCAATCGATAAGCCGTTGAACCAGTTATGGTTCGACGGCAACCACCCGGTTCGACGGCAACCACCCGGTGTCTCATGCACTGTCCACAGAGCAACTTGTAGTGTAGGCCAGGCCATGGTCGTATACTGGTTGTGTCTCAACGAGGAGTCGTGCAAAGCTGTGCGATTCACAGTGAGGGGTGCCGGGCCAGCACCTCCCCGGAACTCCTAAGCAGCTGCGGTGGGGTATCACTCAATTACTGGAGGGCCACTATTATTACAGGTCCCGATGACTGGACCCAACTGGCAAGATAGTTGATGGAAGTCTGGACACACCGCCCACACCCCGAACAGTCAGGAGGGCACTCTATCCAGGGCTGCACCCCCCACGTTACGTCTATATAGCAGTTTTGCGTTCTCCAGGCCCTCGCAGCATAGGCCACTGCCGGCGTCCCCGGAAATAGGTGAGAAGTGTGTGCCACTCGTCACCTCTGTTCGTGAGGGCCGACCACACCACCAGATCCCACCTCACCCCCACTCGGAGTCCAGCCCTGTCTGAGCACTGTATCTACTATGAGTGCCTGCTTCAATGCTGACCCGAGGGGCCCAGGGCAGACCAGTGTCACCTCTTCGGTTGCGGAGTCTTTGTCCCCCACGGCGCCGGCTGGACCCAGCTTGCAGGGAGGGTTCACGTGGCAACACACCAATCACTCGTGTCTCTATGCCTGAAGGCCCATCAGTGCAGCCTCGATGCAGTTCCAGCCTCCGTTGACCTTCTCTCACTCGGTGGGGTCTCCACTGAATATATGATGTTACCACGATTTCAAATACAACGCATGGCTTTACCACGCAAATTTTACATCGCTATAGTCTTTACCACGCAGAATAATAGAACGCAGCATTTTACCACGCATAAATACGTTAGTATTCATCCAGCGTCGATTATGACCAAAAAAACACTGAAATAAACATAATGAAACGGATAGGCAAAAAAAATATGTCTTCAGTAGTGACATTGTTTGTCTTTTGTCACTTTCACTGACCCTCTAAAATCGTGTCCGCAAGCAAGATGGCTGAATATTTCGTCAAAGAAGGTCATTTGTTAATTCGTAATACACGTTTTATTTATGCATTCAGTTATCTTTTTTAATTGTTTTTTAATGTAGATTCCTTAATGTTTTTTGTTGTTTGTTTGGGGGGGGGGGAGACCCCCCTAGCCCCCCTTTTTAAAAAAAAAAATAATTTGATTTTTTTTGGGGGGGGAGACCCTCCCCCCCCCCCCAAGCCCCCCTTTTTTATTTTTTTCCATTTCCACCCATCCCTTTACTACTTATCACGTATTTAATTTATGCGTGAAAACACTTCTATCAAAATAAAAATAGGACTTTTCTTTTTACGTACACGTAGAACGTAGGATGGTTGACCTTAACGTTTCTTTCGTGGTAAAGACGATCGTGGAAGGCATACGCGTGGGAAAGACGTTTACGTGGTAAGTGCCTCGTTGTAAACGTTACGCGTAGTAATGCCTTCATTGTAAATGATGTTTCCCGTCTCCACTACATGTGCCAGTAATCGTCTCCGATATTTCTAGTCCAATTAGGTGATCAAGGGCGACTCCTCAGCTACGCCACTTGCGCACGGACTCCGCCGCCGTCACGGTCTCGGAGGCACTCAGGGGAACTGCCAATAAGCGCCGGTCTACAGCCGGGGCCGACGAGATGCTCACCCCCTCTCTTCCGACCGTGATCTCCTTCCTCCGGCCTCCACGGGCACCACCTAGCACCAATATTGCGGGCCACTCCACCACCGATGCGGCCTCTGTCTCAACGCGAGACCCAGTCTCTGCCCAGCCGCAAGGCCCGAGACATTCCCAGCCGGCGCGCTGTTCGGATGTGTTGCGGCGCAGCAGGGGGCAGATGCACCGCTCTCGTAGTCGTCCCGGTGCCAAGAGAGGGGCTTTCCCGGGAATGAAGCGCCGAATTTCGCCATCTCTTCCCACGGCCTTATTCTCCACTTGAGGCCCCGGCGTCACTGCTCCAGTTAGGGCCGGTTTCCAATTTTCTCCGTCCGCGAGTCAGCGACGATCCCGCAGACTCACACACAACCGGAACAGGTGGCTGGAATGTTCCGACACCCGAGACAGTGTTCGGGCCCACGGATAAATGTAACGGATATGCGAGGGAACGGGAAAGATACGGAGCTCTGGTAAGTCGTGGCCATCGCGACTCGCGGCTCCACAAAAAACCTCCCCCACCACCTTTTAACAATACTTATGACATCTCCCACCTAGTAAAATATGTGCTCAAAATGTTTCCTGGCATCATATTCTTATTTCTGATTAATTTGAACTTCAACCACTATCTTGCAAACAACTTCATCCACACCATTTTGCTGCACCTTGTTCTTGAGCCACCAAGCCATCCATGCAGGGAAAAGAATAGATATTGGCTTACGACCTCTTAATACTTTTTTAACACTGGTTCCCAGCAGTACTGTTATGTGGTAGTTTTAGTCGAGAGGCTTACCCCCCAAACCTGTGAGGAAATGGACTATAAGGTGGCCAATAAAGAAATGTGTACTTGTGGGTTGTTAGCAGCACAACTCTCAAATGGACAACATGAAAACCAAGTAGGCAGCCACCTAAACCGTAGAGCCTGCAAGCCAATATAATGCCATACAATTGGGGTAGAAGTAACTGACTTCCCTTGCAAGCTCCAAACTCTGTGACATGCAGTTATATGCTCTTTGCCTCAGGAGTCGGAGTACTGCTCATAAATAAGTTCATGCCAAAAACAATGTCTACAATGTGCGAAAGCACTCGGTATGGGGTTAAACACATAAGAAAAATGTAGATGCCTAGAAAATGCACGCCCAGAATAAGCCCTACATAGCAAACGGAGGAACAAACCAGGGGATGGCCACTAAAACAAGCGCAAGCGCATTACCGCCAAACCACATGAGGGTTTTGTCGTCGGGGCTGAGAGGTGCGGAGACGGGGCCAAGAAGATCCTCGTGCTGCTATCAGGAAATTGAAGTCTGCGACAGGACATGGCAACTCCCAAAGACGAGGCCGGTCCGCAGACGCGACACACCAACGCTGGAACTCAAGACCCGGAAATGTCAGGAGTGATTCGGAAGTTCAGAAGCCTAGGAACAAACAACTAGAACGCGAAGCACCTGTGTATCGACGCGTCATGTTTTATGCGGGCGGTGACTCCACCCTCACATCCTCGTTCGCTACCGCGCTAGATCGGGCACAACCCTGACACCCATAGCCTGATACTACAAATTCTAGGAACCCCGCTCTTGAACAAACATCTCTTAAGAACTCAATTGCTTTTTTAGCCGTGGGATCAGCCACAAATAAAATTTCAGGTCATTTACTATAATAATTCATTTTAAAAATTGAAAAGGACCAACCATATCTATACCTACTTTATTCCACGGTGTAGGTCGAAAGTCATTTGGAATAAGAGGAGGATTACTCACTCTAAACATTGTCTCGGAGTTACTGCAAAGGACACAATCTCTAACAAAAAATCTGTCTCCTTATCCATTGTAGGACACCAAAAAAACAGATGGAACTTTTTGCCATGATGCAACCCAAATGCCCCCGTGAACATTCAAAATTAAACCTGTGACATCAAACTCTCACCTCTACAGATAACTCCTCTGGAATTTTGATAAAGGGATGCATGCTGAGATGGGCATTGTTTCCTTAGGCCACCCTTCTCGCACATAAATAAATTTAAAAAAAAAGTATCATCTTCACTTGCGGATCTCCATATGCCTTTTCACAGCATGCAGACAGCTTGCAACTATCTATAGCAGCAATAGAGCCTTTCCAGATATTCTTCTGGGCTCAATAATAATCTATCATCTAGGTATCTGGATAGAAAATCAGCTTTAGGATTATTTTCACCTTTCACTGTACCAGGCCTAGGCCCCATACCATCACTTGAATTCAGCCTGTTTCACCCATAAATCACACTTTTGTTTCTTGACCACAATACCTCTTTCTGCAAAAATCTCCAGTACCTTGTGCAAACTCTAGGCACTCACCAAAACATCATCTTGGAAGACAACTACCCCCTCAATCTCTCCTAACAAATGAATCATGATCCTTTGGAATACAGAAGCCTCAGATGCCAAACCAAAAGGCATGCAACAATACATAAATCTTTCCTACAGTGAATTAAATGCTGTAAAGTGTCTTGTAGATTTGTCTAATTCAACCTGATGGTGGACTGATGGTGGACTGACGGCAGGTCAATTTTAAGAAATCATTGAGCCCGAACCAATTTCCCCAACTGTTTGCTTAGAAGACGGTGATTATCTATCATAATCTCTTTAAGACCACGCAAGTCCACACACACTATAAAACTATAAAAATCTACTCCTTTTTTTCATGCAACCACTGAAAACAAAAGCCCCAAAAATTATTTAACAGGCTTGATTACTTCATTGTCTATTGACCATTTCAATTCCATTTCAAGATTATTCCTTAAACTAAATAGGACAGTTCACACCTTATGTTTAATAGGTATTGTTCAATACTTGCCCCTATTTGTTTTTGTCTGAAGCTTTGAATTTTTCCTAAGTATTACCAAAACAGATTTGAACTTTTTATTCAAGCTTTCTGAATCTCTATGTTCCTGGACCACCATTACTTGATCCTTAGTAACAGGTTTGAGCCCCATACCAAACAATACTTGGTGAAACCAAACCAGTATGTTAAGAACTTTGACAGCAACATAAATCTTTCCTTGAATTCTTTGACATCTGAATGCCAAGACATCTTCAATATAACCTTCTAAATCAATTTTCCTCCCTTCATATGAAACAGGGGACTTATATGGTAGAAAGAGTTTCCTGTCACCCCATGCCTCACTGAAAAGATCTGGGATGATCAAAGTAATTTGTGCATATGAATCTACTAATAAATGTAGAATTTTATCACCAACTGTAATGTCAACATAAAGATCAATACATTTAACAGGCTCACCCATGACAGTTCTCTTTTCAGATGCCACTAAAATGATGTCTTGAAATACATGTACCATTTGTTCCTCTGAATTATCATTGATGGAACTATCATTAGCATTTTCCATTTTAGTTGTGTTTCTTCATGAGCTTTGACAAACGTTTGCGAAATTACCCACTTTTGAACAAACCTTACATATTACATTTTTTGTAGGACATTGTTTTCTCCTGTAGGATGAGGTGGATTTTCACATCTGATACATATATTGCGTAGCTTAAAAAATTATCTGTAGATTTACACTCCATTTTAAGGGTGTGAGCTGTAACTTGAACTGCTTCAACAGCACATTTCTGGTCTTCAACAACTCTTTAATGAATATATTTGACAGTTCAGTGCTCTTTGCTACCCTAAAAACTTCTTCAAGAGTAGGATCGCTTATAGTGAGTAACTTTTGTTGAATATATTAATTGTGATAGTGATCAATATATTGATCCCTAATCCATTGAACATCGAAATTACCAAAACGACAGTGTGAACTAAATTTCTGAAATGCACTCACAAATGTATCAACATTTCCGTCAAATGTCTGTGACCTTTTAAAAACGTTTATGGTGTAAAACAACCAGGCTTGAATGTCATCTCATTTCCAATTTCTTCACCAGTTTTTGGAATTCATCAAATTCCTTGCCCTCGGCCACTTCCAGTTGAGGAAGATGTTCAAAAATGTCTCAAATCCCAATAAATAGAGAAGAAGAAATTTCTTTCAGGTATAAATCAAGATGCTCCTATAGTCCCCGAGCACATTTGAATGCTTGAAACCATTGTTTCCACTGAATAGGAGGAAGTCCTAGCGTTTCTAAGAATGGAGGTGGAATTTCCAAGGAGATTGTTGCTCGGAGATGCTTGTCTTGAGTGGAGCTCCGGCCTCCTGTAAGCCAGTTTTCACCAATACCACTCCTGTCCCTGAGTGCACAAGAAGATCAGGAACGAGTAGGCCCAAGTCATTCTAGTAGCTCCTGATTGGACACAGAGAAACTGGTATCCCAATCTGTCGAGCATGACCATACCTCCTCTGATCAGGCTGCCTCTTCAGGAGGATCTTCTGTCGCAGCAACAGAGCAGGTTTCTGCACCCAAACCTGTGTACCCTCCACCTGCACGTGGGAGATTGAGTGGCGACAATTGACAGCTTTTGACCTTCCTTCCTAAATCTGTAATGTTATTCTGGCAGCCAAGCGTTCTTACACCAAGTTGGTGTACTCCTGCCTTTGGGAGAAATTTGTGTCATGGTGTGCTTCCCACAACTTTGACCCCCTATCTGCACATGCATGAGTACTCTTGTTTGCATTGTCCTTGACCCAGCAGGGCTCTACTGTGGGCACAGTTAAAGGTTAGCTTTCTGCAATCTCTGCATTCTTGCGGTTGCCAGGCCAACCTTCTCTCTTTAAGTTGCCTATTGTGGCTAGGTTCCTTACAGGCCTGAAGCATATATTTGCACCTACACCCTTCATCATGCCTCAGTGGGACCTCAACCTGGTCCTCACCTTTCTCATGTGTGCCCCTATTTAATCTCTGCACAATTGCCCTCTTAGGCTGTTGACCATGAAAACTGCCTTTTAGTGGCCACAACATCAGCCTAGATGGTCAGTAAATTGCAATCTCTCTCTGCGCACCCTCCTTATTCAACCTTTTACCCAGACATGCTGGTTCACCGGTCGCGTTCCTTCTTCCTTACAAAGGTTGTGACTCAATTCTATGTAGGCCAGAACATCACCGTGCCTACTTTCTCTGCTCCATCTCATACCTTCACAGAAGAGGAGAGACTCCACCGCCTGTACCTAAAAAGAGTGTTGTCATTCTACCTTGACTGCACAAGAGAGTTCTGGGTGGACGATCAATTTTTTGTGAGCCATGTGGGAGCAAAAAAAGGGAAAGCTGTACAGAAGAGAATGATTTCACAATGGATTGTCCTTTGCATTAAGACCTGCTATGCCCGGGCCAAGTAACAGCCTCCTTAAGGCTTCCGGAATCACTCTACCAGAGCCAACGCTGCAACCACTGCGTTAGCACGCGGCTTTCTTCTCTGGGACAGGCAGCAACGTGGGGATCACCGTCCACGTTCACAAAACATTACTGCCGACAGTCAGGTCCATCGTGACAGTCACTTTGCCCATTCAGACCTGCAGGACTTTTTGGTTCAATCCAGCTTGCAGGACCACCTCAAGGGATGTACTGCTAGGGTATCTATTCAAAGGTAAGGAATCTGAGGCTTCGGTAATGCCTTATCTGGTAGATAGACTATCTAGCTGCAAATTCCTTACTGATCCTCCCCGCTCTGCAAACCGGTTCAGGTGTAAGAGATACCTTTTTTAGGGCCTTAGAGCCACATGTATCAAACTTTGTAAATGTGATTCATACATTGCAATTTTTAACAAATCGCAATTTAGGAATCACAATTGCCTATGCATGTAGCATCACAAAAGAAAATTGCGATTCCTACACATTCATATAGGCCTAGAGGACCATAGGAATGAATGGGAATTGCATGTGCAATTTGCGAGTACTTGAAAATTGCCCATGCAATTTCAAGGGTGCCAAAAGGACACCCTGATGCACTCCTGAAATTAAACAATTAAAGATGGTGGCCGTGCACTGCATCGGGTTCTTCTGCTAATATTAGGGCGTAAGTCGTGCTCCTGTGGATACTCCCCGCTCGGGAGTATTGAAATATCACTAAGTAGCGCTGGCACTGTCTAGTGCAAGTGTCTCCTAGGGCACTGACTATTGTGTGCTGAATTGTCAGCTAAGGTATGAACAATAAAGTTTTTCACAAAACCAATTTTCTTTCTCAAGTCTTCAAAGTATTTTATTCATACTTTATAAAGTTCTTCATTTGTAAGTATAGTTTCTTTCATCTGAAACTGCGTGTGTTCAGTATATATATTTTTTACATCCAATTTGTTTTTCAAATAAACAGAACAATATATTCCAATGCATTTCGGCCTGGGGCCTTCATCAGGGAAATCTGTGGAACAAAGATTGTATCCATCACGATATGTTTCAAAAATATAACATGGTGTTAACAAAACAGTTAACTGTGATAGTAGAATGCTAATTTATCAAATTACAGAAAGTCTATAGCCATTTGACTAATTTCCAATACCATTATTTATACTCGTGATTTTACCCTATGTTTGCGCATTTATATTATGACTTGTATCTAAAAAATAACATGAACTGCTTTTAGACTAAACGCATTTACCGATAGTCTAAATGTGTCTAGGGTTGTTTCTATGTGAGGGCTACTCACGGCAGGAATAGAATGCAAGTGAATATACTAGACCGCAATATCGTCTTGTTCAAGATAGTATGGACCGCTTTTTTAAGAAGCACAAAACATGACTATATGCGTTAACGATAAAGCTCGCCTAGAGGTTCAATGTGCAACACACGCGTAGCGGTGAAGCACCTTAAACGTTAGTATTCGCTTAGTTGTATCTAATGCGGCCGCAATTCTTACCGGAATACGCTATTACAAAGTATCGAGGTTGTGTTAAGAGCCGCCGCTCTCTCTGTTGCAAAGTCGGCGTGTGACGTATGTGGAATGGGTAGTTCCTTGATAAATGCGCGCGCTGCTATTAAAGGGCCAGTGTTGGGAGAGTAGTCGCCACTAAGGACCATGTGATCAATTGAAACAGTAATCTTCACTTACTACTTATAAATACATGCACAGCACTATAATGTTATGCTATTAACAACAGCATCAACAAATCATAAATAAACACTAAATTCTGTCCGTTCATTAATCCCATGTGGGCGCAGAGTCTGTAAATGGTATATCCAGTGGTTCTCACGTTTTAGCAAAGCTTTTTTGTTATCTGTTTCCTCATTTTTTTCCACTACTTCTAGTATACAGGCCTTGATTTGGTTGATCTGATGATTATGTTCAATGAAATGAGTAGCAAGGGCTGATTTTAGCACTTTAGTTCTTATGTTGCTTTTGTGCTCCGTTAGCCGAGTTTTGAGTTTGCGCTCTGTCTGTCCAATGTAGGCATGGCCGCAAGGGCATTTTATCATGTATATGATATTTTTGGTGTCGCATGTACCATTTACCTGTAACCTGATTTTATTACCTCTCATAGGGTGGGTAATAGAATTACCTTCCATGATGTTATTGCAATTACTACAATTTCTACAAGGGGATGTTCCTTTGTAAATTGTGTGAGGTTTTTCCACTGTTGGTTTCTTGATAATTTCTCCTATATTTTTTGCTCTAGTAAATGCAAATATTGGATCATCGCTAAATATGTTGTTGAAATCAAGTTCAGTCTGTAAAATGCGCCAGTGCCTTTTAATGATTTTCTTGAACTGTGGGCTGGCTGTGGAATATTTGCTAACGCATGTAGTTCTGTTAGCCTTTTTGCTTGTTTGCGCTGTCAATAAAGTTTTTCTGTCTTTAGAGTTGGATCTTTCCAGCGCTCCCTGTAATACTTCATCTGGATATCCTCTTTTTTTGAATTTGTTTAGCATGATTTGTGCTTGCGTCTTTGATTCTTCCGGGTCTGAGACAATTCTTTTTACTCGAAGAAGTTGAGAGTATGGAAGGTGTTGTTTGAGTGGCATTGGGTGGAAGCTCTGGTAAGCTAGTAAGTTGTTCCGATCTGTAGTTTTGGTGTGCAGAGTAGTCTTGATCTTGCCATCTATTTTTTTGACAATTACATCCAAATAGTTGATTTGACTCTCATGAATGGTGTAGGTAAATTGTATCCTTTGATCAACAAGATTCAGTTGTTGGATGTTGGAAATTAAACGTTCTTCAGTGTCATTCCACAAGATAAAAATATCGTCAATATATCGCAGATATAGACGTAGTCCTTGTTGCCATTGTTCTTTTTGTAAAATGTGGTTGTTTTCGTATTGATGCATAAAGATGTTGGCGTACGAAGGAGCTGCCGGATTTCCCATGGCAGTTCCTGACTTTTGTAAGTACCATGTATCATCCCACTTGAAAAAACTATGCATTAAGGTAAAATTGAGTAGTTCCAACAAAAATACTTTCATGTTTTCTTCATATTCCATGTGGAGTAGTGCTTCTTCTACAGCTTCTATCCCCAACTGGTGAGGAATAGAGGTGTATAACGCCTGAACGTCGATGGTACACATGGTTATTACTTCGTTGGGTGCAAGTGTTATGTTATCAAGCTTAGTTAAGAAGTCTGTGGTGTCTTTAACATAAGAACTCATGGTGGTGACATATGGTTGCAGGTATTTATCAATCAATTTTCCCACTGGTTCTTGGATGCTTCCACAGGTGGATACTATAGGGCGACATGGAGGTTTGACTGGATCTTTGTGAATTTTGGGTGTCAAATAAAATTTGGGTGTTTTCGGATAATCTGTGGTGAGGAATTTTTTCATTTTGTCATCCACACATCCTTTTGAGATGCCCTCTGCAATGATGGTTTGGAGAACCGCTTGTGTTTCCTTTGTGGGGTTGGTGTTGAGTTCCATGTATGTATTTTCATCTTGTAGATGTTCTCTAGCTTGTGAATGATAGTAGTCCTTGTTCATTATGACTAGAGCGCCACCCTTGTCCGCTCTCTGACAAATGATTTTCGGGTTGTCCGCTATATTCTTGAGAATGGCATATTCTTTTTGAGTGAGGTTTTTAGTTTTGCTTTTTCTTCGGTAATTGATTTTGTTTAAATCCTGTTTCACCAGTTGCTCAAATAGATCCAAGGTTTTATGGCTTATAGGTGCCATATATGTGCTTTTGGTAGTTAGGCCTTTTAGCGAGTCTTCCTTATTAGCCTGTTGTTCTCCTACGATGTTAGAGAAAACGTGTCGAAGTCGAAGTTTTCTCATGAGTTTAAAAAAACTAATATTGACCTCCAATTGGTTGGTGTGTGCCGTGGGTACAAATGTTGTGCCCTTTTGAAGAATTTTCATTTGAAGTTTGGAGAGGTTAGTATCTGAGATATTGATTACCAAATTATCTATTGATTCTTCTTCCTGTCTTTCCTGGTGGTTGCATTCCGCGTTTGTGGGAGGTCTTTCTCCTTCGCTTGTTTTAAGTTTTCTTCTTGACCTCCTGGGTCGTCTCTTTCGTGGGAGCCTTCTCCTAAAAAAGGCTGACTAGGTGCAGAAGCGCTCACTGTAGGTGTTGGTGCAGTAGGTCTTTTCTAGATATATCTGATGTACCATCGGTGTCTGAGGAGGAAGTATCTGTCTGTTGTGTATAGGGGCGGTTTTGTCTTCTTCTTGCATATACCTCAGCCCAATTATATACTTCATCCAATTTGTAGTCAATGGTGTCACGTCGATATTTTCGTAACTTTCTTTCATTGACTTCTTCTGAGTGTTTTGCCAATTGAGTTTTAATATCATCTAACGTTTTAGTGAGTTCTTCAGATGTCATCATTTTGTTTAAATCTTCTTTCACTATGGTGATATCTTTCTCCAGTTCTTCGAGTATTTGGGACAACTCTTCAATAATCAGCAGGATAAGGTCTAAAGAGCACTTGTTGAGGATTGCGTACCATTTGTCGGTGAATTTTTTGGAGTTTTTACATAATGAGGGTTTTAGTAATATTCTCAGTCCCCTTGGGATTCTAGACGCTTTGTGGTATCTAATCATTGTGCTGGCATGTAGTCGTTGGTTAATAATTTTGCGTGATAGATACAAAAGTTGTTTCACTTGTTGATCTTTTGATTTCGTTGTGGTATATTCAATGTGTTCTTCTTGAATGAGTGAATATATTTTAGACGATTCTTCATTTGTGTATGCAAATGTGTCAGCTTTAGTTTCCGTGAGTTTAGTGATCTCATCGTACTGCATTTTTCTGTTTCCTTGGTTTGCGTGCTACGGTCAAAGAGCAGGATTATATCAAACAATTAAAGATGGTGGCCGTGCACTGCATCGGGTTCTTCTGCTAATATTAGGGCGTAAGTCGTGCTCCTGTGGATACTCCCCACTCGGGAGTATTGAAATATCACTAAGTAGCGCTGGCACTGTCTAGTGCAAGTGTCTCCTAGGGCACTGACTATTGTGTGCTGAATTGTCAGCTAAGGTATGAACAATAAAGTTTTTCACAAAACCAATTTTCTTTCTCAAGTCTTCAAAGTATTTTATTCATACTTTATAAAGTTCTTCATTTGTAAGTATAGTTTCTTTCATCTGAAACTGCTTGTGTTCAGTATATATTTTTTTTACATCCAATTTGTTTTTCAAATAAACAGAACAATATATTCCAATGCATTTCGGCCTGGGGCCTTCATCAGGGAAATCTGTGGAACAAAGATTGTATCCATCACGATATGTTTCAAAAATATAACATGGTGTTAACAAAACAGTTAACTGTGATAGTAGAATGCTAATTTATCAAATTACAGAAAGTCTATAGCCATTTGACTAATTTCCAATACCATTATTTATACTCGTGATTTTACCCTATGTTTGCGCATTTATATTATGACTTGTATCTAAAAAATAACATGAACTGCTTTTAGACTAAACGCATTTACCGATAGTCTAAATGTGTCTAGGGTTGTTTCTATGTGAGGGCTACTCACGGCAGGAATAGAATGCAAGTGAATATACTAGACCGTAATAGCGTCTTGTTCAAGATAGTATGGACCGCTTTTTTAAGAAGCACAAAACATGACTATATGCGTTAACGATAAAGCTCGCCTAGAGGTTCAATGTGCAACACACGCGTAGCGGTGAAGCACCTTAAACGTTAGTATTCGCTTAGTTGTATCTAATGCGGCCGCAATTCTTACCGGAATACGCTGTTACAAAGTATCGAGGTTGTGTTAAGAGCCGCCGCTCTCTCTGTTGCAAAGTCGGCGTGTGACGTATGTGGAATGGGTAGTTCCTTGATAAATGCGCGCGCTGCTATTAAAGGGCCAGTGTTGGGAGAGTAGTCGCCACTAAGGACCATGTGATCAATTGAAACAGTAATCTTCACTTACTACTTATAAATACATGCACAGCACTATAATGTTACACTATTAACAACAGCATCAACAAATCATAAATAAACACTAAATTCTGTCCGTTCATTAATCCCATGTGGGCGCAGAGTCTGTAAATGGTATATCCAGTGGTTCTCACGTTTTAGCAAAGCTTTTTTGTTATCTGTTTCCTCATTTTTACATGCGACACCAAAAATATCATATACATGATAAAATGCCCTTGCGGCCATGCCTACATTGGACAGACAGAGCACAAACTCAAAACTCGGCTAATGGAGCACAAAAGCAACATAAGAACTAAAGTGCTAAAATCAGCCCTTGCTACTCATTTCATTGAACATAATCATCAGATCAACCAAATCAAGGCCTGTATACTAGAAGTAGTGGAAAAAAATGAGGAAACAGATAACAAAAAAGCTTTGCTAAAACGTGAGAACCACTGGATATACCATTTACAGACTCTGCGCCCACATGGGATTAATGAACGGACAGAGTTTAGTGTTTATTTATGATTTGTTGATGCTGTTGTTAATAGTGTAACATTATAGTGCTGTGCATGTATTTATAAGTAGTAAGTGAAGATTACTGTTTCAATTGATCACATGGTCCTTAGTGGCGACTACTCTCCCAACACTGGCCCTTTAATAGCAGCGCGCGCATTTATCAAGGAACTACCCATTCCACATACGTCACACGCCGACTTTGCAACAGAGAGAGCGGCGGCTCTTAACACAACCTCGATACTTTGTAACAGCGTATTCCGGTAAGAATTGCGGCCGCATTAGATACAACTAAGCGAATACTAACGTTTAAGGTGCTTCACCGCTACGCGTGTGTTGCACATTGAACCTCTAGGCGAGCTTTATCGTTAACGCATATAGTCATGTTTTGTGCTTCTTAAAAAAGCGGTCCATACTATCTTGAACAAGACGCTATTGCGGTCTAGTATATTCACTTGCATTCTATTCCTGCCGTGAGTAGCCCTCACATAGAAACAACCCTAGACACATTTAGACTATCGGTAAATGCGTTTAGTCTAAAAGCAGTTCATGTTATTTTTTAGATACAAGTCATAATATAAATGCGCAAACATAGGGTAAAATCACGAGTATAAATAATGGTATTGGAAATTAGTCAAATGGCTATAGACTTTCTGTAATTTGATAAATTAGCATTCTACTATCACAGTTAACTGTTTTGTTAACACCATGTTATATTTTTGAAACATATCGTGATGGATACAATCTTTGTTCCACAGATTTCCCTGATGAAGGCCCCAGGCCGAAATGCATTGGAATATATTGTTCTGTTTATTTGAAAAACAAATTGGATGTAAAAAATTTATATACTGAACACACGCAGTTTCAGATGAAAGAAACTATACTTACAAATGAAGAACTTTATAAAGTATGAATAAAATACTTTGAAGACTTGAGAAAGAAAATTGGTTTTGTGAAAAACTTTATTGTTCATACCTTAGCTGACAATTCAGCACACAATAGTCAGTGCCCTAGGAGACACTTGCACTAGACAGTGCCAGCGCTACTTAGTGATATTTCAATACTCCCGAGCGGGGAGTATCCACAGGAGCACGACTTACGCCCTAATATTAGCAGAAGAACCCGATGCAGTGCACGGCCACCAACTTTAATTGTTTGATATAATCCTGCTCTTTGACCGTAGCACGCAAACCAAGGAAACAGAAAAATGCAGTACGATGAGATCACTAAACTCACGGAAACTAAAGCTGACACATTTGCATACACAAATGAAGAATCGTCTAAAATATATTCACTCATTCAAGAAGAACACATTGAATATACCACAACGAAATCAAAAGATCAACAAGTGAAACAACTTTTGTATCTATCACGCAAAATTATTAACCAACGACTACATGCCAGCACAATTATTAGATACCACAAAGCGTCTAGAATCCCAAGGGGACTGAGAATATTACTAAAACCATCATTATGTAAAAACTCCAAAAAATTCACCGACAAATGGTACGCAATCCTCAACAAGTGCTCTTTAGACCTTATCCTGCTGATTATTGAAGAGTTGTCCCAAATACTCGAAGAACTGGAGAAAGATATCACCATAGTGAAAGAAGATTTAAACAAAATGATGACATCTGAAGAACTCACTAAAACGTTAGATGATATTAAAACTCAATTGGCAAAACACTCAGAAGAAGTCAATGAAAGAAAGTTACGAAAATATCGACGTGACACCATTGACTACAAATTGGATGAAGTATATAATTGGGCTGAGGTATATGCAAGAAGAAGACAAAACCGCCCCTATACACAACAGACAGATACTTCCTCCTCAGACACCGATGGTACATCAGATATATCTAGAAAAAGACCTACTGCACCAACACCTACAGTGAGCGCTTCTGCACCTAGTCAGCCTTTTTTAGGAGAAGGCTCCCACGAAAGAGACGACCCAGGAGGTCAAGAAGAAAACTTAGAACAAGCGAAGGAGAAAGACCTCCCACAAACGCGGAATGCAACCACCAGGAAAGACAGGAAGAAGAATCGATAGATAATTTGGTAATCAATATCTCAGATACTAACCTCTCCAAACTACAAATGAAAATTCTTCAAAAGGGCACATCATTTGTACCCACGGCACACACCAACCAATTGGAGGTCAATATTAGTTTTTTTAAACTCATGAGAAAACTTAGACTTCGACACTTTTTCTCTAACATCGTAGGAGAACAACAGGCTAATAAGGAAGACTCGCTAAAAGGCCTAACTACCAAAAGCACATATATGTTTATTTTTATGTTTAGCATTTATAAAGCGCGGCTTATACCCGAGGGCGTCTTGGCGCTGTATATATGGCACCTATAAGCCATAAAACCTTGGATCTATTTGAGCAACTGGTGAAACAGGATTTAAACAAAATCAATTACCGAAGAAAAAGCAAAACTAAAAACCTCACTCAAAAAGAATATGCCATTCTCAAGAATATAGCGGACAACCCGAAAATCATTTGTCAGAGAGCGGACAAGGGTGGCGCTCTAGTCATAATGAACAAGGACTACTATCATTCACAAGCTAGAGAACATCTACAAGATGAAAATACATACATGGAACTCAACACCAACCCCACAAAGGAAACACAAGCGGTTCTCCAAACCATCATTGCAGAGGGCATCTCAAAAGGATGTGTGGATGACAAAATGAAAAAATTCCTCACCACAGATTATCCGAAAACACCCAAATTTTATTTGACACCCAAAATTCACAAAGATCCAGTCAAACCTCCATGTCGCCCTATAGTATCCACCTGTGGAAGCATCCAAGAATCAGTGGGAAAATTGATTGATAAATACCTGCAACCATATGTCACCACCATGAGTTCTTATGTTAAAGACACCACAGACTTCTTAACTAAGCTTGATAACATAACACTTGCACCCAACGAAGTAATAACCATGTGTACCATCGACGTTCAGGCGTTATACACCTCTATTCCTCACCAGTTGGGGATAGAAGCTGTAGAAGAAGCACTACTCCACATGGAATATGAAGAAAACATGAAAGTATTTTTGTTGGAACTACTCAATTTTACCTTAATGCATAGTTTTTTCAAGTGGGATGATACATGGTACTTACAAAAGTCAGGAACTGCCATGGGAAATCCGGCAGCTCCTTCGTACGCTAACATCTTTATGCATCAATACGAAAACAACCACATTTTACAAAAAGAACAATGGCAACAAGGACTACGTCTATATCTGCGATATATTGACGATATTTTTATCTTGTGGAATGACACTGAAGAACGTTTAATTTCCAACATCCAACAACTGAATCTTGTTGATCAAAGGATACAATTTACCTACACCATTCATGAGAGTCAAATCAACTATTTGGATGTAACTGTCAAAAAAATAGATGGCAAGATCAAGACTACCCTGCACACCACAACTACAGATCGGAACAACTTACTAGCTTACCAGAGCTTCCACCCAATGCCACTCAAACAACACCTTCCATACTCTCAACTTCTTCGAGTAAAAAGAATTGTCTCGGACCCGGAAGAATCAAAGACGCAAGCACAAATCATGCTAAACAAATTCAAAAAAAGAGGATATCCAGATGAAGTATTACAGGGAGCGCTGGAAAGATCCAACTCTAAAGACAGAAAAACTTTATTGACAGCGCAAACAAGCAAAAAGGCTAACAGAACTACATGCGTTAGCAAATATTCCACAGCCAGCCCACAGTTCAAGAAAATCATTAAAAGGCACTGGCGCATTTTACAGACTGAACTTGATTTCAACAACATATTTAGCGATGAGCCAATATTTGCATTTACTAGAGCAAAAAATATAGGAGAAATTATCAAGAAACCAACAGTGGAAAAACCTCACACAATTTACAAAGGAACATCCCCTTGTAGAAATTGTAGTAATTGCAATAACATCATGGAAGGTAATTCTATTACCCACCCTATGAGAGGTAATAAAATCAGGTTACAGGTAAATGGTACATGCGACACCAAAATATCATATACATGATAAAATGCCCTTGCGGCCATGCCTACATTGGACAGACAGAGCGCAAACTCAAAACTCGGCTAACGGAGCACAAAAGCAACATAAGAACTAAAGTGCTAAAATCAGCCCTTGCTACTCATTTCATTGAACATAATCATCAGATCAACCAAATCAAGGCCTGTATACTAGAAGTAGTGGAAAAAAATGAGGAAACAGATAACAAAAAAGCTTTGCTAAAACGTGAGAACCACTGGATATACCATTTACAGACTCTGCGCCCACATGGGATTAATGAACGGACAGAATTTAGTGTTTATTTATGATTTGTTGATGCTGTTGTTAATAGCATAACATTATAGTGCTGTGCATGTATTTATAAGTAGTAAGTGAAGATTACTGTTTCAATTGATCACATGGTCCTTAGTGGCGACTACTCTCCCAACACTGGCCCTTTAATAGCAGCGCGCGCATTTATCAAGGAACTACCCATTCCACATACGTCACACGCCGACTTTGCAACAGAGAGAGCGGCGGCTCTTAACACAACCTCGATACTTTGTAACAGCGTATTCCGGTAAGAATTGCGGCCGCATTAGATACAACTAAGCGAATACTAACGTTTAAGGTGCTTCACCGCTACGCGTGTGTTGCACATTGAACCTCTAGGCGAGCTTTATCGTTAACGCATATAGTCATGTTTTGTGCTTCTTAAAAAAGCGGTCCATACTATCTTGAACAAGACGCTATTGCGGTCTAGTATATTCACTTGCATTCTATTCCTGCCGTGAGTAGCCCTCACATAGAAACAACCCTAGACACATTTAGACTATCGGTAAATGCGTTTAGTCTAAAAGCAGTTCATGTTATTTTTTAGATACAAGTCATAATATAAATGCGCAAACATAGGGTAAAATCACGAGTATAAATAATGGTATTGGAAATTAGTCAAATGGCTATAGACTTTCTGTAATTTGATAAATTAGCATTCTACTATCACAGTTAACTGTTTTGTTAACACCATGTTATATTTTTGAAACATATCGTGATGGATACAATCTTTGTTCCACAGATTTCCCTGATGAAGGCCCCAGGCCGAAATGCATTGGAATATATTGTTCTGTTTATTTGAAAAACAAATTGGATGTAAAAAATATATATACTGAACACACGCAGTTTCAGATGAAAGAAACTATACTTACAAATGAAGAACTTTATAAAGTATGAATAAAATACTTTGAAGACTTGAGAAAGAAAATTGGTTTTGTGAAAAACTTTATTGTTCATACCTTAGCTGACAATTCAGCACACAATAGTCAGTGCCCTAGGAGACACTTGCACTAGACAGTGCCAGCGCTACTTAGTGGCACTCCTGAAATTGCCATGTTACCGCATGTTGCACACACACACATGCCCCAAGGAACTTTGAAAAATGCACTTTTGTGCATTTTTCAAAGTTCTCGCAAATTACCATCAACTTTGAATTGATGGTAATTAGCTTTTCTTAATTGCGAAATCGCAAAAATGTTTGGGTTAATACATTGCATTTAGGGTATTGCAATTTGCGATTCCCTAAATGCAATCGCAATTTAAGTAATCGCAAATTTAGCGATTACTTAAATTGTGATTTTTGCATTTGGGATGATGCATCCCAAATGCAAAAATACTGGTTGCAAAGGGGCAGTTTATGCAAATCTGCCCCTTTGCGGCCAGTATTTTGAATGACGCATGTGGCCCTTAGTCTTTTCCACACCAGTTAGTTCTCACTGTTGTTCCATACTCCTGATGTGGAAAGTCCAGAAAGTAACTGAAGTCAGCGTGCCAAGGTGACGCCCATATAGGGACTGCTCGCATCACTTCCAGAGCGAATGACGCCACCTACTGGCATTTAGGGGTACTGTTCGAAAATCTTCCGGATCCAATCTGATGCCTAGGGAAATTCAAAGGTAAGGAATCTGCAGCTAGATAGAATCTCTACCAGATAAGGCGTTACCAAATGCAAGTAATTTATTCATTTCTGTCATAACTTTCGCTTTATATATACCTCTATAGATAGCTCTACTGTGAATTTGAAGATTTCACTTTTTTTTATAGATGGGTGAGAATACTAGGATTCCTTAGTCCACAGGTCATGAAGTTATTTTACATTGTATTCTCATGCCTGGGTGTCTGGGTTTTTGTTATTTACCATTATTAAGAACCACATTAGGTCCTCATATAAGATATCTCATAATCAGCCTAGTGTGTTCCACTGTTTATAATTCTATTATAGGATTCACATTCCTATTTAGGAAGAGAACCAGGTCTTCTGTCTTCTTTGAGTTGATCATACTTTTTGACACATTGCAAAGGAATTGAGTATGAGCTCCAACAATTTTCATTCTGTACAATCTCATCTCTTGCCTCTGTCAAAGATATTGAGGTAGACATACTTTGAGAGTTAGAGACCATTTAAATTATAACAATTCTTTATTTGCTATTTGTTTTTGAGATTAGGTATAATCTTCATACATTTGAATTGCAGAGGGATAATACTAAATGGGACTGAGGAGTTGAGTAACAATTTTAATGGTACCAATGTATCCGAGAGAAAAAATGTAGGTGCAACTATGTGGTATGGATCATTTGGTGTACTTCAGTTTAAGGAGAGTGGAGTCAAATTCCTCCTTGAAGAAAGGTGAAAAGGGCAGCTCCTAGGTGGCCTGACTCAACTCTTTCAAAGTACTAGGAAAATTACTATAGATTTCCTGATGTTAATTTTCTGTACAAAGAATCTACAAAAGTCACAACTTTCCAAGACTACTCCTGGAATTTGTTGTAAATTCCTGAAAATTCATAACATTTCTCAAAAGATAAGCATTACCCATATGCTAGAATGCTAGATTAAATAACCAACATGTCTTTAAAAATATCATGATCATGATCCTTCTCTTACAATTGTGATTTATGAGGCAGATTATTTAAACAATCCTATAGGGTCACTGTTCCTATATTGTATCCTTGCATGTTTCTGTGATTAATAGGACAGTCTGATGGGCATATCCTTAATTGGAATTGGTGCCCTCACACACTCACTTGTTAGGGTGTCATGCTTCATCATCTGGTTTTGCAAACAGATGGGGCAAAAGGTTCACGGTATTGACACCGTAACCATACACTAACTTGAACTGCAGATTGAGTCGCGGGCCCCAGCCTTGACCTAAAGTGCCCGATACATTGCATCTAACGGTTGGAAATCAATATAGGTGCAGATCATCTGACAACTAGGTATTTACATAACCAATGGACATAGTTGTGAGCATAATAGTGAACACCCCCTGTGACACAGTCCAAAATAAGGGTAGGGGCTGTGTCCCCCCATTTATGGTCCTGAAGAAACGCGCTGATCCCCCGAAGACCACTAGGGCATGAAACTTGTTGACCGAGATCTCGCTCACATGAGTAGATTGTCCTTCTCCATCATGAGAAATTTCCAATCTACACACATAATCTTTTAACCCTACCGTGGGGACCTCAGAATAATATTTAGACATTGAGGTATCCTAGAGATAGTTTTAACTCACCACTTATCACGCCCACACACCCTTACCATCACGGCTTACTATCAAAAGATCACCGCCAAAGAGCCCTCTTGCAGGGCACTTGGGGTATTGCAGCGCCGACCCCACTAGGAGCAAAGCCCAATTATGAAGAATGATACCCTCACGGGTGTATTAAGGATATGCCCATCAGACTGTCCCAGTAATCTCAGAAACCTGCAAGGATACACTATAGGAACAGTGACCCTCTAAGGTTGCTTAACTGACTCTTGGGAGAAAGGGCACTGGACCTCTTATCAGGCTCCTCGTCCCCTTTCTTCTCGATATTTTTCAGATTATTTAAAAACAAAAATGCACATACAATAATTGTTAAAGCAATATGATCACTGCCTTCAATATTGGTTTCCGAAATTCATGATATTTACAAAATGTTGACAAACATTGATAACATTTCAGAATTCACTACTTCTCAGCACAGTGAGAAGCAGCTCAGCAAGGGTTGGGGAGAGGCGAATAGGTTGTCAAGAATTATTAGATATCCTGATCTTGTTGTTCCATATCCAACACCTGCATTTATGTAAAATAGACCTCAAATATTTGGAAATGTTCTTGCTGCAGATTTGATGATAAGCTTTGCAGAACACCAGTAGCACTATTTGGACGAGTATTACAAGAACTAGAAAAAATTAATATGTACCCATGTATTTTAATAGTCTGCACGAGAGAAATAAGATATTGAATGGAATAAACATTGATTTTACTCTGTGATAATCTAATTGTTATTTGCCACTGTGAAGTGGTTGTACGTGAGAGGTTGTGCTTACCCATGATCTGTTTTTAATTAAAATCCATTTGTTACATCAAATTACTAATGTATGAAATATACAGGGAAATAAAAGTATATGGAATTAAAACCAATATGAATGGGGTTTGACTTCTTGTTGGTTCAACGTTGGTATTTAACCTTTTTGAAATTCTTTCTTACTTTGAATGCCATTATTCTGTTTTTTTCACACACTGTCAATATGTGGGATAAAGATTAAGTCTTTCAACATGCTTAATATCAGTTGAAAAAGTAATTCCTTATTTACATTTTGAAAGCATAATATGTATCTATTATATTTATGCTCATTCATTGTTTTATGCAGCAAATTATTATTCCAAGCAATGTTTTATTATTGTTATTAAAGAAAAATTGTGATTGAACCTTTGTTTTATTCTTTTTCTTTGATTTATTTAGGGGAGCAAAACTGTGTGTAGTAAAAACAAAAAGAAAAGAGAAACAAGCAGAGACTTTGACGCAAGATTATATTATAACACGTAAGTAATCAATTCACTTTTATTTTCTTATTACAAGACTATTTAACTAAACAAACGTATGTACATAATGAGTCCATGCAATACATTTTCAAGTACAATTTATTATGCAACAATAAAAATATAATGCATGTTAAAGGGGGAGCATCAACTCTCAAATTTAGTAGGTACAGTCTGCCGTGTTTGCCTCTTTCCAAGTTATCACGGGCCTAGTTCTCAAAGAAAGTTGGAAATGTGTTGCATTTGGAGTAATTTTTTGACTTTCCTGGAATTAACAAACGATTACTGGACTACTTCTTGGCAATTATAATGGTCCTACATTTCAAAGACTACTCGAATGCTCACACTTTTGAACTTCCTCAATCATTTGTTGTGTAGCTCCTGGATCTGAAAGACACACGTTAGTTATAGATTCCTTACCTTAAAATTTCCCCCAGGTGTCAGACTGGATCTGGAAAGTTTTTTTGTCAGCAGTACCTCTGTGCGTCGGAAGGTGGCGTTGGTCGGCTCGGCGTCCATCGTTGGCGTCGTGGACACTGGGATGACGTGGCGGCAGCTACTTAGACGCCGCCCTCGAGCTCTGTTCCAGGAAGAGCGGTACCTCAGTCATTTTTTGACTACGTTTTTCTCGACTTTTGTCGACTTCGTGTTTCGAGTCATCGACTCCGAGCAGGTGCACTAGGGATGCCCGGTTTTAAGGCCTGCGGTTCCTGAATCCGGCTGATGATGGTGACGGATCTGCACTGCATGTGCTCTTTTGCCTGGAGCGCGACCACGACCCCAAGTCGTGCTCCGACTGTCGGCTGTTGACGCCGAAGGCTTTGTGGGGGTGGTCCCAACAGGTGCTTAAACAACAACAGTCGCCTCTGTGCCGTTCGAGGTCCCGGTCGAGAGGGAGGTCGAGGGACCGGTCGCGGAGCCATCGCCATTCCAACAAGTCATCGAAGTCTTCTCGGTCGGGTAAGTCAAGCATAAGAAGAAGTCGAAGAAGCATCATTGCTCTTCGACTTCTCCCCGTCGGTTGACTGACTCGACGAGGCCCGCGATTGGTGCCCCTTCCGCGGCTCTGCGCACGAGCCTGATGGGTCGACTCCGAGCTTCTCTCCCTTTCTGAGGCACGGAGCGACCCCCGCCCAGATTTGTACGTTTTACGAGGCAGTGCATGCCATCTTTGGGTGTACCGACCGAGCTGGCGCGCCTTCGGGCTCCGCGGACTCGGTTGGGGGGCCTAGGTCTTTGACGTAGCCGGCTCCGGCCCCATGCCGCAGGCCCCCCTTGGATCCAGGCCTGAATCCAGTTGACCTCTCATTACACCTCCGCCGACGTGGACAGGGAGCTGGACCAGCGTCAGTCGTCCCCGGATCCGACGCGATGGGAACTTCTGTCCCTGATCCACCCTGGCCATTTTCAGCCTGTTTGGCAGCCAGAGGAGGATGAGGAGGACTGGAAGGGGTCAGTTAACCCTTTAACTGACCTGCTAGAGACTGAGCAGGACTGGAGAGAGGAACTGGGGGATGCCAGTGGTCTTGACACTTCACCCGACCTTGGCATGTTGTCTCCTGCTACCGTGGTGATGAAGGAGGGAGCGTCACACGCTGTGGTGTTGCGTAGGATGGTCGAGGCTCTCAACCTCGAGCTTCCTACGGTGGCGGTCAGGACTAACCTCATGACTGAGGTGCTTCAACCAGCAGCAAGCTCTTCGGAGCCCCTGCTGCCGTTTAATGAGATCCTCACCGATGTCCTTTTGGGCATGTGGTCCAGGCCCAACACGGGGGGCTCCCGTGGACAGGATGATCACCCGACGACACCGCCCGGCTCCGGCGACCACCCTTTCATCTCCCAATGCCCAACCCCGGAGAGCTTGATGGTCCAAGCCTCCACCTCCAAAAGCGCCTGCCCTACCGCTCCACAGGAAAGGGAATCCAAGAAGCTGGACCACCTTGGCAAGAAAATGTTCTCTTCCGCCAGCTTAGGACTGTGGTCCGTAAACACTGCATGTCTCTTGGGCCGTTATTCGCACTCTGTGCGGGATACAGTGGCGCACGTGCTGCCTCAGGGTCTGGAGGAGGTCCGGGCAGTGCTCTCCCAGGCTGGCACCGCTGGGAGAGATGCAGCAAAGTTTACGATCCGTTGTCGGCTGGACACTGCCAACACTCTGGGCAGGACCATTTCAATGTCAGTAGAGCTACGCCTGGATGAGGTCCACTGGATTTTCAAGGGATGTCCAGAACACTCTGATGGACATGCCCTTTGATGGCTGTTGCCTTTTTGGTGACAAAGCAGACAACGCCCTAGAGCGCTTCAAGGACTCACGGGCTATGGCTAAGTCCTTGGGTCTCTCCTCCCGTCCGGGGCAGTCTGCTTTTTGCCCTTTTGTGGCTACGGAATTGGTGCCCCGCCATGTCCCACCTAGGGCCACAGGCCGCAGCAAGTTACCCAGTCTTCGTGCTGCCGTGGACGTGAAAACAACCGGCGAGGTTCCAGAGGCCAGCGGGCGGGCCAGTCCACCAACCCCCCCAGCCCCCGCCCCCCTGTGCAGCAGCTTCCTAACCCTCCAAGTCTGTCCTTTCAGGCCCACCAAATGCCAGTGGGTGGCAGGATTCACCATCACCTCGCCCACTGGCGCACCATCACTTTGGACAGGTGGACTTTGCAAATCGTCCGAAGGGGCTACTCCCTTCCCTTCGGGACGACTCCTCCAGCCATGCCACCATGATCCCACCGCATGTCGGAGGATCACCTGGCCCTTCTCCAGCAGGAAGTTACGGTTCTCTTGACCAAGGAAGTCAGCGGGCGCGTTCCTGTTCCAGAAGTAGGTTGTGGTTGTTACTCCCACTACTTTCCTGTTCCCAAGAAGGACAAGGGCCTGCATCCTATCTTGGACCTCATGGATGTCAATCGCTTCCTCTGGAAGGAGAAGTTCAAAATGTTGACCCTTGCTCAGGTCTGGTCTGCCCTCGACCTGCAAGACTGGATGGTAGCATTGGACTTGCAAGACTCTTGCTTTCACATCCCTGTCCTTCCGGCCCACCGGCGTTACCTGCAGTTCATGGTAGGCCACAAGCACTTTCAGTTTACCTTGCTCCCCTTTGGCCTTACCAGCGCCCCTTGGGTGTTCACCAAAGTGATGGCGGTGGTCGCAGTTCATCTGCGCAGGTCAGGGGTTTCATTCTTCCCCTAACTCGACGACTGGCTGTTGAAGGCGGGCTCGCCCCAGGCTGTCATCTCCCACCTCCAGACTGCGGCCGACCTCCTGCATATGCTAGGGTTCTCCATCAATGGGCCAAAGTCACACCTGATTCCCTCTCAGAAGCTCCTCTTCATCGGAGCGGTTCTGGACACAACTCGGTTTCAGGTCTATCCTCCCGAGCAGCGAGTCTGGGATATTCAGGCTATGATACCGATCTTTCAGCCTCTGTCCCGGGTTTCGGTCAGAATGACCCTGAGGCTGCTGGACCTCATGGCCTCCTGCATTCTGCTGATCGATGATGCCAGATGGCATATGCGGGCTCTGCAGTGGAACCTGAAGTTCCAGTGGGTGCAGCATCAGGGGAATCTGTCCGATTGCATTCAGATCTCGGAGGGCACTGCTCAGCAAATGCAGTGGTAGCTTACGAACCAGGATTGGGTCAACGGCAGATCCCTCTCCCTTCCCCAACCAGACAACACCGTGGTGATGGATGTCTGCCTTCTGGGATAGGGCGACAAATGCAAAAACAACAGCTGATGGACAGAATGCAGAACAATGCCATACATTCACCCCACTACAGAGATCTGGGCCTAAATACAATGTTTTTTTGCTCACCATGCCTTTCCAGTTTGAACCCAGCCATATGCAAATCAGTCTTGACCCTGTGCCCCTTGGGAACAGTCCAGCCCAAACTGCCAAGCCAGGTCCTCCGTGGACTGGAAACAAGCATCCTAGGACAGGTTTTGGGCTTTCAGCCCTCATCAGCCAGGATAGCTTGATTCCAGTGGCATGGAGGGCACGGGACTCAGGTCTGAGCATACCCGTCCAACTCGGGGTGACAAATGCAAAAACAACAGCTGATGGACAGAATGCAGAACAATGTCATACATTCACCCCAGTACAGAGATCTGGGCCTAAATCCATTGTTTTTTTGCTCACCATGCTTTTCCAGTTTGAACCCAGCCATTTGCAAATCAGTCTTGACCCTGTGCCCCATGGGAACAGTCCAGCCCGAACTGCCAAGCCAGGTCCCTCCTTGGTTTTGCTTTGTTCGTCCTAAGTTGGCATGGTTTGCCCAGATGTGGGTCCCCTGCTCACTTTGACACTGGATTCAAGCTAGCTTGGCTGATGTTGGCTGATTAGCCAGAAATCGGTCCCAGGATGCTTGTTTCCGGTCCAGGGAAGACATGGCTTGGCAGTTCGGGCTGTACTGTTCCCATGAGGCACAGGTTCAGACTGATTTGCATATGGCCATGTCTAAACTGGGGTGGCGGAGTGAGCTAAAGAATGATGATGGATTAAACCCAGATCAGTTGACTGGGGGTGAGTGCTTGCAATGTTTAGCACTCCTTCCATCATCCCCCTTGGTTTTGCTTTCTGGGATGGGGCGGCCATATGGGAGAGGCGTAGATCAGAGGCCTCTAGTCTCCGGGGGAGTCCGAGCTCCATATCAACCTTCTGGAGCTCCGGGTGATCCGTCTTGCACCGAAGGCATTCCTTCCCGCTGTCAGGATAAGAGTAGTGCAGGTGTTCACGAACAATACCACCGCTATGTGGTATTGCAACAAACAGGGCGGGGTGGGGTCGTGGATTCTGTCAGGAGGCCCGCCGCCTCTGGACATGGCTGGGACATCAAGGCATTTCCTTGGTTGTTCAACACCTGGCCAGTTCTCTGAACACCAGGGCCGACAAACTCAGCCGCACGTGCATGATGGATCACGAATGGCGTCTTCACTCAGAGGTGGTGCAAGGTCTCTTTCAACAGCGGGGAGAGCCTTGGTTCGATCTTTTCGCCACCGTAGAGAACGCGCAATGTCAGCAATTCTGCGTTTTTTGGAATTTCCAAGGCGGCACTCGCTCTCCGCAAGTGGAGTTGCGGACTGTTGTGTGCCTTTCCGCCTATACCACTTCTACCAAGAGTGCTGAAGAAGATTAGACGCGACCGTGCCCAAGTCATGCTCCAGATTGGGCACAAAGATTCTGGTATCCTGAGCAGCTCAACTTGGCCATCGGTGCTCCGATCAGACTGCCTCTTTGGAAGGATCATCTGTTGCAGCAACAGGGGACGGTCCTCCACCCAAACCTGTCCAGTCTCCACCTCCTTGTGTGGAGATTGAGCGGTGGCAGTTGACGTCTTTCGACCTGCCTCCCGAAGTCAGTGATGTAATCTTGGCAGCCAGGCGTCCCTCCACTAAGATGGTATCAGCTGTAGGTGGAACAAATTTGTGGCATGGTGCACAGCAAAGGCTGTGGATCCCCTTTCTGACCCTTTTTCTGAAGTACTATTGTTTCTTCTCTCTTTGGCCCAGCTAGGCTCTGCTGTGGGCACTATCAAGGGCTATCTTTCAGCCATCTCTGCCTTCCATCCGTTGCCAGATCAGCCTTCTCTTTTAAAGTCCCTGGTTGTTAACTGTTTCCTCAATGGCTTAACGCAACTGTTTCCTCCAATCCCCTTCGTTACGCCTCAGTGGGACTTGAACCTTGTGCTAACCTATCTCATATGTGCTCCCTGTGAGTCACTGCATAACTGTCCTTTATGCCTTCTGACTCTTTCCTGGTAGCCATCAGCTCTGCTAGAAAAGTGAGTGAGCTCCAGGCTCTTTCTTCAAAACCTCCTTTCCTATCTGTTCATCCGGACAAGGTGGTTCTCTTGACCCGTCCATCCTTCCTTCTTAAGGTGGTCACTGCCTTTCACATTGGACAGACCATTAGTTTGCCCACCTTCTTTCTGCCTCTGCATCCTTCAAAGGAAGAAGAGAGGCTCCACAGTCTGGACACAAAACATGTGCTCTCCTTCTATCTGGATCGCACAAAACAGTTCCGGGTGGATGATCAACATTTTGTTGGTTATGTGGGTGCAAAGAAGGGTCGGACCGTACACAAACACACCATTTCTCGATGGGTCGTGTTGTGTATTAAGGCTTGTTACTCTCTGGCAAAAAAGAAGACTCCGGTCGGGCTACACGCTCACTCCACCAGGGCGACGACAGCCACTACTGCCTTGGGAAGGGGAGTGCCTCTGAATAACATCTGTCAGGCAGTCACGTGGGCATCGCTGCACACATTCACTAAACACTACTGCCTGGACGGTCAAGTCCAGAGAGACGGCTTCTTTGGCCGTTCGGTTCTCCAGGACTTTCTGGTGTGATCTTGGTTCGCAGATCCACCACCGGGGTTGGTATTGCTGGGGTATCTATTCTAAGGTAAGGAATCTATAACTAACGTGTTTCTTTCAGATGCACAAGTTACTTACCTTCGGTAATGATATATCTGTAAGAAACATTAGTTAGTTATAGATTCCTTACTGCCCCACCCATCCTCCCCATTCTGCGAACTGATTTCTAGGGTTAAGGATATCCTTTCAGTGCCCTAGTTTTGTGCACCAATGGTCAGTGCCTTGCATGGCTCTGCGTTTCTTGTGTGGAAAGTTGTGTACAGAACTGACATCAGCGCGCGAGGGAGGCGTCCAAGTAGCTGCAGCAATGCCATCCTGGCGACCATGACGCCGACGACGGACGCGGTACCGACCGACACCACCTTTCGACGCGCAGAGGTGCTGCTGACAAAAAAACTTAACGGATCCAGTCTGATGCCTGGGGGTAATTCTAAGGTAAGGAATCAAGAACTAACCAATGTTTCTTACAGATAGATTGTTACCGCAGGTAAATAAATTGTGCATCAGCAAAGGTTGATGAGCTCTCACATGTCTCCAAACAGCAATCATGCAGAAGATCAAAAATACTAAGGCTGTCATTTTCTGGTGGGGCACCCAGAGCATGCAATTGCATTCCTCGAGACATCAGGACTAATCTATGTTAAGAAACTGTTACAAGAGAACGGAAAGAACTGTTACTTTAGTACCACTTTAATGCATATTTTTCACACGATTGGAAGCAGAGCATACAAGCATATTAAACAGTATCCCTGCTATCCTTTTAACTTAACTGAATTCACTCACATTCACTTTGTATAAGGACTGCTTGTGTGTGTTAACTTTAATGCATATTTTGTACACGTTTGGAAGCCAAACATGCAAGAATATTCAACAGTATCCTTACTATCCTTTTAAGCTAACTGTTCTTGCTCACATTCACTTTGTTATAAGGGCTGCTTGGGTGTGTTAATCTGTTATTGATCTGTGGTAAATCTGGTGATTTCGCCATGTGAAATTCAGTGTGTGCGTGCACCAGAGTATGCAATACTTTGATTAAACTTTTTTTTATTGAATTCTCCTGGGCATAAAAACTGTTCTTACAGTTACAGCTTGACTTAGACCATAATCGACACAGTATTGCCAAAAGTAGTTGATGTTCATCATAAAGGTTCATTGTACATATATGTAATTGTTACAGAAAAAATCATCATGTGTGCTGTCAAGAACTCAAAACACAACTTGAAAGCCACCAAATTCATGCCCATGCTCGTTGAGCAGTACTGTAATCCATTTGTTTAGGTCTTCCTGAACTTGCAAGTGAGGTAGCGAAGGTTAAGGCACCATGTGAGCTCCGACTCCCATGTCCTGTGGATCCCCAAAAAGCGGAAACGTAGGCACTGGATCATATGGACGGGATACCAGGTCACCGTGTCCCTGTCCTTCTGAAGAGGATCCATGAGGGACTTAAGCCAGTTAACCCGCATGCTAGACGCCCCTGTAGGCATCGAGGATAGATATGAGGCAGGGGGAGCGATCTCTGCTGGTTGTCTCTTGGACAAGAGGATGTCAACGGCATAGAGAGGAATTCTGCCTTCAAGGGCCATCACCCAGTCGAAGCCTTCGCGTCACAGCGTATTCAAGTTGCTACGGGCTCTGTGACCAGAGCAAACAGGAGGGACGGGGAGCACCCCTGTCTGTTGCCCTGACAAATTGGAAATCTGTGGGAAACCTCTTCAGACACCTGCACCTGCTCTTGGGGCCTCTTGTACAAGGCCCAGACATAAGAGAAGACCCTGCGACTCAGACGCATTTCGACAAGAACATCCTACAGAAAGGCACAGTCCAAAGAGTCAAAGACCATCTGAGAAAAATCAAAGGGGCATAAATGCCATAGCACACTTTGTCTCTGAATCTAGCTAGGGCCTGATGGAGTCTGGGGATACAGTGCCTGGTGCAGCCCCGGGGAATAAACCCGTATTGGCCTGGGTACCGGTGTCGAGCGTCTAGCTAGCAGTTTTGCAAACATTTTAGCCTCACTATTGATAAGTGAAATGGTTCGATATGAGACGCATTGATCCAAAGGCTTGTCGGGTTTCAGTAGGACCTGTGTAGTGGCCAAGTCTATTTTCTGCTGGAAATGACTGCAGTCAGCCGCCTCCAGCAGCATCCTAGAATGTTGCCATGCTCCCTCTCCGTCATAGGACCCCCCCAGAGCCTCTCTCTCAGTGGGGGTCAGCTTGGACAATGCTCGGTTCGCAATTAATGGGCAATGTGTCTCCCGTGGGGATCGAGGCCTTGCTGAGCAGATTGATTTGTAGTAGCCTGCTAAGGTAGCGGCTACAGTGGCTTAAGTCTTGGCCTGGGGCACTGCCCTTGAAGCCAACTCCCTAGTTGCTTGCCAGTGTAGTAGCTTACCCAATTTGTCTCCCCACTTGTTCACCCTTGCGGCAGAGGCCTCTCAACACCTGCGGGCTTCGTCCAAACATACATGATGCAGGTCGGCCCTCTCTACAGCCAGGCGCCTGCTCAGTATCGGCGGCAGATTGCACCCACTGTAGGTTTTGAGTTTTAGAATCAAGGTTTCCAACTGCGCTGTGCAGGACTTTTTCTCTTGAGCCTGTTTCTTGATATGAGAGCGAGCGGTTCCTCGCATAGTGGCCATACAAGCCTCCCAGAGTATTCCCAGTGAGTCCACATTCCCTTGGTTGGTATTAAGGAACGCTTCTAGGTCCGTCTCCAGGGCAAGTTGTTTGTCAGTGAGGAACTAAGTGTTGAGGTGCCAATTTTGTCTTTCCCCTTTACGCTGGTGTCTCTCACCTGAAGTGTGACTGGTGCATGGTTCTAAATGCCCCTGGTGAGGATCTGAGACCCTTGCGTCCTTAGGAGAACAGGTGCTGACAACAGAAAGAGGTCTATGTGAGAGAGTAAACCGTACACAGCTGACGCTTCTGTGTAAGCCCATGCCGTGGGGTTCCAGGTACACCAGGTGTCACAGAGTCCCAGGCTTGAGGTCCAGCCAGTCCCATGTCCTCTATGGGCTCTGAAGTGGGCATCTGGAGGGAGTCTAAAGGGGCCAGCATGTCATTAAAGTCGCCCCCCATGATAAGCCTGCCAGCAGGGAGAGGTACTATAAAGTCGCTAAGTGACCGTAGTGTGGAATTGCGAGCTGTGGGGGACATATGCATTTAACTGGTTGTAGAGTTAGCCCCCCACAGATCCCTTTACCAGTATGAATCTCCCAAAATGTCTTGGGTCACACGAGATACTGCCATTGGTAAGCAGTTATTTATGAGGATTGCTACTTCCCTGGAGCCACGGTAAGAACCTGTGTGGTATATTCTGGTGTACCCATACCTAGCCAAGAGGGTGCAGTTAATCTGCATGAGGTGTGTGCCTTGCAGCATCATGACCCGAGGACTATACCTCTGGAGAACTGCAGAACAGCTCCACACTTTATATGGCCCAGCAGGTTGTTGACTTTCCATGTCATGGTCATGAATACCCTCTTGGTGGATGGTATGGAAGTGAGTGTTGGGTGCTGTGTGGCATTCCTTGGGCAACTCGAGGTTTCAATCACCTCCTGGTGAACTCTAATGTAAGTATGGGTCTATGGTGGATCCTTGGGGAGTGTGGTATTGTGGAACATACCTGTCAGGTGTAGTTTTGCTCAAAAAACTAATTATATATAAACCAAGCCTTACAAACAGAAAATCAAGACCCCCTTCCCTCCCAACTCCTCCTCCCTATACTTCGCCCCAATAGAAGCATCTGTCACCTGAATACAAACCCCGCCACAACAGTGGGCAATAGCAAAAGCCGCCCCTCAATCCTCCTGCCCAGGGCTACGGCCTCTAGTAGTCCTAAACGGATAAGGTTTTGCTGGCACGCTAGTATAGCCCAATTAATTGGAGGTTCCTTGCCCACTTCTTGTTATATAGTTAGTTGGTAAGCTTCTCAGCCGAGGCTGCGGCCTTTACAATATAAACCTCCTCCTCTGGGTGAGGTGATATTGTACCCTCCTTCTCCAAGTCTGAGGTAGCTGAAGTGTCTCTGCGATCGCGGCGCTTCAAGTGACACCTAACCCTTGTGTCCACAAGTCGAGCGATCTGTCGGGCGCCGTCCGGCATATCAACGAAATGGGCTTTACCGTTGAAAATAACTCTCAGGCCCGCTGGAACGAGAAGCATCTATTGTAGTTCCACGGCTATCAGTTTTTGTTTCACCTGGTCATACAGTTTGCGTTGGGCTTCAACACACTTTACTTGATTTCCGGCGCTCATGCCCCACAATGTCAACAGTGTGGGTTGAACGAGCAGGTGGAGCCTCTGGATAAGGGGTTGCTTGTGGTAGAAGTTAGGGTTTGACCACCCCGCCACACCACCCTCTTTCTTCTGCCCCTACCATCTCCTGGTGTTGTGGGCTATTCAGGATGTTCAAATGGCCCCCTCAGGTCTGGAGCACCCCAGTTGAGAAAATTATCTTCTAAGTGTCAGGACCTACATAATGGATCCGAACAAAGAGCAGTCTCATTGTCAAGACCAAGCGCGCACATATAAGTGTCAAACTCTTTTATGTATCTGCACCACATGGGCACAGGCTGGCCATCCACAGCTGCTGAAACCCCGGTTGCTTTAACCACCAGCTTCTGTTCATTTGAGAATGACCTGATGATTACGAGTCCACGACCATGGGGCACAGACCTCATCATCTGTACAACAGGTGAAGATCAAGCAGGGTGGGCAAGTCGAAAACACCTTGCCGCCATTGTTATTGATCACGCTTTACGCCACACAGAAGCAGAGCAAACCATGACAACATCATTATTACCATTATCTCATAGAGATGTGTGGACAAGACTTCATGGGTGACATTATCGGCATACACATGTATCAAGTTGTTGCTGCACACAGAACACCATGCAGAGCGTCCCTCTCCCCAGTGCTTGCACGCTTACTACAGACCCTGTATTCTTCCTCCCAGGTATACTTCCTCGGCCCAGGCACGGTCTTCCCTATGCCAAGGAAGTGATGTCAATGTTAGTTTGAAGCAGTACTTATTTGCACCACCCACTTACCCCTGCCAGTACTTATTTATGACAGTACTAACACAACTCCTACCATCATACACCTCCAATTGTGACATTTCTGAGTATTCCAGACCCCCAAAAGATATTAGAATGGCTTGGGTGGCAGGTATCAGTCATTTTTATGCATATTGAATTATTAAACAACTGTTGCTGTGTTAAGCGTTCAAAAGACTTTATTTAGGACAGCGATACATAATATTCCCAGAGAACAAATGGTAAAATAGCAAGCAAATATGACCAATACACCTTCTATAAAATACTTAAGTCTTCTTAAATTTTGAAGGGAGGAAGGGGGAGGGAAAGAAAAAAGGGGAGAAAAGGGATGAGGAGAATTCCTAAATATAAATACAATAACTTAGAAAATACACAACCTCAACCATGTCAATTTAAATAAGCATAGCTACAATATGCACTTAAAAACTACAACATTCCATTCAAATATAAAGAAGGCAGAGAATAAATTAATCACGGAGGCTGAAAGTTTCCGGACAGTGTAGGAATAGTATGTGATACCGTAACATCAATTTGATTAAGAAATACAGCAAGAGGCAGCCACAATCTTGGGGCATTATGAAAGGGAGAACATTGCATCATCTACATATTATCCAATACATGATGGGATCATACAGAGTCTCACCACACCTTACATGACACTTTAGCTGAGGATTTCCAGTTAAATATGATTTTCTGAAATGCAATAGCCAATCCAATATGCAATAATTTATCACTGGTAAATGAGGGCAAAAAAGACTGAGTTAATGTACCTAAAAATAAATAAAAAACAAACCTTGTGCCAAAAACGGGTATCAGGACACCTAAATAACATATGCAAAAGATCTGCTTGAGGAAAATCACAAGAGCAGCATTTTGCATAAATACCTGATGTAAACCTAGAACATTATATAGGAGTATATTATAATCTGTGGTAAATGTAAAAGATGGATTGAGTTATACTACCTGATCTAGAAATGTTGGCTCAAGTAGGGTCTGGCAACAAGAGACATTTGTAAATTGTTGCCGCTTGAGGACTTGTTTTGAGGAACTCAGTAAATCCTGAAGAAAGAGGAACTAAATTAGGAGAAGAATTCTGGATGAAAAAGTATCTATCAAGCACCACATTCATCAATGATAGAAAGCGAGAATAAAAGGACTTGGAGCAATGATAAGTATGGCATAATTGAAGAAAAGAAATCTGAGTAATATTTGAAACGAGATGATGAACCCATATATGACCTTTATAATTCCAATTACGCCAAGAAAGAGTTCTATTATTAACTTGAATTAAAGAGTTGCACCATATTGGCATTTCAAGAAATATGGAAAGAATTAAGTGAGTTGAAAGAAAGGTAGATTCAAGCAGCGAAACAGACTGCTTTAAAACCTGAGAGTAAAATAGTGATTTTATAGAAGAAAAAAACCCAAAACCTCCTTAAAAGAGAAGGGTTAACGAAAAATCTCTCCAAATCTTACAGGAAAGAGGTAAAATGATGTCAGAAATCCAGAGGGCCGCTCGTCTCAAAGTATATGCTCTATGATAATAATACAAATCAGGAAAATTAACTCCTCCAACAGCTTTGGGTTTTTGCAAAGTTGAAAGAGCAACACGCGATTTATGCCATAAAAAGGAAAGAAGGAATGAATTACATGTTTTAAATAAGTATTTTGGTATATGAAATGGTAACCTAGAAAGAAGATATAAAAAATTAACTCTAATAATATCAACAAAAGAAATTGTGACCCGTGTACCTAAATATTTAATTTTGGCAGAAGCTGACCACTGAAAACCAGTTATGTGATAAGGATGACTAAAAGTGTATTTATTGAGACAAAGTATTTCCATTTTTTCTTTATTTACTTTGTAACCGGGTACCTCTGAGAAAAGAGAAATCACTGTCAAAAGAGAAGGCAAAGAACTTTCAGCAAAGGAGATAAACAAACGGATATCATCTGCATAAGCAGCACATTTCAATTGATGATCACCATAGGTAAAGCCAGAGAACAATGGGTTAAGACGAATCCAGAAAAGAAAAGGTTCCAGCATCAATACAAATAATAAGGGGGAGAGTGGACAACCTTGTCTTACTTCTCTATAAAGAGTGAAATATGAAGAAAGCCTACCATTAATCATAATGGATGCTTTAGGAGAATGATACTAGAGGAAGGTAAAAACAATACCCACACAGGTGAGGTACCATTTTTTGCGGAAGACTTTGGGCAACGCAGGATGAGTGGAAATTTGTGGATCCAATCAAATTCCAGAACTTTCCTCCACAGAAATTTGAGGATTTTTTTTTTTTTTTTTTTACAATTTCTTAGGTTTGCAATGGATTCTTGGTAACGGAACCTGGTGAGAGCCAGTCAAGTCACCCCATCCTGGATTCCCCTGGGTGTCTAGCTTTCAAAAAATGTACAGTTATGCTAGGTTTCCCCCCTAGGTGCCGGCAGAGCTATGGTTAAAAAGCTACAGCTAGGCACTTTACAAATAAAGGGTAATTTTTAGGGCTCGCACTGCGACGCAATCGCGAAGCGATTGTCGCTGTGGAGCCCTATTGTAATCAGTTTTCCTTTCAAGGACTAACAAGACTTGGGACAAGAGACTGGCACGCGCACGCAGCCTGCCGGAATCGGATCAGGTCGCGCACGTTAACACGCGCTCCGATTCCGGCAGGCTCTTCAGTCACCATGGATCACGCACACACACAGAGACACACACATGAGCGCACACATACAGACACACACCACACCTCCCCAGCCCCCGCCACCGCCCCCCCGCCCACACACACACACGAGCGCACACACAAGGACAATCCCGCCGCACCCGCCCACACACACACACACACGCACACATACAGAGAGATCCCCCCCAACTAACCCCACTCACCGCATCGCCGGACTCTGCAGCCTCCGCGGGGCTCTCCCTCGGGCATGGGAGCCCCGCTCTCAGGCACTCCGTGGGCGCGTGCGCGGGCTTCCGAAGACGGAAGTCCCGCCCCACGGCAGGTTTCGTTTTTGCTCCGTTTCGTTTTTGCTTACGGATGGTGACCTCCTGATGGCCAGAAGAGCTTCGAGGCAGGCTGGGCTTGGAGTGGCTTCAGGTCACCCACAGCCGAAGGGGGTGACATCTCTTTTCTTGTTCGATTGGTAGTCGCAGAGTCTAGCGCGAATGATAGGTGAGCCACCTTCACCCTGCACAGGCAGGGCCTCCCTAATTTTAACACAGTCCCCCCGGTTGACCTTGTTCTGTGCCCCTAAAGGGATGTGTAGAAGGGGCCCTGTCCCTGTCCCTGTGATAACCTCAGCTGCATTCATTTACAGTGAATTGTTCTCCTGGGAAACGCTTGTTGCCCAAACAAATCGGAAACGTCTCAGAGTTGCACCGGCTTCAAGCAATGGTGTCAATTGTTTCCTGTCAGTCATTCTGGAAGGAGCGCAGACATATTATCGCAAAGCCCACTGCAAAGTAAATAAATGCAGAACCGAACCACTTCCTTTCACTAAGGCTGGGGGATCATATCTCGCCTGGCACCTCCCTCATACAGAAGGGAAACTAACGCATTGAAAGGAACGCCTTGTGCTCGGGACGAGAATAAATTACACCTCATCAGTGCTACAGTGCAATCTAAAGCCAGCTCTGGCACCCAGCGAGCAGCACAGACACCCAGCACGACCATCGGCAGAGCTTCTCAGCTCCAAGAAAAACGAAAGAAACAAGTGTAGGTCAGTTTTTCCAAAATATTGGCTGCAAAGTCATATATTTTCAGGTTATTCTGAATGGGAACAAATAAAATATATCAAAATACTACAGCCTGCCAGCATTCAACTGTGCATGTTTCTGTGAGACAATGATCGGTCCGACACTCCACACTTGGTGCACAGCAGAGAAGAAGTAAACAAAAGACACGGCGTGCCCGTTGTGGGAAAATGGAACATCCTGAGCGAGGAGCCATTACATCTGTTTAAATAATGTTCCAGGCATGATGAGCACCCCTATTCCTAAATCAGTTAATCATCCATCAAACTGCTGTTCCAAAAAATGAAATTATTCAAGACTTGATGACTTGTTATGCCACGCTGCTGCCCACCCATGCCCTGGAAAAACCGAATCATATATACGTTTTTGACAAATATTCCAGTGTGCGACCAACGTCCTTATAGGCTTCTGGTAAAGTATTCCGGGTGCTGCCAACAGTATGCTGACAACCTGTTAGTCCGGCAGGACGGGGGCTGAAATATGGCACCACTGGACTTTATACCAGACTGAAATAGAGCGATGCCCGTAGTGCCAAAGGACTTCTAGGCGCATCAGCCCGATTAGCAGAGGGACAAAGTAGGTATAAGTTACTGATTGTCCTGTGATTGGTGAACATACAAGCACAGACATCAGACAGCACGGCTATTCAACAAATCAGGTACTCCCCTAATGGTAATTGCACGTTGGCCTCGTATTTAATGTATATGTAATGTAACTTTGCAGCTTCCATGTCCATATTGCTTTTGTGTAAATCACACTTTGCCATGCCAATTTTACAATTCCTGACTATGTACAGCACATTTCACCATGCCAGTGTCCACACTGCTCTGCATGCAGGAAACATTTCCGCGATGCCCTGCATGTAAAGCATATGTATTATACGTGTTTCCACAGTTCTCTGAATTTAAAGCTCTATTGCCTTTGTCATGGTGGAGATTGGGAGCCTGTATGCCATTTACTCGCCACAGTTCCCTGTATGTAAAGCACACTCTGCCCTGAGTGTTTCTGAACTGGCGGTTTGTATGGCACACTCCACTGGAAATAGGGCTTTAGATTAAGCAAAGTGGTAATGTGGACTTCATGTGGTGCCCCAAAGTCCTCTATGTAAAGCCACATTCACCTGCCCTGTTGAAAATTAGTACGTTTTGGTGAACATTATCTGCGCCATCTTGCCTCTTCCCCTGATGCCACACTTTTGTCGTGCGCGCCCGCCATTTTTTTAAGATGCCCCGATCAGAGCGAACCCTTTTGCATGCTGCTGGCCCCTGACATAGCCCTTCGCCTTCACTAAGCCTGCACGCTGACCACCCCCTGCTTGCACCTGCCTTGAGTCATAAACCCCTCTTCGGCGCTGCTCTGCCCCAGGCCCTCATCCTGTTCCCAGCGCGACACCTCCCTGCTTCCCTTTCATGATCTCCGGCCCTTAGATGCAAACCCCTTTTTCCCTGTGTGCCCGTTTTGTCTTCCCCGTTCCCAGGCCGACACCCAGCTCTGCCGATACCATTCCTTGCCCCTCCCCGTACAATAGAAAGCTTCCCCCATCAAAGGATCCCCGGGTTGATCAAAGCCCCCACTCCATGAGATCCGATCAAACCCCCCACATTCCGTGAATCGGCGGAATATCCAGCTGCGTGATACTCATCACCTGTTGTGACTAGGGTGGGGACTTCAACTGTAAATGTGTGTGGGAACGGGCCCAAAGGGGGATCTGAGGATGTCTTTCTGTACATCAAAGTATCGACGAGAATATGTTACATGCAATAAAAAGATAAACTTGTGTATAAGAGGCCAGGCCTCAGGGATGCAGTTAGAGCACCTCAGAACGATACCTTCTGTCCGTTTCGTTGTGTTCTCCTCCGGAGAGAATAAAAACCTTGTTTCCTGCTTTCCAGTCTCCAGCGCCTGCCTCTTCATTGATTAAATAACTAGAGGGTCACAGAGGCAATACCGCCGGGCAAATATCGATTGCCCCCGACCCGCCTCAGGTTTTTTTACAATTGGCGTCCCAAGCGTGGGGCCCATCAGCGACTCGTGGATCCAGTGGGAGAGGTCCCGACGACAGAGTGAACGACTGCAACGATCGGGAGAGCTCTTGCCCAATAGACCCTCGTCTGGCAGCCGATCATCCGAACTTCACTAGTTCCGAACAGACCTCTCTCGAGTGATCTACGGTCCTGACTGGGGACCATCAGGAGTGCCGTGAGAAATACGAGAAAAAGAGGACGATCGGGCGCTGGATTCGGAAGACAAGAAACTGTCCACATGGTCCGGGTAAGGTCGTGTAATCACGACAAGTTGCGAAATGATTGCTTGATTGCTTGATTGTTTAAAAATACTAGTATTGCTCTTTTTTATTTATTTGGAGATTCACTGTCTACAAACGGAGAAACAACGGGCTCTCCCTTTGCAAGCAGTGGAGGATAGGTAGGGCAGCAGCCGTGCTTATTTTTTCTCCCCCACTCAATAATTACTTGAAACTGAACTGTTGTTCGCAAAACTATTGTTTCCTGGAGATTCCCTGTCTGCAAACAGGGAAGAGACCACCCTTTTTGCAGATAGTGAAAAGGGTAGGTAACGCAGATCTTTGCGGACCTACTCATTCTCCCCATTGTTATTTATTGGTCTTTTTATTATTTTTGATCCATGAGGTATTCACTGCCTGCAAACAACGTTGAATAGAAATATTCTGTCCGGTCTTTGCACCTAGTGATAAGATAGGCAGTGCTGACTTTTTAGTCCCTCGTTACGAGCCGTCATGTCTGTCTTCTCCCCACTGATTAATAGCCTGTTTAGCCCGGACCGAGTATTAGAGGTGGACCATATAGCTCCACTAGAAGGCACCCCTAATAAGGACATGTTCATAAACTATGGATTAGTCACCATAGCCTATAATAAATTGTGGCACAGGTATACCGAAGATAGTCAAGACAAACAGTGGCCACTGGCAGGATCCTTTGACCTTGATAAAATAGAAACGTTAGAAATAGCCCTTCGAAATAATAAGACAACGCCAATTATGCTCGACAGTCTCGGTATGTGGCGCAGAGAGGCTATGCAACGACAGAGAAAAAACGAGGACAAACCAAATAGAGAAATATACCGACAGGACAACCCCAGGACATCGCTACCCACAACTTATCCCCCGACACTATGCAAAAGACGACCAGACTTAGGGCCAGCCCAATGCGCTTTTTGTAGGTATGTCGGACACTGGAAAGCCCAATGCCCGACTCTACTGAGCGTGAGTAAAGGCAAAGGGCCGACAGGAACGACAGACCGGCAGTACAAGAAGAAGCGCGAGACAAAGAAGAACCCGACTTACATAGACAGACCAGACAGAACCACCACGTTTGATTATGCCCGATGGCACAGATTTCGCCAGGACAATTTCAGCGGCATGCTCAAGTTCTCCTAGGTCGGGCAACGTCAAGACGGGAACCCAGCCTCGTTTCAAATTCACAGACGGAAAGAGATAATTATGACCAATAACTGTTTTATATTCGTCTTGGGTCTTTTGTATGTCGTACTTGTACTGTCCCCCCCCGTCTGAGTTTGTGTGTATGTAATGTACAAATCTGCGTCATCCCTCTACACGTGTTTCCGTGTTACTCAACCTCTGTTAGCAGAAACTTAGCATAAAAACAACCTGAAAAGAAAGAAATGGTAAAACAAAATCCGTAGACCAATAATGAACTTGAACTTTTAATTTAACACAACAAACAAGGAATAATAACGGTAAACTGTAGAAAATGAAAGTCAAACAGAACATTCGCCCCCCCCCCCTCATTCTGGAACCTTCCAAAGTAGGGCAGGGTTACGGCTACGCCCAACCAACGGCAACCCATATAAGGCGGGCCCGGCCGCCAACTCTTGGTCAGGAAATCTTAACGTATGGGGGAGCCGGAGGAGAGGCAGGAGCCAGCAGCCGGGGCAGTTGTAGGTAGTCCCGCCACATGTCTCCTCAGCCAGCCGCAACGGGCCTGGATAGACTTAAGTAGTCCCGCCACATGTCCAGAGGAGAACGAGGCACCTTTTTTCCTTTTCTCTTCCGTAACAGCCGCAGCAGCTCTGGACGGCGGGATGTCCTGCACGTACCTCCACAACAATTTGTCCAAGTTGGGCTGGGAGGGAGAGGCGACGCGGACGAGCCTCTCCCACCTCCACCGATAGGAGGTCTCCCAGCCCCCGGCCCGACGCCGAACACCCCCAGTCAGGCGATGGTGCCAATACTTCCACAGCACCGAACACACCATGGTGGCACCCCAGTACTTGCGCAGCACCGAACGTGCAATGGTGACCATATTTTCGGAACACCGAACCTGCAATGACTGCACTGATACTCGTGCCGCGCCGAAGGCGCGCCACAGGTGGCCATGCTCCCACAGCACTGAGCACAGGACTTGGGGAACGCCGGATGTGGAGAGACCTTCATGCGGGGCGATGAAAAGGAGCGGCATGGAGTGCACCGGGAGAAGGAGACGATGCGAACAAGTCTCCCTCGCCCCCCCCCCCAGGTGGGGGCATCACAGCTGCACCCCAGCTGAACGTCCCGCTTTCACACAACAGGGACCTCTTCCGTTCACTCCGAAGGATCTCTCCCACTCTTGCAAGCTCGACGAGAGTGGCCCCTGTAGGGCCTCAAAATGGCGTCTGGGTCCGCTGGAAGGCGGGCCCCGGCCACTAGAGTAACTTTGACCAGCAATATAACTCGAACATTTGCCCCTTGGAGCACGAGCCCCCATCTCCGACAGCATCTCCGCAGCCTTGAAGATCCTACAAAGGTCCCCGGCGGAACCTTCGGCCTTTGCAGGCTTCCGGTAAGGGACGGCTGCCTTGATCGCCAACGAAACAAACATGACATTGCCACTCCTTCTGTTAGCATGAATTCTAGAACTGCCGAAAAGGACTCTGGTCCAAACTGCCAGTAATGGGAAACATTTCCCCCTGATGCTGCTTCCGGACTGAGCCGGCCCCGCCCAAAATGGCGCTGGTATCAATCGGAACTTACGAACACCTCGTGGTGTTCCTTCGCACTAATATAAACTTGATGTTCTAAGATTTTATATGATCCTTTGTACACTTGGCTAGAAAAGACAAGGAGAACTCACTCGACGAACAGTACGAAAGGATCCCCGTTACAAATGTTGATTACAAATGTACAATGTATTATATTTTTATAACTGATGTAAACCTCATTTACGACGCTCACGTACGGTATGCATATAGGAAATCTGATTACCACTATTATGATTATGCTTCTAAATTATGAAAATAAATGCCCCCGAACCCCCAGCCAATTAATAGACGTTTTAGTCTCTTACAAATGAATGAGTAAAACTTTCCGATGTTTTTATTGCTGCAAACGACACCCCCCACTGTACGCACTTTAGCCATTGCCACGACCGGCCAAATACGACCGCGCCCTCATAATCCTCATGCTGAAATGATTTTGCAAAATAAAGTTTTTGAAACTATGGACGGGTATTGCATGCTTTATTTTAAAAATGTGGGGTCGGTGGGAAAGTTCTTTTCTGTGCACCCTACTCTGCTCTCTCTTTAAGGTTAAAAGAAGATGGTTGCCCAGCCCTGGAGGACGGATCGGATTGACAACACGACACTCCGCCTTCAAAGTACGCGACTGACTCATGAACTCTCGCGTAGAGGAAGACCTTGACTTCCAAGGATGGGTAAAACGAACGGTGTAAATGAGGGAATGTAAAAGGAGGGTGAAATGAAATAATGTAAATGTGATAAAGTACAACGTTCCAAAGTATCAGGGAACGGAGCTGACCCAAGAACCGAAGAACCTTAGAACGCCACAGCGTTGAACGAGGTTTTAAGGATCCCGATAGTGAGATACATCCTTTGACTAGATACCTCGCACTAAGCACCTCTGGTTTCCTTTTTACGTTTCCCCGCACACGACCTATATGGACACACTACCCCCCCCCTCGACTCCAGAAACCATATCCCCGGGGACCCTGCCCCGAGGAGGAAAGACGAGTAAGAGGTAAGTAAAGGACTTATGAATCCATGTATTTGAATATGCGCGAATGCTGTCTCCCCCACCCCCCCCTTTTTTTCCCTCTGCAGGTTACATCAGAGATTACAGCCGAGGTGTGGCGAAGATCTGAAGCCTTGCCATGTCTAATACACAAAGCGGACTAGCGCCGCAAGGTGGTGTCTAAGCACGCCTGCAAACTACTCACGTATCGAACAAACCCGGAAAATTAGCGCAACCTGATAAAAAGTGATCACCCTTAAACCAGACCGGACGAATGAACCCATGTCACGTATGATGCGAAACTGTGAGGGAATGTGTGTGTGTGACTGAGGCGTCGACCCAACTGGTCGAAGGACCGAGAATGCGAGAAGTGCGACAAAATGGTACCTCCTTTCTTCTTTCCTTTTTCTCAAGGCACGTCCCCTCTACCCTGTCTAATGCTCAAACTGCATGATTACAAGATTCTAACGCAGACCCGTGAATGCCCTTTACTGTGTAATGCACTAAATAGCCTTTCTTGAATACACCGCCACCCTCTCTGTTGCACGTGTACTATTTAGCCTGCCGTTGCACTCTCTCTCTCTCTCTCTCTCTCTCTCTCTCTCCCCCTCTCTCTCTCTCTCTCTCTCTCTCTCTCTCTCTCTCTCTCTCTCTCTCTCTCTCTCTCTCTCTCTCTCCCTCTATTTTTGCACTCCCACTCTTCCGAGTGATTAGCCCCGAAATTGGCAGACTGCCACCCCTAGCACACCACCTAATTGGCTTCAAATACCGTCAGTATTTGCACAAAAACTTGTCTTTAATACAATCACCCTGAAGCCGCGTCATTACCTCTCCTTTTCCGCTAGAAGTCAATGAACCGAGGTTGGGCCGTAAGGGAAAGGACAGGTAAGACGACAGAGGTTCCCTAATCTGGCCCGAAATAAGGGAACTACATGTCGACGGCTCCTATGGTATAAAACAAGGACCTCAGAATACGCGACCCTCCCCTCCCCGAATTGTCGCAATACCCAAACCAAAAAAAAAAAAAAAGATCACCCCTGTTACCCCCCTGTATCAGCCGCCCAAAAAACTGGAATTATGAAACTACCCCTCATTTCCGGTTGTGAGAGATGGGTCGATTTATGCCCTTACCACAAGTTTCCTATGTCCCTGGTTGTTCCCCATAAAACCCCTGTCCCTCCTAATTAAGTAATCGGGCTGTAAAAGGTTACGTAGGATCCAGAGTGATGTTTTACAAGGTTAACAGACTAGTCCAAGGTAAAGAAATCATCGAAATGAACCCCGTAGTGGTTGAAAGGCAGGATGCATCGATAGAAAGGAAATGTTTAGCCATGTTCGTCTCTCAGCAAAATACCTGTGTAGTACTATGTTGACGACTCACAGTACCCTTTGTAAATGTAAAACTCTAGAGAACGGCATATCTTTGCCAGGTTCGTCTCACGAAGGTGGGTCACTATCAGATGAACTGTCGTGACTGTAAGAAATAATTGTAAAGGAAAGTCATAGTAAATCCAACAGGCCCGTCACCGGTCATTCATATGCCAGTTGTGAACACTAATATAACGGGCATTTTTCATTCTTTGCCTGGAGCTGGGAGAGAAATAGACTTTTTGATTATCTTCATCTGCAAATTCTCTAAAGACTGTCTTTTCAAACTTGTTTAAGGGTACTGCTGTTGGAGGAGAGAAGGACCGGATGTGGGAGCACGAGGCCTGACTACAGACTAAGGAACACCTGCGACATTAGCCAAGGCGAGACCACGACAGAAAAGAGCTGCAGGACGAGGCACTGTTTTCGACAAACATGAGAAGAAAGGGTCGACCTGATGCCCCTGCTCGATGTCCAGTGTCTGTCGACAAGTCCCCGCTCTCTGAATTCGGTCACACGCCCGCCTATTTGAAGTCTCTCGTTCCCCTAGTTTGTTCCTAATTTGGCCTTGCTCCATCCCCCTTTTCCTCTGACCTACCCTATGGACTGTTTTGTACGCTCTTCTTCCATCTGAACTTTCTGACAAACACCTCAAAGGACACAGGGCGAAAAGGACCTTTTCGACCAGAAACGCGAGGAAAGGGTCGTGCCCTGCAACACAGAACTTAGAACAGAGCTGGACTTGTAGCTCCACCGCCGGTGCTCAACAGCGCCAACGAAAGGCAACAAAGAATGATGAGAACTCGTTAAACTTCGAACATTTGACGTCCCCAATCGCCGTTTCTGCTAGACCTCATTTCTCTCCCAGCCGCCATCGTATTGATCATGCTCCAATCCGAACCTGATATATATGTAATAACCTGCCAGTATGAAATACGCTTGCTGCTCTCGCTACAGAATCGTTTTTGTATTGCATTCCTATGACTTTCCTGCTAAACAAATTGATCAAAGTTTATCAAATAGGCCCACCTCCTAAAAACTAGAAATGTTAAAATGTATTGTTTACAACTCTTTTCCTCTAGGGTTCCTACCGTTTTCTTTCTCATGCCCACCACAATAGAACCGAGTAGAAAATGAACCAGCAAGATGTCTTGAATATGTTAAAGGGAGGACTGTTGAAAATTAGTACGTTTTGGTGAACATTATCTGCGCCATCTTGCCTCTTCCCCTGATGCCACACTTTTGTCGTGCGCGCCCGCCATTTTTTTAAGATGCCCCGATCAGAGCGAACCCTTTTGCATGCTGCTGGCCCCTGACATAGCCCTTCGCCTTCACTAAGCCTGCACGCTGACCACCCCCTGCTTGCACCTGCCTTGAGTCATAAACCCCTCTTCGGCGCTGCTCTGCCCCAGGCCCTCATCCTGTTCCCAGCGCGACACCTCCCTGCTTCCCTTTCATGATCTCCGGCCCTTAGATGCAAACCCCTTTTTCCCTGTGTGCCCGTTTTGTCTTCCCCGTTCCCAGGCCGACACCCAGCTCTGCCGATACCATTCCTTGCCCCTCCCCGTACAATAGAAAGCTTCCCCCATCAAAGGATCCCCGGGTTGATCAAAGCCCCCACTCCATGAGATCCGATCAAACCCCCCACATTCCGTGAATCGGCGGAATATCCAGCTGCGTGATACTCATCACCTGTTGTGACTAGGGTGGGGACTTCAACTGTAAATGTGTGTGGGAACGGGCCCAAAGGGGGATCTGAGGATGTCTTTCTGTACATCAAAGTATCGACGAGAATATGTTACATGCAATAAAAAGATAAACTTGTGTATAAGAGGCCAGGCCTCAGGGATGCAGTTAGAGCACCTCAGAACGATACCTTCTGTCCGTTTCGTTGTGTTCTCCTCCGGAGAGAATAAAAACCTTGTTTCCTGCTTTCCAGTCTCCAGCGCCTGCCTCTTCATTGATTAAATAACTAGAGGGTCACAGAGGCAATACCGCCGGGCAAATATCGATTGCCCCCGACCCGCCTCAGGTTTTTTTACAGCCCTGTTTCCTGTTCCTACCATTACTCGCTGCAGTGCAGCAGTACTGCCTGTACCTGAAGCACAGGCGTGAGGTTCTGTGGCCCAGAGCCCGCGCGCGCCAACTTCTGCCGGTGGTACAGTAAGGCTGTTAGTGCACGCCCACATTAGAAGCAGACATTCGGTGCTGACGTCATCAGCTTGCTGACACACAGTGCCGGAGTCCCATGCTAACAATGTAAATGGCGCCAAGGGAGCGGCTGTCAATAGTGCAGCAAGTGCAATGGCCTTAAAGGGCCACAGAACCCAAAAATGGCTGTACTTAACTACCTATCCGGTAGGTGGCGCTGGGGTTGGTTTGGGGCCATGTCCTCACCCAGACAATCCAGTTATTGGCAGAACAATCAACTGTAAAAACAGTCATGTCCCAAGATCAGTGCTTGAAATGGAGAAATAAAAGTGCAGGTACTCTGTACCAGAGTACCTGCTTGTTTCTGAGAAGTGCTGGTACTCTCCCATTAAATGTATTACGTCACTCTTGAGAAGTGCCGCTACTCTTTCCAGGGCCGGACTTGGAACCAAAACTGTCCCTGGCAAAGAGCTTGGCCGGCCCCCGATTTCAGCCGATTTTGTTACAGGCGCCAATTTGGAGCTATACTGCAAAAACGGCCCTGTAACAAAAATGGCCCCCAGGGCCCCAAAATCGGCCCCCACCCTAGTGGCCCACCAGGAAAAGCCCGGTGCCCGCTACGGCCAGTCCGGCATTGACTCTTCCTCTCAAAATAAAAAAGTGCTGGTACTCCGTAAAGGACAGTACCGGCCGATTTTAAAGCACTGCCCGAGATGTATGCAACAAGTAGCTACATTTTTTAAATATGTCTTTAGGCTGGCGGAGGCCTGGATTCAAAGGGCATTCATGCAAAAATGTGGCAACACTGAGCCCTCTTCCATCTCCCTTCAAGGGACGCTTAAGTTGTGCCATACAGTATGGGTTCTTCTTTTTCGCTAGTTCAGAAAGATCTAAAAACCTGAACTGCAGCATGATGCGTTTATTTTCTTTACTTAAAGGTGTGGGTAATTTACACATTTTTTGGGGTTAAGGAACTGGTGGTGTGCTCACCCTCTGTCTCACTACCGGCCATAAACTATTGCAATAACCATTTTTCCTAAACCTTGTAGCTGCACCCCCATCCATCACTTTACAGCAAGTCTGATTTATGTCTAAGAGCCTGATTTAGATCTTGGCGGATGGGTTACTGCGTCACCACGGTGACTGATATTCCGTCCGCCGAAATATAAATCCCATAGGATATAATGAGATTTATATTTTGGCAGACAGGATATCTGTTAATGTTGTGACGGAGTAACACGTTCGGCAAGATCTAAATCAGTTACTCACTGCGGAGGTCCTGCCATAAGTGCAGCCCCCTACCATGACTGCGAGGCCTTGGACACCACCACATCACTTGGGGACACCACCACATCACTTGGGGACACCACCACATCACTTGGGGACACCACCACATCACTCGGGGACACCACCACATCACTCGGGGACACCACCACATCACTCAGGGACACCACCACATCACTCGGTGACGCCACCACATCACTCAAAGACACCACCACATCACTCAGCGACACTACCACATCACTCAGGGACACCACCAAATCATTTGGGGACACCACCACATGACTCGGGGACACCACCACATCACTCAGGGGCACCACTCAGGGGCACCACCACATCAATCATGGACACCACCACATCACTCAGGGACACCGCCACATCACTCAGGGACACCGCCACATCACTCCGCCACATCACTCGGGAACACCGCCACATCACTCGGGAACACCGCCACATCACTCGGGAACACCACCACATCACTCGGGAACACCGCCACATCACTCGGGAACACCGCCATATCACTCGGGGACACCACCACATCACTCTGGGACACCACCACATCACTCTGGGACACCACCACATCACTCGGGGATACCACCACATCACTCGGGGATACCACCACATCACTCGGGGATACCACCACATCACTCGGGGATACCACCACATCACTCGGGACACCACCACATCACTCTGGGACACCACCACATCACTCTGGCACATCACTCGGTGACACCACCACATCACTCTGGGACATCACCACATCACTCTGAGACACCACCACATCAATCTAATACACCACCACATCACTCTAATCCAACACCACATCACTCAGCCCAACCACATCATCACTCAGCACCACAACAGCACTGTCCTTGCTTGCTACCAACAAGCATTGCCATAGCCAATAGGACTCGCATTAGGAAAGTGTAAGCTATTGGCTTTGTGAATAACAATGCTATTAATTGATACATTTTCAAAGCCAACACATATTTTAAAAAATTGTAATTTATAATACCAATAGCTCACACTCTCCTAATGCGAGACCTATTGCATTGCAAATGCTTGTTCATTGTGAAACTGTGGTGTATCCACGTTGCATTTTGCGTCATTTCTTGTTGCGGGCACTAGGCCTACCCATACCAGTGAGGTACCTTTTTTCTCAGAAGACTTTGGGGAACGGGGTGGGTGGAATTTTGTGGATCCACGCAGATTCCAGAACTTTTCACCACAGAAATGTGAGGAAAATGTGTTTTTTGGACACTTTTTTAGGTTTGCAAGGGATTCTGGGTAACAGAACCTGGTGAGAGCCAGTCAAGTCACTCCATCCTGGATTCCCAGGTGTCTAGTTTTAAAAAAATATATAGGTTTGCTAGGTTTCCCTAGGTGCTGGCAGAGCTAGGGTTAAAAATAACTACAGCTAGGTACTTTGCAAAATAAGGGTAATTTTTCATTGTGAAAACGTGGTGTGTCCACGTTGCGTTTTGAGCTGTTTCCTGTCGTAGGCACTAGGCCTACCCACACAAGTGAGGTACCATTTTTATCGGGAGACTTAGGGTAACACAGAATTGTAGAGCAACTGTTATTACCTATTGACTTTCGATGCATTTCTGCCTTCCAAATGAAAGACAATGTGTAAAAAGTAAGGCATTTTGAAAAATGACCTATCATTCTCATGCTAGTATGGGTATTCCCAATTTCGGAAATGTGCAAATATCTACTGTTTCAAAACTCTATATTTTGTTTCCATTTCAGAAATACATTGGTGTCTTTCATACCGATTTTTCCATGTATACATTTTCCAAGAATAATTGCTATATACCCGGTACATAATAAAAAAAACAATGCTAGTCGCTGCTCAGTTATCGGCTCTGGGTTCGTCGGATTCTTGGTGAACTTACAAGTCCTATATATCCCCACAACCAGAAAGGTCCAGCAGGTGTAATGGTATATTTCTTTCAAACAGCTTTCATAATTAGTAGAAGGTACAGGTGAAAATGGTGACACTAATGGCTGTTTTTTGCAACTAATTTTCAATTTTTCCTATATTCAATGGTTAGTTGTTATAAAAAAACCTTGAAGGATCTACACAAATGACCCCTTGCTGAATGTATAATTCTGTCTACTTTCATAAAATGTATAGCTTTCCACGATCCATTATTGCTTTCATATCAATTTTTACCATTAACTGGAAAGAGTTTGAAAGCACAAAAAGTAGCAAAAATAGGCTATGTCCCAGAAAACTGACAAAACTGTGTAAAATATTTAGGTTTTCTGACAAAAATCTGCTTGTCCCTGAAAGCTGGGAAGATGGATGGTGATTTCTGCACCACAACCCCTTTATTGATACCATTTGCAGGGAAAAAAACCTGACGCTTAAATATGTAGCCCAAACTAAATTTAGCTGTATTTTGGCTAATTTCTGGGTCCCCTCCCGGGGAATCTACAAACCCTGGGTCCCTTACAATCCCCATGAAGAATGAAAAAAAGGTCGCAAATTTGGCGTGGATACCTTATGTGGTCAAAAAGTTACAGGGGCCTAAGCGCGAACTACCCCAAGTAGCCAAAAAAGGCTTAGCACGGGGGGGGGGAAAGGCCTAGCAGTGAAGGGGTTAATGGAACCTAATTGCTCTTTCCCAATAAGAACCTGGAGGAAGGAGGGAGGAGCTACGCTCGTAACCAAGATGGCCGCATAAGCTCCCGGCTCCGCCGACCTCCGCCAGAGGTTCATGAATCCTGACTCCCATCCTGATTTCCCGCCGGACTCCCGTGCAGGTGAACTGCGCCTGACTCGAAAGGTGCAATCCCGGAATTTCTAGCTGCTCGGACGACAAAGATAGGTTGTGTGCCATTCTTGGCCTACCCCAGATTTGAAGCCGGGGCCTCGAGTTTTAACCCGGCCGGGTTGGAGTTGAACAACATCGGCCGCGGACTGTGGGCGGTTCCGGTCTCCCGAAGTGGCGTTTTCCGTCTCCCGTTATGGATGGTGATTTGGTGACAGCTCTACCCAGCAACTACGGTGGCCTATTGTACCGACTATTTGTTCGGAGTTCCGCTGCCCGGAGGCCCCGTTGAGCTCCCGGGGTTTTCTGGGCTCGGTTTCTCGTGGGCGGCGATGGTACTGCTATCGTGGTTTCTACATTGCTTCTGCCTTGTGCCCTGGAGAAGTTGACCTCCGAGGTTCGGACACCCGCCCGGTCGCTCATTGAGGGGCGATGGAGCGGGCTGAAACTACACCGTCGCTATGCACTGTAATGGCTGCCATTTTGGAGCTCCACACACGATTCACCGCCACCTTCCAGGAGATGATCATAACTGTTGATCATATAGGCTTGGGACCGGATTTACAATCATGGGGATCTATACCTTCTTTATGAATTAGACATACAGTAGCTTCCTGAAAAATACCAGACGTAGAAAAGGAATAAAAAAGTAGGAAAATAAACAATATAAATATGGGAGGAGAATATTTGAGAAGTGGAGATAAAATTCCTCTGTAAAGCCATCAGGTCCTGACGTTTCCCCCGTTTTACCGATTGTAACGCACAAGAGACTTCTTTCAGAGGTGAGATCCTTTCCTAAGGATTGAAAGTCCAAATCAGGGGAGGTGGTATGAGAAACTTGACTTAAATAATCTACAGTATAGGAGGGCTGAGTCTGTGACTCCGGAAAATAGAGATTTATAGAATTTAACAAATTCTTCTAAAATATCATTGTGATTCGTAATAGAGCCACCATCCAAGTTTGTCACAGAATCAATAACTCACCACTCTTTTCTAACCTTGAAATAGTTTGCTAACAGTCTACCTACTTTGTTTTTCCCACCATAATAGCGCGCACTCTGCCGCAGGAGAATGCAATTTGCCTCATTAGTAGAAATGAAGTTAAACTTTAGTTTTGCCTGAATTAAGTTCTGAAGATCTACGGGCAACTTAGAGAAGAGAAGTGCTTTTGTTCTATAGATTTAATTGAGAGTAGGGCTGAATGCTCCTTAGCACAGTGCCTTTTAGTCCTAGAAACATAACTTGAAATCACCGGCAGATGCTTTAAGCGTATCCCATAACAAAGAAGGATAGACAGAAGCATTATCATTTAGTAAAATGAATTAAGAACTAACCGAAATAAATGAACTGGAAAACTGAACATCTTGCAAGAGAGAATTATTAAACCATCATCTATGCGAGGGGGGAGAAGGAGGAACCAAATCATGTCAGTAATAACCAGAGCATGGTCAGAAATTATAATTGAGAAATATATGATTGTGTGATATGTTGCAAAAGAGACTTGGAGAGAAAAATGTTATCTAAACGTGTAAGTGTACCATGAGAGGGTGAGTAATAAGTGTAATCCCGCACAGTTGGGTTAAAGAGCCTACAGGAGTCTACCAAGGCACCATTAACAATGGCCATGCGAAAATGTTTATGCATTCTTTGAGATCAAAATTGATTCGAAGAACATCTACCCAAAAAGGTGTCCATATTGGGTTGCAATCACTCCCAAAATAAAATGAGTCCTGATATTGTGTTCATGTCTTAGCAGTAGAAGGTCAAAAAGTCAGATCGGGTACCGTAGGGGCCTATACATTTAACATCGTAAGGGGAAAATTATTAATAAGACCGGTAACAATAATCCATATACTTGTATCATCCATTTCTTTTGAAATAAGTGTAACATTGAGTGATTTTCTGCACAATATAACACCGCCATTCTTTTTATTCAGTAAAGGTGAAACAAATACATTCCCCATCCAGCTTCTCTTGAATTTTAAAGCTTCCAACTCAGTAAGGTGGGTCTCTTGCAGAAGCACTAGGTCAGGACTAGATTTACCCAAATGGGACAATATCCTTTGTCTTTTAACAAGATTAATAGATCCTTTAATATTCCATGAGTTATACAAAATTATAAGCAGTAGGAAATAGTTAACTTGCTTGAAGTCATTGACATGAAGAAGAAACGACAGGGGAAAAAACAACAGAAATGAACAAAGAAGTAAAGAAATAGGAAAAGAGCAGTATAGCAATTAGAGAATAAGGAAAACTAGGGAAGGCACGAAAGGAAGGTAAGGAAGAGAAAAGGAAAACTAAAAGAAGAGACAGTACATAACCAAAAAGGTCGACTGAAGAAACGTACCTGAGGAAGTAGGTAAGGGAAAGGAATTGGGGTGGTGACGACACATGAAACGATGACACGTCCAAAAGGGAAGGAATCCAAGCCACGTATGGACTATAAACACTCAAGAAGACGTACCACACAAATGCAATTACATAGGATTAATCTGCAAGGAGATAAAAAGAACATTATAAAACACAGCGTATAACATATGTCCAAAATTACATTTTAGAAACATACTAAAGAATTCATAAAACAAGACATCAATTCGAACCATCTGAAAAGTCTAATTATTAGAAGAGAAAATAAGAAAAAAACAAGAAGATAAACCATTAGAAGGTCCAGCAGTATCCATAGTAACCAAAGTATGCATTTGTATAAACTTCTTAAGTTCTGCTGTATCTTCAAATGCATTAGTATTATTCTGGAAGTCACTTTGAAAATGCAGGCATGAAAAAGACTATATCTGGCACCAAGAGAGCTTAGGGGAACTGTAAGAATGAGAAATTATTTTCAGCTGACTGCTGTGGCATTGGAAACATCTTGAAATAGGAACACTCTTTGACCAAGTCAAATAACCTGGCCCTTGGCTTTTGCCAAAGAAAGACCTGCCAGGAAGTCAGTAAATTAAAAACAGGTATGATGAGACCTCTGGGTTTAGCAGGAGATTCTGATAAGGGAGGACGGGGTCCAAGCCTATGAGCTCTCTGAATGTTAAGCAAGATTGAAGAAGGCATTTCTAACAATTTTGGCAGGAAAGAGGTAAAAAAGGAGACTGGATGGGGGGCCTGGCTTGGCTGCCGAGGAAAATGGACGGGTGAGCGCTGAGCTCCGAGGCGACCTCCCCTAATAATCCTGTTGGAGCGTATCCTGACGGCCCTGGGATTGCCCGCATCTCCTCCCGCAGACAGTGTGGCCTGATCGGTGGTGGAGGGGTCGACCCTGCAGCCGTGTGGAGCCGCGCCGCGCCCGGGATCTCGTGGGCGGCGCCGGCCATTTTAAGCGGCCTGAGCGATAGGCCGCATCCTCGGCCTCGATTACACAGGAGGCCGGCCCGCGGTGGGGGCCAGCCGGCCGCCGACCAACAGGGAGGTCGGAGCCTCGGATTTGTGGGCTTCCAGCGGCGGCGGCACCTGGGCTGCCTTGCCGGACCGGTGAAGCCCGAAGGTGAGGAGGCTGGACACATCCTACGGCCCCGAGGGCCTGCCGAGCACCAGACGCGGGACGCGGGATCGGGGAGGGCCCGATCCTGCACTGCCTTCTCTAGAGTGCTCGATCGGCACTGAACACTTGCCGCTTACCGCCGGAGTGCCCTGCTGACGCCGGGAGGCTTGGCGGGCCGGCACTGCGGACCCCCGAGGTGGCCCGAACTTTTGGGGCCCTGCTGACTGCTGCTGACATGGGGAGCTGGGGCCTGATCTGGGAGCCTACAGACGTAGCGGGCCCGCGTCCCAGGGACAGCTCTCGCCTGGTATGCTTCTCGTGGCTGGGACCTTGGCTACCCGCCACTGACGCCGTTGTACTGTAGTGGCCGCATTGCCTGCCGCCTGCCGGGCGCATCGCTCCTGGACTCGGAGGGGCGGCTCGCCCGAGGGGGCCCCTCGCGGCTGTTATCCTGGGCTGAGGAGCGCGTTGGCCCGCGCTGGTGGGGAGCTGCTGGTCTTGGAGGCCCACGGCACCAGCACGTGTGTGGCACAAGGAGTGTCCCTTGGACTTGCGGCCTTGTGTGCTGGACAACCGGCGCGGCGTGCACCCTCGACAGATCTACCCTACACTACTCCTGATATCGGGGAGAAGCGAGGCCGGTTGCCTTCATGGGGAAGCGCCCAAAACTTCCCCCGGACGCTGTAGGGGGAGCGGCGGACAGCCAGGACTCCACTCCGGACACTGGATCGGCGACGGGCCTACCGCAGGGCCAACTGGAGCAGATCTTGAAGGCCATCGCCGACACCAGGAAGGCCTTGCACCATGACATCGGACAGGTATCCGCGAATCTGGGCCTTCTACGTGCGGACCACGGCAAACTGGCAGACCGGGTCAAGCAGACCGAGATCCGGATGGACGCCCTGGAACCCGCGGCTAAGGCGACGGAGGCCTTGATGGGGGAGCTGCAGCAAAGGGTGCATCTGCTGGAACAGAGGGCGGAGGATGCCGAAGGATGCAACCGCCGCAATAATATACGCGTGGTGGGCCTGCCTGAAAAGATTGAAGGGACAGACATGCTGGGCTATCTGGAGTCCTGGCTGCGTGACGTGGTGGTCCCGGAGGGTTTGACGCCGTTCTACACTCTGGAACGTGCTCACCGAGTGCCGGCTCGGCCCCCGGCCGAGGGTCGGCCCCCTCGGCCGGTGGTGGCACGCTTGCTGCACTACAGGGATCGTGATCTCATCCTGCAAAAGGCGCGAGCACTGGGGCCCTATAAGGTGGACAACGCCCAGGTTTCCATTTATCCGGACTATTCCTTGGAGGTTCAGAGGCAGCGGTCAACCTTTCTGGCGGTCAAGAAGGCTCTTCGGGAGGAGGGTATCCGCTACTCTCTCCTGTTCCCAGCTCGCATGCGGGTCATGATGGATGGTCAATCTTCCTTCTACGATTCTCCCGACGAAGTATGGGACTGGCTGGAATTGTACCGGACCGGCGCGGATGCGCATCGGATATCTGGAGAACGGTGGAGGGCGACACCGAGACCTAGGCGGAACAGGAGACCCAAGAGACGACCGCCGAACGCTCGGACACCTTCTGTCTCACAGACTGAGCTGGAACGCAGGGATGCCCTCCGGGCGGTCTCCACCATTTCCAAGACAGTAGGATCGACGTCTGCAGTGGAGTCGGGCTCCCGAGGGGGCACCGACGAGGCGGCATCGGAGGAGTCGGGGACTGGAGGCCCGAGCCGCCCCATGTCACTCCTGGGACTGCTGATGATTTGCTGGACGAATGATCCTAATGCCCCCCCGAAGTGGTATTGTATAGGCTGCTGTGTTCCTGATTTGTGTTTGGGGTGGAGACATGTCACCCGGGCGGGCGAGGAACTGTTGTTGGGCGGCTACCTTATGCAGTGGCTCCTGCCATAGATAGGGTGGGGATGCGGGGCGCCTAGGGCGCGATGGGAGGGCTGATCGGGAGGTATGAGTCATTTGGATGGGTTTCTACTGTTTGGGACCTATTCTGGGGATGGGTGGGATGCGGGACTGTTGGGTGGTATCAGGGTTCTGTTTTGGGGTGTTGTCAGTGTGCATAAGATTTTTTCTTTATTCGGAACTGTACTTGTTATTGTGAATGGGGACCTTACCTGAGCTGAAGTGCGTGACCTGGAATGTGAGGGGACTGAATTCCATGCTGAAACGTCATAAAGTACACGCCTATCTTGTTCGCAGGGGGATTCAGGTTGCCTTCTTGCAGGAAACCCACGTTGACCAAACTGAGGGGCGGGCTCTGCAGCGCAGATGGCGGGGACAACTGTTTTATACGATATACTCGGCCTTTGCAAGGGGGTTTTGATTTGGGTACGGGCAGGGGTTCCCTTCCAACCTTTGGTAACAGTGGTCGACCCTGAGGGGAGGTTTGTGGCTGTACACGGCCGCCTAGATGGGAGGGACGTGATGCTTTGCAGCGTCTACGCCCCGAATGTGGAACAACCTGCCTTCTTTGCGCGATTGTCTGGGAAACTGGCGACAGTCCTGGCCAGCACGGTCCTGCTAGGGGGGGATTTTAACTCTGTACTGGACGTGGAATTAGATAGATCTCACCACCACTGGCGCAGGCGGCAGCTCACAGACTAGCGAAGAGTAGGAGAGAGTGGCAAAGTAGCTGGGGCCTGGTCGATGCATGGCGGACCCAACACCCTACAGAGAGGGATTTCACCTTTTATTCCCCCCCACACGATCTGCATGTTCGCCTTGACAGCATTCTCTGCTCACCGGACGCTCAATGCTTGGTCCGCCACAGCGAATACTTAGCTAGGACGATATCCGACCATAACCCTTGCTTAGTAGTGGTCCAATGGATGAGGCGACGTCAAGCTATCCCGACGTGGCGGTTAAACCCATTGGCGTTGGAGGACCCGGCATAAGGCCGATGTACGCATTGGGGTGGAAGGCTATTTCGATGCTAATGTGGGCACGGCTTCCAATAGGGCGCTGGAGTGGGACGCCTTTAAGGCGGTAATTCGGGGCGTCTGTATTTCGGCTACCGCGGGAGTCCATAAGACCCTCCTGCAGGATGTTGCGCGAAGCGAGGGCCGCTTGCGCGAGGAGGAACGGCGCAACCGCGTGACTCCAGAGGCTCGCGGGGCGGTCTCGGCCGCACGGGAGGAAGTAGCGTCAGCAATGGAAAAGCTGCGCTGCTTTGACTATAAGGAGTTTCTTGTTCGGGCTCATGCTGAGCGTGACAAGGTGGGCTCACTGCTGGCGTGGTTGGCCAGTCCTGGGACCCGTGGCACTCCGATTGTGGCGCTGGCCGCCCCGGAGGGACACATGGTTTATACACAGTCGGAGATCAACGATCAATTCCTCACGTATTATGCACACCTTTATAGGAGCAGGATGCTGGGTGCCCCGGTGGAGTTGGACGAGTTCCTGTTAGCAGCGCAGCTGCCCCGGCTCGACCCGGAACACGCGAACTGCCTGGGCGGGGATATCTCTGAGGCAGAGATCAGAATGGCCATCAGACACATGGCCCGCCGCAAGACCCCTGGCACAGATGGGCTGCCGATTGAATTTTATGCAGCCTACGCGGATGTACTGATTCCGCGATTGCAGGCGGTTTATCGGGAGGCCTGGGACACCGGGGTCTTACCGGTGTCTACTCGCGAGGCTTTGGTGATACCCTTACTGAAGCGTGACGGCGATGCGAGCTGCCGTTCGGCCTACCGCCCACTCTCCATGCTCACAACGGACTATAAGATCCTGAGCAAGATCCCCGCGACGCGGCTTCTGGCCCACATGCGCACCTTGGTACACTGCGACCAGGCAGACTTTATTCCCCAGCACACCACCGCCACCTGTGTGCGCCGGCTGCTTCGGATCATGGGGGGCGAGGCCGCTGCCCGCCCGGGTGCCGCTGTCCTTTCGTTTGACATCGAGAAAGCCTTTGACAGTGTTGAGTGGCCATACCTGCTCCGGGTACTGGAGGCCTTTGGACTGGGCGAGCGTTTTGTAAAGTGGACCGCCTTGCTTTATGCCGCAGCCACTGCCCGAGTCAAGACGGGGGCCACCATCTCTGCCCCTTACGCGGTGGGTCGGGGGACCCGACAGGGATGCTCCCTGTCCCCCCTGTTATTTGCGCTCGCTATTGAACCACTTGCAGCTCACGCCCGTCTGGGTCGAGCGTATGCAGGCCTTCCTCTAAGAGCCGACACCCACTACATCTCTCTTTATGCGGACGACTGTTTGCTGTTTTTGGCGGACACAGGCGGTTCCCTGCGTGGGGCCGAGCGCTTGCTGTCGGATTTTGGCCGCCTTTCAGGACTGAGAGTCAACTGGGGGAAATCTTGCCTCTTCCCGCTGGCGCCGGGGACGGATGACTCCCAACCGGAGGGCGAACTACGATGGGAATACCATTGCCTCCCTTATCTAGGTACGCACATCTACCATTCGCCGTTGGCCCTCTTGGAGGGTAACGTCAACAGAGCAATTCGGAGCTTGCAGGGCTGCATGGGATTCTAGCGGACGCTGCCGCTTTCGGTTGCGGGGCGAGTGGCGTTACTGAAGATGGTAGCACTTCCCCGATTGCTATATCTGTTTCGCACTCTGCCGATCTGGATCCCTGCGTCGGTCTTTAACAGACTCCGCTCCCTAACCTCTGGGTTCATCTGGGGGACGGGCAGACGGCGAGTTGCACTGGCCACGTTGATGCGCCCTAGGGCAGACGGGGGACTTGCGGCCCCGGACTTCGAATGGTACTACTTGGCGGCGCAACTGCAGTGGCTCACCCAGGCAGTGGCTTTGGAATTCCGAGGTCCAGAGGGAGTAGCGGGCAGACTATTCCCGAGACACGTAATCTCCTTTATAATCCTGGGCCAGAAATCGGACCTCGCTCAGCTCACAATGGAGGAATGTACGATTCGTAGCTGCTGGCTTCGTTGCCACAGGCGCTCCGGTGCCACTCGCCCTTATGCCCCTGAGATCCCGCTAGGGATGAGCACGGCCTTTCCACACGGCGGCGACTGGTCCGCACTGGCGACATGGGAGGAGCTTGGCTTGCTGATGATCGGCGATCTTTACAAAGATGGGTCACTGCTCACATTTCAAGAGTTGCGGGACGCTTACGATCTCCCGAGAGGTGACTATCTGCTACACGCCTCGTTAGTGGCCGGTATTCGCCGACACTGGAAGAGTGGGCTCACCGAGCCGCCGACCTCGGAATGCTGTCAATATGTGGTCATGGCTGCTGGCACTTACAAGGCCGTCACCTGCCTTTACCGGAGGTTGTCGACTGTAACCCTACGGCCCCTGGATGGACTGAGACCCAAGTGGGAAGGAGATATCGGGCGACCGATCCCTGAGTCGACATGGCCGCAGCTATTGCGGCGGGCATGGAAGGGCACTAGGAACGCCAGGTTCCAGTTGATCCAGTTTTTCACCCTACACCGAGCGTACCTAACGCCAGTTAAGATTTTGCAATATTTCGAAGGTGCATCTTCGCTCTGTCCTAGATGTAGGACAGCGGAAGCGGACTTCGCGCACATGTTTTGGACCTGCGGTAAGTTGGCTGGTTACTGGGAGGCGGTGATGACCTGCCTGAATGCTGTCACGGACCGGCAGATCGATGCCGAAATGGGCGCCTGCCTATTGTTATGGTTCCCTCACACCCCCCCGTACTCGCGTTACCAGTAAATTTTACGATTTGGGCTTGATACTAGCCAAACGAGAGATCACCATGCACTGGAAATCTAGCCAGGGACCCAGCTACTTGCGTTGGAGGACCATTTTGGAGCGGTGGGCGAAAGCGGAGAGCGCTTTGCGGCTGCGACAGGCCAGGCGCCTAGATAATGACAAGGCATTGGAGGTGGCTAGAGCGTGGGAGGCCCTGGTGGTTGCGCTCCAGCAGCCTGAGAGCGAACTGAGCGAGGATGAGGGAGGGGCGACACGGTAGGGGCACTGTTTTAAGGAGCACCCCACTTCCAGCGAGGCACACACTACTTACAAGTAACGATAGAGGTTCTGGGAGATCGGATTCCCCATTGATATGCGCTACTTACCTTTTACTACGGTTCCTACCAAGGAAGTGACTATGTTAGCACTTGGATGATTGAGAGAGAAGACTACGGCACACTGACTAGGGGGGTGGGTTACGGGAAGGGACCGGTTTGGGGGAATGTTCTATATAAAAGGTGTCTTGTCGGAACTGTAGTGTTATCCTGACTTATCGGCTAATACCATATTGTTTTCTCCTTTGTACTGTACTAATTTCGCACTTGACTGCCAATAAAAATTGTTTTTACAAAAAAAAAAAAAGGAGACCGGATCAACCCCTTCCAAAGCCTCAGGCAGGCCATAAATGCATAAATTATTTCACCTATTTCTGTTTTTCAAATCCTCAGTGTGTTGTTGAAGGCGGTGCACCTCCTTTAACAAGGAATTATTGGCTTGAAAACACGACCAGATGTTGTATCCTGTTATTAGTCTCTTCTACAAAAAGACGCAGTGCACGGATTTCCTCCAACAGTAACTCCATGGAAATAGGGGACATTGACTTGTCAGGTGAAGGAGGATCCTGCTTCAACCTTTTAGATGCAGAAGAGGGGGACAAAGTCTTACTTGCAACAGATTGTGAAGATGCATTGCGAGGAGTGACGGAGTTCGCCATTACGCCAGGAGAGTTTGATTGGGCTCCAGTTAATAACTGTGCAACAGAACCAGCACACAAACCAGCTGAAGATTGTTATTTAGGGGTATAAACAAACTGTGGTTTCCTTAGTTTTCCAATAAAAAGTAACAGTACACTGTGTCATAAACAGCAAATTGAAGTAAGAGAAGGACTTATTATGCCACAAGTGTTCCTCTACCAGACCAGGAAAAAAAATGGAGAGCTACGCCAGATAGCACAGAGCTTCAAATCATCATAGGCGCCAGAAAAAATAGATTAAGAACAGCATAAAAACTGTAACAAACGCAGGCAGCACCACATATCAGGAAATACCTCCAACCTGCCAAAATGCTGAACTCATCACCATTCTCCCCGCTTCGGTGAAATATAGCGAGTAAAATGGCAGCCACTTTTGTTGGAGCAGCATCGGTATCCCTCCCCCACCTACCCCCCCCCCCAAAAATAGGCGACGCCTTTAAATGAAAACTGCTCCGCAGCATGCTATTACTTTCCTCTTCTAAATTCCTTTAAACAATGTCCGTCAAAGTGGCATCTAAACACGCCGAAAAGCTACGACCAGCCCGTAGCGCAGCGTATCCTCCTCGCTAGGCGGCTATCTAAGGGAGCGCCTAAGCCACGCCCTTGCTGTGCTAAGCTTTAAATTGGACTTTCTACAGCACCATGTGGCAGACTTTGGTAAGTGCAGGAGTTGGTAATTACCTGCTGGCGCCAGCACTGGCTCAAAATAGGCACTGGGCAGAAGTCAGTACACTTCACAATAAATAAATATCTATCTCCCCGAAGAGATACATGTATTTATTTGTGTGGGCACTTGCCCTGTATGTATAGATACTTTGTTCATGACATTTTCCGAACTCAGCTGCCTGGCTTTGCGCCATGTTTCAGGTAAATCAATGTCTACTGAGGTTAGCATGATTTCATGTCTAACCAGTACTTTCTTGAGTCCAATCTCTCTCGGTTGGACACAGGCTTGCCTCGCCACCATTTGGATTAACTCCAGGCCAGACATGTATCCATTAACACGCTATTGCCATTTTTGTACTTGTATTTTTATTTAAATCATTATTCAATTTAGTACATGCATTGACACGCTATTGCCATCTTTATAACAGTAGTCAATTCATTACATGCTTTGAGTGTGCATTTGTGCGATCACATGTTGTTAATAGCAGTCTGACGTTTTGAGAGCATTTATCTCTTTATTTACTTTTGAAGTTGCACAATAGCAACAGCGGGTGTATCATGAATCATGTTCATTAATTATGCATTTTGCGTTATTTTCTGTACCGCACGTTTTTTGCCTGATTATGCCTGACCTTCCAGTAATGTCTGCCCTCTTACCGCAGTCCTATGTTTATGTTTAACACTGTGTTGAGGTTATTTAACCTTTGTACAAACAAGCACTCAATCACGTGATCAAGCCATTTGTTTGGCGAAACGCGTTGTGATTAAACCGCACTTTACCCGCATTTGGTACTCTCCCTTTTCTTCTCTGAGAGCGTGTTTACTGAACTTTGTTCCGAAGGACTACAGTTAACTTTGCCGGTTTTCTCCGCCGGCGCACACGCCACCTTCCATGGGTCGGAGAGGTCCAGAAGGAGTGATTTACTGTGGATATATATATATATATACATACCTATCTATATAGAAATATATCTCCTGAACTGCGAGCTCATTAAATGTATTGTGACATGATGAGAAAACACCTACATGGTAAAGCACTCTGTCACCCTGGGACTGTCCTAGTTTTTCACCATCTGCCCTGAGAAATGTCAGTAAGATTAACAACTGTTCTAGTTTTCAGAGATGGTCGACTGAACACAGAGGGAACCAGGCAGGTTTTCGCCTGTTCCAGTGCAGAATTAGTTAGCAGCTCATAGCAGGAAACAATTTGGTTCATTGAGATACCATGTATAAAAGTTGCATTTGATTCCAGTTAGTGCCTAATTGCCTGTATGTGCAAACGCGGTCAACGAAGTCATCCTGTGGCCCATGGTCGAGGCAGAATTGTAGTCCTACTTCTATGTTTATTGATCTTGGTTTTGTTTTTTAGAATCTGATTTCCCTAGTACTAAAAAATGTCAATATATACAAACAAATGCTGTGCCATCAGTTAAAAAAACGATAAAATATCCCTTCTTTTTGTTTTACTTTTCTAATTCATCGCGGGAACCAGCTCGAAGAGGCAGAGGTTTCTAGGCCGCTTTCAGTTCATAAGGCACAGGTCTCATGGTATTTGGGGCAACAGGGTGAATGTAGTAATGCAGTGGAGATAACAAACCATGCATTACAGAAGTCAATTTTTCCAAATCTCTATCTATAAAGGTTATGAAACTTACTATCTGTATGAATGTTTAAGATTCTTAGAACATACTCTTGCGTGAGAACATTAGTATGGATGCTGAGGGAAGCTAGGGAGGAGAGCCATCATGTCGTCTAACCTGTGTCAAACGCAAATCACATTATGAAGAAGGACTACAACAGAACAGCTGTCTGGGAAACAGAGATTCTCTTTCTAGGATCCTATAGAAGCATTTTTTATACCATGATTACACCAATGTCACGTAATAAAGAAAGCACGGCAACGGAAGCTCTGCTTGGCTCCCTCCATTTTAGGTCTTGCCTGAGCCAGCGCATGCGCTGCTCTGGCGAGACATTTAGTGAGTGGGCTTTAAAAAGCTAACCACAGCTTTTTAGGTGGCCTAGAGCGTGCGGTTACGCGCACAGTAACACACATTCCTTGCATTGCTCGAGGGCACCCTTACAGTGCGCGATCAGGTGCCATCTGGCTTTTCTATCGCTTTCTCTCCCAAGCGCGCGCTTCAATGTTCCTCCCCCTCCCCCACCACCGAGCGCGTCTCCCGACCTGGAACAAGCAGTTGTGGCAGGAGAAGGAAACATTACTCTCCCTCCCCTCCCCTTACTCTTCCTCCCCTGCACCCCTCCCATGCGCATCTGTCAAAACCTGTAAAAAAATGGCTGTCGGTAGTGAGATACACAGATCACGTCTCACGGCCGCGCATCTTTTTCCCCAGTGACGGTGCTAGTCTCTTTAACTCTTTCCCTCTCCTCCCACCTTTTTCCCTCGCCCTCTCGTATACCACCTTCTTCTCAACATTCTTTCCTATGTTCAATATTCCCTCGCTCCACCTCTTCCTCCTCCCCTCTTCCTGTCCATCCTTCCCCTCTTGTCTTCCCTCATTCCACCCTCTTTCTCGGCTCCCTTCCCTGGCCTGCTGTCTTTCACTCGGACCCCTCGGCCTTGTCCCGGCTCCTTTCACGAGGCGTATTTACAGTACACGGATTTATGGTGGGTTGACGGCTCTCCGTCTGACAGTCTGTGAGCGATAAGAGGCTTCCTGCTCTTCTGCCCTCCGCCCACCCAGAACACTCGCTCTCCAGCCCACTCCTGGCAGGCTGAGCGGTGGGGGCTCGACAGCCTGCTAGATTGTGTACAAGCTCATTTTGCACAAGGATTGTTGCATTAGGGCATACATGTAGGAAACTGACTATGAACCCATTTAAAAAAATACATCACACATCTATCGCTTATAAAGACTTTAATACGGATAGCAGATTTTTAACTAAAACCTGAATAACTTTTTAAAACATGTACAAACCTATTTACATAATTTCTTAAGAAAGAGGCCCGATCCATGCATTGTTTTACCAAACAAAGTCGAATTCATGCATCAAGTAAGCAATGTATCGATTTAAAATCTCAAATTGAAATCAGAGATTCAGGTTTAGCTGAATTTTACATTTATAACGTACCTTCACGAGTGTGCAAATCCTGCCAATATGTCAGAATGATCACATACATAAATTTAAGGTCAGGTTTGGGAGTTTAGGTATTTCTGGGAGTGGCAAGTTACAAAGGACATCTGAACATAAAAAAAATCAAAACAGTGGTTATTGTCACATAAATTGCAAGTCATTTCTGACCTCCTACACATATGCGTCAGCATTACTAAGCACAGCCACAGCATCACTAAGCACCACAACAGCATCACTCAGCACCACCAAAACATCACTCAGCGCCACCACAGCATCACTCAGCACCACCACAGCATCACTCAGCACCACCACAGCATCACTCAGCACCACCACAGCGTCCCTTAGCACCCCCACAGCGTCCCTCAGCACCACCACAGTGTCACTCAGCACCACCACAGCATCACTCAGCACCACATCACTCAGTGCAACAACAGCAACACACAGCACCACCACAGCGTCACTCAAGGCCACAACAATATCGCTCAGGGCCACAACAGCATTACTCAGCGCCACCACAGCATCACTCTACACCACCACAGCATCACTCTACACCACCACAGCATCACTCTACGCCACCACAGCAACACTCTACGCCACCACAGCAACACTCAGCACCACCACAGCATCACTCAGCATCACTCAGCACTACCCCAGCTTCACTCAGCGACACCACATCATAACTTAGCGACACCACATCATCACTCAGGGCCAACACTGCATCACTCAACAACACCACAGGATCACTCAGCACCACCACAGCATCACTCAGGGACACAACAATATCACTCTGCGCCACCACAGCATCAGTCAGCACCACCACAGCATCACTCAGCACCACCACAGCATCACTCAGTACCACCACAGCATCAGTCAGCACCACCACATCATCACTCAGCACCACCACAACATCACTCAGGAACACCACAGCATCTCTCAGTACCACCACAGCATCACTATGCGTTACCACAGCATCACTCAGCGCCACCACAGCATCACTCAGCACCACCACAGCATCACTCAGCACCACCACAGCATCACTCGGCGACACCACAGCATCACTCAGTGCTTCTTACACTTTTAATTACAACTTCTCAGCATGCTGCACAGCAGCCACACTTCTCTACAGCACAGCTTAGAAACATTGGCTAAGTCAATAGCTCTACCTAAACACGTTTAAGGCCCCCCAATGCATAGCCAGTAGGTCTCGCTTTTTGGACATTATAAATGTTTAGTTATCCAGCACAATATCCTTGATTTGACAACATCCAGAGTTGCATGGCTAAACACCTATAAGGTCCCAAAAGTGAGACCTATTGGCTATGCCAGTGCTTGTTCATCCTTGTGACTCATGTTTTTCTAATAACTGCAATAGATTTGTCTATTGGTGATATGGCACTACTGCCGGAAAATGCAAAAGGACATCACTATCATCTTATACCTTTAGAGAGTATTGCCAAACCCACCAGTTCTATCCGTATGTCTTGACAAACTTACAGTTCTGATTCTAAATTGTGTTTCAGTGTACATAGTAAAAACATGAAACAGCATGTAAAGTTACCTGTGATTTACACAGGTAGTTCTGCCAGGGCCCTTGGGATGTTTCGTATTCTTAAGTGTCTTCTTGAGGAGAGTTGTGTGCATTCCCGCATGCAAATGAGGTGCAGTAGTACTGCAAGTCCTCCGGTATAAGAACTTGGTATCTAAAGCACTTGATACTACAGATCACAGGTTCTAAAGGTGAAAGTGCATGGGGTAATATGCCTTATGTAGGGGTGCCTGTATAACTTGCACGTGCCTGGTTATGATTCGGTCAGAGCTTATGCAGTCTTCAGGCTCAGTTTATTGGCTTTCTTTGCCAATCAATTGACACCATGAAATTTCACACTCTTATCTAATTCTAAAAAAGTATTTTTTGTTTGTTCGGTCCTAAACGTAGTTGAGGGACTGCTCATACTTTGATGTTTTTGTGATTAACAAAATGGGCACCATAAAAGTGTATAATTTTACATGAAGTGATTTTTTTTTATTTTTTTATTTATTATTATTATTATTTATGCAATTTTATATAGCGCGGACTTTACCCGAAGGTGTCAGAGCGCTTCACAAAAGGACCAATAGTGATACACGAGGAACAAAATACAAAATATAAAAGCAAACCATAATTTACATGGAGCAAAGTGACACTAGTGAGCAACCAGAATAAATGAGGTAGCAATCGGTGCATTACAGGAGAAAAAAAGTGATATGGGTGCAGGTTTCAAAGACGTACAAAATACAAGTAGAAGTATAATACTGCAATAAAAGGCAGACACTCCAGTACAAGAACAAACGTTACGTAGGCAATGGTGGCACTTGTGCAAGTATCTAAAACAAACAAAATGTGCGAGGTAGCAAACAGTGTGTTACAAGACAAAAGTGACGTGTGCAAGTTCCAAAAAGGTACCATACACAGGTATTGGGATATTACTAAACAATTAAACTATCAGAACACACTGGGGAGGAGGTACCATAACCCTGGCCAATAGACTTTCCAGTAATGGGAGTTCTTCCTTCAGACAGAGACAAGGGTGTGAGTTAGACTTGGAGGTGTCTTTGGAGGAGGAGAACTTTAAGGTCCAGTTTGAAGGCCTGAGAGGAGGAGGTAGTCCGGAGCTGAGGCGGGAGTGAGTTCCAGATTCTCACTGCGTTGCCTGAAAAGGATTGGGCCATTGATCTTTCCTTCTTGAAAGTGGGGGGTTCAAGCAGAAGATTTTCCGCATTCCGAGATGGACTAGAGCCTCCGGAGAGTTTCAGTTTATTCGACAGGTAGCGAGGAGAGGAGGAGTGCAAGGCTTTGTGGGTGATACAGGCAGTCTTGTAGATAGCTCTAGCCTCGATGGGAAGCCAACGAAGGGAGGATAGCAGCGGTGTGATGTGGTCGCTTCTTTTAGCCCCATAGATGAAACGGGCTGCTGAGTGTAGGACCGATTTCAGGGGGGACAGGTGGGATTTGGGGAGACCAGTAAGGAGAGAATTGCAGTAGTCCAGTCTGGAGAGGACCAGCGATTGCACCAGTGTTTTAAGGTCATGCTCAGGGAAAAAGCGACGAATTCCCCAAAGAAGTCGCAATTGGTATCGTGCAGACTTTGCAATGGAATTGATGTGAGGGATTAGATTGAGATTGCTGTCAAGTAAGACACCAAGGGATTTTGCGCTATCAACAATGATATGCTTATTGTTAAGTAGATTCGTCTGATCCATCCATGATTGAACCGGGGGAGGAGAAAGTGAGGAGGAGAGGAGGAGGAATTTTTTCCTGATCAACCATATAGCCATAAGAAATTTTGAGACGGCAAACACGATGTGACCCGGGGTACTGGTTTTCAAAATCCTATATGCCTGTGCATACTCTCTGAACCCTAGGTTTTTACAAAGTGGTGCTATCCAGCGTTTCCTGGGCCTTTGGTAGGCGAGGCACACAAACAAGATATGAAGATCGTCTTCCAAGTGGGTTTTACAGCATGGGCAGAATTTATCGGCCGTATTGGACCACTTGGATGTAAAGGTTTTAGTAGGCAGTGTGCCAAGCCTCCATTGGACAAAAAGTTTTCTGGCCAGGATGGGAAAAATAAAATCCATAAAAGGTTCAAAAATGTATGAATTTTTGGATTCTAAAAATCGCAGAGTAAGGGTGCCACTGTGTTGCGCGTTTACCAAAAGTGCAAGTGACCTGTCCTTGAAAATTTTTGACAGGGCTTTACGCGAGATTGCTTGACAACCTCGCGCTGGGTCCTCCCAAAGGTCACGGAGATTCATTGAAGTCAGTTCTTTTTTGACAGAGACAAGCCAAGGAATTTTTCCACCACAATTAAGACTCATGACGTGGGTGAGGTCCTCCCTATAATGGTGCAGTTCGTTCGTGGACCAAAGCCTGTGCCAGAACTTCACTGGTTTGGACACAAGCTCCTCTGCAATAGGGGGTAGCCCCAGGTCCATTCTCAAGGGCAGAAGTGGCGTTGCACGCGGAAGAGTCAATAAACGCCTTAGGAAACTGTTTTCAACTGTAGACAGATCCCTCGCCGCTTTGTGCCCCCAAAGTTCACAGCCATAAGTGGCCGCTGCCTTGGCCTGGGACCTATAGGTTTCGAGGGCCGGGCTCACAGGCTTAAAGGACGAAGAATTGGCCACCTTCAGAATTGCACCAGACAGTTGAGACAGTTTTACCCTTGAGCGTGCTATCTGGTGGTCCCAAGATAAGTGTTCCTGTAATGTTACCCCCAAATATATGAAGGTGGACACCCTCTCGAGGCTGGCCGTCCCCAGGGTAGGATTAGGTCTTGTTTTGGTGGGTGGATTAAAAATCATGTACTTTGTCTTCTCTGTGTTTATCTCCAACCCGTGCTGAGCACAGAAAAGCCCAAATCCATCCAGGATCCTCTGAATCCCCATGGGGGATTTGGAAAGAAGGAGGGTATCGTCGGCAAACATAATTGCCGGTACCCTCCTTCCTGCCAGGCAGGGGGCGTCGTTGTTATTGACATTTTCCAGGTGGGAGATGACATGGTTGATGTACAAACAAAACAGGGTTGGTGCCAGGACACAACCCTGCCTCACCCCTCGAGAGACGGGGAACCTTGATGACAATTTGCCATCTTTCCCACACCTGACATGCGCATAGTTGTTCTCATGCAGCCTGACTAAGATGTTAAGTAGCTGGGGGGGAACTCCCAGCTTTTCCAGCACCTCCCACAGCTTTCTGCGCGGGACTAGGTCAAAGGCTGACCTCAGGTCTACGAAGACCATGTACAGTCTTCCCCCCTCGATGATCACGGTCTTCCAGTAAAGGAGGACGAGGCGGAAGATCTGGTCCATGGTCGACGTGTTCTTCCTGAAGCCAGCCTGCAGAGGACTCAAGATGTCATTGTCCTCTACCCAGTCTAGTAGATGGTTCAGAATAAGACGCGCAAAGAGCTTTTGGGGGACATCTATAAGACTAATTGGCCTATAGTTAGTTGGGTTTAGAGGGGAACCTTTCTTATGGATTGGGACAATTTCGGCCCCTAGCCAAGAGGAAGGAACCGCCATACCTCCTAGTATAGCGTTAAATAAAATGAGAAGGTACGGGGCCCAGATATCGGGATGGTACTTAAACAGATCCCCGGGAAGCTTGTCCAACCCCGGTGCCTTCCCCAAGGCCAGACACTCCAGCGCTGTCTTCACCTCGCCTAGAGAAAATTCCAGGGACGTGTCTGAGGGACAGGGAAAATCCGCCGCCAACCCATCGGGCCATAGTGTGGTTGCATGGTATAATGCTCCAAAGTGGGCCTCCCACACAGAGGGGGCAATATTAGGCTCTACCGCAGGCGTGAGCACCCCAGTACCATTATTTACCAGAGCCCAGAACTTCCTAGAGTCTCTGCACTTCAGGGCTTCAAACAGTTCCTGCCAGTGGTTCCAATCCCACTCAGCCCTAGCACTGGCCACCGCAGACTTGTACTCCCTCCTCAGGGTTGCAACCCTCTCCCTATCACTACCTTCTTTGATGGCTGAAAGTAGGTCGGATTTGATTTTCCTACAGGTAGGAGTGTACCAAGTCGCAATACGGGTAGCTTTCCTTCTTGCGGGCACCACCGGGTTAAAAACATCTGCAAGGTCCCTGACCAAAGTCTGATGGATGCCGGAAAGTCTCTCATTATAGTCAGAGAGTCTGGGTTGACTAATGAGAGCATCCACCTCCTGAAACATGGGGAGTGCTATACCATATAACTTATTCATGGCATTTTCGTTATTGACCAACTTCCCCCATTTCACCCGTCGTCTACTTGTGGTGAGGAGTATGTCCCTCTGATCACCTCCGGCGTCAGTGGCTACCGACCCTACAGCGAAGGTTGGGTGCTGAATTTCCAAGAGGAGAGAATTGTGGTCGCTATCTGTTCTAGATACCACTTTGAAGTCTTGCACTTTAGGCCATAAGGATATATCAATAAAAATATAATCCAGCCTGGACTCGTGCCCCTTTCTGTTAAATGTGCACACCGATGGAGTATCGGAGGGAGTGCGCCCATTGCTCGCCCTCAGTGCAAAGTTCAAAGTAAGGGAGGTGAGTTGTATTGCCAGCGGGGACCATGCTTTAGGGTGGGGCGAGGAGGAGGGTGGGACTCCCCAATAATCATCCTCAGCTGTAAATGGTCCCTCCATTAGACCCTCGAGTGGTTCAAAGTGGCAATTGAAGTCCCCTCCCATCACTATTTTCAGGTCAGCAGGTAGTTGACCTAGAAAAGATGAGAGTTCGACTAAGGTGGAAGATTCATTGCCCACAGCAACTGGTCGGGAGTAGACATTTACAATTGCCCAAGTCCCTTTGCCAGGCCAGTTGAGGCGAAGACACTGGATGTCCTGGGAGAGAGTATCCATACTCTCCACCTGACACCCAAGGTGGCATGCCACACAAATTGCTAACCCGCCCGAAGGTCTCCCCCTACCATTCCATTTTGCCGGGATTTCGTATATATCGTACCCCCTCATATAATGTGGTTCCCTTGCCCACGTCTCCTGTAGGAGAAGAATGTCACTCCCATCGACCAGGGTCTCCCACTCCGGAGTACCCACCTTATTCATAATACCCGCCACGTTCCATGACAGGATAACTAGCCCTGAACTTCGGGATTGCAGGGAAGCTTCACTTAGTGCTAGGCCTTGGGGTTGGAGGGGAGCTTCGCTTAGTGCTGGCACAGTATCGCAAGTGTGCATTGCCAAACCGCCCAGCCCAGGTGTGGTAGGCTGCAGGATGGATGGTACAGCACGCTCCTCCTGTTGCAATATAGGGACAGAGCTTGAGTAGAATGGTTCCCGCACTTGCACTTGGGTACATCCCTCAGAGGTCCCCCCCTCATTGGGGAAAGCCTGGATCTTTACCTCAGCTACAGGGTGGAAAAAGTCCACCCCTCTAACTGAGATCGCATGGGGAGATTTTACAGAGTGTTTTGGTATAACTCCCCTTTGTGGTCAATCGACGTGGTCCAGGCAGGAAAATCTGTTCTGGTGAACAAAGTTACCAAGAGCGGGGATTGGGTTATGCTTGGGTCTGTACCGTGAGCCATCAATTGCAAAGCCCACTCTAGTCCAGCTCTGCTCCCTCCCCGTGGGCAAGTTAGTCACATGGGGATAAAAATCTGAGAGTGGCACTAGTTCTATATTAGACTTATCCGGCCTTACCAGCCAGTTGCAGATGTAGGGAGCAACTAGTGGGCTTTTGAAGCTAATTATGACACAGTCCCCAACCCTATTCTTGGGAGTGACTCCAATCCATGGAATCCTTCTAACCATTAGGACATCTCCTTTGATATTGGGGGGGAGGGGTCTGTTAATATTGAGCCAACTAATTACCTTATTGCGAAGTGAGTCCTGCGGCTCTCTGGAACCACCAGTGAGCTCAGGAACTCCCACCATTATTGCCGTATAGGGCACTGCCTCCGGGGGCAGATTAACCACCCTACGCCTGGTATTGGGACTGGTAATATGACCAGAAGGTACATTAGTATCACGCCCCACACTCCTTGGTTCAGGTGCTACTGGTGGCTTAGATCTTCTTGGCGCGGGGATAGGAGGCCTACGAGTTTGTGAGGGAGGAAGTGGGGGGGCATGGTTAACTGTAGTTCCTGTTAGTACCCCAGTCTGGGACTGTGTAGATGTTTCAACAGTAAGATGACCGTTCCCCCCAGGTTCTCGAGGAACCAGCTGTGCGCTTGCACCCAACCCCCCTCCAGAAATGTTTCGCATATGCGCATTTTCTATGGCTGTAAGTCTAGCGTCTATAGAGTCTAATTTCATAGATAGCGGTTCCAGCAAGTTCTTAAAAATGACTGTGAGTGAACTAATTAGAGCATCTGCAGGGTTGAGTGGGGGCCCCCCAAATATGAATGGCCCCAAACGCCCTGGTTCAGCTGTGACACAAGGTGAATCTGGTTGGTCAGACTCGAATCCCAAACCAATACTATCAGAGGATGCCGACATATCCGTGCTGGCATCCAGTGTTGGAGTAGTCGCATCCACTTTAGCCCTTTTTGAGCCTGTTATCTCTCTTGACCTTTTCCTTTTCGGCGGATGAGACCATCCATAACCCACAGAGTCTGTTGCCAGTAAGGCCTGGCCCTCCTCCATTGACTCGGTTTCCACTACACCGGAAGGACACAAGTGCTGACTGTCCCTTGATTGGGTTGTCGGGGTCCTGAGTTGTTGGAGCACTGACTCAATTGTCTCATCAATGCTATCCAGGAGTGAGAGGTGAGTGTTATGAAGAATTATTGGAGTACTGGCATCATTAGACGGAGAAACCAGAATTTCCTGGGACAGATTTTCGGTATTCACCTCAAGCAGTGACTCTTTCACTGTGGAATTTTTCCTAGCCGCAGCGCTAGCCTTGGAGAAAAAATTTTCAAGAGTGTTAGCGTGCTGCTGGGCAGACTTACTCCGGGATCCTCTGGAAGCCATGATGGTAATTCAAACAGGAAGAGCAAACCTGGAAATGCAAAGGCAAAAACAGGAGAGGCCAGGAGTCAGAGGGATGGCCCGGTCCGGTCTCTTCCGGCCTCTAACGGCCTAGAACGGCCCGCCCGGCGCCCGCCCGCGCGCGTCCCGCGTTGCGCGTCTAGGGGCGTTGTTCTATAGCCAAGGGTCTGTGGAGGCGTGGCCAGCCGGGAAGAGCCACCAGGTGCGGCGTGTGAGGAGCCGCTTGGATCCCTGGGACTCGCAGTCCCGCTGGTGCGCCGGTGATGTGATTCTGCCTGGTGAAAATCGCTACAGCCTCCACAATAGGCACAGTCCCGGTCAGAGTGGGTAAGAACTGCTTGCTCCCAAGTTCGAGCGGCACCCGCGGAGCGGGGGCCGCGAGTCGCGGTTTTAGCCTCCCAGGCAGGAGGCGCGGCCAGCCGGGAAGAGCCACCAGGTGCGGCGTGTGAGGAGCCGCTTGGATCCCTGGGGCTCGCAGTCCCGCTGGTGCGCCGGTGATGTGATTCCGCCTGGTGAAAATCGCTACAGCCTCCACAATAGGCACAGTCCCGGTCAGAGTGGGTAAGAACTGCTTGCTCCCAAGTTCGAGCGGCACCCGCGGAGCGGGGGCCGCGAGTCGCGGTTTTAACCTCCCAGGCAGGAGGCGCGGCCAGCCGAGAAGAGCCACCAGGTGCGGCGTGTGAGGAGCCGCTTGGATCCCTGGGACTCGCAGTCCCGCTGGTGCGCCGGTGATGTGATTCTGCCTGGTGAAAATCGCTACAGCCTCCACAATAGGCACAGTCCCGGTCAGAGTGGGTAAGAACTGCTTGCTCCCAAGTTCGAGCGGCACCCGCGGAGCGGGGGCCGCGAGTCGCGGTTTTAGCCTCCCAGGCAGGAGGCGCGGCCAGCCGGGAAGAGCCACCAGGTGCGGCGTGTGAGGAGCCGCTTGGATCCCTGGGACTCGCAGTCCCGCTGGTGCGCCGGTGATGTGATTCTGCCTGGTGAAAATCGCTACAGCCTCCACAATAGGCACAGTCCCGGTCAGAGTGGGTAAGAACTGCTTGCTCCCAAGTTCGAGCGGCCCCCGCGGAGCGGGGGCCGCGAGTCGCGGTTTTAGCCTCCCAGGCAGGAGGCGCGGCCAGCCGGGAAGAGCCACCAGGTGCGGCGTGTGAGGAGCCGCTTGGATCCCTGGGACTCGCAGTCCCGCTGGTGCGCCGGTGATGTGATTCCGCCTGGTGAAAATCGCTACAGCCTCCACAATAGGCACAGTCCCGGTCAGAGTGGGTAAGAACTGCTTGCTCCCAAGTTCGAGCGGCACCCTCCCAAGTTCGAGTTGACATCCAGTTTTGAATGGAGTCGAGAGTTGAGCTAAGGATAGCGAGATCGTGGGTGGAGGCAACCTTGAGGTAGATTTCCGTGTCATCTGTGTAGAGATGATAGTGGATCCCAGATTTACTTAGGAGATTTCCCAGGGGTTCTAGGTAGAGGTTGAACAAAGTAGGTGCAAGTATAGAGCCTTGAGGAACACCTTGACCTACCGCCAGAGGAGATGAAAGGCTGTTTGCTATTTTGATCATTTGGGATCTATCTGAGAGGAAGGAAGCAAACCATTTAAGCACATTACCCTCCATGCCCATTCTCTGTTGCAGAGTGTTGAGGAGAGTGTTGTGGTTGACAGTGTCAAAGGCTGCAGAGAGGTCGAGGAGAATGAGAAGACAGGACCCCCCTGAGTCGAGTATCCTCAGCGCGTCATCAATCACTTGCAATAGGGCTGTTTCAGTGCTGCAGTTTTGGATGAAGCCGGACTGATATTTGTCAAGAAGATCATTGTCCTTGATATAACGAGAGAGTTGTTTCGCAACACATCTTTCTGTGATCTTCGCTAGAAAGGGAAGGTTAGTGATGGGGCGGTAGTTGTTGAGGTCGTTCGCATCAGCAGAGGGTTTTTTGAGCAGAGGGGTGACCTGCCCTGTTTTAAAGGAGACAGGAAGGGAGCCTTGGCAGAGGGAGAGGTTGACCAGGGTGGTCCAATAGGACAGTGAACGGGAATAGAAGTCGATAGCAATGGCACTAAGGATGGGGTCAAGAGAATGGTTGGAGGGCTTTGTTTCGAGGATGCATTTGAGGAGGGCATCTTCCGAGATGAGGTCAAAGTTCTGCCAAATGGCTGAGGTTTTGCGCTCCTCAGGAGGGGTAGGATGAGCGACCTGAGCCACAAGGGATTTCACTTTTTCGTAAAAAAATAGAGCAAAGTCCGTTGCTTTCTTTGTAGAGTCCTCCAGCTTGGAGGTTGGGGGAGAGTGGTTAGGAATCTTGATGAGATCGAATAGTTTTTTGGGTCTATTTTTGGCAGAGTCAAGGAGGGATCTGAAGTGAGACGCTTTCCCAAGGAAGATGTTCTTATGGTATTTGGATCTTGCAGAACGAAGCGTGGCTAAGTTATCGGTGGAGGGCGCTTGCCTCCATTGTTTCTCCAGGTATCTTAGCTGCTTCCTTTCTTCATAGAGGGATTTGTTGTACCAAGGTGCTGATGGAGTGGGCCTAACCTTTTTGCTTTGGAGAGGAGCGACCTTATTGATTTCGACTGCAAGGACTGTGAGGCATTGGGAGGTGAGTTCGTCAACATCTAGGTTCGGGTCTAGCTTTGGAAGTGAAAACATGGATGATTCACAGAAGGAACCAATGTCAATATTTTTAACATCACGGAACCAGGAGGTAGCCCTCTTAGGTTGGCCAAGAGTTATAGAGTGTGAAAGGTGAAGAGAGAATGGGATGAGAAGGTGGTCAGACCAGTCTACATGAATGGGGGTAGTGATAGAAAGCCTGTCTGCTTTGGAAATAACAAGGTCCAGGATTGAGCTCTTAGAGTGTGTTGACTGTGTGCAGTGTTGTATAAGATCGTTTGTAGAGAGGAAGGTGGCAAGCGATTTCGCAGAGGAGTCTTGCGGTGAGCCCCAATGGAGATTGAAGTCCCCCACAAAGGTCTGATTGTCACTTTCCGAGTATTGGTCGCTGATGAAGTCAGTGAGTTCTTCCAAAAACGAAGGGTCGCTACCCGGTGGACGGTAAATGACATGGAATCTAAGGGGTGAGCGATGGTGCAATTGGAGCTCAAGAGAAAGGCCTTCAAAAGTGCGGAAAGAGCTGAAAGGGAGAGCCTTCAGTTGAAGGGAGTTTCTAAAGATGACTGCAACACCTCCCCCAACGCCGTCGGTTCTGTCTTTCTTGACTATAGAATAGCCTGTGGGTAGTAGGAGATCAAAGATAGAGTGTGAGGTATCGTTGAACCAGGTCTCTTTGAGGAAGAGCATGTCAACCTTGTGAAGGGTGATGGTATCGGAGATTTCAAGTTTATGTTTTACTGCTGATCTGCAATTGTGGAGCAGACAGCGCAGCTCTGTCAAGACTGTTTTGGTGATGGGGTACTTGGGCTCTGCAGGGTGATTGGGATGTTGTACTTATACAGGGGAGCTCGGGAGGGTTTAGGTGGAAGCTTGGTTCTGGTAGAAGAGATGGTCGGAATAGAGTAGACAATGGGGTAATCGGGAGGTGCAGGTTGAGGAAGGGTCGCATTCGAAAACTTGTGTGAGATAACAACGTTTGCCGTTGAGGGGTCGGGCTTAGTTATAGTAGGGAGAGGGGGCGAGGTGCATCTCGTGGGATGGTGAGGGTTATCCAAAGGAATGGGGGTGTATGGAAAGGAGGGAAACTTGGAGCTTAAAAGTGACATGGCACTTACAAGCTGGGAGATCAAGGTGATCAGGGAGTCTAGCTTATTTTCCAGGGAGAGTAGGGTAAAGCAGGGGTTGTAGGGTGGTTGTAGGGAGGAGGGGGTGGAATTGGAGGGGACAGGAGGGGGTGGAATTGGAGGAGGAGGGCAGGGAGAGGTTGCGGTGGAGGAGGGGAGTTGGGGTGAAGGGTTCAAAAGTGGGGAAAGGTGGAGGTTGAGAGTAGGAGTAGGTGCGTCGGAGGCGGAGGGGGAGTTGTCTTTGTTGGAGTTGCAGGAAGGAAAGGAATTAAGGACAAATTTAGGGGAAGATCGGAGCGGATCCGAGCGGTATGGTAGAAGGAGAGGGGAGGATTGAGTGGGGTCATGGGAATGTGGGAGGTTGGGGAGGGAAAGAGGGGAGGTGGTCAAAGGGGTCCTGTCATCGATAGGAAGTGGCTGTAGGGGAACGGGCATCAGGCCGAGAGAGGGGGGTTGGGAGAAAGGGAAATTGAGGAAGGGGAGTGGTTCTATTGTGCCCGAGGGAGGGAAGTGGAGAGGGATACCAAAGGGGGAAAAGGGGTAGCACAGCATAGCTGGAGAATAGGGTGGGAGAAGAGAGATGCAGTGGGTATGAGGGGAAATTGGGGCGAAAACCGGGGGGAGGAGGAGGAAGAGGAGAGGGGGGGATGGAGGAATAAGCTGAGCGTAGGGAGGGTTAGCCTGGGTAGAGGTTTGGAGAAGAGGTGGACTCAAAAGGGGGGTGACGGGTAGGAGTATGGGTGAGGTGAGGAGATTGGGGAATCGTGATGGTGTAGCTTGGGCGAGGAGCGTGTTCGTTAAAGGTAAGGCTGAAGTGAAAAATGAGGGGGCAAACTGTGAGGGGGGAGGAATCGGAGGGGAGAAGGAGGGAAGAGTGCCTGCCTGTGATTCTCGAGGGTGCACCCTAATGGTGTGTGGGGGAATCAGGGGAGGAGAGAGTGAGTAGTGGGTGTAGCTAGGTGAGGAGTTAGGGGAAAACACAGTCACAGAGGAGGGGAGTAGGGAGGGGAAGAGGTGGTCAAAGAGCGAGAGACAGGAATCTTTGCCTTGTATCATGACAGTGCCGTTGTTATAGAGTGAGATAGTGAGGTGGCCATCGAAGCACGCAGAGGGGGAAATTTTTTGTTGTTTGCCATGAGGGATGGAGGAGGAGGAGGTGACGTTAAGGGAATGATAAAAGCTTGTGGACCAAGAGGGGGTGTCGTGAGTGAAGAAGATGAAGTCGTTATTGAGCCTCCCAAGATGACCATTGTAACATTGATCAACAAAAAGGGAATCAGGGAAACATTCAATAGTGTTTCAATCGTTTTGCTGAGGCTTTGGTCTGGCCGGGAGGATAAATTATTTTATAGCAGTTAATTCCAGCCTTAACTCGAGTGGTGGCCATGTTGGGAAAATGGGCTGGAGGAGGGTGGGGGGGAAATGAGACAGGTATTACTAGGAAGGTTGTGGTGATGATAGGTAAGAGGGCAAGAAGGAGGCACATAATCCCGATGTTGGGTGAAGAAGTCAGAACTAATGTGTCGTCCGGGAAGTGGGGTGGGTATTTGTTGGGCCCTCCATCAAAGTATGGCCTGTCGTTCTAAATGCCTCGGAGACTCCCTGGCCAAGTCATCAGGGGGGCACAGATGTCCTGAATGCATAGTCCATAATGTCCAGGCTGCTGGCACAACAGCGTGAGTCATAACGCAAACAAACAAAACTGATTACACTGATAAAATTGTCTTTAGTGAAGCAGCTGGCACTACCTGCTGCACAGCAGTTAAAGGCTTGAGTGGAGCAGCTGGCACTTACTTGCTGCGCAGCTGTAAAAAGGCCTAAACGGAGCAGCTGGCACTACTTGCTGCACAGCTGGAAAGGGCCTAAACGGTGCAACTGGCACTAATTGCTGCGCAGTTGTAAAAGGCCTAAACGGTGCAGCTGGCACTACTTGCTGCACAGCTGTAGAAGAGGCACCAGCAGCCTCCTGATGGTCATGCGGCCTCCTTCACGGCCATCCTGACGGTTCGCGATGTGCGACAAGGTTGGAGAGATGATTTCGAGGGAGATCTGTACACCTGAAATGTGGATAGAGCGAATTTATGTTATAGATTATTTACAGTGTGGCGAATGTAAATTGAATTTTGGGAATGGTTTTTAGGGCCTGGCAGGTAGGTGGCAATTGCCAGCATGCAATGAACGACTACTTGTGTGTGCCTGTGTTGGGTGTTACTCACATTCTTTTTCTTGAACACTTCTTAATCATAAACTCGGGTTGAAGATGTCAAAAATGCAGACTTTTGTAACATGTTCTAGATAATAAGGTCATAGAATTACGGGCGACTACAGACATCAAGCACAAACATTGTTAAGCTCCAGCATCACCCTGTAGTCCGTGCAGATGAAATGTATGTTCATTAACTACTGTTCAGTAAATAATTATATGGCAATACTGCACTATTCATTGGGAAGTGTTCTAAGTAACTCGCTACATTTAAAAAGGGGTAAAAAAAATAGGTATTTTTATGTTACTAAACAGAAAGAGGAAATATACAATTGAAGTATGGTTCCTCACTTCTTTTCTTACAGTAACTAGAGATGTTGGTTCTTTTCCTTTGCAGCTCATGCTCTTCCAATGTTCCGGGAGCCTCGTCAACGAAGTACAAGAAAACAGCTGGAAAAAGATCGTCTTGATCCTTTAAAATCTCATAAACCTGAGCCACCCGTGGCAGGCCCAGGTAAGTTACTGTTGTGTTGTTAATGTAGCCGTTCTGTCAGCCTCTGAACATAAGCTCCCGGCAACCCCACTGTTCCACCGCAGGCTACCATGAAGACTACTAGGAGCTTTTAGAAGTTGCAAAAGAACAAATAATTAGTATCTGTACATATTTCTTGTAAGTGAATTTTATTGACATTTGTTTGCATAATCCCACCCCCCATTACATTTAAAATCTCTCACTCAAAAATCATCCATGAAGCCAAAAATGACAACCTAGGATGGTATTTGCACATTAACCTAGGATGTTATTTGCACAAAAACTGTTTTTATCCATATCCTACTAAGCCTGAACGTGGGCTGCATCTTAATTTTAGTCCAATTACCAACACGAATTCAACACAGAATTATTAGCCTCCACTTTACAGTAAACTTAGCCCGAACATGTGAACCAGAGACTAACCCTTATATTTTCCCATCTTTAAAAAAAAAAAAAATTAGAGAGGATTTTATCAAGATTTTATCTCGGTCTTTACCTCTATGCTAACCCATACTCTAAACATGAACCAGAACATAGATTTGAACCCTTAATCTAATCCTAGCACTGTCCCGTGATAAACACTGAACCTTTGGAAACATTTTCGACAACTTCTTTAAACAGTTGTTTGAAAAAGCTTTTGTCTTTTCAGATCTGTTTTTTCTAATTTGAGACCTATTGCAAAAATGTCTACACAAATACTTAGTCACTGAAGTGAGTACTATCAGATGATAATACTTTACAGATGAATTTAGACAAATTCCACATGTGCAATGATATGAACCGTTGATTTGTATCAATATTTTGCTAATACACATTCACTATAATCACTTTTATTTTTTCCAAGAACATATACTCGTCTTTTGTTGGTCTGCTGTGCATGCTTCTGCGTGCTTGAGCTAGACCTTCGTCTTAAAAATTGGTTTCCTGTTACAACTTGAACTTTTGGGTATTGCCACTAACACACCGGATTTAATTTGCATTTTAAACTAATCTTGTAAACTACATAAATGTATTACAGAAACATACTCTAGATTTGAGTCTCCGTTCAAAGGTGCTGCTAAATATTAGGGGTATGTAAAAATCGTATAATTTCCTTTAGAGAAAAGCCATGACATTTTGGGAAACATCTTTGAACTACATGTGTCATTTAGCTCTATTTTTTACCATGAAATACGTTCTCATATACATTTTGGATGAGAGGACACATTTTGTGCTACTACATAGTGTAACAAACACAAGTGCTGCAAACAACAGCCTCTCACGTTCTGCTTGTTTGCATTGTTCACACAATAGTATTTTTATCCAAATGCATCTAAAATTTCGCATAATAAGTATAAATTACATGTTAGGGCCAGGGCCTACTAAGCTTGTGTAAAATGGAAAGCTTGCCCTGGTGGAGGTTGAGGTGAGTGCAGTAATAGCCGGTAATATGGCTACTTAGTCTCGATTATCACAATGTGCCACTTGCTAAGTAGCCTCTAGTGCCATTCTCAGGATCCTCTCACCTGCTGTTTTGGGCTTCTTCCTGCTGCTGCCCCTCTGTGCCCCTGTGGAGTAACTGAACCTGTGATTTATTTTTGTAAATTAAGATACTTTGCTTTTGAACAAATTCTAAGACCATTTTTACTGACCTACCTTCAGAAACAATGTTTTCAAGCAGTGGGAGGTTCAGGTCCGTTACCAGTGAAGAGTGAGAAACATGTCATGTAGAAGATCTTTGTATAGGCTCATGGGAGTAGAAGAAATTTTATTAAACCGTACCTAGTTATCACTATGGGACTTGGTCAGGCAATGAAATAATCTGACAGAGAAACAGATACCCTATTTATCTTCTTTGAATTAACCTCATCTGCTGTGGCCCTTGTAGCCCTTAATGAATAATTATTAAAAGACAGTTCATTGTACAGGCACTCACAGTCACAGATTTGTGTACTATATGAAACTTCTGGACTAGGGTTACTTGTGCCAAATGTAGATTATTACAGTTGTCCAAAATAATCCTGATCTAGTATGTGTCATTGATACCTCGCATATGATAAGAGCAAACCCCAACAAATATAGTTTTTGACCACATGTGTCAAAAATAATCCACATATGTGCATTCACCGTATTTAAGAATTGTATAATGAAGGTCATATTAGACATAACGTAACCCAAGAATCCGTTGAACCATATGAGTGTCATGTTGTCATCACATTATTGTTCTACCATCTCCTTTCTTGGTGATCTTGAAAGTAACTTCTTATCTTACCCACCCTGCGAATTCTTTAGTTGCACTTTCCAAATCATTAATTTAGTTGCATCCTGGGATTTATAATAATATATTTGATTAATAAGAAGCATTTCTTCCCTCATTATACTTGAAATTGCCTGTTCAATAACAATCCTCGAGCTTGGGTTCTGTTTTATAAAAATGTATGCTATTATGGACCCAGAACCCTACATTTACAAAATCCCATTCACTGGTGAATTGCTAGTGTATTCCGCCATTGTTTGAAATCTCCTGCTGAATCACCCTTCTTTTTTATGGTAAAACAGAAAGGTGATCAGAGCTCTTGTGTTGGCAATGGAGCTCCCAAACAAATAACTATCAGAAAACCATAATGTGATATCCTTTATGTTTTGACCTACCTCGGAAAGCTTTTCATTACACTGAACTAGAGTAAGTCGGGTATACAGGTTCATTAGAAGGGGCAAGTGGTAAATAGTTTTCTGCCCTGAATAGGATTTCTTTCAGTTAAAAGGGATAAGTTCTGCTATGGCCTCTGCTGTGCCTCTGCTACTTTTTAGTACTTTGTGGTGAGTTTTGTGCTTTTTTGTTTAAATCTCTTCTATTGAATTTTTAGGCAATACAAAAAGGACAAACATCAGCATTCACCAGATAGTAAGCAACAGTAGGCAGATATTAGCAGGCAAATTACATTGCATATGTTGTTGGTCCACAGTAATGAGGCTATAAGATATGGTGCACAAAAGATAGCCATAGGGTGCGGAGCAAAGAAAAAAGAACTCAACCCAGGTTGAATACTATATAACAAAAGGTACACTAGAGACCGTCCCCACAGGGCTCACCCCTTGTAAGTAAGGGGTCGGCAAAGAGCTGGAAAGCTCGCAAGCGGGGAGGAACAAATCGGGCATGTTCCAGTTGAGTGAGGTGTGAGACTAGGGTCTGCCATGTGTGCTCAAATTTAGCATTGGTGTGGGTAAGTCTATGAGAGAGGAGCTCCATTGCCATGACATGCCATAGACGAGTGAGCCACACCGAGGACGGGGGTGCAAAGGCCTTCTTCCAGTGAAGGGCTGTGACCTGTTTTGCCACAGTAAACATGTGAAAGATCAAGCGCCAGTCCGAGTGTGTCATGGCTTTAAGGGACATCGGACGGAGTCCTAGAATCGTTACCCCCGGGGCACTCGGTATGGGAAACCCCACAACCTCCCTAATGTGGCTCAGGACTTCTTTCCCAAAATTCTTTATGAGTGGGCAAGACCACCATATGTGCACGAATATACCCTGAGCTGCCTGACATCGCCAGCAGAGAGAAGCGAAACCGGGGAACATTTTTTGCAGCCTCAGGGGGTATAATACCAACGGGTCATGATTTTATACGCTGCCTCCTACTGTGCAATGCTTTTAAAAATACATGGGATATCCCGCCATAACTTTAATCCTGACTCTGTCCAACATTGAACGCAACCTCTTAACCTTGACGACTGAACTCACACGGCTGAGAGAAGATTTCAACTTCCTCTACTCCAAGTCCCTCATTAATAACTCTAACCCCGTCCTCCCTGACCCACACCAATTCTCTAATCACAAACCATGGAACACTATACCCCTTGGCCGCCGTACTCATAGGTCCCTCCGTACTTCGAGTCTTCTCACCTCTTCCCGACATCCTTGACCTCTGCAACTCCTACCTTCCTAATTCCTTGATCAACGTCCCTCCCCACCCTCACTTCAACATTCCTGTTATTGTGGGGACCTGCAGATTCCCCCTTTCCCCCCTCCCCCAGACTCCTACCCCAACGTACCACCATCCATTCACGCTCTCCTCCTACAGACTTCCCTAAACCCCTCACCTACAGTCTCCTTAGCTCCAACATTCCCATTATATAGGGGCCACAGATTCCCCTCCTCTCCCGTCTCCCCATACCCCCAGCCCAACGTACCACCATCCACTCACGCTTTCCCCCCAAAGAGATCCATAAACCCGTGCCTGCATGCCCCTTAACTGCAGTTCGACTGTTTGGCATACAATCAAAATATCAGAAACTATCCTTCGCAAAGCCATCGACATCGCCTTCCTCACGGAAACCTGGCACACGACCACTCTACTTCTATCCTTGACTTACTATTCCCCCCCCGGGTTACTCTATCATCAGAAAAGACAGAACTGAGAGAATAGGGGTTGGACTAGCGATCATCTTTAAAAAATGAACTTCAACTGTCCCTTGTCAAGAACCCCGGCTACAACACCTTGAATACCTCGAAGCCGAACTTAAGTCCCAAGATTCTCCCCCGATTCGTCTACATAATATCTACCACCTCCTGGTGACCCACTTCCCTTCGTGGAGGAACTATCCGAGCTTCTTACTCAATCGTCTCTCTCCAACTCCAAAAATCTCTTCCTTGGAGATTTCAATCTCCACTGGAATGTGACTGATGACCTCTCAGTCAACCTCCTCACCAATCTTCTTGAGATTAATGAACTCAATCAACTCTACCACTCTCCCACCCATTCCAAAGGGTCATCTTGACACCATCATTGCCAACAACGACTTGGCTTCTCTCCCCAACATCATCCCCATCGACTGGTCTGACCATCACCTCATTCTTTTCTCCATTGCAACCTCGGCTCCCTTCCATGACACCAATAACATTAAGACACCTAAATGGACCAGAAATCTTAATTGCATCCCCCCTTGTGAACTTGAGTCCAAACTCCAAGCCTAAAAACAATGCCTTCTGGCACAATTTCCACCCCGTTACTAATCTTGAAGTCTCGAATATCATCTCTAAACTTAAACCATCCTCAGACACCAAAGACCCTCTCCCTGTTAACCTGGTTCTGAAGCCAAAGCACATCATTGCTCCTTATTGGACCACCATCATTAACTCCTCCCTTTCCTCGGGTTGTATCCCCCTCCTCCCTCCAACTCGGACAAATCACTCCCATTCTTAAAAATCCCAATGCTGACCTTAATGGCCTTAATAATCTCCACCCCATCTCTAACCTCCCCCTCCTTTCCACAGCTCTTGAAAAATATGCCCTTCTTCAACTGGACAAACACATTGACACCTTTAACCTCCTCGACTCCTTACAATCCGGCTTCCGAAAGGCTGCAGTACAGAAACTGCAATACTAAATATCCATCACTCTCTGAGACCTGCCTACTCATTCTCCTCGACCTCTCTGGCGCATTTGATACTATTAACCACCCCACCTTGCTTAATGCACTCAAAGTTCGATTTGGCCCTAATGGCCTGGTACTTAAATGGTTCTCCTCCTTCCTCCAACACAGACCACAACAAATTAAAATCCACAACTGCCTCTCTATTCCCACTCCCGTCTCCCTCAGCGTCCCCCAGGGTTCTATTCTCTCCCCCTCTCTCTTCAATATCTTAATGGAACCCCTTACCCTCATTCTAAAACAAGCTGGAATCAGCTACCACCTCTACGCTGATGACACCCAACTGTACTATAAGATCAGAACCCACTATGATGTTCTACACCTTAACAACACGCTGATTAACATTTAATCCTTATTGCACTCCAACCACCTCAAACTCAATCCTACAAAACGGAAATTATTCTCTTCTCTCCAAAAAATCAACCCTCTTCCTATCCAAACATGGATCACTGACCTCAATGCCCTCAACTATACGCTCACCTTATCAAACTCAGTAAAATCACTTGGCGTCACCATTGACAACAGCCTTACCCTCCAGGCCCACATAAAAAAACTCCTCAAAAAACGCGCTCTTCACTCTACGCCATTTCAAGAAACTCTAACCCTTTATCCCAGCTGACGACTTTAAATCGGTCATCCAGTCACTTGTCCTCTTGAAAATTGACCATGCGAATGCTATCTCTCCGGAACCCCAAAAGTTCACCTTACCCTACTCAAATCTGTGCTGAACCTGGCAGCCAGGCTCATCACCGACTGCCAACGCTTTGACCACATCTCCCCATTAAGACCCTTAAATGGCTGCCCATTGAAGTCAGATCCATCTACAAGACGGCATGCATTACTCACAAAGCCCTTCACCAAAAGGCCCCACTATATCTCACTGATAAACTCAACAAAGCAGGTTGCGCACGTCCGTTAAGAAGCACCAATGCCCTACTCCTTGTCCCTCCCCTGACAAAAAAGCAATCCACACAATCTCGCTCTTTCTCCGGATTTGCCCCCAGCATCTGGAACGCTCTCCCTAAAGACATGTGCTGTAACCCCTCCTATATCAGCTTTAAAAAAGACCTCAAACTACACTTGCTCAAGAAATACTGGGGTCCATAATCATTTCCTTTCCATACTCTCTCCCTTTCCCCTCCTTTTCCCTCTCAGCCTTCCCCTTTTCTTACCCTCTCCCTTCCATACTCCCCTCCTCGTTATTACTACCCCCCTGCTTTTTGTCTAATTTCCTTCTACCCCCCATTCACACCTCTGCTACCTCCACCCTCCACCCTCCTACCTCCTACCTTCTAGCCTCCCTCCTTCTCAGACGACTATATCCTAATTCAAATTCAGGTTTCCATTTTATTTATATTTCTTTCTCTTTTGGTTTGACATTTGCATATTGGTATTATGCTACCTGTGTGATCTCTATGTATAAATGTATTATGCCTGTACTAGCTACACTTATGTAAAGCGCTCTGATACCCCCAGGTCCAGCAAGGGCTATATAAAACCTTAAAAATAAATAAATAAATAAAATAACTGTTCCCACTGGTCAGGGAGATTATCCTCCTCGAGGTCTATCTGCCAGCGGTGTTGGTAGGTGTGAGGTGGCACGATTTGCGAATGTTGAAGGACCATATAAGTCCTGGAAATCAGCCCACAGGAGCCATCGAAAGGTCTGACTAAAGTCTCAAATGGTGTGAGCTGGCGTTTTGCGCCCTCTGTGTAGGAAGGGGTGTGCTGCCAATGATGAAAATAAAAGTATTCTAAGCGCGTCTAAAGTCCTTACTGCATTGCTCAAAGGATTTAAAAAGCCTCCCTTTAAAAAGTTGTACCATGGTGCGACACCCATGCAGGGAAGGAGGCGGGGTGCAGGGCCGGCAGGATCCCCCAACTATGCGCCAGAGGTGTGTTAGGGGAGGGGAAGGAAGTAAGGCCACGAGTCACTGCTGTTCTGTCCCAAATCTCCAAAACAGTTATTGCCGGGGTGGCAATATAAGCGCTACGATGTCTAGCACCTCTCGGCAGCCAGGCTAGGTCCCACAGTGGGCGACAGGCCACGGCCCTGTCCATGTGGAACCAGTCCTTTTGGCTTTCGTGAACCGCCCACTCCGAAATATAACGCAGGTGAGACACCCAGTAATAGACAAGAAAGTAGGGGCACGCCAGCCTCCCCTGCTCGCGCAGCAGCATTAAGCCCTTCGTAGAAAAACGCCCCCCCCACACCCCAGATGAATGCAGTCGCTGAAGACTCAGGATGTCCCTCTGGGGGATAGGTGTTGGGAGCGCCTGAAAGAGGTAGAGCACCTAAGGAAGAATTGACATTTTGACCACATTGAGGCGGCCCAACCAGGAGATGGGTAGCGATTTCCAACGGCAGAGGTCATCACGTATTGACTTTCTACAAGCCGGCCAATTCGCCTGTGTCCACAAGTCTAGAGTGGCTGTGACATTAATGCCTAGGTAGGGGATTGATCGTGGGGCCCATTGGAAGAGGATAACATCTCCCAGGTCTTCGAGCTGTTGTAGGGGAAGGGTAGGATTAAGCGCCTGATACTTAGCGAGATTAATTTTGAGCCCCTAGATCGATTCAAATTGGGCGAGCACTGCAAGTTACGCGGGGAGAGAGGTCGCTGGATCGTGGAGTGTCAAGAGGAGGTCATTGGCGAAAGGGCGATCTGGTGATCAACCGGCCCCCCACCCCCCTGAGCCGTAGGCCTCTTATTTCCAGTGATTGGCGGATGGCAATCGCCAAAAAGGCTCCACAGCAAGGGCAAAGAGTAGAGTTGATAGTGGGCACCCCTGGCGCGTGCCCCGATTAATGAAGAAGGGTGGGGTAAAGAGACCATTGACTCTAAACCGCGCCGTGTATGGGGCCATAATTCGAGCGATCATGACTGGTCCCAGTCCTATCCACTGCAGTACCGCCCTGAGAAAGGACCAGTCAACCCTGTGGAAAGCCTTCTCTGCATCAAGGGAAAGAAGGAAAGCCGGGATATTACGGCGTTGGATTTTTTCCACTAAGTGGGCTATTCAACTGAGGTTGTCGGCGCTCCTGGGTGACTGGATGAAACCTACCTGATATAATTTAACATCAACATTTACAATGAAATAGAGCGGTACGACGCACACAAGGTCAGGTCTTTTCCCGGTTGGGGATAAGCGCTATATCGGCTCCGGCCATCGTCGGTGTGACAGTCATTGTGTCTGCAAAGGAATTAAAAAGTCGCAGCAGAGGAGCCTGCAGCTCCAGGAGAAAGAGACGATAGAATGGTAGCGTAAGGCCATCAGGGCCTGGAGCCGTCCCAATAGGAAAGCTTTTCAGTGCTTTTTGGAGCTCCTCAGCCGTGATAGGCTCTTCCAATTGCTGTTTAAAAAAGGGGTTGAGTGGCGTCCAGGGGCAAGAGGCCAGGAAGGGGTCTATCTAGTCCACACAGGTGTTGCCCCGGTCATAGATGGCGGAAAAGAACATGCTGAATTCCTGCTGTTTGGCTTGCTTCGAGGTAGCCCATCCCCCTCCCCGAAGCGCAATTTTGGAGATGTGGCTGCTGGACACCTGGAGACGAAGGCGACGCACTAGCATGAACCCACCTTAGTACTCCCACTATCAAATGTTTGTTTTAGGGCTAAGAGGGAGTGTTCCGCCTTGTTACCTCGGAGAGCTTTAAGTTGGCCTGAAGCGAGGCAAGCTGTTTCTATGTCTGCTTATGAGGTGCCCTATGGCCCTGCCTTTCCAGCGATTTGAGTCTCAAGCAAGTTTATTTTCCACCAAGCGTGTGGATGATGGAAATGGAAGTGCCAACGCCTCGCATTGTGGCCTTGAAGGTGTCCTATAGGACATGCCTGTGAGTGTCTGGGAGGTCGTTAGTGGCGAAGTATGTTTGTATCGCCTGGCGAATTTCGGCCACATGGACCAGGTCCCGAAGGGCATGAGGGGGAAGGCGCCACCTAGGAACGGAAAGCAAAATGCAAAACACAAAAGAGCAGAACAGGTCCAGAAGTGGTGTGCAACTACCACAGCTACTGTGAGGCAATAAAGGTGGATGCGTGAAATAAGTTGTTGAGAAACGCGACTGTTGATAACAGAAGACTGAAAACAATTTCCATCAGACCCCCCTAATGGTGGAGTTAACATCACGTTGAAATTTCTGGTAATACCATACCAGATCCGACATAAAGTGCCGGTGCGGACAGATGTCAAAAGTATGCTTATGATGTACATCTTGGAATACGAAAAGTGCAGTGCTCAAATAATGATAGTGAGTAAAAGTGACTACCTAGACTCTAAACAGTGTTTAAACAGAGATCTAAGTGTCAAAGATTAAAAACACGCCAGGTAGTAAAAATTACATCCTGTGGCGCTGTGCAGTACGGTCGACATGTTTCAGCCTGGTGGACATTTAGCCCGGCTTTCTTCAGGACCTTAAATTAGAGTAGCTACTGCAACTTCATGTGTTATATTTACGTGACGGTTAACAAAAATGTACTACTAAAGAGTTACATCTGTATCAAGAATTTAGATACTTAAGTGTCCACTGGAGGGGAAGATATGCGTCTTCTTCCCAGCATTGTGTGGGTGATGACCTCACCTCACCCGGCGACCGCTCGGGAATATGAGGCCCCGCTCTATCCGTCGGTGCCCTCAATTTTTGAAACGAGCGGAAGTGGAGGTGGGAGCTAGGAACGGAGCAGGGGGGCCTGCCCATACCCATCAGAGTAATTTCTAAATGGGCATGGTCAGAAATCGATATGTCTGAAATCGCTGCGGACCCCAAAGAGCGAATGAGAGACTGGGACAGAAAAAACGAATCGATGCAGGAGTAAGATTGGTGAACTGGGGAGTAGAAAGTGTAATCCTGTGCCTCAGGCTCCTTGTAGTGCCACATGTCCATGAGGCCCAAGACTTCAAAATCGCCCTTGAATGCTGCAGACATAGCTCCAGTTCCCATTAAAGACGAGGTAGTGTGGTCCAGGCTGGGATCCCATACAAAGTTAAAATCACCCCCGAGGATAATAGGGTCAGGCTCCCGAGAGAGCAAGTTCTTAAGCAAGTTCCAAAGGTATGCATCCTGTGCGTAGTTAGATGCATAAACATTAAGCATCGTGAGTGGCTTACCATGTGTGAGTTTAAAAAAAGTCCCTCCTTGTCGCGCACGGCTTGGGTGACCTGCACAGGAGTACCTGTTTTAAAAATCTCGGGTGTGACATGCGCGGGGCGTCTATCTGCAAAAGATGAGTTTCCTGGAGGAAAATGACATCAGGATCCTGCATAATGAGGTAATTCTATATTTGTTTCCTCTTGTTATGGGCGTTGAGACCTTTTACATTAAGAGAAAGACATTTAAGGTGTGCCATTGTCTACTACAAGTGAGATGAATCGCTGGCAATTGCGTAAGTCATCACACTCCTCTCCCACTGTCCCCAGTTCCAGCAGAGTAGTTGTCTGTTGGGGTGGTGCAGGGGGAGGATGGTGAGAGTTGCGCAAGTGAGGAGCAGAACAGGCCCCCTCCCATGTCCAGGGAGTCCCCAGCCAAGGATATAAGGTAGCATGATGTGTTTGTGGTCTCCCCCCAAGAATCCAAAAGAGTAAAGAAAAGAGCGAAAGGGATAGAGGAAGGGAGAAAACAACAAGCCAAACAGAAGAAAGGCCAACTGGGCCAAAGAACACCATTCCAGTCCAGGAGCGGCCCAGTGGTGCAACCAGTGGTGAGGAAGTCACTCCCCATTGGGACTAAGGGAATGGGGGGGTGGGCCAGTAGGTATGAAGGAGCAGCAGCTGTCCTCCCTCCAGTGGCCGACCCGCTACACTGGTATCTGGGAGGCCCGGGGACCCCCAAGGGGTACACCCAGAGCCCCTAAACGCACTGCGGGGCCATTGCCATGCAGCACAGCACAAGTCAAGGGAGCAGAAGTTCTCACGTCTAAGGAAGAGTTCCAATAGGAGCGGACGCCCAGGGGGATGACAGCTGGCCAAGCATCGTGTTGCGGTAACTTGTCCATGGTGAGCCGTCAAGAAACAGAACATCAAAAGAGGCCATATCGCCAGGTCAGCCCCAGCGGGTTCAAACACTCACGAGGCAGTCACGAGGCAGGCAAGAAGCTGTGCCGGCAGAAGGAAGAGGCAGTTCCCTCCAACTTCGAGGGGATCACATCCCATCAAGGGACCCCCAAGCCAACGCCAGTGGATAAAAGGGGCCCGACGTCAATCTCCTTCCCTCCGAAGGCTGCGAAGCTTCTATAGACTTCAAATGGTGGATAATGTCCAGTTTGGCTTGGAGTGCCGTCGCGCTAGCTTTAGAGGATCTGCTGCGAGGAGGCTGAACAGCTGCCCACTCTGATCGTAGAGGGGTCCGGGACTCAGAGCCAGCAGAGGGAGAGGTGGAGGGCCGAGGGACTGGTGAGAGGCGAAGCAGCTGGCAGGCCTCCGCGAAGGATCTCAGAGATCTGCGCTTTCCCTCCCATTAGAAGATCAGGGCAAAGGGATGTCCCCATTGGTATTTAATGTTGGACTCCTTCAGTTTGTCGGTCACTGCGGTGGCGCAGAGTGAGTGGGGAGAGGTCCTGGAAGATTTGGATGCGTCGGCCCTCGTGCATCAGTTCCTCAGAGGCCCAAGATGCCCGGAGGATCGCCTCCTTCTCCGTAAAGAAGTGTACCTGGGTCAGGATGTAAGGGACCAGATTGGCCTTCCCACGCGGGGGCACAACCCGGTGCACTCTATCCAGTGTTGGAGGAGAGGCGTCATCGTCCCCACTGACTGCCTGGAGGAGATCTGCAACATAGGTCTTGATGTTCTGACCCTCCACTGCCCCGTGGGACTCCCCGGATGCGGAGGTTGTTCTGGCGGCTTCTATTTTCCAAGTCCTCCTGTTTAATTTTGTAGTTCGATGTGTTGCTCCTTTAGTGTTGTCACGCAGCGCCAGAGCTCCTCCTGATCCTCCGTTCTTGTGTCGAGGGTGCGCTCGAGATCGTCCACTCTTGTGCCGAGTTCTGTTATGTCACGCCGAATGTCCTTGAGGCAGGTTTTAACCTCCATTTTGAGAGAGCTGATTTCTGTCTTTATCTCCTGCAGGAAATTGGACATGAAGGCCTGAGCGATGGGGCTGGTTTCAGCAGCCTCCTGCCCGGTGGGCGCCTCTGTAGTTCTAGCCCACAGATCTGCCACTGACGTGTCCATGGGCGCTGATTGTACAGTGGCTTTCCCCAATTTGCCCTGGGGCATGACATAGGCAGAGATGGCACCCAACCCACAGAAGCCCATGCCAATGACTGACACTTCACCGCCACCGATGGGGTACTCCTCTGCCAGTGGACCCTCGAGTGGGGCGATGAAGGCGATGTGGCCTGTATGTAGGCTTGAGCCCTTCGATACTCCGGGCTCAGGCGGAAGTGCCGGCTTCCAACAAGGCCCCAAAGGCAACACAGCCCCGGTCGAGCAATTGTCCGGTTTCGCCCCCACCTAGCCAACTAGAGAAGTGTTTCAGGGAGGAGCAGAGAAAGAGTGTTCTGGAGCGTCAAGGTCAGGCAAACCAGTCTATTGGAGTTAGAGCAAACACCAGCCCATGCTACAGGTCCCAGGGCTATGACATGGAGACAGCTGGCATGGAGGTCCAAAGCTTTCGATACTCCAGGCTCAGGCTGCAATTCAAAGATCAAGCAGCGCCCCAATGTTACCGCAGCCCTGTATGTGCAGGACGAGGGCTCCCCCCCATGAAGCCCACTCAGTCCCAGGGGGGAGCAAGAGAGACAGCAGAGGGGGGCAGCACAGTGTTCATCAGGGCCCAAGGGGCAACGCGCTCTGGTCTCATCTCCCCCGGAGGATGTGCCCCGACCCAAGAGGCCAGAGGCAGCGGTCTCCGCCGCAAGACCCCAGGCACCCACGGGATGCAGTCGTCGTGGAGGCCCGGGCCTCTCGGTGCTCCGGGTGCAGGCAAGAGCTCACAAGGTTTGAAGGGTCTCAGGTGCATGCGCACCTCTCCATGTGTACCCGCCTGGTCTCCCCCCGGCGAGGCCCACGCAGTCCAGGGAGGGAGAGAAATGGCAGAGGAAGCCCAGCAGCGATAGGCCTCAGGGCCCAGGAGCACACGAGCACCACACGTGGCGCCGGGCCAGAGTCACTTTACCCCAGGGGGCTGCACCTCTTCACCCGGGCCCCGCAGCCACCCCACTCTGCCGGCTCTGCCGCACCAATCACTCCTGCCAGCCACCTCACCTCAAGGTCACAGACCCGGGCCGACGATCACTGGCCTTTGCGGCCCGCACCCAGTTTCCGGCTCAGGGCTCCTCGTGGTCCATCTTGTGGGGCCTTCACCAGGTGTATCCAGGGTGTCAAGTGTTCCCAAGGAAGCACGGAGTTAGGCGCTGGGGCACCAGGGCATGCATGTCACCCCAGCAACACCCCACACCCGGGCAGCCAGCCCCGCCACAGGCCAGAGACTCACGCAGGATGCAGGCCCCTGCAACCAGTGAGGACAAAATGGCCGACGGGAGTGCCGCTGCTGATCTTCCCCTCCGCTCCGGGCGACTCACTGTATTAAGGTCCCCGGAACCGCATCCTGGACACACCGGGGCAAAGATGCACTGGAAGCGGGGCACTGAGCGCACCCCCACGCCTCTGAAGACTTGAAAAGGGCCCCCAGCCGACCTCTGGACGACGGAGATCTCGCGGCGCAGGTCCTACGCCATCGAAGTCTTGGCCACACTCCCTTTTGTGCTTTTTATGGATGTATTTCTTGTAATAAACTTGCATATATATCCGTATTTTTCAGTAGCGTTATAACATCAGTAAAACTGTTAACATGGTTGTTCAGTAGTTCAGATAGTATGTCCTATGCTGTAATTGCAAAAATTTGGTGTTTGACATCTTATTCTTAAAGTTTTGATAAAATGACTCCGCCCAGTGGGCTTCTAGCGGTACTCAGAGAATAGACTCTGATGTTTTATCCAGTATCTTCTCTACTGGAGTGAAAAAAGTTCATTTTATTCCATGCATGCATTCCATCTACTTGGTCTCTTGCATTATGTTCTAGGAAGTCCAATGTCCAAAGAAAGGGACAGAATGTGAAATGATTCGCTATATTAGATGTGAATGTACCTATTGCACATGTAAAATAAAAACAGAAGAAAAGAGGTTCACTTAATGGAGAAGCTTGGATGCTCATCACCGTCTTTTAAGGCATTATTATGGTTAATTTGGAAACCTTTAAGTAGTGCCATGTGTGTACCCTGAGTTGCAGTGGAGATTCCTCATCTGCTTGTCCCAGGTATGCCTTATATTTGGTGAGGGCGTGTCCGACCTGCAAATATCTTAGCTGTTGATTTTCAGCAAGTACGTACTGTTCTGTAGCTTGGAAAATGGTATCATACAGTCCTACTCCCCCAAACAACACCTAGTTTGGAAATGCCCAGTAAATCCCACTACCTGCAGCAGATTAGTTTGCAAGTTTAGCGGAGTCCCATAGGGGTGTCTCCAACTTCAGTTTCCTCTCCCAGACCATTTTTGGGGGCTCGTCCCCATATCCCGAGCACTGTCGCAGTGGGGGATCAGAAGGGTCAACCTTCACTGTCCTCTGTAGAGACATGTCATATACCCCCCCATAAGCCATAGCTCACCTGTCCAAAATTAATGCTAGTTCTTGCAGTAATTAACTTGGCTGCCCAGCAGTAGGACTGAAGATTGAGCAGGGCAGTACCGATATTTTGGATACTTGTATCCTAATCTCGATGATAAAATAAGTGAGAACTCAGAGTCCTGAGGAATGCCGAACAGCCCAGTTGGGCGATTGATTTATAAATTAAGTCTCCCATTTATGAAAATATATGAATATGACTTATTGTTTCTCAATAGTTAAGTATTTTGATTAAAACCAGTGACAATAGTCTGCATGGAGTTTGAATTTTATAGCACCTAGTATAAACTGATGACTAATTGGGAGACTTTAATTTATAACCGATATACATCAAGGTTCTATTGTTCAATGACTCTATTGATTTGTTGCCTTCCTCTCCCTGGGCTGGCTATACACGCAGGCCAATTTGGATTTTGTCACTGCGAAGTTTGTTGAGATATGCAACCTTAATTTTTCTATATGAAGGTCTACAATGTTAATATTCTCATTAAAAGCAACTCCCTCTCTATTATAGAGACAGTCATTATAATCGAAATGCCTGTGTGCAAGTCTAATAAAAATACATTTTAAAAGAGTAATCCCGAAGATACATATATACAAGCTGGGCAGACAGATCCATGTTTATAGCTAGTTGTACATCTGCAGCAAACTTGTGAGCAACCTTTTTTACCTTTGGGTCTCCAAAAATTATATCTTTTTGTCATGACTTCCAAAAGCCCCAACAGAACCGACCCTCTGCCTGAACTAGAAACCACCTCTTCTAACCTTTACCGCTATGCTTTTCAGATGACTAGTGCACTTCTAGGTCTCCCTCAACTTCAATTTTGTTTCGGTCCACCCACTATACTGCAATCGCCTTTATGTCACCAAGGGCCTAACATCTGCTCTCTGGTTTTAACTTTCTGCTGTTGAGATTTTGCTGGCTCATTCTAATGATTTGTTCGACATATTCGACCACCTTTACTGCCAGGTAGCTCATCCTTCTTTGGTTATTACTGAGTCGGCTCTTCGTGTTATTCAACCTGCCCTTCCACGATACAGACATTGGTTCCCCTTGTCTACTTCCCTGTATGAGTACTAATATGCTTGGTTCTATTAACTTCACTCTTTCTTGTCGCTTACATTTCAAGCCTGGTGATTTAGTGATGTTCTTACCCTTCCTCTCACTTTCCCGACCTTTTCAAAACTTTTTACTGGCAGTGTAATTCAATCCGGGATTGAAATGTCTTCACCAAATCTCATCAAACTAAAATTCAGTTTCTTTCTACTTCCCACCTTTTCCATTTTGGTGCTGCTTTCTTCTGAACTCTAAATGCCAGCACCACTTCATGTAATCAACTTAGACACATCTATTCCCGTTTTAACTACATATCCTCTTTTTCCTTTAGATTTCACATATAAATCTTTCATCTCTATCAAACCTGCTATTATATATTTTTCTCTGCAGCCAGATTACTTATTCAAATATCACTATTCATCACATATTCTCTACTCGACTCTGATTACAGTTGGTACATAGTTGGATTAGAAAAGCATTTTGTCATAAGTGGTTGAATACCAACAAGTTACAGCTAGTATGTGGTTGTTATCTTGCATAATTGAACAATTTGGTCCGACATCATTGTCGTTCCATTACTGCTGGCTTAATATATCTAGAAATAATTTTAAAGTGATAACTGAGCAATCCAATACCTCCTCCCTCCCCCACCCTCTGTTCTGGCTCACCCCCCCATTTGTGATACTGACGTGTGGTTCTACCTCGGTTGCCTTGATACATCATGTAGGGGCCCGTGTTTAGTATGGTATGGTATTGTGCGTCGGACTTAAACCTAGATGGGACCGTACTGTGCAGTGTCAGGCCGAGGGGCCTCTCTTATGTATTGTGTGTTATGGGGAAGGGGGTGAGGTCTGTCGCTTTGAATGCTTCAAGTATGAGGTCCCAATCCATAGAGATCGGATTCTTCCGCAGTTCACAGCACTCCTCTCATCTAATGACTGCACTTTCTGCTACCCCCCAGCGAACCACCTCCCCATGCCAAGTGTAGCCCGCAGTAGGGGGAGGTTCTATTTCCATTGCATTGTTATGGGGTGTTTTGCTCTGACGAAGACTAGGTCAGTGAAGCGAAGCTGCACTTTGTGATTTAGGACGTCGCTGTAGCCCTCGTATACAGCTTTCGGCTGTATCCCATACGGTGAGGCCTGTGGCATTTCCAACGATGTGTGTGACTTCCGACATGAACCCTCTAAGGTGTGGGCAGGACTATAGCATGTGAAAGATATCTGCCTCTTCTGCCTAGCATCTAGGGCAGGGGTGCCGTGTGTTTGGATACATGCGCTGTAAGCGGTGCGGGTTGAGGTAGACCCTATGGAGTGTCATGTACTGTATTCATTTAAATTTGGCATTGCGTGATACCTTTTTGGGGTAATCTAAGAGGGCGGACCACTCCTTAACTGTCATATCCTTCTCCAGGTCTCTGGACCATTTGTCACATAGTCCATTGAGGGAGGTTCCTGTGTGCACCTGGGTTCCCCTGTATAGCCATTTTATGAGGTGTCACCCTTCACCCATTAAGTACATAGCATGTACGAGTTTATGTGGTAGGGGTTCTTCCCCATCTGGAGCCCAGTGTTTTTTCACATATTGGAGTATGGCAGCATGTATCATAAACAGATTGCATGGAACCCCTTTCTCCCGAGCAAAGTTCTCATGGTCCATTAGGACGCCGTTGGTAAACAACGCCCCTGCTGTGGTGACCCCCTCCCAGACCAGTTGAGGATGCTCCGTTTATTAATCAAGTTAAACAAGAAGTGGTTCTGTTGGGTAAGACCAATTGTTTTGAAAAGTGCTTATTAATGCAGTTAACAACAAGCGCTCTCTGGTACACACCAAGCTTTGAGAAATGAATGCTCAAAATACAAAGTCGTGCGATCAAGGGGTTGTATTATACAATTTATAACACAGTTCATTCATTTGGTATCCAAATTGTAATCATTCAGGAATAACATTCAATGCATGAAAATGACCGTCAGAAATAATACAATAGCGTGACTTTTCAGTGAATAGTGCTCAATGAGTGAAACAATGTACAGTGTGACAAGTGTTCCTATGTACAACTATGTACAACTATTTCATTGGCCAGATGCCGATTTTCAACCAAGGATCCCTAGTGTTTTTTGGCAGGATCCTGGCTGTTCTGGGCCTATGGTGTGCGTCGACGTTTTGACCCTTAGGCACCCCTGTTCGTGGTCGCGGCGGGTCTTTTTCAAGACAGGGTGATGACAGTCTGTAAGGGAACAAAGACTGTGTGTAAGAGAGGCTGAAGGTGCAGCGAAAGTTGCACCATGAGATATGTGGAGATAGTAATGTACTAACTCGAGTTTCAGACCAGAGTTTTTCGGCCTGGAACAGAGCGGCGCAATGGCCCGTCGTATCTGTGAAGAAGGGCGTCAATGAATCAGTATAATGCATCTACCGCACGGTAAAATGCAATACTATTTTACAGAGGGGCGTGCAAGCTGGTGCGGTCCTTGGGTTGGACCACCGGGAGTGCAATTATTGTGCATAGAAGATGGTGACTGAATGACCGTGTGCGTGCCTCGCAGACCGCGGGGGTGGTGGTGAGGGAAAATGAGGCTATAATTGCAGCGTGGTCAGGTAGAACAGTGTGGTGCATGCGTTCTATCAATGCAACAGGGGGGGAGGCTCTGCTATGTGCAGTGGGTTCGCTGGGTAAACTCTGTCCGAAATGAGACTCCAAAGTTGTGCGCAAGATCACGGTGCAGTTGATAAACGACTTAAAGGCAGTGTTGGGAGGGCCCAAAGGTGCCGTGTTTGGAACCTAATATGCGCCGGGGTGAGTTCCAATTATTGAGCTACACACTGTGGCTTCCAAGCGCATAGTTCTCTGGAATAGACTTAATGTTGCGGCACAGGTGCTAAAAGTAAAGCTTGGGGGGGAAAGCGAGGCATATAGAGACGCCTGTGGCTTACCTGGTTAAGCGGGATCAATCTACCGGCAACGGAGGTACGGAGTCCCTCTCGTCGGCTGTGTTGAAGCGCGGCCACCAGCTCGCGGTGAGCCGAGCGACTATAAGCAAGTCAGCTACGGCGTGCACGTAGAACGCGCTCGTCGCATAGCAATGATGTGAAACCAATTACTGTCTCACGTGGCGTGCGTGGTTAGTTCAAAAACGTAGATGACCCGTGTGGGGTTTGCGTGATTCATGAAACACTAGTTTGTATGACCTACTGTCTAGCCGAGGAGGACATGATTACCAACAAAGTGTGTGATTTGACAAAAGTTATCGTTCAATGCACACTCAGGGAGAGGCACTAAAAATGGCAATACATATATATTCAACAGACTGTAACAATCGTGTAGGTCAGGTAATTAGCGTGAAATGATGCTTGATGGTACAACACAATACTATAATACAGGGTACCAGTGGGACAATCTCAAATTGTATGGAATACACTCAAAAATGCCCCGAGGTGGGGGGTCGACGTGTAGACACAGTGTGGTACATAGTGATTTCGATAAAGCACCAAAGTACCAAGCCCTCTTCTTGGCGCGTTTGAGTAGTCCCAGCGGATAGCCACGGTCACGTAGGCGTTTGGTCAGTACTTCACTTTCTTTAAAGAAGTCCTGCCTTCTCGTACAGTTTCTTCCCATTCGTAGGTACTGACCATAAGGCAGGTTGTCTCGTAGGTTTCAACCAAACCTACGAGACCAATTGGGATTACCACCAATTTTTGCACACTTCAAATGCGGGACATGCAAAGTCTGTCCCCTCAACCTAGAAGGCCCATCCCTCATACACAAAAATAAAACGCACAAATTGCCTTCCCTGACAAACTGCAATACCACAAATGTCATTTACGTGATCTTATGTCCCTGTAACATGCCATATGTCGGGCAAACCACGCAAAAGGTAAAAATGAGAATCCTGCGACACATGAGCAAGATCAGATGTAAAACACCGGGTGCACCACTAGTGGAACATTTCCCTAGCATGAACCACAGCCCAGAGAGTATACGCTGGAGGTTTGTTGAGAAAATTAATACTAATCCCAGGGGTGGCTCCATGACATCTGCACTTAACAGAAAGGAGTGCAAATAGATACACATTCTAAACTCAGTGGCAGTTGGTTTAAAGGAGCAGGAGGAGATTTCTAAACAAATGGGTTTGTTGTAATTATATTAGCAATTGCGCCTGTCCTGTACTCTGACTGTTGCTAGTTTTCTGCCTTCCCTTACCAGCATTGCCATACTTAATTTTAATGTTACCAGTACTTCCAATATTTTGACCACGATTTGTGTACCATGTTGGGTTACACCATCTTCAGAGTCATTGTTCTACAGCTTTATCGAAATCACTATGTACCACACTGTGTCTACACGTCGACCCCCCACCTCGAGGCATTTTTGAGTGTATTCCATTCAATTTGAGATTGTCCCACTGGTACCCTGTTTTATAGTATTGTGTTGTACCATCAAGCATCATTTCACGCTAATTACCTGACCTACACGATTGTTACAGTCTGTTGAATATATATGTATTGCCATTTTTAGTGCCTCTCCCTGAGTGTGCATTGAACGATAACTTTTGTCAAATCACACACTTTGTTGGTAATCATGTCCTCCTCGGCTAGACAGTAGGTCACACAAACTAGTGTTTCATGAATCATGCAAACCCCATACGGGTCATTCACGTTTTGAACTAACCACGCACGCCGCGTGAGACAGTAATTGGTTTCACGTCGTTGCTATGCGATGAGCGTGTTCTACGTGCACGCCGTAGCTGACTTCCTTATAGTCGCTCGGCTCACCGCGAGCTGGCAGCCGCGCTTCAACACAGCCGACGAGAGGGACTCCGTACCTCCGTTGCCGGTAGATTGATCCCGCTTAACCAGGTAAGCCACAGGCGACTCTATATGCCTCGCTTTCCCCCCCCGACCTTTACTTTTAGCACATGAGCCACAACATTAAGTCTATTTCAGAGAAATATGCGTTTGGAAACCACAGTGTGTAGCTCAATAATTGGAACTCACCCCGGCGCATATTAGGTTCCAAACACGGCACCTTCGGGCCCTCACCACACTGCCTTTAAGTCGTTTATCAACTGCACCGTGATCTTGCGCACAACTTGGCAGTCTCATTTCGGACAGAGTGTACCCAGCGATCCCACTGCACATAGTAGACCCTCCCCCTCCTGCATTGATAGAACGCATGCACCACACTGTTCTACCTGACCACGCTGCAATTATAGCCTCATTTTCCCTCACCACCACCCCCGCGGTCGGCGAGGCACGCACACGGTCATTCAGTCACCATCTTCTATGCACAATAATTGCACTCTCGCTGGTCCAACCCGAGGACCTGACCAGCTTGCACGCCCCTCTGTAAAATAGTATCGCATTTTACCGTGCGGTAGATGCATTATACTGATTCATTGACGCCCTTCTTCACAGATACGATGGGCCATTGGGCCACTCTGTTCCAGGCCGTAAAACTCTGGTCTGAAACTCGAGTGAGTACATTACTATCTCCACATATCTCATGGTGCAACTTTCGCTGCACCTTCAGCCTCTCTTACGCACAGTCTTTGTTCCCTTACAGACTGTCATCACCCTGTCTTGAAAAAGACCCGCCGCGACCACGAACAGGGGCGCCTAAGGGTTGAAACGTTGATGCATATCATAGGCCCAGAACAGCCAGGATCCTGCCAAAAAACACTGGAATCCTTGGTTGAAAATCGGCATCTGGCCAATGAAATATTTGTATATAATTGTACATAGGAACACTTGTCACACTGTACATTGTTTCACTCATTGAGCACTATTCACTGAAAAGTCACGCTATTGTATTATTTCTGACGGTCATTTTCATGGATTGAATGTTATTCCTGAATGATTACAATTCGGATACCAAATGAATGAACTGTACTATAAATTGTATAATACAACCCCTTGATCGCACGACTTTGTATTTTGAGCATTCATTTCTCAAAGCTTGGTGTGTACCAGAGAGCGCTTGTTGTTAACTGCATTAATAAGCACTTTTCCAAACAATTGGTCTTACCCAACAGAACCACTTCTTGTTTAACTATAAATGCCCAGGTACTGAGGGACACAGGGTTACCCCTTTTTCTTTAAATACCGTTTAGTAATCAAGGTGTTGGGATTCCTAGTAATGGAGTGTTATTGGCGTATGGGGGCACTGGCATGTGTATTGCAGGGCCTTTTTCCCGTATGTGAGTGCTACACATAAAAGCATTTGGGCCCTTTGGGGGGATCGTGCTCCGGTGCAGTAGTAGGGTGTATAGGGCTCCTCGGTTGATGGCTTGTGCGGTGTAACCCTGTTTGTGCAGGTTGCCCCCGGCGAGCCAGTACGATAGCCATTGAAGTTGGCTTGCGTAACAGCAGGTGCGAAAGTCTGGCACCCCTTGCCCCCTGCTGTCCGTCTCCAGTTGCAGTTTGGTGAGTCCCACCCTCCTACGACCGTTACCCCAGGTGAGGTCCGATAGGACTTTGTCTAATGCTTTAAACAGGGAGGTAGGGCTCAATATTGGCAAATTTGTGAAGAAGTATAGCAGATGTGGGAGTACCACCATCTTAGAGATGGCTATACAGTACATTACAGAGAGCGGTAGCGAGGTCCAGAAGGTCGATTGGGAGCGTAGCGCACACACTGCTCTCGGCAGATTGCCCTCCAGTAGGTCTTGCGGAGTCCATGCATTATATCCTTGAAGAAGCTCCTTCCTACCTTTGCTGTGTAGTCTTTCATAGGCCTACAACCAGAACTCTTCACCAGCCTCACAAAATGCTCTACTTTTTTCCTCTTCCCAATGCGCCGCCCTCCGATTCGTGTTTTGACTTATTGTTCTTACACTGTGAAGTAATTTTTCCACTGCTATTCTCCTACTCTACAAATCTTCAAAAACAGTGTTTTCAGGCCTGCTCTACTTACCGCCTTCTAACTTTTTGTTGTACTGTATTACCTCTTTTCTTTAACAAAAAACTGTGCTGGGACTGTAAACACCTGTATGCACACATATAGGAATTTGTTTAATTTCTCTGTTTACTGTGATATTTTCCAAACCTTAATTAGTTTTCTGAATGCTGAGTTGTAGGAAATACAAGATGTGTGTTATTTATTCTGAGCCAACTTGAACTTATATGGCTGATTTCCTCATGTGAGTTCAGAAGCCTATGTTGCTCTGTAGATATCTGTGGAAGGGTCTCACTTGAAAGAGCATTCGGACACCTATATGGTGTTGATATTATTATGATTTTTATTGTAATTACTGTTTACGCCAATGATAAGTTTTTCAGAAAAGAGGGAAGTTTGTTCATTGTTGCAGATAGTCATTTTACTGTAATGCAATTACATTTTATCATTACTAGTACTGTGTAAACGGCAAGTGCCCTGTGTCTTCAAAAGCAACCACGCATTTACTATGTTACAATTGTTGGCCTATAATTATCTGCGATTCCTTGTTAATCGTATTTAGACAATGGACAATGGCAAGTCTTGTTGCGTCTTTCAAGGGCCTTCTGTCGCGCCACATCTTTTGGTAGTGGTCCAGGGGAGGGAAGTCTTCCAGGGAGGTTATTCGGATGTTAAAACAGCTTCCTATTTTGACTATTATGAAATGGTGGTCTAAGTGTGAGAGTTCATTCTTCGGGTTATTTTCACATTTCCTTTCTGTCATATCAATCCTTGAAGATCCCATGAAACTCTCTATTGTTTGGATGAGTTGCCATGTCAGGTTTCCTACAAACAAATACCTTTATGTATATGGATCCGTGTTCTAAACAAACTTAAGTAAGAAGTTCACTGTCAAGCACAGTGTATAGACATTTCCAAAATAATACATTAGAAGAAATGTGTGCATGACTTTTATTACACTACCCCACTTGCTTAAGGGTGCGCTAGTTCCCGACTAAAAAGCTGCATAGTTAGATTTATAGTTGCTTAGATTTGTTAGAGGCTATTAAGGGGATATGGAAGAAGGCCAACACATTATTGGCTATACACAGAAAACGAGCACAACCTAAGGAGCTAAAGTGACTAAAACCTGGTGCTCGGCATTAACCAAGGGACAGGAGACGGGTCAAACAATGGCACTGAATGTTTCCTCCTCACTAAGGCCTACACCCAGCATAATGTACACTGGAGAGTTGTGTATCATTTCTATTTAGGCAATAGGTCACATATAGTAAGTATTTGAAAGAATAGCAGTCAACATCATATTACTTGCTCAGAAGCCTTTTCAATGTCATAGGGTTAAATTAATCATGTTGAGTGCTGTCTTTTCCTTCAGTTTATAGGCCCAGGTGTTGATTCATACATAGCCGTCAGTCCTCAGGCTAACGTGCCAAGCATTAGGAAAATTTTAGATTTTTGGTACAACATTATTGGGGAATGAAAACAGGAGATTCATGAATTTACCTTCAAAGGAAGTTGTTCTAGACAGGATTGCTCTTTTACATACAATTGCATCTAGGCAGATAGTCCTCAAAATTTTATTTTCGTTTAAATTATCTTTGAAACCTCTTCTTAGGCAATACTACTGTCAGGACATGAAAAGATCTTAGGGACCAGTCTTCATTTGATAGCGTCAGCGTTCCCGGGATGAACATAGCTTGACCAGATGTAATCTGCAGGAGTCAATTATGAGCTGTGCAATGTAGGAAGTTAGTTTATTCTAGAGAGGTATAGCCAGTAGTAGTAGAATTATTCTCACAAACCCTGGCCCATTTTATAGTGTTTCTGGGGACCTCCAGTCCTCCCTCCTAACTCTGCCACATTGCTGTCTTTTACAAGTGTGACTCAAGCCCTAAGGAAATATCTGCCCACAGCACACAATTTTATTAAACATATTCTGCAGGGATGCTGGCTGTGAAGGTGTAATATTGCATTACACTGTAAGAGTGATTGACTTTATTTAAAGATAATAGGGTCTTTTCTAAGAGGGGAAGCATAATGCAAGGTATTTACAATCTCAGCATTTCCCCTAGAGCAATTTTCCCATGCACTTGATTGAGCAGGTTACCCTATATAGATGCATCAAATGAACTCCATTGTGTGCAGCCTGATGGTCTACTCCATCATGGGCAAGGTAATTTTCAATGCTCCTTTAGAGTGGAAAACACCTTTCATTCTCAACAGATCTAAGGATTAGAGATTTGGGCATTCATGTAGTTAGAAAGGGTGATATACCATTATATCCTGGAAAGGGGCAAATCTTGCCTTGTGGTTCTGCTGTGACCGAAGTGTGCACAATGACTGATACAAAGTCGAGAACTAAGAGCAGGACAATATGAAAAGGCAATGATTTTATGCACCAGATACCTGGATTAAAATAGGCCAGAGATGGAGTTATGTGGTCTTTTATCTTTGGTCGCAGCACCAGTTGTTCTGCATAGTGTTTAATGAGTTGAAGCTTGTGAATGAGATATTCTGAGAGACCAAGATAGTCAGAGACAAAGGCATTACAAATCTGAACCAACGCCCCCCGCCGCCACCATCCGCACCTGGACCTCGGTGACCACCGAAGACACAACCCGCACTATGAACACCATCCACTCCGGATCTCCAACCGACCCCTGCCCCCACTACGTCTTCAACAAGGCCGACTCCATCATCGCACCCCAACTCCGGGACATCATCAACATCTCCTTCAACACCGCCACCTTCCCGGAGAGCTGGAAGCATGCCGAGCTCAGCGCCCTACTGAAGAAACCAACAGCGGACCCCACCGACCTCAAGAACTTCCACCCCATCTCACTCCTCCCTTTTCCTGCCAAAGTCATCGAGAAGACCGTCAACAGACAGCTTGCCGCCTTCCTCGAGACGAATGGATCCCTCGACCCCTCGCAGTCCGGTTTCCGAGCCAACCACAGCACCGAGCCACCCTCATCGCAGCCACCGACGACATCAGAACCCTGCTCAACAATGGGGAAACAGCGGCCCTCATCCTCTTGGACCTCTCCGCAGCATTCAACACTGTCTGCCACCGCACCCTAGTCCAACGCCTCAGCAACACATGTGTCCAAGGGAGGGCACTGGAATGGATCATCTCGTTCCTCGCCGGAAGAACACAGAGAGTCCGCCTCCCCCCGTTTCAATCCGAGGCCACCGAAGTCATCTGCGGCGTACCGCAAGGATCATCACTCAGCCCCACCCTCTTCAACGTCTACATGAGACCCCTCGCAGCCATTGCACGCCAACACAACCACAACATTATCTCCTACGCCGACGACACCCAACTGATCCTCTCCCTCACCAGTGATCCCGCCAGAACTAGCCTTCACGAAGGGATGAAAGACGTCGCCGAGTGGATGAAGAACAGCCGCCTGAAACTGAACTCAGACAAGACGGAAGTCCTCATCCTGGGACCATCGCCCTCCGCCTGGGACGACTCCTGGTGGCCCCCCGCCCTGGGCATCACTCCCAAACCAACAGACCACGCACGCAACCTGGGCTTCATCCTGGACTCCTCCCTCTCGATGACCAGACAAGTCAACGCCGTCTCCTCATCATGCTTCAACACCCTACGCATGCTCCGCAAGATCTTCCGATGGATCCCGACCGAAACCAGGAAGACGGTCACCCAGGCACTCGTTACAAGCCGACTGGACTACGGAAGCACCCTCTACGCCGGAACCACAGCCAAGCTACAGAAAAGACTCCCAACGCATCCAGAACGCCTCTGCCCAACTCATCCTGGACATCCCCCGACGCAGCCACATCTCCGGCCACCTGACGGACCTGCACTGGCTCCCCGTCAGCAAGAGAATCACGTTCAGACTCCTCATCCACGCACACAAGTCCCTCCACGACCTGGGCCCCAAGTACCTCAACGACCGCCTGACCTTCTACACGCCCACCCGCCAGCTACGTTCGACAAGCCTCGCCCTCGCCGCCGTACCACGCATCTGAAGAGCCACCGCCGGAGGAAGATCCTTCTCCTACCTGGCGGCCAAGACATGGAGCTCCCTCCCCACCCACCTTCGACTGACCGAGGACCATCTCGCCTTCAGGAGACAACTCAAGACCTGGCTGTTCGAGCAATAGCAGACCCCTTCCCCCTAGCGCCTTGAGACCCTCCCGGGTGAGTAGTGCGCTATACAAATGCTATGATTGATTGATTGATTTGACAAAACGAGAGATCCAAAAAAGAAAGAAAAACGTACCACTGAAAGCATTAGTCTTTTTCCCATTAAATTAGAGACGATTGGTATTCATCCAACCCTCAACCATGGGATCTTCAGCATGATCTGAGTAGCATCGATGTATGAAAATAAGTAAAACCACCGAAGTGGATGAGGTTGGCTAGAGTAATTATAAAGAGATTGAATAATAATGGGGATAAGATATATCCCTGAGGAAAACCGCATTCCAGGGTTCTGACTGAAGAGGTGAATTAAGAAAGTATAACTTGGAATGATCTGCCAGATAGAAAACTGGTAAATCAGGAGAGTGTACTGTCCCTTATTCCAATCTCCCAGAGTCTCATAACTATTTAAATGTGGTGGATGGGCCATTCCTCAGCTGCATTTGATACTGTAAATCATCTGGTACTAACTCAACGGCTGAAGGCAATAGGAATTAAAGAGGCGGCTCTAACGCTTCTCACCTTGTTCCTTACTACAAGGGAACAGAGAGTGTGTTGGGATAACTTTTAAATATGAGAGGTTTTTCCTCCCGTGTGGAGTCCCCCAAGGCTCAGCATTGTCGCCAACATTATTTAACATCTATGTTACGCCCCTGGCCAAGGTAACCAGTGCTCACGGTTTATCGTTATGATCATATGGCGACGGCACTCAGATTGTTATTTCCATTTCCTCGAGTGTAGAAACCGTGGCGGTGAGATTTCACAGCTGTCACATAATAGAGTGGATGCATCAGAATTACCTTAAATTAAACACTGATAAAAAGGAGGTCATGGAGTTTGGAAATGGACCTCCACTCTGGAGCCAATCTTGGTGTCCGGCAGATACAGGTCATTGCACGGATTCTGCAGCAAAGTGAGAAACTTAGGATTTAGGTTTGATGTCCAACTGAATTTTGCAGGACAGATTAACCTTTAGACATCATCCTGCTTCTTTCTAATAAAACGTTTGTGTAAAATGTTGCCTTTTATCCTTTAGACCTTAGAAAAACGGTTGTAGTCGCTTCTCTCACGAATTGACTACTGTAACACCCTGTTTTGGGCATAGACAATCGTCAATTGCTAAAACGTCAATCACTGCAAAATTCGGCAGCACAAGTATTGCTTAATATTCCAAAATACCACCACTTCTCTAGCAGTATTAGGGAGCTTCACTGGCTTCCAGTCAGGCAGTGCATCGAGTTTAAGGTGCTATGCCTGGTGCATAAAGCACTTCACGGGTGGAGGGCCTTTGGACCTACAGAAACTCATTCAGTGGTACACCCCACATCGGAATCTTAGATCTACCACAGGAATTATGCTGTACTTCCTGGTCTTTTTGCTCATTTCCCTGCTACTCCTAGCACTAAGACGCCTCCGCATTCATGCGCTCTACAAGTTCTTTACTTACCTTTGTGGTGTTGTGATTGTGAACGGTTCGTCTATCGTAGTGGAAAAGAAAGTTATTTAGGGACAGCGCCAGAAGAATTGGGAAAAATAATGTTTTGTTGGGACGTGTGGAAGAGTGGTACAAAAGGGGGTGGTAAAAAAGGGGGTGGTGATGGACGGACGTGTGGAAGAGTGGCATGTGCAGGGCATGAGATCACACTGAAAGTAAAGCCAGCCAGCTCCGTTGAGTGGTGACTGGTTTCATTTTGATCAGGCATGTCTGAATCCTCTGAGTACTAATCCAAGTGGGAGAAGTGCTCTTCCCAGCCGAAACTCTCGCAAGTGGATGGCTGGCCTTGCAGTTCAGAGGGGCATTTCGGAGAGGAACCACACCTAGGAAGCAGATCTCCAGCAGTTGACACCAGGGGGTACCTTTACAGGACAGACTAGTCACAAAACACTGCTTCAGTGGCAATACCCCACTAAACCACAGCAGGCCTTTTGGGGCAGAGAAAGCGGTCACGTCCCAAGGGGTTTGGACCTGCAAATAAGTGACTTGCTGAAGGAGGCTGTTTTATTCCCGAAGCTGGAAGGGACCAGAACTGGAGGATTTATCAAAGAATGAAGAGCAAGCACCTCTGACAAATGGCAACGTAACACAAAATACAGAATGGCTATTGTACAGAACATGGGTAAAGAACGTTCACAGGCCAAGAGTAGGAGCCTGCAGGAAGAATCAACCTGCCTGCAACAATAGACTGAAGACATGCTAAACAAGCAGTCAACCGAGAAAGGGAGATGAAATATGATTCGACTCAGTTTATCTTTTAGTGCCAAAACCAGACAAAACACGGAGACCTGTCAGACCTCCTGTAGCAAAGGGGATAGTCTTTGTCAATGAGAACAGGTTAAGTTAATGGGCATGATGGCCTAATGCAATTCCCGAGGCAAGACTACAATTGAGGAGTGGCTCCGTCATTGGTGACTAATAAGCAGGTGTTAGGAGCATCCACAGAGAAAATTCAGACTGCAAAGAACATTACAGTAGACAGATCTTGCAATTAACCACTCCCTGTGGGACCACCCCAAGAGATGCATTCTATACAGGGTGTAGAGCACATATGGGAAAACTGAGCATAATGGGTTTATGGCAGCCACGGCCTGTGCAGGTAAGAGGGATGGGGCCTTAGTGGTTGGGGAGTATTTCGACAGACGATGACAAGGGAACATTAATTATTTATGAAAGTTTCCCTCATCAACGTCTGATTTCCCAAACCCCCCCCTCCACCACCCTCCCACCCCTCCACCACTCCCCAACCCCTCCACCACCCCCCAACCCCTCCACCCCCAAACCCCTCCATCACCCCCCAAACCCCTCCACCACCCCCCACCCCTCACCCCCACACCCCTGAACCCACTTCTCTTACCTGCACGGGCCACAACTAATCTATGGACCCTACTAGAAGCCGTAAAATACATAACTGTGATGGAACTGAAATCAGTATTCCTGGCTCTGAAAATTGTCCAGACACACATGAGTGTAAGGCCTGCAAATCCAGATGGAAAAACTCAACCATAATGTTCTATCTCAAAAGAGATGATCAGTATCACATGCACTATTCCGACTAGCCCAATATATATGGAAATTGATTTTTACTGGAACACTAGTGAGATATGTCACATTCTTTTGCTGAAAGTAACTTTGATGCCTTTCTGTTAAATGGTTCATGGCTAGGGTATGCACCCAATCCTGATTTGGAGACTGCAATCCCTGAATGCCTCAAAATCAGGAGCAGTGGCTGTTTTGGGGGGCAGAAAGGTTGAGTTGCCATTGTGTGAGAAGCCACCTTAGTTCTTTTACAACAAATATTATCTTCACTACTTTCTGAAACTTCAGAGCGCTTTCTTCTAACCTCCCAGGTCATCTCACTGACAGTTCTGTAGAGTTATCTTGAAATATTGGCCATATAATACACGACCAGCCTGGCTAGACACATTTGTGCATCTTGTTAGGGAGTTGGATATAATTTAATTATATTGATGGACTTTAATCCTCATACAAATGAATCAATAGATATAGACCTGCATGCACTTTGTAGAACATAAGCTTTTCTTGCGTTTGCACCTCCCTCTATCATAACTGACGTGTCTATGCTGCCCGTTACATAGCCTAAATAATCCTTTATCTCTCTTGTATGTATGTTCTGGGATTAAATTGTAGCCAGCTACGATCTCCATGATATTGCTTGAGACTTGGAGTATTTCTACCTGCAAGTTCCTCACTTCTTGAATATCCCCATGAGCCAGACAGGATTTTGAAACTTTTCATAGTTCTCCTACGCTGCTTTAGATCACAGTACCCTAAAAAATTACATGCCTTCATGGTTTTGTCCACATTTAGCAAGATCGTGGAACAGTGCCTGGCTACATCGCTTGCCAACATTCTTGAACAGAGCTCCTTCACTGGTCTAAGTCTGAGTTTCCTAGCATACACTGCACAGAATCAGTCCTGGTTGCCGCTTTGTGTGTGCTTAGTGCTTTTTCAAAACAAGGTGAGAAGGCAAGTTTGCTTCTTCTTGTGTCAATTACCATCTGACGAAATTCCTTACTTTCACTGGTAATTAATTTATGCTCAAGACCTTTGCACCGGCAAACAGCAAGCGGAGAATCAACATCAGCGTAAGCCCTCCAGCTTGTCTCAACTGGAATCCCCACATCATTACACCCCAAACATTCTACTCTACGCCTGATCATTCCAACAGGCGAGGGAGGGAATGATGACAATACTTGAGAACATAGAATGTACACTGACCCCCTAAGAACTAAACACGACATATCCGCCCACCTAAATTGAAGCATTACCCCTACAAGAATAAAAAAAGCTTAACGACTACACAGATTGCAATAAAATAAATGCAAATGAATTAACATTGTGTCCCCAGTACATCTCGATATGTGTGACAGGTTTACAAATTCATGGCACTATAAAATCATTAAAACGGTTAGATTTCACACAAACTCTGCCAAATCTAGAAACCATTTGACGATGTACAAGGCTTTCATCCACAGGTTCGTTATCAGGTGAAGTAGGACTATTTCCATTGCCTCCCTTTTGCTCCAAATTCACATTGTCCGATGTAGAGGCTCCATTACTATCTCCACCTTGTTGCTCTTGAATCTCATTTATACGATGGTGGTCAGTTATGATGGGTCTACTGTTATTAACATCTGAATGGTTGCCATCCGGGCGCACATCATCCATCCAATCATATGACCTACAACCTTGACTCTCTTTCAAGTTGACTCTTCTTATCGTTCCTCTGAACGCTAACCTTTTTGCATGCCACGCCTTACCATCTCTCAATAAATCAGAGTTGCACAATATTTTGATTACCTTCAAAGGCTCAGAAAACCTACTATTAACCTTGCAAACCATTGTCCTTTTTTGACTTTCACAACATCACCTTCTTTGAGATCCACTCTTTTAACACCATGGGTAGAATCATTCTTTTGCTTGTACTTCCTCTGTCTTTGTTCCAAGCACTTCCTTACTGCCTTAGGTGACTACTCAACCTTCCTGGTACTACTCAACCACCCTATTTTGTCCTTGGTGTGAGGTGATCTACCCCTCATCAGCTCGAATGGACTATGCCCCGTGGTTGCACACTTGGCTATCCTATATGCTCCCACGGTCTTTCTGACTTCCTCCTTCCAAACCATGCCTTTGCTTTTAGACACCTCAATGGCACCCTTGATGACCCTGTTGAAATGCTCCTCATTGCCATTTCCCTCAGACTGATGCAAAGACGTAGTCTTATGTACTACTCCTGTTTGTTTAACAAATCCTTTGAATACATCTCACACAAAATGACCCCCGTTTTCAGAAACTATGATCTTGGGTAATCCTTCTCGACAAAACACCTCCTTCAAAAAAATCCACCACAGTTTCTGAATGTGTCCTGGACTTCACTTTAAATTCTGGCCACTTAGAAAAATGGTCCACTGTTACTAGTATCAACATAGAAGTACCATCACTATTCTGCACAGAACCAAATATATCAACTCCTACTCTTTCCCACGGCATGCCAGGCACTAATGTGGGGTGAAATGATGGTTTAAATGTAACCATGAACTTATCTGAATTTGTACAGCTCACACACTCCCTTACCTCCTTTTCAATCTCTCTATACACTCCAGGCCACCAGTACGATTGCTTGACCTTACTTTTTGTTTTTACAATGCCGAGATGTCCTTCATGATACAATTTAATCACTTTTTCTCTTAATGACGTGGGAGGAACAAGTTTGCCCCCTCTTAGCAAAAAATGTTGCTTCACAGATAATTCAACTCTGTCTTTCCAAAAAGGAACACAAATCTTTTTGTAAAGTCTGTTTCTATGGCCATCCTTCTATAGCATATTCTTTGATAACCCCTAAACATTTATCCTGTAGGAGTGAGGTAATCCATTCTTCATGACCTATGCTCTGTAAATCCTCTCAGGCTACCAAAGTCATACAATATTCATCCCACTCATTCATATCCACATCTTTGTTGGGTAAGGGTAAGCAACTTAAAAAATCAGCAATCCTTTTGTGGGTGCCAGGAACATACTCTATCTTGTACACAAAATCCAACAGTTTCATGGATAACCTACTGATCCTTGGGGAGACATTACTTAAACCCCGTGACGTGAGTACCTCAGTAAGTGGCTTGTGGTCACTTCTCACCACCACCTTAGTGCCCCAAATAAACTGTCTGAAGTGTTTAAGCCCCCAGACACACTCCAGGGTTTCCCGTTTAATAACAGAGTACTTTTTTCCGCAGGAGTGAAGGCTCGCGATGCGTATGCCACTATCCGTTCACATTCATTATCCTGTAGCTGTGATAGCACCGCTCCTAAACCTTTACCACTGACATTCTTGGTGACTAAACTTTTACACAAAGGATGAAAACCTTGGAGTGCTGAAGCTGTGCAAATATCTTCTTTGATGCTTTCAAAACTAGTTCGGCACTCATCTGACAAACAGGAAATATTACCTTTTTTGTTAACAATTTCCTCATGTCGTACATCCTCTCCGAAAAATTCCGTACAAACTTGGAGTAAAACTCCGCTTACCCTAAAAAAGAACATACTTTATCCTTGTTCTGGAGAACAGTTGCCTTCCTTCTAGCATCAACCAGTGCTTCCTTGGGACTAATGTCTTTAGAACTGATCTGATCTCATGCCCAAGGTAGGTTAACGGTATTTTTAGCAAATCTACATTTAGATTCTTCTGCAGTCAGCCCAAATTTGTGTAGAGTACTAAGTACCTCATGCAATTCTGTATCATTCTCCTTCCTGTCCCTTCCCATGATGAGGATGCCATCTTGAAAAAAATGACTGTTTTTGCCCTTGAACAGTTTGTACATCAAGTGCTGAAACATTGCTGCTGCTGAATCTAATCCAAATGGGACCCTGCTGAATTGAAAACAACCACTGGGAGTTATGAATGCTGTAAGATGTTTGCTACTGTGGTGTAGAGGCACCTGGTGTCCATACTATCACTTCTCACTATCAAGTATTATGCCCAAGTCTCCCTGATCCCACAAACCTAACACACATGGTCCTATTACAGCTACATACATTTTGCACTCTGCCTTCTTACCCTTAAATTCGAAAAGTAATTTGTGGAAAACCAAGAGATTAATGGGCTCTCCAGTGAAACTCTGCGGGCATATGTCTGCTTTTTCCAGTCTGGCACCTATTTTGTCACAAAATAGTTTGGACCATGTATCCTCATTGATTAAGGTGAATTGAGAACCTGAATCAGCTCCGAAAGATACTTGAACTCCCCCCACAACTAGGTCACACACAGGTTTGTTCCTGTTAGAACCTTCCACACATAAAACCTCTTCTTGAACACATAGGACTTGTGGCATGTTACCATCAGAATCGAAGTTATATTCCACCCCAAACTCTTCCACCACACACTTTACAGATTAAGACACGTGCATAGTGACCTTTGGTGCCACACTTAGCACACTTTTGCCCTAAGGCAGAACACCTTTTGTCATGTGCTAAGTGTCCAGAACTGCCTCACCGATAACATTTACCGTTCAGGTCGTCCATCTTATACTTATGTTTACCCACAATTATCTCTTCAGTTTTCTGTCTAGCTGGAATGTCCCTCCAAGCTACTTTTTTCTTTACTATCTTCACAGTGTCACCTACTCCTTCTCTTTTCCACGTGGACACCCCAGCTTTCGCGCTTCTAAATGTAAGTTCTGTTTTGCTAATAATGGAAGTGACTTCCTGCAAACTAGACTCACCATGTACCCACAACCTATCTTGCAAATTGGCATTATTACAGTGCATAATAACCTGGTCACTCACTAACTCATCTTCCAAACGTTTAAGTCATGGCTAGTTTCCTTAACGCTGTGACGTAATCCTCAATTCTCTCGCTTGGATCTTGCTTCCTATGATAGAAATTGTAACAATCTATTGCTTCACACACTGTAGGTTCAAAATAAGCATACAAGTCTGCTATAGCATGTGTGAAAACATCTCCTTAGTCTTCTGAGCGCATTTTTTTAATGAGGTTGTAGACCTTCAATCCACCAAGACCTAAGCAATGTAACAAAATGATCTTCTTTCTTTCTGGTGTTACTTCCTTAAAAGTATCAATATAGTTAATAAAATAGTCCTTCCATTCTTCCCATTTCAAGCTGTTAACTTCGTCCTCCCTTATTATGAATGGTTGTGGGGCTGGAAGGTTCATGGTTGCCATAATGTAGCAAGTTACCCCCACACTGTGCAAGAATTTTTTGTAAAATACCCCACCTAAATATTTAAGGAAGAAAAGATGTGAACTCCCTTTGACACAAATGCTGAAAAAAGAAAACAAACAAATAAACAAAAAACTTAAACAGAGCACTGAATGTCACCAAAATACGTACAGCAAGGTGTGCCTGTCACCGTGCAAAGGCTTGAGAAATATAGTAGTGTCACACAAATCACGCACCACCAGGTGTGCCTGTCGCCGTACAAAAGCTGAGATTTCCAAAATAACTCCTATTGCTTCTTTATTATCAGCCCACAAAACGAATCAGTGTGCCTATCACCGTGTGTGCCTATCACCGCGTATAATGTGAAATACAAAAATACCCCCTGTATCATTTCTTTTATGGCTCGACGTTTGAGCAACACAAACTAGTCTCAATATAGTTTGTGAGGTATTATTTATTTATACCTTTTTGTTTTGTTATTTATCAAATCTTTTTCAATTTCATTAATATCTGAGAAAACACACTATAACAAACAGATACATCACAATTCAACATACATATTTACAAATACAAATTACATCTATATACAACCAGCAGATCAAATCAAATTATCTTTTCGACAGACATTCAATAAGGTTAGAGTTATTCAATAACGCTAGTGATAATGCCATGCAGCATTTACCTGGACAGTCCACTACTTATGAACCAATATCATTAAATAAAGAATACATGAAACCAAAACTTAATTTAAATTTTTAGAAAAAAGAACAAAAGCAGAATTTTTTTTCTGAAGACCACAAATTAATTTCCTGGTCAACTGGACATTCAAGGTGCATATTTTTCAAATGCCGACGCGTTTCAAACCCTGTCACTTCAGTTATTGGGTTCTCATCAGGGCTCTTTCCTTTCTAGTTGTCTGTGGGATATACGAAAAAAGCTTCGTTTTAATTTTTGACTACCCTAGTAGGTTCCCCATTTGCTTTTACCTTTGTACTACTGAAATTTACCTGACTTCCAGCCTTTGCCGGTCCAAGGGCTCCCTTAGTAGGTAATCGTTCAGCTTACATGCCCCCTAGAACACAAGTGGTCAAAGTAAGCCCTCGTTGCTACAACGAATAGGTCAGTCATCCAAATGTTTAAGATCATCTTAGACGTACCTGGGGGTGTCTTCGGATTAGTGTGGACACCTTGTGGTACTTGTTCTATGTGGAGACTGTTGTTGGTTGTCAACGTATTTGACGTTTTTTTTTTTAAACAACCTGCAAACCACAATACGAAATTTTAATCTCCTTGTCATACTTTAAATTTGCTGCGCTCGCAGGCAGGGAGGCATACCTGACTCTTCAAAGGAGTGAATACGTCGTTTTTCACCTTTACACTTTGTGGGCTGAAATTACTCTCGCGCGCCCTTCGGGGCCATCATTCTCGCTTGCCTGTAAGAGGAAAGACGGGCGTTTGTTTAAAGTGTCCCGTATTTCGAGCAACTATCGCACTTTCACCTGCGACTCCGTCTCGGCGTCTTACCTGTTTGTTTGGAGCTTCAAGTTCCACTGGATCAATCGCTAGGTATAGCGGCCATCTTTCAGTGTGTTTTTATGCACAATGATTTCTTGGGAAAAGACGGCGGCCATCTTACAGTGTAGTTTGCCATATTTTAAGCGACACAATTTCTATAATCTTGATATTTCAGATAGAGTATTTAGCCCAGTCATGGCGCTATCGAATTTTAAAATTAGATAGGCTTCTTTTTTCAACAATATTTTTTCGACATCAGTGCTTCTTTGTCGGTGATCGGTTGTGAACAACACAGACCATCTAAAGTCATTTTCTCCGTGTTGTTTATCAATAAAGTGATCGACCATTGGGGCGGATGCGACTTTATTTTTGATTCTTGATCGGTGCTGAGTTATTCGCACATTAACTTGCTGGGTAGTTTTGCCTATGTATAACTTTAGGCAAGGACATACAATGCTGTATACAACATTGCGTGTTCGACAGTTGGAGAACCCTACATGTTTCCATTTAACATTTTTGTGCTGGAACTCTTTGCCCTCTATTGTACTGACACATGACACGCAATTTCCACACTTATGATGGCCTTCGTGGGTTTCAACCCCCATTGTGACAATAGGTCACTTCTCAATTTGGGTAAGGCTATGTCTGCCCGAATCACTTGTTGGCCAATACTTCTGTTTCTCTTATACGCGAAAAGCGGACGAGGAAAAGGGCACTCTAGGTTTTCCAACAGGTGCCAATTTCGTAGTACCATCTGTCCCAACTTATTGGTGTCAGGGCCAAAGGTGGTTACACACACGAGTCTATTAAGTGCCTCCTTCTCTTTTTTCTCTAATAGGCACTCTCGAGGTGTGTATCTTGCCCTCTTATAAGAGTGCTTGAGCAGTTTTTTTGGGTAACCTCTATGCTTCATTTCCTCACAGAATTTTTCCGCATGTTGGTCAAAGTCTGTTATTTCCGTGCAATTTCTCCTTATTCGGAGTAATTGGCCATAAGGCAAATTAGCCTTCAAGTTTCTCGGGTGAGCACTCTGATGGTGCAAAATTGTATTGCGGTCAGTCATTTTCTTAAATAGGGAAGATTTTAGGGCCCCTTCTAGACATGTGATTTCAATGTCCAAAAACGTCATTCTGGCACTACTCGAATCAATGGAGAATTTAATATCCTGGTATTTTGCATTTAGCCAAGTGTGGAACTCCATCAATTCGGTGTGGCTCCCCTGCCACAGGAGCCACACGTCATCGATGTAGCGGTACCACTGTTTGATATGTGCCTTGTATGGGTTATTGTTGTCCACAAACCTTCTTTCGTATTCCGCCATAAAGAGGACAGCCATCTCAGGGGCATAAGGGCAACCCATCGCGGTCCCCTTAATTTGCATAAAAAACTGGTCATTAAATTTGAAGTAGTTTTTTTTTTAAAGTGCCACTTCCGCCAGTTTTAAAATGAATGAAGTTGGGACCCTATGTGGTCGCTCTCTAGCTTCTAGGTAGAGCTCCATCACCTCTAGTGCTTCCTCCTGAGGTATCTGGGTATACAATGACGTTACGTCCATTGTTACCATAAGTTCAGACTCAGGGTCAAACTCGGTTTTCTCGACTTTTAACAGAAAGTCGGTGGTGTCTCTTAAGTACGATTTTACTGTACTGATAAATGGTTTTAGAAAGAAGTCCACATACTTCGCAATGGGCTCCAAGCATGAGTCACACCCAGAGACGATTGGGCGTCCTGGGGGATCTCTTTCATTTTTGTGGATCTTTGGGAGAAAGTATAATATGGGAGTTCTTGGAAATTTCTTCACCAAAAACTCACTTTCTTTAAGTCCCACAAACCCTTCTTCTCTTCCTTGCCTGATGATTTCGGCAATTGTGCCCTGGATTCCTTTCACAGGGTCCTCCTGTAGTTTTCTGTACCACACTGTATTAGAAACTTGTGATGATGCCTCAGCTAGGTATTTGTCCCTAGGCCAGAGCACCACCGCCCCGCCTTTATCGGCCTGCTTTATCACAATAGACGAATCGTCTTTGAGGTTTTTTAGTGCCACCCTTTGGTTCTTGCTAATGTTTTGTTGGATATATTTTTTGCTTTTTTCCAACTTAGTAATTGAAGACAACATTGTTTGTTCAAAGGCGTGGATCTGCTTTGGAATGTTTTGACTTGGGACAAAACTGGATCGATTTCGGAGACCCGTTGTTTCATTATCTGGGCTAGAGGGTTGATTCGAGAAAAAGACCTTGAGTCTAATCTTTCGGCAAAACTCAATCATTTCGAGTTTTGTTTTTGTGAAATCAGTATATTGGCTTGGGACAAATTTGAGTCCGAGGTTTAATACAGACTCCTCATCTTTTGTCAAAACCTTCGGGGATAAATTTACTACCGTGGTGGGGCACTCTACGATTTGTAATAATTCCTTCTGGTTAGCATCTCCCATTGGGGCTTGAATCTCGCCTTTGGTTGCGGACCCTTTTCTAAAAAAGAGACCTGTTTTTTGGCTGTATTGCCTCGTGTCTCTGATCCAGACGAGTCAGAGGACGAAGTCTCTGAGAAGGTTTTGAATCTATAACGGGACCTGCCCTGATAAATATCACCGCGTATAGGCACATGTATATATACTTATATAGGCACTTATATATTTGAACGGCAAGGTGTGCTTATCACCGTGAGCAGCGCTGCATGACAAAGTGCTAGATGAATGCTCCCGAATACCGATGTGCCCATCACTGGGTGCAGGCACAGGCCTATCCAAGATGGCTGCTAAGACGTGAGCGTAGGGGCTCGCGTAACATCCAGAGGCTGTCCAAGGAAAATGCAGCTAATGATGTCACAGGAGCCAATCATGCAGCATCTTCGAACGTCAGACGCGGGATCCCCTCACAATACAAGACCTGCTAAGCCAGTGATGTCCTCCAGCAGGAGTACACAGTCTTGGGCACAAAAAACGTTGGTTAGCTCGCACAAGTAAGTCGCTGCGCCGAGCTATGAGATTCACTAAACTTGTATTCACAAAGTAAATATAAGAAATGATATGCTAGGGATGCTGGTGGGGTTCCACTCAGATACACCTTCACTGTACTGCCACAAATACACAGTCTTCCTTGATAATGGCAAAATGGCAATCGTCACCAATATTCATGTGTCAATTATCATCTGAAGAAGTTTGGTACTTTCATTGGTAATTTATTTATGCCCCAGACCTTAGCACTGTCAAACAGCAAGCGGAGAAAGGACATCAACGTCCACCCTCCAGGTCGTCTCTTCTCGAATCCCCATATCATTACACCCCAAACATTGCACCCTACGCCTGTAGTGTCCAACAGGCGAGGGAGGGAATGATAAAAATACTTCAGAACATAGAATGTACACTAACCCCTCAAGAACTGAACACAATACTTCGCTTGATCCTCTCCATAGTATCTGATACAACAGAACAAGATATTCTGATCCAATAAGTAAGTGCAATTGGACTAGCTGAGTATTTTCTGAGACACATTTAGATCTCTTTTAAGTCTACATACTCAAGCAGTTGCCGTGACCCCTTGTTGAAGAGAGGAGCATCCATTCTCTTATGATGGTTGATAGATTTTGTCCCTCTCCTAATTTGCTTTAACCTATGTATAGGGATAATAAGTTGTTTTGGTTTGAAGGCATTATCTCATGCCCATGTGACCATCCTCTGCTTAAGTTTGCTCACAGATTCTCTGATTGTATTAGCCTGCTAGGAGAGTGCCTTCTGCCGTCCATGATTTAATGACCTTAAAACATCAGAAACTGACTGAAGACAACACTTAAGTTCCTGATTCATGGGAGTGATCTCTCGGCCTGGTCAGACAGCCTTTGACTAAATATTATGGACACGCTTCCTACTTCTAACCCCAAAGCCAAAAACCTAAGAGTTGGCTTTCAATTGCCAGTCCCATAAAGGTGCCTTCCAGCAGTTGCACCTCTAAGAACGGTCTGTTCTGCTACTCCACTGGTTCTGTTTTGGGTCCACCCCTACCTTCTTTTGTAGGATGTCCCAAAAGTCGAGAGAGTAGTTTTTCTCTCAATCTTTACAAATAAATAATGATTGTCCAAATGGCTTGAGTATCATAGGCCTGCAGAGCTGACTTGTCTTTACACCTTGGGAAATTTAACAGCAATTGATCTTTTCCTGTTTCTACTCTGTTTTTTCGTTATATAACTATTGTTTTTTTCATCTTTTTTCTGCTTATCTATTATTTGTTCTCATCCATCATTTTCCCATACAAACTTTGTAGTGACATTTAGATGGCACAAAATAAATAAAACATAAGTGGGTATTTGTAGAAATGGGATATTCTTACACGTTTACCCAATACACCCGCCCCCCATTTAATCTTCTTCGAAATTGGTACACACTGGTCCTCTATACATGTATGCCGTGGAAAATGTTTTCTGTCTTTTCTTCTGAAATACACAAGTCTATAACTTCATCCAGGCCAGCCTGCTTACTTAATGGGATAAACATTCCCTTCCGTGATCACTCTAGTTCAATGGCACGGTTGTTGAATATGTTCATCCTAACTAGCTCATCTTCCAGGAAGGCACCACTGGCATATTAACATATTTAACAGCATGGGCTCAACTCTACATGGAAAGGGACTTTGGCTCTATGAAGGAGGCTTGGGACTACTGATTTCCACATTGTTGACGCTCTCACCGCATGCTATAGTACTTAGCATGATTTAAGGCAGCGTTGTGGCAGAGACCTGGTGCAGTTATCAATAACCGTCATATATACAATGTAACACGTTTCTGCCTAACTTCTTATTCTGTTAGCCAGCCGTCTTTTACCAGCACAAAGTTCACAAGCATTTGGTGCTCAGTTTGCAAGTCTTAATGGTAACCACCCAATGAAGTAATGGGTATGCATTTTACACAGATGTGAGACATTTGCAGTTGCGCAAGATGTATTTTTTTAATGTTTCCTTAAGCTGTTATCAATCGATAAACAGCCTCGTATGATCATTCCCTTCATTTCATTTACCTAGCCTTCAATTTATAACTGCTGTATGAGACCTCTGTTTAATCATTTTATTTTATAGGTCGCGGGGGCCGTGTTGGAACACATGGGGGTACCTTATCCTCTTTCATTGTCAAGAACATCGCCCTAGATAAGACTGACGATAGCAATCCTCGTGAGGCCATTTTACGTCATGCAAAAGATGCTGAAGAAAATCCATACTGGGTCGCTCCAGCATATTCCGTGTAAGTCTGCAAATCGGGCATTTAATCTGTAGATTTAAATAATTTGTTTAATTTAATGAGACCGATTGTAATTTATTTTGTATTAATTATCTGGTTTGAACTGAAGGTTTCCATCACTTCCCCTATTTTTTTATCATTGCATATTTTCATGATTAATATTGTGTAAGATAATAAACAGGAAAAAGAGAGAGAAGCAATACTTGCTCGTCTTCCTTTGACTATTTCTATCAAACAACAATAGCAAGTATTTTGTTTACCCTATATATCACCCTTTGGAGTCTCTCACTTACAGAAATGCAGGGGGAACCTTCAACACTGGGTTTCCACTCTGGAAGCCGAATGCCTCCAAGGTGTGCTTCAAACCTGATTACAGAGGAGTTGGTTGTTGGTTTTTTTTTGTCAAAAACTTTTTATTGCAACTTCAAAGAATTAACAACTTGCGAGACTCAATTCAGCAGTACAATAAGCAAGAGCGTTAATTATCTAAATTTAGAACACAGCTTTCTCACAAGTACTCGGTTAGGACGAAAGCAGTTGCAGATTCAAATGTCCTCTTAAACAGTTAGTTCAATGTACCATCACCATAATACTGAATGCATCTGCCCTCCATTCACACAAGTTCACAGTTTAACAAAAAAAACACCTAACACCACACAAAGCAAAACAAACCCGTGAGGAGTAACTTATGTGGACTACAAATCAGAGAGATCCAATGGGTATGCAGAGGTGGACCGTGCAAGGAGTGGGGGGCAACTGGGCCCACATCCAACCCACCCCCGGCCCGGGCAGGAGAAGACGCCTGAGTAGAGTGCCTGGGTATCTCAAAGGTCCCAGGGCCAACAGTATATAGCTTGGGGACTTAGGTTTGGAAAGATAAGTGCATGTAGTCTGGCACCACAATCAAAAAGTGGCACACCTTCCGACAGGTAAGCCACCAACAGGCTCCAAATGTAGTAAAATCCTGTATAGGCATCAGCCATTATATCTGCCTTTCGGTAAAGCGCCAAAGCACGCCACAACCGAGCATTCCATTGTGAAATTGAGGGGGGCTCCGCCTTCTTCCATGCCGCTGCCACTCCCATTTTGGCAGCCCCTAAGCATAGCCCCGGTTGGTGCCTCAGACAGGGATCGCGTACCCCCAACAGGACATGTTCCAGGGAATCAGATATTGGGTAACCTAGGATCTTACTGATCTGAGCAAGGATTTCCTTCCAAAAGGGTTGAATGGCAGAGCAATCCCACCACATATGGCGGAAATCCCCCAGTAATCCATAGCCCCTCCTGCACTTACCCAAAGCATCCGGGTAGAGGGTATGGAGCCTCTGGGGATATAAGTACCAATCCTACATTAATTTATAATGGGCTTCTCTAAGAAACATGGATCTGTTAAAATTCCCAGTATCTTTATAGAGCGAACCCCATTGTTTCTCGGTCAGAGGTGTCTCTAGCATAGTGTCCCAAAAAGCTGTGTGTCTTGGGGCAGCCTTGGACCTGATGTATGTAAGAGCGACTAGAGAAATGAGATACATCCCCCTTGACGTGCTCCCGGATTTCACAAAGCTCTCTATAGGTAATAGTTCTCGCATGGCAGCCAGTCGCATCTGTGGCTGTAGCAGCCAGTGCTTCTGTTGGAGATAATGGTATTTTTCTGTCCCTGGGAGATTAAACGCTGTTACGCAACCCTTGAACCCCTTGAAAGAGCATAGGCGCCCCGTACATGTCTGATATCTTCAAACAGCATTTCTCCCTCCATTAATCATAAGGACCCTCTGATTAGGGTGCGGGAAAACCTGAGCTAAACTGGATGGGTGTATAAGGGGACAGAAATGTTGTTAAGGGTAACGTCTTTATGACCACATCCCACGCATGGAGCATGGTAGCTGTAGGTGTGCTAAGATAAGCATTCTTTGGTCTGTCCTCTTATGTATGAGGGGGACCCATACAGTGAGGGGAAATTTAAAACCCAGCAGGAACTGGTAGTGGGGGGAAAGGACTACTCTCTTGGAAGTGTTTCTACATATAAGGCTCAAACACAAGATTAGGGCCAGTGTCCCTGGCTTCCCCATAGAACTGCCCACTCTGGAGGTCATCCACTCGGCGTTGAAAATGTCAGGGTGACACATGCTGTTTTACAAATTTACCGAACTGCGCTGACTGAAAGGCCACAAGCGATGCACGGCATCAGAGAAAAATGGGATATTGACTTGAGAGAACCACTTACTGATGAGCAATGGGTCTACTATTGCTCGCAAACAGAGGCCATCACTGCAAGCAGCCGATTACGCATAATACATTTCAAGTTTTTGAACAGAACCTACTATACCCCTACAAAACTGCACATTGCTACCTGCTACCCTGCTGGACCCGTGATCGAGCGTACTCGCACAGCGCCTGGTATCGTAGCCGCAAAGCGCTATTAGTGCCCTTCCTGCGCCGCATTGCCAATTTAATAATAACATAGCCTGCTTGTTGGGAATTCGAAATTGTACAAGCTGATTGCTTTCTGTGCAAGTTGGCGCTGCATTGTTTGATCTAATTGCCGTAGCCTGATATTGTTTAGAATGCCGGTCCTCGGCTGTGCCCCGTTTCGCTTTATGTTTCGGAAGCCATTTTGATGTTGTTGTCCACTCCTGGCCTGTGTCTCCTCCCCGCTCCCGCCTCCCAGCTGACCCTCCCTCCCACAGACAGAGTAAGCTCGTCCCTCCTTCCCCGCTAGCGCTGTGACCACCTGGGCTTGCCACGAAGCGGTCGCTCACCCACGCTCCCACGCTTGCTGCCTGATTGTGTGCCTCATTGCTACCTGCTACCCTGCTGGACCCGTGATCGAGCGTACTCGCACAGCGCCTGGTATCGTAGCCGCAAAGCGATATTAGTGCCCTTCCTGCGCCGCATTGCCAATTTAATGATAACATAGCCTGCTTGTTGGGAATTCGAAATTGTACAAGCTGATTGCTCTCTGTGCAAGTTGGAGCTGCATTGTTTGATCTAATTGCCGTAGCCTGATATTGTTTAGATTGCCGGTCCTCGGCTGTGCCCCGTTTCGCTTTCTGTTTCGGAAGCCATTTTGTTGTTGTTGTCCACTCCTGGCCCGTGTCTCCTCCCCGCTCCCGCCTCCCAGCTGACCCTCCCTCACCCCGCCCCCTCCACTGTCCATATATGACAGATGCTTTTGCGCGCAGCGTTCACGCGCAGCGGTCGCGCCCCATGCGCGCCCCATGCGCGCCGGAGGTGCGCCAAAGGTAAGCCCGTCTACGCCCGTCCGCGCCTGGACCGCGCCCAGCGCCAGACCCCCGCAAACCGCACTCCTCCCGCATAACGTATGACGCCGCCACCCTCTTAGCCCTTAACCCCGGACGCACACCACAATGCTACGAAGCTGCCCCAGGACGCACCCACGGTCCCTTCGCCTGCCACTCCTGCAAGTTCGCCTGCATCAAGACCCACATCAAATCCACGACCTCCAAACACAGCTCCGACTCTAACCACCTGAAATGCATCCTGCTAAACACCCGCTCGGTCCACAGACACGCCACAGAACTCTGGAACCTACTCGACACTGCGTCACCGGACATCGCCTTCCTTACAGAAACCTGGATGAACGCATCATCAGCACCCGACATCGCCATAGCCATCCCGGACGCATACAAGATCATCCGAAAAGACCGTACCAACCAAACAGGAGGAGGCATTGCCATCGTTCATAAGAACACCATCAAAATCACGACCAGCTTCGACGACTACCTTGCAACCGCCGAACACCTCCACTTCCAGATCCACACCGACCCCAGGACCACACTTAGAGGCACCCTCATCTACAGACCACCAGGAACTCGTAAACAATTCTGCAAAGACATCACTGACTTCATCAGCCCACATGCCCTCCCCTCCGAGAACTACATTCTACTGGGAGACTTCAACTTCCACCTGGAAAAGAAAAACAACTGCAACACCACCACCCTTCTGGACAACCTGGCCAATCTCGGACTCAAACAACTTGTTGACACCCCCACCCACTTAGCCGGACACACGCTCGACCCTATCTTCACCTCCAGCAAACACATCTCCTTCAATCATACCACAGCTCTCCATTGGACGGACCACAGCTGTGTTCACTTCAGCTACAAAACTACCACGACTCACAACCCCCCACAACCTATTCCTCAAAGAAACTGGAACAAAATCACCACCGACCAACTCATCACATCGCTCAACCAAAACCCTCCAGTCCTCTCATCAGACCCAAACGAAGCTGCCACCAAACTCAAACAATGGATCACTCACAGCGCTGACGAATTAGCACCCCTAAAAAACCACCAGATCAAACAAGGTAGCAAAAAGGCCCCCTGGTTCAACGATGACCTCAAGAATCCCAAGAAACTATGCCGTACTCTCGAAAAAACATGGAGAAAAAACCCAACCACTGACAACCTGACCACCTTCAAGAACGCCACCCGCAAACACCACCAATTGAACCGATCCACCAAGAAATCAGCTTTCAAGGACCGACTCGACAACAACGCCCACAACAGCAAAGAACTATTCAACATCGTCAAAGAATTTACCAATCCCACCGCAGCCTCAAACGACATTACTCCCTCCCAAGACCTCTGCGACTCGTTATCCTCTTTCTTCTACAACAAAATCGCCGACATACATAACAGCTTTAAGAACATTTCGAAAGAACAGCCCACCTCACCCACCTCCAAAACCAAACCGCTCTCTAACAACCTTAACGCCTGGAACCCAATCACCACTGAAGACACCATCCGCCTAATGAACTCCATCCATTCAGGCTCGCCAACCGACCCCTGTCCCCACCACATCTTCAACAAAGCAGACTCCATTATCGCACCCCATCTCCGTGACGTCATCAACTGCTCCTTCAACTCTGCTACCTTCCCAGAAAGCTGGAAACACGCCGATCTCACTGCCCTCATGAAGAAGCCCACAGCTGACCCCTCTGAACTTAAGAACTACCGCCCCATTTCCCTCCTCCCTTTCCCTGCCAAAGTCATTGAGAAAACCGTCAATAGCCAGCTTGCCGCCTTCCTTGAATCCAACAACTCCCTCGACCCCTCACAGTCCGGCTTTCGAGCCAAACAGAGCACCGAAACCGCCCTCATTGCAGCGACAGATGACATCCGAACGCTACTGGACAACGGAGAGACAGCTGCCCTCATCCTACTCGACCTCTCCGCCGCCTTCGACACAGTCTGTCACAGCACCCTCATACAACGCCTCAGCAACATTGGAATACAAGGAAAAGCCTTGGACTGGATCATCTCGTTCCTCGCCGGGAGAACCCAGAGAGTCCGACTCCCCCCATTCAAATCAGAGGCCACCAAAATCATCTGCGGAGTCCCACAAGGATCATCACTCAGTCCCACCCTCTTCAACGTTTACATGAGTCCCCTCGCATCCATCGCGCGACAACACAACCTCAACATCATCTCCTACGCTGACGACACCCAGCTGATCCTCTCCCTCACCAAAGACCCTAACACCGCCAAAACCAATCTTCATGAAGGCATGAAAGAAGTAGCCGAATGGATGAAAAACAGCCGCCTAAAACTTAACTCAGACAAAACGGAAGTTCTCATCCTAGGATCTTCACCCTCTGCCTGGGACGACTCATGGTGGCCATCGGCCCTGGGCACGGCACCCATACCCACAGACCACGCACGCAACCTGGGCTTCATCCTAGACTCCTCCCTCTCGATGACCAGACAAGTTAACGCCGTCTCATCCTCTTGCTTCAACGTACTCCGTATGCTCAAACAAATCTTCCGTTGGATCCCCACCGAAACAAGGACGATCACCCGCGCACTGGTCACTAGCCGACTGGACTATGGAAACACCCTCTACGCCGGAACCACAGCCAAATTACAGAAAAAACTACAACGCATCCAAAATGCATCGGCCAGACTCATATTGGACATCCCTCGCCAAGCTCACATTACCGGCCACCTGAAAGACCTCCACTGGCTTCCCGTCAACAAGAGAATAACGTTCCGTCTCCTCACCCACGCTCACAAGGCCCTCTATAAACTAGGACCCGAATGCCTCAACACACGACTGTCCTTCTACACACCCACCCGCCAACTAAGATCCTCCAACCAAGCGCTTGCCGCAATTCCGCGCATCCACAGATCCACCATGGGAGGAAGATCCTTCTCCTACCTGGCGGCCAAGACCTGGAACTCTCTCCCCACTCACCTCCGCCTCACACAGAACCACATTTCCTTCAGAAAGGGACTTAAAACCTGGCTATTCGATAAATAATGCACCCCCTCCCTCAAGCGCCTTGAGACCCTATGGGTGTGTAGTGCGCTATACAAATTTCCGAACTTGAACTTGAAATTCAATTTGAGGGAGGATGATCGCTGCTGGAGATGCCGAAGGGAGGGTACGGGTTTCCTGCGCCTCTAATGGCACTGCCAGGTGATATGCAAATACTGGGGAGAGGTGCTGGAGGCGCCATCTAAAATGGTTGGCGCTGCTATCTCATTCACCCCACTGCTGGCACTCCTGGGGTACACAGCTAATATTCAGCAACCCGTTGCATTGGGCTAACTGTTGGCTATGCGCGAACTGGCGTGCATGTGGGGTAGGGGGTGAGCTCCCAAGTTTAAGGAATGGCTCTCCGACTTCATATACTGCAGAGACCAACTAACGCCATATGCTGATCTCCTGCCGATGTCGTCCCGTCCTAGAGACATTTGGGAGCCATTAATGGAGTACTTAAATAACACTAATGAATAATGTCATGTATGGCCATGTATACCTATGCATACATACTGAAGAATGAGCTGCTATGTAAGGCGAGATGGACATGGGGCAGATTAAACCCCACCACACTGCTTTCTGTTCCATGTAATATTAGACATAATAGTCAAGGATAGATGTACTGTGTTTGATCAAGTAGAAATCAATGCTAACTTATGATTACGCTTTACAATATGTGTCATATACTGAAACTTAGGTCAATGCATAACCAGCAGACGACGGTGTCTTTGTATATTATGATTTGACCTTTTTATTCCTCTTACAAGATATAATATGCAATGTCTCTCCAATGTTCTTTCTTCCAGACCGTATGTTTGATTAAAAATGCAATAAATACATTTAAAAAATACAAAACTTCAGTTCCGTAAATAACTCCCTACCTACCGGTATTGGGAAGCCTTGAAAGAGATAGAGAAGCCACGGCAGGGCATTCATCTTGACCGCGTTGATTCTACCTCGCCAGTTGATGAACGTGGAGCCCCACCTCTTAAAGTCTGCCATAAGCTATTGCAGCAGTGGTGGGAAACTGGCTTTATATCTGATGGGTTTGGGGTGATTTTGATGCCCAGGTAGGTTATATTCCTGTGGGCGCATTTAAATGGCGATGACGCCGCTATTACCGGCATTTCCCTCTGAGGAACCATTTTGTTAAGTAAGAAGGGTTTTGACGGGTTAATTTTGAAGCCCGCTACCTTCTCAAAGGCACTAAGCTCACACTGGATTGCTGGAAGAGACAAACTGGATTCTGTGCTGGGTAAAAGGACATTATCTGCAAATAAGGATATCTTATGTTCATCTGAACCAAATGTAATCCCGTATATCTCTGGGTTGGCCCAAACACGTGCCACAAGAGGCTCTATGCATAGCGCAAAAAGCATGGGCGATAAGGGGCAACCCTGGCGCGTGGCCTGTGTGAGATTAAAAAAGTCTGAGGCCACCCCATTAACTAGGACCCGGGATCTTGGACAGTGGTAGTTCGCCTGCAACATACCCAGAAAAGTGTCCCCAAACCCAAACCGTCACAGGGCACACCTCAAGAAGGACCAATCGACTTAGTCAAAGGCCTTCTCTACGTCCAATGATAATAAGGCCGTCGCGACGCGTTTTTATGTGCTTTCTCCATCAAGTGTACAATTCTGCACAGGTTGTCGTGTGTGTCGCCCCTTAATAAACCCAGACTGATCCGGGTGGCTCAAGTCTAGAAGCAGCTCCTCAAGTCTGCTGGCCAAAATGTTTTAATACAGTCTAGAAACTAAGTTGAGAAGTGCTATAGGTCTGTAAGAGGAGCATAGTTGTAGATTTTTGCCTACCTTAAGGATGTGTGTGATAAACGCTTCACTTGTTCTATAAAACACTGCGCTAAAGACATCAGTTTCTGAACCTTCTCATGCATTATGGGTTGGCTGAGAGATTCGTTGGCCTCCGCAGAGACCTGGGATAGTTCAAGCGTGTCCAGAAAGTGGAGCTGGTCTTGTTATATTTCATATTGGTACCCTGATATAGGTCAAGGGAACATCGTACACTTTCCCTACATCATCATATGAATGAGCCTTATAAGGACATAACTCCAAATAAGGACAGACTGCCCTGTATGGACATAACGCCTTATAAGGACTGTAGCCTTTTATGGACTAAACCTTTCACCTTGTTCCATGCCAAGGGTGGGTTTTTCCCAATCGATATTGCTTATAGGTCATCCTTAGCACATATGAATAATTTATGAGTACACGCTCCAGGAGGTACATTTCACCTCGCACATCGACGCACAAGGTTTAATCCCCAACGTCATCCTCATACCGAACAATGGGGAACATACACACATAGACTGTATAAATACAGCACCTCTTTCTATCAGAAAGCAGGAGGGAACTGAGACTTCAAGGCCGACACACTGACCAGAAACACTGCAGCTTCGGCATGACATCGCTCCAGCTGACAGTGGTCTGACAGTCCCTTGCGGGGTGTCCAGCTGAAGTCCAGGACTAAGTCCCACACTCTCACTATTCAGGCATGGGGGTTCAACTAAATCCTAGTGGGATTCTTGGTGCTTAGACTTAGGCTCTTAGACTTAGGCTCTTAGACTTAGGCTCTTAGACTTAGGCTCTTCGACTTAGGCTCCTTCGCACCTACTCACTTGATAGGTACACTTAGGTTCATCTAGACAGGCATCTTAGGATTACACACTTTATTTTATCAATGCATTTTATATTCATGTATGTGTTCATGACTATTGCAAAATGGTCGAACAATATTATTTCTTTTTATTCACTGTTCTGCTGGTTCTATATCACTGCTACTGTGTTACAGTTGAGTGCAAACAAGTTACAACTAAACAGTAGTAAATCAGAAATGATCTTGTTTGGAAAGGCCGAGGAATTCTGGTCGCCGGATTGGTGGCCCCAGGAACTAGGCACGTGTCCTCTTCCCAAATCATCTGTACGTAATCTAGGGATCACCATTGACAATTCCTTGTTCTTGAAACCCCATGTTAATCAGGTATTAGGGGTCTGTTATGGGATTCTGCGTACTCTTCGCAAAATCTTCAAATGGCTACCCACGGAAGCAAGGAAACCACTGGTGCAAGGTCTTGTTATTAGCCGTTTAGACTACGGTAATGCCTTGCTTGTAGCTTTGAATGATGATCTGCTGACCAAGCTCCAGATTCTTCAGAATACGGCAGCAAGGCTGGTCCTAAATCTCCCTCGGAGAGCTCCATCTGCCCCGAATCTTCGGACCCTCCACTGGCTTCCAATTTGTCAAAGATGCCAATTTACAATTCTAAGTCTTGTTCATAAGTCAATGTACGGGGCTGGTCCACATTACCTTAAAAATAAACTTAAATGGTACTTACCTGGTAGAACTTTTAGGTCATGCTCCAAACCTTATCTTGTTCAGCCCCGCATTCGAACCTCACGTAATAAAGGTCGCGCCTTCTCATATCTTGCCCCCTCTCTATGGAACAAACTACCCGAACACATTTCCTCCACAACTGACCACAAATGTTTCCGCAAGAAACTCAAAACTTGGCTTTTTCCTTAGTTGCCTCTAGTCACGGACTGCTGGCTGATCTACTGTCTTCGTTTGCTGCCAGTGCCATGAGACCTCACGGTGATTTGTGCGCTATATAAGAACGTTTGACATTTGACATTTGACATGACAGTTGTAGCAGCACCCTTATTTTACATGAGAAGAACAACGGTACAATAAATTCTTATTGTAAACACGCTCAACTCTTTCTTCTGTGTATCTCTCTGAGAGCAGAACAAGCAAGCACGAGTGACTGGGTGAAAAGTAGTATGTTGTTTCCATGAGTCTGAGGTTATTATGTTCTGAGGTTGCCAAAAACTAATCTCTTTGATAACAGGAGATTCTAGTGGCACTGCGAGCTAGCTAATGCGAAAATATAGGCTGACCTATTCGGTGGAGGTGTACAGAGCCATTTTGCCACCAAGCCTACAGTATATGTTATCCGAAAACAGCATAGGTCGTGCATGAAAGGGTACTATCGGAACTACACTACATGGCGCCCAAGGTGTCAAACATGGTTTACCCAACGTGGTATATACATGTTGCACTTGCGCAACAGTAGAATCTGAGTAGCTCAGTCGTGCTTATTTTCAGAGACCCTACTTACAAAACCCTCAGACGTCTGGAGTAGGTGAGAAAAAACTATGCCACAGTTGAGTAGGCGAGATATCCTATGAATTGGCTGTTGGTTAATGAAGCTTGAAAGGAAAATTCCGAAAATTGTGCTTAAAACTTTGCATACAAACCTTTTTCATAATTCCCTTAGACAATAATTCCGTGTCTTAAACACGATGTCTGTCGAAAACGGTGATTTAAACCCAATAGACCTAGGACTTAATCAGTCTGGTGAGGAAGATGTGAATGCAATACATATTGCACCCAAAGTAAGACAAACTTTGACAGTTAAACATGTCAAACATGGTTTATCACCCAAAGGAGGTGTAGTAATATTCGTGATAGAGGCACACAAAGATTTTAAAACAGAGGTATCCTACTCCTGGGTTATATTCCCACAAGCAGATGCTGTAATAAAAACTTTTCACTATTACAAACATGAAGAAGTTCCAGCGGCTTACACTCCGTTTAAGGAGATTGAGATTCCGCTTACTTTCCAGGAACATATTTTCAGTTTTTTTATTTTAATTTTTTTATTTTACAGAGTTTTATATAGCACAAACTTGACCCGAATCAGGTATCCGAGCGCTTTACATGGTACCAGTTGCATTACATGAGGACACATTCATTTTTGTTAGGCACGGGGAGATGAAGTGATTTGCCCAGAATCACAGGATTTTCAGCGTCATTGCCGAGACTCACACCCAGTTCCCCAGGTTCGAGGTCGACCGCCCTAGCCATTAAGCCAACTCCTCCCCCTCTCTGCTTGTTCGGGTTACTAATCAGACCTAGAAAATACAAATCCATCTATGGGTTCGCTGAGCTGGCATACATCCTGGCAAAGAAAAGAATCACCATGGCTTGGAAGTTTTCTGCAGTGTAACATATATCTACAAGAGCAAGGCTTGGTCCTTTAGGAAGACCAGGAGCAACATGGACGATATTAGTGACCTATGCACCACATCCAGACTTTGACATAATGCCAGGTGATGAACTACTTGTTCAAATAATAGAGTTGATAAAACTCTACAGAAACATGACACACTTTGTCTTAAGGACAAAAGCGGTCCAACCTACAGTAATTACGCCTACTGCAGCTCTTACACAGAGCACTAGTACTAAAATTACCCCACAAACATTACACGCGGTAATGGGCAAAGTGCCCACAAAACAAACGTGAAGAAATTCCTTTCTGGGTAGCTTAGAAAATAACTCAGTTAGAAGCAGTATTCCCATATACAACACCATTTGAAAAACACAGAATATTAACAATCTGCTTGCCCATGGGGATTACACCACAGTTAGAGGATTACACCTCTTGGGGTACAGTCTTTTCTGCCATATATACCAGAATTCATGGTATTCCTTCATTAGCAGTAATACCAGATGTATTAAGACAAAGGCAAAATGACTATGATCAGAACCTGCCCTAAATGTAGGGATGAAGTTCTTAAACAACTACGACCAGGTATCAGCCGTAATACTAGCTAACATTAAAGGGAAAGCAGCATCAGTGGCAATCCGCCAACACCTAAAGGAAGTTGGCCAGTTATTACCGGGGGCTGAACTACCCAAAATAATTGAAACTGCGTATGCAAAATTAGGCAGGGATAGTTTGGGGGGAAAAGCTTTAAAACCTCAACTACAGGGCATTCCTGAAAAGGACAGTTCTAAGCAGACACCTACTTCTTTTAAAAAGAAGTGGTATAATAAAAAAGAAAACTCTAAGGACAAGAGATCTCAGTCCGGAGGTAGGTCTCCTCAGCAGGAGCACTCTGAAAAGAGGTACAACCTTAGGAATAGGGATAACATTAGAAAACCTGAGAGGTATCAGGATACTGATACACGTTCCTCTTGTTCCTTTCAGGGCTCGAAGAAAAGCTCCAAAAGGGAACGAGGGTCAGAAAATAGAGAGGAGCGCACACAGTCCAGAGACAAACAGCACGCTCAAGACTTTACTTCTAAAAAAGAAGATAAGCAAAATCCCAAACCTCAATTTAAGGAAAAGAAAGTTACGGGTCTGAAAATCAGACATGCCCAAAATTCTGAGGACACACTTCTGAACGGGGAATGGGCTCTGACAATGCTAGACAGTGCGGCAGAAGTAACAATAGCTCGCCTGTACCTGAAGGAATTTCTGGTGACAGCGGAGTTGAATGATTATGTCATGGTGGAAACACCAGACACCAGGGTGAGCGTCCAGATGGAGGGGGACAAGCCCAGGAAAGTAAAAGTCTTTTTTGGAAGAACTTATCATCTGGTTATGACATCCTGTTAGCAGAAGTAGATTGGCTGCCTGCATTCGTAATGGAGTGCCCCAGGGGAGTAAGTATAATTTTTCCTGCATTTTCCAACAACGTTCCTGTTCACCTTAAACATACATATGCACAGGGGTGGGCAGTAGCCCAAGCTCAGGCATACAAAAATCACGCAGGGAGGGATGAGAACTCAACCTACCACGTGATCCCGTTAAAAGATTCACCTAATTCTTAGATGCAATAACCAATAAACCAAGAAGCTAAAAAGTAGGTCAGGGAGATCTTAGATCAACTTGAATACCAGGGGGTCATTAAAAAATGTACCTCTCCAATGAACAATCCTTTGTTTCCTGTCGCTAAACCCGACAATACATATCGTCTAGTTTTAGATTACAGACATTTAAACTCATGGACAAAGACATTTGCTGTCCAAAATGCACATAGTGCCGCATTAATGAATAACAGTGTGCGGAAAAAATTCAAAACCACACTTGATATCTCAAATAGATTTTTCTGCCAAAATATAGCATCTGAAAGCAGGTATCTGACTGCATTCAGTGCTTTGCGGTCTTAACAACTATTTTGTCGACTAGCACAAGGGTTTAAAAACAGCCCAGGTGTATTTTCAGCAAGAGTGACAGAGTTACTTGAAAAAACTGATGACCTATGTGGATGATATTTATCTGACAGACAACTTAGAGAGGCACTTGACCAGGGTAAGCACCATTATTATGGGATTTGCCAGAGGGCTACAAACTTAAATGTCCTATTTTTGGGATATGAGCTGTCAAGTGAAGGCAAATGCCTGGCAGCTAACTTTTTAGAAAAATGTGCGCTGCTCCAGCCTCCAAAATCTTTTTTAAAAATTACAATCTATACTAGGATTTCTATATTTCGGCAGGACATTCATTTTAGATTACACAGAAAGGGTAAAACTTTTCTATGACTTAATAAACCTGACTTTTCAGCCAGAGATTGGACACAAGAACATACTCATATTCTTTGTTTACTCCAGGAAGACATGATTGCTTCCAAACACTTACAAACACGCGTAAACTTACGCCACTTAGTGATCCGAATAATCGCGGGTCAAAGCGGGTACATTTATTTGACCTTTAATGAAGGAGAAACTGTATCAATCGCTTACAAATCACACCTGTACACGAATGCAGAAATGCGTTTCACTTCAACAGAAAAAATCCTGACAGCAGTTCTGACTGCTTAGCAAGAGAAAGAGCACTGGCTCAGGGGAAGCGCATTATTGTCGTAACTTCGGTACCAGCTTCCCAAATGCGAAAGCGTTACATCCAAGATGAATACAATGGGCTAACTCTCTTACTGCAACAGATGTTAAATACAGATTTGATCCAAGTTTAAAAACACAAGCATTCCTGTAATATGAACAAGAATATCCTCTACCAAATGAAATCTTGCCTCTAGATCAGTATGAATATATTATTTATACTGACGGATCTGCGCAACCGGCTATAGCAAGTAAGCAGCAATATTTTTCGGCATGTGCTATCGTTAAAGGTCGCATTCATGATGGCAAGTTCTATCCTAGTTGCACAAAAACGCAATCTCTAGGACACTGCACGGCTCAATTGTCAGAATTAAAAGAGCTAATACTGGCACTTGTAAATACGGATCACAAATTCCCCATAATAGTCGTGTGTGATTCTTTTTACTGTGTACAGTCGTACAATGAATACTAATAATCGGCGAGACCCGGTTCCGAGGGCCGATCAGGTTTATCGGCGGGAGACTGGCGTAGTGGGCGATGTGCCAAAAAGCGCTGTCCCCCCCTCCCGTGGTCTATGGGGTGTAATACCACCCCCTGTGAAGTTTTAATTTTTCGTCTCTTTAACTAGAGACTGGAGGCTATTTGCTCCCACCCTTGGCTGGTGTAGCGCTCCCCTCGGTTTTACTTCACAGACACAATTTTTCACTTTCACGGCCCACGGTCGGATGGGCCTTAGCGTGCCTAGACCGCCGGGGTTTACACTCTAGGTCCTGACGAATGCCAGGTCAATATACCATATCGGCTGAAACATGTTGACCAACCACATTTTCACGTAATGTTATTGGTACAAGACCATCCAATTAGTTGGCCTTGTTCACCACCACATTTCTTAAACCTTGTCCTTGATGATCACCTATTAAATAATTTTTGATACATCCAAGACAATTTTAAACCACCACCTCTGACACTATTCACGTCACCTATCACATAGCCCTCCTTCCTCACAAGACCAGCTCCGCAGTAATTCTGGCGTTGCAGCACACCGGGGTGACATTCGGTCACACCCGGTGGGGCCCGATGATGAAGCAAGTCACCGACCAGGTCGGTGAGTGAGGGCTTTATAAACAAACCAAATGGGCCTTTGTTGATTCCTTGTGCTCCGTGCATATTCCCATCCCTTTTAAAGGGACACTCTTTTGTTGTTTCTTCCGTACAATGAATACTTACAGCATTGGGAACAAAATGGGTTTAAAGACGCAAAAAGTGGCACAATTTAACACAAAATGTTATGGGAACAGGTATTGATATCCAAGCTACCGAGGACTCACGTGATCCATACACTGAGTCATCAACGTGATGACGTTCACGTTGAAGGGAATTCATTGGCTGATGAAGCCGCAAAGGGGACTGTTCGCACGGCTTTCGTAGCTGCGCTGACTCATTCAAAAACGAGAATAGACGGGGATATTATGGTAGCTGTCATTGCATAACGCAAAGGCAGAACAGCAGTACCTAAAAGATTTCCACTCAAATACCCCTACAAGTTAGATGCACAAAACAGTCCATATACTCAGATTCCTGGAGTGGGGGATAGAGTAATACCAAATATGGATTGTAGGCAAGGTTTCATACTAGCTGCACACAATTGGTTTGGGCTCTGCGCACACGGGCGTTACAGCGACTATTTCTTTACTGAAACAGCGCTATTGGTGGCCAGGGTTAACCACTTCGGCGCTGATGACGAGCTCAGCTCGTCATCAGTTGCGCCGCTCGCACGCTGATGATGAGCTGAGCTCGTCATTTAACGCGCGTTTTTAAAAAACGCCGCGTACCGCGGGAAAAGCCGCAGCGCGCATGTGGTTAATTAAGCAAACTAAAGACTATGTCTTGAAATGCGACATCTGCCAGCAGATGAAGGGCTCCACCGTTGCACGCCCAGCACAGACAAACCTCTCGCATGTGTCTACTTGGACCACTGTGGCCCCTTACAAACAGACGGGTTTTTCCAATATATCATGGAAGCAGTGGATTCATGCTCGAGATTCCTATGGGTATGGCCTCAGCGTTTTGCTGACGCTCGAACTGTTCTAAAAGATTTGCGAGTCTTTATCGGTACATACGCAGTTAGCACGTTACGCTCTGACCGCGGCCCTGCGTTTAGCTCTTGGGCTTACAAAGAGGCCATGGAAGGAATGGGCGTAGCATTGCGGTTCTCATCTCTGTACCATCCCGAGGGAAAATCAGTTGTGGAGAGAAAAAAACGGGACTTACAGTAATCTTTAACAGCTAGGGTATTAGGCAAGGGCGGTAGTTGGGTCACACACCTTTATGGGATTCAGTGGGCTTGAAACAACCAGCCAAGAAGCTCTCTAGGGCGTGTCATTCCATATGAGGTCCTCTATTTGGGACACAAATGTGGGTACCTGATCTTGATTGTGAAGGTACACTGGTGGATGAAAAACCATTTGATATCCATGATCGTTTGTCTGTTTTACAGGATCTAAATTAATCCAGGACAAAACAAATGTCCATCTAAAACAGACCGCCACTGAGGAAGTCAAGGTAGTCATAGCAAGACCTGTCTGGTATCAGGTCAGAGAGAAAATTGCGGACAAAAGTAATTTGGACCCTTTTACAGAGTGCCCTTGTACCAGTCCTTGCAGTACACGGAACAAGAATTGGGTTAGTCCCACCAGAAAAAAGGAGAAAAGATTTGTCTCAATCGACTTAATAAAACCACACTATGTGGCTGACACTAAACAGTAGGCCTAGTGGACTCCGCTGTAGCAGACGTCCTCCTCTAGCTATAATCCAAGAAGTTCAAGCAGAAAGACTCATCACGTTTGAAGAGTCACCTGTAAGGAATGAAATACTTAGCAACCATCCTATGGAACTTGTTCCACTTGAACATGACATTCAAATTCAAAATGAAAATCAGAATAATTCACAAGTTGCAATTAGAACGAATACAGACGTCTACATCAACATGCCTCGTCGAGAGGAAAATAACATTTCAACCAATCCCAATGCAATTCTGACAATTGATGGAACAGCTTCTGGCTATTTTATTAACTTTGATACGTCTTCTCTGGGTCCAAGCGAGCCGGAAACGACGCCAGCCAAAACACCATTCACGCAAGAATTAGAGAACTTTCTTCTCTTTCTTCAAAAGACATACCTGGTATCACCTTGGATTGAACTCTGGGTAATTTCTGGGATATTGTTTTTTCTTTTTCTGGCTAGGCCTATTATTGACTTTTAGTATGCTTATCAATGGACACTTTCTTCAACAAGGTTCCACAGAACAAAAGGTCAACATCCATCATCACATCGTGAACAAAGAGACTTGTCATCAGTGAACATTACAGCTGTTCTTATACTCGATAGTATAGTATGGGACAAGGTTGATTTCAACATATTCGTACCGACCAAACTTTTAAAAATTATTCATGTATTTAAAATCTCATTAAGTGATTTCATTACCTCCAGTACATTTTCTGATGATTGGGACACTGAAACAGTAAATAACATGTTGTCTGATTTAGAGAAAACTGCTGCATTTTCGAATAATGAAATGTTAGAGGGTTCGTCAGACTATGACAAATTGTACTGTTACCAACATTTTGGTCATCATTTCCTGCACAAATCCATTTCACCTAGGAATGTTTTTGAGTACCATCAGTGGGAACATTGCCCAACACCACCGAAAAGTAGTTCACAAATGTTTGCACAGAAATTTGCATACTTTTCGGGGTTTAACATCACAGACCCACAAAATGTACAGTGAAAACATACAGGGGTAGTGACATCTACAGTGTTGGGAAGTTGTGCTTAGAATGGCTAGAAACCTCAACACTTGCAGAAGTGAAACATTACTAGGACCTAGGAGACAAAGTCAAAAATGTTTCATATATGCAGGCATTTATGCGGCCTATAATGAAATCTGGAAGATTTCCCAACAAGAAGCTGCCGAAAGAACACAAGAAATAGACTGTATAAACTTAAAAAAAGTGAGCTGTGATGGATAATGGGTTAACAACTTTGACCTCCAGAGTATATTCATTGTATCTTCTGCTATTGACATACTGGAACAGGATTTAGCTGTATTACAACACGGCCAATCACAGTTACGTTCTATTATGTTATTGAGCTGGACGCCACAATCTTTGCGTGCAGGCTTTGTGCCTTGGTGTTTTATAAACAGGACGTCTCGGTTTTCAGAATACAATCTAACTGATACACAGATAGAAATAGCACAAATCGGAGTTAAATATACAATGCTGCAAATTGAAAAACAGGACAGACTTCCATTCACAGTGGCTGAATTACCATCCACAGAGTGGCTAATCCACGGCCAAGTCACTCTCCCGGTCACTACTTATTTTATTTATTTATATGTATTTATTAAGTTTCTATAGCACGAACAAGATCCCGAGGGATCGCTTTGCAATATGATCGAAGGAAGGACATAAATGCAATATCCACATCAAGTAAGAAAAACAAAAAAATATTCTCAGATTACAGGAGAATTGTACCCAGGAGGGTAGCACAATCACCAAGTGTAGGCGGGCGACAAGTGAGGGTCAAGCGTAAGCTGTAAAGAAGAGCAGTAACAGATGGTGGTACAATGGTACAAAAGGGGGTGGTGATGGACGGAGCATCTGAACCAATCAAACACTCACACCCAGTCAAAAGATCTGGGTTTAATCCATCACCGTTCTTTAGCCCACTCTGCCACCCCAGTTCAGACATGGCCATATGCAAATCAGTCTGACCCTGTGCCTCTTTTGTACCGCTTTGTTCGCCATACGTTGGCAGGGTATGCTCAGACGTGAGTCCCTTGCTCACTTTGCCACTGGATTCAAGCAAGCCTGGCTGAAGACGGCTGAAATTCCAGAAACCGGTCCTAGGAAGCTTGTTTCCGGTTCAGGGAAAGCATGGCTTGGCAGTTTGGGCTGGACTGTTCCCATGAGGCACAGGGTCAGACTGATTTGCATAGGGCCATGTCTGAACTGGGGTGGCAGAGTGGGCTAAAGAACGGTGATGGATTAAACCCAGATGTGTTGACTGAGTGTGAGTGTTTGATTGGTTCAGATGCTCCGTCCATCACCACCCCCTTTTGTACCGCTTTGTTCGCCATAAGTTGGCAGGGTATGCTCAGGCGTGAGTCCCTTGCTCACTTTGCCACTGGATTCAAACAAGCCTGGCTGAAGACAGCTGAAATGTCAGAAACCGGTCCTAGGAAGCTTGTTTCCGGTCCAGGGAAAGCATGGCTTGGCAGTTCGGGCTGGACTGTTCCCATGAGGCACAGGGTCAGACTGATTTGCATATGGCCATGTCTGAACTGGGGTGGCAGAGTGGGCTAAAGAACGGTGATGGATTAAACCCGGATCTGTTGACTGGGTGTGAGTGTTTGATTGGTTCAGATGCTCCGTCCATCACCACCCCCTTTTGTACCGCTAAGTGGAGCCAGGGCGTATTTGGGAAGGCCACAGAGGGTAGCACTGCCGTAGTCTAACCTCGGCAGGACGAATGCTTGGACCACCTGCTTGAAATCGTTTACTGAAAGGAAAGGTTTTTTTTTTGATAATCAACTTTTATTAGCATTTTTGCACGTTGCAGCTCATACTCAGCGAACACATTATGAGGAAAGACAACAGTACACCTGAGTGGGGTGGGGGCAGTCCGTTCCGACAGTACATTGTATGCAAAGGTGATTGTTACAGTAGACACTACTGGGTTCACGTTGGAATCAAGTTGTACCATTTCCCCCATATCTTAGAGAACAGTTCAGGGGAGCCCCGGGATTTAAGTAAGGCCTCCTCTTGGGTCCCACACCAGTCCACCCCCCTCCGCCATCCCCTCACCGTGGGAGGTGTGTCACGCAGCCAGGTATGGGCTATGTCCCGATTGGCCACAGCTACCGCCGTTCCCAGCAGGCGTTTATCCGCTCTAGTTCCATCCAGGCCGTCAGAGACCCCCAGCAGCAGTCGCATCAGGTCATGGGGAACCTCCCAGCCCAGGGCCTGCGTGAGGTCTTGCTCCACCCCTCTCCAGAATCTCTCAAGCCCGGGACACGACCAGACCATGTGGAAAAAATCAGCAGTCACGTGCCCACATCGCGGCAGTCCGGGGAGGGTCTCATCCGGGCCCGGAACAGCCGCTCTGGGGTAAGGTAGGATGTGTGTAGATAATAGGTCTGCACGAGCCTCAACTTAGAGGATGTGGTTAAGGTACGCGGGGCCATCAGGGCATCCCTCCAGTCGGCCTCTTCCAGGGGCCCCACCCATCCCTACCACCGGGTGCGTAAGTGGTCGAGGGTCGAGGGGCTGTTGTTTACAAGGGTGCGGTAAATGCGGGATACCCCCCCTACCCAGGTCCTCCATCATCACCTGAGCTTCGAGCGGACTAAACTCGGGAAGGGTGGCAGGCGCGGGAAGATGGACGTGGATGGCATGGCGCAGCTGGAGGTACCTAAAATGTTGGGCATGGGGAAGGGCATGGCTTTGCTGTAGCTCCGTGAAGGCTTGAATATGGTCTCCCACCCAGACATCTCCAAGAACCGACAGCCCAGCGCCGATACCCGCCGAGGGACGAGACCTCGTGGAGCCAGGTTCCGTGCCAGAGTGGTGTCTGGCGAGTTAGTTTGCGGTCCCATCCCGTGTGTCGGAGGGCGGCGCGCCAGGCCAGTAGGACTGTTCTGGTAACGGCCATGGTGCGCGGAACCGGACAGCCATAGAGGAATGCTTGTATCCGGGGGAAGTCCGTCTCTTCTAGCTCCACCCTGTACGCTGGGTCGGACCAGCAGCCCGCGTACCAGTCGTGGATGACGATCAGTTTGGTGGCAAGGTAGTAGAGGTAAAGATGGGTCACCCCGAGGCCTCCATCAAAGGGAGGGATACAGGTGTGTGCGATGGATATCCGCGGACGCCCACCACTCCAGAGGAATCGGGACAGAGTTCCTTCAAGCTCTCGAAACCAGGCGCGGGGAAGGGGGGCGGAGATGTTTTGCAGTGCATAAAGGAAGTGGGGGAGTACCATAATTTTGAACAGAGCGCTCCGACCCAGAGGTTTGAGGGGAAGAGAATGCCACTTCTTCAGGTTCGATCTCATACAAGTAACCAGGGGCGTTATGTTCAGCGCCCATTCTAGCTCAGGCAGGAGGGTCACCCAGATTCCCAGGTATTTGACCGAGTGGCGCCTGAGGGGGATGGAGGACTGCCAGTCGAAGCATTCCCGGGAGAGATGGAGTGGAACCAGGGTGGACTACGCCGCGTTGAGCCGAAGGCCAGAGACGTGCTCGAAGTCCATAAGAATCTTCAGGCACATAGGGCCAGATGTCTCCGGGTCCGCCAAATACAGGAGCACGTCATCGGCGTATAGGGCTATTTTGTCTGTGTGACTTTCGTTCCAGTTCCACCCCCGAACTAGGCAGTCCTGCCGGATAAGCGTTGCCAGGTGCTCCATCGCTAGGGCGAATAAGAGTGGTGACAAGGGACACCCCTGGCGCGTACCCCTGCAAATCGGAAAGGCCTCCGAGAGCGTCCCATTGATCAGCACTCTAGCCCTGGGGTTCGCATAGAGAACGCCAATGTATCTGCAAAACCTCGGGCCAAATCCCATGGACACCAGCACATCCTGTAGATACGTCCACCCCGCCGTATCAAAGGCCTTCTCAAATTCGAGGAAGAGGAGGGCCAGGTAGGGGGTAAGGCGTGAGCGATGGGCCAGAGCCAGGTGGAGGCGGCGGATACAGTGCTGGGTACCTCTGGCCGGCATAAAGCCACATTGGTCCGGGAGGACCAGATCCTGTAAGTGGGGCCGAAGCCGCTGGGCTAATATAGTGGCGAAGTGTTTAATCTCTGTATTGAGAGGAGAAATAGGGCGGAAATCCGCACAATCAGTAGAGGGCGGGTGGGTCTTGGGGATGACCACGATCGTGGCCAAGTCCGACTCAGGGGGGAAGGAGCCTGTCTCTATCACGTGATGGAAAAGGCTCAACAGCCTCGGAGCCAGAGTGTCCCGGAAGGCCGCATAGAACTCCTGCGGGAGTCCATCTGGTCCGGGTGTCTTCCTGCTGTGCAGAAGGGGGATGGCCTGTAGGACCTCTTCCTGTGTGAAGGGCTTCTCCAAAGCCTCCACGTCTTCCGGGGTGAGGGTGGGGAGGCGGGCACCGACCCTGTCCAAAAGGTTAGTCAATACTGCATCTGGCGGTCGCGCCGCATAGAGGCGAGTGTAAAAATCAGCGAAGGCTCCCGCTATGGCCCCGGAGGTCACCTGGAGGGTGCCGTCCGACGCACGGATCTCCGGGACGATGCGGTGAACCCTGGGATAGGAGACCAGGTTGTGGAGGAGCTTGCCGTTCTTGTCACCCCAGCCATAAATCCGCGCCACCGACGAGCGCCACAGCTGCTGGGCCGAACCAAGGGAGATTTGGCGGAGCTCCTCACGGACCAACGCCAACTGCCTGGTGGGGTCCGCTCGGCCGAGTGCAATTTGCTCCGCTTCTAGCCAGGCAGCTTGGGATTCTAGCTCCACAAGGCGAGCCAGCCGGGCCGCCCTCCGGAGAGGAGCCTAGACGGACGGAAACGGGGGAGTGATCCGAAAGCCCCCTGGGCAAGATAGTCGCTCCCGAGACCAGGTGACAGTCCGTGGCTTGGAGCAGTAGGAGATCGATGCGGGAGTGGGAGTGACGGGCGGCCGAGGTATGAGTGTATTGTGTTTTGCGCGGGTTCCAGATCCGCCAGGTATCACAGAGTCCCAAGGCCGAGGCATAGTTTGACAGGACCGCCGTCGAGGAAAGACGGGCTGCCGAAGGGGGGCCAGACGTATCCTGCCCGGTTGCATCACGACGTTGAAGTCGCCACCAACAAGTGTGAGGCCCGGCGGGAATGCGGAAAGGACCTGTGTGAGGCATTGAAGGGTCGGGGACAGGAGAGCGGGGGGGCGTAGACATTCAGAACATTCAGAGGGCAGCCCTCCATCAAGCCCGAGACCGCGACATATCGCCCTTGTGGGTCTGTGTGTTCCTGAACCAGGGTGAATGGGAGACCCCTCCGGAGTAGAATAGCCACCCCCCGGGACCCGCGCTGGAAGCCCGAGTGCCAGACCTGCATGAAACCATATTGGGCCAGGAGGGTACAGTGTGTTCCCAAGAGGTGGGTCTCTTGGAGAAGAAGGATGTCCGCCGAGTGGCAGTGTGCCGCTCGAAGAACCGCGGTGCGCTTGATGCGGTCTAGGAGACCGTTGACGTTCCAGGAGAGGACATAGAGGGGCCTAATCAGGTTGTACACCCTCGGGAGGGGAGATGTGCGGGGCGCCGCGGGAGCTGCAGGGGAGCACTCTTCGGAGGAGAAGACCCATCCCACCGCCCCGGATCCAAGAGGGATTAGTCAGAGCAGACCTCAGAATGACGAGCGCCCGGGAAGTGGAGGGAGTGAAGTGGAAGGGGGATCGACCGCCTGGGGCCAACCTCCTGCAATGGTTCACAGAGCCCCAGAGTGTCAAGGTTAGCAAGGAGCCAGAAGTGTGTGTCAGACAGGGATGCACCCACCGAGGTAACTTAGTAGGAGGGGCTGCAACCAGCCACCCGTAGACAGCGAGGAACGATTGAGCATTGCTGAGCTGAGAAGCAGCATGTAGGCTGCTAAGAACAATAAAAACCATGGGAGACAACGGCCCCCCTCCCCAACCACCCCCAACTCCCCCCACCCTACACTTCAGAACAGGAAGCATCTGTCGCCCAGGTATAACACCCAAAGCAAAACCCCCCTCACTAGGGGATTGGAACTAAACTGAAAAGGTTAGTTGGGAGTAGTGGCACTAGTCCAAAGTCAATCAAAGGGAGGACTCCCTCCGTATTGCCGGATGAATATCAGCAACCTTAAGCGATGCGCCCTGTGGGCATCCGACAGAACCCGGGCGAGAGTAGCGGGACAGTTCGATCGGTCAGGACGGTCGTGAGTAGGGGGACCTCAAAGAGCCTGAGCTCAGGCCGCCGTATCCTGTGAGGAGTCTCGAATCACCGGGCTGCCAGACAAGTCCGAGTCCGATCTGGATCTGCGCAGTCCTGTGTCTAAGTTAGGGGGCATGTCAATCGTAACCTCCGATGGAGGCCCCGCCGCCGGAGGTGGCCCCTGGTCCGGGGGTGGGGGGGTATCCGTGATGCGTCGCCCCTTGGTGAGCTTAAGGTATCCCGGCGTGGGCGACCGCGCCTACGAGAGCCAGTCCGGCGTCGCCTTGGCTTGGGCCCTTCGTGGGCCGAGCGGAGATCGGGACCCCGGCCGGGGAGGGGTCCCTGCCCAGGTAGAAGAGGGCGCTCATCCATGAGCCAGGTCCAGGCAGCCTGGAGGGAATCAAAGAAAAAGGACTTGCCCTGGAAGAGGACCTTGAGCCGGGCGGGGAATAAGAGGCCGAACCTCAGGCCAAGCGCCCGCAGCTTTTGCTTGACCTCGTCGTAGGAGTGCCTTTGGGACTGGACCTCCCTCGAGTAGTCCGGGAAGACCATGATTTTGGAGTTCTCAAATAGCAGGGGGCCCAGGTCCCTGGCCGCTCCCAGGATGGCATCCCGATCCCTGAAGTTAAAGATGCGGAGGATGAAGGGTCGGGCAAGGCCTCCGGGGGGGGGGGGGGGTCGGGGTGCCAAGGATCGATGGGCCCGTTCTATGGCGAACCAAGGGAAGAGCTTCTCAGTCGGCATCCAGGAGCGGAACCAGGTTTCCAGGAATTCAGCCACCGGGCCCTTCTCCACTCCCTCTGGAAACCCCACGAGGCGCAGGTTGTTCCTTCGGGCCCGGTTTTCAGCATCCTCCGCCCGGTGGTGAAGATCCGACGTCAGGGTTTGGAGGCGGGCCACTTGGGACTTGAGGGCGGCTAGGTCGTCCTCCGCCGTGGATATACGTGACTCAGCTTCGGTGATACGCGCCGTGGCGTTTCGAGTTACCGGCAGGGCCCCCAAGTGGCCGCCCCACCTCACCGCGACGGCGCGGCCCGAATGTAGTAGGGTGGGGCAGGTTTCAAGCAGCTCATCCCCCTGGGTCCAGGGCGTCTCCACCGACCCCCTCGCCCCACCTAGGATCAGCGTCTGTGCCCAGGTGTGCGTAGGGGCAGGCATTTCGTGTCCAAGTTGCCTCTCCTGAGGCAGGCGGCGGCAGACGGCGGGGGCAGCAGCAGGGGGGGGAGGCAGGAGGCGATCAGGGCGTGCTGGCCGGTAGATCGGAGCCACGGGGGGCCAGGGACCAGCCAGGGGGCTCCGGGGCGTATGGCTCCCTGTTCAGGCGGCGGCCCACGGACAAAAACCCCCCAAGGGCCCGACCCCCTCCCGACCCCTCCTCACCTCCGGTCCAGACACTCTGACCCTCAGCAAGGCTCCCAAGACGACAGCCCAGGCTAAGGAAAGGTTTGATATGAGTGATCTCATCAAGAGATTTGCTCCCTTACATATATTGCTGATAGGATTTTTCATATTTAGGTGCTTGTCCATGGTGATTCCAAGTGACTTGGCTGAGTCTATGATAAGAGGAGTGCCGTTGAAAGTAGTGAGGTGAGTCAGCCATTGGTCTAGTTTGGGGATGTGGTTCGGAGGGGAGATGAGCAGGAATTCCGTTTTGGAAGTATTGAGCAGGAGGTGGTTCTCAGTTAACCAGTTTTGAGTAGATGTTAAGGTAGTGTTAAGTGAGACTATGTTTTCGGAGGATGATATTTTCAGATAGAGTTGCGTGTCATCCGCATACATGTGAAAAAGAATGTTCATGGAGGTTAGTGAATTACCAAGAGGTTCTAAGAAAAGGTTGAAGAGAATAGGAGATAGAGCGGACTCTTGGGGGACCCCCATCAGTACAGGGGAGGGCTGAGAGAGAGAATGGTTTGCCTTGACTGTTTGTGATCTGTGATGTAGGAAGGATGAGAACCATTTTAGCACCTGATCTGAGAAACCCATTCTGTTTTGCAGGATGTATAGGAGGTTGTCATGATTAACCGTGTCAAAAGAGGAGGAAAGGTCCAGGAGGATCAGGAGGCAGGATTCGTTTTGATCAAGCATTTTTAGAATGTCATCTATTACATGAGTGAGAGCCGATTCAGTGTTGTGCCCCTTCATAAAGCCGGATTGATGTTGGACTAGGAGTTGGTAATTGTCTATATGAGCACAAAGTTGGGATTGCTCACATTTTTACTAGGAGTTTTGCTAGGGTGGGGATGTTGGAAATGGGGCTGAAATTATTGAGATCAGATTTGATAGCGTTAGTTTTTTTTTAGTGTAGGAGATACCTGGGCTGCTTTGAGGCACTCAGGGATCGTGCCTTGACACAGAAAGGCGTTAACGACCCTTGTCCAGGTGGGCATGAGTGCACTCTTCATTTCTTTGAAGATGGATGGGGGCAACTGGTCACTGAAGGGGTTGGAGGGGTTGATATTCTGCAGATACTTGTAGATTTAATTTTCACTAAGTGGGGTAAAGGTGTCCCATGACGTAATGTCCTTGGTGTTGGGGGTGGTCGAATTGTGCTTTTCAATGGGGTCAATGGATGATGCTGCACTGGAAGAAGGTAAAAGAGCCTTCTTAGAGGCGAGGTCAGTGGAGATGAGTCTCCGTGAAGAAAGCGGCAAATTTGTCGCATGAAGGTGGGTTGCCACCAGGATCCGCATGGTTTGGCCCGGCGACTGATTGCTGTTTGACCAATTTGAAAAGTTTCTTGGGGCGGTTTGCAGCTTGATCCACTTGGTATCTGAAATATTCAGCCTTAGCAGTTTTGGTTTGTTTGTTGTAAAGGCTCCTGACCTCTAAGGAATTTTAGTTGATCCGAGGAGGGGTTGGATCGCCAGGAACGGTAGCTTCCCTTGGGTTTCGGCATTCCGTGTTTAAGTTGTCGTATACCATGGTTTGGATATATTTGTAGAAGCAGTTTTTTGTTGGAGTGGAGCAATGTTATCCACAATGTCGGAGATGATTGAATTGTAAGCGTCGGTGAGTGATTGCACCTCAACCAAGTCAGCTTGGGAGGAGAGGGCAGATTTACAGTGGGCAGCTAGTTCGTCAGAGTTTATGGATCTGAGGTCCCATTTCCATAACTTTGATTTCATTGGTTGAGCCTTCTTTAATAACCTTTCCCTGTTAATATAAAAGAGGATGCTGTGGTGGTTGGACCAGTCACACGGGGTAATGAAATCAAGTGTGATAGACTGCCCTTTGGAGATGATGAGGTCAAGAGTTTCTCCTTTAATATGAGTTGGTTGGTCACAGTGCTGAGTCAGATCTTGATCATTTAAGAATGATTTAAGGCAAGATACAGCGGGTCATTGGAGTTAAACCAGTGAAGGTTGAAATCACCAAGGAAGATTTGGGACACCGCTGAGTTTCACTGTTGCCTTGAGCAAAGGCAGACAGGCAAATATGGAGAATTGGGTAAAGAATACATTAAAAAAGCCTGGCATTTATTATATAGATTTAGATGCCGGAGTGGGGATCAAGAAGTGTTTATTCGTGGTACTAACTGCAAGTGCGCTTTAAGCAGGTCTCTCATGTGCCAAGATATTATTTTGCACGGGGCCTGTAATGTTTCAGTTTCGAATCGGTCTTGCCACATGAAAGGAACTCCAGCTGCCGTGATCACGCCAGTGTTCGAGTCGCTTTCGAATGGGAGTTACTTGATGCTGAGCGATCAAGGTTGTTGTGGGATGCTCCCAGGCATTGCCTATATGGTCACCGTGAACACCAGAGTTACTTGCTGTATGCAAGTATTATTTCCTCTGACAAATACAGTCAGGGAGGTGCCAGTATGGTTTCACTGAATGTGTCTTTTACACAGTTTGATGCTTTGAGCAGAATGAAAGCCATGCTTTTACAGCAAACCGTGCCATTGACCTCTGCACAAGAAACCTTTGAACTTCAAGTTGCGAGGACCTCGACACAGATACAGGTGCTAAACCGTACAAACTGCCCCGACAATTCGCAGAAATGATGGGTCGTATCGTAAATATGTAAATATGTCAGTTACAAGTGGTGTTGTACACCTATTTAAAACCATAGGGTCAGGATTCCTTAACACCTTCCAGACCATTCTCGGAGTTATTCCTAACTTTATACACTCCGTATTTGGGAGCATTCTCGCCGGTCTACCTCTGATCCTGCTAGCTATTGCTGGAATCCTGATTGTCGTTTACCTGCTTCGCCATGGACGGACCATCCGCCAGCGAGATAGCAAAAGCTCTCCTGGAAAGATATGACTGTGAGCACATGGTACAACATCTGGGTGTGCCTTACCTTCGAGAACTAAGTGCTTCTTGGTTCCTGTCATTCAGACCAGTCTTCGAAGACTGCATCGTTCCTGTTTTCCAATGCCTGGTTTGCGGAGAAGAATGAGAGTTAGACATTTATCTGACACCTCTAAAGGAGACGCCAGCGGACTTAGACTCCAGGCTGGAACCACTGCGGTCCCATGCTTGACTCTGTCCTCAGCGTATTCCCATCTTAACGCATGAATTCCTCGAGGATCCGCATGTGCCCTTGGCCAAGTTGGATTTTAGCTCCACCCTTGGTACCGAAGTATCGAATACAGCAACGGCTGCCTCACCATCGACTGTTGGCAGCACTGACGAGTTTCATCCTTGCATCCTTGATGTGCTATGTGAAGTACTACAATGTTTGTCCCCTAAGACAGCAGGCAACAACAATGTTATGTCTCCCAGCCAGGACATATAATCTGAATTTGGCCACCCATGTGCTGGGAACAAATTCAGTTTTTGTCCTTCCCCTTCATTTTTACTCAAAATAACTTTTTCAAATTGAGACTTTATGTACCAAAGCATGGACTTATGAGTAAGCTTGCAGTAATTCAACTTGTGTGATTGAACTCATTTAGAACTGTGATTTGTGGAACTTTACTACAAATGTCATACTTTCACATTTTTCAGCGTTTTTTAAATTGTTTTTAAATTAAATTTTAACATTTTTTTGAAACATTTTAAATGACAACTTAATAATTTTATGCCCTGACACTGTTATAAGTGTGTATCTCAAATGTGTATTATCATTGTTAAGTATTAGGTGGAGTGGGTGTTATATTGATACTGATATAGGTCCAGGGAACATCGCACACTTTCCCTACATCATCTTTCCGTCATTTCATATGAACGAGCCTTATAAGGACATAACTCCAAAAAGGATATGCTTCCTTGTATGGACATAACGCCTATTAAGGACTGTAGGCTTTTATGGACTAAACCTTTCACCTAGTTCCATGCTGAGGGTGAGTTTTTCCCAATCGATATTGCTAGGAGGTCATCCTTAGCACATATGAATAATTTATGAGTACACTCTCCAGGAGTTACACTTCACCTTGCCCATCAACGCTCAAGGTTTAATCACCAATGCCATCCTCATACTGAACAATGGGGAACATATGCACATAGACTGTATAAATACAGCACCTCTTGCTATCAGAAAGCAGGAGGGAACCGAGACTTCAAGGCTGACACACTGACCAGAGACACTGCGGCTCCGGCATGCCATTGTTCCAGCTGACAGTGGTCTGATGAACCCTTGCGTGGTGTCCAGCTCAAGTCCAGGACGAAGTCCCACACTTTCACTATTCAGGTATGGGGGTTCGACTAAATCCTAGTAGGATTCTTGGCTCTTAGACTTAGGCTCTTTCGCACCTACTCACATGCTAGATACACTTAGGTAATCTAGACAGGCATCTTAGGAGTACGCACTTTATTTTATCAATGCATTTTATATTCATGTATGGGTTCATGACTATTGCAAAATGATAGAATAATACTATTTATTTGTATTCACTGTACTGCTGGTTCTATATCTCTGCTACTGTGTTACAGTTGTAGCAGCACACTTATTTTACATAAGAAGAACAACAGTACAATACATTCTTGTTGTAAACATGCTCGACTGTTTCTTCTGTGCATCTCTCTGAGAGCAAAACAAGCAAGCACAAGTGACTGGGTGAAAAGTAGTATGTTGTTTCCACGAGTCTGAGGTTATTGTGTTCTGAGGTTGCCAAAAAAGAATCTCTCTGATAACAGGAGATTCTAGTGGCACTGCGAGCTAGCTAATGCGAAAATACAGGCTGGCATATTCGGTGGGGGTGTACAGAGCCAGTTTGTCACCAAGACCACAATATATGTTATCTGTAAACAGCGTTGGTCCTGCATGAAAGGGTACTATCGGAACTACACTACAGTCTTCCTAACTAAGGGGGTCTGTCCTGTAGAGCTTTTTATAGAATTCTCGGAAGGCTTCCGCCTTCCCCTCCTTGCAGCAACGTACCTGCGTCCTCAGCTATTGCACTAATATATTCCTTCTGTTATGTTATGGTATGTTACTGGGTATTTGTAGAGCGCACTGCTACTCCTGGAAGTTTCCGGGTGCAAGCAGAACCCCGTGACACAACAGTGCACACAACAGCAGGTAGGCCTTATCTAAGGTTGGAAGTTTTTAAATTTCTCCTGAAACTAAGGAGATCCTGCACCTGTCTCAGGAAGGACGGCAGGCTATTCCATAGCTTAGAGGCTGCCACCTGGAAGGAGCGTCCCCACATACACGAACGAAAGAACTTTGGCACGATCGACAACCGCAGGGTCGAAGACCGCAAGGTTCTGAATGGGGCATAGGGTGGAATTCTATTCCTAATGTAAGGAGCCCCTATGTTGTGAAAGGCCTTAAAGGCCAGCACCAGGGCTTTAAAATGTACCCTCTTTTGCACCGTGAGCCAGTACAGGGACTTCAAATAAGGAGTCATATGTGTCCTAGGGCCAACCATGAGTACGGCCCTTGCGACCCCATTTTGTACCAACTACTTATGCAATTTTTCCATTTTCTGCAGTTCCCCCTCCAAATCCAACCTCTCTGAGGTTTGTTGTCGCCGGAGGGCGGTGACTAGAGAGATACATTTACCCCGAATGCCTGCCTTGAATGCATCCCAGATAGTCACTGGAGAAGTGTCTTTGGGGTTATTATTGAGAAAAAAGACTCTAATTGCTTGACGCAGTTCGTCTCATAAGAGTCTGTCCCTACAAAGAATACCAGGGAAACACCATCTTTTTAGTGTGGATTGGGGAGCTGGCCAGTCCATCCCTATTTCTAGTGGTGCGTGGTCCGACAGGCATATCGGGTACAGATGGGCTGTCAGGGTAGCGGAGCAGAGTGATTGGTTAAGAAATATGTGGTCAATCCTCGAGTATACTCTGTGTGCTTGTGAGGAAAACGAAAAGTCATGTGTAGAAGAATGCAATATTCTCCAAATATCTAATAACCCCATCTTTGTACGGGTGGATTTAAGTGTCTGAGGGAAAACCCCTACAGGAGCTCTGTGGTGGGTGAGGGGAATCTAGAGAGGGGTCCCAGATAAGGTTGAAGTCCCCCAGTAGAATAATGTCCCCCAGGGCGAAACTCTCAAGGGTTGTGTGGTACCTGCGGAGAAACTCTGCTTAGTCTGAGTTCGGAACATAGGCCATGGCAATGGTGCATGGGCGACCTGCAAGACACCCCCTAACCATCAGGTAGTTCCCCTCCCTGTCCGATTTCGTATCCGATGGCTGAAAGGCCACGAGGCGTGAAACAGGAGTGCCACTCCATTTTGGTTAAAGGTATTAGAGAAGCGAAGAATCAGAGGGTAGGACCTATGTCGTTGGCGTAACTCATCCCCCTTCTTCAAGTGGGTTTCCTGGAGGGTGATTATTTGTGCCTGGTTGATCCCCAGAAACTTCCAGATATGTTGCCGTTTGTTAGGGGAGTTGAGCCCCCTAACATTCCATGTCATGCACTTAAAAAACATCAATTCATGGGGGGAAATTATTGAACATCCCCAGGGTCAACCCCCTTTCCTCCCCCGCTCCTAACATACCGCCCAAGTCTCCCCACAATTCCCCCCCACTGAGAGAATAAATGAGATTCAACACGGGCAACAGAAGAATACAGAGTCTCCAGGAAAGTGAGACAGTCTCACTGGTGTTGACTCCTAGGGCGTATTCATGACCGCTTCTGGTGCCTCAAGTTGCTAATCGTTGGGCACTCAGTATCCCTCAGCCAGTTCAACTCAAGGGGCGGAGGGCACCCGAGTCCAGAATGTCCGTGCGAAAGAGAACTTCATCAGCCATTTTGCCGTGAGACCTGCTTCCGGGGCTCTTGCTGTACACTCACCCCAGAGAGAGAGGCGCCCCGACAAACCATGCGACGAGGGCACAACCACAAGGGCAAACAATAGAGCAGTGTCAGGGCTCCAGTTTCTGTTGCCGAGACGATGACTTCCCACCCTTCTTGTGAGTTTGCCATGGCCTTGGTCCCTGCAGCTCCAATTGACGCTCTGCAGCAGCTGGTGTTGTATTTCCTACCGGGTGGCGTCATTTCCAGCCCCAACAGCGGCCGCCCCAGACAGCTCAGTGAAGTGACATTGCTTGTGGTCGGACAAGAAAGCGATACCAAAGGGGTAAGTCCATCTGTATTTAGTTTGAAGCTTTCTTAATGCCAGAGTTAGCGGTCAAAACTGCTGCCGATGAGCCAGCATGGCTTGGGCACATCTTGAACAGTGAACACCTGAACCCCTGGAAGGAGACAGAGTCGGAGGTTCTGGTTTTTCGTAGGGCAAGTTCCTTAGCCCTGAAGGAGCTGAATTAAGCTTGCTTCCCTCATCCACTCTCCGGCCGACTCTATGCACACGCTCCAGCCTGACCTCCGGGCGTCCTCTCCTAGGACACTGGAAAAAAGGCCCACCATGAATGCCTCCAGGTCTGATGTTGTCTCTGCGGGGCACTTTTCAAGGTCTTCGCACTTGAGGAGGGCGGCATGCAGTTGGTCAGCAACTTTGGCAGAACCCGTCCCCAGCGGCGCCAAGGGTGCCTCAAGCTCCTGGCATTTTGATTCCAGGTCTAGGGTGCGGGTTCCGACCGAATCCACATCAGCCTGCTGCGATGTCGGCTTGGAACCCACCTCCGACCGGAATGCTTCAAAGGAGGAGCTCATATCTGCTTTGATGTCTTCTCTGAGTTCCTTCTTGAACTCTCATTGGGTCTTTAAGAGGTCTTCCCGGGTAAGCGTCCTGTCAGCATCCGTTTGCACCGTCCACCTCTTGTCCGCCTGGGTTTCTGGAGGAGCGAAGTAACTGTAGACACAATTATTCTGCGTCTTTTTGGGAGGCACTCCCTGCCCGCACCTCCACCAAGGTAGCCCGAGTATCAGAAAGGCAGAGAAGTCGCGCCACACAGGGCTCCCTCAGGACACTTGGCAGTGATTATACATGGAACCACACTCTAAGCTGGCTGCCTCCACCACCGATAGAATTCCCCTAATGTGTGCCCCCTCACCTCTGCCAGGAATTTCATCAGGTTGGCCACTAAACACTTTCTACCCATAGCATCAGGGACAGCTCCTGTGTCTGGGCGCTTCTCTCTCTCACCGCGGAGTTAGCAGGGGCTAGATGCCATCTTAAGGTCAGGCCGACTGCCTGACTCGCACCACATGGACTCCCACAGTGCTGTAGAAAGCCCTCACAGAAGTGCTCCTGGTCTCTCTTAATCCCTGGGCTCGGTTCCCACATCCCCTGGCACCTGGGCGGGAAGGCGTCCACAACATCTCGGCACCCCCAGGAGCTAGCCTCACGCCCAGGGATCCACTGCACGCAGAAGAAGAGGGCTCCCCTTCAGACTTCAGCCGCCCGGAGCCTGGGAAAGCTTGCTCACTCAGTGGTTCGCACCGACCTGGAGCTCTGAACCTCGGCCGCCCAAATCTCCTGCCGCATTCATGGGCTGGCAGAGCCCACTGCTATCTTCTCAGGCTTCCCTCGTCTCTGCCACGGCCTGGTTCTCACTGCCTCCTCGCTCCGGATATCAGATGTGGCTGAGGGCAAGGTGACCGCCAGCAGTTACACCGTCCTTCCCATCAACCCCCTTGATTGGGGACTCACAGGCAAGACGGGCAGCTCAGAGATGCGAGGCTTGGCGCATAGCCTACTCGGAACACGTCCTTCCGGCCATGATGGTTGGCCATTGCCCCCCTCTGGTTGTTCTTTTTGAGTGAAGTGAAAAGGGGCAAGTGGCTTAAAATTGACTAAAGGTCACCTACCAAAAAGGTATTTTAATCTTGGTGATCTTGGGCAAGTTTAAAATCAGTGTTTGGGTACCATTGAGATATCAATGATCTCATGTACCCCTTAATATGGTCAACATGTTTCAGCCATTTATGCCCACATGGATCAATATGACTTTAAACAGGACCGTGTAGTTAAACGCATGTGCACTAAGACATGCTTAATTAAGCTCAGATTCAAACTCAACTGTTGTTTGGAATCGCCTTTCGGGTAATTTTATCTGTTAGACAAAATTAGTAAGAGAGACTGTGGTTAGGTAAATATATTTGATGGAGCACAGGCAGTACCCGAGCGGGGCGCATATTAGGTCATGCACTATGTTCGATACATACTGGAACCTTCAGCAACAATTAGCATTTATCCACCACATTCCAGTCAGGCTGTGGGTACAGCGTAGGCCCTTGCTACAATGTACGTGATAGTTGTGTGATTTATTTATACATTGTACAAAAGTGGCAAATACTCTGAAATAAAACCTACTTGTTGTGTAGCACTACTCCACAACATAGATCGCTTCGAGGGAGGGGACCCTGTAGTCACACTCTAAAAAATGTTTTTATATAGATAATGTTGGTTATTTATCAGATCCAGTCCTGTAATCAGACAGTGATTACCATGGGAGCCCTCATCCCCTCTCACTTACTTCGTCAAGGTGTCTCGCCTAATGAGCCTCGTCGTAAAGTCCATATGTTAATCTGGACCTGCGAGTCGAGGCTTTTAAATACCATGTATCTGTGACCTGCAGTGTATCTGGGGACACGAAGGCCTTGTCTGTGATAGGATCTAGTTTATACGTGCCTCTATTGTGATTGGATCTCTGGCGGAGGTCTCACTTTTAGCAGCATGTATCGCAGCTGTGCTAAGTTTAATGACTTTAGCGAATGGTGTGCAAATAGTGATTGGGCACCGAGACGTTGTCGTCACTTACGTTCCTTTCATTGGAGGCCCCCAGGTGCGTCATGATTGGACACCGGGGAGATGAGTCGCAACCTCAGGCACATCTTCTGCGGCTCCATGAAGCACCCCTGTGTGTGGAAGGCACGCTTAATCAGGACAGCATGTCGGTAGTCTAGAGGATGTTCTGTCGTCCAGCTCTGCCTTCAGTGGGGAAGTCCTGCCCTGTGTTACACAGGGCATTGGTGTTTATGGTTCTAGTTGTCTACGTTCTCCGTCTTGGAATGGCTATCTGTGTCAATAGATTTAATAGGCACAGTGCTGCCACTATTAGGATCATGAGCGGCATGGTGCCGTAATGTGTTTAAAAAGAGAGTGAAGGCTATTCTTCATATTGATTTTTCAGTAATTATGTGTTCAAGGCATATGAGCTGCAGATCTCACACTTCGCATTAGATCGCCATATGGTGTTGGGGTCGGATTCTTGCAGGTTCTTGTTGTCTTGGAAGAAGTCTTTGTAGTCACGAGATAGGTGACCCCTCCCTTGGACAATAGTGCGCATGGGCATCGACTCCATCCTTAGATTGTTTTTTTCCGCCATTGGGTTTGGATGCAACTTTTGCGCTCCGGTTTGAAATCTATATTTCTAACTACTTTGACGTGAAAAACTTCCATCGGACTACCTTCGAACATCTTCAGCTTCAACACAAATTTCATTGGCTCGATTCCAGTCGTCGACGCGGGCTGTTGGGCCTATCCACTCCGTGAGGCCTACGGCTCAAGGAAAGGACGCCATTCAAGAAATGCCCCCAGTGTGGAGCAAAGTTCCCGCACATTGACCATCACATGGTCTGCAACCTGTGCCTATCACCTGAACACGACAAGTCCAGCTGTCCAGCCTGCGCATCCTTCCGAACGAAGAAGACCATTCGAGATCGAAGAGCTCGTCTACACATCATGCAGAGATCAGCTCCGGAACCAGTGGACATCTTCGACGAAAACCCAGATGTCCCCGAAGAAGATTCCAAAGATCTCGAAATCGTGTCAGAGGCAGATGACTCAGACGACCCCATCACTCCTGGTCAAAGAGTGAGTACTACTGCCCCTACCACAACCCCACCACCAAAATCGAAGGCAATGGTCAAGATTCCGCCTGCTGGGCCCAGTTGCGACCGAAAACACACTTCAAAAGCCTTGCCTTCGAGCCCGGCTCCAAAGAAAAAAGAAAAGCCTTCCGGTAGCTCGTGCAATCCGCACGTACCAATCCCACCAGCACCTTCGGCACCAAAACAAGTCTCGGCTCCGAAATCTGTTCCGACACCTTCCACCTCTATGGACAAATCGGGCCCGAAAAGCTCCAAGTTTGTGAATGTTTCCAAGTCTAAAGATCCCACTTTGGTTCTGAAACCAAAAGCCTCGGAACCAAAAGCTAAGCCGAAGGACTCTATCACGCCTCCTAAGGCCAAAGACAAAAGTCATCACCAACCCCGCTCGGAACCGAAAAAATCGCCGCCAAAAGCGGTTCCTGAGGAAGAGGAACTTTTTCAGCTGGATCTTGTAGATCCTAAACAGAAAAAGATCTACATTGACCCAGAAACAGGACATTTCACCACTGTGCCATATAAGAAGAGGAAATTAGACGGCACCTGCTCCTCCAGTGCCTGTAAAGAAGAAGGACTCTGCCACATCGCCTATGCATAATTCTTCTCCTATACTTCCTCCTAACCCACTTCCTCTCCCTAAATCTATTACACCTCCAATTGAAACTTCTCCCCCTCATACACCTCCAGATGATGATGATGATGATGATGATGGGGACATGGGGTTAGGGGGTGACCCAGATGACCCTTTCACATATCCAACTGACCCACCTGATTGGGAGTACCCTATCCCACCAAGCATACCAGACGTCCCAAGTCCACACACATACCCCTCAAAACCATCTTCTCCAGACGCCAATATTGGTTTTGGACAGTTAATTAATAGGGCTGCCATCTATCATGGTCTCACAATGCACTCAGATGAGGCAGAAGAGGATTTTCTGTTGGATACATTCGAACAGTCCCAAAAGACAGTGTAAATATTGCCAATGATTAAGGGAGTCATTAAACATGCCCCTAAAGTATTTAAAGATCCGGTACGTGCCCGGATTCTTAACCCAAGAATAGAAAAAAAAGTATAGACCTGCCCCTGCAGATCCTGCTTACATAAAGGGGCAGCTGCCTTTGGATTCTCTTGTAGTTTCCGACGCCAGGAAGCGTGCTAACTCCCAAACCTCAGGGGAAACGCCACCCCTGATAAAGAATCCAAATTGCTAGACGCTTCAAGCAAAAGAATAGTTGCGCAAGCAGCCAATCACTGGCTCATAGGTAACACACAGGCACTGCTAGTAAGATATGATAGGGCTCACTACAACCAGTTAGAAACCCTATTACAACATTTGCCTGACCAATTTAGAACACAAGCAAATGATCTCATCCAAGAAGGTAAGCTAATTTCAAATACGTCAATAAGATGTGCACTTGACGCCACAGAAACCGCCGCTAGTTCCATAATTACCAGCGTGCTGCTTAGGCGACATGCCTGGCTCCGCATCTCAGGCTTTAAGCAGGAAGTCCAGACTACTATCCTCAACCAGCCATTCAACCAACAACAACTTTTTGGCCCGGCTGTGGACATTGCACTAGAAAAAATGAAAAAAGACACTGAGACTGCCAAGTTCATGGGAGCTTTACAGTCTCCACAAACATGGGGCTCCTTTTATCGCTCCTTCTGTAGAGGAGCCTCCAAACAAATTGGAGCAGACAACTCATCTTCGTTTAAAGCCACTACACAACCATCCCCCAATAAAGAATATTTTAGAGGCGGATACAGAGAAAGGAAGAGGTCGAGGTAATAACAACAATCGTACCTCCCCTACCACAAAACAGTGACTTCCTTCCACTCCCCCCACTACATCCCACTCCAGTCGGGGGGAGATTATCACAGTTCCTACCTGTCTGGAACTCCATCACAACAGACAGGTGGGTGATATAAATTATCCAGTATGGTTACTGCCTAGAACTTACAGCTAGCCCTCCACGTATACCACCCAGGCAGCGTCCCATGTCCACAGAACATCTTACACTACTAAAACAAGAGGTTCTCTCATTGCTTCAAAAGAACGCAATAGAGATCTTTCCCTTACAACATCAAGGAACAGAGGTTTACTCGCTGTACTTCCTAATACCCAAAAACAACTGTACTCTAAGACCAATACTCGATCTCAGGCCCCTCAACCTATATATACACTCAGATCATTTTCACATGATCACTCTACAACAAGTGCTCCCGCTGCTGCAACAAGGCAACTTCCTTGTCACACTAGATCTCAAGGACGCCTACTTCCACATTCCCATACATCCCTCTCACAGAAAGTATCTACGGTTTGTAGTGGACGGGCAACACTATCAGTTCAAAGTCCTTCCATTTGGAGTCACCACTGCACCCAGAGTGTTCACAAAGTGCCTTGCAGTAGTAGCAGCACATCTCAGAAGACAACGAATCCATGTCTTCCCATATCTAGACGACTGGCTAATAAAAGCCAAGTCATTCAATCAGTGTGTTCAACACACTCATCAAACATTACACAACGTGGGGTGCACAATCAACTACACCAAATCGCATCTCCAGCCCTCTCATATACACCAGTATCTGGGGCCACCATAAACACCTCCACAGCTCTAGCATATCCCAGTCCAGCCAGGATAGCCAAGCTTATAATTGTGAGTTCCTTATTGTGAACTTTCCCTCACTTGCTCATAGTATTCAATACAAACATTTAGACTGAAAATGCAACCCAAATTGACATGTTGGAGAATAAACACATTTTTATTCTACCAAATTCCAGTCATCGTTTTGAAAATCAAAATTAGTTTTTGACACTTTTGGTACATAAGGAGGATGCTCAAAAGAACGTTCAAAAGGAGAAATGGAGATTACTGGAATTTGGTAGAATAAAAATGTGTTTATTCTCCAACATGTCAATCTGGGTTGTTGCATTTTCAGTCTAAATATTTGTATTGAATACTATGAGCAAGTGAGGGAAAGCTCACAATAAGGAACTCACAATTATAAGCTTGATTAATTCTATAAACCAATTCAGGTCTAGGACCATTGTTTTTGATACCGTACTGTACCCAGGTCCAGGACCACTCTGAGTCACCCCATTTTTGATAATGGCAGCCAGGATAGCCAGCATACAAGCCTTAGTCACAAAATTTCAAAACCAGCGTTCTCTCCCAGCCAGAGTGTTCATGCAACTCATTGGCATTATGGCATCTTGCATTTTTATTGTACCATATGCAAGACTTCAAATGCGTCCATTACAGGAATGTCTAGCACATCAGTGGAATCAGGCTCAAGGACAACTTACAGATCTGGTGTAGGTGGACAGCCGCACACATCGCTCTCTGCAGTGGTGGAACACAAAAAACGTATCCAAAGGGCGCCCGTTCCTCGAACCTGTTCCACAGATAGTACTTACAACAGGCGCATCACTCACAGGATGGCGAGCCCATCTCCTCGGACATACAACTCAAGGCAGATGGACCACTGAACAAAAAGTGCTCCACATCAATCACCTAGAGCTACCAGCAATATTCCTAGCACTAAAATCTTTCCAAGTGCATGTACAAAACAAAGCTGTCTTGATCCGGACGGACAACATGACAGCCATGTACTATATACGGAAACAAGGAGGCCCACATTCTCTGCAACTGTCCCAGCTTGCACAGAACATTTGGATATGGCCATCCCACAAAATATATATCTACTGGCCGAACACCTTCCAGGAGTTCACAATCAGATTGCGAATCTGTTAAGTCAACAGACACAACAAATTCACGAATGGGAACTACATCCACAAGTTCTTCTACCATTCTTTCACAAGTGAGGCCAACCAGACATAGATCTGTTCACCACACACAACAACGGAAAATGCCCAACCTTCGATGCCAGCTTTCCACACCCGTTGTCCAAGGGCAATGCGATATGGATGAACTGGTCAGGCAGGTTTGCGTACGCTTTTCGCCCACTCCCTCTAATTCCACTAGTGGTACGCAAGCTCCGACAGCAGTCTCTCAAACTAATCTTAGTAGCCCCCACATGGGCACGCCAACTGTAGTTCACAACACTGTTGGAACTCTCACTAGTTCCACACCAAAAACTGTGCCTGCCACCATCCCTGCTGACGCAGAACCTTGGAGAGATCAGACATCCAGATCCAAAACAGCTGAATCTGGCGATCTGGCTCCTGAAGTCCTAGAGTTCGGCTACCTTAACCTACCACCAGACTGTATGAACATCATTAAAGAAGCCAGACGACCTACTACTAGAGCTTGCTATGCTGCAAAATGGAAAAGATTTGCCATTTACTGCACCAATAATGATATTGATCCACTAGATGCTTCGATCCAGAATATACTTTGCTATTTACTACATTTGCAAAGATGTAATCTTGCATATTCATCTATATGTTTACATCGAGCAGCACTCGCTGCTTACTTACAAAACAGACACTTGTTACTATTTAGAGTCCCTGCAATTAAAGCCTTTATAGAATGGCTAAAAAGTATCATTCCTCCTAGCTTACCACCCTCTCCAGGGTGGAACCTAAACATTGTGCTTACCAGGCTCATGGGACCTCAATTTGAACCATGACACAAATGCGAACTACAGTTCCTCACATGGAAAGTAGCTTTCCTTGTTGCCATTACCTCTCTTAGAAGAGTAAACGAGATACAGGCTTTCACCATCCAGGAACCATTCTTACAATTACAGCATAACAAAGTGGTCCTCAGAACAAACCTTAAATTCCTTCCTAAAGTCATCTCTCCATTTCAACTTAATCAATCAGTAGAGTTATTAGTGTTTTTTCAAAACCCAGACTCCGTAGCAGAGAGAGCTCTGCACACATTAGATGTTAAAAGAGCCCAACTGTATTACATTGACAGAATAAAATCCTTTCGCAAAACAAAACAATTGTTTGTAGCTTTCTCCCCACCGCATAAAGGGAATCCCATCTCTAAAGCTGGGCTTGCAAGGTGGATCGTTAAATGTATCCAAATATGCTACCAAAAAGTGAAACGCACATTAACAATTCCTCCTAGAGTGCACTCCACACGCAAACTAGGAGCCTCTACGGCTTTCCTAGGGAACATTCCCCTAGAAGGATATCTGTAGAGCAGCAACATGGTCTACAACACACACCTTCACTAAAGACTATTGTGTTGACGTGCAAGCCAAGCAGCAAGCTGCTGTAGGCCAAGCTGTTCTTAAAACTCTTTATCAAACTACTGCAACCGATACAGGTGACCACCGCTAGGGGAGATACTGCTGTATAGTCTATGCTAAGTGTGAGATCTGCAGCCCATATGCCTTGAACGGAAAATGCTACTTACCAGGATGCATCTTTCTTGCGATGTAGAGCTGCAGATTCTCACACGCCCACCCGCATTCCCGGGACCTGTATCTGTTCCAGTTCTATCTTAATTAGATATACACACGGACATCCTTTTTTCTTCCTATTAACTCCATCATTTCCCATCATGGCGAAAAACAATCTAAGGATGGAGTCAATGCCCGTACGCATTATTGTCTAAGGGAGGAGTCACCCATCTCGTGACTACAAAGACTTCTTCCAAGACGACAACAACCTGCAAGCATCTGAACCGAACACCAGATGGCAATCTAATGCTAAGTGTGAGAATCTGCATCTCTACATGCCAAGAACAGATGCATACTGGTTAGTAGCATTTTCCTTTTAATTTATTTGTAGAAAAAAGCTGAGAAATGCTTTGGGCTTTTTATGATTATTGCCCCACTTGAGTAAAATAGGGCATGCAGAGATGTAAAAATAAAGGGATATATCCCAGTTCCTAATTTTATGTATATGGGCATGGCCCTCTTGGTGGGGGAGCTCCATCTCCGTATCCTAGTTTAGCCGTTATCATGCCTTCTATAAAGTCGTGTAAGGTGTGGCGGAGCGGCCAGGCAGCTGACTCCAGAGCAGGGGGCTTACGGTTCGATTCCCGGCACTGGTAGCAGGTCAGCCCAGCACTCTGTGACTCTGGGAAATAGCTTGCTTAATCTCCCCGACGGCTCCCTGCGCCTTGAGACCCATGGGGGTGATTAGTTTGCGCTTTACAAATACCAGGTTATAGGTCAAACCAAATAAGTCCGGTTTTATTTGATCAGTCAGGAATAATTTCATGTAGTTCAAGTCCGACGCCAACGTAAACAAGAAGGCTGGCAGGGATAGATGGCAAAGGCCTATTTTGGAACTATGAAACTTACGATTCCATTTACTAATCTGGATTGAACTTTTCTGAGTGCATCGTTTGGTGCCCTTTTCTGGCTTGGTACCCCATCCAAAATGTAGCTTTTAATTGTACTTGCTCTTGTTAATGATATATGCATGTACGATTGCAAGCACCATTGAAATCTCCAGATTGAAACTCTTCTTCAAATGGTTGACGCCATGCTTTCTCAAGCCATTAGCAAACCTATTCTATTTACATCTCATAAACATTGTCAAATAAAAAAGAGGTTAGAGAGACACTACAGCAGTGAAAGTGTATTATGTCCTTTTTTAAAAAAAATAGAAATTACATTTAACGCATGACTAAAAAGAAAATATACCTAATGTTGCAGTCATTAAAGGAAAAACACATCCACCTGCATAGTATGAGTACATTTTGATACATAATGCAACAGTTTGAGCTGAAGCACTGCCCGCTACATTTTTTCAACTCCTATGCCTTGCCACGGTGGCCAGATAAAAAAAAATAATGAATCGCATATACCCAACTCTCTTGCCAAAGGTTCTGGCGTGTGATCTGCCCCTGTGTCTTGGGATGAATTTATCAACTGACCAAGTGGTGCAGTCTGGCATAGCCAATAGGTCTCGCCTTTGGGACCTTATAAGTGTTTAACCATAAAGCACATTTTCCTGGGTGCTGTGCCACCGGAGATTGAAGAGTTATACAATTATTAGACACTGGGGCATGCAGTCTGATTTAGAAATACATGCTTTCCTCAGGAAACATTTATGGGCACATTCCAAGGGTTTTTAAGGCATAGACAGAAAGACAAGTACCTCGATGCAAGTCAACAGCGCTATACATTCTGTTTGCAACTGCAGCATTAGAGTATTGAACAGCCTATGGACTAAAACAGTGCAGTACTTCCCATTGATGGCGACGTCGCATCCCTCCTCCCCTAGGCATCAATTCACCAGGACTCCTTCACCAGAGTTTTTCATTCAAAACATGCCTGCACCATCCATTTACCAGCAAGCCCCTGGCCCTGCCCTCTGTCCTAGGCCTGCCCTCTGTCCTAGCCCTCTGGGTATAAGGGCACTGGACATAGCAACAAAAATCAAAATGCTCCTATTTGTCAGGTAAAGGGGAAATAATGAATAAACAGGGACGGAGTTGGCATCATTCAATCTCTGCACACCTGAAAACATTAAAATTAACCTGACCTTGTGTAATGTAACAGGCGCTTTTGTAAAGTGCTCCCAAACCTTCGGGTCTCCCGAGTTCACATTTTATAATAAAAAATGCCTTACAGTCCCTGGGGAGCTTCCGTGAATGTACTTTGAAATTAGAGCACTGAGAGGAGGAGGATGACAGGAAGAGGCAGCGAGGCGGCATGCAAAGACATGGAATGAGGTGGGAGGGGCAAATTTTGCTCCTGTTTGTCATGTAGAGGGGAAATAATGAATAAACTGGGGCAGCATTGGTATCACTTAATCGCCACGCACCTAAAACCAAAAACATTTACCTGACCTTATGTAATGTAACTGCCGCTTTTGTAAAGCGCTACAATACCTTTGGGTCAGTTGAGTTCGCACTCTATAAAAATGCCCCACAAAATTAATCTGAGGTGTAATGTAACTAGCGTTCATGTAAAGCGCTCCCAACACCTTTGGGTCGCTCGAGTTCACATTATATAAACAAGCATCAGGGAAAATGCGATGGAAGTTGCCCAAGCCTTGCCCTGAACTGTAATGCAAGATTGGGCTGCTGAAGGCCCGGTGACCTAGGCTCGCTAAAGCAACAAGCAGCAAAGTGGTAGAGGTTTTGGGGAAATCTTCGCACTTTGAAGTCAGAGAAAATGAAAGTGGCGATTTTGAAAACAGAGTCTGAAGCATTTGGCATTTCATCTTGGTATTCGAACAAGGAGATTCTGACAGGCACCTAATCTGAACCACCAAAGACGGGAACACAGTGGCACAAGCAGCGATGAGAAAAAATAGCCCGCCAAATGAACACACCAACACAGAAGCGTAATACTAATAGTAATTGGGCGATACTCTGTGTGAGGAAACCAAACACAAAAAGAGAAAAGAAGAAAGATTAACCATTGGAGGCCCCCACTTGGGTTAGGTGCGACATGATTGGACTCCGGGGAGATGAGTCGCAACCTCAGGCACATCTTCCGCGGCTCCATAAAGCACCCCTGTCTGTGGAAGGCACGCGTAATCAGGACAGCATGTCGATAGTCTAGAGGATGTTCTGTCCTCCAGCCCTGTCTTCAATCATTTTTCAACGACAATCAAAGGAACAAATAAAAAGGCGATTGGTGGGCTGGCTGTAAGTAAACACAGCATATCTCAGAGACAGTGTATGCAGTCTATGCACTGCCTAGACTCAATAAATGAACTGGCAGTGACCCCCCCCCACCCCCCCTTTCCCGGTAAATGCACAGGACAATGTAGGGCAAAATAAAAATGCTCGCCGATAAGCTTTCAGGCTGTTGAATACCCCTTCAGCCATCTCTGATCTCAAACCTTTTTCTTCGCCGAATCACATGGTCAGTGCTCAGGGTACAGCCTTAAAACGAGCATTGGAAAAACCAATAGTTCTCGGTTGTGTGATTTTGTAGACTCACACAACACGCTTGTGTGGGACAACAAAATGATGCAAGCATTTTTTTTAATATACTGATTTGGATAGCTAACTTTAAAACAAAGAAAATTCACTGTGGTGTTTTCCTTCTTTATTTCTAGTATTTTCTTTTTTGAAGCTTGGGGGTAAGGGAAGCACCACTGGGGGATGGATGCAATGCAGAGGGTGGGATTGGAAGGACAAGATAATAGGCTAGAGAGAAGGAGGGCTTGGGTGCAGTAAAGTCAACAAGTAGGACAGCGCTGGGGAGGGGATGCAATGGGTGAGAGAATAGGGCACATGTTGGTGAAGCAGCACAGAGGAATAGGAAGCAGCACGGAGACCGGGTGGGAAGGAGAAGCAAAGAGTGAGAGAGCAATATTAAGCTGGTGGTTTAGAAGCACTAAGCCACAAAGTAACAAAGGGGAGTACACAAAGGCGAGGCAAGGAACGAATGTAACTTGTTCTCCTGGTTTATAATTGACAGTAAAACAACAATGATTGCAGCACACCACTTATCACAACAGTAGTGCTCTTTTCGCAAAGAAAACATCGGACAGTTCATTGAGCTCTTGAAGATTTCTTCCTTTTCTTAAACTCCAATCCCCTTTTGTCATGCCAACGCGTTTCGCCTAGGTGTACACAAACCAAACGGCTTCATCAGGGCTCAATCTTTATATTAATCCTTGGTACCTCCTTAGTAAATTTCCTTTCCTTTTCACTTCAGTCAATACTTTGCTCTGAAGGTTTCCTCGACCAACCAAAAGGCACCTGTATTCGTTTCTTCCAACTCAATAAACACGGGCGGTAAGCTTTGGGCTGCTGTTGTGAATTCTTGTTAAAAAAATGCCAAACACTCCCAGTTTTTCAGTAATCCACTGATTACGTTCCACCCCCACGTTGTTCAACGTGTACATGGCCCCACTGAAGAAGAGGGTCAGCTCGTTCGGCGTGTCAATTATCAACTACGCCGACGACACCCAGCTGGTCGTAACCCTCTCACATCCCCACCATGCCCCATCAGACCTCCACGGCTGCCTTTCCGAAGTCCACCGATGGATGAACCTCTCCTCACTCAAGTTGAATGGGTCTAAGACTGAGATTCTTCTGATGGGCCACAAGGGGCCCTCCTTACCATCTCACCTCTGGCCTAGCTGCCTAGGCGACCCTCCTACACCCAAGGAAGAGGTCAAGAGCCTGGGCGTGTGGATTGAGAGAGATATGAGCTTTAAAACCCAGGCTAAAAGAACGGCTGGGATTTGTTTTGGACTACTCAGAGCCTGTAGGAAGATCTTTCCTTTACTCCCTGAGACCGCAAGGAGGCTCCTCATTCAGGGTCTAATCCTGGCAAGATTGGATTACTGTAATGCCATCTACTTAGGAGCCCCTGAAGCCACCCTGAATTCACTGCAAAAAGTCCAAAATGCCGCCGCCCGCCTACTTACGGGCACCCCAGGAAGATCTTCCGCCAGGCCGGCTCTTAAGTCTCTCCATTGGCTCCCAGTCAGGGAAAGGGTCACTTTCAAGGCCCTGTGCCTGGCCCATAAAACCCTCAACAAAAACGCCCCCCCCCCCTTCTCACAGAAATCCTAGTTCCATACAAAGCGGAGAGAGACCTCCGGTCCGGCACAGAAAACTTTATGGCAGTTCCGAGAGTCAGAAAAGCCAAGACCGGTGGACGTCGTTTCTCGGTTCACACGGCAAGACAATGGAACCATCTGCCACGAAAACTCCGGTTAGAACCGAACTACCTTCAGTTCAGAAAAACCCTAAAAATCCTCCTTTTCCCGCAGACTTAACTTCATCAGACGGCTGAACCCCCCCCCCCCCCCCCCCCCACCCCCCTCGGAGAACAGGTCAGCGCTGGGATGCTCCCTGAGTTACTACGCGCTTTATAAAACCATTAAATAAATAAATAAATAAATAAATACTCCTTATTAACCCGCCGCCGCCCGTTTCTCTCAAAAGGTCTTCCCCTTTCAAAGTATTTCTCAGCTCACCCGAGTACAGGCGATAATTGACAGTAATACAATGGTGGGTGAACGCTATCACTGACATTGTTGCTTTTGAGGAAAACATTTAATTTATTTTCTGCATTGTGGAGAGAGCATCCTCTGATATTATGGTTCTTGAGTTCCTTTCAGAGGTAGTGTGATATGCTTCTGAATCCATTGCCTTGCAACTGTTTCCATTCTACTTTCTTTAGTGGGTCTTTGACTTTCTCCCTTTCTCTAGTCTGCCCTGCTACTCATCCTGGAATCCACCCCTGCATGCCACAACATTGACTATCTTAATGGGAAGATAACATTTTTCCTCCTTTTCTTTCAGTTTTCTTTTCTTTGTTTTCTATACATTGTTTTCTTTTCATGTCTGTAATATATGCATTAGATGCTCTATAATTAGATCATAAGGCATTGTTAACTTCGACTTGAGGAAATTCAATGCATCATTGAAATATATAACTATGATACATTTATCAGTGTTGTTTTTTCAGATCTTGAATGCCATATTCAACGTATAACATTGCGATGGATTAAACCCAATGAAGAGTTATCTGAAAAAACAAGAGTAACCAGTGAATCAAACAGCGTCCCCTTGCTCGAATAAGTAACTACCTTTTGGGTCGACATGCGCTTTTCCTAATTTGAAGTCTAATGTTTTGAGGATTAATCTGCCAACACCTTTGGAATAGGAGCTATCCGAGGCAAAGAATCTCTTTGTACCCTACCTCAGCGGTGGCCATTCCGTATGGGCTGAGGGGCCACACCCCCCACCTTTTTCTAGGCGAGAAGACTGTCTGTCAGTCTGAACTAAGGTCAGCCTGACACTCATCTGGTTCAGGTCAGGCAGCCAGGAGATAGATATGCACGAAATTCCCAGGCTCCTGGCTGCCTTAGCAGAACGTTGCCCCGCTGAAGATTTCACAGCTCTGATGGCATGACCTCCTCAGCCTAGTAAAAGTGCCTGAGCCCTCCCCCTACTGACAAAGGGGAGCGTAACTGGGCGATTCAGTTTTAAGCCCTGAAGTGCCCAGGCCAAGTGTCAATCAGTGACACTAGTCACAGAGTAGGGTGGGGTCAGCAGTCTCACCGACCCCCATCCCTCTATGTGACTGCTGCCTTCCCTCATTGGCTGACCTTAGGCAGCAGTCCCAACTCTCCTGGGACCTCCAAGCCTTCCCTATCGGAGAGCTGCTGTTGAGGTAAGTTTTGTGTATATTTTTTTGTTTGGTGCATGCATGTATGTATGTGTATTAATGATGGCTGTGAATGGGTGTATGAATAAATTGTTGGATGTGAGTGAGGTGTATGTGTGCCCAAACCTACCTAGAAGGAAAATATAACGTACGTCACGGGTCAAGATGTGTCTTTTGTAGCATGACTCTGTGCATGTCTAAGCACACCTACACGTCAGGCTTTCTTAATGATATTTTACTCCTGGACATTGCAACATAAAAGTTTAAGCTTCCCTGCCCTCCTACGCTGATCCCCCCCCTCTAATCAGTGTAACTGCCACCCATGTAAATCCCCACACTGCTATCCAGAACACCTGAGGTGTGCTACCAAACTGGATGTAAACTCACCCCACCACCTTAAGCGGAGGGTACGAGCACACAGAGTGTAATCCTAGAACATAATAACCTGCATTCATTTGGAATGCAGTCGATTCGTAATACTGTCATACTATCAAGACAAGAGACAGTTAGTACAAATCAAAAGACATTCAGTCGTTTTTTCCAGATATTTTATTCGGTTCTAAATCACTGTCAGGCCAGCAGTGCCTCACAGCCTAATACACCAGTTTAGACATTGCAACTGATGTTTCCGACCATTTTCAGGGACTGCAATATGTTCATCTCAAATATCCCAAAAATACTTTTTCATGAGTTTGGAGGCCTCCTTTACCTAAGTGAAAAAAATGGTCTTCGCTTTCACATCAACCTTTTTTGGCAGGACAAAGCATCAAATACTTGACGTCATGCAATATTAACTGTATTTCAACTTCAAAAAACACACTCTCATACCTTGGTATTGCAAGGTTCCCTTTTCTCCCACCAATCGAAGGTCCACATTGTGATAACAGTAATTCAATGGCGTTATATGATCTGTCGTAGACCGGCCCAGCAAATCAAACCATAGCGTTACAACCAGTTTCTGTCTCAGCTACTCTTGGCATACCTATTGTCACCATAGTTAACCTCGGCAGAGCACTGCCATAGATCAAAGGGCAGCTTACTTTGTATTAGATCACCCTTGCCCCCCACTGAGCCCTTTGCCAGTTCTGCCTCCAGTGATAGAGGTAAAGACTTCTAATTCGAGGCTATCTTCGAAGCATCAGGACAGCTGCAATGTCTGCTTGACCAGTGCCACCTTATCACCCATTTCACATTAGCAGTTCACCGCCAATTTATACAACTGTTCCCATCAATTAATCCCTGTGGTTCAATTAGACTGAATTCTAAGAATGAAGTGGTACTGTCCCTCTTGCCAACTATGATCGACAAACTACTTACTTCCAGATTTCTGACGTAATACTGATGGTGGTCATTCTCTATAGCAACTGCTATCCAATGGAACGCTCTTCCTATACACTCAAGGATAGAGCCAAACATTCTGATAATCCGGTAAATGCTAGGAATTTGGTTGTTTCCCATCACTTAGGCCTCTTACTATGGCGACTGAGATAAGCATTGCTAGCAGGTCTTCTGTATAGTGCCAAGAAACCCTGGTTTGGGGCGTAAGCTCCGCTTAACAAATACTAAAATATAAATGAATGAATATTGACCATTGAAAGTCAGCATATCCAGTCATTGTCCTCTAGGTTTCTGAAGGGTAGACACAGCTTCTGAGACCGCAAAATGGTTTTACGTGAGAGCCATTTACAGTGCTTCAAACAGTCCAGCCCAAGCCAGTGGGAGAACGGAAATATCAATGATCCCCCAGTCTCGACCCCCACGCCCTTCGAGCTCCCGCTGTGTCTGGTAGGAATTGGGGCAGTCGCATATACGGCTCTTAGGAGGCACCAACTCAAGGGTTAATCGGACTCCGAGCACAGGTCCACAGCATAACGCCAGTCTGCCAGATAGCGGTCTCTACACCAGCTCACCCTGCTGACCGCAGCACCATTGGCAAGTTACAGACAATGGATGGACCAATTGAGGCAAAAACAAAAGAAATATCCATTCCACGGTAACAAGCCCGATCCTCGCATGTGTACGTTTGGGTGATCACCATTAATGAATGTAACGACGGTGAGTTCGGAGCAAAGTGTACATTGATTGCCATGCGGTACCTTTTGTGATGTGTGTGTTTGTGTTCATCTATTAGCCTTGTTTACTCTGTCTTAAAAGAGCAGCTTCAATAGACTCCATACCCTGCTAGCTGTGACTGAGAGTAATTTGGTATGTTTTTGGCCCAGTCCCTTCATTGTTTATGTATTGAGTTACGTCCTTGACACCTGCAGGGTACTAGTCATGAAAGTTTGAAGAGGCGGTGGCAATGCAGAGGGCTCATTGTGCCACACGAGGGATGATCCGGTTACAGCTACATGTTCTCAGCTGTAGCCGTAAAAGAACTGACTGGGAAGTGGGCAGGACAGGCTATTAGCTTACACCCTAGACGGGGTGAGGAAAACCTGGACAATGGCCAACAGACGGTCTGCTTGGCAAATGTTGTTATTGATGTTTAGTTTCTTGCTAAATAATCGATGATTGAAACTGCCATGGTAAAACCATTACAAGGTTTATTGTATGTCGCCTATACCCTTCAGAGTTTGGTTATAAAGGAAATATCAAGCACATTTTAAAAAGGCGCTTAGAGGATGTAACTTCGTTGCCCATGCCCTGGGTTCCGGCGTGTCTGTTTTGTTTTGCACTTATGAAAAACTACATCGAAAACTACATCGAAATTTTACGTCACCATCAAAATTATTTTAGACTATTCTCAAATAAAGCATCTGAAAACATTGGAGCTGCAAAAAGTAACTCAAACAATGAAAAGTTGTTAAATATAACAGAAAGGGCTAATAAATACATAATTTTGAAAAAGCATGGACTGGATTATGACTGCTAAGAAGTGAACTGCTGCATGCAGAGTTCAGACCTGAGTCTTTCTGTGGAGAGACGCTCTTGGGAGAGGGAGAGGGGTCCAGGCTTTCATCCAAACGAATCTCTCGTTGTCTTTCACCTGCTGGCAGTCAGTGAGGGATGCGATGGGTACCGCCTGAAATGGCTCTCTGAGGCAGGGGTGCAGTTTAAAAGTGACCTGTGGTGGCACGGCAGATCACTACTGCTGCCTGTCGCATCTCTCGTCATTATTAGTGCAGCGACTAGTGTGCAACGGGCTGTGTCCACAGTTGGATCCGCAACTGTTCTCTGTGTAATCGTAACCTGACACGGTGTGCTGTTTTTGCTAGCCATACTTCTTACTCGTCCAAAAAAAACTCTGTGTGATGTGGAAGAAACATAATTCATTCCGGTACAATGAAGGTGCATAGAAAGGCGTAGAAATGTTGCTATCACTTACCGCTAATTGTATTACTCCGAGTCCTACTCTCACTCATTTCCATACACAGAGAGCATGGTGGCTGCGGAAGGAGCACTTGGAGAAGGGGGTCCACCAGGGGATGTCGGCCTCCATGGCTGAGAAATAAAGGTGTTAGGCGTGGCCCAAGTGGCAGTCCTGAAAATCTCAGAGAAAGAAGCACCCTGAAAAGCAGCCATGGATGCTGACATCCCCCTGGCAGACCTGCCTTCTCCAAGTTCCCCTTCCACCAGTGCCAGCCGGAGGAGCTCGCCGCGCTGCCTTGAAGCAGCAAAAGAAAGGAAAAAATATAATGATAATAATATAATGTTATAATCAGTTTATTTTGTCCTCCTGCTGCAGCAGCGTGTGTGAGGGGGTCGAGCTGCAGAGCAGGGGAGAAGTGGTAGAACACTTTATAAGTGCCCACAACAGTCATGCACACTTTCCCTGTTCTCCATGCAGGCTGCATTCTAGCCTGCATGGAGAACATGCCCTCCCTTCCAGCTCCTGGCTGACAGTCTTGTCACAGCGCTTAGACCAATCACAACGCTGCACCCTTCCCATCCACTCGTCCCACTGCAGCTTCCAGTTAGCAGTCGCGACTGCCTGACCCTCCCACCGCCCCGGGGGCTGGTTGGACGCAATTGCCAGGGTTACTTTGCGATCCTACTCCGGCCCTGCTCAGTACAGAGCGGACAGGACCCACAGGACACCTTGGATCGTAGTGTCAATGGGCGCACCTCCCTTTCATCTCCGCATCAGCCTGCCACCGAGATGTAACTTCGTTGCCCATGCTCTGGGTTCCGGCGTGTCTGTTTTGTTTTGCACTTATGAAAAACTACATCGAAAACTACATCGAAATTTTACGTCACCATTAAAATTATTTTAGACTACTCTCAAATAAAGCATCTGAAAACATTGGAGCTGCAAAAAGTAACTCAAACAATGAAAAGTTGTTAAATATAATAAAAAGGGCTAATAAATACATCATTTTGAAAAAGCATGGACTGGATTATGACTGCTAATAAGTGAACTGCTGCATGCAGAAGTGAACTGCTGCATGCCGAGATGGTTTATAATTCTAGTCACCACTCTGTTTAATCTGATTGGCTACCAGGTAAGAGAAGAACTATCTTCAAAGCACGTGCTCAGGTCTTCAGATACTCTTTGGACAGCATGAGACTCTTCTCTTGCAGAGCATTGCCCGTTATGCACCAAGACGTGCCATGAGATCCAAAATGGCATAGTGACTGATCTTTCCTACTATTCGTGGAGGCTAACCTGACTCAGTAGCTGATCTCTACCTCTTTATCCTCATGCTATACGCTCTCTGTTATTAAAACGTGGTTGTATCCTTCCATGTAACTGTTGAGTTCTCAGTCAAGCCAGGATTTCTTTCTATTTTGAGGATAATTTAGCACCAGAGTACCTTTGGATTGATGTTGCACTCTACAAATAGCAACAATAATTAAATATAATAAATCATTTGCATATAATTGGATCGCGAGTGAATGGTTATACTTAAGCACACTCTTTCTCGGGCCCAAATAAAGGAGTCATATATTAGTCTAACAAGTATGTGTTAAAAAAAAAGGATGTCATTGAAAACGGAAGATTCATCATTCTGGCGGTATGAAGATGAATGCTTACAGAGACTTGTATATAAGGGCTGCAACGTATGATACAGCCCATTGGACACTGAGATCTATACTGGAGAGATTCAGGGAAACTATAATTCTAGGGGTCCCCATTATATTTTACTTGCTTTACATACTGGAATTATTAAAACAAAAAGCCATACTTTGAGCATTCGTGCAAAAATGTCAGATATTTACATTATTGGAAAGCCTTTTCTGGTGTGACTCCTCTACCCAGTGCAGATAGTGTTAGTCAAGTAGTCATCCATCTAGAACATCAAAATTGTAAAGAAGGAAAAGCATATTAATGATCACATGATAATGGCATTACTTGCACTATAGCAGTATGACGACATGCCAGTTGCTTGAGGTAGTGGATGACTTTAGAAATAAAGATGGAGACCAATAGACTATTATGAAACCCACAGTAAGTTGTTATAATAAGGACATGAGATGCTTTCTTAAGAATTTCACTGAAACTCTTTTATGTAGAGAATCTCATGTCAAATTCACTTTGTTATCGAATCTTCCAGGTGACGAGTAAATAGAATATACAGTGTGGACAGTATTTTCTTTTAAAGTGACTATGTGACTGCCAAGTACAGTAGAAGGTACAATGGTTGACTCGCCTGCTCACAAGGGACTGAGGGGAGGCACTTGCTTCTAGGTAAAACATTTAATGAGGGATTATGACATATATGGGTTCTGTAATCCTGAATGGCTTTTGTACACCCATACATGCTCATTTTCACATTGTCATTAAAATAACTTGTGTCAACTTTTCCACGGGAACTTTAGAGAAAGACCCTCTACAGGGCGGGTGGCTCAGTGGACCACATGCTACACTGAAAGAGCTGGTTGTCCCAGTCGCTGGTCTGCCTTTGCACACTGTTGAGTACTTGACCATAGTAAATAAAGAAGCAAGTAATTGATTAAATGTTTATGAAACCTCCCTCAACTTATTTGCCAACCAATGAGGTTGATAGCAGCTTTATGGCGATAGTAGCCAGGTCACAATTCTGAATTCTAAGATTAATATCCTCTGTTGCATGACTATATTAATTTTTTTGATTTTTTTAAATTTATTTATAGATTTTTTTCCCATTTATCCCATGGTGGTGGGAGACAGGTTAAACCAAACAAACATAACATAGATAATTTATACATAAAAAATTATACAATAAGAATTGAAAAACAATATTAATTTGCCAACCATTTTTCAAATGGTGCCCAGTTCTTAGAGGCAGTTAAACGTCTTTTCTTTCCTCTAAAAGCCTGAACAGAGGTCTCTAGTTTGAACCATGCCAACATCCTGGCCTTCCAATGACAAAAAGTGGTGGGTTCAGGATTTATCCAAAGTGATGTAATACAAAGTCTGACCATGGCCATAGCAATAAACAAAAAAGCTTGCAAATGTCTTGTTCTTTCAGGGGCCGTAGAATAGTCATAGCCAGTGATTACCATTTCCGCTGAAATTTTGACAGAAGTTTGAGTTATCTGAGTAAGAAAAGTTTGAATTTGATTGATGAAGACAGATAACTCCGGACAATTGTAAAACATATGAACAGAGTCTGCGGACGGAAATTTACATCTTGCACAATACGACCCCTTGCCCCCACTAAGAACCCCCCATCTAACAAGTTTTGCAGGCGTATAATAAAGATTAAACATAGCCATATAGCTTTGCGAGCGAAGAGTACCTGAAACCAAAACAGACCTAGCTAAAACCAATGGAAATTTTAAATCAATAGAGGGTACTCCAAATTTAATCACCCACTTATTATTCTGGTCATCTAGATCATCAGGGAGTTGAGACAGAAAAGACTGATATAAACTACCTATTTTTGCTTTCTTCCTTATAGATTCAACTATAATAATATTTTGAAACATTGTTGGATTTTGAGGAAGCTTTTTATCGAGAAAACTTCTCAATTGCAGGTATTTAAAAAAATTATTGGACTGCAAATGGAATTTCTCCTTCAAAAAAACAAAAGATGCCATTTGACCGAGATCAGCTAGATCGCCGATCACCTTCGCCCCAAGAGATGTCCAGGTAATTGCCACCCCCTCTTGAAATATCGCTGGGAGTAATCCAGGAGCATTTAGTGGGGTGTAATAATTAAGCTTAGGGATATGGAAATGGCGACGGATTTTTTGTCATACGGAGAATAATGCCCACAATACCTTGAATTTAGTTTTTTTTAAATAACTCGGTTCAAGGATACGAGTTAATACACCTTTTGTAGTATCTCCCAATGATATTGAATATATTGATGGTGACAAATGTACCGGAAGCTCGGCAGCGTCACCTAATAGAGGAAAGGTAAAGTGTTGGACCAAAGCTGCCCAATAATAATACATTAAATTTGGAACTGTCCACCCCCCACGATCTTGCGGGAGACAAGTCCACTTAGCCGCCCTACTTGGTTTACGATATGACCATAGAAATCTTTGACATATCCTTTCTGCTTTTGTTAGAATTAAACTAGGAATTAACAGTGGAATAGATCTGAAAAGATATAAAAATTTAGGGAGGACAAACATTTTGAGAATATTAGATCGACCAAATAACGAAAGATGTAAATGATCCAACCGTTCTAACTTATTATGAAGTGAATCAATAGTGGGAGAATAATTCAGGTCAAGGATCTGATCTACATCAGGCGAAATCTGGATACCGAGATATGTTGCCTCCGTGGTTATAGGAACATGAGAGATTGGCATAGCCGTAGATTGTAAAATCTGCGTCTTTGCAATATTTAGCTTGTAGCCCGAAATTAGGCCAAATTGAGCTGCAAGAGTCTCCAATACAGGAAAGGATCGGGCAACATTGTCGGTTAATATTATAATATCATCAGCGTATGCCAATGCCTTGTATTCAATTCCATGAACAGTGATAGGGGTGATAGTCTGAGATTTTTCTATCAAACTTAAAAAAGGATCGATAAATAAAGCAAAAAGAAGGGAAGAGCAGGGGCATCCTTGTCTGGTGCCCTGCTAATAGAAAAATAATGTGATTCATTGCCAGAAATACGGATTTTAGCGGTTGGGGATATATAGAGGGCTTGTAAAGCCTGGATAAACTCTGGTGTGTAGCCCTTCCAACGTAAAACACCCCATAAATACCCCCAGGAGACCCTGTCGAACGCCTTCTCGGCGTCCAACAGGATCACCCCGAAGGCGAAGTTTGTGACCTTTGCCCAGTCTAACCGGGCTACCACACGCCTAATGTGATCCGTCGTATCCCGACCGGGAATTATCCCGTGCTGGCGGATAGAAACCAAAGGGAGAATTGTTTGGGTTAAACGAAAAGCCAATATCCTTGAATAAATTTTGCTATCTGTATTGATTAGCGCTATCGGACGATATGATGCAGGGTTTAATTCGTCCTTACCTTTCTTTTGAAAAAGAACGATGGTCGATTGTCGCCAGGAATCAGGGACAGACCCAGTCTGAGCAAGGCGGAAAACTTCTAACATTTGCTGCTTAAATGAGTGTGAAAAAGTTTTATAGAATTCCAAATGAATAAGACCTGGCCCTGCAGCTTTACCATTAGAGAGAGATTTCATAGCAGTTACAACCTCCTCCCAGTTAATAGGCTCAGCCAAAATTTGATTCTGATCATCTGTGACCTTCTGGGTATCAATAGATTGGAAAAATTGATGCAGGCTAGTTTGTTGTTGGTAGGTTATATTCGTATCCTCTGCATATAAAGTTGAATAAAAATCAAGGAAAGCATTTACAACACCACTAGTTGTGTCTTGGATAATACCAAACGTGTCTTTGACCCTGATAATCTGACTAGCTACAGCCCTTTGTTGTAACCGTTTTGCCAAGACCTTGCCAGAATTTTCACCCAGCTCGTACATTGAGGCTCGAAATTGGAAATATTTGGTTGCTATATCTTTATAAAAAGGCTCTAGTAAGTTAGACTTTGCTATAGCAACCGATTTCAGACTTGCTGCTAGATCTTCGCTCATACGGATATTGAGACTTAGATCACATTCAGTTTGCTGAAGGGCTGCGAGTCTGTTTTTAACAGTTTGCTGTTCTGTTTTCCAACGATAAGAGGCAAATCTCTTAGTTTCGCCGCGCAATGCGGCTTTGAATGTGTCCCAGACAATAGCAACCGAAGCAGTGCTGCTATTTATTTAAAAAAACTCTGAAATCCAAAGAGTGAGTTGTTCCTGATACATTTTATCCAATAAGAGTTTCCTATCCAAGGTCCATGGTCTAATTTGATTGACAGGACGATCCCAAGGACAGCTAAAGATAATAGGATTATGGTCAGATATAGTCCTTGGGTTAATTTCAATCTTTACCGATCCTACAGTTTGAAGCGAGACAAAGACAAAGTCGATACGGACCATTTTATTATGGGGTATTGAATAAAAAGTGTAGCCCTCTTGATTGGATGGTGATAATGCCAGAGATCGGTCAAACCATGTTCGATTAAGAGAATCCGGAGCGCCTTATAGACTTGGGGCTTTCGTCCGACATATACGCTATGTTTTGTTATATCTAAGTGACTAGGAATATTAATATTAAAGTCACCACAAAAAAACATTGGATGGGGCCATGTGACTAACTCTATGTTTAGATTCCTCAAAGCCTGCGTGTCGTCAAGATTAGAAGCGTATATCGAACAAACAGAGATCAGACGACTATTAATCAGTAACTCTGCTATTAACCACTTACCCAAGTTATCTTGCTTTACCCTTTTAACACACCCAACACCAGTTTTTAACAAGATAGCAACACCCCTGATTGTAGAGGTTTATCGGGTGCAAGCCACTAAATCATAACCCAAGAATTTAAGATGAGCCCAGTTACCCCAAGGGATATGAGTTTCCTGCAGGCAGATTAAATCCACCTGCATCACCTGCAGCATTTTATGAAAGATCCTACGTTTTTTGGGGTCATTCAATCCACAAATGTTCCAGGTTACACATTTCAATCTAGGAACAGCCATAAAGTTAAATCAAAGACAAATAGCCCTGAAGAACTGTAAGACATTTTATGGCACACATGATTGCAAACCAACTGGTTTTTAAGAAAAGATAATAAAGTTAGCATCAAATTGAATACATTTAAGAAACAATAACAGCTGTCAATAGGCTTTAATCTGGTCACCTCCGTCCACCACCACCACCACACCACCCACCAACCCACCCCAAACGGCTCACCCACCCCAACTAAAGCCTCCCCCCTGACCAATGGACCCCCAGAACCCTCACCCCCCATACTGAGCATCAGGACCATGGTCCTTATGATGGTTGAGTAAGCGTATCCCCCACTCCACTGAGGCCACAGTCTCCCCCTTTCCAGAAAGATAAGAGATGACCCTACAACATCAACTTGAAAAAAGAACTCAAAATGTTATATATAACCCACAGGTCATCTCCAAAAAAAAAAATAGAAAGAAGAACACATAAAAAGAAATAACTACTGCCCTGCATTTAACAAACAAGAAAATACGTTGCCTAACTCAGGCTATATTGAATCTAGAAATTCCTTTGCAGGCATCTCCGACAGAAAAAACTTTGTCTGACCCTTGAAAATAACTTTTAATTTTGCCGGAAAAAGCAAAAATGCCTGGGCTCCCTTAGCCTGAAATAGAGAAATCTGTTGCCGAAGATGCCAACGGCGTGTAACCGTTTCTGAACAGAGATCTGGACGAACAAAAAAATGACAGTCCTTTGCAGATCGCATCTTATTGGGTCTGGCGAGATCAAATATGCGTTCACGGGCAAGAAAATTGTTAAAGCATACCAAAATAGCACGGGGGTAGGGATTATTGGCAGCGGCAGAGGATAGCTTTTTTTTATTAAGTGGAAAACGATGCGCTCTTTGTATTTCGAGATTCCAATCCCATTGAGTGACCTCTGGGAAGGCATCGGAAAAAAGCTCCACTATAAATTGCCGGGCGTCGTCTCCCTCTTTATTTTCCTCTATCCTCAAAACCCGCAGATTGTTTCTTCTCGCCCGATTTTCGAGATCTGAGAGTTTCCATAAGATGTCCTTGCGTTGTTCTTTGACCTCTGTTACTAGGTCTTTCTGAGTGGCTGCAGCATCTTCGAGAGCTGAAATTCGTTCTTCAGCTTCAGTAATCCTACTGGTGGTCTCAGTGCAGGTTTTAATAACACGCCAAAGAGAATTCTGCATTTTGCGACAGGCCCCCTGTGTACGCATATTTTTTTGTCTAGTTACTTCTCTATGCATCATTATAGTTTGATAGATCGTTACCAATGAGACCTCTTCGTGGATACCTGCCACAACCTCATTAGTGCCTCCAGATGCATCTCGGATATTTAATTGAGACTGTTTCATAGATAAATCCTTCTGCAAATTTTGCTGAGTAGATAGAGATGGTGCCTTAGTACCAGGGGCTTTGCGAACAGTATCAATGTTCAGATCTTTTGAAGCCTCACTAAGGCGCCAATCAGCAGAGTCACTGTCATAGTCCGACCACTGAAGCTCTGGATGATCAGCGTCGTCCTCCCCGGATAAAGAGCGATCAGAGACAGAATAAAAGTTATCAGTAGACTCACTAAGCACTGACCCCCTAGTGTCATGAGAACGCTCTATAGGGAACTCCAAAGAAGCAGAAGCAGATATGAGGCTATTAGAAGACTGGACTTCATTACCCAGCATACACTGAGAAGGAGAGGGTAGAGCGACCGAGGGGTCTGGAGTTGGACCTGGAGTCAAGGCTGTCTCTTTTAACATACTGCTGTCATTAGTTAATACCGGTAGTTCAAAAGGGTCAATATGAGGGGGGGGGCTTCCAGACTTGGACAGTGGGATAATAGGTATTGTTAAAGAGAGACTCACCCCCTCCTTCCCGACAGAGTCTCCAGATATCTTTGGGTCTTGTCCTTGCACTGCATCAAGCGATATATCAGGAGTGCCGGCGTTTGTAACAGAGGCTTTTCCCTTAACACCAAGCCTGTCAAACATCGCGGGGAGCATCTGGCCCTTGGCAGTGATCGGAGGAGTGGCGGCGGTTACCGGAGGGATCCCAGGTGAAGGCTTGTCGGTACCTGCGAGGCGCGTCTTCAGAGCCCCAGCCGCGGAGCCTTTCAAGTCCGCCTCCTGCTGACCGCGGCTGCATGACTATATTAAGGTATATAATTAGTTTAAAACAGAGCTCATAAAATAAATGATGAGTGAATCTTTGTTTCATGGTTTTTATTAGGGGTTTTTCCTTTATGTGTATGAGATGCAGTATGGTTTTATCTTTACATCGAGGGCGAATGTTGCTTTTACTTCATTGTATTTGTTTCTTGATTAACTTTTATGATTTTTTTTAGTCAAATCGAATAAGGATTATTGATTGAGTCTTTTTGTCACCTAATGGCATAATTAAATTTATAAAGAAAGGAGAAGTCTGGATATGAATAACTACAAATCTTTCTTTTTAAGCGCATCATGTTTTTGTAGTCACGTTTACTTGCTTATGAAAATACTTTGCATTTCCTAAAAAATAATTGTGCTAAGCACAAAGGAATTAGCAAATAAGTGCCAGTCAGTATGAATGAATGAATGAATTAGGGAATTATAAAGCGCAAACTAAGCCATGGGCATCAAGGCGCTAAAGTATAAGTCTACAAGTTGTTTGATTGTTGTTATTTAAATGTTTGAAAGTTGTTATTTAAATATATTACACAGTGGCGAAAGTGTAATTAAAACAAATATATAATCTGTATTAAAGTTTCATATCTTACAAGATAAAGTAGTAATGACCATCAATTCGAATGGTCTTCATTACGGTGCAGTCCTCCCTACAACCAGCAACACATCCCCAATAGCCCAACCTCCCTCTCCTACTCTCCTCAAATTGCTTTAAAAATGTGCATCCAAAAGGATATGAATTGTCTCCAGGACAACGCCCCATCCTATTTCAGCTTCCATTCCCCCTTCCTCTGCGTAGCAGTGATCTACGGGTGCGTCATGTTATTGTCTCCCCAGTGGACCCGGCATCCGGGGGAGAGGTGTACTATCAAATCAGCCAGCCTGGTCCCCCAAGCCTATAAATCATATTCTTCACCCTTGTGATCGCCCCCTACCACAGTCCACACACCTGGTGTATAATATAGGGTATGTCCGAAGGCATCGCCACTTCCCCCATCAACAAGACTGGCAGTAATAACCCATTATGGGAGCCCCGCAGAAGACCCTTCTCCCAGTTGTCATTAGAATCCAGCCAATGGATAGCATGTTGGACATGTGCTACCACGTAGTGTATCTCTATGTTGGGGACCTCTAAGCCCCCCTATCCCCAGGTTCTTTTAATGCATGGTCAGTCCGGCACGTTTTTGCTTGTTTGCCTACAATAGGTGGATGATGAGGCTGTCTATGATTTTAAAGATCGCCACTGTGTAGTTATATGTGATGCAAAGTTTACATAGGAAAAGTGTTTTTTGTTTTGCAAAAAACTTCGCTGTCATTTAATGAATCTTCCCATCAGCCACGCAGCATCAGATGGCAGAGTTCTGCACAGTCATGCTCCGGCTCTTTGGGTCCCTGCTGACTTCCACTGGAGCCCTTTTGGGCCCAAGGAGCCGCAATATTGTCCTCCTGGGATTTCTCTAGCTGGTTTGTCCTCTGCACCAGCTGGGCCATCCAAGCAAGTTTTGGCTCTAGCTCTTGTTCCAACCTCTCTTCTGGTGCCGCTACCCATGCCAGATACTTACACGCCCATGTCAACTTAACTGATGCCATAGGTGTATCTCCCATGGCACCAGTGTCTAATGCTGTGTCTACAGCTTTAAATTTTAAATCCAAATGGAAAAGCTCCAAACAAGATTTTCTGCTGTTCAACACAAATTTATTTTTCAATCATATTCCAATTTGTACATGTCGTTTAGCGACTTTCAAGTAGTTCCAATGCATTTCGGTGATTATTTCACCTTCTTCAGGGAACATCTACAAATAAACACAAATGTATACAATGTAATCGCTAAAACATAACTTTGTTACATTTCACATTCTCAATTACTCGTATTAACCTAGTTTGTACTGCCAGTGTATTCCTTTAAATTCATATACATGACTTCAATGGGACTACTGTTTTGCTCGAAATCGAGTATAACTACCACTGGTTTCGATAGAACTTTTTGTGCGCTCTACCCGCCCCGTTCGTTAATGTCTAACTTTTAACTTAAATGGTTCTCTAAGGGCGTGGGCCTTTCATACACTCCGCTTGCCGCTTACGCGTTAGCTTGTGGCTGCGTTCGACTGCTTACCCGTTACTCAAATGCCGATTACTCTATGAAGGTTCCTCCCGCTTTACGCGTTCTCTCTGTAATGGAACTTCCAACTGCCGCCGTGCTCCTAGCGCATGCGCGGTGGCCAACTCTCTGGTTATTTTATAAACGTAGCCCGTTTTTTTTTGAAACAACAAAACTTTAACAATCTGAATCATATCTTCCCTGACATCTTATTTAAATCGAAGTGGATTTATAAGTAGAGATTAAGCAAAGACTCCAAAAGAGATATTTACATAGCTAATAACAATGTTGGTTAAATTCTGTCATAAAAGGTGAACGTTACTAATTCACAAATAGCACAAAAATTCAGTTCGTTCATTCAATCCATTCGGCTTGAGGCTGTTTAAATGATAAATCCAGTAATTCTCTCGTTTTAACAAGTTCTTTTTGTTCAGAGCCCCTTCTTTCTTTGGTACTGTTTCTAGTACGCATGCTCTCAATTGGTTTAAATTGTGTCGCTTTTCTGTGAAATGTGTCGCTACCGTGGATTTCGTAGAGTGAGTTCTGATGTTGCTTTTGTGTTCTGTTAATCGCACTTTTAGTTTTCTTTCGGTGTGTCCCACATATACACTTCCGCATGGACATTTCAACAGGTATACCACATTGGTGGAATCACATGTGGCGTTGACTTTTAAAGGTATTTTCTGACCTCTCATGGGGTGGCTGATGTTGGTGCCCTTAATGATGTTGTGACAGTGTGCACAATTTAAACATGGAACTGTTCCTCTATATTTCTGGTTTGGGATGATTTGCTTGGGTTTCTTCAATAGTTCACCTAAGTTTTTACCTCTTGAATGTGCAAATAAGAGGTAAAAACTTAGGTGAACTATTGAAGAAACCCAAGCAAATCATCCCAAACCAGAAATATAGAGGAACAGTTCCATGTTTAAATTGTGCACACTGTCACAACATCATTAAGGGCACCAACATCAGCCACCCCATGAGAGGTCAGAAAATACCTTTAAAAGTCAACGCCACATGTGATTCCACCAATGTGGTATACCTGTTGAAATGTCCATGCGGAAGTGTATATGTGGGACACACCGAAAGAAAACTAAAAGTGCGATTAACAGAACACAAAAGCAACATCAGAACTCACTCTACGAAATCCACGGTAGCGACACATTTCACAGAAAAGCGACACAATTTAGGTTTAAGTATTTTTATTGAGGAAGTACAGAGACATAGCAATGTAAAGCATGAAAGAGGTCGGGCAATAATAGACAGTTCCCAGAGAGCAAATTAACTGCCGATACAGTCTTCAGAACTCACCGCCACCGTCGTGGTCCAATAGCCTAAATCAAGCGAGAGCGGTTACAGGTGGCATCCTCAAGCATTGCGGTCGAACGTCGACCGGGAAGCAAATACCAAGCTCTCTGTACTTCACTAAGAACGTAACAAACTTCCCCAACAACCCCCCCGACCTGCCCCTTCCCCCCTCCCCCCAACTCTCAGTCCGGTGCCGCGCAAGAAAGGTTCACAGACACTCACAAGCCTTCTCTCTTCGTGTACCCAACCCACTGGCCTATCCCTCTACCTTCCTCCTGTCCATTCAGGTAATCGGTGGTGTAAGCCTAAGGAGTCTCAGATACCTGGGGCACGTAAGCTCCCTGAATTCAGTAGCTAATAAAGTATGGAATGGTTGCCACAGCTCAGTGAATTGGTCGACCTCCCCAGCTAGTGTAAGTGAAATTTTCTCCATACCCAGTACATGCCACAGCCTGTGCAACCAGCCCGTGATCGAGGGGACCGTGGAGGTGCGCCAGTGTACTAGAATGTTCTGCACGGCAGAGCCCAAGGCAATGGCTATGTGTCTCCCTCTCCGGGATTTCAACGGAAACATTAAGGCATTAGGTAGGCCCAGTAAGGTATAGGCCGGGAAACGAGGTATTTCTATGCCAAAACATTTATCAATTTCATCGAGCACCTCCCTCCAATAGTCCTGTAGCAGTGGGCAGTCCCATAAGATATGTGTTAAAGTCCCAATGTGCCCGCAAGCGCGCCAGCATGTATTGTCTACGAGCCTGTGCATTTCGTGCAAGCGTTCAGGAGTGCGGTACCAGTATGTCGAAACCTTCGTGAAGGTTTCCGTGAGCCCCACATGATATGCAGAATGTCGCGCTCTGTATGAGATCTGTTCCCATTCTTTGTGGCTTAGTGTTCTCCCAAGTTCCCTGTTCCACCTCTCCCTCCCGGGGTTATAGATATGTGTGGACGGAGGCTGTAGCATTTTGTATAGATCCGATATGAGTTTCGCGTCCGAAGTGCGCGTCGCCAACCAACGCTCATAGGGGAGCAGGTTCCTATCTGCCGCATCCCGTACCTGAGGGTGCAGTGCCCAGTGTCTAACCTGCCAATATCGCATCCTATCCGCCTCGATCAGCTGGTAACTCTCCTTAAGGGCCTCAAAGGGGAGGACCCCGCCCTCCCCGTACACATGAAAAAGCGCCCTGCAGCCGTTCTCTCGCCAATGCGCAAAAGCACCCGGTTCCACCCCTGGCGTGAAGTCCGGGTTATCCACAATAGGGGTGAACGGGGAGGGGAACGTGGTTAGCTCGAACCGTTCGCAGGTAGCGTCCCACACCCTCAGCGGGACCCTAGTAACACATGAGGCGTAAAGGTTCGGGGGTCTGTGTTGTCTACGCAGGAATGGTATCTCCTGCAGCGGACGGCCCGCCACCGCCTGATCTTGGAAGAGCCAGTGCTTGTCCGACTCCCATCTGCTCCACTCCACCAAGTACCTCAGCTGTGACGCCTGGAAGTACTTGTGAAGGTCAGGGACACCCAGTCCACCCGCCTCCGGCGCCAGGGTCGTCAGTGTTCTCTTCATCCGAGGCACCTGGCCCTGCCAGACAAATTGGGATAGAGCTGTCTGCATCATCCGCATCCAACCTCTAGGGGGCTGTAGCGGAAGTGCTCGGAAGAGATATAGGATCTGTGGTAGCACGGTCATCTTCAGCGCTGCTATCCTGCCTAGCCACGATATCGTCCCCTTGCTCCATCTCCCCAGTTCCTCTTTCACTTTCTTGCCTAACGCCTCATAATTAACCGCTACCGTCGCCGACAGTGTGGGGGCCAGTAGGATGCCTAGATAAGGCACATGGTCCCGTGACCACCTCATTGGGTAACGCCTCTGCAAATCGAGTCTCGTCCCGGGTGTCAGGGAGAGATCCAACGCTGTGGATTTCCCCATATTCATCCTGAACCCGGCCGTTGTCGCAAAAGCCCTGAGCTCTTCCATACATGCAGGCAAGGCCCTCCGCGGATCCTCTAGCGCGAAAATGACATCGTCTGCGTACAAGCTTACTGTGTGGGTATAACCCCCCATCCGCACTCCCGTAGCATCTGCATTTTGTCTCACTCTCTGGGCAAAGGGCTCCATGTAGAGGGCAAAAAGTAAAGGGGACAACGGGCACCCCTGTCTCGTGCCGCGTTCGATCTTGAAACTCCTTGAGCCACAGCCGTTGACTCGTACTGCCGCCGACGGGAATTTATAACAATTAAAGACCATGCACCTGAATTTCTCCCCTATGCCCATTCGAGCCATCACCCGTTCTAGATACGGCCAGTGCACCCGGTCAAACGCTTTCTCGGCGTCGACTGAAAGGAGCATCCTTTCCCCCGGGATCCGGGAGGCCTTTTCCAGTACGTGCACCAACCGCTTGGTATTGTCTACCGTTTGCCTGCCGGGTATAAAGCCGGACTGGTCCGCCTCAACCAGTCCGGGGAGATATTGCGCCAATCTCGCAGCCAAGATCCCTGTGTAGATCTTCAGGTCCACGTTTAAGAGGGAGATCGGTCTGTACGAGCCACACTGAGCCCTGTCCTTCCCCGGTTTGGGTATGACCGAAACCGTGGCATGCAGAAGATCCGACGGGATAGCGCCGGGACAGCTAAAGGAGTTAAACAATTTGGTCAATATCGGAGCTAGGGCGGTGCAAAACGTCTTATAGAAGAGGGTGGTGTAACCATCCGGTCCCGGAGCCTTCCCGAGTTTCAGCCTAGCGATCGCCGAGATAACCTCCTCTATCCTAATCTCTCGGTCCAGGTAGTCAGTCTGAATTTGAGCTAGGGACGGAAGAGTCACCGAGTCCAGGTAATCATCTGGGTCCCCAGTGGCCGCCCCGTCCTCCGCGTAGAGCTTGGAGTAGAACTGCCGGAAAGCCTCAGCTATATCGGCGTCGTCTGTAACTGTGCGCCCATCAGGCACCGCAAGTTCTTTGACCCGACGGCATTGGTGTGCAACTCTAAGCTTAGCTGGCAATAACCGGCCACAGCGATCCCCCCCTGTGTAAAAAGCGTGTTTCAAGCGGAGAGCCGCATACTCAGCCCTGTCCAGATCTAGAGACGACAGGAGCTTCCTCGCCGCTTTCAGCTGTTTCCAAATTCTGGGAGCCCCCGTGCGCCGATGCACCTGTTCCAGTTCCCTGACCTTGTGTGTGAGTTCTTCCCGTTTAAGTTTCCTTTCCCTATTTTCTGCTGCCGATATTGATATAAATTCCCCCCGTAGGACCGACTTAAGAGCCCCCCATTGGGTCGCCAGGGTGGTGTCGGAGTTAGCGTTATGCAACTGAAATTCAGTCACAGCCTCGGTGACACGCTGCACCACAGGTTTTTTGTGTAAAAGGGCGTCCCGCAGGCGCCAGACTCCGCGTTGAACAGGGACCGATGGGGGCAGAAAGGTACCCGAGACCGGAGCGTGGTCCGAGAGGGAGATGACCCCGACCTCCGAGGCAGTGGCCATGTCCCGAACCGGGCCTGAGACCAGCAAGTAATCTAGCCGTGCATACGTTTTGTGCGCGTGTGAGAAGTATGAGTAGTCCCTATCTGTGGGGTGAAGCCCTCTCCAAAGGTCGTGCAGGTCGAGTTCAGCCAAATGTGTTTTCATAGTGTCCGAGAGTTCCCCAGTCTGTGGAAAGCGCTGTGCTGATCTGTCTAGTGAGGAATCTAATACCATGTTGAGGTCCCCCCCCAGAATGAGATGTCGATCGGGGGACGCAGTGACATCTATCAGCGCGGTGTGGAGGAAGTGTTCCTGACGCTCGTTTGGGCAGTAAACCGACCCCACCGTGAAATGCAGGGGCCCCAGCTTGAACCTGTACACCAGCAGTCTCCCCTTCTGTTCAGCTAATTTGTGCAGCGCCTCACCCCTAAAGGATTTAGATACCAATATAGCAACTCCCGCCGTTTTAGTGGAGTGGGAAGAAAAAAACTGAGTGGGGAAGGCACGGGACCGCATTCTATGGCAATCACCCATCAACAAGTGCGTTTCCTGTAACAGGCAGATGTCCGCCTGCGAGGCTTCTAACAGGGAGAGAACTGCCCTCCGCTTCGTGGGGTTGTTTAGGCCTTTCACATTCAAAGTCACCACTTTCAAGCCTGCCATACCAGATCAATGTAACCTTTCAGCACTAGGCAGGCGAAGGCGGCCAGTGCCAATCCCGGCTGTGAATCGGCCCGTAAGGTCCGGTTCAGCTGAACACACATAACACAGACACCGGACTGAGTCACCCCGAACTCCCCCCTCCCGGATCCCCAGGCCCCCGAACTCCAACTCCCCAATCCCCGCATCCCCTTCCCCCTTCCCCCAACTTGAGCCTCCCAACCCATCCCCTCTCAACCGGTTGTAGTCCAAAGAGTCCCAGGCCTGCCCCTTACGGACAGGTCTGTGGTAAGGTACCTTCGTGGGCGATCAGCCACCAGCACCCTGCCTTCGCATTCCCGCACCCACCTCCACCCCAAGCCCGCTTTATCAACAATGCACTGTCAATCTCCCCCCGGAGTCCTGTTAGGCGGTCAGCGCTACTTCTCCCTCGACCATCGAGGTCTCAGTAGCAGTTCGAAGTGCGTCCGCCATTCCAGATCTCACTGTCGGCGAGTCCGGTCTCTGCGTGGCCCTCTGCGGCCTGTGTCTCGAGACTCTCCGCCAGCCACCGTCAGTTGAAGCCCTCCGTCGTCGGGGCGTGGACGACTCCTCTTCCTCCGCCGTGATCCCTAGGACCTCGCAGACATCTTGAAGAGATCTCAGCTGGTGCGACTCTTCATTCCAACGGAAAATGAGGCGGAAGGGGTGCCCCCACGAATAGGGCGTGTCGTGCTGTCTTAGGAAGTCCGTTGCAATCTTGAATGCCCTGCGTTTCTGGAGTGTAGTTGCAGCTAGGTCTTGGAAAAGCGCCACTTGGTGATCTCTGAACACTATCGTTTGCTTCTTCCTCGCTTCACACATGATCCTCTCTTTTAGCGGGAAGTCAGGAAGAAAAGCCAGTACGTCCGGCGGAGGTCCATTCGCCCGTCGTCGCGGGCCTACTCTGTGAGCCCTGTCAATCCTGATAGGGAATTCCGCAGGCTCGCCAATGACAGTGCGGAACAGTTCTTGCAGATAGACCACAATGCCGGAAGTCTCTTCCGTGGACGGCACTCCCCGGACTCGTATGTTGTTCCGTCTTGCTCTGTTTTCCAGATCCTCGTTATGCAGTTGGAGGTCAATGTGTTGGTCCCTGAGGCGGAGGACCTCCTGCTGCAAGTGTGTTATCTCATCGTCCTGCCTTTGCGTGGAGCTCTCAACCGCTTCCACCCTCTCCCCAAGACCATCCACCTCTCTGCGCAGTTCTCGTACTTCACCGGCCACTTCCCTTTTCAACTCCTGAAAATCGTCCCGCAAGGTCCCAAACAAGGACTCCAAAAAGGATCTGGTGACCGGAGGCTCACCGCTGTTCCCTCCTTGCGATCCGCTTGCACCTCCTGACTGAGTTGAGGGCTTGTCCCCTTTGCTGGCTGGTTTACTGAGCATGTCTGTGAGCGTCCGACTGCCTCCTTTGCCGCCTTTCTGCCCGGCCATCTCCTCCCCTGTTCCGCTGTTCGCGTGTGAGCACTGGCAGTCCCCAGCTAATCCGTTACCTGGGTAGGCCCGTACCTTCGGCCTGCACCCTCGGGAGCCTGCGCTATGTGGGTCGGTCCTCAACAAGTCCAGCGACCCACGTTCGGGCCCCCGGCTTCCGGCTGCTCAGGAAGAGCCCAATGGCACTCGGCGCTCTTCCCAGGTTGCCCTACCGCCGTCCCAGCTGGTAACAGGCGTTGCCTCGGTTCCCCTGCCTCTGTGGGGTAAAATGCCTCAGACTCCCGAACTCCTCAGGGCAACCCGGGGCTCCACCGGGGGCCCGGCGCTTCGATACACACACCCAGCCCACTCCTCACCTCTGGTGTCGAGTCCTTGGCGTAGAGGGGGGGGGGCCCCTCGACCGGTGCCCCGCTCTTGGCCGGCGTCGCGGCTTACCACCGCCCCTCAACCCCTGGTATCGGTCACAGTCACTCCGCGATGCTCCGGGGCACTCCGCGCCCCCCTCGCGCCTGTCCCAACAATGGCGCCTTAGTGCTGTCCAGCCACTGCGTTCCGGGCCCCTATCCGTCCCTCCAGCCGTGTCCTAGGGGGTAGGCGTCGTGAAAATTGTAGGATCACCCCTGTGTGGCGCACCACGAGTCTTCACTCCTCCGGGTACCCACACTCGCTCACCCGGTCCCCTCCTCACCTCTTCCGGTCATGGGGGTTGGGAGCCAGGGCCCTGCTCCGTCTCCGTGCATGTGCCCCCCTTCGAGGCCTGCCGAGTCAGCCGTCTGTCCCGTGCCCAAGCCCCGATTTCCCAGAAGTCCGCTCCGGGCTGTGCACTATCTCTGTCCGGTCCCGGTTCCGGACCACCGCCGACTAGGCCGCAGCCGCGGCCTCAGGTAGATTTGGGGGCGGGAACAGAGCCAGAGCACTCCTTCTCACCAGAGTGCCGTCCTGCGCGCTCCCGGTGTCGGTCCGCCGACCGCTCTTCTGTGAGCGCCTGGCTCTCCTGCACCTCGTTCCGACGGTGCTCCGGGCCTCTGTCCGTCTCTCGCTGGGCCGCAGCCGCGGCCTCGCGTAGCTCCGGGGCGGGGCCGGGGTCCTCTGCGACTCCAAGCGTCGGGCACCACTAATCCCGGGGGCCGGCGCAGCAAAAGCCACCAACGCGCGGCCGTTCCCCTCCAGGCCCGTCTCTCTGCTGTTCGGAGGTTCGCCACATTGCCCTCCGGGCCGGCACCGCCTCAGGTGGGTCCTCAATGCGGGCCGCTGCGTCACCACCGCTTCGTGCTCAAGCGGCCGAGACCTCCGCCGTCTGTGCTGCGGCTCTCTAAGGGACCGGAGCTCCGCTCTGCCGCACCCGGGGATCTCCTCGCCCGCACCCGGCCACCAGGCTCGGCTAGGGGGGAGAGAAGCTGCGATTAGGGCTTAGGGCCTTGGCGGGCGCAGGAGCTCGGGCAGAACACGTCCGTTCACTCCGCCATCTTGGCCACCAAGCGACACAATTTAAACCAATTGAGAGCATGCGTACTAGAAACAGTACCAAAGAAAGAAGGGGCTCTGAACAAAAAGAACTTGTTAAAACGAGAGAATTACTGGATTTATCATTTAAACAGCCTCAAGCTGAATGGATTGAATGAACGAACTGAATTTTTGTGCTATTTGTGAATTAGTAACGTTCACCTTTTATGACAGAATTTAACCAACATTGTTATTAGCTATGTAAATATCTCTTTTGGAGTCTTTGCTTAATCTCTACTTATAAATCCACTTCGATTTAAATAAGATGTCAGGGAAGATATGATTCAGATTGTTAAAGTTTTGTTGTTTCAAAAAAAACGGGCTACGTTTATAAAATAACCAGAGAGTTGGCCACCGCGCATGCGCTAGGAGCACGGCGGCAGTTGGAAGTTCCATTACAGAGAGAACGCGTAAAGCGGGAGGAACCTTCATAGAGTAATCGGCATTTGAGTAACGGGTAAGCAGTCGAACGCAGCCACAAGCTAACGCGTAAGCGGCAAGCGGAGTGTATGAAAGGCCCACGCCCTTAGAGAACCATTTAAGTTAAAAGTTAGACATTAACGAACGGGGCGGGTAGAGCGCACAAAAAGTTCTATCGAAACCAGTGGTAGTTATACTCGATTTCGAGCAAAACAGTAGTCCCATTGAAGTCATGTATATGAATTTAAAGGAATACACTGGCAGTACAAACTAGGTTAATACGAGTAATTGAGAATGTGAAATGTAACAAAGTTATGTTTTAGCGATTACATTGTATACATTTGTGTTTATTTGTAGATGTTCCCTGAAGAAGGTGAAATAATCACCGAAATGCATTGGAACTACTTGAAAGTCGCTAAACGACATGTACAAATTGGAATATGATTGAAAAATAAATTTGTGTTGAACAGCAGAAAATCTTGTTTGGAGCTTTTCCATTTGGATTTAAAATTTAAAGCTGTAGACACAGCATTAGACACTGGTGCCATGGGAGATACACCTATGGGCTCATAGGTGTGCTACTAGTAGGATTTTACAGATACACTCCAGGAGGGGAGTGATTCCCGTGTTTGCACAGTAAAACATTCAGAGAATAAAAGGCGGTGCACAGCCCTTCTTTCAAAAACTTAACTGATGCCACAGGAGAGGAGGTCTGATAGGTCTCTCTTAGGCAGGTTTGCCCCTATGCGAAGTTGAGACCGAATCCACCCAAGGCGCCACTTCCCCCACCTGATTTGTCACAAGGGCGACAACACTCTCTGCATTCCCTTTTTGTAACAGATTCGGAAAATGACTGTGACCCGATTGATGAATTTGCACAGATCTACCAGGATGGTAATTGGTTCGAGGACTTACTGGAAGCTAGTGGCCTCAATACCTCCCATGAGGCTGTTCTTTTTCTCACCGTGGACCAGTCACAGAGGAATACACTTCCTATTTCATGGTTATGCAAAGAACAGCCAAAGTTATTGACCTCGAGTTCCCCACCTTGGAGGTTAAGACAAATGTTTTGACTGAGGTACTTCAACTGGGGCAGACATCTTTGGAGCCCCGTCTTCCTTTTAATGAAGCGCTGATGGATGCCTTATTTGGGCTGGGGCCAAGCTGTGCTCTGACCCACATGTCAATTGATAAATTGATAGGTGCCATCGCCCTGCTCCTGGCAACCCAGCTTTTATTTTGCAACACCCTACACCTGAAAGTCTAGTGGTGCTGGTTTCCAGTAGCCCCTCTAATCTCAACATATTTTCTACTACTCCCTGATATGGAATCTAAGCGAGTGGAAACATTCGGCAAATGTGTCTTTTCCTCTAACTACTTAACTCTTCGCTCTGTTAGCACAAGCGGTATGTTGGGATACTACTCTGACGCCCACTGGGATTCGGTGGCACAAGCCCTCCCTGGGATGGCCTAAGACCTTTGTCCTGTAGTCTCTCAGGTAATTCAAGATGGTCATGATGCAACTAAGTTCAAGATTGGATGTGGGTTGGACACCACCGATTTCATTGGTGGGGCTATAGGCACCAGGGTTGGCACTTGCCGCCATGCATGGCTGCGATCGACTGGGTTCTCCGGCGATGTCTAGTCCTTCCTGACGGATGTGCCCTTTGATGGGACTTGCCTATTCATGGACACAATTGATTCCGCTCTTGAGGGTTTTAAGGAGAGCAGACAACCTCTCACTCTCTTAGCCTTTGCACCCCATCTCACTAACTGCAACAGTTCCATCACTCCTTTCACGGATGTAGCTGAGGCCTTTACCACCAGCCTGACCACCCCACACAAGGAACTAATCAGTTTTGTGGTAGAGGCCAAAGTGCCCACCGCCCGCTGCCAAGGTCAGAGTGCTGCCCACCTTGTGGCTCCATCTGCCAAACCTCTTTTGTGTGCCCTTGCAGGGACCTAGCCACCTGGTAGGAGGCGGAATCCATAGATTCTTAAAGGGCTTTCAGGCTATCACGTTGGACAGGTGGGTTCTACAGATTTTTCATAGGGGATATTCCTTACCCTTCCTTTCTTCCCTGCCACACCTTCAACCATCCCCCTAGCAACTGGCTGAGGACTGGCTCTCCATTTTGCAGCAGGAAGTGTATGTCCTTTTAGCCAATGGGGCTATTCAGAAGGTGCCAGCACCAGCAGTAGGAAATGGTTGTTATTTTCCTTACTTTCTGGTGCTCAAGAAAGATGACAGGAGAATTTCAAAATGCTCACCGGGCCCATGTCCTGACGGCTCTCAACCCTGGAGACTTGGTGGTGGCATTGGAACTGCAGGACGCCTATTTCCATATACCCACCCTGCTGGCCCATTAGCACTACCTGCTGTTCGTAGTGGGGCAGCTTGCTTTGCTACCCTTTGGTTTCACTAGCACTTCTCGGGCATTCACAAAAGTGATGGTGGTGATCGCAGCACACCTCCGGAGATCAGGGATGGAAGACTTCCTCTACCTTGACGCCTGGCTGTTGAAAGCATCATCCCCCACCTCCAGACTTCAATGGATCTTATGTAATCTTTGGGGTTCACTATCAACGTGCTGAAGTCACACACAACTCCATATCAAACACTCCCCTTCATCTGAGCCATTCTAGGCACAGTGTTGTCATCAATTGTCATTTCAGATGTTGCAGTGATATCAATGTTGTCATAGAAATTGTAGAGAGTGAAGTAATATGTGAGGTAATTAGCAGTGCATGGCGAGGGAGTGAGATATAGTGAATTTAGGTCGCGAGCTATAGTTACCTGAGATAACTATAACTGGTGAATTTCAGTAGTTTTGTTTGTTTTAAAAGAGCATTTTTGAGGTGACCTTTTCACATAACAATAACGTCCCATTAACCTTTGTTTTTTTCAGTGAATTTCAATGTTTTTTTAATGCAAATTAAGATATTACTACCATATCTAACTATAACAACACTTTAATCTTTGTATTTTTTCCAGTGAATTTCTAGGTTTAAAAAAAATGCTAAGTAATATTTTATTACCATGGAGAAAGCACACCTCATGCCGCCCACAGCATTCAGCCGGAATCAGCGTGGGGTTCGCCACAGAGCCATGGCCTGCTGCCAGGCTCTACACCCCTCCCCCCCACCCCCTCTTCCTCAGGCACACGGCTGGTTTCAGTTAGGCAGACTTCTCCAGTATTGTATCTTTTATTGATTCACATGTTTGATTCTTCCCCATCGTAATCGTGGGAGTCCCATGGAACAGTAAAATAGCGGTAGAAAGCTTGAAGGTTAATCTCTCTTGAAAATCAATAGCATTTAGTAACCAGTTAACCTCATTAAAACATCCAAACTCCAGCCAATCACATCACAGACCCAGAGGTTCCAGCCCCTGCAGGGCCACCATACTTCAGATTTCTTACTGCACGTCATGTGTTGGGGTTAGGAAGTCTTCCTTAGCTCTGCTCAGTCACAGTGTTTCTACCTGGAACTTTTCACCTTTCAGCTAGGAGTTCCTTTTTCTCAACCTTCTCTTAAACTATGGTGCTGTTAGAAAGTGAGTTTACCTTTTTCTTTCTGTATTTGATGCAGAATGTCTGAGTCTAAATAAATGCTGTTTAGGCCCTGAAAGACTTGTGGAAAGTCCAGGATCTTCTCTGAAGATCCTCATAAGGAGTGCTTATACTGCCATTATCCAGATCACAAGCCTAGAGACTGTAAGCACTGCCAGACTTTTTCTTCAAAAACCCTCAAAGACCGGGAGAGAAGACTGTTTCTATGGCTTCAAAAGAGAAAAACTGTTAAGGATTATGACTCTGAGAGTGAGGAGATGATTCATACTTCCTATAACAAAAGGAAGGAAGAAGAACCTCCTTCTGTCCATCCAGTGAGATCCCCAAAAATAAGGATTTCATAGCAAGGAGTCTTCTGTGGAGAAAAGGGCAAAAAAGGAGCAACCTGGCTCTTCTCATGGCCAAAAGAGATCTGGTTCTGCACCTCCATCTGCTCCACATACTTACTCACAGACAATCTGCCCGTCGATGGGCTCGTCGACGAGGCATTCTCCACCTACGACCATTGAAACGAGGGCTTCATCGGCGATTTCCTCAGCAACATCTACGATGTGGACAGTCAGGACGACGACGGCTGTGGTATCGACGAAAACCGAGGTAGTGATGTCATTGTCGGCTTCTGTGAGGAGTTCTACGTCATCGAGATTTCGCCATCGACGGTTCAGTTGGGTGCTGCGTCATCGACGAGCGTCTCTGTCCTGTTGACGGACATTTCTACGCCGTCGGCACAGTCGCTGACGACGTTCCTTCCTACGATATCGTTGGCGAAGAAAATGGACAAGCCAGTTTTAAATACAATTCCATCGTTGTTACAGGACTACGCCAAGATTTCTCCACTGCCTCCTTCTCGCCTTCTGGATTTCCAGGAATCGGAGGATGAAGGTCCTAATGGTCCCACATACAGCCCTTCTCAACTTAGAGTCAAGTGCCAAGAATCAGAGGAGCAAGAGCAACCAGATGACCCTGCTGCATATTTGTAGATACACAAATACTGAGGCACATGAAAAGCAGTCCATAAAGTGTATAGGTCAATGACCACAAAAGTAATTAGAGGTAGTCCATTTCAAATGTTTCTTTCTTTTTATTTTCGGATTTCCTTCTTCTCAGTATGATGCAACAAGCTGGCAGCCGACACATGTTTAGTCCTATGGCCTTTTTCAAGGCTGCAAGTAATATGTACACATTTAAAACCACATAATCAAACATGATATTTACATAAAATCAAAAAATTGGGTCCCAGATCAACAAATTTGAGTGTGGCAACAACCTTCCAGAACAGTATTCCATTATAAAAGAGACCAAGGATCTTGGTGAGCAGAGGAAACAGACAAACAACCAAACATCTTGTTTGTGATACGTCAAATCGTTAGAAGAATATAGAATAGGCATGCTACCAACAGTGGCGGCTAGTGGATTTAAAAAGTGGTGGGGTGGACGTTTTATACCTGAGTATAATGGGTGCAAAAGGAGGGTGCGGGGGGGTTCTCCACCGCAAGAACATTTTGACAAAAATTGATTCATCTGGTGGTTTGAGCACCACATATTTACTGCAAATTGCAAACAAATATGTATTGCCCCAATTTGTATAACTACTGCTTCTATATTGTGACTGAAAAGATCAAAGTTAAGAAGGGCCAATAGATAATTTACCCTGCTTAAGCTGGTACAGCAGTTGCCCCAGCCCCTTCAACTCTGAAAGGCAGAGGGTGTCAGATTGCCCCTCAAAGCACCAGCACTAGTCTAATGGAAGAGTAAGCAGGAGGGCTAGACATTCTCACGTTGACTGGGATGTCAGGGATCCTTGCACCAGCCTCTCCCGTATCCCATGGAAGTCTGGTCTACAGATCTGTTAGCCCCCCTGGCAGGAAGAGCTGCACTCTGAAGCTAGCCTTCAGAATGTGAGCAGTTCTTTAGCCACTGTGCAGAGCAGTGCAATCAGCATCAGTCTTGTGCTCCCTAAAGGTCCATCAAGACATTACTGTCTGCAAATTATTTTTCCCCAGCCCTCCTTACAAGTTGTGATTGATCAATTGATCTCTGGTTAGAAACCCTTATACATTATTACACTTTTTGTGGTTTGAAATAAAGAATGTGTATGATACAGAAATGTTTGTCAAACTTTATGGTTATGGAAAGGTTTTCTATTAGTGGATCTGTAATGTTGACTAATGTACAGCATCACCAACAGTACTCATTGTTCAATATGTGTGTAGCAGTGTCTGGAAGCAGTAAAAGATGGAGCTATAGCCAGAAAGAGTTGCCACTCTATGAAATAAAGCACACGATACATCAGGTGACCAATGAAGTGCATTCAAATATATTTCTTTAATAAAATATTTTAATAACCCACACTTTAGCCGTGGTGTAATGTGATCAGTCTTATTATGAAATATGGAGTGCAGTGCAATTTGTTTGTTTGGCCTATAGGATAGCATATACATTCCAACATGATAGACTGAATGCAGGCACGTCTCTAATGAGACTCCACCCTACTACAAAGATCATAAGTACCCGAATTCATTTCGGGCTATGCATAATTTAAACTCTGTCAGCAGAGTTGAGCAAATTTCCCACCTTCCCGTTTTTAGGGCTCGGCCTACGTCACCACTTCGTCAGAAGTGGGGCGGAGCTCCGAGCCGTATTGTTAAGGGGCTCAGAATCGTGAAGTAAAAATTCCTCAGTGCGCGAGAATTTTTTGTGGTGTTGTGTTCCATCTGCATGGTCATTGGTCCTTTCACGGCTGTGTTTTTGTAAGTGTTCACGCAATAGGCCCTAGGAATTTTTCTCTATCGACTTCCTGCATTTTCCGTACTTACACGCGCATGAGAATGCCATAAATTCCCAATTACCAGATGTCAGGGTCCGTTCGCGCATTCACGACTCTGTAGTTTTCTTGAGCTGTGTGTGCGCGCATGCTGTCTCCCCGTCCAGGAGAATGCCATAAATTCTCAATTAGCAGCTGTCAGAGGTGCCGGTAATTGAAGGCAGATGCTTGTTTTTCAATGCTGCTTTATTGCCGTCGCACGTATTTAAGCGGCTGAGGACGGAGCAAAATGATGATTGAATTTTTTTCAATGCAATTGCCTGGTTTAAAATATACATTGCGGCTTTACCTTAGTCGGCGCAGCCTCCTCTTCCAGTGAAATGTGCATAGCCTACGAGGGCTGCTGAATGGACTGCTTGCTGTAGCGATCAATGAATGGTGAATTGAAGACTTGTGGTTCCAGTGAGGTAGATCGCCGGGTTGAGCTCCTGCTGCAGAGATGTTTGGCTGCAGAGCTGGGCCTGGACTTCAACTTTTGATGCGTGATAAAATTAATGTTGTAACTATCTTATCTATTAGCCCGTCGACCCCAACACAGTCAAAATTTGTATCATTGCAGGCGCATTCTTTTCTGAAACTGTCACGAGAGCATATGTTCCTTTCTATGTTTTATTTATTTTCGGTGTCTTTTGTGTTAGAAACATCTTTACTTTAAAAACGCAGAACTCTTCAAATTAGGAATGAGAGATATTCGCTCTTGATACTCTGTCTTCATACATCTGCAGTAAATGTTGAGTTATTCGTTAGAACATACACAACAGGGTTCAATGCAGAAACACTACCTCTGTTTACTTGACAGCATACCGTGTTCTGCAGGACATTGGAACCCTATTGTTGAAGCAAATGTTCAACATAATCGTACGTTATTATTTTCCTTTTTCTGTTGGCAATTCTGTGGGCTACATCAGTGGGGCGAGTGCCTGCTGCAAAGATCTGAGTGTACCCAGTCGGTCGATGAAAAGTCAGCCTCTACCTCTGATGAGAGGCGGTGCCGGCAGGAATGGAACACATCATCGTGCTCTACAAGATAACTTTAAAAGTGCAGTTTCACCCATACCAATTAATACCGTGATTTGCTCTGGTACAGCACTTCGAAGTATGCGTTATGTTATTCCTCTTTCTTTCCTGCCCGTTCGAAAGTTAGCATCGTGCTGCGTTGTAATGGCAAATTAGCTTACGCCACACCACTGTCAAATGTCACCAGCCGCCCCTGCGTATTTATATACTTATTAACATGCCGATTCTTAGTAAAGTACACGTCAAAGGCTAAGAAAAGTAGGTTATTGCAGTGAACTATATCAATAATGGCAAACCCTTGTTTTTCAATGCTGCTTTATTGCCGTCGCACGTATTTATATATTTATTAACATGCTGGTTCTTAGTAAAGTACATGTACAAGGCTAAGAAAAGTATGGTATTGCAGAGAACTATATCAATAATGGCAAACCCTTGATTACAGGACATAAGGAATATTTTAGTGTGAGTGCAAAGTGGTGAGTGCAGAGTGGTGAGTGCAGAGTGGTGAGTGCAGAGTGGTGAGTGCAGAGTGGTGAGTGCAGAGTATAGAGTGCAGAGTGCAGAGTGTAGAGTGCAGAGTAGTGAGTAGTGAGTGCAGAGTAGTGAGTAGTGAGTGCAGAGTAGTGAGTAGTGAGTGCTGAGTAGTGAGTGCTGAGTAGTGAGTGCAGTGGTGAGTGCAGAGTAGTGAGTGCAGAGTAGTGAGTGCAGAGTAGTGAGTGCAGAGTAGTGAGTGCAGAGTAGTGAGTGCAGAGTAGTGAGTAGTGAGTGCAGAGTGGTGAGTGCAGTGGTGAGTGCAGAGTGGTGAGTGCAGAGTAGTGAGTAGTGAGTGCAGAGTAGTGCGTGCAGAGTAGTTAGTAGTGAGTGCAGAGTGGTGAGTGCAGAGTGGTGAGTGCAGAGTGGTGAGTGCAGAGTAGTGAGTGCAGAGTGGTGAGTAGTGAGTGCAGAGTAGTGAGTGCAGAGTAGTGAGTAGTGAGTGCAGAGTAGTGAGTGCAGAGTAGTGAGTAGTGAGTGCAGAGTGGTGAGTGCAGTGGTGAGTGCAGAGTGGTGAGTGCAGAGTAGTGAGTAGTGAGTGCAGAGTAGTGAGTGCAGAGTAGTTAGTAGTGAGTGCAGAGTGGTGAGTGCAGAGTGGTGAGTGCAGAGTGGTGAGTGCAGAGTGGTGAGTGCAGAGTGGTGAGTGCAGAGTGGTGAGTGCAGAGTTGTGAGTGCAGAGTTGTGAGTGCAGAGTTGTGAGTGCAGAGTTGTGAGTGCAGGGTTGTGAGTGCAGGGTTGTGAGTGCAGGGTTGTGAGTGCAGAGTAGTGAGTGCAGAGTGCAGAGTAGTGAGTGCAGAGTGCAGAGTAGTGAGTGCAGAGTAGTGAGTGCAGAGTAGTGAGTGCAGAGTAGTGAGTGCAGAGTAGTGAGTGCAGAGTAGTGAGTGCAGAGTGAGTGTGCAGAGTGCAAAGTAGTGAGTGCAGAGTAGGCAGTGCAGAGTAGTGAGTGCAGAATAGTGAGTTGTGAGTGCAGAGTTGTGAGTGCAGAGTTGTGAGTGCAGAGTTGTGAGTGCAGAGTAGTGAGTGCAGAGTGCAGAGTAGTGAGTGCAGAGTAGTGAGTGCAGAGTAGTGAGTGCAGAGTAGTGAGTGCTGAGTAGTGAGTGCAGAGTAGTGAGTGCAGAGTAGTGAGTGCAGAGTGAGTGTGCAGAGTGCAAAGTAGTGAGTGCAGAGTAGGCAGTGCAGAGTAGTGAGTGCAGAATAGTGAGTTGTGAGTGCAGAGTTGTGAGTGCAGAGTTGTGAGTGCAGAGTTGTGAGTGCAGAGTTGTGAGTGCAGAGTTGTGAGTGCAGAGTTGTGAGTGCAGAGTGCAGAGTGGTGAGTGCAGAGTGGTGAGTGCAGAGTGGTGAGTGCAGAGTGGTGAGTGGTGAGTGCAGAGTGGTGAGTGCAGAGTGGTGAGTGCAGAATAGTGAGTGCAGAATAGTGAGTGCAGAGTAGTGAGTGCAGAGTAGTGAGTGCAGAGTAGTGAGTGCAGAGTAGTGAGTGCAGAGTTGTGAGTGCAGAGTAGTGAGTGCAGAATAGTGAGTGCAGAGTAGTGAGTGCAGAGTTGTGAGTGCAGAGTTGTGAGTGCAGGGTTGTGAGTGCAGGGTTGTGAGTGCAGGGTTGTGAGTGCAGGGTTGTGAGTGCAGAGTAGTGAGTGCAGAGTAGTGAGTGCAGAGTAGTGAGTGCAGAGTGCAGAGTAGTGAGTGCAGAGTGCAGAGTAGTGAGTGCAGAGTAGTGTGTGCAGAGTGCAGAGTAGTGAGTGCAGAGTGAGTGTGCAGAGTGCAAAGTAGTGAGTGCAGAGTAGGCAGTGCAGAGTAGTGAGTGCAGAATAGTGAGTTGTGAGTGCAGAGTTGTGAGTGCAGAGTTGTGAGTGCAGAGTTGTGAGTGCAGAGTTGTGAGTGCAGAGTTGTGAGTGCAGAGTTGTGAGTGCAGAGTTGTGAGTAGTGAGTGCAGAGTGGTGAGTGCAGAGTGGTGAGTGCAGAGTGGTGAGTGCAGAGTGCAGAGTGCAGAGTGCAGAGTGGTGAGTAGTGAGTGGTGAGTAGTGAGTGCAGAGTAGTGAGTGCAGAGTAGTGAGTGCAGAGTAGTGAGTAGTGAGTGCAGAGTAGTTAGTAGTGAGTGCAGAGTAGTGAGTAGTGAGTGCAGAGTAGTGAGTGCAGAGTAGTGAGTGCAGAGTAGTGAGTGCAGAGTAGTGAGTAGTGAGTGCAGAGTAGTGAGTAGTGAGTGCAGAGTAGTTAGTAGTGAGTGCAGATTTGTGAGTGCAGAGTAGTGAGTGCAGAGTAGTGAGTGCAGAGTAGCAAGTGCAGAGTAGTGAGTAGTGAGTGCAGAGTAGTGAGTGCAGAGTAGTTAGTAGTGAGTGCAGAGTGGTGAGTGCAGAGTGGTGAGTGCAGAGTGGTGAGTGCAGAGTGGTGAGTGCAGAGTGGTGAGTGCAGAGTGGTGAGTGCAGAGTGGTGAGTGCAGAGTGGTGAGTGCAGAGTAGTGAGTAGTGAGTGCAGAGTAGTGAGTGCAGAGTAGTGAGTGCAGAGTAGTTAGTAGTGAGTGCAGAGTAGTTAGTAGTGAGTGCAGAGTAGTGAGTGCAGAGTAGTGAGTAGTGAGTGCAGAGTAGTTAGTAGTGAGTGCAGAGTAGTGAGTAGTGAGTGCAGAGTAGTGAGTGCAGAGTAGTGAGTGCAGAGTAGTGAGTAGTGAGTGCAGAGTAGTGAGTAGTGAGTGCAGAGTAGTGAGTAGTGAGAGCAGAGTAGTGAGTACAGAGTAGTGAGTAGTGAGTGCAGAGTAGTTAGTAGTGAGTGCAGAGTGGTGAGTGCAGAGTGGTGAGTGCAGAGTGGTGAGTGCAGAGTGGTGAGTGCAGAGTGGTGAGTGCAGAGTGGTGAGTGCAGAGTGGTGAGTGCAGAATAGTGAGTGCAGAGTAGTGAGTAGTGAGTGCAGAGTAGTGAGTGCAGAGTAGTGAGTAGTGAGTGCAGAGTTGTGAGTGCAGAGTAGTGAGTGCAGAGTAGTGAGTAGTGAGTGCAGAGTTGTGAGTGCAGAGTAGTGAGTGCAGAATAGTGAGTGCAGAATAGTGAGTGCAGAGTAGTGAGTAGTGAGTGCAGAGTAGTGAGTGCAGAGTTGTGAGTGCAGGGTTGTGAGTGCAGGGTTGTGAGTGCAGAGTAGTGAGTGCAGAGTAGTGAGTGCGGAGTAGTGAGTGCAGAGTGCAGAGTAGTGAGTGCAGAGTGCAGAGTAGTGAGTGCAGAGTAGTGTGTGCAGAGTGCAGAGTAGTGAGTGCAGAGTGAGTGTGCAGAGTGCAAAGTAGTGAGTGCAGAGTAGGCAGTGCAGAGTAGTGAGTGCAGAATAGTGAGTTGTGAGTGCAGAGTTGTGAGTGCAGAGTTGTGAGTGCAGAGTTGTGAGTGCAGAGTTGTGAGTGCAGAGTTGTGAGTGCAGAGTTGTGAGTGCAGAGTTGTGAGTGCAGAGTTGTGAGTGCAGAGTTGTGAGTAGTGAGTGCAGAGTGGTGAGTGCAGAGTGGTGAGTGCAGAGTGGTGAGTGCAGAGTGGTGAGTAGTGAGTGGTGAGTAGTGAGTGCAGAGTAGTGAGTGCAGAGTAGTGAGTAGTGAGTGCAGAGTAGTTAGTAGTGAGTGCAGAGTAGTGAGTAGTGAGTGCAGAGTAGTGAGTGCAGAGTAGTGAGTAGTGAGTGCAGAGTAGTGAGTAGTGAGTGCAGAGTAGTGAGTAGTGAGTGCAGAGTAGTTAGTAGTGAGTGCAGATTTGTGAGTGCAGAGTAGTGAGTGCAGAGTAGTGAGTGCAGAGTAGTGAGTGCAGAGTAGCGAGTGCAGAGTAGTGAGTAGTGAGTGCAGAGTAGTGAGTGCAGAGTAGTTAGTAGTGAGTGCAGAGTGGTGAGTGCAGAGTGGTGAGTGCAGAGTGGTGAGTGCAGAGTGGTGAGTGCAGAGTGGTGAGTGCAGAGTGGTGAGTGCAGAGTGGTGAGTGCAGAGTGGTGAGTGCAGAGTGGTGAGTGCAGAGTAGTGAGTGCAGAGTAGTGAGTGCAGAGTAGTTAGTAGTGAGTGCAGAGTAGTTAGTAGTGAGTGCAGAGTAGTGAGTGCAGAGTAGTGAGTAGTGAGTGCAGAGTAGTTAGTAGTGAGTGCAGAGTAGTGAGTGCAGAGTAGTGAGTAGTGAGTGCAGAGTAGTGAGTGCAGAGTAGTGAGTAGTGAGTGCAGAGTAGTGAGTAGTGAGTGCAGAGTAGTTAGTAGTGAGTGCAGAGTAGTGAGTAGTGAGAGCAGAGTAGTGAGTACAGAGTAGTGAGTAGTGAGAGCAGAGTAGTGAGTACAGAGTAGTGAGTAGTGAGTGCAGAGTAGTGAGTAGTGAGTGCAGAGTAGTTAGTAGTGAGTGCAGAGTGGTGAGTGCAGAGTGGTGAGTGCAGAGTGGTGAGTGCAGAGTGGTGAGTGCAGAGTGGTGAGTGCAGAGTAGTGAGTGCAGAGTAGTGAGTAGTGGGTGCAGAGTAGTGAGTAGTGAGTGCAGAGTAGTGAGTAGTGAGTGCAGAGTAGTGAGTAGTGAGTGCAGAGTAGTGAGTGCAGAGTAGTGAGTGCAGAGTAGTGAGTGCAGAGTAGTGAGTGCAGAGTAGTGAGTGCAGAGTAGTGAGTGCAGAGTAGTGAGTGTGCAGTGTGAAGTGTGTGATTGTGAAGTGTGTGAGTGTGAAGAGTGTGAAGAGTGTGAAGAGTGTGAAGAGTGTGAAGTGTGTGAAGTGTGTGAAGTGTGTGAGTGTGAAGTGTGTGAGTGTGAAGTGTGAAGTGTGTGAGTGTGAAGTGTGTGAGTGTGAAGTGTGTGAGTGTGAAGTGTGTGAGTGTGAAGTGTGTGAGTGTGAAGTGTGTGAGTGTGAAGTGTGTGAGTGTGAAGTGTGTGAGTGTGTAGGGTGAGCAGTGTGTAGGGTGAGCAGTCTGAGCGTGCAGGGTGAACATTGTGTGAGGGTGCAGGGTGAACAGTTTGTGAGGGTGCAAGGTGAACAGTTTGTGAGGGTGCAGGGTGAACAATTCCAATCCAAACCACATAATTCCATTACACACCACATGCATACACTCCATAACACATGGCTAAAAGACATTGCCATTTACAATGCCATTAGCTCTAACTCAAATAAATCCGAGACCTATTGCATTTCCAATGCTTGTTGTAAACTTGCAAAGTATACGAACTTCAGGCAGCTATGGTCAATAATTTTTAAGCAATCTTCTTTACTGCAGGGCTCTACAGAAGCGCATTTTATGTTCATTTCTCCTTCAAAAACCTACTTTGAACCGATTGTTTAGATGAAATGTTCTCGAAGTCGGTGAGGGGGGTAATGGTTGTTTGTCGAAACATTATTAACCACAGATATATCAACTTATGCATGTGTAGACTCAAAGAATTTCGACGAACTACAGATGACAGTATTTTAATTGCTCATAGACTTACTTACCTTGGCGATTGTGAGGACGGAAATGGTCCCCTGGCAGAGCCGAGAATCTAACGGCCACATGCATCATTATTGGTATTTGCGATTCCTAAATTGCGAAAATTAAGGAATCGCAATTTAGAAATCGCAAATACCTATGCATTAAAAATTTGCATTTTTTGGGGATTTCTTATTTTTCCTTATTTGCGATTCCCAATTTTGCGAATTGCAAATAAGGAATTCCTTTACATTGATTCCTATGGGCCTAGAGGCCCATAGGAATCAATGGGAAGACATTCTCATTTTGCGATTCGCAATTCTGGAATCGCAAAATGAGAATGCAATTTCTAGGGTGCAGGGGGGGTCCAAAGGACCCCCCCTGCACCCCTGAAATGTAACATACAGTCCATTTTTCACACATACATGCCCAAGGGCATGTGTGAGTGTAAAATGAGTGTTCAAAATGCACTTTTGTGCATTTTTGAAACTTTTTTAAAATTACCATGAAGGTTGACTTCATGTTAATTTAACACTTCTAATGTGCGAATTTGCAATTTTTTTAAAATGATGCATTGCATTTAAGAAATCGCAAAATTGCGATTTCTTAAATGTAATCTTGAAAAATGCACTTTTCAATGTTTTTGCAAATTACCATGAAGTTCAACTTCATGGTAATTTGCTACTCCTATTTGCGAAATCGCTATTTTTTTTAGTTTGATGCATTGCATTTAAGGAATCTCAATTTGGGATTCCTTAAATGCAATCGCAATTTAAGGAATCTCAATTTAGAGATTCCTTAATTGCGATTTTTGCATTTGGGATGATGCATCCCAAATGCAAAAATACAGGTCGCAAAGGGGCAGATTCTAAGAATCTGCCCGTTTGCGACCGGTGTTTAGGTTGATGCATCTGGATGTTATATGTGCGATGGCTGGCACCAGGGGGGCAATGCCCTGGCGCTCCTATGGATACACCGCCCCTGGCTACAAGTGTACTCCCGAGTCAGGGCAAAAAGATGATGATATTAACAGGTGCAAATCCAATGCACTACGTTGTGAAAAATAGCAAATTGTCAAGTGAGTTATTCTTTGTGTGGCCATCATGCTATATTGTCCATGCATCATGAATGTGCGATAGTCATGATTCTTACACGCACAGTCTCTTACCGAAAATGAACTGAAGGATGAAAAGCAAGCTGGGAAATCATAGGCAGGAAGTCCTATTAAGTACTAAGCTCCATGTGTTAATGATCACAGCTAATCTATAAGGAAGATAGTACAAAGACAAACAATGTAATGAAGTAGGAAGTCCCCCCCCCCCCAATACTACTTTGTCTCACTCAGAAATTCATCCTAGAGCACCCCCATAATACATCACCGGGTCAATGAAATACCACAAGAAGACAAAAAATTCCTCTAAGAAAGACACAAACATACCAGTGTGAGAACCATAGACCCTGTCAAATGAGAGCATAGCTAGTATTCAGTATTAGCATGCCTATACGCTCATCAAAAAATAATATAATAGTACCTTGTGATGTAAGTTACTGCGACCGATATCTGTTCCTTAACCCCTCCCATGCTCATGACGAGCTCAGCTGTGGCAGGAAGGCCTTAAGCTGATGAACACTCCAGCTTCTGTGCCAGCAGTATTTCCAAAATTAGACAAAAAGTACCGGGTACCTGAGGACTCTCCTTCATGCCTCATTGGCCATCCATAGCCTAATTCCGTAATGATGCAAGCCGCTCAAAGGCGATCTAAGAGACCTGCTTCGCCATGTACCATACCGCCAGACAAGGAAGGGCGCTGGTTAAACAATATTGGGAAGAGATTTTCCGCGCTGGCGGCAATGCCATGGCCATCCTTGGGTGGTATAATAGGCGGATGTGGTCGGACATTGCTCCTTTTCTAGAATTTCTGCCTGAGGACAAGAAAAAGAAGGCAAAAGAAATACTCTCAGAGGGTGAGAGAGCCTCATCAGAAGTCATCGATGTGGCGCTGTACCTCTCTTCTACCGCCTTTAGGCAGATGGCAGGCGCTGCCGTTAGCGCAGACAGGTTTGGCTGAATGCAACGACATTCCGCCCAGAAGTCCAAGCAAAAATGCTTGACATGCCGTCCGACGGTGAATACCTTTTTGTTAAGCATGTGGATGAGGCGCTTCAAGCTATTAAATCAGACACAGATACGGCAAAATCCTTAGCCAGTATGCAACCGAAGAAGTTCTCTTCCTTTCGAGGAAGGGGCCAATTTGCATCTCGGCCCGAGCTCCAGCAGCTCTTTCAGCCCTACTATCACAGGGTTTCCGGCCTCAATATTCTGCGCAGTCCTTTTGTACGCCCGCACTGGCTTACACGTGGGCTCTGGCACGAAGGCGTCCTGCACCAGGAGGAAAATCCCATGACAGGCAGAAGGCAATGAGAATTTTCAGGCACCCTTTACCCCAGTCCCACTACAATTGGCTCAAAACTGCTCCAAATACTTCGTTCAATGGAACACCATTTTTTCTGACAGATGGGTGTTAGATGTCTTCAACCATGATCACACCCCGGAATTTATTCAACAATCTCCGAATTTCCCTCCAAGGAAGACTGCTCACAGTCACCTGTCGCTTCTCAAAAGGGAGATAAATCTCCTTCTCGACAAACAGGCAATCGAAATAGTGCCACGCAGTCAGCGCAACCTAAGCTTCTACTCTCACTTTTTGCTGATAAAGAAAAAGACTGGAAAATGAAGGCAGGTTATGGACCTCAGGTTGTTGAACAAGTTCATCAAGTAAGCCTTTCAAGATGTTGTCGCTCCAGGAGATTCTTCTTCTCTTGGATACAGGAGATTACATGACCTCCCTGGATCTTTTGGAAGCGTACTTACATATTCCCATTCATCCAAAGCACCGTCGTTTCCTCAGGTTCCAAGTGGCAAGGTGCCACTACCAGTTCAAAGTACTATCTTTCGGGCGAAAGTCAGCGCCCAGGGTTTTCACCAAGTGTCTGGTGCCAGTGGCGGCCTATCTTTGGTCTTCCGGGCACCAGATTTTTTCCTACCTGGAGGACTGGTTGGTGAAAGCCCCATCCTGTCAGGGCGCCAGGGACTCCACGAGTGCCTGTCTTCACCTTTTTCTGTCTCTGGGTCTCAGTCTCAACAGAGAAAAGTCCTCTCTCCTCCCCTGCAAGTCAGTGGTGTTTCTGGGAGCAATGTTAGATACCAGCCGCTCAATGACCTTTCCCACAGAGGAAAGAATTTCTCGTCCTCAAAGGATGGTTCAGGCCCTTTTCTCAAGAAGGTGCGTTTCTGTGAGGAATTACAAGTCACTGTTGGAGATGATGTCATCTTGCATCCCGTTGATACCTCACTGTCGATTGAAGATGAGACCTCTTAAGGAGCAACTCGACTCCCAATGGATTCAAGCTTGGGGCTCCTTCGACGACACTGTGTCAGTCATGCCAGGGATGATCAGGGCAATGTCCCGGTGGACATTAAGAAGCAATCTCTCACAAGGCCAATCCTTCCTTCCAGCGAAAGCATTGTTGATAATGACAACGTATGCTTTCATGTAGGTATGGGGAGCTCACCTCCAGGAACTTCAGGTCCAAGGGAGATTCTGTGTGATTCCTAGGAGGTCTCGTTCATAGTCCTGGTCGAGAGGAAGGCCTGGGCGTCACTCCAGGAGTCCCAAGTACTCTTCAAACCACTCCAAATCATTAGGATTCTCAGATAAGAGCTCATGGTGTCGCTGGTGCCCCCTGGCTTTGCCAGCCCCATTCTGATTCCTAACGACCCAGAGCTGGTACAGCGTCGACCAACATTGATACCAGCGTCGATAGAACCTCTGGGTTCTTGGTTTAACAACCTCCGTGCGGCCGAGAGTACGACTCTTTCTGAACTCGTGGATCGGGCAGCGAGAGGTCGGGCCAGTCCAGGTAAAGGTCCCGGAGTAGCCCACACCCACCGTCATGCCATGCTTGAAACAACATATTATCCACCATAAATCAGACCAGCTATAATATCCACAGTGGGAGCTCCTACTTAAACGGGGCTCGTTTCAGCACCGTCTGAATTAATGTATGCCAAAGTATTGCCGCATGCCTGACTGTTATGTTAAAAATATTTATTAAGCGCGCGTACACCAAGCGGTTTCATGGCACTGTGAGCAGAGCGGAGGAGGCATTGATGAGACAGTTGGCTTACTCATATGCCTGAGAAAATAGCCAAGTCTTGAGCTGTTTCTTGAACTGTGCATAGAGAGTCGTAGACCTCCGTTCCGCAGGAAGCGAGTTCCAGAATTGCGGAGCAAGGACCGCAAATCTGAGGCCCCCGTTCTTTTTACGGTTGAATGAGAGAGTGGTCAACAAGTTCAGGTTGAAAGACCGTAATTCCAGAGTAGGGATATAACCCTGGATCCTTGAGGAGATGAAGGCAGGGCCATTCCTGGCGAGAGCTTTAAAGATGGTACATCCCATTTTAAAAGCACAGCTTTTAGCCACCGGAAGCCAGCGTAGACTCTTCATCAAAGGTCTAACATGGTGGTGTCTGGGTTAGCGATAGATTAGCCTAGCTGCTTGATTTTGCACCAGCTGGAAACGATTTAATTGATATGCTGGGATACCCACATATAATGAGTTGGCATAATCAATGCGGGAGATTACCAAGGCAAGGATAGCCAGGGTCAAGGCCTCAGTGGTCAAGAATCTACTGATGTTCCGGATTCTGTGCAGATGTAAAAAGCAAGCAGAGACCACCGAGCCAATCTGGGCTTTCATGGACACATCATTGCTGATCACAATCCCCTAGCTCTTAACAGAGCTGGCTGGGCTTGGGGGACTACCCAGCCGGTGGCCAAAAATTATGATTGCGTGGATTCGCAGTTCCTCCTGTTAAAATCAACTCGATTTTACCAGGGATCAGTTTCAGTTGGTTGTCATTCATCCATTCACTGATGAAGCACATTGTGGACTGGAAATTGGACACTTAAGAGATGGAGGAATTGATATCATACACCAACTGAAGGTCGTCAGCGTAGTTAAAAGTTTCAACTATTCGTTTGCGCAGAGACCGAACCAAAGGGAATAAGTATAGGTTAAAAAGAAGGGCCGAGAGGGAAGAACCCTGGGGAACCCCAAAGGTCAATTTAATTTTTTTGTAGGAGAAATTGACAAGGCGAACTGCTTGAAATCGATTGCTAAGAAAAGAAGAAATCCACTTCAACTCCAAATCCCGGCATTACTGACACGGTCGATCAGGAGATCATGATAGACTGTGTCAAAAGCAGCTGATAGATCCAGGAGTACCAGAGCTTGGATGAGACCTTTGTCGGCCCTTCTTCTGAGTTCATCCATGACTGCACAAATGACAGACACCATTGAGGGTTCAGGTCTAAATCCTGCCTGGTGGGAGTCAAGGAAGTAGGAGTGTTCAATGAATGAACTGAGGCAGGTGGCCATGTGGGCTTCTAAATTTTTGCCTAAGTAAGGCAATAGGGAAATGGGACAGTAGTTGCTAAGAACCAGAGGGTCAGAACCGGGCTTCTTCAAAATCTGCACAATTTTGGCGCTTTTAAAGGTGTCTGGGACAATACCTAATTTAAGAGAGTTGTTCAGGAATGAAAGGGGTAGGTCTGGGCAAGTAAGGAAAGCTTCCCGTAAAATATGAGGACAGCAGTCGGTAGGGGAACCAGATCCGACTTTTTTAAGTAGTGCACGAAATTCTTCCCTTGTGATTAAAGGAATCTGGTCAAGTAGGAGCGGGTTTTTGCAGATGATAGGAGAGTTCGTGGAAGGGATGGGGATAGGGTTGCTAGCCTTGATTTTGGCAATTTGCTCAATTAAATAAGAGTTGATAGAGTTGCATAAGGATTGTGAGGGAACAGGTTTTGCCATAACTCTATCCGGTTGAGCATGCTCATCAACTAAGGGAAGATATCCTTAAACTTATTAGCTGAAATTACTATTTTTGCGGAGAAGTAAGCTGTCTTGGTCTGAAGGATGGCATTTTTGTATTCTTTGAGCTGAGTTATATAAATGACTTTTTTATCTAAAGAATAATCGCATCTCCAACTACTTTCCACTTGCCTTAAGGCTAATTTCTTTGATTTTAGGTTGTCAGAAAACCAACGTTGGGCGTCATGAAGTCGCTTCATCTTGATTTTCTTAAAAGTGGGGCTTCCAAGGGTAGTCCAGCGCCCTCCATGAGGAGCTGAGAAAAGTGAGCAATATCCACCCTACCAGCCAATAAACGCTTTTCACAGTTTTCTTCTTGGTCGTACCACCTCGCAGTGTGTTGTAGTTAGGCCGCAAAATAATATAAGTCTAGCCACGGGGCTTCCAAGCCTTCCTCCTCATATCGTCTCGTCAATATAGACATAGCAACTATACTGCACCGTCCTGCCCACTGGAGGGATATAAGGATGGAGTCTAACTGCCAAAAGGGGATTTTAGATGTGCAAACGTCTGGGGAGGAGGACCATTTTGGCTGTGGCTAAACGACCCATTAAAGACAGAGGCAGCATGTTCCAAAACCTGACTGAGGGCTTCAAGCTCTCTATCACCTTCTCCACTTTGAGACGAAGCTGTAGCTTCCGGGTGGGAGCCACTCTAATCCCAAGATAGCAAAACTGAACAGTCTCCCAATGTACTCCCATGTGAGGCAGTCACTCGAGAGGAGTGAACCTCATTGGGACCTTAATCTGGTCCTAACTTTTCTGATGTGCGCTCCCTTCGAGCCATTGCACAATTGTCCTCCCAGGCTCCTTACCTAAGACTGCCTTCTTGGTGACAATAACATCCGCCCGGAGGGTTAAGTGAGCTTCAGGCTTTGTCATCCAGGCCTCACTCAGTACCTGAACATCTACCCAGACAAGCTAGTTCTAAGCACCAGAGCTTCCTTTCTGCTGAAAGCTGTCCCTCTCCTTCATGTAGGCCAGTCCATCACCTTGCCTACTTATTATGCTCCGCCACATTCCTCCAAGGAAGAGGAGCGATATCAACGTCTGCACCCAAAAATAGTGTTAGTTGTCGTTCTATCTTGACCGCATAAAGGAGTTCCGGGTAAACAACCAACTCTTTGTGGGGTGTATCAGAACGAAGAAGGGAAAGGCTGTGCAAAAACGGCGCATCTCCCAATAAATCGTGCTCTGCATTAAAGTCTGCTACTCATTGGCCAAGAAGAAACCTCCAAAGGGCTTATCTGCTCATTCCACCGGAGCCATTGCTGCGACCACTGCATCAGCACGCGGAGTTCCGCACTGGACATCTGCCTTGCATCAACATGGGTGTCTTCACACGTTTACTAAAGCACTACTGCCTGCACAGTCAGATCCGTAGGGGTGGACATTTTACCTGTTCGGTCCTTCAGGACTTCTTCGTGTGAAACTATTTCGCAGACCCACCTCCAGTGGTATTCCTTGGGTATCTATTCTAAGACAAGGAATCTGTGGCTAGAAGTTACTACCTGATGAACAAATTATTTACCTTCGGTAATGCCTTATATGGTAGAGACTCTATCCAGCTGCAGATTCATTACCGACTCACCCATTCTCCCCGCTTTGTGAACGGATTTCTAGGGCCAGGGTTTTCCCCTTTCAGGGTCTTCATTTTCCACACCAGTGTTCTTTGTGGCGCCTCGCTCCTGGCGTGGAAATTCGCGGAAAAAAGAAACTGATGTCCGCGCACTAGGGTGGCGCCTATATAGCCACACAGAGCATAATGACGCCACCTACGTGGGTGTCCTGGTCATGAAAAATGTTCAGATACAGTCTGAGTCCTGTGGATAATTCTAAGGTTAGGAGTCTGCAGCTAGATAGTCTCTACCAGATAAGGTGTTACCAAAGGAAAGTAACTTGTATATAGTGTAACACCTTGGTATGTAAAACACTTAATATTGCTGAGTAGACTATGCGAAGGACGTGCAGGGACTGTATCTCTGTAATTTTGTTGGTGAGGAGGACTGTACCAAATTAGACAGGTTCACCTGAGGCGCTACAACCAGTCTTATAGGGCAATATTCCTTGCTGTTAGGCCTTGGCATACTTTCATGTGCTAATGCCGAAAAGGTAGATTGTGAGTCATATCTTCTCAATGGGAAGGTTCAGGATTACAGGACAGAACCAGTTTCCAAGGATTCAGCAAGGCTACTCCTAGACATTACAACCTGCTTTACTGGGGTAAACCTTACTGGGGTAGAGTGTGCTCCCAGGAATCGACCGACTTGCATCTTCTAATGCCGATAAAGGCAGATTATGGGCCATACCTCCGCAAGCAATGCGAAGGGTCATCAGGATGTTGCTATGTGCCCAAGAATCAGTTAGGCTTGGCAAACTTTTAGCAACTAGCCATAAATATTAAAGGTAGTCTAATTTTTCCCTGTAATGTGCTTACATAGCCCAAGACCCGAGTTCGTGAATGAACAAGACAGGCAATGGCTCTTCTCTCCCAGACCAAAGCTACAGTGTGCAATAGACTCCGTCAACACTCTCTGCTGGCTGGAGTCCGCATTCAGTGGGGTTGAATTAGGAGATGTCTAGGACAGTTCTAAGGCCTCTGGCTAAAAGTGAGAGCAGAGATATTGGTTATGGGGATGGGCCCAAGAGGTGTAGTGTGGGAATAGCTAAGACAAAGGAGCTCAGAAGGTAAGTTAACTTGTGGAGGTATATATTAAAAGTGTTTTTCATATGGTTCACTCTTCAGAGAAGAGCTGGACTAAGACTGAACAAATTATAAACCACTAATTTGGTGCCATGCTGCTGTCCTCGTCGAAATAATGGAATCTAGGTATGTTACCTTCCACCTCATTGTCTCTTTTTTACCCTGAAAATGTAATTCACCACTAAAGTGGAAGTTATTTTGTTAAGGTTTTATAGAAGATCAGCAAGATGCTTCATTATGTGAACTAAAAAGAGCAAGATTCTGCAGCTGCCACAGAAAAAGTGGGTGCACATGAAGGGGGTGAGGACATCAGGCTCTTGCTCTGTCAGGGCAGCAGGCTAGGAAGTGCTTCATCCTTGCATGTGCAGGGTGCCCCTTTGAGCCAGGGCCCGACTAGGGCTAGCCTGCCATTGCCAGTCCCCTTATAGAGCCTGAGACAGGCATGAAGTGTGTATCCCTGCTCAAAATTTTGACTTCCTTCAGCCTAGCTGGAGTAGGTGGAATCTGGATTTTTTAAAGTTTGTGTAGTTTCTGATAATGTTGCAGGCAGGATTACTCTTCTGCATCCTTCCTCCTTCATGTGGGGTGTTATTGTTCAACAGTAGACCGTGTCTCTGCCTTCCAACAAATTATTGAATAAAATGAAAGCCTATGGGGTTCCTGGAGGGTTGGGACTGCCTTGAGTTAGCCAATGAGGAGGCGGCAGTCCATTACTCATCACAGAGTGGGATGGGGTTAGTGAGAATTGCTGACCGCACCCCACTCTATGGCAGGGTGTCATTGATGTACATTCGGCTCTGGGCATCTCAAGATGTAAAAGTGAAGCACCCAGGTCCGAGTCTGTCATTGATGACCCCCTCCCCCCCCCCCCGTGCTTTTCGGGGAGTGGAATTTACGCCCATAAGACTATGAAATCCTCAGCCAAACAAAATACAGCTTAGGCAGCAAGGCACCTGTACATGTATTGTTCGGGGCTGCCTGACCTGAACATAAAGTGTGCTTACCAGGCTGACCTTGGCTCAACCTGACAGACACTCTTTATGTCTGCAAAAAGGTTGGGGGATGGGACCCCACCGCCCTTAAGGACAGGCCACTGCAGCAGTCGGCACAGACATGTTTTGCGGTGTTGCCCTAGATATTGAATAGCTACATGCTGAAAGGTAATCTGGAGGTGGTGCTCTATTTTATTGGACTTGATAGACGTGCAAGCCACGAACATTTAACACAAAGTATTCACTTTCAGATAAAGTCCCCTCATACCATCAGTATTTCCAAGTTTATATGAGAATGATGTACTCTTAATTAATTAAAACATGCACAATTAAAAAACATTCGTCTGGTCCTTCTCTTATCAGGAAACCTCGGCATATAATATTGCACTGTGTACATCAAAACATTACCAGATAGTTTGCAGTACTTTCCAAAGCTTTGACAATACTTGTACATCCGTATTTGTGTGGAGAGCTGGTAAATCTGTAACGTTTGGCAATGATTAAAAAAGTTGTGGTATCTTAGACAGTTTTTGAACTGTACACATTCGACAATTGCTTCACCTCTTAGCTTTTTGGTGTGGATCGTGATTTGTCCACGAAGGCAGGGCTGCATGCCTCAGTGTCATTGCATACATCTTGAACCTATGAGTAAGTAAGTGTGGTGTGGAATGAGGATGGAATTAGCCAAGAAAGTATCATTGCTGAATCTTATTGGGTTAATTCATTTTTGCAATAACTGCTATTTAGAAATGCCAATTGACAGAAAGAGACATTTGCTTAGATTATTGCTACTTGTGATTTTTGTGAATCTTTAAAAAATTCGAATTTTTCATAAACTATCGGATGAAATTTAGGACGAGTAGATTTTCAACAGTTAAAAATAGATTTGTGAATCAGGCCCTGGCCAGGCTGGGCTCCTTATCAATGAGACGCATTATGCAGTAATGGCAGTAAAGGGTTTTGAACGTTTGAGGTTTCCATTTCTGAAATACATATTGAAAGCACAGCCAGGAGAGCCTGGGGGGTTAACTTGAATACTTGACTCAGTAACACAAATGATTTCCCCCAGCCCGAAGTCCCCTTTATTCTTTGAGCATGAATCACGTCGAATGCGTAATAATAATTTACAAAGAATGTGACCTCTGAACTTTTGGCTGCGGTGAAACCACTTGGACAGATATGCTGTATTCTGAAGTACTTGAGGAAAATGAATTCCGGAGAGCTGGGTTAAAGCACAGTCACTGGGGAAAACAATTCTTCTCAGAACGCCTCCCGGATGCATCCTTGTGACATTTGAAAGTGTCTTAGAAGAACAGTAGCCTGTCTCTTGGACAGGCAGAAATAAGTCTAAACTGTGCGGTAATGAGTCTGTCTTTAACTTGGGCCACGTGGTTAGGTCTCATACTAGCTGTAGAAAGACTTATTGCGCGGTCAACAAAGCACAAAGAGGAGAAAAAAAAAAAGGAATGGAAAATGCACTGGCGTCAATGAGCGAGGTTTTCTGCTCATTAATCCACGTGCATTTAAATATTATAACCATCAGCTCCACACTTTTTCCTCCCTGTTAACAAATGCAGTAGTGGAGTTGTTCATCTTACCTGCAAAATAAGCTCAGACAACATAACCCGACCATATTGTCAGGATCTAAGGATAAAGCTGCAAATCCCGCGAATTTGCCCGGCCAGATATGACGGGAGAACTTTTACCTATCTCGATCCCTTTCACTGGAACAAACTACCTTTGCATATTCGACTAAGCTCGAGAATATGGAAATTAAAAAAAAAATTGAAAACACGGCTACTTTAGTCGATTGGCCTTGTTCATTTGATGTTGCTTACCTCTATTATCTTAGCGCCCAGATAACCCTTCGGGGAAGATTAGTTTTGCACTATATTAAATGTTGTTAACATAACTCCTGCTTTCAGACAAAGAAAAAAACGCTATTTACGTGTTTACCATTTGTGTAACATACTTTTCTGCAGTGATTCCTTGGATGCAGGCTAACTCTCTGAAAGCCAGTACAGATAAAACCGAAATATTGACTGTTGATAACTCTGCAGATTTTTGGCTTGTATGTAGAAGGACACTTTTGAGGTGTATAGTTCTACCAGGGCCATGGCCACTACCAGCACGTCGGCAAGTGGTGCCTGTTTTTAATATCTACCAGGCTGTGATGTGGGTATTGGTGCATATGTGTTGCAGCAAACAAATGATGGACGGAATGCTGACAATGCAAACATTCTCCCCCAGTCAAACGATCTGGGTTAAATCCATCATTCTTTTGCCCACTACGCCACCACAGTTTGGACCCAGCCATACGCAAATCAGTCTTGACCCTGTGCCCCATTGGAACAGTCCAAAAAAAAATGATTGGTGCATATGTTCATAAAGCATTACTGTCTTGACAGCATATCCGCCTGCAGGATACTATAACCACTTTTTTCTGCAGGTCCTTTTGGTCTGAGTCCACTTCACAGACCCTCCACCTCGGGGAGGTTTTGCTTTATTATCTATTTTTAAGAGAGAAATCTATGGTTGGAAGTATCCATTAGGACAGCAAGTTACTTACTTTCAGTAGTGTTCTTCTGATGGATACTCTATCGAACTGCAGATTCCTCTCTTCCCTCCCATTCTGTGAAGTGGCCTTTTTTAACATCTAAAAAGGTCCTAATTAGAACTCAGAACACTGATACCACCAATTGTTGACGCGCACATCTGAGGGCGGAGGAAAGAAAAAAGATAGCGATTATAAGCAGCTCTGTTCAGGTCTTCCTGGGCGGTATGGAGATATCGTGGAGTCTCACAATCTTGCCTGTCGGCTCACTAAAGCATTGACTGAAGATTTTCTAAAGTGAAAAATCTGTGGTTGGGTAGAGTATCCACCAGAAAGAGCAATACCGAAGATAAATAACTTTTTTTTATTTTGGCCCAATGGTCAGTTTTAAAAAGTAGTATAACTTTATGTTCGTCAGACCCTTTTGGTTGCAGGGTAATATTTGTTGGTTGTCCAAAAACACATGGTACTTAGAGCCAACAACGAGATACAGCTAATGATTTTTAGTGTTGTACTGACCATGCATCAATTCATATAGTAAAAATCCACTGAGTGAAAATTTGATGTGAAGGAGACCTGCGTATTTTTTTAATCTGACCATGATACTGAGTTGGGGAATAGTAGTTATATTCACAACTCTGCATTTGGGGCTACCCATACCATCAGAGAGCATTTTGCAAAATTTGCTTGATCTTGAACATTGGCTTACGTCTGGAAGCCAAAAATGGAGAGAAATTCTACTGATAAGTTCAAATGCTCTACTATTCGTTGTTCCCACAGGTAAGGCTCCAAGACAAACAAGGAAACATCAAGTTTCATATTGACTTATTCTGGCGATCTGGGGATCTGCAGTATTTGGGCCTGAGCTTAGATGCCACCCAAGGAAACCTACAAAACAAAGACTGTTCTGAAGAGTAGACATCCAGGAAAGTTTAGAGTCTAGAGTTTAGGTTGAGAGTCTAGTTTCTCTTACTGAGAATGCCCTGCAAATATCAAACTTTGGCTAAAATAATTGATTTTCATCTCAGTTTTGTTTTTTCCATGAAATTTCTACCACCTGGGGTTTCCACACTTCTTGGTATGAACAGTATCCCACTTGTGTGTATGAGCCTCTTGCTCGTGGCTGTAACAGTTCAGGAAGTGGACTGTGGAAAGTCAACGTGGTGTTAATGATTCTTTAGATGGTTATCTTTTTGGGGGTATTCCAGTGATGCGCATCAGGTCTACCCAGATATGGGAGGAGCATTTCAATCAGAAAACGTGTGGTAATGCAGAGTGGTAAGACTTTATCCATTCATTGGCTTTAAGAGCCCAGGTTTTCCTCTACATAAATATGGGAAAATATAATTCTTTCACTCATACTTGGACATTTACAGAGCATTGTGGGTTAGAAAATGTGCTAGGGTACATACAGGCCACACCACTCTGGATTCCTCTGGGTTTCTAGGATTCAAAAATGCCCAGAGTTGGAAGGGTTCACCGGCTACCGGCAGGCCAAAAGATCAGACAGTGCAGCCATTCACCATAACAGGTGAGAGCAAATTGGGATTACTTTGGGTGCACTTTTGACACACGGGCTGGCAGGCAGAGTGTCGCCCTCCACCTCAGCTCTGCATTCCTTAGGATCAGGAAAACTTCTGCATTCCTTAGGATCAGGAAAACTATCTGGTGCTGGGGTGGTGGTGACCAATACAAAAATGGTAGTTCTGCACCCAACCCCATTCCTCTTCTCACCTTTTCCAGGTTAGTCTGATGGGCTTTTTACACTCACCTAGAACTTCATACTAGAATTTACAATCAGCTGGGTCACCCATGGAAACCACATTATCCCTGATAACCAACACCATATCCTTGAGATCATCTTGATATCAGTCAGAACGGTTATCAGAAACTTTGTCCAAGTCATCTGTAACCACAGTGACCCCCTTACCGTTTGTTTCATCTGAGTCATACATACTTTAGCAAAATGCTTTATTTTCCTACAATTTCTGCGTACAACATTTTTTGCTGGACACAGATTTCCACCCCTGACATGTACAGAATTCCCACAGTTGAAACATAAATTAGTTGGATTAAAACAATTTCTGTTTAATTTGACAGGATCCTTATTAGATGTAAAGCCTTTAGCAGTCTTGCAGCTTGACTCTTTTCTGGATTCAGATGCTGTGCATTATTCTGCCATCTAGTGGTTGGGTCCGAGATTGTTGTATTTCTTCTCTTTTTGTTTTTTGTTGGTGTTGATGTTGGTGGGCATCAACATACCACCATTTGGTATCCTCCTGTGATGTCAACGTGCTTCCTCCGGAAGCTCCCACCTTTGGTCACCATCTTCAGATTCTTTTTTCCGCAGTTTGGTCTGGATCGAAAAGGAAGGAGCTTCAGATATTTGAGGAGAAGAATCTACGGAAATAGGTGAAACGTATACAAAACAGCAATAAAAGGCTTTTCGCCGTACCGTGCTACTATCTGACGAGCCGGATTGCGCTGAAAAGGGGAAAAGTACTCAACGTTGACAACATGGAGAATGCACATGTAGGGGGCTCTCTGTGTGCAGTAATGGACAAGACACCTTTCAAGTTCTGCAAGAACTGTCATCATAAGTACACCCAAAAAGATCAGCATCCAGTCTGCAACCTTTGCCTGCCACTGGATCACCGAAGTGAAGATTGTAACGCATGCTCAGCCTTCACTCCAAAGACCTTGAGGGTAAGAGAGAGACAGAGAAGGGACAACTACAACATGCAAGGCCAGGGGCCAGCACCGTCGCTTTGAGATCTGGGCCTTTCCAGCGAATAGGAGGACATTAGCGTCAAAAGCCCTGAACTCGACGAGGACACAGATGTCCCAGTTGTAGAGGTTGAGAAGAAGACTTCGAAGGAGGTAAGAGAGCCGTCTAACTCGAAAAAACAGGAGGAGACGTCTCAAAGCCCTCCAAAGGAGCCTCGGCTTCGAAACAGTTGATGACCGCAGCAGCCTCCAAAGAGTAACAATCCATCAGATCCTTCAAAAAGGACTCTGTCACGGCGAAACCTTTTGAAAATTCGAAGATGTCGAAAGACGGTCACGAAAAAGATGCCTCAACGTCGAAACGAGAGAGGCCGAAACAGCCTTCGATGACAGTGTCGGCATCGTCAAGCCCGAAGAGAAAGGCCGAGGGTCTCAACGCCGAAACCCACACGTTGGAGATCGAGAAAAGGAGGCTAGAGGCAGAAATGGCAAATATTTTGCAACACAAAAAGAAATTAGACAACAGCTTGAAACAATTTAAGATACCGGCAAAAACATTGACTAAAGCAGAGAAAACGGTCGAAGAACTGCAGCCGCCAACCACTCCCAAACCGCTCAACGAAGAAGAGGAATTCTTCGAGGATGAAGGAGACGATGAAGCACTAACGTATGTCTTCATCGTCTCGGTGACCTCGGAGGCTCAAGACCTACAATGGCAGGATCTCGACACCGAATCACCAGAAGAGGCGGTAGACACATATCCTTCGAGGCCTTCATCGCCAGATGAAACTGGGATGTACAACCAAGTCATAAAAAGGGCAGCAGACATATATGGGGTGCAACTTGAAGAAGAAAAGCCACAATCAGCTTACTACTCGAGACTTTACTGCCTACACAATCAAGGAGACAGTTTCTACCCATGCTACCAAGTGTATTAGATCTAGGGTAAGAGGCATTTAAAGAGCCTGCCACTTGAAAAGCCGTCCCACCAAGAGGTGAGAAAAAATACAAACATTCCTCAAAGGACCCATTGTACATCAACGGGTCTGTGGCAGCTTACTCAATCATTATGTCTACAGCCAGGAAAAGGGCCAATGTACCGACCAATGTTGGACCACCACCAGATAAAGAGAGCAAGAGGATGGACCTTATGGGGAGAAAGGTCGAAAGAAGTGCAGCAATTCAGTGGCGCATTGCAAACTCAAATGCATTGATAAACAAGCACGCATATCAGCATTGGGAAGAGGTAGGAGAACTACTAAAGCACCTGCTAAAACAGTTCCAAAGAAGAGTAAACCATTTAGTGGAAGAGGGAAAGAACATGGCAAACACATGTTTAAAATCATCCCTAGATGCTGCAGATACATCTAGCAGACAAGTGATGATTGGCATTACCGAGAGAAGACATGCATGGCTGAGAATCTCTGGTTTCAAGCCAGAAGTGCAGAATAACATAATAAACTCCCCGTTCAATGGGGAACAGCTGTTTGGTAACATCGTAGATGAAAAGTTGAATCAACTGAAAAAAGACAATGAAACAGCAAGATCTATGGGCGCACTACAATTTGGAGGCATGCGTAGAGGCACACCCTCAAGGAGACCTGCGGGCAGAGGTAACCATCAACCAACAGCCTAGCGCCAAACATATCAGCAAAATTACCAAGGGGTAAGCCAGGGCCAGCAACTAGGGGCGCAGCAAAATTGGTAGTTTCAACAGGGAAGACAATCCTTTCGAGGATGCCCTCGGGGAAGAGGGCAAACATCGAGGAGGAACGCAGACCAAAACAAAGTGACTGCATTCCAAAACTGGGCCACTCTCCAAAAACATCACAGAGTGCCTCCCCAAAGACACTATCAGAAAGAAGACTTCACCCTTTAAACAAACACTCCAACATACAACACCAGTAGGAGGCAGGTTAAAATACTTCCTCCAAAAATGGAGTGATATAACTTCAGACAAATGGATAGTAAATATAATACAATATGGTTACTGCATAGAACTGACAAAGCAACCTTCAAACAAAAGACCAAACAAAAAAGAAACATTTGGGTAAAGAATTATCACAATTACTCCAGGAGGTGCAAGAACGTCAATCCAAGGAGGCCACAGAACAGATACCACAAACGGAACGGAACTGGGGCATTTTCTCAACGTCCTTCCAAATTCCAAAAGTAGACGGAACATTGCGCCCACTACTAGACCTAAGGTTTCTCAACAAATTCATTAAGACACAAAGATTCAAAATGACATTGTTGCAAGAGGTGATACCTCAGTTGCAGAAAGGAGACTGTACATGGCAACCACAGACATAAAGGATGCATACTTGCACTTTCCAATGAACAGAAAACACAAAAATCTATTCATGTTTGTGGTCAACAAAACACACTACCAATTCAAGGTGCTAGCATTCGGTCTAAATTCAGCATCAAGAGTTTTCACAAAATGTCTAGCGGCAGTAGCGCCTCATCTAAGAAGACAGGCGATCCATGTAAATCCGTACCTGGACGACTGGTTAATAAAAGCAAGCTCATACAGTCTCTGCAAACAGCCTATACAACAAGTGGTAGAGACACTAGTTCAACTCGGATTTTCAATACACTGGAACAAGTCGTCACCAGAACCAGAACAACAAGGTGTTCTTAGGGGCACAAATCAACACTATAGTAGGGAAGGTGTTCCCAAGCAAGAAGAGAACATTGGCATTGCTGCAGGAGACACATCTGTACCACAAGGGGCAAGCACTGACAGTGAGGACAGTGGGGAAGATTCTTAGAATGATGACTTTGTGCATTCATTTATTCCCAAAATTCGCTTGCACATGAGGCTGTTCCAGGAATGGCTTCGGGAACAATGGTCACAAGCAACAGGGAGTTGGGAGGATCTAGTGGTTGTCATGCAAACGGTTCAGTACTTAGAGAAGCAAGAAAGCCAGCAACAAGAAAATGTTACTCCGCAAAATGGAAGAGATACTCCCAACTGTGCCTTAAAGAAAACCTGTCAAAGAAGATCACAAGGGAAAGGACAGTTCTAAAATACCTGACGCGTTTACTACACGGTAATCTACGCTTCACATCATTAAAGGTGCACTTAGCAGCAATTGTGGTATATACAAGAGGAGAAATTGGAAGAGTTGTTTCACTTCTTACGTAGTCAAAAGATTCCTAGAAGGAGCAAAAAGAATAGCTCTTCCAAAAAGGTTACCAGCACCAACAAGGAACTTAAATATAGTACTAGCTCAGCTGGTGAAAGCACCATTTGAACCACCACACAAAGCAACACCACAAATGCTCACTCTAAAGACAACATTTTTAGTGGCAATTACCTCTCTACGTCGCGTTATTGAATTACAAGCACTAACACTACAGGAACCCTACTTCCAAATACATAATGACAGGATTGTCATGAGAACAGATCCACGCTTTATGCAAAAGGTGGTATCAAAATTCCACATAAACCAAACTATACAGATTTCAACTTTCTTCCAAAATCCCAAAACACAGGCAGAGAAAGCTTTGCACACTCTTAATGCTAGAAGAGCAGTCATGCATTACATTGAAAGGACAAGGGAATACAGGAAACAAAGCAATTCTTTGTATCTTTTGCTAACAGCTTCCTAGGACGACCTGTTACCAAGAACACCATCATAAGATGGATTGCTCAAGCCATACAATTACGCCACAAACAAGCAGGACAAACTTCACAAAGAGCACCAAAGGCTCACTCAACAAGACAGAAAGGAGCACCAGTCTAATTTCTAGCAAATACTCCAATTCAAGACATTTACTTTGCCGCAACATGGTCTTCAGCGCACACGTTCACAAAACATTATTGTGTGGACATTGAGATGAATAAAGAGGCACAATTAGGACAGAAGGTCATACAACATATATTTACAAACCAGTGCTCCTCTTCCACCCAGCCACCCCAAGCAAACCGCTACAAAATCTATGCACAGCATGTGAATCCAGAAAAGATTCATGCTGCAAAACATATAGGTTCTTACCTGTCTGTGTAGTTTTGCAGCTTGAGGAATTTACTGGATTCACTAGCGAACCCACCCTCCTCCACCAGAAAGATGAAAAAGGAGGAAAAAGGGAAAAAAAAGAATCCAAAGATGGCGATCAAAGGTGGAAGCTTCCGGAGGAAGTACGCCAACGTCACAGGAGGACACCAAATGGTGGTATGTCAACGCCCACCAACAACAAAACCACTAAATAAAGAGAAGAAATACAACAATTCCGGACCTAACCACTAGATGGCGGAATAATGCACAGCATGTGAATCCAGAAAATTCTTCAAGCTGCAAAACTACACCGACAGGTAAGAAACTCTACGTTCCTTTGGCCATATTTCATTTACACCTGAGCGTTCTTGTCTTATATTTCTTTAACGGAAATCTGTGATGTTTCAATATTCTTTGCAATGCGTAATGTTTCCTCTAACGTTGGATGCCTTAAAGACAAAAGTGTCTGGTGAATGGTCTCATTAGTACACAGACCAATAAATTGGTCACAAACCAACTGGTTTGTAAAATTCTCAACCTTTCATTCCGCAACAAGTCTTCTAAGTGCAAATATGTAGGTGTCCACATTCTCAACATTAAGTTGGATCCTTTAAAAATAATTTGTGACGTAACATAACATGACCAAACTAGGTTGAACATTACATCTCGTTTCCAACTTCTTTACTTCCTCAATGTATTATCCAAGATTCCCCCCGTTCAAACGTCATATAAGTCATTGAAAATTGATCGACCTTCAAAGCCAAGCAAATATAATAATGAATAGTTCTTTCTCTCAGACCTGAATCTGGATGCATCAATAGCTCTTAGATAGGTTTGAACTGCGTCAAACCAATTTCTCCACCTTACTGGGGGTTCCCCCAGAGATTCCAAAAATGGCAGAAGTGGGTTGACTGACTGCATAATGTGAACCGAGAGCTTAACAAAAAAATATTGAAAAAAAACACAGCACAATATGCGAAAGACAGACCAAAATTTAAAAGACAATAATAACCCAGAATATCATTCTGTAAATGTGCGCGTCACTGAGAATGAGCGCTGAGTACTCCAGTCAATGAAAAGCTTTCCATATAGTGTGCGTATCACTGCTCATTGACGCTCGTTAATAAAGCCATGCAATGAGGGACCTATGATGAACGATGAAGAAAGTTTGCCTGTAACAAAGTGTGCGTGTCACTGTTGACTGCATGGCATTGTCACAACAAAGTGCACGTATTGTTGTGTGATCAGACATTAAGAGGCAAATAGTGTACATATGATGATATAAATATGTCTAACTTGTTTCACTGGTTCACATTTTAATACGACGAAAAAAGAATCTATTGAGTATGTAGGGTAGCAAAGGGTAGCGTTTCCTGTCCAATGTGTTACTGCTGCAAGCGTCACGAGATGCCGCTTAACCCAGCACAGAGACATCTGTTCCAAACTGGAATCACCTCAAATAAATATGGTGGTGTTAAACATGTGTTAAAAGTGGGCATTGCGTCCAGATGGAACTCTTAACGTGCTGGTAATGGAACACAGCCAGAAACTTGACCAGCACATGCTAGCTGAAACCAGACCCGGGGAGAATCCACAGAATAGCACAACCTTCGGTAAGTTAATAAACAAATATAAGACTGAAATATAACTTGTGGTTCAACAGCGTTGGGTAGGTCATGAAGATCTTGTTTGCCTGGTAGATGCATCACAAAGATTTGACATAAGAACATTCCAACAGTGCTGAGACAATTAATTACAACAGACCACTGAGGCCTTTGTTGGGATTAGTCTTTCCTTTTCGGAGTCCCTATGTTCTGCCTCTGGCTTTTTTCCATTCTCCACGTTCGGGGAGGAAGTAGCCTTGTTTGAAGCAGGACAATTATTTCTTGAAGGTGAGCTGTCAAATGGGTGACACATTTTCTATTGCTCTTCTATTGTTAGGACTCGCCTACGCAGCGCGCATGCGTTGCATAGGCAAAATTACCTTTTGCAATCGGTAAGTCTTTTCAGCCAAAAACGTACACACGTTCAATTGCCTTCAATGGCTACATGTGCACGTGTGGCTATTTACTTGCGAGAGCGCGTGGCGCCATATGGAAGCAATTATCGCTCCTGGCGCTGTACACTCCCGCAAGTGAAACGCTTTCACTTGCCCCCTCCTCTCGCCCCTCCCCCTGCTGCCTCCTTGTAGCACGAGGAACGCGCTTGCTTAGGACTTGTGCCCTGTCAGTGTGTACACAGTGTACTTAGCTTTCACAGTGTGTGTCCTGTATCTACGTGTCGGTATCTGTTCAGGAGTGTCTGTGCAAATACATTTTGTCTTTGTGTCTGTGCGTCCTAATATAGACGTGTGTGCTTGGCTAGCTTTTGGCATTGGCGAGCTGAGCCCACACACAGGCCGCCAATCTTCAGATGTGCGAAAAGAACGGTATGCATAATGGTCCTGCAAATAGCAACGCACCTCTATCTTACTCCAGTGATTATCTTTCAAGTGCTTTTAATAGTTTTTAATGTGCTCGTGATTGTTCGAACTCACCTAGCACAATAGGCGCTACTAGCATAGCAGACAGTTGGTAATCCATCACGCCGCCTCCCCCCCCATACGACCCCTTCGACACCTGTCATTGTGGTGTCCCCAACCTATATATAAAATGATGGATGTGCTCAGATTTTCAGTTTGGAACAGCAAGTTGTAAAGCCCAAGGACTTCAAATTTAAAGGCCTTTCTATTTTTATGCAGGGCTAATGACTTTCACAACAAATTAATGGCAATCAGCTTGGAACAAGAGGAAGCAGGAATCCGTTCAAGGGAAGCGACTGACCATCAGAAAGTTTAAGATGACTTTTGTGACGTTTGAAACACAATGCAATCTATGAAAGTCTTTGTTTTTCGGTCTCATGTATATGGGAGTTGTGTGGATTGTTACCTATACCTCAAAATGGTCAACAGGGCTTAACTGAGGCACTGGTGAGGAGGTGATTCTGTTCGGAACATGAACGACACGCACACTTAACAACGATACCTGTTTGCTCGACGTTTTAAGTAATTTGTCCATATCGCTTCTATCCGCGTGGCTGCCAGGAACGGTTTGTTACTATACTAACTGCCTGCTAACTAAATATTTACTGGGCAACATTATTGCCGATGGGATGATTGATACTGCACGCATCCCAAACCCTTATCACACCAAAACAAACACTTGGCTTCTCAATAAAGCGCCTCTGTTGCTAATTGCCGTGGCCGAGGCCCTGCGCATTCCTCCACATGTTGAGTTAACACCGGTGCGGTGCTGCCCACGCGTGCCTGGCGGGGGAGCAGAGCCTTGTTTGTCTTTCTTTCATTTCCACAAACGAACGATTCATGCTCACGAGCTTCCCAACAATGCCAGCGGCGTCAACCAGAACGCACCTCTCATTGTGTTATTGTTCCGGAGTTTCGTCGAAGTCTTTGTGTCTTCTCCCACCGAGCCCTTGACAAATCTCAAAAATCTCAAATGCAAGCATGAAACACGTCAAATCGAGCACTACACTAAAGCTGATCAAAAATCTTTAAACATGAAAGACACTGGCCTTATTCACTGAGAGTAGTCATGTGCCTATAGATGGCATACAGCAATACATTGTGGAGTCTAGAGGTGAGCGAGCAGCCATACTAACAGCCAGAGCCGAGCCAAAGTAATGCCTTGGGCCGCCCTTAGCTCTTAGAGCCCGTGCAGGAGCAGAGCCATGAAAATGTTTGCTAAGTAAACCATGCAAAAAACAGCCTATAAAATAGGATAAAGTCTCTTCAAAATTCAAAAACGATATTTCTTCAACATGTGGAAGCTTTGACATGAATACATCACATTATAGCATTGCACTAAGCACTCATTAAAAGGGATAGTCCTATAAACATGAACATGCCCCTCCTTCACCACACTGGTGAACGTGTCATTAGTGAACCAAGAGACAAGACACTTGTCATGTTTATACTCCGTGGTAGAAGTGGGCGAGATTGGCAGAGCATTACGTGCCCCTACTTTAAACAAGCATTGGCATAGCCAATAGGTCTCGCCTTTGGGACCTTCTATGTGTTTAGCCATGCAACAGTTGATATTGTGCTGCATAACTATATATTGATAAGGTCCCAAAAGCGAGACCTATTGGCTATGCCAATGCTTGTTTTTTTTTTACCACTTACATTCATGGTGAAACTTCTTTTGTGAAGAGGGTTTGGTTTTCATACAAGCCGTCATTCCTGGTTCTGGTGCTGAGGACTAGGTAGTGACATGGATTGATCTGATTTTCCCCTAGGGTGTCTGTTATCTTGACTATGCTTTTTCCCTCTGTAGTGATTGTGTATGCGTGTCTCTGGTTACACTGTTAGAGCGATGTGATGGAAGCTTTTCTCACAGGCAAAAGTTAGCAATTGTGATTCCTCCCCGACCTGCCTGCCTACCTGTATTATGTTTCTTAAGGTTCTAAATGAGTTTTCACACTTAATTCTTACCACTTTCGTCAAATCTTGTCTCCGCCTCCAAGAGGAACAAGTACAGGAACTGATATCAGTGCTGTTTGGATGTCATATATGAAGGAGATCTATTTCATCTTTTTGCTGGGTCCAGTCTGGCACCTCAGGGATATTCATGAGTTCTGGATCTGCAGATAGATCCACTAGAAACATTCTTATTGAAGATAATCCACATATTCTGTACACATGCTATTTGTGTGCCCAAGGGACAACATACAGGCATATGTTCAGGCAGGGCCACTGGAATTTTGCAATTCTGCATCTGTGGTATTTTCTGCATAGTTGTGTAGTCACAAAATGCAGAACATAGATGACACAAGTGTTTCTACGTTGTAGCACACTGCATGTAAAGCTTAACTGGTCACCTTTCAGTTGCTGATTTGATCTATTCAGGTGCCTAATTTGTAATAAGGTATAACTTTGGCCATGCTCTATTGATAATTGTTAAAAAAAATAACTAAATAAGACTGCTAAAGATTGCGCTGCCTTGTGCCACATATTTTTTATATTCTTCCCACGTAATTTTGTCAACTGTTACTGTAATGCCCTTTTCTTTCGGCTAACAATGGCTCCCTCAATAAACTTCAGGTTGTGCAGAATACTGCCGCCCGCCTTGTTGCCGACGCCCCAGCCAGAAGACCCTCTGAACCCCTCCTTAACTACCTCCACTGGCTTCCGGTGAGAAAGCGGGTTAAATTCAAAATAGGCTGCACTATCTTCAAAGCCCTCAATGGTCAAGGCCCCTCGTATCTTACTAGCAAACTAGCTATATACACCCCGGCACAAGTGCTTAGATCAGGCTCTGAACTTCTGCTTTGCACCCCCAGAGTTAAAAAAGCGTGCAGCGGAGGCAAAGCATTCTCCTACCTCGCCCCTGTATTTTGGAATAAGTTACCTTTTCATCTACGTAATTGTCAGAATCTGCCTCAGTTCAGAAAGCTGCTGAAAACTCACCGTTTTTAGTTCTTTACCTTGGCTGATCTCTGCCGTCCTAAGTGCCGAGATACCCTCATGGGTGATTCAGCGCTATACAAACCAATAAACTTCAAACTGTGCCACATAATTGGGTCCTTCACTTCTGTATAATTTCACAGATTCTGAGTATAGGGTAGAAGCAGTATGGATTTGAATGTGTGTAGGATGATATTGAAACGCTGAAAGACAGAAATCTGTATAAAACAGGAAGAATGTCACAATAAGTAGATTTCCAACTTTAAAAAAAATCTTTGTTGCTTAATAATTTCTTTGTGACTAAATGAAAGGTTCAATTTAAAAATATAGGTAATGCATCAAAGAGATGAGTAGCTGTGGGTCAAAGCCAATATGAATTGCAATGGTTTCCGATATATGATCATCCCTTGTCCATACACGTATTCCATGAAAGCATTGCAGTCCAGATTATTAATGTGTTTGGTGCATACAGCTGATAGCTTTTTCAAATTTAGCCATGTTTATATTTGATGTCTTTTAGTCATTTTTCAGACATGTTATTTGACAATTATCATGTTTATATTTCAATTAGTATGTTTATATATTTGCAAGTAGACTTTCCTACAAACAAACAGCCTCATCCAGCCCTTACATGGCTTCATGACAGCATCCAAGATCTCTTTGAACAAAGCACTACCTCACCGTCTGGCTACTTCGTAATACGTATTTCATTCTATCTTCATCAACAGCATTAACATCTGTTCTAAAATACTATCTGAAAACCATTCTTCACAGTGCAATGCCATTACCATCAAAGCAAATGTTCAGTTGTACTTGCTCACATGATTACCCTCCCTCCCCCCAAAAATATTGTCAGTTTCATAAAAACAATCTCTTGTATCTTGTACCCACCCCTCCTAACAAACTAAAGTCGCCATGGATATGCATTATACTAAACCATGTCCTTTTTACCGTAGGCTGGTGGACAAGTTTAGCGGTACACCTCGTACCCCCCTCCCCATCCCCCACCTGAACCATTTCTTGGTATCCACTGAAGTCCACTCAAGCCCTAATTCCTTCTAGTCTTGGCTAGGGCATCTCACTGTAGCTGGTCCAGTATCAGGTCCAAAAGGCTTCATATTAAGGAACACACTGCAGACACCAGGAGATGAAGAATTAAATATGCGGTGGTCATTTTTGATGCTCTGACTATAGACCGCTGAGGTGGCACTCAGCATCGGCCAAGATTATTTTAGTCTGGAACCTGACTGCCTTTTCAACAGCTGACACTCCACTTGGACAACAATAATAAAATGAAATTCGGTCCATCTGTCGCCACTTGCAACACTTCATAACGTATTAAAGTTATTTTATTGACAATAAACATCTGGCTGTAATGCCGCAATTATTTGAGCTCAGATAAGTACAATGAAGCAAGTAGATGGATGCAGATGACTGCTATGTCAGATTACAGGTTAATCAAAAACAAGTGGTTGTTATTACGTGTAAAACCACTTTACTGTGCTTGTGCTTCCAAATGAGTTCCTTTAGAAGAGAAACTTGATTTCATGCAGGTGGCTGCTTTATTTCTGGGCTCCGGAAGGCTGGAAACTTAAAGCCCCAGCACAATCCTCGCATTTACTTCGATACATTTCTTAGCGGTTATTTTTAGCCTCACTGTTGCTGGAAACTTTAACAATGTTTATGTCTCGGCATGGAGGTGCCAGCACGTCCATTTCAGGCTACGACATCCGCATGATGATGTCACGTCCAGAGAGCCCTGAGGGAGTACTGAGTTTCTACTGTTTAAATGCCCAACATTGATACTTGCAACTCGGTTCGAGCAGTCCAACGGGATGAACTTCGAAACGTCATTGGCGTGAGCTCACTGGAATCTCAACTCCTGATCACATCACAGGGATGCAGTAGATCACACGGACGTACTAAAGAGTAGGGAATAATATTCATACCTTTTTAAAACCTTTATTTTCTGTTTATTCTGTAAAGTAATCAGTGCTTTAAATGGAAAAAATAAGTGCAGGTACTCATTAACATAAGCTAGAGGTGTGACAAGTGGGCGGAGCCAGGGGCGGGGCTAAGGGCAAGATATGATGGTACATATTGGCTTCTGTACCAGTTGCAGCACATATCAAAAACATCAAATGCGTTTATGTGCCTGTGAGTACTGGTCCATTTAAAGCACTGCCACTGCCCTTTTCCCTACGGCGAGGCTCATCATGTCTCTTTCTGGTTCCGTACCTTTGCATCCAAATATCCTCCCCACTTCACCTGTCACCTCACTTTACATTCCTCCCTCCCTTGACCTTCTATGCTCCTGTCATCTTTCGCCCAACCAAATGCATGACCAGTTGTCATGGGGGGCTGATTCCTGGAGTTTTCCAACGTTCCCTGCTGTGCATTGCCTTATGGAAAGGGCTAAATTCACACCATTTGTCCCAGTACCCTGTCATCTCTGTTATCTTGTAAATGCAGTAATTAGTGTTTGCAGGGCTCACAAAGGGAAGCAGCTCCTGTGCTAAACATAAAGCGCCTTTGATGGAGGTCGAGTATTGTATTGCGCTGCCACACACTTTAGTAGGGCCAGTGCAATACACTAAATGGGACTGGATGACTGTCTGGCAGTCCCAGCCCATTTCAGCCACCTAATGGAGAAGGGGAGGGGTGAGGGCGAAATCACTTTCAGCCGAACGGTCTTTGCTCATCTGATCAACAGTGCAGGGTCTGTCTAGACCCTGTCCTGTTAATCACAGCGTGCTGTGAGCCCTCTCAACCCCCTGCAGTCTGGGACATTCAGATGGGCGCTGCTGAAATCTTTAGCAGCGACTCTGCTAACGGCCACCGAGGGGCTCAGCGACTTACAAGATGTTCGGGAGCCCTGCCCTGCCCTGGAGGAGATGCCTAACCCGAGCCTGCCGTGGCGCTGATCAGAGTACCGGTACTCTCTCTGGTTAAACAGAAGTGCCGGTACTGACGGCAAGAACAATAAATAATAATAAACAAGCCTCCGCCCAAGAGCAGCATGCATACGGATATTCCACATAAATCCCAGTGAAGCGTTACACTGTTAAATTTACTTTACATAAGCACATTTCCCCAAGGTGTTTACCGGTTACATAATTCTTATTTTTTGCAATACTGTCTCTAATTCCATTGCTCCAGTTAATCCCTCGTATTTGAAGACACAATCGGACATACCCTCGTATTTGTCCCGGTCTCTCCTCGATACCCCGTAGGCAGTTGTCCGTCTTACATTGCAGATCCCAACATACTTTTCGTCATGTTTTTAGTTCTTGCCCCTGCCACTATGCTGCCCTATCTGTATATATTTTACCTCGCTCCACCCCTTGGCCAACAACACCCACCCTGCCCATAGCAGAACTTGCTAGAGCTCCTAAATTGTTTCAAGCATTTTCAGTTGTGTCCCTACTCTTCCTGTATGGTCCTTGTAATGCTCATCTGCTGTGTGAGAGCAGTAAATGGCTCCTGAATTGTATCGAGCCTCTCAGCCCAGTCAGACCTCTTCCTGTATGGTCCTTGTAATGCTCATCTGCTGTGTGAAGGAGATCCCTAGAAGGTTCCTGAATTGTATCGAGCCTCTCAGCCCAGTCAGTCCTCTTCCTCTATGGTCCGTGTAAAGCTCATCTGCTGTGTGAGAGCCCTAGAAGGTTCCCGAAGTGTATCGAGCCTCTCAGCCCAGTCAGTCCTCTTCCTGTATGATCCTTGAAACCTTCATCTGCTGTGCGAGAGCGGTAGATGGTTCCTGAATTGTATCGAGCCTCTCAACCCAGTCAGTCCTCTTCCTGTATGGTACTTGTAATGTCATATTACGTATGGTAATCCTCATTACTCTGGGTCCCGTAGTCCTAGACACCTTCACTACTAATGAGATGGATCCATCTCCTGACCGAAAAAAAGAAAAGAAGGAATGCTGGACCTACCCCCACCCTTCCCCCCCTCCCGCCGGGAGTACAAAAGGGTACAGGTCCCAGCATTCCCTCTGAAATACCAAGCCCAAAGATAAAGGCTGGCACAAAGGGAGGGAGGGAGGGAAGTCATGAAGGTGTCGAGGACTACGGGACCCGGAGTAATGAGGATTACCATACGTAATATGACATTACCCCCAGGTCCCTCCGTCCTCGACACCTTCACTACTAATGAGACATACCAAAGCCGCAACCCGGCCTTCATCCCAAAGAAAAAACACAACAAACCACCAGGACAACACAGAAACCAGAGATTTATTGGAGACAAAGAAATCAAGGGCGAACACAACCCAACACCCCCAAAGCAAAACCACCCTCCTCACCCAGCAAATTGGGAAGGCGATAATGCCGGATGAAAGTATTGGGAGAAGCCCAAGTGGCCGCCCTACAAATGTCAGACAGAGGAACACCCCGAACCTCAGCCCAAGAAGCAGCCACCCCCCTAGTAGAACGACCCTGAACACCCACCGGAGGAGGGGAACCAGAAAGGGAGTAGGCCAAAGAAATGACCTGCTTCAGCCAGCGACCAATCGAGACAGAGGAAGCCCTACGCCCCCGGGAAGCAGCCCCAAAGGAGACAAAAAGGGAATCAGAAACCCGAAAATCAGCCGTGCGCTCCAGATACACCCGAAGAGCCCGGCACACATCCAGCAAGGACCAACAAGTACCCCCCGGGGAATCAAAACCAGGGCCCAAAGCAGGCAAGACCAACTCCTGGGACCGGTGAAACTGAGACGCGACCTTAGGAACGAAGGAGGAGTCAAGGCGAAGAGCCACCCCATCCTCCGAAAAGGACAAGAAGGGCTTACGCGCCATCAAGGCCCCCAACTCACCAAGGCGCCTAGCAGAGGTGAAGGCCCCCAGAAACACAACCTTCAAGGTGACAAACTTCAAGTCCACGTCCGACAAGGGCTCAAAAGGAGGATCAAGTAAAACCCGAAGGACCAAAGGCAAATCCCACAAAGGAAAAGAAGGCCTGGACACAAGACGAGAAAGGGAAAAACCACGCAGAAGACGAGAAACCAAGTCCTCATCATCCGACAGGGTACCCCAAGGGGAACGGAACGCCCTCACAGCCGCCCACTGCGCACGCAAAGTGGACACAGCCCAACCCTTCTCGAAACCATCCCACAAAAACTGAAGCACAGACTGTAAGGGACAAAACAAAGGGGAAAGGCCCAGCACCGCACACCAACGAGAGAAATTACCCCAATGACGATCATAAGACCGGAGGGTAGAAGGCCTACGGGAACCCTGAAGAGCCACAGCTAAATGGTCAGGGAAGCCACGTCGCCGCCACCCCTGCCTCTCAACCTCCACACCGACAGCCACAACCGGAGAAGAGACAGGGACGGAGACGAACGCAGGGGAGACGGGGACAGGGGGAGAAACCAAGGGCCCCGGACCGCCAGCAGAGGAACCGTCGGAAACCAAGACCTCCGAGGCCAAAAGGGCAGGACCACAACCACCTCCCGAGACTCCAGGCACAGGCGCGCCAGAAACCGAGGAATCAGCGCCAGGGGAGGAAAGGCATAAAGCAAGCGAGACGGCCAAGGGATCAACAGGGCATCCACCCCCCAACAACCCTCCTGCCGAAACCGGGAGCAGAAGCGAGGAAGCTTAGCATTCTGCCAGGAGGCAAAGAGGTCCAGAAAGGGACGCCCAAACCTCACGCACACAAGCTGAAACGCAGCCCGGGTGAGAGACAACTCCAACGACCCCGGAAAGCAGCGACTCAGGGCATCCGCCACAAAGTTGTCCACTCCCCGAATGTGAATCGCCGTCAGAGACAGAAGGTGACCCTCCGCCCAACAGAACAGGGGAACCACCACAGCATTCAGGGAGGCCGAACGGACCCCACCCTGATGGTTCAGATACGCCACGGTCACCGCATTGTCCGACCGAACCAAAACGTTGCGACCCAGAAGCAGGAACCGAAACCCCATCACAGCCCGACAAACAGCCGACAGCTCCCGCCAATTGGAGGAACGACGATACTCCAGAACAGACCAGCGACCCTGAAGGGACCGAGACCCCAAAGTCGCCCCCCAACCCAGAGAGCTGGCATCCGTCGTCAAGACCAGAGAAGGGGAAGGCTGCAGAGGGAGACCCCGGGACAGATGCAACCGCGTGGACCACCAAAGAAGAGCCGGGAGAACCACAGGAGAAACCGACAGCAGGAACTCCAGATTCCCAGACACAGGATTCCAGTGGGACAGAAGATAACCCCACAGAGGGCGTAGACGTAACCGAGCCCAAGCCACCGTAAAAACCGTCGCCGCCATCAGACCCATAAGCCTCAACCAGAGGCGCACCGGAAAACAACCCCCCGCCCGAAACAGCCGGGCCAGAGACACCAGGGTCCGGATACGAGGGACAGGCAGGAACACACGGTTGAGGTTCGTACGAACCGGGCCCCAATGAACACCAAGTCCTGAGACGGGGACAACTGACACTTCGGGAAGTTGATCAGAAACCCGTGCTGACTCAACGCAGAGCAAACCACCTCCCTGGCCTCCAACAACAGGACCCGGGACGGAGCATGGATTAACCAATCGTCCAGGTAGGGATACACCATCACCCCCTGGAGATGAAGCCAAGCAACCAAAGGAGCCACCACCTTCGTAAAGACCCTCGGGGCCGACCTCAGACCGAAGGGCAACACACGGAACTGGAAGTGACGCCCCTGAACACAAAACCGCAGGAAGCGACGGGACCGAGGATGCACTGGGACGTGGTAGTAGGCATCCTGCAAATCCAGGGTACACATGAAGTGACCCGGAAGCACCAAAGGAATCACCCGCTGCAGAGTTTCCATGCGAAAGGGAATCTTCAGAACCCACCGGTTCATAACTCTCAAATCCAGAACCAGGCGGTAACCCCCCGCAACCTTGGGTACAAGAAAGATCAGGGAATAAAAGCCCGACCCCACCTCCTCCGGAGGGACCTCCTGAATGGCCCCCTTTAGAAGAAGAGCCTCCACCCCTTGAGAGAGATGACTCCTTTTGGACCGGCAAGCAGGCAAGGGAGTTGGGCGTACACCGGAGTCTGGAGGGGGAACAGAGAACTCCACCACATAACCCTCGCGCAGGACGTCCAACACCCAAGCGTCTGAACAGGACTGAACCCAGGCATCCAGGAAGAAGCGCAGCCGCCCTCCTACCAACAACCCAGGAACCACAGCCAAAGAGTCAGGAACGAGGCTTAGCAGGAGGAGGGGACCTAGCCTTACGATCCCGACCCCGACCAGAAGCAAACCTTCCCTGGCCCTTCCGAAACTGCCTACGAGAGGAAGGGCGGAAGAAAGGCTTAGGCTTAAATGGAGCAGGAGCAGCAGGAGAAGCCTTAAAAGAAGAAGAGTGCTTCTTTTCCTTAAATAGTTTGTGCAACTTGTCCTCCAACTCCCCCCCAAACAGCATAGAACCCTGGAAGGGCAAACGCAAAGCACAAGCCTTCTGCGCAGAGTCAGTCTTCCAGTCTTACAGAACAAGACTGCGGCGAGCTGCCACACAAGCACCACCAGAGAGGGCAGCCGCCCGCACCACGTCAAAAGAGACGTCAGAAAAAAGCTCCACCTGGCGCTCAATCTGGCCAAGAAGAGTAGAACAGTCCGTGGCATCATCCATCGACCGATAGAGGGACTTAATTTCAGAAATCAGAGATTGCGACACATAAGTACCATAAACACCAGCCCTCAAGGCCAGATGGGAGCCAGCATACACCTTCTTGAGAGCACCGTCGGCCTTCTTGTCCACAGGGTCCTTCAGCACAGCGTCCTCCGACAAGGAAGTGCGACCCACCAAACTAGCCACAAAGGAGTCAATGGGGATCGAGTCCGGGAGCTCCGTAGCCATATCCTGCAGGGGGTAAAGGCGGGCCATAAACCGGGGAACCAGAATACGATCCGGATCAGCCCACTCTCGCTTCAGAACATCCTTAATAAAGGGGTGCACCGGGACATCCACCGTGGCAGAACTCTGGAACTGCCGCAGCAAAGAACCACCAGACGTACTGGGAGTCGCCACATCCGTGAAACCCAAGTTCTCCTTGACATGCTGCAGAATCTCAGGCAGAGCGTCCTTGTCAACATACTTCCCCTTGAGATCAGAATCCCCAGCCACCGCCGACTCATCAGCAGAGGAATCAGACGACACAGGAGCAGAGGCCGCCCCCTAGCCACGAGCCCTGCCAGCACCCATCTCAGTGATGGTCTCACGAATCAAGCGCTTCAAGCGCGCATCATCACCCCCACCATGACGCCGGGACCTGACAGGAGAAGGAGAGCGTGAGGAACTGGAGGAAGAAGAAGAAGACCTCTCCCTATGGCGCCTCTTCCTCGAACTTTTGCCCATCCTCAAAAGCGTAGAAAACACCCACAGCACGTAAGAAGAAGCACAAAGCAGCAGAAAGAACAAAAAAACGCTATGCGGTACTCACCACTGCCCCGAGATTTAAACCCTCGAAAAAACCGCCGGGACAGCAGCGCCTGACCCCATCAGGATGGAAGTCAGGCAGCGGAAACCGGAAGTCATCACCCCGTGACAGCCAATCCGGTGTCACACAGGAGGCCACGCCCCCCAGTAAGCCCGGCAGACCAGGAGGGGCGGCCATATGGCGAGCGCCGAGCCCACGCGGGACCAAGACACCACGCGCGGCCACCAGAAGCGCGATCAGCCCCCCGCCACTCCCCCCAAGCCAGGCAGGGGGGGGGAAGAGGCCCAGGAAATCCAGAAACAAACAATCCGAAAAGTAAGTCCAGCGCGGGAGCGTCTTCAAGCTCCTCGCGCTTCCAATCCATCTGTCAGAATGACAGAAAAAAAGAACAGAGGGAATGCTGGGACCTGTACCCTTTTGTACTCCCGGCGGGAGGGGGGGGGAAGGGTGGGGGTAGGTCCAGCATTCCTTCTTTTCTTTTTTTCTGTCAGGAGATGGATCCATCTCATTAGTAGTGAAGGTGTCGATGGATCCATCTCATTAGTAGTGAAGGTGTCGAGGACGGAGGGACCTGGGGGTAATGCTCATCTGCTGTGTGAAGGAGAGCCCTGCCTAGAAGGTTCCTGAAGTGTATCGAGCCGCTCAGCCCAGTCAGTCCCCTTTCTCTATGGTCCTTGTAATGCTTATCTGGTTGTATGTCGCAAATGCATTTACCACGAAAATACCTTTACCACTAATAGTTATACAACGATTTTCGTTGTATTACTATGCATAATAATGGCATTTTCATTGTAAATGCTTTCTACGAGCCCTGCCCCAATACCTTACATGTTCCCTCTGCCCCCAGCCCCCAATCCTACAACACCTTTACCGCCTGCTATTTTTTTTTTTAGTTTATAACTATAAATATATTTTTAAATATGCCTAATATTAAAAATGATTATAATAAATAAAATTACTCACTGTTTCCCTTATTTTTCTATCGACGGACTTCTCCTTCTTCATACTCTGTCATTAGTGGTCCTAAATTCAGAACGTAGACCTACATACGCTATTACGTACTTAGTGAGGCTCATTGAAAGACGGACATAAAGCACAGAAGAGTTTTTTTAGATAAGACTTTTTTTTCTTTTTATTAAACCCACTCGTTTTTTGGGGGAGGAGTGGGGGGACTTTTTTATTTCTTCCTTTTACTCACACTCCTTTACTACGTATTTCGTAGTAAAGGAATGTGTGGTAAAGGCTATACGTGTTAACCACGCATGCGTTGTAAAGCATGCGTGGTTAAGTATAGCGTGGAAACGGCTGCGTTATAGTGGCTGTTTCCCTGCTCATCTGCTGTGTGAGAGCCCTAGAAGGTTCCTGAAGTGTATCGAGCCTCTAAGCCCAGTCGGTCCTCTTCCTGTATGGTCCTTGTAATGCTCATCTGCTGTGTGAGAGCCCTAGAAGGTTCCTGAAGTGTATCGAGCCTCTCCGCCCAGTCAGTCCTCTTCCTGTATGATCCTTGAAACCTTCATCTGCTGTGCGAGAGCGGTAGATGGATCCTGAATTGTATCGAGCCCCTCAGCCCAGTCAGTCCTCTTCCTGTATGGTCCTTGTAATGCTCATCTGCTGTGTGAGAGCCCTAGAAGGTTCCTGAAGTGTATCGAGCCTCTCCGCCCAGTCAGTCCTCTTCCTGTATGATCCTTGAAACCTTCATCTGCTGTGCGAGAGCGGTAGATGGATCCTGAATTGTATCGAGCCCCTCAGCCCAGTCAGTCCTCTTCCTGTATGATCCTTGTAATGCTCATCTGCTGTGTTAGTGTGCGCCACTTCTATGTATGCCAAGGTAACAGAATCTATCCTTCTTTCAGTGTCAACCCTAACTAGTCCTCCACAGGGAATAGTTTAGTTTTCGTACAGTTCGTATGCATTCCTTAAACCGTGCCAAAATATTCCAGTTCATGTAGTAACATCAGTACTAACATTTCCGGCGTTGGCTGGTATGTGAGCGCGTCTTATGGATACGAGAACCATTCGTGGCTGAACTTTCTTCGAAAAGTATGAACCTAAAGTTGGATGCTTTAATGCAGTGTACAAGTAAATGCCCACGTGGTACTTTGTGAAGGGAAGGGAACGCAGCAAGGTCGTACCTAAATATAAACTTTAGGGCGGGAGAGTTAAGTGACAGTAAGGTGGGACGGAGTTCCATTATGGCACAATGTTGAACTTATATGTGTAAGTTTCTGGAAATGGCATGCCAAGTTAATGGCACATAGTTTCACAGGCGGTTTCAGTCAAATGGAATTATTGGAAAATCTGTGCTCTGAGTGGTGTGCATATAACCTTTTATTGTGTTTATTTATATTTGTATGTACACTACCTAAGCGTATTAGGATTTAGTAATAATTTACTGGAAGAACTTGCACAACTTTTTCGTTATTATTGTAGAACTGTTATCTGAAATCGCTTATTTTTTTATGGCTGCTGTAAATACAATAAAATGAAAAGGTATATTACATCTCAGAGGTTTTTTTCATGTTTTGATGGCCTCTTTCAGGGTCCCCACAAAGCACGTCAAAATACTATTGCTGTGATGTTGAGCCGAGAGCAGGGGATAACACCATGTCATGCCCTCCATGACTTCAACAGCTCTTCTGTCTTTTAGTTTTAATGCGTGCCCAAGGAAAATGTGATTCTTTTTGTTACAAAGAAAAGGTGATCTTATTGGCGTTGAATCTCTGCAACCTGAAGACTAAAGCGCATGTAATCAGGAAAATGCCATCACTCAAAGTGCAAGAGAATCAACGGCAGAATGGGGCTGCCCAATTTAAGAAAACCTAAGATCTAAGATAGGGCAGGCCTGGCAGATGGAGTCATCTGATGACCATGGCCTACAGGTAGCGTGAGCCACAGAACTGTTTTACTGAGATTGGGATTTGTGAACTGACCGATTTCTACCCTCTTCCTCTTAAACAGGGTTTGTAAAGAGGTAGGTGCAAAGTAAAGCAGATCTTGCAGCAGACACATTAACAATCTGATCTACCATACTGTGCATGGCACGACCCAACTAAACCAGGATGCTGTCATTCCTTAAGAATCATTTGACAGTTCACCCTGTAAGTTACACACATATTTTTGCTCTAGTTGCATTAATGCACTAAACCGTCATGGTCAGCGACTAGCTGCCGCCTCCCCCCCAATCCGGCACCCAACACCAAGGAACGTGGACACGAGACGTGTTTACTTTTTGGAAGGCGGGCGCTAGTCGCCCGGCCGTATTTATTAAAGTATGAAATTAAAAAAGGGTTTTAATTGCATAATCAACAATGAAATACAAAAATCAGCAGGACATTCAGTTATACAATCGTTATCAACAAGTTTGAGAGCCTGACCTTAACAAAACTCTAATACAAGTTGTTCCTAGCTTAACTAAACATCCTATCTTGATTTTTGTACATTTCTGGCCATATGGCAGGGTCACTACCGGTGTCAGGTCCTACAAGCTGCGCCTTCCCCTTAGAAGTGCGCATGCGCAGTGTTACCCCGGGAATTGCCCGGTCTACGCCCCAAACTCCATTTACCCACTAAAGGAGGGCCCTTACTCTGCGCCGGTGGCGTCATGAGTCCACGCGCGCGGGGTGGCTACCAGCCTAAGGAAAGCGTGAACTACTCCTACCCGCGCTCCTTTGCATATTACCTTGCCCCTGGAGTACTGGGAGTGGCCCGCAGGCGCCTCCCCCTGGGCGGGAACCTCCATAGGATGATGCCCGCCCCCTCAGACCTCAAATATGTGCTCACCGATAATGACCTTACCGCCACAGGCCAGTATTGTTAACCGACGATCTGGCCTCCCCCTCTAGCCCCTATCTAAGGACACATCCTCCTACCCCAGCCCTCTAGCCAAGCCCAGATATTGTCAGCCCATAGGACATTACCCTCTTCTGTCAGGTGAACCCCGTCCTTCAAGTAATACTTTTGACCCCAGATGCACCCATGAGGTATTGACTGTAACACGGGGGTTCGGAACAACCTATCCAACCGTGTGTTGATCCTCTTTACCGAGTGATTCAACGCCCTGACTGAATCGCCCCCCCGCCACTGAAGTCGAGGTATTAGTTGTGACCATACTAGTGTGCACCCGGGGCAGGTCCTAGCTATCCAACCCGCTGTTGAGATAATCTCCTCAATCAAGATGCGCCTGCCCAGTGTTGTCAAATCGTTCTCCCCAAGGTGAAGTATCACCACTGACGGTGGAGCCCGCTGGCGTGCTAACAGCCCTTGGAAGAATCCCCTAAACTCGTGAAGACACAACCCTCCTCTGCCAAAGAACGTGATATTCAACCCTAGTTGTGCCGCCCTCTCCTTCTTGTCACCTGACAGGAAGACACATTCCGCTCGCTTCACATATGAATGACCAACAATCCAGACATTGTTCTTTGTTGTTTCCTGGTCGCCGCTCCGTGCCGATGAATATTGGCGGTGCCCGACGACAAATTCCTCCCCTGCGTAACAGGTCTGAGAAACTGTAAGAGAGCGGAAAAAGAGACCAAGCGTGAGTGACAGGTAATCATAGCATGTCAATCCGAACATAACGTTTATAGCAGTCTGACGACCACCTCCCAATTGTCTTCACTCTTTCCACTGGGAGGCCCCCCGCCACCGCCTCAGTTGCTGCCCCAATCCTGAAGGAATGAGATCCAAAATCTCTAGGATCAAGACCCGCTTTTGTAACCCCTATTTCGAACACTCTCCTGAATTGATACCTGGTCAAGGGGCTCCCGTCGGCGTGACAGAGCAACGCCCTGCTTGCTGAACCGACCAATAATCCCATGAGTGATTCCACGTGCCTCACCGGGCAGCACGGGTTGGCGGGGGCCCGTTGCAGAACTATGGTGTGACCCCTAGCTTCTTGATCGGTCTTTGATTTCTGGATAATCACCCACATGGTGTCACCCCTTATCGTCACCCCAGCCTTCTGCAAGCCACCCAGTATGTCAGCCTTAGATCCTGCCACAAGTTCACTAATTCTCAGTGCCCCATAAAATGCCAGGGAGAATGCCGCCCTAAAAAGAAGCACTTCCCACTCTGAGTTACAAACAATCTCCAGCGTGCCCAGTAAGGCTGTTAGCCGAGCCAACCCCATGGGCTTCCTCTTATCCTTCTGGTGTCCCTGAATACGGCGCCATCCCCTTAAAGCCTTGCGTATCATAAAGGTATTGGTGGGATCCCGGAAGCCCCTAGCTTGGGCGAAGAATGACACTGCTGCCCTATGTCTGGTTGCCGCTGCCACTGAGCGCCCCTCTTTGTGCATCCATTCTAAATAGGCTGCAAACCCATCCTCCTTCGCCCAAAGCACTCCCCACTGCGGCCCCAAAAAAGAACAATAAGACAGAAACGCCCCTTCGTACGCCGTCTTGGTCCTGGGGGCTAAGCTAGCGACCACGAGGTCTTGTAATCTGGGGCACCAATCTGCCAAAGTACCGCTGGGAAGTGTGCTGGCGAGGGGTCTGCTGTGGGGAGATGTTCCCTGAAAACCTGCATTTTGAAGCGAGAAAGGGAGTCAGCAGCATTGTTTAAAACACCAGGGACATGTTTGGCTCTAAAATTAGCATTCAGTTTAAGGCACCGCAGAACAATCTCTTTGATCAAACGAAGTATGAAAGGACACCGCGCCCCCTGTTGATTGATACATTCCACCACTGTCATGTTATCTGACCAAAACACCACTGATTGGTTACATAGGTGTTCGGGCCAAACCATCAGTGCCACCCATATTGGAAACAGTTCCAGGAAGCCAATGTTGCCGAGCAAACCCCATGTGTTCCATTCTTCTGGCCATTGTTGCGCGACCCACCTATTCCCTAGGATGGCACCAAAGCCCACACTACCGGCCGCATCAGTCCATAGTCCTAACTCCGCTGATGTAGTGAGCGGGCCGGGCCAGACCACCCTACCGTTAAAATCCTCCAGGAATGCCATCCAAATCAGCATATCCTGGCGAATTTCAGACGATAGGCGCGTGCGGTGGTGCTTTTCCCTCAGCCCCTTCATCGCGTGCGCGATGGAGCGAGAGAAGGGGCGAGCCATTGGGATGATTCTTAGTGCGAAATTCAGTTGCCCTACCACCTCCTGTAATTGCTGCAAAGTGACCTTCTCCTTCCGGAGGCATAACTGTAGCGACGTCTTGAATTTGCGCACCTTGTCCTTAGGTAGTCTAAAACATTTCTCCATTGAGTCAATCTCGATGCCCAGAAATTCCAAGCAGGTGGTCGGGCCCACCGTCTTCCCAGGCGCGAGCGGGACCCCAAAAGCCCGCATGAGCACGCAAAATTCCTGCAATGCTAGTGCGCACTCCTGAGAACCCGCTGTACCGAGGAAGAGGAAATCATCTAAGTAATGCATGACCCTTTGATGGCCTGTCACCTGTCTCATGGCCCATTCAAGAAATGAACTAAACATCTCAAAGTAGGCGCAGGAAATAGAACAACCCATAGGCATGCATTTGTCCATGTAAAACCTATCCCTAAAGGTGAAACCTAAAAGATGTTGGTCCGCCGGGTGGACTGGGAGGAGGCGGAAGGCGGACTCTATGTCTGATTTCGCCATCAGCGCCCCGGGTCCAGTGGCCTGTAATAAGGTCACAGCCTGATCAAAAGAGGCGTACTTAACACTACAGATACCTTCGTCAATGGCATCATTCAGTGAGGCCCCCTTTGGCGCTGATAGGTTATGAATCAATCTGAATTCCCCCTTCTCTTTCTTGGGGACAACTCCCAGTGGGGAACACACAAAATTGTGCACTGGCACTGCAGAAAAAGGGCCAGATATCCTGCCTAAGGAAAGCTCCTTGTCAATTTTGGCGGCCACAACAGCCGGATTGTGTGTGACTGATAATTGATTTCTACAGTGCGCACTGCCTGTGTATCCCCCGGCCGGGATCCTAAAACCTTTAGAAAAACCTTCCTGGAGTAGGGTGGCCGCTTTGTGGTCAGGGTATCTGTTCAACAATGGTATCATTGCCACCACATCCACTGGAGTGGGGGGGCGTGACCTGTCTGACTTATAGTGGCTTTCCCCTACCCCTCTGTCCCGTGTTACCTTGCTTGGACCTACAGGTAGATTCTGGATGAGAGGGGTGCCCACAGGAGGCACATGCATGCCTAAACTTACACGCGGCCCTTGTGCAGGTACGCTTATTAAAATCCCAGCACACCCCTTTCTTCTCTGGCCCACCTGCCCTAAATTTCCCAGGTACCTCACTCGTGTGGGGGGGCCGAAAGGGCTGCTGCGGTCTAGTGAACACCTTGCCCGCACCGAACTGAGGGGGAGGTGCAGTGTCAGAGAACTGTTTGTGCCAGGCCATGGAATCCACCGAGTCCCATGGTAATGATCTATTGAATTCCAATGCCTTCCTAAAATTTACATCATAACCCTTCCGAACGCGGGGCACAACGTTCAGCGAGGGAGCGTCCAGGGACAAGGGGGTCTCCTGGGCGCTCCCTACCTCTTATTCCCGAGGGGCCGGGTGGCCCCTCCTAACGCCCGCCCCCCCCGACCCGGAACCAGTCCATTGATTCCGGGTCAGGAGGGGCGCCGGCCAATCGGCGGTGGGCCGCGCCCCCAGGGCACGCCCCCACCGTCGAAGGACCCGAGGGGAGAGGGGGTGAGGCGGTCGCCGCGCCGCCATGCGTGCGGGGGGGCCGAGGGCCCCCCCTTTTCATTCACTGTAATAAGGACCATGGGACCAGGATATTGGGTTGTAGTTTGTAATCTAAAGGATTAAACACATATTGCCACTATTTTGCCTATATGTTTGATTTGGTTTCAGTCTAGTCACCTGACCTTTGCTCTTCTTCCTGGGGAAGAGTGGGATTTTGGTATGGATGGCAGAATGCCAACTGACTACAAACTGGAAATTAAGTTGAGATTAGCTTTCATGGCCGGCCTCATGTTTTAGGCAGTCTGTATCTTTGTAGCTTTGTGTGAGGGGTGCCCGTAGCACCGTTTGCTTTTTTTTTTAAAACATACAGCCGTATTTTTACTTTACATATTTTTCTTTCCTCACTTGCACGTGGAAGACCATTATTTGTAATCCCACATTGCAGGTGGCAGACTGGCTGCATGCTGTTGGTGCCAGGAAGTAATCATAAAGTTTGATTTGGTATGAAAGCATTCTTCTAACCATGTTTTAGTAAGTGATATATTTACATATTTGGATATGAAGAGAGAAGATACCTTCAAGATAACATTGTGTAGCATGATACCATGAAGTTATTATTAAGAAAGTAAATGTCGGGGGGAGGAGCTTCGCGCGCATCCAAGATGGACGCGTGAGCAGAGGGCTCCCGAGACCCTTTCCGCCTCCCGCACCTATCCTGTAAATAATCCTGATTTGGACGACGGGTACTTATCATCGATGCCCTGCTGATGCCCACATTCTTTCCGGAAATCGAATTGGCCGCCGGGAACCGGACTTACTGCACTTTGAACTTTGTGGCCTACATCGAAGGCCATCCGGGGGCTTGAGTCCCCGAGGTACCCGGGTGGCAATTGAATAACAACGGCTGAGGATTGAACATGAAGAACGTGCGCTCTTTTTCGACCGCCCTGAGGTGGCCAGTGACTGGTTAGACACTTTGTCGACGCGCCATGACAGCCCGGAGGACTCGAGGGGCGCCGAGGGCGGCTTGGAAGAACAGGAGTTGTGAGTCTACGTCGGCGTGCCTGACTTCACGACAGTGGCTCTGTGACTGTTATGTTCTGACAGTATGGATACCCGGGGGTGGGGGGGATCAGGACTCTTCCTCCTCTGGGGACTTTTTCTCTCTTCTTGTAGGTTAGTTTAATGGGGCGACAGGCACACTGCAAGTTGGGGTGGCTCTTTGGTCTACCGCAGGGGTGCAGGGTGGGGGGTTTGTGTTTTGAGGGTTCACTGGGGGTGGTGGGGGGGACTTTTCTTTCTTGTTTGTATCGAGGCTGCGCTTTGTTCCATATTTGCTGCTATGTGCCTGTTTCGGGGCGGGGGGGGGGGGGCGCAGAATGTTTACTTCTGGGATGGGGGCTAAGGGGCTGAGGGTGTTGAGCTGGAACGTCAACGGTCTTGGTGATAGGATAAAACGGGGGATAGTAATGCAATATTTGAAGCGATGCTCCCCAGATGTAGTTTTGCTCCAGGAGACACACTTAGTAGGTAATACGTGCCAGGCACTGAATAGACGGTGTTACAGATTGGTGGCCCATTCCGGCTTTACCACTGGGTCGAGGAGGGCGGGCATCCTGGTTAGGAACTCCCTCCCCCTGGAGATAGATGGCACGGTGTTGGATGGCAGGGGCCGCTACGCGGCTATTACGCGAAGGTGGGAGGGGAAGTCTATCTCCATATTGTCTGTGTATGTTCCGCCTGGTCTACAGTCCACCACATTCACTGATTTGGGTAGGGTGGTTCTGGGGCTTCCTGATGGCTTATTGGTAGTGGGTGGCGATTTTAATTCCGTGGTTAATGGGGAGAAGGATCGTAGCCCCCCCAGACTTCTTCCCGCATCGCAGTTATGGCTGGGGAAATTTTTAGACACGTTTGGTCTGGCGGATTGTTGGAGACAGCTGCACCCTGGACAGCTCCAGTACACCTTTTACTCAGGAGCTCATGGGAGTCTCTCGAGACTCGATTATATCCTCGTACCGGCGGAGCAGATGGTCTCTGTAAGGGAAATCAAGCATTTAGCTAGGGGGGTCTCCGACCACTCCCCGCTCTGGCTCACTATTGATGCACAGCTGGGGGCCGGGGGTCGGATTGCCCCGATCAATCCATGGCACTTTCACAACCCCAAATTTAGATCGGAGGTGGTCAAGTGTATGGACTTCTACTTTGCTGAGAATGAGGGGTCAGTGTCCTCCCCGGTCTCCTTGTGGGAGGCTTATAAAACTGTGATTCGTGGTCAGACTCTGTCCTTGATTGCTAGCGAGAGGAGGAGCAAAAATGAGGAGGTGGTGGGCTTGGAGACTGAAATTACTGGGTTGGAGGAACAGTTGGAGTCTGGGGCTACACCTGAGCGACTGCACTTTTTGGCTCTTAAACAGTCTGAATATAGGGCTTTGGTGACTGACGCGGCCAAGGCAATGAATCGTGTGCAGCAGGGGCGTTTGTATGATGTGGGTGATAAAGCGGGAAAGTTGATTGCTTGGCTAGACAAACGAGATAGATTGAATCGGGTGGTGCCTGTGGTTGAGAAAGTGGACGGAACGCGAGTGGTGGACCCGGTTGAGATAGTCGAGGTTTTTGCCCAGCATTTTCGGAACGTTTACGCGCCGGTCTCAGACAGACCGGAGGAGGACTCGCACTTGTTGCTTCGTGATCTCGCGTTGCCTAGCCTCTCAGAATCGGACAGGGTGCTTATGGAGGCGGACTTTTCCACTGATGAGGTTGCGCTCGCCATCCGCTCCCTTCGCTCGGGGAAGGCCTCCGGTCCGAACGGTATACCAGTCGAACTGTACAAGCTATGCCCTGACAAAATGGCGCCGTATCTTTGTCGGATGTTCTCGGCATCGCGAGACCTTGGGTCCCTTCCCCGGGATCAAAGACTGGCGTCCATTGCGGTCATCCATAAAGATGGCAAACCCCGCGAACACTGTTCATCGTATCGGCCGATATCGCTTTTGAATGCGGAACCCAAGATCCTGGCGAAGCTTTTGGCAAACCGGTTGATCACGGTGATTAGTGATTTGATACACCCGGACCAGTCTGGTTTTATTCCCCATCGGAATACCGCGCTCAATCTTCGCTGTCTTCACGGTGTCTTGGCGAGGACGGGGTCTCTTAATGAGCCGGCCATCCTGGTTTCTCTTGATGCCTCGATGGCCTTCGACGCGGTGGAGTGGCCATATCTGTGGGCTGTTCTTGCTAAATTTGGTTTTGGCCCGAAGTTCATTGAGTGGGTCAGGCTTCTGTATGAGCAGCCGCTGGCTCAGGTGGTGGTCAACGGCAGGGCCTCGGAACCCTTTGTTCTCGGACGCGGCACGAGGCAGGGGTGCCCTTTGTCGCCGCTTCTATTTGCGCTTGCCCTTGAACCCCTTGCTGCGTGGCTCCGCTGGGAGCCCTCGCTCAAGGGTATTCGATGGTCCCCGGACTTCGAAGATCGCATATCGCTATATGCCGACGACATATTATTGTACCTGACCTCCCCCCGTAAGTCACTAGGAGTCCTCTTCGACGTTTTGGGTTCCTTCGGAAGGAACTCCGGTTTAGTTATCAACTGGGCCAAGTCCTGTATTTTCCCACTCACTGGAGACTCACCCTCTCTGCCCCGCGCTTGCCCGATACCTGTTTCTAGAGGTGGCTTTAAATACTTGGGGATCTATATTTCATTGGACCCCGTGGTACGCTATGAGCGGAATTTATTACCCTCGCTTGCCCGGCTTCGGTCGGACGTTGCGGCGTGGTGTAGTTTGCCTTTGTCCCCCTTGGGAAGAGCGGCCCTGTTCAAGATGATGTCTCTTCCCCGTTTCCTGTATACCGTCCAAAACCCGCTTGATCTGGTGCCAGCCAGTTATTTTCGTGAAATTGAGGGCCTCCAGAGGAGACTGGTGTAGGGCGGGCGGCCCCGCATTGCATTGGCAAAGTTGACTTTGCCCTGGTACGACGGTGGTATAGAATTGCCTGATATTAAAAGATACTACTGGGCATCTCAGTTGAGCGCTGTTAACCATGCCATGTATGGTCCAGTTCTGAATCCCGCATTTGAGATGGATAGGTGGCAACTGCCCGGGGGCGATTATAACAGAGCGCTCTATTCTAGAGCCGCCAGGAAGAACCTGACGGGTCCCACTGGAGTGGCGGTGCGAGTGTGGGGTAGTGCGACTACGGCTACGGGGTGGACGGGTAGGCTGACTAGAGCGACCCCCCTATATGCCGCAGAGAGGTTGGGTGAACTATGGACGTCGAAGGGTTTCGATAGATGGGACCTTATTGGCATCAGTAAAGTGGGCGACCTCTGGGCCAAAAATGGAGTTAAGACCTTTGATGAATTGAAAAAGGAGTATAACTTGAATGATAAGGAATATTTCCGATATCTCCAGGTCCGTCACGCCCTTGAATCGGTTTTTCCAGCCGGATCTACGATCCCGGAGTATTCTCCCCTGGAGGACAGAGTGCTAGACGGATACGTTCCTGACAGCACTATCTCTCTTATCTATAAAGAACTCATCAATGATCGTTCGGACCTTCTTATTCAGCTTCGATGGTCTTGGACTGGCGATGGGCTGGAGTTGGACGATGAAGACTGGCAGGCTGCGACATCCTCTCCTAAAGAGGTCGCGATTCCGGCGCCTCTCCGACTGGTACAGCTGAAGATTCTGCACCGAGTCTATGTCACGGGTCCACGATTGATGCATATGGGTTATTCTGCGGATGGGCTGTGTAGGCGTGGCTGTGGTATGCTTGATACCTTCCTCCACATCATATGGGAATGTCCGGAGGTAGTGATTTTTTGGACTCGAGTGCATGCGGTGATGGGTGAGGTGACGGGCGTTGAGTTATTGCCTGAGGCCAGACGCTGTTTGTTGAACATCTGGGAGCCGAATGACTGCACTGTTGCTCAGACTCAATGGGTCACGCTGGGCAACATGGTTGCGAAAAGGGATATCGCTCAATTGTGGGGATCTCAGAGGGCACCATCAGTTCTCACCTGGGAAGAAAACATGGACTGGTGCATGTTTAGAGAAAAAATTGTATATGTTTCCCGTGGTAGGCCCAAGAAATGGGGTAGGATATGGGGTCAATGGAATTCATAGCGAGGAGAGATATGCGCTCCCCCACCTATTGAAGCTCCCGACACTCCTCGATCTCCTTGACTGTACGTTTCGGTTTCCCAAGTTCCCACAATGCATGATGTTTCTTTTTTTTTTTCTTTTTTTTTCAAAAACCTTTATTGTGCATGAAAAGTGTACAAATACGGGCCCACAACCGTCAGGCCGGCCACAATACTATCAGCAGAAAAGCAAACATTACAGATTCCCAGCGGCACCAGGATAAACAGTACCAACACACGGAATAATTCCTCAAACGAATACGTGCCACCAGGAAAACAGGAGCAGTGAAGGTTAGGTTTTAAATTTTTTTTAAAAGGTATAAAACATTAAACAGGGAAGAATAGAGATCAAGGAGTACTGAGTCCGCGTTATAACTGCACATCATGAGTAGGCAACAGCATAGTACAAAATCACCCATAGAAGCGACATCTAAAACAACATGGCGGATCAAGGCAAAACAACAGGAGCGTAGACAGGCAAGCACACGCCACGCATAGCGCCACCCACTCCTACCAACCCTACCTTCGGACCCAGGACGGAAACAGGGAAAGAAAAGCGCAGAAAATAGGAGGCCCATAGAAACGAACTATATAAAAGTAAACCCTCCCCCCCCCACCCTACATCAATGCGGAGGCTACGGCCTACCCCCCCCCGACAACGTGTCTGTCGCCCACAAGAACCCGAAATACAGAAGGAGAAAAGAAAGAAAAAGAAAAAGAAATCCCAAATATTGGAGGAGGGCCCATCTTAAATCACCCGAACACCCCGGCCATAAAACCTCGTCACTCCCCATAATAACGAGTAAAGCATCAATATTTATAGAAAGCAGGGAGAGACATCAGTAAGCGCTGCAGCACGCTTCGAGGAGGCGTCCCGTCTCGGGCCCCCACCCGCCCCTTAAATACAGTAAACACCAAAGAGAGTCTCGCCTAGCCCTGGCCAGATTTCAAGCGTCCATCCAAATATGGCCCCGGATGACACTCCGCCCCAGACAGAACAAAGGGATAAGATGGCCGCCCTCTACATGGAGAAGGCCCCCCTGCGTGGATCATACAAACACAGTCACAAACCATGGCAATCCAGAATACTGTCGCACCCGAGTCCATCCAATGCAGCACAAAACGGCAACTGAAACCCAGCGCATCTCCGGCCTGGGCAACGTAAAAGCAGAGTCGTATCCCCAGCTGAGCCACGAACGAAGACAAGTGTCCATTGTCCAACAGGAAAGGCTGAGGCAGGCAGGGAAACAAAGTAGCGTTCACGACATGGGCTGGCGGTAGTCTCACAAAGGGCACAATCTCAGGATGTTCCACAGGCTGATAATCGCGCTGCAACATTGTTCCCATGCCGGTTTCAGGAGAGGCTCGGTCGATCACACAAGGGGGGTCAGCTGGCGAGGGATTCTCCTGTTTGAGAATGGCTGCGTCCAGCCTCTCACTGAGCGCACAGAAGCGATCATGCCAGTCCGACCTTAGCTCGGCCAGCGCTGCAAGGATGGAGGCATGGGTGATGGAATGTGGCCGATCTAGTGAATCGGCAGTGCGATGAACGACAAAGGGGTCTGATCGCAACTCAAGATCATGGAGGGCGAGATCTTCAGGGGCAGAGATTAAATCCATCCGTACCACGGAGGAGACGACCGCCATATTGTGTACCAATCTAGGGTCCCCGCTCATTCGATTGGGACACACGATAGGCTGCCGGGGTGTAATCGCAGATAAACGTCTGAGCTCTCCCCAATAACGTGCACTGGATCCTGTAGGTTCCGGATGACAATCCATCCCGGCGTGTAACAATGGCAAAGTGCAGCGGCCATTTCCACCTCAGCGAATTCAAAGCAAGGCAGCGCACCTTAAAAGCGGTATGAGGGGAAAGGCGTCAGAAACTCACGGCCGGTCGAAGAGTCCTTCCACAGGAGGGATCAGTGCGGGCACCTGACAGGCAGTCATGGCGGGGGGCGCAGGCACATCACTCGCAGGCGGGAGCCGCGGAGTTGCGGCCGTCTCCAGCTGGGCGCATCAACCCGGGGCACTGGACCAGGGCTCGGCTTCGGTCGTCAAGAAAACCCGCCTTTACCACCAACAATCGGGCAGGTAGGAGCACCGGAGGGACGCCACCGGCCACAGCGCGCCTCGCTCGTCCTTTCGCGGCCACTTTGTCGCCGGATAGTCATCAGGATAGATTAGCAGCAAAACAGGCTCGGGGAGCCGGGTGATTACACGTCTGTCTCCGTCGCCATCTTGGCTCCTCCCAGCATGATGTTTCTTGCTCTCTGTCCCCCCCCTTCTCCCAGGATCTCTCCTTTTTCATAACACCGCTCTTTGTTCGCCTTTTCCCATGCCGTATGAGACAGTCATTACATTGCAAGGTACCGCCTTGACTCTTTCTATGGTTAAGTTTTTGTTGTTTATTTTGTAAAAAATGTGAAACCTTTTAAATATCCTCTTATTGCCACGAACTTTGGATAATATCATGCTTCTTTGCTGCCGGGCCTTCGATTGTCGGCTGATGAGCTGTGTCTTATTGTGCTACTGTTATTGCATATGACTGGCCGGCCCCGGTGGTTGTAGGCCTGTAACTGTATTCCTTTTCTTACTAATAAAGGTTTAAACAAAAAAAACAAAAAAACAAAAAGTAAATGTCTCACCATTTATCAATCTTGAAAATACATAAGAGTATCTTCCCCTCTGGGATTCAAAGCTGTGAATTTACAGATTAATCTAATGTCTGCAGTAGATGCGTTATCCCCTTGAGTCACCTTGCCAAAAAAGGGGTTTTTGTCAACTACCAAATAAAATGGGTACTGCAATACTGAGAAGTGTGTTCAGTGTGTGTAAGAAATTGGCTTTTTGATTGGGGAGGGGGTAAAAACCTTTCTCAACCAACAAATACAATCCTCATCAGGGTGAACCACAAAAGTCACTAAATTAACCTGTGCTTAACCCTCTGGTAGCTTGGTACATATCAGTCAGGCTTAACTTAGAGGCAACGTGTTAAGTATTTATGCCGAATACAAACAGTTATAAAGCCTGAACACAACACAAGAAAAGCCCCACATCAATTTAGTTCACTAAAGTCAAATGTAATAAATACAATGAGACCAAAGCAATAACAATCCAAACAGTAGAACCGTAGATATGCACTGTTAGACGTTTAGTAAAAATAGCTGCATGAAGCAAAAGGCAGGTATCTAGTCGTACTAGACTGGGACAAAATCACAAGTTCAGGCCGACTGTGATGGAGTGCATGCCAGATATAGGGACCACCTAAGTCCAGCTGAAAAAGTTACCTTCTCAAATTCCGGTTTGCAGAGTTCAAAAGTTCAGGATTTCACAGAAGCAGCTCAACTGATGCCACTCAATGGTCCAGGCCCTGGGAGGCACCTCTTGGGAATCAGGAACTCACTCCAGCAGAACCCAGCAGCTCCGGTTGCAGGTCCAGTTGAAGCAGGTAGCTGGACAGTTGCAAGTAGCTTTCTGGTGCTTGTGTGTCCCTGGAGTGCAGAACAGAAGGTCAGACAGCTAACCCTTTGAGTCACTCAGTCTCTGTGGTAGCCCTGGTTTCAAGGAGATGTCCTTTCTCCTTCAAGAGCAGGGCAGTCCTCTGAAGAACAAGTAAGGCTTCAAGCAGCAGGGCAGTCCTCTGAAGAACAAGGCCGGCCTCAATCAGCAGGCCAGACCTCTGAAGTACCAGGTAGTAGTCCTTCCACAGGTCCAAGAGTGTACTGAAGAGGGGGTTTGAGGGTCCTATTCAGCAGCGGTGCGTCCATTGGGGCGTAGGGGCGTAGCCCCACAAGCCCATGGACGATGCTGCTCGGCTGCTGCAAGAACACACACTGACTGATGAAACATTTAGTGAAAATCGTGCGTGCGCCGCCGGGAATCCGGGAAGCACCCGAGTAATCTGGGAGAGCGCTGCGCAAGGGGGCTGGTCTGGACTGCTGCGCAGCTTGAGTGACAGTCCACGTGACGCAATCACTCAGCTGCAGCAGCAGACAGCCAGGCCAGCCAAGGTATCTAGCGCGCAAGTGATGCTTGGGGCAGAAACTAGCCCGAGCATGCGCATGAAAGGTCCCCCATAGAGCGTGACCAGGGGGGGGTGCTCGTTTAACCTGGCCGCAGCCCCCGGCTTTACAGAGGCGACACAGGGCGAGCAGTCAGTGAGCCCCCCCTAGCCAATCCATTATTGGATGCCGCGCGTGGGTGGTGACACACACACTGCATAATGGCCAATCACTGTGTGTGACTTCATGTAGTCATACAGTGATTGGCCATTTTGCGGCACTGCAGAGCTTACGTCAGATCATCTACTCGCCACCATTCTCGCCTCGTGTGGACCGTGTGCATGAAGTCCTTCCCTGTGAACGGTGAGTGGTTTGACTGTATCACGGTGCACAATTTTAGGCGAAGTTGTGTTTTAGCGACCGGTATTTCAAACATTGTGAAAATGAATGTGTCCCTGTGTAAGGTAACTGGTGCTCAAAAGCGCTCCAATACCTTCGGGTCGAGTTCGCGCTATATAAATCTGCGAGAGAGAAAAACAAAACCCTGAGGGTAAAGCATGATGTAGCTCTGCGCTTTCTGCATGCTAGAGACTTGGGCCCCTCCTGTGTGACAGAGCACTGTTGTGTCCGGTGCATCCCTGCAGTCCTTTATGTACAGGAGTAATTTCCGCCAAGGTAGTGTGTGACTGTGACCTACATTCGTGGTGTAATAAAGGTGTAGTTGGCCCTGAAAGAAGCAATTAAATTTGGTCCACATAATGTGTTCCATTCCCGGTTTAACATGTGGAAGGGGGCGGGGGGTGTCTGTCCTTCAGCACACGCACCCACCCACCCTAATATGTATACAAAGCAGTGGAGATGTGTTAGTGCGCACATCACCACAGTGCCCTGGTGCCCCAGCAGACAAGGGCAAGAAACACTGACTTCCTGAGAGGATACAAACAGACTGGGTTTAACAGAAAATCGGGTGCCGTGCTGAAACAAAGCACGGCGCCCATACATATAGCTATGTGTTCTTGCACGCCGCAGATGGGGTCACGGTGAAAATAGAAGGCGGAAATTAACAATTACAAAGCAGATGGGGTGACAGTGCAAATAAAAAGCGGAAATGAACAATTACAAAGCCGATGGGATGGCGGTGCACCGTGCGAATAGATGGTAAAAAGCAATATTTTTTTTTAAAAAGAGTCCTCCTAAAGGTCAGATAATGATGCATGCACAAAGAACCTGTACTTGGCCGGCGCTCCTCAGCCTCAAACAGAAGTGAGGTATCTGACAGGCGTACGAGTTAGGAGGTCGCCAAGAAGAGCAACACTGGAATGAACCTATGGCAAGCAGTAATGTGGTAAAAAAGTGGTATGAATTGAAGACAACAGGTCTTGCAGACAGCGCATGCCTGCTGATGCTCGATTTTAAATGTGTATGGCTTGTGATATCTTTTTTAAAACTTTGGTTGTTTTGTTTTCTGAGCTAAAATACAGTAACATTGCTCTATCATAATCTTTTAGACGTTTTAGTCCCCAGACATTTGTAAATGTTTGTGTGGTTTATGGACAATAGTAATTGTTTGCACTCTTAACAGGCATCAAAAAATCAGGAAAATATTACAAAACCCGCAGGTCTAGTGACTTGAATCTACTCGAACTATCTGTAATGCTCTTGACCCATAAACTCGTCTCAATCTGTGAGATCCTAGGCAAATATTTTATTTCACTGAGTCACCTTTTCTTCATTATCACATACAAGTGTACCTTAAAATACATGAGTTCAGTTAGAGCTGTAGGCGTTGAAAACCACAATGTTTTTTACCTTTGCTTTTTTATACCATTGGCAATAGTGTTATGCAAATATACTAACTCCACTGCAAATAAAAAAACAAAAGTACATAAACATTGTTAGTTTCAACGTCAACAGCTCTAACTTTAACAAATGCGAGACCTATTGCATTGTAACTGCATGTTCATCCTTGAAATTGTAAAAGGCTGTGTTAAACCTGCTTTTAGAACCCCCAATCACACGTGTCTCAAGCAGGTATGTTAAACCTTTTGATGAATCTTACACAGGACTGGAATCAGCGATCTGCACTTTACACACAAATAACAGTGGTGAACACACTGACATAGTGCACTAGGTTACTGGGATTTGAATCTCTGACTTTTTCTGCTTTCTCATTGAAAGTAATTTCTAAGCAGCTACCTGTAACATGACCACTGACGTATCATCCTCACCCTGGAGGGCATGGGTCATTGGTGTGTGGCATGTAAAGTTTATCTTGTGAGACTCTTTCAAAGACATTTAAACTACAGAAATAAATGGGTCCTGCAATGCACCTCCACACGTATCGACTCACTGCAACACAGAGAATGGAAAAAATCCTGCATACAACTTTAAGTGGGGAGTTGTTTGGACCCGCTGAACTCCAAACCTCACACCAGAAACCAATCAGTGGAAAAGCCAATAGATCTTGCCTTTAGACTCGGTTGGCTTCACAAATTGTAACATCCCTGAAGTTGGGCACCAGGGCTAAGAAACAGGAAAAAACGTATGCAGCCGGCTGTGTCATTTTGTAGGGGACCACATTCCCTAGATTTACAGTACAAAAAAAATACAGGCACTAATTGGGATGGAGTGATCTTCTCACACCACCCATGTGCCCTACCTAGTGTAACTGGGCCTTCTACGTTATTGACAACTCCCCATGGTCGCCTGTTGCTGCATCGCCAGATGGTGGTAATCCCCATCTATAATCACCGGCTTCCTTTTTACTCACCACTGTAAACTAGAAGTACAGTACAATGTATTCTCTTGAAGCAAATAGACTTCAACTCCCATAATGCTTCTGTCAGTAGGTCACCAGCCAGGTTCTCCCCGTTTGTTTTCTTTTGTCTGCTTCTCACATAAAATAAGCTCGACTACCAGGTTCCACATTATCACTCCAATCACCATGACAGTTCCTTATTCCATCAAAGAAGACTACCAATGAGACAGACATTCTGAAGGGAAGAAAGGTAAAAACACTGAAAATGTCAAATTTGAATTTCTGTTCTTACTTTACTTTTTGCTGGATGATTGTACACTGTCCTGCGCATTTCTTTTGTATTGACTATGCATCCCCGACCAGTTCAAAAATAAAACTTCCACCAAGTAACAGCACAGATGTTTTTTTACGTAGGAACGCTTTGCAGTGATGGGGTACATTTATAAAATGCTTCACTGCGAACGGATATATTTGCACCACTTTCGTGCATTGTAAATTACTTTAGCAATAAAACACTGCACATATTTTCTTTTCAGTGTAAATGCTAAATATCTGCTTAAAACCATATGCATTAATCCTTATAATTGATTAAAGGTTAATTCCACTCATTTTGCCAAGGCATTCTGGAGAATATGCTGTAGCATTCCCTGAAGCTTCAGACAATAACTAGCATCCCTTATGCATCAGTCGTCTTATTTACATTTAGGGTCCTGCTGTGGTTAGTAAAATTGCTGTTAGGTGCTGCCTGATTTTTGTTTGTAATGTGTGTTCTCCTAAGCGGTATACTAACAGCTAGAGTTAACTTTTCATTGATATACACATTAACGCTTTGCTATTTTAAATTCACATCTTCAATTTTTAGGCCTCGCGTACAAACAGCTTTAGCTGTGTGTTGTCAATGATCCATTGTCTCCAATACAAAATACATAGAGTAAGCCAGAACCTAGTGTATGATTGAATTGGCTTTCTTCTCTGTCTCAGTTCCCTGCTCCTTCTTAATTGCTTTCTTCCATGTTCTTGATGCTGTCCCTCCACTGCAGCATAGCTTCTATAATAATTTTTAGGTTGATTTGTATCCTTTCACTGCTCTGAGGGGACTATTTTTTCACTCCCTTTCAGCACTCCATGGGAGCACATGATTTCCTTGCTGACTTCCCTTTCCCTTACTTAATTACTATTATTATTATTTTTTTGCGAGGACCCAGCGGAACACTGCTACTGGGCCACTCACTATGGAGACCCCAATTGGAAAACCAAAGAACCAAGGCAATCAACAAACATATTATGCACCTTTTTGATGATGTTTTTAAATGCTTTTATGTGGCTGGTGTTACCCTTTCGCAATACATCAGTCTGTATGCATGTTGGTAAAGAGAATATTTTTGTATTTTCTCCTGTCTCAAAAATTAACTGAGCTGGCCTGATTGATTTGTGTTTTTCTGGGCTTCCCTGCTTTTCTTCTGTTGTGAACCTGAGTCCACAGAAGGTGCAGCATATTGTATTAATGTCTGTATTCTGTGTTTGTGCTTACCTTTTATGGTCCCGGTGATGACTATTTGCGTGCACAGTAATGTCTAAAAAACAAACTGTAGTTCGGACCGAATCTGTCCCCAGTTTCTGAGAGGGCCGTTACGGGGTGTGACCTGCCTGAGTGAGGCCCCAATTACTGTCGTGTTTTCAGCCTGAATGGAACTGGAGGTGAGCCCGCTGCCTACACATGGCCTGCCAGGGAGGTGCCTAATGGGCTACAGGGCTGATGTGATCCCTCAAAGACAGATACTCTGCAGATACAGTTAGTAGTGGGCTGCTATTGCTGGTTACTCCCCGTCATAGGTTCATGAGCCTCCTGGAGCTGACAGTGACTCATTGTTTATCACAAGGTCAAGGGGACCGAGCACGATATCTGCATGAGGCCACATGTGGCTGGACTGGAATCAGGCAGTTCTGTGTGTCTGTGTGTGTATGCTAGATCCTTTATTTGCCTTTTCGAAAGAATAGGCATGTGTGGTAGCGAGCTGGCACCTCATGTAGTGACTGTGGAGAGTGGAATCTATCTAGATATGTGTGTGTGAGCGTGTGTGTGTGGGGGGGTGTCTGTGTGAGTGTGTGTGTGGATTGATGTGTGGGTGTGTGTGTGAGTCTGTATGTGAAAGCGTGTCTCTGCGTGTGGGCGTGTGTTTGTAATGTAATAACTGCACTTTCACAATTGCTTTATTAACCTTCCTGCTTTCTCAAATTTGCTTGAAAATGCACGATTTTTCTTCTCTTTTTTCAAAATTTTCCAAACCCCCCTTATGGGCAGAAAGGCACAAAAAACAAGTGGGACAGAGTGCAGAAAGGCACAAAAACGAGTGGGACAGAGGGCAGAAGGGCACAAAAATAAGTGGAACAGGGGGCAGAAAGGTACAAAAAACGAGTGGGACAGAGGGCTTTGCAAAGGCTGTCTCCCAACTGCTGTGCAACTTCTTCTACTCTTAGAGCTGAGATTTTTCTTCTTTTTTTTCAAAATTTTCTTGGGGGGGGTTATCCCCTCAAACCACCCTTAAGGGGTTCGGGATCGCTCGCTGCGCTCGCTCGCTACGGTGCTGTATGCAAATCACTTTGCGCCCCCACCACTTTCAAATATCACCCACCGCCCCTGGTCCTATTTTATACCTGGTGTCAGTTGTGAAGCAGAAGAAACTTCCGGAGTTCTCCTCCCACTGATGGTTCTAGAATTTCCTTCAACCCTGCCCAGGCTCCAAGGGGTCCAGGCTAGCAAAAGGCTTGTATGAAGATTTTTGTGTGCTATGGCAGCCTGAAATACATGCGGGACTGGATGGTATCTCCGAGCTAGTTTGATTTTGCTTTATCTGTGCTAAGCCATGAAAATGGAATGCCTTCTTGTCATTTGAGAGTCATCCCTGATTTCTCAATGTTTAACATAAAGCTTAAGATGCGGTTTTCAAGAAATAGCTCTCATCCTTTTTTCCTTATAAACTTCAAAACCTCTGTTCATTACCACAACAAGAAATTGATTAGTGTGTGCATATATTCAGCAACTTAAACATATTATTTGTTCAAGTTTTTCTTCTAGCTATCCTCCTCTCGCTTATATTATTGCTCTTCAAATCTTCCCTAAAAAATTATTTTTATAGAATCATCTCCATCCCCTCCTTTTGCTACCCGTTGTGGTTTCCCTCATTCAACCCTTGCTCTGCTCACTTATACTAAGTGTATCCTTATTCTGCCTTTCCTCTCACCATTCCACCCTTACTTACCCCATTCCCTTTTTAGGGCTCGGCTAGTAACGCGCTGAAAGCGCGTTCTCGCCGAGAACTATTGTCGGAGTCTCAGCAGTCTGAGACGCCGAAGTGAGACAAGACCTGGCCGCGCGCAGCGTTTCCCCATAGGATAACGTTGTGCGTGCGGCCAGGTCCTGTCTCCACAGTGCTAATGCAGCCCGGATCGCGACACGCGCCTGCTGGAATGCAGGGGGAGTCTGCATACCAGCGCGCGGCGCGTGAGCTTTTTTTTTGTAGTAGCAGCGTTGCCTTATTTTCAATGTTTTATATTTCTCTCTTTCGACTCTCTGCTCACTCTTCTCCAACAGGAGAGAGCATACCTTTATTTTGCTAACATTTGTCACAGAGCTCTGCCTTTCTATACGACATGGAGAGATTCAGCTTCCTGCCTACATGCAGAGTGTGGACACGAGGCTCATAACACACTCATTATTTTCTGTTCGGACACTGTCAAAATTATAATCTGTCATCAGAGTATCGGCAGAAGTCAAAAGCTACAACTCTTAACCATAACTTGTGAATTTCATTGTTTTTTGGGGTTTAATTCATAACTATTGTTGTGCTTTAACTCTTAAAAAAAAAGACTTTATATCATTTTCAAAATAATTATATACAAAAAAGTACCATTAAATGGGTTAAGGCACATTAAATAGTGTTATCAGTGGAAGGTGAGCATTCAATGTTGTATAGTACAGAAACAGCATTCTGTCCTGCATTTCAGCTGTGGTTACAGATAGATAACAGTACAGCATTATCGTTGGAGTTCTGCAAGCATTTCATGTTGTTGTGAGGCTCGCATGTATTTACGGTGGTGGTGTTGTCCTGTGCTAGAAGGGAGTCTCGCAGTGACTGCCAGATATCCTAAGGTCTGGAGGTGGGAGGCTGGAGTGTAGAATAGATTTTGCTCATAGAAATGCAAGTGACTAAGCTTGTTATCCAAGCCTAAACTGTCGGGCTGATGTTGTTACTCCAATGTAGCACTATCTCCCATTTAGCGAGTAATAGTGCAATGGCCCGTGTCTGCGCACCAATTTTGGAATGTTTGCCACAAAGCCTAAAGAGCGTTAGGAAGGGGTCAGGGAGGAGTGCAATGTCAATCAGTGAGAGGTGTTCGAATATAGTGCTCCAATATTGACTAATATGTGGGCAGGACCATGTGAGGTGAGCAAAGTCAGCATCAGGTGGGTTACATTTCGGAAAGTTGGAGGATCTGTCAGGGTCTATTTTGGCGATCGTGGTGGGGGTGACTTTGCCCTTTGCAAGAAATTAAAATGAAGCCGCTTATGTCGGTGATGTGGAGATATAAGTTTGGTGTGCTCACAGCAATAGTGCAATACTTTATCCAGCCGGCAGCCGCCGCATTATAAATAGGTCCAGTTGTGTGGCTTGTGTAAACCGTATAAAATCTGTTTGAGAGATGATATGACCATATACTTAATGCACAGACCCCGTTGAATCCCACCGGGACCCCCTGTGCTGGCAGGATCTGCCATTACTAATTACAGGCCTCGGAAACTGTCGGATTTAGCAGTGGCACAATAACAAACAGCTGCGCAACGAAGACACGGCGGTCAAACCACTGCCATGCACACACAGACACCACTACTGCCATGCACACACAGACACCACCACTGCCATGCACACACGGACACCACCACTGCCATGCACACACAGACACCACCACTCCCATGCACACACAGACACCACCACTCCCATGCACACACAGACACCACCACTGCCATGCACACACGGACACCACCACTGCCGTGCACACACGGACACCACCACTGCCGTGTACACACGGACACCATCACTGCCGTGTACACACGGACACCACCACTGCCATGCACACACAGACACCACCATTGGCATGCACACACAGACACCACCACTCCCATGCACACACGGACACCACCACTGCCGTGCACACACGGACACCACCACTGCCGTGCACACACGGACACCACCACTCCCATGCACACACGGACACCACCACTGCCATGCAGACACGGACACCACCCGTGCTTAATTTGTAAAAAAAATGCCAGGGCTTTCAGTTGTAAAAAATTAAGTGAAAGGGCACTCGTCAGGAGGCTACTGTAGTTTGCCATACACATTACGCGACTTTGAGCTATTGGCATTGTAAATGACAATGACGTTTATTTATGTTTTGGTTTTTAAAACATAAATAAAATACCTTGTCATTTACAATGTCAAGACCTTAAACTCTCGTTCATTTACAATGCTAATAGCTCTAACTTTTGCAATGCCGAGACCGTTGCATTGTAAATGCTTGTTATACATTCCTCACCTATTCACTTCCAGTCCTTCCTATGTTCGTCCCTCACCATGTCTTTTCACTCCCTGCCCTACTACTCAAATCTCGTACTTTCTTATCTTTTCTGTTCACACCCTGCCACTCGCTCGACCACTTACTTGTCTTACCTCATTCCTCTCTTCTAGATTTACACCCTGCATTTCTCAATGTTTCTCTTCCACCCTTCTCATGCTCCTCAAGCCTCCTGTTCACACCCTCCAATTCCCATCCCTTTTTTTCCCCTTTCTTCAATTCACCTGTCACATCCTGACAATCTGATCTCAGTGTCTCCCTTTCTTACCCTATTCCCCTCTCTTCATAATCTATCATCCCCCGCTCCTCACCTCATCCTTTTCACACGGTGTTTCATCTTCCCACCACTTTCCTACCTAGTTCCTCGCTTCTCTTGTTTACTCCTTGCACATCATCTCTCCACACCTTTCTCACCCCATTCCTCATTTCTCACCCTCGTGTTTCAAAAACTCCTAGAGTATGCTGGTCCTATCCAAAGCCTGGGGTAACACTTATTGTGCACCTAGGTAAACCAGTGGTTGGTGAGTATGTTTTTCAGTTGGCATGCTTCCTCATCGGGCAGCTCCTCATTGGGCTGGCGCTGGCGCTGCAATGCCTAACAGACCAATAAGAAAGGGGCTCTGTGCCGGAGTTTTTTTCTCTCAATTTGCTGCACATTAACCTCTATGTAGGTGAAGAGCTAAGCTGAAAAGTGTAGATTAGTGAGGACATGAACTAAAATTAACTAATGTACCCCAATAGAAATGTTTTTATTCTGGGGTCCCTGTTAATGGATAAACACAGTGTGCAATGTATATGGAAATAATGTTCCTTAATATTCTCTACATTTGGTCATCATGTTTCTTGCCCTTTTAGTCAGTGAAGATCATAGCAATTCATCAGGAGCCTGGTAGCCTATCTAAATAGAGTGGGGCCATGACGCAAATCGAAGTGTGTACCCACAGTACTAATTACACCAAATTTGTGTTCACAAGATATTCTACCTCTTTGTAGTCGAAGAGTTAACCCAGAACATAAAACCGACCTACAGAAATAAAAACTAAACATTGTATAAAAATGTGAGGAAAATATCACCGATCAGAGACCAATATAATTTTTTCACATGTGGATGAGGATTACCTGTCATCGGTCAAAGACAGGTAGTCTCTTGTACTATGTGTAAATATTTTAGCAATCATTCGATATACGTTTTTTATTAATGATGCATGTTCACCATTGTAATGATTTTTATTAATCAAACAATAAAGCTAACTTAACAGTATTACCTGTCATCCAACAATATGTGATACACCAGTGTAGAACCCATCACATAACTGCTGTCCATACCAGCTGACATGCTCAAACCATATCCACTTAAGTCCTCATAAGCAAATGTGCCATATTTAAAAGTGAGATCCTAAAATAAAATGACATTGCAACATTTCCTTACTCTATCCCCATTAGAATCAGGCCCCTTGGGACACAAGAGATCGTGAAACCACTCAATGATCGTTTCCAGATGAGGTGATCAAAATGTAGGGATATTCGTGAGAAATACAGACTACAAAGTGTGCCTATGCTTTGAAGCCCAGGAAAATACAGCAATCGCTGTATCTTTCTGGGCACTGCCATCAAAGAGCTTGATACTATTTTAATTTTGGCTCTTAGACCCCCTACAGAGGAGTGTTTATTTGCTGCATAGATTAGATACCAGGTCGAGGAACTAGACCTACATCTGCCTTCTACTAAAGTCAAGAAAATGTCCAAACTGAGGTTGTACTCCCTGGGCCAGATTAATCTGAGCCCTTACTTGTATTTAATGAGGCCCTGACTGCTCTTGCCCACTAGTGAACATACAAGTAGCCAGACACTATAGACTGGAATGTGGCAACTCAGATTTTCTTACACAGCATCCTACTCATGAGAGTTTGGTGGTACAGGCATCTACCAGCAAAGTGAATCCTAGTTTATTTCCTTCAGCACCCCAGACAGGGAGTTGAAAAGGATTGAGACATTCTAGAGGTGCATGTTCTTTTGGCCAACCTAGCATTAAGGTCAGTCAATGCGGAATTGTCTGCTAATATATGTATATCATCTGAGACTTGGCCAGTGAGAACCTGCCTGCAGTGTTGGGGTGGTTCTAGGGCTCTGTGGCTCAAACCATACAGGACGGCTAAGTATGTAGTTAAGGTAGGCCTAGATATCAATCAATCAGACAGTATTTATAAAGCGCAGCTACTTATCCATGAGGGTATTCAGGAACTAACGTCTCTCTGGGCTCAGTCGAACAGCCAGGACTTGAGACCCTTTCTGAATTCCGTTAGAGATGATGATGGTGAAGGGGAAAGTCGTTCTAGGCTTTGGTCGCGAGGTAGAAGAAGGGACTGACGATGGAGGGAATGTGTGTGAGGGAGGCGGAGCGTAGGTGTCTTGAAGGTTGATGGAAGTTCGGGTGATGGGTGATATATGTTGGTCCTTGGTTGTGGAGGGTTTTGTAGGCGTGTGTAAGTATACTGAATTTACATCTTTTCTGCGAGGGGAGCCAGTGGAGGTTCCTGAGATGGGGGGGGGGGGAGGTCTGCCTGGAGAGGTCGAGGATGTGTCTGGCAGCTGAGTTCTGTATTGCCTGGAGTCTCTTCAGGAGTTGGGTCATGATTCCAGTGTAGTGCCTGTTTCCATAATCCAGCCGGCTGGTGACAAGGGCTTGGATGATGTTTTTTCTGGCATTGACGGGTATGCATAAGAAGATCTTTCAGAGCATGCGGAGAGTGTGGAAGCAGACGGCTGAGACAGTGTTGATCTGGTGTTTCATGGTGAGTCTGCTGTCTAGGATGATGCCGAGGTTATGGGTGTTTGTCTGTGGGGGTGTAGGTCTGAGGTCAGCTTCCCCCAGGAGTTGTCCCACCATGGATGTGTTGTTCCTCCATCTTGTCCGTGTTGACCTTCAGGCAGTTGGTCTTCATCCAGTCGGCGACACTCGTCATGGCGTTGTGGAAGTTGCTTCTAGTGGTGGAGGTATCTTCCGTGAGCAAGAAAATTAGCTGGTTTCGTCAGTGTAGGATATGATGTTAACGCTATGGCTTCTAATGAGGTTGGCGAGAGGTTTCATGTAAGTATTGAACAGTGTCTGGCTGAGAAATGAACCTTGAGGAAAGCTGCAGATGATGCTCTTGGGCTCCGAGGTCAAAGGTGGTAGCCAGATTTTCTGGGTGTTTTCTGTAAGGAAGGATGCGACCCATTTGAGAGCTTCTCCCTGGATCTCGATGTGATGGAGCCTCATGATGATGGTGTGGTGGGATACAGTGTCAAACGCCACCCTGAGGTAGAGGATACTACAGGCTACTTGGGCACTCCTGTAGTGCTTCGCCTGAATGTGTGTATGTGCGCCACTGGAGGTATGGATATGCCTTTCGATGGGTCCTGCCTGTTTGGAGAAAAGGCTGACTCTTTAAGGAAAGCAGAGCCATAGTGTTTTCTTTGGGCCTTTTCACCTCTTCTTGTAAGCTTTGCCATTAGTTTCACTCTTTCCGAGATTACTCCAGATGGCTAGTACATAGACAGCATCAGGCCCGCTACCTCAGCTGCAGCCACGTCTGTCCTTTCATGGCCTGAGGTGGGTATCAAACAGTGTACAGATTCACAGGGAGAATGTTATTCTTAGTCTCCCACCACTGTGGCATTAGCCACCAAATTACTTTAGTTGTCCCTTAGCAGCACACAACCACCCATATGTCAGACAGAAGCAGTCAATCACATCCAACAGATCGTTCTTCAGTATCGTCCAGCAGGGCAATGCTCTTTTGTTTCCGTCTGACCCACCACACATTTTTCCACATCATAGCATATTTCAGAGTAGCACTGCTCCATCTTGATCCAAGGAGTGTCGGTCTTACTGGTCAAAGGGTCCATCAAGAAGGTGTTGGTTTTAGAAGAGGGGACGGGTTATTTCTCCTGCAATTTCCTTTTGCCAAAGAAGGACGGAGGCCTTCATCCTATTTTAGATCTTCACCCTCTGAATGCCTTCCTGTGGAAAGACAAAGTGAAATTGCCCACATTCGCCAAGTACTACATGCCCCGATCCCGGCGACTGAATGGTGCCTGGGACCTGCAGGACACATACTTACATGTGCCCATCCTGAAGTTCCACAGACGTTACCTGTGGTTCAAGGTAGGTCAGAAAGATTTTCAGTTTTCCATGCTCCCCTTCAATACTGCCCCTCGGATTTTCACAAAAGTGTTGGTGCTGGTTGCCACCCATCTTAATGGTTGTGGATACCAGTTTTCTGGTATCCACAACCGATCGATGATGGGGGCCATTATTACTCCATAGGACGGGGGAAGAACTCTTTTAGCAGAATTTTAGCTGTTGTCAAGGCTGTGTTGTCATTGGTTGGAAATGCCTCCACCCACTTACTAAAGGAACAAACCACTAATAATACATACTTCAAATTATTACAGCACTCTAACTGAATATAATCCATTTGAAGTGCTTCGAAGGGGACCTGGGGTGCAGAAAATCCGCCAGTAGGGGATGATACTCCCTTCCTGGGATTGTGCTGTAGACATATCATGCAATGTTTGACCAAATGCTCAGCTGTTTTCCGAATGTGCTGATTATCCCAAGCCTGTTCCAATTGGGAGATGGTGTTTTTGGCACTAATGTGAGCAGGTCCATGAGCCATGGTTACAAAGGGCAGTAATAGGCATAGGGAAAATTCAATTTCGGCATATCTTTGGACCTTCAACATCCCTCATCATCTAACTCTCCTTCCTTTTTCCTTTCTGCCTTTTCTTGTTCAGTAGTTAACTGCTGTATTTCTTTGATCTTCGTGTACATTTTTTCCCATCTTTCAGCTTGGGATCGTAGTACAAACATCCTACTCTTATTTCTTGCAACTTCACCCACAAAGGCATTTCCGTGTCCCACTTTGTAATTTTCTTGTCTGCACTACTTTTGATAATGGCTACACTTTTTGGCAATGTCAAGGCTTTAAGAAGACTATTTACCAATTCACTGTGCTGTATTTTAGAACCATGGGAGGTTAGGAATCCCCGTTCCTTCCAAAGCCTGCCAAAATTGTGTGCCACACCAAATGCATACTGACTATCCCATGTAAATGTTTACTGATAACCCTTCACTAAGTTCACAGGCCCTCAAAAGTGCAATGAGTTCAGCAGCTTGGTCAGATTTTTGCGGAATACGGGCTGTTTCTACCACTGTTTGTGATGTGTTTATGGCATAGGATGCAGAGGTGGTGCCATCGGGTAATCTCAGACAGGAACCATCCACCCATAATTCCCCCTCAGGATCTAACAAAGATGTATCTTTAAGTTCTACTCTTCCCTTGGTTTTTTCTTCTGTCAAGAAAATACAATTGTGCAAATCATGAGATTGTTCAGCTGGTAAAGGTAACAATGTGGCTGGGTTCAATGTCAAACATCTCTTGAGTGTGATATGAGGTGCCAAGAGTGTAAGTTCGTATCCTGTGAGTCTAGCACTAGTTAAGTGTTGTGTCTTGGTCTGATTAAGGAGTGCATCTACGGAATGTGGTACCATAACCATAAGCTTGTTACTCAACACTATCCCTTTAGATTGTCATAAAGAAGTGGCTGTGGCGGCAACCGCCCTAAGACAGTCCAGAATTCTTCTGGCCACTGGATCCAATACAGCTGAAAAATAAGCACATGGACAATGTTTACTACCATGTGGCTGTGTCAAAACCGATAGTGCATCCTTCCTTCTCGTGTACATATAATATGAAAGGATTGGTGTAGTCTGGAGTGCCTAGCACTGGAGCTGAACAAAGGGATGTGCGAAGCTGCTGATATGCATTTTGACATTCAGATGACCATGGTGGAGGAAAGGGAGTGTCTTTAGTAACAAGGGACGAAAAAGGTTTGATGATCAGTGAAAAGTTGGGGATCCACTGTCTGCAATAGGAAGTAATACTGATAAGTGCCCTGACTTCTTTTTGAGTATTTGGAATAGTAATATTTAGGAACGTTTGAATCCTGTCTTTAGTGAGAGTGCGACCTATCTTAGACAAGAGGTGACCCAAATAGGTGACCTCAGACTGACAATATTGCAACTTATTCTTAGAGACTTTATGTCCCTTATCAGCAAGATGTTGTAATAGGGAGAGAGAGGGACCTCTTTACAATGCTCAACTGTGTCTGCTGCTAGCAAAATGTCATCAACATATTGCACAAGCGTAACTCCAGGTGGCAAAAGAAGTTCATCCAACTGTCGTTTAAGTGCCTGACTGTAAATGCTAGTACTTTCCGTATAGCCTTGTGGAGCCCTACAAAATCTAAATGAGCAGCCCCTTAATGAGAATCCAAACAAATATCTACTATCCTTATGTATAGGAATAGAGAAAAATCATTCTTGAGATCGATAACCGAAAATACAGTGGCTATAGGTGAGATTAATGTCAACAGGGTCGTAATATCAAAGACAACAGGATATTGAAGAACCACTATTTTGTTTATCTCTCTTAAGTCAATCACAAATCAGTAAACCTTGTCTTGTGTTCCATCGCCCCTTTTAAGGATCGGAAAAATAGGGCTGTTACATACATTAGAGGAAACGTCCTCAATGACTCTTGTACTTATCATGTTGTCAATGATAGATATTAGCGCATCCTCACCTTCTTTCGATATTTTATGTTGCAGGACCCGTGGTAAGGAAGCACCTTCCCTACCCTGTATGTGTACTGGGGAAATGTCCATTCTTCCTACAGACACTAACACATGGGGAAACAGATTCAAGATCCGGGCCTAAAGAAAAATGATGTTGTTTAGGCAATGTCTTTTTCTCCAAAAATGACACGTACTCCCGGATGGGGAACAATGTATAATAGCATGAAAATGTTTCAAAAGATCAAGTCCCATCAAATTATCAGGAGTGTGTGTGGGAAGTAAAATGGGGGCTAAAGTGATAACATTCTCAACCTGCAAAGGTTGTCTTTGGGACACAGAGCTAGGAGTTGGTGTCCCATCAAATCCTATCAATGTGATTACTTGACCAGTTTTTGAGATATTGCACTGCGTGTCGCCCCTGTATCCACTAAAAATGTCTGATCCTGCCCAAGTATGATGGCTGTTATATAGGGTCCTGACTGGTCTACAGGTATCTCAACTGGTCCTCCTTGTCCTATGCTGCCCTAGGCAAAGGGCATTCCCACAGTTTCCGCTGATTCCCAATCCTCTATAGAATATTGATTATTTCGTTGATCTAAATAATTTTCTGACCTATTTTTCTCTGGAGCTGGAGCTTGTTGTACCTGCTGTCGGGGAGCTGAAATCCCCCGGCCACGGTTCACTTGACCCCTTCCTCTCCCACCAGCAGTTAAAACAGGGCATTCAGAACGCCAGTGTCCCTTTTCTTTACAATAAGCGCATTGATCCAGCCCTAATGGAGTCTGTCTACGAGGTGGCCCTACTGGAGGTGCTTGTATAAAATTCTGACCATAGTTTTGACCACGACCTCGACCTTGGAGTCCATAGGCCTGGACCATCATTACCTTAGTTTTCAATTCTTTTAGTTTTCCTTCTTTCCGTTCTTGCTCAGTTGTCACCTGATTCTGCTAATACTGAGCCATACCTACTGTAGCTTTCGGGGTTAGATGTAGTGCAGATGTATCTTGTCCACTAAAGTCATGGAACACTTCTTGAAAACAAGTAAATAAATCAGGGACGGCCTCTCCCTGCTTCTGTTTACAAGCAATAAGAAGTTCCCAATCTATTTTCCTTTCCGGAACTATCGTTTTTATGTAGGTAAGTATGTTACCAGGTAGATCCAGTATAATCTGACTAGGTTTCTGACCAGGCTTCCTATCCCTGTTGGCTGCTGTTATAGCAGTCCAATCTCCTCCTATGTCAACAGCATGATCCTGTTTCCGAGTAAGTCGCCACATATCCGGTGGTAGGATCATACCAAAAAACATATCCATATCAGCTAAGGTCATGACGCAGGAATTAATAGCTGCCTGGACATCATCATAAAATCCTCTAGGGTTTTTCTGTATGTCCAGTAAGTAGGCTTTTAAAGTGAGTACATCCGTCCTTTTCCAGGGCCTATATATATCCAATTGAACATAAAGTGGGCTCTAGCATTTGGACTATTAAGGTCATCCTTATCTGCATTCCTTCTCGCAGGAATAAACTGCGGCGAGGCTTCCCTCATTGGTCTTATCCGGGAGAAGAAAAAAGTTAATTACGATATCCAATTATTGTTGTAAAGGCAGTGTTAACATTGGCGATTAATGGCTCTAACATCATCGGGACCATTCTGTCCTGTAGTCATTTCCCACTGGACTATGAGTTGATGGGAAAGCTTCTTCATGAGACAAAGAAGCTCGCCCTCAGAAAAATCCCGTATCTGATCTATCATTTCTTCTACTTCCATTTCTTGATTACTGAACCACTTTAATACTATCAGCCTTATTGCGTCCTGACGTGACTGAGGTACAGCATAGCAAAGATTTCGCGGGGTCGGGACAGGTACAGGAGGTACGGAATCATCGACCATTTCGGGCGCAGGGGCCTGGGATGGAGAGGGTAAAGAATGTACCGATACTGGTGGGAAAATAGGGAGTTGGACAACTGCAGGTAAAGGAGGTGGAACCGGAGATACAGTGTGGACGACATTTGGTGGTCTAGGGAGAACAGGTGTTAAAGGTACATATGGGGGTGGGGGTCGTTCGATCAATAATCCATTAATATCTGAATCCACATCTTCTTGGTGAATCTGAGCTGCTACTGTCGGTCTGACTATATATTCCTTAAATACTAGCAATCTATGCTCTTGATCTAAACATTGCTTTTTCTCCTGAACTTCTTTATCCTTCAATTTCCTATACTTCTGATACTGTGTCTTCATTTCCTGTTTCCTTTGTATATTCTTTGCCTTGAGCTGCCACTCCTTCACTTCTTTCCTCCACATACGCAAACTGTCAAACATAGCTGGCCTAACTTTCTTTATGAACAATCGTTTTTCTAAATACCCGAGTTTATGAGGGTCCTTTGTTCCCTCTAATAGCCATTGCAACTGGGGACCCCATTTTGTATATTTGTTCCACAATATGTTATACATAATGGGACAAATACCATATTTGATGTACATCTCAGAATTCGGCGTACCTTCTGGTGGGGCCGGCTGACTTGCTTCCAAAATGCTCTGCTTATCGCAGCAGCAGCAACAAAGCTACCAAAGTGTACTCGTTACAGGCATGTTATATAACATATAAAAAACTTATAAACAGAGAGAAATAAAAAATGTTCTCACGTTACCTGCAAGACAAAATGTTAATAAATACAAGTAGCAAGTTCCAAAGAAGGTTCTGAACAAATTCCAAACAGATTCCAAACAAATGCCAAACAAGTTCCAGACAAATTCTAAATAACCAAAAGAACTGGTTCAATACAAATCTACCTTCTTCGTAGTCTTCAACTCCCAACTGTCGATCCTCCCTGATCCACAAGAATGACCGTCCAAGGGCCCCAGTCGAGGTTTGGAGCCGCCGGGAAGATCCGAGTCAGAGAGCTGAAAAATCACCTTGGACACGAGAACTAGTCTCTTCAGGTGGTGCGCTCCTCAGTGAAGTTCGTCTTACTGACACGCTCTCCTTCTCTGGTCTGACTTCAGGCCTTCGATGGGGCCCCACGTTGGGCACCAATTTGTGGAAGCGGATTATTAAAAACCCACTGGTGCAGGGGTCACCCTTTGTCCACGGGTTCTAAACAAGTAAGGAGGAATCAACACTGGAGTGAAGTACAAACCAAGGATCATTTATTAACATTCATGAATGGGTCCTCATCCGGTAAGCACCGCAGAGATACTTCAGGAGGAAGCACACTGAATGATGGTTACACAGGTTTTTATAGCAAAAGATCACAAACAAGTGACGCCCAGAGGTAAATAGAAGGTTGGGAAAAACACACAAATGAGGTAACGGTAAGAATCGACAGCCTTGGTGCCTTGTGCAATCGTCGCATCCTTAGGCTGCACAACAAGACATGCTATCTGGTTAAACTTTACTTGAGGCTTTACCATTGTCTAAAAAAACCCTGGGCAGACGCCAGCCGTTCTTTTGTGCTCACTCCGCATGTATACATAGCCTACAATACCCTGACCTCATTCTTTACCAATGTTTATGCAGGTGCGCTGTCAAGGATAAAGCCGGGGCTGAAAGTAGGGCAGGGGTAAAAATGGATGATGCATAGCTCAATCAAAAAAAGAGAGAATCAGATTTTACAGTTTGACAGGGTGGCACAAGGAGTACATCTTTCAGTTAAAAAAACTTATCTGCAACCATGTTAGGTTAACTCTTGTTATGCTGTTATTAACCTATTTACCTATGGCACAGGTCAAAAATGCCTTTGGAGAAGTGTACCTGAATCATCAAGTTATCATTATTCGTCTAAGGCCCAGCTACTATGAGAGCTTAGTATTCTGGGGTTCCCAAATCCGTAAATTTTTCTTTGTCTTCTTGGACATAATGGTTTGTCTTCTTTATTATAAGAGGGAAATGTGTTATAATCCACACATATGGTTTATTAAATATGTAACTACATATTATAATCACCCATCTTTGTAAATCCTTTCCCTTTTGTTTCCGCCTGCATTTTGCCTGACTTGGTGCATTCCATTATACAAAGTCTGTTGTTGTGACAGTTGAGGCTGTTGAAGAGACGCTGACTGAACAGCCAATGTGGCTGAAGGAGGCTGTTGCAGTATTGAGAATAGAGCTAGCTTTAAATTTGATGGGAAGTGTTAATTCTTCTTTGTAACAGTGTTCCTCTGCTATCAAGCCAGCTGCTAGGGCCCAAGGCCACCAGTATGGGTGCGATGATTTATAATGTTTGTCACTGGTTCTTATGAAACCAGAGTGACATTTTCTTCTTCTTGAGTCTGATTGTGGGGTGCCTTAACAGTTGCTCATCATTATCAGTACATTAAGTCTTGAAGGAGCAGTGCACCCCAGCAGGTGTCTATGTAGTGAGAAGGAGTTTCTGCAGATTTGGACTGTGGAAGAATGCTAAAATAGATAAGGGAAAGGACTGCAGCAAGGGGTGAGGGTTTCTTGATATTACTGTGCCACAAGGAGGGCTGTGAAGAAGCCCTTCACACCAATCCCCTACCGCCATCTTGTATGCTCTCACTAATGCTGTTACATCAAACTTGAATTAATATAGGAGGACCACAGAAAATGACTCCATTCCCGACATAATATGACATATATTTGAAAAGCGTACATTCACTCATTGTGTATGAATAGCCGATGTTTGTTTCCCTACTCAATGGTACTCATTTTATTGACTTTGTAATACTGAAAGGCTACCTCCAGCAGATTCCACTGATCCACCAGACCCACCATTCCCAAATATGCAAGTCAGCTCTGGTGTGAGATGTAGATAAAGATGAGGGAAGCCTACTAACGCCACACCTGTTTGGGTAGATATCTCAGAAGGGTTCGATTGAGGATTGGGATTATGTTACAAAATGTTATTCAGTTTATTAGGCATTGTTTTGTTAAACTAATCCATCATGCCACTTATTAATGACCTCTGATCCTTTCAGGGTGGACTTAAGGTGATGTTCTGTCTTTTGAGGCTTGTTTCCAGTGTGTTATATGATTTTAAAGAAAATTAATTAATGTTTCGTACAAATAGGTATGTTACCATTAAATGTCACATTGATATTGTTATGCCATGAACCACATAATTTATTTAGGACAGTGTCAAGGCTTAAACAAGTGCCTGTTAGTTACACCATAGAAAAGTAATCAGGGTTGTGCCGAGTTCATTTACAGTAATCAGACAATATATCTGTTATAGTAACTCTTAATTTCTTTGTCTTCTTTTTACAGGACTCAGCCAAACACTGTTTTCGCTGAGGTGGAATCGGATGAAGATGAACCACACGACGAGCCAGAATGGAAAAGGCGTAAAATTTGAAAAAGACACTATTAAGGGAGGGGTGGGAAGGAGGGTTTTAGTTGTTAAAATTCGAGATACAAGAAGTTTTTTATGCCACATTTTGTGTGTTTGTCGATCAGCTGGCTAATAGCACTGATAGGCCTCCCGATGATATGAAAAGGATATTGTCAGCAAGTGAGTACAGGAGGGTGCAACATTAGTTTGAGTTGTACACATGGAATTAGGTAGATGTGATAATGTTATGTGCATAAGTGGAACTAGAAATTGTAGCGGGCCTTGAAGGTTGAGATTGCAGATTTGCATTTTGCAGGTCAAAATCATGATTTTAGCAGCCCCACTTTAAAAATGGCTTCAACATCATTGGCTTCACTTGATAAATCAACTGTTTTTATCCAGTACAAATGTTTAGAAAGGTACTTTGTATTTTACTTTAATTGTATATCTGCATCTTGAAGTACCGCCTTCATCGTTTCTCCCAAATTAATGTTGACAGTCATAATTCAGCATTTTGCATTTTGTATTTCTGAAGTATTACCATGGAAGAATATCTTTAGGTGCCAATGTTGAAATGTATACAGAATTTTATGGATGATTTTGAAAGGCTCATTAAAGTATTCTGTTAACATTTGGAGTTCTAAGGATGGCAACCGTTCTAATTATTTATTAGTTGTTTCTTGGGTGTTGTGTGATTTTACAGTAAATGCGTTTTAAATGCCAAATATTTGGCTGAATCACTCCAGATGTCTTAATCAGAAATGTCAAATACCTGCTGTATTAGTAGTGAATTTGCTTCATTATCCATGACCTCTTTTATTAACGACTTCTACAAATTTGGACAACATAGCTGCTCCTATTGATGTAATTAAAGTATGGATTGCGCATGAAAGGATAACCCCTACAGAATGCTCTAGCACAATGTAATTCATGCATGAGAAAGGGGCAACCGTGGCTTGCAGGTTCTTGCATATCGCACAGTAAATAGCAACACCCAAATAGTGTAGATCTATCAAAAAAACACCACAAGAGAGATACGTTTCAGGGTGACTTCATGGCTGGCCACACGTTTCCTTGGGGGTCTGCTTGGTCTCTGCTGCATCATATGAACCTAAATTAAGTGATCGATGGAATGCTTGAGCCAATCTCAGCCACTAGTAATAACTCGGCTGCATTACAGTCCATCATTATTTTGTACACTCAGCCAACGCAGTTTGGACCCAGCTACATGCTCCAGTGGGTACAGCCCCGCCGGAACTGCAAAGCCAGGTTCTCCCTGAACCGGAACCCAAGCAAACCAGGACCGGTTTTACCCAGCTTTGTATACTTTAGTACATCATATGGGTCTAGCAGTGCAGATGTCTCAACGCTGTGCGTTTTTGTACTGGTAGTGAGTTGAGATACATAGAGAGAAGTGGCCAAAGATTATGAAGAAATCCACATGTATTTGAGGAAAATAAAAGCCACAGCCACGTGGCCGTTACAAATACACGTGTGGAAAGATGGTGGCACCCAGTATGGGAAATGAAAGCCTGTGCAAGGAGTTATAAGGACCTAGGAAGCAACCTTTCTTAACGCTGATTATCTGTGAGAGAAGTGAGGTGCAACTCACCAGTAGCGATGAAGACACATAGCGGCTTTAATATGAAATAACGGCGGCCTTCTGATCGAGGTAGGTCATAGCAGCTAGCGTGCTCCTCAGCCACGCTTGAATAACTACCGACAGAGGGCTTCCCTGGTCAGTGGTGTGTAGGGCTATCACTACCTTGAAATTAATAAGGTCCTTCGAGGGTGCCCTGTGGCACACAGAAAGCAAATGTTAGAGTGCCTTCATGTTTTTCAACATCACTCATTCTTTGCGGCACTCACCATAAGCGTAACACCTACTATAGACATGGGAGCACTGTGAGAATATACCCATTGGCATCCCTGGCAAAGTAATTCATTTTTCAGCACTTAGAGATCTACAAAATAAGGGCATGCCTATCAAAACGTACACACAACGGAAAATGACAGTTTTCGCTGAACTCTCAGCCTTCACCTGGCTCTTCGTCTGTGGCACTAACAAAAGATTTGTTAGCAAGCTTACACACTTTTAAAGCTTAACTAGGAGTCAATTAAGGAAGGCATGCAGGAAGGCGTGGCAGAGCTTAAAATGGACCTTGGCAGTCAACATGATGCATTTAGTAACAATGTCAACTCAATAGCTTCTAGATTACTGTGGGTGGAAATAAAAATGGACAATCTCCAAGAGAGCAACACTAAGCTGAAATCTTAACTCCTCGCTTTTAAAACACAACTGGAAATGGCATCTCTAAAATAAGAAGACTTGGAAAACAGGTCTTGTGGAGATAACATCAGGGTGTGGGGAGGGGGTGTGGCCTGACAATATGGCAGAGTAGGCACTTCTACGATCTCTCCCGCCGATCAAAACTGCATCCTACATAATCCTGATGACCCTGGCTGCAGTCTACCCCCAGGCCACATAAGTAAATCCCAGCAGACCCCCAGTGACTGCACACTGACCTGGGTGGCGGAGAAAGGCAGTGGAAAACGAAAGCAGAGGAGTATCAGACACCATCTTCCCTCGTCCCTGGCTGGAACGGACTCTGCAGGGAAGCGCCGGGTCTGGAGCCTAGCCTAGCAGCAGATGTACGGACTACGGCCTGGATGGAGTGGAAACCCTCCTAGCTCACCCCCTCCCCAAGTAATTGCGCTGCAAGAACGGTGCTGGAGCCCAGGGACGCACTGACGGCCAAAGGGCCGTCACTGGTTGGAGCTGCGCGGCAGAGGCCTGAAGGCCGAGGCTGTGGCCTCAGCGGCATCGCAGCAGATATCTGGGACGGATCCTATGCCCTGAAGAACGGAGACATGCACACCCCAAGCTTAAAGGGAAGACGTGCTGACAAGGTGCAGCCTTGAAAATGAAAGGAAGACACCAACAAGAGCACATTAATCCTACCTTCATATGAGAACCTAGGCAGCAAACTACCGGTAAGAGGTGAAGGGAAAAAACTAGCGTAGGCGTAGAACAGCACTGAGAACTGTGAGGGCTTCCTGGTGTACAAAGTTGAGCAGCAGTGATGAAAGGTGATGAAAACACTACGAAGAGTGATGCCACGAAGGCCTGGACGAGAGCCCCAGGAGACAACGGACCATACTAGGTGACATAACGTTACATTACTTGGAGCCATGGTGAAAGAAAAAGGAAACTGTGTAGCCTAGATGAATAAAAAATCGAATTATGTGCATCTCCTTCCCGCTGAGAGTGAGGTACAGACAATACCTCCGACAGAACACACAGATATATTGCAAAACAGCAGCAAACCCAGCTCCATCTATAGCTGATGTACTGGCAGCCATTCCCACTACGCGCGATGAAATGGTGCAAAAATCGATAGTGTCGCCATTGAGGTCAATCTGCTCCGCTGCGAACTCTGCAAAGTATCGGACACAGTGACCACAACAGAGCAAATGGTGCACACACTACAAGAGGAGGTCCAGACTCTTCGGGGCACGGTAGCCTAACTCAAGCATAAAATGATTAGGCAGGATGATCGCGCCGAAGATGCGGAAGGGAGATTGCGAAGGAGTAATTTATGATTTATCGGATTTCCTAAAAAAGCGGAAGGGCCATCTGCTGAACTTTTTTGGGAGGAATGGCTCATGATCACGGTAGCCCCCAAGAAACTGTCCAAGTCCTTTACCATTGAAAGAGACCATAGAGCCGTGGCGCCTCCACCTCAACAGGGTGCCCCGCCAAAGGCAATGATAGCCAGTCTTTTTAATTACTGGAACACGAAATTCAATTCTGCACATCACCCGCACTCGAGGCCCACTCCTGTTCGAGGGACAGCAAATCTCAGTTTACCTGGATTACACGTCCAGGAAAAAAGAAAATCCTTTTTAGTGGTGAAGTGACACCTCAGGGACCTAAACCGTAACTACAGCCTCCTTTTCCCTGCCAAGCTGAGGGTCGAAAACAATAGAAACGTGCTGTTCTTTTTTTTTAACTGCGGAAGCCAGTGACTGGTTGGACGCGCTGGACTCCATTGACAGAGAAAGAGTCTTCTTCACAACCACACCGAGGGCAAGTGACACACACCAACCACCACGGAACAAGGGAGCGCAGAATATACAGACTCACAATAGCCACATGCGCAGCACCGGCAAAATCCGGGTATGCCCGGATGGTACATTACAGACATCAGACACGTTTCCTGAGGCGGGGAAATCCAAACTGGCCCAACTACTGGTCACTAATATGAGTGAAGAAGACTACAACTAGGAGACCTCTACATCCAGCAGAAGTGAGGGAAATCGTTTAGTGTAGATAACTACATTCTATGTTGGGGTGAAGATGGAAAGGAGGATAGGTTTTATTATTCGCTACAATTTAGAAGGAAAACACATATGAATATGCAGTTCTGGGCTCCAGAAGCTAAGACCATCTTTGATCGATGGGGGTACACCCCCTCACAGAGGTGGGCCCCAGATGGGAGCTAGAGGCAGGTCCTCGCACCCCTCAGGCGGGCTTACCGCTTGCAGGGCAAGAGATTGTTGAATCGAATAGCAATACAAAACAGGGACGCTGAAATTACGTTTGAACACTGTTGTTTTATAGCAGTTTTACGGTTGATGTTAGGGGGGGAGTGGCGTGGCGCAAGCAGGCCCTTACCTTATCTGTACCACGGTCTGGAGGGGCTGCCAAACTGCCCAGGGAGAGCAGGCGTTTGTTTCAAATGGGATGGTCAAGGGTTGTCTCTCCCACTTTTTATGGATACTACTAGATAGACTGTTCCTTCAGGCGTTGATGCATCACAAACAGAACGGTGATACTTGGAGACATGGAATGGAAGATAATGGATTGAATCTGGTATGGCAGCCCCCGTGAAAAAGTTGCTTGGGGGTTCCTCACATGGGTGACACCAGGGGTCCCTTTCCAGCACCTACATCATGTGATTGATGCAGAGGGAAGGTACGTTATCTTACATGGGAGGCTAGATGGGAGGGAGTTGTGTGTCATTAATGTGTTTGCTCCAAATGTTGACTCTTCCACCTTTTTCCCCAGCATGATAAATGCGGTGCCCCTTATTTGGGGAATTGTACATTGTTGACGGGGGATGTTAACTGTGTCCTCGATGGTAACATGGACCGGGAACTCCTGACACTCCATACTAAGCCACAAATGACGGATAACTTACATGACTGTATATTGGGAGTACAGCTTTTTTTTTTTATAGAAATAAACAAGGACCCCCTGAATGAGATAAATTTCCTGGGTCAGGGTAAAGCAATATAATGCGAAGGTAAAAACCCCAGACAAATTAAAACAAATGTTCTGGCAAAAAGAGATCTAATAGGAAAAAAAAACACATAAGAAGAAAACAAAAAACAAACTATGATGACATAAAGGATTTAATTATACTTATAAAGTTGATACGAACATATTCAATGATACAATTTTTTAAAAAAGTTTTAAAAAACACAATTCTTCAGTCCAGTTAATATACAGTGATCAGGGAAATGTTAGAGCATTTATATTTCCCAAAATTAATCGAAGAAGCTGATTTCTGTCAAGGGAGTACAGCTACTGGACAACGATATCCAACAACACAACAGTTCTCCTGCTATACCCCTGCTACTGGTACCTTTAGTAGGTTACATTATTGACTCCTTTCAGATGAGGTTGGGCCTGGTGTGAGGGATATAACCTACCTCCTCAGGTTTCTCTCCGACCACTCACCTGTACTGCTTAGTTTGAATGGTTCACGCCCACAGTCAACCATACCCCTCTGGAGACTCCGCTCTGGTGTGGCGTTCGACCCTCCATTTGCGACAACGATCTCGAGGCATTAGGGAATTATTTTAGGGAAAATTGGGAATCGCATCAAGTAGGGCATATGAACGGGAGACCATGAAGGTATTAATAACAGGAGTATGCATTAAAATATCGTATGGGGTCAGACAACAATTAGACAAAGATATAGCTAAACAGGAAAAGGTACTGGGTGAATTGGAGACAGCCCTCCCGAAAGTCCCACACAAATTAAGAGTGGCAAGAGGCACAAGAAGTGATGCTCCTGGCCTTGCATAGACTAGAAAAACATGTACATACTGCATGTAGACGAAGACTGCACATGAAAGGTGATAAAACTGGGGCCCTGCTAGCGTGCTTGATTAGGCAAGAGGTAGATGAAAACCTTGTTGTACAGGTTCAGGACAGACATGGTGAGGTGGTATTCTCACAGACAGCAATTGTGGAGGTCCTTGCGGACCACCTTGAGGGAGTATATACCTGGTTAGCTGCAGAAGCACTGGATACCCTAAATGCCCTGATTCAGAAAGAAGTTCTGGCAGCCATCCAGCGTCTCAAAACGGCTAATAGCCCAGGTGCGGATGGACTGCCTTCAGGGTTTTACCAAAGGTTTGCCCCTCTGTTGGCCGATCACTGCTAGAAGTTTACAACGAGGCGTTTGAGGGGGTGTGCTTCCACCGCCCATGAGGGACGCCCTAGTGGCCATGATACCAAAACCAGACAGACATTCTTTATTACCTCATTCGTACAGGCCAACCTCCTTATTAAATATAGATGTAAAAATATTGAGTAACATCATGGTAGCATGCCTTCTTCCGTGGATATCCCACATAGAAACAAGAATTTTCAGTGCAATCGGTCTCGCCTGTGTTACCTTATATGTATTTAGCTATGCAGCACATTAGCCTGGGTGCTAAAACATCTACCATTCTTTAACATGGAGGGAAAGTAAGCACCAAACTGCGTGACATGCCCGGTATGGAAACACATGGAGAGAAATATTGCTTTTCAGCTGGAAATGGTATAGTCCAAAGCTCTGTTTTTAATATAAAATCAGGGCCTTCGGTGGTCATATCACTGATTATACAAGATTTGATAAAAATATTGTCTTTGGGTGCTCGTGGAAAACAATTTCAATGGACTGAATCTAGAGAATCCTAAAGTGATTCTGGTATTTTGTTGACCTCTGCTGGTCGTTTTCTATAAAGAAAGTTAAATAGAGGCAGTTGCAAAAAATAAATAAGTAAAGTCCCTCGGCAAAAAGCAATTCTAGTATTTTCCTGACCTCTACTGGTCGTTTTCTATCAAGACAGTTAAATAGAGGGAGTTGAACAAGCAGAAAGCAATTCTGGTATTTTACTGACCTCTACTAGTCGTTTTCTATCAAGACAGTTAAATAGAGGCAGCTGAACAGAAAAAAAGTCCCTAAGCGGAAGCAGACTAGTCCAAGGGCTGATCTCCAGAGCCCACAAAGTACATACACATATAAGTATATACTAAAGTATATACAAGAGGTCTCGAATGCTCGACCTAAAAACGAATCAGGCAGGATTCATACCCAAGTGTAGCACCATGCACAACCTGAGAAGACTGGCACATATTTGGCATGCTTCCTGCTTAATAAAGGATGATTATGTATTAGCACAATTAGACATAGAACAAGCGTTCTATTCTGTGGAATGGAGCGGGAGATGCCTTTCTCAAATGGACTAACCTACTCTACACATCCCCTATGGCATGGATGAGAGTGAAAAATGTGGTATCTAGGCCAGTAGCGCTCGGCAGAGGCACCCGTCACGGTTGTCTCTCTCTCCACTCTTGTTCGCGCTGAGCATGGAGCCATTGGCGGCTGCCCTAAGGGATAAGTTGGGGGATGGGGTGTCCGCTAGGCATAGTTGAGCAGGTGGTCGCGCTATATGCCAATGATACCGTGTTGCCACTCTTATTGACAGTCCTACCGAAATTAGGCGAGGTGTGCTCAATGAGAGGAAAATTAAGCTAATTCCCATTGGTAGACTAGCAGGGATATCCCAAGTGGAGCTACACCAAAGCGAGTTACAATGGGCGTGTGAAGGAACAAGATATCTGGTAATTCGATTGGCGGATACAGGGGCCGTCTGCCATGCCCTAAACATAGAAAGGGTAATAGAGGTGCTGCGGGGCTCCATACGTTTCTGGCAGGAACTACCACTATCCCGAATGGGCAAAATCGCAAAAATAAAAATTATTATCTTACCAAGATGTCTTTACGAGATGCAAAACACACTATTTATTATCCCACAACATTATTTTAGGTCTCTAGACCAGCTCCTGACTGATCTCTTATGGGGATAGTAAATTTAAAAGAGTACGTCTGACAATGCAACAGAGCACCTAGGGACTTGAGGTTCCCTATTTAGAGCTCTATTATATGGTGTCCTAACTTCAGCATGCAGTACACTGGTTAGACCATGAAAATAACTGGGAGGCTGATCCTCTTGCGGGTACACACGGTTATTATACCCTGCAGGAAATCTTAATGTGTGGAAAGCAGCCCTCCCGCGACCCCATACATTGTATGACATGTCGCTCTTGTATGGCATATGGCAGTCGGAGAGTGGTGCAGCATGCTCCGTGTGCCCCTGATATGCCACTTTGGGCAGTACGTCTTTTGGCTCGAATCGCGGGCTCTATGTTCATACGACAATGGAAGGAAGGAGGGTGTCAAACGCTGGGAGACCTCTATGTAGATGGAAAGTTTATTACCCGAGATGAGTCAATCAACACCTTCGGTCTAGGACCAGGACAATTTTTACAATTCGAAAAAATACCAAGCGTGAAATGTGAAATTTGGCAGGGGTTTCCAGCAGAACCATCCACCACCAATATACTGTTGGTAATGCTCTATATGGCGCAAGGCAAGAGATTAATATCACATTTATATAGAGCTTTACGAGACAACTTGCAGAGCACAAAACTATTAGTAAAGCGAAGGTGGGACGCCATGATGGAGGAACCACTATGGCATACGGAGTGGGAAAAAGTTCAGGAAGGTGTGCATACAGTCAGCGCTAATGCGCGTTTTAAGCTCCTACAATACAACATGGTACACCAAGTTTACCTCACCCCGACCATGCTACACACAATTTACCCAGCCCATAGTGATGAATGCCTGAGATGTAAAACACAAGAGGCAGATTTCCTTCATATGGTCTGGTTTTGGTTACAGCTGTGCTCTTACCGGGACGCTTGCGGGCTTGACGATCCCCAAAACTATCTGACAGGTGCTCCTGGTTCTCCTCCTAACCCCGAAAAACAAAAAAACAAGCAGAGGCTTCATAACATTGGGCCTAGTGACAGCGAAAAGGTGTATAGCTATTAGATGACTTAGACCCGGCCACCACAGGTGGAGGAATGGATGAAAGACATGAATGAGTGGGCAACTGTGGAAAAAATGTGAATGAAACTAGTGCGCACGGATGAAAAAGTGGAAGGAGCCTTCTGGCATGGTCTCAAATGTTAGCGGACCTTGATTAAAAGCAAGACTCAGGAAATCAGGATTACAGAACAGCAGCGGGAGCCGGCACAGGGATGAGGGGTCTCGATGGGCAGATATGTACTAATGCTTAGCGCTGGTTGAGGATGTATAATAAGGAGGTATATGGAAACTCAACTTAGTGGTTTGTACGGGAGATGGGAGAAGGAAGGGTGGGGGGTAAACAGTTTGGGTTGGCATGATCCATATAGATATCAAGAGATGTATAGTAAGCTTTTGAAACATAATGGAACGAATTAACAAATTGAAAGATAATTTTTCTCAATATCAGTTCTCTCTGAATTTGTTGATGGGCCCATCACATTGTGGAATTGTTATTTACCCCTCAGGAATTACAAGGAGGAGGCCGGGGGGAATGACTTATGGTACTGAATATTTGCTTGTCCCAGATGTCAGTGTGATGTCATAAATGCCAATAAAGTTACTTTAAAAAAACAGGGTATGGGGTCTATCAGAAGGCGCAGAGGGTGGTAATCTAGAATCCTTTCTGATAGATCTCTTCTTACTTGTTCCTGACAGGCAATCAACAAGAGTTCTGCATCGAATGAGCTCATCGAGTTGGCCCTAAGTGTGGAGGAGAAATGCAACTTCCAAGAGACACTTTAGTTACAATGCAGAGCTTTAAAACAAAAGAAGAAATACTCAATGCATCCAGAAATATGGACATCACCACCTTCCAAGAGTAATCTTGGCCTCTATATCAAGACATAGCACCAGCCACATTGATGAGGGGCCAACTCTTTCAACCTATCACACATAAGCTAAAGAGAGATAACCATTGGTAATGGACCTTTTCATTTGGCCTCCCATTTACCTATTAAGACAACAACTTCTGTTTCACAGACAGAATGCCGCTGTAGGAAAGTAGGATCTGCATTTATGGTTACCTCCACTTTTTACGTATCGCCTGAGCTAGGTCAGGCGAGACCTTAGGTAAGCGGGTTTTCAAAGTGCTATCAGAGAGACTTTTGCTGGCCTCAAGCTTGCGGGCACGTGCACAGGCCATCTGGCTTTTTGTAATGGCTCATTAAGCCTTACAGCCTTACAGGGCGTGAATCCCCTCCCCTACCCCCTCCCTTCTCCCACTCCCCCCTCGTCCACTTTATTTTCACTCCTCTCACGCATCTGTCTCTTCTGCCTGTTCCTCTCTCTCGTCTCATCTTTTTCTCTCTTTCCTTTCACTTTCTCTTTGCGCTTGTTAAGCTTCTGTAGTAAGGACTTCCCATTGCGAATTTGGTAACAATACTGTTTTGGTGTGATTTAAACATGTTATTTTTGCATGTACTGTCAAATTAATAGACAAAGAATATAATGTGCATCTTCATCCAATAAATGCAAGGCTTCAAAATGAATTGAATTTCTGAGGACAGATGAGTGAGTGAAGGGGGTTTACTTTGTGCAGGCCTTACTCTTCTCTACTGTGGCAGCATTCCCAACAGAAGGATTTGGGGCTGGTAATTGGAGCCCCAGATAACAAGCATGTTTGCTCTCGTTTCTTTCTGGCAATGGAGTCCCTGTCTGGTGTGTAATGATCCTTGTGGGCAGATCGAATGAGGCATCTGTAGGAAAACATTTGGCAAAGAATGATGGCACCAACCAGCAAGCATTACCACGATTATCGTCTGTCTCGAGAACATTTTGCTGAGGGCACCGCTCATATCAAAGGGGAAACAAGCATTGGCATAGCCAATAGCTCTCGCCTTTGGGACCTTATAAGTATTTAGTTATGCAGCACAATATCCTTACAGCAACAACATTAACTGTTGCATGGCTAAACACTTATAAGGTTCCAAAGGCAAGACCTATTGGCTATGCCAATGCTTGTTGCTTACTGTAATGCTGTTTCTAACAAGTCTGACTGGGATTCTGCTAATCAGGACCCCAGTCTCTCTGCTTTCTCCCCTAAATTGGTTTGGTAAGTATTTGGATATATCCCAGATTGGACACTGGTGCAACCTTATCAGTTCCTAGTATATGGTACTAAGGTACTTAGGGCATAGGTACACCAGGGGTCCCCCATGGGCTGAAGTATGTATTATGCCACCCATGGGAGACCACTCAATTTGTAACTACAGGCCTCCCATTGAGCCTATGTAAGTTGGTGCTAACACCACTTAAGAAAGATATAGGTTCACCTATATCTAAGATCACTGTACTTAAAATCCATAAGTCACCCCTAAGGCAGGCAATCCTGAAGGCAGGGTGCTCGGTTCTGAGTGTAAGGGTGCCCCTGCATGACCAGGACACCGCAACAGCCTACTGTTGAAAATAGCAATGTGTATGTACATAAGCGGCGTTCATTTGTGTTCTTAGTACCCCTTGTTGTAAGCAGAACGGATATCGCTAAAACACTGACTGTGTTATCCCGCTAGCATAGACCCATGCACACACGTACACGACAGCCATTTTAGGTATCATGGTCTCCTTGTTCACGATCGATCGTCGGCACACTTCCCTGACCCTGCAAGCTTCCCCCATGCACCCTGACCGCCCCCGCTCTCACATGCACAAGTCATGAGCCCTCCTCTCCCGCATGACTCTGTCTCTGAGAATCGCACCCCGCGCCTGACCAACACCTCCTGTCCCTCCATGAATACCCCTCCTTTGATGACCTCTTCCTCTGAACCTAATTGTCTACATGGACCGCTGGTCATCCCTTAGCCTGAGGATACAGTTCATTGCCCACTACTGTATGCACTCGCCTCTCTTGAAAGGAGCCACTATTGATCATGACCTCCCCACCCCCTGAGATTCGATCAGGCGCACACATTCCAATGGAATCAGCAGAACACTCAGCTGCGTGACAGCCCCCTCCTATTGTATGGAGGATAAGGGCCCCTACTGTAGCCACGTGATGGAATATCTTCGTACTTCACAATGTCTTGATTGTAATAAAGGATGCCTGTGTGCCACAAACCTGTGTATAAAAGACGAAGCCTCAGAGAAACTTGTTAGAGCACCTCCCGAAGACACTATGCGAGTGTCCGAAATGACATGCTCTCCTCATGAGTAATAAACTCTGTTCTTGTTTTCCTGCTTCCAGTGCCTGTCTCTTTGTTTGGTAATTATTCAAGATGGGAACTAAGAGTCGCCCTGCACCAGCAGCCTGGGCATCGGGTGCGATATGGGCTGACTCTTCTACAATTGGCGCCCAACGTGGGGCCCATCAGCGACATAAGGTCCGGTAAGAGAGGTCCAGACGATGGGGTGAACATCTAAATGATTGGAGTATACCTGCCTTGAGAGAGCCCTCGTCCGGCTGCCGATTGAATGAACTTCACCGATTCCGAACGGACCTCTCTCAAGTGACCTATTGTCCTGACTGGAATCCCACAGGAATGCTGCGATAAAAAACATAGAGAAAGAGAACGATCGGGCACTGGAAAAAGGAAGGCGAAGAACTGTCCACATGGTCCGGTCCGGGTAAGGTCGTGACACACGACAAATTGCGAAATTGATTGATTGATTGTTTGAAAATACTAGTATTACTCACTTTATTGTCTCTGAGAGATTCTCTATTTGCAAACAAGCACAGAGTCGCCATACTCTGTTTAGTCTTTGCAGATAGTGAAGGATAGGTAATGCAGACTTTTGTCCCCATTGTAATCCGTCATACCTATTTTTCTCCCCATTGATTGATTGTTTGAATCGAGCATTGAATTGTTCGAAGTTGGTTCTCTTAAGGATCTTCTCTGCCTACAAACGGGGAAGAATAGGAATATTCTCTCTCCCTTTGCAGATAGTGAAGGGTAGGTAACGCAAGCTTTTAACCCGTCGTGCCTATTTCGTTCCTCATTGATTGATTGATTGTCCGAACATTGATTGTTCGGAATTGGTTCTCTTTGGAGGTATTCCCTGTTTGCAAATAAACGTAGGAAAATCTTTGCAAGTAGTGAAAGGGTAGGTAATGCGGACCTTTGTCCCCCGTTGTAATCTGTCATGCCTATCTACTCCCCACTGATTGATGCACCAGTCTCACCCGGACCATTCACTAGAGGTAGGTCATCTGGCCCGACCAGAGAGCACCCCTAGTGAAAAGGACATATGCAATAATAACGAAGTGATCACTGTATCCTGTTAACAGAAACTTTAGCATGAAACAACCTGGAAAGAAAGGAATAGGAAAACGAAATCAGTAGGCCACTGATGAACTTTTTATTAAATAACGAACAAGGAAACGATAACAATACTTAATGATAAAACCTATTATTGTCCTAGAAACAAGAAACGTTAGAAATAAGCCCGTAATAAGAAACCTGAAAATGATAAGAGAAGCCAAGCTTGACATTGCGACGGCCATGAGGCAACGAGGCTTCACCGCCCCTCGCTGCTCCAAACATGTCTGTCCCACCGCCTGCCACGCCCAAATAACGGCAACCTGGGAAAGATACAAGTCAGCAGACATCCGCCCCCATTCTGGAACCTCCCAAAGTGCAACAGGTTTACGGCTACGCCCAGCAACACATGTAGGGCGGGTCCTGCTGCCAACCGTCGGCCAGAGATCATAAGAGGCCGAGGCCGACGGGATCCGGCCGCGGTGGCTGCTATGACAACACTGGAGAGTTGCAGGGGGGGAATGTCCGTGTCCTCGACCCCCCCTCTCTCTCCCAGTCTGGACCAGCATCCATGGAGGGCCTGGGAGTGGAGAGGCCACTACACGAAAGGCCCAGGAGAGGCGCCACGCGCCAAGGTCTGTCCCAAGGATGGACTAAGGGACCCGTTCCTGGGGCCGTGGCAAGGAGCGTCCGGCCACCATCAACCAGAGGCCCGCCCCAAAAGACGCACTGGACGTTTCTTCTTTCTTCTATAATGGCTGCGACAACCCTGGGGGGGGGGATGTCTTGCACATGCCTCCGACCCCCCCCCCCCCATCTCATGTCAATTCATTGTCCTTCATTGTCCGAACACACAATCAGTACCCATCTCATATCAATTCATTGTCCGAGCTGACAGTATACATCCTATATCAATCCATTGTCCGAACTCATAATCAGTACACATCCTATATCAATCTATATGTTTTTTCTTTTAAAAAACTTCATACATATCCTATGACACCAAGGCTGAGCAATCGGGGTACAATAAGGAGTTGAGAGTTTCATTTGCATCGGCGCCATTTTGGGTGCAGTCAGGCAGATCCAGGTATAGTCTAAATCTCCACTAACTCGTGGTTGGCCCAGAGCTTCCTTTTGGCAGTCCAAAAAGTTCTGTCAAAGGGCAAAAGAAAGGATCGGTGGTCTGAACCATCAGTCAAAAAGGGGAGGGAGGCAACAATCTTTTCTACCGGGTCATACTGGGGTTTTCACCGGAACTGTACCGAACTGTAGTCTGCAGGATTCTAGTCATTCAAACTGAGGCTGGCGCCAGCATGGGAGCGCCGACGTCCTGCGGCTACATTTCCATCGTTCCGTGGGCAATCATGGCAGTCATTCCCCATCGGGGGGTATCTGCGGGGGGGTCGGGGACTCCCGCGGCTCCTCTAGACTCTTCAAGGGCGAGGAGAACTATTATGACGGTGGCATCCACAAGCAACCGGGCCATTCCTTCATGCTGGGCCCGCTCTTGCAAGGTCGACCGCCATTTTGAGAGTTCGGCAGCTACCGGCCATCGCGGGGTCAAATGAGCAGACGGGCTCCAACCTGCCGGGCGAGGTGTCGCAGCATTCGCCACAGTGGATGAACCCTTTTTCCGGGCGCGTGGAGCGCCTAGGGTGCAGCTGGGGAGCCTCCACCTGGGGAGGCGGGAGAGGCTTGTTCGCACCGTCTCTCCCTCCCAGTGCACCCCACAGCGTCTCGTTTGACATTTGTTATGGCCGGACCAGGCGATGAGGACGGCCATAACAAATGTCAAACGAGACGCCGTGGGGTGCACTGGGAGGGAGAGACGGTGCGAACAAGCCTCTCCCGCCTCCCCAGGTGGAGGCTCCCCAGCTGCACCCTAGGCGCTCCACGCGCCCGGAAAAAGGGTTCATCCACTGTGGCGAATGCTGCGACACCTCGCCCGGCAGGTTGGAGCCCGTCTGCTCATTTGACCCCGCAATGGCCGGTAGCTGCCGAACTCTCAAAATGGCGGTCGACCTTGCAAGAGCGGGCCCAGCATGAAGGAATGGCCCGGTTGCTTGTGGATGCCACCGTCATAATAGTTCTCCTCGCCCTTGAAGAGTCTAGAGGACCCGCGGGAGTCCCCGACCCCCCCGCAGATACCCCCCGATGGGGAATGACTGCCATGATTGCCCAAGGAACGATGGAAATGTAGCCGCAGGACGTCGGCGCTCCCATGCTGGCGCCAGCCTCAGTTTGAATGACTAGAATCCTGCAGACTACAGTTCGGTACAGTTCCGGTGAAAACCCCAGTATGACCCGGTAGAAAAGATTGTTGCCTCCCTCCCCTTTTTGACTGATGGTTCAGACCACCGATCCTTTCTTTTGCCCTTTGACGGAACTTTTTGGACTGCCAAAAGGAAGCTCTGGGCCAACCACGAGTTAGTGGAGATTTAGACTATGCCTGGATCTGCCTGACTGCACCCAAAATGGCGCCGATGCAAATGAAACTCTCAACTCCTTATTGTACCCCGATTGCTCAGCCTTGGTGTCATAGGATATGTATGAAGTTTTTTAAAAGAAAAAACATATAGATTGATATAGGATGTGTACTGATTATGAGTTCGGACAATGGATTGATATAGGATGTATACTGTCAGCTCGGACAATGAATTGATATGAGATGGGTACTGATTGTGTGTTCGGACAATGAAGGACAATGAATTGACATGAGATGGGTACCGATTGAGCATTCGGACAATGAATTGTTGTTAAGTTTTGGCGCATCATGATTATTGAAAGTTCGAAATTTCAATGCTTATGATACTCGCTCACACTAAAGATTCAATATGATTTTTATTGCACTTGGCGCACTTTTTATGAAATTAACGACCACCGACTCCATTAAGTTTCCCCCTAATAAAGTATCCCCACATCTACAGTTCCAGCCTGCTCCGTGGCCGGCCCACGGGGTTGTAGGCCCGTATTTGTACACCGACATTCTTATTAAAGATTTTTGGAAAAAGCAAACGTAGTTGTCACGCGTAAGTTGATAAGTTTCAAATGAATGATCACTATTTCCGATATAACTAAAAATACAGGTGAAATGGCTCAGCTCGATTAGTTAAGGGATAAAACATATAGGGCCTGATGTAGGTAGGCTTTTACCGGGTGGTAACGGCCGAATTCGGCCGTTACCACCCGGTAAAAGCAATTTGACATGTAGGTCCCTGTAATTTACAGACTCGGTAAATTTACCGATAGGTAAATTTACCGAGTATGTAAAATACCGAGTCGGTATCATTACTGATTCCGGACAATTGGTATGTAGGTGGGACTCTTCTGAGTCCCACAAGCAGTACAACATCGGTATTTTACCATCAAATACTACTTGATGGTAAAATACCGTTTCTGGTGTGCATGCACATGTGTGCATGCACACCTATGCCATATGACAGGCAGACCTGCCCTTAGGGCAGGTATGCCTGCCACATGGCACCCGAGCCTCTTTTGGGGGTGCCAGAGGGTGTCAAAGTGACACCCCCTGCACCCTTGTGACAGTCGGTATTTTCCGATGTGGTAAATACCGACCGGTATATGCCCAATCAATCCTATGGGCTTCAAAGCCCATAGGAATGCATGGGCATTAACTGGTCGGTATTTACCACATCGGAAATTACCGACTGTTTCCGATTCGGTAATTGCACATCTGCAATTACCTACATCTCGGTATTTTTATTTTCCGACCTCTTAAATACCGAGTCGGTATGACTCGGTATTTAAGAGGTCGGTAAATAAAAATTACCTACATCTGGCCCATAGTACGCAGAAATAGTGCAAATATGAATGGTCCAGGTTTTTGTTGTATGTACTTTGCACATTCTTGTACAGCCTAAAGCAACCACTAAAAAACCCTGGAATTCAGCCTATACTTTATGTGCCACCTGTATCAGGAAAATTGTGCTGAAATGTCCCTAAGTCGCCCCGAAGGAGTGCCACCTGGCCTCCCTACATAGGTCCATAATACCACACACTGGCTTCCGATAATCCTCTCTCACACACTAAAAGGTTCATTTGGGCTTAAATGCCGAGTTGACAAGAACTGCGCTCCGTGGAGATAGACCGAGTATGTAGTAAGTAAAAGCCTTTTTCGGGTTTATGCGCGCTGATGTGTTTTAAATGTTGCCCCGCCCCCTTCTTTTTTCCTCTTTCTGCAGGTCACTTTGGAACATCGATTAAAGATACGAAAAGGAAAATGGTGATCTAACGAATGAAGAGACGGGAAAAAGGCGTTTGATTATGGTACCTAACCACGACAAACCCCGAATAATGCAACCAAAAATGACGTACAATAATGAATACATTCCTACTTTTAACTAAGTAGGGAAAAGTTTAGGGTATTTCGAGGTAAGGTTTACACAAGTATCCTCCGCCGAGAGGACTAGGAATATTGCCAATATTTAAAAACCTACTACCCCCCTTTTTTTTCGCATCCTCATAGACATGTAACTCAAAGCTGCCCCATTGTTCTCCAACTGACACCGACTATTGTCTCAGCCTGGAAACACATTTGCTAAAATGACTCGAAAACACCACCGTGAGCATTAGCCCAACCAGGTTAGTTCATAACCAAGTGGCAGAGACGTAAGTGTGCGCAACCACAACCTCCAGTAAAAGCAGCCGACAATAAAAAGAGAAGAAAAATTAAAGAGAGCTTAAGATACTGAGAATGCGCAGCGTACAGGAGGAGATCATTTTGGCCAATAACTGTTCTATGTTTTGTCTTAGATTTTTGTATATAATACATGTACTGTCTCCCCCGTCTGAGTTTGTGTGTACGTGATGCATGAATCTACGCCATCCCTCTGCCTGCGTTTCCGTGTTACTTAACCCCTGTTGTTCTGTGTTGTGCGCGCACTGAATGGCCCATTATCGTACACGTCTCTCTCTCTCTCTCTTTCTCTCTCCATGTCATACGTGTACTGAATGGACCATTTAGGGTGCGCGCTCTCTCTCTCTCTCTCTCTCTCTCTCTCTTCTCTTCTCTCTCTCTCTCTCTCTCTCTCTCTTTCTCTTCTCTTCTCTTCTTCCCCCCCCCCCCTGTGTCCTCTTTCCTTGTATGATGACGTTGTGCCCCTCCGGCACAAAACATAATTGGGTTTCCTCGAACGCAGAGGTGTTCAGCAAAATTGACCAAAACCAAAACGATTGTGACTTGCCATATTACTACCTCTCCTTTCTACAAAACGATAGAACCCGAGTTGGTAATGAAGGAAAGGACAGGCAAGACGACGGACGTCCCCTAATCTGGCCTTTCATGAGGGAACTATAACGTCAATGGTCTTCTGTTTCTCAGCTCGTTAGAAATGCGATCCCCAATGCCCCGATTGCCCCACCCCCCTGCACCTAAGTGCGGATGTCCAGAGTACCCCACTTCTCCCGATCGACTCCAGCTCCCTGCCCAAAGCACCCACGCGCCCCCGATTAACCCTAGCCTCATGTCATCTACCCACGAAACGTAATTGATGACCTTGATTAACGGTCATTTCCCAGGAAAGCCATGTTTAACATCTGCCCGCTCCCCCTTCTTCATGACGATTACGCCCCTGCTTGCAAGAGTTAGCAGACCCCGAAGGGAAGTGTAAGACTGTCAGTACTTGGGTTACAATGAAAAAGGGCGAGTCTCTACATAGGGGCTCGAGTTTTGAGTGATGAGATAATACACCATGTATAAAAGTCCAATTCCTCTCACCATACATCGCGCATGAACGCCACACAGGTCCATGAAATCAATAACAATACACTCCTACAGACTCCATAAGTGACGACTTCTGACTGTGATCGATGAACATATCCCCCACACGCAGGATTGGGGACGGAATTGAGATGTATAAATGTCTTCTCCTGCCAGTTTTTCTAAAACTTGTTTTCTACCCATTCAAAGATACAATCACCGGAGGAGAGGAGCTGGACGTAACGCACAGCCTGGCCACAGATCATGGAGCACGTGTGCCAACCAAAGGTGGAACTGCAGAGCAACGAGACGCGGGACGAGGCATAACTTTCAAACTCAGCAGATGGAGGAATGAAGGGCTGCCTTGAAGCCCTCGACTCGCTGACCCACTCGTGCCTGAAGTCCCCCGTCCCCTTTTGAGTCCGACTGTTGGGCTTGCCTGTTCGTTGTCCTTTGCTCCCCTGGTCCCTTGGTGTGCTCAAAGATCTGGCCCCACTCCGCCCTCTCTTCCCTCGATTATCCAACAAACTCACCCTTTTCGCATAAACTTTTGACTATAGAATGAGGTTTTGCCACGGAAAAAGAAAAGACACGCAGGTGCCCAGCTTGAGGCACCCCTAAGAAAATAAGTTAGGAAACAGGACTGTGATCTAACAGCAGAGGACTGATCGCACCCTGCAACGTGTAAGGATGAATCCGAGCTGGATCTATAGCTCCACCGCCGGTGCTCAGCAGCGCCAACAAAAGAAGACGGACTCTGTTAAAAGACATTGCGACAAAGACCCTCCCCCTTTCCAGAACTTTCTACTCACCCCTTGCGAATGGAATCCCTCCCTCAACCATTTTGTATTGCCTTTTAAAATGTTTCATCGGTCACTCATGTAGTTAGTTTTTCAAAAGTCTCTTATAGTACTGACAAGACCCGAAGGTATCAGAGCATTCTTTCCTGTATGTTGATGTCACTGGAGAGAAAATGTGAACTTGATTTTATAATGTGTCGGAACATTTTTCCTTGATTCTACATCGACTAAATATTATGCCGATCTCTAGGCTTGTATGAAGAACCAACAAATGTAAATTAACATGTATTGCATTCTGCCTATCGCATCGACTATGTAGAAATTGAACTTGCTTATGTAAAAAAGCGGCGACTGTTGAAAATAGCAATGTGTATGTACATAAGCGGCGTTCATTTGTGTTCTCAGTACCCCTTGTTGTAAGCAGAACGGATATCGCTAAAACACTGACTGTGTTATCCCGCTAGCATAGACCCATGCACACACGTACACGACAGCCATTTTAGGTATCATGGTCTCCTTGTTCACGATCGATCGTCGGCACACTTCCCTGACCCTGCAAGCTTCCCCCATGCACCCTGACCGCCCCCGCTCTCACATGCACAAGTCATGAGCCCTCCCCTCCCGCATGACTCTGTCTCTGAGAATCGCACCCCGCGCCTGACCAACACCTCCTGTCCCTCCATGAATACCCCTCCTTTGATGACCTCTTCCTCTGAACCTAATTGTCTACATGGACCGCTGGTCATCCCTTAGCCTGAGGATACAGTTCATTGCCCACTACTGTATGCACTCGCCTCTCTTGAAAGGAGCCACTATTGATCATGACCTCCCCACCCCCTGAGATTCGATCAGGCGCACACATTCCAATGGAATCAGCAGAACACTCAGCTGCGTGACAGCCCCCTCCTATTGTATGGAGGATAAGGGCCCCTACTGTAGCCACGTGATGGAATATCTTCGTACTTCACAATGTCTTGATTGTAATAAAGGATGCCTGTGTGCCACAAACCTGTGTATAAAAGACGAAGCCTCAGAGAAACTTGTTAGAGCACCTCCCGAAGACACTATGCGAGTGTCCGAAATGACATTCTCTCCTCATGAGTAATAAACTCTGTTCTTGTTTTCCTGCTTCCAGTGCCCGTCTCTTTGTTTGGTAATTATTCAAGATGGGAACTAAGAGTCGCCCTGCACCAGCAGCCTGGGCATCGGGTGCGATATGGGCTGACTCTTCTACAATACGGAGTCCATTCTACCGGGTTGTGAGACCGCCATATAACATATAGAGGGGCACCGCGTCATTACGCAATGACCATCTAGAAACTGGCTGTAACAAATCTTATCATGTTTGGTATCAAACATGTTGCACTCATACCCTCACACCGTAAACGGTATGCTGTGTATGATTTCAAGCCCGTAAAGTTCCTTTTGGGGGCCCTCAGTGCTCCCGGTACCAGTCATCCAGACCCACACAGCAAGGTAGGGCTGCTGCTGGCCAGAGACAAGTTGCCCTTCTGCTGCTGAGCCGAGCTCGGGGAGGGGAAGGCTGAATAGGTATCCTGTCACAGGGAGGTGTGACCACCTCCCAGACAGGGTTTAGTGTATTGGGGTAGGGTGGGGGCGCTTGTCTGCACCACAAAGTCTGCGTGCAGGGCACAGTTGGTGCCCTCCATGCATAGTCTAGTTCAAACTAGTTCAGGGAGCCGCTGGCTCCCTCTCTGGCACAAAACTGAACAAAGGACAGTGGAGTATCCGCCCCTTGTCCAGCCTGTCCTTAGGGAGGGACCCCTGAATCGTCCCAACCCTTTCCTTAGGGTACTTGAGGGCTTACCCAAGGGTGAGTCCCTATATTTGTCGTGGGACAAGATTAATTTCCAACACCCCTTCTTCAACCGTCTGGGCGCTCTGGGCATCAAAGCTGCAAACTGGAAGGCTCATGCTGCTCCTGATCTCCTCGCCCTGCCCGTCTGCTGCAATGTCCATGCCTGTGCACCATAACAAACACCTTACAAGGCCTGTGGGCATCCAAGACACCTGAAGGAATCTCCCTTGAAGTGAAGGAGTAATTTCCCTGCATCTGCAGGCACCACAACTAAGCTGACCGGTCTGCTGATCCTGGGCTCCCACAGACTCAGAAAGGCTCAGCAGCGCAGGCGGTGGTTCTTCATATCCCTCGAGGCCTGCCCTGTCCTCTCAGCAAGTTTCAGGCCAGCATCCCTTGTCGGAGCTGCAGGAACCAAACCCCTGTGAACCGTGTCAACTTGCAGTTGCAAAGGCTTGTTGGCTTCCTTACACCAAGGTCTTCGGGCTCCATGTAGCCCCAACCTCAAGCATCTCTAGTGACCAAGATCTTCATCCTCACCACATCACTTGCACCGAGGGCCTGCATCTTTGGTGAGCTGCTCGAGGTCCTCTCATGACTCCAGTGCCTCCGGCCTGTGGGTCCACTTGAGGGTCGTCTTTGACTTCTTTGGGCTCCCCTGATTGCAAGGGCCTGCCATGATTCCCCTGCTTGTGGTGAGTCTCCTGGACCTTGCCGGTCCCGACATTGAACCTTCTTCAACTTCCACGTTGGTTGCAGTTGCCAAGGCTTGTTGGTGCTCTCGCCAGACACCGACCCCTCAACTCTCGACATCCAACGTGGGACAGCTCATGTACGGCTCCTGGCCTTTCACAGTTTTTTTTTTTTTTCACAACAAATTTTATTGAATGATCAGGTAAAAGCATATATGTGGCTCTCCACAATCAGGAGATCACCACCGAATATCATGATACATTTCAGTATTATTGCATAGCCCAATCAATGAAAAGTGGAAAATACAAACCACCCCCCCCCACCTCCACCCCCTTACCCCACCACCCAACTTCCCATCTACCCACCCCTTATCCCTCCCTAACCCCATGCACGTGATCACAGTAAGCTGTCAGCATTCGGTCGTAGTGTGCTCGGTATGGCGCAACCCCCTAGGCCCGAGGGTCCTCCTCCACCTGTAGACCATCCTCCTGTTCCGCTGGAGGGTCCAGAAGCAACCCCCTATTCTCCGCCCATCGTTTCCAGATTTTATAATGCTTACGGGGGCATCCTCTGGCCTCAAACACCTGAACTGAATAAGCCTGAGTCTTAACGCTATAGCCGTCCCTCTCGGGGACTCGAGCGCCTCCCTCCAATCATCATCGTCTAAGGGTCCAACATCTGTCTCCCAAGCATCTTTAAGGGGTGAAGTAGGGAGGAGGAGCAGTGCGTAACTAGCGTCTGGTAGATTCTGGACACTTTCTTATCGCCAAGGTCACCCATGAAGACCTTCGCCTCCACTGGGCTGAATTTCGGCAACGACTCCAAGCCCGCAATGCTAGGCTCCAGTGCATGACGAAACTGCAGATAGCGAAAGAATTGGGTCTTGGGCATTTGGAACTCAGTACTGAGCTCCTGGAATGATTTGAGGGCGACCCCGGTCAGTACGTGTCCTAGTGACGAGATCCCGACTGAGTCCTATCTACCAAACCCCGTCAACGAGGCCAGCCCGGGGAGCCTCCCGTTCTTCCACAATGGAGTCTCTGCTTTTAATCTGCCCCACCAACCCATGCGACGCAGCGACTGCCGCCATACAACAAATACCACTCGCGTGGTACATGGCAACTCGCGCCGTAGCTTGGCCGAGTATAGGATCGTGTGCAACGTATTGTCGCCCATCAACGAGCGCTCCAGGGCGTACGCTGGGTCTCCTCTGTCCCCATACCACCATTCGTTAAGTACCAACAAGTGGGAGGCCTGATAGTAAGACAGTAGATCCGACGTAGCCAGGCCACCACAATATGTAGACAGGAAGCACGTCCGCAGTGCCACTCTAGCTGCCCCTCCAGCCCATAGAAATCGGCTCAGGACAGAGTTAACTTGCCTAAACAATTGGGGAGCTATAAGGTGGGGGTGGTTCTGCAGCTGGTACAAGAGGCGCGGGAGTGCGACCATCTTGAAGATTGCAGATTTACCAAAGATGGTAAGAGGCATTCGAGACCACGTTTTGACATCCGTCTGGACCTTTTCCCACACCGGTACCACGTTGCGTTCCCACGCCACGTCTGCGGACTCGGAGAGGAACACTCCTAGGTACTTCAATCCCCCGGCCGCCACCTGCAATGTCGATGCCCAGGGGTCTGCCACTACCCCACCACCCACAGAGTGGACTTACGCGGGTTCAGACACAGGCCCGATACTTCCCCGAAGATGCGCATTATCTCCAAGACTCGGGGCCCGATCTGCGTAAATCAGTAAGAAAGAAGAGGACATCATCTGCATATAGTGCAATCCTGTCGGTGAGGTTTCCACCCCACTCAAAGCCCCGCATCTGCGCGTCAATACGAACCCAAGAAGCCAGAGGCTCCATAGCTAACGCAAATAAATACGGGGAGAGCGGGCATCCCTGTCGGGTTCCCCGGCCAATCGGAAACTTCTCGGAGACCGCCCCGGAGACACGTACAGACGCCGTGATATCGGTATAGAGCAGTTTGATGTAGGAGATAAACACCGGGCCCAGGTTGAGGTGTGGCAGGAGCGCAAACAGGTATGTCCAACTGACCGAATCAAAGGCTCTATCTATATCTGCTAGTAGTAGGGCCACCCGTTCTTCTTTGGCCCCAATTGCATCCACTGCCGCCTGTGCCCGCCTGATATTATGCCGTGTCGCCCTATTTGGCATAAAACCAGCCTGATCCGGATGGACCAGGTCAGTCACATACGGGAGAAGGCGGTTCGCCAAGGCCTTAGCCAGCAGCTTGGCCTTGATATTGAGTAAGGAGATTGGGCGATAGGAGTCCGGCTTGTCCGGGGGTCGGCCAGGCTTTTGAAAGACCACAACTTCGGCGTGTCGCCAGTCAGCTGGTAGTCTACCCTGCGATCGCGCCGCCTCCAGTGCGGTCCGGTAATGGGACCCCAATTGGAGTTGGAATGTCTTATAAAATTCGCACGGGAAGCCGCTTGGGCCAGGCGCCTTCCCCGTGTTGAGCTGTCCCAGCGCGTTGCCCAGTTCCTCCGCCGTCAGGTGGAGGTCTAGTGCTGTTCTGGTTTCATCCAAGACTGCCTTCGGAGGCAAGTCTCCAATGAATTTATTAATCGCATCCGCTGATAGGCAGCCCCGCGGAGCATATTGCTCCATATAATAGTGGGCGAAGCTCGCCGCCAGTTCAGCCGGGTCCATGATCGCCACGCCATCCCCATCGGTGAGACCCGGTAGTGTAAGTGGCTGGAGGGTACGTTGACATAGCCTATGGAGCATGGTACAGGACTTATCTCCCCATTGATAGACTCTGCTCCGCGTGGCCAGCCACGCTTGACGTGCCTCGTCTAGTAACACAGATGCATATGACTGTTGCGCCTGTAGGAGCAACCTCACCGCCACCTCGTCCCCACCTCCCCGGCACTGCTGTTCTAGAGTTTCCACCCGTGCTGCCGCCTCAGTGATGGCCTCTCGACGTTGTCGACGTGCCGCCACACACCATGCAATATCCACCCCTCTTATGGTGGGCTTCATGGCCTCCCAGACCACGACTGCATCTATACCTTCCACCAGATTTTCCTGCCAGTAATGGGCAATCGCACCCCGCAGGTGCTGGATGTAGTCGGCCTGTTGAAGGTGCCACGAGGACATTCTCCACCGGAACGGCTGACGTGCCCTGTGTAGTCCAACCCTAACGGCTACCGGGGAGTAGTCAGACAACCCTCTAGGTAGGATCCCCGCCTCCCACACCCTGTTCAGGAACGCATTGGGCACAAATACATAATCCAGTTGCGAGAACAAACCATGCACTGCCGATACATACGTGAAGGCTCGCACTTTGGGATGCATATGTCGCCACACATCCACCCAGCCCATCCCCTCCACCATCGCATTCAACCGGGTAGGGGCAGCCGCTGTCAACATCCCCTGCAATCTCCGACGGTCAATGCACACGTCCATTACTTCGTTCCAATCACCTCCCAGCACTGCCAAGGACTCCGGGATGTCTGCCCACACTGCAAATAACTTCTCAGACAAGGACCATTGCAATGGGGGAGGGGCATAAATACTGCCAAAAACCACTGGTTCAGCGCCTACCATCCCCTTAATAAAAATGTATCGACCCTGTGGGTCAGACCACTGTTTCTCATGAACTTAGGCCAGCCTGCGATGTACCAAAATAGCAACCCCTCTGGACCCCCTCGAAAACCCGGCATGATATACTTGCTGATAACCAAACCTCTGCAGGCTAAGCACTTTCGTCCCCATCATGTGAGTTTCTTGCAACAAAAGTACATCCGCTGCCTCCCTCTTCCCCCATCGCAAGATCGCCCCCCGTTTGATCTTGTCGAGCATCCCCCTCACATTCCAAGTTATCACACGCATGGACTCCCTGGGGAGCCCTGGAAGCGGTGCGTCAGCCATAGTCGAATGGAACGAACCCATCGGGCCCCCGGTGCCACGTCCAAGCACACATCACAGTCATTGGCAAAGCATTAGAAATCACGTGCAATCCCCCCCATCCACCCTTATGCCCTGTAACAACAACAACCTCCCCCCCACCTCGTCCCCAACCAGACCCCCCCAAACCCACCCCCCCCGTCCCCCCTTGCCCCCCACCCCTATACCTCATAGAACTCTGAAGTATATGTCGCGGCATGGGCATCCTCGGGCCCAAAACAGAGCGCCAAAGGACAACCATACCAATGGATCCCAACTACCTCTGCAAACAATAGGAACCCCCCCTAGACAGCTCCCACTAATGTAGGAGGCAAGTAGCCCCTATACAGGAGCACCCCGAACCCCTCCCCCCCACCCCACGCAATGACAGATAAGCAAACAAGCCGTAGCAGGAGGCGCAGCAGTCAATCAGCAATACAGTAGGATACAGCGATACAGCTCCTCTTCGTCGGAGCGCACGGCATCCGCAGCAGGGCACACCGCCCCTCAGTTTCTCATCAGCCCTTTCCAGACAGATCTGAGTCGCCAGGCACAGCCGCGGAAGACCCACTTCTAGAAGCAGAGCGTTTCCTAGATCGAGACCTTCTGTTCCTTTTGGCTCGGGCAGTCTGGTCCCCTCGGTCCTGCGATTAGTCTCTCGAGCGTCCCGGGTTTAAACCAGGTTGAGCATGGGGCCTGATGCTCACCGTTTCATCAGTCCATTTGAAGTCTTTGGCCCTTGCTTCCCGCAATATAGTGTCTCTGTCGTGAAAGTTCAGGATTCTAGCGATCACCGGTCTGGGCCTCTCTCCCGCTGGCGTCTTCTGTGTCAGGGCCCTATGAGCGTGTTCAATCACGAAACAGCGGGATAGGACATCCGGGGGGAGCCAACTCTACAACCACTGGGATAGAAACTGTTCCATGTGGCCCTTCTCACAACCCTCCGGAAAACCCACAAAGCGAAGGTTGTTTCTGCGTGCCCGCCCTTCAGCATCTTCCACACGGAGCGCCAGGCCCCTTTGAATGTTTTCCATCGCCGCCATTTTCCGCTTCAGGGTCCCACCGTCGTCCTTCAGAACCGAGATCCTAGATTCTGTCTCTGTTATTCGTGCCACTGCGTTGAGCAGGTCTTGGCGCAATAGGGTCACGTCCGCCCCAACCGCTCCAATCTTGGCATCCAGCATGTCCCTGGACTGGGTAATGGCCGCCATGAGCGCTGCGTTGTCTGGTCCCGACCCCTGACCACCAGACGCTCCGGAGCCTCCACTTGGACCCGTAAACTTGTCAATGGGTCCCTGCTTGGCAGGCCCACCCCCCCTCTGGTCATGGTCTGGCACAATCCGGGGCTCCTGCCTTCATAACAGTCGCAGGTCTTCGCGGCGAGGTATCTCGCGTCTCCAATAACCGCCAAAGAAACAGGTCAGGAAAGCCTTCCCCGCCTCCACCCCTCTCGCAAACCGCTTCAGTCCTCCACGGGGGGGGGGGCACACGCAGGGCTCCACGGGGCAATCCTCAGAACTCAGGTTCGCCGCTCCCTATGGGCTCTACTGCCCCCTGGTACAAGGGTCCACGACACAGTCGCCTACTCCAGCGCAGGGCCGCTGTGGGTCTGCACGCAGCTCCGGTCTGGAACCGACGAGATTGGCGCAACACCAATCTAGCTACACCTCCCGGTGCATGTGGCTCCAATCCTGACCGTCCACTGCCAGATACTCGCCGCAGATGGTTGGGGGTCCCCCACACCTCTATCCGTCTCCCCAGGGCGGTCAATCGGGTCACCCCGCGGGCTCCAGCCCCACTGCCTCCCAGCCAGTCGCTCGGGGCCCCAGAGATACGCTGTGTGCACCCTTCTCCACTGCCGCCAGCATCCGCTTACACACCAGGTTGTAGGCACCACCTCCAGGGGGGTCAAATATCGGGGGGGCCCCGATACCAGGAGACCAGGCAAGTCCAGTTACTCCCGGGCCAGAGAGCGTGAAGAATCTCACTCCGGGGGGCCCGCACCACTAACAGTCCCGCTGCTGCCCGGCCTCTGCCTCAGTTGCGCTTTACCTTCGGCGACCGGGGGGTCGCCCAAACTCGAGGCCCCGGCCTCTGAATTTCGACGTAGGCCGCAGTCCCCGCTCAGTGCTCCTGTGGCGCCTGCACACACTCCTCCACCGTGGGGCCCTGTCGCACCTCCTCTCTTCGCTCCGCTGCCGGCCCAGACCCTGGAGCGCGGGCCCCACCGCCGCTACAGCCAGCCGACTCCGGGAGCTCCCGGGCCGGGGATCGCCAAAATCGAGGCCCCGGCCGTCCACGATGTGTGTAGGCCCCGGGGTGCCGCCGTCGCTATCTTCGCCACCGCAGATCCGGGAACCCAGATTTGTACACCGGAGGGCACCCTTTGCCAGCCACTACCTCCGCCACAGGTGTGAGGTGGGATATGGGTCCGGAGGCCAGGATAAATAGACGGATTGATAACGGGCTGGTGGGAGCTCTAACAAGCCACGTCCACCATCTTCGCCCTCGTAGCCACGCCCCCCCGGCCTTTCACAGTTTTGCCTGGTCAACACAGCTGCAGTTTCAAGGTCACCGTCAGCTCTCCTGCTACACTTGACATCGGTGGGCATTCGTCTTCCGTGCCTCCTGGTCACTCCTGAGTGGTATAGACTCTGTTCCCTCTGCTTGCAGGTTCATCACATCTTGAATCCACATTTGGGTTCCACCGGAAACTTTCACCTTCTCCAGCAGCGGCATCTTCCTGAAGTCATTCATTGGGTTCAACTGCGGTTTCCGACACCACTTCACACCTATGCACCCGACTTCTCTGATACAGCTATCCTGGTTCCTAAGGTATCCACAGGTGGGGTGGCTCTCCAACCTTCTGTCCTCTACGGGGTTTCTTCAGGGTCCACTGGGAAGTGTCCTTCTTCTTTAAAGACTGTGACTTACCCATAGTGACTTACCCATAGACTTGCATTGATCCAACGGTTGTGTTCCCACTCTGCACATGGCCTCCGCGGGGCTCATGGTTACTTTCCTTTGGTCCCCGGCACTTCTACATCTTCTGGGTATAGTCTTGACTTGAGTCGTTATTCGAATACCACTATTTTACTATGATTTGGTCTTCCCCTGGTGACCACTGTGTATTTCATTCTACTTACCTGTTTGTATTGAAAAGTATTGTGTGCATTGTGTATATCTCTAGCTAGGAGAAATCTGTATGTGTTAGTGAGTGCTTTATAATAAATACGTATTTTTATAAATACACTGTGTCGTTCTTTTTCACTTAATCTATACCTATAAGATTATGTTCTGGTAAAACAAGCTGCTTTGCACTCCTTCTGGAGTAAGCCTGAAGGCTGCTCCCCACAGCTACCACTTAGAGAGCTTTCTAAGCTTATCTAAGATCACTAAAGTCACCATAAGGGTTGTCTGGATTGGTGCAGAGTGCCTACTTACTTGATCGGTGCAGGGTGCCCACTTACATAAGTGTGCATCATATACCAAGTCAGCTTCTCAGAGCCGCCTGTTGTTTGATATCCAAATCCATGAACCAGGCGAGGATGCAGGCTCTTACACCTATAATTTACAGGTCTCCCAAAAGAGTTTTTCCAGCAAACGATGGATGAGAAAGAGCACACCAAGTTACGGTGAAAGAAACAGGAAAGGCAGAAATGATACAGGTTCTGGATCTTCCCTTATGCTGCCTATCTGATCCTGTATTACATCTGCTGCAAATAAAAACTCTTTTTCATAATACCAGAACCCTTTATTTTTTACATTGACTATAACCAATTTCTTCATTGCTTGTTCACTTACGTCGCAAAAGCTTGGGTACCTGGAAGAGAGCTGTGGATTTTACCATTGACAGACAGATGTGGTGAAAATGTGAAAAAAAACACAAAATCTTTTATTGGAACTTCTCCATTTCCAGTTGTATAATGTATCTGATAGAGAGTTCTAGCCGCAGGTTCCTTTCCTTTGAATTATACCCGGGCGTCCGACTTGATCCAGAAGCTTCTTATGAGCAGTGCCCCGGAGCACCGTTAGGTGGCATAGTTCTGCGCTGCGTAGCATCATCTGCGCCAGAAGTAGTGTGCGCTGTGACTATATAAGATTCACCCCAGCACATTGACGTCAGTTCTTTTCTTTCAGCACCAGTCAGCACAGATTCGGAGAGTGCTACACCCAGTAAGTTTTTGATAGGCCTTTCTCAACTTTTTGTTGAAGTTTTTTTGATATTTTTCTCCTGGTGTAGCACCATGTTCACTAGGAAGGTCATTTTCAAGCCCTTGTCCGACAATGGTGCCTCAAGTGTGACAACGCGTCAAATTGCATCGACTTCATATCCTGCACCCTGAGCACCTTGCCGCCTGACATGTGACACCACAACAGTCTTGATCCAGGTCGAGAGGAATGTGACGGAGCCCAAGATCAACGTCGCACTCCTAGTCGGAAGTCCAACAACCACAAGAAGAGTAAGAAGTTGAAAATGTCATTGACTTTTCCCCGTCTGTCAAAGTTATCTGACGACACGAGAGATCATCGTCATTCGAGGCCTGGCTCTGCGGTTGAACCTGTGCCTGGCCTCTGACCTTGCTGAGTTTCTGGGTGTCGGAATGATCCCTGCTCAACTCTGTGAGTTCTATAAGCCATGCACCTCATATTTGGGCAGCCAGTTCCTGTTCCAGCTGGTGTGCCTTCAGGCCTGCGGGTTCAGGACGGGCTCTGACTGGTTCTTTGCTGGTGGGTCCCGTCCCCAGCTACATTCTGCCCCTTGAATCCATGGATGGATCCGGACTGGTGCCAGTTATATCACTTCAACCACCCCCAGCACTGGTCCCGATGGCGATGATCCCAGCTCCGCTGGTGCAAACCCCATTCTCATCTCCAACTCCAACTTTGAGTTGGAGCAGCGTCGTCTGACGCTGACTCCATGCCTACTGGAACCATGCCTTCTTCGCGGAGCCCTATCCCTATTGTTATGGACTTGGATCCAGGGAGGATTAGGAATGGTAGCTGGAGCCTGAAGAATGCCAGCCCATAGACCCCAACATGAACTGCTGTGAGGAATTTGCGGATGCCAGCAAACTGGACACCTCTCCAGATACTGGCATGCTCTCTCCCTAACGTGGTTACCGAGGAGAGGGCTTCTTTTGCTCTGGACATTAGCCTACCTTCCGTGGCAGTCAAGCCCAGAATCTTGACTGAGGTGCTTCAGCCGGGAGTGATCTTCTCAGAACTGCTTCTCCCATTCAATGAAGCTTTCACGGACTTCCTTCTGGGGACTTGGTTCAAAACCTGCACAGGGGCTCCTGTGAACAGGACGACTGCCCGCCGTCCCTGCCCCACCCCACGGTACACCAATTTCTTCACACAACATAATACCCCAGAGAGCTTAATGGGCCAAACCTCCAACTGCTGTGTAAATCGTTGGTGCGTTCCCTACCACCCCACAGGATAGGGAATCCAAGAGACTGGACACCCTAGGAAAGAAAATATTTTTATCCCACCAGTCTGACACTTCTGTCTGTGAACGTTGTGTGTCTTTTGGGCCACTGCTCTCATTGATTTGGTTGCACAGATGCTACCTATGGTTCCGGAGGAGGCCCGGGCCCTGTTCTCTCAAGCTATGGCAGACGATAGAGGTGCAGCTAAGTTCATGGTTTGATGTGGGTTGGGCACAACTGACTCGCTGGGCGGAGCAGTTTCTTCGTCGGTGGCTTTACGGTACTATGCCTGGCTGGGAACAAATGGCTTTTCCCGGTATGTCCAAACGTCGCCCTTTGATGGTTCCCATCTCTCCAGAGCCAATGCGGACTCAGCGCTGAAGCACTTTAAGTTTAGCTGATCTATGACCAAGTCCTTCGACTTTTCCATGGCTCCTCACAAAACCCAGTCTGCCTTTCGCTCCTTTCGTGGCCATGGAAGGGCCTCCAGCCTTGTTTTTATCAGACTAACCACCACAGCGTGCATGCTTCCCAGCCTCCATGTGGCCGAGGATGCTGTACCTACATACCCCGTGGGTTGGGCAGCCAGAGGTTGGGTCAGTTCACCACTCCCCAGCAGCCACAACCTCTAAACTTCTTTAGTTCGCCCTCTTACCATCATGCATACCCAGTGGGAGGCAGGATATGCCATCACCTGCCCCACTGGTGGTCTATAACAAAAGACAGCGGGGTTCTTCAGACTGTCCGAAGGGGCTACTCCCTTCGTGACTACCCCTTCACCCAAGCCACTCACTTGAGTCAGGCTGGTGGAGGACCATCTCTCCTTGCTCCGCCAGGAAGTGATAGCTCTCTTGGCCAAGGGAGGCATAGTGAGGATGTTGATGCCAGAAGTAGGTTGTGATTGTTATTCCTGCTACTTTCGGGTGTTCAAGAAGGACGGAGGCCTTTGTCCTATCCTAGACCTGCGCCCTCTCAATTTCCTCCTCAAGAAGAAGTTCCAAATGCTCATGTTCACTCGTGTCCGTCTATCTGCCCTGGACCAGGACAGTGGATGAAATTGCAGGATGCATACTTCCACATTCCTGTCCTGCCTGCCCACAGACATTACCTGTGGTTCACGGTGGCCCATAAGCACTTTGTTTGTTGTGCTTCTTTTCGGCCTTACTAGCGTTCACCAAGGTGATGGTGGTGGTTGCAGCTTATCTTTGGAGATCCGGAGTGCCAATCTTCCCCTATCGCGACAACTGGTTGTTAAAGGCGGGCTCGCCCCAGGTTATTGTCTCCTGCCTCCAGCCTATGGCAGATCTCCTGCACTCGCCGGGGTTCACCATGAATGTGCCGAGGTAACATCTGACTCCCTCTCAGATGCTTCCTTTCATCTGAGCTGTTCTGGACACAGTGCAATTTTGGGGCTATCCTCCCGAATTGCGAGCCCAGAATATACAGGTTATGATACCAATGTTTCAGTCTCTATCCTAGATGTTGATGAGACTGACTCTGAGGCTGCTGCGCCTCATGGCCTCCTGCATCCTGCTTGTGACACATGCCTGCTGGCATATGCGTGCTCTGCAGTGAGACCTGACATTCCAGTGGGCGCAGCATCAGGGGAATCTCTCTGACATGGACCAGATCTCAAAGGGAACTGCAAAAGATGGGCAGTGGTGGTTAACAAACTGCGATTAGGTCAAGGGTAGACCCCTCTCCCTTCACCAACAGATCTGACAGTGGTGACAGATGCGTCATTCCTGGGATGGGCCGGCCATCTGGGAAAGGTGGAGATCAAAGGCCTCTGGTATTTTGAGGAATTCTGACTCCACATTAACCTTGTTGTCATGGCGATCTGGCTGGTATTTAAAAAAATTGTGCCCTCAATCAAGGGAAGGACATTACCACTGCCATGTGGTATTGCAACAAACAAGGCTGGATGGGGTCGTGGACACTCTTTCAAGAGGCCCTGCGTCTCTGAACATGGCTGGAATGTCAGGCCATTTCCTTGGTGGTTCATCCCCTGGGGGGGGGGCTCTCCGAACTCCAGGGCACATGAACTCCGCAGCATATGCCTAGCGGATTCCAAATGGCGTCTCCATCTGGGGATGGTGCAAGGTTTCATTCAGCTGTGGGGAGAGCCTTGGTTAGATCTGTTCACCATCAGTGAGAACCACTGAGAACGTGCCACTTCAGCAATTTTGCACACTGGAGTTTCCAAGGCAGCTCTCGCACAGAGATTGTGTTTGCCTCGATTGGAGCTCAGGACTCCAGTACACCTTTCTGCCCTGAGACCTCAAGAAGATCGGGAACGACCAGGCCCAAGTTATCCTTGTGGCTCTGGACTGGACTTGGGGAGTTTGGTATTCCGAACTGTTGAGCATGGCCATCAGTCCTCCAATCAGGCTGCCTCTTCGGGAGGATCTTGTGACAGCATCTGGGGAGGGTTCTCCACCCGAACTTGTCGTCAGCGCTCTGCCTTCATGCGTAGAGTTTGAGCGGTGACAGTTGACAGATTTTGACCCCCCCCCCCCCCGAAGTCCGCATTGTTATCTTGGAAGCCAGGCGACCTTCTTCCTAGACTGTACACGCCTGCTATTGGGGCAAGGTTTTATCATGGTGTGCAGAGAAACAGGTTGACCCTCTTTCTGCTCCCCTCTCTCAAGTCGTTCTCTTTAACCTTTCTCTTGCCCAGTAGGACGATGCTCTGGGCACCCTAAAGGGCTATCTTTCTGCCATCTCAGCGGTTTCCTAACCAGCCATCCTTCAAATCCCCTGTGTGATTAGGTTTTTTGAAAGGTTTGCCACACGTTTCCACCTTTGCCCTTCATCATGTCTCAGTGGGACTTTAATCTGGTCTTAACATTTCTGATATGCACTCCCTTTCAGCCATTGCACAATTGTCCTCTGATGGTCCTTGCGATTAAATCTGCCTGTATGGCAGCATTGACATCTGCCCAAAGGGTCAGTGAACTTCAGGCTTTGTCATCCAAGCCGCCGTACCTGAACATCGACCAAGGCAAGCTGCTTCTGCGACCTAGAGCTTTATTTCTGTCCAAAGTTGTCACTCCCTTTTATATAGGCCAGGCTATCATTCTGCCTACTTTTTACGCTCTGCCACATCCCTCCAAGGAAGAGGAGTGACTTCACAGTCTGGACCCATAAAGAGCATTGTCGTTCTACCTTGGCCGGACAAAAGAGTTCTGGGTGGATGATCAACTCTTTGTGGCGAATGTTGGAGAGAAGAAGGGAAAGGCTATGCAGAAGTGGACCATCTCCTGATGCATTGTGCTCTGCATTAAAATCTGCTACACATTGCTGAGAAGCAGCCCCCTTATGGCTTGCATGCTCATTCTTCCAGAGTCAAGGTTTCGACCACTGCGTCCTGGACATCTACTAGGCAGTGACGTTGGCCTATCTGCACATGTTCACAAAACGCTACTGCCTTGACAGTCAGGTCCGTTAGTATGGGCACTTTGCCTGTTCAGTCCTGCAGGACTTATTGGTGTGAAATTGTTTCACAGATACACCTCTGTGGAGGTATTGCTTAGATATGTATTCTAAGGTAAGGAATCTGCAGCTAGAAGTCTCTATCAGATGACAAGTTAGTGACCTCCAGTAACGCTTCATCTGGTAGAGACTCTATCTAGCTGCAGATTCCTTACTGACGCTCTGCAAACATTTCTTGGGACAGGGTTTTCCCCTTCAGGGCCCTAGTTTTCCTCACAAGTGATCGGTGTGCTTTGTGGCTTCATGTTCCTGGCGTGGAGAGTTATTAAAAGAACCGAACATTGGCGCACTGGGGAGTGGCCTATATAGGCACTGGGAACATCACATCGGAGTGAAATACACCACTTGGAGCCAAACTGAGCCACCTACCAGTGCGCTGGGGCAATGCTCCCGAAATATTTCCAGATCCAGGGTGGCGACTGGGTACAATTCTAAGGTAAGGAACCTGTGGCTAGATGGTCTCTACAAGATACGACATTACCAAAGGTAAGTAACTTGTTCATTGATTCTTACTACACCCAATTTGATCAAGAAATTTCAATTTTGTTTGGGCTGCAGCTAGCCGGGGAAGCACGCAAGGATATAAAGCCCTTACAATACAATAAAGTGGTTCATTCTACAATGGCCCACTGCAGAGAACCCCCTCTTGGGCTCTCCTTTCGAATGCACTACTGCTTCTTTACATGTCTCTACCAACCTTGTTTATTTTTAAGTGTAGTTATCACAGTTAATAGTTAGTCTTTCAGATCATCCTTCAGCTTGTGATGTGTTGTGCCTACAGAAATAGCAATCTTATCAACTACTGCCTATGGATTAGAGGGTCTGATCTGTGTCATTGCATACATACCTGACAATTTCTTTCTTGAACCTTCAAATGCCTGTTAAAATAGTATCCTTAAATGTAAAAAGACTTATTCCCCGGGCATAAGAATTAAGCTATGGTGCTTCCAGTGGGGAAAGCATTATGAAATTTTTACTCTCAAAGAGAAAAGTCTCAAGAAACAAGTAGAACACCGCATGAAACATAGCACAACGGTGCAGCTCTAGATCTTTAAACTTTAACCTTTAAGCACCTGTCCGCCGCCTGCCATAACAGTGTTTTTAGAGAGCATTTTTTTTTAGCTCCGAAACAGCTGACCGCTGCATTGCCATCTGGATCCCAGGCGGCACCAGATGACGCGCGTAGTGGTCGAAGACCCGCAGCGCCCTGCCAAATGACGACTGTTCCCCTGCAGGGGCCTGCAGGCCTCGTCTGGATGGTGGGCCGCGTGGAGCGGTACCGGCCGAGAGGCTTCCCCAAGGCACGCTCTCAGAGACCTCAGCTCCCCGTCCGCCTCCATTGTTTTGGAAGGTCCGACGCGACTCGCGGCAGCGGAGCTGGGAGGGAGTGGTACACCTCCGCAGGGCCTGCCTGGCCCCCGGCCACCAGTCCCTGCCATGCCCTGCGGCTGGGTGCGGCCTCGGGCAGTCATTGCGGCCTACCCTGCTATACCACTCCTCCAGCCACGGCTCGCTGAGGAGAGCTACGAGACGGCCTGACATTAGCAGGTACTGAGGTGTGGGGGCCCGACGTGGGGGAAGCGCCCGCTGACAGCATATGAGCGTGCCTTGCAAAACTGTAGCACCGGCGCGGCGTGACCCGCCGCTCACCTGCACACCATTATCGGGCGCCGCCCGCCTGAACACTATCATCCGGCGGTTGGCTGATACCCCGGCTGTGGTACACCTGGGCTACAGGTTGGACACTACTCCCCCACCACTCGTGAACCTGGCCCCTTCTTGACGTCCTCAGGTGCTCTGCTCCATGGCCCCACCTACAGAGAGGCCGTCCATGCCCTCCCGCGCTGCAGCACCGCAGCAGGGAGAGCAGCTGACCAACAGCAGGCCAGGCCCGGACATGGTATCCTGACATGCTTCACTAACGAGACCAGGGCTCCCGGGTCGCATCATTATCATTCACTTGGTGTTCTCACACACTGCTTGCTGCTTCCTGGACCTGCTACACTCGAACCACTCTTTACCTCGCCTCACCAACTTTGGGAACTGCCGAGGTCGGGAATATGTCCACAACGAGGGCGAAGAAAGAAAAGTCGCTCAAAGACATTTTCGCGCGCCAGCAGAATATTTCCAAATCAACGCCCTCCGCCCGAGGGGGCTCACTGCCTGTGACACGCGGAGGATCGGGTGAGGGACCTGTAACCCGGGCGTTCCTGGAATCGCTCTTTTTAACTTTGCAGGAGGACCTCCAGACCGTGAAGAAGGATCTCATCTCCAAGGATATTCGCAGAGACATGGATGGCATTGGGGAAAGGGTTTCAGCCCTAGAGGATGGCGGGGACACCAGAGACACGGAGTTGTCCACACTTCAGCAGGAGGTGATAAGACTCCAAGATTAGCACCTTGACTTGCAACTTCATCTGGAAGATCTGGAGAATCGCTCCCGGAGACATAACATCTGTATCCAGGGAGTGAAAATCACAGCAGATACTGATGATCTCTTCACTTTCTCCAGGGAGTTATTCAACCACATTCTTGATGCCTCACCTGATGCTGCCATCAAATTAGATCGCGCCCACAGAGTTGGTCCCCCTCGAGCGAGCAATGCTCCGCCTGCAGACATTCTTGTCTGCGTGCACGACTTCAGGATCAAGGAGGAGATTATTATCAAAGCCAGAGCGATGCATCCAATCTTGTTCAAAGGTCAGTCTCCAGTGCTCTATCAGGACCTGTCCCTCTATACCCTTCATAGGCGATGGCAGTTTTGACCAGTCACTGAACATCTCCGGCAGCAGGGTGTCCCTACTCCTTGGGCCATCCATTCTGGTTCATCTTCAGGCTCAACGGTAAACTGACACAGTTGCACTCCTTCAAGGAAGCTTGCCAGTTGCTGGGAATCTTCCCACCCCCGGACAAGGACGAGCACCGTGACACAGCTTCCGATCCTGAGAACTCCCCATCGGGTTGGCAGAGGCGCAGGCGACGAACCCGGCAGCCCGACCAGAAAGAGATTGTTAAAGGCCAGCACACGGTCCTTGACTCCACAGCTGAGGCTTTCGCACAAAACACTCCAGAGGACCCTTGAGCTGGTCGGATAAACTTGCTCTTCATCATGGCTCTTGAGGGCGGGGCGGGAGCTCTGTCACTTGGCCACAACATGGACCCCACATTGACTATCAACCGGTCATCCTGGGATGACGGAATTTTGTTCTCGACTCTATTCTGTTTCTGTAGTTTGGCATTTGATCCTTTGTTTGGGGTGATTTCTTTTAGGTTTTGTGGTCCCTTGTCCACCGTTTAGACGCCCTTTGCGGTCTTTCCTTTGATGTATGCGCTCATATCCCACGATCTCAGAGATGGCCTCCGAGCCTGGCTATTGCTGTTGTTGGTCCTTCCCGCATGTAGATGCTGTTTACCACTCTTAAAATCCTCACTCTGAATGTGAGAGGACTTAACAACCCTGTTAAACATAGAGCAGCCCTCTCATATCTTGATAATATCAAGGCTGACATCTGCCTCCTACAGGAGATGCATCTTCTGTCAAAAGACTGCCACCGCCTAAAATTCTGCATGTTTTCAACCCTAATGTTCTCATCCAGCCCCACTAAATCTGCTGGCTATCCATCCTAGTTTCCCACACATTTCAGGGTAAAGTCCTTCAGAAAGAGGCCGATATCTAAGGGAGGCTCCTTACCTATCCATTCATTTTGGGAGGACTGACGTTCACACTCGGATCGGTGTATGCTCCCAACGAGGGGCAAGAGAAATTCCTACACACTGCACTCACTGAAGCCACAGCGACAGCTAATCGCCGAATATTGCTGGGGGGAGATTTGAACCTCGTCTTTGACAACATTTTGGATAGGTCATGCCAGCGCACGAGACAGACAGGCGTGCTCTCTGCGGCTGGACTAGCGTGACTGCAGGACCTAGGCCTTTGAGACCTTTGGGGCTGCTCCCTCCCCCAAAGTTGTGAGTACTCCTTCTACTCCAATGCACACAAAACATATGCTAGGCTAGACTACCTCGTAGGTTCCACGCCTCAGTGCTCGTTCATGACTTGTTGAAATAGCTTCCTTCACACTCCCTCCCTTGCAGCACCCCGCACGCCTATGCGACGATCTCCTACACCGCGTAGATGTTGTAGAGCAGGTACAGCGCGCCATCAAGGATTACCTTTCACATAATGCTAACCACGATACTTCCCTCTAGACACCACGGGCGGCACTTAAAGCGGTCATCCGTGGGGAATTTGTGGCTATTTCCATGGCAGACAACGTGGAGCGTAGGCGCAAAAGGGACGATCTCACCCAAAAAACGAAGGAGCTGGAACAGACGCACGAACTAACCGGGGCACCCAGGGTTTGGCGTCAATTACGAGCTATGCGACAAAAAGCTGCGGCACTAGACCAGGATTGGGTGGAGTTAGCGGCCCTCCGAATACGCCACACTTATTACACTGGGGAGACCGGTGTGGCCGCCTCCTGGCCCACAAGCTTCAGGAAGCCAGGGAGAGACAAGGGGTTCAGGAAATTCGCCGGGGGGATCGCGAGCGGGTAACGGATGACTCGGAGATAGCCAAAGTCTTTCGCGACTTCTATGTTCAACTCTATACAAGCCTGCCTGGACAACGCCTCTGGCACTGCTTACCTCGCGGAGGCTGCCCTACCCACAGTAAATCAAGCACAGGCAGACCACTTAGAGAGAGAAATCAGCCTGGAAGAGGTTGTAGCATCTATATCGCGCTTGGGCCCGACGGCTACTCCGCTGCCTTTTATAAAACTTTTTGCGCTCTGGTCGCTCCAATTGTAACTAGGCTTTTTAATTCCTTTGCCCAACCATGGGCGATCCCTGCAGATATGCTCGAAGCATCCATTGTGGTGATCCCAAAACCAGGGAGAGACTGTACTGCCTGTGGAGTGTATCATCCCATATCCCTCCTTTACATCGACATTAAATTGTACACCGGAATTTTAGCGGCCCGTCTAGCGCCCTACATGCCGGGGCTGGTAGACCCCGACCAAGCAGGCTTTATTCCCCACCGCCAAACGAGCGATAACACCAAATGTACCCTTCACCTCATTGAAAAGGCCTCCCGGACATCAGTGGAGTATATGCTGCTCACTATCGACGCCAAGAAGGCCTTCGATAGGGTCCACTGGCCTTACTTAGAACGTGGATCTGGGTGACAAATTTAGAACGCACATCTTAAATTTCTACGATTCTCCACCGCCAAGGTCCGAATAAACGGTCATACATTGACCCGCTTCTCGATAGGTAGGGGTACCTGACAGGGGTGTCCCCTTTCGCCCTTCCGTTTTGTGCTCTATATGGAGCCTTTGGCTCAGCAAATCAGACATAACCCTCTAATAACAGGGATCAAGTTTGTAGGTGATGTCCACACTATCTGTTTATACGCGGACGACGTGTTGATCTCACTATCAAACCCGATGTCGGCGCTGTGAACCTGCGTTCTGGAACTGGAACGCTTTGAGCATGCCTCGGGGTTTAAAGTTAATATGGACAAGTCCGTGGCACTGGACCTCTCCATGTCACCTTCTACCCGGGCATGTCTCCAGGAGCAGTACTCTGTTCAGTGGACGGATGATTCGGGCCCCTATCTAGGATCCAATTGGCTCCCTCCATTCCAGCTACTGTGGCTATCAACTATGCTCAATTGCGATCACGTATTGGCAAAGAACTGGGTCAATGGAAACACTACCCGCTCTCATGGCTTGGCAGAGTGGCGGCCACCAAAATGACTATATTCCAAACCCTGCCCATCCTCCCTCCAGCTGATTAGATCCGGCAGACCCAATCTGAACTCGCAGAATTCATATGGCACGCTATAGCAGTCCTCTCGCCTGAGGAAGGCGGCCTTGGGATCCCCGACCTCAGCTTTACTTCCAGGCGACACAGATACGTTATCTGGTTGAATGGAATCAGCTGGAATCGGAGAAACATTGGCTATTTCAAGTCTGCGCTGTGGCCGCCACGCCCCTTCAGAGGGTTCCCTTCCTTCGATAGGCACACCGGCCGCCCAATCTCTATGCATCCTATATCACCGGGTGACCCTGGAGACTTGGTATCGTACTGACATTAAACATAAACTGACTACCTTACCATCGCCCCTCACACCAATCTTTGATAATCCCGACTTTTAGCCAGGTATTAGTGAGGCAGCTCCTCCGAATGTCGGTCTCTGGGTCATCTCTTCGATGTGGACGAGATCCTATCATTCAAGCCGGTCAAATCAGAGTACGGGATCACTGAGGCCGAGCGACTATGGTACCTCCAGATCTGACACTGGGCACTACACCCACACATCAAGCCACATGCTTACCGTCACCTCTCCACATACGAAAATTGGCTTCTCACAAGCACATTGGACAGGAAACTCATGTCCGACTTGTATAAAATGCTCTTGGCCAGGAACACACACATGTAGCAGTGCTAGGCGGGCTCGCTGGGAGCGCCATCTAGGGATGCCGCTCAGTCATAAGGAATGTGAGGGTGTGTACAGGGCTCGCCATTCCGCCTACCATACATGACTGACCAAGACGATGACGAAAATAGGCACTTATTGGTACTACGGGTGACCCACGACAAAGCGCTGACTGTTGGCGCGGATGTGGGAAACTTGGCACCTTGGTGCACCTTCTCTGGGACTGTGAACACTTACAAGAGTCCTGGACTCATGTCCTCGATGAGGTGGACAAACATTTGGACACACAAATGCTGAGGTTTTTCGCTTACGTCCTACTAGGTTTCCCAAACCCCTTGACATACCCACTTAAATCCCGCAGAGGCCGCTTAATCGGAATCACTCTAGGTTCGCGGCTCAGAATATTCTCACATATTGGCGCACCTATCAGATCCCCACACACAAGGGCTGGCTGCAACGACTCTGGCATGTCCTGTGAATGGAAAAGATGTCTCTTACACTGGCTGGAAAGGGCTCTGGCAACCATTCTTGTCTCTTCTAGCTTCCGAATTTTGAGAACTCACCTGCCCTAGGTATTTACGACTCCTGCGTCTCTCCGACCAGCAACCACCAGTGCCATCATTTCCTACCCATTCGCTGACTCCGCTAGCTCCCACAAGTTTTATTGCCCCGGTGGACGAGGGAAGGGGAGGGGGTGATAGAGTAAGTTTCAGTTTTATTTCATTGTATTTTGTTGGTTTGTTCCGACTCCTCTGCTTAAGTATATCAGCCGCTCAGTGCTCTCACCGCCCTTGCTATCTTGTATGCCTTGGTATGTCGGATAAGTTATTCGTTCATAAAATCCCAATAAAAGATTTAAACCATAAACTTTAAGCCACATGTCCACAGAACAGTTAAAGAAGGAAAATATGTTCTGGTTTATTACAGGGCAGGCAACTTACTATTACAACTGTATATGCTTTCAACACAGGCCAGAATGCATTTCTTATACACTTCATTATTGAACTAGAGGGGTTCGTTGCTGGTGTCATAATATTAGTGGAAGTTTTCTCTCCCTCAGTAGAGTAGCCTTTTCAAAAATACTGACCCTGGAGAGTAGAGCATACAAACCAATATTATTGCTCCTTTGTCTCTTAGATACACCGGTCATACTGTAGAATAGATTTTGCTACTCAGTAATGCTCTCATGTCTCAAATTGATGACACCAAGAGTGGACCAATTATAATCTCTAACCAAGCCCCAAATGAATAGACCCGGATATGGAGCTCCTCCACTCTGAGGATGGTGCTGGATATTTAATTCAGGTCTGCTGAGGGATCCGGTATTAAAAGATGAGCATACTAGAGAATGTTTCCATGATAACTCCCAGATTACAATAGTTGGGTGTGCACCCAGGATGCCTTTCAGGCAGTCCTAAGAGAAGTATAGCTAGGTTCACTAGTCAGCATAAAAAAACAAAGAATTACTCTGTTGGAAGATGAGCTAGTGCAAGCAGAAAGGAGGCACAAGCAAATCCACAAGAACTCTACAGAGAACAGTTCTGTAATTGAAAGGGAAATCAAATGTCATAGCTCTCAGGAAGACAGAACTTAGCCTTTTGAGCCTCAGAAAAACTAATTGAGATCATGGTAACACACTAGGGTCTGTCTTAATCAGGTAGCTAAATGCAAATTGGAACATATTTATATAGGTATATGTTCTGTCCCGGGCAATTTCTAGAAATTAGAGTAGCAAACTAGACGCCTTTTCGGAATACCACACTACTCTATATGGTAGAGATTCCATGGATGAAGGAGACCAGTCAAAATATTTAGAGATGCCTAATCTTCTGCAGCTCTCTGGGGCAGAGAAGGATTAGTTACTTACCTGTAATCCTAGTTCTCATCCAGGGGTATACTCATCAAAGTCATAATCTATGAATAATCCCCGCCCATGTGCGGGATCCCGGAGCATATAGAAAATACATATAAATATATATGTATATATATGTGAAAACATATATTTGCAGCCTAAAAACATTTTCCAACTGGCAAATCTGCCGCAACATTACATAAATTAGCATACACACAGTAGTACTCCCTTAACCCCTAAGGAAGAAAAAGAGAGCAGTAAACATTTGCATACAAAATGCTTTATTACCATAGAAAAACCTGTGATTGCAGGCATTTGCCAGTAGGCTGCAGTAGAGTATAAAGAAACAAAGAAAGCTGACACCTTGCCTTTAAGGCATTAGAGTAGGGGTACTGTGCCTTTAAGACCTGAAGGTGACCCCCTGCTCCCATGGTGCACCACAGGTGGCAGTTGGGTCAGTTCTTTTTGGAGGTGCATAACACCTGAGTAGATCCACAGTAAACATCTCATAACTTTATGAACATGCTCGTCCGGGGAAGTGGGCGGGAGCTTATGACTTTGATGAGTATACCCCTGGATGAGAACTAGGATTACAGGTAACTAATCCTTCTCATCCAGGGTATACTCATCAATAGTCATAATCTATGAATAGATTAGCAAGCTCATACCCAAAGTCTTGCGGGCGAGCAAAAAAGTCTATATAGAGACATTGAAAAATTGCACATTTCACATAAAACTTATGCAAATAAATTCCTCAAGGAGGCCTGTCCCACTTGGGCATCGGCCTGTGTATCTGAGTCTAGGCAATAGTGGCGGGTAAAGGTATGTACAAACCGCCATGTAGCCGCCTTGCAAATTTCAGAGATTGGTACATTACGAAGGAGAGCAGTAGTAGAAGCTTTCCCTCTTGTGGAATGCGCATGAGGTCTACCCTGTAAAGCCTTGTTAGCTAGTTGATGAGACAGAGCTATACACAAGGCTGTCCAGCGAGAAATAGATCTTTTTGAAGCTGACAGACCGGTATTAGTGGTTCCATAATTAACAAAAAGTCGGTCAGATTTCCTAAGTGGAAAGGTTTTAGCCAGGTAAAACTTCAAAACCCTCCAAAGGTCTAGAGAGTGTAACGACCTCTCCGGGGGAGTGGTAGGTTGAGGAAAAAAGGTAGGTAGGGTGATAGACTGGTTTATATGAAAGTCTGGGACTACCTTAGGAGGAAAACCTGGGTGTGTCCTCAGTACTACCCTGTTGGCGTGTAACACTGTGTACGGTTCCTTCTAGCTGTAGACTCTTGCCTTTTGAATTATCTCCGGGCTCCAACTTGGATCTGGTAATTTTTTCTTGAGTATTACCCCTGCGCGCCGGTAGATGGTGTCGTTCAAGCCAGAAGTGATGTGCGCAATGCCTATATAGGTGCTACCCCCGTGTGCTGACGTCCATTCTTTTCTTTCCGTGCCAGTCAACACAGATCCAGAGAAGAGCTATCCCTTAGTCAACTTTTGAACAACTTTTTTTGACTTTTTGTTGAGTCTTTTCGAGGTTTTCCTTATCGTGTGGTAGGGATGTCCTCTTATAAGGCCAGCTTGAATTCCCTCCGGTCACTGCTCAATATCGGTGACAGACCCGCATCTTGTATGCCTTTGGTGCCTTAAGCATGGCCATGATCCTAAGGCCTGCTCCGGTTGTTGTGCCATGAACCCGAAGGCCATGAGGGAGCGATCCCTCACACTCCTAAGGGACTCGAGGTGCGATGTCACGACAATCCATATCCCGCTGAAGAGTAAGGTCCCGGAAGCGGTCGCGGATTCCGAGATACTCGTTGCACTCTGAGTCATCGGTCCATTCGGGTAAGTCCCACTGGACGAAGATGAAGAAGTTGAGATCTTCAACTTCTCCTCATCTGTCGGCTGACGAGATGTGGAAGAGTCTACATTCGAGGCCTGGCTCTGCGGTAGAGCCAGCGCTTGGCCTGTCTCTGCGCTTCCCTAAGCTTCTAGGAACTGAAGCATTCCCGCCTAATTAAGAGAGTTTTATGAGGCTATGCACCTCATATTTGGGCGGCCCGTTCCCTCCGATGTACATTCTTGTCCAGTGGGTTCAGATGGGGCCCTTCCTGGATCCACACCAGTGGCTCTGGCCCTATTGCGAATTTGGCCCCTTGGATCCATGGATGGATCTGGACCGGCGCTGGTTGTGCAACCTCTAACTCTGGTTGCGATGCTGACACTCCCAACACTGATCTGGAGGGAAGTTGTCTGATGCCAGCTGAAGCTATGCCTTCGAGGCTGGAGCCTGAACCATATTCTTATAGGTTAGGACTCTGGGAGGGTTCATTGTACCCTGATGAATATGAGCCTTCTATACAAACATGGACTGGTGTGATAATTTAGCGGACAAAAGCAGCTGTGTTCCTCTCCAGATACTGGCATGCTTTCTCCCCCTACCGTGGCTATGGAGGCGGGAGCTTGATTTGCAATGGTGGTGAGGAGGGCAGCAGAGGTTCTGGACCATAGCTTGCCCTTACTGGCAGTCAAGGTGGTCATCTTGACAGAAGTACTTCAACTGGGAGTGTCCCCCAGAACCATTTCTCCCATTTAATGAAGGTCTTCCTGATATCTTGCTTGGGACTTGGTCCAAGCCCAACACAGAGGCTTCTGTGAACAGGATGTTTGCCCGCCACTCTGCCCCAGGAGAAATAACTTCCTAGCACATTCCCAACTGCACCAACTGATCGGGAACCCAAGAGGCTGGGCAACTTAAGTAAGAAGATGTTTTCTTCCTCTAACCTGGCACTGCAGTTTGTGCACACCGCCTGCCTTTTGGACCGCGATTACCACTCTCTCTGGGATATCGTTGTGCTGTTGCTGAGAACAGTCCTGAGGAGGCCCTGGCTGTCCTCACCCAGGCTGTTGACAACCGGAGAGATGCAGCGAAGTTCAAGATTCGATATGGACTCAGCACCACCGACTCTCTGGGCCGAGAGGTTTCGTGAACGGTGGCCTTACAGCGCCATGCCTCGCTCAGGACAACCGTTTTTTCTGGTGATGTCCAAGCATTACTTATGAACATGCCCTTTGATTGCTCCCATTTTTTGGAGACAAGGCGGATTCAATGCTGGAGCAGTTTAAATACAGCTGGGCTACGGCCCAGTCCTTGGGCCTTTCCATGGCCTCACCACCCCCAGTCTCCCTTTCGTGGCCACAGAAGAGGCTTCCAGCTGCATCTATATCCACCGAGCCACTGCGGGCGCAAGCTACGCTGACTTGCCTGGCCGAGGTTGCTTGGCTTGGACTGCCAGAGGTTGGTCCAGTCCACCTCCCCCCACTCACCCGCAGACTCCAAACCCTAATAGTCTGCCCCCTTGCCATCATGGGCATCCACTCGACGGCAGGATCCACCATCACCTGCCCCACTGGTGGTCTATAACATCGACCAATGGATTCTGCGGTTTGTCTGGAGGGGCTACATCTTCGCCTTCGAGACTACCCCTCCACCCATGCCACCAGCTTGCGAAAGGCTGACCGACAACCATATTTCTTTGCTCCGCCAGGAAATTATGGTTCTCTTGGCCCAGGGAGATATAGAGAGGGTGCCAGATGTAGGTTGTTGTTGTTATTCTTACTACTTTCTGGTACCCATGAAGGACCGATTTTATAACTTAAGACAAGTGTTCACATGGAACTCATTTTCTGAATGTCAATATGGTAATGCAGGAAATCCTGGTTACAATTCATCTCACAAAGAGCATTATTATTTTTACAGATTTGTTTTTCTGTTTTGATTTAGTCTTAAAAAGAAAAGAAAAACCAACCAGTATTCGGAATAAATTCAATTTAGCTGAATCGGAAATTATTATTTTGTTCAATATCAAAGTTAAATCACACAAAGTATAAAATATAACAGTCAAGTGAATAGTGAAGAAATGTTTTATAAGAACCATAATTGACCAAAACCATGAAAGAAGAAGTGACAGTATAAGTGGCATAAATCGTATATTGGTTACTTTCATATAAGATAGCCAAATACATTAACATTTTTACAAGACTGAATCAAAACAAAAAAAATTTAATTCAGTTAGATTAAGTCTAACCAGGATTTCTTGTATTACCATATTGATATTCAAGTTGTTGAGCATGGCCATCGGTCGTCCAATCAGGCTGCCCCTTTAGGAGGATCTTCTGTTGCAGCAGCAGGGTAGGGTTCTCTACCTGAACCTGTCAGTGCTCAGCCTTAATGCATGGAGATTGAGCGACGACAGTTGACAGCTTATGAAATTCCGCCTGAAGTCTGCAATGTTATCTTGGCAGCCAGGCATCCCTCCATCAAGATAGTATACACTTGCCATTGGGGAAAGTTTGTGGCATGGTGTGCAGAGAAACAGATTGACCGTCGTTCTGCTTTCCTCTCTGAGGTCTTTCTCTTTATCCTTTCTCTTGGCTAGCGGGGCTTCCCTTTGTGCACCTTTAAGGGCTATCTTTCTGCTATCTCAGCCTTAGTGTGGTTGCCTGACCCGCCATTCTTCTTCAAATTCCCTTTTATATATAGGTTTTTAAAAGGTTTGCAACACATGTTTCCTCCTTCTCCCTTTATCATTCCTCAGTGGGACCTTAATCTTGTCCTGACGTTCCTGGTGTGCGCCCCCTTAAGGCCACTGTACCGCTGTCCTCTCAGGCTCCTTACCATTAAGACTGCCTTCCTGGTTGCAATGATGTAGTCCGAGGGTCAGTGAACATCAGGCTTTGTCATCCAAGCCTTCATATCTGAACATCTACCCAGATAAGCAGGTTGTACGGACTAGACCTGCCTTTCTACCGAATGTAGTCACTCCCTTTCATGTAGGCCAGTCCATAACTCTGCTTACTTTTTGAGCTTTGCACATCCCTCTAAGGAATAGGATCAACTTCACCGTCTGGACCCAAAAAGAGCATTGTTGTTCTGCCTTGAGCACATGAGAGAGTTCCGGGTGACAACCAACTCTTAATGGGGTATGTTGGAGTGAAGAAGGGAAAGGCCGTGCAGTAGCTCTGCATTAGAATCTGCTACACATTAGCTAAAAAGCAACCCCCTGAGGGCTTGCTTGCCCATTCCACCAGAGACAAGGCTGCAACCACTGTATTAACATGCAGAGTCTTGATCCTGGACATCTTCCCGGCAGCAATGTGGGCTACCGTGCACACGTTCACAAAATACAACTGCCTGGTCTATCAGGTCAATTGGGATAGGCTCCTTGCCCTTTGGGACCTGCAGGACTTTTTGGTATAAATAGCTTTGCAGACCCACCACCCGGGAGGTATTGCTTGGGTATCTACTCAAATATATGGAATCTGCTGCTAGAAGTCTCTATCAGATGAACAAGTTAGTTACCTTTGCTAGTGCCTTATCTGGTAGAGACTCTATCTAGCTGCAGATTCCATACCGACCCACCCATCCTTCCCGCTGCGCTCTGCGAACTGTTTTCTAGGGATAGGGCTTCCCCTTTCAGTGCCCTAGTTTTCCACACCAGTGGTCAGTGTTCTTCGTGGCTCTGCAGTCCTAGCGTGGAAAGTTGCAAAAAGAAACTGACGTCAGCACTCTGGGGTGGCGCCTATAATAAGCACCATGCACATCACATCTGACGTGGATGTTTCTTTCAAGTAATATCCAACTGGGTCTTTTGTGGGGATCTGTGTTAAAACTATGAAACACTTTGTGCAAAAAGGAGCCATGGTCTTTCTTAAAATCTGGAACACCTAAACCACCTTATAATTTAGCAGCTAGTAAATACTTGTATTTTTGGACAAGTCTGTGTCCAAAAATACAGACTTGTTTTTTTGGACAAGTCTGTCCAACTTGTCCAGACTTGGTCTGTGAAGGACTGGTCGGTTGAGATAATCAGTTTTAGTTACATTGCTGATGTTCATAAGGCAAGTGGGTATGGAGCATGGGTGAAGAAAATTCCAGATACTTCCTGCTGATTCCTTGCTATATAAATGGATATTGGGTAGATGTCACCAGGCTGTATTTATCCCTTTGCTCAGCAGAAATCTGTCAGAAGAACCAACCATTCTTAGTTAAGTGTGACTCTACTAATAATGATCGAGCAATGGAAGACATCTGAGAGGATTTTACGTCATGCATATTAGCTACATTGTGGCTACAAAGAAAATTGAAAGTTCAATATACATGCTGGAATCGTTAGATTATCTTTATGTCCACAGTAAAGTGACCCTTTACAAATGGTATTGCACCCTATATGCGTGTAAAAGATATAAAATGGGTGTTCTAATTTGTGCCGCTGGACTACAGGGAATTGGGAGACTTGATATACATACAGTAGGGCTACCACATGTTGAAATTCTGAGACTTCCAGGAGTGGCCGGGCCTGAATCAGATTAACTGGGACAGCGCCCTGGGCAGAGAAAACATTTTGAATTTTTTGTGGGTCATTGCGATGTGACGGCAGGAGGTGTGAGGAAGATGAGAAGAGGGTAGGTGGTTAATGGGGTGCTAACAATTATGCTGAGGTCCACTAAGGGATGATTAGAAAGTCTTTAACGGGCCCCGATTGAGACCAAGCGGGATGGACAAGCTGCTGTTAGCATAACATTAAGTCAGGCAGCTCCCTGGTGCACCCATCAGACTGTTGGTGCCCTGGGCCTGGTCCCAGCTCGCCCTTGCCCAATGCTGGCCGTGGTTCCAGGAAAATTAACAGTGAGCCGAGCCCTAGGAATACTCAATTTCACCACCTGGAATCCTTATTTGTGTTCCAAAAGTCACAGGAGCAAAACCCATTGGAGCAAAGAACACATCCCTTCACGTTGGATGCAGCTTGTGAAGCCTAGGGGAAATGGCTATAACTACTTATTGGTAGCACTATGAAATTCTATACCTTATTAGCAAATGTACATATTACTTATGGTTATATTATTCTATGTTTAACATGTATGTAGGTGACGGCTTAAATGAGTAAATCTTTATCGTAACTATTTATCTACAATTGCTTCACTATTGAATTACAATTTGTTTTTATAACACCAAATAAATGAATTTAAAGTACAGCAACACTAAAAGTTTGAGTTTATTAAATACACACTTAAATCTGCATATATTATCTTCCTTATACATATATTACCGTCCATGTACTTATGTATCTTTATATTACTTTTGTTCTAATTTAGCATCTCCAATGCACTACCCTATATCTCACCCTAACCTCTCACAATATATCCTCTGCCTCCACTCTTTAACTCATTGCAAATATCATTCCACTACTATGACCCCCAAAATAAACATTTCTAGACTCTTCCTTCCTCTACCCCTCCTTGCTTCATCTCATACCTTTTACTCTTCATATCTCTCAAACAAGCCTTTCTAAACCTTTCCCTCGCTCCACCTCCCCTTTACTCATCCCAAACCTCCTACTGCTACGAGCTCCAAAAATCACTTTCTAGACAGTTCCCTCTTCTATCCCTCCACTATCCTTTCCAATACAACCAACAGACTCACATTTCATATTTCCCTATACTAATTCCCCACTAATCCTGTTTGGGTTCCGGAGTAGCGTGCTTCAAAATCTCATCAGGGGTAGCAAGCGCTATAAGAATGAAAATTCTTCCATCCCTCCACTATCCTTTTTCAATCCAAATAGCAAATTCATATGTCCACGGCTCAAATTAATTTCATGTGTGTATAACATAAAACAATGTTTCAACAGGGAATATTTAAATGCAATTATTCAAAGAGTATGCATAATATTTGCAAGAAAGGAGTTGAAACAGTGAGGCAAAAATGATTTGTGCAATAATTGCTATGAGCAGTTTATATTAAACAGTAAGTGTAGAACAGTAGCACTGTATTGCATTAAATGATCATGTAACCCGTGCAACCTGTGCACAATTGTGCTTGTGAGAAAGGTGAACTGCGCAAAGTGACAAGTGAAAACCAGCGAAACAACGGCGCAAAAAACAATGATAACAGTATTTCTACACACATTTTAAAAGGTTCCAAATTCATTGTATAGCAATAGAAGGTAAATATATAGATTCAGGGATCATGTGGTAGAAGTGTGCCAAACAATTGCGTTAGGAGGTAGATGGCGTTTCGACCTGATGACACTTCAGGTCATCATTAGGACCGGATTACAATTTATTTAGCGTACTGAATGGATTAATGAAGAAGGGCTGTAGAGAAAAAGCAGCCTATGGGGCACCTGATCGGTATGCCAAGGGATGTAGCTACAAGGGGGTAACAGCTGAAAGGCCAGTAGGGAATTTACTGGGTCCTCGAAGTAAAAGTAATATAGAAGGGCATGGTATGACTCAATCAGGGCAGTCGCGGAAAACGATAAAATAGCAACCGGCGTCTGGGATAATGAGGTGTTCGGTTGAACCGTTTTAATATGCTGAGATTGAGATTGCGGCAAAAATCGGCACAGTTTCGCCGTGGGCGGCTGGAACCGTTAGGGTGAATCTCCGGTATGAAACCATGTCAACCCGATGACAGAATGCAATGAATATGGGAAATTTATTTCATATCGCCCAATACTAATTCACCACTAATCGTCTTTGGGTTCCGGAGTAGCATGCTATGAGGGCTCGAGTCGGGGTACCACGCGGGTGGACGGCGTCCCCCCACTTATTTTACTGGGGGGAAGCTGTCCCCCCTGCCAAACAGCTGGACTTCACTCTTTGGCCTCATCGGGACGAGATCGGAGCTCATGCAGCACGCTGCTCACGCACTGGCTTCTCGGATGCAATCGCATCTAACGGGTAAGCTAACAGGTCAATGGCCCCTAAACCATTGAAGTGGAAAGAGTCTATATGCTTGACAATGCAGGGTTGGGGGTGGGGGTGATAGAGCGCGCAGGTCACCCAACCAACAGATTTACCATACACGTATCGGGCCCATATATTTCAATACACCATTATTTATTAATCGGGTGACCATACACTCTACTACCAGTAACCCAGTTCCTTCCTATATTTTCCTGTACCCGACTTACCAATCCACCGCCACGGGTACCTAATGACCACGAGGAATCAGGGAGCTAGCTGTGAAGAAAAGGCAAACAAACACAAATACCAACTTTATATCCTTCATATAGACCACAGACTCCGGGGAAGTTTTAAAGATTTTATCTAGATTTCAGTTTCGGAAAGCATAAGATTTATAACCAGTAAACAATCAATAACCAAGATAATGAAGAGTACATATCCATAAAGGAAATATATCAAGCTGATCATTTATGAGTCTACAATAAGGTAAAATGAGGAAACAACTAGGCAAATAATTTCAGACTAAAGGACGGGGAAGAATAAAGAGCAGACTAGAATGTCACAGTGAAATATTTCCCCATAAAGAGGAACTATAGATAAAATGCAGATAGACCATACTAATAAACTGGTGCAATTACTGGAATCGACTAAACAATGGGAAAAGACAAAGAACATCTATGTCATAAACTTGAAAATGAATTTTACTAAGGATGGCTAAGAAAAATGGAACATGCTAGAATAACGACAAATATAGTATGAGCTTTCATTCAGTGGGTTTGCGAAAAAGCATGGAAGAATCAATATATGCAAAGATATGTCTTTATTGAAGCAAAAGACAGAAAAATAGAAAGGTGCAGTATAGAGTTTTAGCACTATATTTACCTAGAATGGTGTGAAGACCAACCCTGGCCACAGGTCAGTTAAGAACAGGAGGGACCCCAAAGGAAACCCGTCAACAGCAGGTGCAGAATGGACACCCCAGAGCAGGACAGGAAACCCAGATTAGGATCAGGACAGGACCACCAAGATAAGACCAGCACCCGCAGTTTGGAAGAAACGCCTGCGCTCCACCCTCTCTGCAGCTATCGGCCAGAACCCCGATTGGGTTATCGATTTCCCCAGCAAAGTGCTCCGCCAGCACTTAAGGTTTCTCAACAAAACCCTTGAGTCTATGGAAATTTCGGACAGAGTGCTCCGCAGCCCTCTGTATCAAGTCACCTATTGAGTGCGTTGGGACAGTGACAGGTCAGCTATTCGGACAAGTCGGACAATTTCGCTAGCTAAACCTAGGCTAGTTATACTGTTTTCGGGTCAGTGTACCACCCCGCTAATGTTGCAAGTGTCAGAATCCCCAATTTCGATTGGTTCCCAAGTAGGATAGGTCAACACACCAATCATATTTTACTTCTACAAGCCTACATTTACATGGTCTGGGACCGCCTAGTGAATTTGGGGTTCCCATGACATGCTCTACAGAATACAATGGAAAATAATACATTTGTTGCATTTGCAGAACATTTCAGTTTCTTCTGCTAGGTCGCAGGTCACTTTCTCAGGAGCCTCCTGGCAGGGACCTCTGGTTGGCATGGATTCAATGCCACCGGCAGAAGACTGTCATGCGCAGTAAGGACTCTCAACATGGCGTTACGAGTGTCTCTCAGACCCTCAGAATCGCGGTACATAAAAAGTAAGCGAAAACAAATTAAAACACAGAAATAAATGAATACACTGTATACCATGAATTGCTACTCTATACCCCTTAATTTTATAATATCTATAGCGTTAGGGTAAATGCGGAACAAACGACTTTGCAAAAGCAGCTTTGCAAGCACAGAGCATATGAGGAGACCAAGCGGCCATTTTAGCTGTATTGCGCATGAGCAAACATTTCCCACCAGAACTGCGAGTACGTCACGTCACGTGAGTGTGACTAACGCATGCGCAGAAGAAACCCCGCCAAGCAGCGGCCATTTTCAGTGGCAAGCGTATTAATGTTAGTAAACACATAGGCGAGCTTCACTGGGACACCCAAAATGTCAGAATAACAGGGAAATTAGTAAGACAAACAGGTTGGATTACTTGGTTACATATTATTCGAGGTTCATGAATTCAAGCAAGTCGCATAATATGCGAATCCTTTCTCCATCAATCCCCTCTTTGATGATATTTACTATCATCACAAACCCAATGGAATCAGATGCCAACTTTTTTCTCACACTTTGTTCATTTCAATTTCTTCTAACATTCAATTCAACTTTTCTTTTGTTTCTTTGTTAGGGTGTGAATTCTTCACCCTTTTATAAATCTGATTATTCAATTCCTCCAATTCAAGTTCATCCACACTCCGTTTCACACCTCTTTTGTTCACAGTATACTTCTTTTGGTGTTTGCGACATTTGCAACAGACAAATATAAGGAATATGATAAAACCTACTACTGCAATTGGCATCAGTACCTTGTACAACAAACCTCTACCTAAATTTGCAAACCAATGACCTATAGCAGATAGACCATCAGTAAGTCTCTTCCATGCACTGTCAACCTCCAGTGGTTTGAGTTCCTTTCCCAAATTTGTAATGTTCCTTACTTACCTTTGGATTTGCACACTTTTATCCGGTATGTAAGTACAACAATGTTGCGCTTTCAACATCTGGCAGACTCCGCCCTCTTTCGCTAATAAGGTGTCAAGAGCAAGTCTGTTCTGCAAAACCATAGATCTGATCGCAACCATTTTGGTATTGACCATCAGAAATCCACTTGCAGTGTCAGTAGACAACTGATCCACTATAGTTGACAATTTGCAAATTCTGTGTGTGTTCAGAACCACTCCCACTGCAGGTATCAATGCACTAAAAATACTACCCATTATTTCACCTACACTCTCTCTTCTACTACGCACTAAACTGTTAGTGTTTTCACTGCTTCCAGCAATTTCATTCACATGGTATATTTTTGGGAAGACAATGCCAAAATAGCAGCTTTCCATACCAGTGATCTGGCAATTTGAAATAAGCCTTGTTTCCACATATGTAATAAATCCCGGGAAACACAGGTTCTGACCCATTTTTGAAACCCCAACCTCCAATTACCTTATAATTGTGTTCACATTGACTGGAACCAATGAAAATGTTATTATAATAACTAGTCTTTTCTCGGTGAAGACAAAGCTTCCCTTTTCTCTCGAAATCCAGCAACAAAGCAGGACTAGCCCCACCATTTGAGGTGCTTCCCATGTTTTCAGCCCACTTAGGAATTCTCTGCTTTTTATCATTCGCCTTTCTTTGGAAACTTTCTCTTCTTTTCTCTGCCATGTTTAGAAACATTTTCTCTTGTTCATGTAATGAACAGGTCTCTCTATGTGCTTCTATGTGTTATCTCTGTGCTTCACCTAAATCTATGGTACCTATAGCCAGGAAATATTCTCCCATATAACGTGTCACGTCACTTTTTGTATGTACAGGGTTCAGATTTCCACGTATAGGAAGTTCAGAAAATATCACGTCTGAGTTAGAGTTATAGTACTGTAACGGTCCTCTTTTGTAGAATAAGCTAGCTAAAATACAACAAGAAATTCCATATGTTAATGGCAAATGATGGTAGGTCATTCCCTCAGCTACAGAGGTAGGTAGCTTCATGCAAACATAACAGTCCTCTATTTCCATGGTTTCTACATAATGCACTAAAAGGTTAGCGAATAGATTTAAATGAGTCTGGTTCTTGACTCCATGATAATGCAGTCCTTCCTCATCTGATGCTTCTAAGTCCGGTTTAGTTTGTCTAATGCTAAGTGCTTTCTCATGTCCTACGTTTTGTGATGTCGTTTCTCTTGCATTTTTCGTCACAGTCTCTGTGGTGTCAGTATTAGTACTTTTACTCATCATATAAGGAATAGTAATTGTTAGTCCTATCCATAATATTAACACTAAGGCTACACTACATATACATACTTTACAGCATGTTTTACAGCAATTACGTCTAGGTCTTCCATTCACATTTGAATCAGACACTTCTGCTCAAAAGAAGCTTCTCTCAACCCCTCTTTGTAACTTTGCACAGGTAGCTTACACTGAGCAATTTCAGGTTGGTTCGTCTTCTTCGGCAGACTGATCAGATGTCGCTTCTTCGTCACTTTCGTCACTTATTTCAAGATCCTCAAATTCCTCCAACACCAGAAAAGTCCATTCAGGATCCAGGTATTTTTCGTTCTGTCTTTTTACTCGGGCACTTCTACGCTTAGTGTTTTCTCCAGGTAACTCTGTTTTACTTAGAGCTTGTTTCCTTTGCTCAAGCTTTTCTTCTACTGTTTTCAGTCTCAGTCTCTTAATGTACCTGGGTTCTGTATTTTTCTTTTTCTTGAGTCTTTTAACTGGCACTGTTGTTGGGCTTTCGTCTAAGGCTCTTTTATTTTCGTTCAATTGTGGCACTTCTCCTTCTACTTCTTCCCTTCCTGTCTGACTAGTCCCAGGTCTTATCTCTATTTCTTCTGCCTGGTCACTAAGCTGGCCTTGTTCAGGTGTAGACTGGATTTGGCTTTTGGGTGTTTCCCTTTCTGTATCCTGAACACATTCGTCTATTTCTATCTGATCCTGTTCAAGCACCTTTTATTTTCTTCCGCTTGAACTTTCGCACTAATTTCTGTCTGTCCCTTTTCAACTTCAGGAGTTCTTGGAGGTGTGTCGATCACTTGTTCTGTCCCTATCTGATCTTCTTCTTCTTCAGATTTTACATGGATTTCGATAATCTGATTGTCCTCTCCTATTCCTGTCTCTTCCTCACTATTCCACTCTCTGTCTGCGTAGGTCTTGTTCTGATTGGGTCATCAGTCAGGTCGATTATGGGTATCCACTCATCTCGACTGGTGCTCGGTTGCTCGTCATCAGCTACTTCGGGATTTACGTCTGGAGACCCCTTAGCTGGGCAACCTGCAGCGTCAGTTTTCTTGTCTTCGATCACCTTCTTGGTGTGGCTGGCATGGATCCACTTCGGGACGCCGGCATACTTCACCGCTGTCGTGGTCACCAGGATCACTTGTCTCGGTTTTCCCCACTTCGGTGCAAGGCAATTCGAACGGGTGTGCTTCTTGAGTACCACCCAATCGCCTGGAATCAATTTATGGACTGGAGTTGCTGGACTGGCGACGGCGTCTTCCCCAATCTGGCGAGAGATAGAACGCACTTGGTCACCCAGTTGCTTGCAGTACTCGAGTACCAAATCATCAGAAATGCTTATCAGTTTGTGTCCTAGTACCCATGCTTGTCTCATCACTCTTCCCATCAGGATCTCATGGGGACTCAGGCCTGTATTTCGATCTGGAATACTTCGGATTCCCATCAGAACAAGAGGTAAAGCCTCTATCCAATTCATGTTAGTAGACTCGCACATCTTTCCTAGTCTCGACTTGATAGTGCCATTCATCTGTTCCACCACTCCAGAAGCCTCTGGACGATATGCACAGTGCAGTTTTTGTGTAATCTTGAAAGCTTTACAGAGCTGGTCAATTACTTCATTCTGGAAATGCCCACCACTATCTGATTCAATTGTGACCGGAACCCCGTACCTAGGTATTAGTTCTCGCGGTAACAACTTGGCTACAGTGATTGCATAATTCTTTTTGGCCGGGTAAGCTTCTACCCATTTTGAAAATAGGCAGACAATAACAAGGACATATCTCATTCCTTTACAAAGGGGCAACTGAATGAAATCAATCTGCAATCTTACAAAAGGACCTCCTGACTTTCCAATTTTTCCCATTTCAACTACTATTTTCTTCCCAGCGTTGAACTGCTGACATGTCAAGCACCTCTGGCAGAGCGACTCCGCTACCTTCCTGAACTTCGAGCTGTACCATGTCTGTTGGAAAACACGAACCATGGCGTCCCTACCAATGTGTGCATCTCCGTGTATGAGTCTGGCCATAGAAGCAAGCAAGCGATTAGGCAACACAGGCATACCATCAGGGCCAACCATGACACCATCCTCGCTTCTTTGGTAACAACCAAGCTTTCTCCATTTTCCCTTTTCCTTTGGTGTCGCTGCATGCTGCCAATCTTTCAATTCATCCCATGTAGGCACATCCTCAAACACCATAAGTTGGCAGCTGTTTCCGTATCCCCCCAATTTGATATTGACAGACATTCGATGTCTGGCACAATGTTGGGCTACTTGGTCAGCATAATTATTTCCTACTGTCACATGGCCATTTCCAGATTTGTGAGCAGCACACTTGACCACTGCCAATTCTTTTGGTAACTGGATTGTATCCAGCAATTCCTGTACAACTTTCCCATTTCTGATAGGAGTACCTGAAGATGTCAGAAACTCCCTTTGCAGCCACAATTGGGCGAAGTCATGCACAACTCCATAACCGTACTGACTGTCAGTATATACGGTTACTCTTTTATTTTTCCCAATTTTACAGGCTCTTGCCAATGCAACCAATTCGGCTACTTGTGCAGACTTTACTCCAAATAGACAAGATGCTTCTACAGTGCGTGATACCGTGACTACAGCATAAGCAGCACTTAGGCCTGCAGTTTCATGTCTCAGACATGAGCCATCCACAAACAACTCATAATCTTCTACAGGCAGGGGCATTTCCTTGATATCTGGTCGTGGTTTAGTACTGAACTCAGTCAGGTCAATGCAGTCATGCTCGACCTCTCCCTTTGCTTCTGTAATCAGTGAGTCTGGTAATAGGGTAGCTGGATTTAATATGTTACACCTAGTAATGACCACATTCGCAGCACCTACAAGAATTCTCTCATATCTAGTCAGCCGACTAGGGGTAAGATACTGGGTTTTAGTTCTGGTCAGTAGGATTACAACTGCATGTGGAACATACACAGTTACATGATGTCCCATAACAATGGATTCATTCTGTTCTAGACTCATGCAAGTTGCGGCTACTGCTTTCAGACATCCAGGTAATCCAGCAGCTACTGGATCCAAGGTGGCAGAAAAATATGCTACTGGACGTCTAGTCAGACCATGCTCTTGGGTTAGGACAGACAGTGCACAATTATCTCGTGTATCACAAAACAGTGCAAACTCCTTTGAATAATCCGGCATTCCCAATGCAGGTGCTGTACACAGACATTCTCGTAATTTTGTAAAGGCTGTCAAGCTCTCCTCATCCCATTCCACTGGATCCTTTGCTCCTTTCTTTGTCATTTTGATTAATGGTTTTGCTAGGACTGCAAATCCCACAATCCATTGCCTGCAATAACCTACGACTCCAAGGAACATTCTGACTTCTTTCTGAGTATTGGGTAACTGCATGTTTTGAATTATTCTAATTCTTTCTGAAGTAACTTTCTCGATACCTTTCTCTATCTGGTGCCCCAGATATTTTACTGATCTGGTACAGAACTGTAGTTTGTCAGGTGATACTTTATGTCCTCCGTCACCTAGATGGTTCAGTAAGGCAACGGTGTCAACAACACAGTCTTTCTGATTTTTAGACGCCACCAAGAGGTCGTCTATATATTGCACCAAAACTGAATTTCCAGGTAAGACTAGGGATTCAAGGCACTTTTTCAGAATCTGATTAAAGATTGAGGGGCTTTCTGTGTACCCCTGAGGGACGCGATTCCAAACGAACACGTGACTGTCGAAGGCAAATGAGAAAAGAAATTTGTTATCTGGATGCAATGGGATCGAAAAGAATGCGTGACATAGGTCAATCACGGTGAACCACTCAGCATCCCAGGGAATCTGATAAAGAATCACTGCTGGGTTCGGAACAATAGTACAGCAAGGAACAACAATTTTGTTTACCTTTCTCAGGTCCTGCACTACTCTGTACTTACCACTAGGTTTCTTGATTCCAATAATGGGTGAGTTACATGGGCTACTCATCACTTCTTGTATGATGTTCGCTTCTAGCAATCTTTTTATTTCAATGGCAACTCCTGCTCTCACTTCTGCACTCATTTTGTAAGGCTTGGTATTGGTGTAAACTGCATTTTCTTTCATGGCTATCTTAATTGGATCAACATTTGCCATTAGCCCTACATCTTTTCCAGTAAAATCCCATACCTCTGGTTTCACCGTCTGTTGGAGTTCTTCAGGTAAGTCTTGTATAGTCAGTCGTTTAATTTCTGAGTCAGGTCTTATTAGCATTAATTTGTATATTCCATCTTCGTCTGGGGTTTGAATTTCGACGCCTTTTGGTGTGCAAAAGATAGTGCAGTTCATTTTACACAACAAATCACGTCCTAATAAATTTACAGGACTGATATCACAGACAACAAATCTATGCATTTCTTTAAAATTCCCTATTGTAATCTCCATGGGATCAGTAACTGGGGTACTAATCAATTGATTAGACACACCCACTACTTGGATTGCTTCTCCCGAGAGGGGCAGGTTTGGAACGTCTGCTGTACTTACAGTAGACCGGGTAGCTCCAGTGTAAAACAGAAAGGTGACATCATTACCTTCAACCTTTCCTTCAATGTATGGCCCTGACTGGTCTACCGGCAAGGAGGCGCCAAGTACGCACTCCTCGTCCTCCCCCCTCAGGCCCCGTCAGTAAGGTTCATCACAGAGGGAAGTGTCATTCAACAGGAATTGCGAAGTTGCTGCATTTCTATCCTCCCTTCCTCCCCAAATTTCTATGTCTTCACCTTGCGGTGTCTTTCCCTTATAATTCGGTTTAGGTGCACGAGGCAACTGACTCGCCTTTACCTGCTGCTGGGTCTTTCTTGGTTTTTCATTCTGCGTCTGTGGATTTAAAACAGGGTTTTGAGGGTTATTATTCTGTGTGTATGGACACTCGTCTCTCCAGTGCCCTATTTCTCCGCACTGGTGACAAGGGAACTTCTTTTTGGCTTCTTCTCGACTCATTTTCACTCTGGGCTTCCCTCCACCCCCAGAACCTTGATTTTGGAAATTCGTATTCATTTTACCTAATTGCTTTTCCTGATGTTCCGCTAGTTTTACTTGTGCCCACATGACCTTTTCCTTCAAAGCTTTTCGCTTATCAGCCATCTCGTCTTCGCAATACTTTGCGTATCGCAAGACTTCATCTATTTTCTTAGACTGCCAACAAATTTTATGGTCTTTGATCCATTGACAAATTTCAGGTCTTAAACCGTTTACAAACCTGTAAATGAAGTGGGTCATATCCTTCATCTCAATGTTATCTATGCCACTATATGTTTTAAACACCTGTAGCAATCTTTCATAAAAGGAATGCACAGTCTCATCTCTTTCCTGTGTAGTTCTATCTATTTTGGTCCAATCAGTTTCCTTTGCAGGCACCTTTCCCTTCAGGTATAACAGTACTTGCTGGTATTTTTTCATTACCTCATCAGATGGAGCTCCTGAAATAGGATCTCTCGTGTATTCCTCACTAGGCCAACCAATTGCAATTTTACATTCTGTCCACAAATCTACAGGAACAACTATGTCGAAAAGCCCATCCAGATCTTTCCACAGGCATTTTTGGACCTTCACAAACCTTTCTACCTGCCTGTACCAATCCACAGGTTTCTCTCGTAGCTTTGGAAAGTCATTAGTAAAGGACACAATATCCTGTCGGGACCATGGAACGTGCACATACTTCCCACCTGGCACTTCTCGCATGGGGTATAACTGTTCTGGCTTGTCAATTTCCCTCAAAGCAAACTCAGAAGTTGTTTGTTTGGATCTAACTTCTTCCTTGCCCACCTGGCTTTCCATTTTTCTACGTCTCCCCATTTTTGCAACACGGTCAACAATTCTTTGATCTGCACCTTTATCCCTGACACATTCATATTTTCCATATCTTTGTCTGAGAAGTCAGCTCTATAGGGTTTTTGTAATGGCTTTGATTTCGAAATGTCTATTCCCATACTAGCTGCAGTGTCTGTTAATTTCTCATGGAGCACTCTGGTATTACGGGTAAGACTCTTGCCGATAAACAGCAGCTCTTCCTCAGAATAGGTATTTAATCTGTCTAACCCCACATTTCCGTCAGTTCTTCCATTATAATTCTCAATTTGTAAATATCTAATGGTTTTGTCTGAGGAGTTTGCCTCTCTAATTCTCGACTCCATCTCTCAACCTCTTCAGGAGTCACTAATGTGACACTCTTGGTACCTGAAGTAGATTCCATTTGAATCTCTCTCATATTGAAAGGATTATGTCTCTTCTGCAAACTCCTTCCTGAGTTCCTAATCGGCAAATCCATTAAAGAAGCTTCAGATTCACATTCACTCGTCTGATCATCTACAATTAAGGGCTCTTTTCTTGGCTGCACTATAGTTGGGGTAATGATCGGGGCCTTTGGACTCCCTTGTCTATCCCCATACAAAGGAACGACTGGTCCAATAGTTACTGGGATTGTCAAGGCTTCAGGGCTTGTATTTAGCTGGGAGAGTTTCTGAATTATTTCTGTTCTTTGTTTGGCTAGAGCCTCTCGCTCTCTTTCTTGCAGCATTCTTTCCAGACTTATTTCAGGTACTATTTGTGGACTCAATGTTGGGGCAGTTGGATGCGTCATACTTGGTCCTTCACCATAATTAGGTTTTGGGAACAGGCTTCCTGTGTTTACGGATCTCGGTCCTTCCTCATAAGGAGGTCTTGGACAAAAGTCTCTTTCACCTGAATATCTTGATTCTCCACTAAATGGTGGTCTTAGACAGGTGTCTCTGGCACCTATAGGTCCTAGGCCCTCATTATAGGAAGGTATTTGAGAGCTGTCCCTTGCGTTTACAGATCTATTCCCTTCCTGACACGGGGGTCGTTGGGAAGTATCCTCTACACTAGAGGATCTGGGTCCTTCATTATTAGGAGGCAGATTTTTCATAAACATGTCATCCAACAAATCATCATCTGAATCCCCACTGGACACCCAATGCTTGCTCTTTTCTGTCTTTTTCTCTCCCGCAGGACCACCCATTGCCATCATTGGATACAGTCCTTCTACAATCATATTCTGTCTCCACTGTTTCATCTTTCTATCTCGGGTCTCTTGCTTTAATTTCGGATACAATTTTGTTAACCCTTTATCCATTCGGGGCTTATCTCTCTCAAAAGCCTCTATCTCCCACTCCTCTAATGCTTCGTACTGCGTTAATCTAGGTCTGGGATGTAAATCATTCATTCGCGTTCTCAAATTAAATAAAATCCTGCCATTAAATGTACCTTCTAACGGAAAAGCCAAAATTCCGTCATCCTTTGTGTACTCCGCCCAATTTTCCAACCACACACGAGTGGTACCCTTTATCAAACATCATGAAAGATGCGGGGGTATTAGGTGGCGGTATGACAACACCTTCTCGGGTTTTGATAGGTTTGTCCCTTTTGAAATAATTCTTTACTTTATGTACAAGGGACAATTTTCTCATATTTCCGTACATAATGCTAGTGTTATGCCCTTTCCACTGATCGTTCTCAAACCCCAAATGTCTTGGATCAGGTCTAGTCACTGGCCTATACGTATGCCACATATAACTTCCTACAAGTGACTTTGTTTACATAATCACTCCCAATCCAAATGCAGCTTTTATTTTCGTGCTACCAATCAATTGCAAAATGTCAAATAATTTCAACCAATGGGTGCACGGCCTTTCGCGAGACAGGTTCTCACGCTTCGGCACTCACCCCTCCTTTACAAGTCCAGCTCCGCTATACACCCGCTGTTTCGACCAATACCAGTGCGGCACAGAGTGACGTCAGAGGAGCTTCGCAACTGACTCCCTCCCTCACAAGGTAACGGAAACTTTATTTCTCTCTTAAAGTGCAAGTGCTTTAGTTATTTAACAACGTGAACACATTCGCCACTGTACTCGAGTGTCTAGACAGGAAAGCTTTGTTTTACTGCAAGTAAACTTCTTCTGTCTACTTTTCAAATACTACGAGTAGATCTCTTCTGCCTACCCTTCACTCAAGCATTAAGGAACCTGCTACTTCTTTGACTCATCCACTTCTTTTCGGGATATATACCGAGTCTAAAGTTTCACTAGCGAACCCCTTTGGTGTCACTCAAGCTCCGATGAACCTATTACTCCTTTCTCGTGTGACCCTTACTAGGTTATATCACAACGGAAGTTTCATTAGCGAACTCGTTGCTATCATTTATTCAAACATACATTCAGAAAAAACCCTAATTAGTGCTTCCAGTTCTGCCTAACCTGCACCAATTTTCCTCTAGCCAGTGACCTCAAAGCGAAGTGGATTCTCCTCACCACTCGCTATTCAATTCCCCGGGGATTCCAGACAACATGTAACAATTTATTAACGAGTGGGTTAGTACATTCATCAATACAACAGCAAGAAAAACAATTTAAAACATTTCATAATTAAAACAAAAAAAACATTTCACGTGATTGATCAATTTAGCAGCAATAAAATGTTCACAGTTTAGCAGCAAATGTTCACAATTAGCAGCAAATAACTTTTAGCAGCATCCAACCTACCTCGCTATCTTAACTAATCCTGCCTAACTCTTAACTAGTCCTTAACCATTTCTTTAACTAGTCCCTAACCATTTCTTTAACTAGTCCCTGACCATCCTCTGGCTACTAGAAAATTACTGATAGAGCGCGCAGGTCACCCAACCAACAGATTTACCATACACGTATCGGGCCCATATATTTCAATACACCATTATTTATTAATCGGGTGACCATACACTCTACTACCAGTAACCCAGTTCCTTCCTATATTTTCCTGTACCCGACTTACCAATCCACCGTCACGGGTACCTAATGACCACGATGAATCAGGGAGCTAGCTGTGAAGAAAAGGCAAACAAACACAAATACCAACTTTATATCCTTCATATAGACCACAGACTCCTGGGAAGTTTTAAAGATTTTATCTAGATTTCAGTTTTGGAAAGCATAAGATTTATAACCAGTAAACAATCAATAACCAAGATAATGAAGAGTACATATCCATAAAGGAAATATATCAAGCTGATCATTTATGAGTCTACAATAAGGTAAAATGAGGAAACAACTAGGCAAATAATTTCAGACTAAAGGACGGGGAAGAATAAAGAGCAGACTAGAATGTCACAGTGAAATATTTCCCCATAAAGAGGAACTATAGATAAAATGCAGATAGACCATACTAATAAACTGGTGCAATTACTTGAATCGACTAAACAATGGGAAAAGACAAAGAACATCTATGTCATAAACTTGAAAATGAATTTTACTAAGGATGGGTAAGAAAAATGGAACATGCTAGAATAACGACAAATATAGTATGAGCTTTCATTCAGTGGGTTTGCGAAAAAGCATGGAAGAATCAATATATGCAAAGATATGTCTTTATTGAAGCAAAAGACAGAAAAATAGAAAGGTGCAGTATAGAGTTTTAGCACTATATTTACCTAGAATGGTGTGAAGACCAACCCTGGCCACAGGTCAGTTAAGAACAGGAGGGACCCCAAAGGAAACCCGTCATCAGCAGGACAGCAGGTGCAGAATGGACACCCCAGGACAGGACAGGAAACCCAGATTAGGATCAGGACAGGACCACCAAGATAAGACCAGCACCCGCAGTTTGGAACAAACGCCTGCGCTCCACCCTCTCTGCAGCTATCGGCCAGAACCCCGATTGGGTTATCGATTTCCCCAGCAAAGTGCTCCGCCAGCGCTTAAGGTTTCTCAACAAAACCCTTGAGTCTATGGAAATTTCGGACAGAGTGCTCCGCAGCCCTCTGTATCAAGTCACCTATTGAGTGCGTTGGGTCAGTGACAGGTCAGCTATTCGGACAAGTCGGACAATTTCGCTAGCTAAACCTAGGCTAGTTATACTGTTTTCGGGTCAGTGTACCACCCCCCTAATGTTGCAAGTGTCAGAATCCCCAATTTCGATTGGTTCCCAAGTAGGATAGGTCAACACACCAATCATATTTTACTTCTACAAGCCTACATTTACATGGTCTGAGACCGCCTAGTGAATTTGGGGTTCCCATGACATGCTCTACAGAATACAATGGAAAATAATACATTTGTTGCATTTGCAGAACATTTCAGTTTCTTCTGCTAGGTCGCAGGTCACTTTCTCAGGAGCCTCCTGGCAGGGACCTCTGGTTGGCATGGATTCAATGCCACCGGCAGAAGACTGTCATGCGCAGTAAGGACGCTCAACATGGCATTACGGGTGTCTCTCAGACCCTCAGAATCGCGGTACATGAAAAGTAAGCGAAAACAAATGAAAACACAGAAATAAATGAATACACTGTATACCATGAATTGCTACTCTATACCCCTTAATTTTATAATATCTATAGCGTTAGGGTAAATGCGGAACAAACGACTTTGCAAAAGCAGCTTTGCAAGCACAGAGCATATGAGGAGACAAAGCGGCCATTTTAGCTGTATTGCGCATGAGCAAACATTTTCCACCAGAACTGCGAGTACGTCACGTCACGTGAGTGTGACTAACGCATGCGCAGAAGAAACCCCGCCAAGCAGCGGCCATTTTCAGTGGCAAGCGTATTAATGTTAGTAAACACATAGGCGAGCTTCACTGGGACACCCAAAATGTCAGAATAACAGGGAAATTAGTAAGACAAACAGGTTGGATTACTTGGTTACATATTATTCGAGGTTCATGAATTAGAGCAAGTCGCGTAATATGCGAATCCTTGCTCCATCAGGGGCGCCTCTCTTCATGCGAGTTTACACTATTCTGTTCGAAGATGACGACCGGCACATCAGGCCCCGTATGGGATTTTGTGCAGGTCACTATGCATATGCGAGATCACATCAAAGCGGGCACGCTGTGCTCAGCGCAAGGGACCTTTCAGATGCAGGGGTTCATCTTGGCTGCAGCGTTGGGCGGCGCTCAGCTCCGAGCATTCACAGCAGCAGGCCCGGCTCTGCCGCGAGGCCGGACAGCCTGGGTTTAATCAGCTGCATTCCTTCCCGCTGGCTCCACACACGCAGATAGGAGTCTCCCAGGCACCCCTGCGCTGGCTTCTCATGCGCACTCACACGCTGCCTGGGTTCAATCTCACGCACACTCACACGCCTCCTGGATACAATCTCACTCACACTCCGCCTCAACACAATCTCATGCACACCCACAATGCACACCCAGATGCCACCTAGATACAATCTCTCACGCACACACACACTCGGCCTGGACACAATATATGAGCACTTACACTTCGCCTTGACACAATCTCATGCACACACACACACACTCCGCCTAGGCACATTCTCTGAACACTGGCACTTCGCCTGGACACAATTTCATGGTCACTGGCACCCCAGACACAATCGTTCTCAGGCACACTGACACTCCGCCTGGATTGAATCTCACGCACACTCACACTTCAACTGGGCAGAATCTGATCCACTCATACTCTGCCTAGACACAATCATTCGTATGCACACTGAGACTGTGGCTAGACACAATCTGATGCACACTTCACCGCACACAATGCACACTGACACTCCACCTACAGTCTCATGCACTCACACTTCTCCCCCAGACAATGAGCCTGATGGTTCAAGCCACATTTCGTGATGTCACTTCCTGTCGTGACGTCACTTCCGGTGACAGCGTCCCCCCCCCACTTCTTTTTTTAGGACTCGTGCCCTGCATGCTACACGCCGAAAAGGCGCTTGGACGCCTCGCCAGGGGGAGAAAGCGCTTTATAAATGCAATTACAAAGACAATGTGACGTCCTTCCCTTCATTAAGTACATGGACAAAGCAAACAAAGATCGTTTCTTGTTTGCCAGGACTGCGAGCACTTGGGGAGGGAGTTCTAGATCGATCTCTTTTTAGTCAAAGGAAGTATGCAAGATGCTGTTTTTAGGGTGACACACATGCACTTTTTAGTTTCACGACTTAAGTTTACTACTTGCAATCAGACCAGAGACGGGGAGGAAGAAAAACCAATGAATATTGAGGTCAAACATCCAATATCTGAAGCAGGGTACTGTGTTCAAGGGCTGAAAATGGCTCAGATACTCATAATGTTTATAATGATGTCAACGAACATTGTTCGCCTACATCCCATGGTCAGGGGCCTGGATATGAAACAGACATGAGGCAATTAGAGTGTTTTTTTATTCTTATGTGAACAAGATTATAACACTGATGTTAATATTCTTACTGGCCACATGCCCTTTGGCGTTAGTAGATTTTACCTTCGGTTCATTATGCATCCTTCCTTTTGCAGGGTGGGCAACGAGCAGTTGTTAATGCAATGCCGTCTGGAAAATGATTTAAACAACTTAATGCTTGAGCATTAACAATACTCAATAAACTGCTGGTCAAACCTTCAAGGCATTTCGTTTACATTCTGCTTCGTAAATGCAAACCTATTGCTCTTGCCTTAAATCGGCCGTACAGTTGGGGAAACAAAAGTTCTGATTACCCAGTCAGACATGGCTGACAATCACCAGCACTAGGCAGTTTATAATGCTCCTTTGTTTAATGACTGAATCTTGTCTGTCGGGGCGTATGGGTGGTACATGAACTTGACAGGCACACAAGAGCTCTTTTTGATCTGGAAATAAATTGGAAGCTGTTTTCATCTGGAAGTTTTTATCCAGCTACCATCTGGGCTTCCAAACAGTACAATAGCTCACTGCAGTTGTAGACTGGCCTTATGCTCTATTGCATCAATAGTTTTCATGCCAGAATAAGTATGATCAGAATGTTTCTAGTTTCTCAGCCTTTGTTATACCAGTTAAATGTTTGCATATGGTGAAATGTTTATGTTTTGAAGACAAAGTTTTGCTTCCTATAAAAAGTTTGTATCGAAGGAATAATAAATGATGGGACTCCAACCTGCTGCAAAACAATATTTCTAAGTTGTTTACTTTAGATAAAATATTCTTCATTGCCTCAAAGTTCACAAATAGAAAGTAGGCATTTTGGTAATTGGGTACTACTTTATATAAACAGTTTGAAGTGTTGGAATTTTAACTGCTGAACACGTGTGGCTGTTACGTGTTGGCTATGAATGTTCTTCAAGTGTTTTCAATATAATTAATTTTCTCTCTCAGAATATTTATATAAAAATGTAATATATAATATATGTATAAATATTGGTGTATATATATATCACGCTCAATTCCAAAAGGAGACACGCTGCACTTGCGGGCCACTTCCAAAATATTTATTTGCAAGGAAGCGCTTCGGCGTTTAGCCATCTTCCAGCTTGCATATGAATACAACAGCACTATTGTGGCAGTCTTTAAAACAGTTAAAGTGACTTCATTGGATGCTGCCTGTAAAGGGAGAAAGAGGACTGTTATATCTCGGACAAATGTCCTTTCACATCCAGCTCATACAGGGATTATAAAGTCCAATGGTAACTTTTTGGGAGCACAGAATCTTTGTAATCTCGTCTGCACGACACATAAAATATTATATAAATATTATACCGCTACATGGGCACACTTACCAAAAGTCCACAGTCCGTATCATCCTGTGCTGGCAACTACCTGCAACTCTCCCTGTCCAAGCCGCCAGTTTGATACAGGAGTTTGAGCCACTGCTCTCCACTTTCGCGCAATATTACACTTGCAACCATGAATCTCAATGTTACCCATAAACGCTCGGTGTTTGTGAGGTCTGTGTTTCTCCATACATGTAGCAAACACTATCTCAGTGATTTATTCCCCTCTACCATATAAACTTCCCTCGTGTTCTTCAGTATTGCTGTACAGAATTCCTGAAGAGGCGGGCAATCCCACAACAGGTGGAAGAAAGTACCCTCCTGCCCACACCCACTGGGGCAGAGTGGTGAGGTCAGCACCCCCATTTTCACCTTGGTAGTACATGCATTATAGGCTCTATGTAGAATCTTGAGCTATACTAACCAGAAGTGCAAGCATAAGGCCGACTCCCTGGGAGAGGCCGTAGCCTCCATCCACTCCTTGTCCTCTAGGGCACCCAGGTCTCCCTCCCATTGGTTCCGAAGCGTGGACAAGAGATACAGAAAATTGTTCATAAGTTTGTGGTACACCAGGGAAGTCACTTTTTTTTATCAAAGTAATCGTCCAATTGTCTATCCTCGAGTGGGGAAACATCAGGTAGCACTGTCCCCTTAGGTATTGCTGCCCTCACTGCATGCGTAATCTGGAGACATCTAAAGGTTTGACTGCGACATCTCGTACTCCTTCCGCTGGGCTGAGAAGGTCTTAATGGCCCACCTCCCAGAGGTGGCCAACCATGGAGATCCTGATAGTGTCCCATCTGTCAAAGCATGCTGTGAGAAGTTGGCCTGGCATATGCCGTCCACTAGTTATAGTGGGCACCTTGCGCCAGTCCAAACAACCCTTATTGATGATAGGTTTAAGACAACCTTTATTGAAAGCTATCCTAATGGCAGCTATGGAGAGCAGCCTTCAGGCTAAGTCTTGAAGGTGTATAAAGCAGCTTGGTTTACCAGAATAAAACCTCTTGAATGTCTAAATGAAAGGAGAACCACACAAGTTATATATATATAAAATATATGTATTTATTACTAAACATTCTTTAGTAATCCCTTTATGAGATTACAGAGCTAAGTACACACTTTAAATGCAATAGAACTTCAGTAAATAGCACAATATACACTGGGCACTAGGGGGAACCAAACCATATATTAAGAAAGTGGAAAAAGAACCACGACTTGACTAGACACGAAGCCTAGAGCCTGTTGAATCGCTGGGACCACAAGGAACCTAAGGTAGTGACACAGGGGACCCACGGGGGCGCGTGCAGTGTGAGAACACAGCCGCGAGACGCCATGAGCTTCTATGGGGAAAGTTGCGGTTGGAATTTTAAAGATAAAGGACACTTAGGAGAGGACTTTGAGCAACCCCTTTAGATTTAAGGGCTTGTAGGGCCAACACCCTCGGGAGCACCGGAGTACTCGAGCTACCTCACCCAGCGAAGCCAGGTGCATAGGTGTCAAATGGTGTCGGGAATCGTCGTTGATTTCAATGGCGATCTGCGGCAAAGTGCTGCTGCCTTGGAGAAGAAAAGTGTCCGGTGTGATCCAAGCCTGGATCAAAGATGTGAGGAACCTGAAAGCAGAGGGGACAGAGTCTGGGTCACTTGCCAGGGACCAGAGGCACGATAGACGAATGCCCACCGATGTTGGGTGATTCAAGTGCGAAGAGGTGAAGTTTAATTCTGCAGCCTCATGAAACAAGGAGGCGTCGACGACGACCAGGAGCTGGATTCGAGCTGTCCCACAAAGGTTGTCGAGTGCTGCGGCGTCTGTCCGAATATTGGACCCAACAAGCCTTGGCAAAAGCAACCCACGCAGAAAGTGAAAAGATGCTTCGGTGTGGAGCAGCAAGGTCAAGGGGACGCCCCAAGTGGTGGAGAGTCAGGGTACATCTGGAGCACCCAGGGAAGCCCAAGGAAAGTCAAAGTTGCCTTTTCAGGGACCCACTAGTCGACAGACCAGGGATCGCGAAAGTACTTTGAGCGAAAACACAAAGGGCCGGCACATGAAACACTCGTGGAGTGTAGGCCAGCAATCTTCGGTGGAAAAGGTGCTCTGGGTCTGGACTACAAGTAACCCAATGCACAGCCTCAAGGATCGTCGAGAAGCTAATGCACTTGCAAATGTGCATGGTGTCCAGGGGTTCCGGTTCCACGGTATTCACGAGGGCTATGGGTTTCAGCTTTGCTGGGGACTCGGGTCAGCCTCTGGGAAGCCTGGAAACCCACCTCCTGTGTTGCAAATACTTCAGAGTGTGGCGGGAGCTTCGGAGATGCAAACTGGTCAGATGCATCTTTGGTGCCTGCCACGCAGGGGGAGTAACTCCTTTACTCCCAAGGGAGATTCTTCAGTCATCCAGCTTCGTGCAGATCGTCGAAGTTCCAGGATTCAGTATCAGAGTTTCATCCGGGTGTAATCTAAAGTCCTGTTGCCATGGGTTCCTATCTTGTACCCAAGGAAGGGGTGGGGCAAACTCTGGGGACCCACCTATGGGAGGGTTTGGAAAGAGGGGTGGCTACACCCATTTCCTTTGTCCAGTTTCGCGCCAGAGCAGGGGCTGGTAGCCCCTGTAACCGGTTTGAACTGGGCTATGCACAGGGACACCAACTGTGCCCCCTGTGCTGACTTCAAAGTACTCTTGGAGTGCACTCACCCAGCCCCAATACACTAAAGCCTGTCTGGGAGGTGGTGACACCTCCCTGTGACAGGAAACCTATTGTCCAGGCATCCCCTGCCGGAGTTTCGTCCAGCAGCAGGAGGACAGGCTCGTGTCTTTGGCATCCATTTTGTGATGCCAGGTTTCTTTAAAACTGGTACCAGGTGTACCGATGTGTACATGTCTCTCCCTCTAGAATGGTGGAATCATACCCCCACTGCCAGGACTGGCAGGTGGGGTATGATTCCAAAGTGTTTGACACCAAACACAACATCTTTCCTTGCAGCCATTCCAAAGTTAGCATTTACCGCGAGGTTATAATGCACTTAAGAGTATATGGTCTGGCTGCATCACAGAACAACCCCAGAGAATAGATTCCGAAGTCTGTAGAGGGGCCCTGCTCATGCATGGGCACCCTCTCGCACAAAGCCCAGCACCCTGCCTTCAGGATTGATGAGGTCTGCCATAGGGGTGACTGATAGGTTTATATGTGTAGTGATATAAGGTAGATATAGGGAACCTATATCTAAGTAAGGGGTGCATACACCAACCTGCACAGGCTGCAGTAGCAGACCTGTGGTGTCATTTTGGAAGGTTGCCCAGGGGTGGCATAATACATGCTGCAGCCCCTGGTAGTCCTCTGGGGTACCTATTCCCATTGGAATATAGGATACCATATACTAGGGACTTATAAGGGTACCCCAGTAACCAAACTGGAGTGTTCCTAAAGCACTTGGAATCATTTTAGAGAGGAAGCAGCTAGGCTGGGGTCCTGGATAGCAGGGCACCAGCCAGACTAAATTTGAAAAACAGTGAAACATCAGCAAAAAAGGATGTGTGACGGTACAACGTGTGCTTTTACAACGCGTACCGTTACCACGCAGGTTTAACAACGCAAGTCGTTACAACGACTTGCGTTGGGGGCCGCTGGATAGTGGAATAGTTTAATTTACTATTCTAACTCCAGTCCCCGTGGATAGTAGGGAAGGTGTTGGATAGTAAATTAAACTATTCCCTATCCTACAGCGCCCTCCAGCGCAAGTCGTTGTAACGACTTTCGTTGTAAAACCTGCGTGGTAATGGTACCGCATTGTAAAAGTTTCGTTGTAAAGGATGTTCCCCGCAAAAAGTGGGGGTAACTATAAGAAGCAGATCCTACTCTCCTACACATGCGTGTTGTGCCATCAAATCCAGCCCCTTCGATGCCCACAGTGGAGTCACTAAAGTGATTCTATTATGCCAACCTAGTGCTCTATTTCCCGCCTGCCAGATTCGGAGTGTAGTCGAGGTCGGTGTGTGGAAGGAGTTCACAGAATCTCCCCGTAGATTTCCCTAAGGTAGCCATCTGGTAGCATATTGTGACAGTCCATCCTGAATGCGGGCTCAGCTAGGGGTTTATGTACCCATTGATTAATCACTGTGAGTTGGGCCGCTCAATAGTAACGTCGAAGGGAAGGGAGTGCTATCCCACCATCAAACCATCCCCTGGTCAGCTTCGCTATGGAGATTCGTGACGCACCTCCATCCCGCAATAACTGTTGCACTGCGGCACCTATTTGTTGGAAACAGTGTGGGGGCACAGCATAGGGTGTGTTATGAAGTACATACAGGAACCTAGGCAATGCCATCATTTTAAAAAGCGCTGCTCTACCCAGAAGGGATAATGGCAGTGAGCACCAGTGCAGAATATCGCTTTTCAGGCAGTCCAATGACGGAGCCAGATTTTGGTCAAAGAAGCCTGCGGGATCTCTAGTAATGTATATTCCTAAGTATCAGAACCCGTTTGTATCCACCCTGATCTGGCACTGTCTAGGAAGTGTGGGTGAGCTTCCTGCCAGGACGTTTATCACAGATTTCTCCCTGTTGATTGTATATCCCAAATACTTGTGGAATAGGTCGAATATATGCAGCATTCTGTAGATCGTGACCCTGGTGTTTGCCACATACATTAGGATATCATCACCGTAGAGGGAAATGTTATCTTCCCACTCTGGCTGCCACTGTAGTGTAGTTCCTATATCCCGAATAGGCTCTGCGCATTGGAATAATATACACTATAGATTTGACATAGGACTGAGGTCAGTATGTCTCTATCGAGTACATTAAACTTAATTGTGTGTGCCAGCTAACTCAGAGGTCACTAGAAACTTTCTCGAATGAACAAGAAGGGATTAGTCTCTGACAACCACATAAACATGACAACTTTGTTTCCCTTAGAGTCGGAACAATATCTTCAGAGTCGTGGAAACAATAGATAACTATTTCACTCAGTCAATGGTGCATGCTTAGTTTCTACAGAGTTGCACAGAAATAGAGAGACGGGCGTTTCAATAAAAAGGGTTTATTGAACAGTCTTCTTTCTCATGCAAGAGATATGAACTGCTACAATTGTAAGACAGAATGCGAAGTATAATGCGTACAGCGTAAACAGTAATATAAAATAATACTGTGATAGTCTGTTCCTATGACATATATAAAAATACATACATAAATAACATAGGCTAAAATACTCAACTGGTGCTTCTAAAATACGCCTACCCCAGTGTACCTAACCTAGATCTAGTATGAGGGAAGAAGTAGGTGCTGGTTTAGCATAAGTTTTAGTTTTGCCAAGAATTGCCTAAGGTTTCTCTAGGTTCTAATCAGGTCCATACCTTAGAATGAGAGAGGTTGGTATCTCTTTCCCGGGACTCGATTTCCCAACACCCTGCAAGGGGAGTCAGAAACACTGGAGCTGGATTCTCAGCATAAGGATGACAGCTTCTGGTCAGTGCGTCAGCTGGGGAGTTGGCTTTCTTCGGTACTTGATGTGGCGAGCTGTGTCGTGCAAGTAGGTAGTCAAACTGGACCGAACCACACTGTGCTTTGCCATAGCAAGTAAAGGTATATTTATACGTTGAAGGTGTTTAGGAATGCCAGTATTGAAGTAAGAGTATATGAACGTCATGAATGAGTGGAGAAGCGTGGCTCAGTGGTTAGAGGCGGCAGACCCGGAAGCTGAGATCGACCGTGGACCAGGGTTCGATTCCCCGCCTCGGCGGGTCTCGGGCTCAAAATTCCACGGACTCGACAATTCTCGCTCCGGTGCCTACTCGAATCACGGGGTCACACTCTGCAACTCTGGGCAATAGCTTGCTTAATCTCCACTACGGCTCCTCGCGGCGGGATGCCTGGCTTTCACCTTGTGGACACCCTGCCGGGGTTTCTCACAGGGGAATACCAGGACGGGTTCCCTAAGCAAGCGCCAGGATGCCCTTTGGGTGACAGGTTTGCGCTATATAAGTACACCTACATTTACATTTACATCACCTACAATGAACCTCTAAGGAATAGATGTTCATGCATAATAATGAGTTTCTGGGAGAAATCAATTATCAATCAAGGGGATGTCCCTAACGGCTTAAGAGTTTCCAAGAAATCGTTGTGACGTAGATGAACGGATGTAAGCAGCCATGCCTGTATTTGGGTAGCATGCCTAAATAAGGACTGGATTTCTATGCCTATATAAGGGCAATGTGAATTGTACCTATATTAGGGCATGAATCGGGAAATTCATACGGAATCTAAATCGATACACAACACAACCGTAGTCCCAGGATCATGGGATCCCCCCCAGATCCAATCTTCCAAGGGCTCCAATACCAACGCGAACAGCAGGGGCGCAGCGGGCATCCCTGCCTGTTCCCTTCCTGAGCTCAAAGACTAGGTATATTCCCATTTACCGAGACCTGTACCAAGGGCTCCGAATACAAATGTTTGATCCATTTTAGAAATTTCAGTCCAAGGCCCAGTCTCTCCAGAACTGCATATAGAAACGGCCACTCCACCGTATCAAACGCCATGCGGGCATCTAGTGGTACCACCAGCACATCTTCCCCAATGGTCGCAGCTCTACCCATTACCCCATGTAATCGTCTAAGATTGAGCGCAGTATTTCGCCTTGGCACATAGCCAGACTGATCAGGGTGGACCAAAAAATGCATCATCGGGGTCAGGCAGTTTGCTAGTAGTTTGGCCAAGATTTTAGCTTCAGCGTCCAAAAGGGAGATCAGCCTATATGAGCCATATTCACTAAGGGGCCTATACACTTTCTGAATTACTACGATGCTAGCTATTCATTGCTCTCTAGGAAGTATCCCATTGTCACAGCTTTCACTAAACATATGTTGTAATAGGGATAGCACTTTAGTGGCCGTTAATTTGTACAATTTAATTGGCAGGCCCTTGAGGCCACCAGCTTTGCCTGATCTAAGATCTCTAATCGCCTTGGCTATCGCAGCTTCTGTCAGGTCCTGTTCCAGGAGATCCTTATCACCCGACTTAAGGCGTGGCAGCCCGAGTGTGGCCAGCAGTTCCAGCGAATCATAGTCTTTCTTATTTTTAATTCAGAATGAATTATTAATCTTGGTTACGCCACAAACTACAGAAAATAATTGCACTAAACTTGGGATGAAGATAGAACTTGCCTCTGGGAAGGCTCTCTTTGAGTGTTGGTGTAAATTCATTAAGAGATTCAGAGATAACTGTTAAAGTAGTTGGGTGGGTTTGAAAGTGTTAATCTATATAATATATTGTGGCAGCTGTTTTTGAAAATGATTGGAGAACTGTTTGAGGACTGATTTTGAATTGGAAAAACAAGGCAGCTATGTTTTACATTATGCATTCAATAATCAATATGTTTTCGAAACTGTCTTCTGGTAAATGAACTTGAGAACAAATAGGGGGGCACTCCCCATCCCCTAAGGGGCAAGACTTCTTGCTGCAGATTCCTACCTAAGAATATCCCCAGGTGCCAGACTGGATCCTGAAGAATTTTTGAGCAGTACACTTGCGAACTTTGTTTGGCTCCATATCAGCCTCATCCATGCTGGAGGTAATGTGCAGTAGTTAGGCGCTGATGTCAGTTTTTTTTAAGTCATTTATAGAATGGTCTTTTTCGATTTTTGTCCACTCTTTTCCAAATTTTTCATCTCCTGGTGTGAGGATGTCACCAAAGAAACTTTCTGGTTTCAAAAAACCTTGTGGGTTCTGTCATAGGTAAATGTCGGTGACAGACCCTCACTTGGATGTTTGTGGTACCCGTAGCCCGGACACGACTCCAAGGCGTGTGAGGGCTGCTGCGCCATGTCCCGCAAGGAGCTAACGGAGCGGACCCTCAAGCTCCTCGCTGCCCGACGTTAGTCGACTACGCGTTGTTTGAGGTCCCGTTCGTGTGGGATGTCTAAGGGCCTTTTGTGGAGCTCTTCCCGATGTTCATTGTTGCATTCAAAGTCATCTTGACAGTTGAATAAGACCCACAAACACAAGAAGTCCAAACACTCTCCGACTTCACCATGTCAGTTGAAGTCATCTGACTACATGAGGGAAAGTCAGTACTCCATGCCCCCACGAGCTGGCGGGGTGTGATCCTGGGTCTGCTCTGCGCTTTCCCATTTTTCCTAGAGCCGGATCGACTCCCAACCCAACTAAAACAATTTTATGAAGCCTTGAGCTTCATCTTTGGGTGGACTGGCCCCTCTAGAGTGTCTAAGGACCATACGAGTGCTGGAGGGGTGCCTATGGGGACTAAGCTGGCTGGTTCGCCGTAAGTACCTATCGGATCCAGGTATCCCTTCCTGGATCAGGAGAAGAGCCACCAGTGAGTACTTTCTTGGCGCCCTCCCCAGTACTGACGCCCTTAGGCAGCGCCGTCCAAATAATAATTACTGACTCTGGCACGGAGCCAGATGGGCGTCGCCCGACGCCACATCCCATGCGACCGGGGACATTCGTTCTGGAGTGGAGCCAGTGTATTATTTAATGGATAGGGCTGGGGAACGAGATGTTTGGGAGGGGTCTATGGACCCTTGTGAAGATGAACCTGTTGAGTAACAGAACAACTGGTATGAGGAACTGGGTGAGGCCAGTGGGTTGGACCCCTCACTAGACACCAACCTGATTTTCCCTCTTACTGTGATCATGGGGGAGGGATCCTCATTTGCAATGGTGGTGCGCAGGGCGAATGAGGTACTGGACCTTAGCCTACCCTCAGTGGCATTCAAGACGAATGTCTTGATGGAGGTGCTTCAGCTGGGAGTCACCCATCAGGATCTTTTCTCTCATTCAGTAAAGCCCTTACGTACATCCTACTTGGAGCTTGGTTCAAGCTCTGCACAGGGGGTCGTGTGAATAGGACGATTGCCTGCCGCCATCGCCCCGCTCCTGAGCATCCCAGTTTCCTTACCCAGCACCCCACGCCAGAGAGCTTGGTGGTCCAAGCCTCCTCGTCTAATCATCCCGTATCCACCCTGACGTGTTCCCTACCACTCCAACAGATAGGGAATCCAAGAGACTGAACATCTTTGGTAAGAGAATGTTCTGTTCCACCTGCTTGGCACTGCGGTTGGTGTACAGTGCATGTCTATTGGCCGTTATTTCCATACACTATGGGATTAGGTTGCGCTAGTACTTCTCTTGGTCCCGGAGGAGGCACGGGCTATACCCTCTCAGGCTGATGCCGATGGGAGAGATATGGCTAAGTTCGCCATCTGATGTTGGCTTGACATGACAGACTCCCTGGGTAAGAGCGATTTCATCGTCAGTAGCCTTGTGGTGCCACGCCTGGCTGAGAACATCTGGCTTTTAAGGGAATGCCCAGGCTTCCCTCATGACTCAAAAGAATATAAGTGATGCCTAGGAATCGATAATCTATATGTTAACTAAAAGGATAAATACATTATCCCTTCCTTAGATAATTAATAATAATCAACCAATTTAGCTTACTTAAGGTAAGTTGTCTATAACCAAGGGAAATCAATGAAAAAATTTCAAAGCACATGTTTAATTTATTTTTTCTTGTTTCAATTACTTAAATGATGAAATTCTTTCTTTTTTAATCTTTTTTCATCACATATATACATACAATTACATATATATATATATATATATATATATATATATATATACACACACCATACTCATTACAGACACACACATATATGATACTCTATTTACATTATGGACAAGTGTACAGTGATGCCCTTATTCAACAAAAAGGATGCTTTCCAAAATTATAAATTGCATTCCTTCTAAACAAGATCACCCTCAAACCGCAGAGCCAAAAAAGGTGAAACGTTTACACGTCTATAATTTATTTGCTCTCTTAAATTCAAATTTTTAATTATTCTTGGCTCTTCAGGTTTGTCTTTCTATATATGTCGACGCGTTTCAGCCCTCTGACTATGGGCCTCATCAGGACTAGGGCTTTCCAGGGTCCATCTACAGAAAATAAGTTATATTTCAATATATACAATACGGACTATAGGATCATTACAAATTGTCCCCATAAGAATATCGGAACCTACTCCATTATTCTTTTAGAATGGTTTTTTATATACATATATGACTAATAAGATCCTCAGAGTGGACAGGCATCTAATGAGGTGACTAATTAAATACACCCACGTGCTCATATATATCTACAATGTGTGTGTGCTCACGAGTAAAAAAGTGGTGTGTGTCCAAAAAATAAATCACGACCCCAACATCACCACACCGTGATGACAACCAAAGAAACAGATATTACTGATTACTGCCATATAGTAAATCAGAACGAGACGCGTAGCAATGTTCAAAGATTCCTCTTGATGTAGACTGCTAGAACAAGATACAGGAGATCAAAATCCAAATATTCTCACATCGTTTACACTCAATCATTACCAAGAGTGTCACTACAGGATAACGTCAAAGAACTTACCAAGCGTTTTCTGAGTGAAGATCAAAGCTATATCTTCCTCAATATTTCAACATTCAGAGGGAACCCCTTTACATCTCCATTCTCCCTATAAAACAAGAACGCGCATATTAAATAATATTCTGTGCCTTGATATAGAATGTTCTGTACCTCCAATCTCTATATAATCTAATATGAAATGGCCATACCTTGAATATTCAACATAATACATGGGGGTTATGACCAATCAAATTCCAAATCCAATATCCGGAAGACGCCGTTCTGAAAAAAGCGAAATCCCATTAATTAGCTATCTTCGTCTCCAACACTTGTTCAAATATTCACTTCAAACAGTAATTGCCCAAAACAATGTCGAAAAATCGCCGCACACATCCTTACCTAGATAATCTAATTATTCTCTGCGTCTCAGAAGTGCCTCCGCTATCCTGCAAACTGCTTTCCGTCTCGGAAGAGAGACCACGTAGTACGGAAGCTAAACATATACTGTACCGCAATAGAAAAGGAAGGCGGACTAACACCATCTACCAACAGGTCGAAAGTGAAAGGTAACTGCCCCGAAATTTGCCGCCATCTTCTATTGTTCACACTGAACATTATTATAAAAACCACCTGGGCGAGTCGTCAGAAAATAATTGATGATCTGCTATTATAAAAATACATACAATTAAATATAAAAGAGGCTACTCAGAATAATAACCTATTTGTAAACCATCTAAATATATATAAAACACAAAACCATGTCTCGTACCTTATAACCCTTATTATGATGCCTCCACTCCTTACAATCTAGGCAAATATAATATAATACAGTTAGAAAATGTCATATATATTATCAAAATATAGCATGGTACATGTCTTCAAGTTACAGTTAGAAAACCTCATATCAATTGTCAGTTTTCCAGCAATCATTGTAAAAGAGCCCAGATCTCGTCTCTATCATTCAGGCCAGTAGACGCAGTATGGTATTTCTCGATAAGTCTCGCTTCTAGTCTGTTCATTTTCGTCTCTACATCATCAGTATTGGCATTCTCCAAAACGCATAACACTGTCCATCGTATATAATTTTCTGTATGGTCAAAAGATTAAAAATGATGTACTAACGGGGCACCTTGTACTCTGTATTTCACCCGAGATTTATGTTGTAAAAAAGCTTTTTAATCTGTTGCACTGTCTGTCCAATATAGAACTTATTGCATGGACACATAATGCAATACACAGTGTTTTTTGTATTGCAATTGGAAAAAGTTTTTTGATAATGGATCTGACCATTCAAGTCTACCTCTTTTGAGTCTCTAGTCAGTCTACAGGCCACACAATTCTGACACCGATAGTGTCCCACCACCGGAGATAAACCCAATAACCCTCTTAGGTTGGTTTCCGGGGGTTCAGCTTTCTAGCTGCTCTCACCAAATGTTGACGTACCTTTTTGCCTTTCTTAAAAGCAAATAACAGCTTGGGAATTCCTAGATGGTCTATCAATTTCCAATTTTTTTGAATCAATTTCTTTATTCTATTGGCCTTGGGGTCATAAGTCAAGACACATTTTAATGGGGTATTTTCCTCTTTCACTTTGGGTACCAACAATACCTCCCTAGGAGTGTACCATGCTCTTTTGAATGCACCTTTTACCAACCTTTTAGGGTAACCCGAGCCACTAGTTTTTCTTTTAGTTTCTCTACATTGGTAAAGTAATCTTCTCTGTTACTACCATTTCTCCTCACACGGAGGAATTGTCCATATGGTAAATTCTCCTTCAACGTGCGAGGGTGACTGCTTGTGAAATGTAAAAGCGTATTACGGTCCGTCGGTTTCGTATAGAGACTCACTTGTAGTTCTCCACTCGCATGTTGAATGTATACATCCAGAAAATGTATTTTGTTTTGATCTCTAGACAGAGTGAAATTGAATTATTGAGTTCTTGAATTTAACCAATTATGAAACTCCAAGAGACCTGTGTCCTCTCCATTCCAAATCAAACAAATGTCATCTATATAGCGACACCAAAATTCCACCTGGTTCTTAAAGGGATTGGTGTTGCTATATATCCATTTTTCTTCAAACTCAGCCATTACCAAGTTAGCTATCTCCGGGGAAAAGCTACAACCCATGGCCACTCCAGATATTTGTAAATATAGGTTTTCTTTAAAACTAAAGAAGTTATTTTTCAAACAGACCTTCGCTAAGGAAATTACAAATTCAGTGGGGACTTGATGTGGGCAATCTCTCAAATCCAAGGTGTGTCTCATCACTACCAAAGCTTCGTCTTGGGGTATGTTAGTGTATAATGATTCGATGTCAAAGGATGCCAATCGTTGTTTCTCTGTATTATATGGTAAACCTTCGACCTTTGATATAAAATCCATAGTGTCTCTAATGAATGATCGGGTGTTTTTAACCAAGGGAAACAGAAAAGTATCGATATACTTCGCTAGTGGTTCTAGTATCGAACCACAGGCGGACACTATGGGCCTCCCTGGTGGACTAGTTGTAGATTTATGTACTTTGGGTAGTACATAAATATTCGGTACTTTGTTTTGTTCACTGTTCAAGAACTCAAATTCTTTTTGACATAGAAAACCGTCTTCCAACCCCTTCTTTGTTATTTCTAAAATCTCTCCTTTTAATATAGGTGTAGGATTATTTGTCAATAGTCTGTAGTGTGTTGGGTTGGACAATTGACCCATCACTTCTAGATCATATTTGTCTTTGTCCCAAAGGACTATCCCACCCCCCCTTGTCAGCCAGTTTGATTATAACTGCCGGATTAAGGGATAGATCTTTAAGGGCTGTGAGTTCTGCCTTACTGCAGTTGGAGTTAAAAAAGATCTTTTTGGTTTGTAAAATATCCAACTCACGTAGGATTTGGTTCTCAAACAACAGGACTTCTGATGGTAGTAATATACTTTCAGGGATAAATGTGGATTTATTTCTTAACCCGCTTATGTTAGTCTGTTCTTTGTAATCACGATCCATAAAGAATGCTTTTAATCTGACTTTTCTGAGAAACTGTAGAACTTCTGTTTTTGTGTCTACTGGATTTAGCACAAAAGTTGGTACAAACGAGAGCCCATGAGAAGCTTCCCTCATGGGAAGGTATTTTTGTCTTTTTGGAGACAATGTGGACTCAGCGCTGTGCCCTTCAAGGACAGCAGGGCTGCTGCCAGGTTCCTGACCACAGAAGGGTTCTCCAACTGCATACATAACCTTCTAACCACCACCGCCAGCTAGCTTCCAGCCTTTTGGTGGCCATGGGGGCAAGTCCCATAGACCACGTGGAACAGGCAACTAGCGGTTGGGTCAGTACACCATCACCCCGGCAGTCGCTGACTTTGAGCCTCTTTAGTCCACCCTCAGACCATCATGGGCATCCGGTGGGAGGCAGGATACACCATCACCTCCCCCATTGGTCAGCAACAACTACAGATAGTCCAAAGGGGCTATTCACTCCCCAAGAAGTGCAGGTTCTCTTGGCCAAGGGAGCTATAGAGAGGCTGCCTGCATCCGAAGTAGGTTGTGTTTGTTATTTCCGCTACTTTCTGGTGCCAAAGAAGGACCGAGGACTTCATCCTATCCACCCATCCAACAAGAAGCTCACGCCCACCCAAGTTTTGTCTCCCCTAGACCCGGGAGACTGGATGGTAGCGTTGGACTTGCAAGACTATTCTCCACATCCCTGTCCTGCCAACCACAGATGCCATCTGTGGTTCCAAGTGGGCCAAGAGCATTTTCCGTTTGCTCTGCTACCTTTTGGCCTTTCCAGCGCCGCTCGGGTGTTGGTGGTGGTCACAGCTCATCTGCAGAAGGTGGAAATTTCAGTCTTCCCAAACCTCGATGACCGGCTGTTAAAGGTGGGTCAACCCCAGGACCTTGTCACCCACCTTCAGACTATGGCATGCCTTCTGCACTAACTGTGCAGTTTCAACCCTATCCTCTTGAGTGGCAAAAAGCAGGATATTCAGGCTATAATTCTGATGCTTTGTGGAAAAGTAAATTTTGCCATGTTCTGTGTCCCTACGCCTCATCCATCATATGTTATGTGTGCATGACCAATATGCATATGTTATTCCCCATGTCCGATTAATGACGCAATTCCAGTTGTGTCCACCTCTAGTATGTTAGTTTCCAGTCCTCGTGAATACTACGAATATCAGGCCTATGTAAAGTAATGTTGCCACGTTTCCCAGTGTGCACGTTATTCCATTATAAAGTCCCCGTTTCCAGGCCTCAAAAGGGCCCGGACCACGGATTCAGCTCCTGTCTCCTGAAAGCCTCGCTGAGGAGCAATACAGCCCCCACCTGTATCCTCGACCCTTCACTTACTTCCTGCCTCGCAGTGCCCGGTGCAGCCCGGCTCTGCCTCTGAGTCTGCCAAAAGTATGTTATAGTTCCAGCTATCAGTTCAGTCCTCCTCCTCTGCATTCCTAAGCTACTGAACTGCATCAATAGTTTCCGTCATTGTCTAGCCTACTCGTCTCCACGTTAGAGAAATACTGTATTAATGGTCATTTAATATTCTTCATCACGCACTACATGTAGAATAATGCATGGTCCAGTCTTAGAATCAAGTTAGCTTTTCCCCTCATGACTTCTAGTTCATATCAACATGTTCCCTAAACATTAGATACCAGATAGGGTTTAGGTACATGTCGCTCCGACCCTCCAGACTTTAGTCTCTGCTCCTAGCACAGAGTTCGTAGCCCCCAGCTTCTCCTAGTAACACGTCATTGCTAGTTTTCGCGCACCATTAGGTTAGAGGTCCCGGCTCCTTAGGTAGCCCCCTCCTATGTTTCCGCCCCATTCATGACATATTCTGTTACGTTTGCATCACATGTCTAAGTATACTCCCAGTTACACCCACTTTTACTGTTATCTCTCGCGACTGCTACGCGTCACGCCTTTCTGCTCCACCCACTGCTACGCCTACTGCAATGTAATGCTATGTGTTCGCACTATGTATATATGCCTGTGTTTTGTTATCAAATGTTAGCGCGCTCATCCCAGACCTAGCCCCAGCAGCTGCTGGGCCTCTTTTCCCCTGTTAGGCCCCAGTTGTCCTGCTGGGCCCTGTCATTCTGTTCCTATGCAGGTTGTCCTGATCCTGTCCTTATGCTGTAATAAACCTGCAGAAACTCCTACTACCTCGAATCTTGACTCTTATTTATTGAGCTATCTGTTATGCTATAAGTCTAGTCAAAAATAGGGTATTATTTATTTATTTACCACATAATGGCGCCCGAATAGGGACTTGCCCTTTCCCCACGCGTCGGTGAAGCCACGCCGACCCCCTGACCCTCTGCAGTCGTGACGGAACTCTTCTGCGCAGTGGCAGATATTTCTGCTCAAGTATCCCTCAGGCCCACGGAGGAGACGGAGGAGGCGGTCCAGCATCCGAACGAGACGGTGGAGGAACGCGGCGAGTCCCGACCAGAGCCCAAGCCGAGAGTCCAAGGTCCGAGGTATCCGGAGGCCCACCTGTAACTGAAGTCCGAAGTCCGAAGTTCGTCGTCCGTCGTCCAGTCCAGTCCGAGGCCTTCCGTTCCGTGCTGCCCGGTGAGTACCATTGCTGGGGTAGTATCTAGACAGGACCAATCTAAATTGACTCCTGGTCCGTGGGTTGGTGGTGCCCAGACTCACAAACGAAGTGTTCACCTAGGTGGATACGGGTCTTGATGTGTCCCTTTATGGGACCGGTATGTTCCGTACTGTTACAGCAGTGCATCCAGTGACTCTAGTCTGTTCCGTTCTCGAGAAAATCTGTTCTATTTCTGTTCTCAGTATTCCAGGTAATATTCTGTTCGAACTGTTATTTATAATGTTCTTCATGTAATTTACTGTTGTGGTATGAGTGCGATGTGATTTCGTGTTTTTATTGTGTATTGTATTTTTGTCCAGATTACAGTTCAGTCATGCCTATATTTTCCAAGTTACGTCAGTTAAAAACTAGAAAAGGTTTATTAGAGGAAGCAGTTCCTGTCCCGCCTAGGGACAGTCCAGGTCACTTTATGTATCAGAAACATGGCATAAGCGCCATATTGTATCTAGATTTATGGGTAGAGTATACCAAACAGTTAGAAGAAAAGTATAGATGGCCCGTATCGGGTACATGGGATGCCGAATGTATCATGCGAGTAGAAGAAGCATTATGGAAAAAGAAAGCCAGACAGTCACAGAAAGATGCCATCGAGTTATGGCGTAAAGAAGCGCATAGAAGAACGGAAAAGGAAGTCAGAAAGTCAGAGTTAAGTAGAGAATCCCAGGAACGAGCCCAAGAAAGAGAATTAATCGAGATAGGTGAACAAGTCAAAGCCGAACAGTCAGACAGACAGAGGCATGCCCTTATTAAGGGTATGTATCCTCTCCTTGCCGAAGGTTTGCCAAAAGCGACCCCAGAGGCATCTAGTAATTTCCCGCCACCATTAATTCCGACCAAGCTACGTCACAAACCGACCGCAGCCGATATTTTTATTTCGTCCTATTTGGACGACACAGTCCCCGAATATGCAAATCCTGTTCGCGCTCCGCTAGTCCCTGTAAATCAGGCACTTCCCGCTCCTCCAGACACCGGAGTACCTGTTACGGTACCCCCGGTCCAGCCTACAGTTCCATTTCCCACTCTGCCAGGACGTAGAGCCTCAGTAGACGACTCCAGTCTAGGAGCCGCAGGAGGAGCTACTCCTCAAACCCCGCCGCCACACAAGCGTATATCGGCACTCGAATTACATGCTCAAGCATCACAGCGTACTCCTAAAAGTAATAAGTCTGTTACAGAAATCAGGCAAGCCCTTAACGAATGTGTTTATGATCCAGTTCCAGGCGAATATACTATGGTTTTATATTCCTTACGTGTAAGGAGAGTGACCGAGTATCTAGTCACCTTACCGAATATGAAAGAAGATCTAGACAGAATATATCGTTTCATCCGTACAGGGGATGATCCAGAAAGTATTGGCGAGATTATGTCTCAAAGGAAAGCCGAGATTCAGCTCATGATATTAAAGTTCCTGATCAATTGTCTAATAAGAGAACAAGATTACCCGTCTAAAGATCCCGCCGAAATGAGAATCCTGACAAGGTGGAGTGATAATATAGCCGAGGGTAAGCACAAGACCGTCGGTGCCATGGAGAGTATGTACAAGAAAATCCGTAAAGAAATAGTAAGGTTACACGAACAGCGTAAAGCAGCACAAGTAAGCGAGAAAGAAAGTATCTCTGATCCTGAAGAGGAAGAGAACGAGAATCCCGCCAGAATAGCGTATGTCGGAAAATCCAGATTTCCAGATCGCCATTTACGTCTAGAACCCAAGTCTATTTTTCATCTAGCACCAGAACAAGGTTCTCTAGAACAAGTATTTCAAGCTACCGATCACATTCTGAAATCACGAGTCGGTTACAGTGAGTTAAGTACCATGCATGAACAGGAACTAGCCCGATCAGCAGTCCGATGGATTACTGATTCTACCACTTTTCCAGACGAAATAGTGGCACAAATGTTTCTGAAATTGCCCCCAGCCGAGCAGCGACTGGTGGGTATGTATATGATCCAGTACCTCATTACTCTGTATGAGGGTCAACATTCTGATCCAGGCCCGTTGCACGATATCCTGAACGAGTTACTCCAGTATAGATGGAGAGGTCTAGGTACCGATTTAATTAGTGTCATTCTAGAACAGCGCCACAAGTATAGAACGTTTCTGAACCCGCATTTTGTTCATGTCTCACCCCCAGAAAGTAAACCATTCTACATAGACAGACAGAATCCGTTACGAGAAGTCCACCCAGTCCAAGGGGCGGGTGGCGTAATGCAACGAGTGTTTGTATACACTCCGATTTCAAAGATGGAACTTCTTGAAATGAAGAAATTAATTCCCTGTCATGACAAAGATCCAGCAGGGTTCCATAGAGAATTAAAAGACATGCTCCGTATGGGAGAATACACTTACCCAGATATTATTAAAATGTTAAAGGTCCTGTTACCCGCAGGGGTGTATGAAAAGTTAAAGGAAAAAGAATGGGAGGTGGGAGAGAAAAAGATCGATTGGGCAGCTCTAGAAGCTGAAGACAAGGCACGAGTACCAGGTACCGGTCTTGGAGATAAATGTAAAGAATTACCAGAATTACTGATTCAAGTTTTACCCAGATTATTGACAACTAGGAAAGAAGACTGGGATGCAATCTCAGCCTGTAAACAGAAACAAGATGAAGACATTAGTGATTTTTATTCTAGATTTGAAAAATGTTTCAGTATTAACAGTGGTCTCAAGACAAGTAGTGAGTCATACCCTCATCTTTTCGTTACCAAATTAGTCGAGAATTCAAGTCCACAAATTAAAAATCGAGTCTTGAAAGTCGAAAGCACCTGGCAAGCGAATACCCCGTCCCAGATGCTCCAGATGCTCCAGTATCACCAGAATAGAATCAGAGAAGAGCAAGAACACGAGAGAAAACGTATGAAAGACACAAAAATGAAAGTGCTAGTTGCACAATCTGTTCCTCAAGACAGTCAGAAGAAGGGTCCGAATCAAGCCAGTCATCCTGCAGCTCCCGTTAGAGGGAACTGCAATTATTGTAAACAGCCAGGTCATTTTATAAACGAGTGTGCAGTTCTGAAACACAACATAGCTACTGGTAAGACTAAAGAAAGACCACGTCCGCCTAGACAAGAACAAGTTTCACAGATTCCTCAGCCACAGAATGCACAACAGACAGTTACAGTACCGCAGCCTATTGCTGCAACACAGCATGTCACATCACAGATGTACCAGTATGCACAGTCTGAGTATCCAGAGTACCAGTCATATTCATGAAACAGCCTAGAGAGGGAGGTAGGCTTGCCTCTCATCGAGATACCTGTAGATCAAGAAGGTCCCTATGTTCACAGTCAAGTATTAGGGAAAGATAGAAAGTTTTTGATCGATACAGGGGCAAGTAGGACCACAATTAGTCATGCCGAAGTCCCAGGGGCTCCGCTCTCAGGCTCAAGAAATGTTTCCCTTGGATTTTCAGGAAAACCAATAGTTAATGAGATATCTAAGCCAGTCACTCTAGAGGTAGGTCCATTGTCCCGTACTACTGATCTGTTACTTACTAAGTCATGTCCAGAAAATCTATTAGGCATCAAGACACTGAAAGAATTAGGTGCAGTTATTTGCTGTTCCCCAGAGGGAATACGTCTGTTCCTACGTGACTTTAAGGGTCACTATGTATTACGAGATTTTGATTCGAGATTGTCTAATGTTCCACAGCATTTATGGGCGCAAGGTCCAACTGATGTAGGTTACATGCAAATCACACCCCATCGTGTGACTCTCAAGCCAGGTGTAGTGTTACCACGAATCAGGCAGTACAGATTGCCACCTGAGGCTGTAGCAGCCTTATCCAAAATTATTGACGAGCTCATGGCTCAAGGAGTAGTTGTAGAAACTGACTCCAATGTATGTAATTCTCCGATCATTCCAGTCATGAAACGTACTGATCCAAATGCACCCCCAGTATATCGATTAGTGATTGACCTACGAGAGCTTAATAAATGTATTATTCCTCAGTATCCAGTTGTCCCAGATATCTCTTCCCTGTTAACAGCCATTGATTCCGAAGCCATGTTTTTCACTGTCATAGACCTCAAGAATGCATTTTTCAGTGTTCCAATTCATCCAGACAGTCAGTTTCTTTTCGGATTCTGTTTAAATGGAAGGAGCTATATGTTTACACGCGCTCCTCAAGGTTTCACAGAAAGTCCTAGTATTTACAGTCAAGCACTTAAGAGACAACTAGACAACATTCACATGCCAACTGACACTGCCCTGCTCCAGTATGTCGATGATCTACTGATCACAGCCCGTTCTGAATGTGCTTGCGAGCGAGCATCACTTACAGTTCTGTATTTTCTAGCCGAGATGGGGCACAAGGTGTCACCTTCGAAGCTTCAATTCTGTGTCCAGCAAGTGGTATACTTAGGACACTTGCTGTCCAAGAGGGGTAGGCAGTTGACACCCGATCGTATCCAGTTAATAGCGAGTCTTCCCCAGCCCAGAACCCAGAAGGAGGTACGTGCCTTCATCGGCCTTACTTCTTATTGTAGACAATGGATTCCCCAGTATGCATTTCTAGCCAAGCCACTGATACAGTTAACGACACAGGAGGCAGCCGTATCGACTGTCCTCCCTTGGACATCTGACCATACACTTAGTTTTAACGAGTTAAAGAAAGCCTTATGTCAAGCTCCAGTTCTAGCTACACCGAACTACAGTAAGCCTTTTACACTTTTCGTTACTGAACGGGAAGGTACAGCATTGTCTGTTCTTACACAAGATCAAGCAGGACAATACAAGCCCTGTGCTTATTTTTCGAGCACATTAGATCCAGTCGCCCAGGCGTTGCCTGCGTGCCTCAAGTCAGTTGCAGCCACAGCACTAGCTATCAGACAAAGTGATTCCATAGTTTTAGGACATTCTCTGACAGTACAAGTCCCACATTCCGTAGAAGTTCTTTTAAACCGAACACAAACTCAGCACTTGACAATTGCACGTTTAACGGGTTATGAATTAACACTGTTCCAGCCACACATAGACATTAGACGCTGCAACGTTCTGAATCCTGCTACACTGTTACCATCAGTTAATTCAAATTCTGACCCACATGATTGTGTGGAAGTAGTTAACATTACGACTAAGCCAAGACAAGACCTGACAGATATTCCGTTATCAGACCCCGACCTGACACTGTATGTGGATGGGTCATGTATGAGAACTAGTACAGGAGAACTAGTAGCCGCGTATGCAGTGACTACTGACACTGAAGTTATTGAAACACACCGTATTGACACCCTGTCCGCTCAAGCAGCAGAGCTAGTCGCTCTGACACAAGCCTGTATACATGCCAAGAACCTGAAGGTTAATGTTTACACAGATTCACGTTACGCATTCGGAGTTGTACACGACTTCGGAGTGCTCTGGCAGGAGAGAGGTTTCATGACTTCTCATGGAACCAAGATTCAGCATGGTCTCCTTATTCAAGCCCTGTTAGATGCCATACATTTACCGACATCTATTGCTATCATGAAGTGTAAAGCACATACGAAAGTTACTGACATTATTTCCCAAGGTAATGATTTAGCAGACCGCACAGCCAAGCTTACAGCACAGACTCCAGACATTCCAGTTAATCAGACACATACTCCAGATCCGACTACATGTATGACAGTTAGAGACCCTACACAAGATGTCATAGATATCCAGTTACATGCTACTCCCGATGAAATCAAGAAGTGGTCTGAACAAGGAGGGGTCCAGACAGATCAAGGATGGTTAACGAAGGGTAGAGCCACATGGTTTCTCCCTGATTCTATGGTTCAAGTCATTATCAATACCGCACATAGTCCAGCACATTTAGGAGAAAAAGCTATGTTAGACAGTATCCAGAACATTTGGTTCAACAAGCATTTACGAGCTGCAGCCAAGCAGAAAGTCCGCACCTGTATGATATGTTGTCAGTTTAATCCAGGTAAAAGTGTCCCGGTGGAACAAGGTGGTTTCCAGCCCCCTGACCACCCTTTTGAAGTCCTCCAGATGGATTATATTCAGATGGAGCGATGTCGAGGTTTCAAGTATGTCCTTGTAGTTGTATGCGCTTTGTCCAGGTGGACAGAAGCATATCCAGTCCCAGATTACACAGCCGCGACCACTGCCAAGCAGTTGGTTCGTGAATTCTTCCCTCGTTACGGACTCCCTAGAGTCGTATATTCTGATAACGGCCAGCCATTCTCCTCAGAGTTAATGAAGCACGTTTCCCTTTTGTTAGGGTACCAGTGGAAGTTCCATTGTGTACGCCATCCTGAAGCAGCCGGTCTCGTTGAGAGACATAATCAGACTCTGAAAATCCGTATTGCAAAAGTGTGTAAAGACAAAGGTGTGGACTGGTTAATAGCTCTGCCAGTCGCTTTATTTTATATGCGCATGGTCGCACATTCCAGATCAGGTCTGTCCCCGTATGAGGTCGTATTCGGCCGCCCCCCTAACATGTGGGGTACTCCTAGACCCCGAAGTATTACCGATGTTTCATGTAATATGCTGACAGATTACCTAGCTTCCTTGATGTCTGCCCTCAACTCATGTCGTTCACAGGTTGCCGCCGCATTTCCAGACAATACCGAGGTGGCACCGCACGAGATCGTTCCAGGCTCCCTTGTAATGGTCCGAAATTTCGACAGATCAAGTCCGCTGGAACCACGTTGGAAGGAGCCACGTCAGGTCCTCTTGACCACCCGAACTGCCGTCAAGTTGGAAGGCAGGAAGGGGTGGGTCCACCTTTCTCATGTAAAACTTTTCAATGAATTGAAATCAGTCTCCAAGAACATTTCCAAGGATTTCCAGGATTCGAAAGATTGCCAAGACATTGTTTTAAAGGACTGTCCCGCACAAGACATTATTACAACCCCTCCCTTGTTAGAGAAAACTCCGCAACAAGAGTATAAGCTCAAATTAAGGTCTAGTAAAATAAGTCAGTCAGTTTGATTGTATAAGTCCTCCCCTAGGTGAAACGGTTAGACTGTTTCTGACATGTATAAAATAGACCCCCATAGTGAGAGAGTCAGTCGAAGTTCACTTCAATGTATCGTTTTTCTGAGTTTCATATTATTTCTCAGCATAATGATTTCTTGCACCAGCTACGCACTTTTCCTGTGTTTTCCAGTTCCTCATGTAAATATGTCTACTAATGCTACAGTAGAGCACACGTTTAGTGATCTGCCTCCTCACGAATATTCTTACCGCCTCGCTATGCGCAACAACACATTCATCCGTATGTTACATTATTCACACCAGACCAGCAATGCCACTAATTGTTGGGTGTGTGGTCGACTCCCCCCTTTCCAGACACCGAAGGGAGTTCTGCCACTGTTTCCTTATCCATTCTCACACAATGGTTCGTGTGGAGCATGGTCCACGTTAACGTCATCCTCAACAGATATGTCTTTTCTTAACAGTACATGTTTTCCAGACAAGCAAGGTTTCCCCCACAGAACAGGTTTAGATCTAGAAAACGAAGTATATAATTTAGGTAATTATTCGTCGAATTTCATGGTCCTGAATGTTCAGTCTGATACTACTCCAGACTTACCTGCTATTTCAGTACTACCTGTCAAAGGCGAATTATGTGTCCGTAGTTATGGTTCTGTACATATAGGTCATAGTGTATGTACTACTGTTATCCAGTATAGTGACAGTGGGAAATCTATTTTCAAAGCTTCACGTCATTCTTATTTTATTTGTGGTCAAACTGCATATGTCCGTCTGCCCCTCGATTGGGAGGGAACCTGTTACATTGCTTTCCTACTGCCACCTGTTTTCCTAGCCCCATCTGATTATCACAGAAACACACATCTAGTACACATTAGACATAGAAGGGAGTCCCCAATTGTCGATTATACTGAAACTACTCTAGAACAGTATACAGATTTCAATAAAGGTTTCTTTTTCTTTGTAGGACCTGTCCAGAATAGTAAACTGATCCGTAGGTTAACAAGAACCCTTGAAGCTGTAGTTAATGAGACTGCCTCTGCTCTAGGTAACCTAACCGAAGAACAATCTGCTATGAGATTTGTCGTTTTGCAAAATCGTCTCGTCCTTGACGTCATACTGGCCGATAGGGGCGGGGCCTGTAGAGTCATCGGATCTAGTTGCTGCATTTTCATTCCAAATAACGCGCCGTCTGTCTATTCAGCTATAACCAGACTCCATAAAATTGCCCATCTGTTACATCAAGATCCAGGCACCTGGACATGGTCCGGTTGGTTCTGGAATATAATTTCCGCATGGGGATGGAAAGTCCTGTCCTTTCTAGGTATTGCAGTAGCGATCATATTTAGCTACTGCCTCTGTATACAATGTGGCCCTGCGATTTGCAGCATGTGTGCTACCTCTTGTATTCCTAGTCCCAAGCCCCGTTCTAAATCCCGTTCCAAGACAATTCGAGACGAGCAAATGGTACTGTATGAAATGATAGATGGTATCATGAAAATTGATGTTTCCTGATGGAAACGTAGTGACAAGGAGGGAATGTGGAAAAGTAAATTTTGCCATGTTCTGTGTCCCTACGCCTCATCCATCATATGTTATGTGTGCATGACCAATATGCATATGTTATTCCCCATGTCCGATTAATGACGCAATTCCAGTTGTGTCCACCTCTAGTATGTTAGTTTCCAGTCCTCGTGAATACTACGAATATCAGGCCTATGTAAAGTAATGTTGCCACGTTTCCCAGTGTGCACGTTATTCCATTATAAAGTCCCCGTTTCCAGGCCTCAAAAGGGCCCGGACCACGGATTCAGCTCCTGTCTCCTGAAAGCCTCGCTGAGGAGCAATACAGCCCCCACCTGTATCCTCGACCCTTCACTTACTTCCTGCCTCGCAGTGCCCGGTGCAGCCCGGCTCTGCCTCTGAGTCTGCCAAAAGTATGTTATAGTTCCAGCTATCAGTTCAGTCCTCCTCCTCTGCATTCCTAAGCTACTGAACTGCATCAATAGTTTCCGTCATTGTCTAGCCTACTCGTCTCCACGTTAGAGAAATACTGTATTAATGGTCATTTAATATTCTTCATCACGCACTACATGTAGAATAATGCATGGTCCAGTCTTAGAATCAAGTTAGCTTTTCCCCTCATGACTTCTAGTTCATATCAACATGTTCCCTAAACATTAGATACCAGATAGGGTTTAGGTACATGTCGCTCCGACCCTCCAGACTTTAGTCTCTGCTCCTAGCACAGAGTTCGTAGCCCCCAGCTTCTCCTAGTAACACGTCATTGCTAGTTTTCGCGCACCATTAGGTTAGAGGTCCCGGCTCCTTAGGTAGCCCCCTCCTATGTTTCCGCCCCATTCATGACATATTCTGTTACGTTTGCATCACATGTCTAAGTATACTCCCAGTTACACCCACTTTTACTGTTATCTCTCGCGACTGCTACGCGTCACGCCTTTCTGCTCCACCCACTGCTACGCCTACTGCAATGTAATGCTATGTGTTCGCACTATGTATATATGCCTGTGTTTTGTTATCAAATGTTAGCGCGCTCATCCCAGACCTAGCCCCAGCAGCTGCTGGGCCTCTTTTCCCCTGTTAGGCCCCAGTTGTCCTGCTGGGCCCTGTCATTCTGTTCCTATGCAGGTTGTCCTGATCCTGTCCTTATGCTGTAATAAACCTGCAGAAACTCCTACTACCTCGAATCTTGACTCTTATTTATTGAGCTATCTGTTATGCTATAAGTCTAGTCAAAAATAGGGTATTATTTATTTATTTACCACAGCTTCAGCCTCTGTACTGGATTTCGGTGAGGCTGACTGAGGCTTTTAAGCCTCAAAGGGCTCCTGCTGGCATATGCGTGCTCTACAGTGTGACCTGAAGACCCAGTGGGCGCAGCATCACGGGAAACACTCCAACATTGATCCAGATCTCAAAGGGAACTGCAAAAGGCCTGCAGTGGTTCCCAACAAACCACAACTGGTTCACTGGCAGACCCCTCTCCCATCCCCAGCCAGATCTAACGGTAGTGACAGATGGATCGCTCCTGGGCTGTGGTGCCCACCTGGGAGGGGTGGAGATCAGAGGACTCTGGTCTCTGGTGGTCCTGTCTCCACATAAACCTGTTAGAGCTTTCGGCGATTCACATGGCATTAAAAGCCTTTCTTCTTTTGATCAAGGGACGACTGGTGAAGGTGTTCACGCACAATACCACTGCCATGTGGTATGCAACAAACAAGGCTGGGTGGGGTTGTGGACTCTGTATCAAGAGGCCCAGAACCTCTGAACATGGCTGGAACATCTGTGAATGCTAGAGGGAATGAACTTAGGCGAAGATGCCTAGCGGATCACAAATGGCGTCTCCATTCAGAGGTGGTGCAAGGTCTTTTTCAGCTGTGGAGAGAGCCTTGGTTAAATCGGTTTACTGCAACCGAGAATGCACATTGTCAGCAGTTTTGTGAGCTGGAGTTTCCAATGCGACTCTCGCTCGGAGACCCTTTTCTTCTCAAGTGGAGCTCCAGCCTCCTGTACTCCTTTACGCCAATACCACTCCTGCACAGAGTTCTCAAGATGATCAGGAACGACCAGGCTCAAGTCATTCTTGTGCCTATGGATTGGGCACAGAGAGTCTGGTATCTCAAGCTGTCAGTCTGTCTCTTGGGGAGAATCTTTTGTAGCTGCAACAGGGCAATTCTGCACCTGAACCTGCACACCCTTCACCTGCATGCATGTAGATAGAGCAGCAACAGTTGACAGCTTTTGACCATCTGTACGTAGTCTGGGATGTTAATCTGGCCGCCAGGTGCCTCTCCGCCAAGTCGGTATACTCCTGCTGTTGGGGTATGTTTGTGTCATGGTATGCTAGCCATAATGTTGAACTCAGTTCTGCACCTTTATCCAATATATTTTTGTTTGGCCCACCAGGGCTCTGCTATTTGCACACTTAGCGATCACATGCCACAAGAAATGAAACTTCAAGCTGCGTCAACATTATTCCTAGAGGCCGACAAATCCATCATTTCGGTAGGAACAACAAACCTCAAACGTATAAGGTGCAACTGAATAAACATAGAAACAGTAGCAGTTACAGCAAAAGAAGTGTTTAAGCAAGTACGGGATAACTTAAGTCAACCGTTGGAAAGTTGGGAAAAATTCATCTGTACCCTTGGCAACAAATTTCCTACCAAAATAGGCCCAAAACAAAGAACGCAAACGATCCGCCAATGACGATAGTAAAGAGCTCAGTCTCTAAGAAACTGAAACTAACAATAAACCAATTATTAGGACAACTCCGGAGAACACCAAGAAATCAAAGTTTGCAGCAGTCTCTTCGTGATTCAAAGGCCCTTTTTAAGAGAAGATGGAACAGGAAAACGACCATAAACAATGAATTTTGGGCTAAACTTCTTTACAATGCTAAACAGAAAAATAGCGCCAAATTTTGGCAATCCGTAAATAACTTACATCTGCCAAATCACCATGGAATCAATTCTCACATTTCTGAAGAGGCCTGGATAGACTTCCTCTTCAACCATTTTAATGACTCAAACCAAATAGTTACACACCCCAAACATCTAGGATCTGAGAGCTCGAGTAGGATCGCAAAGGAGCCAACACTACTCTGCCTATCTTCTTCTGAGGATAGCCAAGAATAGTGCTAAACCAACAACAACGGGTAACAACTGTATCCTCTGCACAAAATGACATACAGAGAGTAGGGGGGGGGCACACCACCCAATCATCCCAGCAGATAAAGAAACAGTTAGCAAGGGGCCAAGTGGCTGGAGCCCCCCGGCCCCAATGGCATTCCACCAATGCTGTTCAAAAACAACCCAGACTTCTGGAGCAATGCACTTGAACCTGTTTTTATGTATGCAGTCAGAAACTCCATAATTCCTGAGTCATGGAAAGGCTCAATTATAAGCCCAATTTATAAACAAGGAGCGAGGTCTGTGCCGAAAAACTACCGCCTAATAACCCTGATTGACATCGAGGCCAAATACTTCGCAGGGCTCCTCCTAAATGACCTAACCATCTTGGCTGAAGATAATCACATAATACCGCTAACACAAACTGGATTCCCGAAAGGGCAAGGTACAATAACAAACATAATGGCCCTGATCTTGCTCATGGATGCAGCAAAACAGGGAAAATACCCGCTTTTTCTCTGTTTTATAGATTTTGTTGCAGCATTTGACCACATCGACCGAACAAAAGTTTGGAAAAAACTGAATGGCTGGGGGATCCCTTCAACTCTCTTACACCAACTAAAGAACCTCCACGCCAAAACATGGGTCAGGATAAAGCTCGGCGAAGGTATACAAATATAAAAAAAAATCCTACAACAAAAGGGCTTAAACAGGGTTGTGTCTTAGCCCCTCTGCAATTCAATCTCTTCTTAGCAGACTTACCGGGGAAGCTGAATTGCTGCGCATCCCGCGCACCAAAACTAGAGAATTCCACTCTCTGGACCCCAATTGGTCCCTAGCATTTACTGAATGTTACTTATAAATTTCCACAAGAAAACACACTAAATATAAACTTCAATAAAACAAAAATTATGGCAGTTAATTACCGCAAAAAGAAACACCTTAATTGGTTTCACGATGGTCATCGTTTGGAACAAGGAGTAAGCTACAAATACCTAGTGGTAATACTGGACCAAAATAACTCATCAAAACCACAAATAGAATCCTTGCGGAGAAAGGGGGTAATGACCTACCTAGCCATAAAGCCCCTAAAGAAGCTTTTACCAGATTTGACGTTTGACCCTTTGCTAAGGGTTCTGCAAGCGAAACTCCAGCCAACAATTACTTATGGGAGCGAAGCACTGAAGGGTAAAGATGTAACAACTCTTGACAATATAATATCCAACTCATACAGAGCAATCTTTCAACTCCCCAGAATGGTCTCCCCGGCCCAATTACGATTGGAATTTGGGCTACAAAAACAGTCACTGGAACGTATGGGAGCATATGCGAAATGTTGGCATAAAATTAAAGGTGATGAAAAGGAACCCTGAATGGCCAACTTTGGACGGAAATTTTTCACCCAGGAAAATCCCCAGCAAGTCTATATCTCCAGGAATCTATTACACACCTAGGTTTAACAGAGCTGAGCGATGTCCAGGTGAATCATCTTACATTAAAAAAACTGTAACAAAGGTAGCTCGTTTACTATCCACAATAGAGGACAAAAAAACATTAGCCGAACGATCGCACGGCTAGATGGTCTTACACACATACAAAATGCTAAAACCCCAGCTCTACCTGAAAACGGGATTACTAATTAATATCAAGGAAAAATTCCTAAGACTCCGACTGGGAGTTGGCCCCTTTAATCAATTTATGCTGCCTTAGGAGAGAAAGGGAGGAGTCCAGCCTTGTCGTTTATGCGGCAGCGGTGTTGAAGACGCAATTCACGTCATATGCACCTGTAATATGTTAAACGACATAAGGATCACTCTGCTAAAGCCAGCGTTCAAACAGTACGGAGTCAGATCGTGCAGACAAGCGGTAATGTTGTGTTTGAACCCTGAGCTGGTCCAGCTAAATTGCCGGCTAATTAAATACCTCGACATAACTGCAAAAGGACTGAATTACCGGACCGAGCGGCCCAACGATTATTTACTACAAGAACCGATTTGAACTTTACAATGAATGGCCACAGTCGTAATAACGCTTACAGTCAACACGAATAACGTGCAGAATGTTTTAATTATTTGTGCACTTTTTTTAACGTGTTGTAAAATCTTATAAGTCATTCTAATTATCGTTTCTGATTAAAAGTTGGGAATTTTTATAATGATTTTATCAAAAACTAAGATGTTTTACTTTTTTGTGTATGCAATGGTTTTAATTAATCAAGCATAATAAATAAACTTTCAAACTTTCAGTTAAAGGGGTATTTTTCTGCAAATTTTGCATTCCTCCAGTTGCTGGACCAACCTTCTCTTTTCAAATCCCCTCTTGTAACCGGTTCCTTAAAGGTCTGCAGCAAGTCTTGCACCCCACGCTGTTTACCATGCCTCAGTGGGACCTCAACTCTGTTCTCACCTACTTGATGTGTTGTGCCATTGAAACCTTTGCACAATTGCCCTCTTCAGCTGCTAACCATTAAAACTCCATTTTTATTGGCCACTAGGTCGGCCAGGAGGGTCAGTGAATTGCATGAACTCTCTGTGCACCCTCCATACACCTCAACACCTCCTTTTACCCAGACAAACTAGTCCTCTGGACGCACGTCTCCTTCTTTCTGAAGGTTGTCACTCTCTTCTATGTCGATCGGAGCATTACCTTGCCTATTTTCTTTGCTTTGCCTCATCACTCCAAAGAGGAGGAGGGACTCCCCGTCTGGACCCCAAAAGAGCATTGGCATTCTACCTTAATCCCACAAAAATGTTCTGGATGGATGATCAACTGTTCGTGGCCTATGTCGGAGTCAAAAAAGGGAAGGCTGTTTAGAAGCAGACCATGTCACTATGGATCGTCCTGTGCAATATGATCTACTACACATTGGCTAAGAAACAGCCACCTGAGGTAATGCGGGCTTACTCTAACAGAGCCATGGCTGTGACCACTGTGTTAGTGCACAGACATCTGTCAGGCAGGGACATGGGCATTACTGCACACATTCACAAAACATTACTGCCTTGACAGTCAGGTCCATCGTGACGGGCACTACGCCTGTTTGGTCCTGCAGGACTGTTTGATCCAGTCAGGTTTGCAGACCCACCTCTGGGGAGGTACTGCTTGGGTATCTATTCTGAAGTAAGGAATCTCTATCAGATGATCAGGTCAGGTACCTTCAGTAATACCTTATGTTGGAAAGTAGGATTCTTCTGGCATAGATACCTCCACTTTTTGCCTGGTGTCAGTGTGTTTTGACTGAGGTTCACTGGGATCCTGCTAACCAGGACCCCAGGCGCAGTGCTTTCTCCGCTAAATCTCATGGTAAGAACTTTTTACACCCACCAATTAGCATCCTAGTATATAGAACTGATATACCCAGGGCATTGGTACCCCCATGGGCTGCAGCATGTATTATGCCCATGCCCATGCAAACTGTGTCTGCAGATCTGCCAATGCAGTCTGTGGGAAATGATGCTTGCACCTTTCACTTTGGATACAAGGTTTGCCTTATATCCTAGTCACTTCACTTTTAATCTATAAGTCACCCCTAAGGTAGGCCCTTCTGTTCAAAGGCAGCGTGCATGGGTGGGTACCCCTGCATAAGCAGAGGTACCCCTACAAACCCCAGACTCCATTCTCTGGAGTTTGTAAGTGCCGGACAGCCATTTTAATTTATGTAGTAGACACTGGCAAGTCAAGATGTCAAGCTTCAAAATAGCTGCCCCGAACCTGGTCATATATGGTATCAAGCATGTTGGAATCATGCAACTACAACGATTCCAGTGTTAGTTGTATAATAGCATGTACAGGGGGCTAGGACGCCTCCGGGTAGCAACCGCGCTCTACAAAAACCATTTCCATTCCATTCCTTAGAGGACCCCCCTGTACCTAACTGTGTAGTCTACATTTTCTGCTTGCCAGCCCGCAGTACTGCTAACCCTTAAGTGTTATGCCCTCCTGCTGAAGAGCTTAACTTGGGCAGGGGAAGCTGAACAAAGGATTCCCTGCAAAGAAGGGGTGTGACCGCCTCTCCATTGGAATTAGGTAGGGTGGGGGTGCTTCTGAGCACCACCAGATTGCATTGAAGGACACATTTGGTGCCCGCCTTGCATAAACTAGTTTTTATCCCTAGTTCAGGAGCCCTTGGCTCCCGCTCTGGTGCAAGGGAGTGTCCAACCCACTGTCTAGATCCTCCCTAGGGAGGTGCCCAGTGCTCCTCCAGGTGAACACTTGATTCTGTCATGCTGAATCATGGCCCTGGGGAGCATCTGGCTGGCTAGGCCAGCTGAGTAGCATTCCTAACCCCCTCTGTTAGGTGAGTCACCACAGAGGAGTTACTTCCCCTTTTTAAGGTCACTTAAAGGGCTCTCTTGAGGGTAGCTCCTTAGATCCATCCTGACAGCAAATTCAAGATCCGACTGCCTATCCTTTGAAGACTGCTAAAAAAACGTTTATGCTGGTGGATAATGGAACTCTGCTGTTCTTCAAGCTAGGACCAAAGACAAGACATCTTTGGTGGGAAGATTCCTGCTGCATCTTCGTCCCTGTGTTTCTTCAAGTTCTACAACTCTGTGGCTGTGCATACTCTGAGTCACCAAGGACTCAGCCTGCATCCAAGCCAGAAGGAATCTCCCTTGAAGTAAAAGAGTCTCTTTCCTGCATCTGCAGGCACCTCTACGACAATGACTCATTTGCTGATCCTGTTCCCACGGACATCGCCTGGCTCTGCAACACAGAGGATGGTTTGTTGGTTCTGACCGCTGCTGGGTTAGTACCACAGACTTTGCTGGTCTGCAACACAGCATCTTTACCCGCATTCAGTTGTGTGCTTCTGCCAAGGCTTGTTTGTAGTCCAGCCAGCCACAGACCCTACTACACTCGTCGATTGGCATAGGACAGCTCGTGGAAGACTCCTGTGCTCCTGCGTAGTTGCCTCAGCTCGACAGCTGCTGCTTCAACCTCACAATGCTACAGCAAAAACCAAAGACAAGGGCTGGTAATGTGCATATGTGCCTTCTGGCCACCTCCGGGCAGTTTGGACTCTATCCCCACTGCTTTCATGTTCTTCTCATCGGGAATTCCACATCCTGGTTCCACCGGCCCGATCCACGAGACACTGTAGCCTCTGACCTTCCACAACCTCCATTGGCGTCTACAGGTGGTTCGGACACCACTTTATACCTATACACCTAGGGGCAGATCTACAAGAAAGTGCCACAGCACGGCACCGGAAGCCCTTTGGCTGCGCCACGCTGCGGCACTTTCAGAGCACAGGAATGTGACATATCTACAATGGTATGTCACATTCCTGTGCTCTCCCCAGTGCTGGCGCAGTAACAGCTGCCATGCGCCGCTGCAGGCACCCTTGCACTATGGTGCAAGAATGCGTGCGCCATGGGGAGATTGCTTTTGTGAAGGAAGGGGCCCCTTCCTGCACAAAAGCAATCACTGCAGGCATTTTCCTCTTTCAATGCGTGCTGTAGAATGCAGCACGCATTGAAAGAGGAAAAAACCAGGACAAATGAAAACATTTCTCCTCGTTTTGCTTGGCTATGCCACCCCTATGGTGGCACAGCAAACTGACGCATTTCCAGGTTTACGATGTCTCGTAAATCTGGAAATGCATCAGTGGACATGGGTGTTGCGTGGGAACGCCCACAGCAAAAAGAATAGTCCGAAACCACAAACTTTAACAGTTCCTCTAAGTAATTTTAGAAAAGAGATAGTGATGTCTGATGATCAAGCTCATGAGAGTGATTGGGTTATTTCATTAATGGATCTTCCACTTATTGAACCTGAGACTCCCAAGAGAGTTACACCTGAAAAGGTGAAAGAAAAAGGTGTCTAAAAGCCCTAGTGAAGCGGGAGGCTCAACGATGGTTACTCCTGAGGATTTAGAGTGATGGGCACAGGGTATAGAAAAAGGAAATTCACAACCAAAGGTTTTAGATATTAGCAGATTGAGAGTGGATTTTGAAGAAATGATAGCTGGTAATGTAAGCACAGAGAGATTGAACATTTATAGTGAAGAAGAATTGTTTTTATGTAAAAGCATAATTTTTCATGAGAAGTTAACAGAAGTTACTTAGGAGATTGGAATAGTCATAGAGAGATCAAAGTTGTTGCAGAAACCATATTAAGTGGAGTTTACTGAAAATAATTTAGAAAGTATAAATACTTCTGGTAAAAGACTTCTGATAAAAGAATTGATGACGATTTTGAGAAAATGGGGACACATTGATAAATGAAGAACTAGAGGGACAAAGAAGAAAGAGGAAGCACAAGCTAAAGAAGCATTGTCTGCATTTCCAATGAGAGAATCAGAAAAGGTTGAAAGGGTATGTTCAATGAGGGAGGTACCTGGTGGTGGATATGTTCATGTTCCTTGGAGTAGACAGGATATTTTGTCATTTATGAATGATTTCCCGAGGTTGAGAGAAAAACCAGTTAAATGGTACAAGCAAGTGGAAAGCTTTGTAAAAGTTTCAAAGATTTTGTTGAAGGATTTAGATGATTTATTTGATATTGTGGTTCCTGCTGATTTATGGACGAAGTGTAAGATTGCACTTGATTGGCCGAGTGAAGAGTATGCAAGAGATTCCAAAACTGGAGCCCCGTCAGAAGAAGAAGTGGCTTTAAAACAGCAGAAGCAGGTAGAAGGCCTGCCATTTAATCCTGAAGTAGACATCCTTGTGACGCTCGACATTGAGGCGTTATACACTAACATCCCTCAGTGTCGAGCGTTACAGGCGGTGTCAGACCTCCTGAGGAGATATCCGTCTGACCGCCCTGATGCCTTCATTCTCCAGTGTTTGGAGATTGTGTTGATGAACAACTTCTTTGAATATAATGGGAGGGCCTTCAAGCAAATTAAGGGTACATCGATGGGGGCCTCATGTGCCCCTAGTGTGGCTAACACATTCATGGGAGAATGGGAGCTTAAAAATGTCTACAACGAACTGGCCCCATTCTTTGAGAATATTTTTGTTTGGAAGCGTTTTATTGATGACATTTTTTTTATTTGGAGTGGACCGGAAGAACAATTACAGGCTTTCTTCCTTTGGCTCAATGCGAGTGATACCAATCTCAGGTTCACTATGAACTTTAGCACCTGGAAAGTAGACTTCCTAGACATCAGCATTGAAAGCACCAATGGACACCTGACAGTTAGCCTATTCAGGAAAAGTACTGCCAAAAATACCATCTTGGAGTACAATAGTTATCATCCGAACTGCCAGAGGGAATCTGTACCCTTCGGTGAATTTTTACGAATTCGCCGGAATTGTACAGATATTGATTCATTCCATGAACATGGAGATGCCCTCAAAGAAAGGCTGCTTAAGAGGGGCTATCCGCATCGCCTTGTGCGACATGCGTATAAAAGAGCCAAATATTACGACAGAACTGCACTCCTACAGGGCAATACACGTGCCAAGCAAAATCGGATCACATGTGTAATTAACCATTCAACATTGAATTTTAAGATCCGTAACATCATCAATAAAAACTGGAGAATTCTGAATACTGATGAGAGTGTCTCTCCACTACCTCTCCCAATGCTTGCATACAGAAGGAATAGAAATTTGAGGGACATGTTGGTTCACTCCAGGCCACTTACCAGAAATCCTCAATCCAACAACCAGCTCTCCGTCACAGGATTACCAGTGGTTGTTGGCAACCACAGATGTGGTTCTTGCCACGCCTGCGACTCAGCCATTACATCTGACACGATCACATATAATGAAAAACAGATCAAACTGCGATTTTTGACAAACTGTCGTAGCATAATATCGTGTACATTCTCTTCTGCGACTGTGGTCTGGCTTATGTGGGTGAGACGGGCCGCGAGTTCCGCGTCCGTTTCAGTGAACATAAGTCCGCCATCAGGACTAAGAAGTTGTCAGCCCCTCTAGTTCAACATTGTCTGGAGAAATCTCATAAGGAAAGTGAGATTAAATGGTCCATTTTGGAAAAAGTAATCCCCAAATTGGGCCAATCGAATGAAATCACTAGGAAAAAACGGGAAACCTTTTGGATCTACCTTTTGGATAGTGTGAAACGAGGCCTGAATGAAGAATTATCCTGGTATGTGACCAAGTAATTATATTATCATCTTGCTTGAGATACACGCTGTTTATCTTCAGGGTATGTGACCAAGTAATTATATTATCACCTTGTTCTGAGATACACACTGTCTATCTTCAGGGAAAGATTCTCTGATTACCGTCTCATCCTAGGGATGTTCTTGATAATACTGATACTGATATCATTAAGCGCCCTATATAGAAACACTGCCTTACCCCCAATGCATTTGGCATATATGGCCCGTATATGTGATAACTCTTACAAATTTGGTTCTTTATATTTTTTTATTTTTTTATTTTATTTGGTTTCTCTTCCTTTTATTAGTTCATAGTTATATGACTTCTACTTCAAAAGGAATCTTTGGCCTATTGTTAATGCCTATGATAGGACACGTCCTCCTTTTCTTTAACTTCGTGGACTCGTTCGCCTTTGGTATATTCCCCTAGTAAGATGGAGCCCACCTGATAGTCCTATGTTGATGTTCATTATCAGAGACGCTCCCATTACGCTTATGGTATGCGACTTCTCGCGCGATCTATGGCTCTGTGAGACGCTTTAAAAAAAGGTAGAGTTTACCTCTACAAACGTTTGTCGTAGGAATCGTCGACGGTGAGGGTCCACGCCGTATCATCACGTTCCACAAGGTAGGCGAGCCTCAAGAATAACTTGTATAATCGTAGTGGAAGTTTCGGAGTAATCACTCCTATGCTTAACATCAGCTGCCCACTTGTTCATACTTGATATCAGCAGCGCGCATACTTTTGCTTCCCGAGTTTAAAACGCTTTAACTAACTCGAAATAGACCTATTAGACAGATCCCTCGTACACCTTATTTTGTGAGAGAAAGGGACCGTATAGGCATTCTTGTTTTACCATTGGATATTTTACACTATTCAACGTGTTACCTCACCTATGTTGTCTATGAATTAAGACCACTAGACACCATGTATTTACTTCCCCTTCGCCGACTTCTCCTCTGTACTAACAGACTCTTATACTTTCACATTGCAGGGTCGCTGGACTTTGAAATATCTACTATCTATAAAATTGGACAGTCCTCGCCTATCTAAGTAAGATCACGCTTAATAATATGATGTAGTCATCTTCCTGTTAGATATAAATGTATAGTGTACTCTGCCGGCTAATTTGGAATCTTTACCTCTCTATCCACTCTAGATTATGGAGTAATGAAACTCAGTTCCCCCGCCGACAGTACATTTCGAAGTCTTTTTTAACACCAGGCACAAAGGTCCCAGCTGTGAAAATAGATATCCAATTATCGCTTCAGCACGTGAATCTGCGCTTCAAAAAAATCAACATCTTTTAAAAAAAAGGTGCAGCCTCATACAATATATAGACCTGACCGTAGTATTCCTGATAAGTCTTATTTCAAGTGATTATATCGTGACACATACTATTTTTCTTGTAGCCACTTTGAAGAGATAGAGTGCGTGTTAACTGCTGATATTTAGTTTTGACGTTGTGTTGTGACTCCACCGTGATTGGTGATACTGGTAAGTTCCCCATTTTTTGGAAAACATATGAGCTCTAACTAGCTCCCCCTGAGTAACCAAAACTAAAGTCCTACCTCACTCTCTACGTAGATGCTGTGAGTTGCCTTCTGTCCTACCTTTGATTTTTCTGATATAACCATAGACGAGAGGATTTTCCTGAGTTGCATTGTGAGTAGATTGAGACTTACACATTGGGTGCTATCATGAGGTTTTTTTCCCCCCCATTGCAGAATGACAGTATCTGTCCTCTTTGCCTTTACCTTTGAGAATGCTATTTTTGACAGAATCCCCTGTAATATATTGGTATTTTTAAAGACCTCTTAGTGCCTAGTTGTCTTGATTTGTATATGGCTCTTACGCTCTGTGGTCACGTTGATGAGCTCCTGTTGTTTAACGGAACAGTGAATGTATTTGTTATGAATTATCACGACTTGGTGTTTCTCTGTTGTGGTGACAGAATTGTTTTCTTTTTATACTTATTTTTCAGATCCCCTGGTATTCGCACTATTATGATGAAAAAGGTCCTGATGAAGGTGGCCTAGAGCCGCCGAAACGCGCGTAGACCTGCTGCAAGGGCCGAAAACTACATCTTGGGTCCCTTACATTAGCATTGTTATCTTGCTAATTATAACCCAGTTCCTTTTTTCCATCTGAGTATGAGGTTTGGCTGTGGTATGACTGTTAGCACGCGAGTATGTTGATTGGTATGGTTGTTACCTAGGGGTATTTTCCTTGTTGCTTATATTTATGACTCAATTGTGTTATCTCTGATCTTTGATATAAATAGATGTATTTTTTATGTAATTTCTGATTTAAAACAGTATTTATATGAATGGAAAAAAAATAAAAATAAAATCATATATATCTTTTTGAATAATTCTTGTCTAGTATAAATCTCTTCTTGTCACCTGCCTGTGATATTTATAGATGTATACACATAATTAAATTGTTAGGCCATTGTAGGAACAACCCTTTACATTATATGTGTTTCTGCTCCCCTCTGTTCCTTGGCCACATTTAGCTCTCTTGAGGGGGTCCCATCGTACATGTTGCTGTTACTCCACAGTATCCATTGCCACAACCTCCTATGCCAAAACATGTGAACAGTACTGTGCAGTACAGTACAGTGCGAACACCGGATTTCAAGGAGAAATTGGTAAGAATAACCCTGTGGTTTCACCGTATTGTTTGCAGAATTATGATAAATCGGACTATGTGCAATGACGGTGCCTGAGGGAGGAGAAAGAGGAGTGTGTGCTTGGCGCATCCTTGCCGGTAGATCACACAGGTCCATTTATTGATGGGAAAGTTGAAGGTAGTGACATCACTTTTCTATTGGACAATGGTGCTACCCGGTCTACCTTGAGAACAGCAGACATTCTAAACCTATCCCTCTCGGGAGAAAGTATCCAAGTTGTAGGAGTGTCAAGTAAACAGATTAGAACCCCAGTTACAAAACCCATGGAAGTCCATATTGGAAATTTTAAAGACTTGCATTGGTTTGTAGTGTGTGACTCAAGCCCAGTGAATTTGTTAGGAAGAGACTTATTGTGCAAAATAAACTGCTCAATCTACTGTATGCCTGATGGTGTTGTTTCCAAACACCCGATGAGGATGTGGTTTACAAAATGATGTTATCTAAGCAAGGTACAGAAGTGGATGAAATGTTTTCATTAGTAACTGAAATTTAATTACCAGAAGATTTGAGAGACACCGTAAATCCAGAGGTGTGGGACTTTACAGAAAGGATGTAGGGCTAATGGCGAATGTAGACCCTGTTAAAATAGTGGTGAAGGAAGGTGAAGTTTATCCAAACATAAAACCGTACAAAATGAGTCCAGAAGTGAAAGCAGGAGTTGCTACAGTGATTGAACAAATGATCGAGCAAGGAATTCTGAAAGAAATAGAAGAGAGTCCTTGTAATTCGCCAATTATGGGACTTAAAAAGCCTAATGGCAAGTACAGAATAGTGCAAGATTTGTGAAAGATTAATAAGATTGTAGTTCCTTGTTGTCCAGTGGTGGCAAATCCAGCAGTGATCCTTTTATTAAATACCCTGGAATGCAAGATGGTATACAGTAATTGATTTGTGTCAAGCATTATTTTCTATACCTTTGCACCCGGATAGCCAGTATTTATTTGTCTTCCGGTTTAGAGATCATGTTTTGGTATAGTGCCGAGTTCCTCAGGGTACACCGAGAGTCCCTCAATTTTCAATCAAATCCTGAAAAAGTGTCTAGAGTCATTAGTTATGCCCGGGAAATCAGTTCTGGTTCAGTGCATTGATGAGCTATTAGTGGCATCAAAGACACAAGAAGATTGTGTCACTGACACAATAGCATTACTGAACCATTTGGCCGAAGGAGGACATAAGGTGTCTCCAGAAAAACTGCAGTTCTGTCAACAAGAAGTTAGATATTTAGGGCATAAAATAGAAAGAGGTGTTAAAGAAGTGACACCGGAAAGAATAAAAATAATCAAATAAATGCAACTACCTCAGAAGCAAAAGGAGATGAGAATGTTTCTGGGAGTGGTTGGGTACTGTAGGCAGTGGATAAATAGCTTTGCCCTGCTAGCGAAACCATTGATACAATTGACTCGGAAAAGAGCGAAAGATCCAATTGATTGGAATGACGAATGTTTGGAAGCATTTGTGAAACTGCGAAATTGTCTGTGTGAGGCCCCTGCCTTAGGCATGCCTGATTATTCAAAATAATTTGCACTGTTTTGTTGTGAGAGAGAAAATTGTGCACTTTCAATTTTGACTCAGAGACATGGACTGAGCCGACGTCCAGTGGCGTATTTCTCTGCCACCTTGGATCCAGTGGCTTCTGCATTACCTGGCTGCTTGAAAGCAGTAGCTGTAACCTGTGTGAGTCTGGAGCAAAGTGCGTCAATTGTGATGGGACATCCTGTAAAAGCATATGTTCTACATTCAGTTGAGATTCTTTTGACACGAATGGGAACACAGCACCTCACTACTAGTCGGTTGACTAAGTATGAAAGAGTTATTTTGGGAGCAGAAAATGTGACAGTGATAAGATGTACAGTAATGAATCCTGCCACATTATTGCCAGATCCATGTTGTGAGGAAGTGAAAGATGAGATTGATTATGATTGTCTGGATGTGACTGAATTATGTACTAAGCCCTGTCCTGATATAAAAGAAACTCCCTTGACGGAAACTGATCACAAATTGTTCGTGGATGGGTCATGTCTGAGAACTGAAGAAGGAGGGCTAAGTGCTGCATATGCTGTATGCAAAATAACAGGGGGCATTGAAGCATTGTGTTTACCGGGAGTCAAGTCTGCACAAGTAGCCGAATTGGTGGCCTTAACAAAGGCATGCAAAATTGGGAAAAATTTGATAATAACCATATTTACGGATAGTCAATATGGATTCGGGGTTGTGCATGACTTTGGCCAGCTCTGGATGCAGAGGGGATTTCTGACTTCTTCAGGATCTCCTATCAGAAATAGTAAAAATGTAAAGGATTTGTTGGGAGCATTACAATTGCCAAAAGAAATAGCGGTTGTTAAATGAGCTGGACATCAGTCAGGAAATGACTATGTGACGGCAGGTAAAATTGACAAAATTGCTCATTACTATGCAAAAAATACAATGGCAAGTAACAGAAAAGTGGAAACAGGTGAAACCAGCTGCCAACTTATGAAAAGGAAATCTGGATAAAGTCAGGTTGTACAAAAAGGTCAGAAGATGAAGTGTGGGTGTACTTAGATGGCAGACCAGTCATGCCAGATTGCTTACTCTCTCAAATGGCAAGAGTATACCATGGGACAACACATATTGGCACGGATTCAATAATCAGAATATTTAGACAGAGTTGGTACAATCCAAAATTTAGGGTAGTCGTAGAGAGCCTTTGCCAAAGATGCTTGATCGGTCAGCAGCAAAACCCAGGCAGGAAGACAGTGGTTAGTTAGGGAAAGATTGGAAAGGCAGAAGGAACCTTTACCAGACCGCAGTTAGACTTCATCAAGTTGCCTCCGTGCAATGGATTAAAATATGTACTTGTCATAGTGTGTCTATTCTCGAGATGGGTAGAGGCATACCCTACAAGAAGAATTTACATTCTCACAGTTGCTAAATTATTGTTGAGGGAGTTGATACCTCATTTCGGTTTTCCAGTTACTTTGGAATCAGATAGTGGACCTCATTTTAACAATAAGATAATCTGTGCTGCATTTGACATTGAACAAAAACTGCACTGTGCTTATCGTCCAGAGGCTTCTGGAATAGTTGAACAGCTTAATGGCACAATCAAGTCAAGATTAGGGAAGGTGTGTGCATCCACAATGCTAAAATGGCCAGATGCGTAGCCTCTTGTATTGATGGGTCTCAGAAGTATTCCAGATAAGAAAACAGGATTGAGTCCTCATGAAGTGATCATGGGAAGGGCAATGAGACAAGCATTTATTTCTGGAAATAAATTAATGAATATAACTGATGATCTGGTATTGGACTATTGCAAAGGATTTGCTGAAATGGTGAGTTCTGTCTCTCATCAGGTTGGAGAAGACAAAGTTGCAAGGCAGCCAGACCAGGCGCATGATTTGAATCCTGGAGACTGTGTGTTAGTGAAGAAACACGCAAGAAAATCGTGTCTCGCACCCAGGTGGGATAAACCACGTCAAGTCATGCTAGCCACTACCACAGCAGTGAAGTGTGCAGGTTTACCCAATTGGATTCATGCTAGCCATACCAGAAGAGCTCTTAGACCATCTGAACAACAAGAGCAACCCCTGACTGAACAAGCTGAGAGGTCACAGATGGAAAGTTGTGTAGTCGAAGAATCTAGAGTGATAGATTCTGAAACCCAACTATATGTAGAACAGCCAAGTACAAGTCAGGAAGAGCGGATACCAGTGATTGAAATACCTGAAGCTGTTATCCAAACAAGAAGAACAAATACATTCGAAAGACAGGCAAGTAGAGAGGAAAAGACAGGGAAAGAAGAACACACTCAGGATGGAAAAAAAAGCTATTCTGAAACCTGAGCAGGTTGAGATAGAAGACAAAGAACAAGTTCAGGCAGAAGAAGAGCGATTTTAAATAAGACCTGAACAGGACTAGATAGGGAACTCCAGGGAACGCCTATTTAAAGTCGTCCTCTCCGCGCAGTGGGACGCCGTCGCTTAGCCGGAGTCGTGCCTGAGTCCTGCCCGTCTGCGCCCGTCCGCGCTAAGGACGCGCAGGACTCGGGCCAGGCCCTGCTAGTGTGGTGTGAGGGCTGCCTATCCCAGCCATGTTGGTGTACTCCAGTGAAACTCTGCGGGACATGGGACGCCGGACTGTAAGTTGCAGTCTTCCTCTTATACATCCTTTAGCTGGCCCCTACCATTGTGCCTGCTGCAGGTGGACTTTGGATCTTCCTACCTCCAGTTTACACACTAATCCGGTGGCGGATCTCTGTAGCAATTGCCCTGAGCATGCCCTTCGCATCTTCAGTCTCAATGCCAGGTCTCGGGTGCTTCATCATCAGGCCGTGTTTGACCTGTTACAGGAAGAGGCCCCGGACATCGTGGCCATCACAGAGACGTGGCTGAAGGATGACGATGCGGCCATCATCAATCTGGCATTCCCCTCTGACTTTTCTGTCTTCACCCTCAATCGATCTACTAGGGGAGGGGGTATTGCTCTTGCTATCCGATCCAGCTTTACTTGCAGCTGGTCGGCCCTGACCATTGCGGGATGTGAAAGTGCGGTGTTTAAGATTCTAGTCACCCCACATTTTTCACTCTTGGGGATGGTGGTTTATCGTCCCCCTGGGAGCGAAGTTGCGTTTAGAGCTGCCTTTCCCGATGTGGTCAGCTCCTTGGTGGTAGGTTGTCCCAATTTCTCTATCTTGGGGGACCTTAACTTACACTTCGATAAACCTAACATCCCTACGGTAAGTGGCATTCTTGCGGACTTGGAGGCCCTTCAGTTGGTACAATTGGTTCGACAGTCCACTCACACCGGTGGCCACATTTTAGATCCTTTTTTCACCAACTTGGCAGATGCTTCTGTCACCGCCGTCTCACCCCTTGGCTGGACAGACCACTCTCTGGTTGCCATCTGTACCCCCTTGCCGGGAAGGATCATTATCCCCCCTGCTAAACTGGTCGCAAGGCGGCATTGGAGTAAATTACGGCTGGAGGACTTACATCGTGTCCTCGCCGCGGAGCCATTAGATCCTTTTGTAACTGTTGACACAGGTTACGATGGGTTCTGCGCTTGGATCTCCAAGGCGCTTGACGCCCTTATTCCTTTTACCGCTTGTAAGACCAGTTTTAGGGACTCTAGTCCGTGGTACGATGGCGCCTTACGTGCACTCAAGGGTACTTGTAGGCGAGCAGAGAGGGCTTGGCGGAAGGCGTACGATATTGGGAAAAAAGCTATTTATCTCGCCTCCGTCAAATCTTACCATCGGGCTGTTTGCCGAGCTCGGGCAGTCTACTATACTGCCGAAGTTGGCAACAGCTCCAACCCCTCTAAAACCATCTTTAAATTGATGAAGGATCTTTTAGCTAAACGACCTTGTGCTCCGACAACTGGCTCCACTGCCCACTGTGAGGCCCTTGCTCTGTTTTTTCAGGATAAGGTCCAAAACATCTATAAGACCTTCCCTTCTACAGGGCCTCCAGTTGAGTCTCCTATTAACATCTATGGAGACACCGTTTTGCATGCGCTGCCCTCGACATCTGAAGGGTTTGACATCTTGGCACAGCAGGTTAAATCGGGGTCCCCCGCTGACCCGCTTAGTTCGACTCTTTTTAGAGATCAGTCGTTCGCGGGACGGACCGTGGTACACTCCTTGATTAACATCTCGTTGGAGTCTGGCACGGTACCCGTTAGCTGGAAGCGGGCGGTGGTTTCTCCCATCTTAAAGAAACCCTCACTGGACCCAGATAAGCCAGAAAATTATCGGCCTATCTCCCTGCTCCCTTGGCCAACCAAAGTGTTGGAGGCCCATGTCAACAAAGTTCTTTCGGACCACCTCATCCATGCTAACATCTTGGACCCCACCCAGAATGGCTTCCGTGCTGGGCACAGCACGGAGACCGCCCTTCTCTCCATGGCGGAACATCTTCGCACGGTGATGGCTGCGGGGCAGACAGCGGCGCTCGTTTTATTAGACCTGAGCGCCGCGTTTGACACTGTCTCCCATTCCATCCTGTTGCATCGCCTGGAGGAGATTGGGCTGGGTGGCCCTGCCCTCCAGTGGTTCCGGTCCTTCCTTGACGATCGGTCCTTTAGCATTGCCCTGCCACCGTTCCAGTCCCAATTCCATCCTCTGAAACAGGGGGTCCCGCAAAGCTCCTCGCTGAGTCCCACGTTGTTCAATCTATACGTGAGACCGCTGGCTAAGGTCGTCAAGCAATGGGACATGACTATGGTCTCATATGCCGACGACACTCAGCTAGCGGTTACGATCAGCGGGGATGCGGACCGGGATGCCTCCAGGTTTCAGAGTGGACTTAGGGCGGTGGCAAGCTGGATGAAGAACAACTGTCTCCAGCTCAACGCTAAGAAAACAGAGATCATGATCATCGGTAGGAGGGCGGAACTGTGGGGGGACAGGTGGTGGCCTGTTGAACTGGGGCCGGCCCCCCTTCCGGTCACTGAATTAAAGAACTTGGGAGTATGGATGGACCCTGCTCTTAGTTTTGTGGGCCATTCGAAGAAAACCGCGGCCTGCTGTTTTGGCATCTTGCGGTCGCTGCGTCCCATTCTGAAGTTCTTTGACCATCGTACCAGGCAGCTGATAGTCCAGGCTACTGTGCTATCTCGCCTGGACAATGCAAGCTCTCTCCTGGTAGGGACCAATCTGGCTGAGGTCACCCGCCTCCAACGCGTTCAGAATGCCGCGGCGAGAGCCATTGTTGGCTTACCCCGAACGAGTTCCGTCTCCGGTACATTGAGATCACTGCACTGGCTGCCTATCAGGGCGAGAATTCAGTTTAAAGTGTTGTGTCTGGCGTTCAAGATTTTGAGGGGAGGGGGTCCTCAAATACTCGCAGACCTTTTGTCCTGGTATGTACCCACCCGTTCCTTGAGATCTGGCGGCCAAGCTCTCGCCGTGATCCCTCGATACAGGCTGTGTCGGGTTGGTGGCCGATCCTTCCGGGTCAGAGCAGCTGAGCTCTGGAATTTCCTTCCTGTTGAATTGCGGTTATTAGAGGATCTTTTAGCTTTTCGTAAAGCTCTAAAAACTTTTCTGTTTTAATAAATCTCCTTGTTTTTATCTGTTGTGTTCCCTGTAGGTGTTGCATATTTCCTGCCATGCGCCAGGACGCCCCTTAGCTGGGGCAGCTGTGCGCAATACAAATATGTGTAACATAACATAACATAACATAGATCTAGAAGAACAGGTTCAGGCAGAAGAAGAAAAAGATACAATAAGACCTGAACAGGTGCAGGCAGAAGAAGATCCAAATACGGAAAGACAATTAGACAAGAAGAACAAGAACAGATTGTGCCCAGACAAAGTGAAAATAAAAGAACTTAAGAAAACAATAAGGAAGGCAAAAGTGCAGTTCAGGTCAAAAAAGTTGAAAAGGTGATAATTGGCAAGGTGGAGTACAAAGATTAAGATACTATTTAAGGAAGTCAGAGAAGCAACCAGAACAAGTAAATGAAGTTTCAAGTCAAAGTAAATCCAAACAGCCAATAGCAAACTTCACTCGAAAAAGTCCAGGCCTGAGGATTCTGAATAGAAAATGCAAGGCCCCTTAATGGACCTATGTTATTCTAGAAGAATTTGGAAATTTAGATTTACATGAGGAATCAGAGGAAGTTCATGTTGCACAGATTGATGTCAACAGATTAAGACCACCTTAGAAATAAAGACAGTGAATTTTAAAGCAAGAAAAAAAAAGAGAAAATACATTTTCTCAAGATTAAAATGGCAGAAAACAAAGTCGCTGCACAACCGAAACATAGTATTAAACAAAAATGTCTTAGGTTTTGCTTATGTAGTATTTTACTAATAGTATTAGTGTGGTTATTTTTAACAGTGGGAGTACCTTTGTTAATGGAAACAAGTAACAAGAATAATACATCTACTAATGAGAAAATAGATAGAATAAAGGGAACTAAAATAGAAATAGGGGTAGAAGATGAGATAAATTATCATCATAATGAAATGAAATGAAATGAAATACTTTATTGTATGATTACCTAAAATCATTTACAAAAGCGAAGCATATTACGACCATGGTAAAAACAAACAAAAACAAAACATTTAAAGTGCAATGAGATTAAAAGAAGAGAGTAAAAAAAAAAAAACGTATACATATGCATCGGGTTGGACAATCAGTACCCTAATGTCAGATCATCTTAGCTTATCAAGATTGGTTCCGAGTCACCAATGGCCATGTAATACTTTGTTTATTTGTCTGTTCAATTAGGGTAGCAGTGTTCTTGACCCTAGGAATTAGTGAAGCATCACTATTAATACTATGGATGCTTGTCCATGTGCAAATTATAGTTAAGCTGTTATTTTTCTAGACTTTGTGTTTGACATAAGATCTGTCCAGCAGAGACAAAGAACTTCCCGGCACATGCCAGCTCCATTGGCACTGTTGTGGTATAAATGTACGTTAAGACCTCCTTACATGTTCTTACTTTATTAAGATTGAATATTGCCCTTAAGTATTTGCGCCTCGGACTTACAAACGCTGGGCAATAACGGATGATATGCTCTGCCGATTCTCTGTGGTATTGACACAGTCGACATCCTCTATTTCCACTTAGTGTGGGTGATCAGTGAGCCCTATGGTCCTTTATTGGTAGGGTTAGCTGCCTGGTCTTCAAGACATTTTGAAGAGCGTATCTCCCCAGGCCGGCATTCAGGTATTGTTGGCATTGAGTGGCTTCATGTGGTTTTGCCAGGCCCTCGGCGCCACGAATTGTTCTGATCATATCTATACCCTGGAGCCTTGAGATGGTCTTTCCCTGTTTTTTTGACAGGTTTTTTAGGCTAACTGTTAGCAGATTTAATATTTGATCAGTTGTCAGGCATAGTGTTTTATTAGCTAAAACGAGGTACCTAGCCCAACGGCTGGTTTGATCTATGAAGAGTGTTTGAAGTGCTTCCCTTATGGTACCCGGGCTAGCCTTGTACACACAGTGGTATAATTTCACTATGTCTTTTTTGCATTCTATGTCCATTGATGTTAAGTTGAACTCAAGTCTGATCAGTGTGCGCCTTGTCGAGAATGGTAACCTGAATATTTTCCTGAAAGCCATAATATGTAGATGCTCCAGTTTATCGGACAATAAGCCCGGGAAAGCCAGGTGGCCATAGCTGATTGTTGAAAAAAGCTTGGCTTGTGTTACTCTTCGAATGCCCTTAGTTGAGTGACTCACAAGGTTCTGGTGGATTTTACATAGGGCGTGTGTGACCTTAGCAGATTTTGTCTCTAATGATTTGGCCTGAGATGTTGTTCTGCCGGTGTCTAAGAATTGTACACCCAAGTAGGTGTATTTATTTGCAGTAGCAATTCTGAGTGGTCCGATGTTCCAACCCAACAGAGATTTTTTTGGTTTATGGCCAAAGACCAATACCTTGGTTTTATTTGCATTAGTTTGGAGCTTGTTTTCTAAGTTATATAAATGGAGAGTCTCCAATGCCCTTTTCATGCCTACTCTGGTTTGGTCCAAGATGACAAGATCGTCCGCATATTGCATGATGGGTATTGTAAGGTGGCCCAGTTTAGGTGGAAAAATATTGGTTTTAGAAAGTGCCGCTCCCAGGTCCGCGGTGTATAGGTTAAACAGTGTTGGCGCAATCACACAGCCCTGTTTTAGCCCTTTATTTGTATATATTTTGGCAGTTGCGTGTGACTGTGTGAGCTTCGTGCGGACCCATGTGCCAGTATGGAGGTACATGATGGCTGCTAGAAGTTTCCCTGGAATCCCCCACTTTGCAAGCTTTTCCCACAGTATATTGCGGTCAATGCCATCGAAGGCAGCGCTGTAGTCAACAAAACAGGCGTACAGAGGTGAGTTTATCCCCTCTGTAGCCTTAGTTACCAGGTATGATAATGCTAGGGCGTTATCCATTGTTGACTAGTTCGCCCGAAATCCAGTCTGGTAGTATGGTATTATTTGGTTGTCGTTATCCATTCCCCTAATGCTTTTAGTAGGACTTTGGCGTATGCCTTCCCGTCCACGTCAAGTAGGGCGATTAGTCTGTAATTCTCAGGCTGTAAGATGTTGCCTTTCTTATAGATTGGTTGCAGAATGGAGCCCTTCCACGAGTCTGGTACTCCTGAGGTATTGAATCAATGGTTTAATAGACAGTACATATGAGGTGCCCAAAAGGCACGATCTTCATTAAAAACACTGCCTGGTGGGGGAGGAGCTACGCTAGCAACCAAGATGGCCGAGTAGGCTCCCGGCTCCGCCGACCTCCGACTCCCGCCTGAAAATCCTGTCATTTATCCTGTTGTTGCGCCCAGCCACCGTGTGTATGAACCTGCCGTAACACTAACGGTGCTATCCCGAGATTTCTACCTGATCGACAGACGAACATATGTTGAGTGGAAGTTTGCGGCCTAGATCTGCTTGGAAGCCGGGTTCTCGAGTACTGGCCCATCTGGGTTGCAGTTAAACAACATCGGCTGTGGTGGTGTGATTGGGTCCGGTCTACCGGGGTGGAAAATTTGATTTGTTCGGACTGATGTGGATGACGTTTGGCTGCCTTGGTGAAGGTCGAAGGAGGAGTGATGACCCACGATTGCAGCTGTGGACGGGGGTCCTACCCGGTGACCCGGTAACGGGCCCGCTGGTGTTCGCTGGGTTGGGATCTCCGCCTCCGGTGGCCGACCCTGGATAATATCGAAACAACTGATAAGCCCCCCTCTGCAGTTGTCTGTCCCCTATTCGCCTGTCCCCCTCTGAGAGATCAAACTCGCTGGGGGAAGTCATCATGACTGACACCGAGCGAAGAGCGGTGACACGGACGGAGAGTGACCCGTCACTACGAACTGTGTTGGCAGCCATAGAGTCAATTCATGTGTACGTCGAAGGCCGCATTCAGAAGTTGATAGCGCGCTTGTCTGAGATTGTACGAATTGGACCGGACCCTACTCCACCACAAGAAACGGGAAAGACCGAGATACCCAAGATGGCCACTTTGATGGAGGAAGCAGACCCCGTACTATGGGAGGTGTCGGTGCCTTTGACCGGTGTTTTGGGCGATGAGAACAAGCTCGATGCCACACATGGATTGTTAACCCTATGATCGTTGCCGACTATGGAAGGACTAATTGATGTTCCCCCTCCAGAGACTTTTGATGACTATTGTAATCGGACTGGAACTGTGTCACTCCCCTATACATCGGCGCCGCTAAGATGGCGGACGAATCAACGCTGGGAGTTCATAACGGAGAGGGGAGTCTCTGGACCTGACGGTGTTCACGGCACTTTCGTTCTTCTGCTGTGTCCTGCTCTGATTGTTATTACAGTTTCTTTGTACTCGGACTGTCCTGTTGAAGAAGGGGTTTGTCCGGAGGAGGCTCACGTTTGATCGGAAGGGGCAAGGATGATGTTGAAAGACTGGGTTTGACCTCAAGTATCGATGGACACAGGATCTGCTAAACTTCTGCTTTCGGAAGGCTGGGCGGTGTTTGAAGTTTTCCTTGTAGCGATAAATATTTGTTGTCCGATAGATTTTTTTACTTCAATCTGGGGATTCTTGGTTCTGGTGGGGGGAGGGGTGACCGGGAGCCCGTACAAATCTGTCCTCCCCCACTTCTCTACTTTTGTAGTTCTCTTCTTTTAGAACCTAGTTAGTTGGGGCGACAGGCACGCTGCTACTGGGGGTTAGGCGATAGCCGTTTGCAGGGGTGCAGGGTGGGGGGATGGGTTTATTGTTTTCTTTTTGTAATCGCCCATATGATTTTTTTCCTTTTTCTCAATTTTTTCTTAGCCTTTCCTTTACTTGTAATACTGGCCAAATATCCTGACTTTGATCCTTCACTTCTAGTATCTGGTTGCCATGACTCTCCTGTTGCTTTGATTTAATGGGTGGGTGGGTTTTGAGGACCCGCATCTAAACTGTTTATCGATTATACTGCTGCAAATCTTATTTTGTACATAATAGCGCGGGCCTCTCGAAAATTTTCTGTTGCTCTACGTCTATCCTGTAATTGTACCAATTCACCCTATTATCATTGTATGTATATATGGCAACGGATATGTCTGTTTATTTTCTTGCTTTAAAATAATAAAAAGATTTAAAAAATAAAAAAAAACACTGCCTGGTAAGCCGTTTGGTGCTGGGGCCCCATCCTTCCTTATGCCTTTCAATGTGAGCAGGGTTTCTTTTTCGCTGAGAGCGAGGGCCTTATTCTCCTTTTCCTCTAGACAATGGTTTGCAGCTGCCACTGTTTTTCGACTAGATTTTTCCTGGTCGACATACAACTTAGTAGCATAGGCTGCCCATTCTTTGGCAGGTATTGCATTGTGTATATTGCTTCTACCATTGAGATTATTAACGTAATTCCAGAATCCCCTGCTCTTGCTGGGGGCAAGCAATGCATAAATACATTTCCATTTGTCTTCAATGATTCTCTGTTTCAATTCCCAGACTATGTTTTTATGCGCTCTTCTTACTGCTTTCAGACGTACTTCGGACATTTTTTCCTCCGATACTGTTGCTGAGCCAAGCGAAACTGCTTTTTGCTCTCATTGAATTCTTTAAGGTCGGAAAGAATGACAGGCCCACTACTACGATGTTTTCCTTTGCGTGGCAATTGTTTTCCTGTAGTCATAGCGTTGGATATGGACAAAATGATTTCTGGCCAATTCGTATGTGGATTAATTATACGTGTTGCCTTTTTCCAGGCATTATATTTCTCTTGGCTAATAGGACCACATTTTATACGTCTTATCCGTGCGGTATCCGTGTTCGTATTGATCATTTTGCCCGCCGTTAGATGTTCAAAATGCATCAGTGTGTTTATATTGACCAGAATTGATAGTGGATTGTGGTCACTTGCGGTGGTGTTAGTCACCTTATATTCTTTGCACCTCCTCTGAAGGTTCTGGCTCAAAAAGATGTAGTCCAGCGTTGAGATGTTCTTAAAGGTCGGTTGTGGCTTCATATTTGACGGCACCGCTTGATTTGCAAGTTCCAAGCTGAATTCGTTGAGGCAGGCTTCCATGATATTCAGGGCATTGTCTCCACGGTGGCCAGCCGAATTGCACAGGTCTCTCATATTGAAGTCCCAAATAATGATGCATTCATGACCTGGATTTTCGTAGAGATATTCTCTAATTAGACCAGTAACCAACCTTGAGCTTGCAGTTTTTGTCTTATTATTTGGATTGATGTATAGGTTAATTACTGCAATTGTGGTTGGAATTCCCTCTATCCTTACCCCCTTTAGACTAACAATCAGGATGTCGGGTGAATTCGTGGGCCAATCCTCCATCTGAACTTGCAAATTCAGGTTTACATAGATTGATACCCCACCAATAGGTCTTCCGAATAAGTTCCTCTTGATTGCTAAGGTGTGGATTGCCTGATAGCCTTTAATGGGTGTTGGAGATGTCATCCATGTTTCCTGTAAACATAAGATGTCTCCCGATTTAAGGAGGCTTGAGGCTTCCTTGCTTGCTAACGTTGATTTGAGGCCTGCCACGTTCCAGCATATAAGTCTGAGCGTTGTTCTTGTTTTAACTACTTCAATGCTAGGGATTAGTCCTCCCTTTAGAGTGTAGAGCCGTTGAGATCCAAGCCCAGTCTTCTGCGGTAGTGCCCAAAGTCGCTCTAGTCTCCGTGCATTGTCTGGTGGCTTCCCCCTTCACGAGTTTGATTTTAACATTGTTATCCCAGTGTAGGCCCGCAGTCGATCTTAAGCCCTTTAGAGTGCTATTCCGTGGCGCTTCTGCCATCAATTTTTGCTGCCTCTGGAGCAGTATGTGCGGATACTTTTCAGTTGGGAGTGTGTCTACACGAATCCCCCAGCCACTGAGAACAACTTTTTCTCCCATTATATTTTGAGTGTCCTGCTTGTTAGTCCATTTAGTAAATGTAGACTCCCTATGGCCAATGAAGGGATAGTTTTTAAAATGCACTGCTTCAAGATGTGCTGATTTTAAGTAGGCCAATGAGGGTATGCAGGACAGGATATATAATATATTTGAGCGATTTAAGGTGTCACCCGGGCCTCTTGTCTCGAATTCAGGTGTAAAAATTAATATATGCTCTATTTCTGGCTGGTGTGCTTTTCCCGGATTATTTCCATTCAGCACATTGCTTTCGCTCTCATATTCATTTGATTGGATATTAGGGCATATTTGGTCATTGTTCAAGCCTGATGTAGTTTCCGGCTTCCCGTCTAAGGTGACAGAGGAGAATTCACAAGTCTGATGTTGATTGGCCGAAGTCATCTGCCGCACCAGTATTGGTTTCGAGGCTGCTTTGTTTTGTGTATTATGTTGAAATTCCGTTATGAAAGCGCGTTCTTTCATTAGGCTAGTTTCCTGCATAGGTGCGCTTGTTTTTTTTTCCTGCCTTTTCGCAAGGTTGTGTTTCTGTGATGTTACGTCCTAATGGTTGGCTTACTTTGTTTTTGTTACTCTTAAGTAATGCCTTTGCCTCCGGGCTTTCTGCTGTTCTGATATCTTTGGTCAAGACGACTTTTGTAACCTCAGCATACGATTGAGTTTGCAAATTAACGGCAATATCCGTTTTAAGGTTAGTGGTGGTTGCCTTGGCTGAGCCCTCAGTTGGATTTTCATTTAGAGGATTTGAAGCCGGGGTTTCCGGGCTAAAGTTTTTTGGGATAAAAATGGGATTGTACCTCAGGTCCTTATTGGTGCTAATTGTGCCCTTATCACTCTGACCATTGTTTATCCTGAGTGTATTAGGCTCTTCCTTCATTTTTTGTAGAAGTGCCATTGAGTTTTTCCTTTTGTAGATTTTCAAGGATTTCCGAAGTTTTTTCTTTTGCCGTCTGGATAGTTGTCCTTCAAACGGTCTTTGAACTGATGTCCTGCCATCTCTCTGGGTGTTGGACTCCTGCACTTCTCTTCTAGTTTGTTATTGATTGTACTTAATGTGCCCCCACTTGAGCTCCTACATGTGTCCACTGATTGTTTATTGGTTGTGCTTGACATGCCCATTGTTTTTCTCCAATTTATTGGATATTATAATTTGTCCGGGAAGTAGGGGCCCGTTTCCTGTCTTTATTTTACTTTGTGTTTCGCTTGCTCGTGTTTGGCTACATTCTTTTATTAAGGTTTTTATTAGGTCAGGCAATGAGGCTAATTTTTCCACTATTTCTTCGTTGAGATTTTTTGTTGGACTTGCGGTCCCCCCTGTATCCTGTTTCTCCAGTTAACCACTAGTCCATTTTTAAGTTTATTGAATCCACCTTTTTGTTAATTGACAAAACGCTTTGCGCAAGCATATGTATCAAGTCTACTTGTATCTCTAGTTTATGCGATTGCCATGTGAGGGCCTTTACTACTGGCAAAAGTGATGTATAAATCGTATTTAAGATAGATTCTGAGGCATCTTTATTTAGTAAGCTGTGCGGGTCGTGCTGTATTCCAGGATGTTGGCCTGAGACGCATCCGAGTTCCTCCATAGTTTGCGAGTTACTTGAGAAGTTAAAATCTGAGTTTATTTTTAATGGCTCTGTTACTTGTGTATCTGGAGTATGGTGGTCAACTAATTTTTGTTTTTTATTTAAACGTTCAATATTGTTTGCTGGCGTGGAGCAATTCTGTATTAGCCCCTGACCACATAAATGTTCGGCACCTTCCAGAAAGTCCCGGTGCTGTTCATTTGTATAGTGAATAAGAGCCTTTATTTCAGTCGTATTGTTGCTGCGGATGTCTGCCGATGTTGATGGGCCCTGTATGTTGGTTGGTAATTCGCCGTCATTTGAGGCCAATGAAATCTCAATGATCTCAGTTTGCTCGACCCAATGACCAGCTGTAGTGGGGTTTTTATTACATTCTTTATGTTGGTGATTGGAATAAACGGAGTTGTTCCTGTTCATGGTAGATTCTACTAACTCTACGAATCCTTCCATTTCGAGGACTATTGGTTCACCCAGGGTAGTCTCGGTGATTTATTTTGAGACAAATGGGGGCTCTTCCCCCACAGTTGCCGCTTCCTGACTATTCCCTGGGGCGGTGGTAATCACCTCCTCCTCCACCTCCCATTTCCTTTGGCAGTCTATTTTGGATTCTGACTTTAATCTTGTGAAATATTTATGTATGGGAGCACTACCAATTGGGACCTTGCCTGAGACTAGCGGATTCCCCATGCCAGTTATGGTGCCCTGTTGATGCTTCGTTTTTGTCTCCTTGTTGGTAGATCCAGTGCGCCTCATCTTTCTTGCGGAAATCTTAGTAATTGTCCTGCGTGCTTTGTAAGCCTTATGTGAGAGCTTCCAATTGGTGTAAAACGCTGAGGCCTGTGTCCTTACCCTGCGTTCCCAGTCTTTGGCTCGCTCACGTGATTTTTGTAGCCTTGTTTGGCTATAACCGTAACTATAAAGGGCGCCCTTTTGGGCAGGCACTTGGGCAGGCACTTGAAGCTCCGGCTGGCCAAGCTGCCCAGATTGAAGGCTTAAAATCATTGGGTCCGTTTCGGCCTCCTTGGCTGGTTTAGCTGGTTTGTTGGCTCCCTACTCCCAGCCGATAGCCACCGCCACTAGCCGCCAGCCACCAGCCAGATATCATACACTCCTATTAATAGTAGACTCTCCCCTTGTCTCTCTCCCCCAGTGTTGGTAAGTATGGCTGCGTTCGGGCATGAGGGGGGGTGATAGTGCTCGTGCAGGCTTTTTCAGTTTTTCTCACTCACCAGCTCACTTCACCCAGTGCTTTGCGATGTACCCCTTACCGCCAGTTACTTCAACCTGACATGTCCTGTGGAGTGTGGGCAGCATTATTGTTGGCGCCCACGCACAACAGTGCGGGATGCCCGAGGATGGGTTACAACAGTGGCTGTTGATCCAGGGTCAGCAGATTGGCGCCTGCTGCTTCTTCTAATGTCTGGTATGGGTGTGCTACTGCTGCTCCTGCTGGTGGTGTCTTCAGTGTCCCCCACACCTAGGTCCCCAGCGTTGACTGACTGGTTTGTCAGGAGCAGCTCCATGGCAGATGTCACTCTACCCATCCCCCTAGACATATCTGTGCAGCAGTGCACAAGGCCCTCTTGCATGGCCACAGAGCGCCGACATAGTAGGGAGGTGGCTGTTGCAAGACGGTTCATTGCCTTTGTATTTTGCTGCATGCACTGCCTCTCACGGCGCCTCTGTGTGCTGTCAGACTTTAGAGTTTCACAGAGAGCCATCATGGCCTGTGACATGTCCCTCATTCCCTCTGCCATGTCTTTCATACTCTCTGCCATGGAGCTAATGCCCTGGTCTATGTTGCCCATCTTGGTGTTTAAGTTGCGCACCTGCCTCTGAACTGCTGATATTCCTTTTGCCTGCAGGCGCTGCACCTTGTGCATTGTGGCCTCCAGCCCACAGAAGACCCCCTCTCCATCCTGAGTTGCGCTTCTCTCCCGTACCCTATGGCATCTGCCACCGGTACGCACAACTTCAGATGTGGACTGCTGCCCAGCGTTCTCTGCCTCCAGTGGAGCCGTTTGGGTGTCACCCTCCCTCTCATTTTCTTTGGACGTCTCAAAGATTCTGAGAGGGGGCACATCATGCCTCCTTGGCCTTACCAGTTCAGAGGAATCTGTAGCTGGTGTGGGAGAGAGTGCTGCTGGGTCTTGCTGTGGTGAGTCGTACAGCAGAGGAGAACAAGGCTGTGCTGTGGTGGGTCGCTCTGGTGTTGATGGTGTTGATCCTGCCTGTGCTGTGGGTACGGGTGGCAGCTCTGTGCTTTGCCCTGCACTTGTGCCTGCGTCCTCACTCCTGTCAGTTTGGGGTCCCCTCTTCTCCCTTTCCAGCACTGTCCTGCACGATGACTCTCCTGTGGACAGATATGGATATTGGCTCAGTGGTGCTGTACTTTGTTTTGGAAGTATGGGACCCCTATATAAGAATGCACTAGCTATACATAGGGAAGAATTTTTTTTTTTTGGGCAGAGTTTTATATAGCGCGAACTAGACCCGAACCGAATCAGGTATCAGAGCGCTTTACATAGCACCAGTTATGTTACATGAGGACACACTTTCATTTTTTTTAGGCACGGGGAAATTAAGTGATTTGCCCAGAATCACAGGAGGTTTTTGGCGTCGTTACCGAGACTCGAACCCAGATCCCCAGGTCCGAGGTCGAGCGCCTTAGCCGTTAGGCCAACCCTTCTCCCCAATTACTGGTTTGGAAAGGTCTATAGCCAGTGAATTTACTAAATAAACCTAACTAGATAAATACAACTCTAATTTATAGCCCACTATACAAAGACTTTTCACCAATTACGTGAATAGGTTTTTCAGTTTTATTATTAGATACAATTTGATATATTTCTTAAGTATTCAATATTTTTGTGACATTATTCTCAAAATTTCATAAAAACATATAACAAACACACAATGAGCATAAGACAAGAAAGACGATGGAGGCAAAGCGGTAGAATAACACACTACGCGCGTTTCGGCTTGGCAGCCTTCATCAGGTGACCCGTCTTTTGCAAAATGTAGCCCAAGATGTGAGGAGAACTGGCATAAAAACATATAATTCGTCAGAGCCTCGTATCCCAAATATCGATGTTTGTGACATATATGGTGAGTCACAAGATAAGGGTGTAGGAAGAAAGCGTCCTTAAATGAAAGATGCAGGTGGATAGAAAAAGCTCCTAGGATATTTATGATAGCTCATGATGGAAAAGGCACAACGTATATAGAAAGAGAGCCTGGTGTATAGGCAGCAGATCTCAATCGAGAATCACTTTGTCGGCCAGGGGCCAGAGGGTTGCTCACATTGGATGTTGCAGTTTATCTGATGCTTATTTAGATCCGGTGGGATATGGCCCTCGTGGCGTTGGGTGCTCTGTAAGAACCGGCGTCTGGTGCTGTACACCTGTGTATCATTATTAAATCACATTTCTTTCACAGACTTGCAAAGTCCTTAACTGCTTATGGAAGTGGTGTGTGGCATGCCTTGCTGTTTTCTTTGATGAATATAGTGATGTATGTTACTATGACTACGTCTCCCATGATGCATTGCAGGTAAATCCTAAAACCTGTACTGGAGTATGCAACACACAACCACATTGGGGAAGGGGGACAGGGAAGTGGGGAGGGTTGAAGTCCATGCAGCTTACCTTGTTTTGAGGCAGCTCTGGCTGAGCTGTCGGCATCCCCTATTCCATGGACACACTCTGGCTCCAGGGTAGACTCCACCATCTGCTCCAGGTCTGTTAGTGAAGGTGCCCTGCTCCTTCCTCCCCCCGGTGGCACTGACTTCTTTCTTCTGAGCGGCAAGTTTTTTTTGGGAAATGATCCTAAGAGCATACCACCGTTTTTTAAGGTAATCAATTTCCCGTGATGTGGCCCCGATGGCATTCATCTTTGACTGGATCCCCAGCCAGGTGTTTCTTTTCACAGACTCTGCAACCTGCAGAGACTGCTTTCCAAATAACTGGGTGTGGTGTCTCACAACCTCCTACACCAGCACCTGCAGTTCAGCTGTGCTGAATTTCAGTTTTGTCTTGCGCTCTGCTCCTTCCCCCTGTGACTCCTGGGATTCCATTGTGCAGTTCAGGTAAGCTCAGGGCAGCCAGTTGCTCAGTGTCTCACAGCTCTCCAGAATGATCAGTTACTCAGCACCTGCATGGGTCTGGCCACTTCCTGGTTGTGGGGTGGGGTAGATGCATTTGATTGGTTGAATCCTCTGTTGCTTTGTTGTGGGGTGTGGTGGATGAACCTGATTGGTTGAGAAGCTCAATTGGCTGTATTTTGTATTTCCGATTCGGTATTTACCGATTCGGTATTTACCGAATCAGTAAATACCGAATAGATAATTCCCATTCATTCCTATGGGCATGGAGTCCAAAAGGGATGAATGGGTATTACCGATTCGGCATTTACCGATTCAGTAAATACCGAATCGGTAAATACCGAATCGGGAATTCCGAATTTTACCGATTCGGTAAATTTTACCGAATTGTTACCTACATCCCATTTTCCGAATCTAAAATACAGAATCTGTAAAATTCTGTATTTTAGAATCGGTAAAATGGGATTACCTACATCTGGGCCTAAGTACTTTATAATTATTTTAATTTAATTATACCAGACAGTCCTCTTCTCACTGTCTGACACCTCACACTCCGGCGGGATCGCAGCTTTCTTTGCGCACAGAGGCGAGAACGGGTTCCGATTAGTTGTTTCTATGCAGGACTTGGAATTTAAAACTGTGTCTGATGATGACTGATGGAAGTTCGTCAGCCTTGGATCTTTGCAGGATTTAGGATTGGCTGCATAGAACTGTCCATGCCCCTAAGTGCCCCTGTGTAGGCTGTGTGAGGAACATGTGCAGGAGCATAGAAGGCTGAAACACGTGGCCGAGCACAAAAGAGGCACGCCAAAAGTGTGAACCTCCCTGGAGCCAGCGACCCACTGACTAGATGAGAGCACCCCAGAGCCACCATAGACATGTGAGGAAAACCTAAGTGTGAATGCTCCAGAGCCAGCTACTTTTCAGCTTGCAAGGACGTGAGAGAAAGACACCCCTCACGTGTGAACATCCCAGAGGCGCCCTTTTACGGGTAATTAACCCTGAGCCAACCACATCTCGATGTCTGAGGGCCCCAGAGTGATTACACTCAACCTCTGCTTTGTGGGAGAGCCGCTTTGCTCTGATCCATGTTCACCCCTTTCACGCACGTCTGGACAAGGTAAGGATTTATTTAGTTCCTTTCTCATAAAGTGTTTTTAATACTAGATCTTTCCCTCTATGTTTATGTATATTATTTTGTGTATATTGCCCAACTCTTACTTTGTCACCAATTTAATACGTTCTTCTGGAACATTGCTATTCAGCAGATGGTAGGGGCGGAGGTGGGTCTGCAGCAGAGGCGGAACTAAAGGCACATTTCGGAGGGGGGATTGCTTCCAGCAATAGGCAGAGTGGCGATTAAGAAGTGAAAAAAAAAACCAAATGTAAATGGTCTTTTAAAGACCTGAGAAGTACTTGTGTGCGGCTGTGCTAAGCTCAACAACTGTCTGTTTGTGTGCCCGGGCTGACACACATGACGGGGGCTGATGACCTTTGAACCCTATGGGCGTTGCGAGCCTGGACTGAAGTTTATGTCATGGGGTCGAGCCACGACTAAGACCTCCAGTGACACTGTGTTGATGAACCCAAGATCCATACAAGACCATGAAAGAAAACTCTTCATCGCCACACACCGATTGACTCTGCAACAAGAGGGTCATAGGCAAAAGTTTGGTTCCACTCCCATTCGAGATCCAGAATTAGCAGCAGTTGTTCCAGAGGCCGGTCTTCATCTCAACCAAAGTCATCGAATGAGTTGAAGAAGAAATCTAAGCAGGACTCAGCTCCTTCCCGCAAACCACACTTTACTGAGAAGATTCAGGCGGTACCATACAGATCGATCTTGCTCCCAAAATTGCTGCGTTTCTGAGCTTATCCCGCAACTCGTCCCCGCACAACCTGAGTTTCTGTGGCCGTCCGCCACTCCATAACTGATTGAAGACTTCCTTGAGGCCATGCTCTGAATTCTTAGATCATTGTTGACGCCCTCTGGCGCGCCTCCAGGTTCTACAGAGCAGAGAGGTTCTCTGTAGGAAATTAGGATCTGCTTTTATGGTTACCCCCACTTTTGCATGATGTAGTGCTGTTTCTGAATAGTCTGGCTGGGACCCTGCTAATCAGGACACCAGTCCCTGTGCTTTCTCCCCTAAATTGGTTTAGTCAGTACATCCCAGATTGGACACTGGTGGAACCATATCAGTCCTTAATATATAGTACTAAGGTACCCAGGGCATAGGTACACCAGGGGTCCCTCATGGGCTGAAGCATGTATTTTGCCACCTATGGGAGACCACTCAGTTTGTAACTACAGGCTTGCCATTGCAGCCTAAGTAAGCCGGTGCTAGCAACACTTACGAAAGATGTAGGTTCCCCTATACCTAAGGTCACTGCACTTAAAACTTATAAGTCACCCCTAAGGCAGGCCTTTCAATCCTGAAGGCAGGGAGCTCCGTTCTGTATGTGAGGGTGCCCCTGCATGAGCAGGACACCCATACAGCATACAGAGTCCATTCTCCCGGGTTGTAAGTGAGACAGCCATACAACATATAGAGGGGCACCGCGTCATTTTGCGGATTCCTTCTTGAAACTGGCTGTACCGAATCCTATAATTTTTGGTATCATTATTAAACATATGCAGCTTACAATCCATCAGCAATAGACATGGCAAAATTGCCTAAGAAGCAAAACAAAGCTTGGCTAAAACATCGATGTCAATCAGGTACAGTATATCTGTGTTCTACTTAATATGATAAAGCATCACACTTAATCATGCATTAATAACACACTCAGTCGTCAGAGTTCTTTGGGAACTTAGCTTGCTCAACTGATCTCAAGTACTGTAGCAACGGTTCCCAGATATCATGCCGCTTAGAGGCATGGGCAGTTCCTCCGCATAGAGTACCAAATTGTCTCAGCAGGCCGCCAGATATCAGAGCCACTGTGTTGTCGATGGTCCAGTTGTGTTTTTCCACACCATTGCTACACACCTCTTAGCCCTGACTAGAGCAATTTTTAACAGTTAACCTGTAGCACCCTCACCGAGGGTACCAGACCCAGTACAGACACATGCGGTGAGCGTGCAAGTCACGCCCTCCCAAAACAGTGCCACCTTGCAGCATTCCCAAGATAGATGCCAGAAGTCAGCACCTCTTACACATGTCACTGTCACGGAGTCCATATTTGAACAGCTTGTGTGGTGTATAATACGCTTGGTGTATATATTTGAAGTGAATTATCCGGAGATTACGGTTGGATGTGAGGGCACCCATCAGCTGGCATCAATACTCCCAGTCCCTAGGTGTAAGTGGCGCAGTCAAGCGATCATTCCACTTGTCTAAGCTGTTATTATGTGGCATTTGTTTCTCCTCCCTAGAGGAGCGATATAGTTTGCTGAGAAGTTTGTGACGCATGGGGCTGAACAGTAGGGTATGTAGGGTTTGTAACGTCGAAGGATCTGCAGGGAAGGTATGATAATGGGCTTGTATTGCCTTTTTGAGCCTGTGGAATTGAAATATGAATAGAGGTGTTTTATTCTTTATGAAGCTTAAGGCACTGTCAGTCAGAAAGACCCCATTTGGAAACAAGTCTTGCATCTTGACTAGTCCCACCTGCTGTAGAACACGTAGAGCACCTGCGTTGTGTGTCACTGTATAGCTTGAATGATACGCTAGAGGCAATGGGGGGAATACAACGATGATTTCCCGGTGATACGACCTAAAGCTTGCCAGGCCCCTATTGTGGCGTCCGCTGTATTGATCAAAGAGCGTGGAGTCTGTCGTCTGCCGTGTGTTAAGATAGAGCTCAACGGGATGGGATGGGCGTCCACCTCCTCCACTGCTACGTGTGGGATGAATTTGTGTGTGCCGAGCCAGTAGTGTGCATATTGTGCATGAGCACACAGATAATATAAGTAAAAATCTGGCACACTAAATCCACCATGTCTGGAATCCAGTGTCAGTGTTTCCCAACTCACCCGGGCCTGTTTGGCTCCCCAGACAAGCCTAAGGAGCAGGGATTGCACCGTTTAAAAAAATGTTTTGCGAGAGGGATCGGTATGTTGCTGAATAAATATAAAAACTGGTGAAGCACCACTATTTTGATTAGAGCATCACGGTCGGCCACCAAGAACGGCAGTTTCACCCATTTGTCTACCTGCTGCTCCAGCTTCGCATATGTAGGGCCCTAGTTTTCAAGTATAACCGTGTCGGGGTCTCTGTGCACCCACACCCTGAGATACTTCACAGGGCCCTTTGCCCATTCCAGAGGGAAGTCTATGTCGTACGCAAGGGTGCATTCTGTCAGCCGGACCACCACCGATTTGGACCAGTTAATATGTAAGCTGGAGAACAGCCCGAGGCGGACATATTCTCGGCGTATTGGCGCCATGTAGGTATGCTGTTCACGTATAAAGAGCAACATGTCGTCCGCATATAGTGACATGCCGACAGGACGATGCACAAATCGCAGGGCTTAGGCTCGGTGCCGCTGCCTAACAATACGGGCAAGAGACTCTAGTGTCATCGCAAAAAGAAGGGGCGAGAGAGGGCAGCCCTACTGTATTCCTAGGGAAATATTTATGGGGTCTGATGTGCAACCCTCCTCCCTGACACAGTCCTCGCTTCAGTGTATAGGAGCCGTATCCACAGGACAAACATGGGGAGGAAGCCTATACGACGCAGGATGTGAAAAAGATAACTCCATTCTATGTAGTCGAAGGCCTTGGCGGCATCCAACATTACGGCTGCCGCCTGCAGACCCGGATCCAGGAGATGAAACATGGCAAAAAGAGTTTGCTGGTTGTACGAGGTGGATCTAGTCAGAATAAAGCCAGATTGATCCGATAGGACCAGACCCTGAATAAGTGCCTGCAACCGGACTTAATCGCTGCACAAACCTCTATTACTGTGACCGGTTGGCTCAGAAACTCTCTTTGGCCATCCGATAGCCAGGCGATGGCAATATCTGCAAGATATGTATCTAATCTGTCATCGTCAGCTACCCCTTGTGAAGTGTGTAGTTTGGCATATGTCGTATGGAATTGTGCTAAAATCCCAGGGGGGGGTGTCACTGCCAGCATCGTCAGTGATCTTGGTGATAACGTGGCAGTGCAGACGATCTTTAATCTTATGTGCCAGGTGGCGTACCGGTCGCCCTCCCTACTCGTAAGCACAGGCAAAGTGCCGTCTAAGTCAGAGTATTCCTGTGTGGTCTCCCCGATCGATGCCAGCGTCCGAACGCATGGTGAGGACTCGTAGGCGCATTCAAGGTCATGTAGTTTGGATTCAAGTGTAGTGAGCTGTCCTTGTAGATCTGTCAGAATACCGGCAGCCGTACTTATTCAGGTGCCTCGAATAGTTGTTTTGAAGGCCTCCCAAAGAGTGATCGCGCTGTCAACCGAGCCCTTGTTGTGGGAAAAATATTGCGTGATGGCGTCTCTGATAGTCATAACATAGACAGGATCTAACAAGGCCTCCGTACGGAGTGGCCAAGTGAACGAACGGTGGGCAATGTGCGGAAACTGCAGTGTGATGCAGACTGGATTGTGATGAGACAGTGTGCGAGGCAGTCCCTCCGCCCGAGGCTCCCAGCCTCCCGCTGATTTGCTCAGTAGCCAATAATCTAATAGAGACCAGCTACCATGCGCTGTGGAAACACGTGTGCCCAACGCTTCTCCCAATTCCTGTGACGCCTGACATCTATCAACCCTAACTCGACCATTCCATCATTAATGACCCCTGCCATTCTAGGGGACTGCCCTCCTCTGCCACTGGCTTTATCTTTGTTGGGGTCTAAGTGTGTGTTGAAGTCCCCTCCCCATAGGATCACAGCTTCAGGCCAGGCACGCAGCCTAGAAATGATGCGCTCGAAGAGGGCAGGGTCATCAATGTTCGGGCAGTATGCGTTTACCATTGTGACTAGGCTGCCTGCTAGTTTTCCATGTACCATGGCATAACGCCCAGCATCATCAGTGTAAGTTTTGAGCATGGTAAACGGGACATTCTTCTTGATCAATGTGAGTACCCCTGTGAGTAAGAGGAGTAGGAGGAGGCCAGTCTGTAGCCAGCCCATTTTGAACCAGCACGGTCATCGGATTGCGGGGTCAAGTGTGTTTCCTGCAATAAGGCAACTGTGACATTGTGGCGATCTAAATATGCTAAAACCTGACGTATCTTCTTAGGTGAGTTAAGCCCCCGGACATTCCACGTAAGACCAGAGTAGAAAGTCAGGATACCTTTACTCATCATGCATGTCCCCAAAAGTGACAGGTGCCATGCCCCCCTCGCAGTGTCCTCAAAAGTGACAGGTCTGTGTGTCACCAAAAGTGACAGCTGGTGCACAAAATGTTTGGGGACATGATGAATGTGTGGTAGCCCTACCAGGTAGGATGTGGCACATGGTTTGTGTCAGAGTGTGTGCAGGGGCTGAAGGTGTTGTTAGCTTAGCAGGGCATTTAGGTTGTGTAAAGAAAAATGTGTGCGCTAAAGTGTCTTGATCGGCCTGTTTTAAAACTGTGACGGCAGTGCTGTGACAGATGCTGTTTAGGCATGCTGAGCTGTGAATGTGCAGGCCTTCCTTAAACCCCGCCCCCAGCCTCAAGGCTGGCAGTGTGAGGTTCATGAAACGCTTGTCCTTAAAAGTGCCAGGGTGTTTCCATCCTTAAAAGTGACAGCTTGTGCGCAAAAAGTTTCAGGACATGATGTATGTGTGGCAGCCCTAACCGGAACTGAGTTGTGTGGGGGTATGTCAGAGCGTGAGACAGTGTTGAAGGTTGTGTTAGCCTAGCAGGGCACATAGGTTATGCAAAGAGAAGTGTGTGCGCAAAAAGTGCCTTCATGTAAGAGGGAGATGCCTGGGCATGTTTAAATGTGAGCAGAGCAAAACTGAGAAAAGGAAAAAACTAGTCAGCCAGTCCTAAGCTTCCCACGAGACTCAAGGGGTTAGGCTCACAAGTCACAATGTAAAAACAAAAAACACGGAAGATACAATAGGTCTAATAAGTTCTCATAATAGATAGTACTTATTATGAAGGAACAGCCTGTCTGATACCTAGTGGTTATCTGAGAGAACATTTAGTACTCAGTGGTTATATAAGAAAACACAGGAGAGCAGTCAGAAAAGTCTCAACTCATGAGTGAAGAAACCCATCAGCACACCTGATTGGTGGAGCCTCGTCATCTGGGTTTTATAGCTGCGAATGATGCCCGTAAGACAAATCCTCAATTAGTTCAGTGAGGTTTGTAAAGTGCGGATCATCAAACGCGCAAGAAATCAACCATCACACAGAAGACGGGTGTTATAAAGAGCTGATAGGGAAAATTGCAGTGCCCAAAAGAAAACAATAGTGGTGAAAAGGTTAAAAATACCTGTCGTGATGACTAACAAATAATTTTATTAAGGGTGACCATCAGGACGGTATGTTCTAAAAGCAGAGTAGGTATAGTATTTTGAAAAATATTACTAACCATCAAAGATATAAAGTGGTCAACATGTTTCAGCCCTCACGGGCTTTCGTCAGGACCTATGAGGTACACTACTGCAATTGTGAAAAAGGACCTACCAATGGTATGGTCTCTTCAATCCGAGAACTCTCCTGTGAAATCAAAACATACAAAGAAAAAAGAAGAGAAAATGGTCTATATACAATACATAATAGTCTCTCAGAAATTGAGTGGATCTAAGTATGCACAGACTAATTTCAAACGCTGTAAATACCATATTACAGTCATGCATTATCTACTCACCCATCATTGAAGGGAGGAAAGGCCTCACCTCTCCTGGTGCTCGCTCAGGAAGAAAGAGGCCACGCTCTAAATGAAAAAAGAGGGGATAAATTTGCACTTATAGGCATAGAATATATATAACTTGTGAGGAGCCAACAATTAAAAAAAATTAAAAAAAGCGAGCAAAGCCAGGCAAAACCACGGGTCATCGGGTTAATGAGAGGAGACTCCTGTATAAGCCCCTTATGGAGTTGATCAACTGTTTGCCATCAATCTATGTTATTCCCAATATTGATAATGAAAAAAAAAGTGTTTCAAAGTGATAGTAAGTTGCTGAGAAAATAATGAATTGCTGGGAAAATAATGAAGCCAGATTCAGCTAAGTTAAAACAACTTGCAGGTCTTATTGAGAGACTTAATCTTACTCAATGTATCCGCCCATCTGGACCCAAATAGTCTGTCTTGCAAAGATATCTGTAAAAATTGCGCAGCGCTCACCCACCTGTCCGTCGTTGCCTCGGTCGTTTAACTGAGCCGAGGGGAAGGTGGTGAGGCTGCGTGTATGAGCGTGTAAAAAGGGGCTGTGGCGGACCTAATTGGCAGCTAGCTCTAAAATTGACTGCATTGCGATTGGTCAATCGTGCTGGAACACAGCCAGTGGTTAACTAGGAAAAAGAAGACTGTGTGCCTCGCTGTTTCCCCATGCTGTGATGATGTTAGTGTGCACCTGATTGGGCGCACAAAACCGGAAACGGAAATAAATGGTCCCGGTTAGTGTTTATTATTACGTTGTCCCTCACTCATTGGGTGAACGAACTACCAATGACAGCGCGAGGCGGCCGGGAGAAATAAACAATCGTTTTTCATGCAAGAGTTTAGTATTTGGGATATAGAAAGCATTCACTCAAAAGGATTGAGCGTGTCACATAAGTTCACCAGATCAATGAAGCTGTCTCCGTATTTTAGTCATGTCGACTTTTCTTTCTTATCATGATGCAGATTGCCCCGATTGCCATGAAGACACTCGTGCGAGTAGAGAGTAAACAGGTTACCGCACCCAGAGGGGACAACGACAGCCAATGCGCGGCATCAAGGGTGGTTGACTGTAACACATTCCTTAGATGCAGATAGACTGGAAATCAATTAGGGATAGACTACCATTGACCATAGGTTCCTTGGGTCTTTCTAATATGTTGTATTGTCATATTAAATGATAGCACGTATTCAGAAGCTCTCTTTAACGACTCATGTGCTGATCGAAAAAACATATGTTCCAAATAGATGCGTCAGAAAAGGCGCATCGCATCTCTATAAACAGTGTAATAACCTGTCATCACTAATGCGTATCACCGTAGTGTGATTTAGTGTTACGTAGTTTATATATCAAATCATATCATGATGAAGTATTTGTGCAGAGAGGCTAAGGTAGGGATCTCTCTATTTACAGAATAGAAAAGAGGTGTTTGTATACCCTTGCTATCAAGACACAGTACCATCAGACCTATATCTTGTGGGGTTGGCTTAAAGTTGTAGCCAAGGAATATCATCGTTCAACCCCCGTGTATCACATTTAAGTTTAAAAACCCATCTCTGTTCTTTTTTGAGTAGGAAATGTGAGATGTCGCCAACGTGTGGAGGTATGTATGGTTGTTCGAGAATCACCCATTCCAAATCATCAGCCGAGTGTTTCATGCTGAGGAAATGGGAAGTAAGGCGTGTGGCTTGTCTGTTGCATCGAATCGTGCTTTTGTGTTCTTGTATCCTTAATTTGATTTTCCGCGTTGTCATTCCTACATAGCGCAGGGAGCAAGGGCAAGTGATCTGATATATAACCCTTTCGCTGTTGCAATTTGTATGGTTTTTCAACAGCCATGGACGACTTGTTCCAATGTCTATGTTGATCAACTCCATAAGGGGCTTATACAGGAGTCTCCTCTCATTAACCCGATGACCCGTGGTTTTGCCTGGCTTTGCTCGCTTTTTTTAATTTTTTTAATTGTTGGCTCCTCACAAGTTATATATATTCTATGCCTATAAGTGCAAGTTTATCCCCTCTTTTTTCATTTAGAGCGTGGCCTCTTTCTTCCTGAGCGAGCACCAGGAGAGGTGAGGCCTTTCCTCCCTTCAATGATGGGTGAGTAGATAATGCATGGCTGTAATATGATATTTACAGCGTTTGAAATTAGTCTGTGCATACTTAGATCCACTCAATTTCTGAGAGACTATTATGTATTGTATATAGACCATTTTCTCTTCTTTTTTCTTTGTATGTTTTGATTTCACAGGAGAGTTCTCGGATTGAAGAGACCATACCATTGGTAGGTCCTTTTTCACAATTGCAGTAGTGTACCTCATAGGTCCTGACGAAAGCCCGTGAGGGCTGAAACATGTTGACCACTTTATATCTTTGATGGTTAGTAATATTTTTCAAAATACTATACCTACTCTGCTTTTAGAACATACCGTCCTGATGGTCACCCTTAATAAAATTATTTGTTAGTCATCACGACAGGTATTTTTAACCTTTTCACCACTATTGTTTTCTTTTGGGCACTGCAATTTTCCCTATCAGCTCTTTATAACACCCGTCTTCTGTGTGATGGTTGATTTCTTGCGCGTTTGATGATCCGCACTTTACAAACCTCATTGAACTAATTGAGGATTTGTCTTACGGGCATCATTCGCAGCTATAAAACCCAGATGACGAGGCTCCACCAATCAGGTGTGCTGATGGGTTTCTTCACTCATGAGTTGAGACTTTTCTGACTGCTCTCCTGTGTTTTCTTATATAACCACTGAGTACTAAATGTTCTCTCAGATAACCACTAGGTATCAGACAGGCTGTTCCTTCATAATAAGTACTATCTATTATGAGAACTTATTAGACCTATTGTATCTTCCGTGTTTTTTGATTATTGAGTTGGGGGACAAGATACCAATTGGTCTTTAAATATTTTTTCCCCTATGACCCCCCCTCACATGTTTGTTTTTTGGTACAATGTAAAAACACACAAGAACAAAAGGACAATTTCCCTGGAAAGGGCTCTGACATGTAGGTGTCAAAGTGCTAAGGTGACAAAAGTTGTGAGTTAAGCTGAGAAGAGGAAAAAAACTAATCAACCAGTCCCAGCCTTCCCAGGAGAATGAGTCCCAAGCACAGCTGATTAAGCAGCCCTTCCCACGACAGACCATAGGTTTAATTAACAGATGCCAAAATGCTAATGAGTGTATCTAACAAACAAAGCCCTGATTAGAAAATGTACCCTGGTCATCCGACATGTCCCTAAACTTCAGAGGGTGCTAATCTTCCCAGGAGAATGAGTCCCAAACACAGCTGATTACGCAGCTCTTCCCAAGACAGGCCGTAGGTTTAACAAGAAGCTGTCAAAATGATAATGGGTGTATCTAACAAACAAGGCCCTGATTAGAAAATGTACCCTGGTCATCTATCATGTCCCCAAACTTCAGAAGGAGCCATCCTTCCCATGAGAATGATTTCTAGGCCCAGGTGATTACCCAGCTCTTCCCACGACAGGCAGTATGTTTAATTAACAGATGTTAAAGGGGGCATCTCGCATAAGCTGTACATTGGTCAGAAAATGCACCCACCCAGGGACCCCACTACCTGGTTCTAAACCCTCCCCTCCATAAAGGGTGGTGACCTAATTAGCGTGCCAGGACAAGTATAAAAAACATACTTTGGGGGCGGGAGGGTCAGCAGAAATAGCCATTCAAAAACCCATAGTGGACCGACGTTCGTGGATTGTATGCTGCGCAGACCTGCATCTGAAACTTAAGGTCACAATGGATCAGACCGGCTTCCCACAGATTGATGCAGCATGCTACACATTAATGGATGTAAGTAAAATAGGGGGCTGGCGCAATGTTGCATGTTTAAGGTTTTATTTAAAGTATTGGGGCAAGGCATTTAAGGTGAACCATTTAAGGTGAAGAAGGTTGCATTTTAAAAAGGTGTTCAGCGCCATGTAGGACTGTGCTCATAATGTTTTAAATAATATACAATGTGGGGTTGTGCGCTGGTGTCTAATGTGAATAAGGATGGAGGTGAAACGTGGTTGTAATTTTAAGTTTTTTAAACGGCGCTAAGCTCAAGGGGAACTGTATGTAATGTGAATAAAGATGGCTGTTTTAGGGTTTGTACATGGCTGCTGTGTGACGTTTTTAAGGGATATTTTATGCAAGGCATAACTGTATCTATGATGCTTACTGTTTTTGGGGTGTGGGGCCTGTTAAAGGTACTTTAACAAAACTGTGGGCCTGTATTTAAGGAGAATAATACTAAGGGTATTAGAGGTGCGACAATCCTGTAACGCAAGGCTTTTACAGTTCCTACAAACCTATAACAATGCGGTATGGGGCTATGGGGGTCGGAGCACCCTAAATAATATACATTGTATACAGGTCAAAATATATAAATAATAAACTAGGTACTCACCAACATGTCTAGAGCAGGGCTTGAAAAATACCAAAAATGGTACTAGTCCTGCAGGACTAGTACCTTAAAAAATGTCCTCGACCACCATCTCTGAAAGCGGAGCAAATGTGACAAGATAACACAATTTAAAGGCATCTTTATTGCTCATTAACTTTGTGAGCAATAAAAATGCCTTTAAATCTTATTATCTCGTCACATTTGTTCCGTTTTCACAGACAGAGGACAAAAGTTGGTTTGTTTTCCTACTCGCCAGAAAGGGCGAGTAGGACCTAAAAACAGCTCGACCTTGTTAAATTTAGCTCGACTATGCGAGCGGTCGAGTGGAATTTTCGAGCCCTGTAGAGGCTCTGCAGAGGCGGGGGTCAAACGGCTGGCTCCCAATCTGAACCATGGTGAGACAGGGACACAGCAGTATGCGTTGAGGGGAGGGGGCTCAGGGCTGAACCTTGGGCGCAGGGAGTGTCCACGGTGCTTCAGGATATGGCAGGATCAGCAGCGTTGTCCAGGGTGTGGTGGTGGTCACAGCCTCACAGCATATTTTAAGGTAAAGGGTTGTGGGCCGAGGGTGGTCCTGGGTTGGTGTGGGGCTCCAGGCACCTGTATTTATATAAAGGCCCCAGAGCACGCTGTCCAATGGTGGTGCTCACCCGGAGACCGCTGTGCTCCATGCGGAGCTCCGGGGTGGCTTGTGCGGCGGTGGTGGGGGCTCGAGGCCGATTTTATAAAAAATAAAGGTCCCCAAAGGCCGCTGCCTAAGTGTGGACTCTGGGGCTTGTGCACCAGTGTTTCGGGGTAAGTGGGAGTAGCGTTTTAAATAAAAAAATAAAAGCCCCCAGAGCCCACTTAAATGCGTGGTACATGTGCAGGCGCGTTGGGGCTCGAGGCCCCGCTTTCTAAAATAACGGCAGGGCGTCGTGTGGAGGCTAGCTGCCCTGTTTATTACAAAAATGAAGTCTCCAGAGCCCGCTGCCCATGTGCAGGACTCTGGGCTCCTGCGGAGTCTATTGTGGGGGGTGCGAGGCCTCGTTTTTTAAAATTGAAGCCCGCGGAGCCCGCTTACCCATGGCGCTGCTCTGGGGGCTGGGGCGGATGGCGGGATTTCCTTGGGATACAATTGAATCTCGATCGCGGAGGTGGCGTCATGGCAGCCTGGAGCTTCCTCTCCGTGGCTCCGGCAGTAGGACACGCCCCCTTCAGTGATGTCACTGATGTCATTGAAGGGGCGGGTCCTGCTGCAGCAGCCACGCCGAGGAAGCTCCCTGCAAGGATTCCCCAGGGGCTGTTGTGTGAATGTCATGCTTGCAGCCCCGAGGGGCTGCCAATAAATAAAAAACAAAAAATGTATTTACAGCCGCAGGGGCTGCTGTGTGGATGTGATGCTAGCAGCTCCAAGGGGCTGCCAATAAATAAAGGGGTCATTTTATATAGCGCAAACACGACCTGAAGGTCCTGGAGCGCTTTGTACGTGTTCATTGCTTACAGTACATAAGCACACATTCATTTCAGGTTGGTGTGTTTTGGTACATTAATTGATTTACCCATAATCACAGGATATGGAGCAGGGGTGTTTCTCATGCTTTTTAAATGTATGCTAATGCTTTCCCCCAGGCAGCGCTATTAAAATACGTGTTTTTGCTCATACCAGTCAGCCCTTTTAAATGCATGCTTTTGCTCTCCTCAGGCAGCCCTTTTAAATGCAGCCCAGAGTGTGTATACAATGTAAGCGCGGCGCGAAGAATTGAGTATCAACGCTATATCCGTTTGTTACTTGCAGTTTATAAGTTAAAATCCTGATATAAAGCACTGATTTATTAAACGGTTCCTCAGAGCAGCTTGCACAATCCGTTATATGTGTATAGGTTAATGTTGCACATGCGTTGGGGTCCGTGAGTGGCAAACAGGGTCTTCTTATTAAAAAAGTAAGCGGGATGTACCTAGAAGTTGTTGTACCTGGCTCTCTGTAAGGATTTTTGTCTCTATGTAATATGTATTTACGTTTTCGAAGGTTAACGTACCAAAACTGCAATGCCGTGCTTGAGGTGTAGTTTTAAACAGCTTTTGTTTTTAATCTAACCCTAAACATAGGACCTACCTGTAATACCCATATCACCGACGCCGGAATGCTCACCCTGCATGCAGGTATATGTATTTTGAGTTGCATAGTTCTGAGTAGTTTTTGTACACCGCAAGCTTATGCTGATCTACAACTAGATCGGGACGATCTAGAGCTGTACCTGGGGGCTCAAGATGTGTTACAGAGTGTGCAGGATAATGCTATTCTTTCATGTAAGTCAAAAATACCAGGGTTGGGGAGGAGCTTCGCGCGCAACCGAGATGGCCGCGTGAGCACAGGGCTCCCGAGACCCTCGCCACCTCCCGCATCTATCCTGAACTTTATCCTGATAACGACGACGGGTTGTTGAAGACGTAACCCAGCTGATATAATAGCTGCTTTCAGAAATCGATTTGGACTCCGGGAACCGCAACTACGGCACTTTGAACTTTTGTGGCCTGCTCCATGGCATTGCCCGGGGCTCGAGTCAATGTGGTGCCCAGGTAGTAGTTGAACAACAACGGCCTACGGGGCCCTGCTCATAACCCTGGAGTTAACTTTCGGTTTCGTTTTTGGCTCCTCGGCCTTCTCCTGTCTCAAGACCGCTCTGGCAGCCCGGGATGCAGTTTGACCCCGCAACTCCACTGTATGATTGCCACCGAGTGTCTCTGGTCGTGTAACATCTGGCTGGAACTTGTTTTTGGAGATCCCGGTGGGTGAATTGAGAGCCATTTTTACCAGGTCTCGACGGCCCCTCAGGGGCGCAACATCCAATATGGCGGGCAAACCCGACAGCGAAAAACGGAAGACCAAGACCGTTCAACGGGGGGCGCTGTTCAATCGAATAACATGGATCGCTACACTCATCCCACGGGGTCCCCCGGAGGTACGAGTAGGTCCCTGGGAGATGCGAGAGACGACTCAGCGGCTGCCGATGATTTGACCCTGCATGATGTCATGGGCGCCATTGCTAGTATGAAGACCTCTATGGGCCAACAATATGAGGCTCTGGCCCTAAAGCTTGACACTGTGGCAATCGATGTCAACTTGATCAGGGCGGACTTATCAAAGACTAACGAAAAAGTCAAATCCTTAGATTTGAAGACCTCCAGCCTTACGACTGATGTGTCCGATTTACAGACGGAGATTCGCAATCTACGATCCTCCAATGATCTCTTTTCTCGTTGGCTGGAGGATTTTGAAAGTCGGTCCAGACGCAACAACGTACGTATTATTGGGGTCCCTGAAAAATCGGAAGAACCAGCCGTGGATCTCCTTGTTGAAGACCTCATCCTAAATCATCTTGCCCCCAAAGGCCTGAGCAACTTCTTTGCGGTGGAACGCGCGCACAGAGTGCCGGGCGGGAAGCCAAAGCTGGGCGCTCCTCCGCGTCCTATCATCGCTAGAATTTTTACCTTTAGAGATAGAGACGCTATCCTGCAGGCATCGCGGGAGGGCGGCCCTACGAAGTTTGAAAACACTACGGTGAGCTTTTACTCGGCTGCGTGTAGAGTACGAGGATCGGACATTTTTCTTTGACCGCGCTGAGAGAGTGAGTGACTGGCTCGATACATTGCCTATGCAGCGTGATAGCTCAGAACATTCCGAAGGAGCTGAAGGCGGCCCGCTGGAGCAGGAATGAGCAGTGGTTTCTGATTTCCGGACATTGTGCACAACTGGCAGCTGTGGTTCGATGACTTTTACACTTGCACTACTTGCGGTGGTATACCCAGAGGTGGCGGGGGGGGAGGATGGGAGACTCTTTCCTCCTCCGGGTTTCTTTTTGTAGACTAGTTTAATGTTAGGGCGACAAGCACACTGCAAGTTGGGGTGGCTTTTGAGTCTAACGCAGGGGTACAGGGTGGGGGGGTGTTTTGGGTATTTGTTGGGGGGTGGGAGGGGGGTTTGGGTGTGTTTCATTTTGTTTCAAGGCAACGCATTGTTTAACTTTTGGACCTGGGTGTTGTGCACGCTGTGGGGTGGATTCTGCACTTATTTCCTGGGATGGGGGGTAGGGGGTTGAAGTTATTGTGCTGGAATGTTAACGGGTTGGGGGATAGGATAAAACGTGGTGTGGTGTTGCAGCTACTAAGACGCCTCTCCCCTGATGTAGTGTTACTGCAGGAGACACATTTGATCGGAAATACATGCCATGCCATGAATCAACGAGGTTATCACTCTGGATTCACTACTGGTTCTAGGGGGGTGGGTATCCTAGTCAGGGGTTCCCTCCCCCTGGTGGTAGACGACATAATCCTTGACGACAGGGGGCGCTATGCTGCTCTCACTGGTAGATGGGAGGGGAAAACTGTCTCACTGCTTTCCGTATATGTTCCTCCTGGCCTGCAGACTATGACCTTTGCAGATTTGGGGAGAGTAATTTTGGGGCTTCCGGAAGGTATCCTGGTGATGGGTGGAGATTTCAATTCTGTTGTCTCCGGTAGGGAGGACCGTTACCCCCCCAGGGATCTCCCGAGATCACAGTCTTGGTTGGGTGGCTTTCTGGAGACGCTGGGACTGGTAGATTGTTGGAGGCTACTGCATCCGGGACAGTCGCAATACACCTTCCACTCTGGCGCTCATGGTAGTCTCTCTAGACTTGATTACATCCTGATGCCGGCAGCGCAGGTCTCTTCAGTCAGGGAAGTCAGACATCTGGCTAGGGGTATTTCAGATCACTCCCCACTGTGGCTTTTGGTGGACACAAAGTTGGGGGCAGAGGGTCGAGTGGCCCCGATCAATCCTTGGCATCTCCGTGACCCCAAAACCCGGGCGGAGTTGGTCAAGTCTCTGGATCATTATTTTGCAGAGAATGTGGGGTCTGTGTCCTCTTCTGTTTCGCTGTAGGAGGCTTTCAAGACGGTTATCCGTGGCCAGGCGCTGTCGTTAATTGCTGGCGCCAAGAAAAGCAAAAGTGAGGCGGTAGTCCGCCTCGGGACCGAAATAGCTGAGCTGGAAAGGGATATGGAGTTGGGTATCACTCATGACAAGATTCATCTCCTCAGTATCAAACAGCTTGATTATAAGGCGTTGGTAACGGACGCTGCTAAAGTCATGAGTAGAGAGCAGCAGGGACGTTTATATGATGTGGGAGATAAGGCTAGGAAATTGATTGCTTGGCTAGATAGAAGGGAGAGGGCGAGTCGTGTGGTCCCTGTGGTTGAGAGAGTGGATGGAGTGAGAGTGACTGATCCTGCAGAGATTGTGGAGTGTTTTGCGGAACATTTTCGAAAAGTGTATTCCCCAGTGTCCGATAGACCAGAGGAAGACTCACATCTGCTGTTACGAGACATTGCGTTGCCTTGCCTGTCGAATTCAGATAGGGAACTGATGGATGCAGCACTTTCTGTCGACGAGGTGGCAACTGCTATTTGTTCCGTACGCTCGGGGAAAGCTATGGGCCCTAATGGTCTCCTCCTCGAGCTTTACAAGCTGCGTCCTGACAGAATGGCGCCGTATCTTTGCTCTATGTTCCTGGAATCGCGAGACATCGGCTCCCTCCCTTGTGATCAGCGGCTTGCGACCATTGTGGTGATTCATAAGGAGGGGAAGCCGCGGGATCGCTGCGCATCTTATAGGCCTATTTCGCTTCTAAATGCGGAGCCCAAGATCCTCGCAAAATTGCTGGCAAACCGTTTGATAAAAGTGATCAGCGACCTGATCCATCCGGATCAGTCCGGTTTCATTCCACATCGTAATACAGCATTGAACTTGCGGCGCCTGCACGGCGTTCTTGCGAGAGCAGCGTCACTGCGTGAACCGGCCATCTTGGCTTCCCTGGATGCTACGATGGCCTTTGATAGATTGGAATGGCCGTATCTCTGGGCTGCTCTTGCAAAGTTCGGTTTTGGTCCTGGTTTCATCGGCTGGGTGAAACTTTTGTATGAGGAACCACTGGCTCAGATTGTGGTGAATGGTCGGGTTTCTAAGTCCTTTATTCTCGGGAGGGGCACGCGGCAGGGGTGTCCATTGTCCCCGCTTCTTTTTGCCCTCGCCCTGGAACCCCTGGCTGCTTGGCTGCGGTGGGAGCCGTCGATGAAGGGTATTCGGTGGACCCCAGATTTTGAGGACCGACTATCACTCTATGCAGACGATATTTTGTTGTATCTCACGTCGCCGCGAAAGTCGCTGATTGTGTTGTTTGACGTGTTGAACTCGTTCGGGAAGAACTCCGGCCTTGTGATTAATTGGACCAAGTCCTGTGTCTATGTACTCTCGGGTGACACTCCTTCTTTTCGTGCGGTTGTCCCATACAAGTGGCGCAGACGGGATTTAAGTATCTGGGGGTCTTTATCACGTCGGACCCCGTGGTCCGTTATGACTGCAATCTGCTTCCCCCGCTCCAACGGTTAAAATCCGACGTTGTGGCCTGGCGCAGATTGCCATTGTCCCCCCTTGGGCGTGCAGCTCTTTTCAAAATGATGTCTTTGCCGCGGTTTTTATAAGCGCTTCAGAACACATTTGATGTCATTCCGACGCGCTATTTTCGGGAGGTGGAAAGTTTGCAGAGACAGTTGATAGGGGACGGGCGTTCGCGTATCGCCCTTGCCAAGCCTACGCTTCCCTGGTATGACGGTGGTATTGCACTTCCGGATATCAGGCAATACTATTGGGCCTCCCAGCTGGGAGCAATTAATCATGGAATGTACGGTCCTGCGTTAAATCCTGCGTTTGAGATGGATAAGTGGCTGCTGCCGGGTGGTGATTATAACAGGGCGCTTTATTCCAAATCTGCTGGGAAGAAACTTTCGGGACACACTAAGATAGCGGTACGAGTGTGGCAATGTGCGAATGCGGCAATGTGATGGAGAGATCGACTGACTCGAGCGACCCCGCTATATGCATCTGAACGACTGGGCAGCCTGTGGAAGAGAAAGGTTTCGAGAAGTGGGATATGATTGGTATTTGCAGGGTGAATGACATCTGGGCCAAAGATAGGGTTAAGACCTTTGAAGAGTTGAAAGTAGAATATGAGTTGAGTGACAAGGAGTTCTTTCGTTATGCGCAGATTCGCCACGCGTTGACTTCGGTCTTTCCTGCAGGTATCATTATCCCGGAATCATCCCCACTTGAAGATCGGGTGCTTGACGGATATGTTCCCGACAGCACTATTTCTCTAATATATAAGAAATTGATTAATGATCGAGTTGACTTGTTGGTCCACCTTAGAGAGGTTTGGACCAGTGACGGTCTGGAGTTGGATGACGAGGATTGGCAGTCGGCGATATCCTCACCGAAGGAGGTCGCGATTCCGGCTCGTCTCCACCTCGTACAGCTCAAAATCCTGCACCGGATTTATGTGCCCGGCCCTCGCTTGATTCGCATCGGATATTCTGTGGATGGATTTTGTAAGCGTGGATGCGGTTTAATTGGTACTTTCCTCCACATACTTTGGGAATGTCCGGTGGTGGTGGTGTTCTGGAGTCGAGTACATGCTGTGATGGAAGAGGTCACGGGTATCGCGCTGTTGCCTGAAGCAAGGCGTTGTTTGCTGAATGTTTGGGAACCAACTGACTATGATGTGGCGCAGACCCAGTGGGAGACCCTTGGGAATATGGTTGCCAAGAGAGATATTGCGCAGTTGTGGGGTTCCCAGAGACCGCCCACAGTCCTGGCATGGAAGGAGAACATGGACTGGTGTATGTTTAGAGAAAAGACGGTGTATGTGGCGCGCGGCAGACCTAAAAAGTGGGGCAAAATCTGGGAACAGTGGAACTCCTACCGGGGTGATATATGTACACCTCCCCTCGCGGATGCTCCGGATGTTCCGCTTTCCCCTGAACTGACATTCCTAACGATGTTTAAGCTTTGATGTTTATGACTCTGATTTCCCCCCTTTCCCCCCCCCCCTTTTTGCACTGATCAAATTGTAATGCACTTCCTTCCTCTCCGGGCACATATCCAGCTGTGTAGAATCTAGATCGGGGGGGGGGACAATCGATATTTGCCCGGCGGTATCGCCTCTTAAACCCATGAAATATTAATCAATGAAGAGGCAGGCGCTGGAGACGGGAAGGCAGGAAACAAGGTTTATTCTCTCCGGAGGAGAACACATCAGTTAGACAGCAGGTATCGTTCTGAGGTGCTCTAACTGCATCTCTGAGGCCTGGCCTCTTATATACAGGTTTTATTGCTTTATTACAGATTACATGTTCATGGCAATGCTTTGATGTACGGAAAGACATTCCCGGAATCTCCCCTTCGGGCCCGTTCCCACACACATTTACAGTAGAAGTCCCCACCCCGGTCACAACATGTGATGATTATCGCGCAGCTGGATATTCCGCCGATTCATGGAATGTGGGGGGTTCGATCGGATCTCATGGGGTGGGGGGCTTTGATCAACTCGGGGGTCCTTTGATGAGGGAAGCTTTCTACTGTACGGGGAGGGGCGAGGAATAGTACCGGCAGAGCTGGGTGTCGGCCTGGGAACGAGGAAGACAAACGGGCACACGATGAAAAAGGGGGTTTGCATCAAAGGGCCTGGGACCATCAAAAGGAATGAAGGGAGGTGTCGCGCTGGGAACAGGATGGGGTTCTGAGGCAGAGCTGCGCTGAAGGGGGGTTTATGACTCAAGGCAGGTGCGAGCAGGGGGGTTGGTCAGCGTGCAGGCTTGGTGAGGGCGAAGGGCTATGTCGGGGGCCAGTGGCATGCAAAAGGGCTATTCTGATCGAGGCACCTAAAATGGCGGGCGTGCACGACAAAAAGTGTGGCATCAGGGAGAAAGGCAAGATGGCGCAGATAATGTTTACCAAAATCGTACTAATTTTCCACAGCTGTACTGTTTTTTATTGCCTTGTTTGTTTACGTTTTTCATGATTATAAAAAAAAATAAAAAAATACCAGGGTTCTTTAAACTGTTTAAGACTTAGCCTTCGTTAGACCAAAAACCCCAGGGGCGTACTGTAGGAGGGCTCCTCAGAAGGGACTGCTGCTAAGGCCTTGTTTATACCGCAAATGTGATTATGTTTTTTCTTTGCAGGGTCCTCAGAGTCATGCACGGCCGACGCAGCTTTGCAAGAGGCTGCACAGCCAACAAAAGAAAGACCGTTAAAGAGGAAATCTGGAAAGGGACCGGTGACAAAGAAAGTAGCTGGCAAAAGACCTCTAATAGGTGTGTTTTTACAAAAGGGTGCGAAAAAAAGAACTCTCTGGGTTTTATTCTCGCAAGTAGAAGGGGCCCCCGCCATGTAGTACTGGATGTATAAAGGGGCCGTGTAGAAATTATTGTGGTGGGGTGTCTGTGGGAAGTGTAAGCATCTTATACAGGTTATTTATTTTTTCTAATATATGTATATTTTTTATCTTACATTCTAGGAGCCGTTCAAAAGAACACCTGTGAAAATACGTTTGTTAGGTCAAGGGGTCTGCGAAACCATTAAGGGACATAACAAAGGCAGTTCAGAATGCAGAGCCTGCAGCAAAATATGTGAGTTGGCCTGTACGCCAGGACAAGCTCTGCACATACTACACGCACATACAACAGAGAATTGGCACTGCTGTGAAATGCCAAATCAAGCCCTCCTCCAACATGTTGAACACTCCTAAAGGATTGTCTATTCTACACAGGAAGGGGGCCAACCGCAGAGACGTGCTTACAAACCCAGACAACGTAACGCCTGTACGGTGTAAAAGTGATGCTGCGTATCTGAACCCTCTCCATGCCTCAAAAGGGAGTCCCATCTCAAACAAATCCACCCTTAAAAAGAAGCCGTGGAATCCGGAACCCCAACCCGGTCCATTAAACCTCAAGAAGATGCCTGTGATCCCCGGGTCCCAAACAAAGCCTTTAGACCTCAAGAAGAAACCTATGGTCCTTGAACCCCAAACTATGCCTCTAGATCTTTCATTAATAAATATTGTGACATATGTAACTGAGCCCTCTACATCACTGATCTCTAATGGGCCAGCAGCTGTGACGGCAGTTGCAGAAGATCTGGTACAGCCCCAGCCCCCTAAAGTGAATCGCCTCTCAAGAAAATATCTTAAGAAGAAGCAAGGGGTACAGGCGGTACAGGTGGAAACTGTAGCAGATCCCTTAATCAAGCCCCTTATACCGCAGGCCCCTAACCATATCCTGAAGCCCTCTATAGTTTCAAATAAACTAGCTGCATCTGTAGAGGGGCTACCCCTAGACCAACACCAAAAACCTACTATAATCATGCCTGATGGGCTTAGGAACTCAGAGTCTTAAAATGCTCAACCCTCAGGACCCCATTATAACGTCATCAGTGTGTGTCTAAAGGCGATGACAGGGCTAGTAGACAAACTTGATAGACCCTCAGAAGCAGCGCACAAGGGTCGTTCTAACCTGTACAATGGGAATTTGTATACGGATGTTAGACATTCACCCACCCACAACCCCGACAGTTCCTTAGCAGATAGGGCCCTCGATTATTTCGATGGCCCATTACACTCCCCAACCCTTATGTCACCTATCACCCCTCTAGGAGCGTACGACCGAACCAGTCCCGCATCAAGTGTAAACCACACATCACCACCAGCAATATACGGTGATAATAGTACGGGCTGGGTCGACTGGTCATGTCAGGGTTTGGAGGGCGTATTTAGTGAGTACGCTTCTATGTACGCCCCTGGGTGTTCGCACTGGGACCCTGTTTCTATGATCCAGCCGGTCCCTCAGTTACAGAATGGTGTTGCGGCGGATGGGGCGAGAGAGGGTCCAGGGGTGTTATAAACAGTTGTACAACCAAGTACTGTATTCATCGCTAATCCGCCGCAATATGATTCTGTAAACCCAAAAGAGGTACTGGGGGCCCATGTGAAAGACATACAGCTGGGGGTCAGAAAGCTAAAACGCCAAGCGAGCACTGCCACCTTAAAACTGGGGGTGTGCAGTAGCGACGACAGGGCGGGCTGGAGGCGCAGCAGAAGATACTACAAATAGTTGACCAGTGTAAAAGGGTGATCCTCCAAACGTGTCAAGCAACAGTGGCCGACATATGGAGTATCCCTGTGTGACTATGCCTATGCCACCCCCTAAAGAACCAACATGACCCGCGTATTAATAAAAGTACGCACAAATCTAAATATAGCAGGAAGGTCCACACGGTACTGACAAAGTCCCTGCGCTTCTTACGCTTGCTCATGCGTAAAAAGTACATGGAACCCCTCAAGCAAGGTCATACAGTTTCACAAGCACCGCCTGAATCACATACACCAGTACAATGCACCCGGCATTACATAAGTTCAGGAGAGGACAGACCGAGGGATCGAGGGGTAGAGCACCAACATGCCAATATCAGGAACACGCAGAAGGTCCAAGGGCTGGGTCTGTAGCAGAGGCCTCTATGAGCACATCACCCACAGGCACAAACCATACTGTTCAGATAGGAGGGGGTAGGCTACCTAGAAAAGTATGGTCCCGTCAAAAGTGGACTAATAGCGATAAGCAGTGCAGGCTTTTATTAAGTAAACTAAAGAAAGCCAGAATATACTGTACACAGCGGCTTAAAAGACCCCCAGGGCCCGGACTAAACCAGAATCCCCAAAATGATACAGCAGCAAACTCCCCCACAAGTCAGATTTTTCAAGATGAGGATTCAGAGACAGTGTTCTTAGAGAGCGTTAGAAGCTACAGTCGTACTGTAGAGAGATTTAACGCTACAGAACACTTCGGGGAGTTTAGGTTCATTAACCTACACCAGATAAGGTCCTCTAAGCATGGGCTTTTAGCCATACAGCAGGTGGTGCAAACACTCATAGAAAGGTTGATACACGGTGTGGGTCCTAATGATTCTTTCCAGCTACGCTTCCAGGGGCACGGTTTTGACAGTCCTTTGTTCACCAAACGAAGGTCCCTCGATGTGTTTGATGCCGTGGAATTTTTAGAAAACCTCTCGAGGCTTTTACAGAGTAAGGCTGAACTAGTCGCCTATGGCACTTTCAGAGCAATAGCTCTCATTGTACAGGGTTGTGAGGGGGGTGTTTCCAGGCCTTTAAAGAGCGTGCTATACATTAAGATAATTGGTAAGAAACAATGTTGGCTGCTCAACTTTAACAACGGAACAGCCAACACCTGTCTGTCGGCCAGCATCGTGGGGTTGCTGATGGGGCGCAACACCACCGACGCTGTCATCCTGTCTAGAGCGGATGAAGTCCATGAGGTTCTTGAAATACCTCCAGACCGCATGGTCGGATTTGGCGACATAGGTCTTTTTGAGAACTATTTCGCCGTTACGGTGAAAGTTCTTTATCACAACGGTTCTTGGAAGTACTTTACAACCGGGGAACATGTGAAAAACAAGACCGTATATGTCCTTCACCATGAAAATCACTTTTAAGGTATCTTGAACCTTAAAAGTTTTCTGGGAGTCAAGTACGTGTGCACACATTGCGACCATATATACAACACTAAGGCACATCATCAGTGTGAAATACACTGTAAGATGTGTCAGAGGGATGGGTGCGTCGTAGACGTCGTCCTGAAGGTGCGGTGCCGCAACTGTAAGAGGTTTTGTCGCTCGCAAGACTGCTTGAGCATACACCACAAAGCTATTAAATGCAGCCTTAAAATGGATTGCCAAGAGTGCGGCCGGTATGTGTCGACAGATCATAAAATGCAAAGGCATGAAATGCCCAAGGTGTCAGATTCCATGTAGGGTAGGAATTGTACACCGTTGTTACATGGTTAAAGGCAGACCCCAGACCAAAACCGAAGATTACATCGTTTTTGATACAGAGTGCACACAAGAGACGGGGGTACACCAACCTAACTAGAGTTACGCCCACCATCTAACTTCCGATGACTCCTGGGAGTTTGAGGGGCAAACGTGCGTTAGTGATTTCCTTAGTACATTAATTCAGTCCAAATTCAAAGGGTACACCATGCTGGCCCATAAATCAAAAGCATACAACTCATTCTTCATTTTACAAAATATGATTTGTGAAAAGGTGCAAGTAGAACTCATCACTCAAGGTTCCAATCTGGTGTTTGTTAATCGCTGGCCAGTTACAAATAAGGTTTATAGACACCCTGAAATTCCTACCCATGAAATTGAGCAAGCTGCCAAAAGCCTTTGGTTTCCCCGGGTGTAAAGGTTATTTTCCAAACTTTTTTAACACCTGGGCGAACCATAATTATGTGGGGCCCATGCCGCCTTGGGACAGCTATGGGGTTGATTATATGATGCCTGCTGGGAAAGAGAGCTTTCTACAGTGGTAGTCTGAAAACCGTGAAAAGGATTTTCATTTTCAAACCCAGTTGAAAGCCTACTGCCAGGCCGATGTAATGATCCTGCGACAGGCATGCAACCTCTTCAGAGATGTTGTGGTGTCTATGACTAAGAAAGTCAGGGTCTTGAAACCCAAGACGCCTCAAATGACAAAGTTGGTTGAATACATATACCCTTTAAAAAACATCACCTTGGCCTCCATGTGTATATCCATCTACAAACACATGTTTTTAAGACCACAAAGTATCCCTCTAGTGCCGCCAGACCTCTATAACGGTAAACAGAAACGTTATTCAACCCCGTCTATCCAATGGCTCATGTACGTCTCTGAGAAGGAAGACATACATATTCAGCACGCCTTACAAGGAGATGAATACCGCCTGGGTCCCTATTACCTGGATGGGTAAGCTGTAATTAAGGGAGTGCTGACGACCTTTGAATACATGGCTGTTTTTACCACGGCTGTCCTCAGTATTACAAACCCCACGAGTTTAACAGACTGATGGATGTCAAATTTGAACACTTACACAGGTGTACTCTGATGAGGGCCCAGTATGTTGAAAAATGTGGCTTTACTACGAGGGGTCTACGGAAGCATGAGTGGTTAGATATGCTAACAACCGACAAAGAGCTCCGCTCTTTCCTTCAGAGTTGTGATTTACCACAACCTCTGGAACCCCGCGATGCCTTATTCGGGGGTAGTACAAATGCCTTACAACTGTACAGGGCCGTTGGTGAAGGTGAGAAAATAAAATATTATGATTTTACCAGTCTGTATCCATTTGTGAACAAAATGAAGGTATACCCCTTAGGACACCCTACCATCATATATAGAGACTTTAAGCCCCTTTCCGAATACTATGGGCTAGTCAAATGTGAAATCTATCCTCCAAGGCAGCTTTACTTTCCAGTGTTACCATACAGAGTCGATGGTAAGCTAATGTTCCCCCTCTGTCGAACATGCGCTGTGTTTAAAGAGGTCGGTGGTTGTAGTCACACCGAAGACCAAAGGATGCTCATAGGGACCTGGTACAGCATCGAGGTCCAAGCTGCCTTAGAGAAAGGCTACAGACTCGGGAGAGTACATGAGGTGTGGCATTTTAAGAGGACCACAACACGCCTCTTTTCACGCTACATTAATTTGTTTCTCAGAGACAAACAGGAGGCCTTAGGATATCCCGATTGGTGTACTAGTCAAGATGCAAAGCAGAAATACATCGATGACTACCACACTCACGAGGGTATACGTTTATGGCCCCATTTGATAGAGGTCAACCCTGCCCGCCGACAGCAAAACTCTGCCTTAACTCCTTAGGAGGAAAATTCGCATAGCGTACAAACATTTCAAATTCGACCTTAATAACAGATCCTGACAAACTATTTAAGTACCTTTTTGCCCCTTGTTACGAGGTATCCAGCTGCGAGTTTATCGATGACGAGACAGCTGCTGTGTGTTGGAAATACACAATAGAGTACCCCACAACGTGTAACAACATAAACATCTTCATAGCATGCTTCACGACCGCACACGCCCGTCTAGAGCTTTACGGGGTTATAGATAAACTCCAGGACCGCTGCCTGTATCATGATACTGACTCTGTGATTTTTCTGAGTAAGCCGGGGGATGAAGATCTTCCTCTTGGGGATTATCTAGGTAATTTGACCAGCGAACTCGATAAGGGTGAGCATATAATAGAATATACTGTAGTATGGTTTGTTGGGCCTCTTTCTGTGTGCATGTTAAGTTAGCATGGCTTATTAGAAATTCAAACGCCATTTTTCCTTTTTGCCGCTTTTGCACATGACAATGCTTAGCTGTTTTTGCTGACTTAGCTTTGATGAAGGTCTATACATGAGAAAAGGGTTGTTTTTTTCGACATCTCTAGACATACATCGTATCCCCAGTCTGTACACTGAGTGCTAAGCCGCCAAGGTTATCATAACGTGCGAGCCTGTTTATCGGCGTGTCCGTGTAACACATTCTAGACACAACATTTTGGCAGTTGCAAGCCGAGTAGGATTCTGGCGCCTTTATCATAGCACACTTGCCAGAATTGCACACACTTGGAAGATTCCAGGCATGCAGAGAGACTAACCAATCCTGATGTAATTTACACTTACTGAGCGTACAGGTAAATGGGGTCCCCCTAAGAAAGCTCAAGAGACCTTCTATAGTTTTATAATATATAGTTCCTAGATAGGAAGGGTGTTTTAAATAGGCGCTTGTATCACCTGTTTGCACTATCATTGTAACACGATTCCTCCTTTTGTATTTTATAGAATTGTAACCATGCTGTCCATATTATTATTATCCATATGTATGCTGATGTTGATTAAAATACTGCGCTTGAGAGCACGTTGTTAAAATAAACATTTTAACCTTACCGTGTCTCTATTTTACTCCCGTTGTGGACTGGTATGTACGTATAACAAAAGAGTGTTCTCACTTCCCACAATTCCTGAGATGGTTCTTAGTCGCATGTTCTAGGTTGTCTAATCATTGGTTTCTTTGCTATAGGACGAAGAGCTAATGAGACACTGATTGCTAGTCTGGTAGGGGATTTTGGGGACTGAGGTGAGTTTTGGCACACCCTAATTCACTGAGGTCCTAAGTCTCTGTGCACAGTTCTGTGTTTGCGCAGAATCCCTGTTACAATACCGCAGCCGGGCCTAAGACATACTCGTACAAAACGAACACCAACAAAGTGTGCATGAAGGTCAAAGGTATAACATTACACGTCATCAACACCCTCAAAATTAATTTTGACAGTCTGAAGGATCTGGTGCAAGAATTCTCGGCATCAGCCGATCATGAAAATGATAAAACCATATTTGTTAACCAGCCCTGCATAGTCAGATCCAAAAAGAAGTGGGAAATTACAACCCAGCCCCTACATAAAACCTTACGCGTTATTTTTGACTAAGGGGTCCTGACTACGGACTATAAAACACTGCCGTATCGTTATTAGGCGCATTAGAGAAGGCACCACCAGCACAATGGACACCAGATTACAGCATCCGTTCTCCTGCGTGTTAGCAGGGCCCTCAAACTGGGGTAAAAGCTACTTTATAAAAAAAGCTCTTAGAAAATGCTGCAGGTGCTTTATCTCAAACACCTAATAACATTGTGTGGCTTTATTCGTGCTGGCAAGATCTTTATACAGACCTGTCCCACATCTTCCCTCATATCACATTTATAAAAGGTATACCCGATAATCTAAACGATGATGAGCTGCTACCCCTGACCCTTGTAAACATGATAATTGTCGATGACCTTATGCATGAAGGTGGTGACCATCCTGAGCTAGAGCGAGCTTTTACTCAATATTCACACCACCGCAATCTAAGCATATACTACATTGTGCAGAACTTGTTTTACAAGGATAAGACCAGTCGCTCTATAGCATTCAACGCCTCATACCTTGTTTTATTTAAAAATCCCCGTGACAAACAGCAAATATCCAACATAGCTAAGCAGATGTAGCCGGGAAACACACACTTCTTCATGGAGGCCTTTAATTACACTACATCAAAACCCCACGGCTACCTGCTGGTCGACTTATAAAATAACACTCTAGAAGACTACAGACTGAGGGCTGATATTTTTCCCCCTGATCTCCCAGTCGCTTACACCCCAAAGGCTAAGTCCCGAGCCTATAAAAAGCTGCGTTGAAGACCTTTAGAGACATTTGTAGCCAGGCCCATATAACCCCGGTGTGGACCATGTCTGACCGCCTACATCGCAATTTGGCCCTCCTGAAAATGTTGGTAACAGCCAGTCCCCAGCACAGAAAGGCCCTCCTCTGCGCTGCTTCTGACGATTTAGTGGCTGCCATTTCAGAAATAGCTCTAAACACCCTAAAAGGCAACGTCCCTATATCAAAGAGCCAGTTACAGGTGTTGAAGAAGAAGCAACATCTTATCAAGAAGCTCAGTAATAAAAGGGACTCACTCATCACCAAGAAGAAACTGGTGAAACAGTCTGCGGGTTTTATAGGCTCATTGCTGGGCATAGCTATACCCATAATTACAAGCCTCCTCTCAGGACTTTGATGGAGCATGCCTCAAAGATGTATTTGGTGCCTAGACAACAGTTGGAGAAACTGGGCTCTTCTGCGGACAATGCCTGGGATATACGGCGAAATGAGACTCTACGACTGGATGCTGAAATTAAAGACATTTTGAACGGACGGATCTAAACCCGTACGACAAAGCTATCCTTTACACCAGCACCCTTAAAAAAATTCTAAGTTACTACAAGCAGTGACATACCGAAAAAAAGCCAACTTTATATGCCCTGGACTCTGAACAGCCAGCAACGCCTGTGCATGCTACGCATCCCCAACAGCCGCAGCCAGCCCAGACGCCTCCCTCGGATATCTTTGTTCAGGACCTCCTAAAAAATATAAGTCGGAGGCATAGGGGGGACCTGTTCATGAGTAAACTCGCCGCTTCTAAAGACCTAACAGCTTGGAATGAACTAGACGCATTTCTCTACAAGGGGCACCCGGTTGTTGGTTCACACATGTACGATCTTGTCAAAGGTCTCACTCACCCCAAGACCCTAACGCATCATACTGCTCTTAGAGGTTGGCATCAGTTTCTACAAGCGGCCACTGACCTCAATATCCCTTCCACACTCGTGGGAATTAACAATCACCGCCGTATGCTTGAAAGTTTAAAGACAACCCTCCCGCCATCGCCTGCCGCCTCTGACATCCCACTACTATCCCCCTCTTGGAGGCACCCCACTTGCGCCAGCTGTACGCCGAAAAAGGCAATTGTCCAAAGCCCATACGTGGATTAATCCTTAATGCTTCTACAGACTTTTTGAATAACTGTGCCTACTACGTGTATAACCGTGATTTTTCTTCATATATTTCTTTAGTAATGGATGTCACTGTAATGCGTAACCTACATAACTGTTTGTAATAAACACTTTTATAACTTTCAACCCTTCTCATTCGTCTTTTTAAAAACATTTTAATTATGGTGTATGGGACAGCATAGAAATACAGAGTCTGAATACGTTTTTTTTAAAAAAAAATTGTTATTTTAAACGTTCATCATTAAACATACACGTTACATTCCCTTACAATTTTGACAGACGCTATATTCTGTTTTCACAGGTCTGACCGAGACCCTTGTGTTTCCTTTTACATATTTCACAACTATACTGTCATTGTTAACAAGGTCGCTCCAATATAGATTTAAGAAATTTCTAAACGCTGTACCCTCCAACACTTTACTGATAAAATAAATACAGTGTTCCCGCATGTGATGGCTTGCGGATCCTGGACCCTTAGCTTGTTTTACTCAACCCTTGCTGCTGGTTTTTTCACAAACTTGAATATGGGCTATGTTTAGATACTGTGTTCGGGGAACTCTGCTGTACTGTCAAACACTGTAACCTTGTCACTATCTATAAACACAGCAGCCCAGTGTGTTCCACCCTTGTAATGAGGATCTGTGTTAAAGACTAGGGTGCGTTGTCTTCCGGCCCTATTTCGGGCAGGTAGCCTATCGATAGGGAAATACTAAAAAGTATTTCCTAGTGTATTTATGCCTGCTTAAGAAGTCGCAAACCTGCACAGTGTCCATTTCACAAACGTTTTAAAGATAGTCAAACAAATTCTGTCTGGCGTGGTTGATCTAAATGATGCTGTCAAATACCGAGAATACAACCATGTTCACATTCGCAGGTAGCAGATTACTAAATTGTATTTCAGCTTTTAGATTTCCGTTTTTGACCAGGTTGTAGTGATCATCGTCTTCCATGTCGGGAGTCAGGTCGAATGCGAACAGCGTGTATCCGGCCCCATAGCCTTCTCTTGTCACAGCTACCCCACAGTCCAGTAGATGATTCCTAGTTATCGTAACCAGCCCCTAGTATTCCCTGATGTAGTTGGAGGTTATAAAACTGGGTGTGTAGTGTTTTGCAGGAATCACAGTGCCCTCGTGGACCAACACAGCATTGTTGATGTTGTAGTGCTTAAAATTGAAGGGATTTGAGGAGTAGAAGCCGCTAAAAGCTGTATTGTCCACAAATCCGATGATGATAAGCTTGGGGATTTGTCCCAGAAATAAATTCTGTAGCCGAGTTAACTGGGTACCGGCAGAGATGCTGAATACCTTCAGAGCTACTCTTTCCACCGCGTACTTGCCGTTTGATATTTGCTAAGAGTCGGTGTGAGCTAGTCCGACGCTCAGGGACACTTTTACCCTCTTTACAAACAGACTCGCTGACAGTATGTCCAGCTTGTACTGGTCCGCATCCCTGCTGATGAGACAGAATGAGTCCTTGTTATGCGTGAGCTTGATCTTAAGATCAATTCCGTTGATGAGCAGTTTATCTTGGAAGAAGAGGTCTGAATGTATGCGGCCCAGGAGGTCAAACAGCCGCAAAACGTGCTCTTTTTACAAAGCCCTGATTGTCACTGTCCAGCGCCTTGGCTTCAAAGTGTTCGCATGTGTCCTTGTAAATGAGCCCCGCTGAAAGGTGCGTGTCGAGGGCGTCGCTACTGTAATTTAGAATGCTCTCGAGGTAGCCCCTGTAGGCGTACATGTTATCGCTCTGTGTGATGAGACAATCGCCCAGGGTGAGGTCCACCTGATTAAACAAGGTTGCTAGGGGGTAAGTGATCATAGACACTTTAGCGTCTGCTGCTATGTCGGAACCATCCACTTTCACGATTTTACACATAAGATGGAGTAGCGTGTTGTTGAGATCCGGATACATATCATTGGCAACCGCCGAAGTAACAGAGCCAACCAAATCATGGGTAATGTTCGTAGCTGCCGCCTTAACATGCGGTTTTACAATTTCATAGCCTTTCCTCAAGAAGGGCATAGCTCTTCTAAACAGACTGCGGAAGAAACTTCCTAGACCAACCGCGTACATAACAGGTGACCCTTGAAAGTACGGTGGGCCGCCATATCCGGCCTGGTTTCGGTAATAGTCCCTGTACATTGACGGGTGCCTGTATGTTTTCACGACCACCATGACGACTGCTTTATAGCCTCAGTCGCGTCTCGGTCTTAAATGAAGCTTAACAATAAAGTTCCTGCATTTAAAGGACACAGGCTGCGACTGATCGTCGAAGATCATAATTGAAATAGCGTCAAAATGGTTTTTAGAATTTTTGACGTAGTCTGGTTTGTTGAATTGAATATTGACCATCGTATTATTTTCGCCCTGTACATGGACCCATCTTAACAACGGTGAGTAACTATCTCCGATCCTCTGGGCCTCTACAATATCACTATACACATAGAGCGTGTAGAACCCCCGTTAATATCAGGGCACGTGTAATCCATGTCGGTCGGACTTCCCGCAAGCTGCACTGTGCCTAAAAACCTTCTCAATTTACCGGAGCAGTTAAACACTGTGTTGCGACACGGGGCTTTGAGAAACACCTTCCTTCTGACGGTGTCTAGCGACATATGAATATTCGAATATGTTTCGATGCTAGCTATGGATTTGTTGATGGCGTCAAAAACACATGAAACGATAGGGTAGTAGCCGTATGGAAAGCCCGCGTGTATGCTCAAAGGGTCCTGCTCACGCTTTATGTTAAACTTGGCATCATTCGGTGTAAATGTATTCCAGGTTCTCGGGTACTAAATTTCTATTAGGGCTGCCACCCAATCCCCTTTCAGGTCCACAGGCTTAGACAATTTCACGGTATAATTAGAAATTTGGTTGTCGGGGAACATGCCTTTACATGCGTTGGACGGCAGGGTGATATAAAAGGGAGATGTCTCCATCTTAACAGTAGCTTTTAGAAGGTCTTCAGCTCAAACACCCTTCAGTGAGCTGGCCAACACCCAACTGTTAAATTTCTCTGGCCATCCCCTCCATTTGATATATGCCTGACTATTAGCACCTCTATCTTTCCTTTTCAGAATCTTTTCAACCCTATACACCCTGTGCGGATCGTCAGGTATCCTTTGTAACTCTTCCTTGTAAAAGACCCCCGACCCCGTTTACCCATCGTAGTCCTTTACCCAGTAAATATACATCCCTTCTTTAAGCTCCACACTTTCCACTATAAATATTTAGGCCTAGATGTATCAAGATTCCATTTTGCGAATCTTAAATAGCGATTTTTAGCGAATCGCTATTTAGAATTCGCAAAATGGAATGTATGTAAAAAATCGCTTTTTTTAGCGATTCCTTTTTATTCCTTATTTGCGAATTCGCATTTCGCGAATTCGCAATTAAGGAATAATTTCCAATGCACTCCTATGGGCCAGGAGGCCCATAGGAATGATTGTGAAGGAATTCTCAAATTGCGAATTCGCAATTTGCTAATCGCAATTTGAGAATTATTTCAAGGGTGCAGGGGTGTCTCAAAGACACCCTGCTGCACCCCTGAAATGTACATGTGTGTGCATATGGCGCACATAAATGCCCTAAGGGCATGTGTGTGCGTCACATGCCACCCTAAAAAATGTCAATTTGTGCATTTTTAAATGAATTCGCAAATTAACATCAACTACAATTTGGTGTTAATTTGCGAATTCTTAAACAAAATTCGCAATGTAAAAATGCTACATACATTGCATTTAAGGAATCGCAAAAATAGCGATTCCTTAAATGCTATAGCAAAATAAGGAATCGCAAATTTTTGCGATTCCTTATTTTGCTAATTTCTCATACATCCCAAAAGATGCAAAATGTCCATTTGCGATTCGTAAAGGCCGAAATTCTGCGAATTTCGGCCTTAACGAATCGCAAAAGGCTTGATACATCTAGGCCTGAGTCACTAAATGCCTGTGGTCCACGTTAACGTCATCCTCAACAGATATGTTTTTTCTTAATAGTACATGTTTTCCAGGCAAGCAAGGTCTTCCCCACAGAACAGGGTTAGATCTAGAAAATGAAGTTTATAATTTGGGTAATTATTCTTCGAATTTTATGGTCCTGAATGTGGTAAATAAATAAATAATACCTCTATTTTTGAATGAATATATGAATAACAGATAGCTCAATAAATAAGAGTCAAGATTCGAGGTAGTAGGAGTTTGCAGGTTTAATACAGCATAAAGGACAGGAACAGGACAACCTGCACGGACAAGATCTGGGATGGCTAGCTAGCACGGGGCAGGATCGGCATCGGCGTGCCAGGGAAAAGGAATCGGCGTAACATTTAATAACAGTACACAAGCATATATACTAAAACAGTTGCATTACAGTGAATTACAGTAGGCGGAGCAGTGGGTGTGGTCAATAGCAGTCGCGAAAGATAAGGGTGAAAGTAGGTGTAACAGGAGGCGTATACATAGACATGTGATGTAAACGTAACAGAGTATGTCATAAATGGGGCGGAAACATGGAGGGGGCTACCTAAGGAGCCGGGACCTCTAACCTACTGGTGCGCGCAAACTGACAATGACGTGTCACTAGGAGAAGCTGGGGGCTATGAACTCTGTGCTAGGAGCAGAGACTGAAGTCTGGAGAGTCAGGGCGACATGTACCTAAACCCTATCTAGTATCTAATGTTTAGAGGACATGTTGATATAAACTAAAAGTCAGGAGGGGAAAGGCTAACAGACTCTAAGACTGGAGCATGCATTATTCTACATGTAGTGCGTTGAAGAATATTAAATGACCAGTAAATGCAGTATTTCTCTTACATGGAGACGTAAAGGCTAGACAATGACGGAAACTATTGATGCGATTCAGTAGCTTAGGAATGCAGAGAAGGAGGGCTGGACTGATAACTAGAATCATAACATACTCTTGGCAGACTCGTAGGCAGAGCCAGGCCGAGCCGGGCACTGCGAGGCAGGAAGTAAGTGAAGGGTCAGGAATACAGGTGGGGGCTGTATCGCTCCTCAGCGAGGGCTCAGGAGACAGAAGCTGAATCTGGTGTCCGGGCCCTTCTGAGGCCTAGAAACGGGGACTTTTCAATGAAATAACGTGCACACTGAGAAACGTGGCAACGCAACTTTACATGGGCCGAATACTCGTAGCTTTCACGAGAACTGGAAACTGGCATACTAGAGATGGACACAACTGTAATTGCGTCTTTAATCAAACATGGGGGATACATATGCATATTAATCATGCACACATAACATAAGATGGGGGACACGTAGGGACACAGAACATGGCAAAATTTACTTTTCCACATTCCCTCCTTGTCACTACGTTTCCATCAGGAAACATCAATATTCATGATACCATCTACCATTTCATACAGTATCATTTGCTCGTCTCGAATTTTCTTGGAACTGGATTTAGAACGGGACTTGGGACTAGGAATACAAGATGTAGCACAAATGCCGCAAATCGCAGGGCCACATTGTAAACAGAGGCAGCAACTGAATATGATCGCTACTGCAATACCCAGAAATGACAGTACTTTCCATCCCCAGGCGGAAATTATATTCCAGAACCAACCGGACCATGTCCAGGTGCCTGGATCTTGGTGTAACATATGGGCAATATTATGGAGTCTGGTAATAGCTGAATAAACAGACGGTGCGTTATTAGGAATGAAAATGCAGCAACTAGATCCGATGACTCTACATGCCCCGCCCCTATCGGCCAGTATGACGTCAAGGACGAGACGATTCTGGAGCACGACAATTCTCATAAAGGATTGCTCTTCGGTTAAGTTACTTAGAGCAGAGGTAGTCTCAATCACTACTGCTTCAAGTGTTCTGGTTAATCTACGTATCAGTTTACTATTCACGACAGTACCTAAATAGGGGAAGACACCTTTATTGATATCTATGTATTGTTCTAGAGCAGTTTCAGTATAATCGACAATCGGGAGGTCTCTCTTGTGTCTAGTATGTACTAGGTGGGAATTCCTATGATAGTCAGGTGGGGCTAGAAAAACTGGTGGCAGTAGGAAGGCAATGTAACAGGTTCCCTCCCAATCGAGGGGCAGACGAACATATGCGGTCTGACCACAAACAAAATAAGAATGACGTGAAGCTTTGAAAATAGATTTCCTACTGTCACTATACTTGACAATAGTAGTACAATCACTATGGCCTACATGTACGGAACCATTATTTCGGACACATAATTCACCTTTGACTGGTAATACTGACATAGCAGGGAAGTCTGGAGTAGAATCAGACTGAACATTCAGGACCATAAAATTCGAAGAATAATTACCCAAATTATAAACTTCATTTTCTAGATCTAACCCTGTTCTGTGGGGAAGACCTTGCTTGCCTGGAAAACATGTACTATTAAGAAAAAACATATCTGTTGAGGATGACGTTAACGTGGACCATGCTCCACACGAACCATTATGTGAAAATGGATAAGGAAAGAGTGGCAGAACTCCCTTCGGTGTCTGGAAAGGGGGGAGTCGACCACACACCCAACAATTAGTGGCATTGCTGGTCTGGTGTGAATAATGTAACATGCGGATAAAAGAATTATTACGCATAGCAAGACGATATGAAAGTTCATGAGGAGGCAGATCACTAAACGTGTGCTCTACTGTAGCATTAGCAGACTTATTTACATGAGAAACTGGGAAACACAAATAAAATGCATAACATGTGCAGGAAATCATAAGGCTAAAATATAGCAGAAAACATAAAATAATAATGCAACTTTTAGAGTTCTCACTAACTCTCTCTCTGTGGGGGTCTATTATATACATGTCAGAAACCGGTCTAACCGTTTCACCTAGGGGAGGACTTAGACAATCAAACTGGCTGACTTATTTTACTAGACCTTAATTTAAGCTTATACTCCTGCTGCGGAGTTTTCTCTAACAGGGAGGAATCTGTATCATTGTCTTTTGCGGGACAGTCCTTGAGAATAGTACTTTGGCAGTCCTTAAAATCCTCGGAAATGTTCTTGGTAACAGGTTTTAGTCCAAAAAATCTTTTCACATGTGACAGGTGGACCCAGCCCTTCCTGCCTTCCAACTTGACGGCAGTACGGGTGGCCAGGAGGACCTGTTTGGGTTCCTTCCAGCGGGGCTCCAGCGGACTTGAACGATCAAAGTTCCTCACAAGAACCATGCATCCGGGAACGATTTCATGCGGTGCCACCTCGGTATTGTCTGGAAATGCGGCGGCAACCTGTGAACGACAAGAGTGTAGGGCAGACATCAAGGAAGCTAGGTAATCTGTCAGCATATTACTTGAAACATCGGTAATACTTCGGGGTCTAGGTGTACCCCACATATTAGGGGGGCGGCCGAATACGACCTCATACGGGGACAGACCTGATCTGGAATGTGCGACCATGCGCATATAAAACAAAGCGACTGGCAGAGCTACTAGCCAGTCCACACCTTTCTCTTTACATACTTTTGCAATTCGAATTTTCAGGGTCTGATTATGTCTCTCTACGAGACCGGCTGCTTCAGGATGGCGTACACAATGGAACTTCCACTGGTACCCTAACAAAAGGGAGACATGTTTCATAAGCTCAGATGAGAATGGCTGGCCGTTATCAGAATATACGACCCTTGGGAGTCCATAACAGGGGAAGAATTCACGAACCAACTGCTTGGCAGTGGTCGCGGCTGTGTAATCTGGGACTGGATATGCCTCTGTCCACCTGGACAAAGCGCATACAACTACAAGGACATACTTGAAACCTCGACATCGCTCCATCTGAATATAATCCATCTGGAGGACTTCAAAAGGGTGGTCAGGGGGCTGGAATCCACCTTGTTCCACCGGGACACTTTTACCTGGATTAAACTGGCAACATATCATACAGGTACGGACCTTCTGCTTGGCTGCAGCTCGTAAATGCTTGTTGGACCAAATGTTCTGGATACTATCTAACATAGCTTTTTCTCCTAAATGTGCTGGACTATGTGCGGTATTGATAATGACTTGAACCATAGAGTCGGGGAGAAACCATGTGGCTCTTCCCTTCGTTACCCATCCCTGATCTGTCTGGACCCCTCCTTGTTCGGACCATTTCTTGATTTCATCGGGAGTAGCGTGTATGCAGGCTTGGGTCAGAGCAACTAGCTCTGCTGCTTGAGCAGACAGGGTGTCAATACGATGTGTCTCTATAACTTCAGTGTCAGTAGTCACTGCATACGCGGCTACTAGTTCTCCTGTACTTGTTCTCATACATGAACCATCCACATAAAGTGTCAGGTCGGGATCTGGTAATGGAATATCTGTCAAATCTTGTCTTGGCTTAGTCATAGTGTTAACTACTTCCACACAGTCATGTGTGGCAGGATTTGAAGTAACTGATGGTAACAGTGTAGCAGGATTTAGAACGTTGCAGCGTCTGATTTCTATGTGTGGCTGGAACAGTGTCAATTCATAACCTGTTAAACGTGCAATTGTCAAGTGCTGAGTCTGTGTTCGGTTTAAAAGAACTTCCACGGAGTGTGGAACTTGTACTGTCAAGGAATGTCCTAACACTATGGAATCACTCTGTCTGATAGCTAGTGCTGTGGCTGCAACTGACTTGAGGCACGCAGGCAGAGCCTGGGCTACAGGATCTAATGTGCTCGAAAAATAAGCACAGGGCTTGTATTGTCCTGCTTGATCTTGTGTGAGAACAGATAATGCTGTACCTTCACGTTCAGTGACGAAAAGTGTAAAAGGCTTACTGTAGTTCGGTGTAGCTAGAACTGGAGCTTGGCATAAAGCTTTCTTTAATTCATTGAAACTAAATGTATGTTCAGGTGTCCAAGGGAGGACAGTCGATACGGCTGCCTCCTGTGTCGTTAACTGTATCAGTGGCTTGGCTAGAAATGCATACTGAGGAATCCATTGTCTGCAATAAGAAGTAAGGCCGATAAAAGCACGTACCTCCTTCTGGGTCTTGGGCTGAGGAAGACTCGCTATTAACTGGATACGGTCAGGTGTCAACTGCCTACCCCACTTGGACAGTAAGTGGCCTAAATAGATCACTTGCTGGACACAGAATTGAAGCTTCGAAGGGGACACCTTGTGCCCCATCTCTACTAGGAAATACAAGACTGTAAGGGATGCTCGCTCGCAAGCACGTTCAGAACGGGCTGTGATCAGTAGATCATCGACATACTGGAGCAGGGCAGTGTCAGTTGGCATGTGAATATTGTCTAGTTGTCTCTTAAGTGCTTGACTGTAAATACTAGGACTTTCTGTGAAACCTTGAGGAGCTCGTGTGAACATATAGCTCCTTCCATTTAAATAAAAACCGAAAAGGAACTGGCTGTCTGGATGAATGGGGACACTGAAAAATGCGTTCTTGAGGTCTATGACTGTAAAAAATGAGGCTTCGGAATCATTGGCTGTCAATAGGGAAGAGATATCTGGGACAACTGGGTACTGGGGAATAACACATTTATTGAGTTCTCGAAGGTCAATCACTAATCGATATACTGGGGGTGCATTTGGATCAGTACGTTTCATGACTGGAATGATCGGAGAATTACATACATTGGAGTCAGTTTCTACAACTACTCCTTGAGCGATGAGCTCGTCAATAATTTTGGATAAGGCTGCTACAGCCTCAGGTGGCAATCTGTACTGTCTGATTCGTGGTAACACTACACCTGGTTTGAGAGTCACACGATGGGGTGTGATTTGCATATAACCAACATCAGTTGGACCTTGTGCCCATAGATGCTGCGGAACATTAGACAATCTCGGATCAAAATCTCGTAATACATAGTGACCCTTGAAGTCACGTAAGAACAATCGTATTCCCTCTGGGGAGCAGCAAATAACTGCACCTAATTCTTTCAGTGTTTTAATACCTAACAAATTTTCTGGGCATGACTTCGTAAGTAACAGATCAGTAGTGCGGGACAATGGACCTACTTCTAAAGTAACTGGCTTAGATATCTCGTTTACAATAGGCTTTCCTGAAAATCCAAGGGAAACATTTCTAGAGCCTGAGAGCGGAGCCCCTGGAACTTCGGCGTGACTGATGGTCGTCCTACTTGCCCCTGTATCAATCAGAAACTTTCTGTCTTTCCCTAGTACTTGACTATGAACATAGGGACCCTCTTGATCTACAGGTATCTCGATGAGAGGCAAGCCTACCTCCCTCTCTAGGCTGTTTCATGAGTACGGCTGATACTCTGGATACTCGGACTGTGCATACTGGTACATCTGCTGTGTAACATGCTGTGTTGCAGCAATAGGCTGCGGTGCTGGAACTGTCTGTTGTGCATTCTGTGGCTGAGAAGTCTGTGAAACTTGTTCTTGTCTAGGCGGACGTGGTCTTTCTTTAGTCTTACCGGTAGCTATGTTGTGTTTCAGAACTGCACACTCGTTTATATAGTGACCTGGCTGTTTACAATAATTGCAGGTCCCTTTAACGGGAACTGCAGGATGACTGGCTTGATTCGTACCCCTCTTCTGACTGTCTTGAGGAACAGATTGTGCAACTAGTACTTTCATTTTCGTGTCTTTCATACGTTTTCTTTCATGATCTTGCTCTTCTCTGATTCTATTCTGGTGATATTGAAGCATCTGTAACATTTGGGACGGGGTATTAGCTTGCCAGGTACTTTCGACTTTCAAAACTCGGTTCTTAACTTGTGGACTTGAATTCTCGACTAATTTAGTAACAAAGAGATGAGGGTATGACTCGCTACTTGTCTTGAGGCCACTGTTAATACTAAAGCATTTCTCGAATCTAGAATAAAAATCACTAGTGTCTTCGTCTTGTTTCTGTTTACAGGCTGAGATTGCATCCCAGTCTTCCTTTTTAGTGGCTAATAATCTGGGCAAAACTTGTATCAATAATTCAGGTAATTCTTTACATTTCTCTCCAAGACCGGTACCTGGTACTCGTATCTTATCTTCAGCTTCTAGAACTGTCCAATCGATCTTTTTCTCTCCCACCTCCCATTCTTTTTCCTTGAGTTTTTCATATACCCCTGCGGGCAACAGGACCTTTAACATTTTAATTATATCTGGATACGTGTATTCTCCCATACGGAGCATGTCTTTTAATTCTCGGTGGAACCCTGCTGGATCTTTGTCATGACAGGGAATTAATTTCTTCATCTCTAAGAGTTCCATCTTTGTAATCGGAGTGTAAACAAATACTCGTTGCATTTCACCATCTGCTGTCCTGACTGGGTGTACTTCTCGTAACGGATTCTGTCTGTCTATGTAAAAGGGTTTACTTTCTGGGGGTGAGACATGAACAAAATGCGGGTTCAAAAACGTTCTATATTTGTGACGCTGTTCTAGGATGACACTAATTAAATCGGTACCTAGACCTTTCCATCTATACTGGAGTAACTCGTTCAGGACATCGTGTAACGGACCTGGATCAGAATGTTGACCCTCATACAGAGTAATGAGGTGCTGGATCATATACATACCCACCAGTCGTTGCTCGGCTGGAGGCAGTTTCAGAAACATTTGTGCCACTATTTCGTCTGGAAAAGTGGTAGAATCAGTAGTCCATCGGACTGCTGATCGGGCTAGTTCTTGTTCATGCATAGTACTTAACTCACTGTAACCGATTCGTGATTTCAGAATATGATCGGTAACTTGAAATACTTGTTCTAGAGAACCTTGTTCTGGTGCTGGATGAGGAACAGTTTTCTTGTAATCTAGGCGTAAATGGCGGTCTGGAAATCTAGATTTTCCTACATACGCTATTCTAGTGGGATTCTCGTCGTCTACCTCTTCAGTAGAAGAGTCATTTTCTTTCTCGTTTACTAGTGCTTCTTTGCGTTTCTCGTGTAACCTTATTATTTCTTTACGAATTTTCTTGTACATACTCTCTATGCTACTGATGGTTCTGTGCTTACCCTCGGCTATGTTATCACTCCACCTTGTCAGGATTCTCATTTCGGCCGGATCTTTAGTCGGGGAATCTTGTTCTCTTATTAGACAATTAATCAGAAACTTTAATAACATGAGCTGGATCTCAGCTTTCCTTTGAGACATGGCTTCGCCAATACTTTCTGGATCATCCCCTGTACGGATGAAACGATATATTCTGTCTAGATCTCCTTTCATATCCGGTAGGGTGTCCAAATACCCGGTCACCCGTCTTACACGGATGGAATATATAACTGTACTATCATCACCTGCGACTGGATCATAGCGGCATTCAGTAAGAGCTCGTCGGATATCTGCAACGGACTTATATTTGGGCGTGCGCTGTAACGCACATTCATGTAACTCGGCCAACGTTCTACGTTGGTGTGGTGGCGGGGTACCAGGAGGACCTCCTCCTGCGGCCCCTAAACTGGAATCGTCGACTGATACTCTTCGTGCTGGCAGAGTGGGAAATTGTAATGTAGGCTGGACCGGGGGTACCGTAACAGGTACTCCGGTGACTGGAGGAGCAGGATTTACATTATTTACAGGAGCTGGCGGAACAGGATTTGCATATTCTGGAACTGTGTCGTCCAAATAGGACGAAATAAAAATATCAGCTGCGGTCGGTTTGTGACGTAGCTTGGTCGGAACCAAAGGTGGCGGAAAAATACTAGATGCTTCCGGGGTTGCTTTTGGCAAGCCCTCGGCAAGAAGAGGATACATACCCCTGATGAGGGCATTCCTCTGTCTGTCTGATTGTTCTGTTTTAACTCGTTCACCTATCTCGATTAATTCCTTTTCTTGGGCTCGTTCTAAGGATTCTCTACTTAATTCTGACTTTCTGATTTCTTTTTCGGTTCTTCTATGAGATTCTTTACGCCATAACTCGATGGCATCTTTCTGTGACTGTCTGGCTTTCTTTTTCCATAATGCTTCTTCTACTCTCATGATGCACTCGGCATCCCACGTACCTGATACGGGCCATCTATACTTTTCTTCTAACTCTTTGGTGTATTCCACCCATAAATCTAGATATAATATGGCACTTATGCCATGCTTCTGATACATAAAATGACCTGGACTGTCCCTAGGCGGGACAGGAACTGCTGCTTCTAGCAGACCTTTTCTGGTTTTTAACTGACGTAATTTCGAGAATAAAGGCATGACTGAACTGTAATCTAGACACAATACAATACACAATGAACACGATAATTACTCCACTCTCATACCACGACATTAAAAATACATGAAGAACATTTAAAATAACAGTTCGAACAGAATACTACCTGGAGTACTGAAAACAGAATACATGAATCTTCTCGAGAACAGAACTGACTAGAACAGAAACTAGATGCACTGCTAAAACAGTACGAAACTTACCGGTCTCATAAAGAGACACGTCAGGACCCGCATCCACCGAAGTGGACACTTCGTTTTGGGTCTGTGTACCACCAAAACCCACGGACCAGAGTCAATTAGATTGACCCTGTCTAGATACTACCCCAGCAACGGTACTCACCGGGCAGCAAGAACGGAAGGCCTCGGACTGGACTGGACTGCTTCGACGCCGGACGGACGAACTTCGGACTTCTGTTACGGGTGGGCCTCCGGATACCTCGGACCTTGGACTCTCGGCTTGGGCTCTGGTCGGGACTCGCCGCGTTCCTCCACCGCCTCGTCTGGATGCTGGACCGCCACCTCCGTCTCCTCCGTGGGCCTGAGGGATACTTGAAGCAGAAATATCTGCACGTGCACGGTATGGTTCCGTCACGGCTGCAGAGGGTCAGGGGGCCGGCGTGGCTTCACCGGCGCGTGGGGAAAGGGCAAGACCCTGTTCGGGCGCCATTATGTGGTAAATAAATAAATAATACCTCTATTTTTGAATGAATATATGAATAACAGATAGCTCAATAAATAAGAGTCAAGATTCGAGGTAGTAGGAGTTTGCAGGTTTAATACAGCATAAAGGACAGGAACAGGACAACCTGCACGGACAAGATCTGGGATGGCTAGCTAGCACGGGGCAGGATCGGCATCGGCGTGCCAGGGAAAAGGAATCGGCGTAAAATTTAATAACAGTACACAAGCATATGTACTAAAACAGTTGCATTACAGTGAATTACAGTAGGCGGAGCAGTGGGTGTGGTCAATAGCAGTCGCGAAAGATAAGGGTGAAAGTAGGTGTAACAGGAGGCGTATACATAGACATGTGATGTAAACGTAACAGAGTATGTCATAAATGGGGCGGAAACATGGAGGGGGCTACCTAAGGAGCCGGGACCTCTAACCTAATGGTGCGCGCAAACTGACAATGACGTGTCACTAGGAGAAGCTGGGGGCTATGAACTCTGTGCTAGGAGCAGAGACTGAAGTCTGGAGAGTCAGGGCGACATGTACCTAAACCCTATCTAGTATCTAATGTTTAGAGGACATGTTGATATAAACTAAAAGTCAGGAGGGGAAAGGCTAACAGACTCTAAGACTGGAGCATGCATTATTCTACATGTAGTGCGTTGAAGAATATTAAATGACCAGTAAATGCAGTATTTCTCTTACATGGAGACGTAAAGGCTAGACAATGACGGAAACTATTGATGCGATTCAGTAGCTTAGGAATGCAGAGAAGGAGGGCTGGACTGATAACTAGAATCATAACATACTCTTGGCAGACTCGTAGGCAGAGCCAGGCCGAGCCGGGCACTGCGAGGCAGGAAGTAAGTGAAGGGTCAGGAATACAGGTGGGGGCTGTATCGCTCCTCAGCGAGGGCTCAGGAGACAGAAGCTGAATCTGGTGTCCGGGCCCTTCTGAGGCCTAGAAACGGGGACTTTTCAATGAAATAACGTGCACACTGAGAAACGTGGCAACGCAACTTTACATGGGCCGAATACTCGTAGCTTTCACGAGAACTGGAAACTGGCATACTAGAGATGGACACAACTGTAATTGCGTCTTTAATCAAACATGGGGGATACATATGTATATTAATCATGCACACATAACATAAGATGGGGGACACGTAGGGACACAGAACATGGCAAAATTTACTTTTCCACAGGTAGCTCTTGGTAAAGACCCCTTTCAATTTTGAAATCCTTACATCATCACCTTTTTTAAAAATAGGCTTCTTCACCGTTGTAGCGAAATTACACCCGTACACAGTTCTCCAAACATTTAACAAATTAGTTTGAGTTACCTCTAAGGGTGCTGTTTTGATGATCCGGTGATAACTGGCATTATATACAGCTAAAAAAGCCTGTGGAACATCAACATCATTGATAATCTAATTGCGCATTAACGATTGTAGGGCTTCGTTAAAATGTCTTTTGACTGGTCTATGTAGTGAATGCGCCTCCTCGCCTGATAACCAAGTCTTCAACAGGTTTCTGCTTACAGGTTCGTTTTCATTTACAGCCCTTCTATATAGAGCTTCGGCGCTTCCAAAGCTGCCAACTCCTATTGTATCATAATAAAGTTTTCTTAACCGGGCCCCAGGCATGTTATCATCCGTTACACCCAGGCAATGAATGACACTTGTTTTGCATAAGGACCTTTTATTAAAAGTAAAGAAAAATGTTAACAAAACATAAACAGAATGTACTTTACATTTTCACAGTAAGTGTCGTAAGGGCAAATTAACACATAGCCACCTTGAAGTGTAACATTCTACTACTTTGTTCTAAATACACGCTATCATGTAACGTTAAATAAGAACTTGTTTAAAACGAGGGGCCAAAGACCCTATTTTTCTAATACAGATTACACATACGCCTTTCTATGAGTCTTTCTATCATCTTTCTATTAAAAACCGTGCCCAACCCCTGCATACCTGGTAGATTTGAGCTCGGGTCATAGGCGTGTCGAATCTCATTGAGTGCCGCTGTCAAGATCCTCAGCATATCAGGGTGGACATATTTTTTTCCAGTGTACAACCCGTACACCACCCTCAGCAGTTTATACACCTTGTACGGGTCTAACAAACTACAAATATATCTTACTGTTCTTGTTCTGTATGATTCGCACAAACATTTGTGCGCTGCCTGCTGAGGATCGTTCATTTGATGTCCATGACAAAAGCTGTAATAGTCACGCTTGACACAGTTTAGTACCTCCGATGCGGCGAAAGCCTTAACTTCCTGCCTGTCGTAGTAGGACAATCCTTGCTCTTCCTTTTCACAAGCGTCGGAGCCGCATACACACTTGTCTCAACCATCACGGTTTTGGCATGTGGAACTTTCAGCCTGTTTTGAACACCACAGACAATTGAAAATTACATTGCTCACTTTTGCAGGCCGCCACTCTGCCGCAGGCCTTTTTGGGGTTTCTGTCTAGGGTTCAAAAGAAGAAAGATTGACAATCCATTTGTTGAAGAAATAAAATACATCTTTATGTTGCTGACTGTGCATAACATTTTCTTACTAACCTCTGCATTTTCACCGCCCTCTGTGGCGGCTCTGAAATATTGAGAGTCGCTAATGTCCTGCAATGCTCCATCATCTTCGACGCTTGTTCCCGCTTGTTCCCGGCTGTTGCACAACAACCTTCTCACAAGCCGTATCCTCCTGAAGGTTCATGTCTTCATAGACGGGTTTGTTAGGAGGTGCTATAGCTTCTTTGCCATAGCGCATTATGAAGTAGGTGCTGTTTTATAGCGTTTTAGGACCCTAGTGTAATTTACCGATTCATGCCCTTATATAGGCATAGAAATCATAACCATATTTAGACATAACCCATCCAGTCCAAATACAGACACGGCTACTTCCACTAGTTCCAAAAAGCCACAACAATTTCTTGGAAAACTTGGCTTCAGCAGTCAGGGACATCCCCTTTCTTGAATATTGATTTGTCCTAGAAATCATGGCGTTTTCAAAGAACTACCATTCCCTTGGGGTTCTTTGGTGACGTTATTATGTCCGACTTTTCACGTCAAACCAGGCACCTTCAAGGTATAAATATGCCCACACTTGCCCTAGCAAACCCACGGTGGTTTGGAGCAGTTCGACTATCTACTTGCCCGACGCAGCTCGCTACAGCAAGTCCTGAAGGAAGCCGACCCTCATGCTGATGCACTGACAGAGAGGCTGCCTTTCTCTCGCTGATAATCCAGCTCCAGTGTTTCCAAGCTCCCCTTGCTGGGTGTTGGGAAATTGAGTCCCGAGACAGAGATTCCAGACCTCCTTCATTCTAAACCAAGGTACGGAGCTGATTAGACCCTAAGAGAAATTTTGGATAGATTCTTGGCAAAGAAAATTAAACCTATGCTACACCTCACTTACTTCTTCCCTCGTACTAAGACTTAGGTTAGGTACATCTGGGTAGGTGTATTTTAGAAGCACCAGTTGAGTACTTTTAGTCTTTGTTATTTATGTATGTATTTTATAGCTTAGAAACCATACCATGCTTTTACAGTATTATTTCATAATACTCTTCTTGCTGTACGCATTATACTTTACAGCCAGTATTACGATTGTAGCAGTTCATTTCTTCTGCATGAGAAAGAAGACTGTTCAATAAATACTTTTATTGAAAACGCCCGTCTCTCTTTTTCTCTGCACCTCTGTAGAAACGAAGCATGCACGATTGACTGAGTGAAATATCTATTATTTTTTTCCACGACTCTGAAGATACGTTTTATCTTGGGGAAACAAAGTTGTCATGTTTATGCGGTTGTCAGAAACTAATCCCTTCTTGTGTATTCTAGAAAGTTTCTAGTCACCTCTGAGCTAGCTGGCACTCACAATTAAGTCTAATATATTCGATAGAGACCTAGTCGACTTAAGTCATACGTCAAATCTATAGGATATATTATTCCAATGCGCAGAGCCTACTGGGAATATAGGAACTACACTACAATGCATCCAGCTGGGGTTGCTCTCTACGGGTCAAAAAGAAGAAAGATTGACCATTCGTTAGTTAGTTAAAGAAATAAAATACATCATTATGTAATTGCCTGCTCATAACATTTTTACTAACCTCTGCATTTTCACCGCCCTCTGCGGAGGCTCTGAAATGCCCCATTATCTTTTACGCTTGTACCCGGCTGTTGCAGAATGATCTTCTCAGCAGCCCTATCCTCCTGAAGGTCCATGTCTTCATAAACGGGTGTGTTAGGAGGTGCTACAGCTTCTTCATCTTCCTCCTTGTCCACTGAACTGAGGCTAGTAAGCACACTGCCACTAAACAAGCCCTCACTTTAGCTGCTGTCGCCCTTAATCGGGGACATCTGGAATACGTAATCCTTGAGACTGAGGTCTTCCATAGGCCAACAAAGGCCATTGCCAAAACCAGTAACGTTGCAGCCCATATCCTTAGGTCTTTCTTGTTGAGCATTCTCGTCCATTACCAGGGGTGTTAAGCTGCGGTAATATCTATTGATAGTGGCCTGGGAGCCACCCAACACTGGTCTTTTCAAAAACTGGCTGTATCTCTTTATTTTCACTGTGGGCACCTTTTTGTATTCAGGCGCCTGCTTGCTGTACAAGGCTCTTAAGGACGCCTTATATGTATCCTAAACAGCCTCTAAAAGGGGGCGTACACCTCTACACCCCAACAAAGGCATACAGCCGTCATAGGACTCTGATTCGCTGATGTCTCCAAAAACACCCCCCGTCCTTTCACAGACCCCCCCCTTGGGTCAAATGGGCACATACATCCATCATAAGGGTTTGGGACCTGTCACTTTTAAGGACACATGTAGGGGCGTGGCACCTGTAACTTTTGGTGACACACATACCTGTCACTTTTATGGACACCGCGAGGGGGGCATGGCACCTGTCACTTTTGGGGACACGCATGATGAGTAAAGGTATCCTGACTTTCTAAGTAATTACAGAGTGAGCAGCGTGCAAATCAAACACATATTATATCCTGAGCATGATACCTCCACAATACAAAAAAAGACATCCACTGTGCACAAGAGTAATGATATAGACAGCCACATAATCAAACCTTTAAAAATCCCCACACCCCCTTCACCCCCAGCCTCTTTAGCGATCCCAACATGCCAAAGCCATCCTAAACCCCCCCAGATAGCCGCAAAATGTGGCACCAATGTAGTGAACAGGAATGGGGATCACCCATGTGGGAGCTCTGGAGCGTGAAACCCCTCCCGTTGGAGTGGGAGGTGGGCGAGCAAAATTAGTGGTGTCAGCGTGTCAATGACGCGTGGTAAAACAAAGTAATGAGAACTACCTGCATTCAAAAAACAGAAAATGACATCGACCATAGTGTAAGCTCCTGAGTTACTTTCCCATGCCACAGTTCCTAGTCCCAATGCAGTTAGTAATGAGAGAGTCCCAAATGAGAACGAAACAAAGGGGGGCAAAAACAGCCACTCAACTCACGTGCCCCTCAAATGTCATTGTTCCTCAGGAATCTCACGAGATGTACCGCCACTATCATCTATCTCAGAGGAGGGAGCCCGGCTGCGTCGGGCAAGAGTCTTCGCATAGTCTATGGCGGATTTTGAAGTGGTGAAGATCCGAGGCTTTCCATTATCAGTAACGCGCAGCCGTGCCAGGTAGAGCATGGCGTAGAGAATTTCTGTGCCGCTATAAGAATTTTTTTTCCATAACCAATTTTATTATGAGTTCAAGCATAGCTCAACACAGCCCTCCACAGTCAGGAGGAGACTGTCAAAGACAGATAAAAAAGAGACATATCATTAGTACAGCATCGAACCCATCGTTATATAGTAAATGGCATTGAACTACCCCACCCACCCAATCCCAAAAACACCAACCAGCCCCGCCCACAGCTACCCACCCCTTATCCCACCCTAACCCAGTGCACGCGATCACAGTCCAGCAACTTGGGACAATCTACAAAGGTGGAGCCGGCCAGCGGCCTAGAGTGCGGGATCCACATCCAGCTGTAATGCATCATCAATGTCCACAGGGGGGTCAAGGAGCAGGCCCCGGTAATCCGCCCACCGTTTCCAGATTTTGTAATGTTTGCGGGGACATCCCCGGGCTTCAAAAACAGGCTGTTCTAGACCCATGAGGAAATCCAGTCCCGCCCTCCAAGCCCCGAGGGGGGGGGCGCGCTCGCTCTTCCAGGCCTGCGCCAGGTCTCTCTTCGCCACCACCAGCCCCAGCAACAGCAAATGGCGCTTGTAAATATTGCCTCCAACATTCTCTAGAACATGAAGAAGGCCCAGCCTGGGGGTACGGGGCAGGTCCCAACCCAACACCTCTGATAGGCAGTCCCACACCCCAGCCCAGAATCGAGTCAGTCTCTCACAGGACCATACTGTATGAAACAGGGTGCCCTCTTCAGAACCACACCGCAGACATTCGGGAGACGCGACAAGGCCTGCCCGCCATAGACGGTGTCTAGTATAATACGCCCGGTGGAGGTATTTGAACTGGATGAAGCGAAGGCGGATGGCTATAGCAGCACCTCGGGGAGATTCCAAGGCCTCACGCCAGTCGTCATCATCCAGTGGACCTACATCAGCCTCCCAAGAGGCCCGCAGTGCTGCGAGTGAAGGGGAACAGTGAGTGACCAGAGAGCGATATATCTGCGAGACCTTCTTGTCACCCAGGTCTCCCATAAACAGTTTAGCTTCGATAGGACTAAAATCAGGGAGCTGTTCCAGGCCCACCAGACTTGGGGTAAGTGCGTGGCGGAATTGAAGGTAGCGGAAAAACTGGGTCTTGGGCATGCTAAATTCGGAGCTAAGCTCCCGAAAGGACTTCAGGGTAGTACCAGAGAGGACATGACCTAGGGACGAGATCCCAATCGCATCCCAGCCGTCAAATCCGGACAGAGACGCCAGCGCCGGTAACAGACCATTTTGCCACAACGGGGTTTCGGCTGTAAGCCGACCCCACCAGCCCACCCGATGCAAGGCCCGCCGCCAGACAGTGAAGACCACTTGGGTGACTTGCGGAAGCAGTCGCCTCCGCCTAGCCGAGTACAACAGGGTGTGAAGGGAGGCGCCACCCATCAGGGAATGCTCAAGGGCATAAGCCGGGTCACTACGGTCGCCATACCACCACTCGTTGAGTACAAGGAGATGGGAGGCCTGATAGTAAGATAAAATATCCGCGGCCGCCAAGCCGCCGCAGTAGGTAGAGAGGAAGCATGTGCGCAGCGCCACCCTGGCGGCACCGCCAGCCCACAGAAACCGGCCCAGCACCGAATCAACAGTACGGAACCACTGCGGGTCAACCTGGAAGGGATGATTCTGCAGTTGATATAGCAGACGGGGCAAAGCCACCATCTTGAAGATGGCCGACCGGCCGTAGATATTAAGTGGCATGCGCGACCATGTCTTGACGTCCAGTTGGACCCGATCCCATACAGGCAGAATGTTCCGGTCCCATGCCACTGCAGGCGAGGCAGAGAGGAAGACACCCAGGTACTTCACACCTTCAACTGCCATCTGAAGGGATGCAGCCCACGGGCAGTCCACTGCGGCACCCCCCAGCACCCACATGGTCGACTTGCGCGGGTTAAGGAAGAGCCCCGATGCCCGACCAAACTCCTGCATCAACTCCAGGACACGAGGACCCGTACGCTGCAGGTCGGTCATGAAAAATAGCACATCATCCGCATATAAGGCTATGCGGTCCGAGTGATCCGCACCCCAGACGAAGCCACGGTAGAGCTCATCGCGGCGCACCCTGGCGGCCAGCGGCTCCATGGCCAGTGCGAAGAGGTAAGGGGAGAGCGGACACCCCTGACGCGTGCCCCTGGACACCGGAAAACGAGCAGACGTCGTTCCCGAGATACGCACCGAGGCCGTGATCTCAGTGTAGAGCAGCCTGATATAGGAGAGGAACACCGGGCCGAGATTCAGCAGTGGCAACAGGGTAAAAAGAAAGGTCCAGCTGACCGAATCGAAGGCACTATCAATATCAGCCAGCAGGAGCGCCGCCGGGTCCTCCGAAGACTCAATCGCCTGTATCGCGGCCTGCGCCCGTCGTATATTGTGTCTCGTTGCCCTGCGCGGCATAAAACCCGCCTGATCTGGGTGGACAAGGGCCGAAATGTGTGGGAGTAAACGGTTCGCCAGCGCCTTTGCCAGGAGCTTGGCCTCGAAGTTGATGAGGATATGGGGCGATAAGAGTCATGGCGATCGGGGGGCCTACCTGGCTTCAGAAACACCACGATTTCGGCATGACGCCAGTCCGGTGGGAGGCGGCCATGCTCCCGTGCCTTTTCCAGGGCCCGCAAGTAGTGCGGCCCGAGCTGCAGATGGAACTTCTTATAAAATTCGCTGGGGAAACCGCTCGGCCCCGGTGCCTTGCCTACATTTAACTGACCCAGTGCATCACCCAGCTCCTCAGCCGACAGGGGAAGGTCTAGGGCCTCGCGTACCTCATCAGATACAGCAGATGGGGGAACCGAAGCAATATAGTCTGCGATAATGGCAGGGGAGAGAGTCTCCCGAGAGGCATACTGGTGCCCATAATAGCGCGCAAAACTCGTTGCAAGAGCCGCCGGATCTGTGATTGCCACTCCTGCACCATCAACAAGGCCCGGCAGCGTAAGAGGCTGTAGGTTCTGTTGGCACAGCCTATGGAGCATGGTGCAAGACTTGTCGCCCCACTGGTAGACCCGACTACGGGTGGCTAGCCACGCCTGACGAGCCTCATCCAACAGGACCGAGGAATAAGACTGTTGCGCCTGCAGGAGTAGCCGCAGCGCCACATCATCGGGTGCCTCGCCGTGCCGAGCCTCGAGCTCCTCCACCCGCTCCGCGGCCGCAGCAATGCCTCCCAGTCGAGTCCGGCGAGCAGCTGCACACCAAGCAATATCTGTGCCCCGCAGGGTGGGTTTCATAGCCTCCCAAACTGTCACCGCATCCATCCCTTCGGTAAGGTTGTCCTGCCAATAATGGGCGATCGCGCTGCGCAAATGTTGGGAATAATCAGGGCGCTGCAGATGCCACGCGGACATTCGCCATCGGAAGGGGGAGCGTGCTTTGCACAAGTCAATTTGTACCGCCACTGGGGAATGATCAGAGAGCCCGCGGGGCCGAATTGCTGCCCCCTTCACTCTGTCAAGGAAAGCCCTCGGGACGAACACACAGTCCAACCGTGAAAGGGAGCCATGGACAGCCGAGACAAAGGTGTACTCTCGCCGTCCCGCATGCAAATGCCTCCACACATCCACCCAGCCCAGACCATCAACCATAGCCCCCAACCGTGTAGGGGAGGATACAGGTGCCACTCCTGGCCTCCTTTGCCGGTCCAAAGCCACATCCATCACATCGTTCCAGTCTCCGCCAATCACAGCCATGGAGCGGGGGAGCTCGGCCCATACAGCAAACAAACGTTCAGCTAAGGCCCACTGCAGGGGGGGGGGGGGCATACACACAGCCAAATACAACCGGCTCCACCCCGACCTTCCCCTGTACAAAGACAAAACGGCCCTGGGGGTCAAGCCACTGACGCTCATGTACATACGCCAGCCGTCTATGAATAAGAATGGCCACACCTCTGGAGCCCCTGGTAAATCCGGCATGGAACACTTGATGGAAGCCAAAGCGCTGCAAGCTCAGGGCTTTTGTACCTAGCATGTGCGTTTCTTGAAGAAGGAGCACATCTGCCAAGTCCCTCTTAGCCCATCGAAGCACCGCTCCCCGTTTAATCTTGTCCAATAATCCCCGTACATTCCAGCTAAGGACACGCATGGAAGCGCCATTGGGCGCCAAGTGAGGAACATCAACCATGATCACAATGCTCCCAGCCCCACACTCCCCGACCCCCGGCCCACCTCCCAGACCCCACAGCTGCAAAACACACAGAGACCACGTGCACCCCCAGAACCAGAACCCCAGACCCCACAAATCCCGAAGCCCCAAGCCCTACTACCCCTCCAATCCCGACCCAACCCACAAGCAACCAAACACCCAGGTTCCCCCCACCCCCACCCCCATACTTCAAAGAACAATGAAGTACCTGTCGCGGTATACGGTACATCAGGCCCAAAACACTGCACCCAAAGCCAGCCATACCAATGGATCCCAACTAGTCCCCCCTTTAACTAATCAGACACACCCAGAACCACCACCCAGTCCCAGCAGGAGGAGGCAGCCCAAAGTACGTGCCCTGAACCCCAACAAACACACATTAGAGTCATAAGCATAGCACCACCAGAAGGTTACAGCCCATGACGGCCCCGGCATTCGCCAAGAAGAAAGCAATACTGCACCAGCCAATGTACGTCCCATCGACCACAGCTCAGCCTCCACCAGGGATAGTCACATAAAGAAGGCAACCAGCAGACAGTCCCCAAGACGGGCGATCAGGAGCCTCCATCAGATTGGTCCGCATCAGGCTGTGTGTCCCCCAAGAGGGGGTCCCGGGACAGGGACCTCCGCCGGGAGCGGGACTTGCGATGACGTTTTCCTTTGCCAGACGGGTTGCTCCTGTCCTGAGACGAGCTACGCGATGATCCAGAGTGCAGCCCCGGTTGGACGTGAGGTCGAATCCTGACTGTTTCATCGGTCCAGTTGAAGACGGCCTCCGGTGTATCAAAGAAGATGGTCTTGGAGTTGAAAATCACCCAAAGGCGGGCCGGGTAGAGCAGCGAGTATTGAATTTTTAGGCCACGCAGCTTGGCCTTGGCAGCCAGGAAGGAGTGCCGCTGTTGGTGGACCAGTTTGGTATAGTCCGGGAAGATCATTATTTTATGATTGTCATACAGCAGGGTGTCCTTCAACCGCGCTTCCCGGAGGATGACGTCCCTGTCGTGGAAGTTGAGGAGCCTGGCGATGATCGGGCGAGGCCGCTCCCCGACTGGCGGCTTCTGTGTCAGGGCGCGGTGGGCACGCTCCACTATGAAGCATCGCGACAGGGAGTCCGGAGGTAGCCAGCTCTCCAGCCACCGGGACAGGAAGGCGTCCATAGGTCCATTCTCGCAGTCCTCCGGAAAGCCAACGAAGCGCAGGTTGTTTCGCCTCGCCCGCCCCTCGGCATCCTCCACACGAGTCGCCAGGCCCCGTTGGATCTGTTCCATGTCGGCAATCTTCTTCTGAAGGGCACCAACATCGCCCTCCACTGCTGTGACCCTGGTCTCAGTTTCAGTAATGCGGGCGACTGCATTGCGAAGATCCTGACGCAGCAGCATCACATCGGCCCCCACCGCGCCGATTTTCGCATCCAGCATGTCGCGGGACTGTGTAATGGCCGCCATCAACGCCGCGTTGTCCGGTCCAGCAGGGTGACTCCCACTAGCCGCCCCGGCTCCTCCACCATGGCCGGTGAACTTGTCAATGGGTCCTGTCTTAGTGGCAGCCGAGCCCCTCGTCATGGCGGCCGTGAGCAGTGACACGCACCTGTATCAGGGCCGCTTCTCGCAATAGTCCACCAGCTAGGCCCCGGCCGAGGCGTCTCGAACACACCAGGCCGCCCGAGAGTCCCTCACCACCGGCCCACAGATCGGGTTGCACCCCAGGCAATGCTGCCCCGCCAAGGTGTAGGAAATCGTCTTCGCGCCCACCGGTACTCCTGGCACGGCGCAGATATGGGCCACCCCAGTGCGAACTACCAGCTCTCCAGCCACCGCCCCAGGTACTACAGGAGCAGGATAGGGCAATGGATCCGGGCCGGTGACTCCGGGTGGGGACCACCAAACCAGAGGTCCCGGCTGCACCAAGGCCCGGCAGGCCGCAGAGCTTCCGACACCCCCTCCAGTCGCAGCGAGGAAGGGCCGAGGATCCCACTGTAGGTCGTCAGGAGCAAGGGACCCCGGATCGTGGCCAGCCCAGGTTGCGAAAATCAAGGTCCCGACTGCGCTCGGGCCACCAGGCCACCCCTGCCGCTCCGGCCCCTTCGCCGCGTCCACACCACTTGCAGGTCCAGCCAAGCCCTGGGAGGATAATCACTGGTCAAGGGTCCAAGGTATGTCGCGACCCCCTCTGGCACAACTCTTCGCAGCAGCCCCCACTGCGCCGGTCAACAAGAGTGGAGGACACAGTTCTCACCGGTAATGGAGCCGCTGCCAGTCCCAGCGGAGGGTAATGCGCCAGCCAGTAGTGGGGGACAACAGCAGCAGAGTGTCCGGACACCAGTGCGAACGTCCTCGGGTGTCGCCAAACTCGAGGCCCCGGCTCCAGCAAGGCCAGGTAGGCCGCCGCCCCTCCAAGGGCCCCCACCGGCCCAGGCCCCCGCCACCGGCAATGTCAGGACAGGCAGGGCACTCCGCTGTGAGCCGCCGGTAGCAGACAGCCCCGGAACGCGGTCTGGGAGCGGCAGCGCCGGCTCCGGGCCAGGTCCCCCCGTCGGGAACGCCAAAATCGAGGCCCCGGCCTGTCCGGCGGGCACCAGGCCGCTCGCTGCAATCACTCGCCCCACAGCCGTAGGTGGTCTCGGCGCGGTATCTCCCGCACCGGACGGTTCCCGGTGTCCTCCGCCAACACTACCCTGGATGTGGTGCACTTTCTGGGGTTCAGGGCCAGGATAATGCCAGGATAAACGGCGGGCCGGCGGGAGCTCTTAGGCAGCCACGTCCGCCATGCTCGCCCGCTAAGCCACGCCCCCCGCTATAAGAATTTTTTCACTGGTTGGTATTCATGTCGAGTTTCTTGCACTGCAGCGGTGAAGACAGGGTAGAACGCAAGGATGTTGCCCTCGTGATATAGTGCCTTTCTCCCTGGCCATACGGAGGATGGTATCGCGGTCGCGATAATTGAGCAGGCGAGCAATGATGGAGCGCGCCGCTGCACGGGTGGGGGCTGAGCAGCGAGAGATCTGTGGGCCCATTCCTCAATTGGCACTTGAGACAGGTGTCCAACCCAAAGATGTCACCGAGAAGTTTCTATACATAGGTCTCAAGGCAGCCAGTGTTTGTGGATTCCGGTCGTCATGATGCGCACATTGTTGCGACGCGATCTGGCTTCCAAATCTTCGTTGCAGGCTTGTACGACGGCCAATACCCTTTCCATAGATGTTGTTTTCTCAGTCACTTGCTGTAGGCCATCCTCCGCTTCCGATATACGTGTTTCAGCCTACCCTAGACGCATTGCGTGTTTGTCTAGTTTCTGCGACATATGATCCATACGTAAGTTCAGATTGTCAATCTTCCCATCGATAGTTTGGCTTGGACTGCAAGGAGAGTCTTGTTGATATTGGACAGTTGATCACCAGGTGCGTCCATTTCAGAGTCTGAAGCGGCCTGCTGAGAGGTTTTCGTGGACCTTCAGGGCTCAAAGGTGAGGGGCGGCTGGCTGCGCTCAGATTTCCCAATAGGAGTGAAATGGAGGCGGGAAGCAGCTGGACAAGAAGACGGTGTTTGTGGGAAGGGAGCCCCAGGCGCTATGAACGGGAGTCCAGCAGGCGGCATTGGGGATGCGAGAGACAGGGCACCGTGCAACAACGTGTCAGCCCACGCACCGCAACCCCAGTATAGTCAGGACAGCAGCGGAATGATCCTCAAGTGGAGAGGGGCCGCAAGATCAATGGCATAGTTCCTGGGCAGTTAGCACTGTGCAATCGACGTGTCAGCAGGCATCTCACAGTGCACCACACGCCTCCACACACTTCCCCCGCTACAGGCAGCAGCCTCCACTGCAGCTCAGCTCACTCAAACCGCTGTCACAATAAGCAACAGAAGCGAAGCTAGGCCCTGGACTGGAACAGCGATGAGACCTAACGCAGCAGTCTACCTGGAGAGGCGAGACTGAGTAATAGACCTGGCGGGCAAATATGTAGGAGACAGGGAGCTTGATGATGGGTCCGGTAGTCGGCAGCAGCGGGAGGCACTGGGATGATCGGTGTCGCTCCCGGTCACGGCACTGCAAGCAACCGGAGGAGGGGAGTGCCAGTGTCTATCAGCAAATGTGGGCGTCCGTAAAAGCTTTGACTGGAACATTTACGGACAAGATTACCGCCGATTCAGTCTTCTAGAAAGGCATACTGACTGGCCTTGATCTCCTTTATAACGGATGTGAAGTTGACACATCTCATTTATAAGGTCATTCAGCGACCTTGTGATAGAAGAGCAAGAGTAACATTCACCTTATACCTAGGTGTTGGTCATCGTTTATGCCAGGGTCTTCAGATATTGTATAATTGTCCTGAAGATGGTCTCAGCAAACAACCAATAGAGACCGAAACGTCGACCAACGCTTTTTCTTGTTTGGATTTGTAAATCGAGTATATCAAGGAAGAAAAGCGTTAACAATTGTTTCAAAGAAGTGTTGAATTGAGAACATGTACTTCTTGTAACATTGTTATTCATTCTGTACCCTTTTTAATGGTTCTGAAGTATTAAATACTGAAAATTTTCATATACACCCTTTTTGCATCCGTTTTCTATGTTTTGATCACACATTGTGATAGATTTATAGTGAATGATTAATTGTTGTTGCATTCTTGCACAATTGACCAAAATTTATAGTGGTCACCAAATATCATTATCAGCTCAAAATTAACATAAATAGAAAATCCCATGAAGGCACTTTTACCCTCCTATACTTTTTGCCCGAACCCTCAAGGGTGTATTGGGTTGTCCATTTTTTTGATACCACCTCACAACAGCCCTCAGAGCGGAGCAACGGCAGCTACAATTTCAGGCCCGGACAGCAAGCTAGGCCGCTACCGGCCAGAGACACATTTCTGCCCTCCTGCTGCTGAGCCAAGCTCGAGCAAGGAAAGGCAGAACAGGGTTTAGTGTATTGGGGCAGGGTGGGGGCACCTGCCAGCGCCACATAGTCTGCGTGCAGGGCACACTTGGTGCACTTTCAAGGTTACTGTCAGCTTCCTTGCAACACTTGACATCGGAGGAGATTCGTCTTCCGTGCCTCTAGGTCACTCCTGAGTGGCATAGACTTGTTCATCTGCTTGCAGGTACTTCTCTTCCTGAATCCACCTTTGGGTTCCACCTGACACTTTCACCTTCTCCAGCAACAGTATCTTCCTGAAGTCCTCCACTGGGTTCGACAGCGGTTTCCAACGCCACTTCACACCCATGCTCCCGGCTTCCCTGTTATAGGTATCCTGGTTCCTAGGGGAATCCATGGGAGGGGTGACCCTCCAACCATGGGGTTTCAGGGCGAACTGTGAAGGGTCCTTCTTGTTTAAAATTGCAACTGCAACTTACCCATTGATCTGCATTGATCCTGCGGTCGTGTTTCCACTCTGCACACGGCCTCCGTGAGGCTCCTGGTTACTTACCTTGGGTGGTTCCTTGGGTCCCCGGCACTTCTACATCTTCTGGGTATATTCTTGACTGGAGTCGTGGTTCACATAACACTATATCTGATAGAGACATCTAGCTGCGGATTCCTTAACTTAGAATATCTCCCAGGCGTCAGACTGGATCCAGAAAATCTTTTTTCCCCAGCAATACCTCTGCACGCCAGGAGGTGGTGTTGCCCGGCTCCGTCCTGACGTCGTCCACGGAAGTGACGTCAATGGAGCCATATAAGCCCCTCCCGGCGTGCTGACGTCAGTTTTCTTCCTTTCCGCGTCCTAACGCCAATCCGGGAAAGTGATACATCTGGCCTGTTTTGTTATCTGCAGGCCTTTTCGAGGAACAGTGTGTCGATGCCCTTTGCGGGCTTCAAGCCGTGCCGGTCCTGCTTCCGACAAATGTAAGCAACGGACCCACACCAAATCTGTATGTGGTGCTTGGGGGAGCACAATGACATCTGTGGCCAAAATTCCTTTGGGAACGCTGCATGGAATTACTGTCTGCTCAGATATCCCGTACGGACCCCACGCAACGCAGGTCTCCTTCTCCGCCCGAGCCATCCACGCGGCGCAAGTACACGCAGAAGGACGTTCCTGTTCGAGGCAGGTCCCAGGACCAGCGCCATCATTCACCTACCTCCGGTAAGTACAAACGGAAGTTGCGGAGGTCGTCGGCTTCGCGTCGACATCATGTTGGCTCCCGGTCTTTACCGGACTGAGGCCCTCAGGAGTCGGACCCTACGTACCCCCCGTTTCCGGGTGCTAGTGCGACTCTGCCTCAGATGGAGGACTACTGCAGGGGCTCGCAGTCTTTGCTGATTTTACCCCCCTCCCTGGCATGCCTTCGGCCCCACAGGGGAGTAGGGACTCAGGGCCCCTAAAACCTGCATCTGGGGTCGAGTCCTAAAATTTCAAGAAAGGCAAAAATAAACGTTGGTGCTACCTGTGTATGGTGAAGACCTATTGGACAAGGAATGCTGATTGTCCAAAGGCCAAGGAGACTACTACTACCACTGCCCCTAAGGCACATGCTCCCCCTAGCACAAGTACAAGTGGTAGTACAACAACTAAGGGATTAGTAGGGTGAACCTTGGGTTCTTAGATGGGTCTGACTTAGTCAGGACTCCAGCTCAGGCTGTTCTAGTCTGTGATGGTGGCATAGATCTTGCCACCTTACTAGTCAGTCCCACTAACTTGGGCAAGTACAGACAACAGCCTTTTATAAATGGAAAAGAGGCAATGGCTTACAGGGTCCAGTGTCACTATGAAGACCGAGAAACTTGCGTCTCCAGATCAGATCATACTTAGACAAATGTACCAAGTAACCAAAGCTAAAAATGTCAGGACTGACCATTCCTTGGAAGTTGTGAACCTCAGCGGGGGCGGGGTAACTGTACCTAAGACGGTTGTGGTATCTCTAGACGTACTTATAGATTGTTTGTTGGGCAATAATCAAGAAACTTCAGCCTGGGCTGAAGTGGAGTTCAGGACTCATGCAGAGATGATGGCATCTCTGCCAGTGTGTTTGCTGTTACTAGCGCTTCGGCCAAAAGTTCACCACTGACAAAGCCCTGGATTCTGAAAAAATGCACCAGGTACCTCCCGAGAGAAGGAGCAGGAAGGGTAAGGAATTGCCCTCCTCACAAACTTTCAGTAAAGTAAAGTAAAGTCCACATTTGTAAAGCGCACAATCACGCGTAAGGGTCTCTAGGCGCTGGGGGGCCGTCGGGAAGATTAAGCGAGCTATTGCCCAGAGTCACATGGTGCTGGGCTAACCTGCCGCCGGAGCCGGGGATCGAACCGTGGTCCCCAGATTCCAGCGTCAGTCGCCCTGGCCGCGGCGCCACACCTCTCCCACCTCTCTCAGTGAAGATCAGTCTCCTGAGGGAGAGGATCTTAGCCCCTGTGAAGGAACTGTCTATGAGGAACTTGGGCCTGACCAGGCAGAGTTATTGGGGGTAAGGGGCTCTTCCAGGGCAGATTTGAGGTTGGAGCAGCAGTCCTGTCCCTCTCTTGAACCCCTCAGGCAGCAAGCTGCTGCTGAGGAAGCAGGGAATATCAGTGGGTCCCTGTCAGAAGACGGAAGAGGAACAGCTGACTATAGTACCTTACTCCCCTATCGACAACATGATTGACGTACTGTCACTCCGTACGCAGGCAGTGGAGGAGCCCTTTAAGAATCACTCAGCAGCCACCAGGAGGAGCCCCGAGGGGCGTGGCCGATGACGCCGGCTTTGACGGCCCTATCAGAGGAGAACCGCAACAGGCAGGAGATGCGAGACGCCGTGACGAGTCCTCCGGTCTCCGCTGCTACTTCCCTGGTGTTGCTGCCTGCCACGGACTCTGCCGAGGATAACGCCACCTTGCTGCCAGAACCATCGACCTCTCACGGCCCCCGCTGCACGGGTGCCGTTCGCCCTGAGGTGCACAAGGGAGGACTCAATACTCGTTGGACCCTGAGCCCCTGAATCAACTCGGGACTGCGAGGACCAGCACCCACAGCGGCGCTGACAAGCCGCAGCTGGTCCTCTTCCCGATCATGCCCCTTATTATTAAAACACTTCCCAGCACGCGCATGCGGGACGCGCGCGTGTCGGAGCGCGGGGCGAAGCCCGGGCAAAGGGCGGGCCCTCTGTGGCCCTCCGAGGCCTGTAGAGACTGGACTGGGCTAGGCCCTTTGACTACTCGCTCCTTCACTGCAAGTATATCTGTATTGCTGTGGGTTATTATTGTGTTGTTAATGATCCTCTTCTTGTTTTTTAGTTTGCACCTAGTTCTATTTGTATTCTTCTTGTTAGCGTCTTGTACCCATATCCTGTTGTTAGTCTGTTACTGCTCTGGCTATGGCGATGTCCACCCGTGAGGCCCGTAGCAAGGCTGCGGCGGGAGCCAAAAAATTGACCGGCACATTGGATAATTTCATGCTTCGTACTAACTCCTTAATTGATCAAGGCATAGTACTTATGGAAAGAAGAGTCTCTCAGGACCTAGCGCATGCTAAAAGGTCGTCATTAGGCAACATAGCCTCTGCGCGTACCCCTGTTAAAGCCTCAATTATCCCTGAAACTCACCCTATGGAGGCTGATTATGTGACCCATTCCACCCCTAGTACTATCACTGTTCCCCTAGACCTACTTGCCCCTAGCTCTGGTATATTGCCCCCTCAGGACAACCATTCATTGTGCCCACTTTCTATTGATCCTCCTGAGAACAGCTGTACCCAAAGGGGTATACTTGAAGGAGCAATTCCTAAATCGAAAAGTGCCATCGTTAAGGTCAAGGGTGTCAACACAGATAATCAAGTTTTGTCAGGACGATTGAGTGATATGGCTAGCGGTAGTGGCAGTATTGATGAGGGGAGGGATAATTTGGGACACAGTATAAGGAGAGAAGAGACACAGCGGGTACACCGCCTTCAATCCCTAGGCACCCCTGATGATACAATCTTGAACAACAGTTCGGGTAGCGTACTAGGTGACAGTAGTCTAGAAGAAACTTCAGAGGATATGGAGGATGAGCATGGCCCACTCATAAGTATTTTATCTGATCTTATGAAGTCTCTTCTCTCGCCTTTGGAGAGTAGACTCCAGGGCATAGAACAACAGCTTCAGTCTCTTCACAGGGAATTAAAATCTCGAAATAGTATTCCCATCCAAAGTGTACCCAATGCATCGATCCCTGCTTGTAATCCTCCTCCCGCTACAAGGAATCAATCTGTAGGGAAAAACGCCAACCCCAATATCTGCCCTTCTAAAACTCCTACTGCCATTAATCCTATTCCTAAGGGTAACAAAGCTAGTGCTACCAAGCCAGTAACTAACACGATCAATATACCTCAGATTGTAGCCGGCCCAACCTCCTCCGTTCCCAACCCCATCTCTTCCCTCCCCGAGGAACCCAAGCCACGTAGGAACATCAATCTACCACCCGACGCCTGTCCCTATGTGATAGTTTTAACTGGTGTCCCTGAGCTTGTCCCGGCAACATATGAATCATTCTGGGCACTCAAAAATAAAGTTTGCCATTGGTTAAATAACAATTCTCCCCCACCCTCTAACCTTAATAGTAAAATTGTCATGGTAGAGAGAGCACCATGGGTGGGCGAGAATAAGAAAAACCTACATGGGGACTGTGTTGTTGTTACATTTGAGGGCCCACGCTTGGTGAACCATATTTGTTCTGGTCCCCCAAGTATTAATACCTCCATGATTAGGGTTAAACCCTTGTCATACTTCTACACGCGTACGGAACATCAAGATAATAGGTGGAGTTGGTTGAGGGTTCCTAACCACACGAGGAGAGTGATGAGGGGTGAGCCATTGAGAGACTGGAATGCAACCAACTGGGCAGGGGGCGATGATGGAGGTTGGAATACAGTAGAGAGAAGGGCAGGGAGATTCATCCCAGGTGAAACCGAGTTTAATGGGAACTGGCATGGCCCACAGCTTAACCACCCTCTAATCCCATGCTATAATCGTTTCAGTGGATTGGAAGCAGTCGACTGACTCCTAACCCATTCTGCTGGACAAATGGAAAAGAGCGGGGCGGGAGCTGCTCCTCGGGATGATCCCAAAAGCAGTAGTGAGAGCATAGCCAGTTGGGGAACCACTAGACTTAGTTTGGGGGGAAAAGAACCAAGTATCCCAGTTACAAGTAAGGAACTACCTGAAACCCCTTTCTCTATTAAAATTCTGTCTTGGAACATAGCTGGGCTAAAAAAAAATCTTGCCAACCCAGATTGGAATGATTTTATCAACAAATTTCATATATGTATGTTACAGGAAACCTGGTCACTGTCCCAACTATACAAAAATGGGTACTCTACTTACTTTACACCAGCCGTCACGGTGGGGAAAGGTCGCCCTTCAGGTGGCCTGCATATTTGGGTCAAGGTGAATTTGAACTGCGTAGTTATCACCCATAAAGTCCCTTCTAACGACATCTTGCACATATCCTTAAAAAGTCCATCTGGGGGCACCACTCTCGAACTTTTTTGTGTCTACGCAAGAGGGTTACAGGGCGGCTTGATCTCGCCCACAATAGAGTTGTTGGATGCAAGACTGTCAGATCTCCCCACCACATCTAAAATATTAGTGGGAGGGGATTTTAATTGTACGTTCGAACCCTCCCCCCATCAAGAAATGGACAGCCAGAGCTATCCAGCTGAATGCCTTATCTCTTGAGCATAATCTACGGGCCCTAAATGGGCGAACCATCTCAGACCGGGACGGGGCAATGACCTACAATAGGGTAGGTTGCCCTTCTAGAATTGATTATATCCTCCTGGATACTCAATCTTGGTCCGATTTAGTAGATATGGAGGTTAGGCAGTCCTCTAATAGTGATCAAAATCCATTATGTATGATAATCCATTGGGCAAATAGGATTGGCAAGAGTGGTGGTCCCGAGTTGATTACAAAAGAGGTTTTGCCCTCAAATTGTAATCGGAAGCTAAAATGGAACACGGTTAAGTGTGAAGAGGGGTAACTCAACAGTATAAAAGAGCTATCCTTAGCAGAAACCCATAGCCTTGCAGCTGTTGCTTCTGCAACGCTTAATGCTCCTGCTTCGGTTCTACAAGCTTCGCATAAGAAGTTAACAGATAAAATAGGACAGCTCTTCATGAAGAAACCACAGGGGAACTCTGAACCAAAACAAAACCCCCCTACAGGTAATCCTTGGTACACGACAAGCTGCAGAGCTAAGAGGAGGGCCATAATGCAAGCTATAAGAAATAAGGACCCTGTAGCAGTGAGACTAGCAAGAAAAGAGTACCATAAAAGCATTACCTTAGCTAAAAAGGATTGGGAGGAGTAACACTGGCAGCAGCTTAAGGATACAGCTTGAGGAAAAAATGCTATTGAGTTCTGGAAACTGATCAATGTTCTTGATAGAAGGGGGGCTGATCCGATTTTAAATCATATAAATGAACATCAATGGCACTCTCACTTTTTAAAACTATACTGCGAGGATAGCCTGCAAGACCATACAATATCCACAGTAAAGGATACACTAAGTATATCTGGTTTGGAAATAGGATGTAAGGAAGAGTCCTTCTCTACACGGGAGGTCCATAACGCGATCCTGAAAATAATACCAGGGAAGGCGGCCGGCCCAGATGGCCTTCCGGAGGATTTACTATTGCACGGCCCCATAATATGGGCAGACCTTATAGCCTCTCTAATGAACCTAATCCAGTATGGCCATCCTGTCCCTTAATCCTGGAAGGGTGCGGAGGTCATCACCATATATAAGAAAGGTGATAGAGATGACCCTGCCAACTATAGACCAATAAGTCTAATTGACACCATTCAAAAGGTTGTTGGCAGGGTCATCATAAATCGAATTGAGACGTGGCTAATAGACGATGGCATTCTGACCCACTTTCAGGCGGGGTTCAGACGAAATGTTGGTGCTATGGACCAGGTATTCCGGTTCTGCGCAGTCTATTGGAAAACAGTGTCTATCTACAAGGGAAGCTTGTATCTGGGTTTCATAGACTTGAAAACAGCATTTGATGTCATCCCTCGTGCCAAACTTTGGGAGGTTCTATTAGGTATGGGCTTGCCTGTTTATCTGTTGCAATATATCATCAGGCTGCATGAAGACAATTATGCAAGGATTCGGTGGGGGAATCAAGGCCAATTGACAGAGAGGGTACCAGTCAATGGAGGGGTGCGGCAGGGCTGTGTAATGGCACAGACATTGTTCTCCCTCTTTATAAATGGGGTGGTGGACCATTTACGGGAGGAACCCTCGGATGCCCCTGTCCTAGCCGGAGAGAAAACTCCCACACACCTCTTTGCGGACGATACCCTCTTGATGTCCAAAACCCCTATGGGTCTTCAAAAATTGTTTGACCGTTTTAGTATTTTTTGTAAAGACCGCGGGCTAACGGTCAACACCACGAAAACAAAACTGATGGTACTATCTGCTAAAAGGAATCGGAAGAAAGTCCATCTCTCCCTGAATGGTACCCCCCTAGAAATGGTGGATGAATTCGATTACCTTGGGGTTAGGCTTTGCAATAATATGAGATGGGACTCTCATATAACCAAAATGGTCCTAAATCTTAAAAGGGTCTCCGGAGCCATTTTAAAGAACCAGCGTCTATCAATCAGTAGACCAGTAGCTCCCGCTTTGGCAGTTTATGAGGGGGAAGCTGTAGCTTCTGCAGTTTATGGCTCTGAACTATGGGGCGCGGAGAATAGCAAGGTGCTGACTATTGCAGAGAATACGTTTTTGAGAGACCTAGTCTCCCTTCCTCCCTCGACTCCCTTGAAACCATTATTTTATGATATGGGCAAAAGACCAATTTTAGAAGTAGTTCAACTACGTCCTGTGCTATTCTGGGTACGACTTAGACGAACCCCTGAATTAGCAAATTATGCCCTAGTGCTGGACGAATTAATTACCTTGAATACAGCCGGCAAAATAAGGTGGCTAAACAACTTTAAAAAGCTGGTGGAATCTATAGGTCTGGCCGAATCTTGGGTCTCGCAGTCCCCTCTCACTAAACAAATTGTTAAAAAACTATACTGGGAATGGGCTGAGGGCAAAGATCTCACTATCTCAAGCTGGGGACCTTTAACGAACAACTTCTTTAATCATAAACCCAGCAGAAAGTTGGAACCCTTTCTGGACTTTATTCAGACCCCCGGAGATAGAACCCTGTTCTTGAAATTAAGATATGGCACCCTACCTTTAAAATAATTTATGGAAGGGTGGAAGGGCAGGAGGGTTTTTGATCTAAAATGTCCAGGTTGCCCATGTCCGGAAGAATCCCTTGGCCATTTTTTGTTTGCTTGTAATGCCTATAAACATGCCAGGGCAAAATGGCTGAAACCTGTCTGTAGGGAGATGGGCGTTAGAGACCACAGATCAGCCCTGCGTATTATTCTAACCAACACTACCTCAATGTACATAGTTTGCGGGATAGCTAAATACTTGGCCAGTGCTTGGTTCAAACGATCGAGGCTGCTTTTAACGTCTGACCAGATTCTTATTTAAGAATGTATCCTTTATACAAATTTTTGTAGACCTTTTTCCACATTTTAATAGCCTGTAACAATGGTATTTACTTTTAATGGTTTTGTAGTAATACTTGGTAACTGTTTAATGTGATTTTATGTCTGTACTTTTATGATATATTTTTATCGAATAAAGTATTACAATAGCTAAAAAAAGAAAGAAAAGGAAGCAGATGGAAGCAGAAGAGGAGCGGGAGACGCCGAAGCTACCCGGTGGTAAAAGTCTCCAGAAGGAGAGGAAAGCTGTAACCAGACATGCTGTCCCAGATGAGAACGACACGCTATGAGGCGGACGAGACTGTGTATCACCTGCCACTCTCCTGGAAGAGGGTGGCTAGACAAGGTATGGGCGAAGCTGTGGGGCTTTTCAGGGCACAGGGAGGGGCCGGGTACAATATAGAGGGAGGGCACGTTCGTTCCCAAAACGCCGTCTCACAAGGTGCTGGAATTGGGTGATGCTTCCCTCACAATCCCAACCATGTGCAAGGAAAGTTTTGTTTCCCTTCTCCTGACCCTGGTTTTTGTTTTGTTTTCTTTTGGTTCCTTACGCAGGACATCGCTGGAAGTCAGTGCACCTGGCCTACCTCTTATGGATCGTTGTTGACTGTGGGGGTGCCCCAAACCAAGAGAAAAAGGATAAATCAACTGACCGTTGTGCCATCGTTTAACCCCAATAAAGGAACAGTACATAGCATTTGAAAATAACTGGTCTCTATAGCTCTATTACCGAGATGGTATAGCTGTTCAGGAAGGTCCCGTGACAAAAGTGGTGGAGAATGCAGGCATAGCCCAACCGATACCAGATTGAAAACCTTGTATATCAGCAGAAAAAAGGACAAAACAAGCTAGAATGGGCCATGGAGAAAAGCACGAATCAAGCAGAAATGGACCGCGCTGTCTTTCCCTCTGCCATCCAGTCCCAGGCTGACAACATGATCAAGTTAATGGAAGGGCAGAAGCAGCTCCTCATGGGACTAGGGCAAGGGAGGGGCCCTGCACTTCCCGGGACAGTAATTCTCTTGCAAAAGTATGTGCCCGGAGAGGATCCCATATCATTCTTTCTGAATTTTGAGAGAGTAGCAAGGGCTAGTGCATAGCCGACGGATCGCTGGCGTTTTTATGTGGCCCCCTTACTCACAGGTGAAGCACAAGCCGCCTATCAGGTCATGAATAAATGGTACTACTGCCTATGGCCTGGTGTACCAAAATATATTGGCCCGATCAGGGGTAGACGACGAAACCCAAATGAAGGACGCCACCGATCGGTGGCGCAAACTATCGGAGTCCAGCAAGGATGAAATAATGAACAAAATCTACCTAGAGCAATGCCTTGATGCCTTGCCCTACGGAATTCAAAGGTGTCTCCGGCAAGACGCCGGCCTGACCCTGGACCATGCGGTGGAGTTGGCCACCTCCTGTACATGAGCCCAAAACTGTAATATGCTTAAAGAGCTAGAGAGGGTACAAAAGGGACCCTAACAGGCAAGAAATGGGAAGAAACCGGTAAAAACCTCAGTTGAGCCCTTTAGGGCTCGAATAGGACGAACCAAAGGATTTTCTTCATCTGGCTCCCAATGCTTCGAGTGTGGCGAATGGGGCCATATCACCAGGTTCTGCAGAAACAAAAAGAAAAGCAAGAAGAGGAACCAATGGACATTAGTTATGCACCCGACCTGTTCTCTACACCCAAGAAATGGGACCCGTTTATTATGTAAGTCTTATGGTAAATAAAACTGTGACAGCCCTCCTTGACTCAGGTTGCAAACACTCGTTAGCAATGGAAGAGGTAGTCCCTGTGTCCCATATCATCACCAAGAGAACCGTTAGTATACGCTGTGTACATGGAGATGTTAAAGACTATGTATAATAAAGGGGGGAGAAGGAGGAACTAAAGACCAGGTCGCCCTCCTAGGACATTATATGAAAGAAGGAGCCCACAATATTTGGTCCGAGACCTGTCTTGTGTTATGGCTACTCACAAAAAATAATAGGTAGAGCCAAAGGAGAAAGAAAGCTTTCTTTCCAGAGTCCCCTCACTCACCGGGGTTTCCCCACGGTGACATGCTTCATCATTGGGGCCATCCCAGTTCTCTACGAAAAGGGGCGTGCTACGACTTGCGAACTACGTAGGAGCACTTGTTTTGTGAAGGACTATGTGTGGTGCAAAGGTGTAGTGAGGTCGAGTGGGTGTAAGTGGTTAAAAATACAGTGCTAGTGTGCCTCAACAATTTATTCAGCTCCTAGGTTGGTATATTAGAATGGGGTTTGACACTGTATTCCGACCTGCTATGAAGGTAGGATCAGTGTACGGTCGACATGTTTCAAGCTACCCCTGGCTTTTCTTCAGGACCATACAGGGACCAGCCCTGTATATGCCACTCCTATAAACCCGGTACTAGGGATCTAATTAAATTAAATACACAACATGTAACGCTGCTAAAATTATAGACATGCGTTCTTCAAAATACATACGTTTGTACTCAATGATGTTTCTGTGAAAAAAGACACATAATTAGTGGCACATCACCCCTTTCTCAGAGAGATCGGTACACGATTTTCCTTCATGCCGCACGTTTGAGTATATACATGGTGGTATTTGCCCCATATAGGTGCGTGCAGGCTCTCAGATCTGGTGCATGGCTCATAAAATATACAGAGTGATTGTGGCGTGAATTCACACATTAAAATAACACAGGACTTAATGTGACAAAGACGATCGACACACATTACACGTAACATTTAAATGGAAAAAAGATTCTCAATATTTACTTTTATGGGTGCCTAATAGCACTCCATGGTCTCTGGGGAGGCGGTGTCTCTCTATGGAAACATTGCTGTAAATGCGGGATTTAATGAGAGACTTGGTTAGTTTCAATGTTTTCGAAAAACAAGGTTTAGTTGGTATCCATCGCGGTGGATTTTAAAACCTTTCCGTCTCTGTTTCAAAACATTGGGAGACAAACGAAAGAGGGGCGATACACTTACTTCCTGACCGGTGGCACCGCGTCGGATTACCTAGCTGCTTCCCCGCCGGACCGCATCTTGGTGTGTGCTTGGCACGGGGTGTTTTTTTAGTTTGGCATTTCCGGGTGGGAGAGGGAGGAGACTAGACCGCGCTACTGCGTGCGGCCATCTTAGGAGGATGCAATATCGCTCCTCAATAAAGTTTTTTCAAAAGGTTTATCAAGAAGTACAACAAATCGGTACCTTGCGACGTATTGCCCATAACTACGTGATCTTAGTTGCTTAAGGGTGTTAATTCAAGTCTTTTTTTTATTTACATGAAAAAGTAAAATTAATAAATAATACATTGAGGATGAAGTTCATTGTAGCAAATACGTGTTTTATATTCTTAAGATAGAGGGATGGGGTAGTGCAGTGGTATTTACAGTGTGAAACTCAATACTTGATTTAGGGATTGGTACACTTGGTAGCTACTGCGTTGAAACTGTTAGTTTTGTTATTCTGCTGTTCTTGGTTTTTTATGGACATAAAACCGGGCCGCATTCACTGGTTCCTGTCACAATAGCCCCTTTAGTTGTTAAACACACCCCAGGGGATATCATCATTGAGCCCATGTATATCGGTTCGAAGTTTGAACACCCATCTCTGCTCACGTTCATGTAGAGTTCTTTCAAGGTTGTCTCTGTTTTTTATGCATTCCAACACCACCCACGTTAGGTCATTCGGTGTATGATGTTTTTCAATGAAGTGATTGGTCATGCGCGTGGTTGCTCTTTTACAGCGGATGTTACTTCTGTGTTCCACTATGCGGGTGCTCACCTTTCTTGAGGTCATGCCCACATAGTGTAGATTGCAGGAACAGGTGATCAAGTAGACTACCCCATTTGTGTTGCAGTTCGAGAACTGACGTAACTGCCATGTCGTGTTGTTATTAAAAGTGACCGACTTCGTAGTTGATGTCAGATGGCACACACTACAATTATTACATGGGCAGTGGCCACTTGGTAACGGTTGCAATCTGTTGGTGGTATCAACTGGTCTTGGTCGGGTATGCACCAAATAGTTCTTTAGGTTCATTCCTCGGCGATGACTGAACATTGGGGTAGGTATGTTAAGGTCGCCACTGTTGAGTATCGGACAATGTTTCTTCACTATTTTCGTGACTTGATCTGACACTTTGTTAAAGGTGATGATGCAGATGGGTCTGTTATTTTCCGAAGTGTTTCTCACTTTGGGTTCCAATAGGGCTTCCCTGTTGTTGTTGCTTGCCCTCTTGTTTGCATCTTTGACCAGTTTCTTGGGGTAGTTTCTTTCCTTCAATTTTTTGCTTAGGTCTTCTGCTTGTGAAAGATAATCCTGTTTATTTGTGCAGTTTTTTCCCAACCGTAGAAATTGTCTAAACTGGAGATTTTGTTTCAGATGTCTTGGATGGAAACTGTTGTAAGTAAGCAGACAGTTCCTCGCGGTTGGTTTAAAAGGAGTAGTCGTTGTTAGTGTACCGGAATATGCCCAGATGTTCAGGTCCAAGAACACCAGATGTGATCTGCTCATAGTATTCGTGAACTTGAGGAAACTGTCCTGCTCATTGAGCCAGGAGAAAAAGTTCAGAGCTTCTTCTTCACTTCCTTGCCAGATTAACAGGATATCGTCTATGTAACGCTGTAATAGCTTAATCTGGTTTATGTAAGGATTGTTAGTATTCGGAATTTTCTTCTTCTCGAGTTGGTGGACATATAATCCGGCCACGCTCGGCGCGAAAGTACTGCCCATGCTGGTCCCGTGTTGTTGGCGGTATAGTGTCTCCTCAAAGCGAAAACAAATTTCGGTGAGGGCTAGGCGGCAACACTCAAGGACTACATGTCTTGGTGTGTAGTAGTTCCAATTCTCTTCAAAAAGGACTTCCTCGGCGGAGCCGGGCCAGCGGCCAAGATGGTCGCACGAGTGCCCGGCTCCGCCGGCTCTCCTCTCCCGCTGCCTGAATTTCCCGTCTGCCCCGCACAACATCGGAGCTTCGTGTGTCGGAGGGGGCGCCGAGTGGATGTATTCTCCTCCGAGCGCTTTCCGAGCCTCGGGAGCGGAGTTACGGCTCTTTGTGTTCCTGGCCTGAGAGCGACTTCCAGCCGGGCCCTGGCGTGATGGCGCCGCCGCCAGTGAGATCCACGACGTCGGATGCAGAGCTTTGGAAGGCACCGCCCCACGATCAACTAGGTCAGCCCGCCCCTATGGACTTGGCCCCAGCGCTACCCATGCACCGGGAGAACGGAACGTGTGCTGCTTATCGCACCAGTTTGATGTCCCCCCCCCCCCCTTCCACTCCTTAATGGACTTCTTCGTCCCCTACTTGTTGCTGGCTGCTTGGATGGCGTGCTGCCTGAACTGCAAGGAGCCGCCTACTCCACGTCTCCGTTGTTTGGGGCTAGCACCGGCGCGGTACCACCAATGCGCCCTTTCGGATTGTGGGGGCTCGATCCTGCTTATTTGCTTGCAATGGGGCACAGACGCTACTGAGTGGTGCGTGGGACTGCCGACTTCCTCTCCCCCTTTTATCGGGCTTGGGGCGGGCGGCCATGACACTTGCTTTGGCGGCGCTGGGATGTGGGGTCCCCCCGATGAGTGGTGTTTTGAACGGTTGAGCCCACAGTATGTGTTGGAAGTGCACGCGGTGAAGGCTGGGGAATGGAGTGGACGTCCCCCGTGCGCTGAAAAGGAGTAGCTGGCTTTAGATTACTGCGGGGGGCGCCGGACACCGCCAGGACGGAGAGACACATCGTCGCGGGCAGTTTGAGTGCGAGACTTTGTCTGTGCAGCTTTTGCTCGGACCTTTCTTGCACATGTTTGATGGTGGGACCCTGCTCCGTTATTCTTGGCGACATGGGAGACTGTTTGCGCTTGTATCACTTCCTGTATGCTCTTCATTGACTGCCTATTTGATACCTTTTCACAAGCCTATGTCGTAAGCTCGGAGAGTCCGTTGATCTAATTTGCTACATTATCCTTTTCTTTGCTTTTCCTGCTGTCGAACTTTGCAACTACGAAATGGCCGTCCTGGTTTTCCTATCTACTCTGCTTGGAAGGCAGACGCAGAATGGCGGCGGCGCCCCTGACGGTGCGGCTGCTTGGATCGTTGCAGGGCATTCTGCTTCGTTTGTGTTGGCATGCCCGCTCACTGTGCTGTTTCACTTGTGCTTCCTCGTTTATAATTTTGTGCCGTGTTTCTATTCGAGCCTGCAAATTGTATATACAACATTGCCACTTGGCTCCTTCGTCCCTAGCATGGAGAGCTTTCCATATGCCTGGTTGACTTGCGGGGGTGGGCTGTATAATTGATTTTGACCCTGCTTATGGTTTTCCGTATTTTGTTATTCTTCACAGTATTGTTGCAGGGGTGCGGGGCCGGGGGGGGGTCGGGTTCCGGTATTAGGGACCCCCCTAGATTCTTTCCCCTTCTGTGGGGTTTTCGATCATTTTCTTCTTTTTTCTTTCACTTCGTGTTGGATATTGTCTTTCTCTTTCTTCTTGGCCTCTTTCTTTCTATATTTCGGGTTTAGACACTGGGCGACAGGCACGCTGCTAGGGGGGTGGGCCGTGGCCGTATGCAGTGGTGCAGGGTGGGGGGATGGGAATGGGGTATAGTTTTTGATTCGTTTTTTAGTTCCATGGCCTTCCTTTTCATGTTGTTCCTTTGGTTTTTCTTTCCCTTTTCTTTCTTCCTTTCTTTATTGAGTGTTTGATTCTGGACAATTCACTGTGCGTTTCTCTAGTTCAGTACGGGGTCTCTGTTCTACTGCTTAATTATGTGGCGGGCGGGTACTGTTTGGGCAGGGGTTTGACTTGTGTGTCGAATATCCTGATTTTACGTTTTGCTACGCATACCCTGCCTGTGATGGTCCTGCCGTAAATATCCTGTCTCGAGTGTAACCCTAGTGTTGGCGATGTTTAACTATGTGCCTTTTTTCATTTAAAAAAAAAAAAAAAAAAAACACTTACCTTTCTGATCCTGTGACCTTGTTCCATTCGGCTCTCCTGTGTTGCGCATCGATACTGTGAGGTGTACTATTTCTTTGATCCTGATTTACATTGTTTGACTGTATTACCTCTGTACCCTTGCTTAAACGTGCCGTTTGTCGGACTTTGACTGTAAGTGTGAAATGTCAATAAAGGTTTTTAAAAAAAAAAAAGGACTTCCTCCAGTATTTCAAGGGTTTCTTTATGTGGCAGGCTTGTATATAGACTCTCCACATCTAAGCTGATCAAAATGCTAGATGTGGGATCATAACGTTGGTCTTTCAATAGACAGAGCACATCTTTTGTGTCTTGAAGTGGAGTTCTGGACTTTTTGGTTCCGTCCAGAGGTGTCAGGGATAACACCCGAAGACCCCGGAGTTCTACCTGTCTTGGTGTACAAATAAACAGAAACACGGGCTTCTCGATGGTGGCGTCAAAGACCAAAGGTTTATTACTGCAGGGACACAGAAGTCACAGAAACTACACACGGGCAGTGTCTAGGAGCCTGTTCGATTTGTACAAAGAGGGTTGCTCCTTATATACTGAATATTGGGCTTCAGGCAAATTCTTTACATGTTAGCACAGTCCAAAACCTTTGTATCTTAAACAATAAATATTTGGCGTTTGCACAGGAATCGTCAACAATATCTGATGTCAAAACATTACGAACGAGGGGTTCCCACTATTCCATCATAATCCCATGTCGACTTTTCATTCAAGACCCGGACCGCCTCATCGTAAATTTCGTTACCTCCCCCTAATAAAGGCCCAGAAGGAAAGGAGCAGAGCCAGGTGCAGAAGATAGAAAAGCAGGATAAGAGATGTTTGTGGGTCGTAAATGGGCAAGGCTACCAGATTCGGCCGCCTAATCATGATCAGGCCAACGAACACGAGAACCAGTATAGCAGGACTGGCCTCAGGCAGAGGAGGCCACTTCTGTTGAGTCATGCGGCCATGGCGTGTTCTGTTCTAAGGTGCACGTGTCGCTAGCAAGGTGAATCTCCGGCTAAAGCCTACGTGTCCTTAGGTGATAGGGGTCACTGCGTGTCCATTGTCTACGTGAGGGCAAGAAACATAAAATGGCTTCCGTGATCTAAGATGGATGCCATGGGTAGATCAGAAATGTGTTCATAACAGGAGTGCTCTTGCTCGTAGCATAGCGAAAACACCAGGATATGCTAAATGGATCATTTGCGGTTCACTGATACCAAAATTATGTATTTACGACAATGTTGAAAACACGGGTTCAAATCGTCACGGAACCTCAGACCCTCCTTTTGCCCTTACGTAGGCAATTACTCTATGTCCGAGTCTATCTCTATGCTCATCAGGTCCGTGACATGTTGTTGCATCATCATTCTTTCTCGCGCCTTTTCTCCAAACACAGGTGGTTTTCTGAAACATGTTGCAGCACTAAGACTACACAAAGCGGGACCACACTGGATAATCAGGCAGCATGAGAACAGAAATACTAGGATGACACCAATGACCATCAGAACCTTCCATCCCCATGCTGATACCAGAGTCCAAAACCACTCCATGAAGGACCAGTTTCCCTTGTCTACGTGTATAGAGTCGGAGATCTTGTGTAGCTTAGAGATCGCTTCATAGACGGTTGGAGCATTATTGGGAATAAAAACACAGCAGCTCGATTGGATCATTCTGCATACCCCACCTCGATCTGCAAGTATTACGTCTAGAACCATACGGTTCTGCAACGTCATGAGACGATCCGCCTGAAGCTCAGCTGTCAAGTTACTAAGAGCACCAGCAGTTTCTGTAATAGTAGATTCAACTACCCGTGTTAGCTGACGTAGATTTCTACTATTGGCCATAGGCCCCCAAAACGGAAGGAAACCTTTGAAGAAGTCTCCAGCTTCCTGACCAGCGGTATCTTCCTTGCTGAAGACACCTCTTGCTACTCTGGTCTTGTGATAATCTGAATAAGCAGTGTATGTCGGAGGCAACAATCGAGCAATATAACATGAACCTGAGAAGTCAGCAGGCAGCCATGTATACGCTCTGTCTTGACAGATGAAGTAAGTACCCCTAGCAGTAAGGAAGGCAGGGGAAGAGTTAGACGGAAACACGTAAGTCTCGACGCACTCACTCCTCCCTAGCTGAGCTCTCGGATTTCTCCCATTTCCTTGCAAACAGACCTGACCTCGGTGAGGCACGACCCAGACTGGAGTGGAGCTTTTACGCTTGCTTTCTCCCATACTAAGGCGGTACTCTGTAGAGTTCCAACTCAAATATACCCGTAATTCATCTCTAGGGTAAGATGGAGTATTATTGACGTCTTTAATCATGTCAATAATTCCCTGGACTAAAGCTTTGTTGGCTGAGTTGTATTTAGTGGAACGTGGTGGACACGGAGGATAGGTCTCAAGGGCATAGGAAAAAATGGTCTGAAAGGCCTGAAATGATCCATTATAGCTAAAAGGCAAGACTAGATAGGGAATGCCTTTATCCATAGTGTGGGGTATCAAGCCACACACCCAGCAGTCTGTAGTATTAACTACCAGTTGGTGTTGATGCAAGAGCTGTACAAATGTATTGTTAATAAATTCTGAGCGTCGAGCTTGTTCGTGTTCAGGAAACGAGTGAAAAGAATGCATAGAAGAAACAGTAGAAGTAGCAGGATCAAGGGGAGGTACTGTAGTTACCGGCATAAAAATCAAATGCACACCAAAGACGATTCCACCCACCAACGTTATCAGAACAATTAAAAACGTAACTGCACATTGCTTTAGAAAGCATTTGCTGTGAAGTATTCTGTACAGTCTATTTCTGCGAACATAAATTACATTCTCTCGTTGCAGCTCAGGAAGCTCCATCTTCTACAATCCGCTCGCGACCACTGATGATGTGTACGTAGATGAAAATGCCTCTATCAGCCCTGGGAGTTCCCAGAACTAACAGAAAGGTCGACCTTGTGTCTGACCCCCGCAGATTCAACTAGGCACACAGCCACGACCCTACGGCTACCCAGACGGCAAGGCAATTTTAAAACAACAAAACAATAGCAAACTTCCTGGCTGGGGGCAATGTATCAAAAAATTCAAATGTGAAAATAGGCAGTTTCCTGCTTTATTTGTCCATATTGCGAGATCGTAAATTGTATCTCAGGTTTGCAGGAGCTGTCTGATCTGGAAACAATGTATTTTCAGCCGACGTTGCAATGTTCACGTTCGCAGATGGCAAATGTTCTTTTGATGCAGATGGCAAATGTTCAGGGTTCAAAAGAGCAATTTCAGGAGGAGAGCCAGAGTTTGATGTATCAGTGATCCGTTCTGCATCGCTGAAAGGGATGAAACTGGGTATTTGTTCTGCTTCAGAGGCACCGATTCCTTTCTTCACCCAGTTGTCGTAAGGAAGTGGCAGGGGCACACGTTTGACGTGTGTCGTGTGTATCCAATTCTTCCGTCCGGCCACACGAATAGCAGTTCTCGTCGTCAATAACACCTGGAAGGGGCCAACGAATCTGGGCTGAAGATTTTTTGTTCTTGCAAAATTTCTAATGACGACTTGATCCCCAGGTTTCAGCTGATGACTTGGACTCTCCGGTGGCTTTGGCAATGCATCGAAAACCTGTTGGTGAATAAGGCTCAATTTAGCAGTCAAGTCGAAAAGGTAATCAATCAACATTGGATATTCCAGCTGTCTAAATTCTTTTGGCCTAGGCACCCCCCAAACGTTGGCGGGACGACCAAAAACTATTTCGTATGGACTAAGCCCTACTCTAGAATGTACAGTTGCTCTCGTTGATAAAAAGCCAAGGGTAGTGCATCTGGCCAGGACAAACCTGTGGATGCCTGTATTTTAGCGAGTTTCAGCTTGAGGGTGCCATTGTAACCCTCAACTAAACCAGCAGACTGGGGATGGTTCGCACTGTGGAACTTTTGTTTTATCCCTAAACCGGCACACACACTCTGCATAACTTTCCCTAAGAACTCACTTCCGTTATCTGACCATACAATGCGTGGCATGCCATACCTAGGGAAGTATTCTTTGAGAAGAATTTTGGCAGTGGACAAAGCAGTATTGTCCTTCAGTGGATATGCTTCGATCCATCTGGAGAAAGCACAAACTACCACTAGGACGTACTTTAGATTGTTGCAACGATCCATGTGAATGAAGTCTAACTGAATCACTTCATAGGGGCAAGAAGGAGGAGCAAAGTGACCTGCAGGTGTGGGGATTCCCTTGCCCGGATTATGCATCAGGCATACCATACAATTTCTCACCACTCTCTCTGCACACTTACTAATCCCATCATTCTTCCAGACTGGAGCCAACATCTTACAAATCCCTTTAGAACTGATATGCGCTGCTCCATGTGCCATCGTTACTACTGCAAGCACATACGCATCAGGCAACATCCAACGCTGTTGTTCCGATAAGTCAATCCAACACCCACTCGAGTCCAATTTACCCGTGCTCTCTTTCCATGCAAGCTTTTCCTCCTCAGTCGCCTCTTTCTGAATTTCTTTCACGCTTTCCACTGTGTCCTCACACATTCCAGACTCAGAAATCCATCTTGCAGACGTTGCAACATACATTCTACTCATCATATTTCTAGCTGTCTGTTTAGCAGTCTCATCAGCAAAAGCATTCCCACGACCAACATCATCCGTGATTGCTTTATGAGCGCTGCACTTCACAATTGCAACTTCAGTCGGCAAGGTTAGAGATTCCAACAAGTCATTAACTAGCTGACCATGTTGAATCTTAGTCCCATGGGACGTAATGAAACCTCTCTCTTTCCACAAACGGCCAAAACTATGGGCCACGCCGAACGCGTACTGACTATCTGTGAACACATTCACTCTCTTTCCCTTAGCTAAAACACACGCTCTTGTTAGCGCAATTAATTCCGCAGCTTGGGCAGAATTCTGACTCACTCTTGCAGTCTCCACAATCGTACTCAAAGTCGTTACTGCATAGGCAGCAGTTACATCACCATTCTCCAATTTAAAGCAAGACCCATCAACATACAACGTGCCATCCGGATCTGACAACGGAGTGTCTTTAAGATCAATTCGTCCTTTTGTCTCTTCCTCGGTTCTAAAGCAACAGTCATGTGGTTCGGAATCACTCGACTCTTGACTAGTCGGCAACAATGTTGCTGGATTCAATACATTGCATCTTTTGATCTGAATATGACTCGCTAGCAGTGTCAGCTCATAGCCAGATAATCTAGCACTGGTAAGGTGTTGCGTCTTAGTTCGGTTCATGAGTGTGTCCACAGCATGAGGAACCATAACCACTAGCATGTTGTTCATGACCAAACCAGCAGATTGTCGAATGGAAGCCGCAGCTGCCGCCGTAGCTCTCAAACAACTAGGCAACGCTCTAGCTACCGGATCTAATATTGATGAAAAATACGCACAAGGGCGTTGTTTATCACCAAATTTCTGTGTCAGAACACTCAACGCGCAACCTTCTCTCTCGTGAACATAGAGCGTAAATGGCTTACTGTAGTCAGGAGTACCCAACACAGGAGCTGAACACAGTGCATTTCGTAACTCAGAAAAACTCTCCTGACATTCGGCAGACCATGGCACTGGACTCGGAACATTTTTCCCAGTCAAAGCTACCAACGGTTTTGTCAAAAGAGAAAAATTTGGGATCCACTGCCTACAGTATGAGGTAATACCTAAAAAGGCACGTACTTCTCTCTGTGTGCTAGGAACATTCATCTGTGTAATTGCTTTTATTCTCTCTGGGGTCAACTTCCTTCCCTCCTTTGACAAGAGATGACCTAGGTAGGTCACTTCTTGGCAACAATATTGCATTTTCGAAGGTGACACCTTGTGATTCAAATTAGACAAATGATGCAATAACGAAATTGTAGCTGTTTTGCAAGTCTCCTTGTCATCGGCAGCTACTAGAAGATCATCTACATATTGCACTAAAGCAGAACCAGGAGGAAGTACAAAGGAATCTAACTGACTTTTTAATGCCTGACTGTAAATGGACGGACTCTCACAATACCCTTGTGGAGCACGTTTAAACCTGAAGCTTCGACCTCCTAAAGAGAAGCCGAAAATATCCCTGCTTTCCTCGGCTATCGGAATGCTGAAAAAGGCATTCTTCAAGTCGATAACTGAAAACCATGTGGCTGTAGCAGGAATCAACGTTAACAATGCAGTTATGTCTGGAACTACAGGGAACTGTGGAATCACAATCTTGTTAACCTCCCTAAGATCTATTACAAACCTATATACTGGAGGTTTTGAAGGATCTGTACGTTTCAGAATTGGCAAGACAGGACTGTTACAGACATTCCCTCTAGTTTCTTCTACTACACCTTTCTCGATCAAATCTTGCACAATTAATAAAAGTGCGCGTTCACCTTCACTAGAGATTCTGTATTGTGGAATTCGTGGAAATTTTACATTCGCTTTCAAAGTAACTACATATGGTGGGATTTCTAAAAGACCTACATCATTAGGACCAGTCGCCCAAAGAGTATCAGGGAGAGAACGCAGCTCTGGTGGGAGCGCATCCATCGACAAGTACATTGGAGAGGTGATTCTTTTACCCAACGTAAGCTGTACTCCTTCCGGAGAGCAGTACAATGTCGCATATAGGCGTTTTAACAAGTCTAAACCAAGCAGATTTTCATTACAACCTGTCGTCAAAATCAAGGGAGCTTTCAATTGACGGGGTCCAACAGAAATAGACAAAGGACCAGATACGGGGTTGTAAACAGGGGCGCCTGAAAAACCTACTGAAACATTTGTTAAGCCAGACAAAGGTGCGCCAGGGAGTTTCTCATGTATGATAGAACTTTTTGCTGCACCAGTATCCAACAGAAACGGTTCGACTACACCTGATGCTGCTACTGCGACATAAGGCCCACTCTGATCTACTGGAACTGATACTACTCCCTCTCTTTGTCCTTGGCTGTCCTAGTACTCTTTTTGCTGAAACCCTTCATCAGTTTCACAATAGTCTTCAACATGATACTGCTGAGATCTATTTTGCTGGGCAGACTGACTATTTCGCTGATCAAAATGGTTAGAAGGGCGATCGTTCGTTTGTGGAGGCATAGCACCTCGTCCTCGACCCCTAGAATTTTGCATATAACCACCACGACCTCTTTGAGCTGCCGCAGCATTATTCTGCGCTAAGACTGGACACTCACTCTTATAATGGCCTTCCTTCTTACAGTATGCACACTGGTTCCACTGGTATTGCGGTCTCTGAGAACCATAATCTGTCCTTTGATATGAACCTTGCTGCGTATTAGTCTGATTCGTGCGAGGCGGATAGGCTTGCTGTAAAAGAACTTTAGTTTTTAAATCTTTTGTCTTCTTCTCTGATTTTTCCTTCTCCTCCTTATCCCTATTTTCATAGTACTGGGCAGTCGCAAGTATTTGCGCAGTCGTAGAGACAGCCCATGCACTCTCGGAACCTTTCAATTTATTACTAAGTTCGGGCAACAAATTGTGTACAAATTTATCAACGAATAGTCTCTGTCCTCCTTCTGTGCTCATATCCTGACCACTATGATCCACAAAAGTCTCTTCGAACCTTGTGAAAAAGTCGGAAACACTTTCGTCCTTCTTTTGCCTGCATGCGGACAACTTGTCCCAGTTAACGCGCAATGCCGGCATCAGAGTCTTCATTAATTCAATTATTCTACCGGGTAAATTAGCAATTAGAGGTTCGGGTTTGGAACCACCTATTTGCTGACCGTCCGCTGCAATTATAGCTGCCCAATCACCACCTAGGGCAACTGGATGATTCTCTTTACGAATTTTAGCCCAAATTGGTTGCGGAACTACATTCCCAAATAACATGTCAATGTCCGCTAGATTCATCACACAAGCCTCAACTGTCTGTGCTAACTCCTTGTAATATCCGGCTGGATTTTTACGCGGATCAGGCAAGGCCTGCTTTACTGCTAATACTTCAGCTCGCTTCCACGGAATGTGTATCCACACTCTCTGGAATTGGGCCGGAGCGGCAACAATACCATTCGGTACATCAGCTTGCACAGCTTCGCGCCAAATTGGAGGAACCTCCCTCATCGGATATTGGCGATTCTGCTTCGTACTACGTTTTTCTAACTCTCTCGGTGAACGAAGGGATGGGTCATTCCGATAACTTAAAATCAGTTCCATCGCTTCTTTTATATTTTGACCAACTATCATACCTGCAGCAAACTCTTTCTGAACATTAATTAATTCTTCTAGATTTGATTCAGAGTCATCCTCTTCCAATTCCTTACGTAAAAGGAAGCACATTTCATCGAACACATATCGTTGTGTCGGTTCTTTCCATTGCATAAATGTATCTAATACATCTCTAGTACTATATCTTCCACTTTTTAAAATCCATCTAAGAGCTGTGGAATCTAATATTCCTCGTTTTTCAGTACTGGGAAGCTGACTACGTCTCTGCACAAAATCAGAGGTAGGAGTCTTAATCAGAGTTTTATAGAAGGGAGATAGAATATTAGAGACAGAATCAGTGATTCTCCGACGAACAGAAAGCGGAGTCATAACACTAGCAGAAGCAGAGAATAAAGTAGCAGTTGGGACAGATAGAACAGGATCAGTAGGAGTAGCGGGCAAAGTAGCCTGTGAACTAGCAGGAGTAAGCGATACAGGTATAGGTAAAGAAGCCGGCAACCCTGGAAGAGGGGGTGCCGAAGGAACATTAATATTGACCACAGGAGGTACAGGAGCTTGATTCAGGGGAGCAGGAGCACCAGGTTGTCCAGCAACCGGTAATTGAACATTCAGAAAAGGTGGAGACGTAGCACCCTGTGCATACGGTGGGGGTGACCGTAACAAGTAAGACAACAGAGGATCGTTTTCAGGGTCCTCTACTATCTTAGCTGAACTTGATGGCAAGGCAGGATAGCACTTGTCTATCGCTAAATTACGTTCTCTGTTGGCCACCTCCATTGCTTTCTCAGACTCGTTGAGTTGCAGCTGCTTAGCAGACTGTTCTAAAGTCAACTCTTGCTCTTTCTGTTCTTTCTTCAACTTTTTAATTTCTCTCTGTTTAGATTCTTTTCGCCAATAACGAAGAGAATCAAACATTGCCGGCCGGGCTTTCTTCTTGAACAATTTCGTTTCTAAATTATCAAGAACTTGGGGTTCAAAACTACCATGCAGTGGCCAACTAAGGACACCGTCTTTCTGCGTATATCGGACCCATACCTCATTATAAGATATAGGACCCACTCCAAACTTACAATACAGATCATAAAGAGGAGTCCCAATCGGAGGAACCAGACATGAGTCCTCCAACTGGGAATCACTGTTGCAACCAAAACACGACAACATACAATTTTTCCGACTTACCATTTTATAACCCGGAACACAGAACAAACAAAAACACGAACAAAGGTGCGCACTCGAACCAAGAACTTAGGCCTACCAAAGCGAACAAATGTATCGATACCCAAACTAAACCAAATGATTATCGTAACTAGAACAACCAGTGATAATCTTACGAAACCAAACCAAACCAGGAACTAAAAAAGGATTTTATCCTAACAGGAACAACCCTTACGAAGTAACCAACTAGCAACCACTTAATACTTAACTGAGGCACTGAAGACGTCACCAAGGAGAAACCCGTCTCGTCTCGCCGTACTAAGGACTGCACCTCGGGTCCAAGACAGGGCGACGGTCAAGGCAACGGACCACTGCAGCCGTCTGAACGGGAACCCTCGTGGAAGAGAACGTCGGGCCACTTTTGCGATATGCCGGGATCGATGAAGTGGGGCGCCTCCCTCAGGAATCTTCACACGAAGCTTCTCGAATTCTTCAGGCTTTTGGACCGGTACCGAATGACGTCGCCCCACGTTGGGCGCCAATTGAAGTTCTGGACTTTTTGGTTCCGTCCAGAGGTGTCAGGGATAACACCCGAAGACCCCGGAGTTCTACCTGTCTCGGTGTACAAATAAACAGAAACACGGGCTTCTCGATGGTGGCGTCAAAGACCAAAGGTTTATTACTGCAGGGACACAGAAGTCACAGAAACTACACACGGGCAGTGTCTAGGAGCCTGTTCGATTTGTACAAAGAGGGTTGCTCCTTATATACTGAATACTGGGCTTCAGGCAAATTCTTTACATGTTAGCACAGTCCAAAACCTTTGTATCTTAAACAATAAATATTTGGCGTTTGCACAGGAATCGTCAACAATATCTGATGTCAAAACATTACGAACGAGGGGTTCCCACTATTCCATCATAATCCCATGTCGACTTTTCATTCAAGACCCGGACCGCCTCATCGTAAATTTCGTTACCTCCCCCTAATAAAGGCCCAGAAGGAAAGGAGCAGAGCCAGGTGCAGAAGATAGAAAAGCAGGATAAGAGATGTTTGTGGGTCGTAAATGGGCAAGGCTACCAGATTCGGCCGCCTAATCATGATCAGGCCAACGAACACGAGAACCAGTATAGCAGGACTGGCCTCAGGCAGAGGAGGCCACTTCTGTTGAGTCATGCGGCCATGGCGTGTTCTGTTCTAAGGTGCACGTGTCGCTAGCAAGGTGAATCTCCGGCTAAAGCCTACGTGTCCTTAGGTGATAGGGGTCACTGCGTGTCCATTGTCTACGTGAGGGCAAGAAACATAAAATGGCTTCCGTGATCTAAGATGGATGCCATGGGTAGATCAGAAATGTGTTCATAACAGGAGTGCTCTTGCTCGTAGCATAGCGAAAACACCAGGATATGCTAAATGGATCATTTGCGGTTCACTGATACCAAAATTATGTATTTACGACAATGTTGAAAACACGGGTTCAAATCGTCACGGAACCTCAGAAGGTAGGTATCTGTTTTTTGTACTATCGGTCGTAGGAACGCATCTGCATACTTCGATAGGGGTTCCAAAATAGACCCATATTCCAGAGACTATGGGCCTCCCAGGTGGGTTCTCCAAACGCTTGTGGATTTTTGGGATTGTATAGAAGTATGGAGTCACGGGTTTGGTGTTTACTAGGAATTCTGATTTGTTTTTGCTCATCCAATCATTGACCATGCATTCTTCAATTAAGTATGCAATGGATATCCTCAGGCGTTATGTAGGATCCTCTTTTATGATGGTATAGTTCCTGGCGTCCGCCAGGAGACGTAGGCATTCCTGTCTGTAGTCTGTGGAATTCTGTAGGACAATTGCCCCACCCTTGTCTGCTGGTTTTATAGTAATACTTTCATTTCTAGACAGTTCCTGTATCGCTTGTAATTCAATTTTACTTGTGTTCCGGAACACTTTGACTGTGTGTGGGTCCAGGTCCTTCACCTCTTTCATGATGGCCTTTTCGAAGGCCAATAGCTCAACAGGTAGGTTGCTAGATGGTGGAACAAAGGCAGACTTTTTCTTTAATCCGGTATCACTACTGGTTGGATTAGTTGGTTCCTTGTCTTTGAAAAAACCTGGAGTTTCAAATTTCTTAGGAACTCTTTGAGTTCGCAACAGAGTTTAAATTTATCAGTGTGAGGGGTAGGTACAAAACCTAAACCTTTGTTTAGGAGTTCTGTTTGTACTTTAGAGAGGGTCCGACAGATTGACCACTAGGCCTATTGATTGTTCGTTGTTGGTTCCGGTGGGCCCTTGCTGCGCGTGTGGCGTCCAGCTGTTTCCAGCGGTTGTGCCCACTGCAGGTGTTGACCTGTTTTGTTTTTTGCCCGCTGTGCCGGTTGGCCCCGCCTAAAAAAGACCGACCTTGATTCCCTTGATTGTTGCCCCAATTCTGGAATGATTGTTGGTGGTACATTGGGGGATATTGTTGAGGGCCATAGTAAAATGGTGGTGGGGGTGGACCGTAGGGTTGCGGGCCATGGTAAGGAGGCCACATAGGGGCCTGATTTCCTCGATATCTACCAGAGTTTCCTCTCCCTCTTCTAGGTCTCCTGTTCATGGGGTAGTTATAGTTGTTAGGGGAGTTTGAACTGTCAGATCCAGTGTCAGATACATCGCTGTCCGTGTTATAACCTGGATTTCGGTTGCTTGGTTTGTAGTCATCCCTTATGTAAGGATATACCCTTTCATGAGAAAAGGATTTTTGATCCTTAGACAGTTTGACATATTTGGTGTCTTTCAGGCTTATCTCAAACTCCGTCATACTTTTATTCAGTTCATCAAGTCTCTTTTTCAGCTCACTTGGTGTTTGGTAAGATTTTAGGCGGACATCTAAGGAGTGAATTTCCTCTTTTAGTGTCTCAGAGAGGCGTGCCGCTGTTTTTATTATCAGCACTAGCCAGTCCCTGGTGCAGTGCCACGATATCAGTGACCAGTCTTTTTTAAATTGTTTGTCTTGCTGAAAAATAAAAGGCTCATTCCTTACGATTAGTTCCCTTGGTGCTGCACTAATTTTGAGATATTCTGCCATCATCACACCGTGAATTAAGGTCTTAATTTGCGTTCTTTTCAACTCTATCAATTCATCCCAACACTGATTTGCATCGCCATTGTCTCTACTTGGGGCCCCTGTATGTGGTAATATAGAGGCCATTATTCTGTCTACCTCTTCTTCTGAGTATGATAGGCCTGTAATTTCTGCCATGTTTTAGAGAGAATCCTTTAGTTTGTTAGTGAAGTGTGTCTCAGGTAAAGTCACTGAGATTCAAGGATCAAAGGGATCCCGTGAATGTTTATAAACACTTCCGCACCCCAGCGGCTGCTATGAACATGTATAATAAAGGGGGGAGAAAGAGGAACTAAAGACCAGGTCGCCTCCCAGGACATTATATGAAAGAAGGAGCCCACAATATTGGGTTCCGAGACCTGTCTTGTGTTATGGCTACTCACAAAAAATAATAGGTAGAGCCAAAGAAGAAAGAAAGCTTTCTTTCTAGAGTCCCCTCACTCACCGAGGTTTCCCCACGGTGACATGCTTCATCATTGGGGCCATCCCAGTTCTCTACGAAAAGGGGCGTGCTACGACTTGCGAACTACGTAGGAGCACTTGTTTTGTGAAGGACTATGTGTGGTGCAAAGGTGTAGTGAGGTCGAGTGGGTGTAAGTGGTTAAAAATACCGTGCTAGTGGGCCTCAACAATTTATGCTGCTCCTAAGTTGGTATAATAAAATGGGGTTTGACACTGTATTCCGACCTGCTATGAAGGTAGGATCAGTGTACGGTCGACATGTTTCAAGCTACCCCATGCTTTTCTTCAGGACCATACAGGGACCAGCCCTGTATATGCCACTCCTATAAACCCGGTACTAGGGATCTAATTAAATTAAATACACAACATGTAACGCTGTTAAAATTATAGACATGCGTTCTTCAAAATACATACGTTTGTACTCAATGATGTTTCTGTGAAAAAAGACACATAATTAGTGGCACATCACCCCTTTCTCAGAGAGATCGGGTACATGATTTTCCTTAATGCCGCACGTTTGAGTATATACATGGTGGTATTTGCCCCATATAGGTGCGTGCAGGCTCTCAGGTTCGGTGCATGGCTCATAAAATATACAGAGTGATTGTGGCGTGAATTCACACATTAAAATAACACAGGACTTAATGTGACAAAGACGATCGACACACATTACACGTAACATTTAAATGGAAAAAAGATTCTCAATATTAACTTTTACGGGTGCCTAATAGCACTCCATGGTCTCTGGGGGGCGGTGTCACTCTATGGAAACATTGCTGTAAACGCGGGTTAGTTTCAATGTTTTCGAAAAACAAGGTTTAGTTGGTATCCATCGCGGTGGATTTTAAAACCTTTCCGTCTCTGTTTCAGAAACATTGGGAGACAAACGAAAGAGGGGCGATACACTTACTTCCTGACCGGTGGCACCGCGTCGGATTACCTAGCTGCTTCCCCGCCGGACCTCATCTTGGTGTGTGCTCGGCAAGGGGTGTTTTTTCAGTTTGGCATTTCCGGGTGGGAGAGGGAGGAGACTAGACCGCGCTACTGCGTGCGGCCATCTTAGAAGGATGCAATATCGCTCCTCAATAAAGTTTTTTCAAAAGGTTTATCAAGAAGTACAACAAATCGGTACCTTGCGACGTATTGCCCATAACTACGTGATCTTAGTTGCTTAAGGGTGTTAATTCAAGTCTTTGGTTTATTTACATGAAAAAGTAAAATTAATAAATAATACATTGAGGATGAAGTTCGTTGTAGCAAATACGTGTTTTATATTCTTAAGATAGAGGGAAGGGGGTAGTGCAGTGGTATTTACAGTGTGAAACTCAATACTTGATTTAGGGATTGGTACACTTGGTAGCTACTGCGTTGAAACTGTTACTTTTGTTATTCTGCTGTTCTTGGTTTTTTATGGACATAAAACCGGGCCGCATTCACTGGTTCCTGTCAAAATATCCCCTTTAGTTGTTAAACGCACCCTAGGGGATATCATCATTGAGCCCATGTATATCGGTTCGAAGTTTGAACACCCATCTCTGCTCACGTTCATGTAGAGTTCTTTCGAGGTTGTCTCTGTTTTTTATGCATTCCAACACCACCCACGTTAGGTCATTCAGTGTATGGTGTTTTCAATGAAGCGATTGGTCATGCGCTTGGTTGCTCTTTTACAGCGGATGTTACTTCTGTGTTCCACTATGCGGGTGCTCACCTTTCTTGCCCACATAGTGTAGATTGCAGGAACAGGTGATCAAGTAGACTACCCCACTTGTGTTGCAGCTCGAGAAATGACGTAACTGCCATGTCGTGTTGTTATTAAAAGTGACCGACTTCGTAGTTGATGTCAGATGGCACACACTACAATTATTACATGGGTAGTGGCCACTTGGTAACGGTTGCAATCTGTTGGTGGCATCAACTGGTCTTGGTCGGCTATGCACCAAATAGTTCTTTAGGTTCATTCCTCGGCGATGACTGAACATTGTTAAAGACTATCCTGTAGCCCAACTAACCCTTCGAACCGAAACAGGCCTAGAAAGCACAGCCGACTTAGGGGTCCTCCCTTTTCCTCCAGAACCGCTTATCCTAGGCGTGGACAACTCCTGTTTCTCTAGTCTCTTAGTCAACAATCTGAAGGCGTTTTCCCTGCAAAAAAACACCCACAATAAATAGCTTGCTAACTTCCGAACTGTGGGCAATGGACAACCACTTTAGGACAGCCCAGATAAACAACAGTACCCTTAGTAATGCCTGGCAGCGTGCCCGGGAGACAAAAGCAAATCCCAGAAAAACCTATCCCTGTTTTTCGGAGTGCAACGACCTCCTTTACCGGATAGCCCAAGAAGGAGCAGAACCCCAGTTACTGGTCCCGGTTGCCTTTAGGGAGCAAATCCTGTCCTTTGCTCATTCCCACCTCTTAGCAGGCCATTGTGGACAGGAGAAAACCATTCAGTCGATTCAGAACAATTTTTTGGGGTCGGGTATTTACCTCCAGATAAACAAATACTGCCATGAGTGCCCTATATGTCAAAAACGGAATCCCTACCTCCCTCCAAATGTACCCCTAAAACTCCTGCCCATAATAGGTAAACCATTTGAGAGAACAGGAATGGACCTTATAGGTCCTCTCCCTAAATCTTCGAGGGGTTATCAATATGCCCTAGTGATTGTGGATTACTCCACTAGATACCCCGATGCCCTCCCCTTGAGAACAGCCAGCACCACCACCATAGTGCAGGGGCTAATTGAAGTTTTTTCCAGGATGGGGTTTCCACGTGAGATCCTCACGGATCAAGGGAGTCTGTTCATGTCCAGACTAATGAGGGAACTGTGCAAACAGTTTGATATCAGGCATATCAAAACTTCTGTGTACAATCCACAAATGGACAGCCTTGTGGAGAGGTACAACGGCAATCTAAAACGCACTCTAAAAAAACTTTTAACGGGACGGATAGAACTGGGAACAGCTCCTTCCGTTGGCCCTGTTCGTCATCGGAAGTACAGTCCAAAGTACAGTCCAAAGCAGTCTCGGTGTTTCTCCGTTCGAGCTTCTCTTTGGGCGGAAACCAAGCACCCTTCTAGAGATCACAAAAGAGAGCTGGGAAAAGGAGGTAGTAACAGAAGCCCAGGCCCTACTGGACTATGCCAATCAAGTAAAGGCACGTCTCCACAAACTAAGGTCCGTCGCCCATGATAACCTAGAAAGAGTACAGAACCTGCAAAAATACCATTACGATAAAGGTAAAAGATGGAGAGCATTCCAAATTGGCAAATGGGTTCTAATCCTCCTTCCTTCCTCTACCCATAAGTTGAAAAAAGAGTGGCAAGGGCCGTACGAGATAACAAAGAAGATAGGGAAAACCACCCACGTATTGCGCCTCTCTCCAACAAAAACCCACAAGTACCATGTCAAACTGTTGAAAAAGTGGTTAGGTTCACCCCCCCCAAAAAACCCTGTAGTTTCTGTGGCAACTGTTTACGCTAACACGGTTGGAGCCGCTCTCCTTAGTCCTGACCTGACGACAGACGAAAAACGGGAGCTCACAAGCCTTCTGTATTCCTTCTCTGACATATTTTCAGAACAGCCCGGTAAAACCCATATAGCAACCCATTCCATACCCACCACGGAGGGGGTCACCATAAAGCAGACACTATATTGGGTTCCCGAAGCCCATAGGGTTGCCCTCCAAAAAGAAGTCGCCCAGATGCTAGATTTAGGTGTGGTGGTGTCTTCCAAGAGTAATTGGTGCTCTCCCATTGTCCTTGTGCCTAAACCGGATGGGAGTACTCGTTTTTGTATTGATTTCAGGGCAGTAAACCGAATATCCAAGCAAAACGGGTACCCCTTACCCAGAGTTGATGAGCTCATCGAACGCTTGGGCGAGGCTCGTTATATGTCCACCATCGACCTCACCAATGGATATTGGCAAATCCCACTACACCCCAATGACCAGGAAAAAACGGCTATCTATACTCCGGACAGATTATATAATTTTACTGTGCTACCGTTTGGCCTGTCCAGTGCCCTCGCTAGTTTTCAAAGACTCATGGATACCATCTTAAAATAACACTTGGAGTATTCCTCGGCGTACTTAGACGACATCATAGTATACAGCAAAACCTGGGCAGAACATCGTTCCCACCTTGCTGCTATTCTGTCGGAACTAAGAAGTGGCAACCTTCATATCAATGCAAAGAAGTCCAAGTTTGCATTCCAAAAAAGTAAAATACCTGGTTATTTGTTGGGGAAAGGCCTAATCGAACCACAAATGGAAACAGTTAGGGCTATTCAAGAAACTCTCTTTCCCACAAATATAAAAGAACTGAGGGCCTTTCTCGGACTGGTTGGGTACTATAGGTGATATATACCCTAGTTTTCTGACATAGCTGCACCTCTCTCCGACTTACTAAGAAAGACAACTTCTCTTTTTCACCTTTGGTCGCCGTCCAGTTAAGAGACCGTAGCTTTCCAGAAGTTGAAAAACATACTAACAATTTTCCCTACTATTGCTTACTCCTAACTTTCATAAACCCTTCATCTTGCAAACTGACGCTTCTGGGGTCTGCATAGGCACAGTCCTTTCTCAATTGGATGCTGACGGACTAGATAGGCCGATTCTTTATATAAGTCAGAAACTCTTCCCTAGGGAACAGGCCTACCCTACAATTGAGAAAGAATACCTGGCCCTGAAGTGGGGCATTGAAATGTTGCGATAGTATCTGGAAGGGCTTTCTTTTGTTTTATACACTGACCACCCACCCCTTGCCTGGCTTCAGAAGAACAAGAGATGTAACAATCGGGTCCTTTGGTGGTCTTTGTCTCTGCAACCATTTCAATTCAAAGTCCGCCACCGGAAGGGCAGGGAACAGGGCAATGTACATTTTCTATCGCGTTTTCCTCTTTCCCCCGATTGGGGAAATCCTGGGGGGTGGGGCTGCCAGGAGATGGAAGAGGAACAGCTGACTATAGTGCCTTACTCCCCTATCGACAACATGATTGACGTACTGTCACTCCGTACGCAGGCAATGGAGGAGCCCTTTAAGAATCACCCCAGCAGCCACCAGGAGGAGCCCCGAGGGGCGTGGCCGAAGAAGCTGGCTTCGACGGCCCTATAAGAGGAGAACCGCAACAGGCGGGAGACGCGAGACGCCATGACGAGTCGGGAAGTTGAGGAAAAGGAAGCAGAAGAGGTGTGGGAGACGCCGAAGCTACCCAGTGGTACAAGCCTCCAGAAGGAGAGGAAAGACGTAACCAGACACGATGTCCCAGACGAGAACGACACACCACATAGCGTTTGAAAATAACTGGTCTCTATAGCCTTATTACCAAGACAATATAACTGTTCAGGAAGGTCCCTTGACAGTCCCATTGAATCTATTGAGAAGATGGACTCTGAGGGTAGAGACCCCAAGCCTGGTGCCACAAGGAGGTTGTTAATACCCCAGAAGTTCTGAGGTTTCCTTCTCTCCCTGGCACATGATATTCCTTTGGCAGGACACTTAGGGCAAAGCAAAACTTTGGACCGGCTGTCCCTCACTTTCACAGGCCCCATATGTCTGAAGACACAAAAGAGTTGCGTCGCTCCTGTGCCACTTGCCAAGTCAGTGGTAAGTCAGGTGGCACAACAAAGGCCCCCTTAATCCCACTCTCAGTGGTTGGGGTTCCTTTGAGAGGGTAGGGATTGATATGGTTGGGACCATGATCCATTCAACTGCATCTGGGCACAGTTATATACTAATGGTGGTGGACCATGCCACTAGGTACCCAGAGGCCATTCCCCTTAGAACCACTACAGTAGTGGCCAGAGACTTCCTGGGAATCTCTTCCAGAGTGGGCTTCCCTAAGTAGTTCTTAACAGAAAGAGGTACAAACGTCATGTCTAGTTATGATATGGCCATGTAGAAAGAGTGTGGAATTCGCCACACCCTATCACCCACAGTGCAATGGCCGTGTTGAAAGATTTAACAAGGCCCTAAAGGGTAGGATCATGGGACTCCCAGAAAAGCTTCGGGGAAAATGAGACGTCCTATTATCTTGCCTTCTCTTTGCCTAAAGAGAGGTTCCTCAGAAGGGGGTTGGTTACAGCCCATTTGAACTTCTGTTTGGACATCCTTAGGGGTCCCTTGTGTCTAGCCTCCTAAACAGGACATTGTGTACTATGTCCTTGGCCTGCATTCAGACATGGCTGAGTACATTACGAAGGCCAGCAAAAACCTGGAGGCCAGGCAAGAACTTCAAAAAGCTTGGCATGACCAAAAGGCTGTCTTGGCTGTTTACCAACCAGGCCAGAAAGCATGGGTGTTGGGGCCTGTTTCCCCAGCAGCTCTCCAAGGCAAGTGGAGGGGCTCCCACACCATCCTTGAACAAACAACAAGGTGAGGTCACTTACCTGGTGGAACCTAGGTACTCCAAAAAGTCCCCATAGGGTACTTCATGTGAATCGCCTAAAACCTTCGTTGACAGGGCTGACATGGGCTTGCTCATGGCGACTGATGAGGGACGGGAGGAAGAGAGTGACCCTCTCCCTGATCTCCTCTCTCAGAACTCTGATGATAGATCAGTAGACGGAGTAGCCTTGGCAGGCAGCCTCACTGATCGGCAGCAAACTGACTGCAGTCAAGCCCTCGAGCAGTACAGGCATATGTTGTCCCTGACACCCAGTCAAACTATCTGGTGTACTAATGACGTGGACACAGGTGACAGTCTGCCTGTGAAGAGTAACATCTATAGACAGACTGACCGTGTCAAGGGTTGCATCAGGACAGAGGTCCAAAAGATGCTGGAATTTGGGGTCATTGAGCCTTTCGATAGCCTCTGGGCTAGTCCGGTAGTCCTTGTGCCAGAACTTAACACCAATGGTGGAAAAATAGAGATGATATTTTCTGTGGAGGCCTCAATGCAGTCACTAGGACTGATGCTCTTCCAATGTCCAGACGTAGGTCCCTTGCTCACTTTGCCACTGGATTCAAGCTAGCCGTGCTGATGAGGGCTTTTAGCCCGAAACCAGCCCCTGGATACTTGTTTCCGGTCCAAGGAAGACATGGCTTGGCGGGTCGGGCTGCATTGTTCCCATGAGGCAAAGGGTCCAGACTGATTTGCATATAGCTGTGTCTGAACTGGGGTGGCGAAGTGAGCTAAAGAATGATGATGGATTTAACCCAGATCTGTGACTGAGGGTGAGTGTCTGAAAAGTTTCAGCGCTCCGTCCATCATCTTGTGTTTGCTTTGTTCACCATAGGTTGGCAGGGTAAGCCCAAACGTGGGTCCCTTGCTCACTTTTCCACTGGATTCAAGGTAGCCTGGATGATGAGGGCTGTTAGTCCAAAACCGGTCCCAGGATGCTTGTTTCCGGTCCAGGGAAGACATGGCTTTGCAGTTCGGGCTGGACTGTTCCCATGAGGCACAGGGGCAAGACTGATTTGCGTATAGCTGTGTCTGCACTGGGGTGGCGAAGTGTGCTAATGAACGGTGATGGATTCATCCCAGATCTGTGACTCGGGGTGAATGTTTGAAAAGGTTCAGCGCTCCGTCCATCATCTCCTTGTGTTTACTTTGTTCGCCATAAGTTGGCAGGGTATGCCCAGACGTGGGTCCCTTGCTCACTTTGCCACTGGATTCGAGCTAACCTGGCTGATCAGGGCTGTTAGCCCGAAACTTGTCCCAGGATGCTTGTTTCCGGTTCAGGGAAGACATGGCTTGGCTGTTCAGGTTGGACTGTTCCCAGGAGGCACAGGGTCAAGACTGATTTGCATATAGCTGCCTCTGAACTGGGGTGGCAAAGTGAGCTAAAGAACGATGATGGATTTAACCCAGATCTGTGACTGGGGGGTGAGTGTCTGAAAAGTTTCAGCACTCCGTCCATCATCTCCTTCTGTTTGCTTTGTTCGCCATCCAACTCCCAGGGCACATGGACCTATAGATACTTTAGCCTCAGTCACGTTTCTGAGTACAATTGAGCTCACTGCTGTTCACTGGCAAATCAGACGATCTTAGAAAGTGAAAGCATAAAACAGCATTTTGACCCCATAGTTGGAATTATCAATTTATTTTGATGTCCTTTGGTTCAAAGAATGCACCTGCCACATTTCAGAGGTTGGTGAATAAAATATTAACAGTTCTGGAAGCCTATAGTGCAGCATATCTAGATGATATGGCTGTCTTTAGCTCCACCTGGAAAGACCACCTGGTTCACCTTAGAAATGTTCCCGGAGGCCCCGCAAAAGGCAGGTATCACTATCAAGGCCCCCAAGTGCCAGATAGGGCAGAGCAAGGTTGTATACTTGGGCCACCTGGTAGGTGGAGGCCAGGTTCAACCATTGGAGAGCAAAATCCAGACCATTGTGGACTAAGTTGCTCCCACTACCTAGACTCAGGTCGGAGCTTTCCTGGGCCTGACTGGGTATTAAAGAAGATTTGTGAAAGGATATGGGTCCTTTGTGACTCCCCTGAATGATCTGACATCAAAGACAATGCCCAAGAAAGTTCAGTGGGCAGTAAGCTGTCAAAAGGCATTTGATGACCTGAAGCAGGCCATGTGCACTGCTCCCATCCTGCAAAGTCCTGACTACCCCAAAACTTTCATTGTCCAGACAGATACATCTGATAGGGGTAGGGGTGGGGGCTGTGTTATCACAACTTAATGCAGAGGGCCAGGATCAGCCAGTAGCTTTTATCAGCAGAAGGTTCATCAGCCATTGAGAGGGAAGCCTTTGCTGTGGTCTGGGCCTTGAAGAAGCTGAGTCCATACCTGTTTGGCACTCACTTCATTGTTCAGACAGACCACAAGCCCCACTTATGGCTTAAACTGATGATGGGTGAAAATCCCAAACTTTTGAGGTGGTCCATGTCTCTACAGGGGATGGCCTTTAGAGTGGAACATAGACTTGGGAGTAACCATGCCAATGCAGATGGACTCTCCGGATATTTCCACTTAGAAAATGAAGACTCAACTGGGCAAGGTTAGTCTCATCTCCTTACGTTGGGGGGAGGAGGGGTGTATAGGAAAGTAGGATCTGCTTTTATGTTTACCCCCACTTTTTGCTTGATGTAATGCTGTTTCTGAATAGACAGTGGAATCCTGCTAATCAGGACCCCAGTCTCTGTGCTTCCTCCCCTACATTGGTTTAGTAAGTACTTGGGTACATCCCCGATTGGACACTGGTGTAACCTTATCCGTCCCTGGTGTATGGTACTAAGGTACTCAGGGCATAGGTACACTAGGGGTCCCCCATGGGCTAAAGCATGTATTATGCCACCCATGGGAGACCATTCAATGTGTAACTACAGGCCTGCCATTGCAGCCTGTGTAAGCTGGTGCTAGCACCACTTACGAAAGATATAGGTTCCCCTATATCTAAGTTCACTGCACTTACAACCTATAAGTCACCCCTAAGGCAGGCCTTTCAATCCTAAAGTCATGGTGCTCGGTTCCGAGTGTGAGGATGCCCCTGCATGAGCAGGACACCCCTACAGCCAACAGAGTCAATTCTCCCGGGTTGTAAGTGAGAGAGCCATATAACATATAGAGGGACACCGCGTCATTACGCGATGACCATCTCGAAACTGGCTGTACCGAATCCTATCATGTTTGTTATCAAACATGTTGGAATCATTCCCCACACCATTTACGGAGTGGGAGGTATGATTCCATGCACCGTAAAGCTCCTTTGGGAGGCCCTCGGTGCTCCCGGTACTTCTCTTCGAGACCCGGACAGGAAACTAGGGCTATTGCCGGCGAGAAAAATGTTTCTGCCCTCCTGCTGCTGAGCCAAGGTTGAGCAAGGGAAGGCAGAACGATAGATATCCTGTCACAGGGAGGTGTGACCACCTCCCAGACAGGGTTTAGTGTGTTGGGGCAGAGTGTGGGCACTTACCAGTGCCACATAGTCTGCGTGCATGCATAGTCCAGTTCAAACCAGTCCAGGGAGCCGTTGGCTCCCGCTCTAGCGTGAAACAGGACAAAGGAAAGGGGAGTATCCTCCCCCTTGTCTAGCCCCTCCTTAGGGATTGACCCCTGAATCGTCCCAACCCTTTCCTTGGTGTATTTAAGGGCTTACCTGTGGGTGGCTCCCTAGCTTCATGGTGGGAAAAGATTCATTTCAGACACCACTTCTTTTTCAACCGTCTGGGCACTCTGGACTTTGCTGGACTTCGCTCTGGCATCAAGGTTGTAACTGGGAAGACTCCTTCTGCTCCTGATTTCGGCGCCCTGCTTGTCTGCTGCAACGTCCGAGCCTGTGTACCATACAGGAACCTTCCAAGGCCTGTGGGCATCCAAGACACCTGGAGGAATCTCCCTTGAAGTGAAGGAGTCCCTACGCTGCATCTACAGGCACCGCAACTAAGCTAACTGGTCTGCTGATCCTGGGCTCCCACGGACTCTGAAAGGCTCAGTAACACAGGTGGTAGTTCTTCACATGTCTCTAGGTCTACCCTGTCCTCTCACAAAGTTTGAGGCCAGTTTTCCTCGTAGGGAACCGCAGGAACCGACCCCCTGTGCACTACGTCGACTTGCAGTTGCAAATGCTTGTTGGCTTCCTTCTACCAAGATCTTCGGGCTCCAAATAGCCCCAACTTCAAGCATCATCAGTGACCAAGATCTTCATCTTCACGGCATCACTTGCACCGTGGGCCTGCATCTTTGGTGAGCTGCTCAAGGTCCTCTTGCGACTCTTGTGCCTCAGGCCTGTAGGCCTTTTTGAGGATAATCTTTGAATCATATTCTTTTGGGCTCCCCTGATTGCTCGGACCTTCCCATATTCCCTGTTGTTGGTGAATCTCTTGGACCTTGCTGTTCGTGACATTGTACCTTCTTCGACTTCCACAGTGGTTGCAGTTGCCAAGGCTTGTTGGTGCTCCCGACGGACACCGACCCCTCAACTCTCGACATCCTATCTGGGACAGCTCGTATCCGGCTCTTGGTCATCCACAGCATCGCTTGGACCCCACCGCTGCAGTTTCAAGGTCACCGTCAGCTTCCCTGCAACACCCGACATCAGTGGGCATTTGTCTTCCGTGGTTCCAGGTCACTCCTGAGTGGCATAGACTCTGTCGCCTCTGCTTGCAGGTACTTCTGTTCCTGAATCCACCTTTGGGTTCCACCGGACACTTTCACCTTCTCCAGAAGCGGCATCTTCCTGAAGTACTTCACTGGGTTTGACTGCAGTTTCCGACGCCACTTCACACCTGTGCAACCGGCTTCCCGGTGTAGGTATCCTTGTTCCTAGGGTATCCACGGGTAGGGTCGCTCTACAACCTTCTGTTTTCCATAGGGTTTCGTCAGGGTTCACAGGGAAGGGTCCTTCTTCCTTAAAATTGCAACTGAGACTTACCCATTGACTTTCATTGATCAAGTGAGCGTGTTTCCACTCTGCACTCGGCCTCCGAGGGGCTCCTGGTTATTTACCTTCGGTTGTTCCTTGGGTCCCTGGCACTTCTACGTCTTGTGGCTATAGTCTTGACTCGAGTCGTGGTTCAGACACCACTATTTTAGTATGAGGTTTGGTCTTCCCCTGGTGACCACTGTGTATTACATGCTGCTTACCTGTTTCTATTGAAAAGTATTGTGTATATGTCCGGCTAGGAGATATCTGCATGTGTTAGTGAGTGTCTTATAATAAATTCATATTTTTATAAATACACTATGTGGGTATTTTTCACTTAATCTATACCTATAAAATCATATTCTGGTCTATGCCAGTTCCTTCCACTCTGCACTCGGCCTCCGAGGGGCTCCTGGTTATTTACCTTCGGTTGTTCCTTGGGTCCCTGGCACTTCTACGTCTTGTGGCTATAGTCTTGACTCGAGTCGTGGTTCAGACACCACTATTTTAGTATGAGGTTTGGTCTTCCCCTGGTGACCACTGTGTATTACATGCTGCTTACCTGTTTCTATTGAAAAGTATTGTGTATATCTCCGGCTAGGAGATATCTGCATGTGTTAGTGAGTGTCTTATAATAAATTCATATTTTTATAAATACACTATGTGGGTATTTTTCACTTAATCTATACCTATAAAATCATATTCTGGTCTATGCCAGTTCCTGGTACTTCAGTACTGATGCCAACTCCACTAATGCCAAAAGATGAGGTCACAATTGTTCCGTCTGATGCTGAGGCGACGGTGGCTCTCCCTCGACTCAGTCCATGGTTGACTGCCATAGAAGCTCCTTCACTAGATCAGCCACCTCCACAAATGCAAATGCAGGGCCTGCATTTCCTGTTAGACACAGATTCAGACAGAGATTACAAGGCAGGTAATGAGATTGGCCAGCTATATCGTGGGGAGTGTTGGTACATGGGCCAGCAGGAGGCGCGAGGCCTTGATTTTATACTCCCCTCACCCCCTGGTCCTGCCATTGAGGGGAGGGCTTCTTAAGCCATGATAAGGCATAGGGCAGCTGAAGCCCTTGACTTCCAGTTCCCCCCTTTGGAGATCAAAATTAATGTTCTGATAGAAATTCTGCTGCAAGGACAAATATCCACTGAACCCCTCTTGCCTTTTAATGAGACACTTACGGATACTTTGTTGGGGGGCATGGGCCAAACCTTGCTCTGCCTCCCCCCGTCAACTGCCACAGCTTTGCCCCAGGTGACTCTGTGTTTTTATCTCTGCATGCCTTCTGTGATAGCTTGGTGTTGAAGGCATCTACCAGAAGGACTAACCCAAACACTTTTACAACTACTCTCTCGATAGGGAGTCAAAACTGGTGGAGATGGTTGGAAAGAGAATATTCTCCTCCGACAGCTTGGTGATTGAGTCGTTCAATTCCAGCTGCCTTCTGGGGCACTATTCCTACGCCCTTTGGGATTCAGTGGCTCAAGTCCTTGTTGGTGTCCCTGAAGATGTCCATCTCGCCCTTACTCAGACTATTCAGGATGGTTGTGACAGTGCCAAGTTCACAATTTGTTGTGGGCACCAGCTATTCAGTTGCATGGGTTTTTGGCACCAGTGTCTCCATTCGCCCCCATGCTTACTGTGGCCAACTGGTTTTTCAGTCAATGTCCAGTCCCTCATGGACATGCCTTTTGACAGGACATGTCTGTTTGGAGACAGACAAGGCAGACTCCACTCAAATTGTTCAAGACTAGTATGGCCACGGCACGCTCACTGGGGTCATCTGCCCGGTCTTTTCAACCACATCAGCCTATCCCTCCTTTCACAACTTTGGCAGGGGTGCCGCATTCCACCAGCCAATCTAACCTCAACAAGGTGCACAGCAGTTTCGCTGTTGCAGCAGTGATGCCAACCATCCCTTTAGTGTGTCCTTTGCGAGGCATGATTATTAAATGTTTCTTGCCGGGTTGGCAGGTCATAACATCCGACAGGTGGGTCCTACAAACTGTTCGGAAGTGATATGAACTACCCTTCTTTTTAATGCTGCTGTATCTTCTAGCCCCCCCCACACTCCCATGACTGATCAAAGACCATCTGTCTGCTTTGCAGCAGAATACGGCAAGCCCTTTTGGCCAAAGGTGCTGTCTGGAGGGTGCCTGTGCCAAAAGCAGGACGTGGTTGTTCTTCCCACTTCTCTCTGGTACCCAAGAATGATGGAGGCCTTCATCCCTTTTTGGTCCTCCACCCTCTCAACGCCTTTCTCCAGAAGGAAAGATTATCTTGCCCGTGTTCTATTCTCTGCCTCACTCCTTGGAGGAGGGAGAAACTGCTCGCACGCAAGAGAGCTCTAATGTTATATATTGATCATACCAAAGAACACCAGGCATACAATCAGCTCTTTGTAGGGTTCTCTGAAGCAAAAAAAGGGAAGGCTGTTCACAAGAGAAGAATATTCCGCTTGAATGTGCCTTGCATTAAGATCTGCTATGCACTGACTAAAAAGCAGCCTTCAGAAAGAGCGCATACTCCTTCCACCACCTTCTACCATCACAGCGGTTTACCAAAGCCTTAAAGTCTGATAAATTGGCCAGTAGGACAGCCGAGCGCGAATGGAGGAACTCTAAAGCACTGAAAAAAAGGCAGGCAAACAAACGTATCCACAGACACTATCTTGACAACATCAAATCAGCTAAAAAAAATACATTAGTGACAGAATTAACAAGGCCGCCAACTCAAACAAAGAACTTTACAAAATACTAAAGGAACTAATCAGTCCCTCCTCCTGCCAGTCTGAAAACCCTGCCTCAACAGATTGGAGTGACACACTATCGACCTTCCTTGAGGAAAAGATTAACATTATTTATAACCTCTTTCCTAATCAGAGAACTGAATACTATTATAACGCGCCCCTCAGCAATCAGACACCTACCTTAAATCACCTAAACGAGCTAACTAAATTCACCTAGGTGGATGTTAGTCTTTCCCTTTCCAAAGTTAAATCAGGCTCTCTGGTTGACCCAGTCTTACCCCATATCCTGTCCAACATTGCCCCAGCTCTCCTCAAAAGTCTCACGGACCTTCTTAATGTATCCCTAAATTGTGCTACTGTTCCCTTAAAATGGAAAACAGCCAGGGTCAAACTTATCTTGAAAAAGCCATCTGCAGACCCTAAAGAACCGAGCAACTATGCGCCAAACTCTCTTACCTATTTTGGGAAAGTCCTTGAGTCCTTGGTTATTAAGCAAATTACAACCTTCCTAGAAAGCAATACATTGTTGGACCCCTCTCCATCAGAGTTTATAGCAGCTCACAGCACTAAAACATCGCTGATAGAGGTAGTAGACAATATAAGACTTGCCCAGGACAACGGGCAGTCAGCCATGTTTGTCCTACTTGATCTGTCAGCTGCTTTTGACACCATCTCCCACAGGACTCTAACACATCGATTGTGGGAGATAGGAGTCAGGAGAAATGCCCTAAATGGGCTCAGGAGCTATCTAATGGATCGAACCTCAACGGTACAAATTGGTACTTTCTTCTCTTTTAGCGGGATGGTTGATAAGGGAGTACCCCAGGGATCTATCCTAAAACCCACATTTTTAAATCTGTACGTGCCACCCCTGGCCAAGGTGATCAGATCTCATGGGTTTGATACAGTGTCCTATGCAGACGACACTCAACTATTGATCACACTTGGCCCAGATTTATCAGATACCAAATTTAGATTTATAAACTGCATGGCCCATATCAGCATCTAGACGCAAACCAACCACCTTCAGCTCAACGACAGTAAGACAGAGATTATCCACTTCGGGAAAGCCAATGAATTCTGGTCCAGTGACTGGTGGCCTCAGAATCTTGGCCCCTATCCTTCCCCTAAACTCGTGGTTCGCAACCTAGGAGTGACGATTGATAACAAACTGTCCATGAAAATCCATGTTAACCATGTAACAGGCATCTTCTATGGATTACTGCGAAGCCTATGCAAGGTCTTCCAATGAATCCCAGTTGAATCAAGAAAACTGCTTGTTCAGGGTCTAATCATCAGTCGGCTCGCTTACGGAAATGCCCTGATGGCTTCCATCAATGAAGAGCTTCTTACCAAACTTTGAGTGTTACAGAACACTGCAGCCAGACTAGCACTAAATCTACCAGCACATAGCCCCTGGGCTAGTCCAGTAGTCCTTGTGCCAGAACCTAACACCAAGGTTAGAAAAAGAGAGATGATATTTTCTGTGGACTACAGAGGCCTCAATGCAGTCACTAGGAATTGCTCATCCAATGCCCAGACGTAGGTCCCTTGCTCACTTTGCCACTGGATGGAAGCTAGCCTGGCTGATGAGGGTTTTTAGCCCAAAACCAGTCCCTGGATACTAGTTTCCGGGCCAGGGAAGACATAGCTTGGCGGGTCGGGCTGGATTGTTCCGATGAGGCACAGGGTCCAGACTGATTTGCATATAGCTGTGTCTGAACTGGGGGTGGCGAAGTGAGCTAAAGAACGATGATGGATTCAACCCAGATCTGTGACTGAGGGTGAGTGTCTGAAAAGTTTCAGCGCTCCGTCCATCATTTCCTTGTGTTTGCTTTATTCGCCATAAGATGGCAGGGTATGCCCAGACGTGGGTCACTTGCTCACTTTGCCACTGGCTTCAAGCTAGCCTGGCTAATGAGGGCTGTTAGCCCGAAACCGGTCCCAGGATGCTTGTTTCCGGTCCAGGGAAGACATGGCTTTGCAGTTCGGGCTGGACTGTTCCCATGAGGCACAGGGGCAAGACTGATTTGCGTATAGCTGTGTCTGCACTGGGGTGGTGAAGTGAGCTAATGAATGGTGATGGATTCAACCCGGATCTGTGACTCGGGGTGAATGTTTGAAAAGGTTCAGCGCTCCGTCCATCATCTCCTTGTGTTTACTTTGTTCGCCATAAGTTGGCAGGGTATGCCTAGACGTGGGTCCCTTGCTCACTTTGCCACTGGATTCGAGCTAACCTGGCTGATCAGGGCTGTTAGCCCGAAACTTGTCCCACAATGCTTGTTTCCAGTATAGGGAAGTCATGGCTTGGCTGTTCGGGTGGACTGTTCCCATGAGGCACAGGGTCAAGACTGATTTGCATATAGCTGTCTCAGAACTGGGGTGGCGAAGTGAGCTAAAGAACGATGATGGATTTAACCCAGATTTGTGACTGGGGGTGAGTGTCTGAAAAGTTTCAGTACTCCGTCCATCATCTCCTTCTGTTTTCTTTGTTCGCCAGCCAATTCCCACGGCACATGAACATATACATACTTTAGCCTCAGCCACGTTTCTGAGTACATTTGAGCTCACTGCTGTTCACTGGCAAATCAGACTAGCTTAGGATGCCTAGCCAAAAACAGCATTTTGACCCCATAGTGGGAATTATCAATTTATTGTGATGTCCTTTGGTTTGAAGAATGCACCTGCCACATTTCAGAGGTTGGTGAATAAAGTATTAACAGTTCTGGAAGCCTATAGTGCAGCATATCTAGATGATATAGCTGTCTTTAGCTCCACCTGGAAAGACCACCTGGTTCACCTCAGAAATGTTCAGGAGGCCCCGCAAAAGGCAGGTCTCTCTATCAAGGCCCCCAAGTGCCAGATAGGGCAGAGCAAGGTTGTATACTTGGGCCACCTGGTAAATGGAGGCCAGGTTCAACCATTGGAGAGCAAAATCCAGAACATTCTGGACTGGGTTGCTCCCACTAGACTCAGGTCGGAACTTTCCTGGGCCTGACTGGGTATTAAAGAAGATTTGTGAAAGGATATGGGCCCTTTGTGACTCCTCTGAATGATCTGACATCAAAGACAATGCCCAAGAAAGTTCAGTCGGCAGTAAGCTGTCAAAAGGCATTTGATGGCCTGAAGCAGGCCATGTGCACTGCTCCTATCCTGAAAAGTCCTGACTACCCCAAAACTTTCATTGTCCAGACAGATGCTTCTGATAGGGGTAGGGGCTGTGTTATCACAACTTAATGCAGAGGGCCAGGATCAACCAATAGCTTTTATCAGCAGAAGGTTCGTCAGCCATTGAGAGGGAAGCCTTTGCTGTGGTCTGGGCCTTGAAGAAGCTGAGGCCATACCTGTTTGGCACTCACTTCATTGTTCAGACACACCACAAGCCCCACTTATGGCTTAAACAGATGAAGGGTGAAAATCCCAAACTTTTGAGGTGGTCCATTTCTCTACAGGGGATGGACTTTAGAGTGGGACATAGACTTGGGAGTAACCATGCCAACGCAGATGGACTCTCCAGATATTTCCACTTAGAAAATGAAGACTCAACTAGGCAAGGTTAGTCTCATCTCCTCACGTTGGGGGGAGTGGGGTTGTATAGCAAAGTAGGATCTGATTTTATGTTTACCCCCACTTTTTGCTTGATGTAATGCTGTTTCTGAATAGTCAGAGTGGGATCCTGCTAATCAGGACCCCAGTCTCTGTGCTTTCTCCCCTAAATTGGTTTAGTAAGTACTTGGGTACATCCCAGATTGTACACTGGTGTAACCTTATCAGTCCCTAATGTATGGTACTAAGGTACCCAGGGCATAGGTACACTAGGGCCCCCCCATGGGCTAAAGCATGTATTACGCCACCCATGGGAGACCATTCAATTTGTAACTACATGCCTGCCATTGCAGCCCGTGCAAGCTGGTTCTAGCACCACTTACGAAAGATATAGGTTCCCCTATATCTAAGGTCACTGCACTTAAAACCCCTAAGGCAGGCCTTTCAATCCTAAAGGCAGGGTGCTCGGTTCTGAGTGTGAGGATGCCCCTGCATGAGCAGGACACCCCTACAGCCAACAGAGTCAATTCTCCTGCGTTGTAAGTGAGAGAGCCATACTACATATAGAGGGACACCGCGTCATTACGCGATGACCATCTCGAAACTGGCTGTACCGAATCCTATCATGTTTGTTATCAAACATGTTGAAATCATACCCCACACCATTTACGGAGTGGGAGGTATGATTCCATGCACCGTAAAGCTCCTTTGGGAGGCCCTCAGTGCTCCCGGTACTAGTCTTCCAGACCCTGACAGCAAGCTAGGGCTGTTGCAGGCCAGAAACATGTTTCTGCCCTCCTGCTGCTAAGCCAAGCTTGAGCAAGGGAAGGCAGAACAATAGGTGTCCTGTCACAGGGAGGTGTGACCACCTCCCAGACAGGGTTAGTGTGTTGGGGCAGAGTGTGGGCACTTGCCAGCGCTACATAGTCTGCGTGAAGGGCATACTTGGTGCCCTCTATGCATAGGCCAGTTAAAACCAGTTCAAGGAGCCGTTGGCTCCCGCTCTGGCATGAAACTGGACAAAGGACAGGGGAGTATTCTCCCCTTTATCCAGCCCCTCCTTAGGGATTGACCCCTGAATCGTCCCAACCCTTTCCTTGGTGTATTTAAGGGCTTACCTGTGGGTGGCTCCCTAGTTTCGTGGTGGGAAAAGATTCATTTCAGACACCACGTCTGGGCACTCTGGACTTTGCTGGACTTCGCTCTGGCAACAAGGTTGTAACTGGGAAGACTCCTACTGCTCCTGATTTCGTCGCCCTGCTAGTCTGCTGCAACGTCTGTGCCTGTGCACCATACAGGAACCTTCCAAGGCCTGTGGGCATCCAAGACACCTGGAGGAATCTCGCTTGAAGTGAAGGAGTCACTACCCTGCATCTGCAGGCACCGCAACTAAGCTGACTGGTCTGCTGATCCTGGGCTCCCACGGACTCTGAAAGGCTCAGTAACACAGGTGGTGGTTCTTCACAGGCATCGAGGTCTTCCCTGTGCTCTCACAAAGTTTGAGGCCAGTTTTCCTCGTCAGACCCGCAGGAACCGACCCCCTGTGCACTGCGTCGACTTGCAGTTGCAAATGCTTGTTGGCTTCCTTCTACCAAGATCTTCGGGCTCCAGTAGCCCCAACGTCAAGCATCACCAGTGACCAAGATCTTCATCTTCACCGCATCTATTGCACCGTGGGCCGGCGTCTTTGGTGAGCTGCTCGAGGTCCTCTTGCGACTCAAGCCTGTGGGCCTTTTTGAGGATAATCTTTGAATTGTATTCTTTTGGGCTCCCCTGATTGCTCGGGCCTTCCCTGATTCCCTGTTATTGGTGAATCTCTTGTACCTTGCTGTTCCTGACATTGTACCTTCTTCGACTTCCACATTGGTTGCAGTTGCCAAGGCTTGTTGGTGCTCCCGACGGACACTGACCCCTCAACTCTCGACATCCTATGTGGGACAGTTCGTATCCGGCTCTTGGTCATCCACAGCATCGCTTGGTCCCCATCGTTGCAGTTTCAAGGTCACCGTCAGCTTCCCTGCAACACCCGACATCAGTGGGCATTTGTCTTCCGTGGTTCCAGGTCACTCCTGAGTGGCATAGACTCTGTCGCCTCTGCTTGCAGGTACTTCTGTTCCTGAATCCACCTTTGGGTTCCACCGGACACTTTCACCTTCTCCAGAAGCGGCATCTTCCTGAAGTACTTCACTGGGTTTGACTGCAGTTTCCGACGCCACTTCACACCTGTGCAACCGGCTTCCCGGTGTAGGTATCCTTGTTCCTAGGGTATCCACGGGTAGGGTCGCTCTACAACCTTCTGTTTTCCATAGGGTTTCGTCAGGGTTCACAGGGAAGGGTCCTTCTTCCTTAAAATTGCAACTGAGACTTACCCATTGACTTTCATTGATCAAGTGAGCGTGTTTCCACTCTGCACTCGGCCTCCGAGGGGCTCCTGGTTATTTACCTTCGGTTGTTCCTTGGGTCCCTGGCACTTCTACGTCTTGTGGCTATAGTCTTGACTCGAGTCGTGGTTCAGACACCACTATTTTAGTATGAGGTTTGGTCTTCCCCTGGTGACCACTGTGTATTACATGCTGCTTACCTGTTTCTATTGAAAAGTATTGTGTATATCTCCGGCTAGGAGATATCTGCATGTGTTAGTGAGTGTCTTATAATAAATTCATATTTTTATAAATACACTATGTGGGTATTTTTCACTTAATCTATACCTATAAAATCATATTCTGGTCTATGCCAGTTCCTGGTACTTCAGTACTGATGCCAACTCCACTAATGCCAAAAGATGAGGTCACAATTGTTCCGTCTGATGCTGAGGCGACGGTGGCTCTCCCTCGACTCAGTCCATGGTTGACTGCCATAGAAGCTCCTTCACTAGATCAGCCACCTCCACAAATGCAAATGCAGGGCCTGCATTTCCTGTTAGACACAGATTCAGACAGAGATTACAAGGCAGGTAATGAGATTGGCCAGCTATATCGTGGGGAGTGTTGGTACATGGGCCAGCAGGAGGCGCGAGGCCTTGATTTTATACTCCCCTCACCCCCTGGTCCTGCCATTGAGGGGAGGGCTTCTTAAGCCATGATAAGGCATAGGGCAGCTAAAGCCCTTGACTTCCAGTTCCCCCCTTTGGAGATCAAAATTAATGTTCTGATAGAAATTCTGCTGCAAGGACAAATATCCACTGAACCCCTCTTGCCTTTTAATGAGACACTTACGGATACTTTGTTGGGGGGCATGGGCCAAACCTTGCTCTGCCTCCCCCCGTCAACTGCCACAGCTTTGCCCCAGGTGACTCTGTGTTTTTATCTCTGCATGCCTTCTGTGATAGCTTGGTGTTGAAGGCATCTACCAGAAGGACTAACCCAAACACTTTTACAACTACTCTCTCGATAGGGAGTCAAAACTGGTGGAGATGGTTGGAAAGAGAATATTCTCCTCCGACAGCTTGGTGATTGAGTCGTTCAATTCCAGCTGCCTTCTGGGGCACTATTCCTACGCCCTTTGGGATTCAGTGGCTCAAGTCCTTGTTGGTGTCCCTGAAGATGTCCATCTCGCCCTTACTCAGACTATTCAGGATGGTTGTGACAGTGCCAAGTTCACAATTTGTTGTGGGCACCAGCTATTCAATTGCATGGGTTTTTGGCACCAGTGTCTCCATTCGCCCCCATGCTTACTGTGGCCAACTGGTTTTTCAGTCAATGTCCAGTCCCTCATGGACATGCCTTTTGACAGGACATGTCTGTTTGGAGACAGACAAGGCAGACTCCACTCAAATTGTTCAAGACTAGTATGGCCACGGCACGCTCACTGGGGTCATCTGCCCGGTCTTTTCAACCACATCAGCCTATCCCTCCTTTCACAACTTTGGCAGGGGTGCCGCATTCCACCAGCCAATCTAACCTCAACAAGGTGCACAGCAGTTTCGCTGTTGCAGCAGTGATGCCAACCATCCCTTTAGTGTGTCCTTTGCGAGGCATGATTATTAAATGTTTCTTGCCGGGTTGGCAGGTCATAACATCCGACAGGTGGGTCCTACAAACTGTTCGGAAGTGATATGAACTACCCTTCTTTTTAATGCTGCTGTATCTTCTAGCCCCCCCCCCCCACACTCCCATGACTGATCAAAGACCATCTGTCTGCTTTGCAGCAGAATACGGCAAGCCCTTTTGGCCAAAGGTGCTGTCTAGAGGGTGCCTGTGCCAAAAGCAGGACGTGGTTGTTCTTCCCACTTCTCTCTGGTACCCAAGAATGATGGAGGCCTTCATCCCTTTTTGGTCCTCCACCCTCTCAACGCCTTTCTCCAGAAGGAAAGATTATCTTGCCCGTGTTCTATTCTCTGCCTCACTCCTTGGAGGAGGGAGAAACTGCTCGCACGCAAGAGAGCTCTAATGTTATATATTGATCATACCAAAGAACACCAGGCATACAATCAGCTCTTTGTAGGGTTCTCTGAAGCAAAAAAAGGGAAGGCTGTTCACAAGAGAAGAATATTCCGCTTGAATGTGCCTTGCATTAAGATCTGCTATGCACTGACTAAAAAGCAGCCTTCAGAAAGAGCGCATACTCCTTCCACCACCTTCTACCATCACAGCGGTTTACCAAAGCCTTAAAGTCTGATAAATTGGCCAGTAGGACAGCCGAGCGCGAATGGAGGAACTCTAAAGCACTGAAAAAAAGGCAGGCAAACAAACGTATCCACAGACACTATCTTGACAACATCAAATCAGCTAAAAAAAATACATTAGTGACAGAATTAACAAGGCCGCCAACTCAAACAAAGAACTTTACAAAATACTAAAGGAATTAATCAGTCCCTCCTCCTGCCAGTCTGAAAACCCTGCCTCAACAGATTGGAGTGACACACTATCGACCTTCCTTGAGGAAAAGATTAACATTATTTATAACCTCTTTCCTAATCAGAGAACTGAATACTATTATAACGCGCCCCTCAGCAATCAGACACCTACCTTAAATCACCTAAACGAGCTAACTAAATTCACCTAGGTGGATGTTAGTCTTTCCCTTTCCAAAGTTAAATCAGGCTCTCTGGTTGACCCAGTCTTACCCCATATCCTGTCCAACATTGCCCCAGCTCTCCTCAAAAGTCTCACGGACCTTCTTAATGTATCCCTAAATTGTGCTACTGTTCCCTTAAAATGGAAAACAGCCAGGGTCAAACTTATCTTGAAAAAGCCATCTGCAGACCCTAAAGAACCGAGCAACTATGCGCCAAACTCTCTTACCTATTTTGGGAAAGTCCTTGAGTCCTTGGTTATTAAGCAAATTACAACCTTCCTAGAAAGCAATACATTGTTGGACCCCTCTCCATCAGAGTTTATAGCAGCTCACAGCACTAAAACATCGCTGATAGAGGTAGTAGACAATATAAGACTTGCCCAGGACAACGGGCAGTCAGCCATGTTTGTCCTACTTGATCTGTCAGCTGCTTTTGACACCATCTCCCACAGGACTCTAACACATCGATTGTGGGAGATAGGAGTCAGGAGAAATGCCCTAAATGGGCTCAGGAGCTATCTAATGGATCGAACCTCAACGGTACAAATTGGTACTTTCTTCTCTTTTAGCGGGATGGTTGATAAGGGAGTACCCCAGGGATCTATCCTAAAACCCACATTTTTAAATCTGTACGTGCCACCCCTGGCCAAGGTGATCAGATCTCATGGGTTTGATACAGTGTCCTATGCAGACGACTCTCAACTATTGATCACACTTGGCCCAGATTTATCAGATACCAAATTTAGATTTATAAACTGCATGGCTCATATCAGCATCTAGACGCAAACCAACCACCTTCAGCTCAACGACAGTAAGACAGAGATTATCCACTTAGGGAAAGCCAATGAATTCTGGTCCAGTGACTGGTGGCCTCAGAATCTTGGCCCCTATCCTTCCCCTAAACTCGTGGTTCGCAACCTAGGAGTGACGATTGATAACAAACTGTCCATGAAAATCCATGTTAACCATGTAACAGGCATCTTCTATGGATTACTGCGAAGCCTATGCAAGGTCTTCCAATGAATCCCAGTTGAATCAAGAAAACTGCTTGTTCAGGGTCTAATCATCAGTCGGCTCGCTTACGGAAATGCCCTGATGGCTTCCATCAATGAAGAGCTTCTTACCAAACTTTGAGTGTTACAGAACACTGCAGCCAGACTAGCACTAAATCTACCAGCACATAGCCCCTGGGCTAGTCCAGTAGTCCTTGTGCCAGAACCTAACACCAAGGTTAGAAAAAGAGAGATGATATTTTCTGTGGACTACAGAGGCCTCAATGCAGTCACTAGGAATTGCTCATCCAATGCCCAGACGTAGGTCCCTTGCTCACTTTGCCACTGGATGGAAGCTAGCCTGGCTGATGAGGGTTTTTAGCCCAAAACCAGTCCCTGGATACTAGTTTCCGGGCCAGGGAAGACATGGCTTGGCGGGTCGGGCTGGATTGTTCCGATGAGGCACAGGGTCCAGACTGATTTGCATATAGCTGTGTCTGAACTGGGGGTGGCGAAGTGAGCTAAAGAACGATGATGGATTCAACCCAGATCTGTGACTGAGGGTGAGTGTCTGAAAAGTTTCAGCGCTCCGTCCATCATTTCCTTGTGTTTGCTTTATTCGCCATAAGATGGCAGGGTATGCCCAGACGTGGGTCACTTGCTCACTTTGCCACTGGCTTCAAGCTAGCCTGGCTAATGAGGGCTGTTAGCCCGAAACCGGTCCCAGGATGCTTGTTTCCGGTCCAGGGAAGACATGGCTTTGCAGTTCGGGCTGGACTGTTCCCATGAGGCACAGGGGCAAGACTGATTTGCGTATAGCTGTGTCTGCACTGGGGTGGTGAAGTGAGCTAATGAATGGTGATGGATTCAACCCGGATCTGTGACTCGGGGTGAATGTTTGAAAAGGTTCAGCGCTCCGTCCATCATCTCCTTGTGTTTACTTTGTTCGCCATAAGTTGGCAGGGTATGCCTAGACGTGGGTCCCTTGCTCACTTTGCCACTGGATTCGAGCTAACCTGGCTGATCAGGGCTGTTAGCCCGAAACTTGTCCCACAATGCTTGTTTCCAGTATAGGGAAGTCATGGCTTGGCTGTTCGGGTGGACTGTTCCCATGAGGCACAGGGTCAAGACTGATTTGCATATAGCTGTCTCAGAACTGGGGTGGCGAAGTGAGCTAAAGAACGATGATGGATTTAACCCAGATTTGTGACTGGGGGTGAGTGTCTGAAAAGTTTCAGTACTCCGTCCATCATCTCCTTCTGTTTTCTTTGTTCGCCAGCCAATTCCCACGGCACATGAACATATACATACTTTAGCCTCAGCCACGTTTCTGAGTACATTTGAGCTCACTGCTGTTCACTGGCAAATCAGACTAGCTTAGGATGCCTAGCCAAAAACAGCATTTTGACCCCATAGTGGGAATTATCAATTTATTGTGATGTCCTTTGGTTTGAAGAATGCACCTGCCACATTTCAGAGGTTGGTGAATAAAGTATTAACAGTTCTGGAAGCCTATAGTGCAGCATATCTAGATGATATAGCTGTCTTTAGCTCCACCTGGAAAGACCACCTGGTTCACCTCAGAAATGTTCAGGAGGCCCCGCAAAAGGCAGGTCTCTCTATCAAGGCCCCCAAGTGCCAGATAGGGCAGAGCAAGGTTGTATACTTGGGCCACCTGGTAAATGGAGGCCAGGTTCAACCATTGGAGAGCAAAATCCAGAACATTCTGGACTGGGTTGCTCCCACTAGACTCAGGTCGGAGCTTTCCTGGGCCTGACTGGGTATTAAAGAAGATTTGTGAAAGGATATGGGCCCTTTGTGACTCCTCTGAATGATCTGACATCAAAGACAATGCCCAAGAAAGTTCAGTGGGCAGTAAGCTGTCAAAAGGCATTTGATGGCCTGAAGCAGGCCATGTGCACTGCTCCTATCCTGAAAAGTCCTGACTACCCCAAAACTTTCATTGTCCAGACAGATGCTTCTGATAGGGGTAGGGGCTGTGTTATCACAACTTAATGCAGAGGGCCAGGATCAACCAATAGCTTTTATCAGCAGAAGGTTCGTCAGCCATTGAGAGGGAAGCCTTTGCTGTGGTCTGGGCCTTGAAGAAGCTGAGGCCATACCTGTTTGGCACTCACTTCATTGTTCAGACACACCACAAGCCCCACTTATGGCTTAAACAGATGAAGGGTGAAAATCCCAAACTTTTGAGGTGGTCCATTTCTCTACAGGGGATGGACTTTAGAGTGGGACATAGACTTGGGAGTAACCATGCCAATGCAGATGGACTCTCCAGATATTTCCACTTAGAAAATGAAGACTCAACTAGGCAAGGTTAGTCTCATCTCCTCACGTTGGGGGGAGTGGGGTTGTATAGGAAAGTAGGATCTGATTTTATGTTTACCCCCACTTTTTGCTTGATGTAATGCTGTTTCTGAATAGTCAGAGTGGGATCCTGCTAATCAGGACCCCAGTCTCTGTGCTTTCTCCCCTAAATTGGTTTAGTAAGTACTTGGGTACATCCCAGATTGTACACTGGTGTAACCTTATCAGTCCCTAATGTATGGTACTAAGGTACCCAGGGCATAGGTACACTAGGGCCCCCCCATGGGCTAAAGCATGTATTACGCCACCCATGGGAGACCATTCAATTTGTAACTACATGCCTGCCATTGCAGCCCGTGCAAGCTGGTTCTAGCACCACTTACGAAAGATATAGGTTCCCCTATATCTAAGGTCACTGCACTTAAAACCCCTAAGGCAGGCCTTTCAATCCTAAAGGCAGGGTGCTTGGTTCTGAGTGTGAGGATGCCCCTGCATGAGCAGGACACCCCTACAGCCAACAGAGTCAATTCTCCTGCGTTGTAAGTGAGAGAGCCATACTACATATAGAGGGACACCGCGTCATTACGCGATGACCATCTCGAAACTGGCTGTACCGAATCCTATCATGTTTGTTATCAAACATGTTGAAATCATACCCCACACCATTTACGGAGTGGGAGGTATGATTCCATGCACCGTAAAGCTCCTTTGGGAGGCCCTCAGTGCTCCCGGTACTAGTCTTCCAGACCCTGACAGCAAGCTAGGGCTGTTGCAGGCCAGAAACATGTTTCTGCCCTCCTGCTGCTAAGCCAAGCTTGAGCAAGGGAAGGCAGAACAATAGGTGTCCTGTCACAGGGAGGTGTGACCACCTCCCAGACAGGGTTAGTGTGTTGGGGCAGAGTGTGGGCACTTGCCAGCGCTACATAGTCTGCGTGAAGGGCATACTTGGTGCCCTCTATGCATAGGCCAGTTAAAACCAGTTCAAGGAGCCGTTGGCTCCCGCTCTGGCATGAAACTGGACAAAGGACAGGGGAGTATTCTCCCCTTTATCCAGCCCCTCCTTAGGGATTGACCCCTGAATCGTCCCAACCCTTTCCTTGGTGTATTTAAGGGCTTACCTGTGGGTGGCTCCCTAGTTTCGTGGTGGGAAAAGATTCATTTCAGACACCACGTCTGGGCACTCTGGACTTTGCTGGACTTCGCTCTGGCAACAAGGTTGTAACTGGGAAGACTCCTACTGCTCCTGATTTCGTCGCCCTGCTAGTCTGCTGCAACGTCTGTGCCTGTGCACCATACAGGAACCTTCCAAGGCCTGTGGGCATCCAAGACACCTGGAGGAATCTCCCTTGAAGTGAAGGAGTCACTACCCTGCATCTGCAGGCACCGCAACTAAGCTGACTGGTCTGCTGATCCTGGGCTCCCACGGACTCTGAAAGGCTCAGTAACACAGGTGGTGGTTCTTCACAGGCATCGAGGTCTTCCCTGTGCTCTCACAAAGTTTGAGGCCAGTTTTCCTCGTCAGACCCGCAGGAACCGACCCCCTGTGCACTGCGTCGACTTGCAGTTGCAAATGCTTGTTGGCTTCCTTCTACCAAGATCTTCGGGCTCCAGTAGCCCCAACGTCAAGCATCACCAGTGACCAAGATCTTCATCTTCACCGCATCTATTGCACCGTGGGCCGGCATCTTTGGTGAGCTGCTCGAGGTCCTCTTGCGACTCAAGCCTGTGGGCCTTTTTGAGGATAATCTTTGAATTGTATTCTTTTGGGCTCCCCTGATTGCTCGGGCCTTCCCTGATTCCCTGTTATTGGTGAATCTCTTGTACCTTGCTGTTCCTGACATTGTACCTTCTTCGACTTCCACATTGGTTGCAGTTGCCAAGGCTTGTTGGTGCTCCCGACGGACACTGACCCCTCAACTCTCAACATCCTATGTGGGACAGTTCGTATCCGGCTCTTGGTCATCCACAGCATCGCTTGGTCCCCATCGTTGCAGTTTCAAGATCACCATCAGCTTCCCTGCAACACTCGACATCGGTGGGCATTTGTCCTCCGTGCTTCCAGGTCACTTCTGAGTGGCATAGACTCTGTCGCCTCTGCTTGCAGGTATTTCTCTTCCTGAATCCACCTTTGGGTTGCACCGGACACTTTCACCTTCTCCAGAAGCGGCATCTTCCTGAAGTACTCCATTGGGTTTGACTGCAATTTCCGACGCCACTTCACATCTGTGCAACCGGCTTCCCTGGTGTAGGTATCCTTGTTCCTAGGGTATCCACGGGTAGGGTCGCTCTCCAACCTTCTGTTTTCCACAGAGTTTTTTCAGGGTTCACTGGGAAGGGTCCTTCTTCCTTAAAATTGCAACTGAGACTTACCCATTGACTTGCATTGATCAAGTGAGCGTGTACCCACTCTGCAAACGGCCTCCGAGGGGCTCCTGGTTATTTACCTTCGGTTGTTCCTTGGGTCCCTGGCACTTCTACGTCTTCTGGCTATAATCTTGACTCGAGTCGTGGTTCAGATACCACTATTTTAGTATAAGGTTTGGTCTTCCCCTGGTGACCACTGTGTATTACATGCTACTTACCTGTTTCTATTGAAAAGTATTGTGTATATCTCCGGCTAGGAGATATCTGCATGTGTTAGTGAGTGTCTTATAATAAATTCATATTTTTATAAATACACTGTGTGGGTATTTTTCACTTAATCTATACCTATAAAATTATGTTCTGGTCTATGCCAGTTCCTGGTACTTCAGCACTGATGCCAACTCCACTAATGCCAAAAGATGAGGTCACAATTGTTCCGTCTGATGCTGAGGCGACGGTGGCTCTCCCTCGACTCAGGCCACGGTTGACTGCCATAGAAGCTCCTTCACTAGATCAGCCACCTCCACAAATGCAAATGCAGGGCCTGCATTTCCTGTTAGACACAGATTTGGACAGAGATTACAAGGCAGGTAATGAGATTGGCTAGCTATATCGTGGGGACTTTTGGTACAAGGGCCAGCAGGAGGCGCAAGGCCTTGATTTGATACTCCTCTCACCCCCTGGTCCTGCCATTGAGGGGAGGGCTTCTTAAGCCATGGTAAGGCATAGGGCAGCCAAAGCCCTTAACTTCCAGTTCCCCTCTTTGGAAATCAAAATTAATGTTCTGATAGAAATTCTACTGCAAGGCCAAATATCCACTGAACCCCTCTTGCCTTTTAATGAGACACTTACGGATACTTTGTTGGGGAGCATGGGCCAAATCTTGCTCTGCCTCCCCCCCGTCAACTGCCACATCCCTGCCCCAGGTGACTCTGTGTTTTTATCTCTGCATGCCTTGTGTGATAGCTTGGTGTTGAAAGCATCTACCAGAAGGACTAACCCAATCACTTTTACAACTACTCTTCCGATAGAGAGTCAAATCTGGTGGAGATGGTTGGAAAGAGAATATTCTCATCCGACAGCTTGGTGGTTTGATCGTTGAATTCCAGCTGCCTCTGGGGCACTATTCCTACGCCCTTTGGGATTCAGTGGCTCAAGTCCTTGTTGGTGTCCCTGGAGATCTCCATGTCGCCCTTACTCAGACTATTCAGGATGGTTGTGACACTGCGAAGTTCACAATTTGTTGTGGGCACCAGCTATTCCATCGCATGGTTTTTTGGCACCAGTGTTGCCATTCGCTCCTATTCTTGCTGTGGTCAACTGGTTTTTCAGTCAATGTCCAGTCCCTTATGAACATGCCTTTTGACAGGACAGGACAGGCCTGTTTGGAGACAGACAAGGCAGACTCCACTCAAATTGTTCAAGACTAGTATGGCCACGGCACGCTCACTGGGGTTATCTGCCCGGTCTTTTCAACCACATCAGCCTATCCCTCCTATCGCAACTTTGGCAGAGGTGCCCCATTCCACCAGCCAATCTAACCTCAACAAGGTGCACAGCAGTTACGCTATTGCAGCTGTGATGCCAACCACCCCTTTAGTGTGTCCTTAGCGAGACATGATTATTAAATGTTTCTTGCCGGGTTGGCAGGTCATAACATCCGACAGGTGGGTCCTATAAATTGTTCGGAAGGGATAGGAACTACCCTTCTTTTTAATGCTGCTGTATCTTCTAGCCCCCCCCCCTCACACACTATCTGTCTGCTTTGCAGCAGAATACGGCAAGCCCTTTTGGCCAAAGGTGCTGTCTAGAGGGTGCCTGTGCCAGAAGCAGGACGTGGTTGTTCTTCCCACTTCTCTCTGGTACCGAAGAATGAAGGAGGCCTTCATCCCATTTTGGTCCCCCACCCTCTCAACGCCTTTCTCCAGAAGGAAAGATTATCTTGCCTGTATTCTATTCTCTGCCTCACTCCTTGGAGGAGGGAGAAACTGCTCGCACGCAAGAGAGCTCTAATGTTATATATTGATCATACCAAAGAGCACCAGGTATACAATCTGCTCTTTGTGGGGTTCTCTGGAGCAAAAAAAGGGAAGGCTGTTCACAAGAGAAGAATCTTCCGCTTGAATGTGCCTTGCATTAAGATCTGCTATGCACTGACTAAAAAGCAGCCTTCAGAAAGAGAGCATACTCCTTCCACCACCTTCTACCATCACTGCGGTTTACCAAAGCCTTAAAGTCTGATAAATTGGCCCGTAGGACAGCCGAGCGCAAATGGAGGAACTCTAAGGCACTGAAAAATAGGCAGGCATACAAACTTATCCACAGACACTATCTTGACAACATCAAATCAGCAAAAAATAAATACATTAGTGACAGAATTAACAAGGCAGCAAACTCAAACAAAGAACTTTACAAAATACTAAAGGAATTAATCAGTCCCTCCTCCTGCCAGTCTGAAAATCCTGCCTCAACAGATTGGAGCGACACACTATCCATCTTCCTTGAGGAAAAGATTAACAATATGTATAACATCTTTCCTAATCAGACAACTGAATACCATTATAACGCGCCCCTCAGCAATCAGACACCTACCTTAAATCACCTAAACGAGTTAACTAAACTCACACAGGTGGATGTTAGTTTTGCCCTTTCCAAAGTTAAATCAGGCTCTCTGGCTGATCCAGTCTCACCCCATATCCTGTCCAACATTGCCCCAGCTCTCCTCAAAAGTCTCATGGACTATCATAATGTATCCCTAAATTGTGCTACTGTTCCCTTAAAATGGAAAACAGCCAGGGTCAAACTTATCTTGAAAAAGCCATCTGCAGACCCTAAAGAACCGAGCAACTATGCGCCAAACTCTCTTACCTATTTTGGGAAAGTCCTTGAGTCCTTGGTTAATAAGCAACTTACAACCTTCCTAGAGAGATATAAATTGTTGGACCCCTCTCCATCGTGGTTTAGGGCAGCCCACAGCACTAAAACATCGCTGATAGAGGTAGTAGACAATATAAGACTTGCCCAGGACAACGGGCAGTCAGCCATGCTTGTCCTACTTGATCTGTCAGCTGCTTTTGACACCATCTCCCACTGGACTCTAATTCATCGATTGTGGGAGATGGGAGTCAGGGTAAACGCCCTAAACGGGCTCAGGAGCTATCTAATGGATCGAACCTCAAAGGTACAAATTGGTACTTTTGTCTCTCATTGCGGGATGGTTGATAAGGGAGTACCCCAGGGATGTATCCTAAATCCCACGCTTTTTGATCTTTACGTGCCACCCCTGGCCAAGGTGATCAGATCTCATGGGTTTGATACAGTGCAGACAACACTCAACTATTGATCACTCTTTGCCCAGATTCATAAGATACCAAATTTAGATTTATAAACTGCATGGCCCATATCAGCATCTGGATGCAAACCAACCAACTTCAGCTCAACGCCAGTAAGACAGAGATTATCCACTTCGGGAAGGCCAATGAATTCTGGTCCAGTGACTGGTGGCCTCAGAATCTTGACCCCTATCCGTCCCCTAAACTCATGGTTCGTAACCTAGGAGTGACGATCGATAACAAACTGTCCATGAATGACCATGTTAATCATGTAACAGGCATCTGCTATGGAATAATGCGAAGCCTTCGCAAGGTCTTCCAATGAATCCCAGTTGAATCAAGAAAACTGCTTGTTCAGGGTCTAATCATCAGTCGGCTCGATTAGGGAAATGCCCTGATGGCTTCCATCAATGAAGAGCTTCTTACCAAACTTTGAGTATTACAGAACACTGCCGCCAGACTAGCACTAAATCTACCGTCACAGTACCCGAAGACTCCAAGTTTGAAAGCTCTCCACTGGCCCCCTATCAGGAAGCGAACCCTTTTCAAGATCATCTGTCTTGCACATAAAACCATTTAAGGGAACGGGCCAAGTTATCTGGCAAAAAAACTCAATTGGTACCTACCTACATCTCACCTCTTTGTGGAACGCACTCCCTCTGCAGTTGTGTAGGGTTACTGACCATAGTCGGTTTCGGAAAAGGCTAAAAAGCTGGCTCTTTTGTTCACTCCTTTTCTTCTGCCGTTGTCTCTCAATCCCTTCTATGGTTTTGGCTAGGGCTTTAAGACCCTTGGGTGATATGCGTGCTTAATAAAATCATAGGACTACCATGGCCAAAGCTGCTACTGCTGTGTCCTGGACATTTGCCTAGTGGCTACGTGGGCGTACATGCTTATGTTCACAAAGCAGTATGGTCTGGACAGTCAGGTTCGTCAAGAAGGGCATTTTGCCCACTCTGTACTGTTGGAATCGTCTCCAAATAAGTATTGCTGTGGTATCTACTCAAAAGGTGAGGAACCTGTGTCTAGAAGTCCCTATTATGACCACAGGTTACTTACCTTTGGTAATGCTCTTTCTGGCAGAGACTCTATTTAGCACACAGATTCCTCACCAACCCTCCCACCCTCCCCTTTCGGTGTTTGTACTCTATCCATCAATAAGATCTCAAGTCTAGGAATCTGCACACTGGCAACAACAAATTTGCTATTGGGGCTCTGCATCTCGGGGCGCGGACAGCTCCAAAGCAACTGACGTCAGCATGTGAAAGTCGCACCTATATAGGCTCCGGACATTTACACAGCAGAACACCATCCAGTGGGGAGTCGCACTGCGCCACCTACTGTCACGCAGAGGTACTGCTGAAAACTTTCCCGATCCAGTCCGACACCTTGGGAATATTCAAAAGGTGAGGAATCACCAGCTAGAATCTCTACCGGAAAGAACATTACCAAAGTTATGTAACTTGTTCTTTTAATCCTGCCTAGGGCCTTATCACTAGGAATTATTATAAAAAATTCATCCTACAGCCCTTGAAGTTATAATTGAGAATCGTGGTTGAAATCCTAATTGCAAAGTCGTTCAGTGTCATTATTGATTAAAGTTTACATGAAAGAGCACCATTTACAACCCCCTCACCACTGAACCCTCCTTGTGGTCTTTCTCAAATTGGGTTAGTCCGCCTAGGCACAATCGAAGCCCTGCAAAGGGTTGTAATCTTCAACCAGTTCAAAATTCTAAATTAAGAAATGCTGCGCAGCTGAATTAGTTGGTTCAGATATAATATTCATAATACATGAACTTAAATTAAATTCATGGTAATTCAACGCAAATTGGTGTTAACAGAAGTTATGCGTGGTCAATACATGACAAGTAATCTTTACTTGATTAATGTGTTCAATGCATTTCGGGCGAATCGCCCTCCGTCAGGGAAGCGGGGACCCAGGGGGAGCTGTGCACGAGCCGGTCTCCCCCTGGGTTGTTCGCAAAAGGGAGCGGTCACCAGGTGCGGGGGAGATTTAGTGATTGAAGGGGCGCGCGGGTTAGAAGTTATTTATAGGGGTTAGAAGGGCGGGAAAGACACTGTGCCCGTGGGAGGCGGGAGGCGAAGGTCGTGATTTTGTCGTCCTGCGTGTTTCGCTGCGCACCTTACTTGGTTAGCCTGGCTGGTGTTATGGCGGCGTCTGATGACGTGCGGGAGGCCATCCGGGTGCTTTGTGCTGCCGGCGGAGAAGACCTGCAGCAGCCTGGAGGCCCGGGAGAGGAGTGGGTGGGGCTCGCGCGCTCCACCCGGAAGGCAGCTAGAGGCGTGGCGAAGGCGGTGGCTGCATGCATGTCCCCACAGCCGGAGGACGAGGACGACTGCTCCGCCGCCATGCTAGTGGGCGTATAGCAAGGAGAGGCGGCACCCGCAATGGAGCCTGAGGACCCACCCGCTATGGTCTCCGGTGCCGCGAAGGTACGTGCGGCCCCGCTGGTAGTTGCAGGCAGGAGTGTGGCAGTGGGCGGGGGCGGTCCTGGGGGCGGGCCTCGAAGTTACAGGGTGGAGCTATGGGCCAGGCTGCTCTCCGCTGGAGGATTGGTATGCGGGGGAGGCGGGGGAGGGGCGCCAAGGGGCCGGTCACCTCTGCAAACAGGCTTAATGAGTTGGATAATACTCAATGTGTCCTGCAGGCTGGATTTAAGTGGCCTGGGGGTACTCAATGGTTGTCAGTGCATGGGCAGAATTATTTACTGAGCCCTGCTTCAATGTTGCCCAGTTTTTCCAATGCGGCTGTGCCCCTGGAGGCCCCTGTGGTTGGGTCAGTGGGCCAGTTGGCACACGTGGGAGGGACTTTGCACTCAGATAGGGTTACGCCCGGGCAGGCCCCCAGCAGTGGAGAGGTGGTATTGCAGGCTAGTGTAGCTGTGCATGGGGAAGCCTTGCAGCTGCCCATATGGCCACAGCCAGTGCAGGGGCCAGGGCCCACCGTTCCCATTGGTGGTGCATCGCGCCTGTTACATCAGCAGTCAGACAGTCCGGTTTTGTTGTCAGGTCCTCCAGGTGTGAGTTTTGGTGTCCCCCCACAGAAGATAGTTCAGGACCCCCGCGGCGGTCAGTGGGTATGGATAGGTTCAGGTGGAGAGTCGGCAGAGATGGTTAGTGGCACAGTGGGGGTTTCTAAGGGGATTTCAGGAGTGGACAAGTCAGGTCGGAGCGGCATGAAGGGCAAGGTTCCAGCTTTGACAACGAGGAAGGCGGCTGGCAAAAGGAAGCTGCGGGCTGAGCACGCTGTGGCTCAGTCAGGGGGGCTGTTCAAAGGAGGGCGATCTGGAGTGGATTTCCTTTCCACTACAGGCAACACATTGGGGCAAACCGATATACATTGGCAATTTTATGATGGTGGGATTGGTGATGGGGCAATGCCCGGTGGCAGTGGGCCAGTGTTTTTAGTCTTTTGCAGACGTCAAGAGCGGACCAAGCAAATGTACGGGAATCCTCACCTATCAATACTTGGCAGGATGATCCTATGGCCTTTCAGCGGAGAGCCTCCCAGTTGCCAAAAGGTAAGACAGGTTGGTGATCGGTTTGGCAACAAGGGGATACAGCTAAAAAGTCTACCAGGTCTATTGGTATTGGGGAGGAGATGGTTTTGGATAAAGTTCCTGATGGGACGCTGCCAATAGGGCATTCAAAGGAAGGGGCAAAGGCGGGTGGGGCCACAGAAAAAGTTGGCTGTCGAGGAGGATAAGAACATAAAAAATTGCATTACATGGGGATTGGCATGCTTTTAGACTTTCATTGGTCGGATAAGACCAAGAACAGAATTTGGTGTCATGAATTTGTAGATGTTTTTAAATTATTACATCATGATATTCAAGCCAAGGAAGGGTCAAAGGAGGAGGAGTGGGAGTTAGCCCGACGACCTAGGGTCCCCAAAACTATTGAGAACTGGACTTCTGCCTTTCTTATACGCTAGTTTTTATTGTGAACAACACCAGGATAGAGCGGTAGCCATGTTTAAGTATATGGATATTATCAGAAAAGTTCAGAGTTACTTTGGGGGTTATGCATGGCTCTCATATGATGAGGAATTCAGAGCTCGCATGAGCCTCTTTCATGATCGACCTTGGGGTGATGTGGACTCGGAGTTATGACTGCAATGGATGGCGTTTTCTCAGCCGCTTGCTACTACACACACTGTAAGTGGGTTGCCAGTATCTTACCGGCTCTTTCAATATCGTCCCGCCCAGTCTGGAGCGGGGGTTAGTGGCAGGGGTCAGACAGCAGTTTTTGGGGCATGTTGGAATTACAACAGAGGATTCTGCAATAGGCAGTTCTGTAGGTACAAGCACGAGTGCTCCCAATGTGGAGGCAGACATCCCCTCACTCAATGTTTCCCAGAGCAGAGATTTGGCGAGCAGGGACGGGGGCAGAGGGGAAGAGGCCAGGCTTTTCAGTTTGTCCCAAAGGACTCATACACCTATTAGGGTGGAGATTTTGGAGCGGTGGTTGGCAGCATATCCAGACACTGATGCGGCAAATAGATTGTTTTGGGGTTTCAAGGTGGGATTTAAGATCGGTTATCACGGTCCCCGCCAGAGCCGTTGGTCTGACAACTTGAAGTCTGCTAAAGAATTCCCCCAGGTTGTGCAGCTGAAGTTGCGGACCGAAGTCCCTGCAGGCAGAGTTGCTGGTTCTTTTGTTCACTGTCCAATGCCTGACTTGATTATTTCTCCACTGGGGTGGTGCCTAAAAAGAAAGCTGGGGAGTTCCGTTTGATACACCACCTGTCTTGGCCCGAGGGCGCAACTATTAATGAATTCATATCGCCTGAAGATTCTAGTGTGTCTTACGCCTCAGTGGATGATGCATTGAGGTTGGTGAGATCAGCGGGAAGGGCGGTACAATTGGCAAAAAGTGATATCCAGTCGGCAATCCGTCTTTTTTCCCTTTCATCCTTCTGACTTTGGTCTGCTGGGTATGCATTTCTAGGGAGAGTTCTATGTGGATAAAGTTCTGCCCATGGGGTGTTCGGTATCCTGTGCGCTATTCGAAACCTTCAGCACTTTTTTACAGTGGCTGTTTACTTACATCAGTGGCCATGAGCTCGTTTGTCACTATTTGGGCGATTTTTTGTTCATTGGTGTTCAGAATACAGGGCAGTGTCAAAAGGCGTTACAAACTTTTCAAGACATGGCTCGGGAACTTGGCGTGCCGTTGGCTCATGACAAAACTGAAGGGCCTAGTACAACACTGACTTTTTGGGGGGATGGAAATAGACACTTTGGAAATGGTAGCGAGATTGCCAGCGGAAAAAGTGCAAGACATTTCAGCCTTTTTGTCATCAGTGGTGGAGGAGCGTAAGCTGGAGCTCAGGAAGGTACAGAAATTGTTGGGATACCTGAATTTTGCCTGTAGGTTGCTTAGAGCTGGGAGGACATTCTGTAGGAGGCTTGGGATGTCTTTGTCTGGGGCCTATCTCCCACACCATAGAGTGCGCATTTCAGCAGCCATCAGGGCGGATCTGTACATATGGCTAAAATTTGTCAAGGATTTCAATGGAGTATCTTTGTTTTTTGCGTACGAAGATATAATTTGGCAAGTGCAGGTTTACACTGATGCTTCTAGTGCTAAAGGCTTTGGCATCTTCTGGAAGGGGTAGTGGTGTGCAGAGAGGTGGCCATTGCATTGGCAGCGTCAGGGTCGCAGCATTGCCTTTTTGGAGTTGTTTCCGCTACTGGTTGCATTATACGTCTGGGGCGAGGAATTCCAGAACAGAACAGTTTTGTTCAATGTTGATAACTTAACGGTGGTTGAGTTGATTAACAAGCAAAGGGCCAGGGACTTGAGAGTGTTGAGGTTGCTACGTGCTTTCATGCTCAGGTGTTTGCAGCTGAATATTATTTTCAAAGCAAGACATATTCCAGGAGTCAATAATTGTTTAGCAGACGCTCTGTCTCGTTTTCAGTAGGAGGAATTCCGTAGGCTGGCTCCTGGGGCAGAGACCAATAAAACTCAGATCCCACAGTGCGTCTGGGCATAGGGGGGAATGAGAATTGTCCAGTTGGTAGAGAAATCCGTGGCAGACTCTACAAGAAGAAGTTATCTACAAGCCTGGAACGAGTTCTTGAGTTATGGTAACAGGTTTACTACACATTGGGGGATGTTTGTGGAACAGTTTTTATTGAGTTTTGTTTTGCACCTTATAGATAAAGGTCTTTCCCACACTACTGTTGCTGGCAAATTGCCTGGCATTTCTTTTTATGGGCAGCTAAGGTGGGGAAGGGATCCAGTGGGGCGGGGTCTAGTAAAAAAGGTTCTTAAGGGGTTAGGTAGGGTACAGGCTGGTTGTAAAAAGCTGCGGCAGCCGGTGACTTTTGGGTTGCTGCAAAGGATGTTGCTTCAGTTGTCCTCTTGCTGCTATGACGAGTTTGAGTGTGGGAAGTTTAGGTTATGTTTTTGTGGTTGTTTTTTGGGCATTCAGGGCTTCTGAGTTACTGGGTTTAAGGACAGGGCAGGCATAAACAGTAATGAGGTTTTTGTTGATGGCAACAGGCTGAGACTTTGGTTGAGGGCTTCTAAGACTGACCAATTGGGTAGGGGAAAATGGGTTTTCTTGGGTAGAAGTGGATTGGATTTTTGTTGTCCATTCAGGGAATGGGAGGTCTTCCAGGCCTCTTCTTTTTTCACACCTGGGGACATTTTTTGTCATGCACAGGGGAGTCCGATTTCAATTGCTCAGTTATTGGCTGTTTTGAGGAAGGTGTTACTTAGTTTGGGGGGAAATCCACTGCATTTTGGAATGCACTCTTTCCGCATTGGAGCAGCAACAGAAGCCGCAAGATTGGGGTGGTCTTGGTCAGACATACGCAGAATTGGGAGATGGAAGTCCAAATGCTGTGAAAAGTATGTTAGGAAGTAATTTCAGTGCTTTCTTTTTTCTTTTGTTAATCTCTGTTTCTCTATCTAGGTCCATTTCAAAGGCTTGTACAAGGTAAAAGGACAACTTGGATAGTAGGACACTCCTTCGTTAAATGGGCTGCGGTTTATGCTGAGCAACAAATTTGTGGGAGATCGCTTGGACTCACAAGTGTTAACCATGAGGTGATATGGAATGGAAAAGGGGAAATGCGTTGGGGGGTTTGTTTCCGTTGTTGTCTCTGCTGTGTTCAAGGGGGGGACCTCCGGATTTGCTGGTCATTCACCTCGGCGAGAACAATCTTTTAGACTTAACTGGCCTGACTCTAAATCAAATTAATGAAATTGGATCTGTCTGTCATCAAAGAAACGTGGGTGAGCACCACGGTGGTTTGGTCAGAATTCATACCGCTGGTGCATTGGAGAGGAGCACAAAATCATGCAGCTCTGGAAAAGGTGAGAAGAAAATTGAATAGAGCCATGCGAATTTTCTGTGGGGGCATGGGGGTTAGCGTTTTATCTCACCCTAATATGCAGAGTACGGAGGGGCATCTTTTCTGAGCGGATGGGGTCCTCCTGTCACAGATGGGGCAAGCATTTTATTTACTGGAATTACGTGATTTGATTGCCCAGGTATGGAAGGAAAATGTGTGGTGCTCTACCAGACGGGCCTGAAGGTTCTCCTTGGTGGGGCAGGAAAACTCTGTTCGGTTTTCCTGGTTGGCGGATTTTTCTGGGGGGTGGGCAGCCTGGCGGGTTTGTCCATCCTCAAAGGGGGGAGGTGGGGTACTCAGTAAAAGGAAATGAGGGGGGTATCAACAGGAGTCAGTTCCTTCTGGGTTTGGTTGGGTTAACTTTGTTGGGTTTTATCTTTCATAGGGATGCTAAGCTAAGTTTGGGGATTTGGTTTATTAAAAAGAATGGCAAGATGTTTTGGAAAAAGATTTTATTTTGCACCTGTCTTAATAAAGTGGACTTTCTTGCTAATAAAGAAGTTGTGGACAGTGAGTTTTTAAGCGAGGGGGGACCCAAGGGGAGCTGTGCGCGAGCCGGTCTCCCCCTGAGTTGTTTGCGCAAGGGAGCGCCACCAGGTGCGGGGGGATTCGGTGATTGAAGAGGCGTGAGGGCGCGAAGTTATTTATAGGGGTTAGAAGGGCGGGAAAGACACTGTGCCTGTGGGAGGCAGGAGGCGGAGGTCGTGATTTTATCCCACCCACTCTTCCCTCTTTTTTTCTCTTTCTAAGGCCCTGTTTAGGTATTGTTTTTGTCTGCTTTGGTTACTGCCAGAGCTGTCTTTCACTCTTTGTCACTCTAAGACAGGTCTAGCTTCAAAGTTTAGTTTGGTAGGTGGATTTTTCTGGGGGTTGGACAGCCTGGAGCGGGTTTGTCCATTCTCGAAGGAGGGAGGTGGGGTACTCAGTAAAAGGAAATGAGGGGGGTATCAACAGGCATCAGTTCCTTCTGGGTTTGGTTGGGTTAACTTTGTTGGGGTTCATCTTTCATAGGGATGCTAAGCTAAGTTTGGGGATTTGGTTTATTAAAATGATTGGCAAGATGTTTTGGAAAAAGATTTTATTTTGCATCTGTCTTAATAGAGTGGCCTTTCTTGCTAATAAAGAAGTTGTGGACAGTGAGGTATTGCGCGACGACGACATGCATCAGCAAAGGTGTACTAGTCAAACAGTGTCGGGTGTCCTCGTTGACTAGTACACCTTTGCCATGGATTGAATTTAAGTTCATGTATTACGAATAATATATCTGAACCATCTAATTCAGCTACACAGCATTTCTTAATTTGGAATTTTGAACTGGTTGAAGATTACAACCCTATGCAGGGCTTCGATTGTGCCTAGGGGGACTCACCCAATCATTGGGTGCGCAATCTTGGATCTTTAGACGTTGCGCCCCAGACCGGAGAGCGTTACCCCGGGAGCACATCAAAATTGTGAAAATTTACAGAATTAGTTACTCACTTCAACAGGTTGTGCGCATACACCTAATTTTGGTCTTTCTCAAATTGTCATTGCTAAAATTACTACTTTGAGGCAATCACATAAGTTGAAATTTTGCAATACCGGATATTTTCTCTTTCCTTTGTAGGCATACTCCTTTGTTTTACAATATACAATTTCGAGGCATACCTAAATATATGTTTTCGGGAAATCATTTGTCCAGTTTTTTACATTTTACCTGGAGTTCGTTAAGCACCATTTAATCATCACACAATGTGTGTTTTACATTGAATTTGTTGAAGGCACTGCTTAAAACCCAGCGCTTACTTCACCCCCACAACCCCTCCTGAACAGGCAGTACACCACTAATGACAATTTTCCTACCCCATATTATTTTCTTTGCTGCGTCCTTCTTCCCCAGTAAGAAGCTGCTGGAATGTAGGCCATGCTTCCGGCGTCGAACTTCAGTACGTACCGCTGACTGCGAAGCCCGGCGTCTGTGCGCGAGGCAGGGGCGCGTGCGCATATCTCTGGCGTGAGGTACTGGTCTCTATTGCACAAGGGAGTGAAACCGCCGGCCAGCGCACCCATCTGGAGGAAAGGTGCTGAATGGCAGCAGGAGTTGCGAGCACAGTGAGTAAACGAGCCTGTCTCTGGCGACTGGGCACACATGCCTAGAAACCGGAGGGCACTGTCGCCTACTCATTGAAACTGCGTGCGGATTCACTCAATTGAAATAGTTTTTTTTTTAAACAAAATATTTATATATTTTCAACTAGTACTGTTTGCAGAGGCCTATAGCTGCAACTGAGACGGGGGTGTTTCCTGTTGCTGTTCTGTTTAAAATACCATATTTGTGGCACATGTTGTGCTGATGGGCTTCACTCACGAGTTGAGGCCTCTCTCGGTTCTTGGCAGACCTACAGAGTGATGTGTTGCGTGCGGGGCCCACAAGTGAGTTTTAGCTGTGATAAATCAACGTTTAAATTCTGCACACTCTGCGCCCTATGTGCATTAAGGCTGCAGCTGGGCGACAAGGAGCCCAGAAGAATAAGGCACTGCAGTTAGAAAACTTACCAATGCATTTTATTGCATTGTGTCACCCGTGTCTCGTGGATGTCTGCTGCGAGGTCGGTTTCATATGGAGTACAGATCTGTGCATTACTGCATCATGTATAATTAGTTGCTGATGTCAACTGGTTTGAGTAGGCCTTTCAATTGCTACTGTTTAAGGCAGTGAGTCACCCGCCCTAAGGAGGTCTTAACCTATGCGCCCAGCTATGGCGCCTGCTAGATTCAGTTGCTATGTATTTATTCATTGCCTAATTAAGGCACCTGGACGAGTAAACAGTATATACTTCTTCAAGAGCCCCGAAGACTTCAAAAACCATGGGAGCAGCCTCTTTACACTGCTACTACTGATAATAACACTGTAAACAACAATACTGTTAATAATTAATGGGATAAAGAACCCCCTGCCGTACATTATGAGAATATTCAAAGTCACAGATGAGTTCCGTGCCCATATACAGTAACAAGGCTGAAGGCAGAGTTCCTATGAGGTTATGGAACTCCGAGGTGACTCGAAATATCCTTATCAGAGGGTACTTTATCCCTTATAATACATGCTCTCACTATCATCTTTGCCTCAAACCACTTAAATCCTTGTTGCATCGTTCTTTCATATGAAAGAGAGAGCCTATTTGCAAAAATATAAAGAATACAAATAGAATCTACTGCTAAATTAAACCTAAAAAGCTGTTGGGTATCTGTTGAAAAAAGATATTAGAAGCAGGTTAATGCAAGACAGTTGTTAGAAAAAAAAAATCAACAATAGGTTGGAATGTGTAGAATATTGAAAACGATTCTAACTTTTCTATTTACCCCTTGCTTGCGCTGAACGTTCCGCGCTAGTGCGGAACGTTCTATTGCGCGGGCGGGGCCGCGACGTTCAATGGACGTGCGCAGAACTACCGAGGTAGTGCACGCGACGTCCGCTGAACGTCGGCAGCAGCGATGGGGTTAATACCAAAGGAGTGCAAAAAATAAACAAGTTGCCATAAATATCTGCTTGGGAATCTAAGCTAGAAACAGAGCAGAAGAAAGACAAACAACGTTTTCTTTAACCAGTTGCTTTAATTATTCTCCATCAATCAATCAATCAGTCAGGGGGTTTATAGAGCGCGCCACTCACCCGTGAGGGTCTCAAGGCACTGGGGGTGGTGGGCAGCTCCGGCTCAGTCGAAGAGCCAGGTCTTGAGGACCTTACTGAAGGCGTGCAGGTTCGGGGAGCATCTGATGCTGACTTAGCTCGTTCCAGGTCTTGGCTGCGATGAAGGAGAAGGCCCTTCCTCCTGCTCTGTTGGTGCGGATGGGGGGGTCTCTCCTAGGGCGAGGTCGGCGGATCGGAGATTTCTTTTGGGTGCGTGGAAGCAAGTTCTCTCATTGAGGTATTTGGGTCCGATGTTGTGGAGGGATTTGTAGGTGTGGGTGAGAAGCTTGAAGGTTATTCTCTTCTCGACGGGGAGCCAGTGTCGAAGGTGTTGAGTCATGTGTTCCTGCCGAGGGGTCACAAGGACGAGTCTGACCGCAGCATTTTGGATGGTTTGGAGCTTGTGAAGTAGAGTCCTGTTGATACCGGCGTAGAGGGCATTTCTGTAGTCCAGTCTGCTGGTTATGAGTGCGTGGGTGATGGTTTTTCTGTGTTCGGGGGAATCCTTTTGGAGGTCTTTTGGAGGATACGGAGGCAGTTGAAGCTGGTGGAGGCGACGGCGTTGAACTAGTGGGTCATGGTGAGGGAGGAGTCAAGGATGATGTTGAGGTTCCGAGCGTGGTCTGTCGGGGTGGGAGGACTGCCCAGGGCAGAGGGCCACCATGTGTCGTCCCAGGTGGAGGTCCAGGGTCCCAGGAATGGGGACAGCTGTTTACTCTGTGTTGAGCTTCAGTCAGCTGTCCTTCATCCATGCCGCGACATCCTTCATTCCTTCCTGGAAGCTGAGCTTGGTGTCTTCGGTATCCTTCGTGAGGGAGAGGATGAGCTGGGTGTCATCAGCATAAGAGAGTATGTTGAGCCCATGCTGTCTGACGATGCCGGCGAGGGAGGCCATGTAGATGTTGAAAAGCGTGGGGCTGAGCCATGATCCCTGTGGTACTCCGCAGTTGAGCTCTGTAGGTTCGGAGATGAAGGGGGGGCGAGTCTGATCCTCTGGGAGCTGCTGGAGAGAAAGGATCGGATCCAGTTGAGGGTGGTGCCTTGTATCCCGGCATCGTGTAGTCTGGCTGCGAGGGTGTGTTGTGAGACGGTGTCGGAGGCCACGGAGAGGTCTAGTAGGATGAGGGCTGTGGTGTGTCCTTGGTCGAGTAGCATTTGGATGTCGCCAGTGGCGGCGAGGAGGGTGGTCTCGGTGCTGTGGTTGCCGCGGAATCCGGACTGGAAGGCGTCTAGGATGGTGTTTTCTTCGATTAATGCAGTCAGCTGGGCATTTACGAGTCTTTTGGTGACTTTGGCAGTGAAAGGGAGAAGAGAGATGGGCCAGTAGTTCTTTAGGTCCGTTGGGTCGGCGTGTGTGCGTCTTAAGGGAGGGGCTTGACTTCCTCCCGCTTCCAGTCGTCAGGGAAGATGCCGGATTGGAGGGAGGCGTTGATGGTCCGTCCTAGTTCGGGGCCAGTGGCGGACCTCTGGTAGATGTGTGGTGGGTAGGGGTTCGTGGGGACTCCAGACCGGGTTTTCATCCATGACCAGACCTGCTTTTCCCCTCAGCTGCTGGCTCCGGCGGTGGCATTGTAACATCAGAAGTCAACTGTAATAATTTATTACAGTTGAGTTCTGACGTAATTTCTTTATAATAAACTACTGGGTGAATCACAATCGGGACTGCACAAATGCCCACAGGCAACTGTGAGAGCAAGATTTTTTTTTGAGATGCACAAAAAATTCCAAATACTGACCAAATTGATGAACATCAAATTGTTTTCTAACCGCAGATTCCTCACTCTGTGAATATCCCAAGGTGCCAGACTGTACCCAGAAACTCAAAAGCAATGTTCCTGTATGCTGGTAGGCGGTGTCCTTGGACTCCGCCAGCTTTGTACAGCTCCTAAGGTGACAGGTGAAGCTGCATGTAAGGTCCACCCATGCACACTGGCGCCAGTACCTTGCTTTTTACACCTTCAGACACAGATTCAGAGCTCTGCTCATTTTCTACATACCTCAAAGGTACTTTTTCTCAAAGTTCTACCACTATTCAAGAGAACATGTCACTTACTAAAGTGACAGGATTTAAACCTTGTCAGAGCTATTATGGACAGATATCTGTGACAGGTTCCCTCTGGGCTCAGTGCACATTGCAAGATACCGTGCAGGTCATGCTCCCGGTTGAAGTTGGAAGTGGAAACCTTTTCCTGTTCCCAAAGCTGTTCCTGCGACACACCTTCATCACTTTCAAAGTCTGTAAGTAATTCCAAAAAGAAACCAAAGAAGTGCAAGTGTAACTCGGCCCTTTGCCACCACTCTCAATCTCCAGTGAATTCTCGCAGGCATCACTGTGCCTCTAAGTCTAGCTCCCAATTCACTTAGGAGCCAATTCCAACTCTGGCCTTGATGCACCCAAAATTTCCACATCCGCCTGCGATGCCGCAGCATATCAGCCTTTAGAGAGGCCATGCTGTGCATCTTTGATACAGTTCTGGCTCCCTTTGATGCTCGTTTAAGCCCAAGAAACTGCAGGGGTTTCCAGTTCGGTTACCACTGGTGGATCCCTCATCAGTGCTGTCTGTGGCAATTGAATTGCTTCGGATTCTACACTGGTCCCTTGGACATTGACGCGGACACAAATGCCACCAAATTCATCATGACTGTGAGAAGTTGGCCTGATATTTGATGCTCGCTAGTTCTAGTGATCACCTTGTATCAGTCCAAACAACCCTTATGGTGATTGGTTGTAAGTCAACCTTATAGACCAGCTATCCTAATGGTAGCATGGACAAAGCAGTCTTAGGCTAAACTCTTTTGGCATGTGAAGCCAGCTGTTTTACCACAATATAACCCCTTGAATACCAAGTGAAAGGACACCACACAGGTTGTTATGAAAATAAACAGTATATTTATTAATAACAACACCTCTGAACTCTTTATGAGGTCAGAGGGCTAAGCACATGACAATCTCTTACAAAAAATACTACAAGTCGCACAAAATTACAATGGTGCCCTAGGGGCACGACAAACCATATACTAAGTAAGTGGAATGTGAGGGTCGATAAAGGAAATGGAGCTGTCCAGAGGCTGTAGGATCGATGGGACCACGCTATACTAACTTCAGGTAAGTAATAGGAGGCCCACAGAACGCGTGTGCAGAGTGTGAACTCACACGCGAGATGCGTAACAACGTCTATGGACAGTACAGTTCAAGTTAAAGGTGAGTACGGACAATCCTGACTAGGTAGGACTAAAACGACTGTGGAACTGGACACTAGGACAGTTAAACTACCCTTGAGCACCGAAATGCTCTTGTTACCTCACCCACGGGCCGCGGGTGCATAGGGTTCAAAGTGCGTCGGGTTCTCGCGTTGAAGTCAATGGAGCCTGAAAGAAAAGATGCTGCAGGCGACCAGGAGGAAGATGTCTGGTGCAATCCAAGGGTGGATTGTTGCAGAAGGAGACCTGAAAGCAGAGGGGACAATATTCACAGTCACTAGCCAGTGACTGGAGTGGAACCAGGAAGGAACCAGATGTCGAGGTCGCGATCAGGTGAAGAGTGGATGCTTGACTATGCAGCCACGTGGACCAGGAGGTGTCTTCGACGACCAGGATGGAGGCACGAGCTGTCCCACGCAGGCTCTCGCTGTCGGCGGTGTCGAATCCGGGCTGGGACTCAACAGGCCTTGGCAAAGGCAACCCACGCGGTGAGTGAAGAAAGCGTCTGGTGCGGACTAGGAGAGTCCGGGGTGCCCCTCTTTTGGAAGGGAGCAAGGGCCAGTCTGGAGCAACCAGACCAGCAGTGAAGATTTCAAAGTTCATCGTCTAGGAGGCCACTAGCCAGCCGGCAAGTGACCAGACAACGCGTCGAGCAGAAACCAAGCAGAAGGGCCCCACGCAGATCTCGTGGATGCTGGAGGGCTGATCTTCGGTGCAGGGGCTGCTCGGGGCTGGGGCTTCTCTTGGTCGAGTTTACCTCGGGAGTCGTGCTGGAAGCGAAGTGCAGGTTCGTTCAAGATGGCCGGTCCCACGTGTCTCGTCGCACCCACGGGTCTCAGCTTTGCTGTAGATGCAGGTACAGGTCGGAGAGGTCTGGGAATCCGGGTCTCGTCGGGCTCTGAAGTCTGGATCCTCGAGGGAAGACGACAAAGTGAAGCCGCTGGACGCTTGATGGTGCCTGCAGTTGCAGGGTGGACACTCCTTGCCCACAAGGGAGATTCTTCAGTCTTCTATGGAGCAGAACGTCCAAGGCCAGAGTTTCTTCTTGATGAATAGTTCAGGATAATCTAATTTGGAATGGGACCAGCTCCTACCTTTATTCTCCTAAAGGGGGCTGCACTACTGACTAGGTCCCTCCCCTGGGTGGGACCAGGAAGGGGGGTGGTTACACCTCCTATCCTTTGTCCGGTTTCCCGCTGGGGCTGGGATGCCCCAGCAACTGGTTTGAACCGGTGTATGCACAGGGCACCTTGTGTGCCCCAGGCATGTCTCATTCCTTTCAGGCCTCCCTACCTCAATACACAAAATCCTGTCTGGGGTGGTGCTAGCACCTCCCAAGGCAGGAAACTTTTTGTCCAAGCCATCCTCGCTGGAAGGACTCCCAGCAGCAGGAGGTCAGACTTGTGTCTGTGGTGGCAGCATCCATTTTGTGATGATGAGGCTCGAGTTAACTTTAACCGGGGTTCACAGTTACATACATGTCGTGTTCCTCTAGAAGGGTGGAATGCTACCCCCGTCGCCAGAATTGGCGAGGGGGTAGTATTCCAATTCGTAAGACACCTTACTCGACATGTTTTGATAATGTTATACCAGAGTTGGCATTTAACCGCGAGGTTGATAATGCACTTAAGAGTATATGGTATAGCGTTATCATGGAACAGCTATTAGGACTTGGTTCCGCAAGCTGCAAACGGGCTCAGCTCATGCCAGAGCACCATCTCACATAATTCCAAGCACTTTGCCTTCAGGATTGATAAGGCCTGCCATAGGAGTGACTGATAGGAATATATGTGTCAATTTTAGGGTTAGATATAGGTATACTATATCTACAGCAAAGGGTGTTTACACCACCTTGCCCCAGCTGTCATGCAGCCAGTTGTGTCAGATTTAGATGGCCATCCAGGGGTGGCATAATACATGCTTCAGCCCCTGGTAGGCCCTGGGTACACCTATGCCCTGGGTACAGGGACTGATAAGGTGGCCCAGTACCAAATGGTAAATGCACCTAAAGTACATGGATGTCAATTTAGAGAGAGAACAGCTAGGCTGTGGGTCTGATTAGCAGGCCCACAGCCAGGGAAAGTCGTAAACCAGTGAAGCAAAAAGCAAAAATCTGGGGTGACCATAGGATTGCAGACCCCACTCTCCTACATAACCCCACCCAAACCTAGGGACATTAAACTAACCTTGACCAGGTGAGTCTTCCTGTTCTAAGTGGAAATACCTGGAGAGACCATCTGCATTGCCATGGTCAGTCCCTGGTCTGTGCCCCACTGTAAAGTCCATCCCCTGTAGGGAAAAGGACCACCTAAGAAGTTTGGGGTTTTCACCCTTCATCTGATTTAGCCATAAGAGGGGCTTATGGTCGGTCTGAATTCTGAAGTGAGTTCCAAACAAGTAGGGCCTCAACTTCTTCAGGGCCCAAACCACAGCAAAGGCCTCCCTCTCTATAGCTGATCAACGTTTCTCTCTAGGGGTCAGCCTTCTGCTTATAAAAGCAATGGGCTGGTCATGACCATCAATATTCAGTTGAGAAAGAACAGCTCCTACACCCAACTCAGATGCATCTGTTTGGACAATGAAGGTTTTGGAGTAGTCAGGACTCTTGAGAATAGGTACAGTACACATGGCCTGCTTTAGGTCATCAAATGCCTTCTGACAGCTAACTGTCCACTGAACTTTCTTTGGCATTTTCTTGCTTGTCAAGTCATTAAGTGGTGTCACAATGGACCCATAATTTTTGACAAACTTCCTATAGTAACCAGACAGGCCCAAGAAAGCTCTGACCTGTGTCTGGGTGGTTGGAGGAGCCCAGTCCTTTATGGCCTGTATTTTGCTCTCCAATGGTTGAACCTGGCCTCCACCCACTAGGTGGCCCAGGTACACAACCTGACTCTGCCCTATCTGGCACTTAGTAGCCTTGATAGTGAGGCCTGCCTTTTGCAGGGCCTCCAAAACTTTCCTCAGGTGGATCAGGTGATCCTCCCAGGTGGAGCTAAAGACAGCAATATCATCTAGATATGCTGCACAGAAGTCATCCAACCCAGTGAGAACTTGGTTCACCAACCTTTGAAAAGTGGCAGGTGTATTTTTCAAACCAAAGGGCATCACCACAAATTGGTAATGACCTCCTGGGGTAGAAAATGCTGTTTTGGCCTTGGCATCCTCAGCTAACCTGATCTGCCAATAACCAGTTGTTAGGTCAAATGTACTTAAGAAAGTTGCAGAAGCCAACTTATCTATCAGTTCATCTGCCCTAGGTATTGGATGGGCATATGTCTTAGTGACAGCATTGAGACCCCTGTAGTCTACACAAAACCTCATCTCTCTCTTACCATCTTGGGTGTGAGGTTTAGGCACTAGAACTACAGGACTAGCCCAAGGGCTCTCTGAGGGTTCAATGACTCCCAATTCCAACATCTTTTGGACTTCTTTCTTTATGCAGTCCCTGACGTGGTCAGGTTGCCTGTAGATTTTACTCTTGACAGGCAGACTGTCACCAGTGTCCACCTCATGGGTGCACCAGTTTGTCTGACTGGGGGTCAGTGAAAACATTTGCCTGAAGGATTGAAGAACCTGTTTACAATCCTCTTGTTGATGGGCAGAGAGGCTGTCAGAAAAGACTACACCATCTACTGACCCATCATCAGGGTTCTGAGTGAGCAGGTCTGGGAGAGGGTCACTCTCTTCCTCCTGCCCCTCATCTGTGGCCATGAGCAAGCCCATGTCCTCCCTGTTGACAAATGTTTTGAGCCTGTTTACATGAAGCACCCTGTGGGGGCTCCTGGGAGTTCCCATGTCCACCAAGTAGGTGACTTCTCCCTTTTGCTCAATGATGGTATGGGGTCCAGACCATTTGTCTTGGAGAGCTGCTGGGGCCACCCAACACCCACACCTTCTGTCCTGCATGATACACAGTTAGGACAGCCTTTTGGTCATGCCAAGCTTTTTGAAGTTCCTGGCTGGCCTCAAGGTTTTTAGATGCCTTCTCCATGTACTCTGCCATCCTGGAGCGGAGACCAAGTACATAGTCCGCTATGTCAAGCTTAGGCTTTTTGAGAGGTAACTCCCATCCTTCCTTTACAAGACATAGGGGTCCCCTTACAGGATGCCCAAACAGAAGCTCAAAAGGGCTGTAACCAACCCCCTTCTATGGGACCTCTCTGTAAGCAAACAGGAGGCAGGGTAAAAGGATATCCCATCTTCGCCTGAGCTTCTCAGGTAATCCTTTTATCATCCCTTTGAGGGTCTTGCTGAATCTCTCAACAAGCCCATTGCACTGTGAGTGATAGGGTGTGGTGAATTTATAATTGACACCACATTCCTTCCACATAGCAGTCAAGTATCCTGACATGAAGTTTGCACCTCTGTCAGAGACAACCTCCTTAGGAAACCCCACTCTGGAGAAAACTCCAAGTAGGGCCCTGGCCACAACAGGAGCTGTAGTGGTCCTAAGGGGAATAGCTTCTGGATACCTGGTGGCATGATCCACTACCACCAGTATAAATCTGTGCCCAGATGCTGTTGGGGAGTCCATTGGTCCAACAATGTCAATCCCCACTCTTTCAAAGGGAACCCCCACCACAGGTAGTGGTATAAGGGGGGCCTTTGTTGTGCCACCTGATTTGCCACTGGCTTGGCAGGTGACACATGAGTGACAAAACTCTTTTGTGTCTTCAGACATATGAGGCCAGTGAAAGTGTGGGGCAAGCCTGTCCCAAGTCTTGTTCTAGCCTAAGTGACCTGCAAGGGGAATCTCATGGGTTAAGGTGAGAAGGAAACCTCTAAGAGACAAGGGGATGACCAGCTTCCTGGTAGCACCAGGCTTGGGGTCTCTTGCCTCAGAGTATAGGAGTCCATCTTCCCAATAAACTTTATGGGCACCTGTAGCATTCCCTGCAGCCTCAGCAGCAGCCTGCTGTCTGAGGGGTTCAAGAGAGGAACAATCTAATTGGGCCTGCCTCAAGACTGCCCTGGAAGGTCCCCCTGTCCCAAGAAACTCAACCTGATCAGGCTCAAGTTCTTCTAGGACAGTTCCTTCTGGGGTCTCTGGGTCAGCCTCTTGAGAGGGCTGATCCTCAACCTGAGGCAGGGGGGAAGGCTCAGCCTTACCCCTACTGCTCTTTCTCTTGGTTAGTGTCTGGTCCATTCTTCCAGGATCCAGCACTAGTTCAGCTGGGCATTTCTTGGCCTGTGACCTGGTCACAGCAAGGACATGTGAGGAGAGACCTAGCATTTCTACATGAGTCCTGTACTCCACATCTGACCACAGTGAGGATTCCAAATCATTGCCCAAAAGACAATCTACTGGGAGGTCTGAACTAACTACAACCCTTTTGAGGCCAGTTACCCCTCCCCAGGAGAAATTAACAACTGCCATACTGTGATTGGTAGTGACATTGCTAGCATTGGTCACTAGGTAATCTGAACCTAGCATGATCTGGTCAGGGTCCACAAATGTTGGTGTCACCATGGTGACACTGGCACAAGTGTCCCTGTAGGCCCGAGACATTTTTCCATTGATTAAAGGCGTTTGCCTGTATTTGCCCAGAGTACTAGGACTTACAGTAGGGGTCATATCCATGTCCCCAGTACAAACAAGAACTGCCTGAGTAGGAATTCTAACTAAGTCAGAACCCACCTCAGTTCCCAGGGTTAACCCAACTATAGCCTTGGGAGGTACACTACCACTACTAACTGTACTAGGGGGTGCAGGTGTCTTAGGGACAGTAGTGGTAGGAGTTTGGCCTTTCTTGGTGCACTCACTAAACCAGTGAGTCTTACTTTTACAGTATTGGCACCATGGTTTCTTAGGACCATCATTCTTCTTCTTTTGGGAAGTTTGGGACCCACCCTCCTTAGGTTGTTGGGGCCCTGTTGAAGACTTCTGGTCATTTTGCTTATTCTCATTACCCTTCTGGTCTGCTTTCTTCTGGACACCACCCTGGTTCTGGTTCTGCTGCTTGACCCTTGTCCTGACCCATCTGTCTGCCTTCTTTCCCAATTCTTGGGGAGAGGTCAGATCTGAGTCAATCAAGTGCTGATGCAACAACTGGTTCTGACAATTATTTAAGATTTGTTCTCTCATAATTAGATTATAAAATCCTGTGTAATCAGTAACTTTACTTCCCAGTAACCAGCTCTCCAGAGCCTTAGTGGCACAATCCACAAAGTCAGTCCAATCTTGAGCCTGAGTTTTCTGGGTATTCCTGAACATCAACCTGTACTGTTCAGTGGTTAAGCCAAACCCATCAATCAGAGCAAGTTTCAAGACTTGGTAATCATTAGCATCCTCATCTCTAACAGTGAGGAGCTTGTCTCTACCTTTACCTTCAAAGGAGAGCCACAATATAGCTGCCCACTGACTCTGGGGTACCTGCTGTACTTTGCAGGCTCTCTCCAAAGCAGTCATCCACGTGTGGATGTCACCCCCTGTCTTATAGGGGGGCACTATTTTACTCAGGTGTCTATTATCAAAACTCCTGTCTCTATCTCTAGCGATAGTGCTGCCACCAGTGGGGACTACCCCACTTAACTGTTGCTCTCTAGCAAAGGCAAGCTTCTCTTTGGCAAGGGCAAGTTCTTCCCTCTGGATCCTCAGATTAGCCTGTCTCATCCTTGCTTCATGCTCTCTTCTCTGAGGGGAAGTCATTCTCCTCTGGGGAGAAGTCATTCTCCTCTGAGCAGATGCATGAGAGTGCACAGATCTATTGGAGTCCCTAGAATGAGACCTATCTCTTCTAACTCCATGGTTAGGCCTGCTCAGGGTCAGCACTGGGGGTCCCCCAGATCCTTCCCTATGTAGGTCTAAGTTGGCCCTTGTGAGTCTGCTGACTATCACAGAACCATTGTCTGCCTCATCCCCAGACTGATCTTCTTCTTCCTCCTCCTCTTCCACATTCTCTGTTTCAGGGAGGTCTGGATCTCCAAGAGTACCTTCTAAGGGGGGCATGCTCCCATCTGTGTTAGAAGCCTTTCTAGCATCATATGTCTCTAAGAGACCTAACAGAAAAGGAGTGGTAGGGTTAGAACCCTGTTTCAATTTCCTGGAGGTACACAATTGTCTCATCTCCTGGAAACTGAGAGCTGCATATCTGGAAAGGACCTGTGGAGGGCCACTAACCACTTGGGGAGTCTTTGAAGACTCTCCATGGGTAGACATGCTTCTAGTGAGGTGTAAGTGATGCACCTACCTACACTATGGGTTTTCCTACTGATCCCTTGCTAAGAGTTGTAGTCAGGGTGTGCTAGGCCCTTTCTACTACAACAGCTGGTTCAGTAGAACTCAGAGTATTTCTAAGCTTGTTATATGTACCTAGGTACCTTATGTGATCTTTCAAATTATATTTCAAGATTATATGTGGTAAAAACAACAGCAAGCTCAAATCCCAACCGCTGCCACCAATGTGAGAAGTTGGCCTGATATATGATGCTCACTAGTTCTAGTGATCACCTTGTATCAGTCCAAACAACCCTTATGGTGATTAATTGTAAGTCAACCTTATAGACCAGCTATCCTAATGGTAGCATGGACAAAGCAGTCTTAGGCTAAACTCTTTTGGCATGTGAAGCCAGCTGTTTTACCACAATATAACCCCTTGAATACCAAGTGAAAGGACACCACACAGGTTGTTATGAAAATAAACAGTATATTTATTAATAACAACACCTCTGAACTCTTTATGAGGTCAGAGGGCTAAGCACATGACAATCTCTTACGAAAAATAATACAAGTCGCACAAAATTACAATGGTGCCCTAGGGGCACGACAAACCATATACTAAGTAAGTGGAATGTGAGGGTCGATAAAGGAAATGGAGCTGTCCAGAGGCTGTAGGATCGATGGGACCACGCTATACTAACTTCAGGTAAGTAATAGGAGGCCCACGGAACGTGTGGCAGAGTGTGAACTCACACGCGAGATGCGTAACAACGTCTATGGACAGTACAGTTCAAGTTAAAGGTGAGTACGGACAATCCTGACTAGGTAGGACTAAAACGACTGTGGAACTGGACACTAGGACAGTTAAACTACCGTTGAGCACCGAAATGCTCTTGTTACCTCACCCACGGGCCGTGGGTGAATAGGGTTCAAAGTGCGTCGGGTTCTCGCGTTGAAGTCAATGGAGCCTGAAAGAAAAGATGCTGCAGGCGACCAGGAGGAAGATGTCCGGTGCAATCCAAGGGTGGATTGTTGAAGAAGGAGACCTGAAAGCAGAGGGGACAATGTTCACAGTCACTAGCCAGTGACTGGAGTGGAACCAGGAAGGAACCAGATGTCGACGTCGCGATCAGGTGAAGAGTGGATGCTTGACTCTGCAGCCACATGGACCTGGAGGTGTCTTCGACGACCAGGATGGAGGCACAAGCTGTCCCACGCAGGCTCTCGCTGTCGGCGGTGTCGAATCCGGGCTGGGACTCAACAGGCCTTGGCAAAGGCAACCCACGCGGTGAGTGAAGAAAGCGTCTGGTGCGGACTAGGAGAGTCCGGGGTGCCCCTCTTTTGGAAGGGAGCAAGGGCCAGTCTGGAGCAACCAGACCAGCAGTGAAGATTTCAAAGTTCGTCATCTAGGAGGCCACTAGCCAGCCGGCAAGTGACCAGACAACGCGTCGAGCAGGAACCAAGCAGAAGGCCCACGCAGATCTTGTGGATGCTGGAGGGCTGATCTTCGGTGCAGGGGCTGCTCGGGGCTGGGGCTTCTCAGTCCCCAAAGCACTTGGTCGAGTTTACCTCGGGAGTCGTACTGGAAGCGAAGTGCAGGTTCGTTCAAGATGGCCGGTCCCACGTGTCTCGTCGCACCCACGGGTCTCAGCTTTGCTGTAGATGCAGGTACAGGTCGGAGAGGTCTGGGAATCCGGGTCTCGTCGGGCTCTGAAGTCTGGATCCTCGAGGGAAGATGACAAAGTGAAGCCGCTGGACGCTTGATGGTGCCTGCAGTTGCAGGGTGGACACTCCTTGCCCACAAGGGAGATTCTTCAGTCTTCTGTGGAACAGAACGTCGAAGGCCAGAGTTTCTTCTTGATGAATAGTTCAGGATAATCTAATTTGGAATGGGACCAGCTCCTACCTTTATTCTCCTAAAGGGGGCTGCACTACTGACTAGGTCCCTCCCCTGGGTGGGACCAGGAAGGGGGGTGGTTACACCCCCTATCCTTTGTCCGGTTTCCCGCCAGAGCTGGGGCTGGGATGCCCCAGCAACTGGTTTGAACCGGTGTATGCACAGGGCACCTTGTGTGCCCCAGGCATGTCTCATTCCTTTCAGGCCTCCCTACCTCAATACACAAAATCCTGTCTGGGGTGGTGCTAGCACCTCCCAAGGCAGGAAACCCTTTGTCCAAGCCATCCTCGCTGAAAGGACCCCCAGCAGCAGGAGGTCAGACTTGTGTCTGTGGTGGCAGCACCCATTTTGTGATGCTGAGGCTCGAGTTAACTTTAACCGGGGTTCACAGTTACATACATGTCGTGTCCCTCTAGAAGGGTAGAATGCTACCCCCGTCGCCAGAATTGGCGAGGGGGTAGTATTCCAATTCGTATGACACCTTACTCGACATGTTTTGATAATGTTATACCAGAGTTGGCATTTAACCGCGAGGTTGATAATGCACTTAAGAGTATATGGTATAGCGTTATCATGGAACAGCTATTAGGACTTGGTTCCGCAAGCTGCAAACGGGCTCAGCTCATGCCAGAGCACCATCTCACATAATTCCAAGCACTCTGCCTTTAGGATTGATAAGGCCTGCCATAGGAGTGACTGATAGGAATATATGTGTCCATTTTAGGGTTAGATATAGGTATACTATATCTACAGCAAAGGGTGTTTACACCACCTTGCCCCAGCTGTCATGCAGCCAGTTGTGTCAGATTTAGATGGCCATCCAGGGGTGGCATAATACATGCTTCAGCCCCTGGTAGGCCCTGGGTACACCTATGCCCTGGGTACAGGGACTGATAAGGTGGCCCAGTGCCAAATGGTAAATGCACCTAAAGTACATGGATGTCAATTTAGAGAGAGAACAGCTAGGCTGTGGGTCTGATTAGCAGGCCCACAGCCAGGGAAAGTCGTAAACCAGTGAAGCAAAAAGCAAAAATCTGGGGTGACCATAGGATTGCAGACCCCACTCTCCTACAATGACCATTTGAGTGCAGGCGCATGCAGACACTGCACCAACTTTTGGCTTCGACTCTGACCAGAGCCAACTATCTGGAGACAATAATGGGGATGATGGAATGAGTTTGTCGCACCCTTTGATAAGAGGAAAACTGTTCTATGGACTTGCCATATACCAGTGGACTGGACACCTCACCCGGTACTGGGTTTCCCTTCTTGGACCAGCGAGGAGAGTCCGTCATTTGCCACAGTCATCAGGAAAGCTGCAGAATTCCTTGACCTCCACCTCCCCACTATGGAGGTAAAAACGAATTTCCTCACTGAGACTTTTCAGTCTGGCCTGGCACCAAACAAACATCTTCTGCCTTTCAGTGAGACAGCCACTGGCACACTGTTTGGCACTTGGGCAAAAGCTTTGTCTGGCCCTCCAGTTAATCACCAAATCGCACATTGCCATAGACCAGCTCCTGGTGGCCCTGATTTCTTTTATCCCAGCTCCCAATTTCTGAGCGTTTGGTGGTGCAGACGTCCACCAGCAGAGGGAACCCTTATGCCTTTACAACTACTACCAGTCAGAGTCAAAACCTATGGAAAGTATTGGCAAGAGAGTGTTTTGGTCGCCCAGCCTTACCTTAAGGTCAGTCATCACCTTCTGCCTCCTCGGTCGCTACACCCATGCACTCTGGGACATGATTGGTGAGATCTTACCGCCAGTCCCAGAAGGCTTACAGGACTCCTCGACTCAGATCCTTCAGAATGACTAAGACACAGCTGAATTTGTCAACCCAATCAGGCCTAGACACCACTAATAGTCTTGGACGGGCTATTGCAAGAAGTGTGGTGCTTCAGCGCCACACGTAGATGAGGTCCACATGCTTCTCTGGGGACTTTCAGGCATCTCTAATGGACATACCTTTTGACAGATCCCACCTGCTCAGCGAAAAGGCAGAATCTACCCCAGACCTTTTCAAAGAGGGGTGAGCTACGGCATGATCCATGGGTCGTTCAGCCCCATTTCAGCACCATCCCCAACAGTTTCTCCCTTTTCAGGGATATGCCAGGGGCTTGGTGTATTGGCAGGGCCAGGCTGCCTCCTGCACAACAGGCCGGGAGAGCATCACATCCAACAGATGGGTCCTTTAAATCATCCAACAAGGCTACACCCTTCTATTCTTTTTTGACTTGCCACCTGCATCAGAGCCGCATTTGGCGGGCCATTTATTTTTTTACATTAGTGGGTTTAGCCTCTTTTAGTGAAAGGAGCCATAGAGAAGGGACTGGCTTTGGAAGTGGATACTAGATGTTATTCCTGTTACTTCCTTCTGTCGAAAAATGATGAGGTCTTCTTTTTATTTAAGATCTTTGCCCTCTCAATATCTTTCTGCGAAAGGACACATTCAAGATCCTCACACTGGCCCAGGCTCTCTCTGCCCTGGATCCAGGAAATTTGATGGTGATGGACATACAAGACATATCTTTTCATATCCCCGACCTGCAGTCCCACTGCAGACGAAGTCTGCAGTTCAAGGTGGGCCACAAGCATTTTCAGGTTGCCATGCCACCTTTTGACCTCACCAGTGCCCTTTGGGTGTTCACGAAAATGATGTGATTGTCCCTTCTCATCTTCTGAGGTCGAGGTACCGGTCTTCCCCTACCTTGACAATTGGTTTTTGAGGGCATGCTCACTACAGTCACTTGCAGACCACCTCCAGATGACGAATCAATGGGGTTCTGAATAATTTTGCCGAAGTCACATTTGACTTCTTTGCAGAGGGTTCCTTTCCTTGTAGCCATTCTGGATCCTGTATGTTTATGGGGGTGTGGCTATCAGGCTAACAATGGCGGACGCGTAATCACAGCGCTGTGCTCCAACTCAGACATTTCTCCTGTTTCCTGACCCACCGGGAAGCCAGCCGACCCTGAGCCTCGACTGCGCTGGCCCATGATATCTTGGATCACGTGCCCTTGGGTACGGGAACTACTCTGGGGTGGCGACGGAGGGTGTGACGTCTGCGGGGCTTGCACTGCAGCCTGGAGTGAGCCGCCTTTCGAACGCGGAGGCAAAGGGAGGATCGCCTGTGCTGTGGCACGAGGCTGGAAGTGAACCCCCACATAGAGTGCACAGTACTGCACTCTGCGCTGATGAAAAACGATGCCTGCGCTCCCGTGCCGAGAGCTTCATACATCGGGGCAGGGCGGGGTGTGCGCAAAGGAGTTGCGCTGGCTGCTGGGGCTGCGATGCAGAGCAGGCTCATTGCTCCTGTGGCCCGTCTCCCGCCTGGCCGCATGGGAAGCACGTAACACAGAGGTGCTTAATGAAGATTGAAATGAAAGGGCCTAGCACTTCTGTGAACCAAACCCCCCGGCATTAAGGGAAGCATCTGACTTAGAGGTGCCAACTTCAGATATCTACTCTAGGGGGCCTACCAGACCCAGTCTTTCTCTGACACAGCCCTGCATAGCCCTGCACTGCCTGGCCCTGACAAAAGAGGCAGTAATGGTCCACAGCAATTGGAGGTGCCGATTGGTAGTGACCTGAAACAAATGCACAGCTGCTTGATACGAAGGGCCTGAGTGAATCCTGTACTTGCCCCGTAGTATTTGTGAACTGTTTCTTGGTAGAAGGACCAGGTTTCTGAGGAGCCTCAACATTCTGATATTTTTGATCACACTACAGTGGGGGATCTGCCCGTTTTAAACCACATGGAAACCACCCACACAGGTATACAGATCCAACTTGGTACAACACTGCTTCTGCCCGCAACTGGGAGAAAGATCCACGCACGTTCTGGGGTGCCATCAGAGGAGGTTGGGGTCTTGGTGGCTCTGTGCCTAGCTTCGGCCCTGGAACCTACCCACACCTACCTGCACTGCTCAAGTCCTTCAGTGATATGGGAAAATTGAAACCCGGTACATCACATGCACATGGTTGTGGTTCAGAATGCGCACTGGTGGGGAGGGAGGGAGGGAGTGAGAGCCTGGATGCCAAGCCATTTCGCATGCAACTGCAATTGGATCAAATCCTGGCAGCCATTGCAGACACTAAGAGCACACTCCAACAAATTAGGCACGGTCTCAGTAGGACTGGGTCTGCTATTAACAGAAAGGGTAGCAGAAGTGGAATTGGGACTCAGCGAAATACAACCAGCCCACACTGATCTGGCCCAGCAAATTACAACACTAACTAATAAAGTACAGGCCCTAGAACGTCGAGCTGAGGGCCGTAACAGGAGGAGCAAGTTAGAGTGGTGGGCCTGGCGGAGGGGACGGAAAGAGGAGACATGGTGCATATCTGGAAGACTAGATGAAGACGGTGGTCGTACTCATTCAACTAACACCCTTCTTCACCCTAGAAAGAGCACCTAGAGTCCCAGCGAAACCTCCGGTTCTGGGCAAACCCCTGTGTCCGGTGGTGGCCAAGCTCCTCCACTTTTGGGACCGGATATCCTTCTACAAATCGCCAGGAACGAGGTTCTTTACAGTTTTGAGAACGGAAAGGTCACATTGTTCCCAGACTATACTCTTGCTGTCCATCCAAGAAAGCATTCTACATAGAGGTAAAAAAAAGCCCTGAGGAAGCAGGGAATACAATACTCACTTATGTTCCCTGCCCGGTTGAAGATCATGTTGGATGGAAAAATACGTTTCTATGATGATCCCCCAAGAAGTGTGGGACTTGTTGGAATCCTATAAAGTTGGAACATCTCGTGAGAACAGATCAAAGGAATCCCACGATGGAATGCCTAGACGCAGGAGGAGGGTCGAAGGTCCCAGGAGCAGAAACACACAGCTGAAACCTGCCAGAGATCAAACAGAATTGGAGAGAGCGGAAGCAGTTCAAGCGGTGACAGTTATTGCCTCTCAGATGGGGCGAGACTCTGACAACGATTCCCAATCAAAGAATCAAGCCACGGATTCAGCCTGAAAACTCACTGATAGATGGAGAACGCCCCCTGTGGTTACCCCCAGTCAGCCGAAGATTTACTTTAAAAGGAAACTTAACAGAGGTACTGATGTTGGCCACAATGCTTCAGGAGCCTGCTTGGTGATCTGAGGGCATCCAATAGGGGTCAGGCCTTAGCTGGAACACCCTCTTGCCTCAAACCAATTAGACAACATCTGACACCCCCCAGGGAGGGACATGGAAGGGATCTGTTGAAGTTGGGACTGACAAGTAGCCGGAACGATGCCAAGGGATTTGGCTTCTTAGTAAAAGAGACAAACAGGCTTAACAGCCTCTGCACCGATAAATGAGTCTTGGTCCGGGAGGGAGTGGGGAGGGACTCCAGGAGGTAGCGTGGATACAGAATGTTTTTTCACATACGAGGTAGCCCGAATTTCTTTAAATATGGAGGTATGGTGGGATAGAACAGTATGTTTTTTTTTTAGCTTTTTCTAGGTCAGCAATACTTGGGAAGGAGCAAATGGCCTCAGTCAAAACTACGATTACCCACCCCTGAACCTGACATCCTCTTAGAGTCTGGTGAGGTCTAGGAATGTCAATATTTTGCTTTTGTGTGGTGTTTGGACGGATATCCGTTGCTGATCTGTCCTGGAGAAAGGGAGTTCAAGGTTGTGGAATGTGTTACTATAATGAGGTTTCTTTCTCTTTTTTTTTTTACAATGGACGGGCAGGAGAGGGCTACAAGACCAAGTGCACCCGTTAGAGGTCTATTGTTGTCTGTAATTCATGCATTTATTTATTTGCAATGTTTTATATAGCGCCAACATGACCCGTCAGGCATGGCTAGCACTGCTCAGGATTTTAAATGTCTGACATGGAATGTCCGAGGGATGGGGTCCGCACGCAAGAGACACACCATACACCACAATTTCATGCGTCGTGGCATACAAATTGCGAATGGCCAAGAAACGCACCCGGGTGGCAGTTGAGGTGGAGCGACTGAAACTTAGATGGCGGGGTATGTTATATCCCACGGGTTACGCAAGGGGCACGCTAATTTGGCTGTGGGTGGGAACCCCTTTTATTATTTATATCAAACATAGGCAACAGAGACATGTATATGTGCCTGGACTGTTATGTTTATTTGTACATTGTTTTGTTAAGTTAAAGACCGGATTGATTCTAAACAGCTATGATGTACTTGAACCACATTACCTTTCCGTTACTTCGCACAATCACTCAACTCTCCCTGAGCACTCACTCTCCTTCTGTCTTTCTGACCACCTATGTGTACCAATGTTGATTAATCTCACATTCATATGTTTTGATTAATGCTATTTCTGTGATGCAATATTAAATCACATGAAATCATAATTTTGTGCAGTGACGTTTTGAATTATTTAATGCATTTGAATTTAGTTCCACGTATATGAATCTATAATCAGCTAGCCACTGTGACCTTTTTTCTTGTACCATTGTTCTCCCGGTATTATAGCTGCTAGCTAGGAAGAAACTGGATGATCTAGTGTCAACTAAAGATGTACGTGCAGCTCTGAAAGACTTGGCCACGGGCAAGACGCGGGGGACCTGATGGACTCACGGTGGAGTTTTATTCCACTTTCTCACATTTATTGACCCCTGAACTGGTGACATTATACTCTGACTGCTACCAGAAAAGAGGAATGCCGGAGTCCATGCTCGCCGCCACAGTGGTCCCCTTGCCAAAGACGACAGAGGTGAGGGTGCCCCCTACAGTATTTCGCCCCCTGTCCATGCTGAACATGTATTTTAGAATCCTCAGCAAAATTTTGCAAATAGATTACTTCCCCATGTGCAAACCCTGTTAAATAGAGACCAGAACGGCTTTATCTAGGACGCAGCACATCATTCAACTTCTGAAGGCTCTTTTACATCCTATTTCATCCTACGGTACAGGCAGATTGAGAGTCCCTCCTCAAGTCAATAGATCTGGAAAGGCCTTCGACTCTATCAGATGGGATTCCTCATGGCAACTATGCAAAGGATGGGACTGGAGAGGAATGGGCCACTCTCCTGTAGACAGAGGAGGAATGGATTTCTCTCCTGTACACCGATTTGTTGGCTCGTGTTAAGACTGCGAGTATATTTTCTGCCCCATATGGAGTGTTTCGGGGTACCTGACTGGGCTGTCCGCTGTCTCCTCTGCTCTTTGCCCTGCCACTGATCCTTTAGCGGAACTGTGCGGGACGGAGGGCAGAGGCACTGGACTGGAGGTAGATGGTCAGGAAGATCTAATCTCCCTGTATGCTGATGACCTACTTTTATACCTTTGGGAATGAGCGGCTAGAGTGCACGGGGCAACTCACCTTCTGGAGGATTTCGGACGACTATCTGGCCTGACAGTTAACTGCGCTAAGACCTGTGTATTCACCAGTGTGGAGGGGACCCTTCCACCCCAGACCTCCCTCTTGGTTTCGTCTGGTTCCCTACCTCCTTTAAATATCTGGGAGTGAGGGTATATCATGACGCATGACATCCCGGGGGTGAGGATTCTACAATTCCCTAAGAAGGTATCCTGCAACACTAGACTAAAAGACACACAATTTAATATTTTACACATGGCATATTTCACCCCACATAGACTGCAAATTATATACGGGGGCGAACCCTAGTGCTGTCAACGATTTAAGGTGCCTGATGCTGACTTCTGTCATATGCTTTGGGGATGCCACAAACTCCAAGTCTTCTGGCCTGCCGCAACCCAGCGACTTCAGACCACGTTAGGACGGGCTCTCCCCGGCACGATACAGACTTACCTTCTGGGAGGTGTCCCAAGACCCAAATCAAAGAAAGTGGGTTCGAGATTTCTAGACTTAACCCTGGCACGCCGCTGGATAGCACTGACATGGAAATCAGAAAGGGGTCCAATCATGGACACATGGGAGAAAGATGTCCTGACCTGGCCAGAGGATGAAGTACAGACACTCAGGCGGTAGGATGCCCAGGGATTACGTAGGCGGCCTTTTGCGGATTTATCGCAGGAAGTACTAAATAGCTGGCTATAATCAGAGACAGACCTAAACAGGTAGCCGGACAGTAGGTGCAGAGATAATACATAAGACATGACCGGTATGGGCACGTAGGAATGGAAACTGGTACGGATAGGGGGTTGTGGAAGTGGAATGTCAGGCCCCTTGACCTAAATGAGAGTGAGTACCCACTGAGCACACCCACGGATTGCCCCTGAGACACGAAAACAACACTCTTGGACCTGGACAAGACGAGCAGAATTATTGTAACCCTGAACCACTTACCTGCCAAGAGTGCGTACTGACACATGGGTACAAAGATTTATAGCTTATAGACATAAGACCCTCTTCCACCCTCAACAACATAATACCGGCAATATTTTCTCTGTTGATTTTACGTTACCCAAGTCCTTTTCTTTTTATTTGGAACAGTTTTTGCTTTTCTTCAAGTTTTTTCCTCCCATTATTTGCCTCTAAGCATACACTTTGCAAAATGTATTATATGGTAACACGGTTCTTTACCACACACTGATAACTCCTAACCACAAAATGCATGTTAATTAAAACTATAGTCACACAATATGACTACTGATTGAGGGGAAACATCCTTTACAATGCAACTTTTACCACGCAGTGCTTTTACATCGCAACTTTTACAACGCAAACCATTACAACGCATTGCGCTGGGGGGCGCTCTAGGATAGGGAATAGATTTAATTTACTATCCAACACCTTCCCTACTATCCACGGGGACTGGAGTTGGGATAGTAAATTAAACTATTCACTATCCAGCACCCCAAAGCGCTATGCGTTGTAATGGTATGCGTTGTAAAAACTGCGATGTAAAAGCATGCGTGGTAAAAGCATGCGTTGTAATGTCATACATCCCTGATTGAGTGAGTCAGAAATTCCTTATTCCTTCATTTTGTATTGCATTCTCCTAATTTGACATAATGTGGTACATCAAGGGAACAGCATTTGCTCGCAACAGAGATACACGAGCAGTGGGAACTGACAACCTACAATTGTATGATGAAACTACTAAGTGCAACAACTGCACAATATCTGCTTTTGAATTTAAATGCTAATAAACCGATTTGAAAAAAAGATACTGTGTGCTTTTAGGCCTTTCCTCTGGACTGAGTTCAGGACATTAGGGGTTTGATCCCAATGTTCCAGCCTCTGTACTGATTCTGAGGTTTTATGGCCTACTGGCCTTCTGTATGCTGCTCGCCGACCATGCCAGATGGCACATGTGAGCCCTACAGTGGGATGTGAAGCCTCACCAGGTGAGCCTGTCAGATTCTTTAAAGGTTTCGGAGGAGACCACAAAAGTAGTGCAGTGGTGGCTGCTCAACACAATTGGACCAGCAGTAGACCCCTCCCCCTAACCCACCCAGAGTTGCCTGTGGTGACAGACATGTCACTACTGGATTGGGGGGCATCTGGTAGAGGTGGAGCTCAGAGGTTTCTGGTTTCGGGAGAGACCAACCTCTACATCAATCTACTGGAGTAGTGGGTGATTCGCTTGGCCTTGAAGGTCTTCCTGCCAACAATCAAGGGGAGGCTTGTGCAGGTTCTCACAGACAACCCCACCGATACATGGTCCTGCGACAAGTAATGCAGGCTGGGGTCTGGATTCCTTTGCCAGAAGGCTCTACACCACTGGAACTGTCTGGACTGTCAGGGCATCTCCCTGATGGTGAACCACCCAGTGGGATCTTTGATCTCTGCAGATAAACTCAGCTGGTGAGGCCTGGCAGATCACGAATGGCAGTTACAACCTACAACCAGAGGTGGCACAGGACATCTTCCAACAGTGGAGAGTACTCTGTCTCCAGCTTTTTGCAAAACCAATAATTGATGGACAGAATGCAGAACAATGTCATACATTCACCCTAGTACAGAGATCTGGGCCTAAATCCATTGTTTTTTTTGCTCACCATGCCATTCCAGTTTGAACCCAGCCATATGCAAATCAGTCTTGAACCTGTGCCTCAAGGGAACAGTCCAGCCTGAACTGCCAAGCCAGGTCCTCCCTGGACTGGAAATCAGCATCCTAGGACCGGTTTCGGAGTTTCACCCCTCTTCAACCAGGATAGATTGATTCCAGTGGCATGGAGAGCACAGGACCTACATCTGGGCATACCCGTCCTACTCGGGGTGACAAATGCAAAAAACAACAGTTGATGGACAGAATGCAGAACAATGTCATACATTCACCCCAGTACTGAGATCTTGACCTAAATCCATCGCTTTTTTTGCTCACCATGCCATTCCAGTTTGAACCCAGCCGTATGCAAATCAGTCTTGAACCTGTGCCTCAAGGGAACAGTCCAGCCTGAACTGCCAAGCCAGGTCCTCCCTGGACTGGAAATCAGCATCCTAGGACCGGTTTCAAGGTTTCACCCCTCTTCAGACAGGATAGCTTGATTCTGGTGGCACGGAGAGCAGGGGCCCCACGTCTGGGGATACCCGTCCCACTCGGGGTAACAAATGCAAAAACAACAGTTGATTGGGCCTAAATCCATCATTTCTTTACTCACCATGCCATTCCAGTTTGAACCCAGCCATAGGCAAATCATTTTTGACCCTGTGCCTCATGGGAACAGTCCAGCCCGAACTGCCAAGCCAGGTCCTCCCTGGACTGGAAACAAGCATCCTAGACTGGTTTCTGCTTTTTGCTACAGCCTAGAACATGCCGTGTCAACACTTTTGCACCTTGGAGTTACAAAGAAGGCTCTCTCAGAGACACATCCCACCTACAATGGAGTGTGGGACTCCTGTATGCCTTCCAGCAGTATCCTGTCCTGCCCCAAGCTCCGAAGAAGGTCAGAAATGACTGGGCCCAACTAATCTTGGTGGCTCTGTATTGGGGCAGGAGAGTGTGGCTTGAGCATCTATCCTCCACACACACTGCTGCTTTGCTTATTGTAGCAGGAGGGCTGGGTCTTGCACCCAACTCTGCGCAACCTGCACCTCCAACTGAGGATATTGAGCTGGGGTAGTTGATCTCCTTTGATCTCAAGTACGAAGTTATTGATATGTTCTTGGTAGCCAGGTGTCCTTTAATGAAATATGTGTACACCAGATGCTAAGATAAATTTGTGCCTTGGTGTGGCACCCGCCAGATGAACCTGTTGAAAGCCAAACTTTTGAATGATTTGTTGTCCATGTTAACTTTGGCCCAGCAAGAAATCACAGTGAGCACTAAAGGTTACTTGTTGGCCCTTTTGACCTTTTACTTTTGCCAGATCAGCTGTCCTTGTTCAGATCACGTGTTCTGATGTGATGTGTTATGAAGTAGTTTCTTACAGGTTTGCATATGCTTCTGACACAACCCTTAGTGATACCACAGTTAGACTGCAATTTGTTTCTCTCTTTCCCAATGTTTATGTCTTTCACACCAATCCACAGTTGTCCATTCTGCCTCTTGACATTACAAAAGGCCTATCTGGTCACGATTACATCAGTGCCTCGTTTGAGTGAGTTTCAGACACTCTCGATCATTCCCACTTATACCACATTTTTTCCAGACAAACCTGTGTTAAGAACTTGATCTGCATTCCTACTGAGAGTAGTAAAGCCTTTTCACTCTTCCAACATTCTTTGCTTCGCCTCATCTCTCGAAAGAGGAAGTGAGACTCCAACTCTTGGACCCAAAAGAGCGCTGAGTTTTTTATAAATCATACCCAGGAATATCGGGTGAATGATCAGCTCTTTGTGGGTCTCGCTGGAGCAAAGAAAGGCCAGGTGGTGCAGAAGCTGACTATATCTCATTGGACAGCCCTCTGTAATAAAATCTGCTATGAATTAGCTGAGAAGCAGCCTCCAGAAGGTGTGAGGGCTCATTCCGTTAAAGCAAAGGCTGCTACCACTGCATTAGCATGTGAAACACCTGTCCTGGATATCTGTCAGGTGGCTACTTGGGCAACAGTGCACACATTCACAAAGCACTTTTGCTTTGGCATTTTGCCCACTTGGATTTGCAGGACTTTTTTTATATTAGGCATTCCATACACCCACCATCTAGAGAGGTATTGCTTTTGTTAGACCTGCCATCTTTGGCGTGATTTTCCCCTGTCCTTTTGCTTCTAACCTTCTGTTTTTGACTGTGTACTGCATTTCATTTTTGCTGGTTTTTGAACTCTGGGCACTTTACCACTGTAAATCAGTTCTAACGTGCAAGTGTTCCCTGTGTAAATTGTATCTTCAATTGGTTATCTATGATTCACATATTTGATTTACTGGTTAGTCCCTAGTAAAGAGCACTGTGGGTGCCCAGGGCCTGTACTTCAAATACAACCCCTGGGCCTGCAGCACTGATTGTGCCACTCACATAAGTAGCCCTGCAACTGTCTCAGACCTGCCACTGCAGTGTCTGTGTGGGCAGTTTAAAATGCAATGTCGACCTGGGAAGTGCACCCACTTACCAGGCCCAAACCTTCTCTTTTACTACAAGTAAGGCACCCTTAATGTAGGCCCAATGTATCTCCATTTGCAGGGTGCAGTGTTTTCGAAAGGTAGGACGAGTGTGTTTTACATGTCCTGATAGTAAAATACTACTAATTTCATTTTTCACTATTGCAAGGACCCGTAAGTTATCATTGGAGCTGCCTGCCTGGTAACTCTTACAAGTATAACTTCCAATTGGGAAGCGATAGAGATTCAGAGTTTGGGGTCCCTGAACTCACAATTTAAAAATACTTATTTTAGTGAAGTTGTTTTTTAAGTTGCGTGTTTGAAAATGCCACTTTTAGAAAGTGGGCATTTTCTTGCTTTACCATTCTGTGCTTCTGCCTGCCTGTGGATTCCATGTCTGAGGGAGGGTGACAGTTGGGCTGTTTGTGCATTCACTCTAGACAGTCACACAAAAGGGGCTGTGGTGTTCCCTTCATATCCTAATGGGCCATCACCCCAGCCTGTTGGGCCTTCCAGAGCTTGTCTGTGCTGGCCTTCTGATAAAAAGTCTCAGGGCCATCAAAGACTTCCTCTGCAGCCCCTGAACTCCTCTGCTGCCCCTGAACTCCTCTGCTTGGAGTTCTGATCTGCCAAGTAGTGCCAAATCTGGTTCTGGGCCCTTGGAGATAGCTTGGCTGCTAAGAACCAAGAAAATCCACGCATCAAAGCGCAGCGTAATTTGTTCTGACACAGCTCCGCCGTGCGGTAGAAAACCATTGCACTTCCACTGAACGGCTGAAGAATGGATGCTTCGCCAACCGTGCGACTGAAAGATCACCGCAATACGAGTCCCGAGCACCGCCTAACCAACGTCCTTGGCACACGCTCCTACTCTGGTGCAGGCCATGCTGTGCGGCTGAAGAGATCAACTCATCACCTGCTTCGCGGCTGTGAAATAGATGCAGGTACAGGTTCTGTCGTTGACACAGCGCATCTGGATTTGTGGCGCATCGTCCTTGGGCACCAAGTTCTTCATCGACGTTGCCCAGCAGTAAGGAACTGAGGCCGCATGTCTGGAGATCGACGCAGCACCTCCCCTGTCAGTAAGGAACCAACGCATCACTTCCCCTGTGAGTAAGGAACCAACGCATCACTTTGTTTTTCTGGCACCTCTCCTCCCCTGCGCCTGGTTTTGATGTATCGAAGGTACTTCATGTTAAAAGTGACGCATCTATAGTTTCCTATGGACTGAACTATTTTGAACCTTTTAAAAGTGATATCTTGAGTTGTGTATGTTGGATTTTTGTCATTTTGGTCTTGTTTTATTCAGATAAATATTGATTTCTTTTTATAAACTGGTCTGGTGTCCATTTGTAGTGTTTTCACTGTGTTATTGTGCATGTACAGATGCTTTACACATTTCCTCTGAGATAAGCTTCACTGCTCATGCCAGGCTACCTTGGGGTGAGCAGGGGTTATGTTAGCTGTGTGATCCCCATGACCTGACTAGAGTGAGGGTTCCTACTTGGACAGGATGCATACTGAATGCCAACTAGAGACCACATTTCTAACAGATTTGGTATTCATTCACAAGGTGAAGAATCTGTCTTAGAAGTATCCATCAGAACAAGTTATCTACCTTTGGTAACACTCTTTCTGTCGGATACTCTGCAGATTTTTCACCCCATTCTGCGGAGTTGTTTTTTTAACATCTGAAAAAGTCCCAAATTAGAGAGCAGTGGTAGAGCTTATATGCTGCTCTGCTGTCACTTTGGAATGGAATGAAGTTGACGCAGAGTAATTTGACTCCACCTGCCAATGCAATTTTCGAGTTTCCAGATCCAATTTGGTTCTAGGCTGAGGACCCATGCTGAGGACTCCGCGGTTCAATCAGGTATCCACCAGAAAGAGCGTTACCAAAGGTAAGTAACTTGTTAATTTATGCGCCTAATCGTAATGTTAAACTGCTCAATTCTGCTTGTCGAGTTGTCACAATGAATTTGGATTAATCTGCATATTTTGCAGAGCTTCTGCATGTGTTACTATGAATTTGGAATAATCGGCATACTTTGCATAACTTCTTTACTCGTAGTTGATACGTCTACATGTAAACAAACTCCATCCTTACTCCGTTTTATGTGTTGTGCACAGGATAGGATTTTGTCATGTCTTATTTCATACAAACAATAGGTTATTTTAGTTTCTTTAATAGAAGTTAGAGTTAAGAAAATATTCTGTCCACTGCTAAGTTATCACTAGATCACCGCTTCAGCACGGAGGACTGTTCAGTCAGGAGTTAGAAGTATACAGTAGTGGCTGGATGCAAACTATAAACGGAGATTCTGCAAATGTTGGAGTGTATGCCTGCTGATGTTCAGCCTCAAGTTTGTGTCACAATAATAATTATAGTGCACCTTGGGATGCATGTAGGGCACCTCTGGTTTAACACGGCACAAGATGGAGGGTGAAAACAGCTTCCCAAGACACTAGAAGTGTATTGCCTGCATTCCTGTGGGTATAGATCCGGACACTGAGTTAAGTGGGCTACCTGTAGGAAATCTACCTATTTGGCGTGGTCACCAAGTTATTTAGCCTTTTTCTTGAACCCTATATTTTTACTAGCTTTAGATTTCTGTGCACTTTACCCCTACTAAACAGTAATTGTAATAATAAATGGCATTTATATAGCACTTACTACGTAAAGTGCCTGTGCTCCCCATTTAACCATGGTCGGATTGGCATATTCCAAATTGGTATATATTTACTTACATATGAGTTCCTAGTATATGGTTCAGAATGTACCCTGATTCTCTAAGGTAAATGTCATTAGGGTGAGTGAAGCACTTATTGAGCTTCCCACTACAGTGACATAATAAAACATGTCTTTGTGCCTCACATTGCAGCCTGACTGTGGCAGCTTGAACAGTAATATGACCTGACAAAACAAAGGAGTTCGATAGGTCAAAACTTCCCTTATAAATATTAATAAGGCACCCCTAAGTAGTCCTGACAGCCATAAGGAGAGTGCATTGTAGTTAAAAGTAGGACATACATAAATTTAATGTTAACATCCTTACAGTGACTAGCACCGATAAGCCATTTTTCAAAGTGGCAAGCTTAGCTGTCCTATGTAGAAAATCAGAGTACAGATTAAACTGCTTCTCAGGAATGGGACTAGCTAGAAAAATAACTAGACAATGGTTTTTAATAGTAATTATTATTAATAATGTTACTCTTAAACTCCAGTTTCAGTTCAATGTTGAATTTGGATTTAAGATAATTATTAAAGAAATGTAAAATTTAGAAAGTTATCTTTTCCCTGCCTGGAGTGTAGGAGAGTAGGGTCTGCTTCCTATGGTCACCCCCACTTTTTGCTGTGATTTTCTGGTTTTTCGACTTTAGTGTTGCTGTGGGCCTGCTAATCAGACCCACAGCCCAGCTGTTCTCTCTCTAAATTGATACCATGTAATTTAGGTACATACCAGATTGGGTATTGGGTCACCTTTGTGAGCCTCTGTATCGTGTACCGTAGGTACCCAGGGCATAGGTGCATCCAAGGCCTACCAGGGGCTGCAGCATGTATTATGCCACCCATGGTTGTCCCTCCAAACTGACACCACAGGCTGATCACTCAGCTTGGGTAAGGTGGTGTAATCACCCCTTACTTAGATATAGTATACCTATATCTACCTTTACATATAGACACATATACACCTATAAGCCACTCCTATGGTAGGCCTCGACAATCCTGGAGGCATAGTGCTTGGTTTTATGTGAGAGGGTGCCCTAGCATGAGCTGAGCCCCTCTGCAGCTTTCGGAACCATCTCCTTATAGCTGTTCTATGATATAGCCATACCATATACTCTTAAGTGCATTATAATCCTTGCGGTTAATGCTAACTTTGGTTTGGCTTTATCAAAACATGTTGTGTAAGGTGTCAAACACTTTGGAACACTACCCTCCCCCGCCAATTCTAGCTGCGGGGGTAGCATTCCACCCTTCAAGAGGGAAAATACATGCATGTTACTGCTTTACCCGGTTAAAGTTAAACAGAGCCTCAGAATCACAAAATGGATGCTGCTGCCACAGACATTAGTCTGACCACCTGCTGCTGGGGGAAACTCCGGCAAGGGCGGCCTGGACAATAGGTTTCCTGTCCACAGGGGTTATGTGTATTGGGGCAGGGAGGGCTGCATTCAGTGAATGCATCTAGACATTGCCTGGGGCACACAAGGTGCTCCATGCATAGCCCGGTTCTAACCAGTTGCTGGGGCACTCCAGCCACAGCTCTGGCGCGAAACTGGACAAAGGGAAAGGGGTGTAACCATCCCCTTCTCAGGTCCACCCATAGGAGGGACCAAGGCAGGTAATCCAGCGCCTTAGCTTAGTATAAGTATAGGAGCTGTGTCCCCAGGACGTTAGATTATCCTGGAAAGAAACTTTGATACAGAACTCTTGGACCTTCGACATTCTATTCTGACTAGAAGACGGAAGACATCTCCCTTGTGGTCAAGGAGTGACCACCCTGTGAAAATAGGCACCACCAGTAACTTACCCGTCTGCTTTGTCGACGCTCCCGCCAGAACCCGAAGACTCAGCGACACAGGAACTGGACTGTCAGACTTCTCTGACTCCGACCCACATCCACAGCAAAGCTGAGACCCGTGGCGGACACGAGAGACTTGGGACCGGACACGCTGGACATCCTGCATTTTGCTAAGAGCTCGACTACCGAGGTACCCTCGCAGTTGTGCATTGGGGTACGAGAAGCCCCAGACCCAAGCGCCATTTGCACTGAAGCTCAGCACTCCACGAGTGCCACATGGGGCCCGCTCTTGCATTTCAGCTCAACGCGTCTTCCCGGTTCCTTGCCCGTTGGCTAGTGAGCCCCCTGAAGACTTTTCTATCAATCTAAACTGCTTTCCTGGTTGCTCCAGGCTTGCTCCAGCTTCCCTTCAATGGAGAAGCGCCACAGACCTTGCTGGTCTGCAACAGAGCCAATCTCGACATCCTGCGTGGGTTGCGTTTGCCAAGGCTTGTTGGGTCCAATCCGGATACCGACACCGCAGTCAACTAGATCCTTTGTGGGACAGCTCGAATCCAGTGCCTGGTCATCGTTGATGCCTCCTGGACCTTGTGGCTGGAGAGACAAGCTCACCTTCTACACCTTCAAGCACGCGACATCGCCTGGTTCCTTCTTGGTCACTTGCTAGTGACCCAGACTCTGTCCCCTCTGCTTTCAGGTTCTTCACTTCACCGATCCACCCTTGGATCCACCCGGACCCTTTTCCTCTGGTCGCCTGCAGCACTTCTTTGCAGCTCTTCACAGAAAACGACGACGAACCCCGACACCAAAAGGCACCTATGCACCCGACTTCCTTGGGTGAGGTAACACGAGTACTCCGGTGCTCCCATGGGTCTTGATTCTCGAAGTGTCCTAGTCTAAAGGGGTTTTACCGTGGTCCATCCGGAAGTGTCCTTAAACAGTAACTTTGTAACTTCTTCGTTCTCCATTATAAGTCAATGGTCACTTGCGACTGTGTTTAGACACTGCACGCGTCTCCCGTGGGCCTCCTACTTCCTAACCTTTGGTTGCTTAGTGTGGCCCAGCAATTCTACAGGCCCTAGGCCTGCTGTCTAACTCTCACGTGGTTCTTATACCACTTCCTTAGTATGTGGTTTGTGAGACCCCTAGGGCATAACTGTATTTGTGCAACTTATCGTATGCTAATTGAGTAACTAGTGATGTACTTCGACCTCTGACCTCATAAAGAGTGCAGAGGGGTTGTCTTTAGAATAAATACATATATATTTGATATATACCTTGTGTGATGTCCTTTCATTTGGTATTCAAAGGATTATAATTGGTAAAACAGCTTGTCAAGGTTCGGCTTTAGGCTTCCTCGGGGCTGAGTTGAGAGTCCAATACCTGGCCCTACTAAATTACCCCAATGTTCGATATGCAGTGACACGAACAATCGAGATAATTCAACGGGGCGCGGGAAAGGAAGGGAACAGCGGGGAGGGAGATCTGAAACGACAAAGAACAACAGATTATAACACCCTATCTCCCTCACTCTAACTGGTATTCACGGTGGTCTTTACTAACCAAAGAACTTGTGTGAGTAATACCTGTAAAGGAAAATACACAAGGCTTTAATCCTAGCGGAGACACTGATGTGGAGGAGGTAAGAGGACTTGTACCCAGCTGCAAGACAAAACATACACTGTATGACATATACAAGTGCAGGAAAACCTGAATAATGGATGTATGACAGCAAATACCCTACACATACCCTGAATATTGCTTCATATCTACTTGTATGGGTATATCACAAGCCCCTCTCTCAAGACCCCTCCTGTCTCCTGCAGAAACGAGAACAAAAGAACAATAAATTCTGCTTCATGCGGAACCTCCCCTGAAATCACCACGAGGAAAGGCTCCTTTTTTGAACGACACGCAGTGTTATCTTCACACCGCGGTGCCAAATAGTTAATGTGCCCTATTTCAATAAAGGAGTCAATGTTCTACTCCTTCTGGGCAAATGGATAGCGAGGCTCAGTGTTCAGATGCAAGTGAGTCCCTTCGCTTTTCCTGGACACAAGATCTATATACATATATTACAGTTGGCGTTTGGCAATGAAGCTGCGCCAGGTCATTGCAGCTCAACTGCCCTTGGAATGCCAAACACGGTCCTGGAACAATAACCACAGAGGGGTACTTTCTGTTGCAGCCGGCCGGTGTGCTGTTGGGATCGATAGAACCAACGCCTCACACCGCCGCCAGAAAGCCCCTTACTCACGGTTCAGACGGACTTGGGAAAACAAGTCGGAAACTGCCAAGGATCCGGAGCTCCGCACTCTCATCCCTGAAACTATGGAATTATCGGCGTTTCACAGCCGTTAGTTCCGCTTCTTTATTTCCTGGCATGCGCGCGCACTCGACGTCCTGCGTGCCCTACGCGCGGCATGCCGGGAACTGTAGTTTCCTTTCTTTCGGCGCCAGCCCGGGACCCGTGAACACCGCGTTACCCCGCGGAACATGACAGTACATCCCCCTTCACAAAGGGGACTGACCCGCCCTTGGCTTTGCAGGAAACAAACGATGGAACCGAGCCACCAATCTGGGAGCCCGAACGGCCCTGGCTGGTTCCCAGGAATCCTCCTCCGGCCCATACCCCTTCCAGGACAGCAAGTACTGCAATCGACCCCTCACCCACCTAGAGTCCAGCACCTTCCGTACCTCATACTCCTTATCCTGATGCACCCAGACAGGCAGAGGTGCTCTACGCACAGGACACCTAGAGGGTTTCAAGAGCGACACATGAAAAACCGGATGGATACGCATCTGCGCCGGTAGACGCAGACGCACAGCCACAGGGTTCACATGCTCCACCACTCGGTAAGGACCGATGAACCGGGGGTTAAACACGCTGTGCCGTTTAAACTTGATGTTACGTGTGGACAACCACACCAGATCCCCCTTCCGGTAGACTGGATTGGGTCTCCTGTGCTTATCGGCCTGGTGTTTGTACCTAGCTTTGGCCTTTGTAAGATTCCTGCGTGTATCCAAAAGAACTTGGCGCACACGCATCAATCTTTCTTTCGCCTCAGGTAATTTCACATTATCGGAAGGTAACAGCATGGGGGTGAACCGGGGGTGATGCCCATAGGAACAATAGAAAGGCGCGTGTAGTGTGGATGCGTGTTGGGTGCTATTGTAGGCCACCTCTGCCACCCACAACCAAGTTACCCAGGAATCGCTGCTTTCTTGTACATAACAACGGAGATACTGTTTTAGGGTTTGATTTACTCTCTCCGTCTGTCCATCGGTTTGCGGATGGAAGCTAGTGGACACAGACGAGGTGATGTGTAAGGCGGTGCACCATGTTTTCCAGAATCGGGCTGTAAACTGAGCCCCGCGATCGGATACGATATCACGGGGTAGGCCATGTAGCCTTACTACGTTCACCAGTAGGAGGTGAGCCAATTGGCCCGCAGAGGGCACCTGAGCACAGGCGATGAAGTGACCCATTTTTGTTAGGAAGTTCACCACAACCACTATAGCCGTCTTGCCTTGGTCTTTCGGGAGTCCTACTATGAAGTCCACTGAGAACCTTTCCCACGGAAGGGTAGGAGTGAGAAGCGGTTGTAACAACCCCTGCGGTTGTTGTCGGTTTGATTTCATCTGATTACAGGTGACACACTCCGCCACCCATTGGCTCAAATCTGTTCTGATGGAAGGCCACCAGAATTGTCTTTGGGTTTTTTCCAACGTTTTAATGAATCCCATATGTCCCGCACACGGGGCGTTGTGGCACCAGGAGAAGACTGTCTTCCGCAACGCAGTCGTGGGTACTAGGACTTTTGTTCCTCTCATAGGGATGCCTTGTTTCATCTTCCACTCAGGGTGATGCCGTAGCCAAGTGCGCCACACACAAGTTTGGGCTCCTCTCCGTACTCCCGATAGGAAATCGTTGGTGTGGGTTACTCCTATCACCTGTCTGGGATCGACGATAGATCGAACGGGTTTCTCCAATGGGAGTAGGTGGTTTTCTCTTCGTGTTAGTGCATCGGCTTTTCTGTTGTTGGTACCGGGCCGGAACGTAACCATGAAGCGGTATTCTTCGAAGAACAACATCCACCGAAGCTGTCTGGGGGACAGATGTCTTGCTGCTCTTAAAAACTGCAGATTGCGATGGTCTGTATACACCGTGATCTCGTGTTTGGCTCCCATCAGCCAGTGTCGCCATGTCAGGAATGCGTCTCTTATGGCAAGCAGTTCCTTTTCCGCAATAGTATAATTTACTTCTGCAGGGCTGAGTTTCCTTGACATATAGGCAATCGGATGGAGAACACCCGTGGAACCTTCTTTCTGGGACAATACAGCCCCCAACGCAATCTCAGAGGCATCTGCCTTGACGATGAACGGGACTTCCGGATTGGCATGTGTTAACACCGGGGCAGAGGAGAATGCAGTCTCTAATGCGTTAAACGCACGCTGTGCTTCCTGATCCCACACAAACCGTGTGTTCTTTTTAGTAAGTCTCGTGAGGGGTGCCACCATTCCTGAGAATCCTGCTATGAATCTCCTGTAAAAGTTGGCAAAACCCAACAGGCTCTGTATGTCCTTAACACTTTTGGGTACTGGCCATTCCACTATGGCTTGCACTTTCCTTTCTGCCATCACTTGTCCCGATGGCGTCAGCATCACACCCAGGAATTCCACTGTTGTGACGTGGAATTCGCATTTGGTGATTTTACAGAAGAGATGGTGTTCCCTTAGCGCCTGTAGTACTGATTTGACATGTGTTATGTGCTCCTCTGTTGAATTAGAATAGACCAGAATATCGTCTATGTAAACGACCACGTGACGGTCCAAAAAGTCGCGAAGCACTTCGTTGAGAAAGAATTGAAACGCGGCCGGGGCGTTGCAAAGCCCAAAGGGCATCACCAAATATTCGTAGAGTCCATACCGCGTTTTAAAGGCGGTCTTCCACTCATCACCCTTCCTAATGCGTACAAGGTGATAAGCCCCACGCAGATCCAACTTGGTATAGATACGCGCTGCACGGACTTGTTCCAGGAGTACGGGGATCAAGGGCAAAGGGTATTGATTTTTTACCGTGATGGCGTTTAGTGCGCGATAGTCAATGCAGCACCTTTTTTCACCATTTGCTTTGGGTATGAAGAATAAGGGAGACGCTGCTGGGGATCTGGAAGGTCTAATGAACCCTAGAGCCAAATACTTATCAAGATAGTCTCTCAGGGTTTCTGTCTCGGGCAACGTCAGAGCGTAGATCCTCCCGTTGGGGATTTCAGAGCCTGGTAGGAGGTCGATGCGACAATCATAGGTTCTGTGAGGTGGGAGCTCTTCTGCTTCTTTATCACTAAAGACCGCCCCAAACTCTGCATAACAAGGAGGCAAAGTCACATCTTTTTCTGCTGCTGTGGCTATTGTTTTCATGGAAGCTAAGGTGGAAGCAGGGTTCCAAGGCTTCATCCTACAGTGTTCGCTGCAGTATGGAGAAAGAAACTGGACCGTTTTAGTGGTCCAACGTATATCGGGGTCATGTTTCTGTAACCAGGGGAGACCTAGTATGATGCCATACTGTGGGGCTTCTATGATATCATAAACCAGCATTTCCTGATGATGATTCTCATAAACCAGTTCATATTCCATCGTGTGGTTACGTATGGGTCCTGCTTGGAGTTCGTTCCCGTCTACGGCGTATACCGTCTCTGGTGTGTTCTTTGGTACTAGTGTTACTCCTAGTCTCCGTGCTTCAGTGGCATCCATAAAACAACCCGTAGCACCGGAGTCGATCATCACATGTACGTCCTGGAGTACTCCATCTATCAACATGGACATTTGCAGAAACAAATGGGTCTTCTCTGTTTCTGTTCTTGGGGAGAGTGAAGGGATAACATGTGAGCTTGAGGGCTTCCCTTCCTCCGCCTTCAAGCCGTGTAGTTTCTGCCACTCCGGCGAGGCTTTGTCCTCTCTTGTATCTATTGCCTTTTGGTTTCACCGGGCATTCACGCAGGAAGTGGCCTTTCTTGCCACAATAGAGACATAACCCTTGTTTGCGCCTATGGTCTCTTTCGCTAGTGGTCAATGAGGCTCGCACTGCCCCTATCTCCATTGCTTCGGAATGAGTAGCCGGTTTTTCTCCGCTACCAGCGTGTTCATAGGGCATTACAGTTTTGTCCTTTTTCTTATGTTCTCCTTTTCTTTCTTTCATACGATGGTCCAAGCGTAACGCGAGCTCTATCAGCGCAGTGCATGTACGGGGTTGCGGATCGATCTGGGCCAGCACGTCCTTCATTTCCTCGCTAAGGCCTTGATAGAACAAAGCGGTTCTCTTGGCTTCCGGCCAATCCGTTTCTGCCACGAGTCGTCTAAAGTTGTTGAGATAAGTGACAAGATCGGCATCCCCCTGTTTCAGCTTTAACAGCTCTCGGTCCGCCGTGAAGGTTTCAGCCCTCCTATCGAATGTTTTTTCGAATTCTTCTTTAAAATCATCCCAGTGATATAGGAGGGGGTCATCCCTTCTGACTATCGGAACAGCCCACTGAGCAGCTTCCCCCCCTAGATACGATATAAGGAAAGCTACCCTTGCCTGATGTGTGGAAAACATTTTTGGTTTGCACATAAAGTGCATTTGAACCTGCGTCATAAACACCTGCACCTTTTTAATGTCCCCATGGTATCGTTCAGGTGGAGCCAGGGGAATTTGGGCCGGCATTTCAACTACCACAGAAGTGGTAGGGGAAGAGCCACCAGTAGCTCCCGTGGGTGTGGAGGCTTGTGGCAATCTATCCACCCTAGCCCGCAATTGTGCGTTCTCCGCTCTCAAAGCGGCCACCTCTCTATTGGACGCGGCCAGCTCTACCTGCACTAAGGCTAAAGCCGCCAGAACATCCTCTAAGGTTGTCATGGCGACTCTCAACACAGCCAAGAGGAGGTAAAATCCTTGGGCCGATAATTCTGTCAAGGTTCGGCTTTAGGCTTCCTCGGGGCTGAGTTGAGAGTCCAATACCTGGCCCTACTAAATTACCCCAATGTTCGATATGCAGTGACACGAACAATCGAGATAATTCAACGGGGCGCGGGAAAGGAAGGGAACAGCGGGGAGGGAGATCTGAAACGACAAAGAACAACAGATTATAACACCCTATCTCCCTCACTCTAACTGGTATTCACGGTGGTCTTTACTAACCAAAGAACTTGTGTGAGTAATACCTGTAAAGGAAAATACACAAGGCTTTAATCCTAGCGGAGACACTGATGTGGAGGAGGTAAGAGGACTTGTACCCAGCTGCAAGACAAAACATACACTGTATGACATATACAAGTGCAGGAAAACCTGAATAATGGATGTATGACAGCAAATACCCTACACATACCCTGAATATTGCTTCATATCTACTTGTATGGGTATATCACAAGCCCCTCTCTCAAGACCCCTCCTGTCTCCTGCAGAAACGAGAACAAAAGAACAATAAATTCTGCTTCATGCGGAACCTCCCCTGAAATCACCACGAGGAAAGGCTCCTTTTTTGAACGACACGCAGTGTTGACTTCACACCGCGGTGCCAAATAGTTAATGTGCCCTATTTCAATAAAGGAGTCAATGTTCTACTCCTTCGGGGCAAATGGATAGCGAGGCTCAGTGTTCAGATGCAAGTGAGTCCCTTCGCTTTTCCTGGACACAAGATCTATATACATATATTACAGTTGGCGTTTGGCAATGAAGCTGCGCCAGGTAATTGCAGCTCAACTGCCCTTGGAATGCCAAACACGGTCCTGGAACAATAACCACAGAGGGGTACTTTCTGTTGCAGCCGGCCGGTGTGCTGTTGGGATCGATAGAACCAACGCCTCACACCGCCGCCAGAAAGCCCCTTACTCACGGTTCAGACGGACTTGGGAAAACAAGTCGGAAACTGCCAAGGATCCGGAGCTCCGCACTCTCATCCCTGAAACTACGGAATTATCGGCGTTTCACAGCCGTTAGTTCCGCTTCTTTATTTCCTGGCATGCGCGCGCACTCGACGTCCTGCGTGCCCTACGCGCGGCATGCCGGGAACTGTAGTTTCCTTTCTTTCGGCGCCAGCCCGGGACCCGTGAACACCGCATTACCCCGCGGAACATGACACAGCTCGCTTCACATGCTCTCTGACGTCTTAGCCTAAGACTGCTGGTCCATGCTACAACTAGGATAGCGTGTCTATAAGGTTGACTTTACAACCACCATCAATAAGGGTCGATTAGACTGGTGCAAGGTGCCCACTAAAATAGTGGACATCATATGCCAGGCTAACTTCTCACATTGGTGTGCAGCGGATGGGATAAGAGCTTGCTGTTGTTTTTACCATATCATCTTAAGATATCACTTGAAAGATCACATTAAGGTACCTGTAGGCCGCTCGCCGTGAGGTTTCTATTGCCTTGTGCTGTTTGCCCGTGCTGTGTTAGCGTCGCTACATGAGTAGCTGACAAGACTTCCTGCAGCTCGTGGTTTCCAGTGGGAGGAGGAGACCAACTGCGTGGCCGCAGAGGAGGCGAGAGGCGCGGCCCCGGGACTGCGAGGACCAGCATCCACCACCACCAGCTGGGTCCTCTTCCCGTGTGAGCCGCGCCCCCTCCCAGTGCCACGCCCCCACCAAAAACGTTCTTCACCTCTTGCGTCCCCCGCTACGCGGGGGCCGCTCGCCGTGAGGTTTCTATTGCCTTGTGCTGTTTGCCCGTGCTGTGTTAGCGTCGCTACAGGAGTAGCTGACAAGACTTCCTGCAGCTCGTGGTTTCCAGTGGGAGGAGGAGACCAACTGCGTGGCCGCAGAGGAGGCGAGAGGCGCGGACCCGGGACTGCGAGGACCAGCATCCACCACCACCAGCTGGGTCCTCTTCCCGTGTGAGCCGCGCCCCCTCCCAGTGCCACGCCCCCTCTCCCCAAACAGGATCTTAAGCAAGGCCACTAACACGCACCGCGGGACGCGCGCGGGTCGCAGCCCGGGGCAAAGCCCGGGCAAAGGGCGCGCCCTCTAAGGCCAGACAAGGCTTGGCTTGGCCATTCCCCTGTCGTCTACTAATCAGTTAACGGATTTCATCTTAACACATTGTAGTACCAGGATTATATTCCAGGCATGTCGACGCCCACTGATGACGTTTTACCATCCAGGGTAGGTACTTCCATTCTGGGCCCACTGGATAAATATTTTATAAAAGCCAATACGGAGGCTGAGAGAGAGCTGGCCCTGGCAGAGCGCCGTGCAGCTCGACGTCTATCAATCGAGCAACTAAAAAACACAGCTTTGGATCCTGGTATTAAAGCAATTCCTAACGTCCAGCTGGACTTCCCAATTCGGGAAAATTCTGATGACGATTTATTTAATACAGACAATGTTCCTTTAATTTTTCAGTCCAGCTCGTCTCCCAAAGATGATAATTTCACCACTCACCTACTGGAGCAGCCCCTTCCTAGCAGTAATTTAATTATTGACCTTATTGACCTTGATACTCCTAAACCTCCTACCATCCATGAAAGCTCATGTACTATGGAGGCATCTAAATCTTCAGAGGCGGGACAGCGAAGACAATGTGACCTATTTACCTTTAAACATAAAGCCCCTAAATCATTGAGAGGCCCTAACTCGGTGAAAAGGAAAAAGGTCGTTAATAGATCTCCACCGAAAAAGCGAAGGAAAAAAAGTTTCGCCCAGACAGACACAATTATTCACGAATTAATGCCCCAAAAGGACTCGTTAATGAAAGAATTACATAAAATAGCTGAAGGGGCACCCAATGTTCTTAGAAATACTCTGACCGCCCAGGTTCCTCCAACTATAAAAGACTTCGTAGATGCGATGGAGCACCTTATGAAAGCATTACTCATCCCAATAGTGGAGAGAGTAAGGAAATTAGGAACTCAACTGGATACCCTCATAGGATGCCCCACCCTAAACACTTTAATTAGTAATGATTTGGCAAACCCCCCACCGACTCTCAAAGAGAGAGAGAAAGTTACCAAAGAGGTAAAAACGTCCAACTCTGAAAAAACTGTAAAAGTATCAAATACCCCTACTATACCAACTCCCACAGCTGCTTTGGGCCGAATAAACAAAGTTCCTTTGGGTTCATCCAAATCACACATAGATCCCCGAGCACAGTCAGCTCAAATTAAATCTCTTGTGGATTCGGCAAGAATGGGGAATACCAAACCCACGCGGGATACGAAAACTTTTGTTCAAAAACATAAGAGACCATTGGGTGAGAGACATGTGGATCTACCTCCAGCAGCATCTCACAATGTTATTATTTTAACGGGGGTTCCGCCTTTGCCATCTGAAGCAAGAATAAGGTCATTTATTGGCTAAAAAATAACAGGCCATTGCCACCACATCTAAACGGTGATATCATCATGGTGAGGAGAACTAGCTGGGTGGGCCTACGCCCCAAAGATATCGAGGGCGATGTAATTATAATTACCTTTAAAGATCCTAGAGTTACCAATCACATAATGGATTGGTTTACTGCTACCAATAAAAGCCAGATTTTACCCAAATCCTTACTATATTTTTATCCAGAAGCCTTAATGCCCCCAAAACCATATCGCTCTACACATTATCATGAGAATCTTACCACCCAATACCACCAAACACTACCGCGAAATTTCCATTTTCCAGGACAGGGAAATAGGGGTGACTTTCTTCCTAGCCATAATTTACAATTGCATAATGGCAGGTCGTGGAGAAATAAAACCTATTCAACTCCTAGATATGACCAAGCGGGCTATGGTAACTGTTTCCCGCCAATAACTCCCACCTGGAATTTTCCCTGCAATAACTACTATGAGCCGCTCTATGGTTTGGAGGATATAGACTGACTCTCTCTAGAGAAGGACCAAAGGGTGGAGGGGGGGGATAATGCTAGTATACTCTCAAATATACCATCCATGAAGAGCTTCCCGGAAAATAGCAAGATATTAAAAGATCTGGTAAATGGGACAAAGATGCAGCCGCCAGTACATCGTTTCCCCCCAGTTGGTCAGCGAAATAACATAAAAACTACGCCTACTTGCATGGAAATGCAAGATCCATCCTCCAAATTACATATTCTTGGTTGGAACTTGGCAGGCATATCTTCAAAAATAATTCAACCAGCATGGCTGGAGGTAGTTAATTCTTATTCTGTCCTGTGTTTCCAGGAAACTTGGGTGCTCACCCCGATACACCTATTGGGCTTCCAAACCTTTCATTCAGCAGCAATAGAGAGTAACCAGGGCAGACACCGGGGGGGACTGTGTATATACGTAAGTGTAACTGTGGGACATAGGATCCGGAAATGTGTAATAAGGGATTCTTACCAAATCATAGTTATGGAGTTGGGCTCAGCTTTGAGTCTCTTAATCATTAATTTGTATAACAATATCCCCTTAGATCGTTTGGAGAAAACATTAGATGACTTGTCTCATTCTATTATCTCGATCAAAGAAATGCGTGGCGGTGAGTGTGTGACAACATTCATGGGCGATTTTAATTGTCATATCTGTTAAAATATTTCCAGGGGGGTGTGTGACTATTCTCCCCCACACGATAAGGAATTAGAGGACGATATGCCTGTTCACTTTGTACATACCAACACAGGGGAATTACTAAATAATTTTATGGCATCGTTTAACTTAGAATTTGCAAATGTATTATCACTTCCCTCGAAACCATTTAAACCAACATTTCATGGCAGAGCAGTAAATTCCACCATTGATTTCATCCTTTTTTCGAAGATGCATGCCTCCTTTATATCTTGTTGGGATACTTTGGACCACCTTTTTGGTGATCATTATCCTCTGGCTTTAGCCATTGTGTTACCCCTTCCCGGCACTAATCATGAAAACCCCGGACCCAACTATGAACAACCTATTAGACTAGGTACACTAAATGGTTACAACCTTAAATGGGATAAAATTAATCCAGCTCATCTTCTTAAAAACTTACTTAAGCTGAGATGGGAGGAGATACACATTTGTTTGTCCATAAATGAACACCCTCAATCAATCCTGGAAGCCTTCTTGAAAATTCAAGGGAGTCTTAAAACGCTTCTTACAAGACAGTTCAAGCAAGGCCCCATTACATCAAAGGGGTGGTTTGATAACGAGTGCACAAGAGCCCTAAAATCACTGAAGAAAGCTCTCCATACAACACCTAAACAAGTTATGGAGATACGTCAAGCTAGACTCCATTATCACCTTGCCATTAAAAACAGGAAAAACACTCTAAAGGAAGAAGCTTGGCAGACCCTCTTGTCGACAAGTGAAAATAGGGACTCCTTAGCTTTCTGGAAATTTTTAAACACCCCACTCCCATGGACAAAAACACCTAAGAGACACCTGGATCTTGCAATTGATGGTGATACCTGGGCTGCCCATTTCCAAGATTTATACAGTAAACCTAGTCTTGTAAATACTACCCCTTTGGATTCCATCTTGCCTCCATATGTAACATCTCCCTCCAGGAGCAAAAGTATTACTAACATTGTGTTTTCATATGAAGAGGTGATGGAGGAAATAAGGGAGAGTCCGACTGGGAAGGCACCAGGTCCGGATGCCATCCCTGCAGATGTTTTTAAGGCTGAGATACATATGTGGGCACCAATATTAACCGCTGTTTTGAATTCAGCGAATGTCGCTGGCCAAATTCCAACTTGGGCTGAAGCAATAGTGATACCCATATATAAAAAAGGAGACAGGCACCTGCCATCATGTTATCGGCCTGTCTCCTTGCTCGATTCTACGATGAAGATCGCGGGGCGAATCATCCTGAAACGTTTGCAAAAGTGGACAGAAGAGGAGAACATACTCTCAAGATTCCAATATGGTTTTCGAACAGGAAGGGGCACAGTCGAGCAGAGCTTGAATTTACACCTTATTATGTCAAAATATGTGGTGATTAAGAGGGGAAGTCTCTACATAACATATATAGACTTAAGCTCTTCATTTGACTGTGTGGTCCATGACCAACTATGGGAAACTCTTGACCGTCTAGGGATGGACCCATCAATTCTTGACTTCATAATGAAATTGTACAAAGATGCTGGTGCCAGGGTGCGGTTTGGCTTGAAGGGAGAATGTTCACCAAGGTTCACCATCAATAGAGGGGTTAGGCAGGGGTGCATCTTAGCCCCCCTGCTTTTCTCCCTCTACATAAACTCCATTGGTGAGCATTTAAAAAACATCGAATGTGACTACCCTAAGGTGGGAGGCCAAGCCATCCCAATCTTGTTGTATGCCGACGATGCGGCTATCATCTCACAAACAAGATTGGGGCTACAAAGAGCTGTTGCTGCATTTACCAACTATATGCATGAAAGGGGCTTGAAAGTCAACATTGGGAAGACCTTTTCTATGGCTTGCAGTAAGGGTAGAAAGAAAATTCCATGTCCTATTTTTATCAAGGATCAGAAACTGGAGACAGTTGACAATTTTACGTACCTTGGTATAAGCATAAATAGGAAGGTACTATGGCAGCCCGCTGTCAAAGCTAGGAAACTTGCCTTTGTTAGAGCTATTGGAGGTATACGTGACTTTGCAAGTAAAATAGGAGGGAGGCCAGTAAAACAACTCATCAGGATATATAAAGCCAAGTGTGTTTCTACAGTGATCTATGGGGCCGGCCTCTGGGGTATTGAAAATGACATCTCATCAATTCAAGTGACAGAAATAATTTCCTAAGATACCTGTTAGCGACATCAAAAGCAACATCAGTCTATATGATTCATATAGAGCTAGGCTTACCGTTTATCACCGATCTAATTAAAGTTGAGCCACCGCTTCTATGGCATAAAATCTGGACCACCACCGAGACTGCTCTAAATCGAGATATAATAATGGATATTCTTAATTTGGAAGGGGCAAAACATATGAAATGGCTGACATATGTTAAAAAGATGTTTCAAGATATAGATCGGCCTGAGTATTATACCGACCCAATGACATTGGAGAACATCTCAAGGAAAGAACTGAGAAAGACCCTATTGGACTACCTAGAAGCCAAAAGGTGGGCGACTCAGAAATTAAATAAATCAATCCAGGCCTATCAAAGGATTACCGTGAACAAGGGGTTACAACGATATCTTTCCACTGACTATTCCTGTTTTACAAGAATGCTGCTTACAAGATTTAGGTTGGGCTCTTTTTTTCGCTTAATAACTTTTCCGACATGTAACGATTGGTCGCGAAATTTGAGCCTATGCCCCTGTGATCATACCTCTGTTCAATCAAACATTCACTCTATATTATTTTGTACCTATTATACCACCCCTAGGAAATCCTTATTGAGACCTTTGCTGAAAAGATGGGGACTAAGGTCATGCAGAGATGCCCTGGAACGTTTACAAGAGCTAGAGGACAAGGATGTCATATGCAAAATGGAATATTTTTTAAAATTACTACTTAAATTTAGAAATTCGTTAGCAGGTACAACTTGATTGGGTAATTAGCCAAAGATCCTATTGAATATTAGCCTGTTCCTAACATTGTGTCCTTCTTAAAATTAATTCCTATGAAAATATCTCTTTTTAAACTTTATATATTGTTTTTTTATGATAATTATGTGTTATAATTGTAAAATGATTTTCTTTTAACCAATACTATGAATGCTTTTATGATATTCAATGTAAATATCGAATAAAGCTTTTTTTGATTTGATTTGATTAGGTACATATAAATCAAGTTCTTATAATACTTAAGTTCTACTGAACTTAGCAGTTGTAGGTGGTAAGGGCCAAGCACACCCTGACTACAACTCCTAGAGAGGTTCTAGTAGGAAAACATGTAGTGTAGGTAGGTGCACACACCACACCTCACTAGAAAATGTCCTTTGATGCAGGGCTTAGTGGGCCTCTGCCAGAAGCTGACCCTCCCAGGGCACCTTCTAAATATGACCCATTCACTTTTCATGAATTGAGAAGTATGTGTACAGGCAGAAGGCTGAGACAAGGACAGAGTCCAACCTTTAACCACCTGGTAGATATTTTAGTGGAGTATGATGTAGAAAAGGCATCTACCCCAGATCAAACAGGTAGTACAGAGGGGGGCCATCCCTCAACAGAGGATCCCACTGGTGAAAACCAAGGGGAGTCTGATGATGATGCGGATGCTAACCAGGTAGCAGTCAGGGAACTGAACCAGGTTAACCTACGACTATTTGGGACTGGAGGAGGAAGAATCCAATCAGACCCCCAAGTAGGCTTAACCCTGAGCACAGAAGAGGAAGGTCACTCCCTAGTGGGTCAAACCACTCTGATGACTCAGTAGGGTCCCATGCCTCAGCTCTAGGGAAAATGACTTCCCCTCAGAGAAGAGAGCATAAGGCTAGGATGAGGGAATCCAAGCGTAGAATCAGGAGGCAAGAAGTTGCCCTTGCAAAAGAGACCCTGGCTCTTGAGAGAGAGAGAGAAAATTGTGGCAGCACAGTACCTAGAGATAGGGAAAGGTCTCATGACCATAGACACCTGAATAAGATTGTCCCTCCCTACCAGGTTGGGGATGACATCCACAAATGGATAATTGCTTTGGAGAGGGCTTGCAAAGTACAGCAGGTACCCCAAAGTCGGTGGGCAGCAATCTTGTGGCTCTCCTTTTCAGATAAAGGCAGAGACAAGCTCCTGACAGTTAATGAACAGGATGCTGACAACTACTATGTCCTGAAGAGTGCTCTGATAAATGGGTTTGGCTTAACCACTGAGCACTAGAGGTTGGTGTTCAGAGATACCCAGAAGAGACAGACTCAGGACTGGACTGACTTTGTAGATTGTGCTACTAAGGCTCTGGAAGACTGGTTACTGGGCAGTAAGGTTAATGACTATACAGGATTGTATAATTTGATCATGAGAGAACAAATTCTTTAACTGTCAGAACCAGTTGTTGCATCAACACCTGATTGACTCTAATCTGACCTCTCCCCCAAGAATTGGGAAAGAAGGCAGACAAATGGGTCAGAACCAGGGTGAAGCAGAAGGTACAGAACCAAGGTGGTGATCAGAAGAAGCAAGACCAAAAGGGTGGGGAGAAAGCAAAAGACGAGAAGTCTTCTCAAGGTCCCCAAAAAGCTTCTAATGGTGGGAGTTCCCAACCTGCAAAAAAGAAAGAAGGCCCTAAGAAAGCATGGTGCAAAGTATGTAAGGTAAATACTCACTGGACCAGTGAATGCGACAAGAAAGAGGCAGCTCCAGCCACCATTGCCCCTAAGGCAACCGTTCCCCCTAGTACAGCTAATAGTGGTGATTCTCGACAGAAGGGTGTAGTAGGGTTAACCCTGGGAACTGAGGTGGATTCTGGCCTAGTCAGAATACCAACTCAAGCTGTTCTTGTCTGTGATGTGGACATGGCTATGTCCTCTACTGTGAGCCCCAGTAACTTGGGCAAGTACAGATAGACTCCTTTAATTAATAACAAAGTGGCCTACAGGGACACATGTGCTAGTGTCACAATGGTGACACCCAGCTTTGTGGACCCTGGACAAATAATACTAGGTGACAATTACCTAGTGACCAATGCAAGCAATGTCACTACCACCCATAGTATGGCAATTGTTAATTTCTCCTGGGGAGGGGTAACTGGCCTCAAAAGAGTTGTTGTTAGTTCAGACCTCCCTGTAGAATGTGTGCTTGGCAATGACCTAGAAACTTCAGTCTGGTCTGAAGTGGAGTATAGGACTAAGCAGAGATGTTAGGTATATCAGCACATGTCCTTGCAGTGACCAGGTCACAGGTCAAAAATTGCAACACTGAACATGCCCTGGATCCTGAAATAATTGACCAGTTGCCTACCAGGAGAAGAATCAGTAGGGTTAAGGCAGTGCCTTCCCGCTTGCCTCAGGAAGAGGATCAGCCTTCTCAGGAAGCTGATTGTGAGACCCAGGAGGAAACTGCCTTAGAAGAGCTTGAGCCTTATTAGGTTGAGTTTCTTGGGACAGGGGGACCCTCCAGGGCAGATCTAAGGCAGGCGCAGTTAGACTGCCCTTCTCTTGAACCCCTCAGACAGCAAGCTGCTGCTGGGAATGCTAGTGGGACCCACAAAGTCTATTGGGATGATGGGCTCCTGTATTCAGAGGCTCGAGGCCCCAAGCCTGGTGCTTCCAGGAGGTTGGTCATACCTTTGGCATTCAGGGGCTTCCTTCTCACACTAGCCCATGATATTCCCTTAGCAGGACATCTTGGCCAGAACAAAACTTGGGACAGGCTTGTCCCTCACTTTCACTGGCCCCACAAGTCAGAAGACACCAAGGAGTTCTGTCGCTCCTGTGTCACCTGCCATGCCAGTGGCAAATCAGGTGGCACCACAAAGGTCCCCTACTACCACTACTTGTGGTGGGGGTTCCCTTTGAAAGAGTAGTGATTGACATTGTTGGACCAATGGATCCCCATACAGCCTCTGGGCACAGGTTTATTCTGGTGGTAGTGGATCATGCCACCAGATAACCATAAGCTATTTCCCTAAGGACCAAAACAGCACCTGTTGTGGCAAGAGCCCTCCTGGGTGTTTTCTCAAGAGTGGGTTTTCCGAAGGAGGTTGTCTCAGACAGAGGTGCAAACTTTATGTTTGGATATTTGACTGCTATGTGGAAGGAGTGTGGAGTGAACTACAAGTTCACCACACCCTATCATCCACAGTGCAATGGTCTGGTGGAGGGATTCAACAAGACCTTAAAGGGCATGATTAAGGGTTTACCTGAAAAGCTTAGGCGAAGATGGGACATCCTGCTGCCCTGCCTTTTGTTTGCTTACAGAGAGGTCCTACAGAAGGGGGTTGGCTACAGCCCTTTTGAACTTCTGTTTGGGCATCCTGTAAGAGGACCCCTTTGTCTGGTGAAGGAGGGATGGGAGTTACCTCTCAAACCTCCCAAACAGGACATTGTGGATTATGTACTTGGTCTCCGCTCCAGAATGGCTGAGTATATGAAAAAGGCATCCAAAAACCTTGAGGCTAGCCAGGAATTACAGAAAGCCTGGCATGTCCAAAAGGCTGTGCTGACTGTTTACCAGCCAGGACAGAAAGTGTGGGTGTTGGAGCCAGTGGCCCCAGCAGCTCTCCAAGACAAATGGTCTGGACCCCACACTATTGTTAAGCAAAAGGGAGAGGTCATCTATTCGGTTGATCTTGGAACTCCCAGGAGCCCCCACACGGTGCTTCATGTCAACAGATTGAAACCATATGTTGGCAGGGCAGACACGGGCTTGCTCATGGCTACAGATGAGGGGCAGGAGGAGGAGAGTGACCCTCTCCCAGACCTGCTTTCTCAGAACCCTGATGATGGTTCAGTTGATGGTGTAGCTTTGGCAGGCAGTCTCACTGACCAACAGCAACAGGACTGCAGACAAGTTCTACAGTCCTACAGACATATGTTTTCTCTGACTCCAAGTCAGACTACCTGGTGCACTCTGCCTGTTAAAAGTAAGATTTACAGGCAACCTGATAATGTCAGGGACTGTATCAGGACAGAGGTCGAAAAGATGTTGGAATTGGGAGTCATTGAGCCCTCAGAGAGCCCTTGGGCCAGTCCAGTAGTCCTGGTGCCTAAACCTCACACCCAAGATGGTAGAGAGAGAGATGAGGTTTTGCGTGGATTACAGAGCCCTCAATGCTGTCACTGGGACAGATGCGCACCCAATACCAAGGGCAGATGAACTCATTGACAGATTGGCATCTGCCAAGTTTTTGAGTACATTTGACTTGACAGCTGGCTACTGGCACATAAGACTAGCTGATGATGCAAAAACCAAAACAGCATTTTCAACCCCAGGAGGACATTATCAATTTGTGGTAATGCCCTTTGGTCTGAAAAATGCACCTGCCACATTCCAAAGGTTGGTGAACCAAGTCCTCTCGGGTCTTGATGACTACTGTGCAGCTTATCTAGATGATAATGATGGCTTTAGCTCCACTTGGGAAGATCACCTGATCCACCTGAAGAATGTTTTGGAGGCCCTGCAAAAGGCAGGCCTAACTATCAAGGCTACCAAGTGCCAGATAGGGCAGAGCAAGGTTGTATACCTGGGCCACCTTGTAGGTGGAGGTCAGGTTCAACCATTGGAGAGCAAGATCCTGACCATAAAGGACTGGACTGCTCCCACCACCCAGACACAGGTCAGAGCTTTCTTGGGCCTGACTGGGAAATTTGTCAAGGGGTATGGTTCCATAGTGACACCCCTTAATGACTAACTTCCAAGAAAATTCCAAAGAAAGTTCAGTGGACAGTAAGCTGTCAAAAGGCATTTGATGACCTGAAGCAGGCCATGTGCACTGCCCCTATTCTGCAAAGTCCAGACTACTCCAAAGAATTCATTGTTCAAACAGATGCTTCTGAGTTGGGTGTGGGTGCTGTCCTTTCACAACTGAATAAAGATGATCAAGACCAGCCAGTAGCTTTTATTAGCAGAAGGCTGATCCCCAGAGAGAAACGTTGGTCAGCTATTGAGAGGGAGGTCTTTGCTGTGGTTAGAGTACTATAGGTACCAAGGGCATAGGTGCATCCAAGGGAGAGGGGTTGGCCTAACGGCTAAGGCGCTCGACCTCGGACCTGGGGATCTGGGTTCGTGTCTCGGTAACGACGCCAAAAACCCCCTGTGATTCTGGGCAAATCACTTAATCTCCCCGTGCCTAAAAAAAAAAAAAAAATGAAAGTGTGTCCTCATGTAACGTAACTGGTGCTATGTAAAGCGCTCTGATAACTGATTCGGTTCGGTTCTAGTTCGCGCTATATAAAACTCTGAAAAAAAAAAAAAAAATCAAAAAAAAATCCAAGGCCTACCAGGGGCTGCCGCATGTATTAAGCCACCCCTGGCTGGCCCTCCAAACTGACACCACAGTTACTGGACAACATGGTGCGTGTCCAGTAACATGTTGAAGTCCCCCCCCAAGCAGCCAGGGGAGTCCAGCGTACGGGTGAAGGATGTGGTTCAGGCTCTCTAAGTAGGAAGGCTGCTCTGTGTTTGGGGCATAGAGGGAGCCTAGCAGTATTTCCTGGCCATTCAGTCGCCCCCGCGTCAGCGCGTACCTGCCCGCAGGATCAACCCGCACGTCTGTACAATTAAGCACCCGCCCATATCCAGATCAGGGTGCCGCACGTGTGTGCAGAGAAGGTTGTACCAAATATCTGTCCCCTCCAGCGCCTGCGCAGCTTTCCTATCTCAACTAGTGTCATGTGTGTCTCCTGGAGGAGTGCTATCCCCACCCCATGACGCTGTAGGTAGGAAAACACTGAATAACGATGAGAGGGGGTGTGCATACCGCGGATGTTCCAGGACACTATGTTAGTGTGTGTCATGTGTCAGGTCTGTTCGCACGCGCATCGGGTCAAGGGAGCGCCCCAGCAAGGGGTCCGGGAGCGCCAGCGGGGGTAGGAAGGCCAGTGTGCTGCATTGAAAACGTGAACGGTCACAAACGCGAGGGGTCCGGGAGCGCCAGCGGGGGTAGGAAGGCCAGTGTGCTGCATTGAAAACATGTGAACAGTCACAAACGCTATAACAGGAAGGGCGAGTCCCCAGCGGGGCATACGTCCAAACAGTAGCAAGATCCCCCTCACCATAGTGAGTTTAACTCAGCGTGTCTGCTGATTGGGTGCGTGTGCTGCCAACAATCCCAGTACTCTACACCCCTAACACATGTCACCCGGGAGCACAGGAGGTGCCCCATAGCACCTAATCCCCGTATCCTCGCTTGAGCGGCGTGCGACTCCTGCAAGGGAGCCCTCCAGGCGACTAAGCTGTCAGTGCTTATAAGACTCAGCCCAGGGGTTACACCCACCTCCCCGCAGCCCAACAAGTTTCCGCGGCCATATCACTATATTTGGGGGAAGGCAAGCGCGTCTCAACAGTGTCTCTTCCGTGCGCTCAGCAACGATATGAGGCAAAGAAGCATCGCTAGAAGTTATCAAGCTAACAGCAAGTCCCCTTCTTCTCGTTCACCCCAGATCATATCACATAAGAAGGTCCGCTGTCTGTGGTGTCACCACTGGCATGGCCACGTCGTCGGAGAGCACAGTTGATCGGGATGACGGGCTGCTTGTGCCTGGTTCACTACGTGTCTGCGAGTTCTGTCGGCCCGCACCGTGCATTACACCCAGGTTCACAACCGCTTCGAGGGCTTCCTGCCGCTCGAGCCGCTTTTCCTCCAGACTAGGTGCTGCTGGGCCGATGCTCTGGCCACGGCGGGCACCCCGCTTCCTGCGCCTCCTCGACTTTTGCACCTGCCATTCACCTTCCCCCTCCGCGGTCTCAGGTTGCGCGCCCTTCCATTGTCCCGTTTCCTCCAGCCAGTCCCATACATCCGACGGCGCGTCGAAGAAGCGGGCACCATCTTTGGTGATCACTCTGAGTCGGGAGGGGAACAGCAAGGAGTACGGCAGTCCCAGTTCCCGCAGCTGTTTCTTCACTGCCAGGTATGTGCTCCTCCGTCCCTGCACTGTCGCCGTGTAATCAGGAAAGAACATCACACGGCTGTTTCCCACCGTCAGAGTGTCCACCTTCCTCCTCTCTCGCAGCACCACATCCCGATCACGATAATTGAGCAGCTTGAAGAGTAACGGGCGAGGTCGGGTGCCAGGACGAGGCTTCTGCGCCGGCACCCTAAGCGCTCTTTCCACAACAAAGTGCGGGGACAACACTCCCGATGGCAGGAGATCTCTCAACCAGGACTCAGTGTACCTCTCCGGGTCTTTCCCCTCTTCTCCTTCTGGGAGCCCGACCACACGAACATTGCTGCGCCGGGAGCGCCCTTCCGCGTCCTCCAAATGATCCTCCAGCACATGTACCCTGTCAAGGATGTCCTGAAGCTCCGAGGTATGCTGATGTACCACCGCCTGCAACTCCTGGACTGGCGCTGCTCCGTAACTGTGTCCACCAATTTGCGATGGTCGGCGTGAAGTAATGTAAAATCTGAAGTTACCTTGTCGATTCGGGTCTCAAGTGATGTCTTCGCCTGCTCCAGCGTGGTGCCAATGCGTTCCACTGCCGCCAGCACGGAATCCATCTTGGCTGCAAGGGCCGCCGCCGGACCCAGACCGTCACCCTGCGAGCCATGCGGTTGGCCCGGTCCATCTGTGACCCGCTGCTTCTGCAGGGTTTTATCCCTGAGCCTGCCCATCGCAAGCTGCTGCGCAGACGGCATCCACACTTGCTGACAGCTGCCCGTCCTCTAGCTCCAGGCCCCCACCAAGGGTTCTATGGAGAAGGCACCTCTTTAGTCCAGTGTCAACATTCGCCGCCAGAGGAGTCGCCGAACCAGTCCAAGCGTCCACACAGGCAAGGCCCCAGTGCCCAACAGTCTGCACTCGTCCCTCTGGTGTCTCCAGTAGGGGACCAACCGGCACCGCGCGGTCCGGCAGGGGTGCGCCTCTCCAATCCTCCAGTGACCCTACACCAGCAGTCCCACGCCGATGTGCCACTTCTATGCCCCCTCAACAGCTCCCGATAACACAGGGCCCAGCATCGCAGTGGCGAGATCCAGTGTGTTTCTCGAAGAGCTGAGTTCACAAGGCCTTCCCCGGGCACGGCGCCTAGCAACGGTCAGGGGCAGCCGTCTCAGGAATAGCACCAGACGAGATGACACCAGCAACCACGAAGTTGGCTCCAACGCTGACAACAAAATGGCACCCAGAGCCCGCCGTGCCCAGCCACAGGCGTACGGCCCGGCCCCAGCAGTCACGGCCTGAGGATAACAAGTGCGGCCACTCAGTCGACCCCAGTCAGCACCCAGCACTGCAGTCCGTGCCAGCGCCACTGTGCAGGCGAGGAGCAGGTTCTATCCAGGCGGGGCAGCAGTGTCTGCCAAGTCTCAGCCCCTGCCAGCCGGCATCTGTCCCGTATGTGCCTTCAGCAGTGGCCCAACACGCTCCACGTCCCACAGAGATGGCGCACCTGCGCAGTCCCAGACGACTACCACACAAATGCCGTCGCGCACAAGTGATGACAACTGCAGAGCTTCGATGATCCCAGCAGCGGAGGTCACTGCCGTGCAATCGGGATAGGCATCACACTCCACGGGGCCTCGGTCACCTGGCGGCCTCTCCCCACAGGGTGCTGAATGTGTTCCAGGCGCAGAGGGACTAAGATGGCTCCCACACCACCTCCAAAATGGCGGCCAGCGCTCAGGGCGACGGCCCGAGGGCGCGAAACTTAGTCAGTTGTGGCTACCCGTGTGTCGTGAGTCGCGGGCATCCAGCCTTCCACAAACACCATCCAGCCCTGAGCTTCACACAGGGCAGGGCGCCCGAGGGAGGTGCCACCCAGCAGCCTCTCCTCCTGGTCTATGCCGGCTTAGCTCCCAGGGGCAGCCCCACGCAATAGCCTCTTCCGGCGTGGGCTGCACGGGTCGCTGGCACAGGCCCCTCTCCTCTCCTCCAGTCCAGGTACAGCGCTGCCCACGAGGTACTACGCTTCGTAATAGACGCGCAGCTCTCGGCTCTCTACCCTTGCCTCAAGCGCCGGCAGTCTCCGCACCAGGGCCGCCAAGCGCTGTGTCCTCCTCCAAAATCACCAAAAGCCTGCACCTGCCACCTGATCTCTGTACCTCCACAGGGCTTCCCCCGGTTCACTACACGTCCCGCTCCTCACTGCTGGCAGGGCTCTGCCAGCCGCCGCTCCAACACGGGGGGCTGCAGGGAAATTGTCACAGGCCCGACTCCAGTGCTAGGCCTCCGGGTGTCGCCAGGCCGTGATCCGCGCCGGCCTCAGGTGTCTCCTCGCACCTCTTCCAGTCGGCGCGCGGCCTCTGCCGCTTCGGCCAGCCTCTCTGCCTTTCACTGCACCAGGCAGCGCCGGTCCCTCCGCGGGACCCGCAGTCCTCTGGGAGCCTGGAGCAGCGCCCGGCGGTCTGGAGCCTCTCTCCACTTCTGTAATGCCCGCCAGTCCCTCCATGCAGCGCTCTTCTGCAGGCCGTCCCTCCGCTGTGCACTGCCCCAATTTTTACGTCAGCCGGCTCTGAAAGCTCCCCGCCGCATTCCCACACCAGCACCTCGCAGCACAGGCTCTGGGGGCACCTCCTGTGGGGTAAATGCAGGATAAATAGGGATTTTGGAGCGGAGCTCTGCGCTTGCACGTCCGCCATGTTGGCTGGCTAGCCACACCCCCCCGGAACTGCTCTATTTTTAGAAGCATTTTTAAGTGGTACTAGAGTGTTAAAGGCGTTATGCAGCCATTCAGAGTAATTTGATGATGCAAGTATAGGATCTAATATAAAGTCATAGTTAGTAGATGACAAGTGTGTGGTAAGGAGATGCTGGTCAATGCAACCCCATGCTTTAAATTGTGAAGGTGTGGTTGGACTAATATGCACAGGGTTGGGTTTTTTCATCTGAAGGTCAAAGAGGACAGCCCAATTGTGAGTCCAGACTAGAAGCATGGTGTTATGCAAAGAGATTTGCTTATTGCTGGTGAAGAGTCCATCCACCATGTGACCGGCTGAGTGTGTGGGGCTGGTCACCAACTGAAGAAGATCTACCACCTCTAAGTTGGCAATGAGGGATGAGGTGTCATTGTTGTAGTTACTTCAATGATACTTTCACAACACTTATAAAATTGTAACTTGAACATACACAGTGAAAATCCGCAATACAAAGAGAATAGACAGTTACTATTTGAAACACATATATGTTACTTGGTGTACACTTACAGGCACCATAACATCATTGCTCTCATTCCTTAACTTCCATTTATCGCCATTCCGAAGCAGAAACCTTAGTGCTGCCCATCTTCCATCTCTTTACTATTTCTAATTTTATTATATTGACAGAGGCATTGCTGAGATTAGCAGCCAAAGCCGGCAACACAACTGTTGTTTTTGATAATGAGACATCTGCTGTCTTCACTAGAAACCATGTATATAGAAATTACAGATACACAGTGAGAGCTCTGAACTGCGCTATTATGAACCACATTGTAGTTAGACCCAGGCAGAGTTTTTTATTTTGAGAAATTTGTGGCAATTTTAGTATAATTCAGAGGTATCATTGAGATTAGAAGCCAACGCCGGCAATATAGCTAATGTGTTTGGTAATGAGACATTTGCCTTGGTCATTGACTAGAAAGTATTTCTATAGAAATTATAGATAGATAATGAGAGCTCTGAACTGCCCAACTATGGACTGCATTGAAATGCCACAGCGTATAGACAGTGAGTGGGCACTGATATCGTAGGTTTTCCAAAACTTAGGCTATCACACCCTTTTGACTATATTAAGCTTTTCATTGCCTTGGGCCATCTTGTTTTACTCTGCATCATATATATAAAAGGAGTTATATCACATTTACATGCTTCCTTTATATCAATACTTTGATTATATTTTCTCCCTTCGGCTAGATCATCCATGAATGACTCTTTGCGATTATGATTCATCCACACACGAACCAAGCTACACTTTTTAAATTTTACATTTTAGACTCCCATATTGTGGAATCCACAATCAGGAAAATATTCTACAATAAATATATATATATGCAGCGCAATTAAGACACTCACCTGTGGGAGGAGGAGCCGAGAGACTGCTGTAAAGAGAGTGGTCTCTGGAGCCCACGAATTTTCACTTGCCTGTGGGACTGGCACTGATGACGGCCATTCCGGCCAGAAACGCGTCTGCCACAGCGTTTCACAGACTACAGGAGTGCGTGTACATTAAGCCAAATAAATCCTTTATTTGAGCCCGCAGCATGTGTCCCGCTGATTTCTTGTTGAGGTCAGCTTTGGTGGTGTATGTGTAGCCGGCTTTTCGCTGATACCGGCAAGGGGCACGCCCTCTCGGTCTGGAGCTCCGCGAGATCAGCAAACAAATGTGGAGTACGAGGAGTACATCACGGCGCCCCCCCCAAGCAGAGGTATTAACCATTTGGTGTGTATCTGCGCGAGGGGAGAGAGGAGGCGGCATTAAGCTGCCTGATAAGGGCTCTCATGAAGGTTTTGGCCGGACCATTAATACCCAGGACCCCTGTGGTGGAATGCAGGAAGCGCCAAGAAATTGGGGGCATTAATTTGAGTCTGTGTCCCATACACCTGTATGCGGGACCTCGTGAACTGCAACATCCACAATGCAGTGCTCCTGGGCGGTGCAGCGCAATTAAGACACTCACCTGTGGGAGGAGGAGCCGAGAGACTGCTGTAAAGAGAGTGGTCTCTGGAGCCCACGAATTTTCACTTGCCTGTGGGACTGGCACTGATGACGGCCATTCCGGCCAGAAACGCGTCTGCCACAGCGTTTCACAGACTACAGGAGTGCGTGTACATTAAGCCAAATAAATCCTTCATTTGAGCCCGGAGCATGTGTCCCGCTGATTTCATGTTGAGGTCAGCTTTGGTGGTGTATGTGTAGCCGGCTTTTCGCTGATACCGGCAAGGGGCACGCCCTCTCGGTCTGGAGCTCCGCGAGATCAGCAAACAAATGGTGGAGTACGAGGAGTACATCGCGGCGCCCCCCCAAGCAGAGGTATTAACCATTTGGTGTGTATCTGCGCGAGGGGAGAGAGGAGGCGGCATTAAGCTGCCTGATAAGGGCTCTCATGAAGGTTTTGGCCGGACCATTAATACCCAGGACCCCTGTGGTGGAATGCAGGAAGCGCCAAGAAATTGGGGGCATTAATTTGAGTCTGTGTCCCATACACCTGTATGCGGGACCTCGTGAACTGCAACATCCACAATGCAGTGCTCCTGGGCGGTGCAGCGCAATTAAGACACTCACCTGTGGGAGGAGGAGCCGAGAGACTGCTGTAAAGAGAGTGGTCTCTGGAGCCCACGAATTTTCACTTGCCTGTGGGACTGGCACTGATGATGGCCATTCCGGCCAGAAACGCGTCTGCCACAGCGTTTCACAGACTACAGGAGTGCGTGTACATTAAGCCAAATAAATCCTTCATTTGAGCCCGGAGCATGTGTCCCGCTGATTTCTTGTTGAGGTCAGCTTTGGTGGTGTATATATATATATATATATATATATATATATATATATATATATATATATATACATACATATATATATATACATATATATATGTATATGTATATATATATATGTATATATATATATATATATATGTATATATATATATGTGTATTAGACTCATTAAAGCTATATCAACATCAAGGGAAGATGGTGTCCCATACTATGACTAATAGAAGATCTTTATTTCATCGTATTGATTGTCCCCATCTTTTTTTGTATTTTAGACAATAAGATATGGATATAAAACTACTTTGAATTTTCTATCATGTTTGAAATCAGTCCTCCTCTGCAACATTTGGTGGCTCCAACTATTCCAGTTGGAAGCTTATTTTTAACGAATCGTGACATATTGCTCTATTTAAAAATTCTTGTTTGCCATTCCCTCATAGAATTTATTAATATCTGCATGCCAGAATTCCCTATGGACTCTACACAACTTAAGACTTAACAACATCATTGGTCTGTTCCCACAGCAGCTTTGTTACATCTTCTGTCTTCACATATCCCTTTCCTGTCATCATTTGCGAATACTCTTATGAGCCAAGTTTCAGCATTATCATTTTTCGTAAGAATCATTATTATTCTTATATTCCACATCTTTCTTTTATAATCGTGGTTTATTATCATTTTATTTGAAGGCTATGTATACTCATTATATAATTTTAGGTATTTTTGTGGCTTTCCTAAAGAAGCCAATCAGGTCGCCGAAATGCACGTAGACACGATTCCATGAAGATTCTTTGATAATCCAAGCCACCATATTTCCTCTGAAATTGAAAAGATCATTTCGGATTCTGGTTAACAGATTGACTGTGATACTTTTTGAATATATATATATGTGTGTGTGAACCCGGATGAAAGGGGCTTCACGACGTGTTGAATTTGAATTAAATGTATGCAGTGATTCAACTTAGTACTCCTACCTTTCGAGCTTCAAAGCTTATATCAGGCTATAGACTGCATGTATCAATGAGAGGAATGTCTTGTTGTGAATAACTGTGCTTTTACTTAGTCATGCATTATTGCAGACATTATTGCAGACATTAAATATCACTGTTTTTATAGGTATTTTTGCTAAAATAAAGATTGTATTTTTTATCTTTTGTGTGTACTTGGCCTTCATAGTAATATATCAAATATTGTGACACAAATAGTTGCCCAGGGATTTGCTTAGACAATTTTGACGGCATCTTGTCCTTTCACAAGTAGCACATCCACACACAAAGTAGTTCTATTAAATGCCAGTTACTTCTATGGAGATATGTGCTGTTTGAGACAAAAAACATTTTTTGCTTTTAGCCATTGTGGTTTTTTATGACAATACCTAACAAATATTGACAAAGCTAAAAGGTTGGCAGTCAGTGCCAGACTGATTAGCTTTACCAGTGCTTCTTTATTTGGTAGCAAGACATTTAGAATGTTGCATATAAAACATCAAAACAGTTATTAAAATCACTAATAAGGGAATTTGTCAAACTTAAAAAAAGTTGACCTTCCTAGAAAGCGAAGTGTTTTGTAAATGGGGTTTGCTTCAAAGGGTGCAAATTCCCTTTGATGCAACCGCTGGAAACAGAATCCTCTGGCATCACACTAGCGTGCCTGGCCAGTCCACTAGGTTGTCTATCTTCAGTATTTCTCCAACAAACATCTTCAGTGTTTATGCATAAGTTGTAACATTGGCAGTTGAGGAACAAAGTGGGTGATATTTTCAGTTGACCTTCATCACAACAGTATTTTGTTTGGTGCTTCCGGTTGCAGTTTTTCTTTTGTTCACAAGTGTCTAACAGCTTCAGGCTTTCCAGAGTATAGTTTTGCTAGTCTTCCAGCTCTACCAATGTACAATGGAAAATGTTACTGACTATTAGAAATGGGGGTCTCTAGTTGGCAATGGCGGGCCACTGTCCAAGTAGGGACCCTTCTTCCTAAGTCAGAGTAAGGGGGCTACACCCTATGATAATCCCTGCTCAACCCTGAGGTAACGTAGCACGAGCTGCTAGGCTTATCTCAGATGCAGCGTGTGAAGCATTTATGATCATACACAATAACACAGTGAAGAACACTACAAAGGGGACACTACACAAGTAGTTATAAAAAATAGGTATCTTTATATATAGACTTGACACAAGACCGATAACGTTATAAAGCCACAATACTGTAAAATGGGATTATTCTTGAAATGCTGCAAAAATAGTCCAAGGTGCCCAAAGGGGGGTTCCGGTCAAAGCAGTGGTCTCTGCGACCCAGTTACTTACAAAGTACCTGGATTCTGGAGCAAAACAAACAAAGTGGCGCAATGAAGCTGTAGCGATGATTTTCTGCACGCAAGGCCGGTGGTGCGATGAATCCTGGCCGCGAGGTAGGAGACGATGCTCCGATCTGCTGATGCGTGCGGAAACGAGGCAACAGGCTTCTTCACGCTAGGCTGTTGATGCAAGGACTCCTTGGCGCGGGGAAAGGAGGCGAGGCGACGATCCTGTTGCGTGTGCGAGTAGTTTGTGATGTAACGAAGTGGCACTCCGCTCTAGGAGTGACGATCCGGGTGCGATGCGAGGACAAGGGTGGCCGCGATGCGTCCGCGCTGCGAAGTCGGGGTGTGCCGATCACTGGGATGCGACGCGCTTGATGCAATGGAATGGGCGTCGCGGGCACTCAGCGGCAGCAGCGCAATGGTGCTTGGTGGTGCTCTCAGCTGCGGCGGCCCGCAACCGTGCTATAGCGATGATCTCAGCACTCTCTTCTCTGGAGTAGAACAGGAGGTCCTGGAACTCACAAGAGCCTCACCTGCAGATAGAAATCCTCACCGGGAGAAAATCAGGAGGCTGGTGGTGGAGTCAGATGGGCCTGTGACTCCAGAAGGAGGCTAGCTCTTTTCTAGCCCTTGGGTGATTGCTTTAGCAAAGATAAAAGTTCTCTAAAAAGTCCTTTTCCCTTTTCTTCTAAGTCCAGGGGAAATTACTGCAGGTCAATCCAAGAAATAGCACACAAGCACAAGGACAGTCCTTCTGCAGATTCCTTCAGTGACACGGAAAGAGGTTTGTCTTGACATCCAGAAGCAATACAAAATTCAGGGGTTTGGGCACAGATATTTATACCCCAAAAGTCTTTGTTCTAAAAAGTCACTGAACCCAGCCAAAACCAGTTCTGCTCAGGCCTGGAGCACTTTGTTTACCAGGCTGCATCCTTCCTTTCAGAAAGAGGGGGTCTGCCATCAGATGCACAGTAGGAGGTGGAGCCAGCATTCACCCTGCCATGCACAGCCCTATTCAGGTCAACGAGCTACCCCTCCCCACTACTCAATGCAGATCTCTCAATTCAACCCAGGTCTGACTCAGCCTGCGTTGCCCCTCTAAACCCAGACAGCCATTACACATAACAGCAGAGCACACTGAAAGTCGTAGGCAAGAAAATACTTACTTTCTAAAAGTGGTATTTTCAAACACAGAATATTAAAACCAACTTCGCTAAAATATGTATTTTATCATTCTGAGTTCAGCATACTAGACTCGAATTTCTACCATGTTCCCCGAGTCAGTTAGGATCATAAGATGTAATAATCAAACTGCCCATTCTATCCTTTGGAGAACAGGTAGCCTTGCAGTAGTGAAAAACGAAATGGGGTGTAATTAACTACCAGGACTTGCTACACATATCAAGCCATGTCCTACCTCACACACACAATGCACCCTACCATAGGGGTGACTGATATGATGCCAAGGGAAGGTTCAGGGGCTGGGAAGTGTGGGAACTTCACAGCCAAGCTAGCAGTTCTGGACTGCAGACAGACACTGCAGTGGCACATCTGAGGTACACTTTACAAGCTGCTTCTGTGGGTGGCGCAAACCAGCGCTGCAGGCTGAAGGACTGGGGTATTTAAGGCCCAGCGGTGCCAGGGGACAACACCTAAAACCTTCGTGGGATACCTGTTCTGGCGCACTAAAGACAGAGACACGGGAGACTTCCTTCGGCGTCAAAGATCAGAGTTTATTACTGCAGGGAAGCAAAAGTCACACGAAGTACAACGGAGTGTAGGTTCTGAGAGTCTGCTTCAAATTGCATTTGTGGGTCGCTCTCTTTTGTACAAGATTTTGTCATTGCACAATATGTAAGCAAAAGGTTACAGCTCAGTTCCCACAGTAAAGTTCAAAAGGATCGCTTTCATGTATTCAGAACCCCGGAACATAATTACATTAACATCACCAGTTCCAACTGTGAAAGCACATCTTCCCACCATTAGGTACATTCCACTTGAGTTGTAAATAGGCAATAGAAAAGAGACGAGAACAGCTGCAAGGAAGTCAGACAACAGGGAAGAGAAAGTGTGAGGATAATATTGGATGCGTAATCGTAGCTTAAAAGGGCTTGGTCCCAGCACGTGCGAGGCTGAAACAATAGACCGGCACGGCAAAACCACCTTCGAGCGGAGGCAACTGCCTTAGCAGTGTCCTCCCCCTAGTCATAAAAGACGCATGAAAGGAATATGCTTCTACCGTAAAGCTTGGGAACTAGAGGGTCACGATGCGGGCAGTTGCCTGTTCGCTGACTACGTGAGGGCAAGGAACAAAATGGATGCCGTATCTAAAATGGAACCCGAGGGTTCATTGGAGAAACCTGTAAATGAGACGAACTCTTCTGAGTAGCATGACGAAACCGCGTGCACTTACTAAACTCGTCATTTACGGTTCATAGATACCACACTCGTCCATATTCGGCGATGCCCAAAACGTCGTAACGATTTTCACGGAACCTCAGACGCTCCTTTTGCCCTCATGTAGGCAAGAACTAGTCGAAGTCGGAGTCAATCTCGATTCTCATCAGATCATTCAGATGTTGTTGGAACATAATTCTATCCATCAATGTTTCCTTGGAAACGGGTGGCCTTCTTATACACGTTGTAGCACAAAGGCCACATAAGGCAGGACCACACTGTACACAAAGACAACACGTGAACAGAAATGTCACGACAACCCCTATAATCATCAGAATCTTCCAACCCCAAGTCGACATTAGACCCCAAAACCATCCTAGAAGCGTCCAATCTCCCTCGTCCTCGTGTATGGACTCCGAGATTTTGTGCAACTTGGAGATGGCTTGATAAACCGTTGGAGCGTTATCAGGTATGAATATGCAGCAGCTCAAATGGATTACCTTGCACACACCACCTCTATCTGCTAGAACAATGTCTAGAACCATACGGTTCTGTAACGTCATAAGCCTATCCGCTTGAAGCTCTGCTGTCAGATTACCAAGGGCGCTTGCAGTTATGTTAGCAGTTGACTCTACTACACGAGTTAACTGTCTCAGATTTCTGCTATTGACCATAGGGCCCCAAAACGGTAGAAAACCCTTGAAGAAGTCTCCTGCTTCTTGACCGGAAGTATCCTCTTTACTAATGATACCTCTCACAACTCTGGTTTTGTGATAGTCAGCAGCAACAGTGAAAGTCGGGGGCAAGAGATTTGCAATATAGCAGGTACCTGAGAAGTCATGAGGTAACCACGTATATGCTCGGTCATAACATACAAAATAGGTACCCTTGGCAGTCAGAAAGACAGTGGAAGAGAGCATCGGTAGAACGTAAGTATCCACACAAGCACTCTTCCCAAGCTGGGCTCTTGGATTTCGGCCACGACCTTGCAGACAAAAGTGGCCTAGGTGAGGTACAATCCAGATTGGAGATGAGCTTTTAAACTGCCTATCACCCACTGATATACTATACTCAGCCTCACTAAGGTACTTATAGGCCTGCACTTCCTCCTCTGGGATAAGCGAAGCATCAAAAATGTCTCTATCTAGATCAGCAATCGCTGTCGCCAGAGACTTATGGTACGGGCCAGGACCAAAACTTGCTGAGCGTGGCTCTCGATGGGGGTAGGAATCTAGTGCACTACGGAACATGATTTGGAATGCCCGAGCTGACCCTTGGGGGCTGTACGGAAGAACCAAATATGGGATACCCCTGTCCATGGTATGCGGCATTAGCCCACACACCCAACAGTTTGTAGTATTTACCACCAACTGATGCTGATGCAAAAGTTGCACAAAGGAATTGTTTCTAAATTCTGCACGTCTGACTTGTTCATGTTGAGGCAGTAGATGAAAGGAATGTGGAGAAACAGTGGAAGCGAAATTCAGATTATAGGAAGGAGGAGTAGGTGAAATGGAAGGTAATAATAATTGAATCCCAAAATATACTCCACCCACCAGTAGCATTGAAACGGTTAGGAACAACATAAAGATCTGAAATAGAAAACATTTTGTACAAAACACTTTTGATCTTTGCGCCAACATTTTCTCTCTTTCCGACAGCTTCGAGAAGTCCATCCTCTAAAAAAAAACGTCCGTGACGTTCTTGACGCACTTCGTTCTGAGTAGCGATTGCCAATTCCCAGGAGTTCCCAGAAATCGACAAAAGAAACCGACCTAGTGTCGATAGCTGCTAAACAGAAGGAAGTACCCGCACGGCCCTACGGCCAACCCAGATGATAGGTTAAATGAATTAGAATCAATTCAATAATAGTCTCTTAGCTGCATGAAAAGAAAAGGTAAACACAATATATAATGTCCACAATGTTCATGACAACAGTAAGGGGTACTGCAAATTCAAAAAAAAGGAATAAAAAACAGAACTCTTTTATTTGTCCTTAACGCGCGGTCGAAGAAAGTATCGACTTCTCCCGGGTTGAGTCTGATCTTCAAACAGTGGATTGGATGGCGAAAGAGTGTTCGATTGTCCAGGCAATTGTTCAGTACTTGTATTCCCCAATGTTGAAGGAAGGGAAATTGTTTGAGGGGAATCAACAGGGGTGTCAGATAAAACTGAAGTGTTCCCTATGGGCTGAGCTTCGCTAAATAGGACAAAGCGCTGGGGAACGTCAGTTTCAGATGAGGAAAAACCTTTACGTATCCATGTGTCTGCCGGCAGAGGAAGTGGAACCTTCTTGGTGTGGGTGGCATGCACCCAGTGTTTCCGTCCCTCCAGTCGAACCGCCGTCCTCGTTGCTAGTAGCACCTGGAAGGGTCCCACAAATCTCGGCTCAAGATGGCGTTTTCGTCCGAAATTTCTAGTGAGGACCCAGTCCCCTGGTTGGAGCCGATGACCAGGACCCTCTGTTTGTGACGGCAGAGCCTCAAAGACCTGTTGATGAATCAAACTCAATTTAGCAGTCAGATCATATAGATAATCAATTAACATTGGATATTCAAGTCTGTTCAATTCTTTAGGCCTTGGAACCCCCCAAATGTTCGCAGGACGGCCGAACACAATCTCATATGGGCTAAGCCCTACTCGAGAGTGTACAGTAGCCCTGGTCGATAAGAGAGCTAGAGGCAAAGCGTCGGGCCATGATAAACCAGTTGTTGCCTGGATTTTAGCAAGCTTCAATTTCAGGGTGCCATTATATCCTTCCACCAAACCTGCTGACTGAGGATGATTAGCGCTATGAAATTTCTGGGATATCCCTAAACCACGACACACACTCTTCATCACGCTCCCCACAAACTCACTTCTGTTGTCCGACCATACAATCCGAGGCATGCCATACCTGGGGAAATACTCCTTGAGCAGAATTTTAGCTGTGGATAGGGCAGTATTATCCTTAAAAGGGTAAGCCTCAATCCATCTGGAGAATGCGCATACTACGACCAACACATACTTCAAATTGTTGCATCTCTCCATATGGATGAAGTCCAATTGGATAACTTCAAAAGGACATGTAGGAGGGGCAAAATGACCAGGTGGAGTGGGGGTGCCCTTACCGGGATTATGCATCAAACATAGCATGCAATTCTTAACCACTCTCTCTGCACATTTAGTAATCCCATCATTCTTCCATACAGGAGACAACAACCTGCATATGCCCTTCGAGCTAATATGTGCTGTGCCATGGGCCATTGTAACAACAGCAAGCACATATGCATCCGGTAACATCCATCTCTGTTTCTCTGACAAGTCAACCCAACATCCATTCTCGTCTAACTTTCCCGTGCTTTCTTTCCACTTAGTCTTTTCCATTTCAGTGGCCTCATTCTGTATTTCCTTCACACTCTCCACTGTGTCCTCACACATACTAGTTTCTGCTGGCCATCTTACTGAATTCGCAACGTACATTCGATTTGTCAGATCTCTAGCTGTCTCTTTAGCAGTTTCGTCTGCAAACGCATTACCATGACCAACATCATCTGTCACTTTTCGATGCGCACTACATTTAATTATGGCCACCTGCTTAGGCAATGTAAATGCATCTAAAAGGTCATTCACAAGCTGTCCATGCTGAATCTTTGTACCATGCGACATAAAAAATCCTCTTTCTCTCCACAATCGCCCAAAACTATGCGCCACACCAAAAGCATACTGACTGTCTGTAAACACATTCACCCGCTTTCCTCTAGACAACACACACGCTCTCGTCAAGGCAATCAATTCAGCTGCCTGAGCCGAATTCTGACTCAATCTCGCAGTTTCCACAATCGTACTCAACGTCACTACAGCATACGCAGTCGTCACATCACCATTCGGTAACTTAAAACAGGAACCGTCAACATACAAGGTACCATCGGGATCTACCAATGGAGTATCTTTTAGGTCAATACGACCCTTCGTTTCTTCTTCAGTTCTCAGATAACAGTCATGTGGTGCTTCATCACTTAACTCCGTGTTGATCGGCAATAATGTTGCTGGATTCAACACATTACACCTTTTTATCCGTATGTGACTAGCCAGTAACGTCAGCTCATACCCAGACAACCTTGCGCTCGTCAAATGTTGAGTTTTCGTTCGGTTCAAGAGAGTGTCAACTGCATGCGGAACCATCACCGTGAGCATATTATCCATGACCAGACCCGCGGACTGTCGAATGGACGCCGCAGCTGCCGCTGTTGCTCCTAAACAACTCGGCAAAGCTCTAGCTACTGGGTCTAAGGTCGAAGAAAAATATGCACATGGGCGCTGTTTGTCACCAAATTGTTGCGCCAGAACACTCAACGCACAACCATCCCTCTCGTGAACGTACAGTGTAAACGGCTTACTGTAATCAGGAGTACCTAACACAGGAGCCGAACACAACTCATCACGTAATTCAGAAAAACCTTTTTGACACTCTTCAGTCCATGGCAAAGGAGTCGGAACATTCTTGCACGTGAGAACTAACAATGGTTTCGCCAATAGTGAAAAATTTGGGATCCATTGTCTGCAGTATGACGTAATACCTAGAAAGGCACGTACATCTCTCTGAGTTTTTGGCACAGTCATTCGGGTAATCGCTGCAATTCTCTCTGGGGTCAACCTTCTCCCTTCTTTTGACAATAAGTGACCTAAGTAGGTTACTTCTTGGCAACAATATTGCAGCTTGGAAGGTGACACCTTGTGATGTAAGTCACATAAATGCCGCAACAACGATACTGTAGCAGTTCTACAAATATCTTCGGTATCAGCAGCTACCAACAGGTCGTCAACGTACTGAATCAAGGCTGCGCCTGCCGGTAATACAAATGAATCAAGTTGACTTTTAAGGGCTTGACTGTAGATCGACGGGCTCTCACAATAGCCCTGTGGTGCGCGTTTCAGTCTAAAACTGCGACCACCTAATGAGAATCCAAATAGGTCTCTGCTTTCCTCAGCAATCGGGATACTAAAGAAAGCATTCTTTAGGTCAATCACTGTGAACCAGGAGGCAGACGCTGGAATCAGGGTCAACAAAGTCGTGATATCAGGGACCACGGGGAACTGTGGGATCACGATTTTATTCACTTCTCTCAAATCGATTATGAAACGGTACACAGGAGGTTTAGATGGATCAGTTCGTTTTAAAATGGGTAACACAGGACTATTACACACATTTCCCCGAGTTTCTTCAACGACATCCTTTTCGATCAGATCGTGTACAATCGTTAATAGCGCCCGTTCTCCCTCAATGGAGATACGATACTGTGGTATACGTGGCAATCGCACATTTGGTTTCAGCTTGATCATATAAGGTGGGATGTCCAATAGACCCACGTCATTGGGACCTGTGGCCAATAGAGACGCAGGAAGGGAGCTCAATTCCGGTGGGAGTTTATCGATCGAAGAGTACATAGGAGAGATTACTCTCCGACCTAATGTAAGCTCCACTCCTTCAGGAGAGCAATACAAAGTCGCGTATAACCGTTTCAGCAAATCCAGACCCAAAAGATTCTCACCACAACCAGTAGATAGAATCAATGGAACCTCTAGCTCACGAGGGCCAATTGCAAGGGGCAAAGGGCTAGAAACAGGATTGCTAACAGGGGCGCCAGAGAATCCAACGAAAACATTTGTTAAGCCGGACAAAGGTGAGCCAGGGAGTTTCGAATGCATGATGGAACTTTTCGTCGCACCAGTGTCTAGCAGAAAAGGCTCAACTACGCCATATGTAGCAACTGCGACGTAAGGCCCACGCTGATCAACCGGAACTGATACTACTCCCTCTCTCTGTCGGTGGCTGTCCTAGTAACGATCGTTTACAACAGTCTCATGTTCAACGTAATAGTCGTCCGCGTAATACTGCGCTGATTTATCGGACCTTGCATTTCGCTGGTCAAAACAATTATTCGCGTCCGAGGACGTACTAGGGCGCTCAGCCTGATTTTGAAAGGCACCGCGACCTCTACCTCGAGATGCTTGTTGAGGACCACCACGACCCCCTCGTGCCGACACACCATTAAGGCGGTCACGCAAAGCGGGACAATCATATTTTATATATCCCTCTCTTCTACAATATGCACACTGGTTATACCCAAGCATAGATCTAAAGTCAGAGGAGTCAGGACGTGACTGTATTCTGGAGGATTGTGTTTGTGGTCTATATTGCTGTTGCAAATCAGTGTGATTTGAACGCGGAGGATACGCTTGCTGCAACAAAACCTTCGTTTTGAGCTCCTTCGTTTTCTTATCTACAGATCACTTTCTTCTTTTTCCCTATTCTCATAATATTGAGCCGTCGCTAATATCTGTGCAGTGGTTGAAACAGCCCATGCACTTTCTGAATTCTTCAATTTGTTACATAGTTCAGGTAACAAATTTAACACGAACTTATCAACAAATAACCGCTGACCTCCCTCAGTGCTCATATCCTGACCACTATGATCGACAAATGCTTCCTCGAACCTAGTAAAGAAGTCCGAGACACTCTTGTCTTTCTTTTGCTTACAAGCTGATAATTTATCCCAGTTCACCCTCATCGCTGGCATGAGAGTTTTCATAAACGTAATTATTCTCTGGGGCAGATCCGTAATTAACTGCTCAGGCTTAGCCCCACCAACTTGTCGGCCATCAGCCGCTATTATTGCAGCCCAATCACCGCCTAACTCATTCGCATGATTTTCCTGACGAATTTTCGCCCAAACGGGCTGTGGTACAACATTACCGAACAGCATGTCGATGTCGGCAAGGTTCATAATAGTAGCATCTACTAATTGAGACAACTCCTTGTAGTAACCCGCCGGATTCTTGCGTGGATCAGGCAAGGACTGTTTGACCTGTAAGACTTCTGATCGCTTCCATGGGAGGTGTATCCAAACTCTTTGGAAATGTGGAAGGACCGGAGGAGCAGCACCAGGATCACCTGGCATCCATACTGGCGGAACTTCTCTCATAGGATACTGACCAGGAGCCGCTTTCCAAGTTTCTAAGTCGTCATCATTAAATGACACGCGAGAAGGCACTGTGGATCTAAAGGATAACAATCGCTCTAAGGCACGTCGTACATCTCCACCTACAATCATACCGCTCGAAAATTTACTCTGAAGTTCAATCATATCGGGCGGTGCGTTATCTAAATTGTCATTATACCATTGTTCCCTCAAAAAGTTACACATTTCTTCGAACACGAATCTCTGTGTCGGCTCATTAAACTGAGAAAACGTCTCGAAAACCATGCGTGGAGGGTAGTTGGCAGGATGTCTTATCCACCTATGTGCCATTGTCACTAACGTCTCTTTCTCCCTTCCACTAGGGATCTGACTCCGTCTTTGGGGAGTTTCAGAAGTATCGGATGGAAATAACTGACCAGAAAGCGGTGAATAAAGGGTAGCAACAGTGTTAGGGATACGATTACGAACAGAAGGAGAAAGAAGAGCAGGAGCCACAACGTTAGAAGTGAAGGCAGACACAGCAGAAGCAGGCAAGATAGTCGGGGTGGCAGGGACAAGAGGCTGAGAAGGTACAGGCAAAGGAGCAGTAGGAATAGAGACAGGTGGTGGGACAAACGTAGGATTAACAACGGCCTGACCCGCAGCCCCAGGAACAACGGGAGGGACAACAGGAGGAACAACAGGCGGAACTACAGGAGGAACTACAGGGGCCGTAGCACCCTGTGCATAAGGGGGCGGCCATTTCATCAAATATGCTAACAAGGGATCCTCCTTTGAATCCTCTTCTTTCTTATCCTGACTAGTTGGTAAAACCGGATAACATTTGTCTATCCTCATATGATGTAATCTAGTAGAAACTTCTATTTCTTTTTCTTCTTTATCTCGCTGACATTGTTGTACAACTTGCATTATCGGAACGGTACCTTCTCTTCGATTCTTTTTAAGCTGTTTGATTTCTTTCTGTTTGGCCTCTTTACGCCATAACCGAAAGGAATTAAAAATAGCTGGCCTAGCTTTCCTTTTAAACAACTTAGCTTCTAGATTATCTAAGATCGTGAGGTCAAAACTTCCGTGCGGTGGCCAACTAAGGACACCATCTTTTTTCGTGTAACGGACCCAATATTTATTATATATAATAGGGCCCACACCATGTCGACTATAGAGCTCATATATCGGAGTTCCAACTGGAGGTATCGGACACAAGTCCTCCAACCGGGAATCCTTGTTGCAACATTTAAAGAAACCAAGAAAACCACTATGGCTAGGCATCGTGCACACTAACCTAGTATCAAACTTCAAGGGGTACCGAAGTACTGAATCTTCGTGCAAGACAAAACCCTCGGTTTTTGGCAATTGCAACTGTCAAATAACAACTAAGAACCAACAACTAAGAACCACAAATGCAATGGAACCATGCAAACAACAAAGCTTCAACAAGCTGAAACAACAACTAAGGACTGGGAGCGACCCACAAATACTTAACTGAAAATACAATGGCGTCACCCGGAAGGCCCGTCTATCGTCTCGCTTGTACGAAAGGTCTACGCCAGGCGTCGAAAACAGGTCGACAGTCAGGGCATCGGTCCGTCGCAGCCGTCAGGAGGCGGGAATCTTCGCGGGAAAAATCTTCGGACCACTTATTTCGACAACAGGATCGATGAAGCGGGGTGCACCTTTTCCTCGGAGATTTCACACGAAGTTCCTCACAATCGTCAGGCTTTGGACCGGTACCGCCGATGTCGCCCCACGTTGGGCGCCAACTGAAGGACTGGGGTATTTAAGGCCCAGCGGTGCCAGGGGACAACACCTAAAACCTTCGTGGGATACCTGTTCTGGCGCACTAAAGACAGAGACACGGGAGACTTCCTTCGGCGTCAAAGATCAGAGTTTATTACTGCAGGGAAGCAAAAGTCACACGAAGTACAACGGAGTGTAGGTTCTGAGAGTCTGCTTCAACTTGCATTTGTGGGTCGCTCTCTTTTATACAAGATTTTGTCATTGCACAATATGTAAGCAAAAGGTTACAGCTCAGTTCCCACAGTAAAGTTCAAAAGGATCGCTTTCATGTATTCAGAACCCCGGAACATAATTACATTAACATCACCAGTTCCAACTGTGAAAGCACATCTTCCCACCATTAGGTACATTCCACTTGAGTTGTAAATAGGCAATAGAAAAGAGACGAGAACAGCTGCAAGGAAGTCAGACAACAGGGAAGAGAAAGTGTGAGGATAATATTGGATGCGTAATCGTAGCTTAAAAGGGCTTGGTCCCAGCACGTGCGAGGCTGAAACAATAGACCGGCACGGCAAAACCACCTTCGAGCGGAGGCAACTGCCTTAGCAGTGTCCTCCCCCTAGTCATAAAAGACGCATGAAAGGAATATGCTTCTACCGTAAAGCTTGGGAACTAGAGGGTCACGATGCGGGCAGTTGCCTGTTCGCTGACTACGTGAGGGCAAGGAACAAAATGGATGCCGTATCTAAAATGGAACCCGAGGGTTCATTGGAGAAACCTGTAAATGAGACGAACTCTTCTGAGTAGCATGACGAAACCGCGTGCACTTACTAAACTCGTCATTTACGGTTCATAGATACCACACTCGTCCATATTCAGCGATGCCCAAAACGTCGTAACGATTTTCACGGAACCTCAAGGCCCACCAGCAACATTTGGGTTACCAGCCCTAGGCACACACAGGCCACACTACTAGGGACTAACAGGTAAACCAAATAAGCCAATCAGGGATATACCAATTCACTGTCATATTTACACAAGGAGAGCATTTGCACTTTAGCACTGATCATCAGTGGTAAAGTGCCCAGAGTCATAAAACCAACAACAGGTCAGAAAAAATACAAGAGGCAGGCAAAAGTTTAGGGATAACCCTGCAAGAAGGCCCATTTCCAACACTTACCCGTAACCAACTCTTTGTAGTTTGTGTAGATCACATGCAGGTCTCAGGTTTGAGAATGGCTCTGGAACCCGTAGCTGAAACCCGCAGTGCATTAGCATGAAGAGTCCACCTTAGATTATTGTATTTTTTTCCATTGTGATAGGTGTGTCTCTTTGTGCTCGTGAAATAAAACATGAAATACTTACTAAAGCTAAACTAAAAACCTTTATCATTTCCACACTCAGGGAACATGGGAGGCACATGTGAATCTACACAACATCATGACACAGTTGGTTACAGGTAGATAACATCTTCTGTTTACAGCAGGTGTTTTTTTACATTACATGGCATGCACTGACTTAAAAGTATGGCCCCATCTCCTTATGGCAAGGTGAATGGAAAGCAGAGAAAATAGTTGAACATAATGTTTTTAAAACATGCCCTTTTCTAACTGGAATGTCAACACAGTAATGTTGTCTTGATATATGCGCAGATGGCCATGTTGGGTCCTTGCAAATATCTATATGATGGGTGTTGGCAAGGAATTCCATGCTGCCTCCTTTTTATATGTTGAATGTACCTTCAGAGTGTCCATGCGTTGTCTTTTTGCACATGGATAACAAACCATAATGTAATGCACAATCCATACGGCTATATCTTATTTAGAAATGTTTCCAGTGTGTGGGCACAAAAGAGATGAATAACTGTTGTCTTACATGAAGGCCTGGTTCTATCTATGTAGTACATGAGAGATGTTTGGCATATACTGTATCTTTCTACCCTGCTTGAAAGAATTGGAAAGGATATTGGATACATAATGATTTGATTGAGGTTAAAAGGTGATAACACCTTTGGAAGAAATTGTGTATATGTGTGCCTGACGATTTCGCCTTCATGAACCTAAATAAAAGGTTTTAACACTGATTGCTCATGCAGTACTCTGCGTAAAGAAGTGATTGCTACTAGAAAAGCAAATTTCCATGTAAGTGCTTCATGTAAGTAGTACTGTGGCTCCAAAGATAAAAGTCTTGTTAAGACAATTTTGAAATACCAAGTTGGCACACAGGGTACTCTACATAGGACAGCAGCTGCTCTTAACCCCTTAATGGCAAGGATTTTCCAAACAGAATGAATTCCCTATTTTGTTAGTAGGCTAATGGAAGTGTAGGCCAGGGGTCTCCAACCTTTTCGGTATAGAGAGCTGCTTCTTATCAGTGAAAATCATCATGAGCTTCTGAAGGCCGGTAACTCTAGCATTGTTACCAGTCACCCCTACCTTCATTGACTTTAAGCCTAATGTCTATAGAGCCAGATTCAATAGTTTGAACAAACACGTTGACTACAGGCACTATGACAGGGCTGCCATGTGTGTCAGTGAGAGCGTGGTCTTTGGGGATGTATGAACATGTGTGCATTAGAATGAGGTATATGTGTATGGGTGACTGAGAACCTGTGTCCTATGTACTTGAGGCACAGGTCATACCTTTCGCCATATATGGCACCATTACATGTATGAAAGAAACATACAGGCATTTTTTTTTAAATAGGAGAAATTTAGAGTGCAGAAAAATGTTTTGCAAAGATGTTCATAATGTGGAATAGGTTTCTGCACTTACAATTTCTCTAACTTAAAATAATAGCTGTGTTTGTCAGTTATAGACATGACACTGTGTCTACCAACCTATTTGGACAAGATACCTAGTGTGTATAAAGGCAACACTTTGAAATGTAGGAAAATTAATCTGAAGAGTTAACTTTATGTTTTTATATGGATTTCATAAAACAAATCATTTAAATTTGCTCCCATTTCAAAGAGTCTTATTTACAGAAAACAGACATCTTGCTCCCAGTGGCCTGTAGACACAGTGCCATATTAAATACAACTATTTGCCTGAATAGGAGGAATTTAAAATGAAGAAACATGTTTTATAAAACATTAAGGCATAATTGGCCTAATTGAAAGTGGAGAAAAACAGTAAGACTTAATCTTTCATAGAAACATTTTTGTTCACTTTAAATTTCTCCCATACATTTTTTTTTGTATTTTTTAGTTTTACATATGACACAGTGTCTACTGGCCACTAGGAGCAAGAGCCTGCTGTTTGTAAATGCAACACTTTGAAATGGGAGGAATTAAAATGAAGAGTTAACTTTATCATGATGGTAACTTTTCATTTGAATTTACTTCCATTTAAAATCATTCAGAAACATCATTTTGTTCTCATGATCCAATATTGAGTTGACAAGGACTTTTGATTTAAGAGTTAAATACCTCCGTAGTAAATACCTCAGTGTGTCAGTTCTTCACCCCTGTATCCCAGCCTGGGTCATAAACCTGACTGAGCACTGCTCATCAGGTCCTACTATCTGCAGCCTTATGATAACAATGTAAAATAAACACAGCCTTCCTTTAACTTTAAAAGGAAAATGTGACCCTGTGCTTATTTAAAAATGAACTAAAGGTTGAGAGCTACTCTGAATATGTCTATAAGCTAACGGTAGCTCGTGATCGACTAGTTGGAGACACCTGGTGTGAGCTATGCGTGCTTCCGTGAAGGAATTAAAGTATCTCACTGTGTGTGAAGGAGTTGCAGTGAATGAGAAGAAAATGTGCCCTAACAGTAGTGAACCAAGGGACATATGTATCAAAATCCCTAGTTGTGAATCTCAAAATGTGCATTTTTGCGATTCTCATTTTGAGAATCGCAAATCGCGATGTAAATAAAAAAATCGCTAACTAATTGTGATTTCTTAAAAATCGCTAAAAATTCTCAGAAACTCGTTTGCGATTCCTTAATTGTGAAATTTGCAAATTAAGAAATCGCAAAAAACGGGAATCTGCAATACAGGTGCAGCCTGATGACATCACACCCAGGAAGTGGGAGTTATTTGCTGCACCTGATTGCCTGAGCCACAGTCAGAGGCTGTTTGGAGGGTGAGTGGAGTGAGCACAGCAAAAGGAACATCCACAATGGAGTCCCAGAACAACATGAGGGCAAGGAGAGAGAAAAAAGGAAGAGGAAGCACAAATTTAGTGACAAGGAGCAGGAGGTGCTCATTGAGGAGATGGTGTGCAGCCATGAGCTCCTCTTTGGAAAGAAGGTACTCCGTGTCCATGGCTGTTCTAGGATATTGCCATACCATATACTCTTAAGTGCATTATGAACCTCGCGGTTAAATGCTAACTCTGGTTTGGCTTTATCGTATAAGGTGTCATACGCTTTGGAATACTACCCCCTCGCCAGTCCTGGCGACGGGGGTAGCATTCCACCCTTCTAGAGGTAGAAGACATGTTACTTCCATTAATCCCGGTTAAAGTTACCGGAGCCTCAGCATCACAAAATGGATGCTGCTGCCACAGACACAAGTCTGACCTCCTGCTGCTGGGAGTCCTTCCAGCGAGGGAGACTTGGACATTAGGTTTCCTGTCTCAGGGAGGTGCTAGCACCACCCCAGACAGGCTATAGTGTATTGGGGCAGGGAGGGCTGAATGAAATGAGACACTGCCTGGGGCACACAAGGTGTCCCATGCATAGTCCAGTTCAAACCGGTGCTGGGGCACTCCAGCCCCAGCTCCGGTCCGAAACTGGACAAAGGGAAAGGGGTGTAACCACCCCCTTCCTGGGTCCCACCCATAGGAGGGACCTAGCAGGTAATCCAGCCCCTAGATTTGGTATATAGGTAGGAGCTGAGTCCCAAGACTTTAGATTTATCGTGACTGAAACTCTGATACGAAACTCTGGACCTTCGACATCCTACTCGACGTAGAAGACTGAAGAATCTCCCTTGTGGTCAAGGAGTGACCACCATGTGCAAGCAGGCACCAACAAGCGCTCAACGGTTTGCTTTGTCGTTGCTCCCGCCGGAGCCCGAACACAGAGCCTGACAAGACCCGGACTTCCAGATTTCCTCCAGCCCGATCCACAGCCACAGCAAAGCTGAGACCCGTGGAGGCGACGCGAGACGTGGGACTTTGGGGTCTTGGAAAGCCAGCGAACGCTTTCCGTGCAGCTTCTGAGGCACCCTCGAAGTTGTGCATTGGGGATTGAGAAGCCCCAGCCCCGAGCATCAACTGCACCAAAGATCACCTCTCCACACTCATCGAGTGCTGCGTGGGGCCCTTTTGCACTTTCCTGCTCGACGCGTCTCTCCGGTCACTTGCCCGTTGGCTAGTGGCCTCTGTGACGACGAAACCTGAAATCTATACTGCTGGTCTGGTTGCTCCAGACTGGCCCTTGCTTCCCTGCGAAGGAGAAGCCCCTCAGTCTGCTGGCCTGAGTAAGAAGGCCTCTTCGAATCCTACGTGGGTTGCCTTTGCCAAGGCTTGTTGACTCCGATCCGGAAGCGGACACTGCCGACAGCAAGAGCCTTCGTGGGACAGTCCGTGCCCAGCTCCTGGTCGTCGTCGGCAACTCCTGGTCCACGTGGCAGCAGAGACAAGCTTCACGACATCGCCTAATTGCTTCCCGACATCGCCTGGTTCCATCCTGGTCACTGGCTAGTGACCCAGACTCTGTCCCCTCTGCTTTCAGGTACTCCTCATCCTCGATCCGCCCTTGGATCCAACCAGACTCTTCTCTCCTGGTCGCCTGCAGCATCTTTTCTCCAAGGCTCCATAGGAATCCACTACGAAACCCGACACACTTTGGGACCTATGCACCCGCTTCCTGTGGGTGAGGTAACGCGAGTACTTTGGTGCTCCTGTGAAGATTGACTATCCTAGTGCCCTAGTTTCAAGTGGTTAGTTCCTAGTCCAGTCGGAAGACTCCTAAATCTTGAACTTTCTAACTTTACGCACCCATTGACTCCTATGTGTGCACGCGTGTGCCTTTAGACTCTGCACACGCATCCCGTGGGCCTCCTGCTTCCTAACTACTGTTAGTCCAGTGTAGCCCCAGCGATTCCAACTGTTTGTGACGTGGTTCTTATACCACTATTTTTGTATATGGTTTAGCGGGCCGCCAGGGCCTATCCATATTGTGCAACTTATTGTATGTTATATTGAGTTACTTGTTATGCGCTTGTGCCTCTGCCCTCATAAAGAGTTCAGAGGATTGATTTAGAAATAAATACATATATTTTGAATATATAACCTGTGTTGTGTCCTTTCATTTGGTATTAAAGGGATTGCATATGGTAAAACAGCTGGCTTCACATGCCCTCTTGAGTTAAGCCTAAGGCTGCTTTTGTCCATGCTACCACTAGGATAGCTGGTCTATAAGGTTGACTTTACAACCATCACCATAAGGGTTGTTTGGACTGGTGCAAGGTGCTCACTAGAATAGTGAACATCATATACCAGGCCAACTTCTCACATTGGTGTGCAGCGGTTGGGATTTGAGCTTGCTGTTGTTTTACCAATTGCAATCTTTGAGATATCATTTGAAAGTTCACATTGTGTACCATAGGTACATATAACAAGACTTAGAATACATAAGTTCTACTGAACTTAGTTGTTGTTGTCCAAAGGGCCTAGCACACCCTGACTACAATTCCTAGAGAGGTTCTAGTAAAAAACACATAGTGTAGGTAGGTGCACATACCTCACCTCACTAGAATCATGTCTACCACAGGTGAGCCAAGTATGATTCTTCCTGTGGGGAGTGACCCTCCCAGGGCACCCTCTAGATATGAAATGCTCAACTTCCAAGAGATGAGACACTTGTGTACCTCAAGGAGATTGAAACAGGGTTCCAACCCTACCATTTCCCACCTAATATAACTCCTAGAGAGGGCTGATGCTGTGAAGGTCTCTAGACAAGGTCCCTCAGTTCATGCAGAAGAGGTCTTACCCTCTACAGATGATGCATCAGACTCCACTGTCGTAGGTGAGGAAGGGGATGAACAAGAGGAAGAATCTGAAGAAGAAGTTTTCCAAGATAGCCAGGTCCAAGTTGGGAGACTTAACCAGGCTAACCTAAGCCTACATGGGGCTGAGAATGGGCTAGCCCCATACAGACCTATTAGTAGACTTAACCAGGGGTATGAGAGGAGAAGGTCCCACTCAGGTGAGTCCCTCCACTCTAATGCCTCTAGGGGATCCAATACCCCTGCTCAGAGAAGGATGACCTCTCCTGAAAGGAGAAAACATCAGGCTAGGATGAGGGAAGCTAATCTAAGGATTGAGAGGCAAGAACTAGAAGTTGCCCTTGCCAAAGAGAAGCTTGCCCTAGCTAGAGAGCGGAAATTGGGTGGGTCACAACCCACTGCTGGCAGCAATATCCCTAAGGATAAAGACAGGTCCCATGAGAATACTAGGCACCTGAGTAAGATAGTGCCCCCCTACAAAGTTGAGGATGACATCTAAAAATGGATAACTGCTTTGGAAAGGGCCGGCAAAGTCCAGCAGGTCCCCCAGAGTCAGTGGGCAGCTATCTTGTGGCTCTCCTTTGAAGAAAAAGGCAGAGATAAGCTCCTCACAGTTAGTGATGCGGATGCTAATAATTACCCTGTCCTGAAGAGTGCTCTAATTGATGGGTTTGGCCTGACCACTGAACAGTACAGGTTGATGTTCAGAGATACCCAGAAGACACAGACTCAGGACTGGACTGATTTTGTTGATTGTGCCACTAAGGCTCTGGAAGGTTGGTTACTGGGAAGTTAAGTTAAGGACTATACAGGATTGTATAATTTGATCATGAGAGAGCAAATCCTTAATAATTGTCAGAACCAGTTGTTGCACCAACATCTGATTGACTCAGATCTGACCTCTCCCCAAGAATTGGGAAAGACGGCAGACAAATGGGTCAGAACCAGGGTTAAGCAAAGACCCCAGAACCAAGGTGGTGATCAGAAAAAGGCAGACCAAAAAGGTGGGGAACAGAAACAAAAAGATCAGAAGTCTTCTTCAGGCCCCCAAAATACTTCTAATGAGGGGGGGTCCCAAAATTCCAAGAAAAAGAAGAAAGAAGGTCCAAAGAAACCTTGGTGTAATTATTGTAAAACTGCCTCTCACTGGTTTAGTGAGTGCACCAAGAAAGGTACAGCCCCTACCACTGGAGCCCCTAAGGCAACTGCACCCCCTAGTACAGTCAGCAGTGGTAGTTCCCAACCCAAGGCTATAGTGGGGTTAACCATGGGTACTGAGATGGATTCTGGCCTAGTCAGGGTTCCTACTCAGGCTGTCCTGATCTGTGATGTGGACATGGCTATGTCCACTACTGTGAGTCCCAATACTTTGGGCAAGTACAGGCAGACACCTTTGATTAATGATAAAGTGGCTCAGGCCTACAGGGACACATGTGCCAGTGTCACTGTGGTGACACCTAACTTTGTGAACCCTGGACAGATTAAACTGGGTGATAATTACCTGGTGACCAATGCTGGCTATGTCAATACTACACATAGTGTGGCAGTTGTTAATTTCTCCTGGGGAGGGGTAACTGGCCTCAAACGAGTTGTGGTAAGTGCAGACCTCCCAGTTGAATGTCTTTTGGGCAATGATCTTGAAAACTCAGTATGGTCAGAAATGGAGTATAGGACTCATGCAGAGATGTTAGGCATATCAGCTCATGTCCTTGCTGTGACCAGGTCACAGGCCAAAAAGTGCCACACTGAACAGGCCTTGGATCCTGAAACTATGGACCAAGTGCCATCCAAGAGAAAGAGCAGTAGGGTTAAGGCAGGGCCTTCCCCCCTGACCTCAAATGAGGATCAGCCTTCTCAGGAAGCTGATTCTGAGACTCCTGAAGGAACTGTCCTGGAAGAGCTTGAACCTGAACAGGAGAGTTTCTTGGGACAGGGGGACCTTCAAGGGCAGACTTGAGGCTGGCTCAGTTAGACTGCCCCTCACTTGAACCCCTCAGACAGCAGGCTGCTTCTGAGGCTGCTGGGAATGCTACAGGTACCCATAAAGTTTTCTGGGATGAAGGACTCCTTTATTCTGAGGGTCGAGACCCCAAGACTGGTGCTTCCAGGAGGTTGGTCATACCGCAGACCTTTAGGGGTTTCCTTCTTACCTTAGCCCATGATATTCCCTTAGCAGGACATCTAGGCCAGAACAAAACTTGGGAAAGGCTTGTCCCTCACTTTCACTGGCCCCATATGTCAGAGGATACTAAGGAGTTTTGTCGCTCCTGTGTGACCTGCCAAGCCAGTGGCAAATCAGGTGGCACAACAAAGGCCCCCCTCATACCACTACCTGTGGTGGGGGTACCCTTTGAAAGAGTTGGGATTGACATTGTTGGACCAATGGATCCCCAAACAGCCTCTGGGCACAGATTTATATTGGTGGTAGTGGATCATGCCACCAGGTATCCAGAAGCTATTCCCCTAAGGACAACAACAGCACCTGTTGTGGCAAGAGCCCTCCTGGGAGTTTTCTCAAGAGTGGGCTTTCCAAAGGAGGTTGTCCCAGACAGAGGTGCAAACTTCATGTCTTGGTACTTGACTGCTATGTGGAAGGAGTGTGGTGTTAATTACAAATTCACTACACCCTACCATCCACAGTGCAATGGGCTTGTTGAAAGATTGAACAAGACCCTCAAGGGTATGATCAAGGATTTACCTGAAAAGCTTAGGCGAGGATGGGACATCCTTCTACCCTGCCTTCTGTTTGCTTACAGAGAGGTCCAACAAAAGGGGGTTGGCTACAGCCCTTTTGAGCTTTTGTTTGGGCATCCTGTAAGGGGACCCCTATGTCTGGTGAAGGAAGGATGGGAGTTACCTCTCAAAAAGCCTAAACAAGACATAGTGGACTATGTACTTGGACTCCGCTCCAGGATGGCTGAGTATATGAAGAAGGCTTCTAAAAACCTTGAGGCTAGCCAAGAACTTCAAAAAGCTTGGCATGACCAAAAGACTGTGCTGACTGAGTACCAGCCAGGACAGAAGGTGTGGGTGTTGGAGCCAGTGGCCCCAGCAGCACTCCAGGACTAATGGTCTGGACCCCACACCATTGTTGAGAAAAAGGGAGAGGTCACCTACTTGGTGGACCTTGGAACCACTAGGAGCCCCCACAGGGTGCTCCATGTCAACAGACTCAAAGCATATGTTGACAGGGCAGACATGGGCTTGCTTATGGCTACAGATGAGGGACAGGAAGAGAGTGACCCTCTCCCAGACCTGTTGACTCAGAACCCTGATGATGGTTCAGTTGATGGTGTGGCCTTAGCTGGCAGCCTCACTGACCAGCAGCAACAGGACTGCAGACAAGTTCTACAGGCCTTTAGACATATGTTTTCATTGACACCTAGTCAGACTAACTGGTGCACCCATGAGGTGGACACTGGTGACAGTCTGCCTGTGAAGAGTAAGATCTACAGGCAACCTGACCATGTCAGGGACTGTATAAAGACTGAGGTACAGAAAATGCTTGAGTTGGGAGTAATTGAGCTATCAAAGAGCCCCATGGCCAGCCCAGTAGTCCTTGTACCAAAGCCTCACACCCAAGATGGTTAGAGAGAGATGAGGTTCTGTGTGGACTATAGAGGTCTCAATGCTGTCACTAGGACAGATGCTCACCCAATTCCAAGAGCAGATGAGCTCATTGATAGATTGGCTTCTGCCAAGTTTCTGAGCACATTTGATTTGACAGCTGGCTATTGGCAAATCAGGTTAGCTGAGGATGCCAAGGCCAAAACTGTTTCTCAACCCCAGGAGGTCATTATCAATTTGTGGTGATGCCCTTTGGCTTGAAGAATGCACTTGCCACTTTCCAAAGGTTGGTGAACCAAGTCCTCACTGGGTTGGATGACGTTTGTGCAGCTTATCTTGATTATATTGCTGTCTTCAGCTCCACCTGGTAGGATCACCTGATCCACCTGAAGAAGGTTTTGGATGCCCTGCAGAAGGCAGGCTTAACTATCAAGGCCACAAAGTGCCAGATAGGGCAGAGTAAGGTTGTGTACCTGGGCCACCTTGTAGGTGGAGGTCAGGTTCAACCACTGGAGAGTAAGATCCAGACCATCAAGGACTGGGCTCCTCCAACCTCCCAGACACAGGTCAGAGCTTTCCTGGGCCTGTCTGGTTACTACAGAAAGTTTGTTAAGAGCCATGGGTCCATTGTGACCCCACTTAATGACTTGACTTCAAAGAAGTCAAAAAAGGTTCAGTGGACAGTTAGCTGTCAAAAGGCATTTGCTGACCTGAAGATGGCCATGTGCTCTGCAACTGTCTTAAATAGTCCTGACTACTCCAAAGAGTTTATTGTCCAAACAGATGCTTCTGAGTTGGGGTGGGAGCTGTGCTTTCACAACTTAATGTAGATGGTCAAGACCAGCCCATTGCTTTTATTAGCAGATGGCTGACCCCTAGAGAGAAACGTTGGTCAGCTTTTGAGGCGGAGGCCTTTGCTGTGGTTTTGGCCCTGAAGAAGTTGAGCCATACTTGTTTGGCACTCACTTCAAAATTCAGACAGACCATAAGCCCCTCTTGTGGATAAATCTGATGAAGCGTGAGAATCCCAAACTGCTCAGGTGGTCTATTTCCCTACAGGGGATGGACTTTACAGTGGAGCACAGACCAGGGACTGACCATGGCAATGCAGATGGTCTCTCCAGGTACTTCCACTTAGAACATGAAGACACAACTGGTCAAGGTTAGTCTATTGTCCCTGCGTTTGGGGCGGGGGGGTTATGTAGGAGAGTAGGTTCTGCTTTCCTATGGTCACCCCATTTTTTGCTTTTTGCTTCACAGGTTTTCGACTTTCCCTGGCTGTGGGCCTGCTAACCAGACCCACAGCCCTGCTGTTCTCTCTCTAAATTCACACCATGTACTTTAGTTACATCACCAATTGGGATTTGGGTCACTCTTATGAGTCCCTGTACAGTGTACTATAGGTACCCAGGGCATAGGTGCACCCACGGCCTACCAGGGGCTGCAGCATATCTTTTGCCACCCCTGGCTGGCCATCCAAACTGACACAACTGGCTGATCACTCATCTGGGGCAAGGTTGTGTAATCACCCCTTGCTTAGATATAGTATTCCTATGTCTAACCTTATATCTAGACACATATACACCTATAAGTCACTCCTATGGCAGGCCTTAACAATCCTGAAGGCAGAGTGCTTGGTTTTATGTGAGATGGTGCTATAGCATGAGCTGAGCCTGTCTGCAGCTTTCGGAACCATGTCCTTATAGCTGTTCTAGGATATTGCCATACCATATACTCTTAAGTGCATTATGAACCTCGCGGTTAAATGCTAACTCTGGTTTGGCTTTATCAAAACATGTCGTGTAAGGTGTCATACGCTTTGGAATACTACCCCCTCGCCAGTCCTGGCGACGGGGGTAGCATTCCACCCTTCTAGAGGGAGAAGACATGTTACTTCCATTAATCCCGGTTAAAGTTAACCAGAGCCTCAGTATCACAAAATGGATGCTGCTGCCACAGACACAAGTCTGACCTCCTGCTGCTGGGAGTCCTTCCAGCGAGGGAGGCTTGGACAATAGGTTTCCTGTCACAGGGAGGTGCTAGCACCACTCCAGACAGGCTATACTGTATTGGGGCAGGGAGGGCTGAATAAAACGAGACACTGCCTGGGGCACACAAGGTGTCCCATGCATAGTCCAGTTCAAACCGGTGCTGGGGCACTCCAGCCCCAGCTCTGGCGCGAAACTGGACAAAGGGAAAGGGGTGTAACCACCCACTTCCTGGGTCCCACCCATAGGAGGGACCTAGCAGGTAATCCAGCCCCTAGATTTGGTATATAGGTAGGAGCTGAGTCCCAAGACTTTTAGTTTCTCCTGACTGAAACTCTGATACGAAACTCTGGACCTTCGACATCCTACTCGACGTAGAAGACTGAAGAATCTCCCTTGTGGTCAAGGAGTGACCACCCTGTGCAAGCAGGCACCATCAAGCGCTCAACGGTTTGCTTTGTCGTTGCTCCCGCCGGAGCCTGAACACAGAGCCTGACAAGACCCGGACTTCCAGACTTCCTTCAGCCCGATCCACAGCCACAGCAAAGCTGAGACCCGTGGAGGCGACGCGCGACGTGGGACCGGCCATCTTGGAAAGCCAGCGAAACGCTTTCCATGCAGCTTCTGAGGCACCCATGTAGTTGTGCATTGGGGATTGAGAAGCCCCAGCCCCGAGCATCAACTGCACCAAAGATCACCTCTCCACACTCATCGAGTGCTGCGTGGGGCTCTTTTGCATTTTCCTGCTTGACGCGTCTGTCCGGTCATTTGCCCGTTGGCTAGTGGCCTCTGTGACGACGAAACCCGAAATCTACACTGCTGGTCTGGTTGCTCCAGACTGGCCCTTGCTTCCCTGCGAAGGAGAAGCCCCTCAGTCCTTGCTGGCCTGAGTAAGAAGCCCTCTTCGAATCCTGCGTGGGTTGCCTTTGCCAAGGCTTGTTGACTCCGATCCGGAAGCCGACACCGCCGACAGCGAGAGCCTTCGTGGGACAGTCCGTGCCCAGCTCCTGGTCGTCGTCGACACCTCCTGGTCCACGTGGCAGCAGAGACAAGCTTCACAACATCGCCTGATTGCTTCCCGACATCGCCTGGTTCCTTCCTGGTTCCATCCTGGTTACTGGCTAGTGACCCAGACTCTGTCCCCTCTGCTTTCAGGTACTCCTCATCCTCGATCCGCCCTTGGATCCAACCGGACTCTTCTCTCCTGGTCGCCTGCAGCATCTTTTCTCCAAGGATTGGAATCCACGACGAAACCCGACACACTTTGGGACCTATGCACCCGCTTCCTGTGGGTGAGGTAACGTGAGTACTTCGGTGCTCCTGTGAAGATTGACTATCCTAGTGTCCTAGTTTCAAGTGGTTAGTTCCTAGTCCAGTCGGAAGACTCCTAAAGCTTTAACTTTCTAACTTTACGCACCCATTGACTTCTGTGTGTGCACGCATGTGCCTTTAGACTCGGCACACGCATTCCGTGGGCCTCCTGCTTCCTAACTACTGTTAGTCAAGTGTAGCAAAAAACAAATATATAAAGGTATACACAAGGGTCTCAGGGATAGTATTTAATGACCAACTCAACTCCATACCCCTAATTCAATACATGTACAACATAAGGGAGAGAGTCAGTCTATTAGATCAGACAAAACAACCTTCTTAGTGCTCAGAAAGAACGCCCACCAGACTCAAATCACTTTCCCAGCAGTCGGCATAAGTATGAATTCCATCAGCCCACCCTTTTATCTGACTAGTCATTGATGGTTGACAAATCACAGTTTCACTATATGTGCAAAAGGAACAGTGGATAATAGCCCAAGTACTGATGAGCAAGTTTATAAAAGATTGAGGCCCATAAGAACAATTAAAAAGACATTTAGAAGAAGAAAGAAACAGATAAAGAGAGCAGCCGCCCTCTGATTGTTCCTCCTTACCTGTCCGTCGGTACCCCGTGTCAAGCTATGAGCTGAAGGGGAGGTACCTGACGGCAGGAAGGTGTTGCTTTTTATAGCGCCTTTGATTAGTCTAACCAGCCCTCGTTATCCAATTATCCAGTGGACGGAGCCAATAGTGTTAAGTGCGTTGCGCCCGCCAATCGCACAAAGTGAACTTAACTGTGGGATGTTATTCGCGAGTGAAGTGGAGTATCTAATGAAGTCAGTATCCTGTTTACAAAAGGCGCATGCGTGCCCGGCAGTGTACCGGATCCGCGCATGTGTATTTAATCAAACAGTGCTGTATAGTGGCAGAGTCAGCACAAGGCTGCGCCACTTCGCCTTGATATACCGGGATCAGTGTTACTCATTAAAGTCTATGGAAAATTACATACCACCCGCAGCATATATCGTCACAAGGTGGTAGACTATGTGTATCATAGTGTATCATAGTATGTCATAAGCACAGCGTGCCTAAGAAAGGTTACTTCATGTCATAGCAACCCTATTCTTAGACTCGTGTGAACAAAGTGAAATCACTACCCAGTAAGGCTGAAGAAGTCATATTTCATAGTTAGTGCTATCAAGGCTAACGTGTTTTTGAATGATGATGAGCCTTTATTTAAGTTGCTTACATGGGTTGGATAGCAGTAGAGGGATGTAAGAACAGACTACATATGATATAATTGTCAGCAGATCTAAACCGGTCAAAGTTTGACACAGGCGGAATAAGATAGTTCTATATGTTGATAAGTGATAATGCCATAGATTTTAAGAAGGTGCCCACATTTTGAAGATCATCATAGCGGTAGATCTGAGCCTCATGTGTGTTATGACTATTTTATGGCGACAGCAGGCCAGAGTGAGAAATACACGTGCTCAGTGGGTATCTGGCTGAACCTGATGTGTGTCAGAGATCTTCAAAAGAATGGATCAATAAGGTTATTTGGTTCTTACAGGTCATAATCTTTAAACGTTTCAGTGGTTGTTTTTTGGCTCATACAAAAGGGGGGAAGGGGCCACTAGAAGAGGTAAATGACTATTCATGTGAAGGAGTTCACATCAATGCCCAAGGAATATTGTCGTTAAGGCCAACTGTACGAGGAAGAGGTGTGGCGCCGTGGCCAGGGCGACTGACTCCGGAATCTGGGGATCATGGTTCGATCCCCGGCACCGGCAGGCAGATTAGCCCAGCACCATGTGACTCTGGGCAATAGCTTGCTTAATCTTCCCGACGGCCCCCAGTACCTAGAGACCCTAACGGGTGATTGTGCGCTTTACAAATGTGGATATTATATTATATTATATTATTATCACATTTGTGTTTGAAAATCCACCTTTGTTCTTTGATCAATAAGAACCTTGGGATGTCAGTCACATGTTGAGGAATGAATGGACGTTTCAAGACCAACCATCTCATATCGTCCGCTTTGTGTTTTAGGGCCAAAAAATGAATTGTCAGGCATGTTGATTGTTTGTTACATCGCACTGTTCTCTTATGCTCGCTGATACGCAATTTTACTTTGCGAGTCGTGAGACCTATATATTTCAGTGAGCATGGACATGTAATCATATAAATGACACGATCTGAGTTACAATTCGTGTGGGTTTTTAGAATCCATGGCCTTCCTGTTCCTATATCTACAGATTCTGTCTTCGCAGTCTGCGGACACACACTGCACGAGCCACATGGGTAGTGGCCTAGTACTGGTGGAAGGTCCCACAGAGTGTTTGTTTCATTACTGGACTGTGATCTGGGTCGTGTGTGGACAAGACTGTCACGCAGACTTGGGCCTTTCTTAAATGAGAACACAGGCACTTTGTTAGAAAGTGTGCAAAATGTGTTTACAAAAGTCAGCTGGTCTGTTGTTGGTTTGGCGATGCTGTGGTCTAGCAGAGTATCCCGGTTACTGTTAGACGCCCACTTCCAGGCGCGCCGCACAAGGTGTTTAGGATAGTCACGTGCCTGTAATTGCAATGAAAGATCTTTTGCATGTTTATCAAAAAGTTCTGTGGTCGAACAGTTCCTGCATATTCTGAGGAACTGACCAACAGGTAAGTTCTCTCGCAGGGCTTTGGGGTGATGATTGCCGAACGCCAGAAGAGAGTTTCTGGCCATTGGTTTTTTGTGGAGTTCACAGTGTAATTTCCCATTCTCTGGAAAGATGGAAATGTCAAGAAATGACAGTTTCACTTTACTAAACTCGATGGTAAATCTCAAAAAAGGATTTTGATGATTCAGCCAGGCATGAAAGGCCTGGATCTCAAGAGCGGAGCCACGCCAGACCACCAGAACGTCATCTATGTACCTCTTCCACAGCACCACCTGATGGAGAAAGGGGTTACTGTGGTTGAGGACACAGTTTTGTTCAAACAGATGGACATAGAGGTTGGCGAGGCTAGGCGCGAAACCGCTGCCCATTGACGTGCCCGATACCTGAAGGAAAATCTGATCTTCAAACCGAAAGTAGTTCTCCATCATCGCGAGCTTGGCGCACTCCATGATAAAACTTACTGGAGTGATACTCTCCAGGTCTCGTGTCTCAAGCATACCTCTGACGGAGTCTAGAGTTTCTTGTTGTGGGATACACGTGTATAGCGACTCCACATCGAAGCTCGCTATCAGGTCAGTAGTAGTATCGAACTCTATCTCTGGTAAAATCCTGAGTACATCTGCCGTGTCTTTAAGGTAAGTTGGCATCTCAGCAACTAATGGCCGTAGGAAAAAAATCCACAAAAGTGGATAATGGTTCCAATAAGGAGCCAATACCGGAGATGATAGGACGTCCCTGAGGCGGTTGCTGGATTTTGTGAATTTTCGGCAGACAGTAGAAATAAGGCATCACGGGATGGCTGGTTATCAGAAATCTTGCTTCATGTGGTGGGATCCAGCCCTCTGCGGCGGCCTCTTCTACAAGCTGTTTGATCTCTAGGGATAACCTAGAGGTGGGATCTGAGTCCAACAGACGGTAGAATCTTGTATCATCCAATTGTCTGCGGCATTCGGCCCGATAGGTCTCCGTATCCAGTAGGACAGTGGCTCCCCCTTTGTCCGCTGGTTTGATTATGATGGAATCATCTTTCATAAGGTTTTGGAGGGCCGATCTGTCTCTGGAAGAAAAGTTGTGGTAATTGTTTTGCCTAGAGTTGCATAATAGCATAACATCATGTGTAACTGCCTTCTCAAATGTTGTAACCTGGGATGGAACTTGATGTGCCAAAGGGGTAAATACTGACTTCGGACGAAGACCAGTATTACTCATCCCCATGTCTGGTGTGCCGATGTCGCCGTCTTTATTTTTAAAGAAGAAGTGCAAACAAATTTTTCTGGAATTTTTTTTCTAGTTCACACCTGAGTTTGAAAGGATCTCCTGTGTGGGTTGGAACAAATCCTAACCCCTTATTAAGAACTCCGTGCTCATCTGGTGTCAACGTGCGGGAGCTAAGGTTCACAACTAAGTCGGTCAATCCGCAGCCGCGTTGGTCGCTTGTTGTTGTCCTCTCCTGCTCCGCGTGTTCGGGAATGTTGGATCCACTTCCCAATATACTGTAGGTGCTCCCCTTCTCTTGCCACGATTGTTTCCTCGGCCTCGCCCTAAAAAAGACCGATCAGGAAAAAATGGTTGTGGCTGAAATGGTTGCATATGTGGTGCAAAAGCTGGTGGTTGATAACCCCACGGGGCTGGTGGCCACCACTGACCCTGATTCTGATAAAGGCCTTGCATTCCACGCCTTCTGTTGAATCTGCGTGAGGCTCCCCTACGTCTAATCTGGGGTGTGCCATTATCTGATGTATCTGAGCCACTTGACCCTTGGTCTGATCCTGATGTAGAATAATTGGACCCATAACGTCTGCGTCTGGTGTTAAACTCGGGTGCTACGTATGTGTCACTGGTGTATGGATACATTTTTACAAGGGAAAAGCGGTCAAGGTCTTTCTTGAATTTGTCGATTTTATTTAGTAAGATGTTATCTCTGTACTCTTTATTGGTTTTGTTAATCTCATCCATTTGCTTTTTATATGGAGTCCCTGTGATGGTGGTTTTTATTTGTCCTTCAAGGACCTGGATCTCTATAGGGATGGCATCAGCCTGACGTTTAGCAGTGCTAATTATTAAAATCAACCAATCTCGGGTACATCGCCAAGCGCTTAACGACCAATCTCGCAGAAATTCCTTATCTGTAAGGAAAAGTCTTGGTGTGTTAGTTACAATCAAGCCAGTGGGGGCACATTTGCTTCGCAAGTATTCAGCCATTATGACTCTATGAATGTATGTGCGGGAGTGAGTTTTTTTAAGATTGAGTAGCGTGAGCCAGTCATCTTTAGTACTAACTGTTGGCTCGGGTAACGAGTCTAGTATGCTGGGATTGTTAGACAGAATGGTATTGAGAACCTCATCATCGAAGGCCAAACCTGCAAAGTCAACCATGGTGGAACAAACAGATCAAAATGAATGATAAAGGTGAGCGTTTAAAAAGGCTCCTAGTTATTTTAGAAGCCTAAATTGGGACCCGCAGCCGTAGCTGCTCTAAGAACAAAAATATAAAGGTATACACAAGGGTCTAAGGGATAGTATTTAATGACCAACTCGACTCCATACCCCTAATTCAATACATGTACAACATACGGGAGAGAGTCAGTCTATTAGATCAGACAAACCAACCTTCTTAGTGCTCAGAAAGAACGCCCACCAGACTCAGATCACTTTCCCAGCAGTCGGCATAAGTATGAATTCCATCAGCCCACCCTTTTGGCGGAGCCTCGTCATCTGGAATACAACGGAGCAGAGTATATGCAGCCAATGTTGCCCGCAGGCTAACAGTATTGGATACTTGACCACTTACTCCAGATTAACTCAGCCAGAATGCTTATCAAAGTATGCGAGTACTGATGGTGTGCAGTGATATCGTGAATGTGAAAATAAAAATGACTATAAGGACGAAAAATATGTTTACTGAGGATCGTCCGAATGTCATAAATAAAAGCAACCTGATAGTATGGAAAAAATGTACTATCTCTTAACAATAGGTAAAGTCGACATGTTTCAGCCATGGTGGCAATAGTGCCCGGCTTTCTTCAGGACATAGTGGATGTAAAATACTACTGCATCAGATTAACATATGTGTCAAAAAATATTTCAGAATATTTCAAAAGGAATGAGTACGTCAGTGGTCAGAGACCACCCTACCAAAACTGGAAAGCGTGTCCATGTAAGAGAGTACGTACTCTTCTTTTCCTAAAAAAGCCAAAAAAAATTGAACTAAGCAAAGGTGAGCGAAACAAAATCTGAGCACAGAGGTTATAAGTCACAGATTAATTCAAGCAAGCAATTAACCATACCAGCCCTATCAGTGGCTTTGTTGAGCAAATTATATTAAAGTAAAATTTATATCTACTCACCCAACTTGCTGTGGGAGTGTGCCTCACCTCACCCGGCAACTGCTCGGTGGTTGAGGCCAGTGTAGCCCCAGCGATTCCCAAGGCCCTAGGTCTTCCAACTGTTCGTGACTATTTTAGTATATGGTTTAGCGGGCCACCAGGGCCTATCCATATTGTGCAACTTATTGTATGTTATATTGAGTTCCTTGTTATGCGCTTGTGCCTCTGCCCTCATAAAGAGTTCAGAGGATTGATTTTGAAATAAATACATATATTTTGAATATATAACCTGTGTGGTGTCCTTTCATTTGGTATTAAAGGGATTGCATATGGTAAAACAGCTGGCTTCACATGCCCTCTTGAGTTTAGCCTAAGACTGCTTTTGTCCATGCTACCACTAGGATAGCTGGTCTATAAGGTTGACTTTACAACCATCACCATAAGGGTTGTTTGGGCTGGTGCAAGGTGCTCACTAGAATAGTGAACATCATATACCAGGCCAACTTCTCACACACAGCAACAGACCCAACACCCCATGAGGAGCTGGTGGAGTCAACCCTCCTGCCTGACAGCGTTAGTGGTGTGGCTGACATAGACAGCTCTGACCCTGCCACCAGCAGCCGAGGTAAGATGCACGCAAAATATAGCCGCACACATCCCCATTCCATATACACAGTCAGGAATGCACCAAACCCAAACTTCACATGTTACTCCGGTCCGCTTCTTACAGCAAACCCAGCAATGCATCATGGGAGACGTAGTCAGATGCATGATAGTGTGTCCATGAGACATAGCAAATTAGATGCAACATGTGAATCAGTGAAAAGGGGAAAAGAGAGTGTCAGAAGTTAGCCAATACAAATTGTAAAAACTTTATTGAGTGCAAAATGCAGACATTGTCACAAACTCATGAATTCCCCTTTACATCTGCAGCACAATCCAGGACACTGGAAGACAGTGCAGAGGGCGAGGATTTTGGAAATCCTGAGGACCAGGCTGATGATGGGGACCCATGCGACGACACGGAGCCCACACCAATCACGCGCAGGAAGCGCACAATTCTGCCCCCATTGGAGGATGACATGGAGGCCACAGGGGAGGAGAATGAACAAGCAGAACCAAGGCTAGGTGTCTCACACATGCGTGGACAGCACACACCCCAACTGAGGGAGCCAGGAACTGAAACAAGCAGGTCAAGGGCCAGGACCTGTTTCTTTAAGAATAGCCAGACTATCAGATGCTAGCTACATTCAGGTTTCTGAATTCCAAGACTTCAGGAGCTAAATTGCTAAAGTGATTGACTATGGAATGGAAGTGGCTTATATTGTCTGCAAATTTGGGCAAACTGAATTTGTAGTGTGGCCATATGGACATCTCGAGCAACTGATAGTATCATATTTGTCTGACCTATATGTTGCAACTAAGCTTAAATTCACAGATGTTTACCACATTTGTGTACTACACCAGATAATGGTGGAAGAGATGGAAAAGTGTATGAAAATGTCCCTGAGCAGTTAATCCAGAATGCATTACCTTGGGATTTGGGGTTTGGCTACCTGGATACAAAGTAAGGACATTTTCTTTATTTTGGACTGTGGCAAAAAGATCTATGACTGGTGTGTCCCACTTTAGATATTTTGAGTTGAGCAAGTTGGTATTTATTTCACACTTGTGTACTTGTGTGTGTCCTGATTGTGTCTGCTGCGAAGGCTTGCACTGTGATTGTCTGTCCTTGGTAAGTGTTATGTAAAAAGCTGGATGTGCCATTTGATAGCCCAGTGCCACTTCTCTTGTGCTATCTTAGACAGAAATAGGGAGGGTAGGTTCTGAACATAAAACGTGGTTGTCAGGTGGTGCATATTTTACGGCATTACTGTGCCTGGAATCTCTGCAGTGGTAGAAACACGACATTCACTTCCAACACATTCATGTGAAATTATTCTATGTAGCTCCACTTTTCTGAATCTGTGAAATGGGAGTATGTGCTCACCTTCCTTGAAGAAATGTGTCTGTCTTAAGTGCTATATGAAGCTTGGGATCTGAAAACTGGGGCCTTCCTGTGAACTCGAGTATGTTCCACCATTGAACTTTGTACTTGATTTGATGGAGCAACAACACTTGATCTTCCCACTCGCCAGATACCGGCGCCCACTGTGAAGCCAAACACTCCTGCAAAGGATGCATCTGCAGGCATGCATTGCAAACTAACTCTATTCACAAAGTTTCGAATTGTGTTCCTCAGCTTGATCACCATTCTCACTGTGAGGCGCTATCACATCTGGAATATTGGACTCTGAAATACATGTACTCTGTGCATTGTTGGAAAAGCTGCAGCCAAGTGGGTCTTTACTATTGCACACAAGTTTATGTGGGTCTGCAGAGGATGCAGGAGAGAGTTGTTGACACTAATGGTGAACTCTAATTGGGGGAAGAAGACTTACTGTGGTTTATGTGTGCATCAGCCATAGCTGAGCTGTCTTCCCCTTTACCAACTCCTTGGTGGTGAAATTGAGCTGCTAAGAGTGCAAGACATTTGGTAAACTCTTGTTATGCAGATTTTACAGTGAAAAGTAGATGTGAATTAATAATGCTTTGCACCTACCAAAAAGTGAAGGTACTTCTGAAGAGTAGGAAGTATCTTCATATAAAAGTACACATCCTTGAGTTTGAGCTTTGCTAGGAATACACCTAGTAGAAGTTGTCTCCCCTTTTGCAACACTGTGATCTTAAAACAAATGGTTTACTAGTATGAATTTAATGCCTGTGGGTCTTAAATAGGCTACAGTTTTGTATCTTTCTTTGCTATTAGGATATACATGGATTACACTCACTGACTCATTTGATGTAATGAAACTTCCATCACTCCTTTGCATAACGGTGAGCACATCTGTTTCACTAGTAACAGTATATGGAGGTAGATGCATGAACTCGATGGAGTAGCCATGCTAAACCGTTGCCAATATCCACTTGTCTGCCAGGGCCCAATTACGAGTTTGGCAGTGCGGCACCGGGTCCGCACCTCCGCTGCACTGTTAACCCCGTGGTGAGGCCGCCCGCCAGATTATGAGTGTTCTTCTGTCTGATGGGCTTTTTTAGGGCGTTCCCATGGTGGTGCTACTAAAAACAGGAACCACATTGGGAACGCAAAAAACAGTTCCTGCACGACTTGGACTGAAAAGCCCAAGCCGTGCAGGATCTTGTGTGCATGCACACAACGGGGGCACATGTTGTGCCCCCCGTGTGCATACCCGGGGTGCAGAGGGACAGGGGGTCCTGTAGGGTCCACTTTGTTTCCTCTTTGCCAGGGTTTTCATGGAGGAGGAACCGTCATGAAAACTCTGGCATAAAGGAAAACTCCTAATATGCTTGCGGGACCACACCAGTCCCGTCAAGCATTTTGATGCCCTACACCTCCGCAACACCGTCAGGGAATGGCAGTTCCCTGGTGGCTGCTGCAGGGCTGAGGTGTTCCCACCGCCCAATTTATAATAGGGTGGTTGTGAAACCACTGCAGGTGCGCCCCGTGAGTTTGGCAGCCCTCGGAACGCTAGACTTATAATCAACCCCTTAGTGTTCTCCACTCCTGGGGGTAAGCCGGCGACTGTTTCCTGACACATTACTTTTGATTAGGATGTATGCTTACAAAGTCACTGCTTGGATGCAGTGAACACTGCTGATTGAATTTGAGCCTTTTACTCTGACAGGAATTTATGGGGTTGGCTGCTGTTGTCCTTGTTGTTTAAATGGCTTGCTACTGGATTGGAATGACCATAGTTTCTGAAATGTGTCTGTGGCTTTAGGAGTGTTGGTGTCCTTCTTAATTTAATTGACATTTGAGATAAATAAATGGCGTCCAATAAATATTTTTGCTGTACTTCTCAACTGAAACCCGAAAATATATATCTAGACTGACATGGTGAGGTAAAAGGACACGAATCTGAATGAGTGCCTATTCTTCATCATGCTGCGAGCAGCACATGCTGTTGTTTAAAATAAGTTTTGTATATGTACCAATTTCCCCACCTCTCCTCGGAGGTTTTTCAGGACGTTGGTGCACAAGCTTCTAATTTTTCCCATTTTGAAAGCTGTCTTACCAGCTAAGGAGTGCCTGGGAGTTTGCATTGCACCCCGAGGTTGCTGCTCCTAATGCTCCACTCTTCCCAGCTGCATTGACGCAGTTTGGTTTCCTTGTCTGGGGGTGACCCCTCAGTCGCACCCTGTTTAATGGATCTATTTGGATTTGTGTGGACCACTACGGAATCAAGAGGAACCTGGCCTCTAATATAAAGCGGATCATGTGGTGATGCTTTATTTTTACAGTCTTAACAATTTTTAACATTGGATTATGGCATGATATGCAGATGTATCATCTGGATATGATGCACTAAATTAAGTGAGCACTTCATCAGCAGTGCTAACCCCTCGGACCTGGATCACTCCATTAGCAGTCCTAACCTCTGATTTCCCTCTGAACTCGCTAATGCCCATAGGTTCATGGAATATCAGGGGTATAAATGCAATACATGCTACGATGGATAGACAATATGATATTGTATGTCTTTAGGATACCTGGTCACGTGGATCCTGACCATCACCTGATTACTCTGAGTTCATCTCTCATCCCAAGAAGTTGTGCAAGGTGGGCACCTATCCGTATGGATCTCAATTCACATTAAAAACAAGGTAGTTTGTAGATGCATCAAAAACTGATTCTGGGTGTGGGGATTTCATCTCTGTTAAAATGGCGGCATCTTCCTCCCCTCTGATAATTGGAAGAATATTTATAAACATCATGATAAACAAGCGGAAAAGCACTATGACAGTTCTCATTTTCAAATTGCGGACTTTGAAAATAATTTATTCAAACGCATTATGGTTAAAATCTGTGGACTTTAATGCAAACCTCCTCCACACTGTCGATGGGTCAATATGGCAACAATATGATACCTCCTACTGGAAAATCCCTCCGATGAAAATGCAATTCCATAAAAAGGATGAACATGGAAAAGTCATTGCAAATGTCATTTTGTTAAAAACATGGGCATGCACCTGCTAAGTGGTATAACACAAGCAGATCAGCTGGCTGCCTACAATATCACCACAAAGACTAGCAACGATAGACTACATGTGGATATATCAACAAGTAGGAGTTTAAGGTGACCCCTAACTTATCAAGTGATCATGCAATGTTGGTGCCTCAGCTGGCTGCCTACAATATCACCACAAAGACTAGCAACGATAGACTACATGTGGATATATCAACAAGTAGGAGTTTAAGGTGACCCCTAACTTATCAAGTGATCATGCAATGTTGGTGCCTGCCCTTCATTTACACATTGGTTCACTGACCTGCCAAAAGCAATTGGGAAATTAAGTAGAGTTGGACTCAATTAAAAACATTAGATGGTAAACTCAAAACACTGAATCAAGCTCCACTGGCAGGATCAATATTTGGAGGAGCACTTGACCAAGGGGAACCTGAGGTTCTGCACCGTTGTGCGCTAGATGCAGTTTTATTGTCGCTGCGAGGGATCTTGCCGGAAGTGGATCCACCCTATTTAAATAGGGAACAGGTCAAAACTTTCTGCTCCAGAGGGAAGGAGATTATGCATTTGAAAGCTCAACTGAACAAGGATTTGGGATTGTGTTACATAAATATTAAGGGCACCCAGGTAACTGAAGAAGAAATAAAGGTAATAAGATCTAAATATAGAAAGCTGTTATGAGAGAATAAGAAACTTGGAGAAGAAAATAAATGGACTGAGCTCCATGAAGTAGCTAAATCTAACGACTCATGGAAATTCTGGTGCTTAATTAATCAGCTATTATCAAAGAAACCTAAAATGACTGCCATTAATATTACTCCAGCCAATTGGATAAGATATATTAAAAAGTTATATGTGGAAAACAGCTCATTATTACCTAAGGGCAAACCAATAAGCTTACAGAAGGCGCCAAGGATAGAAAAAGGTGTTGAGTCGTCCTCAACTTTGCAGTAAATAGAAAGGTCCATCAGAGCTACTCGAGCCAACAGGGCCCATGGTCCAAATGGCATTCCGGCAACTGTACTTAGACAGGCCCACTCTAAATGGGCGGTAAAATTTTGTCTATTTCAGGGAGCTGGAGGGGGTCGCTATTAGTGCCTAAACATAAAATGGGAGCCTTTGCTGCTCTGGAGAACTGCCGATTAGTTGCGCTTTTGGATGTGGAAGACAAGTGTTTTCTCAGAAAACTAACTCAGGAGCTTGAGCAATGGGCACTGGAGAAAAAAAATCCCACGCTTTCAAACAGGATTCCAAAATTCCTGTAATATTGAGGATAACCTGTTAAGTATAACTACATTGGTGGAGCAAACTGGTAACCAAGGAAAGATCTTTACACTGTGCATTTATTGATTTTACCATGGCATTCAATAATGTAGTTAGAGGCAACGTATGGACTAAACTGGCAAATGGGGTATCCTCCCCCCTCTATTAAATGCCACAAAAAGCCTGTACTCAGATAATTGGGTTAAACTTAAGAAAAAATGTTCCACGTCTAGAAAATGTTCACCATTGAAGGATAAACACAAGTTTGCATCCTTGCCCCTCTCTTCTTTAATTTATACTTGGCTGACATGAAGCAAGCACTTGACTCAGCAAAAGCACACCCCCCCCCCTTCCGATATTGGCCAGAGCTAAAATCCAAGCACTACATTATGCAGTGTTATGCAGACGATTCTGTTATATTAAATTAGACAGCCATAGGCTGCAGAGATCGTTGGACTCCCTAGCTCTTTACTGTGAAATAAGTAATATTCAACTTAACATCGCCATGATGATAATAATAATATTTGGTCATACATTAAATGAAAAGTGCTCCTGGCATTTGAAACAAAATAAGGTGGAGAGGGTACAAACATATAAATATGTAGATGTGTGGCTCATGTTAAAGCTTTAAAGTGCTCGGCCCATGCCTTTAACTTTGCATTCCAAAGACTACTAAAAAAAATGCCGGGCCCAAATAAAACTGTCCGGATTAAGGTAATTGGAAGTAAATTAATGTCAGCGATGGCGTTTGGGACAATTGCATTTAGGAATATGTGACTGCATAAAGGTCAGTGTAATTGTTATCAGCCCCTTTTCCATCTCCCAGACCTTACACCATAATCAAAAATGTGTTTCGAATTTAATCTTACAAGTGTTAATATTGAATGCCACATTTATATCGTACTGTGTAAAATTGAAGGTGGCTGAGTCTAGCTCATTGAAATATTATGTATGGCTAGCAATAACGAAGGAGACGTCACCATGGAAAAAGGATTTTAATAACTCTGCGAAATTTGAAAGTGCATGAAATTTGGAGGGTAAATCTTCCACACAAGAAACTCGCAAAGGTATCAGTAAAGCAAGTAAAAAGAGTTTCTATGGGCTTAGATATTGAAAATCTTGGTAAGAAGTTGCACGGAAAACTGTCGGTAAAACTATATGAACCCCGGCCCTGTTATCAAAGGCTACTGTTGGCACTAGACCAGAAACGGTAAATAATTAGGCTGAGATTTGGGAATAATCCATTTGAAAGCCTATTGGTAACGGAGATTAAGTAGCAATACTGATTGACTCTGTAGACTATGAAGTGTAACCTCAGAAACCATGTTGCATGCACCTGCAACAAGCATTGATATTTGAGGAAATTTTGCTTGCGCCCCGTTTTTAGGTCTCGGCTATAACGCGCTTAAAAAGCGCGTTCTCACCAGAGAACTATAGTAGGCGTCTCAGCAGTCTGAGAACGCCGAAGGGAGACAAGACCTGGCCGCGCGCAGCGTTTTCCCATAGGCCAGGTCTTGTGTCCACAGCTGCATGGCATACCGGATCGCGTCGCGCGCCTCTCTGGAATGCAGGGGGAGTCTGCAGAGAGGCGGGCACTGCTAGATTTCCCTAGACCGTGCTCGCTCAAGGTCGTGCAACGCAAAAAACATTCTCCGATACATTTCGTGTTGTTGCTCTGTCTATGGTCGTTATACCCCCCTCCCGTTCACACTTTCTTTGTCTCTCTCCCCATCCTCTTTATACTTCTCTCCTTCATCTTTATCTATCCTTCCTTCTCTGTCTTTCTGACTTCGTCTCTCTCTCCCTCTTCCTCGCTTTTTAGATTTGCAAATCATGGCTGCTGCTAGCCACGAGAATGGGATATAGCCGGGCGGGGAGGCAATTAGGGGGTAGGACATAACTGGGCCATACGAGTCTCCGTTTGGAGCGAGGGGACAATGCAACAGGGAGTAGATGTAAGTCATTCCTTCTATTCTAACCCGATGAATTTCCTCTTCGAAGTGAAGAAGTTAAAGCTTGGGAAATGCGGTGGCAGGGAGGCGGGAGCTGTGGACAGGCGAGGGGTTGTGAGGTCGGACTGAGCGAGGCCTCCAGGTAGATGGCTGGAATGCGCTTTGATCATTTCCACTGCCGCTCTGAGGTGTTTTAAACCTTGTATCCAGCCCAGCGTTCTCGAGGATGGCTCCGATTCCTAATTCGGCCAAAGATATAAATACTATGCCAGACGAATATGTCCCCTTGAAAGCATTATTTAATGTCCCACGATCTGTCCTCACCCTTTCATATCAGGTGCGAGGAACTTGCACACATGCTATTACCCTAGAATAACGAACTTCTGCGCCTGCCACCACCCTGGTCCCTCCGCTGCGATCACCTGACATTCTAGGCATTATTTTTTACCCTCCGTCACTGATGGTGTGTCAGCGAGTTTTAACCAAATACCCGTTCATTGTTCCTTTTTATGGCCATGCCCTTCTGAATGTTACAAGGAGTTGTCCTTGCTATTCAACAATATTCGAGTTTTTGGCTACATTGTGCTATCATCTCGCATCACATCACATCCTCTCAAACTAATAACTGTGACCTCTCTTTTCAAAATCTTCTCCAACTTGGTAATCTCTGCCCACTTTAATTATAACAAGTATGCAGCTCGAGGACAAACCCTTGGGTTCTTTCGAGAGATGACCTTCAGGTTAGTTTCAGCACAAGCAGAGGGACACAGTCTTTGCTGATTTCCCCTCTGAGATGACCATTTTATGTTGACAGATGCTGATGGTGTCTGCGGTGATAAACAGGCAGGCACTGCGTGAGTGCGTGTAACTCTTTTGCAGCTCCTCGGCAGTCAGCACAGATGATCGAGGAGCATGTAACATACACAAGAAAGTGATAACTGGAGGTGAACATGTACACTAATGCTTCAGCGTAAGCACCACTGCCATGCACACACAGACACCACCACTCCCATGCACACACGGACACCACCACTCCCATGCACACACGGACACCACCACTCCCATATACACACGGACACCACCACTCCCATGCACACACGGACACCACCACTGCCATGCACACACGGACACCACCACTGCCATGCACACACGGACACCACCACTGCCATACACACACGGACACCACCACTGCCTTCCCCCCCCGTCACCACCACTGCCATGCACACACAGACACCACCACTGCCATACACACACGGACACCACCACTGCCATGCACACACAGATACCACCACTCCCATGCACACACGGACACCACCACTGCCATTCACACACGGACACCATCACTGCCATACACACACGGATACCACCACTGGCATACACACACGGACACCACCACTGCCGTGCACACACGGACACCACCACTGCCGTGCACACACGGACACCACCACTGCCATACACACATGGACACCACCACTGCCATGCACACACGGACACCACCACTCCCATGCACAGACACGGACACCATCACTGCCATACACACACGAATACCTCCACTGGCATACACACATGGATACCACCACTGCCATGCACACACAGACACCACCACTGCCGTACGCACACAGACACCACCACTGCCGTGCACACACGGACACCACCACTGCCATGCACACACGGACACCACCACTGCCGTACACACACGGACACCACCACTGCAATGCACACACGGACACCACCACTCCCATGCACAGACACGGACACCACCCGTGCTTAATTTGTAAAAAAAAAAAGTGCCAGGGCTTTCATTTGTAAAAAATTAAGTGAAAGGGCACTCGTCAGGAGGCTACTGAAGTTAGCCATACACATTATGCGACTTTGAGCTATTGGCATTGTAAATGACAATGACTTTTATTTATGTTTTGGTTTTTAAAACATAAATAAAAGACCTTGTCATTTACAATGTCAAGACCTTAAACTCGCGTTCATGTACAATGCTAATAGCTCTAACTTTTGCAATGCCGAGACCGTTGCATTGTAAATGCTTGTTAAGACTTTTCAACATTTGAATATGCATAGAAGCTGTTCAGTCTTGTCTGAAGGGAGAATACAGCCAACTGTTAGCACGATTTTAAAATACATTAAAGCAATAACTAAGGATCTGAATCGAAGAAAGGACTAGGTTTAGTGTGAGTTTAATCTTCGATCTGTGACAAGGAACAAACTGGTTACTTACTAGTATGAGTAGTTCTGCAGCCTGCAGAGCTTTCGGGATTCACATGATGTGCATCTATTCTTCCTTCTTCCATCTAGTGGTTGGGTCCTAAATTGTCTATGCAGGCATGCTGTATTAGGGTAGGCACAGTAAGCCCCGCCCACTCTACGCCCATATTTGTCATTGGCTTGTGTCATTGTCCTTCGTAAATGCTGGCTTCTGATTCATACATAGGCTTGTTAGTCCCTCCTTGGTACCGCCTTGTCTGCATTTGTTACCGCCCATAACGACTCGACCTTTTACTTGCCTCATTACATGGTCTGCGTTATCTAGTGGGTGAGCACTATTTTCTTTATTTGTCTTCCCCTATCCACCCACACAAGGCTGCATGCCTCTTTTACATTGTTGTTACGTTTTTTGTTTGTAATTTGTGGCACGGTCCGTTTCAGCAGCTGCACTGCTTTATTTATTTAATTGGCAGGGCCTCAGCCCGCTTCTACATTGTTGTTGTGTATTTTTTTTAATAATTTGCAGTGCAGTCCGCTTCCACTTTAGTACACGCTATGCTTTTTTTTTTTTTACTTACACCGCGGTCCGCTTTCACTTAGGCGGCCGCACTACTGATTAGTAGTTTTCTGTTAAAAAAACTCAAACATTTAAATGTGACTTTAATGGGCGAAGAAGTAGAGTTAAAATGTAGTAATTGGTAGTGACATATTGAGCTAAACATGATGATTGTAGCTAGGAAAATAGGAAAATCAAATGAAAAATTACACCATGTTTACAAATCACGTGAGGAATTGAGGGATAGGATGTGGCTGAATGGCTTGAAGGGCCGATTTTGAAGCTGGGCAACCAGGTTCGAGTCTCGCAGGAGGCTCACACATCCTTTGATTTTGGGCAAATCACTTTAATCTCCCGTGCCTAAAAAAATATGAATGTGTCCATCTGTAATGCTAAGGAGATCATGTATAGCACCCTGATACCCTGCCATGCTTCTTCAGTCCTACCTGCCTTTCCAATTCGTCTGTTATTGTTACTGATAAAAGCCCCCTATTTCCCTTTAGGATACTGCTTTCAACGACTGTTAGGACTTGGAAGTACCAATCACAAGTCCTTCTGCCCTTTCTAGCCACACTGGTAAAGGAATTTTGTTCCTGTAGATAATGTGTCTCCTGCACAGGTCTGAGCCTACTCTGCAAGGACCAGGCTACAATTCCGGTAAAATCGCTGAGTGGATTATTTAACCTGCTGCAGAGATTCGTGAGTAAATGCACGGTGTGCCATGCCAGACAAACAGAGGCTTAGTATTAGAATGGAGAGAAAATGCAGGAAAGATGTTAACGCCCTCAGCAAACAGATATACAGAGAATCCATAAAGCATTATCAAAAAGGAATTAAGATTGCGCAGGCAGCATACTATGAAGTGAAAATTCATTCAGCAGGTAACCCCCCAGAGAAATGCTCTGTGTCGCAAAGGACCTTTTAGAACTTTCAAGTTCCGAAACCCATCTTGCGACCTCTCCTGAGCGATGTTATGAACTAGCAGACTTCTTTCTACGAAAAAAGTAGAAGATTTACACTGCTTTTCCCAGCCTACCCCGCCCTAGTGACGTACTTGTAACGAACAAGCCTCCGCCCGGCTCAGACCATGTCCTTAAAGTTCTTCCCCCTTTGAATTTAGCCAGGTTGGATGTATGACGTTACAACGCAGGCTATTACAACACCTGCCTTTACAACGCGGTTTTTACATCACATACCATTACAACGCATAGCGCTTTTGGGTGTTGGATAGTGAATAGTTTAATTTACTATTCCAACTCCAGTCCCCGTGGACACTAGGGAAGGTTATTGGATAGTAAATTAACCTATTCCCTATCCTAGAGCGCCCCCCAGCGCAATGCGTTGTAATAGTTTGCGTTTTTTATGACCGCGTTGTAATGGTAGTGCGTTGTAAAAGTTTCGTTGTAAGTGATGTTTACCAGCCAGGTTATCAGAAACCCTCTCTCAAATAAAGTCAGGCTCCCCTCTAGATCCAGCTCCCCCCACGCACTATACAAAGTAGGAACAGTGATATTCCCCCATATGCTTGAATTGATGAATCAGTTATGGCTACCGGCTCAGTCCCGTCACCTTGGAAACATGCCATGGTGAGGGCGCTACTAAAAAAAAACAACCTGGACCCAGATGACTTGGGTAATTATCACCCAATATCCCTGCTTCCAGTAATCATTAAGGCCCTAGAAAAGCATGTGAATTTGAGAATTTCTAGAAACCTACAACCTTTTACGTCCCACACAAACAGGCTTCCGGCCTCAACTCAGAACTGAAACTTCCCTGCTCGCTATGATGGAGGATTCTAAACTCATCCTCGACCGGGAAGGGGGGGGGGTTAAGAAGGCTGTGGCCATCATCTCCCCAGACCTGAGCTCAGCCTTTGATACTGTGAATTTTAATATCCTATTGGAGAGACTCAGGAGGAGTGGTATCTCAGGTGAGGCACTTAACTGGATCCAATCTTTCATGTCTTTTCAAGGGAGTCATCCCCTAGAACCCTAGCAATCAGTTGTGCAGTCTCTCAGGGATCCTCCCTGAGCCCCACATTATTTAATGTACATATGCAGACACTGGCGGACTTTGAAACCTGTCTGGGGGAAGTGTCCTCATGGATGGAACACTCTTGCCTCAAGCTAAATGGTGAAAAAACAGAGCTAATGCTCCTGAGTAACTCCTCCGGACTAGACCTCAAACAGATCTGGCCCAATTGCCTGGGGCCGACCCCAACTCCTAAGACCAAGATAAAAAGCATGGGCATCTGGCTGGACAGTGCCCTCAAGTTCGAAGACCAAACAATAAGAGTAGCTGGAGCCTGTTTTGGCGCTATCAGACTATTTCGCAAGGTTCTCACCCTCCGACAGCTGAATGCAAGGAGGACCCTGATACAGTCCCTGGTTCTATCGCGCTTGGACTACGGAAACTCCCTTTACCATGGAGCACCCAAAGCAACTTTAAGGAAACTCCAAGTTGCACAGAGCTGCCCTGCTAGACTACTGCTCGGGGTACCAAAAAAGAAGTCAGCCAAACCGGCCCTGAGGATGCTTCACTGGCTACCTGTCTCTGAAATAACCACATTTAAGGCTCTATGTATAGCCCATAAGGTCTTTTGGGGTACCGGCCTGGCTATCATCAGACCTCTCATCACCCCCTACCATCCCGGAAAGTGCCTACGCTCAGCTAGTCTCCATTTTGCAGTTATTCTGAAAATTAGAAGTGTAAGATGCGGAGGCAGATCATTCTCCCACAATGTGGCAAGATTCTGGAACTCAATGCCCCCTCACATCTGCGCTGAATCCAGCAATCTGCTCTATAAACTGACACCACAACCTCTTTCTAGTCGCTAGCGCTGGGATGCCCTTGGGTAGCTATGTGCTTTACAAATGTACAAATGCTAAAGAATAATAATCATTTACCTTTTGTGATGGCATCAGGGTTTCCAAGAGGAAGCATGTTTCCTCTCTCTCTCTCTCTGTCTTCCTCGAGCTGGACTCCAGGCGTATCTGACACCCTCTTGATTAGTCAGTTGTACATGGACAGGTAATCTGGGGCGAGGGCCTCTGGGTAGCTATTGACACTCTCTTCTGGGATTTCGGCGTTGAGACCATGCCATTGGACGTCAATCTGATCTTGTCTCTCCACCACAATGGACTCCTCATATTCGAAGATGTCTTCCTGCTCCTCTTTGTGTGGTTCTAGTTTCGAGGGCACCTCGATGTCACTCAGCCACAAGGGCTTTGTGGGAATGCGGAACACCTTCAGGGAGTCATTGAACTTCTTGCGCTGTGGGAGGGCCCCCATTTTGGCCTGGAGTCGACCTTAAGCAAATGCTCATCATTGGTCGTTGAGGAGGTCTTCCTCTTCGGACCCTCGGGTTCTTTGTGCTTCGCCTTCTTGCTCTTTCTCTTCCCTCCTTTGTGCCTGCCAGCGTCAAGGGTAGGTTCGAAGGTGTGCCCCATCTGTGTCCTTTGCTGGCGACCCATGTGGCTCTTTCTGTTTGTATCGATCTTTGGTCATCAAGTGCCTCGATGCTGAGGTGGCTTTCAGGTCCTTAGTTACCTTCTGCCATTTGGTCTTTTCAGCCTCCCACGCCGCCTTAACGGCTTCTGCTCTTTCGACAACAACAATGCTTCTTTTGGCATCCAACTCTCCCCCTTGTAATGGCTCCACTTTCTTGATGTTTTCCTTGTCATGACTGGAAAGGCACAGTCCCATCAGGGATTCCTTTAATTTGTGGGTGCCAGTTGTTGTTTAAACCTTGTCTTGAGGGTCTTTGGTGCAATCTTGGTTGCAGACCTCGTGTGGATCCCTCTATGCAAACTTGTGGCAATTAGGGAAGAACTTGAAGGGGGTGTTCTCCATATCCCTTGGCTGCCTTTCTCCTCTGCATTCTCTGGCCATGTTGTGTTCACCAACGGTGTCCCCCATCCGGGTCGAGAAGGCTCCCGTCTCTGCTGTGCTTTTTCCTCACCTTTGGAGATTCTTGGTGTGTTTGGTCGAGTTTTTCTTCCTTTCTGTGCATGTGTTCGTAGATTATCATCTGGTATGCTTCTATTCCCAATAGCAGAAAAAAGAATCTGAAGCTGGCGACCATGCAGAGGACCATCCGGAGTGCTGTCTGACATCATACAGGGGACAAAGTTACCACCAAACTGTGGTCGCCGACACCCACACAAAAAAAGAGAAGGAACACGTGGTATTATTCTAGACCCAATCACTAGATGGCAGAATGGATTCAAAGCGTGTGAATTCATAAAAGGATTGATACTACAAAAATAATTTTAAAGTGGATCGGTTTTAACAATTTGTTAAATGATATTATACTGTGGTGGGTGATATAATTACGTGTTATTTTTTCTTTTTAGCTAGTATTGAAAGAATGGGAATTTTGTAATAATAGCAAATAATAATTCAATGAATATATATAGAAGCCTACTATGGAAGTCATGATATTTTCAATTGTACTGGGACCTAAGGAGTGTTGGAAGGGAGCCTTAGTTTACCGCCCCCCTGGACCTAATGCTGGTTTTACCTTAGCATTAGTGGAATTACTGGCCCAACACATGAAGGTTGGAGAAAAGTTTATCTTATTGGGAGACTTCAACTTTCATGTGGACAAAGTGGACCATCCAGAGACGAAAACCCTAATATCTGACCTGGCCTTATTGGGTCTCGAGTTACAGAATAGCGGGCCTACCCACAGGGGTGGCCATACACTGGACCTAATATTCACCAATTGCACTTCGGTATACTGTCATCATCTTAAAGCAGTTACTTGGTCAGATCACAGTATGCTAGATTTTACTCTTAAAGGTATAAATAAACTAAACAAGCCCTCTAGTATACTGACTGTTAAACGTCGGCCTTGGTATAAAATCACGGCAGAAACAGTAAAGGAAGTCTGGATTGAGCCCGTAATACTGGACTCCGATAAGATTGGATCAGCTGTGTCTAAATTTGATTCCATCTTATCTGACATGGTGAACCATTTGGCCCCTTTAAGAACAGTTAAACAACCGTCTGTGGCCAAGAGGGATATATGGTATACTGAATCCTTAAAATTGGAAAAGCAAAGATGTAGGAGGCTGGAAAAACTCTGGAGGAAAACTCACACCAGTGAAAATAAGATCAATTATCAAAAAGCAATGTCTGCCTATTACAAAAACATTAAGCAGGCAAGGAAGAATAGCATTAATGCACAGTTAGAGGGGGCTGGTAATTCCTCCAGAGAGTTGTATAAAATCTTAGACACTTTCACTAAACCAACTGTATGTGAAAGTCCAGACGAATTCTCACAACTCTTGTGTAATAACATCTCCCAATTTTTTGAGGACAAAATTGAGATAATTTATAAAAAAATTATCACTGCCCAATACCCCAGTGATTCGGAGTATTCCAGTATAAATCATTCCCCTGTTACATCTAGAGGTGTTCTTCTCACCCTCCCTGAGATTAGCTATAGTGAAACCCAAACACTAATTAATAATATGAAAACAGGATCCCCTCTTGACTTGATACCAGCTAAAATTATTGCCACCTTGAATAAAATTGTTTGCCCCACAATTCAAAAGATTCTAAATCTTTCTTTTAAAGAAGGCCAGCTCCCTCGGCAGTGGAAGGAGGCAGTTGTGAACCCAATACGGAAGAACACGGCCGTACCATGGACAGAACTCTCCAACCTCCGTCCCATCTCTCTCTTACCTTTTTTAGGTAAATTGGCCGAGAAGCATGTAAACATCCATGTTTCCAGGTTCATAGAGGCGACAGGGGGCCTGGACCCATCACAATCTGGGTTCAGGCCCAACTACAGCACAGAGTCAGCGCTCCTCTCCGTGACTGATAACATCAAGATGTCACAGGATAGAGGAGGATCGATGATTCTGGTGCTGCTAGACCTGTCGGCGGCTTTTGATACTGTGTCTCATGAGATTCTTCTCGGCCGATTGCAGAGAGTGGGTATTGGAGGATTGGCACTGTCCTGGTTGGAGAGCTTTCTCTCCGGCCGCTCACAATCTGTTAGCATGGGACCCTATCGTTCCACCTCGAGGGTACTCACTAAGGGGGTGCCACAGGGCTCATGTCTAAGCCCCACATTATTTAATGTGTATGTGGCCCCCCTTGCAGCGATTGTGAGAAGGTTTGGGTTCACACCAGTGTCATATGCTGATGACACACAGCTGCTTTTTCCTTTTAACTCTCTGACGCCCGATGTGAAGAACAAATTTGCCGAGGGCATGAGAGCGGTGTCCCACTGGATGGCTACCAACTGCCTCCAGTGTAATGTCGGGAAGACGGAGGTAATGCTATTTGGGAAAGCTAGCATGCTCTGGTCTCCCGACTGGTGGCCTTTAGATCTTGGCCCCGTCCCATGCCCAAAGCCAATTGTTAAGAACTTGGGGGTAAAACTAGATCAGACTTTGAGTTTGAAGGAACATGCTAACTTTGTTACAGGAGCCTGTTTTAGAACAATTGGCCAGTTAAGGCGAATCTTCCCCATGCTGCCTGACAATCATAAGAAGACCCTTGTACAGGCACTGGTGATAAGTCGCCTAGACTACTGCAACGGCCTCCTCATATCAGCAAACGAGGAGGCGTTAAATCGTTTGCAGGTGGTCCAAAATACGGCAGCCAGATTAATTCTGAATGCTCCCGCAAGGACCCCGTCCAAACCTTTGTTAAGTCATCTTCATTGGTTGCCCATACGACAACGTGTCACATTTAAAATCTGTTGCTTAGTGCACAAATGTCTCTATGGGCAAGGCCCCAAATATCTGGCACAAAAATTTCAGATATATAAACCTGAACGTTTATTACGTTCGAGCAACCAACGCCTACTGGAAACTCCCAATGTAAAAAAAGTCAGACAAGGTGGACGTGCCTTATCATTTATTGGCCCTACCATGTGGAATAAACTTCCCTCTGACCTAAGACACAATGATAACCACCTGTGTTTTAGGAAGACCCTAAAAACTCTCCTGTTTCAGATGGCATAATTCTTCATGTGACTTCCACAGAGACAACATACTTTAGAACTTTTGCGAGCAAAGCGCGGAGATACCTTCTGGTCGATTCCTGCGCGATACAAGCAATTAAATAAATAAATAAATAAGTACTTTTTTGACTACAACTAAAATCATTGTTCCATGCATCTTCTGAAGCTCCTCTCATGGTTAGCCCTTTTCTTCCTTTTCTGCTCTGTCTGACTGCGATGGTGGCCCAGAAGACTATGAAAATGCCCTGTGGTGTTTGCTGGACTATAGACTGCTTGTGTGGCTCAAGGGTCTTCGTTTACTTAGAAATGTGATAATTGCGTATGTGGGGTAAATTAAATAGCCTCCTCAAATTTATATTATGGTTAATACCATCCTTCCCTGAAAATGGTAGATTCTACGATGAAGTACTGGTTGATTTGGCAGAGTTTGTGAACCTAAATACATTCTTCAGAGATTTTGTTTTTGGTCTGTACTGTCCGTTGTATCCTTTTGTGTTAATGTGTAGGCATAGTCTGTTTTCTCAGATTTATTTTGGTGCAGAGGATGCTTTTACTGCCAATGCTGTATCAGTTTTAAAGCAGCATCGGAACAGGGCATATCTTTTCGGTGGACCCTTTTGGGGTAAATCTCTCTTCGAAATCTCTTCAGTATTTTATGGGTCTAAACCTCCTCATGGGTCGAGGCAGGCTTTAAGATGCGTTTTGAATTTTCACTAAGTAATTACAGCTCATTCTCAAAACTGCAACTTAAATCTTGAAGTAAACAATGTATTCCAAACCCAACACTAGGTTTCAGGATTTGGTACAGCAGGTGATCTAGAAGAACACAAGCTGTAAACATATAGTTGTTGCATGAGTTGCAGATCGAAAACCTCAATCCAGGTGATGAGTTTGAATGATCTCATTTACCTGTATCATTCTCAATGGTAAGGCATGCACATTCTTCTAACATATACACTTCCAAAGATGGTTGAAAACTCTTGAGAAGGGCTTACAAAGATTGTTACAGTTCAATTCTTCTACACCAATGGTTTATCCACAGGTGTAACCAACACCAAAACTTTTGCTTACTAAATTAATTTGCGAGATTCCATGTTTCAAAATACTAGTGTAAGAGGGCTATACCCTGATCAGGCAAGACAGACCGAAAGGGAGAGGTGGAGGGATAGCCATTGTTGCCCGACAGGGCTTACGCTGCCATTTTGAGCCGATGGATATCAATAATAGTGAGGCGGGAGAGTTTTCCATTCAGGTCAACGGGGGGTATAGTGTGAAGGGCCTCCTGATATACAGGCCTCCTGGCCCAGCTGCAGGATTCGTTGATAGCCTGGTCGAATGCGTTACAGAGGTTGCCCTGCGCACGGATAAGTTCCTGGTGTTGGGTGATCTTAACCTACACTTGGACGATCCTGGGGATAAGATGGCCGGGGACCTTTGTAAAGCAATGAGTGCGCTTCAACTTGAGTTGTTAGGCAAACTTCCCACCCACTTACGTGGCCACCTATTGGACCCAATTTTTGCCACCTGGGAACAAGTGGAGGTTGCTACTCCCGTACCTATTCCCTGGTCAGATTACTACTTGGTGCCCTTCTCGATCTACATTCCGGGAACAGGTAGCACTACATCATCCAAGGAGAAGATGGGCTAACTTCTCCCAAGACAGATTTAGTGAGGCACTCACGAGGGGGGGTGTCCCGGGGGCTGAGGACGTGGAGACAGCTAATAAGAACTTGAATAAGCGCATCTTGGCTGCGCTAGACCAGGTTGCCCCGCTCGCCCCGGTAAGATCTGAGGGACGTGCCTCGAAATCGGCATCTTGGTACACAGTTGAGGTGCGAACGGCCAAGAGTGCATGTAAACGCGCAGAAAGACGGTGGAGATTAGACTCTGCTGCTCAAACCAGGATGGACTATCTTGTAAGCAGGCTCAACTATCACAGACTAATTAGAAAGGCAAAAAAGCTGCATTTTGACATAAGGATTAAGGAGGCAGAAAATTCCTCGAAGGAACTGTTTTTAATTTATAAATCTCTCTCGGTCAGGAATCCTGCAGCAGGAATTCTGTACGGTGGATAGCTGCAACCGAGTAGCAGAGTTCTTTGCTAATAAAGTGGCAACTATCTACTCGGCTTTCCCTAGTCAAGCAACCATAGCCTCTGAGATTGTAGAGAATTGTGGGGTAAGGGGGGGACATCAGGTGTTAACTGCATTTGTCACCCCGCCTACTGAAAATCTCATTCAGATCTGTGGTTCGATAAAATCAGGCTCCACAAAAGATCCTACCACCCCTAGGCGCTTGGTGGGCAGTTTGCCTACGTTGGAGCCATACATTCGCCATCTTCTGAACATCTCTTTTGGGACTCATTCTGTCCCTGAGGCCTGGAAGCGGGCGGTAGTCCTTCCGCTTCAAAAGAAGCCCAATATTAGTTATGATAGGCTGGACAATCTTCGCCCAATTTCTCTTTTGCCTTATATGGCAAAGGTTGCTGAAAAAATTGCGAACCTTCAGCTCATGGGCTTTGTCGAGGAAGCCTCCTTGCTCCATGACTCGCAGTTCGGATTCCGTCCGCGCCATTCGACCGAGTCAGCACTATTAATGGCAGTAGAATCCTTACGGCAGGGAGTGGACGAGGGTCAGACTATGGCCCTGATCCTCCTGGACCTAAGCGCAGCATTCGACACTGTAGCTCATTCCACCTTGCTACAGTGTCTGAATGAGGGAGGAGTTTCAGGGGCTGCGCTTGGGTGGATTCGATCTTTCCTGACAGGCAGATGCTTCCAGGTTCGCCAGGGAGAGTGTTACTCCAGGGAGATTGGATTGGGCCAGGGCGTGCCGCAAGGCTCGTCCCTGAGCCCGACCCTGTTCAATCTGTATGTATCCCCGCTGGCGACCATAGTGGAAAGCTATGGACTTCGTCTGGTGTCCTACGCCGACGACACGCAGCTGGTCATCTCCCTCTCGCGCGCACCCGGTCTGATGGCGGACAATTTCAGAGTGTGCATGCAAGAACTGGCAACCTGGATGTCCGCCAACTGCCTGAAACTTAATGGCAGCAAGACCGAGGTGCTCGTGGTGGGGGGATGCCCATCAGTGTGGACGTCGGCGTGGTGGCCGCCCTGCCTAGGAGAGACGCCTGTCCCCTGCCAGGAAGCTAGGAACCTTGGGGTATGGCTGGATGTTGACCTTGCTTTCGGCCCCCAGATTGGACGTGTGGTGGGGACATGTTTCGAAGTCCTAAAAACTCTGAGAAAGGTATTGGACTACCTGCCCATTTCTGCTCGTCGGACGCTGGTGCATGCCTTAGTCACCGCTCGTATGGATTACGGCAATCTGCTGTATCTGGGGGCCACGGGAAAGGCTCTCAATCGCCTACAGGTGCTGCAGAATGCTGCTGCTCGCCTTATCTTGAGGCTTCCTAGAAGATCCTCCTCTAAGGCAGCACTCCAGGCCTTGCACTGGCTTCCTGTTAAGAGCAGAGTGGAATTCAGAGCCCTGGCCACGTGTCATCGCATCTTGGGTGGCAAAGACCCTGCCCCGCTACAGAGCCTGGTGACCAGGTATGAGCCCACAAGGTCTCTGCGCTCTTCCTGCACAGGTCTTCTGAAAATTCCTAAGATTAGGAAAGCGCATATGGGGGGAAAGTCGTTCAGATATCTGGTAGCGAAGCAATGGAACGGCCTTCCGTCAGAGTTACGCTTGGAGTCATCTGAACTTTTGTTTAGAACAAAACTTAAAACTTACTTATTCAGATGGTAGACGGTTGTGCTGGCTGCTTGACTGCTTACCCCACTTTTTATAGCGCGGGGACACGCCTGCAGGCGTACACCAGGCGCTTTACAAAACTCCCTAATAATAATAATAAGGCCTTCACCATGGATTAAATAAATGCATTTCACAATATGTATGGCAGGCCTGCTACCTTTGTCATAACGTTTCATAATAAACAGATCAGACATTTGGCAATGGACATAACTTTTCCCAGTGAGCAAATCAAGCCTACAGCCTTTATCATTGATTTATCACCCTAACCAACTAAAGTCTGCAATGACCGCAAGCTGGCAACTACTAGGCAGACAGTCATAAAATTATAAATATATACCAAATTACAGTTGGAAAAACAATATACAGCCCTTCAGAAAAGGCCTCGGAATGATCACATTGCAAGTCTTTAACTCCAAGTGATTGTCAGGAGGTAGCCAACACCGAACCCTTGCCAGCGACTGTAATCTGTCCATGTAACGAAATACCTGTTTACAGCCGTTAGCACAATGTAATGACAGTCAGCCCTTAAAGGCATATTAGCATTAACTAACACTTTTCACAATAAATTGATCAGGCCCGTACTTCCTTTGTCGTAACTCTTCAAAATAAATAGATGAGACTTTTGGCATTTGACATAAACAATCCCAGTGAACTAAGGCCCACTGAATTCTATAAAGTTGCTGCCAGAAACTAACCCTGAGGCATACAAACAGAAAATTATAACTATACGCAAACTTCCACCCTTAACGGCCTATTGGCTTTGACATATGATTTACACAATAAATAAAAAGTCAGGCCCACTGCATCTATCGTACATTTTCATTGTAAAAGGATTACATCTATAACCTCTGACATAACTTTTTCCAGTAAACCAATCAGTTGTATAGCCTTTATCACTGGTTTGTTAGCAAATACCAAATAAGGTCTAATGTATCCCGCATAAGCTTTCTATCAAAGCAAATATCAGTATACAGTTATAAAATTACAAATGTGTACAAAATTGCAATTGGTAAAACAATATAGATCCTTCCCAAATTGCCATAACAAGGATTCCTAAAGTGCAAATGTTCTACCCCCAGGGTTTGTTACTGGAGATCATCACACCAAAACCTTTGCCTGCTGTGATGATCTGTCAGTCAATGTAGCATAATAAAGTCTACAAGTTTTTAACACAGTGTAATGACAATCTGCCTTTAAAGGCCTACTGGCTTTAACCTATGCTTTTCACAACACACAAGCCAGGCCTTCTACATATTGTCGTTACTTTTCATTATAAACAGATCAGTCCTATAACTTCGATCATTGGTTTGTCACCATAACCAAATTAGTTTTGCTGTATTGAGCATAAGCTTGCACACAGGGCAAAAATCTCAGTGGAAGCAATCAACCTCTGTCCAATCAAAATCTAAAGTCAAGGAAATCTACATTTGGATGAAGCAAAGCCTCTCTCTCAGTACTGCTTCTTAAGTCTCTTTTCTGTTGATCACATCAGGTATGATGACAGCTGCACTGTCAAGCTAGACCTTAATATAAATCTTGAAGTACTATTACTTGAATCTGATGGTTAGGTTCACTAGTGTCATATTTCCTAGCATTCCTATTTTAATGCCTTGGTGGTTACCGTGTGTAGCTGACAGGAAGGTGTTGCAACTGGTTACATTTAAATGAGATATTTTAATATGGCCGATATCTTCCCCGACCGTGCTATGCAAATCTTGTGAGCCGTGGCTGTAATGCTATTTATTTGCTAATAACTTAATCCTTGATCTTTCTATCAAATAATGACGACTCTTTTTGATTAATTGTTTGATTTTGGCTATTCCCTATGTCAGTATCGTGACTTTAAGTGCCTAGATGTTATCCTTCGCAACTGACAGTGAGGTGTCGGGACTGGTTACATTCTAATTAGATATTTCAACATGGCTGACAATTTTCCCGACCAATACCATGCAAAAACCTATTTTGACCCGTGGCAGCGATACCATGAGTTCTCCAATGACTTGGTTTTTGCTCTTCGTATCCGATATTTACTACTCACCTGTGACTTTAATAAGATATTTAGGAATGATAAATACAGTGACGAGGGCAATTACATTTAAATACCAAAAGGGGGGAGTTGTATATTAGTAATATTTACTTTGGACACTTTAAGAAGGCCCACAATTCTCCATACCATGCCAAGTGATTTTGGCATGGGAATGTAACAAGGTAGATTTATGAATGATTAATACGGTGACAAGGGCAATCCATTAACACCAGGGGTGAGTCTTTGGTTAGTAAAACTTATTTTGGACTTTTCGAGATGGCTGACAACTCTTCTAACCATGATTAATGATATTCACGCTATGGCCGTGATGTTAGGGATTTACTGGCAATTCAGCAATTTACCCTTTCAGTATAATATTAATACCTAGTTTGAACATTCTAAGATGGCCACAACTTTTCATGCCATACTTATTTATACTATGGCCGATATATCAGGGATTTGCTGGTAATTCAAAATTTTATTCTATCAGTATAATGGTTATGTGTTGTTTTGGTTTGATAATAAGAGAATTGCAATATGATAGTAGTCAGGTACAATTGCGTGTTATTCGTGGTCTATCTTTTGTAATGGCCGATTTATGTACAGGACATAGACATAACATACGTTTGGGTTTTACCGGTATGTCATCACAATATCCGGAGTACTGATTCCTAACTCTGAACAACCTGGAGCAGGATGGGGTATTTAAATAAGAGGTGGTTGGGCACGCTTTTTCAGAAGACAGACCGCATAACACATACTGTGATCCTACTTAGCAAGCTGAGTGTTGGATGAATTTTTGGTCTTGGAAATTTATGCTCTTGATGGGGCTTCTGGAGGGGGGCTATGGCTTTGTTGGCATAACTAGCAATATGAGTTTTATGCCGGTACGCGTTAATTAATTTGGAGGGGCAGACTCTGAGGTGCCACTCGAAATGGTCAATGCCTTCCCAGATATACGTAATGCAGTAAACGAAATATAGGCGTCTGTTGGCCAGTGCGTAATATATATATATTATTTGGAAGCAGAACGAGGGACTTAGGTCAAGCCTGGGCTCTTAATTTTGATTTCTCCCTCTTTTTCCCTTAATTCTTTATGAATAGGGGGAATAGGTTCCCGAACACTGCTTCATTATTACAGAATGGTTAACGCTGTGCATGTGCACGAATGTTTTTTCAGACCGAGTTTCTTTGTTAAGTCAACCGATCTTTTATATACATCTTCCTGTATCACTGCGACCCACCTATCAAGCTTGTGAGGTATCATGAGCATTATGCATTTTCAAGCAGGACTATTTCACTTGCAACAAGGGCCACATGGATTAGAGTTTGCTTACGGAATGGGATAGACTTTTTGGAAACTACAATATGAAAGGAAGACAATTTGGGTGGCATGAAATACAACTTAATGGTGATATCGTTATGAGGCGTGTATACACTACACATTCATATAGTAGCTGCAGACCATTTGATGCTCATTTTTTGGTGCCTGGGGAACTTCTTCACCATATACACATGTAATATTGACTTGGAGTGATACAGCTTTCCTTATAACACCGGTGATGACTGAATATTTTTTCTATCAGGTATTTAACGTGGGCACCCTGATGCCCTTTGTACATTTTCTATCTCCAACAAATCTGAGCTGGAGCCTTTGTGTCTCATGAATTTGTGAATATCTTTGATCGTATCAAGACATTTAAGGTGAGACATAAGAGCAAATTGGTCTTGGAGTTAAGGCGTCTAAACTTGGTGCCACTGGTGTTTATTTGAAATTAATTTTACTCTCCCCTCAACACCTCTGATGGCTGTGGCCTTGAGTTTACCAGTTTTTTTTGGTTTCTCTTTATAAGCATATTCATAATTGTTTTTGACTTTTCTGTTCCTTTGTGTGGATTGTTACTTTTGCTTAGGGAATTCCCTTTGCTCCTGTTATGGGCATTAAATTTAAGTTCAAACTGGTAAGACCTTGGCTGTGACCACTCACAACATGAGGTATATGAGGAGATTGAGAATCTTCTCTACATTTGAGCCAGTTATGTGTTTTAAGTCACTGGGGATTGTATGAAAATTAAAATAAAAAAATGTATTAATAATCCTAGCTAATTATTATTGTATGTATCCAAAACATGTTTCCCTCTGTTTGTTGTTTATTTTTGTGTCTTTTATTTTATGTTATTCCATTTATCTATGTGTTTACTTACAAAAGTGTTTTTTTGGTGTGGTTAGTAATGTTTCAATTTTCCTAACAGTTATTCTTGCTTTAATTGGTGGTGTCTTGTGCCGTGTCTTGATGTATTTATATAAATTGATTTTGATTCTTGTGCTGTGTTATTGATGTGTTTTTATATATTGTTTTTCAGCCCTAATGAAGTTCCAAGTGTTTTGTGGAACGAAACGCATTGGCTGGACTTTCTGTGTAAACACAAAGAAATTAAATTTGAAAAATAAAGAACTTTCGACAAAGACATCTAATTAGACTTCCTTTACCTGGTGCACCTCCATTAGCCTCGTATTCTCATATTTCCTAGCAGTCTAGGTCTGCTGGAATGCTTGAAACACTTATTGCTCATATAGGAGGACATAAGTTGGGCAACAGCTGGAATGTTAATGGTATAACAATGCCTTGTCAACATTTCTAAATCAAAACATCCTATTTTTTTGTATTTATCTCCAGCTTGACCGTGTTCGCACTTAAGTGCTCAAGATAGCATTGTTGTGATTATGGTTCATTTTTGTAGGTTTTTTAATAACAGGTGAACAGTTCCTTGTATTGTTATTGGTTATCTACTTGCTCCACATTCATGTGGTTTCATACTGCCTTAGGATGCATGTGTTAATATTACCCAACTCAATGGTCCTTATTTTAGGAACCTTATAGGAATTAAAGAAGAAAGTGCTCTTCCAGGATTCAAATCTGTATCTCACAACATGCAAATTAGTTGATTAAACCACCACACATCATTGTATGTAAGTAAATATGTTAGAAGGCTGTGTGTCATAGAAAAAGACAATGCAGATGATGATAGAAATGAGTTTTATTTTGTAAAAAGTTATAAAATGAATATTGTACAAAAATAAAGTCTGTAGAGAACTTTGGTTGAATGACACAAAATGACGGAGACATGTGAAGTAAAACCTGTAGAGAAGTATGACTATTTTCTTTGATACAGTTGGGAAAATCACAAACTTTACCCTCTTGCTTTAGGGAACATATAGTTAATTAATAAGCCTGTTGATGGCATGGTGCACATTTCTTTGGGCAGGGAGTCCACAACCAGTGAAGCAGCAATAAAGGGTTTATTACCAATGCACCAATTTGAATTAAAACCATTTAAACTGGTGTAGGACCCTATTATTTTGCTCTTGAAAGGCTGATGGAAATTGATGACCATCCACTTTGTGAAAAAGTTACTAATAAAAGGGATACTTCAAGAAATGCATGTTAACAATCTTCTAATATTGCAAACGTTATTGCACAAACTAGCTCTTGCTAATATGCCCAGGGCTAACATTTTACAGTGCCAGTTTACTATAAGTACAATGGAAATTATGAGTGGGGCTTTGTTTAAGAATACTGGAAATTCTTTCCTTGAAAACTAATAATATCCAGGAACTAGCATTAACAATTCACAAACAGAATGGAGAAATATTTTTGCAGGACTTAATACTTAGCAGAAATTTTAAATTGATGGTGTGGCTGATAGTCTAGGTCCGCTTTGTTACTCGCATTAACCATTTCCCAGCAGCAGAAAGAAGGCTATCTATGTTGAGCCAATTGCAAAGCGTTAATATCCTTTGTGCACTTCCTTCTCTTACAAAGAAACTCTACCCACCTTGTGTAGAAAGAATGGTTCTTAGTGGATGAGTAATACATGTGTGCCAAGTGGATCATGAAGTATTGTGTTGAATTTGCTACTCTCAAATCATGTTTTACAAAGTTTTGTTTCATTTCTGTAATCATTTAGAAATGTCCTGAATATTTTAGACAGAACGTTTTATAGATTAGTCATAATAATGAAAAGTCATCAATAATATGCCAGTGTATGTTAATAACACATCGCTACAACACACTGCAATGTGCTAGCCAGAATAGAGATTGGAAACAAATTATCAGGTTTAGGAAATACTGTTACTAAATATGCATCCTGGGACGTCCTTAATCAACCTTACATACATTTTATTGATATGCAATAGCAAAGTAGTTTTTGTTTAAAAAGGTAAAGTGAGTGATTCTTTTGTTTTTTGTAAATGTTAACACTTGGATTCTTGTTCCCAGCTTAACTCTTGCGAACATGTTCCACTTTGGCACCTTTGAAGAAAGTCTTTAATAAATAAGAAAAGAGAAAAGGTTCATAATTGGACTATAATAAATAACAATAACTTAAATCTCAATAAATATCTATTATATATTTATGAATCTGAATGGATGCATGGCATCAAATAGTCAAGTTTTGGTCGCAATGACCAATCATAGATGTACTGTTATGCAAGAGAAATTAGTCTTTTTTTGTAAACCAGAAGAAATGCCTTGTGTGTTGTGCAGCAGGATACACTAACTCCCCACTACACACAATGCTTAAAACCACAATGTCTCGTGAAGGGCAACAGTCCAGTGAGATCTCAGTACTTTAAAACATTATCTGCAAGACTTCGAACAATTACCCCAAACACTTTACCGTTGTCCTTCTCTTCATCCCGCCATAAATTAAACAGTTAAGGCAAGTGTGTCTTGTTTAAATTTTGATGTGCTTATTAAAGTAAAAGACACTCTTCTGTATGTTTCCAAAGGCCATCTTCAAATAGAAAGAACCCTATGATTTTAAATGTTGTTACGTTAAATCACACCAGTAGCAATTCTTATTGTAATGGCAAAAAGTGGTTGAAACAAAATGCTCAAAATACAATACATAGTTGGTTGTGTTCAAGCCTATAAACTGATCTCACCATCCTCTTTGGTTAACCATGCCCAACGAAATGGTTAAAGCACATCCACCCATCCATCAATGCTGCCAGTCCAGCCATAAACAACTCTTTGTGACTCCTGTCCTATCCGTGGCTCTGTCGCTGGCTATTTCTCCCCTGGAGGCTCCCTTGTCGACTGCATTCCATCGCCCTTGGTCCTCTTCTCCCTCCTCAGAAGCCTTTTTCCTGGGAACCTGATCCCTCTCTTTGCACTACTCGCAGGAATGGAACTACTCACTGTATTGTTGTGATATTAACCAGTCAGACACATCCACATCTTCTTGCGGAATGTTGCCGTAGTGTGTGATAAACCAAGTTATCATCTAAAAATGCAAGGTCATCATCAAAGGCGATGGGTCTGCAACAAGCCTGTTTCACTTTGTCATTTGCAAACTTTTTCTTTCTAGTTAAATTTTTTAAGATTTGGTCATACGTGGTCTCTGGAGCATTGCAGGTCCCACTGCAGTACCGAAAGATAAGCTCCTCTTTGGTTTCATATCCCAGATCCAGGTCAGTCACGTTTAAATGGATTTCCTTTAAAACACAACCCTTGTTCTTTCGCCTTCTGTCTTTTCCTGTCTTTTTAGAGTAATTATCCATATTTGCTGCTACCTTTTGTCGACTCCGCTCCCTTTTTGAAAGAGTTTGAGTTTGTCTGTCCGATGATCTCTTCAGTCTCTTAATGGTATCTTGGATATATTCCATCACATCATCAAGTCGATCTGGATAGTGGTCAGGCATATTCGCTGCAAAATAAAATTATAAAATGTAGTTTTACTGCTTGACAACAATGATCATCATCGAGCTTGGTTAATGATCAATATATGATTGAGATCACCTTTACGCTTTATCCAGCTAATCCCATTAAAAGCCTGAGCACAGCATCTAAATGCATCTGGACAATTGTTTGAATCGTTTTGTTTGAAAAAACACTTTTGTTACCAAGTGGTGCGAGAAACAATTTATAAAAAGTAATAAAAACCAAAGCTACAAAAGAAACATGCGGAATTATGGGAGGGAGAAGATACAGGTATGATTATGAGAGGAAGAGAAAACAGATAAAGGACCAACAGAGAATGTCTTCCATTCCAAACAAGCGAAAATCTTTTTCAAATGTAATACAAAATAAGGAGAAAGGAGAATGCCAGATGGGAAATAAGTAGACAGGAAGAGAGGACTATTAATTTGAAAGGTGTTTAATGGGGAGGTTTTTATCATTGAAATAAAGCTCCCAAAATCAAAAGAAACTCAAACCCATTAATAAGATAACTTCATTCATTTTCTTCACATTGTGAAGAAAACTTTCAAGCAAATTGTTTTCAAACCATACGAGTAAAAAGGAGTTGTAATTTAAATCATAACATTTTAACTAATATTGCTGATTATGCACATAAATTATGGTGATTATGCACACACATTATGGTGTGTAATAATTATTTTTCCCACTAGTTAGATATTTTAAAACCTTTTTTGTATATATAAGTAACCCACTCCATTATTCCAAATAGGTGTATAGGAACATTTGTTTGTGAAGTGTTCCCGCGTCTATGCAGGTAGTAGCATGCCCCAGTCTGTAGAAGGTCAGGGATGAACCCTATGATGAAGCATGCCACCACGGGGCAACCCTGGTGGGTGGGGGTTATTTAAAAGAACATTTTCTTTTCCCGTCCTACAAGGAGCTTGCATCTCCATTCTTCTCTAGCAGAAGGGACTTTTCTTTGGTTACTGGATTTCAGTTTGGAGGACGAGTCTACCTCCTTTTGCCTCTACCCTCCCTTAGTGGTTTTGATATGATAATATAAATATAGTCATGCGACTGAGAATACTACTCAGACTGAAAACAGACTCTGGTCTAGGACAGAATCCACACGGCATGGGCATGAAGGTAACCAACAGCGCAGCTCTGATGGCAATTCAGTGCTGTACAAATCTCTACTAACATAACATAGTGTCAAATGGAAAGAAAAGGGATTAGGACACCATGCTGTTTGTTAACCCCATCTAAATATTTGAATATGGCAAATGATGCAACAGAATTAATTGTTACCAAAAACAGCCGTTTTGCTTCTGAGCCCAGTGGAGTCTATCTCAATTGTCCGTTTTTTCAGGTTACAGGACATGGAGAACATATTTGAATCCTGTGTGACTTTGTGCCCTTCTTCAAGCCAGGCCTAACTGTCTGCCAAGCATGAAAGGCACGAAGTCTTTATAGAGTGTATATGTGCAATGCTTAAGCTTAGAAACAAATGTTTTGAGTGTTGATGCCAGCTAAGGTAGTGTGTGAGATTGCCATATTATTTTAGCAGCAGGTTGACATTTGTCGCGCAAACTGCTGTTTTGTGTGCTGAGTTGGTCCGCTTCTGTGTTGTCTTTCCCTGGCAGGTTAATTGTGTGTAGGCTGATTTTGCTTGAATTGGCCCATTTCAATATTTCTTGAGCTAGTTTGCTCAGGGTGAATGATTTCATTTCTCTCGTTTTTTTTTAGGTAAAACATAGTCATGGTGTTGTCCATTTGTAATAATACTGTCTTCCTTCCAATATGTGCTTGGAATGCCTTTAGTGCCTAGAACACTGTCTTCATCTCTAGGAAGTTGATGTGCTTTATATTGTTACATTGACCCCATACTTTCAGGTTTCCTGAATGTGCTCCCCATCCCTTGTGGCATGCATCTGTTGAAATGGTCACAGAGGGAGTTTCTGTCCTGAAAGGTCTGTCTAGTGTTATGTACTTGGATGCCCACTATTGTATCTCTCTTTGAATCCTTTCTGTTACAACCACTAGATATTCTAACTCCCTGATGTTGTTTGAGACCAACTGCTGCATAGCCACTCTTGCAGATGGTGCATGTGGAGGCATGAAGGAGTGATGAGGGGAATTCATGATGCTATCATGCCCATGAGCTTCATGACTGTCCTCACTATCAGAGGCTTGCCCTTCTGGTAAAGGTGAGTTTCTTGTTTGATTGTTTGTATTCTTCTTTGACTTGGGTATGCCTATGCAACTTTGGAGTTTAATCTTGCTCCTAAGAAGGTTTTTTCTTGTCCTGGCCTTGTGGATGATTTCTTGTGGTTTATAGAAACCCCTTTTTTTGCAGTGTTGTGATCACTTGATTGATGTGAGTGTAACATCTCTGTTTTGAATTTGCTTTCACAAACCAGCTGCCTAGGTAGGGATAGACTTGTATCCCTCTCCTTCTTAGGGATGCGGCCACCGTTGCTAGGCACTTTGTGAAGACTCTTGGTGCCGATTTTATCCCAAAAGGCAGAACTTTGAATTGGTAGTGAGCGTTCTCGTAGAAGAACCTGAGGTAATTCTTGTGAGCTTGGTTCATGGGGCTGTTGAGATAGGCATCCTTTAGATCTATTGTTGCCATGAAATCCCCCTTTTGTAGCTGTGGGATTACCTCCTGCAGTGTTGCCATCTTGAAGTGCTGTGTGCGAATGAATTTGTCTATGAATCTGAGGTCTAAGATGGGTCTTAGCGTGAGGTTTTGATTTGGTACTAAGAAGTAAGGTGAATAGTTTCCTTTGAAGTGTTCCCTCTTTGGTACTTTCTCTATTGCTTGTTTTTGCAGGAGATCCTTTATTTCTTGTCTTAATTGTAAGAGTTCTGTTCCTTGTAACTTCTTTTTTGGTGCGTTTGGTGGGGGTTGTTTGTTAGTTCTATACAATAGCTGTGGCGTACCACGTTTAAAATCCAATTGTCTGTGGTGATGTATTTCCATTGCAGTAGGTGGTGTGCTATTCTGCATCCCACTGGTGTTGTGGGGGGGGGGTCTTTTGTTGTGGACAAGTCACTTGGAGTTTGCTCCTCCTCCTCTTGAGGGTTGTCCCCTGCCTCTTCATCTGCCCTGAGATGACTGCCTTGGCTGCTGTTGCCAGCCTTGGTATCCGGAATGCTGGTTTGATTGCTGCCCACTGCCTTGAGATTGATGTTGTTATTGATCTGTTGAGAAGACTCCTCTACCTGCGGGTCTTCTGGTGTTAAAACCTCCTCTTTTGAAGGTGCTCCTCTGTTGTAGGGCTCCCATATCTCTGGCAGCATCATTGTCCTTTTTATTTGCTGATTCATCCGCTTCACTTCCAAACAGGGCGTCTCCTGTGAAGGGCCTGTTGATTATTAAGGTTTGTACCTCTTGTTTGAAGCCTGAAATTCTGAGCCAGGGGTACCTTCTCAACGTAGTGCCTGTGCACATTTGTCTGCTGGCTGTATCGGCAGCGCCTAGGGCTGATTTCATGCAGGTGCCAGCTATGTTATTTCCCTCTTGTATGATAGATATTGCCCTCTTTTTATCTTCTTCTGGGAGCTTGTTCATCATTTCCTTGATGTCATCCCATTGTTGGTGGCCATACTTGTTAACAAGAGCATTGGAGATGCAATGTGCAATTGCGTTGCTGCTTCTTTCTCTCTCGATCTCCCTACCATGTCCATTATTTTGGTTTCTCTCTCTGGAGTTGGCCAGTGGGCATTGCCTCTTCTTCTTGTCGTGGTGACAATGATAGAATCTAGCACTGTGTTTCCCAGAATGTATTTTGGGTCTTTAGTGGATGGCTTGTATTTTATTTTCCACCCTTGGGGTTACCCCCTTTGCTGAGGCAGGCTCCTTGAAAACCTCCTTGCCCTGGTCCATTGTGTCCCTTTGGTGGATGGTGGCAAAGTCTCTAGGAGGAAACAGGAATCTACTTTCTCCTCCTCTAAGGGGACCCAAAGGTATCAGCTACTCTGTTGATGAGGCTGTTGTAGAAGGCAATGCCGTCTGGTGGCGAAGCCTTTGGGGCATAGCTACAGACCACCTCTTCTGGGCTTTGTGTGTCAAGGTTGTTCCATTCATTCTTGAAAGTCCCCTAGGCTTCCTCTTCTTCTGGGGCGCCGAGTTCGTCTTCGATGGTTTCCTCGTGCAGTTCGGGGGTTGCTGGAGCTTCGAGGATCACTTCCTCTTCTTTGGCATTTTTGGCGGCACCAGTGGGTTTCGTGGGAATTTGGAATGTCTTCAGCGCTTTGTTAAACTGCTTTTTTCATTGAAGGAGTGCCGCTAGTTCTGCTTCGAGGCGTCTTTTCTTTTTCTCCACCTCGAGGGCCCTTTCGACATCTGAGGCCGGGGAGATCCTCTTCTTGGGTGTGGTGGCTTCTGGCTCCGAGGCTGTGGTCTTTCCCTTCGTGGACTCTCGTTCGGCGATTGCCTTCGTTGATTTAGACAATCTTCCCTTGTTGGTATTCCTGGGGTGAGATCCGTGTTTTTTTTTTGGTCACTGCTGACCCTCGGTCGTCATTTTCTTCAACGCCTGAGCTGCCTTTTGCACCTTCTTTTCTCGTGGCCCTTGGTTTCCTATGGTTCAGGGTTTCTTACCTTGTCCGTCTTTTTCTCTGTCACCTACTTTGCGGTGCGCCTCTTCTTGGCATCTCCTTCGAGGATTTTGATGTCTGATCCCTCGTGGGTCGATTCTGCAGATACTCCCTGGTCGTCCTCGTCGCTTGAGAGGCCCAAGTCCCTCAATGAAGGCTATTTCTGGCTTTGGAGCATGGGTGCGTAGTGGTCTTCCCTCTGCTGTCGGCATAGCTTGAGTGTCTTCGACACGAACACCGCGCAGACCTTGCAGTCCTTATCCTTGCGCTCCCTCGGCAGGCAGAGGTTGCGCTGTGCAAACTTGCGCTGTGCAAACTTGTGTTGGCACTTTAAGCAAATTTAAAAGGGGTATTTCCCATGGCCCCTACCTCGCCCTCTGTTGATCAATCTGCGTAGTTGCTCCGTCGGGGTCTCCCGACGGAAATAAGGTGTCCGGAGGTCCTTCTCCATCTCCCGTGTCTTTGGTGTCGATGATCAATGTTTTTTTTACTCAAACTCTGTGATTTCTTCAGGGATTTCATCCAAATCTTCGGAGTGTCTCCCTTTGCTACCAGACCCAACAGCGGAAAAAAGGATCTGAAGATGGCTACCACACAAAGGAACTTCCAGGGTGCCGTCTGACGTCACACAAGGGATGGACCTAGCACCAAATGGTAGTCAACGACGCCCCAAGCAAGAAAAAAAGAAAAACACTATTCCGGACGCAATCACTAGATGGCAGAATAATGTCCAGCATGTGAATCCAGAAAAGGATTCATGCTTCAAAATCATGTGTCTGATACCCTACATATACATTCCTTATGGCCGTATTGGGAATTATTTTTCCACCCAAAAATACTTGTTAGTGAAAAGTTTTCACTTTAAGGGGAGCACGAAGTCATCTGTCGTCTGCACGAAGGCTTCCATTGCGCTTGCGGGATGCCTGCCCTACTGTAAATTCTTTTAAGTACTAAACCTACTGTCTTTTATTAAAATAATTCTGCAGAGGTTCAGTGTTTGGATTATGAACGTAACAAATGAATATCGCAAAGATGTGCAGGCGATTAGGCAAAATGGTCACTTGAAGTGACAGCTCTTTCTGACTTCTATACTACTAAATAACATAGCATGCAGTCTGCCCACAAAGGGAATTGTCACCAGTCATAATAAGCAGAATAATACCTTGCTAATTAGATGTCCACTCTGTGTTGTGAAGGGGACACTGTCCCCTCAATAATGTCAGCACTGTACAGACAGAGGTAGGCACAGCTACTCTCAGTTTGCCTGCTCTGTCTCCATGGTCTGGCTCTGACGGACAGTTCCACATGAGCAGTAATACCCCTCAGCAGGGGCTTACTAGGCAACGGCCTATACCACTTGTTTATAGATTGGTCTACCTATAGCAAAACTTTAAAGAATCACAAATTAACTGCTACGAAGCTGTATGTTTCTGTACCCCAACAGGTCATTACTTTCTTCAAATTCTCAGTATAGTACTTCTGCTCATCCAGGTTATCAGTTCACACTTTACCAGAATATTATTACTTATTTTTCCGCACACCACCTTTGAGTCCTCTTAAGTCTACTAGCTAACCTGAACAGCCTTTGTTAAATATGTCAATGTGACACACTAATACTCTTGCGCCCTGAAGTTCAACAGCCCTTCCCCTTGCACATGAGGTTTTAGGGTTTAATACTGTGTGCGTGAGATGTGAAGCCACCTTGAAGGAGCAGTAAATAAATAACTTCTTGGTTCCAGTTAGACATATCAAATCAAGATGGTACGAACACCCAAACCACTAACTGGCATTCTGTCACTCCAGCTTCTCCTTCTACCTGCAACCAACCAATGCAGCACAGAACACCCCCAAGCACACCACATTCCACAGCATCATCTCTCGCTGCATTTCTCAGAGGAAAGAGCCAACAAGACTATTCAGAAGTAGATGCAGTAAAAGTTCCAACTGCAAGAACTACAAATCAAAGACAAATTTATTACCAAGGGAGCGAAGAACACAACACAAAATAAGGTGATAAATGTGTTGCAATTATCCCTTTTAAACGCCTCCTTACTTAAGATTCAAACAGGAACTGACCACAAGAAACAAGCATTGGCATAGCCAATAGGTCTCGCCTTTGGGACCTTATAAGTAGTTAGTTATGCAGCACAATATCCTTGGTGCTACAACATCAATCGTTGCATGGCTAAACACTTATAAGGTCCCAAAGGTGAGACATATTGGCTATGCCAATGCTTGTTTACACTGCTGGCGGTTCGGTGCTTACAATGCAATATGTGTAAGCTGAATTTACCAGTGCTTGTTTTCAAAGTCCCTAATCGAGTTCAACGGAGACTAAAGACTGCGATGCCACGGACGGCTAATAGAGGCCTTCAATGGGGGTTACATCGTCACATAGAGCCCGGGGGACTATGGGAAATGTAAGCACATTTAGTGGCGCTAGAGGGGAGCAGAGCTCGGGACTACAGGAAATGTAAGCGCATTTCATTTTCAGAAGAGCACAGACGTTTTACTGGATTCACGTTTCGTGTACAATCATTTCTATTGAGATTAAACATTCATATTCTAATTTGGGAAGATTTTACAAAACTATATAGTAACATCTTGATCTGATTAAGTAACCTGTTTGTGTACTAAATTATCAGATCTCCATTACATACAGGAGACCTTTCAAAAATTAAACTAGAATACCTTCATTAGCACCACACACAGTGCAACTAAGACCTATTTAGTCTGAATAGCATCTAGGGCCTTACACGGAGCGTACATGTTTGTCTTACATGTTACAGTTAGAGCGGCCGAATTCTAAGTCCTTGGGTACAACCAAAAGAACCAGCTCTTATGTCACAAAACAGTTTCAAAATCAATGTCCAATAATTATCGATAACAGACTTTTGCTGCTGCGACAGTTCTATGCTTACACAAATGCATTATGGTTATGCCGGATTTGCCATCTCTTCTATACTATGGCCTCATTGGAGATTTCCTTCAGACTAAAGACTGCAATTCTTCTGACTGCCGACAGAGGGCCACGCTCCGGTTTACATTGTCAACCCGGCTCACAGGCTATCTTCGAACTTTGCCTTATTAGAAAGCTGTGAGAATAGGAAGTCATCAAATGCACTGAACCCGGGGGCGCTGTAGCATCAAACCCAGATTATGAAGATTAGCACAAACAACCGGAAATTACACAGGCCCGGAGATATCCCTAGTGCAAACCCCTGTCCCTCAAACCCCTCTTCTCCCAGCTTCAATGGACGGACCTGCACCACGGCGCATGTGCGCTCTGATACTGCATCTTGGTTCAGTCGAAGCTGCCTCCAAATAAGGCCAGGGCTGAAGGCTGCGAAAGGAGGGTGGGTAAAAATAGCATGAAGGGTCTGCACAGAGCCCTGCCTGCTGGGAAGGCACCAGGGCCGGGAGGATTGCGTCTATATTTGGGGAATGCTTCAGAGTAGCAGACAATAAGAAAAGAGAACAAGAGGAGTGTGAACCGATCAGCCAGACGTGTTCTCGGCCTTTGAACGGAAGGAAGGGGGCATCAACCAGAGTTTTAAAGCACAAGAGATGCCAAAAAGCAGACGCGCGTCTTTAGCGTTATTTTCTCAAATATAAATACAAGTATGCTTATTTTCTCTACTATAAATACAAGTGTGCATCATGAGCAGCAGTTACAGTACTTTGAACCTGTGTTCGATAGATGTCAGGAAATTATATATTTTTAGCTAGACGGGCCGACGTCAATCGTTTTTTCCTGCCCGAGGCCCTCTGGTGGAACAATATAACATCAATAATTCGAATAGTCTCTTCAAAAGTAAACCTTCTAACGTCACAATTCTCAAAGAAAAAAATTGTATTCTTATTAATTCGACATAGTATAAGGATGGTAGAAAATGCTTACGATTTGAAAGAATCAACTGTGAAAGGAAAGGGAGTGCTTTCTTTGGCAGCTGACAGACAACAAGCTGATCTCAGCAAAAAGCCAGAAGCGGATGCCTGCTTGTGCCCCGGGGGAACTGCAGGACAGCAAAAATAAAAGCACACGCGAAGCGGCATTTTCGGTGCTATGGCAACAAAATGGCGTGGGACTGTCCACAGTCCCTACGGACATGCGCATGCTGTTTGCTATGGACAAATGGCGAGAGCAGCCATGTTTGTCCATGCAGACGCGTGCATTAAAGTCCTCGGAAGGATTGATTCCAAAAGGTGCTCGCAATAGCGAGAGCAGCGCATGCGCTGCTTTCGCCAGGCGAGACCTAAAAACTCTACTTCATCTTTGACTGGAAACCTTAGATAGAATTCTCTGGACAGACCAACATCTTGAAATGGCAGTTTATAAGGCATGTCTTGGCGTCTATGCTAAAACTCATGCTGTCGACTTGGGCTTGACACATGAAAAAACAAAAACCCAACTTTCTCACACTGAACTCTAGTCCCATTACCACGCTTCTCACACAATTTATTTATTTATAAAGTTGCACGGCTAGCGAATTACCTCTCCAGGTGACCGTGAGTGCAAAACACCAATGGATTCTTAGCATCGAGGACCACGTGTTGAGCACAGCATCAAGCAACATGCTACCTGACTGTGTGTGAGGAGTTCGCCATCTACTCCTGAATGCTTGCATTCTCTGGTAAGCTTGCAGCACGGATATAACAAGGTTTACATTCATGAATAATCATGCGGCCAGGTTTCAGTAGTATGGCAATAGCCAAGTCTCATTGATGGTGCACCCCTTAGAAAGGAGTGTTTTGAGTGCTTAAGCCAAAATGCCTGAAATTTCCAGCTAAATCCAGCCCCGCAAAAACTGAACCTTACAGCTACCTTACTGCCACATTTTGCTAAACTGGGTTTTTGCATCGTAACCTTAATTTTGTCTAAAATAAATCTTCTTTTCCCAAAACCTAACACGGACATGTAGTCATTTACACATATATACTAAAAATAATTGACAATTTGACGCTAATAAGAACACATAAACACACCAACACAATTAAAAACCTTAACTCTTTTATCACATTACTAATGATATCGGAGCTTAAAATATCACAAACAGCATTGAAATGTTACCGTTGTAGTTAATTATACAATAAATTGTACTGTTTAAAAATGATCTCCCCTGTCCTTTCCTACTCTCCTTTCCTCTCCTCTTTGCCATCCACCCTCATTTATTTAATCAGTTCCTCAATCTAATTATGAAGTCTAAAATAGATTAACTGACAAAAGTGTCCAAATCTTAAATGGCTTTAGAAGTTGGTTAATCCCAACTAACCCACCCATTTGAGCAGTTAGCGAACACTCAATTGAGCGTTAATTTGAATTTTTAAAAAATGGCTCAACTCTAAGTCAATTTCAAAGCACAAAGTAGGTGCAAACAGAGCTCTGATAGGGACGTGGCAACCTCTGAAACATGTGATGTCATTATAATGGTGAGTAGGGCACTTGACTTCTTTTAAACAATTCTGTAACTGCTTCTTTAATTGAAATGATTTGAAAAGTATTCTTTCGGCCACTGTGTTTGCATTGAATAAGAGCTTTGTTCTGCACCTCTCAGATAATCGCCAATACCATCCACTTTGCTGCTTCACTTTTGATTATCATATTTAGATCACCATGTAAAGCACAATTGGGGGTCGCATTAAAGTAATAGCAGTTACATTAAGCAATCCTTTCGGTATCAGACCATTGGGACGATTATTTCCTATTGTTACGGACATTATTGCCTATTGTCTTCATATGAATATAATGATTGTATTACTGTTATTATGGTATTAATTGCAATGCTTTAATTGGTTCCTTGACTTTTTAGTCCTACTGAGTTCCTTGGGATGGCCGGGATAGGTGGAGTTTACCAAAGATTATGTCGTTTTGTTCTCCCGTCCAGTGTGTAGAAAATGCTCTTCCAAATATTTTAGCTGAAGGTTTAGAATTATTGATGAAAGCATGTCTCTCTACCCTGTGAGGTTCATGTTAGTTATAAACTAGCATCAATGTTTCTTACGGTTGAATACAGTTTTTCCAGGTGGCAAGGTAGACATCTTTACAATGTTTTATGCAAAGCTGTTGTGAAAGTGTCCGTGGCTGATGTGGGAAGTCGAATGAGATCTTTTCGGATAGGGATAATCCAGCTATTTTGATGTATGTTCCTACCAAGGGGAACCATGTCCCAAATGGCTCCGAGTGTAGGGGTGAGAAAAGTTCAGGTATGTGCCTGCTCCACCAAGGGAATTCTACAATTCCTAAATTTGCTTCCTCCCTTGTTTCTTAGGTGAATAAAGAGTTTTTTAGTAGTCAAGGATGGGAGTGTTATAGCTGGATGTACAGAAGAGACTCGTCAGAATATGAGTGAAGCGGAGTACACACTGCTTGATGACTTAGGAAGGGCAAACCAGAAGTTCATGACATTTAAGATTTTTAATGTTTCTGCTTCTGACAGTCTTTTGTCCTTTCTTCTCCCTGTCCTTTCTTTCTTTTTCCTTCTTGACTTCATTCCCTTTTACCATCATTTCTGGACTTTTTTTCATCCGCTCATGCATCTATTCATTCATTCATCTTTGTCTTTTCCGTAGACTCATCCGACTTTCTGTTCATCTTAATTTGTATCCATTATTCGATGTCTGCATCCTTGTCTTTTTCCTTCGTACATTTTTCATTCATCATCCATCCATTCATTCATCTTACCTCCCTTATTTGGATCGTCACTTTCTTTTCTTTTCTTCCCATACATTCATACTTCTCTGCTTTCATCCTTTCTCCATCCATCTGCCATCTACTCTCCTCTCCTTTTGTCCCTCCATCCATCCCTCTCCATCCATTCCTCCATCCTCCCCGCTTATCTATCTCTGCATTTCAACCTATCCATCTATTCATCCTCTATCCATCCTTCTTCGATATCGCAGTCTCCAATCAAATTTAAAGGAGCAAAAAACATCTAAATATTGTTGACATCTTCCACTCCCACCCAAGCTGAGAAAGTGGTGGTTTAATGACGCCTTTAGTTCTCACCAATGAAGTCTGTGCTTTTTTTGTAAGCATCGCAATATATTTTTAAGGGTGCCAGTGTAAAGATTGTTGTATGTTTGAAATCCTCAAGAACTTAACGTCTCTTTGGGGATAAAGGTATCTTTGTTGAATAGCAGATGGCAAGCAATGAATCCAGTTGTCTGTGTATAACTATAGGTTATGGCACTGTGTCTGACTTTTATTACGTTTTTTAAATGGCCTGTGGAAAAGGATATTATAATGTTGTTTCCAGAGATGAAGCCTATGCAATGACTTAGATCTGATTTTTAGGTCGAGACTGGGCAGCGCATATGCTGCTCTGCGAGGCATGCTGTATTCGAGTAGGGACTTGAAGCGCTGCCTAATTTCTGCCCATATTTTTTATTGGCTTGTGGCATTGTCCTTCATAAATGCTGGCTTCTAATTTGTTAATAGGCTTGTTAATCCCTCCTTAGTACCTCCTTTTTTTTCATTTGTAATCTCCCATGAGGACTGGTCCTTTTACTTCTATTTTTATACGGTATGTCTTATTTAGTCTGCAAGCACAAGTTTCTCCTACTGCAGGCACGACATGCTTTCCTGCAACATTCAGCGCACCATGCATGCTTTCATTTTCCAAGCATCCCGGGACAATGGCAGCCGCTTTGCATTTGCAAGAGTTTGAGCTATTGTCATTGTAAATGACAATTCCTTATATTTATATGTTTATTATCAAAACAGATAAATAAAAGGCATTATCATTTACAATGCCAATAGCTTAAAATATCTCAAATGCGAAACCTATTGCATTGCAAATTCTTGTTAGCAATGTTGTGAGTTAATGTCCTAAGCAATACTATAGTGCGACCATAAAATCTGGAGTTTCCTACACTGATATTTCGAAAGGTGTATTGTGAAAAAGGTTGCGACACTTGGAATGAGCGTCGTCTTCCTGAGCACAACCAATTAGGACGTGAAGACGTCTTGAAGCGTATAATCAAATTTCAAGGAATCATGTTTTCCATAGTACTTTATTCCTTTTTTTTTCACAGGAACTTGTGTATATCATGTAGCAAGTTGCTAATTTAACATCCTTAAACTTCCCAAGATGTTCAAAAATACCATTGAGAGTTCACCCAATGCATTTCGGACTAATAAAGTCCTTCGTCAGGGGTGGTCTGAAAATAATATAGAAAAAATATATGTAGGATCTTTTCAAGTGTCTCATTGCACAAACACATTTCAAGAATAAACAATAAATCACATGCTGCAAAATCATTGAGAGTTGAACCATAATAGTATCAGAAACCATGAATGTGATTACAAAAAACAGATAGCAAAAAACCCAATTATCGAGCGTTCTGAAATGGAAGAAAAGTTGATAGTCCCTGAAAATTGTGAACTGAAAGAAACCATGAGTGTGTCATGTTTACCCCAAATATAACAAACGAATGTCAGAAAATGCAAGTGGCTCAAAGTTAGCTTGAGAAACAAAAGCGTATTGGATTGTATATCAAACTCGTGATTGCCAAAAAATAAAGTTTAACGAAAATAATAACAAGGTTAAAGAAAGAGCGTGAACCCAAAAATAGTACCGAGGTTAAAGAGATAGCTTGAGCCCAGATGAATAAAACGGGATATACCGTGTGCGAAAGTGCGGTCAGTTAAATAAATGTGCTAGCGACAAGTGAGTAAAACTTACTTGAAGGTTCAGAAACGAACAGCGTGTCCACACCGTACCGCTATCATTACACTAAAACGTGTTTGTATAAAAGAAATAGTAAAGGGTGAAAGTAAGCTACAGATGTAAACATAGAAAGAGGACACGTATGGTGGTGGCCATCTTGTAACGGTGTGTTTGAAAGATGAAAAGTAAACAGAAAAACTAAACAGATCAATACAGCCCACGTATAAACCAGTACATGAAAAATGCAAACAGCATATAAGAAGCAAATATCAAGAAATGCAGATAATTCATCACTTCACAGGTAACACAAAAATTCCATACGTTCATTTAAACCCAGTGGTTTTGAGGATTGCCGAAATGTAATCCAGTTATTTTCCCTTTGCAAGAGAAAAGTGTTATTGTCTCTGTCATCGCGCTTAGGCACCACTTCAACAACACAACTTAATCACATTATCAACTGCGGAGTGCGTAACCTCTACCTTGTTTGAAAGGTGTATTGTAACATCTCACAGCATGATCTTCCCTAGTGTGGTCTCTAACATTGTAGTCTCTTGTTATTATCTTGGTCTGGACCATGATTGCCATTTTTCTAGAGGCTTGACTAAGAAAAAAAGGGTCGCACTGTGATGAGCATGTGTTTCTTTATGAGTGAATAAATAGCTTTTTTTTGTAGTCTGAGGATAGTGGAGTCATTGCTAGATGCACAGAAGAGGTACATCATAATATGAGTGGTGCGGAGTTTACAGTGCTTGATGACTTGGGAAGGGCAAACGTGAAGTTCATGATATTTATGATTTTGGGCGTTTCTGTGTAGAGGGTGAAAGGTGACGTTTTCTAATGTGTACTTATAACTAAAATGGCCTCTCGCTTGTACAACTTCTCATCCAAATGTATACATAAAACATGATTAAAACAAGTGGAGTTCATGCAAAATTTAGTGTTAGAATATTATTAGGATTTATGCTTCATAATATAAAAGGCCACTGGGATTACGAGATTGCACACTAAAGACAAAGTCTGCATTCTTAGGAATTTACTACATTTGCCACAAAACCCATCCTCAAATCTGCTCTTCTGTGAATAAGATATTTCTTATTCAAAATAGATAATATCTAACAAAACTACTGTATGTGAAATATAAAACCGCTCTCAAAATCCTGGGATAAAGATTTCGTACAATTCGACTGTCCATCTCTTTACTTACCCTTTAAAACGGTGCAGACCCCTATCCTAATTAGATTATTATATCTAATAGAGGCTCTGAAAGATTGGGACAATGTTTTGTATTTATCCTTTAGTAGAAAACAGATATTGAACATGAAATGAAAAAATTAAATAGTCTTTTCAACAGGCATTAGAAGTTCGGATCACTTAAATACCTGAGATTAAGAGGATGAGAATCGGATGTATACAGAAATTCCATTCCAGTTAAATACAAACATTGAAGTAATGTCGTGATTTCACTTTCTGCAATCTATATTTTTAATGAATGCTTTAAAGGTCTTGTTTTATTGTTCTATCTATGTTTCTGCTCTCTGTGCAGAATTTACAACCTCAAAACGCTTTCGGTGTATTTATAGTGTTTGAGGTCTTTACTTTAAAATCTCTCTTAGTGGAACATTCAGATACAAGTTTTACTGACATGCTCTACTGCAGGGCCGGCTCTTATATAGTGGAGTGCACATTGCCTCGTTTATGCGAACAAAATACCTTCCAGAATGATACCCAAGAGACCCATTTTAAAGCGTACATAGAATGTTCAGAATTAAAGTTTCTTTTACTGCAGGAAGTTGGAACAAGATTGGAAACCAAACTTTATATGCGAAATCTGTTCTTAAAGGAGACTTGTAACATTCTATAAAACTCCTTTATAAATAAATAAATAAAAGTTCAGTAAATCTTAAGACTCTGTTATGTCTGATGAATACAGCCCTGTGTCTAAATGACAGCTTATCTAGGCAATCGTACCAAAGAAAGCACACCACAAACTAACTTTACTGACTTATGTTGTATAATTAGCTTTTTCTATGCTACAGAATTGGTCCAAACATGATCCGACATCTAGGAGCGCTGCTATTTGGCTCCAGTGGCCCTGTTTATATGATATTTCTGCATAATCTTGTATAAATAAAGAATTCCTCAGGAGTTTAGGTGGACGCGCAGCACAAAATCGGATTGAAGAAGATTATATCAATCCTGTGGCCTTGTTATGAGCGAGAGAGACTGAGGCCTGTCTCAACCCCACTTCCACGCCTAACATCGCCACCGCAATACCTGAAGGATACAAGATCACCCACCTCAACAAGCATGGCAAAGGGATCGCCATCATACAGAAGGAATTCATCCAGTGCACCACTACAAATGACATCACCCCAGCCATAGAACACCTCAACTTCCGACTCCAAACAAAGAGCAAACCCACCATCAGGCACCCTCACCTACCATCCTCTGGGGACCACATCCAGCCGTCTGCAACTTCATAGCCAACTTCTATGCCCCCCTCACCATAGACCTCAACAACATTTTCCTCAGCGACCTCAACTCCCCTCTCGACATCCACACTGACATCAACACTACCAACCTCCTCAACAGCATGAACAACACGGGAATCACCCAACTCGTCCACGATACCACACACACTGCAGGCCACACACTAGACCCAATCTAAAGCTCCAGTGACTGCATCAGGTACAGCCACACCAAGGAACTCTTCTGGATTCACCACTCCATCGTCCACTTCAACATCACCAGCTCATGGACTTCCACCCCCAGTCTGCCCAATGCCGCGCATTGCAGCTGGAGCAAAGTCTTGAAGGACATAAAGATCAATGTCCTCAACACCACCCACCCCATCTCCTCCAACAACCAAACCAGAATGTCAGAAACTTCAAAAATTGCATCACTAACTGAGTTGACTGTGTAGCTCCCATTGGCAACAACTTCAACAAAGGGTCCACCAAGAAGGTTTATTGGTACACGGAAACCCCCATAACCGCTAAATGACACAGTAAACACCAGCAAAGACACGACCGACAATACCATTTTCAAGACAGTCCTCAACCTCTACCACAGACAGTTGAGAGAATCGAAGGAAAAGGCCTTATCCTCACACATCGAATTAAGCTCCAGTAACAGCAAAGAACTCTTTAACTTCATCAAAGAATTCGCCAACCCCTCAGTTGCAACAAACAACATTACCCCCTCACATGAACTCTGTGCAACAACCTTGCAAACTTCTTCCATGAAAAGAGCACCAACATCAACAGAAACGTCAAACCCCAGCCCACGGCCATCGACTTCTTCAAGCAACACAACGACCTGGCTACCATCACAGACATATGACTAACCTAATGGAGCCTACGACTTTGCCTCCATCTTGAACTCGGTGCACTCAGGGGCCTCAACCGACCCAGGCCCTCACCACATCTTCAACCTAGGTTAAGCCAGAATCAGCCACGTATTCACCACCTTATTCAACACTTCAATTGCCACGGCCACATTCCCAGAGGACTAGAAACACACATTAGTTAATGCCCTGTTAAAGAAACCATCTGCAAACCTCCGCGAACTCAACAACTACCAACCAATCTCTCTGCTCCCGGCCAGAGTATTACAAAAAGTCATCAACTGATAACTCTCCTCACATCTGCAATGGAACCTCCTACTCAACTCCTCCCAATCCATATTCCGCAGCAACCACAGCACCGAGACAACCCCCATCATGGCTACTGACAACATCTGAGCCTTACTTGACTGAGGGGAGGCTGTGGCTCTGATTCTCCTAGAACTCCTGGCAGCCTTCGATATTGTCTCCCCCGCGTGCTCATCAGAAGGCTGCACAACATAGGCATCCAAGAAGCTGCACGCAGATGGATTGCCTCTTTCCTCATTGGAAAAACCCAAAAATTCCACCTTCCCTCCTCCACCTCCGAACCCAAGGAAATCTTTGTGGAGTACCACCATGATCCTGGCTCAGCCCAAATCTCTTCAACACTTATATGACACCTCTAGCCAGCATCGCCAAAACCCACGGACTCAACATCCTACCCTACGCCTACAACCCACAACTCATCCTCTCCCTCTCCACATACACCCACAAGACCAAATTTCACAATTGCATGACAGACGTCACCAAGTGGAAGAAGGACAACTGCCTGAAACGCAAGATGGACTAGACAGAGGTACTGATTTTCATAAACAAAAGCCCCACATGGACCCTGGTGGCCCTCATAACTTGAACCTACTTCTCACTCCACTGTCCACGCTAGGAACCTAGGCCTCATTCTGGACAAGCTAATCATGACTCTATCTCCTCCTCCTGCTTCTTCATCAGATATTCAAATGGCTACCCCAAAGTTCATGACGCATCACCACCGAGGCCCTCGTCTCCAGCCAACTGGACTACGGCAATGCTCTGTATGCAGGGATCACAGCTTACCTCCTCGGACAACTACAGACCATACAGAAGGCTGCAGCCACACTTGTCCTGGTTCTCCCAAGACAAACTATATCACCCCTGCCTCAGGGAACTCCAGTGGCTCCATGTACAGAAAAGATGCCAGTCCAAGCTCCCGACCCTGGCATACAAGACCCTACAAAAATGCCGACCCGCCTACTTGAACCACCACCTGAACTTCCATCAGCCCACCAGACACCTCCACTTCGCATCACTTTCTCTAACCCTCATCCCCTGCATCTGACGGAGCAGATGTGGAGGTCGCTCTTTCTACTACCGAGCAGCGAATACATGGAATGAACTACCTTTTCATCTACGGACCTCCCATCTCTTTCAGAGTTACGAAAGTCTCTGAAAGTCTGCCTATTTGGCTAATCAACTGGAGCCTGCCAACGCCTGGATACCCTTATGTGTGACAAGAGCCGCTCTGCAAATCTACTGATTAACTGATTGGAAGTAGCAATGGGTCATGTGTGGATAGGCTGTTGATGATTTGGTAGTGTGAGGAGTTTACTCACAGGCGGGGGGCAGAAAAGGTGTGATGGCTTCACGGAAGAACGGTATATAAATGGTGTTTTGAAGCTGGAGCATTACCTATATGGAATTCAATATTTAGCAGCATGAACTAGGGGGAAAGCTTTAAGGAAAAAGATATTGACTATTGTTACCACGTTTGGATGTTTGCATGTTTAGTAATGGAGTGGGCATATAGGCATGGTGATGAGGTGGATGGATGCTGTGAATCGAGAATTAAGCATGGGTGAATGAATGTGATCAGGTGGTGAAAGTAGAAGCACATGCCATTCACTGAGGGGAGTGCATTTGGTGGAAATGTTGGGGGCTGTCGGGGAATACAAAGCATACATATATATATAGGTTAGTGAGGGCTGTCGGGGGATTAAAGCACACATATATATAGGTTATGTTACAAGTACCGTGCGGGTCACGTTCAGCAGCTTTTGATGGGTAATGTTAATATTACCTTTAATTATACCTCCTATCTGACAAGGGATTTGGCACACCCTGCAAAAAAAGTTAACATTTGCCTTACCTTTGGTTTGTAATCAATTAACATTCACTGTATTGTGCAATTGAGAATAAGTATGTGTAAACTCTGGGCTTTCGAAAATAAATATTGAATATGCACCTAAGGGACAATTTTTGAGTGACAGAAAAACAGGCAATATCCATGGATATGTGTGTGTGTGTGTGTGTCTGTCTGACTCTGTCTCCCCCTACAAATCTAAGTCTCCAAAGGAAATATCGGTTGCTGTGCATTTTTGCACCCTTACATACCAATCCTGTGAGAATTTCCAATATGCTGTATTGGAGGATTTGAAACCAAAGGGTTAGGCCCTTTGGACAAGAGACAGGTAAGGCCATAATAATTATAAAAAATAATGGGGGGTGCCTAACTCCTTTGATATATTTTTTTTTCACAACAGATTTTATTGAATAGTCAAGCAAGGCAATCAATGTGGTACCCCACAGTCAGGAGAAACCACTAAGCATTTCAAGACATTACATATGGCAGGATCAGAATTCGAATTAGAATCATTTCAAAGCATATTTATTAGGAACTACCCCCCACCCCGTCCCTGCCCCAACTCCCACCACCCGCAACAATCCCACCCCGTATTCCCTCCCTAACCCCATGCACGTGTGAGGAGAAAAACAGCGTTAGGTGAGTATAGAGTAGCTAGCATGACGCAAGACAGGCCCAAGCAATGGGGGAGGCCTAGGGCTCCTCTTCGGGTTCAACTGGAGGGTCTAATGGCAGGTCCCTATAATCGGCCCATCGTTTCCATATCCTAAAGTGTTTGCGGGGGCATCCCCGCGCTTCAAAGATCGGGCGCTCCAAACCCATGCAAAAATCCAATCCTGCTTTCCATACACACAAAGGAGGGGCCCGTTCGTCCTTCCAAGCCCGTGCCAGGTCTCTCTTGGCTAGTACCAGCCCCAACAGCAGCAAATGGCGCTTGTAACTATTCCCCCCCACTCCCTCAAGAATATGAAGCAAACCTAACCGATGGGTGCGGGGCAGGTCCCAGTGCAGCACTTCAGATAGGCAACTCCACACACCCCTCCAAAAGCCAGCAATTCTCGGACACAGCCACACCGTATGAAGCAGCGAGCCCACCTCCATCCCACAACGCAGGCATTCCGGTGATTCAATCAGTCCAGCCTTCCAGAGGCGCTCACGGGTAAAATAAGCCCTGTGGAGAATTTTAAATTGAATAAACCTGAGCCTCATTGCGATGGCTGTCCCTCGTGGGGATTCCAGGGCCTCTCGCCAATCGACCTCGTCCATGGGACCAACATCCGCCTCCCAGGCCGTCCGCAGGGGAAGAAGGTCGGAGGCGCAGTGAGTGACCATCGTTTGGTATATTCGGGATACTTTTTTGTCTCGAAGATCACCCATGAACAACTTCGCCTCAATAGGGCTGAATTCAGGGAGCGAGTCTAAGTCGGCAATGTATGGTGCTAGCGCATGCCGAAGCTGCAGATAACGGAAAAATTGGGTCCGCGGCACGAAGTTCCTGGAACGACTTAAGGGCAGTCCCAGACATTACATCGCCCAGCGACGAGATCCCGATCGCGTCCCAGCCACCGAAACCCGACAAAGAGGCTAGCGCAGGCAGTCTACCGTTACGCCACAGCGGTGTTTCCGCAGTCAGCTTACCCCACCAGCCCATGCGGCGCAACGCCTGACGCCAAACAAGGAAGACAGTTTTCGTAACACTGGGCAACTCCCGCCGCAGCCGGGCAGAGTAGAGGAGCATGTGGAGAGTGTTGTCGCCCATCAGAGCACGCTCTAATGCATACGCCGGGTCACCCCTATCGCTGTACCACCAGTCATTAAGGATGAGGAGGTGAGCTGCTTGATAGTAGGACAGAAGGTCCGAGGTGGCGAGTCCTCCACAGTACGTAGATAGGAAGCACGTACGGAGCGCCACCCTGACAGAACCCCCAGCCCATAGGAATCGCCCCAAGACCGAATTCACCTGCCGAAACCACGAGGCTGGGACCGGATGGGGATAGTTTTGCAGCTGGTACAGAAGACGTGGAAGCGCCACCATCTTGAAGATGGCGGACCTGCCAAAGATATTAAGAGGCATCCGGGACCAGGTTTTCACATCGGCCTGCACCCGCTCCCAGACCGGCAGCACAGAACGTTCCCACGTGAGGGTCACTGATTCGGACAGGAATACTCCCAGGTATCGTAAGCCTTCGGTCACCACCCGCAGGTCTAGCGTCCAGGGGTCTGAGACTGCACCACCCCCCAGGACCCACAGGGTGGATTTACCCAGGTTCAGGTATAGGCCCGAGACCTCGCCAAAGATCTTCATTATGTCCAATGCTCGCGGCCCGGAGCGTCGCAGGTCTGTAAGGAAGAAGAGGACGTCATCTGCGTATAACGCTATTCTATCAGAGAGGCCCCGGGGCCACACAAACCCTCGCATCTGCGCATCCATACGTACCCAGGCGGCCAAAGGCTCCATGGCAAGGGCAAAGAGATATGGGGATAAAGGGAATCCCTGTCGGGTACCCCGGCCAATGGGGAAGGTCTCCGACACTGCCCCGGCAACACGCACTGCGGCCGTGATATCTGTATAGAGCAGCCTAATATAGGATAGAAAAACCGGGCCCAGGTTTAGACGGGGTAGGAGCGCGAACAGATATGTCCAGTTTACCGAGTCAAACGCTTTATTAATATCAGCAAGCAACAAAGCTGCCTGCTCACCCGTGGCCCCCATAGCCTCTATCGCAGCCCAAGCACGCCGAATATTGTGACGTGTAGCCCTGCCAAGCATAAAGCCCGATTGATCGGGGTGTACAAGTTCCGCTATATACGGAAGCAATCGATTCGCCAGTGCCTTGGCCAGTATTTTGGCTTCAATGTTGAGTAACGAGATGGGGCGATATGAGTCGTGCCTATCCGGGGGCCTACCCGGTTTCGGGAAAACCACTATCTCGGCATGACGCCAATCAGGCGGCAACCTACCCTGTGTACGCGCCGCTTCAAGTGCACGCCTAAAGTGGGGCCCTAATTGTGTATGGAATTTTTAAAAAAATTCACAGGGGTAACCTCTCGGCCCGGGGGCCTTACCCGCGTTCAGCTGTCCCAGTGCTTCCCCCAGTTCCTCCGCCGTGAGAGGAGCATCGAGGGATTTCCTGGCCTCATCAGACACCGCTTTGGGGGGTAGATCATCAATGAATTTAGCTACTTCTTCCCCTGATAAGCTATCACACAAAGCATATTGCGTCCCAAAGTAGGCGGCGAAGCTCGCTGCCAGGCTGGCCGGGTCTGTGATAACTGCTCCATCTTCTGCCAGAAGACCGGGCAGTGTGTCGGGCCTAATGCTATACTGGCACAGTCTATAGAGCATAGAGCCCGATTTGTCACCCCATTGGTATATCCGGCTTCGTGTGGCCAGCCATGCCTGTTTGGCCTCGTCCAGTAGGACTGATGCGTAGGATCGCTGCGCCTGGAGGAGTAGCCGCACACCAACCTCATCCCCTCCCCCCCGACTCTGCCGCTCCAGTGTCTCCACAAGTGCCGCTGCCGCCACGATCGCCTCACGACGGCCACGGCGAGCCGCAGTGGTCCATGCAATATCCACCCCTCGCACCGTGGGCTTCAAGGCCTCCCACACCACTACTGCGTCGATGTCATCAACAAGGTTCTCCCGCCAGTAATGATCAATGACCTCTCGGAGGTGCTTAACATAACTTGGCTGCTGAAGATGCCACAAGGACATCCTCCATCTGAAGGGCTGACGTTTCCTAACGAGTTCTACGTCTATCGATACCGGGGAGTGATCAGACAGTCCCCTCGGCAAAATCTCCACCGCACGCACCCTGCACATGCACAACTGGGGCACAAACACGTAGTCCAAGCGGGAGAAGGAGCCATGCACAGCAGACACAAACGTATATTCGCGCGCAGTAGGGTGCATATGTCGCCAGGCATCAATCCAGCCCATTCCATCACACATCGCTCGCAGCCTAGTAGAGGGAGGGGAGGGGGGGGGGGGAAAGGGGGGGTCAGTCCGCCCAGCTCCCGGCACCCCCTGCGGTCCATACAAACGTCCATCACCTCGTTCCAGTCTCCCCCGATCACCGCCAGGGACTCCGGGATATCTCCCCACACTTGGAACAGTCGCTCAGCTAGGGCCCACTGCAGGGGGGGGGGCATAGACACTCCCAAGGACCACGGGCTCCGTACCCACCCTGCCCTTGACAAACAGATAACGACCCTGCGGGTCAGCCCACGTCTTTTCGTGTACATACGCCACTCTACGATGGATTAGAACAGCCACTCCCCTGGACCCCCTAGTAAAGCCAGCATGGTATACTTGGTGATAGCCCAACCGCTGCAGACTAAGCGCCTTTGACCCCATCATATGAGTCTCCTGAAGGAGAAGCACATCTGCAGCGGCTCTTTTCCCCCAGCGCAAGACAGCCCCACGTTTTACCTTGTCTAACATCCCTCTCACATTCCATGTAACCACACGTAGAGACTCCACCGGAAGTCCCCCTGTGTCCACTCCACCCACCACTCAACCACATCTGCATCCTCATAGTAAGTACGTGCATCCCCCCCCTACTACCCCAAAACTCAGAAACTTCAGGGACCGCAACTGCTGTCCCCTCCTGTACTGTCCATTCCCCCAACCCCCCCCCCTACTCCTCACAGAACCATGAAGCATCTGTCGCGGCATGGGCAGTCCCAGGCCCAAAACAGAGGGCCCAAGACCAACCATGCCAATGGATCCCAACACCCTTAAACCCATTGTCGCAACCCCCCCCCCCCAAAAAAAACCATCTCCTACAAGGGTAGGAGAGGGACAGCCCCCAATCGGCTGTACCCGAGCCAGTTTCCACCACCCCATTTAACTCTAAGAACATAGTCTCGAGATGACGCTGAGGCATCAGGAAAGCGTCCAGTTCGCCGGGCCACCGCCATTACTTCTCCCCTCCCCGGGAGCCACACCATCAAACAAGGAACACAGAGTACCTGCAAGTATCAATGTCACTTCCCAGAAAGGTCCGAATCTTCAGTTCCGCCGCCTCCCTGTGTACCAGAGGCAGAGGCCGACCGCTTTCGTGATCTAGATCTCCGGTGTCTCTTGCCCTTGGTCGGTTGATCTCTGCGTTCCGGTGAGGAACCCCTCGAGGACCCGGGATTCAGTCCCGGTTGGGCATGCGGCCTGAGCGCCACCGTTTCATCAGTCCAGCGAAACAACTCTTCCGGAGAATCAAAAAACAACGTCTTGGATTGGAAAATTACTCTCAGGCGAGCAGGGTACAGCAGGGAGTATTGGAGACCCAGACCACGGAGCTTCGCCTTAGCGTTCATGAAGGACTGTCGCCTCTGCTGCACGAGTTTGGTATAATCAGGGAACACCATGATTTTGTGGTTTTCATATAGGATGGCATCCTTGGACCTCGCCTCCCGCAGGATAACATCGCGGTCGTGGTAGTTCAACAGTCGAGCGATCACTGCCCTGGGCCGCTCACCCTCCGGCGGCCTCTGGGTCAAGGCGCGATGTGCGCGTTCAATGACAAAGCACGTGGACAGGATCCCCGGAGGCAGCCAGCTCTGCAACCACTGAGTTAAGAACTGTTCCATGTTCCCCTTTTCACAATGTTCCGGAAAACCAACAAATCGAAGATTATTACGACGGGCGCGCCCTTCCGCATCCTCAGCCCTAAGCGCCAGATTCTTCTGCACCGATTCCACCACCGGCAGTCGTTTCTTCAAGGACCCAACATCGTCCTCCACTACAGAGATTCTGGATTCCTCCTCGGTAATCCGTGCCACCGCGTTCCGTAGGTCTTGGCGTATCAGGGTAACATCCGCGCCCACTGCGCCAATTTTGGCGTCCAGCATGTCTCTGGACTGGGTGATGGCGGCCATGAGGGCGGTATTGTCCGGGGGGGGCGGTGGTTGATGTTGTCCCCCGCCCGATGGGCCTGGACCTCCAGTAGGTCCCGTGAACTTGTCGATGGTCGGCTGCTTGGTTTGGCTACCACCTCCTCCGCGGGTCATGATCTCCACCCGCCCGTGGGCCACCAGCAGTCAACAGAGGTGCGGCGATATGGGGTCTCCCACGTCCTCCGTCCCGCCCAATGGGGACCCCTCCAGCCGAACACGTCCCACCACCAGATGTGCTCCCTCGGACGCCCCTCTATTATCTCAGCTCCAGTGAAGGATAGCAGGCCTCAGGAGCCACCCCCACGCTGCCCCGCAAGTCTTTCAGCGTATCAATGGGGCTTGTTGCGCCTTCTGTGCACCCTGAATCCTGCCGCCCCTGCCGTCAATGCCTGTGGGTCCAGATGGGGGTACTCACTCTGTGCCGCTCACCAACCGCCGCACCGCCGTGAAGTGGCCCTCGTGTGCTGAGAGGCAATGGTGAGGCGTCGTCCAGTCCCGGAGGCGGCCACAGTACACCACTAGCCCCGGGCGGGAGCCGCGAAACTCGAGGCCCCCGGCTCTGCCGGTCCCGCTAGGCCCCAGCAACCAATGGAGCAAGCCTCGCCCCTCCTAGACAATGGCGCAGTGGCCGGACTCCCGGGGGGACAGTATCTGTCTTCTCTTGTCCCGCCGGATCAATGCGGTAGCGGAGAAGCAGCAAGGCGGCTGCGCCACACAGGTGCGTCCCGGACGGGGAGCGCCAAAATCAAGGTCCCGGCTTCCGGCTGCGCACCAGGCCGCGCTCTTCTCCCTGCCTCCCAGCCGGGACCAAAACACCAGAATCGCCGTCGACCGCACCGGAAGAGGCCCGGTGCCCTCAGATGTATTCGCCGCACTCGGGGTGAGTCATAAAGGCTCGGGGACCAGGATAAATGGACGGATGTGTCACGGGCAAGCGGGAGCTCTAAGAAGCTGCGACCGCCATTGCCGCTCTCGAAGCCACGCCCCCTCCTTTGATATTTTTTGCCTTCATTTCTTTAGAGCGACTATCAAATAAGAACCTTTTTTGTGTTTGATTATAGGTTATTTATTCAACCAGTTTGTTTGAATGTTTTTAATATTTATTAGCAAAACGTTGTTTTCAACAGTAGGAAAAAAAGATCCAATTATATTTGAATTATCGACAACAATTAACACATTGGACAATTCACAAAATTACATTCATGCAAACAAAATTTGAAAGAACAAACATTGACAAAATATTTTGAAAATTCAAACAAACTGGTTGGATAAATAACCTACAATCAAACACAAAAAAGGTTCTTGTTGGATAGTTGCTATAAATAAATGTAGGCAAAAAATATCAAAGGAGTCAGGTACCCCCAATTGTTTTTGGTATTGGAGGATTTGGCACTTTTTCAGTGATAAATGGGGTACCTCTTATGGAGCCTGATTTTTAAAAACAAAAATCCATAAATGTACTCCTGTGGGAACACCAGTGCTTAATTTGAGCCTGTGGTTTCGGGGCTCAGCAGTCCAACTTACTCTACTGACAAGTTCACTACAAGGTGGCGCTGTCTGTCTATTTTTAAGATGAGTAAAATAACAGTGTTTATTAAGTCAATATACATTGAAAAAGAATAAGACCTGCCGCTCACGCCTTTATTATAGTTTTGAGTGGCTTGGAACAGGCTGAATTGTCACACTTTAGGAGTACGATAGTAGTTGTGTTGGTACTGTCATTGCCAGAGCTGGCAGGGGCAATGGGTGGGGCAGGGTGCAGTGATCTCCCCATAAAGGCCCTGGCTCTTACTTTTTTTTTTATTCTTTAATCATTAGGGAACACTCTTATGTTGTGAAGTGGAAAGGTTGTGGGCGTTACCTGCAAAGATGCATCAGTCACAGTTTTTCAGTAACAGTTCCTCGGAGGCCAAAGAATTTTCATTTGTGTAAATGTCACAAGTGTAAATGCAGGCAAGCGGGACTACTTCACAATAGTGCTTGCAATTTCTTCTTTTCTCTACTGGGAAAATATATTTTCTGTAGAGAGACTCTTTCTCCAGAACCACCAACAGTTTGGGGATGGGTATCCACTCTCAGCTTTGATACAGATTAACTCCTGCCCTTGACAGGAGTAAGTCTGCAACCATATCCAGAGTGGGAACTTGCAAGTTTACGGGTGTTCACCTACTTTCCGAAGCATTCCTTCTCTGGAATGCCCACTCCTTTCCCTGTGAGCAGACTTGCTTGGATGTATTATTTCGTGTTACCGCTATAAAATTAAATTTAGCATTAAATGTTGGTAAATTGATTTAAATATAAAAGTAAAAAATTAAACCTTTGAGTTGGCCACTTCCCACCCATTTGGGCTGAATTGCTCACATATAATATTTTTACTAAAGTGCTACAATATTAAATTTAAGTGATGTTGAGCATTTACATTCTAATTTTGTGAATAACAAATATGAACTTACACTTGTAAAGTATGCCTTTTGTGCACATGTTCAACTTAGGTGTGCAAATGTCTTTGTGGAGTGAGCACATACTACTCCAGTCTTATAGTAGGTTGGATTTCACAGACAGACGGAATGCTCCTGAAATGGCAGCAAAACTAGCCTCTAAACGAATAAGATAGTTAAAAAGACCATCGCTTCCTTGGTGATAGGGTTTTAATATAGCTGCCACGGGACTGTTACTTTTAATGCATTTGCTTTTTTGTATTTTATATTTGTTTGGCCTTGTTTAACCATTGTTCCAAAAATACATTTCAAGCCATGGTATTGAACCTTTCGGAGCATGTTGGTCAGCTCTTTTTTCAACAAAAACATTTCAAACTATGAAATGTTATAAGTGTATATACCCACTTGAGGATTATCCTCGCTTTGAAGATTTCCTTGATAATGCGTGATGCTAGGGGCAAAACGGGGGTCAAAGAGATACCTGTCAGTGGAAATCAATGAGGGACAGGACATCAAAGATGCCGAGGTCAGCCGGCCTTTTAATGATTAATATTGTCCTGGCTCGTTGCCTTATTCAGCGACCTGCCAAGGAGAGAGAAAAGACATTGTGTGTCTATTCTTTGGTGGAGGAGACCTGTAGAATCTGACACTGCCCGGGTATCACCTGTCCTGCCAGCAAGGTGAAGTGTTATGTAACCTGGTGGCCGCACCCTACCGGGCCATCTTTGGACATATCAGATGGAGCCCGCTGCCCTGGTAACACGACACCCTCCTCATCACTAGGCAGTGGCGTAACAACCGGTCCCACCGCCCCCGCAGTGTGAGGGGGCCCGAGCTCCCGGGGCACCCCTCAGGCACTGTGCACGGGTAGCGGCTGAGAGCTCCTGACTGGGTCCGGAGTATGGGACTCCCTTCCATGAACTTTGCAGGAGGGTGGGGGCTCGAATTTCGTTACGCCACTATCACCAAGCGCCTAATGTAGAGCCAGGGATCAGGGATGTAGGGTTCCACCAATGCAGAAAATACAGGGACAAGGAAACTGGAAAGGGTACCTTTTTAATGAATTTTTTTTTAATGAAAATAGTCGGAGTCGAGTGCACTGTGGTCGAGGACGCCGCAAATTGAAATGGAGCAGACTGGCGAATCTGTGCACTAAGTAAAATGGCACACGTTCCCACTCCGAGCTATTTTGCAGCGCCTTACTATTTTGCACAGACAAGGTACACTGACCTTTATTGCTGCCAAATAGCTCTCTGACTGTCAGAAGAAAAAATGGAGCAAAATAGCTTTGAGAAGCTACGTAGGCAATTATTCCTTATAGTTTCGCTATCACCGTGCATGCATCTAGAAGACCAGATAACATGAACTAATCGCCTGTGTGGAGCTACTTAAGATAACATTACATATTGTGAGGGTGCTACTTAAGATATTCCATATTGTGAGGGGGCTGCTTAAAATAATATCACACATTGTGAGGTCATGCGAATTTTCTTCTTTTTTTTGCAGTGGTTAGCATAGCTTTGAAACACTACAAATATTGTTCCCATCTTGTGTCTGTAAAACAGTTAAGAACTGGAAAAATAAAGGAAGTAAAAATAGCAAATTCTTACAAAGTGTAATATGATGCGTAAAAGGACTACCCAGTCAGTTTAAAGAGTTCATCCACCGAATGATGTGACAATACCCAGCTGACATCACCAAACAAAGTGACATTCAAGAATACCTTTTGTTAGGGATTGTTATGGATTGTTGGAGAAGCTGGACTAGGTAAAGACAACTGTTTTTTTCTCTTTACACTGGATGGCCTCTAAAAGTATTCTGATTTAGTGCATGCAGAAAGGAAACAGACTGATGTTTGCCATTAGTAAAAGCAGGCCCTAAAAGGTTTGAACAGGAAATGTTAAATACATTTTACAGTCGTTTCAGAATGTAATGAAACTTCTAATAATGAATCAGCATGATAGCTCAGTGGGTCAAGAGCTTAGTGCTGACATCTGTGTGCAACCAGCAGGCAGGTCACTGGATCAAACCCCAGCAAGGCTTTTCACTCCTTCCAAATGTGATAGCGTGTGCATCATTGAGGTGGGTAACACCTGTCATTTACAGAGCCACAAGATGGCAAGCCACTGGTACCAAGCTGTATATTTAAAGAACACGATTATGAAACAATGTTTTTAGAACAAAGCTGCATGACTCTTCCTGCAACTTCTGCAGAACCATCTGACTCTGGTGTTACAGACAACTCATTGGGAAAAGGTCGCCCAGCGAGTCATGTTCAGGGCTCTCTGCTTTGAACACCATGAACTCCAAGGAATTAGACCAACGTCATACAACAGAGATTGCAAAGTTACAAGCCCAAGCGAAGCCTTTCATCCACTTTGTATTGAGATTCTTCAATGGTACATATTTCATCGGGGAAAGACACCTCTTTCTCGGTCCAAGCTATGAATCTCTTTACCAGTTCACATGTTAAAACTACAGGACCACCTATCTATTCGGAAAGATCTAAAAACTTGGCAGGGTCCCCTCCTCCAGGACCTGCACTTAGTACCCGTCCAGTAGGCTTCTGGAAAATACTAGTCCACATCTTCCTCTGGAGAGCTTTATAAACATGGCTTCTCTCTCCTGGGCCAAACCCGCTCCTTCCTCAGGACTAAATCCACCCCTGCCTTCAGTCTCAGACATAGTCTCGGGGAGACCTCGCCAGGCTATGCATAAAAAGTGTGACATCTTAAACACATCTTGTGACACATGCATCCTTGGCTTTAGCGCCAAATGCACCACGGACAGATGGGAGCACATCTCAAGCCCTCCTGCATCACACCCACATAGGACACCTGTCATCTGTGCACATTCTCACACTAGAGGCATTTGTGCGCTAAGCCAATATCAAATAATGACATAAAAGACGAACGATGTATAATATTTTTTTTGTCTAACTTGTTTGTCCTGCTTTAATGTAACAATATAGCAATAGCCTAGGCCTGAGTGAGCACAAAACAAACACAAGAGCTTGGTGTAGTGGCCCTGATTCTTGTGTTATTTGAGTGTGGTAATACTGCACCTAAGAAATGTTTATCCACTGGTATACTGAACTCAACCACAGTATAACACTGTGGTGAAAACTCCACTGATGAATGGGCCTCTAGATTTAGCCTCTATCAGGATATTTTCTATTACCACCCAGCTCCAAGATCCCCATCCTCTCCTGCAGAAATCTCAGTCTGGATGAAAATGGGAGTTAGAACCCAAACCGGGATTCCAAAATGAGCAGGGATTACTGCACTCTCTAAACAATTTTCAACTATTAAAATATGGCGGTATTCAGACGGGGGAAAAAATGCCACATACCGACATCCACATCTCAGAATAGAGGAAAAATCGTAGCGCTACCACGTTATACCCTTATCTGAAGTGTAGACTTTACAATCCCACTTTATACCAATCTCTGTAAACACAGCACTGTTTCAGTATTTCTGCCGAAAGAATGAGGATTTGACATTACCATCCCACCATTTCTTTGATTTGGTTGCCTGTTTCGGTGGCTTCCAGATGGGAGAGCCTGCGACCTGCAGTCCCTCGCCCTCCTTAGGGCCTAATGCACGTGCAGTGCAGTGCCCCTTGAAGACACAAAAAAATATTGTGAGAACCCTGTGAACACTATTGAAAGGGATGAATTACTGCCCCATTACCGTCCATATACTAATTAGCTCTTGGGTGTCATTTGCGCTGCTTGTCCTTGAGCAAGGACCACACCGATGCAAATCGTTTCATGTCTGCACAAAGGTCAACAAACCTCAAACATTAATGCTTCTGCAGAACCCGTTCAGCCTTTCCAGCCTCAGAGGCATTCATGATAACTTCTGAGGGAGGGCCACGGCCCAGAAACATTGTCCCTGCTTTGTTCTATTTCCCTGGTTACTTTTTAATGGCTTTTGTGAACTTCAAACAGTGCGAGTGCAACAAAGCAACCTTTCCATGGCTTCTTTGGTCCTTTCTCTGCGGTTTCTTGGGTTGGTTCTGTCCTTTCTGTGGCTGGGATGGCTTGCGACTGCAGGGAGGAGAGGGCGTGCTATTCAGCTCCAGGGGTTGAAGTGTTCCTGAATTGTCTTGGTCTTAGTGAGCAGTGTGCGTTTATTTGTTTCGCTGCATTTCATATAGCGCTTAGAGCTCGTGGGTGCTGGTGTGCGAAACCTTACTGCTGTGGATAATCTGCGTCGATGTAGTGTTACATAGCTGTCCCTCCATTGTAGTTACTACTGAGAATACCACTAAATCGAGTAAGCTAAGTGCTATGGTAACTGTTCTGATTTCAGCAAGGGGATGTGTCAGCTACAGGTAGGGGTAGTAGTTGGGCTTGGTTGTAGGGGTAGTAAGAGCAAAGTTAAGGGGCAATGTTACCTAGAGGTAGGAATTGTGGTAATTAGGCTTAGTTGTAGGATTAGTGCTTAGGTTTAGGGCTGTAGGGCTATGGCCAGAGTCTGGCGTTGATTGTGGCTAGAACCCAGGGGTAGTAGGAATTATAGTAAGTTTAGGGGTAGGATTGAGCAATGCTTAGATTTAGTGCTTCGGATTAGGGCAGTTTTGTGTTTAGGGTTACGGAAGCCTTTTGATTATGTTTAGGGTTAGAGTAGAGGGTGCTCTTAGTCTCGTAGTAAAGTTTATGGTTAGGACTAGAGTTAGGGGTAGTATAAGGTTTATGCCTAGAATGGCATTCAGTTTAGGTGTATGGTTTAGATTAGGGTTAGGCATAGAGTAAGGGGGTAAATTTAGTTTATGTGTTAGCGGAACGTTTGGGTTAGGTTTAGGATTATGGGTTTTCCTGAGTTTAGGTTTAGCCTTCTGATTAGGCTTAGGGTAGTGGATAGGCATTGTGTTAGGTTAATTAAAGACTGGATTTAAGCTTAGAATTAAGGTTAGGGGAGCAATGAGCTTCAATGCTGCGGTATTCTCATAGTGGCAAATTTGATTTTATGGATTCGATGCAGTGATATCATGCTGTAGTCTTATTTTATATCGTTACATACACCTGCTGTACTTCTGTTGGGAAGCTGCCAAGAAACCAAGAGGTCATATTTTGGGGTGTGTTTATTAGTTCGCTTTTCAGGTGCCTACATGTAGTATCACCTAGTCGTGGCTTTACATTCAACAACCTAATGCATTCTGGCAATTGCAATCTCGGTTCTTAACAACTGGTTTAGTTCAATGTATATCAATCATAAGAATCTGCGACCTTGTGTTACCCTTGAACTAGTGAAGTAGAGGGTGGAAGTGCCAGGGAGAATATGAACCCTTCAGCGGTGTTCAAATTATGGTTTGGATTTGTGTACACCCTTTGTGAGTCTGCAGTAGATTTACCTAAGATGTGCTTTTAAAAGGTATTTTAAATATGGATTGTCCTCTTGCAGGTTTATGCTATGTTTGCCATGCACAATGCACTTTTGTTACCTAAACAATTGAAATCGGTCTTGCATTTTAATAGGTTAAACCGATACATTCCTATGGAATAATCGGGTTGCAGATCACCTAAGATGCACTTTGGTTGAGAAGGTATTTTATACACCTATTTATATTTTTTTAGGTCTGTGTTATGTGGCGGTTGCATTGATGTGTCTTTGTCCTGTTTATTGGAGATTTTATGATATTTCTAAAATGATAACATTAATTAATTGAAAAATGTGTTATATTTGTGTAAGAATGTATTTATGGGAAATAAAGAATTTGACTAGAGCCACAAAGTGTTTTGAAGAGGCAGGGAAATTATACACTAAGCCCTGTCAAAAGATTTATAGAAAGACTTTGTTACCGTGTACGTAATTTGCTTTCATTTAATAACTCAATTAATTCTAGGAGCTTCAGTCTTGTTTGTCTTGTTTTTTTAACTAACTTGTTTGCCATGCACAATGCACTTTTGTTACCTAAACAATTGAAATCGGTCTTGCATTTTAATAGGTTAAACCGATACATTCCTATGGTATAATCGGGTTGCAGATCACCTAAGATGCACTTTGGTTGAGAAGGTATTTTATACACCTATTTATATTTTTTTAGGTCTGTGTTATGTGGCGGTTGCATTGATGTGTCTTTGTCCTGTTTATTGGAGATTTTATGATATTTCTAAAATGATAACATTAATTAATTGAAAAATGTGTAATATTTGTGTAAGAATTTATGTATGGGAAATAAAGAATTTGACTTGAGCCACAAAGTGTTTTGAAGAGGCAGGGAAATTATACACTAAGCCCTGTCAAAAGATTTATAGAAAGACTTTGTTACAGTGTACGTAATTTGCTTTCATTTAATAACTCAATTAATTCTGGGAGCTTCAGTCTTGTTTGTCTTGTTTTTTTAACTAACTGCAATTAAAGTGGTGTGTATAATGAAAGGCTAGTACTGAGAACACAGTAACACTCGTCATCGTGCAGTTATCTGGTAGCTCGCACATACTGACTTCCTAATAAAGGCTATTATTTTGTCAAATCCGTTTGCATATGTAACCAAGAAAAACAGATACTAATATTACAAAAGCATCATGATTTAACTGCAAGTCATCCAACAGGCCTCCAGAAACCTCATCTTCTAAATATAATAGCATTCCTTCCGTTATTGAAATAATAGCACACTATATATCGGAATTCCATTTGTGTAAATTTCAATGATTTTAATGCCAATCTCTTATAGCCGAATTGGACCATTGGTAAATAGAAATGCTCACAGATGCTTGGCTTTGAAATGGTGGAAAGGCTACCATCGTCATTTCCTTCCACCTTATAAAGGAATCTCTGTTTTACAGACCTGGGCTTTTGTGCGACAACATACTGCATTGTTTGTACTGTAATCCTCATTTGCACTAATTGCTGTAAACCCCCAGATAGCAATGACTTGTAAGTGACAAGCCCAGAACTGGATATACTATGTCTATGGAGTGAGGATGCCACCCTGCATGGCACTGAGCTTTTATCAATCTTGACATGTGAAGAGCTGAGTTCCAGCCCTACTATCCTTTCAGACAATGTAATCTGAAGGTCTTTTAGAGCTGCCAGGCGAGAAATATTTTGGGAGCCCCTGCATGGAATAAAGTTGAATGTTATTACCCATTTCCTGATGATTCAAGCCCCCGCACTCCCACCGATGCCAAACAGTACTCAACTATTTGTTAAACTTTAACAGGGTCACACAAGAAGAGATGAAAGATTCAGGAATATTTTAGATGACATTGGGTGAAGAAACTAAGCCAGGGGTAGATGTAGGCCAAGGGAGAGAGGTTTTAGACAACGAAATAGAATAGGAGGTGGTCAAACAGTGAGAAAGTTACTTTTCCCAGGGGGCCCCTTTGGAAGTGGGGTCACTGGGAAACTGTACACTGTGCCCATGCCTTAAAACGCTATTCCTCTGCCCAGTATCTCTGCCTACCTCTGAGCAATGCACCCGCTTTGCCTCCCACCCCTTTGTAGATAAAGTGTTTCTTACTGTGGGTGGGTAGAGCCCTGAGCCCCGGGCCGGACGGTGGGTCTCTAGGAAGCTTCGGGAACAGCGGGGAGATCTGGTTCTCCTCTTCCTTCTCAGGCTCTCGCAGGACCGATGACTTCTTAGCGGCTTCCCAACTTGCTGGCAGAGGAGAGTTCGACACGGAGCTCAGCAGCAACACGCAGACAGCCACAGCAGCCCATAACTTCATCTTAGATCAGCTTCCAAGAGAGGGACCTTCCCAGGGCCAAAGAGAGAGGGAAAAGAAAACACATTATAAACCCTGACAGACGAGAAGGATTGCTGGCCACAGTCAACTCACATCTACGCTTCCTCCTATCTGCTGCCGTTAAGTTATGTTTGCATGTGGAGGGTTTGAACCCAGAGTCTTATCACATGGGGTGGAGCAGCGCGTCCCGCTCACAACCAGGTAAAGAGAAAACTAACAATGGCCTCTGCAGTTTTTAACCATCCTATCTCCTTGCTCCTCTAAGATGGCCAGCTTTCCACTCCTGCATCATCTTTTTTTTCTGTGCATCACCTTTAAATACATCCTGGTTCCCGTCCCCTTACCTTTTCTACCCTAAGACTCTCTGGAGTTTCACGCACTCTTAGGCTTGATTTTCAATTTCTTCCCTCAAACCACCATGTGTATCAAATTGTTTTCAATTACACTTGTTCCTTACCACTGGATTCTGTTCCGCTCCATTTAAGATTTAGCCCTAGCTTAGTACCTTCTCAGGGATCACTTCTCTCTTCTGTGTATTCCCTTTGATTACTGCATTCCGACTGTATACACTTGTCCTTAATAGCTATACCATATACTTTTAAAATGATTTTACAGTGCTTTGTCAAAAGCTAAATAAATTCAGTATGTAAATAAATATACACATAATTTGAGCTTTGGTCTGTGTGGACAGAAATAGGCCCAGCAATGCAGTGACCATTGCTTTCTCAAAACCACAAATTACCTACGAAAATATTAGGAGGTCCACTAAAGACAGTTCTGTGTCACGTGGCTTATTATAACATCCAGAGACCTGCGGACATACTTTTGCATGTCTTCAATAATAACTTGTTCTTATCCATTGCATCATGGAGCACTGCGAGCACTTCAACCACTTCAAATCAGAGTTAATATCCGATCTTAGGCCGAAACAATGTCATGGTTTTCAACTTACAGGTCTTGGGAAGAATGAAAGGCTATGCTGGCCTTAGACAGATTGGAACTTGTGATGGACAAATTACATCAGATATCAAAAGCAACTCTTTACTCACTGGGCCATCTTGCCTTTTACCCCCATAGTTTTAACTATAACTTTTTGCCTTAAATGGGTGCAGCATTCCAAAATAGTGAAATCATTTCTGCCGATAGCTGTGCGACCTATCCTTGCTGCCTGGCCCGGCCAGCAGCTCAGTTTATGATGCTTGGATCTATGGGCCATTCTAGCCCTCATCTGCAGACGTTAATGAGGTGGCATAGGTTGTAACAATAGTGCGCCTTAGTCATTGAATGTCTTCACAACCATAGAGGTAATTGATAACACTGTCCCAGTGCTGTACAACATTTGTGGCATGTGAACGTTGCATTGCAAGGTGTATTTATTCATGTATTCATCAACAGTTTATATACAGAGGCAGGTACATGCTGCAGTTGGTGGTAATACTGTGTGACTGTCAGTCATCACAGCATCATACACTATGGGGTATGGCTGATGTATTAAACATGCACCGGAAGAGGAGCTTCGCGCGCAACCAAGATGGCCGCGTGAGCACAGGGCTCCCGAGACCCTCGCAACCTCCCGCATCTATCCTGATAAATATCCTGACTACGTTGACGGGTTATTGAAGACGAACCATGGCTGAGGCAGCAACCGTTGTCCAAATTTGAATTGGACTTCAGGAACCGGAATAACAGCGATTTGAATATTTAGGCCTGCCCCTCGGCGTCGCCCGGGGCTCGAGTTGGCATGGTGCCCGGGCAGAAGTTGAACAACAACGGCCTGAGGGGACACGGACTGTCGTATTGATTTGGACTTTCACTTTCGCTTTTAAGGCTCCAGTCTGATCCCGTCAGGAAGTGTGCCTCTGCGAGCAGAAAGCCATTGGACTGTGTGGCGCTCATGAGTGCTATCCTGAGTGTGTATGCTGGGCCCGGACGGTCTGTACCCTCTGATTGCTGTTGATGGTTTGGTTGCGGTTTTCAGAGCGGCCATCTTCTCTCGGTGCCCACTGCTTCTGGGGTCTCTTTGTCCGTGATGGCGACCAGACCTGATGGAAACAAGCAAAAGTCCAAGATCACTCGGCGAGGTGGTAATACCCAAGTGAACAACATGGATCGCTATGCCCAATCTAAAGGATCCTCCAGTGGTCCGGGTAAATCTCTGAAAGGCACTGGGGAGGACCCTGCCTCATCGGCGGAATTGACTTTGCAAGACGTCATGGGCGCCCTTGACGGGATGAAGGCCTCCATCGGCCAACAATTTGAGACTCTCGCCCACAAGCTGGACACTGTTTCGATCAATGTCAATTTAATCCGCACGGATTTATCAAAAACTAATGAGAAGGTCAAATCTTTGGATCTGAAGACTTCTAGCCTAACGGTGATGTGTCCGACTTGCAGACAGAGGTCCGTAACCTGCGAACGTCCAGTGATCTTTTTGCCCGCGGGTTGGAGGACTTTGAAGGTAGGGCCCGGCGTAACAATGTACGCATCATTGGGGTCCCTGAAAAGTCGGAGAATCCGGCGGCTGATCTTTTTGTTGAAGATCTTATAATTAAGCACCTAGCACCGAAAAGACTGAGCAAGTTCTTTGCAGTTGAACGCGCCCACAGAGTGCCGGGTGGTAAACCGAAGCTGGGTGCCCCGCCGAGGCCCATCATCGCCAGAATCTTTAACTTCAGGGATAGAGACGCTATCCTGCAGGCCTCGCGGGTGGGTGGACCCATGAAATACGAAAAGACCACTGTAAGTTTCTACCCGGACTTTACACAGACTGTCCAAAAGCAAAGACTAGGATTTCTGGGTGTTAAACGACGACTGAGGGAGATGGGGCTGAAATACGCAATGCTTTTTCCAGCTAAGTTACGCATTGAATTTGAGGAACTGACATATTTCTTTGATCGTCCAGAGGCGGTGGGAGACTGGCTTGATACTTTGCCTCACCGACGTGGCCAGGAGGAACATTCTGGAGGAGCGGAGGGCGGCCCGATGGAGCAGGAATAGGAGCATGGTTTCCGGCCTCTGAACTTAGCTGATAGCCCTGACTGTGGTTCGATGACTTTTATTGTGTGCATTGCTGTGTCATACCCGGGAGTGGAGGGGCGCTTAGTGGGACTCTTTCCTCCTCTGGGGTTCTTTTTGTAGACTAGTTCGATGTTAGGGCGACAGGCACACTGCAAGTTCGGGTGGCTATTTAGTCTTACGTAGGGGTGCAGGGTGGGGGGGGTTTGTAACGGGTTTCTGGCTTGGGGGTGGGGGTGTTCATTTGGGTGTACTCCCCGTATCATTTGATTTGGATGCTGAGCTCTGTGGGGTTGGATGTACTTTCACTTTCGGGATGGGGGTAGGGGATTGAGACTAATGAGTTGGAATGTGAATGGGTTGGGGGACAGGATAAAGCGAGGGGTTGTGTTACAACTGTTGAAACGACTTTCCCATGATGTGGTATTGTTGCAGGAAACACATTTGATCGGTAACACCTGTCATGCAATGAACCGGAAAGGGTATCATCTGGTTGCCCATGCCAGGTTCTCCTCTGGATCTAGAGGGGTGGGTATCCTAGTTAGGAGTTCTCTCCCCTTGGAAATAGACGCAACAGTCCTGAATGATAGGGGGCGCTACGTAGCTCTCACGGGAAGGTGGGAGGGTAGAACTGTATCCCTGCTCTCTGTTTATGTTCCCCCGGGATTACAGTCGGCAACTTTTGCGGACTTGGGGCGTGTTGTATTGGGACTTCCTGAGGGGACTCTGGTCATGGGCGGAGATTTTAACTCGGTCGTCTCTGGTAGGGAAGATCGACACCCGCCCAGGGACTTCACAGGGTCACAGAATTGGCTTAGCGGCTTCATAGATACACTGGGGTTGGTGGACTGTTGGCGATTGCTACATCTGGCCCAGAACCAATACACTTTCCACTCGGGTGCACACAGTAGCCTTTCCAGGATTGATTATGTCTTGGTGCCAGCTGCGCAGGCCCCCTCCGTTACTGAGGTTCGACATCTGGCTCAGGGAATATCCAATCACTCTCCACTGTGGCTTCGGATGGAGTCGCGTCTGGGTGCAGAGGGGCGAGTAGCCCCTATTAATCCATGGTATCTCTGTAACCCTAAAACTCGCGCTTCCTTGGTCAAATCACTTGACCAGTATTTTGTTGAAAATGAGGGATCGGTGTCTTCGGCGGTATCGCTCTGGGAAGCTATTAAGACGGTTATCCGAGGTCAGGCGTTGTCGTTGATTGCTGGCGCTAAGAAGAGTAAGAATGAGGAGGTGGTTAGCCTTGAGACAGAGATTGCATGATTTGGAACTGGGCGTCACCCGTGGGAAGATGCATGTTTTGCGTCTTAAACAACTTGAGTACAGGGAGTTGGTGACGGATGCTGCGAAAGTCATGAGCAGGGAACAGCAGGGCCGATTGTATGATGTCGGGGATAAAGCGGGTAAACTGATAGCATGGTTCGACAAGAAAGAGAGGGCGAGTCGTGTGGTTCCTGTGATTGAGAGAGTGAATGATATGCGTATGACTGAACCCGAGGAGATAGTCCAGTGTTTTGCTGAGCATTTCCAGGAAGTATACTCCCCGTATCCGATAGACCGGAGGAAGATTCACATTTATTATTGCGCGACATTGTATTGCCCAGTTTGTCTGATTCGGATAGAGAGTTGATGGACGCAGTAATAACCGCTGATGAGGTGGCGCTCGCTATCCGTTCCATTCGTTCGGGGAAGGCGATGGGTCCTAATGGTCTCCCCTTTGAGCTTTATAAATTACGCCCCGACAAAATGGTGCCGTATCTTCGTGACATGTACCTAGAATCACGAGATAGGTGCTCCCTTCCCCGGGATCAGGGTCTTGCGACCATTGTGGTGATTCATAAGGAAGGGAAACCAAGGTACCATTGTGCTTCTTATAGGCCGATATCACTCCTTAACGCGGAACCCAAGATTCTTGCTAAATTATTGGCCAACCGTATAATAAAGGTGATTAGTGACTTGATTTATCCGGATCAATCCGGTTTCATCCCACATCGAAATACGGCCCTGAATCTGCGAAGTTTGCATGGTGACCTCGCGAGGACTGCGTCATTGCGTGAGTCGGCCATCTTGGCTTCCTTGGATGCCACGATGGCTTTTGATACTGTGGAGTGGACGTATTTGTGGGCCGTACTTGCTAAGTTTGGTTTCGGTCCTGGCTTCATTGGCTGGGTGAGACTCCTCTATGAGGACCCATTGGCGCAGATTAAGGTTAACGGTCGGGTCTCTGACCCTTTCGTTCTTGGGAGAGGTACACGACAGGGTTGTCCATTGTCGCCGCTCCTGTTTGCCCTAGCTCTTGAGCCCCTTGCTGCCTGGATTAGATTGGAACCGTTGATGAGGGGTATTCAGTGGGCCCCAGACTTTGAAGATCGTATCTCACTTTATGCGGACGATATACTGTTGTACTTGACGTCACCCCGGAAATCGTTAATTGTTTTATTTGATGTCCTTAGCTCTTTTGGTGGGAATTCTGGCCTGGTTATTAACTGGACTAAATCTTACATATACGTTCTCTCGGGAGATGTCCCCCATTTGCCGCGCGGTTGTCCCATTCAGATTACATAGACGGGTTTTAAGTATCTTGGGGTTTATGTATCGTTGAACCCGGTTGTCCGATACCAACAGAATTTGCTCCCTCCATTAAATCGGTTGAAACTTGACGTGGTGGGCTGGCGCAGGCTGCCACTCTCGCCGCTCGGCCGTGCGGCGCTCTTTAAGATGATGTCGTTGCCACGCTTTCTGTATGCTCTTCAGAATGCCTTTGACGTAGTTCCCGCGAGCTATTTTTGGGCGGTGGAGGGTCTTCAGAGGAAGTTGATCTGAGATGGGCGATCGCGTATCGCCCTCGCCAAGCTGACGCTTCCATGGTATGATGGTGGTATTGCTCTCCCTGACATCAAAAGATATTACTGGCCGTCTCAATTGGGGGCCATTAATCACGGTATGTATGGTCCCGAATTGAACCCCGCGTTTGCAATGGACAGGTGGTTTTTGCCGGGGGGCAATTACTAGAGGGCGCTTTATTCGATATTGGCTGGAGGGCACCTCTCGGGGCCCAAAAAGATTGCGGTACGGGTATGGAACTGTGCAAATACTGTGATGGGTTGGAAGAATCGACTGACCCGAGCGACCCCGCTTTTTGCTTCCGAGAAGCTGGGTAACTTGTGGACGACGAAAGGATTTGAGAAATGGGATATGATTGGCATTAGTAAGGTGAGTGACCTCTGGGCTAAGGGTAAGATTAAAACCTTTGAGGAGTTGAAGTCTGAGTTCCAACTGAGTGATAGAGAATATTTTCGGTATGCTCAGGTCCACCATGCCTTGCAGTCTGTTTTCCCTAAGGGTGTCGAGATTCCGGAATCCTCTCCGCTTGAAGATAGAATACTGGATGGTCATGTGCCGGATAGTACTATCTCTTTGATTTACAAAAAACTGATTAACGATAGGACTGATTTGTTGGTGCAGCTCCGGGACGTATGGACCCGAGATGGCCTTGAATTAGATGATGAGGACTGGCAGTCTGCGGTCTCTTCTCCTACGGAGGTCGCGATTTCAGCCCGTCTCCGTTTGGTTCAGCTCAAAATCCTGCATAGAATTTATTGGACTGGCCCCCATTTGGTTAGAACGGGTTACTCGGAGGATGGTCTGTGCAAGCGTGGTTGTGGGCTTCTTGGGATGTTTCTGCATATAATTTGGGAATGTCCTGAAGTGGCTGCTTTTTGGACTGGGATACACAATAAGATGGAGGAGGCTACCGGTGTTGCCTTGCTGCCTGAGGCCAGACGTTGTCTCCTGATTGTCTGGGAACCAAATGACTATGATGTAATGCAGATGCAATGGGCGACCCTGGGAAATACGGTAGCTAAGAGAGATATTGCGCAGTTGTGGGGTTCTCAGAGGCCACCCACGGTCGAGGCATGGATGGAAAACATGGATTGGTGCATGTTTAGGGAGAAGACGGTCTATGTGGCACGAGGGGGACCCAGGAAATGGGGTAAGATCTGGGGCCATTGGAACATTTACCATGGAGACATTTGCACTCCTCCTCTTGTGGACATTCCTGAAGTTCCACTTTCCCCCTGACCTACCATTCCTTGTATTGTATTGTATATATTTGTCTGGAGTTCTTCTCTCCCCTGCTCCCCCCCCCCCTGGTGTTGACTGTATACCTACCTGTATTGCTTTTTTCCTTCCTCATTCGGACGGATATCCTACTGTATCATGGTTATTGCCTTGTATGTTTCTTTAATTTTCAATAAAAAGATTTATAAAAAAAAAAACATGCACCGATCACAGCTGCAAGAAGCCTACACCATATAAAATGTGACACACAGATCCAGATTGGTATTGTTGGGGTCTCAAGGAAGCGTTGATGGATAACCTCATATCCTGATGGAGCGATGTGCTTCTTTCCTGCTTCATCGTCTCAGACAAGTTTAGGGATCGACCCACTAAAGAAGCAGCTCCACTGCTAATACAGACAGTGGGGTTCAGAGAGCCACACACCGCTCAATGCCCTACTCTTCCCCAGCCAGGATAAAAAATACACTGGCTGCACAGCTTCCCCTCCCACAAATCACACAAATTGGGGGGTTGGAGCACATAAGCTGGGCACCTCCATGCAAGGTAGAGGAGTTTGTATTGCTCCCATTGCTTTTTAATGCCGTTGGGGAACTTTACATCTCACAGTTTGACACTTGAAGGCCTTGCATGAACTATTTTCACTGCCAGCTTGGGCCACTGAGGGATTTTGCAGTTTTTGGAATTTAGGATTGAGGAACCATGCTTCTGATCTTTATGGCCCTCACGCAGGAGGTCCATGTGGTGAAAAGAGGGGTCTGATCCTGAAAGACACTTTTAGTGATGGTTGACTAAGATCACCGCAGAGTATGGTTATTTAAGGATGGTGTTGGCACTCCAGCATGATTGCAATAATATCATTTTAGTATGTAGTTTTTAAGGGCCGTACAAATAGTTTAGAGCTGTCAACTTTTTAAGCTTCATCATAAAATAACTGTGAGATGGGTTCTGGGCTGCAGCAATGTTGACATTAATTTTGCTGGCAAATATCAATTCATTTCTAATGAAAGTAATGTAAGTCGCCTTTTTCAAGTTTTGTCAGTCTTCCCTTGTCATTCCCTTGTCAGGATAACGTTTTTATAAGTACAATGGGATTGTGAAAGGTAGCCAATGTTTTTCAATAAAATAAGACCCATACTTTATTTAAAAAAGCATTATTTGGGTTATTTGAACCCTTCTGAGGAGAGCGGGCTCCATGTCTTGCCTGTCCACAGACTAATACCTTATGACATGATGACAACGGTGCCGCCTGTACTCTCAGGTCCCGCACTTACCACAAAATAGTCTACTCGCGTAAGACTGATAACTACCTACACAACAAATTGGGGTCGAAACGGCGACTTTTGAACATTGCCAGTCCTTCTCAACAGTACTTGATTTACTGTGAACAATGTACCCCATGGCAAAACTATACATGGATTGTGAACTATCATGAATGTCTAGTTGACCACCTGTTGCACAGGCATATGAGGAATATAAGCCTGAATTATTTGTGAATTTTTGTCACCATTTTTCCTAAAACTTCACGTCACAACCTTCCCCCCCACCGACCCCCCACCCCTCCTCCTTCCCTACTTGGGGCACTGTCATGTTGAAAATATGTAAAAAAAATGTAGGCTTTGGTAACAAAATTTCAGTGTGATTAAATAACACTGTTACAACCAGAAAACGGTGTTTGCTCAATTGTATTTTACAATGATTTGTTTGTCTGTTTAACACTTTGGATGTTACAATACTGGGACCACTTTATTATATTTCCTTTCAGCTCAGTCCACATACTTGTCTAGATATACCCGATGTAGTGATTAAATCAGTGGAGCATTACCAACTCCAGTAGTTGTGATCACTGAGCTAACCGTGGATGTGAATTCGACTTTGGAAATGGTGCAGTGCTACAAATCCCTTTGAACTGCTTCCGGACTGTAATGGTAACCAGGTTAAGGAATTTTTGCAATATATAATTGAATCCAGTCTTCTACGTCACTGCTGTCCTATTTTGGAAAACATGTCTAGCCGAGCAGACAAACTAGCATGTCGAAAGTGGGCAGCTGTTGAACATTTTTGATAATTATTAATGTCCAACGATAGCCTTGAAGGCATAACAAGTGAGAAATTCTTAGGATCCTTCATACCTATGTCTTCCTGTTTCCTTATCTCACTCTTGAAGGTTCTTTTTATCTAATTTCGCCAAACGTAACTTGTTCCTATCTTTCTCGTCCTTTCTTTCTCCCTTTTCTGCCTTTCTCTCTGTTGCTCTGGGCCAAAGTTTGGCGATGAAAAATAAAACCCCATCCCCAAATATGAGTGCAGATCTGCACCACATGCAACCATTGTGACAAATTGAGCACTACCATAACTCCATTTTGTCTCCGATACTGGATCTAACTCAGGGGGACATTCAGGGCCATATTACAAGATATTCACCTACTTCGACACAGTTTGTACCATATGATTAAAAGGGTCACAGGGCCCTTCTGTGATACCAAATGTGTGGGTGCTGTTCCAGTGCCCACAAATTATAAAGATGGCATCCTACATTTCCCTAAGTGGATGCTGTTTGTAAATATAGGGAATACCTTGTGTTCAAGACAGTGAACCCATTATGGAAGCAACAACAACAAAAATAGGTAACGGTCAACAAGAGCGCACAGCAGAGTATAGGCAAGCAGTCAATTTACAATATCATGCGTATTGTCGGTGCTCAGGAGGAGAATTGAGACCGGTTACCACGATCTCTGAAGAAACCAAAGGCCAATATTTATGTAGTCCTCCGAGCACTCAATATATCAATGTCTATGTCGAATATTATCTTCATTCATCAAAGATTATCCAAAATTAGAATCCAGAAATGTCTTTAGAAGTTCAATTTATTGAAAAGTGCAGCCAACACGTGTTTCGTCAGTCCGTAAGACAATGACTTCTTCAGGGCTGCAACCCAAAAATTATAAAAATCAATTCCAAATACAGTAACATATTATAAATATCCATACATAAATATTGGCCATTATGGAAGCATGTATAAGGGCAAACAGTTGAGGGGGGCCGGCCGAGCACTTTGCCAGGGCCGGTTTTGGTTCCCAGTCCGGCCCTGTCTCCAAGAAGGTTGTCTGCTACAGGGTTTAGGAAGGGCTATAAAGAAAACAAAAAATCCTCCGCGGTCGAGCTACTTCCTAATTAAGGCTAGGTGGCAGATAAACTGGTTCTGTTTCTGAGCTCCAAGTTGCATGAACAAACGTTTCACATATACAACCCACACCCCTCACATGAAGATGGGCAGCAGGGCACACTTAGGGTAAGGAAGATAACCCCGCTGAAACCCTGCTGTGCTTTGCTGGCACACACATACATGGTTCGTACCAGGGCGGCAGCCTATTTCAGTTTTTAGGTCTGGCTTGACAGATTTGCTCTCTGCTTACCTATTTATATCAATTTTTCCGAAATGCATGTAGTGGGACTGAGCTCCACCGTGCGAAGTATTACTCTCTCCCTCATTCTGTTGGGTGGTTGACCTATCATGTTGCATCCTATGCATTGAAATCATAATGGACTATCACACATTTAATTATTTTTCTCGTGCATGCATTGTATACAGAAAACAGTCCTTTTTTCGCTGCAGCATCCTTTTCATTATGTTTTATTCAGGACTTAAGGGGCATATTGTTTCCCATCTGTCTCACCCATTGTTCTTTCACCTTCGAGTCAATCCTACTGACTTTGCAATGCATGTGTCTTTAATATTCGTTTATCCCATGTGACTTCTGCCCCTGTTTCCCTTATCTATTATTCTTCCTTGTCTGTGGTTTAGTGTAAAAAAACAACGTTGCCAAAGTCAATAGGTCTGGCTTTAAAGAGCTCACACAAGCAGATACAGATGTGCACAAGTTCTGCTTCCATGAGTTAGCACATTATGGCTGGATCTGTTGGCTTTTCCAGTGCTTGTTTTGTTTGATATGATGCCAGTTTGCTCGCAGAGCTTTATTCATTGCACACGGTCCGTTCCTTGATGTAAGGCCTTTCGAAAGCAACCAGATGTTTGTCTGTTTCTCTGTTTAAACGTAGGTAAAGATAAAGCTATGAGGAACTCTTTCTCACTAAACGAATTCAGAAGCCGTTGTAAATTCGAGAGAAATACTGCAAATACTGCAAGGGGTCCCGAAGCAAAGAGCGGACATCCTCTTTCTTTATCTGGGGACATTGGAGGATTGGTACATGGAGCGTGGGGGACACCTCACTAATAATACGCTAAGGGGGCCATTAGGATGGCGGGCGGGCTTTGCCCGTCCGCCACCCTATCGGGAAACGGGACCGCCCGCCTCGAGGGCGGGGGTCCCGAAATGTGCATTAGGATGCGCCCGCCACACAGGCGGGCGCATCCTGTATTGTTGCCATTGCGGCGGCCGGAGCAGTAATCTCCGCCCGCCGCCTTGTTAAACGTGCACGTTGTGCATTTCTAAGTGCAACATGACAGGCACCGCGCGGTGCCTGCCAGGATGCACTTTGAAATGCGGGGGGGGTACCATAGGTACCCCCCATGTGCAACCCCCCAAGCCAGGGACTCCCAGGGGGCCCGCAACGGGCCCCCGCAGGGAGTCTCCGCATGCCTTTCCGTGGCGGCATTGCCGCCACGGAAATGCATTGGTGTAAGCCCATTGTAATATGGCGGGCGGTGTCTAACAGACACTGCCACCATGTTACTCGTTTTCCGCCCCGGCCGCCAGGCGACCGGGGCGGTAAACATGCGGGCGGTGTTTCTCACCGCCGCGGTCCACCCCGCCATACTAATATGGCGGGGGGATTTGGGCTGTGGATGTCGGGCGGATTTCCTCCGCCAGGCTGGCGGTAGCCACCGCCAGCCTGGCGGAGGAAATCTGCCCGACATCCTAATGGACCCTTAAGTGTCCAGTGAGGAACTTCATCTGCAGAGCCAGAGGAAGGTCATTCTTTCCTCCTTGTGGTTTCTGACGCCCATCGTACAGAAGAGGTGCTTGGCTTTTGAAGGAGGAAAGGAAACAGACGATATCTGTCTCTTAGATGAAAGATGCCTTCTGATTTAGCATTAAGTTGTTTAAATCCTCTCTAGATGGAACATTATATTAAAATGTGTTGAAAGTGGTGTTTTCTCGGAGGTTAGAGATGTACTTATAGGGTACTGAGATGCGGTAGCCCAGATCCTGAAATGTGGGATGCTCACTAGAGAGAAGGTAAATGCTGGTGAAGAGGAGTGGTGGATGAGAGAGCAGCATTGGTCCAGCGACCTCGCTAGCTTGCAGGAGAACAATTAAATAAAGGTGAGAAAAAGCCTTGGTGGATCAGTGGGTGACACGGATGTAACGTTCAGACAAGTTGGTTGAATAATAAGTAAGCCCAGATGAGGAAATAGGGCTGAAAGCCCAGTAAGAGGCCTTGAGTAATATTATATGTTGTATGAAGGCGCTGGAAGTGCTTAGACTTAGAGGTTTAAGGGAATAAAACAGTGATAGGTAAGTAGAAGGTAAAGTAATCATTAGACCCAGAAGGGCACCTGAAGGCCCAGAGAAGGAAGAAAATCTGGATTATGTTTGGCAGAGAAATGAGAACTGTACTTAAGTGGGTAGGGTTTCATAAATTCACATGTTTTGGGACTTATGGTGGTGTGTAAAGCGTCTTTTCGCTTCCTTGCGCCCAGACTCTGGAATACGCTCCCCAATGACCTCAAGGGGATCTCTTCTCACATACATTTCCGTAAGGCACTCAAGACGTGGCTATTTCAAGAAGCCTATCTCTAACTCTTCCCTGGCTGATATCTGAGCATTCTGGTTTTCCATCCTCAGCGCCTTGATGCCTCCGGGTTTAGTTGCGCTCTTTGCATATAAATTTCCTTTATGGGGTGGAGGGTGTGATTTTGACCCGTCGAAAATAATGTGACCATTTATCAAAAATATCAATCAATCGGGATTGTAAGCGCGCTACTCACTGTGATGGTCTCAAGGCGCTTGTAGGAGGGGGGAGGGGCGCAGGTCTGTTTAGCCGAAGAGCCAGGTCTTGAGGGTCTTCCTGAAGGTGTTCAGGGAGGGGGCGCGTCTGATGTCTGCTGGTAGCTCGTTCCAGGTCTTGGCTGTAATGTGAGAGAAGGATCTTCCACCTATTCTGGCTCTGTGGATTCGCGGGGTTTTGGCCAGTGAGAGGTTGGTGGATCGGAGGTTTCTTTTGGGTATGTGGAAGTTGATTCTGTTGTTGAGGTATTTGGGTCTGTTGTTGAGTAGGCATTTGTAGACGTGGGTGAAGATTATGAAGGTGACTCCTTTCTCCATGGGGAGCAAGTGGAGTCTTCGTAGGTGTTGGCTGATGTGTTTGTGCCGGGTAATGCCTAGGACGAGTCTGTATTGTCTGGAGTTCACAGAGTAGGGCCTTGTTGATGCCGGCATAGAGAGCGTTTCCATAGAGCAGTCTGCTGGTGATGAGTGCGTGGGTGGCTGTTTTACTTTACTTGGGGGGATCCATTTGAAGGTCTTGCGGAGGATGCAGAGTGTGTTTAAGCAGCTGGAGGTGACGGCGTTGACCTGTCGGTTCATGGTGAATGATGAGTTGAGTACGATGCCGAGGTTCTTGGAGTGGTCTGAGGGGGAAGGTGGACTTCCGAGGGCGGTTTTGTCCAGGATTTGTCCCATGCCGAGGGGGTGGTCCAAGGACGAGAAGTTCTGTCTTCTCGGTGTTGAGCTTCAGGCAGCTGTTGGTCATCCGTACTGCAACGTCTTGCGTTCCTTTCTGGAAGCTGAGTTTGGCATTGGTGAGGTCTTTGGTAAGGGAGAGGATGAGCTGGGTATCGTCAGCGTAGGATATGATACGGTGGAGAAGCGTGGCTCAATGGTTAGAGCGGCAGACCCTGATGCAGAGGTCTGGCCTGGGACCAGGGTTCAATTCCCGCCTCGGCGGCTCTTGGACTCAATTTCCCCAGACCTGATAATTCTCGCCTCGGTGCCTAGTCTAATCATGGGTCCCACTCTGTGACTCTGGGCAATAGCTTGCTTAATCTCCACAACGGCCCCAGCAGCGCTTGGATGCCTGGCTTCACCTTGGGGGTGCCCAGGAGTGGACATTTCACAGGAAAGCCAGGATGGGTTCCACAGCGGTATGAATACAGCGCTACGAGGCCTCCGGGTAGAAGTGCGCTATATAAATACTCTACATTTACATTTACATTTACATTTACGATGTTGAGACCGTGTTGTCGGACAATGACTGCGAGGGGGCCATTTAGATGTTGAAGAGGGTCTGGCTCAATGATGACCCTTGTGGGACTCCGCAGGTGATTTTTGTGGGATCGGAGAGGAAGGGTGGCAGTCTGATCCTTTGTCTTCTTCCGGTGAGGAATGATCAGATCCAGTCCAGGGCTGTTCCTTGTATGCTGGCTTCGTGTAGTCTTCGGATTAGTGAGCTGTGGTAAACTGTGTCGAAGGCCGCTGATAGGGCGAGTAGGATGAGGGCTGCGGAGTGGCCTTGGTCCCGGAGGATGCGGATGTCATCTGTGGCAGCGAGTAGGGTGGTCTCGGGCTGAGGTTGCTTTGGAATCCGGATTGGGACGGGTCGAGGATAGCATTCTCTTTGCTGAACCGTGTCAATTCCCTATTGACTGTTTTCTCTGCAAAGTATAGTCTGCGCCTTCACTGTGTCCTCCAGTATAAGTGATGTAATTGATATGTATAAAGCGCAATTATTGCTCAATGGCTTTTAGGTTCTAGGACCCTCCTGAAACAAGCAAGCAAGTTATGCCTAAAATCCGGCAAGGAGGATAGCCAAGACTAGGCGTGCTCAGAAAGGCATGTTTTAAGGTCTTTCAAAAAATGGGTGCTATCCGATCTTGCCTAAAGTTAAAGGGCCAATTTCTTCCATAGTTTGTTTGCTATAACTGCTGCTGAATCCCCTTCCATTCTTAATTCTTACCTTACAAAATTTAGGAGGGAGGATGGAAAAGGAATTGTCTGACTTTAGATATATTGAATATAAGGTTTGAACAAGTTCTGAGGCTGGAAGGGCCAGAGCGATAGAAGGCCCTGTGAACATGCATAAGGGTTTATAATTGAATCCTTTGACTATGCGAAGCCAGTTTGGACCTATTATCTGAGCTGAGATTGAGCTGTGCTTGGGGACTTTAAGGAGTAGACTTGTGGCTGAATTTTCATCCAGCTGGAGTCTTCTAATTCATTTGTCCAGGAGGCCCAGGTACAGAGAATTTGAATAATCCAGCCTGGAAGTAATTAATGCATGTGTCACTAATTTTGGGCTGAAATGGGCAGAAAATATAAAAATTTAAAACTGTTTTCAGAAGGCCAAAACAAGTTGATATGACTTCATAAATCTGATTTTGAAGATAAGTTGAGCAGTGGCGGCTCCTCCACTAAGGCGGAGGCGCCTCACTCCACTGCTTCGCAGCAGTGAAGTGAAGGAAATATAAAACTTGTCTTAGTATCATTTTATGTTTCCTTCTGCTGTAGCTTTGCATTTGGGGCGGGGAGGCTCCGATGACAGAGGAGCTGCGGAGGAGTGGTTTGCCCACTCCTAAGTGCACATGACAGTTTGGCCGGCCCGAGACATTCATGCGCACTTCGCATCTTCTTCATGCAGGATGCATTACAGCCTGCTTGGAGAACATGCCCAGGCCCCCATTCCATGGCTGAGCGCGATCTACGGTGCTCAGACCAATCATAACGCTGAATCGCAGTGCAGCGTTGTGATCAGCTAGTGGGAGGCTGGGAGCCGGGTTCTTCCTGCTGCTTCCTGCATCCTGCTGCAGTACCAGAGTCACGAAGAAGAGGACAGAGGAGAAGCAGCGGCCAGCCGGCTGTCACAGATAAGTGTTTGTTTTTACTTTTTTCGTCGCCCCCCTCACCCCAGCCTCACCACCCAGGTCCGGTAGCAGCCGTTCCTGAAGATGACAATCAAACTTTACACCCACATTTCTAACCACTTTCACTGGTGGAAGTGGAGGGCCAAGTTCCATATGGCCATCATTGGTTGGTCCATGCTCAGTGATTGTTACCTAGGATCAACACCTCAATCTTATCGGAGTTCAACAGAGGCTCTCCCCCACCTCGGGATAGCCGTCGATATGGTGGGGAGCCAGGGCCAGCGGCACGAACGGGGCCTGGCCGCCCCATCCTGCCGGTGAGGGATTTACCTAATTGGCTATGGGCGCCGCTACCCCGGAAGCACTAAAGTGATTCCGGGGCAGTGTATGTTGATTCCGCCCCTATTTAAGCGGCCACAAGCAGGTCTCTGATTTTCTGTTTGCAGCCTGAGAAGACACAGTCGCTGTTGGACGCCACCTGATTAGGGGGACACTTCGAGCTCTTTATGGCATTCTGTTTTGCCAAACTTAACATTGGCATCCCTGGACCCTCCAAGGGGTGCTGCCACCAGGTCGAAAGGAGGTGGTAAGGTTGCAGGGGTACTGGGTGGTCGCTGACTCACAGTCCTTACCTATTAACCGCCCGCACAGGCGCATTTGGGCACAAACTAGTGATGGAGCAAGGACTCCTAGAAAAGAGACATGTTCGGATGCAATCGCTCCTTTAACTCACTACCAAGTTATTTAAATTGTTTTGTGTAAAACTAATGCGCACCACACGAATATGCGGGTTAGTGAAGCTTGCTTATGTGTTTACTAAAGGTAATAACTTGAACGAAGGACTAAAACTGCTTTAAACGGCAAATCTTTACTGTGCATGCATCAACTGCATATACGCAGTAAGACGGGCTATCACTTGGAGGAAAATTATTGAGCATGAGCAGAAGACACTAAAACGGAGTCTTGAAGACTTGCGTGCTTTGCATCTGCTTGTTTGAACTAAACCGAGTGGGTTTTACTAAAGCTAATGCAGGGGTAAGTCTAATAAATAAACTGGGATAGAGTAGAGGTGGGTGGGTGGTATACATTGAAACCATTTATTTGTGAAAGTAATATTTGTCTTTCTGACTTTATTACTAGTGCATATTTGGGCCTCTCATGTATAACTGAAGTAAGCTGAGGCACATGACGACTGCGTATGACTACTGAAAGTTAACACGGAATGATGACTTGGAAGTTGAACGAAAGCCAAGGTCGCAAAGTGTCCTAGCTTGGGAACGGATGGTGAAAAGTTCAACGATGTGGACTTGTATTCAGACTAATAACAAATATGTTGCAAATAAAACGTAAATGCGTGTGTGAAATAACATTTTAAATAAAAATGAAGGGGATGGGTTTGTGAACAATGGACAAACTGATTTAGATGACATGTAAGCATGGTGTGATGATCTTCCCCCCCTTGCCTGACCAATTAGATCTCGTATTTTTACGATATTGAAACTTTAATGGGTGGTACATGAAGAACGAAAGGTATAATTGAGATAGCCTAAGTTAGTTAGCTAGTGCGATTTGGGATGCTGTTGCTGCAGGAGGTGCTGTTGCTGGAAGAGATGCTGTGAGATACTGATGAAGAATCGAATGCAGAACCTGAAGCAGAACTTTCTAGCCTAATTTAATTGGGTTAGATAGGAAGATCGCGGAAGAATCTCGAGGAGGAAGAGAGTGTCAGAGAGGGGTGCGACACAACCGTCAGTATTTAGAGAGGTCAACTATCCTGTCCTGAAGTCTTTGTGGCCTGATCTATCCCGGGGGACCCTTACCAGCCCTTTGGCCAGGGGGTTGGTCGTCGCACCATTCTTAGTAATTATATTTCCATGTTATTCGCAGATTTTCTTTTCTCTCTGTCCTCTCCTTTCCTGCGCATTGATCATTGCATAAGTCCAAAGTATGTGGTTTGAGGAATTAATTGAATTTTCTCTCCTAAGAATGATGGTGACTGCACGGTGTATTTGAGATGGTTCACATGCGTTTGAAATGTAGATAAAGATTTTAAACTTTTCCCAAGTCTGTGGTTATTTACATTGAGATAGAAAAGTTAGCTTATGTCATTTTCACCATCAACTAGTTCAACTAATGGTCCATCGACCAAAGGAAATAACTTTTGGATCAGTGAAAGTTTAGTAAGGAGTATTGAATAACTAATCTTGAAAACTGTGAAAAAAATGATAAACTTTGACTCTAGCGGTTTACTCAATTGTGTTTGTGTGTTTATGGGCCCAGGTGAGAATATGGTAGTGGAGTATCTGTTCTTGGTATGCCGCGGGATCACTAGCACTGGCCCTTGGGGGACGACAAACCTGAGTGTAGGAGGTGCCCGCAGTAGGTATCCTATGGCCAGCCGGGCCCCCTGCACAAGAATTTCAGAGGTTGGAGACCTCCCCATAGGGAGGGGAGAGGGAAGGTGGGTGTTGTGGTTACTGTTCTTTACTCACTGTCTCTTTAATGGAACTTTACTAGCTCTGCCTTCTTGACATCATCATCAGAATGTTATGATTTCTACTGAAGAGTCAGTTGCTGTCTTTCCTTGTTGATGGTTGTACTAATAAAGCTCCTTCTACAACTTTACCTGCTTCAGAGCATTTATCACTGGCGACGAGGGTCAAGGCTTGATTGGAGACAAGCACCTACAACCATCAATTCTCCTACCTCTGGAATCTCGTTTTGACTTGGATTTAAAAAAAAAAAAAAAATTTTTTAATTTCGTTTTTCTGCCTTTGGATTACATTGGATACAGTGTATTTGTTTTGGACTTGGTTTCGATTGTCTGGATCTTTAATCTACAGACTTTATTGCCTCTCTTGGATTGGATTTATATTTATCATTACTGAAACCCTGCGCACTAAATTGACTGGCTGTCTGTCTCTTCGTTTTTTTTTGGACTACACTTAAAGTCATACTGCATTTATTCTACATTGACAGGCCTTGCAGTACTTTCTTCCCGATTTGATGGAAAACTTGCGAAACTTCACAAAACAGGTACAGTCACTAGTAATGCCTTGAAGCAACCGTTACCTGTTGTTGTTCGAATCGCCTTCGCGTGTGCCATCTTCGCGCCTGTCATTGCGCGAGTGCCTCGTTCTCATCCACGCTCCAGCAGCTTCAGGTGAGCGTGTGCCTTGTTCTTTTTCTCGCACAGGCACCTGAAGAGAACGTGTGCCATTGCGCGAGTGTCGCCTTTCTTCTACGCTCCGGCAGCTCCATTTGAACTCTGACTTCCTGACGTCTGACGACTGACGTCCTACGCGTGAAGTCATCACGCAGCGGCCATTTTGGGTTTCTTTAGCAACCACGCCGATGCGCACGGCAGCGCATTTTAATTACTTGGATTATCGTGACAACAACGCAGATGTGCACGGCAGCGCATTTGTAATTTTCAGACTACCACGTTGATGCGCACAACAACTCAAACGCAATATTCAAAGAAGAAGAACAAGACTTTCTTTCTCTTCGTTGATGTGCACAACATTTTCTAATATTTGGTCAAAATTTTTATGTGCATTTTCTCCAAGATTTTGACTATTTTCACCCAAGGTTTGAACAGTTATTACTAAATTTTACATTAGTTTATTGATATATATCAAGCAGCAGTATTTTTACTAGAAACTTTGAGAACTTGCACAATTTTCTCACCTGTTGTCATACCTAGTTTTTCTTACATTTATTCATTATCTGGTTTGTTTTCATAATGGCTACTACATCTAGCATGGCACAGCCACCTCCATTCCTTTCAGAGGAAGGTGAACCCATTCTCCCTTGGAAGAGATGGAGGAACTTGTTTGACTCATATTTGGTTGCTATTGGGGGAGAGACATTTTCAGCTTTCAGAAAACAAGCCATTTTATTACACAATTTGGGTGTTGAGGGTAGACATACATATGATAGTATGGACACTATACCTGTGAGTGGAGCTGATGGTGAACCTGCAGATGTTTTCGAAATGTCTATGACTATGTTGGAACAGTATTTTGGTCCAAGGATAAATGTTGTCTTAGAGCGACATAGATTTTTTACTCGAATTCAAGGCGCTCGTGAGCGTGTGGGAACATATGTTGCTGCCTTAAAAACTCTTTCACGCACTTGTGATTTTGGTGATCTTTCTGAATCTCTTGTCAGAGATCAACTTGTTCGATGCACGAACAGTTCCAGAGTGCAAGAAAAATTATTGGCAAGAAATCCTTCACTAAAAGATGCAATGGATATTGTAGAAGGTATGGAGAACACCTCCACATGGGTCAAAGAAATAAGGAAAAATAAAGAAGATGAGAGTCAAACTGTTAGTGATCATAAAAAGGAAACTCCTGACTCTGTACATATGTTAGGAGAGGATGAATTCACTGAATGTCATCAGGATGTTGCTAAAGTTAGTGTTGGACCTAAGGGTAGATCCTCTCAAAAGAATACATCCTTTCAGAAGGGTTCTTCTGAAACACACCCTCCTTCCTCTAGAGAATCCACTATTTCTAAAGAACATGATTCTCGTCAACAACGTTCCTTCACCAATCAAAAAATACGTTGTTTTAGATGTGGAAGTTTCTTTCACACTTCCAATTTTCCTCAATGTTTTGCTAAGGACAGCATTTGTAATAATTGTGGTATCAAAGGGCATTATGCTCGTGTGTGCAGATCTGGTAAAAAGAAAGAAGGTAATGAACCTGTTTCTGATATAGTACGTACGGTTGTGGTTTCTAGTGTTAGCAAAGGTATGGTTGATGTTGAACACATATTCATGCCATTTTGTGATATAACGATTGACAAATTTGTATTCAAACTTATGGCTGACTCTGGTTCTCCTTTTACCTTAATTGGGAACAAAATTTGGGATGAGGAGGTTGGTCTAGGGAATGTTAAACTCTTGCCTTCTGATATCTCTCCTTTGAGTTATAATAAGTCAAAGATAGAGGTACTAGGTTATACTGTAGCTAACATTTCATTCAGAGGAAAGTGTATCTCTGGTAAGGTTTATGTTGCTGTCAGAGGTGATAATCTTCTGGGATGGCGACATCAGCATGATTTGGGGATTATCCTTGATCCAGGAGCAAACGATCCAAAAAATCAAGTTATGTTGAAGGAAGATTTCCTTGCTGCGCACCTTCATGTTTCTACTTCTCCTCAAGTAGATTATGTGTCTAATTCTGAAACATATTTTGCTGATTATCCAAAAGTCTTCACAGATACCTTGGGATGTCTAAAAGGTTTTGAGCATAAAATAATTCTCAAAAAATCTGCCAAGCCATGTGTACACAAGGTGAGGAAAGTACCCAACATGATGCTTGAGCCACTTAAGCGTGAAATTGAGAAATTATTGAATTTAGGAGTGATCGAAGAAATAGAATCATCTGAATGGTTGAGTCCAGTGGTTCTAGCACCCAAGGATGGTGGAAAGTCAATTAGAATGTGTGTGGACTTGCGTGGATTGAATGAGTGGATCTGGGTGGATCGGCAACCATTACCCAATATAACTGAGAGCATTAGTACCTTGAAAGGTGCGAAAGTATTTAGTGTACTCGACCTCTCTTCAGCTTACCATCAAGTTGTATTACATAAAGATTGCAGGCATCTTACATCTTTTGTCACGCCATTGGGTGCTTATCAATTTTTACGTATGCCATTCGGGTTAGCTTCGGCTGCTGCGTGTTTTCAAAGAGTTATGAAGATGGTCTTGGGTTGTCTTTCAAATGTCATGTTTTTTCAAGACGACATTTTGTTATATGGAGTAGATGAGGGTGAACATGATAGAATACTAAGGTCTGTTTTGAGCAAATTAGAAGAGAGTGGACTTACTGTAAAAAAGGAAAAATGTCGCATTGGTTTAAAGTCAGTTACGTATTTGGGACATGTCATTTCTGGAAATGGAATTCAGCCCAAACTGGAGCTAGCTGAGAGTATTGTAGGAGCACCAACTCCTGTGGACAAAGATCAGGTTAAGTCATTTTTAGGGATGGCGGAATTTTATTCCAAGTTTGTCAAAGGTTTTGCCAGTCTAGTCGAACCAATTAGATCTCTTTTAAAGAAGGGTGTACGTTTTTCTTGGTCTGATGATTGTGAAATGGCGTTTGAGTTGGTAAAAAAGGAAATTGGTGTAATGCCTACTTTGGGTCATTTTGACTCGAAGCTCAAAACAATTCTCACAACTGACGCCAGCCTTAAAGGTTTAGGTGCTGTACTTTCACAAGTGGTGAATGGTGAAGAAGTTGTTGTTGCTTTCGCTTCAAGGGCCTTAAGAGAAGCTGAGATTAATTATTCTTGTATCGAAAGAGAAGCGTTGGCAGTATTCTGGTCGGTATTCCACTTTAAATTTTATTTGTGGGGGATTCCTTTTGTTGTAAAATCTGATCATCGTCCACTAGTACAAATCTTTTCATGTCATCAAAGTGATCATATGGCGCCTAGGTTGAAAAGATGGAGTGAAGGATTGCAAGAATTCAACTTTAAAGTACAATACATTCCTGGATCGAACAATAAACCTGCTGATTGTCTTTCTCGTCTTCCTATTGTAAGGGATTGTGTTACTGAGGGTGTTTGTGTGAATTGGGTTTTGGAGTCCAGCATTTCCAAGGAGGAATGGTCACAAAGTGTGGCTGATGACGTTAGTTTTCAACTACTAAAAGGTATGATTAGAGATGGTTGGCCCAACTATGATGCTCTGGAGGGTGTTTTGAAGCCTTTTTGGTCAGTAAGGGATGATTTGACTTTTATTCAGGACAATTTAATGAGAGGTGACAGAGTTATACCCCCAGGTGACTTGAGAGAGAGGATCATTAACATAGCTCATGAAGGGCATTTAGGTAGGAATCTCATGAAGGCTCGTATTAGAGAGAGGTACTGGTGGCCCGGTATGGATAGAATGGTGGAGACTGTAGTCAAAGATAGTCATTTATGTGCTGTCAATGACAAATCACGCACCACTAGTCAATCCCCTTTATCTCCTGTTGAAGTTCCTGTTGCCGTGTGGACTAAATTGGGCCTGGACATTGCAGGTCTGTTTGAGCTTATGCCTGCGCATGAAAGATTTGTTGTACTGTTAGTTGATTTTACTTCTAAATGGGTTGTTTCTAAATGCATGAGTGTTGTCAATTCTAGAACAGTAATTGAGTTTTTGAAAGAAGTATTTGTGTCAGAGGGTGTTCCTAAATTCCTACTCACTGACAATGGAGTGCAATTCACCTCCAGAGAGATGGATGAATTCTTGAAAGACCTTGGCATTATTCATCAAAAGACAGCTCTTTACTCTCCACAAGCTAATGGTCTCACGGAGAGGATGAATAGAGTTGTGAAGAGTTGTGCACAGAGGGCTTTGGAATCCAAAACTTCTTTTAGCAATGTCTTGAGGGAGACGTGGTGGGCGCATCGCACGACTCCCAATGCTGTCATGCAGAGATCCCCTTTTGAAGCCTTGAGGGGTAGGTTAGCTTGTTCTAAACTCAATCCTACCTGGCTTCCCGAAAAAAGTCGTGATTACAGTATGGAAAGAGAGGTGAGAAGGAGGGAAGCGTTGACAAATTATCAACAAAAATATAAACAACGTTATGATACTAAGATGCATGTCAAACTCAGGAAGTGGAATGTGGATGATCGTGTTCTGGTGAAGAAATCCAAGTGTGGTCATAAGGGTGTTTCAAACTTCACTGGTCCTTTCACCATTGTTTCCATCAGGAAGAATATTGTCACTTTAGACAATAATTGCACTTGGAACATGTCTAAGTTGGCCAAGTGTGATGCTATTAAGTTCTATCCCAACAGCAGTTCCAGTTCTTCCTGTAGTCCTAGTGTTACTTCTTCTCCTCGATATCAAAGAACTGTTTCTGGGAGGACTTCTCACCTTCCTCAGAAATTCGATGATTATGTCATGACATAGACTTAATCCTTTCCTGTTTTTATTCTAATGAAGACTTATACATTTTCTTTCTGTTTTATTTATTGGGAAGGGGATGTGTTGTGGTTACTGTTCTTTACTCACTGTCTCTTTAATGGAACTTTACTAGCTCTGCCTTCTTGACATCATCATCAGAATGTTATGATTTCTACTGAAGAGTCAGTTGCTGTCTTTCCTTGTTGATGGTTGTACTAATAAAGCTCCTTCTACAACTTTACCTGCTTCAGAGCATTTATCAGTGGGCTCATCCCATAAGGAAAGCCCCCATTGTTTGGGACAGAGGAAGGGGTAAAAGAAGGGGCAGAGCCAGTATTGATCACACTCGGAAGAGTTATGGAATATTTTTGTTGGTTGCACAGGAACAGACTAGTTATGGTTAGGTGATTCCCATGTGCTAGTGTCTCTGTTAAGGCCAGGTCACATTTGTAAACATAAAATGTAAGTAATGTGGCTACTGTGTGAAACAGTTATAAAATGTGATTTTATTGAGTGAGAAATTATAATAAATAGGGCCAGGGGTCTTACGACCCCTATTCAAAAGAAATGGGCTCATTGCATTGTTGTGTCATGGGGTGGGGTGAGTAATGTTAAGTATGCAAGGATCCTCATGGGGATACCAAAACACGCCTCTATCTCTCCTACAATTCGAGAGCTTCACTGGCTACCCATAAGAAGTAGGATAAAGTTCAAGGCCATGTGTATTACTCACAAGGCCTTGAACAATAATGGTCCCGACTTCTTCAAAAGCGCTTTCAAAATCTATAAACCCAGTCGAACACTGCGGTCATCCACGGCCCAACAGCTCCAAATTCCTCCAACAAAAAAGGCAACATGGGGAGACAGACGTTTTGTAGTGGCTGCATCAAAACTATGGAACCAGATTCCTCTCCAGATCAAGGAACACACTTCGCTGTTTTCCTTTCGAAAACATCTTAAAACATGGCTCTTTAACCAGTAACATCTTTCACAACCCTCGTAATCTGCTTACACTAGCGCCGAGACACCGTAAGGTATTTGCGCGCTTTAGAAATTTTAAAAATAAAATAAATAAATAAATATTCGTGGGACATCGGCGACTCACTGGCCATATAGTTTTAGATGATTTTTCTTTGCTCAGATGTGACAGAGACTAAACATTCTCTGAACCTTTTTATGGTTATTGGGATCCTCCTCGGCTAGAGACACAATCAATTGTGTGTTGTCCGCATGCAATAACATTTTGATTGCAAGCCAGCTCTGCCAATGGGAATATCTCAGTATTAAAGAACACAGAGCTGAAGGCAGACCTCTGGGGAACCCCACAATCCAAAGAGATCGAATTAGAAAAAAAAGGAGTCAGTGTAACCACTTGATGCCCATCCGCTAGAAGGTTAGTAATCTAGGCATGTGCAGGGTTATCAACACCAATATCGGCTAAAGGATGCATAAGAATAGTATGGAATATGGTGGGCGGGGTTACCACTAGGGTAAGATTTAACAGACGTCTTCCAGGAATTGCATTGCCAGCGCCTCGCTAGCCATATATCTTATAAAAATAAATATTTACATACAACAGGAGGAATAGGAGCAACATAGAAGTGTTTCAAGGTATGTAGCTCTGGCCTGTTGTTGGTAGGCACTAGCAGCCCGTGGTGGGAGTGCTGCTGGGCGCTGACGTGGGGCGACGGAGGGGCAGTTTGGGGGATAGTAAACTACGGATTACGGCCGATTAGAGGTAAGTAAACATATAAATAAATAAAACTAATTTTGTTACGCGCGATGCAGCGCGCTCAACAAAATGTGTTACATTAATTTATGTTCACTTACCTCTAATCGGCCATAATCCGCTGTTTACTACCCCCCACCATGCCCTTCCCCCACGTCAGCGCCCAGCAGCACCCCCACCTCGGGCCGCTACTGTCGGTAGGTTATTCTAGCAGGCGCTTGTAGTTTTATTCCTGGCTGCCAGGGCAGGCCTTTTCTAAGATACCGCCTAGGGCATTTACAGAGAGAAATTTGGCACCCTTGCTGATGGTAGTGAATAAAATGAAGCAGCAGGGGGGGGGGTCCCTTTTATTGTTTACTGGTCAGACCTGGATGAGCAGGAACCATCCCCTGAACTCAAACTTCCCCGGACCTCCAACAGCTCACCTAAATCACCCATGATTTAGCTTAGCATCCTCCCGCAGATGAGGGTTTTATTGATGTGTGCCTGCAGGGGTCAGAGGGTGAGTGGAGGGCAAGAAAGGGGTATGGTGGGGAGTTAAAAACATCGCCCACTGTATTTTATTTCTTCAGATTTTCCTAGCTCAAACTCGACCCGAAGGTATTGGAGCACTTTACATGAGCACCAGTTAGGTTACACAAGGACACAATTTTTTGGGGTAGGACCGGGGAGATTACATGACATAGTTCCCAAAATCTGGCAGAGGCTCGAACCTGATTCCCCAGCTGCAAAGTCAGCAGCTCTGGCCGAAGGCCACATCCTCTCACTGTATGATAATGAAGGGGTAAAACCACTTTAATACAGCAAATCAGACCGAAACTAACAGGCCGGGATAAGGTCAGGGCTGGAGGAAGATGGGAAGGACGCTGCTGGTGGCATAACCTTAATGAACACAGCTCCATGCTCCCCTCGGAACTTTGGCACCCTGGGCCTGCGCCCAACTCCCCATGCTAAAGGCCGCCCTGCTGGCTGCCCCCCTGTATGGCATACTGTGATTCTGTTTCTTTTTGACAAGAAAAGCGGCGCACCCTGGCGTGTGACCTGCTGTTGCTCCCACTCAGGCGCGCACATACCCCAGACTGAGAGGGCAGGGCCTCCCGAGGGGGTGTGGATATGATTTACACCCCACTAATTATTCTCACAGTGAGGCACTCTGTGGGAGAGGCGCTTTTGTGTTCGGGCCCCCTTGATCCACGATTACTGCGTTTCAGGGAGAGTCAGCCCCGGCCTCGAGTTACAGTCCCCGCAGCGCGTGCACTGGCGGTGGGTGGGTGGGGGACTGCCACGCTCTCTGCAGACACTTGTTGATACTTCTTACGGAGGAGCGCGTTCACGTGAGCCCCGCGGCTACTGATCCCCTCACTGGAGGAGGGAAATCCATGTACACGAGGGACCAAAGGACTCCGCTCCAGGCATCCCCTAGGAAGCAGCGTGGACCCTGCAACGTGTTTACACAGCAACGCTTTCTTTAGTCAGTCACGCATTCCACAGCAACGGAATGCAGGCCCCGTGGGTATGCATACACTTACATATGTATATGTGCAACCGGTTTTTGCACATACACCTATATACCCAGTCCTATGGAGTAAAAGCATGTTATCTAATTGACATAAAACCCACAAACTAGAGAAAATCGGCAAGAAAGCGCTTCTGGAGTTGCCTCAGTCCGAAATTAAAGCGCTATCTAAACACCTCTCACTAATACATTTAGACGTGCCCTACCTCTTCTAAGTTCAAGCTGCCCATTTCAAATGTTTCTGCAGGATCCAGTTATATAAGTTAGGATTTTTGACATAAGACTTCGAGTGTTCAGAAAAAACACAGGCCTTGGCTCCCGGCTTAAAAACGAACGAACTGACATAATCATTAAGGTTTCCGGTTTTCACTCTTCGCTGATTTTTACAAGTAAATACACGGAATGCCATTTACTTCTCTGTCTGTATTTATATAAAAACATGGACGATTAAGGAAACCACAATTTGTAACGATTCTGTGTTGTAAGCCAATAGCTGTGCAGAATGACTGATAGGGGTGAAGTGAAGAACTTTTTCTAATGAAACATCTGCAGACATGAATGAATGTGTGTGAGCGGAAATACTCATGTTTTCATAGGAGTATACTGATGTTTCATATAGGTGTATGTGTAGCATCAAAACCCGCCAGGCATCCAAGTATGAATACCCATGATTCGATTCACTGGGCATGCAGAATATACTACTTGCAGCTTCATTTCTCTCTAAACCCTAAATAAATACGGATCAATTCAGATAAAATAAACAAAACATAAATATTGATGAATACAAATAGAAATCTTACAAAAATAAATGCCATCAACCGAGAGCCTTAATCATTGTACTCTACCAACCAGTTTTGAATGTAGATCTCGAATTAAATTTGCAGACACACTGAGCACTGACGTAGTAAAGGATCATGCTACATGGCACGCAGTCTTCACACCACAGAGCCCTTCTGCCCACATTGAGAAATGCAGTCCCAGGGTGGAGGTTTGAGTTGAGGTTCACAGCAAGAGTTATTTCCGAACGCCCTCCTCACATGTGTCTATGCCACAAGAAGCCCCAGGGCCTGAATCACAAAGCATTTACGCGCAAATTTCATTTACAAGCTCAAATAGATTTTTTTAATCAGTGTTCCACAAAACGTAGTTTTGCACTCATAAAGAGATGTAATCAGTCACATTTTTGTGTAATTCTTCTTCCAGGAGCGGAGAGTGAATGTTCTTGGTTGCCAATGCCATTGAACTTGTGGCAACAGTCATCAATACCCTAGTTTCCAAACATTCACAAACGTTTCCATCACCCATTCCCACCCAGAAACCGGTTGGAAATTCCTGCTTGCCAACTGCAGGAGTAAATCTCATCCAGGTTTGGAATTGGAGAGGAACACTCCTGAAAATGATAACTGTGGGGCGGAAGGTTTTTGTTCTGCAGGGAAAATATATTTTTTAAGATGAGAACATTTATTCAAAAAGTTTCTAGGTGCCACTGCACTTAAGCAAGACATTTTCCTATGCAAAATAAAAAAAGATTGTAAATTTGTACAGATATGCATGCAGAAATGTGTCTGCAATATCACAGGTGGGGATTCTAAAAGATTTTGCAGAGTATGACATGGAATATGTGACTGTTAAAGCAACCCAAGCAAATTATTGGAAAGGTTTGTGGGCTTTAAAAAAATCTGAATTTCACTTTGATGGTTGGAGGAAATCCAAAGAAGTACATTTCTAAATCCTTTTTTTTACTCAGGTTTCAGGTTTCAGGTTTTAAAGTCTTTATTTCGATTCATAAAAAATCATAAAAGACGGACATTAACAAACATTGCTTAATTAAAAAATACATAACTTTAAGTTCATAAAACTAGTATTAAATAACAAAAAAGACAAACCTGAGAAGAAAATTACTAAGATTAAGCTCATAAATAAAAAAACGGAAGAGTTTACAATTAAATTCCAAACAGTTTTCGATAGCATGAGCAGAAATGAACAGCCTGTTTTGGTAGAGCTCGGTACATCATGGAGGAGCATTTGCATGGTCAGATACAGTAATTGTACTATGGTTTCGACCTTAATGTCCAAGCCCATCCCAGATATTTAGCCAGGCACACTGAAATGAACTCAGAGGTGTTAGTTGTTAATACACGAATCGCATCTTCGGATTTTCTTATGGGCATACGCTGGAACAGTGGCTTTAACCATTTGGCTCTAGGTACTAGATATCTAGGGCAAGCAAACAAGAAGTGTCCTATTGTTTCCTTGTGGCCAGGGCACCATCTACAATAGTCCATAGTACTCGTTTTCCAACCTTTAGTGAATACATTCACCGGCAATGCACCCACCCGAAACTGATGGTAGAGTTTCCTGTCCAATGTTTTGGAGATTAAATCCCAATAAAGTTCACGGGACAAGTCCAACTTAAATGACAGGAACCTACCCGTGAGATTGGTGGAGCTTGAGGCATTGACTCTAGTCTGGCGAATCGTGGCCCAGTACAGTTCCTTGAAAGCTAATTTAGATGGAAAAGTGCTGGTGGAGGGGGATATCCTAAGTTGCTCTAGCCCCATATCCGTCAGGATAGATTTTACCATTTTAAACCATTTAATTTTTCCTGAACCCCCAAGTGACCTAACTTCAGCTACCTCATTGGCAAATAGGGTAAGTTCAGGGGTTGTCCACAAACGCCTCCAAAAAGCAACCAATCTAAATCTAGCCATCTCATTAATTGGGGGGCAACCCATGTCCAAGCAGAGAGGGGTGGAAGGGGTCGACTGTGGCAAACCCACTAGGTTGCGCAGGAACTTGCATTGTATTTTAAACAAACCCATCAGATCCATATAACCCCACAAATCTGCACCATATAAAATTGCCGGGTTAATTTTGGCATCATAAATCTTGAGAACCGGACAAACCCGCTTGGTGATAGATCTTTTTTGTTCACTTAATAGACAGCCGGTGAGGCGGGCAAGCTTTAGATGTTGTGCTTCGACTTGTGCTTTCCATCCCAGACGGCTGTCTAGGGTGACCCCTAGGTATACCATATTCTCCACTTGATCCAGTTTAACGCCACCCATACTAACTGTGCACCGGACAGGGCGATTCTTTGTTAGTACCATAAGCTTGGTTTTCCCGACGTTCACCTTGAGGTCGCTGATGGCACAAAACTCCCCAAACCGGTCCAACGCCCGCTGTAGGCCAGAGCGTGTCCGGGAAAGGAGAAGGGTGTCATCAGCGAAGATGAGCATCGGGAATCGCTGTCCTGCTAGCATCGGGGCGTCCGTTGGGGTATCCTTAAAAAATTTGACCACTTGGTCAATAAACAATAAAAAAAGGGTTGGTGCCAGAACACAGCCCTGGCGGACGCCTCGGGTTACTGGGAAGTGTTCCGTCACTTTCCCCTGGCCGCCCCATCTCACCCTCGCAAAATTGTCTTCATGCAATTTAATTATTAAAACTAATAACTCCTCGGGCATTCCCAAACTCCTCAAGACTCCCCACAGTTTATCCCTCGGGACTAGGTCGAACGCGGACTTCAGATCGAGAAACGCAGCATAGATTGTACCACCGCCAAGCTGAACCACCTTCCAGTAGATCAGACAGAATCTGAACACCTGGTCAATGGTACTCGTTCCCGATCTGAAGCCCGCCTGCATTGGAGATAGTATGTCCTCTAGTTCGATCCATCCTTGGACCCTACCTAAGATCATACGTGCAATGAGTTTCTGGGTTGTATCAATGAGGCTAATCGGGCGATAGTTGCCAGGAATTGACCTACTGCCCTTTTTGTAGATGGGTAATATCTCAGCCCCCTTCCAGGATTTTGGTATACTTGCACCAGCGGCTATTGAATTAGCCACTTTAGTAAGGTAGGGTATCCATAGGGCGGGGTTGGTTTTAAACAGGTCGGCTGGTATAAGATCCATGCCCGGTGCTTTCCCTCGCATTGTAAGACCTATAGCCAGCTCGACTTCTTTTTCCGAAAAGGTAATAATCCTAGTTTGCAAGGGTGGCTGGGATACCAACGCCGTGATGCTGGGGGAATTGGGGTTCTCGGCACAAAACTGGGTCGAATAAAATGTTACCCATTCCACAGGGGACACATGGTTCACAGGGATGCGTGCATCCGGATCTTTCCCCCACTTAACTATTTCCCAAAACTTAATGGGGTTATTTGAAGTGGTAGCCTCCAATAAATCCGACCAATGCTTATCCTCCCACACCCGCTTAGCTTCCCACTGCGTTTTCTTATAATTTACTCTAGCTTCTTTCACTGAGATCATAACTCTGGACTTAACCGCACTGATAAGTTTGGTATGGGCTTCCCTACATTTATTGTTATACCATTTCTTGGGACAGATCGGTATTTTGGGGTTTACCTGGGGCCGTGGTTTTGAAAGCAGGGATTTGAGGTCAGCAAAACAACGATTGTGGAGGTTTATAATATTATTAGCCATTTCGGGATTGTCCCCTTGAAGATCATATGCCAGCATCTCACTATATGTGTTGCTGATTTTTATGTTTACCGTATCCCTTAAAGTAATATCCTCCACAATTTTGGACCATTTTAGTCTCTTCCTATCATTGGTTAGGAAGGCATCCCCAGTCTGTGAAGTGCCAGGGTTCTCAGATCTCACTAAACCTGGTAACTTTAGTTTTAAGGACAAGGGGTTGTGGTCACTTTCTGGGCGGGGGAGAACTGCCATGTCCATCATCAGGGGCCAGTCTCCTAATTTTAATAGGATATAATCGATACGGCTTTTTCTTAACCCGTTATCGAATGTAGGATTTGCTTCCTGGTCTGATTTGGCGCGGCCATTGACAGCCCGAAAGCCCCTATTGAGGCAAAGAGCCGTCCAATTTACTGCTGCCTCAGTAGCAGTTACTGGTTTACAGGGCAACAGTTCAGGAATACCCCATACTGCATCCTCCGCGTAGCCCCAACTGTCCCCTGAGTCAAGCAATGGCTCAAAGGTGCAGTTTAGGTCTCCAGCTAGGAGGGTTACAAGATCGCTATCAAGATCGTCTAGAATGGGATCCAATGTTTCCAACAGGAGAGGGGAGCGGCCTCCTGGCAAGCCTCGGGCATATACATTAATCAAGATCATATCCCGACAACCAGTCTTACTCAACTTAATGATAAGAAGGTCAGGGTTGTGTACTGTTATTTCTGTGGAATGGAATCCCAGGGATTGTTTCACCCAGATCAGTAAACCCCCAGAAGCTCTCCCTTTCGGACCTCTAATTGCAGGTTTAAAAAAGTTGATATATCCCTGCCGAAATGTTGGTTCAGTTGCCCAGGTTTCCTGGAGTAGGATAAAATCATATCTATCTATAAACTCCAGCCAGTCATCTGAATCAATACGACTTTTAACCCCCGCAACATTCCAGGAGACAATGGTGAGTAGTTCTGGGGCATGGACCACGAGGGGTACCACCGAGTCCAGGGCTACTAAAGCATCCGGACTATTCTCAGCATCCCACCCATTTGTGGTACACCCAGGGGTGCTCCGAATTTTCCCTGTCTTCCGGGAGACTTCTACATCCCTTAAAGGTAATATGGTAGCACTTGCTGTTATTGGGGCCCCTATTCGCTCATCCTCTACAATTACAAACTGCGAAGGCTTGTTACACGGCCTAGCTGGCAAAGACCCAGGATTTACTATGTGGTCAATTATGCAAGACCGAGAGTAGAGTCAATCATTGGCCTCAAGATCAGATAATGGGCCAAATTGATTGAAAAGAAATGGGAAGAGCGTGGGCTGGGTAGTCCTCGTGATGGGGTAACTCCTGATGTTGGGTTGGCCATGTCTGAAACCCGTCAGGGTACTACTCTGCCTATGTGGGTAAAAATATGATAGGCTCAACGTTTGAACATCCCCCTGTCTGGCAAACCTCGCTTTTCTACTAATCATTTCCACCACCCAAGGATCCTTAAACGAAATCAAAATACAATCACCCTCCAGATCTTTTGTGCCATGGCCTACCCAGTCCACCCTTCTCACAAACAAGATTTCAGTTGGCAGAGAGGGGGGTAACGGTCGGTTTTTATTTAACCAAAAGGTCACCTTATTGCGTAGATCATCAAAAGTCTCCCTCTTACCGGATGGAAGAGGGGCTACACCAGTCAAAACTATTGTGTATAGTGCAGCCTCGGTAGGGAGATCGGCCCGTGGCTTGGTGTGTCTACGATGTTTTTCAACCAGGGGTTTTATCGTGTTACGTTTTTGATTGGCTAAGGGTCCTTGGAAAAGAGGCCGAGGAGTATTCAAACTGGGTTGAGCCAGGGAAGGTGGTCTAATTGAGTGGGGTCTAGCGGGGTTTAAGCTATCAGGTTTGGCCACAGGCTGCTTCTTGTGCATAGGTTGGGATGGAGCCACTGATGTGTTGTTAGGTGCAACCTTAAGATCTCCTCCCCTCATTGGTCTATTAGTTACTACCCCAAGGGGTTTTTTATTAAGAGATGAGGGAGTGTTTATTTGAGCATTATTTGCTAGAAGTATTGGGTTAGCCCCCCCTTGGCTCAAGCCGGTTAGGGATGCTAGTAGGGCTGAGTTAGTATTTACTACTGCCTCCAGGGATTCGATTTTTTGGGTCATTAACCTGGTCCGCTCTAGAACAGGCAATAAGAGGTTTTTCATCAAGGCCTCAATTTTAACCAACAGTGATTCATCGCTATTTTGACAGGTAGGGCAAGGGTCAGAGGATCCAAGCGAGGTAAGGGAAGGGCAAGGAATATTGGGAAAAGTACTAGGACATTTTTTTTTATCGCCACGATTACCGATAGCTAGTGATGTAGAATTGCCATGGGAATTATCGGCGGTTTCTTTTACTTTTAATTTGGGCATTTTGCGTTCTCTCCCCCCTAAATAACTCATGTCATGCTTTCTCTTCCTTGTTACCGTATCAGCGCCAACTGAGTTCATTTGTATCACCCTTTTGGAAACTGTTTTAGAGGACTCGGGAGATGAATGGGGCGTATCTGAGGTGTAATCTGATTCAAAGCTAACTTGAGATGCGGTTTCTCTACTTGCCTCAAGATCATCTAAGTTATGTTCAATATGGGCTGGTGTATGTGCATACGAATCAACCCCTTCACTATCTATATGTACTAGAGCCTCAGTAGTTGCTGAATGAATACAGTTAAAAGCTGCATGGGGTTGTGTCACAGGGCTAGGGATCGTAGCCAGCCTACCCAATGAAGAGCGTTTTCCACTAAGTAGGTCAAGTGAAAGACGTTTTTCTACCATAGTAATTTCTTTTTCAAGTATACCTGTGGCACGAGAAATAAACGCATCCAATGGGCCCGAGACCACGCCTTTAGGAGTCTGAACTTGGACAATGCGTGATTTGCCAGAACGTAATGACATATTTTCTAAGTGGAACAAATATAGGAGGTGACAACTTAATACGCTGTTTACACAGATAAGCTATGCTAATAAACTAGCAGCCGCAAGGCGGTGGGCAACCATAAAATATAAATAGTTAAGATAACATACAATATTAAAGTACAAATGACAATACTGTGGCCCAGCCCGGCCTCCTGCGGCCCCGGACGGCAACAGACGGTCCCGCCCTTGTCCCGGGCTTCTCCCGCGCGCTCTCCCGCGCTGCGGGAGTACTGATGACTAATAAAGAGTATGCTGACAAGAGGTGGAAGGGGTGGGAGGGGTCGGGGAGAGCGGCCCAGGTGTTGGTGATCCTGGCTGGCGGGCGCTCCTGGGAATTGAAGTCCAAGTCGAGCACACGCACTCGCTCGCAGCCCCGTGGACACACACTTCCCTCAGTGTTCCCTTCAGATGGCAACAACAAAGTCCCCCTTCACGATGCGGGACCCGCGGAGCGGGTTCCGCGAGAAGTAGTTGTAAAGGCTCAGTCCCAGTCGGATGAATTCACAAGCAGCAAAGCGTCCCGCTCACCGACCAAAAAGGTGATGGTTTTAAATTGCTCGGTGGAAGGGTGGGAGGGGTCGGGGAGAGCGGCCCAGGTGTTGGTGATCCTGGCTGGCGGGCGCTCCTGGGAATTGAAGTCCCAGTCGAGCACACGCACTCGCTCGCAGCCCCGTGGACACACACTTCCCTCAGCGTTCCCTTCAGATGGCAACAACAAAGTCCCCCTTCACGATGCGGGACCCGCGGAGCGGGTTCCGCGAGAAGTAGGTGTAAAGGCTCAGTCCCAGTCGGATGAATTCACAAGCAGCAAAGCGTCCCGCTCACCGACCAAAAAGGTGATGGTTTTAAATTGCTCGGTGGAAGGGTGGGAGGGGTCGGGGAGAGCGGCCCAGGTGTTGGTGATCCTGGCTGGCGGGCGCTCCTGGGAATTGAAGTCCCAGTCGAGCACACGCACTCGCTCGCAGCCCCGTGGACACACACTTCCCTCAGCGTTCCCTTCAGATGGCAACAACAAAGTCCCCCTTCACGATGCGGGACCCGCGGAGCGGGTTCCGCGAGAAGTAGGTGTAAAGGCTCAGTCCCAGTCGGATGAATTCACAAGCAGCAAAGCGTCCCGCTCACCGACCAAAAAGGTGATGGTTTTAAATTGCTCGGTGGAAGGGTGGGAGGGGTCGGGGAGAGCGGCCCAGGTGTTGGTGATCCTGGCTGGCGGGCGCTCCTGGGAATTGAAGTCCCAGTCGAGCACACGCACTCGCTCGCAGCCCCGTGGACACACACTTCCCTCAGCGTTCCCTTCAGATGGCAACAACAAAGTCCCCCTTCACGATGCGGGACCCGCGGAGCGGGTTCCGCGAGAAGTAGGTGTAAAGGCTCAGTCCCAGTCGCATGAATTCACAAGCAGCAAAGCGTCCCGCTCACCGACCAAAAAGGTGATGGTTTTAAATTGCTTGGTGGAAGGGTGGGAGGGGTCGGGGAGAGCGGCCTAGGTGTTGGTGATCCTGGCTGGCGGGCGCTCCTGGGAATTGAAGTCCCAGTCGAGCACACGCACTCGCTCGCAGCCCCGTGGACACACACTTCCCTCAGCGTTCCCTTCAGATGGCAACAACAAAGTCCCCCTTCACGATGCGGGACCCGCGGAGCGGGTTCCGCGAGAAGTAGGTGTAAAGGCTCAGTCCCAGTCGGATGAATTCACAAGCAGCAAAGCGTCCCCAGTTCCACGATGCAGGAAAACGTCCCAAGGCCTGGTCACTTGAGCAAATGTCCCAATGATTCTGAAGCTGGTTGTTAGAAGACGAAAGAAGCTTGAACAGTGGTGGTGGTCTGTGCTGTGGGAACTTGTATTCTCCACAGTGCTGCCTAAATGTCTCAATAACGTACCCTGGCTCACAAAGCTCTTGGACCCTGAGTGAGAGTGCCATGATAGTTGCTGTGGTACTTTTTGTAAGGCGTTCCAGGGCTCAGCAGTGTGGCCTTGCCACCATTTTGGCATTGCAGTGAGTGTTAGGCTTGGTCCTCCTGGGAGTATGCTCAGTGCTATAAAAAAAATCTGAAAGCTAGGAAATGTTGGGGAACAAAACGCATTATTCATCATCAATGTTTGACCTACAGAAAGATATTGGAAAGCTGAAAAGGAAGAAAGTATGATAAAATGGAAGATAGCAAAACTGCCACAAATGCAGAACGTGGTGATGAACAAGGACCTGTAAGCATGAGATAAAGAGAGCAGAGTACTGAGTGGTGCAGTGTCATCTTAAGGATTTTAGGGGCCCTCGGCAAGACATATTTTGGTGGCCCCTTTAAGGGACAGTTTATTATTTTATGGCCAGCTTCTCGTTAACTCATGCCCCCATGAAGCCGCTCAATACACAATGTTGTTTTAAACTTTAAAAGGTCACACAAAACAGCTGAAATATGCCCTGGAACCCAGGGCATCCTTAAGATGGCAGCGGGTAGAGAGACAAAGTCAGAGGCAGAGCTAGACAGCGAGTTACAGAGCTGTAGATAGATAATATAACATACAGATAATCAAACAGAGAGAAAGTTCACTTTCCAGAGGGCCCCTTGGAAAGGGCGGGCCCTGGGCAATTGCCGACTTTGTCCATGCCTTATACCACCTCCGGGGTGCTGGATGAACGAAGTAAACATGAACAGACAGGCTTGGTGTTCAGCGCGCGGTGTTGGGCTCTGGAGCGGGCCCCTAAGAAAACCATTAGGCACGTGTTCCTATTATTTTTAATATACATTATGGGCTGCACTGGGCCTGGAGCCCTTGCACCTGCAGCCCTAATGAGAAGAATTGTTGTGAGGCAATGCTCATCAGTCCACACTACTTTCTATGAGACATCCTGGACGCTCCGAACGCAAGATGGGGCTCCACCAGTGCTTGTATCCGTGCCCGGGAAGAGTTCCAGGATCATTCTTGAGTGGCCTGCAGGACATTTGAAAACCGGCCATTATGGGTGGACCTGGGATTTGGACAAACTCATGTTTTCTAACACAGGGTCTTTTCTAATGGAGACAAATATCTTTCAGGTCAGCTTACCAGATTATTGGGGAGCGCGCCCAGGTGTGTTCCTGGGACATTTTAAACTCCAGTGTAGATGGTTCCAGAGCCGATCCAACGCGCTCTCTTCTTTGTAGTGTGGAACCTAGAGTAAAGGTCGTTCTTCGAGCACTGCACCCCTACTAAATAGAAACTAGCCCGGCCTTAGAGATAGCACAGCGGGCTCGCTGCTGATATGAACAGGAGAAGGTCAGAGCTGGCAGGGCTGGTTCACCATTTCATCCAGGTGAGGTTGTCTAGCGCCTAGAGATTCTTCCGCTTGTAGAGCGTCCCATAGAAGCAGTCTTGACGTTAATATTACCAGCAGTAACAACTGCAGTTATCGTAGTAGTGATAATAAGAATGGTGGTAAAGATGGAGATGTTCTTGCTGTCTTTAGTGTGACTGACAGTTGAATCATGGTGTGCACACGTCAGTTTCCTCTGGCTTTTTGACCAGTCAGTGGACAGAAACCGCAGATATCGGTGATTCGCGAGTGTTTTTGCCCATTTTATCCCGGGTGAGGCCTCCCTACTGACAGTGTAGAGTGCAGGGGCGGTGAGACACCTCACTCTTCTAAAATAAACTTCCCATCCTTTGTTTAAACGCTCAGAGACAGTTCCTGCAGATGTGGAAGCTGATTTATGTCAATCAATCAACGCATACACTTCAAAAGAAATGTATGTAAACAACGCGCTGGGACACTATATAACTCAGAACAAATCGCGACTTTTGCACTATGGGGCGTGTCTCTGTGATGTGCGTTCTCTCATTTCGGTTTGGAAAGTAAGTGTGCATCTTTAAGGTGAGTACCGTCCTCACCTGAGGTGGGTTCTGGATCTATTCGAAATACTGTCTCCAAAGTACCGTTGTACCAGGGGTTTAAGAAACAACACCTTTTGCAAATTCGTTGTGGAAAAATAGCGGCACAAAACAGCTGCAGTCACATTAGAGCGTTGAGTATTTGTGAGCACAGTCCACTGCTTGTCAGGAAGTTGTACATCCTCCAAGCACGAGTTCAAAAAGCTGTTATGTGTTGTGTGCATTTTTCTCACCACTGTTCCGTGTACGATCTTATTCCTATAAGACGCATTTTGTGTACACTAATGTTGAACGTTTATGCTTCAGTGCACATGGTTGTTGACGCAAATGCAGTGGCGTTACACTAAATGCCGACCCAGCCTCCGCCTTAGAATGGGATAAGGGGCCCCTGAGTGAGTTTATTATATCTCACAAATATTCATTGGCTGTGGGTCGAATAGAGGGCCCCTCGGTACTCTATAAGGTCGCCCCTTTACCTCCAGCCTAAACTGTCCCTTTTAACACAGCTTCCCGCGACTTTTGACCTTCAACAGTTTTTCTGGAATTTACAGCAGAATGTGCACTTCTTAGTTTTCTGTGCCGATCTGCACTTTGAACAGATGGATGAAGGATTAGCAGCACATTTTACTTTCACCTGTCGAATCCGGGATCTGATTTGAGCGACAGTCGCGTGAAGGCAGCAATAAAACATTAGGCGCTCAAGAGGGCAGAGCCATCGCGTCCAGATGCCCGCAGTGGTGTGTTCTCACCGCTAGAGGGCAGCGCTAGTCAGCCACTTGAACGCGGCCTTTACACTCTTGCAAGGCAAGCAGCGATTATGGAAATTACACATTGTCAGTTTGTAGTGTGAAATGCAACGGCGTTTAAGGAGGCAACTATATACAAAATGAGACTGTCTCGTGCTGAATGACGCCGAGGGACATTGGGGGGCAAATGTGTGTACATTTCAAAGCAACAATGTGCAGACAAAAGCATGCAGATGTCTTTATGACAATCCCGTGTTAACATATAGTACAAAGACTAAGGTAATCTCTCTGTCCTTTAAATGGAACAGTGTTTGTAGAATTCAAAACCATAACCTGATTTTTAAAACAACACCGAAGCAACACAGCTTGCTGACAGCTCCATATGCTTAGTTCCAAATGGTTCCCACACCAAGCAGATTGTATGCAAGACCTGGGCATCTACCGAAGAGCTGAGAGAAAATCTCAGGTGATACAATTATTTTTACCACCGGGATGTTGCTATCAAAGGTGTCTGTTGTCTCAATTGTTTTATTTTGAGATAAACGTGTTTTTTTGGGCAGCAAGTCTATTACCCAATGTCGAAAACCCGTAGGCACAGCTGCATCCGAAACAATCTATTAGATATCAGTCAACTGGAATTTATAGCTGGGCGTACACGTATAACAATTTCATAGGGTGTGATCTACACAGGCTTTTATTACAAGGCCAACCTAACATTGGTTTGAAAAGTCTGAGACTCGCCTCCTCTCGTCTGAGAGTTTTACTTCAAAAAAGGCGGGAGTTCAGTTGGGCCTGTGTGCCTTGAAGCTGCGCGTGCACAGAACTGCTCGTCTGTGCGCGAGTGGCAGTGCGCCAGCCTCACCAGTGTGGGGCGCACTTCTGACAGTGGCAGTGGTCTGGGCGCGTGCATCAGCACGCCTCTCCCCACGGTCCCACGTGAGCACAGCGGCCGCAGTCGCGCGAGACCCTAATGGACGCGGGCTCCTGACAGACAAGCATGGCGGCGATGACAGAAATGAATATGCCAGCTGCTAGCGACACATTTGTCTTTCTCTCGGATACCAGTCCTGAGACTGGAGGAGCCAGAACAGGTCATCTGCTGCGAGGTCCGATCCATCGGACACAGACCCCTCACGGGGAGGCAATAACCCCATTTCACGCCCGCAGGCGGCCTGGCCGGCAGTCTGCACAGGGGGCCGCGAGGACATGTCAGAATGGAGTAATAAGGTGCTTGAGTTACCAGCAGACCCGGATGTCCGCACCCCGGACCTTCCTTCCGACTCTTGTCCAGTCCACAGTGTGGACAATGGGTTGTGCCCTTGTGTCTCCACAGACACCCCAACTTTATGGCTTAAACAAACCATGTAAACACAGATGAACTTCCTCAATTTGTTTTGAAAGCAAGGCTTAAAAAAACATCTGTTTCGTCTACCAACATTGATTTCAATATTTCATAGAAAATCTAAGCACTTTTAGGACTTAACCCATAAATCCAAACGAATTACTCTTATGTAATTGCTTTCAGATGGTCCTCATATTCTTAAATCCCTACCAAAAGTGCTTCTGTTTTTGGGGACTAGTGCCTCGTATCCCAAGGTGGGAGGCGGTATGAAAAGACTGCACGCCCCCTTGGTTGCCATGAGGTCTTCAGACCTTCAGGGGCCACCCAAAAAAACTTTGGGCCTTTACGACTCACTCTGTCTGAGGTACAAGGCCACATGCCTTACATTACATAACTAAGAGGAATCAAACATACCAATGCACGTAAACAAATACTGGTAGTGTTATTGAGCCAGTTCAGTCAAGGCATAACTAACAGCATCACACTACAAACTCCTACCTATACACACAGTAACGTGCTTCTGTCTCCACAGTATGGTTTCAAAATATCGTCTGACAGAAATATTATGTCCTAAATGTTTACAAAAACATCGACGACTAATAGAGAATCTACGCCTAATTTGACAATAATTTGGCAAACAATATTTCAGAAACAACATTTCTATTAGACTATATTATTTGCTAATGACGTTGTAACATACAACTCTAAACACACACAGTTATGTAATAGATGGCATAAGGGCAAACACAGATCCCAGAATGGACAAGCTTTTTAATGACTTGCACTTAAAGAGACACTAATTGCTGACAGAGAGATTTTCCCGGGGACAGCAATCTAATTTGAGCTGAACATCATAACAAACATATGCACTGACATGCTTCTATATTTGAAAGAGCTCATGGGCTTATTTCAGCCTCAGCGAAACACGTGTCACCTGCGTTTGTAAACATACAACACTACGAATTCAAAATTGTCTTGGGAATTAACCATAACTGTTAACTACAAATACAATTATAGCCTATGGACCTTTTAAGTGAATTTGTGGAACTGCTGTACCCGATTAACACTAACATCTCCACTTTAGATGCACACATTTACCATTGTTAAGTTCTATCCTTAGAACTTTCTGTCTGAATATGTTTATTGGGTTTTCAAATGAGTAGCTATCCAGCTAACAACACTAACAGCAAGTGTATATCCTTAGAAAGTTCAATACATTCTGTTTAATATGCTTGTTGACTGAAGTGGTGAAAGTGGTATTTGAAAGCACCACAACACCTGCTTGCAAACCATGCACCTAACCATTGAGCAACACTACCATTAAAGAATGTGGTTTTAAAGTACTAGCTTACAACACCTTTCAGTTGTATATTTTTGTACAGCAACTTAATGTATTCACCCCAAATTCAAAGTTACATAAGACAAGCAAATTCCATCTGAGTGTTGCCACATGGCTATGTATGCATTATGGGACAGTCAATTGTTAGTGTGTCCAGCAACTCAAAGTGTAAAATGTTCATCATCAGTGAAATGGCCCAACCTTGAAGGCACATATAAAGCAAGTGAACGTGTAATCCGTTGTAATGCTCTTTCCACCCACTAAGAATGATATTTCTGTATCTAAAACCAATTACCTAATTTCTTAAATGTCCTTGAAGGTCATGGCCATCAGCACTTCGCTGCCTTTGGCTAGGTTTGCGCTATAGAAATACCATATAAATATATATATATATACACGAGCACCGGGATAGGCCTTGAAGGCCAATGTAACAGCTGCCTTTGAGTGCTGTAGAACTGAATCGTGCAGCTCTTACAGTTACATCTGTGTATGAACAACTGACAAGGATTCTGAAGGTTATGAGATGCTATCAAAATAAAGACTATACATTAAAAAAATTGCAAAGTAAAGTGTATGCACCAGTTGCAGTAACTGTTGACTTTATTTTACCAATGCATGCGAACCACATAGATGCATTAATGAAAGTCCCATTGTGAAACATTATTCGTCAGCCATGTTGCAACCCGATCACATATTTTCCTTTGGCCGGCTCGGCCCGTTCCACGTCTATTGGTGTATACATTATTGTACAGCGTCAGAGCATTGCACAATCACACTGCAGCCAAATGTAGTGCAGCTCGCGTTGCCATTTCAATGCTACAAGTGATAAGATCTTTAGTTTACATAAGGCAAAATCCTTTTATTTTTACCACTGTTCAACAAGAAACGAACATGGCTTCTCCTATTCACCAAAGCTGCCATATACTAAGGCTGTGGAGCAGAGTCCAGAGTGCACGAAGCAGTACTACTGACGTGCACTTTACAAACTCATAAATGTTTTTGTGAATCGGGCCCAAAATGTGCAACTCCCTAGTAGTAAGAACGCAAAGAGGGCACTTGCCACTTCTTTCTATTTGTACTATTGCACATGAATATTCCCATTTCACAAGTTTTGGGGACAATTCGGAAATGCATTTAAAACTGCATTAAGCAACATTGAAAGAGTATTACTTTACATACTTTTAAATGCCTTTGTTTCTCGGCTCCTCTGGCCCTTAGAGCTGGATTCAAATTCCCAGAATATTGGTGCATTTTATAATATGGAGAGTAACGCCATTTATATGATATAGAACTCCAGTATACACGTCTCTGTGAATGAACACATTGTGCAAACAAAATGACTCGCTATGCACCCACAGCTTTAGCCATAGCCAATGTGAATGTATGGGGAATCCTAGTTTGCTATAGGTAGAGACTTATTTGGATTTTTTGTATTTGAGCTTTGGCACACTTTGGACGATCTGCAGAAAATGTCACGGAATTTCATAAGCAATGTGGCACAGCATGCGTTGATATAATAAACTAAATATGAGTACTTTAATCCAACCACACAAACTGCGAGAATAAATGCAATAAAATGAAAGATGGGTGTGCAAGAAAGTGTTTCAATGCTGCGATCTCTGCCTTCCTTCACTCTTTGGAAGAATCTGCCTGAACGCTTGCATGCAGCAGTAGGCAGTGCAGTGTCATATGACAGCACTCACACACTGTGGCATAAACAACACGCGCCCTGCAGGCTGTGGCATAGCGGCCCGTCCTTACAGATGTCAGAACGCCGCCGTTCGTGAGGAGAATGTGCTATCACACTGTGCGCCCGCCCGCCACGCACACCCCCACAGGAAGGGCGCCCGAGCCAGCGGGGTAAACACACGGAAACATTTTGCATGCTGTGGTGAATTTGCATCGGGCGCTCCCCGGACACTTTGCCTAAGAGAGGACTTGCCTTTTGCGTGTATCTCAGTCCTTAATTGGGTTTTCAAAGAAAAAAGAACAAGCATTGACCCATATGTACGTAGCATCACATAAACATAAAGTGCAAATGATACATATCAGGGAATACGTGCAGAAATCCTGCCGTCTCTCGCGTGCACTAGGAGTGCTCATGCCGTTGACGTGTCACACACACACACACACACCCTCCTTCCAACTCCCTGCATTTCTTTTGATATACTCTTGAAACGACGCCCCGGAGCACCATCCACCCCTTCTTTCATGGGCCCTGGCTCACCTTTTACTCGCCTCCTCAGACCCCAGACGGACATGAACTCCTCGGACTCTGTCCGCCAGTCCTGAAAGACATGGGGCGCCCCTTCTCACGCAGCGGCTGCAAAAAGTTCAGCGCATCCCCTGGCGGTGCAGGAGAGGGATGTGCCTTGGAGCCAGTCCGGGCAGCTCCCGAGGGAGCAGCCCTGCCTCTAGGGAAGGGGAGGGGACGGGGTGTCCCTCCCTGGTGCCGGCAGGGGGTGCTCCAAGACCTGCAGGGACCCGAGAGTTTCTCTCTCTGCTTCTCTCCTCTCCCCAGACCCGCAGGAAGATCTGATAGCCCCTCTTGTCACAAAAACGACACCATCTCTGTGGTGCTCCTAGGCGTGACCTCCTCGGATTCCTGTGCGCTCCCCCTGCTCCGGTTCCTGCAGAAATATTCGATTCCCCTGTGTGGTTCGTGCAGAAAGGAGTGAGCTCTTTCTCTGGTTCCCCCGATAGATTCGATGGTCTCTCCTTGGTTCTTGCAGAATGGAGCGAGCCCCTGCTCTGGTTCCTGCAGAGGTGATGGTCTCTTCTGTGGTTCCTGCAGAAAGGGCTGTTCTCTTGTTCCTACAAGAGGTGTGGTATGTTACTCTGCGGTTTTTGCAGGAAGATGCTATATTCTCCTCTCCGGTTCCTGCACGGGCAGGGTAAGTTGCTGACCTGTTGCTGTCCTTCCCTGCAGTTAGGGGCACTGCCCCAACACACTGCTTTCCGTAGGAGGAACGCCTCGTGTTTATGACCCCTCAAAGAAGGCGCTTTGATGTTCGCAGGAAGTCGTCCATGCACTCTCCCTGTAGGGGGTATGCCGAATGCCCTTCTTGCAGGAAGATGCGTTGATGCCCGCAGGGAGAGTCCCCTGCCGCTATACCTTCAGTAATTATGTGTTGATGTCCACAGGAAGGTGTCCGGACTCCTTTTCTGCAGGGAGGTGTCCCTTCGACTCTCCCTGCACGAAGGCGTCCTTTCAACCTTCTCTACTGAAAGGTGTCGGGTCTGTCCTTTCTGAGGAAATATGTGCTGATGTCCGCAGGAAGAGATTCTGATGCGTCTGTGCAGGGAGGTTTCCTGTCCTTGCAGAATGAAACTATTGCTTTTAGCGGCAAGATGTCCTGTTCGCCCTCCCTGAAGAATGAAACGGTGCTTTTCTCCCACTTGCGAGAGATTGTCCCACTCTCTTCCCTGCAGAAAGATGAAGTGCCCTTCCTCGGGAAGAAGTCCCGGCACCCCTTCGGCCTCGGAGCCGCCCCCTCAGTAGCAGGCAGGCAGCAGGAACCTCGGAAGGATGCTCACAACCTGTCTGGAAACCCGAGAAAGACGCACGGTCAACAAGTGCGGGGGGTCAGATGAAGACATGGGTGCTCCTGTGACAGCAGCTGGCCCGGGCAGCGGCGACAGCTGAGGGGTAGGAGCACCAACGCGAAGACCTGTAGGAAACACCCCCGGCAGGACAAGCTCCAGGAGGAATGTGTGCAGCCAGGCGGGCCACCTCGGCCATCCAAACTTCGCAGGGGCCTCTCTCTGTACCTGGACCCGCGCGGCGGTCACGGGCCTCTGGACCGGAGGCGGCCGGCTCTCGAGAACCCGAGCCCACCCTGTCCTGGGGCCAGCACGTTGAGTCCCAAGTTTCTAGTCTGGAGGTGGCTGGCGCTGCGCGTCCAAGACAGATGTGTGGACGTCCATGTGCGAAGCGCTCTGTGTGCCAGCGGCAGCCGCTCCGGGGGTACATTTATAGCCTCCCTCCCGTGACGTCCTGCTTGCACACACCCCTGATTCGTCCGCACATGCACACACGCTCTCTCCCAGTGACAGGACCCGTCAGACTACTACAGATCTGAGAGTTCGCACATGTCTCGTTGGTGAAGTCAGAGCTTAATATCAAGCGTTGCCGGCAGCCGGAGAAAGGCTCTGGTGCTGGCTGCCTCTCCTCATTTTAATTGCTGAGGAAATAGACTACGGGCCGCCGACTTTGATGTGGGGAATGCAGGCTGGCACCCGTGCCAACGCACACGCCAGAGGAGCAGTCCTGGAGGGCACGGGGCACAAGAAGAGCAAACAGAGCCCACAGCCCGCTGCAGCTTCCACCGGGGCGCACTGGCCGCGCTCTCCCGCAGACCTTCCCTCGACGCCTCATTTACAATATTCAAATCCGAGACGTCTTTCCCCTAGTTTAGAAACCCAGTCACGTGTCTGCCTCCAGTTCTGACATATTTACTCAGATGGAAAACAAACAGCAGATGGGTTTTTTCGGTGCGTAGATGCACAATACCGGTCCGCGCGCCTTGTTGTGGTCTGTGTGCAGGGCGCTCGTTCGCCTGCCACCTGCCCTTCCCGGTGAGCGCGGCATCGGGGGGGGGCAGAAGTGCCGAAGGGCCCTTTCTCAAAATGCTCGGTTTCTTTTAAAGTATGTGAAGCACGTGCCAGGCAGCGGCTCGAGGCGAGCCTCTGACCCAAGTAAATCCTCCTGCTGCTTTCGCCGGGGGGCCCGGAGCGTGTACATACTCTCGGTTTACAGCCCCGACCTCTTGGGCCCATGACTCATACCAGGGAAGGGGGTCAGAGAAGAGCAACAGGCCGAAACGCAAGTGAAAAGCCAGAAGCGGGGAGAGCGTGTGAAATAAATACATCTGGGAGAATGCTTTCTGTAGCTGGCAGGGTGGAGTCTGCAAGGCAGTGCGGCCCTGGCAGGGTGGAGTCTGAGAGGCAGTGTGGCAAAGCGTGCGGTGCTTTGATTCTTAAACTGGGCCGCCACCGATATCTCCTCTGAAGAAACCAGAAATATATTCTTTCCTAGCATTCACCATGCAAGGGTCTAACTAGAGAAAGTGGACTAAATCCAACCACCATCGGGGTAGGACTGGAAATAGATGATCCTGAAAGGCTACCTAGAACACTGGTGGTGTGACCAAACACCACAGCAGCGCCTGCGGCCCTGGCAATTAAACTACCCACGGCATTCATTAACCCTCCGCCTACCTCCTCAGTTTTATGACCGTGAAGTTCTGGCCTTCTAACAGTGTATGGGCTGGAGCTGCCGATCAAGGACCCTTTGAAAACGCCCTCCCCTCTTGCACTACAGTGGTGTGCATAGCACTACAGGGGTGTGCATATATCACTTTGTAGTTCTGTTTTCCGAGCGTCTCACGTGTCCCTTCCACACTGAACCGTACTCTCTATCCATTGGAAGTCAGTGGGAAGAAATATAACCAAGTACAGGATGGATCAGGCGTGCCAGTACTGCTTTACTCAGATGACGCTGTGCTTCTCTCGAGGACCCCTATAGGTCTACAACGCCTGATGGATAAGTTCTCTGATTTTATTAGCGAAAGAAAGCTGTTGATTAATAAGAGCAAAACTCTTGTTATGACTTGTGGGGCTAAATGTAACAAAAGGCACGCCTTTTTTATTGAAGGGGTAAAAGTGCAGCAGGTGGAAACATTTTGCTACTTGGGTGTTACCTTTACACATAATAATAGCTGGTCTCAAGAACGTTCAAATGTAAGGACAAAAATGGTAAAGAGTGCCCACGGTATCTTTAAGTTCGCCTCTAAGATCGGCGATAGACGGATTGGGGACATGATGTCAATTTACAAGGCCAGGAGCGTCTCAATTGCACTATACGGTGCTGGGATATGGGGTTATACTAATGCAGATGTTGTGCAAAGAGAAGAAAATAACTTCCTCAAAAAACTTCTTTGCCTACCTACCTCAGCCCCAAACGAATTGACTCACAGAGAACTGGGTGTGGCCTATTCAGGTGACCTCATTTCGTTGAGACCACTGATGATATGGCGTGCGATCTGGGGGAAGGATGAAACGTTCTTTAATCAAAGCGTCATTAAGGATTGCCTTGATCTAGACAACTACACTAAGATACCCTGGCTTAAGTATGTTCTAGACAGCTTCATGGATATTTTTGGGCTCAATGTACTGGCTGAACCATGTTCTGCAGGGAATATCCCTAAAGCAGACATGAAAAACATCTTTATGCAGTACAGAGCACAGAAACGTCTGGAATTTAACTGTCGCCTTACTACAGTCTGTCTTTATAATAAATACATTGAAGGTGATGTACCACAGCTATACCTGAGTATGGTAACTAGACCTGCACATAGGTTTGTTTTAACCAGACTAAGATTTGGTACGGCTCACGTTCTGGTGGCCTTTCCCCAACCTAAGAAGCAACCCGTTGGGCCGTGCCCATGTGATGGGCATTCCAAGCAAAGTACCATGCACTTTATGTTAATTTGCACTCTCTTTTTGAATGTTAGGGTGACCTACTTGAAACCGATTTTTGTAAAATATGGTGTCGGAAATGTGGAGGATGCGATGAAGCTAATTTATAATATGAATTCTCCGGACAAATGTTTTTATATTGCCACTTTTATTTCCAAATCAGTTCAGATGAGAAATGGTATGTTATTTTAAATATTTATTCCTTTTAACCTGCATTGTTTTTTATCATGCACCTTTTTAACTGTATTGTATTGTATTGTATTATGCATTTTGCTTATGTGCTTTTATGGTCATTGTATAATATGAACCGAATAAAGCTTCATGAAATGATGAACCAGGTACACCGAAACCTCAGTGCGTCTTGGTTACGCAAAAGGAATAGCACAGATTTCTACCCAGCCTCTATCACTGTCTCAACTCCTATCTCTTTTTCCCTGTCTCTACCTCTTTTCTCACACTCTCCAAAGTCCTCTTTCTCCCTTTTTTGGTCGACCTCTGCGAGGCATGCTGTAGTCAGATCCCCCAGGATATAGCGGCATGGATTAGCAAATTTAGCGGCACAAATATGGAAATTTAGCGGCACAAATATTGAAATTTAGCAGCATTTTTGCGGCACCATATGTTACTCATAATCATTCATTTTCAGCTTTAAAACAATGGAAACTGTTTTAGCAGAGTGTTCTGATGTAATCAATAAGAAGCTGGATCTTCCTTGTTGATTAGCAAGTTACTTTTATGATGTTAAGTAGTAAGTTATAATGACAACCCCATCAGGAGCAGCTGTCCTGCTGCTCAGCCCTCACCCAACTGACATTCACCAATCACTAGCATTCCACTCATCCAACATTCTACATCACATTCATTCTAGCTGAGCAGCAGGGAGACTCAAGATACAACATATCTCCCTTCGTTATGGGAACAATTGCAATGCGAAATATAACAGATGAATTAATTAAGATAATGAAATACAACATATCTCCCATTGTTATGAGAACAATTACATTGTAAAAATATAACAGATGAATTAATTAAGATAATGACCATATGAAATGTACACATAGTCACAAACTTAAAACAATGCACAAAATTGAATATGCAATATACGCAATATCATTCTACTAACCAACTTATAAAGAAGGTACATCCTGAATCGTTATACCACGATTCACCTAACAACTAAAAGTATACAACCTGAAACGCTAAATAACATCTCATCTTGCACACCACAGTCTGGGTAGAACGTCACATAGATATCCGCAATAAAGCACTATCCTTCACCCTACACCATCAATCCCAAATACTACAAATCATACCAGTTGGCCAGACCAGTACAACAAGTAGCACCCACTGGAATAAACTTTAACACCAAATAAATCAGGAAACTACGTGTACCACTCAGACAAATGAACAAGTCCCTACATAACTTATTCATACTCACATCCCAATCGCAACCCTGACGTGCGAGACAACAAACATCCCAATCGCAACCTTGACGTGCGAGGTAACAGACATCTCAACCGCAACCCTGACGTGCGAGACAACAAATATCCTCATTGCAACCCTGACGTGCGCGACGACAAACATCCCCATCGCAACTCTGATGTGCGAGGTAACAGACATCTCAACCGCAACCCTGACGTGCGAGACAACTAACATCCCCATCGCAACCCTGACGTGCGAGACACAAACATCCCCATCGCAACCTTGACGTGCGAGGTAACAGACATCTCAACCGCAACCCTGAAGTGTGAGGCAACAACCATCTACATCGCAACCCTGACGTGCGAGGCAATGGACATTCCTATCACAACACATGTGATGGACACTCCCAACACAAACACACTACTCATACACAACACACACGGTGAAATAGTTCTTGGTGAATACAAAGAGTTGTCCCCAACCCTGGTTCTTGGACCCCATATTACGGTTCCCCCTTGTGTTTTCCACTCTGTAAAATGGTCCCGATCATGGTTTCACTTAGCCGCCACTATTATTGGGACTATCGTCTAATTCATACACTTCTGGGCTAACAGTCTCGCAACTATTTCTAGGACAGTTGAAGTTTACAGATACTTCTCAAAACTGCATCCACACAGTTGTTATCACGCCGGCGTTATCCATAAGTCAATGAACCATACAGAAGAAAGTCATGTTGATAACACACTGTTGCTTTCCATTTTCTATTTTTCTTATTTCTCACAAAATTTCTTATCCTGGGTCTCAACTGTCTCAAAATCCGAGCACATTACCGTCAAAACTGCTGTACATGCACGTAGACCTCATGAACAGTTTCTCCTTCCCACAACTGCTACGGAGTTTCCTCACGATAACTAAAAAGTTCATTCCGCGTGTTACTTAGCAACCCTCATTGTTGCTATAAAAATGCAAATGGTTGCCATCGCGTAGAGAAAAGAGACGTCAACACGTCAGAAGGTAACGGCATGAGTCACCAGGAGCTGCAGCGTCTAATTCTCGAAGGAAAACAGAGGAAACGTGTGACGTGGGACACGCAGCTTGTCCACCATGAGCCCTGAAAATTCTGACACGTCATCAATCACCAAACGATTTCCCAGTGAAAGGATCTCTCCGAGCACGAAGAACACAGCAGTTGGCAGTTGGGGCCAAGTAAGATCACTCACCCAAGTCTAATTACACGCTGTTACTAAACAAACGTATTTCCTTTGAATTCACTGTTTTTTTTTTTTTTTTAGCTTTTGTTCCACAGGCTCACACACCTTATAAGTCACTCGTTTTTTTAAATTTCATTCACCACAGAGTATTTTCCTAATAAATCTTCCTTCTTCCAACAAGAATAACAAATTGCTTTTTCACGAAATAGACTCATTTCCTCATTGAGGCTCGATTCTCTGCCCCCGAAGTTCTAGCTAATTAAAGGTCAGCAAGTGTCAATCTTTTCTCCTGAAAATCCATGCGCAGACTTCTTACTGAGGCCCGATTTTTCCCCCGTGTACAAATAAACGGCAAAGCGGCTTCTCTCTCCAAATGCTCTCACCACTCTCTGAGGCTCGTTTTTCGGCCCTGATTACAAATGAACAGATGAACTGCAATTATCATCACTCTCCACTGAGGCTCGATTTAACTGCCCCCGATCCACATACAATAACGCAGCAGCTGTCAAAGTGTAAATGTTTTACACTGAGGCTCGATTTACTGCCCCCGAATACATCTAACAACACGGTGATGGATCTGGCAAACTCCGGTTTCAGGGCGACCGATGTACGGGTCACTGATGGGGTTAGTTTGCCAGTCTGTGTCACACACCCTTAAATTAAAATTCATTTACCTCGAGATATCCTGGTTCCGATTTCCCTTACTCATCATGTACTTTTTTTTTCTTCAGGCTTGAATTTCTCTGCTTTTCCTTAACAGTACTCCTTAGCTGTTCGTTTTCTTTTATTTTGCACGCGTAGATTCCCCAAAGATGTCGCCAAATGATGTAATCAATAAGAAGCTGGATCTTCCTTGTTGATTAGCAAGTTACTTTTACGATGTTAAGTAGTAAGTTATAATGACAACCCCATCAGGAGCAGCTGTCCTGCTGCTCAGCCCTCACCCAACTGACATTCACCAAGCACTAGCATTCCACTCATCCAACATTCTACATCACATTCATTCTAGCTGAGCAGCAGGGAGACTCAAGATACAACATGTTCCACCTTGAAATATATTGCTGCAAATAGTTCTAGTTTTGTTTCGAATATGGATAGAAGCTGCTTTCTTGTAAGTGTTTGCTTACCTGAGCTGCCTTTGTTTCTGTGGGGCACACAATTGTACCTTGGCTTTATATTAGTAAGTGACTATTGCAGCTATATTTCATGATGTGTACCATGGGATTGTTCCACAAGTTACTATCAATGAAGGGTTAGTAGGGTCAGACTTGGTAATGTAGAACAAAGATTTGTAGATTCATTCCCAATGGGGATTTGTTTCCTTGTTTTATCTTTGAAACTGAAGGTCACAGGGTTGAGATTGCTTTTCAATCTGGGATTGATTTCTATGCTTTGGTGTTTTAAGGATTAGGGTTATACCAGAATGTTTTGAACCCCTTTCTGGATAAGGTTTTACCCTTTTGCATGGGGTTGATCTTCTCTACCTCACTTTGTGACTGAACGCCCCAAGGCAAGGTCTTACTCACACAGGGTTGTGGCGGTAGTCTTGCGCCGATTGTTCTGCCGTGTGTATGAAGGGATTGGTACACACAGTTATCTTGCTTCGGATCTGCCTGCAGTGCAGCTTCCCATGTATATGACATGCCATTGCATTTGTAGTTCTGCGCGCTCAAGTGTTCCAGTACCGTGAAGTGACCTGCGTCGATAAATAGTAAAGAAAAACTAATAGCTGCTCATCTTTCAGAAAGGGAGGAGCGGAGGCCTGGAGGGGAAGTAAATGAAAGTCGAAAATATCGATCTATCCATCAAGTTTTTTCCGTAGCATCTCGTGCGTGGAGGTTAGGAAGCGATGTGCCACGGGAACAATGAGCTAAAATCTGAGGATGGGAAATGAACAATCGCTGCTAAACAGTGAATACACTGGACAGGACTTCCGGAGCACATGCAGGACAGCTCCTGAACCTTCAAATGAACCTTTCTGATGTAGAAGCAGCAATGCCCACTCTGTGGCACGCCACCTCTCTCCACAGTACTCATGCCACGCTTTGGTCAGACCCCCCAGGATATAGCGGCTTTTGTAAAAATGCCGCGATTTCTACAAAAGTGCAGATTTCGTGGGCACTTTTGTAAAAATCGCTGCATTTTTACAAAAGTGCCGATTTCGCGGCAAACCGCGAAATTGCGAAATCCTGGAGGGTCTGTGTATTGATGTAGGGACTTGAAGCTCCGCCCACTCTTGGTCCTCATTTTTCCCTGGCTTGTGTCACTGTCCACTGTAAGCTGTGGCTGTTCATTGGTCAAAAGGCTTAGTAGTCCCCCCTTGCCTCATATAGTAACCTCCCATGGTAAAACCCCCTGTTATGTGTGTTGTTGCTTGGTAGGCTTTAGTTACAGCCTCCAAGCACTATTTTCTCAAATAACTTTGTCTTGCATGCTGTTATAGGCAGGACATGCTCTCTCCTAACACGTTAAAATTTTTTATAGGACTAGTGCTTTAAATGGGCTGGTACTCACCGGTACTGAAGAACCGGGTTATTTAGGGCCCGGCGGCACCAGGGGCACGCCCAAAGTCTTCGGGTTCACCTGTCTTAGAATTCAATACAGAGACACGGGACTCTTCGTGGTGACGTCAAAGATCGAATATATTGACTGCAGCCAGTAACAGAAATCCTAGAAATCATCACGGTATGAGTTCTCAGGAGACTGCTCACCCTTACAAAGCAAGTCATCCCTTTTTATGCCAAACATCACATTCCAGACAGAACACCTAATATTTACAAACTGTCCAATCACATGTATCTACACCAAAAGTATCGCATGACGGTAAAACCCACTTTTCAGTTGTCCGGCCCATGATCAATCATCGGACAAACCCAACATTCTCCTCTAGACTCCATAATAAAAGAAGACCACGACCCATGTCATAAATAGACCATAAAGAAAGAAACAGAAACAGGTAACAGTAAAAAATCTTTAAATTAGGACAGGTTAAAAACATATGGAGATCGTCCGCCTTCTCCAACTTACACTTTGGACAGCATGGAATAGAGCCTTTAGAAAACTTAGCCAATCTAGCCGGAGACCAATAGACTCTATGGAGGGAAAAGAGATGGTTTCGCTTTAAATTGGCAGGTGAGACTGTCAGATGAAGTAAGTCAAAAGATACTTGCCATATAGTCTGCAAGTCGACATCTAGGTCATGATTTTTCCAAAGATGCTCCGGTAGGCTAAACTCCCCATCCTCTGCTTCTAAGATTGTCCAATAAAGCACCGATGTTTTAATTTTCCTTGCTTTATTCAATAAGAGTTCTTCCAAAGCAGAGTTTACACCAATCTGAGTTAACTTATCCTGAGCCCAACTTTTGATTTGTAAGTATTTAAACTTGGATAAGTTATTGTCAGTAAGCGTGAGGATCTCCTCCCAACTCAAAAGAACTCCTTCCGGAATTATCTGGCCCCATGCATTCAAATCAGCTGCCCATAGAGGCAATGCTAAAGAATCTTTGGTCCATTCTGGCGAGCCTGGTGAATCCCAGATTGGAGCCATCGCAGAGTAATATGAAATATTCAACGCCCTTCTCATTCTTGTCCATACATGGGCCATATCTCTAAGGACTTTTAACCGAACTTTTTTGAAAAAACGGACATCACCGAACTTAAACAAAAATCCATGAGTTCCTTCCTGGAGCTCAGAAAGCATAATCTGGAACATATTATCTGTTTCTGTCATTGTTGGAGAGTCGAATAGCCTGATTCCTGCCTTGATCAGTAAAGTCCAGGAATAGAGTTTCAGATCCGGTGCACATAGTCCGCCTTTACATTTACGTCTACGTAACTTCTTCCATGCGATTCTTATGCCCTTTGAGGCCCAAATAAAAGTGTTCCATTTAGCTTGAATTTTATTTAGCTGGGCTTCACTAAAGGCAAGTGGAACGTTCTGAAAAATAAAGATTAATTTAGGTAACAACATCATTTTGATCATATTAACCCTACCAATCAAGGTCAAAGGAAGAAGTGCCCAACCTTTCAATGCTTCCTCACTTTCCCGCTCTACTTTTATAAGATTTTTTTCCGCTATTAGATTTATATCCTGCGTAATTTGGATTCCCAAATATCTTATTTCCTGCTTTAAAATTGGAATATTTGGTAAAGTTCTACCATTCCAAAACATGCATTCTGTTTTGGCCTGATTGATTTGATAACCTGAAATTTGACCAAAATGAGACGCGGCACTATAAATAAAAGGAATAGCATTAATTGGATCTGCTGTATATATCATCATATCGTCAGCATATAAAGAAACTTTTTTTTCCCAATTATTAAATTTAAATGGTAAGATGCGCTGGTCTTGTCTTATATTTTCTGCCAATGACTCTATATATAGGTCAAAAAGCAAGGGTGAAAGCGGACAACCCTGTCTTGTGCCTCTGTTAATTTTTATGGGAGAAGATAGATTTCCATTAATTAATACTCTAGCAGTTGGTGCTTGATAGAATGCCGCGATAGATCTACACAAATTCCTACCTAAATTGCACCTTTCTAAGACCCTGGTCAGGAAAACCCAATTGACACGATCAAACGCCTTAGTGGCATCTAATGTTATGACCGCGAGTGGGATTTTGTGCAAAGTAGCGAGATCGATTGAACCTACTAGTGCTTGGGTTAAGTCTTGTATAGACCGCCCTCTAACAAATCCCTTTTGGTCAACGTGTAACAGGCTAGCTGCTACCCCATTTAATCTCTCTGCCAGTATTTTCGCCATCAATTTGTAATCAGAATTGAGCAGAGAGATGGGTCTATACGAATCACACTGAGATGGTACCTTCAATGGTTTGAGAATAAGAACAACTGTAGCCTCATTCCATGAAGGAGGAATTTGGCCCCCTTCCTCGAAAATATAAGTAAAGAGCTTTTGTAGAACGGGAGTAATTATAGGAGCCAAAATCTTATATACCTCCGCCGGCAATCCATCCGGACCTGAAGCCTTACTTTTTTTGGCGGAGTTTATTGCCAACATTATTTCATTTGAGCTAATTCCCCTATTTAAATTCTCCGATCTCTGATCATCTATCTGACGAAGAGCATATTTATCCATCCATGCCCGAATATTTTCATGATCAGGGTTTAAGTCCTCATTATACACTGTGCAAAAATGTTGATAAAAGGCCTGTTCGATATCTGTGCTGTTTTCTGTGACCTCAGCCATGGTATCTATCTGAACTCCCTTAATAGTGTTCCTCTTCTGCTCTTTCTTAGCTTTCCAAGCAAGCAGCTTGCCGCTGGTCTCCCCATACTCAAAGTGGGCCAGAGAACTAGCCTGCCAACGTTGTCTAAGCCTCTCATCCAAAACCTGTTCAAGTTGTGATTTACAGGCAATCAACTCTTCCTTAATATTGTCTGAAGTTGCAGAGCTTGGATCAAATAGCCCAGATTCTAAAGCTTTAATATTAATCTCAATCTGGGTAATCTTTGCTCTATATATTTTATATTTAGCAGATTGCAGAGCTAATAATAGTCCTCTTAAAAAAGCTTTATATGTGTCCCAAACTATGGGGAGCGTAGCTGTTTCTAAGTTAGTTTTAAAAAACTCGTCTGATTCAAAAAGCAAAGTCGCTACTATTTCTTTATCCAAACGAATGCTCCTATCTACGGTATATCTTCTAACCTTCTGTGTGTCTGGTAATTTGAGAGATAGAGAAACAGCCGAATGATCTGAGATATGGGCACCAACGTGTTTAACCTCTTTGACAGACTGACAAAGTTGCTGTGCTACTAAGAAAAAATCTAATCTAGATTTATGCCGAAGCTTCTTGTTATGAAAGGTGTATTCCTTATATTTGCCTGCTCTCTTCCTCCATATATCTTTCCAGCCATACTGTTTTATTGCATTTAATAATAATAGTCTCGTTTTAGGATTATGCGAATATTTGAGTTTATGGGATTTATCTAAGTGTGGGTCTAAGACTAAATTGAAATCCCCTGCAAAAATTAAAGGATCATCAAAATCTAAGTTCCACCAAAAGTTCTTTCAAAGGGAGTGTGTCATCTAAATTTGGCCCATAATATCCTACAACTGTGAAATTATGTGTGTTATATTTGATCTTAACTATCACCCACCTCCCTTTACTATCCACTCTTGACTTTATTAAGGATATATCAAGATTCGCCTTAATCAATATAGCAACTCCCTTATTTGTAGTCTGCTGTGTGGTCGTTATCACATGCTGAATCCATTTCCTATTACTACACATATCTCTCAGCTCCTTTTCAGTAGAATGTGTCTCTTGTAGAATAATCAGCAAGGTCGGCTTCAGGCAACGAGGTCAGTTCACTTCGGGTCATGTAAAAGTCAGCACAAACCCCAGCAAAACGACACGAGTCTTAAAGACTTGTTCAGCCGCGGTCATCGGCCTATGTGAGGGCAACCACAAAATGGCTGCTTTACACAGAATGATAACTATGGTTCAGAGCAAAATCTTCAAATAAACTGCGAGTCTTCGTGTGTAACATGGCGAAAACACTCTTACTTGCCGAACTCATCTGTTACGGTTCCTTGTTACCGAAATCATAACGGAACCATGACATTTAAAACACGGGTCCAGAATTCACGGAACCTCAGACCCTCCTTTTGCCCTTACATAGGCAATTATTCAGTCTATATCTGAGTCGATGTCAATTCTCATCAGATCACCAAGATGCTGTTGAAGCATTATCTTGTTTCTCTGTGCATCTATCGAGACAGGCGGTCTCCTGATACATGTAGTAGCACAAAGGCCACATATGGCAGGACCGCACTGTATGCAAAGACAACACGAGAAAAGAACCGCTAGAGCCGCACCAATGATCATCAGAAGCTTCCATCCCCAAACGGATAATAGTCCCCAAAACCATCCAGTTAACGACCAATCTCCTTCGTCCACATCTATAGACCCGGAGATCTTATGTAACTTGGAAATGGCCTCGTATACTGTTGGAGCATTATCTGGGATAAAAACGCAGCAGCTCGATTGGATCACTTTACATACTCCACCTCGATCTGTGAGTATGACGTCTAAAACCATACGATTCTGTAACGTCATAAGGCAATCTGCTTGAAGCTCAGCTCTCAGATTACTGAGGGCACTGGCAGTTTCGTTTATGGTGGATTCAACCACTCTCGTCAATTGCCGTAAGCCTCTACTGTTAGCCATAGGTCCCCAAAATGGCAAGAAACCCTTAAAGAAGTCTCCCACTTCCTGCCCAGCGGTATCTTCCCGATCGAAAACACCTCTAACAACTCTTGTCTTGTGGTAATCTGCAGCAGCAGTATACGTGGGAGGCAACAAGTATCCAACGTAACACATTCCTGAAAAATCAGGGGGCAACCATGTATATGCTCTGTTGTAACAAACAAAATACGTGCCCTTAGCTGCCAAAAACGGTGGGGAAGATTGAGACGTAAAAACATACGTCTGAGTACAAACACTCTTCCCCAGCTGAGCTTTCGGATTATTGCCATTACCTTGCAGACAAAATTGACCTTGGTGGGGTACGACCCAAATCGGAGGTGACCTCTTTCGTTTCTGCCTTTCACTCACACTAACACTGTATCCTGTCGTGTTCCATCCAACATAAGCCGATAACTCTTCCTTGGGAATAGTCCTGTACGTATCGATATCTCTGCTCATATTCATAACTCCCTTCACCAAGGCTTGATTACTCAAGTTATCTCTCATGGAATGCAGGGGATAGACTTCCAGGGCATAAATGAACATCGTCTGAAAAGCCCATAACGATCCATTCTGACTAAACGGTAAGATCAGATAGGGAACAACTCTATCTGTAGTATGTGGCATAAGACCACACACCCAACAATTAGTAATGTTCACTACCAACTGATGTTGGTGCAGTAGCTGTATGAATGTGTTATGTACAAACTCTGATCTTCTAATCTACTCGTGTTCGGGTAAGATATGAAAGGAATGCAAAGAAGTAGTAGTAGGAAAAGTCGTAGGTTGGGAAACGGGTGCAGAAGTTAATTGAGTAGAAAAGACAATCCAACCCACCAAAGTCAACTTCATGCTAAAAAACAGCAGAATACATGTGATCAGAAAGTACTTGTTATGTATTATTTTACATAGTTTCATCTTAAAGTTCATTTTCTCAGCAGCTCTCTTGATCCCAAAAAACTCCATCCTCTAACTGGGCTGTTCGCGGTGGTTGGTTTTCTTCTGCTCAGGAGTGCGTCTGTCAGCCCAGGGAACGCCCTAAGACCAACCAGAACCGTCAACCTTGTGTCTACACGGCTGCAATCCCAAGTCTTTACACCGCGACCCTACAGCTGAACCCGGATGGCGGTTGGAAAAAGGAAAAAAGATCCAAACAGTTTTTTGGTTGAGAGAGTGCAGTTCTAAAATCAAAAAGGAATTATTTGCTCTTTATTAGTCCATTATTTCTAGGTCGTAGATTATAACGGTTTTTACCAAGCTCTGTCTGATTCTGAAATAGCAGTTCAGGCTCGGTGGTGTCCAATCTCAAAGATGAAGGCACAGCTGCTTGTTGGACATCATCGTCTTCTTTCTCAGTCCCTCTCCATACCAACTCAGCGTCGCGGTGTTCACGGTGTGAACTTTGGCAACCTTTCGGTCTCGGTGTCTGCAATACCGTCGAGGATCCACCAGTCGTACGGCAGAGGTAAAGGTACCCTCTTACAGTGCACGCCGTGGATCCAATTTTTCTTCCCAAAGACCTTTACAGAGGTTCTTGTAGACAGCAACACCTGATGAGGGCCCGTTCAGCAGGGCTGGTCGTTCTTGGTCCGCTGAAAATTTTTCACGAGGACCCAGTCACCAGGATTGATGGTGTGACCTGGGTCCACAGAGGCCGATGACAGGTTATCGTGAACCTGTTGATGCAAGACACGCAATTTAGCCGTTAGGTCATACAAATAGTCCACCAACACAGGATAGTCAATATCACGAAATTTTGTTGGTCTCGGCACTCCCCACACATTTGCCGGTCAACCAAAGACAATTTCCTATGGACTGAGTCCGATTCGGGAATGCACTGTAGTTCTAGTTGACAAAAGTGCCAACGGCAAAGCATCGGGCCATTGGAGACCAGAACTCACTTGAATTTTGGCTAATTTTAGCTTCAAAGTGCCATTGTAACATTCCACTAATCCAGCTGATTGGGGATGATTCGCAGCATGGAATTTTTGTCTTATGCCCAAACCCTCACACACTCTCTTCATGATCTTCCCCACGAACTCACTTCCATTATCACTCCATACCATTCTTGGCAACCCAAACCTAGGGAAAATATTCTTTGAGCAAGACTTTAGCTGTGGACGAGGCCGTATTGTCTTTTAGGGGGTATGCCTCTACCCATCTAGAAAAGGCACAAACAACTACAAGGACGTATTTCAGATTGTTGCATCTTTCCATGTGGATAAAATCCAATTGCAGAACCTCGAACGGATACGTCGGAGGCGCAAAGTGACCTGCTGGAGTTGGAGTTCCCTTACCTGGATTATACATCAAACACACCATACAATTCTTGACCACATTCTCAGCACATTTAGGAATTCCAGCATTCTGCCATACTGGAGCCAACAACTTACAAATTCCTTTCGCACTAATGTGAGACAACCCATGTGCCATCGTAACCACCGCAAGCACATATGCATCCGGCAACATCCATCTTTGGTGTTCTAATAACTCAACCCAACAACCAGTCGAATCCAATCTACCCGTAGTTTCTCTCCACACACTCTTTTCATTTTCAGTGGCTTCAGCCTGGATTGATTTCACACTCTCAATCGTGTCTTCACACATTCCAGCTGCACCAATCCATCTCGCAGGGCCTGCAACATACATTCGACTCATCACATTTCTCGCTGTTTCTTTCGCGACTTCATCCGCAAACGCATTACCACGACCAACATCATCCGTAACCTTCCGGTGAGCACTACACTTCACAATCGCAACTTGCTTCGGCAAAGTAAGTGACTCCAGAAGCTCATTCACCAACTGCCCATGTTGGATCTTAGTCCCATGCGATGTGAGAAATCCTCTTTCTTTCCACAAGCGTCCAAAACTGTGTGCTTCACCAAACGCGTACTGGCTATCAGTATACACATTCACTCTCTTTCCCTCAGACAAAATACACGCTCTCATTAATACAATCAATTCTGCTGCTTGCGCCGAATTATAGCTCACTCGTTCTGTTTCAACAATCGTACATAATGTCGTCACGGCATATGCTGCGGTCGTATCGCCATTTGGGATCTTGAAGCATGACCCATCAACCCATAGCGTACCATCAGGATCCGCAAGAGGAGTATCTTTCAAATCGATTCTCCCCTTCGTTTCCTCCTCCGTCCTAAGAAAACAATCATGCTGTTCCTGACCATCTGTGTCCACAGAAATCGGCAACGATGTCGCTGGATTCAATACATTACACCGCTTGATGTGTATATGACTAGCCAAAAGCGTCAACTCATAGCCCGACAATCTCGCACTAGTAAGGTGCTGAGTCTTGGTTCTATTTAACAAAGTATCCACTACATGTGGAACCATCACAACCAACGTGTTATCCATCACCAATCCAGCAGACTGTCGGATAGAAACAGCCGCTGCCGCTGTAGCTCTTAAGCAACTTGGCAATGCTCTAGCTACCGGATCTAAAGTCGACGAGAAATACGCACATGGACGCTGCTTATCACCGAATTGTTGAGTCAAAACTGATAATGCACAACCCTCTCTCTCGTGGACGTAGAGTGTAAATGGCTTACTATAGTCAGGAGTACCCAACACTGGAGCAGAACACAACGCATCACGCAGTTCAGAAAAACTTTTCTGACAATCGTCAGACCAAGGAAAAGGGTTCGGTATATCCTTACAAGTCAATTCCAACAGAGGTTTTGCCAACAAAGAAAAGTTCGGAATCCACTGTCTACAATACGACGTGATACCCAGAAAAGCACGTACCTCTCTCTGCATTTTAGGCACAGTCATTCGAGCAATCGCTTGAATTCGTTCTGGGGTCAACCTTCTTCCCTCCTTTGACAAGAGATGACCTAAGTAGGTCACCTCTTGGCGGCAATACTGCAACTTTGAAGGTGACACTTTATGATGCAAGTCACACAAATGTCGTAACAAAGAAAGAGTAGCTCCTTTACAAGTTTCTTCATCATCAGCAGTCACCAACAAATCGTCAACATACTGAATGAGAGCAGTACCAGCAGGCAACACCAGAGTATCAAGCTGAGTTTTCAAAGCCTGGCTATAAATGGAAGGACTTTCTCAATAGCCTTGAGGAGCGCGTTTAAACCGGAAGCTTCGGCCTCCTAAAGAGAAGCCAAAAATATCTCTGCTCTCCTCAGCGATTGGGATACTGAAGAAAGCATTCTTCAGATCTATAACCGAAAACCAGGCAGCTGAAGCAGGAATCATAGTCAGCAAAGCAGTAATGTCTGGGACAACCGGAAACTGTGGCACGACAATTTTATTAACCTCTCGAAGGTCAATCACAAACCTCTAGACAGGTTGCTGAGAAGAGTCAGTGCGCTTCAAGACAGGCAAAACGGGACTGTTACACACATTACCTCTCGTTTCTTCAATCACACCTTTCTCAATTAAATCATAAATGATTGCTAAAAGCGCTCTTTCACCATCGCTAGAAATCCTGTATTGGGGAATACGTGGCAATTTAACATTCGCTTTGAGTGTTACAACATAAGGTGGAATCTCCAAAAGACCCACATCATTAGGACCAGTAGCCCAAAGAGTATCAGGGAGAGAGCGCAATTCCGGTGGAAGCCAATCTTTAGACAAATACATCGGAGAGATCCCTTTCTTACCCAATGTAAGCTGTACTCCCGAAGGAGAACAATGCAATGTCGCATTCAACCTTTTCAACAAATCCAAACCCAACAAATTCTCACCACAACCTGTCGTTAAAATGAGAGGTGCTTCCAATTCACAAGGCCCTATAGAAAGACACAAGGGACTAGAAACTGGATTATGAACTGGGGTGCCAGAGAATCCTACCGAAACATTCGTTAAGCCAGACAAAGGTGCGCCAGGGAGTTTAGAGTGCATGATAGAACTTTTCGCTGCACCGGTATCCAAAAGAAAAGGCGCTACCACACCTGATGTAACTACTGCAACATAAGGCCCAATCTGATCTACTGGAACCGACACTACTCCCTCTCTTTGTCCATGGCTGTCCTAGCAATCATTATAGTCAGCATTCTCACTCTCAACATAATAGTCATCAGCATAGTACTGAGTCGACTGACCAGACGCAATTTTCTGTTGATCGAAACAATTCATAGAATTTTGTGGGGGAAAGGAACGTTCGTTCTGAGGAAACGCACCACGTCCTCTACCCCTAAACACTTGCTGAAAACCACCACAACCTCTTGGGGCCGGCATACCACTCGCACGCTGTCGTAACACAGGGCACTCATTTTTATAATGACCGTCCTCCCTGCAATACGCACACTGATTCAAGCCCAAAGGAGGTCTTGGAGGAAAATACTCAGCCGTCTGTTGCGGTCTCTGAAACGATGGACGTTACTGAATCTGTGGGCGTTGCTGTGATTCTTGCTGATTCGAGCGAGGCGGATACGCCTGCTGCAAAAGAACCTTTGTCTTTAAGTCTTTTGTTGTTTTCTCTACTCTTTCTTTCTCGTCCTTATCCCTATTCTTATAATACTATGCAGTCGCCAATATCTGGGCCGACGAGGAAACAGCCCAAGAACTCTCAGAATCTTTCAACTTATTACACAGTTCAGGAAGTAAGTTGAAGACAAACTTATCTACGAACAATCTTTGTCCACCTTTCGTACTCATAGCCTGACCACTATGGTCGATAAATGTCTCTTCAAATCTAGTGAAGAAGTCAGATACACTTTCGTCCTTCTTCTGCTTACATGCTGCTAACTTGTCCCAATTTACTCGTAACGCTGGCATCATTGTTTTCATAAAATCTATAATTCTGCCAGGTAGATCTGCCACTAGAGGCTCAGGCTTAGAACCACCAACTTGTCTAGCGTGCGCAGCAGCAATATTGACCCATGAGTCACCTAATTCAATTGCATGATCCTCATGACGAATCTTTGTCCATAGAAGTTGAGGTACTACATTACCCAACAGCATATCACTATCTGCCAAATTCATGATGCATGCGTCAACTGTCTGGGACAATTCTTTGTAATAGTCAGCTGGATTCTTACGGGGATCAGGTAAAGACTGTTTAAGGGCCAAAACTTCTACTCTCTTCCATGGCACATGTACCCATACTCTCTGAAAATGAGGCAGAACAGCTGGATTAGCGTTTGCGTCCCCTTCTCTCCAAACTGGGGGAACTTCTCTCTTTGGATATTGTTGTACCTTTCTCCTAACTGCAAGTTAATACCTTGACAAAGAAGTATACCACTTAGTGATCGTTTACAATTGTTACCACTAAGAAATACATTCTGTTCCTTTGCACTATAACATGTGTGTGTGTAAGGTAATTTCCATGATGACTTAATGTACCCTTTACCCAACCTTTCATACTGGCCTGCTGGTATATACTCTTGACAGAATTTAAATTGGAAAGTTGTTATCGGAATTGTTATTATTCCGTGTATTATCCATTCAATGACAGGTCTTTCTGACATTGTCAATGGTAATCTCTCAAGTTTTTCACTGCTCAGAATTGTATACTCTGCTCCTTTTTGTGCCAAACTGATTTGTGTATCAGTAAGGTTAAAGATAGAGAATAATGACGTTGTGTTGATTAAACGCCAGGGCACGTAGCCTGAACGCAGATTTTGCAACGTCCAGCCAAGCTGTACAATAGAACGCAATTGGGACTGACCGTGTTGTAACATTAGTAAGTCCTGCTCTATTATATCAATAGCAGATGATACAATACTGTCCAGTGAATATATTCTGGAAGACAGAGTCATTAACCCATTGTCCACAACAGAAAGTGATTTTTCCAAATTGATACAATCAATTTCTCTTATTTTTTCTGCTGTTTCAATTTGCATTATTTTCCAAGCTTCGTTGTATGCAGCGTATACACCGGCCGCTATGAAACGTTTTTGACGCTGTTTGTGTGGTCCCATTATGAAATCACGCAAGTCAGCACCGTCTTTAAGTAAAGTCAAGTGTTGCTTAATTTCTGCCAGTGTGGATGTGTGTAGCCATTCGAGGCAGAGTTTTCCTACACTGTATGTTGTAACTATCCCTGGATGTTGTCTCTGGGAGTATCTTGGGTCTGGCCTGGTCAATTTTAACCCCTGTAATTTGTTCAGGAATCTATCTTGACAGCTATTTTTGTCTGTGGGCCAGATCAACCATTTTTTCCAATCAGGATGTGTTCTGTTTTGGTTAAAAATATGGGATACGTCTATCTCAACGTCTGTAGTGGTATTACTGTCAGGTGTTGGCTTTGGAATAGACGGTTTGTTTAAGTCTTTAATTTTGGCTAGGCCAAGACAGGTTGTCTGTTGAATGGTGTCATTCAAGAATATAATTTGTTCTGGGATCATACAGGCTCTAAATAATGATTCTAAACCTTGGACCTGCCAATCTTTGGTACCCCAGATGGTTTTTGTTTCAATGTTGTTTTTCCAGAAATCAAAACCAAATATAGTCATTTTTTCATTAATTTAGTGTTTGTCAGCATTGTTTTCATTCCTGTCTTTTTTAACATTTTAAAATAAAACGTTTCTGCATCACTTGTGTTAAACCCTGAGAAGTATGGGAATTTCTCGTAAAATGTTTTCGAACTGCCTTTTGGTGGAGTTGCACAATGTTCCCATTGATTATAATTAAAAACATTTCTAGGTTGAGCAGATTTATGCAAATAATGATGTGCAAAGTGGTTGTAGCAGTACATTTCTTCATAATTCGATGAACCCTGCAAGTAATCATGTTCTGTAAATTTTGCTGACATAACTAAATCTGACATCATATCATTAATACTTTCAAAGTCCCAATCATCAGAGAATGTGCTCGGTTTTACAAAGTCACTTAATGAAACCTTAAACTGGTGTGGATACTTCAAGAGCTCGACCGGGCCATAGATTTCGTAATCTGTTTTGTCCCAAGCTACCCCACCGTGTATTGGATTGGCTGTGACATTCACGGATGATAGTTCTCCTTTCTCGATGTGAGATGACTTGTGTGGCTTTAGGACCAAGTTGATGTTCTGACTTGCTGTGTCCATTGTACTGTATTTTCCTTCAATAAAATTTCCCATTCAAAGAACCATGATGAGCCAAAGCAGGAGGAAAAGTACACCTAACACAATCCAAAATTCAATCCATGGAGAAATCAGATAGGTTTCTTTGAGTTGATGAAAGAGTTCTGTTACTTTGTCTTTAAAAGTTTTTGTTGTTGGCTGTTCTTCAGGCTCGCTCAGAAAAGTCATCGAAATTGATGAAGTAGCCAGATGCAGTTCTGTCAATTGTTGGAATCGCTTCCGGATTTTTATTTGCTTTTGCATCTTTTGTTTCATTAGCATAGTCTGAGGCTACATCGTTGTAGACAGGTGTTTCTTGACGAACTGTTGAAATTTGGGTTTCAAGAGGCACAAGTTCCATGGCATTGTTGCATAGTCCTTTTTTATTCACTGCAGGTTTATCAAATGTGATTAGTCTCTCAGTTTGAACCTCTTGTATTGTAGCAAGTTTTGTTGTTCTGCTACATCTTGGGAGTCCACTGGGCCTACTACTTATTATTGGCCACATGATTGTGGTTTTACCAGGTCGATGGATACAACTCGGTTCTCCTTTTTACCAGCAAGGGGCGGTAGTGCTACTGATCTTGTTCCGCTGACAGCTAAGACAGGTACTGCTTTTCTGTAAGAAGGCCCAAATTCCTTCTTCACCGCTATTTTCTCTCTGACTAGATCCCCAATCTTTGGAATCCAGACAGGCCTTGCTGGGACAGGTGGTTTCTCTTCAGTGGCTGTTGGCTGCTGTTTTAGCTTTATGTTGCTCAGGTCTTTTCTTGTTTCATTTAAGTCCTGTAAAATAGCCAAACGATCTTTGATATCAAAGCATTTTTCTTCTACCACTGAAGTCTGACTATCTAAGTCCTGAATATGCATTCTAGTACCGAACAATAGTACGTACGGGCTGAAACCTTTTAGAGAATTTCTTGGCAGATTATTAAGACTACGTTGGACACTTGTTAAATGTTGGACCCACCCATCACCCGAACCTAATACCCTCGCCGATATAGATTGCTTTATGTCTCGGTTTTTTCTTTCCACAATCCCATTTCCCTCAGGATGGAAGGGACAAGAGTACCGCAATGCAATGCCCATGTTGGTCATGGCCTCCTTATAAGCTCGAGAGCTAAAAGCAGGACCCTGATCAGAATGTAGCATGCCAATTGCGTATGTGCCGGTATAGACTCGCAAATCTTTTATAACAGTTCTGGCGTCAGCCGAGCGCTGGTGTCTACATTTTAAGTGAATCTAGTCTTAAATAATATACATTGGGACGCATTTTTCCCGTTTGATTTTGCGTATAGATCGCCTTATGCTTTCTAATAGGGGTCCTGGCACTACTTCGGCCGGTTCGCCACTGCGATCTCTGTTGCAGTTTTGACAGTTTATTGCAAATTTGTGATTATGCAAGCTCATTCCCGGCCACCAGTATTCTGATTGTAATTCTGTCAGAGATTTTTTGATCATCTGATGCCTTAGACCTAATCCCATATGTGCTTCTTGTATTAAGAAGATTCTCCTGTTCGTGTTTGGAATTACTCTATCCCCCACTCCAGGGATTCGAGCAAAAGGAACGGAGTTTGCATCAATTATGTATGTATAATTGAGTGGATAGTTCACGGGTAATGCTGCACAGTCGCCTTTTGAAGACGTTTTTACCGCCAGCATGGTTTCCCCGTCTATGTATTTTTCTGAACGCTTTTTCGTGGCTACGGAAGCCGGTCTAGTTGCTTCCGCTTTGGCTGTGTCAGCCAATGAATTCCCTGCAGCGTGAACGCCATCACGCTGATGCACGGGTACTCAAAGTACGGCCCGCGGGCCGGCAGCGGCCCGGCAAGCCTTCCTTGGCGGCCCGCGGACCTTACAGACAGCATACCTGTGTTATTTTTATTTTTGAAAGTGCCAGCAAACACCACTGATTGCAACAGCACGGACTCGGAGAGACGGGCCAGGAGATTCGAGCGATATTCAGAGGGCAGCTGCAGGGGCACTAAGAAGAGGTGAACAAAGCCTCATTAACATGTAAATGGTCTTTTAATGACCTGTTAAGTACTGGGTGCGGCTGTGTTCGTGCAGGGGAAGCTGCCTCATACCGGGCTGACGCGCAGAGTGAGGTGGCGGAGGACAGCAGGGACTGAGGAGGGGGGATGGGGGTTGAGGTGGTTTGTGCCCCTTTTGCTAAACATATTGACATTAGCATAAAGAAACAGTGACTATGCTCGGTGCCTTTGCAGTAACTTTTACTGCTGGCTTTCATAGTTAATTAATCTCAACTTCACAGCAGGAATTTTTTCGAAGCACGGGCAAAATAAGATTTTGCGTTTGGGTACTCCCTTTGCCATGCAATCTGGCGCCAACTTGCAGTTTCAAGCAGCCAGGCAGCTGCCTACAGTGGCTTAATGTATCCCCGGGACCAGGCCCGGTTCTAGCGGGTGGGCCGGGTGGGCCCGGCCCACCCAAAGTATGAGCCTGGCCCACCCAAACAGGAGCCTTGGCCCTCGCAGTGAGGGCTTGAAGGCAGGCGTGCAACCCACAGATCGTGTGTGTGTGTCAGCCCGGGGAGACAGCTTCCTGGGCGCACACACACACACAGAGTTTAAGATTATCGTAGCCGCACCAAAGTACTTAACAGGTCTTTAAAAGACCACTAACATGTGAACTAGGCTTTGTTTACTTTTTTCACCCCTTCATCTCTGCATGGTGAAAGGGGACAAATCCTTTCTTTGACAACGGTAACCATTGGTAACCTTTGCCTACTGTCCTGCTGCGTTGATATTTCTTTTTCTATGCAGCGCAGGGGAAAAGTGGTCTGTTTATTCCTAGTCACCCCCTGACCCCTGCAGCTGCTTATCACATAAGGCTGTGACACAAAGTATGACTAATGGAGTAGGTAAGAGAATGTGTTACAAAAAAAATTATTTTTAAAATCTGCACAGGCCCAGCAGGACACATACTTCGTATGTGCTTCATTTAAACAGTTTTTATCATTTCATCATAGCCGATGCTGGTCAACAATAAAACAATACAAAATGGCAATGCCCAGATAAAGTTGGTGATTAATGATCCTGCTTTAGAGCAATCGTTTGTCTGTTAGTATTTTTTAAATGCAGACGCACTGTATTTTATGTGGATAGCTCAGTGGGTTACTGCCTTTGTCACAGAGATCCTTGTGTTACTTAAGAAGTTACAATCCTAACAAAAGGCAGTGAACAATGAACTGCCACCAAAGAGCTGCAAAGAAACATGAATGGCATAATTAGAACTTCGCTTTTTTTATTTTGTGATATCGTTAGAACTTCCCTAGTCTTTTCATTATTCTAATGTTGCTAAAATGAGTATGTTTGGGCAGATATACATTTTTATCAGTAAAGCTGACCCCCATGGAATAATCTTTAAATCCTAAGGTTGTGTTTCCCCAGACCAAACCCTCTTAAAATATACTGCCCACCAGAATGGATGACCTATGATTCCTACACCTTGTGATCCTCATTGGCTTATGTGACATTCCCTGTAGACTGATTTACATACTTGCATGATTCATTGTCTCTGTAAGTGTGTGTGTGTGGTGTAAAGTACTGACACACACTACACTGATATGAGCAGCTTTATACAACAAATTAAATGCATATGAGAGAGGGGATACATAAACATGAGGGCCGCTGGTGGAGGGTGCCAGTGAGGGAATCCGAGGAGGAGGTAGTGGGAGGGGCTATGAAGCGATGAGGGGCACTGTTGGAGGATGACAGTTAGGGAATCCGAGGAAGAGGTCATGGGGTGGAGGGGGAAGCTAGGGAGAGATGAGAGGCACTGGTAGAGGGTGGTAGTGAGGGAGTCTAAGGAGGAGGTCATGAGGGGGATGGGCTACAGAGAGATGAGGGGAGCTGGTGGGGGGTGGCAGTGAGGGAATCCGAAGAGGAGGTCATGGGGTGGAGGGGGAGCTAGGGAGAGATGAGGGGCACCGGTGGATGGTGGTATTGAGGGAGTCTGATGAGGAGGTCATGAGGGGGAGGGGCTACAGAGAGACGAGGGGCACTGGGGGAGGGTGGCAGTGAGGGAATCCGAGGAGGAGGTCATAAAGGGGAGGGACTATGGGGAGATGAGGGGCACTTGTGGCGTGTGGCAGTGAGGGAATCCGAGGAAGAGGTCAATAGGGGGGGGCATGGATGGATGAGGTACACTGTTGGAAGGTGGTAGTAAAGGTATTTATGGAGAAAGAGGTTTTTGGTGCAGCGCCAAAAAAAACTTTTGCATCAGCGCTGAAGCCGGCCCTGTCATGGCCTTTCTGTTTTTGTTTATTTAATTAGCAGTCGGGCCATAAGGGCCACTGTGGAACATACTTTAAAGTGTGTGCTAATTATATTTATTGCTCTATTCAATGTTTTAAGTATGAAGGTGATTTTACTAATGTTTTTACCGGGAGATGGTGCCTGACATGGGGCGGGGCCCAAGGTCATCTGTGAGATAAGGTGCACTGGAGAGGAATAGTGGCTAATCAAGCTTGTAAGGGAGTGCGTTGCAGAGTCCAGGGTCAGGTGAAGGTAGTAATGAAGAAGGATTCTCCCTGAAGGCTCACACAGAGGGAGCCCGAGAAATGTCACTTGCCTGATACTCCCACCTCAGAAACCTCCTCTTCCCATCAAAGGAACATTACATAGAAAAAACACTTTTTGTGAGTGATAACATTAAAAAGAGATTTGGAAAAGAGTGAGTTTTACTGGGCCTTGTAAGACTAAGAAGAGGTAAAGGAGGGGCCTGAAGCAGGCCTGCCTAGACATATATGCGACAAATCGAGCCCGCAGTGGCCCACCCAAATGCACCCTTGGCCCACCCAATTAAAAATTCCTGGAGCCGGGCCTGCCCGGGACTGGTTAATCTTTCAAATATTTACATCTGAGAAATAGCGTCTGTGACATGACCACATTTTACATAATATTGCTACAATTTAAATAGCATTGCTTGTTCCGAATGGTGAACTTACTAACCTTTATTCCATTCCTTCAAATTGTTCTGCCTTTTCTGCCCTTTTTTCCTCAGCTTCTTTCTATATGTATGAGTGCCGAATGCAAATTGCTGCCTGCCAGAATTAAAGACAATAAATCCTATTCCCTGCATTGTCACTTTAACTGCTAAAAAGATGCTAAAATAATCTGATATTTGTGATGGGGTGAGAAAGGGCAGCAGGGAGTGAGAGCCAGGTGAGATGGCAGAGGGTGACAGAGGACAGCGGGGACTAAGGGGGGAGAGGGGGGGAGGTGACGAAGGGCAGCAAGGAGTGAGGGCTGGGTGAGATGGCAGAGGGTGACAGAGGACAGCAGGGACTAAGGGAGGTGAGGTGACATAGGGCAGATGGAGTGAGAGCCAGGTGAGGTGAGACAGATAGAGACAGAGACAGATAAAGACATATACAGACAGATAGAGGCAGAGACAGAAAGAGACTGGGGCAGACAGAGCTAGATAGAGACAGGGACAGACAGAAACAGTTTGAGGCAGAGACAGACAGTGATAGAGAGAGAGAGAGAGACAGAGAGAGAGAGAGAGGGAGACAGAGAGAAAGAGAGGCAGACAGAGAAAGAGAGGGAGACAGAGAGATAGAGATAGAGAAAGAGAGGAGGACAGAGTGAGTGAGACCGGGGGAGACAGCGAGAGAGGGAGGGAGGGAGAGAGAGAGACAGAGAGAGTGAGGGAGAGCGATAGAGAGAGGGAGGGAGAGAGAGAGAGAGAGGGAGGGAGATAGAGAGAGGGAGGGAGAGAGAGGGAGCGAGGGATGTGTGTATGCAGGGTCTGTTGGCTCAGTGGACGAAGGCGTCCGCTGCATTGGCCCGTGTTCAACCTCATGGTCACAGTTTTTTTGTTGCTCTAGCCCCGCCCCCTCCCCCACTGACCCCGCCCCCTCCGGTGCGGCCCTCGGCCACAAACCACACTGTAAATTTGGCCCCCGAGAGAAAGTTTGTGAGTACCCATGCGCTGATGACTCAGTGTATGTATCACGTGAGTCTTTTGCAGTTATTTCTGCAAAAGAACTACCTGTTCCCAAAGCTTTTTATGCTTTATTGTGGCACCTGTGTCATCTTTGTAATCGTTTTGAATCCAGTTCTGCAAGTCATTATTGTAAGATTTGATGCAGTAATGCGAATCGCACACTATTAGTGTGGGGAATTCGCGATCGGCAATATCGAGCGCAATTTTTAAAGCTAATAAATCAGTTCGTTGACCTGAATTGTCTTTTACGGATTGAGACATAGTTACCAGTGGTCTCAATTTACCTCCGTGCCACTGGTTTTTAACAACCGAGCACGTAGCATTGTGAGCTTGCTTTCCCCAAACTGAGGGTTGAGCAGATCCGTCTGTATATATTACACAGGCGTAAAGTTGTAGAGGCAGAATCTCCATTGGCAGAGGATATTCTTTTTCATGTTAGATCTTTCAGTTTTTTCATTTCCGGGTCAAAATAGTATTTCACTTTTTCTGTAGCAAGAGAATTTTCCCATTCTATCCATTTTGGATCTAATGCCACGGTAGTTAAATTAGGTGGGCTTGTTAATGACTCAAAGACTGATTCTGCTGTTAAAACAGTTATCCTTTTGCCTTCGGCTTGGGCTTTTTCTTTTGCTACAGCTGTTTGAACCGCATTTACAATATCTTCCGCAAGACTGAATGATTTTTCCGCCTGTGTGTACAAGTGTGATTTGTAAGCTATTGGTACCGTTTCTCCCTCATTAGAGGTCAGGTACGTGAATCCGCATCTTCCTGGGATGACTCGGATTACAAGGTTGCGTGTGTTATCGCGAGTTTGCAATTTTGTTTTAGCTAACATGTCTGTTTGCAATGATCTCAAAATTTCTGTGTGTTTTTGAGTCCAATTGATTGGTTTAAAATCAGGTTTTATTAATTCATAGAGAGGTTTAACCCTCTCCGCATAATTTAAAATGTAAGTTCTTCAGAAATTCAGGAAACCTAGTATTGATTGTAAGTTCTTCAGCGTTTTAGGTGCTTGGAGTACAGCACACTTCTCTAAGAAATTGTCTGCTAGGCTTTTGCCTTCACTTGATAATTCATATCCTAAAAACAGGACTGTTAGATGGGCAATTCGTGACTTTTTAAAGTTGAATTTGTAACCCTCTGCTGCGAACCCAAGTATTATGGTGTTCACTCTTTCCAAGTGAGTATCCAAGTCATCATCTGTGAGATAGATGTCATCGACATAAGATAATGCCTCATCATCATACATTTGTAGTAACTCTGTTACCCCTGCTGAGAATAAACCTGGGCTATTCTTGAATCCCTGTGGGAGTCGACAGAAATTTACTGCGACCCCATTATTGAGAAAGCGGTCCAATACCTGCTTTCAGGTGCTATGTTTTGACAAAAGAAACCATTAGAGATGCCTAATGTTGTTTTGTATTTTTTGCGCACAATGTTATTCATTAGTGCTGCACTGTGTGAGTTTTGTACTGCAAATGTCTTGCAACATGAGTTAAGGTGTCTGTAGTCCAAAACTAGACGATACGAATCGTCTGGCTTGGAGACAGGAAACAAAGGATTGTTCATTTGTGAGGTGCATGTTTCAATCACCCCCTGGTATTCAAGTTGATCTAAGATCTCCCTGACCTGTATTTTAGCTTCTTGCTTAATTGGGTACTGTCTTTGTGCAGTTGGTTGACATTTTAACTGGATTTTGTGAGGAGGAGAGTCCTCATCCCATCCTACATGATTTTTATATAATGCAGGAGCTTGGGCTACTGTCCATTTTCTTGCATATGTTTATTTGTTATGAATTGGAATATGATTTGAGAAGGCAGGCATAATCATTTCTTCGCCATGAGGGCACTCCCTGACAAACTCTGGTGGCCAGTCTTTCTCAGCTAAAAGGATGTCATAGCCTTTGGAAAGGTTATCCCAAAATAGACCCCTTACTTTCCTATTCTTATCTCCCTCTATACGTAATGTTATCTCGTATATTTTATGAGGTTTGCTAACTCTGGTATCTGCAGTTTCCACCTGAATGTATTCATTCGTGTCCACTGTCTCCAGATGATTCATCAGGATCCTGCGAGCTATGGTCACTTCTGCTGCGCTGTCTAGCATTGTCTGGGCCCACTCTCCGTTTTTCAGTTGTGTCCTCAGTATCCTCAGCATGTTTAACTATTTTAATGCTGGCTACCTTCTTTCTTGGAAATTGTAATTTTTTACTTTGATGAGCAGGTTCCTTGTCTTTGGACTTGACGTGCTCTTCCCTGTGTTCTGACCGTCCTCTTCTTTCCGATTTCTGCGAGGAAGTCTGAAAAGATCGAGAGGGACGTGTATCAATGTCTTGATATCTATCAGGTTTCTTCAGATTATCCCTATTTCTAAGGTTGTATCTTTTCTCAGAGGGCTCCCTCTGGGGAGACTTGTGTCCTTGGTACGGAGATCTTTCTCTCCGCCGAGGAGACCTTCCTCTGGACTGGAATCTTTTTTCTTTGGGAGTGGATTGTTTATTTCCATCCCAGCTCTTTTTTGGACTGTTTAGATTATTTTTAATAAATATTTTTTCAGGATTTTCAGTTAGTTGGGGTTTTACTGGTTTCCCACCCAAACTATATCTACCTAGTTCTTCATAGGATTTTTCTATGATTCTGGCAAGTTCAATTGGTTGGTCTGCTATATCTGTTTCTTTCAATTTCTGGCGGATCGCCACAGATGCTGCTTCTCCTTTTATGTTGGCTAATAATATAGCAGAGACCTGCCTGAAGTCTTTCAGTAATTTCATACCCAGAGTTAAAGCAGGTTCTGCACCGTATTCATTTTGAATCTGTCTTAGCACATCTGGTATTATCGCCATAGATGGAACACCATGTGTTTTTGAGTAAATAAAAACAAAGACTGTGCCCCAAGTGTCACAGTCCTCCACATGTGGTGCGATCCCCATTAGAAGACAGATAGTCAGAATTCTGTGTTTCTCAGTAGGGGTAGTATCCGGAAGTACTGCCTCTATTTGAGTGATTTTTTGTGCTAACCAGAATGGAATTTGTTCCCGTTTTGCGGGTACTTTACCCAGACATGATTGTATGTTCTGTGGTGTAATTTTGTTTGTGTTCCCCTGATGAGGGGTCAGCTGTGGAATGTTAATTGCTGGTTGGACCGTTGTAGTCCGCATTACATATTGGACTAATTGTCTATGTATTTTAATTAGTACTTTTAGCTGGACCAAAAGTTCTGGTACTGACATTTTTTCTATGTCTGGATGTGGTGTGTAGCTGGCTAGAACCGGCCACGTTGCTCCTGGTCTACCTAGTGGACCGAGCCTGGTGATGTGATTATTATGTTTTAGGGCACCTTTAAACCAGAGCAGGTGCTCTTGGTATTTTAATGGTATTTCCACCTCTTCGAAAGGGGTGTACTCATCCGGAGGTTCCTCTATTTTGTAATAGTGGAAGTCGTGTGTGACAGCGTTTGCTGCTGGAAAGTTTATCCATGAATAGAATACCTCTGTCTGCCGATACTCATGGGCCTCAATTACGAATACGACTATTCCACCTCTTGGTGTTAGTCCGTTTTCTATAAGTTTAAGAGTTATAGTTTTCCTTCTGTTGAACGGAATGAGTATAACACTCGGGTCATTTTCTTGGAGATTTGTGTAATCCGCTAGGAGTTGAGCTGCTATTCTAGCTGCCTCCCTTTCTTCTTCACTTTCTGTCATTTTACTGGCAGAAAGGTTTTTGTTTGCAGATCAAGTTTCAAGGAAACAAAGATTAGGTGCACAATATTTTGGAACACTGTATCCTTCAACGTTGACTATACCAAAAACTATACATAGAAATCTCTTTCTACTAAGTTCTGGCGGATTTTAACCTTTTACCCACTCCAGACGTCTTTTGGAGTATTTACGGGAAAAAGGGTCTGTGTGAAAAAGCACGACTGAGTTACTCTAACGTCTTGCGTTAGATTTATCGCCTTACCAAACGTTGGGCGCCATGTAGTGTAGTTCCTATATTCCCAATAGGCTCTGCGCATTGGAATAATATATTCAGCAGTGTAGACGTAGGACTGAGGTCGACTAGGTCTCTAATGACTATATTAGACTTAAGGTTTGCCAGCTAGCTCAGAGGTCACTAGAAACTTTCTCGAATAAACGAGGAGGAGTTTTAACCTCCCGGGATAGACAAGAAGGGATTAGCTTCCGACAACCATATAACATGACAACTTTGCTCTCTCAGAATAAGAGTGTATCTCTAGAATCGTGTGAAAACAATAGACAGCTATTTCACTCAGTCAAATGTGCGTACTTAGTTTCACCAGAATGCAGAGAAAAGAAAGACGGGCGTTTTCAATAAAAAGGTGTAATTTATTGAGCAGTCTTCTTCCTCATACAAGAGAAATGAATTGCCACAATTGCAATACTCATAGTAAAGTAAAGTGCGTACAGTAAAAGGAGGATTATAAAATAATACTGTAAAAGCATTGTTATGGGTTCTTAGCCATATGCTACTTTAAAATAGATAAAATATATATACATATATACATTGACTAACGTACTCAACTGGTGCTTCTAAATACGCCTATCCCTGTGTACCTGACCTAAGCCTAATACGTGGGAAGGAGTAAGTAATTAGCAGTTTAAGTTAAGTTGGTTTTGCCAAGAATCTGACTCAAGAATTCTCTTTAAGGGTTTAGTCAGCTCCGTACCTGGGTAATAGAAAGCAGGAGGTCTTGTATCTCTCTCTCAGGACTCGATATCCCAGTAACCCGCAAAGGTATCTGGAAACACCTGAGCTGGATTTCTCGGCAGGAGAAAAGACAGCGTCTCTCTCAGTGCGTCAGAAGGGAGGGGCAGCGTCTGTGGGCTCTCGCATCAGCTGGGCTCTCGGGCAAGTAGATAGCTGCTCCCAATACCACCACCGTGTGTTTGCTTAAGGCAACGTTGGTATATTTATACCTGTAAGGTGCCGGGTTTGACGTAAGGCTGGACATAAGACGTCAATAAAGATGTCACTAAGAACTGGCCGTTCTTACAGTGCTTTACAGGAGTTCTAGGATGAAATCAAAACAAAGCAAGGGGGATTTCCCAGGTTGCTGGAGGTTTGGATTGTTTAGAGAACTTGTTGTGCTTTCTAGGGGGCCGGGGAAGTAGCCTTGCTTAATGTGATAGCATGTGCTACGACTGAATATGGATGTGATTATTATGCCGTTATAGGGATATTATTGATTATAACCGAACAAGGGCATAAAATAGTAATATCGATTTAGGCTCCCGGATAAAAACACAATAAGATGTTCTTGATGTTATTTGCAATATTGTTTGTGATCTAATCGCATACTGGCTGAGCAGCACTGTCCTTGAGTGCACATTCAATGTTGCTGTTTTCCACATGTGAAGGAATGATATGCTGTTAGGATTTTCTACCTATGTTGAGGCGTGGAAGTGCTTTTTGGACAAGTAGCAGCCTACTATGTGAGAGTTTTGCTGTTTAGTTGATAGAAAGAGGGCTAATGTTCTTCTTGTGCAGGCTCCGTGTTGGAAATTAGTTTTTATGTGTCTGGGTTACTCAAGAGTGGGATTAGTGATGAGGTAAGGTTTGTATTAGTCAGGATTCTTTGCGCTCTTTGTGCTATAAATGAGTATTAAACAAATACTTACATAGGACAGAGCTGCAAAATGTAAAACTTCAAGGCTCATACTTGGAAGACCACGTGCATGCATGAGTATGATTGTCTGTAGCAGAGGTGTTGGCTTCATTGCAGGTGGTCGTAGGGGGCACGCTATACCGCACAGTCCCTAGAGTGTAAATCATCTGCCTCCTTTGACCTGCTGTGTTTTTGCATATAGTTTCCACGAGCATACTGCATTTTTCCATGTTCTTTGTCTCGAAGAAAGAGTTGAGACCCTGCATAGACTTTAGAGGGCTAACCAAGGTCACAATAAAAGGCACATATTCTCTTCCTTTGATTAAAGACATTTTAGAGTCCTTTGGAGGTTCTAAAATGTTTACCAAGTTAGATCTTCTTGGAGAATACCATCTTCTCTGACTAAAGGAAGAGGACAAATGGAAGACTGCCTTTAGAACACCAGAATCAGAATAGCGAGTTATGCTTTTCAGTTTGAGTAATGTTCCAAACATTTTTCAGCGTTTTATGGACTACGTTTTTGCTGAAATGCTTAACCAATTAATTGTAATACATCTCAATGATATCTTGCTCTGTTCGAGTGATCCCTTCTTACACCACTAGCATGTCCATCAAGTTTTACTTAGACTCCGTCAGAATCAATATTTTTTGCTAACCATGAAAAAACATTGGCACATACACCATGCAGATAAGACACTTTAAGATTTCACATCACCCTGACGGGAAATAACATATCGCAGAGGCAGATGCCTGAAAAGTCTTTTAAGTCCTAGTTACCATAGGAGGGTGGTACAGAAACACTGGCTCACTTCACATACATTGGGTTTTTTCAAATGTGGCCACTGCGCTATGTCTCGATGGGCCTTGGACAAAAATAAACAATTCAATGGGCCTAACAACAAAACTTATAAGACAGAGGCTAATATTAACTGTAAAACCCAATTTGTGGTGTATGCCATTGAGTGTAAATGCAAAGGAAATTTATCAGCAGCACCATCAGAGCCTTGAAAGACAGGGTTGGTAAACACATGAGGGCTGGGTGGTTTCTTTTGAGTCCGTTTTCAATGTCAGCGGCTCCCAGTGCCTTGAATAAGGATGTACGGTCACGTTCTCTTACACTCGGCGTACTCACGGACTCTGGGACAGCATGGAACACTAAATGTACCGGTAAACACTTTGGGTCTGAGGCTATTACAAAACTGAATTCTGTCCATACGGTCAGGCGGTATTTCACTATTCTGACATCCCCTTGCTCTTTCTTTTAAGGATCGGGCACAAGGATAAAGTTGTCTCTGTAATTGGAGCATAACATTAAGAAGAAAACCCAAATATATATTATGAATTTTGGTAGTTGGGAGATAATGTTTGGATGACTTTTAGGTCAGAGTTATCACCGAAGTAAAGGTATGCCCAGCCTTGACAGTATTGGATTTACACCGATCAGGTGATGAAACTTGTGGGACTAACTGTGATCACACAGTGACCACTGTTTCTTTTTTAATTTTAGGACTCTAGAAGGAGTTATATTAGGTATTGTATTGTGAATTACTTGTTTCACCATATTATCCCCGAAATGAGCGGAGCACTTAATATCCATTTGATTTAGGCTCACGGTTATCGGCAACACAATGGAAATTTCCCTTCTTTAATCTCCTTTTTACGTCTACAATTTATTTAAAACAATGAATTCTCGCTAGAGGCAGGAAACTGTATTACGGGTCTTTTACCATTTGCATTTTCTCTATGTTACACTCATTTTCTTACATATATTTATTAATGTATCATATGTATTGCATTGGATCTGGCACTACAATGTACGCATCTGTTTCCACAAATGCATAAAATACTAGTAATGCTCTTTGGACCTAATGAATGGTACCAAGTCACTAAGACCTCATACACTACAGTTGTTGTATTTATGTACTTTCTTAGCCCTGAAGAAGTCGCAGGATCACTTCCTTTAAAGGTGACAAAACACGTGTTGGCTAAGGCTACGAAAGATTCAATTGGCTAAAAAAGTGACACCGTTTACTGAAGAAAGAAAACAATAAAGAGCAGAAAGAAAGAAGACAACTGTTGACTTATATTTGACTATACACTTTGAGCGTGAGCAGGGGATCATTGTGACTAATTCCAAAACATTAATTAAGCATTTCTTTGTTAGTTGTCCCTTTCCAATGGTTGAATCAAATCTCATCATACTAAATTTCTGTTATCTCTCATTTAATTTCAATCTGACTTTTTCTAAAAATATTGCAATTACCGGAAAGAAAGGGAAAGAGATGTATATCAGTCTTTAATCCTATGTGTACCCATAGTTCTTCTACAGAGTTAAGGCCTACCGGGTGTTTGGTCTGTAAAGTTACAATGTATTTTGATTCCATCTGCCTCAATTTTCTCACCCGGTCTCCTCCTCTCTCATCTTTCCCAATTTGGTCTAAACAGAAAAATCTTAAAAGTTCCCGGTTGCTGTTATGTTGTGTTTGAAAATATCTTGCAACTGGATACGTTTTATCATGTTTCTTATATTGTTTCATGCTTGAGTAATGACTGTGGACCAGTAGGTCCTTCCGTGCAGTACTTCGTCTGTGTAGATGTTGTTAAGGATCCCCCTATTGCTGGATCTGATTGTAAAATATTCCAATTATGTCTCATTATCTGGAACAGTTTTGATGCACTGGTGGAATAGTTTGTAACTAGTCTCATAAATTCTTGAGTACATTTTCACTCTCTTTGCTTATTTGTTTATTTTTCCTAGTAACAGTTGCTGTCTTGTTTTCTGATGTACCTTCTCCCTTTCTTCTCTTAGAACCTTTGGTGAGTATCCTCATCTCCTGAATCTATTAATAGTTTTCTCTTCTGCACATAAGTACTCACAGGAAGTGGAGCAATTTCATTTTAATGCGAAGCAATTCTCTCTAAGGAATGCTTTGGATTAGGCTATGTGAATGATGACTGCTTGCAAGCAGTAGAGAATTGCCAGCAGCTGGTTTTCTGTAAAGGGTACTTTCTAGTCTATTCCCCTTCATGAATACTGTTACATCTAGGAACGGGACACTAGTATGGCTGATAGTACTTGTGAATTTTAACGTATTCTTCTACCTCCTTATGTGTACCCTTCCAGATTATAAATAAATCGTTGATGTAACAAGTCCATAATACTAGGGACTCCATCCACCGCTCATTCTCTCCGGCACAGGCCACATGCTTCTCCCACCAGCCCATAAAAAGATTTGCGTAACTGGGGCACGTGCACATGGCAGTCCCCTGTTTCGGTTGATACAGTTGTTCTGCAAACAAATTAATTGTATTATACCGGCAAAATGTAGTGAATTGTAAACACATAGTATTATGTTCATAAAAGTTTAAAGCTCGTGTCTTTAGAAAACTTTACACATCCTTCAATCCATCTTCATGAGAAATGCACGTATACAGGTTGGCAATGTGAGAAGAAAGGCACCAGTAGGAGTCTATCTTCCCATCTTATCCCTTCAATCGGCCGCAAAAAGTCTTTGGTGTACTTGGTATATGAACTAATGCTACAGACAAAAGAAGAAAAGAATGAATCAACTCATATTGAAGTGTTCTCCAAAAAGCTGCACATGGATGAGACAATAGGAAGTCCCGGTAGACAAATGGCATCCTTATGTATCTTGGGGATGTCGTAAAAAGTTGGTGTTACTGGATATTCACAATAAAGATATTGAAATTCATTATATTCTAAGGTTCCTTTATCTTTTCAAGAGATCAGTAACTTGGGAAACTCAACTATACATTGTGAGTAGATTTTTTGTGATACTGGTTGATAACATCCAGGGTTCCCAAGTTGTCTCAAAGCTTAATTTTGGTAGGCTTCCTTTGTGAGTAACACCACATTACCACCTTTAACCTTTTAGATGCTCATGACGAGCTCAGCACGTCATGAGCGACGGCGCTCCGGTGCTCATGACGAGCTGAGCTCGTCATGACCGCGCACGTTCCGTGGAACGCTCGCACGCTGGGCTGATTCCCCTGCTGTGCTGAACGTTCCACTGGAACGGGCGCGGTCATGACGAGCTCAGCTCGTCATGAGCACCGGAGCGCCGTGGCTCATGACGAGCTGACCTCGTCATGAGTATGGTGGCGCTGTACGCGCCCCCCGCCCCCCAGCACAGCGGGGAAATACCGCGAGCGGCGAAGGGGTTAACAGATGGTTTGAAGTCTATGGACGTATCATCTTTCAATCTCCGTGTTGCTTCCTATTGTTGTTGTGTCAGATTCTTTTCACTTAGTACATATCTAATACTTACATTTGAAATACTGATGCCTTTACCATTCATGCATTTGCAACAAAATCATTGTATAGGCATGTGTGGTAAAGGCATAAGCACTATAAAATTCCTGCTTGGTAATGGTAATGCATGGTAATGGAACCCTACTTTGTAACAGCCGTGTTGCAGAGATAATTTGTAGTAATAGTCATGTTCTAATTGCTGTTTCCCAGTTTATCTTGTTGACCCTATCAAAAGCGGACGTAAGGTTTATAAAGGCCAGATGAATCAATTTGGGCAGAGCTACTACTTATGTATTGATGAACTTTGGGGAACTAACCATTAGCCTAACACTTTGGGACCATTACCTGCTCTGTACCTGGGTTTTATTATTGATGATTGATGACAATCTCTTCCTCAAATCTCAGGTGTCTGGGGTCACTGTAACCTGCTTTTGCGGTTCTCAAATGGCTTAAAAATATCATTAGGTTAATTCTACCGGCAGCCCAGAGAACGGTAATGCATGTGTTGGTGACTTCCAGACTAGATTACGGCAATGTATTGTACTTGGGTGCAGAAATAAGCCTCAGTCCATCGTCTGCAGCTCATACAGAATGCGGCTGCCTGCCTCCTTTTTCGGCTGCCTAGACATCCCTCCGCGACACCTTTGCTTCATAAACTCCACTGGCTCGAGGTGACCAAGTGCATCGAATTCAAGGCGTTATGCTACATGCTCCGGGCCAAACATGGTTTGGTGCCCTCTTACATACAAAGCCTGGTGAAATCGTAGGCACCCGCCCGACAGCTGAGATCAGGTATCCTTTCACTGTTTTCTGTGCCCAGGTTCCATCTTGTTCGTGTGAGAGGCCGTTCGTTTTCCTAATGGGCCCTAAACTTTGGAACTCTCTTCAAATGGAGCTCAGAACGTGTCACTCGTTCCTAGCCGTTCGTAAGAATCTAAAGACTTTCTTTTATAGCCAAGTATAATTCTACTGCAAAAAACACAGTTGATGGACAGAATGTAGAACAATGTCATACATTCACCCCAGTACAAGGATCTGGGCCTAAATCCATCGTTTTATTTGCACTCCACACCACCCTGGGTTAGACACTGGCTATATGCAAATCAGCTCTGACCCTGTGCCTCATGGGAACAGTCCAGTCCGAACTATCAAGCCATGTCTTTCCCAGACCGGAATCAAGCATCCAAGGACCGGTTTCTGGCTATCAGCCTTCATCAGCCTGGATAGCTTGACTCCAGTGGTGTGGAGAGCCTGGGACTCACATCTGAGCATCCCCAGCCAACTCGGGGTGAAAATTGCAAAAAGCACAGTTTAAGGACAGAATGTAGAACAATGTCATACATTCACCCCAGTACAAGGATCTGGGCCTAAATCCATCGTTTCTTTGCACTCCACACCACCCTGGGTTAGACACTGGCTATATGCAAATCAGCTCTGACCCTGTGCCTCATGGGAACAGTCCAGTCCGAACTACCAAGCCATGTCTTTCCCAGACCGGAATCAAGCATCCAAGGACCGGTTTCTGGCTATCATCCTTCATCAGCCTGGATAGCTTGACTCCAGTGGTGTGGAGAGCCTGGGACTCACGTCTGAGCATCCCCAGCCCACTCGGGGTGAAAATTGCAAAAAACACAGTTGATGGACAGAATGTAGAACAATGTCATACATTCACCCCAGTACAAGGATCTGGGCCTAAATCCATCGGTTTTTTGCACTCCACACCACCCTGGGTTAGACACTGGCTATATGCAAATCAGCTCTGACCCTGTGCCTCATGGGAACAGTCCAGTCCGAACTACCAAGCTATGTCTTTCCCAGACAGGAATCAAGCATCCAAGGGCCGGTTTCTGGCTATCAGCCTTCATCAGCCTGGATAGCTTGACTCCAGTGGTGTGGAGAGCCTGGGACTCACGTCTGAGCATCCCCAGCCCACTCGGGGTGAAAATTGCAAAAAACACGGTTGATGGACAGGATGTAGAACAATGTCATACATTCACCCCAGTACAAGGATCTGGGCCTGAATCCATCGTTTCTTTGCACTACACACCACCCTGGGTTAGACACTGGCTATGTGCAAATCAGCTCTGACCCTGTGCCTTATGGGAACAGTCCAGTCCGAACTACCAAGCCATGTCTTTCCCAGACCGGAATCAAGCATCCAAGGACCGGTTTCTGGCTATCAGCCTTCATCAGCCTGGATAGCTTGACTCCAGTGGTGTGGAGAGCCTGGGACTCACGTCTGAGCATCCCCAGCCCACTCGGGGTGAAAATTGCAAAACACAGTTGATGGACAGAATGTAGAACAATGTCATACATTCACCCCAGTACAAGGATCTGGGCCTAAATCCATCGTTTTTTTGCACTCCACACCACCCAGGGTTAGACACTGGCTATATGCAAATCAGCTCTGACCCTGTGCCTCGTGGGAACAGTCCAGTCCGAACTACCAAGCCATGTCTTTCCCAGACCGGAATCAAGCATCCAAGGACCGGTTTCTGGCTATCAGCCTTCATCAGCCTGGATAGCTTGACTCCAGTGGTGTGGAGAGGCTGGGACTCACATCTGAGCATTCCCAGCCCACTCGGGGTGAAAATTGCAAAAAACACAGTTGATGGACAGAATGTAGAACAATGTTATACATTCACCCCAGTACAAGGATCTGGGCCTAAATCCATCGTTTTTTTGCACTCCACACCACCCTGGGTTAGACACTGGCTATCTGCAAATCAGCTCTGACCCTGTGCCTCATTTTTTTTGGGTAACTATATTTTTATTGCAGCAAAAACAAGTATTTATGACATATTGTATTCGCCATATCAGCCATTAATCAGTGTGCATATAGTTCTCCAATGCTTCCCTCACACAGCCATTTAGCTCACACCCCGGAGGTTGAGTGGCGCAATCGTGGAGAAAGGTCCGTCCTGGGGGATGTCGCAGGGGTCAGCGACATCCTGTTGTCTGGAAGATGGCAAGGCCGCTTTTCGGACCCCACATTCCCCCCCACGCTTGCAATGTTACAACAGTCCCCACCAAACTTCGTCCCCCTCCCCGAGCAAACCCCTCCCCCTTGCCCAACTCCCCCAACCCCCCCTCCGCCCTACCTTCTCCCCCCTTCCTCATCTCCCCTCCCCCCTTCGCCCCACCCCCCACCTCCCCCCAGGCGTGTCAGAGTACCACTAATGCGAGTCTACATACCACTCTACTAACCCGGACCCGAGGCAGAACATCAGGAGCAATCAACTAAGACTAATAGTCATCACGTAGGAATCAGGGAAACAAGGGGTGGAGGTCGGGCCATCACCACCTCAGACGGCTACTCCGCCGGAGCAGGGCTATGTGCGGGGTTGTCTTCATCATCTAGGTCTAGGAGTTGGAGGTCGAGGACCAACCGCTCCCACGCCCTGGCCCTCTCCAGAGCCGCGTCATTGTTCGCCCTGAGCGCGGCCTGCGTGCGGACCTCCCCCTCACATCGGGCCCATTTGTGTAGCTCAGCCTTCCATCTCTCTATAGTGGGACCCCTACTTGATTTCCATTGGGATGTTATGGCCCGCTTTGCTAAGAGTAGGCCTAGGTCCAGAAACTTGCTAGTGATTTTGTTCTTTGATGTGTGTGGGAACCAGTGTAGGAAGCAGTGTGCCATGCTGAATTGTAAGTCCCTCTCCGTGATCTCCCCCAGAGTATCCACTACCTCCCGCCAAAAGGAGCATAACTGCGGGCAGGACCAGAACATGTGCTGGAAGTCAGCCACGTCCGCCGGACATCGCGGGCAGGTCGCCGGGTGGGACGGGAAATATGTATGTAACTTGTCAGGGGTCAGGTAGGCCCTGTGCAGGACGTAGAAGTGCACCAGCTGGAACCTAGCGTTGCGCGACCCGCTCCGGGCCCGTTCCACTATGCTAGACCATGCCTCCTCAGGAATTTCCATCGTCAAGTCGGCCTCCCATTTCGCTTTCAGAGATAGGAGTGGGGCGATAGACTCCGAGACCATGCGTCTATATAGGCACGTGACAGCCTTGACCGTCCCCGCCAGCATCACTGCGTATTGGCAGCCCAGCGAAAGCGGCGGTTCCGACATGTCCGTCCTCCAGTGCTTGCGGATCGCCGTCGTCAGCGCCGCGTGGAGGAGGAAGTCCCCCCAGTCAGTTCAAAGCGGTCTCGCAAGAGGTCGAAAGGCAGCAGCTATCCGTTCTCATACAGGTCCCCCATGGACTCCAACCCCTGCTGCCCCCAGCTCTCAAGTCGGCGCCATGAGCCCCCATGCGGGAGTGCCCCGCACAGCTTCAGCGGGATCTCAGGTGCATATGGGACCGCAATGTGGCCCCTCCGTCGGTATCTGTTCCAGCATTTCCGTGCCGTCGCGAATTCCTGGGTGAGGTGGAACTCTCCCATCGGAAGTCCCAGGACAATCCGGGCTAAAACCTGAACCGGTCCCGCCGGCTCTCCTGATCCGTCTTCCTCCCTCCTGGCTCTCGCGACCCACTGTGTCAACCATTGCAGCTGGGCCGCCAGGTAGTATAATTCATAGTCCGGCCCTGCTAGCCCTCCTTCTGCTCTAGGACGGAGAAGCGTGCTGTGTGCCACCCTGCGCCTGCCCGCCCCCCCTAGAAAGCCGATCACCATTGACCTCAACTTCCGGAAGTAGCTCACCGGGATCCAGATCGGGAGGGTCCTGAAGAAATAAAGCAGCCGCGGCAGGGTCACCATTTTAAGGAGTGCCACTCTCCCCATCAGCGACAATGGGAGCGTGCTCCAGAAGTCAAAGTTCACCTTAGTGAGCCGTATTGCCAATCCAATATTGCCCTCCAGGATGTCTGCCTGATCATGAAAGATCGAGGTGCCAAGGTAGCGAAGACTCCTCTCCTGCGACGTCACTCCTTCCGCAGACTGGGAACAAAGTCTGCGCGGGCGGGCCGGGAACAGGTAGGACTTCGCCCAGTTCACCCGGAGGCCCGACACCCTACTCAACTGACCCTGTGCCTCATGGGAACAGTCCAGTCCGAACTACCAAGCCATGTCTGTCCCAGACCGAAATCAAGCATCCAAGAACCGGTTTCTGGCTATCAGCCTTCATCAGCCTGGATAGCTTGACTCCAGTGGTGTGGAGAGCCTGGGACTCACGTCTGAGCATCCCCAGCCCACTCGGGGTGAAAATTGCAAAAATTCTACATCCTGGGCTGTCGTCCTTCAGCCTGTGGTTTGTCTGTTGTCCGGTCCAACGCTGGGAAACCATGTTGGGTAGCTGTGTTGCTCTATAAATCTATAATAATTATAATAATGATCAAATATAGGTTCAGGTACTGGTCGATTGTTAGGCTTCAAGCCACATTGCGACTCTGAGATTATATTATTCTCGTTTGCCCTCAAAGGTAGTCTATCCAACAGCACTCTCCCCATGACCTTCACAACAGAGTCAATCAAAGATATCAGTCTGTAGCATCACGGATTGTCTACCACCTTTCTTGAAACCAGGGACTATTACTGTGGTATTCCATGAAGATGGAGGACCGTCCCTAACTGCTACATTTAAAATCAATGTCCGTGCTGTGCCCCAAATCTCAATTTCGCTAATAAACATGTCAGGGTCGATTCCATCAATCCCTGCGGCCTGATTTCTTGACAAAGCTAAGATTCCAGATTGATTTCATCTGGTGTAAATATGAGATCAGATGTCTCTGCTACAGATGAGCCTATTTCATTATCTGATAAAATAGGCATACGATTCTAAACACCTTCAAAATGAGCAACCCATTGGCTAGCAGTGATGTGGTGGCATTAGGTTGGGCCATTTCATGTGCAAAGGCAAGGCTGATTAAAAACAAGCCAAAGCATGGAGCTGTTTTTACTTATTCTTGCTTGCATCAAGTCATCCCATGCTATATCTCTAAGGATGATGTTACGCTTTTTGAGTTTCAATTTGTAAAACTTCTGACAAGTTGTAATGCGCTCCTTATCTCTAGGTATGCATTTTAAGGCTTCCTTCAAGCATTGTAGTGCCTTAGAGCAATTATGAAGTAATGCTGTCACCTTGTTGGAAATATTCCCAAAAGCAGCTAGGATCGCCCTCTAAGTAAAGTACAAATCCAGACATAGAAGAAGCTCTTGCATACAGCCAGAGAATAGGGAACGTTTAAAATTATTGGGCTCCACAAGTGACTATCTTAGTCCCATACCTTGATTGATTGGAGAACACAACCGTGTAGCCCAGGTAGACACCTAATTAGAGAACTCAGCCCGCTTAATGAAAGAGAGACCGGATGTTGGTCACCAAACGGACTATGAAATATACCAAATTTAGAAATCAGCATGAAGAGGGGGGCCGACACAAAAATAAAATCAATTATTGACCCACAACCCCTACCCGCAAAAGTTGGTAATATATGTGAAGTTGTGGAGTTGACCAGTTCATCGAGGTGAAAGACACGGTTATTGGTATTTAGAATAGCATTTAAATCTGTGCCCTCCCTGGTATGGTCCATATGTAATCCATCTACTACAGTACACTTAAACAATTTGTTAAGTGAATGAAGCAAGCAGCCACATAAATGGATGTTCAAATCCCCTGCTATAATTAGGTTATCCAAATGATGCATTTTATTTTTCAGTGTGTCAATAACAAAATTAAGGGGGAAAGATTAGAAGATTCCTATAACCACAATTTGGCATTGTTAATGTTGACCAAAGCTACTGTGGTAAAACCAGGATATGTTTATTTTAAAGCTTGTTTTATATACGGTCCTAGATCGTTTTCCTTGGTCTTCCCACTAAAATCTAAGGAAATAAAGGTGACCAGACCAACTTTCACCCTCCCCGCCGCCGATGCCACTGCAGGAATAACATTAGCTTTCTACCCTTCAAGGAAAACACGATTCGACTTGTCCCATGTTTCTTGCAAACAAAGCACATGGTATTGCCTTCTAAAGTAAAGCCAGTTTAAGTCATTAAACGTAGACGCCAGCAGTGTTTTATGACAAAACCAAAACATCTTTAGGGTGACAACCAGGCATATCAACAGGGAGTCATGCAGATGGAGGGACATCAGACTTCAAAGAAGAATCAGATTGAAAGAGTCAGTCACATGAATCTAGGTTACTCAAAGGGGCATATCCGTTATGTTTTGTTATAGGAATCTTGTAGAGCGCACACTCACCATAAGATCTCTTGGCACCAAGTAGCAGAGGACAACAACTAGCATCTGGGTTAGACATAAGCTCGTTGAAACAACCAGGTTTTTAAAAGTTTCCTGAAACTCACTTAAGTGGATGCTGACCTGATGTCCAATGGGAGAGAGTTCCAGGTGAGGGGTGCTCATAAGAACAATCTGACCCCTCCTAACCTTTTTCTTTTGCTTCTTGGCACTGTAAGTAAAATGTGGTGAGCCAATCTAAGATGGAGAGTGGGGGTGTTGCACTGAATTCTGCAGGATACACAGACAGGGTTTTGCCATGAGGATCCTTGAAAATAGCGCAGGCTGTTATAAAGATGGTCCTCTGAACCCTTGGGAGCCAGTGGAGCTTTTTCGTCAGTGGCTTAGTGAGTCAATGGCGTGGGTGATAAACGACCCATCTGGCTGCCTGATTTTGCACTAGTTGCAGTCCGTTGTTTAATCCAGTGGGGAGTCCCAGGTAAAGAGCTTTGGCATAACCAATACGAGATATCGAGATATCGTGAGAGCAATAAGAATTCGGATGACATCTTCCTCCGTAAAATATCTTCTGATTTTCCTTATCGTCCAAATTTGGAGGTAGGAAGAGGATGACACCGCTACAATCTTATGTTTGCGGGATAGATCCTCATCAATGAGAATCCCAAGGCTTTTCACCACGTTCTTAGGCGTAGATTGAGGACCTAATGCGGGGGGCCAAAAGTAGGGATTCCTTTGAATCAGGTTATTTTTAGTGACTATAACTTTGGATTTATCGGAGTTTAACTTCAGCTGGTGAAAATTCATCCAGTCCTGGATATAAAGCTTGCTGTTTTGAAAGAATGTATGAGATATCTGTTGACGATCTTCAAAACAGGGGACAGCAGAGGCCATCTGTTCCGTGTGCATGCATGTTGAGGAACCGATGTCTAAGAAGTGGCACATACCACCTCAGGGTTATAAAAGTAACCAAGAGCCTGAATTAGTGAAGATTTGATATTTCTCAGTGAGCCTATAGTGGTCAATACCGTGCTGCTATAGTGGGCCTATTAAAATGAATCACCACACAATCTCCTGCCCACTTCTTCACATCACTATCCAGCAAACTCACTCTTCTAACCATGTTAATGCTATCATATGTATAAGGATCCAAATTAGAATGCATTCCTAACCAATGTTCAACTTTATACAGTTCATCAAATTATCCTGACGTGGATCCTTTCAATGGTATGGTGTCACGTTACCCTAGATCACATACAGTGTTGCTTCAGGGGTAGATCAATAACTACCCCCGTTTTAGGATAGATGCAGGGCTCGAGTCGGGGTACCACGCGGGTAGACGGCGTCCCCCCACTTATTTTCTAGGGGGTTGCCGCCCCCCTGCTTACTTATTAAAACGCCATCCACCCTGCACCTTCAAATGCGATGAAGCGCACACAGCGGGCACCGACCAAAGCACGCATTTCCGGGTAAAGCCTCGGACTGCTTGCTGATCACCACGCCCTGTTAACTACGCCTATCGCAGCTCATGCAACCCGCCCCACCCCTTCTTAACCTTGCCGGAGAGTCGGACTCGGACCTACCAATGGAACAGACATCTGCGACCATCAGTGGTCATAGCAGACGTCACTGGATGGGTGTTTCTGCACCTCAGCAGTCCCGCCCTCGTGCTCCATGCCCTTTATTTTTTGGGCTTTTCTTGCTCTGTCTCCTTTCCTTTTTGACCAGATCCAGATATCGACGCGGTTCTCAGTCCCTGCCTGGCCTCACCTGCTGCCTGACCTGCTGGAGACTTCTCTTCCTGCATCTACGACCTACACCGTCACCTAGGAAACCATTTTCGGCTTGGCGACGTTGGCGAGCTACAGTTTCACTTTTAAGGTAAGTGTAAGTTTAATTGCTCCACTCGTTTTTCCCTCGTTTTTTTTTGTGCCCTTCTGCCCTCTTTACTCGTTTTCCCCTCGTTTTTTGTGCCCTTCTGCCCTCTGTTCGACTTGTTTTTCTTTGTTTTTTGTGCATTTCTGCCTTCTGTTTGACTCGTTTTCCCCTCGTTTTTTGTGCCTCTCTGCCCTCTATTCCACTCGGTTTTGTGCCCTTTGTGCCACTCGTTTTTTGTGCCCTTCTGCTCTCTGTTCCCCTTGTTTGTCCCTCGTTTTTTGTGCCTTTCTGCCCTCTGTTCGACTCGTTATTCCCTAGTTTTTGGTGCCTTTCTGCCCTCTGTTCCACTCATTTTTTGTGCCCTTCTGCCCTCTGTGCCACTCGGTTTTTTGTGTCTTTCTGCCCGCTGTGCCACTCGTTTTTTTTGTGCCCTTCTGCTCTCTGTTCCCCTCGTTTTCCCCTTTTTTTTTGCCTTTCTGCCCTCTGTTCGACTCATTTTTCCCTTGTTTTTTGTGACTTTCTGCCCTCTGTTCAACTAGTTTTTCCCTCGTTTTTTGTGCCTTTCTGCCCTCTGTTACACTCGTTTTTCCCTCGTTTTTTTGTGCCCTTCTGCGGTTCTGCCCTCTATTCCACTAGTTTTCCCTCATTTTTTGTGCCTTTCTGCCCTCTGTTCTACTCGTTTTTTCGTCGTTTTTTGTGCCTTTCTGCCCTCTGTTCCACTCGTTTTTTTGTCAATGAACATGCTGCACTATTAAGTCAATGGCCCGCTGCACTATTCAGTCAATGGCTTGCTGCACTATTCAGTCAATGGTCCTTCTGTGCTATTCAGTCGATGCCCCTGCTGCACTATTCAGTCAATGACCCCGCTGCACTATTCAGTCAATGGCTTGCTGCACTATTCAGTCAATGGCCCTGCTGCGCTAGGGGCCTGTTGCACAATTCAGTCAATGAACCTGCTGCACTATTATGTTAATGGTCCTGCTGCACTGTTCAGTCAAAGGCCCTGCTGTACTATGCAGTGAATGACCATGGTGCACTATTCATTTAATGGCCCTGCTGCACTGTTCATTTAATGGCCCTGCTGCACTGTTCAATTAATGGCCCTGCTGCACTGTTGATTTACATAAAGAAGGGTAAACCCAATGGTACTGGGACCTGGGTGAGAATTGTTACGTTATAAAATGGTCCCAGCAACTGAGGACTGATTAAGTATTAGAAGATTTATAGAAATATATATTCGAAAAGAGATGAATCTGCAAAAGTTACATCAAAAAGGGAATGTTATTTAATCACATTACCACACAAAAAACACATTTTTCAGACAAAATTGGAATCTTCAGAGTTACGACATAAGGTGCCCAAAAGGACAGAGAAAAGGGGGGGAGTGTAAGTGCATTTAGACAGGGACAGGGAGCAGTGAAACATGCAGCAGGACAGAGGGGTCCTGGCTCGCGCAGTGGGACAGGAAACTACTGACACTCAGGCTGGGACAGGGAACAGTGAAGCATGTAGCAGGACAGAGAGATACTGGCTCGTGCACTGGGACAGGGAGCTACTGACATGCAGGCTGGGACAGGGAGCAGTGAAACATGCAGCAGGACAGAGAGGCATACAAGGTAAACGAAACATATATTACCCGCGGTTTCACTCAGTACATCAAGTCACTTTTCATTAAAAAAGAAATTTCACACATAATAACACTGAAAAGCACACAGAATTGTGAAGTCAAGTGTAGGTCACTTGTGTGTTCATGCAAAACTGTTAATAATTAGAATGACAGGGAATTGTGAAGCTGTTTTTAAGCAAAATCTTTTGGCAATATTCTCTGATTAAAATGCTTTTTAAACTCAACCAGAATTCAGGTGCTAACAATTAAAGGTACTATAAGTATTGATTACGTGAGATGAAAATGTCACTCACCTCTGTAGGCAAGTTGGGTATTTGGCAAATCCAGGCTAAATTGGATTAACTGCAAATGACGGTCCTCCTCACAAGTCAATATGAGGAAATGACACATACAGATGTTTTTTTACTCATATTACCAACAAAAAATCAAGCAAAAAAAACATTTGAAATCGCTTGCTAACAAACAAAGTCATAACATTGAAACACATTCCATGGTAAAAAAGTGTTCTGCGCTTATGCAGATTCAGAGAGAACATGAAAAAAGGAATGCTAGAATGACCGCCAGGAATGGAGCTAGGAAATGGCCTCATGAGTTGATACCAATAGTCTTTCCTTTCCACAGTGTTTCTAAGAGCTTCCACACTCAGCAGAGCAAGCACTGTCATAGTCAATATGCCTTGACTTTTTTTGCCCCAGAGTTTTATATAGCGTGAACTTGACCCGAAGGTATCAGGTATCTGAGCCCTTTACATGAGCACCAGTTACGTTACACAACGACACATTCATTTATTTGTTAGGCATGGGGAGATTTGCACATAAATGACGTTGCCAAACTGTACATTTCCATATTTATTTCACTGATTGACGTGCACTCATACTTTGCTGTCTGTCGAGTTTTAGCTATTTAAGCTGGCAATTATTACATAACAATCAATCCACTGTATTACCAGCATTATATCATAAATGTATGTTGACATTTCCAATTGACTTTCCTCTTAGTTCCCTAGTGGAATTGTTGTTAGGGCAAGGAAGGCTGGAGGTTTCTAAGTTTAGGGTTAAAAATGTTCTGTTTTGAAAGGTCGCAATGCAGTCAATAAAGGCAACCTGCTGTGCCACCAACATCCAAAAGCGCTTTAACCTCTTCAAATATTAAAATATGGGTGCTCATGTCACGATCGCGTTTGGCCGCAAACTACATTTCCCGGCATGCTCCAGGAAAGAACTACCGCTCCCGGCATCCTCCGCGACGCGCGGCATTCTCGCGAGACGTCTCTTAAGGAGAATGGCGGCGGGGAAGCGGTGTCGGGTATTCCAAACCTGATGCGGTTCTTGACCTCGGAGTTCTTTTGGTTCAGGTGCGGTAAGGGTGCTGGCACCGCGTTGCTGAGCGGCAAAACTCTGTTTCTGTCTTTGTGATTCCTGCTTTGCTGTGTTATTAGTCGTAATCCTTACTGGTAGTATCGGATTATTGCTGAGGGTTTTTCCTTGGATTTTGTCTCGGTTGGCATTTTCGGCCAACGGTGGGGTGGCATAAGTTGCTATCAGACTTTGGATAGCCTCTCATGTGGTACTGGTATTCTTTGCTGTAAATACGAATATTCCTGGAACCCAGCTAAGACGTATTAGTTGGTGGCTACACCTATGGATGTTCCAGAGGAGCTTTGTGTGTAATGATAAAACTGTGTGTGGAAAGGGCATTTTGATATCCTTTGCTTTAGGTGTAACAGTATATGTGACTCTTCTATTAACAGGGGATCTGGAGGTGTGGGATACACTCTACCCCTGTGAGGTTTAGTGGAGTCATACTTAGGTAGGTTCATGTATCTGGGATAGTTGGTTTGTACAGGAGCACTGATCTTCATGTCCACATATTTCATTTATGTTCCTGTATTTTGTGTATCTTTTTAGTTACATCATATCAAACCCTATGTTGCCTCTACACATCCACAAGGCTTTTTCTTCTTCTTTTACAGGTATAAACCCTCATAGCAACATTTATAGCATTGTGATGTGTACTGTTTAGGAATCTAGTCTTATGTGTTTTGTTCTGTTTATGTCTTGCAGATCTCCCTCCCTGCTGTCCCCTTCCTTTCCTTCCCTGCTCTTTCTTATTTATCCCCTCGCTTAATCTTGTCAACGCTCTGTGCCATTACGGCTATCCAGGCATTGGCTCGATTTAGAGGTGGGCTTACCATTCAACAAAACGATCCTGAGGACTAACTCGTAACAGCTCAAGATTGATTGAAATCTATGGAATGCCTCAGAACCATTTCTAAGAAATGAATGACCATGTCAGCTGGATGCCACCATTCCTTCAACTATTAAAATGCTTAGAGTTGCCTTAGGTGGAATATTTTATTTGCACTACAGCTTACAGTATCTTGGGAGCCATCCTATTCAACAGATCTCCCTGCCTTTTATTTTTGTCCTGCTCACACCTGCAATGGTCCATCCTGCAACACAGCAGGGCCGCGTTGGGTCCCATGCTCACCCAGGACACAACACAGATCACCAGGAAGTCGCACAGCCAGCTGCTGCCAGACCAGAAACTTTACCTTCTACCCCTAGCACGGAGGCTTCAACAGTGGTAGCCAAGAGAGGTAAAAAGCGCTGGTACCCCTTGCCAGAAAACGTTTGGTTCATTTATGACCACAAATCATTTTAATTGAATGTTCATACAGATTCCAGAACTTTCCACCACAGAAATGTGAGGAAAATGTGTTTTTTTGACAATTTTGATGGGAAACGAAATGAGCAATAGCACACGGGTAAAATTGAAAATCATCATTTGCTAATTGAGGGAATTTTTCTTTTTTAAAAGGGCATTGTGTGACTTTCTCTTTTTTTTTTATTGCAATACCACCACAAACCGGGATGGGTGGCTCATTGAACCACAAACATTTTCCTAAGTGCCAAAAGTAATACGAAAAATATTTTTGCCAAGCAATTTTGCAATTTTTTCTCCTCACCAACCATCAGTGAATATGAGCGTGACCAATGAAAAAAATATAACTGACCCAATGCTTTCTGCTTTCTATAGAATTAAGTAAACGCAAATCCAGCATCATGGATTTCTTTGCAAATGCGAACAAGAGATCTTGGTTTGATTCGGAATGTAGCCTAGTACAGTCCAGTGCGTGCTTGAAAGATGTACCTGCACAACATACGGAGAGTATGATGCCAAGCCAAGGATAGATTCAACCTTCTCCACTGGAAGACTCTTCAACAAAGATCCTGTATGCGGGCACCAGTTTTAAAAGGGATACCAGCTTGCCAGAGTGTTGAGACCACAATCAGTGGGCTCGATTTAAAGAAAAGTATCCATGGCTAACCAGTGAAAATGGCTGCCTTGGCTGCAACATATGCAGTGAAGTTAAGCTACTTGGAGCATCACAGGGTGTGGCTATGGCTAGAGAATGGGTCACTGGGAGCATTGCTGCATCTGGCCCAACAAAAGCGAGCCAGTTAGCCTCACTGCGGAAAAAAAATACATAGGCATAAAATTTCAGAAGCACATTGTAACGCATGTGATATCCGAGCTGCATCCAAGAAGGAGGTACTGCGGTCAACGATCCTGGAGCAGCAGAGGCATTGTCATGCTTCAACGGTAAAGGTGTTTTGCCCGCTTTACTTTTGTGAAAAAAATAATCGCCCCTGTTCAGACTTTACAGGTCTAGTAGCCTTGCAGGTTGCTAATGAGTCAGATATGGGCTCAATTCTACACAGCCATTTCACTGCAGCACAGATAACTGATTGCATTGCTAAGGGAATGTGGAGTAAGCTTTGTATCGGGATCGCGTGCTGCAATCAATGGAAAAGAGCTCCTCACCTTTTTCCTTGACTTGCTTGAGTTGCCTTAGGCGATGCAGAGTGCATTGAGTCCTCACTGTTAAAATGTCTTGAAAAACATGGGTTTTGCAACAAGTTCCTTGCAGACAATTGGATGGGGTGTGCAGTGATGGTGCCAGTGTAATGCTTGGGAGAAACTCTGGTGTTTTGGAAAAGCTATGTTGTAAATACCCTCGCCATGTAAAATGGCTCTGTCTATGCCACCGGCTTGAGCTCAGTGTAGCGGACACGGTTGATACAGTGCCTGGCCTTAAGCACTTTGCATCATTTTTTGAAAAACTGTATGCCGTGTACCACCAGTCGCCCAAAAATCAGCGAGAACTCTCTGCATGTGCGAAAGAGTTAGAAATTGCAATACTGAAATTTGGGCGAGTGTTTTCAAACCGGTGGATTGCTTCTAGCAAAAGGGCAATACGAGCAGTGTGGGAGTCATACCCAGCTCTTCACCAGCATTGTGTTCAGTCCAGCTTGAGTACTTCTGGTGATGCCAAACACCGGGCTACTTTCAACGGGCTGAATAAAGTCCTGACAGCTTCTGATTTTTTGCTGAATCTCGCCAGGTGTTGGGGATGCGGTTCATGAAATTGGAACACTGTCAGAAGCACTTCAAAGGGATGAAATAACTCTGCCACAAGCTTACCAGCTAATCAATCGTACAGTTAGGGCAATTGAAAAGCTTAAGGAGTTTCCAGGGACACACAGGAAGGAGGCTGAACAAGCTATTGAGAGTGGCTTATTTAGAGGAGTGCCAATCAGCTGGGAGGACTCACGTGGGCAGGTAAAAATAAACCTTCCCTCGTTTTATCAAAATCTGGCAGATAACTCGCGCTCCAGGTTGTACGCACAGTCAGCAAGCAATAGGTCAGCCACATTATCTCGAACAGATTAATTTTTAGCTCTTACATCAGAGATAGATGTTATCAACCCACAGTAGTGGCCAAACGACATTGAGAGCCCATGGTATGAAGGTGAGGCAAAACTACAAAACCTGTGTAGGAGATTCGCTCTTAATTATAAAGGCATATCTGAAGGTTTCAGAGACTATATTGATAATGGTGGTAATGAGATTCCAGAGCAAATGCAGCCTGTTTTGAGGGTTGTAAATACACTTCCTGTTACTTCAAGTGACTGCGAAAGGGGTTTCAGCACAATGAACTTGATACTGTCACCCATTCGAAACTGCCTTGTATTGGACGTCTTTCCTCATTAATGTTCATAAACCTCATGGGCCCTCCTCAGCCTCTTTGGAATCCAATGCCGTATGTCAACAGGTGATTGAGTGCTCATCGCCATGCAGATGATACTCAGTCTAGAAAGGTAGACCCTACAGCCCAGCACAATAAAAGATATGCAGACGCATGGGCGTTTTTTAATTGATGGTCTTCAATGCTATAAGCAGTCTCCCAAATTTTCCATGGTCAAACATCCTGTGGCAATATAACTTGTCCCATAATGTCTGCAATAACAGATGTACAGAGTATCAGGTTGAAACTGTACAGAGTGCACCTTGCATTTTTTTCTCATGTCCACAGTGTATTAAACTTGTCGGTATATTTAAATGTGGTGTTCTAGGTAGCGTAATACATTTTATAGTTTTGATAACCACTAATGTAGTTTCTAGCATGTGGTTTTCTTTGGGGTTTTTTCAACGCACAAACTCTGCTTTTGTTCATGATGCCATGTTTTAGTATGCCTCACTTACAGCACTAAATGGCTTGACTAATGTAGTTGTATGCCAAACTTCATCCATATTTGGGCTGTTAATTCCCCCACACAGGGACTTTAAGTCACAGGCTTAAGTACTGAGCAGCTTCAATTGTTAAATCTTGCAATATGTGCAAATGATAGATCTGCCTCACATGTGATGTCACTTCCTGCCGAGATGTCACTTCCTGTTGTGATGTCTCTTCCTGCAGTGACGTCACTTCCTGCAGTGATGTCACTTCCTGTTGTGATGTCACTTCCTGCCGTGATGTCACTTCCTGCCGTGATGTCACTTCCTGTGACACCACCTAAATTAGAGAGTCCCCCCACTTCTTTTTAAGGACTTAAGCCCTGGATCGATGGTGTGATGCACATTAAAAATGAAAGCTGGATGCCTGATTAGGCATTATTTAACACAAGATGAGACTGAAAAGTTTCAGAAGGATGTTCCAAGCTGGCAGCATAACTTCGTGATTGAGTGTGAAGACCTATTTCAGCCGATCTATTACTTTGGGAATTAAGTTTGGGTACTGATTTACGTTTCTTTAGGAAGAAATTACAATTCTTAATTCACTGGAAGGGATATGCTCCTAGGGAAAGGCCATGGGAAAATGTTTCTTCAGTTGACGTTCTCAGTTGTGGGTGAACATTTTACAGACAATTTCCAGACAGACCTGGATTTTCGGGGGAGGGGTGTGCATAATGCTGCACTGCTGCAAACGTCCCGCCTTATGTCAGTGCCCAAGGCTATATCGGACGGGCGGTACGCCAGGTTCCCGCAGAGCTGGTATGTCTGAGAGAGTTTTGTAAAGCTGCCATGTTCCCAGTCTAAACATACATTCAGGTGACTGGTCCACTGATGTTGTTTCTCTGTATTTTTCTTCTCTTTGGGGCGTCTCTAACAGGAGATTCCATCGGACCCTTAATGCTTCCAGTCCTTTCTCTCTGCAGAGGATTTATGAGGAATAGTATTTTTACCAATTCAAGAGGGCCATCACAGTTTTGAAGTGTATAACCGTTTTTCCCAACCAATATAAACTCTTAGGTATTTCCTGTTGCTTTGGCCTATATAGGGAGGGAAATTAGTTTATTCCTTATGCAGACCTGTCATCTTGTTCCAGCCCTCCTGATTGAACGGCAATACTTTCCTTGGATTTTTCCAGATCTCATCCTATCCATCTTCCCTCTGGGGTATCCTGCTCCTCTTGCCCTCTTCTGGTTCTTCCTTGAAATTTTTCTGGAAGGATCTTTTCTTCTTCAGATTTGTCACCTGCCTTAAGTCCTGGTCAGCAATGCTCAATTTTCCAGGTAAGGACTTCCGTGTTTTCTCAGAGGATTTTTGCTTTCAGGCTTTTTCCTCCATTCGTTGCCTTTTCCGGTAAGGCACCTTCTGCTTAGATGCTACCTAGTTGTTGGGGTTGCCAATACCTCAGGCAGACTAAGATGATGAAACCTTGACTACAGGTCCGAGCCACAGCCAAAGACTCTTCATCAGCCATCAGCTTCATGACAGAACCATGACTGAGTTGCACCCAAATTTTCACCCAGCGCCAAGTCATTTGGATTCACCCTGGTGAGCAACCTGACTCTCACATTATGAAGAAAACCAAGACAGGCTGGTGCCATCTGCCTCTACTAAAGAAAGTCAAACTGCAAGTAACTTCAGAAGTTCTATTCTTGTCCTTGTATTTTTGCAGCTGGACAGTGGCAAACTCCAACTCCACGGCCTCCCAGATTTTCCTCAAGTGCATTCTTTTCGTCGCAGCTCACCTCATCAGAGGCCTGAAGAAATATGACCAGATCACCCCTACCCTACCGGACCTCCACTTGCTCCCTTCAGGTCTGCATCAGCTTCAGCACAAGCTGCCTTATCATGACCTGTACCCCAGCCTATTTAGCTAATGATGTTGCATACTTACCATTTCCTTTCCTGCTGTTTGTTTGAAGCTTTTTCCTGGTTTATCATTTCCTCATCATTTTGTAGTTAACTACTTGCGCGCTGGCCGAATTTTCGCGCTGTGCGGGCGAAATAGAGAGTGGGCGTAGTTCGGACGGCCACCGGCCATCTTTAGCACACGTCCACTGTGAAGCGTGAGGACCAGGGGCCGTCATGAGCACCGAAGGGGTTAAACTCTTTTTTAAAAAACTATTTTATTGTCATCATCTCATGTCATCATATGTACATTTACTTTGTGATTTTTACATTACTCTTCATTTTTATTCATAATTGTTCATTACTTTATTTTTTATTGATGGTAAAGCAGGTTAAAGGTAAATGGCTTGTGGTAAGGATAAGGTACAGCATTGAGTGTATATCGATTTATGGGGATTATCCATCTATCTATCTATCTATCTATCTATCTATCTATCTATCTATCTATCTATCTATCTATCTATCTATCTATCTATCTATATATCTATCTATCTCCATTTCCCTAAGTACTCATAACCCGTACCTTTCACATTTTACCATTACACATTTAACCATTCCCCTTAACCCCCTTATTCTTATTTGTATTTTTACTTTTATAACAAGTTATCAAGTACATCTTAGCACCTCTTGGCCGATACAGGAACCAACACACAACAAGGCATATACTCCAAATTCTATTTTCATCAATACAGAACAGGCATGTCGGTATACCTCATGTTTTCCAAGTTTAAGGTTCGAACCTTATCTACGATCCCAAATGGAGTCAATGCCCTCCACTGGGATTATCATTTCAATCTCCACCCGTCACCTGAAGTCCGCCTGTGGGAGATCACATGTTCAGTTGAAAGTTCTCTAAGACGTGTTTGCTTCCTAACTTGTAGTACTGCAACCAGCTCCTCTTATTCTTAACCCCTTACTATTATCCCCATAGTCTTATCTCTTTACCTATTAACCATGACCCCTTATTCCGTCCTTGTTAGAAGTAGCCTCTATACTGTCACTCACTTAACCCTTTACCACCTATCCCCCTTTACCCCTGCCCCTTAACTCTGTGTCCCTTCCCCCTTACTCTTAATTAACCCTTACCCTCTTCGACAGACCCCCTCCTTGATGGACTGGAACCTGCGACCCCCTCACCCCCCAGCACCTTGAGACTCTTACAGGTGAGTAATCGCGCTTAAAAACACCTGGTTGATTGATTGATTGACCCTAAACCCTATGCCTTATCCCCATTACTCATACCCTTAACACCATGACCATTATTCTTATCCTGTTACTCTAAGCCTTTTCTTTTTAATTCCTATCTTTACCAGTCAATTCTTACCTTTAACCCTTTACTCTTGCCACCTTAGACTAACCATTAACCTTTAAGCCCATACCAGTACCCTGTAGCCCTTACCCCATAACCCTTAGTCTCCTCCCCATAGCCTAGTACCATTACCATTAATTCCTTACCTTTAACCACATACCCATAACTCCTTAACCTCTTATCTCTTACCCCCACCCTAGTCTACAAATATATCTATATATCTGAACGAAATACATTAGTTATAGATTCTTTACCTTAGAATTACCCCCAGACGTCAGACTGGATCCGGAAAGTTTTTTGGTCAGCAGTACATCTGCGCGTCAGAAAGTGGCATCGGGCGGCTCCGCGTCCGTCGTCGGCATAATGGTAACCGGGATGCCGTCGCAGCAGCTACTTAGACGCCACCCTCGTGCGCTGACGTCAGTTCTTTCTTTTTCCACGCCAGCCAGCGCAGATCCGGGTAGAGCGGTACCTCAGTCGACTACGTTTTATCGACTTTTGTCGATTTCTTGTTTTGAGTCTTCGACTACGAGCAGGTGCACGAGGGATGCCTGGGTTTAAGGCCTGCAGTTCCTGTAGCTGGCGGATGTCAGTTACGGATCCGCACCGCATGCGCCTCTTTTGCCTGGAGCATGACCACACCCCCAAGTCGTGCTCCGACTGTCAGTTGTTCACGTCGAAGGCTTTGCGGGACTGGTCCCGAAAGCTGCTTGAACGCTGACAGTCGGCTCCCCCATTCTGACAAGTCATCAAAGACTTCGCACTCGGGACCATTGAGTCGAAGTATAGGAAGAGGTTGAAGAAGCATCGTCGCTCTTCGACTTCTCCTCGTCGGTCGGCTGATCCGACGAGGTCCGCGGGTGGTGCCCCTCCTGCAGCTCCGTGCGCGGAGCCAGACCGGTCAACTCTGAGCTTCCTTCTCTTTTCCAGGAATTGGAGCGACCCCCGCCTAGCTTTGTACGTTCTCCTAGGCGATGCATGCCATCTTTGGGTGGACCAACCCCACTGGCGCGCCTTCGGGCTTCTCGGACTCAGTTGGGGGCCTAGGTCTTTGCCGGCGGTGGCTCCAGCCCAGGCCCCCCTTTGATCCAGGCCTGGATCTGGATCAGTGCCGGTTGACCACATTACCCCTCCACCGGCGCCGCTTCCTCCAGCACCACTATCGTGTTTGGCGCTAGTAGGTTCCCCGGCCGGCGTCGACCCCAGACTCTAGCCCGATGCCGGATCCGGCGCTGATGGGTACTTTTGTCCCTGTGTTGCACCCTGGCCATTTTCAGCCTGATTGGTAGCCAGAGGAGGGTGAGGAGGACTGAGAGGGGTCAGGTGACCCTTCACTGAACAGCTAGGTACTGAGCAGGACTGGAGAGAGGACCTGGGGGATGCCAGTGGTCTTGACACTTCACCCGACCTTGGCATGTTGTCTCCTCCTTCCGTGGCTACGGAGGAGGGAGCATCATATTCTGTGGTATTGTGTAGGGCGGCCAAGGCTCTCAACCTCGAGCTTCCTACGGTGGCGGTCAGGACTAACCTCGTGACTGAGGTGCTTCAACTGGCGGAAAGCTCTTCAGAGCCCCTGTTGCTGTTTAATGAGGCCCTCACACACGACGTCCTTTTGGGCACGTGGTCCAGGCCCAACATGGAGGCTCCCGTGGACAGGATGATTGGCCTACACCACCGACCGCTATGGGGACCCCACTTTACTCTCCCAACACCGCCCCGTGGGGAGCTTGGTGGTCCAAGCCTCCACTTCCAAAAGCGCCTTCCCTACTGCTCCACCGGAAAGGGACTCCAAGAAGCTGACCCATCTTGGCAAGAAAATGTTCTCTTCCACCAGCTTAGGACTGCGGTCCGTAAACACTGCATGTCTCTTGGGCGTTTTTCGCACTCTTTATGGGATACGGTGGCGCAAGTGCTACAACAGTGTCCGGAGGAGGCCCGGACAGTGCTCTCCCAGGTTGTCGCTGCCGGGAGACATGCAGAAAAGTTCGCAATACGTTGTGGGCTGGACACTGCGGACTCTCTGGCCAGGACCATTTCAACGTTGGTAGCGCTTCGTCGCTATGCCTGGATGGGATCACTGACAGAATATCGAGATGACAAAATATCGAGGTAAAAATATCGACTGCAAGAATATCGACTTCCTATCTTCAAACAGGTAAGTACAAAAATATCGACTTCAAAATATCGAGTGTAAAAAATATGGACTGTCAAAATATCGAATTTTTTAAATGTCTTAAAAGTAAGTAATATAATAATAAATAAAATTAATTTTAACTTATTTAAAATACTTAAATAAACGTAACATTAAAGAATAATTAATGTAACTTTAAAAAAAGTAATTTATTTTTAATACATATATATATATATATATATATATATATATATATATATATATATATATATATATATATATATATATATATATATATATATATATATATATATATATATATATATATATATATATATATTAAACACACTCAGGAAAGCCCTTCGGAATGACGCCACAGGAAGGCAGGATTGCACAAATGATTTATTTTCACCGCATGCCAGCAGACGATACAAAAGGAAAAGTCTTCAAAGTTACAAGTGACCAGCCAGACGCGTTTCAGGATCAAACATCCTTTCATCAGTGGCTTGTAGCAAGGAATGGAAAGCCCTGTTTGTTGCGCACCTGTTTAAATTTCAATGTCCTGTCCAAGTGGGCGTGGCTTCTTGCAAAGCCATCTGGGCATTGTAGTGCGGCAATAGTTTTCCCCTTGTGGGGTGGCTTGAATTTCCTCCAGATAGGCTCGGGGTGACGTCCAAGTGGATAGAGGCAATTTCTTTCTTTCATCTGCCCCGCTTTGCTGAGGTGAAATCGCGTGTTACAGCGCAGCGCCACCCTGTATGGCGCCAATACCTGCACTCTTTGGGAGGAAGGCGAGTGTGGCGCCATACAGGGTGGCGCTGCGCTGTAACACGCGATTTCACCTCAGCAAAGCGGGGCAGATGAAAGAAAGAAATTGCCTCTATCCACTTGGACGTCACCCCGAGCCTATCTGGAGGAAATTCAAGCCACCCCACAAGGGGAAAACTATTGCCGCACTACAATGCCCAGATGGCTTTGCAAGAAGCCACGCCCACTTGGACAGGACATTGAAATTTAAACAGGTGCGCAACAAACAGGGCTTTCCATTCCTTGCTACAAGCCACTGATGAAAGCATGTTTGATCCTGAAACGCGTCTGGCTGGTCACTTGTAACTTTGAAGACTTTTCCTTTTATATCGTCTGCTGGCATGCGGTGAAAATAAATCATTTGTGCAATCCTGCCTTCCTGTGGCGTCATTCCGAAGGGCTTTCCTGAGTGTGTTTAATATATATATATATATATATACATATTATTACCAAAACATATAAAATATTTTTACCGTAGGATAGCAAGAGGTTTAAATTTACTGTAACGACTCCAGTGAGTGCAACAGTAGGGAAAGCGTTGGATAGTGTAGGGGTAAAAATTACTATTCTCACTCCAGAGAGTGCAACAGTAGGGAAAGCGTTGCATAGCGTAGGGGTAAAAATTACTATTCCCACTCCAGAGAGTGCAACAGTAGGGAAAGCGTTGGATAGCGTAGGGGTTAAAATTACTATTCCCACTCCAGAGAGTGCAACAGTAGGGAAAGAGTTGGATAGCGTTGAGGTTCCGTGAATTCTGAACCCGTGTTTCTGATGTCATGGTTCCGTTACGATTTTGGTGACAAGGAACCGTAACTGATGGGTTCATCAAGTACGAGTGTTTTTCGCCATGTTACATACGAAGACTCGCAGTGTATTTGAAGATTCTCTCCGAACCATAGTTATCATTCCGTATAAGGCAGCCATTTTGTGGTTGCCCTCACATAGGCCGATGACTGCGGCTTAATGAGTCTTTAAGACTCGTGCCCTTTTGCTGGGGTTTGTGCTGACTTTTACATGACCCGAAGTGAACTGACCTCGTTGCCTGAAGCCGACCCTGCTGAGCCAGTTCTTGCCCGCTAGCTGATCAGGACTAAAATCAGAGCGCAGGGCATCGTAAAGGTTTACTACACACAAATATGCCTTATCCTACTCTTACCTGTTTCTGTTTCTTCCTTTATGGTCTATTTATGATATGGGTCGTGGCCTTTTTATTATGGGTTCGTTCGGCCTGTCTAAAGAAGAATGTTGGGTTTGTCCGATGATCTATCATGGGCCGAACAATTGAAAAGTGGGTTTTACCGTCATGCGATACTTTTTGTGTGGATACATGTGATTGGACAGTTCGTAAATGTTAGATATTTGTCTGGGATGTGATTTTTGGCATAAAAGGAATGACTTGCTTTGTAAAATTGAGCAGTCTCCTGAGAACTCATACCGTGATGATTTCTAGGACTTATGTTACTGGCTGCAGCCAATAACAAATAATTCTAAATAAATACAAATAAATTAAATAACATATTTAATTAATTATAATTAAATTACTTACCACCCTATTCCCCTATAAACACACAGCCCGCTACATAAAATAAATTACTAAAATAAAATATTTATCAATTAATCAATTAAAATTAATTACCAATTATATTTTAATTAATTACTAATTAATAAATAATTAACAAATAATTCTAAATAAATACCAATAAATAAAATAACATATTTAAATAATTATAATTAAATTACTTCCCACCCTTTTCCCCTATAAACCCACAATCCGCTACAGAAAATAAATGACTAAAAATTTAATATTTATCAATTAATCAACTAAAATTAATTACCAATTATATTTTAATTAATTACCAATTAATAAATAATTAACAAATAATTCTAAATAAATACCAATAAATAAAATAACATATTTAATTATTTATAATTAAATTACTTCCCACCCTATTCCCCTATAAACCCACAACCCGCTACAGAATTATATTACACAAAAAATTAAACATCAATATTAACTTACCTTAAATTCGATATTTATGTTGTCTATCTTCAGTCTAGTCGATATTATGTCCATTCTATATTTTTGATTCGATATTATTGCTATTCTATTCGATATTATATTTTTCTAGTCAATATTTTTGTAGTCTATATTATGTCTAGTCGATATTATGTCTATTCTATATTTTTTACTCAATATTATGTCTAGTCGAAATTAAAAACTCGATATTTTGATAATTTACCGCCTGGATGAGGTCCACTGGCTATTCGAGGGGATGTCCAGAACACCTTGATTGACATGCCCTTTGATGGCCGTTGCCTTTTTGGGGACAAAGCAGACAACGCCCTAGAGTGCTTCAAGGACTCACGGGCTACGGCCAAGTCCTTGGGCCTCTCCACCCATCCGGCGCAGTCTGCTTTTTGCCCCTTTTGTGGCTACGGATGGGATGCCCCTCCACGTCCCACTCAGGGCCACAGGCAGCAGCAAGTTACCCAGCCTTCGCACAGCCGGGGATGTGGAAACACCCAACGAGGTTCCGGGGGCCAGCGGGCGGGCCAGTCCACCTACACCCCTCTGCAGCAGCCTCCAAACCCTCCTAGTCCGACCTTTCAGGTCCATTAAACACCAGTGGGTGGCAGGATTTGCCATCACCTCCCTCACTGGCGCACCATCACTTCGTACAGGTGGGTTTTGCAAAGAGTCCGAAGGGCTACTCCATCCCCTTCAAGACTACCCCTCCAGCCATGCCAACTCAATACCACCACATGTAGGAGGATCATCTGGCCCTTCTGCAGCAGGAAGTTACGGCTCTCTTGGCCAAGGGAGCCATCGAGCGCGTTCCTGCCCCAGAAGTAGGTTGTGGTTGTTATTCCCACTTCTTTCTGGTTCCTAAGAAGCACAAGGGCCTGTGCCCTATCGTGGACCTCAGGGACGTCAACCACTTCCTCCGGAAGTAGAAGTTCAAAATGTTGACACTTGCTCAGGTCTTGTCTGCCCTCGACTTCCAAGACTGGATGGTAGCGTTGGACTTGTAGGATGCTTATTTCACATCCTCGTCCTGCCGGCCCACTGGCATTACCTGCGGGTCACGGTAGGCCATGAGCATTTTCAGTTTACGGTGTCCCCTTTGGCCCTACCAGCGCCCCTCAGGGGTTCACGAAAGTGATGGTGGTGGTCGTAGCTCATCTGCGCAGATCAGGGGTGTCAGTCTTCCCCTTTCTCGACGACTGGCTGTTGAAGGTGGGCTCGCCCCAAGCAGTCGTCTCCCACCTCCAGACTATGGCGGACCTGCTGGGGTTCTCCATCAATGTGCCGAAGTCACACCTGTTTCCCTCTCATAAGCTCCTCCTCCTCGGAGCAGTTCTGGTCTATCCTCCCGAACAGCGAGTGCGGGATATTCGGGTTATGATTCCGATCTTTCAGCCTCTGTCCCTGGTTTCGGTCAGAATGACTCTGAGGCTGCTGGGCCTCATGGCCTCCTGCATCCTGCTGATGGATCATGCCAGATGGCATATGCGGGCTCTGCAGTGGGACCTGAAGTTCCAGTGGGCGCAGCATCAGGGGAATCTGCCTGACTGCGCCAGATCTTGGGGGGCACTGCTCGACAACTGCAGTGGTGGCTTACGAACCAGGTTTGGGTCAATAGCAGATCCCTCTCCTTTCTCCAACCAGACCACACTGTGGTGACGGATGCCTCCATTCTGGGATGGGGCGGCCACATGGGAGAGGCAGAGAGCAGAGGCCCCTGGTCTCTGGCGGAGTCCAGGCTTCACATCAACCTTCTGGAGCTCCGGGTGATTTGTCTTGCACTGAAGGCATTCCTTCCCTCTGTACGGGGAAGAGTAGTGCAGGTGTTCACGGACAACACCACCGCCATGTGGTATTGCAACTAACAGCGCAGGGTGGTGCCGTGGACCCTATATCAGGAGGCCCTCCACCTCTAGACATGGCTGGAACATCAAGGCATTTCCTTGGTGGTTCAACTGACCTCGACACAACCTACACTCCTTATCATCATGTCATTTATATCTACACCTAGTATTCTGCCATGATAGTGCTAATGGACTTATTTCCGTATTTTAATTGACCTGCACATAACTCACACTTTTCACTAGCATGTTACTGTTTCCTACACTTAGTTTTTTGTTATGTTTGTGCTCATCGACTTGTATCAACATGAATAGTGTGCATCATTGTTACATAATTTGTGTTATCTTTTCTTTTCTAAAACTAACACACATATGTCATTCATTTTCTATGTGTATGTGTTCCAATATGTAGTTTATATTCTAGATGCCTATGTGTGCAGTCTATAGTCATGGAATGCAATTGTCCTTGTGCATTGACCAAATGTTGTTATAACTTGCTTTAGTACTTGTTATAATTTTGCTGCTGCATCTTGACCTGTCATTTACACTATTGTAACAGTTTTATTTTTCTGGTTAGTGCAAGTAGTGGGTCTCGTGACCTATGTTTTTTTAAAACAGCAATGTGTACATTATGCTCCCCAGACGACATCGTTCACTATGCATGGCTGTTTTTGAGCGACATCTCTATCTTGCTTCTGAACACACCACATTTGGTTTCGTTTCTGGACTTTAATTATGTACTACCATCACCAAGATGGCTTCCATACTTCTCACGTAGCAGTAGATAACTAGAACACATTGTTTATGTCCATCGTGTGATCTTATAGTCACCGCGGGAACACGGTTATAGTCATTAGGTATTTGTTTTTGTCACTTGAGTTAATATATTGTGGTGGATCAGAATTGTAAAGCACCATGATAAGATGGTTGTCACAAAAGATCGTCAAAATGTATTAAACAGTCAAAAATTATTAGTTCATGTTCAGAAGTTTATTCTTTGTAATGCCTGCGGGAACACCGTTATCCCATCAACTTGGCATTTAGTTTTTTCACTTTATTTAATAGATTGCGGTGGTTCGGGATTGTTCAGCACCACGCTAAGAAGGCTGTTAATAGAAGATTATTAACATTTACTGTCTATCTTAACCATGTGACATGGTTCTAAGACATTGCGGGAATCTTGTTATTTAAGCCCACTTGGCTTTTTGCCGTTTGGTACCATAACCTAAAACCGTGGTAGAGCGTTTGATGCTTCGTTTCGGGTGAGTGGCTTTAGTATCCTCGCTGTTTGCTTCTATAACAGCACGCTAAGATTCGTTACCAGTGTCACCTACAGCACTCATCGCGTTTTTTCTTTTGTTTCATTCAGTTCCACATCTCGTCCATGCGGCTTCTCACTGTCTGGCATTGCAATTAAATATTGTGGCGATTCGCATAGGACATTCGAGTCTTCGTTCCTGTTTCAGACTTTGTTAATCAACAAAGGTATTTTTCACATTCACGGTGTAGGGTGTTGTTTTCCACACGTTCTGCTGTTTATTCGGGTTGTTCACTCTCAGTTCTTCATTTTTTTAGCCATTCACGAAATCTCCTCAGTTTCTTCAGTGCATCCCACAAGATCCCAGCTGTGCGTTCGAGTAAGCTTTTTTCCACTACTTGACATATGTTGTTATACACTGAGAAAACAGCACATCTATGTGTTGAGTATTTAGATTCATTGGCACCTAGGTTCTCTTTTGGGCATTTGCTACCCGTTGAATATGTCATTCATAGCACAGACGATGGTAACTGGTTAGGTTGGTCTTTTTCACATACATCATGTACCCTGAGGCACACTTGTCTCCTTACCACCATGCATGGTATGTCATTTCTGTACATTTGGTCACTGTATATAGCTGTGGGTGTCATCTGAATTTGGTAGCTTTTTGGACTTTTACTGCATAGCGCATCATAACAACATGTGGTTATCTTTTTTTGTTCAACTCAGTGGCCCCCGAAGAAGGGACGACGGGTCCCGAAAGGCATTGGGCTGCTCATCTTTGATCTGTACCTCTACTATACTATAGTTGCACTGAAGAATATTGTAATGTTTTTTTGATTATAGCATTTAATATTTTTCAACAACGATAACGTTTGTTTGAACTTTTTGTGCTATGAGTATCTTTTTTAATAACTTTGGATTTTGTTTGAAAAGTCTGTGAAAAATTGATCTCAAACTTTGTAAATATTTGTAGTTCATGCAGTGTCTCAAGCAATCATTGTGCTTGATTTTTTTCACAAGTTCTCTGAACGCAAGGGCGGACGAACACAGCCACAGGTGCATGATGGATCACGAATGGCGTCTTCATTCGGAGGTGGCGCAAGGTCTCTTTCAACAATGGGGAGAGCCTTAGTTAGATCTATTTGCCATCGAAGAGAATGCGCAATGTCAGCAATTCTGTGCGTTGGAATTTCCAAGAGGGCACTCGCTCAGCGACGCTTTTCGTCGCGAATGGAGTTGCGGTCTGTTGTACACCTTTCCGCCTATACACTTCTGCCCAGAGTGCTAAAGAAGATCAGGCGCGACCGGGCCCAAGTCATTCTTGTGGCCCTGGATTGGGCACGAAGAGTCGGGTATCCCGAGCTGCTCAACATGGCCATTGATTCTCCTATCAGACTGCCTCTTCTGGAGGATCTTCTGTCGCAGCAGCAGGGAACGTCCTCCACTCAAATCTGTCCAGTCTACATCTCCTTGCGTAGGGATTGAGCAGCGGCAGTTGACGTCTTTCGACCTGCCTCCCGAAGTCTGTGACGTAATCTTGGCAGCCAGGCGTCCATCATTTCTCTCTAAGGTGGTCACTACCTTTCACATCGGGCAGACCATTACTTTGCCCACCTTCTTTCCACCTCCGCATCCTTCAAAGGAAGAAGAGAGGCTCCACTGTCTGGACCCAAAACGTGCGCTCTCCTTCTGTCTGGACCACACAAAGCAGTTCCGGGTGGATGATCAACTTTTTGTTGGTTACGTGGGTGCAAAGAAGTGCCGGGCCGTACCAAAACGCACCATTTCTAGGTGGGTGGTGTTGTGTATTAAGGCTTGTTACTCTCTGGCTAAAAAGGAGCCTCCAGTCAGGCTACGCACTCATTCCACCAGGCTGACAGAAGCCACTACTGCCTTGGGAAGGAGAGTGCCTCTATATGACATCTGCCAGGCAGCCACGTGAGCATCGCTGCACACGTTCACCAAACACTACTGCCTGGACAGCCAAGTCCGGAGAGACGGCTTCTTTGGCTATTCTGTTCTCCAGGACTTTCTGGTGTGATCTTGGTTTGCAGACCCACCACCGGGGTTGATATTGCTTGGGTATCTATTCTAAGGTAAGGAATCTATAACTAACGTGTTTCTTTCAGATGCACAAGTAACTTACCTTTGGTAATGATATATCTGTAACAAACATTCGTTAGTTATAGATTCCTTACCACCCCACCCATCGTCCCCGTTCTGCAAACTGATTTCTATGGTTAAGGACATCCTTTCACGGCCCTAGGTGTGTGCACCAATTGTCAGTGTCTTGCATAGCTCTGCGTTTCTGGCGCGGAAAGTTGTGTACAGAACTGACATCAGCACGCGGAGCCGACCGACACCACCTTCCGATGCACAGAGGTACTGCTGACGAAAAAACTTTCCGGATCCAGTCTGACACCTGGGGGTAATTCTAAGGTAAGAATCCATAACTAACTAATGTTTCTTACAGATATATTGTTACCTAAGGTAAGTAACTTGTGCAAAAATACTTACATAGTTTTTCATTGTATGATGAAAATTATAAACTATGAGATGGTCTATGAAGAAATTGAAGTCCATGAGGAAATTACATGGCAGTGAAATTAATGCAATCAAATGGTATATGCGAGCGGCTAAATACTGTTACTTATACCATTGGTGAGAGGTCCAACACAACTCACTATACGCTCATACATTAGTTATTCAAGAGCGCAGTAGCCAGTGAAACATAACTCGTGTGCCTACTGAACGAATCACTCCTAGTATAAGAAACAGTGAGAGTTGATAAGACGGTAAGGCATCATGTTCTAATAGAGTGAAAATCATCCTATTCTGAAACAATTGTCTGGTAGAAAAGGAGTCAGAGCCCACCACCATATGCTTTGAGCAAAGCCAACGATGAATCATCAGTGAGGAACACACAACACTATGATAGAAAAGTACATCATACCTATCCCACTCAAAGGTTTCAGTGCTGGGAGTATTCTTTAAGAACCAATACCAATCCTCTTCATACCAAACGCAGCGAAGATGATCACATACAGATCGAACCAGTACAAATATCAATAAAATTGCAGAAATTGTAATTTCAATTTATTCTAGGATAAATAAGATGGCAATGGAGTAGCTCATACAAATGGGCAGGAGGTAAAAGTGTCTTATAACCCACACCCCTACCTTCAACAAGAACACAGTGGAGCTGATTTCACTCTGTTCGGCAGTGTGGAGAGACAGAGGAAAGACGAGGCAGGAGCTGCAAGAATATCTACTCTGCTGCCTCTGAAACACTAGACTGCTTGCCACAGTCTGCCATCTTGAGTGAACAAAATGCCTAATACTGAGTTGCATGCATGCAACCCTTTGCTGCATTTGTTCACCCTATAACATACGCATCAATCTTCTTCCCCATGAATTTTAGACATCAGTCACTTGTTCCCACAGAGAAGCGATTGTCATGAGTCCAACCTGAAACCACAACATCATCATACATGTTCCGAATGTGGAGTAGGCACAGCGGCTTTATACAGCCATCATCAAAATGGTGTAAAGATGTATATCCTACTACTACTGATATCCAGTATTTATACATGATAGTGATCATTACCAGAATGACATAGGCTTTACTCAACATTATTGCACTCTGTTAGTTATACATGCATGAATGTATTATATCCAATGCATAATGATTTCATATAAAGTGGTCCTAATAACAAGAATATCTATAGATAAAATATTGCCTTTCTGCTAATTTCAGCATGGTATTGATATCATTTAGAACACTCATAGTCCAGAATGTCCATCCATTTGTATTCATTCCACTCCAGAAATGCCGAGATGTTTCCCCCTCTGCTTTTCAGGGTTATGGCCTCCACCACCTGCCAATAGATTTGATCTTCGGTGTGCCCACGTTCCTCAAAATGTCATACATGAGGGGGTCCTATCACTTTGCATTTGATCTGTCTTCCAAGTTGGGTCATTTGCTGTTTCACCATTTGTGTTGTCTGTCCCACATATCTGCATACAGGGTCATATGACATATACAACATTGCGAATATTGCAGTTTAAAAAGGATCGCAAATTGAAAGTTTTATTTATTGCAAAAGTTTCAATGTCAAAAGTAAATTTACCACTTCTGTATTGACCCAGGACATCAGGTAAGCACCATTATGCTCTAATGTCACTTTTCTCGATAGTGTCTTAATGGGCCCTTACAAAGTAGTCCCTAACATTTTAATTCCGCTTAAAGGCAAACGAGGGAGGTTCTTCATATGTTTCTTAATGATCTTCTGGATTTCATTACTCACAGGAAAGAATGTGCTCGCCAGCACCACTCTATTTTTGGAATGCACCATCTGTCTAGGGTTCAACAAACTTTCCCTGAACAAAATCAAGCCTTCTTAATGGATAATTTTCCTCGGATACCCCTATTCTAGAAATTTTGATTTAAGTAGTAGTCATCCTTGAGATGGGAACTACAGCGTAGGCACAAGAATTGGCCATTCGGTAAACTGTCTCTCAGGACCCCGGGATGTTTACTGTTATATCTCAACGGGGAGTAGTGTACCAAATACCATTTCTTTGTTTTACCATGAAATCCAAATAGTTAATTTCTGTAGTGCTGTAGTTCACAGTGAAATATAGAGGCCAGTCACACTTCCATGCCAGTTGAAGAAACCATTGTCATTGTAGCACTTCCAGAGGTAGATATTGGTCAAGTAAGGGTTGTTAATGTTATTGATCACCTTATCCTTAAATTCCCATGGGACAAGCATACCATCCGAGAAAGTGCATCAGAAATAACAGCAATCCACTTGAATTTAAAACCCCTCTTGAGAATGGAGAAGACTAAAAACTAAATTAAGGTCGAGGTTTTTGATGGGCTCTTCAGTGAACTATACTGAAATCCTGATTGAAGATGACATATTGTTGACAATATAAAAATATGATATTTTGAACTTATTAAGCAGATTCCTATGCCATAAATACTAGCTTAAGAAGACTTGCAAGGCAGGTTACAATTGATACTCGTATTGCGGTAGATGTTCTCTCTTTAGTGCCTTTGTCATTAAAAGGTCAATATGCCACTTAATGGGTATTATAACTGCCTTTTGCAAAGGCTGGTTAGAATAGGTAAGCAGTTCAGTAACTTATTCCATGACACTGTGAGCATCAAACCCATCGAAGGCATTCCATGAAGCGAGAGGTAAAGAAGCATTTAAAGAAAAATCTAGATATGCTACAGTATCAAGGACTAGTTACACCATTCCCACCCACAATGGAGGCCCACATGTTTGTCATTTTGTAAGCCTGAACATCCTGGTGAACGGTCCTGGACATCAGATTTGCACTATGGAACTTTTAACTGGTGCTGGAAGATATGTACGATTTAAAATGTTCATAGCACAGGTTTAATCACACAGCTTATGTATGACATATCTTGATATTTGTGTCTTCACACCAAATATACCAGCAAATTCACAATATGTGACAGTATTACCATTCGGAGGGACACGATATGGATTCACATATTTAGCTCGAGTGCAGATGTTGGATGTATATTATTTCCACACTATGCTGAAAGACATGAGCCATTTGAACACTGCATTACTCCGATTTTCACAAAGAAAGACACACAACAAGCATAATCTGGTGTTCAGGATGGTTACAAACCAGTCTGGCTTTACATACACAGTGAACAACGAGGGACACACCATCTCCATAGCATACAAATCACACTTGTACTCAATAACCGAACAGTGCTTTGCTCAAGATGAAAAAGATCTCACAGCGGTGAAACCTGCAATAATCAAAGAAAGACCCACAGCATAAATTAAAAAGATCATTGTTGTGCCATCAATACTGATATTAGAAAAGGCTACAGCAGCCAGTATATCTAATTTTAGGCTTTGCATGTTAGATGGGTACAATGGGCCAGAGCGCAGGAAAGTACAAGCATTCAATTTGCATTTTATTTATTAATTGAAGAGTTTTATATAGCACTGGCCAGACCCGAAGGTATCAGAGCGCTTTATAACATTTCTCATGACGCAAACCAACACAAGTATTTCAATAAACAGGAATGTCTCGTGTCAAATCTTGTTCAGGGTGGAGGGGACAAGGGAGTGAGTCAGAAGGTAGGTGAAGAAAAAGCTTTCTTCTTGAAGTGTCTATATTCTGCACGGGTCAAGATTCCTGTGACAGAGGAACTTTGTCTCTTTGAACCAGGATCTCGATGGGATGTTCCTGCCTCTTTTTTGTTTCAAGGGAGCTACTTGGTCTAGTGTGGTTGCTATTATTGCATTGTAGTAAGTTCTGTTGTAGAGAGGTCGCTTGTGGTGGGGGGAAGTAGTTATCTTACCCGTTCATCCAGGTCGGCAAGGGGAATCTGACTTTGATTTCTCGCCCAATGAAGTGATTTCTGTGTACGGGGTAGGCAATTAGTCGTTTGGTTAATGTGAAATAGAATGTAGTGGTGGTCTGAACAGTCGACAGGAAGGATGTGGTCAATAGTAACTGTATCTTTGTGAGCTATAATGGCGTCAAGGATTGAACCTCTGTTATGGGTTTGCTCTGTGCAGTGTTGGATAAGGTTGTTATTGAGTAGAAGATCGCTTAAGGATTGGATCAAAGTATCATTTTCATCATTACAATGGAGGTTGAGGTCACCTAGTAGGTTCTCCGAATGTGGGAGTGTTGCCTGGCGGATGGTAGAGGAGATGGCATTATAGCGTTTTGTTGTCATTCGTCTTAATGGTGGAGGTTAGGTATTCAAATGTGCTATAGGTTAAGGAGTCAGTTTCAGTTATGGAATTGCTGCTCTTGTGGATGATTGCAATCCCCCCGCCACAATAGTTCTTTCTGTCTTTATTGATGATTGAGAACTCAGGGGGCACCAGCATGTCAGTAATTGGGGAGGAGGACTCATTCAACCAAGTTTCTGTGATGAACGTGATATCGATGTCAAGGGTTAGGATGGTTTCTGCCAGTTCTGTTGCGTGTTTGGAAGCAGAACTGCAGTTTATAAGCATGCAGTTGGTTGTTCCCTTGTTATTGAGTTTTTTCATGGGAGGTGCCATGGAGATATTGATGTGGAAGGCTGGTGGCCTCGTCGTTCTAGGTGTGATGCGGTCTCTCCCAAATCCAGTGATTACCTGGATCTTGGGGCTGGGGTTGGCAGTTATGGATGAGTCATAAGAGTTGGCAAGATCAGTCACTTCTCTCAGGGACATTGCGGCGCTTGTTCTTTTGGGTCTCTGAGACTGGTTTATGGAGGGTGTTGAGTTCCAGCTGTGCCTCTGTGCCTTGGGAAGACTTGGGTGTTGAATGTTGGTGTCTGTGGGTGGAGGGAGTAAGCGTTGGGTAGGCTCCAGATCAGTGGCGTAATGAAACTTGAGGGGGCCTCCCTGCAAGATACATGGAGGGGGCCCCTCCAGACTCAATCAGGAGCTCTACAGCCAGAGTATTGTGCTGAGCAGGCTCTTAGAGCGTGTCCCTCCAACACCACGGGTGCTACAGGGGTCTCTGTTACGCCACTGGCCTGGTGCTCCTGCCGCATTCTTCTTTACGGTCACTGCTGCTTGGACTCTGCCCTTGGAGCCAGACATGGCCTCATTCCAGTAGCGCCGGGTTACCCTGTCTCTTCTTGTGACACCATACTTCCTGCAGGAACACAGGTATTTCTAAATGCTTCGGCAGACACAATACAGTCCTTTCACTTGCGTTTTTTTACACTGTAAACTATGGCTGACTTGGACAGCGAGGCTAGCCCTGAAATGTTGCTGTGAAGTGGAAGAAGATTACATTTCCGCAAAGTGGAGCACTCATCCCTGAATGCAGAAAGGAGGGCCTTTATCTACAATTTTCTGTTCTTTGCTATGGGCTTATTGCCTCATTTGAACCAAGCTCATCTGCTTGCCAGTTCCTAGAGCCATGGCCTTTCCATGTTCTGCTCTCTGGTCATCTCGCCTCACTTCTGATGATCCTTTGCTTTGATGCAAAGTTTGGTACACGCCACTCTTCCCTTTGGGCCCCTGTGTGCTCCTTTGTTCTTGGAGCAAGAAGACTTCAAGGATTGTTTTGTGAACTTCTTTTTCCAGGGCCTTCCACCAGGGAATGGCTCCAGCTCTCCCAGGTGCTCACTTCATGAGCCAGGTCTTTGCTTTTATGAGTTTGAGAGATATTTGCTTCGCTGTTAATTATATTTTTATGCACCTCATTCAGTCTTCAAAAAACATTTTTACTATACAAAAAACAACACAACTACTGACTCATTGGTTGTTATTTTTCAACAGCCTTTTTTGTTTAAACTGTGTTAAACCCAGGACTCATATTGACATAAAGGACAAAAAAAAGAGTAGATCCTAGAACTTTAACCCTGTATAAGATGTCTAGGAAGCTGGCCTTTGGTGGGGCAAATTCTCCAGCCACAATTCAAAATTAGCCCATAGTCAGGCAAACACTGTTTCTCTAAGATAGCTTTGTCTACCCCTTAATAGTGCAGATTTGAGTTGGAAGCTACTTTGGAAAATGTTTGGTGTCGACTAGTAGTATCAGCAAATCAGCAGAATCCAGAAACCTCTCAGTAAATGATCCCAAAACTATTTAGTAACATCAGAAAGTATGTTATGATTAAAGTAGGAACAAAACAACAAAAACTGGATCCGTCATTGCAAAGATATAGCATTGCAAAGTACCATTCCCATTCTACGTGAAGAGTCCAATAATTCCTGCGCAGTGCTCACAAGTGGCCCTGGAGGATTCTTCCCACTCCATTAGCACAGCTTAACCCCAGGCTCCAGTCAACCTCTTGCCTTCAGGCTGGGTGGAGGGGCTGAATGGTAGTCAGTCACCCTGTGCAGCCAGGCACCTTTCATGCCCCAAAATTCACAGAGTTCCTTGGATGGTGTATCTGGCTTGACTAATGGCAAATTAACACAGTAAGACAGATTCATGCTCGGCTGAGAACTCCTAGACTGCCAAGATTTCAGGTCAAGGTTGTGCCAAAGACAACACCCTTTAGCCACACAACCTATATGGCGTAGCTTGCTGTCCATGTAGGTAAGTGCTTCAGAGCCACACATAGGGGTAGCAAGCACAATATAAATCCTCCAATACAATTCAACAGAAACATTTGGTTCTACTCCTTGCAAGCTGACTTTTAACTGCGAGAACAAGGTGCCAGAAAGAAACAGATGTGAGGTGCACCGTGGTGCATTATAAGGCTGAGTGTTGTCTCATCTGGAGACACACAATGCCATCTGGCTGCAACGGAAAGCTACAGCTTTGTATAGAGTAGGTGGCTCCAGTCTGGTACCAACAGATAATCAAAACGCAAGGAATCTACGGGAAGAAGCGTCCATCAGAGTTGTGTCATTGCCATGGAACATGTGCTTGTCATGATCAGTGCCTTAATTTACATCCAGTACCAGTACTGGGATTAGCAGGAGATGACCTTGGAACAGAGGCAAGTCTTTTACACGCAGTGCAGTCTTCACATTGTGCAAAGTTTTACAAAGTTATTCTCCCCCAGAATAATTTGCCAATAAACATATGTGAGATAATCAAAACATTTTATACTCTCAAGAGTTACTTTACTAATTGCAAAGTCATGTTTTTTTCAAATTTGTATTTACATTATTCTCTCTATTTTTCAAATGTCAACCGAATTGGCATCTGCTGTAGGTGTGAACTCTAGAGTGTTCTGTGTCATAGCGCTGAACACTGTGCGGTCAGCCATTAGCAAGAAGAGTATATCCTGACCGCCAGGCCCTGATCAATGGTAAACACGACCCACTTGTTCTTTGCCACCATAAATGTAACTTTTCTTTCTACCTTTGTGCAGATGTGCAGTACGACACCTATGCCATGGGGAGTACCACTGATTAACCGCATCAATATTTTTTTCCTTGCCTTCCATAATATATGTCTTTAGTTTTTCCTCATCATGTAAAACAATAAAAAACGAACCAACAGGGTCCTTTTTAGGTAAGCGCACATAGCTCCCTGACGTGAAAGACAGGTATTGGAATTCCACTCTTTGTGGCTATAAAAGAGGACATTCAAGATAAGCGCAACTGTTTGCCATAGTTTTGTAGCAGAATTAGCTATTAGCAAAAACAGCAGGTTATGGACCTTCAGGAATTCTGCTTAGGTCACCATTTCTAGACAGACTGCACCTATGTTGACTCAGAGTAGAACCATAACATGGCCATCTCGCATGATGTTTACAGGTTACCAATATTAAGCAATATTAAGTGCCCAAACGTGCAAGCAGGAGCAAACTAAACAAGACACACATTCACAATAACTTGTGATTAATTACAGCTATACCTCCAGGGAAAATAGAGGTCCTCAGGCACAGCTCAGAATTTCGTTAAAAGAAAGCACACACAAAACTTCTTTTTACTTCAATGTAAGCAGACTTCAGAAAGACATCTATAAAGAAGTAATACGTTGGTTCTACTAAAAGGTGGTAGCGCAAAAGATAGTGACAACGAAAGAAAATAGTAGCGATCAGGACCACTAGAACGCATTGCTGCCTATAATCAGATACAGTGTATGCATAGCTGCGAATCTTTCAAAATACTCGTGTGATATTTTCAGAATTTCAGTGTAATTATGAGTGACATTCAACGACTATGAGTGACACTTTCTTGGGAGAAAAAATCAAGCAACGGAGACGAGGGAGATATATAAATTTCAGAAATGATACCCATTTGAGCAATGAGAAACTTTGATTATCTCAAAACTGCTGCACAGCACCAGAAATGGCAGGCCAGTCCTCCTTCTTTAGCTTTCTGCCATGCACATACTCCTTCAAAACACCAACTCTCCTGTGCAAAACACTGCCATACACCAGCAGAATTTCCTCTCATCCTACACTTTACACCTGCTTGTACTGCAGTAAGCCACCACTCCACTCAGTGTAAAATTGCCATTCCATGCTACGAAACCTTACCAGAATATTCTTTAAATCCAGACTTCTTCCTGTAAACTATTGCTTTAACTGGGCAGATGGTGTCCAGTACAGAGTGGGGGCCAGCACTACTTTAATTTAAAAGGGAGAGCCTTTGCACTTTCAACAGTGCTGTAATACATTTAATGGGAGAACAGCGGTGCTTCAGAGGAGCGAATAGGCACTGTGCATAATAAGTACCAGCACTTTTTGTATCTTTTCATTTTAAGTACTGTCGGCACCAATTCATTGGTATATGTCACTCCTCCAACTGCGACATCACTCTATAAGCACGGATTCAGGGCCTTGTTGAACAGGCCACTAACCAACTTTCTCCACTTTGGGATCCTGCTTAATTGCCAATCCCCTGAACTGGTGCTGGCGTTGCCCTGATAGCAGCAGTCGCTGGGCCTCTCTTGATTTTGGGGGCTCATTGCTGCATTAAATAGCTGACAGTCTGCAGACTCGCCGTTTTCAGCTGTCAGTTCAGGACAGGCTCTGGTCTGCTAGATTTTTTCAAGATAGTACAGCCCAGACCATTCACAGAACACACAAGGAGCCAGGGCAGGTGAAGAATACTTTACATCACACACCCGCTCAGAACACCGGAATCTCTGCCTGGGGGCCAGGGCTAGTGAGGCAGGACTTAAAAACTACTCCTGCCGGGTGTCAGTGTGAACGCAATTTCTTCTACAGCAGAGCAGCACTGAGAGGGTCCGAAATTATATTTAAATTCTAGGCAGTGTGTTAAATAAATAAATCAACACAGTCCCCTGAATGGAGCCTGCCTAGTCTGCTGCTGCACCACCCTGAGACGGGAGAGCAGAGTTACAGGCTCAGTGTCCGTCAGGCTGGAAAGTTTTAAAACTACGAATACCTCAGTGAGCCACGCAACAGCCTCAACTCCGTGATGACACTGTCGGTCTATAATGTGGCCTCTTGTTTCCAACCAGGTCCCGTCCCGCCGCAGGGCAGCGGCATGATGACGCACTGTGACCAATTGGGCACAGGCAGGGTGCGAGTACTGGCTGCCACTCAAACTAAAGTAACACATTTGGTAACACTGTCACGTTCTCCCAACCTGGCCCCGCCCACCTCAGGAGTAACTGTACTTCCAGCACCATTTAATTTATGAGGCGAGGCGGTAAGCGTAGCTTTAAAACTACATCCGGACCGTCCTCTCACCGAATGTACTGTGTGCCGGGGGGCCCCCTGGAGCTTGGGGCCCCCGCAACACGGGGGCTGCGGGTGCCTGTGTTACACCCATGCTTCAGATGTGTGGTGAGGTTTGATAAGATTTTGTTTATGCCCTGTATTACAATCGCTAGTTGGCTTTCCAGCAGAGAAAGTCTCTGAGTCATATTCAGTTAGGAGGGGGTAGGGGAGTTAGCCAACACTGAATAGATACGTATTTCTTCATTATCAATAGGTAATCCCATGAGACTGCAAGTCAAACGTCCATCACAAAGTATTGTTTATCGATGGCTCAGTTTAGCCGGCAGAGGGCACATAACAGTGCTACTCTGCTGCTTGTGGAGAGATAGAGTGAGCATTTAAGGATGAGAACTTAAACATGTAATACATTCATCTAAAACCCATAGGAGATACTACTGTGCAAACAACACAGATACATGCACAACTTCTACTTTTTCTGCCCCTCTGGTTCTTATTCGGAGGGTCTCTGACTCACTCTGTGTTATAACAGAATTCAAATATTGGGAGTACAGTGATCACAAAGAATCACAAGGGAAACTGAAAAAAGTGCAGCAGATTTGAGTTACATTGGTGGATATAGAGCACATGCTGCCATGTGAGCAATACAAAATCTATTCAAAAAGGTAATTCTGCTGCTGACCAAGCCACAAACTTTACAGCTCAGGAATGGAAGGTCCACGGAGCTGTGAAGTTGTGCCCTACTCCACGGATATTAAAAAATACCATGAAGATATTAGGAAAGCCCACCTCCCATACTTCTCTAACAGAATTGAGTCAAAATTACACTATGGAAATTTTTTCCATAGTGAAGTTGCAGGGGTATCCTACTAAGGCTCCGACAGCTATTCAATCACAGAATCGTTGCAATAAATTGGCTGACCATTTTTCTAAGAAAATTGCTGAAATCTATCCGACCTTTCCGGCAGATGCTCGGGACGCTCCTGTATCATCAAGGGGGCAAGAGACAACAGAAGGCCCAATTCTAGCTGACTTCAAACTGATCACTTTAGATATATTTCAAAGTTTGATTAATAACATAAAATCTGGGTCTCTCCTGGACCCCGCTCCTCTGTGTGTCTTTCAATGGGAGGCCAAATAGTTTATTCTTCTTTATCTTTCTATGACTACTGATTAGGTACCTCAGTCATAAAAGCATGCAATAGTGACTCCACTAAAAAAAACATCTTATTTGGATCCCATCAAACTGGAGATTTATCGCCCAATTTAATAAAAAATCATTTATGCACCTGCTGCTTGTGATAGAAGTTTGCCATCTTCCTTAGAATGGTTTGAAACACTAGCTATCTTGATAAGATTCTCAAAATACAAGGTAACTTTGCCACAGCTTCACTGAATAATGTGATCAAAACTCCTTTTGGTTAAGGAACAGAGGAAGTGGATTGTGCCTTGTTTGTTTTTAACCTCTTCACCTTCAATGATACTATAGCTGCTATTCATGGTCTTAAATCAGGGTCTCTGTCTGATCCATTCCCCACTAACCTGTTAATTTTGGAGAAAGATGTGATCAACCCGTAAATAAATAAACTACTTAATGATTCACTTGCCACTGCTGCTGTACCTCTAGCATGGAACCAAGGCAAAATACTTCCTCCTTTAAAAAAAACATCAGCTGATCCTTATATGCTAACTAACTACAGGCCTATTTCTCAATTTCCTGTAATGTCGAAACTGTTAGAGAAATTTGTAAATCAACAGCACTCTTAATACTTCGAGTCCAATGATCTCCTTATCGCCAGTCAACCTGGGTCTAGGCCTAACCTCAGTAGAGACGGCTCTTCCAGAGATGACAAAGCACATTAAGTGCACCCTAGATAAAGGCAGTATGGTTCTACTGATATTGTTAGATTATTCTGCAACCTTTGATATTTATTTATTTATTTATATTCTTATAGCGCGCCTGAATCAGCCCCGAAGGGGTATCTCCGCGCGTGGCTACTGTATGAGATGTCACATTCTATGCTCCTCTGTCGTTTAAAGGCCATTGGGTTAGATGGCCTAGTGTTGAGGTGGATGGAGCTCTTTTGGGGGAACAGAGGTCAAGAGTTTTCGCCCCCCTCCCTTTTTCATTGGGTAACAAAGCTTTACCAGTAGAGGTGCGTCAAGGCTCTGCTGTAAGTCCCACACTGTTTAACATCTATTTAATTCCTTTAGCACACCTTGTAGAATCTTTCGGAGCAAAAATAATCTCATATGCTGATGATATGCAGTTGCTCTTTTTCTTTAATAAAGGCGAAGGAATTATAAGCTATGTCTGGCTGCAGTCTTCTCCTGGATGCCGATGAGATTAGCTGAAGTCCAATGCAGATGAGACCGAAGTTCTCCTCTTTGGCCGTGACTCTCTATTTAATTGGTCCCCGTGCCAGTCTGAGATTGCTCCCCCTTTGCTCCCTCAATCTGAAATGGTTAAGAATTTAGGGGTTACATTTGACAACTTTTCAGGCTCAATTCTTGCCACTGCTGGGGACCTGTTTTGGCCTCCTCCGTGTGTTAAATTTCTTTTTTTACTTCCTCTCTACCAGCCAGGAAAACTGTGATCCAGGCTTCAATCACATCCCAGCTGTATTATGCCAATATCCTATATTTGGGCCTGCCAGATTATTTAATTAATAGGCTCCAGGTTGCACAAACTCTTTGGCGTGGTTGCTTATTAATCTTCCTTTTAGAGCTACGGGCACTCCATATCGCTATTCTCTGCACTGGCTCCTGGTGAAGAAACAGATTTTGCTTAAGACGCTTGTACTTACCTTCAGAGCCATACATCGTGTATGCCCTTAATAGCTTGCAACAAAATATCTTTCTTATTCTCTCTTTAGGGAGCTACACTCTTCTAATCTGGCCTTGGCAGCAGTATCACGGAACAATTTCTCTTGGAAAGGCGGCCCTCCTTCTCCCTCTGCATGGAATACACTTCCCCTTGACACATTTTTAAGAATAACCTGAAAACCTGTCTCTTAGCTCAGACATAACTTCATGCTCATCAGTACTAGTACCGAGACCCTCTTCAGAGCATCTGTGCACTATATAAATCTATGCTCATCATCATCTCCCTTCTTCCTGTTTTGTCTAAGGTGCTGGAAATACACACCAATCGCCTCCTTTCCCAACACCTGGAGTCTCATCATATTCTACATCCTTTCTAGTCTGGTCTTCGACCTTTCCATAGTATGGACTCAGCTCTAATGATGGTAATGGAAGAACTGAGCCATACTTTAGATCAAGGCGGGTCCACAGCACTCATTCTATTAGGTTTAAATGTTGCATTTGACACGGTGTCTCAGAAAGTGATTCTCAGTAGACTAAGAGATTGTGGAATATATAATTAGGCGTTGAACTGGTTTTCATCTTTTCTAGAAGATCGCTCTTTTCAAGTGGCCTCAAGCTCTTTCATCCTCTAAGCATCATCTGCAATTTGGAGTCCCGGCAAGGCTACTCCTTAAGCTTGACACCAGTGGCTGCTAATTGCCCCACTGCTATTTGAGCAGTGCAAAAAGACGTTATCATTTTATTTTTCTGGGCAGGACTGGAGTCAGGTCGGGGCAGGGCTGAGCACAGTGACGAGTGGTTTGCACTCCCTAAGTGCTTATGATTGTTTGGCCAGCCCTCTTGGGCTGACCAAACATTCATGCACACTTACCATGCTCTCCACCTGGCTGACCGGCAAACAGGTCACTCAGACCAATCACGATGCTGCTCATGCAACATCGTGATTGGCTGGGAGAGTCTGCTTCCGGTGCTGCCCGGTCCAGACGAAGAGGACGGAGGAGAGGTGTGCGGCGGCGAAGGAACGGTAAGTTTTTTAAAATTTTTTTAAAATCCATTCACCCCCACCTCACCACCCCGTTCCGAGGCAGCCACCACTGCTTGACACTCTTTTTTATATATGTCTACCAGTTGGCAGACATTGTGGAAGGAGCTGGCTTCTCATTAATTTCTTATGCAGATGACACTCACTTTGTTCTGTCATATATTCCCCAATCAAAAAGCGAGCCTTCCTCTTTCAGGTTTGGTAACAGTTGCTGAATGTATGAGCTTGAATTGTTTAAAGCTCAATGTAAGCAAAACTGAGGTTTGGTTGTTGGGAACCAGCCCAACATGTGGGGTTCCCAATGGTGGCCGTAACCCTGAGGGACACTCCCACTCCCAAACCAGTGGCGAAAGATCTTGTTATATATGGTTAGATAATCACCTCACCTTTGACCATAAAATTAAAATGGCCACCACCTCCTGTTGTGGCTTCCTCAGGCATTTAAGTAAGATTCTCTGGGCCTTCTCAAAATCTGTTCAAAAGATTATTATTCAGGCTGCCATAACGTCCTGCCTAGATTATGGGAATTGTTTTTATCTAGGTGTTATCAAGTACTCAATCAAGAGTTTCCAACTTATACAAAATATAGCATCACGACTTGGGACACCCAGAACTGGCCTACAACTTTAAAGCTCTGCGCTTTGCTTATAGAGCTTTCAGCAATATGAGACCAGGGTATGTCAACCAATTAATTAAATGCCACTGTCCCCCAAAGGCTCTCAGGTTATCAACTCTCATATTAGCTGTGTTTCCTAGAATAAAAAGAAACAGACAGGGAGTGCAGACTTTTAGTCATTTAATCTTTTAGCTTCTAAACTTTGGAACAAGCTTCATCTTCACCTGCATTTCAGTTGCAAGGATCTTAACTTCCCCAAAGTCTTGCAGACCTGACTCTTTTGAGCAGCAAATCTTTAAGATCTCTTGGCAGTGCCTTGGGTTCGTGAGTGCTGGGAATCCTCTGTTTGGGACAGCAATGTGTGGTATGAATCCAGCTAACTTTAACATAAAAGTAACTACAATATCTAGGTTGCAGATTAAATTTGACCCGGAGAGATTAAATTTGACCCGGAGATAACGTTTGCAATACAAGTATCACACAGAAACAACTCCTTGACCCCAACCTTCCAAGCAAAATGATGGATGGACTGGGTGACAACATACTGAACAAGCCTGCCTGCCTTTACTTAATCAAGACAGCTCATAAAGGTATGGGTTCAGCTCATGTAAGAGTCTCGGCAACTCTGCATGTGTTATATTAGTATTGTTAGCAGCTTTTAATGCCAAAAATACTCCACAATATGCACTGATGAATAAGATCGCCAGTTAACTATGTCTTTCATGACTGCACACCCTTCACTTACAAAATTGTTGTGTGCCTATTTGTATTGTGTGCCGACAACTTTGGAAGAAATATATATTTAAATATATTCAGTGTATAGTAATAATATATTACTTTACATAAAAAACAACTCAATTCACTGAAAATAACAAAGATCAAAGTGACATTATAGTTAGGTGAAAATGTCTGTTGAAGCATAGCATTTTAAACTAAAGAAATACTGAAATTCACCAGTTATAGTTTACTGAGCTAACTACAATTTGTTCCCCCACAATGCCCAGTGTTGTTATCAATGATGTCATTTGAGATGTTATCAATGATATCATAAATGATATCTTTCAACATGTCATGAGTAACACAGTCTGTTAGGTCATATTTAGAGCATTCCTGACCTGTTTTAATGTGAAGTTTATATATTATTATTATACCTAACTATAGTGTCACTTTATCCTGTTTTTTTTAATGCAAAGTAAGATGTTATCATCATATCCACCCCCCATGGTGATCAACCCTGTCACTGCGCACAGTCTATGGCCATGTGCGGTGTGAATTTGGGTGCAGGCCCAGGCCCCTGCACCCACGCCCCCTCCCCCAGCAGCAACTAACCCCCCAAGGACACCCACCCGCGTTTGATTTGTAATTCATTTTCCCAGTCCCATGGGTCTTTAGTGGGACTCCCTTGGGATAGTGGTGATCCCCAAAGGTGATCCCCAAACACATTTTCTTTTAATTTGTGTGCTCAGAGGAGTCCCTCTGGCACCTCCCTGCAATGGCCAGGGGATCAGGTTATCCCTACCCTGCCCCTTTATCTCCTTTAAAAAAAAATTCAGGACAAGGGACCAAGTCCCCGAGTCCTGTCCTTAATGGCTCCTGCAACTTTTCTCTGATGTTGCGTCCAGTGAATCAGAGAGCTTGCTCTACAAATGCCGCCCAGCCAATCAGAACTCTTGAATTTTTTTATTCAAACCTAGCTGTCAATCTAGCTATAACTTTTCAACTCTAATTTCTCAAAAACTATTGAACTGATTTACTCCATATCACAAAAAGCATATTTTTTGGGTAAAAAGTAGCTTTGTGCCACACCTGGTGTAATTCTGTCCAGCGCAACGTTTTTAAGTACACTGATTAGTACTACTCTCAGTAATTAGCCCAACCCAGCAGTAATCCCCAGCAGCGCGATTGCAAAGACCTTATCTTCGCCATTCAGCCCTGAAGAAGTCGCGTAACTATTTTCAAATGTGACTAAACACTTGTCGGCTGGTTCTGTTTTGGCTTAATAAAAACTGAATTAAAGACAAAGCAACATTGCACTTATATGTTTATGGATCATTGTTTGGATTGTGTAGAACCTTTGAATTGAATATATATACTGTTTATTTACCTTGATGTGTGCCAAGGTTTAGTTGAATAATTCTGTCCAGCTGTTTCCACTGTAGTCCTGTCTAAAATTCCCTGTGAAATTGCGTGGTGAAATTGCGACTTGGTACCTCCCTTTTTCTCTGCCCCCGCTTGAAGGATCACTCTGAAACTTTCCAGGGAAGGAACTGAGGTGGATGAACTTTTTTCAGAAAGTTTTGTGAAGATTTGATAAACAGCAACAAACTTATTAGCAAAACGAAAAGTGCTCTTTCTAGGGAAAGTCTGGGTTAACTGGAACTACACACTGGCGATATATTGCAGAGGTTTATCATTGTCAGGTCAACTAGGATTATGTGACATGGTCTATCAAATTATGCAGTAAGGCTATCTAAATTATGCAGAAAAAATGCAAATGATGTGGCACATTTCTGGCAGTAATATTCTCATCCATTTGAGCCACTAAGAACACATTTTGTCAAATCTAAAAAATATGCGAATTATGGACTAAAAATGCAAATGCAGTCAATCCACAAGTCACAGAATTATATAAATAAACTGGCCCTCACCATTGTCCATTGTTTTTTTTAATTTAAAAAATGGATTTCTGGAATTTAAACATTCTAAATTCAATTCAGTTCAATATAGTCTTTATTTCGATTGCTCAATCATAAAAGACAGAATCAGAGATCTTTGTAAACAAGTAACAAATATATACCCGTAATTAAAACACATGATTATGCATAATCAACAATAAAAAAAATCTAAATGCCATATGGCATTCAACTATTATTATATCACAATGGCTAAAACCAAAACACCACCAGGTTTATAAAAACCTTAGTTAAAAAAAAAATTTAACAGGTAATCATTCCCTACATTTTTTTAACCTGTTGTCTGGTCCCTCTTGCAATAAAAGTTACTCTACCCCCATTTCCTTGGTTCGAATAGCCCACATCCACCTAAACAATGTTGCCATACCAACTACAATAAGATCTGTCGTATCTGATCTTAGAATCCTTAGAGCCTCCTTTGCTGTTCTTATACCCAAATTCATGCAAACGGGTTTAAGCCATTTGGTCCTGGGAAGATTGTAAGCTGGACAGACAAATAGAATATGGGCTAGAGTCTTTATGTGGCCATGGCAAACAATAAATGTATCACCCACTGATAAAACCATCTGCTTGTAAATGCTCTTATTGGGGGGAAATGCTAAAGCATCTGGGTTCTCCACAAAGTACTCATCTCCATGTCAAACAATGTGGTTTTAATGTTGATGAATGGGATCTCATGCAGTCGGCCTAGCATCCTTACCTCAAGTTTGGACTTAGCATACAGGGAAAGCTCAGGAATAATCCAGAGTCTTCTCCAGAATGCCAGAGGTCTAAAGCATGCCGCGTCTCGATATTATGACAGCCCAAATCTAAATAGAGTGGCATAAGTGGAGAGGATTCTAAATTCAAATAGGGTCTTTTATTAGCTGCACTTTGAAAAAATAGTTTTTCTAGCTAACTACCCCAATATGAACATAACATATAAATAATAGATAACAGGCAACTTTCAATTTGGTCCTGTATTGCCATCGCTGGGCTTTGGTGACATTTTCAAGCCAAGCCTTTGGCCTCATGATTTATGTTGTCACCAGAAACCTTTGATGGCAATATTGAACCATAGGTAATATATACCACAATCCATAGCTTGCACAACAGACATGCAAAGAATACCTCACTCACTGGATGCACTGCTTTTGTCTCCATCCTTTCATGTGACTTGATGCACTTATAAATCTCATAAATAATCTTACAGCTGAGATTGCATATCATTACACCCGTAACACTATGAAAGAGCAACTATGAATGTAGGATCATTTATTGGGTTTAGAGTGTATTGCGATTTGATGGTGTTTCGCTTTAAGGTGTTGATAGTTATTGGTATACATTTTGTGAGGTCAAAAGCTTTGCATTTTGTGTATGAGTTATGTTTTGCTTAAGTGAGTTTTTTTTATAACTTCACTACTAAACTTTGGTATTTTCATTGATTTGCTTTTTTTTTTACCACACAACACATACAACAGTGTCCTGTACCCAGCCAACCACATGCAGCCAACCTTTGCATTTGGCCAAGTCCAGCTGCTAACCCACTGTGTATTTTTTAATTTTAATTCCAGGAGTAGGCCCTTGGGAATCACTTAGTTGTATTGCATGCTCAATTAGAGCTCTCACTAGCCTCACTAGTATGCTGAGTGCATCCAGCTTTATCTCTGAGTGTCAATAGTAAATTATATCAACCGTGCCTCACTGCTATCCTGGTGGTCGGTAGGATACATAAACCATGATCAATTGAAAGAGAATCTGTTCTGCGTATGACTGTTCTCTCAAATTTGGATTCATAGGTTGACTCAGTGATGCCAACTTCAAACATCTCTTCAAAAACCAAAACAAGAGCCAGTACTGAGACCTAATAGACTAAACAGCTTTGTCAAAGACTCAAAGCATGAATTTGTAGTCCTGAAATGGATTGAATCCGTGAAAATTAATTTTTATTTTAAAATTTTCAAGAAAGACAAAATACAAAATATTGTTTTAAATATGTGTGACAGCAACACTAATTGTAAAAAGACAGACGTAGACAACCAAATGACAATTCAGTACAATTCAATCAAATATCCTCCTTCATACTCGAAACCTGACTCAGCTCGCACTCACATTAGCACACACACTAACAGACTCATAGATCAACCGTGCAACAACAAGAAAAACGGATCCTACGTTACCAAGTGAAAAAAGTTTTTTCAGGACTAGACAACGTGGGGTTTTATGCAGGTCTGAATCTAATTTACAATGTCATCCTGCCTACCCAGCCTTAAATTGGATTTGTTAATGAAAACATTGACAGTGCAGCTAAATTATAACGCAGGAAACAACAAAAAGATCGACGCGTTTCAAACCGGACCCTTTGTCCGGTTCTCCTCAGGACCAAAAGAAAACCTGAAAGAGGATACAAGAGAAAGATCCTTATATTCATGAACTTATTCAAAAAGACTAATAAGACTGGTAAGCGCCAGGCCAAGTTGGAGAGCCTCCTACCTTACTCCACAGTTTGACTTCAGTAAATTCGAAAAAGGCGTGTGTTTCTTTGAAAGACAACAACATAGAGTTAGTAATTATACATCGTCCGTTCCAGTCAGTGCCTGCTTCGAACCTAGGGGAGGGCAGGTCCCTAAATGTGGGATTACCTCAATAGAGTCGGTGATGTAAAGATACTGAAGGGAGTCACTCGTCCAGAAGAGGATTGGGCTGTCAAGGAATCCAACAGCGGACGGCAACCGGGCTGTCTGGGACTCGTAGGTTCGACTTCGACTGAAATGCAAAAATAGCGCTTTTACTCCGGGCTTATGGCAGATAGTGAATGACCTGGGTTGGACAAAGTTCCGGGAATTTCCCCCCCCCGTTTCAAGGTATGCGGACAAAATACTCCTAACCGTCGACGGTAGCATAATCCTTTCGGTTTCTTGTAGAGGGAACTAACTGCCATCATTCGTTGCCTTTAGAGAATACAAAAATCATTTACGTGCCCCCCGCCTGAGGTTGCACACTCACGCTAGGAGGAGAGGCTTTCACCGCGCCCTTCAAGGAGCTCCTAAATTCACCCAGGACACTTCGTCTTAGTCAAAAGTAAGGTATATCAGCCTGTTTGCACGTCCAACCCAGGTCATTCACTATCTGCCATAAGCCCGGAGTAAAACCGCTATTTTTGCATTTCAGTCGAAGTCGAAACTACGAGTCCCAGAGAGCCCAGTTGCCATCCGCTGTTGGATTCCTTGACAGCCCAATCCTCTTCTGGACGAGTGACTCCCTTCAGTATCTTTACATCACCGACTCTATTGAGGTAATCCCACATTTAGGGGCCTGCCCTCCCCTAGGTTCGAAGCAGGCACTGACTGGAACGGACGGGTGTATAATTACTAACTTTATGTTGTTGTCTTTCACAGAAACACACGCCTTTTTCGAATTTACTGAAGTCAAACTGTGGAGTAAGGTAGGAGGCTCTCCAACTTGGCCTGGCGCTTACCAGTCTTATTAGTCTTTTTGAATAGGTTCATGAATATAAGGATCTTTCTCTTGTATCCTCTTTCAGGTTTTCTTTTGGTCCTGAGGAGAACCGGACAAAGGGTCCGGTTTAAAACGCGTCGACCCTTTTTGTTGGTTCCTGCGTTATAATTTAGCTGCACTGTCAATGTTTTCATTAACAAATCTGATTTAAGGCTGGGTAGGCAGGATGACATTGTAAATTAGATTCAGTCCTGCATAAAACCCCACGTTGTCTAGTCCTGTAAAAAACTTTTTTCACTTGGTAACGTAGGATCCGTTTTACTTGTTGTTGCACGCTTGATCTATGAGTCTGTTTGTGTGTGTGCTAATGTGAGTGCGAGCTGAGTCAGGTTTCGAGTCAGGTAACGAGTATGAAGGAGGATGTTTGATTGAATCGTACTGAATTGTCATTTGGTTGTCTACGTCTGTCTTTTTACAATTAGTGTTGCTGTCATACATATTTAAAACAATATTTTGTATTTTGTCTTTCTTGAAAATTTGAAAATAAAAATTAGTTTTCACGGATTCAATCCATTTCAGGAATACAAATACATGTTTTGAGTCTTTGACAAAGCTGTTTAGTCTATTAGGTCTCAGTACTGGCTCTTGTTTTGGTTTTTGAAGTATATAGACTCTGCCTTACTGAGGTGAGTCAAGGCCCTGTTGAAAATAGCAATGTGTATGTACATAAGCGGCGTTCATTTGTGTTCACTGTACCTCTTGTCATAAGCAGAATGGACATTGCAGAACACAGACTGTGTTATCCCGCCAGCATAGACCCATACACACATATATACAACAGCCATTTTAGGTACCGTGGTCACTCTGTTTGCGATCGATCACCAGCGCCCTTCCCTGACCCTGCAAGCTTCCCCCATGCACCCTGACCGCCCCGCTCTCACATGCACAAGTCATGAGCCCTCCCCTCCCGCATGACTCTGTCTCTGAGAATCACACCCCGCGCCTGACCAACACCTCCTTTCCCTCCATGAATACCCCTCCTTTGATGACCTCTTCCTCTGAACCTAATTGTCCACATGGACCGCTGGTCATCCCTTAGCCTGAGGATACAGTTTATTGCCCACTACTGTATGCACTCGCCTCTCTTGAAAAGAGCCACTATTGATCATGACCTCCCCACCCCCTGAGATTCGATCAGGAGCACACATTCCAATGGAATCAGCAGAACACTCAGCTGCGTGACAGCCCCCTCCTATTGTATGGAGGATAAGGGCCCCTACTGTAGCCACGTGTTGGAATATCTTCGTACCTCACAATGTCTTGATTGTAATAAAGGATGCCTGTGTGCCACAAACCTGTGTATAAAAGGCGAAGCCTCAGAGAAACTTGTTAGAGCACCTCCTGAAGACACTATGAGAGTGTCCGAAATGACATGCTCTCCTCATGAGAAATAAACTCTGTTCTTGTTTTCCTGCCTTCAGCGCCTGTCTCTTTATTTGGTAATTATTCAAGATGGGAACGAAGAGTCGCCCTGCACCAGCAGCCTGGGCATCAGGTGCGATATGGACTGACTTCTCCACAATTGGCGTCCCAACGCGGGGCCCATCAGCGACATAAGGTCCGGTAAGAGAGGTCCAGACGATGGGGTGAACATCTAAATGATTGGAGTATACCTGCCTTGAGAGGGCCCTCGTCCGGCTGCCGATTGAATGAACTTCACCGATTCCGAACGGACCTCTCTCAAGTGACCTATTGTCCTGACTGGAATCCCACAGGAATGCTGCGGAAAAAAACCATGGAGAAAAGAGAACGATCGGGCGCTGGAAAAAGGAAGGCGAAGAACTGTCCACATGGTCCGGTCCGGGTAAGGTTAAGTAGGACGTCTTTACGTCTAATTGGTAGGATGGCTTTATCCATCTGATTGATTGATTGATTATTGATATTGGAAACGGTATTTATATACAGGTATTGTTCATTGATTGGTTCATTTAGCCTTGGGTGCTACTTGAAGTATTGGTTCTCTTGGAGACATTCTCTGTCTGCAAACAGCGACAGATAGGAACGTCTGTCTCCCTTTGCAGATAGTGAAGGATAGGTCGTGCAGACTTTTGTCCCCATTGTAATCCGTCATGCCTATCTTTTCTCCCTATTGATTGTTTGTTAATCGGTTTTTATCGATTATTGCTTTTTGAGATATTCCCTGTCTACAAACGGGGACGAATAGGAATATTCTGTCTCCCTTTGCAGATAGTGAAAGATAGGTAATGCAGACTTTTGTCCCCATTGTAATCCGTCATACCTATTTTTTTCTCCCCATTGATTGATTGTTTGATCGAGCATTGAATTGCTCGAAGTTGGTTCTCTTAAGGATCTTCTCTGCCTACAAACGGGGAAGAATAGGAATATTCTCTCTCCCTTTGCAGATAGTGAAGGGTAGGTAACGCAGGCTTTTGCCCCCATTGTAACCCGTCGTGCCTATTTCGTTCCTCATTGATTGATTGGTTGTCCGAACATTGACTGTTTGGAATTGTTCTTTTTGGAGGTATTCTCTGTTTGCAAATAACATAGAAAAGAAATACTCTGTCTAGTCTTTGCAAGTAGTGAAGGGTAGGTAATGCGGACCTTTGTCCCCCGTTGTAATCTGTCATGCCTATCTACTCCCCATTGATTGATAAACCAGTTCCACCCGGACCATTTACTAGAGGTAGGTCATCTGGCCCCACCAGAGAGCACCCATAGTGAAAAAGGACATATGCAATAATAACGAAGTGATCACTATATCCTGTTAACAGAAACTTTAACACGAAACAAACTAGAAAAGAAAGGAATAGGAAAACGAAATCAGTAGGCCACTGATGAAATTTTTATTAAATAACGAATAAGGAAACGATAACAATACTTAACGATGAAACATATGATTGTCCTAGAAACAAGAAACGTTAGAAATAAGCCCATAATAAGAAACCTGAAAATGATAAGAGAAGCCAAGCTTGACATTGCGACGGCCACGAGGCAACGAAGCTTCATCGCCCCTCACTGCTCCAAACATGTCTGTCCCACCGCCTGCCACGCCCCAAATAACGGCAACCTGGGAAAGACACAAGTCAGCAGACATCCGCCCCCATTCTGGAAACTCCCAAAGTGCACCAGGTTTGCGGCTCCGCCCAGGCGGAAGCAACACATGTAGGGCGGGTCCTGCTGCCAGTCGTCGGCCGGAGATCATCACATGAGGTGGGCCTGAGGAGAGGCCGAGGCCGATGGGATCCGGCCGCGGTGGCGGCTACGACAACCCTAGAGAGTTGTAGGGGGGGAATGTCCATGTCCCCGACCCCCCCTCTCTAAGGCAGTCTGGACCAGCTTCCATAAGAGGCGTGGGGGTGGAGAGGCCACTGCACAAATAGCCCGAAGGCGGCACCACGCGCCAAGGTCTGCCCCACCGGATGAACCAAGGGACCCGTTCCTGGGGCCAGAGCGAAGAGCGTCCGGCCGCCATCAACCGGAGGCCCGGCCCGAAACGTACTAGGCGTCACTTCTTCTATACTGGCTGCGACAACACTGGGGGGGGATGTCTTGCACATGCCTCCGACCCCCCCCTCCCCCTCGTCCTCATCGCCTGGTCCGGCCATAACAAATGTCAAGCGAGACGCCGTAGGATGCACCGGGAGGGAGAGGCGGCGCGAACGAGCCTCTCCCACCTCCCCAGGTGGAGGTTCCCCAGCTGCACCCCCAACGCTCCTCGCACCCAGCAAAGGGTTCGTCCACTGTGGCAATGCTGCAACGCCTCGTCCGGCAGGTTGGAGCCCGTCCGCTCATTTGACCCCGCGATTGCCGGTAGCTGCCGAACTCTCAAAATGGCGGTCGACCTTGCAAGAGCGGGCCCAGCATGAAGGAATGGCCCGGTCACTTGTTGACTCCACCATCATAAAAGTTCTCCTCGACCTTGAAGATTCTAGAGGAGCCGCGGGAGTCCTCGACTCCCGCAGATACCCCCGATGGGGAATGACTGCCGTGATTGCCCACGGAACGATGGAAATGTAGCCGCAGGACGTCGGCGCTCCCATGCTGTCGCCAGCCTCGGTTTGAATGACTAGAATCCTGCAGACTGCAGTTCGGAACAGTTACGGTGAAAACCCCAGTGTGACCCGGTAGGAAAATTGTTGCCTCCCTCCCCCCTTTTGACTGATGGTTCAGACCACCGATCCTTTCTTTTGCCCTTTAACGGAACTTTTTGGACTGCCAAAAGGAAGCTCTGGGCCAACCACGAGTTAGTGGAGATTTAGACTATGCCTGGATCTGCCTGACTGCGCCCAAAATGGCGCCGATGCGAATGAAACTCTCAACTCCTTATTGTACCCCGATTGCTCAGCCTTGGTGTCATGGGATATGTATGAAGTTAAAAAAAAAAAACATATAGATTGTTATAGGATGTGTACTGATTATATGTTCGGACAATGGATTGATATAGGATGTATACTGTCAGCTCGGACAATGAATTGATATGAGATGGGTACTGATTATGTGTTCGGACAATGAAGGACAATGAATTGACATGAGATGGGTACCGATTGAGCATTCGGACAATGAATTGTTGTTAAGTTTTGGCGCATCATGATTATTGAAAGTTCGAATTTCAATGCTTATGATACTCGCTCACACTAAAAGATTCGATATGATTTTTATTGCACTTGGCGCACTTTTTATGAAATTAACGACCACCGACTCCATTAAGTTTTCCACTAATAAAGTATCCCCACATCTACAGTTCCAGCCTGCTCCGTGGCCGGCCCACGGGGTTGTAGGCCCGTATTTGTACACCGACATTCTTATTAAAGATTTTTGGAAAAAGCAAACGTAGTTGTCACGCGTAAGTTGATAAGTTTCAAATGAATGACCACTATTTCCGATATAACTAAAATGCAGATGAGATGACTCAGCTCGATTAGATAAGGGTTAAAAGGTATAATATATAGAGATATTGCAGATATGGAGGGTCCAAGTTTTAGTTGTGTATTTTTCCCTTTTGTACAGCCAAAGGCAACCGCTAAAGATCCTGGTATTTAGCCTATACTTTATATGCTACCTGTATAAGAAAAGTCACACTAACGGTCCACCTGGGCTTGAACGCCCAATTGGCAGGGACTGCATCCCGTGGAGATAGGCCGAGTATGCAGTAAGTAAAAGCCTTTCTGGGTTTATGCACGCTAATGTGTCTATCAATGTAGCCCCTGTCCCTCCCCCTTCTTTTTCCCTCTCTCTGCAGGTCACATCGAAATGTCGATTAATGTATGAAAATGGTGATCTAACGGACGAAGAGACGGGAAAAAGGCGTTTGATTATAATACCTAACCGCGGCAAACCCCGAATAATGCAACCAAAAATGACGTACAATAATGAATACATTCCTACGTTTAACTAAATAGGGAAAGTTTAAGGAATATTCCGAGGTAAAGTTTACACAAGTATCCTCCGCCGAGAGGACTAGGAATATTGCCAATATTTAAAACCTACTACCTCCTTTTTCGCATCCTCGTAGACATGTAACTCAAAGCTGCCCCATTGTTCTCCAACTGACACCGACTATTGTCTCAGCCTGGAAACACATTTGCTAAAATGACTCGAAAATACCACCGTGAGCATTAGCCCGACCAGGTTAGTTCATGACCAAGTGGCAGAGACGTAAGTGTGTGCAACCACAACCTCCAGTAAAGGCAGCCGACAATAAAAAGAAAAGAGAAAGTAAAGAGAGCCTAGGATGCTGAGAATGCGCAGCGTACAGGAAGAGATCAATTTGGCCAATAACTGTTCTATGTTTTGTCTTGGATTTTTGTATATAATACATGTACTGTCTCCCCCGTCTGAGTTTGTGTGTACGTGATGCATGGATCTACGTCATCCCTCTGCCTGTGTTTCCGTATTACTTAACCCCTGTTGTTTTGTGTTGTGCGCGCACTGAATGGCCCATTATTGTACACGTGTCTCTCTCTCTCTCTCCCTCCTCCTCCTCCTCCTCCTCCTCCTCCTCCTCCTCCTCCTCCTCCTCCCCTCCCCCCCCGCCCCCCCCCCCCTCCAAAGGCCCCTGTTCCCTCTTTCCTTGTATGGTGACGTTGTGCCCCCCGGCACAAAACTTAATTGGGTCTCCTCGAACACAAAGGTGTTCGGCAAAATTGATAGGAACTAAAAACGATTGTGACTTGCCATATCACTACCTCTCCTTTCTGCAAAACAATAGGACCCGAGTTGGTCATGAAAGAAAGGACGGGTCAGACGACTAACGTCCCCTAATCTGGCTTTTATAGGGGGACTATAACGTCAATGGCCTTCTGTTTCTCGGTTCGCTAAAAATGCAATTCCCAATGCACCGATCACGTCACCCCTCTGCACTTAAGTGCGGATGCCCAGAATACCCCACTTCTCCCGATCGACCCCAGCTCCCTGTCCAAAACGTCCCCGTTTCCCCCGATTAACCCCAGCTTCATGTCATCTACCCTCGAAAGCGAAATTGATGACCTTGATTAACGGCCACTCCCCAAGAAAAGCATGTTTAACATCTGTCCCCCTCCCCCTTCTTCATGGCGATAACGCCCCCGCTCTACAAGAGTTAGCCGACCCCGAAGGGAGATATAAGATTGTCGACACTTGGGTTAAAGGGAAGGGCGATCTCTACATAAGGACTCGATTTTGAGTTTTTATATACACTGTGTATAAAGGTCCAAATTTCTCTCCACGTACGTCACGAATGAGCGCCAAACAGGGTTATGAATTCCATGGCAATGCACTCCTCCAGACTCCATACGTGACGACTTCTGACTGTGACCGATGAACTTTTCCCCCACCTACATAGGATTGGGGACGGAATTGAAATGTATAAATGTCTTCTCCTACCAGTTTTCTAAACTTGTTTTTTTTTGTACTCATTTAAAGATACGATCATCGGAGGAGAGGAGCTGGACGTGACGCACAGCTTGGCCACAGATCATGAAGCACGTGTGACCTCGACCAAAGATGGAGCCGCAGAGCAACGAGACGCGGGACGAGGCACAACTCTCAAACTCGGCAGATGAAGGAATGAAGGGCTGCCTTGAAGCCCTCGACTTGCCGACCCACTCGTGCCTGAAGTCCCCGTCCCCTTTTGAGTCCGACTGATGGGCCTGCCTGCTCGCTGTCCTTTGCTCCCTTGGTCCCTTGGTGTGTTCAAAGATCTGGCCCCACTCCGCCCTCTCTTTCCTTGATTATTCAACAAACTCACCCTTTTCGCACAAACTTTGACTATAGAATTAGGTTTTGCCACGGAAGAAAAAAGACACGCAGGTGCCCAGCATAAGGCACCCCTAAGAAGATCAGTTAGGAAACAGGACTGTGATCTAACAGCAGAGGACTGATCGCACCCTGCAACGCGTAAGGATGATTCCGAGCTGGACCTATAGCTCCACCGCCGGTGCTCAAAAGCGCCAACGAAAAGAAAACGGACTACCAGAGTCTACCAGTGGTGGCTCGTCGTTGAAAAGACATTTTCACTAAAACCCCCCTTCCTGAACTTTCTACCCACCCCTTGACTAGTTGCTTCAAACTGAATTCCTCCCTCAACTATTTATTATTGCTTTCAAAAATGTCTCATCGGTCACTTAAGTCCAAAAGTCTCATATAGCACTTTTTACTGTATGTTGATGTCATCGGAGAAAAAGTCAGAACCTGATTCCTTGGTTGACCCCGACTAAGTGTTATGCCGGTCTCTAGATTTGTATTAATAACGCAACGAATGTAAATTCATATGTACCGCATTCCGCCAATTGTATCGACTGCATATGGTTACATGCAATTTACTAGCATTTGACGAACGTTATTTCATTGGCCACGCATGACTATACGTACACCCCGTCAGTTAGGGTAAACACAAAAGAACTAGCTTACGTTAAAAAGCGGCGACTGTTGAAAATAGCAATGTGTATGTACATAAGCGGCGTTCATTTGTGTTCACTGTACCTCTTGTCATAAGCAGAATGGACATTGCAGAACACAGACTGTGTTATCCCGCCAGCATAGACCCATACACACATATATACAACAGCCATTTTAGGTACCGTGGTCACTCTGTTTGCGATCGATCACCAGCGCCCTTCCCTGACCCTGCAAGCTTCCCCCATACACCCTGACCGCCCCCGCTCTCACATGCACAAGTCATGAGCCCTCCCCTCCCGCATGACTCTGTCTCTGAGAATCACACCCCGCGCCTGACCAACACCTCCTTTCCCTCCATGAATACCCCTCCTTTGATGACCTCTTCCTCTGAACCTAATTGTCCACATGGACCGCTGGTCATCCCTTAGCCTGAGGATACAGTTTATTGCCCACTACTGTATGCACTCGCCTCTCTTGAAAAGAGCCACTATTGATCATGACCTCCCCACCCCCTGAGATTCGATCAGGAGCACACATTCCAATGGAATCAGCAGAACACTCAGCTGCGTGACAGCCCCCTCCTATTGTATGGAGGATAAGGGCCCCTACTGTAGCCACGTGTTGGAATATCTTCGTACCTCACAATGTCTTGATTGTAATAAAGGATGCCTGTGTGCCACAAACCTGTGTATAAAAGGCGAAGCCTCAGAGAAACTTGTTAGAGCACCTCCTGAAGACACTATGAGAGTGTCCGAAATGACATGCTCTCCTCATGAGAAATAAACTCTGTTCTTGTTTTCCTGCCTTCAGCGCCCGTCTCTTTATTTGGTAATTATTCAAGATGGGAACGAAGAGTCGCCCTGCACCAGCAGCCTGGGCATCAGGTGCTATATGGGCTGACTTCTCCACAGCCCTTGGTTGTTCTTTGAACTTCAAACATCTCAGCCTTCCTCTCCAAGTCGATCAACTTTTACTTTGACACCTTCAGATCAAATCCTAATTTTCCCTTTTTCCTTCCTACATTCCCACAGACCGCTTCAGAGCTATTGGCCCAAGCTGCCCAAGCTGCCCTGTCTTACATTGATGGAGAAAATGCTTGGTTTGCCAGCTTCCCAGAGGCCAGTCTAGCACTGCTTAAAGCTGTCCTGCATGCTGCTGTCCACTTTATTGATCGCCACAAAGAAGAACACATTTCCTCCCCTGCCTCAGCAACACCTCTGGCTCTCTTTCCACCATCTTTTTCAAGACATACTGTGTCCTCTTGAAGGCTGTTCACTCAAAAACGTCAGATTATTTACTTTGAACATCCATGATGCCATCCTTGCTAGACCCAAAATTCAAAAGTCTCTCAAGAAATGTGCAAAAAAGCAAGCCGGCTACACGTTCAAAATACACAAGCGCAAATACTGCAAGTAATGAGCAACAATGAGTTTAAGGCCTACTTCTTTCAGTAATTACAAAAGTGCTGCTTGTTCTGTATCCTGTGAATTGGCCTACTTTCATCAATGGAGAAATCAATATAGTAGAAATGCTTTTAGACACTTAGGGGGTCATTAGGATGACGGGCGGACTTTGTCCGCCCGCCATCCTGTTGGAATTCGGGACCGCCTGCCATAAGGGCAGGAGTCCCGTGGGGGGTATTAGGATGTGCCCGCCACAGTGGCGGGCACATCCTGCATTTTTAGCATTGTGGCGGGCGGTGCAGAGAGCACCGCCCGCCATAATGCTAAAAATGCATTTCAGCTTTTGCATTAACAAAGCGGCAGGCACCGGGCGGTGCCTGCCGCTTTGTTAATGAAAATCAAGGGGGGTACCACAGGTGCAAAAGCCTTGTCCAAGTCCCCTCTACCAATCCTGGTGCCGCTCTCATGCTGCTTAGGCAGCATGAGAGCGGTACAAGGATTGGCTGGAGCACCCTGGTCCGACGCTTCTTCAGGCCCTGGAGGCCTGTGCATTCCCGCCACCCAGCTGTCTAAGACAGCTCAGGTTGGAGTGTTTATATTGTGCATGTGAAATAATTTCTTTAGGTTCTCCAACTTCACTCTTCTCCAAAAAAAAACAGACAATGTTATCCTATGGAGGAAAATAGAGTTATCGTTTTTAAGGTAAGTATTCGATAGTGGGAGTTTATGGTTCTGGGGTTATATTCAGGGGTCCCACATGGTCAGGGATGCTCTCTCGTTACACCCTCAGCTGCACTAGGGCTTCCGGGTGCAGAGTGCTGAGGCCCAATGTTATCTAATGGGAGATAGGGGTTCTCCGGTTGGTGGCTGCTGACGAGCAGGCCACTTGGTTGTGGGAGCAAAGCTCCTGGACTTAAGCTCAGGGCAAATGGGGATTTAGGCCAGCACAAAAGATGCACCCTCAACGGCAGCTGGGGCGGCCGGTGCAGAGTCCTGTTATGGCGCCTGAAGCCCTATAGCTTTCAATAGGGAGTCTCCGGTTTGCAAAAGCACTGCAGGCTTGGGGACGAAGGTCTTCTGGGTGCGACCTTGGGTGGCATCATCGGTTGGGCCACCCAAGGCCTTGGGGCGTCGGATGCAGGGGTGCCTTTTAGGGTCGGATCTTCTTACCAGCTCCTGGTCACAGTTGTGGGGACCTTCCGGATTCAGGCTCTTTGGTCCTTCTTCTTTTCTTGTAGTTTCTCCTTCTCTGAGGAAGCAAGGTTCGGGGGTGCCCCTAAATACTAGATTTAGGGGCGTTACAGGTAGGTAAAAAGGTTGGGACCAATGGGTCCCTTCCCTGCGGTGCCCCTATTCTGCCACCTTCCTGTGGGAGGAGGGCATATGCCTGTCCCTGGTTGGCTGGGTACCCCATCTGCAAGATAGCGGGGACTGAGAGTTGTGCTTCACCTCGCCTCCCCCACCTGAGGGGTGGAGTTGGTAGAGGTGGGTACACCTCTTTTCCTCACTTGTTTTTCTCACCGGTTCTCACCCAAAGTGGGTTCAGAACCAGTGGGGACCAGTTGCTGAAAGCAGCAAGTGGCCTGGGGAAGCTGACAAGGGCGGCAAGCATTTGAAGCACCCCCTTCATGGACCCTGGCATCCTGAGGGGAGGAGGCTTAGCACCGCGTCCCAGGATGTGCATTGTTTCAGGTCCCCGAGAGCAGCAGGCTCTTGACCCGGGGATCCAGAAACATGTCTGGTGGTGACAGCTGAAAGCAACCACTTAGCCAGTGTGGTGTAGTTCCTATATTCCCAATAGGCTCTACGCATTGGAATAATATATCCTATAGATTTGACGTAGGACTTAAGTCAATAGGTCTCTATCGAATATACTAAACTTAATTGTGAGGGCCAGCTAACTCACTAGAAACTTTCTCGAATAAACAAGAAGGGATTAGTTTCTGACAACCGCATAAACATGACAACTTTGTTTCCCAAGAATAATAATAATAATAATCCACATTTGTAAAGCGCACAATCACCCGTAAGGGTCTCTAGGCGCTGGGGGCCGTCGGGAAGATTAAGCAAGCTATTGCCCAGAGTCACATGGTGCTGGGCTAACCTGCCGCCGGAGCCGGGGATCGAACCCTGATCCCCAGATTCCAGCGTCAGTCGCCCTGGCCGCGGCGCCACACCTCTCCCCAGAGTCGTGGAAACAATATATAACTATTTCACTCTGTCAATCGTGCATGCTTCGTTTCTACAGAGTTGTAGAGAAATAGAGAGACAGGCGTTTTCAATGAAAGGTTTATTGAACAGTCTTCTTTCTCATGCAAGAGAGGTGAACTGCTACAATCGTGAGACAGAATGCAAAGTATAATATGTACAGCGTAAACAGTATTATGAAGTTATACTGTAAGAGCATTGTATGGTTTCTAAGCCATATAAAAATACATACATAAATAACATAGACTAAAATACTCAACTGGTGCTTCTAAAATACGCCTACCCCAATGTACCTAACCTAGGTCGAGTACAAGGGAAGAAGTAAGTATTGTGTAGCATAGGTTTTGTTTTTGCCAAGAATCTACCAAAGGTTTCTCTAGGTTCTAATTAGCTCCATACCTTTAGACTGAAGGAGGTCTGGTATCTCTGTCTCGGGACTCGATTTCCCAACACCCCGCAAGGGGAGCCGGAAACACTGGTGCTGGATTCTCGGCAGAGAAGGGCAGCTTCATGATCAGTGCGTCAGCTGGAGAGTCTGCTTCCTTCGGCACTTGCTGTAGCGAGCTGCGTTGGGCAAGTACGTCTTCGAACTGCTCCGAACCACCGTATCTTGCTATAGCAAGTTAAGGTATATTTATACCTCGAAGGTGTTTAGGTATGCCATAGTTGATGTAAAATCGGGCATATGAATGTCATGAATGAACCCCTGTGGAATAGTTGTTCATTGTAAAGTAACTGAGTTCTTGGGGAAATCAATATTCAAGCAAGGGAAAGTCCCTAACAGCTTAAGCTGGTTTTCCAAGAAATCGTTGTGACTTTTGGTGAACGGATGGAAGTAGCTATGCATGTATTTGGGTAGCATGGGCTATGCCTAAATAAGGCCTTGATTTCTATGCCTATATAAGGGCAACGTGAATTGTACCTATATAAGGGCATGAATCGGGAAAATTCAATCGGAGCCTAAAACGCCACACAACACCAGGACACTAATGGTAGATTCGTTTTCAGGGGGCATCTCTAAGATGCTCTCTGTGTACATTTTTCATTAAATCCCACACTGGCATCAGTGTGGGTTTAATGTGCTGAAAAGTTTGATACCAAACTTCCCAGTTTTCAGTGCAGCTATTATGGTGCTAGGAGTTCGTAATGACAAACTCCTAGCACCATATACTCTTAATGGCAGCACTGCACTTAAAGTGTCTAAGAATGGACTTAGATCCTGTAAGGGAAGAGGACTCATGCACCTGTACCCTCACCACTGGTATAGTGCACCCAGCTAGAGGGGTGAAGGTTCTATGCCAGGGCAGTGGGTTGTAGGCATGGCACACAGGGATGTGTGCCATGTCGACTCTTCACTTTGTTCTACACCAAGCCACGCAGCCTGCAAAGGCAGTGTGGGTGTGTCAAGGTATAGGGCTTCTAAGGGTGGCACAATACGTGCTGCAGCCCTTAGAGGGTTTCCGTGGTCACAGTGCTCTGGGTAGCTATGGTACCAGTTACCAGAGGCTGACCTTTGGCCAGAGATGCCAATTGGGTTTAGGCTTCAATGCAGTTTTAGGGAAAGAACATAGGCCCTGGGTACCTGGTTAGCAGGAGCCCAGGGCACACTCAGTCAAAGCACATCAGCCATTCATCAAAATGTGGGGGAAACCATGCAGAAAGAGGGCACATTTTTACACATTTGGACTATCCGTGCACTATCAACCTATACCCAACCATCGTAATACTATAAAGACATGTAAGTGAAACTCCAAACACACCATGAACTTTGAAACATATGCATACATTGTAAGGAATACACAAATATATTACTAAATTGATCCAACGAGGGTTCGAAAATCAGGCCAACTTTCTTTAGACTTAACCTCCTGGCCAATTAATATTTTTTCAGAAAAGCAGCGCCTACCTGCTCGGTGTAACCTCTTGAGCATCCTCACTCTGTCATCCCCAATTCTTTTTCTCTCCCTTTGTTTCACTCTAATTTCTGCTCTCTTGCATTTCCCCCTCTTTTCCACTACTTCTCTCTTCCCTATCTTATCACTTCTCTCCCACTCTCCCTTTCTCCTGGTTACTAACTGCTTGCTCTCTCTCTCCCTCTTACCACTGTTATCCTTCTCTCTCATGACTACATATTTTCACTTCTCCTACTTCAGCTCTTCCTCACCTTTTTTTCTTTTCGTTCTGTCTCATTTTCTTCCCTGTTTTATTTTTAGGTCTGCCAATTTTCAGCTATTCAAGTTAATTACAAGTACTATACCTTCAATAGGTTGATGTCTGCAGGTTTGTTGTAGGAGAAGAAAGCAGTAGATGCCCAGACATCTCTCTTTTGCTTCAGTGTAACCTTGACCTCGCTTTGCCCTTCTGACTCTTGTCGATGTCTGTCTCCTACTGTTTTTCATGTTAGTTGCTTGATCTGCCCCAAACTGGGTAACTATTCACTCTTTGTTTGTGCTATCTAGTCTGACTGTCCTCTGTCTCTCTTTAACAGATCCTTTATGCATTATTTTGCTCCTCTTACTGCTCTGTTTTGCATCTTAGTCAGTTTTTGTTCCCCCCAACTTGTTGCTTTTGCCGGACTTTCGCATGCTCCCCGCCAGACTTTACTACTCTCACAGCCGAACTTTCCCACTCTCCCCGCCGGACTTTTCCACACTTGCTGATCACACTCATGTCTCCTCATGCTCCTCCCACTCCCCAAGACCCTTCTTAACAGAGGCCCCAGCACGACTGCGCTGTGGGTGCGCCACCGATGCACCAAAGACAATCCTGTGGACCGTGTCCAGCAGCGGGAACCCTGGTCCAAATGCCTCCTGAAGCTATACCACTGACGAACTCCACCTGTTCAACCCCGGGCGCTGCCACAAATGCTGCCGCCAAGCCACACCTCAGTCTACAGTGGGTCCCTTTGCCTGCTCACACTGCCACCTCACATGCCTCCACACCCTTGCTTCTACCGCCCACACACACCCTGCACACTTTACCAAATTAGAACTAAAGACCCGCACTCATACAGCACCACACACCAACTCCACACAAAAGCACTCACTCGCAAGCATGCTCCTTAATGCACTCTCACTCGCAAGCATTAAACTGAGATTTGGGACCTCATAGACTCCAATACACCTGACCTCCTCTTCCTCTTCGAAACCTGTCTCAACCCCCCCATCGGCGCTGGTCATCGCCACAACCATCCCTACTGATTACAAAATTCTGCACCAGGACTTGCAATCATCCACAGAGACACCATCAAGTGTACCTCTTACACTGACCTAGAAGAGAAGCCTCTTTTATTGAACACATATACTTCAAGCTTCGGACAGACAGTAAAACCACTATAAAAGTCACCTTCACTTACCCACCCCCAGAACCTTACACCTACTTCAGCAAACTCCTCACGGACCTCACCACATTCTTGCCATGGACACCAAAGACTTCATACTCCCAGGTGATCCCAACTTTCATCTCAATGACCCCACGGACTCCAACTCCACAGACTTGCTCAAAAGTCTACAGAACATCGGGCTCACCCAGCCCGTACATGACCCTACCCACATAGCCAGACACACCCTGGATTCCATCTGCTCCTCCAGCGATAAGGTTAAAGTCAGCCACATCACTCCATTCACATGAATGGACCACTACATTGTCCACTTCCACCTAACGGGGCCACCAACCACCCCCACGGAAAATATCAACACTCCAAGCCGCTGCTGGAAGAAAGTTACCAAAAGAGATTGGCTCAACACCCTCCAACTAAACTACCCAGACCCCATCAATGGCACAAACACCTTCAACAACTGGATCATCTCCTCTGCTAATTCCCTGGCACCCCTGAAAACTCTAAACTCAAAAGACCCAACAAACAAGCTAGCTGGTACAACTCTGATCGCAGAGAATCCATGAGAGTTTGCAAACAACTTAAAGGGAAATAGAGAACCACCCGAGGAACCACCTCAAGAAACACCTGAAAGGCTGCACTTCGGCACTAGCACCATCAAGTGAAAGAGACCAAGAAAAAGGTCTTGACCATGAGAATCGAATCTGGCTCCAATAACTGTAAGGAACATTTATTTATTTTTTTACATTTTTTATTAGGAAATATGACAATATGCAGAAATCATACAAAAGAAAAAATACTAAACTTAGCATTCAGCCATGCCATAGGTCCTATTTTTCAGACTTATACCCCTCTCAACCCCCCACCCACCCAACATGGATCCTTACAGGGCAAAGAGGACAATTATAAACAAAATCAGTCATTTCAAGTAAAATGCTAAAATATCAATAGATAATTCAATCTATCAGGCGAAAAAGGAACATCAATGCTCTGAATTCAGCCAATTAGTTAAGGATCCCCAGATCTGTTCACCCTCCCTCCGAGCCCTATATCCTCTTCTCTTAAATACAGATATTTCCCATTTATATACACTTAAACATTTACTAAACCATACATGAGAGGTCGGGGGTACCGGATCCAACAAACTGTAGCTAGACATAGTCTCAACACAGCCATTGCAACAAAAAGCAACTTCCGCTCAGGTTCGGCCATGTTTTGATCCGCGACACCCAGCATAATATCCTGAGGTGTCAATAGTACAGTATAACACAAAACTTGTCCCAGGCGCTGTTCTATTGTGTGTAGCAATTGAACCAAAGAGGGGCAAGAGGCAAACATATGGATACTGTCAGCCGCAAGTTCCCCACATCAAGAACAATTTATCCCCACAGTCCCTCCCCATTTATAAATTCGAGAAGGGGTTATATACAAATTAAGCCAAGTCTTGAAACATTGCACCTGGAGGTTAGCAGAAATAGAGGCAGATTGGCTATACACAAGTGAATCCTCACAGACACCTTGTCCCGCTTGTACCCCAGCCTGCCACTGATTAAAATGTTTGATTAAATCATCGCTTCTTTTAGCGTTTAGTAATTTATATATAGAGGATATGGTCGATTGGTTCCCATTGATCGATTCCACTAACGGGATGCGGGTCCAAGTAACAGTTCTTTTGCAGACAAAATCTCTACTCTGTAAAAATTAAAAAATGTGTCTATTCCCTATCCCAAATTTCTGCTTTATGGCTTCAAAGGCCATAAGCCCAGAATCAGAAATAATATCCCCTATAACACTAACCCCTTGAGCTGACCACTCTTTAAAATAAGTGTCCCGACAAATTTCTGGGAAGAGAGTATTCCTTGCAAAAGGAGAATATATGTGGAGTCTACCAATATCAAACATTTTCCGAACCATCGTCCAGACTTCAAAGGCACCGAGCAGGACCTTAAACCTAACCCGTTTAAAATATGCAAAATCAATATGTCTAAACAAAAGTCCCCGAGCCTCTACCCCAAAAATTAAATGATATATTGAAGTATTTGAACGATCCATGACGCCTATATCCAATAAATCGGCTATCTGTCTCAGCGTTATGGTCCAATAATATACTTGAAAGTTTGGTACTGTCCAACCCCCCTTCTCTCTGGGCAGGGTCATGAATTTCAGAGCCCTTCTTGGTCGTTTACAGGCCCATAAAAACCATGAAGTAAACTGGTCTAATTTTTAAACCAGATTTGATTTATCAACAAAGGGATAGCTCTAAGACAATATAAAATCTTGGGGAGAAAAATCATTGTAATGACATTACATCTACCCATCAAAGTCAGCTGTAAGTTGTTAAGTCGGCGAGCATCAACTTCTAGTTTATTTATTAAGGGATTAAAGTTGATCTCTACTATCTCCTAGGATTTTGAGCTGATCTCTATCCCCAAATATTTAGACTTACTAACTATGCGAGTGTTCGCCAAGTTTATTTTGTCGTTGCAAATTATTTGAGTTTTTGCTTCATTAAGATGGTAGGCAGATATCACGGCAAACTGCGATGTTAGAATTTGGATTTCTTGCAACGCTACCTGCGGGGAGTCAGTAAGGATGGCTAAATCATCGGCATAGCCTAAAATTTTAGTGTCCCCACCCTTAGCCTGCACCGGACGAATTAATACATCATTAAAAATATTCTTGATTAAAAGATCAATGTAAATCGCAAACAATAAAGGAGAGCAGGGACACCCTTGCCTTGTTCCTCTGAGTATATTTATTGTTGCCGACTGAATCCCCATGACTGAAACTTGAGCTGTTGGTTTAATGTACATGCTCTGGATAGCTCGAATATATTTCTCCTCAAGACCGTAATGCTTCAATGTGGCCCATAAAAAAGGTCAGGAGACCCTATCGAAAACTTTTTCTGCATCTAGCAGAATTAAAGCCATAGGGTGTCCTGTAACCTTGGTATAGTCGAACAGCGCGATTGTACGGCGTAAATGTTCGATAGTTTCTCGGCCTGGTACAAAGCCATGTTGTTGCGGGGAAACCAGCTTTTCAATCACCCCTGCCAGCCGATTTGCAAGAATTTTTGAGTGGATTTTTATATCACTATTGATTAAAGTAATTGGTATATAGGACCCAGTATCCAACGGTATCTTGTCTTTCTTTAAAAATATAACAATCCTAGCCCTCCGCCAAGATTCAGGAGGCTTATCGCCATATTAAACCAGTCGAAACATCTCAAGCATAACGGGAGTGAGCTGGGGTCGAAAGATCTTGTAAAATTCTCCAGGTAAATAATCTGGCCCTACAGTCTTGCCACTTGGGAGAGAATCTATAGCTAACCATAACTCATCAGTTTTAATTTCGGCCTCCAGCATACCCAACTCTTCTGATGGTAATACCCCTACCTCAATTTCATTGAGATATCTTTGAATTTCTGCCTGAACCCCATGATTATCTCTAATATCTTCATCATATAAGTTTTGGTAGAATTTCTGGAAAGCTAATGCTGTATCTCCTTCCTCAGTGATTAACCCAACTTCTGGATCCATAATACTTTCAATACGTGTGGCAGACTCTTTTTCTCTAGTTCTAACAGCTAGCATTTATCCGGCTCTTTCATTATTCTCATAGTTTGGAGCGCCAAGCTAAAAATGTACTTGCAGCTTTGGCCTGTGAGATTTCGGTTATGGCTGATTTAGCAATTATTATCTGTGTTTGTGCAGAACCACCTTCCCCACCACCCGACAGAACCCTGGCAAGATTAATCTCAGCCTCTTCAAGCTCTCCATATAGCTCCTGTAGCTTCGCTTTTTCCCTTCTCTGGCTCTCCCATCCATATCGAGTGATCTCCCCCCTTATTCCCGCTTTGAGTGTTTCCCATACATTCTGTATATTAGTACTGCCTATATTTTCATAGAAAAATCTAGTGATCCATATAGCCATGCATTCAATATAGGCACTGTCTCTTAGCAAGCCCCGATTGAAGGTCAATGCGCCTGTTTTTTTTACCCTGGGCTGTATATTAACCTCAAGTACTAGCGGATTGTGGTCCGACATTACTCTCGGATATCTGGTTACCTTAGAGCCTTGTGTCAGACTTGGAGAAATAAAAAAAATAAGGTAACCAAGAATGGGTTTTATGTGGTGCTGAAAAAAAAATAAACCCAGGGTCATTTCTCCTAATAAAAAGCCCACGTATCAATCAAACCATGTAATTCTTGCATTTGCATCAGGGACCTGTAGACTAGGTTTGCGGCCGAGATACCCTGCGTCTGGGCGATTGGCGAGCTCACACACTATGTTGATATTAAAATCGCCACATAGTATAAACGGAGCAGGCCAACTGACCAGCTCAAGATTAAGCCAATTATAAAGTTCAGGATCATCCAGTACCGGACCATAAACAGAACAGAGTGTGAAAGCTTTATTTTGGAAATTGCCATGAATAATAACCCACCGACCATACTCATCGGCAGAAGAATGAGTTATATACACCAACCCCCGATGGGCAAGAATAGCTACCCCTTTAGTCTTTGCCTCCAATTTAGTCCAGGAGATCAGCTGAAAACCCTCAAACTCGAGGAGTTTATGGCGACTAGCTTCAATGTGCGTCTCTTGATGGCAGATAATAACTGCCCGCATGAATCGGACATCTTCTCTAATCCTACGCCGTTTAACTGGGTCGTTCAACCCGCAGATATTAATGGATGCTATCCTAATATTAGCCATCCCAAATGAGTAGTCATTCCATAAAAGACCAAAAGAAAAGAATGCGCCCTCCCTATCTGTACTATCCTCTTCCCAAAAGCATGCCCCTTTGTTACATCAAACCTCCCCTTGCCCTGTAGCGGATCCCCCACCCAGAACCCCCACCCTACCCAACCCCTCTTACCCACCATAAAGGCAAAAAAGGTCCTCAGACCTTTGCAATGCCTCCCGCGTTCCTGAGTGTCACCTGGTCACCCCATACCATATAGACACCAAAAGAGAGAGAGGAGAGAAAGGAAAAAAAAAAACCGGCTACAATAGAACCTAAACAGGGCCGAGTGGGCCTACAAAGCCTATGCCTAGAGCAACCCCTTCACCCTGAAGCCCCCCAAATCCCATCTCCTTTTCTCACACAGTGAAAGAAGAATAGAAAAACTGAGGGAATTATGGGTTCTAGACAGAAAACTTTGACAACCAACACGAATCAGAAAAAAGTAAGTAAGTAGGGCAGGCTATATAAGCTTCAGGCCAGGCTGAGGTCCATTAGCGATCAGTTAGTTCCTTTAAATAACTTTCAGCTTGGACTTCCGAAGAAAATACCCGGATCTTCCCTTGATGTATAACCTTCAGCCATGCTGGATTCATCAAATAAACCTCACACCCTTTTTTTGGAAAGGGGTGATCAGCTGGCGAAGCCGCCACCTCCTTTCTACTGTTGTGTGGCAAAAATCGGGCCGCACAAAAAAAGTTTGGCCTTCAGCAGATTTCCTAGCATCCGGTCGTGCCTTTTCAAAAAGAGCTTATCTCAACAGAAAGTTGCCAAAAAAAATTAAGATAGCAGGGGGTTTAGCTTCAGGGCCTGAATTTTTTTTCATCATTAAAGGGAATCGATGAACTCTCTGGATCTCGGTTTCCCAGCACCAATGAGCAAGCTCCGGAAATGCTGACTTGAATAGTCTGAGTACAATCCCTCTGATATCATCCCCCTCAGCTTTTTCATCAATCCCTAAAAGACGTAAATTGTTCCTACGGAGACGGTTTTCAGAGTCCTCCAATTTCCACATTATATCCGTGAGCCTTTCATCATTAGTTGTAGTCTTTGATTCCACATTTTCTAGACCAGTTTCCAGTTCGACGATTCATTCCTCCAGGGCGACTGTCCTGGCTATGACCTCTGCACAGACTTTAGTATTTTTTCAAATAGCCCCTTGTATTTTCTTTGTTGCCAGCTGTGCTCTTTTATGCTCTTGTCGTGCTTCACTCTGTATAGATTTGAGCATAGCATAGATCAGGGTATTTGATGGAGGTAAGTTAGTTTTACTGCCGGGCCCCCCCAGATCATCTTCCTGGCCTCTGAGCCCTTCCTTGCCTGCAAGGCTTGTTGTGACTATGGAATAGTCACACTGTAGATTATTACTGATCTCAGAGCAACCGCTCTCCCGTCGTCCTAAGCTAGCAGAAAGTAACCTCCTAGCTTTATTATGCCGAGGTGTAGCCTTTCTTAAAGTATCCGCAGTGGTTGTGGGACTCCCACTATCTTCACCCGAGATATCCTCCAAATTTTCTGAGTCAGTGGTGCAGTCTATGTCTGATTCCTCAGCCAGAGAAAAAAACTGTCTCCGTCCTGTATATCTGGTATACTGCCAGTGCCAGATCCCATATCTGGCCTCCCTCCTACCGGAGTTTGGAAAACAGAAGTAATATCAGTCAGTATCCGCACCATACACTTGTTTCTCAGAGTCCCCTTCAGCCCCTCCTATGACAGTGTGTACCACCGACAAAGCCTCAGGGGTTGAGATGGTTTCAGTTTTGTCAAGACCATCAGTAACCGGTTTATTAACTACCACACTGACAATTTTACCCTCGTCTTTATCTTGCTCAGGCATGTTAATAAAGTTAGTAGTGCCGGCAACATTCATTATGCTGAGAAGGGGTTTTGCCACCACTTTTGTGACTGTAGGCTTACCGGAGAACATCTCCGGGACGGTGAGTGTCTTTCCGCACCCAGAACCAACCAGGGATTGTGTGGCACTCCCCAACAGTCCCTCATTTCTGCTTGATACCTCCTCATTTATCAAACAGGGGGACTGCGTTTTCTCGGCGCCTTTCACTTTAATCAAATTCCCTTTGTTTGAACTCACCGCCGTTCCTTTAGTTCCGGGCTTATCAGCCGTTTTATCGATTTTCGCGTGTTTCTCCGACTTCTCCTCAGTAGCCTGCACCTTCCTAACTCCAGCCGCCACTGTAGCCGATGCTGTCCCAGCAGCTTTCATATTAAGCGCGGGTAAATTCCCATTCTTGCGAGGCAGCATGGCGTTTTGGGAACGCCGTCCAAGTCCGCGTCCTGTTCAGGCTTCCCTGCAGACCACGCCCGCCACGTCCACAGGTGAGCATGGCTCCGGAGCTCCGTTACAGCATGCCGGACAGACCGCAGCCAGGGCTTTTGCTTCTCCCAATCGCCGAGTATGGAATTCCTTTTGGGCCTCGATCCACAGTTAATCCGCTGTTGTTTTTAAATGTAATCCCTCATTTCGATAGCCTCCATCGCTCCTTCTCTCACATAAAGACCAAAAACAGCGCAGCACTGATCAGGGAGTGACACCTGCTCAGATCACGCAGCCGCCATCTTGCCCCTACAAATACATTAGGCAAACTTTTTTCTATTGTAAAGGAATTCACTAACCCAACAGTTGTGACCTACACCATCTCCCTACACAAGAACTCTTCAACAAACCTCTCCAACGTCTTCCACACAAAAAAATCACCAAGATTTACAGCAACTTCAAATCCATCAACTTCAAATCCAGCCACCCCATCAACCTTACCTGCCTGCTAACCTCATCAACCAGAGACTACCAATGGACACCATGGAAACTTCTATCCATTGAGGACTCATCTGCAGTAATGAAGACGGTCCACTCAGGGGCACCCACAGACTCTGTCTGTCCCCACCATATCTACAACCTGGGAAGACCCACAGTGCTGCACTCACTTCCATCACCCACACCTCCCTCAAGACAGCCACCTTCCCAGATAGATGGAAACATGTTAAAGTCACCGCCCTCCTCAAAAAACCCTTAGCCGACCCCGAAGTACTCAGTAACTACCAGCCCATCTCTCTGCTCCCCTTCATTATGGATTAACTATCTATATAGCTCTTACTTTATAACCCTTTCAATCCCACCAGACAGATTTTTGTAATGCCAATTTCTAGAAAATTATGAAATGGGTTTTACACCAAACCAAGCACTAGCACTTCCTTGGATAAAGTTCTACTTTCCTACCAAGTTTGGTACAATCCTTCAGTTTTTTCTCTTCTGTAGCAGAGAACAGAGTAGCCTATGGGTTCCCTCTTTATTCCCCCTTTGACAAATCACCACAAATTGTGCCATGCTGAACCCAAATTGGAAGTACATCTTTTTAAATATCTATTAATATATATATATATATATATATATATATATATTCACTGAAACAACCATAGGTTATAGACCATATATAGTTAGGAATTAGCATTTAAAAAACCTTATTTTACTCACACAAAACCATTGAAATTCCATATATAGTTAGTTGCACTAACTATATATCGCGCACCCGCAATCCACTGCTGATCATGTCACATATTACATCATTCATGACATGGTCAGTGACATCACTGATGACATCACTGATGACATCTCAAATGACATCACTGATGACATCACTGATGACATCATCCATAGACTGTGTGTTTCTGTAAAGTTTAAATATGTTTTACATATTGAAGAATGAGTAGATGTATAAGTGTCTGGACGAAGGATTTAGTAGGTGCGTGACTGAATGTATGAGTGAGTGATTAAATGTGTCTCACTGAGTGCATGGGTTAGTGACTAAACTGTCTTAATTTGTGCATCATTATGTCTGTTGTTCTGTAAACTGCTGCATGTGTTGATCAGTAGCTATATGATTAACTATATGGGTTATTGATTGATTGTCCAAGTATTTGTATGGGAGACTGAGTGTGTGTGTGGCTGGCTGGGAGGTGTGTGACTCTGTGCAGATCAATGTGTACTTGTATCAATGATTGTATAAGAAAGTAAGTATGTGTTAGTATATGTTTGAAAATGTAAGGTGCTCTATGTTTAACTGTATAGACAAGAAAATGGAAGTGTGATTGATTCTTTACAGGACTGACTAGGTGTGTGAGTAACTCCATGGATGAGTGGCAGAGTGTGAGTGTCTGTATAGGTGTATGAGTGCATATGATAGTGTAAAGATGAGTGATTGTATGTATGAATGATTGTATGGGTGAATGAGTGAATGTGTGTGTAGACGTAGGAATCAGTGAGTGCGTATGTAGTAACTAGTATTGGTGTGTCAATGGTTTCAAAAATTATACTCTGTATTTAACACTGGGTGAAACAGAGGTTATATTAAAATGTGAGGAGATGCATTGTATTGTCACATGAATGATATCATCAGTGATGTGGTCATTGATGTCAAATGAGATGTCATCAGTGATGTCATCAGTGATGTCATTTGAGATGTCATCAGTGATGTCATCAGTGATGTCACTGACCATGTCATGAATGATGTAATATGTGACATGATCAGCAGTGGATTGCGGGTGCGCGATATATAGTTAGTGCAACTAACTATATATGGAATTTCAATGGTTTTGTGTGAGTAAAATAAGGTTTTTTAAATGCTAATTCCTAACTATATATGGTCTATAACCTATGGTTTTTTCAGTGAATTTTCAAGGTTTTGTAAATGCTAATTCCTAACTATATATGGTCTATAACCTATGGTTTTTTCAATGAATTTCATTGGTTTTTTAAAAGCTAATATCTATAGCTGTAAAATTTATTCTTCTTTAAATCCAAAAATATATTTTATATGTTTATTAATAATTTTTTTAAAATATTTTTTTTGTTTCGCTCCCGGTCCGCGAACCGGGAAGCTTCCCGTTAGCTCAATTTGATTCCGCGATCCGGTCCGCGAACCGGTAAGAAATCAACATAGTGACGGTATCGCGTTGCCGCGTAATGCGTCTTATGACGTACTGCGTTAGCGCACCCGGAAGTGCCCCGGGGCGCGGACCGAGGCGCGAAACGCAGCTCCCCGGAAGCGATCCACGGCGCGAAAGCGCGACGTATCGCGTTGCCGCGAAATGCGTCTTGTGACGTATCGCGTTAGCGCACCCGGAAGTGTTCCGGGGCGCGGACCGAGGCGCGAAGCGGAGCGACCCGGAAGCTAACCGGGGAGCGTTCCGCAGCGCGTAACATGAGCGTGAGAGGTCATGTGACTTGTTAATAAAACTTTTCATTGGTTCATTTCACTTTTAGTTTCATAATTATGGAAGGCTAGGTCAGGTGACCTAAAAATAACACTTTTCATTGGTTGAGAAGTATTGTTTTTTCCAAATGATGAAAACCCCTCCTTCTTTCCTCACTCTGACTTTCATCATTGTGAGAGGAAGACCTATTTTGCTTGTTTGAAGACCTATTTTGCTTGTGTGAAAATGGCTTCATTGGTTGCTTCAGCTGGTGGACCCCCACCACCACCTCCACCTCCTCATGGGAAGAGAGGACCACCTCCCCAGGTGATTACCAACACTGAGGAGGAAGATGAAGAAATGGATGAGGAGGGAGAAGAACCACAATTCCTGGAAGAGTTGCCCCGGGTTTCCAGAAAGAAAGCCAGTTTCATCTGGCAGTTTTTTTCGATGCCTCGTGGACAAAAAAAAGTCAACGCGAGGTATGTCACCTGCCTCATATGCAAGGAACAATTGTCCAGAGGGACGGACAAAAAATACAGTTATGGTAATCACACCATGCATAGGCACATGACGAGGAAACATCCCCTAAATTACAGCCGGGCGGAATTAAGGGATATGCTGGACAATCCTAGACCAACTCCTGTGGCCAGACCAACAATACCGGTTTCTTTAACACCAGAGGAGGCACGGGAAACTGTGCCAAATATCCAACAAAATTTTGGGCATATGATACATTTATGTATGCACTGTCGTGCATTATTAGCTTGTGGCAACATGAGCATCAATGCACTCAACCTTGCATATGAACACCATGATTGCCCTAACCGCCCCCAGTAATTTTTTTTTGCTCCTGTTGAGCCCTTTTCAACGCCTGTTTTTTGTTGTTTCCCCCCCCCCAAAAAAACCAAAAAAAATATAAAATCGTTCAAAAAATACAAAAAAAACAGAAAATGTTCAAAAAATAAAAAAAAAATATAAAACAACAAAAATATAAAAAAAAAAGTTCTTTTCAGAACTACCTTCCCTTTCAAAAAAAATTGCTACAATGTTTAGCACTCTGGCAAGCTCTATTTCTTTTGGTTCGCTCCCGGGTTAGCTTCCCGGTACGCGGACCGGGAGCTAACCAAAAAACATTTTTTTTTAAAAAAAAGTGTAAGTATAAGGAAAGTAAACAGAGAGTGATGTTAAAAGAAAGACAGCTATAGGGAGTAAAGAAGAGATACTGTTTAATAGATCTATTTACCGAAGAAAAGACAGAAGAGGGTATAATTGTGAAAAACAAAATAGATAACGAAGTGAAAGAAAAACAAGCATTGGCATAGCCAATAGGTCTCGCCTTTGGGACCTTCTAAGTATTTAGTTATGCAGCATAATATCCTTGGTGCAGGAACATCAACTGTTGCATGGCTAAACACGTATAAGGTCCCAAAGGCGAGACCTATTGTCTATGCCAATGCTTGTTTCTTAAGTAGTATTGCAATACGTCTGACTCTTCCATGTGAAAAGATCTTATCTTGTGCTCTAAAGATTGCTAAAGTCTCGACAGAGAACAGGCTAGGCTGTAAGTAGGGTAAATTGCGCTTGGTGATCTGTTTGAGGGAGCGTCTGCTTTGCCTGGTGTCTTTGGAGAGCAATTTTGATTGGTATACTGGACAATGTTAGTTTTATTGGTCCAGTAGACAATTAAACTGCTGCATGACCACACTGTGTGATCCTGGGCACACTTTACAAATCCTACCTACCATCCAGCGGCTGAAGTGCAAATTGTAAAACCTGATAGCTGGGCACAATTACAGTGTCATTGCAGGCACACCCTGTGTGATCTTGGACATTTATCACATCTCAAAGTACTTTTAAATGCTTGAGCTTGGGATAAACCCTAGAAAAATACTCTCATGCATTTGACCTACCCAGGTGTTTGCTGCTACGTGCTTGATAAGAAATAATGCAACACACAATTGCAACTTCTGTGCCCCTTCCAAATAAACACTAGAAATCAGAGTTGTAATTAGTCTCTAGAATGAGTAAGATGCCCTCCAGCCTCCACTTGAAAGCAGGGGTGTATAGTTTGAGGGGAGTGAGGGGGGGGCGAGGGAGGCATGCAATACTTTAACGCAGGTAAAAGTGTCCAAAGTCACACCATCTGCCCACTAAAGAGCGGCTCGCAGTGGCCGGCTGGCCCGGCTGATTAGGGGAGCTGTTGGTGCCGAGCCTGGTGGGGCAGGTCCCAGCTGTGCTCTGCCGGGCTGCAGGCAGCTCAGTTATTAGGCAGCTGGTGGCGTGGGGACCACTGCTATTCCGTCTGTAATGTGCCCGAGCCTCCCGGCAGGCGGGGGGATCACAAGAGCGACCGCTCCCACCCTCGGAGGCTAATTAATTGGCAGAACAAGAGCGCATTAAGGCGGATATAGGAGGGAGCCCTGTGCTGGCACCTTCTGAGTGTATGAGCTAAAGGCAGGTGGTTGTGTGTTTCAAATGCCTCTCAGACTACAAAACGCAGCGAATGCTACGTCCAAATCTGAAATTAGGAGTGCTCGTGTGCACGTGCCTAGGTATGTCTATCTAAGTGTGTGTGCTTCATAGTAATAGTCTATGTGTCACTGCATCTTAGACTGTGTGCCACTTTAAGCATGTAACAGTGTGAGGGTATGCACTACTGCGCTTGTGAGTCACGCTGTTTGCGAGTGGGTTTGTACCTGACAATTACTGACCTTGCAGTTGTGTGTGACTCACTCTGTGTCTGTGCCACTTTATGCGTGTGCATTTAACCTTGAGTGCCTGTGTATGTGGAGCGTGATGTACTGCGTGTGTGTGCGCGTGTGTGTACAGCGAGTTACTGTATGTGGCCTACTGTGAGTGTGCGTGTGTGAGCCACTGTGTTTGTGTGCGTGTCCCACGCTGTGCTGTGTATCTATCTATGTTTGTTAGTGTGTGTGTGCTGCTGTGTAGGTACCACTGTATGTGTAAGCGGGTGCTGGAGTGTATAGACAAACACACGTGAATCCTCAGTTTGTATGCAATGTACGTCACACGTAATTTACGGTCCTGTTCCGCTTTATTTTATTTTGATTGCAGTATAAAAAATGCTTGTTTATATTAGACTGGGGAATACAAACAGGAATCTAGTCTTCAAAGGGAGAGCTGCATGCCAATGTAGAACAAGCACCGGCCAGCTTATAACCCTACTCTGCGATGTTCTTGACTCCCATGCCATTGTTCACCATTTGAGTGAAGTCATGACCCCGCCTACCGAGCGGGGTAAGAAATGCTGTTCACAAGTGTGGTTGTAGCTGTCTGGGCACTTAAATATGTTGCAGCTGTCACGTTACTTAAAAACATTGTGAGAGCCTAAGTAAAACTGTGGTAATGCGAGGCAAGCGGCTGGTGGCATTGTGCACGCGCTTTCACGTGCACTGGAAGAAATCGCCTGGGAATCGCCTGATCTCGGTAAGCTCTGTTTAAGCTGCAATAGATCGAGCTCCCGCTCTCAATGCGCACATGCGCATTGAGATAGGTCGCTCGACCTAAAAAAGAGAGTATAACATTAACAAAGAAGAGTTTCTTGGAGAATGTGAGTGAATGTTCAAAATAAGATTAAAACATGGGGAATAACAGAGAGAAAAAATAGAAAACAGAAAACAAAAAATAACAGAAAAAGATTAATTGAAACAGCAAAGAAATGTAAGTAACATAGAGCCATATCATCAACATAGGCAATAAAAGTTTTGCAGCTTTTATTGGCAGAAATGTGTCGCTAAAGCTGCTTTTGCGGCAGAAAACTGCCACTAAAACTACTTTTGCACCAGTTTTCTGCCAATAAAAACAGCAATAATTTTATTGGCTGTGTTCATAATATGCCCCTTAGTGTGCTTCAACTACACAGAGAAAGCATTATGAACAAATAGTGATACAGTGATCAGTCAAAGACACTAAGAGTAATAGAGACGGAGTGAGTGAACAAGAGTGAGGAACTATGAGAAGAGAGGGACTGAGAAAAAGAGTGGAAGGAGTTGAGTAAGTAGGTAATAGAGAAAGGAATGAGGGAAGTAGCAAAGGCAGGAAACTGAGGATTAAAGAAATGAAGCAGTGGAACTAATAGTAGTTCAATGTGATAGAAATGTAACGAAAAGAGTACAAAATATTTACCTTATAATTGTCGTTAAATTACTCACTTTTTGTTTTTATACTTTCAATCTGTGAAAGAGAGAACAAACATTTGAAAAATATTAAAACATGTATTTAAAAATTACAAAAGACAAGGGCAAAGATTGAAGGACAAACAGTTTTTCAACAACTTTGACACTTACAGAAGCTTCTGCTTCTCCAGGCCCCCTACACAGTCCTAAAGATATACATTTTAAACTAACAGTATCTTGATGCAGATGAAGTGAGGCCTATCTTAAAACATGGTGCATATTTTGCATTGCTGTTGTTTCAGAAAAGTGTCGCAAGACACTAAAATTTTAAATAATTGCTTCAGGATGCCAATAAGATGTCTACTATCCAGAGTTTTGTTTCAGGTGAGGCCTACTCAGGGTTGCAGATGAAATTTCGAGTTGTTGAAGAGAATAGAGGACATAATACATGTGAAGGTCTACCAATGAAGTGAGTCATGTCCACTGCACTCTTCAACAAAGTCCAAACCTCCTATGTTTCCCTGGACAGACCTAAACTTGATCTGCACAATGTGATTCGTAATGATAGGAAACACAGGTGATGTAATTGAAATACATGCAATTTATTTTGCTCATTTCACAATCACATCACTTGTGTTTCCTTTGCTTAGGTATCTCATTGTGCAGATGTAGTCTAGCATATGAAAGAATACGCAGAAGTGCAGCACTGCATGCAACAACTTTGACACTTACAGAAGCCTCACCTTCTCCATGCCTCCTACACAGTTCTACATATACATCATAAATGCAAACAGTACAGAATTAATTATACATGTTAAATGGTTTATTTTTGCTGTTCTCAGAATGTATCAAAATTCACTAAAAACAGTGACTTGAAGGTATTCATCATGTAACAGCGGGGAAAAAAAACACAATCAAAATGATTGTGTTTAAAAAACCCATACAACATCAGAAATCAAAATTCAGAACTCCTTAAAGTTAACTTACTTTCCATGACGTCCAAGGATGTCCTATGAACAGCTTACACTCTTTTGTGCTGTTATTACTTTCAGCCCGCCACTTTCTGAAAGAAAATCTCCATCGTTTTTAAAAACACGTTACATGCAATAAATGACTTCTTGCTCTCTACCACAATTTTCCACAAGGCCAAATCTGGTCAAAGCCATTTATAACTCTTGGATTTCTTGTAAGCCAATCCCGTCATTTGGCATTTCCGCAACTTTCAGAATTAAAATGTTGAAGATCATTTTCACAATCCTGGAATAGTAATATCTTCCCCTTCTTGCTCAGTCATGTTCTACTTTTCCTATGACACTGATACAAGCAGACTTACACTACCTCTATGACTACTACAATTATTTAATTCTCTACATCACTTTTAATCACAAAGCAATGTAAAACAGTAGACAGCATTGCAGACTTACATTCCCTCTACTCCATGTTTTGATTGGCTGCTTCAATTAGTTTATAAAAAGAAACAGTTTTTCTGAACTCATTCAAAGTGCACGTATTTCTCCATAATGTCCAGTCCTATGGTTAGAAGTTATGTCTCTGAACTACACTTATCCTCAAGGCCAAATTGTGTAGGAGCCATTAGAACTTCTTGAAATTCCACAGAGCACACCCCGAGATTATTTCCCTAAAATTTTGGTTTTAAAAACACCAGGTAAGAGTTTTTAAGGTCATACGGCAATTTTTTTTTGAAAATTAAAACAGAATCATTGCAGAATGACCAGCCATTTCTAGACTTTAAATAAGCTGTGTAATGTCCTGATGTTATTGAAGGGCCGTCATGATATATAATTGCTGCAGTTACAAAAGTCCTTCCTGATATTGACAACTGCGAAGCTACAACATTTTTAATTAAAGTAGTCAATTTTGTTCCATCAGGCCTACATCGTTGGAACATTAAAATGACATACTGGCCATATGTTCGTATAAATAATGTGGACATCATTTCAGATTTACATTGGCTACACTCCATGTTGTGATCAGCTGCTTTTACTAGCTTATTAAAGGAGACTGATTTACTGTCTGGCAAAGTTAAATATATAAATCATTATAGTACGCTGCCTAGAACGCTTCCCGGTTCGCGGACCGGGCGCTACCCACGAAAAAAAACAAAAAAATTTTTTCTTTTTTTTTGCCCCGCGGGGCCCTTTTAAAGCCTCCACATTAAACCTAGGGGGTCAGGGAGGATCTACTATGCCCCCTTATGGTTATTTCCCCCTTTGTTTTGGCCTCCTCTTGTCTCTCAATCCTACCGAGAGACAAGATGGCGGCCGCTCCGGACTGTTTAGAATGTTGACAGACACCGGAGAGCCAATCAGCTTCGCTACGCGAAGTTCTGGTACGCGCCCCGGTCCGCGAACCGGGGAGCTGCCCGGTCCGCTGTTACAGATATATATCTTTTTTTAAACGTTAATTTCTCAAAATCCACTGGAGCACATATATTGAGACCTACAAAAGGCACATCGGGCTACCAGTCCCTACAATTTTGCCAAGTTTCGTGCAAATCCATTCAGCCGTTCGGGCTAAAAGTGAGGCCAACCGCCCTATGGAAAACTCAATGTTAAAAACACGTTTTGGGACCCCCCTTTTTTCTCGGCCCCCCCTGGACGAACCCCCCCCAAATTTTCAGGGGCTGCTCAGAAACAAAATGTTCCATTTTCCAGAAAATTTCATCCAATTCCGTCCACAAACGCCAAAGTTATTAGACATAGAATTTTCAAAAATCCCATAGGGAAAAAATCCTAACTATATATACCTACTGGCGACCGCCAGTAGGTAATATATATATTCACTGAAAAAACCATAGGTTTCATACCAGTTATAGTTAGGTGGAAATTTTACTCGCATAAAACCATTGAAATTCCCACGTTATAGTTAGTTGGACTCACTATAACTTGCGCGTGCAATGCACTGCTGATGACGTCACATATTACATCACTCATGACATGGTCAGTGACATCACTCATGACATCACTGATGACATCTCAAATGACATCACTGATGACAACATCCTTGTGACAAAGTGGCAGACCTCCTATCAGCATAAAATAACCTTTGACACACACATTCAAAAATTGAAACTAACATTTTCTTAAAAAAGGAGAAACCAATACCAATTACAACAACTTATTAGGTAATTCCAACATCTACATACACATCCACTCATTCACAAACAGTTCTATATAGTCACTCATGCATGTACTTACTCATCATATGTACTCATACACCTATACATCCTGTTACACACTAATACTCATCCATATAGTTACTCACACACAAATTCACACATGCAAATAAACTATAAAAAAAACATTTACTTGATTATACTGCTATATACACACCACTACACATACTTCTACAGAAACGGAAACATATTTACTCTCTTAAACAATCAATTATAAAAACACATACTCACTAACCCACCCATACACACAATCATCCACCCATACAGTCTTGCACACATGCTGTCTTCAAAATACATACAAATAGTGAGTCACTCATTCATGCATCTGTGCTCTAAGTAATATCCCCCACTGAACCATACAGACACTGATACTGATACTCAAAAAAACAACTAATAACCCATATACACACTCATGTAGCTACTCACCAACCCATGCAGCCACTTATACACAAAGTGAGATCCAGATACAGATATTTAAATATTTAAACATTACTCGCTAATATATGTATTCACTAAGATACATTTAATAAGTCAGTTAACCAATCAATTTTACACAAAAAAACATCCATTTAGACATTTATTTACCCATTTATTCTTCCATCAACCTCTAGATATACATATATAAAAAATATTTATTTTTCAGAAAGATACACATTCACTGGATGATGTCATCAGTGATGTCATTTGAGATGTCATCAGTGATGTCATGAGTGATGTCACTGACCATGTCATGAGTGATGTAATATGTGACGTCATCAGCAGTGCATTGCACGCGCAAGTTATAGTGAGTCCAACAAACTATAACGTGGGAATTTCAATGGTTTTATGCGAGTAAAATTTCCACCTAACTATAACTGGTATGAAACCTATGGTTTTTTCAGTGAATTTAATAGGTTTTTTAAATGCTAATTCCTAACTATAACTGGTGTGAAACCTATGGTTCTTTCAGTGAATATATATATATATATATATATATATATATATATATATATATATATATATATATATATATATATATATATATATATAAATAAAATTTCTATGGCAAAATGAAACCCCTCATTTTGTTCCTTTTCAAATTAAGTGTATTAAGTGTTACAACTTTATTCCAATCAAGATGACTTCAGGTGTGCCATACTTTTGTCATAAGTAAGACTGTTAGCGTTCTAGTTGTTCTTTAGAACACTCTGGGACATTCTGTCATTGGGCTATAGTTGGGCTACATCTGGCTGATATTTGGGCTACATTTGGGCTCTTTTGTCTCTGGTGGCCATCTTGGGAGACTGCATATCAGAATTTTTTTAATGAAATATAAGAGGATTTGATAAGTCACTCAAAATGTGCCCTAATTTTTCTTTCTTCAGCACTAATCATAATTTCTATGGCAAAATAAACCCCCTCATTTTGTTCCTTTGCAAATTAAATGTTTTAAGTGTTAACACTTTATTCCAATCAAGATGACTTCAGGTGTGCCTTACTTTTGTCATAAGTAAGACTGTTAGCGCTCTAGTTGTTCTTTAGAACACTCTGGGACATTCTGTCATTGGGCTATAGTTGGGCTACATCTGGCTGATATTTGGGCTACATTTGTTTTTTTTTGTCTCTGGTGGCCATCTTTGGGCTACATTGGGCTACATATGGGCTCTAACATATATATAGCCCAATGTAGCCCAATATATATGTTTTCAAAGTTAATTTTCGTAAAAACCACTGGAGCATATATCTTGAGACATAGCAAAGGCACATTGGGGTACCAGTCCCTACAATTTTGCCAAGTTTGGTGGAAATCCATTCAGCCGTTCGGGCTAAAAGTGAGTCCAACCGCCCTATGGAAATTAACATGGGGAAAACACGTTTTGGGGCCCCCCTTTTATCTCGGCCCCCGCTTGACGGATCCCCCCGAAACTCTCAGGGAAGGAGCGGAGCGCAGCGAGGCAAAGTTAAGGAAAATTACAGGCAGATCCCTCATTCGGCGCCAAAGTTATTCCCAATAGAATGTTGCGGATTTCCTATGGAAAACGATCCTAACTATAACTACCTACTGGCGACCGCCAGTAGGTTATATATATATATATATATATATATATATATATATATATATATATATATATATATATATGTATATACCACCAGACGTAGAATGTTGCTGTACTGAAGTGCTTTATTTAAAATTCATGGCTCAAATTCTACTTCAGGCCAATGCCTGACATGACGCATTTCGACCGTAAAGACTCGGTCTTGATCACACATACATATATATATACATACATATATGACTACCAGCTCCAGTACATATATATATGTATATATATTCCCTACTGGCAGTCGCCAGTAGGTAGTTATAGTAAGGAGCTTGTTTCTATTTAAAAAGCGTTTTTTCTTTTGCCTATATCTTTGGAGCCAGATGTGGCCATGGGGAGTGGGGCCATGTGCTCCCGTCCCGATAAAAAAAAAATATATATATATAAAAACGAGGCCAGGCCCCCGGGGATGAGGTTCCGGGGCCAATAGTGGCCCAGGGAAGGGGGGACACGCAGCCCCCTTCCTGTTCTGTTTTAAAAAAAAAAAAGAGAAAATGCTTAGGGCCTGGGGTCCCCAGGGCCCAAAAAACACTAAACAAAGGAGGGCCACACAGCCCCTCTTCCTGCACCACTGTGCAAATGCGTCTCTTGGCGCGTTCTGAATTGGGGGATTAAGCCCCCTTCAATCCTAAGAGTACTTAGAGGCCAACTAGACCACCAGATACCTCCGGTAATCCCCACACAGTGGGATTGCCGAGAGGTGGTCCGAGGCCACGCCTCTTTTTACACCACTCTGCAAACACGTCTCTTGGTGCATTGCTGGTGGGATGATTAGGTCCTCTTGTGTCCTGAGGACCGCAGGACACATGTGGACTTCATCCCCCGGGCAGAAGTGGTGTAAAAAGGGGGCATGGCCTAGGACCACTCTCAGCAATCCATCAGTGATGTGATTTGAGATGTCATCAGTGATATCATTGACAATGTCATGAATGATGTAATATGTGATGTCATCAGCAGTGCATTGCGGGGGCTGAGTTATAGCTAGCTCAAGTAACTATAACTGACAAATTTCTCTGGTTTCTCTGGTTTTGTACAAGTGAAATGTCCAACTAACTATAACGTCCCTGAAACCTGTATTTTTTCATTGAAGATAAATAAATATATATATATATATATTCCGAGTGTTGTCACTACCGGGCAAAGAGAAAACAATCCGCCCAAAGTTTTCCGTAACAAAGAGTCGACCCAAGGGTGCTGGTGCACAGAGATTTATTTACATGAAGCCAGCGCTGCCGCCATGACGCGTTTCGCCTCCAAGGAGGCTTGATCACATGACAAGCTGCACATAGCGAGCAAAACCTTTTAAAGTGACAGTGCGGTAAAACAAATCATAGGCATGGAAAAAATACTCTATAGTAAGACGCTGTACTCGTGCAAATAATCAAAGACTGCAAACAACATAGCATTAATTATTTCAATGAGAATTGCACAGTTGATAAAATCATATAGGACGATTTTATAAACAAGGGAGCATATTTACAGGGCAAGACGGTAATCAAAAAACAGCATACAAATATATACATGATAATTAGTAATATCTATGTACAAAGAGATTGTTAACTCATTATTATGCTGTGCCCAAAGTATATTTTGACAGTAAGATGCTCATCATGTGAGGTAGCAGCATTTATCCAAAGCCATATGACAATTTGTAACTGAATGAAGCCCAAGTGGGCAAGTCACTGTTAATGATTAACAGACAAGAAAAGTGCAAAAGGTGGTGGTGCAAATATAGCATTCACGTGTAAACAGTTTGGTAAAAAAATCATCATTATCCAATAATAAAATTAGCACCAATAATCTGTCGCAAATTACATTAAAATTTCAAATTAAGAATGAGAAAAAATTCATCTATATATACAAGTACAAAAAACGGAAACAACAATTCTAGAACAACGATTTATCCAACATATCCGGACAGGTCTTATCGGCAAATTCCTGAACCCTATAGACAGGTATAAAGGTCCTCCCTGTCATTGAGACCTTGAGGGTTCTTGGTATTTAGCTCCAAGATGTACCTCGTCTCGAGGAGGCGGAGTTTTGCCTCACGGTCACCTCCCCTCCTCGAAGCCTCGACACAATCAATTAAAAAATATCGGAGCTTGTCAGGGATGCCTAAATGTTTATCCTGAAAGTGCCTGGCAACCGGATAATTTTGATCATGCCCAGTTATTGCACGTATGTGTTGGAGTATCCGTTTGTGAGCGGGCAGTTTAGTGCTGCCCACATATTGGAGCCCACACGGACACTTCAACACATAAATGGCATATTCAGATTTACAGTTGAGCCATTTTGAAATAGCAGTTGGATGTTGCTGGAAGGGACTTTGAAAATGGGTCCTATTAGTACCATAACGGCAGGCTTTGCATTGTGGACAGGTTTTGAAACCCTTCTTTAATGCTTTCCAAGTTGCAGAGGTCTTGGGTTCTAGTGTGTTACTGACCAAGGCTTTGGACATTGAAGGAGACTTCCTAAAAGTCAGCGTGGGCTTGGTATCTATTATGTGACCAATTACCGGGTCACTACGAACCAAGTTCCAATTGCTATTTACGTAAAGCCCCATGTTGACGATTAAAAGTCAAAATGAGTCGTGGAGAACTCGTTTGTTGATCTTCTGTCATGGGAACCTCCAAGTTAATTCTATTGGATTTGGGAATCAAATATTACATACTGGTGGTTGCCAGTAGGTAGTTATAGTTAGGACCACGTTTCCATAGGAAAAGCATTTTTTCATGTGCTTATAACTTTGGCGTCGTTTGACGAATCTTTACGAAATTTTCCCAAAAATGTATCTTTTTTGATCAGCTCATATCTGGAAAGTTTGAGGGTGATTGGTCAAGGGGGGCTGAGAAAAAAGGGGGTCCCAAAACATGTTTTCTCAATGCAATTTCCATAGGAAATTTTTGACAAGGCTACAGGTCAAACTGCTGAACGGAATTACGCCAAATTTGGCAGAGAGAAAGGTCTTGGTCCAGAATGCACGCTTCTGTTTAAATGGTGTAAATCCGTTCAGTAGTTTATGAGAAATATCAAATTTTACCGATATCGATATTTGAGAATTCTGACATCTGATTGGCAGAGGGGTTATGAGCACAAGCTTGCGGCTCATTGGCTGTGAATGGTTGAAACTAGGAAGTGCTGGCAGCCATTTTGGGATTCAGTCCGTCAGCTTGCATCTCTCCGTCTACAAGCTATCGGGTCTGTAGCTCTACCTCTGCGAGGCAACACTGAAAATATACCGCAGCTCTGTCTCCGCGAGATACCACTCTCACGATCCCTCTCCCCACATCACCAGGTCGCGGTTATGCTTTTAGAAGCCAGTGCGTCGGCTCGCAGCTCTGGGTCTGCAAGCTGTCAGACATTTTGTGACTCAGTCCGGCAGCTCGCATCTCTCCCTCTAAAAGCCTTCGGGTCCATAATTCTACCTCTGCGAGGCCACTCTGAAAATATACTGCAGCCCTGTCTGTGCGAGATACCCCTTTCACGCTGCCTATTGGGTACATAGTTCTACCTCTGCAAGTCAGCACTGAAAATATACCGCAGCTCTGTCTGTGCGAGACACCCCTCTCACGCTGCCTCTCCCCACATCACCAGGTCACGGCTATGCCTTTAGAAGCCAGTCCGTCGGCTCGCAGCTCTGTGAGTCAGCCCATCGGCATGACACCTGACACTACCCAAACAACACTGCACTGCCGTAAACTCTAAAACACTACCCCAGCACGATCTCCTACAATACACAAACACCACTGCACTACCCTATACCCTAAAACACTACCCACAACACGACCCCTTCACTACCCAAACACCACTGTGCTACTCTAAACCATAAAACACTACCCCCATCATGATCCCCTACACCACCCAAATACTACTGTGCTACCGTAAACCCTAAACCACTACCCCCAGCGCCATCCCCTACACTACCCAAACACCACTACACTGCCGCGAACTCTAAAACACTACCCCAGTACGATCCCCTACACTACCCAAACACCACTGCACTACCCTAAACCCTAAAACACTACCCCAGCGCGATCCCCTACACTACCCAAACACCATTGCACTGGCGTTAACTCTAAAACACTACCCCAGCATGATCTCCTACACTACACAAACACCACTGCACTACCCTATACACTAAAACACCACCCCCAACATGACTCCCTACACTACCCAAACACCACTATGCTACCCTAAACCATAAAACACTACCCCAGCATGATCCCCGAAACTACCCAAACACCACTGCACTACCCTAAACAACTACCCCAGCGCAATCCCCTACACTACACAAACATCACTGCACAACCCTAAACCCTAAAACACTACCCCAGCACGATCCCCTACACTACCCAAACACCACTGCACTACCCTAAACCCTAAAAAACTACCCCCAGCACGATCCCCTACTCTATACAAACACCACTGCACTACCCTAAACCGTAAAACACTACCCCAGTGCAATCCCCTACACTACACAAACAACACTGCACTACCCTAAACCCTAAAACACTACCCCAGCATGATCCCCCACACTACACAAAAACCAGTACAGTACCCAAAACACCAGTGCACTACCCTAAAGCACTACTCACAGCATGACCCTCTACACTACCTTCAGCACCACCCCCTACACTACCCAAACACCACTGCACTACCTTAAACCCTAAAACGCTACCCCAGCACGACCCTCTATATTACCCAAACACCACTGCACTACTCTAAACGTTAAAACACTACCCCAGCACAACCCCTACACTACACAAACACCACTGTACTACCCAAAACACCAGTGCACTACCCTAATCCATAAAACACTAGCAGTCCGTCGGCTTGCAGCTCTGCGTCTACCCAAAGACCACTGCACTACCCTAAGCCCTAAATGTACCCCAGCACGACCCCTACACTACACAAACACCACTGCACTACCCTAAACCCTAAAACACTACCTCAGCACAACCCTCTACACTACCTCCAGCACGACCCCCTACACTACCCAAACACCACTGCACTACCCTAAACCCTAAAACGCTACCCCAGCACAAACCTCTACATTACCCAAACACCACTGCACTACCCTAAACCCTAAAACACTACCCCCAGCACAACCCCTACACTACACAAACACCAGTGCACTACCCGAAACACCAGTGCACTACCCTAAACCATAAAACACTAGCAGTCCGTCGGCTTGCAGCTCTGTGTCTACCCAAAGACTACTGCACTACCCTAAGCCCTAAATGTACCCCCAGCATGACCCCTACACTACACAAACACCACTGCACTACCCTAAACCCTAAAACACTACCCGCAGCACAACTCCTAAACTACACAAACACCACTGCACTACCCGAAACACCAGTGCACTACCCTAAACCATAAAACACTAGCAGTCTGTCGGCTTGCAGCTCTGCGTCTGCGAGCCGTCGGGTCCGTAGGTCTACCTCAGCGAGCCAGTCTGTTAGGTCGTAGCTGTGTCTCTGCTAGCAGACCTGTCGGCCCATTGCTCTCCCTCTATCAGTGAACCCGTGGGCCCGCAGCTCTACCTCTGCGAGCCAGTTTGTTAGCTCGTAGCTGTGTCTCTGTTAGCAGGCCTGTTGGCCCGTTGCTCTCCCTTTGCGAGTGAGACCACAGGTCTCCCTCTGGGACCCAGTACGATGATGTGCCTTTGCGAGCCGATGGCTCGTAGGTCTCCCTGTGCGAGCCGTGCCCACGGGCCGCAGCTCTCCCTCTGCGAGCCTGCCCGATGGCCTGCAGGTCTCCCTGTACTAGTCGGATCGCAGATGTCAATCTGGGAACCGATATTGGGAATATAAGGCGGCTCTAAAAAGAGCCCTTGTGTTTATTAGTTGGAGCTACATATAAGTGCGAATGCACAGCTTCAGGTTGTTCAGAAAAGCTTGATTTCCCTGATCTGTGAAGTGTACTCCATCATTTCTGTAGATATGAGCCATATCAAAACGTATGTTGTTGTTGTAGATCGACCCCATTCTATAGTCTCTGAGGTATGCAGACACAGCTTTGTTGACATTCTTCCTAGATTTTTCAATCTGAGGACCAAATTGGTTTGACCATTTCCACTTCTGTCTTTGGCATATATTGGACTATGCAAAGACAGTTTGAGGCAAAAGCAACATCAATTGTCCAAAGGAGTCCTTCATTAGCATTTCCAAACCTACCCCAGTTAATGTGCCTAGGTCGTTACCACCACAATACACAATCATACGGTCAGGGTGTTGGAGATGCAAACAAGTTTTAACCAAAGGCAGCAATTGGTGCCACTTCAATCCTCTCTGTGCAAACCATTTAATGTCCACATTTTGTAAACCTAGGTCTAAGTCAATACGTCTCTGTTCTGCATACCTCTCGCACCAGAAAACATAGCTATGAGCTACGATCCACACTAGCATTTTGAAGGTACGGATGGAAGGTATAGATAGATGTCTGTAGCTCATGCAGACCGTTGGTAGAATAAGAGATATGTTTAAAGATGGGGAACTACTTTTTTTCCCCATACAAAACGATAACTGATTGGGATATGAAAAGTAGGGTGCATAATAGATTTGAGGAAAAGCATCTTTTTCATTGGTTAATAAAAAGCAGTTTGAACGTGGAATACATATCATAGGATAAAATTTGCTCAGCTCAACCACACCTGCTACTTGCATTTGGAAGGCATGTTCAAACTTAAAAAAAATGGTGAACTTTTAACCTGCACGTGCCGTTAAATGTTTGAGAAAATGTTGCAAAAAATATCGTTAGGTTTAAGAAAATGATGAACTTTTAACCTGCACGTGCCGTTAAATGATCGAGAAAATGTTGCAAAAAAATTTCGTTAGGTTTAATGATGAACTTTTAACCTGCACGTGTCGTAGAATGTTCTAGAAAGTGCATTGATAGAATACATTGAACTTCTGACCTGTATATGCCCTTAAATATTTAAAAAACTGTTTATATGGAAAGATAAAAAATAACAAATTGAGAGAAGTTTTGCAATTTGAAAAAATTAAGGAACTATTCTGATTTGTTCTTTACATGAATTTATGTGTGGAGCAACTGAGAAATTGTGCCATTATTGGTTCCATTCTTGATGAAAGTGGTGCATTACAAGTACTGTGTGACAAATAATGAATTGCAAGCATTTGTGACATTTAAATTCTGCATACCAACTACGAAGGTAAGTTAGAAATTAAGAAGGTGTGTTATGTGTTCTTTAGTAGTGGTTAAGGCGATATTTTTATGTTTGAAAGTATTTTTTATTTCTAAATAAAATAGTGTTAGTAAAGTGTGGTGTTTCACATTGGTTCTAAAATATGCACAAAGTGTCATTAGTTATTAAACAAGTACTTTATATCTGTTTAGGAGTTTTTCACCAAGAAAAGGTGTAAGTTGTCATCTGTAAAAGACTGTATGGTTTTGAAAATTAGATGTAGCGTTAATTTGGATTTTTATACCTATTCCGGCAAGATAAACAGAATGTCGCACATTTCCAAATTATGCTTAGTGTGGAAATAGTGGGGAAGGTGTGAGAGTAGAAAGTTCATGTGTTATTAACTTAACAAAGATGGAACAAAAGCCATAAATGTTATGTGGACAATTTGTGGTCTCATTTTTTTACACTGAGAGGTAGATTTCAATATCAGTCAAGGCTGGTGTGGTACTGGGAGGCTTTGGATTTGAGTGTTCTTATGAAATCTAAGTTGTTGTGGAGCGTTTCTTCAGAAGACATTTATTATGAATATGTGAGAGAGAAAAAATAAATGTGAATGTTTTCTGTCCGATTTTGTTCAAAGTGCTAAAGTAAATGTGATTATTAGTGAAGGTTATTGTCAGGGTGTGTTTCTTTGCTGAATATAGGCAGGCCTTTAAGCGGTCCGGGTCTTGTCAGTACTGAGGTCTGCCACCCCTTTAAGACAGTTGCCAATTTTTTCATCCTACTTAAAGTTGTTAATATACATATTGTAAAGGCACAATACATAAAAAGTTTGGGAATTACACCTTTATTTAGTCTGTCCAGCTCTCACCACCACTTTGTGCCCCCAGCGGTACTGTTTATAAAAATAATCTAATACAGCTCTTTGTATTATAAAAATAGCACTTCTAAGTTTATTGCCGTATTGGTAGGGTTTGTAATATATAGAGAATGTTGCAATCAGTTTCAATGGTATCAAACTGCACCGTGTTATGTTATGTTCGATATATTACATATGTATAAGTTGTGATGTCATATTGTACACTGTGAGGTACATTTGAATATAAGTGAAGACAGCTGTTATACTGCGAACCCGTTCAGAATGTGCACAGATTACATGAAATGTAAATGGGCAAAGTAAAGGTGCACATTGCTTTCTGTATGGATGCATGGTTAGAATCATTTGATGATATTTTGAGATATAATCTAAACAGTGTTTGTGCTTTACAGTTGGGTACACTGCACCCTGTTAGTAGTTAGTGACTAGATGCTGCTAAAGGGATTATTTAGTGCTCGTTCTTACGAAATAAAGGTGGAGAGGGGCGTTTCTTTACAAGAGATATGTTATAAATTGTGAGAGATAAAAAAGAAAAAAAATGTCCTTAGTAAATTTTCTGTATGATTGTTTCACACTAGTAAATTAACTGTGATAATAAGTGATGAAAATTGTTAGGTTGTGTCTCTGTGCTGGATATACGCATGCCTTTAAGAGGACTGGGACTTACCGGTGCTGAACACTGCTAACCCTTTCAGACACCACCATTTTTTTTATCCCTTTTAAAGCCCTGAATATACGTATAATAAAGGAATGGTACAAAAAATGTTTAGGAATGAGACCTCCATTTACTCTCCTCATCTCCCACCCCCATGTTGTGCACCCAACAATAGTGTTTGTAAAAATTAAGTACTAGAGCTTTATCTAGTATGAAAATAGCACCTATACTTTTATTGACATGTTTCTGGGCTCTTTAGTGTAAAGAGAAGGTCGTAATCAGTTTCAGTACAAAAGTGACGTGACATATGTTTGAAAGATTACATGGTTTTAGGAATTAGCTCTCCCTCTGCGAGTCCTCAGGCCCGCAGTTGTACCTCTGCAAGCCAACACTGGAAATATACCACAGCTCTTTCTCTACGAGATGCCCCCTTCATGCTGCCTCTCCCCACATAACCGTCCCGCACCTATCCCTTTACAAGTGGACGGCCCGCACATCTTACCTATACTAGTCGGCCCACAGCTGTTCCTCTGTGAGCTGGCCCGCAGCTCTCGCTCTTCGAGCCAATGGGCCGCACCTCTCCCTCTACAAGCCAGCCAGTTGGCTTGTAGCTCTTCCTCTACGAGCCAGTCAGCCGGCTCGCAACTCTCCCTCTGTGAATCACCGGTCAGCTCACAGCTCTTCACTTGCGAGCCGTTGGGTCCGCAGTTGTACCTCTGCAAGCTAATACTGGAAATATACCGCAGCTCTCTCTGCGAGATACCCCCTCCACGCTCCCTCTCCCTACATCACCATCCCGCAGCTACCCTTTTCAAGCCTGTGACCCACACCTCTACTTATACCAGTCTGCTCGCAGCTGTTCCTCTGCGAGCCGGCCTGCAGCTCTCTCTGTGAGCTGACGGGTCACAGCGGTACCTCTACGAGCCAGCCAGTCGGCTCACAAATCTTCCTGTATGAGCCAGTCCACCGGCTCGCAACTGTCCCTCTGTGAACCACCTGTCGTCTCACAGCTCTTCGTCTGCAAGCCATTGAGCCCGCAGTTGCAAGCCAACACTGGAAATATACCGCAGCTCTCTCTCTGTGAGATACACCCTTCTCGCTCCCTCTCCCCACATCACTGTCCTGCAAGCCGATGGGCCGCAGCTCTCCCTCTACAAGCCAGGCAGTCGGCTCGCAGCTCTTCCTGTATGAGCCAGCCTGCTGGCTCGCAATTGTCCCTCTGCGAACCACCGGTCGGCTCGCAGCTCTTCGTCTGCGAGCCGTCGGGCCCGCAGTTCTACCTCTGCAAAGCAATACTGCAAATATACCGTAGCTCTCTCTCTGCGAGATACCCCCTTCATGCTTCCTCTCCCCACATCACCATCTTGCATCTATCCCTTTGCAAGCCGACGGTCCTGTAGTTTTGTAAATCAGATACAGCGTTGATTTGTGTTAACAAATAAATTTGTCCGAGATAAAGAAAATGTTGCACATTTGGAAATTATGGTTGGTGTGGAAATAGTGGTGAAGGGAGGGGGGTATTTATGTGTTATTAATTTAAGGCATGTAAAACAAAAAACAGATATATTATGTGTACAGTTTGGGGGTTGATTTTTCACACAGAGAGGTACATTTGAATATAAGCCAAGGAAGATGTTGTGCTGCAAGAACGTTTACAATGTGCAGACATTACATGGAGAGGAAGTACAGAAAGTAAATATGTACCTTGCTTTGTATATGTACGCATGGTTTGAATAATTTGATCATACTGTTAGTTATAATGAATAATGCCCGGTGATGCAGGGCAAGAGAGGGTGAAGGAGGTATTTCGGAGAGAGAGCTGTGGTATATTCTCAGTATTAGTTTACAGAGGGATAGCTGTGGGCTGATGTTGTGTTGTGTTGCAGAGGTAGAGCTCCGGGCCTGACAGTTTGCGGAGGCAGAGCTGCGAGACGTTGTCTTGCATAGGGATAGCTTCAGGCTGTTGATGCGGGGCAAGGGAAGGTGAAGAGGGTATCTCGTAGAGGGAGAGCTGCGTTATATTTGCAGTATTGGCTAGTAGAGGTAGAGTTACGGACTCGACGGCTTGTATGGATAAACTAACTCTCCCTCTGCAAATCACCGGTCGGCTCGCAGCTGTTCATCTGCGAGCCGTCGGGCCCACAGTTGTATCTCTGCAAGCCAACACTGGAAATATACTGCAGCTCTCTCTCTGCGAGATACACCCTTCACGCTCCCTCTTCCCACATCACCATCCCACACCTATCTGTTTGTAAGCCGATGGCCTGCACCTTTCCCTATAGAAGTTGGCCCGCAGCTGTTCCTCTGTGAGCCGGCCTGCAGCTCTTCCTCTGCGAGCCGACGGGCCGCAGCTCTTTCTCTATGAGACAGCCAGTCGGCTCGCAGCTCTTCCTGTATTAGTCAGCCTGCCGGCTCGCAACTCTCCCTCTGCGAACCATCGGTCGGTTCACAGCTGTTCGTCTGCAAGCCGTCGGGGCCCACAGTTGTACCTCTGCAAGCTAACACTGGAAAAATACCGCTGCTCTCTGCGAGATACACCCTTGATGCTCCCTCTCCCCACATCACCGTTCCGCATCTATCCCTTTGCAAGGTGATGGCCCGCACCTTTCCGTATAGCAGTCGGCCCACAGCTGTTCCTCTGCGAGCCGGCCCGCAGCTCTCCCTCTGCGAGTAGACGGGCTGCAGTTCTGCCTCTATGAGCCAGCCAGTTGGCTCACACCTCTTCCTGTATGAGCCAGCCCGCCGGCCCGCAGCTCTCCCTCTGTGACCCGGCATGCAGCTGTCCCTCTAGAGCCAATGGTCCGAAGCTCTCCCTCTGCGAGCCAGCTCGTGGGGGGGAAGTCTCACTCCCACTGTCTGCTATTTTTATACTAGATAAAGCTCTGTTTGTTTCCTTTTATAAACAGTACTTTCAGGGGCACAAAGTGTTGGTTACAATACTAAAGCACACGTAAATATAAATTAAGGTAATTACAAGGTTTTCTGCTGGTGTTAAACGAGTGGGCTTGCACATTACCAAAATGGGAATGACATCTTACTTAGTCTCCCTCCCCTTCTCATCCCCATGTCGGTTGTTTTTGTTGGTCACTAAAAGTTGATCTGGTTTTGGTTATGTACATCCTCAATGAAATGGAATCCTGTACCATATATTTGTTAATATGGAGCAGTGTTATGCTTGCTAAGTTGCTGATAGAAGTGTTAAGCTAATAAGGGTAACGATTACATGTGCCATTTAGTTGACAATATTACTCTAGGTATACAGATAACAATTTTTCAATTTAGTATCTACAAAGTTATCTGTAGGGGATTGCAGAGGAAGTGCTGTGGGACAGTTGGGTGCGTGGGATGGTGGGGTGGGGCGCGGGGGAGGGGAAAAGTAAGAGGAAGTGGAGTCACATATAAAATGGAAAGGTGAATCAAAATAATTCAATAAATACGTGCTGAATGGCCGGTGACACAACCTGCCATCTTACTGTTTCCTTATTCCGCTCCACTACCATGCAGCATTCCCTCTGCAAGCCGTCAGTGGAACTTATCTAAATGTATGTGATTATTTTGACATATTGAACAGATATAACAGATAATTTTAACTTTTTTTATTTTTCAGAAAATGATTTTGTTTGGATTAAAAGTTGAAAATGCGTAGCATCACTGAAGAAAAAGGAAAGAAAAAAAGGCAATCTACCTAAAGAGAAGTCAAAAATGCGGATTACAAGTAAATGAGAATACTACAAAAAGACTTTTTTCTGGTAAAAACCCAAGACATCTTTCAAAAAAGTATTATGAACATTTAATGAAATTAATATCACACAAAGGAAAAAGAAGAATTTTTCAAGGAGAAGCAGACTTCGACTTCAAATTGCAAGAAAAAAAAAATCATGATAAGGAAAGAGTATTTGTTACCCATAGACAAAAACTATTTCAAGAAATTTGTCAAAGACTTTTTAGAAATAAAGCAATTCAGAATTTAATAAATGGATGCCGGAAATATAAAAAGAAACTGCTGCAATTGAAACAGAAACAGCGTATTGAAAGCATAGTGGATACTGCTTTCAAGTTAAAACAAAAAATATTCATTTTGATTTGAAGAGGATGAAACTGTTGGATAGAACAATGAAGATTCTAAAAGACAAAAGTTGAAAAAAAAGACTTGTGAACAGAAGCATCTTTTGTAAAATCTTCAGTGGAAAATGAAAACATATGTCTAATAGTGAACCTTTTTTTAATGAAGAGAGTTACTAACAAGATAATAGTTTACCATTTGCAGTTGACACTGGAGGTCGTTGCTACGAAGTGAAGAATCATTGTCCTGTTCCAAAAGAAGAAATGGTTAGTATTAGTGCAGAACAGTTAGTAGCTGAAGAAGTGCAAGGGAAACGCACACAAGCTCCTGTGTATAAGTGGGATTGTAGCAGTATTTGTAATATTCAACAGGAATCTACTGATATAATGCAAAATTTGTTATGAGAATATGCACAGAAAAGTGTTAAACAGAAGATTAGGTTGTTACAAGGACTAGATCCATATAATGTAATACGATATACTGAGAAACATGGTATTCTCTGGCTTGCCTTTCAAGAAAAGTGTGTAAAAATGTTTTTAAACACTTGAGGATGTTAGCAGTACACCATTCAGAAATGCGGACGTTTGTAAGGAAAGTATGCTATGTAAAAAGTCCTGCATTATGTTTAAGTAAACCGAATACAGCTCTTTTACACGGTTCTTTATTAGATGTACAAAAAAAGTGTGATGATATTGTGTTGCGATATTTTGGTTCAGGAGCAGTGCCTAGAAAGTGAAAGTTTGACAATTACAGATGTTGAAGAAAATGGGAAAGTGATTAGGACTGATCAGTTTGAAGAAGAAATTGGAAAGTTTAACATAGTGTGCTCTGAAATTCCAAACTATGGGGGTCATTATGATGGCGGATTTTCCGCATACTCCGGGCCGGCGGAAGCCACCGCCGGCCCGGAGTATGCGGGAAATCCGCCGTGGAGGCCTGAAAGACCCACCGCCAAATCAGGATGGCTGGTGGGTCTCACAATCTGTCCGCCGCTTTTCCGCCGCGGTCGGAAGGCGACCACGGCGGAAAAGCACTAACATGGCTGGCGGTGTCTATCAGACACCGCCAGCCATATTAGGATGTAGGGAATGTAATGCTTTTCCACGGCGGCTTTTCCGCCGTGGAAAAGCATACGGACATTCACTTTGGGGGCCCGTTGCGGGCCCCCTGGGTGAAGGTTGCGTGGGGGGTGCACCATAGGTACCCCCCTGCCTTTGCGTGCATGAAGCGGCAGGCACCGCGCGGTGCCTGCCGCTTTGTGCATGCAAATGCACAGCTTTCGTTTTTTACATTGCGGCGGGTGCTGCTTCAAGCAGCACCCGCCGCAATGTAAAACATACAGGATGTGACCGCCAGGGTGGCGGTCACATCCTAATTGCCATGGAGGGACCGCCGCTGCCCATGCGGACGGTCCCTCCTACTCAGGGGTGGCGGACGGACGCAAGTCCGTCCGCCATCCTAATCGGCCCCTAAGTTTGTGTTTGTTCTCGAGAACTAATTATGAAACTCAAACTAGGAAAGTTGATTTGTGTTTGAAATCTGAAAAGGAGAATAATGATAAATTGAAGGAATTTGCAACTTAGATGTTAGTGGAAGGTCAATTTGAGTTAGGCAGTGATCAACGTGTTTATAAATATTGTTAGAGCAGTATATAATAAGTTAGAATTAGTAGTTATTCTGGAGGAACTGGCAGATTTGAATATTAATGAGTCAGTTCTAATTCAATCTGTTTATCTATTTCAAACTATAATTCGCATGGAGCCTAAAACAGGTGAACTGCCACCAACGGACTTACAACGAGGGCTGAAAGGAAGAGTAGTTTACTTACCTTTAGATGTTAAGAAAAATATTGAAATTGTTAGTGGAGACAAAGGGGAAAATGATGCAGTAGTCATTCTAGTGAATGGAGTACCAACAAAGAGTCGGATAATATGGCAAGAATTTGTGGTTGTTCAAAAAGTTTAAAAGGCTTCGTTATATCTTGTGGTGAATAATATTTATTATATAAGTGTAAATGTGGAAGAACAGGTAATAACTTTGGAAGATGAATGTGAAATTTCAAGTGGTCAAATAGAGAAAGTGGCAAGTCAAGGAGTGAAGAGATGTATGAACATTATACAATTTGTCCTCTACATTCAAAAGAAGTAATAGGAAACAGCATTGAGTTGTTTCAAATAAAAAAGCAAAGGGAATGCCAATGAGTGTATGGGAGAAAAGCTTAGAAGCGCTTTGTTTTCCACAGCTGTTTCCTACTGGAGAAGGTGGACGATACGATGACCGACCTGTACGGATTCCGCTTCAGAATATCGCTCAACAAGATTATACTCTGAAGATTCTAGATTTCGACAGTGTATTCCATATATATTTCACCTTTTGTTTGAAAGTGATTTGTCTTCTCTGCCCTATGCAGTGAACCACATACTGAAAACTGGAGTTCATCAATCAGTTCTTTCAGCGAAAGAATTTGTGGAGAAAGTTCAACAAACAGATGAAAATTTAGAAGCACAGTTAATTAATTTGATGGCATGACAACGAGGAACAAATAAGTATTGGTATTGTCGTCATGGAGAACTGAAGTGTATGTTACGGAACTTAGGTACACCAACATGGTTTGTGACATGGGAAGATTTGCTTGAATTTCTACGAGAAGCAAATTCCAAATATAAAAAATGTTGAAATGAAGACACCTGGAGAACTGTGTTATTTGGATCCTGTAAATGTGTGCAGATATTTTAATCATAGGTTTCAAGCTATGATTTCTTTTATCTGCAATAAAATGAATCCATCTCTTGGAGAAGTTACCGATTTCTTTAGGAGAAAGGAGTACCAAGCGAGAGGTGCTCCTCATATACATATGCTATTATGAATCAAGGATGCACCTACATTTGGAACTGATTCAGATGAAATAGTATTGTCTTTCAATGAACAGTATGTGACATGTGAGATTCCAAGAGAAGGAGGAGATAGAAGCTTGAGACAGCTAGTTTTACGTTTCCAAAGTCACCGTTGTGGAAAGTACTGCAGACGAAAATACAGGTCTAAAGGGAAATTTTATACTAACTGTCGGTTTGGATTTCCACGTCCAGTAATTTCTAAAGGAAGAATACATTCTTTTTTCTCTTCTGTAAGGTACACAATAACTCGCAAATCTCCAAAGAATACCTACATCTTAAAAAGAACAGAACTGTCAAAGTATATTAATGACTACAATCCAGTTATTTTAAAAATGTGGAATGCAAAAATGGACATTCGGTATGTTGCAGACAACTAAATTGCTGTTACGCGCTATGTTACATCATATATACCGAAATCAGAAAAAAACGAGATGAAACAGATGTGGGAAGAAATTGCACAAGAGAAGAGCCTTAGCAAAAAATTGTACAGCTTTACTTTGAAAATGCTTTCCCACAGGGAAATCGGATCCTATGAATGTTCAGACCGCTTGTGCTCTTCAAGTTTATATTCAAAATCACGAGGGATTAGTTGGGTAAGTTTAGGTCTTGCCTGCTCACGTAAAAGAGGGTTGAAATCATTAAAAGAAATTGAATACGTTTTTGTTCTGAAAACAAAAAGAAATTGAATACTTAGCAGCAAATGAACCAGACAGTGCAAAAATTCTTAAAACTAATATGTTGGATACATACTATCCTAAAAGGAGTCGACATCTGGAACAGCTATGTCTGTATGAAGTACTTCAACATTACAGCTTAAAATGAAATGTTAAACAGAATTTAAAAGACGGAAAATATGCAGTAGTTGGATGTCATGGATGTTTAGTAAAACACACAAAAGGTAGCCCTATCAACCACAAGAACCTCAGTTATGAGACTCCAGATAAGCGAGAATTTTACTATTTAGCATTTCAAACCATGGCATGGCGAAAGTGAATTACTTGGAGATTTCTACTGCTGCGAAGATTCTTTTAATACAAGTAAAGATAGCATTGCATGTTCAATTATCCCTACATATTTAAAAATGTTGAATGATGAAGTTGAACAGGAAAAGACTATTACAGCCGAAGTTGCTAATGAAAGTTCTCAAGATAGTCAAAGTTTTTGTCTATGTAGTCAAGATCCACTTGGACAACCAATAGTGGAAAATGAAGCAGCGATTGCTATGCATGAAGTCGAAAATGCAATGCAACAAGCACAAGAGGAGAATACTACATTAGAAAAGTTAGAAGAACAAGTAAATATTGAACAGAAAGAAATATATGTGCAAGTGAGAGAACAGATAGAACACAGTTTGTTACATGAAAAAAAGAATGTGTATGTTCTTTGTTTAAATCTATTCTGATGTACATCAGTGGTCAAGTTGGACCGGGTAAAAGTTTTTTAATTAAAGTTTTGACCAGGTATCTTCAAAAAACTACTGGTTCACATTTATCTTGTGTGGTAACAGCTACAACTGGATTTGCTGCCCACAATGTTAAAGGAATTATTTTCCATAGGTTACTGATCTTACTAGTTGAACATGATAATACATTAGAATATCAGAAGTTGTCTGGAGAAGCTTCTTATGAAGTGTCAAGAGTGCTGAATATGAACCTTTTAATTATTGATGAGGTGAGCATGGTCTCAAACTTAATGCTTGCTTTCGTACATTTAAGATTGCAACAGGTATTAAAAACAGATTACGACGTTCTCTTTGGAGGAAAACATCTCCAAATTGCATTTGGAGATCTGCTACAACTAACTCCTGTAAAAGGAGAACCAGTATTTAAAACTCTTCTACATGAAGACACCAGGAAATCTTTGGGCAGTATTAAAAATGTGAATCTCTGGTTAAATTTTGAATATAAAAAACTCACTCAGAATGTGCGACCAGCAAGTGATGAAGATTATGGAAGTATTCTGAAAGATGTAAGAATTGGTATTCTAAGCAAACATGGTAAACAAGCGTTTGCAAAATCGTCTACTACAGAACTTGTTTACAACTGAAAGCACACCAGCAGTAGTAATGTACAAGAAAATTGCAGAAAAAAAGCCTATAGTTTGCTTAATGCTTACAGTGCAAGAGTGTTCTACATTTATTCAAGAGCTTCTAAAATTGGAAAATCAAGAAATAGTTCACATTGAAGCCATTGATACAATCGAGCATCTAGGATTAACAATTCTTCTTTCAAATAAACTACAGACTAAATTGGATTCTTTGGAAAAGTCTGTATCAAAAACTGCTAGCTTCGAATTTTTTTTAGCTGTATGTATATAATGTCAGGTAATTTGGAGACGTAATTTGAATATTGAAGAAGGTTAAGTGAATGGAGCAATGGGGAAAGTTGTTGAATTTGTAAAATATCAAAACAGAAATGCAATTGAATTCTTGAAAATTAAATGTGATCAGATTATAGAGGTAAAACAGATTGGGCGTTGTTCTGTACGTTTTTTGCTGGTAAAAAACTTATATGTTTGTAGAAAACAGTTTCTTTTCTGTTTAGCATATGCAATCACCATTCATAAATCTCAAGGTTTAAGTGTAGATAATGCTTTAGTAAATGTTGGAAGAACTGTGTTTAAAGATGGAATGGCATATGTTGCATTATCTCGAGTTAGAACATTTTCTGGTTTGTATTTAATTGATTTCGATGAAAACATGGTTAGTGCTGATGTAAATTGTGTAAGAGAATATAATCGTTTGAGAAGACTTTATGCACCAACTTTAGGTGAATATCCTATTAATGAAAAACCTTTTGTGTGTTTAAAACGCAAACATGTTGATGAATCAAGTGTGGTTCAAAAGCAGAAAAACATTCAAGAGAAAAGAAAAGATGTAAAGAAACAGAAAATACAAATAAGTGATGATGTTGTGGGAAACGAATTAGAAAATGCTTCTGGTGTCAACTGCTATGGTAATGTTATTCTAAACGTTATATTTTATCCAGAAAATCTTCATGGTGAAATTATGGAAAGTCAGAAAAAAAGATTATGTTTTGCACTTTATACTTTATTTCAACAATTGAGAACTGACAGAAGTAAGATCCATACTGCTTCTGATATTCGCCAACTCTTGGATACATATACTGGATCTTTAATGTTCAGCCCTAATATACAACAAGATGTACAGGTGTTTCTAATGGTTATGCTTGGAGTATTAGAAGATGAAGGAATCCAGATGGAGAGTTTATTTGGACTCAGTTAAAAATGGGATCATAAATGTGAACAGTGTTCATTAACTTCAAGCACTATAGTTGTCAGAGAACGGTTTCTGTATTTAACAATACCTGACTGCAAATCTGTACCTTTTACTAAATTAGTAAAAGAAGCAAATCATTATATGAAATGTACTTGTTGTCAATCAGAAATATTATCTACATTTTGCTTACAAAGATTTGGAAAATATGAAATTTTAATGCTACAACGCTGTAGACCAAATAGAACAAAAGTGGAAACGAAAATTAAAAATGTTGCTAGTCAAGTATCTATTTCTGGTAGAACTTTCACAACACTGGCTATTGTATTCCATGCTGGAGCTACTACCACATGTGGACATTATACTGCATATTTAAAATGCAATAATGGTTGGAGTCACTGCAATGATACACACTTTGAAATAAAACTGAGATTGTCTTATGAATTACCCAACTTGTATTTAATTTTTCAGAAACATTCGGCCTAGAGGGAAAATGTGAAGATGCTTTAAGGAATGCATACTGGATGATTTAAAAAAAAAAATCGGCACATTATTTGCCCTTGAGGAAAAATGAGGACAGAAACTACAGAGTAAAGGTAAGATTTAAAAATTGGAAATAGTATTGGATATGTTATTTGTGTTAATTTCGTATTGTGCTTGTAAGAATTAGTCATTTTTTTAAAAAAAAACCTTTATTTGCATCAATAGGATATACATACGTGGGCCCACAACCAATCCGGCCGGCCATAGGTCAAAAATGACAAAAATCAAAATAAGCGATACAGGCCAGCTGGCAGGCAGGCAAACATATTCAGAACAGTACTAAGGAAAGGTCAAGTGACATCAACGGCCCAATATCAGGAACAGCGAGGTCCATTTTACAATAAGGGAACAAGGCTCATGGCAGACTCATGAAAAACGGGAAAAACAATAAACAGAAAGATACCCACGCCAAAATGGGAAGAGGGGGGGGGAGGAGGATGTGAAGACACGAGTCGATCGTAGCACAAAACAAGCGCAAAATATATTAGAGAAGCATACAAGTACTACCAGCATCTCATGCCCCCCACCCAATATCACGCTAACAAATGCAAGGGGAGCGGATAAACTGCACGATCTAAACCTACTCGCCATACTAGCCTGGGGAAAAAGGGGGGGGGAAGGGAGGGGAGGGAAAGGGGGAAAAAACAGGGGGAGACTGAGGGGAGGAAACCAATAAGGGCAGGAACAGGGTAAGGAGAAGAAGGAGAAACAAAGAAAAAGAAATATAAAAGGAGAAACACAATCGTGCAAGATGGGCGCCACCCCGGGCCAAGCGTCCCGCGGCCAATAATACAGAAGAATGTGGAGAGCTGGCGAGAAGTAGGGTACGGCAGTCTCGACGGAAACACCGAAGCTGATAAAAGTGGCAGAGCAACAGACCCCAACCCACTATGCGAGAGAAGCGAGGACAGAAGCGGCACCTCTATAAAGGGATAGAAAAGGGCCATAGAACCAAAAAAGAAAACTTCTGAAAGACCCCGCCCACCCGTCCCACCCCGCACCCCTGCAGAAGGCTACGGCCTACCCTCCAAACAGCGTGCCTGTCGCCCTAATCCGAAACCCGAAATATAGTAAAGAAAGAAAGTAGAATAAGGAGACAAAAAGAAGAAGGAAAGGGATTATGAAACAAAAATAAGATGTGAGGGAGGAGCCAAAGAGTACGAACAAACACACTCGGCCACGACCCTCCCCAGACCATCAATTGAATAACTATCAAATCAGTACTACACCTTCACTTACAGCAATAACCGGCGGGGGGGGGAGGGGGAAATTTGAACGTTTCACAATGTCGAAAGTACAGGCATCAGTGCAAAGGACAAGTAAACCAGCAGTCTATCAGTGTTGCGCAACTTACCCCCAGCCCTTCCTAACCACGAAGCCACCCAATAAAGGATAACATGGAGCGGACCACCCCGCACAGAATAATCGCAATGTTGACCAGGGTTACGGCAGTGATGTAGATTAGGGAGAGCTACCATACCAATGAAATACAAAAAGTCAATGAAGCCAGTCAATCGTAGCAGTAACGACAGGGCAAGCAAAGGCAAGCCGGAGCCCAGTTTCGCAGTTCGACAATGCAAAGGTACCTCTCCAGGGCAAAAGTTCGATTCCATCGAAGCGGGAGCAAACAGCGGTCCACCATTGTTCCCAGTTGTCCGGGATGGAGCGGATCTCCGCGTCGTGTGCAAGTCCTCGAAGTCCAGGCGGTGAAAAAGCGGAGGGTCAAAAGCCACCGGCCCATCAAGCGGCCGAAGAACAGCGGCAGCAACTCCTGGCGCAGCCGAAGGGGGCGAAGCAATGGAGGCATCAGGACGATAGGGGTGCATGAAAGAGCGGCGACCCAAAATGGCGGCGGGCCGCATAGGGTCGGTAGAAGCACCGGGGGCCAAGACAGCGTATAAGGACATCAAGGCGTCCAGGACATCTCCGAGCGTGGGCGCACGAGCACACGCCCAGGCCCCCGCGCAATCCGGCCAGCAAAGTTCTTCGGTGCAGAGCGGAGCACCCCCCACGTTGTCGGTAGCCATTTTGTGAGGTTCGCCGCCCCGCACTCCACCGCGGGCCCCCAAACAGTTCCCAAATGTAGGACTTTACAGACCTCCGGAGGTTCCCAACAACGGCCTCACCGGCACAGAGCGGGTAGGGGCTCGATGGGGGGGGTGCCCCCTCCGAACAGCAGCGGGCCCCAAAAGCAGAGCCAGGCACGGGGTCCAGGGCTGCCGGACAGAACAAAGGCGAAGGGACCCCTTCACACAGTTAGCCACCAACACATCTCGTCCCCCTCCAGCCGCACGGTCCACAAATCGGGGCCGGTTCAGGATCACCGGGGCATACACACAACGGCTCCCACCAGTGGCTCACTCTCGCGGCCGGGGCCGGCAATCTCAGCACCGCCGGTCGGGTCCCACAGGCGAGGTCCCGGTCTCAAGCCTTGCTAGATACTACCGCTTACCTCCCCGTTCCACCGCAGCTTGTGCTGTTTGTTGTGGAGGGAGTGTCCAACGCGGTACAGAGCCCTCCACCCTCACTTCCGGGGGCCATCTTGGAGAGCTGACGGTCTAGTGGTTGTACTAGGACCGTCAGCAGCCTCCTATTTAGGGCGAGCACTTCCTGCCGCGATAGAATCTAGAATTTACCGATACTGATACTGAAACGCTGTTCTCAGTCGCGCTGCTGACCACGCTAGCACGCATCTGTTTGCACTTGAAACTGCATTATTTTAAAATCGCCGCTTTGCTGCATACTTGCTAATAGCATTATTTTAAAATCACTGCTTTTGTGCTGAATTTGATTATTATTTGCACGGTACATTTTTAATTGATGTGGGCGCATTAACGAAGTTACCTTGCTAGATACTACCGCTTACCTCCCCGTTCCACCGCAGCTTGTGCTGTTTGTTGTGGAGGGAGTGTCCAACGCGGTACAGAGCCCTCCACCCTCACTTCCGGGGGCCATCTTGGAGAGCTGACGGTCTAGTGGTTGTACTAGGACCGTCAGCAGCCTCCTATTTAAAGCTCACATGGAGCAAACGCGCAGCGGTGACGCGCAGCGGGCGCGCCATTGGTGCGCCGGAGGTTCGCCAGAGGTGAGCCCATCTTTGCCCATCCGTGACCATCCGGGGCCTGGGGCCAGAACCCCTGCCCAAAACGTGTTATATTCTAGGGATGACTTATTGCAGCTCAACTTGGGCAAGTCTCATCTTGAGCCAGCTACTATACATCGGCTGGCTTGTGAGGGCTTGTTAATCTCACCCAGGAGCATTAGAGGGCGGCAGCGCTCGTCTAACACCCACACCCTGAGCTACGGCTTACTGAATACTCGCTCTCTGCAGAGCCATAGGTTGGAGGTCTTCACACTCTTGGAAGACGGGGAGTTAGATGTCCTTGCGCTCACCGAGACATGGCTGGAGGATTGCTCAGCGCCAGATTTAGTGGCGGCCCTTCCAGATAACTATCTAGCCATTCATCTCAACAGGGCGGGGGCCAAGAGAGGAGGAGGAGTAGCCCTCTTATATCAGTCATGCCTCCATGCGGATAGGTTCCTCTCTGAAACCCTTGGAGGAGCCGAGGTCATGGGGGTTAAGCTTAGGAGGGGAGCGGTCTGTGTGGTGTTCTTGGTGGTTTATCGGCCACCTTGGGCGTCGCCAGATTTCCCCACGCTCTTTGTAAAATTGGTCCAGGACCTATGCACAAGATATGATAAACTGGTGATCGTTGGGGACTTCAACTATCATTGGGAAAAATCCCCCAAGGAAGGACAAGCGCTACAGATCGAGGAGGCGGCCTTCTCACTAGGTCTTATTCAACAGGTCAAGGAACCAACACATGACAAAGGTCATGTACTCGATTTAGTCTGGACCAATATGCCAGTCCAGGGCAGCACGGAAATTCTACCCTGTGCTTGGTCCGATCATTCTTTAATAAAGGGCAGACTTATACTGAAGGGCCCTCCGCTTAAATCTGGGGAGGGCTGGAAAACGGCCCGCAAATGGAGAAATCTAGATGGAGAGAGATTGGTCCACCTTTTAGAACACTGCCCTCCAAAAAAAGAGCAGGATGCCAACGTTAACGCTCTATGTGGTCACCTCCAGCACAAACTGAGGAGTGCCATTGATGTGGTAGCACCTCTTTGCAGGATAAAGAAGGTGGCAAGAGGAGCTGGGGCACCTTGGTACAACGATTCCCTAAGGGAGATGAAACGTGGGGTGAGGAAGAAAGAACGGGCATGGCGTAAAAAATATGACGCCATCTCCAAACAAGAATATGTCTCATCCTTAGCCCAGTATAAACTAGCCATACAATCTAGGAAGGCTATTTTTTTCGAGGAGAGAATAGTGGCTGCAAAAAACCCACAAAAAGAAATCTTTCGGGTTTTGGCAGAGCTCAGGGTCAACAAAGAGCAAAGTCCTGAGTTTACTCAGGCGGACTGTCAGAGGTTTCAGGATTTCTTTGTAAAGAAGATATCTGACATTTTACACGAAATTGAGGAAACTGTACCCCTCGATTGCCCTTGCCTACCGGACCTTATCACCCCATTAAACATCCCATCATTAGTTGAGTTCGCCCCTATGTCCAAACTAGAATTGCTTAACATCCTAGGCCGAGTTAAATCGGGTTCCTTGGTAGACCCCTGCCCTCCTGACATATTCAAGGTGGCAATGCCAGGAATAGAGGAAGAGGTCCTGCACTTATTGAACACCTCTCTTTGCACAGGACAGATCCCTCTAGCCTTCAAAGAGGCTCGCCTAATCCCCTTACTGAAGAAACCCGGTGCAGACACAAAATGTCTGAAAAACTTCCGGCCCATCTCTCAGTTGCCTTTCTTGGCCAAAGTGATTGAGCAGCATGTGTTAGCCCTTCTCTCGGCCCATCTAGAGAGTAACAACCTGCTGGAGACCAATCAGGCAGGGTTCCGTGCTAATCATAGCACGGAACTAGTTATGCTATCTATTCTAGATGAGCTAAGAACCCGGGCTGATGTAAAAACCCCAAGTGCCCTGATACTATTGGACCTCTCCGCGGCGTTTGACACCGTGTGTCACAAACAGCTCCTGTCGCGGTTGAGATCCTTTGGTGTCATGGGCACAGCACATGCATGGCTTGCATCATTCCTGCAGGGTAGGACACAACGAGTGCAGCTGGGCGATTTACTCTCCACCCCCGCGCCGATCACCTGCGGGGTCCCACAGGGCTCTGCTTTGTCACCCCTACTTTTTAACATCTACCTGCAGCCATTAATTGCTCTCCTGAACAGGATGGATTGCCTAGTGTATAACTATGCCGATGACACCCAGATCATCATCCGGCTGGATGATGGCCCAGGAGCATCCACTAGGCTACAGGACATACTGAAAACCACAGTTAATTGGATGTCTGAGAACTCCCTGAAGGTCAATCCAGACAAGACGGAAGTGTTGCCCATTTCCATCTCGGGCAACCCCTGGAGCGATAAATTCTGGCCTAAAGAGTTGGGTACACCACCAAAACCAGCAGCCGCAGTCAAAAGCTTAGGCCTATATGTGGATAACAAATTATCCATGGAAAAACAGGTTTCCACTGTAGTGGGCACCTGTACAGGCCTCCTAAAACAACTAAGGAAGATCTCTGCATTGCTTTCATTCCCTACTTTGAGACACGTGGTCTCAGCCACAATTCTGGCTAGGCTGGACTACGGGAACTCCCTATACCTAGGCCTGCCTCAGCGGCTGCTGGACGAGCTTCAGGGAGTTATGAATGATGCAGCTAGGCTCATATTCAAAAAACCCAGGACTGCCCACGCCTCTCCCCTGATGCAGGAGCTGCATTGGCTCCCAATACGTCAGCGAATTGTATTCAAGGGATTGTGTATTGCTCACAAGGCTCTGCACAGCAAAGCACCCAAATATTTGAAATCCCGAATATCCCCCTACACACCGGGTAGGACTTTGCGTTCGTCGGACGCCACTTTTCTGTCCCAATCTCGTTTCAAACTGACCACGGTGGGGGGCCATGCGTTCTCCAACGTGCTTCCAGCTTTGTGGAATAAATTGGATTCAGATCTCAGGAAGGAAAGTAATTTACTTCCCTTCAGAAAAAAACTAAAAACTGTGTTGTACAAGCAAGCATGGAGTAGCTCTTAGGTGCACAGCTGTTTTCAAGTGAATGTAACATCTCATTACGTAACATCTTTCATGTAAATCTGGACAGACAGCGCTTAGAGACCCCTGTGGTTATAACGCGCCATACAAATTAAATAAATAAATAAATAAATAAATAAATAAAGCGCCCGGAGGCCCAAATCTTTCCGAGGGCACAGCTGCGGACCCACAGCACGCAGGAGCTTCCGGACCAGACGGTGAGTAAGAGTGGGTCGTTAAATTCCAAAATCTGTAGTGAAGTATCGTCGCAGTACAGGATATATTGCAGGATATTCGAGGTTGGCCGGAGGGCCGACGGAGCCGAGCTAAAAGGCGGCCATTACGCTCTCAGGCTAGGCTCCTCCGACCCATTTGTTTTTTTTTAACAATCTAGTTGATTGTTTTTTTTCCAAGCTGTTTATAATGATACTACACTAACATCACTGTGAATAGTGAAGTTAAGCAGAATCCGATAACAGCAAAAGAAGGGGGAAAAATATGTTTTCAAAATGTTAGATTATGTTGTATTATTTGATAAGTAACACTATAATTTGTGAAACATATTACATTACACAACAGTTTTACAGTTTATTTTCCTTGATGTAGTGGAAAAGTTAGAAAAACAGTACTAATGACAAATAGCAGAATAGTAGTTTAATTTAAAAAAAACCTTTGAAATTCACTGAAAAAACTATAGGTTTTACAGACGTTATAGTTAGGAATTAGCATTTAAAAAACCTTAGAAATTCACAGAAAAAATAATAGGTTTCAGGGACGTTATAGTTAGGAATTAGCTTTTAAAAGACCATTGAAAATCACTGAAAAAAACATACGTTTTTATAGTTAGTTGGACATTTTACTCATACAAAACCAGAGAAATTCCACCATCTCAAATGACATCACTGATGACATCATCCACGTGAAAATCTGATCCACCTCCTTACACTCTAATATAACCTTTGATACACCCACTGTAAAATACAGACTACCTTTTTCGAAACCATCGACACATTAATACCAGTTACTACATACTCATTGATTACTAGGTCTACACACACATCCATATACACTCATTCACCCATACAATCACTCTTACATGTAATCACTCATCAATACAACACTATCATAAGCATTCATACACCTATTCAGACACTCACACACCACCACTCATCCAGAGTTACTCAAACACCTATTCAGTCATGCAAACAATCATTCACACTTCCATTTACTGACCTATACAGTTATCCACACACCACATCACTGATTGAAACAGAAACAAAGGCATACTTACTCTCTTCTACAATCTCTGATACTAATACACACTCATCCATACAGCCACTCTCACAATCACTGACTCTTATGTATAGTTATTTATATACTTTAACTTTCACATACACTGCCTTTTACATACGTAGTTACTTGGACATGTACCATTGAGACATCCATTCACTCAACAACACACCCATACACACACTCACTCACACATGCAGCTGTTTCCACATGTACTCATGAACTCTTTCTTCAATACACCTTGCTATATATATTATACATATTTAAACTTGAAAGAAAAACACATTCACTGGATGATGACATCAGTGATGTCATTTGAGATGTCATCAGTGATGTCACTGACCATGATGTTATATGTGACATCATCAGCAGTTCACTGCGGGGGCACGAGTTATAGTTAGCTGAACTAACTATAACAGCAGAATTTCTCTGGTTTTTTTATGAGTAAAATGTCCAACTAACTATAACGTCCCTGAAACCTATGGTTTTTTCCAGTGAATTTCAAAGGTTTTTTAAATGCTAATTCCTAACTATAACGTCTGTGAAACCTATGGTTTTTTCAGTGAATTTCTAAGGTTTTTTAAATGCTAATTCCTAACTATAATGCCTGTAAAACCTATGGTTGACAGTGATATATCTATCTATCTATCTATCTATCTATCTATCTATCTATCTATCTATCTATCTATCTATCTATCTATCTATCTATATAGAGCAGTGAAATACTTTCTAGCAAATAGGCCACCTAAATATGCACAACATAATAAAATGCTAATGAATTTGTTGACGTTTTGCCTTGAAAACAATGTGTTCATGTTCAAAAGCCAAATGTACCAGCAGATACAGGGCGTAGCAATGGGGGCCAGCTTCCCCCCAGCTATGCCTGTTTATTTATGGGTTGGTGGGAGGAGTTGGTCCTCAAAAGAGAATTTGAACAAACATGCATGAACAATATTGTATCTTGGCTTGGATTTATTGACGATTTGTTCAATGTATGGCATGGAACAGAAAGGGAAGCCCAAGATTTTGTTGAACTCATAAATAGCAATGATGTTAATTTGCACTTTACTTCCAGCATTAGTGACACAAGTGTAACATTTTTGGATGTACAAATTAATATAGTTAATGACACTCTGACTACAACATTGTACTGTAAGGATACGACAGGTAACACTATGCTACATGTGTCGAGCGCACACCCTCCGCATCTGATCCAAAGCATCCCGTACTGGGAGATGCTTCGTATTCGCAGGATATGTAGTGAGGAACAGGATTTGAAAATAAAACAGTTGGAAAGCAAGAGGAGGTTTCTAGATAGGGGTTATAGTACCTCAACCATTGAAACTGCCATAACCAAATCCAGGAAGCAAGCTAGAGAAGATCTTCTGAATAACAATAAAAAGTCGCAGATAGCATGTAATCACAGGGTGGAAGAATCTAAGGAGCCTACTAGACTTATCCTGCATATTCGAGACAGGAACAGCAGTTGAGAGCAATTATAAGACGCAATTGGCCAATAGTTCTTGATGATCCAAATTTGGGATTTATTCCCTAAACAACCGGCTATAACCTATAGGAAGTCGGCATCAATGACCAATGCACTAGTAAAGAAAAGCCCTGAAGAACAAGAGAAGGGGGATGGCTAGTGGTAAGAAAAGGCTTCTTTAAATGCTCCAGCTGCAAAGCATGCCAACATGGCTCCAATAAAAGTACGTATTATACCGCTTTCAGTGACAAGGCACAAGATATAAAACAGCATCTCACTTGCCGGACATACTATGCTATCTATGTGTTACAGTGCAGTTGTAATTTATTATACATAGGTGGCACTAAATTATCTGTTCATAAGCGCATTTTGTAACATACAAGAGCTATCATTAACAATGACCCTAGTTACCCCGTAGCAAGGCATTTCAAGACGCATCATAACAGTAGTTTACAACATTTAAAATATTTTGTTATTGATGCTGCGCCACCTCAAATAAGAGGTGGGGATCGTGAATTGAAATTAAGACACCTTGAAACCAGATATATTCTGGAGCTTGATACCAAATATCCTCGGGGGTTAAATACAAGTGAGGACTTCTATACTTACCTGGATTAGGTTAATTAGATTTTACAAACTACATGGAAACCACTGAAAATTGCAATTTAACAATTATCTGACCCTCTAACATGAATTTGAAATTGAACTATACATTTAATTATTTTTTTGATACTAGTAGTGGTTTTATTTAATGTATTTAAAGTTTTTTGAAAGCCTAATATGTATCGCAAATCTCCTCAATGAAACTATTATATCATTTTTTGCAAGATAATTTTTTATGGTGAATTTTAGTGATTGAATTGTATTTATTGATATTTTTATGTATTTAATATTTAATATTTACATACATATTTATATTGATTTTAGTACAATAGTGGGAATCAATCACGTATGAAGTGTAACCAACATGTAGGTAAATAATCTCTCTCTTATCTTAGCCTTAACCTCTGCAAAGGTTGTTTATATAATCCCTTTGTTTTGAATTACAAGGACCTTACTGAATAGGACATTGGTCATGGATAAGAGGTTTTTGAATTAAAACAATAATGATGGGGTTTTAAAGGGGATTTCTGCGCTTGCACTTTATATTTGAGCACTTTAGGGATATTTACGTATAAATACATTTAGAGCACTGTTTAAGTGTTACAATCTATAGATGAGACAAAAGATTAATGTTGTTTTTGCATGTAAGCAATGAATTCAAAGATCATTGGATCATTGGAAATTTATGAAATTTAAAGATTACATTTATAACATGGTACAAAATCAAGTATAAAAGTAATGTTTTAAAAGAAGAAAACATCTTTTAAACTTTATTTTATGCATTTATGCTAATATTGTATGCTTTTTGTACTATGTATATGTCGAAATGCAATTTCTTCTATGTCTATTTATCTTGTGATTGGACACTGTCACTTTAAAAGGGTGTATCACAATAGTTAACACTGTCATGTGATCAAGGCAGGTGAGCTGCCAAAACACGTCATGGGGGAGCTATTTTCCAGAGCAATAAGCTAAAATAGCACTTACTTTGGGTCCACTCTCGTTTGTCTCCTGTGGATGAGATTGTGTGAGGAGCGAGGTTTTTTTATTATATATATATATATATATATATATATATATATATATATATATATATATATATATATATATATATATATAATTTGGAACCTGCCGTGTGGTCCGTGTCCTGATTGAAAACCGTCTCCGCGGTGGAATTGGGAGTTCGTTTGGCATATATATATATTCACTGAAAAAACCATAGGTTTCACACCAGTTATAGTTAGGTGGAAATTTTACTCGCATAAAACCATTGAAATTCCCACGTTATAGTTAGTTGGACTCACTATAACTTGCACGTGCAATGCACTGCTGATGACGTCACATATTACATCACTCATGACATGGTCAGTGACATCACTCATGACATCACTGATGACATCTCAAATGACATCACTGATGACAACATCCTTGTGACAAAGTGGCAGACCTCCTATCAGCATAAAATAACCTTTGACACACACATTCAAAAATAGAAACTAACATTTTCTTAAAAAAGGAGAAACCAATACCAATTACAACAACTTATTAGGTAATTCCAACATCTACATACACATCCACTCATTCACCAACAGTTCTATATAGTCACTCATGCATGTACTTACTCATCATATGTACTCATACACCTATACATCCTGTTACACACTAATACTCATCCATATAGTTACTCACACACAAATTTACACATGCAAATAAACTTGTTATGTGAACAATTTGTGGTCCCATTTTTTTACACTGAGAGGTAGATTACAATATCAGTCAAGGCTGGTGTGGTACTGGGAGGCTTTGGATTTGAGTGTTCTTATGAAATCTAAGTTGTTGTGGAGCGTTTCTTCAGAAGACATTTATTATGAATATGTGAGAGAGAAAAAATAAATGTGAATGTTTTCTGTCCGATTTTGTTCAAAGTGCTAAAGTAAATGTGATTATTAGTGAAGGTTATTGTCAGGGTGTGTTTCTTTGCTGAATATAGGCAGGCCTTTAAGCGGTCCGGGTCTTGTCAGTACTGAGGTCTGCCACCCCTTTAAGACAGTTGCCAATTTTTTCATCCTACTTAAAGTTGTTAATATACATATTGTAAAGGCACAATACATAAAAAGTTTGGGAATTACACCTTTATTTAGTCTGTCCAGCTCTCACCACCACTTTGTGCCCCCAGCGGTACTGTTTATAAAAATAATCTCATACAGCTCTTTGTATTATAAAAATAGCACTTCTAAGTTTATTGCCGTATTGGTAGGGTTTGTAATATATAGAGAATGTTGCAATCAGTTTCAATGGTATCAAACTGCACTGTGTTATGTTATGTTCGATATATTACATATGTATAAGTTGTGATGTCATATTTTACACTGTGAGGTACATTTGAATATAAGTGAAGACAGCTGTTATACTGCGAACCCGTTCAGAATGTGCACAGATTACATGAAATGTAAATGGGCAAAGTAAAGGTGCACATTGCTTTCTGTATGGATGCACGGTTAGAATCATTTGATGATATTTTGAGATATAATCTAAACAGTGTTTGTGCTTTACAGTTGGGTACACTGCACCCTGTTAGTAGTTAGTGACTAGATGCTGCTAAAGGGATTATTTTGTGCTCGTTCTTACGAAATAAAGGTGGAGAGGGGCGTTTCTTTACAAGAGATATGTTATAAATTGTGAGAAATAAAAAAGAACAAAAAAATGTCCTTAGTAAATTTTCTGTATGATTGTTTCACACTAGTAAATTAACTGTGATAATAAGTGATGAAAATTGTTAGGTTGTGTCTCTGTGCTGGATATACGCATGCCTTTAAGAGGACTGGGACTTACCGGTGCTGAACACTGCTAACCCTTTCAGACACCACCATATTTTTTTATCCCACTTAAAGCCCTGAATATACGTATAATAAAGGAATGGTACAAAAAATGTTTAGGAATTAGACCTCCATTTACTCTCCTCATCTCCCACCCCCATGTTGAGCACCCAACAATAGTGTTTGTAAAAATTAAGTACTAGAGCTTTATCTAGTATGAAAATAGCACCTATACTTTTATTGACATGTTTCTGGGCTCTTTAGTGTAAAGAGAAGGTCGTAATCAGTTTCAGTACAAAAGTGACGTGACATATGTTTGAAAGATTACATGGTTTTAGGAATTAGCTCTCCCTCTGCGAGTCCTCAGGCCCGCAGTTGTACCTCTGCAAGCCAACACTGGAAATATACCACAGCTCTTTCTTTACGAGATGCCCCCTTCATGCTGCCTCTCCCCACATAACCGTCCCGCACCTATCCCTTTACAAGTGGACGGCCCGCACATCTTACCTATACTAGTCGGCCCACAGCTGTTCCTCTGTGAGCTGGCCCGCAGCTCTCGCTCTTCGAGCCAACGGGCCGCACCTCTCCCTCTACAAGCCAGCCAGTTGGCTTGTAGCTTATCCTCTACGAGCCAGTCAGCCGGCTCGCAACTCTCCCTCTGCGAATCACCGGTCAGCTCACAGCTCTTCACTTGCGAGCCGTCGGGTCCGCAGTTGTACCTCTGCAAGCTAATACTGGAAATATACCGCAGCTCTCTCTGCGAGATACCCCCTCCACGCTCCCTCTCTCCACATCACCATCCCGCAGCTACCCCTTTCAAGCCTGTGGCCCACACCTCTACTTATACCAGTCTGCTCGCAGCTGTTCCTCTGCGAGCCGGCCTGCAGCTCTCTCTGTGAGCTGACGGGTCACAGCGGTACCTCTACGAGCCAGCCAGTCGGCTCACAAATCTTCCTGTATGAGCCAGTCCACCGGCTTGCAACTGTCCCTCTGTGAACCACCTGTCGTCTCACAGCTCTTCGTCTGCAAGCCATTGAGCCCGCAGTTGCAAGCCAACACTGGAAATATACCGCAGCTCTCTCTCTGTGAGATACACCCTTCTCGCTCCCTCTCCCCACATCACTGTCCTGCAAGCCGATGGGCCGCAGCTCTCCCTCTACAAGCCAGGCAGTCGGCTCGCAGCTCTTCCTATATGAGCCAGCCTGCTGGCTCGCAATTGTCCCTCTGCGAACCACCGGTCGGCTCGAGCCGTCGGGCCCGCAGTTGTACCTCTGCAAAGCAATACTGCAAATATACCGTAGCTCTCTCTCTGCGAGATACCCCCTTCATGCTTCCTCTCCCCACATCACCGTCTTGCATCTATCCCTTTGCAAGCTGACGGTCCTGTAGTTTTGTAAATCAGATACAGCGTTGATTTGTGTTAACAAATAAATTTGTCCGAGATAAAGAAAATGTTGCACATTTGGAAATTATGGTTGGTGTGGAAATAGTGGTGAAGGGAGGGGGGTATTTATGTGTTATTAATTTAAGGCATGTAAAACAAAAAACAGATATATTATGTGTACAGTTTGGGGGTTGATTTTTCACACAGAGAGGTACATTTGAATATAAGCAAGGAAGATGTTGTGCTGCAAGAACGTTTACAATGTGCAGACATTACATGGAGAGGAAGTACAGAAAGTAAATATGTACCTTGCTTTGTATATGTACGCATGGTTTGAATAATTTGATCATACTGTTAGTTATAATTAATAATGCCCGGTGATGCGGGGCGAGAGAGGGTGAAGGAGGTATTTCGGAGAGAGAGCTGTGGTATATTCTCAGTATTAGTTTACAGAGGGATAGCTGTGGGCTGATGTTGTGTTGTGTTGCAGAGGTAGAGCTCCGGGCCTGACAGTTTGCGGAGGCAGAGCTGCGAGACGTTGTCTTGCATAGGGATAGCTTCAGGCTGTTGATGCGGGGCAAGGGAAGGTGAAGAGGGTATCTCGTAGAGGGAGAGCTGCGTTATATTTGCAGTATTGGCTAGTAGAGGTAGAGTTACGGACTCGACGGCTTGTATGGATAAACTAACTCTCCCTCTGCAAATCACCGGTCGGCTCGCAGCTGTTCATCTGCGAGCCGTCGGGCCCACAGTTGTATCTCTGCAAGCCAACACTGGAAATATACTGCAGCTCTCTCTCTGCGAGATACACCCTTCACGCTCCCTCTTCCCACATCACCATCCCACACCTATCTGTTTGTAAGCCGATGGCCTGCACCTTTCCCTATAGAAGTCGGCCCGCAGCTGTTCCTCTGTGAGCCGGCCTGCAGCTCTTCCTCTGCGAGCCGACGGGCCGCAGCTCTTTCTCTATGAGACAGCCAGTCGGCTCGCAGCTCTTCCTGTATTAGTCAGCCTGCCGGCTCGCAACTCTCCCTCTGCGAACCATCGGTCGGTTCACAGCTGTTCGTCTGCAAGCCGTCTGGGCCCACAGTTGTACCTCTGCAAGCTAACACTGGAAAAATACCGCTGCTCTCTGCGAGATACACCCTTGACGCTCCCTCTCCCCACATCACCGTTCCGCATCTATCCCTTTGCAAGGTGATGGCCCGCACCTTTCCGTATAGCAGTCGGCCCACAGCTGTTCCTCTGCAAGCCGGCCCGCAGCTCTCCCTCTGCGAGTAGACGGGCTGCAGTTCTGCCTCTACGAGCCAGCAAGTTGGCTCACACCTCTTCCTGTATGAGCCAGCCCGCCGCTCTCCCTCTGTGACCCGGCATGCAGCTGTCCCTCTAGAGCCAATGGTCCGAAGCTCTCCCTCTGCGAGCCAGCTCGTGGGGGGGAAGTCTCACTCCCACTGTGTGCTATTTTTATACTAGATAAAGCTCTGTTAGTTTCCTTTTATAAACAGTACTTTCAGGGGCACAAAGTGTTTTTTTTTTTTAAATGTTTTTTTTATTTTATTGCAGAAACACAAAACGGTACATCATATTGAGGAGCCCGGTGACTCCCCCTGCAGGAAAACAGTTGCCGAAGTTACATTTATCACACGGCCCTTCAGCCCGCAACCCTGGGGTCGGGCGGCAATTCGCAAGTCTCATCAGAAGTCACTTTCACAATAAATCATGTATATCGGCACGACACTCGAAATTGTCTGCTTGTTTCCCAGTTTCCGTTTATTTGTTATCCCGCTTTGGTTTCTGACTTTTCAATCCCCAACTCTCCCTCCCCCCCAACTGTACACTATCAACACACACCTGTGCCTGTGCTTTAGAAGCGGGCCTTTCACACATTTCTATCTTTAATTTCAGAAGGCAGTCCGAATACTTTAGCAAGACAGTACGGAACTTCCCCACCCCACCACCCCCAGCACATGACAGTATAGCACAATACCCGGTCCCCCAACTCTACGCCCCAACAACCCCCAGTATCCGCATTCATGGCTCCGTGTCATCAGCCGTAAATTAGTCAAATCAAACTTGCAGTTTCACCCCTCCCTGCTCCATTTGGGGTCTCCTTTTGCGCTCCACCCTCCAGCCCGTGGTATTGCCTCCATTTGGCCCATACTCTGCGGAACTTTTTGGGGCAGCCCCTAGCTTTATAGGTCACCCTCTCGGCCGCCATGTAGAGGTCCATCCCCCTTCTCCATTCCTCGATGTCAGGTGTCTCTGCGGCCCCCCAGTGCTTAGCAATGTCCCTCTTAGCTACCACCAACGCTAACACCAGGAAAATGAGTTGTGGTCGTGGTAGATCTACTTCATTCGTCATGCCCAGTAGGGCTAACTTAGGGTCTAGTGGCAGATCCGTTCCCAACACCGCCCCTAGTTCAGTAAGAACGTGTTGCCAATATAGGTGTATGTGTGCACAAGCCCACATAGTGTGGAAGAAGTCCCCCCGTTGTTGGCGGCAACGCAGGCATGTCGGGTCATTTATCTTCCCCATTAGGGGGGGCACAAAGTGTTGGTTACAATACTAAAGCACACGTAAATATAAATTAAGGTAATTACAAGGTTTTCTGCTGGTGTTAAACGAGTGGGCTTGCACATTACCAAAATTGGAATGACATCTTACTTAGTCTCTCCCCCCTTCTCATCCCCATGTCGGTTGTTTTTGTTGGTCACTAAAAGTTGATCTGGTTTTGGTTATGTACATCCTCAATGAAATGGAATCCTGTACCATATATTTGTTAATATGGAGCAGTGTTATGCTTGCTAAGTTGCTGATAGAAGTGTTAAGCTAATAAGGGTAACGATTACATGTGCCATTTAGTTGACAATATTACTCTAGGTATACAGATAACAATTTTTCAATTTAGTATCTACAAAGTTATCTGTAGGGGATTGCAGAGGAAGTGCTGTGGGACAGTTGGGTGCGTGGGATGGTGGGGTGGGGCGCGGGGGAGGGGAAAAGTAAGAGGAAGTGGAGTCACATATAAAATGGAAAGGTGAATCAAAATAATTCAATAAATACGTGCTGAATGGCCGGTGACACAACCTGCCATCTTACTGTTTCCTTATTCCGCTCCACTACCATGCAGCATTCCCTCTGCAAGCCGTCAGTGGAACTTATCTAAATGTATGTGATTATTTTGACATATTGAACAGATATAACAGATAATTTTAACTTTTTTTATTTTTCAGAAAATGATTTTGTTTGGATTAAAAGTTGAAATTGCGTAGCAGCACTGAAGAAAAAGGAAAGAAAAAAAGGCAACCTACTTAAAGAGAAGTCAAAAATGCGGATTACAAGTAAATGAGAATACTACAAAAAGACTTTTTTCTGGTAAAAACCCAAGACATCTTTCAAAAAAGTATTATGAACATTTAATGAAATTAATATCACACAAAGGAAAAAGAAGAATTTTTCAAGGAGAAGCAGACTTCGACTTCAAATTGCAAGAAAAAAAAATCATGATAAGGAAAGAGTATTTGTTACCCATAGACAAAAACTATTTCAAGAAATTTGTCAAAGACTTTTTAGAAATAAAGCAATTCAGAATTTAATAAAAGGATGCCGGAAATATAAAAAGAAACTGCTGCAATTGAAACAGAAACAGCGTATTGAAAGCATAGTGGATACTGCTTTCAAGTTAAAACAAAAAATATTCATTTTGATTTGAAGAGGATGAAACTGTTGGATAGAACAATGAAGATTCTAAAAGACAAAAGTTGAAAAAAAAGACTTGTGAACAGAAGCAACTTTTGTAAAATCTTCAGTGCAAAATGAAAACATATGTCTAATAGTGAACCTTTTTTAATGAAGAGAGTTACTAACAAGATAATAGTTTACCATTTGCAGTTGACACTGGAGGTCGTATAATGTAATACAATATACTGAGAAACATGGTATTCTATGGCTTGCCTTTCAAGAAAAGTGTGTAAAAGTGTTGAGGATGTTAGCAGTACACCATTCAGAAATGTGGAAGTTTGTAAGGAAAGTATGCTTTGTAAAAAGTCCTGCATTATGTTTAAGTAAACCGAATACAGCTCTTTTACACGGTTCTTTTTTAGATGTACAAAAAAAGTGTGATGATATTGTGTTGCGATATTTTGGTTCAGGAGCAGTGCCTAGAAAGTGAAAGTTTGACAATTACAGATGTTGAAGAAAATGGGAAAGTGATTAGGACTGATCAGTTTGAAGAAGAAATTGGAAAGTTTAACATAGTGTGCTCTGAAATTCCAAACTATGTTTGTGTTTGTTCTCGCGAACTAATTATGAAACTCATACTAGGAAAGTTGATTTGTGTTTGAAATCTGAAAAGGAGAATAATGATAAATTGAAGGAATTTGCAACTTACATGTTAGTGGAAGGTCAATTTGAGTTAGGCAGTGATCAACGTGTTTATAAATATTGTTAGAGCAGTATATAATAAGTTAGAATTAGTAGTTATTCTGGAGGAACTGGCAGATTTGAATATTAATGAGTCAGTTCTATACAAATGATATTTTACCTATGGAACAAACGGGATTTCGTAAAGAGCATGGAACTCTAGATAACTTGACATTATTGCAGGTGATTGTGGACAAATATGTACGTGTTCGAGGTGGTGGCATATATGCAGCATTTATCGATTTCTCCACAGCGTTTGACAAGGTGGACCGTCCAACGCTGTGGAGAAAGCTGGCTGTACTGGGTATGCCAGTGTATTTACTTGAATTAGTAAAGTCTCTTCACTCGAACACGTGGTGTAAGGTGCTACAAGGCGGAGAAAGGGGTCTTTCTCAATCTATCCCTTCTCAGAACGGGTTAAAACAAGGATGTATACTGGCCCCTGTATTGTTTTCACTATATACGGCAGACCTACCATCTTCCATTGCAGTTTGTGAGGGATTAGCCCCGACAATTGGAGGGTCAACCATATCGGTTCTAATGTATGCGGATGACATACTTGTTTTAGACTTAACCCCGAAGGGTTTGTCTAATCGTCTACATGCATTGAACCAATTTGCTGAAGCACATCACATGAAAATTAATATATCGAAAAGTAAAATCATGTGCATCTTTGGAAAGAAAAAATGTAGGTCTGGAAGCTATAGCTGGGCCATAGGTGGACAAAAACTAGAGGTGGTTAAAACCTACACCTTCTTAGGCAAAATAATCTCAGCAAACCTTAGTGAGAATCCCCACATTGAACACAACTCACGAAAAGCATTGGCCCATGGCATGGGGTTATGTTCTCTATACAATGCGACAGGGAAGAGACATTTCTCACTCTTTTTGGATGTATTTAGGGCAAAGATACCTGCAACTCTACTGTACGGAATTGAATTAGTGGAGTTGAAACAATGGGGTTTTCTGCAAAAAATGGAAGGAAAGGTACTAAGAAAAATTTCTTCCCTTAATACAGCGTGTTCTGCATCTTCATGCAGGCTGGAATTCGGACTCCGAAGCTGTTGGGTACAGGGGTTGGTAGCCCTCGTAAGATGGGTAGCCTGTCTGGCCAGAGGTAAACCGGGTTCCTTACGAGAAGCCATTAAAAAGGAACTCTTGGGCAACTTTAACGAGTTTTCTTTGTTAGTAAAAAACTTTAGAAAAGCAGTATCTCTGTTAGAATTAGATGAATGCACCTTATTCTTACTCTCACCGGCCGAGCTAAAGTTTAAATTAAAATGTGCATCCTGGGAACTCTGTTATAAATTGGATATACTTGCCCAACCAAGGCAAAAAGAAAGGGAAGCATTGGTAAAAACATATATACCAAAACTGGCCCAACAATACCTAACTTGGAATATTCCTCATAGAGTCCGTAGGTTATGGTACCTTTTAAGACATGACCTGCTTCCACTAAATCTCCTTTTAGCGAAATGGTATGGGGTATCGCCAAAATGTAATCTCTGTAATAATGCTGTACAAGATCGTAACCATGTCTTGTTTATTTGTCCCGCATTGCGCCCATTGCGCTATAAATGGATAAAACCAATTTGTCTACAACTAGGAATCCTAAATGTAAAAACGTTGTTCCATGCACTTTACTGCCCTCCAAATGAAATGTTTTGTTTCAGAATTTTTAATTTTTTTAAAGGGTTTTTAGATATTTATTAATGATGTATAGGGAGAGGTTTGATGATCGCTTTACCGGTAGACAAGTAGTGTTTCCTTCCTATCTTGTTGTGATTTATCTGCAATTAATGTTGTATATTTGTGTGTTCATTTTTATGTGGCCCTCATCGAGAGCCAAAACATAATAAACTTTGACTTTGACTTTGACTTTGAGTCAGTTCTAATTCAATCTGTTTATCTATTTCAAACTATAATTCGCATGGAGCCTAAAACAGGTGAACTGCCACCAACGGACTGACAACGAGGGCTGAAAGGGAGAGTAGTTTACTTACCTTTAGATGTTAAGAAAAATATTGAAATTGTTAGTGGAGACAAAGGGGAAAATGATGCAGTAGTCATTCTAGTAAATGGAGTACCAACAAAGAGTCGGATAATATGGCAAGAATTTGTGGTTGTTCAAAAAGTTTAAAAGGCTTCGTTATATCTTGTGGTGAATAATATTTATTATAAAAGTGTAAATGTGGAAGAACAGGTAATAACTTTGGAAGATGAATGTGAAATTTCAAGTGGTCAAATAGAGAAAGTGGCAAGTCAAGGAGTGAAGAGATGTATGAACATTATACAATTTGTCCTCTACATTCAAAAGAAGTAATAGGAAACAGCATTGAGTTGTTTCAAATAAAAAAGCAAAGGGAATGCCAATGAGTGTATGGGAGAAAAGCTTAGAAGCGCTTTGTTTTCCACAGCTGTTTCCTACTGGAGAAGGTGGACGATATGATGACCGACCTGTACGGATTCCGCTTCAGAATATCGCTCAACAAGATTATACTCTGAAGAATCTAGATTTCGACAGTGTATTCCATATATATTTCACCTTTTGTTTGAAAGTGATTTGTCTTCTCTGCCCTATGCAGTGAACCACATACTGAAAACTGGAGTTCATCAATCAGTTCTTTCAGCGAAAGAATTTGTGGAGAAAGTTCAACAAACAGATGAAAATTTAGAAGCACAGTTAATTAATTTGATGGCATGACAACGAGGAACAAATAAGTATTGGTATTGTCGTCATGGAGAACTGAAGTGTATGTTACGGAACTTAGGTACACCAACATGGTTTGTGACATGGGAAGATTTGCTTGAATTTCTACGAGAAGCAAATTCCAAATATAAAAAATGTTGAAATGAAGACACCTGGAGAACTGTGTTATTTGGATCCTGTAAATGTGTGCAGATATTTTAATCATAGGTTTCAAGCTATGATTTCTTTTATCTGCAATAAAATGAATCCATCTCTTGGAGAAGTTACAGATTTCTTTAGGAAAAAGGAGTACCAAGCGAGAGGTGCTCCTCATATACATATGCTATTATGGATCAAGGATGCACCTACATTTGGAACTGATTCAGATGAAATAGTATTGTCTTTCAATGAACAGTATGTGACATGTGAGATTCCAAGAGAAGGAGGAGATAGAAGCTTGAGACAGCTAGTTTTACGTTTCCAAAGTCACCATTGTGGAAAGTACTGCAGACGAAAATACAGGTCTAAAGGGAAATTTTATACCAACTGTCGGTTTGGATTTCCACGTCCAGTAATTTCTAAAGGAAGAATACATTCTTTTTTCTCTTCTGTAAGGTACACAATAACTCGCAAATCTCCAAAGAATACCTACAACTTAAAAAGAACAGAACTGTCAAAGTATATTAATGACTACAATCCAGTTATTTTAAAAATGTGGAATGCAAACATGGACATTCGGTATGTTGCAGACAACTAAATTGCTGTTACGCGCTACGTTATATCATATATAACGAAATCAGAAAAAAACGAGATGAAACAGATGTGGGAAGAAATTGCACAACAGAAGAGCCTTAGCAAAAAATTGTACAGCTTTACTTTGAAAATGCTTTCCCACAGGGAAATCGGATCCTATGAATGTTCAGACCGCTTGTGCTCTTCAAGTTTATATTCAAAATCACGAGGGATCAGTTGGGTAAGTTTAGGTAAAAGAGGGTTGAAATCATTAAAAGAAATTGAATACGTTTTTGTTCTGAAAACAAAAAGAAATTGAATACTTAGCAGCAAATGAACCAGACAGTGCAGAAATTCTTAAAACTATTATGTTGGATACATACTATCCTAAAAGGAGTCGACATCTGGAACAGCTATGTCTGTATGAAGTACTTCAACATTACAGCTTAAAATGAAATGTTAAACAGAATTTAAAAGACGGAAAATATGCAGTAGTTGGATGTCATGGATGTTTAGTAAAACACACAAAAGGTAGCCCTATCAACCACAAGAAACTCAGTTATGAGACTCCAGATAAGCGAGAATTTTACTATTTAGCATTTCAAACCATGGCATGGTGAAAGTGAATTACTTGGAGATTACTACTGCTGCGAAGATTCTTTTAATACAAGTAAAGATAGCATTGCATGTTCAATTATCCCTACATATTTAAAAATGTTGAATGATGAAGTTGAACAGGAAAAGACTATTACAGCTGAAGTTGCTAATGAAAGTTCTCAAGATAGTCAAAGTTTTGGTCCATGTAGTCAAGATCCACTTGGACAACCAATAGTGGAAAATAAAGCAGCGATTGCTATGCATGAAGTCGAAAATGCAATGCAACAAGCACAAGAGGAGAATACAACATTAGAAAAGTTAGAAGAACAAGTAAATATTGAACAGAAAGAAATATATGTGCAAGTGAGAGAACAGATAGAACACAGTTTGTTACATGAAAAAAAGAGTGTGTACGTTCATCGTTTAAACCTATTCTGATGTACATCAGTGGTCAAGTTGGACCGGGTAAAAGTTTTTTAATTAAAGTTTTGACCAGGTATCTTCAAAAAACTACTGGTTCACATTTATCTTGTGTGGTAACAGCTACAACTGGATTTGCTGCCCACAATGTTAAAGGAATTATTTTCCATACGTTACTGATCTTACTAGTTGAACATGATATTACATTAGAATATCAGAAGTTGTCTGGAGAAGCTTCTTATGAAGTGTCAAGAGTGCTGAATATGAACCTTTTAATTATTGATGAGGTGAGCATGGTCTCAAACTTAATGCTTGCTTTCGTACATTTAAGATTGCAACAGGTATTAAAAACAGATTACGACGTTCTCTTTGGAGGAAAACATCTCCAAATTGCATTTGGAGATCTGCTACAACTAACTCCTGTAAAAGGAGAACCAGTATTTAAAACTCTTCTACATGAAGACACCAGGAAATCTTTGGGCAGTATTAAAAATGTGAATCTCTGGTTAAATTTTGAATATAAAAAACTCACTCAGAATGTGCGACCAACAAGTGATGAAGATTATGGAAGTATTCTGAAAGATGTAAGAATTGGTATTCTAAGCAAACATGGTAAACAAGCGTTTACAAAATCGTCTACTACAGAACTTGTTTACAACTGAAAACACACCAGCAGTAGTAATGTACAAGAAAATTGCAGAAAAAAAGCCTATAGTTTGCTTAATGCTTACAGTGCAAGAGTGTTCTACATTTATTCAAGAGCTTCTAAAATTGGAAAATCAAGAAATAGTTCACATTGAAGCCATTGATACAATCAAGCATCTAGGATTAACAATTCTTCTTTCAAATAAACTACAGACTAAATTGGATTCTTTGGAGAAGTCTGTATCAAAAACTGCTAGCTTCGAATTTTTTTTAGCTGTATGTATAAAATGTCAGGTAATTTGGAGACGTAATTTGAATATTGAAGAAGGTTAAGTGAATGGAGCAATGGGGAAAGTTGTTGAATTTGTAAAATATCAAAACAGAAATGCAATTGAATTCTTGAAAATTAAATGTGATCAGATTATATAGGTAAAACAGATTGGGCGTTGTTCTGTACGTTTTTTGCTGGTAAAAAACGTATATGTTTGTAGAAAACAGTTTCTTTTCTGTTTAGCATATGCAATCACCATTCATAAATCTCAAGGTTTAAGTGTAGATAATGCTTTAGTAAATGTTGGAAGAACTGTGTTTAAAGATGGAATGGCATATGTTGCATTATCTCGAGTTAGAACATTGTCTGGTTTGTATTTAATTGATTTCGATGAAAACATGGTTAGTGCTGATGTAAATTGTGTAAGAGAATATAATCGTTTGAGAAGACTTTATGCACCAACTTTAGGTGAATATCCTATTAATGAAAAACCTTTTGTGTGTTTAAAACGCAAACATGTTGATGAATCAAGTGTGGTTCAAAAGCAGAAAAACATTCAAGAGAAAAGAAAAGATGTAAAGGAACAGAAAATACAAATAAGTGATGATGTTGTGGGAAACCAATTAGAAAATGCTTCTGGTGTCAACTGCTATGGTAATGTTATTCTAAACGTTATATTTTATCTAGAAGATCTTCATGGTGAAATTATGGAAAGTCAGAAAAAAAGATTATGTTCTGCACTTTATACTTTATTTCAACAATTGAGAACTGACAGAAGTAAGATCCATACTGCTTCTGATATTCGCCAACTCTTGGATACATATACTGGATCTTTAATGTTCAGCCCTAATATACAACAAGATGTACAGGTGTTTCTAATGGTTATGCTTGGACTATTAGAAGATGAAGGAATCCAGATGGAGAGTTTATTTGGACTCAGTTAAAAATGGGATCATAAATGTGAACAGTGTTCATTAACTTCAAGCACTATAGGTGTCAGAGAACGGTTTCTGTATTTAACAATACCTGACTGCAAATCTGTACCTTTTACTAAATTAGTAAAAGAAGCAAATCATTATATGAAATGTTCTTGTTGTCAATCAGAAATATTATCTACATTTTGCTTACAAAGATTTGGAAAATATGAAATTTTAATGCTACAACGCTGTAGACCAAATAGAACAAAAGTGGAAACGAAAATTAAAAATGTTGTTGCTAGTCAAGTATCTATTTCTGGTAGAACTTTCACAACACTGGCTATTGTATTCCATGCTGGAGCTACTACCACATGTGGACATTATACTGCATATTTAAAATGCAATAATGGTTGGAGTCACTGCAATGATACACACTTTGAAATAAAACTGAGATTGTCTTATGAATTACCCAACTTGTATTTAATTTTTCTGAAACATTCGGCCTAGAGGGAAAATGTGAAGATGCTTTAAGGAATGCATACTGGATGATTTAAAAAAAAAATAGGCACATTATATGCCCTTGAGGAAAAATGAGGACAGAAACTAGAGAGTAAAGGTAAGATTTAAAAATTGGAAATAGTATTGAATATGTTATTTGTGTTAATTTCGTATTGTGCTTGTAAGAATTAGTCATTTGTTTTTTTTTAACAATCTAGTTGATTGTTTTTTTTCCAAGCTGTTTATGATGATACTACACTAACATCACTGTGAATAGTGAAGTTAAGCAGAATCTGATAACAGCAAAAGAAGGGGGAAAAATATGTTTTCAAAATGTTAGATTATGTTGTATTATTTGATAAGTAACACTATAATTTGTGAAACATATTACATTACACAACAGTTTTACAGTTTATTTTCCTTGATGTAGTGGAAAAGTTAGAAAAAACAGTACTAATGACAAATAGCAGAATAGTTGTTTAATTTAAAAAAAAACTTTGAAATTCACTGAAAAAACTATAGGTTTTACGGACGTTATAGTTAGGAATTAGCATTTAAAAAACCTTAGAAATTCACAGAAAAAATAATAGGTTTCAGGGACGTTATAGTTAGGAATTAGCTTTTAAAAGACCATTGAAACTCACTGAAAAAAACATACGTTTCAGGGAAGTTATAGTTAGTTGGACATTTTACTCATACAAAACCAGAGAAATTCCGCCATCTCAAATGACATCACTGATGACATCATCCACGTGAAAATCTGATCCACCTCCTCACACTCTCATATAACCTTTGATACACCCACTGTAAAATACAGACTACCTTTTTCGAAACCATCGACACATTAATACCAATTACTACATACTCATTGATTACTAGGTCTACACACACATCCATATACACTCATTCTCCCATACAATCACTCTTACATGTAGTCACTCATCAATACAACACTATCATAAGCATTCATACACCTATTCAGACACTCACACACCACCACTCATCCAGAGTTACTCAAACACCTATTCAGTCATGCAAACAATCATTCACACTTCCATTTACTGACCTATAGAGTTATCCACACACCACATCACTGATTGAAACAGAAACAAAGGCATACTTACTCTCTTCTACAATCTCTGATACTAATACACACTCATCCATACAGCCACTCTCACAATCACTGACTCTTATGTATAGTTATTTATATACTTTAACTTTCACATACACTGCCTTTTACATATGTAGTTACTTGGACATGTACCATTGAGACATCCATTCCCTCAACAACACACCCATACAAACACTCACCCACACATGCAGCTGTTTCCACATGCACTCATGAACTCATTCTTCAATACACCTTGCTATATATATTATACATATTTAAACTTGAAAGAAAAACACATTCACTGGATGATGACATCAGTGATGTCATTTGAGATGTCATCAGTGATGTCACTGACCATGATGTTATATGTGACATCATCAGCAGTTCATTGCGGGGGCACGAGTTATAGTTAGCTGAACTAACTATAACAGCAGAATTTCTCTGGTTTTGTATGAGTAAAATGTCCAACTAACTATAACGTCCCTGAAACCTATGTTTTTTTCCAGTGAATTTCAAAGGTTTTTTAAATGCTAATTCCTAACTATAACGTCTGTGAAACCTATGGTTTTTTCAGTGAATTTCTAAGGTTTTTTAAATGCTAATTCCTAACTATAACGTCTGTAAAACCTATGGTTGACAGTGATATATCTATCTATCTATCTATCTATCTATCTATATAGAGCAGTGAAATACTTTCTAGCAAATAGGCCACCTAAATATGCACAACATAATAAAATGCTAATGAATTTGTTGACGTTTTGCCTTGAAAACAATGTGTTCATGTTCAAAAGCCAAATGTACCAGCAGATACAGGGCGTAGCAATGGGGGCCAGCTTCCCCCCAGCTATGCCTGTTTATTTATGGGTTGGTGGGAGGAGTTGGTCCTCAAAAGAGAATTTGAACAAACATGCATGAACAATATTGTATCTTGGCTTGGATTTATTGACGATTTGTTCAATGTATGGCATGGAACAGAAAGGGAAGCCCAAGATTTTGTTGAACTCATAAATATCAATGATGTTAATTTGCACTTTACTTCCAGCATTAGTGACACAAGTGTAACATTTTTGGATGTACAAATTAATATAGTTAATGACACTCTGACTACAACATTGTACTGTAAGGATACGACAGGTAACACTATGCTACATGTGTCGAGCGCACACCCTCCGCATCTGATCCAAAGCATCCCGTACTGGGAGATGCTTCGTATTCGCAGGATATGTAGTGAGGAACAGGATTTGAAAATAAAACAGTTGGAAAGCAAGAGGAGGTTTCTAGATAGGGGTTATAGTACCTCAACCATTGAAACTGCCATAACCAAATCCAGGAAGCAAGCTAGAGAAGATCTTCTGAATAACAATAAAAAGTCACAGATAGCATGTAATCACAGGGTGGAAGAATCTAAGGAGCCTACTAGACTTATCCTGCATATTCGAGACAGGAACAGCAGTTGAGAGCAATTATAAGACGCAATTGGCCAATAGTTCTTGATGATCCAAATTTGGGATTTATTCCCTAAACAACCGGCTATAACCTATAGGAAGTCGGCATCAATGACCAATGCACTAGTAAAGAAAAGCCCTGAAGAACAAGAGAAGGGGGATGGCTAGTGGTAAGAAAAGGCTTCTTTAAATGCTCCAGCTGCAAAGCATGCCAACATGACTTCAATAAAAGTACGTATTATACCGCTTTCAGTGACAAGGCACAAGATATAAAACAGCATCTCACTTGCCGGACATACTATGCTATCTATGTGTTACAGTGCAGTTGTAATTTATTATACATAGGTAGCACTAAATTATCTGTTCATAAGCGCATTTTGTAACATACAAGAGCTATCATTAACAATGACCCTAGTTACCCCGTAGCAAGGCATTTCAAGACGCATCATAACAGTAGTTTACAACATTTAAAATATTTTGTTATTGATGCTGTGCCACCTCAAAAAAGAGGTGGGGATCGTGAATTGAAATTAAGACACCTTGAAACCAGATATATTCTGGAGCTTGATACCAAATATCCTCGGGGGTTAAATACAAGTGAGGACTTCTATACTTACCTGGATTAGGTTAATTAGATTTTACAAACTACATGGAAACCACTGAAAATTGCAATTTAACAATTATCTGACCCTCTAACATGAATTTGAAATTGAACTATACATTTAATTATTTTTTTGATACTAGTAGTGGTTTTAATTAATGTATTTAAAGTTTTTTGAAAGCCTAATATGTATCGCAAATCTCCTCAATGAAACTATTATATCATTTTTTGCAAGATAATTTTTTATGCTGAATTTTAGTGATTGAATTGTATTTATTGATATTTTTATGTATTTAATATGTAATATTTACATACATATTTATATTGATTTTAGTACAATAGTGGGAATCAATCACGTATGAAGTGTAACCAACATGTAGGTAAATAATCTCTCTCTTATCTTAGCCTTAACCTCTGCAAAGGTTGTTTATATAATCCCTTTGTTTTGAATTACAAGGACCTTACTGAATAGGACATTGGTCATGGATAAGAGGTTTTTGAATTAAAACAATAATGATGGGGTTTTAAAGGGGATTTCTGCGCTTGCACTTTATATTTGAGCACTTTAGGGATATTTACGTATAAATACATTTAGAGCACTGTTTAAGTGTTACAATCTATAGATGAGACAAAAGATTAATGTTGTTTTTGCATGTAAGCAATGAATTCAAAGATCATTGGATCATTGGAAATGTATGACATTTAAAGATTACATTTATAACATGGTACAAAATCAAGTATAAAAGTAATGTTTTAAAAGAAGAAAACATCTTTTAAACTTTATTTTATGCATTTATGCTAATATTGTATGCTTTTCGTACTATGTATATGTCGAAATGCAATTTCTTCTATGTCTATTTATCTTGTGATTTGACACTGTCACTTTAAAAGGGTGTATCACAATAGTTAACACTGTCATGTGATCAAGGCAGGTGAGCTGCCAAAACACGTCATGGGGGAGCTATTTTCCAGAGCAATAAGCTAAAATAGCACTTACTTTGGGTCCACTCTTGTTTGTCTCCTGTGGATGAGATTGTGTGAGGAGCGAGGTTTATATATATATATATATATATGTACATATATATATATATATATATATTTATATATATATATATAATTTGGAACCTGCCGTGTGGTCCGTGTCCTGATTGAAAACCGTCTCCGCGGTGGAATTGGGAGTTCGTTTGGCATATATATATATTCACTGAAAAAACCATAGGTTTCACACCAGTTATAGTTAGGTGGAAATTTTACTCGCATAAAACCATTAAAATTCCCACTTTATAGTTAGTTGGACTCACTATAACTTGCACGTGCAATGCACTGCTGATGACGTCACATATTACATCACTCATGACATGGTCAGTGACATCACTCATGACATCACTGATGACATCTCAAATGACATCACTGATGACAACATCCTTGTGACAAAGTGGCAGACCTCCTATCAGCATAAAATAACCTTTGACACACACATTCAAAAACAGAAACTAACATTTTCTTAAAAAAGGAGAAACCAATACCAATTACAACAACTTATTAGGTAATTCCAACATCTACATACACATCCACTCATTCACCAACAGTTCTATATAGTCACTCATGCATGTACTTACTCATCATATGTACTCATTTTATTTATTTATTTATTCAAAGTTTTATATAGCGCGAACAAGATCCTTACAGATATCAGAGCGCTTCACAATGACAGGGAAGGGGCAATAGGACTGAACAGAGGTAATGGGAGCAATGTAGTAGTCACTAACATGAAAGGATAATAATAACATACATAAAACATATCAATATACAGTCAGGTAAACAAGTGATATAAGACGGCACAAGTCATTGATCCCTCTACAGAGGTGTTCAGGTACACCTTGGGTGTGTTGACGGCTTATACCAGTGTTTTAGTATAGAGAGAGCACTGAGTGGGGGCATCGGGAGGGTGAGTCAGTGACCCAACGTGTATCCTATATTGGTCGGTAGTAAGAAAGTAGCGTAGTAGTGTCTCCATCAAGTAGAGGTATAGTGCCAAAGGACAAGGTGAGCATTGACACAAGGCAATGCAGAGTCTCTGATCCAGCACCTATAAGGTTCAGGAGATCTTGGCCAGAAGGATGGTTTTCACCTCTTTCTTGAAGAGTGCAGTGGAGGAGATACGCCTTGTTTCAGGAGGGAGCGCATTCCAGATCCTGGGTGCCATTCCTGTGAAGGAGCGCTTGTAAGTTTTCTCTTTCCGGAATCTACGGGGTTTCAAGAGTAGATTTTTTGAGCTTCTATTGGATCTCGAACCTCCTGATATAGACAACTTTTGAGCGAGGTAGTTGGGTGCATTGTGGTGCACGGCCGCGTGTGTCATAAGTGCAATTTTTAGTTGTATTCTGGCTTCAAAAGGCAGCCATTTTAGGGACTTTAAGTCTGGGGAAATATGCGAATGTTTTCTTGAGCCAGTGATGAGTCTTGCGGCAGCGCTCATACACCTATACATCCTGTTACACACTAATACTCATCCATATAGTTACTCACACACAAATTTACACATGCAAATAAACTATCAAAAAAAACATTTACTTGATTATACTGCTATATACACACCACTACACATACTTCTACAGAAACGGAAACATATTTACTCTCTTAAACAATCAATTATAAAAACACATACTCACTAACCCACCCATACACACAATCATCCACCAATACAGTCTTGCACACATGCTGTCTTCAAAATACATACAAATAGGGAGTCACTCATTCATGCATCTGTGCTCTAAGTAATATCCCCCACCGAACCATACAGACACTGATACTGATACTCAAAAAAACAACTAATAACCCATATACACACTCATGTAGCTACTCACCAACCCATGCAGCCACTTATACACAAAGTGAGACACAGATACAGATATTTAAATATTTAAACATTACTCGCTAATATATGTATTAACTAAGATACATTTAATAAGTCAGTTAACCAATCAATTTTACACAAAAAACATCCATTTAGACATTTATTTACCCATTTATTCTTCCATCAACCTTTAGATATACATATATAAAAAATATTTATTTTTCAGAAAGATACACATTCACTGGATGATGTCATCAGTGATGTCATTTGAGATGTCATCAGTGATGTCATGAGTGATGTCACTGACCATGTCATGAGTGATGTAATATGTGACGTCATCAGCAGTGCATTGCACACGCAAGTTATAGTGAGTCCAACTAACTATAACATGGGAATTTCAATGGTTTTATGCGAGTAAAATTTCCACCTAACTATAACTGGTGTGAAACCTATGGTTTTTTCAGTCAATTTAATAGGTTTTTAAAATGCTAATTCCTAACTATAACTGGTGTGAAACCTATGGTTTTTTCAGTGAATATATATATATACACTTTATCCCCCTTTCCCCTTATTCCCTCATGCACTTTAATATACTCCACTCGACGCAGGCTTGGAACCAGTCTAATCTGTATATATTTGCACTTATGGATCAGCCTAGGATCCCAGTCACTATTTCATGTGAAAATGTACGGTTTTTTTAATGGATTTATCCCGGAATTAAGTATATGGTATTTTTACAAATAATAATTGTGGATTTATACAAATAATAATTGTGGATTAAGAATTTTAAAGAAATGCCGTATTTTGCACTATACTCCAAGAGATAGGAGTAGTATGTCTTTTATTTTCATGACACTGTGACACCATGTGACTGGGCGGGCTGATTGGGTGTGCACTACATTATAAAATTAAAAAATTCAAGCTGGCTCACTTGCATGTGAACAAGGGCTTTTCAAGCCCGAAACGCGTAGTGCCCTCCTGCCTACCGACAACCTTGCAATAAAGAAAGAACCTGTGAAGCGCATCTGGTGGTCCGTCTCCTCTGTTACCTCGCCGATCCGACTTTGGTCTGACCCGGAAGTGGTGTTGTTTGGAGTTTTCGCATATATATATATATATGTATATATATATATATGTATATTACCTACTGGCGGTCGCCAGTAGGTATATATAGTTAGGATTTTTTCTCTATGGGATTTTTGAAAATTCTATGTCTAATAACTTTGGCGTTTGTGGACGGAATTGGCTGAAATTTTCAGGAAAATGGAACATTTTGTTTCTGAGCAGCCCCTGAAAATTTGGGGGGGTTTCGTCAAGGGGGGGCCGAGAAAAAAGGGGGGTCCCAAAACGTGTTTTTAACATTGAGTTTTCCATAGGGCGGTTGGCCTCACTTTTAGCCCGAACGGCTGAATGGATTTGCACGAAACTTGGCAAAATTGTAGGGACTGGTAGCCCGATGTGCCTTTGCTAGGTCTCAATATATGTGCTCCAGTGGATTTTGAGAAATTAACGTTCAAAAAAAGATATATATCTGTAACAGCGGACCAAGCAGCGCTCCAGTTCGCGTACTTTTCGCGTTACGGAGCTTTGTGAAGCGAAGCTGATTGGTTCTCCGGCGTCTGTAAACATTCCAAACAGTCCGTAGCGGCCGCCATCTTGTCTCTCGGTAGGATCGAGAGACAAGAGGAGGCCAAAGCGAAGGGGCAAATGACCATAAGGGGGCATAGTAGATCCTCCCTGACCCCCTAGGTTTGATGTGGAGGTTTTAAAAGGGCCCCGTGGGGCAAAAAAAAAAATAATAATAATCGAACGGCTGAATGGATTTGCACGAAACTTGGCAAAATTGTAGAGACTGGTAGCCCGATGTGCCTTTGCTAGGTCTCAATATATGTGCTCCAGTGGATTTTGAGAAATTAACGTTCAAAAAAAGATATATATCTGTAACAGCGCTCCGCTTCGCATACTTTTCGCGTTACGTAGCTTTGCGAAGCTGATTGGTTCTCCGGCGTCTGTAAACATTCCAAACAGTCCGTAGCGGCCGCCATCTTGTCTCTCGGTAGGATCGAGAGACAAGAGGAGGCCAAAGCGAAGGGGCAAATGACCATAAGGGGGCATAGTAGATCCTCACTGACCTCTTAGGTTTGATGTACCATTTTGCCAAGTTTGGTGTTATTCCGTTCAGCCATTCAGGCTGTAGACGTATCTAAATGTCCTATGGAAAATTGCATGGGGAAAACACATTTGAAAGTGTTGAAATTTAGAACCAATTAAAATGTTACTTTGGTTTTGTATTTGTGTGTGATGAAAGTTAATTGGTTATGTATATATCAAAAATGAGAGGAAACCACAGCCATTTTGTGATACTACTGTCTGAGGTACATTTGTGAGGAATTTTTGGTGCTCAATTTCTGGTGTTTGATTTACACAGTACTAACACTTCTCCTACTTTCAAAAAGGTGAGTTGTTAATTTGTAAGGGGAACTATGTTGTACACTTTAAGATAATTTGAAAAATGTTTTCTGTTATTCATTTTCAGTCCTTCTGTTATACTAAATACTTGATAAAGTTAGTTTTATATTATGTATTACTAAAAACGATAAATGAAAGTGATTATTTTTTTCTGCAATTTACAGCAAGAAATTTCAAAATAAAATGGATCACAATGAAGAGACCGTGGCAATTTCTTTTGAATTATCCACTACATTTATTGAAATTGACAGCACCATTAATGAAATATTCTCACAAGGAGGAGATGACTTGAATGATTTTTTTGATCAATCTCTTGACGGCGAATTTATCGAATGTTTGGAGACCATAGAGTTACAAGACTCATCATTGCAGACTTTTCATGAGGAGATTTCTGATGAGATGATTGAAGAGGAAATTCCTGATGAGGACATGTTACTAGTTCTTTCAAATTATGAAAATTCAGAAGAATAAATTTATATTTAGAAATCAAAAATTGTTTGAGACATTATTCATTTTTATTTTTAATTTATGAGGTTGTAGCAAAGTGATTGTAGTATAAAAAAAGACTTATAGTATAGAGTGCAAAAATTAGTTCTTTTTGGAGGGGCAAAAAAAAAAATCGTTTTTTTGGTGGGGTGCGCCCGGTTAGCGTAACGGGAAGTGGACTGGGGAGCGTACTACAAGGAAAGAAGAATGATTGACTTTTAACTTATTGTATGTTTATAGACTTGTTTTTCTGCTGAGTGACGTGTTGGCCTATCTCCACGGGATGCAGTCCCTACCATCTCGGCGTTTAAGCCCAGGGGGACCGGTAGTGTGGGAGAGATAACGGGGCATATTATCAAGGGGGTTTATCTCCGCTTTTTTGGCTTTAAAAGCCAAGAAAGCGGAGATAAAATTATCTCCGTATTACGTAGCTGTCGCTAACACCAGTTAGCGACCGCTAGTAGGAGATAGCGACCATCTTGGGCTCCACTTTGCATGTCAGTGATATTTATCACTAATGACATGCAAAGTGGGCATGCCAAGATGTTAGCGACTGGAAACAGTCGCTAACATCGCTATCTCCTATTACCAACTTTTGGAGATATTCGCGCTAAGCGCGAATATCTCCAAAAAGTAACACCTGTCCTGAGCAGTTCTTAGCCATGTCATCCAATGGGAGGTGGATAACATGGCTAAGAGCATTAGCTCGGTAATGCATGAATATCGCTGACTTTTCAGCGATATTAATGCATTGCGGCCGTTTTTTATGGCATTTGCGATAAACCTTGATAATAGCAAGGTTTATCTGCGATAATTTCTGACGATGCTTAGCGGTAAAAAATTCGTTGCTAAGCATCGTTAGGGATAAATATCGCTTAACTTTGGTAATATGCCCCAACGTCTGTTAACGTTCGATTCGAAGGAAATGAGGAAGTGTTGAAAAACATTGTCTGCGCCATCTTGCCTTTTTTCAAATGCCACACTTTTGTCGTGCACGGCAGCCATTTTAGATGCCTTGACCAGACCCACTCTCTGCACGCTGTCGATCCGTAGCATGGCTCCCCACCCTCGCAAGCATCTTCCCCAGGCACTGGTCACCCCCGCTCTCTGTCTTATGCATGGGCAATAAACCTCCCCCCATCTGCGCTGCTCTTCCCTGAGAATCACACCCTGTGCCCGCCCGACACCTCCCTTTCGCCCTATTCACTACCGCACCCTCTGACACTCCTCTTCCTCTGTGTCCGATTGTCCAGGCCGGTCCCAGGCTATCAGCTAGCCCTGCAGATGTAGTTTATGGCCCCAGCTGTAAAGAATCACCCCTCTTCAAAGGAGTTATAGTAGATCAAGGCCCACACCCGATGAGATCCGTCACACCACACACGTTCCTACTATCTGAAAACCATCCTGTATTGTGATTGGGGAGGGGACCGAGCCTGAAGCGGAAGATTCCAGGGATGACTCTTTGTACATCAAAGTTTTTACAATTATGTGTCACATTAAAAATATATAGCACTCCAACAAAGTAGTAGGAATATAAAACTTTAATAACTTATAAATATATACAACAAAACAAAAACAGTAAAAACATTTAAACAATGAAGAGACCGTGGTAATTTCTTTTGAATTATCCACTACATTTATTGAAATTGACAGCAACAATAATGAAATATTCTCACAAGGAGGAGATGACTTGAATGATTTTTTTGATCAATCTCTTGATGGCGAATTTATCGAATGTTTGGAGACCATAGAGTTACAAGAATCATCATTGCAGACTTTTCATGAGGAGATTCCTAATGAGATGATTGAAGAGGAAATTCCTGATGAGGACATGTTACTAGTTCTTTCAAATTATGAAAATTCAGAAGATGTTGCCTGGGTGCCGCACTGATTTGGGTATCCGGCGTGGGGCATCCCGGGGGGTGGGTCGTCAGTAGCGGTCTGTTGTGCGAATAGTTCCAAGGCAGCAGAACGCGCTGAAATCTGGATGGCACCAAGGTGATGTCCAGTAAGTTGCCGCCCACCAAATAACGGCGTGGGGCGCCGCGGGGGGGGGGGGGGGGGAGGCAGTCCAAAGTTCCGTTAAAAGGGCAAAGGAAAGGATCGGTGGTTTGAACCATCAGTCAAAAAGGGGAGGGGGTGCAACAATTTTTCCTACCGGGTCACACTGTGCTTTCACCGGAACTGAGGTCTGCAGGATTCTAGTCATTCAAACTGAGGCTGGCGCCAGCATGGGAGCGCCGACGTCCCGCGGCTACAGTTTCGTCACTCCACGGGCGATCATGGCAGTCATTCCCCATCGGGGGTGTCTGCGGGGGTCGGGGACTCCCGCGGCTCCTCTAGAATCTTCAAGGTCGTGGAGGACTACGGTGGTGGAGTCAACCAGTGACCGGGCCATTTCTTTATGCTGGGCCCGCTCTTGCCAGGTCGACCGCCATTTTGAGAGTTCGGTAGCTACCGGCGATCGCGGGGTCAAATGAGCGGACGGGCTCCACCCTGCCGGGCGAGACGTTGCAGCATCGCCACAGTGGAAGAACCCTTTTCCGGGCGCCTGGAGCGCTGAGGGTGCAGCTGGGAAGCCTCCACCTGGGGAGGCGGGAGAGGCCTGTTCGCACCGTCTCTCCCACCCAGTGCACCCCACGGCGTCTCGCTTGACATTTGTTATGGCCGGACCAGGCGATGAGGATGAGGGGGGGGGGGGTCGGAGGCATGTGCAAGACATCCCCCCCCAGTGTTGTCGCAGCCATTATAAAAGAAAGAAGAAATGTCCCGTCCGTCTTTGGGCCGGACCTCCGGTGGATGGCGGCCGGACGCCCTTTGCTCTGGCCCCATGAACGGGTTCCTTGGCTCATCCGGTGGGGCAGGCCTTGGCTTGTGGTGCCTCTCCTGGGCCTTTCGTGCCGTGGCCTCTCCACTCCCAGGCCCTCCATGGATGCTGGCCCAGACTGGGAGAGAGAGGGTCTAACCTGCAATTCTCCAGGGTTACCGCCACCGCGGCCGGATCCCGTCGGCCTCGGCCTCTGGTTGATGGTGGCCGGACTGGGAGAGAGAGGGGAGGGTCGAGGACACAGACATTCCCCCCCTTGCAACTCTCCAGGGTGGTCGTAGCAATCCCCCTGGACGGGTGCCATTGGCCTCGGCCTTTCCTCCGGCTACACCCTACGTGATGATCTTCTGCCGACGGTTGGCAGCAGGACCCGCCTTATATGTGTTGCTTCCGGCTGGGCGTAGCCGGAAACCTGTTGCACTTTGGAAGTTTCCAGAATGGGGCGGATGTCTGCTGACTTGTATCTTTCCCAGTTTGCCGTTATTTGGCCGTGGCAGGCGGTGGGACAGACACGTTTTGGGGCAGTGAGGGGCGATGAAGCCTCGTTGCCTTGTGGCCGTTGCAATGTCACACTTGGTTTCTCTTACTGTTTTCAGGTTTCTTATTACGGGCTTACTTCTAACGTTTCTTGTTTCTAGGACAATAATAGGTTTTATCATTACGTATTGTTATCGTTTCTTTGTTTGTTATTTAATAAAAAGTTCATCAGTGGCCTACTGATTTTCGTTTTCCTATTCCTTTCTTTCCAGGTTGTTTCATGCTAAAGTTTCTGTTAACAGGATACAGTGATCACTTCGTTATTATTGCATATGTCCTTTTCACTAGGGGTGCTCTCTGGTCGGGCCAGATGACCTATCTCTAGTAAATGGTCCGGGTGAAACAGGTGCATCAATCAGTGGGGAGTAGATAGGCATGACAGATTACAACGGGGGTCAAAGGTCCGCATTACCTACCCTTTCACTACTTGCAAAGATTTTCCTACGTTTATTTGCAAACAGGGAATACCTCCAAAAAGAACCAATTCCCAAACAGTCAATGTTCGGGCAAACAATCAATCAATGAGGAACGAAATAGGCACGATGTGTTAAAGGTTTGCGTTACCTACCCTTCACTATCTGCAAAGGGAGAGAGAATATTCCTATTCTTCCCCGTTAGCAGGCAGAGAAGATCCTTAAGAGAACCAACTTCGAACAATTCAATGCTCGATTCAATCAATCAATCAATGGGGATAAAAATAGGTATGACGGATTACAATGGGGACAAAAGTCTGCATTTACCTATCCTTCACTATCTGCAAAGACTAAACAGAGTATGGCGATTCTGTGCTTGTTTGCAAATGCTTGGATAACAATCAATCAAATGGAGAGAGAAGCAGGCACGACGGATTACAACGGGGGCAAAGGCCTGCGTTAACTAACCATCACTATCTGGAAAGAGAGAGTACTCCTAATAGAAATGAGGGGGGGGGGCAGCATTGAAAGCAGATCAGTGTGCATAAACACGAAAATGTTTTTTCTTACCACGTACTTGACAATCGACAGCTTATGATATTTGCTATTAAAAAACCATTGAAATTCACTGAAAAAAACATAGGTTATAGACCATATATAGTTAGGAATTAGCATTTACAAAACCTTGAAAATTCACTGAAAAAACCATAGGTTATAGACCATATATAGTTAGGAATTAGCATTTAAAAAACCTCATTTTACTCACACAAAACCATTGAAATTCCATATATAGTTAGTAGTACTAACTATATATCGCGCACCCGCAATCCACTGCTGATCATGTCACATATTACATCATTCATGACATGGTCAGTGACATCACTGATGACATCACTGATGACATCTCAAATGACATCACTGATGACATCACTGATGACATCTCAAATGACATCACTGATGACATCACTGATGACATCTCAAATGACATCTTGTTCCTTTTCAAATTAAATATATTAAGTGTTACCACTTTATTCCAATCAAGATGACTTCAGGTGTGCCATACTTTTGTCATAAGTAAGACTGTTAGCGTTCTAGTTGTTCTTTAGAACACTCTGGGACATTCTGTCATTGGGCTATAGTTGGGCTACATCTGGCTGATATTTGGGCTACATTTGGGCTCTTTTGTCTCTGGTGGCCATCTTGGGAGACTGCATATCAGAATTTTTTTAATGAAATATAAGAGGATTTGAGAAGTCACTCAAAATGTGCCCTAATTTTTCTTTCTTCAGCACTAATCATAATTTCTATGGCAAAATGAACCCCCTCATTTTGTTCCTTTGCAAATTAAATGTTTTAAGTGTTAACACTTTATTCCAATCAAGATGACTTCAGGTGTGCCATACTTTTGTCATAAGTAAGACTGTTAGCGCTCTAGTTGTTCTTTAGAACACTCTGGGACATTCTGTCATTGGGCTATAGTTGGGCTACATCTGGCTGATATTTGGGCTACATTTGTTTTTTTTGTCTCTGGGGGCCATCTTTGGGCTACATTGGGCTACATTGGGTTACATTGGGCTACATTGGGCTACATTTGGGCTCTAACATATATATAGCCCAATGTAGCCCAATATATATTTTTTCAAAGTTAATTTTCGTAAAAACCACTGGAGCATATATCTTGAGACATAGCAAAGGCACATCGGGGTACCAGTCCCTACAATTTTGCCAAGTTTGGTGGAAATCCATTCAGCCATTCGGGCTAAAAGTGAGTCCAACCGCCCTATGGAAATTAACATGGGGAAAACACGTTTTGGGACCCCCCTTTTATCTCGGCCCCCGCTTGACGGATCCCCCCGAAACTTTTAGGGAAGGAGCGGAGCGCAGCGAGGCAAAGTTAAGGAAAATTACAGGCAGATCTCTCATTCGGCGCGAAAGTTATTCCCAATAGAATGTTGCGGATTTGCTATGAAATTATCCTAACTATAACTACCTACTGGCGACCGCCAGTAGGTAATATATATATATATATATATATATATATATATATATATATATATATATATATATATATATATATATGCCTCCAAGACGGTTCCTCTGCGGGAGATTATGCAGCGCTCACGTATGTGCGGTATCCTGCGGCAGAACCAAGCCGCTATTATCCTCAAAACTTTCTCCCAGCTGGGAAAAACGGGTCGCACAGTATATATATATCTCCAAACAAGTGACACCTCTTGAAAAAACGATTTTTAAAATGAAAAACGATTTTTAACGCGCAACTAAGCCCGGGTGGGCGTCAAGGCGCCTGACCAAATGATACCAGATAGCAGAGACTGATCCTAATTACGGATATGCCCTGACAAAACACCAGGTCTTGAGCGCCTTTTTAAAAGAAGACAGAGAGGGTTGCATCTTAATCTCAAGAGGTAACAAGTTCCATAGTTTGGGAGCCTGTATGGTAAATCAGCTGTCTGGGCAGGAGGAGATCCTGTCTTCTGATGGAGATCGCAAAGGATTTTTGGCATTACTGTGTCCAGTATCAAATCTCGGTGACAGTGGGGATATCCAAGCATCAGCGACCCGTGCAGGTAAGAGCGGCTGCGGCGGGGGGGGGTCTGTGGGGGGGGGGATGTCTTCCGTTAAACAGTGTAGACATCAATCGTAATTTCAGTGGATGAAGACTATTTAGCGCTGTACTGACATAATCTTACTCACATCGGTTCATGTTAAAATAACAGATTGAAGGAAACGAAAATAATTTATTTTATGCAAGTGCGTGTTCTCGAGTAGGTAGAAAGACTCTCTCTGTTGTCTCACAGACTGCCAGTGACACCTCATTTATAACTCATGATTATCAACTGATATTACGATTTATGTTTCCGAAATGAGTCTGTCTACACTGTTTACACTACACTGTTGAACGCAAGCATCTTATTCCAGACTTTCAAAGCCACCTCCTGCTTTTCTGTGTTATCAGGGTAGCTACCTGATAGGACTTGGTAGACCGAACAAGTCTTTCAGGGGAGTTGAGTAGTGTTGCAACATCTGACCAAAAAGGTTTGTGCCCTTATTGTTCAAAAAGTAATGCGTTGTGCATAAGGCTTTATGTTGAATGTACTTTTTTATCTGTAGCTAATGCAGCTTAGCTAAGGATGTTGATGCTGACTTATGTCTAAAAATCTTAAGTAGAAGATGAGAAGCTGCGTTTATATATCTAATCAATTAGGTAGGTTTGACCATAATGATCTGCCTTAAGCTTGGTGCTCCCTGTCGTGTGGATAATTTACGGCCTGGCACGGTCGTGGAGAGGGGCTCACTGCTGGGTTTGCGGGCTCGTTCCAGCCTCAATTGGGAGCTGGATTAATCGAGAGGAAGAGATGTAAGGTCACAGTTCGGGGCTGTGATTTACACCAAGTTCGACCATCGGCTGAAAAGCAGGGCAGGTACAGCGCCTTGTAAGTAGCATCTACCCACAAGGGATTAATAATTTTGCAAGATTGGAGAAATGAACAGCGCACCCACTGGGGAACACTTAATGGAACTACAAACACCAGGAGGCTGTGCTGACAGCCACGCCTACCAGGGCGGGTGTTTGGACTAATTACAAATGCGTGAGTAGCTGAACATTTTCTCTGCTAAGCCACTGATGAAAGGATAGAAATCCTGAAACGCGTCTGGCCATGAACAGAGATGCTTCATTCAGGTCGAGTACTGCTTGCAAGCTGCTGATCTAATAAAATGACATGAACTTCACTTTGCTTCCTGTGGCCTCTCTTAGCTTGGTGCTCCCTGTCGTGTGGATATATATATATATATATATATATATATATATATATATATATATATATATATATATATATATATATATATATCTCCAAACAAGTGACACCTCTTCCATTAAACAGTGTAGACATCAATCGTAATTTCAGTGGATGAAGACTATTTAGCGCTGTACTGACATAATCTTACTCACATCGGTTCATGTTAAAATAACAGATTGAAGGAAACGAAAATAATTTATTTTATGCAAGTGCGTGTTCTCGAGTAGGTAGAAAGACTCTCTCCGTTGTCTCACAGACTGCCAGTTACACCTCATTTATAACTCATGATTATCAACTGATATTACGATTTATGTTTCCGAAATGAGTCTGTCTACACTGTTTACACTACACTGTTGAACGCAAGCATCTTATTCCAGACTTTCAAAGCCACCTCCTGCTTTTCTGTGTTATCAGGGTAGCTACCTGATAGGACTTGGTAGACCGAACAAGTCTTTCAGGGGAGTAGTGTTGCAACATCTGACCAAAAAGGTTTGTGTCCTTATTGTTCAAAAAGTAATGCGTTGTGCATAAGGCTTTATGTTGAATGTACTTTTTTATCTGTAGCTAATGCAGCTTAGCTAAGGATGTTGATGCTGACTTATGTCTAAAAATCTTAAGTAGAAGATGAGAAGCTGCGTTTATATATCTAATCAATTAGGTAGGTTTGACCATAATGATCTGCCTTAAGTTCTAGAGCTGTTTTTTTAGGTAAACTTGGGGTCACTGGATTATCCATTTCCAGTGCATGTCTTTCGATCACGGGCTTCTCTTCTGCTAGCCCACTTCACTAATTATTTTCCTTAAAAATGGCCAGAGTTACAAAAGCTTGGAAACATGCCCATGTTTTGCCTATTCTTAAAAGATCTTTAGTAGATACTGTCTACTTTTGTAACTATCGGCTAATCTCCCTTCTGCCATTTTCCATAAAAATTTTGGAAGATGTAGAAAATAGACAACTCTGCAACTTTTTTAGAGGGTAATCCTAAACTGGAATCCTCGGTCAGGCTTTAGGGCCGTGCCCAGCATGGAGACAGCACTTGTAGGAGTCACAGATTCCATTTGATCTTCCCTAGACAAGGGCAATGCAGCAGTACTGATACTTCTTGACCTGTCCACCGCATTTGACATGGTATCACATGCAGTACTTATTAACCAACTCAATGCCATTGGGGTATATGGCCGGGCCCTGAATTATTTGAGAGATTTCTTGCACGGGCAGTCTCCATCTCTCAATTTAAATCCAGGTTGTCTGATAGCATCTGGGAGTACCTCAGGGACCTTCCCTGAGTCCTACACTTTTTAAAATGTATGTGGGACCTTTGGCGAAGGTTGTAAGATCATTTGAAATTGAGATTCTATCATATACTGACAATACCCAGCTAGTTCTGTTGTTTGACTAGCAGCTACAGCTCACTAAAGTCAGATTTGGGGACTGCATGCTGTAGCTACGTGAATGAGACGAAGCTTCCTCCAACTGAGTGGAGCAAAAATTGAAGTTATGCTCTTTGGAAGAGCCACTCAGGCCTGCTCAGAAGACTGGTGGCCTTGAGAACTGGGAGGTCCTCACTGCATAAAAAAGCCAGAAATCTTGGCTCTATAATGGATGACAAGCTCTCAATGGAAAGTCAGGTCTAAGCCACGTCCTAATTGTTTTGCCCTACTATGCCATCTTAGCAAGGTCTTTTCATGCCTTTCGATTGCAGGAAAATGGTGACTCATGCACTCATAACCAGTTGCCTTGATTATGCCAACGCCTTGCTGTTCGGAATGAATTCTTCTGTGATGACTCGCGTTCAGGTGGTGCAAAACTCGGCGGCCCGAATGGTATGCCACCTGCCTACATGTACTAGGATAAGCCCGGTGCTCTGCTCCATAACATCTGTTATTTAGTGCCAAGATACCCTTGGGTGAATGTTCTTTTTACAAGTACACATGTTATATGGACACATTATGATTGTTCTATTGGAAATTGTGTTTGTGTGTGTACTATGGTGGGTAATAGTAAGGTAGTTGGCTTATGGTGGTTTGGTATACAATGGTGCCCGTGTGGTTGTGTGATGAAGACTGTATTGGCATATGAAGGAATATGAATGTATATTGGGGTGTGTCTGCATATTAATGTGGCATTGTGGTTGACAGATGGGGGCATGTGGGCTTATACTGATGGTTTTGTGGACAGATAGTGGTGTGTATGTGGTCATACATGATGTTGCGTGGGTGTGAGTATATTGATGGCTATGATGTCATAGGATGGTGGGTGGATGCACATATAGAATGCAACTGTGATGGCTAAAAATAATTACACATATATGAAGGCATAATATGGTGGATTTGTTGATGTATGATAGTGATTGCATGGACTCATATGAGGGTGAGTGTGTTGGTGTATGATGTAGTTAATGATGTGTTATATTGTGTGCTGTACTTTTTATGGGGGACGTATTACGCTGGGGTGGGGGCACGAGGTGACACTTTTAGGGGCCTATTAAACTGTATTCTGTAGTAGGTTTTGTTATGCTACAGTAGTACTATAGAGTCTAAAAATATTCCCTTTGGAATTAAATATCACCATGGAATTGCAATCAATAACAGTTTAAGCAACACACAATCTCAGACTTGTCCACAGCTCATACATACAACCTCAAAAATCAAGTATATCGCCACAAGGTTACTAACTGTATAAGATATTCAATATACAAATATTGCAAAATCAGTATACATATAATATGATCTGGTCCTTCATATGATTAGATTAGATAGAATACTTGTATAGCGCATGCCTGCCTCAGCAATGAAGTGTTCCAACGCTGAAGCAAGACACAGAGTGGGGAGCAGGCACAAGATTAGTAGTAAGAGAAAAGCCAGGTCTTTACCAGCCTTCTGAAGGCCTAGTGTTCAGGATTTCTACAACTATGTAGAGGGAGGGAGTTCCATAAAGCGGGGGCCAGCCGCTTAAAAGATCGGCCACCGGATCTGGTCCTTTCTTATTCGTGGAATACTTGCAAGGAGCAGATCCACCGAGCGCAACCCTCGTGAAGGTACGTAATGGGCGAATAGGTCGCTCAGGATTCCTGGGCCGATGCCTGTCAACATCTTATGCGTGATACAGAGCGCTTTAAAGCGAACTCGTTGTTCAAGGGGCAGCCAATGCAGACAATGGAGGAGGTTGGAAACATGACAGTATTTGGGGAGGGCAAAGATGGCGCGGGCTGCAGCGTTCTGGACCCGCTACAATCGGTTCATCACAGACTTATTGGAAACCAAAAGAAGCACGTTGCAATAGTTCAGTCTGGCCAGGATGGAGGCTTGGATGATCAGCTGATGCGTTTGGGGGTCAAACATAGTATACATTCCATAAGAAAGCTAAAAGATTAAAAAATATATTTTTCTGTTTCACTTAAGTTGAAAACCCAAATTGATAAGAGAGAACACACAAAACAATATACTCTGTCATTAATTCATCTACTAATTTGTACATATAAACAATATGGGAACATGATCATTACAGGGTTTACATCTAGTGTGCCAGCATGTTCCACAAGTTTAGCCTCATATATGCATCAATGCTTTCGGTGGTATCAAACTAATTCAGACCACCTTCTTCAAGACAACAAAAATATCTCTCTTGTGCCAATGCTTATCATTAGCACCAAGCGGGCCTCCTGATTGATCCTCATTATGTATATATTATTTCCTTTCTATTGTCCTTTTTCCGTGTTGATGTTGATCTCTAAGACAATCCAGAGCAAACACTGCAATGCAGGAATACTCACCTCCTACTGGTTCAGTCTTAATCTTAGGCAGAATTATCCTTTGCCGTAAATAGCAGCTGATTCGGTAAAGTGATTCAGCCTCCAGGAGTCTTGGCTAGGTCTAACACAAGGGTGGGGCCACTCACTGCCTCATCAGGCTTCCCATTACCTCAATATTCAACTGAGAGTCACGGCTATGCGTCCTCCTTTTCAACTTTTCATTTATTTCTTTTACAATAGTACTACTGTCATACTGCAGATATCTTTTCACTAACCTACATTTGGAAGTCTATTAGTCCTCATCTCCTCTTTTTTATGTGCATAGATCTCTGTCCAGACTATGGGCAGCTCTGCACACAAAAATATAGGTTTTAGCAGTAAATGTGGGAGGGATGGGGAAAACAGAGAATAGCTATTTATACATAGAATGAGTTTAGGGAGGCGTAAGGATGGGCTATGGAGGCGCTTAGGGAGAGACGTACACCCTCCCACAAAAGAGTAAACCATTGATATTTAGACACTACTGCTATGGTTACTACAGCAAAGACTCTAAACAATTGTATAACTTACTCCAACTCAGAGCAGGAGTAAGTTCAGCACAACATAAGACCAACCACTTGTACTGCACAACCATTGCACAGAAAAAGATGGAGGGTGGGGACTTCAAATAGATCCCCATGGGTGTTAAAAGAAATTAATTAAAGTAACATTTAAAAAAAGAAAGAAATGTAATTTTTTTTTTTTAAAGAATTAAATATGCTATAAATAAATATTATTTTTTAAAACTATTTGTATTACCTTTTTTAAAGTAAAAATACATGTAAGGTGAATTTTTAAAACAATTAAATACATAACAATTGATGCAATACATACCCTTTTGTGACTTTCAATACATAATAAATCCAAAAATGTTTCTTTTCGTCGATTTAAATTAAAAAAATCATTTAATTTAATGTACTTTAATTAAATACTTAAAAATTAGTTAATAGTGCTTTAACATTTTTAAAATGTGTCCTTTTAAAATAAATATATTAAATTAATTGTAATTAACGTCTAATGTAAATAAATATAAACGGGCGTGCTCAGCACTCCCGAGGTAGTGTTCGCGACGGCCGTTGGCCGACGCACGCACTTAACGGGTTACTAAACTTTAAAAAGTGTGGCTATACTTTACAACGGTAAGATCTCCGATCCAATTTCTGAGGTCTCTGCCAATTGTGCAGAATGTAAAATATAGACATAAAGTCACCTCTAGTAGTACCTTTAGAATCGTATACAACTTTTTTACTGACTCCATCCCTGAACAAGCATTAGAAACGTCAAAAGGTCTCACCTCTGAGCAAGCTATTGGCTTTAGCAATTGGGTAATGGGGATGGGCAACGGGAGGGTGCTTGGGGTGAACAGCAGGAGGGCGGATGTCAGGTAACAAGACCATTAAAAAAAGTGCTATAAAGCAGCCAGCGCTGGCTGTGTCATAGCACCTTTTTTTGCTAATGGCAGTTGGGGGGTAGGGGAATAAGCAACACAGACAAGGAGGTGGAATGGGAATAAGTAACAATGAAGGTGGTGGGAGTGGAAGAAGCAACACTGTTAGGATGGGAGGAATAAGCAGTATGGAAGGGGGTTGGAGGGGAATAATCGATACAGACAAGGGATGTAGGAGGGTAAAACAAACAACACTGACAGGGTGGGAGGCAAAGTAGCAACAAGGACAAGAACGGCAGGTGAAGACGAAATAAAATAAAAATAGTACCTCTATTGCAGCGCCAACAGCAGAAGGGCCCTAATACTATATGAAGCAATCAGTACGTGGTCCATGCCTTTGCCGAAAGAAGAAGTGAATCTGGCTCACAATGCCCAGTATGAAGGCAGCAAATGAGTGATAATGAAGCCCACAAATGGTAAGTAATGAGCAAGCTCTAAGCCTGTGGTACAACACAGCATTTTTTCCAAGCGAAAGTGCAGATTGTTAGCACATGTGCTTACACAGGCGAGGCCTAAAAAGGGGGTAGGAGCATGTAAATCTAAATATGTGAGTTACAATACACTTGTAAATGTTAAATAGTCAAAAGTAGTAAAGTTAGTGAAAAGTATAGGAGCAAACTTACATGTTTAGATTTACTCATGTGTAAGTTTACTTTTGTTAATAGCCTTTTTAGTTTTTATGGTGAAGCCACTATTGACATATCAGTAAACTTTAACTTCCTTTCCACTTTGGCTGCACTTTCCATTGAAAAAAAACCTTTTATTTGCATATACCTATGTTCGCATTGATAGACCTGCACTTGCTTAGTGTAGTCAACTATGGTTTGGCATGCCAAATTTCGTGAAGCTCTATGCAGGGGAAAAAAGTTAAGAGGGACGTCAAATGAGATGTGCTTGCACCTAGAGTCAAAATCAATGAACAGATTTATGTCAGTCTTTTCATGTAAGTAAAACTTTACTTAGAGACCATGTTTTGTTGGCTTTGTGTAAGGCCATTCAGTAGTGTTATTAGCTTTTGAAAAAGGTGCTCAGCAGGGCGTGAAAGGGTAAACAACTTTGAATATCTTGTCAGTTGAAAAAACATTTGTTGACTATATCTTTGGCACTGTTTGAAGAATATGCATAAGATTTGGTAAACACTATGGGCTTGATTACGAGTCTGGCAGTTCTCGGACCTCCAGACTCGTGGTAGTGCGGCGGTGGCAGATCCAGCCACCGCCGCACTAGTGATCCGACTGCCCCAGTAGGAGTTGGTCGGTCAGATCGCCCTGGGATCACCGGCACTGCCAGGTCTCAACCTTACTGTGTGTTAAAAAAAGAAATTGTGAATATAGTTTATTGTACCAACCATATGAACTAGGGTTCTGTTAATTGCATATGTTGAACAGCAGAACTATCCAGACTTCCAGTTTACCATACACCTAATATACTTAGCTTATGTGTTTTTTAGTTTTACCCTCTACTTCTCACTTTCATTGCACCCAGGTCTTTTTTAAAAGTAAATAGGAATAGAACATGAACATTTTATAACCCAAGAAGTTCTGCTGAGATTTTTGCTCTGTTGAGAAAAACAAAAAAAAATGGAGGAATGCTTGTATTAATCTCACCTGCTGGTAATTACTTTGGCTAAAGTGTAGTCCATCCTTTTAGTTCCATAAGTCACTACTGTCAGGGACCACCGTTATGCAAATTAGACTTGGACCTGGTCATGGAAGAGTCCAGCCCATTCTGCCATATCAGGTTATCTCTCAATAGGAACATAAGCAACCCAAGACTTGTGATGTATTCCTATAGGTTCTGTATCGATCCCCCTATTCCTGACCCTATTCTGGTTAACAAACTAACAAGTTAACTAGCAGCCATCCCATGAGGCAGAAAACCCCCATGATGCAGGAACCGTTATCTGATAAAGCCACACTACGGCACAGGAACGTGTTATCTGATTAGGTCATAACGCTTGCCATCTAATTAGACAAGCGATATTCCTCCAGCCCCTGATAAGGCATACGGAGTTCTCAAAACAAATCAAACCTATGACAACCTGGGAAAAACCCTGCGGCCATTGTTTTGATTTCACCGAGAACTTCAGCAAAAGAATGTGCTAACGACCTGGTCGTATGACATCCTTATTGACGTATCTTTGTCCATCCTTACGTCAATCTCGGCACCTTAAAGGTATAAATATTACCGATATTGCCCTATGCAAACACACGCGGTGGTGACGAGATCGGAGCAGCCAGACTTGCCGAAGCCCAGAGCAGAGCAGACCCCGCTGGCGCAGCCCCGCCTTCCTGACGCGCTGAGAACGAGAAGCTGTCTATTCTCCTGCCGAGAAATCCAGCTCCGGCGCTTCCGGGTAGCCCTCGCAGGCAGCCTGGAATATCGAGACCAGAGACGAGAGATACCATCCCTCATTCATCCTAGATTCCAGGTACAGAACTGAATAACCCCTCACAGAGAATTCTTTAGTCAGTCACTTGGCAAAACAAACTTAACTTAAACTGTAACTTTCTATTCCCGCCCACGCATTAGACTTAGGTCAGGTACACGGGGTAGGCGTAGTTAGAAACACCAGTTGAGTACGAGTAGTCAAATGTATATGTGTATGTAATATATCTTATTCATTTTAAACCTTCATATGGCTTAGAAACCATATCAATGTTTTTACAGTATTATTTTATACTTCTGCTTTTAATGTATGCACTTTACTTAACCATAAGTATTGCAATAATATCGATCCATTTCTCTTGTATGAGAAAAGAGACTGATCAATAAATAACATCTTTTATTGAACACGCCCGTCTCTTCCTTTTCTCTACAATCTGATGAGACTAAGACTGACTGAGTAAAATAAATTGCCTTTTGTTCACACGACTCTCGAGATACACTCTTGATTAGGGGAGAGCAAAGTTGTCATGTTCTATGGTTGTCAGAAACTAAATCCCTTCTTGTCTATCCAGGGAGGTTCAACTCCTCCTTGCCTATTCGAGAAAGTTTCTAGTGAACTCTGAGCTAGCTGGCAAACCCAAAACTATAAGTCTAATATCGACAGTAGTAGACCTAGTTAACGTCTGGTCTAGGCCTATACTATTGAAGGTATTATTCCAATGCGCAGAGCCTATTGGGATAATAGGAACTACACTACATGGCGCCCAACGCGTTTGGAAGGGCGATAAAACTAACGTAAGACATTTAGAGAAACTCAGTCGTGCTTTCTCACTCAGACCCCTTTTTCCCATAATACTCCAAAGACGTCTGGAGTGGGTGAAAGGTAATATCCGCCAAACCTCGCAGGAGGAAACTCCTATGTATGGTACTTGGTTTAGTCAACGTTGAAGGATAAACCGTTCCAAAATATTGTGCATCTAATCTTTGTTTCCATAAGAAACCTGATCTGCAAACAAACAAAGTAACCATCCTGTCGGTAAAATGGTAGACAGTGATGATGAAAGAGAGGCAGTTAGATTAGCAACTGAACTCGCAGCAGCTGATACTGCACTGCAAGAAGCAGACCAGGATATAATACTCATCCCGGTCATCAAAAGGAAATCTATAACCTTAAAACTTATAGAAAATGGACTGACACCTAGAGGTGGTACAGTCATATTCGTAATTGAGGCACACGAATATCGGCAGACAGAGGTATACTATTCATGGATACATTTTCCAGCAGCAAATGCTTTAACAAAGTACTTCCACTATTACAAAACAGAGGAACCTCCTGAAGAGTATACTCCTTTCGAGGAGGTGGAAGTACCACTTAAATTTCAAGAGCACCTGCTCTTATTTAATGGCGCCCTAAAACACAATAATCACATCACCAGGCTCGGTCCTTTAGGTAGACCAGGAGCAACGTGGCCGGTCCTAGCCGGATACACACCACATCCAGAGTTCGAAAGAATGCCTGCAGCAGATCTTTTAGTACAACTAAAACAATTAATAAAGATACATAGACAATTAGTCCAATATGTGATGCGGACTTCAACAATTCAGCCAGCAATTAAAATTCCACAGCTGACCCCTCACCAGGGGAACACAAATAAAATTACACCACAGAACATACAATCCTGCCTAGGTAAAGTACCAGCTAAACGGGAACAAATACCATTCTGGTTAGCACAAAAAATCACCCAAATAGAGGCTGTGTTTCCAGACACGACCCCGTTAGAAAAACACAGGATTCTGACTATCTGTCTTCCAATGGGAATCGCACCACACATTGAGGACTGTGACACATGGGGTACAGTCTTTGCTTCCATCTACACAAAAACGCACGGTGTTCCATCCATTTCGGTAATACCAGATGTGCTAAAACAAATTCAGGACGAATATGGTCCAGAACCCGCTTTAACTCTTGGTATGAAATTACTAAAAGACTTCAAGCAGGTCTCGGCTATATTATTAGCCAACATAAAGTGAGAAGCAGCGAACGTGGCGATCCGCCAGAGGCTAAAAGAGACAGATATAGCAGACCAACCAGCTGAAATTGCTAGAATCATAGAAAAATCCTATGAGGAACTAGGTAGAGATAGTTTAGGTGGAATACCAGTAAAACCACAACTGATTGAAAGTCCTGAAAAAATATTTTTTAATAATAACTCAACATCACAAAAAAAGAGCTGGGATGGAAACAAACAATCCAATCCTAAAGAAAAGAAATTCCAGTCCAGAGGAAGGTCTCCTAGGCGAAGAGAAAAATCTCCGAACCAAAGACACAGGTCACCCCAGAGTGACCCCTCTGGGAAAAGATATAACCTTAGAAATAGGGATAATATAAAGAAGCCTGATAGATATCAAGACATTGATACACGTCCCTCTCAATCTTTTCAGACTTCCTCGCAGAAATCGGAAAGAAGAGGACGATCAGAACAAAGAGAAGAGCACGCCAAGTCCAAAGACAAGGAACCTGCTCAGCTAAAAAAGAAATTACAATTTCCAAAAAAGAAGGTAGCCAGTATCAAGGTAGTTAACAATGCCGAGAATACTGAGGACACAACTGAAAAACGGAGAATGGGCTCAGACAATGCTAGACAGCGCAGCAGAAGTGAGCATAGCTCGCAAAGTCCTTATGAATCATCTGGAGACAGTGGACACAAATGAATATCTTCAAGTGGAAACTGCAGACACCAGAGTTAGCAAACCTCACAAAATATATGAAATAACTTTACGTATAGAGGGGGATAAGACTAGAAAAATAAGGGGACTATTTTGGGATAATCTCTCCAAGGGCTATGACATCCTTCTAGCTGAAAAAGACTGGCCACCAGAGTTTGTCAGGGATTGCCCTCATGGCGAAGAAATAATTATGCCTGCCTTCTCAAATCACATCCCAATTCATAAAAAAATACAAACTTGCTAGGAAGTGGGCAGTAGCCCTAGCTCCTGCTTTATATAAAAATCACGTAGGATGGGATGAGGACTCTCCTCCTCACAAAATCCAGTTAAAATCACAACCTACTGCACAGAGACAGTAACCAATTAAGCTAGAAGCAAAAAAACAGGTAAAAGAAATCCTAGATCAGCTAGAATACCAGGGGGTGATTGAAACTTGCACCGCACAAATGAACAACCCTTTGTTTCCGGTCTCCAAACCAGACAATTCATATCGTCTAGTTTTGGATTACCGACACCTTAACTCATGTTGCAAAACTTTTGCAGTGCAAAACTCGCATAGTGCTGCACTAATGAATAACATAGTGCGCAAAAAATACAAAACAACATTAGACATCTCTAATGGATTCTTTTGTCAAAACATAGCACCAGAGAGCAGATATTTGTCTGCATTCTCAATAAATGGCACTCAAAAACAATTCTGTCGGTTAGCCCAGGGGTACAAGAACAGCCCGGGAGTATTCTCAGCGAGAGTAACAGAATTACTACAAACATATGACGACGAAGCATTATCGTATGTCGACGACATATACTTAACAGATGATGACTTGGAGACTCACTTGAAGAGAGTGAACACCATAATACTTGGGTTCGCAACAGAGGGTTACAAATTCAACTTTAAAAAATCCAGAATTGCCCATCTGACAGTCCTGTTCTTAGGATATGAATTATCAAGTGAAGGCAAAAGCCTGGCTGACAATTTTCTAGAGAAATGTGCCGTACTCCAAGCACCTAGAACACTAAAAAACCTACAGTCAATTCTAGGCTTCCTAAATTTCGGAAGAACATACATTGCAAATTACGCAGAAAGGGTCAAACCCCTTTATGATCTAATAAAACCAGATTTTAAAAGAACCAATTGGACTCAAATACACACAGAAATTCTGAGATCCTTACAAACAGACATGCTAATTAAAACAAAATTAGAAACACGTGATAACACATGCAATCTTGTGATTCGAGTCATCCCAGGAAGATGCGGATTCACATACCTGACCTCTAATGAGGGAGAAAAGGTACCAATTGCATTCAAATCACACTTGTACACAGAAGCTGAAAAGAAATTCAGCATTAAAGAAAAAATTGTTCATGCAGTTCAAACCGCAATAGCTAGAGAAAAAGATCAAGCTGACGGTAGACATATCACAGTCAGAACAGCAGAATCAGCCTTTGAGGCATTAACAACACCGTGTAATTTACCAACAACAACATTGGATCCGGAATGGATACAATGGGTGAATTCCATTACAACGGACAAAGTATACTACTACTTTGATCCAGAACTAGAGGAACTGAAAAATCTAGAATATGAAAGAACATTCCCTCTGCCAATCGACATTCTGCCCTTACGACAATACGCTTGCGTAATCTATACAGACGGACATGCTCAACCATCCGTTTGGGGAGAACAAGCATACAACCCAACATGTGAGATTACAAAAGAAGTGTGGCGCGGAGGTAAACTAAGACCTCTATTAACAAAAACACACTCAGTAGAAACTAATTCAGAACAACAGACTGAAATAATAGCATTGAAAATGGCGCTAGATAATGCGGATCGCGAATTCCCGACACTTATAGTGTCCGATTCATATTACTGCGTCAAATCATATAACAAGGATTTACAGACATGGATTCAAAACGGTTACAAAGATGACACAGATGCAACAATAAAGCAAAAACTGCTTTGGGAACAAATAGCTCTTTTACAAAAAGAACTACCAAAGACTCACGTGACACACTCACTGAGTCATCAGCGTGATGGCATTCACGTTGCAGGGAATTCATTGGCTGAGACAGCCACAGCGGTAGCAAATAAATCGGCTTTCGTAGTTCGAAAAAAGCGTACAGTGAAGTATATTGACGGTGAAACAATGCTGGCAGTAAAAACTTCATCAAAAGGTGACTGCTCAGCGCTACCGATCAACTATCCACTCAATTATACATACATAATCGATGCAAACTCCGTCCCTTTTGCTCGAATCCCTGGAGTGGGGGATAGAGTGATTCCAAACATGGACAGGAGAAACTTGTTAATCGCAGACGCACATATGGGCGAGGGTCTCAGACACCTCAAACTAAAAGATTCTCTGGAAGAATTACAATCAAGGTACTGGTGGCCAGGCATGAGCCTGCATCACACCGTGTTTGTCAAAAAGTGCCCCAACTGCAACAGGAATCGCAGTGGTGAGAGAAACGGTGTAATACCGTGTCGGTTCACTCCAGAAAAAATCAACAGTAAAAAGCAAGGCTTGCGATTAACATATACAGGCTAGTTTCCACTTATAATGTAGATCACCAGCCCTCGGCTGATGTCTGGACTGTTATACAAAGATTTGCGAGTCTAAATGGCATATACGCTAAGAGCATGCTACGTTTGACCATTGTTTTCACTCTAGCCCTCCAGCCTGAGGGGAAACATGGCCAAATGAGCATAGCACAGCGGGAATCTTCTCACTTCCTTCCTGAGGGATACGGGATGGTGTAAAGAAAAAACCAAGGCATAAAGCAATCTATAACGGAAAGGATATTAGGTTCGGGAGCTGGGTGGGTCAAACATCTAATAAGTGTCCAACGTAGTCTAAATAACCTGCCAAGAAATTCTCTGAAGGGATTCAGTCCGTACGAATTATTATTTGGAACTAGGATGTTAATCTCTGACCTTGACAGTCAGACTTCAGTGGTAAAGGAAAAAAGCTTTGATATCAAAGATCGTTTGGCTATTTTACAGGACTTAAACGAAACAAGAAAAGACCTGAGCAACATAAAGTTGAAACAGTAGCCAACAACCACTGAAGAACCACCACCTGTCCCAGCAAGACCTGTCTGGATTCCAAAAGTCGGGGATCTAGTCAGAGAAAAGATCGCGGTAAAGAAGGAATTTGGGCCTTCTTACAGAAAAGCAGTTCCTGTCTTGTCTGTCAACGGGACAAGATCAGTAGTACTACCGCCGCTTGCTGGTAAAAAGGAGAACCGAGTTGTATCCATCGACCTGGTAAAACCACAATCATGTGGCCGATAACAAATAGTAGGCCAAGTGGACTCCCCATAAGTAGCAGAACACCAAGGTTCGCTACCAGTACAGAGGTCCTAACAAAGAGGCTAATCACATTCGAAACGCCTACAGAAGAACGACAAGGACTATGCAACAATGCAATGGAACTTAGACCTCTGAACACCCAAATAAAAACATTTAGCAGAGACACACCAACTTATAATGAAGTAACAAACGACTATGCAAGAAACAGTAATCCTGAAGCAATTGGAACAATTGACAGAACCGCATCCGGCTACTTCATAAACTTCGATGATTCCTCCGAAGGTTTCACTGAATCAAAAACACAGCCATCAACAAAAACCTTTAAAGATAAAGTTAAAGTACTTTTGAAACAACTGAAAGAAACATATCTGATTTCTCCATGGATTGAATTTTGGGTGGGTTTTGGCGCATTTATCCTCATACTTTGGCTCATCATGGTACTAACTTTGGGACGCTTCATTGAGGGAAAATATGCTAAAATGGACACAGCAAGTCAGAAAATCAACTTGATCCTCAAACCACACACATCTTCACACGTCGAGAAAAGAGAACTTTCTTCAGTCAACTTCACAGCCAATCCTATACCGGGTGGGGTAGCATGGGACAACACTGACTACGAAATCTATGGTCCGGTTGAAATCCTGAAATATCCACACCAAATTAAAATCTCATTGAGTGACTTCGTAAAACCAAGCACATTTGCTGATGATTAGGACTTTGAAAGTATAAACAATATGATGTCTGACTTAGTGATGTCTGCTAAATTTACCAAACATGATTATTTGCAGGGTTCTACAAATTATGATAGTATGTACTGTTATAACCACTATGGTAACCATTTTCTACATAGATCTGCACAACCTAGAAATGTTTTAAATTATAATCAATGGGAACATTGTGCAACCCCTCCAAAAGGAAGCTCAAGAACCGTTTATGACAAATATTCATACTTTTCAGGTTTTAACATAAGTAATGCTGAAGCATTTTATTTCAAATTGTCAAATAAGACAGGGACAAAGACCATGATAACCAACACAAAATTGATATATTCAGACTCATTCTTTGAACAAATGAATACTTTTGGTTTTGACTATTGGGACAAAAATGTTGAATTGAAAAGTGTTTGGGGCACAAGAGAATGGCAAGTACAGGGTATAGAATCTTTGTTTAGTGCCTGCATGATCCCAGAACAAATTATATTTTTAAATGACACTGTTCAACAAACTACCTGTCTTGGCTTAGCCAAAATCAAAGACTTAAATAAACCGTCTATTCCAAAACCAACAATGAACAGCAATAGCTCTACAGATGAGGAGATAGACGTAAATTATGTATTAAACCAAAACAGAACACATCCTGATTGGAAACAGTGGTTGATCTGGCCCACAGATACTAATAACTGTCAAGACAGATTCCTGAACAAAACACAGGGGTTCAAAATGACCAGGCCAGACCCTAGATATCCCCAAAGACATCACCCAGGGATAATAACCACCTACAGTGTGGGCAAATTATGCCTTCAATGGCTACAAACTTCCACACTGGCAGAAATTAAGCAACACCTAACTTTACTTACTGATGGTGCTGACTTGCGTGATTTCACTATGGGACCACGCAAACAGCGTCAAAAGCGTTTCATAGCAGCCTCTGTATATGCAGCATACAATGAGGCCTGGAAGGTTACTCAAATTAAAACAGCAGAAAGGATACGGGAAATTGACCGTATTAATTTGGAAAAATCACTTTCTGTAGTGGACAATGGGTTAATGACTCTGTCCTCCAGAATTTTTTCTCTGGACAGCATTGTGTCTTCAGCAATCGACATAATATCGCAAGACTTACTGTTGTTACAACACGGTCAGTCTCAATTGCGTTCTATTGTACAGCTTGGCTGGACGTTACAAAATCTGCATTCAGGCTATGTGCCTTGGCGTTTAATCAACACAACGTCACTTTTCAATATCTTTAACCTTACTGATAAACAAATCAGTATGGCCCAGAAAGGTGCTGATTATACAATCCTGAGCATTGAGAAACTCGAAAGATTACCAGTGACAATGTCAGAACGACCTGTCAGTGAATGGATAATACATGGGATAATTAATATTCCAATATCAACCTTCAGGTTTCAATACTGCCAAAAATATATACAGGCTGGCATGTACGACAAATTGGGAAAAGGGTACATTAACCCCTTCGACGCTCATGACGAGCTGGGCTCGTCATGCAGTAGCCTCCTGCTACGCTCATGACGAGCCCAGCTCGTCATGTAAAGTGCATCTGCTGCTTTTCCAGCACAGGGGAAAAATCCCCATAGCGTTCAAGGTGTTAAAACGACATGGAACCTGCCCTATTCACATGCATGTGTCAGTAATAAAGGACAGAAAGTGTTTCTTAGTGGCAATAATTGTGCGATGTCACTAAGCGGTACACTTCTGTGTAATGGAATTAGTTTGCATGGAGCCTGTGAAGGGAACTCAAATAACCTTTCATGTCACCAGCTAGGCACACCTGCAACAGAGATAGAACCATTCTTTCAAAGACTCTATAATGGGAGTTACATTCTAATTGTGGACCGCAGATGTTGTAGTCTTATGCCCGGGACTCCTTATCTCGTAACTACGACTGCGACAGTCAAGTGCTGTGGACGCTTATTGTTCCCCAGCTCCTTTCCAGACAGGGAGGCAAGGGCATGGCCCAACTTGAAAATTACTTCTATTCGAATAGATACTTTAAGCAGAATGAAAACAGTGCTTCTTCAGACGCCGACAAGGCTCACGTCATCAAAAGAAACGTATGATCTCCTAGTCGCAAGGACGACTGCAGAGATACATTCATTGTTATCGACTAATTCCCCCATACATTTCGCAGAAATCCTAAATGAAATCTTAAATATTTCTGATACCAGTGGAGTCTCAAAAGTATTTAAGACAGTATTTTCGATGGCATTAACACCATTCAAAGCCATACTGGGTATTTTTCCAGATTTCGTCCATTCGATTTTTGGCACACTTCCCCTCATTTTAGGACTAATTGCAGGAATCCTATTCTTGGTCCTTATATTTCGTTATGGCAAACCATGTCACAGACAAAACACCTGCGACAAGGGAAGAAACAATCCTAGCCATTGGATACCGGGACCGGATATCAAAAATCCTGGGACTATCCCGGCTTAGAGACCTGAACATGACTTGGTTTCTTTCATTTCGACCAATGTGGCATCGATGTGTTTTACCTGTATTAAGGTGCCTGCTATGCGGAGAAGAATGCGTGTTAGACACCTGTCTGACGCTACAATCGGATGCGCCAATGGATGCAGAAACATTGTTGAGTCCAACAAAGGCTCATGCTTTGTGCTGCCCTCAACGGCTACCAATCCTGATGACGGCATTCGTGGAAGCTTCACCACTACGATTAGGGGGTAGTGAAGTTCAAAATGAAAGCAGCATCGATCAGGTACGACCTTCTGTCAGCAATCCAAATCAGAATGTCAATGGAGACAATCATGCGCACGAATGCATGGTTACACCTATTTCCGAGTTAGTGGAACTCTCCCAGGAAGCTGTTGACAACTTTTTCGAGAGTCTAAATGATATGATGTTCTCACCAGAGCAGAAATAGAGACTTTTGAGCAAGCTCGTACACGGCGTTCCCTGAATTTGGCCTTCAACTAGAAAAGCATAATACCATGAACATTTTTCCCTCCGGTTCACGGACAGCAATTTTTACAGCAGCCCCAAAATATTTTTGCATATTTTTCGGGACACTATCTTCTGCTTAAAGTAAGAACTATTCTTAGAGAACTAAGATTTCTACCTTTTAGATAGCTTATAGACATTAGCTGCCCGCTGGTATGTTCATAATTATTTTATTCTGTGATGGAATGGTCTCGAACTTTTTTATGTATTAAGAGCCATTTCATGTGTAAATTCACATATACCATTTAGCAATAATGTATACAAATGCGTGATTACTTTAGCATTATTTCACAGCTTGAGTGCATACAATACATGTAAGTGCTTTTTTTTCCCGTATATTTGATAATTTCAAAATGCATTTATGTATTTTGGGGTGGTAAGGTATACACGATACTCTACCGTATGTTTTACTATGCATAGATTAGTAAATATGTCCATAGTTAGCGTGGAGTGGGTGTGATGTATTCCTATAGGTTCTGTATCGATCCCCCTATTCCTGACCCTATTCTGGTTAACAAACTAACAAGTTAACTAGCAGCCATCCCATGAGGCAGAAAACCCCCATGATGCAGGAACCGTTATCTGATAAAGCCACACTACGGCACAGGAACGTGTTATCTGATTAGGTCATAACGCTTGCCATCTAATTAGACAAGCGATATTCCTCCAGCCCCTGATAAGGCATACGGAGTTCTCAAAACAAATCAAACCTATGACAACCTGGGAAAAACCCTGCGGCCATTGTTTTGATTTCACCGAGAACTTCAGCAAAAGAATGTGCTAACGACCTGGTCGTATGACATCCTTATTGACGTATCTATGTCCATCCTTACGTCAATCTCGGCACCTTAAAGGTATAAATATTACCGATATTGCCCTATGCAAACACACGCGGTGGTGACGAGATCGGAGCAGCCAGACTTGCCGAAGCCCAGAGCAGAGCAGACCCCGCTGGCGCAGCCTTCCTGACGCGCTGAGAATGAGAAGCTGTCTATTCTCCTGCCGAGAAATCCAGCTCCGGCGCTTCCGGGTAGCCCTCGCATGCAGCCTGGAATATCGAGACCAGAGACGAGAGATACCATCCCTCATTCATCCTAGATTCCAGGTACAGAACTGAATAACCCCTCACAGAGAATTCTTTAGTCAGTCACTTGGCAAAACAAACTTAACTTAAACTGTAACTTTCTATTCCCGCCCACGCATTAGACTTAGGTCAGGTACACGGGGTAGGCGTAGTTAGAAACACCAGTTGAGTACGAGTAGTCAAATGTATATGTGTATGTAATATATCTTATTCATTTTAAACCTTCATATGGCTTAGAAACCATATCAATGTTTTTACAGTATTATTTTATACTTCTGCTTTTAATGTATGCACTTTACTTAACCATAAGTATTGCAATAATATCGATCCATTTCTCTTGTATGAGAAAAGAGACTGATCAATAAATAACATCTTTTATTGAACACACCCGTCTCTTCCTTTTCTCTACAATCTGATGAGACTAAGAATGCACGTACTGACTGAGTAAAATAAATTGCCTTTTGTTCACACGACTCTCGAGATACACTCTTGATTAGGGGAGAGCAAAGTTGTCATGTTCTATGGTTGTCAGAAACTAAATCCCTTCTTGTCTATCCAGGGAGGTTCAACTCCTCCTTGCCTATTCGAGAAAGTTTCTAGTGAACTCTGAGCTAGCTGGCAAACCCAAAACTTTAAGTCTAATATCGACAGTAGTAGACCTAGTTAACGTCTGGTCTAGGCCTATACTATTGAAGGTATTATTCCAATGCGCAGAGCCTATTGGGATAATAGGAACTACACTACAGACTGGTTTCAGTCTTCTTAAATCTCCTCAGTGATGTGCAGATTGTTTCAAATAGCCCAGTGAATGTGAGGCCCAATCTGGACATACTGACTGTGCTTAAGGAAGCTAATTGAGAATAGGAAAAGATAAAGGGTGGAAGACTTGAATTTGTTTCTGCTGTTAATTATTTTAGTACGCATTCCAGTCCATTGTTGTTTTTGTCAAGGTCCAATCAGATGCAAATCAGCCCTTGGTCGTACTATAGAAAGTATTAAAAAAAATACTGGCTTTTACAATTTATGTCCTGGTCAAGACATGAAAATATTTCCCATGATGGTAAACTACTGGCCTAGTGGGCTGGCCTATCTCCCCTCACCCTCACATCAGTCTGAGGGCTAGCGAAAGAGCTAGTTAGCGAGCCAGGCATGCAGCATCATTTAATTGCATCTTGGCCTGTGTTTTCCAGATGTGCTGCCAAATAAGTAAAAAATATCTTCGGTAAAATATCTCAAAACTAATAATTTAATCTGTCATACCAATGGAACTGCATTCTGTAGGTGCCTAAAATTCTACTAATAATTTAGTACTAGACCTTTCAGAGACTGCATATGGGGTCAATGGGGGCCTTGCAACCACGACTCGGAGAATACCCCTTTGAACCCTTTTCTCCTGCATAACATTGCTTTCACTGAGTTGTAGTTTCACATTTAAGTGTAGAATAAAAAAATGCCAGAAAGCTAATCACTTTTAGCAAAAATCATTAATTAGAATGCCTTGTTAGCACATCACTCTCCTGCACTTCTTGTAGTCATGGACTGTGCTTTATAATACATTCAAAAGAAAAAAAGTAAATGTATCAAATATCTATTTTTTCTAACTAGATCCCATTGCTTAATTTTATAGTGACTAGAGTGATGCCTTATATAGAAATCCAGCTGTTTTGTTTGCTTTCAAAATCTTTCTGGCTCAACAATTGTATTGTGTGCTACATAGCTTATCTTGTACTGGGTACATGGAAACTCATCTTATTTCAGTATTGTCTGGCTATCTCTATATTTTAATTTTAATCATGCAGTAACCTGAAAACAATTAGTTAGCATTTGTTTATAGATTTTTTTTTGAAACTTTATTTTTATTACAGAAATAGACAAAGTACATCCAACTGTTCTGGGCATCCTGCCGGTAAAGTAGCCCCATGTTTCGCCATCAGTGTGGTTCTTGTATAATACAGCCATTCAGCCCACATCCCGGGGGTCGGGCGGCGATAACAGATCAATGACATAAGTAATAAGTCCGGCATCGGACCTCGATCTATGTACTACGGATCATCTATTTTCTGCCTTTCCTGTAGGCCTTCACCTTGCTACCTCAACCGTCATCCATATTCCTGAACTGAGTGATGTGTATTGTAGGCTCGATAATTATGTTACCCAGGCCCAATGTCCAACCCCTAGTGCTCCACCTTCATCCCCAACGTAAGGTTCGTATCTGTTGGTCACTCCTCGAGGGAGATGCCAGTTCGGCTACACCATCCCCAGGACCATCCACCCACGTCTAACAGGTCCGTCCGCCCCCTATGAACAATAGATGGCACTCCTAACTCGAAAAATCCCACCCCCCTAAACTGCAGCTGGTGTGGGCCTATGTTCAAATGTTTCGCACTGAAAGGGAGGAAATCTGCAGGAACGTATGCAACCTTCCGTATCTCACAAAGAACATCACACTCAACATACATCCACTATCCCTCAGCCGGCGATAGACTATCGCTGAGTGCACTCAACAATGCTGCCCACGCACGTGCAGCTTCAAGGCTCTTCTCGTTAGCCGTATGGGCTGCCTGACGCAATCTGACCGTACTCTCAGTATGGGCCCATTTATGTAATTCGTTCGCCCACCTCCTACTAGAGGGACCCTCCTTCGACTTCCAATGCCAGGTGATCTCCCTTTGGGCCAATATAAGGCCGAAGTCAATGAATTTACTAGTGATCTTAGTAGTCCTAGTATGAGGAAACCAAAGCAGCAAACAGGTCGCCATGTCATATTCCACTTGTTGCTCCGTCACTTCATTGAGTAGCGACCCCACCTCGGACCAGTAGGGCCCAATCTCGGACAGTCCCACATCATGTGTTCAAGCTCCACAGCAGGCACCAGGCACCTAGGACACGAAGCGTCCTGCACGTGGAAATACTTCCGAATCTTCCCCGGAGTTAGGTAGGCTCTATGCAATATGAAAAAGTGTACTTGCTGAAACCGCGCATTCCTGCACCCCTTCCATGTTCTCGTCAGGATAGAGCCCCAAGCCGTGTCCGGAATGGGTTTCCCTATGCTCGCCTCCCATTTCTGTTTAAGAGTCAGCAGAGGTTCCAAGCCTTCACACAGCATGCGGGAATGTAGGCATGTAACCGCCTTGATCGTGCCGGCAGCCATTACCACATATTGGCACGCCATCATGGTTTGTGGTTCAGACTGCCCCGCTTTCCAGTGTTTCCGCACAGCTGCGGTAACAGCCATGTGCAAAAGAAAGTCTCCATCCGGAATGCCATATTGGTCCTGCAGCGCCCGGAAGGGTAGCAGCTCGCCCCCAGCATACAGGTCGCCCACCATTTGCAACTCCAGCTCCTACCACTGCATCAGTTGGGACCAGTCCCCCCCATGCGGCAATGCTGTCAACATACCTAAAGGGATTTCGGGTGCGTAGGGGCGTGCCCCCCCTGCCCTCTTCCCACTCTTGTTCCAGCACATCCTCAGGGTCTTCTCCTCCAAAGTCAAATCCCAGACTACCAAACGCTGTTGCATAACAATATAGGAGAGGACATGCCTTTGTATCCCCAAACCCCGAGCCTGCTCTGGACCTCTAGATTCCTTAGCCACATTCTGCGTGAGGAACTGCAGCTGCGCCGCCAAGTAATAAAGTTCAAAGTTCGGAACCGCTAGACCTCCCTCTGCTTTCGGTCTCAACAGTGTGGCCAGTGCCACCCGTCTCCTTCCTGTCCCCCATAAAAAATCAATGGTGAGCGTCCGTAGGTCCCGAAAGTATCGAGGAGCCACCCAGAGCGGAAGTGTACGGAAAAAATAGGGGAGGCGTGGCAAAGCCACCATTTTGAGGAGTGCAGCCCTCCCCAACACCGAGAGAGGTAGAGTTGCCCAAAACGCCACACTGCCCCTCAAGGCACGTATGCAGCGACCTACGTTCCCTTCCAACATATCTTCCGCTCCATGATATATACGGACTCCCAAATAGGTAAAGCATGACCGTTCCCATACCAAGGCAGCGGGTAGTTGCGGTTGAGGAACATCCACCCTCAAAGGAAAGAAGCATGTTTTAGTCCAGTTTACGTGGAGTCCTGACAGCCTCCCAAAGTCCGACAACATGCTCATCGCTCCCTCCAGCGCCTCCGTCGTGTTCGCCAAGAACAACAATAAATCATCCGCGTATAACGAGATGTAGTGCGGGCGTCCACTACAGATCAGCCCAGCATACGCCCTCCCCGACTGGCATGGGCCGCCATTGGTTCAATTGCCAGCGCAAACAGCAGAGGCGAAAGCGAGCATCCCTGTCTCGTACCTCTCTGCACTGGGTATTCCGGTGAAATGACCGGACCCAGCCGAACCCTAGCCGTAGCGAAGGAGTACAAGACTTTCGTCCAGCGCCTAAATCGTGCGCCTAAACCAAACCGTTCCAGTACCTTATGAAGATATACCCATTCAAGGCTCTCAAATGCCTTTTCTATATCGACCGACAACACAGCTGGCGTCGCCTCCTCCCCCAGATCACTATCTAGTACTCTAATAAGGCGGCGAATATTGGACGAGGTGTTCCTAGTTGGTATAAACCCCGCCTGATCCTCATGAACCAAGGCAGTCATATGGGACATCAGTCTCGTAGCCAGTATACGGCTCAGTATCTGATAGTCCACCGTCAGCATAGACAACGGCCTATAAGAGGTCACATTATCTCCTTCCCTCCCGGGTTTCAACAAGGGGACTACCAGTGCCACCCGCATGGATTCGGGCAGGGACCCCAGCTCCATTGCCTCATTATAAACCTCCTGCAGTCGGGGCGCCAAGGAGTCAATGTACGTCAGATAGAACTCTATGGGGAGTCCATCCACCCCCGGGGTCTTGTTCCTGGCCATATGCTTAATTGCCCCTCTGATTTCAGCTATAGTGACGGCCTGACCCAAAGTTTTTGCGTCCTCTTCTCCTAGTTGCGGTAGCTGCAACCCTGACAGGTAGCCCTCAATCTCCAGCATATCCGCTGTCAAATGACTCTGATACAATGTCGTATAGTATCTCAAGAAGCGCGAAATGATCTCAGATTGGGAGCAGACCATACTTCCAGATTCCGTACGAACACTCAGGACCGGGCAACCCCCCTGCCTCGGATTTGCCATTCTAGCCAGGAGCGTGCCCACCTTATCTCCTTCAGCATGCACTTTAGCCTTATAGTGCCTATAGTCGTAACTACGTAGCCTTTCGGTTTCAGTGGCCACAAGCTCCTTAGCCGCCAATAGCCCATCCTGCAATTCCTTCTGTTCTGGCCTTCTTTTCTCTGCCTCACTTAGCGCCTCCTCCGCCCTCAGGACATCGTTCAAAACCGCCGCTCTTTCACCTGAATATTTACTGATGCACAGCCCCCTCACCACCACTTTGAATGCGTTCCATTCCATCCCCCTAGTAGATGTCGAGTCCTTATTGGTGGCAAAGTAATGCTCAATACCCTCTTGGATAGTGGCTCTAAAAACTTGGTCTTCCAAGGTGTCTGGGCCCAGACGCCATATGGGCACTGCAGGTCGCATGCGCTGCCATTTAAAGGACACCACCTGCGGGTTATGATCCGAAATAGTCCTCGCTAGGTATTCAGAGTGTGTCGCCAAGGGCGCCTGTGTCTGGGTACATAAAATAGCGTCAATCCTGACGTGTAGTTCGTAGACAGCTGAAAAGAAGGAATAGTCCCTATCCTCAGGGTGGTGCACCCGCCATATGTCAGTCAACCCCCATCCTCTCTGCCATTCCATCCTCTTTCTCGCAATCTTTCGGACCTGGGATTCTGCCAACGGAGGATGCGACCTATCTAGCGTTACATCCGTAATCGAATTAAAGTCCCCACCTATAATCACTGAGCTTGATAAAAGATGCGCCAATTTACCAGAGAGGGCCTCCAAAAATCAGGGTTGGTCTGAATTCGGTGCATAGACGCTACATAATACCACCTCCGTATCATACAATCTCCCCGCCACCGCTACATATCTACCCTCAGAATCTATCACAGTGTGTGATACCTGGAACGGGGTCCCAGCCCTACCCAAACTAACACTCCCCTGGAAAAGGCAGAATAAGCAGTGCCAAACACCTGACCTCTCCACCTCCTTTGCAGCGCAATACATTCTTGTTTAGTGAGATGGGTCTCCTGCAGCAACGCTATCTGGACTCCCCGTCTTACCAGATACGCATGCACTCTATGACGCCTTGACATGGTATGTAAGCCTCGAACGTTCCATGTGATACACTTCAAATCAGGTAATTGCCCCATTGCATCCTGCCCCGCCTGTCCCCCCCCTGCATTTTGTTTGCCCACACCAGCGCTGCCAACCCCTAAGCACAAGAAAACATTTCCCCAAACTACCCTTACCCCCCCCCCCCCAGAACAGGTCCCAATAAGGTCTTATCAGTCCCCATCCAAACTACCCTAACAATTCACACAATACTATCCTGCAGTAGCCGCTACAGGTTGCCTTAAGGGCAATGGGGTTGGTGATCCGGCTCCGACAGATGGCAGCTCCCGCGCCAACCCCCCGCCCTCAACATCCCGCAATAATAAAGCACAGGAGCGAAAGCTATAGACAACACCGGAGTCTCTAGTACCACCACACCCAGTCCGCCAGCTGGGAGTCCGAGGCAGAGATAAATAAGTTACAGATCATCAGCCGATTAGCATTTGTTTAAAGATAACAGTTTTGTAGAGACCTGGGTATAGCTTTTGCACCTGGTGTGACTATTAGAATTTATCTCCACTTAATAGAGATCAAACATGTATGCACATATTTATTAGGGTTATTATTTATGTTTGTTTTCATTGATTGACCGATAATTAAACTATGGAAGTAGCTTCTTACAAACTCGCTTCACTGATGCCAGAGGGATAAGGGTCAAGTGATGTCACTTCCTGGGATGTAATTTCCTGTGATGTGACGGCATATGCAGATTAGAGGGGCCTTGTATGCTCACTTTGTGGCCAGGGCTACAAAAATATCAGAACAGGGCCTTATAGTAGTAAGAGATTTGCTGCTATCATTTGCATATCATGAGACTCTCTTTCTTGGATACCAAGCAATATAGTCTGTAGGCCATTAACCTGTCATCTAATTTGTGGTATATTGTTCAGAATGGAACATGCAGCTCTTGCAGATTATATATTCACCTTACATTTCTAGTTTTTATCAACTTTCCTTTAAAACTCACATTTTTGGAAATTAGCCAAGGCTAATTTGAGGTTTTATTCATTTTCATGGCCTATTTTATGTCTGCACACTATGGGTCTGACTCATGAAAAACTCGGGAGTAAGCCTGGTAAGCTGTGCCAGGTGCAGGTTTCCAGCTGTACTTTTGGAAAAGTCATGTGACTTTTACTGCAGGATATGATTCCTGCTGCAGGCAGTTCTCCAGAGTGGAGAACCCCACACGCAGGTGATAGGATTCCCATGTGCAAGTGAACATTGTTGTCCTCTGTAGGGAAAATATTTTTCCCTGTGGATAAAGTACTTTGTCTACACCGCCATCAAATCTGGTGGTTGTACCCTGGAAAACGATTTACACCAGTCCTTGGCTGGATTAAAGTACAAACCTTTCCAGTGTAGCTATGGATCAGATGATGTATCAGAGTTTGGAATACTCACAATGGACAGGTTTGTTGACTTTCCCAAACTTCCAAGGTGAACCATGCATTGGAATAACCACTTTTCCATCCTTTGAGAGAGCTTTACAGGTGCAGAGCACTCTGTACCCATAAATGTGTTTACACCTCCAAGGAATCCCATTGTGAATTACAGGTAGATGCATACAAAGCAACATCTGTTACATTTGGACTTAGGTGTAAGGCTCTGGCCCCAATTATTTACACCCCTGTGGCTGCTTTTCTCTTCAGGTATAATGTATTCTTTCCCTGATGAGTGTCACGCCCCCCTTTACATTGCTTACCTTATTATTTTCATTCTTGCCCTATTGATGCCATGCCTCTCCTTTCATATACTTCTCATTGTGGACCCCATGCTTTTCATCTTATTTTCTTTAGCTCTGTCTTCTCGGAAATGCGCATGTAAATGATAAACTTTTGTTGGAGATTGACTTCCCCTTGCACTTGTACACATTTATGTTACTGTTTTGATATTATTTGTCTCTTTTTTATGTTTTATATGCAAAATCAATAAAGGAATATAAAAAATAAAATTGGACTTAGGTGAATATGGCCACTTACCTTTTTGTTGAGAAACAGATTACTGTCTGCCAATGTACTTTCTGAGCCTTTGCAAAATAGTAGGCTAACAACTAACCACTTCACTTTTTTTAATATGAAACATTTGTCTTTCAGTAATAACACTGTCTATTAATTTCCAGTTTTGGAAGATGCTTATGTTCTTCAATCAATGAAAATATTGCGGGACAATCATTTTTATTCAGAGAAAATAGGGATGAAATCTGAAATTAAAAGCTAATCAGTGACCTCACGAATAAACATATGCAGCTGAAGCAGCGATTAAAACATTAATTCATAGAATGATGATGATGGTCGCGAACATAAATTGTGGATTTTCTACTATTGGGTAAATTATTCTTTAAACGTCTGTTAATTGTATGTTTTGAAGTGCACATTAAATTGTCTTGGAAATTATGTGATATGGAATTATCTATGATTAATTATATGATCTCTAAAGCTACAAACACAGCATAACAGAAGGACCTAAAACATAATCATGAAAAGTTTAATGTGCCTAACCCAAGAGTTGGACTCCCCTAATCATTTCCATACTATGGGGCCCATTATGATTGCGGATAATCTGCATCCTCCGGGCCGGCGGAAGCCACCGCCGGGCCGGAGGATGCGGATTATCCTTTGCAGACTGAAGAAATACCCCCCGTCAGATTAGGATGGCGGGGGTTTTTTTTTTCAGTCCGCAGCTTTTCCGCCGCGGTCGCCTTGCGACCGCATCAGAAAAGCTCTAACATGTCTGGCGGTGTCTATCAGACACCGCCAGGCATATTAGGATGTCTGCGGTACTATGCCTTTCCACGGCGGCATTTCCGCCGTGGAAAGGCATACGGTCTTTTGTTTGGGGGCCCGTTGCGGGCCCCCAGGGGTGAAGGGGGGGTGGGGGTTGCACATGGGGGGTACCTATGGTACCCCCCTGCCTTTGCATGCACGAAGCGGCAGGCACCACGCGGTGCCTGCCGCTTCGTGCATGCAAAGGTAAACATGCATTTTTTAATAATAGGGCCCTAAGTCTGGTATGACAGAGGAGCTCTCTGCAAGACATATTATTGCTAGTTCTTTAAAATATAAATAGAGTGGGCTATGGCCCCACCAGAAGCGTATTACTCTCTCACCTTGTGCTGTTGACTATTTGGTGTATCATTCCTCCTTCTAGGAATTGCTTCCATTGATATGCATGTGGGACCATTTTACACCTGTAAAGTATGCAGAATCACCCCTCTGTTTGTCACATTCAATTCTGTATCTACCATATAATTTCTGGAGAAAGGTTTTGGAACAACCTAGAAGGCAGCCTTTAATGGAATGAACAGCAATTAACACATGTAAACACCATTTGGGACGGCTTGCGTTTACAAGCGTTGGTACATGAAAGCCACACCTACCAGCTTTGTCAAAGCTTGTTGAGATGTGCTGCCTGCTTTTAATTTCGATCGTCTTCAACTTTCTCCTTTCTGTGTACAATAAAAGATGCATGTTTCTATCAGGATAGTATACCCGATTGACACCTAACTATGGGGTCAATTAGGATGGCGGACGGATAGCCACCGCCATGCAGGCGGTGGCGATCCGTCCGCCACCTTTCTTCCCCCGCCATATTACGATGGCGGGGGACCGTGGCGGAGGGGAAGACCGTCCGCCACTTTACTGCCGTAGTCGCCTTGCGACCGCGGCGGAAAAGCTCTAATATGGTGGCGGTGTCTATTAGACACCGCCAGCCATATTAGGATGTGCTGGGGGATATGCCTTTCCGTGGCGCCACGAAAAGGCATACAGTTCCTGCTTTGGGGGCCCGTTGCGGGCCCCCAAGTTGAAGAGGGGATGTGTGGTGCACATGGGGGGTACCTATGGTACCCCCCTGCAGTTGCATGCACAATGCGGCAGGCACCGCGCGGTGCCTGCCGCTTTGTGCATGCAAATGCATAGCGTGCATTTTTAACTTTGCGGCTGGTGCTGGTTAAAGCAGCACCCGCCGCAATATTAAATATACGGGATGTGACCGCCAGGGTGGCGGTCACATCCTAATTCCTACGGAGGGACCGCCGCAGCCCCTGCAGACGGTCCCTCCACCTCGGGGGTGGCGGACGGACGCAGGTCCGTCCGCCATCGTAATCGACCCCTATGTTTTTGTACTACCCACCCCAAGGGATACATAGAGATCAGTTTCCGCGATTTCCCCCACAAACGGTCCTACCGAGGTCCACAGAACATACCTAGAATAGACCTTTTCTCACAAGAGTCTCCGCAGTACGATCCCCCAGTTCATTCCCCCTTGATTTAAAAGTTCTTCCCTATATCGGAGGTTCCGATTCCGATGCACAGTTAACAGGAACTCACACATCCAAGGCCTAGTGAGGGGCACCACAAGGATATGCAGAAGCTTCACAAGAAGTCCTTGGACACACATGGAAATACTTACCCAACAGGCCGAACACTCCCTAACACTACATCAGAGGGTGGGCATGGGATATTTCCACAGGTGACAGCTATTGAAAATGAACAAAACGAACATATGTCAGAGATCATTTCCTTCTTTTAATGTTGTATCTTTTCAATGATCATTAAACAGGCGCTCGCCATGGATTAATGTACTTTCATGTTGAAATGATTTCCACTCACTGGTATAATTGATGTAAGGTAATACAAAATCTCAATAACAACATTTAAATACTTAACTATGTTTTTGTACTACTTTTCATCATAAGTCTGTATTGTGAAACTGTTTTAAGTACAATACGTTCTTGTGTAGTTAGTTGTGTTTGAAGTTGTGTAAGTGCCATGTGAAAGATGCATCACATACAAGCTCTGTTCTTAAATAGGTCATTATTTGATTTTTCAAAGTTTCTAGAGAAAATACAGGTACTTGGGTACTCGCTGTATATTACATGCACAGCAATACATCGTAGAAAGACAGTAATATTCTAAAATAGGTATCTGTAGAGGATATTCTGGTAGAGTATTTAAATCTTGATGAGTAAAATGCATGAAAAACATCCTATATTAACAGAGAAAAAGTATATCTCATTGTCCTTAAAATACATCTTCCAATAACATTTCACAGATATCAGCACCAAAAAATGGCCAACTCCTCCTGTATTGTGCTTGCTTCCAGGACCATCCAAAAACATTATTTTACTGACATTAGTGAAAGAAATAATCTTAACAAAAAAGACGTAAATGGAACGATAGCTTAAAATACAACATTCAGAATGTATATACAAATATCCAATAATATGTTATTAGTTCCATGTGGCTGATTAAAAGAATCAAAAGGTTAAATTGTCTGGCAGTTACTTCCATGTGTTAAATGACATACTATAATGACTTTTTAATTTATTTTGGGGGTAAATAATATTTCTGAACAGATGTCACAGGATAACACATATGAAATGAATTACTATATTTGTAAAATAAAGTCGCCAAATATAGCTCAGTAGTGAATCAACGTTTGTGACATTCCTACATCTCTTGATTTCTCTTATTTCCCAGGTGAAGTGCACAGGCCTAGTATCAGGGGGCCCACTTTGCCCCACAAATTACTCTTTTGTATCACTGACATCACAAAAAACTAAAATATTACCCAAAATAAAATAAAAATACCCATTCGACGTTTCACAATGTAATTCACAACCATGTACCCTTGCTTTTTAAAATGTAATTCACATTTACGTTATACAAAATGTAATAATCATTACCTGTTTTTAATGATCCAAAATGCGACCACGACCCAGTGGTGTTTTTGGAAACCTGGGAGAAATGTAGGTTTACTTTATATTTTTTTTTATTGTAATATATTTCCATTCACAAAGTAATTATTTCTTTTTTATATTTACAAATGCATATTTTTCTTGGAGATATTTCCTCCACACGATTTTTACCCGATACGCAGACAACCCTTCCTCCTCAAAAAATGCAAAAGTGAATTACTATATATGGCACATAATTAGAGTTTTAAAGGCGACAGGTAATAACCTTCTTCTCATTTGGGAATTGTGGCCATTAAAATGCTTTTTTGGATGCACTAAAGCCATTTTAGGAGTTGGTAAAGTTTTTACGACTCCTAACATGGGTTTGCAAATATATATTGATCTGCAGTTTGAAAGGGCCTTGTTGTGTGTGTTCCTTCCAAATTACGAAGCAGTGTATATTTAGTGGCAAAATATTGAAAAATTACAGACTACCGATTTGGGGTGGTAATGCATTGTGAAGCTAACATAAAGTTTGTTTGGGAGTAGGCAGTGGTGCAGGGGGCCAGTGCCAATTATTTAACAAAGTTTACAAAAAGAGAATCTTTTTTTTAAATGCTTCCCCATTTTCCTTAAGAACAAAGGGCTACATTAAAAAAAGCTTTCTTTATTAAGAGGCAATCACAGACATAGAGGTCAGCTAATCAATCAGTGTTATAAAGTGCTGCTCCTCACCCCTGAGGGTATCCGGGCGCTGAGGTATTGCTAGTATCAGTCGAAAAAACAGGTCTTGAGTTCTGTTCTGAATTCCACCAGGGAGGGTGATGTTCATAGGTGAAGGGGCAGGTCATTCCAGGCCTTCGCAGCGAGGCAGGAGAAGACGCGACCTCCACTGTGGCGGTTGCTGGGGGTGTGAACGAGGGCCCGAGAGGTGGAGCGCATGTGTTTGGTGGGTTGGTAGACGTTCACGGGGTGGTTGATGTATGCTGGTCCTTGGTCATGTAGGGCTCCTTAGGCGTGTGTCAGAAGCTTGAACTGGTATCTCTTCTGGACAGGGCGCCGGTGGAGGTTGTTGAGGTGGCTGTAATATGGTCGTATTTGAGAGGTTGAAGATGAGTCTGGATGCTGCATTCTTTATGGTCTGGACTCTTTTGAGGAATTGGGTGGTGATTCGAGAGTTGATAGCATTCCCGTAATCGAGCCGGCTGTGGACGAGGGTTTGGGTGACGATATTCCTGGTGTTGATGGGGATCCATTTGAAAAATTTTCAGAGCATACAGAAGGTGTGGAAGCATGAGGAGGTGACTACGTTGATTTAGCGCTTCATCATGAATTTGCTGTCAGGGATTATGCTGAGGTTGAGGGCTTGGTCTGTGGGGGTAGGTTTGAGCTTTGAGAGCCACAAGCTGTTGTCCCACGGGGAGGTGTTATTCCTGAAGATCAGCACTTCTGTCTTGTCTGTGTTGAGATTCAGGCAGTTGGTCATCATCCAGTCAGTGACGCTAGTCATGGCGTTGCAGAAGTTTGTTATGGTGGTGGAAGGGTCTTCGGTGAAGGAGAGGATGAGTTGTGTGTCTTCTGCGTAGGGTATGATGTTGTGTTTGTGGGTTCTGATGTCTGTTAGGGGTGTCATGTGGGTGTTGCACAGTTTCGGGCTGAGGGACAATACTTGGGGAACACTGCAGACGATGGTCTTGGGTTCTGAGGGAAAGGGAGATCACCCCATGAGGAAAAATGCGATCCGTTTGAGGGGGTTTCCCTGGATGCTGATGTGGTTGAGTCTGTTGGTGATGGTGTGATGGGATACAGTGTTGAATGCCGCTGGGAGGTCGTGGAGGATCAGGGCAGCTGTTTCACAGTGGTCGAGGAAGGGTCTGATGTTGTCAGTGTCAGTGATTAGGCCTTCTCGAGGATTGTAGTGGGGTATGAAGCAGCAAGATTGGGCGATAATTCTTGAGTTTGCTGAGGTCAGTTGAGGGTTTCTTCAGGGGTGGTCTGACCTCTGCATGTTTCCAACTGTCAAGGAGGGTTGCTGTGGTGATGGAGGCGTTGAAGTTGTTGTGTCCCACACTGATTTCTTGGGTTCCATAGTTGAAATAATCATGAGGGCAGGGGTCCGTAGGTGGTCTGGAGTGAATTGAGGACATGAGGGCTGTAGTGGTCTGCGTGGTGATTGGATTCCATATGGTGATTGAGTGGGTAGTTTCTGTGGGTGGGCTGAGGCTGTTTAAGTCGATGTGTGGGTCAAAGTTGTTGTAGATGGTGACTATCTTGCTGTGGAAGTATTTTGACAGGGTCTTGCAGAGTTCTTCGAAAAGGTGGACTGTGGTTTCTGTGACTATTTTGAAGTGTTCCTTTGTGCTATTAGAGCTTGTTTCGATGCGGTCTGTGAGGGTGTCTCTTTTGGTGTCCTTGATGCGTTGGTGGTACCGGGTCTCTGTGACTGAGTGGCTGGAGAACTCCCTGACTATTTTGAAGAGTTCCTTTGTGCTATTAGAAACTGTTTCGATACGGTCTGTGAGAGTATCTCTTTTGGTGTCCTTGATGCGTTGGTGGTACCGGGTGTGAGCTGATTTGAAGGCGGTTTGGTTGGTGGGAACTTTGGTGGTGCGCCATTGTTTCTCTAGTCCTTTGCAGTTGTGCTTGATAGTTCTGAGTTCTGGTGTGTACCAGCTGGCTCTTCTTGAGGCTCAACAGGTTTTGATTGGTTTCATGGGAGTGACTCTGTTGGTACATTTGGTAATCGAGTCGGAAAAGTTCTGGACAGCCTGCTCCAGGTATGACGCGGCAGTGGGCTGAGAGGTGCTGTGGGCCTGCGTCCTTTGGGCATCGGACACTTTGTTCCAGCTGTGGTGAGAGGAGCTGGGTGGCTTGGTGGTGAACCTGTGATGGTGAAATGGATGATGGTGTGGTTGGTCCAGGTGAGTTTGGAGACGTGGCTTTACTTTATTTTGTCACTGGTTGTGAAGATTGGATCCAGTGTGTGCCCTGTGCTATGTGTGGGGTCATTGACCAGTTGAGTGAGGCTGATGTTTCTCATGTTTTAGAGAAAAAACTGGTGGAGCTGGTGTCGGGGTTGTTGAGGTGGAAGTTGAGGTCGCTGAGTAGTATGCAGTGCTTGGAGTCGATGGCTAGCGGGGCGATGAATTTGGAGAATGCAGATCACAGTCCTGGGGGTCTGTAGGTGAGGGTGCCTTTAATGGTCGTCTTAGAGTCGGTTTGGAGTTAGAAGTTCAGATATTCGATGAATGGTGTAGTGCAGTCTTCGGTTGTGGTACATCAGATAGTTTCCTTGTGGTTTATGGCGATGCCTCCTTGGTGTTTGTTGGTGCAGTCACGATGGATCATCTTGTAGCCGTCGGGCGTTGTGGTTGTGATGTTGGTCACTGAGGAGGGGTTTAGCCACATCTCGGTGATGAAGATCAAGTTGGGGGTAAGGGTGGTGATGGTGTCCCAGAGTTCTGTGGTGTGTCTGCAGAGGGACCGGGTGTTGAGCAGGATGCACTGGAGCAGTTCCGGGGGTTTTGTAGTCTTCTGGTTGGGTGTGATGAGGGTTCCTGTTTGGACAGATGGTCCTGCATTGCACGTAAAGCGACAGTGGAGGCAGGCGAAGGGTCCTTCCATAGATTGAGGAGTGGTGCAGCAGCAGTTGTTGTGGCATCTGTGGTCGAGGGCCCGGAGCTCAGCAGCAGAGTAATTGTGGATAGTCGAAGGGCCGGGGTTCCTGGTGCTGGGCACAGTCAAGGTATGGATGGGTGCAGACAGGTGTGCCTTTGGAGCATCGGCAGAGCGCCGGCTGCGCGCGTCCGCTGGGTGGCCATGCCGCTGCCTCCATTAAGTAGGTCCTGGGAGGGGTGTGGGGCGCTGGGTGATGGAAGGCAGGCAGCGAAACTGTGGGAAAGGCAAAGTAGCGCAGCTGAAGAAACAGCAATGAAAGGCAAAAATAGTGCACAATATTTCATGGCAGTGAAAGCAAACCAACTAACGGAACAGAAAGAGGCTGACTAACCAGCACTAGCTAAAACTGAAAACGATGCTGACTGACCATGGGCTCTTACAGGGGCAGAGGCTGAACAGGGTGCAACTTCATGGGTGTGATTGCGGCAGGCAGGGGAGTGAGAGTGAGTGCTCTCAGCGGCAGATGTGCAGAAGAACAGCTGGACGGAGCTGGGGGAGCTGGCACAGGACCTGCTCAATGGAGTTGTGCTGCAGCCTCTATTATGTAGATCTTGGGAGGGGGCGGGGTGCTGGATAGTGGGAGGGGGCAGGAAAACAGCGTGAAAGGCAAAGCGGTTCAAAAAAAGGGACAGCAATGAAGGGTGTAAATTGTTCATAATACTTCATGGGCAATGAAAGCAAACCAACTAACTGAACAGAAAGAGGCTGACTAACCAGCACTGGCTAAAACCGAAACTGACTGACCATGGGCTCTGACAGTAGCATAGGCTGAGTAGAGCTCAGCTTCACGGGTGGGATCGCAGCAGGTGGGGGGTGTGAGCGAGTTCTCTCAGTGGCAGTGGTGCAGAGAAACAGCTGGACTGAGCTAGGGAGCTGGCACACGACATGCTCAGCTGACGTTAGCAGGCCACCATCCCTCTGATGCCTCCAATCGGAGTGAGTCGCAATTTAGAACCCGCCTCATTAATATTCATAAAGTAGGTGGGATTGCGACACTGCGAATTGGAATTTCTGTAAAATTCTTTCTTGCTACCAAATAAACAGGTGACAAATTGCAAGCAGATTTGTGCGATTTCATACATCAGGCCCTAAATTCTGAGAATGCTTCAGGTTCGTGCATCCTGTAGATTGCGAGCGTCTTCTCCACAAATGCTTTCCATTGGTACCCGCATAGTTAATCATCACCTGCATTTGATGCCCAATAGATAGATTCTGACTGTATTACCAAGTTCAAACCTAGGTCATACTGGACAGTAGGTACTCCAGCAGTTTATTTTTCATCTGCTTGTGAGCATTTTAGTGTTCGGACAGTATCGTGCTTTGGGGCACCAGTGAAACCAGCTTCTTCACGTATGTATCACTGTCACAGATCCCTAGTCATTAATAATTCACTCGGGCTCCTGTGACACTGTACTGTTTCTCATATGCTGCAGAGAGCAGTGTGATGACAGGTGATTGCAGCAGTGCTTGGTTTCTTTTTACACACAGCAGAGCCTGGTGATAAATTGTGCCCCTTAAAACTATGCACAGATCCCACCTGATGGGCAGCAGCTGGTGTCAGCCCACACAGAGGGATAGCAGGATGTTGGGATTCCCCTCCCCTTCCTTTAACCGATCTGTAGTACACCAGTTTGGAGGAAGGTTTGAAACCTGATGAAGTTCTACTATAGGGTTTAGGTTAGTCACTCTGCCAACTAATTCAGGAACTAGGAGAAAAACAAGGCAGAACGTTTGTAAAAAGTTAAAAAAATCCAAATCCAAATATCAGTCCGTATACATTTTAACATTGAAAAATTGTAAGCAATCTTAAAAAAAAGTTCTCTTGTACTTTATTTGCAGGGAATTGTCATGGATAAGGACTCGCTTTTGGGAGTGGTGACCTACGTAATATTTACTGCAATGAATTTCACTACCCTTAGCTACCTTGAGGAGCAAGACAGACTTATCTGTGCTAGGCATTTAGGACTGAGAGAGTGCCTTCTCAACCAGGAATACTGGGAAATATTTAACTTTTCAGTTGAAATCACTTATTTCCAAATATGTAAAGTAAAATATATCGGCCTAGGTTTTCTACTGGTTGTGTGGGTGGCCACAAGACACTGCACGTTTTTGTGCTGCACCCTCAGCTCTTTATAATGGTAAGTGCATTGATGCAATGCTTTGTGTCTCTTTGTGTCACACAAACTCCCATCCAAACATTGGAAATTTAACTCCCTCGTTTTCACAAACAGGTTTGAATGCAGCTCAAAAAAATATGCCATCCCTTAAAAATTAGCCACAGCACCAAAGTGCATTATTTTCCCACAGAAACTCGTTTATGTGCACATCAGAATTGTATGTACTGTATGCATCCACTCCGAGAATGTGTGTATTTTCTGTATGTACCGTGCCTTTTTTGATATTGATTTATCGAATAAAGATTTTTGACTGACTGACTGACACTCCGAGAATCTGTGTTTGACTTCATGGCCAAAGGCCTAATGCTGGAACGTTCATTCAGTATTTCCATCTTCTGAGGTTGATAAAATGAGTACCATTGAGTTATTTCAGCGCCAGTGTGCTGACATAAATCTCCTATCATATCCACGGTATGGATGAGTCAGAACGTAGTTTGGGAATACTGTCAAATTTCTATATTTGTAGGCATTTCCAACCTTTTAAGGGAAGCCATGCCTTGTAACACCCATGTTCGTATCCCATTAGTGGACTTTATGTCAGCGGAGATATTCGCACTCTTGAAGAAGAGCTTAACTACGGCAAATGGGCTTAGGCCTGCGAGAAATCCCCTTATGAAATCCTTTCAGCCACAGAAAAGTTACATTTGGTCATAAATGTACTTTTACAACTAAATGTACCTTTGCAAATAGAGGCCCTGTTGTCTGGATTACAACATACATATTGTGGGCTTTGGGTCAATCGGTTTCCTCACACATGGATGGCTTTGTCTATCTCGGTTCACTGCTCCCTATTTGATGAATTTCCACCCTGTTCTTGTGTGTGCCTCACACTTGTGTCATTTCCTATCTACACTGCTTCTGAGCTGATGACTTGCATCTTTCCATTGCTATTTTTTTATTTGTCTTTTAGTCCTGCTTCAAGTGCATCATCTCCTTCCCTTCACATGCATTTTTTTTCCTCATCACCTCTAACGTTCCGCCCCCAAAGTTACTAACTGTGCGAAGGTCTGGTGGTCAATTCGTATCCACACCAGTGTTGATAAGAACAACTCTTGTGTCTTTCAAATTAAAAATGGAGCAGCTTCTTATCCAACGTGGAAAGCTGAACATTGCTGCTGGTGTAATAATTGTACCAGAAAGTGTTTATGCTCAGCCATTCATTCATTTGGCCCCAGTACTGAGCCTTCTTCTCATTTACCCTCATTACCTTGAAACTGCAGATTCTTCTCACCTCATTAATACATTCCCAAATCTGCAGAGGGCTCAAGTCTAAACACTTTTTGCAAATCACATATCTTGCTATTAACATCAGATAGAAAATTAGATGGGTCTCCGTCTGAGTCCTTTCATTATAGTGGTATACCAAATATAATGATAGATTGCCATACCTTAAATTCTTGTCCTACTGCTTCTGAGATTTCGTTACTTATAATGAATTGAATTGAATTGCTTCAAAGCAGGATACGGCGTGTAAATGTTATCTGCATCCAGAAGAGCACACTTCAGGCACAGGGATCCTTATGCTCCTGCCAATCTCGAGACCTTATATTTAGTCCATTATGCCCTGCGCACAATAAAAGGATGCCTCCTCTTAAGCATAGGAGGTTTAACAATGGAGTAAAGAATGTTAAAAGATGCTTGAAATACATTTTCCAGCCGTTGATTTGACACGTGTCCTTCCCATGCTGTATACAGGTGGGTTCTTGTTAGATCTTCAGCGTCAGAGAGAAAGTCGTACCACTTTGTTATTCTTTTCTTAATGTGCCTGCAACATGAACTGTTTTCGCAGCCTCTGATTCCACATTGTTTTCTCCTCATTCCAGTGTTGTACTCCATGAAGATAGTGGAGTTCACTTAAATCTTGAGAGCTCATAATTGGTCTTTAAGCAAACGTAGTCCTAGGATTTCAAACCATCTTCCTCACAGTGGGGTAGCAAGGTCAGCTGGTACCCGGTGCGGAAAATGTCTTGTCACCCCCCACATTGAAATTCTTAAAAGAAGTAAAAATAAGATACTGACTTGTTGAGGTTAATTAATTGTCAGACGAAATTATTAAACTCGTTTTAAATATTATTTTTTCAAAACAAAATGTTGTGCGGCCCAGATTTTTTATTTTAAAAACACCTATTTTTGCCAATTTATCACCCCCCTCAGTAATGACACCCGGGGTCGCCTGCACCCACTTCACCCTCTTCCTACGCCGCTGCTTCCTCAAACAAATTTCCCCAGGTTGTTAGACTAGCTTTTTTAAGCAGAGCAATCAAGGCGTACTTCAGACATTGTGGAGTACTATATAGGGGCAAACTCAATATAATAAGGTATTGCCCATCTCGTCCTGATGTTATACCAGACAGTTGAACATGCTCTGAAAGTCTTTAGCCTGACTCTTTTGTAAGACTTAGGAGAAGCACATTTATACAGAAAACCATTTCTCACTTTTTGCTTTTTAACATTATCTGCCACATTAGCCCATATCTGTTTAGTCAGGGGGTCTTAAGAGCATTCTAAATGATTTAAATTGGAAAGCCCAGCAATAAAATTGAATGTCTGGCATCTGCAATCCCATCTTCTTTAGTTTAGTCCTTTATTTTTTCCACACTGTCCTTTCGAGGCCCAAATCTATTTAATTTGCTTTGAATCTTTCAAAAAACATGTTTCTAAAACTGGAGGGTAATGCAGCTAAAAGGTAAATAGAGGAAGAATACCCATTTTGATTAAATTAACCTGACCATATATAGACAGCAGGCGGTTCTGCCACTTCATTAACAGCTTATTATTTTCTCCTTCAATCCTAGCTAAATGGTTTTTGGGAATCAAGTCTATGTTTTGGAATATTTCTTTTTTATTTTTTTTTTAAACAGATTTTATTGTGGTATTTAGTCTTTGCCAACTACACAGATTCCAAATCTAACAGCTACACAGAATCAAAGAGCCTCCCACCCACCCTCGTCTGAAAATGAAAACCCAGAATCAATGCCCAGTTGGCTTGAGCAAGAACTGGTTTGAAAAGGACTCCGTATGTAATACTCTATGACCGTTTTATGTGAACAGAGAAGAAAGATGGTCAATGAACTGAGAATATAACAGGAATATAATCTGAAAGCCGTGGAATTAAAATTAAGCCAGAACAAAAAGGAACAGAGGAAAGCGATGGGAGAGTGAGTAAAGAGGACCCGAAGGGCAGAAAAGCAAGCAGCATACAGAAAGAGAAGTGAGTTATGAAGAGAAGGAATGCGGAAGAAGGTTAATAGAGAAATGTGGATGGAGGATGTAGATTGAAAGATAAAAGGGAAAATAAATGCACAAAAAAATGAACAGGAGAGGGGACAGACTAAAAGAGGACAGAATCAGTTATGGCAGGGCGGGTACAATTCATGTGGCTGTCGGAATCAGTGACTATGAGAAAGAGGAAAGTCAGTGCTCACAAAGGAGGCAAGGGCCAATGATGGGAAGCAAAAAATAAAAACAAATTAGAAAAGATAGGTAGGAGGAAGGGAAACAAACACAGAGAAGAGAGCAGAATGAGATGCATAATGAAGAAGTAAACACAATTGATGAAGTGGGAATGGAAGAGAAAGGAGAAACCGCAGATGGGAGAGCAGTCCGACAGCATCATTAGGGGAATATTGACATTACACAGTAGCAGGTACTTAGTCTAAAAAATCTCCAAACATCAGTGCCTCCAACCCGTTCTCTTGAGGATCCTCAAGTGGGACATGTGCAATGGGCAAAGTGACCTTAAACTCACTGAGAGAAGTCACACCGCAAGCGAGAGCTGTGGTTTAACATAACTCAGCAGGAGCGGTTTAAGAGAAAGTATCTGGTTAGCAATAGTGTTACAGATTTGGGAGTCTTTCAACATCCCCCCCGCCACACTCCTGCCAGCAAAATCAGTCGAAGGAGATAAGCTGTACCTCGGCTCTGCCCACCCCCTGCTGGGGCTGTGAAGCCTGCTGTTGTGGGGGAGGCGGCATCTGCTGATACATAGGCTGCTGGCCTGGGAGAAACTGCTGCTGATTAGGCAGGCTGTTGAGCGATGATGGGTCTTGACTATATATATATATATATATATATATATATATATATATATATATATATATATATATATATATATATATATATATAAAAAAAAATATATATATATAAAAAAATCGCCAATGTTTTGGAATATTTCAATGCCTAAATGCCTCATGTCTTTTTTTTCAAGAGTCCACTATTGTAATCTAAGTTCAACGGTATGATTTCCCTCTTACCCCGATTCAATCTGTATCCTGACAAGGCTTCAAACTCCAAGGCAACTTGTTCAAACCACTGTACTGCTCTCTATGGACAATTTGTAAACAGAATTAAGTCATCAGCATAGAGCGCTATCTTTTACCTGTAAACCTGCACTTCAAAAAGGGAATCCTATCCTCAGAACTGACTTGGTAAGCAAAATGTTCAATATAGAGATCAAAGAGAGTAGGTGATAAAGGGCATCCCTATCGTGCGCCTCTGTTTTTGGAACACCTACCCCATCTACCAGGTCTCCTGCTGATGCATTTGAGTAGAGAGTTTTGACTACATTAATAAAACAAAGTCAGTATCCCACATCTTACCAAACAGGCTCATAAGTATTGCTAGTTAAGCAGGTCAAACGCTTTTGCTGCATCAATAGTTACCACTGTGAGAAGAGATGTAAATGTTGTTGCCAAATCAATAATGGCAGTCATTTAATGAACTAGATCAGCTGTTTACCAGGGATGAATCCTTGATGGTCTTCGTAGACCAATTTCCCTACTCCAGCTGATAGCTTTTTTGCTAAGATCCCTGCAAGCATGTTATAGTCTGTGTTTAATTATGGAAACAGGTTGGTACTCTTAAGGTTTTTATTTGGCTTTAAGATGACCACAGTTGTTGCTTCATACCAGGATTTAGGAGGAGAATCGCCATTACTTAGTATTATTAAATATTGTACTACAAATCAGACAAAATTCTTTTTTCAAACACTTATAAAAATCTCCTGGAACACTGTCTGGCCCTGCGGCCTTTTCTTTTCTCATTTTTGCTAGAACTGCATATATTTCTTCATCTGCAATCTCTTGCATCTGATCAATTTGTTCATCTTCGCCCAGAGAGGGTAGCACTAGTCAGTCGTTTATGCCATCTTCACTCAAAGTGGCTCCGTCTTAATAGAGTTCCTGATAAAACCTCTGAAAGACCTTTCCTATATCTACGGATTGTGTCAGCTCAATCCCAACCTAGATGTAGTATATACAGACTATATTGTTGCACACTGCCTGTGTGTTAACTTAATAGTGAGTATTTCCCTATCTTCTCACTATACTAAATATGTTACTGGTTTGGTGCCTCTCACTTATCCTTGCTTTTTATATCCAATAATGCCCTACACTTGATTTTACAAGATTGTAACTTAGAGCTAAGTCACTCACATTTCCACCCATGACTCGGTCTGCCAACAAACCATCCAGCATGCGCACTTTTTCTACCAATTCCCTGTCCCTTTCATTCTCTGAGTTTATAAATGGTTTCGACCATTTGGTCACACTTCCTCTTATATAGGCCTTATAAGCATCACGCATGCTACTCTCAGGGCAACTGCCTATATTAACCTCCATAAACTCAGTCGTCTTGGCTTGAAGCTCCTTTGTTAGATCTGGCTGAGTTAATAATTGTCTTTCCAGAGCCCATCTATTCCACAAAGGATTTTCTCTCTCTTATAGTCCCAAACGTGAAATTGCATGATCGGGCAGAAATGCTGGCTCGTACATGACCGGTTTCACCTGATTCACACATCCCTGATCTACTAATCAATAATGAAGTCTGGATCTATGCCGATATTTCTTACTATGAAATTAATACAACCTTTGTTGACCCATTTCATTCTCCAGGCATCATGAAGACCAACATCTTTTAGAATATTCTTTAACACCTTTGTCATCTTAGGAGAGTTTGCATGTGGTTGGTGAGTGGATCGGTCTAATGTGCTATTCATTAAAATATTAAAATCCCCCCTCCCACCCCCGGACCCTCCAGACTTTTGGGGTCTTATAATCCATTAATATATTGAATAGCTGCCAAAGAGGTTCACTGCTTTTTGTGAGTGCTTGGCAGCTACATATTGCGAATAGAGCACTTGCTTTTGGCAATTGCTTCCATGTCGTTGTTCCAATGTCCCCAAACACCTCCACCTAGTCCCTACTATTTCTTTAAAAACTGTTTTTTATAAAAATTTGTTGATCACTTTTGGCAACAATCCCACTCGTCACCCCACTTTTCCCCTGCTAGAAACTTCTCCTCCATGGTCAACCTCTCACCTCCAATCTCCAATGCCTGTATTATGTCTTTATTTTCCAAATTCTTTTTGAGAGAGTGCCTGGCAGATGCACACTGCCTCTGGGTCACCGCTTTTTTAAGTTTGTGCAGTACCATGCACAAACTTTAGTAATTCAATTTACAATTAGAAAATGGCGGTTTCTCATCTTGGAATGGTAAAGTACAAAAAAAGTAATTTAAATGGCTACTAGTGGGTCAGTACACTTTGCACACACGTGTTTCAGATCATGGGCCATCTTGGAATGCTCTTTCTTCAAGATAAAAACGATTTTAAGATGGCTACTAATGCATACACACATCAGCGGGCTTATTGGAATGTTTTTTTATCATTACATTAAAACGCATTTTTCAAATTGCTGCCCACACCTTTGAATAATAATATCTTTCTTGTTCATGTTAAGCGGCGTAAACAAGCACTGGCAAAACCAACAGCTCTGTATCTTTTTATAAATGGCGACACCAATGTACTTTACCATTGATTATTCCTATTAACGATCATCCACTGCCCATGGAAAATAAATACCCAACTGCATATTAGCAGTTTTCCACACCAGAATAGAAGCACACTAGGTATAGCACTATGTTTTAGCAGTATTAAAATGTGTTCTTCCTTTCCTGTGGAACACTAGACTGTCATCTCTAAGACAGCAAAAGACAAGCAGATGACTGCAGAATTCCTATAATGAGATGTGAGATCCTCATAGCATAAAAAATGCGGCTGATAACACTTATGTGTGTTCTGGTCACCCATCTTTTTCAACGAGCATTTCTTTTTTTCACATCAAATCTCTCTTATGCACCTTTTCATGTAGCTGCACCTCATTTCTAGTCTGGATTAGTTTTGTTGTTGGCCTGTCACTTACACTGCATGGGTTGGAGAACACCGCATCACCGGTTGTCAGTCTGGAAGCATCCTCTTTCGACAATAGGCATGATAGTACAATGTATATTTCTATTCTTTCCTAGCCCTTATCTTATAACACAGGAAAACATCTGTGAGGAGCTACAGAGTTACCTGGAATGCGGCACCGCTCACTCTGGTAGCAAATAATTTGCATGTCTGGGATTTGCATGTCTGCAAAATTACATTGGTTTGATTAGATGTTGTTTGTGGTTCTGCTAGTCCCTTTTTACACTGTTCTTTGGTCTTGCTAGACCTCATTTGCATATAGGGGGCTTTTATTTATGTGTAAATTATTACTGTAAATGTGAAGGTTTTCATTCATAAAAAGTTGGAGTTTAATGTTCAAATTAATATAAAATGTTTAAAATTAATTCTCATTTAGTTGCAAATAAAAAACGGGGTTCATATTTAGTTTATATTCCGTTTAAATAATTTCGTTAGAGTTTTGAAATTTAAAATGCTTTATATATTAGACATTTTTTAAAAATAAATGATTATTCAAAAGCATTTGATATTATTAGTAGATACATTAATTTCAATATTTTATTTTATTTTATTTTTTTTGAATTTTTTTATTGAAGTCATTTGCAGTGTCTTAAATCAGATACAAGAAATAAGAATTTCACAAAAAGTACACTATCATTCTTTTTGAGTATAACATAATATATAGAAAATTACTCAAAGTACCATCCCCAGATCTGATCGAACTTTTTTAAACCCCCAACTCGTTTTGCATACTGTTATTCACATTTCCTAACCCTTTTCATTTTCTCAAACCATTCCTGAAACATCGAAACTTGTGATGTGCGCCAGTTCTGTAATAACAATGATCTAGCAACGGCCATTGCAATATAAATCAATTTTGCCAAATAAATTGAACATTTACATTCTGGATCAAAACCAAATAGTAATATTTTTACATTGCAAGGAATTGATATCATATAATAAGTTTAAAAAAAAAAAAACATTTCCTCCCAAAAAGATTTAATTTTAGGGCAGTATGCCATAATGTGAGACCAATTAGCTGGATCGCAATTACAGCATCTAAAACAATTAGCAGACGTATTATCGTACATTTTGGCAATAATTGCAGGAGTGCGGTATAACAGCCATTTGCTAAAATATAGCATTCTGAGCCAATTGGCGCCACGTAATGAACCAAAATTAAACTGATTAATAGTTTTCCATATTTCAGTTGATAATGCTAGGTTTTCCTGTGTATGCCATTTGCGTATAACTTTAGAAGTCAGCTCTTCCTCCCGACTCTGTGTCAAGCAATGTTTCCATTCCCCGGGTTTCTTCATAAGATCATTTACAAAAAGATCTACTACTAATGGAGAAGAATTACTAATAATAATACTGGGGTCTAATTGCGTCAGAGTTTTATAAATCACACTGTAGGACCAGATTAGCAGAAAATTACCAGGAATCAGACGTGTCATATCATCGACAGCTAGCCAGGACCCATTCCCCAAAAAGTCAGCTAACGTTTTAAACCCTGCGCGGCCCCAGTTTTCAATAACTATAGGTTCAATCTTAATCCTTAAAAAGGCGAAAGCACCAATTAAGGGAGTTGTTAAGTTAAAGAGGGGGAGGGAATATCTCTTGAGCATGGCATCTCGTCGTTTAAAAAAATAATTTAGGGTCTTATATCGGACAAATTTAGGTGATTCGGGCACAAGAAGAGGGGATGGGATCTGAATTTCTAAACATATTAACTCAATTTTTTTTTTTTATAAATAAACCCGTACCTGGGTTTGTATTTTTAAATCTGTCTAGGTACTGCGCAAAGTATGCGTAATAGTAGTCTATTAAATTTGGTAATGAGAGACCTCCATATTCAGTTTCTTCATATCAAGTCCGTAAGTCGATTCTAGGCGGTTTTTTTGCCCAAACAAATGCGGAAAACATAGATTCTATTCTGGAAAAGAAGGAACCAGGCAAAAAAACTGAAATAGTGGAGAATAAGAAATTAAAGAGGGGGAGTATTGACATTTTAATCAAAGCGATTCGACCAAGAATAGATAAAGGTAATGGATCCCAACGGGTAAACATTAGGCGAACTTTCCGAAGCAAAGGGACAAAATTAAGTGTATATAATTCCTGAACTGTAGAAGAAAAAAAAATCCCCAAGTATCTTTTAGGTTTTGGATTGATACAACCTTGCAAATCTGGGTGTAGTACTGGATCTGCTCCCCCGCAAACCAACATTTCTGTCTTTTTTTTTATTGATTCGATAGCCTCCTAAGGCTTCGAACTCTTCAAAAATTTGAAAAGCCTGTGTCTGTGATATAAGGTCCGATTTAATTAGTAACATAATATCGTCTGCGTATAGTTTTATCTTAGCCATGGAGATAACCGGGGGAGCAATCTGTACATAGTTCCGAATAGCTACAGCAAGTGGTTCAATAAAAAAGCAAAAAGAATAGGAGACAAGGGGCAACCTTGCCTGGTTCCCCGCTGGACTAAGATTGAACCAGCTGAGAATGTATTAATGATTATATTGGCTGTGGCACCTGTGTATAGATTCTGTACCAAATTAATGATGTGTTGTGGGATCGCAAAAAGTTTTTAAATAAAAAAAAGTGTGTCCCATACCACTAAATCAAAAGATTTTTCTGCGTCTAATAGTAATACTAAAGCCTGTAACCCCCGTGACTCAAAATAATCTAATGCCTCAATTAAAAAATGTGTATTTGTAAATAATTGCCTTCCTATAATAAAACTGTTTTGATCGGGATGAATCAGCTCCGCCGTGATGTTATTAAAACGAAGTGACAATAATTTGGTGGTAATTTTATAGTCTGAATTTAATAGAGTAATTGGCCTATATGAGTTAGGGTCGTTAGGTTCTTTCCCCTTCTTCAGGAAACTAACAACCGTGCCTTCATGAAAGAATTCAGGGACTTGCCCACCATCTAGCATTGAATTTAATAATAGCAGAAACAAATCACCAAAGGAGCTAAAGAAAACCTTGAAAAATTCAGAAGGAAGGCCGTCAGGGCCACAAGCCTTGCCCAAAGGAAGATACTTTACCATTAATTCCAATTCCTCTTAGAAAATGGACTTTGCATAATAAATTGATCATCTGAAGATAGACTGGGAAGTGCCTGCCTCCCCAGAAAATCAGACAAGTTTTGATGATTAATGGAATGCTGTGTACTATAAATTTTGTTATGATGGGAAAACATGTTTGAATTTATTTCCACCTGAACTGATGTCTCGATATGAGTGACAGGATCTTTTAGAGAATTGATCATATTCGAGGCTGCTTGTTCTTTCACTTGCCAGGCTAAAAATGTCCCCGTAAAATTACTTTCTTCGTAAACTTTTTGAGATTGTTTACGAAAGACCTCTTCGCTCTGTAAGAAATAATGGGTACTAAGTTCACGTTTGGCTTCACTAAGTTGTGTTTGAACATTACAAGTTGGATTACGGTGTCGTCGTGTTGTTAGGTCCTGGATTTTTTGTAGCAAAGAATTCCTAATATTTTTCACGGCAGACCACTCAGCTGAATCTTTACTTATAATTATACTCCGTATGAAGGCCTTTAAGGAGTCCTAAATAATATGCAAGGGGGCAGTGCCTATATTTTGAGCAATGTAATCCACAATCTCTGATTTTAGTGCAGAAACCCAATTTATATCCTGTAAATATGATTTATTAAACATCCATCTTTTTGGAACTTTAATATTGTCTCCCAAATCAAAATTAATCACCACCATAGCATGATCTGAAAAACCATTGTGACAGAATTTCTGAGAAAAAAATTTAAGCTGTCTGGAGGCAAGGAAAAAATCTATGCGGGAGGATGATTTAAACCTGCCCGACCAACAGGTGAAATCAGTTTTCCGTGGATTTCTCAGGCGCCATGGATCACACAATTCCAATGTTGATATATAACATAGTCCTAAAAGATTTAGGTTTAGACTGTCTCTTGGAGGATGTGGTAGAGTCTAAATTGGGGTTCATGAGTATGTTGAAATCGCCACCTATGACAATATCCCCACCTACCAATAACAGAGACTGAAACATAACGTCATAAATCTGAGGATTGTCTTCTATAGGAGCGTAAAAACAGACAAAGGTAATTGGGCATTGACGATTTTTGAAATTACACGAAACCCAACACCAACGACCCAAACCATCCTTTTCAGTCTGAATAATTTCAACCTCCAAGTTTTTATTCAAAAAAAGAGCTACTCCCCGTTGTGAACTAATGGCGAATGAAAAACCCCGGAACAAAGCCCATGTTTTAAACATCGTGAAATCCTCCTTTTTAGAGGCAGTAATATGAGTCTCCTGTAACATTACAACCGCGGGATTCTCAGTCCTAATCCAAGACTCTATGGCTCGCATTTTTGTCCCATTATTGAGACCATTCACATTAAACAAAATGTATTTCAACCCCCTATTAACAGACATAATACATGAATTAATACATGAAACAATACGACATCCTTAATCGCATAATACCAATTTTCGCATATACAGCTGTAGTCCCTGAAAAACACTATTTTGCAAAAAACAGTCCTACTGCAAATAACTTCCATCTTTTCAATTTTTTTCCAACCCACCCATATCCCCACCCCCACCCCACCTTCACCTGTGGCCATCTTCATGCTGCCCTTACCCACGCTGGCCACTGAGTCTCAGGCCCTATCCTAGAGGTGTCTTGATGTAACACCCCATAGCCTCCCTTTCATCCCTCCCCGACCCCCTCCGCCCCTCCTCTACATCAATTGACTTTTCTAACCAGGCGACATTTTGCTAGTCAGAGCCTGAGCTTCCTCAACATCAGTCAGCAAATAAAATTTGCCTTTAATCAACACCTTGAATTTTGACTGTTGTGCGATTGAGGCCTGAGCTCCCTTAGCCTTAAACAGATTTAAATTTTTACGAACTCTTTTCTGCGGCGGGCTGCAGTCGCAGACATGTCCGAAAATATCCGACATTTGGTAGTAGCATTCGCTGCGAATTGGCCTTGTTTAATGGCCCTAGATAGAATTGTCTCCTTTATACAAATGTCAGCAATATTTAACAAAATAGTACGAGGGAGAGCAGAATTAGGAAATGGCTGAGCAGGTACCCAATGGGCTAGGGTGATCGTCAAATCGCCTTTGAACTCTGGAATAACTTCATGCAACAAGAAAGAAGAGACCCATTGGATCATATTGGACCCCTCGATTTTCTCAGGAACTCCGACTATTCTAAGGTTCGATCTGCGATTGAAATTTTCAAGTTCATCAAGCTTAACTTCCAAGGCCTTATATGTTTTAGAAACAATTTTAACGTCCTTCTTAACCTTAGTCATCTCATCCTCTAGGCCTGAAATTCTGACTTTGGCTTCCTGAAGACGAGGAGGAAAAGTAGATACAAGGTCCTCAATTTTGTCCAAACGATTCTGAATCCCAACCAGTTCTGCTCTTTGAAACTGTTTGACTTCTGGTATTTCATCTAATATCAAGTTTAACATGTCTTTGACCGACAACTGCAATGTTCCAATAGTCTGAGTGGTCTCAGTATCCATAGATAGAATAGGACTTAGTGTTCCTGCCCCTTCTATTATGCTGGATGCCGTATAAGTAAAGGCTGAATTCACCAGACTGTCTGCGTTATGCTTTAGAGCTGTGGCCGTCTCTCCCAAGGAGGGTGCTGCCTTTAGGATCGCCGTCATTGAAGGACAAGTCAATGATATATCAGTATTGTTTGGCAATAACTCGTCAGTCTGTAGAGGTGTATTACCAGAAATAGCCGTTGTTGGAACTCGGCCAAGGTCTAGATCTGGAATAAGCAAAGTAGAGCTGTTAACAGCTAATGAATTAGCCTTGGCTTCGAACAGAGGAAACTGTTTCAATGGTTTGTTAATGGCCGTAGTGGCCATAATAGCCGAGGCCATAGTCTTCGACTGTGTGGCAGTTTGCACCAAGTTATGGCTAGGAGTGCCCACCTGCATTGTTTCAGATAGGATATTAAAATCCAAAGTCTCTCCAGGAGTCTCTATAATACTAATATTGCCGGATGTCTCCTCCCCAGAGGTCACAGAGGAATCCTCCTCCTTACCTTCCTGAGGGGCCAATTTTGCTGCTGCAGCTTCTTCTTTGGCTTGGAGGCGACGGGCTCTTGCTCTGGCTCGTACTCCTGTGAGTTTGCCCATTAAAACGGCAAACTACCAGTTCTGCTCCGTTTTTCTTTTCTGCTGGAGGACAATGTAGAGCACCGCTGAGCGAGATGGGAGATGTAGTCCTCTTCCACACAGTAACCGTTATGCAGAGACTGTTCAGTTCGCCGAGAGCTAACTCTTCACTCAAAGCGAACCTACTGGGCAGAAATTCTTTAATCGCTAGTTAAAGCAGTGATACGCCGAAAGCTCTGGTGCTTTAGACGAGGCAAATCCGATAGCAGAATGTAGCGCTGACAGAGCCAAGCCCTCCACTGAAGAACTAGCCCCACCTCAGCGCGCGGAAAAAAAGCCTCTCAGTTTTCTTCGCGGCCACCAGAGCGTTCGGAACTGTGAGCGTCTCCTACTCTCGTGCTTTCGCGCTTTCAGAACCTCCGTACTCCGTACCTCCTAGACAGCTTCGACAGCCGGTCTGAAAAACACTCAGCCGCTAGAAAGAGCACCTCGAGGAGCCAGCCGAAGTATCAGGAACGCCATCCCGAATCCGCCATCGCGCTCGTGGTAGGAGGGGCGAGGGATCAAGGGTGGGACACACAGGTGCTACGTGGAGGCATGGAACTCCACCGTAGCGGCCACCTCCTGCTCAATATTTTCAATTCAGTTCAATTCACTTAACAATCTTTATTCAGCCGGAGCCATAAAAACACAGTGTTGACATTAAAAAAGAAATACAAAAAAAGAACATTTTGGCATGGGCGTACTCAAGACAATAAGAATTAAAGTGCTTAATTGCAATTTATGGAACATGTATGCCACAAAATATTAAAATAATAAAATATTTCCTTAACACTAAAAACCAAACCTCAGCATAGAAAACATTTTGACGAAAGGCATGAGCTGATTCATTAAGGACAAAAGTGCTTTAACATAGTTTACAGCCCAAATATTAGGCTAATTATTGGGATTCATATCTTTTCCAAATATTAAAAGCCTATTTTATGAAATTTAAAATCGCATAACAAATTTCTGGTGATCATAGACACTGCAGCAATACGAGCCTATCCTTGTGATGTTTCAAAAAAATTAGTCTTTCGCAAAATGGGGACCAGAAATACATGCCTGGGGCTGACTACAAAGTGCAGAACAAAATTAAATGGCTACTGCTTTGTATAGAAACATCGTTGTAATTGCATAGAGTTAAATGAACCGACTAAATAATCCCTAAAGTGCTAATCACCAACATTAGATATCCGCAGCGGCATCCTCCCGGGACCCAGGCAGTGCCAGGAGGAGGGAGGTGGGCAGTGGGGAAATAATGGCACCTCCTCCTACACGCGCACATCCACCTGTGCATGCACATACACAAAGTAAGAAAAGGGAGCAACCCCTATGCAAAAACAAAGGGATGGGGTAAGTGCAAATTAAACAAAAACAAAGTCCCTATATATTAATACCAAGATATTAATATATAGGGACTTTGTTTCTTGTTTCACATGCACATACACACGCATGCAGCCTTTTGTGGGGGGGACTCACCCCCTACAATTCTGCAGCAAGGACTCCTGGGCCTGAGTGTCCTCGGAGGAGTTATCTTCCAATGGCTCCTCGATTACTAGGCTTGCCAGCATGGTCCCCCACACTTCTAGATCCCTTTCAGCATTCTCATCAGTGTGTACTCACTGCAAACTAGCTCTTCTCCGCCCCTCCTGTGTGTTGCCGTCCATTTTAGGCTGTGACTCGTGGATGGCAATGCACTGTTTAGCCAGCACCAAGCCCAGTAGGGCAAACCTGTGTCTCATTTTGGCCCCTTGTTTTGGGTTTGGAAGTACCCCCAGCAGGCATTGTTTGACCGATGCCTCCAACTGGACATGCATGGCTCCTCGGAGGACCTGCAGCACCCCCTCCCAGGATGTATCATTGGCTTGGATGTTGTTCTCTTGTCGATTGTAGCAGTAAGCACTCTTTTTTAACATGGCGCTTCATTCGGACAAGCATGCCTGCTGTAGTGTTCATTTATATTTGTTTTCATTGTATCATTTGCAGTCCAGAAGTATGTATTAGAATCAAAAGGCAGACAGGTTTTATTGTTATCGTGATTTGCACAAAGATGCAATTTACCTCATGTGCCATGCTGTGCTTAAGCATCATCTATAACAATACCCAGTGTCAACCCTATGACCCTAACAGCCTGGGTTGTACAAACAAATCAAAGGATGGGCTCACTTTGGAAGATTTTAAGAAGAATGAAGAAAAGGAAGAAAAGGAAATTAGGTAAGTTAAAATATGACAAATATAATATGTGAATAACTAGATGCACACAGCAGCTGGTTAAAAACAATACTTAAATGCACAAATCAGTCACAATCAATTACCACAAAATGTGAGAATTTACAGAGACAAAAAAAACAATGGGCAAAGTTCAGGTACAATCAAGGGCAATACACAATTGAGAATAATAGGCTGCACTTAGAAAACAATAAATGTAGAAATCTGTCAACTGATTTTGTTTTTCAAAATCTGAGAAAAAATCTTCTTGCAGTTAGTACAGTTTATTTTATAATGAATTAAGTTGACATTTCAACCCTAATGGTTTAATTGACCAGGGCCATCATCAGGACAGATAGTCCAACGACATTTACAGAGAAGCAACCTAAAAAGGAAGAGAAATACACAACAAGTCACCACTAGTGGGAGAGAATATGAGCCAGATATTGTATTCACAAGAAAGCTTAACTAAAGAATATGGCACAAGGCAAACAAAGAATAATAATTTTGTCATGGCAAAAAAAGGATCTACAATAATTAAGACCAACTTAAGTAAAATATAATATAATAGTAATTAAGAACAACCAAAAACATTTGGTGGCCTAGAAATAGGACGACCTCATAACAGGTCAAAGTAGACGTCCTTTCACACAGAGGCCACACTGTTAAAGCCTATAGGTGAAGACCATCTGTATGGTTCTATCCATCTGCATTCCAGGGTCAGAAATGTCTGAGTAACATTGGCAACTTTGGCTAGCTTCAATACTTGTTTAACCACTTGATATTTAGGAACTTGTAAAGAATGACTTTTATGTTCCTAATGTTCAAACAGTTGTTTTTTGTCTTCCCTCAAGCCGTTTTCTCTGTACCGGTTCTAGGGTTTGGATGACATCTAGCTGTGTCTACTAAGGCTCCCTTCTTTCTCACGTCCAGTTTTGTGTTCATTTTTGACTATGGTGTTTTAATTTAAGTTGCCCTGTGGAAATTTTCTGTTTTAATTTAGAGACATCATCCTTGCCTTTGTTGGTTGTCCTGAATGCAAATCCTTTGTCTTGTTTCCAGGTATATTTATTTATTCTTTCTCTGGATTAATGTCTTTGGTCGATCTTAAGTACTATTATATTATAGTTTACTTAAGTTGTCCTTAATTTTTGTAGGTACTTTTTTGGTCATTATGAAATAATTATTTGTCATTTGCTTTGTGCTTTTTAGCCATATTCTTGTGAATACGTTGTCTAGTTTATATTCTCTCCCTTTTGCACAGTAGTGGTGACTTGTGTTCTTCTTTTTGTAGGTTGGTTCTCTGTAAATGTATCTCTGAAAGAGACAGTTAGTTGTAGATTCCTTACCTTAGAATTTCCCCCAGGCACCAGACTGGATCCGGAGATTTTTCTTGGCAGTACCCCGTGCGTCAATAGGTGGCGTCGGTCAACTCTGCGTCCATCGTTGGCGTCGTGGTCGCCGGGATGACATCACAGTGCATACTTAGATTGTAGTGTAGTTCCTATTATCCCAATAGGCTCTGCGCATTGGAATAATATCTTCAATAGTATAGACGTAGGACAGAGGTTAACTAGGTCTTCTACTGACGATATTAGACTTAAGTTTTGTGTGCCAGCTAGCTCAGAGTTCACTAGAAACTTTCTCGGATAGGCGAGGAGGAGTTTAACCTCCCTGGATAGACAAGAAGGGATTTAGTTTCTGACAACCATAGAACATGACAACTTTGCTCTCCCTAATCAAGAGTATATCTCCAGAGTCGTGTGAAAACAAAAGACAGCTATTTTACTCAGTCAGTACGTGCATACTTAGTTCCACCAGATTGTAGAGAAAGAAGAGATGGGCGTGTTCAATAAAAGGTGTTATTTATTGATCAGTCTCTTTTTCTCATACAAGAGAAATGAATCGCCACAGTAGCAATACTTAAGGTTAAGTAAAGTGCATACAGTAAAAGCAGGATTATAAAATAATACTGTAAAAGCATTGATATGGTTTCTTAGCCATATGATACTTTAAAATGGATAAAAGATATACATACATATATACATTGACTAATCGTACTCAACTGGTGCTTCTAACTACGCCTACCCCGGTGTACCTGACCTAAGCCTAATACGTGGGAGGGAGTAAGTAAGTAGCAGTTTAAGTTAAGTTTATTTTGCCAAGAATCTGACTCAAGAATTCTCTGTAAAGGGTTAGTCAGTTCAGTACCTAGAAGGCAGGAGGGCTGGTATCTCTCTCTCAGGACTCGGTATCCCAGTTACCCGCGAAGGTAAGCCGGAAACGGCGGAGGCTGGATTTCTCGGCAGGAGAAAAGACAGCGTCTCTCTCAGCGCGTCAAAAGGGAGGGGCAGCGTCCGTGGGCTTCCTGCATCAGCTGGGCTCTCCGGCAAGTAGCGCTGCTCCAAGCTCATCACCACCGTGTCTTTGCTTAGGGCAGCGTTGGTATATTTATACCTGAAAGGTGCCGTGTTTGACGTAAGGATGGACATAATACGTCAGTAAGGATGTCATAAGAACTGGTCGTTCTTGCATTCTTTAAAGGGGGTTTTCGAACGAAATCAAAACAATAGCTACGGGGGATTTCCCAGGTCTGCTGGAGGTTTGGTTTGTTTTGAGAACTCGGTGTGCTTTCTAGGGGGCTGGAGGAATAGGGCTTGCTTAATGTGACAGCATGCGCTATGACTTAATCTGAAAACGGGATTCTGTGCCGTTGTATGGATATTAGTGAATTATTAACCGGACAAGGGTCAGAAATAGGAGTATCGATATAGGTACCTAGATAAACACATTACACCCACTCCACGCTTTTATGTCCATATTTACTAACTAAGCAATAGTAAACATAATTAATAGTGCATGTGTATACCGAACCACCCCAAAATACATTTTTTGCATTTGAAAAATGACATTTGCGAAATACACGAAAATGAGTACAGGTACTGTATGCATTCAAGCAGTATAATCATTCAAAAAGGAGATGCACATTTTATATCAGCATGAATGATTTGTGAAATTACACATTAAATGGCTCTAAATACAGAAAAAAAAGTGGGAGACCACTTCATCACATATAAATACAATTACTTGTACATAAGCTAGAGGTTGAGGTAACGTATTGTCCCTAGAGTTCCTAAAGATAGAAGCTCCGTTCTCTAAGAATAGTTCTACTGTAAGCAGAAGACAAGTGCTTAAAAAAAGTAAATATTTTGGATTTTTGGGAGAAAACTTTTCGCTTTTCAGGGGAGAGGAGAGAAAAAATAGTTCACAGTAGCTTTGTTTTCCCAAAGCTGAAGGCCAAATTCAGAGTTCAGGGAACGCTGTGTGTTCGTTTGTTTAAAGTTATTCTCTCTGGTCGGGTGAAAACATCATTTCAGACAGACTCTCGAAAAAACAGTCTACTGCTTCTGGTGAAAGTTCGACCAAGTTGGAAAATGTCGCTATCATGCAGTCATGCGCATGTTCGCTTTCAGTGATGTTTAGATCAGTACTGCTTACAGAAGGTCGTACCTGGTTGATGCTGCTCTCATCCTGTACTTTACTACCCTTCAATCGTAGTGGTGAAGTCTCCACGAATGCCGTCATCAGGATAGGTAGCCGCTGGGGACAGCACAATGCATGAGCCTTTACTGGACCCAACAAAGTATCTGCATCCAATGGTACTTCTGATTGTAGTGTAAGACAGGTGTCCAACACGCATTCTTCGCCGCATAGCATGCATCTTAATACAGGTAAGACACAATTCTGCCATATGGGTCTGAACGAAAGAAACCAGGTTGTATTTAGATCTCTTAGCCGGGCTAATCCAAGGACTTTAGTTATGTGGTCCCGGTAGCGTATAGCTAGGATCGTTTCTTCCATTGTTGCTGGAGTCTTGTCTGTGACATGGCTTGCCATAACGAAGCAAGAGTAGCAAAAATAGGATGCCTGCTACGAGTCCCAACAGGAGAGGAAGTCCGCCAAAGATGGAATGGACGAAATTTGGAAAAATACCCAGGACTGCTTTGAATGGGGTTAACAGTCCCGAAAAAACGGTCTTAAATACACTTGCGATACCATTTGTATCAGAAATATTTAAGATTTCGTTTAGCATTTCTGCGAAGTGTAGGGGGCAATTTGTTGATAACAAGGCATGTATCTCACCCGTTGTCCTTGCAACTTGGAGATCATATGTTTCTTTTGATGACGTCAAATGGGTTGGCGTCTGTAGGAGCACAGTCTTCATTCTGCTTAAAGTATCAATTCGAATAGAAGAGATATTCAAACTGGGCCAAATTTTTCCCTCCCTGTCTGGAGTGTCATTCGGAAACAATACTCGTTCACAGCAAATGACCATGGAAGTCACGCTTACTAGATAAGGTTTTCCTGGCAGCAAGCCACAACATCTGTGATCTACAATTAGAATGTAACTCCCGTTAGAAAGCCTTCTAAAGAATGGTTCTATTCGTGCTGCAGGTGTGCCGAGCTGGTGGCATGAAAGGTTATTTGAAGTCCCCTCGCAGGCCCCATGTAAACTTATGCCCTGACACAGAAGTATACCACATAGTGATTTTTCACAATTATTACCACTAAGAAATACACTTTGTCCCTTATTACTGTAACATGTGTGTGTATAAGGTAAGTTCCATGTTGACTTAATGTATCCTTTACCCAACCTTTCATACTGGCCTGCCTGTATATATTTCTGGCAGTATCGAAATTGGAAAGTCGTTATCAGAATAGTTATGATTCCATGTATTATCCATTCAATGACAGGTCGTTCTGACATTGTCAATGGTAATCTCTCAAGTTTTTCAATGCTCAGAATTGTATACTCTGCACCCTTTTGTGCCACACTGATTTGTGTATCAGTAAGGTTAAAGATACTGAATAATGACGTTGTGTTGATTAAACGCCAAGGCACGTAGCCTGAACGCAGATTTTGTAACGTCCAGCCAAGCTGTACAATAGAACGCAATTGAGACTGACCGTGTTGTAACATCAGTAAGTCTTGTTCAATTATATCAATTGCAGATGATACAATACTGTGTGAATATATTCTGGAAGACAGAGTCATTAACCCATTGTCCACAACAGAAAGTGATTTTTCCCGTATTTTCTCTGCTGTTTCAATTTGAGTTACTTTCCAAGCTTCATTGTAAGCTGCATATATAGAGGCCGCTATGAAACGTTTTTGACGCTGTTTGCGTGGTCCCATAATGAAATCACGCAAGTCAGCACCTTCTTTAAGTAAAGTCAAGTGTTGCTTAATTTCTGCCAGTGTGAATGTTTGTAGCCATTCGAGGCAGAGTTTCCCTACACTGTAAGTAGTTACAATCCCTGGATGTTGTCTCTGGGAGTATCTAGGGTCTGGCCTGGTCAATGTGAACCCCTGTTTTTTGTTCAGGAATCTATCTTGACAGTTATTTGTGTCTGTGGGCCAGATCAACCATTTCTTCCAATCAGGATGTGTTCTGTTTTGGTTTAAAATATGGGATACGTCTATCTCAACATCTGTAGTGCTATTACTGGCGGGTGTTGGTTTTGGAATAGACGGTTTGTTTAAGTCTTTAATTTTGGCTAGGCCAAGACAGGTTGTCTGTTGAATTGTATCATTCAAAAATATAATTTGTTCTGGGATCATGCAGGCTCTAAATAATGATTCTAAACCTTGCACTTGCCAATCTTTTGTACCCCAGATTGTCTTCGTTTCAATATTTTTGTTCCAGAAATCAAAACCAAATGTTTTCATTTTTTCAAAAAATGTCTCTGAATAGATCAATTTTGTGTTTGTAAGCATGTTTTTCATTCCTATCTTATTTAACAATTTGAAATAAAATGTTTCTGCATCACTTGTGTTAAACCCTGAGAAATAAGAAAATTTTTCATAAAATGTTTTTGAACTACCTTTTGGTGGAGTTGCACAATGTTCCCATTGGTTATAATTTAAAACATTTCTAGGTTGAACAGATGTATGCAGATAATGGTTACCATAGTGGTTAGAACAATACATCTGGTCATAATTAGATGAACCTTGTAAATAATCATGTCCTGTAAATTTAGCTGACATCACTAGATCTGACATCATATCATTAATACTTTCAAAGTCCCAATCATCAGCGAATGTGCTCGGTTTTACAAAGTCACTCAATGAAATCTTGAATTGATGAGGATACTTCAGGAGCTCAACCGGACCATAGATTTCGTAATCAGTTTTGTCCCATGCTACCCCACCGGGTATAAGATTGGCTGTGAAGTTTACTGAAGAAAGATCTCTTTTCTCGATGTGTGAAGACTTGTGTGGTTTCAGGACCAAGTTGATATTCTGACTTGCTGTGTCCATTGTAACATATTTTCCCTCAATGAAATGTCCCAAGCATAGTACCATGATGAGCCAAAGTATGAGGATGAATACTCCTAGTGTCACCCAAAGTTCAATCCATGGAGAAATCAGATAGGTTTCTTTTAGTTGATGAAAGAGTTCCTTTGTTTTGTTTTTAAAGGTTTTTGTTGTTGGTTCTTCCTCAGGTTCACTTGGATCCTCAGAAAAATCATCGAAGTTGATGAAGTAGCCAGATGCTGTTCTGTCAATTGTTTCAATTGCTTCTGGATTCTTTTTTGCCTTTCGAATTTTCTTTGTTTCATTAGCATAGTCTGTGGTTACATCATTGTAGACTGGTGTTTCTTGATGTAAGATTTTGATTTGGGTTTCAAGAGGTTTAAGTTCCATGGCTTTGTTGCATAGTCCTTGTTGATTCACTGTAGGTTTATCAATTGTGATTAGTCTCTCAGTTTGAACCTCTGTATTTGTGGCAAACTTTGGTGTTCTACTACTTCTTGGGAGTCCACTTGGCCTACTACTTGTTATCGGCCACATGATTGTGGTTTAACCAGGTCGATGGATACAACTCGGTTCTCCTTTTTACCAGCAAGGGGCGGTAATACTAATGATCTTGTCCCGTTGACAGACAAGACAGGTACTGCTTTTCTGTAAGAAGGCCCAAATTCCTTCTTTACCGCGATCTTCTCTCTGACCAGATCCCCGATTTTTTGAATCCAGACAGGTCTTTCTGGGACAGGTGGTTTCTCTTCAGTGGTTGTTGGCTGTTGCTTCAACTTTATGTTGCTCAGGTCTTTTCTCTTTTCGTTTAAGTCCTGTAAAATAGCCAAACGATCTTTGATATCAAAGCATTTTTCTTTAACCACTGAAGTTTGACTGTCGAGGTCCTGGATTAACATTCTAGTCCCAAACAATAGTTCGTATGGACTGAGACCCCTCAGAGAATTTCTTGGCAGATTGTTAAGACTACGTTGGACACTTATTAAATGTTTGACCCTCCCAGCTCCCGAACCTAGTACCTTTGCCGTTATAGATTGCTCTATGCCTTGGTTTTTTCTTTACACCATCCCGTTTCCCTCAGGAAGGAAGTGATAAGAGTCCCGCAATGCAATGCCCATGCTGGCCATATACCCCCCATAAGCTCGAGAGCTAAAAGCAGGGCAATGGTCAGAATGTAGCATGCCCCATGCGTATATGCCATTATAGACTCGCAAATCTTTTTATAACAGTTCAGACGTCAGCCGAGAGCTGGGGTCTACATTTTAAGTGATGATAGTCTTTATATGTTAATTTGACGCATTAATCATACTGGGTTTTATATATTTATTGTTTAATCCCGTCTTGAGCGAACCGCCATGGTAAAACACCGTCTCGGTCGCCACTGCGATCTCTGTTGCAGTTTGGACAGTTTTTTTAAAATATGTGATGTTGCAGGCTCATTCCTGGCCACCAGTATGTGGATTGCAATTCTTCTAGAGAATCTTTAAGCTTGAGGTAACTAAGACCCTCACCTATATGTGCGTCTGCTATTAACAAGCCTCTCCTGTTCGTGTTTGGAATTACTCTATCCCCCACTCCAGGGATTCGAGCAAAAGGAACGGAGTTTGCATCGATTATGTATGTATAATTGAGTGGATAGTTGATGGGTAGCGCTGAGCAGTCGCCTTTTGATGACGTTTTCACCGCCAGCATTGTTTCCCCGTCAATGTATTTTCCTGAACGCTTTTTTGTAGCTACGGAAGCCGATTTAGTTGCTTCCGCTGTGGCTGTCTTAGCCAATAAATTCCCTGCAACATGAACGCCATCACGCTGATGACTCGGTGAGTGTATCACGTGAGTCTTTGGTAGTTCTTTCTGTAAAAGAACTACTTGTTCCCAAAGCGATTTTTGCTTTATTGTGGCACCTGTGTCATCTTTGTACCCGTTTTCAACCCATTTCTGCAAGTCGTTATTGTATGATTTGACGCAGTAATATGAATCGCACATTATTAGTGTCGGGAATTCGCGATCCGCATTATCTAGCGCCATTTTTAACGCTATTATTTCAGTTTGTTGTTCTGAATTATTTTCCACTGAGTGTGTTTTTGTAAACAGAGGTTTCAGTTTACCTTCGCGCCACACGTCTTTCGTAATCTCACATGTGGCGTTATAAGCTTGCTCTCCCCAAACTGAGGGCTGAGCATGTCCGTCTGTATATATTACACAGGCGTACTGTCGTATGGGCAGATTGTCGCTAGGCAGAGGATATTCTCTTTCATATTCTAGATCTTTTAATTTTTTCATTTCCGGGTCAAAATAGTATTTCACTCTGTCTGTAGCAAGAGAATCTTCCCATTGTATCCATTTTGGATTTAGTGCCATTGTAGGTAAATTACATGGGCTTGTTAATGCCTCAAAGGCTGATTCTGCTGTTCTGACTGTAATCCGTCTGCCGTCAGCTTGGTATCTTTCTCTTGCTACAGCTGTTTGAACCGCATGAACAATGTTTTCCTTAATGCTGAATGTTTTTTCAGCTTCTGTGTACAAATGAGATTTATAAGCTATTGGTACCGTTTCTCCCTCATTAGATGTTAGGCATGTGAATCCGCATCTTCCTGGGATGACCCGAATCACAAGGTTGCATGTGTTATCGCGTGTTTGCAGTTTTGTTTTAACTAACATGTCTGTTTGTAAAGATCTCAAAATTTCTGTGTGTTTTTGAGTCCAATTGATTCTTTTAAAATCTGGTCTTATTAAGTCATAGAGAGGTTTAACCCTCTCCGCGTAATTTAGAATGTAAGTTCTTCCAAAATTCAGGAAACCTAGAATTGACTGTAAGTTTTTCAGCATTCTTGGAGCTTGGATTACAGCACATTTCTCCAGGAAATTGTCTGCCAGGCTTTTGCCTTCACTTGATAATTCATATCCTAAGAACAGGACAGTTAGATGGGCAATTCTTGACTTTTTGAAGTTGAATTTGTAACCCTCTGCTGCGAACCCAAGTATTATGGTGTTCACTCTTTTCAAGTGAGTATCCAAGTCATCATCTGTTAGATAGATGTCATCGACATAAGATAATGCCTCGTCATCATACATTTGTAGTAACTCTGTTACTCTCGCTGAGAATAATCCTGGGCTGTTCTTGAACCCCTGGGGCAAACGACAGAATTTTTCTGCGAGCTATTTATTGAGAAAGCGGTCAAATATCTGCTTTCAGGTGCTATATTTTGACAAAAGAATCCATTAGAGATGTCTAATGTTGTTTTGTATTTTTTGCGCACTATGCTATTCATTAGTGCTGCACTGTGTGAGTTTTGTACTGCAAAGGTTTTGCAGCATGAGTTAAGGTGTCTGTAGTCCAAAACTAGACGATATGAATCATCTGGTTTGGAGACAGGAAACAAAGGATTGTTCATTTGTGAGGTGCATGTTTCAATCACCCCCTGGTATTCAAGTTGATCTAAGATCTCCATGACCTGTTTTTTAGCTTCTTGCTTAATTGGGTACTGCCTTTGTGCAGTTTCTTCGCCATGAGGGAACTCCCTGACAAACTCTGGTGGCCAGTCTTTTTCAGCTAAAAGGATGTCATAGCCTTTGGAGAGGTTATCCTAAAATAGACCCCTTATTTTCCTAGTCTTATCTCCCTCTATACGTAAAGTTATTTCATATATTTTATGAGGTTTGCTAACTCTGGTATCTGCAGTTTCCACCTGAATGTACTCATTTGTGTCCACTGTCTCCAGATGATTCATCAGGATCTTGCGAGCTATGCTCACTTCTGCTGCGCTGTCTAGCATTGTCTGAGCCCACTCTCCGTTTTTCAGCTGTGTCCTCAGGATCCTCAGCATGTTTGATTACTTTAATACTGGCTACTTTCTTCTTTGGAAATTGTAACTTTTTATTTTGATGAGCAGGTTCCTTGTCTTTGGACTTGACGTGCTCTTCCCTGTGTTCTGACCGTCCTCTTTTTTCCGATTTCTGCGAGGAAGTCTGAAAAGATCAAGATGGACGTGTATCAATATCTTGATATCTATCAGGTTTCTTCTAAGGTTGTATTTTTTCTCAGAGGGCTCCCTCTGGGGAGACTTGTGTCCTTGGTCTGGAGATCTTTCTCTCCACCGAGGAGACCTTCCTCTGGACTGGAATTTCTTCTCTTTGGGAGTGGATTGTTTATTTCCATCCCAGCTCTTTTTTGGAGTGTTTAGATTATTTTTAATAAATACCTTTTCAGGATTTTCAGTTAGTTGGGGTTTCACTGGTTTCCCACCCAAACTATCTCTTCCTAGTTCTTCATAGGATTTTTCTATGATTTTGGCAAGTTCAAAAGGTTGTTCTGCTATATCTGTTTCTTTCAATCTTTGGCGGATCGCCACAGTTGCTGCTTCCCCCTTTATGTTGGCTAGTAATATTGCCGAGACCTGCTTGAAGTCTTTCAGTAATTTCATACCCAGAGTTAAAGCAGGTTCTGGACCGTATTCATTTTGAATCTGTTTTAGCACCTCTGGTATTACCGCCATGGACGGAACACCATGTGTTTTTGTGTAAATGGAAGCAAAGACTGTACCCCAAGTGTTACAGTCCTCCACATGTGGAGCGATCCCCATTGGAAGACAGATAGTCAGAATTCTGTGTTTCTCAGTAGGGGTAGTGTCCGGAAACACTGCCTCTATCTGAGTGATTTTTTGTGCTAACCAGAATGGAATTTGTTCCCTTTTAATGGGTACTTTACCTAGACAGGACTGTATGTTCTGTGGTATGATTTTATTTGTGTTACCCTGATGAGGGGTCAGCTGTGGAATTTTAATAGATGTTTGGACTGTTGAAGTCCGCATTACATATTGGACTAATTGTCTGTGTATTTTAATCAGTTGTTTTAACTGTACTAAAAGTTCTGGTATTGACATTTTTTCAATGTCTGGATGTGGTGTGTAGCTGGCTAGAACCGGCCACGTTGCTCCTGGTCTACCTAGTGGACCGAGCCTGGTGATCTGATCATTATGTTTTAGGGCGCCTTTAAACCAGAGCAGGTGCTCTTGGTATTTGAGTGGGATTTCCACCTCCTCAAAAGGGGTGTACTCATCCGGTGGTTCCTCTATTTTGTAATAGTGGAACTCCTTTGTTACAGCGTTTGCTGCTGGAAAGTTTATCCATGAATAGAATACCTCTGTCTGCCGATATTCATGTGCCTCAATTACAAATATGACTGTACCACCTCTCGATGTCAGTCCATTTTCTATAAGTTTTAAAGTTATAGTTTTTCTTATGCTGACCGGGATGAGTATTGCATCCGGGTCTTGCTGTAGGAGACTTGTGTCATCCGCTAGGAGTTGAGATGCTATTCTAGCTGCCTCCCTTTCTTCTTCACCGTCTGACATTTTACTGAATGGAAGGTTTTTTGTTGCAGATCAGGTTTCCACGGAAACAAAGATTAGGTGCACAATGTTTTGGAACAGTGTATCCTTCAACATTGAATAAACCAAAAACTATACATAGGAGTTTCCTCTTACTAAGTTTGGCGGATTTAACCTTTGACCCACTCCAGACGTCTTTGGAGTTTTTATGGGAGAAAGGGTCTGTGTGGAAAAGCACGACTGAGTTACTCTAATGCCTTGCGTTAGTTTTATCGCCTTACCAAACCGTTGGGCGCCATGTAGTGTAGTTCCTATTATCCCAATAGGCTCTGCGCATTGGAATAATATCTTCAATAGTATAGACGTAGGACAGAGGTTAACTAGGTCTTCTACTGACGATATTAGACTTAAGTTTTGTGTGCCAGCTAGCTCAGAGTTCACTAGAAACTTTCTCGAATAGGCGAGGAGGAGTTTAACCTCCCTGGATAGACAAGAAGGGATTTAGTTTCTGACAAACATAGAACATGACAACTTTGCTCTCCCTAATCAAGAGTATATCTCCAGAGTCGTGTGAAAACAAAAGACAACTATTTTACTCAGTCAGTACGTGCATACTTAGTTCCACCAGATTGTAGAGAAAGAAGAGATGGGCGTGTTCAATAAAAGGTTTTATTTATTGATAAGTCTCTTTTTCTCATACAAGAGAAATGAATCGCTACAGTAGCAATACAGTAAAAGCAGAATTATAAAATAATACTGTAAAAGGATTGATATGGTTTCTTAGCCATATGATACTTTAAAATGGATAAAAGATATACATACATATATACATTGACTAATCGTACTCAACTGGTGCTTCTAACTACGCCTACCCCGGTGTACCTGACCTAAGCCTAATACGTGGGAGGGAGTAAGTAAGTAGCAGTTTAAGTTAAGTTTGTTTTGCCAAGAATCTGACTCAAGAATTCTCTGTAAAGGGTTAGCCAGTTCAGTACCTGGGATTTAGAAGGCAGGAGGGCTGGTATCTCTCTCTCAGGACTCGGTATCCCAGTTACCCGCGAAGGTAAGCCGGAAACGCCGGAGGCTGGATTTCTCGGCAGGAGAAAAGACAGCGTCTCTCTCAGCGCGTCAAAAGGGAGGGGCAGCGTCCGTGGGCTTCCTGCATCAGCTGGGCTCTCCGGCAAGTAGCGCTGCTCCAAGCTCATCACCACCGTGTCTTTGCTTAGGGCAGCGTTGGTATATTTATACCTGAAAGGTGCCGTGTTTGAAGTAAGGATGGACATAATACGTCAGTAAGGATGTCATAAGAACTGGTCGTTCTTGCATTCTTTACAGGAGTTCTCGAACGAAATCAAAACAATAGCTACGGGGGATTTCCCAGGTCTGCTGGAGGTTTGGTTTGTTTTGAGAACTCGGTGTGCTTTCTAGGGGGCTGGAGGAATAGGGCTTGCTTAATGTGACAGCATGCGCTATCACTTAATCTGAAAACGGGATTCTGTGCCGTTGTGCCGTTGTATGGATATTAGTGAATTATTAACCGGACAAGGGTCAGAAATAGGAGTATCGATATAGGTACCTAGATAAACACACTACAAGATGCTGCCCCTGAATGCTTACATCAGTTCTTTGTTTTTCCGCACCATTCTAGAGCAGATCCGGAGACTGCTACCCCTTAGCCATTTTTTCGATGTTTTGTCGACGTCTTTTTTGAGTCTTTGACTCCTGGTGCACGAGGGATGTCCCAAGGCCAGACCAGTTTCAAGCCCTTCAATGTCCGTAAGAGAATGATGTCGGTGACGTACCCGCACCTCATGTGCCTGTGGTGTCTGGAGCATGACCACTACCCGAAGTCGTGATCCGACTGCCAGGGCATGAATCTGAAGACTTTGTGGGAGTGGTCCAGAAAGGTACGGAAGGGCAGTTGGTTGGTTCCGCTTCGTTCAAGGTCTCATTCGAGAGGAAGGTCTCGAGGCCATTCGCGGAGCCCCCTCTCCTCGTCACACTCCAAGTTGTCTAGGTCCTCGGGTAAGTCCAAACACAAGAAGAAGCACATGCGCTCTTCACCTTCTCCCAGTCGGTCGGCTGACGTGACACAGGATTTAGAGTGTTGTTGCTCAAATCTTCGTCCCTGGTGCCTGATTCAGGGATGACTCCACGCCTCCCCATTTCTGGGAGCAGGAGCATCCAATGCCCAACCCACCAATTTCATGAGGCCTTACACCTCGTCTTTGGGCAGTCCAACTCCGCCAGCATGCCTTTGGGCCCCGCGGAGCAGGTCGAGGGTCCTGGGCCTTTGATGCTGATCCAGGACTGAATCCAGATCGACGACAGTCAATCTCAATTGACCTTCCCCAGCGCAGATCCTGGCGATGATGCCTCTGGCTGGCACCATCCCCATCCTCATCCCCGAGTTGAACTCGGAGCCAGACCGACATCAGCCAACGTTGGAACTGATACCGGAGGGTACTTTTGTTCCCCTGTTCATCACTCATGTTCCCTACTGACCAGAGGGTGGTGATAAGGACTAGGAGGGGTCGCTGGACCTTTTAACAGACCAGCTTAAGGAACCAGACTGGAGAGAGGACCTGGGTAATGCCAGTGGTCTAGACACTTCAGATATTGGCTTGCTTTCTCCCCCTAGTGTGGCTACGGAGGAGGGAGCATCTATGCTGTGGTGGTGCGAAGGGCGGCCGAGGTCATGGTCCTTGAGCTCCCTTCACTGGCAGTCAGGACTAGCCTCCTGATAGAGTTGCTCCAGCCTGCGACGTCCACTTCTGAATCCCTATTGCCGTTTAATGAAGTGCTCACTGATGTCCTCCTGGGCACCTGGTCCAAGACAAGCACAGGAGCTTCTGTGGAGAGGATGATTGCCCGCCACCACTGCCCAGCCCCGGGTGACCCAGTGTTCCTCACCTAACACCCTTTGTGGTCCAAGCCTCTTCTTCAAAGGGAGCATTCCCTTCTGCCCCTCCAGAGAGGGAATCCAAAAGCTGGACCATCTTGGGAAGTGCAGGTTCTCTGTCTGGGAATACTGCGTGCCTCTTGGGCCAATACTCCATACCATCTGGGACATGGTTGCGCAGGTGCTGCCTCAGTGGCCAGAGGAGGCCCGGACCGTTCTCTCCCAGGCAGTGGTGTATAGGAGAGCTGTAGCCAAATTCACGATACGATGTAGACTGGATACCACCGACTCACTGAGCAGAACGATTGCCACGTCAGTAGCCCTTAGGCACTACGCCTGGTTACAGACATCTGACTTATCGGGAGATGTCCAGTCAACTTTTATAGACATGCCCTTTGATGGCTGTCGGCTTTTTGGTGACAAATCAGACTAGGCGCTGGAGCGCATTGAAGGTTCTTGGGCTGCGGCCAGATCTTTGAGCCTTGCTGCGCCTTCTCTCACACTCCAGTCTGCGTTTCGACCCCTTAGTGGCTACAGAAGGTGCACCCAACCACGTCCAATCCAGCCTAGCCATGTGTTCACGCAAGCTGCTCAGCCTCTGCATGGCTGCTGACGTGGGCTCAGAGTCCTCGCGGGTCAGGGAGCCAGCGGGCAAGCCAGTCCACCCTCCCCTCCCTGCTGCAGCCTCCAAACCTTCGTAGTGCAATGTTTTAGGCCCATCATCAGCCAATGGGTGGCAGGAGGCACCATCACCTCCCCCACTGGCACTCCATCACATTGGACAGGTGGGTTTTGCAAATCGTCCAAAGGGGCTACTCCCTCCCCTTTAAGACTACCCCTCCATCCTTGCCACCATCTTATGATTGCATGTCAGGGGATCATTTGGCACTTCTCCGCCAGGAAGTCTCAACTCTCTTGGCCAAGGGAGCAATAGATAGGGTCCCTGCACCGGAAGTAGGTCGTGGTTGCTATTCCCACTACTTTCTGGTGCCCAAGAAGGACAAAGGCCTGCGTCCTAATCTAGACATCAAGGCCCTCAACAGGTTCTTTGGGAAGGAGAAGTTCAAGAAGCTCATGTTGGCTCAGGTCCTGTCTGCCCTCGACCCCAGAGACTGGATGGTGACGTTGGGCTTGCAGGACGCCTATTTCCGTATTCCCGTCCTGCCAGTCCACAGACGCTATCTACGGTTCATGGTGGGCCACAAACACTTTCAGTTCACAGTGCTCCCCTTTGGCCTTGCCAGTGCCCCTCATGTTTTCACGAAAGTGATGGCGGTGGTCGCAGCTCATCTGTGCAGATCAGGGGTTCCAGTCTTCCACTATCTGGACGACTGGCTATTGAAGGAGGGCTCACCCCAGGCTGTCGTCTCTCACCGCCAGACTATGGCGGACCTCCTTCGCTTTCTGGGGTTCACTATAAATGTGCTGAAGTCACACCAGACTCCCTCTCAGACGCTCCCTTTAATCGGAGCTGTTCTGGACACAGTGAAGTTTTCTCCCGAGCCGCCAGTCCGGGATATTCGGGCTATGATACAGATGTTTTAGGCTCCATACTGGATTTCTGTTAGAATGACCCTGAGGCTGCTGGGTCTCGTGGCCTCCTGCATCCTGCTGGTGGATCATGCCAGATGGCATATGTTGGCTCTGAAGTGGGACCTGAAGTTTCAGTGGGGGCAGCATCAGGGAAATCTTTCCAACTACATTCAGATCTCAGACAGATCTGCACAACAACTGCTGTGGTGGCTAACGAGCCAAGCTTGGGTCAGAGGCAGATCCCTCTCCCTTCCCCAACTAGATCTAACAGTGGTGACAGATGCGTCACTCCTGGGATGGGGGGGGGTCATCTGGGAGAGGCGTAGATCAGAGGCATCTGGTCTCCGGCTGAATATCAACCTGCTGGAGCGCTGGGCAATCCAACTGGCACGGAAGGCATTCCTTCCCTCTCTCAAAGGGAAAATGGTGCAGGTGTTCACAGACAACACCGCCTCCATGTGGTATTGCAACAAACAAGGCGGAGTGGGGTCGTGAACCCTATGTCAAGAATCTCTTTGCCTCTGCACATGACTGGAACATCAGGGCATGACCCTGGTCGTTTAACACCTGGTGAGCTCTCTAAACGCCATGGCGGGCAAACTCAGCCATCAGTGCCTGGTCGATCACGAATGGCATCTTCACTCGAAGGTGGTGCAAGGTCTCTTTCAGTGGTAGGGAGAGCCTTAATTAGATCTGTTTGCCACTGAAGAGAACGCGCAATCGCAGCAATACTGCACGTTGGAGCCTTTCGTCGCAAGTGGAACTTCGGCCTCCTGTATGTTTTTCAGCCTGTACCATTTCTGCCCCAAGTGCTCAAGAAGATCACGCACGACCGGCCCCAAGTTATTCTTGTGTCTCTGGAGTGGGCACAAAGAGTCTGGTACCCTGAGCTCCTGAGCAAGGCCATCGATCCTCCGATCAGACTGCCCCTTCGGGAGGATCTTCTGTCGCAGCAGCAGGGGGCGGTCCTTCACCTGAACCTGTCCAGCCTCCACCTCCTTGCGTGGAGATTGAGCGGCAACACTTGACAGCTTTTGACCTTCAGTCAGATGTTTTTAATGTCATCTTGGCAGCCAGGGGTCTCTCCACTAAATCGGTACAAGCCTGTACATGGAATACGTTTGTGGCATGGTGCACAGCAAAGGCTGTGTATCCCCTTTCTGCCTCTCTTTCAGAGGTCCTCATGTACGTACTTTCTTTGGCCCAGAAGGCTCCGCTCTGGGTACTCTCAAAGGCTATTTTGTCGCTATCTCTGTCTTTCTTCGGCTGCCAGATCAGCCATCTTTATTCAAGTCCCCTATTGTAAATAGATGCTTTAAGGGCATTACTCATCTTTTTTCTCCATCTCCTTTCATTGTGCCCCAGTGGGACTTGAATCTTGTTCTAACTTATCTTATGTGTGCTCCCTTTCAGCCTCTTCACAACTGTCGTCTTAGGCTCCTGACTCTGAAAACTGCCTTCCTTGTCGCCATCACCTTGCTCGCAGGGTGAGTGAGCTACAGGCTCTATCTTCTAAGCCCTCTTTCTTCTCTGTGCATCCGGACAAAGTGGTGCTTAGGCCTTCGTTCCTTCCTAAAGTATTTACACCATTTCATGTAGGACAAAAAAACACTTTGCCCACCTTTTTCCCACCTCTGCACCCTTCCAAGGAGGAGGAGAGACTCCACCGTCTGGAACCTAAACATAGATTGTCATTCTACCTTTATTGCACTAAAGATTTCCAGATGAAGATGAAATTTTCCCTGGATATGTAGGTGCTAAGAAAGGACAGGCTGTTAAAAAACGACCATCTCTCGATCGGTTGTCCTTTGCATAAAAATCTGCTACCCCTCAGCGAAGAAGGATCCTCCAATGGGGCTGCGTGCTCATTCCTCTATGACTACGGCAGTAACAACTGCATTAGCACATGGAGTACCACTCCTTGATATCTGCCAGGCGGAAACGTGGGCATCTCTGTACAAATTTTTCTAGACATTACTGTCTGGACAGCCTAGTTCGGAGGAACGGCTATTGTTCCCGTTCTGTCTTCCAGGACTTTCTGAAATGAACTTGGTTCTCAGACCCTCCTCGGGGTATGGTATTGCTGGGGTATCTCTTCTAAGGTAAAGGAATCTATAACTAACTGTCTCTTGTATCTGTAAGAGACATAGGTTAGTTGTAGATTACTTACGGCTCCACCCATCCTCCCTGCTCTGCGAACTGACTTTTAGGGAAGGGGACTCCCTAACAGGGCCCTAGTTGTGGCGCGCCAGTGGTCAGTGTCTTTCATGGCTCTGAGCTTCTGGCATGGAAAGTCGTGTCAGAACTGATGTCAGCCCACAGGGGTGGCATCTAAGTAGGAACTGCGACGTCATCCCGGCCACCACGACACTGACGGCAGACATGGAGTCGACCGACGCCACCTACCAATGCGCAAAGGTACTGCTAAGAAACAATTTCCGGATCTAGTCTGACACCTGGGGGAAATTCTAAGATGGGGAATCTACAACTAACCTATGCCTTCTTTGAGAATCTATCCTGATGGTGGCCCGGGTCAATTTAACCAACGGGGTTGAAACGCCAACTTAATTCATTTTAATATGAACTATACTGCCTGCTAAAGAATTTTTTCCAGATTTTTAAAGAATTTTTTTTTCAGTTGAGTGACAGATTTCTACATTATTTCTAAGAGCAGCCTATTATTCTCAATGTTGTGTTACTCTTGATTGCACCTGAACCTCATCAATTTATTGTTGTGTATAGCTTCTCACATTTCGTGGTAATTGATTGTGACAGTGATTTGTGCATTTAAATATTTTTTTTAACCAGCTACTGTGTGCATCTAGTTATTCACTGATTGTATTTGTCATATTTTGGCTTACCTAATTCCATTTCTTTTCTTCATGTTTTCCATTAATCTTAAAATCTTCATTAGTGAACCCATCCTTTGATATGTGCTTTAACATTAGTTTGTCTGTGAAAGCCACTCATGTTGGTACTTGTGGAATATGAAATATGTGCTTTTCTTTGTATTTGATGTTGTGCTGTATGCACAGGCATGGGCTTGTGATAAAAAATAAATATTAAACATAGCAGTGACTAGGCCATCTTGGAATAGTGTTGTGCATGGCGTGCCATTATTTTGAAGCTTCTGCCTGCCTGCCACATTTACATGCAATGTTTTGGCCATCTTTGAACAGTAAAACAGTGACACACTGTGCACCATATAATTCAAAGATTGCAGCTAAGTAAGCATTGCTCTGGCAACCTCAGTTGTCATCTCCACCTCCCAGCCTTGCGTGGAAGTGGGGAAAATAAATCCCACCCCACCTTTGAGCAAGGTGTAGGGTAAATGACACCAACTACTCTCACTTTTGGACAAGGTAGTAAATTGGCATGTGGGAAATCCCTCCCACCCTTAGGCATGGCAGGAGGCCACAAAGATACACTTCTGACTCTTGAGCAAAGGCCAAGAGGGAAATAAAATAAGATGAATTCCCCAGCACTTAAGGATATCAACTGAGTGTGTGCAAAAGACATTCTCCTGGCCCATAGTCAAGTCCAGTAAGGTCATGTAGAGTGTTTTGTTGTTCATATCCAAAGTTGTATATCAGATGTTCATGTTAAATGCAAAAAAGCCTTATTTTGGGAACACACTTCTAACTTTTCCCCACCTTTGGTGACGTTGTACCAAATTAGATAGGATGAAAGCCAAAACTGTGAACCGTGTTCTTTCCCAAGTATGTTGCTTATTGATTGGGGAGGTGGGCACATTGGGTTTTCCTATGGAATTCTCTCGTTCTTAAATACAGAGGCAAAAATGATGCCTTTTCGGTCTCTCACACATTACACATGTTCATAAAGTGATTTAATTGATAATGTCATTGGTACAATCACATAAGTTCTCATCTATTAAGTGAGCTGAAATGTCATCTATTGTGCCATGTGTGAGGTTCTGAGCAGTGCACATTGGTGGTGTCAATCATGGATTGCTTGGCTAACCATACCAGGCCTATTCTTTTAAGCTTTGTTTTGTAATCACAATTTCACTTTGACTGTGTTTTTTCCTGTGAATTTCTTAGGTTATTTTTAACATACTTTAATGTCTTCTGAGAGAAATGGACCATAACTGATTCTTAACAAAGTTTTAGTCCATGAATTTATGTGTGTGTTAAATGATGTGCTACATCGAACTCCCATATTTTTATATTCTGCTGTGTGCAGGGTACACTTCCCCATGGCATTAGTTCAACCTCCCATGCAGCCAAACAACCCAAAATGGGGTCTAGGCCACGCACCCAACCCACTGTGCATCAAATACCTGAACTAACCCATTATGTAGCCATCCCCCACAGTTTTGGCTTCGACACAGTGGGGGCTCAGTGACTGGGTCCTGTAATTAGACACTTCAACTAGCCAGAGGCAGTTCCTCCGCTATGGTAGAGAAGCGTTGCCCCACTTCTTTTCAGCAGTGAAAAATGAAAAATAAAATTGGAATAACCGAAGTTATTACCAATTTATTTTTCCTCACTCACTTCCTGCAGCCGAGCCGAGGGAGGGTAAAGGCTCTTTATTCTGACACGACATTGCTGCAGGAAGGAGGAGTGATGGCACTGCTTTAAGTGCGCATGACAGTCTGGCAAGCCGTCTAAGGCTGGGCAAACAAACCATTGTGCAAACTTCGATCTCTCTACCACAGCTGTGCTGTACAGCCAGATGGAGAGCAAGCACAGGGACCTGGGGGCATATTATCAAGGAACGGTGTTAAAATTATCGCCGTTTTATCGGCAGAAAACTGGCGATAAAAAGGCGATAATGGGCTTGATAATACGCTCTTGTTAATTCCCATAGAAGCCCATGTTAACATCAGAACATGGGCTTCTATGGGAATTAACAAAGGGCGTATTATCAATCATTATCGCCGTTTTATCGGCAGTTTCCTGCCGATAAAACGGCGATAATTTTAACACCGGTCCTTGATAATATGCCCCGTAGTCCCTTAGTTAGCTCCTAACTAGGGCGTTTACACCAACCACAGCTCTGCTCTCCTGCTGGGTAATACCAGCACAAGACCAGCAGCTGGATTTGTGTATGGGAGCCTATGGCATGCCGGGAGTCGAGGAGCAGAGACCAGAATAGTAGCAACGCCGCAGATGGCAAGTAAGGCCTTTTCTGTATTATTTTCCCTGCGCTGCTCTCTCCCGTGCTTCCTCCCTCGCAATGGCCCTCCTGCACTGCCTCCCACACACTGCCCCACCACTTTAATTAAACCAGCTACTGCCACTGCAACAAATCCAGCATGTGGCCGCCTCCCCTTTCACAAAGCCTTGAGCCATTCAAAATGGGGGGGGGGGTGACGGGAGTGGCATAGCCTATGGCCATGCTGATTCCTTTATTCAAGTTCATGTTTGCTAAGCCAAAACAAATACATTCTGCAACAAACAGGCCTGGATGGGTGAAAGGGCACGCAAATGCGTTCTAAAATACTTCAAAAAATAAAAAACAACAGGTTCCTGTTTTACTTGAAGGACAAATTTGCAAAAATTTTGATTAACGTACCACTATGACGAACAGTGGTACATGTTGAATGTTGTTTAATTTTGTTAAATCCTTCAAAGTCTGAAAGACTTCTGAATCAGAAGTATTCCGCACTTTGCCTAGGTTTGTCTTAACCATGTGTAGGTCATGAGAAAGCATGTTATTTTGTTTGCCTCTGGATTATCTTTAACTTCACAAATCTGAAGAATCAGCAAAATGTGTCTTTACCACCTTCTGCTGCACTGTGCGATGGGGGTGTATGATGACCACTGCTAGCCTACAGGCACAGACTGGAGACGTACCTGTTTTCAAGTAAATTGTCTACAGCACGCCACTCGCATTCACTACATCAGTAATTCTGGGAGTTAATGCGTGAGCGGCTTATATTTATTTTATTTTATTTATTTATTTAAACTTATAAGGCGCACAGCTACCCGCAGTGGGTTTCCCGGCGTCAAGGGGTGAGCACAGATGAGGTTCCGTGAATTCTGAACCCGTTCCATAAAGGTCATGGTTTCGTTACGAATTTGATATTAGCAAATCGTAACTAGTTAGTAAAACAAGCATGAGTGTTTTCATCACGTTAGACCGATGGATTCACTACGTATTTAGGGATTTCGTTCTGAACCCTTGGGTTCCATTTTGTGTATGGCAGCCATTTTGTGGTTGCCCTCACATAGGCCGATGACTGTGGCTGAACAAGTCCTTTAAGTACATGTACCTCCAGTTCGTGCTGACTTCTGAATGACCTGAGCAAACTGACCCTGTTGCCTGAAGCCGACCTTGTTAAACCAGTTCCTGCCCTTTAGCTGATCAAGATTAAGGATCAGAGCACAGGACATTGTAAACCTTTTATTGCACACAAATATGCCTTATCCTACTCACACCTGTTTCTGCTCCTTTCTTTATGGTCTGTTTACGATGGGGATGTGCCCTTTTTTATTATGGGTTCGTTCGACCTGTCTTAAAAAGAATGTTGGGTTTGACCAATGATTGATCATGGGCCGGGTAACTGAAAAGTGGGTTTTACCGTCATGCGATACTTTGGGTGTGGATACATGTGATTGGACAGTTTGTAAATGTTAGGTATTTGTCTGGAATGTGATTTTTGGCATAAAAAGGGATGACTTGCTTTGTAAAATTGAGCAGTCTCCTGAGAACTCATACCGTGTTGACTTCTAGGACTTCTGGTACTGGCTGCAGCCAATAAACTTGATCTTTGACGCCACCAAGAAGTTTCCGTGTCTCTGTATTCTAAGACAGGTGATACCCGAAGACTTTGACGCCGCCGGGTCTTAAATAACCCGGTTCTTCAGTTGGCGCTTCCAACTTGGGGGCGACTTCAGCGGTACCGGTCCAAGCCTGAAGTTCGTGAGGAGCTTCGTGAGGAAATTCTGGAGGACGGCCACCACTTCATCGACCCCGGCATGTCGAATGTGGACTGAAGGTCTTTTCTGCGAGGCTTCCCGCTTTCCTGATGGCTAGGAAGGACTGCTGCCCTGACTGTCGCCCTGTCTTGGACCCATTTGTGATGCTTTGTACGGCGAGACGATAGACGGGTCTTCTGGTGGCGTGACTGATACCTCAGTTAAGTATAAGTGGGTCGCTCCCAGTCCTTAGTCTTTGGTCCTTTGGTTCTTAGTTTGTTTGGTCCTTAGTTTTGATTTGAAAATTTCGATTTCCAAAGCCGAGGGTCTTGTATATTTACGAGTGTATCAGTAGAGATAATCCCTTGAAGTTTGAAGCTCGATTAGTGAGCGAAGATGCCTAATCGTAGCAAATTTGGTACTTGGTTTGGTTGTGGTTGTAACAGGGATTCCCGATTGGAGGATTCATGTCCGATACCTCCAGTTGGAACTCCGACTTATGAGCTCTACTCTAAACACGGCGTGGGCCCCATTATGTTTAATGAAGTATGGGTCCAATACACTAGGAAAGACGGTGTTTTAAAATGGCCACATCATGGTAGCTATGACACAGAGATTCTAGATAATTTGGAAGTTAAATTATTTAGGAAGAAAGCCCGGCCGGCAATGTTTGACTCCTTTCGCCTTTTGCGTAAAGAAGCCAGACAACGAGAAATTAAACAAGCTAAAAGAGATAAAAGAGAAAAGGATGTATCAATAATGCAAGCTGCTAGGCAGTTTAAAGAAAACAAAGAAGATAAAGCAATTGTGGTGTCAGATAGGCAACATAATATGGCTATTGATAAAGGTTATCCAGCATTGCCATCTCTTCTTGAGAATGCAACGAAGGACCCTGAGAAGGATCTTTTGATGTCACATTGATGTCACATTTGTTGAGATTTGTTGAGATTGCCACCCCCTTATGCACAGAGTGCTACGGCACCTCCGCAACCTCCAGTTGCACAACCTCTTGTTGCTGTTCCGCCACCGGCTCCTCCTCAGCTGGTTCTTCCTCCTACGGCGCAGCCTCCTCTGGGGCCGCCGACTTTGCTATCGGTTTTGTCTGGAACTACTTTGCCTTATTCTCCTGTACCTTCAACTTCTCTTGCTACTAACCCTACGCTTCTATCACCTCAAAATACTTTGTCTCCTGTCCTTATGACAGCTTCTCCTTCTGCTCGACAACGAATGACTGATACTGTTACTGGTCTTTTGTCTCCTTTCTTTGGGTCATTGAGTATGACCCCTGTTTCTGCACGTAAACAAATGCGTAGTCAGCTTCCTGGTCCCGAAGAACGGGCAGTGTTAGATCTCTTGGCTCGCAGATGGGTTTAGAATGTTTCGAGGTATAACTTAGAATCAGTTATGGATGTCCTCCAACAGCGGTAGGCACCGAAACAAAGGTACGTTTTTGAAGTTATGTGTACTTTCCTTTGTGAGGAATGGGAAGATAATGATTTAGGTTCAGTCCCTGTAGAATTGCTAAATGTCCAGTCTGAGTTTGCAAAAGGGACGATAGTGGGTCCCGGAATTGAGAATGCAGTTGCGATGGTACTTGCGTTAAGGAGCCATTTCCCTTCTCAGCGACTGTTTGAGCCTGCTTCCGCAGTTAGGAGGAAAGTGAGACAGTATCCGATGAGAGAAGTTCCTCCAGTGTGGCGTGATGCGGTAGCTGCTGGTCCGAATAATGTTCTCCCAGCTATACAAGCACATTTTCAAAGAGTATGGGTACATGTGCCATGGAAGAGAGTAGAAGTTTTGGCCCTTAAACAGTCTTTACCTGATCCCCGTAAAAATCCAGCTGGCTATTACAAAGAATTGTCCCAGACAGTTGACGCATGCATCATGAATTTAGCCGACATAGATATGCTGTTGGGTAATGTAGTACCTCAACCTCTGTGGGCAAAAATTCATCATGAGGATCATGCAGTTGAATTAGGTGACACATGGCTCAATATTGCTGCTGCAGACGCTAGACAGGTTGGTGGTGCTAAACCTGAGGCTTTAGTGGCAGATCTACCTGGTAGAATTATTGATCTTATGAAAACAATGATGCCAGCGTTACGAGTAAATTGGGACAAGTTAGCAGCATGTAAGCAAAAGAAGGACGAAAGTGTATCTGATTTCTTCACTAGGTTTGAAGAAACATTTATAGATCATAGTGGCCAGGACATGAGTACGGAGGGTGGGCAAAGATTATTTGTGGACAAATTTGTCTTTAATTTGCTCCCTGAACTATGTAATAAGTTGAAAGATTCTGAAAGTTCTTGGGCTGTTTCTTCGTCGGCCCAGATATTGGCAACTGCACAGTACTATGAGAATAGGGATAAGGACGAGAAAGATAGAGTAGAGAAAAAGACTAAAGGCTTAAAGACGAAGGTTCTTTTGCAGCAGGCGTATCCGCCTCACTCGAATCAGCAAGAGTCACAGCAACGCCCACAGTTTCAGCAACCTCTGCCATTTCAGAGACCGCAACAGAACGTTGGGTATTTTCCTCCAAGACCACCCTTGGGTTTGAATCAGTGTGCGTATTGTAAGGAGGAAGGTCATTATAAAAATGAGTGCCCTGTTTTACGACAACGTGCGAGTGGTATGCCGGCCCGAGAGGTCGTGGTGGTTTTCAGCAAATGTCTAGGGGTAGAGGACGTGGTGTATTTCCTCAGAACGAACGTTCCTTTCCTCCACAAAATTCTATGAATTGCTTTGATCAACAGAAAATTGCATCTGGTCGGTCGACTCAGTACTATGCTGATGACTATTATGTTGAGAGTGAGAATGCTGCCTATAATGATTGCTAGGACAGCCATGGACAAAGAGAGGGAGTAGTGTCGGTTCCAGTAGATCAGAGTGGGCCTTATGTTGCAGTAGCCACATCGGGTGTAGTAGAGCCTTTTCTTTTGGATACTGGTGCAGCGAAGAGTTCTATCATGCACTCTAAACTCCCTGGCACACCTTTGTCTGGCTTAACTAATGTTTCAGTAGGATTCTCTGGCGCCCCAGTTCGTAACACAGTTTCTAGTCCCTTGTCTCTTTCTATAGGGCCTTGTGAATTGGAAGCACCTCTCATTTTAACGACAGGTTGTGGTGAGAATTTGTTGGGTTTGGATTTGTTGAAAAGGTTGCATGCAACATTACGTTGTTCTCCTTCGGGAGTACAGCTTACATTGGGAAAGAAAGTGATCTCTCCGATGTATTTGTCTAAAGATCAGCTTCCACCGAAATTGCGTTCTCTCCCTGATACTCTTTGGGCTACTGGTCCTAATGATGTGGGTCTTTTGGAGATTCAACCTTACGTTGTAACGCTTAAAGCGAATAATAAATTGCCGCGCATCCCCCAATATAGAATTTCTAGCGATGGTGAAAGAGCGCTTTTAGCGATCATCTATGATTTGATTGAGAAAGATGTGATTGAAGAAACTAGAGGCAATGTGTGTAACAGTCCCGTTTTGCCTGTCCTAAAGCGCACTGACTCTTCTCAGCCACCTGTTTACAGGTTTGTGATCGATCTTAGAGAGGTTAACAAAATTGTCGTGCCACAGTTTCCAGTTGTCCCGGATATTACTGCTTTGCTGACTTTGATTCCTGCTTCAGCTGCCTGGTTTTCAGTCATAGACTTAAAAAATGCTTTCTACAGCTTTCCAATTGCTGAGGAGAGTAGGGATATTTTTGGCTTCTCTTTAGGAGGCCGAAGCTTCCGGTTTAAGAGAGCTCCCCAAGGCTATTGCGAAAGTCCTTCTATTTATAGCCAGGCTTTGAAAACTCAACTTGATACTCTTGTGCTGCCTGCTGGTGCTGCTCTTATTCAGTATGTGGATGATCTGTTAGTGGCCGCTGATGATGAGAAAACTTGTAAAGAAGCTACTCTTTCTTTGTTGCGACATCTGTCAGACCTGCATCATAAAGTGTCACCTTCTAAGTTGCAGTATTATTGACAAGAAGTGACCTACTTAGGTCATCTCTTGTCAAAGGAGGGAAGAAGGTTGACCCCAGAACGAATTCAAGCGATTGCGCAAATGACTGTACCAAGCACACAGAGAGAAGTGCGCGCTTTCTTGGGTATCACGTCGTATTGTAGACAGTGGATACCAAATTTTTCTTTGCTAGCGAAACCTCTGTTGGCTTTGACTTGTAAAGATACACCGAATCCTCTTCCGTGGTCTGACGATTGTCAGAAAAGCTTTTCTGAGTTGCGTGATGCATTGTGTTCAGCTCCTGTGTTGGGTACTCCAGACTATAGCAAGCCTTTCCCGTTGTATGTACACGAGAGAGAGGGATGTGCGTTGTCAGTGTTGACACAATCTTTTGGGGACAAGCAGCGTCCATGTGCGTATTTCTCGTCGACTTTAGATCCGGTAGCTAGAGCGTTGCCAAGTTGCTTGAGAGCTACAGCGGCAGCGGCTGTTTCTATCCGACAGTCTGCTGGACTGGTGATGGATAATACGTTGATTGTGATGGTTCCGCATGCAGTGGATACTTTGTTAAATCAAACCAAGACTCAAAACCTTACTAGTGCGAGGTTGTTAGGTTATGAATTGACGCTTTTGGCTAGTCATGTGCACATCAAGCGGTGCAATGTACTGAATCCAGCGACATTATTGCCGATCTCTGTGGATACAGATGATCAGGAACAGCATGATTGTCTTTTGAGGACGGAAGAGGAAACAAAAGGGAGAGTCGACTTGAAAGACACTCCTCTTTTGGATCCTGATGGTACACTATGGGTTGATGGGTCATGCTACAAGCTCCCGAATGGTGATACGACTGCAGCATATGCCATAACGACCTTAAGTACAGTTGTTGAAACTGCACGAGTGAGCCATAATTCAGCACAAGCAGCGAATTGATTGCATTAACGAGAGCGTGTGTTTTGTCTGAAGGAAAGAGAGTGAATGTGTACAACGATAGTCAGTATGCGTTTGGTGTTGCCCATAGTTTCGGACGTTTGTGGAAAGAAAGGGGATTCCTCACATCCCATGGGACTAAGATTCAGCATGGACAGTTGGTGAATGAGCTTCTCGAGTCACTTACTTTGCCGAAGCAAGTTGCGATTGTGAAGTGTAGCGCTCACCGGAAGGTTACGGATGATGTTGGCCGTGGTAATGCGTTTGCGGATGAAGTTGCGAAAGACATAGCAAGAAATCTGATGAGTCGAATGTATGTGGCAGGCCCTGCGAGATGGATTGGTGGTGTTGGAATGTGCGAAGATACGATTGAGAGTGTGAAATCGATACAGGCTGAAGCTACTGAAAGTGAGAAGAATGTTTGGAGAGAAACTACGGGTAGATTGGATTCGACTGGTTGTTGGGTTGAATTGTCAGAACACCAAAGATGGATGTTGCCAGATGCGTATGTGCTTGCGGTGGTTACGATGGCACATGGTTTGTCTCACATTAGTGTAAAAGGGATTTGTAAGTTGTTGGCTTCAGTATGGCAGAATGCTGGAATTCCCAAATGTGCGGAGAATGTGGTCAAGAATTGCATGGTGTGTTTGATGTATAATCCTGGCAAGGGAATTCCAACTCCAGCTGGCCATTTTGCGCCTCCGACGTATCCTTTTGAGGTTCTGCATTTGGATTTTATCCACATGGAAAGGTGTAACAACCTGAAATATGTCCTTGTAGTTGTCTGTGCCTTTTCTAGATGGGTAGAAGCATACCCCCTAAAAAATAATACTGCCTCGTCCACTGCTAAAGTCCTGGTCAAAGAATATTTCCCTAGGTTTGGGTTGCCAAGGATGGTGTGGAGTGATAATGGAAGTGAGTTTGTGGGGAAGATCATGAAGAGAGTGTGTGAGGGTTTGGGAATACGACAGAAGTTCCATGCTGCAAATCACCCCCAATCAGCTGGACTAGTGGAATGTTACAATGGCACTTTGAAGCTAAAGTTAGCCAAAATTCAGGCGAGTTCTGGTCTCCAATGGCCAGATGCTTTGCCGTTGGCACTTTTGTCAACTAGAACTACAGTGCATTCCCGGATTGGCCTTAGTCCCTATGAAATTGTTTTTGGCCGTCCGGCGAATGTGTGGGGAGTACCGAGGCCAGTGAAGTTTAGTGACATCGAATATCCTGTGTTGGTGGACTATTTGTATGATTTGACGGCTAAATTGCGTGTCTTGCATCAACAGGTTCATGATAACTTGCCACCAGCATCTGTGGATCCAGGTCACACCATCAATCCCGGTGACTGGGTCCTAGTGAGGAATTTTCAGCGGACCAAAAACGAGCAGCCCCGCTGGACCGGCCCCCACCAAGTGCTCCTGTCCACAAGGACCTCAGTGAAAGTTTTCGGGAAAAAGAACTGGATCCACGGCGTACATTGTAAGAGGGCGCCGTTGCCTCTGCCGTACGACCAGTGGGTCTGTGAAGGTATTGCAGATTCAGAGACTGAAAGGGTGCCGAAGTTTGCATCATTTAGCGACGCTGAGTTGGTGTGGAGAGGCTCCGAGAAAGAAAATGACGATGTCCTTCAAGAAGCTGTGCCTGTGTCTCAAAGATTAGACACTACTGAGCCTCAACTTTTGTTTCGTGATCACACAGTGCCTGGTAAAGGCCGTTATAATTTACGACCGAGAAACAATTGACAATTAAAGTTTAATTTTTTTCCTCCTTTTGCTTTTGGAGAACTGCCCTCTCTCATCCAAGAAACTGTTTTGGCCTATTTTTGTTTTTCGAGCTGCCATCTGAGCTCAGCTGTAGGGTCGCGGTATAAAGACTTGGGAGTGCAAGCCGAAGACACAAGGTCGAGGTTCTGGTTGGTTTCAGGGCGTTCCCCGGACTGACAGACGCATTCCTTAGCACGGAAGAACCAACTGCCGCGAACAGCACAGTTAGAGGATGGAGTTTCCTGGGACAGAGAGAGCTGCTGAGAGAAAGAACTCTAAAATGAAACTGTGTAAATTAATGTACAGCAAATGTTTTCTGATAACATGTGTCCTGATGTTTTTAAGCATGACGTTAGCATTGGCGGGTGGGATTGTTTTCGCTACCCAATTGACTTCTGCACCCACCTCCCAGCCTATGTCTTTTTCTACTGCTACTTCTGTGCATTCTTTTCATGTCCTACCTGAACACGAGCAGATTAGAAGGTCAGAATTTGTACATAACACATTCATACAGCTACTGCACCAGCATCAGTTGGTAGTGAACATTACTAAATGCTGGGTGTGTGGTCTTAATCCACATACTACAGGTAGAGTTGTTCCTTATCTGATTTTACCGTTTAGTCAGAATGGGTCGATATGGGCTTTTCAGACTATGTTCATTTACGCCCTGGAAGTTTATCCTCTACATTCCATGAGAGATAACTTAAGTAATCAAGCTTTGGTGAAGGGAGTTATGAATATGAGCAGAGATATCGACACGTATAGGACTATTCCTAAGGAAGAGTAAGCGGCTTATGTTGGATGGAACACGACTGGTTACAGTGTTAGTCTGAGTGAAAGGCAGAAACGAAAGAGGTCACCTCCGATTTGGGTCGTACCCCACCGAGGTCAATTTTGTCTGCAAGGTATTGGCAAAAATTCGAAAGCTCAGCCGTTTTTGGCAGCTAAGGGCACATATTTTGTTTGTTACAACAGAGCATATACATGGTTGCCCCCTGATTTTTCGGGAACATGTTATGTTGGATACTTGTTGCTTCCTACGTATACTGATGCTTCAGATTACCACAAGACGAGAGTTGTTAGAGGTGTCTTCGATCAGGAAGATACTGCTGGACAAGAAGTGGGAGACTTCTTTAAGGGTTTCTTACCGTTTTGGGGACCTATGGCTAACAGTAGAGGTTTATGACAGTTGACGAGAGTGGTTGAATCCACCATAAACGAAACTGATGGTGCCCTTAGTAATCTGACAGCTGAGCTTCAAGCGGATCACCTTATGACGTTACAAAATCGTATGGTTTTAGACGTCATACTCGCAGATCGAGGTGGAGTATGTAAAGTGATCCAATCGAGTTGCTGCGTTTTTATCCCAGATAATGCTCCGACAGTTTACGAGGCCATTTCCAGGTTACATAAGATCTCCGAGTCTATACATGTGGACAAAGGAGATTGGCCGTTGATTGGATGGTTTTGGGAACTGTTATCGACCTGAGGATGGAAGATTCTGATGATCATTGGGATGGCTTTAGCGATTCTTTTCCTGTTTTGTCTTTGTGTGCAGTGCGCTCCTGCTATATGTGGCCTCTGTGCTACTACGTGTGCAAGGAGACCTGTCCCAAGAGAGGTACTAAGTAATAGGATTATGCTCCAGCAACATCTTGATGATCTGATGAATATAGACCTGGACTCAGATTGAAGTGAGTGTAGGTTATTGCCTATGTAAGGGCAAAAGGAGGGTCTGAGGTTCCGTGAATTCTGAACCCGTTCCATAAAGGTCATGGTTTCGTTACGAATTTGATATTAGCGAATCGTAACTAGTTAGTACAACAAGTATGAGTGTTTTCATCACGTTAGACCGATGGATTCACTACCTATTTAGGGATTTCGTTCTGAACCCTTGGGTTCCATTTTGTGTATGGCAGCCATTTTGTGGTTGCCCTCACATAGGCCGATGACTGTGGCTGAACAAGTCCTTTAAGTTCATGTACCTCCAGTTCGTGCTGACTTCTGAATGACCTGAGCAAACTGACCCTGTTGCCTGAAGCCGACCTTGTTAAACCAGTTCCTGCCCTTTAGCTGATCAAGATTAAGGATCAGAGCACAGGACATCGTAAACCTTTTATTGCACACAAATGTGCCTTATCCTACTCACACCTGTTTCTGCTCCTTTCTTTATGGTCTGTTTACGATGGGGATGTGCCCTTTTTTATTATGGGTTCGTTCGACCTGTCTTAAAAAGAATGTTGGGTTTGACCAATGATTGATCATGGGCCGGATAACTGAAAAGTGGGTTTTACCGTCATGCGATACTGTGGGTGTGGATACATGTGATTGGACAGTTTGTAAATGTTAGGTATTTGTCTGGAATGTGATTTTTGGCATAAAAAGGGATGACTTGCTTTGTAAAATTGAGCAGTCTCCTGAGAACTCATACCATGTTGACTTCTAGGATTTCTGTTACTGGCTGCAGCCAATAAACTCGATCTTTGACGCCACCAAGAAGTTTACGTGTCTCTGTATTCTAAGACAGGTGATACCCGAAGACTTTGGGCGTGCCCCTGGCGCCACCGGGTCTTAAATAACCCGGTTCTTCACAGACTGTTCCGCTTTAGGGAGCTGCAGGCTGTGCACTCCTAGTGCTACTGAGCAGGTGTATGCAATGTACACAGCGTGATGACATACAATGACGTATCTCAATCCCATTCTTTGCCCTGTGCCATTGCATTCTATTTCTCTATCTACAGCCTATACATTAATTCGAAACATCTCCGAATTAGTTCATATGCTGCTTACAGTAGAGCTCGGAAGCAGGAAGAGCCATTTACCCCCCTTTGCTTCCCAGCTTATCTAACTGCAGCCCACGCACCAATCTGGGAAGTTTTAGAGTTAATATATAGTGAAGATGGAAAAATTAAGATGGAAAAAAGTAACGCGCAGACACCTTCTGCGCTGGCGCAGCTGAGAGAACGGGACCATGACACTGTTGCAAGGATCTGCGCCTGTGTACAGGGTTCAAGATGCAGATCCTGGCAGCCCTTCTGAATATGCACATTTCTTACGGATTAAACTATTGCATTGGCACTTATTTAAGTCTAAGCATAGGTGCCATTCAGTTAGTTACTGTCAAATATCTAAAATGTAGTCCTCTTTTTTGGACTTTCCTCCTCCCACTCACAATTGTTTCATTGGTTGACTGAACAGATGAGAATGCAATGTTAGGCACTTTCATGAGGAATTACTTCACCAAACACTCTTCGCTGTTGCATCCTAATTCTTCCTGAAGTTCCTACCTTTTCTTGGTCAGAGTTGCCAAAAGGTCTCTATGGGCCTTATTACGAGTTTGGTGGTCCAATCGCTGTAGAAGCGTGTCCGCCCTTGCCAGCTGCACATGGCGCTGGTGGTCCAGAGACTGCCGTATTACGAGTTATCCATGGTGCGGGCGGTGTGGAGGCAGGTATGTTGCGGCAGTGGTGAGTACTTTTTCCTAATATATCGATGCCTGTGTGTGCATTTCTAATGCAAGTGTGTCAGATGCACACATATGCATGGCATATGTGGAAAAATACCATATTCCCATTCCCGGGGTTCAGCCCATATGTGGGCAGTCCAATGTAAATATTGTACGAAAACCTGTAGATTGCCGCACACAGGCTCGTAATCCTGCTGTGTAGGGGGGACCTGGAGACACGGATCAAGGTCGGACTCTGCCTGGAAGAAGAAAAAAGCTTTGCCACTACCACCTTGAAGTGGGTGGTTGGACCCCAGCATTCTGCTTATGGATCAGGCCACTCGTAATACGTACATGGTGCAACTCCCCATACAGCCCTATGGGGGCTGCCTTGCCCTGACCACGAACCAGATGGTCAGCTATCTGCTGGCGATCACGGCGGTCCAGCGGTGGTCTTCCCTAAGCCAATCCGCCGAACTCATAATACGGCGGTCAGACCGCCAAGCTCCCCACGCTTGGACTGCCACTGTAGATACAATGGTCCATGGGACCGCCAAACTCGCAATAAAACGCTATGTATCCAGAGTGCTGGACTCTGAACATCTATTACTAAATCCCTGTGGATTTAGCAGCCAACATCGTAAATGTTTGCAAAAGACCAATAACATGGCTACTTTTGTAGTAGCTGCTCATCTGTTGGCCAACCACCGAATTTGTGTCTTCGATTAATGTCATCCTCGTTCCTGAAACACAGCAAAAACGTAAGATAACACAGCAGAACAAAACATAAAATAACATAACTATAATTTACATTTTAGGTATGATAAGTGGTCGGAGCACCCAGACTACTGTTAGATTATTTTAATTATACGAATGATTGGCGAGATGTACCGAGCACGCCTGCTTATCTATAGGTAAAGCTATTTATTATTTTAAGAACAACACGTTATATTTGCTTGATATTTTGAATGCAAAAGGAGTAAAATAAAGAGTCCTTTTACCCAGTCTACTCTTTCGGGAGCTGCGGTAAAGAACTGCTGACAAATGAGTGCCTGTAATTACTCGTTCACAGCAGTGACATCATCCTAAATTAATAATGCATAAGATATATATCCAAGTGCCACTGACACGTGAGATGGGTAAGACAGGTCTAAACAATTAACATTAGAATAAAGCTGGATAATGAAGCACCTATTTGTTTCACAAGAAATAGGAGCAAATAATCAGTCTAAACCTGTCACCTGTCTCATATTTAGATGTGTTGCCTTTGCATATCACGTGTTTGTGTAAGAAATGAATACTAATCCAGAGGAGGAGGTGCATTTCATTCCTTTCTCTGAAGAGAGAATAATATGTCCGTCTCAAGATGTGAGCATATGTTTTATTTCCCACTAATGATTTGGCAGGTAAGAAGGCCTCAGCAAACACAGTTCAACAAGCGGAAATACAAAAATAAGTACAAGATTAATATGATTTATGCATATTACCTCGATCATTTGCTAGAACATTCGCTGACATTCATTAGATAATGTTGGTTGCGTTTCCAAACTTTTTAATGCTATTCGATAAATATTTAAAGACTGAGTGCAGGTGTTTTCAGGTGTGCCTATACTAGACTTTGCCCGCACGTCATCATACTCCATTCCACATATGAAAATAAAAGCTGCAAAGAAGTTAAAGCTGACATATATTTTGTAATGTTTTACTGTTGCCATCATATTATGCAATTGGCCATCATTCCTTTAGGCCCCAAAGGTCTCATAGGTTTAGAACTGTTGCTTATCTCTCTTTATTATGCTTATTGTAAGACAATATGTTTTAAATTCTACAAGGGTTTTCAAAGTGTGCTTTTAGCTTTCATATACTTGTATTTACGAAAATGTTTTCATATATATATATATATATATACAGAGATTTTGTACAATAAATGGGGAAATATTTCTTGCTACTTATCGCTCACATTACATTGCACGATTTTATCTTTTTCACTAAAATTCCAAGTCAGTTTAAAAGCAGCTATCAGTATAGAAACTTAGCTTGGTCTGTGAACCTTACATTTAAACAGACCATATACAAAAAAAGTATAAGTAAACATTTCTTTTGATTGTCCATAAATTTCTCAAGGTGACACCTTGTTGCTATATATACGTTTATCATATATATTATATTAATATAGGTTTATTATTGTATTATTATATATTATTATACTTTTATCATTGTATACTCTTCTCAATAGCATCAGCCAGCATGTTTCACTCATTAGTGGCGCAGTCTGCATGGGGCTCTCTGACTGCCGAAAAGGATTATGGAGTAACTTTGTAATGAAACTGTAACATACATTTGTTCTCAATCCACTCTCAGTTTCGGTGAGGCCCTAGTCTTGTTGGTTCCTGGCTGGGAGGTCTCCATCTCTTGCTGGGTCGGCACCTCCAGGTATCTGTTTAGCTCTCTTGGGTCGTCGAAGGTTTGTGTCCGTCCTTTGTCATTTATCCTAAACCTTGTCGGGCCGGTGAAAGAGAAGAGGATATTTTTCTTTCGCATTTTGGGCCAGATGTAGGTCGCCAATTACCGGTCGGTAACGGCCGAAAATCGGTAAAATCGGCCGTTACCGACCGGTATCCATGAAATGAGATGTAGGAGCCCAAAATTTACCGATTCGGAAAACACGAGTCGGTATAATTCCGACTCGGTAAATATGAGTCGGTATAATTCCGACTCGGTAAATATGAGTCGGTATAATTACCGAGGCGTAATATACCGAATCCATATCTACCGAATTCTTATTTTCCGAATCGGTAAATAAGAAACGGTAAAAAATGGCCATGGAGATGTAGGAAAGCCTAAAAATACCGAATTTGCGGAAATTCGGTATATATGAGTCGGTATTTACCATGGATTGAATGCAGGTGGTAACCAGGGGAGGTCCATAAAAAGAGTCCCAAAATGCATCTGTGGAACCATAATGGCGGCTTTCTACGTCATAGCAAGGCGGCAAAGACTACAGGCAGCAGAAGAGAGAGAATGGCAAAGGGAGGAACAAGTGTACAGGCAGAGGATAACACTGTTCCAACTGACAGAGCCAGAAATACTCCAGAGGTACAGGCTACACCCCGACACCATCAAGGACTTGATCAGGGACCTACACACACTCCTGGAGCACCCAACACCCAGGGCCCACGCCATCCCACCCCATGTCCAGGTGCTATGTAGCTTACACCTGCTGGCCTCTGGGAGCTACCAGAGTGTGATAGCTGCAGTGGGTGGTGTGTCCCAGGGCTGCCTGTCCCGCTTCTTCAGGAGGTTTCTTGACACCATGATGCAGAGGATGGAGCATTACATTTCATTCCCTGCTACACCAGCAGAACTAGCAAAAACCAAGACAGACTTCTATCACCTGGCACACTTCCCTCACGTCATAGGCTGCATCGATGGTACCCACGTACCACTCTGTTCACCTGCAGCCACAGAGCACATATACAGAAACTACAAGTCAACGCACTCCATCAACGTACAGGTCATATGTAATGCAGGGAACCTCATCACAGACATCGTTGCGAAGTTCCCCGGAAGTACCCATGATTCTTACATATTCCAGAATAGTGGAATATACACACGCCTACTTGCCGGAGAATTTGGAAATGGATACCTGCTAGGTAAATCACATTGACACACCATGACACTCACAGCAGATCTACGTCTCATGTACATGCAATTAATGTCATTCTTTCTCCCCCTAGGCGACAGTGCATATGCCCTGCGGTCCTTTGTGCTCACCCCTTACCTCAACCCATCCACCAGGAGTGAAAGGCGATACAATGTGGCTCACAGATCTACACGAAACGTTGTGGAGCGCACATTTGGACTCCTTAAGAGCAGGTTTTGCTGCCTCCACAAGAGTGGAGGGGCACGGCAGTACACCCCAATCATCTGCTGCAAAATCATAGCGACCTGTGCAATGTTACATAATCTCGCTACAAAGGAAGGCACAGAGGTGGAGATCACACATCATGAGGACATTGATGACGACACAGAGGAGGCAGAGCCCCATGGTACAGTGGCAGCAGCAGCTACAGATGGGAGACTGAGACGGGAAGAGGTCACACAGCTATATTTCTGAGTGAGTAATGAGACACAGGCAGGCAATGTTATTGGTGTACGTAGTTTATTAATCACTACGCTACTGCATTGATAGCACACATTGGGCACACAATATCAAACTGTCCATGACTGTGTTGTCACGGTTAACACCACCGTGACCTCTTCCTCGGGTGAAGGGTAAAGTCAAAGTTTGTGGCCACAGACCACAGGGCGGGACTGCTGTGGCTGTGTGTCAATGTTCTCGGTGTGGCCTGTCTCACTTCCCCGACGCCTGCCGCTCCTACGTAAGCCTTGCACAGGAGTGCTTGCGCCACTCCTGCTGGTGAACCCCTCACTTTCCAACACACAAGTGTCGCCTCCAGTGCCAGTCTGTTGAGCGAGCACAAGCTCCATTGCAGAGGTCATCCTGGCCATTCCTACAGATAAATTGGTGCAGCACTGCACAATGGCATCCTGCATCGCCACTGACCATCTGCACAGCACGGTGGTAGCAGTAGCAAACCTGTTCAGGGCTTTTGTCTGCTGCCGCACATCAACACGGGGCTTGCGTCTCTCCAAATGGTCCCTGTCCAACTTGTCACACAGGACAGTCATGCACTGTGTTATGTCAGAAATGCCAGACGCCATTGTCTGCATGCTCTCTGATATTTTCCCTATGCCCTTGCCTACTGCATCAAGCTTGTTGTTTGTTCTGCGTGCCTGCCTCTGAACCCCCATCATTGCTTTTGCCTGCAGGTGCTGTACTTTGACCATGGTGGCCTCCAGTCCGCAGAAGACCCCCTGATCCTGACGCACATCCTCTGCCTCACGTGGCCTTCGCCCTCGGACACTGGCCCGCAAAACTCTGGGAGTGGCCAGCTGCTCGGTGTTGGCTGTTTCCTGTGTGTCACCCTCCACCTCCTCCTCCTCCTCAGACATTGATCTTTGTGTCAGTGTAGTTGTTCACCTGTGTCTCATGATAAACCACACTACTATTGCACTTTTGCCTGTCTCTCAATTTGCCTATGCTAGTTGTCTGTTGCTCCCCTTGCTACAAGGCATGCTGACTGCTCAGAGGTCTCTACCCATGACTACATTTCCCAGGATGCATGGCAGGACATTAGTAAAACCTGTTCTGGAGTATGATTTGGGCACACAGAGTGTGTGAGGGGAATAGGTAAATGGGTTAATGACAATGTACTTGCATCTTACCTTGTTTCTTTGCGCCTCTTGCTGAGCTGTCAGCGTCCCCGATGCCGTGGATGCATTCCTGCTCAAGGGTGGATGCCACCATCTCCTCGATGTCGCTGAGTCGTGGGGCTCGGTTTCTTCCTCCCCTTGTTACAGCACATTCCTTGCGGTGGGCAGCAAGTTTCTTCTTCGTGATGATGCGGATGTCATACCACCGTTTTTTAAGATCTTCAAGGTCACGGTGGGTGACACCAATGTCATTTACCTTGCCTTGTATTTCTATCCAGGTGCTGCGCTTGATGGATTCTGCTACATGCAGTGATTGCTTCCCAAATATCTTGCTGTAATTTCTTGCCACCTCTGCTACAAGCACCTGCAGTTCTTCTTGGCTGAACTTCTGCTTCCTTTTGCGCTCTGCAGCATCCCTCTGTGCATCCTGACTCTCCATGGCGCTGTGTTGGTTAGCTCAGGGAAGCCTGCTCCACACTCTGTCCTCCTGCTCTCCTGACTGTTGGTTTCTGCACCTGCATGGGCGTGGCCAGTCCCAGGTACTGGGGAGGGGTGCTTGAATCTGATTGGTTGATTCCCCAGTGCCTTTGGAATTGGGTGTGGTTGGAGTTCCTGATTGGTTCACAGGCTCACATGTTTGTCAGTTTCAAATTTCCGATTCGGAATTTACCGATTCGGTATTTACCGACTCGGTATATTCCGAATCGGTACTACACATTCATTCCTATGGGCCATGGACCCGTTGGTGTGTATGGGTTTTACCGATTCGGATTTTACCGAGTAGGTAAATACCAAATCGGTAAATACCGATTTCAGATACCGAGTGATTCCGAATCGGTAATTTTTTCCGATTTTTTATCTACATCTCATTTTCCGATTCTGAAATACCGATTCGGTATGACTCGGTATTTTAGAATCGGTAAATTAGATTTACCTACATCTGGCCCTTTGTCTCTTAGGGCCAGGAAGCCCTTTCTGACGTCCACTGTTGGTTTTGAGTAGTCTTGTGTTAGTATTATTCTTAACATGCATTGAAAATAGGAGCAAAACTGAAAGACTTTGCCCTTGCTTTACGGGCGGTGGAGCAGAAGTAGTAGTGATCACAGCAAACGTGGCACAATAAAACTCTAAAAGCTAAAACATTGAGACAGTGTTTGGTGAGAAAAGCCTAAACAATTGATGCAGTGTACTGTGAGAGAAATGTGGTGATAAATCAAGAAAAGGGCGCTTTGCCGCCCGGTTGATGGTATTAAGACCAGAGGTCACTTATTGTCTTCAAGTCTATGCAATGCATGTAATACAAATCAGAGTGCAGAACTCAGCGAGAAGGGATAGACCAGTCCATATGTCCATTTTGTAGAAAGTTTAATTCAGTCCATAGAGCCCCCTGTGGTCTGTTCTTACCTCCAGCAGTTCACTGCCAGCTGCTCATTAGTTGTGTAGTCATTTTATGGAGCGGAGAATTTACCGAGGTCGGAAAATGGAAGGCCAGGGAGAGAGTGTTTTGTCTGTTAGCCATTTTGGGAGTGAGGAAAGAAAGAGCATAATGGTTACCCTTATATATGGTCGTACTGTCAGCCATATTGAAATAGATCGATGAGATGGAAACGCCTGTGTGAAGTTCACCTAGGGCATATTGATCAGTAAAAAAAGACAGTCTTAAAAGTACAATTATATCAATCAATCAATCAATCAAGTGACTTGTAAAACGAAGATGTATGATAGAAGTGCACATGGTTAAACCATGTGTGCCTCTACCACGCAGCCCAAAAAGAAAGTGGAGAGCTGTACAGAGCCAAAGGCAAGCATAAAGTCAGTGAGTGATAAGAGAGGTAACTGCTTTGTGCTCTGTGACTGCCAGGGCTAGACTGGGAAGCCAAAGCAGCCCTGGCAATTTTTGTAAATGTAAATGTAAATGTATAGGCATTTATATAGCGCACTACTTACCCGTAGGGTCCCAAGGCGCTTTGACCGCTGCGAAACCCTTCCTGGCTTCCCTGAGAGATGGTCCCTTAATGGGTATCTCCAGGGTGAGACCAGGCATCCCCGGCGGTCTGGTGGGGCCGTTAGTGAAGATGAGGCAAGCTAATGCCCAGAGTTGCCGAGTGTGATCGCTGATCAGAGTGGGCACCGAGGCGAGAGAATTATCGAGTCCGCTGACCCTGGTCCAGAAACCTGCCGCGCCGGGAATCGAACCCTGGTCCCGGGCCGTCCTCTGCTCTCGGGTCTGCCGCCTCTAACCAGTGAGCCACACTACTTCACAGTTTTTTTTCGACCAGCCCCTTGGGAAGAACTGCCTGGCCCCGGGACGCTGGAACTGCTTGGTTGCCGCTTTTGTTACTGGGGGTCACTATTGCAGCGCCACGGCAATACAGCCCCCCACCCTTCCAGTCTCCCGGGGAAAAGCTTTATGCCTGGTACGGCCAGGCCGGTGACTGCATTGTAACATAGTATTCTTTAAATAAGTGTGTCTTCAACTTGTTCCTAAATTATAGCAGTCCTGATGGATATGGAGATATAGTTCCAAATCCTGCAGAGAATGCTATGGCAAAAAAAAAAATTGTCACATGAATTTATGGGTTTGTTCACAAGTTGTGACTGTTTCATCGGTTTCTTGCTGTTAAAGTGTGGCTTTAGTTATCTATTCTTCAGTCTCACCTCATTCCAAGCAATGCCCCATTGCCTAGTTGCTCTGATTTTAAAGATCTAATTTTATTTTCACTGCAATTTAGGAAAGTAAGATGGTACGTAAGTAAGCAATAGACATTTGTTAAAGCGCAAACCTTCGACTGACAGGCATTTTTGCGCTATTAACCCTTGCAGGTTCAGACATTGCGGTTGTCTCTATTACTGCATCCATATGTACAGGATAAACTAGCTATGGTCCTGCCAGCTATTTCGGAAAGAGACAGGCTTCCATGTTTTTTTCCTTGAAACCAGAAAGACTCGAACTGGCTCTGAGGAAGAATGGAAGTGAATTCCACAGTTGCGCTGCCTTTACTCTTACTTTCCTGAATTTCGGGAAACAAACTAAATTGGCAGAGGCAGATCGATTGTTGATATATTGCACGAAAAGTCTTTGGAGGCTAAAGTTGTGCATTTCAAGAATCATATATGTTGCATGCTGAGTAGTGTGTACGTCTGGTGGGCAGAGTTTTGTTTTGAAGGTTTGGATGTCAGTTATTTTGCTAATTGATGTATAGATGTTGCTAGGATATTGTCTTTATCGCCAGTCTACATTCTGTAGTTTAATGAGCACTTCCTTGGAGTCCAGTATGTAGGATAGCAGGTCATTTATGAATGACTGAATTTGTATTTTCCAATTTTAGAGTAGATTTAATCTATTCCATATATAATAGGGTGGCCCTGGTGGTGGGAAGATTCTTTATGAATTTGGGGAGGTGATCGAAGGTCTGCATTTTGGGATGTTTGCTGAATAGATAGTTTTCCCTTCGAGTGTGAGTAGACTTTTAGAGTACCGCTCTTCATGTTTTTGTTTAAATGTCTGAGCATTTAGATCAAAATTAAGTTTCTAGTATCATGTTTTGTATCAGAGTGGCTTTTTACTTCAAGGATATAGGGCCCGATGTAGGTCGGTCGGTAACGGCCGAAAATCGGTATTTTCGGCCGTTTCCGACCGGTATTCAGTAATCGGTATGTAGGGACACATTATTTTACAGATTCGGTAAATTTACCGATCGGTAAATTTACCGAATCTGTAAAATACCGAATCGGTATTTATACCTATTCGGTATTTTTGATATGTAGGTGGGACTCTTCTGAGTCCCACAAGCCTTACAGAATCGGTATTTTACCATGAAATCCAACTTCATGGTAAAAAACCGATTCCGGTGTGCATGCACATGTGTGCATGCACACCTGTGCCATATGACAGGCAGACCTGCCCTTAGGGCAGGTATGCCTGCCACATGGCCCCCGAATATTTTTTGGGGGTGCTAGAGGGTGTCAAAGTGACACCCCCTGCACCCTTGCCAAAATCTGTATTTACCGATTCGGTAAATACCGACCGGTAAATACCGACCGGTAATGCCCCATTCATTCCTATAGGAATGAATGGGCCATTACCGGTCGGTATTTACCGAATCGGTAAATACAGATTTTTACCGATTCGGTAGCAGGAACATCTGGATGTTCCTACATCTCAACCCCTTAGATTTACCGATTTTTAATTACCGAATCGGTAGGATTCGGTAATTTAAAATCGGTAAATCTATTTTACCTACATCTGGGCCATAGTCCTTTATATGCAAGTTGGGAATGTTGCTCTATCAGCTTCCTTGATGGTAACAGTAGGGTTTCTTTTGAGGTTTTTAATCGTATCCTGCTTTTGGATTGTCATATTCTTTCGAAGGTAGAATTTCCTGTTTTTATATGTGGGAAATATTCATTTAGATTTTTCAAAGCAGCTATATTATAAATGTCTTTAGAGTTGCCTGCTGGACCTATAGCAATAAAGGTACACTTGGGTCCCAGGTCAAATTCCTTTGTGCAAAAGATATCCATGGCACTCTAGGTTCTCTAGACAGAGGTATGATGGAACCATGTATCCCATTACCAAATATGCCTTTACAACACGGTCTTTACAATGCATGCCTCTTTACCACAACCGTTTTTACCACACATATGCTTTTACCATGCATGGCATGTGGCCCCCCTCTCCGAGTATCATTAGCCCCTGGGGTTCCCATCCCCCAGGTTATGCATATATATATAGGCATAATAGGCTCTTAGAGGGGGGCCACATAGCCCCCTTTGTTGTGTGTATATATATATATATATATATATATATATATATATACATATATATATATATATATATATGCATATACATGTGTATATATATATATATACCCACACATTACCTACTGGCGGTCGCCAGTAGGTATATATAGTTAGGATTTTTTCTCTATGGGTTTTTTGAAAATTCTATGTCTAATAACTTTGGCGTTTGTGGACGGAATTGGCTGAAATTTTCAGGAAAATGGCACATTTTGTTTCTGAGCAGCCCCTGAAAATTGGGGGGGGGTTCGTCCAGGGGGGGTCGAGAAAAAAGGGGGGTCCCAAAACGTGTTTTTAACATTGAGTTTTCCATAGGGCGGTTGGCCTCACTTTTAGCCCGAACGGCTGAATGGATTTGCACGAAACTTGGCAAAATTGTAGGGACTGGTAGCCCGATGTGCCTTTTGTAGGTCTCAATATATGTGCTACAGTGGATTTTGAGAAATTAACGTTTAAAAAAAATATATATCTGTAACAGCGGACCGGGCAGCGCTCCAGGACGCGTACTTTTCGCGCAACGGAGCTTTGTGAAGCGAAGCTGATTGGTTCTCCGGCGTCTGTCAACATTCCAAACAGTCCGTAGCGGCCGCCATCTTGTCTCTCGGTAGGATCGAGAGACAAGAGGAGGCCAAAGCGAAGGGGCAAATGACCATAAGGGGGAATAGTAGCTCCTCGCTGACCCCCTAGGTTTGATGTGGAGGTTTTAAAAGGGCCCCGCGGGGCAAAAAAAAATAATAATAATAATAATCGAACGGCTGAATGGATTTGCACGAAACTTGGCAAAATTGTAGGGACTGGTAGCCCGATGTGCCTTTGCTAGGTCTCAATATATGTGCTTCAGTGGATTTTGAGAAATTAACGTTCAAAAAAAGATATATATCTGTAACAGCGCACCGCTTCGCGTACTTTTCGCGTTACGGAGCTTTGCGAAGCGAAGCTGATTGGCTCTCCGGTGTCTGTAAACATTCCAAACAGTACGTAGCGGCCGCCATCTTGTCTCTCGGTAGGATCGAGAGACAAGAGGAGGCCAAAGCGAAGGGGCAAATGACCATAAGGGGGCATAGTAGATCCTCGCTGACCCCCTAGGTTTGATGTGGAGGTTTTAAAAGGGCCCCGCGGGGCAAAAAAAAAAAATAATAATAATAATCGAACGGCTGAATGGATTTGCACGAAACTTGGTAAAATATTAGGGACTGGTAGCCCGATGTGCCTTTGCTAGGTCTCAATATATGTGCTTCAGTGCATTTTGAGAAATTAACGTTCAAAAACAAGATATATATCTGTAACAGCGCTCTGCTTCGCGGAGATAAAATTATATCTGTATTACCTAGCTGTTGCTAACACCAGTTAGCGACGGCTAGTAGGAGATAGCGACCATCTTGGGCCCCACTTTGCATGTGAGTGATATTTATCACTAATGACATGCAAAGTGGGCATGCCAAGATGTTAGCGACTGGAAACAGTCGCTAACATCGCTATCTCCTATTATCAACTTTTGGAAATATTCGAGATAAGCGCGAATATCTCCAAAAAGTAACAGCTGCCCTGAGCAGTTCTTAGCCATGTTATCCAATGGGAGGTGGATAACATGGCTAAGAGCATTAGCTCGGTAATGCATGAATATCGCTGAGTTTCCAGCGATATTAATGCATTGCGGTCGTTTTTTATCGTATTTGCGATAAACCTTGATAATAGCAAGGTTTATCTGCGATAATTTCTGACGGTAAAAAAATCTTTGCAATGCATCGTTAGGGATAAATATCGCTTAACTTTGGTAATATGCCCCAACGTCTGTTAACGTTCGATTCGAAGGAAATCAGGAAGTGTTGAAAAACATTGTCTGCGCCATCTTGTCTTTTTTCAAATGCCACACTTTTGTCGTGCACGGCAGCCATTTTAGATGCCTTGACCAGACCCACTCTGTGCACGCTGTCGATCCTTAGCATGGCTCCCCACCCTCGCAAGCATCTCACCCAGGCAGTGGTCACCCCCGCTCTCTGTCTTATGCATGGGTAATAAACCTTCCCCCATCTGCGCTGCTCTTCCCTGAGAATCACACCCTGTGCCCGCCCGACACCTCCCTTTCGCCCTATTCACTACCGCACCCTCTGACACTCCTTTTCCTCTGTGTCCGATTGTCCAGGCCGGTCCTAGGCTATCAGCTAGCCCTGCAGATGTAGTTTATGGCCACAGCTGTAAAGAATCACCCCTCTTCAAAGGAGTTATAGTAGATCAAGGCCCACACTCGATGAGATCCGTCACAGCAGAAGCGTTGCTATTATCTGAAAACCATCCTGTATTGTGATTGGGGAGGGGACCGAGCGTGAAGCGGAAGATTCCAGGGATGACTCTTTGTACATCAAAGTTTTTACAATTATGTGTCACATTAAAAATATATAGCACTCCGACAAAGTAGTAAGATTATAAAACTTTAATAATTTATAAATATATACAAGAAAACAAAAATAGTAATAACATATAAACATTTTTAGGGAAAAACAACGAAGTAGCGGTCGGCTGTGCGAATAGTCCCAACGCAGCACAACGTCCAGATTTCCGGCGTGGGGCGTCGCGGGGGGTGGGTCATCAGTAGCAAACTGTTGTGCGAATAGTTCCAAGGCAGCAGAACGCGCCGAAATCTAGATGACACGAAAGTGATGTCTAGTAAGTTGCCACCCAGCAAATAACGGCGTGGGGCGTCGCGGGGGGTGGGTCATCAGTAGCAAACTGTTGTGCGAATAGTTCCAAGGCAGCAGAACGATGGCACCAAGGTGATGTCCAGTAAGTTGCCGCACTGGTTTTGGTATCCTACAATGCTGCTCCGAATAACGGCGTGGGGCGCCCCGGGGGAGGCGGCGTGAACGGGCCTCTCCAGGTGGAGTGTCATCTGTTGTAGTGGGGCGCCCCTTTACCGTTTCAGTTGCCATTCCGTCCGTTTTTGGTCCACTGTGTCAAAAGCCGCAATTCAGCTGAGTTGCGCCCACTCTTGCGGTGCAGCGATAGGCAGCTGTCACAGGACTCTCAAAATGGCGGCAGGCTCTTTCCTTTTTGGGCCTGGTCCACTGAAATGGCCCTGGGACACCTTGGAAATCGGACGCTTGTCTGCTAGGTCTTGGACCCCATTCTCGAAAGCGTCCCCTCCGCCTTGAGAATTCATCAAAAGTTTTGGGGGCCCCGACTCCTGCAGGCTTCTGGTGGGGAGCGGCTGCCATGATTGCTCGCGGAATGACCACGACGGAGCTACGAGATGGTGGTGCTCTCATGCTGACGCCAGTTTAGTCTGAAACATCCAGAAACAAGGTGGGGCTTTCATCGTTTGGGAAAAAAAAAAAGTTTTCATCCAATGAAAAGTGTTGTTTTTAGGTCATATGATCAAGCCTTCCATCATTAGGAAACCAAAAGTAAAATGAACCAATGAAAAGTTTTATAAACAAGTCACATGACCTGTTATGCGGCATAGGGTATAAAATGCGGAGAAAATACGTTGGCACGTGAGGCGGCGTCAGTAGCGGACCGATGTGCGAATAGGCCGAAGGCAATACAACGCGCCAAGATCCGGATGGCACCGAGGTGGTGTCCAGCAAGTTGCAGCACTGGTGTGGCCATCCTACAATGCTGAAAGTCGGCGTGGGGCGCCCCGTTGGCCTGTGAGTTTGCGTCAGTAGCGGACCGATGTGCGAATAGGCCGAAGGCAGCACAACGCGCCAAGATCCGGATGGCACCGAGGTGGTGTCTAGTAAGTTGCCGCACTGGTGTGGCCATCCAACAATGCTGAAAGTCGGCGTGGGGCGCCCCGTTGGCCTGTGAGATGGCGTCAGTAGCGGACCGATGTGCGAATAGGCCAAAGGCAGCACAACGCGCCAAGATCCGGATGGCACCGAGGTGGTGTCTAGTAAGTTGTCGCACTTCTGTGGCCATCCTACAATGTTGAAAGTCGGCGTGGGGCGCCCCGTTGGCCTGTGAGATGGCGTCAGTAGCGGACCGATGTGCGAATGGGGCCAAAGGCAGCGCAACAATATTTTCTGACTGACACCACAAGGCACTGAGATGCCAAGATCCGGATGGCACCGAGGTGATGTCTAAGTTGCGGACTGATGTGCGAATGGGGCCAAAGGCAGCGTAACAATATTTTTTGTATGGAAGATACCACTAGGCGTTGAGATGCCAAGATTCGGATGGCACCGAGGTGATGTCTAGCAAGTTGCTGTACTGGTGTGGTCATCCTACAATGCTGAAACTCGGCGTGGGTCGCCCCATTAGCCTGTGAGATGGCGTCAGTAGCGGACCGATGTGCGAATAGGCCGAAGGCAGCACAACGCGCCAAGATCCGGATGTCACCGTGGTGGTTTCATAGTTGAGAGGCACTTCATCTGCAGTGGGGCGCCGAGATCCGGATGGCACCGAGGTGATGTCTAGCAAGTTGCTGTACTGGTGTGGTCATTCTACAATGCTGAAAGTCGGCGTGGGGCGCCCCATTAGCCTGTGAGATGGCGTCAGTAGCGGACTGATGTGCGAATGGGGCCAAAGGCAGCGCAACAATATTTTCTGAAGAGAAGACACCAAAAGGTGCTGACATTCCAAGATCCGGATGGCACCGAGGTGGTGTCTAGCAAGCTATGCAGTTGAGTTGTGTGCGCACTTGCGGCGAATAGGTCGAAGGCAGCATAACAATGTTTTTTGAATAGAAGACACCACAAGGCGTTGAGATTCGGTTACCACCGAGGTGATGTCTAGCAAGTTGCCGCACTGGTGTGGCCATCCTACAATACTGCTCCGAATAACGGCGTGGGGTGCCCGAAGGGGGGGGGGAGCCGGCGTGAATGGGCCTTCCTAGGTGGAGGCTCGTCTGCTGTAGTGGGGCGCCCCTTTACCGTTTCAGTTGCCATTCAGCTGAGTTTCGGCTGCTCTTGATGCTACAGCGACAGGCGGCTGCAAGAGGACTCTCAAAATGGCGGCCTGTTCTTTGGATTTGGGCCTGGTCCACTAAAATGGCCCTGGGACACCTTAGAACTCGGACGCTTGATTTTTTTTTCCTTTCCTGTACATGCAAAAAAAGGTAAATGCCCGGTACGTTACACGCTTCATCTGCCACGATGAACTCTCCAGAGGAACCGAAAAAAAATATAGTTGTGGTAACTATACCATGCATCGTCATATGGAGAGGTGGCACCAATTAATTATAGTGCTGCATAAAAGAGAGATTTGGAGGAGAACCCCTGACCTGCTAGTACATTCATCAAAGAAGTGGCACTGAGAGCTTCAGAGGCAAGGGAAACGGTCCCAAATATTTAGAAGAACTTTGGAAAGATTAAAATGACATGTTTAGATTGTGGCAAATTAATTTCATGTGGACAGATGAGTGTTACTCTAATAAATACAGCATATGAACATCATCATAGTCGATGGTTGGTAGAGACATTTTGACTATATCCTGGACCTGCCCGTCCTCGCCCAAAATGGCGCCGGAATAAATGGGACTCGTAACTACTTGTTGTGTACTGGTTGCAGAACCTTGAAATCACGAGATACGTATGCAGTTTTGAAGCACATGGCGGGCGGGGACGAGAATTGATTGACTATTTCGACATCCCTATTGATATTAAGTTCTGATGTGTTATTGATTACTGTACTGTTGAAAGTTCGAATTAACGTCACCCATGGTACTTGCCCGCAAATGTATATCTAGATAATTTTATTGTAACTGGCCCTGTCGTATTTTAATTATAAAATGTACGTCCACCGATTCCGTAACTGTTAGACACCTTAGTTCTTGCAACCTAATGGCCCGCCCGTTACGTTCCTCTACAGTGTAAATGTCTATTCATCATATACGATTACAGTTTGCTCTGTGGCAGGCCCACGTGGTTATAGGCTCGTATTTGTATAATGAAATTTTCACAATAAAGGTTTTTAAAAGAAAACATGGTAGTAGTATATACATTGGTAAAGTTTTTAATAATAGTGACTGTTTTAGAATCATTAAAAGGCAAGTGAAATAAAGCAGACCAATTACATGAAGGGTAAAAGGTATAATACGAAGGAACGCAGTAAAGATAAATGGTCAAGGGCTGTTGTGTTTTCTATTCCTGCAACATAAAGTGATCGATAAGAATCTCATATTCAGGCGTATCGGCGACTAAGACAACAGGTCGACCCTCTTTTGCTCAACGGCTCCGTCATGGGACGAAGAAACGCTCTTTTTCTCGAAAAAAGAATATATTTTACTTGCAGGACAGTTGTAAAATTTCCGGGAAAGTACATTAGCCTGGAACATTATAACATATATTTAAGAAAAAATAATGTTCGGAAGTAATGAAAAGCGTAATTTTTAGGTCATATGACCAAGCCTTTCATCATTACAATAAGAAAAGTAAAATGAACCAATGAAAAGTTTTATTAACAAGTCACATGACTTGTTATGCTTACGTTACGCGCTGCGCGCCCCGGATGACTTCCGGATGCGCTAACGCGGCGCGTCATATGACGCATTACGCGACAACGCAGGTACAGAATATAGTCAAAATGTCTCCACCAACCAGCGGTCGGAACACAACCCCTTTCAGCAGGCTAAATAGTTCTGTTAAATGACAACAGAAGGGACAGGCAACAAGAACCATCAGTCAAAGAGGGGAGGGCTAGTTCTTCTCTACCGGGTTACATTGGGGCGCTACCGGAACTGATCGAATTGGTAGTCTACAGTGTTTCTGGATGTTTCAGACTGAAGCTGGGGTTAGCATGAGAGCAGCACCATTTCGTAGCTCCGTCGTGGTCATTCCGCAACCAATCATGGCAGCCGTTCTTTATCGTTATTTTGGGCGGGGTGGGTGGCGGAGCCGAGCTGTTTTGCAGCCATCATTGTGTGGAGTTCAGTTCATCTCACTAGTTTTGTATTTGTCATGAGGGGTTGTTCCTAATGTTTCTATTTTAGCGAGGTCAAAAAGAGATCCCATTAGTGGCCTACTGATTTTGCTCGATTCCTTTTCTTTTTTTTTACACGATTTTTCGTTATCTGCAAAGACTAAACAGAGTATTGCGACTCTGTGTTTGTTTGTAAATAGAGAATGAACCAAAGAGAACTAATTCTAAAACAGTAAATACTTGGATAACAATCAATCAAATGGAGAGAGAAGCAGGCACGACGGATTACAACGGGGGCAAAGGCCTGCGTTAACTACCTTTCACTATCTGCAAAGAGAGAGTACTCCTAATAGAAATGAGGGGGGGGGGCACCATTCAAAGCAGATCAGTGTGCATAAACACGAAAATGTTTTCACTTACCACGTACTTGACATTCGACAGCTTATGATATTTGCTATTAAAAAACCATTGAAATTCACTGAAAAAACCATAGGTTATAGACCATATATAGTTAGGAATTAGCATTTACAAAACCTTGAAAATTCACTGAAAAAACCATAGGTTATAGACCATATATAGTTAGGAATTAGCATTTAAAAAACCTTATTTTACTCACACAAAACTATTGAAATTCCATATATAGTTAGTTGCACTAACTATATATCGCGCACCCGCAATCCACTGCTGATCATGTCACATATTACATCATTCATGACATGGTCAGTGACATCACTGATGACATCACTGATGACATCTCAAATGACATCACTGATGACATCACTGATGACATCTCATTTGACATCATTCTTGTGCTAATACGATAAACCTCTTCAGACTCTAATATAACCTTAGATACACTCAGTGTATACAGACACTCACACACTGCCACTCATCCATGGAGTTACTCACACACCCAGTCAGTCATGCAAAGAAACAATCTCACCTCCATTTCTTCAACTATACAGTTAAACACACCTTACTTATTGAAACATATACTAACACATATTTACTCTCTTATACAATCCCTGATACAAGTTCACAATGATCGATACAACCACTCACTCATTCAGTGGCTCTCATGCACAGTTATTTATATATGCCAACTCTCACATGTACTGTGTTTTACATATGTACTTACTATGACATGTAGCATTGAGATATCCATTCACTCATCAATACACTCATGCACATAGTCAACTGCCCATGTAGCTGTTTCCACATGCACTCTTGAACTCATACACCTAGTGAATAAACTGCTCACACATCTATGCATAGAGTCACACACCTTCCAGCCACCCCCACACAAACTCAATCTCCCATAGAAATACTTGGGCAACCAATTAATAACACATATAGCCTCTCGTATAGCTAATGATCAACACATGCAGCAGTTTACAGAACAACAGACCTAATGATGCACAAATTAAGACAGTTTAGTCACTAACCCATGCATTCAGTGAGACACATTTAATCACTCACTCATACAGTCAGTCACGCACCTACTAAATCCTTCATCCAGACACTTATACATCCACTCATTCTTCAATATGTAAGACATATTTTAACTTTACAGAAACATACAGTCACTGGATGTTGTCATCAGTGATGTCATCAGTGATGTCATCAGTGATGTCATCAGTGATGTCATCAGTGATGTCACTGACCATGTCATGAATGATGTAATATGTGACATGATCAGCAGTGGATTGCGGGTGCGCGATATATAGTTAGTGCAACTAACTATATATGGAATTTCAATGGTTTTGTGTGAGTAAAATAAGGTTTTTTAAATGCTAATTCCTAACTATATATGGTCTATAACCTATGTTTTTTTCAGTGAATTTTCAAGGTTTTGTAAATGCTAATTCCTAACTATATATGGTCTATAACCTATGGTTTTTTCAGTGAATATATATATATATATATGCATATATATATATATATATACACTAGTAGCCCGTCCCGACGTTGTCCGGGTATGAAATAGAATGTGTGTAATGTGTGTATTTGGCATGGGTAATTTATTTTAAAATCTCGCGGTAGACAACATTTTTTGTTTCATTAGAATCGGGAAGGAGAAGGCCCAGCTGCAGCCCTGGTTGATGTTAGCAGGCGCGTGTAATTGGTGTAGTGATCCGCCGCCTGAGCCCGGCTACAGCCCTGGTTGATGTTAGCAGGTGCGTGTAATGTCGTTAAATGAGAGAGTTATCAGCCGCGGGTAAATCCGTTTAATGAGAGAGTTGAGTGACAGCGAGTAGGAGAGGCTGCAGTAATTGTCCCCGCAGACACGCTCATTTGCGTGTTCCCCCGCTTGAGGCACAGCGGCAGCCCTGGTTGATGTTATCAGGCGCGTGTAATTAGTGTACTAATCCGCTGCCTGAGCTCGGCTAAAGCCCTGGTTGATGGTAGCAGGCGTGTGTAATTTCGTTGAATGAGAGAGTTCAGTAACAGCGCGCAGGAGAGGCTGCAGTAATGTTACTTACCACGTCTCCAGCTGAACACGTTTGTCACGCCTCCAGCACACGGCCACAGCAGACGATCTTCTGATTAATGTACGACCCACATGGCATGAAGGGCAGAACGTAGCACACGCCCCCAGCGTTTCTCACGCCCCCAGCGTGCCCCTTGATGCGGCGCAATTGCGTTCACATGGCATGAAGGCCGGATACACGCCCCCCAGCGTTTCTCCCGCCCCCAGCGTGCCCCTTGATGCTACGCAGCAACGTAATTAGCGCTTGTATGTACGACTCACATGGCATGAAGGGCGGACACACACCCCCAGCATTTGTCACACCCCCAGCGTTTGTCACGCCCCAGCACACGCCCACAGCCCACGATATGATGGCCAGACCACACGCCCCCAGCGTTAGTTATGCCCCCAGCCCACGCCCACAGCACAACGCAGACGCGCCCACAAGGGACTACTTTGCTGGCACAGTTCTTTTACCTTTTAAATGTATATGGTGGCCGTCTGCATAGCCTATGTCCTTCTGCTGCAACTGCCCTTTCTAACGCTGTATTGGGTGTTGTGATTGGTGCTGTGGTTACTGAGATTACCCGCCTCAAAGGTTTGGGCTCTCTCTTTATAATATTAGTGTGGATGGATATATATATGCATATATATATACAAATATATATATATATATATATATATATATATATATATATATATATATATATATATATATATATATATGCACACACACACATATATATATATATATATATATATATATATATATATATATATATATATATTTTATATATATATATATATATATTATATATATACACATATATATTACCTACTGGCAGTCGCCAGTAGGTAGTTATAGTTAGAACCTAGTTTCCATGGTTAAAGCATTTTTGATTTGCTAATAACTTTGGCGTCGTTTGACAAATCTTTCAGAAATTTTCCAAAAAGAAAGTCCATCCAGGTCAGCTCCCATCCTGAAAGATTGGGGGTGATTCATCAAGGGGGGCTGAGAAAAAAGGGGGGTCCCAAAACTCGTTTTCCCCATAGGAAATTTTGTGACGATCTACAGCCCGAACTGCTAAACTGAATTACCCCAAATTTGGCAGAAAGGTAGAGCTTGGTTCAGAAAGCGACCTTTACTTTAAATGGTGTAAATTCGTTCAGTAGTTTTTGAGAAATTCAAAAAACAAGAGTGAAAAAAAATCATTTTCCCATAGGAAACTGTGTGCAAGGCTGCAACCAAAACTACTAAATGGAATTACTCCAAATTTGGCAGAAATGTAGTGCTTGGGTCAGAAAGGGACCTTTTAAAAAATGGTGTAAATCTGTTCAGTAGTTGCTGAGACATTAGAAAAATAAAAGTTTCCATATCTGGGCAGAGCCTAAGGCACGTGCTCAAGCTTCACTGTGATTGGCTGCTAGCACTCCAAACTAGGGAGTGTTGGCAGCCATCTTGTGGCTCGGTAGAAGCGTGTCACCTAAAAACGGAGAAACAAAGGTAGAAAACAAGAGAAGGGGGCTGGGTAGAAAAATCTTGACCCACTGGGTCTGCTCAGGGGGTCCCAGAAGGACCCCCAGGGCCCAAAAAATCATTAAAAAAAACCAAAACTGGCAAGAATTCACGCTCGGGTCTTGGGTTCTCACGTTTTATTTTAATGAGGCCCTTGAGTGGGCTAGGTCCCGGGGTATTTCTTAAAAAATAATAGCAGGGGCTCGCAGAGGTTGCTGGGGTCCCTGGGGCTTCACTCATGTTGGGAGGGGGGTTGCACTGCCCCCTTCTGGAGTCTTTTATGTAATTGTAACTTTGGCATTGTTTGACGAATCTTTATTATCCAAAAAGTTTCTCTTTTTCTGATTAGCTCCTATATTGAAAGTTTGGGGTTGAATAGTGTAGGAGGTGCTGAGAAAAAAGGGTACTAAAACGTGTTTTCTCCATATGAAACTGTACAGAAGTCTGCAGGTGAAACTGCTGAACAGAATGACGCCAAATTTGGCAGGGAGAAAGGTGATGGTCCAGAAAGCACGTTTTTGTTTAAATATTGTAAATCCGTTCAGTAGTTTTTGAGAAATATCAAATTTTACAGATCTAGCTGCTTATTGGCTGTGAACGGTTGAAATTAATCACAATATAGCCCTACCTCATCCAACTAACATCCAACTACTTGACCAATATAAGGGGTAAAAGATCTCGCTATCAGTCTCTATACCCTGGATGTGTATAATAACACTATTCCTCAGGTCAGGATGTCTAGGTTAATAAACACAAAGTCAAACGATGTAAAAACACAGACCAACACTTACTGAAAACAGAAAAGTGTAGAGAGTAGAGAGAGTGCCTCACGGTTGTAACACCCGAGGGGGTTGCCGGCTAGCAATACCCGGTATACCCACTTCTCATCATTGGTCACTCTCTCTGTGTGAAGACAAGAAAGTGCTCAAAAACATGTAGAAGTGCACAAGTGAGAATAGTGATGAGAAAAACAGTGAGTAAATCTGGACAGTACTGTAAAATCATGTGTACATACAAAAACCCCAAGACAACCAAACAAACAAATGAATAAAACCTGGCGAGGTTTTGCTGGCTTTTTCTCTTTCATTCTGAGGTTGCAAAACCTCCCGTTTAAAAACTGGTTAATTATATACCATACTTCTTTATTTTCAAGCCAACATGTTTCGTTGCTCTAGTTTCAGCAACTTCATCAGTGCGTGAAAGGGGTTCTCTATTCTCAGTCTTCACATAATACTGATTAGACAAGGACCTGTGTAAATATAAAACCAGAGCACTGCAATGATTGTACTGATCGTACTGCACCCTTTCAGCAAGAGGGTGTATTCAAAGATGTCTCGTGTGCCACACGCTACCAATACCAGAGATTCTTATTTACCTTATGGTTACCCAGTCATTGCGTACCGGCAACCATCCAGTGGACCCCGTGTCACGTGATCACGTGTCCGCCAGTGACTCGTCCTGGTTTGAGCCACTTGCATTAAAATAAAATTAAAATATAAATAAAAACGAAATGGCCAGGTGGGTGTCATATGACTCTCAGGGATGTTATAAATGCACGCCGAATCAAAGGAGAGAGTGCGGACTAGGTAAGCTAGTCCGAATCCCCAGGATTATATGTCAAAATCAAAAAGGACTAGCTATATTAGGGGGAGGGGGAGACTCAATGAAGTACGTGTGCCAGCAAACCCATTGGTTTGTTCATGAAGCCCTCCCCACCAACCTAGTTGGTGGCATGCTTCATCATCGGGCCCACACAGTGACACCGAGTGTGTCCCGGGTGTGCTTCGACGCCAGTTTACTGCGGAGCTGGTATGTTCGCTGAGTGTGCAATGTAGTGAGTGAGAAAGTGAAGGTTAAAAAGCTATCAAGTGGGTCCCAGTACCCGAGGGTAAATGGATAAACTTTAATTACTGGGCCCCTGTTAGCTACTAAAAAGGCAAATGGACGTGTTGGAGTGCGAATTATGACCTCCTGCGTCCTGTGTGGTCTACATGTTTCAGCCAGGCCTTTTTTGTTTTAAAACTGGCTTTCCTCAGGACCAAGTGAGTATGTGAATAAAGTGCAGTTAAATAAAATTACTAAATTATAGTGATTGTGTTATTTCTTTGCTATGTGTCGCACTCCCTAAGGTGCGTTATATGTTAGAGGGGGATTCCCTCTTGCTTTACTACACATAACATATAAGACGTAGACAGACGTACATGGTAGAGTCATATTAGCATGATATGATAGTTTCCACATCATTAGCCGACTTATAAGGTGGGTGCTCGACCTATATTCGGCTAGGGTGTGGTCATGTCTGAGACATAACCTGTGTGGGTTTTATCCTAAAAACCGATTGTAGTGGTGGTGAGCTAGAACAGCGGATATTAGCATGGTGAGGTACAGGTAAGTAAAGTACATTATCCTCACACAGGCTATTTGCTGTAAAAAGCTTTCTTGGGTCACCAGGCAGAGAAAGAGACCCTGAACGAAGGTTGTGAGAGTTTTTGGTTATATCCAACCTGTAGGGAGAAAGATTTCAAGAGCTTACCCCAGTTGCTGCAGTAGTGTGCTGAATTTACTCACGGAATTGCCGGTCTAGATCCTTCTTGGACCTGTCGTCCTTCTGCGGTGCCCGAAATGAGAAGGGGAGGCCGGTCGGTGGTGTTTAAGTAGCCCCGTTTATTGCTTTCACCTGGGTAAGTATGGAAATAGAAGGAGGGATGCGCTCGCGCTAGGTGCCTCGTCATTCTGCCGCGGAGCGCATGCCTGAGTGAGCAGTGTTTTTTGCGCATGCGCATCGCAGTGTGGGAAGGGCAAGGAGTGCCTCCGGGTCTGCGCATGCGCGCAGATGTGTTTGAAGGCTATTGCTGGCAAGGCAGAGGGGAGAATGCTCTGCTGGTAGTGCCAGCAGCGAGAGAGGCTTGCTCGAAGGAACGGTGGCATGCCAAAGATCTTCTATGTGTATACAGTGATTTATATAGTGTACTGTATACAGAAGTGCCTGCATGTAGGCTTGGGTGCTAACATTGTGCACGAGGGTATGAATAGTGCTGGGTTACACTGTGAGAAGAGAAAAGGCAGGTTGGGACACAGGGCATGGTATTCACAGTTAGAGGCCCCCGTAGGTATCGCTGTGCATGGGTGGCTTGCTTAGAGGGTTAGTGAATTCCACGGGATTGAGTCGTTCAAGCCCACTGTGTGGGTGGACAGTCTGTATATCCAGCGTTGTTCTTTCTGGAGGAGGTACTTTTCATTGTTTTCTGTTACATTAAACTGCTCAATGACAGTCCATGTGAAGTCATTAGGGGTGTGGTTGTGTGATAAGAAATGACCTGTCAGTTTACTTATGTTCTTGCCACACTGGATGGTGCTCCTGTGTTCTGTCATTCTGGTCCTGACTTTACAGGTAGTCATCCCGATGTATCGTAGGCCACATCTGCAGGTTATCATGTATACCAGGTTGGATGAGTTGCAGTTTGTGAACTGGCGTTGCGTCCATGTTTTGCCCGGTTCCAAATTGAGGGTTTTGGATGATGATGTCAAGTGGCATACGCTACAGTTGTTACATGGCTGGTGGCCTATGAGTTTCGGTAGGCTCCAGGTGTTGAGGATTGTGTTGTCGGCCGGGGCAGGGTTGGATCTGGGCCTTTTGTTGACAAGCTGGTCTTTAAAGTTTTTTGCTCTTTTGTATGCAAACCGTGGTTTTTCCCAGATTCTGGTGCCTGAATTGATGATCCTCCAGTTTCTTTGGATAATATTGGAAACCTGGTTGGATGCAGTATTGTATGTTGTCACACAGGTGAGAGTGGGTTCCTCAGGTGGTTTGACGGTGGTTTCAAGTAGTGCCTCCCTATTTTGGTTTCGTGCTCTTTTACAGGTGGTTCTAATGATTCTGGTGGGGTACCCTCTGTCCTCCAATTTGTGGACTATGGCGGTGGATTGTCGCTTGTAGTCCTGGATGTTACTGCAGTTGCATCTGAGGCGCAAAAATTGCCCATAGGGGAGGTTTTCCCTCAGGGGTCTCGGGTGGAAGCTATCAAATCTAAGGAGGGAGTTCCTTGCTGTGGGTTTGTAAAAAGTGGTGGTGGTTAAGCCCTCTTGGTCTGCTTTGATGTTAAGGTCCAAAAAGGCCAGTTCAGTTGGGCTACTAGTGCTTGTAAATCATAAGTAGTTGTCCCGACTGTTGATCCAAAGTAGAAAGTTGTCCAGCATCTCCTGGTTGCCTTCCCAGATGATGAAGATATCGTCGATGTAGCGACGCCATGTTTTTATATTGGTTGAGTATGGGTTGGTTGGAGGTTGTATGTGGGTCTGTTCGAAGTGGGCGACATAAAGTCCCGCCACGCTTGGGGCAAAAACACTGCCCATGGAAGTTCCGTTGGTCTGCAAATAAAATTTACCCTCATATTCAAAGTAGTTTTCTTTTAGCGCGAGGGTGGCGCAGTCAATGATAAAGCTTCAGGGGGTTTGGTAGTCCCAGGTGTGTTCCATCAGGACATCATGCAGTACTTTCAGTGTGGCGTCTTGTGGCAGGCTGGTGTATAAGCTCTCTATGTCAAGTCCGACAAGGAGTTGGGTTGCCGGGTCGAAGCTTGTGTCCTTAATGATGTTGAGGAGGTGTTTGGTGTCTTTGATGTATGATGGTGTCTTTTGAACCAGGGGGTTGAGAAAGAAATCACAGAAACGTGACAATGGTTCTAGGAGCGGTTGGATCCCTGACACGATGGGCCTCCCCGGTGGCGGGGTGACTCCTTTGTGCACCTTGGGGACTGTGTAGAAGTACGGGGTTCTGGCATTTTTGGTACATAGGTAATCAGCTTCTTGTTTTGAAATTTGTTCTGCATCGCTGGCATTTTTAACCAGGGTGTTGATGGTGTTGCGTAGCTCCTCAGTAGGGTCTTTTTTGAGGCATTTGTAATTCCTGGTGTCGCTCAGGAGTCTGCGGCACTCTTTGTCATAATCCGTTCTATCTATCAAGATAATGCCACCACCTTTATCCACAGGCTTGATAATGAGGGATGGGTCATTCTGTAAGCGTTTGATCGTTTCGCGTTCCCGGTAGGACAGGTTATTGAAGGTGTTCCTGTGTTGTAGTTTTTCTACATCTGTATAGACTGCCTGTTCAAAGGTAGATATTTCTACTGGAATGCTGGCTGGTGGTGGGATGAAATTGGACTTGAGTCTGAGGCCTGTCTCATTGGGGGTCTCATTGTTACTGTTGTCTGTGTTTTCTTTCTTTTCAAAGAAAGCTTTGAGTTTAAGCTTCCTGAAGAACTCGGCTAGTTCTACATGTAGCTTGAAGGTATCCAATGTGGGGGCGAAGGAGAGGCCTTTATTCAGGACTTCTGTTTCCTCATTAGTGAGCTGTGTGCTTGAGATGTTGACGACTAATGGGGTGGTGGTTCGGGGGGATGTCATTTGCTCGGTCCCGCCTGTTCCCTGGATTTGTTCCTTGTGTTGGAGCTCACTGGTTCCTCTTGCGGTGCCCATTGGACCTGTGCGGTGTTCCTTCTCTTTCCGCGTGGTCTTCGGCCCTGGGAAAAAAAAGGATACCTCTTGTTTTGATTGCCTTGGTAGAAGGGCAAGTGTGGAGAAGTGTGACTCAGGGGTTAGAGGCAGCAGACCCGGAAGCTGAGATCGGTCCTGGACCAGGGTTCAATTCCCCGCCTCGGCGGGTCTTGGGCTAAAAATTGCACGGACTCGATAATTCTCGCCCGGTGCCTCCTCGACTCACGGGTTCACACTCTGCGACTCTGGGCAATAGCTTGCTTAATCTCCACAACGGCCCCTCGTGGCGGGATGCCTGACTTTCACCTTGTGGATACCCTGCTATCTCACAGGGGAATACCAGGAAGGGTTCCCTAAGCAAGCGCCGGGACACCCACTGCGGGTAGCTGTGCGCTATATAAGCTCAACTACATTTACATTTACATTTACATTTACATTTACATATAGAGGGGGGTAACCAAAGTATGGAGGTTGCATTGGGCCAAATTGGGGGGGTCCGAAGTTGTGATTTTTTGGGGGTCCCTGCCATGGTTGTTGCCAATGTTGTCCTCGCCGTCCTCTACCTCTAGGTTTGTTGGATCCTGTGCTGGAGTTGCTCGAGATGGAGCTGTTGTCACCGGAGCTTTCAGAATCTCTTCTGGGAGCAGTGTAGTCATCATCACCATAGGGGTAGATTTTTGAGTAGCTGAATCTTTTCAGATCCTTCTCGAATTTCTTTGCCTTGGTCTGGGTTAGATATTCTTTGTACTCAGCCATTTCCCGGTTCTGGTTGTCTAGTTTCTTCTTAAAATCCGTGAGTGTGGTTTTAAAATGGGTTTCTGTTGCTTGGATCTCGATCATTATAGCATCCAATAGGCGTTTAGTGGTTTTTATAATTAGTATCAGCCAGTCCCAGGTGCAATGCCAGGCGATCTGGGCCCAGTCTTTTCTAAAGGTGGCATCATCCAGAAATATCCTTGGAGCATTAGTAACTATGAGACCTTTGGGTGCCGTGTTGGTACGTAGGTATTGTGCCAGAATTACACCATGTAGAATGGTCCGTATCCTGTTCCTCTTCTTCTCAGCCAGTGTGTCCCAGTCTGTTGTTTGCGCTATTGTGGTGGAGATATTGAAATCTGCCAGGAGGGATGGGTCAGATAGAATTTCACTGACATCGTCTTCAGTGAAAGTGAGGCCGATGTTTTCTGCCATCTTGGGTGTGGGTATATGACTCTCGCAGCTGTGCGCTGCCTAATATCGCCGAATCAAAGGAGAGAGTGAGGACTAGGTAAGCTAGTCCGAATCCCCAGGATTATATGTCAAAATCAAAAAGGAATAGCTATATTAGGGGGAGGGGGAGACTCAATGAAGTACGCGTGCCAGCAAACCCATTGGTTTGTTCATGAAGCCCTCACCCACCAACCTAGTTGGTGGCATGCTTCATCATCGGGCCCACCACAGTGACACCGAGTGTGTCCCGGGTGTGCTTCGACGCCAGTTTACTGCGGAGCTGGTATGTTCGCTGAGTGTGCAGTGTAGTGAGTGAGAAAGTGAAGGTTAAAAAACTATCCAGTGAGTCTCAGTACCCGAGGGTAAATGGACAAACTTTCATTACTGGGCCCCTGTTAGCTACTAAAAAGGCAAACGGACGTGTTGGAGTGCGAATTATGACCTCCTGCGTCCTGTGTGGTCTACATGTTTCAGCCAGGCCTTTTTTGTTTTAAAACTGGCTTTCCTCAGGACCAAGTGAGTATGTGAATAAAGTGCAGTTAAATAAAATTACTAAATTATAGTGATTGTGTTATTTCTTTGCTATGTGTCGTACTCCCTAAGGTGCGTTATATGTTAGAGGGGGATTCCCTCTTGCTTTACTACACATAACATATAAGACGTAGACAGACGTACATGGTAGAGTCATATTAGCATGATATGATAGTTTCCACATCATTAGCCGACTTATAAGGTGGGTGCTCGACCTATATTCGGCTAGGGTGTGGTCATGTCTGAGACATAACCTGCGTGGGTTTTATCCTAAAAACCGATTGTAGTGGTGGTGAGCTAGAACAGCGGATATTAGCATGGTGAGGTACAGGTAAGTAAAGTACATTATCCTCACACAGGCTATTTGCTGTAAAAAGCTTCCTTGGGTCACCAGGCAGAGAAATAGACCCTGAAAGAAGGTTGTGAGAGTTTTTGGTTATATCCGACCTGTAGGGAGAAAGATTTCAAGAGCTTACCCCAGTTGTTGCAGTAGTGCGCTGAATTTACTCACGGAATTGACGGTCTAGATCCTCCTTGGACCTGTCGTCCTTCGGCGGTGCCCGAAATGAGAAGCGGAGGCCCGTCGGTGGTGTTTAAGTAGCCCTGTTTATTGCTTTCACCTGGGTAAGTATGGAAATAGAAGGAGGGATGCGCTCGCGCTAGGTGCCTCGTCATTCTGCCGCGGGCGCATGCCCGAGTGAGCAGTGTTTTTCGCGCATGCGCATCGCAGTGTGGGAAGGGCAAGGAGTGCCTCCGGGTCTGCGCATGCGCGCAGCTGTGTTTGAAGGCTATTGCTGGCAAGGCAGAGGGGAGAATGCTCTGCTGGTAGTGCCAGCAGCGAGAGAGGCTTGCTCGAAGGAACGGTGGCATGCCAAAGATCTTCTATGTGTATACAGTGATTTATATAGTGTACTGTATACAGAAGTGCCTACATGTAGGCTTGGGTGCTAACATTGTGCACGAGGGTATGAATAGTGCTGGGTTACACTGTGAGAAGAGAAAAGGCAGGTTGGGACACAGGGCATGGTATTCACAGTTAGAGGCCCCCTAATGAGGAAACAGAAGTCCGGAATAAAGGCCTCTCCTTCGTCCCCACAACCAGACTGGATAGCTTCAAGCTACATGTAGAACTAGCCGAGTTCTTCAGGAAGCTTAAACTCAAAGCTTTCTTTGAAAAGAAAGAAAACACAGACAACAGTAACGATGAGACCCCCAATGAGACAGGTCTCAGACTCAAGTCCAATTTCATCCCACCACCAGCCAGCATTCCAGTAGAAATATCTACCCAGGATCTTTCAGGGTCTCTTTCTCTGCCTGGTGACCCAAGGAAGCTTTTTACAGCAAATAGCCTGTGTGAGGATAATGTACTTTACTTACCTGTACCTCACCATGCTAATATCCGCTGTTCTAGCTCACCACCACTATAATCGGTTTGTACCACCACGATTTGTGCAGCATTTCACGGAAGTGGGACATGATCCTAAAGATCTAAAATGGACCGTTCTAGAAAAAGTGGTAGGGGACACACACAATCTGGACAACATCTTGGCGAGAAAGGAGGCGAAGTTGATAGTTCCTGAAAAAGCAGACCAGGAGGGTTTGAACGAAAATATTGAGTGGAACAAAGTTAGCAGGTGGTGACCCTTATGGCTACATTCTGCATTCCATAGTTAGGAAGCTGTATGCTCATAACATTGCTAGTACGTCTTAGATTACTCACCACAACACTATTGGAACAAAACTGACCCTTTATACATTCGGGTCCGCTTGTGACCCATTTAATCACATGCTTGTGTAACTGTGTATAATACAATCAAAATTTAGCCATTTGCCTCTCAATACGTTACCGATATTGGTATTTTGTATGAACACGGTAATAGGTAGTTTGACTTCGTGCACATTCAGGTTCAGGCTCTTTTCATTTTTCTATCTAGCTGAACCCAATCCAATATGGCCGCGTCACGTTACGCCGCGCCACGTTACCTGGTGGGTGGAGCCATCCCTCTTGGCTACCTCCTGATCCTCCGAACAGCATCCAGGGAGGATCGACGGGAGGCCGGAGGGACTCGGCATCAGTAAGGCGGTGCATGTGAGATTGATTGATAGAGCGGGTGGCTGTACTGGGTCTCCATCCATGGCGTAGCGCACTACATCATAGCCGCCGGGGTGGGAGACGAAACCATGGATCTTTGGAAATAGTGTGAGCTTGGGTTACTGTGGCATGAAGAATGTTGGTTGAGGACATCGATTACTGCAGTTGTCCATTTCCCGGTGTTGGACCGGGTCATGGGTAGCATGACATACGCCCCACCCTCCGGTTTCACTTGGTTTCCGTCCATGACGAAATGCATTACATCAGAGTCGCCTGGGTGGGAGATGAAATCTAAGAACATTGGAAACAGTGTGAGCCCGGGTCACTATGGCATTTAAAAGGATGGTTAAAGGTATTGATTACCGTATGTGGCATTCTTGGTGATGGACCGGGTTATGGGTAGTATGACAAACGCCCAATTCTCCGGTTGGTAGAATGATTGGCGTGCATTTATGACATCCCTGAGAGTCATATGACACCCACCTGGCCATTTTGTTTTTATTTATATTTAAATTTTATTTTAATGCAGGTGGCTCAAACCAGGACGAGTCACTGGCGGACACGTGATCACGTGACACGGGGTCCACTGGATGGTTGCCGGTACGCAATGACTGGGTAACCATAAGGTAAATAAGAATCTCTGGTATTGGTAGCGTGTGGCACACGAAACGTTTTTGAATACACCCTCTTGCTGAAAGGGAGCAGTACGATCAGTACAATCATTGCAGTGCTCTGGTTTTATATTTACACAGGTCCTTGTCTAATCAGTATTATGTGAAGACTGAGAATAGAGAACCCCTTTCATGCCCTGATGAAGTTGCTGAAACTAGAGCAAAGAAACATGTCGGCTTGAAAATAAAGAAGTATGGTATATAATTAACCATTTTTAAACTGGAGGTTTTGCAGCACCAGAATAAAAGAGAAAAAGCCAGCAAGACCTCGCCAGGTTTTATTCATTTGTTTGTTTGGTTGTCTTGTTTTTTTTTTATGTACACATGATTTTACAGTACTGTCCAGATTTACTCACTGTTTTTCTCATCACTATTCTCACTTGTGCACTACTACATGTTTTGAGCACTTTCTTGTCTTCACACAGAGAGAGTGACCAATGATGAGAAGTGGGTATACCGGGTATTGCTAGCCGGCAACCCCCTCGGGTGTTACAACCGTGAGGCACTCTCTCTACTCTTTACACTTTTCTGTTTTCAGTAAGTGTTGGCCTGCGTGTTTACATCATTTGACTTTGTGTTTATTAACCTAGACATCCTGACCTGAGGAATAGTGTTATTATACACATCCAGGGTATAGAGACGGATAGCGAGATCTTTTACCCCTTATATTGGTCTAGTAGTTGGATGTTAGTTGGATGAGGTAGGGCTCTATTGTGATTAATTGTGACTGAGTGGGGGGCAGCCTTACCCATTACCTTCCCCCTATGCCCCTGGGGATTAATGTGAACGGTTTAAACCTAGAAGTGTTGGCAGCCATTTTGTGATTTACTCCGTCAACTGGCATCTCTCCGTGTAGAAGCCATCGGGTCCGCAGTTTTACTAGTGCGAGGCAACACTGGCATCTGGGTCTGTGTGAGATATTCCTTTCATGCTGCCTCTGTTCATATCGCGAGTATGCCTTCAGAAGCCCGTCTGTCGGCTCAGATCTCTGTGAGTCAGACTGTCGGTATGATCCCCTACACTACCCAAAGACTACCCAAACACCACTGCATTGTCGTAAACTCTAAAACCCTACCCTCAGCAGGACCCCCTACACTACCCAAACACCACTGCACAACACTAAACCGTAAATCTACCCCACCACGTCCCCTACCCAAACACCACTGCACTACCCTAAACCCTAAAACACTACTCTCAGCACGACCCCCTACAATATACAAACACCACAGCACTGCCGTAAAACCTAAAACACTGCTCCCAGCATGACCCCCTACACTACCCAAACACCACTGCACTGCTGTAAAGCCTAAAACACTACTCCCAGCATGACCCCCACACTACACAAACCCCACTGCACTACCCTAAACCCCAAAACAGAACTCCCAGCATGACCCCTTACACTGCCCAAAGATTAGTGCTTTGTTGTAAACTCTAGAACACTACCTCCAGCATGATTCTTACACTACCCAAACACCACTGTGTTGTAATTTGGCAGCGATCGGGGTTAGCATTTAGCTGAAGCCATCTTGTATTCGGCAGCCATCTTGTCTGTCATGTGTTCACCATGTGCTCTGTCCTACCTTGCTGTCGTTTTCTCTCGTACTCTGCTTAGAGACAGACTATATTTAGGCTCTGCCACTCCGCACATGCGCAGAGGAGACTGTGACTGTCCATGCACCTGTCCTTAGTGTGTAACTGTCAGGATGCGTTTACTAGAATTAGCAACTGCTAGCTCCTCCCACTTGTTGACTGTGCATTTCTGTATGACCTTTTATATACGTAACCCTTCCCTTCTGTACTTGTACCGCCTTCTTTTGAGCCCCTGTGTGGTTATAAAAGGACCATGCTCCTTCTGTTCAGTGTGCTACTTCATACAGTACCGAAGGGTGTTGTGTGGATTGGTTCCACCTCATGAGGTTTATTATTAAAGCTTTGCTTTATATTCCAGTTTCTGTGCCAACTTCTTTCCTATTGGTCTGAGGACTTGTGCAGAGAAGGGCGAACCCCTAGCACTGGTAGGCCTGGCTGAGGCCCACCCGACAACTGCACTACCTTAAACCCTTAAAATGCTACCTCCAGCACAAACCCTCTACAGTACAGAAACACTACTGTACTACCCTATAGCATAAAGCAGTACCAGTCCGTCGGCTTGCAGCTGTGCGTCTGCGAGCCGTCGTGTCCCTTGCTGTACATATGCGAGTCAGTCCGTTAGGTGACATGTGTGTCTTTGCTAGCAGGGCCGTTGGCCTGTTGGTGTCCCTTTGCGAGTTAGACCGGAGCTGTCCCTCTGCAAGCCAGGACGCTGGTGTGCGTTTGTGAGCCAACGGCCCGTAGCTCACACTGTGCTAGCGGAACCGACGGGCCGCAGCTCTACCTCTGCAAGCCTGCTCGACGGCACGCAGGTCTCCCTGTGCTAGCCGGATCGCAGCTGTCACTCTGCGAACTGGTATTAGGAATATAGGGCGTCTCTAAAAAGAGCCCTTGTTTTTATTAGTTAGAGCTACATAAAAGTGCGGATGCACAGCTTCAGGTTATTCAGAAAAAACTCAATCTGTGAAGTGTACTCCATCACTTCTGTAGATATCAGCCATATCAAAACATATGTTGTTGTTGTGTATCAACCCCATTCTGTCGTCTCTGAGGTATGCAGACACAGCTTTGTTGACATTCTTCCTTGATTTTTCAATCTGAGGACCAAATTGATTTGACCATTTCCACTTCTGTCTTTGGCATATATTGGAATATACCAAGACAGTTTGAGGCAAAAGCAACATCAATTGTCTAAAGGTGTCGTTCATTAGCATTTCCAAACCTATCCCAGTCAATGTGCCTGGGACGTTTCCACCACAGTGACAGATATGCTGACTCCAACCACTGTACCCAATGTGTACCAAAGCAGAATCGGGAAGTGGGTGAATTTGCTCACTGCATACTACGACACGTGCAATCTCCCAGGCCCAGTTCCCAACATGCATGTCAAACATCCATGCATGCCCTAAACGGGCATCACCATGACACTCCTGGTTGTGGCACAACAGGGGGCGCACACACCCATCGTAATCAATGTGAGCTACCCACCTGTTTGAGAGGCACACGTCCATGCACCACTGATAGGCACATGCGACATTGCAATACAGGTTAAACGCAGGTGACGTCCGCAATGCCGAAGCTCAGCCGGTAAGTGATCCGTAGTACTGCCAAATGTAGTGCACCCAGGACATGCAGCAGATGTGCAAGGTATAGGTGGACGTGAATGGGGTCGACCATGTGTTTGGGATGCCCTGCCATTGCGTGAGTTGCTCTGCTTGTAGCTGCACTGGCTTGCCGTGTGCCAGTCTTGTGGATGAAATGGTACAGCTTGGTGCAATGAGTCGGGTGTTTGTGCAATGGGTGCAGGGCAGGGGTGTGGTGGGAGTACGTGTGAAGGCCATTTCACGCACGCTAACTACGACGAAGGACCTTTAAGTGTGGGAAGTGTACTTGTTGTTCTCAAATCGGGCAGTGCGTAGTGTGGGAGATGGATGCAAGTATTATCATATCTGTCAGTGGGGGCTGGCCACTTGCAAGTTCCTTCTCCGAGCAGCAGATGTGCTAGCGCAAGATAGCTCAGACAAATAACTTTTCATCCTTACAGTAACTTCTCCAGCTGCATTCATACAGGATATGTACAAAGGCCGGTCGTAGATGTTGTAGGATGTCTGCAACCCTGGTCATCATGGATGAGATGCCTAGCATGTAGCACTGTGTGTTACATTGCCAAACAGCTGCTGCTCCCTCCCACGAGCTACCACACTTTTGTGCGGTGCGCATTTGTGTCCTGTGCACTCCTACAGCACACCATTGTAATGCCTATTTATTCACGCATTTCCAGCGGCATTCCAACCACACCGTGATACTGCCATTTGGAGGTGGTGCATGCCCCTTTACATCATCGACTGCTGCGGCCCTTGTGGCGACCACACCAGAACACAGAGACACACTTACAGCACACGGACATGTCAGAGACACCCCGTTCCCCTTGTCGGATAGGCACACCCCTGCGCTGACCGTTGTAAACCGACCAGCACACACCGCTTGTGCATGCAAGAGGATGCGTGCGTAGCTACATGTCCAGGCTCACTGCCAACGCTGAGGTGACATGGTGACATCCGCTGAAGACAGCACATTGTGATGTTGCAGGGCCCGTGCCCATCATGCTAACACAATGACCACACGGACACACTTGCGCAGATGCGGGTTCGAGGCGTTGGCAGTCTTGGGATTGTTGCGATGAGTGTTGTGGCCCTCATGTGTATCTGTGTATTATGCTCATTGACTCTATGGCACCTGTGGGTGTTTCGGTGTGGCTCTTGTCTGTGTTCCCTTTCATGCTGGAGGTAGTCGTTCTGCTTAACACCAGCAGAAAGTAGGTGTAAAATCCCTGGTGCTAACGCTGCTTATCGCCGGAATTTGTTTCGCATCACAGTTTTTGCCTTTCGTGGTGAAAGTTGTGATGTGGTTTTTTCGTGTACAGAAAAATAAACAAACTGGGCAGTGTATACCGTCAAGATCCAGCACCTGACTCACTATTTCTAATCAATATAAATAAAATGAGATTTCTTCATTGATTTTGTGTGAAGACACCCACTACCACAGTGCAATTCAATACAGGATGTTAGTATTTAGAATAAATCGCAAAGATGCACCTCGTGTCTTTTTGCACGGGAACGCCTACTCTGCATCTCATTATCAGCACTTTAATGCAACTAAAGCTGAGATAAATCTAACAAACTATTCAGAAGCTGGTGCAAACTGCAGACATTACCAGTATTCCCGCGATAACTGCCCCAAAATTTAACACCATGGTGGACACCACCAAATAACAGTAATGAGAACGAGAAATAGTCACACAGCTCTTAAGTAACAACCAAAAACTTCATTGAAAACTTTTTTTTTCAAACTTTATTTTTTCATTAATGTACATATAGAGGATAAACTAAATTGAATAAACTCAACATAAAACAACAAGGCGGAAGACTCCTGTCGGGACCATGAATGTCAACGACACAGCCTGGAAAATAAAGCACAAAATAAGGAATACGCATATCAAAGGAGTGAGACACAGAGAAAGAAAGAAGGAAAAAAAAGCCAGAGAAAAAAAGAGAGGGAAGGAACGGAAGGGAGTGAGAAAGGGAGAAGAGAGAGAGAGTGAGAGATATAGAAGGAAAGGAAGGAAGAGAGTGAGAGAGAGAGTGAAGAGAGGGAAGAGAGAGAGAGAGAGAAAGAGAGACACTGCCCCCCCTGCGCATCCATGAACAAATAATTACCTGCTGCTACTGGAGTGTCTACCAGTGGGCACTCCACATGCCCATGAAAGCTCAAGGGCCCGATCCCGCCACCATGGCTTGGTGCACATTATGTGGACCCACTCCGCAGCCCAGCAGATCTCACACATGTCGCTGAGTCCTGAGTCCTCAATGGCGAAGACCACAACAGCTTCGGGTGGCACTAACCCTGCGCAACTCAGATGCGTCGTCCGGGCAGGCCGTTCTGGTGACAATGTCTGTTGCCTACTGGACTGCGTCATTTGCAATCGCGAATCGATCTGTATTTTGAGGCCTACTCACCGCAGTCTAGGCTGGAGGCAGCGGTGAGGAAGGGCCCAGAGCCCCGTGTTGTTGACTTGAGCAATGTCTGTTGCCTACTGGACTGCGTCATTTGCAATCGCGACTTGATCTGAATTGTAAGCCTTGCTGTCCGCAGTGTATATCTAAGGCAGTAGTTTGTACAGACATAAGTCCGCTGTGTTGTGCCGCTGGGGGACTGTGTGGCGGAAGCCAGCAATCGGCTGAGGAGGCTAGCGGTCACGTCGGCGGCCTCGTGGCAGGGTGAAGGGCGCTGCCCTGGCAGACGCTTTGGCTTTCCCACAAGTGAACCACACCCAGAGCTCTGGCCTATTTATTCACACTCTTGGCACGATTGTCAATCCGAAGCCAGTGCAGGTCACGTAATGAGGCTGAGGTGGCAGTTCTATTGGGGAGTTTGCAGAGCAATCGAGCTGCAGAGTTCTGTACAACCTGTAGCCTGTGTAGCACTTCCTTACTTGCGCCCAGATATAAAACATTTCCATAATCCAGTTGTGATGTTATAAGGGCATGGATTACAGTTTTTTGGGTGTGCAGCGGAAGCATCCACAGGATTTTCTCAGCCATTTTAAGATGACAAAGCAGGTGGAGGCTACCATGACCGCTTGTTGCCTCATTGTCAGTTGGTCATCGACAATGATGCCAAGGATTCGAGCGGATTGCACAGGAAGCGGGGTAGATCCCATCTGGGACGGCCAATGTTGAGGGCCCCAGAGGGTTTTGTTGTTACCGAAAAGGAGGAGTTCGGTTTTCCCACCGTTATGTTTTAATTTATTGGCGTGCATCCAGTTAATGCATTGGCAGGAACTGTGAAATTAAGCATCTAGGTAGTAGGGTGCTCTTCTATCCCGAGTGGCACCAAACTCGAATGGGTATTTTCGAAATCTAGTGACTACGAAATATATCACTCTGTGACCCAATCTGACTTCACATGTGCTAGAGGTGCGCCTCCTTAACATCACTATCATTTAGTCTTATCTCATCCAGTCCGCAATGTTTGTTAACCGAGATCGGAGCATAGTGGTGTTGTATTTAGTTTTGGCCGAAAGTGAGAAAATGATCTGGGTGTCGTCGGCGTAGGAATATACCGTGAGCCGTGCTTGCTCAGCTATTCTAGCCAAAGGGCTGACATATATGTTGAAGAGCAAGGGGCCCAGTATGGAGCCTTGAGGGACTCCATGCGGGGCTGTTCATTCAATTTCCTACTGGCAAACCTTCCACATAGTTCGTATTTCTGGATGGTAATGAAGATACAATTACAACAAATTTAGTACTTGTGCTGGTAATCCGGTAACTTTGGGTAATTGCTTATACCGACTTTTGTGCACTCATTTGTTCCAAAATACTCGGAGTATTATTTCCGGCCAAGAAACCCAGAGGCGGCGAATGTATTGACACGAGGAGGTTGTAACCTTGCCCCAAAACATTGATGAATGGTGCCAGAAGGATCCTGAGGGTAAAGTAATAATAACACAATAAATCTCCGTCTACAGAGCTACCAAAAGGCATGAACAGTACCCTCAACATGGGGTATTAGCCAGCTGGCTGACCTGAAGAGATAGAAACCGAAGATAGGTATCATTGTGAGAGGGCAAGCATAAAGAAGGCCCCTTATATTTGGAGTAACTTAATCAATTAATAGATGGAAGTCTGAAATACTATTCAACAGTTTATATTCTGATCCTCTGCGAATTATGGAAAGAGGATTTATTTTATGAAGATTGGATGTTTTTAATTGTTCTGTCCTGAGGAAGGTGTTTGCATAAAAAGAAAAAAAGACACCGAAACGCGTCAACAAAAGGACCAAGTTTTTTATTGTATTATGTTGTGATTGATATATTTTTTATCTCTGTAAAAGCATTTATATGCATTCAGGTACACTGATCCTGCGATAACGAGTCCTACGGGATTCTTTTAGCTCATGGTTTTAAAATATTGTTTGGCTGATATTGTGGCTGATAGTTTATAGCACACTGTTTACCTGATTTCTGTGCCTCTCGCCTGCCGCGCACCCCGTTCCACCGCGGTTTATACCGTTTGAGTGGAGGGTGAAAGCGGCTCCATTGTTCCTTCGGTCGGCTGGTGAGGGGGCAGAGACAGGGGGGTTGGCGCTCTAGTGCGCAAAACCTTTAAATCTCAGTTTGCCTTCCTATCATGCCTTGATGCATGCAGGTACACTGATCTTGCAATACCGAGTCCTATGGGATTCTTTTAGCTCATGGTTTTAAAATATTGTTTGGCTGATATTGTGGCTGATAGTTTGTAGCACACTGTTTACCTGATTTCTGTGCCTCTCGCCTGCCGCGCACCCCGTTCCACCGTGGTTTATACAATTTGAGTGGAGGGTGAAAGCGGCTGCATTGCTCCTTCGGTCGGCCGGTGAGGGGCGGAGACAGGGGGGTTGGCGCTCTAGTGCGCTAAATTAATCTCCCTACATATTCAGCATGCCCTGCCCACCAAAGGCTCGCCAAAGGCAAGCCCGCCTGCGCCCGTCTGCGCCAAGAAAGCACCGGGGGCCAGGGATGCGGTCTCTATGCCATCAGTCTCCTGCCCGAGGCTTAGGTATTCGAGGGGGGAGTTTTGGAGCTGGGTAGGAGGACCCTTCCATGCTGTGGTGGGATTTTTAACACCGAAAAGATGAACAGAAAGGAGCCCTCTGCTTGTAGGAATTGTGGCTTATGTTGCATAGGAGGAGAAGTGAGTAGCCATTTGGTTAAAGTAACTAGAGAAAACCCCATTAATAGTTGCACAGCACTACAGGGTTTTCTCATTAACACCAGGTCCCTGATTAAAAATAATGTGGCATTTAAAGACTTTGTTCTTTAACATTCCTTTGATTGGGCATTCCTAACTGAGACCTGCGCTAACCAGTTCTCCGGTCCGGAGCTTGTAGAAGCTATTCCAGATGGCTTCCGATTTTTCAGACTGGATAGGGAGGGTCAGCGGTGGGGGAAGGCTTAGGGATTGTGCTCAGGGACACTTTTACTTTTAGGTCAGAACCACTCACCTCGACACTTGATCCTTACCAGGCCTCATATTTCTCAATAAATTTTACCCCCACCGAGAGTTTCTCAGGGGTTTTATGCTATAGGCCCCCGGTCCCTAGGGCCCTGTTTAGTCAAGACCTATGTAATAAGTTGGAACCCTATTTGGAGAGACCTAACTTTACTCTTCTTGGGGACTTTAACTTTCATTTAGAAAATAAAGTAAATCTCGATACGCAAGCGTTCATGGACTGCATGAATGGTTGCGGCTTCTCACAACTGGTTGAACTCCCTACTCACTCGGTGGGCCACACCTTGGATGGAATTTTCTCCAATGATCAACGGGTAGTGGTGTGTGTGCCCCTCCCGTTAGCATGGTCTGATCATTATGCTAGCCCATTTCAACTAAGGGGCACTAGAGCGGGATTATAGCTTTGCTAATGAGGAGGTGGGTGATAGGCGAAGGTTTAATCTGGTCTCTAACGAAGAGGTTGCCATCGCTTTTGCTGACTTTCAGTCTCTGGATCATTTAAGTGCTACTGTGGAGGCTGATATCTTCTCTAAGATGATCTCAGCTGTGATGGACACCCTGGCCCCTATAAAAACTTATTACTCTGCAAGAAAGAAGCCTTCTGCACCCTGGTTCTCTGACCGTTTACGTAGGATGAGACAAGAGTGCAGAAGAAAGGAAAGGCTTTGGCGAAGGGATTTGACACCTCGGGGCAGAGATTCGCACAAGCATTCTCTGAAAGCTTATAGAGCAGCCATCATCGAAGAAAAGGGAAGCTATTATTCTAATCTATCAGAGAGCCTGTCTTCTCCCAAGGAGCTTTTTAACATATTTAACTCCATTGTCGCACGTACGGTCTCCGAGGCGGTGGAGCCATCCCAGGTGCTTTGTGACAGGTTAGCCTCCTTTTTCTGCTCCAAGATATCGGTCATTTATGCTCAGTTGGAGGCCCTAAACGCGAACAAGATACCTGGAGGTTTTTTAGAAACCTCTGCTGGTGACGGCCCAAGAAAGGTGATTTAAGCAAATCTCTCTGCGTTTCCAATTCTCACTTCAGAATTAGTCGAGAATTTACTTGAGGGAGTTAAGTCGGGGTCACCCCTGGACCCCTGCCCCCTCAAGGTCCTGAAAGCAGCCAAGGCGGCTCTTATTCCCCACCTTACTGTGGTCCTGAACCTAGCCATCTCACAGGGCCAGTACCCCTTGAGTTGGAAGGCGGCAGTGGTTAGGCCTCTCTTGAAAAAGCCTTCGCTAGACCCGTCAAACATGAAAAATGTTCACCCCATCTCCCTTCTGCCGGTCCCAGCAAAAATCCTCGAAGTTCATCTGAATTCTCACCTGAGTGCCTATCTGAGGGAACACGAGATTTTGGAGAGTTCACAACATGGCTTTAGGAGCTTCCATAGCACTGAGACAGCCCTTACTGCGGTGGTGGATAACATTCGAGTGCAGGTGGATGCAGGTTATACCACCCTCCTGATCCTACTTGACCTCACTGCAGCATTTGATACCCTGTCTCCCCAGAGACTGGTGGATCGTCTCAGGGAGATAGGGGTTGGGGGCTTGGCTTTGGATCTCCTTACCTCTTTCCTGGAGGAGCGGTCCCAAACAGTTAAATTGGGAAGCTTCCACTCGGAGTCCTCCCCCTTAGTCTGTGGGGTTCCTCAGGGCTCCTCCCTGAGCCCCACTTTATTTAATATCTATGTGGCCCCATTGGCAGGGGTGGTGAAGTCCTTTGGGCTGGAAGTTCTGTCCTATGCGGACGACACCCAAATTATGGTGTCTATTATGCATAATGTCAGGGATTCTGCGCAGAACTTTAAAAACTGTATGTTAGCTGTCTCTTCCTGGATGGTGCAAAACTATCTTAAACTGAACGGGGAGAAGACAGAAGTCTTGGTCTTTAGAGACAGCCCTAACATCTGGTCGTGGGAGTGATGGCCCGATGTCCTGGGTGCCTGTCCTATCCCGGTATCTCATGGGAAGAATCTGGGAGTTGTGGTAGATGTCTCCCTCTCCATGAATCTGCAGGTCTCCAGGACAGTGGCCACCTGCTTCGGGCATATCCGGATCAAAAGGAAAATCTCAGGGCTCCTCTCACTGGAAGCTCGGAAAAAAGTGGTGGTTGATTTAATTCTGTCCAGATTGGACTATTGCAACGCCCTTTATTTAGGCATCAATAAAGGCCAGCTGGGAGGCCAGCTGGGACGTCTACAACTGGTGCAAAATGCTGCTGCCAGGTTGGTGATGGACATTCCGAAACATCATTCGGTCTCGTCCTCCCTTAGGGCGCTACACTGGCTTCCGGTGGATCGTAGAATTATGCTTAAAACTCTCTGTCTCACCCACAACGCATACTATGGCCGGGGCCCTTTGGGCTTAAAGACCATTTTTAAACAGTATGTGCCCTCCAGAAACTTGCGGTCTGCAACAAAGAATTTTCTTGTTGTTCCTTGGGTTAAAAAGATGAGATGGAGCGGGAGGGCCTTTTCATTTGCTGCTGCAGGTGCTTGGAACTCTCTTCCGAACTCTCTCTCAGGGCAACAGGAACACTCACTTTTTCGTAAAGCCCTCAAGGCATGGTTGTTCCCCCGAGGATCGGTTTGAGTGGGAATTGGTCTTGCCTGCATGATGTCTGTTCTTAGCGCCTTGATGCCCTTGGGCTAAGTTCGCGCTTTAAAAGTTGCACATTCATTCATTCATGTTTTTAATTGTACCAAGCAGGATGCTTTGGATCATTTCTGATTTTTTTTTTAAAGAAATAAAATAATGGAGGGATACATTTTCCCGTGTTGAGACATATGTATTCTTATAGAACTAGACTACCAATGGTTGATTGTATAATGGTGTGAATACTCACATTATAATTGAAGAAACACAGAATAAAAATATATTTTTTTGAATACTTTGTATTACCCGGTCCTTTCTGGTTCACATGGGGAAACTCTCTTCTTTTGGAGGAACACTGCCAGGAGCCAGGAATATTGCTGTATGAAATAGCGCTCGGGAAAACAACTACATTTCCCATGAGGCTCTGGGGCAGGCACGCATCTGACGTCAGCGCGTTCCCGCTTATGACTGTTTCCTGGGGTGCCGAGCGGGTGCCGTTGATTCCGTATTCTGCTGAATCCATGAGAGGACTAGTAGGGGTGCATCCGCACCATCCTTCTTTATTTTTGATCTGTTCGTACTGCCTGTGAATTGAATATTGCCTCGGAGATTTGGCCGCTGTCTGTTTATTCCCGTTGCTGCTCAGTCCCGTTGGACGAACCTTCCTTTGGTTCTTGCGGGACTGCTCGAGCGATCTCCTGCGGGCGGCCAGTCTAGCCTCCACTCAGCTCAGGTGTACAAACTTTAATTTTCCTGAATCATTTCCTTTAATATACATACATTTGAAAAGGGTATTTGACAGGTTTTTCGCTTAGTAAAGTCCCGTTGGCGAACCTTCCCTTCGATTCATGTAGGGCTGTTCATTCAATTTCTTACTGGCAAACCTCCCACAGAGTTCGTATTTCTGGATGGTAATGAAGATACAATTACCACAAATTTAGTACTTATGCTGGTAATCCGGTAACTTTGGGTAATTGCTTTTACCGACTTATGGGCACTCATTTGTTCCAAAATACTTGGAGAGTTTTCTCAGTGATGATACTAACCCGGGAGACGCTGGGTCGTGTTCCAATGCGTCTGCTGGAATTATAACCTTCCTTGTTTATTTATCTTATGCAGCAGGGGCTTGTTGAGCTTACACCTGGGGCCAGCTCCAAATACCCCCCTGTTGAAAGACCACTGGTAATTTAAAGGGTATGTTTGGCAATACGTCATAACTTCCGTATTACGTGGTACGTTGAGTCTGTACTTATGTATCCTATTAGGCCCATAGGTTGCTAGTGGCTGCTCTTCTATGGACACTCTGGTTACAAAGCATCGCTGCGTTATTTTCCTTTACAGGTATTTAGCCTTGTGTTATTTATGTAGAGTCTTAATGCTTGTATTAGAGTATTATTATTCTCTATTGTAGTGGTGTATGTTTTTGTCTCATAGTGCCTTGTTCTCGTTACAGGTCTTCCTTCCTGCTGTCCCCATCATTCCCTTCCCTCGCCTGATCACTCCAACGTGTCTGTTGTTTCACTCAGACCTTGGGGCTGTCGGGAGGTGGAACCCATTTAAGCATCGTACGATTCTGAGGATTCAAGGACCTGACAGAGCTATTATTTGCTGAGGGACCATGCCTGTTTTGGAGGGATCGCTGTCCTGTTCTGCACTGCCTTCATGGTAATAGGGAGAAGGGTGGTACGGGGAGGTCCTGAGGGTTGTGGCAGTGGGTGTTGTGTCCTTGTTGGGTGTTGAAAACTATAGGTTAAATGAACATTATAATTAGAAGTTAGCTTTAAAAAAAAATTGGAATTCACTGAAAAAAAACATAGGTTTTAGGCACGTTATAGATAGAACTTAGCATTTAAAAAACCTTTGAAATTCACAGAAAAAAACATAGGTTTCAGGCACGTTACAGTTAGAAATTAGCATTTAAAAAACCTTAGATATTCACTGAAAAAACCATAGGTTTGAGGCATGTTATAGTTAGTTGGACATTTTACTTGTACAAAACCATATAAATTCCCCTGTTATCGTTAGTTCAGCTAACTATAACTCGCGCACCCGCAATGTGTTGCTGATGATGTCACATATTACATCATTCATGAAATGGTCAGTGACATCACTGATGACATCACTGATGACATCTCAAATGATATCACTGATGACCTCACTGATGACATCATCCATGTGACAAAATGATGCACCTCTTCACACCCTAATATAACCTTTGACACACCCCCTGTAAAATACAGAGTTCCATTTTCAAAACCATCGAGACATCAAAACCAGTTACTACAAACGCACTAACCTAAGTCTACAGACACATGCACTAATTCACCCATACAACCATTCATACATGAAGTCACTGATCAATACAACACTATGATATGCACTCATACAGCTATGTAGACACTGACACACCACCATTCATCTTACTCATTCATGCACTCATCGTAGTCAGACATGGAAAGAATGAATCATTGTTCCATTTACTCACCTACACAGTTATACACACCCCACCTCATTTATTCACACAGATATTAACGCATATTTACTCTCTTATATAATCACTAATACAAGTATACACTCATCCATATAGCCACTCTCACAATCACTGACTCTAACATATAGTCATTTATATACTCCAACTCTCACATATACTGCGTTTTACATATGTAGTTACTTGGACATGTACTACTGAGACATCCAATATTTTACAAACACATCCATACACACACTCACCCGCCCATACAGCTGTTTTCACATGCACTCTTAAACTCATACACCCAGTGAAACAACCACTCACATATCTATGCACAGAGTCACACACTTCCCACCCACCCAAACAACCTCAATCTTCCATACAAATGCTCAGGTAACCACTCAATAATCCATCTAGACACTCATGTAGCACCTGGCCAACACATACATCAGCTTACACAAAAACAGACATACTGATACAGATATTTAGACAATTAGGCACTAACCCATGTATTCAGTAAGACACATTTAATCACTCACTTATACAGTCAGTCACACACCTATTAAATCCTTCATCCAGACTCTTATATACCCAGTCATTTTTCAATAAAGCTTGGTATATATACATAAATCATATTTAAAATTTAAAGAAAAACACATTCACTGGATGATGTCATCAGTGAGGTCATCAGTGATGTCATTTGAGATGTCATCAGTGATGTCATCAGTAATGTCACTGACCATGTCATGAATTATGTAATATGTGACATCATCAGCAGTGCATTGCAGGGGCGCGAGTTATCGTTAGCTGAACTAACTATAACAGGGGAATTTCTATGGTTTTGTACGAGTGAAATGTCCAACTAACTATAACATGCCTCAAACCTATTGTTTTTTCTGTGAATTTCTAAGGTTTTTTAAATGCTAATTTCTAACTCTAACATGCCTGAAACCTATGGTTTTTTTCAGTGAATATATATAAAAATATCACTGGCTTCATTTCCAACATCCACTACTACTCGGACAAGACGAACGCAGACCGAAAGTTCCTTGTGCAGTTAAGAATTTATTTAGTTGCCCTGCTTCTCCGCTATAACCTGGGCCTTGATCACTATTTTCCATAGGAAATCCGCAACATTCTATTTGGAATAACTTTGGTGCCAGTTGATGAATCTTCAAGAAATTCTCAAAACTGGGGGGGCGCTCTGGTCCGCTCCTATCCTGAACGTCTCGGGGTGATTCGTCAAGTGGGGACCGAGAAAAAGGGGGGTCCCAAAATGTGATTTCCCCGTGCAATTTTCCATAGGAACCTTTAATCGCAGCTACAGCCTGAACTTCTAAACGGAATTACACCAAAGTTGGCAGAAAGGTAGACCTTGGTTCAGAGTCGTGCCTTTTTGTTAAATGGTGTAAATCTGTTCAGTAGTTTTTTTGATATTAAAGGAAATAAATACATTTATTTCTGGGCGAAGCCTAACCACACATCTCATCGTGAGATCTGATTGGCTGTCAGCACTTCATCCAAGAAGTGTTGGCAGCCATCTTGGGACCAATATACATGATAGCACCTCATTAAAAAGCATTGCAGTTAATAGAAGGTTTTAAGACTTTAGTTACATTATAAATCATTTGTTGATGGTACCATACTTATTTTAGGATGTAGTGTGTTTATCTAGGTACCTATATTGATACTCCTATTTCTGACCCCTGTCCGGTTATTAATTCACTAATGTCCATACACCGGCACAGAAACCCGTCTTCAGATTAGGTCATAGCGCATGCTGTCACATTAAGCAAGCACTATCCCTTCAGCCCCCTAGAGAAGCACACCGAGTTCTCAAAACAAATCAAACCTCCAACAGACCTGGGAAATCCCCCGCAGCTATTGTTTTGATTTCGCTCGAGAACTCCTGCAAAGAATGTAAGAACGACCAGTCCTTATGACATTCTTGCTGACGTCTTATGTCCATCCTTACGTCAAACACGGCACCTTTCAGGTATAAATATACCGACGCTGCCCTAAGCTAAGACACGGTGGTGACGAGCTTGGAGCAGCGCTACTTGCCGGAGAGCCCAGCTGATGCAGAAAAGCCCACGGAAGCTGCCCCTCCCTTTTGACGCGCTGAGAGAGACGCTGCCTTTTCTCCTGCCGAGAAATCCAGCCTCCGGCGTTTCCAGCCGCCCTCGCGGGTAACTGGGATATCGAGTCCTGAGACAGAGATACCAACCCTCCAGCCTTCTAAATCCCAGGTACTGAACTGACTAACCTCTTACAGAGAATTCTTGAGTCAGATTCTTGGCAAAACAAACTTAACTTAAACTGCTACTTACTTACTCCCTCCCAAGTATTAGGCTTAGGTCAGGTACACCGGGGTAGGCGTAGTTAGAAGCACCAGTTGAGTACGATTAGTCAATGTATATATGTATGTATATCTTTTATCCATTTTAAGTATCATATGGCTAAGAAACCATATAAATGCTTTTACAGTATTATTTTATAATTCTGTTTTTACTGTATGCACTTTACTTAACTATAAGTATTGCAATAATAGCCATTCATTTCTCTTGTATGAGAAAAGAGACTGATCAATAAATACCATCTTTTTATTGAAACACGCCCATCTCTTATTTCTCTGCAAACTGGTGAAACTAAGAATGCACGTACTGACTGAGTAAAATAAGTTGTCTTTTGTTTTCACACGACTCTAGAGATATACTCTTGATTAGGGGAGAGCAAAGTTGTCATGTTATATGGTTGTCAGAAACTAAATCCCTTCTTGTCTATCCAGGGAGGTTAAACTCCTCCTTGCCTAGTCGAGAAAGTTTCTAGTGAACTCTGAGCTAGCTGGCACACATAACTTTAAGTCTAATATCGTCAGTAGAAGACCTAGTTAACCGCAGTCCTACGTCTATACTATTGAAGATATTATTCCAATGCGCAGAGTCTATTGGGAAAATAGGAACTACACTACATGGCGCCCAACGGTTTGGATAGGCGATAAATCTAACGCAAGACATTAGAGTAACTCAGTCGTGCTTTTTCACACAGACCCTTTTTCCCATAAAACTCCAAAGACGTCTGGAGTGGGTGAAAGGTTAAATCCGCCAAACTTAGTAGGAGGAGACTCCTATGTATGGTTTTTGGTTTATTCAACGTTGAAGGATCCAGTGTTCCAAAATATTGTGCATCTAATCTTTGTTTCCTTGAAAACCTGATCTGCAACAAAAACTCTTCTTGACAGTAAAATGTCAGAAACTGAAGAAGATAGGGAGGCAGCTAGAATAGCAGCTCAACTCCTAGAGGAAGACACAAGTCTCCTACAGCAAGACCCGGGTGCAATACTCATCCCGGTCAGCATAAGAAAAACTATAACTTTAAAACTTATAGAAAATGGACTGACACCGAGAGGTGGTACAGTCATATTCGTAATTGAGGCACACGAATATCGGCAGACAGAGGTATTCTATTCATGGATAAATTTTCCAGCAGCAAACGCTGTAACAAAGGAGTTCCATTATTACAAGATAGAGGAACCTCCGGATGAGTACACCCCTTTCGAGGAGGTGGAAATACCACTCAAATACCAAGAGCACCTGCTCTGGTTTAAAGGCGCCCTAAAACATAATGATCACATCACCAGGCTCGGTCCACTAGGTAGCCCAGGAGCGACGTGGCCGGTTCTAGCCGGATACACACCACATCCAGACATTGAAAAAATGTCAATAACAGAACTTTTAACACAGTTAATACAACTGATTAAAATACACAGACAACTAGTCCAATATGTAATGAGGACTTCAACAGTCCAACCAGCTATTAAAATTCCACAGCTGACCCCTCATCAGGGGAACACAAATAAAATCACACCACAGAACATACAGTCCTGTCTAGGTAAAGTACCCATTAAACGGGAACAAATTCCATTCTGGTTAGCACAAAAAATCACTCAAATTGAGGCGGTATTTCCAGATACCACACCTGTGGAGAAACACAGAATTCTGACTATCTGTCTCCCAATGGGGATCGCACCACATGTGGAGTACTGTGACACTTGGGGTACAGTCTTTGCTTCCATTTACACAAAAACACATGGTGTTCCGTCCATGGCGGTAATACCAGAGGTGCTAAAACAGATTCAAAATGAATACGGTCCAGAACCTGCTTTAACTCTGGGTATGAAATTACTGAAAGACTTCAAGCAGGTCTCGGCAGTATTGCTAGCAAACATAAAAGGGGAAGCAGCAAATGTGGCGATCCGCCAAAGATTGAAGGAAACAGACATAGCAGACCAACCATTTGAACTTGCCAGAATCATAGAAAAATCCTATGAAGAACTAGGAAGAAATAGTTTGGGTGGGAAACCAGTGAAACCCCAACTAATAGAAAATCCTGAAAAGGTATTTATTAAAAATAATCTAAACACTTCAAAAAAGAACTGTGATGGAAATAAACAATCCACTCCCAAAGAAAAAAGATTCCAGTCCAGAGGAAGGTCTCCTCGGCGGAGAGAAAGATCTCCGGACCAAGGACACAAGTCTACCCAGAGGGAGTCCTCTGAGAAAAAATATAACCTTAGAAATAGGGATAATTTGAAGAAACCTGATAGATATCAAGATATTGATACACGTCCCTCTCGATCTTTTCAGACTTCCTCGCAGAAATCGGAAAGAAGAGGACGGTCAGAACACAGGGAAGAGCACGTCAAGTCCAAAGACAATGAACCTGCTCATCAAAGTAAAAAGTTACAATTTCCAAAGAAGAAGGTAGACAGCATTAAAATAATCAAACATGCCGAGGATCCTGAGGACTCAGCTGAAAAACGGAGAGTGGGCTCAGACAATGCTAGACAGCGCAGCAGAAGTGAGCATAGCTCGCAAGATCCTGATGAATCATCTGGAGACAGTGGACACGAATGAGTACATTCAGGTGGAAACTGCAGATACCAGAGTTAGCAAACCTCATAAAATATATGAAATAACTTTACGTATAGAGGGAGATAAGACTAGGAAAATAAGGGGTCTATTTTGGGATAATCTCTCCAAGGGCTATGACATCCTTCTAGCTGAAAAAGACTGGCCACCAGAGTTTGTCAGGGAGTGCCCTCATGGCGAAGAAATGATTATGCCTGCCTTCTCAAATCATATTCCGATTCATAAAAAATATACACTTGCAAGAAAGTGGGCAGTAGCCCAGGCTCCTGCGTTATATAAAAATCATGTGGGATGGGATGAGGACTCTCCTCCTCACAAAATCCAGTTAAAATCTCAACCAACTGCACAAAGGCAGTACCCAATTAAGCAAGAAGCTAAAAAACAGGTCAGGGAGATCTTAGATCAACTTGAATACCAAGGGGTGATTGAAACATGCACCTCACAAATGAACAATCCTTTGTTTCCTGTCTCCAAACCAGATGATTCATATCGTCTAGTTTTGGACTACAGACACCTTAACTCATGCTGCAAAACGTTTGCAGTACAAAACTAACACAGTGCCGCACTAATGAATAGCATAGTGCGCAAAAAATACAAAACAACATTAGACATCTCTAATGGATTCTTTTGTCAAAATATAGCACCAGAAAGCAGATATTTGACCGCTTTCTCAATAAATGGCTCGCAGAAAAATTTCTGTCGTTTGCCCCAAGGGTTCAAGAACAGCCCAGGATTATTCTCAGCGAGAGTAACAGAGTTACTACAAATATATGATGATGAGGCATTATCTTATGTCGATGACATCTATCTAACAGATGATGACTTGGATACTCACTTGAAAAGAGTGAACACCATAATACTTGGGTTCGCAGCAGAGGGTTACAAATTCAACTTCAAGAAGTCAAGAATTGCCCATCTGACTGTCCTATTTTTAGGATATGAATTATCAAGTGAAGGCAAAAGCCTGGCTGACAATTTCCTAGAGAAATGTGCTGTAATCCAAGCACCTAGAACACTGAAAAACTTGCAATCAATTCTAGGTTTCCTGAATTTCGGAAGAACTTACATTATAAACTATGCAGAGAGGGTTAAACCTCTCTATGATCTTATAAAACCAGATTTTAAAAGAATCAACTGGACTCAAAAACACACAGAAATGTTGAGATCTTTACAAACAGACATGTTAGTTAAAACAAAACTGCAAACACGCGATAACACACGCAACCTTGTGATTCGAGTCATCCCAGGAAGATGCGGATTCACATACCTAACCTCAAATGAGGGAGAAAAGGTACCAATAACATACAAATCACATTTGTACACAGAAGCTGAAAAAACATTCAGCATTAAGGAAAACATTGTTCACGCGGTTCAAACAGCTGTAGCAAGGGTAAGATACCAAGCTGACGGCAGACAAATTACAGTCAGAACAGCAGAATCAGCCTTTGAGGCATTAACAACCCCATGTAATTTACCTACTATGGCACTAAATCCGAGATGGATACAATGGGAAGATTCTCTTGCTACAGACAGAGTGAAATACTATTTTGATCCAGAGTTGACAAAATTAAAAAATCTAGAATATGAAAGAGAATATCCTCTGCCAATCGACATTTTGCCCGTACGACAGTACGCCTGTGTAATACATACAGATGGACATGCTCAGCCCTCAGTTTGGGGTGAAGAAGCTTATAACGCAACATGCGAGATTACAAAAAACGTGTGGCGCGGAGGTAAATTAAAACCTCTGTTTTCAAAAACACACTCAGTGGAAAATAATTCAGAACAACAAACTGACATAATAGCGTTAAAAATGGCGCTAGATAATGCGGATCGCGAATTCCGGACACTAATAGTGAGCGATTCATATTACTGCGTAAAATCATACAATAACGACTTGCAGAAATGGGTTGAAAACGGGTACAAAGATGACACAGGTGCAACAATAAAGCAAAAATCGCTTTGGGAACAAATAGTTCTTTTAAAGAAAGAACTACCAAAGACTCACGTGATACACTCACTGAGTCATCAGCGTGATGGCGTTCACGTTGCAGGGAATTCATTGGCTGAGACAGCCACAGCGGAACCAACTAAATCGGCTTCCGTAGCTACAAAAAAGCGTTCAGTAAAATACATTGACGGGGAAACAATGCTGGCGGTAAAAACGTCATCAAAAGGCGACTGCTCAGCGTTACCCATCATGTATCCACTCAATTATACATACATAATCGATGCAAACTCCGTTCCTTTTGCTCGAATCCCTGGAGTGGGGGATAGAGTGATTCCAAACATGGACAGGAGAGGCTTGTTAACAGCAGACGCACATATGGGTGAGGGTCTTAGACACCTTACACTTAAGGATTCTCTAGAAGAATTACAATCAACATACTGGTGGCCAGGAATGAGCCTGCAACATCACATATTTGCAAAAAACTGCCCAAACTGCAACAGAGATCGCAGTGGTGACCGAGACGGTGTACTGCCATGGCGTTTCACCCAATAAGGATTAGGCTAGCGACAAAAAATACCCAGTATAAATAATGCGTCATATTAACATGTAGAGACTATTTTCACGTAAAAAAGTAAGACCCCAGCTCTCGGCTGACGTCTGAACTGTTATAAAAGATTTGCGAGTCTATAATGGCATATACGCAATTTGCATGCTACATTCTGACCAGGGTCCTGCTTTTAGCTCTCGAGCTTATGAGGAGGACATGACCAACATGGGCATAGCATTGCGGTACTCTTGTCACCTCCTTCCTGAGGGAAACGGGATGGTGTAAAGAAAAAACCAGGGCATAGAGCAATCTATAACAGCAAGGGTATTAGGTTCAGGAGCTGGGTGGGTCAAACTTTTAATAAGTGTCCAACGTAGTCTTAATAATCTGCCAAGAAATTCTCTGAGAGGTCTCAGTCCGTACGAACTATTGTTTGGGACTAGAATGTTAATCCAGGACCTTGATAGTCAAACTTCAGTGGTTAAAGAAAAATGCTTTGATATCAAAGATCGTTTGGCTATTTTACAGGACTTAAACAAAAAAAGAAAAGACCTGAGCAGCATAAAGTTGAAGCAACAGCCAACAGCCACTGAAGAGAAACCACCTGTCCCAGCAAGGCCTGTCTGGATTCCAAAAATCGGGGATCTGGTCAGAGAGAAGATCGCGGTGAAGAAGGAATTTGGGCCTTCTTACAGAAAAGCAGTTCCTGTCTTGTCTGTCAACGGGACAAGATCAGTAATACTACCGCCCCTTGCTGGTAAAAAGGAGAACCGAGTTGTATCCATCGACCTGGTTAAACCACAATCATGTGGCCGATAACAAGTAGTAGGCCAAGTGGACTCCCAAGAAGTAGCAGAACACCAAAGTTTGCTACAAACACAGAGGTTCAAACTGAAGGACTAATCACAATTGATAAACCTACAGTAAAACAACAAGGACTATTGAACAAAGCCATGGAACTTAAACCTCTTGAAACCCAAATTAAAATCTTAAATCAAGAAACACCAGTCTACAATGAAGTAACCACAGACTATGCTAATGAAACAAAGAAAATTCCAAAAACGAAAAGGAATCCAGAAGTAATTGGAACAATTGACAGAACAGCATCAGGCTACTTCATCAACTTTGATGATTTTTCTGAGGATCCAAGTGAACCTGAGGAACAGCCGACAACAAAAACTTTTAAAGACAAAGCAAAGGAACTCTTTCATCAATTAACAGAAAACTATCTAATTTCTCCATGGATTGAACTTTGGGTGGCACTAGGAGTATTCATCCTCATACTTTGGCTCATCATGGTACTATGCTTGGGACACTTCATTGAGGGAAAATATGTTACAATGGACACAGCAAGTCAGAACATCAACTTGGTCCTGAAACCACACAAGTCTTCACACATCGAGAAAAGAGATCTTTCTTCAGTAAACTTCACAGCCAATCCTATACCCGGTGGGGTAGCATGGGACAAAACTGATTACGAAATCTATGGTCCGGTTGAGCTCCTGAAGTATCCTCATCAATTCAAGATTTCATTAAGTGACTTTGTAAAACCAAGCACATTTGCTGATGATTGGGACTTTGAAAGTATTAATGATATGATGTCTGATCTAGTAATGTCAGCTAAATTTACAGAACATGATTATTTGCAAGGTTCATCTAATTACGATCAAATGTTTTGTTATAACCATTATGGTAACCATTATCTGCATAAATCTACTCAACCTAGAAATGTTTTAAAATTTAACCAATGGGAACATTGTGCAACTCCACCAAAAGGCAGTTCAAAGACATATTTTGATAAATATTCATACTTTTCAGGGTTCAACACAAGTAATGCAGAATCATTTTATTTCAAATTGTTAAATAAGACAGGAGTGAAAACCATGCTTACAAACACAAAATTGATATATTCAGACTCATTCTTTGAAAAAATGAATACATTCGGTTTTGATTTCTGGAACAATAACATTGAAACGAAAACAATCTGGGGCACAAAAGATGGGCAAGTGCAAGGTATAGAATCATTATTTAGAGCCTGCATGATCCCAGAACAAATTATATTTTTGAATGATACAATTCAACAAACATCCTGTCTTGGCCTAGCCAAAATTAAAGACTTAAATAAACCGTCTATTCCAAAACCAACACCTACCAGTAATAGTACTACGGATGTTGAGATAGACGTATCCCATATTTTAAACCAAAACAGAACACATGCTGATTGGAAACAATGGTTGATCTGGCCCACAGACACAAATAACTGTCAAGACAGATTCCTGAACAAAATAGAGGGGTTCACATTGACCAGGCCAGACCCAAGATACTCCCAGAGACAACATCCAGGGATTGTAACTACTTATAGTGTGGGGAAACTCTGCCTTCAATGGCTACATACATCCACACTGTCAGAAATTAAGCAACACTTAACTTTACTTAAAGAAGGTGCTGACTTGCGTGATTTCATCATGGGACCACGCAAACAGCGTCAAAAACGTTTCATAGCGGCCTCTATGTATGCAGCTTACAACGAAGCTTGGAAAGTAACTCAAATTGAGACAGCAGAGAAAATACGGGAAATTGACCGTGTTAATTTGGAAAAATCACTTTCTGTTGTGGACAATGGGTTAATGACTCTGTCTTCCAGAATATATTCACTCGACAGTATTGTATCTTCTGCAATCGATATAATAGAACAAGACTTACTGATGTTGCAACACGGTCAGTCTCAATTGCGTTCTATTGTACAGCTTGGCTGGACGTTACAAAATCTGCGTTCAGGCTATGTGCCTTGGCGTTTAATCAACACAACGTCACTATTTAATATCTTTAACCTTACTGATAAACAAATCAGTTTGGCACAAAAGGGTGCTGACTATACAATTCTGAGCATTGAAAAACTTGAGAGATTACCATTGACAATGTCAGAACGACCTGTCATTGAATGGATAATACATGGGATAATAAATATACCGATAACAACTTTTCAGTTTCAATACTGCCAAAAATATATACAGGCAGGCCAGTATGAAAGGTTGGGTAAAGGATACATTAAGTCCACATGGAACTTGCCCTATACACACACATGTGTCAGTAATAACGGACAGAGTGTATTTCTTAGTGGTAATAATTGTGAAAAATCACTAAGTGGCATACTTCTGTGTCAGGGTATTAGTTTGCATGGGGCCTGTGAAGGGACTTCAAATAACCTTTCATGTCACCAGTTAGGCACACCTGCAACACAAATAGAACCATTCTTTAGAAGACTTTCGAACGGGAGTTACATTCTAATTGTAGATCACAGATGTTGTGGCTTGCTGCCAGGAAAACCTTATCTCATAAGCGTGACTTCCAGGGTCATGTGCTGTGAAAGAGTATTGTTCCCGAATGATGCTCCAGACAGGGAGGGAAGGTTATGGCCCAGTTTAAAAATCTCTTCTATTCGAATTGATACTTTAAGCAGAATGAAGACTGTGCTCCTACAGACGCCAACTCAGTTGACGTCATCAAAAGAAACGTATGATCTCCAAGTTGCAAGCACAACGGCAGAGATTCATTAAATGTTATCAACAAATTGCCCCCTACACTTCGCAGAAATGTTGAACGAAATCTTAAATATTTCTGATACAAGTGGTATCGCAAGTGTATTTAAGACAGTTTTTTCAGGCGCTTTAACACCATTCAAAGCGATCCTGGGTATTTTTCCAAATTTCGTCCATTCCATCTTTGGCGGACTTCCACTCCTGTTGGGACTCGTAGCAGGCATTTTATTCTTGCTACTCTTGCTTTGTTATGGCAAGCCATGTCACAGACAAGACTCCAGCTACAATGGAAGAAACGATCCTAGCTATCTGCTACCGGGACCGCATAACTAAAGTCCTTGGCTTAGCCCGGCTACGAGATCTAAATATGATCTGGTTTCTTTCATTCAGACCCATCTGGCAGAATTGTGTTATGCCTGTATTAAGGTGCATGCTATGTGGCGAAGAATGCGTGTTGGACACCTGTCTTACACTACAATCAGACGTACCATTGGATGCAGATACTTTGTTGGGTCCAGTAAAGGCTCATGCATTGTGCTGTCCCCAGCGGCTACCTATCCTGATGACGGCATTCGTGGAAACTTCACCACTACGATTGAAGGGTAGTGAAGTACAAGATGAAAGCAGCATCGACCAGGTACGACTTTCTGTAAGCAGTTCTGATCAAACCATCAGTGAAAGCAATCATGCGCGTGACTGCATGGTAGCGACATTTTCTAACCTAGTCGAACTCTCACCAGAAGCTGTAGACTGTTTTTTCGAGAATCTATCTGAAATGATGTTTTCACCGGAACAGAGAGAATGATTTTAAACAAACTTGCACACGGCGTTCCCTGAACTCTGAATTTGGCCCTCAGTCTTTTTGAAAACAAAGTGACTGTGAACTATTTTTTTCTCTTCTCCCCTGAATAGCGAAGACTTTTTCCAATTCCAAAATATTTACCTTTTTGGCACATATCTTCTGCTTAAAGTAAAACTATTCTTAGAGAACAGAACTTCTATTCTTAGGAATACTAGAGAAATTACATTACCTCAACCTCTAGTTTATATGCAAATAATTGTGTTTATATGTGATGAGATGGTCTCGCAATTTTTTTCTGTATCAAGAGCCATTTCATGTGTAATTTCGCAAATCATTCATGCCGATATAAAAAGTGCATCTCCTTTTGAATGATTATACTGCTTGAATGCATACAGTACCTATACTCATTTCGTGCATTTTGCATACGCCATTTTTCAAAACAAAAAAAAATTATGTTTTGGGGTGGTCCGGTATACACATGCACTATTAGTTATGTTTACTATTGCTTAGGTTAGTAAATATGTACATAAATTCGTGGAGTGGGTGTAGTGTGTTTATCTAGGTACCTATATTGATACTCCTATTTCTGACCCCTGTCCGGTTATTAATTCACTAATGTCCATAAACCGGCACAGAAACCCGTCTTCAGATTAGGTCATAGCGCATGCTGTCACATTAAGCAAGCACTATCCCTTCAGCCCCCTAGAGAAGCACACCGAGTTCTCAAAACAAATCAAACCTCCAACAGACCTGGGAAATCCCCCGCAGCTATTGTTTTGATTTCGCTCGAGAACTCCTGCAAAGAATGTAAGAACGACCAGTCCTTATGACATTCTTGCTGACGTCTAATGTCCATCCTTACGTCAAACACGGCACCTTTCAGGTATAAATATACCGACGCTGCCCTAAGCTAAGACACGGTGGTGACGAGCTTGGAGCAGCGCTACTTGCCGGAGAGCCCAGCTGATGCAGAAAAGCCCACGGAAGCTGCCCCTCCCTTTTGACGCGCTGAGAGAGACGCTGCCTTTTCTCCTGCCGAGAAATCCAGCCTCCGGCGTTTCCAGCCGCCCTCGCCGGTAACTGGGATATCGAGTCCTGAGACAGAGATACCAACCCTCCAGCCTTCTAAATCCCAGGTACTGAACTGACTAATCCCTTACAGAGAATTCTTGAGTCAGATTCTTGGCAAAACAAACTTAACTTAAACTGCTACTTACTTACTCCCTCCCAAGTATTAGGCTTAGGTCAGGTACACCGGGGTAGGCGTAGTTAGAAGCACCAGTTGAGTACGATTAGTCAATGTATATATGTATGTATATCTTTTATCCATTTTAAGTATCATATGGCTAAGAAACCATATAAATGCTTTTACAGTATTATTTTATAATTCTGTTTTTACTGTATGCACTTTACTTAACTATAAGTATTGCAATAATAGCGATTCATTTCTCTTGTATGAGAAAAGAGACTGATCAATAAATACCATCTTTTTATTGAAACACGCCCATCTCTTATTTCTCTGCAAACTGGTGAAACTAAGAATGCACGTACTGACTGAGTAAAATAAGTTGTCTTTTGTTTTCACACGACTCTAGAGATATACTCTTGATTAGGGGAGAGCAAAGTTGTCATGTTCTATGGTTGTCAGAAACTAAATCCCTTCTTGTCTATCCAGGGAGGTTAAACTCCTCCTTGCCTATTCGAGAAAGTTTCTAGTGAACTCTGAGCTAGCTCGCACACATAACTTTAAGTCTAATATCGTCAGTAGAAGACCTAGTTAACCGCAGTCCTACGTCTATACTATTGAAGATATTATTCCAATGCGCAGAGCCTATTGGGAAAATAGGAACTACACTACAAGGAATTGTGGTGTGATCTTAGGCAATTTTACCATGTGAAAAAGCCTTCTGCTGGGATATCATGAATCATGTTTGAGAGAAAACTATTGTCTCATGCTTTTCCCACAGAGGTTTGAAAGGTGATCTACAAGCTAAACTGAGAGTATATTTTCTGTAAATTCACATTTTCTTTCTCAGTCATGTGAGAATGAAGTCTGACATTCTCAGTAAAACATGTACATCCAACAAGGGCAGAGACTGTCAGTTGATTCCTTTGTGGTCTACTGTAGCTTCCCAGAGTGTTCTAAAGAACAACTAGAGCGCTAACAGTCCTACTTATGACAAACGTACGGCACACCTGAAGCCATCTTGATTGGAATAAAGTGGTAACTCTTAAAACATTTATTTAAAAAGGAACAACATGAGGGGGTTCATTTTGCCATAGAAGGTATGATTAGTGCTGCAGAAAGAAAAATTAGGGCACATTTTAAGTGACACAGGGGTGGCCAGGTGCAGTGTGCCAAGGAGGCGTCCGGGACCCTGTGTTTCTCAATGGAGACCTTCGGTTCAGCAAAGTTTCAGCAGGCTCAAGTAGGGAGACTTCCTGAAGGTGACCACTGGCTGGAGATGTGAGTTGGGTCCGTGGGGCATCGGGTGCAACGATGTCTTGTTTTTCTTACCAGCTCCAGTCGCGGTCGTCATCTTGAGGCTGGAGGGAGGTCAAGAATCACCAGATCCTAGGTCAGGATCTCTGGGAAAACCTCCTTGTGGTGTTGGGCCACTACCCTCCGGTGGCAGGGGGCATGAGCCTCTTCCTAACTGACAGCGTCCCCTCATGTTAAAGTTAGAGGGGACTCAGATGTGTGCTTCACCTCACCTCCCCACCCGAGGGGTGGGGTTGGCGAGCTTGGTTTTCCTGATGATTCTCCCAACCAAAGTGAGTGGCAGAACCAGTGGGAGCCAGTTGCTGTGGGCAGCAAAAGTTAGGCTCAGCTTCCAAAGGCGACAGGCCTTTGAAGCTTCCCCTTCGTGGAACCAGCCCATCCTGCGGGAGGATGCATAACACCTCTGCCTAGGATGGGCTTTGTTTCTGGACCCAGAGAGCGGAGGTTCTCTACTCAGGGGTCCAGAAACCTGTCTGGTGGTGGCAGGTGGCAGGCAGCCTTTCAGGAACCGGGCTGGTCAATTGTCAGGGGGCATCTCTAAGATGCCCTCTAAGTGCATTATATATTAAAGCCCACACTGGCATCAGTGTGGGTTTAATTTGTTGAGAACGTTGCTGTCAAAATTCCCAGTCTTTAGTAAAGCCATTATGGACCTGTGGAGATCATAATGACCAACTCCCAGACTATATACTCTTCATGGCTTCACTACACTTACAATGTCTAAGAATGGACTTAGACATTGTAGGGGTACAGGGCTCATGCCACTTTATCCTAACCTGAGGGCCAGTGGGATGATTTACCTAGGCCTCAGGCAATGGGGTGCAGGCATGGCACTCAGGGATGTGTGCCATGTTGACTCTTCACTTTTCTCTGCACCAGAACATGCAGCCTGCTATGGCAGTTTGTGGGTGTTAAGATACAGGGCCCTTAAGGGTGGCACAACAGGTACTACAGTCCTTAGAGGCCTTCTCTGGTCACAGTGCCCTTGCTACCCATGGTACCTTTTACAAAGGGCTTACCCGTGGCCAGAGATGTGCCAATTGTGGGTACAAAGGTACAGTCTTGGGAAAGAACACAGGCCCTGGGAACCTGATTGACAGGGACCCAGGACATATCAAGTCAGGTTACATCAGATGTCTTGCAAAAAGTGGCGGGTAACCATGCACAAAATGGCACTTTCCTACACTGCCTCAGCCAGTGTAATAAGCCTGTTTTTGGTTATTTCAGCAGGAAGTGGTCTAAACAACCTAGAAGCCTCTCATGAAATTTGAAGAAATGGAAGAGAGGTAACTAGAGGATGGCTGTAGTTTAAGTATAACTTTTCTACGATTTAAGTACTTTTTGGAGAGATGCATATATTACTTTTTTATTGTTTCTTTGTAGTGGTCGTCCGTTCTGAGTCCTGATGAGAACTTTGAAACAAAAAGGGTTTGAAACCCGTTGACGTATTTCCAGCCAATCGGTGTGCAATAATATTGAGTGTTGGGACCTATGGCAGATGTTACTTAATGACAAAACAGTCTTACCTTTGCTCCCAATTAGCTCGGCACCGTTGGGTTGAAAGGCCCAGTAGGGAGGCCCAGTAGGGAGGAATTTACATTTACATGATAGATGGTGATAAATAGCATTTCCTCATGGGCAGCTAAATTCAGAACTGTTCCATTTGTTTGTTATAATGTATGTGATGTTTTGTAATGTTTGTGATTACAATTTTTTGTTGGGTGGGAGGCATGTTTTGTAATGTATATTTGTGATGTGTTCATATTTTGTTTTGTTAAATTTTGAAATTAGAGGGATTTTCTTTTTCTCTCTGAAAAGTTCTCAATTGTGTTTCTTTGTTCAGTTATCTCCGCACTTATCCCACCTGTCAAATGTGCTGGCAGTAATCGTAATATTATTTAAGAACATCTATCTCACTGCACACGATAACATTGTGTGAACTCCTTTGAAGTGTCCCCTGCTGAACTTGGAAGGTCACCTGCCTGCTATAGTCACGTGTAAAAATCTAAAAATCTGACAGTGTTTAGGAGAATACATTAACATAAAGTAATGTGTTTATTTAGGTCCTACCTCACCTGGGAGTTCAACCTTTAGCATGTGCTTTGAAGGTGACCTTGTAGGTTGTTCCAAGATGGAACCCCCAGGTGATTTCCGGAAGTAAACTTCAAGCAGCAGGAGTAAGATCAAAGTGTTAGAAAGTAAACCTACAATATGGCACAGCGAGTCAATGTTTGTTCCGCCATCTGCTGTGAACATATGAATGTCAAGGGTTGATTCCCAGTGATGGAGCGAGATAGAAAACAAAATTTTGTTTAAACTCGTGAAGTCACATTTCCATAACATGAATAATAATATTAATGATTTGTGATATGTCGTGCTAATACAACTTAGATTAAACTTTACACATGGGGGGACTAACATGTGTGCTCATAAACGTGCATAATTGTTGCATCTTTTTGTTCGTGCAAAATAATAAAATAATTTATTGTTTTCGTTTTTGTCATTACTAACTGCTGCAAACATAAAAGAAGCATGTGCTTGTTTTGCTTTTTCTTGTCTGTGTGATGTCATTTCTACTATTCTAGGTGCACATAAGTCTCATGGATTATTGAAGACTGGTAGATATAAACGCTGCTTTATTTGTTTGCATTTGCTAGGTAACATTTGATTATTCGGGTGGGTTAATTAATTAGTAAATCCTGGGGTGGATACAGAATCTACATTATTTCTTACATTAATACTTTTCTTGTGTTTGTTTTATACTAGAAAGCATAAGTTGCCTGCTTTTGGGCCTAGTTTACTCGAGCTACAAAAAGCTGAATTTTACTTCTGCAAAAGTCACGAGACGCCCATTCTGAAATAAAATGTTCGTCAAAAGCTGCGTTCACAAAGCAAAAACTGACGTGCTATCATCATTCTGTCGGACATGGCCAAGGTCGAAAAGAACATTTTGTCAGCCCTTAACTTGGCATCCGCGGAAGTCAATTGGAAGCTATGAGAACATTGATATACATTTGTTGCAAACCTAGGAAGCTCCTGGTTGCATTCAGAAAAGACAATGGTCCTTAAGAAAAGTGACCTAATGGAACTTTTGAAATGTGGGTGACATGTCACTTGTCACTCTCAGCCAATGGGACGTCGAAGATTTCTGAAAACTTTCCTTTGCGTAGTTTAGTTAGCGTAGAAAGGTATAAAAAGTCATGCCCCTAGGGATGGGCTGGCTGCTGCTTTCTGACTTTCCGATGAGGGTGAAGTGCTGTCGGACATTGCGTGGAGCACGTAAGAATCCTCAAAGAACTTTACTTTAATTTCTATCTATTTAGCTCAGTTAGGGACTTAGGTTTTAGAAATGCTAAACTTTAAATATTCACTTTGATTTTGATTCACTTGCTTAAAATGTATTTTTCTCATATTTCTTTACAATCATGCTTGTTTTAATGCTAATAAATAACTTTTATAAAACTATCAATTAAAATACCATAATTTAGTAAATAAAATCTTACTTTTGACAAACAAGCTGGTCTTGGTTAATTCAGAAGTGTGGGTTACTATTAGCTAGATCACGTCGCCAATGGTGGTCGTTTAAATGGTTAGGATTTATTCTAATGACAATATTCTTTCCGCAGATGTATAAAATTATATATAGTTTGTAGATAATGTGTATATATATTTAATCTGATCACCTGATTCAGTAGGCCCAAAATATGTCAGGTTTATGATGGGTCCATAATTTAGTATATAATTTTGTTTATAGGTTATGAAGTTGGGTAGCGTTGTTTATGATATATTTTCTATAGGCCGCTGGATCAATTCTCTGGTAGCAGAAATTGATGGTTGCTAAGAGTAACCAAGGTAATATGTTGGTTGCTAAGGGTTACTAAAGTGTTATGGTATGGAAATAGGATCGATGTTTTAACACATGTCGAGTTCGTTTTTCGTGCTATCTGTAAGCTATACCGGTATAGATTGTGTGGCGAGAAACTAGTCACGCAAGCCATCTGTTTTGTTTGTAGTGATATCGCCGAGTATCACAAGAGGTATCGCCGTGTACCATAGTGTTGTCGCCGAGCAGCACAGTTTTAGGGCTAGGTGTGAATCTCGAATAGTGAGGGTTTTCTAAGAAATTAAAGCAGCATGAGAATAGGGACAAAGCGCCTTCCATAAAACTCACTGTGATAAGAGTATTAGTTATATCCGAGCTTGAGTGAAGGGTAAAGTAGCGTCGGTGCATGATTATCAATAAACAGGTTAGAGTCCTGTACGGGTACATGTTTCATATCTATAAACAGGTGAGAGCCCTGTACGGATAACGTCGTTATTTTGCTAACGGTGCATGATCTCTATAAACAGATGAGAGTCCTGTACGGATTTCATGTGTGTTCGAAATTAGGGAATTTTCAGTGTGAAAGTGCGAGTTTGATTTGTATTTTATGTTCAAGTGGAACTCTTAGAACTGTCACTTCGCGGTGCGTTCAGAGCAAAGCGAGTTCATAATTATACGTGTTAGAAGGGTGGGGTAAGGGTTACTCTACTGACAATTGGATATTATCCTTAGTGTGAATAGCGCCGTCTATTCCGAAGTGTGGATACTTGAACGTATGTAAACTATCCTAAATAGTGAAACGAACAGATGATGTCCTTATAGTCATTGTTAAGAATTAATTTACACTGAAAAGTGTTCTTAAAATGGCGCTGTGAAAAGATTTTGTGAAGGAGGGGTAAGCGCCAGGAGTGAGAAACGAGAAACCGCAGCTGCTGTGTACGACACAGAGCCGCGCTGGGATTGGGTGACCTACGTCACCAACTGTACTCTGATTGGCCCTAGAGTCTCTGACGATCTGTAAGCTAATTGGTTCTTTAGGAAAACTCCATTTTTATTGGTTGAGCAGAAAAGTGACGTAGCTCAACTGTCATTGGCTTGTTGGTGTGTTTCGCGCACGGATTGGTTGTTTTGCGGAACATCCCGGAAATAATTTACGAACGATTTTGTGAATTAGAATTAACTCTTAAAAATGAGTTATCATTTTAAACATGTTGAGAAAAAGCCAACATTATTTCAGAAGTTTAAGAATTTATTTTCGCCTGACAAGAAAATCGAAACGCGAGGTGGTAAATTACTTCATAAGTATAAAACACCTGCAGCGTACATGGAAGGTGAATATGGATATCATACTGTCTTATGGTTTGATAGTTGGAAACGCTATACTAAGAACGACGGTGTTTTAACTTGGCCTGATGATGGTTCATTTAATGTAAAAGTCTTGAGAAATTTACGAGAGAAAATGAATGCTCTTGTTCCGAAACCGAGACCAACTCAATTTGAAGCTTTAGTTGAGTGGGAAGACGAGATGTATCAGTTACAAAGAGAAGCTAGTGGAATTAAAAGACCTTCTAAAAATCCACCTTGGAGAAGAGAAACTCATGAAGATAGATTGCGAATGTGGAGACAGGGAAACATGAGTGAAGGATTGTATTTAATTCAGGAAATGGTAATGGGTACTCCTACAGGGAAATCTAAGGAAAGTGAATCTGAAGATGCAGTTATGGAAGAAATATATACAACAGCTAGAAAGAATCAGCCTTTGAGACCTCCTAGATCATGGTCTACTCCGGTGGTTTCTACTGAAACTTCACCGAGTGCACCTCCAATTAATGAAGCTCCTAAACTTTATCCAAATAATTGTGAAATCATTGAAACTCCTAGAAGACCAGAATTTGATAATGCTCGAAATGAAGGTAGACATTTTACAATGGCTCCAAGGGCAAGAGAAGCTCCAAAAGATTATACAAGAGAGGCAAGAAATGTTGAAGATGTTGATTATAATGAATATTTAAGATCTAAGGAAGAATTAATAAAAAGGATGACAAAAGGCATGGAAGCTGTGACAGTTCCAGTAACGATTGGTCCTGTTCAACCTGTATTTGACCAAAAGGAAACAAACAAGACAGGATTAACTATTCCTTTAAATGCAGAAATTCAAAAGGTTGCTGAAAAATTTTATTCAGACTTATCTGAAATAAACTCTTCTAAATCGAGAATGCCTGATTTAACCTTTAATGAGGATTTATCTCCGAAAACACCAATGGGTGCTATATCAGATATAGGGAGTCCTGAAGTCAGGGTAACCACACCAAAACTTGATGTGGCTAAATTAAAAGCGAATATCGAAGAATTAATAATCGGAACAATCGGTCCAGATAGTTTAAATTACTATCGAGATGATGAACTACTGTTCATTTGCAAAAGCATTCAATGGAAAACAAAAAATAAATATGATCAACTAGAGGATCTAGCAGCAGAACTTGAAATCGATGTGAGTAAACAAAAGAATTTTGCGAAACATTACAGATTAGACTTTTCAGAAAGTGACATTGAGAGTTTGAACTCAATGGGAAGAATAGTACATATAAAAGATTTGATTGTTTATATCAAAAAGCTAGGAGAACTGAATAAGTGGAGAGTGAAATGGACGAAAAAGAAGGAAGATGAAAGATTGGAAAAATTGTCAAAACAATTTCCAATGAGAGAAATTGCAGGTGGAGGATATGTTCATGTCCCTTGGTCGAGACAGGACATTCTGTTGTTTACAAATGACTTTCCAAAATTGAGGGAAAAACCAGTTGAGTGGTACAGACAAGTAGATAGATTTATCAAAGTGTCAAAAGTTCTGTGGATTGATTTAGATGGATTTTTTGACATTGTCGTTCCATCAGATCTTTGGACAGAATGTAAAATATCGATTAGTTGGCCAAAAACAGAACCTGAGCGAATCAAAGAAACAGGTGCTCCAAATCCACTTGTAATGGATTTTTATGAAAAGGTAATTGTTTGGATGAAAAACAAAATTCCACCCAAAGAAGTCGATTGGGTTAAAATAGAAAGGACAGAACAGGAAACAAAAGAATCAGTTCATTCTTTTTATGAAAGACTACTGTTAATCTTTAAACAATACAGTGGTTATGAAAAATTAGATGAAAAGGACATGAGCCATTTTGTCTATAGATTTGTTTATGGACTAAAACCTGAAATTGGAGAAATGATCAGAAATAGCATTGTAGGATGGCAATCACTATCTGTAGACGATATTCTAAGAAAGGCTAAGTATTGCAGTGATGAAATAGAAGTAAAACAGAAGAAGCTCAAGGAGAAAGCCATGTGGGCTCAGGTAAAAGTGGCTGAGCAACAGATTGCCAGCATGGGTAATAAGAACACTAATTTTGTTCAAACTGGAAATACAAACCAGATACAAGGAAAGTTTAAAAGTAATAATTTCCCAAAGAAATTTAGCCCAAAGATTGAGGAGTTGAAACAAAGATTACCTTGTTTTAATTGTGGCGAAATTGGACATTGGAGAGACGAGTGTCCTCATCCTCCTAAAAACTTAAAGAATCCCTTATTGAATCCACAGATGCAGAATGGTGTTGACCTGCAGCGACAGCTACAGATGCAACAGGGGTTAAACGAATTAAATATTCAGCGACAGTTGCAGCAACAGCAACAGCAACAGGTGAATAATCGTCAAGACCAATTGCCACAACCACCTTTTCCGAATTGTGGGGGAGTTCAAAAATATAATCCAAACGTGGGATTTCAGGGAAGTGAACAGGTAATAAAACCACAAAAACAGCAAAAGCAGCAAAGAGTTCAAATGCAAAATGCTTCACAACAGTTTTTATTAACAGAAAGTCAAGACAGCGATTCTGATGATTATTGCTGACGGTGCCCGAGAGAGGAGGAAGAGTGTGTTGTTGGAGCCACTCTTGAGGTTGACCAGTCAGGTCCTTTTGTAAACGGGAAAGTTAATGATGTAGACATCACTTTTCTAGTGGACACTGGTGCTACCCGTTCTACTGTTAGATCAGTGGAAATTGAAAACCTACCTCTCTCTGGGGATACCATCCAAGTTGTCGGAGTAAGTAATCAACAAATTAAAACTGACTTAACTGATCCAGTTCCAGTTGAAATTGGAAATTACAGAGACAAACACAGATTTGTGGTTTGTAATAGTAGTCCAGTGAATCTATTGGGCAGAGACATCCTATGTAAAATGAATTGTAGAATATATTGTTCTCCTGATGGAGTTGAGTTACAAACAATGGAAGAAGATGGTTTATACAGAATGACAATGATGATGATGGAAGCAGAAGAAACAAAATTGTTTCCTGCATTTGAAGAAAAGGATTTACCTGAAGAACTCAAGGAAACAGTGAAATCTGAAATATGGGATTTTACTGGAAATGAGATGGGTCTGATGAAAAATGTAGATCCAGTAAAAATTACATTGAAACAGGGAATAGAATTTCCAAATATTCCACAATATAAAATGAAAACAGAAACAATTGAAGGTATTACACCAATAATTGAAAAATTAATCAAGCAAGGTGTATTAAAAGAAATGGAGAGTAGTTCTTGTAATTCACCAATTATGGGAGTTAAAAAGTCAAATGGAACATTTAGAATCGTACAAGATTTGAGAAAGGTTAATCAAATTGTCGTTCCATGTTGTCCTGTGGTTCCAAATCCAGCAGTAATTCTATTCCAGATTCCACATGATGCTGAATGGTATACAGTCATTGATCTTTGCAATGCATTCTTTACTGTTCCCTTACATCCAGACAGTTATGAAATCTTTGCTTTCAGATTCCAAGGTAAGACCCTCGGATGGTCAAGAATCCCTCAGGGCTATACAGAAAGTCCTTCAATCTTTAATGAACTGTTAAAAAGATCATTGGAAGACCTAGACTTACCTGGTAGGTCTACGCTAGTGCAGTATATTGATGATTTGTTAATAGCTGCAAAGACAAGAGAAAATTGTGTGACAGACACAATAATTCTGTTAAATCGCCTTGCAGAAGAAGGACATAAAGTGTCCCCAGCAAAACTACAGTTTTGCAAACAAGAAGTAAAATATCTTGGTCACAGAATTGCAAAGGGAAAAAGACAAGTAACAATAGAGAGAATAAAAATGATTCAAGCAATGTTACCACCAAGAACACAAAGACAGGTCAGAATGTTCTTGGGAATGGTTGGTTACTGTCGACAATGGATAAGTGGATTTTCAGTAATTGCAAAACCACTACAAAGACTGACAAAGTCAGATGTAAAAGATCCAATTATTCTCAATGATGCTGAGATGGATTCTTTTGAGAACCTGAAAAAGAGCTTATGCCTAGCTCCTGCTTTAGGTATGCCAAATTATGAGAAAGATTTTGAACTGTATTGCAGTGAGAGAGAAGGATGTGCATTATCTGTGTTGATTCAGAGACACGGAAATTTAAAGAAACCTATTGCATACTTCTCTGCAGTTCTTGATCCAATTGCAAAAGCATTACCAGGTTGCTTAAAAGCAGTTGCAGCTACAAGTATTAGTCTCGAACAAAGTGAGGGGATCATTATGGGATTTCCTGTGAAAGTTTTTGTGCCTCATTCAGTGGAAATATTACTGACAAGAGGTAAGACTCAGCACTTAACAAGTAGCAGATTGACAAAGTATGAGAAAATCATACTAGGAGCAGATAATGTTTCAATTTCAAGATGTTTGAATCTGAATCCTTCTACATTACTACCTGATTCTGAAATTGTTGATGACATTGAAACAGAACATGAATGTTTAGATGTCATGGAATTCTGCACTAAACCAAGAAAAGACATCAAAGACAGACCTTTGTCTGAATCGGATTTTGTCTACTTTGTAGATGGCTCATGCTTAAGATCCGAAGGAGGTGTCTTAAAAGCTTCATATTCAGTTTGTACAGTCAAAGATGTCGAAGAAGCATCATGTCTTGAAGGAGTTCGTTCAGCACAAGTGGCTGAATTAATTGCTTTAATTCGTGCATGTGAAATATCAAAAGATATAAGAGTTACCATCATTACTGATAGTCAGTATGGGTATGGAGTTGTGCATGATTATGGACAACTCTGGTCACAGAGAGGATACATGACATCAGCAGGATCACCAATTAAAAATGCAGTTTTCATTAGGAGATTAATTGAAGCAATACAATTACCAAAAGAAATCGCCATTGTTAAGTGTGCAGCACACACTAGAGGAATTGATTATATCTCCAAGGGTAATGCCTTCGCAGATGAAACGGCTAAATTCTGTGCAAGAAAAGGTTATGCATACAATCGGGAAAGGAGTAAAGAAACTGATTCAAATTCATTAATGCTAACAACAGTTGTAGAAACATGGCATGAGATTAGAGATTTACAAAATGAAGCAGATGATGAAGAAAAAGACTTGTGGTTAAGATCAGATTGTAGACCACGTGAAGAAGATGGAGTGTGGGTTTACAAAGATGGCAGAATAGTCTTACCAAATTGCTTGATTGCTGACATGGCCAGATTATATCATGGTCCAGCACATCTGGGAAGAGATTCTATGGTTAGACTTTTTAGAGAAACATGGTTCAATACTAAGTTTAGAACTATTGCAGAATCTTTTTGTCAAAGGTGTTTGTCATGCCAACAAATGAATCCAAACAGAAAATCAGTGGTGGGGACAGGAATAATTGGTCGAGAGGGTGGTCCCTTTACCAGGTTACAAATGGATTTCATTGAAATGCCCTTACACAATTGTTTGAAATATGTGCTTGTAATTGTTTGCTTATTTTCAAGATGGGTAGAGGCTTTCCCTACACGACATTGTGATTCAATTACAGTAGCAAAACTAATGCTCAGAGAAATCATCCCAAGGTACGGGTTTCCAGTCACTATTGAGAGTGATGGAGGAAGCCATTTTGATAACAAACTGATGAAGTTAATTTGCGAAGCTTTGAGCATTGAGCAGAAAATACACTGTGCATACAGACCAGAGGCATCAGGAGTGGTTGAACAAATTAATGGAACAATTAAAAACAGAATTGGAAAAATGTGTCTTGAAACAGGTGTAAAGTGGACTGATGCTCTTCCACTTGTTTTAATGTCATTAAGAAGTACACCAGATAAAAAGACAGGTTTGAGTCCTCATGAAATTTTAATGGGAAGAGTTATGAGGCAAGCTTTTGTACCTGTAGGTAAACTGTTGAGCATAAATGACAGTGCTATTTTGGATTACTGTAAAAGGTTATCTGATATGGTAACTTCTGTGTCTAATCAGGTGGGAACTGAAGCACAATCAAATGAAAAGGTTTTGACACATGATCTGAGACCTGGCGATTGGGTCAGAACGAAAGTACATCGGAGAAGGAATTGTCTAGCTCCTAGATGGCAGAAGCCTAGGCAGATAATTTTGATCACTACTAATGCTGTAAAGTGCAGAGGATTGAAACGCTGGATTCATCCTAGTCATACTATTCCAGTACCAACTCCTGAGAGTTCAGATGTTGAAAGTGATACCACAGATGATTCTGATTCTGAAGCAGAAGGCGAAACAGAAGGTGAAATAAATCCAGATTCTGAAGATCGACAAGAAAGTCGACATCTGGAAACTGTGCCAGTGAATGGAAATTTGACAAGAAAAGACTTGGAAATAATTGAAATAGATTCTGAAGGTGAAGAGAATCTGTTAAAAGGAAAGATAACTGAGGATTCGGTTGTCTCTATCGAAGACAAAGAAGCAGAACAAAAAGAAGTTTCAGACCAGGAGAGTATCGAAAGGCAGAGAACAAACTCTGAAGTAAGGAACAGAAATCCGAAATCTGGGAAGTTGAAGGTAATTGAAGAAGAGGAGGAAGACGAATTACCGAGTACCAGTGATGGAAGACAAAGTGAAGTTCCTGAAGGAGTGAAATTACCGAATAGAGAAGTTCCTGAGTCAATTGAAATTTCAGACTACGAAACTGAAGAAAGCGACGTGGATGGTGAAAGTGAAAACAGAAAGAAAAGGACTTGGAAGTCAGAATCAAATAATTCTGAACCAAAAAAGAAGTACGTGAGAAAAGCAGACTACTGGCCTGGTGGAAGATTGAGAGTCAGATTGATCAAGAAACCAAAAGAACAAGTTGAAGAAATCAGTAGTCAAAAGAGTCCTGGAAAAGAAGTTGGAATTGGAAGGAAAATTGAAGTGATATCGAGAAAAGGAAAAAGAATAGTAAGACCAAACCAAAAATACAAGTCTCCTGAGTGGACTTACTTAGTAATTCCACCTGTTATTGACATATATGATAGTAGTGAAGAAGAAAACGAAATACAAGAAATTAGTGACAATGATTGAAGTACAGAAATATTAAATTGGCAAAAGGCTGAAGAAAATTTGTTAGTTGACACAAGGTCGAAGAAAAACTGTTTAGTTGAAGAAAACTTATGTATGACATAAGGTCGAAGAAATCTTGTTTAGGGTTTTAAAAAAAAAAAAAAAAAAAATATTTTAAAAGGGGGGTGTAAATATAAATTTAGATTTTAAAATTTTATTTTTATTTTTATTTGAGGCTAAAACTAACTAAAAATGCCTTATGTTAAGGAGAGCACTTCAAAGTGTTCTGTTTTTAAAAGATGCTGTAAGATGACTCTGGTGTGTCTGCTCATTTTAATTCTGCTCTGGTTGATTTTAGCTGTGATTATCCCTTTGGAGATGAATAGAGAATTACACAAAGTTAACATAACAAACAAAGCTCTGGTTAGCCAAACTAAACATAGTGCGTCTGCAAAAGTTATTGATCATCAGCCTAACATTCATCAAGATAAATCAATTGGTGATTTTTCAAGTAATACATTCACAAAGCTATTGAGTGAATATGTTAAGGTAATGGATGCAAAAGACTGCTATGTCTGCGTTAAGTTACCTGCTTCTGTTTCTGAGGGAGTAACATATAATATGCTTCCTCTCACTTATGCTGTAACATGTAGTGTGTTAACTAGTTTATTTTATCAAACTGGACGTTTAGAGTATTACTATTCAAATTATGATGAAATTTTTGCAAATATTAAGATTGAAAATGCTTTAAATAAGCACAAGAAAGCAAAGCAAATGAGAGAATTTTTCCTTGTTACTAACGAACTTACTTATGAGTATGCTTATAAAAATAATCTAACTTGCAAATTAAGTGCTGAAGGAAAGAAATTTTTGAATATGGTTGAGGAGAGAAGAGCAATTTATAAGAGGAATGAATTAGTCAAGCAGACTAAGTCAAATTTCTGGCAGAAAGAGGATGAGAAGTTAAATGGCAAAATGCTTGAAAATATTGCAATTCATATAGACAAACCAGTTAGTGGAAAGCTTTGCATTAGAAGAGATAATACTCTTTTTGATAATTACTTTGTAGGTGCAAGTAACTGTGAAGATACTTATCAGATTTTGGGAGGTTGGGGATTCAAAGGTGGAAAGGATCCAATCTTTCCTGGGATTTATTTTGTTTGTGGTGACAAAGCCTACTACAACCTTCCAGACCACTGGTATGGAACTTGTTATGTGGGAATTGTTTTTCCTAAAGTGTTTCATGTTGACAGAGATTCAGAAGGATTGTTTAAAATTCATAATTATGTAAATAGAGTTAAAAGAGAAACTTTTACTGAAGTTCTGGGAGATATTTTTCAAGCAGTAATACCTTTTGTTGGTATAACCTTAAATGCAGGGAGAATTAGAAAATTGTCCACTATAGTTGATAGATTATCAACTGACACAGCTGATGGGTTTCAATTAGTGAATGTTGAAGTTATTGCAATTAGATCCATGGTAATTCAAGATCGCCTTGCTTTAGACATACTCCTAGCAAAGGAGGGAGGAGTCTGTGGCATTTTACATGTACAACATTGTTGCACATATATACCTGACGAAAGTAAGAATATTGAAATGTATATCAAGAATATCACACAAATGCATTCAGAGATAATTCCTTTAGAAGAAGAAGATTTTACAGGGAAACTTTCAAAAAGGTTTCAAGCAATTAAAAACTGGTTTCACGATATTGGAAGTTCAATTCTTGGCAAGATTTTGGCACCTTTGATTATAATAGTATTCATTTTTATTTTGACCAAAATAGGTTGTTTGTTACATAAAAGAAAGAAACAGTTGAAAGAGAAGAAAAGAATCTATAAACTTAGAAAAGAAGAAGAAAGGGAGATCGAATTACAGGAGTTACATAGAGAGCGTTATGCTAATTCCAAAGATTATGCAGAAACAGACTTTTAGGTTTACTGATACAAATGAATTTGAATCGATTTCTCAGAAATTTAAATTACCAAAATTTTGGGTGCTGGTGTGGTGATTTGTTAATCACCAGATGAGGGAGTTGATGGAGCGAGATAGAAAACAAAATTTTGTTTAAACTCGTGAAGTCACATTTCCATAACATGAATAATAATATTAATGATTTGTGATATGTCGTGCTAATACAACTTAGATTAAACTTTACACATGGGGGGACTAACATGTGTGCTCATAAACGTGCATAATTGTTGCATCTTTTTGTTCGTGCAAAATAATAAAATAATTTATTGTTTTCGTTTTTGTCATTACTAACTGCTGCAAACATAAAAGAAGCATGTGCTTGTTTTGCTTTTTCTTGTCTGTGTGATGTCATTTCTACTATTCTAGGTGCACATAAGTCTCATGGATTATTGAAGACTGGTAGATATAAACGCTGCTTTATTTGTTTGCATTTGCTAGGTAACATTTGATTAATCGGGTGGGTTAATTAATTAGTAAATCCTGGGGTGGATACAGAATCTACATTATTTCTTACATTAATACTTTTCTTGTGTTTGTTTTATACTAGAAAGCATAAGTTGCCTGCTTTTGGGCCTAGTTTACTCGAGCTACAAAAAGCTGAATTTTACTTCTGCAAAAGTCACGAGACGCCCATTCTGAAATAAAATGTTCGTCAAAAGCTGCGTTCACAAAGCAAAAACTGACGTGCTATCATCATTCTGTCGGACATGGCCAAGGTCGAAAAGAACATTTTGTCAGCCCTTAACTTGGCATCCGCGGAAGTCAATTGGAAGCTATGAGAACATTGATATACATTTGTTGCAAACCTAGGAAGCTCCTGGTTGCATTCAGAAAAGACAATGGTCCTTAAGAAAAGTGACCTAATGGAACTTTTGAAATGTGGGTGACATGTCACTTGTCACTCTCAGCCAATGGGACGTCGAAGATTTCTGAAAACTTTCCTTTGCGTAGTTTAGTTAGCGTAGAAAGGTATAAAAAGTCATGCCCCTAGGGATGGGCTGGCTGCTGCTTTCTGACTTTCCGATGAGGGTGAAGTGCTGTCGGACATTGCGTGGAGCACGTAAGAATCCTCAAAGAACTTTACTTTAATTTCTATCTATTTAGCTCAGTTAGGGACTTAGGTTTTAGAAATGCTAAACTTTAAATATTCACTTTGATTTTGATTCACTTGCTTAAAATGTATTTTTCTCATATTTCTTTACAATCATGCTTGTTTTAATGCTAATAAATAACTTTTATAAAACTATCAATTAAAATACCATAATTTAGTAAATAAAATCTTACTTTTGACAAACAAGCTGGTCTTGGTTAATTCAGAAGTGTGGGTTACTATTAGCTAGATCACGTCGCCAATGGTGGTCGTTTAAATGGTTAGGATTTATTCTAATGACAATATTCTTTCCGCAGATGTATAAAATTATATATAGTTTGTAGATAATGTGTATATATATTTAATCTGATCACCTGATTCAGTAGGCCCAAAATATGTCAGGTTTATGATGGGTCCATAATTTAGTATATAATTTTGTTTATAGGTTATGAAGTTGGGTAGCGTTGTTTATGATATATTTTCTATAGGCCGCTGGATCACCAGCAAGACAGGCGAGCTCATCCTTCGATCATTTCGAAGCGGGTTCATTGAGCAAAAGGAATGCACCTTTGAGTCTCTTAAATCAGTGATTTTTAGAGATACTTCGAGCCCTTTTAGTTTGTAAAAGTATACAGAGGGGGCCGAGTACAAAAACACAGTATAATTCATACAATGCTATATGATCTGGTAAAAGGGTGTTTTGTTGATATTAAGGGTCGATTTTGTTAATTTAATACTCAGAAAAGTCAAAGTGTGGTCTTACCTGTGATTGCGTAAAAGTGTTCTGAACAGCTTCTTCTGCACATATCCTCTGCCCCTTGTGTGCTACCACTGAGTTGAAAACATATCTAGAAAAAAACTGAAAACACAGCGATGCTAAGCTGTCAGATTGGCAACGAAGATGACTAAGCATGATCAGCTTGTAAATAATCAGACAAAATAAAACTGAAATATTAGACTCAAACTCGATACACAATCATACCATACGCAAAAAGTGCCAGGATCTCGCACAATCATTGGCGTCCTGTGATTCATTGGTGATCCTTCATCCATTCATACATGAAGCAAATCTTTTCAAAGCCGGATATGTACCGCCATTAGTTCTCGGCGTTTTTGTAAAAAAATTGCAGAAATCTGATTGTTGCACATTTCTGACTTTAAGATAGTTTTAGAATAGAGTATTGGTTATGTGCTATTAATTGTACATGGTCAGCTCACGTTCCATTCTTTGCCAATGAAACGTAATTAAACATTGCTATAACCTAGATATGAACGTTTTGCTTTAGAAAGTCTGCGGATCTACGTACAATATCTTTATCACCTATGAAACACAGCTACATATAGCACTAACTTAGCTATCAACTTTTTGTTTTAGAAAGTCTACGGGTGTTCATACTATCTCTATATTCCAACTGTCCATTCTTTGGTCCATGTGTCGGACAAATATGCCCAATGTACATTAAGCAGGACAACATGAATGCTGGCTCACCTCATCCCCTGAAGATGATTAAATCTGGCAAAACAGATTTCTCAGGAATGCAAAAAAAGCACAGGGTGGGGGCAATCTTACTAGGAGGTTGGCACGGAAGGCTAGGCAAGTCACGAATTAATCTAGAAAACATGCACGTTGATGCCTTTAATAGTTAAATCTAAGCAGAAAGTGTAAGATCTCTGTAATGAAATAAAATCTCGCTTCACCCACCTACCTACGTCGTCACCTTAAAACATGCCTTGTGGGGCGTGGAATAAGTTCACGGGCTATATTTGTGATCCTCCGCAGGTACCGATGGAGAGGGATTCTAACGATGGAAGTGATGGGGAACTGTGGGGCATATTATCAAGGGATTTATCTCTGCTTTTTTGGCTTTAAAAGCCAAGAAAGCGGAGATAAAATTATCTCCCTATTACCTAGCTGTCGCTAACACCAGTTAGCGACAGCTAGTAGGAGATAGCGACCATCTTGGGCCCCGCTTTGCATATCAGAGAAATTTATCACTAATGACATGCAAAGTGGGCGTGCCAAGATGTTAGCGACTGGAAACAGTCGCTAACATCGCTATCTCCTATTACCAACTTTTGGAGATATTCGCGCTAAGCGCGAATACCTCCAAAAGCTAACACCTGCCCTGAGCAGTTCTTAGCCATGTTATCCAATGGGAGGTGGATAACATGGCTAAGAGCATTTGCTCGGTAATGCATGAAAATCGCTGACTTTTCAGCGATATTCATGCATTTCGGCCGATTTTTATCGCTTAGGAGATAAACCTTGATAATATCAAGGCTCCTAAGTGATAAAAATCGTCGCTACACGGCGATAAAATTATTGCCGCTAAACCCTAAACCAACCTAGCGATAATTATCGCTAGTTGTTGGTAATATGCCCCTGTGATTCTAATTGTTGAAATATTGCCACATGGAATGAGCTATATGATATCAATATGTCGATCGCCAAGAATCTACAATTGTCCGGATATAATGCCTGTATTTACTGCCTGATTGTTATGTGACTTGATTATATTTACAATAAAAAAGAATTTAAAAAAACATGCCTTGTAGTAAGGGGGTTGGGGAGGGATCAATCTATATCTTACTTAGTGAGGAAAGGTAAAATGACAGGGTGTGGATTTAGAAGTTTCATAAAAAATGTGGGCCTGATTTAAGAAATATGCACCCTCAAGACTATAACATCACAAATTTGAAATTTACGAACATTTGCAATAGTACTCTTAGAAACCTGGACTAATTCTTGTGAATGCTGATAAACAAATACATTTGTGGTTGTGTGCAAACTTTTTAAATTGTATATAGCGTTAACCCGACACAAAGGTATTGGATCGCTTTAAATGAGCTCCAGTGACGTTACACGAGGACATATTCATTTTCTCGTAGACACTTGGAGTTTAAGGGAAGTGCACAAAATCACAGGATGTTAAGACGAGGACAACATTGGAACCTGGGGCTCCCGGCCACGGGACGGTGCACAGATGTTCTTTCTCTCCACCCTTTAAACCCTTTCCAACACCTCGCTGCTTCCCAGGGAACGGCATGTTAAATGGAATGGAATGGAAGTGAATTTATAAAGCGCATGGTTACCCGGGAGCGTCCCAGCGCTGTAGAGCAGAGATTACTGTGAGTGGAAAACTGTGTTTAAGGATCCTGGGGGAAGAAGAAAGTTTTGAGGAGCTTTCGAAACTTCAAATAGCTAGGTTCGATTCGGATCTTGAGAGGAAGTGCATTCCACAGAGTCGCTGCGTTAACAGAGAACCGACGTCCTCCTGTTCGAGCCCTCTTCACTCTTGGAACATTGGCAAGGTGCCCAAGGTCAGAGCGGAGTGTCCCGTTGGCCTTGTAAGGGCGCACTAGACTCCTCAAGATAGGGGGTCCTTTGCCCTGTAGGGATTTGTGGACAGTGCACAGGGATTTAAACTTAATCCTCTCACGTATTGGCAACCAGTGGAGGGATCTCAGAGCAGGTCTGGCTGAGAGCTTTGCAGATGAACCTGTCAACAACCTAGCTGCAGAATTTTGGATCAGTTGAAGTTTGTTAATGGTGGCGTCTGTGGCGCCCAAATATAGGGCGTTACTGTAATCCAACCTTGAGAGGATTAAACCTTGGATGAGGAGCCTTCTAGAGTGAGGAGGTAGGAGGGGGAGGACTTTACGGGCTGAGCGGAGTAGGCCAAAGCATATGCCGGCCATTTTTTTTAGCTTGGATTCTAAAAGAGAGGTCCTGTTTGAGCCAAACCCCAAGGCTTTTAATTTCGTTTTTTGGGGTGGGAAAAGCCACCACACTGACGGGCCAGATGGAGTCAGCTAATGGTGTCGACTTGTGTCCTAGGAACATAATCTCCGTTTTAGCTCCGTTTAGTCTGAGCAAGGATTACTCATCAACACCAAAGAAACCCGCCGCACGATGAACTCCATCCACTCCGGATCTCCTACCGACCCCTGCCCGCACCACGTCTTCAACAAGGTCGATGCTGTCATCGCACTCCACCTACGGGACATCATCAACACCTCCTTCGACACCGCCACCTTCCCGGAGAGCTGGAAGCACGCCGAACTCAGCGCTCTACTGAAGAAACCATCAGCGGACCCCTCCGAACTCAAGTTGGATAATATTCTTTAATCCATAAATACTACAAGAGAAGCATTCATGTACAAAATAGACTCTGTGGCGATCAATCTGGGCTTGCTCCACAAAGCCCCGAGGAAGCTGGCTGAGAGAGTGGGCTCCAACAAGACCTCCTTAAAATAGATACAACAAGAGAAGGGAATGCTGGAAAGAGAGGTATTGGACCTCATGGAACCAGTGCGATATCTGCAATACAGAGCTCATGACTGAGATGAGCTCATGGAGGAACAATATCTATGTGGTTAGCCTGCCTGAGAAGCCCGAATAGGCTGACACAGCTTAATATGTGAAGCCTTGGCGCAGCCTGTATCACCCACTGGCAAGGCAATAGTCTTCACACTGAAGATGGTACACATAGTGGTTACCAGACAACTAGCTACATGACTCTCCTACTCCCCTGTACCGACCTGCAGTTAGACTGCTGAATTAACACAACCGTAATCTGAACATGAGGAAAGCCAGAAAATCAGGACGCTATTTAATAGACAGTATCAAGGCCTTATTTTTTCCTCCAACTATACCCTGGCTGTTCAACAGTCATGTGCACACCAATACTATTTACATTCATTATATGGAACATGAGAGAAATCGGTAACCCTACCAAATGATACAAAATACAATTCTATTATCAATTTTAAGTAAGTTTTTAAGTAAGGGGCCTATTTTCAAGTTTCACCAAGAGAAACACATTACAATCGTCCCCGCGCTTTACTAACAAAAGCGTAGAGCTAGTTTCAAAACACAGCGTGTACTTTAGCACATGCTGTGTTTTTAAACTGGCTCTACGCTTTTGCTAGTAAAGCACGATGTGGGGACGATTGTGGCCTTTTGTTTAAGTATTGATGTTAATCAGAGACCGTGAAGGGGCTCTGATTAACATCAATACTTAAACAAATGGCCACAATCGTACCCGCACCCTAGTGGGAGATTGAGATCCCGTAGCGGGGCTGTCTTGCCGGCTACCAGCATGGCTTCAACATGCCTTGCTGACATAAAACTAGGTACACAGACAAAATATCGAGTTTTAAATTTCGATATACAATTATATCGAAGTTTAAATATCGAAGGGACATAATATAGAAGGTAAGTAATATCGACACTCTTAATATCGATATTAGTAATATCGAAGTTTTAAATATCGATGTCAGTAATATCGAAGTAAATAATTTCGATGTTACTAATATCGATTTTTAAATACATTTTGTGTATATTATATTGTATTTATTATGTTTAATAATTTATTTTTAATGTAATTTAATTAAATGTCTTTTAGTACTGTAGCGGGTTGTGGGTTTATAGGGGGATAGGGTGGGAAGTAATTTAATTATGTTAAATTAATTATTAATTAGTAGGAATTATAAATTAATTAATTGAGAATAATTTTTAAATAATTATAATTAATTGAATAATTGATAAATATGTTCTGTAGCGGGTTATGGGTTTATAGGGGAATAGGGTGGGAAGTAATTTAATTATGTTAAATTAATTATTAATTAGTAGGAACTACTAATTAATTAATTGAGAATTATTTGTAATTAATATTAATTAATTGATTAATTGATAAATATGTTCTGTAGCGGGTTATGGGTTTATAGGGGAATAGGGTGGGAAGTAATTTAATTATGTTAAATTAATTATTAATTAGTAGGAATTATTAATTAATTAATTGAGAATTCTTTTTAATTAATTTTAATTAATTGATTAATTGATAAATATGTTCTGTAGCGGGTTATGGGTTTATAGGGGAATAGGGTGGGAAGTAATTTAATTATGTAGAATTAATTATTAATTAGTAGGAAGCATACATTAATTGTTATTAATTGGTAAATAATTATAATTAATTGGTAATTAATTTTAAATAATTCATTAATTGATAAATGTGTTCTGTTGCGGGTTGTGTGTTTATAGGGGAATATGGTGGGAACTAATTTAATGTAATTAAGTAATAATGAATTATTTTTTATAAGTATGTTATTTCAACCCCTACGCTATCCAACACTTTCCCTACTGTTGCACTCTCTGGAGTGGGAATAGTAATTTTTACCCCTACGCTATCCAACACTTTCCCTACTGTTGCACTCTCTGGATTTGGAATAGTAATTGTTACCCCTACGCGATCCAACACTTTCCCTACTGTTGCACTCTCTGGAGTTGGAATAGTATTTGTTACCCCTACGCGATCCAACACTTTCCCTACTGTTGCACTCTCTGGGGTTGGGATTGTAATTTTTAATCCTACGCTATCCAACACTTTCCCTACTGTTGCACTCTCTGGAGTTGGAATAGTAATTGTTACCCCTACGCTATCCAACACTTTCCCTACTGTTGCACTCTCTGGAGTTGGAATAGTAATTGTTACCCCTACGCTATCCAACACTTTCCCTACTGTTGCACTCTCTGGAGTTGGAATAGTAATTGTTACCCCTACGATATCCAACACTTTCCCTACTGTTGCACTCTCTGGAGTTGGAATAGTATTTGTTACCCCTACGCTATCCAACACTTTCCCTACTGTTGCACTCTCTGGAGTTGGAATAGTAATTGTTACCCCTACGCTATCCAACACTTTCCCTACTGTTGCACTCTCTGGAGTTGGAATAGTAATTTTTAATCCTACGCTATCCAACACTTTCCCTACTGTTGCACTCTCTGGAGTTGGAATAGTAATTGTTACCCCTACGCTATCCAACACTTTCCCTACTGTTGCACTCTCTGGAGTTGGAATAGTAATTGTTACCCCTACGCTATCCAACACTTTCCCTACTGTTGCACTCTCTGGAGTGGGAATAGTAATTGTTACCCCTACGTTATCCAACACTTTACCTACTGTTGCACTCTCTGGAGTGGGAATAGTAATTGTTACCCCTACGCTATCCAACACTTTCCCTACTGTTGCACTCTCTGGAGTTGGAATAGTAATTGTTACCCCTACGCTATCCAATACTTTCCCTACTGTTGCACTCTCTGGAGTGGGAATAGTAATTTTTACTCATACACTATCTAAAATGTATTTAGCTTTTTTATTAGTATTATGTTGTTATTAATTGTTATTTATGTGATTATTTTATGTATATAAATGTATTAGTAATTTATTATATTTTTTATTTTTTTATAAGTTATGAAAATAATTAATTTAGAGTTAATATTAATGAAAAATATATTATGTATTATATATTTATTAATATTAATTTGTATTACATTATGTATTAATTTTAAATATTATAGTACATTTTTAAATATGTTTATTACATTTATAAGTATTATTTTGTTAATATTAGATTTTTATTTAATAAAAAAAAACGATATTTTACAAAAAACGATATTTTTGTCATTCTATATATTTTTTTCGATATATTTGTACTTACCTTGTTAGGGATAGGATTCCTATATTTTTGACTTCGATATTTTTGTTCCGATATTTTTGTATATCGATATTTGTGTTATCGATATTTTGTCAGACATTCATAAAATTAATTAGAACAGTGGCCTGATATATCAAAGTTTTTGCACCATGGTTGCCGGAATGCCGCCATCTTTGTTTGTTTGGACTTAGATATTTCTACAAAGGTGGTATTGTTTCATCTCTGATTCGACTGAACTAAAGTTATGTTGTTGGCTGCAGGTGGCAATCTCCAATTTCCTCTAAAGTCTTTGAACTGCATACTGTATTTGGTGTTCTTAGTCCCTAGTCCCTAGGATCAAACGGACACGCATGGGTGGCCGACGTTTTTCATTTCATGCAGCGAAATTTTGGAATCAGCTCCCTGACTCTATTCGGCTTGAACCTAACCCTCTTGCTTTCAGGAAACGGTTGAAGACCTTTCTTTTCCGTTGAGTGGTGAATACCTGTCTGGCCTTAAAGCGCTGGGATGCATCCGGGTAGCCATGCGGTTTACAAGCTCGTATTCATTCATTCATTCATTCTTATGACCATTTTTTAAACTATAGTCAATTTTATTAAAGGCAGTTGAGGGAATACGGTTTGCATGCATGTAACATCACAATGTAGAAGCTAACATCTCATAGTATATGTTGCCTTTGATTTAACAAGCACAAGTAGCTGCCGAGTGTTACCCAACTCCAAAAGGTTATTCATACACAGCATTTTAGATAGTTCCGCTTACCATAGTAAATGTTGTTTGTTTACTTTCTCCATACCAGGTCCAAGAGAGGGTACTATGTAGTGATGTTTGTCTTTTTCAATGCCCTTTAACCCCTGTTTTCCTGGGAGTGGAATGTCGGCCTCCTTAGAATACAAGCTTTCGCTCTCTCTTTCTCTCTCTCTTTCGCTCTCTATATCTTTTCTCCACCCACTCACGGTATCTAGGGACTGAATCTTGATAGGTGAATAAAACCACTCTGGCTAGATGTTCTAGAGACCAGCCTTTGAAGATTTTAGTGTTGGAAATTGCTAGTTTGTAAACTGTACTTTGGCTGCAGTCACATTTCTCCGTTAGACATGCATTTTTCAGCATTTGAGCTGTAAAAGTGGTGAAGTGTTCTGAATTCAGGTAGAATAAGAAATAGTGGGAGAGAGAAAGAAAGAAAACGAAGTGCAAACATCAGGCAGTGTATTTTCAAAAGAGATTTTACTTTAGGGCGAAGCAAAGTCTATTGACTCCCACGGCCCGTTCAAACTGAAAAATTCCAGACAAGGATGAATTCCTGGTTCCCTCACCCATGAGTAGTAAGACAGTATCAAACTATTGTGTCAAGAAAGTCCTTTTTTGTTACGTGACTGTAGGCCTCTCACTTTGAGGGTCGGTCTGTTTGTTGTGCCGGTTCTAAACCTTTGGAACTACACTATATGTTTTATGGCGGAGTGCATATAGCAAAGTTTTGGAAAGATTGGCACATGATGTAGCATGCAGACTCCAGCTGACTCATTATTCTCCTGACACCCCAGACCATCTATCATTGATGTCAACACAAATGTCACAGAACTTCGAATTGCACAAGCATGCGCCTCAGGCTGGACCAAGGTTTCAGATTGCATGCGCCTCAGGCTGGACCAAGGTTTCAGAGTGCTTATGTGTGACATTTTCATAATTTCAATGTACTTATGAGGACTAGCATTCGATGGCTAAGGCTGACATTTTCTTGTGAACAAAATCAAAGCAATGAAGATGTGGGAAATATGTTAAAATATCTGCAAGTAAAACAAGAGGGAAGGTTATTCCTCTTGATGCAGATTTTTAAATTTAAGGCTGAATATTTAAAAATGTTATATTTACTGTTCAAAAACACCCTTAAGTTATTACAATCAAAAGCTGTTACTCTTCTGCTCGGGTGGTCTGTCGCAGGTTTTCCACCATTGCAATTAATGGAAATGCAGCTCTTTGGTAGTTAATAGCTCACTGTTCTATATTAGGATTTAAACGTATAAACTGCAAGTAACAAAATGAGCTTTCTGACAGAAGCTGTAATGCACTGACCTATTTACATTGCATGTAATTTGTGATCTGCATGGTTCGCCAGCTTTTCATCAGGCATTTTAACCTCCTCGGATACTTAATGATGAGTCAACTTCTAGTAGACAAAACTTAGATGTCTCTGTAGCAGGTCCATCATTCTTCAATTATTTTGACATATTTATGGTTGCCTGGAAATTGCTTGAACGTAGTTCTCATATTTTTTGCACGCCACTGCATCATCTTCAGGTGGGATCTTTTGATGGATTTTGTGCTGCTCAGTCTTCCTGTGGATTACCTTGTTCACCCACCTCAACCATTTGCACAGTTTGCATTTTGTGTTACACCTTCTGTGATGCAGCTTTTCCCTGGGATTCAGATTTATAGACCAGTTTAAGATAATGGATGCTAATAATGGTACACATGGGCACACCCCTGTTTGTCCTAGGCTGCAATCCCAGGTAATTATGTGGTCATTTTTCCTATTGGAGCCTCTAGACCGATCCCATTCATAGTTTGTAATTCTTCGAGCGTTTGGTGACTTATTTGTCTTCAATTGCAGGTTTCCAGTCTGTAAGGTATTCGGATTTGAGTGGTCAGGTGCGAGTACCCACAAAGACAAGGTAATTCTGTTTACGTTCCTCGTTGGGTTTGGGGTTGCTGGGTAAATAGATTCACAATCTGCACCCCTTTTCTTTTGCAGGTTTGTGAGACCATACTACGAATACATTTGCACAGGCAGACGTGAGTACAGGCAGAACAAACAGGTAATTGTTTGGTAGAGTTAAACTAGTACATATTCTGTTGCAGGTTTCGCAGACAGTACCCCACACATTTAAGCAGGCGTACTTGAGTACACTCAGAAGAGGTAATTGTTTGGTAAAGTTAAACTGTGGTGCATCTTGAACATTGTAGTATAATATACTTCCCCATGTTTTCTTCTGTTGCAGGTTTCACACCCAGAACCCCATACATTTAAACAGGCATACGTGAGTTCAAGCAGAAGAGGTAATTGTTTGGTTGAGTTAAACTGTGGTGCATCGTGTACATTGTAGTATAATATACTTACCCATGTTTTCTTCTGTTGCAGGTTTCGCAGACAGTACCCCACACATTTCAATGGGCGTACGTGAGTACAAGCAGAAGAGGTAATTGTTTGTTAGAGTTAAACTGTGGTGCATCTTGAACATCGTAGTATAATATACTTACCCATGTTTTCTTCTGTTGCAGGTTTCGCACCCAGAACCCCATACATTTAAACATGCATTCGTGAGTCCAAGCAGAAGAGGTAAGTGTTTGGTTGAGTTAAACTGTGGTGCATCTTGTACATTGTAGTATAATATACATACCCATGTTTTTTTCTGTTGCAGGTTTCGTACCGAGAACCCCATACAGTTAAACAGGCGTACGTGAGTTCAAGCAGAAGAGGTAATTGTTTGGTTGAGCTAAACTGTGGTGAATCTTCAACAGTGTAGTATGCTATACTTACCCATGTTTTCTTTTGTTGCAGGTTTCACATCCAGAACCCAATACATTTAAACAGGCGTACGTGAGTTCAACCAGAAGAGGTAATTGTTTTGTAGAGTTAAACTGTGGTGCATCTTGTACATTGTAGTATTACAGATTGCATTCATGAGCTAGGCGCCAACGTAAGCCATGTTCCCTTATTTTGTAGGCTTTGTGGCACAGCAGGTTCAAACCGGCGGGCACGGAAATGTTCAAGCGCAAAGTTGTAACTTTGGGAGAGTGCGGTGCTTCACCACAAAGGAAGAAATGTTGCCTTGTATTCAACGAAGAGTGGATTAAAGAAATTGTGGAGGCTGAGAAACAGACTTCACGAAGCAAGGTTCGCGTGCAACTCGAGGGACTATTTCAATACAGTCCAGACGTGGCCTTAATTTGCAAAGCTTGTGCCGAAGCCAAGATTGTTGGGGACTTTTCCACAGGGAAGAAATGGAGTGATGGCTGGAAACTGGATTACATGAAACACCATCTACTTAGCAAAGTACACAAGTCTGCCATGGTGATATTGAGAAACAGAAGTGAGCTACCAGGTTTGGTTATGGAGTGCGGGCAATGCTGACAGAAACTGCCACTGACAAAGCAAATAGAATGGAAGTAGTTGAACGCCAAAGATCTATGCCTGAGGAGATACTGATTCTCATCAACAACGTGTTGCTGGCAGTCAAGATGAATACTTCAATGTTATCTGTACAAGACATACATGACCACCAAGCTTTGTATGTCAAGATACCAGACAGCTGGAGGAGCAAGAACTATGCCTTTGAGTTCCTTGAGGCCATCAATTGCGTGATACACTGTGAAGCTATGGCAGAACTTCGGCATGCTTTATATCACACATTGATTATTGATGAGAGCACAGATATTTCTTTTATAAAAATGCTCTTTATGTACTTTAAGTTCCGACCTGTAACATCACTAGGGCACAAAACACAGATTGGGCGCATAGTGAAGCTGACTAGTTGTAATGCTGAGGCTATCACTACTGCTGTGAAAGAATTCTACACTGCCAATGAACTGGACCTTATGAAAATAGTCATGTTCACATCCGATGGTGTGTCTGTGATGCTGGGTAAGAATAATGGTGTTGCTACTCGCCTTAAATAATCCATTCCTCATCTAGCAGAGCAGCATTATGTCGCCCATCGAGAAGATTTGGGAGTTGATGATGCTGGGAAGAGGTTTCCAATGATTAAAGAGATGGAGACATTATTGCGGACTGTCTACACTGTATTCTCCAGATTTCCTGCAAGGAAGTCCAAGCTGGATGAAATTGCATCGGTCACTGAATGTGAAGTGGTCTCTTTTCGACCACTGAATGAAGTCCGGTGGCTTTCAAGGCATTTTGCTGTTGGTGCACTAATTCATAATTACGAAGCTGTTCTTAAGTACTTTGAGCATGATAAAGTTGAGGAGAATGATCCTGTTGCTAAATATTGTTACAAAAAGCTATCAAACTCCAACTACCATATTTTACTTGCAGTACTTGAAGACATTCTGGGTGAATTTGCATCTTTGTGCAAACTATTCCAAAAAAGTACTTTGACTACTGTTGAAGCTGTACAGTATGCAAGAGCAAAGATTGGCCAAGTAAACCAACAGTATTTGGGGGGACACTGTCTTTTGGAGCATCAATGTAAGAGATCTGATGGTGTTGTACAAGGAAAGGCAAGCATTTGACAGTGGGCCTATTTTGTCTTTTGTTTCCCTTCTATGTGAGCACATGCAAAAAAAGTTCTCTGAAGATGAGCTGAAAGAATGGGCAAGTTTTGAAATCCAGGCAATAGCAGCACAATCACATTTTGATTTTGGGACTGAGAATATACAAAGACTTTGTAGGAACTGGGGTCACCAGTTCCCCGAGGGGTAGCTTGGCGCGAGCAGGTAGGCACCCGAAAGCTTAGGTATAAAGTGACCATACAGCACAGACATCCACTGAGACAATAAATGCACACAATGACTGACACCACACCAGCAAGGTTGATTAAAATTAATAAGCTTTATCTAAGATCAACAATTCAGGTATCATCAACTCATTGGTGTGTTTCATCAAGGGAGCAATTCAATAATCAATGTAGCATGTTTCAATGTCCATTTCATTAAAGGAATAAACGTTTTATTACTCAGCACTAACCATTTCATTAGGCAAGGATAAAACATTTCATTAAGCACCTGAAAAACATTTCATTAAGCACCTGAAAAACATTTCATTAAGCATGGCTAGAACAGTTCATTGTGCATGGGAAAACCATTCCTTGAAACATCGGAAGAACAGTTCCTTGAACATCCGAAAAGCATGTCATGAAACATAGGTTCAACCCTTCCTTGGGTGTAGGGCAAGCACTACACTCACTGGGCCACTCGAATAAGGAATTTCCTAACAGCCCCTAATCAGGGGTTAACCTCCTCTCCGCAATGGGAAGGGCCAAGTGTTTCATGGGGCTCTGGCCCATTTCTGTTCATGGGGGCCAACGGAGCCCAACAACAATCTCCCTCTGGGAGGGGCGATCTCGGGGCCTTCCTCCGGCTCCCCCGAGACCCCGCGTTTCCTTAAGAAGGCCGCCCTCCTCCCCCGAGGGGTTACCTTTTCTCTTCGGGCCGCTCCAGGCCCCTTGCGGCGATATCTCGTGGTTGGGAAGGCTCTCGGTCTCCTCCGAGCCCTCCGGTTGTGTGGTTTCCTGTTCCCGGGCCCCTGGTGACGTGGGAGGCCTGGGGACCAATCGAGGTTGAGGCGAGAAGGGGGCTTGGGCACAGCGGCCAATCGAAGGCAGTTCTGGTGGCCGCGGCAGCCTGGGCCAATGGCTGCATGGCAAAGGGGCGGGGGCGCGGCCGATGACGTGGCCGGGCACTCCCGTTACGTGAAGCGAGTGATCTTGCCTCTAAGGCCCAGCGCGGAATCGGTAACTCCCCAGCGCTCTCCTCAGGCCTCGGGCCCGCCGGGGAAAGCAGCAGAGCAGGCGCCCGGGCCGCCGTGATGACGAGCAGCAGCAGGGATGTGGCGGCGGCCCTCTCCTGGCTCTGGAGGCCGCCGGGGACAGATGATGTTGCTGAGGCCGCGGCGGTCGCAACAGGGCCCAGGTCACTCCGACGTCCCCGGGGGCAACAGCAGCACCGTCAACGCTGTACTGGGCCGCGGCGGTGAGATCACACGGCGCCGCACAGGAGTGCAGTAGGGGGCAAGCGGCGCTCAGGGCTGGTCAGTCTCTGGGGCTCCAGCACGAAGCGGCAGACAGCGCGTGGGAGCCAGGGGCAATCCAGTGGCTCAGCAATCTCGAGGAGCCTAGCGCCTTGGTAGGAGTCACAACGGTAGCCAGGGCACCTCAGCGCTGGGGTCAACAGCGCTTCTCTAGGGCACAGTAGGAGAGCGCTGGGTAGACAGTTCAGGCAAGGCAGGACAGAGCAGGGGCCCAGCTGAAGGCAGAGGGGCGCAGAGCTGACACAGCACCAGTACCTGGTTGATCCCCAGTAGTCCTGCGGGCAGGCAAAAGTCCTTCTTGGCGCTTGCTGGTTCCTGCGCCTTGGTAGGTAGTTGCTTGAGGGGGGGGTTGAGTTGGTGGCCAAAGGCAGATGGATCCTTGTGTAGTATAGTTCCCATATTCCCAATAGGCTCTGCGCATTGGAATAACATAAACGATAGTTTAGACGTAGGACTGAGGTCGACTAGGTCTCTATTGAATATGTTAGACTTAATTATGAATGCCAGCTCGCTCAGAGGTCACTAGAAACTTTCTCGAGTAAACAGGGATGAGTTAACTCCCCTGAATAGACAAGAAGGGATTAGTTTCTGACAACCGCATTAACATGACAACTTTGCTCCCTTCCAGAACAAGGAGTATATCTCCAGAGTCGTGTGAAAACAATAGACAGCTATTTCACTCAATCGTGCATGCTTAGTTTCACCAGAGTGCAGAGAAATAGAGAGACGGGCGTTTTCAATAAAAGTTGTTATTTATTGAGCAGTCCTCTTTCTCGTGCAAGAGAAGTGAAAATTGCCACAATTGCAATACTTGTTATAAAGTAAAGTGCGTACAGTAAAAGGAGTATTATGAAATAATACTGTAAACGCATTTATATGGTTTCTGAGCCATATGATACTTAAAACGGATAAAATATATAGATACATAAAATCATTGACTAAACATACGCAACTGGTGCTTCTAAGATACGCCTACCCCGGTGTACCTAACCTAAGCCTAGTGGGAAGGAGTAAATGAGCTGCAGTTTAAGTTAAGTTAGTTTTTGCCAAGAATCTGCATCAAGATTCCTCTTAAGGATTTAATCAGCTCCGTACCTTGGTTATAGAATGAAGGAGGTCTTGTATCTCTTTCTCAGGACTCGATCTTCCAGAAACCCGCAAGGGTGACTGGAAACACTGTAGCTGGATTTCTCGGCAGGAGAAAAGACAGCGTCTCTCTCAGTGCGTCAATGGGAGGGTCGGCTTCCTTTGGCTCTCGCATCAGCTGGGCGTCGGGCAAGTAGATAGCCGCTCTGCTCCAAACCACTGTGTGTTTGCTTAAGGCAACGTTGGTATATTTATACCTGGAAGGTGCCGAGTTTGACGTAAGGTTGGACATAAGACGTCACTAAGAACTTACCGTTCTGTCTGGACTCCAGGAGTTCTTGTTCAAATTAAAACAAAAGCAGGGGGATTTCCCGGGCTGCTGGAGGCTTGGTTTGTTTAAAGAACGCGTTGTACTTTCTAGGAGTCTATGGGAGTAGCCTTGCCGTATTTGGACTGCATTGGCTATGACTAAATATGGATATGATTCTTTTGCCTTTATAAGGATATGTTTTGTTATAACCACATAAGGGCATGAATCAGGAATATTTAATTAGGGTCCTAGATACATTCACAACACTTGTAGTTCACTGCAGGTGGTCCCTGGGTTCCCCTCCCGCCGGGCAAGATCAGTGGGCTAGTTCAGTGTTCCTCACACAGCTTGGTGGGCAGCGCCTAAACCCTGTCACCCCAGTGGCATAGGTGCTTGAGTCGGCCCTACCGCCTAAGTCTCCTGCGTAGATTCCCCCAGGTCAGTGATGCCCCAACTGACTAAAAACGTTCCTTCCTTTCTTTATATATGCCCAGGTCAGGTGACCACACTCTAAGGTGGCAAAAGCAGACCCTGCCCCTATTCTAGAAGGTTACAGGAGCTTCCCTACTCTAACTATAGGCAGGCAAGGCAGGCTGGCATTGCAACAATGTTTAAGGGTTCCAGCCAGTTCCTGGCAACTAAGGTGCTACTAAAAAGACCACGCTGCAGTAGCAGGGGCCTGTGGCAGCCATGTTGGGAGTAGAGAGCACCTGCACCTTAGCATTGGTTAGCAATGGGAAGGTGCTCGGAGACCTAAGGCCAACGAAAAAGAGGGTGGAAAAAATGAGGCAAGGGCGAAAAAAATAGGGAAAGACCACGCTAGGGCTGACAGTTCTAACAGACTTGTTGAAAAGTATAAAAATGTCTTGGTCCTGGGTGACTGTGAAACACCAGAAGATGTTGTTTGACAATACAGAGACTATAAATATGTGGTGGCAGAACATATAAAGGGTGGGTTATTTATTTATTTATTTATATAAAGCTTGTAATGCGCCTGGTTACACTAGCTAGTGTGTCTCCGCGCTGGAAAGAAAGCTGAATGACAAAACTGGTGAACATAAGTTCTGGGCAGCTTAGTTAGTCTTTCACCTTTCAAGACATGGTGAATTTCACTGTACGCAATGCTGCTCAGTTTAGTGTTGTCTCTCAGCTTGTTGATGTCTGTGCAACGTTTCAAGCATCTAGTGTAGTTTGTGAACGAGGATTCAGCCTCATGAATACTATCAAAAGTAAATTGAGGAATAGACTAGAGCAGAAGCATTTGGATACGCTGATGAGGACAAAGGCCTACCTCCTGAATGGTAAAGTTGACCTAGATAGAGTTAATCAGCACTGGAAAAATGGCAAGGATCGGCATGAGAAGCAACCCTGTCACACATCTAGAGATGCCACTTGACGTGTCTGAACGGCCCTCCCTTATTGTTTATATGTGATATTGTATAGGCTCTCAATATTTCCCCACCCAATGAAGAGTGCTCCAGTTAGGAATATTTATCAAAATCTTATGATGGTACCACCGTCTTGTGCTTTTCTAAACTTGAAGTGTACTTGCCTGTGTAACCAATTCATGTCATTGCATGTTTATCCAATTTGCAAACTGCCCTTAAGACCCTTATTGTGGCACTGTATGTGTGAAAATGCACCATCTTTTCACTTTTTAGAGTAAACGTTTTGAGTGACATTTGGCGCTGCACGCACGTGCGGTCTGGTTCCTGGCACACATAGCCATGGTTGCAGCGCACAGAGACTCTCCACTGCCACACACAGAGGAAAAAAATTAGAGGTAACATTGGTTAAGACTCAAGCCTGAAACCATTTCACTCTTCGACCGTCTGGACACTGCATCAAGGATGAATCCTGCTGCTCCTGGTGCCGCTGCACTGCAAGTTTTCTTCATCGTCTGTGCTTCTTACAGAATTTTCACTAGACCTGTGGGTATCAACAACACCCTAATTAATCTCACTTGGAGTGAAAGAGTCACTCCCCTGCATTTGCAGGCACCACAACAAAGCTTACTGGTCTGCTGCTTCTAATTTCCCACATACTTCGAAAGACTCAGCAACACAGGTGGTGGTTCTGCAACTCCCTTGAGCCTGGCCTCTCTGCAAATTTGAAGCCCGTATCCCTTGTTGGAACTGCTGGGACCAAATCCCTGTGCACCACATTGACTTGCCATTGCCAAGGTTTGTTGGTTTTGCACACCAGAGATCTTCAGGTTACAAAAAGCTCCAGCATCTCTCCCTACCAAGTACAGTATCCTCACTGCATCCTCTGCACTCTGGGCCTGTCTTCTTGGTGAGCTGCTTGAGGTCCTCTTGCGACTCCTGTGCCTTCGGCCTGTGGGTCCTCTTGAGGGTCTTTTTCTGCTACAGTGGACTCACCTGCTTGCTTGAGGCCTGCTCTGACTCCCCTGCTTGTTGTGAGTCCCTTGGACTTTGCTGGTCCCAACATTGCTCCTTCTTTGCTTTTTACACCTGTTGCAGCTGCCAAGGCTTGTTCGTGCTCCCGCTGGGCACTGACCCCCCTGGTTCTTGACTTTCGACGTGGGACAGCTCCTGCACGGCTCCTGGTCTTCCACAGTGTGACCACGTCCTCAGAGCTGCAAAGACAAGGTAATCATCATCTCTTCTGAACCATGCGTCATCGGTCGGTATTGCTCTTCCATGCCTCCTGGTCACCTACAAGTGGCATAGACACTGTCACCTCTGCTTCACTTCAAGAATCCACCCTTGGATTCCACTCTGGCACGGTCTTCTCCAGCGGCATCTTTCCTGAAGTCCTACATTTTGGTTTAGGTGATTTCCGACATCACTTCGCACCTATGCACCCGGCTTCCCTGGTGTAGGTATCTTGGTTACTGGGCTATCAATGGGTGGGGCGACTCACCAACCTACTGTCTTCCACAGGGTTTCTTCAGGGTCCACATGGAAGGGTCCTCCTTCTTCAAAATTGCAACCGTGACTTCCCCGTTGACTTCTAGTGGCCACGCGGCTGTCTTTCTACTCTGTATACATCCTCTGTGGGGTTCGTGGGTACCTATCTTGGTTGGTTCCTTGTTTTTCCAGCTCCTCTGTCTCTCCTGGTCCAAGTTCCAACTTCTGCCGCAGTTTGCATTCCATTTTTAGGTCTCGCCTATACAGCGCGATTGCCCTGCATAGGAAAAAAGACCTTTTGTAATCGACACAGCTTTGCCGGCAAAAACGTGCACGCGTTGCATTGATTTGAATGGCAACGCGTGCACGTTTGTCGATTCCCTTGCGGGAGCGAGCTTTGAAACCATTTGTTTCCTACTCGCTCCAGGAAGGGAAACCGGTGCAAGCCCTCTCCTCTCTCCCCTCCCCCTGCTGCCTACTTTCAGCGCAAGGCGCGCGCTTGTTTTTTTCCCATTTCAAGCACCGCTAAGGAGACGTCCTCATATAAAGAAGGTTTAACTGCTGCACTGTAACGAGAGACGTTTAGCACCAACAAGCGACACTTCCAGCGGCCCCTCGGTGCAAAGACAGAGACTAAACCCCACAATCACTTATCATAATTAAATTGCGCACGCGGGTCTTGTGTGTAGAACTAGAAACACGTGCACAGGAACAGAGCTGGCGACCGAATGGAACCTTCAGGATCTCAGCAGCCGGAAATATGGAGTGTGATTATCAACATAACCTGGATTATTCGTACCATATAATATATATTTGCTTCAGTATATTTCCATAAGCTTATGTGAAAATACATATGCCTACCCATATATTCTAATCTATGCATATGGCACTCTCTGCCACCAGCCGTGTCTAGATGAATGTAACGTGCCTGTGGTGTCTTCTACCAGGGTCCGTGCACGCGGAGATGCGCGCGTGCCTCTGAGCCATAAGTTTCACTTTCAAGCGCCTTTGCCGGGAAATGAAAACTTAGGGAGGAGGCGGGAGGGGGTGGAGGACACGCAATGGCTGTCACTGGGTGGCCCCTTGTGCAGTGGCTATTTAGTACACACCACATCTGTGCAGGATGGGCAGGGCAGAAGCACTCAGCACAGGGCAGAGCAGGGCACCCGCCGCAGCGCCGCTCACTCTGTAAGTGTCATTGCTAATGCATGAAATGTGCCTTTAGCCTACTTGCAAACCCTTTAAACTTGATATGTTTGGCGTCACAATATCAGTGTGCCCCACAGAACAGTGCCTTGCTGATCTCAGTGAAATCTTTTTATTCCTGACGTCAGATAGAATGACATATAGAACTGTGCGCTGCAGATAGCCTGGTACATAGAATTGAGCATTACTAAAGTCTGAGTGCTCACGAAAAGCTCTGTATTCCTGACGTCACACTGACCTAAAGAACTGTGCGCTGCAGATGTCAGACTGCTACATAGAACTATGCATTACTGATGTCATAGTGCAAACGTACAACTTTGTATTCTTGATGTCAGATTGACTTGCAGAACTGTGCACTGCAGATGACAGTCTGCCTGGCTCACAGAAATGTGCACTACTAATGTCAGAGAGACAAACGTAGAAATTGTGTTCCTAATGTCAGCCTGGCTCACAGAACTGTGTATTACTGGTGTCAAAGTGCACACAAAGAACTTTGTGTTCCTGATATCAGATTGGCATATAGAATTGTGAATTACTGATGTGAACGTAACGTGAAAGACGTAGAACTTCGTATTCCTAATATGGTTAACATATAGAGATGTACGCTACCAGTGTCAGTCTGGCACACAGAACTGTTTATTACTGATGTCAACGTACAACGTACAACTTTGCATTCCTGACGTCAGACTGACATACAGAACTGTGCGCTGCAAATTTGACCCTGACACACAGAACCGTACATTACTAATGTCAAAGCAACACATGTAAAAATTAGTTTTCCTAATGTGACTGACATATAGAGCTGTCCGCTTCTTGTGTCAGTCTGGCACACAAAACTGTGCATTGCTGATGTCAGTGACACATGTATAACTTTGTATTCCTGATGTCAGACTGACATATAGAACTGTGCGCTGCATATGTCAGCGACGCACGTAGACCTTTGTACTCATGACGCCAGAATGACATATACAAGCAGTGTGTTGCAAATGTCACCCTGCTACACAGAACTGTGCTTTACTGATGTCAGTGCCACACGTACAACTTTGTATTCCTGATGCCAGAATGACACATAGAGCTGTGCGCTGCAGATGTCAGCCTGGCACACAGAACTGTGCATTACTGATGTCTGTGACACACGTACAACTTTGTATTGCTGCCATCAGATTCACATAGAGAACTTTTCACCGCTGACGTCAAGGTCAGGTTGTCATATATGCAACTGTAGTCCTGATGCTAGTCTGTCAAACATAGAACCGTGCATTCCCGATGTCAGAATGGCATATGTAGGACGGACTATTTTTGATGTCAGACTGTCACACACATCAGAAAGTGTGCACTGCTGGTGTCTGATTGGCACACAGAACCGTGCATTTGTGATGCCAAGCTCTCTTAAGAACTGTGTATCCATTCCTGATGTTAGAGTGCCACATATAGCGCAGTGTATCTATTTCTGATGTTAGAGTGTCGTATATAGAACTGTGTACCCATTCCCGAGGTCACTGTGGCATATATAACTGTGTATCCATTCCTGATGTCAGACTGTCGTTTATAGAACTCTGTATGTGAGAGTGTTGCATATAGAGCTGTGTATCGATTCTTGATGTCAGACTCACAAACACACTTGTGCATTCCCAGTGTTAGCATGTCATATTTAGAAGGCTGCTTTCTGATATTAGCTTGTCAGCTATAGAACAGTGTATACAGTATCACTTATATTAGCCTATCTCTTGTAGAACTTCCTTATGTTAGACTGTCACATTTAGAATTGTGCATTTCTGGTGTAACACCATCACTTATAGAACGTTGCACTTCTTCACTTCGACTGCCAGCCATAGCGCTGCGTTTTCGCATTGTAAAACTATCACTATTTGAACATAATGGTTTCTAAGTCGACTGTCACATATAGAAACAAGCATTTGCAATGCCATAGGTCTCGCAGTTGTGAGAGTTTGAGCTATTGGCATTGTAAATGGCAATGCCTTTTAGTTCCGTGTTGGTTTTTAAAGCATAGATAAAAGGCATTGTCATTTACAATGCCAATATCTTAAACTCTATTGCATTACGAATGCTTGTTTAGTATATGGTTTGGCCTCCCCCTGGAGACCACTGTATTTTGTGCTACTAACCTTATTGCAATTGAAGCATTCTTGTGTATTTGTGTTTATATCTCTGGGTAGGAGATATACCAATGTGTTAGTGAGTGTTGTGTAATAAATTTACATATTTTTATATGTATACTATATAAGATACTTTTCCACTTAACCTACAATACATGATTAAACTGGTAAAACAAGCTGCTTAACACTCTTTCAAGATAAGCCTGAAGGCTGCTCTCCACAGCTACCCCTTTCAGAGCTTTCAAAAGGTTATGAAAGACCACTCAAATCACCATAAAGGTTGCCTAGATAGTGCAAGGTGCTTCACTTAAATTATAATGCACCATATACTAAGCCAGCCTCCTACAGGCGGTAAATAGGCATGGCTTGTCTTGTGGTTCTGAAATTCTGGACCCTGCTGTTATCTCGGTATCGAGATCCAATACCCGTGCCACGAAATATCAACGTACCATGACGAATTTGGTGTCGACGGACCGGTAATGATTAGGACATCATCCCTATACATTTGCGTTATGATTGAGGGATGCCAACACCCCTAAATCGTAGTTTCCGTCCCGACCCCTTAGACTCCATTTTGTAAACGACATCCATCTTGTGTCTTGCCCTCATGATAAGTCAATTGAGTAAGGTCGAGCTTGATCTAAAAGGACACGTCCACCTTCCCTGACTCCCCCCTGACCTGTCCCAACTGACTCCATTGCCTCCAGCCGAACCTGTTTGGGCATCTCCTCGCCCAGTGGCCGAATAAGATAGCATCAATGCATAAACATGCCACAAACCATTCACTACGTACAGGCCATGTTTTCTACACACACACCTGTCCATGTTCCTTGTTTATGGCCAGTTTTATGACTAGGAGGTACCCGGCTTTATTGGGGTTTTCATCGATATCTGATGGGAGTTCCGGGCCTGGCCGGGTAATCCATCACGAACTGGACGTCTAAAATATGGGTTGGCCTACATGACTTCGCTCTTTGTATTATTGTAGAAATATGTGTATAACCATATCGTAAACTCAAGAATTCTTGCCTGCAGCTATTATTTCTGTATATAAGGAGAAAGCTGGTTCTGTAAAAACGAACAGTCTCCTGGGAATACGCGACCCGGGTTGTCATGTTTCTAGGACACGTGTTACTTGGTAGCTACCAATAAAACTCGATCTCTGACTTCAGCTAGAAGACTCTGTGTTTCTGTGGTCCGGAACAGGGAGAACTCAGAGGTCTTCGGGTGTTATCCCCTGGCACCACCGGGTTCCTAAAAACCCGTTACCTCAGTTAGCGCCCAACTCGGGGCGGTATCAAGCGGCGACGGTCCAAGCCAGATGTTCGTGAGGAGCTTCGTGTGAAAATTCCAGAGGACGGCCAGCCACTTCAGCGAACCCTGTATGTCGACGTGGTTCCGAAGGTCTTTGCTGCGAGGTTCCCCGCGTCCCGACGGCTACGTAGGACTGCTGCCCTGACTATCGCCCTGTTTTGGACCCAGTGATCCTTGGTAGAGCGAAACGATAGACGAGTCTTCTAGTGACATCATCGATCTTCTAATACTTCAGTTAAGTATAAGCGGAGCGTCTCCCAGTCCTTAGTTTGATCCTTAGTTTTTGGTATCCTTGATATACGTTTTGATTTGGTACTTGCAAGCCCCAAAGCCGAAGGACTCGTGTATTCACGAGAAATATCGTAATCGATAAATCCTTTGAAGTTTGAAGCTAGACTAGTGAGCAAAGATGCCTTGTTTTAGCAGACTTGGAAACTTGTTTTGTCTTGGTTGTAGTAAGGACTCCCGATTAGAGGATTCTTGTCCAGTTCCTCCGATTGGAACTCCAACATATGAGTTATACGTAAAACATGGCGTAGGTCCTATCACATATAATGAGGTATGGATAAAATACACCCGCAAGGATGGTGTTTTAAAATGGCCCCAATATGGTAGTTTTGACTCAGAAATTTTAGATAACCTCGAGGTCAAATTGTTCAAGAAAAAAGCCCGGCCGGCGATGTTTGACTCTTTTCGCTTATGGCGCAAAGAAGCCAAACAGAAAGAAATAAAATTAGCAAAAAGGAATAAAAGGGGTATGTCGATGGTGCAAGCTGCCGTTGCATACAAGGATAACGAGGAAGAGCAAGAAAGTGAACAAGTGCTTAGGAGCAAGAAACTAGCAGTAGATAAATGCTACCCAATGTTACCACATAAGGGACAAGGTCAAGAGGAAAGATCCGAGAAAGATCCATTGATGTCCCACTTATTAAGCTCACCACCGCCGTATGCGTTAGACGCTACCGCACCCCCAAAGCATTTTATTATACCGCGCCCCGGCGCACGAAACACAGCTCTTGCACACACGCCAGCTACTCTTCAGCTGGTTCCTACTTCTCCGGCGCAGCCTTCTCAAGGGCCGCCGCCTCCGCTACATACTCCATCTACTTCCACCACTTTGCCTACCGCTCCAACTGTTCCCTATGATACTACGTCTGCCACTGCTTCAACTTCCTCTGCTATTGCCTCGATTTCTTCTTCACATCAGCCTGTTTTTTCTGACGCATCTGCCCCTTCGCAAGCTTCTCCTTCTATTAGACAGAGAGTGGCAGGTACTGTCACTGGTCTGCTTTCACCTTTCTTTGGGCCGCCTAAAACGACCCCTAAAACAGAACGTAGACAGTTACGTAGTCAGCTGCCTGATTACGAGGAAAGAGAAGTGCTGAATGAGCTAGCACGCCAATGGATTACGAACACTGTTAGATATGATGTTCAGTCTGTTATGGAAGTTTTCCGTCAATGGGATGCACCCACTCAGAGATACGTATTCGAAGAGATGTGTGTATATCTGTGTGAAGATTTGGAGACAAATGATCCCAAACGCAAAATGAACGAACTATGGCGTACGCGTTTTAAGTTCCATGAAGGTATGATTATAGGTGCCGAAGTTGAGGAAGCGATAGATTTATTGTTCTCTTATAGGAGTAAGGGAAGCGCCTCTAGATCATTGTACGAAGACGACGTATCAGGTAGAAAGAAAGCGAGACAGTACCCCATGAGAGAGGTTCCTCCGGTTTGGAGGGAAGTTGATGCGAATGTAAACCCACCAATTCTGCCACATTTCCAGCGTGTATGGGTACATGTCCCCTGGAAAAGATCCGAAGTTTTAGCACTCAAGCAGACATTACCTGATCCCCGTAAAAATCCGACTAGGTATTATAAGGAGTTATCGCAGACTGCCAGCTCATGTATAATGAATTTAGCGGATGTAGATATGTTGTTTGGGAATGTTGTTCCACACCCTTTATGGAGTAAAATCCGTCATACGGATCATGATCAAGAACTAGGCGACTCATGGGCTAATATTACCGCTATAGATGCTAGACAAATAGGTGGTTCTAAACCTGAGCCGTTAATAGCCGAACTTCCCGGTAGGATTATCGCGTACATGAAAACATTAATGCCTGAATTACGCGTAAATTGGGATAAGCTGTCTGCGTGCAAGCAGAAGAAAGATGAGAATGTGTCTGACTTTTTCACGAGATTTGAGGAGACTTTCACGGATCATAGTGGTCAGGATATGGCTACCGAGGGTGGTCAAAGATTGTTTGTAGACAAATTTGTACATAATCTGCTTCCTGAACTGTGTAATAAACTGAAAGATTCAGAGAGTGCTTGGGCTGTCTCTACGTCAGCACAGATTTTAGCTACAGCCCAGTACTATGAAAATAGGCGCAAAGACGAGCTAGATAAGGTAGACAAAAAGACGAAAGATTTAAAAACTAAAGTTCTTCTCCCGCAGGCCTATCCGCCTCGTACGGCTAGTCAGCCTAATTATCACCCACCACAGCAGTATTCGAGAAACGCACAAGGAAACGAGTTTTCCCATCAGCCTCTTCCGTATGGCCCGAATCAATGTGCATATTGCAAGGAAGAGGGTCACTTTAAAGGTAATTGTCCGGCTCTTGTGCGACGTTTAAACGGTATTTCAGGTATAAGGGGTAGAGGTGTTCAACATGCTCCTAGGGGTAGGGGCCGTGGAAATTTCCCCCAGAATACAACTTCTCTTCCGCCTCAGAATTCCATGAACAGCTTTGACCAACAGAATAATACATCGTCTAGGTCAGCTCAGTACTATGCTGACGACTATTACACCGAAAACGAGGATGAGGGAAATAATTGCTAGGACAGCCATGGACAAAGAGAGGGAGTCGTTTCAGTTCCAGTAGATCAGAATGGACCTTATGTCGAGGTGATTACCTCAGGAGTGTCAGAGCCATTTCTGCTGGATACTGGTGCTACAAAAAGTTCTATTATGCACTCGAAACTTCCTGGCGCACCTTTGTCTGGCGAAATGAATGTTTCAGTAGGTTTCTCTGGCGCCCCTGTTAGAAACCCGATCTCTAGTCCCATGTCCCTTTCTGTTGGCCCATGCGAATTAGAAGCACCCCTCATTCTTACAACAGGTTGCGGTGAAAATTTGTTAGGTTTGGATTTGCTAAAGAGGTTATATGCGACTTTGTACTGTTCTCCCGTGGGAGTACAACTTACCTTAGGTAAGAAAGTCATTTCTCCCATGTATTTGTCAAAGGAAAATATTCCAACTGAATTGTCATCTCTTCCGGATATACTCTGGGCTAATGGTTCCAATGATGTAGGCCGTTTAGAGATAGCACCGTATGTCATAACATTGAAAGCCAACGTTAGGTTGCCACGTATTCCCCAATACAAAATATCTAGCGAATGCGAAAAGGCGTTGTTGACGATTATTTATGATCTGATTGTGAAAGATGTCATCGAAGAAACAACAGGCAACGTTTGTAACAGTCCAGTTTTGCCCGTTTTAAAGCGTACCGATCCTTCACAACCCCCTGTGTACAGGTTTGTGATCGACCTCAGAGAAGTGAATAAGGTGGTTATTCCACAGTTTCCAGTTGTCCCCAACATTACTGCCTTGTTGACAATGGTTCCAGCTTCAGCCACTTGGTTTTCGGTGATTGACCTGAAGAACGCTTTCTTCAGCATCCCGATTGCTGAGGAGAGTAGAGATATTTTTGGCTTCAATTTAGGAGGACGAAGTTTCCGCTTCAAGTGCGCCCCTCAAGGCTACTGCGAAAGCCCACCAATATTCAGTCAGGCCCTGAAAACACAACTAGACACAATTGTTCTACCTAATGGGTCAACTCTGATTCAGTATGTCGACGATCTGCTGATCGCTGCAGACACTGAAGAAATTTGCAAGCAAGCTACATTGTCCTTATTGCGTCACTTATGTGACATTAAGCACAAAGTCTCTCTTTCAAAACTGCAATTTTGTCGACAAGAAGTAACCTACCTAGGTCACATCTTATCGAAGGAGGGAAGGAGACTGACACCAGAAAGAATACAGGCAATTGCAGAACTGAGTGCCCCAAGGATACAGAGAGAGGTTCGGGCCTTCTTGGGCATTACATCTTACTGTAGACAATGGATACCGAATTTCTCACTACTAGCTAAACCCTTGCTGGCACTACTCTGTAAAGACACGCCCAATTTTATGCCCTGGTCTGAAGATTGTCAAACAAGTTTCCACGAGTTGCGTGATGCATTATGCTCTGCTCCTGTGTTGGGAAACCCCAACTACAGTAAGCCTTTTACATTATATGTCCATGAGAAGGAAGGTTGTGCATTATCAGTCCTAACACAATACTTTGGGGACAAACAGCGCCCATGTGCGTATTTTTCGGCAACTCTAGATCCTGTGGCTAAGGCACTACCAAGTTGTCTGAGGGCCACCGCCGCAGCGGCTGTCTGCATTCGACAGTCCGCTGGGTTAGTCATGAACAATACTCTGATCGTTATGGTCCCGCATGCAGTAGACATTTTGCTAAACAGGACAAAGACACAACATCTTACTAGCGCTCGACTATCCAGCTACGAACTAACACTGTTAGCGAGTCACATTCACATAAAGAGGTGTGATACACTCAACCCCGCTACGCTACTACCCATCCCGGCAGAGACAGACAAGGTCGAACAACATGACTGCTGCTTTAGGACAGAAGAAGAGACCACAGGGAGAGTAGACTTACAGGACACTCCCCTTCCTGAATGCAACGATACTTTATGGGTTGATGGTTCATGTTTCAAGCTGCCGAATGGGGATACGACTGCAGCATATGCCGTAACGACATTACATACCATTATAGAGACCGCGCGCATTTCCCACAATTCCGCACAAGCCGCAGAGCTAATAGCACTCACAAGAGCATGTGTGTTGGCGAAAGGAAAGCGAGTGAATGTGTACACTGACAGCCAATACGCCTTTGGCGTGGCTCACAGTTTTGGGAGATTATGGCGTGAACGTGGGTTCCTGACGTCGCATGGTGCAAAGATACAACATGGCCAGCTAGTTAATGAGCTCCTCGAGTCACTGACCTTGCCACTACAAGTTGCAATTGTGAAATGCAGTGCACACAGAAAAATTCAAGACGATGTTGGCCGTGGGAATGCATTTGCAGACGAGGTTGCGAAAGAGACTGCAAGGAACACAATGAGTCGGATGTATGTTGTAGGTCCCGCTAGATGGATTACTGATGTGGGGATGTGTGAGGACACCATCGAAAGCGTGAAAACTATACAAGCTGAGGCCACCGAGAAAGAGGTGAATGAATGGAGAGAAAACCAGGGTAGATTAGATGCGAATGGTTGTTGGGTCGAATTGTCAGAACACCAGCGATGGCTATTACCTAACGCATATGTACTTGCAGTGGTAACAATGGCCCATGGAATTGCGCACATCAGTACGAAAGGAATCTGTAAACTATTGGCCCCAGTATGGCAGAATAGTAATATCCCAAAATGTGCAGAGAATGTGGTCAGAAACTGTATGGTGTGTTTGAAGCACAATCCCGGTAGGGGAACCCCAACTCCAGCTGGTCATTTTGCGCCTCCAACGTATCCGTTCGAGGTTTTGCAGCTCGATTTCATCCACATGGAGAGGTGCAACAACCTGAAGTATGTGCTCGTTGTTGTTTGCGCTTTCTCCAGGTGGGTGGAAGCGTATCCTCTTAAGGACAACACCGCCTTGTCAACTGCCAAAGCCCTTGTCAAGGAGTTCTTCCCTAGATTCGGTATGCCTAGAATCGTTTGGAGTGATAATGGAAGTGAATTCGTGGGACGTGTGATGAGGAGAGTGTGTGAGTGTCTAGGCATACACCAGAAATTTCACGCTGCAAATCACCCCCAATCAGCTGGATTAGTGGAGTGCTACAATGGCACGTTAAAACTCAAACTAGCAAAGATCCAAGCCAGTACAGGTCTTAAATGGCCTGACGCCCTGCCTCTAGCACTCCTGTCGACCAGAACGACTGTCCATTCCAGATTAGGACTTAGCCCCCATGAAATAGTGTTTGGCCGCCCAGCCAACGTCTGGGGCGTGCCAAGGCCAAAGAAACTCAGCGAAATAGAGCACCCCGTACTGCTTGACTATTTGTGCAAATTAACAACTAAATTGCGTGTTTTACACCAACAGGTTCACAGTTCCTCTCCGCCAGCCTCTGATGATCCAGGTCACACCATCGAACCCGGTACCTGGGTGCTGGTGCGGAATTTTCAGCGCACGAACAACAAACAGCCCAGGTGGACCGGACCATACCTTGTTCTTCTCTCCACGAGATCAGCCGTTCGGGTGGAAGGAAAGAAGAACTGGATCCATGGGACCCATTGTAAACGGGTCCCTCTGCCCCTTCCATACGACCGGTGGGTCAAGGAAGGAATTGCCGACTCCGAGACAGAGTCCATACCTCGCTTCATCCCTTTCAGTGATGCACGTTTGAAAGGAACTGGTACCGAAAAGGAGAGTGATTATATTTTACAAGGACTTGTGCCACCGTCAATGCAGTTGGACACTACGGAACCTGAGACATTGTTTGAAGACCACACCGTGCCTGGGAAACAACGATATAATCTAAGGTCGAGACAAAGAGACTAATAAAAAAAAAGGCAAATTAATGTGATTTTCCTTTCCCCCAAGAACTATTTTTGATTTTTCAGCTCTCTCGCCCAGGGAACTTGCTCATTTTTTGATTTTCGAACCGCCATCCGGTTCTGCTGCTAGGGTCGCGGTTGAAGTCTGGGGAGTGCAGCTGGGGACGTTTAGGTCAACGGTTCTGGTTGGTCCAAGGGAGTTACCCCGGACTGAACAGAGCGCACTCCCTGGCAGAATCAATCTCCCACCGCGGGCAGCAACTAGAGGATGGAGTTTCCAAGGGTAGAGAGACCTACCAGATTCATGAACTTTGAAAGGCAATTATGCACAGTACTGGCCAGAAAAAGGTTTCTGATAATATGTATTTTAATGTTGTGCAGCATAACGATGTTCTTGATTGGCTATACTCTATTCACATTTCAAGTTACCTTTGCAAATGACACTCGGCCAACACCTCCTCCTACTATCTCTCCACACTCCTTTCACCCTCTACCTGAACACGTGTCTGCCAGAAGACTCGAATTTATAAACAACTCATTCATCCAACTCCTACACCAACACCAGTCCATAATGAACACTTCGAACTGTTGGATATGCGGACTCATGCCGCACACAACTGATAAGGGTATCCCATACTTCATCCTGCCATTCAGTTATTATGGTTCTCTGTGGGCTTTCAAGACTATGTTCCTGTTCGCCCTAGTACCATACCCGCCCCGTTCCGCTGAGAGCGATTCCAGCAACAAGGCACTAGTGGCAGGGATAAGAAATATGAGTAGGGATATTGACGCATATCAAGCGATTCCCAAAGATGAACTCACTCCATACAGTCGTTGGAACGTAACTAAGTAGGGGGTTTCCTTGAGTAAGGGCCAGACAGCAAATAAATCCCGCCCAGTTTGGATAGTGCCCCACCGAGGTCACTTATGTCTGCAAGGTATTGGCAGGGATCCTAAAGCACAATTAGGAAAGAGCGTATGCACGGAAACATACGTATTTTGCTTCCCGAACTTCCCCTCTATTCTTGGCAGCTAAGGGCACCTATTTCGTCTGCCATGACCAAGCCTATACATGGTTGCCCTCTGACTTCTCGGGCACGTGTTTTATCTCATTTCTGCTGCCACCCACCTACACGGCCAGGGCAGATTACCATCGGACGAGAACAGCTAGGGGTGTCGTGAGTAAAGACGACACTGCGGGTCAGGAATTTGCCGACTTCGCAAAGGGTTTTCTGCCATTTTGGGGGCCTATGGTGAACAGCAGGAACATTCGCCAGTTATCGAGGATAGTTGAATCCGCCGTGACCGAAACGGCCGGAGCCCTTGGCAACTTAACAACTGAACTTCAGTCGGATCGACTTATGACCCTTCAGAACAGGGTTGCCCTAGATATCATACTTGCAGACCGTGGTGGTGTATGTAGAGTGATCCAATCCAGTTGCTGCATTTTCATCCCTGATAATGCACCGACAGTGTACCAGGCCATCTCTAAACTACACGAAATATCTGGTTCCCTTCACGTAGAAAAAGGGGATTGGTCTCTGCTAGGGTGGTTCTGGGAACTGATCACTGCCTGGGGATGGAAAACATTGATCTTCATTGGGATGATCTTAGCGCTTCTGTTTATGTTCTGCCTTTGTGTACAGTGCGCTCCTGCACTATGTGGCCTCTTTGCTAATCCATGTGTAAGGAAGCCTGTGTCAAGGGACGAACTGAGCAACAGAATGATGCTACAGCAGCATCTCCACGAATTCATTTATACAGATTTGGACTCAGATTGGCATGAGTTATTGCCTTATATGAGGGCAAAAGGAGGGTCTGTGGTTCTGAAATTCTGGACCCTGCTGTTATCTCGGTATCGAGATCCAATACCCGTGCCACGAAATATCAACGTACCATGACGAATTTGGTGTCGACGGACCGGTAATGATTAGGACATCATCCCTATACATTTGCGTCATGATTGAGGGATGCCAACACCCCTAAATCGTAGTTTCCGTCCCGACCCCTTAGACTCCATTTTGTAAACGACATCCATCTTGTGTCTTGCCCTCATGATAAGTCAATTGAGTAAGGTCGAGCTTGATCTAAAAGGACACGTCCACCTTCCCTGACTCCCCCCTGACCTGTCCCAACTGACTCCATTGCCTCCAGCCGAACCTGTTTGGGCAGCTCCTCGCCCAGTGGCCGAATAAGATAGCATCAATGCATAAACATGCCACAAACCATTCACTACGTACAGGCCATGTTTTCTACACACACACCTGTCCATGTTCCTTGTTTATGGCCAGTTTTATGACTAGGAGGTACCCGGCTTTATTGGGGTTTTCATCGATATCTGATGGGAGTTCCGGGCCTGGCCGGGTAATCCATCACGAACTGGACGTCTAAAATATGGGTTGGCCTACATGACTTCGCTCTTTGTATTATTGTAGAAATATGTGTATAACCATATCGTAAACTCAAGAATTCTTGCCTGCAGCTATTATTTCTGTATATAAGGAGAAAGCTGGTTCTGTAAAAACGAACAGTCTCCTGGGAATACGCGACCCGGGTTGTCGTGTTTCTAGGACACGTGTTACTTGGTAGCTACCAATAAAACTCGATCTCTGACTTCAGCTAGAAGACTCTGTGTTTCTGTGGTCCGGAACAGGGAGAACTCAGAGGTCTTCGGGTGTTATCCCCTGGCACCACCGGGTTCCTAAAAATCTGTTACCTCAGTCTTGGAAGTTTGGACACAGCCTAAACCAGAATATTTATGACAATTCCCAAATCCCGATCCAACCCTTTTCTGCCCTGGAAATGGTCAAGAGATTTACTCAATTTTTGTTTAGTGGAGGGGCAGGGGAAGAATTGTCTCCACAGGGGAAATATTTTTCCATGGAGAAAGTAAAAGCAAAACCATGCATTTGCATAGAGGCTCTATTACCCCTGTGCATAAATCTACGAAAGTTAAATATTGTGATGCAGGACTAGAAGCCCAAGGGAATTATGAGAAACTACACCAATTCTCTCCCAGAACCCAAAGCCTCTTCTTTGATTGACAAACGCAACACCATCAGCTACTTCTTCCGCATGAAAAGTGACAAAATCTGATCCAACATCATTACCACTTACATTTATTGAAAACATCTTTGAGCAAGCAGACACCACCCAGGTAGAAGATCACATATGCAAGACTTCTACAGGACCACCAATCGGGCACCAAACCATGCGGCAGCACTGAGACAGCTACACGTCAAGTAGCCAATGATGCCCTCTTCCTCTATGACAGAAATGGCTACTGCTGCCTGGCTCTGCTTGACCTTTCTGCAGCCTTCACCATCTAGGTCTAATCAACCCCCTGAAACTGAAAAATGTGATTTTCGGGCAATATTTTGATTTGATTCTCATCCTATCCACCACCTCTGCCAAAATCATTCAAATAGGATCCACACATTCACAGATGTCTACATGGAACCTATCGGATCTATGCAGCAACATCAAGAACCATCAGTACAAGAATGATACTCAATTAACCTCAAAATGTTTTTACCAAATAACATGTAGAGAATCCTGCCTCAAACTCATTCAATCTTGGTATTAACTAACTTTTGAAAGCTAAACCCATCAGAGACTGGATTCCTGGTTTTGAGCACTGTGTTGTTCTTGTGGAAACTACTTAATCTATAAATACCAAAACACCAAAACACCATCAAAGAACCCCAGGCTCAAGCCTGGCTCTCCATCTTAATCATACCAAGCGCACCCCTTGCTGACAGACCATGCATATTCACTCTCATATCCGATCTCTCATTCAAGCAACACATTTCCAGGAATACCAAGACAGCTTGGTTCTAACTCTGCCTCTTGAAGAAAGTGAAGCATTTTCTCCTGGAAGATGACTTCAGAACAATTGTACAAGTCTTAAGGTCTGATTTAATGTTTGGCTGATACAATACTCCATCACTTACATGACAGATATCTCTTCCATCATATTACAAGTGCATTATGCACTATGACATTTGTAATAATTCAGATAGGATATCCTTCACATTTGCGATTGAGTACCCATTTGCCAAACTCTAAATCAGACCCATAGTCCTCTTCCATCTGGAAGTTGGCAACACCCTTTTCAGTAGTCTTTCTGATTCCACCCTAACACCCCTGAAAGGTACCCTACACGGAGCACCATGACTCTTCAAGGGCTTGAAGCTATTCAACCACACCACCCCCATATTAAAAGACGGTGTTCAACAAAACAAAAGTGTAGCAGTGACATCAGTTTTGTTGTGGTGCACAGGGCTTGCAAACTTGTTGTAAAATCTATCAGAATGTACCAATTTAAAAATGGGTTGTACTTAGAGGGAATAAATGGCAGTTTGAGAGGGAAGTTGACGAAGATTGCCCATGTGGGTTAGTTAGGTTCCCCTGCAATGAAAACAGTGTTGTGTCATGTTAATTGGTGGATTGATATGGATGCTGAAATATATGTGAGGGTAAAAACATGTCTAAAGGTTTAGCTCGCCTTTATTATGTCCTTTTGACGCCTCTGAAAAGCTGTTGTGTAAAGTGGATAATTACTTTTTTGGCCATTTTCAAGTTCTTCCTTTGGGTACCTTCACGTATGTAATAGTGATATATAGTGATAGATCGTTTTTTACGGTGGGTGATGTGAAGTTTGGGGTCAGAACTGATACACAAAGTGTTACCAACTTCTTAGAAAATCAGTTTGCCATGAACGTTTTGAACTAGTTAGGTCAATGGGGGTGCTGTTTACTTTTTTATCAAGATGAAACAGATCTTGAAGGCGTATGTTGTCTATCATGGGAATGTAATCCCACCACCCACAGGCTAACTGACAACATGAATGCATAAATAAATAACTTGAGTGTGTACAGTATGTAACAAGTTGCAAGAAACCAGTGCTTGACTCAACTCATTCTTTGCTATGGACATATCATAACATTCCATGTTATATGGCATAATTGTTACCTTTTGAGAACTTGCAAGGCAGACAGTTGCAATGCTGAGTTGTGTCCAAGATGGGTGTAGAGTTCAGTTAGTAGTAAAGTGAATCAGTTGCCAATACATGACCAGGTTAAAGTCAGTGTGCAAGTTAAAATAAAAGATGGGTATGATTCTAGGATGTGCATGTCGATGGGAGAATTTGTAACTGGGGATTTGATGTGAGTGAACCATTCCTGGCATGCATCAAGAGGCATGTCAATATATCAATATATCAACCTCAAGGTCTTGTGAAAGGCTTTGATGTTCTATCGAAAGTTAAGTGGTGAAATGTTTATGTAGTGGGCAGCTTTGGAAAAAGCGTTGATCATACTGTACTCTTGCATGAATGTCATGTGTTGAATGGTGAAAATGGAAGAGAATATTGTGACGGTGGACGTCATAGTGGTATAGTTACTTGATTGTAATGTGTTTCGTTAGTTGCGCTTGCTCGCTCGGTACCAATCTACCTAGAATTTATGAACTTATCGTCCGCATTTGACCTAGTAAATAGGTCTAAATTGTGGTCAATCCTCCTGGAATATGGTTTAGACGAACCGCTTGTACACTTTCTTGCATATTTGCATACTGACACAAGGGCACAGGTAAGGATTGGGATGGCGGGGGAACTGTCAGAGCCTATAAAGGCAGAAAGAGGAGTCAGGCAGGGGTGTGTTTTAGCACCCCTGTTATTTATCATTTACATTAATGGACTAAACAAATCCCTGAAATCGGCTACTACAGATGTCCCAAAAATAAGGGGGAGACTGTTACCGACTCTGCTTTACGCAGATGATGCGGTGCTCATGGGCCTTACTCCGAATGCTTTACGCAGTTTGGTAAAAAAATTTGTACGATACATGGAAAGCCTTGATCTTAAAGTAAATTAAAAAAAATCTTTTATTATGTCTTGTGGCCCGGGGAAGAGACATCTAAGTGTTATTTCGGTGGGTCCTGACAAACTTTACTCCACTAACACTTTTCCCTATTTAGGAATGGTTTTTGCTGCGAGCGGCTCGTGGAGTGGACATTTGGTCCACGCCACGAGCAAGTTCTCAAAATCCATTAATTCTATTCTTAGCCTCCCACGGCCTAAGAAAGTAGATGCCACGAAAGCAATTTTAAATGTTTTTAAATTACAATGTGTGCCAGTGGCAACTTATGGGGCAGAGATTTGGGGTCTGGGTAAAACACAGAGTATCCAGACCGAGGAAAACCGCTTCTGCAGAAAAATCCTCGGAGCACCCATCTCTTCTTCAGAATATATTTGCCACTGTGAATTGAACCTGCACTATATATAAGATTTTATTGCATCTAGACCGGCAATATTTTGGATTGCTATCTGGATGAACAACTTGGCCAACTTAACCCATGACATTATAAGAGATTGCCTTGACTGTGAAAAAGGGATGTCAATCCCCTGGCTTTCTGGAGTTTTTAAAAAATTGAGTAGTGCAGGTAAGGGCCACCTTTTTCTTGACCCTACCAAAATCGTGCTTGAAGATAAAAATAATTTAAAATCTGCACTGTATGCACTTTACAAAGAAAGATTGGCAAGGGAATCAACTAAACCAACTATCCAGGTTTATGTGAACAAAGATCTGTACATACAACCAATCCCACTGTACCTTACGCTGCCAATGACAAATTGGGAAAGATCCCTACTCTTTCGCTTAAGGGCAGGCACTGTCAAATTTTTACTATGTTTTCCATTAGGTTACTCCTTTTTAAAATCTGAAAACAATTTGTGCCCATGTGATGATACGAGCAAACAAACTGACTTACACTTTTTCTTTTTTTGCAAATTTTATCAAAAATATTTTAAATGGGTTTTAGCACCGTATTTTAAAAAGCATAGACCACTTTCTCTGGATGAATCAAATTTGATGTTGCTAACCTTGAACAATGAAGAATTGATATTCCGCACTAGCACTTTTTTAAGGGTCTTTACTCGTGTCCGGAAAACAATGGAGCACCCTTAGTAAATTTCTGACTTATTGTTGCTAACTGATTTGTATTCAATAATGTGCTGTTTTTAAATATATATGTAATTATGGTCATTTATAAATTGGGATTGTATTTTGCACTACTTTTATGAATTTGCAAAAATTCGAATAAAGATCTTGAACTTGAACTTGAACTAGTTGCGCTTGCAACATTCCTATTTTATTATTTTTGGTTCTTGTTTTGTGAAAGGGGAAGTATATTGTATTATATGTTTATGCTTTTTTCCATTGCTCTCCATCAGTGCAAACACGGACATTATAATGTTGTTCTTGGAGCTTTGCCTCAAAGACAGTTGACGTTGCTGTGTACAATTGTTCAATTTGTTGTGTCTACTTACCTCCTGATATTTCCTTATTACTGCTCTTCACGCTCTCTGATTGATGCTTTTAGGACTGAATAGGCCTGTGGCCGATTTACTGTGTCTAGTAAGCTCTGTCCAGCCTGCTTTAAACTGGGACCTGCTGCTTGAACTTTTCCACAACTACAACCTTAGTAAGATGTGGCGGGAAAGTGCTGCTGCATAGCAAAGAGGTAAGTGGATAGCGAGAGGAACACATTAAAAGCTATTTACAAAGTTCATAAATTAATTCAACTATGTACGGTCTATCCTCATTCAAAACCAGGCCAAAACCTTTAGCAGAGACAGACAGTTCTTCTGCCTCTACTCTCCAGGGTTGTTACCAACTGGCCTCTTGGTTGAGGGCTTAGGACAGGAAGTCGAGAAGACGCGCTGTATCAGGAGCCGCTGCTTCCGCACTTCCTCCCTTTTCTTCTCAGTCCAGTGACTGTGATTGACAGGCAGGCAGCGCCTTCCAACCCAATTATAACAGCAGTACGCCTCTACCCAGGGCTGCAAAGCATCCCAGTTATGCCAGTAACTCGCTCCCGCTGGAAGCCTTTGAAGCTCCGGTGTAGGGATCAGCGGAGACACGGTGATACCTACTCCTCGGAAGCGAGGGCCCGCAGCACTGCTTGCTTCTTTTCTGCTCACGCCATGCGTGCTCTGCTTACCGCCCGAGGAAACGCATAAAAATACTCAAAACAAAATATAAGCCACGTAATTCCGCGGCCATGTCAACTTTTAATGTCCCGGTTCGGGAAACGATATCTGCCTACCTATGTCATTGCGAAGCTGGGAGAGAGAAAACGGGGGCGCTGAGTGACCAGCCTCGGGAAGGATGCCCGTCCTTTCGGAAGGTTTAAAGAGGCCGTGGCCCCCGTAGTCCTAGGTTGTCAAGGACTACGGCAAAGAATCTCAGGCCAAAGATGTCATCGAAGAATACTTTAAAAAGAAGTAAACAGTCTTGAAAAAATAAAGCAAAACAAATTGAAAAAAAAAAAAAAAAGAGGCCGTGGCCCCTCTTTGCAAATCCATGTGCATCAAAGTGTGAATTTTCTCTAGTAGAATAGAGTTTTCAAAACAGCACTTTTATGAAATTCATACTGCACCGGAATAGCAAAGTTTTTCATTTGTTCCTGTAGGTCACCTTGCCAGCGCTGGGGAAGGTTTAGATGCGAGTTTCGTCTGGGAACGCCGCCACCTCGTCTTGTGGTTGGTCTGGACATGAGTGCATTTTTAATCCCTGTGTGGTATTGGGAGAGACACAGTACACCTCCAGGGATTTTCAACTATGCCAGCTATTCATCGATTCACATTTAGACATTTTCTCTGATGTTAGTAATTTGTGTGCCATTTAAATAAATGATGTAAATTTAATGTTTCGAAAACACAGATGAATAGAGACATATCCTTCAGCCACGAGTTGTGTGGGTAATAAATACGCCGGGATTCCTTCCTGAACGGTTGCTCCCTCACGCTCTCCTGCCAGATTATTTTGATTAACATCACCTGCATCGCAGCTGAAGCCCTTCGCAGCCGAGTATTCCTGACTGCGCCTGGTATCGTTATTATTGATTAAATCATCGCGTTCTGAAGCAATTAGTCGCACTGCGCTCTCAGTACTCCATTTAGCAAAATTGAATTGTGCTTGCTGTAGTTTAATTTTCTGCATCTCGCTCTGTGCATCATTGCCTGTAAAGCTTACCGCGTTTATCTAAAAGTCAGCATTAGCGCTTCGAAGCTGATTACCGCCTGGCGCTTTAGAATCCTGGTACTTCAATTGTGTTTGGCGCTCTGTGCTCATAACGTGCACTTCTTAGCTGTGTTGTGCTCCAAGGTTGATAGTCCTCGAGTTACGCTTTAGCAGAGGTATTGTGCTGGAATTTAGAGCCTTTGGCTGCCTGTTTACGAGCATTGTGTTGTGCCCTCGCTGCTGCTTGTAGTTTCACTTTCGCCCTCCATCTTGTGTTTTTCTCTCTCCCCTGACCCGCCTCTCTGATCCCGCCTCCCAGCTGACCCTCCCACGCTCCGCCCCCTCCACTGTCCATTAATGCCTGATGCCCCCACGCGCAGCGTCCACGCGCTTCGGCCACGCCGAAGGTGCGCCAAAGGTAAGCCCGTCTACGCCCGTCCGCGCCTGGACCGCGCCCAGCGCCATACCCCCTGCCCATCGCGCTGCCCAGCCCTCCCGCGTTACCTACAATGCCGCCACCCTCCTAGCCCTTAACCCCGGTCGCGCCCCCAACTGCGTCCAAGCAGCTCCTAGACACACCCATGGACCTTTCTCATGCTACTCCTGCAAATTCAGCGGCTCCGACATTTACTCCGCTACGAACACTCCACAGAATCCCGACCCCAACCACCTACAGTGCATCCTTCTCAACACCCGATCGGTCCACAGACACGCCATTGACCTATGGAATCTACTAGACACCATCTCTCCGGACGTCGCCTTCCTCACAGAAACATGGATGAACGCCTCCTCCGCCCCAGACATCACCATTGCCATCCCAGAAGATTATAAGATCACACGCAAGGACCGTACCGGCCACACAGGAGGAGGAATCGCCATCGTCCATAAGAAATCAATCCGCATCTCAACCAGCTCCGACGCTAACCTCGCCAACTCTGAACACCTTCACTTCCAGATCCTCATTGACCCCAAGACCACACTCAGAGGCACCCTCCTCTACAGACCACCAGGACCCCGCGCAAAATTCAGTGAAGACATCACGGACTTCATCACTCCTCACGCGCTCCCCTCCAAAGACTACATCCTTCTGGGAGACCTCAATTTTCACCTTGAAAAGATCAACGACCGCAACACCACCACCCTTTTGGACAATCTCGCCAACCTCGGACTTAAACAACTGGTAACATCGCCCACCCACATCGCAGGTCACACACTCGACCCCATCTTCACCTCCAGCAATCATGTCTCCTTCAGCCACACTACGGAGCTCCTCTGGACTGACCACAGCTGCGTTCACTTCACCTACAACAAACCAAAACCCACCAACCACCTCCAACCAACTCTGCAAAGAAACTGGAACAAAATCACCACAGACCAGATCTCCGCATCGCTCCTTCTAAACACCCCAGCCCACTCTTCTAACGCAAACGAAGCCGCCGCCAACCTCACCCTATGGTTATCCAACACCGCCGACACCTTAGCACCACTGAAGAAACGTCAAAACAAACCTGCCAGCAAAAAGGCCTCATGGTTTAACGATGATCTTAAGAAGTCCAAGAAACTCTGCCGCTCCCTCGAAAAGGCCTGGAAAAAAGACCCAACTACTAGCACCAAGGACGCCTTCAAAAACGCCACCCGCATACACCACCAACTAATCCGAAAGGCCAAGAAAACAGCACTCAAGGATCGACTAGACAACAACGCCCACAACAGCAAGGAACTTTTCAACATCATCAAGGAATTTTCCAATCCCTCGGCCAACTCCAACGACATCACCCCCTCTCAAGCCCTCTGCGACTCCCTAGCCTCATTCTTCCACAACAAGATTGCAGACATCCACAACAGCTTCGACAACCAACCCGGAAACCAACCCACCCTACCTTGTGCTGAACATTCTCCCCCCGTGAACACCCTTAACGACTGGAACCCAATCTCCACTGAGGACACAATCCGCCTGATGAATTCCATCCACTCAGGATCCCCCACAGACCCATGTCCTCACCACATCTTCAACAAAGCAGACTCCGTCATAGCACCGCACCTCCGAGACGTCATCAACAGCTCCCTCAACTCCGCCACCTTCCCGGAAGACTGGAAACACGCTGAACTCACCGCCCTTCTGAAGAAACCCACAGCGGACCCCACCGAACTCAAAAATTACCGCCCCATCTCGCTCCTTCCATTCCCGGCCAAAGTCATCGAGAAAGCTGTCAACAACCAACTCGCCGCCTTCCTCGAAGCCAACAAATCCCTCGACTCCTCACAATCTGGCTTCCGAGCAAAACACAGCACTGAGACCGCCCTCATCGCAGCAACAGACGACATTCGAACTCTACTGGACAATGGAGACACAGTCGCCCTCATCCTCCTCGACCTCTCTGCAGCATTTGACACAGTCTGCCACAGCACCCTTTTACAACGCCTCAATAACATCGGAATCCAAGGAAAAGCACTTGAATGGATCACCTCGTTCCTCACCGGAAGAACTCAGAAAGTCCGCCTCCCACCATTCAAGTCCGAGGCCACTGAAGTCATCTGTGGCGTACCACAAGGATCCTCACTCAGCCCCACCCTCTTCAACGTATACATGAGCCCCCTCGCGACCATCGCCCGCCAACACAACCTCAACATCATCTCCTACGCGGATGACACTCAACTAATCCTTTCTCTCACCAATGACCCCAGCACCGCCAAAACTAACCTACACGAAGGAATGAAAGAAGTTGCCGAATGGATGAAACAAAGCCGTCTGAAACTGAACTCAGACAAAACAGAAGTCCTCATCTTAGGTACATCCCCCTCTGCATGGGACGACTCCTGGTGGCCGGAAGCACTCGGAAAGGCACCCATCCCGACAGACCACGCACGGAACTTAGGCATCATACTGGACTCTTCACTCTCAATGAATAGACAAGTCAGCGCCGTATCCTCTTCCTGCTTCAACATTCTTCGCATGCTGAGAAAAACATTTCGCTGGATCCCCACCGAAACAAGGAAAACAGTCACCCATGCTCTGGTCACGAGCCGACTAGACTACGGAAACACCCTCTACGCAGGCATTACCGCCAAACTCCAGAAGAAACTCCAACGAATCCAAAACGCCTCAGCCAGAATCATATTAGACATCCCACGCAACGAGCACATCTCCGGTCACCTTAAAGACCTCCACTGGCTACCCGTCAATAAGAGGATCACTTTCCGACTGCTAACCCACGCACACAAATCACTCTACGACATCGGACCAGAATGCCTCAACTCACGACTGTCCTTCTACACCCCCTCCCGCCAACTACGCTCTTCCAGCCAAGCCCTCGCCACTGTACCTCGCATCAACAAGACCACCATGGGCGGCAGATCCTTCTCATACCTGGCTGCTAAAACATGGAACTCACTCCCCGCTTACCTTCGCCTCACCCAGAACCACCTAGCATTCAGAAAGCAGCTTAAAACGTGGATATTTGACAAGTAATCTTCCTCCCCTCTCTAAGCGCCTTGGGACCCTCTGGGTATGTAGTGCGCTATATAAATTCTCTGACTTGACTTGACTTGACTTGACATATCTCACCAGGCTGTGAAATTTGTAGTAAAAGTGAGAGACACTTTTGTGTTTTGAGGTAAGCTCACTCAATACTCATGGCAAAACGAGAGCACTTTGCGCCAAGCGGCGCTGTACCCCATTCAGAACACAAACCTCCACTGGCACTTTCTTCTTTTCTACTAGGAATAATGAATAGCGAAAAATTAAACTTCTTCAATTCACTGTATCATTTACATGTACGGGACTATCCACCCTCCTTGCTTTTCCTTGTGTATCTGCCCAGTGCCACCCTCTGAGATCTGATTTTTTATGAAGCATCTGATATTGACCTACAGATATAAATTTCACGAGTTACATCTGCCAGGGCCAGCCCAGCTTTAGCAGAGAATTGCAGAATGTAGCTCTTCCCCAGTTGAATAATTGGACGGGGCAAGGAAGATAGAATGCATTTGAAGGATAGAGATGTAGGGTGAAAAAGAGAGAGTGTGAGTGGGCATGTGTGCAGAAAAGATAGAGGGTGAGAGAGAAAGAGTGAAAGGACTAATATATCAACAGAGATGTTTTCCTCTAAGGTTCAGAGAGTCTCATGGACATAAATAGCAAAGCTTGAGTTATCCATAACACACTACTTGCAGAGGTTAAAAAGAGCTAGTTGTGCACGGAGTAGGTATCCACAATCTATGTTGTGTATTGACTAACTACCCCAAATCTGGTGCATGATAGCAGCGTACCCTGTCAAGTTGACAGTCTCTCTTTGAACCTGTACTGACTATCATCCATTTAATGTCTTTCTTTTGAACCTTGCAAGAAGCAGAGGAATGCTGGGAACGAAAGATGGCACAGGTAACAACCAAGTGTTCTCTAGCTCTCAGATATCCCAGAGAATTGTGGGATACAGATAAAGGCAGCTGCAGGGTGTGTAAGTCATTTCCTTTCAGCAGGACGATCTGTTATGTGACACTGTTATAACCTGATAGTACTGCATACTTCCGAGTCACCAACATGGGATCTTTAATGTTTTATTGAGTTTCTACAACAAGGCAGGATCCCTGGGTGCTCCTTTCGTAAAAGTTTACTGTGCAAAAATAAATATACTTATTAGTAATCACTGAAATGTATTTAAAGGGCTACTCTTTATTGGAGAGAGCTGGATGGAGGCACAGAAGATAACTAGAGCAAAAGTCTGATCGCTTCAAGAGCTAGCCATGCTAAGTGCAGGAAAGAAGATAACTTTATTCTGATGATGTGATCAACAGATGCCGACATGAATCAGTATCAGGTGGAATGCCGCATTTTAACATAGGTGTGTTATCTGGATTGATAGAGTGTAATTGTGAATGTATTTATATAGCGCTTACTACCCCTGGCAAGGTATTTAAGCGCTATTTCGGCGAGTGGCACGATACTCCGGAACCCAAGATTAGTAGTTAATAGGTTAGAAATGTTCTTTTGGTTTTTCTTGTGCATTGGTTGCACTAGGTTTGTTCTCTTGATTTAATGCGTTTTTAGGAGAGTTTGGATTGGTATAGAATGATGATATGAAATACGATTATACTTTCTGTGTAATCTTGATATCCTCATTGATGACATATTGTGATTCCTGTGAAATAATTATACTTCTTCTTTCAAGTACTGTGGTCTGTGTTGCAGTCCACTGACAATTAGAGTCCGACTTTTTATCTATGTAACCTTCCTAGTAATGGATTCATTTTTAATACGGATAAGAAGAACAGGTCGCATCACCCTGAAAATAGGAATAGTGGTTAATTTGTGTTGGAAAACTGGATTCTACCTTTTTGTTCATACTGAAGAAGACTTCAGGGAGCTCAAGGGAGGCAGAAACGTTGTTGGTGGTATGTTGTATGCATTACTGTAGGAACCTATTATTGATATTCTTTCTAAGTTGTTTATGCATAAAGGCTAACAATATGTGCATGAATGACATTATTTAAATATTTAAAAATAATACATTAGGTTAACTTCAATATTTTTCACATTTCCATATCCTATGTTATCTTTTTCTATATTTTTAAGCATTGGAGTACTGTTATAGGTTCAAGCAATTGTTGTTTGCAACAAAAGTATGGAGCACATATTAATTTGTTCTGAGGATTTTCAACAAAGATTTCTGTATGAGTACCTATAGTGATTTTATTGCATGATCCAATTTTAGTAAAAATTGTGGAAGAAGCAAGTGATTGTCAGAACCATAATTTATTGCTGTCCTCACTCAGGCCCTAATAATGTGTGAACACAGGAAGGACGTTTTTCTGCTTTGCTGAGTATGCAGTAGTATTGATTAACATCAAGGAACAGTTCCATGTAAGGAGATTCATAAAGTGTCAGGTCCAAACGACAACACCCCTCTAGCTTTTGATTTATGACATGATTTGGAGCTGGCAAAGCTCCTACAGAAATAATGGGAATCATTCAATGTGCAAGTACCTTGCATTTCTATTATCTTAAATTTCAGCAGCCTCACACGACTCAAAAGAGATGCAGAAGATGACAGGATGTTGAGGTCAGTAATCCAGTTTGGATCTTCTGATGTACGGGCAGATGTTTCTGGATGCCACAATGTCACCACATACTGGAATATGTGGTGGACAAGCTACCATCTTTTAAGGAAAAAAAAACAAAGGCAGAAAAAACATCCTTGTGGGATGAAGACTTTAAAGGATAGAAGAAAACCATGAATCTGGATTCCAATAGTAGAATTCTTCCGGTGGTGTAGTCAAGATCAGCAAAAGAACAGAGTGAGGAAAGAAGCATAGAAACGCTGCAATGTTTCGACGCACCCTCCAACCAGATTGAAGACCATATAGTAAAAAAACAGGAAAATGAAATAACGATCAGCACGTCTGAAATCATTACAGAATTCATCTGATATCTCAGTTATTGGAACTGAACGGATCACTGAAAGAATATCGACTACCACAATATCGAGTACCCAAAATATCGAGGTGAAAATATCTACTACAAAAATATCGAGTTTGTATGTACAAACAGGTAAGTACAAAAATATCGACTACAAAATATCGTTTACAAAAATATCGTTGTAAAAAATATCGACTTTACTAAAAACAATGTTTAATTACATTAATATAAAAAATTAATTACTAAAATATAATTAACAATACTTAAAATAACTTTTAATAATTAAATATTTAATGAAAGTAAAAAAATAAATATATTTTTAATCATATTTCTTAAAACATATATATATAGTAACAACATTTAATTAAATAATAGGCAATATTGTATATGTACCCCAAAAACCCAAAACTGACCCTGAACCCTAAAAATACCCCTTTACCCAAAAACTAAAAACTGACCCTGAACCCTAAAAATAACCCTTTACCCAAAAACTGAAAACTGACCCTGAACCCTAAAAATACCCCTTTACCCAAAAACTGAAAACTGACCCTGAACCCTAAAAATACCCCTTTACCCAAAAACTGAAAACTGACCCTGAACCCTAAAAATACCCCTTTACCCAAAAACTGAAAACTGACCCTGAACCCTAAAAATACCCCTTGACCCAAAAACTGAAAACTGACCCTGAACCCTAAAAATACCCCTTGACCCAAAAACTGAAAACTGACCCTGAACCCTAAAAATACCCCTTTACCCAAAAACTGAAAACTGACCCTGAACCCTAAAAATACCCCTTTACCCAAAAACTAAAAACTGACCCTGAACCCAAAAAATACCCCTTTACCCAAAAACTGAAAACTGACCCTGAACCCTAAAAATACCCCTTTACCCAAAAACTGAAAACTGACCCTGAACCCTAAAAATACCCCTTTACCCAAAAACTAAAAACTGACCCTGAACCCTAAAAATACCCCTTTACCCAAAAACTGAAAACTGACCCTGAACCCTAAAAATACCCCTTTACCCAAAAACTAAAAACTGACCCTGAACCCTAAAAATACCCCTTTCATTTAACATAATTAGCAATTAATCAATTAAATAAAATTAATTACCAATTACATTTTAATTAATTAACAAACATTTTTTAATTAACAATTAATTAAATATTACTACCAATTATTAAATTAACATATTTAATTAATTATAATTAAATTACTTCCCACCCTATTCCCCTATAAACCCACAACCCGCTAGAGAAAATACATTATTTTAATTGACATAATTAGCAATTAATCAATTAAATAAAATTAATTACCAATTAAATTTTAAATAATTAACATATATTATTTAATTACCAATTAATTAATTATTACTACCAATTATTAAATTTACATATTTAATTAATTATAATTAAATTACTTCCCACCCTATTCCCCTATAAACCCACAACCCGCTACAGAATTAAATTACACAATAATTAAAAAAATAATTAATTAAAAAAAATAATAAAATAAATTGACACTTTTCACACATATTATAACATAAACACACTATAAATAATTAAATATTATTTAAAAAACTATATTTTTTACTATCTAGATTATATACTTGGATATTTTCACTGTCTATATTATTTACAGTCGATATTACTTCACTTACCTTAAAAACGATATTTTGGCTGTCGATATTCTGTCTAGTCGATATTTTCTCCAAACGATATTTAAAACTCGATATTCTGTCCAGACGATATTTTGGAGTCGATATTATGTCTGTGCACCGAACTGAACAACACACATATATACCTCATGGTCCAGTAGGAGTAAAACACAGATGTCTGCTATGGCACGCAGGAAACATTCATCGAGGATGCTTTAAACCCTTTGCTTTTCTGTTACTACTGCATTTGATCCACCAATATTCTTCTACAGTTATATACTTACTTTTACGCCTTACTTCTACTCCATTTTTCCATAATTGTCATCTTTGAGTTGCCTGCCTGTCACATCAGGATTGGGATGGCAGCCAGCTCAATGATGGAGTTTGCTGGTTTTAAGTTAAGAAACACGGTAACCTCAGAGTCGTCGGAGACCTTGGGTAGATGTTGTAATACAAGACACTGGTCCGTAGACACATACATTCCATAACGCTTCCAACAAAATTATTATTTATTTATGACAATAAAAAAAGATCTATTTATTTAAACAATCGTGCAACGGCGCAGTGGGTGTGGGTGAAATAACATGCTTGGTGCTCTCTCGTGGGTAATATATACACAGAACAATAGTGATCAAAGTGTGCATCTGAAAACAAGAGTAGCACAGCTCATTGTTAAATAGTAAGCAATACGAATGGGGCATGTGTTGCATTCTCATTATTTTGTTTGTGTTTTGCTAATGCAATACTGCTGTGAGCGTGGTCTGGAGCATGGAATGCATCGATGCTCTGCATCTTGCGTTTCGTGTTACAGATTACACTACCGGCAGTTTAGCTGATCTTCGGTTGCTTCTAGACGTGCTGTGCCATGTACAACTAATTTTAATAAATATTTCTATTTACCTACGCTTGGATCTTCGTATTTTACAGCACGCAATTGAAACAATGTTTTGTTCCAACAAACAAATATTGGGGTTATCATCAGGACTCTAGACATAACCAAGCCTGAGGATCATGCTTGAATAAAGAGAAGATAGGAAAGTAAGAAAGTGAGCAGCGATATATATGCAGATAAATACATAAGGAACCTCTGCTCCGCCGACCTTGCCCTGGCAGAGACCCCATGCATCCGCAGAACCAGAGCAGGTGGAAGAGCCTTCTCGTACATCGCAGCAAAGACCTGGAACGAGCTCCCAGTCAACATCAGATGCTCCACTACTCTGCACACCTTCAGGAAGAGTCTCAAGACCTGGCTCTTTGGCTTTGACTGATTCGGAGCTGCATCTCCCTCCCCCTCGCACCTTGAGATCATCACAGGTGAGTAGCGCACATTATAAATCACTGATTGATTGAAAGTCTATAAAGGAGTACTTACAGTTAGAAATGAATCTTTAAGAAACTGAAAACAATAGAAAAACTGGAAAATCTTGAAGCCTGAGTGATAAATAGATGACACAGTGGTGAAACAGTGCAAGGTAGGATAATGGCTCACCTCATTAACAAAATGGTGCATGGTATTGGAGTAATGGGGAGTCACAGGAAGTAGCACCTGAGAAGAAGAAGGTAAAGTAGGACTTCTTGGATGCCAAAAGCATAATCAAGGTGATGCCATGACCAAAAGAAGGCTGGTTACCTATTTTTAGAGGACCCCGGTTGAAATGATGCCCCATGTGCCTGAATCTGTGAGCTGCGCAAAGGTGAAGGTAGATCTGCTCAATAGTATAGCGAGTGGCCAAATGCAGGAACTGAGCAAGGCACTATGAGCAATGTCACCATGAGCGGTATCTGGCATGAATTTGCTAGATGAGCAATTAATTAAATTTACATTGATGTCTGTCATCCACTGTGTTGTTGTCTGCAATCCACCATGCTGTATCCTGAATAGCCAACAGTCTCTGTAAGTGTGACTAATGCTATTTATCATGGCGATGTAAGAAGTGAATTATTAAATGTGATGGATAGCAGTCTAACACAAGTAATAAAGGGGCATATTTACAGATTTTAGGGTTATTGATTTCCTAGCAGTTAGGAAATCGCTATCCTTAATGTATGAAACTCTTTTAGTTTTATCTAGCGATTCTTAGTGGGTCCCAAGCTGACCTACCTCATGAATATTAATGATGTAGCTCCCAGTTTGCGACTCATTGAGAATGGCAGCTATCACAGGGATGTTGACCTGCTGGGGTCAGTAGACCACCATGTCTGTGATTGCTTTTTAATAAAGCAATCTTTTTCTTTTAAATGCAGCCCATTTTCCTTAACGGAAAAAAGGATGTATTTAAAAAGAAAAAATGAAACTTTAAAGTTTCATTTTTAAAAGCAGGCAGTGGTATGTGGGACCCCTGCCTGCTCTTAAAAATGATATGTTTTTACATTTTCACAGGTAAAGGGAACCCTTGGGGACACCTTCCCATTTGTGAGTGATTACCACCTCCTTCAAGAAGTTGGTAAAATATGAAAGTTTTTCAACCGTAAATAGGTTGTAAAACATTCATACATCCCATACATACATCCTTTGGACCACTGCCTGCTCTTAAAAAATATATCCCATTCAATGTCAGTATTTGGAAGGCATGCTCTAAACAAGGTCATTCCAAATATTGAATCGCAAACACAAATTGCGATTCTGTAGTGTGTTACCGAATCGCAATTTGTGTTTTGTACATATGTAAAAGCATTTTTGCGGTTGGAAACAGCCCAAACAGGCCGTTTCTGACCGTAAAAATGGTTTGTACATATGGTCAGCAGTGACTATCCATTTAGTTTCAGGCAAAAGTTTCACTATTTAAACCTAAGCTTAACCCGGGTAGCTATGGCACAGATCATACAGGCTTGACTTACAGAAAATGTGTAAAGATTTTGGAAATACCAAAACAGTTAAAACATCAAAAACACAATTCAAAATCCCACTGCAGTTTATAAAAGCAAAGAGAAATTTAATAAGCAAAATTAAAAAAAACTTTGTTTATTCAGGTTCAGGCTTATTGCCACACCCCAAAAATATACAACAAGTAATTAAAACAGGTCTATTAATTAGGCCTTTAAAAAAAATCTGTTTTATTGGTTTTGGTGTACCACAAAAACTGAAAAACATGTGAACCTCATTCCTGCGACATTTTAAATCATTCCAGTACCACATTTTCATATGACTATATTGTTAATGACATGGCGTTTGCATTGACTATCTACAGCGAGCTGTAACAAAGTTGCGGCTAGTACCTCCAAGTTCATCAGGACTCCCCACATTTCCTTTGAGGTGCTGTAACCAATCGTTCCCCCTCTCACCTCCCTCAGTATCATCAGTGTAATTAGGCCTTTACATGTACACTACAGGTAATACAATAAAATCAATAAGCCTGTTGCTAATAAATTAAATATCAAACCCTGTGCATGCGCCACCACTTTAAATAATTGTAATAACTTAAGTAATTGTACTTTACCTGTGCAATCATAACATTAAATACAATGTTAAATCATTACAGCTTATTATCAATAAATTTCAGGACAAATCCATACCTGCGCTGGTCCTCTAGGGACGTAAAGAAATATACATGAGATGTTGAAGTATTTAAAATACCTCAAATGGTGTGGCTTACATGTGAAATGGTGGCAATTGGATGCAATCTCTGTTCTTATTTATTTATTTATTTTTAGCATTTATAGAGCACACTGTAACCCTATGGGTATCCTGGTGCTAAGACCCTAGAAAAGAGCTGGCAGAAAGGCTACAGAGCTGAACCAGAAAACTATACTTTAGGGAAAAGCCACCTTTTGACTTTCCTGTGAAACTTCAACAAGTCCTGTATTTTCCTATTTCCAGAGGAAGAGGATTCCAAAGGCGGGCAGCCAACACACCAAACGCTCTTCCCCCTAGGGTTACTCTCTTTTTCCTTGGAACCCTGACAAGATTAGCAGTCGAAGAGCGAAGGTTACGTGCAGGTTCATACCATTTAAACCTGCCCTGAAGCACTTTGGGCCCCAGTCCATGAAGTGCCTTAAACACTGTACAGAGAGAGTTAAACAAAATCCTTTGTGTCACCGGGAGCCAGTGCAGCTCTGCCAATGCTTGGTTTGTAGATGTACGACGTGCCCTTGTCAGTGCAAGCTCCGCCGCTGCTGCCTGGATACTCTGGAGCCTCGCAATCAAGTATCCAGGAGACTCCAGAAGCAGAGCAGTGCAATAATTCAGGTGAGTCAGAATAATGCTCCTAACTACTGTGATTCTTGATTGGGATGGCAGTAGCGGTAGCACTCTGTGGAGTCCCCGGATAAGAGTATAACAGCCTCCGACAAGGTTATTAACATGGGATTCCAAATTCAGCTTCTCATTAAAGCTGACCCCTAGATTACTATGCTCACTGGTAGGAGGGGAGCAGATGTAGGTATGGGCCAGAAATCAGCTGGTAATACTGATGGAACACTACCCACCCTGCAGTGCAAGATCTCTGTTTTCTCATTATTAAATTGTAGCGAGTTGTTCCTCAGCCAAATCACCATTTCTCACATGCATGCATGAAAAGTTTCCTGGGAATCAGCGTGGTTACCATCCAAGGACACGATAAGCTGAGTGTCATCGGCACAATTAACCACGCTGATATTGTGGGTTTTAATAACATCCAGGAGCGGCCGCATGTATGCATTGAACCGTATGGGGCTGACTGAGGACCCCTGAGGTACCCCATGTAAATAAATAAATACATTTTAGCATTGCAAGTAGGATGGTATGGTTCACCGTGTCGAATGTGGCGGACAGGGGTCAATCGTCAATTTTAATCTTGCTAGGCCCGCATTCGAAGGTTATCCAAGACGGTCACCAAGGCTGTCTCTGTTCCATGGCCTGGCCTGAACCCAAATTGCTCATCTTCCAACTTATTATTTGTCTCCAAAAAACGAGACAATGACCTACTTACCAAATGTTCCATGATTTTAAATGGGTATGGTAAGAGGGAGATTGGTCTATAGTTCTTATGGCAGTCTGGGTCCAAGATAGTATTTTGTAGGAGCTGTGTTATAATTGCCTGTTTCCAGCAAGGTGGCACCACCCCGCTGCTGAGGGACTGACCACACAGCTGGCGTAAGGTTGGGAGGATCTCTGGTCCTATTTCTTTCAATATCTCATGGGGATGGGATCCAGCGGTGATCCAGAAGAAATTCCCAGAGCCACTCGGACAAACTCCTCTTCCGACGGCATCTCAAACTCATCCAACGTGAGCTCGGGGGTCAATGGATTTGGTTTATAATTCCAGTTTTGGTAACTCTTTAATGTTTCTTCCCCCTTCTGGTCCGGGTGGGATCACAGGTTTCAAATCCTCCACAATCTTACTGATTTTCTCTTGAAAACAATTTGCCAATCCATTGCACAGCTCCTGAGTAGGTGGAAACTTATTACTTATGCAATCAGGGCAAGTCATATCTCTTAATATCTGAAAGATACTCTTAGAGCTGTTGGCTGACTTAAGAATGGAGGTGGCATAATATTCAGCTTTGGCGGTTGCTATTTCTTTTTTTATAATTAATTAAAGTTTCCTTACAGCTGACTTTATCATTTTCGGCATAGTGCTTTCTCCACTGTCTTTCTGCCATCTTACAATCTAACTTGTGATTCCTTAAGACCTCCGTATACTATGGGGCTGAGGGTCTTCCCCTTTCCTAATATCCTTTAAAGGGGCAAGTTGGTCAATTGTCCTGGTTAGATGCTCACAGAAAGCTGTATAACTCCCTGTTACCTGTTTCTCAGGGTTGAACAGTGTCTCTAACTGAAATAAAGGAGCCTTTTTTGCCTTCCTTAGCAGTCCCTGCCCAAAGAACTCCTTTTTTCGCTAGCCGAGGGCCTGATCTTCCTTCTGGGTGCCACCCTGAATCTGGCCAAATAATGATCCGACCAGCCCACCCACAGGACTTTATCCATTATAATCAGGCCCTCCTCGGCAAATATCATATCCAATATGTAACCTTCTCTATGTGTTGGTTCTGATACCAATTGCATCAGATTCAAATTTACACAAGACTGGATAAGATTATTATATGCTGTGTTCATTGTCCCATTGGCCCACAGATTAAAGTCTCCCAATACTAATAATTTGGTATGAGTGAGGGCCATGTTGCCGATTACCTAAATCAGTTCTTGCTGGCGTTGTGCATTCACTGCCCCTGGTGGTCTATAACAGAACATACCCGTGAGCAAATGTCCCATCTGATATTTGACAGAAAAACCCAGTATTTCAGTGGAGGTGACCTCATCTATATCCATGGGAGTAAAATCCCAGGCCTCCTTAAAAATAATTCCAAGCCCTCCTCCTCGTCCACCAGGCCTGAGTTTATGAAATGCCTTATATCCCACAGGATAAGTGAGCCCCAGCTCCAGATCCAGTGTTCTACTCAATCTATTGCTAATAAGTCTATGCCTGCACATTTTTCCTTAGGCCAAACACAATATAAAAATTTACTCAGGCCAAACACTATGAAAGGAAAGGTATCAGTATGTAGAGGCTGGGCTATAGTTTCTAAATTCCTAAAAAAGTCTTACTGTACATTTTCCATAGCTAAAGAATAAGCGGAGCATAAAACATGATCAATTGTTTCTGCAACACCCTCATTAAACATAGTGCAGATTTAGGGCTCAATAGATTTTATTTTTTAAAACATATTTTATTGGCATTTAGGTGACACCATTTCACACACAATTCGATTCTCTTTCATTAATATTCTCAGTGAACATTCCCAACCGCTATTCTTATCTGTTCAATTGGTCTTTTGCCCATATCTCCTCTTGTAATGCGCCTTTCTGCCGTTCTATGCAGTTATGAAGGGCTCAATAGATGAATCCAATTTACATAGAAAGCTCTTACAGCCTAAAATACCATATCGGAACTTCATTAAAAGAGTTTTAGACTAAATCAGAACAATATCATTGAGATATAACTCATACAGAGGGAATGGATTCAACTTAAAAAACATGGGCTGATCAACTGACCTTGAGGCCATTCTTTGGCTTAGGTAAATCATGTGGTTCCAGAAGCTCTGTTTCAGTGTCAGTTACATGCCCTCATGAGTGAATCCAGCCATATTGTTTCAAGGTTATCAGCCAGCACTTTACATGACGTAGCCAATGGATGGGCAGAGCTGCATAATCTCCTGGATACCATCGCTATACATTGCAAGCTGTGGCATTGACCAAGCCATCAACAATGTGACAACCGGCAAAAAATGCCAACTTTGTCAATTTTCTTCATGCCCATATTGAGGAACAGATGACCTAATAAAGGAATTCTCTCTGACAGACAGCAAATTGATGTTTTCAAACTCCCAGATTTTCTGCCCTTTACTATGTCTCTAATTTAAACTTCCCTCTGTAAATATCTAAAACAGAGGATACAGGTTTGGTAAAGGAGGTTTTACGGGCCCAGAGAGCCTCTGTGCCTCTATGAAGCATTAATAATACTTTTTTCTATTTGGGACTTCCACAATAGATTTTTATCAAATCTGTTAGCTAAGTGATAACAAGTTACCCTATCCAGATCATTTCCACCCGGCCTCGTTGTCCCCTCAAAGAACTTATGAAAGTTCAGTGTCATAAACTTGGTTTTAGCTGTATTAATTTTCTAAACCATTAGACATACAAAATTAATGGAATTTATATAGCAAATTCTGGAGTCCCATTGGGGTACGTGAAAGTAGGATGGTGTCATCAGCAAAAAGCAGTGTCTGAATTGAATTGTCATTCAATTTAGGGGAATCATGGATGCATCCCACCAGTGTGTTACTCATGCTGTCTCCTTTCTTGTAAGTGGGAATAATTCTACCCCTCCCAAACAGATTGATAATGGTGCCCAAACTTCTAGATCTATCGATAAAGATCTCCTGGGATCATGTCTCCTCTCAGTGTGTTCCCTGGTTTAAATGGTCCAGTAGTATTCTTTATGTTGGAGACGGAGAAGGCACACACACAGGGGGCTTCTTCTACAATATGGTCAGTATCAGTTTTGCATTTTTGGCATTCTCTAGTAAACCATGGTGTAGAGCCTTTAGTTTATACATGGAGAGCTCTAGAAACTGGAGTAAAACTATTTTTAATGACTCAGTAAACAAAGTATGGATCTATTGAATAGGATTTTCTACTAGGGAGGTTTACAAAGGGGTATAGGGTGAGGCAAAAAAGATTGCTTATTTTTGTATGGAGCTCAACATTTCTCAAGACACTTGGCCATTTCAAAGCCCTGCAATTGCTCTCTACAAGGTGTTCTGTTCTGCATTTATCAACACATAGCGGAATATCATGGAACGTAGTATTGTGTAACGAGAGCTGTAATGCGTTATGGTCGCTATCTGGTCTCCAAGTGGCAAGGAAATTGTTCAGTATTTGCTAGTATTTCACGTCCAACAGGATGTAATCAATCCTATTTTTATATAAGCCTCTCTTAAACATACAAACACCATCCCTATCTGTGGGGGACTGACCATTACAACTTCTCAAACCATGAGTGAAGGCCAATGAAGCAAGTTACTTCGCCCCTGCGAAGCAAGGTTGGAGTAAATTTATTGCCAGTCCCGGTATACCCCTTAATCCTTCTCCTCAGTGACTGACTATAATCAATAGGTTCATAAGTTATATTAAATTAGTCCACCTCTATAAGACAGGATTTTTCCTTGAGGTGGTGTGAATCTAACATAGACAAGGTTGGGCGTTCTCTTTTGTAGGGCATGGAGCGATGAATAAAAACAGATACATACAATACATTGCCCCTACAAGTTCTTAAGTTTAAGCCCAAAAAGTCTGTTGAGTTTAAAGACAACATCTTGATCTTAAAATTTAGCTAGTTTGACCCAAATAATGAATCCACCACAGATCTCCCTGACATAGCTGGTAGTGTTGTAGGTTAAAAGGAGGTAAAACGATGCTTATGCACAGGATCTAGGTCCCAGGTTTCCTGAAAGAGACAAATGTTGTAATGATCTATAAAACTAAGTCATTCGGGATCAAGCATTTTCTTTTTTATACCTTCCAGGTTTCATGACAAAGGGCTAACACTCCCCACCCCAATCATGATCAGGGTCCTGGTTGTGTGGATTAATACTCCCCAATCTCCCCATGTTACCACAGGGAACACGTTCAACACCTTGATTTTTAGTTAAACCCTCTAATACCATGTGGCCAGAAGAGTCCATATTGTTTACTAGGGGATATGTGCCCTGTCCATAGGTGTGTATAAGCACAGGATGTGTGACTGTATATGCTACATTATTAGAGGGGTATCTAATATTAAATCAATCTACAAAATTAAAGTCAGGGACTACGGGCGTCATACTTAGGGCTCCTGATGGGGTTTGATGATGGAGGGACTAAATTACCCGATCTGGGGCCAATCAGTGCATGCAGTTTGAACAGAATTTTTAAACCATTCTCGGCAGTCTGCCAGCCTTAGGTAGTAAGGGGTGCTCTTTTTGTCTATTGGCTACTTGCACAACCCTCCCATGGGCATCTAGGGGGGCTTACACCAGAATTTTTGTAATAAGTGCCATGCTCCCTAGCAACATAAATTGATGCCTTATTGGCAATTGTACATGTATTAAAAGAATCATTATGCTGCCAAATTAGTAATTTACTCTTTTGGAAGGGGGTGCATGGAGTGATTTGTGAGGGATAAAGCCCAGTGTCCTGAGTACGTGGAGGTATCGTTTGATTGACCAACTTGGACCTAGCAGTATATCTGATTTGAATCATCGACTTTACCATATTTCTAACCTCTTTCAGTTGATTAAATATGAATTTAAGCTTTGGATTAATTTTTTATCCCCCCGCACAAGCATGCTCTTTATATTTAGACTGTTCTTCTGAAGTTTGTTGTATTTGAGGAGCATACCGATTAGAGCAAACAATGACCGGTTTAACATGTGGGGTCACAGTACAAGTGTGGGATTGAGGATTCTTTGAAGCGTAAATAGGGCTTTTCTTGAGGCTACGCACATTCTTTCTCTCAACATCATGACAGATAGATGTATACTTTTCTGCCTCACTGAGGCCCCTGATGCTTTGGACAGAAATGGTCAAATGATGGCATACACGGCAAGTACTGATTGACAAGTAAGAGTCATCCGAATGTGGCCCAGCCCAGACTCTTCCTGGGAAAAGACAGGCCCGCCCATGCCTGGGCTGTGCTGCGCGTTGTGCACAGCAGCAGTGGAGGTGGTACTAAGTAGCACTGTGCGGATCTAGCTCATCCTCCTCACATCATTGGTGACAACTTCCAGACGCAATGGTGCATGGGATGTGTTTCCCTAGATCAATACTTTCATTATTACTGATAAACAAACCCAGGGTCAACTGCACCCTTCAAGCCTGCTGCGCTGCTAGCAGTCGCAAAAACTGTTCTATCATGTATTTAAAAACATGTATGCGTGTTTGTGTAGGTGCCCCAGTGGGTTCCAACAGGTTACTCCACCCTCCAACTGTGAAAAAAGGGGGAGGGAAGGTTGACAGGGCCTCACGGGAGCAACACCCGGGGGGGGAATTTTACAGACTGGTACTCGCCTGTGTCCCCACTTCTCATCATCAGCGCCTGTCAACCCAAACAGAAAGGGGATAAAATAGTGTGCCAAAAAAATAAAAAAACCATCTGTGTAACAAAGTTTAGAATGACCCTTGTAAGATTAAAAAGAGCTGTGCTGAACTGGCAACTATGTCTTTATTCTTTGCTGTTCGCTCACTCTAATAAAAACCAAAAACCGACATGTTTCATCACCATTCTTACTTTACTGGTGATTTCTTCAGGGTTTTGTTCGGGTCAGCGTATGATTTGCACCTCTGTATTCTCCGTATATTGTACCTGCATGGGGCGGAAGAATAAACACAAACACATACACAATATACTCGCTGTGTCACTCTGTCTGCACTGTACAAACATTAAAAGTAAAACCACTTGAGAGCAGATGGTTTCACTCGAGTGTCTTAATGACTGTCTTCATACTTTACCAGGTGGCCTCTCTTTTCCTGGCCTACCGGCCCCCGTAGAAGAATCTGTGTTTTGGGGGTTCCCCTCACACGTTAGCGGGTCCCGTATACCGCCAGGAGGTTGGTATCTATGAAAGAGAAAGCGTGACGGTGATCTGTAAGCAACTCGTAATCACCTTTTTTTAAAAATAGGTACTAGCCTTGTCTTTGGTTATTTACTCGGTACTTCGCCGCCTTTAATCAATGTCGAAGTATTTTTTGCCTCAACTCTCCTAGCTAGCTTCTGGAGGCCCTACCCCATTGCTCATTTAGTCCGATATTGCCGAGCTTGGATCCCGGAAGTTCTATGGTAGGTCTAATGAGCGTGCGGCCATCAGTGTCAATAATATGCCGGTATTATGACTTGGTTTTCCCCGCGCTGGTTAGGCCCCCCCGCCCTCACTGTCTCCTTACCGATATTATCTCGTGGTGTGGCTTCCGCTCACCCTCCGTGTATCTGGGCGTAGTGATGGGCTGGACTAGATATCACAGTTCTAGTCACGTGATTGCTACGTTGCGTGGCTTGCGTGTAAGGCGTGCCTCATTTCGCTGTGAATGCGGCCGCCATCTTAGAGCGGGTAGTGTATGTTCTATGTCCCGTTAATTCCGTGTTTTCTATTCGCCTATGGCTTATGAGCCCAAATTATACACGACAGTCCTAATGGTACCTTGCCTAAGTTGGACACATGGAATGGACAAGGTCCCTTAGTGCAATTTGGCGTCTTGGTCACACCATATTTTCAGAAGGCTGTTTCGCGCTGGAGGGCATGCTATTCAATTATTAGTATGGCATCTGCTGTTCATAGTGCCCCTCAAACTAGTCATGGCCAAGAGTTTTAATGGCCCTGGGTACATTTCCTGTATTAGCATCATGGCATGCCCTTATATATCCCTCAGTTCAAGCCCGTGGACCATCAGTTTTTGTGCCCAGATCTATCCTGTGGCAAGCAGAGTGACCAATCAGGTTAGCACCCTCTATGGTTGTGACATGCGGTTCCATTCAATAATTTCATTTAGGCCTCGCTGGTCTGTGCCCTCTTCATATATCCAACGTGCCTCTTTCCTGAGTAACCTAATACCCATGTTATACTGGTCCCCCTTAACACTTTTTATTACCACCCAGCGTAAATCCCTGGGTTGGTGTTTCAAATCAATAAAGTGTTGCACCAGTTTGGTCGTCAGTTTGGCTGTTTTTAAAGTACTAAGATGTTCTTGAATTCTGGTTTTTACTTTTCGCGTTGTTAAGCCAATATAGTGAAGATCACATGGGCACGTCAGTCTGTAGCTTGGCATTCACTGATGACCATATAGCGAATATCTTAGCGGGCCCGTCCCTACTACCAGACACACCACTAGGGAACACCAATACGGCACGTGATGAGTGGGATAAACTCTCGACATTACGGAAACGCCAGATCAGGATTGCCCTTCACGGGGCACTCATGACTGAGTACCTTAGGGCCGGGGCGGCACCTGCCAGTTTATTGGTGAGACTAGAGCCAAAGATATTTTTGGAAGACAAACAGTTCCGGGTGGACTGGAGCTATATAGCTAACAAGTGCACCCGGGACTGGTTGATACTGATTATCAACACTGCCAAGCGTCTCAGCGAAGAGCTCCTTACAGAGATACTGGAATTGGAAAATAGTATAAAAAATGATTCCACCATACTTGACACTAAGGAACAACTGTCTAAAATCCAACTTGACCTGGGTGAATATCAAGCGTATATGGTCAATCAGAAAATCAAAGGCCTAAGACGCAACCTAGACAGATTTAGTCACGAATGGGCGTTCCCCTACACTGAGGACCAATACTACCAACAAGGGGGTATCACCAATCAACAACCACAGAGAGGCAGGGGCGGGCGGAATCCATCTAGGCGCACCCCGAACAACTGGGCCTTTGATAACACCAGCAGCGAGGATGAGGAACAGACTGCACAACCACCTCAGGGTAATCCACGAGTACGGTTTAATGCCCAGACTAATACTGATCAGGATCTGGGAGCATTATTCAGAATTTTTTTAGGCCAACATCAAGCAGACCAGAGAGGGGCCAACACAAGGGGCAGAGGCAGGGGCCGGGCTCGGCAGTGTTCAAATACAAACCAACAAGCCTACTCCCCCAGAATCACGCGCAGCAGGGGCCGGATGCCAATATAAGCCCGATAAACAACATAGTGGTGAATCTTTCGGACCACCAGCTCACACCAACTGAGAGCGCAGTATTGAACAAAGGCCTGGGATATGTCCCCACCCCCAGACATGATAGCTTCCAATTGAGAGGAGAACTCTACAGTGTTTTTAGAAAAATCAAACTCTGTAAATTTTTTGAGGGAAAAGATAAACCATCTGCAGAGACGATGTTCTGCACGGACTTACGCCGTCCCTCCACCTTCACGCCCCTTAACCATCAAGTGGGCCCTGAGGTGGGGGTTTTTGAACAGAAAGTCCTACAGGACATTCAGGAGTTAGAACAAAAACAACAAGCTCCCAAGCACAGCAACATGTCCAAAGCTGACTGGCTAGCGGTGAAAGCCCTCCAAGACAATAGATCCATCACCATCAAACCGGCCGATAAAGGCGGTGCGGTGGTGGTGAAGAATACCCTTGATTATGAAAACAAAATACACAGACTGTCAGTGTTCCGTCATCGGAGTGCCGCTGTCCGCGTAATGCGTGAATAACGGCACACCGGTCGAACCGAACTACAATACCCAGCAGCATTGCGGTGACGTAGCGCTAGGACGTCCGTCACGCACGCTCAACCAAGGAATCAAATGGAGATGCGGAAGCACAGGAAGACGCCGATAATTCTTCCTGAGAAGGTGCCTTGGTCGGTAAGCCGTTACCAGCGTGTCCGTGAGTAATCAACCCTTTCCTGTGTTAACGACAGCCTTGTGAGACGCCCGGCTGGGGGTCACAGGGTTGTAATCCCGGCAGCTCCGTGAGAGCAATTCTTACCCGGTATAACAAACTGTTTACGCGGGTAAAACCTGTGATTGTTTCCCTGTTGGACGAGAGGAGCGCCCGCTCTCTCATGCAGGGAACATAACCTTGGAACACTATCAAAAGCGACTGAGGTGTTCCGTTTTGAATGTATTTGGGACAATTCGAATCTTGCTTTGTTGGTTAAGGCGATAATAACTTCAAAGAAGGTTCTATATGCACAAAGCCTCATTTGTGTATTAGTGACTAAGTAATGAGATAAAAGGATTCTTATCTCTTCTCGAACCCTTGGGTGAAAACAAGACTGAACTGTGGTGATTTTCAACCGACAGTGTCCTCTTTCATTTCTTTGTTTGTACAACATTTTTGTTTGCATTCTTTTATCCAGTGCAGGAGAGAACAGTCCTTGGGGGGGGTATTACACAGAGCACATAAGCAGCCCAAGTCAGAACACAGCAGTATGTGGTAGGTTATGTTTGAATGATGTTGGTTATGTAACCCTGTGGAATTACTGTATTACTACATCCTGTTTATTGTTCCTTTTTTTAGTTGGTTGCAGTCTCTGGTAATACACCTATCTCTCCTGTATACACCGCCTACCATATTTTCCTTTTCAGGTAGGGGTAATGTGATAAAAGTGAGCGCATAAGGCTTAGTAGGGATAGGAATCCATGTAGGTTACGAAGGGGGGGTTTCTTCTAATTATAGTGTCTTTTGTCGTTTCAGATCTCCCTCCCCGCTGTCCCCTTCCTTTCCCGCGCCCGCGGAATAGTTCTGTGAGTCTGTGTACTAAGTCAGGCTCCGGAGTTGTTGTGTGGGTGTGGGCTTGGACTTTTCTGCACAGTCCCGAGGAGTATACCAACGGAGCCTGACACAGACTACTGAGCGTGAGGGAACACTATCAACCTCTGGCAAGAGATCCAACAGATGAGTTGAAAATCATGATACAAACGATGGTTGCAGAGGCACGGGAAAAGAAGTGGCTTACCAACAAGGAAGCTGAATTCCTTATAAACCCCACCCCGAGGGTACCAGCGTTCTACATTGTGCCCAAAATTCATAAGGCACAACGGCCCCCGCCTGGACGGCCGATAGTCTCAGGTATTAATCCCTTGCTTGAGCCTTTGTCACAATTTTCCAATTTCTTCTTAAGAGAATGTGTGGTAACACAGCCTTCTTTTGTGCAGGATACAACTGACATCCTCAGACAGTTACAGACAGTAACGTATGACCCGGCAGAGCAATTCTTAGTGACTATTGACATAGAGTCACTCTACACAAACATACCCCAGGAGGCGACACTGGTGGCAGCAGCTCGCTCCCTGGAGGAGTGTGAGTGGTTCTATGACACAGCCAGGACGTTTGTGTTGCAATGCATCGAAATAGCATTGACAAGAAACTTCTTCTCCTACAAAGAACAATTGTATCTACAGACATCAGGGACCTCAATGGGGGCTACATTTGCCCCGAGTCTGGCCTGTATATATGTGGGGCACTTTGAAACACACCACATTTACCATGAATCCAATCTCTTCCAGGGGAACATTGTCCTCTGGAAGAGATACATAGATGACATTCTATGTATCTGGAGAGGGTCTGCCGAAAGGCTTGATCAATTTTTGACTTGGCTCAACAACCTGGACCGATGCCTCAAATTTACATGGACGGTGGACCGGCACAAGGCGACATACCTAGACCTGGATATAGAGGCGAAAGACAACGCTCTTCTCACCACAGTCCACCAAAAGCCCACGGATAAAAACTCATTATCGCATTACGAATCATTCCATCCGCGGGCATTGAGGGACAACTTGCCAGTCGGGCAATTTATGAGGTACCACAGGAATTGCTCCACAGTGCAAACATTTTTACAACAGACGGAGGACTTGATGGGCAAACTGGTCGCTAGGGCCTACCCGCAAAGAATTGTTAATCAAGCCAAGAAGAGGGCACTTAACACCCCTAGAGAAGCCCTCTTGGACCGGAGACCAAAAAAACACAAATGACTGCATCCCAGTAGTCACCACCTTTGGCCCCCACTCTACCCAAATCCGCCAAATAATCCGCAAACACTGGCATTTACTCAGCACTAGCTCGATGCGAATGCCACAACCACGCTTTGCATTCAAGCGATCATCGAGTCTGAGGGACCGGCTGGTCCATTCACGTGCGCAACCTATACCAACTGAATCCACAGTCCCATCTGGTCATTTCCCTTGCGGGAGTTGCAATATATGTGCCCTCACGAGGAAAACTGCCGTGATAACCAGGACCAATGGGAGGACATGGCATCTAAACAAATTCAGTAATTGTAACACGTGTAATGTAATCTACAGACTGACGTGCCCATGTGATCTTCACTATATTGGCTTAACAACAAGAAAAGTAAAAACCAGAATTCAAGAACATCTTAGTACTTTAAAAACAGCCAAACTGACGACCAAACTGGTGCAACACTTTATTGATTTGAAACACCAACCCAGGGATTTACGCTGGGTGGTAATAGAAAGTGTTAAGGGGGACCAGTATAACATGGGTATTAGGTTACTCAGGAAAGAGGCACGTTGGATATATGAAGAGGGCACAGACCAGCGAGGCCTAAATGAAATTATTGAATGGAACCGCATGTCACAACCATAGAGGGTGCTAACCTGATTGGTCACTCTGCTTGCCACAGGATAGATCTGGGCACAATAACTGATGGTCCACGGGCTTGAACTGAGGGATATATAAGGGCATGCCATGATGCTAATACAGGAAATGTACCCAGGGCCATTAAAACTCTTGGCCATGACTAGTTTGAGGGGCACTATGAACAGCAGATGCCATACTAATAATTGAATAGCATGCCCTCCAGCGCGAAACAGCCTTCTGAAAATATGGTGTGACCAAGACGCCAAATTGCACTAAGGGACCTTGTCCATTCCATGTGTCCAACTTAGGCAAGGTACCATTAGGACTGTTGTGTATAATTTGGGCTCATAAGCCATAGGCGAATAGAAAACACGGAATTAACGGGACATAGAACATACACTACCCGCTCTAAGATGGCGGCCGCATTCACAGCGAAATGAGGCACGCCTTACACGCAAGCCACGCAACGTAGCAATCACGTGACTAGAACTGTGATATCTAGTCCAGCCCATCACTACGCCCAGATACACGGAGGGTGAGCGGAAGCCACACCACGAGATAATATCGGTAAGGAGACAGTGAGGGCGGGGGGGCCTAACCAGCGCGGGGAAAACCAAGTCATAATACCGGCATATTATTGACACTGATGGCCGCGCGCTCATTAGACCTACCATAGAACTTCCGGGATCCAAGCTCGGCAATATCGGACTAAATGAGCAATGGGGGTAGGGCCTCCAGAAGCTAACTAGGAGAGTTGAGGCGAAAAATACTTCGACATTGATTAAAGGCGGCGAAGTACCGAGTAAATAACCAAAGACAAGGCTAGTACCTATTTTTAAAAAAAGGGGATTACGAGTTGCTTACAGATCAAAGTCACGCTTTCTCTTTCATAGATACCGACCTCCTGGCGGTATACGGGACTCGCTAACGTGTGAGGGGAACCCCCAAAACACAGATTCTTCTACGGGGCCGGTAGGCCAGGAAAAGAGAGGCCACCTGGTAAAGTATTAAGACAGTCATTAAGACACTCGAGTGAAACCATCTGCTCTCAAGTGGTTTTACTTTTAATGTTTGTACAGTGCAGACAGAGTGACACAGCGAGTATATTGTGTATGTGTTTGTGTTTATTCTTCCGCCCCATGCAGGTACAATATACGGAGAATCCAGAGGTGCAAATCATACGCTGACCCGAACAAAACCCTGAAGAAATCCCCAGTAAAGTAAGAATGGTGATGAAACATGTCGGTTTTTGGTTTTTATTAGAGTGAGCGAACAGCAAAGAATAAAGACATAGTTGCCAGTTCAGCACAGCTCTTTTTAATCTTACAAGGGTCATTCTAAACTTTGTTACACAGATGGTTTTTTGATTTTTTGGCACACTATTTTATCCCCTTTCTGTTTGGGTTGACAGACGCTGATGATGAGAAGTGGGGACACAGGCGTGTACCAGTCTGTAAAATTCCCCCCCCCCGGGTGTTGCTACCGTGAGGCCCTGTCAACCTTCCCTCCCCCTTTTTTCACAGTTGGAGGGTGGAATAACCTGTTGGAACACACTGGGGCACCTACACAAACACGCATACATGTTTTTAAATACATGATAGCACAGTTTTTGCGACTGCTAGCAGCGCAGCAGGCTTGAAGGGTGCAGTTGACCCTGGGTTTGTTTATCAGTAATAATGAAAGTATTGATCTAGGGAAACACATCCCATAGAACCATAGGGAAGGCCATTGTTGTTGACAGTGTTATGAGTGGGGGGCGGCCTGTCCCTGTCGCAAATTTCCCTCTTTGGCTCCTTTGTTGAATGAGCAATGGTGCATGGGCCTTTTAGCCCTCCCTCGTATGCAAACATCACCCATGCATCGGGAATAGAAATTGTGCTAAGTAGCGCTGTGGGGGGCTACCGCCTCCACCCCACATTGTCAGCACCATTTCCCGACACACAATAGTGTGTTGGCCTTGTAGTACCCTCAACAATGCGGACATCACCTGTGCTGTGGCAGTAGAGGTAGCACAAAGTAGTGCTGTGGTGGTCTAGCTCTCCCTCTGCACTTCGTCGGCACCACTTCCAATGCGAAGGTGCGTGGGCCTTTTGACACAAGGTCAAATGAAGGGAAGCAGAGATTTGAATTTTTATAGATTTAAGAGAAAAAGCACCAAGAAAATTTAAAGCACCAACAGCAGGAACTATTAGCAGGTGACCGGGACCTTGGCGCAATTTCAGCCCACCCTAAATGGGGCATGGGTCGGATGCACAGAGCAAGTTTGTCCCAGTCAAAGATTTTACCTTTCGACTTAGTTTTGAAAGTGAAAGTCATAGTCCTTTAGCTGGCCTTGGTTGCAGCCCGTATCTCTGGAAGTCCTATAGGATAGGTATAGGTTGAGGTCCCACTGAAGCCATTGTTTGTGATGGTAAAAGTTAAGAGCGGGAAACATTCAAATTTCATGCACAGAGAAGTCTTCTTGTCGATCAGATACTTTTTGTGCCTACACCCAGTCAAGATTTCTTTATACGAATGTAGCCTTTTTAAAAAAATGTCCTAGCTGTATCTGGGAAGTATGCACCAAGTCAGATTGTCTTGCTGCGAAGGTCTGCCGACCTGGAAGTGGCAAAAAGCTTTTTGTGTGACCAACCTGATTTTCTTGCCCTGTGAGGTTGTGCCATGGGCTGATTAACTTGGATGGTTGGTCCGGGTCATAAGGAGGTATAGAAGTCCAACATTTTCCAAGTCCACATTTTTTGAGAGATTTCGGAATAACAATTTCTGGACACCACCTAGGTTTCCAGGGCCTTGGGGACAGCATTTAGAGGTCAGGACATACCACAGCAGAGGCCACCAGCTGAGTCCAGTCCTCTTCCAGATAGGCTGGTCAATAAAACTTCTTGCAGCTTGTTGTGTCCCTGTAGTCACACAGGAGGTCATCCAAATGACCTATGGAGTCCTCTTCTGTGCCCTGTGTACCAGGTTAAGCCAATCAGGTTTCCTGAAAGATCACAGACAGTGGGTCAAGTCCTTCATCTTTTCTTCCACAGGTCCAGAAAGAGTTCTGCAGGGCTGCTGGTAAGGCCTACATACTTCCAAATCAATGGAGAAAAGTTCCACGGCAACCCTATGCACTTTAGCGTAACATCTTATATGGTTTACTGCAAACTGGCTCAAATGCACTGTTCCAGAAGAAGTCCTTTATGGCACAAGCCTTTTGCCCTTGGAGGGAGCTTGTGTGACCGTCATAGGTGTGTTTGAGTAAATGAGCAGTCCTGTCCTCCTATGCTATGGACAAGTTTACCCTTCTTCTGGGCTAGCGCCTATCTGGCTACCGACCTAAGGTACAAAGGCTTCCTTTTTTTTAGGTCTTCCCTTCCACTAAAAACAAATGGGCAGACTTTACCTCTCTCCCTTTCATGCTAATGAAGTTCCTTGAACGTTCACGGCTATTTTACCTGAGCTGATAAGGACCACATGTCCCACACCCACTCCATCCTGTCACCAGGCCTAAGCCATTATCTCTGCTGGGGGAGCAATTGGCACACTTCATTAAGATCAAGTACTGGCATGCAGCTGCAGTCAGCATAATGCAAATGAGCCTCCAGGAGCTTCTGGTAGGAAAAAGATAACTTTGTAAAAAATTATTTTCTTAGTAAATTAGTAAAAAGATAACGTTGCCAATAGATTTGATTTTAAATAACTATTACAAATTGTGGTTGAATCAATATTGTAGCGGATCCCAGAGGCAGCAGAATTAACATTTATTCTGTACCCCAGTTTTCTTCAGAGGATAGCTTTTGGGGGCCTGTAACTGTAGGGACATGGTAACATTATTTTTTACATGTCACATTTTTCAATACCATGCACCCTACCTTGTGGTCCACAAGATCTAAATAGAGGTAACTTGCTAATAATGTTGAAGAAGCTTTTCCCATATTAATGGTTATTTTGAAAAGTCAGATTGCAGGTTTAAATTGCAGCAGTAAGGCTACAATGGTAGGCCAGAAGAAGAGTTTTTCTTTACCAAACTAGTGGATGGCAAAATGTTATGTTATGTTACAGGTTTTATAGTGTGCACAGCTGCTCCAGCAAAGGGGCAGCCCAGCACTAACTTTAGCAGAAGTTGGGGAGATACTGGAAGAAACAGGACCTTTAGTATAGGAAAAAGATGAGTTTTAATAGCTTTGTGAAATGCTGTGTAGTTGGTGGTGCTGCGGATGCGCACCAGAAGAGAGTTCCAGAGTATTGCAGCCAGGACGTAGAAAGATCGTCCACCTGCTCGCTTTTTCCTCGCTCAAGGGACAACCTCCAAATACGGGCCATAGATCTTAGTTGGCGAGTAGGTATATAGGGTGAGAGCAGGTTCGCCGGGATATCTGGGGAGGAAAGATTCATGATTTTATGGGCAATGCAGAGGGACTTAAACTCAATGCGTTTCGCCACAGGCAGCCAATGTAGTCTGCGGATGGCGTTGGTCGTAGAGCAGGTTCTTGGAAGGCCAAGTAGGGTTCAAGCAGCCGCATTATGAGCCCTTTGTAGATGTAGGATTTCACCCTTCTGAGCCCCCAGGTAAAGTGAACTGGCGTAGTCCAGCCTAGATAGAATGGAGGCCTGACTGATTACTTGGCGGATTGTGGGATAAAAAAAAAAAAACAGTGGTTTGAGCCCATACAGAAGTCCAAAGCAGGTCCCAGCTACTTTTTTAGTCTGGACCAGGAAACTAAGGGTCGAGTCAACCCATAAACCCAAGTATTTAACCACCTGTTGAGGGGCGGGTGCGCAGCCCAAAGTCAAAGCCCTCCAACTCTCACTCTACAGCTCAGTGTCTTTCCTTACTCGCAAAATCTCAGATTTTCTAGCATTTAGCTGGAAGCAGTTGGCAGTCATCCACTCTGCAGTGGCTGTAAGATTGTTCCTGAACGTAAGTGCATCCTGTGTAAAGTCATCAGAGAGTGCCACTACCAGCTGGGTATCGTCAGCATATGATACCGCCATTAGTCCTCTACTCCTGGCAACTGCTGCTAGAGGTTGGACATATAGATTGAATAGTGTTGGTCTCAACTCTGAGCCCTGTGGAACCCCTTGTTTAATAGTGTTTATCAGGGAGGTAAAAGAGGGGGGCGACACCTGAAGGTTCTCTCAGGAAGATAAAAGGTGAACCAACTCAGGGCCGGACCCTGAATGCCAGCCTCCTTCAAACGTTGCAGCAGAATCTGATGAGATACCGTGTCGAATGCGGCGCTGAGGTCTAATAGTATCAGTGCCAAAGTACGTCCGGCAGACAAAGCCCCCTTCACATGTTCGGTTACAGCTAGGAGGGCAGTCGCCATGCTGGGTCCCGGTTGGAAACCATTCTGAGAAGAGTCAAGTGTGTTGTTATTTTCCAGGAATTACAGGAATTGATATAGGCCTCTGTGATCTTGGACACCCACGACAGGAGAGAGATAGGGCGAAAGTTCTCCCATTTAGCAGTGTCCAATGTGGGTTTCTTTAGCAGAGGGACCAGCATGGCTCGTTTCCAGGCCCTGGGGACAACCGTCAAGGACAGGGACATATTGATCAGCTGACAGAGAGGTGGAAGGAGAAGAGGCAGAGATTTAAGAAATTGCTCAGGCTCAGAGGATCTACAGAGGAACCTGATTTAATTTTTCTACATAACGTATGCATCTCATCTTGAGAGGTCGGTGGGAAGACAGAGAGTGTGGGGGTAGCAGAGGGCCTGTGGAGTAGGCCAGATCTAGTCGTAGTGTGGGGGAAGGTCCTGTAAATGTTCTCAACCTTTTTAATGAAGAAGGTGGCAAGATCCTCGCATTGCTGGTCAGACGAAATCATAGGCGCTTTAGATGACCTTGTGGATTTAAGATCGTTAAGTATTGAGAAAATGCTTTTAGTAGGATTGCTGCTATTTCTGATCTTGTCAGAAAAGTAGTCCGCCCTTTCCTTCTGGATGGCCCTATGGTAACTCTTGATGGCTACCTGATAGTGCCCCTTCAAAACAGGGTCATAATCCCGTCTCTATGCCCGTTCCAAGCTTTTGCATGCTTTACGAACAGTGGCTAGCTTACTGTTGTACCATGGGCTGGATTTTCGATTATTACTCTGTGACCACTTCACAGGAATGAGTGTATCAAGAGGCCACCAAATTCAATCGGATAGGGCTTTGTCGGATGCAAGCTAGGGGTATGTTTAAGGAGGAGGGCATGAAATTGATTGATATTTAATTTGTTCCAGGGCGTGTTAGGACTGACGTCCGGACCACCCTCTGGAAGGGCTTTACCCCCAAGAGTATCATCGGTACAAGATAGTGTTCGGAGCAACTCATCGGGATAGGAGGATTGACTGTGAGGGCAGAAAGATTGGAAAAGACTGGGTCAAGCAAGTGACCGCCAGAATGTGTACAGCCTGGGACAAGTTGTGTCAACCGAAGGGAAACGAGGTCTGCTAGAAAGTTTTTTTTTTTTTAAACCTTTATTGTATCTTAATGCAAAAAAACCCCACAGCACTTGGCCTAGAACCCGCAGCGTGGGCCGGCCGCAATTTAAATTCGAGAGCCATGTATCTAGAGTCCCATCAAAGCATAGCAGCAGTGATCAATAACATGCTATTATAATCAGTTATTATGTCAGTACAAAGTTTTGCATTTGCAATATACAGTTACAATCGGTCTTATTTTGGCATACATTGGTCACAGTCGAACAGTTCAACTTCCCCCCTCCCCAACGACCCCAGAATCCAATTCAGACAGCGGTTAATAGTATTGAATATCAGAAGATAGGCAAATTAGCCCGGGCCTAAGTTGTCACAGTAGCGATAGGAGCAGCGGTCATTCCTAGCAAGTATATACAAGGCACATGAAGAAGTGCTAGCACATTTTAGAATTGTGAGGCCAGGTCAAATGGCCTCAGAGAACAAGTGTATGGTGACTAGGCACATGGTGAGATAAGGAGCATTGATACCATAATCATGACACAACAGCAGAAATCAATTCAGTCAGTGAGAGCCGGAGGAGTCCGCTCAGATACTGCTCACTCGCATTAAACATACTTCAATCACTGTCAAGCTTAGATAGCATGTACTCAGTGTAAGGGCCCCAAACATCCGGCGGGCGTGAGTTAGCAGGTAGTTCTTCATAATAACAATCAGCTGATCACGACAGTATGCCATGTCTTGCAGCCAAAGTTTGACATCAGGTGCCCGTCTACCACCCCAGCAAGTAGCCACCTTTCGCTTAGCAATCTGCAGCGCTAACGCCACCAGTTTTCTCATTCCAACAGGCACTCCAGCTGTCATACCCAGTAGGCATAGGCGCGGGTCTTTAGCAATCTCAATTGATGTCATATCAGATAATGCTGCAGTCACATCATCCCAGAAGGCAGACACTCGTGCGCATTCCCAGGCCAAGTGAAAAAAGTCAGCGCCGTTCAAGCCACAACGCACACACATAGACGATTCACGGAGACCATACCTGGCCAATTGTACAGGTGTATAATACCATTGTTGCAAGAACTTATAGTGAATGAGTCGAAAATTCCCATTCGCTGCGAATTTACCGGTCATAGAACAGCACTCAGTCCATTCATCATCAGTCAAGGGGTCAGGTAAACACGCATCCCATCTTGCCTTCGCAGTCTCACCCCCTCCTCCCTCATCCTCTTGTGACGCTTTATACAATCGTGAGATCAGCTTCGCCCGAGTAGTTGTCGTATATATAATCTGTAGAGCTCCTAACACGAGCGGCTCCGCTGGGAAAGAGGAGTATAAGGCTCGTATCGCAGCAAGCAATCTAATATAAAAAAAGGTGGCCATGGTTGTATTTGGCGTCTGATCCAATAAATTCTGTAATGGAAGAAACTGAGCATTCGGAAAAATATCTCCCATAGTGGTCACCCCGGCGCCTTGTAACAACTGTAGCGCACCCACTTCACCTGTAACCGAGATATCTGCATGATATAGCAACGGCATTCCTGGGGCATATAGTGGCAGTCTATTAGAACGCTTGCCCAATTCCCCCCATGCCTTAGATGTGCATTGCACCGTGTCTACTTCACCTTTCTCATATACAGAATGAGGATTAACTACCATCGCCTTTAGGGGTATTGGCTGTACTGCACTAGCCTCAAGTGCCACATGCGGCGTATATGGTGGTGCCGAAAGCCAATAAGTAGCGAAATGGGCCTGGGCGCATAGGTAATATAGTTTCATGTCTGGTACGGCAAACCCACCCAATTCATATGGCTTTGTTAGGGTGACCCACTTCACTCGTGGTTTCTTCCCTCCCCATGCTAGCGTGAGTAATAATGATTGAAGCTGTGCAAAAAAATGAGATGTCAGGGCAATAGGTATGTTAACGAAATAGTACAAAAATTTAGGCAGGACTACCATTTTAATCAGAGAGATCCGGTCAGAAAACGAGAGTGGTAATCGTATCCATCGGGTCACCTGATCTTCCAATTTGGAAATAGCCACTCCGTAGTTGGCTCTAATCATCTCTTGGGGATCCCTGTGCACCCAGAACCCCAGGTACCGAACAGGTTCTGTGGCCCATGCCAAAGGAAATTCCAATATAGACGGTTGTGTGATATCTGTGAGAGGCAATATGATGGATTTGTCCCAATTAATGGAAAGGCCCGAGAAGTGCCCGAACCGAATGAACTCCCGAAGTATTTTTTCCAGATTTTGGGCAGGTTCCCTCACATACAGAACCATATCATCGGCATACATGGATACCGCCAGGGATCTAAGTGGGAATCGTAATGCCGAGTCTGCATATCTGTGTCTCAAGATACATGCTAGGGGTTCCATTATGATGGCAAACAGTAAGGGTGAAAGTGGGCAGCCCTACCTAGTTCCTCTCTGCACAGAAAATGGGGCCGAAACATGACCGTTTATCCTTACTCGTGCAATTGGGTTCGTATACAGCAGGGTGATCAAGGATATGAAGAAGGAGGGCACTCCCATGCGGTATAGCACCGCTATCATATATCTCCAGGCCACGCAGTCGAATGCTTTAGAAGCGTCCAATAGCACAGCCACCGCAGCAAGGTCTGGCTGAAGGAGATGTAAGGGTCCGGTTTACGAGGATACGATAGGTACCAAGCGGGTGCCTAGCTTCCAGGGCGGTGTGCCGAATAGCTATCACCCCCTCCCGTGACCTATGAAGTGCTGAAACTGAGCACTTTTAATAAACTCGGTTCCAATCCTAATGGAATCCTATGCAAAATAATTTTTTTGTATTTTTTACATAATAGTCCTCTGGTTGGGTGGGCCTTAGCGCGTCCATACCACCGAGGCTTTACACACAGCACTGTAAATATATTCACATTCACATGGTCCTGACGAATGCCTGATAGATCCTATCACATAGGCTGAAACATGTTGACCGTTTCTTCATTTGGGGTAACAGTGGACCTTTAATGTGTGTCCGTTATCCATCACATTTTTTATTTGTCCATTTGGCGAAACTAATAAAAGGTTTTTTTTCGATCAACTTGGCCATTTTAAATTCTTCACTGCACAATCACAAAACCAGCTCCGCAGTAACACTGGCGTTGAAGCACACCGGGATGGCATTAGGCCATTCCTGGTGGGGCACGATGATGAAGCATGTCACCGACCAGGTCGGTGAGTGAGGGCTTTCAAGAAAACCTATCTGTTTTTTTTACTTCAAACAACAGAGTGCAATAGCTTCTTGTTGCTTTCACTGGTAGTCATCCCTTGAACTAGTGTTTGATGCTCCTTTGTTGGTTCCTGATATTATCCCGGGGGTATAGGAGCGTCCTTGTCTCCCTCCCTCTCTTCTTGTTATTGAGTGAAGGAGATGTAGAACAGCGAACAATGCCCTCAAATTATGTGTTGTAGAGCAAAGGGGAATGAAACCTAACTGGTCCGGTAGGACCATAACAGGCAATATCAAGCGCAGTCGTGTTGCTAGCACCTTGGCAGCGATTTTGACGTCCGTATTCATCAAAGATAGTGGTCTGTACGACTCGCACTGATTTCGTGGCTTGCCCGGTTTTGGTAGGGCCACCAGCAAAGCTTCCCTCATCGTGGCCGGCAATTGCCCCTGCTCTAAGGCCTCCTCCAGGACCAACGCCAAATGTGGCAATAGCAGATCTACATACTCTTTATAAAACTCAGATGGCAATCCATCAGTACCTGCCGCCTTGCCATTTGGCAGAGCCGCGATTGCGTCGCGGATCTCCCCCTCCGTGATATGATGCATTAAAAAATCCTGTTGACCCTTCGATAGCCAGACCAGTGCTATGTCCTCCATGTAATGTGCTATGTCCTCCTCTCCAGCAGTGTCTCTATGTCCATACATCCGTTCATAATACTGCACGAAGCAAGCTAAAACACCTTCCGCGCTCGTCACATTCACACCCCCATCCATAATTTCTTGTACTCCACAGTGCCTAGCCCACGGTTCTTTAATCCTGTCTGCCAGTCCACGTCCTGGTCGCCCTCCCTCTCCATAATACCTTGCCCTAGTATGTTTGGACAAAAAGGTTACCTCTTGGTCCGCTAGGTCATTATACTCGGAAACCTTCAACCGTATGTCAGCCAAGAGAGTTTCCGCCGGCTGTAGCTCATGCTGACGTTCTAGGGAGAGCAGTTCGCGCTCCAATCTGGCCATGGAGTCTCTCAATGATTTGAGCACACCAGACTGCATACCAATACACACTCCCCTCACAGTCACCTTGAAGGCCTCTCACACAGTTCCCGTGTCTCTCACAGATCCAACATTCTTGACAAAGAAATCCTCGATAACTGTTCTCAGCTCTTCACGGAGGACTAGATCCGTTAAAGCACTGGGTGTCAGTCGCCACGAGAAAGGTGCAGGTGTATCCGACGGAAACCATACTTCCATCAGCACAGGGGCATGGTCAGATAGCGTACGTGGAAGATGGCGCACCTTCATCACCCATCCACTAACATCCCTCGTCACCAGCCAATAATCCAAGCGAGACCAGGTATCATGCGCGGGCGTATAACAAGTACCCTCACGCTCTCCCGGATGTCCAAGTCTCCACACATCTACCAAACCAAGTCCACTCATTCCATCACGAACCACAGATGCTGCCTTTCTAGCGGTGTAGGGACGGTCATCCTTCCTATCCAGCGTATTGTCAATCGTCACATTTAGATCCCCGCCACAGACAATTGCAGAGGGTGGTAGAGCATATACCTTGTTCCATAGGTTGATATAAAACTCTGGGTCATCAAAATTCGGGCCATATACATTGACCATCTTGACCAATGTGCCGCACAGTGTCCCATGCAATATTATATATCTACCCTCTTTGTCAATTTCCTCGTGGATCGAAACAAATGGCACATTTTTCTTAATCAGTATCATGACCCCACGAGCATAAGAGGAGTAAGTGGATGCCAACCTAGTACCCGCCCATTGTCGAGCAACCGTTTCTGCAGCCCGCCCCTTAAGGTGTGTCTCTTGAAGGAATACCACTTGCACTCCATGTCTGTTTAAATATGCCAATACCTGCCTCGTCTTTTGCGGTCTGTTCAGTCCCCGCACATTCCAGGTGATCCAGTTAAGTCTGCCCCCATTATCCATGTGACCTGTCAAAGTGTATCCTCCCAAGCATAACTGTCGTGCCCACTTCCCAGTACCAGCCCTTAAGCATAGGATAACAAATCAGCCAAGTAATCGCTAGTTTCTTCTCATAGGTTAAGCATATAGTTAGCCAACCAACCCCTGTCCCGTCTTCCAATCCACCCAGCTTCCCATCCGTACCAGCAAAAGTTCTAACCAAGGCCTGGATTCTCAAAAACTCCCCCTCCCCCCCCTCTCCCACTTCAGCACCCCCAACCTGCCAAAGCCATACCCCACCCCCCCAACTCCAAACTCCCAACCCAGCTCCAAACATTAAGTGGGGTAGTCCCATGTGAGGGGCTCTAGGGGCGCTTAGCTCCCGTGAATGGTAATAAACGGGAGGTGATCAAGCCAGGTACGTGCTCCACACGTCCTTACCACCTTAGGATCATGTCCCCATAGTGCAGCCGTTTTTCATCTCATAATTCAGGAACGTTTACTCCAATTAATCACCAGTAAAGTCACGGTGCCTCCTAGAACAGAGAAAAGCACATTCACAAGTAATGTCCTGCACCATTATTGAACTAGTAGAGTCCATACCTCTCGCGCCCGCACTTTACCATGCAAAGATAACATCCTGGCCCCTGCTGCTTGTCTCATGAATTATACATGTATATGAGGCAGCATTCGTTCAACATTATGCAACATATATGTGATCATCAGTGAAAGCCCGCATCCCCACAGCGCCACCACCAAGTGAATACAGTTTGTAAATCCTATCAGGGGATGTAACGTTATGGGCTATAGCAGCTTCCCTGTACAGATGGACAAGATATCCCACACCAATAAAACATCCTTATATCATTATAGTGACGCCATGCAAAACAGCCGTACACCGATAAGTAGTGTGTCCCATCAGGTATCAGCTCGAGAAAGTGTGTCATCTCCACACCCCCTTCTTTTACACATAAATGCATTGTCTAGTTTCCAGCTATGCACTCCAGGAATCATGGACACAGTCAGTGCAGAAGCCCCACAGAGCCAGACAAAGCGGTTCACTCTATCGTTGATGTCCTTTAAGTTGTGCTAACCACTCTCCTTCACCGCCAAGTTACATATTGTTCAGGTCATGTGAGTGGATGTTGCAGTGGACAGCAGCGGCTCTCCTGTTAATATAATCAAGTAGTTCCGAGAGGCCTGAATAATTCCGAATGCTAGATAGCTTCGTCTATCCGCTCCTCATCCCCTTCCTGTGCCACAGCGGAATCTCGTTTATGCTTTTTCTGGTTTTTAGCATAATCGATGGCAGCTTTCGGTGATGTGAAAATCTTATTGTCTGATGGGGCTCCAATCCGCAGTCGAGCCGGATACAACATGGCGTACTGTATTTCTTCCGCCCTGAGCAGCTGCTTTACGCCGTTGAATTCTTTCCGTGCCGCTTGCACCGCCATCGTGAAATCAGGAAAAAACTCCAATTTGTTACCCTGATAGTCTATAACGCCCTTCTCTCGTGCCATACGCAGGATTGCATCTCTGTCTTTATAGTTGAGTATGCGGGCGATGACGGGGCGGGGAGGCAAACCCGGCGCCGGTCGCTTCGCCAGGGAACGTTGCGCTCTCTCAACTATAAATACCCGAGACAGGTGCTCAGCCCCAAACAAGTCTATAATTAACCGTTCCATGAATTCCTCCATTTTGCCAACATTCGTGGATTCCGGCAGCCCCGTGACGCGGATGTTGTTGCGCCGGGACCGCCCCTCCAACTCCTCATTTTTGCCCTGAATAACCGCCAATACTCGCTCCATGTTGAACACCTTAGTATTTACTGTGGCTAGGCCATCCTCTGTGGCCGACACTCTCTGCTCCACCTCGTTCATTCTTTCATTCTGCCTATCGAACTGCGTGGCCATGTGATCAAGTTTGAGGTTGACCGCCTCCATCGTGCCCTCTATGGATTGCAATGTCCTTTGCATGGCCAGTAGCGTAGTTTCTAAGTTCGGCGTCCCCCCCAACGCCCCAGCCGTATCAGCGTCCGGAGGCGGCTGTGAGGAGGATAACGTGGTTCTCCTCGTATCAAAGTTTAATTTAGGCTGATTCCTCTCCGGCCTGCCCATGCTGCCACTGATGTAAAATGGCGGATGCAACTGTAACTTGGCCCGCGCAGCGGTATTATGGGCGTAAATGATGCGCAGAGGGCAACTAGCGACCAGAAGGTACCTTGCACAGAGACTTATTTATGTTGTCAGGAGCCTTAAGTCACGTCTACTATAGCGTCCCACAAGGGAAGAGTTTCAGGCACCACACGTGTGCCACCACCTTCAAAGAGCCATAAGCAAAGCACAGTGTCAGGGCGACCACCTCCGCAAACTAGCAGCCTCCCCTCCTTCGTCTATGAGCCGATGCGAAACCTCTCGATGTATTCTCACTGCAGCCCAGTTCAAACAGCACCGCCGCCCTGCCTCTACCCGACCGCCGCCCAGGCCCGCACCCCACCCAGCCAGCCGCAGATCGCGCGGAGCGGCCCAGTCTGGCCTAGTGCCGCCTCTGCAGCCCCGGCCTCTCCTAGGCCGCTACCCCACTCATCGCCACCAGCGCAGGCGAGCGCGAACCCTGGCCACAGCCGGACACTCCAGTCGCCGATCCCGGGTCGCCGCAGACCACCAGAATTCCTTTAGGCGCCGATCCGGTATGCACCGCTATGCCTCCACAGCACGGGGCTTTAACTGCACACACAGGAGGGCCGCTTCACTTTCTCTGGCTCCGCTCAGTATCAGCAGTCGCGGGATGGCCCCGAACTCCACGAGGTCGCGTCCTTGCAATGGAGCCGCGCTCTCGATTTCTTTCCAAAAGGAATGCAGGCGCCGGGGAACCGCTCCAGTCAGTGCCACAGGTAACCAGGCACACGTGACCGCCAAATTGTTGTGTGGTAACGGCAGGATGTGTCGGATAATTAAAGGATTTTTGCTCGGTCTGGCGGATCCTCACATGAGTGCGGCCATCTTGCCGTGCGCCCTCTAGCGCCCCCGGTCTGCTAGAAAGTTAACAATTTTAGAGTTATATTTGTTGTCCAGGTGCGGGTTCAGGTCCCGAATAATGCTAAAGTTGGCAGATCTAATAGCCAAAGTACTTACTTCATCAATTAGTGCAGCCCAAAACTCTTTAGAGGGCCATGGCCGGCGGTAGACCAGTAGCCCAGACCTTGTATAGGTGTTCTTATAGATGATCCTGAAGCATGCATACTCACAGCCGACCAAGAACTCTTTCATCAAGGTGCAAGTGTAGCTGGATTTAAAGATAACTGCAATGCTGCCACCTCCTGTCTCTCTATTGAGAGTCACAATGCTGAACCCCTGGGGCAGAGCCAAACCGGGCTCAGCCACCATGTCAGCTGAGAGCCAGGTTCCTGTCAGAAAGAGAATGTCAGGTCACTTGTCCTGCAATCGATCATATACCTTTGCAAAGTGCTTTGCTAGGGAGCGGCAGTTTAAGCTGAGGAGTTTATTGGTGTGCCTGGGTGGGGATAGGAAAGTTGAAGGGGTTGTAATCACCCAGGAATTGAAACCACAGCTTTTGCAACAAAACGAGCCCTCGAGCAAATTACTCTGAAAATGGTCGCATGAATTGGCCCTCTTCCTGATTTATAGTAAATTACAGCAGGAATAGGTCCGCTTGTTACTGGACAACCCGGCAGCATGTCTGGCGCCTGACGTCATCCAGGCGCGGACGAGCGCAGATGGCGCGCCAGCTGTGCGCGTCTGCTGGCACATCGGGTTAAATGGAGGAGAGAGCAGCGAGTCTAGACCACCCCATCCAACACCTGGAAGTATGTCACCAGCAAAGGTCAATTGAGAAGTGAAAGAAACGCCCTCCACAGAAATGGCACAGAGCTGCAGTGGAACGGGGCGATATGCGCACAGCAAGTAGTAAAGTGCAATTAAAAAGTTTAAAAGCGCACTAGATAATCAGCGTGTACACAGTTAAGGTAAACATAACATACATACACACAGCAGTAGCCTCACCAGCAACTGCTAGAGTCCACAGGTGGCATTTAACTGTCTATACCATGGCTGTAGTTTCTGTATTGACTATGGCCTTAAGGGAGAGTTAAATATGCCAATCATGGAACTGCCTAATTTCTACAAGTTTTATTGGTCAGAGTACATACATTATGAACTGGACAGCAGTGTCCCAGTGTGCAGAGTCTACAAATCACCAATAAAAGTCAGTAAGAAAATGTGGTTGACCACGCAAAAAGGGACAACTTCCCATAGCAGCCATGACTTTTGGCCCTGGATAACATGCCATTGCGGATGACGGATAGTGCCTTCAGTACCAGATTTCCTGTCCACCTTGGTATCAGGTATTGACCTTTCTTACAGTGAGTGTTTTGGATGGCAGAAGCTGTGGTTGGGGGACTTCATCTTCAATGAAGGCCAATCCTCATAAGGGTGGCAGTTATTATTTTTATTGTATATTGACTAATTAAACACTGTTGTGCTAATCTCAAAATTAGACAGAGCGTGCCAACATGTGGTAGACTGCCAATTGTGGAGTGGTGTAAATTAAGTGCCAGTACCGAGCACCAGTAACCACTGGCACAAATAAAACGCTGTCGCTAAGGAAGTACAAATCAAAGGGGTCTTATGGCACTACAACATCAACTACAGAAAATTCTGAGAGGACATGTGCTGTTAGATGAAGCTCACTTCCATATTTCTTTAAGTTTTTTATTTTAAGAGTTTTATATAGCATTGGCAAGACCCCAAGAGGTATCTGCATGCTTTACAACAACATTACGACAATTGTCAGTTAATCACAGTACAATAAGAATACCATTTCGAGTTGTCTAGACAATTGTAAGTCAATCACTGTCCATTAAAAATATCATTTAGGGAGCCTTATCATTCTTATTCAGTAATGCTGTATTAAGATTGTGAAGTTGTGCATCGAGTCATTGTGTAGAGCTTGCAGGAGAGGTATACGTAACTTGTTGGAGTTTTCTGGGTACTGTTGATTAGAATATTTCCTGGAGGGATAAAGGTGTTGGTTTAGGAGAAATTCTTTTAGTTGTCTCGTGAAGCTCATAAAGAAGCAGTAAGTCTTGATGTGTATTGGTAGAGAGTTCCAGATTTTGTGGGCGCTTCCTGAGAAAGAGTGAGAGAGGGCTTTTTGTTTATGTCTTTTGGGGAAGATGAAAAGAAGTGTGTTGGAGCTTCTCAGGCTTGATTTTGTCAGTTTGGCTGTGAGTTAATCTGGTTTACCTGTGTACAGCGCTTTGTAGGTGAGACAGGTAGTTTTGAAGCAGCAGTGTGCTTTAATTGGTAGCCACATTAGATTTTGCAGCTCGGGGGTGATGCTCTGGTGACCCTTCTTGCTCCTGCATTTAAGGTGGCTCTCATGGGGCTAGTTGTGCTTTAGCTGCTCTTGTGAGTGTGGTATTAACATAGTCTAGACTGGACAGAACCAGTGCTTGCTTTGCGGTTTTTAGGTCACTTAGAGGGAGGAAGGGCTTGATTTTGCTAAGGAGTTTTAGCTGTAAAAAGCACACTTTGCAGTGGATCTTAAGTGTGAGCTCATGTTTAGTCTGGAATCCGGACAGATCCCCAGAGACTTGGTGGAGTCCGCTAGAGTAAGCTTGCAGTTCAGGCCATCAAGGTTATTCGTCCAATTTTGGATCTGTGGTGAGTAGGCATGGTTGGAGAAGTCCAGAGTTTCAGTTTTGTCTTGGTTGACTTTGAGGTGGTTGTGTGATAGCTAGTGTTTTATTTTTAAGAGTGTGTTGTTAAGCCGGCGTAAGTCGTTCAGAGAGGATATTTCTAGGTAGAGCTGAATGTCGTCGGCATAGAGGTGATAGGCAATATTTTTTTGTCTCAGAATGCAGTGAGTGGCTCCATGTAAATATTGAAGAGTGTCGGAGACAGGACTGAGCCTTGTAGGACACACCAGGCAATTGGTGAAATATTGTACATCAAGTTGTTGATTTTTGTTAGTTGGGATCGGTTTTGTAGAAATGAGGTGAACCATTGCAGAACAATGCCGTCTGCTCTGATTGTTTGTAGTTGCAAAGTGTGGAAGGGTATGCTCAGACGTGAGTCCCTTGATCATTGCACCATCAGGATTCAAGCAAGCCAGGCTGAAGACGGCTGTAATGCCAGAAACCGGTCCCCGGAAGCTTGTTTCCTTTCCAGTGAAGAATTGGCTTGGTAGTTTGGTCTGCCCTGTTCCCATGATGCACTGGGCCAGGGTCAGACTAATTTGCATATAGCCAGGTTCTGAACTGGGATGGTGCAGTGAGCTAAAAAACGGTGATGGGTCAAGCCCTGATCTGTGGACTGGGTAGGAGTGTTCTGATTAACTCAGATACTCTGTCCATCACCACCCCCCTTTTTGAAATTATCTGATTGTTTGTAGGGCATCCAGAAGTAACTTATGGTCAACCGTGTCAAAAGCTGTTGATTGGTCAAGGATGAACAGGCAGCATCCGTTTGAGTCTTGGGATTTTTTTAATGCCATATATTATATTTAGTGTAGCTGTTTCTATGTTGTATCCCTTCCTGAAGCCTGACTGGTGTGAGTCCAGTAGGTTATTGGAGTCCATGTGTTGGCTGAGTTGGATGAGAACACATTTCTTGAGAGGTTTAGCCAGGAATAGAAGGTCTGTGATGGGTCTGACATTCTTGGGATGTTCAGGGTCTGGTTCTGTTTTTCTTAAAAGGAGGTGATTCAGCCCTATTTGAGGCAGTCAGACATCAGTCCATTGTTCAAGGAGCTGTTCATATTCTTGATCCATAGAGGGGTTAAAGTGTGGTTGAAGCTTATAGCCAGGGATAGAGGGAGTGGGTCTGCATAGTGGGAGGAGCGCGTGAATTTGGCAATCATCATGGAGATGTCCTCCTCTGTGAGTAGGGTGAAAGACTGCCAGCTGTAGGGTGCTAAGGAAGGCCTTGGGCATTGGTTGAAACTGGTTGTTGCTGGGTAGGGGCCTTTGTTTTGAGGATCGAGGAGTGATCTGGGGTTGAGATTACATCCGTTGTGTGGGAATAGTGACTAGAGTGAGTCCGTGGGTGACAGTCCAAGGTAAGCTCGATCATTGTGATTTTGTCATTGAAGAATTTGGCCAAGTAGTCACAGCTTAGTTTTGAGCAATGTGGTTTTCTTTGGTACTTTGGAGGTTTGTTGTCTGATGATATTAAAAAGGTCTTTGGGGCGTTTTTTTGCTTTGTCTAGAGCATTATGGAAGAAGGTGGATTTCTCTTCTGTGATGTGTTTTCTGTAATTTATGTATTCTCTTCAAAGCTAGAGTCTTTCAGCAGCTCTTATTTGTCAGAGTTGAGATCTTTGTTGAACCAGGATCTTGAGGGGGTTGGTTCCGACACTTTTAGTTTCAGGGTAGGCTTGTTGGTCCAGGGCAGTTTTCATCATCGAATTGTAGAGGGTTGTGAGCTCATCAGTATTGAGGTTGTCTGTGGTAGGCATGAGTAGGGACGATATTTTGTTTTCCACATCAGTTAAAGGGATCAGATTGAGGTTTCTACATGATTGGTGCGTTTTCAGAGTTTTCTGTGATCGGTTAGGAAGTGCTGCTGCTTGGTTGATATAAAACAGAATGACCAGTTGATTGGGACAATATTGTTTATGCTTATTAATTCATTTTGGGCTATAATGGCATCTAAGGTTCAGCCTCTGTTGTGGGTTTGCCCCTTGTGGTGTTGGGTGAGATCATTGCTGCGTAGGAGTTCATTTATTACCTCAATTAGTGTGACTTTCTCATTGTTCCAGTGGAGATGAAAGTCACATAGGTTTATGTTGTTGGAGTTAGAGAGCGAGTAGTAGGTTAGCAGATCAAAGTGTTGTTCACTGAAGGCAGGTGTGCTACCTGGTGGGTGGTAAATGAGATGACATTTTGTCACTTTGTTGTCTTTTGGCTTTAGGGTGGTGTTTAGGTATGTGAATGTTGTAAAGGATAAGGTGTTTGCTTCAGTCATTGTGATGTTGTTTTTATGTATGATGGCTATGTCACTACCGTGATGGTCCTTCCTGTCCTTTTTGATGTTTGAGAAACCTGGGGAGACTAGAAGGTCAAGGATAGGAGAGGATGATTAGTTGAGCCAAGTTTCTGTGATGACGCGATGTCAAACGTCGTGGTGTAGTATGGATTCAGCCAGCTCTGTTGCATATTTTGTTGCTGACCTACAGTTTAAAAGCATGAAGTTCACGTTACTCATGGAAGTTTGTTTCTTGGAGGGGGTGCCACAAGTATTTTGGTGGGTTGTGATGGTGGTCTTGCAGCCCTCAGGGGTTTCAGGTGTGTCGTAAGGTTCTAAGATTTTGCTAGAACCGTCGTCGCTCTCATGGACATCTTGAGGCTCGGTTTTTTTGGCCTCTGAGAAAAATTGTTGAGAGGGATATTGTGCCAGCTGTTCCAGATTTGTAGGAGCTGTGGAGGTCCCACTGATGATGTTCTGAGGGGGGAGTAACAAGTGTTGGGCGAGTTCAGAATTTGTTTTGGTGTTGATAAGGATTTTGTTGATGTCCTGTGTTACTATGTCGAGTGGTCTTTGTAGGCGGGTTAGACTTTCAGTTATTGTATTCATGAGCATAGGTTTACATGTAAAGAGTTACTGTACTTGTCTTTGCATATGAATTAGACATTTGGCTTGTGCGACCGTAGACATCAGGTTTGATGTGAGGAGCGTGGGGGTGTTAAGGAGTGAGGTAATCCATGCATGTTGGTCAGGGCTAGTGGGTTTGTGGTTCATTGGGAGTATGTGTTGTATTGCCACGTTTCTTTCTTAGTGTGGACTGTAGGGTGTGCATTCAGAGTGCATCCCTGTGTTTTCTTGGCTATAGTTTGGGTGGTGGTGAAAGATAGGTTGGGGTTTCTGTGGACAGGAATCTCTAGGTTAGTATTTTGCTTTGGGTGGGGGAAGGGGAGATATGGCTGATGTGATATGGTTGATAGAGTGGTCAGTTATTAGGGAGTGAGGAGTTGGGATGGAGTCGTGAGTGATAGGAATAGTAGGCGTAGGGGCGTATGTCATTTGGCGGGGTATATGTCGGAGGTGTAGATTGAGTGAAGGCTTCAGGTGAGCTGTGTGTTTGTTGGTCCCTGTGGTATGCCATTGACAGCAGGTTGGGTTGTGATTAGGTTGTTGGAGGGATAGGGGATGGAGTTGTGTAGCATAGGGAATATGTATTCAAATGAGGGCAGGTTGATGTAATGGGCTTGTATCAAGACATTGCAGTTTCTGTATATTGTTATAGTAGCGTTGAAGGTGGGTAAGTTAGAGATCATCAGTTTTGGCAATGAGGAATGTTGGTGGCATTTGTTATTCGTAAGGGGAGCTACACCCTATACAAAAACAAAGGCGCAGCATTCCATCACCACCTCATGTGCAGATCTTGGTGGTGACATACCTGAAGTTGACAGAGGTACCAGACGCAAGGAGCAGCAGCAAGGGCATAAGTGTAACACATTATTAATGGGCCAAGAATAGTTGTACAAAATATCCTTAAAAAGGCTCAGTTGATATCCTGGGTATTGTACGAACAAATATGCAGACAACGGTGCATAATTGCACTTCTCTGCTGTGTTATTCAAATTCTGGTGTTTTTGGCTCTTACTTTGAGTTCAGCGGATGCAACACTACCACATTCAAATGTTTGAGAATGTCCCCCTCTCCGCATTCAGTGTGCAATTGACATCAATACAATATCTTTGAAGAATGGTATATCTGCCCTTTTTGACAGATAGCCCAATCCATGCAAGTAAAAATAATGGCCAGTGTCTGAATAGGGTGTTGATTTGGAGATGGCATGATGGGACGCATTATGTGCATGGACTATCCATTGTTACACCAAGGTCTTCTACATCATGAGGCATTACATAGTGGTAAATACATCAGGAGTACCTTTACATTGCTTTTTTTACAAAAGGATTACACATCAGTGATGTCATCAATTATGTCATTTGAGATGCTATCAGTGGTGTCATAAATTATGTCATTAAACATGCCATGAGCGATATAATATGTGAGGTTAGAAGGAGTGCATGGCGGGAGTGCAAGTTTTTGTTAGCTCTGCTGCCCTCCCTGCCCGTTCCTCAGTCTGAACCTCGCATATTACTGGGTCTGCAATGTTCCTCTGTGTGACGTCTTCTCCTCCATACTCTACAGTACTTCGCAGAGTCTGCTTCCTCTCCACGATGTTCTTGACTCTGCCTCCTCCTTCTTTCCCCCTGGTCAACTTCCTGTCATTCTAACCCCCTTTATTCCATCCCCTTCCTGTGTAATGCTATCCTTTGTTATTTTTTATGTTTCCTTGTGTCTCCTTCCCCAAAACACCGTGTTTTTTTGGGTTGGTTGTCTCTGTTTCCTTCACTTTGGTCTCTATATGGACTCTGATGATTTGTTTGGCTTTCCATAGATGGGTCAGCACCTCACGCGGTGAGGAGGAAAGAGTCCTGACTGTAGATAAGTTTTCCTCCAGATGTCCCTTTTTCTCAAATCTACCTTAAGACAGCTACCTTAGATAGCTGGAAACATGCCGAAGTCACTGCCCTCCTCAAAAAACCCTCAGTGGACCCTGAAGTACTCAGCAACTACCTGCCCATACCAAGTTATTGAGAAGACGATCAACATACAACTCTCTTACCACCTAGAAGGCCACAAACACCTGGCCAACTCACAATAAGGATTCCGAAACAATCACAGCACCAAAATAATCCTCATCAGTGCCACAGACCACATACGCACCATCCTCGACTGTGGAGAGACCGCTCCCCTCCTCCTCCTCGACCGTTTGCTGCTTTTGACACCATCTCTCACCACATACTCATCTCCAGATACACACAGCGGGAATACAAGGACCAGCACTCAAATGAATAGCTTCCTTCCTCTCTGGAAGTACATACCAAAGTCAGGCTCTTGCCGGTCACATCAGAACTCAAGGACCTCATCTACGGAATCCCACAGGGATTCAGCCACGGCTCCTGCAGGTAAGAGCAGTGGGTCCAGGTTTGGGGGGTGATTTGACAAACGACCACGAGGGGAAATTAAATGAATAATTAATTTTCCCTCATCGTCTGTCGAAATCCCCACCCTCCACCTGGCCGCACCGCTCTTACCTGCACAGTCCATGGCTGCAGGGATTATAGCTCAGTCCCACACATTTCAACAGGTATATGACTCCTCTGGCAAACATCATCAGATTCTACGGAATCAACATTATCTCCTATGCCGACGACTCCCAGCTAATTTTTTCTTTCTCAGATAACACCATTACTACCAAGACAAACTTCAAACAAGGCATGACCAGCGTGGCCAATTGGATGAAAGAAAACTGCCTCAAGCTCAACACCTACAAAACCGAAATGCTGATCTTTGGGAATAAGAGCTCACCTTGGCACTCCACCTGGTGGCCTGTGGATCTTGGACCCACACCCATCTAACCGACCATGCTAAGACACCAACCTTAGCATTAAGTCCCATGTCAATGTCATCACCTCGTCATGCTTTCACATCATTCGCATATTACATAAACTCTTCAAATGTCTTCCACTGAACACCAGACCTTCACACAGGCCCTAATCACAACCAGGTTGGACTATGGCAACGCACTCTATGCTGGCATCCGAACCCATCTTCTTCACAGACTCCAAACCATTCAAAATGCCATCACCAGACTCTTCCCCGACCTTCCGCGCCAAAGCCACACCACTCCTCAGAGTGCTCCACTGGCTCCCATTCAGAAGTGCTGCCAGTTCAAACTTCTCACACATGCATTCAGGTCACTACACACGACAGGACTTGCATACCTCAATCACCTGCTTAGCTTCAACCAACCCTCCAAACAACTTTACTTAGCATCACTCTGACTCACGTACACATCCTGCATCCACAGAAGCAGAATAGTGGATAGATAATTCTCCTACCAAGCTGACCAATCCTGGAATTACCTCCCACAACACATCAGAGCCTTCTCCTCACGTCTTGAATTTTGCAAGAAGCTGAAGACCTGCCTATTCAATTAGTCTTCTTGTGGGACCATGGAGACTGCTGTAATCAGACCCAGCCTAACCAAACGCCTAAACTCAACTACTCAATGCCAGATACCCTCACTGGTGACGAGTATGTCTCTACAAATCCTCTTTACATGACATTACATTACAGCACAGCAGCCTGTCAGTTCATTCCCCAGTGCTCTACAGTGGTTTCCCACAGTATTCTAATGAACAAAAAGAGTGCTATCATTCTGTATTTATGACAAACGCGTAGCACACCTGAAGCCATCTTGATGAATTCAAAGCGGTAGAACCTAAACCATTTTCTTTAGAAATTAACAAAATGCCGGAGACCTTTTTGTCATAGAAATTATGGTTAGTGCTCTATCTAGAAAGCTAAAATGAGGACACATTTTCAATGAGTTCTCAAATATCTTCTACATCCATTACAGTAAATCATTGTTAAATGCATAGAAAAACACATACTTCCAACACCAGCAGCTGTCTGTCATGTAACTCCCTAGAAAGCAAATGCACCGTCACCACAGATTTTTTTATTTTTTATTTTTTTTAAATATTTTTATTGAAGATTTTTTACCCTTTTTTTACATGCAGGGCACGGCAAAATGTTACATCATATCTTAATATAACGCATTCCATTGATTCTTTTTTTGTTGAAAAAAATAAGTCACTGTAAAGTCATAGGGGAAAGCAATTAACATACTACAAATCTTTCCAATGCATAGAGAGAGAAAAAAAAAATTTCAAACAACCAAAGGGGACTGATATCTGAAACACACACATATATATATTCCACTAGACAATAAGCAGATGCAATACTAATATTTCAATCCATATTCCCTTCTTTCCATCGCGTAATGGGACCCCAAATTTGCTTACCAAGCTTCCTACCTTTTTTCCCTTTCCTTGCATATATCTCAGTCTCCAAATTATATACTGCTAGTAGTTTGGCTAGCCAATAATGAAATGAGGGGGGTAAAGGGTCTAACCATGTAGATGCTATACAAAGTCTCATAACTGACAAAGCTACAAACAAAAATTCCCCCCCACCCTGCATTTGCCCCTCATCCTCATTTACTCCCAGAAGAATTATCGAAGGGGTTAGGAGAATTTCGATTCCTAATACCCTATTTTATAAATCCCTCGATATCTTTTTGGAGCAATTGCAAGTGAGGGCATGTTGCAAACACATGTATCAAATCTGCCTCCAAACTTCCACACCTAAAACAACTAATCCCTGTTGTGGCTCCCCACTGAGCTATCTTTGCAGGGGTATAGTATAGATGGTATATAGTTTTATAATGTTGTGCCTGGAGAGGAGCCGAGCATAGCAGCGTATATCCCTTTTCTAAAGACATGTAGAAGCTCTCCCTCTTGATATCCAAACTATTTTTCCATTTGTCTGCCCATTTTTCCATATCATCCTGCTTTGAGATTATCAATTCAGCATAGAGCCTCTTTATTGTACAATCCTCCCCTGCTTGAATCACTTCCATAATAGGATTTTTGCTGAAGCCCGCCGATCCTCCCTTCTTTTTATACAGAAAGCTCCTCATTTGTAAGTATTTATAGAATTGTCTAGTATCTAAAACAAACTTTGTCTGTAATTCAGAAAACTGGTAGACCCCTTGTTCCCCCAAGACATCCCCTACCCTTCTGACTCCCTTCCTTTCCCACCCTGCAAAAATGGGGTCAGCAAATACCTCCTCTGGAAGATTTGGGTTATCTTTCAATCTGGTATAGAAATTATATTTCCCCAGCCCGTATCTTTTTGAACAAGCTTTCCAAACTGTGTAAGCTGCAATGAGGGTCTTAAACCGTGTCCTTTTATAGTAGCAAGTCTCCGTATACTTCAGAAACACATTCTCTGCTTCTACTCCTAGAACTAGTCCATATATGGCCAATGAACCGAACTCGGTCCAGCCTTCAGTCTCTCCCCCCCCACTAGGCCTACCATATATTGTAAAGCTGCTGCCCAATAATATAGTTTTAGCTCTGGCAGTGCCCACCCTTCCCTGTCCCGTGGCAGTGTCATAAACCTAAGTGCCCTCCTGATTTTCCCCTTTGACCAAATAAATCTATTAATCATATGTTCGATATTCTTTAACAACTTGACCTCAAATAATAAGGGTATTGCTCTAAAAAAGTATAAAAACTTAGGTAAAACCAACATCTTAACTATGTTCGTCCGCCCCACAATTGAAAGATGTAGATTGTCCAACCTATCTAAGTCCTTCCGCACTTTATTGATTAAAGGTGTTATATTCTTTTCTACCAAGCTATCTAGATCAGCCGAGATAATCACCCTTAAGTATGTTCCTGCCTGTACCACTCGGCTATCAGTGCAGATAGCATGACAATTTTTAATTATCTGCGTCTTGGCTGTGTTCAATTTATAGCCCGAGATTTGCCCAAACCTCAATGCCTCAATTTCAACTTGCGCTATAGCCTCCATAGGGGTCGGTGTGATCACTGCCACGTCATCGGCGTATGCTAATATCTTACAATAGCCAACTCGTGTAGGCAATGGTGTTATTAGGTCACACACCACAGATTTCTAATGAATAACTAAAGCACTATAACATTTTTAATTTAAGACAGAAGTGAGGCACTTCTGAACGTCATTTTGTTGGAATTGTAGCTGTTGAATTTAAGGTCTTTTTTGAAGAGCACACTCGAGTAAATGAGTATTTAGATGTTAATGCAGACAGGAAACCAGCGGGCTAAAAATGTGAAGGAAGGTTTGAGTTTTTAGTAATTTATGGCATAACATTATTTAACTGGCTACAAATAGTTAAAGAGAGAGATGTCTGCATAAGTACAGTATCCCATTTCCATATATGTTTTATATATATATATATATATTCAGTGAAAATAAAAAAAGGTTAGGTGCTAAGACCTTAACTTATTTAAAAAATAAGCAAAACAACTGAAATTCACTGAGATAAAAGTTGTTAAAGTGACTTTATGATTTGGTGTTGGAATATAAGATGAACTAACGTTAACAAACCACAAAGAACACTGAAATACCCCAGTTGTAGTTTATTGAACCATATAAAACTTGTACCTCCACCATGCACTGCATATGAACTCAGATAGGGCCTCACATGGATGTCAGCTCAGGCTCAGACTCATTATCAGTCACAAGGTGACTATTCTGATGCTAGCTTGACGATTCTGATGGTGTCTGCACCTGGAGCTGCCACCACCATCATCTCTTCTCCAACCACAGGAACGAGCAGGCCCCAGCGAGGAGATAATGAGTTGGGGGGCCCTTTTTCCTCAGCTGCTGTTCTGGTGTGACAGAGGTGGTGGCTGCCTTCCTGGAATTGGGTTGAAGATGGACAGGATGGTTCCCAATTTGTAGGAATTCCATGTTGAATAGTCTGCCCAGTATAGGGGGTTACCAGGTGCTGCTGCCTCCTATGAAAACAGAGTAGCGCCTCCCACGTCAATGTCCATCTGTCTCATATTCCCTGTCCTTGGCCACTTCACACCACCCATTATTTTGGACACTTTATTATTATTAAAGGCAATTTCTATGGCGCAACTAAGCCCAATGGGCGTCAAGGCGCATAACCAAATAGTAACAGCTGTTAAAAATACCACTATACAGCTATACAACTATTGCGGGTAGGCCTTGACGAAATACCAGGTTTTAAGCGCCTTTTTAAAAGAGGAGAGAGAGGACTGTGTCTTAATATCTTGGGGGAGAGAGTTCCACAGCTTTGGTGCAACAATTGAGAATGCCCTATCTCCCCATCGTGCTCTTTTGGCTCGAGGGACGACCAACAGGTTCAACTCAGCAGATCTAAGCGCTCTCCCCGGCTGGTAGGGAGTAAGCAAGGCGCTTAAAGGGTGCGTAGATCTTTCTGACAGAGCTCTATAAGCTAAGCAGAGAATCTTAAACGAGATCCTCAGTTGAATAGGAAGCCAGTGAAGAGTCTTTCTGGCCATAGTGGCAGAAGAAGTATTGGGAAGTGCTAGGACAAAACGGGCCGCAGCATTTTGTACAATTTGTAGCCGCTGGGTGAGCCCCTTGTTGGCATCTGCATAGAGTGCATTGCAGTAATCCAACCTGGAGCCCACCAATGCCACTACTATCTGCTTCCGTGCTGGGAGAGAAAGATAATGAAGAATTCTCCTGAGTATTTTTATGACTCCCCAGCAGGTAGCGACCGTGCGATTAACCTGTAGGGTCATAGACAGCGAGGTGTCAAAGATAACGCCGAGATTTCTGGCTGACTGGGAGGGAGAAGGACAAGTTCCCAGCGCAGACGGCCACCACTCAGTAGACCAGATATCCTGGTCCTTGCCAAAGACCAGGATCTCAGTTTTATCGCCGTTCAACTTCAGACCCTCTACCCCTGCTGGGTTTAAGTTACCCTGTCTTGTAGAGAATTATGCAATTAGGAGGAAGAACACTAAGATGGACAGTAGCAATGTAAGGGCAGAACATTTATTTTGACCACACGTCTTCCACGAGGTTTTCCTTCCCACCACTCTCCAAGCCCCCAATAGCTGTATTTATCTTTTATAAGATACTTTTACCAATAGGTTAAACGGTGTTGTTTGTGTTTTCAATGTTATTGTAAGTATGAACGTGAAATGTGGTTATTGTGCATTACAGATTTTTAACAGACGTAATACTCTTACTTATTGCACTTTGAAACACTGTAGGTGAGCATTCTTTGTGTGTAAGAGGTCGTTACATGTCATTTTCTCAATGACATCTTCCATTTTGCCTAAAACACTGATGCTGATGAGCCCATCAAAATTTCAATTATGAATATCAAATATATTGCAACAGGGTTTGATTTTCAAATATTGACATGGAGCACCTGCCTGGTAGAGCAGGCTATGCGTTTGAAAACAACAAAGCGTGGATCGTATACAAGTTATTCATTGGGACACTTCAGCCCAGGGTGAATACCACAATTTGATGGTGTTTAACAATTAAAAATGCCGTGTTAAAATGTTGTTTATATACATTGAAGCCTTATTAACGACTCACCAGCAACTCATGATTTGACAAAACAAAAGCTTACATGAAGGGTGGCATCTAGTGTTTATTGGGACATGGATTGTTGTAGGATGTTTGTTTACGTGTGATATAATGCACAAACAACAGGGAGCATTTCAGTATACATACATGTGATAGTTTTGCCTGTGAGGTACCTTTTTACAAGTTGTAATGTAGAGACACATCATGAGTTCAATAATGTTTTTAGGTCTCGCCTGACCCAGGGCTTGCGCTGGTCTTGTGAGACTTTAAGTAAGGGCTTCTAAAAATGCTACCGCCGGCTACAGCTTGCAGTGCATGTGCGCGGGCGCGCGCTTGAGCAGAGGCGCCATATGGCGTAATTACTGCAGCGCGCGCACCACTTGTGTGCTTTCCCCGTGGTCACTTTCGCTTTCACGGCCGCTTGGCCGTTACTTTTACAGCTGCGTGGCCAATGCTTCTATTCACTAGTGCAATAGTAGCCTTTGTGGCTCACACATTTTCAACCCACTCTCTCCCAAACGCCCTCCCCCTCCCTTCCCCCCCAAGATAGGGTCTCCCTGGTCCTCCCGAATTGTCTAGGAGGATTAAGCCTAGGAGAGACCTGCTCAGAATTGACCCATTCATCCTTCAATGATGTCAGGCATGTGGTGCTTTTGTGCTCTGATGCTGGTTAAAGAAATATCAGCAGGAAACACATATATTACACCTTCCAATGAACTCTTTAGTACAAATACACACAGGAGCCTTAATTTACCCAATATCACTCAGAATGTTGTCACTTTGAGTCCTTTCTAAAGTCCAGGACCCCTTTAAATTCCCTACAGATAAACGACATGAAGCAAAACTGCAAAGGAAATCTAATTTTCCCATCTGTGTCTTTGGCGTGGCACTTGTGCGGTCTGGAGGCCGCTTCTAGCCGCAATACGGGTCTAATCGCAGCAGAATTACAGATGTTGCACAAGTTCACATTTTTAATACATCCCAGACAGTTGCACTTGCCTTCGTGTGCCGTCCATGGCTCAACTGATGAGCTCAGTATGGAAATCACAGCATTGAGGACACGGATTCTGAATTATATTAAAGACTGAATTAATCTTTATTTGATAGCATATACTTGCGATGTCATAATACGTACGTACACCCACACGCACTCTCTCTTTCTCGCTCTTTCTCTCTCTCGCTCTTTCTCTCTCTCTTTCACTCTCTCTTTCTCTCTTTGGTAACTAAGCTGCCATTGGTCCTATATCTGGATGTTGATGTTCAGCCCGCAGTACTAAGCATGTTCGGATTAGTTGTACTTGTTATGGAAAACGTTGAAACTACAAGTTTCAGCAGCGTTACCAACAGCACCCCTATGACACATGATGGGCCATGCAGTTTGGCATATTTGCGCATAGAATACTGCAGCTCTTTGGTTTTGCACACATAATTCTGTACATCTCTGAGGCTGTGTGCACACCGATCAGTGTGGCTGGCGCTCTGCTTATGCGCAAACAGTTCAGTGCAGTTCTTAGGTTATGCGCTCAGTCTGCTCGATGAATAGTTAAGTTTATGCGACTACTGCTGCTCTGAGAGGCTCTTGTTTTATGTGCACACAGCTCAGTGCTTACTGTGCAGCTTTTGTATTACGTGCACTCACCTCACTGCTCTGTGCGGCTCTCGTTTTCTGTGCACACAGCTCAAGTGCTTATTGTGCGGCTTTTGTATTACGTGCACACACCTCACTGCTCCGTGCATCTCTCGTTTTACGTGCACACAGCTCAGTGCTTACTGTGCAGCTCTCGTATTACGTGCACACACCTCACTGCTCCATGCAGCTCTCGTATTACGTCAACACAGCTCAGTGCAGCTCTCGTATTACATGCACACAGCTCACTGTGCAGCTCTCATATTACGTGCACACAGCTCTCTGTGCAGCTCTCATATTACGTGCACACAGCTCAGTGCAGCTCTCGTATTACATGCACACAGCTCACTGCTCTGTGCAGCTCTCGTATTACGTGCACCCACCTCACTGCTCTGTGCAGCTCTCGTATTACATGCACACAGCTCAGTGCTCACTGTGCAGCTCTCGTATTACATGCACACAGGTCACTGCACAGCTCTTATATTATGTGCATACTGCTCACTGTGCTGCTCTCGTATTACGTGCATATAGCTCAATGCTTACTAAAGTGGATGCACGTAATCTCAGGTGTGTGCACATGGTTCAGCAGGGGTGCTGCTAGACCTGAACTGCAGGGGGGATTAACAGGTCAGCCAATAGAGACAGGGCTAACACTTCAACAAGCATTTGCAATGCAATAGGTCTTGCATTTACACAAGTTTAAACTATTGGCATTGTAAAGGACAATGCCTTTTATTTATGTTTTTAAACGAAAACAAAAATAAAAGGCATTGTAATTTGCAATGACAATAGCTCAAATTTGCATAAATGCGAGACCTTTTGCATTGCAAATGCTTGTTTAAAAAGGATTGTACAGTCAGCATCTTGCAAGAGCAGCATGTTGCAGGAAGACAATAACATACGTTTAAAATTGTGTGTGCATTTTCATTGTATGTTGTTTAGAGGCATCTACTCCCGTTTATGACAAATATTTGTAGATCATTTTGTAGAAAATCTGACTTTTTTTAACTTCTTTGTGGTGTATTGTGTGTGAATGTACCTATAGTATAGCACAACGACTTCAACTGGTTCCACAATTTGAAGATGCATTTCCAGTGCTTACAGTGGAATATATTGTTTATGGGATTGTGGTGTGGAATGGGCTGGGTTTGCCTAGTTGTAGTTTTTTCTCTACTGTATGTGTGAAGTATTGTCCACCATCAACATGCTGGCAGGAGATTTACGCTAAACATGGTGGATGGAGCTAAGGGTTTTTGCTTATGCATCCACCATCTTTTAGCCAAAAATGCACTGTAAGAAAGTAGTAGAACACAGAGGTTCCACAGTCATACAGTGAACGGTAACTCATGGCGGAGGATTGAAAATCTGACATTTTTGGATGGTCTGCATTATGACTACAGGAAATTATTACGTTATTTATTATACGAGGGATGTCATAGCTAATAGATTTTGTATCAATGGTGAACAATGTTTATAACAAGCATTTACAATGCAATAGGTCTCGGGTTAATTAAGTTTGAGCTATTGGCATTGCTTAATATTGCAACACCAATTGCAACAAAAGTCTATAAATTGTAGGCCAAAAAAAAGTGTATTTATTTTTGTAGCAGTGGTGGCATGCTGCGCTTTAGATGAATCACAGGATGTTGAGCCGTCGCCAAAACTCGAACCTGTTTCCCCAGCTCTGAAGTGGGCAGCCCTGGCCATTAGGCCACATCTTCTTCCCCACTTGTAGGATTTCTTGGTGCTGTGTTAAGCAGCGCTAACAGGACAAATGGGCCCCCTCCTCACTATGAAAGTCGTAATTTCCTTTAGAAAGCCCCTGTCAACTGGATAGTTCCCCATGAAATGAGGCCATCTGACCATCTACACGGCGTCAGCGTGCGCCTACCATTTCCGGAATTAGCTGACTTTGTGTGAATCAGACTAAAGCGGACACACGTCCAGCGCTCGAATGCTGTGGGAACGCGCAGGTTCCCATTCCGGTAGGTAGTATTGCTTGGGAACAGCGTTCTTGGCTGGTGCCAGCAGCTTCCCCCGCCACTGTCCCCGATACAGAGTCCCAGGCTGCCCTCGGCAATCATGGCAGTCCCTCACGCGCAGTGTGTGAATTTTACTGAGCAGCTGGTTGGCAGCAGGGGGTTGATGGGGCTATTTCCTCCTGTTTGTGTCGATGTGCTGCATTGTTAACTAGAGGTGTTCATATTGCCTCATTATGGACTGGGCTCTCGACATTTTCATAGTTGACAGGTAATTCATTCATTTTCAATAGGTTTTGGGCTCGGCACAGTTGTAAGGAATTACACATCTCATCCCCAGATGGAGCAGCGGATAAAAGGAACAATGAGGCAGTTATTCTGCGGAGGTATACATTTATGTATGCGTGTAGTGCTTCTTTTTTTTACTTTTGTATGCTCACATCTGTATTCAAGTTTAAGCTACGTTACTGTTTCTCCCCCAAACTACGGTAACGCATCCTTGGAAAGCCTGAGGATGCCCAAAGCCCACTCAAACCAGTGTGCGTGTCTCCAAAGTTAGAGAGCTCCTCGGTCACACCAAGCACGAATTGTCCTTCGCCCCGGTCTCCTCGCCACTGAATCCTGCGTTCCCCTCGTATGAATCTTGACTGCCTTTCCTGTTAAGTGGTGTGTTCACTCTCCACAGTTGCCTTTCTCGGCCTGTGTGTAATAATCTACTCCTTCATCTTGAAGAGCCGAGGCCCGTTTCTCCCCGCCCCGGTCGCCCCGGTCGCCCCGTACCGAGCATTCTCCGCCCGATAGCTCCACTCCCAGACTCCCCTGAGATATCGTCGCTCAAGGCGCGGGTGCTAAGCAACGCCAGAGCGGAAGTGCCCGCCCTCTAGCCCAACAGGATCAACGTGTGAGCGACAGTAAAATTAGCCAATTGGGGGCATAGCAACACTAAATGGGCGTACACCACCCGCCAATTGCAATCGCGCTCCAGGGTTGGTTCTAAAAGGATTCGTACGTCGGCAGCTGCATTGACTGAGCAAACAGGAGGGATTTAGAGAAAGGTTGGTCCGTTAATGTAGTGAGAGTGAAGTCCCGTGAGCCGTGGAGTTGGGCGACGGGGGGGGGGTGCGCACTCGTGTGTGCGCACGCCTGTGTGTATGCGTGCGGGGGCGGGGTGCACTCGTGTGTGCGCGCGCCTGTGTGTATGTGTGGGGGGGGTCCTATGTATGTATGTATGTTCGTGCGTGGGCGCTTGTGTCTGTGTGTGTGTCGGTGTGTGTATGCGCATGCGTGAGCTTCCCAGGAGACAGCGCCTGGCCCCAGCGCTCGTTCGCGTGCGCGTGCCACTTTCAAATCGCCTCCAAGGCGATGCGCGTGGCCAGGATTGTCTCCTGGGAAGCTCACATGCCGACAATAGGGGCTCGGCGGAGACGCGCTTCGCGCGGTTAGCCGAGACCTAAAAAAGAACTGAAACAACCAGCAAACACCAGGGTCATACCGATTAAAACACATAGCCCTACATCACAGGTACTTCAGTTTGGAGTACAGCACTCGAATGCACTGCCTTGGGAGCTCTAAAGAATCTTTACCAACTGCAGCACCAGGCCGCAGATAAAATGTGTTAAAGAGATATATGTGAGGAGGGGTGTTCGAAAGCGCCTGAAGGCCAAACGAGGAGCTGACAACAGTACAACGCTCGAGGCTCCAGGATCTACAAGATTCCTCACGCTACCGAGTCACACTAAATATAGACCCTGTGTGTGGTAAGGCTAAAAACAGGGCAAAGGGTTAACAAGCCATGATATACGTCGAGGAGACAAAAACACAACTTGGCCCAGTTATCTGCCAATGTAAAGGGGCGCTCTATCAAAGAACCCAAATTTGCGTCCGGTACCCTCCATTAGATCTCAGTACTATACATTCAACCCTTTCTCTGCTGCATTCCTTGGTGCCAACACACTGTATCAGGCGCTGACCGCCCCAAACTGGAGCCAGGGGGCGTTGCCACCACCATGATAAATTAACTCGTCGTTTACTTTAGACTGTCGCTCCATGTAAGGCTTCAACATCCATTATGGCAAAAAGTAACTGAGCATCAAGAAAGGTCCAAGGGTTTGACAAATGCTCTAAGTTAAACGAAGAGGTGGGGAAAAGCACAGAAACTGGGGATCAGGTGGGATAATGGCAGATGACGAAGGAGTTAAAGGTGAAATTCGGGAAAGGGAGGTAGATGCTAGTGGGGGCGACAGGCTACAGCGGTTGGAAGGGAGCCAAGTACATGAGGGCAGTATGGTTCGGGGAAGGAGTGGGAGAGCACCTATGGAGAGCCATCCGTGCCTGAAGTGGTGTTTCAGGAGCCGGACTCAGTAACATGGATGGTATGACTCTAGGATGGAGGCAGCAAATACCGGATGATACGAACGGTTGGGGTGGGGGCAGTAACTGGGGGTGGTATTAGTTGGGGCTTATGGGCGTGCACTTTGTGTAGGTGGTTAGGAGTCTGAGAGGTATGACTTGGGGTGGTGAGCGGGAATTCCATGTGGTGGTACTAGTTAAAGCTTGGGGACGAGTACATAGTGGTAGTAAATGTTTGAGAGGGTGGTAATGGTAAGGGACTTAATACCTATTGGTAGTAAGGGTTAAGTGGTCTGTACCTCCCTGTACAAAAGGTAGATGGGGTCAGTATTTCTGGGTAGAAATGGTAAAGGGTTTAATTCCTCTGGGTGGAAATGGTAAAGGGGTCAGTGCCTCTGGGTAGAAACGGTAAAGGGGTCAGTACCTCTCGGTAAATGGGTCAGTACCTCTCGGTAGAAACGGTAAATGGGTCAGTACCTCTCGGTAAAAACGGTAAAGGGTTCAGTACCTCTGGGTATAAACGGTAAAGGGGTCAGTACCTCTGGGTAGAAACGCTAAAGGGGTCAGTGCCTCTGGGTAGAAACGCTAAAGGGGTCAGTGCCTCTGGGTAGAAACAATAAAGGGGTCAGTGCCTCTAGGTGGTATAGGGGTCTGTGCTTCTGGGTGTTAATTGTAAAGGGGTCAGTCAGTTACATTACCTTCGGGTAGAAATGCTAAAGGGGACAGTGCCTCTGGGTGGTAACAGTTTAGGAGTCCGTGCCTCTGGGTGGTAACAATATAGGTGTCAGAGACTCAGGGTGGGAACGCCAGAGGGATTGGGAGATATCGGTATAGGGATTGGGAATAACGGTAGAGGGGTTGGATGGTAAAGGGCTCAGTGCCTCTGGGTTGCAACAGTAAAGGCTCAGTGCCCCTGGGTGGTAAAGGGGGTCAGTGCATCTGGGTGTTAATTGTAAAGGGGTCAGTTACAGTACCTTCGGGTAGAAATGATAAAGGAGTCAGTGCCTCTGGGTGGTAACGGTTCGGGAAGAAGGGTGGGAGCAGCTGGCAACAGTTGGCAGGGGAGCTCAGTACCTGGTAGACGGAGGCCTTGGGCAGGTCCAGGCAGACAGTACAGCACAACACCGAGTAGAGCCGCTCCTCCAGCTTGACGCTGCCCGCGGCCCCGATTCTGAGCCGCTTCTTGAGGGGCGCATCGGGGTCTCCGTCCTGCAGGTGCAGAACCCGTGTCCCCAGCAGAGTGCCCCCCGCCTCTTCCTGCGCCCCGCCTGCCGGGCCGGCAGCCTCACCCAGTCCCGCAGAGGAGGATCCCGAGGACCCCTGGCCTACACCGGCCTCCCTGTCTTCCACTCCGGACATATTCGACAACGTAAGACTCCAGACAACCGATAGCCGAGACTCCGCCGACACTTCAAGCCGCCATCTTTGTTTTCCCTTCTGTTTCTCGCGTGACCAACCCACCTGGCTGGCCGTCACACTGCTAGCCAATCAGAATACAACACAAGGGAAGGATAAGCCCCGCCTTTAGGAAGGCGGACCTATGAAGGTTGCACGCTCAAACGAGGAAGTAAACAAGGGAGCGCGAAGACACGCCGAGATGAGGTAGGGGGGGGTCCTCTGTGTGTGCGTGCGTGTGTATGCGCGGCGGGGGGGGTTCTGTATGTGTGAGTGTGTGTATGCGTGGCGAGGGTGTGTGTGTGTGTGTATGTGCGCGCGCGCGCGCGTGCGTGTGTGCGTGTGTGAGTCTGCTTCCAAGGAGCCATGGGAGACAGGAAGCGCGCGCGACCTGATCCCAGTTCCAAGGTTGCGCGTGCACCTCGCTTGTCTCCTGTCTCCCTTGACTTCGTAAAAGCGAGAATGATTACAATAGAGTCTCGGAACGACAGATTGCTTCGCAATCTGTTCGCAGTTCCGAGACCTAAAAAAGTACTCACATTTTTTAAAGTCTTGTGATATCAGCATCTAGTCAGGACTCATTTTGTGTTTGGTGGAGAAGGAAATGCCAATGGGTCAAAATGACCTATGGTTATTCATGTTCTGGAAATTTGGCTTGTGATAATAGGAAAAACATACTTTTCTCTTGTGTATGTATGTTATTAAACGAGAATTAATAATGTTGCAGAAGATATATTGCATAGGTATACCTGTTATATTTCATTATGTGAGTAGCACAACTGTAGTACCATTTCATGTACAACAAAATGCAGTTTGTGGATTGGCCTAATGTGTGTGAGTCACTAGTATGAGTGTGGTTACTAATGACATATTGTTACTATTATTCTTAATTGGCACTTATATGCCACATAATCTGCAAACTATATATGGGTGCTTGGCCACTTTATAGACAATCTGTCATGTTCCAGTTTCTGAATTCATTGATGGATGTAGTTAATCAGATGAACTTAAATCAGATACTTGAGAGTTGGATATTTTATTTATTAACTCAAAATACATTCTGACACTACAGATATGGCAGGACCATTGCTGTGGCTTTTTGGTATTCCAACATCTTGACAAGCATTTACAATACTTATTTGAGCACCAGTTATGCATCCAAATGTATCTTGTGTGAGTAGAACAAAGAGTGACAAGAAAAGTCCATTGTTTAACATAGTGTCTAGGAAGCAGTGCCCTCTATGTTGAAATCTTTTGATATAATATGAAATAATCAGAAAAGAAAATTGTCCAACTTTTATTACTCCGTCCTTGCATAATATATGTGTTGTGTACATTACGCACTTTAAGAGTGAGGGAAACATTGTCTATCATAAATAAATAACATACAGACATGCATAGACATTACAACGTTCATTGTACATATGCATCACAAGTGCACTTAGCCCATTAGCCAAATAGTACACTGAAGAATAACTTGCACACTGTGTCATATGCATGCTAATCCAGTACTTTTGTGAACAGGCAAAAATGCAATCAGTGTGCATTTAAAAACTAGAATACCATGGTGAGGAGTGGCTTTGTAGTACGAACAGGCCAATTGAATGTTACCAGACAGTTCACGATGTTACATATTTACATTAAACATACTTCCATTGGTTTGAATGTTAGTCAAACCAATTGTTTTTTAATGGGAAGGAATTTTAAACATTATATTATCTATTGTACTTTAAGGAGATTTTCAGGACATTCATCTCGTATAGCTTCCGTTTCCAGCTCGTAATTTGCCACTCTGTAACATTTATTTAGTGGTAGGGAAAGATTTAAACGTCACCTTCAAGGTTCAGTTTGAGCACATTTTGCAAAATTTAAAGAGTTTCCCAGTTTTGCTTGTGGGAGGAATTCCCTACCAAAAAAGGTATTTCAGCAAGGGCATTTTTGACAGTTTTTTGCATGATATTTCTTTAGCTGAATGTGTTTTTATAGAGTTTTTCTCCCATTAAACTACTTTCAGCACTTTTTCTCGTGTTATTTATTTTAAAATTTTCCAAAAATGTGTAAAGTTTGTGATACGCATGCTTTAAAAAAAAAATTGGAATGTGAGCATGGCCAGTGCTACCTGACATGCTTTTGAGGCTGGTAAATTGAGGCCGATTAAATCTGCCAATAATAACTCTTTTTTCTTATAATAGTTAAAGACGATACTCTGGTATGAAGCACTGAATAAAAACAAGTAATTATTATTTATTATCCCTGTATCTGTTTGATGCCAGCAGGAATATTGCTGTTACTGATTATAATAATAGAGACATTTTCTTTACTGGACGTGCTGCTCCAGCATGTTTACATTGCATGGATTTAGTAATCAACTGTTACAACTAGTTTCTGTAAATAAAATTGCTTTGTTTTGAGAGAGCACAAATCTGAAAAATGTATAAGTACACCATATTTACAAGTACGTAGTGTTAGTTTAAATTGTATTGCACACGAGTGTCATATTCATAGAGTGAACTTATATAAGTGTGTTTAGCTAGCATAGAGGTACTTATAGCAGTATGAAAACTAATGTAGAAATGTTAGAATGATGTGAAACCTTACGTTTCTCATGTTAAGTGATTGTGTGTAAAGGAAATGAAACCTAGCAAACCAATGAGAATGTGTAGGCCGCAGGGCAATTCACAGTAAAGATAAAGTGCTGCTGAACTGATGTGAGACGTGGTTAACATTGTTTTCTAGAAGTATTTAATCATAGAATTGAAATATATGTTTTATATAGATGTGTTGCATTATACTATAGTAATACGTGTTAGTTGAAATACTGTTTAAACCAAAGAAAGGAAATGTTTTAGAAGGCAGAGACCCGCTTTAGGTAAATCAACTAGGCCTGAAAAGACCAAGTCATTCTCTTTGATCTAAAATGTGCTCGTTAGGGGAAAGTTGTGCTAGGCACTAACTGAGATTCCTTACACATGTTTTATGGTCCGAGATATGGTGGAGGTTGGAATTTGAGGCCCACAGTACATGTGTCTGTCGCAGGTGCGAGGAGCCCTAATCAGGACTATGATGTACGGTTTCTTTGTTCAAGAGAGCCAGGCGCAGGCCTGGAGGAGTCTTCAGGAATTTTAGGGGGTACTGTCTCGCTGAAGAAGAAGCATGGGAAGCAAGGTCAACTTTAATGAAGAGTCCCGAGGAGCACCAGTACGGAGTTTGCCGCTCAAAACTGTACCACGTGAGAGGCGTCGACATGGGCGTTCCTATTGGAAATGTGATTTTGTATTAGGGATAGCACCCCGGGGTGGAGTTAGAGCAGATGATCTGAGGAGCCTAAGAGAGCGGATGGGTAGGCAGATAGAGAACTAACAGACTTCAATTTTGAGACAAAGACTAAGGGAAGTGTGTGATCTTCTTTGGAAGTCACCACTGCTGACACCTTTTTAGGTAAAGATCTTGTTAAGTAGGGATGTCACTTAGTCCAGTGTAGGGACAGATTAACTTGTATTTTTCTTTTCTGTAAATGACTCTCAAGTTGCAACTCACAGCGATTCTTGCAACACTTATGCTTTTTGAGATAGTTTTGATAATTTCCTTTTGTCGATTGAGAATATTCAGAGAGTACCTTTTTGTACTAATACCTGTATACCTTTTGAATCTTATTCTGAGATGTTTGTATCTCCAGATACTTTTGACTTTGAATTAAAACTTTTTAACCTTTCCCAATGGTAAGTGGTTCTTTAGAGTGGTTTAAGTTCCTAATTGACTAACCTAGTAGTAGATTGTCTTTTACTCAATGACAGGTACCAACGATTCAGTCGACATGATTAGGGATCTGGTAAGGTAACTAGAAACCAGAAACCCCGCGTTAACAGTTGGTAGCAGAGGATGGTTATCTTCTTGAGGAAGGTAATGTAGACTATGTTAGCTTACCCCAAGGCCCCTAGAGCTAGACATCGAGAGATGAGCAGCGGAAGAATCGCGTGCCGAAGAGGGTGCTGACGGTGCGAGAAAAGCAGCAGTATCGGAGGAGAGTGAGTATAACAAGGGTCATGCGTGAACAGATTGCGGTGTTTTGTGTTGTATTTGTATTGCAATGTCTTGCGGAGTTGAATGCCTGTAGTGTGATTGAGAGAAGGTTGTGAGCGCGCGCAACCTGGTATTGGTACTGGTAAACCTGGTAAACGGGTGAGCTGGTGGAAATTCTTACGTTCGAGGTAGAGCTTAAGTGGTCCGGGTGTATCGAACACCCAGAGTAGTTGTCGACCAGAGTTAGGAAGTCATGAGGTACCATTGACCTCCGCAGAACCGAGATAGGGGGAGTGTAAGAGTGAGTGTGTGAGTAACGGACGCAGGTCGAAAGTTACTGTGTGCAAATAACCTATCAGAGAAGGCGATTGTCTAGACGTAAACGGAAAGACATTTCGTCAGTTAAGGTGACAACTACAGTCAGACTGTGGACGTACAGTCAAGGAAAGTGATTGTTTTGATCGGAAGTAATCATTTTTCATAGTATGGATGAGACGCATGCATGACCGAGGAGACGAGCTGAGAAAGGAGGGGAACTGCTGCGAAGGGGGGCGAGTGACGTCGGTTAGAGCCGCACTCTGATTGGGCGGATAGTGTGACGTCGGCGAGAAACCGCGCTCTGATAGGCCAGTTAGCGAGAACAGTGCTGAGATTGGTGGATTGTCATCAGGAAGTAAACAACCCGGAGAAAACAGAAACTAGTAGACTGAAAATGAAGTGTTTTAAATGTTTGAAGGATATTTTTAAAAGAAAAAGGAGAGAATCTTTTTACGGGCAAGAGGCACCGCCAGAGGGTACACCAGCTCATTATATGGCAGCGAATGTTGGGCTGCATACGATATTATGGATTGGAGATTGGAATAAGCTTACGGAAGGGAATGAGGAAATGTCGTTCCCAAAGTATGGGACGTTTAAGTTAGAGGTGTTACATCGGCTAAAAGCAACCATGTCCGCATTGAAACCCCCGCCTAGACCGACACAGTTTGAGGCCCTTAACGCATGGATTAGGGCGGCGCACGATAGGAATCTGAATAGGCGTCAAGAAAGGCTGACGCGATCGGTAAGAGCAGTGCGAGATTCCAAATGGGATGAGGACGCCAAGAGGTGGAGGGTACAGGCTATTGAGGTGGATAAGTTGTACCCAGTGAGAGAGGTGGCAGGAGGAAAGAACCTCATGGAAGAGGATGAGGAGAGCGACTCGGAGGACAACTTGATAAATAGATTGCTGATAGATAGACCGCCTCCGAGAGTTGGGGAGATTGAAAGTAGAGGACTCGCAAGGGAAGATGGGGCTGCCATAGAGGGGTATGTACCACTTCCTATATCGGAATGGACACCTATCAAAGGTGGGGAGACACCTCAACATAGTACAGCACAGAGTGTAGTCGGAAGGTTTGTGGTACAGAAAACGCCAACCGCAGAGAGGGCTGAAACCTTTGGATTGCCAGATGCTCTCCAAGTACCCGTTACAATAGGACCCATAGTATCGATTTACAACCCAGAGAATGGGAGAGAGGAAGAACAGATACGGTTAGACAGAGAAAGGGTTGAGATGGAAAGGAGGAATAACACGACAAATGCCTGGAAGCAATTGCCAGGACCGGTAACGTGGAACACCCCATTCGAACCGACAGTGAGTCCCGCAACAGAGCAGGGGGGTCAAAGAGGACCGATGGACCTAAGGGGACCACGTCCGAAATCCTTTAAAGAGTTAAGAGTTGACTTGAGAGAATGGGATGGGTCCGCAGAAACGCAGAGCAATAGGTCAAGAGCAGAAGCTGAGTGGGGAAATCGAGGCAATGGGACAGTATCTCACTGCGGGGCTAGCGAAAGCAGTCAGGGACGTGAGGGTCAAAGCCAGGAGAACAGAGGAGTAATACGTCCTAATGATGGGAGGGACCAGCAGGAGCGAGATGGTAGAAGCATGGAGTGTGAAGAGATGTCTCGGCTCTTTGAAAAGGGTGGAGACCAAATGGTACTAGCATACAGAGATAGGTTTAGGTGCACTCATCACGCGCCAGGGGAGAATGTGCAACACTGGAATAGGGGGAACAATGAAAGATCTTGCCATACATCGGGTGATCAGAGGTCACAGACCAATTGTGAAGAAAGGGGGAGTAATGGAATGTCTTACCATGAACCCAGAGAATCCAGGCATGAAGGGGAAGGTGGGACTATGAGGCACAATGGAGTGTTTCATCATCCACCCAGAGAGGACGGAACAGCATGGGACCTGGAGGGGTGGGAGCATGGGAGGACTCCACGTAACTCACCTGAGCCCAGACGTAGGAGTCGTAGCTGGGATGGGAAAGATGTGAATGGACCCCCTAGAGCTAGCGTACTGAAAGCTACAATAAAGGCGAAAAGACTTGATGTCACCAGTTTGAAATCTGATTTGGATGAGATTATAGATGGTACGTTGCCATTAGAAAGGATTGAGTTATACGAGCAAGATGAGCTGCTGTTCATAGCAAAGGATGTTACTCGGAAGGCAAGAGCAACTCGTGAGAAACTGTCTGAATTGGCAGACAGGTACACGGTAGATTTGTCCAGAACAAAGACCCTACAGAGTAACCATAGGTTACAATACTCAGATCAGGATTTAGATGAAAAAAGGACAACCGGATTGAAAACACACATAAGGGAACTGATAACAGGAATAAGAGCATGGAGGGATCTGGACAAATGGGAAGAGAGGTGGTCCAAAAGGGGCACTGTCAGACGGAGCATGAGTGTGATGTCTCCGGAAGGAAGGGTAATGCAGATGGAGGCATTCCCTTTGAGAGAAATATCGAATGGGAATTATGTACATGTACCTTGGAGTAGAGGAGATTTAGCTGCATTTACCAACTCATTTCTGAAGTTAAGGGACAATCCAGTAGAGTGGTATAAGCAGGTAGAAAGGTTTGTAAAGATCTCGAAAGTATTGTGGATTGATTTGAACACTTTGTTTGACATTGTGGTCCCATCTGACTTGTGGACATCGTGCAAGACTAGTGTTGAATGGCCAACTACTGAACCAGTGAGGGATGCTCAGACAAATGGACCGTCTGAAATTGTCATGCAAAAGTATGAAAGGGTAATAGCTTGGCTGAAAGATAAGGTACCACCCCAGGACATAGATTGGGTAAACATAGACCGAACAAGACAAGAACCAAAGGAGACAGTTCATGAGTTCTATGAAACGTTGTTGAAAACATTCAAACAATACAGTGGACTCGATGTAATGGATCCCAAAGATATAGGACAGTTTGTGTCAAAGTTTGTTTTGGGGTTGAGACCTGATATTTGTTTGATGATTCAGCAACATTTAATTTGTTGGCAAAACAAACCACTAGATGAAATTTTAAGGTATGCCAGATACTGTAGCGATGAGATAGATTCCAAGACAAAGAAAATGAAGGAAAAGCTGATGGTGGTGCAGATGCAGTCAGCCGGAAAGGGCGGACAGCAGAAACAGGGAACGGGGACAATGGGACGGAAGTCGAATGGTCAGAACAAGGATAGTGAAGAAAGTCAGAGACCTAGAATAGATTTTGCTACTTTAAAGAAAACGACAAAGTGCCACCAGTGTCACCAGGTGGGACATTGGAGACGTGAGTGTCCCTTTAACCCTGAAAGTGGAGAAATAGAATTAGAACAGGAAGTTCAGGAGGTTCCAGTTCAAAGGGCGACAGTCCCAGGAAGCAAGGTGGTCAAAGGGGGGACTTCGGCTCCACGAGCTCAGTTTCCACAGCCACCAAAGATCGCGACAGGGGGAAAAGTCTATAAACAAATGCCTCTTTTTATTGAAGAAGAAAAATGTTATTACATTGACCCAATGACCGGTCAACGTGTGAACAGAGAAGAGGACTGTACCCTCGGGGCAGTTCTAGAAGTAGATCAGAGAGGGCCATTTGTTGAGGCAGAGGTAGCAGGGTGCCCGATGACATTCTTGGTGGATACGGGAGCTACTCGATCAACTCTGAGATCAGCAGTGGTTCATGACCTACCAATGTCGGGGGAAACAATTCAGGTGGTTGGAGTCGCAAATAGAAGAATGACTAGTCCTTTGACAGAACCAGTGTCAGTGAAAATAGGGAATTACACAAATGAACATCAGTTTGTGGTATGTGATTCTAGTCCTGTATGTCTGTTAGGGAGGGATTTGTTGTGCAAATTGAATTGCACCATATACTGCACACCTCAGGGTGTGGAGGTACAGACCGCAGATGATGATGCTACCTTTAAGATTGCCAATGAGAGAACATGTATAGAACTGTATCCTACTCTGACTGTGGAAGACCTTCCTTGTGACCTAAGAGATGCTGTCTCAGCTGAAGTATGGGATTTTACTGGGGAAGAGATAGGACTGATCAAAGGGGTGGAACCAGTGAAGATCATGATAAAACCAAACGCTGAATATCCAAGAACGCCTCAGTATAAACTGTCCCAGGAAACGATTGCAGGAATAAAACCTGTGATTGATTCAATGATTCAACAGGGAATACTGAAAGAAATCGTGGGTAGTCCATGTAACTCCCCGATTATGGGTTTGCAGAAACCTAGTGGGAAGTTCAGAATAGTTCAGGACCTTCGAAAGATTAACAACATTGTGGTTTCATGTTGTCCAGTGGTACCGAATCCATCAGTGATACTGTTTCAAATACCATTCCAAGCTGAGTGGTTTACAGTGATAGACCTTTGTCAAGCCTTCTTTTCCATCCCATTAGATGAGGACAGTCAGTATCTTTTCGCATTTAAAATGGAAGATCGCGCCTTAACATGGTGTCGAATCCCACAAGGGTTCACAGATAGCCCTTCGATCTTCAGTCAGCTGTTGAAGAAGAACCTTGAAAGTCTGGTATTGCCACAGAACTCGGTTCTGGTCCAGTACATAGACGACCTACTTGTTGCGTCAGAAACAGAGGAAGCTTGTAAGGAAGACACTATTGCTTTACTGAATCATTTAGCTGGGAATGGACATAAGGTATCTCCGAACAAATTACAGTACTGTCTGACAGAAGTACAGTATCTGGGTCACCGAATAGAGAAGGGGAAGCGCAAGTAATGTCTCCAGACAGGATAGAGGCCATCATGAAAATGAATGCGCCAACGACACAGAGAGAAGTTAGGATGTTCTTAGGAATGGTTGGTTACTGCCGACAGTGGATAGCTAACTTTTCACTGAAAGCAAAACCTTTACAGAAACTGACGCACAAGGAGGTGAGTGATCCGGTACCATGGGACAACGAGTGCCTAATGGCGTTCCTACAGCTGAGAGAGGATTTGTGCCGTGCTCCGGCTTTGGGAATGCCAGATTATGAGAAGACTTTCTCATTATACTGCTGTGAAAGAGAAGGATGTGCATTATCAGTGTTGGTGCAAGTACACGGAAATGCCCGTAGACCAGTTGCATATTTTTCGGCTACATTAGATCCGGTAGCCGCAGCGTTGCCCGGATGTCTCAAATCCGTTGCTGCAACAGGTGTCAGCATTGAGAGGTGTGAGAACATAGTAATGGGACATCAATTAGTGGTGTATGTACCGCATTCGGTAGAATTGTTAATGACAAGGACCAAGACGCAGCACTTGACCAATAGTAGGCTCACGCGCTATGAGCAAGTTATTCTTGCTGCAGAGAACGTGACCCTTAAAAGGTGCTCGGTCTTGAATCCTGCTACATTGATGCCACTTCCTAATGATATAGAAGGCGAAGAATGTGAAGATCACGATTGCCTAGATGTGACTGAACTATGCACGAAGCCCAGACCAGATATTGTGGATGAGCCATTGATCGACCCTGATGAAATTTACTTTGTTGATGGCTCATGTTTAAGAGACGATACTGGTCGGTTGAGAGCAGCTTATGCTGTTTGCACCATTACTGGAGTTGTGGAAGCCGCTTGCTGGAAGGAGAACACTCCGCTCAGGTAGCAGAAATCATTGCATTGACACGTGCCTGTATAGCAGGTAGCAAAAAGAAAGTCACCATCTATACCGATAGCCAATATGGTTTCGGTGTAGTTCATGATTTCGGGCAATTGTGGTCTCAGAGGGGTTACATGACCTCCTCTGGTTCGCCAATCAGAAATGGGGAATTTGTACGACTGCTGTTAGAAGCATTGCAAGGTCCAGCTGAAATTGCAGTGGTCAAGTGTATAGCTCACACTAAAAATACAGAATTTGTGTCACAAGGAAACCGATACGCAGACGAAGTTGCCCGCTATTGTGCGGAGCAAGGGTATACTTTCACGGAGGTGGAAGTAGGCGGGGCAAAGGAAAAAACAGAAGACAATATGATGTTAGAGACCGTAGATACATGGGAAGATCTGAAACAAATGCAAGAAAATGCACCTGAATCAGAGAAAAGGTTCTGGGAAGCAGCAGGTTGTGTGAGAAGTGAAATGGATTTTTGGGTTTCAGCAGATGGAAGAGCAGTGTTACCAGAGGAATTAGTGAGTCCAATGGCACGACAAATACATGGTCCAACACACTTAGGAAGGGATGCCATGCTGAGAGTATTTAGGCAAACTTGGTATTGCCCAAAGTTCAGGATTGCAGCAGAAGCAGTCTGTAGGAGATGTGTCACATGTCAGCAACTGAATGTAGGGAAAAGAACACCAGTTACCATGAGTCACATTGGGAGGTCTGGGGGGCCTTTCAACAGAATGCAATTAGATTTCATTGAAATGCCTAGAGTCAACCGCCTTAGGTATGTGTTGGTGGTCGTATGCATATTTTCCAGGTGGGTCGAGGCATACCCTACACGTAGGTGCGATACACTCACCGTAGCAAAACTGTTACTTAGAGAATTGATCCCGCGCTACGGGGTGCCAGGCTCTCTGGAATCTGATCGAGGAGCACATTTTAACAGTGAAATTGTGAAGATGCTCTGTGCCGCATTGAACATTGATCAGAAGTTGCACTGTAGCGATCGACCAGAGGCTTCAGGAATTGTGGAGCAGATAAATGGGACACTAAAGTGTCGAATTGCCAAAGTGTGTTCTTCAACTTCCTTGAGTTGGCCAGATGCTTTGCCTTTAGTGTTGATGAGCATGCGCAGCACACCCGACCGGAGGACAGGTCTCTCTCCACACGAGGTGCTGATGGGGAGGGCAATGAGGCTTCCTTCTGTACCAACTGCGACACTATTAAACATTACAGATGACCTGATCCTGGATTACTGCAAAGGACTGTCTGACGCCATTCATTCTGTGTCCTTCCAGGTGCAGGCTGCTGAGGTCCCATCTTCAAGAGAGTTGTGTCATGACCTGTGCCCAGGAGAGTGGGTGCTGGTGAAGAAACACGTCCGGAAAAACTGCCTAGACGTGCGCTGGAGAGGACCTTTTCAGGTCATACTGACCACGAATACGGCTGTCAAGTGTGGAGGCCTGCCGAATTGGATACACGCTTCCCACACCCGAAGAGTTCCAGCACCCCTGGAAGAAACAGCTCCTCTCACGGATGAGAATCCAGCTGAAGACGGTGAACCATTAGAGGGGATCAGTCAAGCTGTGGGGGTGTCTGAAGAAGTTGGGAGCGTTGCAGATCCAGAAGAAGAAGGACAAGGCGGTAGCGACACTGAAGCTGCAACAGAAGGAGAGAGCTGTTGTGAATGTGACTTGGAAACAGATCAGGAACAGAGTGATCAGGAACCGAGCAGGAGGGAAAGCAATAGGAGAACAAGAAGTGGGGCAGCTACTTGGCCTGAAAGAAGAAGGAGGCCGAGCCTGAAGCTAGCTCGAGAAGAAACTCTTGCTCCTATATCCGAAGATTCGGATCTGGAAGAAGGTGTATCGGACCAAGAGCAGGAGGGTCTAAGGAGATCAAGGAGAGTACGAGTGCCTAGCAGAAGATACTCTACACCTGAGTGGACCTACCTCGCTGCAGATGTCCGAGGGACGCAGAGCTGGGAGGGTGAGGGAAGTGACCCTGACCAGAACTGACCCAATCATCACAGTGGAAGTAAGATTCCTGTTGCCAGGATTGGAGGTCGAAAGACTGCTGACACTCAACATCGTCTATCCTCCTCTCCTGAGCGGAATAAGAAAATTGATATTTGAGACTGTTGAGTTTCCGTGTTGCTGTTCAAGGTGTCCAATACTGGAGGGAGTCCTTCTTCGTATGGAAATATTTGAGCTAGTGGTGGAACTTCTGGGAACACGCATAGTTTCAGATTGCTAAAAAGACTTTGATAAAGAACATTTGTTAATACAGATCAAAAAGATAACCTAGTGCCAAATGGAAGAAGACAGAAACTATGGACTTCCATTTTAGTGGATGGAGAAGGGCTAGGGTTGTCTATTGCTACAGAACTTAATGACTGTTCTTGCAGGAGAGAATTGTCAGCTTCCAAGTGTGGTTCAAAGAAAGACATTGTGGTTCAAATGAAGAGAGTCTTGGTGCAAAGCAAAAAGGACGTTGAGAAGAAGTAAGAGACTTTGCTGAGAACGACAACCAGAGCTACACTGTTTGAGATCATGGAGACTGGCAACCCGAACCGCAGGGCAAAATGCATAGTAGGCACACTTTTAGTGGTAGTGATTTCTCTTATAGTTTTAGTAGTTACTATATCATATATAGTGGGACATGAGAACGAAACAAAGGCAAGATCAGAAACAAAGAAAGCATCAACACAAAAGCCTACCACTGTTGCTGGGGTAAAAGGAGAAAACACTGAGAAAGAAAAGGCTTTGCTAGATGCTGAGATCAAAAGATTACATGTTGACGAATCACAGGGGAACTTTAGGTCAAATGCTTATGCCAAGTTGCTCTACGAATACATTGATGTCATGGAGGCGAAGAATTGCTACGTTTGTATGCAATTACCAGCTTCTGTGGATGAGGGTATCAGATACCATCATCTTCCATTGACGTATGGAATCACATGTAGTTTGTTGTTGAGCATATTCTATGGACGAGATGGGTTCGAGTATTATTTCTCGAATTTTGACTCGACATTGCCAGAGGTCCCAAATTATAAGCATCTGAATAAGTGGGACTATTACAAGTGCGAAGACAGGTTACAGAAATTTTTCATTCCATGGAAAACGTTAGATACTTCACATGCCCGAAGAAATAATCTGACTTGTCAAGTGTCAGAAATTGAGAAAAAGTTTATAGGGCAGGTGGATACTAGATACAGGAGGCAAAAGATTCTAAAAGCTTCAGGACAATGGGAAACAGATTGGACCAAGGAAGAAAGGATACATCAAAGAAAGGGTAGCTTTGGTCCAATTGCTTTAGACAAGGAGAAACGGGGGAAACTGTGCATACACAGAAGTTACTCCTATTATGAGAATATGTATGTAGGTCAAGTCAGTTGTGAACATGCTTTCCAATTGGAATACTACTCCAAAGACTTTTTGAAGGAGATGCAAGCAATTCCAAATGTATATTTTGTATGTGGAAGAAATGCATATGTGAAGCTACCAGATAATTGGTACGGATCATGCTATTTAGCAATTGTCTTCCCCAAAATATACCATGTTGAGAATTTAGAAACGACAAAAAGAGGAATACCAGCAAGAGGGAGAAGAGATCTAGGTGCTGAAGAGGTAGTTGGGGATGTATTCGGTGCTGCATTCCCTCTCTTGGGATTGATACTGAATGACATCAAAATTAGAAGATTGGCTACAGTCGTAGATAGGTTATCTGCCAGTACTGCTAGATCCTTAATGCTGGTGGAGGGAGAGATGCAATCGATAAGAGCAATGGTTCTTCAGAACCGACTTGCTTTAGATGTTCTGTTAGCCAAGGAGGGCGGAGTCTGTAAGGCTTTGAAGGTCCAGGAATGTTGTACTTACATTCCAGACAATTCAAAACCTTTAGAGAAGTACATACGAAATATTACTGCGATTCATCATGAAATTGAGGATCTGACAAAGATAAATGTGTGGGAAAAAGTAGGCCAAGGAATGGGTAATGTTGGAGGTTGGTTTGCCAACCTAGGAAAGGGTATCATTTGGTACATATTGAAACCCATCATCATAATTGTGATTTGTGTAATCACTTTGTGGGGATTGGTGCGACTGTACCAATGGTATAGAGCAAACAGGTTGCAGAGATCCATGAGGGAACAGGAGAGAAGACTGACTGCGATGCAGGATACTCAATACAAGAGTCTGAAGGCTCTAGAGACAATGAAACGAGGGGGTATTGCAACAACTTCAGTCTGAAAGATCCTACATTTTAGAGATGGTGTTTTGATGGTGATGACTCCTGAAAGTCATCAAAGGGGGGACTGAGAGAGCACAAATCTGAAAAATGTATAAGTACACCATATTTACAAGTACGTAGTGTTAGTTTAAATTGTATTGCACACGAGTGTCATATTCATAGAGTGAACGTATATAAGTGTGTTTAGCTAGCATAGAGGTACTTATAGCAGTATGAAAACTAATGTAGAAATGTTAGAATGATGTGAAACCTTACGTTTCTCATGTTAAGTGATTGTGTGTAAAGGAAATGAAACCTAGCAAACCAATGAGAATGTGTAGGCCGCAGGGCAATTCACAGTAAAGATAAAGTGCTGCTGAACTGATGTGAGACGTGGTTAACATTGTTTTCTAGAAGTATTTAATCATAGAAGTGAAATATATGTTTTATATAGATGTGTTGCATTATACTATGGTAATACGTGTTAGTTGAAATACTGTTTAAACCAAAGAAAGGAAATGTTTTAGAAGGCAGAGACCCGCTTTAGGTAAATCAACTAGGCCTGAAAAGACCAAGTCATTCTCTTTGATCTAAAATGTGTTCGTTAGGGGAAAGTTGTGCTAGGCACTAACTGAGATTCCTTACACATGTTTTATGGTCCGAGATATGGTGGAGGTTGGAATTTGAGGCCCACAGTACATGTGTCTGTCGCAGGTGCGAGGAGCCCTAATCAGGACTATGATGAACGGTTTCTTTGTTCAAGAGAGCCAGGCGCAGGCCTGGAGGAGTCTTCAGAAATTTTAGGGGGTACTGTCTCGCTGAAGAAGAAGCCTGGGAAGCAAGGTCAACTTTAATGAAGAGTCCCGAGGAGCACCAGTACGGAGTTTGCCGCTCAAAACTGTACCACGTGAGAGGCGTCGACATGGGCGTTCCTATTGGAAATGTGATTTTGTATTAGGGATAGCACCCCGGGGTGGAGTTAGAGCAGATGATCTGAGGAGCCTAAGATAGCGGATGGGTAGGCAGATAGAGAACTAACAGACTTCAATTTTGAGACAAAGACTAAGGGAAGTGTGTGATCTTCTTTGGAAGTCACCACTGCTGACACCTTTTTAGGTAAAGATCTTGTTAAGTAGGGATGTCACTTAGTCCAGTGTAGGGACAGATTAACTTGTATTTTTCTTTTCTGTAAATGACTCTCAAGTTGCAACTCACAGCGATTCTTGCAACACTTATGCTTTTTGAGATAGTTTTGATAATTTCCTTTTGTCGATTGAGAATATTCAGAGAGTACCTTTTTGTACTAATACCTGTATACCTTTTGAATCTTATTCTGAGATGTTTGTATCTCCAGATACTTTTGACTTTGAATTAAAACTTTTTAACCTTTCCCAATGGTAAGTGGTTCTTTAGAGTGGTTTAAGTTCCTAATTGACTAACCTAGTAGTAGATTGTCTTTTACTCAATGACAGGTACCAACGATTCAGTCGACATGATTAGGGATCTGGTAAGGTAACTAGAAACCAGAAACTCCGCGTTAACAGTTTCATCAAATTCCTTATACATTCCCGGTCTCTTTAGGTCCGCCTATATTCTACTTTCTGTCTCTCACTCTACTGCCTTCCCCAAGTTGAGAAGGCTCTCATAGGAAACTACAAAAAGACTAATAAATTGCATGTACTGACCGTGTACATAAACCATGGACACTTTCACAGGAACTTTGTGTTACGTTTCAGAGCGGACATGGCCTAATAGTTTCGGGTCTGGTCCAAGACTGATCTGTACATCGATCGTCCCTGTCTGTAAAGGAAAATGCAAGCTAAATATGACAAGATAGAATGCGCACAGGGTAGATACCATAGGTCTCGGTGGATTCAAGATCTGCTGCTTATGACTTTCAAAGCTTTCACACTTAAAGATTGGTGTCCTGTGATCAGGGTGTTAAAAATTAATAAAGCACCCTGTGTATGGCGAAAACTGCTGTTAATTGCCTGGTCTGCAATTATAAGGCCAAATCGATCGAAGGTGCAGGACCATTAGCACTAATTCTGCAAAGAAAGTTGCTGTACGCATTCTTTGCCTGCTTCATGTCATGGCCACTGAAGAAAGGATGCGGGCAAACAACAGTTGTTAGTGCCAACTATTTATGGGTCTGATTATGGGCTTGCCGGTGCTGCATTGGGACCGCCCCACCACCAAACCCGTGGTGAGGCCAACCGCCAGATTACGAGTATTTCTTGTGTCTAGCAGGCTTTTTTTTTATAACTCTTTTTATTGTGTTAATAAACATAAATAGGTGGTGGTCATCACAGTCAAGGCAAATATCATTCACATGTGCGTCTTGGGTAATCGCATAACATACATAACATACTTAGTGCAAAAACATTCGGAATAGTACATCACAATATCTTTTAAAGTGCGAGCGGTTCGTCAATTGGAACAGTTCGGGGGGATTCGCAAATGTTGCCCCTATATTCATTCCAGCTGGACCATACTTCTATCCATTTCCGAGGACATCCACGGGCCACATAAACCTTTTTTTCCTGGAGCATGCACCAATCAATATCAGTCTTCCAGGGACGCAACCTAGGAGGTCTGGTTGCCCCCCTATTGCCTGGCTATGTTACGTTTGGCGATGGCAAACCCCAGTGTCGCCCATAGCTTCCCGCGGGGCTGTAGATCTGTGGGTTCCCATATGTTTAGGAGGCACCTCTTTGCTTCCACTCCCCACACTTCCTGCCTACAACGGGTCACTCGGGCCCAGTAATCCCTAATCAGCGGGCATTCCCACAGTATATGAAAGTATGTCCCTGCCTCCCCGCATCCCCTCCTACAAAGCCCATCCTCACTCCGGCCCATGCGCTGCAGTCTAGTTTCTGAGAAGTACGCTCGGTGCAAGATTTTCAGCTGAATCAGCCGGAGCCGTGCCGATATGGCCACCTCCTTAGGGGAGGCCAGTGCATTCCCCCATTCTTCCACATCCATTTCCAGCCCGTCCGCTTCCCATTTCCCTTTGAGGGGGAGCAGAAGGTCTGGGGAGTTGTTAATGATTTTTTTATATGTAAGCGAGATGGCATGTACGGGGAGGTGGCCGTCTAGGAGTCTGTCCTTCAAGGGGGAGTAGACAGGGGGCTGTGTGTCCGCGGGGATGTTCGCTTTGAAGGAGTGCCTAACCTGTGAGCAGGCTTTTTTAACCGCATCGTGGCGGCACATTTTCCCCTGCTGTGCTGGAATATGCAAAAACCCATTATTCATGACGAGCTGGGCTCGTCATGAGCGTGCGAGGAGGCTACCTCATGACGAGCCCAGCTCGTCATGAGCGTCGAAGGGGTTAAGGTTCCCCCAGCGGAGCCCAAAAAATGGGTATTGCAATGGGAAGGCCAAAAACAGTTCCTGCACGGCCAGTAAAGTCCATGCCATGCAGTAACTTGTCTGCATGCACACAAGGTGTCCCCTTTTGTTTCCTCTACGGACTTGGAACTCCCTCCCCATCCACCTCCGTATTACCCAAGACCTCTCCTTCTGGAAGCAACTCAAGACCTGGCAGTTCGAGCAGTAAGTGCCTTGAGACCCTCCGGGTGAGTAGCGCGCTATACAAATTCTTGATTGATTTATGCTGTGGTCTTCATGGCGGTGGAACTGCTGGTGGAAATAGAACTTGTAATATGCTTGGCGTGACCACGGCGGTTCTGCAAAGCATATCAATGCCTCTACACCACCGCCAGTGCCCTGCTGCAGGGCACTGGCGGTAAAACCGCCCTAATAGCAATCAGGAGAACAGTCGAGCCCTGTCAAGCCCTTTTTTTTTTGCAGAGTTTTATATAGCGCGAACTAGACCCGAACCGAATCAGACCGCTTTACATAGCACCAGTTAAGTTACATGAGGACACACTTTCCTTTTTTTTAAATTATTTTTTAGGCACGGGGAGATTAAGTGATTTGCCCAGAATCACAGGAGGTTTTTTGGCGTCGTTACCGAGACTCGAACCCAGATCCCCAGGTCCGAGGTCGAGCGCCCTTCCAATATCATCCAGGATGCTAATCCTATTTTCGACAAACTGAAATTCTACAAATCACGTACAAATTCATTTTTAGGTTCTTAAAAGGGAGGTGAACATATTTGCTGTCCCATCAGTGGCTTACAAAAATGATATTTCAGTTACCGTGTAAAGGAGATAAAGTAAAAAGGCAGGGTAACCTTTCCTTTGGCTGTTTTTTTCTGGAGCAGCTGTCTGTGCCGCTAATAGTTTACGTTACCGGTCCCTGGTAGCTCTAGCTTGCTTCTTTGACCAATCAACGCCCCCATAAATGCTGCAGGCACTTGTTCCATTGGACCATGTTTAAACAATGCTGTTCTGCCAATAACTTTTGGAGCGAGACTTGCGTTTACATTCTCTGCGAGTTACTGGCCGCGTTGGATCCTGAGCAGGCCTGACAGCCTGCTGTAACGGTGTCCCTGGGTTGTACCAAGGCGTTTTACTGCAAATACCTACAACTAAAATATGTCTGCATTTGCTTTAGTGCAAATGGCTGTCATCCCAATCGCGTACTGCTCTGACTGAAATGCCTGACTATCTATGATAAAAAGCCCAAAACGACATTTCTGGTTTTGAAACACCTCTGAGGAAAACATCAACATTAACACTTTCCAGACTCCGCTCCGGGTTGAGTTGCTGCAGCTTCGGGCGTGAAACAGATTGATGGCCTGGGATAACACACACACCAAGCGCTTTTTTCCTTACGGCGGAGAGGGACCGTTGCGGTAGTTTACATTTCTCTGAAGCTCGGGTTTGTTTACCTTCTGGGGTACTTTGGGCCGCAGACCTCGGGGGAAGGACTCTGGCTCGTGCTGTCAAAACGAATCACTGAATTTATCGCCGCACACACGGCAGTCCGAGCCCCTGAGTGACGCAGCTGAGTTATGAGTAGGTTCCCTCCGCTGCCCTAAGGGGCTGGGCTCGCGCTCATGAGAGTGTTGTCTGTGAGAAACCATTGCGCGGGGGACTGCTCCGTTTCAAACCAACCCACTCATGGGAGACACAGTCACCTTGAATGCTTCGCTTGCAGGACATCCCTCAATAAAACACTAGTCTGTGTGGTTAGTTGAGGCCATACTTCAGTACTCCTGGGTCAGTTATGCACAGGTTATCGATGATAATAACAACCGCTTTATGTATTGCTGTATCCTGCATTGCTGCTGTGCTTTTAAGCGTTGTAAAGATCAGGTGCTATTATTACGCTAAATTAAGGTTGACAAGTCAGTCAGGGAGGTAGCCACAGGGGTCAAACTCATAGCCAGGGGCGTAGCTCAGTCTGTGAAATTCGGCAGGGGGGGGGGTTCGAAATGGAGGGGGTTAGAATCTCAAATGTCCCTACTAGAACAGCAGTGAACTGCAGGGTGAGGGGTGAGGTAGTCTGATTCCACGAGGGACAGTGTCAGTACTGAATTACGTTAGGTGTCACGATGGCTTGGAATGCTACCCTGAGCGATTGCTGCAGGTTAGACTAATTGCAAGTATTCATCCCATCACCTTTTGGTGTTCCATTTCCAGTAGTAGGCCTGTAACTCTGAGACTGGCGCAATACTACTACTGTCAATGTTTGTGAATTCCAAAAGTAGTACATTTGCAACTATTGAAGGAGCACTTATATGGATGTGGATTGAGTACTTTTTTGGTAAGCCAATCAGCATATATATTTAACTTTCTGATCCAAAAAATTAAGATGTTAAAAAAGCTCAGCGTAATGAGTATGAAGAGAAACACAGACACAATCAAAGCAGATCGAGCTCAGAGCAGCAAGACCCAACTACCAAGCCAACAATGCCTTTGGGATGTGTAACACCCCAAACATCCCCCACCCCCATCCCACCTGGGTCTGGCAGTTCTCCATGTGAACTCATGACTACGGACAGTTGCAACACAACGGCCTGCAGTCCCTGCCCTATGCTCACATTTACTAAATGTATTTAATCTGCACACACTTTTCTTTGCTTCTGCTACAAGAAGCCTTGATGGTAGAGTTGTCAAATTGGTGCATTTAGGCAGACCTCCATGTTCCCAGTCATCGCCTTTTACAAATCACTTTATCAAGTGCCTAACGGCACTACGTACAGTCGCAAATAGAGGTGGGTGCACCAACAAGTAAATTGGATGAAACTGAACCAGAGCTGAGCTAAGAGTCTGGCTTGGCTCTAAGAGTCCATGCACGAGTCGAGCCGTCAAAAAGTTTCGCCTGTGTAACGTGCGACAGACATAATCTAAAAACATGATACAGTCTCTTCAAAATTCATACAAACATTGGCAAAGCCAAAAGTTTTGGTGTTATTTGCCATCCTTTGGACAATCCTTGTTTTGTGCAAAACTTTATTGGTTGGACAGTTGCTGGGTGTTTATTAATTTAAAAAAACACATTGACTAAAGGCAAACGTGTTTTGGTCTCTAAAAAGCACACATTACCATAGTACTCCCTGGCTCTGAAGACAACTGCTTTGTGTATGGCTGTGCTCATTGTGAAAGGGCAGCATTCCGTACGTAACTCGTAGCAAAGTAGGCCAGTAGCTGAAGTGGCCATGCATTGTCCCTTGATGTATACGTGTAAAATGTGAATGACAACATCACAGACATATGGATGAAGTGTGGCTGAAAAACCCTATAAGTAACCAAGACATACACATTATTTTAGTAAAATCAAAAGGTCTTGGCTAACACAGACCTAAAAAAGCCAATCGTTCTGCATTTAGCATTCAGACTCTTGCCTTTGAGAAAGATTGAAAGGAGGCAAGAAAGATAACTAGCTACCAGAAAAGAAAGAATGAAAGAAGAAAAGAAGACAAGAAAGAATGAAAAGAAGGAAAGCAAGAATGTAAGAAAGAAGGAAAGAAAGCAAGCAAGCAAGAATAAAAATGGGAAAGCAAGAATGAAAGAAATCAAAAAAGGAAGAAGGAAAGCAAGTAAGAAAGAAAGGAAGGAGAGATGGAAGAGAAGAAGGTAAAAAAAGCAAAGAGAAAAAGAAAGAATGACAGAGGGCAAAAAAGAAAGATGGTAAGAAAGAAGAAAAGAAGGATGGAAAGATGGAGAGAAAGGAAAGACAGAAGGAAAGAAAAGGTGGAAAAAGCAGGAAAGAAGGAAGCAAAACAGAACAGAAGAAAGAAAGGAGTCAAGTAAGGAGTCAAGTAAGATGGACAAAAGAAGGAAGAAAAGATGATAAGACAAAGACGGAAAGGAAAAAGGAAAAAGAAAGAATGAAAGAAGGAGCGATAGAAGGAAAGAAAGCAAGAAAGAGTGAAAGAAAAAAAGGAAAGGCCAAAAGGAGGCAATAAGGAATGAAGGAAGAAAAGCTGGAAATAAAGAAGGCAATAAAGAAGAAAAGTAGGAAAGAGAGATGGAAAGAAAGAAAAAAGAAAGAAAGGAACAAAGAAACACCCTGCTGGAGAATGATGAGGTGGCCAAAGTATCCAGATTGTGCTGGGAAGAGAGCCAAAGCAGCGAAAGGACGTGGGCAAAGGCCGTTAGAACCAGAATGACTGTAATGAAGAATCTCCATTTAAATAGTGGTACAGTCACAACCTGGCTCACTTTCCCAGGCAAGCGAGTATTGAGAGAATCTGCTGCTATGGTGTCGCAAAAATGTGATTTATTATATTTAGAGAAGAAACCATCTATTAGCTTCTCGTTACCTTCACTTGTCCAAGATTGTATTTTCCCTTACTTATTACAGTTGCCAGATCCAGGTTTGAGATAAGAAATCTTAAGGGTTCGGGTGGGATGTAATCCAATCTATTCATCTCACCCATATAAGATAGGGGTGCAAAATAATAGTGGTCTTTGTCCCTGCCCTTTGAAAGCCAAATGTACTATTACGCATATTCTTATGGACTGTGTTTTTTATCTTACAAATCGGATTACGTTTTTAAGACCTTTGTTTTATAAATATGATGCTCTTCATAGGAACAAGGCGGTAAAGTTACTGTCTGAGATGCGATACTTAGACGTGGCAGTTGGGATTGCTCGGTTCCTACGATCTGTTAAACAGAATTTAAAAAAATGAAATGTTATGGGGATGGGGTGGTAGGAGGGAGGTTCATTTAAAGGTTTTAATTAATGTGTAATATTTAGAATGTTTTATGGACAATTGTCTAAATAAACTTGTTTTTGAACTTGAACTTGAAAGAAAATGAGAAAGAAGGAAGAAGGAAGGAAAGAAGGAAATAAAGAAGGAATTCAAGAGGAAAAGAAGAAAGACACATGGAAAAGAAAGCAATAAAGAAAGGAAATAAGGAAAGAAAAGAAAGAAATAAAGAAATAAAGAAATAAAGAAAGGACATACATAAGAAAATCAGCAAAGAAAGAAGGAAGCAAGGACAGGAAGAAGGAAAGAAAAAATGAAAGAAAGAAGGAGCACATGAAAGAAAGGAAACAAAGCAAGAAGGAAGAAAGGAAGAAAAGAAAGAAAATGAAAAGGAAGAGAAGAAGGCAAGAGAGAAAGCAAGAAACAAAGAAACAAAGGAAGAAGGAAACAAAGAAACAAAGAAGAAAGAAGGGATTTTTTTTACAGATGTTGCACATTAAACACGGTAAAGGCTGATTTTCTTACTGAACAAAGCTTACTAAAGAACCATTGGTGAAATTGAGTCCAGAATAAACATGTGCTAAAGCATTTTCCACTTATCAATTCACTTGCATAATACTGAAGCTTTTGGTATGTGTACTACATGCATAGTAAAAAGAGAATAACTTCCCAGAAGTTAACTGTTACAACTGGACGCAGTCTGTTATGCAGTACAATACAAGCAGTGAAATAAACAAAGGACACTTCAAACGGAATTTACAACAGCATTGGCAGGAGACTGGAGCTGGTAAAGCTGGAATGTGGCCTGTGCTCTCATCTGATAGAAAGTATCCTGCTATCACCTCAGGCTCTAACCACAAGGGCAACACTAAAGTAATTATAAAGTAAAAACAAAAACACTGGCACTGAAGGGAACTACCTTGTGTGCTTGTCTGTTCTTTGTAGAAGAGCAAAATGCAGTCACTCAAAGTGATGTTACCCAGTCGTTGATGTAGGCGGACATATTGCCCCATGCCTTATGCTACAGTAGGCAGAAGCAAAATGTGAATGACACAACAACAAACCAACAGATGAAAATAAATGGCTTAAAGCCCCTTTAAATAAGTATATTCTATATATATAAATTTAGTGAAATCAAAAGGTCTTGGCTAACGACAGATCTAAAAGTGCATTTCTTTAATATATGGGGGCGTTTTACTTTAGTAAAAAAGATGATATCACTGCATAGACAGACATTTATTAAAAGTGATCATTTATAAACATGAACTTAAAAACATGTATGGCTCGCCCCTCCCCCTATGACAATCCCATTGTTGAATTAAAAGGCAAGTAATAGTCATGCAGACCCTAAACATGGCCTAGATTCTTTTTTTTGTGAATTTGTTTTAGTAAGAAAACAACACACAAACACACAATAATACAGATGCAATGAGGTGCTATAATCAACCTTCACAAATTATCATAATCAGGTAATACACTCGAATAGAAAATTATCACAGGGTCAGTGGGGGAATCATCTTTTTCTTAGCTTCCAGTGTGTTCACACAACACAAATCTATGCTATCCATCAGTACTGAGGGGAAATCAGCAAAAGGGGTACAGAGGAAGCCCCTACTTTCATTCCAGGGGCCCCACATTCTCCTCCATTTCTGCGGGCAGCCCCTAGTTTCATAAATAACTCTCTCTGCCTGCATACACCAATCCATATCGGACTCCCACTCAGTGTATTGTAGTGGAACTCCCCCCCTTTCATGTTCTCGCTATATTGCGTTTCGCAACCATACAACCTAAAGAGACCCACAACTTTCCTGTTTGGGACAGATCTGTGGCCTCCCAGATGTTTAAAAGGCAGAGTCTAGGGGATACATCAATAGGTACCTTAGTTATCCGGAACGTATCTGATATAATCTTCTCCCAGTACCCCCTAAGGATCGGGCACTCCCACCATTTTGCCTAGATTCTTAGATGGAGCAACATAATAGTCTATAAAATCAAACATTAGAGGTGCTTGTAGGGGGGCGTGGCTTGGATGGCAACGCAGGCGGTTGCCTAAGTTCCAGAGCTCCGTAACCCCGGGAGGAAAACGGCGAGCAACACAGCGAAAACAGCCCCAATCCTCACGTGAAGCAGATTGGAAGGTGTGGGAACATAGGGGGCAGAAGGCAGTAAGATCTTGCGCCATCGTAGCAACAGTAAGGAGAAGGAAACGTAAGGATCTATCAGAGGCGACTAAGGAGGAAGGCGGACCAAGATGGCGGAGCACTGAGAAGGAGAGAAGGAAACAAGGACAGCCACCGCGACACCGACACCAGACACTGTCTGAATCCGCCGAAGCTGGAAGCAAGAGCGGAGGTAATGCTGAAATCCTGAAAAGCTACATCCCCGCAGGCAAGCAAAGCAAGCAAAATTAAAAAAAACTCCGCCACAGGAGAAAGCGAAACCGAATCTTACCAGCCCGGGAGGCGGCCATCTTAGCTGCTGCACACCAACAGGAGTAGCAGACAAAGCGGAAAAAGGGACAGAAAGCGAGACAAAACAAAAGCACAGGTACGCAGTGCCAAAGCCCCCGTTTTGGGAACACCGGAACACCGGCAAACGCTAGACCCCGAAAGAGGCTCAAGACCCGCGCCCGTACACCGGAAACAAGCGTACAAGGATGGCGGCCATCTTTAGTGGGGTAAAACGAGCTCACAAGGTGACGGCAGATGGAGCGAACAAAGGGACTGAGAGCGAAACCAAACAAAAGCGCAGATACGCAGGGCCAAATCCCTCGTTTTGGGTATACCAGCGAACGTTAGACCCTGGAAGAGGCTCTAGACCCGAACCCACACCCACAAACCGGAAATAAGCGGAAAAGGCGGCGGCGGCCATCTTAAGTGGGGCACACGGCGGCACAAGCACACAGGGGGAGACCGCAAAGAAGGAAGGGGCGCTTCGCACAAACTAGGCCCCCCCACGGTGCCTATCTACGCAACCAAAGTGAATAAAACTAATAGGCAAGGACCAGGGGGCACACGAGCGCCACTGCCGAAGTTCGTCGTCATCACCGGAGGCCATCTTAGGAGAGGCCAAGACGAAGAACAGAGCTATAAGGAACCAGGAGCCAGGAAGCAGAAGGCGAATCGCACATACAGCACAACAAGCACAAAAGGTAGTACGCTCGGAGAGGGCATACCCGAAGAAGCAGCATTCCGAACAAACAAACAAGCACCAAGAAAGTAAGCCGGCGGCGGCCATATACGTGTAGCAGGAGTGGCGCAAATAGCGAACAGGCGGAAAAGACAAAGCACCAAGCTACAAACAACAAACAAAACAAACGATAAAAGGGCGTGTGGCAAGGCATCCACATACACCCAGCGGCGGCAAACACACAGCCATTCCCAAAACCAACAAGCAGGGTGCCAGGCATATCAGCCTCTCTCCCACCCAACACAGCTGCGAGCAGCAGAAGTCCTGGCGTCCGGGAAAACAAGAACAAGGACAGTGAGGTGGCCAAGCAGGTTCGCCTTTGGGGGCAGCACTAAAGACAAAGATATAAGACCTACAAATACCAACCCACAACAAGGAAGCCAACAGGTAGACCAACAAAAGAAGGACAGGCTATCCATCTACCTGGAAAGAAGAGGTTTGACAGGATGCAGGGCAGAGAAGACAAAGTGGTCAGCGACAACAAAAAAATAAGGAAAGACCTGGTAGACTCGCCAATCAAAACAAAGACCAACCACAGTACTGATCTGATGCAGCAATGGACATGCTCCTCAAAAAAATAACAGAAGCCAACGACCTGGCCAAGGCCACCAAGAACTCTATGGATAACGTCCAGCTAGAACTCACCGCAATACGTGCAGACCAGAACAGAATCGCCAGCAGAGTAGGAGAGGCGGAGAGAAGAATAAGCGACATAGAGGACAAAGCAGTCACCACAGACAGAGACGTACGCTATATCTCCAAGATATCTAGTGACATGCAGAGGATGCTCGCGGAACAGGAGGACAGAAACAGAAAAGGGAACATTAGGATCCTGGGGGTGCCAGAAGATGAGGAAGAGGCCGCAGGGTCTTGTGCAGCATTGCTTGAAACCCTAATACCGAAACTGACAGGCCTCAATTTCGAAAGAGCTTTCGAGATAGATAAGGCATACAGGGTACCGGCCATGAAGCAGCATCACAGGAAAGGACCAAGAACAATCATCTGCAAGCCCCTACGAGCAAATCACACCAACGCCATTTTCGCCTTTGCGAGGAAAGGCCAAACACTCAAATGGAATGGTCAAAAAATAATTATCACCCAAGACTTCTCGAAAGGAACGGTAGAAACCAGGAAAGGCTTCCTGGCACTGAGAGATACACTGAAGAAAGCCAAGATCACGTGCAGCTTTGCAGGATCAGCAAAAATGAAGATTACTGACAGAAGAGGCACGCGCACTTTCGACGACCCTGCCGAGCTATGCAGATACCTCCATGGACCGGAGCCGGAGGAGATGTAACAAACCTACCCAGGCACAGCAAAAAGAAGGGCATCATCAGATGGCCCGGAAACTGGGGAAAACGCGGAAGCAGGGCGTCGATGAGAGACTCAGACACAAACCCGAATACCCGAACAACGTCTACCTCAATACGTCAAGCGCAGGGGCGCTATGAACAATCACAAACAAATACCTACCTCAAGACCAGCAGAAGCAACACACCAGCGATCTGATCAGTACCAAACCTCTCTGCAGCAGCGCAAGGGCACAACGCTCTTAACAACATATCCACCTCAACGAACACTGTACTCTGAACTATCTTATTATCCTTTGAACTCTGAACTAGAGACTACTACCTACAGTATTATGCAACTCTCAGGATGGAACCACTGATGGGCAGGCTCCAGTGATCTGTAAAGAATATCCTTTTAACTAACGAACAGCGCATAAGGGGGTGGGGGGACTAAAGAACCCGGGGGGGCGAGGGGCGGAGGACCGTTGCTGTCGCACGTCTACAATACGGGGCGGGGGGAAAGGGCCGGGGGGGGGGAGGCCATGCAGCACAGACAATCACATACGTGTGGAGTTACCTATTCTCTTTTTCCACCTTTTTCTTGTCCCGACACACATCCCCAATCCCAGCCACACCCGGGGGGGGCTCCACTACTCGATATGGGAGGGAGCATCTGCGGTCCCACACCGGGAGCGATGCACCAACCTAAGCACCAGCTCAGAAAGCAGCGATGTACCCACAGAACCATGACCATACCCGCCACACAGGGCCTAGCACAAATAGCCGCAGACATCAAGATCGTATCCCTGAACGTCAAAGGCCTCAAGACATTAGAATATTTAAATAAGCTAAAAGCAGACATATACGTCCTCCAAGAGACCAGAGTCTCCACAGAGGACGCAAACCGGCTCAAGGCAAACTGGATAAGCGAGGTAGTATGCTCACCAGCCATGAATAAGAAGGGGGGAGTGATCACTATCATTAGCAAGAGAGCAAAGTTTAGGGTCCACAAACACCAAGCTGAAGGCTACTCACATGCATCAAAAGAGGGGAGGAGACAATGCACATAGCAAACATCTATGGACCGAACGCTACAGACAAAAAATTCTGGGAAGAGATAGAAAGCGAGCTCAGCAACATTCCACTGGGGGAACTGTTAATCACAGCTGGAGACATGAACCTAGCTATGGACAACGCCACAGACAGACACACACACAGACCGAGCCATACAACACAAGAACAGAACATACTCAAAAACCTATGCGCCAAACTAGCACTGTTAGACCCGTGGAGACTACAACACCCCAGCGCCAGAGAATACACTTTCTACTCGAACCCACACAACTCATATAGCAGAATAGACTATATACTCATGTCAGCCACACACACACACCTGACAGACACAACAGAAATAGGCCCCATAACAATTTCAGATCACGCTCACATCTCCCTCTCCATAAGCGGGAAACACAATGAAACACCAAGCCGTAGCTGGCACCTCAACAGCGACATACTAGAAAACCCTACAAACGTCACCGAAATAGAAGAGGCTATTAAAGAATACCTAACATTTAACGACACAAAAGACACCGAAGTCACCACCCTGTGGGAAGCACTTAAAGCCACAATAAGGGGGAAACTCCGGAGCATCAAGGCAAGGATGAACAGAGGCAGGTACAAAAAAATTATAGAACTGGAAGGGCAGATAAAAGAACTAGAAAGGAACCACACCGCAAATTTGTCAGATAGGAATACTCTAACGACACTCACAAAGAAGAAGTACGAACTGAACTGAAATGGATTAACAAATACAGATCCATAAACCTATGCTCAGCAAACAAAGCAGGAAAGGCTCTAGCAGGGTACCTAAAAGCCAAACAAAGGCTGCACTCGGTCGCAGCAATTACAGACAAAAATAACAAAACACACACGCTAAACAAGCAAATCCTTGAAACGTTCAGGGGTTTCTACAAGGAACTGTACACAGCAGACTCATCACTAGGAGCGGACGGTGGGGCAAGCCTGCTAGACAAACTAGACCTGCCCAAACATATCAACAAACAGAGAGAGGCGCTACAGCAAAAAATAACCAGTGCGGAAGTAGGTATGGCAATAGACTCTCTGAAAGCAAACCAAGCCCCATGGCCGGACGGATTCACGGCGCCATTCTATAAACAGTTCCAACCACTGCTAAGAGATACAATGGTTAGAGTATTCCAGACATGCGTGGAGAGGGGCAGCATGACCAACTAAATGGCAGAGGGAAACATTATTGTCATCCCCAAAGAGGGAAAGGACCCTCAGTTCCCGCAAAACTACCGGCCAATCTCTCTAATAAACGTTGACTGTAAAATCTACGCTAAGGTTATGGCTGCAAGGCTAAACACATATCTCCCCCTTCTCATACACAAATCGCAAGTGGGATACCTGAAAAACAGACTCTCACAAGATAACACCAGATTACTCTGTTACCTAATAAACCGCACCGCAAACAGCATGGAGAAGGCAGTCATGATTGCCCTTCGACAGAGTCTCGTGGCCATTCCTCGACCAATGTATGCGCAAATTCGGGCTAGGGGAGAAATATAGAGGCATGATCATGTCACTATACAAGAACCCCCGTGCACGAGTGGTGGTCAACGCATCCACGTCGGAAACATTCACCCTAGGCAGAGGGACTAGGCAGGGATGTCCACTATCACCGGGTCTATTCCTGCTAGCCTTAGAGCCGCTCCTCCACATGATCAGGATTAACCCGCGTATAACAGGAGTGCGAGTAGAAGGACAGGCCTTCAAGCTGGCGGCGTACGCCGACGACATCCTGATCACCACCTGCAACCCAGAAGAATCAATAGAAGCCCTGGCACAAACAATCGAGGAGGACGCACATGTCTCAGGATATAAGCTTAACCGGGACAAATCCGAATGCAAGCCTATGAACTGCCATACAACGAGGACAGTCCTAGGAACGTCTGGATTGGTGTGGCAAACAAAACCCCTGAAATATTTGGGCCTCCTCTTCGGAAGGGACCTCAGATCTACCTTAGACCACAACGAGGCGGCAATGCTGAAAAAGATCAAGACCAAGCTAGAGACATGGGGCCCCAAATTCATTAGCTGGTGGGGCAGAATCGAGACGGTCAAGATGATGGTCACACCGATGCTAAATTACTTGCTGAGCATGCTGCCACTCACACTAACCACAGACTTTCACAAGCATATAGATAAAGCAATCAACACATTCCTCTGGGGTGGAAAAAAGGGCAGAATCAGCTTAGCAAAGCTCAGACTAAAGAAAGAACAAGGAGTACTAAACCTCACGAACTACAAGGCCTTCCAAATGGCATGCCTTGCCAAACAGGGAATACACTGGGTCGCCCCTACACCAGAGTACGTGCCGGTCTGGCTCGACCTGGAAAAGGGCATCCTGGGGGGGTCAGACCCGATCATGGCACTAACGGCCAACAGACAGCCAGAAGCAAAAAACGCGATACTCCGTAACACAAAAACGCCACTACTAAGAATAGATAGAGAACTAGAAGTCAGCATCAAAGGTTCCAAATGGGAATCAATATGGCACAAACCCAAAGTAACGTACAAAGGGAAGACTCTAGACAACAACGAGTGGTACAGCAGAGGCATCACGGTGCCAGCCCAACTAGAGGTGGGAAGCAACCCACTCACTTTCGAAGCACTGCAGCAGACCACAAATTACCAAGCAAAGAATTCTATGAATTCCTCAGAATCAAAGCGGCCATCACCAAAGCGAACCTCTCGAAACACAAACCCACCATCATACAGTACTCACAGAATCTAAACAAGACAGGCCACCAAACAGCGCAGATTTACAAACTCATCACACCATGCACCACTACTCTAAACAACGAAACAATAGCTTTCTGGGAAGGGGAAACACAAGGACCACTAAACGAAGAGGAGAGGGCCAGACTATGGACATCGGCATCCAAGAACAAGATAACCCCACAACTAGCGCGCAAACAAAATACTGGATACTACACAGGCTACACTGGACACCAGCGAAGCTAGAAACAGTGGGTGCGAGCGAAAGCGGCACCTGCTGGAACTGCCACAAAGAAAGGGGATACCTAGCTCACGTGCTATACAATTGCACCAAAGTCAAAACCTTCTGGAACAAAGTCTACAACCTCATAGACACGATCACAGGTTGCCAAACACAACGTGGCCTAGCAGGCATAGCCATGGCCTTCCAGGCCCCCAGCTTGATTCCAAGGAAAACCGCGAACTAGTCGATGTTCTGCTGACAGCAGCCGTTAAAACAATCCTGGGGAACTGGAAAAACACTAGCAAAGCCACTTTCAAACACTGGTTCAACTGGGTAACATTCCTACGGGGGGCAGACAACATCACAGCCAACCACCAGGCGGCGAACCACTCAGCCAGAGGAGATATGTGGGAAGCCCTCGACGCCCATCTGAGGCAGTAAGAAACCCTCCCTTCTTTTCTTTCTCTCTCCTTCTCTTCTCTCTCGTGCTCCAGTGTAAGCCGAACGGTACACATTTGTTCAAACTGCCAAGAATTGTGACAACTGTTCTTTTTCTGTATATGTAAAAATTTATTTTCAATAAAAAAAATTGAAATAAAAAAAAGAGGTGCTTGTAGTGTATATCCTGAACTCAAATATTTTAAAATGCTCTTTTAAGTTATATGAAAGAAAGATGAGGCTCAGTAAAATAGGTAAAATAAAATATTTACCTAGAATCACACAATTTGTACACGCAGGGAAACTGGTAGTGATTCTAGGTTATCTGATTTCATGTTTGAATTTGGACCAGTATGATGCAGCCAAATATGCCTTTACAGAGCTCACTCTTCATACAGAACATAAACTCCCCAAACATGTACCTACAAAGTAACTCAACTGTGGGGAACTATACAGATTTTCCAAGAGGGGGGCTTTAGGCCCTCTCCAAGTGGCTCTGGTAAGGGGCCACAATTTTCCATCTGCAGTGGTATACACTGAAAGCCTTATTATGACTTTGGCGATCTAGAAGCAGGGCCACCACCCTGCTCCGAGACTTACAAAGCCAAGCTTTTAAAGTCTCTGTCAGGCAGTTCTTTGACGGTTCCACAGCTGTACCTTTGAAAAAGGCACCGCAATGGGAGCATAAAAGGCAGTTCCTGCAGAGCATGAACTGTCAATTCCATGCCCTGCAGGAACTGGGGGGGCATGCAGAGATTGGGGCACAACATGTGTCCCCCGGCATGTACCCGGCATGTACCTCTTGGCACAAAGACACAAGGGGGCACTTTATGGTCCCTTTTGTTTCCTCACCGCCACACTTTTCTAGGCGGTTGCACCGCCATGAAAAGTGTGGCGGTGAGAAAGCTCATAATATGGTTGGTGGGGCCGCAGTAGCCCCGCCAAGCATAGTGCAGCCTCAAGACTGCCGCAACACAGTTTGCAGCAGTGTCAATGCCGTCAGACCGTCCAAGTTGTAATTGGGCGGTCCGACTGCTGGTGCGGCGGTGCCCACACTGCCACCGTGGCTACGGTGGTCATAACAAAGTCCTGAGTATGCCTCATGCTAGACAAAGCAAAAATGTGCGGATGTCATGTCCACTGTGCGAAAAAAAACCAGAGTCAACCAGAGAAAGGGCGGACAGAGATAGGATATTAATCATTTCCACCTGGTTGGTTAGTGCCAGATTTCATTTTAGTTGTTGAGTGATGTATTTTCCTCTCTAGAATTGCAGTTCTATATGTTTTGCTGTGTTAAATTAGTTCTGTTTTCGTATATTTTAGTTCCCGGTTTCAACATTTTTGACTGAAGTTGAGCTTCCTTTTATGCAGGAATGCTTCAGTATGGTTTGGAGGCTTTCTCTGTTTGCGTGTTATGTAGGAACTTTCTGTGAAGATAGAACACTACAAGTATATGGATCTAATCAGGAACCCACGCTTAAGAACGTCTTCTGTTTGCTGCAGAAGAGGGGGATCTACTCTTCCATGCCCTTCGGGTGTCCCCTAGAGCCTTTGCTCAACCAGACCCATGACAACCTCTATACATGAAGCACATTTTCAAGGAGTGCATAAAGTGCTGGCTTTTTATATGTTCAATCTTAAAACATACCGTTATTGTGGGCTATTACCTTCCCCTAGTTACTCAACCCCATGTCGGCATAGTTTGGGTCTGCCTGAAAACTGTCAATGTAATGAGCAGACAAGAGTGCGCTTCTAAACCAAGTTCAAACAAGTCTTAATAACAGTTATGTAAAATAATGATTTTTCAACAATAATCTCAAATGTCTTTCGTCCGACAGATGGAGCTCCAGAATGGCGCTGTTTGCTTCAGCACTTCCTGACTTGTGGCGCCAAGTCAGCACCCTTAGCTTGGCGCTGCTCACTTGGTTCCAAGTTGGCTTGGCCATCATCCTTCCCAATTCCATGCCTTTGATTGTGTATGAAATCCTGCATTTCTTAACACAGAGCAGGCATTCTGTCTGAAAGAATTACAATAGCACAGATGACACTAACTCCTATTCATTTAATCTACAATGGTTTTCTTGAGAGCGCAAGAATAATACATAATAACCACCGGAGTAACCAGTAACGATGGGTCCTGAGTAGTGTGTTTCTCGCCACAAACCTCTTCAGTGCCTCGTCAGGTGTAGTCAGCGCTATATAAATGCAATTACAATACATTACGATTCAATATTTGCCTTCTCTAACTTAATGCACATTCTCTAACTTCGTGCATATTTATAAATTGAATGCATAGGAAAATGAACTTCTATTGCCCCTACTGTCTCTGGCTGGAGGTGTAAAATAATTGCAAAATGCTCTCAAAATACCGGCATTTTATATTCTTTTGTTAGCCGTCTGAAATATTTTCTTATTCCATTCATTCACAAATAAATAAAACTGAAATATGTGTAGTGATCAGTGTACTTTCTATTAATCTTGTGAAAATGTTAACTTCTTATTGTACTGCACTGAAACAATCGCTGCACCTCCACCCTATAGTGTTGATAACATTGTCCCCGTACTAACCAAAAGCACTACTTGTTTCCTCACGTATAGATAGTGTGAATGATGGATGCATGAATGAATGAAATGTAAATAGATAGTCTAGACAGAGCTAACAGACTCGGGAGATAGATATTTTAAGCCTAGATGTCGGCTGTTGAAAGCACTTCCAACTATACACATGAACTAGAAGTGCCAATATTTGTGAAACTGATGTGTGTGTTATTACTATAGAGGTTCATGGATGGCCACCTGACCACCTGTCGGTGATAGCATTTTATAGAGGGCTTCATACCTCGAAACTACATTTTCATCGAGCAACCATTGTTCTATAATGCTGAAACCACACAATATGCTATTAATCTTTGTGGTTTAAAAAAAAAAAGTTTCAAGAATTAGTTCTGTTTTTTTAATGTAATTATTCTGCATTTTGAACAACTTTAAGTTGACTTGTCAATCGTATTGAGCGATGATAATGACACAATTACTTACAGGGAATTTTCAATTATACCAAGAAATACCATATAGGTCACTGATCGCAGGAGGAGGGAAGGCAGGACTGTGGTGAGGAATACGCTAGATTGAATTTTTCTAATGGCATTTTAGAGAGACTTTACAAAGGCAATATTGCGTTGCTGCAATTTGCCCAATACATGACACGAAGGCATTACAGCATTAAGACGATCTCCTACTCTTCACTGGCTATTAGAAGCCAGACACATTACACTGAGAAAGGTTTGTCTGGTGTTCAGGTGCCATAAAGAAAGATGGAAGGAAGATACAGGGCCACTAGAGTCAGGGGACTACTCTCTTCAGAAACATAGAAATGACAGCCAACTTGCGCCCCCTTTTCTGTTTGAATATGACCTGGAGACTAGATTGTACATCCATATTAACAGGGCATCCCTGGTTGCTAAAGCTAACATAAATGGGAACACTTGAAACTTGAAATGCTAGTGGACTATAGTGGGATGCAGACAATGCTGGTGTGCTTGCCTTGTTTGTAAATGTAGCTATTCCTTCTTCAATTGACTGAAACAGAAATTGCCTGAATGAACTAGTGGGAGGATGCTTTGGTGTAGTATCACACTGAAGGGGGATGCAGGATGAATATTTTAACATCCTGTAGGTCAATTTGTCCCATAGGGTATTTCACCTCTCATAGGAACAATCATTTCCAAACCAATAGATCTGGTGGTGGCTGCTGGCTTTATGTCTTTGTCAATGCCTGTGTTGTTTTGTCATGGTTTTTTATCAAACTTTATTGTTGGTGAGCTTGACTCTCGGCCCTCGACCAAATGGAAAAGTATATATTGGCTCAGAAAGCATACATTGCCATAGTAGTCCCTAGCACTGAAAATAACTATTTTGTTTGTGAATTTGTGGAATGTGGAAGAAAAGAATGCCGTCACTCATGGGTAGAGTCAGTGGATGAAATGGGCTGTCCCACTGCCCCATGCAGTAATGGGTGGAAGAAAAACAGGAATGACACATTAACAGACAATTGAAAAAGGAGGGCTGGCTGAGAGCCTCTATCAGTAAGCATTATATATCTATATCTATATACAAACAACTTCCCATTCTCTTTCCTCCTTGGTTGGGGAATACGTGGCACCACAGTCATGAGTAGTTCACCTATTTTTCTTTATTTCCCCACCAACAGTGCATAGAAGAAAGGACGGTTGATGCGTTTCGGCATATGCCTTCAACAGGACCATAGAGTCCACCTGCCTAGGATAGTCCATCATCATTTTCATCACAAGAGAACAGCTCGAACATATTTATAACTTGTATGATGCTGTCAAATTCACCCACCATTTCAGATATCCCTCTTTCAATATTGCTTTAAACTACATTAACGTTTCAATTACATTTTCGTTATAGGAATCAATTTGAGAGCAATTCAGATTTGGTCAGACAGTTTCATTATAAACATAAGGATTCTTAACATATTGGATGTTACACATGAGCATAATGGTCAATATTAAAAAGGCTCAAAATGTAAATCTGCATAAATACTCTATGTGGGTGTAAAAAACCCAAGATGAACCAAACTTCTTGAGCAGGCGTACTGGACAGATTAAAATCAGTTTGTTTTTTCTTCCTTCATCATTTTATCAACCTCCAAAGTGCTAATTTAAAGAAAGAGAGAGAATGAATGATCTGGGGTCTTGGTGAGATGCAGTTGCAAATAGTGCAAATAGTGCCATCTGTAAACATTGATTGTGCAGAACTGTTCATAAAGTGCTAGTGCGTAAGATGCTGAAAAGATACATGAGGATTTATCCAAGTAAAAGGACAAATAATGCTCCTTATCAACATCTGAATGTGCGAATATAATCGTAAAGTGTCAGTGCCTAGGATACAAGAACAAATCACTCAAGAAGTGTGATGCAGTTCCCATCTTAAATGTCATTCCTCTGATTAAAATCTAGGGACTGTCTTCATAGTTAAACAGAGAAAGGTAATTAGGGGTAACCCAATCACTTACTGAATGCCCAAAGTCCAACAATAATAATTCCTAGATTCAGAATGGAATGTACTGTTGAGAAATACCTGTGTATATAAAAGTGTTAGTGTCAATAAAGTGCTTGTATTAAGGAGGTATTTACTATATATCTTGCATTATACCATTCATAATATGATTCTTACTGGGAGGTTGAAACAGTTACCAAAACACTATTCAACTGAAATCTTCTTGTCCCAACAGAAATTGTCAGGTAACCTATTGAAACTGGTAATCAGAGCACAAAATATGAACAGAATCCCATCTTTCTACTTGATCTTTTATAGAATGTCCCAACTATATATAAATATAACAACCCCAGGAGAGAAAGATCTCTGCCTCTGCAGGATGAAATGGAATTTATAACAATTATTTATTAAGCAACAAGGGAAAAGCGGAATCCTATAAAATTATTACATATAAGAAAGGCATTGGTACAGTAAGTGATACTAGACAAATGCTCACATTCAAATTATTCTCTTTCACTTTCTTTTCTAAGATGATTCTGTCAATATAACAATGTAAAGACCATAATCCTTTAGGTAGACACAAGGAAAAATTGCATTCTTGATCATTCAGACAAGTGACTGTGCAATTCAGCATCCAAGTTATGTCCCAGTGGAACTTCCATTCCCAGCAAGAGCATTAATTGTGACTCCATTCCTCTTAATATCAACTTTTGATCACCTCCCCTTTATCCTATTCTGATGTGTTTAATTCCGAAGTATTGCAGCTCCTTGGTGTTACCTTCATGCTCTTCCCAAAAGCGTTTGGATATGGCATAAGAAAAGTCCCCACCCTTTATAGCTCGAAGATGGTGTAAGATCCTCATTTTCATTTTATTAACAGTGCTTCCCACATACGTTTTGCCACACAGGCATTCTAAAACATAAACCACAAAATTTGTATTGCATGTGAAGTGTTCCTTGATTTTCTCATGCTTTCTATTGTAAAGCTTGTAAGGGGTTCTGGTTGTTCCATGTTCACATGCCCTGCACTTAGCACATTTCCAAAAAGCATGATCGATTGAGCCAGCTTGTGTTGGTTGGTTTCTCTTGGGAGAAATGGCTTTGTGTTAGTAAAACTCGTAATGATGCAACTTTTCTGTAGGTTATACTTGGGTGATCTGCAAGTACCTCCTCCAGAGTTTCATCTAGTTTTAGTGTTTTCCAGTTCTTCTGAAATATCTGTTGAGGTTCTCTATGTTTGCAATTGAAGTCCATGATCATATGGATCTTATTTACTCCTTGTGGATCCTTTTTTGTGGTACTAATAGTTCGTTTCTAGGTCGAGTCTTGGCTTTCTCCAAGGCATTTTGAAGTACTTATACTGGGTAGGCTCTTGATAGGAATTTCATTTCCGTTTACTGTATTTGTTCATCAAAATCTTCGTGGTTCAGATCAGTTCCGTTTGGCCCTTAACATTGCTCCAAAGGGGCCGCTCCACATTAGAATTTTAGGATGACCGCTGTTAGCATGGAGAATATTATTACAACGAAGTGGCCTTCTGATGTATCTTTGTACATATTCTCAAGTTTTTGACAAATATCTCGATATCCAAGAAAGTTATTCATTCCGGAATGATGGCTTGAGTGAAGCTCATAGACAGAATTAACTGTTCCAACCTTTTGATATCTCCATCCCATATTAAAAAGATGTAATCTATGAACCTGGTCCATACTTTCACATGTTCTAGTATATTCTAGATCTCCTCTGTCCACACTGCTTCTGCTTCCCAGAATCCCATCAAAATGTTGCCATATGTTGGCGCGGTTGAAGTCCTCATAGCCGTGCCTTGTTTCTGTAGATAGTAGTCTCCATTGAACATAAAAATATGATAGATCGGGCAGAAATTTTACATTTCTGTGAGTATGTTAGAATGTTCCATGCAGCTGATTGATCTCGCTCGAAGGAAGTATTTTACAGCTGTAACACCATCTTCATGTTGAATAGATGTGTGAAGAGAAGTCACATCTGTCATGGCCATTAGATAGTTCTCCATCCAGGAGATTCCCTGAAATGTATTCAAGAAGTCATAGAATCTCACAAGTATAAGGTAGTAATGTTACATATCGAGCAAGAAAGGCATCTATGAGTCTTGAAGTGTTCTCTAGTAGTGATCCAAAGGAGCTAATAATTGGATGGGCAGGATTTTGTAGGCTCTTGTACACTTTCGATAAAAAGTAAATTGTAGGAGTAATTGCATGCTCAATTTTCAGATAGCTGTATTCTTCAAGTTCACTGAGGTTGAGGTTCTGCCATTCTAGTAGTTTGTGATGGTATTCTGTAGTTATGGCCCTTGTGGATTTTCTTTTAGCTTTACATAATGCTATTTGTTTTTAGCTGTCTTTCTGCTTCTGCCATGTACTCCAATCATTCCTGGATCACAATGTTCCCGCCTTTATCAGATGTTTTAATCACTATCTGTCGATCTTTTCTTAATTACTTTATGGCTACTAGTTCACCCTGGATTAAGATCTGTCTATTCTTGGTCAGGCGATTGATGTCTTCAATTACCATCTCCTTGAAGAGATCAACCTTATTTCTGGCAGGCAACTGTGGGCAGACTGTTGATTGTGGCTTAAAACCACTGTCTCCTCCATTCCATGTTGCAATTCCCATATCATTGCTGGACTGTACGTTCTATATTTCCTGAGGGGGGTCTTTGCATCCTGCATCCTCTGATACCTCTTCCAAAGCCACCAGTGTCTTTCAGTTCAGTTCACAAGCTTTATTCGGATAGACAATGTATCCATAAAAGTACAATAATAATTAAAAAGAGGAAATTTAGCAGTATACAATAGCAAGAATTACAGTTGTATAAACACAATAACATGAGATTCTTAGGTGGCAATTTAAAACAAAAATTCATCATAAATTGGTCGCTAGTGTATAAACCAAGTGACTTTAAACCTGGTCAATCCTTCATAGTGATCATTGATGCTTTACTCTGGGCCACTGCTCGATCCATGTAAGACACAGAATGTATTAGAAAATGTTTATTTACTTTGTGTTTGCGAGAGGATTTATACTACCCTCATCCAGTCTTCACTGAGAGTCTTGGAGGAGAGGTTGATGAGTACATTCTCCTTTAGTAGATTCTTTTTAAGCTTTACTTTTTTTTGCTTCCTGGTTTTGACCTTCCATCTTTCCCTACTCCTCCGTGTCTTGATCTTCTTTTGCCTCTGCCCATTCCGGGGGTTTGTTCCTCTTCCTCTCTGTTTTATTCTCATGTGAATTAACCGCATCTCCCCAGTAAATTTCAGACTTGTAGTGGTGGGATCTTCGTCCGCTGAGCTTATTTTAGAACTGTCTGTAGTCTCTAACGTCTCCTTGTTCTCTATGGCTTTATCAGTTGTAGCTCTGGGGCAGATGTATGGCCGTTTTTTGCAGTCGCAAACTGGAATTCGGCCCGTTTGTGACCGTAAAAAAAGGTCAGCCCCATGCACGAACCATAGTTTGCAAGTCACAAGCCTATTTGCGACTCTCAAGTATGGTTTGTGACTCGCTATTAGGAAGGGGCGTACCAAGGGCGTCCCTTCCTAGTAGCGAGTGTAAATGGCATGTAAGATTGTTTTGCGACCACATTTGCGGTTGCAAAACACTAGCAGTTTGGGTGGTAAGCCACTGGTAAATGAGAAAGAGTCCCCAGGGGACCCCTTCCCCTTTGTGAATGGGTGTGTGAATATTATTAGGAGCAGGCAGTGATCCCATGGACCACTGCCTGTCCTTAAAAAATTTAACTGAAAAGTTTCTTTTTTTAAATGCATCTCATTTTACTTTGAGGCTGCATTTAAAAAAAACTGCTTGATTAAAAAAGCAGTCACTGACATGGTGGTCTGCTGACCCAAGCAGGCCACCATCCCTGTGAGTGCGAGCCATTCCCAATTGTGTCGCAAATTGCAACAGCCTCATGAATATTAATAAGGCATGCAATTTACGACCCCAGTGGGAAATGTAAACAGTGTCTGAGACACTGTTGCACATTGATTTTTTGCAAGTCGCAATTTGACGCAATTTGCGACTCGCAAAAATGAATGGTTGTACATCTGGCCCTTTTGTTTCTTAAGATGTCATATTTTCTCTCAAAGGTGTGTGTACGCCCACTGGCATAATCTATTCGGTCTCTGTTAAATTTCCTTGATTTTCTTGTTTTCACTTCTGCTTCATCTTTAATTTTCCTTACAATTTGTTCCAGGGCTGCTTTGATTTCCTCATTGGCAGTATGTCTCTCTAGTTCCTGCTCCAGTCCCTTAATCTTGATGGTGAATTGTTCAAATTTCCTTTCCACATGTAGGATGAGGGTTCGCCTTAACTTAAAGGAGCTCTCATATGTATCATTTTGCCAGCTCCCTATTAAGTCTGCTTCCAGGCCACTTAAGGTGGGCATTATCAAAATTCTCAAACCTCTTGGTACTCTCTTGTGTTTAATGTATTTTTGAAGGGTGGTTATTTCCCACCAATTATTTATTTCTATTATCTGTGCATGTTTGAAATCCTTGATCATTGTAAAAGAGTTTCTTTTCTCTCCTCAGTTTACTTGTACATTGGGTTTTCTGTTGTTATTCTGTCATCACTTAGTAGTTCACTGGCTTAACTTCGAAGTTGGTTCGCCGGAAGAAATGGCCACACTTTAATTGTTGCCACCGAAAAGTATGATTAAGCGGGAGTTCCTTATAAAAAAAAAAAAAAAAAAATTAAAAAAATAAAAATAAATATATATATATATATATATATATACCAGTGACCAAGGTGATTATTCACCGAAACTCGTAGGGTTTTGCGTTGGCTTGATGTGAAATAAATCTTTCAAGCATCTTGGAGTCGTGAAGTTATTAAGTGGAGTGCATTGCATACTGGATGGTGCGGAGGAAACGATATATATATATATATATATATATATATATATATATATTACCTACTGGCGGTCGCCAGTAGGTAGTTATAGTTAGGATTGTTTTCCATAGGGAATCCGCAACATTCTATTGGGAATAACTTTGGCGCAGATTGAGGGATCTGCCTGTAATTTTCCTCAAATTTGCCTCGCGGTGGTCCGTTCCTTCCCGGAAAGTTTGGGGGGGATTCGTCAAGCGGGGGTCGAGATAAAAGGGGGGTCCCAAAACATGTTTTTCCCATGTTAATTTCCATAGGGCGGTTGGACTCACTTTTAGCGGCTGAATGGATTCCCACGAAACTTGGCAAAATTGTAGGGACTGGTAGCCCGATGTGCCTTTGCTATGTCTCAAGATATGTGATCCAGTGGATTTTGAGTAATTTAGGTTCAAAAAAATATATATATCTATAGGCGCGCCCCGGTACATGCACCGGGGAGCGCTCCCGGCGCGCACCGCAAGTTCGCGCACGGAAAGCTGATTGGCTCTCGGGTGTCTGTCAACATTCGAAACAGTCCGGAGCGGCCGCCATCTTGTGTCTCGGTAGGATCGAGACACAAGAGGTGGCAAAAACAAAGGGGGAAATAACCAAAAGGGGGCAGGGTAGACCCCCCCTGACCTCCTAGGTTTGATGTGGGGGCCATAAAAGGGTCCCGCGGGACAAAACATTTTTTACTTTTTTTTCGATTTTCGCGGGGGGAGCGCCCGGTTCGCGCACCGGGGAGCGTACCGGGGAGCGTCCTTTGGTGAAAAATAGTGAAAAAAATTAGTGTAAAATAATCATTTTGAGTGATCAGAGGTAGGGTAGCTCTGAAAAGAGCTTTTGGGTTCTGTGGCTGATTTAGGTACCTACAAGTACATCCCACACACACCCACACGCACACACCCCACACACACACCCACACACACCCACACACACACTCCTCACACACCCACACATTTCACACACACACACACACCCCACACACATAACCCCACACCCCCACACCCACACACTCCCCACACACACCTCACACACCCACACCTCCACCCACACCCAAACACCCCACATACCCACACCGACACCTTACACATCCACACCCACACCCACACACAGCCACACTCACACACACACCTCACCCCCCCCCACACACACACACCTCACAGACACACCCCACACATCCCACACACACACCTCCCCCCCACACACACACACACACAGCTCACAGACACACCCACACATCCCACACACACACACACATCCCACACACATACCCCCACACACACCTCACACACCCACAACTCCACCCACACCCAAACACCTCACACACCCACACACACACCTTACACACCCACACCCCCACCCACACCCACACACCCCACACACCTACACCCACACACACCTCATCCCCCCCACACACACACACCTCACAGACACACCCCACACATCCCCCACACACACCACACCCCCCCACACACACACACGTACCGGAGAGCGTACCATGAGGAAAACCCAGTGAAACAGTAAAATAATAATTTAAAGTGCTTAGAGGTAGGGTAGCTCTGCATAGAGTTGTTGTGTTTTGTGGGTGATATAAGTACCAGCATGTAGGTACCAATGCAGAGTTTTAAATTCAATGTAGATTGTCTCCTCTGTATATAATTTGCATGTTGTTACAGTAGTTATTGTGGTATATGGAATCCATACCATAGTTTGTCAGGAAAGTAGAAACAACATTGAGGCAGGAGATGAAAAAGAGATGTCAAATACACATTGGAGATAATATAGTGGGAGAAAGGAAGTAACTATGAGGAAAATTACTATGTAACTATAAGTCTCACATTATATTATATTCATTTTGGTACTATTTCATGAATTACATATAAAAAAGAATAATGTCTGGAGCAATTTTTAATTATTAAATAGAAAGGGCTGAGGGGGGAAGGGTGTTGGTTTGAAAATAGAGAGGGAAGAGTTTTAATTGGTTAACATGAGGGATATGTGTGTAGAGTTAGAGGCTTTCTGTGCCATTCATGGTTGCAGTGCCTGGAGTACATACCTTTTGCTCTGCTAAAGAAATATTGGTGTGTGTATCTGACACTGTTCTCAATCTCCCAAAGCATTTGTAAAGGTGAGTTATGATTCATTCAAAATAGATAGAGAGTTCAGATTAGGAAGCACATTGAGTTTCTTTGCTGTTGGTTTGTGTGGTGTTTTTTGAAAATACATGGTATCAATATTTTCAAGATAGAGGAAATGTATTTTGTAAAATAGTGAGTTTTCAGAACTGAAATGGAATTCTTGTACATAGGACCTGCGCTGTGTTTCTAAAATGTTATTCAAAAAACGATTTTGGGGCAAATCAATGGCTTTTACATTTTTGAGAAGGAATAAATAGTGTGTGCATGATTACATAAAAATATTTGAACCTTTCACAATCATGTCACCTGTGTTACCTCCGATTAGGAAGCAGACTGAGCTTCTTTGCTGTTGGGTTGTGTCATTTTTTGGGTAATGCTTGGTAGGAATGTTTGTAATAGAGAGGAAATGTATTTTGTAAAATAGTGAGTTTTCAGTACAGAAATGGAATGCTTGTACATAGGACCTGTGCTCTGTTTCTAAAATGTTATTCAAAATACGATTTTGGGGCAAATCAATGGCTTTTACATTTTTGAGAAGGAATAAATAGTGTGTGCATGATTACATAAAAATATTTGAACCTTTTACAATCATGTCACCTGTGTTACCTCAGATTAGGAAGCAGACTGAGCTTCTTTGCTGTTGGGTTGTGTCATTTTTTTGGTAATGCTTGGTAGAAATGTTTGCAATAGAGAGGAAATGTATTTTGTAAAATAGTGAGTTTTCAGAACTGAAATGGAATGCTTGTACATAGGACCTGCGCTGTGTTTCTAAAATGTTATTCAAATAACGATTTTTGGGCAAATCAATGGCTTTTACATTTTTGAGAAGGAATAAATAGTGTGTGCATGATTACATAAAAATATTTGAACCTTTCACAATCATGTCACCTGTGTTACCTCCGATTAGGAAGCAGACTGAGCTTCTTTGCTGTTGGGTTGTGTCATTTTTTGGGTAATGCTTGATAGGAATGTTTGCAATAGAGAGGAAATGTATTTTGTAAAATAGTGAGTTTTCAGAACTGAAATGGAATGCTTGTACATAGGACCTGCACTGTGTTTCTAAAATGTTATTCAAAAAACGATTTTGGGGCAAATCAATGGTTTTACATTTTTGAAAAGGAATAAATAGTGTGTGCATGTTTACATAAAAATATTTGAACCTTTCACAATCATGTCACCTGTGTTATCTCAGATTAGGAAGCAGAATGAGGTTCTTTGCTGTTGGTTTGTGTCATTTTTTGGGTAATGTTTGGTAGGAATGTTTGCAATAGAGAGGAAATGTATTTTGTAAAATAGTGAGTTTTCAGAACTGAAATGGAATGCTTGTACATAGGACCTGCGCTGTGTTTCTAAAATGTTATTCAAAAAACGATTTTGGGGCAAATCAATGGCTTTTACATTTTTGAGAAGGAATAAATAGTGTGTGCATGATTACATAAAAATATTTGAACCTTTCACAATCATGTCACCTGTGTTACCTCCGATTAGGAAGCAGACTGAGCTTCTTTGCTGTTGGGTTGTGTCATTTTTTGGGTAATGCTTGGTAGGAATGTTTGCAATAGAGAGAAAATGTATTTTGTAAAATAGTGAGTTTTCAGAACTGGAATGGAATGCTTGTACATAGGACCTGCGCTGTGTTTCTAAAATGTTATTCAAAAAACGATTTTGGGGCAAATCAATGGTTTTACATTTTTGAGAAGGAATAAATAGTGTGTACATGATTACATAAAAATATTTGAACCTTTCACAATCATGTCACCTGTGTTACCTCAGATTAGGAAGCACACTGAGGGCCTTATTTATGAAAACAGCGATGCGTCAGTTTTCACTGCGCACTCTTTGCGACACCAATGATGCGTCATATTTAATGTATGACGCATCATGTCGCAAGGAGTTACAGATAAGCCAGTATTTCTGACGTATCTGTAAGCGCAAAAGTGACACATTGCTGGAGTGGGTCACAAAAGTGACGCAACTCCAGCAATGCGTCTTTTCAAATGGGGAAAGCCCCATGTGAAAGGGTTTGCGTCAGTCTTACGCCTGCTGTGAGGCAGGTACAAGATTTTGACATGACAGCGTCCTAAAAGTGACGCAGTGAAATCTCATAGATTTCACTGCGTCACTATTACAAGGTTTTTTACGGGGGAACGCCCCCTCTGCATACATTATACCTGACGCAGGTATAATGTGGCGCAGGGGTTTAAAAAGTGACACATCTACCTAGATGTGTAATTTTTTAAAAATGGCGCAACAAGGCACATGTTTTATGCTGCCGATGCGTCACAAAAAGTGATGCATCACCAGCGCAAAACTGATGCAGGGCCTCATAAATGAGGCTCTGAGCTTCTTTGCTGTTGGTTTGTGTCATGCTTTTTGATAATGCTTGGTATCTACATTTGCAAGATAGAGGATTTTTATTTTGTGAAATAGTGAGGTTTCAGTAGTGAAGTTGAATGCTTGTACATAGGACCTGTGCTCTGTTTCTAAAATGTTATTCAAAAAACGATTTTGGGGCAAATGAATGGCTTTTACATTTTTGAGAAGGAATAAATAGTGTGTGCATGATTACATAAAAATATTTGAACCTTTCACAATCATGTCACCTGTGTTACCTCAGATTAGGAAGCAGACTGAGCTTGTTTGCTGTTGGTTTGTGTAATTTTTATGGTAATGCTTGGTAGGAATGTTTGCAAGAGAGAGGAAATGTATGTTACCTGTGTTTCCTTAAATTAGGAAGTGGATTGTGCAGATGAGGTGAGGCATGTCCAGGGGCGCAAAGGAGTTGAGGCCTGTGTCCATGAGTGCAATTGAGAGGACTTACCTCCTCTGACTCTTAGACAAACATTATCTAATCTGTGGCCCTTCGACAGGCCTCAATACATTGAGTATAATTGATGGTAACAGGGTGCAGATGAGATGAGGCGTGTTCAGGGGTGTAAATGAACTGAGGCCTGTCTAATGGTGCAGATGAGTTGAGGTCTATTCTGGGTTGCAGATAAGGTGAGGATTGTCCAGGGGTGCATAGGAGGTGATGCCTGTGTTGAGGAGTGTAGTGGAAGAGAGGTCTGTCCAGGGGTGGAAAGGAGGTGAGGGCTGTGTCTAAGAGTGCAGTGGGGGATAGGCTTCATGAAGTGCAGTCCAGTGCACTCTTAGACACCGGCCTCACCACCTATGCTCCCCAGGACGGTCCTTACCTCATGTGTACAATCTGCTTACTAATCTGAGGAAACACAGGTGATATGATTGTGAAATGTGCAAATATATTTTTTTAAACATGCAGATACTATCTAATCCTTGTCAATAATGTAAAAGTAATTCATGTGCCCGAAATATTTTTTTAGAATTATATTTAAAAAACAGAGATAAGGTCATATGTAGAAGTATTATAGTGTTTATATTGTTTGCTTATTGTCATTGTTTTGTTGTTTGGTAATAGTGGTCTATAATGATTTTTTTTTTTTTGTTTTCCACAGATTTAAATCAAGATTTCAATAGTAAGGAAATATGCCCTCAAGGAAAAGGAGACGGAAAGATTCTAAGCGGAAAAAATCAAAAACAGCAACGGAATTAAAGCAGTCTCCTACAACAAATACTTCAAAAAACAGGAAAAAAGCTCCTGGTAAGACAACTAAGACTTTCTTACGGAACATATGTAGATCAAAAAAAATGTTGGACAGAATGTAGAAAAAGAGAACGAGAGAGCAAATTTGAAGAGGAAGGAGAGATTCCAAAAAAATTTTACTACTGCAGCAGGAGACAATAATATGTATAGGAATAGAAGGCAAAATCAATTTAGGGACATTCTTAAACGAATGTTTCGCAATAGGGTGGTTTTAAATTTGTTAAAAAATATTAAAAAAGGTAAACAGAGATCTGCTTTTTATAAGAAAAAGAAAAGTGTAGAGAAGATTGTTGATCATGCTTTTGAAGTTAAGAAAAAATTATTTATTTTAATAATCAATAGAATTAGGACACTTAACAAGACAATTGATGTTTTCAAATCAAAGTAAATGGAAAAGAGTAATTAATCGGACTAATTTTTGTAAAGTTTTTTCTGGAGAATGGATGCACAGTTCAAGTTGTGAGCCATTTTTTAATGAGGAGAGTTACTTTCAGGAGAATGATTTAGTGCACGCAGTTGACACCAGTGGTCGAGCATATGAGGTGAAAGACGGTTGTCCGATTGAAAAAGAGAAACTTGTGCCTAGAGAACCAGAAGAGGTGTTAACTGATGAAGTTTTAGGGAGACGTACTAAGGGTCCAGTGTACACTTGGAAGTGTAGTAGTATTTGTAGTGTGCGACAGGAATCAATCGATTTGTTTTGTAATTTCTTACGTACATATAGTAAGAAAACTCTAAAACAGAAAATGAAGATGTTGCAAGACTTAGATCCTTGCAGAGTGAGAGAAAACACAGGTTTGCAAGGGCATTCACTGGCTTGTCTTTCTAGAAAAGTCTGTCAGAGTGTTTTTCATCATTTTAGGATGTTAGCAGTGCATCATAACAAAATGAGGAAATTAGTGAGAAGGTTGTATTATGCAAAAAGTCCAGCACTTAAGCTTAAACAATTAAACAGTGCTCTTTTGCATGGAAGTGCATTAGATGTGAAGAAGATTTGTGAAGAAATTGAGATTTGTTATTTTAGTGAAAAAGAGGACAGTGTAGAAATTGACACAGAAATTCAAGGTAATGTGGAAGACAATGTACAGATTTCAACTACAGAAAAGTTTGACCAGGAAATTATCAGGTTTAAGGTGAAATCAAGTGAAAGGCCGAATTTTACTTGTGTGTGTTGTCGACGAACTCATTATAAGCATCAAACTAGATTAGTTGATTTATACGTAAAAAGTGAAAAGATAAATAATTATGAGTGGAAGGATTTTGCAACTTATTTGTGGGTGGAGAATTCTTTTGATTTGAGTTCTGATCAGGGTATTTGTAAATATTGTTATGATAAATTAAATCAAAACAGAATGCCTGCTAGAGCTGTTCATAATAACCTTGAGTTGGTAGACATTCCTCCTGAATTGATGGATTTAAATACATATGAGTATATTTTGATTCAATGTGTCCATCCTTTTCAGGCAATTGTTCGCATGGAGCCTAAGATAGGGAAATTGCCTCCTTGAGATTTACAGAGAGGATTAAAGGGAAGAGTTGTTTATTTGCCTCTAGATTTCAAGAAAAATATTGATACAATTGGTGTAGAGAAAGTGGAAGAGGAACCTCTGGTTATTCTAGTTAATGGGGTTCCGACAAAGAGTAAGAAAATCTGGCAAGATTTAGTGGATGTTAGGAAAGTCAAAAAGGCAACGTTGTATTTGGTCAAAAACAATGAGTACTACAAACATGTATGTGTTGGAGCAGAGGAAACAGCTGCAGATGAATACAGTGATTGTTCAGCTGGCCAAATTGAAAAAGTTGATGTGTCTAAAAGTGAAGAAATATATGAACATTATACTGTTCATTCAAAGAAGTAGTGGGGAATGTAGTGGGGAATGCAATTGACTTGTTGACTTGTTTCAAATGAAATCAGCAAAAGGAAGTCCCATTAGTGTATGGGAAGAAAGTTTGGAAGCTTGTTGTTTTCCACAGCTATTTCCAACAGGTCGAGGTGGACGATATGACGATCGACCACTTCAAATTCCAGCATCTGAATACCAGACTTTAAGATTATATGCTGAAGATACAAGGTTTCGTCAATGCATCCCATATTTGTTTCATCTACTGTATGCAGTAAACCATATACTGAAAAGTGCAGCACATCTCCAAAATGTTTCGGCGAGGGACTTTATGGAGAAAGTTAATCTGCAAGATAATATTTTGGAATCTCATCTAATCAATCTCATGGCATGTCAGCGTGGTACAAACGAGTATTGGTACCGTCGTCATGGGGAATTGAAATGTATGCTAAGAAACTTAGGAACTCCTACATGGTTCCTCACTCTTAGCTGTGCCGAGTATGCATGGGACGACTTACTTCAATTTATACGCGAGGCAAATGCAAATATACAAAATATAGAATTCCAAACACCTGGAGAACTGTGTTCTTTGGATCCAGTGAATGTATGCAGATATTTTAATCATAGATTTGAAGCTATGATGTCTTTCATTACCAATAAAAAAAATCCTCCCCTTGGAGAGGTTTTGGATTTCTTTTGGAGAAAGGAGTACCAAGCGAGAGGTGCTCCTCACATACATATGTTGTTGTGGATTAAAGATGCCCCCAAATTTGGAACAGATTCGGATGAGACAGTGATGAGCTTCATTGAAGAGTATTCAACATGTGTTGTTCCGAAAACTACTGAAGAAAACAGTTTAAGGCAACAAGTTTTACGCTTTCAATCCCATCGTTGTGGAAAGTACTGTCGTCGAAAATTCAGAAACAAGGACAAGTTCTACACAAAATGTCGTTTTGGTTTTCCACGAGCAGTGATTTCTAAAGGAAGAGTAAATAATTTGATGTCTTCTCTGCGACATACTGTGACGAGGAAATCACCCAAAAATACATACAATTTAAAAAGAAACGAAGAGTCCAAGTACATCAACGACTACAACCCAGTGATTTTGTCCATGTGGAATGCTAACATGGATATTCAGTTCGTTGCTGACAACTCTATTGCTGTGGCTCGATATGTGACGTCTTACATCACAAAAAAAGAAAAGACAGAACTGAAGGAAATGTGGGAGGACATTTCACATGAAAAGAGTATAAGCAAGAAATTATACAGTTACAGTATAAAGATGTTGTCACATCGAGAAATTGGAGCATATGAATGTTCCGATCGATTGTCATCAGCAAGTCTATATGCCAAATCTAGAACCATCATTTGGGTGAGTCTAAGTCTTGCTGCAACACGAAACCGAGTTTTGAAATCTGTACAAGAAATAGAGTATTTGGCGGAGAAAGAACCAGAAAGTACAGATATTTTGAAGACAAACATGTTGGATACATACTATCCAAATAGAAGTCCTTACCTTGAGAACGCTTGTCTCTATGAAGTTCTGCAAATATATATTTATAAGAGGAACATCAGAGAAGTTATCAATAATGGAATATATGCTGTCATTGGATGTGAAGGATGTCTAGTGAAACAGAGAAAAGTTGTGAAAATCCAGACAAAAAAGAATTTTACTATTTGGCTCTTTTGCAACTCTTTAAACCATGGCATACAGAAGAGGACTACTTGGAGATTTTCTCTGTTACGAAGTCTCTTTTAATGCAACGAAGGATACCATAGAATGTCCTGTTTTTCCAAATTATCTGCAAATGTTGAATGAAGAAATAGAGCAAGAAGCAACAATTGCTGCAGAGATTGCGAGAGACAGTTCTCAAGACATTCAGAGTTCTGCTTCATTGAGTCAGGATCCACTAGGAGGACCAATTATCCAAAATGAAGCTGCCACTGCCATGGATGAGGTGGAAAGAGCTATGGAGCAAGCTCAAGAGGATGTAATTAAATTAGAAGATTTGGTGAAACAATTAAACCTTGAGCAGAAACAGATATATGACGAAGTCACAGAACAGGTTGAACATGGATTCAGTCATGAGAAGAAAGAGTGCTCATGTACATCATTTAAGCCTGTCCAACTGTACGTGAGTGGAGAAGCGGGAACTGGAAAAAGTTTTCTGATTAAAGCAATTGCAACTTATCTGCAGAAAAGGACTGAATCACCGCTGTCTTGTGTTGTTACCGCTCCAACTGGGCTGGCAGCACATAATATTAAAGGGATTACTTTACATCGTTTACTGATGCTGCCAGTGGAGCATGATAACAAATTGCAATACCACAAGCTATCTGGAGATGCGTGTTCCGAAGTTTCCAGAGTCCTGAAGAAAATGAAACTTCTTATCATTGATGAAGTAAGCATGGTCTCAAATCTAATGCTTGCTTTTGTGCATTTGAGAATGCAAGAAATTCTTAGAACAGAGTATGGTGTGTTATTCGGAGGAAAACACATTATTGTTTTTGGAGATCTACTGCAGTTGACTCCAGTGAAAGGACAACCAGTGTTTAAAATGGTCACGCATGAAGATACCAGGAAGTGCCTAGGAAGCATTGGAAACGTTAATATATGGTTAAATTTCAAATATGCAGAACTACTCCAAAATATGCGGCAGGCAAAGGATGAAGATTATAAAAATATTCTACAAGATGTAAGAATCGGAAAAGTAAGTCAGCATGGGAAAGAAGCTTTACATGGACGATTAATTTCAAATTTGTACCCAAATGAAAACATTCTTCCAGAGAACATTTTTAAGAAAATTAACGAGAAGAAATCTGGCATATGTTTGTTGCCTACTCTGAAAGAATGTTCCATGTTCAACAATAAAATGTTAAAGTTAGAAAATGAAGAGATAGTGAAACTGGAAGCTATAGATAAAATAGAGCATATGGGAGCAACAATTATTTTGTCAGAAAATTTGAAATCAAAATTGGATTCATTAGAGAAGACTATATATCTAAAACTGCTGGTTTTGAAAAGACTCTAAATGTGTGTTTAAATTGTCGTATCATTTTGAGAAAGAATTTAAATGTTGAAAGAGGTCTGGTAAATGGAGCAATGGGTCATGTTGTTGGTTTTCTTTCTAAATTACAAAAATAGAGATGGAATTGAAATTTTAAAAATTAAATTTGATGGCATTGACGACATAGAACAAATTTGTCGTTGTTCAGCTAGATTTTTGCTTGTGAAAGACTTATATGTTCGCCGAAAACAGTTTCTTGTTTGTTTGGCATATGCAGTGACAATTCATAAATCTCAAGGTTTAAGTGTAGATAGTGCTTTGGTGAACATTGGAAGTTCTGTGTTTAAAGAGGGTATGGCATATGTGGCATTATCACGAGTCAGAACTTTATCAGGATTGTACTTGATTGAGTGTGATGAAACAAAGATTTGTGCTGATCTAGATTGTGTTAAAGAATACAATAGGTTAAGAAGAGAGTATGCTCCACATTTGCCTCAATATCCTCTGTTTGAAAAACGTGTGGTAGGCCGAAAAAGAAGAAATGAGAATAGTTGCAGTGAGATACTAGCAAAAAGACAAAAAGTAGATGAAACTGTAATTGTAAGCAGAAAGAAAAAGGATTCTGTTGAAGATGTTGTTGGATTTCAGTTTGAAAACAGTTCTGGTGTCAACTGCTATGCTAATGTAGTGGTTAATGTTGTTTTTTTTCTTCAAATTTACAAGAACAGATTGTTGAAAATTGGGATCAAACATTCTGCTGTTTATTGAATTCTGTGTTTGAGAAATGTAGCAGTGATAGAGCAAAAATAGAAAGTGTTTCAGAAATTAGAAATCTTCTAGACATATGTTCTGGTCAAAATCAATTTTCACAGATTATTCAGCAGGATTGTTAGGAATTTTTAATGTATATGTTTGATGTATTGGAAGATGAAGGAGTAGATATAAAAAATCTTTTTAGCCTTTCTTATCAATGGCAGCATGACTGCGACAACTGTAGTTTATCAAGCAGTACTAGAATAGACACTGAAAGATTTATATATTTGAGTTTACCAGACTGCAAATCAGTGCCTTTTAATAAGCTAGTTAAAGCAGCTGATCACAATATGGTGTGTACCCAATGTAAGTCTGCAATGCTGTCCACATTATTTTTACAAACTTATGGTAAATATGTGATTTTAATGTTCCAACGATGTAGACCTGATGGAAGTAAATTGTCAACTTCTATTAAAAATGTTGTGGCTTCTCAGTTATCAATTTCAAGAAGAACCTTTGCAACTGTAGCTATTATTTATCATGACGGTCCTTCAACAACATCAGGGCATTACACATGCTATTTAAAAAGTTGTAAAGGTTGGACCCTTTGTAATGACACTCATTTGACTTTCAAACAACGTTTGCCTTTTGACTTAAAAAATTCATATCTAGTGTTTTTAGAACCAAAATTTAAGTAAAGGTAATTGGCCTATGAAGACTGGAGCAGTTAATAAAGGTTAGTTTGCTGTTTAAAATTATATTCTGAGTAAAAGTGATCAAGATAATATAAAAAATTGAGTTGTCATATAGGTACTGTAAGTGGATCTCATAGTAAATGATATCAGTATTATAGGAAATGATGAACATGAGTGAGTCAGAGATGGAATTACGAAAATTTAAATATTGTGAAAATGTTGTTTGAGCCTTTCTTTCAGAACGTCGGAAAAACGGTAATTTTAGAGTTTGTTTTAATTAATTTGAAAATATACTGATACATCTGACACTATTTGGCCTTAAGGAATGGTGAAGGAATGAGCAAAGAGTTATGACTGAACAGAAGGAGTATATGAAAATAATGTAAATATTTCAGATGTTCTTCGAGGTTTTCTTCTAGAAAGTCGATGAAATGGAATTTTTAGAGAACAGCAGAGTACTTTCCAACGAAAAGGACCTTCATGATATACTATTTGGCCTAAAGGAAAAGTAAGTGAATCAAAGATTAGTGTACATTTGTTATTTTTAAGTTTAGATGTTTTTTTTTAAAACACAATCTTTTTGATTGTGTTTTTTTTCCCCGCTGTCATATGATGAGTAGTTTGAACTCACTTTTTTAAGTGAAATTCAATATATTCTGAGAACAGCAAAAATAAACTATGTAACATGTTGTACAAGTTAATCTATAGTTTGTATTCTGTAATTTAAATTATATTCCCATTGTCTCACACTCACTTTCTTTTTTCCACCCTCTTTCAGCTCTTTTAGTCCGGTTTCATTACTACCCCTCATTTCCTATCTTTCGGTGTCCTTCTCTTTACTTTCATCACCGAATCACTTTCTCTCAGTACCACTGCTTTAGTCCTCTTCTCCTCTCTTTCCTCCTTTTGCTCCCTTACTCATTTTTCTTTCCTCACTTATTGTACTCCACTTTACTCAGTCCTTCCCTTAGTCTCTCTGTCTACTAACTTCCTCACTCCTTTTCCCTCAATCCTTCTATATTATCCTCTCTCCCTTCATCCCTTCACTATGACTCTCCTTCACTTACTCTCAGTTATCTTCCATTCCTCATTCTTCTAAATGCATCCTTTATTAGACTCCTTTCCCTCTCAGTCATTATCTTTTTACTTACTCCTGTTTCCTGATTTAGTTTTGCTAACTCATATTCTTTTAGTATCTTTCTTACCTTTAGTTCATTTTTCTCTTCTTCTCTTCCTTTCTGTCAGTGAATCTATATGCCTTACTCTTAGTAATTTGCTCTCCTTCTATTTCTTTTTCCCTCTTTTTGTCCTTCTACCTTACTTTATTTCTAAATACACTGTTATGATTTTTAACCTCTTCATTTGTATCTTTAATTTCAAATACATATTTTACTAATTATAACTTATTTTTTCTTCTCTCTTTACAGATACAAAATGTAGTAAAAAATGTAATTAAAGTTACATTTATTATATGGTAAGTGTGACTAAAAAAATGTAGTTTGTCATGACCCTTTGCTTTAACCTCACTACTATTTTCTCAACCTACCTCAGTGCTGTTTCTTTACTCTGCTTCCCTCACTTATTCATATTCTCCATGTTTACTCCCCTTTCCCTATTTCCCCTCCTACATTCAACTTCTTTCAGTCCCCATTCTTTACTTCCCTTAACCTCTGTTCCCTTCCTTTGCTCACTCACTCATTCTCTTTCCCTTAATCATTTACTTCACTCCTACACACACACCTCCCCCCCCACACACACACACCTCTGACATACACCCCACACACACACCACACACACACCTCACACACACACACACACACACAGCCACACACACACTCCTCACACACACACACCCACACATCCCACACACACACACACACTCCACACACATACCCCCCACACCCACCCCCCCCACACATATCTCACACACCCACACCTCCACCCACACCCAAACACCCCACACACCCACACCCACACACACACCTTACACACCCACACCCCCACCTACACCCACTGACTCCCTATAAGTCACCCACACTGCCTTACTTACCTTTCTTTCCTGTTTCACTCAGACTCTTTCAGTCACTCCTTCCTTTACTCTCTCTCTCTTTTCTCTCTGTCACTTCCCATGCCTTAACCTTATTCACTTTTATCCACCCTCTTTCACCCCTCTTTACTTACACTCACTGCTCTTTTCTCACCCTCCCTCACCGTTGTTCATTTATTCCGGTTCCGTCACTACCCCTCATTCCCCATTCTTTACTGTCCTTCCTTTTACTTTCAACACCCACTCACATTCTACCAGTACCTCTACTTTAGTCTTCTTTTTCTCTCTTCCCTTCTTTTGCTCCCTTATTCATTTTCCTTTTCTCACTTACACCCTATTACACCTTCTCTGTTTTTACTATGTAATAAACAATCCCTCTGTGTTGCTCCCTCTAGCTCTTTTTCTATTAACATTACTCTCTCTGTGTTCTTCCCTCATGCTCAGTCTTTCTTTCTTTCTTAATTTTTTTTTTTGGGGTGCGTGCCCCGGTGCGCGCCCTGGTGCACGTACCGGTACGCGTACCCTAAGGAAAAAAGAATGACATAGGTTTATTTTTATAAATTAAAGGTAGTTCTAAAAAGAACTGTTTTTTTATTCTTTTTGTTGTTTTATATTTTTTAATTCTTTTTTTGAACATTTTTTACTTTTTTTGGCTTTTCTGAACACTTTTACATTTTTTTTGTATGTTTTATGGGGAGAAACAAAAAACAGGGAATTGTAAACGGCTCAACTGGAGCAAAAAAAAAATCAGGAAAAAATTAGGGTTTTTGGGGGCAATTGTGGTTGTCACCAGCAAGAACGATGAGCTTTACGCTCTGCTCACCATAGCTGATGGTCTTACCACAAAAAATACAAGTAACCCTGAATTCACTAAAACCGTGGTTGGATGATTGGCATCGTCTCCCTTGTCTCTGGTCCCGATGGAGTGGGTTGCTTTCTTTTGGAGGTGCTGGATGAAGATTGGGGAAGGTTACGGGCCATTTCTCTCATCTCTGCAGCAGCATAGTTCCTGGGATGCTTGCACTGCATATGCCTAATCATGGTGTAATTACCAAATTAATATTTCCTATTAGGGTTCCCCCTTGAAAGTTCCATGCCACAGATTAGGCAAGTCACCTTTGGTGCATTGACTTTCTTTTTGCCCTCTGGAATAGAAAAAAACTCCCATACTATGTGCTCCTTTGGCTTATATGGGGTATTGTCTTCTTGGAGGAATGTCCTTCTCCCCTCCTCATCCTCCTCCTCCTCTTCTTCTTCCTGACCACCAAAGTGATGTTGTGGTGGTCCTCTTGGTGGTGGTGGTGGTGGTGCAGATGCTCCAGCTGCTGCTGCTACTGTAGCCATTTTAAAGTAGAAACGATTAGAGACAGATCTCCAAACAGGTCTTCCTCAGTCAAAGGACAAAGTCAGAATAAGGAAGAAAGGTGGGGGCTTTCATCATTTGGAAAACAAAACTGTTCTGGACCAATGAAAAGTGTTATTTTCAGATCACATGACCCGATGCGCTTACGCTACGCGCCCCGGGGTGCGCCCGGGGGCACGTAGCGTAAGCGAGTCAGGACGTTGCGCGATCGTATGCGCTCGCGTGCTTCCGGGTGCGCTTACGCAGTGCGTCATATGACGCATCACGCGGTTACGCGAAACGTCACGATGTTGTTTTCGTTCGCGAGAATAGTGCTAACGGGATGCTCACCGGTACGCGCCCCGGGGCGCGCCGCAACATTGCGCTTACCTGTGCGTTCACCGGTACGCGCCCCGGGAGCGCTCCAGGGCAAAAAAAAAACCAAAAAAACTATTACATACTTATACAGTATAAAATTCGTTATAATTTTTTTTACTTTTTATACCTATAGAGATTTTTGTATTAAAAAACCATTGAAATTCACTGAAAAAACCATAGGTTTCACACCAGTTATAGTTAGGAATTAGCATTTAAAAAACCTATTAAATTCACTGAAAAAACCATAGGTTTCACACCTGTTATAGTTAGCTGGAAGTTTTACTCGCATAAAACCATTGAAATTCCCACGTTATAGTTAGTTGGACTCACTATAACTTGCGCGTGCAATGCACTGCTGATGACATCACGTATTACATCACTCATGACATGGTCAGTGACATCACTCATGACATCACTGATGACACCATCCAGTGAATGTGTGCATTTAAAAAAAAAAATATGTGTTATATATGTATATGTAAAAGTTGATGGAAGAATAAATGTTTAAATAAGGGTTTACATGGATGTACCTGAATCCAGCCACAGCAGCAGAGCGGAGGTACAACAGTGCCTACAGAGCCACACAGTGCACCATTGAGAGGACCTTTGGAATCCTTTAAAGCCGTTTCCGGTGCCTCCATAAGAGTGGAGGTGCACTGCAGTACAGCCCAGAAACGTGTTGCAAAATCGTGGTTTCCTGTGCAATGCTACACAACATCACTACCAAGAAGGGCACCAAAGTGGCTCTCACAGATGCAGACACATCAGATGAGGAGGAACCAGCTCCCCAACGCAGATGTGCAGGTGGTGCTGGGGCGGCTACCCGGCGCCTAAGCTGTGATGACATCACACAGAACTACTTCTAGTTGAGAAATGAGGACACAATGCCAAATAATGATGCTCAAGTATGATGTTTATTTCCTTAACTGCAGGAGTAAATCTGTCACACAGCATGACTGAAATGTTGATGATTGCACATGTTTGGGTCACAATGCTATTATTGTCATGAGTCACTCAGTCCATATGGTATGTGTTGCATCACACATAGCCATGAGTACATGCTGCCTCTTCACCTCCTACATGCATGCCCTGTTGCCCCTCGTTCAGGCTGCACACTGGCCTCACTGGAGTCTTCCCCTGCTCTCCCCTGGCGCCCACTCTGGCGTCTATCTGCAGGAAGTGGTGGAGTGATGCTGCTCCTGCTAGACTGTTCGTCTGTATCCAATGTGCCCAGTGTCCCTATGCCACCTGTGGCTACAGCACGCATCTGGTCCACGGTATGTGTGACCTGCACCAGGCCCCTACCCACATCCTGGCAGCAGTGGGCCATTTCATGCTGCATACTAACACATCTCCTGGCCAGCAGGGATATGGTGGTGGACTGGCGGTTCACAGCTCTAGTGTACAGGTCCATCCGGGTGTGTAAACGGTATTTCTCCCTGCGCCTGGCTACCCTGTCTCTCCTCATCTCCCTGCACAGTCCTTCCAATGCACCTGTCATGTAATTGACACTGAGCCGCAACTCAGACATGTTATGATTATATGCTGCAAGTTGACGCTGGATCGACCTTATGCCTTTAACTTGCAGGCGCTGTGCTTTTAACATGTTGCCCTCAAGGCCAGGGAACACTGTGTCATCTTCGGAAGGTGAATTGCTGGTGGAGGGCTGTGCCCTGCGTCTTGACCCACTCCCATTTGAAGTTTGGACAGTGGACTGTGGTGTGTGCTGCCTTACATGTTGCCTTGGGACTGTCTGTGCCTCCTCAGCAGCATCAGTGGACTCCGCCTCCATCAGTGGCAGTGGTGAGACTATGTTGCGCCATCTGCCTGGCGCAGGGTCTGTCTGTCTTGATGCGCCCTGCTCCTCCTGCCCTGCCACGTCCACATTTGCTGGTGTCTCCACCCCTTCTGCCACTGTTTCCTGTGTTGTCGGTGGTACTCGCAATTGCTCATGCAATTTCAAGGGTGCAAGGTATTGCACCCCTGAAATTGATCTCTGCACATATGTTGCACAAACACATGCCCTAAAGGCATGTGTGTGCACAAAATGAAACTTTGAAAAATGCACAAAGGTTTTTACCATGAAGTTCAACTTCATGATAATTTGCTATTCCTATTAGCGAAATCGCTAGTTTTTTTAACTTTCATGCATTGCATTTAAGGAATCTCAATTTGAGATTCCTTAAATGCAATTGCAATTTAAGGAATCGCAATTTAGAGATTCCTTAAATTGCGATTTTTGCATTTGGTATGATGCATCCCAAATGCAAAAATACCAGTGGCAAAGGGGCGGATTCGGAGAATTTGCCCGTTTGCGACCGGTTTTTGGTTTGATGCATGGGGCCACAAATGAGCTACTTGTGCCTAAGTCAATCCTCATCCCTTTTAAAGAGTAAATCTCCCTCCTCCAGATCTTCAGTAGAAACTTTAGCTTTTTCTTCTTCCTTGCCCTAATAGCTTAAATGATGTGCTCAGTGTTAATCGCAGGGAACTACTCCCATTACTCTTGCCAAGTCCCCTATCAATGAACTGCAACATGCACAGACATTTTTTCTTGTGTCTGACTGCATCATTCTACATAACAGAATGTGTTGTTATGGTTTGTAGGCTGCAACTTAAACACACGTGGGCCACTGAACTGTAGCTTCTTATTCATATTATGAAACACTGTGTGCTCTCTACCCTGCGTTCCTCATCAATCGATTTATTGTTCCTGTAACACCAGGTTTTCAATGACAATGTCTGTACACAACTGCAATACCCTCAGGGTCTGGTCATCAACGTATGTAAATAAAAACAAATAAATTAAATCCATGGTTTAGCAGAATTCTCCTGACCTGCCTTCTGACCAGAAAAGTAATTTGATGGAATTCTTTCATTGTCAAAAACTCCTGTTTCTCTTCAAACTAGACACACAATAGCTTAGAAAGGTTTATCAGAGTAATCTACCTGTGGAAGTACCCCACCCTGCCAGCGTATTCTACCCGAATGACCCACTGCTCTGATAGAGATGTCTCCCACTGGTATGCAAATTCCCAAAGACAGCCTTGCCTGGAGACTGTAGGGCATATTTCTGCTTTGTGAGGGCTAGGAATGGAGAATGGAGAATGGAGAATTTCACCTTAATTATTTCGAACAGATACTGTGACACAAGGCCTCATTTCACTGGCTCCTCTTAAATAGAGAGAGGGTTCGGTATGTATTAACTAAACTGGGTGATGAGTCACTGGGAGTATTTCCTAAAATAGCAGTGACCCTCACCCACTGAAGTGGCATACTTTATGAGGAGCAAAGAGGGGTTGGAAAAAGAACAGTGTTTGTCTCTCAGATGCTCCATCACCTCTCACAAGTGAGCTCAACTTCCTCCTAATTCTATGACTGAGGTACTTCTGCTGCAGACCCTTCCTGGGATCAATGTCGGTGTTGAATCGGATTTTACTCTTGCCGTTTACTCCTGCCCTCGAGACTGATGACACAGCCGTTAATATCTTGCAACTCAGCAAGGGAAGGCATGAACAGTAGAGAGACGGGTCGACTTTTTGTGGAGCCTTTAAATATGAGGCCTGCATTGATTTTCTTTTACTGCTATTCTTTTTCACTTCCAGTTCCAAAAATTAGAAGCAGTCCATCCTCTCTTTCCCATCCTCAATTTTCACACCTTTGCAGTCCTTTTACCTTACATTAAATGTGTTGCCAGTCACACCATCTTGTCCTCAGCCTCACAACTAGTTAGATAACACTGTGGCTTTGTCATTGTCGGATAAATCCATTCCAGCATCCCTGCGTGCCACTGCAGACCCTTCTGCCACTTAGAGCAAGATGTGCTGCACACAGGAAGGCTGATGGCTGATAAGCGTGGCTGGTGAACTGCTGAGATGATCTGGTCCATCCAGCAAGATTCTTACCTCCCCATCCCTCAAGCTGGCTGTATCATAGCCCTGGTGACACCCAGTGTAGGTGTCATACAGTACAACGTGTTGCATATAATACCAGTGTAAGCATATTCAAAACACAAGTACACATCATTATAAAAACGGGAAAATAGCAGAAATCCTAAAAAAAAAAGAGTTTATTTTTTAAATGGGGTAAATAGGGCTCCCCATTTCCAAGATGAACATTTCAAGGGGTAGGCTGTGACAAGGAAGGCAGACATATTGGCATTCTAAAGTGCTAATAATAATTGTGTATGTGTGAGATTAAGGAAACAATGTCAACCTGTTTATACTATTAATAAGTAACATCATTAAGAACTGTACCTTTAAAGAGACGTACTAAGGTTTTAAATCAGACATGAATAATTCGGTATTTATTATTAAAAGAGCAAGCGAAACATTTCTATGAAAACACTCTGTATATAGCAACAAAGATAACGGCATGTAAGTTACTGATGACGACAACAAAATATACTCATATAATATTTTATATGTATAAAATGCTTGCAGCAATCAGTTGATGTCAGTACAGGGGGGAGATTCTCGCTACTGTGCTTCACTGGAGTACATGTGTATGAATAGATTATCCTGTGCTCCGCCAAGGGAAAGGGCAATTAGGATACACGCGATTGCTTATCAAATGGTGAAGCACAGCTAAACCGCAGTCAAGAAAATTATGAGAAAGTGTCTTAGCTGCCAAAGAGCTCTCCAGGACCAGCCAGTAGAAATAAAAGAACAACACAAAAATAACATAGGATAGATTTATTTAATATCTCAAAAGTTGTAACTAGACGTCAAAAGAAAACAATAGAATGAAAGCTGTAACAGATACTGTGCACACGCGTGAGAATAAACAGTAATGATACTGAGCGGTTTACAGAAAATCAAGATGACACCGGTAGTGTGATAGACACATAGTGTATGTTGACATTATCTTCATGAACATACAACGCCAGCCGACACGTATTTCGTCAACAGGAGGATACCTGTGACTCTTCAGGGCTGTGGAATTATTTTGAAAAGAACAGTATAAGCATATGAAAATTAAACATGTAATGTAAGTGAGTACAGTGTCCCCAAAGGAAGGACGTGAGCTACAAACACACCTAAGTAAAGCGTGGATCACCCCTAAGAAATTATTAAAGCCAGAAAGTGATGGTGGGTGGGTTGCTTCAAGACAAAGAAGCACCCCCTAGGGCAAAAGGAGAAAAAGGGCGAGGTGAGTGTATCAACAATATTAGTGGCATATTCTTGAACATGATTGATCATCAGTTGATGTGGAACGGTTAATGAGAGAAATCATAAGGCTATTCTTCATTAGGACTAAAATCGGGTCAAATAGGCAAATGGTCCGGAAATTATTCGGTATTTAAATGACATGTACATAGACCACATTTGGGAGGCAAGGGAAAAAAACATGGGTATCAATATTGCAGCGGTTTGGCCATATCAAAGCAGGTGTCCAGCGTAATTCAGAAACTGCAAGTACACAAGGTGGAGGTACATGCGAACAATGAAACGAAACTGTCTAGCATAAAATTGATACTAAATGTACAGAGGCTGAAAACCCATGTGATCAATACAGTATTTTTCGTGGAACATAAGTACTTGCAAATGCAGTGTGCACAAAATAACAAAGGTTGTCTAAAGCGTGATCCTGTATAGTGGCGAGGAAGTAAGAGTGCAAAAGGGTGCGACACAAAAGATAGACATGCGAGGAGGGATCCCGTGGAGTATGGATGGGCTTATGAAACAAATTTGTCGTACCTGTGAAGGCGTAGTGTACGGGAGCTGGAAGGGAGAAAAAAAGGGGGTGGGGAAAAGGGGCACGAGGCCACAAGCCAATGGGGACTTAACTTGACAATCCACCTCCCATTGAAGAAACAGGTAAGTCATGTTTTTACCAAGCATTAGATTATAGCGATAATCGTGCTTAGCGTGAGTTTTTTATCGCTTCACCTGCCTTGCTAATAGGCGATAGCTGTGTTAGCGACTGCTTTCAGTCGCTAACAGTTTGGGTACGCCCACTTTGCATGTCATTAGCGATAAATATCGCTGACATGCAAAGTGGCCCCCAAACCGGTCGCTATCGCCTGAAAGCTGTCGCTAACTGCTGTTAGCGACAGTTTGCTGATAGGGCGATAAAAATATCGCCGCTTTAGCGGCAAAAAGTGCAGCTAAATCGACAATATAGCCCTTGCTAATGTGCCCCTACTTTTTTATTGAGATTTTCAAAATTTTCAACCATGGTATTATAGAACCATTTTCTCCACAACTTTCACTAAATGCTTCGTGCTCCAAAGTCCAAGTGTTACAGGAATATGGAACCGCTTGCAACGCAGGGCATACAATACTCTAGCCATTACTCTCCTGTACCACCTTTCATCGTGCCATCAAATAGGGTCCCCACTTTTATGTCCAGTCTCAGTGTATTAAAAGTAGTCCCACCATTGCCCCTATATCTTTGTGTTTTTGTGGGCATACCCTTGATTTATACACCGCCTCCACAGCAATAGAACAATAATGCATCCCTCTAAACCAATTTGAAATGGGAGGGGCCTCCTTCAATTTCCAATGGCTCACTATATCCTGCTTTGCAAGCATAGAACCAATCACAATCAGCAGCTTCTGATCTCGGTTCCATTGCCATCCTGGAAACACCCCCAGTATTGCCAGCTTTGGGTTGTGGTCAAACTTTCTCCAGATCTTCAAAGATCGCGGCCCACTATCTTTGGACAACTGATCATCCACGCACCACATGCAACAAGGTGCCCATGGTCTGCCTGCATTCCAGGCACTCCAGTACATTTTCTCTACCCATCCACCATAGTCTGTCAGGGGTGTAATATACCCTTTGGAGATGTTTCAAGTGGACCAGCTTAAGTCAATCTGTTATAAAACGTTCTCTAGCTGCCATCTTGGCCTCGATCCTGACCTCATCTATTTTTCCTAGATCTGACTCCCACCTCTTCTTTAATGTTGTCATTGGGTCTGGGACATTAATCATTAGTGTTTTGTTCAAACAGTATATATCCTTTTCCCCATTAGCTGCCATGGTAAGTATGACCTTCAGGGGGCTTTATAGGTGTCCAACACATGTCTCAATTGCAGATAAAGGAAGAACTAGGATCTGTTCAGCTGGCATTCCGTGGTCAGTTAGTCATAAAACATCATATGATCCCTCACCAGATATTTCCCTGCTTTAAAAATCTCAGCCCATCCCAGGTCTTAAAGCCCTGAATCGGCATGGTTTCGGACTGCCATTTCTATAGTGAGTACCTTGTTCCACCTCATCCATTGCACTGCCCCTTTCCAGCTTTCTATTGGAATTGTCATTATAGCTGGAGCACAACAGGGTTTTTTTCATTGTATGACTAGGATCATGGAGCTGACCCATCAAAAGATACCATATCTAGTCCCATGGAGGGTACTACCATTACCCGAACATTCATTTGTTAATCTGAAGCAATTGGATGACCCAGTAATATAGCCTTGAGTCAACAGCCGCTGACCCTCCAACAATGTAGACCGTATGCATTTCCAGTGTGAGACAGCTAGAAGGATCCCTTCCCATAATTTGCTGTTCACACAAGCTTGCATATTTTCTAACCCCCTTTGGTGCGATCCTATGTGGGTAGTTCTATAGAACATACAGCATTTGTGGCAGGGCCACCATTTGAACAGTGTCAGCCGCTAGCTGGGTGAAACAGTGGGGTGTGGGGGGGAATAAAAAAAGAAATAAAAACACATGAATCATGACGTCCGCCGCCTAGCCACCGCTTCAGCTCCAGCCGTGGATATGCCTATTCTCACACAAGCTCCCAGACTGCCCAGAACAAATCCAGACGCTCCTCTTATGTTGGTTTTACCCAGCATGGGAGAAAGGTATGGATTGGGTTAGCGGGCTGGGTATATGCTCCAGCAGGGACTGGGAGCTTGTGCTTCTGAGCCCTTCGGATATCTCCAAAAAATAGCTTGGAGATATCCAAGTACGCATGTAGGTTTGGCCGGCCGTGGACGTCTGGCCAAACCTACATGGGCACTGTCTGTAGTGTACTGAGACCGCAACTTCTCCCGCTGCCAGAAGCCTCGCCCTCAAGACTCGGCGGCAGCTCCGGAGTAAAATATAATGATAATAAAGCAGTTTTATTAACTGCTTTATCATAATTTTATTTTAGGTGCGTCTGCTGGTTCCAGCAGTGGGGCGACGCTCCTCCGCCCTGGCGGAGGAGCCTCCCCTGATTTTGAATAGGGTGATTCATCCCAACAAATTGAATGGGATGATGTTCCAGCTTGAAATGTGTCCCTTTAACTTATGGACCATGGGCGCAATGTTTCTTTTCCAACACACCATGGGGTACTTAGAGCTATACATACCCAAATATTTGAATACTCCCTACTCACATTTAATAGCAAGAGATTTAGTTCACAAAATACTGAGCCTTACTAGGTCACAATTCGACCTACCTCATGGATATTAATGAGGTAGGCGCAAATTGGGTTCACTACGATTTGCTGCACCACAGGCATGGTGACTTGCTAGGGTCAGCAAAACACTTTGTCTGTGATTACTTTTAAATAAAGCAATCTGTTTTTTAAAAAGTAAGCTTCAGTCCCATGGACCATTGCCTACACCTCAAATGTTTTTTTCAGCATGTTTAAAGTGGAAAAGTTCTCTTGGGGACCCCTTCCTGTTTGTGCATAGATTACCGCCTCTTTTGAGGTGCTGGTAAGATATGAATGTTTTCCAGCCTGATTTTGGTCACAAAACATGAAAACATGCCAAATGGAATCAGTATTTTGAAGGGATGTCCTACACATGCCCCTTCCAAATATCAATTTGGAATTGTTTCCTAAAACCATTTAACAATTGGGAAACCCATATCCGAATCGTTAAATGGGCGTAGTACGTTTGAAAAGGGGTTTTATCATTCGAAAACTCTCAGCTTTACTAAATCAGAGGGGTTGCAAATGCTAAAACCCTTTGTAATTAGTTTTTCCATTGCTAGCACTTTTTGCTATGTAAAAGCATTTCCAGTGGTGTAAAGGGGTGCTGTTTTCTGGTCGACTGGTAAAGAAAAGTAGCAGGAATATAATGTGACCCGCTATCATTATAAATGAGAGTGTGCTTGCAACATTCGCTTACACTTTCTGCGTTCGCAAAATTGGTTCCAGTGGCATCAAGGGGTACTATCTTTTGGTTGCCTGGCAGGACAAAGGAGGAGGCGTGGCCCTCCCATGGCCACTTACTCATAGATTCTCTATCAGAATCTGCTTTTGTTTCCAATAGAGGTAAGTGGTATTGCCATATGATTGGCTAGCAAAAAGAAAGGGTGTGGTGGTCAAGATAACAGCCCCTGCCACGGTTTGGCGTGTAGCCTTCGACAAAAGAATGCTATGTCTTCGTGCATGCCTTTGAATTCAGAATTGCCAGCCAAAGAGTCGATATAATATTTCTGAGCCACAAACAGTTGTTTCAAAAATTTACAAAGTAAAATAATAATATAATATAATTGCCCACAACATTGCACCAAGAGGTTGTTTAAAATATGTACATTTCAATAAAAATGTGTGAATGGTCAGTTTTGAAAGTTAAGCTAAGAAATGTGCATCTTGGTGTCCTGCATATTTCCCTAGCCTTATACAATCATCAGATTTCCGGTGTTAATACCCTTGCTAAATTTGAACCTCCTAATAACTTTCCACCTTCAGTTTCAGGAACATATCCCGGGTTATAAGAAATGTGATCAATTCATTGTCTAAGTGTATGGATGACGAGATCATATGGCTGAGATACCCGTCACCCCCTCTCGACACAATCCCCAAGGATGGGAAACCGAAACGGTTCTGAACTTTTGGAAGGCGGGAGGGAGTGACCCTCCCGGCCGTATTTATTAAAATATGAAACAAAATCAAAACATTAAAATAACAGTTTCATATTATGTACAATTTCATTTCCACATTACGATGTTTGGCTAACCTTAACAGATCTCTAATACAAAGATTCTCCTAGCCGATCCAACATCCTACAAAACATTTGACTTGAAATTGTACATCCTAACGTTAAGGGCCAACGGCAAGGTCGTAACCGGTGTCAGATCCCTAAACCAGAAATACAACCCTCACTTGTGAGAGGACCAACCGCACAGAGGCGTACCTCAAGTGCATCTACCAATTTCCCTTGGACTTGACGGGGGCCCCAATGAACTCGACGCCATTTAACGGTCGTCCGAGGACTCGTGTGAGGTGTCTAAGAGGTAGCGTAAACCCCCTCCCGAACCCCACACAACTTACCCATCTGCCGTCGCAGATGTCCTGGCCCCGGGAAATTCCCCAGGAGGGCCCGTAGCCCCTCCTATCCAGGAAGGGGCCTTGACCACCTTTCCTTTCCTTCCGGCGGCCTATCCTTAGACGGGACCGCCTCCCCGTTGAGGGGCCAATGGCCACCTCCCCCGAGCGCTCCCATCCGTAATGGGTGACGCCCCCCCATAGGGATCTTCCAATTACTGCTCACCGATCATGACCTTACCGCCCGACAATAAATACGACAAATTTACCTAAATTACTAAATCACGAAACAATTATAGCCTATTAAAGGCATGATTACTGATCAACACCACTGCAAAATCCTTTATTTGCACAACATACTGAAAGTGACCCTCTTTATTGCATACTCCAAAATTATCACGACAATCGTCACAACCTGTAAGAAAATAGAGTTACCACATCAAAACTTTATTTCAAAACAACTAGCTGTCCTCAGGGGCTGGTGGGTGGGTCAAAATTGGCTCTTCGTTCCGTCTTGAGCTCACGTGCAGTGGGGAGGTGCAGCTTCAGAGCACAGGAACGAGAGGATGTTTTCTTGCCTTGTTGCTTCTTTTATCCGTCTTCGGGGCGGGCGTCAACCCGCCCCCGCCCGCCACAGAGGGCGTGGCCGAGTGCGTCAGTGTCTAGGACAACCCACTCCAGGGCGGGAAAAGGCGCGCCCCGGCTACGCCGCTTCGGGCATACCAGCCGAGACTCGCCCCCCGCCCAAGATGGCTTCCCGGGGGGATCGTGATACTCCACCATACGTTCGGGGGGACCGAATGGTCGCCCCTTTCCATATGGCTGAGATACCCGCCACCCCCTCTCGACACAATCCCCAAGGATGGGAAACCGAAACGGTTCTGAACTTTTGGAAGGCGGGAGGGAGTGACCCTCCCGGCCGTATTTATTAAAATATGAAACAAAATCAAAACATTAAAATAACAGTTTCATATTATGTACAATTTCATTTCCACATTACGATGTTTGGCTAACCTTAACAGATCTCTAATACAAAGATTCTCCTAGCCGATCCAACATCCTACAAAACATTTGACTTGAAATTGTACATCCTAACGTTAAGGGCCAACGGCAAGGTCGTAACCGGTGTCAGATCCCTAAACCAGAAATACAACCCTCACTTGTGAGAGGACCAACCGCACAGAGGCGTACCTCAAGTGCATCTACCAATTTCCCTTGGACTTGACGGGGGCCCCAATGAACTCGACGCCATTTAACGGTCGTCCGAGGACTCGTGTGAGGTGTCTAAGAGGTAGCGTAAACCCCCTCCCGAACCCCACACAACTTACCCATCTGCCGTCGCAGATGTCCTGGCCCCGGGAAATTCCCCAGGAGGGCCCGTAGCCCCTCCTATCCAGGAAGGGGCCTTGACCACCTTTCCTTTCCTTCCGGCGGCCTATCCTTAGACGGGACCGCCTCCCCGTTGAGGGGCCAATGGCCACCTCCCCCGAGCGCTCCCATCCGTAATGGGTGACGCCCCCCCATAGGGATCTTCCAATTACTGCTCACCGATCATGACCTTACCGCCACAGGCCGGATAGTTGACCGGCTATCCGGACCCCCCACAACAACTCCTGCCTAAAGGTCATGTTATAAACTTTTTAACCAAGCTATGAGGTCTCCTATGAGTAACTCATTCCCCACCCGGGACAAATGAACACCGTCCCCCAAATACATACTGTCCCCTCTGATACAACCATGCGAGACAGAATGCAGAGTACTTGAACGAAACAATCTACTCACTTTGTTATTTATTTTCCTTACTGAATGATTCAGAGCAGAAACAGAAATAGCCCCCCGCCACACTTTTCGTGGGATCATGTGGGACCATGCAATTGTGCACCCTGGAACTCTCCTTGCCAACCAACTTACTGTGGAAAGCATTGCCTCAAGAAGAAGTCGTCTACCAGTGGCCACCAAATCGTTGCCCCCAAGATGAACTATGATTATAGACGGCGGTGACCTTGTCCGCCCTAACAAATCCTCGAAAAAGGTCTGAAACTGGTCAATACAGAGCCCGCCCTTTCCGTGGAAGGACACACTGTACCCGTATTCCCCAGCCACGTGAATCATGTCACCTGCTTTGAATACGTCCGCGGCACGCCTCACGTATGAGTGGCCCACGACCCACACCTCCTTTTTCCCAGCCGGTGATGTCTGACCGCTGGTCCCCATGTGTCGGGTCGACTGCACAGTCCGCCCCGCCTCGTAGGCTTGCGCAACGGAAAACCAAACAAAACAAGAAGCGTGAGTACATCATTACAGCTTCATAACATGTGCAACCGCACATACCTTTTATAACAGTTCGAAGACCAACGCCCTACACGTTTTACTTCTTCTACACTCAGACCCCTGGCTGTAGCCTCTGTAGCAGCCCCTATTCGAAAAGAATGGGTCCCAAACTCGCCGGGGTTCAAGCCCGCGGCCGAAATCGACATCGCAAGCACCCGCTGGAACTGAAACCTTGTCAGTGGGGTGGTGTCAGCGTGTCTCAAAAAGGTCCCCCCCCATGATGCCACTCTCTGCGCTAAATATTCCTCTACGCAAACCACAGGGCACATGGGGGACCCGGGAATCCTCTGTATGATTATGCAGTCCCCAAACGCACCCTGATCGGTTTTGGACCTGACAAACGAGACAATCATTGTCTCCCCCTTGACCTGAACGTGCTCTTGGCACAATCCCCCCATCGTATCCCGCTTGTTCCTCGCCACTAGTTCGCTTACCCGCATAGCCCCATGGAATGCTAGCGCAAAAGCGGCTCGGAATAACACTGTCTCATACTGTGATGAACACGTTGCCGGGAGTACGGAAAATAACAGGGCCAACCTATCCAGACCTATCGGGCGCCTCTCATCTGCTTTGCGACCCTCCAGGCGTTGCCACCCCCGTAGCGCTTTCTGGACTACGAAAGACGCTGTCGGGTCCTGGATCCCATGATCCCTTGCCATAAAGGAAATGGCGGCCCGATGCCTCTGGGCCGTAGCTACTGATTTGCCTGCCTGATGTAAAGACAGCAAAAATTTAACGACAAGCTCCTCCTGGCCCCAAAGCTCCCCCCTAGCAGAACCCAAAAAGGACCAATAGGAACGGAACGCCCCTTCGTATGCCTTCCTTGTCCTGGGCGCTAAACTCTCTCCCACGAGGTTTTGTAGTTCGGGGCACCGAGAGACCAGAGAGCTTCGGGAAAGGGTGCTGCCACCGGGTCCGCTGCGGGCAGAAAACCCCAGAAGGCCTGCATATGGAAACGAGAAAGCGCATCAGCCGCTTGGTTCAATACCCCCGGGACATGTCTTGCCCTAAAGAGCACATTCAACTGCATGCACAATAACACAATTTCTTTAAGCAGTCTCAGCATCCATTTGCAACGTGCTGCCTGACTATTGATACACTCTACCACGGTCATGTTGTCAGACCAAAACACCACAGACTGATCCCGGAACCCCTTAGGCCAAGTTTTCAGGGCCACCAAAATAGGGAAAAGTTCGAGAAAAGCGATGTTCCTCGTCAACCCGCACTCATGCCACCATGACGGCCATTTTTGAGCCGTCCATTGTGTGCCGAATATGGCGCCAAAACCTATACTCCCCGCCGAATCTGTCCACAGCCCCAGCTCCTCAGAGGACACCGCCGGTTTTATCCAGACAATTCGACCATTGAAATCCGCAAGAAATGCCAACCAAATGCGCATGTCCTGGCGAACCTCTGCCGAGAGCCTCGTGCGGTGATGGCCCTCCTTCAGGCCGACCATGGCTTGTGCAATCGAGCGGGAAAAGGGGCGGGCCATCGGCATTACTCTCAGGGCAAAATTCAACTGGCCCACCACTTGTTGTAATTGATGCAGTTTTACTTTAGTCTCACTGATACATGTTTCAAGGGATGCCCTGAATTTCAAAACCTTATCTCTTGGTAGTCGAAAACAACCCTCTACCGAGTCGAGCTCGATCCCCAGAAACTCGAGGGAAGTCGAGGGACCCACGGTCTTACCTGGCGCCAATGGCACACCAAATTGATTCATCAAGACACAAAATTCATTTAAAGCCTGTCCACATTCTGGATCCCCGGTTGACCCCAAGAACAAAAAATCATCGAGATAATGCATAACATGTTGAAAACCCGTCCTCTTTGTGAAGACCCATTGCAAAAAACAACTGAACATTTCAAAATAGGCACAAGATATAGAACATCCCATTGGCATACATCTGTCCATGTAATAGCGACCCTGAAACCTAAAACCCAGGAGACGCTGATCGTCTGGGTGTACCGGGAGCAACCGGAACGCTGACTCGATATCTGATTTTGCCATCAGCGCCCCGGGCCCCAGGCGGTGCAACATGGCGACGGCCTCATCGAAAGATGCGTACCGCACCGAACATACTTCCGGGTCTATCGCATCATTCACAGAAAGACCCCGTGGGGCTGACAAGTTATGTATCAGCCGAAACTCACCCGGGTCCTTCTTGGGGACCACCCCTAGAGGGGAACAAACAAAATTATCAACCGGTGGCAAGTGAAATGGACCGGCGACACGACCTCGAGTCACCTCCTTCCCAATCTTTGCCTGTACCACAGCCGAATGCTGTAGGACCGATAGTTGATTCGTACAGTTAGCTACACCCTGAAAATCCCCCACCGGGATGCGGAAACCATATGAAAACCCGTTCCGCAACACCCCAGCGGAAGCATGATCCGGGTATTCACTGAGCCAAGGAATCATTGCCATGGTATCAATCGGAGTAGGTAAAGTCGCCCCTCGGACTATTTCAGACCTGTTTGGCGCTTCCCTTACCACCGTTATCACCCGTTTTGGCTCTGCACATGGACTCAGGATGGGATGGCTGCCCACACCCCCCACATTCATGTCTGAACTTGCACGACCCCTGGGGCCTCGTACATTTACCTCTGTTAAAATTCCAACAGATTCCCCTTTTACCTGCGTTGCCACTCGTCTTCGAGTGGTACTCGCTACCTGCACCCGTCCGAAAGGGGGTCCCAGAGTATTGGCGGGAAGATTCACCCCCGCTACTCCCTGACAATGGTACTTTTAACATTCCAGTACTCTCCATTTTTTGCCATGACACGGAGTCGTAACAATCCCAAGTCAAAACTGGGTCATGTTCCTTAGCTTTTCTAAAAATATTGTCATAGCAGAACCACTGATTGCCCCCATACGCTACGGAGTACTCCATGATACGCGATTGATAAATAGGCAACTCGGTCAGCAACTCGGGCCTGCGCTCACCCATGATGGAGGTAAAAATGCCCCACGCTCTGCCCCAAGTACCAATGTTTTCGTCAACCTTAAAGGCGGCCATTTTTGCGCGCCAAACACTCGGATGCATGAGCTCCTTTTGGCTCTTAACATGCTCCATCTCGTAATGGTCGGTAAGCAAAGAAAAAATATTAACATACTTATTCGCCCAAATCTTTTCCTTAATTTCCAGTGGAACATGCTGAGCCACCTTCTCCCTTCGTGAAGGTACAGACCCTTCCCCCGCGATCGGCAATGGCCGCTTACCTGAACCAGAAGCTGCATTTGCCGCCGAAACTGGGCCCGTTGCATTTTCCGCCGCCGTAACTGGCGGGGTAACAGAAGCTGGTGTCTTCCCAGCCTCCCTAGATTCCCGCAGTTGTCTCATTACTGCCCGGGCGTCGTCAGCCGTGGTGCCCTCGTTTTCTTTTCCCAACCACGCTGCCAATTGTGCCGCTAACTCGGGAGGCATATCCTCCCTGGTCACGGGGGTGACCACCACGGGGATCGGATTCCCCCCCTTCGGCACCGGGGTTGGCTCCTCAAGTGGGGTGTCAGGGACCGGAGTTTCACCCCCAAGCGCCCCCTTTCTGGACCTCTTGCCTCTCCCACCGGGAACTACTCCCGGCAAAGGCCGTTTCGGTCCTCCCTCCCCGTTCGTAGCCGCCATCTGCTTCTTCAAATCGGCTACCTCCTTCATGAGCATGCGGAGCATCTGATCGGTACTGACCCGCTGTCCGACTTTCTTAGGCATTCCCAGACGGATATCTGTAAGACAAAAAGAAAGATTACAACGCTCAAAATTGGCTCTTCGTTCCGTCTTGAGCTCACGTGCAGTGGGGAGGTGCAGCTTCAGAGCACAGGAACGAGAGGATGTTTTCTTGCCTTGTTGCTTCTTTTATCCGTCTTCGGGGCGGGCGTCAACCCGCCCCCGCCCGCCACCGAGGGCGTGGCCGAGTGCGTCAGTGTCTAGGACAACCCACTCCAGGGCGGGAAAAGGCGCGCCCCGGCTACGCCGCTTCGGGCATACCAGCCGAGACTCGCCCCCCGCCCAAGATGGCTTCCCGGGGGGATCGTGGTACTCCACCATACGTTCGGGGGGACCGAATGGTCGCCCCTTTCCATTTGAGGATCTAATCTGGTTCCAGGTTACATTACCTAAACCATATCTACACCCAGAAAGTCCCATTCTGCTGGTCGGTGTTTACCTGGTTTAGGTTATGTCCATGCTTTTAACCCACATCTCAGTGCGCATAGCATTGACAATATTTCCAGTATCTTTGTGATATAGGAATCCTCGGACTGTTTTTTGCTGAGGACTCTTTGATACCAACATTATTCCTATTTTTACAGAAAAGGAGAGTTCCCATCAATGGGTTAAATACTGGGACAATTACCTAGAAATGGAATATCCAGAAGGGAACTCATTCTGAATAGCAAGTCTGATGACGTTGCTACCAAGGCTCAAATATATATATATATATATATATATATATATATATATATATATATATATATATATATATATATATATATATATATATATATTCACTGAAAAAACCATAGGTTATAGACCATATATAGTTAGGAATTAGCATTTAAAAAACCTTATTTTACTCACACAAAACCATTGAAATTCCATATATAGTTAGTTGCACTAACTATATATCGCGCACCCGCAATCCACTGCTGATCATGTCACATATTACATCATTCATGACATGGTCAGTGACATCACTGATGACATCACTGATGACATCTCAAATGACATCACTGATGACATCACTGATGACAACATCCAGTGACTGTATGTTTCTGTAAAGTTAAAATATGTCTTACATATTGAAGAATGAGTGGATGTATAAGTGTCTGGATGAAGGATTTAGTAGGTGCGTGACTGACTGTATGAGTGAGTGATTAAATGTGTCTCACTGAATGCATGGGTTAGTGACTAAACTGTCTTAATTTGTGCATCATTATGTCTGTTGTTCTGTAAACTGCTGCATGTGTTGATCATTAGCTATACGAGAGGCTATATGTGTTATTAATTGGTTGCCCAAGTATTTCTATGGGAGATTGAGTTTGTGTGGGGGTGGCTGGAAGGTGTGTGACTCTATGCATAGATGTGTGAGCAGTTTATTCACTAGGTGTATGAGTTCAAGAGTGCATGTGGAAACAGCTACATGGGCAGTTGACTGTGTGCATGAGTGTATTGATGAGTGAATGGATATCTCAATGCTACATGTCATAGTAAGTACATATGTAAAACACAGTACATGTGAGAGTTGGCATATATAAATAACTGTGCATGAGAGCCACTGAATGAGTGAGTGGTTGTATCGATCATTGTGAACTTGTATCAGGGATTGTATAAGAGAGTAAATATGTGTTAGTATATGTTTCAATAAGTAAGGTGTGTTTAACTGTATAGTTGAAGAAATGGAGGTGAGATTGTTTCTTTGCATGACTGACTGGGTGTGTGAGTAACTCCATGGATGAGTGGCAGTGTGTGAGTGTCTGTATACACTGAGTGTATCTAAGGTTATATTAGAGTCTGAAGAGGTTTATCGTATTAGCACAAGAATGATGTCAAATGAGATGTCATCAGTGATGTCATCAGTGATGTCATTTGAGATGTCATCAGTGATGTCATCAGTGATGTCACTGACCATGTCATGAATGATGTAATATGTGACATGATCAGCAGTGGATTGCGGGTGCGCGATATATAGTTAGTGCAACTAACTATATATGGAATTTCAATGGTTTTGTGTGAGTAAAATAAGGTTTTTTAAATGCTAATTCCTAACTATATATGGTCTATAACCTATGGTTTTTTCAGTGAATTTTCAAGGTTTTGTAAATGCTAATTCCTAACTATATATGGTCTATAACCTATGGTTTTTTCAGTGAATTTCAATGGTTTTTTAATAGCAAATATCATAAGCTGTCGAATGTCAAGTACGTGGTAAGTGAAAACATTTTCGTGTTTATGCACACTGATCTGCTTTGAATGGTGCCCCCCCCCCCTCATTTCTATTAGGAGTACTCTCTCTTTGCAGATAGTGAAAGGTAGTTAACGCAGGCCTTTGCCCCCGTTGTAATCCGTCGTGCCTGCTTCTCTCTCCATTTGATTGATTGTTATCCAAGTATTTACTGTTTTAGAATTAGTTCTCTTTGGTTCATTCTCTATTTACAAACAAACACAGAGTCGCAATACTCTGTTTAGTCTTTGCAGATAACGAAAAATCGTGTAAAAAAAAAGAAAAGGAATCGAGCAAAATCAGTAGGCCACTAATGGGATCTCTTTTTGACCTCGCTAAAATAGAAACATTAGGAACAACCCCTCATGACAAATACAAAACTAGTGAGATGAACTGAACTCCACACAATGATGGCTGCAAAACAGCTCGGCTCCGCCACCCACCCCGCCCAAAATAACGATAAAGAACGGCTGCCATGATTGGTTGCGGAATGACCACGACGGAGCTACGAAATGGTGCTGCTCTCATGCTAACCCCAGCTTCAGTCTGAAACATCCAGAAACACGGTAGACTACCAATTCGATCAGTTCCGGTAGCGCCCCAATGTAACCCGGTAGAGAAGAACTAGCCCTCCCCTCTTTGACTGATGGTTCTTGTTGCCTGTCCCTTCTGTTGTCATTTAACAGAACTATTTAGCCTGCTGAAAGGGGTTGTGTTCCGACCGCTGGTTGGTGGAGACATTTTGACTATATTCTGTACCTGCGTTGTCGCGTAATGCGTCATATGACGCGCCGCGTTAGCGCATCCGGAAGTCATCCGGGGCGCGCAGCGCGTAACGTAAGCATAACAAGTCATGTGACTTGTTAATAAAACTTTTCATTGGTTCATTTTACTTTTCTTATTGTAATGATGAAAGGCTTGGTCATATGACCTAAAAATTACACTTTTCATTACTTCCGAACATTATTTTTTCTTAAATATATGTTATAATGTTCCAGGCTAATGTACTTTCCCGGAAATTTTACAACTGTCCTGCAAGTAAAATATATTCTTTTTTCGAGAAAAAGAGCGTTTCTTCGTCCCATGACGGAGCCGTTGAGCAAAAGAGGGTCGACCTGCTGTCTTAGTCGCCGATACGCCTGAATATGAGATTCTTATCGATCACTTTATGTTGCAGGAATAGAAAACACAACAGCCCTTGACCATTTATCTTTACTGCGTTCCTTCGTATTATACCTTTTACCCTTCATGTAATTGGTCTGCTTTATTTCACTTGCCTTTTAATGATTCTAAAACAGTCACTATTATTAAAAACTTTACCAATGTATATACTACTACCATGTTTTCTTTTAAAAACCTTTATTGTGAAAATTTCATTATACAAATACGAGCCTATAACCACGTGGGCCTGCCACAGAGCAAACTGTAATCGTATATGATGAATAGACATTTACACTGTAGAGGAACGTAACGGGCGGGCCATTAGGTTGCAAGAACTAAGGTGTCTAACAGTTACGGAATCGGTGGACGTACATTTTATAATTAAAATACGACAGGGCCAGTTACAATAAAATTATCTAGATATACATTTGCGGGCAAGTACCATGGGTGACGTTAATTCGAACTTTCAACAGTACAGTAATCAATAACACATCAGAACTTAATATCAATAGGGATGTCGAAATAGTCAATCAATTCTCGTCCCCGCCCGCCATGTGCTTCAAAACTGCATACGTATCTCGTGATTTCAAGGTTCTGCAACCAGTACACAACAAGGAGTTACGAGTCCCATTTATTCCGGCGCCATTTTGGGCGAGGACGGGCAGGTCCAGGATATAGTCAAAATGTCTCTACCAACCATCGACTATGATGATGTTCATATGCTGTATTTATTAGAGTAACACTCATCTGTCCACATGAAATTAATTTGCCACAATCTAAACATGTAATTTTAATCTTTCCAAAGTTCTTCTAAATATTTGGGACCGTTTCCCTTGCCTCTGAAGCTCTCAGTGCCACTTCTTTGATGAATGTACTAGCAGGTCAGGGGTTCTCCTCCAAATCTCTCTTTTATGCAGCACTATAATTAATTGGTGCCACCTCTCCATATGACGATGCATGGTATAGTTACCACAACTATATTTTTTTTCGGTTCCTCTGGAGAGTTCATCGTGGCAGATGAAGCGTGTAACGTACCGGGCATTTACCTTTTTTTGCATGTACAGGAAAGGAAAAAAAAATTGAGCGTCCGAGTTCTAAGGTGTCCCAGGGCCATTTTAGTGGACCAGGCCCAAATCCAAAGAACAGGCCGCCATTTTGAGAGTCCTCTTGCAGCCGCCTGTCGCTGTAGCATCAAGAGCAGCCGAAACTCAGCTGAATGGCAACTGAAACGGTAAAGGGGCGCCCCACTACAGCAGACGAGCCTCCACCTAGGAAGGCCCATTCACGCCGGCTCCCCCCCCCCTTCGGGCACCCCACGCCGTTATTCGGAGCAGTATTGTAGGATGGCCACACCAGTGCGGCAACTTGCTAGACATCACCTCGGTGGTAACCGAATCTCAACGCCTTGTGGTGTCTTCTATTCAAAAAACATTGTTATGCTGCCTTCGACCTATTCGCCGCAAGTGCGCACACAACTCAACTGCATAGCTTGCTAGACACCACCTCGGTGCCATCCGGATCTTGGAATGTCAGCACCTTTTGGTGTCTTCTCTTCAGAAAATATTGTTGTGCTGCCTTCGGCCTATTCGCACATCAGTCCGCTACTGACGCCATCTCACAGGCTAATGGGGCGCCCCACGCCGACTTTCAGCATTGTAGGATGACCACACCAGTACAGCAACTTGCTAGACATCACCTCGATGCCATCCGGATCTTGGCATCTCAACGCCTAGTGGTATCTTCCATACAAAAAATATTGTTACGCTGCCTTTGGCCCCATTCGCACATCAGTCCGCAACTTAGACATCACCTCGGTGCCATCCGGATCTTGGCATCTCAGCGCCTTGTGGTGTCAGTCAGAAAATATTGTTGCGCTGCCTTTGGCCCCATTCGCACATCGGTCCACTACTGACGCCATCTCACAGGCCAACGGGGCGCCCCACGCCGACTTTCAACATTGTAGGATGGCCACAGAAGTGCGACAACTTACTAGACACCACCTCGGTGCCATCCGGATCTTGGCGCGTTGTGCTGCCTTCGGCCTATTCGCACATCGGTCCGCTACTGACGCCATCTCACAGGCCAACGGGGCGCCCCACGCCGACTTTCAGCATTGTTGGATGGCCACACCAGTGCGGCAACTTACTAGACACCACCTCGGTGCCATCCGGATCTTGGCGCGTTGTGCTGCCTTCGGCCTATTCGCACATCGGTCCGCTACTGACGCAAACTCACAGGCCAACGGGGCGCCCCACGCCGACTTTCAGCATTGTAGGATGGCCACACCAGTGCTGCAACTTGCTGGACACCACCTCGGTGCCATCCGGATCTTGGCGCGTTGTATTGCCTTCGGCCTATTCGCACATCGGTCCGCTACTGACGCCGCCTCACGTGCCAACGTATTTTCTCCGCATTTTATACCCTATGCCGCATAACAGGTCATGTGACTTGTTTATAAAACTTTTCATTGGTTCATTTTACTTTTGGTTTCCTAATGATGGAAGGCTTGATCATATGACCTAAAAACAACACTTTTCATTGGATGAAAACTTTTTTTTTTTTCCCAAACGATGAAAGCCCCACCTTGTTTCTGGATGTTTCAGACTAAACTGGCGTCAGCATGAGAGCACCACCATCTCGTAGCTCCGTCGTGGTCATTCCGCGAGCAATCATGGCAGCCGCTCCCCACCAGAAGCCTGCAGGATTCGGGGCCCCCAAAACTTTTGATGAATTCTCAAGGCGGAGGGGACGCTTTCGAGAATGGGGTCCAAGACCTAGCAGACAAGCGTCCGATTTCCAAGGTGTCCCAGGGCCATTTCAGTGGACCAGGCCCAAAAAGGAAAGAGCCTGCCGCCATTTTGAGAGTCCTGTGACAGCCGCCTATCGCTGCACCGCAAGAGTGGGCGCAACTCAGCTGAATTGCGGCTTTTGACACAGTGGACCAAAAGCGGACGGAATGGCAACTGAAACGGTAAAGGGGCGCCCCACTACAACAGATGACACTCCACCTGGAGAGGCCCGTTCACGCCGCCTCCCCCGGGGCGCCCCACGCCGTTATTCGGAGCAGCATTGTAGGATACCAAAACCAGTGCGGCAACTTACTGGACATCACCTTGGTGCCATCGTTCTGCTGCCTTGGAACTATTCGCACAACAGTTTGCTACTGATGACCCACCCCCCGCGACGCCCCACGCCGTTATTTGCTGGGTGGCAACTTACTAGACATCACTTTCGTGTCATCTAGATTTCGGCGCGTTCTGCTGCCTTGGAACTATTCGCACAACAGTTTGCTACTGATGACCCACCCCCCGCGACGCCCCACGCCGGAAATCTGGACGTTGTGCTGCGTTGGGACTATTCGCACAGCCGACTGCTACTTCGTTGTTTTTCCCTAAAAATGTTTATATGTTATTACTATTTTTGTTTTCTTGTATATATTTATAAATTATTAAAGTTTTATAATCTTACTACTTTGTCGGAGTGCTATATATTTTTAATGTGACACATAATTGTAAAAACTTTGATGTACAAAGAGTCATCCCTGGAATCTTCCGCTTCACGCTCGGTCCCCTCCCCAATCACAATACAGGATGGTTTTCAGATAATAGCAACGCTTCTGCTGTGACGGATCTCATCGAGTGTGGGCCTTGATCTACTATAACTCCTTTGAAGAGGGGTGATTCTTTACAGCTGTGGCCATAAACTACATCTGCAGGGCTAGCTGATAGCCTAGGACCGGCCTGGACAATCGGACACAGAGGAAAAGGAGTGTCAGAGGGTGCGGTAGTGAATAGGGCGAAAGGGAGGTGTCGGGCGGGCACAGGGTGTGATTCTCAGGGAAGAGCAGCGCAGATGGGGGGAGGTTTATTACCCATGCATAAGACAGAGAGCGGGGGTGACCACTGCCTGGGTGAGATGCTTGCGAGGGTGGGGAGCCATGCTAAGGATCGACAGCGTGCACAGAGTGGGTCTGGTCAAGGCATCTAAAATGGCTGCCGTGCACGACAAAAGTGTGGCATTTGAAAAAAGACAAGATGGCGCAGACAATGTTTTTCAACACTTCCTGATTTCCTTCGAATCGAACGTTAACAGACGTTGGGGCATATTACCAAAGTTAAGCGATATTTATCCCTAACGATGCATTGCAAAGATTTTTTTACCGTCAGAAATTATCGCAGATAAACCTTGCTATTATCAAGGTTTATCGCAAATACGATAAAAAACGACCGCAATGCATTAATATCGCTGAAAACTCAGCGATATTCATGCATTACCGAGCTAATGCTCTTAGCCATGTTATCCACCTCCCATTGGATAACATGGCTAAGAACTGCTCAGGGCAGCTGTTACTTTTTGGAGATATTCGCGCTTATCTCGAATATTTCCAAAAGTTGATAATAGGAGATAGCGATGTTAGCGACTGTTTCCAGTCGCTAACATCTTGGCATGCCCACTTTGCATGTCATTAGTGATAAATATCACTCACATGCAAAGTGGGACCCAAGATGGTCGCTATCTCCTACTAGCCGTCGCTAACTGGTGTTAGCAACAGCTAGGTAATACAGATATAATTTTATCTCCGCGAAGCGGAGCGCTGTTACAGATATATATCTTGTTTTTGAACGTTAATTTCTCAAAATGCACTGAAGCACATATATTGAGACCTAGCAAAGGCACATCGGGCTACCAGTCCCTAATATTTTACCAAGTTTCGTGCAAATCCATTCAGCCGTTCGATTATTATTATTTTTTTTTTTTTTTGCCCCGCGGGGCCCTTTTAAAACCTCCACATCAAACCTAGGGGGTCAGCGAGGATCTACTATGCCCCCTTATGGTCATTTGCCCCTTCGCTTTGGCCTCCTCTTGTCTCTCGATCCTACCGAGAGACAAGATGGCGGCCGCTACGTACTGTTTGGAATGTTTACAGACACCGGAGAGCCAATCAGCTTCGCTTCGCAAAGCTCCGTAACGCGAAAAGTACGCGAAGCGGTGCGCTGTTACAGATATATATCTTTTTTTGAACGTTAATTTCTCAAAATCCACTGAAGCACATATATTGAGACCTAGCAAAGGCACATCGGGCTACCAGTCCCTACAATTTTGCCAAGTTTCGTGCAAATCCATTCAGCCGTTCGATTATTATTATTATTTTATTTTTTTGCCCCGCGGGGCCCTTTTAAAACCTCCACATCAAACCTAGGGGGTCAGCGAGGATCTACTATGCCCCCTTATGGTCATTTGCCCCTTCGCTTTGGCCTCCTCTTGTCTCTCGATCCTACCGAGAGACAAGATGGCGGCCGCTACGTACTGTTTGGAATGTTTACAGACACCGGAGAGCCAATCAGCTTCGCTTCGCAAAGCTCCGTAACGCGAAAAGTACGCGAAGCGGTGCGCTGTTACAGATATATATCTTTTTTTGAACGTTAATTTCTCAAAATCCACTGAAGCACATATATTGAGACCTAGCAAAGGCACATCGGGCTACCAGTCCCTACAATTTTGCCAAGTTTCGTGCAAATCCATTCAGCCGTTCGATTATTATTATTATTTTATTTTTTTGCCCCGCGGGGCCCTTTTAAAACCTCCACATCAAACCTAGGGGGTCAGCGAGGATCTACTATTCCCCCTTATGGTCATTTGCCCCTTCGCTTTGGCCTCCTCTTGTCTCTCGATCCTACCGAGAGACAAGATGGCGGCCGCTACGGACTGTTTGGAATGTTGACAGATGCCGGAGAACCAATCAGCTTCGCTTCACAAAGCTCCGTTGCGCGAAAAGTACGCGTCCTGGAGCGCTGCCCGGTCCGCTGTTACAGATATATATCTTTTTTAAACGTTAATTTCTCAAAATCCACTGTAGCACATATATTGAGACCTACAAAAGGCACATCGGGCTACCAGTCCCTACAATTTTGCCAAGTTTCGTGCAAATCCATTCAGCCGTTCGGGCTAAAAGTGAGGCCAACCGCCCTATGGAAAACTCAATGTTAAAAACACGTTTTGGGACCCCCCTTTTTTCTCGACCCCCCCTGGACGAACCCCCCTCCAATTTTCAGGGGCTGCACAGAAACAAAATGTGCCATTTTCCTGAAAATGTCAGCCAATTCCGTCCACAAACGCCAAAGTTATTAGACATAGAATTTTCAAAAAACCCATAGAGAAAAAATCCTAACTATATATACCTACTGGCGACCGCCAGTAGGTAATATATATATATATATATATATATATATATATATATATATATATATATATATATATATATATATATATAAAAAAGACTCTCAGAAAGATCAATCTACATATTTGTCAGCAAGGTGAAATAAGAAGTGACAATACTTTTTTGGTGTTTTTCAGCCCTCCTATGTATAGCATCCATTTTCTTAGACAGCTCAAAGTGAGGTTGTTAGGGACACAATTTGCATCTCACTGTTGAGGCAAAGGTAGGAAAATATGCACCTCTTGTTGCATGTCTTCCCATGGAGAGGGAACATGTTGCAGCAGTTTAGGCCATGCTGTTATTGAAGTAGGGTGAAAACCTATGCATCTGATTGGTCTCATTATATAATAGTAGAGATATTCTAGAGTGTACAATGCTTCCCCAATGATTTCCTAGTGGTTAAGACTGAGTCAAACATTTACATCTGTTGTGGGCGATTGGCGTTCAGGTAAACACCAGGCATCACTCCCAGCTGTTCTGGGGGTGAAAGCTCTAGAGAAAAAAGAAAAGTGATTTAATTTGAAAGATAATGGTAACAAAGGATCTGCCAAAAAACTGTCAGATCCTTCCCCTACCCCCCTATTGACATACCTAATTTAGGGTTTGGGACACGGCTGACGCGATATCATTTGAGACATCTCCGGCTGAGCTACTGGGTCCACCAAGGTGGATTGATAACTTGTCTAGGACAGTGGTGTTTCAACCTCCCCATCTACAGTGGCAGAATACCACATATTAGACAAAGTGAGCAGCTTGAACAACAGCCAAGGAAAAGATGGCAAACGTTCACCAAAAGCTGAGTACAAAGTCACTAGCGGGCTAAGAAGCACCCCTGGTGTGTTGGAAAGACAGAACATGTGAACACTCTCACTAAAATCTTGGTTCCTTCTAAGCTTGGTGCCTGTGCTAAGAAAGCCAGAGAGAAAGGGAAAGAAAATGTTTCTGGGAGACATTGGAAGTAGACAGTTAAACAAGAGCAGAGACATGTGGCACAGTAGGTGATAGAGAGGTAATCTATTGGGGGCAACTGCTGGGTCAGAAATATTTTAGTGATACCTGTGAGGTACAGGATACCTTACATGTTTTCCATCTTTAGGCGCAGTATATACATGACAGGTATTCTTTGGTACATGCTAAGGCAGGCATTTTCTTGTAAAGTAATGAATGAGTCAACAAAATAAATGGTAGCATGCTCCGCAGCCACTTTACATAAGGCAACTGACAGAATTCAGATTGACAAAGCGAATTGCATTCATTCAGATGCATATATCTGGTAAAGTTAATATCTTGGCTGTTTTATCTCCTACTACAGAAAGTATTATGGCTGATGCTTTTAACGTCACATAAGCACAGGCTATGAACATCTGTGTCGTTACTTATGGTGGCCTACAAATATGTTCTATTGTGTTTCTGAGTTTTCTGAGCAAATCTTGAAGAGTTTTGTATGAGACCATGAGTTCCCATTTAGAGCAACTAATAAAAATTATAGTGACCACCTCCCTCCAGATAGTTAAGGACACTGTTCCAGTTGTGTACTTCTGTGTGATAGGCTACGTATTTTGGTGTTACAGTCTTGTTTTGCTTCCACTGAACTAATTAGACTATCATGCATAACATCAATGATTTGTAGTTGAAAAGGTCAGGATGGGAGTGAGTGTCCATAATGACCTGGAGTGATGAGAGCACACTACCAAAATGCGTGTCTTTTAGCCAATATGGTTGGAAAAATGTGCTTAAAAAATTACAATTTATAAAATAAAAGTTCTTCGACGACTGTTCCTTGTAATAATCACTTAGAAATGATACCTTGCTTCCTCTGCTTACCTCAACATGCTGCTGTGTACACACCAATGAACAGGTGTACACAAACATTGCATTCCCACACACAAAAGAAAAATATTAGAGGGAACATTGCCAGTGACTCCAATATTTTGTTGCAGAAATGTATTTCTCCTACTGTCTCTCTTGCCTGGCTCTGAGGGCTAGTGATCAAACAATAATAATAATAATAATAATAAAAAAAATTGTAAAGCGCATGGTTACACTATAATCAGTGTGTCCCCGTGCTGTGGAAATAGTCCAAAAGAAAAGCAGTGAGTACAGCAGTCATAGATCAGGAGAAGGCGGGAGACACACCTTCAGAGTTCCTACCTCGGAAAGAGGTGGGTTTTAAGTTTCAAATGAAACCTAGCTTCCGGGGGCCCCATCCGGAGTTCAATAGGCAGTGCATTCCACTGTTTACCCGCTAAGTATCTGAAAGAGCGACCTGCCATCCACGCTTTATAGATGCAAGGAACCTCGAATTGCATACTGCCAAGGGACCTCAGGGTTCGCTTGGGATGATGGATGGTCAGCAGATTTTGCAGATACACCGGGGCTTTGCCTTGTGCAATGCGGTGAGCAATACACATGGATTTAAATAGGATACGTTCCCGTATGGGGAGCCAATGGGGAGTCGCTAAAGCTCGTTTCCCTGATGTTTTTCTGGGCAAATTAAGGACGAGTCTCGCCGCTGCGTTTTGGACACCTTGGAGCTGTTGAATCCCTTTTTTATTAAGACCAATAAGCAAAGAATTCCCATAGTCCAGATGTGGAGTGACTAGGGCATGTATCAGCGTTTTCCTTGCATTAATGGAGAGAAGATCTAACACTTTACGAAGGGCTTTCAGAATGCCATAGCATTTGCCTGATGTGATCCCAATGTGTTGTTCAAACGAGAGCTGAGTATCCAGGTGAACGCCCAAGTTCCTCACAAGGTCAGAGGGAATGGGTGTGAGGCCTAGTTCAGGGGCCCACCAGGCAGATGACCAAATAGACGGTCTTTTTCCGATTACTAACAGCTCAGTTTTATTACCGTTCAGGCGGAGGCAATTTTTGTTCATCCAGCCTGCTAAAGCAGTTAGACAGGCAGAGAAATTGCCTGCTGTCTCCTCTGGACTTTGCGATAAGGTAATCACCAGTTGGGTATCGTCGGCATACGAAACAATTTCCACACCATGAGATTCCACTATCCTCCCAAGGGGCTCCTTATAGAGATTAAACAATGTAGGGCTCAAAATAGAGCCCTGTGGGACCCCCTGCTTTAAACCTCGCGGCTTGGATTTAAATGGAGGGCAGTGGACTTGAAAGCTTCTTTCTCCAAGGAATGAGCTAAGCCAATTGTAGGCCTTTCCCTCCACTCCGACCTCCTTGAGACGAGCTAATAGTGGGGAGTGCGCCACAGTATCAAAGGCCGCACTTAGGTCAAGTAATACTAAGGCAGCCGTTTTGTTAACATTCATTTTATAACCCCCTAGTTTTTGAAAGTCAGAGAAGATTTTTAAAATCTTCAGTTGACTTGAGGGGTTAGAGTCTAAAAAAAGGGCAATATCATCTGCATATAATTTAATATTTGTCATTCCTGCTACTGGGGCAGTCTCGGTATTCATATCCCTAATAGCAATCGCCAGTGGTTCAATAAATAATGCAAATAGAATTGGCGACAGGGGGCATCCTTGTCGCGTGCCTCTAGTAACCTGGCAGGTCCCAATATTAGTGTTAATGATGATAATCTGTGCCCTAGAATTCATATAAAGTTGTTGTAAAAGAGAGATAAAAACAATCGGGAAATTAAAACTGTGCAAAATTGCGAAAAGGCAGTCCCAAGACACTAGATCGAAGGCTTTCTCCGCATCTAGAAACCAAATTTGAGCCTTCACCTTGTTAATTTTAAAATAATCTAGTGCCTCCAATAAAAATGTAGTGTTGGAATGGAGATGCCTGCCTGCAATAAAACCACACTGATCAGGGGCTACCAGTGATCCTACTATTTTATTTAATCGGTTTGCTAAAAGTTTTGTAAAAATTTTATAGTCTGTATTCAGGAGACTTATCGGTCAGTACAAATTTATATTTTCCTTATCCTTTCCTTTTTTTAAAATACTAACCACCACCGCTGAATGGAAAGAGTCCGGTGGGGGACCTCCTTGAAGTTGATAAATAACTAGTATAAAAAATTCTTTGCGCAGTGCTCCTCCAAATTTTAAAACAAATTCAATAGGAAGGCCATCATCACCATTAGCCTTACCATTGGGGAAAGACTCTATCACTTCATCTAGTTCTAGTGATGTGAAATCCTATGTGAGGTATTTCTTACCCTCAGTGTCTAATTTAGGTATTGCAAGTGACTGTAAGAATTCCATAATAGAGTCGGGTGTAGCTCCCTCGATTGCTTGATATACTCCCTCATAATGTTTCAAAAACAACTCACCGATGGAAGTGGTGGTCTTAGCTTGTACTTTAGTGCTGGGGTCTGTTAATTGGTCTATCTTATTTGGGACCTGCTTTTCTTTGGTTTGCCAGGCCAGGAGCTTTCCTGTATTTTCACTCTCCTCATATATCTTTTGGGCATAAAGATTACTGTTTGTCTCGCCTAGGTCGTAATAAAAATCCTTCATCTTGCGCTTTGCCTCAGAGAGCTTATGTCCAGAGATCGTAGATCTAACCCTGTAGTGCTCTTGGGTTGCCTGAGAGAGTTCAGTTTGAAGTTTGGTTTTCTCCTCCCTTCTTGCCTTCTGCTTAGGTATTTCTTTAGATGTAATTAGCCCCCGCAGAGTGGCTTTAAATGCATCCCAGGTTGTATTTAATGTGGCTGTACCTCTATTTTGTGCAAAAAACTGCCCCATCTTTTCCTCAATATCTGTGCACCATTGCGGGTCGAGGGGGTTAAGTTTGTTGAAAAAACATCTTCATGGAGGCCTTGCTTCATGAGCCCCCAGATTTACCTCCATGCAAAGTGCCACGTGGTCCGAAAAAGCATTTGGTAGAATGGCATAGTTATTTAGCTCTAGATCATGGGATGATAAAAAGAAATCCAGCCTTGATGCGGAATTGTATTTTGCTGAGTGGCATGAATATTCTCGCTTAATAGAATTTAAAAATCGCAAATGGTCGATAACGTCAAGGTCTATTTTACAACTTTGGACGGCCAAGACAACTTGGGGTTTGTTCTGCCGGCGATCTTTCTTGGAGGAGTCCAAAAGAGGGTTTTGTAATAAATTAAAGTCTCCCCCCCATATTATTGGCCCAGGGAGACCTGTTATTGCCGCCTGCTTTAACTGTAGGATTGGCAGAGAGTCGTCTAAGATTGGTGCATAAATTGTGGCAAGAATAACATTAACATTGTTAATGTTAACAAAACGGAAATTATTTTAGCCAACTGCACTGTAGACACTTTAATACCAGAATTCAGGCATATATATAATATGGACCCAAAGAGATACCTGGGAATATTTATATCGGATAGTTTGGACGACCTGTACTCGCTTAATTTTCTACCTCTATTAAAAAAGGTGGGTTCGCTTTTAGATCGATGGAATTTATTACCCTTGTCTCTAATGGGACGGGCAGCGCTAGTTCGCATGTCGGTTTTACCTCTTTTTAATTTCCTTTTTAGCGCAGTACCCTGCGCAATTCAGGCCTCCTATTTTAAAAAAGTAGATGCATTGATTTCCTCTTTTTTATGGGCAAAAAAATCCCCCAGACTTGCACTGAGCACTTTATATTTACCATCCATACAAGGAGGGCTGTCCCTTCCAAATATCAGAGAATACTATTTAGCGTCTTTCGCACACCATAGTTATAGGTTTTTCTTTTTAGATCCCCACGAGGCAGACAATTTTTTCATGAAGATGATGTTGCTAGAAAGACCCGGTCAGAATCACGAAAGACCCAAAGAAAGTACGTTACAAGTCCCTACAGTGGATTTGTAAGCTGAAAACTCAGGGGCATATTATCAAGTAAGGGCGTTACATTATCGCCGCTTTTATCGGTAGGAAACTGCCAATAAAGCGGCGATAATGGGCTTGATAATATGCTCTATGAATTCCAATCGAAGCCCATGTTAGATGTGAAGACAGGCATGGAAGGCAAAACTATTACGAACCCAGGGCAGGGAAAGAAAATATGCATTAAGATCAGGGGCTCTTAAAAAATATGAGAAATGCTGTAGTGTGTTCGACTTTTAACCTCTCTGCTGCCATCCAATCCTAACCACATTTCCTTGAATCTATCATTAGTCTGCTAGATTGTTTTGCTTATGCACATTGCACTTTACAATCAAGTTATGAAATGATAATTGTGAAAACGCGTTTTGTATTTAAATGCTTCGTACTGTATTAATTCTAACCAAATCTTCTGAATATTTCTGTTAGCCTGCTAGAGACTTTTTTTTCACGCAGTTTGCACTTAATAATGAAGTTCTGAAATGATGAATTGTGAAGACGCTTCTTACATTCATATGCTTTGTACTGTATCAATTTTATTTCAAATGTGTCTTGTATTTTCTATCTGTCTTTTATGAACTCTCAATAAAAAAAACATTAAAAAAAAGTAATACTAAGGCAGCCGTCTCTCCCTCATCCACTTTGTGCCGTAGAATTTCTGTGGAAAAGAGAAGGGCGGTTTCCGTTGAGTGGTGTGCCGTGAAGCCAGATTAGGAGGGATGAAGAAGAGAACCTTCTTCCATAAATTTCATTAACTGGATATTTACTATTTTTTCCACTACTTTCATACAGAAAGGGAGGAGCGAGATGGGTCAGAGATTCTCCAATTGCGATATATTTAGATTTGCTTTCTTTTTTATAGGGATTACCTGTGCCCTTTTCCAGTCCTCTGGCACATGACTTTCCTGAAAGGAGAGAGAGGCCATGTGACTTATGTGGGCGATGAGGAGTTCCAGCTGTTCCCTAAGGATCCTAGACGGGCCAGCATCGGCGGGTGATCCGGATTGAATGCTAAATGCAATTCCCAATAGTTCCAATCTCGGAGGGACCTCAAAACAATGCAACTGTTTGACCGCTGATATCCTAATATTGCTGTCAGGGTCCGATATGTCCTTGCCCGCCCCTATGAGGAAGGATGCGTATATCTTCTCCACCTTCTTCACGAAATGGTCCGCTATAGACTCACAGACCTCACTGGAGAAAGTGTCTTGGGCCACTGTCCTATTGAGCACCGTCAGCTCCTTATAAATTGAGAATAATTCCGTGGAGGAGTTTTCTGCCGAATCAATTCTTTTACTTAAAAATTCTCTTTTCTTTTTCCTATCAGTTTGTGGTACTTCCTCATATTGTTCTTATAATTCAGCTTGTGGATCGAGTCAAAGGGGCCCATTAGGATGTCGGGCGGATTGCCTCCGCCAGGCTGGCGGTGGCCAGCGCCAGCCTGGCGGAGGCAATCCGCCCGACTTCCATCTCTGCATTCCCCCCGCCACATTACAATGGCGGAGGGGACCGCAGCGGCAGTAAACACCGCCCGCCTGTTTTCCGCCCCGGTCGCCTTGCGGCCGGGGCGGAAAAAGTTTAATATGGTGGCGGTGTCTAATAGACACCGCCAGCCATATTACAATGGGCTGGGTGTCATGCCATTCCGCGGCGGCAATGCCGCCATGGAAAGGCAGGCGGTGTTCACTCTGGGGGCCCCCTGCGGGCCCCCAGAGTGAAGCAGAGTAGGGGTATGCACACCGGGGGGTACCTGTGGTATCCCCCCCACATTTGCATTAACAAAGTGGCAGGCACCACGTGGTGCCTGCCGCTTTGTTAATGTAAATGCTGCAAATCATTTTAAGTATTGTGGTGGGCGGTGCACCGCCCGCCACAATACTAAAAATACAGGATGTGGCGGGCACATCCTAATACCCCCCACGGTACCCCCTCCCTTATGGCATGGACCAGAAACAAGCAACCTAAGATCAGTATCGGGGTATAACCCCTCATCAGCCAGGCTAGCTTGACTCCAGTAGGGTCCCTTGCTCACTGTGCTACTGGATTCAAGCTAGCCTGGCTGATGAGGGGTAATGTCCCAAAACCAGTCCAGAATGCTTGTTTCTGATCCAGGGAGGACCTAGCTTGGCAGTTCCGGCAGGACTGTTCCAATGGGGAGCAGGGTCAAGACTGATTTGCATATGTCTGGGTCTAAACTGGGGCGGCATACTGAGCAAAAGAATGATGGATTTAGGCCAGATATCGAAAAAAAATATTAACTGGACAGAATATCGAGTTTTTAATATAGAATAGACAGAATATCGAATTGCAAATATATAGTGGTGCAGCATATTGAAATTCAGGTAAGAAATATCAATTTCCATAATATCGAAGTTAGTAATATCGACAGTCATAATATAGTTGTTAAAAATATATATTCATTTTATAGTGTTTTAAGTGTTAGTATATGTGTTAAAAGTATTTATTATTCTTGTGATGTATGTTTGAATTTCTTTAAAGTAATGAATTTTATTTAATTTAATTTTTGCGTAATTTAATTTCATAGCGGGTTGTGGGTTTATAGGGGAATAGGGTGGGAAGTAATTTAATTATAGTAAATTCAATATAAATTTTTAGGAATTCTGAATTATTTTTAAATTAATTTTGTGTTTTAGTTCTGTAGCGTATTGTGGGTTTATAGGGGAATAGGGTGGAAAGTAATTTAATGGTAATTAAGGAATTATTTATTTTTATTTATTGGTATTGATAATTAATGTATTGTTAATTAATTGTTGATTGGTAATACATTTTTGTTAATTGGTAATTCATTTTTATTAATTGATTAATTGAGAATTATATTAATTGTATTCATGTATTATTCAGGGCAGGTTGTGGGTTTATAGGGGAATAGGATGGGAAGTAATTTAATTGTTATTAGGTAATTATTGAAATTATTTTTGTGTATTGATAATCAATCTATTGTTAATAATTATTAATGGCTAATTCATTTATATTAATTGATTAATTGATAATTATATTAATTGTATTAAGTTAGTATTCGGAGCGGGTTGTGGGTTTATTGGGGAATAGGGTGAAAAGTAATTTAATTGTAATTAAGTAATTATTGAAATTATTTTTGTGTATTGATCATTAATTTACTGTAAATTATTAATTGTTTTTTTATTACTTATACATTTTTGGTATTGAAAATTCATTTGTTATTTATTAAAAGGCAATTCATTTTTTGATAAATAATATTTATTGTTATTTATAAATAATTAGCTATTAAATATTTTGTAATTGGTAATTACTTTTAATTAATATTTTATTGGTATTGATAATTAATTTATTTGTATTTAATTATTAAATCATCAATTTCCCTACTGTTGCACTCACTGGAGTGGGAATAGTCATTTTTACCCCTACGCTAATCAACACTTTCCCTACTGTTGCACTTCTGGAGTGGGATTAGTAGTTTTTACCCCTACGCTATCCAACACTTTCCTACTGTTGCACTCACTGGAGTGGGAATAGTAATTTTTACCCCTACACTATCCAACGCTTTCCCTACTGTTGCACTCACTGGATTGGGATAGTAAGTTTTACCCCTACGCTATCCAACGCTTTCCCTACTGTTGCACTCTGTGGAGTGGGAATTGTAATTTTTACCCCTACGCTATCCAACGCTTTCCCTACTGTTGCACTCACTGGAGTGGGAATAGTAATTTTTACCCCTAAACTATCCAACACTTTCCCTTTGTTGAACTCTCTGGAGTGGGAATAGTAATTTTTACCCTCCCGCAATCCAACGCTTTGCCTACTGTTGCACTCACTGGAATGGGAATAGTCATTTTTACCCCTACGCTAATCAACACTTTTCCTACTGTTACACTTTCTGGAGTGGGATTAGTAGTTTTTACCCCTACGCTATCCAACACTTTCCTACTGTTGCACTCACTGGAGTGGGAATAGTAATTTTTACCCCTACACTATCCAACGCTTTCCCTACTGTTGCACTCACTGGATTGGGATAGTAAGTTTTACCCCTACGCTATCCAACGCTTTCCCTACTGTTGCACTCTGTGGAGTGGGAATTGTAATTTTTACCCCTACGCTATCCAACGCTTTCCCTACTGTTGCACTCACTGGAGTGGGAATAGTAATTTTTACCCCTAAACTATCCAACACTTTCCCTTTGTTGAACTCTCTGGAGTGGGAATAGTAATTTTTACCCTCCCGCAATCCAACGCTTTGCCTACTGTTGCACTCACTGGAATGGGAATAGTAATTTTTACCCTCCCGCTATTCAACGCTTTCCCTACTGTTGCACTCTCTGAGTAGGAATAGTAATTTTTACCCCTACGCTATCCAATGCTTTCCCTACTGTTGCATTCACTGGAGTGGGAATAGTAATCTTTTCCCCCTACGCTATCCAACACTTTCCCTGCTGTTGCACTCACTGGAGTGGGAATAGTAATTTTTATCCTCCCCTCTCCAACGCTTTCCCTACTGTTGCACTCACTGGAGTGGGAATAGTAATTTTTACCCTCCCGCTATCCAACGCTTTCCCTACTGTTGCACTCACTGGAGTGCCAATAGTAGATTTTACCCTCCCGCTATCCAACGCTTTCCCTACTGTTGCACTCACTGGAGTGGGAATAGTAATTTTTATCCTCCCGCTATCCAATGCTTTCCCTACTGTTGCACTCACTGCAGTGGGAATAGTAAATGTTACCCTCCCGCTATCCTACGCTAAAAATATTTAATATTTTTTAATATTATTAAGTTCATATGTATGTATTAAAAATAAAGAGACATGTTTTTTTTTACTTACGTTAAATATTTATTAATTTTAAGGTTATTCAAGTATTGTTAAGTATGTTTTTCTTAATTATATTTATTATCATATTAATTTGACATTACTTTTAAGACATTTTAAAAATTCGATATTTTAACATTCTATGTTATTTACAACGATATTTTTGATCCAATATTTTTGTACTTACCTGTTTGTAGATAGGAATTCGATATTCTGGTAGTCGATATTTTGTCATTGATATTTTTGCAGGTCAATATTTTGCTCATCGATATTCTGTCAGTGATTCCTCTTGATTGGAGGTGAATGTATGATTCATTCAGCATTCTGTCCATAATCTCTTTGCCTAGCACTTTTCGCCCTAAGTGGGATGGGTATGCTCAGACTTGGGCCCCTTGCTCACTGTAGCATGCAGTGCTCCCAACCTAAATTGGTTGCATCCCCATGGGCACACCTGTGTTCCTTAAAATAGGACTCCAATCAAGTTTTTGTTCAACAAGTTTGTTCCAAAAATGATTCATTTTATTTGGTATCTTGTTTTCCTGAAATTTTTGTCATTTCATTTCAACAGATTCTTAAATTTGTAATCCTTTATTTAGCATAGCCCTTTAGGCTCCTATGCATTTCGGGCTGAAAGCCCTTCTTCAGGGAGCATTGCTGTAAAAAGATCATAGCATACACATTGTTTTATATCACAGGCATTTAGACATGTGTTGTATCCATTATAATGCTTTCTAGTACATCTTTGACATGCAAGTTACAATACTGAAATAGTGTAATAAGAGTCAGTGTGTGTTTGGTGATAATGATGATAAAGTTTGAGTGCATTCCATAACATTTGTGTCTGAAGGTGAGAGCATGCACGAGTGCTTTGGTTATTGTGACCCGCGTCTACCCGCCTTTAGTACCGCGTGTGGTCAAATTTCAGACTTAGGACACTTACAGCGTTCCGAACGCTGTATAGACTTGTTCCTCTTGTAAAAAACAGAGATAAAGCATTAGCGCATACGGTCGCATGACTGTTTGTTTGGTCGACGTTTGTTCATTGTCCTCAGACTGCTCAAAGACTTAGGGCCTCATTAGGATGACGAGCGGATTTTGCCCGCCCGTCATACCATCGTAAATCGGGACCGCCCGCCATAAGGGCAGGTGTCCCGGGGGTGCTATTAGGATGTGCCCACCACAGTGGCGGGCACATCCTGTATTTTCAGCATTGTGGCGGGCGGTGCTCTCTGCACCGCCCGCCACAATGCTGAAAATGCACTTTCACATTGTCATTTACAAAGCAGCAGGCACCGCTCGGTGCCTGCCGCTTTGTAAATGACAATGAAGGGGGGTACCACAGGTACCCCTCATGTGCACCCCCCACCTGTACTTCACTCTGGGGGCCCGCAGGGGGCCCCCAGAGTGAAGACTGCATGCCTTTCCGTGGCGGAATCGCCGCCGCGGAAAGGCACTGAAAACCAGACATCATAATATGGCTCGCGGTGTCTGTTAGACACCGCCACCATATTATTCCTTTTCTGCCCCGGCCGCAAGGCAACCGGGGCGGAAAAGCGGCGGACGATCTTTCCGTCCGCCGTGGTCCCCCCCGCCATCCTAATATGGCAGGGGGAAATCTGGTTATGATATTGGACGGATTGCCTCTGCCAGGCTGGCGGTGGCTACCGTCAGCCTGGCGGAGGCAATCCGCCCGATATCATAATGGACCCCTTACTGTATAATTTTCGAAGTTTCCCCCAGTTAATCCCAATTTCACCATTTCGAGTGCCACAGAACACAGGCACTTCCGTATTTCCAGTGTCTTTCGCACGATTGGTTAAAGAGCTGAACACTTGATCGCGAGGATTCACGATTCAACAGATAGTGTAAAAAGACTGTGAATGTAGTCGGCCATCTATTTTGAAGCATTCAAGACATGTTAAATTAAGAAATTATGCTGGAAAATATTAGATGTTTAATGGTGTCCACGTGATTTAGTGTGAGCCTGTCAAATACTGTGGGGCTTAAAGCATTGTGAATAATTCACGAAGCTGATCTTTCATGTTGACCACTGTCTCAGTATGTCATAAAGTGTATGCAGTGTTTTATATGTTTCAGAATGCCCTACAATCATTAAATTCAATGAAGTTGAAATAAAGATCAAGATAGTGAAAGATAGTGAAAAGTGAAAGGAAAAAAGTAAAAAAGTACCCAAGGCAACAGAAATTATTCAGGACAAGTGTCCTACAGTAAATGACATTATAGATAACATGAGTATTCCAAACGGTCATTCAGACCATTTGGTTTACTTGAGTTCAATTTCATGATCCAGAAGTTTTCTCTATGCAATAAATGTTTGTTATTGTCTCTTCCTTCTATTTTTAGTACTGTTTCCAAAATCAGGAATTTGAGTTGTGATATGTTATGGTGTTCTTCCAGAAAATGTGCTGCAATTACTGATTTCATATTCCTTGTTCTGATGTGTGATTTATGTTCATTTATATGTGTTTTAATCTTTCTTTTGGTTTTTCCCACGTAGACTTTGCCACATGGACATTTCAGTAGGTAGACTACATTAGCCGTGTCGCAGGTTGCTGATACTGCTAATTTGCTGCTGTATCCCTTCATGCTGTGGGCTTGATTGGTACCCTTTATTATATTATTGCAGTAATTGCAATTTATACATGGTTTAGTTCCTTTCGCCCTTGGAGTTTTCATTTGCTTTTGTTTGATCATTTCCCCCATGTTTTTGCTCCTGGTATATGCAAATAACGGCATTTATGAGAACTGTGATTTAAAGTCAGGTTCCATTCCTAAGATCGGCCAATGGCGATTAATGATTTTCTTGAAGTTGGTGCTCACATTGGAAAACTTTGAAACTATAACCATTCTGGTGTTTTCTCGTTTGGTGGATTTTATTAACAGATCTGTTCTGCTGGTTGGATGTGTTACTTGTTTGAATTTTTCTATGATGGAATCCAGATATCCTCTCTCGCTAAATCTTTTGCCCATTTCATCAATTCTGATAGATATTATTTGAGTGACATTTGATGGAAGCAGGTAAAATGTAACATGTTGTTCTTGTCAGTTGATTCTCGCAATGTCTCAGTTTCTAAACCCTTCTGGGCTAACATGACTTCCACGTCTAAAAATGTTATCCTTTCCTCTGAGGTTTCCCAGATGAACTGTATATGTTCATCTATGTCATTCAGTGTCCGCAGCGATTGTTCCAGATTGCTCTTTGTGTTCTTCTATAAGATGAATACATCATCAATATATCTCATAAATAATTTGATATTGTTTTGCCATTCTGATTTTGATAGTATGTGCTCTTCCTTGTATTGTTGCATGAACAGGTTTGCATATACCGGCGCGGCGTAATTGCCCATGGAAGTGCCCACCAATTGGAGATACCACTCATCCTCATATTTAAAATAGCTCTGATATAGGGTAAATTACACAAGCTCCATCCAAAAAACTTGCATTTGTAAATCCAAATCAGTTCTCATTAGGGCTTGCTTCACGGCTTCAATGCCTTGGAGATGGGGAATTGAAGTATAGAGGGATTTAATGTCTGCTGTGCATAATATAATTTTCTCGTCATGGTTGATCTCTATCGCCTGTAGGTTCAATAGAAAATCTGTTGTGTCCTTTACGTATGACCTCATTTTTTTCACCCTTGGTTGCAAATACTTGTCCAGAAATTGGCCTAATGGCTCATGGAGGCTTCCACGTGTTGATACTATCGGTCTTAGCGGTGGAACTTTCAGGTTTTTGTGCACCTTTGGGACCATAGTATTGGACTCCTTGGGTTATCTTTGAGTAGAAAATTCTTGGTCTTTTCTTTAATCACAGCAGCATCGCAGGCTTTCTGGACTATTTTCTTTAGCATATCTGCAAACTGTATGGTTGGGTTTTCGTTAAGTTTCATGTAAGTTGTCGTGTCCGATATGTGGATCCATTGCTTTGATTTCATAAATTGAGACGTTCATTATTACCAATCCTCCCCCTTTGTCTGCTTTTATGCATTTGATGGTTTCATTGTTAGCTATCCTCTTAAGTGCATCGAGGTCTTTCTGTGTAATGTTTTTTGTTGTTTTTCTGTTGTAATTGAGTTTGGATAGATCCTGTTTTATTAGATTCTCAAATATATCAAGAGTTTTGTGACTGATAGGGGCTTGGTATGTGCTGATGGTTTTCGAAACTCGCTTCTTGCAGACCTTGATCCTATAAAACATTCAGGAACAAATGTCTTAATCGTAGCTTCCTCATTAATTTGAAAAGACTTATTTCAAGCTCCAGTTGGTTGGTTTGTGTTGTCGGTACAAAAGATATACCTTTTTGTAGTTATTTAACTTCATGTTTAGTCAGAGTGCAGTCTGAGATGATTATGACTAGTTGTCCCTCAGTGTTGTTTTCTTTTTGTCCCTCTTAGGCATTGTGGTACTTCTCGTGTTGGGGTGTTCTTTGTCTTTTTCCCCTCCAGGGTCTCCTTTTCTTGATGGCCTTGATCTAAAAAAGAGGAGGTCGTGGTTGCTACAGCTGTTGTTAATGGTTGTTGCTCGTTGGGTGCTGGTCCCTGTTCCTTTTGTATAGGATATGATCTACCCATCTGGGGTCTGTTCGTCGTGTCCCTTCCTGATGAGGAGGTATCCATTTGTTGTGTGTAAGGGCGGTTTCTCCTTCTTTGGGCATAAACCTCTGCCCATGTGTATACCTCTCCCAGTTTATAATCGAGAGTGTCCCGATGGAATTTTCTTATTTTCCTTTCATTGATGTCCTGGGAATGTTTAGCAATTTGTTCATTGATTTCCTCCAGTGTTTTCCCAAGGAGCACCCAAAGATTGAACAACAGTGTTAAAAAAGCCTCAAGCTAATAAACTTAGAAGGTTGTGCGCCACCTACATTTCTTGAATGTATACCACTTGCTCACTGTGCCACTGGATTCAAGCCAGCCTGGCTGAAGAGGGGAAATGCCCTGAAACCAGTCCCTGGATGCTAGTTTCCGGTCGAGGGAGGACCTTGCCTGGCAGTTCGTTCTGGACTGTTCCCATGGGGAGCAGGGTCAAGACTGATTTGTGTTTTGCTGGGTCTAAACTGGGGTAGCCTTGTGGGCAAAAGATCGATGGATTTAACACAGATCTCTTGAATGGAGGTAGATTAATGATTCATTCACCATTCCGTTCATCATTTGTTTATTTGGGACATAATGATTTATATAGCTTTTATACAGTATTTGACTAGGGCCTGTGGTGACCTAATTTAGAATCGCAATAATACTTAGGCTGTCTGGTTTTCGGTTTAAATCTATAATAACTGATAAAACCTCACTGAAAGGAAAATAGCCATCATCAGTGTAAACATATAAACACTGAAAAAACACATTCACAACCACAAATTAAGTGCCACTCTAAGAAAGGAAAAGATGAATGAAAGATTCATTTTTATTTCTTCCTGAAGGGGCCAATACAATGTAACTTTGTTATGCAAGGCAGCAGCGAGAACGACTGGGCTAACATTATCCTGCTTGAGTTTTGTTGTTTAGGAATGTCACTAAAATATTGTTTCTTCTTCCATCAGTTTTTTCAGTTTTGTGGTCTTTGGTCTAAGGATGCAGTGTATAGAAGCATGCTTTAGGCCTTATTCAGTTATTTTATAAACTATAGAGAATAAGGAAATATCAAAATCATATTTAATATTTTGGCTTCATTTGATTTCACTGATATGTAAAATGGCTGGTTTCATAAGAATCTTTCCCAATATATACCATCACTTTTACCCACGGGCAGAGAATGGGTGAAATCCTTTTAACCCCTTCACTGCGGCGGGCGGGGCTGTGACGGAACCGTTCCGTCACAAGCACAGCTCACCCGAGGCTTGTGACGGAACGGTTCCGTCACAAGCATACAAGGGGTTAAACATCAGCCCCCTTTTCTAATGAGTCATTATTGAGTGTAGATAAATTGCCAAACACCCCAGACTTTAATTCAATGCAAGGTATAGTGACAGGTATATGTGAAAAGGGTGTTGTCACCAAGCATCTGATATAGTGGTGAAAACATGGAACGCAGTGTCACTTAGAATGCTGCTGCAAAAAAGTTCCTACCAAGTTCAATAAAGATTGAAGTGATATTGTTTAGATTTGTAGTAATTCAGGTATGTATATGAAAAAGTTGTATGATGACCTGTCAAAATCGATACCTTAGCTGAAGTGCTTCCCTGTAAGAGATTCTTGTCACTTGCTAGATGGTATGATGAAAGCATCATTACAATCTTCCGAGTTAATGAAGAATGCCATTGACTTTGTAGCCCAATCAGGTGCACTGTTTTGATATGCCCAGGAACTTTATGTGGCATCAAAGGAAAAGTCATCCTAACTATCATTTAGGCTGTGGTTCTCAATCCTAGAGGCTGTGAATGCTATATTATCCATGTGGCGACAGTATACAGAATTCTTGCTTAGTAATGACGCCAAAGACAAGAAATGTGATGATCTTTGGTCACATATTGATAGGGATGTGAAAAATGTACAGTCTATTGCATGTTTAGGTTTTTACGGGAATACACTCATGTCTGATGTAGTAGATATAATCAAATTACTAGAGTCTGAAAACACATTTGTCTACCAAGTGTTCAGCATAATTGGTGTAGATCTGAAACATCTCCTTGAGATTAGAGGGACACTTTTAGTGACATTGGCACTGCAACTTGGTAAGCAAAGAAATGTGGAGGATCAATTCAAGAAATGTTATTTTATAGTCTATGAGAAATGGCTTGCGATGATGCATAGAAATGTCCCTTCCCCAACCATGGCATCTGAAGTTAATGAAGCCTTACTGAGGTACTCTTTACAAGTTCAAGATTACTTCTGAATTTTCTCGAGACTTTGAAAAGTACTGCATCATTTTTGACTGCTTCAATAACTGAGGGGATATGTGCCCAATTCAACTCATATAATGCAGAACCTTTGAATTTGAATTTGAATTTGAATGCAGATTTGTAAAGCGCACAGCTACCCTGGGGCGTCCCAGCGCTGTCAGTCAACCTGTAGTACCGGAGGGGGGAAGAAGGGGTGAAGTATTATGGGAAGAGCCATGTTTTTAGTTGCCTACGAAAGGCAAGTAGGTTATGATCTCTTCAGATGGAGAGTGGAAGGGAATTCCACAGTTTTGGAGCATTGTAGGAGAACAATCGCCCCCCAGAGCGGGCCTTTTTTATTCTGGGGACGCTGGCCAGGGAGAGGGAGTCTGATCTGAGCTGTCTGTTAGACTGAACATGTGCTAGAGAATCACAATCTTCAGGTGCACCTGTACTGGCATGGAAAGCTATGTCATTGGCCAGAGTTAGCAAATTGTGTACTGGCTGTTTTGGCATTGCCCGGCTCAAGTGCCAATGTTGAGAGGGCTTTTTCACAGATAAACGTTTACATAGGAAGGAAAGAGCGAGCGCCCATGGCCACAGATCACTAAAGAAGTATTGTTTGGTGTACTATAATAAGTTTGATTCGTAAAAATGTATTTAGATCTCATATACCCTGTACACACGCTGTCTATACACATGCACTATCAGTACAGAAAGCAAGCAATAATTGAAAACAAAACATTCCATAAACACTGGAAGATCACTGTTTCTATTGTTTTTAATGGCACAAGAATGTGTAACCACTGATAACCACTGTTTTTTAAGGTATTGAAAACACTGAACCCCCCCCCCCAGAATTTACCAAAAATAGAAACTGAAAACAGGAATGCCTAACTATAATTATGTTAGTTACTTTATAGAACAAAGCCATGGTAATTTAACATTCCGAGATGTCCAGCAACAATGTTTTGGTCCAGTCAATAGAGTTCTGCTTATTTTACTTGATCAAATTGTGTATCAAAGGAGAATGGTGGCAAATGCAAAGATGACATTCGACATCATAGCAGTGGCACCACAAAGTTGTCACCAGTTCTGATTCCAATAACTGAGAACGCATGTGTTCTTTGGACGAGAAAAGGATACTGGTTTATTGAATGGTTGCCCATACAAGCAGTGCTTCCATGCATTCACCTTATGCTCTACATTTGAGGCGGTACACATTACCCTTCTTACTCAGTAAACCCCAAATTACGAGTCTGGCGGACAGAGGACCGACAGGCTCGTGGTGGCACTGCGGTGGTTCAGCGGACCCATTATGAGTTGGGCGATTGGACCACCCTGGGACCCCCGCTGCCACCAGGGAACCTCTGTTCCCTAGCAGTGGCACCGTGGTCTTGAGGCAGCAATATGCTTGGCAGGACTGCCGCAGTACCGTTAAGCATATTACGTGTTTCCTCACCACCACGGTTTTTTGGCAGCTGTTCCACTGCCATGGAAACCGTCGCAGAGAGGAAACAAAGTGGGCCCTACACGGCCCCCTGATGCCTCATGCGATGTAGATGAATGCAAGGGAGCATGCACCCCAGTTCCTGCAAGGCATGGACTTTACCGTCCATGCCAAACAGGAACTGTTTTTGGCGTTCCCATTGCGGTTTTCATTTTCTGAGGCACCGCCATGGGAACGGCAAAAAATTGCCCACCAGACCGGAGGAAACTCCTCATCTGGCAGGCGGCCCAACTATGGCTTTAGCGCAGTTGGAGAATGATGGTGGTGTACCGCCTGCTCCCGCTGCACCAAAAGTTGTAATCGGACCCTAAATGTTTAATACTGACTACTATAATGACCACCTTTAATTTGTGCCTATTTACTTGCATTAGCATACACATGTTAGGTACACCAGGTGGACAATCAGTTTCAGTAGACTTCACTCATTCCCTGAAGTGGATGAACCATTCCTGCAGGTGAGATTTAGTTCATGTATTCCATAAACAGTCCAAACCAAAGCCAAGTGGGCCTCTGCTTCCTGTGATCTTGAGTCACTGAGGCATTCAGGGTTACTACGCACTTCCAGTAGCATCCTTTCTTTCTTTCTACCAAATAGACCTTTGATAATGGTAGCGCCTTGCTGCAATTCTATTTTCAAGTTGTTTTAAAAAGCATTTGCACTGTTGTCATTTCGTTTTTATTATCGCTCACCTGTGCTCTACTTGTGATTCTCTGCCTATGTGACATCCTGCACTCCCCGGTAAACCGCAGCTACCCCATGCTGTTTGAGTGGAGGGAGCCTTTCTATTCTTAATCGATATTACCGGGATTTTCCTCACTTCTGGTGAGCCCTTTCAGAACGGCCATTGCGGCAGGGTGACACTCTAGCGCTCCGCCAGCAGTAATCTATTTTAGCAAAAGATTGGCACAGACGCGCAGCGGACAGAAAGCCTGAGGTTTGCTGAGCTGCGCTAGCGCCTTGCTGCAATTCTATTTTCAAGTTGTTTTAAAAAGCAATTGCACTGTTGTCATTTCGTTTTTAATATCGCTCACCTGTGCTGTACTTGTGATTCTCTGCCTATTTGACATCCTGCACTCCCCGGTCCACCGCAGCTACCCCATGCTGTTTGAGTGGAGGGAGCCTTTCTATTCTTAATCAATATTACCGGGATTTTCCTCACTTCCCGTGAGCCCTTTCAGAATGGCCATTGCGGCAGGGTGACGCTCTAGCGCTCCGCCAGCAGTAGTCTATTTTAGCAAAGCATGGCACCGACGTGCCGTGGGCGCCCCGCAGGCGCATCGTAGGCAAGCCCGTCTGCACCCATCTGCGGCCGGACGGCGGCCAGGGCCAGAGATACTGCCTGTTTTACTACTTCCTCTAGTTTTACATATAGCTCTCCAGACTTGACCTCTCTCAGGCCTCCACCCTGTCCGCCCCCCCCCGTTGTGATATCGGGGGAGCCCATGTTTAAGTACTCTTGCCCGCATTGCAAGTTTTCTCTCAATACGATTAGCCCCACCAGATCTACCACTAATTGTATTTTAAAACCTCCGCTATCACCCATGACAGTTAATCTAAAAGCTGGGCTGATAAATTGTAGATCATTGCCCAAACACGCCCTTGATATCTATCGCTGAACATAATTGGGATCTCCTATTTTTAACGGAAACCTGGCTCCGAGACGACACCAATCCTGCTTTGACGTTGAATACTATGCCTGTATTAGAACAGCTAAGAGTGATTACTTTGCGGATAGGATTACTAAGGCCAATAATAACAGCAGAGACATTTTTTCCATCAGTAATAGCTTTCTCTCTCCCTGCGCCAAGCAACCTATAGTGCCATCCTCTGTATCTTGGTGTGAGGGTTTGTCCTCGTTTTTCGATCAAAAGATAGCGGGGATTCAAGCTAGTCTTCAGACTACCTGTCTTAGCATGAGCTCCTCTGTTCCTGTGTCCTCCTCTTTACCATCTTTTGGGACTTTCTCCTTTGAGGAGTTTACTCCGCCTTCTGAAGACGACACCTTAGCTGTTTTAAAATCCCTGAAATCAGGCTCACCTATCGACCCATGTCCAGCGTGGGTTCTTGGTGGGGTGGCGGAGGTGGTTAGTCAGGAAATCACTCATATCATTAGCCTATCCTTCAGATCGGATTTTGTTCCGGATGTCTGGAAGCAGGCTAAACTCCTGCCACTGCTAAAATAGGTTAGTCTTGATCCAGCGCTACCAGCTAACTATCGGCCAATTTCGCTTTTACCAGCAATGGCTAAGGTCTGCAAAAAATTGGCCTTCCGGCAATTAAACACTTTCGTGGAAACATCCCATGCTCTCCACCCTGCCCAGTCCGGATTCCGTGCCGCTCATAGCACGGAATCGGCTTTGGTGGAAGTTTCTGAGGCCATTGGGGACTGTTTGGACAGTGGCGGAAGAGTGGCTCCAATATTATTGGACCTCTCTGCCGCGTTCGATACGGTGCCCCATCAGTTGCTACTGTTTTGTTTGTCAGCCATCGGCGTTACTGGCTCTGTTCTTGAGTGGCTACGCTCCTTCCTTTCTTCTCGGTCCCAGCAGGTCTGGCTACCTCCTTTTTTATCTTCAGCCAAACCTCTCTCAACTGGGGTGCCTCAGGGGTCTACTCTGAGCCTGCTGTTATTTAATGTAAATTTGACCCATCTTATTATTCTGGCTGAACAACTGGGTGCTAAAATAATAGCCTACGCAGACGACACACAGCTGCTGTTCACCTGGCCTGGCGCGGACTTGGACACTGGCATGATTCAGACCTGCCTTTCCTCTGTTTTCAATTGGCTGGCTTCCGCCCAGTTGAAATGCAATGCGGATAAACCCGAAATCCTTCTCTACAGGCAGTTTCCACCACTGTTCAGAGAATCGATATGGCCGGCCGGTTTTCCATTTCCTAGCTCTGTGAACATCTCAGCCAAAAATCTGGGGGTATGGTTTGGGGAAGATCTACTTTTCGAGGCCCACATTAAGAAACTGACTGGTGGCTGCTTTGGCACTCTCAAGGCCCTACGGAAATTTTTTCCCCTTCTCCCAAAGGCTGCGAGAGGAACAGTGGCTAGAGCACTGATTCTCTCGCGTCTTGACTACGCCAACGCTTTGCTGTGCGGATCACCGGCCTACTTGGTTAAGCGTCTTCAGATAATTCAAAATCCGACAGCCAGACTCTTGTTCAACATCTCCAAGTGAACCAGTGTCCGGCTCCAGCTGTGTAGCCTGCATTGGCTCCCAGTTTCACAGCGTATTATCTTTAAGACGCTTACCTTTGCTCACAAAGCCATCTATGGCCTAGGCCCCGTCTATCTGAGGAAACGCTTCACCTTCTATCTTCCCAATCGGTCTTTGCGCTCCGCTTCCCAATATCTACTTATGGTTCCACGGTTCCAGCGCTCCCGTCTTAGAGGCCAGTCTATCGCTGTCAAAACTGCTATTGCTTGGAACTCTCTGCCACTTGCCCTCCGATCCAAACCAAATTTCATTCTTTTTAAGAAGGCACTTAAGACCCATTTGTTTAAACTAGCATTCTAAGTTCAGCTTTCTCATGCTGACCTCTAGCATTTTTCTCTCACCTCGCGCCAGGATACTCCTGTAGTAATTGAGCACGCTACAAAACCGCATATAACATAACATTAGCTATTCCGGAAAATTACAGTATAGTTTGTGTAAATAGGCAGAAGGGTAAAGCAGGAGGGAGAGTGGGTATGATCTACAACACGCGTTGGGAGATCGCTGTTTCTAACTTTGCCCAGGTGGACTCCATAGAGGGTCTGTCCTTCTGTATTAAGATATCGGCGTCTTCCTCCTGCTCTAGTCTTCTGCTCTATAGACCTCCTAATTCTAGTCTCAGCCTCATTTCCACCCTTGCGGACTACATTTCCTAAGCTAGCATACGCTACTCGAATTTTACTGTGTTAGGTGATTTGAATCTCCATGTAGATGATATTTTCTGCCAGCACAGTGCTAACTTTATCGCAACGCTTGCCGGCTGTAACTTAATATGTTACATATCCTACTCACAAGGCAGGCCATACCCTGGACTTGATTTGTACAAATCTATCCGATATTTCAGTCCTTGCCCCACTCCCAGTGATATGGTCAGATCATTTCCTGATCCCTTTTCGATTTCAGCTGTTCAACTCAGAGAAAGCTACCTCCACCCCTAAAGGGTTCAATAGGAATTGGAAGAAAGTCACGGTAGAGTCTCTTACACATCATCTGAAGGACTCCTTACCTACTCCCCCTAACGATCTGGAGGCTGGCATTTCCAACTTGAATAGTTGGATAGGTGGTGCGCTTAATCTACTAGCTCCATTGAGAGCAGTAAAGTCTCCCAGATCTTCCCCTTCGGCACCTTGGTATTCAGAGGAACTCAGATTAAAAAAATCAGAGTATAAAAAAGTTGAACGCAGTTGGAGATTGACCTATTCTGCAGCAAGTAAGCTAAGCTATCGCTTAGCTCTTAAAGAATACCGCAAACTCTTGATTGATAATAAAAGAGATTTTCAAGCCGATAGGATTGAGAATGCTAAAAACTCCTCTAGGGAGATTTTTTAAATTGTTAAGTCCTTTACTGACCCTTTGGCACTCACCCACACCCACCCCCCCTCACAGACCCTTTGTAATAATCTCTCCGAGTTTTTTTAGGACAAAATTGCTTCTATTTATGCTTCCTTTCTGGAGTCTCATGAAATCACTCTGACTTCTGGGGACCACTTTGTAATGCCGGTTCCCAGCTCTCAGAATTTGCCATAATCTTGGAGGAAGCCTCGCTTCTCGAATTGCAGAAGTGTAAATCCGGTTCCCCTAGTGACCCCTGGCCCGCCAAGCAATACAACATCCTTGATAAATTTCTCAATCCCCATTTAAACGCCATCTGGAACCTTTCCCTCAGATTGGGCTGTTATCCGGATGCGTGTAAACATGCGTTCCTCTGGCCCATTTTAAAAAAAGCCAACGCAGATCCTAAATCTCCTTGCAATTATAGACCTATCTCTCTTTTAGCAGCTCCTGCTAAAAGTTTAGAGAAATTGGTCTATCAGTAACTGATGGCCTTTGTTGAGAATAATAGCCTCCTTCACGACTCTAAATCCGGCTTCCGTCCGTGCTATAGTATGGAATCTGCCTGAAGAACCGGATTAACCCACTTACTGGGTCTCACCGGCGGGGGAACCGCCCAAACCTTCCATACCCTTCATACGTAGTAAAAGGAGACAAAGGAGCCTTCGTCTGCAGGAGGAACCCAGATTTATTCAAATAACCTGGGCTATGGAACAGAGTCCCAAGCTCATCAGAAATAAGACAGAGGAGGCTGCTGCTTTACTCCACAGCTTACAAGCCTTTTATACTTTTTCATCTCAGTCTTTTGGCTGTTAGTTCATTGTTCAATCAGGGCAGTGTTTGTAGTTGATAACCAGATCCAGACGACGTTTGTAGATGGTGACCTGGTCAAGGCTTGGTACACAAATCATTGTTCACTCGGCTTGATCAAGTCTCAGTCTTTCAGGTCATTGTTTAATCACCTTAATCAAAGCCCGGTCTTTCAGGTCATTGTTTAATCACCCTGATCAAGGCCCAGCAGTCAGACCATTGTCCAGATAACCTGATCACGGTGTCAAGGATGTTTACCAGGCTGGGAGCAGGAGATGGAAAACAAATCATATATACAGGATGTCAGTGTCTCATGGCTTTCTGTAGAACTGCAAGAACAGGGGGGGTTGGGTGTGCGACAGTTCCTGGGCAGAAATGCAGGCTGCAAGATGGCTGTTGTCGTGTTAGTTAGATTTTCCTCAGGCATCAGCAAAAACGACCAGGTGGGTCGTGTGGAAGTGTTTGACACAACATGGCAATGGAAAAGCAATGGAGTCTTGGTGCAAATGATGCCGATCAGAAGAACACTTTTCCTTATGCCCTTATTGAAATGGCAGACTCTATACTCTGGGCGGTCGACGGAGGTTCCATAGCGGTGTTGGTGCTGTTAGACTTGCCTGCAGCACTTGACACCGTCGCCCATCCCATTCTTCTGAATCACCTTAAGACCATTGGCGTGGGGGGCTCAGTGCTGAACTGGATATCGTCCTTTCTATATGACCGCACTCAGCAGGTCCGGACCCATCCGTTCATCTCCCCAGTCAAACCACTTAAGTGGGATGTGCCGCAGGGCTCTGCTTTGAGTCCGCTGCTTTTTAATATTTACTTTACCCCGCTGGGTGAATTGATTGCCACGTCTGAGGTCAAAATCATTTCATATGCTGATAATACTCAGCTTCTATTCACCTTTAATGCTGTGTCTGCTGCTACTTTTGATCCACTAAAAAATTGTCTCAAGAATATTACTGCCTGGATGGACCGCAATTTCTTGAAACTTAATGCAGATAAGACCGAGATCCTATTTTTTAACCAACTTTCTCCCCTCTCTTCTAATCTGTGGTGGCCAGAGGAAGTGGGCATTGCTCCGGCACCCAAGGACTTGGTCAGGAATCTGGGAGTTAGATGGGACTAACAGCTGTCCCTTGCCACACAGGTTCAAGCGGTGACTGCCGCTTGTTTCGGCAAGAATAAAATCATCAAGAAATGTATTAACTATCTGGCCAATGCAACCCGTAAAACTGTGGTTCATGCACTGATAACTTCCCATTTAGACTACGCGAATGGTTTATACATGAGTCTCTCATTAGGCTTGCTCCGCAGACTACAGACAGTATAAAACGTGGCTGCCCGCTTGGTATGCGGAGTCTCACATCGACAACATATCTCCCCGTATCTACGACTACTCCTATGGCTACCGATGGCTAAGCGAATAGAATTTAAGGCGCTGACACACGCCTTCAGGGCAGGAGAAGGCCGTGGGCCGGTCTACCTTGGGAGGAGACTCTGTCCCTATTGGCAATCGAGATCTCTATGGTCCAATGACAAGCTCCTGCTCATCATCCCTCGGTTCTCAAAAGCTAGATCAGGAGGTAAAACCTTTGAGGTAGGAACCATCCAATGTTGGAATAAGCTACCTCTTCAGTTACGTTTGATTCAGTCTGAATGTGAGTTTCGCAAAGCCCTTAAGACCTGGCTATTTAGCCGGCTTGATTAGTTGCTGCTCTGTCTGCTGCCTCATTTTCTGCCCACTATAGCACCGGGGCACCCCGTTGCGGTAGCTGTGCGCTTAATAAATGCCTATTATTATTATTATTATTATTATTATTATTATTATTATTATTATACTCCATCAATTCTTTTACGTGGCTGCCAAAAGTCCTTAGCCTTACATGTCCATGTGGGTGAACATTCACTCCTAGATCCTCCCATTTTCATGGCTCAGTGTAATCCAGTTGTAGATGCGGGTGCCTTTAGAGGCTCCAGGTTGTTTGATTGGAGCATTGCACTCTCTCTTGGCCAAATTGAAACATTTTCCACTGGAGTATGCAGCTGGTCTCTTAGCCATGATGGATCACCTTTGAAGTTATTCTAAGTCTTGCTGGTTTCTTTTCCTGTCAAGAAGGTCTTCATCCTACCACTTTACTTTTTCGAAGCCTTTGCAGATATACTTTATTGTGGTACCTTGTATATTAAGAGTAAACCCGTCCATCCTGAGTCAGTGAGGTGAACATAACCCTTTCCTGTAGTACTCAAGAATTCCTACATCAAGCTATTGACTTTTTGCCAGGAGACATCAATGACCCTTTGTAAATGGGCTCAGTATCATTTTTGTGAGGGATTATCTTGCATGAAAATGACAATGGGGGAGTGCTGAATGGGACTGCTATTCTGCCTAACAAGAGCTCCTTTTTTTTTTTAAACCACTCAGTATAGCTGGTTAGCCGAGCAGATATTAGGGATAGTCTGGCCTGCTCTGGGACCTGTTTATGGAATTCTAGATGTTCCAAAGAACACCATGAAGAGGGTCACCAATATAGGGCTGCATCATAAGAATGGCGGAAGGATAGGGTCTGCAGACTACCATGCGTGTGACTTGACCACTGCCCACTCAAGCCAATTTTTTTTTTTACATTTACAAATGGGTAGGGGTCCAAAGGAAACCTCTTCCCCATTGTGAATGGGTTACCAGCTTCTTTGAGGAGCCCGTAACCTATTAATGGTTAGCTACTGAAACTGTGGTCGCAGACCATTGATACTTACTAATTGTAAATCGCAATTCGGATGAGACGACATATACGCACGCACCCCTTCCAAATTGTGATTCGTTATGCCTTTCTAAACCCATTTTGATATTCGGTAACTTGTTACCGAATTGTAAAATGGCTTTATTACATTTAAAACGTCAGTTAGCTATTGAAATCCCTGTTATTTCAACAATTGAAGACTTTGTAACACTGAAATGTCTTTGTACATCTCACTCTTAACTTTTAATAGGAATCTATGTCCAGTGAATAGATTTTGTAGTGCATGCGAGTGCAAACGGAGATTCCATGCTAGTCCTGGCTGGTAGCTAGTTCCCAGGCCAGAGAAGGATGTTTTGAGTAAGTGCGATGGAACTTGTGGTCCTCTACCTAGGACACATCCCTGCAGCAAGAGTTGTCCTGACTGTGGGCAAGGACCAATGCTCAGGCCCAGAAGCACCCTGCCGGTCCATAAATGTTGCACTTTTTCTCCGTGACATAGACCGGTTGTATGTTGATGACTGGTGCGAAAAGATATACTTCTATCAGTTTTTTGCTGCATTGTATTCTTTTTTTTTTAAGTTTGAAGTTTATTGAAATATAAAGAATCAAAGACAGAAAATGAAGAAACAATCAAAAGTTATGCGAAAAAATGAGAGTAATCTTACATATTAGCGAAATACAGTTAGGATATTGAAACATAAAATATGAAAATGCAGGCAATGAGTATGAGGAACATAGGAGGATGAGAAGATACCTTAAAATACGAAAACAGATTAAAAATATGATAAAACATTTGCTGTAAATAATAATATGATAATCGAATAAATTAAGGTAATGCATTCATGGAGGTTTACAAACTTCAACCGTACGTAGTGGAAGTGGTGGAGGAGGTTTAGCCACTGAGGAGAGATAGTCAGTGAGGGGAAGCCATAAGAGATCTCGTTTGATTGCTAAGGAGATAGGGGAGACAAAGTTAGTGTCAAGTCGGTGATTAAAGCAAATTGCATTCCACCATGCAGTAAAAGAAACATCCTTAGCTTGTTTCCAATGCGATGTGATATGGTGGAGAGCAATGGCTATGCATAAGTCAAGTAATTTGTGGTTGGAGTCGGAGTCAACAAAGGTAGGGGATAGGGAACCTAAGAAAATGTGTGAAATGGAGAATGAAACCGTAAATTTGAAAATTTTTGTAACTGGGACCAAACTAAGTGCCAAAAATGTAATATAGGGGGACATTCAAATAGCATGTGTTTCAAATCAGCTGAAAGGGATGTGCAGGACCAACAAGTAGATGGAGTGCTGCATTGTATTCTTTTACACCATCACAAAACGCTAATATAGAATGATTTCTACAGTAGTTTGCCAAGGCCTTTGGTGACATGAATTATAATCCCCATATTACATTGTATATGTGTTAAATGGTCTGCCCATATCATAACAGTGCTTTGGCACAATGAAGGTGCTGAAATATGACGGTGCATTATGACCGCAGCATTTTGTTAATTACGGAGGATCGCAACAGGAAGGGTACCCCGAGAGAGGTTACCATTAAGAACGCAGTACCCGAGGAAGGGGTATACCCATATTGCTTTGTGAGCAACTATGTACATAGATGCAGCTGCCTCCGGCTGACCGGAGTCTAATTAAAAAAAAAACCTCCACTTGAATTTCAGTATATGTTACGTAGGGGAGGGTTTAACCTGCGTCAAGGTTTGCGTAGCCTAACCTACAAGAACCCTGTTAGGACTCTCAAGCCAATAGGCACAAAATATCCTGTCCGTTTTTGCATACTTGTGCTTTCCTCTCAGCATCTTGTCTTGGAGTATAAGGTTAGAGTGCAAGATATTGGTGTATCACTTTGACTCCAGTTGTGGATGCATATTCTGGTGCAACCACAAGGATGAGAGATAATAACAACAAGAATAGATTGAAACAGGTGATGTACTCCAGGCAGACCATTAAACACATATACAATATAATTACAAAGGGCTCATCAATCTAGCTTTAGGGAATAAGATTAAAATAACAGTGAAACATACAAAATGTAACTGATTTATTCTCTTATACTATTGGATTGTGTTTAATACAGAGTGTGACTAAAGAAAGACGTTCCCACCACTTCCCTGGTTTCAGAGAAAACAGGAGAAACTCACTTAAGAGGAACGTGTGGAGACATAAGCATGGAATGCATAAAACGATCAAAGAAGCATGTGCATGGATACCTGGAGGTGGTCACTCTGTGATGGGTTGAGAGTGGAATGAGAGTATTAAAGATGATGAGATGCGGGATGGAGACCACAATAAGTTTTTGAATGAGGGAGTTGCATCCCTGGAAGGCAATAATGTTTATGTGAGTTTGTTTCCTTGCAGGACATTCTAGACGAGAGTTGCATTACGAACCTGTAAGGCGATGATGTGATTACAGATCCCCTCACATACCTGAGGATGCAAGGTATTGCATGAAGGGGGTGCAGAGTGTACCCATTTCAGAGGATCTGAATCCTGAGGAAGGCCTGTTGACCCCGCGGGGCATGCTGAAGGCCGAAACATGTAGATATAATAAACACAAGTATCAGGGGGAATGGATACTAATGATCCAATAATACTCCGCCCATACAATTTTTTAATCCTGCCAGGAGAAATCCAAAATAAAATGCAGTGGACCCTACCCTAGGTAGTTTTAGATCTTTTTTGGGACAGATGGATTTCCTATAGTTCCTCAACATTTGATTAAATAAAAGAGTATATTATTTTTCTGCTCCATTCTGTCTGTACATTGGTCTGCATTAGAGTGTTGATGCGGGCCCTATGATGAAGCGTGACACTGTTTAGTGTGGGAGGACATTATTTAAACATGAAAGGATATTCCAGTGTAGAAAATTGAGCCACTCCCAATAAGATAAAGGATCGGTTTGAATTCCCCTTCCTTTCTTTTGTGTGATTAAGGGAGGACGAAGGGAACGGTAGTTTTGCGTGTGTTTATGGTGCATAATGAATGACAGGATTAAGGCAACAAAATATGTTTTCAACATATTCTGCACATCCCTGCACGTTCCACATGAACATTGTATGAGAAAAGAGGACAAAGCGCCCCCCACAAACACAGGGGTATGAGCCCACGCCAGACAGCTCATTATGTCTCACTGGGAAGGTTGTAAGAGAGCCAGCGGACACTGCTGGGGGGGGGGGGGCGCGCGCAGCTTGGGATCAGGTTAGGATGAGCCGTGCCATGCGTGTGGCCAGTGCTTGCTGACTTGGCTACTGTAATCAGAGGATGCGGTGGAGGAAGCCGGCCTGGCCTCAGAGTGCAGACAACACACTAGAGAGGAACCCTTTATGAGGGCAATCAGCCTCTTCGAATTCAAGACCTCTGGTGTGTTACTTTTTATGGGTCAAACATTCAGAAGAGTTCCTATCATCATGTGGTTGTCATACTTTCAACAAGCTGACAACACTTAAGGAATTTTCTCCTTGTGGTTTTGAGGTTTGGGATTCTGAAAACACCAAGAGAATTTGTGTACACACTGCCAGCGGTTTGTACAAGGCGTGGAATGTATCTTTCATTTTTCATGGACAGGAGATGAATGGTTTTTCAGAAGTGAGTTGAACATTTTCTTTTAGAACACAGTGGGGATCCCAGTGCATTTCACAGCTATAAAACTGCAAAGGCTCGAGAGCCCGGTCACACAGCCCTGGCCATAAATATATGAGCAGTGAAACAAACATATGCATCGCAGATCTGGGTCCAGAAGAAAACCACTCACAGGACCCAGATTCTCAAACGTAGGCTGTGTGCTGTGGGAATGCAAGGCAGGCATTTCCAGATCCTGCATAGCAGCACAGCTCTCTACCCCTGGCATATGTAGATACTGAGAACGTGCCTGAGCTAAAGGACATATTCCACCATAAAGCAAAATATAGATGGACCAACATATCGAGGCCGAAATATTGTCAGCCAAAATATCGTGAAACTAAATACAGATAGTAAGTGTAAAATTCAAATATATGCCATGTGACAATATGTGTCCATATATGCAAGTAGTAAGATGAGGAGTTCAGGATAGTAATGCTATACTTACTTTCACAGTAGTTATTTTAATTCTTGATGTTGATTTCACAATATTTGGACCCCACCGTATTTTGGATTTAATATTCTGGGATTCAGCTCCAACTGTCAGCATGCATAGCTTGTCAACCTACATTTGTGATGGAAGAGCGTTGCAGCAGAATGCATAACTCATAATCGCATGTAGGTGAACAATTCATTTCTTCTCTAGGTCGAAACTAAATTGGACAATCAGCGCTCAAACAGCACCTGATTACAGAGTTACATACTTCTTGTAAAGCAAGCAGGACATGATCTTTGTCTGCTTTACCCCTTCATCTCTGCCTGGTTTACGCCTATTCTGACGAGAGGTTAGAAAAGCCAGACCCATTTACAATAAGGGATGCACCAGCAAATGTACTGGCTATACAATCCCCCATCGAGCCAACTGTGCAGTCCTGCACTCGTGCACCCTCACTGTACATACACAGTAGACTGCAACTTCACGAAACCATGAGTGATTGATGGCACACACACATTGCACAATTTGTCCAATTTGTCTAGAAAAATTTCACACTCAAGATAGAAAAACTTGTCTATGTTTATCTATAGCTATATCTATCTATAGCTACATCTATCTTTATCTAGGTATAGAAGAAATGCATTATGCCATACTCTAAGACGTGAATGAAATACATAATTAAGAACTGATCCCCAGTGGTGTTGGTACCTATGTTTAAGTTGCAGCAGGAGTCGGAAGCATATATAGATAGATAGGCGGTTGCCACTGGGTAGTTAAACTTATATCAGTGATTCTCTCAAAACCTTTAAAACAAAGTGCTACTTTTTGACTAGTTTGTGCATGGAAAGTTTTGCGGTGATCTGTCAATCGGGGTGAAAAAAAAGAGGGTCCCAAAACGCGATATCCCCAAGCATTTTTGATAGACTTCTCTAAGAACCATTCCCACAAAAACTGCTGAACTGAATTACACCAACTTTGACAGGAAGCTAGATCTTGGTCCACAGATAGCGCTTTTTGAGAATTGATGTAAATCCATGCAGTAGTTTTTAACAAATTAAGGTTTACAAATAATGTCCAGATATACCTCTGAGTCTGATTCTTGTGGGAGCAGCAGTTTAAAATTAGAACGTTCTGATTGGCCCGGGGAGCATTGTTTCCCCTTGGGCCAGGTCATGCCCTTGGGAGTTTGACTCCTGCAGAAGCGATCATTCTGATTGGCTGTCAGCAACATGAGTAAAATGTTGCTGACAGCCATTACACGACTCGGGTACTTAGTCCCCTGTCCAAAAAAAGTATGGGGGGCAGGGTTGGGATAGCCCTCCCCACTAGGCTTCATGGGGGTGGGTCCCAGAGCACCCCACAGGGACAAACTAAAAAACAAATTGTCAGTTTCTTGTCGATATTGCACGGATGTGCAGTGGCAAAATCCCCCTCAAAATGACTGCTACCATTTTAAATAAATATATATGGGGGTGTCAGTAGGGTCACCCTCCCCAGTCCATTTGGGGCCTCATAGACCCCATACCCAGGGCTGGCTATATTAAAGGGGAGGGACTGCGCAGTCCCCTCTCAAAGCTGTATTCGGCCCCAGGACCCAATCCCTCGAGTCCAATTAAATTATGGATGTGAGGGGGATACATGGACCCCATGCCACACCATATTTGGCCCCAGGGACCCCATCCCCTGGAATCCAATTTATTTATCATGGGAAAGGGGACCACGTGGCCTCCTCCCCAAGCCTTAATTAGGCTCTGGGGACCCCATCCCCATGGCCATACATCAATTGAAAGGGAGGGAGGCCATCCCCTGCAGCCGGCATAAATGGCTGCTCCCTATGCGTGGGAGCAATACCTGCTCCCACAGCCTGCGTGGAGTTGGCTGGGGCCACAGGGGCTGTGGTACTCCCTCGGGTGGTCCTCAACATGTGCATGGTGGGTGCCTCCAATTTAAACTTGAGCCCTGTGGGATGGGGTCTCCCAGGGCCAAAATACACTTGGGGAGGGAGGCCACACAGTCGCCCTCCCCTTTAACACCGTAGCTGCTATGGAACGTCCAGCTCCAGTGCTGGACGTTCCATTGCGCAGGTGCAGTTCGAACGTTCAACGGCCGACGGCAGCACTACGGAGGTAGTGGTGCCGTCGGCCGTTGATCGTGCGCAGGACCTAAGGTGTTAAAATATATACAGCCCAGCAGCATTGGGTCCCCCGGGCCTAATGAGGCTGATTGAGGGGGGCCATGTGGACCATCTCCTGTAAAAAAAAAAAGAATTATGGCCTTGGGGGATGGGGGTTGATAGGAGCCTGAGAAGGCTTGGGAAAGGGAGGCCACATGGCCCCTCTCCTTTTTAATATAAACGAGATCCTGAGGGATGGGGTCCCCAGGATCGGGGATGGGGGTCACGCAGTCATCCTCCCCTTTAATATAAATACAGCCCTGTGGGATGGGTAACCCAGGGCCTAATAAGGGTAGAGGAGGGGAACCACGTGGCCATCTCTCCCCTTTTAAAATAAATAGATGACTCCATGAGATGGGGTGCCTGGGGCCTGAGAATACTTCGGAAGAGGGACCACATGGCCCAACCCCTATTAAAATAGATTAAATCTAGAATATACTGGGGGGGTTACCCTACCCCAACATCTACCCGTTATGTATACATTACAGAAGAATCAGCAAGGTAGTTCAAAAACATTAGTAAGACACTTAGCGTGATCATTGATGGTATTGTCTGACAGCCGCACTGTTTCCCCCAGGCCGGGTGCTTTGTTCTTTGCTCACGTTCACCAAATGTTGTATAGGTCATTCGGACAGAACCGGCCGTCCCATCTGAACTGGCTCCGGTCCTTTTCTGGCATTATGCTATTTTTCCGGTCTCCATCCATCCCTCCATTCAATCTGCTGCCGCGTCTGGGTTGCTGAAGAACCAGCCTATACCTTCTGCCTCGACTCGGAGCCTGGAGGGGAGCAGTATCTCATATTTAAGGCTCTTTTCCCTGAGTTGCTTCTTGATACTCAGGAAGGATTTTTGCTGTCTTTGTGCGTTTATCGTAAAGTTAGGGAAGAGGGATATCTCACTGTTTTTATACTTAAGTGGAGGGGTCGCTCGGGCAGCATGTAGTATGATATCCCTGTCTCTAAAGTTTAGGAGCTTTGCCAGCATTGGACGTGGGGCGCTCCTGGTTTTGGTCTTCCACCAGGAACTCTGTGCGCCCTTTCGATGGTGAAGAAGTTGGAGAGGCCCTTAGGTTGTAGGTGCTTGACTATTAGGTATTTCACGAATAGATCTGCTGCAGAGCCCTCCGATCTTTCAGGTATTCCAATAATTCATATGTTATTTCTTCATGCTGTTCCTTCATAATTGTCCAATTTATCCTCTGCCAGTTTCCGAAAGGCTTGCAGTTCTTTAATATCTTGTAGTATTTACTTTGAGTCTCTAGTAAGGTCCATAGTGACTGTTTCCATGTTTTTGACTTTCTCTCCCATGTTTTCAAGGTCTGCTCTGATCAGAGTGATCTCCATAGTGATTGAGTCGATTCTTTGCTCTAGTGAAATGGCGGCCATGATGTATTTCAGGGTCGGGTCTTGATCTTCTTGCTCCGGTCCCATTGTCACGTTACCATTGGTGGTGGTTTCAGGGTCAGCCAGTCTTTGAGTAGTAAATTTATCCAGCTTTGTCTGCAGCGATTCCTTAGGGCCCCTAGTACCCGACATCGCATCTAGCCCTCAACACTGTTGCCAATACTGGCTTCTTCCTTTCCACCAGTTACTGGTTTATAGCGCGTCTCCTGGTCCACCTGCATTTTGTGAAAAGAGTAGTGGCGCCCTGTCTATTGGGCTTTCTGGATTGTCTTATCAGTTGTGCTGTTGTCTAGTAAACACCCTGCGGGTCGTTATATGGGTCCAGGGTGCCTAACCAGTTTTTCATTGTACCTTCTCTGTACCACCACTCGGTCAGTGCTGGTATGCTGAATCTCGACTCACTGCCCCCAACCCTCTGCATATAATCAGGTCCCGGGCCACTCCCAGATATCATAAGTGTCCTTTCACTTTATCAATGTGCCCTATTGTGTATTAAACTGCACCTTTGTGACCCACCTTGTAGCTATGGCTGCCGCTGCGGGACTCACCGCCTTCACTGTTGCTACTGCAGGCTCACCAGGGCCTCACGATCTCTATATTTTGTGTGGCGTTTTGGCCATTTAGAATGCACAAGTCCTTATTCTATTCTTCTCCTCCCCTTATGCGACCAATTTCCTGGGCTGTCACCGATCTATCCGCTTCTCTAACGATTCATGGAGGGCGAGTACACCCGGTGGGCTCTCATGCAGCAGTCTCTGTATTCCGTTAATGGTACTTGCTTAGCCAAGGTTATGCCCAGCACTCCTACGGCTCACTTTGCCATGACCTTCAAGTAAGGCCCGTGTTGGGGCTTGTTTACATGTGTCTCCCTGGCTCTTGCAGGGCCGTTCACTCGTATTTAAATATTATCACTTCCTTACTCATCTCGGGACCCCGATTGTTCAAGTCACACAAGTTCACTTGTCAATCAGTCGTGGCCTCCAATCCAGAGTTTCCAGGAGGGCCGGCTCTGATTCGTCGCTGCAGTGGGCTTCGTTCTTACGTAAGTCCCCGGCTTTTGTCCTCCGGTAGGCTGCAGTACGCAGTTCTTTTCTCCAACACCCCAGTTAGTTTCATCCTGTTTTTTGATTGCCAGTGCCGTTGGTTCTTATGTTGATCTTGCTGTGTTTTGGAGCGGATCTGTGTACCGGATTTTGAGGTAGAGGTCGAGGTGTATCGGAGTTATTCTAGCTTGCATTCATTCCATTTGGCTGTGAAGCCACGCCCCCTTGCTTCTAATTTTTATGAGCAGATAATCTCCTGCTTACACAGAAAGCACTTTATTCAAGGATACAGTTATGTTGGATTTTAAAGTGGCATCTTTTAATAATCATCTAATATTGTGACAGTTGACTAGTTTGGAAAAGGCTGGTTTGCCAACCACAACGTGTTCCGTACGTCCACGGTGAATAAAGATTTCAATCCACTGATCTCATGGAGTGTCATAGCCACTTTTTGATGTTTATAGAGCAGGCATTGCAAAATATATATAAGAACCTAGTTTCTGTAGGAAAAGCATTTTTTGTTTTGTTAATAACTGTTGCGCCGTTTGACAAATCTTGACAACATTTTCAATTTAGTGGGCCACACACTTCAACTGCTGTTTGGAAAGTTTTTTTTTTATAATCAACTTTATTGGCATTTTGAGGAACAATCAAGATCATTGGCAGCAAATCAAGCATCACAATTAAAACACATTTCGTCATACATAATCGATTGAAGTATAAATGACCCCGCCTGAGTGGGTGTGGTAATCCCCAAACAGTGCAATTGTACAGTAAGACTTGGGTCTTCACGCTGGCAGTAAACCAAACCATTTGCCCCACACCCTGCCGAATAGTTCAGGGCAACCCGGGCTTCGAAGAGGGACTCCTCCTGTACCCCACACCATTCCACCCCCTTCCTCCATCTCCACACGGTTGGTGCCTCCGCTCGAGACCAGAGTGCCGCTATGTCTCTTTTTGCCACAGCTAGCGCCATTCCCAGGAAGCGCTTGTCCACCCTTGAGCTGTCCAGCCCATCAAACACTCCCAGCAGCAAGCGCAGTGGATCATGGGAAACCTCCCATCCCAGGGCCCGCGTGAGCTCAAGTTCCACCCCCCGCCAGAACGGCGTCAGCGCCGGACATTGCCACACCATGTGGTAAAAATCTGCTGGAGCAGAATCGCAGTGTGGACGAACCGGTGTGGATCGCAGCTGGGCCCAGAAGAGTCGTGCCAGGGTTAGATAGGCTGCGTGAAGGTAGTAAAGTTGGACCAGGCGTAGCCTAGAGGATGTGGTCAGGGTCCTGTGTGCCTTAAGGGCGTCGCGCCAGCCCTCCCCTCCCAATGCTCCAGAAGTCGATCCAGGGAAGCAGGGCCGTTATTCACTAGTGGCCAATTAATTCGGGACACCCCCCTACCCAGGTCCCCCATCATCATCATCAGAATTCAGCCCCACCTCCAGGGGCTGAATTCTAAGAGAGAGGTGACGGATGGAATGTGTGTGCGGAGAGCGTGTCTGAGTTGTAGGTATTTATAGAATTGGGAATGAGGAAGGGCGTGATGTTGTTGTAAGTCAGCAAAGGTTCTGATGTGGTCCCCTACCCACACGTCTCCCAGCAGCGAGATTCCCACAAGGTCCCAATGGTGGAACCCCCATAAGGACGAGACCTCCCGCAGCCAAGCCCCACTCCACAACGGTGTTTGTCTAGTGAGCTTCCGATCCCATTGCACATGACGAAGGGCAGTACGCCAGGCCATGAGCACCAACCTTGTGACTGAGGGTAAGTCCTGTGGTACTGGGCAGCCATATAAGAACACCTGTATCTGCGCGAACTCCATCATTCTGATTTCCACCCGATAAGCTGGGTCAGACCAGCCGCCCGCAAACCAATTGTGGATCACGATGAGTCTCGTGGCCAGGTAGTAGAGATGGAGGTTAGTGGACCCCCATGCCTCCATCAAAGGGGGGAATACGACAGTGTGCCAGGGACATTCATGCCCGCCCTCCCCCCCACAGAAACAGAGTGAGGGCGCCGTTTAGTTCCCGGAACCAGCTACCTGGGAGGTGGATAGTGATGTTCTGTAAGGTATAAAGGAAGCGGGGGAGGACCATCATTTTAAAAAGCGCACTCCTGCCCAGTGGGTTGAGGGGAAGGGCCTGCCAGTTCTTAAGGTCTATCTTCATCCACGCGACCAGGGGTGCGACATTCAAGGCCAATTCAAGCTCAGGCAGGGGGGTAACCCATACGCCCAGGTATTTGAATGATTGCCTCTGGAGGGGAATCACCACCTGCCAATCAAAACACGCCCAAGAGGGGTGTAGAGGGACCAAGATTGATTTAGTCGGGTTAAGTCGGAGTCCTGAGACCCGTTCAAATGCCTTGAGAACCTCCAGGCACCTAGGGCCAGAACGATCCGGGTCCGCCAGGTAGAGCAGAACGTCGTCTGCATAGAGAGCTATCTTGTCGACCTGGCTCCGATCTCAGGGCAAACCCCGGATAAGGGGGTCCTGACGGATGTGCAACATCAGGGGCTCCATCACCAGCGCAAATAAGAGTGGCGAGAGCGGGTAACCCTGACGGGTGCCTCTTTGGATCGGGAAACCCTTGGATAGCTTATCGTTGATGAGAACACGGGCCCTAGGGTTACTATAGAGGACCTTGATCAGACGGCGGAAGGGAAGACCAAAACCCATCCTCTCCAGGACATCCTCAAGGTACCTCCAGTTCACCGTGCCAAAAGCTTTCTCGAAGTAGACTAAAAGCAACGGCAGGTACGGGGTCAGCAGGTGAAGGTGTGCCATAGCCAAGTGGAGGCGGCGAATACAGTGACGGGTACCCCTAGCGGGCATAAACCCACACTGGTCAGGGTGGACCAAGTCTTGCAGGAAGGGGCGGAGTCGCTGAGCAATCACAGTGTCAAAACTCTTGATCTCCGTGTTGATCAATGAAATTGGGCGGTAATCCGCACACTCTAGGAGGGCGGCTGCGTCTTCGGAAATACCACAAAAGTGGCCACATCGGATTCAGGTGGGAAGGAGCCCTCCTCCACCACATTGTGGAACAGCTCAACCAAGTGAGGGACAAGTTCATCTCGGAAGGAGGCGTAGTATTCCTGGGGAAACCCGTCAGGTCCGGGTGTCTTGCCCGGGTTCAACAGGGACATTGCCCTGTGAATTTCCTCCGGGGTGAAGGGATGGTCCAAGGTGTCAGCGGTCTCTTGGGGGAGACGCGGTAGCTGGGTATCAGTCTCATCCAGCCAATCTGCCAGGGAGGCACATGAAGGGCGAGCGGCGTATAAGGCTGCGTAGTAGCTCACAAAGGTTTGAGCGATGGCCGGTGACTGTACTTGGCGAGACCCCGAGGCAGTTCGTATCTCGGGAATTATACGGTTAGCCCTGGGATAGGACACTAAATTATGGAGGAGTTTGCCATTCTCGTCACCCCATCCATAAATCCGAGCCACCGAGGAGCACCAGAGCATTTTAGCGGACTCCAGTGAGATCCGACGAATCTCTTCTCGGACCAGTACCAGTTGTCTAGAGGAGTCCTCGCTGTCCTCAGTCAGCTGGACATGTTCCAGCTGTACAGCCCGAGCCTCCAACTGCACAAGCTGGGCGGTCTGTTCTGTGCGTTTCGTGTGGACCAATCCTCTGAACACGCCCCGGACCACCGCTTTACTGGCCTCCCATAACGTCCCCGGTGAAGGGACTGAACCCCTATTAGTGGAGAAGTAGTGGCGTAGTTTCTGCCCCAAGGACTCCACCAGAGCAGAGTCCTGTAGGAACCAGGTGTTCAGCCGCCAAGTTGCCCTTGGCCTGCGGCAGAGGTCCAGAGGCGGAGAGAGATGGGGGAGTGGTCCGAGATCCCTCTGGGCAGTACATCAGCCCCCGACACCAGTTGGCAGTCCGTAGCTGTCATAAAAATAAGGTCTATACGAGAAAGGGTATGGTGAGCAGCCGAGGTGTGGGTGTAATGCTCCCCACGGGGGTTCCACACTCTCCAGACGTTACAGAGACTCACCGCCGATGCCCAGCCGGAAAGGCACTTCGCAGAGGCATGCCGATGCGCCAATGGGGCACCCGTCGCGTCACGAGAGGGCTGCAAGACGGCGTTGAAATCGCCCCCGACAACAGTAAGGCCCGGGGGAAAGGAGGAGATCACCAATGTAAGGCATCAAAGGGTAGATGCCAGGAGCTTGGGGGGAACGTAAGTGCAGAGGAAGTTCACAGGGTGACCCTCGATCACCCCCGACAGGGCCACGTACATACCCTGCGCATCAGACTCGGCTGCAGCCAAGGTAAAGGGAAGCCCCTTTCTGAGTAGAGAGGCCACCCCCTGGGAACCCTGGGAAAAACCGGAGTGCCAGACCCGGTCAAACCCGTAACGGGCTAGGAAGGTACACTGTGAGCCCAGTAGGTGTGTCTCCTGGAGAAACAGAATGTCAGGCATGCGGCAGTGGGCAGCATGAAGGACAGCTGTGCTTTTGATTCGGTTGAGGAGACCATTTACGTTCCAGGAGAGGATGTGGAGAGGCCTATTAAAGGTGCAAGCCATTTAGTGAGGTGAGAAGGGTGATGGTGCGGGTGCAAGCAGGAGACCGTGCGTGGCCCAGGGGAAACGCTCACCCAGGTCCGGGGCTTAAAGACGAAGCAAGAGGAAATAGCGGTGTGCAAGACGACTGCTGGAGTGTGTAGAAACGTGCGGCTGCCAATGGGAACGAAACGCAGCGGCCCGTAGGTGGCCAAAAATAACAAACTGTTGGGAGACAACGGTCTACCCCCTCCCTCGCCCCCCAACTCCCCTACCCTACACTTCGAAACGGGAAGCATCTGTCGCCCTGAATAGTCCTCCAACAGCCCCACAAAGGGGTAACCTGCTAAGCTAAAGCGGTTAGCAACAATGAAGTAAGGACATGGCTGAGTCGGAACCCCTCCATGTATGCGGATGAAGTGCTATCAGCTAAAGGCATAGAATGACAATCATGTAACAAATGAAGTGCATCAAATGCAAGACTGTACGAGAGATCAATTCCCACCGAGACCCCACAATGGAGCCCGATAGGAGCATGCTCGCGAGGTCAGGAGCAGTCACATTGTAAAGAAGTCCGAAGGCGGTGCCTCAGGTGCTGCGAGTAGCGTCGATCATACTACTTCCTCCACACCAGATCCACGGATCACAGGGCTCCCAGATAGGTCAGAGTCTGACATGGCCCGTCTCAGAGATTCCCCGGGCCCGGGGACTTGACCCAGGTCGTTCAAAGAGGATACCGGGCGGGGGGAGGTGGATCCCGGTCTGGGCCGGGAAGTGCCAGAGATGCCTCCCCCCTGGCGGCCGCCCCTCCTCCGGGACCCAGGCCGGTGCTGTTGAAACTTAGGCGCAACCTGGTTTGGCTGCATCTGGGTCTTCCGGACAGAAGAATGGGTCACCCCCCGCAGGAGGGACCGCTCCTCCATGAGCCAGGTCCACGCCGCCTGGGGGGAGTCAAAGAAGAATGTCTTGCCCTGGAAGACCACTCGGAGCTGGGCCGGGAAGAGGAGCCCGTAGCGAAGGCCCATCACCCTGAGTTTTTGTTTTACCTCATCGTAGGATCGACGTTGCAGTTGCACTTCCCTGGAGTAGTCCGGGAAGACCATGATTTTGGAATTCTGAAAGAGCAGCGGGCCCAGCTCCCTGGCAGCCCCCAGTATGGCGTCTCTGTCCCGGAAATTGAAGATCTTAAGGATGAAGGGGCAGGTGGGGCTCCAGGCGGAGGCCTTGGAGCAAGAGAGTGGTGGGTCCGATCCACCGTGAACCAGGGGGAAAGTTTCCCTTTGGGCATCCAGGAGCAGATCCTGGTCTCTATAAAGGTGGCGGTACGGTCCTTCTCCACTCCCTCCGGAAAACCCAGCAGGCGTAGGTTGTTTTGTCGTGCCCTGTTTTCGGCATCTTCAGCCCTACAGTGCAGCTCCGAGGTCTGCGTCAGGAGACAAGTCACTTGGGATTTGAGGGCACCAATGTCGTCCTTGACCGTGGAGATACGGGACTCCGCCTCTGTGATGGGTGCCGTGGCCTTACGGAGGTCTTCGCGAATTAAGGCCACATCCACTCGTACCTCTCCTATCCTACTTTCCACGGAGGCCTGCGACGTGCTGATCGCCTGAAGGATGGTTGAGAGGTCCCCCCGGGGATGCCAGGTGCAGTCGGGGGTCCGCTCCCTGGGCCCTGGTCCGATGTAGTGAATTGCTCCATTGTAGTTTGGGTTGTGGGAGCGGGGGCCTGGGTGGTACGATTCCTGTCCATGGTCCCCAGCGAGGCAGACAAGCGTGTTCAAGAAGGGGGAGAGAGGGGGCCAGCTGGCATCCCCCCTACTCGAAATAGTGGCCGAACCCTTGGCCTTCACACCTCGCCCCATTGCACCGAAGGCACTCCGGCCCCCAGGGCGCACCCAACTGTCCCCAGCAACGAAACCACAGGCACACGTGGAGGGAGGTCCGGGGGTGGGAGGAGCGAAGGAAAGGGGTGGGCGCCACCCAATCAGAAGGCTGATTTACCCCCACACTGAGCCGCGGCGCAGTGCTCCACATCCAAGTCGGGGGAGAAGAGTTGGGTCCCCACCGCAGCGCACCCGGGGACACCTGCCAAACTCTCGGGTCCCAAAGAATGAGCCCGTCACGGCCTAGATGTCCGGGCCAAGGCAAACTCGACTCCGTCTCAGCCCCGGGAGATTCACACCGCCAGAGTTTACACGGTCTGCCCACACCGGGACCTGTAGCTACGGGCACCACTGCTCAGTACATCCAAAATGGCGGAGGGCCCAAACAACAATGACCGCCCAAGGGGGGACGTGGTCCACGGATGCAGCTTCCCTCAGTTAGTGTGATGCACGTTTAGCCAGCCGCCACCTGCACGGCAGGCCCCGGAGGGCGGCCCGCTCACCAGGGCGCCGCAGACGGCTGAAGGGCGGTAGGCCCCATCGCAAGAGCGTACATGTGCAACCTAGGCCGGCCGGAGAAAGTCCAGAACAGGTGGCCTGGCAAGAGCCCCCAACCTAAGCCCAAGCGTCATGGGGTTCCACATACCAGTCTCTCCTCAACAAGGCCGGTCCACTCGTCCCGCCGTTTCCAGGCACTCTTGCACCAGCACAGCCCAGCCGCTCAGCTTTGGCCGCAGATCTACGCCCCCGCAGCTCCGTCAACAGGGCTCTTCCGGCGCTGGCCAACCTGCCCAGTCAGGGCGCCCCTGCCACCTCTCTCTGCCACTCAGGCCACCGCGGCACCGCTGCGGGATCACGACCGCGCCCCCACCACTCCGGGGCCGGCCCGACAGCCCCGTGCGGCTGTCTCGACTCCGGGGGCGGGCGCACCACTCACAGCCACAGGGCACCTCCGCCGCCCCCAGGAACCAGCCCCGCAGGTCCCGGCACCAACAGCCAGACAGGCCACCGAAGCCGCCCGGCCCCGGGGCGGGGAGCGCAGCCGCCTGTGCAGTCCGTCACCGCCAGGTGATCTCTCGGGCAGCAGGCGGGGAGGAGTGCAGGACTGCCTGGGCCGCCACCTCCGGGCCCGGGACAGAACAGCATGGGGGCCGCCATCTTGCCCATCTCGAGTCAGAGCCAGGGAGGCAGCAGAAGCTCTGAACAGCTCCCCGAGGACAACAGGGGACAGATGGCCGCACAGGGAGTCACAGCAGGTAAGTGGGGGAAATCAGGTAGTAGCTGACAGTGGCGGATGCGAGGCGGATGACGGAGGGCTCCGAGCACTTCAAAGTGCGACCGCCATCTTGACGTCTCAAGCCATGCCCGCTGTTTTAGAAAGTTTTGGGGTGATTCATCAACCCGAGGCTGAGAGAAAGGTCAGTCCCAAACCCTGTTTTCCCATGCAATTACACATAGGAACTTTAGACACGTCTACAGCGAAACCTCTGAACAGATTTACACCAAATTTGACAGAAAGCTAGGTCTTGATCCAGAAAAAGTGCTTTTTGTAAATTGGTGTAAATCTTTTGAGCAGTTCTGAAGGTATTAAAGAAAAAAGATTTATCTTTATATAGAGACCCTGATCCACCATGGCGGATCAATATGCCAACAGCAATGCTTGGGACTTAGATGCTGAAAAAGGCAAAACAAAACCAGAAGTGGGCAGGGTAAGAATGCCCTGCCACCCTAGACCTGGTGGTGGGGTCCCATAGGTTCCCCACTTTGGGCCAAAAACATTTTAAAAAAATAAATTGGTGTGAGTTTGCAGAGAATCAATGGATCTGCATACATTTTTTTTTTTTTAAATAACAAGTGGTCCCCCATGCTTTTTTTTAACCCCTCAGGTTTGGCCAGGTACAGGGGAAATAGATATATTTAAGTGGAGGAAGGCACATGTGGCTCCCTCCCAGGCCACTTCAGGCCCAGGAGAACCCCATCCTCGGGACCCTGCCAGATATGTAAAGGGAGTGGGATTCACAGGGCCCTCAGCCCCAACCCACTAATGGCCCTGAGGACCCCATCTCCCAGACCGTCCCAGGACTGGCTCTGGCCATGCCCCTATGTCCTGGGGATCCCTACCCCAGTGCATAGCAGTTTCCCTGCCTGCACAGAAAATGGAAACCTGTGCTTGCTCTAGATTGGTGAAAGCGATCTCAAAACTTTCGCCAAGCGGGAGCAGGCACCAAGTCCGCTCCCAGCTGCCGGATGCATCAAAAATACTACAGCCTGCTCAGAAATAACTTTTCATCTGTTGCCTGCCAGTAGTAAAGTGGGGAGGGAAACAGATGAAAAGATGCTTCCAGCGGGCGGTGCCAATACCGGCTCCCACGGAATGTGTGGAGGTGGCTGGGGCTGCGGGTTGCCTTGGAGATCTCCCAAATGCCTCCAAACATAGTATGATGAGTGTCCTGGGTGGGCATCAGGGCATGCACCCTTTGTTGGTCAGGACCAAGGGGGATGGAGTCCCTAGGGACGAACTTGGCCAGGGAGGGGTGGCTGCATGCCCTCCTCCACTTTGGAATATGTCCAGGCTCTGGGAAATGGGGTCCTCGGGCTAAAATTGGCCTGGGAGTTGGGCTGGGTGCCACCCCTCACCCATAAACAGAGTAGTGGGCTCTGTGGCAGCCCGGGAGGTGGTCCAAGTACCTCCTTCCTTAAGAAAATGCACCAGGCCCCAAGGCCTGGTGCATTTTGTGGGGGTCACGTATCCCACTTCCTGGGCCAGTGGTATAGGGTTCCCAGCTCCAAAATCAACCCGGGAGGTGGGCCCTCTCCATTAAATATGGAACCAGACTCTAGGACATTTGGTCCTTGGGGCCAAAAGTGGTCATGGTGGGACTGCATGCCCCTCCTCCTGAAATATGTGGCATTGCCCCAGGAATTGGGTCCCTGGGCCAAAAGAGACCTGGGGAAGGGGCCTGCAGGTTGGCTGCTTTTGGGGAGGTTGGTCACAGAGCCTAGCCTCAGGCCAGACCCTGCAGCCAACCCCCTGCATGCAGCTAACTCCATGCCATGCAAGGCCTTCGGCAATGGGGGGGTTGGCTGTATGCAGGGGTTGGCGGCAGGGCCTGGCTGTGTGCAGGGTGGGGTTGGCTGGACCCGCAGCCAACCCCCCCACTGCAGTGGTTGGATTAACATATGGCAATTAAATATTACTTTACATAAAGGGGAGAGGGCCCTCTCCCCCTGAAATTTGTTACCAGGGATTGGGTCCCTGGGTCAAAAGCTGTCTGGGGAGGGGGCCTGCGCATTGGCTGCCTGTGGGGGATTGGCCACAGGGCCTGGCCGTGTGCAGCGTGGGGTTGGCTGCATGTGTAGGGTCGCAGCCAACCCCCGCCACGTACGGCCTTTGATTGTGCACAGTGGCGGCTGGATTAACGTATGGTAATTAAATATTACTGTACCTAAAGAATACACTGGAAAAAATAAAGGTTACAGGAACGTTATAGTTAGGAAATAGCATTATTAAAAAATCATAGAAATTCCTTGAAAAAACCAAAGGATTTAGAGCTCATATAGGGGCATATTATCAAGGAAGGCATTAAAATATTGTCGCTTTAGCGGCAGGAAACTGCCGCTAAAGTGGCGATAATGGCCTTGATAATATGCCCTTGAGAATTCCAATAGAAGCCCATGTTCTGGTCTTAACATGGGCTTCTATTGTAATTCTCTACAACATATTATCAAGCCCATTATCGCCGCTTTAGCGGCAGTTTCCTACCGCTAAAGCGGCGATAATTTTAACGCCGTTTCTTGATATTATGCCCCCCGAGTTTGGAAATAGAATCTAAAAAACACTCAGAAAATGACTAAAAACCCAAAGGTTACAGGGACGTTATAGTAAGGGTTCGATTTTACACACATAAAACTATGGAAATTCAGCAGTTATAATGATAGTTATCTCAAGCACCTCAAGAAACTATAAATCGTGCCCTAAGGTAATGATAACTTGTGCTGCTAATTACCCCACATATTACATCTGTCATGACATCTTCTATGACAATATTGATAATATCACTGAAACATTTGCAATAAAATTATTAATGAGAAAACTGTGCATGGATAGGCGCGAGTTACAGTAACTTAGGGCTTGAGATAACTATAGCAGTTTTCTGTGTGAATATATATACATATATTGCCATAGGGGGCACATGTTTAAGGCCCATGGAAATCTCCCCACTGAATCTAAATGATTTACCAGCTTTAAGAGCACTGTCCGACCTAGGGATTAACACTCCAGACAATGACCTGAACTCCATTATAAGAACTAAGGGTGACCTAGCAGTCTGTCAAAGAGAAGGTATCAATACGCATCAAGGTGGAGAAAGTGGATTAAAATCTCAGTCCAAGTTCTGCCCAAAATTACCCCCAGGGAACAAAAATGTACCTGTTTCACGAGATTGTGGTGGAAGAGATTAATCAGCTATCCATGAATAAGAGAAATAACAAACAATCATGGAACCATCACCAAAAGAACAAAAGGTGTTGAAAGATCTAAGGGAGAACTCAAAAATCGTCATAAAGGCCGCCGACAAAGGCGGGAATATTGTCCTACAAGATCGAGAACAATATATTCTTGATGCATGCAGGCAACTGAGGAATTAAGAGCACTATCAAAAACTGGAGAGGAAGCCAATGGAATTATGGACTAGGGAATACCATTCACAACTGTTAACCTGGAAAGAAAGGGGACTGATCAACTTTGAGGAATACATGTACCTTAAGGTGGAAATCCCAGTAACAGCAACTATATATTTTCTGCCTAAGGTACATAAGTTACTCACAAATCCCCTGGGTAGACCAATAGTCAGTTCCATGGGCTCTCTATTAGAAAAAAACTCAAATTACATCGATGTGTTCCTGATGGAATATGTGACGTCGCTTCCTTCATACCTTAAGGATACACCGGCAAAGACAGTTTAACAGCAGTCAGTAGGTTCTTGAAGACGAGATAATTGAGCTTCTTGGAACACTATGAAATGATCATGGATATGCTAAGTCATTGTTTAACGCACAATGTTTTACTCTTTAATGGGGAGATATTTCTCCAAAGACAAGGCACAGCAATGGGGACGTCATTTGCTCCAACTTATACGAATCTATTCAAGGTGGCCTGGGAGGAAGGTATACTACAGAGTAGGTACAAGTCGAACATCAAATCTTGGATGAGATATATCGACAATTTATTCGTAATATGGGAAGGAGATTCATCGAGCCTCGAAGAGTTCATCCAAAGCTTGGACCAAAATGATTACAATCTATCCTTCACATCCACCTGTAGTAGAACACAAGTGACCTATCTGGATGTAGAAGTGTTCGTACAAAAACAAAAGCTCTGTACTAAAATCCATAGGAAACCGACCGCCACGAACAGCATCCTCCACGCGAACAGCGGACATCCACAACATCTGAAGTGGAGCATTCCGTATGGAGAGATGCTTCGCGCCAAGAGGAACTGTTCTGAAGCCACTGACATCAAGCAAAATCTAGATGAAACCAGTACTAGATTCCTGGCAATGGGATACCCACTGGATGTTATTGAAAGTGCCAAGAATAGAGTAAAAGAAAAAACAAGATCAGAACTACTAGAAAAGCAAGAGCAAGTGGAAAATGATGACACAACCCGTATTATCCTAGATTTCAATGTGGAAAACTAGTGCCTACGAAACATCATGAAATAGCACTGGAGTATTCTAATGCTTGATGATTCATTAAAGAGGAAGTTACCATCAACTCCTAAAATAACATATCGGAAGACAGCCGCATTGGGTGATTTTCTTACACACAGTCACCTGGGAACACTCAAAACAGATAAAGGAACATGGGTAACAACTCCCGGCTTTTGGAAATGTTCCAAATGCAAGGCCTGTGAACACGGATGTAATACACAATCATATCAACTTCCTAATGGAAAGAGGGAAAGGATCACAGAACATATCACATGCAAATCCAAATATGTGGTATATGTCTTAGAATGTCCTTGCAAAAACTTTATGTTGGTAGTACCATCAATAAACTAAAACTACGGATATTACAGCATCTCTGAGCAATACAAAATAAAGACCTTTCCTATTCAATGGCAAAGCATTTCTCAGAATAACATTCAGGAAACATCCAAGAACTGAGATATTTTGGAGCTAAAATGGTAAAACAAAATGTAAGAGGAGGGGATAGAACCCTGGACCTCAGAGGAGCAGAGTCAAGGTTCATTTTACCACTGGGAACAAAAAAAACATTTGGCCATAATTTAGATGCTGAATTGCACGTTCATTTATAAGAACCATAAAATCAATCTATAGTGCAAATCTGTCAAGGAGAAACCAAGAAGAAAAATGCAGGAAAAACATCTTCAATATGGTCCCTGACAATCCCATTGGACAACGTATCAAACAGTTTTAGATCCATAATACATTAAAAAATGAATAGAGGAGCAAGAATTTCAAGCTGGAACTGTTGGGAGGTAGGTGGAGAGAAGAGTTTACAAGAGAATATGCTACAAAGGAGAAGACTAAAAGCAAAAGATTTTTACACAACTGAGAAGTGGAAAAATCATTGACTCGACAGGAACAATCGAAGTAATTGCAAAAATCCCCCAATGGAATACGGTTGAACATATATTAAATGATCTCTACTTCACGAGTATTAAAAATCCTGGAGAGAGACGCTTTGGAATTGCGATTTTGCACAATATATTTGCACAATGCCCTTGTCACTTTTTCTCCTGACTTTGAAAAACATCTCATGAGGATTAAGAAACTTTAGAGACAGACTTTTGGAATCCCAATTTGTTAATATATTTGCACAATGCACTTGTCACTTTGTCTCCTGACCTTGAAAAATATCTCATGAGAATCTGGAGATAGACTCTTGGAACTCTAATTTGCACAATATATTTTGCACAAAGCATAAGTGACTTTACTCTCCAGATAAGAACTGAAACTTAGGAATCCTTGGGGGTTGCTTATTTAATTTTGGGACCTTGATTCTCAGTTGTCTATTGTTTTTAATCTGCTTTCCGTTTAATATGGACTGAATCTGGATTTTTAAGATCATGTATATAAGGTACTTTACAGAGATGAATTGATCTTGTTTATCTAGAAAAATATATCAAACTTCCTTCCCCCCCTTTTTTTTAAACACGCAAAACCTTCCCTTCCCTCACCCATATTTATCTTACCCTTTCCTTGCTCCGCCCTCTTTTCTTGTATAGTTCAGTAGAAAACAGGCCGCTCTTAAATTTTAAAACTAAAACGAGTTTCTTGCTTTGATTTGGGTACTTTACCGGTAATGTCCAGAAAAACCTTTTTTTTTAAACGTCAAAAAATTGTAAAAGAGGTAATAATGTAAAAATGTAAGGGGAAAAGTGGCAGCTAACAAAAGTCCAAAAATGTTCGTAACATTAATATTACGAACTGTGCAATGAAGCTGACATTATTTTTGCGCATTGGAGAAGGCATGAAAATAAGAAAGTTTGGAGCACACAATGCTCTTTTCATTTAAAGCCTCACAAGTTTTCCTTTGCGCACTCTGGAAGAGAATATGGCCCGCGCTGTTTAAAAGCAAACCACATGGGTGTAATTCAAAATACAGAGACTGCCTCCCGTGATCAAGGCTTTCACAAGCAGAAACATTGGGACAAGGAAGCCTCTTGCCTTCATGTTGTTTTACTTAATAAATGATTTATTGCAACCCAGCCAGTGCCGGTGTGCCTCTTTGAAAGGAAAGGAGGATTGGACTGTATGTTTTCCTGGAAGCCTCGCAATAGATACACAGGCCGCCCTGCCAAGGTCCAGGTTTATTTGCGTGGCAATTTTGATGGATATATATATATCCATCAATAAAAATAGATAACAACTAATGCTTAAAAGCAAAAACAAAAAATATTGGTAAGTGAAATATTACTCTTGAAGAGTAATTTTCTAAACTAAATTGCCACTTTTTCATGATTCTGCTGGAAGGAATTCCATGTTTTTTATGAAATTCCAGAGATTTCTTGACCTTCTCTCTGCAACATGACCCAAAAAGCCACTGCAGACCCACAGAGAAATGTGATGGTGTGTAGGTCAACCATACACTTGCAAAATGTCTTTGAGTATTGCGCCCGAATCTTTCATTTTTGTGTATGCAGCATCTTTCATACCTTGATGTATGTATGAACTGGGCCCTGCTTTATTAACTGAGAATCAATCTTTTGTTTATTGTACAGGCTGCAGAGGCAAATTGAAAATCCACTGACATACTCTAAATCATGCCCTTTGTGTGGCGTGGTATTTGGACCTGTGGGAATCAATTGTTTCCGAACCTAAAGAAAATAAAGTAAAAGTGGGAGTGTCCCAGGACGCAGAAAACAAGGAGTAACTATTTTTAAAGGTTTGACACTTTCTTATATAAAGTGTTCACTTAATACCAGGTTAATTCATGAAAGCACATACTGTAAATGGCAAACGTCTACTGTCAACCATCTTTCATACTGCACATAGCATATACTGTTCCTATTTTTATGGGTGCTCCTATCATAACCGTCTGACAACAAATATAAATTGTTATTCTTGATTCACTGAACCAGGTCACGAGGCAAACCAAAATATGGATTTTCAGCTCTTTATTTTAGTCTTCCAAAGATTTCTATTCATCCAAACTTTTATGAAGCATCTGAATATCCTGATTTTCAATATATTTTCATATTAGGTATCCTCAACGTAGTTAAGAAATCTATTTCCCTTATTCAGGAGGAATATTTCATATCTAGAAAATGAAATAAAACAAATATTTACTAAGTTTATAAAAAAAATAATTCTTCTAATCAAAGCAAAAATCCATCTACCTAATTTCGACTACTTCAAATGTACAGCAAGACCCTCATATAGATAAGAATAAAAAAATCTCAATTTTTCTTAACTTACTCAATCCGTTATTCAGTTAATGCATGTCCCATTTACCATGTTTCTCATTTGTTTGCCATTACATGTTTCTTTTCAATTACCTTGCAAAACTTGTTTCGGTCCCGGTCCTGGAATTTTTAGTTTAAAGGCTTGCCTTTCTTGTTACTTTCATACTCTCTTTTCCTTAGACAATCCAATCCCTGATTTCACAAAGAAACATAAAGAGAGTACTTGCTTTTTTACATTGTTTTCAGATAACACTACCCATATTACATAGATGGCTCCTCAACACATATTTTCCCTTCTCTCTACCAGATGATCCATATTCCTTGTTTTTGTCAATTACGAAGCCTTTTTCCTACATTACTACAAATAATCTTTCCTCTATCATGCTTACACCAAAACATATAGGCTTTTTATATTACATTACTTCTTAAAGTATATCATATATCTACTGTTTTTCTGTTTTTCATCATAGAAACAAAGAGAGGGCCCTACCCCTATATTTACACAAGATTTTGATTCTAGTTTTACATTGTACTTAAATAATCATCACATTAAAAAACATTGCCCATGTAGAGCCTGAAGTTTTTCTACCAAGCACAATTTTTCAATCAGCAATATAAGTATATACCCCTGGGCTTTCTCAATTAATTTTTCTTTATGAACTTTTCGTAGGAAGCATTCAAAGTTTTGTTGCACATGCATCTCATTGGAGTAAACTGTGTTTAAGTTATCAGTCCATCAGCATTCCTGCTGAATCAGTCTGTATTCCACCCCACAAGGATTTCTAGCCACCCCATATACTTGTACATTTAATTATGACACAGTGCGTTCTGCTCCCATGAAATGCCTTGCTATACTAGGTTTTATATTCTTATTTTGAATGTTTGACTGTAAGTTTACTTTTCTTTATTCTTAGCAAGTGTGATGTTTCTTCATTGTAACCTTTCCTAAATGGACATTTCAATAAATGTAATACATCCTTGGTTAAACATGTTGCATAATGACTCCTTTTTTTAAATGAAGTTTGTATGATACTTTTAATGTATTGTTAGGTCAAGCAACTCAGACAAGGAACAAGGAAACGTGCTGAACTGTAACTGCGTCAAGGTAGTTTGTACTGGAGCTCTGATTATTTTAGTTTGTGACTAACAATTCATGAAAATTTGGTTTTGTTGATGTCTACCAACGTTATAAATTCCTATCCTACTATTTTCAATATGACTTCTTCTCTGATCGTGACAATGTTTTTAAATAATGTTAGTAATTTTTCAACTTTGTCAACTATATGTTAGAATTATCTTTCATCTCTCAGTTTTGCAATTTCATAGTGCTTTGTAATGATTTGTTTCTTTAAATTCTTTGTACTTTCTGGTTTGTTTTCTTTAAATTTTCTTCTTTGTATCCAAGATCGCAAAAATGTTCACCCATCTCCCCATATATATCAGAAAGTTTGTTTCACTGGAAAATGTTCTCCATACCCTCTGTAAATGACTGTATGGTAAATTACCATTCATGTGATTAGGGTGAACACTCGTAAATATCAATTAACCTTTTCAATCTTATTTCTTCACAAAACAATCAGTTTCCAAACCTGTCTCATTTGGCTAAATCATTGTTTCAAAAAATTACACCTGGAAAGCCTATCCTTCAAGCAAGTTTATTGGGAAAAATGATATGATTACAAATAATCCTGAAAGGCCCTCAGTTGTTCCATTGTTTCATTCCAAATTCCCAAAATATTGTCAATGAATCTCCATCAACATTTCGTATGTGAATTTTAATCATCATGTTCCAAGATGTGTTTACTTTACCGTACATACATAAATATATTCAAGAAAATTGGGGTTATATTACTTCCACCAGTGGTCACATTATTTTAACATTTTAGAATTGAGTTGTGTTGCTCAACTAATACTGTTCCTGGGATGATTTTCAATTATTATGTGGCTGTTTCCACAATTTATAGTTTCATCCATTAGATTTTAAAATGTGGTGTGTCCCTATGAGTGCATTAAGTGTGCAATCTATTGAAGCTCTTTGAATGGGTAGGAAAAAAAACTATTGCTATTTTTTCAAAATAAGAAAATCAGCGAACTATCTTTGTGATCTTTGCTATAATTAAACCATAAATGCTGTATACATATTTATTTAGCCTTTTTTGATTTAGCTTCACAGCGCACTTGTTCCTGGACCTGAAGTGATCAGCAGAAAAGAGCTTTAGGAAGCACCAGTGAGAGAGGGGCCTTTGGCTACGCCCACTTATTGATCTTCCATCTGTATTAGAATTGGGCAGGTTTTGTGTACTCCTGCTGAAAAAGAGTGTTTGTATTGCATAGGTTATTCTTAGTATAGGAGGCCTCTGCTAGTTATGGTAACAAGTCAATGATCAAGGGTGCAAACTTGATTAGCTCACTGGAAAAAATATGTATAAGATGCTAGGTCTAATATGCTATGAAACAAAATGATAAAGACAGTAGGCCCTAATATTTTATCGTAAAAAGCATATGCTAAAGGCAGTTGACCTTTATGGGTGGATTGTTACTACAATGGCCCTGATTATGAGTGGATCAGTGTTTTCCAGCACCTGAGCAAACTCCTGTTTAAGCAGGGCTGGAATTACGAGTTGGGTGTTATTTTATGCACCCAGTAATCACTAGGTGTCTTAAATATCTCATCCTTCATCATACCTGCTGGAATTTGGGTGTGTGGCTGGACGCAGAACTGCGATGGCTGCCTTTGAGTGAGTTCTGGTGAGGATGAGGCAGGAAGATGAGCTGTCCTCACACAAAGGGCCGGATTTTCAAGAAAACATTGTTGTGGATATCGAAGCTGGAATAGCTGCTGCCTCTGAAGGCACATTGCATGGATGTTTCCTTGCTATTTTCATGAGAAATTCGGTGAGTGTGCTTACGGGATGGTAACATTCACAATTTTTTTCAAATTTCATAACGATGCTCTCTTTTCTCCAATTTCAAAACACTGCATCTTTAACAAAGCTTAATGGACTATAATACCAGTTGGTTTATTTCCTCTGATATATCTTCATGACTTCTTTTTGAACCTCGGGGGTGCACTGATGGAAATGTGGTGCCTCCCATTTTTATTTTTATCTTTAGTGATGATATTACTGCTTTCCTCATCTCGTAACTTCGCCTCTTCTGAAAACTTAATGGAAGGACTATAATATCATTGTGTTTCTTTCTTTCAATATATTTTCAATAATATTGTTAGTCTTATTTGCTTTTCCAAATTGACTGTACCATCTTTCAAAGGTTATTGATTTGATATTTTGCCATTCTTCAGTACATTACTATTGTATTCACTTTGCTAAATTATGCTAAGGCATTTCCTTATGGGGAAGACCAGTACCCAAAAGCTCCACGCACTTACACCACCAGTTGCTGAGACCATTACCAGAGTTGACACTTTTAACTCTTACTCAGTTCTCGATAAGATGGAGGACACTGTAAGTATCAGCCAGGGTTTATCCTTGTCTACTTCTAATTTGGTTGGTGCTACATCCCCGCCTACCACCAAAATGCCCTTTAAGCTTCCTTCAACTTATAATGTCTCTCCTAATAAACATGGATCCTCCTTCCCCCATGAAATCTACTACTGCAATCTCAATGGAGCTTCTTCTTGAGGAATTCAGGGTGCATACACCTTACATGGAGGATACCAATAAACAACTTCAACTTCTGGATGATAAATGGACTCACATAGACAACAGAATTACTCAGGTGGATCAGAGGGTTGAGGTTCTTGAAGATATTGCGCAGAATGTAAAAGTATTGCAATCTGAAGTGTCATATTTCAAAAGACATGCCAAAGACACGGAGAAATGTAGCAGAAGAAAAAATCTAAGCATTTACAGTCAGGTTGAAAGAGTGGAAGGCTCTGACCCCACATCATTTTTCCAATCATTTCTTCCAAAGATCTTGGGGGGTCATTAGGATGGCAGGCGAACTTGAGTCCGCCCGCCATCCTAGCGGTAAAGGGACCACCCACCTGTCATGCGGCGGTCCAGCACACCTAATTATGATGTGACCACCACCGCGGCGGTCGCATCTGACAATTTAGCATTGCGACGGGTGCTGCTGGTTGCAGCACCCTCCGCAATGTTAAATGGCCATGTTGTGCAGTTCCCTGCACAGCGTGGCAGGCACCAGATGGTGCCTGCCACCTCGTGCATGGAGATGTCCCCAGTGCACAACTGCCCCCCTTCAGGAAGCAAGCCTCCGCCACCCTTTCCATGGTCGTTCAACAAACATTGTGATCGGGCGGGCAGTGCCTGCTAGGCACCGCCACCACATTCCCGATCAGGTCCGCTCCACCAGACAATCGCAACTATTGGCTGTGGCACCCGCCACGCTTGTGGCACGATTCCCCCCCGCCATCCTAATGTTGCAGGGGGAAATGGGAGCCATATGGCGGAGGGACTGGCACCACCGGCCCGTGGTGGCGGTCTCTCCGCCATCGTAAAGAGCCCCTTATATTTTCCTATCTCCCCTCTCTTAAACATACAATGGGCACACTGACTTGGTCACACCTCTCACTCACCATCATCTTCACAGAAACCTTGAGAAGTTATTTATTTTTAAGAATATTTAGACTAACTAAAAGTTATCAAAGCCAAGACGAAATGTTGCATTTCATGGTCCGGATCCAATCTGTTTTTTGTGCAAGACTTTGTCAACGCTTATAATAATAAGACCATTACTTATTAAGAACCTTCTCTTCTGCAAAAATGTATTGATAGCTGCAGAGGAGAGTCGATGGATACCTTTAACTTTAATGTTACCTGATTTTCCTGAGTTCAATTATTTCAACTATTCTCTCTTTATAGTGTTTTTATAGACTGTGTCTCATACATCAACTTGGTATCATCCATTACTTGACAGTTATGTAGACTGTTTAATGTTTCACATTTTATATTTTCTAATTTGCTGCTAATATGTTTGTCTCCCTCCTTTTATTCATGTTCAGGGTGTCTGGAAGGATTCATTGATATTTTATGTGGTCTGGTCTTCCCTTCTTTGTTGTCTGCTTCGTAGTTTGGTTGCTTTATTTAGGTATTTTCTTTTTGCTATTTTCTCTATCATATATGCTGACCGTTGTCCTCTCTTTCTGTTTTTTACACTCCCTCCCTGAGGCGGAAGCCGGGAGGCAAACCTACGCTAATCTTTTAAAAACGAACTATTGTCACTGGCTTGTGTTTTTTAAACTCACTTCCTTGCAAGCATTCTGTGCACTTGCTCGAACCTGATCGGCCCGCGCAGCTGATTTAAGCGCTGCTGCGAAGCCGGATCAGGACACTCCTACGGACGCCAGTAGCGGCGAGGACAGAGGCCACGCCCCTATTCTAAGGCCACGCCCACTCCCCACCAACCCCTGTCTCCCGGATAAACCATGTGCATCTGCCGGAAGCGCAGCGGACGAGCGCAGCGGGAGCGCCGTCTGCGCGCCAAAGCCGCGCCTAAGGCAAGCCCGTCTGCGCCTGTCCGCACCAGACAGAGCCCAGAGCCCTGGACCCCTGCCTCGGTCACATCATCTCCCCTGAGGTACACCCAGGAGACTCTCCTCAAACTTAGGGACCTCTCCTCTGCCCCCTGTCGCAGTATTATCTCCCTACAGGAGGGACAGTCATGTTGTACGAACTGTCCATACAGGCTCACTCCACGCCTCCCCCTTAAACCACGTTGGCTTAACATGGCCCTACTCAACTGCAGATCCCTCCCGAAACATCATACAGAAATCAATATGCTCCTACAGGATTCGGAGATTGAGATCCTCTTTCTAACAGAAACCTGGATCAACGCCAACTCTGACCCAGACATAATCCAAACACTCCCACCAGGCTATCTTATCCAACACCAGGACAGACCCTCTGGGACTGGGGGTGGGATAGCAATCATCTACCGTGATCACCTCTCTTGCCTTCTTAAGGACAGCCCAATCCAGGACTGCGAAAACGTCCACTTCTCTATCCATTTGCCACCAGCCACAACCCTCTCGGGAATATTATTCTACCGCCCCCCAGGACAGCATCGACTTTTTGGTGACTCCCTTGTGGAATCCATCACCTCTCTTGCCTGCCTAACCCCTAACTTTACGGTCTTAGGAGACCTAAATCTCCATTTCGATGACCTAACTAACATAACAGCCACTGACCTCAAAAATGACCTAGCCTCCCTAAACCTCCACTTGAAAAGCAACCAGCCCACCCATAACAAGGGCCACCTGTTGGACCCTATATTCACAAACCTCTCAAGACTAATCGTGAATACCCCTATCCCTGTCCCTTGGTCAGACCATTTTTTAATCCCCTTCAAGCTCCAACTGTTGGCCGAAATACTGGAGAGCCCGCCTCCTCAAGTACCATCCCGACCGTGGCAAAAACTGGACACGGCCTTATGGGCACAAACACTCGGCGGTACCTTGCCAGTGCTGGACTCAGACCCCTCCAGAGCAGACGTTCAACTACGTGGCTGGATCGATCAATCACTGGATGCTATCCTTCCTGTTAAACCCCTCTCCACCAAGAAGAAAACCCTCAAATCTCCGTGGTTCACCCAAGAACTACGCCTGCTCAGGAAACAGTGCAAAAAGCTTGAGCGCCTATGGAGTAAGGACTGGTCGACGGAAAGCAAAAACGAATACAGATCCGCCATAAAACATTACAAAACCTGTATAAAAAATACCCAGGCCACCTTCTTCGAGAAAAAAATACTAGAAGCATCAAACTCCTCCAGAGAAACTTATCGCATCTTGCATCTTCTTACCAAAACTCCAGACCCTGTGCCCGTACCAGACCAATCGGGCACCAGAAGCAATCAGCTAGCTGAGTTCTTTGCAACAAAAATTAGCAACATCATCAAATCCCTCCCATCTCTCACTTCCTCCCAACTCCCCCCCACCTCCCCTTCATGTGCAGAGGCCCCTCGCCTCCAAACATTTCCCCAGGTCACCACCAAACTTTTTCTGACCACCTTACAATCCGTGAAAAGCGGGGCTCCATCAGACCCAGCTCCAATGAGCAAATTAAAACTGGTCGCTGCCACCATCGCCCCTCCATTCACCCAACTGATTAACGCCTCCCTTGCACTAGGCACGGTTCCAGACGATTGGAAAAAAGCTACAGTCAGGGCACTTCTTAAAAAACCTCATCTCGATCCAACGGACCTATCCAATTTTAGACCCATTTCCCTCCTCCCGGTCATCGGCAAAGTCACGGAGCGAATTGTAAACCACCAACTATCCCATTTTTTAGAAACCAACAATCTCCTCCACCAATCCCAGACAGGGTTCAGACCGGGACAGGGAACAGACACCGCACTACTAGCTGTGGTCGAAGAGGCAAGAACCATCATAGACGCAGGAGGATCAGTGGCAGTGATCCTCCTCGACCTGAGTGCCGCCTTCGACACGTTGGATCACACCAACCTTATCCACCGGCTCAGCTCGGTAGGAGTGTCTGGCACCGCCCTGTCCTGGATCAAATCCTTTCTTGAAGGTAGAACCTTTCAAGTGTCCGATGGCGCAGTCCTGTCCAGCGCTCTCCCCCTCCAGTGTGGGGTCCCCCAGGGCTCCTCCCTGAGCCCCACACTTTTTAATGTCTACATGTCCCCCTTAGAGGACATCATAGCTCCGTTCGGTATAAAAACAGTCATGTATGCCGATGACACTCAACTGGTGGTATCATTAAACCAGTCAAGTAAAAGCCTGGACAACCTAGCAGCCTGTCTTGAGAACATCTTCCACTGGATGTGCGAATCACGCCTGAAATTAAATGGAGAGAAATCCGAGATCCTCCTTTTGGGCAACCCACGCAAACTCCCTCCTTCCCTTTCTTGGCCACACTGCATGGGATCACCCCCCACCCCCAAAGCAGAAGTCAAGAGCCTCGGTATCTGGCTGGACCAAGAGTTCAACTTTAAAGCCCAGGCCAGAAAAACCTCTGGCATCTGCTTTGGGCTCATTCAAAAAGCACGGAAAATCCTCCACCTGCTCCCCTTTCAATCCAGGAAACTGCTTATGCAGGGTCTGGTGAACTCCAGACTGGATTACGGAAATGCCCTTTATCTAGGGGCCCCTGCATCGGTCATCAAAAGACTGCAATGTGCTCAAAACGCGGCGGCCAGACTCTTAACAGGGACCACATCCAGATGCTCCGCCAAACCGGCCCTCAAAAGCCTTCACTGGCTACCAATCAAGGAAAGGGTCACCTTTAAGACCCTGTGCATTTCACATAAAATAATGCAAGGCAGAGGCCCGCCAATCCTGAGATCCCTCATCAAACCCCATCACTCAAACAGACAACTCAGATCTGACTTTCTCTCCCTGGCCAGCATCCACCGAAAAAAGAAGGCCCGAGCGGGGGGGCGATTGTTCTCTAACAATGCCCCTAAACTATGAAATTCTCTTCCACTGTCCATCCGAAGAGAACACAATCTACTTGCCTTTCGTAGGCAATTAAAAACATGGCTCTTCCCATAATTTTTTCACCTCCCTTCGCCCCCCCCCCCGGAATAATAGGTCGTATTTCAGCGCTGGGATGCCCTAGGGTAGTTACGCGCTTTAGAAAACCACATTCAAATTCAAATTCCTCTCTTCTTGTATATGTTCTTTTTTTTTCTTTTTCCTTCTGAATGCGCTTAACTTTTCTTATAATATCCGTTCACTTTCTCTACTGATTGTTTTCATTTTCAATTACCTCATTATATCTACATTGTTAATGATTTTTGAATTTTATTATTATATACAAAATGTTATAGATGTCTTACTACACACTAAATGACTTTAGGAATTGTTTCATGGAATATTAAAGGTTTGTGCTGTCCTATATATCATCAAAGGGTATTAACATACCTCTCTAAACTTAAAGATGATATTGTCGTGTTACAAAAAACTTGTGGCATAAATAGAAAATGTTAAACTTAGAGAGCAGTGGGTTGGACATATTTTTTCTTCTCTGGGTACAGGTTAATGTAACAGAGTGGATATTCTCTTCAATAAATCCTTGGACATTCAAGTCAATTCCCAAGAGTCAGATTCCATGGGCAAATGGGTTGCTTCTGCCATCACTATCAATAAGATATCTATAACAATCTTGAATGTCTATGCTCCCACAGTTAGATAGGTCGTTTTGGCCTGAAATTTTATCTCAATTACTGAGTCTCACTGACAATTATTTCATTTTTGAAGGTGATTGCAACATGGTTATGGACCCCTTTATTAATCCACATTCCAAACCCATGTTTATCTTGTCATCCTTGCAATAACAATTTGTAGTGATTGAGTCGGAGTCGGCGTGGTTGTAGAGAAGATTTATTGCAACAGGTGCTGCGCAGCAGCTCAACAGCAAGGCAGATCATCAACGGTCAAACAGTAATTCAAAACACATTCTAAATGGAACTGAAGAGACAAGGGATAGAACAGAGAGGGAAGAGAGTTCCAGAAAGACTAGAATGAAAACATTAGTAAAACACTACATTATCCTCTCTCCTACAAAACAGAAAGGAAAGAAAGAGGAGAATAAAAGGAAACAAGCACAGGAGAGAACATAAGAGAAGAGAAAAAGGAAGATCAGCGAAATCTGGCCGGAATAAAGCGAGTGCGAACACTCCTACGAGGTTGAACATGGACAGAAGAAGTAGAAGGCAAAACAGCATCATCTTGAGAAGAAGAGTGGTTAACAATAGGTTCGCCCACTTTGACAACCCTGGCAGTGTTCCACCAATTCTTCATATTGACTCTCACAGAGTTACCACAAACTTTGTCAATGACAAAAGGTTCAGAAAACTTGGGATTGCCTTTGGTGGTGTGAGTAGGTAATTTTACCCGAATTCTCTCACCCACCTTGAATGGTTGAAAAACAACTTTCTTTCTGGAGTCAAAATCATTTTTCTGCTTAGACTGGGCATACATAACGTTGGACCTAGCAACTTCATCTACTTTGTCGAGGGAATTGAGTTTAACCCAACGTGACATCCACCCAGGACAAACCTTTGAACATGGTTTTCTCCCATGTAACAACTCAAAGGGGGACACCTTGTTGGAGGAATGAGGTGTGGTGCGATAGAACCACAACATTGATCTAACTGCGTTGGGTACATGACAGTGCTGGGCAATGGCCCACTGAATGCAACTGTTGAGGACCCTGTTCATACGCTCACAAAGACCGTTAGTCTGAGGGTGATAAAGAGCGCTCCTCAAATGTTCAATGCCACTTTGACAAACAAAAGAGTTAAACTCTTGACTGATGAATTGAGAACCATTGTCGCTTACAATAGAGGAAGGAAAACCTTCACGCAAAAACAGGTCCTTCAAAAAGTCGATCACATTCTTGGAATTGGCCTCGCTAACAAAACGGACTTCTGGCCATTTTGAGTAATAGTCAACAGCAACTATCGCGAACCTGGAGGAAGAAGGAAGTAAGTAGAAGGGACCTACTAAATCAATACCTATTTTTTCCCACGGCCTAGCAGGGAAAGGAATGGGTTGCAAGGGAGGAGAACGTGTTTTCAAACATTTCTCAGCACTGGAACAGACAACACATTCCTCAACAACAGTATCAACATCTTGATCCATTTTGGGCCACCAGTAATGTTCTCTAACCCTTCTCTTAGTTAACGTCTTGCCCAGATGACCCTCATGCGCACCTTTAACAATTCTGATCCTGAGATCACTAGGAGGAATAAGTCTATCACCACGCATGGGCAAACCTCCCTCAATAGAGAGTTCCTCAGAAACTTTAACAAAGGTTTGAAGGGAAACATGAACATTCTTCTCCCTTGGCCATCCATCTCTAACATACCTAACCACTTCATTGAGAAGGACATCATTAGACAAATGCTCCCTCCATTCTCCCTCACTGATGGAACGCATGTCATCCATACCAACAAAAGCAACAAAGCAGTCTTCCTCATCATAATCCTCCTCCCAATCTCCATCACAGTCAATGTCAACAGGATTCCTTGAAAAATAATCAGCCCTAGTGTTTTTGTTACCCGGTATGTAGCTGACCTCAAAGTCATATTGGAGTAATTTAGTAGAAAGTCTAGCAATTCTAGGGGAGTGTTCTTTGATGTGGACGCCAGTAAGGATAGAAACTAGAGGACTGTGATCGGTCCTCAAATGGAAATGCTTCCCCCAAATGTATGGATTGAATTTTCTTATTGCCCACCAGCAGGCAAGGAGTTCCTTTTCAATAACTGCAAAATTAGATTCAGCCCCACGGAGAACTCTCGAAGCATAGCCTAGGGTATGCTCAACACCACCAACTTCCTGAGTAAGAACGGCCCCCAAACCAAACCCACTAGCATCCACGGTGATGGTACACAAAAAATTGGGATTGAAAGGTTTCAAAACTTTAGAACCGATCAATTCTTGTTTAATCCAGGCAAAAACTCTTTCACAATTGGCATCCCAAAAAAAAGGAACTTCCTTCTTAAGCATGTTGGACAACGGTTGTACCCTGGAGGCATAGTCAGGTATGAACCTGGCATAAAATTCACAAAGTCCAATAAATGACTTTAAACCACTTTTGTCTTTGGGTGCGGGACTATCAACTATTGCTTTGATAAGTCCAGGTCTAGGCTCCACACCATTCTCAGACAACACATGACCGAGATACTCTACCTTTGGCGCTCTAAAAACACATTTTCCTTTCTTTAAAACAACGCCAGCATTACCCAAAGCTCTTAAGACCTCCCTCAAAATTTCATCATGAGCACCACAAGTTTTTCCATGAATAAGCACATCGTCCTGGAAAACCACAACTCCACTAATACCCTTCAAAATGTTGGTCATGATCCTCTGAAAAACTGCTGCCGCAGAGGCTAACCCAAAAGGCATACGGCAGTACTGAAAGGAACCTACGGGGATACAAAAGCAGTGAAGTGTCTGGAAGCAGGATCTAGTACCACCTGGTGGTACGCGGATGCCAAATCTAATTTGCTAAACCACTTGGAACCATCAATAAGTGACAACATATCAGGAATTTTGGGGAGAGGAAAGGAATCCACCAGATGTTCTTATTTAAACTGCGTAAATCCACACAGACACGAAGTTCCCCATTCTTTTTTTTAGCAACCACTAAAGGAGAAAGCCATAAGGAGGACTCAATGGGTTCAATTATCCCTTTACTGCAAAGATCAAACAGCTCTGACTCAAGTTGATCTCTCACACTGAACGGGACGTTTCTCAGTTTGTGTTTAATAGGGATGGTATTGTCCTTGACACGAATAGTGTGCATAAACCCTTTCACTTCTCCCAAATTATTGCTAAAAACGGAAGGAAAATCTTTGACTAAAGTGTTGATGAAATCATCACTCTGAATGGAGGGATCATTACTTATAGAGGGCTGGTCATCAGTTTGTACAACAGAAATGGAGATGGGATCTTTAGTGCCAGGGCGGAGAACCATTTTAAACAGACCTTGATGGAACCAACCAAGGATGTTTAGGCCTTTGATTGAAACATACACTTTCCCAAACATTTTTCTCCCTCTGAATTCAATAGAATCCTCAAAATAACCTTTGAGTTCAATCTTTCTACCCTCATAATTAAGAGGAAGCCTGTCAGGAGGAAAAAGTTTGCGATCTCCCCAAACTTCTTCGAAGAGTTCCTGAGTAAGCATGGTTATCCTGGCCCCTGAGTCTACTAATAAGCAAACTATTTTATCACCAATGCCGATGTCAGTATATGGATCCACACATTCAGACTCAGGATCGTCAATACTGACACCAACAACAGCAACCATATCTCTTAAATCGTCTTGGATGCTGGCATCATCTTGGTTGCAGTCAGAAACATAGGTCACAGAAGTAGGATTGTAATTATTGTTCCACTGTTTGTTGGGCTGAGGAAGAGAAGAACTTTTTTTTTTTACACTTTGGCAGACTTTAGCAAAATGGCCTATCCTACCACACAATTTACAGGTGACACTTCTGGCTGGACAAGGATGTCCAGACTTGGAATGTGGAAAATTTCCACATTTGAAACAAATATTTGTTTGTTTAAAGAATTTGTTATCAGTACGACCAAAAGCACTTGTCTTATTGTCAACAACTTTAACAACACTAACAACAGTTTCTTCTTTACTAAAGGATGTAGAAGGTTTTTCATCAAGTTCTTTGACGGAAAGTTTAGAAAATTCAATACTTTTTGCTACACGTACAGTTTCTTCAAGAGAGGGATTACCTAAGGAAAGCAACTTTTGTTGAATACTCTTATCTAAACATTTACAAATGTACTGATCTCTAATCATTTGATCTCTGAAATTCTCAAATTCACACTCCGCACTGAGTATTCTAAGCGCAGAGATGAAGTCTTCAACCTTTTCACCTTGCTTCTGTTCACGTTTGTAGAACTTATGACTGACGACAACTAAACTGGGTTTGATATCAAAACGTAACTCAAGGAGTCCTACAGTTTGATTATAATCATCCAAATCCTCTTCACCTGGTGAAAGTACTAAAGGAGGTAAATGTTTAAAAATTGAGCGACCTTCAAATCCAAGGCTATTCAAAAGAAGATATTTTTTTCTTTCTGCCCTGTATCTAGAGGCTCCAATAGCTCCTAAGTAAGTAGTGAACGCATCAAACCACTTTTTCCAAATAATAGGAGGATCGACAGGAAGGTCAAGAAAAGGAGGTGGAGGAGAAACTGCTTGCAAACTCATCACTGTAACAGCAGTAACTTAAAAAGTTTTTGGTTTTAACTGTGTTGAAAAAGAACGAAGACACAATATGAGTTTAACCTGTGGAAAAAAGGAATGTTAAGACAGAAACATGACCTCAATAATCCGATACTGTACTGTAACTGAGGTGAAAATTAGTTCGTCGTTGGTCAGTACTGCCATTCACCAAGCGACTCCGTTGAAGCACAGTACAGTTCCCACAGCAGAGACACAGTACTCGGTGACTCCGTTGAAATACGGTGCAGTTCACAGTAGAGACTCAGTATGTAGCTGCCGTCATTTCCGTAGTGACTCCGTTGAAGTGCGCACTAGATCGAACGCGTCAAAATCTAGTTTGCGCGTTTACAAACATTTTCAATAAAGAAAAAAAATGATCTCCAAAATGGCGTTTGACGACGCGTTTCACGGGAACAACGCTGCGTTCCAGTGACGTGTCCAGAACCAAAGACGTCACTTGTACGCTTGTACGCTAATTACATTGTGCAGAGCATTGCGTAAGTGTAATCCAATGGCAGTACATTGACAAGTACGCTGACAACGTAGAAAGCAGAGAAGAAAGCGTAAGTGACGTTGAAGAGCAGGTTGAAGGTATACGCATACGTCAGAACAATCGCGTTGAAAGTAGAGCTGCCACCGTTTGAAGTAAGGTAAAGAAATGTATAGTACCTTGTTTAAATATACCTGGATAGTATATTATTTGAAGAGGTGGAGAAGTATAAAAGAGAATGCGACAATTCTCGAAGGGTACTTCACGTCTTTAACTTGTGGTATCGCTAGAAGTTTGTTTCTTTGATGCACGCGTGGAAAGCAGACACCTGTAGACGATCGTCGCCACGTTTTTTGTAGTGATTGAGTCGGAGTCGGCGTGGTTGTAGAGAAGATTTATTGCAACAGGTGCTGCGCAGCAGCTCAACAGCAAGGCAGATCATCAACGGTCAAACAGTAATTCAAAACACATTCTAAATGGAACTGAAGAGACAAGGGATAGAACAGAGAGGGAAGAGAGTTCCAGAAAGACTAGAATGAAAACATTAGTAAAACACTACACAATTCACATCTACTATAAAACAAAGATCTTTCATTGATGTGTGGAGACTTTGTAACTGCAAGAATGCACTTTTTTCCTCCCTTGCCCATTTTTGTCGATCTAGAATTGTATATTGATTAGTCTCATAACCTCTTGCGCAAAACATTATAAATTCAGAAATTGGTTCCATTTTGAATTCTGACCATGCTCCATTTACATTAGGTTAGATCTCATCCCTCATACTCCAAGCAAAAAATTGTGGAGATCTAATAATTATCTTCTCCTTGATCCTAATTTTTATCGTCACTTTGAGAACTTTGGAAAAGAATGTTTTTTTTTTTTTCCGTCCTCATTTGCCCCTCCTCACCCTTTTCTCTTACGATAGCACCCTAGGGTGGTTTCATCTCATATTATAGGAAATTTTGCTCTCTTGGGAGGGAGTACACTCCCTTAACCGGCCTACATGAGAGATATTTCCACCGAGATTTCAGAGAGACTTAATCATAGGACTTTCTTCCACCCTTGCCTTCACCAGTTTCCCCCATATCCTTCACCCATAACAATTTAAGAAAGGAATCCAAAATCTATATCTCTTCTTATGCTGGCCGACCATATCCAACTTTGCTACAGCCCTCATAGCTCTTATCCAAGACAAGTCTGACGGAGGATCAGCAGAAACCCACATCTTACAAATTTCCCTCCGGGCCAGCAATATCGCATAGAACACCAACTTTACTTTGTCATCCATGCCCCTACCTTGTAGATCTGCTCTTCCCGTAATGACAAGTTCAGGGCTTACCTCAATATGTTGGGCCAGTGCGGCTGACAAACATTTACTCACATCACCCCAGAAAACTTTTATCGCCGGGCATGTAACAAACATGTGCATGTCATCCTCGTTTGGGCTGCTGCATTTAGGGCATCTCACAATTCCACCATCTTTGAATTTCGCCAATTCTTTCGGGGACCAATACGCCCTGTGGAGAGTAAACAAGTGGTTCCTTCTTAAATTCGCAGGTTTTACCACCTTGTAAAGAATCAACATAGTTACTTGCCATTGGTCTTCTGTAGCGGTCCTCGGCAAGCACTCTCCCCTCACGCTTTACGGCAAAGTAAACGGTCCATCCTCCATTTCAACTATTGCCCAGTACCACGTCGCCACTTCTTTTTTTATCGGAGCCTCCAACGCCAGCTTCTCTTCAAACTCATTGTATAGCCCTATTAAGTGTTCTTTCCCAGCTGCCCAACTTTGTATCTGAAGATATTTAAACTTCGAGAATATACACCCCCACACTTGTTCACAATATGTCCACGGCAATAAACTGCGATCTAAAAACAGATCTCCCCTATTCTGAGGTCCCTCTACTTTTAGTGTCCTTGCCAACGCATCCTCAGCCCAACTCGGGGCACCTGGTGATTCCCAAATCAGTGCTCTTGCACTAAAATATGGTATTCTTGTGGCCCTCCTAATTCTATACCAGACTATCGCCAGATCTTTCAGGACTTTTAATCTTACTTTTTAAAAGTACTTTGGGTCGGAGAATTTATACATAAATCCATTCTGCTTGATATTCTCAGCTCTCAGCAGTGCAGACAATAGTTCACCAATAACCGAGCTTCCTGGCATGCCCAGAAGCATTCTGAAGTTTTTGAGCAAAAAAGCCCAAGAATATATCTGGAAATCTGGAGCGGCCAAACCTCCTTTCAAAAGTCTTCTCCTGACTGCTCTTAACGGGACAGCTAGGACAGTTTTACACTTCCCCTGCTGTGTAAACATACATTATCCTGTCGTAGAACTTCTCACATCACAGTCATTATTATCTTTTTAGTAAGTAAGCGATGCATGGACATACTAACCAGCATACTTTTTAGGTCAAGCATACGAGACAGCAGACACGCTGTCCTTTGCAGGACATATTGTGGCTCATCAAGAGCATACAGGGAAATGCTTACCAATGGCTGGTTTTCTATGAAATTCTCATTTGCGTACTTCTTATTTGTGTCCTAGTTTCTTAATCTTGTGCTTGTCCCTCCCATGGAGCATGACCTCTTTACAGCTCACATTGTTTGCCACCTCCTCTTCCACTGCTTACTTTTATTTTGTTCTAAGCACTCCATGAGAGTCTCTTCCTCTGGACTCCATGTTGTTCTCAGTTGCCCGTGTACTTTCCCCACCCCCTCCCAGTCACACTCACTTGTGTGCTTCCCCCCAATTCATCCCCCACCCACACTCTTTGTGTTGCTTCCCCCACCGCACACTCTCCCTCGCCAATTGCTGCTTCTCTCCACCTATGCCAACGGGGTTGCTTCTCCAACCCATGTACCGCTTCCTCCCCTCCCTCCTGCACTCCTCCATGTTGCTTCCATGTTCCCCTGCCATCTCCGGTGTTGCTTCCAAACCCGGCATTTCTTCCGCCCGTTTCTTCTGCTCCCTCCACCTGCATGTAAAAAACATTTTTGGTTTGCTCATTTTATTTTATTTTTAGTTACTAATCCAACGCAGATTGGAGTGCAAACCTGTAGATCCATCAAGCATATGCCATGCCTAGCTGTATTCATGGTTAGGCATAGTTAATTAGTTCAGTCCACTAAAGATAGTTCTCTTAAGGGGTTAGCGGTACGCTTAAAATTACACCTTATAATTCCTTATGAGTTCTTTGATGTAGATCAAGATAAGGTTTTGAGAGAAATGGGGCACTGATACATATACTCCTATGCAGATGTGTAGATGTACAACGTTTGGGAATTCTAAAAAGTTACTAGTGGAACAGCTTGAAAGCTTTCTGGTAGTTGCCAAGGAACCTTGTGCCAACTCCAACCCCAGCACCACAGTCTATAGCTCCAGTGACATATTTTATGCAGCATAATCGATCTGTCTCGCAAGCTACAGTGCCACAGCTACGTCTTCATCAAGCAAAGGCAGCTGCCAGGACACAGCTCAAACAGCAATGACTGATGAGGTAGTGGTACAGAGCAGCCATCAAGGAAATGCCAACTATTGGGCAGAAAAAAGAGAATGGAGGGCTAAAAGTGCATTACCAGCAACTGTAAGGCACGCAGAAAAGTTAATTCTCTTTTGTATGCATGACCCAACATTTTCAGATCATATCATGCAGTTTAGAGACCATGGCATAGGCAGGGGTTCAACTGAGTGAAGCCCTGTATGTTGAATCAATCACACGAAGGCACAGACAACAACACCTAGCAGGCAAGATACAATGTCTGTGGAGGTCTGTCAACAGGCTGGCCACTGCTAGTGAATTGCTGTGAAGGCGCACTGTGAATCTGAAAGTGAACATGGCCTATCACAGTGGGCATGTGGCAATAGTTCTTGCACAAGTGACCACAACACTTGATGAGTTGCAGATAGTAATTGCAACTTCCAGTGCAGGTGCAGTTCTAGTGTGTGGTGCAACAAAAGCTATGATGTAGAGGAAAACAAGTCTCAAGTGGGTAAACTTTCTCTCAGGGCTGCGGTGGGCAGAGGGAGAAGGAAGCAGTGATTCGAACCGAACTCATCCTAAAATACTGTGTTTTAGAACTTTTTGTTTTGTATAAGTGTACACCCAGCAGCTTTAATCACTGAGTACTGCCCAGGAGTGACCGGTGTTATTTTGTTCCCAATCACTGCTTACCAGTGGATAAATAGATATTTTTAGAAACAATTCTTTTTACGAGGAATAGAAAATAAACACATACTCCTTTTTACATCCAATGGCCGGGGAAAGACTCATAATTTCAACTACAAGAACAATAAACAAAGTCCTCCCGTTTCCCCATCCCTTCCCCTTATTAGCCTGGTTTCTGACATTGAGTCAATTTCTGCCAGGACTCCTTCCCAAAATTTCGTGAGTTTGGGGCACTACCAGAGCAAATGTTATAGTGCACTTCGTCCCCCGCATCCTCACCAGCATTCTTCAGTTCTATGGCTGTCCCATGCATGCAGTCTCTCTGCAGTGTAATTACGAATATGATATCATTTTTATGGATATTTCTTTGATTGCAGAGCTAGGCGTAGAAACTTCTGCCCATTCCTGCTGTGTATAGTTTCACCCTGTATCTATGGATAGATTCCTGAAAGTAGGCGTTTGTCCCCACAATTTGTTATCAGCCATTTTTTAAAGGGCAGCAGGGTGCAGTTCGCTGCTCATTTAATAACGCCTTGGGGTACTTAGGGCTTCATTCTGATGTCTGGTGGACCGCCACCTACAGGCTGTAGGTGGTGGTCCCCCCAACATCTAGTGTATCGGTCAGACCGCCGGATTACAAGTCGGAGCAATTCGGGCGGGGGTAATGACCACTGCCTTTGACAGGCTCAAGGAGCCTGTTCAGGCGGCAGTCGGAGCCTAATTTCTACAATGGGAGCAGTGCCTGCGGAGGCACCGCTGTACAGATTGGGATGTCCCTTTCTCTCAGTCTTTCCATGGCAGTCCCATCGCCATGTAAAGGCAGAAGGAAAGAGACTTTGGGGGCCCCAAGGAGGGCCCCTTTCCCCCGTGGGCCACTGGAAATTGGGCTGGGGGCACATGTGGTGCCCCCCCAATACCCATGTACCAGGCACCACATAGTGCCTGGCACACGACGCATGGATGTTTGAGAACTGCCATTTTCTAATGTGGCTTGTCCTGCTACCCTTTTCTAGGGCCACAGCACAAGCCGCAATGGGACAGACCAGTTTCCCGACCACCTGCTTAACAGTCGTATTGTAATGGGCAGGTGGGACCGCTAATGTGTAGTTGGTGGGACACCTGCCCGGGGTGATGACGGTCAGACGCTCGTTCAACTGCCATCGTACTGAGGGCCTTATTGTCTAATCTGAAGATACCATTGGTGTCTCATCTGTTTGGGTATGCCACAATCTGCCTTGATCTGTTGGAATGATTTAATACCCTCCAAATCATAGAAGTAGCCGGTCCGTTGGCAATTCTGTTCCTCTTGCCTTGTGAACTCCGCATGTGCCGCTGCTGGGGGATGTCCGGGTTGTCTGTAATGGGACTGAATAGCGAGGGGAGCATAAACAGACCCGCCCCCATGATCACAGTGTCCCATACCCTCAGGGTTGCTTCCATTACTAGGGAAGATATGAGGCTTCAGGCTCTATGTTTTCGAATGAGCTATGGTGCTCTCTATATTGGCATGCCGTTGACTACCTGATCCATAAACCACCAATCCTTTCCACTCTCCTTGCAGTGCTATTCCACTAAAATATTGAATCTGCGTAGCCTAATAATACTCAAAAATGTTCGGCATGCTCTCTTCTATTAGTGGCTAATGTATGAGTTTTTTCAGAAATGCTGAACGCTTGCCAGACAATATAAAGTTATTAAACATCTTCTGCATGTTAGGTAGTAGTCAGGCGGCCTTTACAGAACCATCTGAGACACATACAGAAATCTGTGTAGCACAGCTATTTTATTGGCCATTAGCTGTCCCAATCATGAAAGCTCCCCTGATGGCAAAATTGTAGGTCCTTCTGCAGCTGTTGTGTTAGGAGCTTGCACTTTAAATGTCTTGTCTTGTACAGTGATGATGCTAGTGAGACTCCCAAGTCTTGGATACCATCTGTGGCCCAGTGAGTTGGATGTTGCTATTTTAATATGACCACATGAGAAGGTTCACAGAAAGATTCAAGATTAAGATCTTTTGTAGATTAATTTTGAAGCCTGAAGCCAAACCAAATTGTTGTAGTACTGATATAATGGCTGCCACCGAGTTCAACGAGTTCGATAATATCATTATGGCTTCGTCGGCATATAGTCAAATTTTCTGTGGTGCCAAATTTAACGCCCAACGCTTCATATAAATAGAGTACAGCAGGGGAAACAGGTGGCAGCCCTATCTGCTTTCTGCCCACCTCATCAGGAAATCTGAATCTGAACCATTTACTCTCATTTGTGCCTGGGGGTTACTGTAATTACTAAATGTCCAGGCTAGAAATGTGGTGCCCATTCCCATATAATGCATTGTAATTAGTAATAATGGCCAGTGCACATGGTCAAAAGCTGTTTCAACATTGATCGAAAATAATAGCACTCTCCCCGTTCCCCCATCTTGCCAATGATATGAGCTAGTTGCTTACAGTTCTCAGAGCGGTTACACCCCGGTATAAACCCTTGATCAGGATCCTTCTAGTTCTACATCTATGCCCCTAATTTATGAGGAGTGTTACTAGTAAACAGTTTTACATCGACATTAAGGGCCTATATGAGGCACAAAGTAGGGGATCTTTTTCTGGTTTGAGTAAGACTGAGATAGCAGCCTCTAACATTCTTGGCGTGATTGTTTTCATATCTGCTATTGTTTTGAAAAGGTGTGTGTGTACCGGGGGAGGGGCTAATGTTGGGTAAAAAGTTTTATAAAATAAGGAGGAATAACCATCTGGCCCTGGGGACTTTTGCAGTTTTCTGTGGGCCATGCCAGATATCAGCTCTTCACTGATGATGGGGCTTTCTAGTGTCTGCATTTATGAATGGGTTGTTTGGGGAAGGACATGCCCCTCTTTTGTATATAATTTCCCATAGAATTATTGCAATAGATGTTTGTCATGTTTCTCCTTGGTCGCCCCTGAGTCAGACTTTTTTTTACCTATATGCTTCTGTGATACTCTGGCCCTGTGCTTGCAAGCTAGGAGCTTCCCAGCCCTGTTTCCGCCTTAATAGTATTTTTGCTTGGTCCGCAAGAGGGCATACTGTGACCTATTGGTGTAAAGTGCTTTGAGCGGTGCTCTAGATACTGTAAGACTATGCCAGATTGTATGTGCTAACCGTCTATTTATTTTTTCCCTGTAGTGCTCTTACATGTGTTTCCGGTACAAAAGGGGGTGGTGATGGACGGAGCATCTGAACCAATCAAACACTCACACCCAGTCAAAAGATCTGGGTTTGATCCATCACCGTTCTTTAGCCCACTCTGCCACCCCAGTTCAGACATGGCTATATGCAAATCAGTCTGACCCTGTGCCTCATGGGAACCGTCCAGCCCGAACTGCCAAGCCATGCCTTCCCTGGACCGGAAACAAGCTTCCGAGGACCGGTTTCTGGCATTACAGCCGTCTTCAGCCCGGCTTGCTTGAATCCAGTGGCAAAGTGAGCAAGGGACTCACGTCTGAGCATACCCTGCCACACTTATGGCGGCCAAAGCGGTACAAAAGGGGGTGTTTCCAGCTAGTGCCTCTTTTTCCTATGGTCCTTGTTGCTTTTTGCTTCTATAGCTATCAGAGTGTTGCATAAGGTGAGAATTAATGCATCTCATAACACATGGACGTGAATCCCTTCCATCATACTCCTATAAGTACACTACAATGAATTTTCAAGCTTCGACTCCACTAACTTTTCTAAATAGAAGGTTTTCCTAGAGGCGCCAGTTATTGTGTTGAGTGTCTCCCCTGGGGTTTTGTATAGTAATCTGGATATGAGCATGGTCAGATTGGGACTGCAGGCCGATGTTGAATGCTTCTACTAGTGGTACTAGTCAAGTAGAGCAGGAACATTGATGCAGTTGTGCATGTGTCTGATGTGTTGCAGTGTAATGAGATCAGCTTCTTGTGTATGGGTGTAGGTGTTGCCATGTGTCTATTAGTTCTATTTCCTTTATCTCTTCCATCCCAGGTGGGGAGAAGGCCCCAATTTGCCCGACACCGTATGCTGATCATTCGCTATAATTGCACATCACTAATCTACATCTGCAGATCTACCTCAATAAGCAAGTTTCTGTCTAGAGTTTGTAGTGAGTGGGATTTTGTCTCTAACGAATCTCTCCTGGCCCGTATTAGGTGCATGGATAGAGGCGACAGTAAAACTGTATTAACCCAGTGTGAATTTAATAGCTAGTAGTCTGCCTAGTATTTCTGCTATTATGTTTTAGAATTTCCCCTTCTAAGGACTCAAAAATAAGGCTATCACACTAACTTACTTGCTCGTATCAGAGGAGAGAAACTCCTTGGGAACCAGCGAGAGCGCATCGTATGGCAGTCTTTTCTAAATAAGTGGGTCTCCTGTAGGAGACATATTTTCATCCTGAGTTCCTTAGCAATGAAAGGGTCGCTCCTCTTTTAACTGGTGTGTTAAGACCACTGACATCGAGGCTCAGTATCTTGAGTTTATTAATTCTTGGGGCTAGTTAAAAGTCTGATGCTTTTCTCTACTATTTTTAATTGTTTTATTGTTGTATTTATTGAAACATCACATCACATCACAGTACAGAGTTTGACCAGCACCATCATGAAACTTTAAATGTTGATACAGTGCTTTCTAGTAGCATAGTAACAGTAGATACAAAAAGTAGATCGCATTTGTTAATGTATATTGTGTTATCTTCACCTTTCCATATGTAAGGTATCTACTAATTGAACTTTGCATGCCTGTGTCAGATGTGTAGTAACATTTACATCCCATCGTCCCCTGTGTCCTAGGATTGCAATGAGCTTTCAGACATGAAGAACTTGAGTAATGGACCCCAACTCCATTCTGATCTTCGGTAGGCCAGTCTCTGTTCTATGATTAAGTGGAATTAATGTGTAACTTATTAGCAGTTACTTACATCCTGCAAAACCTAAATCCCAACCCTATACCTCTACTTCTCTATCAGTCTGGTCATGGTATCCACATCTCCGCACATTCATTTCAGTGCATCTTTAGTTGGACTCTGTTTCCACTTGCATTCTTTGCTAACTTTCTTGATTCTTGTCATTGCTACGTAGTTGCAGTAATAGGGCCTTTCTATCAGCCTCACAAACCTCCTTGGTTGGCTTTGGGATCTTTGGTGTGTTGTGCCCTTTTCCATCTTCTGGGTTTGGGACTTTGTTGGGGTTAGGCCCGCTTTGACCCGTGATTGACCCCCTTTTCCACTGCCTGATCCTAGGCAGTGGGTTTAGTCCAAAATGATCTTTTCCTCCTTAAGCAATGGTAGGAGATGTTGAAATGGTCTTTTGGCAAATGTCACAATGTTTCCACCCTCTGTGTTTCATGGGACCCATTTTATCTGGATATTCTGACATCACAAAAGGTTTTCAAAATCCTCCAGTAGAGCCTGAGCATTTTTTACCTGGTCTTTTAAAGAGACTACCTCCTGGTCTTTTAAGGAGAGTGTTGTAGTACCTCCTCTCCACACGAGCTGCCTGAGTTTTCCAACAAGGATACTCTGTCTCCTAGTTCACAAAGATCTTGTTTAAGGTTTTGCACATCAATTTCTACGTCATTTTCAATGTTTGTAGGTCATTCTTTAAGCCTTTGAGCTCCTTCATAAATGCACCTCTTGTAATTTAGCTTCACCCTGCAATGCTTAGCCTCTCAGAGGAGAGTTACCATGTGCTCCAGTTGCACTGTCTTGTTTGGCCATTCCTGTGTGTGATAGCATTTCTTTCATAGAGGAATCTTAGCAGCTTCTTGCAGCTGCCATATTGTGTTTACTCAATGGAGGGTCTAGGCTTGTAGTCAAAGTATGCTTGTTGTGGTCCCGCCAGAGATAAGTATCAACAAGAGTGTGGCAGTTCTTTTTATTGAGGTCATAACTCTTATGTGATAATTCAGAGTCCAGAACAAACCATTAATAAGGCTCATATCCTTCCGTATTTTGCAGTACCCTTTCTATAATCCTATTAATCTGGGATACTGCTTCCTACTGCGTTGAGTGTTTTAGTTAATTATTTCCCTATTGTTGCTGCGTGTAGTGCAGCTTAGTGGCGTAAGGACTGTTTCCACATTTTATTACGGGGGGCCTGCTCAGTCTGCATCTAACTTTACCTCTCTAATGGGCCCATGCATCAACATTCGGAAAAACGAGTCCTTATTAGCGATAAATAAGGAATCGCAAAGAAGGATCCGTTTTCCACGATGCATCAACAGATTCTGGATTTTTTACTGATTCTGTAAAAATAGTTAAAAAATACTGAAAGCACTATAGCGAGAGCGCAAAATAAAGAATAGCAAATACCGAATTAGCAAATACCGAATCGGTATTAGCGATTTCGGTAATAGCGAAATCGCAAAAAATGGGTCGCTTTGGAAGCAGGTTGATGACATCACAACCAGGAAGTCATCCAGCCCATGCTTCATTCAGTGCCCTGAGGAGCTCAGAGGAGGAGGCAGAGCACAGGAGCTGAGATGCTCAACCTCAACTTTCACAAACCAGCAATCCACGATGGACAAGGATGCACCCCAAACCTCAGACACGCCCAGAAAGAAGAAGAGAAAGTTCTCTGACAAGGAACTGGAACTTTTGATTGAGGGGGTGAGCAGCAAGCATGACAAGCTGTTTGGAAAGCTGTCACTCAAGGTGCCTGAGACGGAGAAGCCCAGGATCTGGCTGCGCATCAAGGAGAGGGTGAATGCGATCGGAATCACTCACCGCAGCATAGACGATCTGAAGAAAAGGTGGTATGGCCTCAGAAAAAGGGCAAAGGAGAGAATCGCTGAAAGGGTGAAGGATGCAGCTGCCACAGGAGGGGGGACATCCAGAGTCACTCCCAACACCGCCCTGGAGGACCTCGTCGAGGGTACCATTGAGCCTGAGGCAGCTGTGGGAGTCACCCAACTGGACACTTCTGGCGCAGCGACCAGAGAACAAGGTAAGATGCATGCCTGTGCTGATATGCTGCTTGTTGTATACCCATGCCCAGTCCAATCACAGTGTACAGGTAGAAGTACCTAACACATATACACTCACAGAAGTGTTGCATCATGGAAGTTGTAGTCCTGTCACCCAAGTGTGCATGTATGATCCCCAATGTGCAAAAAATGAGACCAGCAGCAGAGGGCTAACAGTCAGTCTAAATATGTCATTTATGAAGTAGAAAGGATGCAAAATGATTAACAGATACAGTTTGAAATAAAAATAACAATGCACTGTTTCACACACAGATGCATAACCCGTGGACTCTGATGACAGTGAACGCCTCATCATATCAGAAACATCGTCAGGGACCGATGGGGAGACTCCGCAGGGATGTCAATCCACACCACCACCGACATCAACACCATCACCACCACCACTGACAACACCACCAAAACGCAGGGCAAATGTCCCCTCCCTGCAGGTGATGGAGACGGAGCCGAGGCCAGCACCCACAAATGTTTCCCGCCAGTCACATGTCACTCCGCCAGCTCCAACACCAGCACGTGTCTGAGTAAGACAGCGGCGCAGGCCCCTGGGAAGACTTGCTGAGGGATCTGAAGAACCTACACATGGCTACGGTGGGGTAGAGTCCCAGATGCTGCGTGTTCAGTGCCTGCAGGGGAGACACATGGGAGCAATGAACATGAACATAGCAAAATTGGCAAGCAACATGTGCAAAATGACTGACGCTGTGCGTCAAATGGCCACAGCTGTAGCAGATGGGAATAGAGACATCAAACAGTGCCTACGGGAGCTAACCCGTGCCGTCCTAGCAGGGCAACACAGCGGGCGCAGGAGGCATTGCAGAACTTGCTCTGTTCTAATGCATCCGTTCGGGCTATCACCAAGCTCTGCAACAGCACAGCTGTACTGTCACGCAGGTCTGTGTCACTGCAGGTCGACCTGGGTCATTACTGTGGTGATGTGGCCAAGGCCTTGGGCCAAGTGACCACTGCAGTAGAACACATGCAGTCTGGGACATTTAGTGCCAGCAATTTGGGAGTGGAGGAGGGGAGTGAGGCTGCATCAAGTGTCAGCAGTGTCTCTGTGCCAGAGACCAGCGATAGGAGGCGCAGTTCGCGCAGCTCTACAGCCACCGACACACATCGTGGTGATGTAGAGGAGTCATGCGACAGGAGGCTGGAGGTACGTGGAAGGCGCAAATAGCCATGTTCTACCGGCTATTTGGCCATGTTGATGTAACAATGGGCCACCTACATTTCGTCAAGATACTCCCGTGATGCCAACGGATATGTATCACTCACAATGTTTTGAGTCTGCGTCATGTTGAAGTATTATTCATATTCACTTGACAAGTGCTCATGTGTATTAAACATTTGCACACCAGAAAATGTAGTGATGGCTCATTCTTAAATGTCTCTGAAGTGATGTTGTGTGATGTATGTCCGCCTCCTTTAACCTTCAGCTGTGTTTGGCACGTGTGCGTGTCCGTGTTGTGGGGGGGGGTTGCCCAGCACAAAAGTTGTCATCTCCGTTCACCTCTATTGGTATCCCCCTTCTTGTGGCAATGTTGTGCAGCATGGCACCCACTGCTATTATCCGGCAGCAGGTTACAGGGTTATACTGCAATGCACCTCCCATCTTATGTAGGATACGGAAGCGACTCTTGAGGATACCAAAGATTCGCTCTACCACATTCCTAGTACTGATATGTGCTGCGCTGTAGCGCTGCTCCTGAGGTGTTGCTGGGTTTAGGTAGGGAGTGAGGAGATATTCACGCAAGGCATATGTGCTGTCACCTGCTGGGTGGGGAGCAAAGGGCTAGCGGCATGAATACAATTACATATGTGATGATGGAGTTAATGATTAGGCATAAGTATGTACCTAGAAGGTGTCCCTCTCCAAATTCACCGTTGAGCAGGCGCCTGTCGATGCCACTCTGTCTGAATATGTAGGCGTTGTGTGTGCTGCCAGGAAATTGCTCTACAATGTCCGTAATGATGTGCTTGGCATTGCACACGACCTGCGCGTTTATGGAGTGATAGGACTTCCGGTTACGGAATATGTATTCGTTGGCTGAGGGGGTCAGATGGGGACATGCATGCAGTCAACGCATCCTATGACATGGGGAAATTGTGCCACCTGGTAGAAGTCCTGTTTGGTCCGGTTGAACTGCTGTGGGGTTGTGGGGAAGGTGATGTGGGTATGTATCATTGTCAGCATGGCATCGAGGAATTTGCTGAAGAAGCGTGAAAGTGCGCTTTGCGATACGCCTCCGGCAACCGCTACGACCCCCAGGAAACTTCCAGACGCCAGCAGGTGCAGGCTGCATAGGACCTGGACGTGGGCAGGGATGGCATTGGTCCTACGGGTCTGGTGCTGCAGTAGTGGTTCAAGGTCAGCAATAAGGCTCATGATCATGGCACGATTCAGTCTGTACTTGTCATAGATTAGGTCCTCATTTTGGCCCAGCAATGTGATGCGCACCCTGAATACCCTCTCCTGGATCCTCCTCCTGCACTGTGCTGCTGCATTGATTCTCATTCTCTGACAAGAATTCCGGAACGCCGTGTGGCCCCACGGGGCATGGCAGCGGAGACAGCCGCAGAACCCGGCATCGGCGGACGGACAAGAAACTACGAAGACAAGCATGCCTGGCACGACTAGCGCGCACACGGAAATGCGTATTTAAGACGCATAGGACGACGGGACGTTGTCGGATATTTTGGATTCTCGCCAGCCTCTTTGATTCCCACTGTTACCTTGTTTTCCGTGGAAGCCCGACCAGTGCAGCGTTACGGAAGGTAGCGGACCCGCAGTTACTGTTCCCAGGATCACGTAAGGAGGTAGGATGAGCGGCGGCTCGTTTTTGCATAGCACCGAAGGAGTCTTGGTCGAGTGTTGCTTTATACACTCCCAGGACGGATTTTGGGGCAGAGACGCACACCAAAGGAGGTGTTTGCCGCGTCTCTGCTTGGGCTTCAGTAGACGCTTACCGGAGGGAAACCAAGTGGGGTGTAGCGACTGGCACTACCCCAGGTGCTTTAACTCCCGACCGGTGTAGCGTAATCCTGCGCGCTGACGCCGAAGGGAGAGCGGCCGCTCCCTTCAATAACAACTGGACCCATTGGTAGAGTGCCCGTCCGGGCATTCCCGAGCAGAGTATTTCTCAGCGCAAGATCACCAACTTTACGCGCTGTCAAGCAGAGAACATAATCTGCCCCATCAGTCGTATTCGAACGGCATTTTCGGCCGTTACTTTGCACGGTGTCCTCTGTTGGAGTAATACCGGGACCGGTATTTATGCGGAGGACGGTTGGAACTCGGCCCTTCTAGGACCAGGGCGACGGCTGATGGGTATTGTATACTTTCATGTTACATTCTTATTTAGCATATGATGTGTGGGAGCATTCACATCATAGCGAGACAGTGAAGCAATCATTCTTAAATTTTTTTTGCCCTCATTTACTGTGTACATTAAACAGTTGCTGTGTTGGCAAAACCTAACACCTTGTTGTTGTTGTGGGTCTAATATCGTCTCCCCGATCCCGAGATATTAGGAAGATTACATAATATCCGACCAGTATATACAAATCTTCTCCTGATCTGGGACAGAAGATCATGGCCACCCTGGATGATGTATTGGCTGCTCTGGCCACCGTCCAAACCGAGCCGACCGCATCCAGGCAGGAAACAGCGGATTTGAAGGCCAGGTTCGAAGCTGTGCAGCGGAATCCTTTTGTTGTATAACTCCTATATATCCCTATATCGTGTTAAGTTAGCATAGGTACGTTTGAGAATTAAACGCCATTTTTCCTTTCTTGCAACTTCTGCACACGACCCTCATTTGTTGACTTAGCTTTCAACCTAGTAGTTTGCCGTGGTGAATGTGAGAATAATATGTTATTGCTCTGATATCTGCTTTGTTTAATAAAACATGTCTGCACGGAGAGTGCTGAAGTTTCAGGAGCAACACGATATGGAATTGTTATGAGGTCTGATCTCCACGCCTTCATAGTCATAACACAAGTGCAGCCTTTGCCAACTTGGGCTTTAGGCGGGATTGATATTGCTTTGCACGAGAATTGTTAACACACTTGATGCGGTGCACATGCAGAGAGAGCTGGTGTATGCTGATGTGATTCCTTCATGCTAGGACACTAAGGTATGGGCCCGCCCTAAAACAACCCAAAGAGACCTTCTTAGATAATAATATAATATATGTGTTAGGGAGGGTGAGATATAAGTGTTGTTAACTCTTATTCATTACAGCATGTTAACATGCTGTCACCATTCGCTTTTTATGTCTTAGTAACTATGCTGATAATTTTGCTACTGATAATAAGTATACTTGTATTATCAAAGATACTGCGCCTGAGAAGACGGCATTAGTAAATAAACATTTCAAATGCACATGTGTCTTCTTTACTCCATGTTCTGGTTTGTAATGATAATATAACGAAAGAGTGTTCATGAGTCCCACGTACCCTGAGGTACTGTAAGTTCATGTTCTGGTTTGTCTAAACATTGGGTGTTTGATATGTCCAATGAGACACTGTAGCTAGCTCGGTAAGGGGTGAGTTGGTTGCTAAGGTAAGTTTTGGGACATCCTAATTTGCCGAGGTTCCACTCCTCTGTGCACAGTTCTGTGTGAGTACAGAAACCCTGCAACATGGCGCCCAACGGTTTCGGTGGTCTTATATCATGACACTCGAGTAGTTTATCGTTCATGCCTTAACCCCTTCACGTCCGTTTCCGGAAAACGGGGTGTTGGTGAAACCTACCTATTTTTTTAAATAGGTCTTTATTCAAGCTTGATTCTTACTTAAACGGTTTCTTTGAATTACTACCCAGTTGTGCTACAAAGTATTCTTTGTGTTTCCTTATTTCCAATTCTGTAATGGCGGCAGCGGTGGCTATTGCGCAGCATAGTCGCGTAGCGGTACGCAACCATCTTCAGACGTACCAGGTCCCAGTTGATGGGATGGCTGTGATTTTCGTGGTATGTGCAGATCCGGCGTTTCCTTACGAGTTGTTTTACTCTTGGGTTACGTTTCCGGCTGTGGACGCTAATTCTGGTTTGTTCCACTCCTACACCGCCTCGGATGTCCCGGCTGAATATACGCCGTACAGGGCATTGGAAATACCTATTGATCATTGGCAGCATCGAGTTTGGTTTGATGGCGCCCTCCCCCACTCTATGTCCCCTGCGAGGTTAGGCCCACTCTCAATTCCAGGTACTAATTGGCCTGCGTTGGGTGGCTTTACCCCACACCCGAATCACGGGGCTTGCACCCTGGCAGAAATTCGCAGGCTGCATGTAGTTTCCATTTCCGTGATTCGTGCTTTAGTGCAATACATCGGTCGACATCTTCCTGGTGGTCCCCAGGGGGGTGCGGCCGCTCCCATGGAACGAGGCGGAATGCGTCTCAATCCAGTGATGGTAAATTCGGTTTTTGGTGCGCGTCCGGTTGACAATGATGACTTCCCATTCTGGCTAGCAGAGAAGTTTGATCAACTGGAGGCGGTTTTTCCGAATTCTACTCCTGCTGATAAACATAGAATGTTGACGATTACTCTACCGAAGGATATTACTCCTGAACTTGCTGACTGTGACAGCTGGGGAAAAACATTTGCGGCAGTTTATACACGGTGCTTCGGCACCCCGTCTATGACTGCCCTGCCTGAAATCGTTAGACGTGTTCAGAATGATCACGGTCCAGAGGCAGCGGTTGAATTGGGTATGCGCCTGTGTGGTTCTTTTGAGATTGTAAGTGATCTCATTCTCTCCAATGTTAAAGGAGATGCAGTTAACTTTCAGGTGTCGAATGCTTTGGCTGCTCTGCCCGATGCCGACAAACCCCGCCAGTTAGCAAAGATTGTGGTGGCCGCTTATAAAACGATTGGCCGCACAAGTAGAGGTCTGAAATATTTTCCAGTGAAGGAGAAAAAACAACCACAGGGGCAATCTGCGGTGACAGATGCCCAGCCAAAGTCCAAGAAACAAAATTGGCCTAAAAAACAGACACAGGGGAAGCAGACAATGCAGACTCAGGGTTCTTTTCCTGCAATACAAGCTCCTGCGCCATCCGAAAAAGTTTATGATTTGCGCGACCGCGCGATGATTAAATCACCTGATCGTTTTCAGGGTTCTGATCAACGCTCTCCTCGTTCCTTTCAGGACACATCGGCCCAGAAAACCGGTGGAGGAGGAGGGGGTGGACGTGGACGTGGTGGCCAACAAGGACGTGGTCAGTCCCGCCAGACGGACGGCGCAGTGAAGCAGGAGGATTCTACGCCTCGGCGTCCGCAGTTTGCGAAAAAGAAAGTCGCAGCCTTAACAGCGCATCGATATGCCACAGATAGTGAGAACGCGGCTTCGGAATCTGACGTGGGCTCTGACCTTGCTGGACAGCGCGGCGGAGATAACCATAGTCAGAGAGGCGCTGCGTCCACTACTGAGGGTGACAGCGACTGAAGTCTACGTTGTGATAGAAACAGCGGATACGAGACTTGCTCCCCCTGAAAGACTATATGAAATTGTCCTGTTAATTGAAGGTGACATACAGCGTACCGTTAAAGGTGTATTTTGGGAGAATCTGTCTTCTACATATGATATTTTACTTTCGGAGGCTGACTGGCCCCCACCTTTTGTGCTCGCGGCGCCGCGAGGGGAGGAGGTAATCCTACCCAGTTTCGCGAACACTGTCTCGAAAGAGCATGCGCAGCATTTTGCAGAAGAGTGGGCTCGGGCTCTCGCGCCGGCTCTGTACCGTAACCAATGTGGTTGGGATAAATTGTCGCCTTGCCACGAAATTCCGTTGCGGTCTCAGCCGCAGCCTCAACCTCAATATCCCATTCGGCGTGAAGCAAAATCTTCCGTCGCAGAAATCCTTGAACAATTGGAATATCAGGGAGTTATTGAAACGTGTGTGTCACCGATGAATAATCCCCTTTTTACTGTGAATAAACCTGACGGATCATATCGTTTGGTTTTGGATTACCGGCATTTAAACTCGCATTGCCGTAACTGTGCAGTACAGAATACCCACGGCTCTGCCCTAGTGGATGGTCTCGTGCGTAAGCGTTTCAAGACAACGCTTGACATATCCAATGGTTTTTATGCCCACAGATTGGATAGCTTTAGCTCCCAATGGACCAGTTTTACAAGCGCTGGAGTCCAAAAGCAATTCCGGCGTCTTCCAATGGGCTACAAGAATAGTCCTGGTGTATTTACCGCTCGAATTGTCTCTATTCTGGAGGCACTAGACCCTGATGCTTTTTCGTATGTGGATGACATATATCTCACTGACGACGATATTTGGGAGCATCTGTGTCGTGTGAATTCTCTTATTTGCAACTTCGCAGACATGGGTTACAAATTCAACTTTGCAAAATCGCACATTGCTGAACACACAGTGTTGTTTTTGGGCTATGAGCTCAACAATGAAGGTAGAGGTTTGGCTCCTCACTTCTTGGAGAAGTGCGCACAATTGCGCGCACCAACAACTCTGAAAAAATTACAATCCTTACTGGGCTTTTTGAATTTCGGCAGAACTTACATTCCGGAATATGCCCAGCGTATCAAGCCTTTGTATGCTTTGATACAACCAACATTCTCAAAATCATGCTGGCTGCCTGAGCATTCAGCCATTTTGCAATCCTTGCAGGCTGATCTGCTCGCTTCTAAATATTTACTGACTCGTGATAACCACACCAACCTGGTCATAAGAATAATTCCTGGGACGGTGGGTTTCACTTACCTCACTTTTAATGAAGGTGACACTGTACCTATTGCTTACAAGTCACACTTGTACACCTCGGCTGAGATGCGGTTTCCCACCATAGAAAAGGTTTTAACTGCTGTACAGATGGCTATTCTAAAGGAACGAGCTCTGTCACAGGGGAAACGCATGCTAGTGGTAACACCCTGTCCTCATTTGGAGGCAGTCACGAAAGCCAGTGTACCAAATTCAAAAGCTTTGCACCCTCGGTGGATTCAGTGGGCTGCGTCATTGTCATCCTCGGATGTCATGTTTGTTTTTGACGCTTCCTTACGGTCGCAGGAGTTCTTGCAGTATGAATTCGTTCACCCTGCTCCTCTGGCGATGCGACCTTTGGAGGACTTCCATTGCATCATTTACACTGATGGGTCGGCGCAGGTTGCGCATGGCTCTAAACATGCCTACGTTTCCGCATGCGCCATTGTGGTCGGTGCTATGTTGAATGATGAGTTCATTTCCAGGGAGGTACACACGTTGCCCCTGGGCGATTGCACCGCACAATTGGCAGAGCTTCGTGCTCTATTACTAGCTTTGGAGTACGCAGATCCAAGTGTTACTACTCTAATTGTAAGTGATTCTTACTACTGTGTCCAGTCTTACAATGAAAACTTGTTCTTTTGGATTCAAAATGATTTTCATGATTCCAAGGGTAGCACAATAAAACATAAAATGATCTGGGTTCGAGTGGCAGAGCTTAAGGCTAAGTTGCCACTCGTTTATGTGATTCATACTCTCGGTCATCAGCGCTTAGGAGTTCACGCTGTTGGCAACTCGCTTGCTGATGAAGCAGCGAAATCAGCAGTATCTACATACTTAGTTGCAGCAGTTACTAGGTCTAAATCCAAGATTGATAGCGACATCTTGGCAGCGATTGCTGCCTCTGAGAAGGGAAGTAAACATCCTGCGGGATTCCCTTCGAAGTATAAATACCACTTAAGTCCCGAAAAGGTTCCTTTTGTGACAATTCCTGATGTTGGGGAACGGCTGATTCCCAACTCGGATCGCAGAGCGGACTTGATTACAGCGGCTCATGAAGGTGTGGCGTCTGCGCATGCGGGCGTCTCGGCCACTGTAACTCAATTACAATTACGTTTCTGGTGGCGGGGACTGTACAAACAGACGCGTGATTATGTCCTTCTTTGTGACATATGCCAGCAGATTAAACCTTCAACTGCTACGCGTCCGCCTCAGACTCAGTTGTACATTTCTAATAAACCACTAGGCTGTGTTTACTTAGACCACTGCGGTCCATTTTCATCTGATACTGCGTATAAATACATCTTAGTAGCAGTTGACTCATGCACACGCTTTGTGTGGTTATGGCCACATCGCAGCGCTGATTCCCGGACTGTCATCAGAGATTTGCGTATCTTTATAGGGATTTTTGCCTGTGGTACCTTCCATTCGGATCAGGGTCCGGCTTTCGCCTCTAAGGCATATAAGGATGCCATGACTTCGATGGGGGTCCAAGTCAAGTTTTCGTCACCCTACAGGCCTGAGGGTAATTCTGTAGTTGAACGAATGAACCGTGATTTAAAGCAATCTTTGACAGCCCGAGTTATAGGCACTGGCAGAAACTGGCTGGCTCACCTCTATGGCGTGCAGCGTGCTCTTAATAATCTCCCTAGAAGGTCTCTGGGTGGGCGGACCCCATACGAAATGCTCTTTGGCATCAAGATGTTCGTCCCTGACCTTGACGGTCTAGACTCGGTGGTTCGCGCCACTTCCTTTGACGCAGATGAACATTGCAATGTTTTACAGAATCTACAAAAGACGAGAGACGCTCTTGCAAAGGAACATTTGCCCTCCACATCGGATGATGCGTTGCAGATCCCGGTAGTTGGCTGGCTACCCCAAGTTGGAGAACTGGTTCGAGAGAAGATCGACAACAAGAAAGAGTTTGGTCCCTCATATCGAGCTCCGGTCCCAGTGCTTGGAGTGAAGGGCACGAGAACAGTCATTTTACCTCCACTTCCAGGTCGTAAGGAAAACAGGTTTATTTCTATTGACAATGTCAAGATACACAGAGTGGCCGATTCTTCTTAGCATGACACCGGCTGTTTCCTGTCCTTCCATTGTGAGAAATTCAATTATGCCCACTGCTTCCAATATTGAACCTGAAGTGGCCATCGAATTACCTGCTGTTTCCAGTCCATTATTGAATAATTTACCAGTAACTAACCTTGATGAGACAGACTATACATACCCCACTGATTTGTCCATGCCTGACCTACAAGCTCGTTTAGCCACGGAATCCAGATTTTCATTTGACTCTGCTTCCCTTGCCTCGAAAAAACCCTCTAAAATTGCAGTATATGCCAGCCTGTTTAAAAAACATTTTTTGATACCTCCTTGGATATACATTTGGCTGGTCCTTTTTTCAGTTTACCTTTTTATGTCAATTGGTTTTGTGTTTTATTTTTTTCGGATTATGAATGGACACTATGTCGAGGAGAGAACTTGCATTACTCATTTAAATGGAACATTGGCCCCACTTTCCTCTTCACATTCTACACACAGATTAAAAAGAGACTTGACTTTGGTTAACATCACAGCATGGCCTGTTCTGGATGGAATCGCGTGGGATGCAGTTCGTTTTCAGATTCATGGACCAACGGAAGTCGTTAATGTTCCTAATGTACTGAGAGTTAATATGGGGGATGTGGTGAAGCAAAACATTCGTTCTGATGATTGGGATGTTAATGCTGTGGAAAGTTTGTTTTCTGATTTAAAATACTATGCTGCTTTTGATGCTGAGGATTTATATTTAGAGTCTGCTAATTATGGTGAATTGTTCTGTTACCAACATTATGGCAATCACTTCTTACACAAGACGTCTTCCCGAAGGGATGCGGTTAATTTTACTCAGTGGGAACATTGCCCAGCACCAACACAAGGGAGTTCAGAAACGTTTCTTAAAAAGTATACTTATTTCACTGACTTTAATCAGTCCAATCCCGAGTCCTTTTATTTTAAATTTGACAAACAGCCACTGTCCAAGGTTCGACTTACAAATACAAAATTGTTGTATTCGAAGGCCTTCCTGGATCAATTAGTTACTGGGGGGTATGAGTTATGGAAGGATACCATAGACCTTAAATCAGTTTGGGGCTCAAGGGCCTGGCAGGTACAAGGCACTGAGGCTTTGCACCGTGCATGTCTCATCCCAAATCATATGTGGTTTTTAAATGAAACCATTTCCCAGACCACATGCTTTGGATTGGCTACATCTAAAAGGTTAAACACCCCGTCTTTCCCGGAGCTGGAGGAATATGAGAATTGGAGTAATTTTACTAAATTGTCCATTAGAGAGATACAGGCTCTGCTTCTGAATTCCACCTTTAACATTTCCAGTATGAATCCCAAGGGTTGGCTGCTTTGGCACCGTAGTGCTGATTCTTGCCAAAAGAGATTTTTAAATATGACTAACGGTTTTAAGACTGTTAGATCTGATCCCCGTTTTGATTTGAGTCATACTGTCACCTCTTACTCTGTGGGCAAGTTGTGTCAAGCTTGGCTGAAACATTCAACTTTACCTGCGGTTAAGTATCACCTTTCCAAACTGAATGCAGACGTGGATTTGAATGATTTCATTAAGGGCCCAGCTAGTGGCAGGTCGAAACGCTGGTTATATGGTGTTTACAATGAAATTTGGAAACTCTCACAAATTGAGGCTGCTTCACGCCTTAGGGCTATTGATCAGGCAAATCTTGAGAAAGTTCTTGCAGTTGTTGACAATAGCATTAACGTGCTTTCCTCGAGAATTTACACATTAGATAATATTGTGTCGTCTGTTGTTGATATTGTACATGATGAAGTATCTGTTTTATACCATGGTCAAAATCAATTACGTTCAATCATGCAGTTTGCATGGACACTTCAGACTCTGAAAATGGGTAAAGTTCCCTGGGGATACATGAATGTTTCTTCTTTATTTGCACCGTTTAATTTGACAGACAAACAACGCTTGCTTTCAATGCGTGATGCTTCCTTTTCTATGCTACATATTGAAAGGTTGGAATCTTTACCTTTTTCTGTGGCAGAATCCACTGCTGCTACGTGGCTTATCCACGGTTTAATAACGCTGCCTTTTGCTTTATATAAGTTTTCAAATTGTATGAAATATGTGCCAATAGGTCGTTTTGAACCCTTAGGTAGCGGTTTTCTTCATGAGGTCTGGTCACTCCCATACACATACAGATGTTTTAAGGATGAACAAGAAGTTTATCTAACAGGGGATGAGTGTACTGAGACGCCAGATCATTCTTTAATGTGCAGACACATACAGTTACACGGTTCATGTAATAAGGACCGACCGAATATGGCTTGCGTTTTACAGGGCACGCCAGTTCCTGCTTTCATCCCCACGTTTAAATTGTTAGAGAATGGTAGTTATTTAATGCTCAATAATGAAAACTGTTGTGGTTTAATTAAAGGTATAGCTTTCATAGTAACAGTTAGTGAGCGAGTTATTTGCTGCAGAAATGTTCTTTATCCTCCCACACGTGAACATAGGGAGTCTTCCATTTGGCCACAGATACCGACCTTGGGAGCAGAATTCAGCGGCATGGCTAGAATAAGAGCTCTATTGTCCCAGAAAGAGGTGGCCTTGAGCTCGGCCCGTGAAACTTTCGTGCTTCACATTGCTAACACCCGCACGGAGGTTCAGGCTCTTTTAAACACTGATTTGCCCTTGCATTTCGGAGCCATGGTCCGTTCTATCTTTAACGCATCCTCCACAACGGGCCTAGCACATTTTTTTAAAGTTGTTAGCGGTGGTCTCGTGACTTCCTTTGAGAAGATTTTTGGAGTCATCCCTGCTTTCTTCCATTCTATTTTTTCATCCTTATTTGGAGGGTTCCCGTTTTTACTTGCTTTAGCGGCTGGCGCATTGGTGGTTTTCTGCCTTTTTAAATATGGATGCCCTTCCTGTGCAAGTCCACGCACAGCTACTACTGACGCGGTTTCGCAACCGCATGCTTGATTACTATGGCACACTGCCGTTGGCGACTCTAAGCACGGCTTTTGGATTATCTTTTCGGTTCTCCTATTTCACCTGTGTCCAGCCTGTATTTCGCTGCCTGACCTGTGATTTCCTTTGGGCCATTGATTTGTGTCTCTGCGGACCAATATCTGCTGACGTCGATTTTGTTCAACTGATGAGTCCTATCATTGCTCACGAGTTGGTTTGTTCTGACGAAAGGATTATGGCCTTGGCGGTGGCACATGGACTAATGGGTCCCTGGGATGTGTTGTCAGCAGCGCGAAGTTTCTTGGAACGAAGTTTTCTTGAAAACCCACCGAGCTGTCCTCTGATGGTTATAGAGGATCCGGTGCTGGAAGATCACGTATGTTCCTTTCATCTTTTAAATTGGATGGCTGAACTGTTTTCTGATGAGGACAGTGACTTCCTCCTGGAGGCTGTTGCAGCTTACTTTTCATATACGGTCTTATCATAGACACTGCCTCAAATTGACATGCTGATTGATAGCATTTCCTTGATTTTATTGACTTTTGGTCAAGACATTTTATTTTTTGCTTGCCTATTGGCTTGAGCCACAGTATATTTGTGGGCTATTTTTTTAGCATTAATTTTTATATTTGAATCTTTATTCATGCTCGTTTATAAATGGATTCTGCTCTCATGTGATGGCACTTCTGTTACCTTATTTAGTCCGTTATCGGATCATGGGGGGGTGTTGTATAACTCCTATATATCCCTATATCGTGTTAAGTTAGCATAGGTACGTTTGAGAATTAAACGCCATTTTTCCTTTCTTGCAACTTCTGCACACGACCCTCATTTGTTGACTTAGCTTTCAACCTAGTAGTTTGCCGTGGTGAATGTGAGAATAATATGTTATTGCTCTGATATCTGCTTTGTTTAATAAAACATGTCTGCACGGAGAGTGCTGAAGTTTCAGGAGCAACACGATATGGAATTGTTATGAGGTCTGATCTCCACGCCTTCATAGTCATAACACAAGTGCAGCCTTTGCCAACTTGGGCTTTAGGCGGGATTGATATTGCTTTGCACGAGAATTGTTAACACACTTGATGCGGTGCACATGCAGAGAGAGCTGGTGTATGCTGATGTGATTCCTTCATGCTAGGACACTAAGGTATGGGCCCGCCCTAAAACAACCCAAAGAGACCTTCTTAGATAATAATATAATATATGTGTTAGGGAGGGTGAGATATAAGTGTTGTTAACTCTTATTCATTACAGCATGTTAACATGCTGTCACCATTCGCTTTTTATGTCTTAGTAACTATGCTGATAATTTTGCTACTGATAATAAGTATACTTGTATTATCAAAGATACTGCGCCTGAGAAGACGGCATTAGTAAATAAACATTTCAAATGCACATGTGTCTTCTTTACTCCATGTTCTGGTTTGTAATGATAATATAACGAAAGAGTGTTCATGAGTCCCACGTACCCTGAGGTACTGTAAGTTCATGTTCTGGTTTGTCTAAACATTGGGTGTTTGATATGTCCAATGAGACACTGTAGCTAGCTCGGTAAGGGGTGAGTTGGTTGCTAAGGTAAGTTTTGGGACATCCTAATTTGCCGAGGTTCCACTCCTCTGTGCACAGTTCTGTGTGAGTACAGAAACCCTGCAACACTTTTGATGCTGGAAGTCAGGCTGTTCCCACTTCTCCAGCGGTAGTGGTTGAGATGCCCGTATCCATTTCCTTGGCCACACCAGAACGATACAGTGGAGACCCTAATACGGTTCAGGTCTTCCTGACGCAGGTGGCGTTGCACCTGTCTTGCAAACCCAAGGCATTCCCCACTAGTTAGGCTAGGGTGGCCTTTCTCATATCGTACCTTGCAGGGAATGCAGCTCAATGGGCGGTTCCGTTGGTTAGCAGAGATGACCCACTGCTATGCGACTGGGGGCTTTTCACGAGGAGTTTCTGAAAGTCTTCGATAGACGTACGGATTCATATACCGCAGACAGAGAGATGCTTGAACTACGTCAGGGCAGCAACGACATAGTGCACTACCTGAACTCCTTTCGTCGTTTGGTGGCAGAGACCAAATGGCCGGTCTCGAAACAAATAGCGCTTTTTCACCAAGGACTGAGCAAGGAGCTCAAAGATGTTGTTGCCCAGATTGACCCACAGCCCAAGACCTGCGAAGGTCTCATCACCTTGGTCCTACGCTTGGACCATCGCTTGAGCGAACGCAAAGAAGACCACAAAAGGAAAGGAAGACCTATGCCTTTAACCGTGACGCCTGGAACTCCCGATAGCAACACCACCGGCAAGGCGGAACCCATGGACATTGGAGCCATTCAGGCCAGCCTTGCTGCCACTGAAAAAGAGACACGCCGCAAACAAGGCCTCTGTTTGTACTGTGGCAAGAAGGGGCATTATGTACAAGAATGCCCGGCCAAGTCAAAGAACAGCCAATTCAGGACCAATAGACCGGTGACTGCGGCAGTTGACGTCCAGGCGGAAAACTAACAGACTCCCAGAACAGCGAAGGGGCCTCTCGGAGTCATTATAGCATCCCTTCTTTGTCACGCCTTGCTCATACAAGACCGCAGCACCTGTATGTCACAGTTCAAGTATCCGTAGATGCCAGGTGGATTCCCGTTGAAGCCATGGTTGACTCAGGGGCCACTGGCCTGTTCATGGACGAAGAAGAGGCACAGCGGATGGGCATTGCCCTCATACCCAAGGACATACCAGAGGACGTATATGCCGTGGATGGGAGACGGCTGGTCACCGGCCCCATAGGTCACCACACAGGTGTACTGCCTGTGAGATACGGGGAACAGCACGAGGAGGGTATAGACTTCAGTATCATCTGAGCACCTCAGTATGGGATAATACTGGGTCTACCATGGCTCAAAAAACACAACCCGACCGTTGATTGGGTGTCTCACACGAGCCTGATGACTTCTTCGCACTGTCGCCAACACTGTGTGGTACAGACGGGGTCCGCCACCGGTCAAGGGTTGGTTCACACAGTGGCCACAGAGGCAGAGAAAGCGGTTACGCTACCCGGAGTACACCATGCCTTCAGGGACGTCTTTGACGAAGTACGGGCCGAGGTCCTCCCCGGCACCGGATTTACGATTGTCAAATCGACTTGGTTCAGGGTGCCTGTGTGCCCAGTGGCAGGCTGTGCGCCTTAACGGAACCGGAGAACGTCCATCTGCGCTCCTACCTTGATAAACTTTTAGGGCTGGGATTCATTAGACCCTCCAAGTCCCCAGCAGCTTCGCCCCTTTTCTTCATCCCTAAAGCCAATTGGGAGTTGAGGGCCTGTGTGGACTTCAGGGCTTTGAACGCTATTACCGTGAAAAAACGGTACCCTTTGCCTCTCATAAGCGTCTTGCTGGAACAAGTGAAAAAAGACCGGGTCTACACAAAGCTCGACCTCAAAGGGGCATACCATCTGGTACGTATGCGGAACGGCGACGAGTGGAAGACGACGTTTAAGACCAGATTCGGCCTCTTCGAATACCTAGTCATGCCGTTCGGGCTCTGCAACGCCCCTGCGGCCTTTCAGTACTTCCTAAACGAGGTATTCCACGACATTATGGATGAGTACGTGGTGGTGTACATTGACGATATTCTCATCTATTCAAACACAGAGGAGGAACACGTACGACATGGAGCCACGGTACTCCAGAAACTCAGAGACAACCTGCTGTTCTGCAAGCTCAGCAAATGCGATTTCCACGTCACATCCGTGGAGTTTCTTGGGGTGATGTTGAGCCCTGATGGACAGGAGATGGCAGAGCGCAAGGTCAGGGCGGTGGAAGACTGCAAACGCCACAGGGGGTGAAGGACGTGCAGTGCTTCATCGGGTTCGCCAATTTCTATCGCCGTTTCATTGAGGGGTTTTCTGGGTTGGTGGCCCCCATTGCTCAGCTGTTGCGAAAGTCGCAGCCCTTCATGTGGAACACGGATGCACAGGCTGGCTTCGTTGCGTTGAAGAAGGCGTTCGTTTCTGCGCCCATCTTGGCTCATTCTAACCCGGAATTACCGTATGTGGTGGAGGCGGATGCCTCTGAGGTCGCGGTGGGGGCCATCCTGTCACAATGGCACCAACACTCCGGAGCACTACATCCCGTGGCCTTCATGTCCAGGAAGTTGAACACTGCAGAAAGAAACTACCATATAGCGGAGAAGGAGCTATTGGCCATAAAGGACGCATTCGCGGAATGGAGGCACTGGTTGATGGGAGCCAGACATGTAGTGACTGTGTTCACGGACCACCGCAACCTGCAGTTCATGACAGCGGCAAGACACCTTTCGCCTAGGCAGTTGCGGTGGATGCTTTTCTTTTCTGGGTTTCACTTCCACATCACCTACAGGCCTGGCTCTGAAAACAGGAAAGCGGATGCGCTTTCCCGTCAATCATCGGTTCTGGCTCCATCGCCTGCACCAGTGCACTCCATCATACCTCCGGGTGCGGTGCTAGGAGTAATACAGCTGGCCACGTTCCTCAAAGGCATCCAGAAGGGGATACAAACCATTGCCTGGAGGAGTTGGCTCGTGAGCCGCAGAGAATGGCAGGTGAAGGACGGAATACCGGTGAACGGTCGCCGTTTGCTAGTGCCTACTCCATGGCTTAGGAAACAGGCCTTTACTTGGTGCCACGAGTCGCCCTGCGCAGGCCATCTGGGGTTCGAGAAAATCGTGTCCAGCCTGGGGAGGCATTTCTGGTGGTCGTCTTTGCGTGCGGATGTCCGGAGATGGGGAGATGACTGTTCCATCTGTGCAGCCATGAAAACGGACCATCGTCGTCCACCGGGCCTGCTTCGGCCTCTTCCAACGCCCTGCAGGCCATGGGAGAACATATCCCTGGATTTCGTCGTGGGGTTGCCGGTGGATCAGGGCTGTACGGCGATCTTGGTTGTAGTAGACTATCTCACGAAGATGGGGCACTTCATAGCCTGTAAGCAGGTTCCCTCGGCAGGCCAGCTAGCCTTGCTCCTTCTGAGGAATGTGGTGCAGTTGCACGGGCTGCCCAGCCTGATTGTGTCGGACAGGGGATCACAGTTCACGGCCCAGTTTTGGAGGAAGTGGTGTTCGGCGTTGCACGTCACATCTGTCTTGTCAACAAGCTATCATCCTTAGACGGACGGCCAGACGGAACGCCTTAACCAGTCCCTCAAGCAGTACCTACGTTGCTTTGTGGATCAAGGGACTGAGGAGTGGGTGGATCTCCTGTGGCTTGCGGAGGTTGCCTACAACAACGCCACGCATAGCTCCACCAAAGCATCCCCTTTTTACAGCAACTATGGTCATCACCCCAGGTTTCTACTGTTCATACACCCCGTCAGGGACCTTAGGGTGCCAGAAGGCGCCAAGAGGGTGGCGCACATCAAGGAAACGCTTGTTCGATCTAAGTCGTTCCTGGAGGCGGCCAAGGCGGCATACAAACCTGCGGCGGACAAAAGACGGCGGCCTGGACCTGTGTACGCTGTTGGGGATTATGTCTGGGTGTCCACCAGGAACCTGCGGTTCCGCAAACGCAGTGTGTTTCATCCCCGGTACATTGGACCTTATCGCATCACTAAGTGCATCAGCCCTGTGAACGTACGGCTGTGTTTGCCTGGACACCTGCGAGTACATCCTGTGTTCCACGTGTCCCTGTTAAAGCCCTCTACACATGGCAGACGTGCGCCGCCTGTGTCTGTGTCGGTGGGCGCCGATGTGGAATACGAGGTGGCCGGGATTCGGGATTCCAAGTGGCGGGGTAACAAGCTGTGGTATCTCGTGGCTTGGAAGGGGTATGGCCCGGAGGAGCACTCGTGGGAGCCCGCTTCTGGTGTCCACGCCCCTAGATTGGTGACCTCGTTCCACAAGAAGCACCCTACCTGCGCGGGCCCCGTGGGAAGGGGCTGATGGGAGGAGGATATACTGTCAGGAATTCCAGGACGCCGTGTGGCCCCACGGGGCATGGCAGCGGAGACAGACGCAGAACCCGGCATCGGCGGACGGACAAGAAACTAGGAAGACCAGCATGCCTGGCGCGACTAGCGCGCACACGGAAATGCTTATTTAAGACGCATAGGATGACGGGACGTTGTCGGATATTTTGGATTTTCGCCGGCCTCTTTGATTCCCGCTGTTACCTTGTTTTCCATGGAAGCCCGACCAGTGCAGCGTTACGGAAGGTAACGGACCCGCAGTTACTGTTCCCAGGATCATGTAAGGAGGTAGGACGAGCGGCTGCTCGTTTTGGCATAGCACCGACGGAGTCTTGGTCGAGTGTTGCTTTCTACACTCCCAGGATGGATTTTGGGGCAGAGACGCACACCAAGGGAGGTGTTTGCCGCGTCTCTGCTTGGGCTTCAGTAGACGCTTACCGGAGGGAAACCAAGTGGGGTGTAGCGACTGGCACTACCCCAGGTGCTTTTACTCCCGACCGGTGTAGCGTAATCCTGCGCGCTGACACCGAAGGTAGAGGGGCCGCTCCCTTCAATAACAACTGGACCCATCGGTAGAGTGCCCGGCCGGGCATTCCCGAGCAGAGTATTTCTCAGCGCAAGATCACCAACTTTACGCGCTGTCAAGCAGAGAACATAATCTGCCCCATCAGTCGTATTCGAACGGCATTTCCGGCCGTTACTTTGCCCGGTGTCCTATGTTGGAGTAATACCGGGACCGGTATTTATGCGGAGGACGGTTGGAACTCGGCCCTTCTAGAACCAGGGAGACGGCTGATGGGTATCGTATACTTTCATGTTACATTCTTATTTAGCATATGATGTGTGGGAGCATTCACATCATAGCGAGACAGTGAAGCAATCATTCTTAATTTTTCTTTGCCCTCATTTACTGTGTACATTAAACAGTTGCTGTGTTGGCAAAACCTAACACCTTGTTGTTGTTGTGGTTGTAATATCGTCTCCCCGATCCCGAGATATTAGGAAGATTACATTCTCCTAGCAAGCACGTAGAAGGCAGCCATTTTGGATGACACACAGGGTCTCCAGTGGCATATTAGAAGGGTTTCTGATTGTATTCACCTGTAGGAAAATGTTACTATTTTTTTTTTCCTTTCACCAACTTTATCTCATGGTTGAGATTCCTCTTATTTTGCTCATGCTAAATAGCGAATTTGGGGATTTTTGGTATTTGTGATTTTTGATGCATTCTGTTGCGATTTTTTTATTGCGATTCGGTATTTCCTGGGGCTGATGCTTTTCTCAGTTTTAACGAATCGCTATTTTGAGATTTGGTAATTCAGCGCGTGGGTTTATTTGCGATTTTGTATTTTTTCCGATATTGGGGTTGATGCATTGGGATTTCAGGTTTTGTGTTCGGTAACACCCTGTTTTACCGATTCGCTATTTTACCGGGGGCAATTTTGGTTGATGCATGTGATAGTTAGTTGTGAGTAGGGGATCTAACGCTGGGGTAAATGCTGTGTCTTTGGCCTTTATCGATGTCCCCTAGCACTGTCACACTTTTTACCTCTTGGGGCTTGATGCCCTTGGGGCACTCCTGTACTCACAATGGTTGTCTGGGCCCATGTTGGGGCTCTACCTTGGCTGATCTTGCCATCCGAGCAGCAGGGGTGAGCTGCTGCTGCTTTGCAAGTCCCAGCTACTTGATGTAGGTGCCCACCGTGGACATTACATGTGGGATGCAGTAGCAGCACTCTGTTCCATTCACAGCCAGATCAACATTCATTACCCTTCGGGTCGGGAGTCCTCCGGGCGATCTTGAGGTCTTTCACTCCATCTGCGTTCGAGGTATATTGGGGGATCTGGGGTGCAGCACAGTCTCTTTCAAATGTCCTTGGGACTGTGCTGATGTGTAGTAGCACCACCCTGTTGCCCCACAGGGCGTCTGGGCAACACTGGGTTGAGTGGGCTCGTCCGCTGCTTGAGTCTTCGAACACTGACTTTCCCTTTTCTGTTTCCTGGGTCCGGCACCCATTCTCTTCAGGAGCTCTTTCTTAGTTGCTGGGCACTCAGTCCCACCCTGACTGCATCCACTTCAACAGGTGTTGCCGGCCTGTCTCTGTGTTCAGAGTGCGTGCGGGTGCGGACTTTGAGCACCATCTTGTCAGTTACTCTCATACTTTGGAGCCATTCATTAATATGCTGTTGTGGCGATAGGATTGCCGTGGGTCAGAGGAGTGCAGTTTCCATTCTTTTGCACCACCATCTTGGCCCCCTCTGAGATATTTTTTTGAGAGGATTTTAAAGATTTAAACCATATACATGTTTTATTTGTCATCTACATCAGCGTGCTGTAGGGGTAGTTGTAGGGCACAAGCCCTAGAAAAAGAGGTGGGGGACTGACAATATACAAATGACCTGATGATGTCACATGCTCAATGTGTCCCGGTGTCTGAAAATTACACTGGGACACGTTCAGCTTATTTCTGTGGGGCCCAGCTTCTTGGCAGGGGGGGACGGCGTCCACCCTGTGAAAAGAGTGAGGGGACGCCGTCCACCCGCGTGTACAACCGACTCGAGCCCTGGGTAATTGTTAGTTATATTCACCCGCATGCTTTGCCTTCACCAGCCCTTGCTGCATCCTGTCTAAGAGGTTGTTGCTGAGGTAGGAGAAGGTCTTCATTGTCAGAGTTGGCTCAGTAGTCAGATGCTTCCTGTATGAAATATTGTGCAACATGGTACAATAGGCTACTATCTTGAACATGTATCTGGGGAATGTGGCTGTGCACCCACACTTTTGTTTCGGCACAGGAATGTGTCTTTTAGTAATCGAAATATGCATTCCAGCACAGACATGGTTTGCAGATATCTTCATTCTCTCTCTGTCTGTGGATTGAGGCAAAGAGTCATGAAATATGTATGAGCAGGCATACCTGGAACTGTTACCTGGAAGAGAGTCAAAAGAGTATGGCATGGTGGAGGGGTTGAAATAACTGATGTATTTGAATTACAGTGTATGCTACTTCTATTGTTTTAAATGGACTTAGTTAATAAGCAGCATTCTTTCCTTTCAAGGTTATTGTGATACCCAACAATAGCAAAACATGGAAGCGTCATGAGTATACTATCGTAGGGTGGGCAAATAAATATACCTGTCACATGCATGCAGATAATGACTTCTAGGAATTGTGCATGCACTTAAAATTGCACCTTGGTGTGCTCTAGTTCATCTGGGGTATTAGGAAAATTCTGAAAACCCTGAGCAAGGAACTGTGCGAGAGCCCACCTGCCACAGATACAATGATGCAATGCCTTTAAAGTTTCCTTATGCTAGTAGGTGCAGTGAGCACAATACATGAACATGTGGGTATGAACTAGGAGCTTCATGGGTGTCTGCCTTGATAAGGCTGATGTTCCTGACTGATTTCTAGGAGTACCTCCGCGTTTAACTTGAACTCCCACTTATCTTCTCACATTCCGTGCCCCCTTTCGTAGTTTGCACCTTCTGACAGCCTGCTTCGACATGATAGTAGTTTTCTGTTTTTGCGACTATTCTTAATTTTCAAATGTTACTACTTACATTTCTCGATTTGAGAATGTCTTTTTTTGTAATCATTATTCCCAGGATCTATTTTGCAGATTTGCAAACCAGTCAGTTTTCTGTTATGTTTATGAACTTGTATTTTTAGGGGTTTTGTACATCGAAAAGTGGCACATTCGTGCCTGCTAATCCGTTTGTGATTGGTATGAGCTCTCGACATTACTTGGAGATCAGGTCATAATACCTTAGTTTGATTCTCTGAAAGAATATTTATTTAAATTTTTTTGTAAAACATGAATAAACACACTAATATTAATATCAAATCTGTTCAGCCTCTCCCAAATGGGAGGATCCCCCTGTCACTGGTAGGAAGTGGCATGTGTGCGTTTCTGTTAGTGGTCTGCTGATTTCCTGTTTTGACAGGCTTTGCATGTTATTGTTGAATATATTTCCTGATGATACATGACTTTGGTGTTGCATCTATTCTAAGGTACTTGGTTTGGTATACTCTACACTGACATTACCTCATCTGAAGACATCTGAAAGACGTCCATCCTCTTTTCACATCCTCAATAGGGTGGTGAAGTTTGCTAAAGAACGATGATGGATTCAACCCAGATCTGTGACTGGGGGGTGAGTGTTTGAAAAGGTTCAGCGCTCCTGTTGTTCGCAATAATATAACATCTAGAAGCTCTTGAAATGACATTTTAAATGCATCACCTGGGATTTAGGCAAATCCAGTGTATCAGCCTACCACATTATGATCTCTTACTTTATTTAGCAATTAAGTGTTTGAAGGACATATGTTGGCTCAACCCTCATGAAGAAATGGTTTTGGAGTATAGTGAGTCTGCCAGATTTAGCATCATTTGCCAAAGATGTTTTCCATGCTATCTTCAAACAGTAACAAGTATGAGTAATGGTAGGTGTGTATCAAGACAATCCACCTCATGTAAAAATCCATTATCTAAATGAGAGAAAGAGATCTGTAGTGTTGTTCCTATATTCCCAATAGGCTCTGCGCATTGGAATAACATAAACGGCAGTTTAGACGTAGGACTGCGGTCATCTAGGTCTCTACTGAATATGTTAGACTTACTTAGGTTTGCCAGCTAGCTCAGAGGTCACTAGAAACTTTCTCGAGTAAACAAGGAGGCGTTAATTTCCCTGAATAGACAAGAAGGGATTAGCTTCTGACAACCGCATAAACATGACAACTTTGCTCCCTCAGAATAAAGAGTATATCTCCAGAGTCGTGTGAAAACAATAGACAGCTATTTCACTCAGTCAATCGTGCATGCTTAATTTCACCAGGAGTGCAGAGAAATAGAGAGACGGGCGTTTTCAATAAAAGTTGTTATTTATTGAGCAGTCTTCTTTCTCATGCAAGAGAAATGAATTGCCGCAATTGCAATACTTATCATGAAGTAAAGTGCGTACAGTAAAAGTAGTATTATGAAATAATACTGTAAAAGCATTGATATGGTTTCTTAGCCATTTGATACTTTAAAACGGATAAAATATATACATACATAAAAACATTGACTAACGTACTCAACTGGTGCTTCTAATATACTCCTACCCCGAGTAAGTAAGTTGCAGTTTAAGTCAAGTTGGTTTTTTGCCAAGAATCTGAATCAAGAATTCTCTTATGGATTTAATCAGCCCCGTACCTTGGTTATAAAATGAAGGAGGTCTTGTATCTCTCTCTCAGGACTCGATCTCCCAGCAACCCACAAGGGTGACTGGAATCACCGGAGCTCGATTTCTCGGCAAGAGAAAAGACAGCGTCTCTCTCAGTGCGTCAAATGGGAGGGTCGTCTTCCTTCAGCACTCGCATCAGCTGGGCGTCGGGCAAGTAGATAGCCGCTCTGCTCCAATCCACTGTGTGTATGTTTAAGGCAAGTGTTGGTATATTTATACCTGAAAGGTGCTGAGTTTGACGTAAGGTTGGACATAAGACGTCACTAAGAACTAAAAGTTCTTTCTGGACTCCAGGAGTTCTTGTGCAAATCAAAACAAAAGCAGGGGGAATTCCCAGGCTGCTGGAGGCTTGGTTTGTTTAAAGAACGCGTTGTACTTTCTAGGAGTCTATGGGAGTATCCTTGCCGTATTTGGACTGCATTGGCTATGGCTAAATATGGACATGATTCTTATGCCTTTATAAGGGTATGTTTTGTTATACATAAACAAGTGGATTCTATCAATGTGAAGTGATAAAAAATATTATTAATTTCTGTGAGTTGTGGGAAGATTTACTCTCTCTTAGGGTGGTAAAGATGAGAGCACAATGTGCTTGTTAAAATACCCCTCACACACTAAAAAAATCCAATAGTGTCATGCTTCATCATTGGGGTCTTCCCGTCCCTCTACGGGCGGGGCGTGCTACGACCTGGCGAACTACGCGGGAGCACTGAAGATGTGACAAGGCATTCTCCAGAGCGGCAGGACGGATAGAAGTAAGGTATTAACCTTGTGCGGCCACTATTACCGCATTGAGACACCTATCGACTGCCAGCTCATGAGGCATATTTACTCCGCCTCAGCAAGACCTATTTAGGTTCTTTTTGAGAATCTTAGCTTCCCTGGGCCAGCTCATGCCCTAAAGCATAAAACTATCAGTTTATTTTTACTGTTAGTTTTTAGGACGACAGGCTTACTATATTTAGCAAACTGAGCTATTTTTTAGTAGGGGCCATTAGAAGGTCCTGATGAGTAAGCAGTAGGGGACTGCTTACGAAACATGTAGACCAGGTAGTGGCTATTCGCTCTACCTCAAAACCCCCTTCTTAACGTCCCCAGCTAGGGAAGTGAATACATTGTTTTTTTCCACTAGCCAGAGGATTTTTAACTTTTTGTTTTTTCCACACATTATTAGGTCCCTACACTTCACTGACACAACTCACCTTGCACCATCACATAGCCTTGTCACATCTTCAGTGCTCCCGCGTAGTTCGCCAGGTCGTAGCACGCCCCGCCCCGTAGAGGGACGGGAAGACCCCAATGATGAAGCATGACACTATTGGATTTTTTTATTGTGTGAGGGGTATTTTAACAAGCACATTGTGCTCTCATCTTTACCACCCTAAGAGAGAGTAAATCTTCCCACAACTCACAGAAATTAATAATATTTTTTATCACTTCACATTGATAGAATCCACTTGTTTATGCATACCTATTAGGAGGGTGATTCTATCAGTACCTCTCTACTTCCTCTCGTGTTTTGGAAATATGTTTTGTTATAGCCACATAAGGGCATGAATCGGGGATATCTAATTAGGGTCCTAGATAGATTCACAACACCCACTCCACGTATTAATGTACATCATTACTAAATATTAAGCAATACTAAACATATACCAATGCATGTGTGTTTTCCAACCCACCCCAAAATACATAGATTGCATTTGAAATGGTACATGGTATATACACGAAAATGAATATTATACTGTACGTCTTTCAAGCAGTGGTATCATTCAGATAATGCATATAAAAATATCGGCTGAATGAATTGCGAAAATTACATTTATGAAATGGCTCTTAATACAGAAGAGAAGGTCGAGATCATTTCATCACATATTTATACAATACTGTACATGTGCTAGAGGTTAAGTCAAAATATTCTCTCTAGTGTCTCTAAGAGTAGAAGCTCTGTTCTCTAACAATAGTTCTACTTTAAGCAGATTATCGTGTGCCAAAAAAAAAGGAAAATATTTTGGAAGTGGAAAAAATAATTTCGCTTTCAGGGAAAAAAATAGTTCCAATTGTTTTCAGTAGTTTTGTTTTATCAAAAACTGATGGCCGAATTCAGAGTTCAGGGAACGCTGTGTGCTCGTTGTTTTAAAAGTTATTCTCGTTGTTAGGGGAGAACATCATATCAGACAGGCTTGCGAAAAATTGGTCTACAACAGTAGGTGAAAGTTCGACCAAGTTCGAAAAAGCTGAAATTGGTGCAAATGTGAGAATCATTGCTATCATCGATGTCTGTATTAGCAATGCTCACAGAAGGTTGTACCTGTGTGGTGCTGCTTTCATCTCGTACTTCACCGCCACCTAATCGTAATGGTGAAGTCTCAACGAATGCCGTCATCAGAATAGTAGCCGCTGGGGACAACACGTTGCATGAGCCGTTACCGAACCAAGCAAAGTATCAATATCAATAGGTACTGCTGATGGTTGTGTAAGACAGACGTCCAACACGCATTCTTCTCCGCATAGCAGACATCGAAGCACAGGTAAGATGCAATCCTGCCAGACTGGTCTGAATGAAAGAAACCAGGTAGTACTCAGATCTCTTAGCCGGGCAAAGCTGAGGACTTTAGTGATCCGTTCTCTGTAACGTATGGCCAGCATTGTTTCTTCCATTGTAGCCTGAGTTTTGTCTGTTGCTTGGCTTGCCATATCGAAGCAGAAGGAACAAAAATAAAATTCCTGCTACGAGTCCCAAAAGAAGAGGCAGTCCGCCAAATACAGAATGCACAAAATTCGGGAAGATGCCCAGAACAGTTTCAAAGGGTGCTAACAGTCCCGAAAAAATTGTCTTAAATACATGTGCGATGCCACTAGTATCAGACATGTTCAAAATTTGACCTAACATTTCTACGAAATGTACGGGGCAATTTGTTGATAATAGGCAATGTATCTCTGCCGCAGTCCTTGCAACTTGCAGATCATATGTCTCTTTGGACGAGGTTAAAGGCAAAATTGTCTGTAAAAGAATAGACTTCATTCTGCTTAAAGTATCAATTTGAATAGAAGAGATATTCAAAGAAGGCCATATTGCCGCCTCCATGTCTGTATTGCCGTTTGGATACAATACCTGAATACAGCAAATGACCCTGGAAGTAACGGTTACGAGATAGGCTTTTCCTGGCACCATGCCACAACAGCTGTGGTCACTGCCGTTGGAAAGCTGTCTGAAAAAAGGCTCTATCTGTGTTGCAGGAGTGCCATGTAGGTGACATGAAAGGTTATTTGATGAACCTTCGCAGGCTCCATGCAAGTTAATACCTTGACACAGAAGTGTACCGCTTAGTGATTTTTTACAATTGCTACCACTAAGGAATACCTCTTTTTTCCCTTCACTATAATATTTATGTGTATAAGGTAATTTCCAGGTTGATTTGATGTATCCTTTACCCAAACTTTCATACAGGCCTGCTGGTATATACTTTTGGCAATATTTAAACTGGAAAGTTGTTATTGGGATTGTAATCGTTCCATGTTTTATCCATTTAATGACAGATCTCTCTGACATTGTCAATGGTAATCTCTCAAGTTTTTCAATGCTCAGAATCGTATAGTCTGCTCCTTTTTGTGCCAAACTGATTTTTTTATCAGTAAGGTTAAAGATAGAAAATAATGACGTTGTGTTGATTAGACACACGTAGCCTGAACGCAGGTTTTGCAACGTCCAGCCTAGCTGTACAATAGAACGTAATTGGGACTGACCATGTTGTAACATTAGCAAGTCCTGCTCTATCATATCAATAGCAGATGATACAATGCTGTCCAGTGAATAAATTCTGGAGGACAGAGTCGTTAACCCATTGTCCACTACAGAAAGGGATTTTTCCAAATGTATACAATCAATTTCTCGTATTTTTTCTGCAGTTTCAATTTGCGCCACTTTCCAAGCTTCGTTGTAAGCAGCGTATATACCGGCGTATATGAAAAGTTTTTGACCCTGTTTGCGAGGTTCCAGTATGAAATCTCGCAAGTCAGCACCTTCTTTAAGTAAAGTCAAGTGTTGCTTAATTTCTGGCAGTGTGGATTTATGTAGCCACTCAAGGCGTAGTTTTCCTACACTATATGTTGTAACTATCCCTGGATGTTGTCTCTGGGAATATCTTGGGTCTGGTCTGTTCTGTTTGAACCTGTGTGTTTTGTTCAGGAATCTATCTTGACAGTTATTAATGTCTGTGGGCCAGATCAACCATTTTCTCCAATCATAATTTGTTCTGTTTTGGTATAAAATATGGGATACGTCTATCTCCACATCTGTAGTGCTATTACTATCAGGTATGGGCTTCAAATAGGCGGTTTGTTTAAGTCTTTTATCTTGGCTAAACCAAGACAGGTTGTCTGTTGAATGGTGTCATTCAGGAATATTATCTGTTCTGGGATCATGCAGGCTCTAAATAATGCTTCTAGACCTTGTACCTGCCAGTCTTTTGAACCCCAGATGGTTTTTGTTTCAATGTTGTTTTTCCAAAATTCATAACCAAATGTAGACATTTTATCATAAATTTTTTCTGAATAAATCAATTTAGTATTTGTCAACATTATTTTCATTCCTGTCTTATTTAACATTTTAAAATAAAACGTTTCTGGATCACTGTTGTTAAACCCTGAGAAGTATGGGAATTTCTCATAACATGTTTTTGAGCTGCCTTTTGGCGGTGTTGGACAATGTTCCCATTTATTATAAGTTAAAACATTTCTAGGTTGAGCAGATTTATGCAAATAGTGATGACCATAATGGTTGAAACAGTACATTTCTTCATAGTTCGATGAACCCTGTAAATAATCATGTTCTGTAAATTTTGCTGACATTATTAAATCTGACATCATATTATTAATGTTTTCAAAGTCCCAATCATCAGAGAAAGTACTTGGTGTCACAAAGTCACTTAAGGAAACCTTGAATTGATGTGGATATTTCAAGAGCTCAGTCGGGCCATAGATTTCATAATCCGTTTTGTCCCATGCTACCCCACCGGGTATTGGATTTGCTGTGATGTTTACTGATGGCAGTTCTCTTTTTTCGATGTGTGAAGATCTGTGAGGCTTTAGGACCAAGTTGATGTTCTGTCTTGCAGTGTCCATTGTACTATATTTTCCATCAATAAATCTACCCAAATATAAAACAATGATGAGCCAAAGTAGGATGAAAAGTACACCTAACACAATCCAAAATTCAATCCATGGTGAAATCAGAGATATTTCTTTGAGTTGAAGAAAGAGTTCAGTTACTTTTTCTTTGAAAGTTTTTGTTGCTGGCGTTTCTTCATGTTCACTTGGATCATCAGAAAAGTCATCGAAATTGATGAAGTAGCCAGATGCAGTTCTGTCAATTGTTTCTATTGCTTCCGGATTCTCATTAGTCTTTGCATTTTTCTTTGTTTCATTAGCATAGTCTGAGGCTACATCGTTGTAGACAGGTATTTCTTGACGAACTGTTGCAATTTATGTTTCAAGAGGCATAAGTTCCATGGCTTTGTTGCATAGTCCTTTTTTTATTCACTGCAGGTTTATCAAATGTGATTAGTCTCTCAGTTTGAACCTCTTGGATTGTAGCAAGATTTGGTGTTCTGCTATTTCTTGGGAGTCCACTGGGCCTACTACTTATTATTGGCCACATGATTGTGGTTATACCAGGTCGATGGATACAACTCTGTTCTCCTTTTTACCAGCAAGGGGCTGTAGTACTACTGATCTTGTTCCGCTGACAGCTAAGACAGGTACTGCTTTTCTATAAGAAGGCCCAAATTCCTTCTTCACCACGATCTTTTCTCTGACTAGATCCCCAATCTTTGGAATCCAGGCAGGTCTTGCTGGGACAGGTGGTTTCTCTTCAGTGGCTGTTGGCTTTAACTTTGTGTTACTTAGACTTCTTCTTGTTTCATGTAAGTCCTGTAAAACAGCCAAACGATCTTTGATATCAAAGGCTTTTTCTTTTACCACTGAAGTCTGACAATCTAAGTCCTCGATTTTCATTCTAGTGCCAAACAATAGTTCGTAAGGAGTGATACCTTTTAGAGAATTTCTTGGAAGATTGTTAAGACTACGTTGGACACTTGTTAGATGTTTGACCCACCCATCACCCGAACCTAATACCCTCGCCATTAATGATTGCTTTATGTCACGGTTTTTTCTTTCCACTACCGCATTTCCCTCAGGATGGAAGGGAGAAGAGTACCGCAATGCAATGCCCATGCTAGTCATGGCCTCTTTGTAATCTCGAGAGCTAAACGCAGGACCCTGGTCAGAATGTAGCATGCCAATTGCGTATGTGCCGATAAAGACTCGCAAATCTTTTATAACAGTTCTGGCGTCAGCCAAGCGCTGGGGCCTACATTTTAAGTGAATCTAGTCTTAATAATTATGGGAACGCATTTCTCCAGCTGGATTTCTGCATATAGGTAGCCTGATGCTTTCTAATAAAGGTGTCCTGGCAGTAGTCTGGGCCGGTTCACAACTGCGATCTCTGTTGCAGTCTTTGAAGAAGAAGTGGAGGCAGCACCATATCGCAAAGTAAATTGCAGGAGACCAGAATTTTGCAAAAATAGATTTATCTTTTATTTTATTTTTTTCAAAGTGCACAGGACTTGTAACAGCGGCTTATCAAGGACTGTCTGTTTTCGAACTTGGTTTGTGACATCGTAATGGAATTTAAAATATATCCACTGGTGTCAATTTGATATTACTCGATTCAAGATACCTTACGGCCCCCTACGTAGCTGCACTACGGCAATCTTGATTAGTACCTGCACCATCATATTGGTACTATCCGTCTTCGTTATTCATACTCTACATTGTACTGACATTGGACAAAACATCTTTTGAATTTTGCCCTGACGAAGCTCCCATGGTTGGGGAGCAAAACGCGTTTGCTATCCTGTGTACTTGGAAAAAAATAAAATAAAAGATAAATCTATTTTTGCAAAATTCTGGTCTCTTGCAATTTACTTTGCGATTTGGTGCTGTCTCCACTTTTTCTTCAAATTATCTATCTGGGATTCCAGTGGGACCGAACAGCAGCAGGTCTTGGAGGTTGGACAGCACAAAAGAATTTGGACTATTTTATGGGACTTTGGAAATTTGAGGTGCTTTCGCTCTGATCCGCTGTGGAGATTTTTCTGTTCTCTGTTGCAGTCTTGACAATCCATTGCAAAGTTGTAAATTTGCAGGCTCATCCCTGGCCACCAGTATTCTAATTGTAATTCTTTTAGAGATTTCCCGATCTCTTGGTGCCTCAGACCTGTCCTATGTGTGCTTCTTGAATCAAGTAAGCCCTCCGGTTCATGTTTGGAATTACTCTGTCCCCCACTCCAGGGATTTGAGCAAAAGGAACGGAGTTTGCAACAATTATGTATGTATTACTGAGTGGATAGTTGAGAGGTAATGCTGCATAGTCGCCTTTTGATGAGGCTTTTACTGCCAGCATGGTTTCTCCATCGATGTGTTTTTTAGAACGCTTTTTTGTGGCTACGGAAGCCGGTTGACCTGCTGCCGCTGTGGCTCTATTAGCCAATGAATTCCCTGCAACGTGAACGCCATCACGTTGATGACTCAGTGTATGTATCACATGAGTCTTTTGTAGTTCTTTCTGTAAAAGAACTACTTGTTCCCAGAGCTTTTTATGCTTTATTGTGGCACCTGTCTCATCTTTGTAACGGTTTTTGACCCAAGTCTGCATGTCATTATTGTAAGACCGGACGCAGAAATGTGAATCGCACACTATTAGTGTGGGGAATTCGCGATCGGCATTTTCAAGCGCCATCTTTAAAGATCTTATTTCAGCTCACTGAGCTGTACAGTTTCTGAGTGATTCAGTTTTGGTGATTATGGGTCTGAATTTACCTAAGCGCCAGCGACCTTTAACAATCGCGCACGCTGCATTGTAAGACTTTTTATCCACAACGTAGTGTTGTGCAAATCTGTCCGTGTAGATTACACAGGTGTATTGTTCTAGAGGCAGAATTTCGATTGGTAGAGGATATTCATGTTCATATTCTAGATCTTTTAGTCTTTTCATTTTTTGATCAAAAGCGAGTTTCACCTCTTCTGCAGCAAGAGAATTTTCCCATTGTATCCATTTTGGATCTAATGCCACAGCATTCGGAATGCGTGGTCTTGTCACTGCCTCAATGGCTGATACTGCTGTTAAAACAGATATGTCTCTTCCTTGGACTAGGGCTCTTTCTTTTGCTACAGCAGTTTGAACCGCAGTTAGAATTTTTTCAGTAGAACTGAATTTCATTTCAGCTCGTGTGTACAAGTGTGATTTATAAGCTATTGGTACCGTTTCTCCCTCATTAGAGGTCAGGTACGCGAATCCGCATCTACCTGGGATGACTCGGATTACAAGGTTGCGTTCATTTGCGCGTGTTTGCAGTTTTGTTTTAGTTAACATGTCTGTTTGTAATGATCTTAAAATTTCTGTGTATTTCTGAGTCCAATTAATTGGTTTGAAATCAGGTTTTATTAATTCATAGAGAGGTTTAATCCTCTCTGCATAATTTAGAATGTATGTTCTTCCGAAATTCAGGAAACCTAGTATTGATTGTAAGTTCTTCAGCGTTTCTGGAGCTTGGAGTACTGCACATTTCTCCAAGAAATTGTCTGCTAGGCTTTTGCCTTCACTTGATAATTCATATCCTAAAAACAGGACAGTTAGATGGGCAATTCGTGACTTCTTAAAGTAGAATTTATACCCTTCAGCTGCGAACCCAAGTATTATGGTGTTCACTCTTTTCAAGTGTGTCTCCAGGTCGTCGTCTGTAAAATAGATGTCATCGACATATGATAATGCCTCATCATCATATATTTGTAGTAACTCTGTTACCCTTGCTGAGAATAATCCTGGGCTATTCTTGAATCCCTGTGGGAGTCGACAGAATTGTTTTTGCGCTCCCATTGTTGAGAAAGCGGTCAAATACCTGCTTTCAGGTGCAATGTTTTGACAAAAGAAGCCATTTGAGATATCTAATGTCGTTTTATATTTTTTGCGCACGATGTTATTCATTAGTGCTGCACTGTTTGAGTTTTGTACTGCAAATGTTTTGCAGCAGGAGTTTAGGTGTCTGTAGTCCAAAACTAGACAATATGAATCGTCTGGCTTGGAGTCAGGAAACAAAGTATTGTTCATTTGTGAGGTGCATGTCTCAATCACCCCCTGATATTCAAGTTGATCTAGGATCTCCCTGACTTGTTTTTTTAGCTTCCTGCTTAGCAGGATACTTCCTTTGTGCAGTTGGTTGATTTTTTAACTGGATTTTATGGTGAGGAGAATCCTCATCCCATCCTACATGATTTTTATATAATGCAGGAGCTAGGGCCACTGCCCATTTTCTAGCAAATGTGTATTTTTTATGAATTGGAATATGATTTGAGAAGGCAGGCATACTCATTTCTTCGCCGTGAGGGCACTCCCATACAAACTCTGGGGGCCAGTCTTTCTCAGCTAACAGGATGTCATAGCCTTTTGAAAGGTTATCCCAAAAGAGACCCCTTACTTTCCTAGTCTTGTCCCCCTCTATACGTAATGTTATTTCATATAATTTATGGGGTTTGCTAACTCTGGTGTCTGCAGTTTCCACTTGAATGTATTCATTCGTGTCCACTGTCTCCAGAAAATTCATCAGGATCTTACGAGCTATGGTTACTACTGCTGCGCTGTCTAGCATTGTCTGGGCCCACTCTCCGTTTTTCAGTTGTGTTCTCAGAATCCTCTGCATGTTTTATTTTAATACTAGCTACCTTCGTCTTTGGAAATTGTAATTTTTTACTTTGATGAGCAGGTTCCTTGTCTTTGGACTTGACGTGCTCTTCTTTGTGTTCTGACCGTCCTCTTCTTTCCGATTTCTGTGAGGAAGTCTGAAAAGATCGAGAGGGACATGTATCAATATCTTGATATCTGTCAGGTTTTCTCAATTTATCCCTATCTCTAAGGTTGTATCTTTTCTCAGAGGGCTCCCTCTGGGGAGACTTGCCTCCTCGTTCTGGAGATCTATCTCTTCGTTGAGGAGACCTTCCTCTGGACTGAAACCGTTTTTCTCTGGGAGTTGATTGTTTATTACCCTCCCAACTCTTTTTTGATGTATTGAGATTATTTTTAATAAATGTTTTTTCAGGATTTTCAGCTAGTTGGGGTTTTAGTAGTTACCCACCCAAACTATCTCTACCTAGTTTTTCATAGGATTTTTCTATGATTCTGGCAAGTTCAAAAGGTTGTTCTGCTATATCTGTTTCTTTCAATTTCTGAAGGTATGTTATATTGTCCATTGCCAATTGAACTAATTCTCTGTATGCCTTTGTTAATTCTTTTAGTTTAACTAAAAGTTCTCCACTTGTGATCTTTTTAATGTCAGGATGTGGTGTGTAGCTGGCTAGAACCGGCAACGTGGCTCCTGGTCTACCTAGTGGACCGAGCCTGGTGATGTGATTTTGATGTTTTAGGGCGCCATTAAACCAGAGCAGGTGCTCTTGGTATGTTAGTGGAATTTCAACGTCCTCGAAAGGAGCGTATTCATCCGAAGGTTCCTCTATTTTGTAATAGTGGAAATCTTGTGTCACAGCGTGTGCTGCTGGAAAATGTATCCATGAATAGAATACCTCTGTCTGCCGATATTCATGGGCCTCTACCACAAATATGACTGAACCACCTCTTGGTGATATTCCATTTTCTATAAGTTTAAGAGTTATAGTTCTTCTTACATTTACCGGAATGATTATAGCATTCGGGTCTTCTTCTCGGAGACTTGTGTCATCCGCTAGGAGTTGAGCTGCTATTCTAGCTCTCTCTCTTTCGTCTTCACTTTCTCCCATTTTACTGACAGAAAGTTTTGTTGCAGATCAAGTTTCAAGGGAAACAAAGATTAGGTGCACAATATTTTGGAACACTGTATCCTTCAACGTTGACTAAACCAAAAACTAATACATAGGAATCTCTTCCTACTAAGTTCCGGCGGATATTAACCTTTTACCCACTCCAGACGTCTTTTGGAGTATTTACGGAAAAAGGGGTCTGTGTGAAAAGCACGACTGAGTTACTCTAGAGTCAGTCAGTCAGTCAAATTAACTTTATTCGATTTGTTAAAATCATACAAAGTACATAAAAACAGTATTATTTACAATTTAAGAAGGAATGAAACAATATCATTTATGAGTAAGTTAATTTAGACGAAAATCAGTACGTTAAAATATTTAAAAAAAAAAAAAAAAAAAAAAAACACATTATGTACATCAGATTTCCAAATTCATGCCCCTTCTGGCTCTGGTTGCTGCCACAAGAAAATTGGCCATGGCGAAAGTAATACAGATGTTACCCAGTGATTTTAAATATAACATGGCTGGTCTCACCTGGGAGAAGCCCGCTTCTCTTAAGACTGGTAGCAGGTATTTTTTCCTTTGGTCGGAAAAGAAATCGCAAAACATAACAAAATGTAAACTGTCCTGAACAGAAAAATTGTCACAAGTGCAAGGGGGAGCTAACTCAGGTTTCATCCAGGTATTAAAATGGCCCAAATAAAAATGAATAGTGTTAAATCTGAATTTTGTTAACAAAAATCTATGGAACGGATTAGTGACAAAACATAAATAGGGTTCAATTGCAGGTGACTGGAGTGACAAATAATGCATTCGAACAGATGGTTTTGACAATTCGACTTCTTCTCGCAACATGTATGCCCTAGACATAAAGTGTTTTTTTATAAGACTCACATCCTGCTTTGTGATACACGAAGGGGAGGTGAATAAATCTGGACGACCTAGTTCATTAAAAGATTTGTGCAAATACGCCATCCATGGTATCTTGTGACTATACTCTAAACTCATCACATCCCTCATGATCGTGTGATTTAACAGTAGTTCAGGATTTAACCAGGTCTTAAGCCAGTATATTAATGGGGCCAGTCTCAGTTTGTCCTGGATGTGATCCAAACCAAGTTCTGTATGGATGGAGAAAACCGGGGAGGATTGGGGGAGGGACAGGACTGAACGTAAAAAACTATTTTCGGCTACCTGGATTTCTTCTAGTCGTGCGTAACCCCATAAGGAGGCACCATACAAGGCCACGGGAAGGGATTTGCTGTTATAAACCTTGATGATGGCCTTCATGGGTCTATGTCCCAGCCTTTTAGCGAAACTTAAGATGGCCCTAGATGTTCTTGTGACCGCTAGGCTTTTTGCACGTATCTGTGGGCCCCAGGTACCCCTGCAATCAAAAAGCACTCCCAGGTATGGAAACACGGGAACTCCCGACACAATCTCCCCTTTGCAAAAGAAGGTTTTAGTTCCTCTCTTGCCACTTTTCCCTTGTGTCCCTACAACCATGGTGTGCGATTTGGAGGCATTAACCTTCAGGTCCAACCGGTCCATAAAAGTCCCAAAAGCATCCAACAATTTTTGGAGGCATACCCCTGTGCGTGCAATGAGTACAGCATCGTCCGCGTATAGGAGAGCAGGGATCTTAGCTTCTCCTACATGCGGTACGTCACATGCTGCCTCAAGTAAATGCTTGCCTAGGTCATTTATATAGATAGTAAACAACAGGGGGGCCAATATGCATCCCTGCCTAACGCCCCGTAGAGATCTAAAACTTGACGTGCATCTTCCCTCTTTGGTTACTCTTACAGCAGCGAATAAATCCTGATGCATAGAAGCTATAAAAGCCACCAAATCGGCGTCAATTCCCATATTAGTTAGGATTTCCCAAAGTTTCGATCTGTTGACCAAGTCGAAGGCCGAGGAGAGGTCCATAAATGCTAAATACAAGGTCCCCTCCTTGGCCACCGTATACTTGGAAATCAGAAGGTGCAGGTTTGAGCACTGTTCTAGCGTGCCCCTTTTTTCCCTAAAGCCATACTGTATATCAGCCAGGCCACCACGATCCTCCAGGCTATCTCTTAATCTCACTAAAAGGACTCTGCCCAGGATCTTAATAGCAGAGTCCAGGAGAGAAATGGGCCGGTAACACCCTGGGTCATCCCTTCTGCCCTTTTTAAATATTGGCACGATGGTGGACGTAGCCCATGTATTTGGGGGGGGCGAGGTGTTTGCGGCTGTGAACACATTAGCCAGGATACCAGCCCAGAATTTGGGGGAGTGTAAATAAAAATCAGCTGGTACCCCGTCTGGACCGGGGGCTTTATTCTTTGTTGTGGCACAGATTGCTTTTTCCACTTCCCCACTGTTAAATTGTATAGGTGTGGCCACAAAACCTGCACGGTTTTTGTGGCAGCGAACAGGCACCAGACTCACCATAAACAGAGCTGAAGTGGGCCAGCCACTTCTCATCGGATATTACACAATCGGTATCTAGATTTAGAGAATCTGAAAAATAAGGGTGATTTACTACAGCCCAAAATTGCCTGCTGTCTCTCAAGATGTTAATGTCGTTTAGTTGGTCCCATGCCTCCTGCTTGATGCTATCCCTTCTAGACTTTGTGGCGGCCCTGTACTCTTTTCTCAATACTGAAACCAAAACCCTGTCCCTAGGTTGTGCTTTAAGGGCCATTTTTAAGGCTCTAAGGGCCCTGGTGCAAGCAGAATCGAACCATTTATGCGGCTTTTGTTCACCCCTACCCCTTGATACCGTAAGGTTCTCAGCCACTACATGGCATATTGATTGAAAGGCGGACATGGTGTCATTACCTGGCACGGTCGGGTCTTGGCAGATTTTGATGTGCTCTTCAATCTGTTGACCGATATTAGTGTAAAACTCATCTGCCACCACATTCCCCCATTTCAAACGCCTGCCTTGGTCTGTTGTGCGAAGGGTGAGGCCCTGTTTAGAATGCCCTGGCATTGGTCCCAAAGCACCCCCCCAGCGGATGGACAGGGAAACAGGATTATGGTCGCTAAAAGGCGAAAACACAGTACAATAGGTAATAATACATTTAAAAATGGCAAAGGTCACGAAAATATAGTCAATAACAGAACCCATGGGGGAGCCCTTGAACGTTGATGCTCTAGGAACCCCCTCTCCTGCTGTGAATTCAAGGAGGTTAAATGTGGCCAGAAAATCCTCCAGATCCTCTCCACGCCTAGTATGTTCGAAGTGTGGACCCTCCTGTTCCCAAGCCTCCGTAACTCCTAGGGCGGAGCAACCCAGATTACAGGGGTGAATATTAAAATCACCCATTAACACCAGTTCATGGCTGGAGGGGGAATTTTGGGTAAAAGCGGTTAAAAATGCATCCAGTTGGGTGATGTTATTGCCCCCAAATTCCTTATTGACAGAGTTGTAGAAATTGATGAACAGAATGCTTTTTGATGGGCAGATTTGCCTTTCCACAATTAGACAATTTGGGGAATCATAATCAATTTTTTTCAGCGTGCCAGCGAGGTCTAAAGAAAAAAAGGTCGAGAGGCCTCCCCTCGCTCTGCCTGCGGCACTGGGGCGGGCCGCGACTGAAAAGCCTGCAAAGCCGTCCAACCATTGATTAGAAGACAGGTCCCAAGTTTCTTGTAGGGCGATGACGTCGTGACTTGCGACGAAGGTGACCCACTCGTTGTCGCTCCTTTTTGTACTAATTCCGGCGATGTTCCAACTAATAATTTTACAGCCTGTTTCTTCCTTCGAGATAGGTATCATAGGAGAACAGGGGTGTGTAGTGGGCTTATGTGACGCCCTATCACCATTGGCCTGGTTAGTGGTAATTGCATTTGATGGGCCCGGAGGATCGTTGAGCGGATACCCCTGGGTACAGCCTGTTGTTAAATTACTGATTGCGTCAGGAGTTCTTTTGTCAGAGCAGGGCAAGGGGATGGGGTTACCGATAGGTGGTTGTCAATCGCAGTCATCTAAATTAGAGAATGCAGAAAAGCGATTTTCCATCCCCAAGCCCCAATCCACAGACGCAACATCCTTCCTCCCTCTTTTAGTCACAATGTTCCATTTGGTTCTCAGGATGTTTGAGTTAGGACCACTACCCTTTCTGGGATAGAAAAAATCCAGAGTCAATGGAACTATAGAGGTTGATCTCCTTTGTGATGGTAGGATGTTAGGTAGGATATTAGGCAGAACCCCAGGGTCAGAGAAGTGTAGAACGACGCACTCCCCCTGAAACTTTTTCACCCTGTCCCCAATCCACTGGACCCTTCTAGCTTTGACGAGCTCTTGGGAGAGTTGCTGTTTTCCCCATGGAGTGATTACCATGTTGTTGGTTAGCCATGATAAAGATTTGTTAATTAGAGAAGATGTTGTTTCCCGCTCTCCTTGAGCCAAAGGAGGAACATTGGCGAGGACAAGTACCAGTGGGGAAGCTTCAACCACAAGCTCGAAAGTCCCTTTTTCTGTAGATGGGTCATCAGCAACAGCAGCAGAGATCGGTGCAAACAGGGGGGCGCCAGGAGGAGTGCTATTAGTAATGTAATTTGTTGGCGGTGGGTTTGAAGCAGGGGTAGGAATAAGTCCGCTGATAGCTGTAGATACCGATTTATTTAAAGATTCCTCTATCTTAGCAGAGACGTTATCAGGGAGTTTTCCTATCTCAGCCATAGTTTGTTGTAATAGACCTTCCAGTCGGTTGACCTCCGATGTTAACTTGTCTATTTTGCTGACCAGAGGCTTAACCACACCTTTGATTTTAGAGTCCATCATGGCCAGTAATTTGTTAAATTGGGCGTTTGTAAAATAAGCTTCACTGGTCAAGTCTAGCTCGTCTTCCTCAGAATGCTTCCTCGGGAGGTTAGCCACTTTATTTTTAGCTGATCTTAGACATTCCCGTTTTCCCGGAGCAGGTACTAGTGGGGAGATATGACGCTCAAGACTAGTACTCTAGAGTCTTGCGTTAGATTATCGCCTTACCAAACGTTGGGCGCCATGTAGTGTAGTTCCTATATTCCCAATAGGCTCTGTGCATTGGAATAACATAAACTGCTGTTTAGACGTAGGATTGAGGTCATCTAGGTCTCTACTGAATATGTTAGACTTAATTAGGTTTGCCAGCTAGCTCAGAGGTCACTAGAAACTTTCTCGAGTAAACAAGGAGGTGTTAATTTCCCTGAATAGACAAGAAGGGATTAGCTTCTGACAACCGCATAAACATGACAACTTTGCTCCCTCAGAATAAAGAGTATATCTCCAGAGTTGTGTGAAAACAATAGACAGCTATTTCACTCAGTCAATCGAGCATGCTTAATTTCACCAGGAGTGCAGAGAAATAGAGAGCCAGGCGTTTTCAATAAAAGTTGTTATTTATTGAGCAGTCTTCTTTCTCATGCAAGAGAAATGAATTGCCACAATTGCAATACTTATCATGAAGTAAAGTGCGTACAGTAAAAGTAGTATTATGAAATAATACTGTAAAAGCATTGATATGGTTTCTTAGCCATATGATACTTTAAAACGGATAAAATATATACATACATAAAACATTGACTAACGTACTCAACTGGTGCTTCTAATATACGCCTACCCCGGTGTACCTGACCTAAGCCTAATACGTGGGAAGGAGTAAGTAAGTTGCAGTTTAAGTTAAGTTGTTTTTTTGCCAAGAATCTGAATCAAGAATTCTCTTAAGGATTTAATCAGCCCCGTACCTTGGTTATAGAATGAAGGAGGTCTTGTATCTCTCTCTGAGGACTCAATCTCCCAGCAACCCGCAAGGGTGACTGGAAACACCGGAGCTGGATTTCTCGGCAAGAGAAAAGAAAGCGTTTCTCTCAGTGCGTCAAATGGGAGGGTCGGCTTCCTTCAGCACTCGCATCAGCTGGGCGTCGGGCAAGTAGATAGCCGCTCTGCTCCAAACCACTGTGTGTTTGCTTAAGGCAAGTGTTAGTATATTTATACCTGAAAGGTGCCGAGTTTGACGTAAGGTTGGACATAAGACGTCACTAAGAACTAACAGTTCTTTCTGGACTCCAGGAGTGCCGCTTGGGCAAAGGAGGCCCTGCCAGCAGCAACCACCCACCATATGTAGGGCCAGATGTACGACCCGTTTCTACATGCGCAAACAGGTTTGTGACCTGTTTGCACATGCGAAAACCTACAGGGCCATGTACAAACCCTATTTAGCGAGTTGAAATGTATTTGCTACTCACTAAATAGGATTCGCGACTCGCTATTAGGAAGGGGTGTTCCCTTCCTAATAGCGACCCCAAATCCCAAATGCCAGTCACAAACCAGTCACAGTTTACCATCTGCAAACAGGAAGGGGTCCCCAGGGAACCCCTTCACCTTTGTGACTGACTCTAAAAATATTTTTAAAGGGCAGACAGTGGTACCAAGAACCACTATCTGCCCTTAAAAAATGTAACAAAAACATTTCATTTTTCTTTGTTTAATTGCATCCTGTTTTCATTGAAGGAAAACAGGCTGTATTAAAAAAAAAACTGCTCTATTTAAAAGCAGTCCCCGACATGGAGGTCTGCTGAGCCCATCAGGCCACCATTCCCTGGGAGGGCCAGCCATTCCCAATAGGGTCAGCAATTGCGAGTGCCTCATAAATATTCATGAGCATGCAATTTGCGACCCCACTGGGAATCGCTAACAGTGTTTCGTACACTGTTGTACCTTGGAAATTGTGACTTGCAAATTACGACTCAAAATTTGTCGCAATTTGCGAGTCACAATTTCCAATGTTCGTACATCTGGCCCCTAATGTTTAGCTCTGTGTGGCAAATAATAGGATTATTTCTGAAAATGTTTAATTCAGTGTCTCTGATGAGTTGTTAGTTTTCACCAGTTTGGAATATTGTGTGGATACATTTTCATGCTAGAGACTAGGTTCTGGGAAGTAAAACTGAGCTGGAAGCCCTAGATAAATATGACAGGATTTATGACAGTATAGGAGGGTGGTGCTGTGGTAGCCGGCCTGCTGCGAAGGTGTTCCTTATAGTGGTGCTGGTAGATGTTAGACAAGGTGGAGATACCCAGATGGTGGACGGGACATCCCCCGATGTGTGGTGGTTTCCAGTGGATACACAAAAAGCATTTTGGAGAAAACATGTAAAATGCAATGCGCTTTATCATTTTGAAAGTATCATATTAAAGACTTTCCAGCACACTGCCATTTTAGGGGAAAGTTTTGAATTAATCAAAACAAAAACAAATCTGGTAATCTTTGAAGGAGTAGCACTGTGTGTTTTCATGTCTCTGGGAGAGAACTGAGCAGTGAACTTTTTGTATCTATCTTTCTTCAGGAAACGTGCACATAATTATGTATTGTTTTGCCAAAGGATGGTATTTTCCTTAATTAGCAATGTTCCTTTGGATGAGTATACTGTATGGGGCACCATCTGATGTGTTCACGCGTCGTCCAACAAGTTCTATGGAGGGGCTTATTTTATTTAGTAAGTAACAAATGGTGACCCCAGTGCATTCTTTTTAGAACTCCTTGCTTCCTCACACCACTATTTTCTGTTATTGATTATGTATTTGGCTTTTCGACTCACCAGGCACCAAATGCCGTAATGTTCGCTCTTGTACAAAAACTGGAGCAATGTTTTAGGCACTGTTACTTGCCCAGTTAAAATATGTGAAGCATATCGCTCAGAAATTATTTTCTTATACACATTTTATGATAAATAACCGAATCCAAGAGTAAACAGTTATGAAAACTGAAGCATACTCAAATTGTATTATATATCAAAGGATATCCTATTCTTTAATAGTGTTGGTGTTACCGTGTTATTGTGGGCTTTTAATACGGTGCAAACCTCGGTAGTCAGCGTCGAAGCCTTTGTAGAAAACATTGTGTTTGCTTCCGGATCTCGAACCCGGCTGTTGTGCACGCGACATTCTTGATGAAACTAGACACCAGAAGGGTTTGGGAAGAGAATGTGCAGTCGAGACAGGACGCTCTACGCTTGTTCTTTGGGAGGGAGGGGTGGGGGGGGGTGAGCAGACCAAGAGACCAAGTAGAGTGTGAAAAAGGCCGCTTTAATGAAACAGGTGCACATTTACACAACGAATCCTCGGCAAACGCCTAACAATCTAAAACCTTACCAATTGTTTGAATTGTTTTTCCAACCCCCAAAATACCCACCCCCGCCCCTCACCCTCAGTCAAACCCGCCCCCACCCGTACATACCCCATCACATATTAAAACCATATAACAGCCCCATTACAACATTATAACTTCAACAGGCCCCAAAACCATATCTCCAAACCCCACTTACAGCCAAAGCCCGACCAGATCCCCCAGCCTATGCCTCCAAACCCGAATTCCACCTGTACAACTTCCCCTGACAAAATCCACGTTCCAAAATCTCAACTCCCCTCGTGCCCAAAATTTGGCAAATCAAAATATTCCGCACCGCACCTGTTCCAAGCGACAATAAAAGAACAATAACAAATAACCCCCATGTCCACCTGTACCAAAAAGCTGCGCCAAACAAAAAGAAAAAAGGAAGGGGCAAAATAGCAAGCGTCAGAAAAACCCATGAGATGAAACCAAAGAAAAGGAAGAAAAAACCATGAGGGAGGGAGGGGGGGACAAAAAACTCGCTATGCAACACACCCGGCCACCAGGTCACCTAAGCCTAAAATGGTGGCCGGGAGGAGGAGCCCAAGCCCCTTATAGGCTGGGCTCCTCCACAACCAAAAATAGCCCAAAACTAGCCCAAACCCCTGGCCTGCTTCAAAATGGCCCCCACCCGACCCTCCCAAACAGCCCGGGGGGGGGGACCTCCCAGGGGTCGGCTGCCCCCCCCCAAGCCCCCCTTGGGAGGGAGGGGTGGGGGGGGGTGAGCAGACCAAGAGACCAAGTAGAGTGTGAAAAAGGCCGCTTTAATGAAACAGGTGCACATTTACACAACGAATCCTCGGCAAACGCCTAACAATCTAAAACCTTACCAATTGTTTGAATTGTTTTTCCAACCCCCAAAATACCCACCCCCGCCCCTCACCCTCAGTCAAACCCGCCCCCACCCGTACATACCCCATCACATATTAAAACCATATAACAGCCCCATTACAACATTATAACTTCAACAGGCCCCAAAACCATATCTCCAAACCCCACTTACAGCCAAAGCCCGACCAGATCCCCCAGCCTATGCCTCCAAACCCGAATTCCACCTGTACAACTTCCCCTGACAAAATCCACGTTCCAAAATCTCAACTCCCCTCGTGCCCAAAATTTGGCAAATCAAAATATTCCGCCACCCAGAAAGCAGTGGGAGAGGACAACGAAAACCACCTTTCTGCCCCCCCAAACAGACAACAAATCCCGTGAAAACAAGGGGCAAAAGATTACACTAAACCAACGCATTTCTGACCGTCAAACAGCGGGACAAAACCTCCCGAATCTCCAAAAGATACAAGTCCATCCCCATCCGGGATAAATGAACCCCGTCACTGTGGAAAAAAGGCACAGCATCATACCGGATGTCACTATGAACAATCCGGCCAAACCCCAAGTCCCTACAAAACCGAGACACCTCAAGATTAACTTTCCTGCGGGACTTGTCAATAGCTTTAGGCTTTACAGCATTACGCCAGCACCTCCTCGGGATCAATTCAGTCCACAGGACGTGGCACCCAGCCCATTGCTGATGTAACAAAGAAAGATCCTTTTTCATGGTCCGAAGAAGAACAACACCCTTAACTGAACACAGGTCATTCTCTCCCAGATGTAAAACCAAAATATCCGGACACACCCCTCCCACCAACCACGAATTAAGAGCTGGAATAAGATCCTTCCACAACATACCCCCCCGACCCTTCCAAACAACATTAAAGAGACGTTCATTAAAGCCCAGCATAGCACCAAAGTAACTCAAACGGGCTTGAAGCTGAGCTCTTTTAACGAAGGAGTGGCCCACAATCCATATCGTCAGGACAGCGGAACGAGGACCAGCCACAGAACCTGCAAGAAAAAGAAGTATCAGAAAGGCAAAACAGGAGAAGACGCAGGCGCATCCCCAACCGCACCTCGGACATAGCGCTGAAAGCAGTTTGAAGTCCAGCGCCCCAAATGCATAATGTCCTCCCGTGACCAACCCCTGTGATAGGCCTCAGTGGCAGCCCCAATTCGAAAAGAATGAGTGCCATAACTAGACTCATCCAAGCCAAGATGACGCAGCGCTTTTCGCAACACCATGCGCAGTTGGTATGTAGTGACCACAGAACCATCTAAGTGCTGAAAAACATTATGTTCTAAAACACCACCCGAAAGATCCCACCAGCAGCGCGCCCAGCGCAAAGGGCAAGTCTCCACGGAAGAAACAGCTTCCAGCCAAATACCCTTGCCTTTCTGTCTCTGATCCGTTTTGGAATGAGAAAGCCAAATATGAACTCCTCTACCAGACAAACGAACATCACCCCACAGAACTCCCTTGGAACACCGATTACCCAACAACTCGGACACCCTAAAGGCGCCAAAAAACATCCAAACCATCAAGGTGGCAAACAGGCAAGCTTCCGCCCTGTCCCTACACACTTCCGGCAAGATCGACACCACACTAGCCAACCTCTGCCATGACAAAGGAGACCTCACCGCCGGAACACCACCCCGCTCCCGAGCCCACCCTTCCAACATTCTCCTGCCCAATTCCCCCGCAGATGGTGAGTAACCCCAAAACAACTTACCCATAAAGGAAACGCCCGCCAACTTCCCAGCAATAGTAACTCTAGATAAACCCCTGTCCATTAAACCCAACATAAACTGAACCACATCCTCTGATCTTTGCCACGACAGGTCCCTTTTGACAGCTCCAGAAGCCAAAAATTCTTTCCACGCCAGCTCATACGCCGTTCTCGTGGAAGTCGCCAAGGACCCTACCACCAGCTGAAAGACCCTGTGTTGCCTACCGTCCACAGATGTTCCGGCATGGGAGTCGGCGTCTCGTCTGCCTCCAAAGCTAGCCCACGGAATCTCTCCCACTGTGAACGAGACAAAGCATCCGCAATGTCATTGTCCACACCAGGAATGTGTAGGGCCCTAAAGCAAATATCAAATCTAAGGCATCCTAACACAAAGACCCTGAGCAGCTTCAGAACTTGGACGTCCTTGGCAGATTGTCTATTGATCACCTGAACCACAGCCAAATTGTCAATCCTGAAAAGAACCTTCTTGTGAGCCAAATCCTGGCCCCACAACGTTACTGCCACAACAACCGGGAACAGTTCCAAAAAGGCAATGCTCCGGCCACCATTCCTCCAAGCCTCGGGCCACCGCTGAGCACACCATTTTCCTTGCCAATACAGGCCAAAACCATCACTACCAGCTGCATCAGAAAAGATCTGCACATCCCACATCCAATCCACTTCCCTATGTAGAGGAACTCCATTGAAAGAATGTAGAAAGGTGACCCACATACGCAAATCCTCTCTGACACCCGCCGACAGCCGAACCCGATGATGTGGCAAGTAACGACCAGACAGAGCCCTGCCTAGTCGCCTACAGAAAGTCCTGCCCGCCCTGACCACCCGACATGCAAAATTAAGGTGACCCAGTAAGACTTGCACTTCCCGCACCATGACTTTCTTTTTAGGCAACATTTGTTCAACCAACTCCAACATGTTCCTTTTCTTATCAAGGGGTAAACGAGCCTGCATGGACTGAGAGTCAAGTTCAATGCCCAAAAAAGACATGGTCGCGCAAGGACCCATGGTCTTCTCCGGAGCCAAAGGAACACCCAAATGAACCATAAGGGACTGGAACTGAACCAAAGCATTCTGGCAGTCTAAAGAATCAGCAGCACCCACAAAAAAGAAATCGTCCAGATAGTGAGTGACCAAAGTGTGACCAGATTGCTGTGTGAAGAACCATTGTAAGAACGTACTGAACGTTTCAAACAACGCACATGACATGGAACAGCCCATTGGCAGTGCTTTGTCCACGTACCACTTCCCAAGGAATTGGATACCCAGAAGAGGCCAATCTTCAGGATGGACTGGAAGCAGTCGAAATGCGGATTTAATATCGCATTTTGCCATTAGAGCCGAAGGGCCTGCAGCCACTACCAAAGACATGGCCACATCGACGGAAGAGTATGAAACAGAAGCTGCTTCATCATCAATAAAGTCATTCACAGAACTACCCTCAGGCCACGACAAGTGTTGGATAAGCCGAAATTGCCCCGGGTCTTTCTTGGGAACCACCCCAATTGGTGAAATAATTAACTCTTCCAGAGGCCAATCATCAAAAGGACCCGCCATTCTGCCTTCACACACCTCCTTGTTCAACTTCTCCTGGACTATATCCTTGTGTTCCTCCGCTGACTTAAGATTCTTTGACCACCTCCTCACACGAGGTCCCACATAACCCAGATGAAAACCATCTCTGAAACCAGACACCAAAAACTCTCTCAACTCAGCAGACCCATACCCGTGTAGCGCCTCAGACAAATGTAGCACATTAACCGGCGTATGAGCCTTTGGGCCCAACACCCGATGAACCTCTCCCTCCCCTGGAAGCCGGAGGTGGCTGTGAAATGGCCTGATGAGTGGAACCCTGCTGTGACCACTGTTGCCCACCCGGAGGTCTGAGTCCCCAACATCTAGAAAGCGGGTGGCTCTTTTTCCCACACTGTGAACATTCGTGTCGGAACTTACAAAACTCTCTAGTGCAAGTCCCTCTATTGAAGTCCCAGCAGGTCCCAACATTAGCCTGTGCTGATGTACCTGACCCCACCCCTCCCCGGGTGGGTCGCGCTTGAAAGGGGCGGTAAAGTAAAGGCAAACCACTGGCCGTAAAGATCGTTTTACCACTAGAAGCCGCTCCCATGGTGTGTTGCCAAAGGTCTGTGTCTAATTCCCCCCATTTCGCCTCAGGGTCCCAAGCCATACGGGCCCTAAACTCCTCATCATACTGCGCCCAAGCAAAGTCATTTCTAGTGATTTGAGCTTTACGAATCACATCCATGTATTTGAACAACGAAACGCAGCGCTCAGGAAACTTCTCACAGTAGACACTGGCGTATATTAAAAACGCTGCCGTCCAATTTTCGATGGTCAGGGGGACTTTAGGCCGCTTAGCCAATTCGTATTCCTCTTCCTTGGAACCCTCCTTGGCACGTACTTCCCTATGTAACAACTTTAGGAGTTCCACAAACTCACCATTCCAAATTTTCTCCTTAGTGCTCAACATTAGATGAGCTCCCAATGGTTTAGTGACGCCCATATAGGGCAACTTCTTGATTTTCAACTCCTTACTATGTACAACCTTACCTGTATCAGTTCCGACAGTAGAAGTCCCACTGTCAACCTTAGCCTCCACCCCCTTGTCAACCCCATCGGTACCAACACCCTGATCTTTAACATAGCGACCCTTGTGTAACCTACCCCCAGACCCCGTGGAGACTAAATCTTCCCCAGACCCCACAGACACCATTTTAACCTGAGGCTGCACAGTCTCACCTGGGCGTAACAAAGGAGGCTGGCTTGGCTCCGTTCTCCACTCCACATGGGAAACATCATCCGCCGTTCGAGGAGCCCTCACTGAGGGGCCGAGCGCTCGTGGCCTGGACCGTTCAGCTCTCCCACGCACCACCGGTGCCTGTAAAGAACTAAAAGACACATGAGACTGCCCCCCCTTAGGCACATTATCCCGCACTTCGCCCTCCTCAGGGCTATCCTCATCATAGTCAAGAATTAACGATTCCTCCAACTGAGAGGGGGCAGGCAACACCACTTCCTTCCGGACCCCTTCAAGGGTCAGTGAACGATCACGGGCCTTACCAACCCTGACATGAGAGCGAGGCGGGGAGGCAGACTGTACCCGCCTGTATGCCCCACCATCATTACCACTCCCAACACCTGTCACCGGCAAAAAATCGTGAAGACCTTGCGGAGCAAAAGCAGTCGCGCCGGACCTGCTCTTGGAAACTGCGCTGTAATCCCTCGGTGGAGCCAGTGAGATCGCACGTGACCTGCTAAAACCAGCTGCGCCGACATCCCTCGTTGGGGCCACTGAGGTCGCGCTTAACCTGCTTGTAGTGGCCACGACGGGATCCCTCGTTGTGACGGGACGTGCCGCGCAAGGCTCCACCCTCTTTTCACCTTGGCGCAAATGGGCTGCCTTCCGCCCTACCAAGTCCGCTGCTCCCGACTGCTCCCTATCCTGAAAAGAAAAAGGCCGGACTGATGTGCCAGGGTCCAAACTACCAAAAGAACCAGCAGCTGGGAACACGTCCCCTGTTGCCCTACCAAAAACCTGTCTGCCCCCCTGAAATTCAACTGGAACCGGCCGCTTACTCTTAAGAGCCGCGCTCAAACGAAGCGGAGGGGGAGAAGGGGCACAAACTTCTTCATCACTGCTGCATTCAAACATTGCCAAAATTGTCTCTGACGCCGTACCCTGGACCTGAGAACCCAAAGCCACGCTGTCCTGGTGCACCCCCTCCGAAAAGCCAGACGCCCTATTCTGCCCACCAACCTGTAAACCCGGAAAATGCACCACACCAGACCCCAAACCCACCTCACCTCGAGCTACACTAGAACCAATCTGAGCAGCATCACGCAGCCCCTCAGCCCAAGAAGGGAAAACATCCAGACCCCCAAAAGACCGAACCCTAACCCCCGAGGGAGCCCCACCCAAATCGGCCCCCCCTGTGGAAGATCCCACCATCCCCCTATCTGTAGACACAGAAAAAGAAGGAACCGGAGGAAAAACAAATTCCCCACCACCTACCCTTGATCGCAAATTGGGAGAAACATCATGCCCCCCAGTCTGCGCCCACTCACCCTCCCCTACAGAACCACTACACACAGAAAAAACTTCTCCCCCAACAGATAAAGGAGGGGAAAACAACAGGGGGCTAACAGGCACCTCAGGGGCCACTGCTACACCAACACCCTCTGACCTAGAACCAACCCCATGTACAGATGAAAAGGAAACTCCATGTGGCCGGGAAGGAATGAAAAGACACCCTCCCTTTGCCTCCCCCGGAGCTTGAAAAACATATTGAGCAGGAACATCCTGAAAGGAAACCACAGAAGCATGCCCCTGTTCATCACCCCCGCTCTGAAAGGGCACAGTAGGCAGCGCCTCGCGCTCCAAAAATGCCTCCGCCCCTCCCCCCACAGCGACGTCACCAACCGCCACTGCAGAGGTCGAGGTAGAGCGCCGTGCACCTCCACGCTGAATAGAAGCCCTACGACCTTGCTGGGAAGGGGCCGAAGCGGCCCTCTCCCTAAAAGCCGACACATTCAATTCCTCTGGCGCATCCCGCATTGGTGCACCATCCAACGGCCCACCCACGATGCTCCCGCCCAAACCAACAGCCGACGAGGGCCCAGAACCCCTCCCCCGCTGTGCCTTCACCGCCGGGGCCGCTCTGCGAGAACGAGAGCGGCCCCGCTCACTTACCGCGTCATTTCGCCTCCGCTTCGGCGACAAACAAGCCGCCACCACCGCTGACACTCCCGCCGACGCACGGCGCTGGGGCCTCGACTGTTCGGCCTGCCGGTCCCCAATCACCAAGTCAAGGCGGCCTGCTTCGCTAAGGAGGCGAATCGCCTCTAAAACGCGATAATCCTCAGCTGCCATCTGAGATTAACGACGTCTGACGGAAAACAAGCAATTACTGACAGATTTACTACACAAAAACTCGCTAATCTAAACACACAAAAAACTCGCTATGCAACACACCCGGCCACCAGGTCACCTAAGCCTAAAATGGTGGCCGGGAGGAGGAGCCCAAGCCCCTTATAGGCTGGGCTCCTCCACAACCAAAAATAGCCCAAAACTAGCCCAAACCCCTGGCCTGCTTCAAAATGGCCCCCACCCGACCCTCCCAAACAGCCCGGGGGGGGGGACCTCCCAGGGGTCGGCTGCCCCCCCCCAAGCCCCCCTTCTATGGAATACCGAGAAAGGGCTTCTCCTGCCTCGTTCATTAATAGACGTCTGCATCGGATATTATCCTGTCTGGCTCATCTGTAGGCGCTGGTCACTTTAATGCAGAGAGGAAGCCGCTGTTGCATCCTTCTCAGCAACATGATGGGGAAGCTTCTCTCTTGATTACTGCTATGGTGGAAGCCAAACCAAAAATCCAATTAGATCCTGATCTTAGGCTTGTCACTGCTCTGACGGGACATAGCTCGACCCAGCAGAAGGGGAGGCTTCCACCAGCTGTGCATATTAATGTTTTTCATCCATTCATAAATACCTTATCTTATCTTATCTTATATTATGCTGTATTTATAAAGCGCACTGACACCGGAGATTTCCTGGCGCTATGATTAAGATTGAGGGTGGGGGTCATAGCTTAAATGAGGTTTGAGAAGAGCCATGTTTTTAGGCCCTTTCGGAAGCTTAGTAGGGTACCAGAGGTTTTGATATGCAGGGGGAGGGAGTTCCACAGTTTGGGTGCTAGGTAGCTGAATCTGCGGCCACCCAGTTTTTTTAGTTTAACCATCGGGGTGGTAAGGAGGTGGAGATGGGCAGAACGGAGGTTGCGAGCCGGACGGTGAGAGTTGATGAGGGATTCTAGGAAAGCCGGGCCCTTGGACTGCCGGGCCTTATATACCATGCAGCCTATTTTAAAAGCAGCTCGCTGTTCAATAGGCAACCAATGCAGCTTGACCAAGAGAGGTCTGGCGGATTGCCATTTGGAAGTTTTACAGATAAGTCTGGCTGCCTGGTTCTGCACCAGCTGAAGGCGATGGAGGAGGGACTTAGGTAGCCCCCAGTAGATAGAATTAGAGAAGTCCAGGCGGGAGATGACAAGAGAGATGACGATTTGCACCAGGGATTCGTAGGAAAGTAAATGAGAGATTTTACGAATTTTTCGTAACTGGAACATGCTGGCCGAGATGATGGTGCCAACATGAGTTTTAAGGGAAAGGTCGGTGTCGATGGTAACGCCCAGGCTTTTTACCGAGTTCGAGGGGCTAGGTGGAGTGCCAAGCTCGTTTGGCCAGAAATGGGGGCCCCAATGTGAAGGGCTTATACCGGGCAAGATGAGTTCCGTCTTCTCGGGGTTTAATTTAAGCTGGTTGGAGATCATCCATTGTTGAATATGCAGCATTACTGCCTGAAAGTTGGATACAGCGTCAGGGGTATCTAAGGGAAAAATTATCTGCATGTCATCAGCATAGTTGAGGACAGTGCAGTTCCAGGTGCTCAGTGAATGGATCAATGGGCGAATATATAAGTTAAACAATAGTGGGGAAAGGAAGGATCCCTGAGGGACTCCGCAGGTAGTGGGGACCTGGGTAGCAGTGAAGGGGCCTAGGTGGACTGTTTGAACTCTGCCCGAGAGGAAAGACTTGATCCATTCCCAGGCAGGTCCCTGGATGCCCGCTTGTCCGACACGGTGGAGAAGGATGTCATGATCCACCGTGTCGAACGCGGCCGATAGATCCAGAAGGACCAATGCCTGAGGGGACCCTCTATCGGCATTCTCCCGAAGGGTGTCCAAGACTTTTAAGATGACTGCTTCGGTGGAATGTGCTGGTCTGAAGCCAGCTTGGTTGGGTTCCAGGAACCCGGAACTCTCGATGAATGCCGAGAGGCAGGTGGTCACGTAGGCCTCCAGAGGTTTAGAGATGTATGGCAGGCGGGAGATGGGCCTGTAGTTGGCGGGGTTGGCTGGGTCGGATCCTGCTTTTTTCAAGAGGGGAACCAATATGGCTTCCTTGAACGCCCTGGGGACCGTGCCGGTGCTGAGGGAGGTGTTCAGGAGGGGGAAGATGCTGTCAGGCAGGGCAGAGAAAATCGCCCTAAGGACTAGGGGGGACAGCAGTCCCTGGGAGATCCAGATTTGACACGAGTGATGAGCTCGGAAAGAGTACTGAGGGTGATTGGTGGGAACTGGGAAAAAGAACAGGGGTTAAGAGGGGGGCGTCAGGGGGGCTGACAGGAGCGGAGAGAGGAATAGCATTCTTGATATTTACAATTTTCTGAATAAAATAGGAGTTGAGCGCATGGCAAATTTCTTGGGTGGGGGCCTGGTTTGGAAGTACTCTTTGATTGGATGAGAAATCGTTCAGAATGTAAAAAATTTCTTTAGATTTATCACTGGCTGTGTCAATTCTTGCCGTGATATGTGAGACCTTTGCTTTGGTGATAGCGTTTTTATATTCATTGCGGGCCCTCACAAACTCAATGCGGCCCTCCTTAGAGTAGCCCCGTCTCCAGTTGCGTTCTAGGTGGCGTAGTTTGGATTTTTGTGATTTCAGTTCCTCTGAGAACCAGCGATGAGAATTGCCATATCTAGTATGAGCAAATTTGGTGAGAGGAGCGAATATATCGCTGGCTGATGACAGCCAGGTAGTTGATGGTCCGGCCCTGGCCTGGATTGCTAGTTTTCTCTCCAATCGCACTTTTCAAGTCTTTTCCTCCACTTCTGTTTCCTCTATTTTTACCTCCCCTCACGGTGTTCCCCAGGGGTCTATTCTTAGTCCCCTGTTCTTCAATCTTTATGTGAGACCTCTTGCTTTCTTGGCAGAGCAAGCAGACCTCACAATCTATTCTTACGCAGACGACACACAAATCGTCTACTCGCTCTCCACTAATAAACACCTTCCCACGTCCTCCCTGCAGTCTGGACTAAAACATATCTCCAACTGGATGCACAGACATAAATTAAAACTAAATGGTGACAAAACAGAGCTGCTCCTATTCGGTCCAAATACATCGCTCTGGGGCCCGCAACACTGGCCTCTTCAGATGGGCCCCCTACCCACCCCTTCAGCTACAGCCCGCAACCTCGGGGTTCTTCTTGACAACCAGTTGCCACTGAAGCAACATGCTGTAAAAGTCTCGGCCACCTGTACCACCATCATCAGGTGGTTGAGAAAAATCACGTGGATGCTCCCAGCTGATACCCTGAGGACCGTGGTCCAGGCCCTTGTCACCTCACGGATGGACTACGGGAACATTCTACTTCTGGGCGCCTGTAAGAAGGTAATAAAGAAATTTCAGGTGGTTCAGAACATGGCAGTTCGCCTGATCTGCAACCTACCTGTCAGGTCCTCGGCCGCCATCCATCTGCGCAAGCTGCACTGGCTACGAATTGAGAGCCGAGTAAAATTTAAAGCCCTTTGTATCATGCACCACATCAAAATGGGTAAAGCTCCGAAATATTTGTCCTCTTTGGTGCAGCAATATGTCCCCTCCCGTACGCTGAGATCTTCCACACAAAACAGATTTCAGATCCCCCGCGTCAACAGAGCCAAAATGCCTTATTGGCACCCTCCCTATGGAACTCCATGCCTCAATGCTTGCGTTCTGAAATCTGTTATCTGACATTCCGTAAGGGAATTAAGACCTGGCTTTTTAATACTTAACATGCATGCTCATAGCCTCCTAAACTTAGTTCATCATCTGTTTGCTTTAGCGCCGGGAAACCTCCGGGTAGCTGCGCGCTCAATAAATGCAATTATAATAATAATAATAATAATCCCGTCCTGCATAGAGTCGATGTCTGATTCAGGGTGGGTAATGGGGCGGGTGTTGGTCAAGAGGTCAATATATCCCTGAAAATCATAGGAATTCCATTTACGACACAATCCCCCAGGGTGGGAGGGGGCCTTGAGTTTCCCTTTAATTGAGATAGTGACCTCGATCAAGTAATGGTCTGACCAGAGGCAGGGGGATATAATTGGACAAGACAGGACGAGATTGTGAGTCCAGATGTGGTCCAGGATATGACCCTTGATGTGGGTAGGGGAGGAAATGTGTTGGGTCAGATTAAGATTTGTCAGAATCTCGAAAAGTTCGGTGGCATGGGGCCCGGCTTGGTCGTCATCAAACCAGTAGTTGAAATCGCCGAATACGGCGAGTCGGGAGTGATGGGTAAGCAGGTCAGCTACCTTCTCACTCATAGACAAAGGGAACGATGGCATCGACTGGGGGGGGGCGATAAAGAAGTACAATCGCGAGGGCGCCCCCTGCAGTTTCCAGGCTGATGACTATATTATCTACCCCGGATAGGGTGAGCGAGGCAGAGGTGAGAAATCTAAAGTTCTTGTGTATAATGGCCGCTACTCCTCCTCCAGGACGACTCAGTGAGCGGTTTACATTAAGAATGTAATAGTTCGGAGGGAGGGCCGCCAGGATGTCCGGATGGGAATCCGGCGTGAGCCAAGTCTCTGTTAGGAGCAAAACGTCGGGTTTATCCATACTAAGCAGAAGAAATAAGTCGAGCTGGTGCTTCACCATGGAACGGGTATTAAGGTAAAGCACCCGAAGATGAGTATCATTGCTGAGTGCCGGTGGGGGAACCATAGGGCAGGGATGGGTGGGACCGAGGTCAGACTGGGTGCTTAGGCTAGGTGACTTTCTGGCAATCTCCAGGTGAGCAGTGCGCTCCCGCACGCCGGGCGGTAGGGGAAAGTTGGAAAACTGCAGTCCCCTGAGTATTTTTGCTGGGTACGTAATGAGAGGGCCAGGAGTCATGGCCCCTGGGCCCGGGCGGGCGCGGACGGGCGAAGACGGGCTTGCCTTTGGCGCGCCGCCGGCGCGCCCGCTGCGCCCGTCCGCTGCACCTCCGGAATGGGGGCTCCATTTGGAGTGGCCGAGGGCGGGAGGGCGGGAGGAGCGTAGCACAAGAATGCTGACCCTAATCCCACTCCTCACCTAAGATGGCGGCCCCCCGAGCAGCGTCCAATCGGCTGCAGGAGGTAAGATCGAGCGTGATCGGCAGCCAAAAGATCCCCAATTCCAGACAGCAGGTCCGTATTCAGGGGGCTGTCAGAAGCGCTAAGTGCGACGGGGTACACAGATGAGTAAGGTGCAATAACAAGTTTTACAAAGTGCTTTTTAAAAAGCGGCGATTTAAAAAGAATAATGGTTTAAAACACACAGTGAGTCCTGGCTTTCCGCCTCAGGACGTAATTACACTAGCGTTTCACACACACACGCAATCGTAATCATATGCGGTGTGGTTGGGCAGGACTTTTGTAGTGGCCGAGGGCGGGAGGGCGGGAGGGGCGTAGCACAGGAATGATGACCCTAATCCCACTCCTCACCTAAGATGGGGGCCCCCGAGCAGCGTCCAATCGGCTGCAGGAGGTAAGATCGAGCGTGATCGGCAGCCAAAAGATCCCCAATTCCAGACAGCAGGTCCGTATTCAGGGGGCTGTCAGAAGCGCTAAGTGCGACGGGGTACACAGATGAGTAAGGTGCAATAACAAGTTTTACAAACGTGCTTTTTAAAAAGCGGCGATTTAAAAAGAATAATGGTTTAAAACACACAGTGAGTCCTGGCTTTCCGCCTCAGGACGTAATTACACTAGCGTTTCACACACACACGCAATCGTAATCATATGCGGTGTGGTTGGGCAGGACTTTTGTAGTGGCCGAGGGCGGGAGGGCGGGAGGGGCGTAGCACAGGAATGCTGACCCTAATCCCACTCCTCACCTAAGATGGCGGCCCCCCGAACAGCATCCAATCGGCTGCAGGAGGTAAGATCGAGCGTGATCAGCAGCCAAAAGATCCCCAATTCCAGACAGCAGGTCCGTATTCAGGGTGCTGTCAGAAGCGCTAAGTGCGACGGGGTACACAGATGAGTAAGGTGCAATAACAAGTTTTACAAAGTGCTTTTTAAAAAGCGGCGATTTAAAAAGAATAATGGTTTAAAACAAACAGTGAGTCCCGGCTTTCCGCCTCAGAACGTAATTACACTAGCGTTTCACACACACACGCAATCGTAATCCTTTGAGGCAATTGGCGAGGATCAGACAGTTTCTCTCAATGTCATGAGTGTGCATTTGGAACTTGAGTCGATCAAGAGAGGATATGGAGAAGCTATTACCCAGGTTGAAAGTTTGTTGAGCAAGACTTTCAGTGGTTTGTCCACTGGGTCGGCGATACTCCGGTACAGCTCGGTAGCATCAGTGCACTGATGTATGATGATTCACTTTAACTGGAACATTATAACAAGTGGCTCCATGACTACCGACTGAACAGATATGGAGATAAAAACGATGCTGCAGAAACTCCATATATCAGCCCCAACATACGTGATCATTTTGAGGAACTTAGAGGCAGATTTATAAGAACTGACGCATCTCTACATATTAATAGAGATGCGTCAGTTCTATTGCATCACACAAAAAAGCCCTTACGCCACCATGGATGTGTCGCATTTACAATGCGGTGCACCGTGGCGCAAGGATTGACAAATGCGTCATGCATCTGTTATCGTAAAGGTAACTCATTGCTGGAGTTGTGTCGCAAGTGCAACGTAACTCCAGCACACCCAGGAATACCTATTCCTAATGTGCTGCGTCACTCCTTACGCCTGCTTCAAGCAGGAGTAAGGTTTTGAAGCAGTGGCATTGTAGAAGTGATGCAGTGAAATCTTGTAGAATTCACTGCGTCAGTTTTACAAGACTTTCTTGCGTCAGAACACCTTCCCTGCATACATTATACTGACGCAGTTATAATGTGAAGCAGGGCTTTACAACGTGACGCATCTCCCTAAATGTGTCACGTTGTAAATGTGTTGCAACGTGGCACATTGTTTATGGTGCCGCTACGTCACAAAAGTGATGCAACAGCGGTGTAAAAGTGTTGCAAGGGGCTTGTAAATCTGACCCTGGAATCTTGCTAAAGAAAGGATGGAACACATTTCAGCACTTGTCCCTCTAATCCTCATTCTGATCGATGAGATGTTCAAAAGTGGTGATGTCAATAAAATAAAATGAAGCTAGCTCATAAGCAAGACTAAGAAGCATGCATTGTCATTGTCCATAGCTGTGAGAATGCAGTTTAAATGAATATGTTAAAAACATGATACAAATTCCCTCTACTTCAATTGAAGGTGCGTGGTGAATACAATGCAAAACCTAAATGACAGTGGAATTCTTCAACTACGGTGAGCCACACAACCATAACTCTCCCACTGCCCTCCATGAAACCTTGCACCTCCTGCCATAGAAGGCATCATCAATGACATCAGTGGTAACATCACAAGCCACCCCGGCCGGCATGATGCATACGAGAAAAGTGGGAACTGCAGACCCAGTTCACTCACAGGTAGAAGGGAAGCAACATGAGCAGCTCATTGAGGGGGCTGAGAATAAATATTAGTTTGAAACTACTCTAAAGTATTTGTGAAATCCTTCATCAGGAATCGCGAAAGTGTGCCCAAGGGGATGCGACCAATTACTAATTAGAAACACATTACTAGTACTATATAACATACGCCCACAGCGGGCATCACAAGGGTACACTACGTATGTGACTGTAGCACACAGAAGGCTCTGTATGTAACACATCAGAGCGTTGAAGGCATACAACATGTAAGGGATGTATGACATTACAACGCATGCTTTTACATCGCATGCTTTTACAACGCGAGTTTTACAACGCATACCATTACAACGCAAAGTGCTTTGGGGCGCTGGATAGTGAATATTTTAATTTACTATTCCAACTCCAGTCCCCGTGGATAGTAGGGAAGGTGTTGGATAGTAAATTAAATCTATTCCCTATCCTGGAGCGCCCCCCAGCGCAATGCGTTGTAATGGTTTGCGTTGTAAATACCGCGTTGTAAAGGCACTACGTTGTAAAAGTCGCGTTGTAAGTGTTGTTCACCCATGTAAGGCACGCAGTGATACAGTATCTATGACAGAAACACGCAGTATACGTCATAGAAGTCAAATATTGATGTATACGCACACTGGGAGGTGACTAACATACTACAGGCAATGTGCGATACACATGTACACACAGCATCCACAACGGGGATACAGAACGAAACACAGATGAGATTATTTATAAAAGAAGGACGTACACTGGATGACGTAGCATGCTGTATCTATGGCCGGAAGACATAGGTACAATACTTATGCACACACAGGGATGCGCTGCGACACATATACACAGGGACAACTGTGTACACTTATTATCACAAAACACGCGTCACTGGCATGCACCATGCCCTGGCAATAACTGAAACTGGTGTTTAGCACAGTCCGCCTCTTGCATAAGCTTAGTACTCCCTCCCACGAGACGGAGAGGCAGCAGAGTGCCATCTGCTTGTCCTGTCTTGGAAGCGGAAGAGCGCGAGCTGTCCCATATTACTCACTGTGCCAGGAATGTGCTGTGGGAGGGGAAGGCGCTACTTCCCTGAGCACCGGTTTATTTTGGTGAGACACACGCTGCTCCAGTGCACGCCAGGGACTGTAGTTATGCCCTTGCCTCCCTGCTGGTGTCTGAAGGCGGGTGAACTACAAGACCCATTAGAGATGCAGCAAGGGCCTGGCTTTAACACTGCGTCCAATAGGAGGCAAGGGAAAGATGATGAGGTTGAGAAGGCGGTACTGGGCAGCCCTCAACTAGTTCAGCTGCATGTCAGAGACGGTCCAGCTCTGTTTTTGCCCCATTAACTACTCAGATGGAAAATCCCATTGGTATAGAGGGTGGAGGCCATGCGGACACGTATTGAAGGAGAGGTGATAGCGCACACTAAACTGCTGTGTCCGGACACAGAACTTTATCACAGACAGTCACAGAGGGTTGCTGTTGTGCGCCACCTCCTCCTCCTGCAGCAGGCACCATGGGCAATGGGATGTACAAGGTAACATGCGCTGTGACTGCCCGTCATTTTTGTCCCGTTACCACAGCATAGGGTTTATTAGTACCCAGCCCGGTCCTGGGGCTTGATGTGATTAAACGGGAGCCTAGAGATTGTGTGAATATAAAATGTTGTTCGTTCACAAGCTGGTAAATGGAGCAGCTGACGCATTCCTCAAAGAGATGTCAGATTGTTCCCCATGAGAGGTGGGAGTAGTTCACCAAGTCTTGATATTCTTCTGCTGCATGCAACTTTGCGTTTCTATTATAAATAGAAAGACTTAGAACAAGCAAAGATAGACAAAAAAATCAAGTTTCTCAGAGAACCCACACGCTGCTGCCTCGACAGAAAAACACAGTCTGCCGGGATCCCCCTGCCCTCCCCGTGACCCTGTGCGCCTCTGCGCTCCGTGCCTGCTTCACAGCCATCGTGAAGACTTATTTTATCTGCTTGTTAAATAAACAAGCTGATAAGAAATGTCTTCACAACACCGCAAAGCATGTGTCCGGAGGGCCCGTCCGAAGAGTGGAAAGGGCGGCAAGAAAAACCCTCCTTTCCAATAGGAAGCCAGCGTTTACCATAAACGCTGACACTACCCAATTGAAATGAGGGGCGGGGCTTAGAGTCCCTTTTTGAAATCTTGTTATTTACAATATCTCTCGCAGGCGAGGAGCGCATGCGAGCTCCAACGCCAGGAGAGACCTAACAACACTGTGCATGGATTAGCTTTCAGACTCCTCCCTCCTTTGTTAAAATCAGAATCAAAGCCATTTTGCCCTGCACAATCACACTACGCCTTGCGATCATCTCTTCAGTGATATTAGAGAAAGCAGTAGTGGTGGAAATCGCCAGCCTCTATGTTATTTGTACTTGTTTCCTTATTCTTACGACATTCAATGCTACCCCTACTGAAGGAGCCATCACTGAAAAATGTGTTAAGTTACTTCCCCTGCCTCCCTACTTTGACAGTAAAAGTAAATATGCCTCAATTGTTTTGTGATGTGCATGGGGATACCAAAGCTAAATAGCAGGAGTCACCAGCCAGTCGGCAAGGAAAAGTAAGTTCTTTCCACAAATATGATGCATCTTTCAATAACTAATTATCTTATTGTAGTGCATAAATGACTGGCATGTTAAAGTTATATGTGCAGTAACTTTCACTCACAATTCGATTTACCTTGCAGTATATGCATATTTCCCGCGATAAACTCAAAGCGGGATGCACTAGTAGAGAAATGCTTTACCGTGAAATAGGTTCACTATGGAAACATAATACCCCGTTATTTATGTGGGTAATGTCTAGTATCATTTTTATAAGCCATTAGAAATTCTTTCACCTCTTGAGATGACATGCACTATACATCTTTGGGCATTAACAATTTAATTTACCTTGATTTTTCATCCAACTCAAATGTCCTGGATACTTGTGCGTGAGCAAAGAAAGGTAACTAATACCTGATAGTGGAAAAGATAGTGAAATTTGTACCTACGAAACTCATTAGGTAAAAGAGGTGGGCATTTAGGAACACACCTAAGAGCCATAAATGTTCATGATTGAAAAGTTAGTCTGAACCAATTGTACCAAGGTGTTTAATTCATACTCCTTTTGACTATGAGAACCCATCTCTTTTTCATCATTGTCTTTTATCTCTTGAACCTATTGTTAATTCCTGGGTGGATCATTTGTATGAGCAATGACAGGATCAGTCCAGTGGTGCAGACGGTGAACAATGCCACATTCAGCATCCACTCCTCAAATTAAGCAAATATTCTCACTAGGGCTTAGAGTCTAGTAGACGGCAGTTGCTGTGCTTTTGTTTACAGTTTATCTTGTTTTTAACACAGGGGTTTGGAGGATATGTTGGCTGTGTCATTTTGGCTTGAATTGTACCGTTATATTTCATAGCTTATGATTCTTTTATTCATTGAATTTGTAATGTATTACAAAAAATAGTTAATTGCACAGCCTTTAAGAGAGCTAAAAAGATATGTTAGCTCCTTTGGGAGTATAAAACACGTAGGACTTTTAAAGACTTCCTTAGAGATGCATGAAGCATTATTATTAGGATTGGCTCAGAAAATATTCCCTGTAGCTCCAGTTATACATTTATATATCCTTTGTTGCTCAGGAAATAAAGCTCATCATTTACTCAATGCTGGTATCATTACTAGTACTCCAAAGTACAGGTGAGGTGTTACTTTTAAACAATATGATGTTTGTAACACATGGCTGATCTTTCCTGACTTGCATGTGTTAGAACTGGCATCCTTGGCATGGTTTTCTCCGTAACCTTTTGCCTTCAGACTTCCTGTTTTTGCTTTTTTCATTTTTGCTGGCCTTAGGATTCTGCACACTGTACCACCACTAACCAATTCTAAAGTGCTTGTACTCTCTCCTTAAAACAAAGTAGATTTGCTTATACCCAACTGGCATATTTAATTTACTTGTAAGACCAGAGTAAAGTGGCACTACCTGTGCCCAGGGCCTGTAAATTGAATGCAACTAACGGGCCAATAAAAAAAACCAGATGATGAACAGAATGCTGAACAAATCAAACACTCACCCCAGACACAGATCTGGGTTTAATCCATCATTGTTTTGCTCAGCATGCCACCCCGGGGGGCTGATGGGGGCATTTACCCCTGATCTGCCCCCTCAAGTAATAATAATAATAATATGAAACTTGTATCGCGCTCAGCTTACCCAGGGGCATCCCGGCGCAACAGACCAAAAAAAGGAGAGACTCCACTAATCACTACTGTGGAAACAGATGGGTCTTGAGAAGTTTCCTAAATGGTAGGATCTTAGGCTCTGAACGAATCTTAAGGGGCAAGGAGTTCCAAAGAGTCGCCACCTGCACAGAGAAACGCCTGCCCCCAGAACGAGCTCTCCTTACCCTCGCTGACTGCAGAAGATGTTTTTGGTCCGAGCGCAAAGGGCGTGGGGGTTTATAAGGTCGGGCCATGTTAGCAAGGATGGGGGGACCTTTGCCATGCAGAATTTTGTGGGCCGTGCATAGCGCTTTAAATTTCACCCGCTCCTTCACAGGAAGCCAGTGAAGGGTTTTGAGGGCCGGGGCGGCAGACTGCCTTCTGGGAACATCCATAAGGACTCTTGCCGCTGCATTTTGCACCTGTTGGAGGATTTTAAAGGTTGCTTCGGGAGCACCGAGAAACAAGGCATTTCCGTAGTCAAGCCTCGATAGGATTAAACCACGTATCAAAAGCTTCTTTGCTGGATCAGGAAGCAGTGGTAACACCTTTCGGGCTGACCTCAGCAGACCGAAGCAAACCCCCGCGGTCTTCCTGGCGTGGGTCCTAAAGGATAGATCTTCCTCCAACCATACTCCCAAGGACTTGATCTCCTTCTTGGGAGATGGTGGATCACCAAGAGACCGGGGCCAACAGCTGGCAATAATGGAGGGACTGGAATTACCCAGGAGCATCAGCTCGGTTTTTCCTCCATTAAGCTTTAGGGCAGAGTTAGACATCCAACGATAAACATTGGCAAGGCAGTCGTGTAACACCTCAGGTTGTTCTGTCAGCTGAGTGAGGCCCACCACCAGCTGAGTATCATCAGCGTAGCTGATGATCTTTACCCCTGAAGGGGCAACCACTCTTTCAAGTGGAGTCATGTATATATTAAATAAGGTAGGGCTCAGCGATGAGCCCTGTGGGACTCCACATTGAAGAGGGAATAGGGCAGACTGCTCTGCTCCTTCCCAGACTTGGTAGAAACGGTTGGAGAGAAAGGATCCCAACCATTCCAGGGCCGTCCCTGAGACACCTACCTCTGACAGACGTTGGAGGAGCACCTGATGACTCACGGTGTCAAAGGCAGCACTCAAGTCCAGGAGGATCACTGCCACTGATCCTCCTGTATCTAGAGTGCTCCTTGCTTCCTCCACTACTGCCAGCAAGGCTGTGTCCGTTCCCTGGCCGGGCCGGAAACCAGTCTGGGAGTCTCCCAACAGGTGGTTGGACTCTAGATGGTGAGAAAGCTGACGGTTAGCCAGCTTCTCTGCAACTTTTGAGAACCCAGGCAGAAGTGAAATTGGCCTGAAGTTGGCCAAGTTGGATGGATCCAATCCTGGTTTCTTCAATAAGGCTTTTACCACTGCCTTTTTCCATCTCTGGGGCACTGTGCCGTGAGAGAATGAGAGATTCATGAGGTCGGTAAGCGGGGTTGACAAAGTGTTAGCCACAAGCTTAAGGTATTTTGTGGGCACTGGGTCACTCGGAGATCCACTCTTCATCTCTAACAAGACTTTTATGACCTCCGCTTCCGAGAAGGGACCGAAGGCAGCTAGCTCAGTCAAGCATTTTATTGGACTAGCAGCCAGCTCCGTAATTTGAGGGATAGCGGGCAAGGAGGATAGTATTTTCTCTATTTTAGAATGGAAGAAGCTAGCCAGTTCCTCACATTTTTCTTTAGGATTATCGTGCACGACTGGGGGGACCGGGGCTTTCAGAAGTTCCTTAAAAATTTTGAACGATTCTCCAGAGGAATTACTTGCCCTCTCAATCCTGTCGCTAAAGAAGTTCTTTTTTGCATCCTTCAGTGCACTTTTATATTTCCTCATCTCTCTTTTATAGTTGGCCCGGCTTTCTTCCGTCTGCTCTCTCCTCCAGGCACGTTCAAGCCTTTTACAAGAGCTTCTGAAACTCCTAAGTTCGGGGGTGTACCAGGGGGCAGAGCCAATTCTTCTCTCCCTGGCGAGCCTCCTTTTTTTAGGAATCAGTGAGTCCAAAGAGTTAGTAAGCCATTCGCCCAAATGCTGATCAGCAATATTGGGATCATCTGCAGGGTGAGGACAAGTTCTAGCTAGCTCTTCCGCCCACCTGTCCACCGGTAGCTTCGACCAAAGTCGTTCTACCGAATGTTGTCTAGGTGCGGGGTCTCTCCGGTTTCCCAGCAGCCAACTAAACGGAATGAGATGGTGATCCGTCCAGGGGAGAGCCAACATCTGGAGAGCTTGCAGATTTGCAGAATTGGCCAGAACCACATCAAGCTGATGACCTCTATTATGGGTAGCTCCCACATTAGCAAGATGTAAGTCCAATGCGCCAAGCGAGCTTAATAAGTCTCTTGCTACTACATCATTGGGGTCATCAAAATGAAGGTTAAAGTCCCCAAGAATAACAAAGTTGGACGAGGCAGCGGCCAGTGGGATAACAGCCTCAATAAGGGAGTCTACGAAATTCCCCAGCGTAGCAGGAGGCCTATACACAAGGCCAGTTGATACTAGGGATTTTGTTTATATATATAAAAATATAGGGGTGGGAGCAGCCACCAGGGTATGACCATGCCATACCTCCAATACACAATAACAGTCTTTATGCACCCCCCCCCTCCCCAGGGGTGAAAGACAGCCCATTAGACACCACAGTAACTTTGAAAAAAAAGAATTAGGGTAGAGGCTGCCCAACAAGGGCATGGCCATACACCATCACAGAATGGGCATAAACTGTCTTTCTGACCCCCTGGGTGGTGGATGGGGCATGTTAGCCCCCAATCTGCTGCGAGGGGCAGAAATTCCTCTAGACACAAGAGGAAAAATACAGGTTTGGGGCGGGCCATCATAGGCATGGCGATGCCTGCACCCCAAAAACAGTCTTTCTGCAACCCCAGGAGGTGGATGGGGGCAATTACCCCCAATTTGCTTCCCTCAGGGGTCAGAAAGCCCACTAGACATTAGACACTGCATTTATTCAATATTGTGTTGGGGAGTGATGGGTCCCCTTAGACATGAGCCTGTGTTCGCCCCATCCCAGGGCCCAATAGATGTCATTACATTACAAAAGAGAAAGTAAAATGAGCCAAAGGGCTCACTTTCACGGAATCAGTGCGCTGGGGCATATCTCAGCCCAAGAGCACTGATTCTTACGGGAGGGAAATTGTTGGAAGGGGAGAAGTTCCCCTTTTCAATGGTACCTCCACCGAGTGGATCCCTGCTTGGGGCTTGCCACAGGAAAGTGATCCCTAAGCAGAGATCCACCTGCTAGACACCAGTATTGGAAGGGGGTGCTGCGTCTTAGGCAAGGGCTTGTGCTCCCCCAGCACATTTTCTTATGATAGGGCATTTACTCATGATATACCCACTGGGGGGGGGGTAGGATTACAGGGCAGAAAGCATATATATAAATATAGGGGTGAGGGCTGCCCACCAGGGCACAGCCATGCCTCCACCCCATTGTACATGCACCCGACTGTTCCCCCCCAGTGGGCATATCACTTTATTTGCCCCCAATCTGCAACTTGGGGGTGCAGAAAGCCAACTAGGTACCAGATATGTTTTATATATATTGAATTGTATTTTATTGGAATTGAATTTATATTGTGCATACTAGCCCTGACGGACGTCAAAGCGCTTTTTGGCGAGTAGCAGGCTACTCCGGAAACTCAAAAAGGATTAGTGGTGGATTAGTATAGTGAAATTTGAGTTAATTTGAGTGGTAGACATGTGAGTCTGTTAGTTGGAATGAAAAGGATAATTGGGGGATAGAAGAGTCTAGAAAGTGTTTTTGGGGAGATTATAGTAGTACGATGAGGTTTGGGATGAGTATAAGAAGAGATGCAGGAGGGAAAAATCTCTAGTAATGGATTAGAGAAATCATAGTAGTAAAATAAAATTTTGGGATGAGTCAAAGGATGATAGGTGTAGGAAGAATTTAGATGAGGGAATAATTTAGATGAGTTGTTTGGAAGATCATAGTATTAAAATGAGCATTGGGGTGATCCAAGGAGGGATAGAAAGGGTTTCTTTGTCGATCATAGTAGTACAATGAGGTTTGGGATGAGTCAAAGAGTGGAGGTAGAGGATAAATTCGGAGAGGAACAGGGTGAAATATAGGGTAGTGCATTGGAGACAATATCTCATACATAGGTGAGACCTATTGGCTTTGCCAATGCTTGTTTTCATTTAACTTTATATATACCATTTAATTATATGAGGCGACTGTCCAGCTCAGCGTCTCTAATTTTCTTAAGAACAGCCAAAAGTGGGTTATTCACTGCCCACTCATCTACTTTCATTAGTGAAAGGTCTTTCCAATGAGGTGGGAAAGAAGACTTATAAACAGTAATGCGTTTATGAAGGAGTTGACATCTCTGCATAGGTCTTCAGGGGACAAGGCAGAGTCTTTAAAACCACCCTCTGTTGACCAAACAGCATCTCCTGGAGTGAAGGTGGTATGGTACTCCCAAGTGAGAGAAGATGGCTCTTGTCGAAGGATGAAGCACTCTAAAAGACAGATTCATAAAGTTGAAATGACCATGCATTAACCTTTCATCGAAGGCATGTGGTGGAAACTAGACTTATCCACTGAGGACAAACAAGCATTTTAATCTCACCTTTCTTAGTCCTAAGGCAGACACCTTTCTTGTCCCTCAGCCTCATAAATGACAGTCACCAGGGACTGTGACATCTGAAGTATAATTACCCAAGAACCCCGTTACAGGAACCCAACTGCCACCAGGAAGCTCTGCCTTCAGCTTCTTGGCCACTTCTCTACATGACTGGGTCAAAACTAGTTCTCCCTCTGAGTGAAGGGTCCTGGGGATGAATGTGAGAATTCCTCACTGTATCTCCAAATCAAAAGAGGTAGTCCTAAACCTGTCCCTTGTTCTTCCACTTGTTCCTGTCCAATTCCAGATAGATCATCTCTTTTAAGAGTTAAACAGTTAACACTCATTGGTCTTTCCTGGATCCAGAGGCAATCCATTGACCCCGAGCCTGAGTTGTTAACCTTCCCAGACAAGAATGTGTCTCCCAGCTCTGGAATGATGATGGGCAGAACTGGCCCAAAGACAATTCTGGATTAGGCATCCTAACATAGATTTTTAAAACATCTGATATCATCATTAAGTCAGATTTTAAAAAACATAAGTATAAAAAAACTAAGAATCATTTTTGTAACCTATTCCTACATGGAGGTGGCAAATAAAGATTTAATCCTACATGGCTTATTTAGGAGAAGCCTATGCCTGCAGAATGTAATAGCTTTTGATTTTTGTGAAGGCATACAAACCCTAATATGTAGAGTGCCCTATTTCAACACTCTGCCATGTGGGATTTTAAGGCATGCTTCTGGGGTAACATACAACTATATATAGCCATCTCCTAAATATCAAATGTATTTTCCCTGCCATGTGTCATTGCAGTGCATTAAAACTGCAACCAGCTTGAGCACTGTGGTGAAGGCGGTGGACATATATTTTTGTCATATATGTGGGTGGTGAAAATACACACTTGAGCCAATATATGACACTGACATTTCCATGCCATAGGTGCACATAATGTCTGCTGTGACAAGGAGTGATTCTCTTGAGGTAATAAGGGCTAGATCGTTAAAGTCTGTATTAAAATTATACCCCCTAATCCATGTATTTATATGATCAATTTGTAGACTATGTCTTATGCCAACTTGGGCTGGTTATTTACTTGTGCTATTGTTCCTATATATCCGCACACTTCTATACCTTAGATGCTTTCATGATGTATATGTATATCAAGACATTCTGGAAAAATATGAAGTGATTGGAAAAAAGATATGAATGCTGGAAAGTGCCATGCATTACATGATTACGCTTACTATTAATTAGAGAAGTGAGCACATTTCACGGTGGAGCAAAAGCTCATACAACACAAGGAGACTACAGCGATTAACAAATATAAGACCATACATTGTGACCAGATGCATATGCATCACATATGTCACAAACCCATAATAGGGGATCTTCTCATATTAAGTATGGGATTTTCAGTGTCAACTTTCCAACAAAAGAGCAGGAAGGGTTCAAACAGTCTGGCTGCATTGTTATCACCTTTGACTTCATTCTAGAGGTTGGAGGCATCATTCTTAGTAAGTCTCTGATTTTTAAATTAAGACGTGTCTTCAACCGTTAAAAAAACAAAAAACAATAATGGACACTTCAAGAAGAGAGCATGTGGTTAAAAAAGAAGTAGTTAATCCCCTATAGGATTTCCATTTATACAATATAATTCACTAGCTAGATGTTAATTCTTTCTGCTATGCATTTAACCCAGGACTCAGATTGGTAGGGCAGCAACAATCGGTCAACTATTACTTTCTTTGTTAGCGAATGCAACACATACCTATTCTAATTCCCAGAATGGATATTTGATTTTATTAGGTATTTGCTGATTGGAATTAGTATTGTTTGTGAAAGAGAAGCGTAAATTGACTATTCTTCAAGGATCCCAGAAAAATAAATATTATTTGCCAACTTCTCGAGACAGTGTCTTCAGACTGGACATAGATGCAACTCGCACCCGATGCTGCAGATCACAGAAAAGGCTTGGCTACACACATCTCGTCTTTTTAAGGGTAGACACACACTTCTGAATGCTAGGGTGTCGCTGTGGGGCAATGATGGTCTACATATTGATGGACAGACCCTATACTGGCTACCTTGGATAGAGGTGGGCATACGCTCCTTTGACCAAATCTTGCAGGATGGTGACCTGAAACCCTTTGACAGCTTGATGGAGGAATTCGGCCTACACCCTCTGCAAGTCTGGTGCTACCTGCAATTGCAGCACTGTCTGCGGCTTTGCTTGGGTTCACGCTGCTGGTCTTTACAATCATCACTGGTAATGGATTACATGACTACAGGGGGCTGCCACAAGGGAGTGATGTCGGGCTATACAGCATACTCCCAGGCCATCTTTTTTCCCAACCTATCCTGCGCAGCTTTTGCACCAAATGGCAAACTCATTTGCAGATCACCCTTGAAGAAGAGGTTTAGCCTGATATCGTGGACACCCTGGATAGGGGCACCCGGGTGGCCCACTTACATTTCTTCCTCCTCAAAACACTCCATGATTGGTACTGGACACCGACTAAACTCAACATGGCAAGTCTCCTTCCTCACGCGAACTGCTGGAGATGTGTGGATGTGTGTTGCGATCTCACTCACATTCTTAGCAAGTGTCCCTCGATCCAATCTTTCTGGTTACACGTTAGGACCACCTTGGGAGAATCCATGCCACTGCGACTCCCCCTTCCCCTACTTTCATTCTCCTCCATGACACCAGGGATTCTCCGGACCTATCCTGCCCACAGGAATGCCTCCTCCATACATGGCCAAGATATGTATCCTCTGCCAATGGAAGTCATCCACGCCACCATTTCCAGACGACTGGACATTGACGATGCTACAGACAGCATCACATGAGCGTGTTATCTACAACTTACAGGACCAGGCTGATTTGTTCACAGAAAAATTGTCTTCTTTCCTGAGAGATGACCCCGCCCTCCCCCTCTCCCCTTTTCATCCCACCCTGTGTTCTGGGGTCAGCGCCCCAGTGTGCTGTGGAGTCGACATCTGCTGTCTTTGAAGAAGGCTCGTCGCTCCCCCTTGCCTCCCGCCCGCCTTCTGTTATTCTCCCCCTGCTGCCTCCCTCTCCCTCCCCATTGTCCCCCCCCCTTAATATCTATATACCCCCTCCTTGGCTCCCCCCTTATTCTTACTTTACCCCCTTTCTCTCCATTCCTCTCCAGTCTCCCCCTCTATCCTCCCTACCTCCTTCCTGACCTTCCTGACACCCTGCTTCCACCACCCCCCCGCCGCCCATCACTGTATCTCTCCGTCACCCTCTATGTCGACCAACTGAGCACTACTCCTGCCTCCGTCGCTGGTAGGCTGGGGCACTTTCTGACCGGACACAGGGGGGCTCCCCCCTCTCCTGCTAGTGCATACCCTCATTCCTACCCGACCGCTCTTGCTTCTACCATCCAGCCACAGGGAAAGAGCCCCTGCACTCCTATCCTTCACACAGACTGGTTACCCTGATCTCCGCTGCCCACCCCCCCATTGCGTTGGCCCCGTATCGATGATTCCTCAACCCTTGATACCCAGGAGGATGCCTAGCATGAATGCAGCTGACCTTCTTAGGTCCATGTACAATGAGGCCCCCTCCCCACTGTTGTGCACCCCCCACCTTCACTCCCCCCTTTTACCCTGTTGAACTGCGTTGTATTGTTTGGAGCCTTTCTGGCTCTGTACCACACTGTGCAAAATCTGTATAAATCAGCTTCAGTAAAACATTAATACACATAAAAAGCATGCCACCAGTCACCCAGGAGAAGTGAAACAATTTTACCCACTGCAATACTTGGTTCAGGAGTTTTTTCATGAACCCTCAAAATCTTACAATTGTAATAACAAATGTATTTTTGTAATAGAGTTTTTTGGTTCTGAAGAAGATGGGACAAACATAGTGACCACTGAATTGATTAAACGTTTTTGTGAATTATTGTTGGGTGAAGTATAATAATTATGGCATGCACTAGAAGGTGTTGCACTTTTAAGGATTGCGATTGTTTGTGAGGTTTTTAGGATTGCGAGTCATAAATGTAGAATTGCACTTTTTAAAATAAATAAATAGGTAAATTTGGATAGATAAGAATATGTTTTTATATTGTTTGATGTGCAGTCACGACCCAGTTTTTCAATAAATGGAGTGCGTGTGGAAAGATTGATCTTGAGGTTGTTGGTTTAACCATCAATCATTGAAGCTAGTAGGCTCGATTGTGATGGCTGTAGCTCCACTGGTCCATAGTGGTTATAGTTATCTGACTTTCTGAAAGGTCCAGAGTTTGGGAGGTCAGGTTTTATTTTGGAATCAGCCAGGTTATTATTGTCTTTCTGAATTCTAGATGGATGCGGATTGCCCTTATTTCCTTGGCTATTGTCTTCTATAGTTTGCATGATTGCCCTGCGAAAAAGCTGCTTCAAGTCTGGAATCTTCTCAAAGGTGGGATGGTTAACATTAGCACCCCCTTTTATTTGTGATTCCGCCACTGGATTTAGAGTTAAAATTTTGTTTGGTGGAAAAATTAACCAGTCCAATGGATATTCTTTCTTTTTTTGTAATAACTATTGTAGGTCCTAATAGGGAAACCTAATCACAGAACCATATAAATCCGTATGCTCAGATATTCTTTCACACCTCTCTTTAATCACCATCTCAGCACAGCCCGTAATAGGACCACCACTTGCCTTACACCTTCTTATGTTTTTTGTGCATTCATGCGCTTTGTAAAGAGGTTCCTCAAGTTTTACACAGTGGTCCATGCCCACCCTCCATTCTCTCAGTGGGGGGTCGGTGGGTTTCTTCCAATATATTGCCATGTCTCTTTTCGCTAGCAGCGTTCCCCGTCCCACCAGGATTCCCTCACCTCTGGGGCCTCCCAGCTCATCAAGTATCCCCAGTAAAGCCACTTTAGGAGAGGCCTCGATCTGTTGACCCAGCACCTCCAAAAGTGTTTGAAAGATCGCAAGCTGATATCGCTGAACAGAAGGGCATCCCCGCACCATGTGGAAGAAATCACCCATGCTCCCGCGGCATCTAGTGCAGGTGACTTGCAGGATTCTCTTTGCCTTCCACAGTCATCTAGGTGTAAAGTATGAGCAATGCAAGTAGTTCAGTTGGATAAGGCGTAATGTGGCTGATATTGCCAGGGTGCATGGTTCCATACATGCCGCCCTCCATTCAGATTTCTCAAGGGGATCCAGCCACCCCTCCCACTGAGTTTGCAGCTCTGATAGGCTACAGGGTAAATGGTTACCCAAAGTTCTATATAGCCTGGAACTGCGAGCCGACGTCCAGTTTAATCAGGATCTCCTGTAAGAAGGCCAAATCAGGTGAATCAAAGACCTTCTTGAAGTTGAGAAGCATTAGTGCTGTGGCGGATTGGAGTGTCCAGAATCAGGCCAGGGCAAGATTAACCTTCATAATAAAGTACCATGTACCTCAGTGGGGAATAAAGACACACTGCTCTGGATGGATCAGTCGAGTTAGGACATTGACGAGCCGTTCACATGGTATTTCAGTACTGTAAAGCTATTCATGATGGCCTATGCAGAGGGGTGCTTGTGGGGTTGCGTGAGCAAGGTAAATGATCTGCTCCATGACAAACCTTGGGCACCCCAACTTACCCTGGGTCCCAGCCGGGGGATTGTAAAGTATGTAGGGCTATGTGAATCAGGTGTGGAACAATGAATGTCCTGAAAATTTAAAACAAAACAAACAGCATAGGTCAACCAATTTCTGCCTCCCTCAACTCCCCCTCCCTGTAGAGGCATCTGTCACTTGATCTGGTATCCTCAATCGTAACCAGGCAGCAACAAAACCATTTTGTGGTTTCCCCCTTTTGCTTCCAAGCCGTCAAGGGATAAGTACAGGATATAGTGGTGCTGCCGTGCAGAAGTTCAGTATGGCCAGTTTAGCCACTTCTCACAGGAGAATTAAGGGTTCATTCCCGCTGGGGGAGTAGCCTACTCCTCGACCCCAGACTCCAGTGGGGTCTGAATGACATTCTCCTCCTTCTCCAAGTTTGGAGCAGCTGGCATCTCCAGTGTACCCGGATGCCCCCTGCGGCAGCGCTTTCTATTCCTAGGACCTTGCTGGCCATCGCCGCTCGGCCACCCTATCCTATGTTGTTCAGCCATGGGGTAGGTGGCTCTTTCACATTAACCAGTCTCAGACTCCTTCCGGATTGTCGAAGAAGTATGACCTGCCTTCATGGATCACTCGCAGGCTTGCAGGAAATATGAGCATATACTGTAGACCCACAGCTTTACGTTTTTATTTTAACTGGTCGTACGATTTCCTTTGGGTTTGAACACGGCAAGTGCAGTCTGGGAATATCACACATTTGCTTGGTGCATAAGTTGTCCTTTCAGCCTGGCCCCCGCAGAATAGCACTCCTGTCCCCATTATTAAAGATTTTGCCGATCACAGGTCATGGTGGGGACCCCAGAAGAGGTCTCTGGGCTGGTGCTGTATGTGCTCTTTCAACAATAAAACAGACTGACAAAAGGTGTGCTGTTCATCAACAATTTCACCTACTATTCTAGGAATAGTTCTGGTGTCAACCCCTCCACACTTATGGAAATCCAACAAAGCAAAGGTTATTTCCACAGGTCCTATTTGTAGCGTCTTCAGCTTCGTTGGTGAGTGTCCTGGAGGTCAGAGTAAGGCGGTTTACCTCTATTTTAAGATCTTGAACCACATCCTCCAACTCAGAGATGTGATCCGCCACCTCAGAAACTCTAGCTGTAGTATTACGTAAATCTTGGTGCAGGAGGGCGACATCCACTCAAACTTCTCCGATCTTGGACTCTAGAGTATCACGCAAGTCTTGAATCCCTTGTAGAATCATTGTGGTGTCTCCCCCTCATTGTGGGCCTTCACTCCCGGATGCCTCAAAACCACAGGCCCCTTTCTGTCCTCCGGCTGGTGCAGTACATTTTTCAATCATAGTTTGAGCCGGGGGAGCTGAGGGCTTGTCACCACCCATTGTACGTTGTAGGGGATAGTTGGTGGCAGTAAGTGGGCCTACACAAGTATTAATGGCGCAGTTTCCAGCCCACCTATCCTGCCATATTCTCAACCTGGGCCGCATGAGCAGCTGAGGTCCCTCGACCCGCAGAGTGGAGCCAATTCTGGTCCAGTGCCCTAATGACACGTATGGTACCCAATACACCTGAGTACACCCACAGAGTGCCTTTCACTGGCCCATGTAAGACAGGTATTTATTATGGGTCATACAGTTTCTGGCCCAAACACTTAGGAACCTGTTAAGGCTCCGAAACCGGCAGCACTGCCACATTACTCAATGAGTCCAATCAATCAAAACTTGTTGTCCTTATTCTTCTTGTACTCTTAATTTTAAGCCATTGCTTTTTATTGCCCTTTTTCTCTCCGTTATCTTCAATTCATTGTACTCATTTTAGTTCAATGGAGGATGGATCACACAAACACATGAGGCAAGGTGATTTCCAGTTCCTGGCCCACCTGCCCCACTGTGATCCAGTTGCGAGTGGCACAAGCAGCTGAGGCTCCAGGGGCATCCAAGCGGGGGTATCAACCTCAGGTGATGACTCGCGGGTACTACTAGCCATCTCATTTGTCTGGGACCCTCAGCACCTCTACTTCCCAGGGAGCACTCCCCCCTGCCATCCCCACCTCCCACCCAGGTCCAGGCTCTATCCCACAAAGGGAATCCAGATGGACGATGGCTGAGGGGTAGCAGAGCATTCACCCCGAAGCCGGTGAGAGAAGTTGATTTGCCACGTTGGTTGTTCTCCTCACAGTGTAAACTGCCTCCCACAGCATCCCTGAGACAGACTACAGTCACCAGTATCCCACCTCTACAAGCAGGATGGTGCAGGTTACCGCACCTCTCTGGCTGTTCCCTCACAGCTCAATGGGTGGCCGCAGAGCCTACAACATGGCCCATGGGATCCGTCACAATGCAGATGCCCTCCTAACCTCTACCTCGCGGACTCCAAGGAGTGCAAGCACTAGGTTGCTGCCTTTAGTTTTGGGTGCTGCTGAGGATACAGTAGAAGTTCCAGCAGCAAATTTAGTGGGAGGCTGCCATCTTACCACTTGAGCCAAGCACCTGGCCTGCGCCATGGCCGAGTCAGACCGCCTCACTGGAGCAATCTAGCCCTCGGCCTTCTGCTCATGTGTCCATGAGCCCTGCAGCAAGTCAGGGGGACAGTGCTGCATGCCAGCACCACCGTGATACTGGACGGACCAGGAGCTGAGTCGGAGCTCGGAAAAGAGCGACCGCCATCTTGGCCGTCCTGGCTTCATCCCCCCTCCAGTACATATACTTCTGGCAGCCAGTAGCCAGCGATTGACTTGAAGGTAGATGTGAAGTGGAACTTTTCCGGTGGCAGCATTCTGTGCTCTTTGCAGTGGGCTGATTAGACATTCGGAAAGCCCAATGTGTAGTCTGTCGATATAATTTAATCGTAACAGGGCTACTGATGTTGAGGCCTGTGGATATAGTGCAGGTATGGGAGGTGCAATCGTAAAGTTCTCATAATGTTAAATGTGGTTTTCGTAACAGCTAGAAACTAGTAGAGAGTTTCATGAGTACTTTCCTTTACAACCTTGCTTGATCCATTTTATCACCAGTAAATAAAACACAGTAACCGCTGGTTAATGTTTCGTATGAAGTGTATTATGAAATTTAGTAAATACAGGATAAAGTTTGGGCGAGTCACTATAAATAAAAACAATACTTTCCAAGAATAGAGAAACAAGGGCTCTATGTGGAAGGATTCGCAATTCACCATGCTTCAACAAGGGCACTGTGCAGTAAATACTTAACTAAACCAATATGTCTCACCTGGTAAATTGGCTATGGCAAAGATTTTTTTTTTTTGTAAATGTGGTTCCCTGCTCTTTTTGGCTATGTCAATGCTTGTACAATTGCATCACAAATGGGTGCACAGGCATTAATGGGGAGAGTGCCTATCTTAGATTTTTTTTATATTGTTGTACATTTCAAGATCTCTGTCATGCTGTGTCTAAATACAGTGTGCAGATACCAGGGTGATGTCCATGTTAGAATGGTATAAAAATAAAAATAAACACTTGTATGGCGCAATTGCCTATGCAATGCTTGTGTTGCATGTACGCAAGCTTTTCCAAATGCAATACCTGTGTTCAACAGATCAATAAAAGGATAGCATGGAGTATTGAAAGCAGAGAGCCAGTAGAGAGGATGAACTGCAGGGGTGACAGACTCCTTTGTAATGGCGGAAGTGCATCACCCCTCTGTCAGCAGATGATAAATATTTATCTTTGTCTGAGCTGCTTATGACCGACAGGAGGGGCAGGCCCAAGCCACAGCAGGGAGGAGTACTGTGCACTAATAAGTGCGCATGTCATTTTGGCCGGCCGTCTTAAGCCGGCTAGACATGTGCACTTATGTTTCTCCAACTGTGGGTTTCTCCAACCCGGCTGTGGGGTTTCTCCAACCCGTCCGCAGCCGGGTTGGAGAAACCCCACTGGCTCCCAGGTACCATCTGAGTGTCAAACCAGGCCGCTCAGTCAAATCCAGACGCTACTCTCATGCTAGAGAGCAGTGTCTGGATTGGGTGAAGAGCCAGTGCCTTCAGGCCCATCCCCTTCCAGAACAGGAGCAGGAGAAAGGAGGCGGTCAGCAGAAAGAATGAAGCGGGGGAGCAGGTGAGTGATTTTTATTATTATAATTTTTTATTTCCCAACCCCTCCTCTCTCCCTCACCTCTGCGCCACCCTACCGGTTTCGAATGGCGGCAGCTGCCACTGATGAACTGACAAGTGGGGATGGAAGAGAGGAGGACTCGATTACAAGGTTTGATAAACAGAGGCTAGGGACATACAGCTATGTGAGTAGAGGAGAGGGTGACTCGTTGGGGGGTGGGAGGAACAGAAAGCCAGAGGGCAGGATGAATGGAGTTGAGAGAGTGGAGCAGAGGAGTAATATGTGGAGACAAGAGAGGATGGATTGTGGCAGAGAGTGTTAATGGACCAGCAGATGTAGTGGAGCAACTTATTGAGAGGAGAGAGTTGATAGCAGGGAGGGATGACAGGAAGGGTGGAAAGTGACAAGAAAAGAGGAGAGACCGAGAGAGAATAACTCAATTGCAGGGTGGACGTAACAAAGGGGGAGACAGAATGGACAAGTAGTTGGAATGGAGCAAGATGGAGAGAGGAGATGAGAAAGTATGGCTTGCTGGCAGCAATGGTACATAAGTGAGTAAGTGGTATGAAGTAACACAGAAAATAAGAGAAGGCGAGCTAATAGTTGGGGGGGAGAATGGAAGGGCGGGAAGTGACAAGGGGAAAAGAAAGCGGATAACTCAGCAGTGGGGTGGGAGGAACAGAGAACTAATGGGGAGGCTGAATGGATCAGGCAGGGTAGATTGAAGTGTGTGAAGATGACTTCATGTGAGGGCAGGATGAATGAGGGCAGAGACAGGCAGGTGACACGAGCAGAGGAAACAAGATAACTTAATGGCGAGGAGTGGGAAAGGACAAGTGAGTGGCATGGAACGATGTGAGAAAAGGACAGATGATACATGAAGGTGAAAGAAGATGACTTGATCGCAGGGAGGCTGATTGGACGAGCAAGTATTTAGGAGCGACATGATGAGATGAGAGAGGATGATTCAATGACGGTGCGGGATGGGTGATGGTGAGAGAAAGCAGTTGAATTCTTATCAGAGTGAAGGCTGCTGTTAATAAAATAATCCCTCTTGAACCACAATATGCTCACTCCAATTGTGGGAGAAGAAGACAGCCAGTAACTTCTGGGCTGATCTAAGATGTGAATGAAAATGTAGCAAGCCAATGACTGTAAGATGCTGAACACAATACATTAAGCGTATATTGGTATCAATAAACACTATTGTTACCAATATACGCTTAATTCATTGACTTTTTGTTCTGTCAGCAAAAAGACCTACAACTGACTGATGCTTGTTTCAGTAATAGATCCTGACCACACAAGTCACCCAGTTAAATACACAGTAGATCCCCCCCCCTCTTGAAAAAGGACATATTTTAAAGGCAAGGATTGCACCCCCCCCCCCCCAGGTTCTAATGTTTTACTAACAAACTACAGCTTCATGAAATGATTTCTTTTTAAGAGGTACCAGGGACAAACCTTCATCTGCGATAGTGTTCAGGCACGTTTAACCTCTTAATAGGTGAATTTAATATACATAAAGATTATCACTTTTGCTACTCATTTCTGCAGGTACGTGACTGGGAACACTAAACAGCAGTTACAAGTGACTTGCTGGCACACCTATACTTAATTTAGCTTGACTCACATCAAAGCAACTGGCTATGTCGACTGCTGTCCTGATGAATGCCGTGTATATTGTAGACTGTGTAGAAACATAAGGAGACCAGAAGGGTGATGCAACGGAGGTATGGGAAGAACAGAAAGCGAGTGTATGGAAACATGTCAGCTCAGTGATGTAAAGGCTTCTAATTAAGACCGTCTTGATTTTAAAAACCGTGGAATGGGTTGTGACTAACATGATCACTGTTGACCCACACTCACATAGTTTTATAATGCCATGGGGCAATGATTAAGGGACAATAAGAGTACTAGTTACAAGAAAGTCTATCGATACAGTTGATTTGTATGTTGGCAACATCAGCATTGGGCTAGGAGAGCTCAACCGTAGACAAGTGTTACACAACAACACCTTGGTACAACTGCCCCCTTGGGGAGGTGAAGACCCTCATGATGAAGCTGGCAACATAATGTGGGTGAGAGTTTTTCATCTTTAAATATCAATTTCCTGTTTCTTTTTACTATCCTCACTTGAGAAAACAATTCTAGTAATGGTCAGAGGTGGGCCCTACCAACTCTGCAAGCTCCAGAGTCTGAGGGGTGTATGACATAAAGTGAGCACTGCCACTGCTAACTTAAAACATGGTCTCCACCTCAGCTTTGGGCTGGCTGGTGTCTTAAGTAGCTGAAGAGCGGAAGTAATGCTATTTAACCACATGCAACAGTCTTGTCATGGGAAATTGGAAGGCATGGATTGCTTTTGATTGCTTTTCGCTGTAATAGCATGCACAAAGCAACATAACAACAAGGTCTGGCTTTGGATCTAAGTCCTTCCTGCTTTAAAAGTGAAGGACAGATATATATATATATATATATATAGAGAGAGAGAATATATGGAAAGTTCTTCTGGATGCAAGGCAGCTTGGATGACAACCAACGTTGCCTGTTGCAAGGGCTGGCTTGAATTCAAAATGAAGTCATTGATGTTACTTGTTAGACAAGCAAAGATTATACCTATGTAGTGCATGCTGTGTTGTAATAATGAGGGAAATGGGTTTAATACATCCATCTAGGCTAATAATTAGACCTAACCTTCAGTGTCTGTGGTTTTCATACAAGTACCTCATGAGTCATTTAATTTGTTTCTTTATTCCCCCAGAGTTAGAGAGCTTCTATTAATATATGCTCAGGTTCTGCGTCTATTTTTGTAGAGCCCAATAGGGCTCGGGTGGGCTACTCTTAGTACCAAACTAGATTATGTCGGAGGAAGTGAAGATAAATATTTGGAGCACAAGCCCACAGAAGCTCATCGTTTACTTTCGAAATGAACATTTCACCACAAATCACTTGCGAATCTTTGACTTCCCAATCTCATGGCATGATTGAGCCTGCCCAGAACTACAAAGACAGGCAGAGTTCCCATGAGTTCAGGGAAGGCTATTTATTTTCAAGAAATAAACTTTGAAGCACCCACGGCAGAGGCTGGCCTGAATTCAACATTATGAAGAAACACGAGTGAATATTGGAATGTTTCTCTTTCTACTGTGTCCAAAACAACAAAACAACTGTTAGAAGAACACTAGTTCCGTGCCCTTTGGAACTCCTTATATAGCTGTGGTAATGTGAGTGAACAGGCAATCAAATTCCACAAACTATCCTTACTTTTTGTTGGACTCTTATGCAAATGTCAGTTAAATTTAAATATGTGCCAATTAACACTGGGCAAATGTGCCAAATGCCTTTCAAGTAACACGCTTTTGCAATGCAATAGGTTTCGCATTACCAAAAGTTTGACCTATTGGTATTGCATATAATAATAATATGCCAATAGCTCAAACTTTCAGTAATGCAAGACCTATTGCGTTGCAACATGCTCATTTATAGGTGGAGGTCAACGCATTCTATCACTATTACTGCACCTTTTTGGTAATGGGAGCCATAGGGCATTCAGGGAGTTTGGTTTGAGGTAGGGTTGTACCAGGAGTTCTGGAAAGAGAGGTCACTAGAGGTTGGCAAGGGGTGCCTCGGAGACAGGAGGCTCCAGGTCTCACACAGGGCATGCTTCGTGGGTGGCAGGGCATGAGTGATGTGAATGATCCCATTGTAGTGTAGTTCCTATATTCCCAATAGGCTCTGCGCATTGGAATAACATATCCTATAGATTAGAAGTAGGACTGAGGTCGATTAGGTCTCTATCGAATATATTAAACTTAATAGTGAATGCCAGCTAGTTCAGAGGTCACTAGAAACTTTCTCGAATTCACAAGAAGGGATTTGTTTCTGACAACCGCATAAACGTGACAACTGTGTTTCCCAAGAATAAGAAATATATCTCTAGAGTCGCGGAAAGAATATATAAATATTTCACTCACACAATCGTGCATGCTTCGTTTCTACAGAGTTGCAGAGAAATAGAGAGACGGACATTTTCAATAAAAGGTTGATTGAACAGTCTTCTTTCTCATGCAAGAAAAGTGAACTGCTACAATAGTAATGCAGACTGGAAAGTATAATGTGTAATGTGAGAACAATATTATTAAATAATACTGTAAGAGCATTGTATGGTTTCTAAGCCATATAAAAATACATACATATATAACAATGACTAAAAATACTTAACTGGTGCTTCTAAAATACGCCTACCCTAATGTACCTAACCTAAGTCTAGTACGCGGGAAGAAGTAAGTATTGGGTAGCATAGGTTTAGTTTTCTTTGCCAAGAATCTATCCAAGATTTCTCTAGGTTCTAATAAGCTCCATACCTTTAGTTAGAATGAAGGAGGTCTGGTATCTCTGTTTCGGGACTCGATTTCCCAACACCCCGCAAGGGGAGCTTGGAAACACTGGAGCTGGATTCTCAGCGAGAGAGAGGCAGCCTCTTGATCAGTGAGTCAACTGGAGGGTCGGCTTCCTTCGGCACTTGCTGTAGCGAGCTGCGTCTGTCAAGTAGATAGTCGACTGCTCCGAACCACCGTGTCTTGCTAGAGCAAGTGAAGGTATATTTATACCTTGAATGTGTCTAGGAGTGCCATAGTTTGATGTAAAGTCGGGCATAATAACGTCAGGAAAGAACCTCTAGGGAATAGTCGTTCTTTGCAAAGTATATGAGTTCTTGGACAAATCAATATTCAAGGAAGGGGAAGTTCCCTAACTGCTTGAGCCGATTTTCCAAGAAATCGTTGTGACGTTTGGTACGGGTGGAAGCAGCCATGCCTGTATTTGGTCTGCATGGGCTATGTTTAAATAAGGGCTTGATTTCTATGCCTATATTAGAGCAATGTGAATTGTACCTAAATAAGGGCATGAATCTGGAAAATTCTCTCGGAGCCTAAAACGCCACACAACACCTACTCCACTTTATTATGTACAACATTACTAAGTTCTAAACATATAAATCATATCCAAACATGATGTGTTAAAACCCCACTCAAAATACATAAAAATGCAGTGGAACTGGTTGTACACGAAAAGAGCATTTGTGCTGTACACATTTAAAAGCAATTTTTCATTCACAGCATATAGATGTTATGTTATGTTATAAAGAACTTGTAACACGCACTAATACTCTGGAGTGTCCGGGCGCGGGAGTGAACTGGGGTAGACGGATGGAAACCATTTAGATGAGCTGGCTGAACAGGTGATTCTTTAAACGTTTTTTTAAAGAGTAGGAAGTCTTGAGTAAGCTGAAGGTCCACGGGGAGCGAATTCCAGGCCGCTGCTGTTTTGACAGAGAGCGACTGGCCTCCCAAACGGGCTCTGCGGAAATGTGGAATTCTCATCCGATGTAAAGAGGCAGACCGCATAGAACGATTGGGCTCATACAGAGCGAAGCGCTTCCTGAGATTCAGAGGTCCGTGGCCATGGAGGGCCCTGTGTGCAAGGGTGAGGACTTTAAATTGTACTCGCTGGGCCACAGGCAGCCGGTGCAGATCCCGCAGATTCTGCAGAGCACTGGCTCTCCTAGAGAGGTTGAAAAGGAGTCTAGGAGCAGCATTCTGGAAAATGTGCAGTTTTTTAGGCAAATACCCGGGAATGCCAATGAACAGAGCATTGGCATAATCAAGAATCAAAGCACGGGCAGCCGTCTCTTTGGCCTCTCTAGGGAGCAGAGGAAAGATCTTTCTAAGGGCCTTGAGGGTGCCAAAGCAGACCCCAGTCAGTTTTTTAATACGGTCAGCAAACTGAAGATCCTCACTAAACCACACCCCTAAGTTTTTTGACGGGCCTCCCTCAGAATTAGGGCAAGGGAAATACGGTGGTCACAGAGATTGTCTGAATGCCGGAGGAAATTGGCCGTACAGGAGGACCTCCGATTGATCCTCATTGCACTTCAAAGAGGCCAGGGCAAGCCACGAAATACAGACGCTAGGCACGTCTGGGTGATGTTAGTGTCCAGATCCGAGCCCCTCCAGGTAAATACAACTGGGTGTCGTCCAAATACGTTATAATTTTTGTCCAAGCTCCTCAGTCAGATAAACCAATGGGGTTAAGTATATATTAAAAAGCAGAAGGCTCAATGTGGATCCCTGTGGCACCCCCGTTGAGAGGTTCCTGAGAGAGGAAGAACAAGGAGCCATGCAGACCTGCTGTGAGCGGGCATCCAGAAAAGATTTGACCCACTCCCAAACCAGGCCCATAATACCAATAGAAGATAATCGGGCAAGGAGCAGCTGGTGTGGCACCGTAACAAAGGCGGCAGAGGTGTCAAGTAAAATCAGGGCCGCCCTGCCGCCCCCGTCCAGGCACTCCCTGAAGATGACATTTGAAAACGCTATCCGAATGAATCATGAAAATACATATATGAAATGGTTCTTAATTACAGAAGAAAAAGTCGAGACCGTTCCATGGCAGAATATATAAACTGTTGAGTGTGGACAAGGTCAAATATTGTCTCTTGGAAGTTCTCAAAGAAATCTAGTTCTCTATGAATAGTTCTACTTTAAGCAGATTACTCTTTTGCCCAAAAAAAAGTACAAATTTGGCAAAAAGTCTGATCATAGAAAAAATAGAGTTCCAAAGTTAGAAGCTTGTTTTGAAAAATGAAGGTTGAATTCAGAATCTCTCAGCACACTGTGTGCCAACTTCAAAAGTCAGGGTCATTGTTTGGAGAAAACATTAAATCTTCTAAGTCTGTAAAGAATTCGTCTACTATTGTAGGTTAAAGTTGGACTACCTCTTATGCAGATTAACCGCACATAGATGAGAAGCATCACCATCAATTGCATTAGCAATGTTTGAAGTAGATGGTACCTGTTCGCCTGTTGCTCCTTGTATCTCACCGTCTGCATTTTGCGTCTGTGAGATCTCAACGAATGCCGTCATCAGGATTAGTAGCCACTGTCAGACAGATGTCTAGCACGCATTCTTCTCCACATAGCAGGCATCGTAGAACAGCTAAGATACAATCTTGCCAGATTGTTCGGAATGATAGAAACCACGTGATATTCAAATCTCTTAAATGAGTCAATCCCAGTATTTGTATCATGCGCTCACGACACTTCATTGCCAGGAGAGTGTTCTCCAAGGTGATCTGGGTGTCGATGGTGAGTTGGCTTGCCATATCGGAGCAGAAGGGGCAAAATTAGTATCCCTGCTACGAGTCCCAAAATGAGAGGCAGTCCGCCAAACACAGAGTACACAAAGTTTGGAAATATGCCTAGGACTGCTTCAAAGGGTGCTAACAGTCCTGAAAAAAATCGTCTTAAATACATGTACAATACCACTCATATCAGACATGTTTAAGAAATGACCTAACATTTCTGAGAAATGTATAGGGCAGTTTGTCGATAAAAGGGCATGTGTCTCTGCAGAAGTCCTTGCATCATATGTCTCTTTGGCCGAGGACAGTGGCACAGTTTTTTTGTAAAAGAATGACTTTCAAAGTATCAATTCGTATAGAAGAGATGTTCAGTGAAGGCCATAATGGCGACTCCCCGTCTGTCTTTGTTTTAGGAAACAGTACTTGCATACAGCAAGTGACCCTGACTGGCACAGCTACGAGATAGGGGGTTCCTGGCAACATGCCACAGCAGCTGTGATCATTCAACATAATATAACTTCCATTAGAAAGCTGCCTAAAAATTGGATCAATCACTGCAGCTGGAGAACCTTGCAGGTGGCAGGATAAGTTGTTAGAAGAACCATCGCAGGCCCCGTGTAAATTAATACCCTGCCATAGGAGTGAACCACGTAGTGCATTTTCGCAATTTGTACCACTAAGAAACACTTCTTTCCCCCCACTCCAACAACTTTGTGTATAAGGTAAATCCCAGGATGTCTTGATATACTCTTTACTCAACCTTTCATACAAGCCTGCTGGTATATGTTTTAAGCAATACTGAAAATGGAAAATTGTAACAGGCAGAGTGATTGTACCCTGTACTATCCATGCTGTTGCTGGTTTCTCAGAAACAGTTAATGGCAATCTTTCCAGTTTTTCAATGCTCAGCACCGTATAGTCTGCTCCCCTCTGTGCCAGTGTGATTTGTTTCTCTGTAAGGTTAAATTCAGAAAACAATGATGTGGTGTTGATTAGACGCCAAGGCACATAGCCTGAATGAAGGTTTTGTAACGTCCAGCCCAATAGCATTATAGAACGCAATTGTGACTGACCATGTTGCAACATGACCAAGTCCTGTTCCATTACGCCTATGGCAGAGGATACTATTCTGTCCAAAGAATATATTCTGGATGACAGAGTCGTTAACCCATTCTAAACTACAGAGAGAGAATTCTTGACGTTAAAACCTTCAATTTCTTGTATTCGTTCTGCAGTCTCTGTTTGCGTAATCTTCCAAGCTTCATTATAAAGAGCATAGATACCAGCATATATAAAACATTTATGATGTGGCTTCTTTGGTCCTTGTAAGAAGTCCCTCAGGTCAGCGCCATTTTTAAGTAAAGATATGTGTTGTTTCACTTCCTTCAGTGTGGACTTGTGTAGCCACTCAAGGCACAGTTTTCCTACACTGTATGATGGTACTATCCCTGGATGCCGTCTCTGAACATATCTTGGATCTGGCCTAGTGTATGTGAACCCTTGTGTCTTATTCAGGAATCTATCTTGACAGGTGTTTGTGTCTGTGGGCCAGATTAACCATTTTTTCCAATCAGGATCTGTTCTGTTGTGAAGCAAAATAGTATGTACGCCGACCACCCCTTCTGTAGTGTTTTTACTATCCGGTGTAGGTGTAGGTATGGCCGGTTTGTTTAAATCTTTTATCTTAGCTCATCCAAAACAAGATGTCTGCTGAACAGTGTCATTCAAAAACATTATTTGTTCTGGGATAATGCAGGATCTAAATAAAGCTGCTAATCCCTGCACCTGCCAGTCTTTTGTGCCCCAGACAGTTTTTGTCTCAATGTTGTCTTTCCAAAAGTCAAAGCCTAAAGTAGACAGTTGAGCATAAAAGGTCGCAGAATAAATTTGCTTAGTATTAGTCAGCATACTTTTCATACCTGTCTTATTTACATTTTTATAGTAAAATGTTTCTGGATTTGAAACATTTAAACCTGAAAAGTTTGGAAATTTGTTATAAAATGTTTTTGAGCTACCCTTTGGTGGCATAGGACAATGTTCCCATTGGTTATGTTTCAATACATTTCTAGGATTTGCAGATTTATGAAAGAAATGATGGCCATAGTGATTATAACAATACATTTGTTCATAATCCAATTAACCTTCTAAGTATTCATGATTTCTAAATTTTACAGACATTTCTAAGTCTGACATCATATTATTAACAGTCTCAAAGTCCCAATCATCAGAAAAGGGGCTGGATGAAACAAAGTCACTCAAGGAAACCTTGAATTGGTAAGGAATCTTCAACAGCTCTGAAGGGCCAAAGATGTCATAATCAGTTCTGTCCCAAGCTATACCACCAGGTATAGGAACGGCTGTGATGTTCACGGATGACAAGTCTCTTTGTTCACGATGGGATGATTTGTGTGATTTGGGGGGTAAGTTGATGTTCTTACTTGCTGTGTCCTTTTTACTATATGTCCCATTGATCAGCATTCCCAAGGTAAATACCAGAGTCAACCAACGTAGAAGAAAAAAGTACACCCAACACAATCCATAGTTCAATCCATGGTGAAACCAGATATGTCTTTTCCAGTTGATAAAAAAGTTCTGTTGCTTGTTCTTTAAAAGTTCGTTCAGCTGGCGTCATTTCAGGTTAGCTGGGATCCTTGGAAAATCTATCAAAGTTAATGAAATAGCCAGAGGCAGTTCTGTCAATTGTAGGGATTACTTCCGGATTCAATGAAATCGCTGGAACCAATTAATCACTTGTCATATTAGTATAGTCAGATGCTATTTCATTGCAGACAGGCGTTTCTTGACGAACTGTTATTTGGGTCTCAAGAGGTACAAGTTCCATGGCTTTGTTGCACAGTCCTTCTTTTCGCACTGCAGATTCTTCAAAGGTGATGAGTCTCTCAGTTTGAACCTCTTGGATTGTAGCCAGATTAGGGCGTCTGCTACATCTTTGGAGTCCACTTGGCTTACTACTTATTATTGGCCACATGATGTGGTTTGACCAGGTCGATGGATACGAAACTGTTCTCTTTTTTACCAGCAAGGGGCGGCAGTATTACTGTTCTTGATCCGTGGATTGCTTGGACATGTACTGGTTGTATGTAAGAAGGCCCAAATTCCTTCTTGTCCGCGATATTTTCTCTGACTAGATCCCCAATCTCTGGAATCGAGGCAGGCCTTGCTGGGACCGGTGGTTTCTCTTCACTGGTCGTTGGTTTCAGGAATACATTGCTTTTGCTTTTTCTTATTCATTTAAGTCCTGCAAAACAGCCAAACGGTCTTTGATATCAAAAGGTTTTTGTTCTACCACTGAAGTGTGATGATCAAGGTCCTGGAAAATCATTCTAGTTTCAAAAAGGATTTCATTTGGAGTGATTCCCCCTAGAGAACTTCTTGGCAGATTATTAAGACTACGTTGGACACTTATTAGATGTTTTACCCACCCTTCACCCGAGCCTAATACCCTAGCTGTTATAGATTGCTTTATGTCCCGGTTTTGTCTCTCCACAATCGAATTTCCCTCAGGATGGAATGGACTAGAATACCGCAATGCAACACCCAGATTGGCCATGGCCTATTTGTAAGCGTTTGAGCTAAACGCAGGACCCTGGTCAGAATGTAGCGTGACAACTGCGTATGTGCCGATAAAGACTCACAAATCTTTTAAAACAGTTCGAGTGTCAGCCGAGCGCTGAGGCCACTTCCAAATGAATCTTGAGCAAGAATCCACTGCGACCATGATCTATTTATAGTTACCATCCCTCTGTAAGGGACCGCAGTGATCCAGGTAAACGCAAGCTAATGGTTTGTCTGAAATCAATAGGGGTGTCTGCGCAGGACGTTTCACTGTAGAGACTTTAATCTTTTGGCAGATTTCACATTCCAAAACATAGTTTCTGGTTTGTTTCCTCATGCGCGGCCACCAGTATCTCTGTTTTAATAACGATACTATAGCGGAAACACCTGCGTATGCAGAGGCGAGCCTTTCATGTGCTGCCAAGATTAGTTCTAATCTATGTTCCATATTTGGAATTACTCTATCCCCCACTCCAGGGTTTCGAGCAAACGGAACATTATTTGCATCAGTTATGTATGAGCATTTGAGTAGAAAGCCTTTTGGTAATGTTTTACCACTGTCTTTGCTTGAAGCATTGACAGCTTGAATTATTTTGCCGATTATTTTTGTTTTTGAACGAGTGATTGCAGCTACGGAAGCCGTTTGCACAGCTGCCTTCGCGGCTTCATCAGCCAATGAATTCCCTGCAACGTGAACGCCATCACGTTGATGAGTCAGTGTATGTATCACATGAGTCTTTTGTAGTTCTTGTCACAACTGAACTACTTGTTCCCAAAGCAACTTGTGCTTGATTGTGCCACCTTTCGCATCTTTGAAACCGTTTTGAATCCAGTTCTGCAAGTATTCATTGTAAGACTGAACGCAATAATAGGAATCGCACACTATGAGTGTGGGGAATTCGCGATCAGTATTTTCAAGCGCCATCTTGAATGCTTATAGTTCAGCTCGCTGAGCTGTACAATCTCCTAGAGATTGAGTGTTAGTGACCATTGGTCGGAAAATGCCATCTCGCCAGCGACCTTTAATGATCGCGCATGCAGAACTATAAGCTTGTTTACCCCCAATAGCGGGTTGTGCTGATCCGTCTGTATATATTATACATCCGTACTGTTCTAGAGGCAGAATCTTAGTAGGCAGAGGACATTCTTGTTCGTATTGTAGAAATTCTTGTGTTTTCAAATAGGGGTCAAAAACGTATTCAACGTCTGTTGCAGCAATAGAATTAACCCATTGTATCCATCTCAGATGTAAAGCCTTTGCATTTGGAATGCTCGCTTTTGTCACTGCCTCTAAGGCAGGTACAGGAGTAACAACCATTATGCGCTTACTGTCTGCGAGGGCTCTCTCTTTTGCTACTGCAGTTTGAACCGCTATCAGAATTTTTTCTGTAGAAGTGAATTTCATTCCTGCTTGTGTGTACAAGTGTGATTTATAAGCAATAGGTACTTTTTCTCCTTCATTAAAGGTTAAGTACGTGAATCCGCATCTTCCTGGAATGATTCGGATCACTAGATTGCGTATGTTTACACATGTTTGTAAAGGTGTTGTTGCTAACATGTCTGTTTGTACTGAATGCAAAATTTCTGTGTATTTTTGAGTCCAATTAATTTATTTGAAATCTGGTTTGATTAATTCGTAGAGAGGTTTAACCCTCTCTGCATAATTTAGAATGTAAGTTCTTCCGAAATTCAGGAAAGCTAGAATTGACTGCAAGGTTTTCAGAGTTTTTGGAGGTTGGAGCAGCGCACATTTCTCTAGAAAGTTTGCTGCCAGGCTTTTGCCTTCACTTGATAATTCATGTCCTAGAAACAGGACGTTGAGGTGGGCAATTCATGATTTTTTTTAATTGAATTTATACCCCTCAGAGGCGACGCCCAATATTATGGTGTTTACCCTGTTCAAGTGCCTATTCAAGTCATCTTCTGTTAGATAGATGTCATCGACATATGATAATGCTTCATCATCATATGTTTGTAGTAACTCTGTTACTCTGGCTGAAAAGTAACCGTGGACTATTCTTGAATCCCTGGGGGAGATGACAGAATTGACGCTGTGTCCCCATTATTGAGAACGTGGTCAAATACCTACTTTCCGGTGCAATGTTTTGACAGAAGAAACCGTTAGAAATATCTAATGGGGTTTTATATTTTTTACGCACAATGTTATTCATTACTGCTGCACTGTGTGCATTTTGTACTGCAAAAGTTTTGCAACAAGAGTTTAGATGTCTGTAATCCAATACTATACAATATGTATTGTCTGGTTTGGATACAGGAAACAAAGGATTGTCATTGACGAGCAGCTTGTTTCAATCACCCCTTGGTATTCAAGCTGATCTAAGATCTCTATGACCTGTTTTTTAGCTTCTTGCTTAACTGGGTATTGACTTTGTGCAGTTGGTTGAGTTTTTAACTGGATTTTATGTTGAGGAGAATCCTCATCCCATCCTACATGATTTTTATATAATGCAGCAGCGTGGGCTACTGCCCATTTCCTGACATAAGTATATTTTTTATGAATTGGAATATGATTGGAGAAGGCTGGCATAATGATGTCTTCGCCATGATGGCACTCCCTGACAAATTCAGGTGGCCTGTCTTGTTCAGCTAGAAGAATATCATAACCCTTAGAGAGCTTTTCCCAAAATAGTGCTCTTATTTTTCTAGTTATATCCCCCTCCATCCGGAATGTTATTTCATATAACTTGTGTGGGACACTAACTCTGGTATCAGCAGTTTCAACTGAAATGTACTCATTCAAGTCCACTGTCTCCAGATGATCTGTCAAGATCTTGCGAGCTACGGTTACTTCTGCTGCGCTGTCCAACATTGTCTGAGCCCACTCCCCGTTCTTGATTTGTGTCCTCAAGATCCTCGGCATGTCTGATTTTAAGACCTGCTACATTCTTTTTGGTGAATTGAGTTTTCTTATTTTTTGGAACGTGTTGATCGTCTTTGGACTTCACGCCTTCTTCCTTGTGTTCTGACCGTCCTCTTCTTTTGGATTTCTGTGATGAAGTCTGAATGGTACGAGAGGATCGTGTATCAGTATCTTGATATCTATCAGGTTTTCTCAAATTATCCCTATTCCTGAGGTTACACCTCCTTTCAGAGGGCTCCTTTTGAGGAGACCTACCTCGGGATTGAGAACGCTTCTCTTTAGAAGTTTGTTTAGTGTTCTCCCACTTCTTTTTAGGAAGAGTGAGAGTGTTTTTAATAAAGACCTTTTCAGGACTTTCAGTCAGCTGGGGTTTCACTGGTTTACCACCCAAACTGTCTCTACCTAGTTCTTCATAAGATTTTTCAATTATTCTGGCTAGTTCTTGTGGTTGCTCAGTTACATCAAATTCTCTTAGCTTTTGGCAGATCGCCACGGATTCTGCGTCACCTTTATTATTTGTCAATATTAATGTTAAGACATGTTTGAAATCTTTCAGTAACTTTATACCTAGATTTAAAGCAGGCTCTGCCCCGTATTCATTTTAAATCTGTTTCAGGACGTCTGGTATTACCGCCATAGACGGAACACCATGTGTTTTGATGTAGATTACAGCAAACACTGTACCCCAAGTGTCGCAGTCATCCAGGTGTGGTGCAATCCCCATTGGTAAACCGATTGTTAAAATCCTGTGTTTCTCATGAGGGGTAGTATCAGGAAATACTGCCTCTATTTGAGTAATTTTTTGAGCTATCCAGAAGGGAATTTGTTCGCTTTTTACGGGTAATTTACCAATGACTGATTGCATAGTCTGTTGTGTGCTTTTGTTTGTGTTCCCCTGGTAAGGGGTGTCTTGTGGTTGGACTGTTAGAGTCCACATGACATATTGAACTAATTGTCTATGGATTTGTATTAGTTGTTTTAGTTGAACTAATAGTTCCACATCTGACATTTCTTCAATGGCAGGATGTGGTGTATAGCTAGCTAATACCGGCCATGTAGCTCCTTGTCTACCTAGTGGACCGAGCCTGGTAATGTGATTTTGATTTTGAAGGGCACCTTTAAACCAGATCGCATGCTCTTGGTAAGTTAGTGGAATTTTAATATCCTCAATAGGAATGTATTCCGTTGGATATTCCTCTTCTTTGTACAAGTGAAACACAGGTGATAATGGATTTGCTTCAGGGAAGATAATCTATGTGTAGAACCAAGAAAAGCCCACCTCAAGGAGCAGTGGGGGCTAGGTGGTGCAGGAATCACCCAAGTCTACTATTACCCTCCTTATACAATAAAGTGGACCCGGAAACCTTCGTCGGCAAAGAGAACCACCTTTATTACAATAGCCCGGGCTATGGAACAGAGTCCCAAGCTAGTCAGAGACAATACCCAGGAGGCTGCTGCTTTACTCCACAGCGAACAAGCCTTATTGACATTTTTATTCCACTCTTTTGGCATTCAGTCCATTGTTCAATCAGGGCGGTGTTTGTAGTTGATGACCTGATCAAGGCGGTGTTTGTAGTTGATGACCTGATCAAGGCTCGGCATTCAGACCATTGTTCAATCAGCTTGATCAAGACTCAGCATTCAGACCATTGTTCAATCAGCTTGATCAAGGCTTGGTCAGTCAGACCATTGTTCAATCAGCTTGATCAAGGCTCGGTCAGTCAGACCATTGTCCAGATGACCTGATCACGGCGTCAATGATGTTTACCAAGCAGGGAGCAGAAGATGAAAAACAAGCTTGTTTACACAGGGCGTAGGTGTCTCATGGCTTTCTGTTGATGAATTTGTTAACTGCAAAGAACAGGGGGCTTGGTTATGTGATAGTTTTTTTAGCGTCAGCAGAAATGGAGGCTGTAGGCAGGGTTTTGTCACAAGATGGCAAGAAATGGAGGAATGTAAAGAAATTAATAGGACCTAGTAAAAACTTATTTTCTTCAGACCCTCCTTCTGGCATTGAGTGGCAAAACATGTTCTTAGGAATTGTCTATCTGCATTAGGTTGCCAATCTCTTGTTGAAGCATTATCCTTACGTTGGTGTCACGTGTACTGACCGGGGAACTTTTAAGGGCCTGTGTACACATAGCACAAAGCATAGGCAAGCACTGGATACACAGGCAGCATGAGTTGATGACTGCTGTTTCTAAGGCAAAAAAAATTAGGATCCTATCCCCATCTGGAAAGGAGGCCCCAAATCCAGCCCAAGAGGGACCAGTCGTCTTGTTTTCGATGAATCTCAGAGGAAAGTTTATGCAGACGTTGGATAGCTTGATAGACTGATGGAGCGTTATCAGGTATGTAAATGGAGCAGCTGGAGCCGATTAGTTTACACACACCACCACGGTCAGCAAGGATGATGTCAAGTACCATTCGATGTTGTAGTGTCATCGAGCGGCCCGCCTGAAGCTCTGTGGTGATGTTGCCCAATGCCCCTGCTGTTTCATTAATGGTTGCCTCCACCACTCGGGTAAGATGTTGTATGTTGCGGCTGTTGACCATAGGACCCAAGAACGGCAGGAAACCTTTGAAGAAGTCCCCCGCCTCCTGTCCTGCAGTGTCATCTGCCTCAATTACTTCCCTAGGCATACAATGGTGGAGGTGGGGATTGGTCAAGTGATGAGTCCCAACAGCAGTAAAGGTAGGGGAAAAAGAAAGGCCAAATAACACACACCTGAACAATTTCCTGGAAGCCAGGTATAAGCAGACTGTCCACAAACAAAATAGGTATTTGGAGAAGCGATAAGGAGTGGTGGTGAGGTAATATTCAGTGTACTGACTATTGCGCAGTCACTGACTCCTACCTGCCGGGTCCCCAGTCTTTTTATGCACACTTGGCCATGCGTGTTGAGAGGCACCCTTTTAAAATGGGTAGCATGTATACAGTTCTTTCTCCCTACGAATTTTACAGCAGTGAGGGTGGCCAGAAGAATCTGTTGGGGGTGTGACCAGCGGAGCTCCAGACACTTGGTACGCTCAAAATTGTGGATCACCACCCAGTCACCTGGTTGAATGGTGTGACCTGGGCCTTCGCTCTTGTCGGGGATAGCAGCATGTACCTGATGATAACGAGTACAAAAAGAATCGGTTAACTGGTACAGGTAGTCAGTCAATACTGGGAACTCAACATCAGACAATTTCTTTGGCCTTGGTATGCCCCATACATTAGCTGGTCTACCGAATACCAATTCATGGGGAGATAATCCTATCCTTGAGTGGGCAGTCGTCCTTACTGACAAGAGAGCAAGAGGTAGGGCATCTACCCAGGTAACACCTGTTTCCGCTACTATTTTGGCCAATTTTTATTTAAGTACCCCATTGTATTTCTCCACCAATCCGGCTGACTGGGGGTGATTAGCAGCATGAAACTTTTGTCTGACACCAAGCCCGGAACACACAAACTGGACCATATTGGCTGTAAAATGTTGGTCATTGTCACTCCAAATCAAACAGGGCAACCCAAATCGGGGAAAGTATTCTTTCAACAAAACTTTGGCCGTTGTAATAGCTGTGCAATCCTTGGTGGGATAGGCCTCCACCCATCTGCTGAAGGCACAGACCACTACAAAGACATATTTCAAATTCACACACCTGTCCATGTGGATATAATCCATCTGGATGGCCTCAAAAGGAAACATAGGTGGGGAGAAGCCACCAGTGGGCATATCTGTAGCTTTTCCTGGATTGTGCATAAGGCAGATCATACATGACTTAACCACTCGGTCAGCATATAGGGGTATTTTTTTTATTATACCATGTTGGCTCTTGCATATTCCCTTTGCACTGATATGGGCAGGGCCATGGGCCATAGTGACAACTGGGGGGACATGACTGTCTGGTAACATCCATTGCCTCCCTTTGGATATATGCACCCAACATCCCTCTATCTCTTTCTCTGCGAGATGTTCCTCCCATGTGTGCAGTTCTTTTGCAGTGGCATGAGATTGAATCTCGACCACACTCTGACTAGTATTTTCCAACATTCCTCCTTCCACCACCCATCTGGCTGGTCCTGTCACAAACATTCCATCTGATTTACTTAGAGCTGTCTGTCCTGCTGTTTGGTCTGCAAGGGCATTGCCTTCCCCTAAATCACAATCACTTTCTGGTGGGCTTTACATTTAATCACTGCAACTTTTCTAGATAATGTCAAGGTGTCTAGAAGTCTGTGTATCAGGGGGCCATGCTGTATTCTGGTCCCATGTGAGGTGAGAAAACGTCTTTCTTTCCAGAGTCTACCAAAATTGGTAGCCACCCCAAAGGCGTACTGACTGTCCATAAAGATATTAACAGTCATGTCTTTACTAATTTAACAAGCTCGTGTCAAGGCCATTAATTCAGCCGCTTGGGCCGATGCCTGTGGAATTTGTGCTGTCTCAACTACTGTAATAAGAGTGGTGAGGGCATAGTTCCATCCGATCTTTTAAGACATGAACCATCTATGTATAGTGTTCCCTCAGCGTCTGTTAGGGGGGTGTCTTGCAGGTCCACACGACCCTTTGTCTCTTCTTCAATCCATAATATGCAGTCATGAGGGTCAGAATTTTTCCCTTGTGTCTCAGTAGGGAGTAGTGTAGCTGGGTTTAGAATATTGCATCTCCTAATGTCAATGTGACTTTAAAAAAGAGTGAGCTCATAACCTGTAAGTCGTGCACTGGTAAGGTGTTGTGTCTTGGTGTTGTTGAGCAAGGTATCTACTGCATGTGGGACCATTAAGGTCAAGGGGGAAGACATAACAATACCTGTGCTCTGACGGACCATCAGTGCAGCAGCAACAGTTGCACGTAAACATCCAGGGAGGGCTCGGGCTACTGGGTCAAGTGTAGCCGAGAAATAAGCACAAGGGCGTTGTTTGTCTCCAATAATCTGAGTTAAGACCACGCAAGCGCAGCCATATGTCTCATGGACAAAAAGGAAAAATTATTTGCCATAGTCTGGGGTGCCTAACACTGGAGCTGTACATAAGGCATGTTTGAGTGTCTGAAAAGCAGCCACATGCTCAGTTGTCCATGGAAAACCGCTTTCTGGCATATCTTTAGTAGTTAGAGCTAAAAGAGGTTTGACAATGGCCGAGAAGTTAGGGATACATTGTCTGCAATAGGAAGTGAGGCCTATAAAGGCACGTACTTGTTTCTGTGTCAAAGGGGGAGGCATGGAGGTAATAAGGAAACCTTATGATTGTGGGAGGCAAGGTGGTGAAGCAGATGTGCTGTTGCTTGCTCACAAAGTGGAGCAGACGTGGCTGCTACTAAGAGGTCATCTACATATTGCAACAGAGTGGCTCCTGCTGGGAGCATCAGGGAGTCCAACTGATTCTTGAGAGCCTGACTATAGATGCTGGGGCTTTCAGTAAAACCTTGGGGGGCGTGGCAGAACCGGAAACTCCGCCCTCCGAGGGAGAAGCCAAAAAGATGTCTACTGTCCGGATGTATGGGAATGCTGAAAAACGCATTCTTTAGGTCAATAACAGAAAAATGAGTGGTGGTCGCTGGGACCATGGTCAAGAGGGATGTGATATCAGGGACAACGGGATACTGTGAGACCGTAATTTTGTTGAAAGCCCGCAGATCGATGACAAACCGATAAATTTTGGGGGCTGCGGGAGATGGATCAATACATTTTTAAGAACTGGAATAATTGGACTGTTACACTCATTACCACGTATCTCCTCAACTACTCCCGTCTTCATGAGGTCAGATATTATAGATAATAGGGCAGCATCACCTTCCTGGGGAAGGCGATACTGGCGAAGCCGGGTCAGTTGGGCACCTTGCTGGATACTGAGAGTATGCGGAGCAATGTCGAGAAGTCCTACATCAGTGTCAGAAGTGGCCCAAAGTGATGAGGGTAAGGCCTGCAGAACGAGAGGGAGGGGTCCAGAGAGGAACATAGTGGCGGAGGAATCTGGTGATATGGTAAGGGACACGCCATCAGGACTACAAGAAATGGTAGCATGTAAAGCCTTTAACAAATCCATACCCAGCAAATTTTCACTACACCCAGTCATGAGAATCAAAGGAGCCTCCATATGAGCTAGACCGAGATCCAGCGGGAGAGGCTTAGAGACGGGGTTGGTGACAGGGACCCCAGAAAAACCCACTGAGACATTGAGAGAGCCAGAAAGGGGTGCCTCTGGTATCAAGGTGTGCGCAGCAGAGGATCTAGTAGCCCCGGTGTCTAGGAGAAACTTCTTTTTATCCCCTGCAACTGACATCTGGACATAAGGAACTCGCTGATCCACAGGAATCGGCACTCTTACATTACCCCTTTTCTGGCTTTCCTATGGCTGGTAGAAACCTGTCTCATCGGTCTCATCATAATCATCGTTAAAGTATGTCCTAGTGGCCTCATACCCGTTGCCAAATCTGTTAACTGTACCCTGCAGCGGACCCATACAGGGTCGAACATTAGAATCTGGTGCACGCCTCTGCCTAGGAGGTCCCATATTTCCTTGCCTTTGAGTTCGGCGCCTAATTTTTCCTGACTGAATATTCTGGGCTAATACCTGGCATTCACTAACCCAGTGGCCATGAGCCTTACAGTAGGCACACTGGTCTTTATCAACGGAACCTGCCGAACTGATGGACTTCTGTAAAGGAGACTGAAGGGGTCGCTGGGGCAGCCTCTGGGGCTGGTCCGAAGGCAGACCTTGGGCTCTAGCATTTTGTCCCCGGGGTGGATAAGCTTGTTGTAACAAAACTTTTGTTTTAAGGTCCTTGTTCTTCCTAACCTCTTTGTCTTTATCTTCATTCTCTCTATTCTCATGATACATGATATTGGGCCATGGCAAGGATGCCTGCCATAGTCTGAGATGACCACGTACTCTCAACCTTCTTAAGGCGGGACGAGAGATCCGGTAATAAATTAGATACTAATTTATCAATAAACACTGAGCCCGAGCCAGGGGCTCTAGCGTCCAATCCACTGAGACTTTTGTACTCAGTTTCAAGGCGGGTGAAAAAATCAGCAACAGACTCATCCTTACGTTGTTTACATGCATTTATCTTATCCCAATTAACAGCTATTTTGGGCAAAAGGGTCTTCCTGAGTTGCAACAGATGGCACGTGAGAGCCAGAATAGCCGGATCAGGCTTAGTCCCCCCCCTCTGTCATTCTCTAGCCTCTCAAATTCGGTCCAGTCACCATGCAAAGCGGCATTATGGTTGGCATGGCGTATTTTGTCCAATATGTTTGGTGGTACTACTGACCCGAATAATAAGTCAATATCCTCTAAGGTAAGGACACCAGAGGAAGCAATCTGACCTAATTCCTGATAGCAAAGAGCCGGATTCTTACGGGGGTCTGGTAATTGGGATTTCAATTGAAGAACATCCGCTCTTTTCCATGGGCCATACACCCACATCCTACGCCAGTGGGCTGGGGCTGCTCCAACACCCTGGTTATTGGCGAGCACTGCAGGGATAAAGACAGGAGCTGTCTCTCTCATAGGCATAGCTTTGTCATTCGGAGATGGCGGAAAAGCCATTGTGTCTCTGAACGCAATCATGGTAACAAGGGCTTCATGCATATCAACTCCCTGAACATGACCCTTGGCAATAGTTAGTTTTAAATCGATTAATCAATCCCCTAGGAGTATCTATGAACAATGCTTCATATCTTTTCATTATAAGTGTGCACATGTATTCGGCCATGTCTGTTTGTTGTATGGCCGTCCATTGTCTACACGTCGACCAGATATCTTTAACGCCATAAATATTACCATTATTTACCCAAAATGCATATTGTTTTCGCATAGCATCCCTTTCACTACCCCCAGTGAGTTCAGCACACCTCAAAGACTCCTTTCTAGGGGTACCGAAGAATCCAAACAGGGTATCGGGCATAAGGGAGGACCATCTTGTTCGGTCCGGAGTGGCATAAGAGTCACCAACAGGGGTACCAATAGACTTATTATCAAGCAGACGGGAATGTATGGTCGGGGTTGGATAAATAGGTGGGGCGGTATGAACTGTCGGAGGGAGGGGTGCTGGCAGGATGACGGGAGTCAAAGGATCAGGCATTGGTACAATGGGTGGGGCAGCCTCAACCACCACTGGTGGGGGTGGAGCGCTAGGAACATTTTGAGGAAAAGCGGGATACATAGGAGCCGGAGCATAGGCAGCAGGTGGACCTTCAAGAATAGCATTCAACAACGGGTCCCCCTCTTCTCCTTCAACCTCAAGGTCCCTGGGAGAACGAGTGTTGTAACATTTTGTCAACTTAGCCCTATGATGCATATCTACCATTTCAACCCCTTCCTGAACCTTATTTTCTAAATGCGCTTTCGCATGATCAGCCATAGACATCCTCTCTTTTTTTTTTTATTCAACGCTTGCTTTTTTCTCATTTTGTGATCTATTTCTTTCCTCCACATCAAACATGGCTTCACGAGACCGTTTGCGGAGCAGCTGCTCCTCCAGGCTCGAAAGGGCCTGGAGATCAAATGAGTCAAACTATGGCCACTGTAATTCAACATTGCTTTGTTTCGTATATTTTACCCATAAGGAAGAAAACATGATAGCAGATGGCCCATATTTAACATACATCTCATAACTTGGAGTTCCTTCTGGAGGAAGCTGGCAGGCTGCCTCCAGAAGGGAGTCCTCTGTACATACGCAACAACATAACTTTCTGAACTTACTACTGACTGGCATATTTTTACTTCAGGAAGGTAACAGTGGGAGAAAAACCTGAATTCTCCAAAGTCCAGTGCGCATTCCCAGAAACCTGCGCTTCCGCCAAATACAACTCTATGTAGTGCACAGGGCCTACCTTACACCTGCACTCATAAATAAGTATTTCCGCCGCGTGGACGCGTCCTGCCCTAGGTGCGGGGAGTTGGATGCGGGATTCCTCCACCTACTATGGAGCTGCCGCAGGTTGGTCTCCTCCTGGGGCGCAATAGGCGAGTTGCTCCGTAAGTGTACTGGGCGCAACATACCCCTGGAGTGGCCGGAGTACATACTGCATCAATTTAAAAGGCCGCCCAAAGATAAGGCATGTTCCCGCTTCTTGGACCTGGGGTTGGTGGTGGCCACGCGCCTTATTACGAGGTGCTGGAAGGCGCAAGATCCACCAAGCGCGCAAGCGTGGGTCTCTTCCCTTCAGGCGTCGGCCCGGGCTGAGTGGACGGCCATACGCAGGGAGGAAACGGTGGGCCTACGGAGGGAACCCATGGCAGAGCGATGGGAGCGCATGCTTGCTGCCTTGCAGAGAGATGAAGGGGCGGGAGGCATAGGAATGGTGGAGGATTTAGTGGTGCTGCTGGGTGACAAGGGTGTGTTGTGGGATAGTTTCCAGTTTGTTCAACTGCTTGAAGGGCATCCTTGTGTGGTGGGGCGTGTGGGCTTCGGGTGTGTAATACAGTTGGGCTCTGGGGAGAGGAGCGTGTGCGGGGGGCTGCCCTGTGGGGGGAAGGGAGGGGGACCAGTAGGCATTGATGTTTTTTCTACAGCTGCAGTTGTTTCCGGTATTTTCCTTTACTATTTGGTTTTAACTGTAAGACTAAAGTCAATCTTGTATGCACTCATGGTACCGGAAGGGTCCATCCTCACTCATGCTGATACATAGAGACTAAGCGTGTGGACAATTATGGACTTACTTTGGGGTGATGGCCCTGACAACTTGCGCCGGATCGGGGGTGGGCGGGCAATCTCTCACCTCACTGCACATATTGCATTGTGTCCCTTGATTATCAATATTCGTAAGCCTGTAGAGATGTGCCCGTTGTCCCACCCTGTCGCGCTGTTAGCAAGTAAGTCCATACACTGTGATTGCTTTTCCTGTATTGTTTCTCTTACAAAATACGAAAAGTTGCTAATAAACAGATTTGACAAAAAAAACAGTGGGAGAAAAACCTCACTGGCTTGGCTTTTGCAAAAGTCAATACAGACAGAAAACAGTGCACAAGTGGTGGATGATCAGTCCACCCTTACCCGAAAATGTTGTTCTCGTCTGCAGACTTAGGCACGAGTCAAGATCCAGACAGAGACCGCAATAAAAGGGGTACCGGCGGGACGCCGTCAGGTGACCTAGACCGGATGGGGAAGACTGTGTGCAAGACTTTTGGTCTACCGGACTCAAAATGGTCCCTCGGGTAGGGTGCCTCCGTCGGACTTCCACCACGGGCCCCCTCACGACCACCTATGTCTCCGTGGTGTCCCTGTTCAGGCGCCATTTGTAGAACCAAGAAAAGTCCACCTCAAGGAGGAGTGGGAGCTTGGCGGTGCGGGAATCACCCGAGTCTACTATTACCCTCCTTATATACTAAAGTGGACCCGGATACTTTGTCTGCAGAGAGAAACTCCTTTATTACAATAGCTCGGGCTATGTAACAGAGTCCCAAGCTAGTCAGAGACAACACCCAGGAGGCTGCTGCTTTACTCGGCAGCGAACAAGCCTTATATACATTTTTATTCCACTCTTTTGGCATTTAGTCCATTGTTCAATCAGGGCGGTATTTGTAGTTGATGACTGATCAAGGCGGTGTTTGTAGTTGATGACCTGATCAAGGCTCGGCATTCAGACCATTATTCAATCAGCTTGATCAAGACTCGCCATTCAGACCATTGTTCAATCAGCTTAATCAAGGCTAGGTCAGTCAGACCATTGTTCAATCAGCTCGATCAAGGCTCGGTCAGTCAGACCATTGTCCAGATGACTTGATCACGGCGTCAAGGATGTTTACCAAGCAGGGAGCAGAAGATGAAAAACAAGCTTGTTTACACAGGGCGTAGGTGTCTCATGGCTTTCTGTTGATGAATTGGTTAACTGCAAAGAACAGGGGCCTAGGGTATGTGATGGTATTTTTAGCGCCAGCAGAAATGGAGGCTGTAGGCAGGGTTTTGCCACGAGATGGCAAGAAATGGAGATATGTAAGGAAATTAATAGGACCTAGTAAAAACGTATTTTCTTCACATGAATAGTATACCTCTGTCTGATGATATTCATGTACCTCTATTCCAAGAATTACCCTACAACCTCTTGATGATAGGCCATTTATTATAAGTTTTATAGTGATGGCTTTCCTTAAATTTCCTGGGATGATTATAGCATCCGCATCGGTCTCTTGGAAACCTGTAACGGCAAAGCCTGCTACGGCATTATTGCCTGTAGCTCCACCGTTCTCGGTGTTGCTATCCGGCATTTTGTTGACTGAAAGTTTGCAGAGCAAGTATCAAGGAAACAAAGATAAGGTGCACAATATTTTGGAACGCTGTATCCTTCAACGTTGAACAAACCAAAAACTAATACATAGGATTTTCGTCCTACTCAGTTATGACGGGTATTTTATCCTTTTACCCACTCCAGACATCTATTGGAGTATTTACGGGAAAAAGGGGTATCTGAGAAAAGCACGACTGAGTTACTTTTTAGTATCAAGCGTTAAATTAGTGCCTTACCAAACATTGGGCGACATGTAGTGTAGTTCCTATATTCCCAATTGGCTCTGCGCATTGGAATAACATATCCTATAGATTAGACGGAGGACTGAGGTCGACTAGGTCTCTAGCGAATATATTAAACTTATTAGTGAATGCCAGCTAGCTCAGAGGTCACTAGAAACTTTCTCGAATTCACAAGAAGGGATTCGTTTCTGACAACCGCATAAACATGACAACTTTGTTTCCCATGAATAAGAAATGTATCTCTAGATTGATGGAAACAATAGATAAGTATTTCACTGAGTCAATCGTGCATGCTTCGTTTCTACAGGGTTGCAGAGAAATAGACAGACGGGCGTTTTCAATAAAAAGTAATGCAGACTGTAAAGTATAATGCGTACAGCGAGAACAATATTATAAAATAATACTGTAAGAGCATTGTATGGTTTCTAAGCCATATAAAAATACATACATAAATAACAATGACTAAAAATACTCAACTGGTGCTTCTAAAATATGCCTACCCCAATGTACCTAACCTAAGTGTAGTACACGGGAAGAAGTAAGTATTGTGTAGCATAGGTTTAGTTTTCTTTGCCAAGAATCTATCCAAGATTTCTCTAGGTTCTAATCAGCTCCATACCTTTAGTTAGAATGAAGGAGGCCTGGTATTTCTGTCTTGGGACTCGATTTCCCAAAACCCTGCAAGGGGAGCTTGGAAACACTGGAGCTGAATTCTCGGCGAGAGAAAGCAGCCTCTTGATCAGTGCGTCAGCTGGAGGGTCGGCTTCCTTCGGCACTTGCTGTAGTGAGCTGCGTCGGGCTAGTAGATAGTCGAACTGCTCCGAAGCACCGTGTCTTGCTAGAGCAAGTGAAGGTATATTTATACCTTGAAGGTGTCTAGGAATGCCATAGTTTGACGTAAAGTCAGGCATTATAACTTCAGGAAAGAACCCCTAGGGAATAGTCGTTCTTTACAAAGTACATGAGTTCTTGGACAAATCAATATTGAAGGAAGGGGAAGTTCCCTAACTGCTTAAGCCGATTTTCCAAGAAATCGTTGTGACGTTTGGTACAGGTGAAAGTAGCCATGCCTGTATTTGGTCTGCATGGGCTATGTCTAAATAAGGGCTTGATTTCTGTGCCTATATTAGGGCAATGTGAATTGTACCTATATAAGGGCATGAATCGGGAAACTTCACTCTGAGCCTAAAACGCCACTCAACACAATTTACTGGTCTGGGTGCAGGTGCGGGCTGGGGCATACTAAAGGCTGTGGCTCAGGGGACGGGTTTCCTGCTTTTCATCTTCCCTACGCACATGCGACTGTCTGGTTTTCCCCTACTCTCCCTCTGGGAATGTATGGATGTGAGGGGCTTCCTAGAGGCGGGCCATCATCAGTGTTTTCTCGTGGAACAGGCCTGGACATAAGGGATTTTGATGTAATATTTCCGGTGCTGGAGGACAGGTTTGCAGGTGTGGATTTTGATGTAAGGATGATGTGGGTTGGTCACAAGCTGGAGAGGTGACAAGAGGGTTGGGCCGAACAATGAACAAAATAGCCTACTTGGGGTTACAGGATGGAAGCGAAAGGTTGTGATGGTCTGCCAATCACAGATGAGGCAAGGGAGAAGAGCTGAAAGAGGACACATAAGTGAAAAGGCAAGTGATGGTACGCCACATAAAGTGAAGATTGTTGGAGTAAAGGACCTGGGAGATATTTTCAAATGTCTAGGGCTTGTGTGGGGTGGCTCAAGCGTGGATTGTTAGGAAGTGACATTACATTAGCAAGGAGGGGCACGTGAAAGCCAATAGCAGCTGATTAAAACAAAAGCACACGCACAAGCGTGTGGTCAGCTTTCTGAAGCCCCTACATGAGGTCTCTCGCTGCGCAAGCAGTGCTGTGCACTGCAACGCTAGGCGCGAGACCTAAAAGCGGTGGTTCCAGATCTACTCCTACAACTTGCACTGGACAGAACGTATTCATGGCATCTGCACATTTGACAATGTAGAGCTCGATCACAAAAATATTTGAATGGAACTATTTCATGTTCTTGATGGCAAGCTAAAGCAAAGGTTGCTGCAAATATCTTTTCCCACTGTAATGTGTAAACGTGATTAACCCGTTGGCTGCTTCGAACGTTCTGTCCCAGTGCTGAACGTTCGAAGAAACAGGTGGAGCCGCATCAGCCGACGGACGTGCGCAGCACTACCGAGGTAGTGCTCGCAATGACCGTTGGCCGACGGCAGCAGCCAACGGGTTAATAGATTTGGTAATGTAAGACAAGGATGTTTTATGGTACATTATGGTGGTGGGGCTGGTTTCTGTTGTTATTTGCTGATGTCTTTTCATGCTGCATATTGAAATGTGATGTTATTGTGTTGAGCTCTTGTTATTGCGGTGTATTTTCTTGTGACTGTTTTCCTGTGAGTATAGCAAAAGCCTCTAGCTTTGGTGCAGGCTCCAGCAGGGGGTTGTGGCTAGAATGGGGCAATATGCACTTTCAGGAGTGGAGCCCACCAGAAAATATGTGAATGGTGTTAGACCTGACATCCTTGGTGTGGTATTCCCCCAAACCTTGTGCCTTCACCACTCCTGCTTTCCTGAATTCGTTGTTTTTGTCGAGTTTAGGGCTGCTAACTAGTGCTAGAATTCTTTTGCTCTCTCACTAAAATAGTACTCGTTGTGCCACTCACTCAAGTATCATTTTAAAGTGTGTCCCAGTTCTTCCATTGCAGCCTGTAGTGCAGTTTCAAACTTACATTTCGATCTGGCAAAATACCTTTTTCTAGGCCTAAACTTTTCTATTTAGTACATATAAATCAACCTAAGGTCGGCCCTAAAGGTTAATTGAACAGGGAATATGGTATTTAAAAAGTAGGACATGTAGGTTTAAGTTTTACTGTAACGGCCATCTCTCCCATTGGCTTACAGTACATTACCTTATTGAATTTAATAAGTGCTAACTTTGGATTATGAGAACATAGAGATATGATGTGAAGACTTAAAATAAATTGTCATTCAAAATCCTTATTAATGCTAAAGTTGGACTATTTAAGTCATAATTCAGAAAATGCTACTTTTAGAAATTTGGCATTTTCATGGCCTAGCCATTTGCGCCTCCTGCCATTGTCCTCCTTGATTACATAACTGTGAACGGCTCTATTGTTTGGGTTTGTGTATCACTCCCAGACAGTGAAACAAAGGGGACTGGGTGTGGGCAGGATGGGTCACCCTGCCTGGATAGCTGGGGGCATTACTGTGCTGTGCTGCACCTGCCCCGCTTACACTTTAAAGGGATTGCTTTCAGCAAACACAAAGGAACTTGGCCCCAGTCTTTAGTCACCCCAGACAGTGGAAGGGAACAAAAATTCCAGAACCAGATGTGGGAGTCTCGGCATACACAAAGGCTGGCACCCGGTAAAAATGTTGGACTCCTAAGACCACTCTTCAGTACACTCACGGATCTGTGGGAGTTTCAGAAGAAGGACTTCCCTGCTATCCTGTTGCCAGAGGAACTGCCCTGCTCCCTTGCTGCTGAAAAGACTGTCTTGCTGCCCTACTGTCTGAAGTAGGAGACCGTGACCTGCTCTTTGAACCCAGGACCACCAGAGTGACGTCAAAGGGCTAGTTGGCTGGCCTCCTGTGTGAGCTACAGGGACATAACAAGCTCCTGAGGCCTCTGTTGGATTGAGTTCTACCCACCCCCTCCAGGTGGTGCCCCCACAGGCCCTAAACCAATGGTGTGGTGTTGGAGTGGCCTGTTCTTACCAGAATCCACAATCTGGGACTGAAAACTGTTCCACCAAAAACTGCTCTGAGAACTGACAGGATAATGGGACCTATCTTCAAGTCGAGTCGCAGAAGGTGCATTGCCTGTGGAATTATCAGCTTCTGCTACGTTCTTCTCAGCAGCAGCAACTTCTCATCAGTGGTTCCTCCTGGCGGCTGTATCTGGCCCCATGGAGTCCTCTTCACCTACAGCCTGCTGCAGCCTCGTCCTGCTTTGTAAATCCGAGCTCCAAAAAAAGTTCTACGTCCGAAGGCAGAATTCTTCCCTGGGCTCTATGAAGACCAGCACTCCATCAATGATTTTTTGTGTGTAACTTTTTATTATATTACTATTTATTATATAAAACAAAGGAAAGAACACATCAAACATACAATCAAGGCAATACAGCAATAATACAGCCATTAGGTCTGCGCTCAAGGAGGACGGGAGATATATGACAGCAGGAGAAAAAATGTTTTGAATACAGATGAGGGGAAGGTGCCAAAGGTAGAATTGCATATGAACAGCACAATATACCACAGCTAGAAGGAATGTAGGTCAGGGCGACTGGGAAGGACTAGGAATCGCAGTGAGTGGGGGCGTACAGATATCTCCACGGTATGAGTTCCACTGGTTCCAAATCTCCCCCCATTTTTGGGGTCTGCCTCTTGCCATATACACTGTCTTCTCTCTGAACATGCACCAGTCCAGACTCTCTTTCCAAGCAGTCACTGTAGGCGGCCTCGGGGACCCCCACAACTGTGCAATATCCCTCTTCACAACCATATTGGAAAGAGTCACCCACCGAAGCTGCGACACGTCATTATCATTCGGACGCCACACATTCAGTAAACATTGTCGGGCTTCCGGCATCATCACAACACCCGTTACTTCATCCATCACCTCATGTATACGTTTCCAAAATCGCACCACCTCAGGGCATTCCCATATGATATGGAGATAGGTGCCAAGGAGATCACATCCACGCCTACACATGCCATCCGTGGAGTAGCCCATGTGGATCAGACGGGGACCGGTGACATAGATTCTGTGGAGGATCTTGAGTTGGACCAGACGGAGGCGGGCCGTAATCCCTGGGAGAGGAGATCGCGGACTGCCAGTCCTCATCATCCAGTTCAATACTATCAGCAATCCAAGCTTCACGAAGGCGATCAAGCAGACTCGATCGGTCATTAATCATTTTCTTATAGAACAATGAGATAGTACTGTCTGGCACACAACCGTCTAGTATACGAACTTCGAGGGGGGAGGATTCCGGAATATCACTACCCACTGGCAACACAGAGTGCAGAGCATGGCGTACCTGGACATAACGAAATTTTTCCCTGTCACTCAGCTTATACTCTACTTGCAGATCCGAGAAGGTCTTCACCTCTCCTTTAACCCAGAGATCACGCACTTTACTAATACCGATCGTGTCCCACTTATCAAATCCCTTCATCTTCCATAGGCCACCCAACTTCGCAGAGGCATAGAGCGGAGTTGCACCAGTTAGTTTATCACTCCGGCCCATAGCCGCCGTTGTGCTATGCCATACCCGCACGGCTATAGCGGTAGGTCCCGAGAGTTGTGAACGCGAGGGCCCTGAATAAAGCGTCCTGTAGTAATCTCCACCCGGGAGCAGCCACTTATCCATTTCAAATGCTGGATTCAACGCCGGGCCATACATCCCGTGGTTGATGGCAGCAAGGGGGGAGGCCCAATAATACCTACGAATATCCGGGAGCGCTATACCACCATCATACCAGGGAAGTGTCAATTTTGGAAGAGCGATGCGTGAACGTCCGTCCCATATTAATTGCCTCTGCAACGATTCTACTTCCCGAAAATATTTCGACGGGATGACATCAAAACTATTCTGAAGTGCGTATAGGAACCGCGGTAAGGACATCATTTTAAAAAGGGCCGCACGCCCTAGGGGAGATAACGGTAATTTACGCCAACGCGCTACATCGGAGCGCAACCTTTGGAGTGGGGGGAGTAAATTGCGTTCATAGCGAACCGCCGGATCCAACGAGATAAACACACCCAAGTACTTAAAGCCAGACTGCGACAACTGGATGGGACAGCCCCGCGGAAAACGGGGGACATCACCCGCAAGTACATAAATGTAGGATTTCGACCAATTAATGATAAGGCCCGAGTTCTTCCCGAAGGAGTTATGGACGTCAAACAATACGTTGAGCGATTTTTGGGGAGAGTAAGGTACAATAAAATATCATCCGTGTATAAGGAAATGCGATCTTCAAATTCCGGCGTCCATCGTATACCCTTTCAACGAAGGTTCCCACCGTAGCCAAGCGGCGAGTGGCTCCAACGCCAAAGCAAAGAGGAGCGGGGACAACGGACAACCCTGCCGCGTGCCCCTCCCAAGAGTAAAAGGCACAGAGACACGGCCATTAACCACCACCTGTGCCAGTGGCGTTTCATACAGGAGTTTGACCCAAACAATAAAACCAGCGCCGAATCCAAATTTGGCGAGTACCGCCCAGAGATAAGACCATTCGATTGTATCAAAGGCCATCGTGGCGTCCAAGGACGCCAAGATGGCCGGTTCACGCAGCGTCGGGGCCCTCGCGAGAACACCATGCAAACGTCGCAAATTTAATGCCGTGTTACGGTGCGGGATAAAACTCGATTGATCCGGATGAATCAGGTCGCTAATAACCGTAATCAAACGATTAGCAAGCAGTTTGGCGAGGACCTTAGGCTCCGCATTTAAAAGCGAAATGGGTCTATAAGACGAGCAGCGATCCAGTGGTCTACCCTCCTTATGGATCACCACAATGGTAGCAAGACGCTGATCTCTGGGGAGGGAGCCACTGTCTCGCGCAGCCAAAAACATATCACGGAGATAGGGAGCTAGAGTATCAGGGCGTAATTTATACAGTTCAACAGGAAGGCCATTGGGACCCAGAGCCTTGCCGGAACGAATGGAGCGTAGCGCGAGAGCCACCTCATCCACCGAGGGCGTGGCATCCAAACAGTCCCGATCCGATTCCGACAAACACGGAAGTGCTATATCTCGAAGCAACAACTGCGAATCCTCCTCGGGCCTGTCGGTCACCGAGGTATAGACCTCTCGAAAATAATCAGCAAAGCATTCAACAATTTCAACAGGGTCCGTTACACGCACACCATCACCTGTCTCAATCACCGGAACCACTCGACTCTCTCTCTCCCGTCTGTCCAGCCAAGCAATCAATTTTCCTGCTTTATCACCCACATCATATAGCCGTCCCTGCTGTTCCCTACTCATCATCTTTGCCGCATCAGTAACCAAAGTTTTATATTCTAATTGTTTAAGGCGGAGGACATGTAATGCTTCTCGAGACACCTCTCGCTCCAATGCAGTCTCCAGGTCCGTGATTTCAGTCTCGAGCTGAACAATTGCCTCATTCTTACATTTCTTAGCACACCCCACCAAAGACAATGCCTGTCCCCTGATCACAATCTTAAAAGCTTCCCATAACGAAACAGGCGAGGATACAGAACCAGCATTCTCAGTAAAATACAGATCAAATGATGTAATCAATTCAGTGCGAGTCTTAGGGTTAAGAAGATACCAGGGGTTAATCGGGGCCACCCTCCCTTCGGCGCCGGTGCTGAGATTAAAATGAAACCAAATGGGGGAATGGTCTGATATACCCCGGGCCAAGTGTCTAATCTCTCCAATCGAAGGGGACAGGGCAGCCGGTATCAGGATATAATCCAATCTAGAAAGACTACCATGAGCTCCCGAGTGGAAAGTAAACTGTGTTTGCTCTGGATGCATTAGTCTCCAACAATCTATAAGTCCCAATGTTTCCAGGAAGTCACCCAACCAGGATTGCCCAGCAGAAAGATCTCGGGGCGGATAGCGGTCTATTCTGCCAGACATGACGGAGTTAAAATCACCACCCAGTATCAAAACACCCTCCGGGAGACCCAGAACCATCCGCCCCAGGTCCGTAAATGTCGTGGATTGTAAGCCCGGAGGGACATACACCGACACCAACGAAATTGGTTTTCCCTCCCACCGCCCAACAAGTGCAACATATCGACCCCTGGCATCAAGGAGCACATCGTCAACCTCGAGGGGGAGGGAAACCCTAAGCAAAATACCCACTCCTCTAGAACTAGATGTAAATCCAGAATGGGCAGCAAGATGATAACCCCGTCTATTAAGAGCGTGACAAGTATTTCCTATCAAGTGCGTCTCTTGTAGCAAAACAACATTAGGCGAAAGGCGCCGCAACAGCTGCATAACCACCCCTCTCTTTTTCCGATCACCCAACCCATTCATATTGCAGCATAATACCCTCAACCCTCTACCCTCCATCCAGATCCACAATGAACTCCCATCGCAAAACGAGCATCACACCAATGTCAAAGATAATGAAAGTACCTTGCCTTGAAAAAGAAAAAACAAACAATCCCAAAACATGGCCCTCCCTCCCCCCAAGGTTCCCAACACAACTCCCCCCAACCCTGCACCCCTGCACCGACTCAAAAGCCACCCCAATTTGCAGTGTGCCTGTCGCCCTAACAATTACAAACAAAGAACTAATCGACACAAAGAAAACCCCAGAGGAGGAAAGGGGTCCCGCCATCCCCGCTACCTCCCAAGATACGAATGGAATGATCAAAGAAGTCAGTGAGCCTCTGCTGGACACGTTGAATAGTGTTCCGGACACATGCACCATAATCATTCTTGGTCCATCAGTCCCCCCTCAGCACCACCAGCATGTTCCTGGCCAGCACGGCGACCCGTCAAAGTGTCCAACAAATCACTCGCTTCCTCAGGCCTGACAAAGAAGAATGTTCGATGGTCTTATTCAACACGCAGTCGGGCCGGGAATAACATAGCGTATTTTAGTTCCATGTCTCTTAGTCGCCGTTTCACCCCTTGAAATCCCATTCGTTGTTTCTGGACCGATTGAGAAAAGTTCACTGCAGCGTTCTCGAACTGCGTAGGGCCGCTTGTCCGTGCCGCCTGCAGAATGGCGTCGCGATCCCTGAAGTTGAAGATCCGTGCAATAATCGGACGGGGGGGAAAACCGGGCTTCGCCTGTCCCCCTGGCACTCTGTGCGCACGTTTGATGGCAAAGAATTTGCTCAGGCCCTTGGGTGCAAGATGATTAAGAATGAGGTCCTCCACACGAAGATCAGTGGCGAGTGAACTAGAATCTTCCGGGACCCCAATAATACGCACGTTGTTGCGCCGTGCACGGCCTTCAAAATCCTCCAAGCGACGAGCAAAAAAGTAATTAGCAGATCTAAGGTTGCGCACTTCTGTTTGCAAGTCGGACACATCCGTGGTAAGGCTGGATGTCTTTAGGTCCAATGACTTCACCTTCTCGTTCGTCTTGGCCAAATCAGTTCGAATGAGGTTGACATCAATAGCCACCGTGTCCAACTTCAAAGCCAGGGCTTCATACTGCTGGCCAATAGAAGACTGAATACCAGCAATGGCGCCCATAACGTCCTGTAGCGTTAATTCCGCCAAGACAGCAGGATCGTCGACAGCCTCCTCCCGGGCCTTAGGTGCGCCACCAGGGGATCCTTTAGAAAGTGTGTAGCGATCCATGACATTCGTCTGGGTTGAACCTCCACGGATAGTGGTCTTGACTTTCCGTTTTTCACCCTCGGGCTTGCCCGTCATGACGAGTCGGGTGCCCCGGAGGGAGGCTTGGGATCAGGTCCAAATGGCTTCTTAAAATTCACACACAAGAATACAGGAGGCGAAGTTGGGCCAATTTGAGTCCACAGCCAAACCGTCGTTAGCTCGAAGCTCAATGAGCTGGCATCGGAGTTCGTCCGATCAACAGACACACTGCAGATAGGAGAAAGCGCGCTGGAAAAACGAAACCGAAAGTGAAGTGAGGCTGTGGTCTGATCCCCTCAAGCCGTTGTTGTTAAATTACGACCTGGGCACTGCTACAACTCAAGGTCCAGGCTGTTCCATGGAGAAGGCCACAAATTTCAAGACGGCAGAACTCGGGGACCCTGCGTCCGATTCCGACCCAAAAACCTGCTAGTACATCAGCCGGGTTGTGTCTTCAATGACCTTCCATCAAAGCAGGATATTTTACAGGATAAATGCGGGTGGCAGCGAGGGTCCTCGGGAGCCCTGTGCTCACGCGGCCATCTCGGATGCGCGCGTACCTCCTCCCACTCCATCAATGATGACACTCTCCTCAGCCTGATAATCCAGCTTTTCACAACTGGAGCTTTTCCCGCCATCATTGATGACTTCACCCAGACTTCATCCAGTTACTCCCCATTGTCGATGACCTCCTCTCGGCTTAGCTTACTCACTGATACTCTACCTTCTCTACACCTTTTTCTTGAAATTTCTTTTGAGCCCCAAGGTAAGCTGAGACCAGGTCCAATCCACCCCTTGTATCCGAACAGCTCTCCATTGTGGTCGACCTTAACTTTTGACTTTGCCCCGGTCTTGCATGACCAGATACCCACAGTTGAGGCTTTGATCTTTGAGGGGCTAGATTTCACTAAAATGTTTTAAAATTCATAACTCTGGTTCTACTGCTTGAATTTAATTGGTGTTGGATTCGTTTTATTTCTTAAGATACACTCTATTTTTTCTTGTGTTGTGTTTTCACTTTATTGCTGTTTGTGTGCTGAATATTTTACGTGGTCAGTCAAATAGTACAGTTTTACACAGTGTGCATACACCATCATTGCAATACCAATATATACAGTCGATTTAACCACTTTCATGCATAAAGTTACCGCTTTTAGTGTCTCTGGACTTACAGGTCTAATCATTGACTTATTAGAAGAAAATAAGCAAATTACATATTGAGAACATCACGAGACAAATGATCAGGAAAAATTGGTTCAGCGCCTGGTACCTATTTATATATGTAGGTCCTACTAACAGCCGGCAATGGGACTAGGTGAGACATGTTTCTCCCATAACATAGCGCAACTACAATCCCACCACCTTGCGTAATCAGTCCTCTGTTTGCGTAGAGAGAAAGTATTGCACCAGTTGTTCCCAGAAATCATGTGGCCTAGAAGATTGCGGTATGTCCTCTGCATACATGTCTAGCTGTGTTTTGCAATATGACATATCCCAGATAAAGTCTGCATGCTTTGGTGTCTGTTTACTGCCCCATTTCATTGCTATTCTTCTCTTTGCCAGCAGTAGTGCCACCGCCAGGAATCTGCGTATGTGTGCCAGTTTAATCTTATAGATACCTAGAAGGCACACCAGGGGTGCATATGGAATACACACTCCTAGCATTTGTGTAAGAGTGTCACTGACCTCCCGCCAGTAGGGTTAGAGTTTCATACACGCCCAAGCCATATGTAAAAGGTCTGCGTTGGAGGCATGGCAACGATGGCAGCAATCATCGGCTCTTAGTCCGTATTTATGCAGTTGCGTGGGTGAGTAGTATACCTAATATATAAACTTAAAGTGGATACCTTTCCGATTGCAATTTGAGGTGAGCAATCATAGTTGCACACAACCAAGGTCCCAGTCTTCTTTGGCAATAGTTGTACCCAGTGTGGTCTCCCACCTGACTAGGGATCTATTCGGTGTGCAGAACTGTTCATGTTGTGACGTGTTGTATAATTTAGTAACTAGGCGGTGTCGTGTGGTGGTTGTCTGGAGTGTCTGCAGCGCGGTAAGCAATGGCGGTTTAGCCGGGAAGGACGGATACAAGGTTTTGATCACCATGCGTAAACACAGATATGAGAAAACTTTTAAGGGGGTGCGACATGCGCTTAAAGCCACAGCGTCTTGCAATATGTATTCCTTGTTCGGGAAGGCATCTCCCGAGGTTCGGAGACCCACCTTGTGTAGTTACGCACCATTTCCGATTCCTGTGTCTGCGTGAGTTGTGGGTGGTGTCGTAGGGGAAGTGCCGGTGCATATAGCGGAAGTTTGTGTGCATGCTTTGCTAGTTGGTGCCAGGCCCTTGAGGTGCAAACCACTGGGTGTATCTCCAGATTAGAGACATACTGTCTGGGCGAAGATAGAAGTGAGAAAAGGGATGTTGGGTGCATACTTTCATGCTCTATCTCAATATGCCGCACATGGCCATGTGGCTGTAATCAATAGTGTGCGTGTTGCGCCGGAGTGCAATAATAGTATAATTGCAGATTGGGGCACTGAAGCCGCCTTGGATATAGGGCCTCATCAGTTCCCTCCACCCAGCCCCGCCCAGGTCAAGCGAAGTTGTGCTGTACGTAGTCTAGTGAATAGAACCTGTGGCAACCAAATCGGTATATTCATAAATAGATATAGAAACCAGGGCAGCACTACCATTTTTGCAAGTGCAATCCTATCTGCTAACGATAGGGGTAGTCAGATCCATCTAGTCACTTGATCTTTCAGTTTGGTTATTGCCCTACCGTAATTTTCCCTTATCACCATTTCTGTATCACGGTGTATCCAGACACCCAGGTATTTAACTGGGTCGGTCTGCCATTGCAATGGGTAGTCAAGGGACAGCTTAGTCGTCACAGGGGTAAGCGGGATGACCACTGTACCAATTAATACAAAGGCCCGAGAAGTATGCTAACCTGATATATTCTCGAATAAGCGCATTTAGATTTGCATCCGGGTACCTTGTGTACAACACCATGTCGTCCGCATAGAGTGATATGCTAACTGGGCATAGTTGGAACTGCAGAGCCGTAGTGGCGTGCCTCTTGCGTATCTTGCAGGCTGGCGGTTCAAGTTTCAATGTGAAGAGTAGGGGAGACAAAGGGCATCCCTGTCTTGTCCCTCTGTAAATGGGAAAGGATCAGATATAATGCCATTGATCCTTAGTCTAATGCAGGGTGCCGTGTATGATAATGCTATCCATTTCATATAAGGTTCCGGGAAACCCATCCGCCTTAGGACGTAGAACATATACGGCCATTCAACAGAATCAAACTCCTTCGTAGCGACCAATAAATCAGCCGCTGCCGGCAATTCCGGATTTATATGGTGGAACATAGCGAATATGGTTCGTAAGTTTTGCGTAGTGGAGCGGGTCGGAATGAATCCCGCCTGGTCTGGCAGGACCAGCTTCTGCATCAATAGTTTTAATCTGAGGGCTATAACTTTGGCAAGGATCTTAGCGCCCATAGTGATTAGTGATAGTGGGCGATATGATCCACAATGGGCTGGGTCCTTATCAGGTTTATGGAGGGTGATTAATAATGCCTCGCGTATTGATGGGGGCAGCTTGCCATCCTTGTATGCCTCCTCATACATGGCCGCTAGATGTCTTTGTGTTCCTTATAAAACTTGCCAGTTAGTCCATCTATGACAGGTACCTTGTTGTTGGGAAGAGAGTTGATGGCTTCACGGAGCTCATCCTCAGTTATATAAGGACTAAATTACTCACGGTGCGCATTGGACAGCCATGCCAATGCCATGTCGTCAAAATACTGATTCAATTCAGTGGGATCAGGCATGGTTCCCGCCCTGTACAGGCTAACGTAGTATTCTAAAAAATATTGCGAGATTGAGGGGGTATCGTAACAGGCCGTGTCCTGAGAGTTCATTATCTTAGTTATGTATGAGGCTGTCGGCATAGGGCGAATCTTGCTAGAAAGGGCCTGCACAGGTCTGCCACCCTCTCCACAGGCCCACGCCGTGTATTTCTGTGAAATGTATTTAAGTTCACTATCTGTAAATTCATGGTATGTGTCTATTTTCCCCCTGATGTCCACCAGGAGTGTGGGATCAAGAGTAGTGGTATATGTGGACTCTAATCGTTTGATGTCCGCCTCGACCATGGATAGCTGTCTACGGATATCGTTAAGGATTCCAGCATGTTTACCTATGCAGAATCCGCGAATAGTAACCTTGAAAGCTTCCCATCGTATTTTGGCACTGTCCACAACCCCACATTGTGCTCAAAGTACTCGGTGATAGCGAGTTTCAAGTCAGAGTTAAATACCTGGTCTCTCAATGTACTTTGTTGAAGGCGCCATGCGAATTGTCGCGGTGTGTGCGAGGGGATGGCAAGTTCCAGTCTAACTGCTACGTGGTCAGAGAGGGTTTGGGGAAAATGCATGCTGTCAGTAGTCCGGGCATTTACATCTGTAGTGGTTATCCAGAAATCTATCCTGGACCATGTATTGATGATATGCACGTGCCTTCTCGGCGGTGTGGATGTCGCGTCCTCCATATATCCAGCATGGCATAGTCTTCCATCCCCTCCCCGAGCTTTATGGCAGAGTTCTTCCCATACCTGTCATTCCCAGTGGACCAATCCACCAGTGGATCCAGGCACGTATTAAAATCGCCACCCCAAATTATTGCAGAGGGTGGGAGGCGATCCCAGCCTGCACCATATATTTGTGAAAAAGGAGGGATCTTTGGGCCGTAGGCGGTGATCATGGTTATGATCGTACTGCCAAAATCCCCTTGTACAATGAGATTCCTGCCCTGATCATCTGAGTGGAGCAAAGTGAAAGGTATACTGCGTTTAACGAGGAGAAGTACCCCCTGGCATAATTGGAGTTGGAGAATTCCAAGTCAATAGTGTCAATTTCCTCATGTCCCTATCACTTATAGCCATTGTCAGTGCATGAGTTGTGAACCGCGATGCGGCAGGACATGCATGTATGAAGCATGTGATATGCAACCATTATTACATCTGAACTGACCTTTTTTCTAATGTTACCCTGGACCCCTCTCTCCACCCACATAGCCATCCCAAACATGGCGAGGACACACCCAAAAAACATAAAGCAATAACCCACACCCATTCCCATACTTTAGAGCAAAAAAAATATGTGGAATACACACAGGGAATATCTGCCAGCCAGATCCCCGAACAAGCTAGTCGCTCGGGTGTACGTCTAACCCATTCTGTCTAGATTACCAATGCACTTAACTAGTCTAGCTTGACCTAAAAGGGTAATGAGGGGCATGAAAAACTCCATACCATGGTATTGGTCCCAACTGTGAATCGAAGTTCCGACTGCTTTGATCATGCACCATCGTCTCTTGCGCCAACAGTAGCGTCAAACATCTATCTGTTAATCATAATACTTATCTGAATTCAATGACAGTGTCTCAGAGGTCTTCTTGTGGTGCCATATCGCATACAGTCAGCGTCACAGAGAAAAGGTAATTGTCACTCAACGTCCGAGGTGCTGCCTTGCTTGTCCTGTGCACCCCTAGGAGATCTCTGTCATGAAGGTTGAGTGAAGAAATGTTACCACCTCCTTTGGCTCGCTGAAGATCCTGTTCTTGTCACCATCGGTCACCCGCAGCCTAGCCGGATAGAGCATCGCATAGGGGATGTTGCATTCATGGAGCTTCTTTTTCACTTCTACATATGTCTTTTGTGCCTCCTGCACTTGTGAAGTGATGTCTGAATATGTGGATATGTCCATCCCTTCATGGATAAGGTGGCCCAGCTCACGGGCCCTTTGGAGCGCCGCATCCCAGTCCCTATAATTTAGGAGTTTCGCGATTATAGGGCGTGGTCTCGCTCCTGGTGCCGGCTGAGGTGCAAGTGAATGTGTGCTCTCTCCACTATGAACACCTCGGAGAAGGTGTCCCTGCCGAGAAGTGCAATCAGCAGCGTCACAATGTAACACTCCATATTGCAAGTGTTGGTTGATTCTGCCACATCCATAAAGCGTAGATTGTTTTGGCGGGATCGCGCCTCCAAGTCCTCTGTCTTTGCCACCATGGCCGGCATGGCCTTGTCAATTCTTTCCTGTCTTGCTTCCATTTGACGTTGTGCGTCCTCAGAGTCAGATATTCGGTGCTCCGCCATGTCGATTCTCTCTGTGTGTCTGTCCAGACGTTCAGACATGCGGTCTACTTGATAGGTCAGGGAATCAATTTTCCCATGGATGTTGGTCAGTGTCGATTGGGTCGGCGCGAACATAGTATGAAAGTCCACAGAGGTGTTGGCGCTCGCTGCCGGATTACTCGCTTGGCTACTTGGGGGGGTCGTCCGAGGTGTGCTGCGTGGCTTTTTTTGACTGCTCGAAATTCAGTTTAGGTTGGTTTCGGTCCGGTTTTCCCATAACTGAGCCACCTAGAAGGGTCTTAAGTGACGCCAAAAGTGCTTGGCCCAGTTTGCATTGAGTGTCACCTGCAGGTCATGATCAACTTCCGAGAAGGGAGTCAGAGTTCTTGTTTCCTTTTTACTGCAGGACAATTTGCTTGGCAGTGCTCCCCAATTAACCCTCACCGCCGGAGTGTATGCTGCTAAGGCATCAACGGTCATTGAGTATGGAGAAGCCCACTGCCAGGGGCGCAGTAGCACTATCAGGCTGTCTTCTGTCACTGCAGTGTTGATCGGCCATCTCCCGTAGAGTGTCCAAATACTACCACCATTAGCGGGGAGACACAGGTGGCACCCACAACCGGAGAACTCCCTGACAGGGTATTGCATGGATCCAGCTAAGGCTCAGAGGGGGCCTCTCCACCCCGGCAACAATTTGCTAGTACACTACAGCCTGCCCAGGGCCACACTCACTGTCCGTTTTTATTTTGATTTTTTTCTCCCAATGTTGATGGGGTCTTCTTCTCCCAGGGCAGATCAGGACAGCAGGATAATAGCAGGGGGCGCTGAGATCACAGCAGCCCACTGTGTCGCCGCGCCGCGGGTGAGGGGGGGACAGACTTTCACTGCATGCACCGGAGACTCTCAGCCCAGCTGCAGAGGAACTCACCAGGCGAAGTCCTTGAGGGCGCCAGAGACGCGCCACCGGCGATCGCACTGCCGCCGCAGCCAGACATTAAATCACCTGATAAATATCCCAAAATTATATTTCTGCAAAAGCTCACAAAAATATAACATAATAGTGGACATGACCACTCGTTTTCTTTCATTACAAGTTTACAAATTGCAAACGAATACTACTTTATCAAACTTTAACATAGATAAAAGCAGGTCTCAGCTTAGAACTTTGCCTTTCAGTATTCTGGTTAGCCCCTTGATCCTTACTGTCAAGGTGGATAAACCCATGTCTGAATTGTTGTTTTAGTCGAGTTCATTTTTTGATGCTGAGTGCAATACTGAGCCCGATATCTGAATTGTTCAGTTCTGTTTCTGTTGGTGGAGTTTAAATTGTCGTTTAGTAATCCATACTTCAGATTGGTGTTTAGTCGTATCTGTACATAGATGCTATAAACCCTGCCCAGTTTACTTTATTACGAACAATATTTAGAGTACAAATGTGTGCACTTCAACATCCTGGTATGTCCCAGAGCCACATTCTGCATTTGGGTAATCCACAAATGTTCTCGTACTCTAGTGTCACCTCTTCTTTGTTTATCTGTTCTAAAACATTAAATGCAATTGAAAGTAGAATTTGTTTTTATGATGTTATGTCTAATGCTGAATGACAGTAGGTCTTGAATCCAATTTGTGACTGACTCCACCCTGTTTGTGTCTGTGGAGGTTAGGCCATCTGTTACCACTCCCTTCATCAGTTTTATTAACACGACATATCAGTATACTGCACTATATTGCAACTATTCCAATCATAAATCTTCTATCTTCCTCTATTGTTATAACTTAATTCTATGTTTTGCCTATACCTTCTGGGATTTGATTGAGACCTAAGTTGCAAATTGTACTCGTGAAACAAATAAAGCAAACATTCTTCTTATATGGTCACCTTGCTAGTCTTCTTGATCTTCCTACGAACATAGGATACTCATCCTAATTCTGGAACTTGCCTAAGGAACATTGAGTTGCTATGCTATAATTTCTCGTCAATTTTAATTTTTCTGTCACTAATAAAAGTGTAAAGATCTGTGGCTTGGGTTCACCTTTCTGTGCTCTGTGAATACCATACACCAAACTTGGGTCCATTTGGGGAAGAAGAGGTTAACAGTGCTCCCAGAGAATCGGTGCCGCTTGCCAAGGGCTTTGCATCTCTGGATGATGCAATGTGCCTCGAAGCCCGAATGCTACATGTTTCTGGATAAGCCATTCAGAAACATGGCAGTCACTGTTAAAACTGCCTTTAAGTATACCCATCACGCCATCACGACCTCAACATCATATCCTACGCCGACAACACCCAGCTCATCCTCTCCCTCACCAAGGACCCACACACCGCCAAAACCAACTTCCACGAGGGAATGAAGGCCGTCGCCGACTGGATGAGGAGCAGCCGTCTGAAGCTGAACTTGGACAAGACGGAGGTACTCATTCTCGGACCCACCTCCTCAGCCTGGGACGACTCCTGGTGGCCGACCACACTGGGATCAGCACCAACACCCACCGACCATGCACATAACCTAGGACTTATCCTCGACTCCTCCCTCTCCATGTCTAAGCAAGTCAACGCCGTCTCCTCCTCCTGCTACAACACCCCCCGCATGCTCCGCAGGATCTACAAGTGGATCCCGACCGAAACAAGAGGAACAGTGACACAGGCCCTTGTCAGCAGCAGACTGGACTACGACAACGCACTCTACGCAGGAATCCCAGCCAAACACCTACAACGACTACAACGCATCCAAAACGCCTCCGCCCGACTGATCGTCAACGTCCCCCGCCGCAGCCACATCTCCCCCCACCTGAGAGTCCTACACTGGCTCCCCGTCGACAAGAGGATCACCTTCAAGCTCCTCACACACAAAGCACTCCACAACGCCGGACCAGCCTACCTGAACAGCAGACTCAGCTTCTACACCCCCACCTGCCAGCTCCGCTCCACCAGCCTCGCCCTCGCCGCTGTCCCCCGCATCCAACGAAGGACCTCCGGCAGCAGATCTTTCTCCTACATCGCCGCCAAGACCTGGAACATCCTCCCTACCCACATACGGCAGACCCAAGACCTACTTGCCTTCAGAAGACTCCTCAAGACCTGACTCTTCAAACAGTAGCAGCACGCCCCTCCCCTAAGCGCCTTGAGACCCTCACGGGTAAGTAGCGCGCTCTACAAGTACTCTGATTGATTGATTGACTTCTATTCACGGGTACAAATGGCTGGATAAAAAAAACATAAGATGCACAGAGAGAATTCTGTCTCAGCCAATCTTTACAGGTGGCAATATCTTTCTGCCCCCATTGGTAAGGTAAGAATGATGGAGCGGAAGTTCCTAATAAGGTATGCTCCTGATGTCCTTGATTGAGGGCATGGATGATGGATAAGGTAAAGTGGCCTTTTGGCACTTGGCATTCTGAAATGCTCCTCTGTAATAGAAGGTGGAGACTACTGTTGTATTGCTTGCACAATCTTTGAGCTGTTTTTCTGCCTTACGTCATGCATTCTCATAACAATAATATATGTCTTTTGCTGATCCTACGTCCTGTATTCTCATAACTACAATGTCTGCTTAACTATGGTTATCCTTTCGCAATGAGACTGTGTGACTATGTGAATAAAAGGATGCGCCCTTGGTTGAACCACAATAATCGCAGTTGTCTATCTCCTTGGTAGTTGTCGCAGTAGGGGGGCAGCGAATTGTACGTTGTGAGCACACTAAAACATGCAAATTCAGTGTCCACAATACAGCAGTAATTAAAGAAAAAGGGGTGACCCTGTGTCCCTCAGAACCTGGATATTTATAGTTAAACAAAAAGTGGTTCTGTTGGGCAAGACCAATTGTTTTGAAAAGTGCTTATTAATGCAATCAACAACAAGCGCTCTCTGGTACACACCAGATTTTGAGAAATGAATTCTCAAAATACAAAGTTGTGCGATCAAGGGGTCGTATTATATAATTTACAACATAATTCATTCATTTAGTATCTGAATTGGAATCATTCAAGAATAACATTCAATGCATGGAATGACCGTCAGAAAAAATGTAATAACGTGACTTTTGTGTAAATAGTGCTCAATGAGTGAAAGAATATACAGTGTAACAAAAGTTACTATGTACAACTATATACAAGAATTTCATTGGCCAGATGCCGATTTGCAACCAAGGGTTCCTAGTGTTCCTATCAGGATCCTGGCTGTTCTGGACCTCGTGCATCATAGGTCCAGAACAGCCAGGATCCTGATAGGAACACTAGGAACCCTTAGTTGCAAATCGGCATCTGGCCAATGAAATACTTGTGGTGGTGCTCTTTACAGTTCTGGAAACCTCATCAATAGGAAGTAGTCTATGGTCATTATGTTTTGTTGTGTTTCATATCATAATGTGTAAAGGCGTACCATTTTAGCTAGAATCCTGCCTGGTTATACTAGACTAATAATTTGATAAGCAATGGAATCTGTTGGATAGTGGCTGACCAGATCCCTTTATGGATCTGAGTGGAGCATTACGTGTATGGTTGCATGTGGAATTACTTTGCTGTTTTTCTAGTTTGCAAGCCTGTCTTTTGATTGGCTTGGAGTGGCTGTCAGCTTGCCAAAGATGCCTCCAATTTTTCAAATGTGCTAATCGCCTGATCTGGGAAAACTCCCACCTGGGTGTTTTAACTGTAAATCCTTTTAATAAATACCTGGGGACAGATTTACAAGCCCCTTGCGCGTCTTTTACGCCGCTGTTGCGTCACTTTTGTGATGCAGCGGCGGCGCAAAAGATGTGCCATGGTGCGGGGTATTTACAACGTGACGCATATGGGAGATGCGTCACGTTGTAAAGCCCTGCGCCAGAAGGAAGCGTTCCTGCGCAGGGAGGGGCGTTCCGACGCAGAAACGCCTTCTAAAAGTGACTGAGCAAAATCTACAAGATTTCACTCTGTCACTTTGGGCGCTCATGCTGCGTCAAAACCCTGCGCCTGCTTGAAGCAGGCGTAAGGATTGACGCAGCATTAACAAAAATAGGGCCCCCCCAGGGCATTGCTGGAGCTGCGTCGCGCTTGCGAGGAAACTCCAACAATGCGTCACTTTTACGGCACAGATGCGTGACGCATATGTGCCGTTTTTGCCCCATGGTGCGCCGCATTGTAAATGCGGCGCATCCATGGTGGCGGAGGCATGGCGCACAATAAGTGGCGCATCCCTGCTGATATGCACGGATGCGCCACTTATTGTAAATATGCCCCCTGATGTTTAGTTTCTGACCCTGCCTCCCATAAGGCATTTGTCTTTTGATATGGTTTCAGCAGGGACTCCATGAAAGACAACAAACATGCCGAAAGGACGCGAAAGCGATACTCTCGCTGGCAGAAATAGGCACATGCGTGAGGTGAGTTTGTGGCCGTCGTATAATCACCCTTGGGTACGCTTGGCTGCGCTGAGCAGTACTTAATCAACTTGATGAATAATTAAAGGTGCATTCATTAAAACGATGTTCTATTACAATGATTGCTCCCTAATAGACACTCTCTGTAATGAGATCCGTTAGGTGTGGGTTACTCCTCGGCAGACACACCGTACGGAGCGGGCGTTTCCTTCACAAAGAACTCTGACGAGCAAAGTACGATTGCATCCTTCTCTCTGCACGTCAGTAAATGCAACCAGACCAGGCAGGATCGCGTATTTAACTCAATCTAAGTGTATTTTCTTTCACATGTGTGCAGAAAATACCAACATATGAAAAATATATATTCTTTTGGAGGATAATAGGCGATAAGAGGCAGTTTTAATCAACCAAACATGGGGCAGGGTGGCCTTTCTTCCCGAAAGTTTGAGTCCCTGCGCTTTCGTCCGCTTCTTTGGAGGTCACAGAGGTCGTTCAGGGCAAGGAGAGTTTCTAAGCCCCCCGGTCGAGGTTCAGCACATAAATTCAGATTCGTAACGCTCTGACCGGTCTTCACACAACATGGCGTCGACAATTGCCCAGCGGGACCCGCACACGCAGGTTTAACTAAACACGGCCCACCCTCCTCCTTAAGCAAATACTCTTTTCCATCCGTTACTGTGGCAAAGTTTCCGGCCAGCGGCCTGGCATCTGGCAGTTGAGAGTATAAATCAGAGGTGCTGGACACCACGAGCGCTTCCTTGACCTCGTCTGACATGACCTGCAATGCCTCACTGGACGGAGCCTCCCTCCAGGGATTGCTATCTCCTCAGCTCGTTCCGTTTGTCTCGCTTCTCCTGTCAGGGTGTGTGGAAGGACGAGCCACTAAAGCTTATCAACAGAAAACACCAAGACAGCTCTGTATGTAGAACAGGGGACAGGGATTACTGTCCAGGACGCTTGTTAAAATACTCTTATGGATTTTAACAAATATATTTACACACTGCTGGTTGCTAGTTTATAATAACGATATAGCTCGTAGGTCAATGGCCTGTTCCGATAAGCTGAACTACATTACTAATTTACACTGCACACTTGTATTGCAAACCTCTTTATCCAATGAGAGGCTCACGACACAGTAGAATAGATTGCAACAGAAAGCAAACCTGTACTATACACTGCTTACCTCTCAGCCCAAAAACTCCTAAAAAGCTACAGTCCATCATGATTCTTCCTGTTTTTACATTGGTATGCTCTGTCAATATATGTTGTACATATTCTATTAATCTTAAATGCACAGTGTGAAAAATGTATGATATTCCATTATTGACTATCAATGTGGTTTTATAAGTGGTGGGGTGTCACTATATTGCATGTGGGATAGGTAAATATGTTCAATGAAAAAGCCAAAGGATAAAGGGACGTCATAGTTAGTTGAAAATGTCAGTTAAAACATACTATTTTAAAGAAACAATTAAAAAAACCTACTGAAATTCAGCAGTTACAGTTATCTCAAGTAACTGTAACTAGTGCCCTAAAGTAACGCGAGCCCGCCATGCCCTGTGTTGTCATCAATGATGTCATTTCAGATGTTGCAGTGATGTTATCAATGATGTCATATAACATGCTGTTAGTGGTGTAATATCTGAGGTATTTGACAGTGCATGGCAAGGGTGTGAGTTAGAGTTTCTTTAGGGGATGTTTAAAATAGTACGGGCCTCATTTATGAGAAGTGACGCATCGCTGCGTGAAAGCAGCGATGCGTCACTTCTCAGTGCGCCCTCCTTGTGGCATGATGGATGCGTCATATTTTCTGTATGACGCATCATGTCGCAAGGAGTTACAGATACGTCAGTATTTCTGATGTATCTTAGGCACGAAAGTGAGGCATTGCTAGAGTGTGTCACAAAAGTGACGCAACTCCAGCAATGTGTCCCTTCACATGGGACAAGCCCCATGTGAAAGGGCATTTGTCAGTCTTATGCCTGCTGTGAAGCAGTCGTAAGATTGTGACGCAATTGCACCCTAGAAGTGGCGCAGTGAAATCTTATAGATTTCACTGCGTCACTTCTACGAGGCCTTACATGGGAACGCCCACCCTGCATACCTTATACCTGACGCAGGTATAATGTTGAGCATGTAATTATAAAGTGACGCATCTGCTTACATGTGTCACTTTGTAAATAGGGCGCACCAGGAGGCATGTTTTACGCCGCCGATGTGTCACAAAAAGTGACGCAACAGAAGCGCAAAACTGTCGCAAGGCATCATAAATAAGACCCTATGTTTTAACGGACGTTTTCATCAAGCTATAACCACCCAGGGCTCCCACAACCTCATTTTCACTGGAGGCCTCAGGAGAGTGCCAGGGCCCCTGCGGCCTCTGCCAGCTCTCTTGGTGGGAGTCAGTCACTTACGTTATTGGTGGGAGCCCTCATGTTCAACCCGGTATCCCACTAAGTGTCCCTCGTTGGGGGGAACTCCAAGGCCCCTGCATCCCCAGTTGGCTCCATGGCCAGTACCATACAGTATACTAGAGGCAGCTGGATCCATTACTTTTCTGCTGCCTATACTGGAGCAGCTTTCTTCTCTTCCCATCCCTAGCATTCACATGTGTATACATATCTATATACCGATATAAATATATATATATATACATATATATATATATATATATATATATATATATATAAATATTCATATTTATATATATATATATATATATATATTCATGCACCAGCTTGTACCGACAACGTGAGATGCACTCGAGAAACCGCACTGAGCTGCAAGCTTCCGACTCACTGTGAGGTATGGAGAACGTCGACCCGCTGGTCTCTTTCACAGCCGTGTCACCTTTGCCTGACGTGTTTCGAAGCTAGTCTTCTTTTTCAAAGGCTTGTTGGTGAAAAGGAAAACGCACAGTCCGAACCACAATCTTCTTATTGACACTTGTTTGCGAGCTCCCTATGGGCTGTTCTGAATGAAACTGTGCAGCGTATACTGGGAGTTGTAGTGCGGAGGGAAATGAGTTCCCTTTGAAAGTGCATATAATGTCCTGCTGAACACATTGGAAGCCCGCAAATGGACCCCAGCAGGACAAGCTTCTCCTAAATCCTGTGGAATTTCTCCTCCAATAGAGGCCGATAGTTATCAGCCTCCGAGGCCCCCTGCATTAGATGGGGTGTTGCATTCTCGGCGGTTTGGCCCCCTGCCTAATATTCATGCTCTAGCTTGTACCAACAACGTGAGATGCACTCGAGAAACACCACTGAGCTGCAAGCTTCAGACTCACTGTGAGGTATGGAGAACATCGACCCGCTGGTCTCTTTCACAGCCATGTCACCTTCGCCTGACGCGTTTCGAAGTTAGTCTTCTTTTTCAAAGGCTTGATGGCGAAATGGAAAACGCACAATCCGAACCACAATCTTCTTATTGATCCATGGTTGCACGCCCCCTATGGGCTGTTCTGAATGAAACTGCGCAGCGTATACTGGGAGTTGTAGTGCGGAGGGAAATGAGTTCCGTTTGAAAGTGCATGTAATGTCCTGCGGAACACATTAGAAGCCCACAAATGGACCCCAGCGGGACAAGCTTCTCCTAAATCCTGTGGAATTTCTCCTCCAATAGAGGCCGATAGTTATCAGCCTCCGAGGCCCCCTGCATTAGATGGGGTGTTGCATTCTCGGCGGTTTGGCCCCCGCCTAATATTCATGCTCCAGCTTGTACCAACAACGTGAGATGCACTCAAGAAACCCCACTGAGCTGCAAGCTTCAGATTCACTGTGAGGTCTGGAGAACGTCAACCTGCTGATCTCTTTCACAGCCGTGTCACCTTCACGTGACTTGTTTCAAAGTTAGTCTTCTTTTTCAAAGGCTTGATGGTGAAATGGAAAACGCACAGTCTGGACCACAATCTTCTTATTGATACTTGTTTGCATGCCCCCTATGGGCTGCTCTGAATGAAACTGCGCAGCGTATACTGGGAGTTGTAGTGCGGAGGGAAATGAGTTCCCTTTGAAAGTGCATGTAATGTCTGTGTGTTTTCCATTTCACCATCAAGCCTTTGAAAAAGAAGACTAACTTTGAAATGGGTCAGGCGAAGGTGACACGGCTGTGAAAGAGACCAGCTGGTCGACGTTCTCCATACCTCACAGTGAGTCTGAAGCTTGCAGCTCAGTGGTGTTTCTCGAGTGCATCTCACTTTGTTGGTACAAGCTGGAGCATGAATATATATATATATATATATATATATATACACCACCGGGTGTCATGCTTCATCATTGACCAGTATTCGCCCTCTAAAAACTTGGTTTGATAGAGGGCGGGCATACACCTGACGACAAGGATGCACTTCTATACTAAGTGGGGGCCCAAAGAAAAATAGAAAGTGAATTAAAAGGCCCATAATGGCGAGGACTGGTCAATGATGAAGCATGACACCCGGTGGTGTGTGAGGCCAGTCCTTCACTTTTTGTTAGATGCCAGCACTCACAATTTAAACACTGCACTTACACTAGCGATACCAAGACTGGGAGCGGCCCATTGTTATACATATGTCACTGATCATGTCATGAATTATGTAATATGTGAGATTATCAGCAGTGGATTGTGGGCGTGCGAGTTATAGTTAGTACAACTAACTATAACGGGGGAATTTCAATGGTTTTATACGAGTGAAATGTCGAGCTAACTATAACACCCCTGAAACCTATGGTTTTTTCAATGAATTTCTAAGGTTTTTTAAATGCTAATTCCTAAGTATAACTTGTCTGAAACCTATGGTTTTTTCAGTGAATTTCGAATGTTAATTCCTAACTATAACGTCTGTGAAACCTATGGTTTTTTCAGTGAATTTCAAAGGTTTTGTAAATGCTAATTCATCGCTATAACATATGGAAAACCTGTGTTTTTTTTAATTGAATTTCAAATATTTTTTAAATCATAATTTTTAAATATATTTATTGTTTTGTTTATATTTTCTAACTATATATTTAATTATTTTATTTTTAGATGTTATTTTTTAAATTACATTACACATTTATTTTAATATTTTTTTTTACATAAAATATATATTTTGTCATGATTATATATTGTTCATAATATACTTAAAATATTTTTCTTTTCTTTTTTTTTTGGAGTTGTGCACCGTACGAACACCCTGCTCGTTTACTGCGCAAAACGTGTCCGCCATTTTACTGTCATTGTTTAGGATCCGAGTACGGTGCGCGGCGGGTACGACTTCTCCAACACGGTTGATATAAAACCTGTGCGGGACGCCTGGCACATACGCGAGATGTACGTATAACGTGACGTGACGGACGCGCGGTAGCGCCTGACGTCATATGCATATCGGACGCGGTGGGTGTGCAGCTTCTGCGATTTCTTTAATGTTGGAAAACTTATTTCTATATATTTAATATAAATATTAAAAGAATAGATTTTCTGAGGTTATTATAAAAATAATATTCTTTAACTTTCTTAAAAAGTACATAACTTTTTAATGCAATTTCGCGAAGTCGCGCTGGACGCGAGCACGATGCAAGCAAGGTGCGTATTGAGTGTGCACATCCTACGTGCATCCTACGCGCACCCCATGTGACTTTAAAAACAGATTTGATTGGTTCTTTACACTTCCTATTGAAACGATTATAGGACCCCACCCATTTCAATCACTCTTATTAGAACTTTTCTGAGGGAAACACCTCCTGAGAAGATCTGCTGCTCTTTCTTTTTTGGAGAAGAGATTCATTTAAAGATACTATGGCTGCTAATCCACCATCATCCTCTGATTCAGAGAACTTATCACAGCAAGAATTTGTTTCTGAACCTCCACTAAAGCAAAAATATACCAGCATTGTCTGGAATTTTTTCACCGTTCCACCAGGTTTAAAAAAGTGGACTGCAAGAAAAGTAACTTGCCGAATATGCAATGAAGTGCTTTCAAGGGGAGACCCCAACAGAAAGTACTCATGCGGAACTGCAAGTATGCGGAAGCACTTGCAATCTAAGCACCTGGTCAACTTTGCAAAGGAAGAGTTAAGAAGATTGAGAGAGGCTCCTCCTGCTTCATTAGAAGGCCAGAGTATGAGTGGGCCAACTCCTTCAACCTCTACTGCACACCCTGATATTCGTCCTCAAATTTGGCAAACTTAGAATGAGCTGTTTAAAATGTGGACAGCTAATAGCATATGGAGAGCAGTCGGTGGATCTGGTGTGTCGAGCTGTTGACCACCATCATTGTTAGAATTCTTTTCTCCTCTCCTCCCAGTTGTTAGTTCTCTTTTTCCAGTTCTCATGTTTTCCCCTGTTTAAAAAAAAATACAAAATCGTTATAAAAACCAAAACAACAAAAAGAAAAAAAAGTTCATTTCAGACTAACTACTCTGGTTAAAGAAAGATCTAAACTAGTATGCTAGTGTTTGAAAGTTGCGATGAATGTATGTGTAGTGCATAATTGACTGTAAAAATACATTTCTGATGTGTGGTGAATGCATAAGTGCAGAATTATAAGGAAGTGCTGCAGCATGACACTGTAAACTGTTTAACTACAGCGTGCTGTGGTACTTCCGAAGCACAAGGATGTAACATATGTACATAAATATGTAGCAACTCTGTGCTTCCCTCTGCACAGCTGCAGAAACTGCAGACATGTGGGGACACGGGCACCCTAGAAACATGGTGCAAGGATGTCCTTGTCATGTGGAGATTGTTTTTGTGCAAGAAGGGACACCTTCCTGCACAAAAACAATCAGTAAAGGCATTTTCTCCTTCAATATATGCTGTGCATTCCAGCATATATTGAAAGTAAAAAAATGAGGAGAAATGAAAAATTTTTCCTCGTTGTGCTTTGCTACACCAATAGAAGGATGGTGTAGCATTCACAAACCTGTCCAGATTTATGATTTCTGATAAATCTGGAAATGTGTCTTGTTTTATGAGTGTTCTGTGTAAACACGCACAACAACACCTTTTCAACGCGAAGTACTGTGTATAATGAGATTATATTTACATGGAAAAGAAAAGGTATACAGAATGCCTTTTGCTCATCTTATAAATAAGAAAGAGAGTTAATGGCTAGGCCAATTGTTATTATAGGAGTAAATTTCGGTACTGATAACAGAGAACAAGATACATTTACAACCACTTACTTTTTAGGGAACTGATAGGAAATGTTTATATATTACTGAAGGGAAGGGATGCGACCTAATATAACAATTGCAAAAACACTGACTGATGTGGTTTAAATTAAACAGTTTCTTTTCTTTTAATTCTGAAATTATCAAGACCTGCAGAAGAACCATAAGTGTGCCCCGGGAGCCCTGGGCGGGGAGCGGAGAACTCTCCCGTTCGTACCGTGCGGAACCTCAAGCAGGAGTCCGGCAGGCTGGGCATCAGCATCAAGGGTGAGCGTGAGAACCGCCGCACCAGGAACAAGGGATCCCGCCACGGCCCCCTGGAGCTGCGCACTCCCCGGACAGAGCCGCAACCTCCAGGGAAGGCCGCTCCATGAGCCGCTAGTGCGGCAAATGGCGTGCCGAGAGGGGCATGTGGGGAGCGGGAAGCCCGTCAGCCTAGCGTCCAACCCGCCACCCAACAACAGCGGCTCCCCCGGCCCGCTCTGAAGTGGAGCCCGGGATCCCCGCACCCCCGGGGGCCAGAGCAGCGCCGGAGGCTCCTCTCCACACCAGGGATTTATGGTTCTCCCGGACCTGCAGGATCACCATGCAGCCCCCGCCGAGAAAGGTGAGCCCTGGCTGCGCTCCCCAGCTGCCCCACGTCTGCAACAGCCCCCGCAATTCTGGGCCAGTAGAGAGGGCCCATGGGGAGTGGCCCTCGGGGCACACACACGGCTCTGCAAAACAAAGCAGCGGGCCGTGAAAACACCAGATGCAGGCAGCAGCCCTGCAGCCACATTCGAATGAAAGAAACTACGCCATGGACTCTCTTGGACTTCTTTACTTTTTCTTTTGTCCTGGCCCCCATTTTGCTGCTGCTCTCGGCCGCTTTTCTCTGGACCCTGACCCGCCATCTTGCCCATTCCCTCATCCTTTAACCCTTTTCCCTCGTTTCCCCCTTGACGATCCTTAAATGTTTCTTCCCTTTTCTGATTTGCCTTTTCTCCATACCCGTGTATCCCTCCCACCCTCCCTTGGTGCTGTGACTGCATCCCCCCTCCAACCCCACTTAATGGAACTCTGCTTCTCTGTATATAGAGATAACTCTAATCACTAGTATATGCAGTAGACCTTTGTACTCTCTGCCATTCCTATGTGACTCTTAGAGTATATCCATTCGTATCCCTTCCCTATGTATATAGAGATAACTCTAATTAATAGTATATGCAGTAGACCTTTGTACTCTCTACCATTCCTATGTGACTCTTAGAGTATATCCATTCCTATCTTTTCCTTGAGTGACTTTACTATTTGTACATTTGCAATTTTTCTTTCTGTTTGTATCTCTTCCTTGTGTGACTTTACATCTTGTACATTTGCAATTGTTTCTGTTTGTATCTTTTATGTAACGCATGTAATCCTTAGTCCTTATGTTTTGCAACTGATTCTTATGTAAAGCACTCTGACACCTTCGGGTAAAGTTCGTGCTATATAAAATCGCATTCAATAAATAAATAAATAAAAAATTCTGTAGTATACAATATATCTTGCAGACAGGTGTTCTGAAGCTGTCCCCTATTTTATACCTTTTTGCATTGCAATTTTCTGACAGAAATCTAGTCCATCCATGTTCCTTTTCTTCCACTGTGTGGAAACACAGTTCATTCTCCATTTTAAGATTTACTAAAACTTACCTCAACAGTAATACACATAAAAAACAGTACACATTTTATTCACTTGTTTTTTATAATCTAAATGGTGGTAAATTTGATATTTGAAAATTAAATCTGTAAAAAAAGAAAAAATAGTTATAACATATAATAATACATTTTTAACAGCACAGCATAATTTTAACATTTTACAAAGTCATTTCTTTGCCTTTTTTGCTGTTCTCAGAATATATTGAATTTCACTAGAAACAGTGATTTCAATTGTACTCATCATATAACAGCGGGCAAAAAACCCCCAATCAATTAGATTGTTTAAAAAAAACAATAATAAATCTATAGTAAAATACTAGATAATAAAAATCACACGTATATAAAATGATTACTGTTAAGAAAATGTTATAACTTAAATTTATAAACACTATAAATAATGCCACTTAAAATTATACACCGAGACAATGTGCAACAAAAAGTCCATAATTCAAAGAAATACATTTTTTTAGGCCAAATTGTATTTTTGCAAGAATTTTTATGTAAATTGTCCAATGATAATCCTATAAAATGATACCAATAAATTCCTCAGAGGCTAAATTACCTTCTCAAATCTTTGGCTTTAAAAATATTAGATAGGAATTTGGCAATTCGAAAGGCAAACGATGTTTGAAAACCAACTCAGCATCATTACAAAGATTCCAGCCTTCCTCACTTTTGAGATATGCAGTGTAATGTCCTGATGTTATTGAAGGACCATTGTGGAAAATTATTGCTACTGCTACAAAAGTCCTTCCAGATATTGATAGTTGTGTAGCAACAACATTTTTTTCTAAGTGTCCAATTTTCTTCCATCAGCTGTACACGTTGCATCATTAAAATTATATATTTCCCATATCTTTGGATAAATAATGTTGATAACATTTCTGATTTGCATTGCCTACACTCCATGTTTTGGTTGGCAGCTTTAACTAATTTACTGAAAGACACTGATTTACAGTCCGGTAATGTCAAATATAAAAATCTTTCAGTGTCTACATTAGTGCTACATGTATACATACAATTTTCTCATTGATGTTCCCATTCATACCAAAGGCCAAAAATATTCTCAATGTCTACACCTTCATTTTCCAATTCTGTAAGCATATGCATTAGAAACTCCTGAGCATCTTGTTGGATATTTTGTGTAAATTGTGTAGAACCAGAACAGAAATCCAAAAGATTACGAACATCAGAAACGCTTTGTATTTTACTTTTATCTGTTCTCAATTTTTCATAAAGAGAATGTAACAAGGAACAAAATCTTTTTTCCCGATTCTCCATAATTTGCTGTTGCAAACCTTCAGGAAAAAAACAACATTGACCACTACATTAGCATAGCAGTTGACACCAGAACTATTTTCAAACTGATAACCAACAATCTCTTCAACAGTGTCCTTTTTCTTTTTGCTTGCAATCAACATTATCTTGTTTTTTCCCTTTTCTACACCTTCAGTTTTTAGTATTCTCATAATTTCTTTTTCGAGCAACCACATGCTTTTCAAATACAGGATATTGACCTAAATTAGGAGCATATGTTCTTCTTAACCAATTGTATTCTTTGACACAGTTGGCATCTGCAGTAATCTTAGTATCATCAAAATCAATCAAAAACAAACTAGATAATGTTCTGACTCGCGACAAAGCAACATATGCCATACCTTCTTTAAACACAGAATTTCCAATGTTCACCAAAGCACTGTCAACACTTAAACCTTGATCAAATTTAATCTTTAAGAATTCAATACCATCTTTATTCGGATAATTAACAAAATCCACAACTTTTCCCATTGCTCCATGAACTAAACCTTTTTCTACATCCAAATTATGCCTTAAAATTATCCGACAGTTCCTACATGCATATAGATTCTTTTCTAAACCAGCTGTTTTAGATATTGATTTTTCTAAAGAATCCAATTTGGTCTTCAATTTTTCGGTCAAAATAATAGTGATTCCTTCATGTTCTATTTTATCGATGGCTTCCATTTTTATTATTTCTTCATTTTCCAGTTTCAAAAGTTGTTCATTGAATATAGAACACTCACGCAGTGTTGGCATTAAGCAGATTACAGATTTTTTTTCTGCAATTTCCATGAATAGTTTCCCAGGAACTATATTTTCATTTGGAAACAAATTGGAAAGTAATCGAGTCTGTAAAGCTTGTTTGACGTGTTCTGTCAGTAGTCCAATTCTTATATCTTGGAGAATAGTTCCATAATCAACATCATTTGCCTGTCGCATATTTGTAATCAGTTCTTTGTATTCAAAATATGACCCAATGTTCACGTTTCTAACACTACCCAGAGACTTTCTGGTGTCTTCATGCGCAAGTGTTTGTAAAGAATTTAAGAATTTGCTGCATTCTTAAATGCACAAAGGCAAGCATTAAGTTTGATACCATGCTTACCTCATCAATAATGAGAAGTTTCATTTTCTTCAAGACTCTTGAAACTTCACAACAATCTTCTCCAGATAGCTTATCGTATTCCAATTTGTTTTCATGCTCTACTGGTAGCATTAGTAAACGATGTAAAGTAATTCCTTTAATGTTGTGTGCTGCCAACCCAGTTGGAGCAGTGACAACACAAGACAAATGCGAATCAGTTGTTTTCTGTAGATAAGTTGTAATTACTTTAATTAATAAAACGATTTCCTGTTCCAGCTTGTCCACTCATGCACATTCGGATAGGTTGACATGACGTACATGAGAACTCTTTCTTTTCATAAAGTAATCCATGGTCAATCTGTTGTCTCACTTGCTCATATATTTCTTTTTGCTCAACATTTAGTTTTTCTTCCAAATTTCCTAAGTTTGTTACATCTTCTTTAGCTTGATATATTGCTGTTTCCACCTCATTCATGGTGATTGCTGCTTCGTTTTCAACAATTGGTTGTCCTATTGGATCTTGACTCAGCGCAGCAGAACTTTGACTGTCTTGAGAACTGTCTCTAGCAATCTCAGCTGCAATTGTAGCTTCTTGATAAATTTCATCGTTCAACATTTTCACATAATTTGCAAAAGTACAGCATTGTATGCCATCTTTACAATCATTAAAGGAATCTTTATAGCTCTGGAAATCTCCAAGTAATTCCAGTTCTGAACGCCATGGTTTGAATAGTTGTAAAAGAACTAAATAATAAAATTCCTTTTATCAGCAGTGTCACAACTCAGCTCCCTGTGATTAATCAAATTTCCTTTTGTTTGTTTCACCAAACATTCTTCGGAACCAATGACTCCATATTTTCCATCATTGATGTTCTCTTTAGTATTCCGTTTAAAAGTGTAGTTTTGCAGCACTTCATAGAGACACATGTTCTCAAGATGACTTCTGTTTGGGTAATATGTGTCCAACATATTCGTTTTCAAAATATCTGTACTTTCTGGTTCTTTTTCTGCTAAATATTCAACTTCTTGAACAGATTTCAGTACCCTATTTTGCATTGCTGCAAGACCTAGACTCACCCAAAGGATTCTTCTAGATTTGGAGTATAGACTTGCCGATGATAACCGATCTGAGCATTCATATGCTCCGATTTCTCGATGCGATAACATCTTCAAACTGAAACTGTATAATTTCTTACTTAGAGTGTTCTTGTGAGAAATATCTTCCTATATTTCTTTCAATTCTGTCTTTTCTGATTTTGTAATATAAGATGTTACATATCAAGCAACAGCAATGGAATTGTCCGCAACGTACTGAATATCCCTGTTAGCATTCCACATGGACAAAATGACTGGGCTGTAGTAATTTATGTATTTTGACTCTTCATTTCTTCTTAAGTTGTAGGTATTTTTTGGAGACTTTCTTGTGATAGTATGTCACAAAGATGACATAAAACTGTTAACTCTTCTTTTCCATATTACAGGACGAGGAAATCCAAAACGACATTTGGTGTAGAACTTGTCCTTAAATTTGTACTTTCGTCGACAGTATTTTCCACATCAGTGGCTTTGGCATCGAAAGACTTGTGCTCTTAAGTTGTTTTCTTCTATTCTTTTGGGTACAGCACATGTTGCATATTATTCAATAAAACTCAAAACAGTATCATCCGCATCTGTTCCAAATTTGGGAGCGTCCTTAATCCATAACAGCATATGTATATGAGGAGCACCTCTTGCTTGATACTCCTTTCTCCAAAAGAAATCCACAACTACTCCAAGAGGAGGATTTTTTTATTGCAGATAAAAGACATCATAGCCTCAAATCTATGTATGAAATACCTGCATACATTAACAGGATCCAAATAGCACAATTCTCTAGGTGTCTTGTATTCAATGTTTTTTATATTCGAATTTGGCTCTCGAAGAAATTCTAGTAAATCATCCCAAGCGTACTCAGCACAGCTCAGGGTAAGGAACCATGTTGGAGTTCCTAAGTTCCATAACAGTAGAACCTGACGCACTGTATGACTACATGCATATTTACTAAATGATCACAATACTATAAGGAAAGACACTGAGTACATTCATAATTGGTTCACTTTTACTTTAGTAAATAGATTACTACATGGTACATAAACAGTCACTATGGTTTTGCAACACTACAGATTTAGAATTTGGAGTAGTGCAGTGTTGTTTGTCTAGTGTAAGGACTCGTGCTGGGGTAGTGTTCTAGGGTAGCTCAGTGGTATTTGGGTAGTGTAGGAGGTCATGCTGGGGTAATGTTTTAGAATTGAGGGAACTGCACTGGTGATTGTATAGTATTGCATTTGTCAGTCTTATGCCTGCTGTGAAGCAGGCGTAAGATTGTGACGCAATTGCACCCTAGAAGTGGCGCAGTGAAATCTTATAGATTTCACTGCGTCACTTCTACGAGGCCTTACATGGGAACGCCCACCCTGCATACCTTATACCTGACGCAGGTATAATGTTGAGCATGTAATTATAAAGTGACGCATCTGCTTACATGTGTCACTTTGTAAATAGGGCGCACCAGGAGGCATGTTTTACGCCGCCGATGTGTCACAAAAAGTGACGCAACAGAAGCGCAAAACTGTCGCAAGGCATCATAAATAAGACCCTATGTTTTAACGGACGTTTTCATCAAGCTATAACCACCCAGGGCTCCCACAACCTCATTTTCACTGGAGGCCTCAGGAGAGTGCCAGGGCCCCTGCGGCCTCTGCCAGCTCTCTTGGTGGGAGTCAGTCACTTACGTTATTGGTGGGAGCCCTCATGTTCAACCCGGTATCCCACTAAGTGTCCCTCGTTGGGGGGAACTCCAAGGCCCCTGCATCCCCAGTTGGCTCCATGGCCAGTACCATACAGTATACTAGAGGCAGCTGGATCCATTACTTTTCTGCTGCCTATACTGGAGCAGCTTTCTTCTCTTCCCATCCCTAGCATTCACATGTGTATACATATCTATATACCGATATAAATATATATATATACATATATATATATATATATATATATATAAATATTCATATTTATATATATATATATATATATATTCATGCACCAGCTTGTACCGACAACGTGAGATGCACTCGAGAAACCGCACTGAGCTGCAAGCTTCCGACTCACTGTGAGGTATGGAGAACGTCGACCCGCTGGTCTCTTTCACAGCCGTGTCACCTTTGCCTGACGTGTTTCGAAGCTAGTCTTCTTTTTCAAAGGCTTGTTGGTGAAAACAAAGCTTGCAGCTCAGTGGTGTTTCTCGAGTGCATCTCACTTTGTTGGTACAAGCTGGAGCATGAATATATATATATATATATATATATATATATATATATATATACACCACCGGGTGTCATGCTTCATCATTGACCAGTATTCGCCCTCTAAAAACTTGGTTTGATAGAGGGCGGGCATACACCTGACGACAAGGATGCACTTCTAAACTAAGTGGGGGCCCAAAGAAAAATAGAAAGTGAATTAAAAGGCCCATAATGGTGAGCATGACACCCGGTGGTGTGTGAGGCCAGTCCTTCACTTTTTGTGAGATGCCAGCACTCACAATTTAAACACTGCACTTACACTAGCGATACCAAGACTGGGAGCGGCCCATTGTTATACATATGTCACTGACCATGTCATGAATTATGTAATATGTGAGATTATCAGCAGTGGATTGTGGGCGTGTGAGTTATAGTTAGTACAACTAACTATAACGGGGGAATTTCAATGGTTTTATACGAGTGAAATGTCGAGCTAACTATAACACCCCTGAAACCTATGGTTTTTTCAATGAATTTCTAAGGTTTTTTAAATGCTAATTCCTAAGTATAACTTGTCTGAAACCTATGGTTTTTTCAGTGAATTTCGAATGTTAATTCCTAACTATAACGTCTGTGAAACCTATGGTTTTTTCAGTGAATTTCAAAGGTTTTGTAAATGCTAATTCGTAGCTATAACATATGGAAAACCTGTGTTTTTTTTTATTGAATTTCAAATGTTTTTTAAATCATAATTTTTAAATATATTTATTGTTTTGTTTATATTTTCTAACTATATATTTTTAATTATTTTATTTTTAGATGTTATTTTTTAAATTACATTACACATTTATTTTAATATTTTTTTTTACATAAAATATATATTTTGTCATGATTATATATTGTTCATAATATACTTAAAATATTTTTCTTTTCTTTTTTTTTTGGAGTTGTGCACCGTACGAACACCCTGCTCGTTTACTGCGCAAAACGTGTCCGCCATTTTACTGTCATTGTTTAGGATCCGAGTACGGTGCGCGGCGGGTACGACTTCTCCAACACGGTTGATATAAAACCTGTGCGGGACGCCTGCACATACGCGAGATGTACGTATAACGTGACGTGACGGACGCGCGGTAGCGCCTGACGTCATATGCATATCGGACGCGGTGGGTGTGCAGCTTCTGCGATTTCTTTAATGTTGGAAAACTTATTTCTATATATTTAATATAAATATTAAAAGGATAGATTTTCTGAGGTTATTATAAAAATAATATTCTTTAACTTTCTTAAAAAGTACATAACTTTTTAATGCAATTTCGCGAAGTCGCGCTGGACGCAAGCAAGGTGCGTATTGAGTGTGCACATCCTACGTGCATCCTACGCGCACCCCATGTGACTTTAAAAACAGATTTGATTGGTTCCTTACACTTCCTATTGAAACGATTATAGGACCCCACCCATTTCAATCACTCTTATTAGAACTTTTCTGAGGGAAACACCTCCTGAGAAGATCTGCTGCTCTTTCTTTTTTGGAGAAGAGATTCATTTAAAGATACTATGGCTGCTAATCCACCATCATCCTCTGATTCAGAGAACTTATCACAGCAAGAATTTGTTTCTGAACCTCCACTAAAGCAAAAATATACCAGCATTGTCTGGAATTTTTTCACCGTTCCACCAGGTTTAAAAAAGTGGACTGCAAGAAAAGTAACTTGCCGAATATGCAATGAAGTGCTTTCAAGGGGAGACCCCAACAGAAAGTACTCATGCGGAACTGCAAGTATGCGGAAGCACTTGCAATCTAAGCACCTGGTCAACTTTGCAAAGGAAGAGTTAAGAAGATTGAGAGAGGCTCCTCCTGCTTCATTAGAAGGCCAGAGTATGAGTGGGCCAACTCCTTCAACCTCTACTGCACACCCTGATATTCGTCCTCAAATTTGGCAAACTTAGAATGAGCTGTTTAAAATGTGGACAGCTAATAGCATATGGAGAGCAGTCGGTGGATCTGGTGTGTCGAGCTGTTGACCACCATCATTGTTAGAATTCTTTTCTCCTCTCCTCCCAGTTGTTAGTTCTCTTTTTCCAGTTCTCATGTTTTCCCCTGTTAAAAAAAAAATACAAAATCGTTATAAAAACCAAAACAACAAAAAGAAAAAAAAGTTCATTTCAGACTAACTACTCTGGTTAAAGAAAGATCTAAACTAGTATGCTAGTGTTTGAAAGTTGCGATGAATGTATGCGTAGTGCATAATTGACTGTAAAAATACATTTCTGATGTGTGGTGAATGCATAAGTGCAGAATTATAAGGAAGTGCTGCAGCATGACACTGTAAACTGTTTAACTACAGCGTGCTGTGGTACTTCCGAAGCACAAGGATGTAACATATGTACATAAATATGTTGCAACTCTGTGCTTCCCTCTGCACAGCTGCAGAAACTGCAGACATGTGGGGACACGGGCACCCTAGAAACATGGTGCAAGGATGTCCTTGTCATGTGGAGATTGTTTTTGTGCAAGAAGGGACACCTTCCTGCACAAAAACAATCAGTAAAGGCATTTTCTCCTTCAATATATGCTGTGCATTCCAGCATATATTGAAAGTAAAAAAATTAGGAGAAATGAAAAAATGTTCCTCGTGCTTTGCTACACCAATAGAAGGATGGTGTAGCATTCACAAACCTGTCCAGATTTATGATTTCTGATAAATCTGGAAATGTGTCTTGTTTTATGAGTGTTCTGTGTAAACACGCACAACAACACCTTTTCAATGCGAAGTACTGTGTATAATGAGATTATATTTACATGGAAAAGAAAAGGTATACAGAATGCCTTTTGCTCATCTTATAAATAAGAAAGAGAGTTAATGGCTAGGCCAATTGTTATTATAGGAGTAAATTTCGGTACTGATAACAGAGAACAAGATACATTTACAACCACTTACTTTTTAGGGAACTGATAGGAAATGTTTATATATTACTGAAGGGAAGGGATGCGACCTAATATAACAATTGCAAAAACACTGACTGATGTGGTTTAAATTAAACAGTTTCTTTTCTTTTAATTCTGAAATTATCAAGACCTGCAGAAGAACCATAAGTGTGCCCCGGGAGCCCTGGGCGGGGAGCGGAGAACTCTCCCGTTCGTACCGTGCGGAACCTCAAGCAGGAGTCCGGCAGGCTGGGCATCAGCATCAAGGGTGAGCGTGAGAACCGCCGCACCAGGAACAAGGGATCCCGCCACTGCCCCCTGGAGCTGCACACTCCCCGGACAGAGCCGCAACCTCCAGGGAAGGCCGCTCCATGAGCCGCTAGCGCGGCAAATGGCGTGCCGAGAGGGGCATGTGGGGAGCGGGAAGCCCATCAGCCTAGCGTCCAACCCGCCACCCAACAACAGCGGCTCCCCCGGCCCGCTCTGAAGTGGAGCCCGGGATCCCCGCACCCCCGGGGGTCAGAGCATGTGACTCTTAGAGTATATCCATTCGTATCCCTTCCCTATGTATATAGAGATAACTCTAATTAATAGTATATGCAGTAGACCTTTGTACTCTCTACCATTCCTATGTGACTCTTAGAGTATACCCATTCCTATCTTTTCCTTGAGTGACTTTACTATTTGTACATTTGCAATTTTTCTTTCTGTTTGTATCTCTTCCTTGTGTGACTTTACATCTTGTACATTTGCAATTGTTTCTGTTTGTATCTTTTATGTAACGCATGTAATCCTTAGTCCTTATGTTTTGCAACTGATTCTTATGTAAAGCACTCTGACACCTTCGGGTAAAGTTCGTGCTATATAAAATCGCATTCAATAAATAAATAAATAAAAAATTCTGTAGTATACAATATATCTTGCAGACAGGTGTTCTGAACCTGTCCCCTATTTTATACCTTTTTGCATTGCAATTTTCTGACAGAAATCTAGTCCATCCATGTTCCTTTTCTTCCACTGTGTGGAAACACAGTTCATTCTCCATTTTAAGATTTACTAAAACTTACCTCAACAGTAATACACATAAAAAACAGTACACATTTTATTCACTTGTTTTTTATAATCTAAATGGTGGTAAATTTGATATTTGAAAATTAAATCTGTAAAAAAAAGAAAAAATAGTTATAACATATAATAATACATTTTTAACAGCACAGCATAATTTTAACATTTTACAAAGTCATTTCTTTGCCTTTTTTGCTGTTCTCAGAATATATTGAATTTCACTAGAAACAGTGATTTCAATTGTACTCATCATATAACAGCGGGCAAAAAAACCCCAATCAATTAGATTGTTTAAAAAAAACAATAATACATCTATAGTAAAATACTAGATAATAAAAATCACACGTATATAAAATGATTACTGCTAAGAAAATGTTATAACTTACATTTATAAACACTATAAATAATGCCACTTAAAATTATACACCGAGACAATGTGCAACAAAAAGTCCATAATTCAAAAAAATACATTTTTTTTACGCCAAATTGTATTTTTGCAAGAATTTTTATGTAAATTGTCCAATGATAATCCTATAAAATGATACCAATAAATTCCTCAGAGGCTGAATTACCTTCTCAAATCTTTGGCTTTAAAAATATTAGATAGGAATTTGGCAATTCGAAAGGCAAACGATGTTTGAAAACCAACTCAGCATCATTATAAAGATTCCAGCCTTTCTCACTTTTGAGATATGCAGTGTAATGTCCTGATGTTATTGAAGGACCATTGTGGAAAATTATTGCTACTGCTACAAAAGTCCTTCCAGATATTGATAGTTGTGTAGCAACAACATTTTTTTCTAAGTGTCCAATTTTCTTCCATCAGCTGTACACGTTGCATCATTAAAATTATATATTTCCCATATCTTTGGATAAATAATGTTGATAACATTTCTGATTTGCATTGCCTACACTCCATGTTTTGGTTTGCAGCTTTAACTAATTTACTGAAAGACACTGATTTACAGTCCGGTAATGTCAAATATAAAAATCTTTCAGTGTCTACATTAGTGCTACATGTATACATACAATTTTCTCATTGATGTTCCCATTCATACCAAAGGCCAAAAATATTCTCAATGTCTACACCTTCATTTTCCAATTCTGTAAGCATATGCATTAGAAACTCCTGAGCATCTTGTTGGATATTTTGTGTAAATTGTGTAGAACCAGAACAGAAATCCAAAAGATTACGAACATCAGAAACGCTTTGTATTTTACTTTTATCTGTTCTCAATTTTTCATAAAGAGAATGTAACAAGGAACAAAATCTTTTTTCCCGATTCTCCATAATTTGCTGTTGCAAACCTTCAAGAAAAAAACCAACATTGACCACTACATTAGCATAGCAGTTGACACCAGAACTATTTTCAAACTGATAACCAACAATCTCTTCAACAGTGTCCTTTTTCTTTTTGCTTGCAATCAACATTATCTTGTTTTTTCCCTTTTCTACACCTTCAGTTTTTAGTATTCTCATACTTTCTTTTTCGAGCAACCACATGCTTTTCAAATACAGGATATTGACCAAAATTAGGAGCATATGTTCTTCTTAACCAATTGTATTCTTTGACACAGTTGGCACCTGCAGTAATCTTAGTATCATCAAAATCAATCAAAAACAAACTAGATAATGTTCTGACTCGCGACAAAGCAACATATGCCATACCTTCTTTAAAAACAGAATTTCCAATGTTCACCAAAGCACTGTCAACACTTAAACCTTGATCAAATTTAATCTTTAAGAATTCAATACCATTTTTATTCGGATAATTAACAAAATCCACAACTTTTCCCATTGCTCCATTAACTAAACCTTTTTCTACATCCAAATTATGCCTTAAAATTATCCGACAGTTCCTACATGCATATAGATTCTTTTCTAAACCAGCTGTTTTAGATATTGATTTTTCTAAAGAATCCAATTTGGTCTTCAATTTTTCGGTCAAAATAATAGTGATTCCTTCATGTTCTATTTTATCGATGGCTTCCATTTTTATTATTTCTTCATTTTCCAGTTTCAAAAGTTGTTCATTGAATATAGAACACTCACGCAGTGTTGGCATTAAGCAGATTACAGATTTCTTTTCTGCAATTTCCATGAATAGTTTCCCAGGAACGATATTTTCATTTGGAAACAAATTGGAAAGTAATCGAGTCTGTAAAGCTTGTTTGACGTGTTCTGTCAGTAGTCCAATTCTTATATCTTGGAGAATAGTTCCATAATCAACATCATTTGCCTGTCGCATATTTGTAATCAGTTCTTTGTATTCAAAATATGACCCAATGTTCACGTTTCTAACACTACCCAGAGACTTTCTGGTGTCTTCATGCGCAAGTGTTTGTAAAGAATTTAAGAATTTGCTGCATTCTTAAATGCACAAAGGCAAGCATTAAGTTTGATACCATGCTTACCTCATCAATAATGAGAAGTTTAATTTTCTTCAAGACTCTTGAAACTTCACAACAATCTTCTCCAGATAGCTTATCGTATTCCAATTTGTTTTCATGCTCTACTGGTAGCATTAGTAAACGATGTAAAGTAATTCCTTTAATGTTGTGTGCTGCCAACCCAGTTGGAGCAGTGACAACACAAGACAAATGCGAATCAGTTGTTTTCTGTAGATAAGTTGTAATTACTTTAATTAATAAAACGATTTCCTGTTCCAGCTTGTCCACTCACGCACATTCGGATAGGTTGACATGACGTACATGAGAACTCTTTCTTTTCATAAAGTAATCCATGGTCAATCTGTTGTCTCACTTGCTCATATATTTCTTTTTGCTCAACATTTAGTTTTTCTTCCAAATTTCCTAAGTTTGTTACATCTTCTTTAGCTTGATATATTGCTGTTTCCACCTCATTCATGGCGATTGCTGCTTCGTTTTCAACAATTGGTTGTCCTATTGGATCTTGACTCAGCGCAGCAGAACTTTGACTGTCTTGAGAACTGTCTCTAGCAATCTCAGCTGCAATTGTAGCTTCTTGATAAATTTCATCGTTCAACATTTTCACATAATTTGCAAAAGCACAGCATTGTATGCCATCTTTACAATCATTAAAGGAATCTTTATAGCTCTGGAAATCTCCAAGTAATTCCAGTTCTGAACGCCATGGTTTGAATAGTTGTAAAAGAACTAAATAATAAAATTCCTTTTATCAGCAGTGTCACAACTCAGCTCCCTGTGATTAATCAAATTTCCTTTTGTTTGTTTCACCAAACATTCTTCGGAACCAATGACTCCATATTTTCCATCATTGATGTTCTCTGTAGTATTCCGTTTAAAAGTGTAGTTTTGCAGCACTTCATAGAGACACATGTTCTCAAGATGACTCCTGTTTGGGTAATATGTGTCCAACATATTCGTTGTCAAAATATCTGTACTTTCTGGTTATTTTTCTGCTAAATATTCAACTTCTTGAACAGATTTCAGTACCCTATTTTGCATTGCTGCAAGACCTAGACTCACCCAAAGGATTCTTCTAGATTTGGAGTATAGACTTGCCGATGATAACCGATCTGAGCATTCATATGCTCCGATTTCTCGATGCGATAACATCTTCAAACTGAAACTGTATAATTTCTTACTTACAGTGTTCTCGTGAGAAATATCTTCCTATATTTCTTTCAATTCTGTCTTTTCTGATTTTGTAATATAAGATGTTACATATCAAGCAACAGCAATGGAATTGTCCGCAACGTACTGAATATCCCTGTTAGCATTCCACATGGACAAAATGACTGGGCTGTAGTAATTTATGTATTTTGACTCTTCATTTCTTCTTAAGTTGTAGGTATTTTTTGGAGACTTTCTTGTGATAGTATGTCACAAAGATGACATAAAACTGTTAACTCTTCCTTTCCATATTACAGGACGAGGAAATCCAAAACGACATTTGGTGTAGAACTTGTCCTTAAATTTGTACTTTCGTCAACAGTATTTTCCACATCGGTGGCTTTGGCATCGAAAGACTTGTGCTCTTAAGTTGTTTTCTTCTATTCTTTTGGGTACAGCACATGTTGCATATTATTCAATAAAACTCAAAACAGTATCATCCGCATCTGTTCCAAATTTGGGAGCGTCCTTAATCCATAACAGCATATGTATATGAGGAGCACCTCTTGCTTGATACTCCTTTCTCCAAAAGAAATCCACAACTACTCCAAGAGGAGGATTTTTTTATTGCAGATAAAAGACATCATAGCCTCAAATCTATGTATGAAATACCTGCATACATTAACAGGATCCAAATAGCACAATTCTCCAGGTGTCTTGTATTCAATGTTTTTTATATTCGAATTTGGCTCTCGAAGAAATTCTAGTAAATCATCCCAAGCGTACTCAGCACAGCTCAGGGTAAGGAACCATGTTGGAGTTCCTAAGTTCCATAACAGTAGAACCTGACGCACTGTATGACTACATGCATATTTACTAAATGATCACAATACTATAAGGAAAGACACTGAGTACATTCATAATTGGTTCACTTTTACTTTAGTAAATAGATTACTACATGGTACATAAACAGTCACTATGGTTTTGCAACACTACAGATTTAGAATTTGGAGTAGTGCAGTGTTGTTTGTCTAGTGTAAGGACTCGTGCTGGGGTAGTGTTCTAGGGTAGCTCAGTGGTATTTGGGTAGTGTAGGAGGTCATGCTGGGGTAATGTTTTAGAATTGAGGGAACTGCACTGGTGATTGTATAGTTTAGGTTATCGTACTGGGGATAGATTTAGGGTTTAGTGTAGTGCAGTGGTCTTTGTGTAGTGTAGGGGGGGTCCTGCTGGAGCAGTGTTCTAGGATAGTGCAGTCGTGATTGGGTAGTGTAGGAGGTCATGCTGAGATTGATTTAATGTTATGGGTAGTGCAATGGTGTTTGGGTAGTGTAGGGGGTTGTACTGGGGGCAGATTTAGAGTTTACGGTAGTGCAGTGGACTTTGTGTACTGTAGAGGGTCCTGCTGGGACAGTGTTCTAGGATAGTGCAGTGGTGTTTATATAATGTACAGGGTCATGCTAGGGATAGTGTTTTAGGATTTAAGATAGTGCAGTGGTGTTTGTATACTGTAGGTGGTCATGCTGTTGACTAGTGTAGAAGATCGTGCTGAGGTACTGTTCTAGGGTAGTGCAGTGGTGTTTATGTAGTGTATGGGGTACTAATAGGGCTAGTGTTTTAGAGTTTAAGGTACTGTAGTGATGTTTGTGTAGTGTATGAGTCGTACTGCAGTAGTGTTTTACGTTAGTACAGTAGTGTTTCAGTAGTGTACGGGGTTATACTGGAGTAGTGTTTTACAATAGTATAGTCGTGATTGGGTAGTATAGGAGGTGGTGGTGAGATAGATGTAATGTTTAGGGTAATGCAATGGTATTTGAGTAGTGTCCAGGGTCTTGCTGCGTAGTGGTTTATTATTCAGGGTAGTACAGCAGTGTTAAACAGTGTAGGGGGTCATACTAGGGGTAGATTTAGAGTTTACAGTACTCCACTGGTCTTTCTGTAGTATAGAGGCTCGTGTTTTGGTAGTGTTCTAGAAAATAAACTGGTGTTTGGGTAGTGTTGAAGGTTCTGCTGAACTATATTTAAGATTTAGGGTAGGAAAACCGCAACATTCTATTGCCAATAACTTTGGCGTAGATTGATGAATCTTCTTGAAAGTTTCCAAACATTTGGCCAGCTCAGTTCTGCTCTTTCCCTGAAAGTTTGGGGGTGATTGGTGAAGCGGGGGCTGAGAAAAAACGTGTTTTCCCCATGCAATTTCCCATAGGAGCTTTAGCCACGGCTACAGCCCGAGCGGCTGAACGGAATTACACCAAATTTGGCAGAGAGGTAGTCCTCAGTTCCGACTTGTGCCTTTTCCTTATATGGTGTCAATCTGTTCAGTAGTTTCTTTGAAAATTACGGTTAAAGTCATTTATATATGTATGGGCGCGGAGGATCCGCGTATTGTGCAAGGATTGGTCTCGTAGGATAAGCGGCAATAAAGGGCTTGATAATATGCCGGCAAGAATTCTAATAGAAGCCCATGTTCACACTAGAACATAGGTTTCTATTAAAATTCACAAGTCCATATTATCAAGCCCATTATCGCCAATTTAGCGGCAGTTTTCTGCTAAAACAATGATAATTTTTAATGTCCTGCTTGATAATATGCCCCGAACTACCAAAATGCTTCTCTCAGTGTGATTCCTAAATGCACAGAAGACACACTGTGCGGCATATTATCAATAACGGCGATAACATTATTGCCGCTTTGGCGACAGGAAACTGCCGCTAATGCGGTGATAATGGGCTTGATAATATGCCTTTGTGAATTCCAATAGCAGCCCAGGTTAACACCAGAACCGGGTCTGCTATAGGAATTCACAAGAGCATATTATCAATCCCATTATCGCCGCTTTAGCGGCAGTTTCCTGCCGCTAAAGCAACGATAATTTTATCGCTGTTCTTGATAAAATACCCCTGTGTGATTCTAGACAAACAACACTATCCCTTTTTTTTTACCAAAACACATTTCGTAGTCTAGAGTGAGTACTACATTTTAATGTACAAACTTCACTCATTTTCGCAAATAAATACAAAATAACTGGTTTTTAATTCTACCAAAACAAGAGAACAGCATAGTTATTTGTGTGCAAACACATAAAATAAACAAATGCTTACCTCAGAATGCTTCCTAAATGCACACATACTCACAATAAAATTCTAGAGAAAAATAAATTCCCTTCACTTTAGCAGAACAAACACTCTGAATAAAACCAAATGCACCACATACATTCCCTCACAAATTAATAACTCACCTTTCCAATTGTTTTGTAGAATAAAAAGTATGTCGTTCAAACAGCAGATTTTCTTATTCAAACTCTCTGTTTTCAACACCTCTCACCAGAACCATAGAATGGTAGAGTTTCCCTCTCATTTTCAACACATATACACCTGAACATCAAATCACATGCCTTACCACATTAATACAAAATCAAACACACATTTCTATTGGTTAGACATTTCAATCCTTTCCAAACGACATACATTTGAACCCTACCCCCTTTCTGCCTTCTGCCTGTTACCATAAAAACACTTTCATGAAACACTTAACTGAGCACACAGGTCAAAATTTCATCACACAATGTTACTAATCAAAACAGCAAGTGTGCTTGACTTCTCAATATACCAGCTTATCTTATGCAATGTTCCTTTCTATCATTTTTTGTTAACCAATAAGAATCAGGCTTTCAAAAAACAGAAACATTCCTAGTTTTCAATGTAGAATATTGTCAAACAACCAATCATTTCTCTACTTTTTTTCTAAACTGCATCTTATCCACCATTTTAGAAAAATATTACTTTTCAAACTGGCCCTTCATTTACAGAGACTATCTGAGTGCATCCAGAACTCCCTTCAATATGCTTAGAGTGTGGATTGTAGGACACAGCTATATTTTCTGGAGACAAAGGTACGCAGAACAGAAAGGAATTCACAAAGACCTAGGTTTACCAAACGTAGGCATTAAATGGATTGGGCAGAGAGGGTTAAAGTGGCACCAATTGATGCCATTGGTAAAATCCTTTTTACATCTCCAACACCCTGACCTCATGATTGTACACTGTGGTGGCAATGACCTAGGGACTTTGACTGGGGTAGGTCTGGAAATGCTTATGAAGGACACCTTTGGAGAATTGATGTCACTTTTCCCCCAAACTGCCTTTGTCTATTCTAACATATGCCAAAGGCAAAAATGGAACTGGTCCAATCAATTTTGTCCATAGATTGAGAAAGCTAGGAAACATGTGAATAAATCTATTTCTGCTTTTCTCCGAGACTATAGACTGGGGTCCATATACCACAACAATCTTCTTTTCAATATGCATGGCAACCATAGGAGAGATAGTGTTCATTTTACAGATGAGGGAAACAGAGTCTTCCTCATAAACTTTAGACTCTGCATCGGTACTTACTTATAGGTACTATAATCTCTCAATAAACACAAGGGCTCTTTTTAGAGCCACCCAAGATCTAAACACATAAGCATGATGTATATCTCAAAAATACATGCTTCTTTTTTTGCAGCGGCAAAATGCGCGGATCCTACGCTCATCCCGTGACTTAAAAAAAAAAAAGAAAAATGCTATCTTACTTTTTTGGCCCTCTGGGTCCTTATGTGACGTCCTGAGCAGGTCTAGGGAATCAGGGTGTGTCTACCCTGCCCCCTTTTCACATTTTGCACACATATTTCACTGACTTCCTCAGACTCGCTTCTACCGAGGCACAAAATGGCTGCCAACAGTTCCTGATTTCGAATGTTTACAACCGCTTGACAGCCAATTAGAATTGAGCGCATGATCGGGACGGTGCGCTTCTCCTACGAGGCCAATCCTCGCACAATCCGCGGATCCTCCGTGCCCATAGATATATAAATGACTTTATCCATAATTTTCAAAGAAACTACTGAACAGATTGACACCAGATATGCGAAAGGCACAAGTCGGAACTGAGGACTACTTCTCTGCCAAATTTGGATTAATTCCGTTCAGCCGTTCGAGCTTTAGCCGTGGCTAAAGGTCCTATTGGAAATTGCATGGGGATAACACGTTTTGGGACCCCCCTTTTTTCTCGGCCCCCGCTTCATCAATCACACCCAAACTTTCAGGGAAGGAGCGGAACTGAACTGGCCAAAGTTTGGAAAATTTCAAGAAGATTCATCAATCGACGCAAAAGTTATTGGCAATAGAATGTCATCGTGCCAGCTCCACTTTCAACACTTCTCCTGTTCAGCTTGCCCGCTACCCTCGGCTGCCTGTCTATCTGCTGCCCTCTGTGTGTGCCTTCTCTGCTCTTGTCTTGCTCTGTTTTGCCTTTTTTCTGTTCTCTGTTTTGCCGTGTTTACTCATATTTCTGCCCGCTGTTTTGCCCTCTTCTGCTCTGTTTTGCCTTTTCTGCCCTCTATATTGCCTTTTATGCTCGAATTTCTGCCCTCTGTTTTGCCTTTTCTAATTGTTTTCTGACCTCAGTTTTTTCCTTTTTTGCTAATTTCTTCGCTCTTTCCACCGTTTTCCTTCTCCCGCCACACAGTGACCTGCCCTCCCACAGGGCCTACTTAACGGAGGCTTCAGTGTGACCCTATTGTGCAGGTCCTCGCACCAGCTCCCCCTGCAACAGTTCTCCTGTCCAGCTTGCCTGCAGTCTGCTACCCTCTGCTGTCTCTCTACTTGCTGCTCTCTGTTTGTGCGTTCTATGCTTGTTTCTTGCTCTGTTTTGCCTTTTCATTTCTTTTTTTCTGGCCTCTGTTTTGCCTTTCCTGCTCATTTATCTGCCCTCAGTTTTGCCTTTTTTACTCATTTTTCTGGCCTCTGTTTTGCCCTCTTCTGCTCTGTTTTACCTTTTCTGCTTGTTTTTCTACCCTTTGTTTTGCGTTTTTCTGCCCTCTGTTTTGCCTTTTCTGCCTGTTTTTCTGCCATCTGGTTTGTCCTCTTCTGCTCTGTTTTGCTGCATGACAGTGGGCAGGAAAACAGGTGAGAAAATCCTCTTCTGCCCATAATATCTGTTCTGAAGTAGACTTAAACATGTTTAATATGCGAGGTGGATTGCTATGTTAAGTGCACAGTCTTATATTAACAATGTTTACACTGGCGAACAGGAATTTTCGCTGTATTTCTTGCGATATTGAGGGCATATTTACAAGGAAAGCGTTAAAATTATCATCGCTTTAGCATCAGGAAAGTGTTGTTAAATTTGTTCTTGTTTCCTGGAAGCGTAAGCGGAGTGGGCTGGACTAGCGTATGCCAGTGCTGCGCGAGGCTGTGAACCATGATTCCGGAGCTATGGGCGTGGTTCCGTCGTAAGCTCTATGAGAAATCAACTGATTCAGGTGTCCGTGTTGTAGTGCTGACATCACCCGGGTCTTAAACGCAAATGTGTCATTATATCTGTAAAGTACCACAGCATGGCCAACATGGAAGGTATGGGGTATCACTGACCCTATATTCATCCATAGTTGCACACATAAAAGATGGTGGATATGACGTATTTCTGCGAATATGAATGTTGTTGTATATTCAGTGGAGTGTTGAAGCTATTGTAATACAGGCCTATGAAAGCTTTAGGATGCACTTTTTGGCACATGAAGGGCAGCTAATATATATACGTATGTGGTCATTCAGGTACACTGTCGAACTTGGTGCTGGAAATCAGTGTTCGAGCCTCTGAGTCGCGTTCACATCCTGTTATTGAAGAGAAACAACGTAATCTACGCCTGCCTGAAAATGTACTGTAAATACGGTGCTCATGTAAATTGCTGATCTAGTTTTGGGTCGACTACGCGCCCTATAAATATGAACACACTCCCTTTTTTCTCCGCAAACACTATTTTCTATTCAAATCTTTTTTAAAGTGTTGCCCCAAATTCTTATTAATATAAGAGGGCATGATTTACTTTCAGATAAAGTAAAATAGAAGTGCTACTACAAACACTCCCTCACTACTTCATCTTTCTTTTTTGTTTTTTGTACATTTCTTTTCAATTACTCTTTATGAAAACATTGTGACTGTTAAAAAGGATTATTTTATTATTTGTTAATTGACATTAATATTTTGTTCATGTTTACTGCTTACAACGATAAACCTCCAGTTCTTCATGAGTGAAAATAAGTCACAGCACTACCCAATATACATACTGATAAACCAATTTTCACTCTAGAAGAAAAAGAGAATTACTTGATTTTTTTTATTTGTACATATTTCAAACCTTCTTTTTTCTGCGTCTTCGTAGTATTTTCAATTCGTGACAATAATACATGAACTGTTCTTACGTCATTTCGTTGCTAAATTACAATTATACTTTTACACACTACACTTAGGAATCATAATATTATACTTACATTAGAAAAATATATAAAGCATAAACTTATATCATTAATTCACCTCTCTTTAAAATTCTTTCCTCCTTCCATCGACATACATCCAACTCCTCTGGAGGGAACATAATGTTTTATATATTACAACATATACATTAACTTTATGGTCCCTCTGAGGAAATGGATGATAAACAGAGGATGAATCCGACGATCGTAAACTTTATCTTGATCATAGTTTGGTCACCCGTAATTAAATCACAGAAACAAAACTAATCATCCTACGGGGGGGAAACATCCTTAACAACGAAGATTGTACAAAGACTTACCTGAACAACGAAGCCGGAACCACGACTTACAAAAACCACGAATTTCATTAAGCACGACTTCCCTAAACCACAAGTCTCTCCACTACACTCTGCACCTGTAAAAAATCACTCCAAAGAATTAAGGGATAAAAGGGGTGTGGGAGGTCTCCCCCCACAAAAAAATGATAAATAAAAAAAAAGAGATAATGGTATGCGTTGTAAAAGAATAATAAGATAATACATTTAGATCCGTTTTTTTAAAAAGAAAGGTTCACGCAAGAAGTATTATAATTACAATAGTGCCATCTAATGGGCAAAAACGAGATATAACATTTCGTGGTTAAGGAAGTCGTGCTAAAAAAATGTAGTGGTTAAGATAAATCGTGGTTAGGCAATCGTGGTTAAGGAAGTCGTGGTTCCGGCAGTAGTTGTTTAAACATACAACCATCCTACGGATGTGGTTTATATACGTTTTGGTTATTCAAGTCACTATGGAACCAATTTAGTGCTCCTCCTATTTTTTTGTCACGTTTTTCAGTTGACACGTGCTCACATTTCCACTGTTTAACTTGCGCACGTGTTTTTGTAAACGTGAAACTTGTTAAACAGTTTTAGTTTTGTTTTTTATCCTCATACGTATTCGCTCTTTCTTTTTCTTTTAATTCTTTCTCTCTTTTATTATACGAGTATTAAAATAAATATCTTTGTATTTATTTTTTAAAACAAGTATATTTATTGGTTACTGTGTACAGTTTCTGTCCACAATTTTAATACACCTCCCCACCCAAAACCCCTATTATCCTCATTTTTTTAAAAAGGTGCAATTCGATTTTTATTTATTTATTCGAGTATTAAAGTGAATACATTATTGTTGATGTGCGAGTTCTTTCCCTTATACACAGTTGATTGCCACATCTCTGAACATCTGGAGGTACCTGGTGGGCTAGTTGGCCCCCAGGGACCCACAATATTGAGGAGGAATTAATTCTCTAACTTAAAACACACCACAGGGCGTGTTTGCAGACATCTCACCTCAGGCCAGGTCCCCTTCCTTCACCACTGTGCCCCGTTGCGGATTTTGAGTTGGGGAATTAATTCTCTTTCAATACTGAGGGTCCCTGAGGGCCAAATAGCCCAACAGGTATCTCCAGTATGCGCCAGGGAGCTGCGTTGCAAACAGGTGTTAAGAGGCCATGCCCCTTTTTACACCTCTCTGCAACACAGCTCTGTGGCGCTTATTGGAGGTACCTAGTGGGCTAGTTTGACCTCGAACTTTAAAATATTCACCTAAAATCATCCGAACAGCGAATTCCGATTTACTCACCTGTTATCAGGAGAGAACCCAGTGCTGCATCTTTTAGCTCAGCACTGACCCTGAAAAGTAATTCTAAGCGTACTCACCAGTAACTTGTATTTCTTTCCATGGGAATCCATTGTCTGGTTTTCACAAGAAAAGTTTCTAAGTGTCGATTTTCACAAACTACAAATATTCCTTAAAAATCGCCTATATAACTTAAACACATTCTTTAACTGTTTACAGGAGATGCACCAGTGCTAGATCCAGGATCCACCACTGAGTAAGAAAAAGTAACGATAACACTACTCACCTGCTAAGTGAATTTCCTCCCATAGGATAACATTGGTGATTCTATGTGAAAAAGTTTCTAAGTGTCAACTTTTAAAATACAATAATATTCCTTAAAAATCACTACTGTAACCAAAACGATTTTACTCAACTGTTTACAGGAGATGTCCCAGGGCTGAATCTAGGATCCAGTCCTGTGGTTAGCAAAGTAATCCATGAAGTAACTAATTGCATTTAACTAGAAATTCCCATTGTGTTTGAAATTGTGTTGCCCATTGCAACAACTGCAACTACTGTACTTAAAAGTCTATTGCCTATTTGCAAAGTATTTAAAGTAAAGTAATTCATTCTGAGAAAGTATATTTTCTAATGTAATGTATAATGTAATTATAATGTAATTTTAGAAATAAAATATCTAAAAATAAATAGTTTAAAAAAGTGTAGTCAATCAGTATAAAAAATAAATATACCAATTAATACAGTTGAAAAAAGTCATTTACAAAACCTTTGAAATTCACTGAAAAATCCATAGGTTTCAGACATGTTATAGTTAGGAATTAGCATTTAAAAAACCTTCGAAATTCACTGAAAAAACCATAGGTTTCAGACATGTTATAGTTAGGAATTAGCATTTAAAAAACCTTAGAAATTCAGTGAAAAAAACCATAGGTTTTAGGGGTGTTATAGTTAGCTGGACATTTCACTCGTACAAAACCATTGAAATTCCTCTGGTATAGTTAGTTTTGCTAACTATAACTTGCGCGCCCGCAATCCACTGCTGATGATGTCACATATTACAACATTCATGACATGGTCAGTGACATCACTGATGACATCACTGATGACATCTCAAATGACATCACTGATGACATCACTGATGACATCATCCACTTGACAATCAGATACACCTCATCATACAGTAGTATAACCTTTCATCACTCACTATAAAATAAAGAGTACCATATTTAAATCCATTGACACACCAGTACAAGTTTCTAAAAACCCACTCAGTGATTCCTAGATCTACACACACATCTAATCACTTACCTATAGATTCATTCATACATGCTGTCAATGATCAATAGAACACTATCAAATATACTTATACACCTTTATCGACATTACACACCAGCACACATCCTATTCACTTATGCAGTCGTACTACTCACTTATGCAAATAGATCATACTTACATTTACACAGCTACGCTCTTATACAAACACCACTTCATTTATTCATATAGATAGTAACTCATACTTAGTGTGTTATAAAATCAATATTACAAGTATACAGTTATCCATACAGTCACTCATACAATCACTGAGTCTTATGTATGCTTATTTATATACAACACCTGTCATATACACTGCCTTTTATTTTTCTAGTTTGTTGGACATGTACCATTGAGAGATATATTTTCTCATCACCACACCCATAATGATATTCACTCACCCAAACAACTGTTATAACATGTAGTCTTAACCTCATATACCTATTGAATCAACTATTCACACATCTTTGGGCAGTCACACACACCCCACCGAACCACACACACATTCACTCTCCCATACAAATACTCAGTTAACTAATCAATAACTAATATAGACTTTCACATAGCTAGTAACCAACTGGTGCAGCAGTTTACACAACAACTGACAAAGTGATACAGATGTTCACACAGTTTAGTCACTATCCAATATATTTAGTGAGACACTACAAATTAGTCAAGTAAACAGTCAATCACACTGCTACTAAATCCTCCATCCAGATATTTATATTTATATATCCACTAATTCTTCAATGCAGATTGCTATATATATAATACATATTTAAATAACGAACCAAACCACATTCACTGGAAGATGTCATCAGTGATGTCATTGACCATGCCATGAATGATGTAATATGTGAAATCATCAGCAGTGGATTGCGGGCGCGCAGGTTATAGTTAGCAGAACTAACTGTAACAGAGGAATTTCAATGGTTTTGCACGAGTGAAATGTCCAGCTAACTATAACACCCCTAAAACCTGTGGTTTTTCATTGAATTTCTAAGGTTTTTTTAAATGCTAATTCCTAACTATAACATGTCTGAAACCTATGTTTTTTTCAGTGAAACTTAAAAAAGAAATATATATATATATATATACATACACACACACAAATCGGCTCCTGCCTCTCAGAAACACATCATACTAGGTAAAGGCATTTGTACTGTATTAGTTACACATGCAAAAACCAGCAATAGGGTTTTAAATCATCCAGGTAGGTAGATGTTGAATTTAAAAAAGTATATACTTATCTTGATGATGTATTGGGAGGTTATGTAGTAAATGCAATACTTTTATAGGTCAATATTGTTGTCCTCTATAAATGATATTGGTCCCTTTTATGCACCCAGGCTGAACAAACTTTTATTTATATCTTCTGGCCTCCCAAAAGCTATGTAATGTAATGTGTCCTGTTTTTGGATTCAAATGTCGACATGTTTTCATTTGTTGATGTATAATGTGTAGCGCTCTGTAGTCAACTGGTGTTAGGTTTATAAAACAAATATAATTAACATAAAAAGCACTCTATGATAATGGCAACTTCAGAAGGTATTGAGAGAGACATTAATTGCATAACAAACGTGGTCATAACAGCTTGGTTGACTGACATCAGCAATTTCAAGTTGTATTACAGAGATGTAATGCAGGCCCCTGATCCCCTGTGGCTCTGGCTGGCCAATAGAACCTTCAAAGCCCCCGCCCCCATTCTGCCCAAGAAAATGAATATTTCATAGCCCCCCATTCTGCCCAAGAACAATGTATATCCACGAAATATGGGAGACTCAGGAGCCCTCATGAATTCTACAGGTGGGCCCCATCATTTTGCATCGGTGCTGCGCTTGGTTGGTAAGTGGCACTGACACATTTTCAAGCCTTTTTGCTACATTCAATACTCTTCTAATAGATGTGATAATAAACCAATTTATCTGCATTGAACACAATTTCACCTTCCCTACTTTAAGTGCAATATAAGCATACTTTCGTTTCGGCTTGGGTCTGTAGAGCACTCGAGGGTTAGAAATAATTAGTTTCAGTGTCTAGTTTGATCTACGTTCATTGGTTTTAATTAACCGATGTATGAGGTATGATTTTTTTTTACTGTATTGTGGTTTTCTGCAAGCCTTTTCTAGCACATTTTAGAAGTCGTTTTTAGGTCTCGCTAGACGAAAGCAAAAGCGAAGCTTTTGCTGTCTATGCGAGACAACTTATGTAGTCACTTTTGGGGGAATGTGGACAGCAGACTGTCACGAGCTTTTTCTGGCCGAGATTTGAGCTCGTGGGCGCGCACGTCGCCGTGCCCCTCTCGTGCCTCATATTTCCATGCTTTCACAGCCAGCCCCCACACCCCTGCACACAGATTACACAGGCACACGCTGCAGGCCCCCCCACCACACACACACATACAGACACGCACGCATACACACGCCGCTGCCCCCTACCCCCCCCTGCATAGACACACACCCCCGCCCCATGCATCGGGAGATCTGCCATACCTTCAGGGGAAGGAGCGCGAGTGGCAGCAAAACCGGCAGCTTCCCCCAGACCGGGTGCGCATCCCCGCCAGCCTCCGCCAACATCGCTGCGAGCTGCAGTTGCAGGCCCCCAGCGTAAGAAACAGGCCCCCGCACACTGGGAATAGGAAAAGGGGACGAAATCCATGGCGCGCGACACGGCACAGGGAGGCGGTGCGTGCCACGCCTCCGTCGCTGCCTAGAACGTGTGCGCGTGCTCCCCAGCCTCTCGCGAGCACGCCCCTCTGGTTACTGCGACACGGCACAGGGAGGCGGTGCGCGCCACGCCTCCGTCGCTGGCTGGAACGTGTGCGCGTGCTCCCCAGCCTCTCGTGAGCACGCCTCCTTCTGGTTACTGTTTGAGGTTCTTGAAAGAGAGAGAGGTGTCTGCCGCTTTTTTCTTTGAAAGTGCTTTTATTCCTCCCCAGTTGGTCTTTGTTGCTGTTCTTTGCTGGTTTGGAGGCTCCCGGGATGACTTTCGTTTTTATGAAAGAAAAGTGTTCATAACTTAAAGTAATACGCTTAGCTCTGTCACTTTGTTCTTATAATGAGGCGGCAAAGAGGGAGTTTGAGGGGATATTGTGTGAATAGAAAGCTGTGTTTATTACTTTCTTTGAAGCCTAGCCTATCACTGCGTGCACATCTTCTCACCACGGCCCTCGACCCTGAGTCCACCCCCCGGGCTTTGGGGTCTGATACTGAGGAGGAGGCTTGGGAGAGGGGGTTCTTCAATGGCATTTACGACGAGGATAACGAAGTCTCGTTTCCCTGAATCGTATCTTGCGTTCTTGTTAACATGCACTGTACAGTAGCGAAATGTCCCGACACACAATCTGTAGAAGAACATGTGCAACTTCTCAGCTTGGCGGCTAGATGTAAAGCGCAGCCCGTGACCTCCCCATGACCCCTTCGGCTGTGGAGTCGTATCCTGTTTCATTTCAGTGTGTGTTAGTGGGTCGCTGGCGCCCACTGGTATAGGTGCTGTGTTCTTTCTGTTAACTACTGTGCCTGTTGGGTTCGATCTGTGCCCCATGCAAGGGGGCGGGGCATGTTTCCCAGTGCCTTACATGGACAGGCGCCCACGGGTACGGAGTAGTTGCACTTTGCCTTCTTAAAGGGAGAGTAGTAGCTCTTCCCAGCGAGAGTGCAGTACTTTCAACGTGGGGTGTTAGCATTTCTCGGTAGAAAACGGTACTATAGGGTCGTAAGCACCTGCACGTTTAATTCTATTTCAATTTTAGGAACTGGTTACCCGAGAGCGTGTTTCTCGTGTGCTGTGCAGCAGCATAGCTGAACTGAACCAGAGCCTGTGTGCTTTTTGGATGTGTACACTTTACAGTGACATTGGTTGTCAGGTGATGTTGTATTCCGCCTTCAGCTGTTCCTCTTAGGAGTGTGGAAAGGCAGGAACATGTGAGGTAAATAAAGCACCTATTGTCACCTGCGGTTCACTGAAATGTGATCAGCACTTACACAGATGTTGTGTTCTATGTTTTGTCGTGTTAAGTTATGTTATGCATAACATACTGTGGTATAATATGTCAGTCTTTTACAGTATGGTATAATGTCACAATTCTATGAGGCATTATTACAAGGCGTGGTGTAGTATGATATTTTCATATTGCATTACAAATGCTATAGGTGTCACATTTGCGAAAGTTATAACTATTGGCATTGTAAATGACAAAGCTGTTAATTTCGCTGTTTTCAAAACCAACACATATATAAAAAAATTGTCATTTACAGTACAAATAGCTCAAACTTTCCTAATGCGAGACCTATTGCATTGCAAATGCTTGTTTTCTTATGCGATAGTAAATGGTGATATAACACCTGAGCACATGTTCATCATTCTGATGTGCCATGTCTAGTTTACAATATCTCTTGATGCTGGCAGAAAGTGCAGTGGTGGAATGAAAGTGTGTCTTTAGTATCCGAGCAGGCAGAGTAGCTCCACCTTTTCCTCTGTTTAGGCGAAGGGACATTTTGCCACACTTTCCTTAACAAGGACATGCTTTGACGCCCTAGGCGGCCACCTAGAATTGCCTTTCACTTTCAACATAGCTGACTTTGTGTGTGAGAACCTGTAACCTGTTCATCATATTTTTTTCTGCAGTTGAATGTAGCCGAACTCGACCCGAGGCTATCAAAGCACTTTACATGAGCACTAATTGCATTACAGACGTACACATACATTTTTAGGCACCTGGAGATTGACAGATTTGCCCCCACTCACAGGATGTTTGAGCCTCCCGCCAGACTCGAACCTGGTTGCCCAGCTTCAAGGTCGGCCGCTCTAGCCGTTAAGCCATTTAGACTATCTCTGAAATAATAGCTTGTGGTGTGGTTAAAATTATGAATTACTTACAGCATACCAGAAAGGCTGCCTGAAGGTGAACCGCACTGGCTCTCCAATCCCAATAATACACTCGTTACCTTGAGAGTTCAGAACCCTTTACTATATAGGACAGAGTTTACTATTCGGTTAAACTCCTGAGCGGGAAGCCTCCTGCCAGGAAAAGATATGCTTCTTTCAGTATCAAGTGCTATTAATTCTGCATGTTGTTGTCTCTTTTTAAGCAATTAACAGTCTTTTTTTTAATCATTTTCTTTAGCCATGGTTGGTGTGTTTCCATTTTACTTCTGGTCCTAATGCCCTTCACTATCATTGATGTGTCAGGCATATGACAGACTCAGATTCGAGCACAGCATGTGTCTGACTCTGTCCCAGACCCACAAACCCATTCAATGAGGCGCACAAAAGTTCCTCAACTTCATCTCTTTCGCTCCTACATTCCTCATTTGCTTCAGTGTGTGAGATGCAGAACTGTTCTATGAAAGACGCAGTTATCCCGGTACCTTAGCAACTTCTTCAGGAAAATACTGAAGATGCTGCTGTTTTCAGGATCCAGTGTATATAATCTGGACCATGGAGTCCTTTGCGCTGCGTTTATTCTGTGCTTTGTGATGGAAAGCCTGGCTCAGCAGTACTGCATCTCACTAAGCCTTGCTGCTCGAATGCCGGCCTTTGTGCCACAGGAGTGGCAGGGTAGCAAGAGTAAGACATTTCTGACAATACCTTTATAGGCTTTTCTAAAGCCTCATTGCCAGCTCGGCGAAGTGATCTGCTGGACATGAACGCTTGCACATACATGATTTTGTAAGTGATAGTAGGGTATTTATTTTATTATATATAATTGTGCATATTATGCATGGCTGACATGGTTCACACAACCTGAAGTTAAATACAGTAATATGTAAGTGGGCAGGATTGATCGAGGTATTCGGACCAGACAAGTGCACCCCATTCCAGTGCTGTAATCTTCAAGACAAGTCATGAATTCATGTAATAAACGTCACATACTGCACAGAACAGATATCCACAACATTGATAAAGTATTATTTAAAGTACTATTTAAATGATTATTTAAAAAAAGCCCCGCACAGCCACTTTTTGGATTATTTGCCTAAAAGGACGGCCCTTTAAAAGCCTCCACACTGGAGCGCTCGCATTGCTGAGTCCGGCAGTTCCCTGTCCAGTGTTTCACCCGCCAGTTCAAAGGCTGGAACCCCTTAATTAAGAAGCAGTGCATGCGTTAGGGCGCGTCGACAGTGTAGGAAAAGCATTGTAGGCGAAATATTTGTGCTTGTTTACACCACAAAGAGTGGAAAGCCAACACCTATGACCACGCCCGCTGGGTATGGGATTCCATGCCTCGGGATGAAAACCCAGGAGCAATCACATTAATAAATGTAATGTCAGCTCAGGTCAGCGCGAGCCCAGGTTATCTAAACCCTGCATGCCAGCTGCGTCAGTCAGAGTTACCTGGGGCTTCTCGGGCACGCGACCAGTCTGGGAATTATCTGCATGCTTTCTTCCTGGTTCAGCTTTCGTCTCTGAGTCACGCTGGCCTTCGAGCCCTCCCCGCGCGTCCTCCTCTGCAGTCAGATACCTGAGGACATAAGGGTCTGACGACGGAGATTCCTTCTCGGATCAATCTCCCTTCAGGTGGAGTTGGGGCCGTCATCAGGAGTGGAGTCTAGAGTGACTTTCTGCTATCCGGTTTCATAAACATGCTGTCAAAAAACTGCCACGCACACCGAATCTGATGGCCAAAGTGACTCTATATGCAGATGTGAGAAATGGTGCAAAATAATTAGTTTGCTTTAAGCAAATTAACTAATCAAAATAGTAATCTTTAAACTAACCGAATATAGGATAAAGAAATGCCAGCCAGGCCAGGACTGGTTATTGTGCCACTGTGGCATCCTCGGGGGCTACGGACGTAGGTGCTGCTTTCAGAGCATCAGTGGCTGTAATGATCAAAGGGGCCTATTTTTTAGTCGCAGCCTACTTAGGGGTCGATTAGGATGGCGGTGAATCCGCATCCTCCGGGCCGGTGAAAGCCACCGCCGGCTCGGAGGATGTGGATTCACCGCCGCGGTCCCTGACAACACCACCCGCCAGATTGGGATGGCGGTGGGATCAGCGGCGGACGGCAGGTCCGTCCGCCACTGATCCGCTGGGTGTAGACCGCTATTTGGTGGCAGTGTCTGCAAGACACTGCCAGCCAAATTAGGAAGCATGTGGACCTTTGCTTCTGGGGGGCCCTTGCGGGCCCCCAGGGTGAAGTGGGGGTGGGGGTGCACATTGGGGGTACCTATGGTACCTCCCTGCATTTGCATGCACAAAGCGGCAGGCACCGCGCGGTGCCTGCCGCTTTGTGCATGCATATGCAATGCATGCATTTTTAACATTGCGGCGGGTGCTGCTTGAAGCAGCACCCGCCACAATGTTAAAGATACAGGATGTGACCGCCAGGGTGGTGGTCACATTCTAATTGGCTTGGAGGGAACGCCGCTGCCCTTGCGGACGGTCCCTCCACCTCGGGGTGCAAGTCCGTCCGCCATCCTAATCGACCACCTGGTCTGGAGCTTGTTTGAACGTTTTTGCCAGGGTTTATTTTGCTTTCCCTCTCGAACCCTAATTTCAGCAGTGGACTGGTCACGTTTTAAAGCATTAGATCCTTGTGGCATGTGCACCCTAACCAGAGGCCAGCATGGATGCTGTAACCTGAAAACAATGTCCATAGTGGTCAACACAGTGCAGTGGAGGTCTACTCCTAGTAAAACATAACTACTTAAGAATAATGTTTTTGGGTGGCCATTTAGACCTGTGCATCCAGAGGAATATATCATAATCTTGGAAATGACTTGAAATGAGCCCTTTCGTTTTCTAATTTAACGTCTGTTTTTATTACACCCCCCCAAGGGGGGGCACGCATATGGAAAGGGTGATATGCACACAGCAATAAGCCTACAACCCTCAAGGGGCCGGCCGCGTCAGGAAAAAAAAGCAATAACATATTGTGCCTGCATGGCCTGTGGTTTCGTCAATCTTACACACAGCGTTCTGCCTACAACCCCTTCGGGCCGGCCGCGTCAAAAAAATAGCAAAAACTGTTACCATGCCTATTGATCACCGCACATGTAACCGGGCCCTTAGGGCCGGGCACAGACCAAAGGTCAGAATCAGTAAAACTACCGGACCATAGCGGTCCAATTTACAACCAGAAGCCTAGAGAGAGGCAACAGAACAACAGGGATAGTGAAGAGAGAGAGAGTAGAGAAAAGGTCAAAGAAGCGAGATTTGGGAGAGGAGGAGAGACAGGATCCAGAGAGGAGCACCAGCAGGGACAGACGGCACCAGGCACTGCGCGGGTTCCAGAGCCATCACACCACGAGCCTGCGTGGGGTAAAGGGGAGCACAGCATCGTCTACTAAATGCAGCACCCTCAGCCTAGGAGGCATGTTCCTCGCATGTTCAGTTTTGCACAGATAGGTCACCAAGGGCTGCCACACCGCCTTAAAGCGTGTATTGCGGGACTGCAGTCTCGCGGAAAGCAGCTCCATAGCGATGACGTGCCAGAGCTTCCCAAACCATGCAGCAATAGGGGGCGCCTCCTTCTTCTTCCAGTACAGGGCCACGAGTTGTCTGGCCGCACCCAGCATTTGCAACGACATAGTCCAGTCACTTCGGGTCAGAGCGAGCAGATTCGCAGGTTTGATTCCCAGCAACACTGTACTAGCGGCATCAGGCAAAGGAAACCCCAGGACCCCCTTTATGTGGCTCAGGACCTCTTTCCAGAAGGTAGTGATCAAAGGGCAGGTCCACCAAATGTGTAGGAAAACCCCCGGCACGTGTTGGCATCTCCAGCAACTGGGAGAGGAGGATGGAAAAATGTTATGCAAGCGCTGAGGCGTGTAATACCACTGCGTCATTACTTTATACGCGTTTTCCTGCTGTGGCACACTGCGGTACACTTTAGGGATATCCCTCCATAGCCGACGCCACTGTGCCGGTGCGATATCAGCCCCCAGCGTCGCATGCCATCGTGGCTGATATGTCTGCGAAGGCGGTGTCTGAGGGTGCTGCAGTATCTGGTATATCTTGGAGATCAAGCCCTTCGTGTCAGTGCAGGAACGGGTCAGACGCTCGAACGGAGTGAAATCTCGAGTAGCCCCAGGGTATACCGCGTCCGTCAAGGCCCAGTGGCGTAGTTGGAGATATTGCAGCTCAGCCTCAGGTGGAAGCCGAAATTCCTCCCTACAGTGGGCAAAAGATTTAAATGTGCCCCCATCGAAGAGATCCGTAAGGACTCTACAGTCGCCCTGTGGCCATCTATGAAAGGCTCTAGTACGATAAGCCGGTGGAAACCACGGGTTGCCCTCAATAGGGGTGTGCGGGGAGGGGAAAGATGTGAGACCTCTACGTACCGCAATTCTGTCCCATATTTCCTATACTGTCTTCGTGGGCACCGCAAGATATGTGCTCGGGGACCGCCCTGCCCTATGAGTCCATGCTAGGTCCCAGACAGTGCGACCGGTTATGGCTCTGTCCAGGTGGAGCCACCCTTTCTCGCTTTCTCTGGTGCCCCATTCAACTACAAATCACAGGTGGGCAGCCCAGTAATAATCTACCAAATTAGGGCATGCCAGCCCTCCACGGTCTCTTGGAGCCATAAGGAGTGCTTGCGAAAAACGGGGTCTCTTACCCCCCCATATGAAGTTGGTGCATTCCGTCTGCAAGGCGCGAATATTTTGTAAGGGGATAGGCGTGGGCAGACATTGAAACAGGTAGAGGAGTTTGGGCAGAATAGACATTTTGATGGCGTTGAGTCTTCCCAACCACGAAGGGATAAGTGACTTCCACCTTCGCAAATCGTCAAGTACCGATCTGCGGCAGTCTTTCCAGTTAAGAGACGACCAGTCATCTAATGAGGGGGTCAGGTGCAGGCCAAGATACCGAATATGGCGATCGGTCCACTGGTATGGGCACAGCTGTTCCAGCGGGGGAACCTCAGATTGAGGGATGGTAAGGTTAAGTACCCAGGACTTACTGTGGTTGATTTTCAACCCAGAGGCGCTTTCAAAGGTACAAAGCGCGGTGTGGAGCGCCGGCAGAGACTGGCGGGGCTCCGTGAGTGTGAAGATGAGATCGTCCACGTAGAGCACCACTTTATGGTCTTGCCCACCCATCGGGATGCCGTGGATGGCCGGATCGCGATGAATCATATCTGCCAGAGGCTCTATCGCTAGGGCAAACAGTAAGGGCGAGAGAGGGCAGCCCTGCCTAGTCCCTCTCCCGATGTCGATCAGGTCTGTTAACTGTCCGTTCACGCGGATCCTAGCCCTGGGCGTAGCGTAAGGTGCCATGATTCTGGCAACCATCTTCGGGCCAAGTCCCATTTTGCAAAGGACCGCCCGGAGGAAGTACCAGTCGACCCGGTCAAACGCTTTCTCAGCGTCTAATGATAGGAGGCAGGCCGGGATCTGCCAATGGCGTACTTTCCCCACCAAGTGCGCAACCTTACGCACGTTATACGCCCCTTGGCGGCCACGGATAAAGCCCACCTGGTCCGGGTCGACCAGGTCAGGCATAAGGGGTCCAGCCGCTTAGCCAGCACCTTGGTATAAATTTTAAAGTCGGTATTCAGCAGTGCTATTGGGCGGTACGACGAGCAAAGTGTGGGGTCCTTCCCAGACTTCGGAATTAAGGCTATTTCTGCCATGCCCATATCCGGAGAGGGGCCCTGTCCATCAGCGAAAGAATTGAAGAGTCGAAGAAGGTAGGGATTCAGCTGAGCCTGGAACAGGCGATAAAAGGATAGTGGCAGTCCATCGGGACCCGGCGTCTTCCCCAGCTTGAGCTCGCTAAGAGCCGAGGCTATCTCTTCTTGCGTTATCGGTTCCTCCAGGAGCCCAGCCGTATGGGGGTCCAACGTTGTCCCACCGTACTGCTCCAATACCTCTGCCGCCAAGGCAGGAGTCGGCGGGTCCGCAGTGTTGAGCGAAGCATAATAATCCTTGAACGCCTGCAGTTTATCCCTAGCCGCCGTTGCCTTAGACCCATTAGGAAGCACCACATTCGCTATATGGGACTTGGCTGCTTTGACCCTCAGTCTCCGCGCTAAGAGCTTCCCGACCTTATCCCCTCCATCGAAATGTAATTGTTTCAAAGCCAAAAGGGAGCCTTCAGCCCTATTCGTACGCAGCAGTCGTAGTTGGCCCCGAAGATTCGCCAAGTGGCGTCTCGTCTTTAAGGTAGAGGCACCCTGATCTTGCGCCTCCGCCACCTTGCCCTTTCGTTTTTGGAGTACACTTTTTCATTACTCGTCATGTCAGGGTGGCTCAGTGAGCCGAACCCAGCTTCCAATCCCGAAAAGACATGCAATCCTTTTGGTTAGTCGGGCGGTAAATTGTGTACCACAACATTTGTTATTTACAACGAGGCAGTGTGGTAAGTAGCGCTTTTTTAAAACATAAGTTAATGTTAGTAAAAGTACCAACATCTTTTAGCACTTTGGAGAGGGATAGCCTTATTACACAGGCAGTAAATAAACCCTATAAAAACACATTCTGTTAAGGATTCAAGATGCAAGTGGTGTAAGATAGCATCCGTCCTTATCCCTGCTTCCATAGCCACTTGTTGCTTGGTGAGGTCTATTCGGTGTGTTAGTAAATAAAAAGAGCAACACAATTTTTTTTGTTTTATATACGCCTAATACATTTTTCACAATTTTAATTTGGTGTGAGAAAGATGACTAGGGGTATAAACGTGTGCATCTTATGAAAGTTGAAAGACACACAATAAAGGCACAACAAAATGAACTGGGCATTAAAAGCAGAACAAATGAATTTGCACATTTAATGACCACGATAGGGCGAGTTGTAGAAAAATACAGTGTAAATATCTGACATGTGCCCCTTACCACTGAACTGTGTATATTCAGTTGTGGGTCTGTAGGCAAAGTGTGTGAGGGGGTTGGGAGCTGTAGACACAGAACAGAAAGTAAGGGAGGGAATTCAGAGTGCCTGTGGCAGTAAGGAATGCGCGCAGAGATGTCCGTGTGATGAAAACCTTAAATTAAGATGATGGTCGGGAGGTGGAGGCACAGGAAGAGAAAATAAGAAAGCGAACCAGGATGCCAGTGGCAGTAAGGAATGTGCACTGAGATGTGGCTGCGATGAAAACCCTAAATTCAGATACAGGATGGCTGAAATGACTTTCATCGCCACCTGCAGAGCTGCATGCTGGAGCAGGACTGACCTTCATGTTGAGCCTGAATGTCCTTCTTGGCAGAAACAGGAACTATTTGAGCCTAGGCATGGATGAGTGCCTGTGCAGTATACTTGCATCCAAAACATTCCATTAATCGGTAGATATTTAGTCACACTGAGGAGTGAGTTCACCTTCCTTTTATATTTGAACAATCGCAAAAAAAGGCTAGTGTATGGTGTGTGAAGCCTAATGTCCGAGGAGCCCTGATGCGAGCCACAAATTCAACTCAACAGGAAACTCTTTTAAAACCTTCTTCAGAGTTTAGGAAAATTAATATTGTCAAATGACAACGTGGGCATTTATATTTAAGCAATCTAGTGGAGAAGAGTCATGTGTTTGCATACAATTCACAGTGCTGCAGAACCACTGTAGAAGACTATATTGTTCTTTGCATAGAAGCTTGTTGGAGTGTGATATTGTCCCAGACACTGGTGATGTCACCTTATTTATTGCAAGAAGAAAACAAGTTAGATTAAATGTAAATACCAGCTTTACTAAGGACACATATTAGAACCCTTTGCTGCCTGTCAGTAAGGTTTGTGTGTCATGTGCGTCTGCCTGAATACACAATCGTCTTCAACATCAGGGGCACATTAGGCAATCAAAAGGGAATGCAAAAGAGGGTGTATGGTAAAGTAGACCAGAGGAAATCAGGGAAAACACAGCTTCAGTAGCATGAGTTTGTCCAGAAATGAGAGTACACAATTGACACAGTTCGGACTTTAAACAAACACATTGTACTGTTATTCTAGGGCCTTTTATTACAATCATGCTGGTATATTTCTGTCTAATTACAAAATTTCATCATGCACCTGGAAGGGTATTATTTTTTTATTTTATTTATTGGGCAGCAAAAAATACTTTGGCCAGGAATGTTGTACAAGAGGACATTTGTTTCAGTGCAATCTGCATTACTCAGGTTTGCTGGTTTCTGCCAAATGCAGGAGGTAGAGGCAAAAAGTCAGGGGAAACCATGCCAAAGATGCCAAGTCTAACACAACATGATAAGCACTCTTCGCCATACACCATTCTCTTGAGGTTGATAGAGACTGCCTCCTCTATGTCTCACCCTGAAAATAGACAGAACATTTTGCATCTCACCTAAAGTGAATTGTAATCCATTGCCAGGCACATTGTCATTGGGGCACACTTGATGTGAGGGAACATTTGTAAGGAACTCAATAACACTTTTCGTGTTGAGATCACTAATAAAATGGATCTTCAACTACTTGTTCCTTTGAACCACTAACAACAAGACATTCATTTGTGCTGCTGACACAAAGTGAAGTAGATTTAGAAAGTCAATGATCAATTTGCTCAGACAGTCTGGAACACTTACTTGCACTATTCGTTGAACATCTCTCTTCATACACTTATCAGATTGCTTACACACCACACAATTAACAATTTTCTACTCAACATCATGGTCCATATGTGGCCATTGGTATTTGTCCCTCAGTCTTTCCTTGTTTAAGGCGGTACCCAAATGATCCTCATGAGTTATCCCCAGCAATCCGCTCCTAACAGCACCAAGCTATACCAGCTTGTCTTGTCTAAATAGACAATTCTGCTTCCACTTTCCTGTATGACTTCGGTGCCAAAGTCATGCTCTTCTCTCTTGTCCACCCCTTCTTCACAAGCTCTAAAACTTGAGTAATCTCTGTATCCTGGCTTTCCTCCACTTTCTTTCTAAAACCCTCCAGCCAGCATACATTAGCCACCTGATACTCACAATCCTGAATATTGTCCTTGTCCAAGATGTATTTTCTCACAGTGGTGCCTCAGCAAACAATTAGCTCTATTTGTTTTGAGCCTTATGACTTGCTCAATCACAAACTATATTCCAACAAGCTTAAACCAGAAAAACTGAGTTTTGCCACAGCCCTTATACAGTGTACATTGGTGCAATTAAGAATTGACACTAAAGGTTTGTGATCTGTATGAATTTTTAATCTTTTGCCCTATTCATAAGTCTTTAATACTTTTTTAACTTACCAATTGACCAAGCAAAAGCCAACACTTCCTTTTAGCTAGACAGTCTTAGAGTCTTGGACTATAGAAGCTTTCACCCCTGATCTAGCATTTCCTTGCCCTACAAGTTTTAAAGTGTTTCACCTACCCTGGCTTGGTGGGAATTATGGTGATCTAGCCATTATTTACAAAAGCCTGTCCATAAATGCCTCTGCTTTTGCCTAATTCTTCTTCCAGGGCAGAGATTTTAGGATTATGTATTGTTCTCTCTCCCTCTTTTTCCATCCCAAGCATTGTGTGCTATAGGTCTCCTTTTGCTAGCCATAATTGTGGAAGTTTATTTTTACACTTTTTGTCTCCTTTACTCTAGAGTCATTCCATTTTTTGGTACTAGGGTGTTTAATTTTTGGGCAGATGCGCCAACCAACCCTGATACTTCCTGCTTGAGCAACTCGCTTTCTGATCTTAATTTATGTCAGTCAGCTACATGGCCCACTCAAGTTGCTACTTGCCTCCTGAGCATTCTCCTGTCATGATAACTACCTTCTGCCAAGGTAGTTAACAAGTTGCTACTTTCCTAAAGTGCATGCTTCTCGCAGGCTAACTACCTTCTGCCAAGGTAGTTGACAAATGTTTCTGGGGTAGATTTTCTTTCGAGTGTTTTTCTTGTACCATTAGACGGGGATCTTGAGGTCTTTAACAACAAAATTGAGCTTGCTCTGAATGAATGCATTACATTTTCTTCCTCTGTCTCTCACTGCGTACAACCCTCTGTTCTCTGCTGTAATAATACTTTAAAGGGGGCCACAATTCATTGTGAAATGTTGAGGAGCTCATGAAGTAAGCATTGTTCTTCCTATAAATTGGCCTCTGTACACATTACTCTTTGGTTCTATACCAATATGCAAACTGCTCATGTCAGGTATTTGCAGGTAAAATTGTCTATACCCACAGCTCTGTGAAAGAGTTTTCCATATTACTCACTCACTTTCCTTAGCTGACTGTAAAGCTTCAACTTTGGTTCCATCACAAGTCTGTTTATTTGTAACTCTCTGTGTCTTTAAATAATTCTTTCCTGCCACTTACTCTTCAGAAGTAGGTATGACGTCCTCCTTGACAAACTTTGAACCTCTTTCTATTGAATATATTTAGCAATATGTCTCATCCATTTAATCTGGTCTCCCCTCACCCTCCTCACATTCTAAGCCTTTGGTGTTTGAGGTACTTCAGGCAATAAATCTCTTGCTACAACATCCTCGTCTACAGTTTGGAAAAATGCAATAGTTATTTTTCTACTTAAAAAACACAACTGCAAGACACTACCATTCTGAACAATTTCTGCCCCATATCTTTGTTGCCCTATTCCTTTGAATCTTTATAAAAAGCCATTAACAAACATCTGTCGTAATCATATCCCGGATGCTGTCCAGTCTGATTTTAGTGCTCCTCATAGTACAGAGGTTGTTTTGGTCTCTGTGCTTGATCACATACTAATGATGGCCTTCCATGGCAATTCTTCTTGTGCTAACTCACACCCATTTGCCTTATTTATTTAGATTATAAGCTTTATGCTAAAATTATATCTCTTGGAATTACTCATGGTATCCCAGATAAGATTGGTTTAGAAGAAACTGGTTTCTTGAAGGACAGACATATGACTGATTATTCTAGATCTTTTCTGGACATTTCTGGACATTTTATACATTGCATCAAACAATAATAAAACTATCGCTCCTATCACACTAGATGCCAAAAAGGATATTGATTGTGTTCATTGGCAATTTATGATGCATGTTCTTGAATGCTCATATTTTATTACACCCATTTTAAAATAAATCATCTTGCTCTACTCATCCCTTTTTTTAAATTTTTGTTTTTATTTATTTTATTTCCACAGTATCAATGTAAGGAAAAACAAACCAAAGCAGACAAAACAGCGAGAAAGAAAAAAAAATAACATTGAATCATGCATTCATATATTCAGAAAAGGCTCCCCATATATACAATCCTAGTTTACGCTTTCTTTCCCCCTTTATAGAATACAGACTCAATTCAAGATTAGCGAAGTTATACATTTTGGCCAGCCAACACTCAAACGTTGGAGGCTCAGGCCGTAGCCAATCGGAAGCTATACATAATCGTGCCACAGTCATTGCAACAAACAAAAAGTGATGATGTTTATAGAAAAAGTCCCCCTTTTTTACGACCTGACCAATCCCTAAAAGCATTAAGGCCGGTGAGATATTGAACGAAGTCCCAAGAATATTGGATATAAAATTTTCAATATCATTCAAATATTTACTCAATTTGACACAACAAAAAAATATATAGGATACTCTCTGCATTGTCTCCCCCACATCGAAAACATTTACCATCATAGCGATCGCCCCATTTAAACATACGCGCAGGGGTATAATATAAATTGAAAACAGTTTTGAAAAATTTTACTTTTAAGTTCGCAGATAAAAAAACTTCCCTAGATCCAGCAATTGCATCCTCTATAGATATATCATGTTCTGGCAACGATACACCCCATTGCTCATTATGTTTCTGCAGATCATCCATTCTAAAAAAAAGCAATATTTTATATAACACTCCTATTTTTGCCTGGGACCTTACATCCTCAATAAGTGGATTTGGTCTCAATATCAAATGCTTACGACTAAGAAAGGCATACATTTGGAGAAATTTAAAGAATTAGGTTAGGCAAGCTATAATGCCTTACAAGATCTTGATATAACATAACGAGTCCCCCGTCCACATAGAGATCTCCAATTTGGCCAATACCCTTATGTCTAAAACTTAAGGCCACACTATCCCAGAATATAGAAGGGAGGAGCTTTACCGAATCCGTTGTTGTATAATATGTTAGCCCTTCTAGATCAATTAGCTTGCGTATCTTTCTCCAGACTTTCAATGCAACTTCCAAAACTTTAAACCTAGTACTTTTGTAGTAGCTACCATCAATTTCTTTGAATAAACATCGTTTTGCCTCTGATCCTAAAATTAACTGAAATATTGAGGGAACCTCTGCTGAGTTACCCACGTCCTGACCGGTCAGTAATACCAGCATTTTTTGCAAAAGCCAACATAATATTAAAAAAGAAAATCAGGTATTGCCAAGCCTCCTCTTGCGATAGGAAGAGTCATAAATCTGCTGGCACGGCGTGGTTTGCCGGGGGCCCAGAGAAATATGGAACAAAGCGAATGCAAGTTTTCCAGTTGGGTTGCCGAAATTTCCAAGGGGATAGATCTAAATAAATATAATACCCAGGAAGGACATTCATCTTTATAATATTGCGTCTACCTATTAGGGTAAAATGAAAACAACTCCATCTCCCCAAAGAGTGTCTCATATTGGCCAGTAATGCTCCCCAATTAGCAACTACTAGTTCTGTCATCGATGTCTGAATTTTTATGCCCAAATAAGTGACTTCACTAACCAGTCTGGGGTCTTGCAATGTGATGTTATCAGTACATAACAGTTGCGTTTTGGAAACATTCAATTTGTAGCCAGACACATGACCAAATTTAAGTGCCAGCTGCTCGATCTCTTGCAGTGCTGTATCCGGATCAACAGAAGTGACAGCTATATCATCTGCATATGCAAATACTGAGTGAGGGACATCCTGTACCACGAAAGGCCTAATCAACTGGATCTTACATAGCATGTCCACAAGCGGATTTATGTATAAAGCAAAAAGTAAGGGGGAACAGGGACATCCCTGCCTCGTCCCTCTAGTAATCTTTACTACATCTAAGGTCATCCCCATTGCAGCTATTCTAGCAGCCGGTGAAGCATACAAGACCTGTAAGGTAGTCATAAAACCTTTCTGAAAATCCGCGTTTTTCATTAGTCTCCACAAATAACCCCACTCCACGCGATCAAACGCTTTTTCTGCATTCAGTAAAATTAACCCTAGTTGACGTTTCTCAACATGGGCGATATCAAAAAGGGTCACCAGTTTATTGACAAGTGCCACTGTACCTCTGCCAGGTATATATCCGTGATGATTTGGTGATACTAACGAAGAAATAACCTGTCTTTCTTAATGGCATGCAATCCTCCAACCTTTCTCTTTTACGTGGTACTAGACAGGCTGTCTTTATATGGTACAGATTTTCTAAATTTTTACCATTTGTTTGGAGTATAGAATCCATTATCCATAATGTTTCTTCGTATTCTCTACTGTATTTTGTTCTATTGTATTGTACTTTAATACAATGTTGTATTTTCAATATAGATGGCTGTGGTAATTAAAAGTCCTTGCAGCCAGGTGTATAAAATAGGTTGGATTTATTAAAGCTTAGTTACAGGTTAAGTTCATTAGAAGAAGATAGGTAGATGTAAATTAGACCCCACCAGGAGCAGCCTCCCTGCCGCTCAGCCTGCCAGCCATCAACTGACACTCTACACTCAAGGCAGGCACTCAAACATTCCATGAGGTCATCAGGCATTCTAACACTCATATTAGCTGAGCAACAGGGAAGAGACAGCAAGAGCAAAGAAGGACACAAGTCAATTATAACAATGGCCCTTCTGTACTTCTGTTAAAATATTTAAATAAAGCTTCCTTAAATTAAAACAAACAACACTGTCAAGATATATGCACATCTGCAAGTTGTTTTTAAATTTGTGTGTGATATCAATTGGTGAAAACCATAGTGAACTGTCTATAGGGGTCTTCATACAACTTTATAAGCAAAATACTAAATTTCTTATTAACACTCTGCGGCACTCCAATTAATATGTGCTTAACAGCTGTTACTTTGTCTTTAACTTTAATCACCAACTTAAAATCAGTTAATTTCCCAAGTGTGTAAGAATTCCTCATGTTGGAACCAGCCTTCTCCACATAACCATTTCTACTGAACCGGTAATTATCAGTTACCACAAGAATCAGTTGATTGCATCCAGGAATTACCACAACACCCACATATGCTTGATGATGCCATCCCAGAATTCCAGGACCTATTCTCGACAAATACATTTTCCATCAAACACTATCTTCTATAAAGACAGTTTTTCCTTTAAAAAATCAAAGTAACTCCATGTTGCTCCTCCTCTCCCCTCCTGGGTTGACATCTGGCAGTATTATATCCCTTCCCAATTCATTGTTGTTAAGTGTATCATCAGAAATTATTGTGATTCTGTCAAGAGAGGTATTTTCACCCCATCCATTAAAAGACGAGTTGCTGGATCCCTGCACTCAGGCACACCTCTTTCATTGAGTCCTACTGCTAACACTACTCCCTTCATACTACCTGTAAATTCAGGCACTTCAGCAGTAACAGTAATTGGTGCCACTTCTCCAGTATTTTACAAATCCTTGAAAAGTGTCCAACAACATTGCATTTGTTACACTATTTCTTCTGAGCAGGACAAAACGTATCTGAAGCTGATGCGATTGTAAACCACATCGGTAACATAGTTTGTGTTTCTCTTGCAGATGTGTTATAAGTGACTTGTGCCTTTCATTACTCTGGTGATGTCTTCCCTGTTGCTCAGATAGTATGTGTGCTAGCATGCCTGACGACCTCATGGAATGTTTGGGTGCATGGCTTGAGTGAGAGTGGCAGTTGAGGGCAGGCAGGCTGAACGATAGGGAGGTCGCTCCTGGTGGGGTTTTACATTTCCATCTACTCTTCTTCTTATCCTGAATGTAACCTGAAACTTAAGCCTGAATAAAGCTATCCTGTTTTGTATACCTGGCTCTTGGACTTTCTGTGAACAACAAGACTCCTTTGAAATCTCAGTGCTATTTGTTTTAGCTTCAGCCTCCCTCACTGAGGGGTCAGTAAGTTTCCTTGGATCAATAATGATGCTACAGAAAACAGAGAGGAACCATTTGATTGTTCACCTAACTTGTGGAGTAGAATTTTGAAGAATATAACAAATATTGCAAGTGAAGGTAAGATGTACTATTTGTATCACATTCTCAGAATTTATTTTCTTCTCTGCTTCATAAGAGAAAACAAAATTTGTAATCAATGATTATACTACAGTTATCCTTACAGTTCACGCCCTCCATTGACTCACCCTACTCAACACACACGGACTACAGCACAGGGCCTTCAGCTAGACTTATATCTATAAAGCAATCTTCGGGCATGTCTGTGCGGCACTCTGCTCATTGTGCACCCCTCCCTGTGCCTGTCATTTGTGTCAGACGTACCTCTGCACATGAGCACTAATCACAGAGCACCCACTCACAACAAGTGACATTGACATCATCAGTATCTCAGTCCCGCACATCATCAGCCTGGTCCTTGTGACGCAACACAGGCCTAGTCTTGTGCTCCTTGACCAGTGAACGTTCACAGTGTGTAGCCTGTAAAAGGATGCACTGCCCCTCCTCACCTGCCACTCTTCAGAAACTATGTCAGCACGTGAAGTGCCTTAGAATGGCTACCTGGCTGGACACAGTAGGGCAGACTCCCCCATAGCACGATTTTCCACAGCTCTGGTTTCCTGCTATGAAACGCACCCAAAAGACTGAATAGCTGCCTGACAGGTTTCAGTCACCATGCGGTTTTAATATTGCTCACTTTAGTTACCAAATATCAGCTCCAAGGTCAAAACGTTGCTGGAAGATGACTTTATTGGCCCACACCAACAGCAGCTTCAATTGACCAATTTACATAGGTAACGCCATATTCATTGATCTGCGCATTCTGCTAACTTAAGAAGGAAATGACTAAATGCAATATGAGCTAAAGAAACAGCCCCATGTAAGAATGCAGGACATTACAGCTTTGCATGACTGTATCTAAAGGAGTAGGTTGCAGATGTAAGAGCTGAGTTCTACGGAGGCAATAAGTTCTATGAATTTGTCCTTTATTGGAGTCCAATGTAAAACTGACGTATGTAAGTTATCTTTTGTTGGATTATGAGTTGGTTCATCTGGATTCAAATGCGAGTATTCATCAAGAAAATCTATATTGAATACATTTGGTGACTGTGTAGAACAGGTTCAAGTTGATGGCTGAGTGGGCAAAAGTCGGGCATGTTGAAAAACAAGACAGCTTGTGGTCCAAGTCTGGCACTGAAAGCTGTGCTGAGGGCCACATGTGGTGTAGCCCAGAAATCCTTTTTAGGCACCATCAAAGACTTAGACCGAAAGAACTAGAAAAAGGCAGAAAAGGGAGAAAGAGGAGGAAGAGAAAGAGAGGAAAACAATGGCAAAGGAGAAATCATGAATGAAAAAGAACCACCAGGTGTGAGCTAAAGAGTCAAAAAGTTTAGGGTGGTGAATGATAAAGGCATGACATGGAATCAAGCCTAGACAGTTTTGCCAACCCTGGCACTCGACAGCGCTGGCAACAGGCTCCGGAGAACATTTTTTGTGGCCCTGCACTTCATTTTCCTTTTTTTCCCCTATAAATTAAGCCCTGCTCATAATGAGCATATATGGCTTCGTCTCAAAGTGGGCCACTAACTTCCAGTTTTGGTCTCCATTCCATTAAAGTGAGGGTTTAATGTTCCCAATTTGCCAGTAAACTCATAATCTTGCATAGTAAAATATATGTGGTCCGCACACACAATTAAAGACAGTCCGTTCATTCAATGATGATTCACACTGATGTATACTCCTTTAATCTTTATTTTCTTATTACACTTCGCAGTAGCCAACGCGTTTCGTTCTTTTGAAAGACTTCTTCAGGGCTACAAAAACAAATATTATACAAAATATTAATTTAAAAACACATGATTATAAAAATACAATCTCATATTTACATATTTACATTGTTACGACACAAAGTCAATTAATCAAACACTAGACCATGATCTCAGCGTAAATACTAAAACACATACTCACATCCATTGTGCAATAGGGTTATCTAAACAGTTAGCAGAGCTATTTATATTTATTATAAACTAGACAGTATGGGAAACTCAATGAAAAAAGTACTGTCTTTTACTAATCACCATATAATGTGCATTGCCTCATCACTATTCATTTTCTGGAGAAAGAGAGTTCTCAACTGTCATTATTCATGTTATTTCATCATCACATAATAAAAGTAACGTCTTTTGATGATCACCATATCATATACATTGCTTCATCACTATTCATTTGCAAAAGAAAACTAATTCTCAACCGTTTATATTCATATTAATCCATCATCACAACGTTTTCTCCTCATTACATATACTTTCCGTAAAGTTTAATGTGGTCAATACATATTCATTGATACACTTAGTCTCCTCTTAGGAAGCATACAAAATAGATGGGTAACTCAAAAAATTTTTTTTATAAGTCCTGTCCCTATGATTGGCACTATAGTAGCATCTAATGTTTCATTATCTTTTTTTCTTTTTTTCAATATTAAGACAAATACAGAAAGAAAGTTGTTATTTGATTACCTCCTCACTTCAAGTATCTGATCCACTCAGTCTCCTTTCCTCTTACGACAACAGTGAAATCAAACCCCTCTTCTGAAAATAATAAAACTCTGTCACCATATGTCCAATTCCACAAATATCATTGTCCCCAAATTTACAACAGTTATATTTAACTACTCATCATACCTTTAATGCTATGTATGTGAATCTATTTCTGTATTCTATGAACGGAGTTCTCTTGGATCGATATCTCATGGTCCTCTGGGTACAGAGCACGACCTGTCAAAAATAACAGACATCATGTTCCTGACCAAAAGGGCACGTGGAAATATAATAATGACGACATCATGAAACATACCTTTGTTTCATCAATCTCGCATCGTCCTCAGCTTGAAAGGTGTAAAAGTAGGCGTACACTACGCTGACAACGATGTATGGTCAAGGGAGACCAATTCCTTTACTGATTAGAGGGACATAACCAGAGATCATATAAGTCCTAGGAGTACCTTGCTACATATGTAGCAACCCACGTCATAAATAGTGAAGTGTACAAAGCCTCCCGATACATAACATGCATAAGATGAAGTAAGGCTAGAGGTATAGAGCTTCAGAAAGCTGAGCATGCATTAAACCCATGTGGCAAGCCTCATTCATTTTCTTTATGGGGCCATATGTTGTCGACACTTAAACGCTACTCACACCCCGCAAGTATGCTTTATAATACATCAGCCAAAAGCTCTGATTGCGCTCGTAATTGGGTTTTATAGAAGGAAATCAGATTACATCCTCTGACATTCTCAAGGTATTTACCACACTGACCTTTTATAGTCAGTTGGCAGATATTCCAAAAGGAATCCTTTATCGGTATATATTTACAAATAAGTAAAGTGGACTAAGATACAAGCGAATAGGCTTGTCAATGCACATCTACAAATGTTAGTTGCAATTTGATGCACATGACTAAGCACCAACTAGTTGCTAAATCAAATGTTGAGCATGGGGGGAGAAACCCTCTGTCCCCATGTCACCATCAACACGCGCACTAAATAAAGTGTATGCGGTGAGGGGATAACCACATCATCTCATGATATATGGCACTAAAAGTCATGGTCATTACAAGCCCTTCCGGCCAATGTTTCTAATATCAGTTCTTCTCTAATCGATATAGAAAGCACCGTAATGTTAAGCATTTTCATCGCCGGTACCCGTCGGTCTCCTTATCACAGTCACACCACTTAAGATAATGTCACCATCAATACGCGTAGTTTATAAAATATATGCAGTGAGTGAAATACCACTTGATCTAAATACATGCACACAAAATTATAATGGTAGCAAGTGCTCCTAGCCAGCAATCGCAACAACAATACTTGTCTGATCAATATAAAAGCACATTATGTCAGGAAGTGACAAAGAGCCACCATATTATAGTATCAAAAATTGCCATTGATGAATAGATAACAATTGTATACCGTCAAAATACAAGTCTGTACTTTTACATTGGTGCAGGTAAGGAGACATTGGGGAACATGTGTGGGATGCACGATTGGACATTTTTTTTAAAACTTGTCCCAGTAATGTTTCTTAAATAGCATGAATACGATACGGAGAACTACGGGTACGAGCGGTGAGAATGCGAAACACTAATGTGCTTTTATATATATTGTTGTTGCGTTCGCTGGCAAAATGCGATGCAGCGCACGCTACGAAATTCGTTTTATTTATTTAAGTGTTTACTTACCTCCAATCATCCACATTCCGGTGTTTACTACCCTTCACCCTGCCCCTCCCCCGCCCTGCCTTTCCTCCCCATGGAACTCCCTCCACGGGCCACAACTGTTAGTATCTCCAAACCTCACACCATATACCACTTCAGCAATTCAGAAGTAATTATGCAGGGCTTAAAAAGTCACGATTTTTTACAACATGTCCTCTCTTCAGGACGGATGAGGATGATCTAGGTTGGAATGCTAAGGGCACACGAATGACAAGTGATCAAACAGCAGAGAATGGCTGAATGATATGTAAAAGGCAATAAAGTTTGTTTTACATTTTTTTTATCAAACAGCAGAGACTTAGTCTCTTTCCCCATGTTTTTAACTGTAGCACGATCACTATAATGCATCGCTCTTACAAGTGATCGCTATCAACTAGAAATGAAAGTAGGATGCAATATATTCATGTTCTTCTTTTCCACATACCGTTACCTTTCATGCTCCTTAGTACATAACAAAATATTGAATCAGTCTTGATGCACATATTAGTTGCCACTCAGAAAAAATACAGGTGCTGAGAGACATTTTTCATACACCGCGTAACTTAAACACAGCGCAGTGATTTGCAGTAACACACCCTCCTCTGAGAAGACATATTAGAGCACACTACAATCATTAGCAGGAATATACCATTGCTGCTGTAAATGCCCCGATTTTGAATTAGAGCAATCTTCAGCACAACATGTCTTTCTTTCCAATATACCACTCACTAAGTGTAATAAAATAGAGATATTACACACAACGTTTTTTCTTACCAGATGATTTAGGATAGAAACATACGCACACGAGGAATACACTACTGCACAAAAGTCTCCTCCTCATCCCTGTAGTATCATACAACTGCAGGTACATGTGGAATTATGATTGCCCCGTAAGGACAGCATCCACCCAGGACTTTTCACCCACCATTGAGGGAAATCGATATCTTGCTCCATGTGTTTTATCAGGAGTTCCAACAATCAGGTAATACTTTGAGATTAAGGAGTCCATTACGATGGCGGGTGGACAAACCGCAACAGCAAACGGGACCGCCCGCAAGAGGTGCAGCGGTCCCACAATGGCAATTAGGATGCCACCGCCACGGTGGCGGTGGCATCCCACATATATTGCATTGCAGCGGGTGGTGCTGTAAGCAGCACCCGCCACAATGCAATATATGCATGTTGTGCATTGGCATGCACAATGTGAGAAGCACCGCGCCGTGCCTGCCACCTTGTCTATTTCAATGTTGGGGGGTACCATAGGCATCCCCCAAAAGCAGCCCCCTACCTCCCCACCCCCCACACCTCTAGGGGCCCGCAACAGGCCCCCGAACCGAAAACCGCATGCCTTTCCATGGTGGAGTCTCCACCATGGAAAGGCATTGAAAATGCCACATGCTAATATGGAGGCTCGGCCACCATGTTATGGGCCTTTTCCGCCCGGTAGGCAATCGGGAAAAGCGGCAGACGGTCTTTTCGTCCGCCATGGTACCCACGCCATGCTAATGTGCCAGGGGGTAAAAGGCCGTCCGGTGGGGTGTGTCGGCAGGGCGGTGGCGATCCGCCTCCCATGCTAATGGGCCCCTAAGTCTCTTTCTTTGCATCTGTATGATAATGTCCCATCAATTGCATAATACCATACCCAAGCATACTAGACATTGACAAACTACTATTTCAAAAGTATATTGTTCAGAACTGGACACTCATCATTGTACTAATCCTTAGGATTTGCCTGCACAGCGCTTGCTTGTGAAATCTATTGTATTACATATATCTTAAAAGGGGCTCCAGCTGGCTCCATGTCACATGCGTCATTACACGCCGTTTGCTATTAGTGGCTTCGGAGCATCCTGGGAATTAAAGGCCATAGCTGTATGGAGACATGTAACCCTTCAAATCTCAGACACACATGTGCTTTGAGTAAAACCCCCTGATCTGTCTAAGGGAGCTACAGACTGCACATTCCGCCTCTTCCCGGGTTACACATAGGGTACCCTAGGATTTCCAATTATTGCTCAGGGAGGGGCTCTCCAGTTACATGGTTATAGTTGAGGTCTTCTAAACACTTGGAGGGGGTATGTACCTACAAATTCTTCGGTGAAACATGCGCGCCTTTCAAACTATTATACCTCGTTCTTATCCCTTCTTTCCCTCAACCTACTCCCAGACACCGCTCATGCTGCACACTCACCCACCATTTACTCTGCACAGTCACCCTGACGTTGCGCTGGCTGGCAGATACTGATCACACGCCACTCACATAGTGCTGACTCTGCACTAACAAACCATTAACACCTCTCACCGAGCACTCTCATTCCTCTCACCCTTCACCCACACCTCTCACCCTGAACTGAAACTGCTCATCCTGAATTTATATTATTGACATACCACTCACCCTATTCTTGCACACATCTTACCGTCTACAGGGTAACATCTCTTACCCTGTACATTCACACAATTCTCATTCTGCACTGAACGCATCAATCACCATGCATTGAGGGACTTTCACCGAGCACTCAGACATTCATCAACCTTCATTCATGCACCACTCACCCTGCACAGAGAGCACTCACACTAGTTTCCCTGTACTCCTACACTGCTCCCACACCTCTCAACTTATTATTAATCCCACAGGTGAAACCTACTGCATTCACCAATGCTTGTTTCAATTCACACTGCTTTTGTTATCTATCCTGGTTGAGGTTTGTATTATTCGCTTTGTGTAATTATTTTATTCGCATTTCAGACATTCTTTTAATGATAAACATCTTACAGTATGTCCTTTAAATTGGCATTAAACTACGGATGGCCACCGAAATCTTTACTAGCATGTTTGCCTATGAAACTACATCATGGGAGGTATAGATTTGTAAGATGCAGCATGCCTTAGATTTTGAATGTATTACTACAGAGTGAACTGCTTGTGCAGTGTACTCTGCCAAAGCAAAATGATGAATGGCCTAAATTAATGACCGAAATGGATGTGGAAAGACAGTGAGATAAATAAAAGTCATGATTAGTAAGTGGTGCACAAACAACTTCGGGTTCAGTTTCATTTCCATCCAATGAAATTGTCTTGTCCATAAATCTCTCCGTGTGATCCCCTCATGTTTTACAACTGTCCACATTCTCTTCCTCTTCTTTGAAAAATAGATTTGGATAACGAAGTTTAAATAATGGCTCCCTAGCAGTAAGTTGATTAATTAGCCAGAACTAAACAAATATATGATCTCGAAGGTCTTTTATTTTTGCAATAGGAAATGTTAATGTTTAGGGCCTGGAATAACCGAGCTCAATCTTGCTTTTTGTTATTGCAAGATCTATCCTAATATAATTATGTCTATCGTGTAGCCCTAAATATGCACTAAACATTCTTAATAAGTCAATAAAATCTTACAGGAACAATGGCAGACTTTTCTAGTCTGCTCTCAAATTATTATCCACTTACTGGCGTCGAGTGTCACATGGAAACCTGACCCCAAAATGGTTCACAGTTTCCAGCAGCTTCTTTGAACACTTCTAACTCCCAAACTGTATGCTGCTGTCTCTGCTAAGTTAATGCACAGCAAACGGTTTTCTTTATACGTAATTAGGAAATAAGTGAGAAAATGATTCCAGCAACTGTTCTTGTGTAAACTTTGATCACCCGCCCGCTCAGGAAGGAGGAACCCTCTTCTATCCGGACTTTGCGACTTAGAGAAGCCTATGAGTTTTTTGTCTGAATTGAAATTGGAAATACTCATAATTCCAGCAGTGGATCATCACATATTGGTGACACAATTGTCTGAAAGTAATTACTGCTGAGGAAGTACTCTGGACAGCTGCCATGTAAACACTAAAAACAGTCCGACTAGTGGCCAGCTAAAGGCTCTTATTTTATTTTATTTATAGAGTTTTATATAGCGCGGACTTGACCCTTGGGTATCAGAGCGCTTAACAGTTACATTTGGAACATTTGTGATACAATGCGAATAACTAAATATATTTCCTGTACATGATTTTCTTATCAATTTCTATAAAAGCAGTAGCATTACTATATAAAAATTCCTGTACATGACATGATTTTCTTATCAGTTTCAACAAAAATAGCAGCATTACTATATATACTATTCCTGTATATGCATTTCTTATTCGTTTTAGTAAAAGTAACATTATTTCTTTACACATGGTTCTGATGTGCTTTCTGTGGGATCTACAACAGGAACGGTTCATGATTAATGTTTGGGTATTAGTCTTAATGTTAAAGAATCGTCTGCCTTATGGAAGGAACTTGCTCATTAGGAAGCTCTTTGCTTCCTTCTTGAATGCTGCTATGTTTGGAAGATCTGCATTGGGATAGATAGTTGTGGACAAACAGAATATCAGCACAGCGTGGATACGCGTAGCATGTCTACAATTTGAATGACTTGCCAGACCTAACTATATCAGACAGGCAATCTCCTGCTTTGCGGAACATAATATTTCTACATTTTTAAGCTACACCCCTGCTACTTGCCTTTATTTCATTGTACTAGTGGTCCTGAAGGAGGCGGTCCAAAAAGGATAATACCCACCGAAACATGCGTTGACCTGGATGTGAGATACCTGACCCACAACACTGTCACAGAGGCTGTATTGTTGTCGTCTCCTTGGTGACCATAATAGCGTATGCGATCTTGGGAGGGTATGATATGGTTTGTTGAATAAATGAGTATGTATGTTGGTGGGAGAGGCCAGTATGCAAATGTGGTAAATTCGTAGGGGTCATTCATATGTATATGAACGACGCAGATAGCATTGTCCATGTTAAAAAAAAGCAATGTCTATGCTGAATTGTTGAAAAAAATGAAATTGTCGACCTTTCATATAAAAGAAATGTGGAAAGAAATTATCGAGATAGTGAACATATTTACTCTTTTTTTTATATATGAAATAATGACTTTCGAACAAAATAAATTTCATATAAACAAATAAATAGCGTATGCGTGCTATGTTTTCATTGTGAATAGTCCCATAGAGCTTTTGTTAGCCTATATAAAAGTGATATAGGTCTAGTGGGAGTTTTTTTGTATTGATTAGCTTTGATCACCCGATTCATCAGATCTTTTCTATTTTATTGCTGCCAAGCTGGTAAAGATATACTGCCAGATTTTTTATTTTCTGATATGTTCTATAATGTTTTACTGTGTTTTATTTGTTTGTTTTATTAGTGTGGCATTACATTATCAGCATTTGCTGTGATTTTGAACATTAACATGTCTCTACACTGATGTCGTATGCAATATCCCCAGGTCGTAGAGTCAGGGCAACCCACCTGCCGTGAGCCCTCCCACATGAAAGGCGGATGCTCCCCAATGCAGAAAATAAAATGAAAAGGGAACACGTGTTCGACTTCTGAAATAGAATAGTCACATATTTTCATAACCATTGCTGCAGGGCTAATAGAGTAAGAAACGCGATCCTTTCTGAAGCATGCTTTCCTTTAGTCACTAGCTGTGTGCAGCAGATGAATGCGGCTGTGATGCAACACCTGTATTATTAAGCAATAGCGTTCCCTTCAGCATTCTTCCCTGAGACTTTTATGTCTTCAAGATATTCCCTTATGGCCTGTGTTCGTTGTCTGAAAAGTCTTTGATATACATTTATGGGTCTGCCGGGAATATTTTGTAGTACTTCTCTTGGCACACTCTTGGCTCGCTGCTCTGCTTACACGCCCATTGTAAAAAATACTCTCTGCTGGGATTGTGTTTCTGAACTTAGTTGTTTTTGGTTTTCTGTGGGTCTACGGTGTCTTAAGTGAGTGCTGAAGTGGCCAGAAAATGCCTCGTAAATGGAACACGGAAGTGTGAGTCCGGCATAACAGGCTCGTTGCATTCTGGTACCTTAGCAACTGTGTAATTTTCCACAACTGTCATTTGATAATGGGGTTGATGGGCTACTTAGGGCCTTGTTACATTTTGGAGGACAGGATACACTGTCAGAACGTGACAGAGGGTCCCCCAGTGGCGCAGTGTGGGCAGGGCCACAGGGAGGGTTGGCCCGGCGCAAAATTCTTAGGGTGCAAAATTGGGGGTGCAAATTGTAAATTGTGCTGTGCAATACTTGCTGTGGCAACCCATACTACGCCGCTGGGTCCATCCGCAATATTACATGTGCCTTAGGCTATAATGAACGTAATATGTCTCTTGGGATATCTGTCTGTCGAGCTGAAAATTAGGTCCTCAGTCAATGAGGAGAGGCGTGGAAACATGAAATTACCACATTCCTTTTTAGAATCTAAAATGCTTTTGATCAAAATGGCATTTCACCATACTCCTTGTGATAGGTCATGAATTCTATCACTGTTGGCATGGAATAACTTGAAGCAAGCTTAGGGATACATTAGCTACATGCAGTAGCTCCAGCTACCACATAGGAGTTCAGAGTATGTTACTTTTTTGTCTGGTGAATTCCCCTTGCTGTATTTTTTGTACAAGAAATAGTGTCATGTAACTTTACCCTACTAGGTATATCTATCAGTGCAACCTGATGTGCATACTGGTACAAAAAGTAAAGTTCCATGTTGGGGAGAGGCTAGGGCGCGCGACCTCGGACCTGGTGATCTGGGTTCGAGTCTCGGTAACGACGCCAAAACCTCCTGTGATTCTGCGCAAATCACTTAATCTCCCCGTGCCTAAAATGTGTCCTCATGTAACGTAACTGGAAAATATGGAAAGCGCTCTGATACCTGATTCGGTTCGGGTCTAGTTCGCCTATATAAAACTCTGCCAAAAAAAAAAAATGGTATCATATATGTGTGTTGAACATAGGGTATTCAATTGAGGAAGCCTGTGTTAGAAGTAGTTGTCTTACTGACGTGGTAGTTGAATTTCCAAGTCTGATTTACAGAGAATATTCTGTGAGCAATTTTGTTCTCTTCCAGGATTAGGTGTGACGTGCTCATGTTTTTCCAAGAGTAAGACATGCTTACTGAACAAAGCTCTGTGTATCGAGGAGCCTTAAGTAATGTGCAAATATAGATTGGGATAAGTCAAAATTACTAAAAATGTCTTTTGAGTCATGCCTGGAAGTTGAGAAGAATTTCACATGTAGGATTTGACACCTACAGTAGAGGTAAGACACATTTACTGAGAAAAGGTTTTATGAAGAAGACCCATGGTGCTCATTTTGACTACCACATGCATGCACCTGTGTAATTCTAAATTAAGTGTACTTTAAAAAAAGATATATATATTTTATTTTTAACATTTTCAAAAACTTTTATTAGGGAAAGTCAGGTTAGATACATTACACTGTGCAACACAACAGCTCAGATAGACAAAATACAAATCATGTCAAGTTTCAGTATCAAGTATACTACTGCTGACAGCGAGCAAGAATACATGAAGATGAATAACACAGCCCTATTGAACAGAGGTCCTGCAGTTAAAATGGGGGTCACACATGCGAAGATCACATCATTGTGGAGTACCAGGGAGCGGGGGCGCCTGCAGGAGAGAAGGAGGCGGTCACTGGCCAGCACCGGCGGCGGCAGCAGGCCCAGGGCCGGCGGGGAGCGCGGGAGAGGCAGAGCCACTGGGGTGGGAACAGGAATGGAGATAGGTAACCAAAGGGCCCCAAATATCAACAGGGCTGGACTTAGCGGGCAGCAAATCTCAAAACTCCAATAAGAGAGTCTGACACTGAGAGGCGTCCTCCAGTCCAGCTCTCCACCTTTGGAGCAGGTCTACGACCCCAACACATGGCCACTCTATGCCTAGCCAGGACCAGCAGCATTGAAATCAGGCACCGGGAAACATCAGGGCAGAATTTCACGAAGCCAAGGAGGCACAGGGCAGGGTCAGGATGCACTGTGGCACTAGTAACGTCAGAAATGATGGAACACCCCACCACCCCAGAGCGTAGAGACCTTGGGGCATAACCACGCTAAGTGCGTGAAGTCCGCGGCAGGGGCAGGACAACGCATACAATTGTCCCTGGGGATGAGCCCAAGCCTGTGGAGCTGAGCAGGGATGTGGTACAGCCTGTGCAGATACTTAAAATGTATCAGACGGAGCCGGTAATTCGGTGACAGCTTTTTCGTCTGGTTACAACAGTATAACCAATCGGCCTGCGCAGTGTCCTTACAATGATCCGCTCCCCAAGCCTCCCTCGCCCGGTCTGAGGAATGAGAGGTGGACACTAGAGTGAGCGCATATAGCACGCAGCTGGTAAAATAACAGCGTGTCCAAGGGCCCCGAGGAGTCCGGAAGGGAATAGAAAGTGTTCTCTGGGTAAAGATCCGCCACCTTCTGCAAACCCAACCGTGACGCAAGCATGCACATGCCCGAAGGCTGAAGAGGGTGAAAGTCTGGGTGGTGCACTATTGGCACAGTATTAGCAGAAAGCAGAGGGAAATTAGAGGATTAGAGAGATTAGAGAGCCGGCGTAGGCCGGACCAAGCCCAGCGCTACGTCTCAACCGTGTTGACCCCTCAACCCCCCCGGGGGCGAACCACGGGTGCGAACAAAGCCATGGACAAAGGCCAGGGGGAAGCTAAATCCGTCTCAATGGCAACGTGAGGCTGATAAGGGGTGGGGTGGAACTAGAAATGCAGGAAGCTGGCCTGGGCACACAAAGCAAACATGGGGAGTGTGAGTATGTCGTATGCAACTCTTGGCTGTTTACCCGCCCAGACGAGCGAAATGATTAAGAAGCATAGTTTGTGAAGAAAATGAGAAGTGAGAGGTGTAATATCGGGATGCAGTCTAGTGGTTGGCATGGAGCTAGGGGGAGGAATAGTAACAGGAGGAGCTAAGGGGGACGAGCTTAGGGCAGTTAGGGTAGGGACAGGGACGAGTATGGATGCACTAAATAAAGCTCCATAAAACACAAGTAAGTGTCTGTCATTATTAGTAGCAGGATGCTACAGCTTGCGACGAGGGTGGGATTCTGCAACCTGCCATCCCTGAATTAATGAAGAGAAACGTACTGTCCTACTGAAGCCGCCGCCTAAAGCCAAAGGCCAGCGGTAAGAGCCTCAGCTCCCCGATTCATCGATCGCGTGGAGCTCTGCCGGATTAGCGTGGTCGAGCGCTGAAGATAACCGAAGCCGAGCGCTGCTTCGCGCCAAAATCGGGAGCTCACCCCGGATGCGTGTGACATGGCACACAGTCGCTGAAACGGCCCGCGATTAAAGAAGGAAGTCGGGAGCCTAGCCCGATCCTATCTTGTTGCTCCGACAACTGAGGAGCGTGTGAGGCGTTGCTGAAGCCTCGTGGAAGTGCCCACAGAAGAGCGCCGGTGCGCGCCAAAGTCAAAAGTTCACCCCTGATGCGTGCGAAATGGCACGCGAATAAAGAAACGAAGTCGGGAGCTCACCCCGATCCTACCTGTGTCGAGCGCTGAGTGAAGCGCCTGGAAACCTGCCAGCATCGAGGACAGTGGTCCTAGCCTCCGCGAGCGTCCTGCTGCTTGCCGATAGTCCTGTGAGTGAGCATTGGCCTGGAAACACGAAAAGGAGCCAAATCTCGTTCCCGACGAGATTTCCGCTACGGCGGCCATCTTGGAGTCAGGCGGGTTTTGTCCCAAACCCTGTCAAATACCCAGAGCGGCCATTTTGAGGTCAGGCAGGCAGAGGTGGAAAACAAGCATTGGCAGATAGGATGAAAACAAGCATTGGCGACTGTGAAAAACAAGCATTGGCAACTGTGATCAAATAAACATTGGCAACTGTAAATAAAACAAGCATTGGTGACTGTGACAAAACAAGCATTGTAATAAGACAAGCACTGGCAAACGTAACAAAACAAACATTGGTAAATGCAAGAGAACAAGCATTGGCACATGTAAAACAACAAGCACAAGCAAGTGCAAGGGTGCACAACAAATAAGCACAAGCAAAAGTAAAAGGGAAACCAAGCACAAGCCAACGTAAATGGCTAAACAAGTAAATAAGCACGAGCAAATGCACAAGGTAAAATGAGAAACAAACCAATCACGAGCAAATGCAAGAATTACAAATGAAACAAGCACGAGCAAACACAAATAACAAATAAAGAAGACTTTGAGCACAATCAAGCACTGGTACAAGCAACAAAAGGTGCAATGAATCAAATTGACTTTAGCAACAAGCACAAGCAAAGACAAGTACCAAAGTAAGCTTCAGCACCACGTAAAGATAAATAATTAAAAGTGGAAGATGCTAAGAAAGTAAATGATCCAGAAGCATGAGTAAATGAATAACCAAGAAAGTCTTCTCTCATCAACTAAGGGATTGGATAATTTGCACCAGTCCAGAAAGAAACGCAAGAACAAAATGTCAACTTTACAACGCTTCCTCACGGACGAGCCCCAAACCACCTGCGGCTAGGATGGACACTAAAAGAAAGCGGGAATTCGATGAGCCACGAGTCACACATGGCGCAGCTGAGTGGTGGCCATTTCGAACTCAGGAAGTCCATGCTTAACTCATCAAAGCTTACCAAGACAGTCGTGCTAAGGGCGGACAAAAGACAGTAGTCACCAGGGAGCGGCGAATCTTCCCCAAATCAAAGGAAGCGCCCAGACACAGGATCTCGGCCGAAGAGGGTCAGCAAATAGGACGGGAAGCAAGGTGAACAGTCCTGTGACGGTAGCAGACCAAAATCTTCCTCCCTCATGGCGGTGGGAAAAGCAACACAACGGTCCAATCCCTGCATTGAAGTACCGCCCCCAGTGACACAGACTGACAGTCGGAGTTTGGGTCCCAAATGGAACCGGTGGCTGGAATCACTGGACAATTTTCTTGACGCAATCGGTGAACGAAGAGATGGAAAATGTCTGATACTACTCCTCCAGCTAGTAGGTCATGAGGGCCGACGCTTAGTCAGAACATTTCCTAAAAAGGACACAGAGACCTATGAGAGACTCCAAGAGAAGCTATGTGCCCATTTCCACGCACAGGCAGACATGGATCATGATCGCATTGTCTTCAACACAGCACGGCAGGAACCAGGAGAACCATTGCCAAAATTCATCAACCGCTTGCAAAGTCTGGTGCAATGCTGCCATTTCAACACACTTACAAATGAGGAAGCAGTTCGGCTCCGGATAATCAAAGGCTGTTCAAATTCTGACACAAAGCGCAAGATCCTTCGAGGGCATTGGTCGCTAAAGGAAATCATCAAGAAGGCCGAAGTTGGAGTGCGGGTCAAAGCAAGAGACAGATCAAAGGAACTGCACCCGAATGTAAGACACCACAATACCCGGAAAGGAACATCCCTCATGTCCGGGAATAAAGCTCAAGAAACAAACAAAACCAGTAAGAGGGAGGGTGAAGGCAGACCAGAGATAAGACAGCGGGAGAGACAAAGTCATGAATACTCCGACAGAGACATGGAATACTCCGAGTCAACGATACGAAAGGCAACCTCAAGGAGTTGTTCACCCTCAAGGAGTCATTCAAGTCATTCAAAGTATGGCACAAACTATTCTGATGAGGATGAAGCGTCAAGTGGGACAGATCACACCCATGGACAAGATGACAGCCTGCACAACAAGCAGGTAAGAAAGACAAACTATAGAAGATTGGACCAATCATGTCAACACTGGAATTCGGCGCACAAACAACCCCGAGCATCCCACTATTCGCCAAATTCTGTAGATGAGTCCGAGGAAGCATCAAGCAGTGGGACACATCACCCCCATGGCATGGATGCCAGTGCACCAAACAAACGAGAAGAAGAAGCAAACCACATAAGGCGGAGTGATTCACTCAGACACCGGAGAGGCGAAGACAAACGCACTCATGACACCCGAGACAACGAGGAAACTGAGAGGAGGCCATTATCATTATACGAGAGAGGCAGAGACGAAGTACCCTGGGATCAAAGACCAGGAATAAACATGTGGTTATCAAACAACCTCTCCAGTGAGATGGCACCGAAGCCACTTCAAGAAAGGTACCTAGGGAAACATCCCAAAGAGAACTCCAACGCTAGGAGCAGCCCGTCACGGCCTACCTGTGTCAGAAATCTACCATTCAAGGCACACCCAAAGGAACGTTCTCGAAGGAAATCAGCAAAAGACTCCTCCGATTCAGAAAGCATGTCTGTTCGATCCCTCCAGTCGACCGAGTCATGGTTTCGACAACGTCCATGGCATCAATCACCCGAACACACCATCGAACCAAAGGACATTCTTCCCGTCAAGAGAAAAACATCTCACACCAATGCCTCCGAAGACAACATCACACCACAAGACAACCTGTCATGTCAGTCACAGGTATGTTGAGACATAAAGAATATACCGTCACCCCTGATGGGGTCAGCGATACTGACTCAAAGGACCTACCGAATGAAAACAGATATAAAGGACATCACACACCGGATGAGAAAGGACTATCCAGTCACTCCCCAAGGAAAACTTGACGTGTTGACAGAGACAAATCATCATCAGAGGAGAGGGAAACATGCACATGTTCAGACAGTCAAAGGGTTCACCAGTCCCAAGGGCGAGTGGGAGTGTGTGAATCAACCAGCAGCAGCCAATGAGTCCCCGGACCAAACCAGGATGATCTGTCCAAACGGTGTATCACCATCTGGTATGCATGACGTTGAACAGGATGACAGTGCTGCCCTCGACTGGACAAGACAACAGAAAGTAAAATTATATGCCGGTGCTCGGAAGAGAACCAGAACAACATCCTCCCATGAAGGAGATCAAGCGTCAATCGAACAAGAGCCCCAAAGGAAGACAGACTGCCGTCATCACGCGGAGCCCTTCATGGTCACCTCACGAAATGCAATCGTGATCGCCCCGGAGACTGAAGATGAGTGGATAACCCAGAATCCTATCGGAAACCGCCATGAATCTGGGAACAAGAAGACCACACGAGACATCTCGCAATTTCAAAGATGCACCCCTGTAGTCAAAGAGACTTTTGCCAAGGCAAGAGAAAGCCACACCATGGAACTGGAAATGTGTCTTCATAGCTTAAACGGGCGGCCTGCAGACCCGCGTGGCTGATTGAGGAACTACAGATATGGTGGACGCTAAGTTTATTTTGTTAACAAGGGGGGAGATGTAATATCGGGATGCAGTCTAGTGGTTGGGGTGGAGCTAGGGGGAGGAACAGGAACAGGTGGAGCTAAGGGGGACGAGCTTAGGGCAGTTAGGGTAGGGACAGGGACGAGTATGGATGCACTAAATAAAGCTCCATAAAACACAAGTAAGTGTCTGTCATTATTAGTAGCAGGATGCTACAAGAGGGATAGGGATATTTAAAAACAGGTAGAGAAACTTAGGCAAGGCCACCATTGGCGATTGCGATCCGGCCCGCCAGGGACAACGGAAGTCGGCTCTATGATGGAATCTTAGACTCCAGCCAGTCAACCGCACACCCGAAGTTAGATCTCCACAGTTCGTCCCGATCCCTACTAAGCCAGACTCCCAAATATCGCGTGGCGCCAGAAGCCCATATCAACGGAAAGTCTGGTGTGAAAGGCGTGGTGGCATCTGTCAGAGGGAACAGAACAGACTTGCTCCGGTTTACCTGAATGCCAGAAAGACCACCAAAGCATATGATTTCCCGGACCATGGGGCAGAGGTTTTCCTGAGGATGATGGACATATAGGGTAACATTGTCCGCATGCATAGATACTAGTAGGGAATGGGACGAAAAGCCTATACCTCTGTGAATATGGTGCTGCCGGAGCTTGGCGGCCAGGGGCTCCATAGCGATGGCACCCCTGAAGTGTGCCACGAGCAATACTAATAGAATCGGAGACCTAGCCATTAATGCGAAGATGTGCCGAGGGATCGGTGTAGAGAAGTTTAACCCTGCGCATAAAGGCGTCGCTGAAGCCCATGGGAGGCAAGAGGTAAAATAAAAAGGGCCACTCTAGCGTATTGAACGCCTTTGTGGCGTCCAGCAGGGCCTCCACGGCTGGAAGGTTGGGATTATTTGATGCAAAACTTAGAAAATTGTACGAAGGTTGTGCAACGTTACCCTGCCGGGAATAAAATCGGACTGGTCGGGGAGGGAGTTGAGCGGCATGAGTAATAGAAGTCGGGAAGCAATCAATTTGGCAAAAATTTTGTTATCAATATTAATAAGGGAGAGGGGGAGGTAGGAGTCACAATGGTTGGCAGGTTTGTCAGGTTTGAGAAGCAGAGTTAACATAGCCTCACGTAACGACAACGGGAAGAGGCCAGTGTCGAAGGATTCATTATATATAGCCGCCGAGTGTGATTCTAAGAGATCGGCGTAGATTTTATAAAATGAGGCAGGTAAGCCATCCAGGCCAGGGGCCTTGTCCCCGGGTAAGCTAATAATGAGTGCGAGTATTTCCTCCCTGGAGAAAGGTTCATCAAGAAATTTGCGGTGGTAGTCTTTGAGCCAAACCAGCACAATAGGCTCAAAATATTGAACAAAAGCCTCCCATGGCAGAGGAGCCCCGGCAGATTATAGCTGAGAATAAAAGTCCACAAATCAAGACTTAATTTTTTCCGGGGAGGTAGTCCTACATGAGCCACCATTGCCAAGGGCCGTAATATAAGAAGCAGCATGCGGAGGGTAGAGAAGATTTGCAAGAGTGCGCCCTGGGGCGGTCCCCCTCACTGAAACGACATGCCCGACCCTCCCTGCTCAAGAAGGACAGTTTGAGGTCAGCTTCCTCAGAGAATGCAGTATGTTTTTGACGTATCAACGTCAGCATCTCGGGAGAGGGATGCGCTGCCTTAGCGGCATCCAGGTCTTTAATTTCCTCTTCAAGCTTAGCCAGAGTAGTACGGATCGAATGGAGGACGCCGGCCTGTTTCGAAATACATTCGCCTCGAATGACTGCCTTAAACCCTTCCCATAGTGTCGAAGCGGAGTCTACGGTGCCCGTTTTTAATTCGAAATAGTTGGTTATAGCTGTGTGGATGTCCGCACAAAAGGCAGTGTCCCGGTTGGCGTTGGGGGGATGACGCCAGTTAAAGACCCGGCGTGGGGAGTGAGGAGGGCGAAGACAGATCTGAACCAGCGCATGGTCAGAGAAAGTGCGAGCCATGTTTGCTGCATCAATGAGCCAGGTCAGGACGTCCAGGGAGGTCATCCAGAAATCTATTCACGACCAACAGCTCCTTGTACTAGTAACGCAGGTGCCCTCATGGGCGTCAGGGCGGAGATAGCGCCAGGCATCATAAAGAGAGTTATCAGTCAAAATAGCCGTGAGAGCGGCAGAGGCACGAGGATGGGACGCATAGGAGCCCGACTGATCCAGGGTCGCTGATAGAGTGACATTAAAATCACTTCCCCAGATGACCGCTGCAGGCCCGCAGGTGGAAATGAGGTGCCAGATATGGTTAAAAAAGTCCGGGTCGTCCGAGTTCGGCAATCGTAACAGTCTGGGCCAAAAGTGAACCGTGGAGAATCACATACCGGCCCTTGGGATCAGTGAGCACCTGGGTGGTCTACCAAGGGAGACCCCTGCGCAGCAGAATGGAGACCCCCCCTAGCGTAGGACGAGTAGGTGGAGGAGTGGGATTCCCCCAATAGCGCGCTTGGAGTCTGGAAAGAGATCCGGGGAGCAGGTGCGTCTCCTGTAAGAGACATTTATCCACCTTCCGCCGCTCTAAGTGTGAATGAATCAGTCGGGCCTTATAGTGGTCGTTCATACCACGGACATTCCAGGTCCAGCAGACAATGTCAGCCATTGTGGCGTGGTCCAGAGTGCGGAGTTGCACCTTGTAAGCGATAGGCACCACAGACGGGCCCAGCGGTAGTGAAAGAGAAGCAATCCAAATGGCAGCAAGCAGCAGTACAAGCAGGTGGCTCCACAAGCAAATAGAAGCAGCTTGCAGGGGACTTCCACAAACAGGGCAGCATGGGGGAGCACGCAAGCATCTAACTAGCAGGTGTGGCACTGAGAGCAGGGCGCACCAATAAGCAGGGAAAGTGCCCCACTTACTCAAACACAAAAAGTACAGCAGATGAGGGGAAAGAGGGACTGGCAGAAAAACATAAGCACAGACAGTAAATAACCATTTACTTGAAAAGAAGGAAGTAGAGAGCATAATACAGTGTCATAGTCATAATTCATGAGAACAATACAGAAAAAACATATGGTGGCAAACTGAAGCCAACCCCCTCCCCCCCATGGTGGAGCAGAGAACCTCCAGAACCCCCCAACCCACCCAAACCCCACAATACCATCAAAAGGAGCCCCACCAACCCCCACCCACTCCAACCCCCCAAACAGGCTGAGTACACCACCCACACCCACCCCAGGAACCCACAACTGGGAGAGGGAAAGGGACCAGCAACTGGGAAGGGAAAGAACAGCAGTGACATTTGGGAATCATCCCATGGGGGCATGGCAGGACTAGGCATACACCCCTGCAGAAAGCAGGGTGGCCAAGTTAGGGAAGCATTAGGCATCGTTCAACAGAAGACATTAGAGAGGAGCAATGTTCACACAGTCAGTCATTGTCGCTTAGGCGATCAGCGTAGTCAGGTGGAGACTTGTGGGAGGATGACCAGGCGTCTTTTTCAAGTCTCATGGCAAATACCAGGGCTTCTCTCGGATCTGGGAAAACGAGTGTCATGGCGCCCTGACAGACCCTCAGTTTCGACGGGTAGGCCAGGGAATATGAGACGTCGTGCTTCTGTAGAATGCGCTTGGCCAGAAGGAACTCACGCCGGGCAGCCTGAACAGTGAGGGTGTAGTCCAGGAAACAGGAAAGAGTATTTCCCTGATGATTTATGGTCACCCAGTCCCGTGCCGCTAGAATGATGGCGTCCTGATCTCGGTAATTCAAGATTTTAGCAACAATGGGCCGGGGCGGCAAACCAGGACTGGTGCGCGGGCCAAGAGAATGGTGGGCATGCTCGACAATAAACACCGGAGAGAGGACGTCCCCAAAAAGTTCTTTAATTAGTTGCTCGACAAAGTCCTCCATCATAGAAATATTGGTGGATTCTGGAAGGCCCCTAATGCGGAGGTTGCTCCGACGGGAGCGGGCCTCTAGATCCTCATTCTTCTAGCGGATGACAGCCAAGATCATGTCCATCTGAAGTAATTTCTGACAGTCCTGAGTAGCAGCATCCTCGGCGTTGGACACTCTGGGCACGACGTGGAGCAAGCGATTGTCCAGGGAGACCACTCGGGCCTTCACCGAGTCTAAACGAGCAGAGAGTTGGTCAAGCTGAGTCGCGATTCCGGTCATTGTCGACTTGACGTCCAGCATAATTGCCTTAAGGTCGTCTTCCCGGCCGGGGCGGGCCTCCGCCATGGTAGCAGAGTCAGCACCATCAGATCCAGTACCATCCTGTCGGTAGGATCTGCGAAGCTCGAAGGCAATTTAGGGCTGTTTTGGATCCATTTTCCCCATGATGAAGGGTGCAACCGGCCGGGAAGAAGCCCGCGTTATGTGAAGGACACCGGGCGAAGGGCGGGAACTCGCTGGCTGCAGGCAGCCGGTGGCCTGAAGTGAGTAGCGGAACAAACAGAGCCTCCCCAGTGAAGGCAAACTCAGTTCAGAGGAAGAGCCAACTAAGCAGTGGAGGAGGCAGCCGGCAAACGGAAGTTGAGACCAAGCGCGCTCACAATGTCTCTAGGACAGCTGTCTCCTGAGGATATGGCAGGAGACTCTGGAAGATAGACTGGAGCCCAGGTCAGCTCCACCACCCGCAAAAAGCATACAGCAAGCAGGTGTCAGCAGGGCGCCTGGAGATACAAGCCCCAACGGGGCAACAATCCCCCAAGAAAGGCGGCCGGTCGGCGAAGGGCCCAGAAGGAGAGGAGGGTCTCACCCCAATGAAGAGGGCACTAGCACAGAGAGGAAGCTGGGAAGAGTCCACACCCCCAGGTCATCTTCAGGATAGCGTGCACTTGGCAGTCCAGGAGCCAGAAAAAGCAAGGAGTGCGGGAGAGGGGAGGACACAGAGAGATTCCCCCGACCACAGGCTTCAGGGGACACCAGGATTGGGGGGGCCGGTTCAGGCGAGTGAGGGGTGCTCAGATTGTGGCCACCGGGCCGTGCCGCCCGGAAAGTTGAAAAGAAGGCCCCACCAGCAGGTGGCAGGATCTCCTTGCGGGGGCCCAGGGATCAGAGGCCCAAGTTCACGTTAGCCACCGGTGCAGGCCGCAGGGGAGATTTCAACACAGTAGGCCGGGGTGGCGGTCCAATCTCAGCAATGTGCAGCAGCGTCCCAGAGCCCAGCACTGGAAGCAAGCTGGGGCGGGCGGGCCGCCCGAGGTTGTCTGGGCAGAGGCGGCCCGTTCTCACAGTGTGGACCCAACAAAGCAAAGACCCGGGTGGGGGTCGTGAGCCAACCAGAGGGGAACACCTGTGGAGAAACACGGGGGCCGCCACTCCCTTAACCAGGTCCGGGCACCAGCGGACTTAGGCGTAGACGGCAGGGGGAAAGATGCGGCAGCCAGGCCGCGGCGCCCAGGGCCTAGTAGTACAGAAAGCCGCCCCCAGTCCCGCCAGTGGAAGACCCCCAGGGGCAGCGCAACTTACTGCACACGGCAGCTCAGGGTCCTGGAGTCAGCAGCATGCAGCGTGGGGCCCCCAGGGCCTGCGCAGCTCTGAGGAGAGAAGGAGCCTCCCCCTCGGGAGCCAACGTGCAAACCCAGCGCCGGCAACAAGCGGCACAGCAGAGCTCAGGAGCCAGGTAGGAGGATGAAAGTCGGTGCAGGCGAGGCCCCCAGTCACACTGCAACAGAAAACCGATGTAGAGTGTGGAAAATATGTGGATGCCTGGCGGATTCTGTGGCATAAAAGAGCTTGCCGGCTGCAAAATGGCTGCACTTTTGTGGGCTCTGCCGGCCAAGCCCCTCTAAATTAAGTGTACTTTTGAGAATAAAAACAGCATAAATGTCCATTGTGAAATCCTCTTAACAGCATTTAGCAGAAGATTGATTTGATACTTTTACCTCATCTCGGTGCCACATCAGAATTGATGCTGTAATTGCAGTATAACAGCCAGTATTACCAATATTGTATGCAGTATTACTATGGGATTACAAGTGTGGTAATGCGAAACCCGATAATCCTATAAGGGATGAAGAATGACATATAGAAATTGGTACATATACAGATTTTAGATACATAGACACCAACAATTCAACCATGGAATACTGTCAATTCACGCAACCCATTACTCAGCCGTTACATTTGAAACAATATATATTAGGCATTTGTATCACACAGCTTTTGTATTCTTATTCACATATATGTCCACGTTTTGCCCAATCGATTCAAAATGTGTCCCTTAAACTTTCCCAGTTCTAGAAGGTGTTAAACAGGTACTGCACTATGAGCTTAAAAGGTTCGGTAGTTTCTGCACATTTCTTTGTTGTATATTCTTTATTGAGGTTTAAAACTAACACAACACATACTTTCAGGCCATTATTTCTTTAAAATGTGTTTGATTACTTACATTTTCCAATACATTTTTATCTTTTTACAAACATATCCGAATTAAATACGAATTGGCAAAGCCAGTGGGTTGGGTGTCATCTGCCAGCCTAATTTTTTTGTTTAAATCTGTTTTTATTAATTTAATTTTGCATATTTATGTTAGGCAACATACCTTTGGATATTCATCTATACATAAGACCGTCTGCCAACAATTTGGTGTACATTTCCTTTTTTTATGTGGATACTGGGCATACCATGAACACCTAAAGTGTTGTTCGTACAGGATCAGGTTTAACCTTGGCGTTCGATCCATATTACAAATTACATAGGTTACAGCTCAGTAATTATGTGTTATCATAATGACGTTGTGCAGTTCATTCACCGTGGGCCTCTAAACAGGTGGTATGATTGAGAACAAAGAAAAACAATAACAACAGCAGCATTGACCGATATATCTATATATTTATCCCCCCCCATGCTCCCCCACACCCATCTCCCCAGTGTTTACTATCAACCTTCTAGTTGCCTCTACGCACTAGCAGCGACTACTTCTGTGCTGGAGTATCAATTAATCGATATGTATTCTTGGAATATCACAGTATTTCACTGGCGGGGCGTGCGTCTTCCACTGTTCGCTCGCAATCTACTCTCTCAGGTTGCCCCCCAGATCCCTCCTCCCCAGTTTGTTGCAATGCGTCCCTCCCATTGGGTTGCTATGAGTTCTTTTCGCAGTACCAGTGTTTCCTCCTGCAATATGGCGATTTCCTCTGCTTAGGCCGATGCTGAGAGCGAGCAGCTCCAACCTCGTGTGTGTGGTGGGTCTTGCGCCTTCCACCGCTTAGTTAGAAAGCGCTTAGCCACCACGAGCCCCAGGTATAGGAACCGGGATGTTACTTTTGTTACGGGGGTTCTTCTAAAATGGTGCAATAGGTACACAGTCCATTCAAAAGGTATGTCGCGGTCTGTGAATGCATGTAACAGCCTGCTGATTGTGCGCCAATATGTGCATAATCTGGACAACTCCACAACATGTGTATCAACTCAGCCCCTTGTTCGGCACATCTGAGACATGTCACATCCGCTCTAGTAAGATATAGGCACCTATGATAGCATTTGTATGCCACTGCTAGTAGAAGAGGCGTTGGTGGAGTGGCTTTGTCAGCGAGATGAAAGAGTCTGACTAATTGCTCCAGCGAGTGCGGTGGCAGTGTGGTTGCTGTATCTTCACGGCCCCTATCCGTGAGCCAGCAGGCTATACACTGCAGCTGGGCAGCCAAATAATAGTGCTCAAAGCAAGGCGCAGCAATGCCTCCCTGATCTGTAGGTAAATATAGCTCTGCTAGTGCCATTCTATGTTGGGCGTCCCCTCAGATAAAGTCCCTGAGCAGTTTCGTGAGTGTAGCAAAGAAGGCTGCAGGGACATACAGAAGTAAATGAACAAAATAATACAGGAGTCGGGGAAGGATCACCATTTTAGCTAGTGCCACCCTACCAGTGACCATCAGTGGGAGTTTGCTCCAGAAACGCACCTGCGACTTGATTGCTGTTACGGCCCTCCCCAGGTTTCCGTCAAACAGGTCTTTCATGTGGCCAGGTAGCAGAAGGTGCACTCCGTCCACTGTATCCTAGTGCCATTCAGATTGTATCCTGGGTCACTGAACGCATAAATGCAGGATTAACCAGCATTCACTCGAAGCCCCGAAATGGCGGCGAAGTTGTGCAGCAAATGTGCTAGCTGATCTGGTATGTTTTCTAGGTCCTTCACGTTGACCAGTAGGTCATCCGCATATAGCGGTACTTGGTGCACCGCGTCATCCAAAGGTATTCCATCTCCCAGTTTTGCATGTATCGCTGCCGCTAGGGGCTCTATCGCCAGTGCAAACAGGAGGGGAGACTGGGGGCACCCCTGCCTAATACCTCTGCGCACTGGTATGGCATCAGAGATGTATGACCCTAACCACACCCGGACTGTGGGATTTTTGTTTAATAAGTCGATAATCTCAAGGAACTCCAGGCCCAGTTCGTATCGCAGCAACACAGCTGACAGATAGCCCCACTCCAAGCAATCAAATGCCTTTTCCAGGTCTAACATGAGACATTCCGCTCTGGCCACTCCTGTACGGCATCTGTCACCACCTTAAAAACCTCCGCAGGTTCAGTGACGTGCTCCGTGCAGGCACAAATCCATTTTGGTCGGTTTGGACCAACTCGGGGACTGCTAGCGCCAGTCTTTCCGCTAGTACTTTGCCGAGTATCTGTATTGAGTAACGCTAAGGGTCCAAATTAACCTAAGACTGTGGGGTCTCTGTCTGGCTTTAGCAGGGACACCAGGTATGCTTCACACATCGAGGGGGGCAATGTACACTCTTCCAGTGCTATAGTATATAGTGTGTGGAGGTGTTGCACTAGAGACTCGCGGTAGGCTTTATAATATTTGGCAAGTAGGCCATCCGGCCCAGGAGTTTTCCTGGACGCCAAGGACCCAATCGCCACCCCAATCTCCTCTAGAGTGAGGGGGCTATTAAGCGTCTCTTGATGCACCTCTGAGGCTATGGGTAGTTGGAAGAATTCTAAGAATCTCTCCAGGTCATGACCAGGGCAGCGTCTCCTAGATTGGTACAGTTGGGCGTAGTGGTCCGTCATTGCCATATGTATCTCACGTTGTGTGTACACCAGGGTCCCCTCTGATATGTGTATGGCTCCAATCAGGGAGTGATTGTTCTCCTGCTTTAGCAGCCAGGCAAGTAGTCGGCCGGCTCTATCAGCCATAGCATGCATGCGAGCTGTATGAGCTGCGTAGTTGTGGCACTGCAGGCACTCTAGGAGCTCTGCATGTTGGGCACAGAGCCTCTCCAGGCAGCCCGAGTGTTTGCCTTTCCCTTCTCCTTCACGTTCGGATTGTAACAGCTGAGATTCTAATTGTGTAAGTGAGGTTGATAGCTGCTTACGTATGTTCCATGTGGCCCCTAGACAGTGTCCCCTAATCGTTAATTTGAAGGCGTCCCATTCAACTAGTGCATTGCTTGCTGTTCCCTCGTTAATGTCAAAATAAGTGAGGATTGCCGTCTCTAGTGATGAACGAAACTCAGGGTCTTCTAGCGCGTTCGTTTGGAGACGGATGTGGGTATGGGGTGGGGCAGTCTGCTTCCCAGCTGAGTTTGATCCACAGAGGATTATGATCGGAGTGTGTCCGCCCTAGGTATTCTGATTTCGTATGTTGTGGGAGCAGAGAGTGGGAACCCACCACCCTATCAAGCCGTACTTGCAGATCATGCACTGCTGAGTAGTAGGAGTAGATACGCTCATTAGGGTTAAGGACACGCCTCATATCCAATAATGAGAGCCAGTCTGTGAGCGCTTGTACATTTGACACAGCAGATGTTCTGTGAAGAGGGGGGAACGATCTATCTGTGTGAATGTTAAGTACTGAATTAAATTCCCCACCCAGCATCCAGGGTAGCCCAGTGTAGGGGGTCAAAACTTGTGAAAGCTGCACTAGGAATGATGGCTGGTCTACATTTTTTTTTTTTTTAAGTTTTTTATTGTTGCAGTACACTCATTATCTGGGAAAAACATAAGGACACGGGCTGGCTTCAACATTCAGCCAGTATCCGTTCGTATCACAACTTTTTCATTTGTCCATAGGGAGTACCCCTCCCTCCACTGCAACAGTGCAGTGCAAACCAAAGCATGTTACAACTGCAACTAAGAAGAGAAAAACGACCCCCACAAAACAGCTTCTACATGCCCGCCCCCCACCCCCACCCCACAATTCTGCCATCCTTCCCTCTGAGATCAACACCCTAGATTCAACACAGGGCAACATCGTGAAATAGTTCAAGCAGGCCCAGCCCCTTCCCCTCTAATTCGTGTATGCCTCAATCATCAGGTGTAGTAGTGCTCTCCTGTAGAGCTCCATTAAGTTCATTCTAGTCCGTGGTATTGCCTCCACTTTGCCCATACTCTCCTGAATTTCTTTGGGCAGCCTCTGGCCTTGTATGTCACTCTTTCCGCCGCCATATAGAGGTCAAGTCCCTCCCTCCACTCCTCTAATTCTGGTGATTCTGCCGCACCCCATCACCTAGCGATGTCTCTCTTGGCCACCACTAGGGCCAGTACTAGAAATATGGTTAGCGGGCGGGCCAAGTCCACTTCGGTCATCAACCCCAGCAGTGCTAGCTTGGGGTCACGTGGCAAAGTAGTCTCTAGTACCTCCTCTAATTCCCCAAATATGCCCTCCCAATACGTCTGTATTATCGCACAGCCCCAAAGTGTGTGGTAGTAAGTTCCCTCCGGCTGGTGGCACCTCAAGCATTTCGTATCCGTGACCTTCCCCATTCTGAATAGCCTCACCCTGTCGTAGTACACTCTATGTAGCACTTTCAGCTGGATGAGACGGAGTCTGGACTTAACCGCCACCTCACAAGGGTGCATAAGGACCAGCTCCCAATCCAGGTCTTCCATTTCCCCTACTTCTGCCTCCCATTTATTACGCAGGTCCTGTAGTGTTCTCAATGTATTGTTGGTCAGTGTTCTGTATGTTAGGGATACCGCCCCTCTCCCAATTTGCTCCTGCAGCAACCTGCCCTCTAACGGGGCATATTCTGGTATGTCCTTCAGATCCATGTTCTGTGCCCTCCAGGCGTGTCTGAGCTGAGAGTATCTGTAGTGCTGGGTGTCTTGCAGTTTAAAGTCTACCTGTAGAGCCCGGAATGTTTTCAGTACACCCCCGGCAATCACATCCCCTATGGTCGAGATGCCTATATTGTCCCACTGTCTAAAGCCTGTCAGTTTGTGCAACTCACCCAGCCACATACAATGCCATAGCGGGGTCTGCCGGGTGGGCCGTTTGTCCCATCCCATGCGTTTGGTTGCCCTGTTCCACGCCGCCAGCGTGATCTTGGTAGCAGGTAGGAAATGTCTTCCCGCCGAACCACCGTATAGGTAGTACAGAACGGTAGTATGAGCCCATTGGGATCGTTCTAGAGCATACGTGGGGTGGTCCATTGCTGCGTGTAGCCATTCATTTATTGGAGCGAGGTGTTCTGCCCAATAGTACGCCTCGAGGTTGGGAAGAGATATCCCACCGTTGTATTGGTGACGTTGCAGTGTAGCTAAGGCCATTCTCGGATGTTTCCCCAGCCATAGGAATGTTCGCAGATCACCATGTATATGCGACAAGGTTGCGGGAGGGAGCGGGTAGTATTCATTCTGCAGGGCATAGAGGAACTTTGGCAGCAGAACCATCTTATAGAGCGCTGCACGTCCCAATAGGGTAAGCGGGAGCTGCTTCCACCGGTCCATATCCAACTTTGCATTTGCCACGATGCGTGCCACATTGTTGCGAAAGGAGAGTGTTTCGTCTAGTGTTATGAAGACCCCCAGATACTGGAATCCCTCAGTGGTGTGAATGAGGAGTTCTGGCAGGCATTCCCTGCGCTCTCGGCCGTGGGGGTCATAGAGGATCGACTTATGCCAATTAATAGTATGACCGGTTCGCGCCCCGAACTCATCTAACTCTTTGAACAGGACCGGAATCGTGCCATCCGGGTCCGTCACAAACAGCAGGACATCGTCCGCATACATTGAGATTTTTTCCTGGGTAGACTCAGGGTTTCCCCAGGTAAACCCCCTAATCCCTTGATTCTGCCGGATCCGGATCGCTAGTATTTCTATCGTCAAAGTGAATAGCAGGGGGGACAGTGGACATCCTTGGCGCGTTCCCCTGTTAATGCGGAATTCGCGCGATAGGCGTCCATTTATGCGCACTCGTGCCCTTGGCCCCGAGTACAGGAGCCGAAGCCACTGCAAAAACCCAGGTCGAAAGCCGAACCTCCGCAACGTCTCAAACATGAAGGGCCAATGGACCGCATTGAAGGCCTTCTCGGCGTCCAACGAGAGGAACCAGTGGGGCTCGTTCCTCCCTCGGACCTCCTGCAGCCAGTTGTGCGTGCGGCGGAGGTTTAGTTTGGTCGCCCTGTCTGGAAGGAACCCGGACTGATCTGGGTGGATTAAATCAGAGATCACCCCCCGCAGGCGCCTAGCTAGTATCGTAGCCAGAATCTTCGTCTCCATATTAAGGAGAGAGATCGGGCGGTAAGAGGCACACATGTCTCTGGGCTTACCCTCCTTGTGAATAGGGACAATTGTGGCCATAGCGAGGTCGGGTGGTAACCTCGCCGTTTGGAGTGCCTCGGTAAATAGCCGTCTAATATGGCGTTGGAGCAGGTCTGCTGTACGTTTGAAAAATTCAGCCGGGAAGCCGGTGGGTCCCGGCGTCTTCCCCGGTTTCAGGGACTGTATTGCCTCACCTATTTCTTCTATCGTGATCACTGCCTCCAGTTCCGTTGCGTCGTCCAGGGACAGTTGCGGAACCTCCATGTCACACAGATATTGGTTAGCGTCCATCTCATCTCCCAAGTCCCTAGCTCTATAGAAGTCTTCGTAGTACGTCGCAAAGGCCTCCGCTATGGCCTCGTCTGTACAGGCTGTTCCGCTCCCTTCCACTTCAATCCTATCAACCCATCGTGTCGCCCTTTCTCTCTTACTCAACCACGCTAGGAGTTTTCCCGATTTGTCACCCACGTCGTAAAGGCGGTGGATAGTCGCCAGGGCTTGCGTGCGCGCCTCTCCCGTGACCAGTTCTCTATAGTGTCTTTGCGCGTCTAGTAGTTTCCGAAGTACCTTTTGTTCCTTACCCTGGTGATACTCTGTTTCGAGGGCTAGGATCGTGGCCTCATCAGTAGTGACCGCTTGCTGTAATTCCCTCCTGGCCGTTCCCAACCTGCTATTGATACGATCCCTAAGGACTGGCTTCAATGCTTCCCAGAGCGTGATCCCCGAGTCTACCGTGCCCTCATTCTCCGCTATATAGACCTTTATGTCCGCTCTAATTCCCTTCAGCATATCTGGTGTGTGCAGGTCCCATGCCGCGAGGCGCCATTCCCTGGTCTTGTCCCTCCTCCCTCGTCCCAGGTGCACAAACAGGGGGGAGTGGTCCGAGATTCCCCGCGCTTTATATTCCGCTAAGTCATTAACCGTGATTTCTTGTCTAGAAGTAAACAGGTAATCTAATCTAGAGAAGACCTTGTGAGCCCCGGAATAAAAGGAGTAGGCCTCCTGTGTCGGGTGGAGCCATCTCCACACATCGGTGAGTCCCAAAGTGTGCATCTGTCTAGCCAATGCCGTACCACCACCTGTTGCACGAGGGGACCCTGATCTATCGCTCGTTGTACACATTACATCGTTAAAATCCCCTCCTACTATCTGAATTGTGTCTGCCGTGTCTAGAAGGATAGCAGTGACTGCAGTTAGGGTGCGTGCCTGTAATTTTGGTGGGGCATAAACGGAGATAATTGTGTATCTGTGCCTCTTCCATGTTCCCTGTACTCCTGCATACGTCCCCTGAGGGTCCAACCATGTTCGAGTGACGGCAAACGGTGTGGATTTCTTTACTAGGACTGCCGCCCCCCTAGAGTCTGCCGTGTAACCTGCGTGTGCCAGTACTACGTGCCTACCTCGAGCTATGAAAGCGCATTGAGTGCCTCTGAGATGGGTCTCCTGGAGCAATATAATGTCAGGCGCTAGCCTCTTAAGATAGGCATTCACTAAACCCCTTTTAATCTTTGACCCCAGGCCATTCACATTCCAAGAGAGCATCGTGATGCCCGGATCACCAGTGTGGTTGTGGTCTAGTGGGTCCGCCATTGTGTGTTGCTTCCGTAGTTCCCGGAATGGCATTCTAAGTCGTGTAGTAGCAGGTGCGTGTTGGCATGCAGTCGCTGTTTCTCAACTTTCCCCCCCCCCAACTCAAGTTAACTCCGATCCCCCCTAGACCCCCCCCTCCCCACCACCCTCCCCTTCCAGACTCATCCCCACAATAGGACCGAGCTTTCAGCGGGAGACGGTCTGTCGCCCACCCTCTCCACCCCTTAGGTCAACAACCCCTCACCTTTCCCCCAACTCGAAAGGCAGTGAGAGCACCCAATCCAGTGTCGTTTCTAGCCTAATGTCTTAACCAATTCAAGGAAAGAAAAAAAAAACAAAAAAAACCATATAATCTGAACAGGGGATAGGTAACAAAAACAAGGGAGGACTGGCAACTTGCTTGTCCTCGAGCCTCCCGGCCGTCTTCATCAATAAGCCACTCTGCAGTGTTCAGGAGTGTGAGTCTTGCGTAGCGGTGTCATTCCCGCTCTGTTTGCCGGATGAATCTAGTTCCAAATGGTGGATTTCCTTCTCCAGTGGGTGCATCGAGTCTCTTTCTGCACTGGGGTCTACTGCCTCAGGGTCTGAGCCCCCACCCTCCTCCCGATTGTCATCATCTCCTTCCGAAAGTGTCGAATGGCGTGGGATTTGTCGTCGTGTGCCTGCTGCGGAGGATCCTCCCGGTGATTCCGAGCGACCTCTCCTGGCCCCTGCGGGCGTGCGAGGCTGGTACGGTGTCCCAGTGGCGCGGGAGTGGAGTCTCCTCGATGTCCGCCGTTGTGGCTTAGGGAGCCCCCAGCTGGCTCTCTCTCTAAGCGACTTGTCCAATTCCTCGCGTCCTGCCGCCTCTCTGCTATTGAGGACCGGTCTCTCCTCTAGCCACTGCCAGGCGTCGTCCGGATGTGTAAAGAAGAGTGATTTATCTTTATATAGCACCTTAAGTTTCGCTGGGAAGAGCAGCATGTAGTTGATCTTCAGTGTTCTCAATTTCGCTTTCACCAGGTCAAAAGAGCGACGCTGTTTCTGGACCTCCTGGCTGTAATCAGGGAAAATCATTATGTTGGTGTTTTCTAGCCTGATCTCCCCCATTTTTCTGGCCTCACGAAGGATTAGATCTCGATCCGCAAAGTTCAGGAAGCGAGCTATTACTGGTCTAGGTCGGGCACCTTCCGGGGGCTTCGCGAGCAGTGCCCTATGCGCTCTCTCGATTATGAAGCACGCCGAGAAGCGTGCCGTAGGGAAAGTCGAGGTCAGCCACGTGTGGAGGAAGGCCGCCATATCATTCCTCTCGATTCCCTCTCTAAAACCCACAAAGCGGAGGTTATTGCGGCGTGCCCTATTTTCCGCGTCATCCACCTTCCACAGGAGTTGTCTGTGTGATGCTTGGAGTTCCACCATTTCTTTGCGGAGCGTGGTAATGGAGCCCTCCGCCTCTCCCAGTCGTGTTTCAGTTTCCGTGACCCTCGCCGAGAGGTTCCTGAAGTCTTGCCGAAGGAGGGTGACCTCAGATCCCACCTCGCCTTTCTTAACTTCTAATGCTGCTCTCGACTCCTGTATGTCGGATCTTGAGGCTTGAATGGCCGCCAGAAGCCTATCAGTGTCGGGCAAGCCTTCTTGTGGTGCGCTGGGGTGTACCCTCCCTGGGCGTGAGGTCGCGAAATTGTCCATAGGGCCTTGCTTCAGGGTTTTAGGCGCCGGATTGTTCTTCCCCATGATCTCCCACCGAGTGTTCGCACTCCTCCGGGGTCAGCGGGGACCACTCCTCCACTTCGCACTGACGGGGGTAGTTTGTATGGGTCTAGGGCGTGTATCCGCCACCTCGCCTCTCTCCGCGCCCCGGGATATCTCCGCACGTGCCCGCTTCCCGTCCGTTAGGGCCCCCCCTGCTCCGCAGGACTGGCAGGCAATGGAATGTTCTTCAGAGCTCAGGTGGTGACTGGGTGTCCTCTTGCAGGGCCCAGCACGGCCGCCACGCACTTGTGGATCCCAGTGGGAGGGCTGGTGGTCAAAACAGGGCCCCTAGTGTCGTACCCCTATGCAATCCCCAACGTGGGGGCGGCACGACTATATCCCAGGGCCAGTCGCACCTCTGTCTGCTGCTACCAGCACCAATGGAGTCTTTCAGGGTCCTCGTGATCAGGTGTAGGGTCACGGTATTTTAGGCGCCCAGTTGGTACAGTGTGTCCCCATGTGCGGAGGGTTGCGCGGGGCCACTCCCCGCCGTGCCAGTCCTTTTGTTCGTGAATGGGACAGAGCCCCTTGCTCCACACCCCGGCCCCGGGCAGGCCACGCCGCCCCCCGGCAGTCCCAGAGCTCGATCTAGATTCCGGCCGCCATATTGGTAAAGGCAGTCGCCGTCGGGGAACAGCGCAGGGGGGGGAGGCCGGGGGGGGGACTCTCTCCTCCTACCTGGGGTGGTCAGCAGTTCGCCGCGGCAGGGGTCTCCAGGTTCCGGTCGGAGTCTGCTCTGCCGAGCGGCGGGGTCCCCCAGAACAGCCTGCCGAGTTCTGCGCCGTCCGCGCCACCTCCGAGAGCCGCGGCTCTCTCCTCCCTCGGGACAGTCTGTGTTTGCAGCCAGGCCGCTGTATACCCCTCTCCTGGTCCACGTCCTTTAGCGCCCGAATGGGCACCTCCCGCCAATCGCGGTCCGCTCTGCAACGTCCGGTGTCCCGCCGGGGCTAGCGCCGCGCCCGGGGCGCCATCTTGGGTTGGCCGTCTCCACTGTCCCGGAGCAGAGGAATCACAAAGAACCGGCACCCTGTTCGTCCACGGATCCCTCGCTGCACCGTTGCAGCGTCAGGGTCTCCTCCAGAGATCCAGACGGTGAGTTTTAAGTCTGTGGCATGAGTTTTATGGCGGATTTGGTCGTCAACGGCCGGGAGCTCCCGAGCCCTGCGTCTAGCTCGGCATGTTGCTAAGCCACACCCCTGGCTGGTCTACATTTGGAGCGTATATCGATCCTAGCAGTATTGTTTGACCATTAAGTTTCCCACGTACTAAAGTGTAATTGCCTTCGCGGTCTGTTACCACGTCTTTGCAGATAAACGGGGTGCCCGCTCTTACCCAGATTAACGTGCCCCTTGCTTGTGCTGAGTATACAGTACTGTATACCTGCCCTCTCCAGCGCCTGAGTAGTCTGTCTAGTTCCATCTGTGTCATATGTGTTTCTTGCAATAGGGTGATACCCACAGAGTCCCTCTGGAGGTAGGAGAATATGGAATAGGGTGGCGCGGGTGTATGCATGCCACGTATATTCCATGGTATTATGTTAGCTCGTGCCATTGCTAGAGTGTTTAGTTACCTGACGTGAGGTGTCAGGAGTAGATTTCGCCCTGGTGAGTGTGTTATGGGTAGGCAGGGGTGTACCGGTCTGCTGTAATGGAAAGAGTAAATCAACTTTGAACGTCATAACAGCTGGGGCGAACTCTGTGGAGATGTCCGTCCAAACGTCTGTGGGGTCGCGTGCACAAGTGGTGCTCTGCCGTGACTATCCCCCCCTTTCATGTTTAGGAGATGTGCCATCCAGTTAATCATCTAGGTCAGTGTGCGGAACCAGCATGAGTTATGGATGAGTGTCGCCGCGTATGCGCCTAGTCTCTGCAGTGATATGCGCAGTATAGTTCCACCTGACCCTAGGGGTCTCCTAGCTGTCTCGCGATGCACCATGGATGACTGTTAACCTATTAGTGCCTTCCCTTATCTCTACCACGTCCTAAAATGCTTAAACTAACAAACAAAGCTCTACTTGCGTGAGCTGCCTGTGACAGAGTTCAGTGCGGCAGTGCTAATTTATATGATGCCATCAGCAGTCTGTGGGGTTACCACTGGTAGACACATGTCTTCAGATTCTTCTGTTGACTGGGATGATGAGCCACTAGTCACCGCTGAGTGACGTATGCAGGCTTCCATGCGCTCTCTGCTATGAGTGGTTCCGAGAGTTGCAACCGCCTCCAGGACATCTTGCTGCTCCATTCTGATTTTCTCCGGACTCTGTGCTGCTGTCCCTGGGAGTCATCTGCCAGCCTCATGGCAATTCTTATTTTGTTTTGTTATGGTTTTTACAGAATGTTTTTGTTTGGAAAGCTGTCAGACATTTGACAATCTAAAAAAAAAAAACAGTGAGTAAAGGTAAAATTTTTTCAAAAGTCTCAAAAATGCACACATTACAATAGTACTCCTTGGCACTGAAGGGGATTACTTTGTGAGTGGATATGCTCCTTATGCAGTTTGACATACCTCATAGTGAAGTCAGCCAATGGATACATTTGGATGACACATTGATTCTTGATGCATGGTCGAGTGGGTTGGAATGTGAATGACAGGACCACAGAAGAATATTGTGTGGTTGAAAGCCCCGATGGACCTTATGTCCATCAGATGGGACACATACGGTGGAGCGGACAGGAACTGTTGGCCTTCCGCAATACAACTGCCAACTCATGCTTACATACGATGCGAGTGGAGGACAATATAGCCTGTGAATACTGCCACTTCTCCTATGATTTAGGCAGAAAGTTGGCATCGGGAGACCTTACCCTGACCTGTGGTCTGCTCAACGTACGCTCCTTGCGGAAGCACAGACTAGACCTCTACGACCTACTCACTGAGAGACAGTGGGATCTTTTGTTTCTCACTGAGACATGGCTGGATGAAGGTTCGACTCCTGATGCTTTAGAAGCACTACCGGAGGGCTACACCATGCAAAGGCAGGATAGACCCACAGGCAGAGGAGGGGGTATCGCCATCATAGCTAAGCATAGTCTACGATGTCAACTGGATACTTCCCCCATTTTAGATAGTGAGGTGGGGAGTTCACCGTCAGAGTAAATGAAGGATGTACGCTGAAGGGCTTCCTTATCTATAGACCCCCAGGCCCTATGGCTCGGTTTGGGGAGAGTCTAGTAGAAGGCATCATGGAGGCTGCGCTGCGTGGAGATAAAATCTTGGTATTAGGGGATCTTAATCTTCACCTTATTAACCCCACTGACAACACTACCAAGGACCTCTGTCAGGCGCTAGTAAACCTCCAACTGAATCAGATAGTAGTTGGTCCCACCCACCAGCTGGGACAGTTACTAGACCCCATATTTGTCAACTGGGGGGATGTAGAAGCAATGACACCCATCCCTATCCCGTGGTCGGATCACTATCTGGTACCGTTCTCCGTACGCATTCCCGGGACAAGATCATTGATGCCAGCACCGCTATACCACTCTAGGCGGAGTTGGGCAAACTTCTCCCAGGCAAAGTTCTGTGCGGCACTCATCAAAGGAGGGAGCCCGGGGGGGGGGGGATGATGACCTGGCTGTTCGAGCAGTAGCGGCACCCCCCCCCCCCAGCGCCTTGAGACCCTACGGGTATGTAGCGCGCTTTACAAATGTCATTGATTGATTGATTGATTGATGATGCGGATACTGCTAACTCCAACCTCTGCAATCGTATCACCGAGGCACTTGACTGCACAGCTCCACTCTCTCGTGCTAAAGTAGGTGGCCGCACTCAGAAAACTGCTCCGTGGTACAGTGATGAGTTGCGGGTTGCTAAGGCAGCACTGAAGCGAGTGGAAAGGCAATGGCGAGTGGCCTTTTCGACAGAAACCAGGGAGATTTATTTAACTGAGAGGCGACTCTATCACGGACTAATTAGGAAGTCCAAAGCTGTACACTATGCGACCAGAATCAGTGAGGCTGGCAACTCCACGAGGGAGCTTTTTCTGCTTTATAAATCCCTCTCAGGTGGGGTACCAGCTATTGCCCCAGATGAGTGTTCGGCGGAATCTTGTGATAAGATCGCAAACTTTTTCACCGAGAAGGAAACGAAAATCTACTCGTCATTCCCTAATCACCCCATGGCAGGGACTGAGTATGTGGAAATTCCGAGGGATTGGGGGAATAGACATAGATTGACTAACTTAGTTACCCCGCCCCCGGAGGACCTCTTAAAGATATGTAAATCTATCAAGTCCGGATCCCCTCGGGACCCCACCACGCCTAAACGGCTAGCCGACAGCTTGCCAGTGTTGGAACCTTACATCAGGCACTTGCTAGATCTGTCATTTAAGACTGGGATAGTGCCTAGAGACTGGAAGCAGGCGGTGGTTCCACCCTTGAGGAAGAAATCTAACATCAGCTTCGAAAAATTAGAGAACCTCCGACCTATCTCCCTACTGCCCTACCTGGCTAAAGTGGCAGAAAAAGCTATTAACGTACAACTGATGGATTTCGTGGAGGAGGCTGTCCTCCTGCATGACACCCAGTTTGGTTTCCGTCCTCGCCACTCTACCGAATCGGCGCTCCTGATGGCAGTGGAGACCCTACGCCAGGGGGTGGATGAAGGGCAGACCATGGCCCTCATCCTACTGGACCTAAGTGCGGCTTTCGACACTGTAGCACACACCACCTTGCTACAGTGTCTGAATAATGGTGGAATATCGGGCACTGCACTTAGATGGTTCCAGTCCTTTTTGACGGGGAGAGGTTTCCAGGTCCGCCAGGATGATTGCTACTCTGGGGAGATCTGTTTGTGACAGGGCATGCCCCAGGGCTCGTCACTGAGCCCTACCCTGTTCAATTTATATGTCTCCCCAGTGGCCTCTATAGTGGAGGGTCATGGCCTGCACATAGTGTCCTACGCCGACGATACGCAGTTGGCTATCTCCCTATCGCGCACCCGGTCTTGCGGTGGACCAATTCAGAACCTGTATGCAGGAGTTGGCAACCTGGATGTCTACCAATTGCCTCAAATTGAATGGCAATCAGACCGAGGTGCTCGTGGTGGGGGTGAGCCCTTCCGTGTGGTCGTCGGCGTGGTGGCCCTCTTGCCTGGGCGAGGTTCCAACACCCTGTCGGGAAGCCAAGAATCTTGGAGTTTGGCTTGATGCTCATCTGTCCATGGGACCTCAGATAGGCCGGGTGGTGGGTATATGTTTCAGCGTCCTAAAAAGTTTGCGGAAGGTCTTAGATCTACTTCCCATGTCTGCCCGCAGGACGCTGGTGCATGCCCTCGTCACATCGCGCCTGGACTACGGTAACCTACTGTACCTAGGAACAACCAGTAAGGTATTAAATTGTCTCCAGGTGCTGCAGAACGCGGCAGCCCGCCTCATTCTGAAGCTTCCTAAAAGATCGGCCTCCAAAGTAGCCCTTCGGACTCTTCACTGGCTCCCAGTGAAGAGCAGGGTCGAGTTTAAGGCCTGTCATTGTATCCTTAATGGGAGGGCACCAGCACCACTTCAGAGTCTGGTCTCCAGATATGAACCTATGCGAGCGCTGCACTCCTCCCATGGTGGCCTGTTAAAGGTCCCGAGGACAAGAAAGGCTCGCATGGGAGGCAGATCATTTCGCTACCTGGTGGCGAAGGGTTGGAACGCTTTACCCTTGGATCTTCGCCTAGAAGTGTCTGAAGCCGACTTCAGGAAGAAGCTAAAAACACATCTCTACACTCGACTATTCTAGCTGACTCTGCGGCCTGCCTGCATGAGTTTTCTGTCCTAGCGCAGGGACACGCTAGCTGAGCGTAACCGCGCGCTTTATAAAACTCCCTTATTATTATTATTATTATTAATTAACTAAGTCATACCTATCATTTTAGTAAAATCAAAGGGTGTTGGCTAACATAGACCTAAAGAGCCAATTGTTGTGCCATTGGCTAAAAACCTCTTGCCTTTCAGAATAAATGAAGGAAAAAAAGACAAAAGGAAGGAAGCAAACAAAGAAGACAAGAAAGAAAGAAAGAAAGGGAGGCAAGAAAGAAGGAAAGAAACATGGCAAGAAAGAAAGAATGAAAGAATGACAGAAAGAACACAAAGGATAGAAAAACAGACAGAAAGAAGGAAAGAAATAAAGACAGACATAAAACAAGAAAGAACGAAAGCAATAAAGAAAAAAGAAGGAATGAAAGCAGGAAAGTGAGAAAGAAAGTGAGATGAAGACAGAAAAGTGAAAAATGAAGGCAAAGAGAAAGCAAGCAAGAAAGAAGTAAAAAAAGAAAGAAGGACGGAAAGAAGGCATAAGAGTAAGAAGAAAGAATAAAAACAATAAAGAAGGAATAATAGCAAGAAACAATGAAAGCAAGAAAGAAGGAATTAATGTAAGCAAGAAAGAAGGAACAACGGAAAGAAAGACGGCAAGAGAGAAAGAAAGAAGGAATGAAAGAAAAAAGAAAGAAGTAAGGAAAAAAAACAAAGAAAATGGAAAGCAAGAAAGAAGAAAAGTATGAAAGAAGAAGGAAATCAAGAAGGAAAGAAAGAACTAAAAAATGAAGAAAAAGGGAATGAAAGAAGGAACGAAAGAATGAATGAAAAGGAAAGCAAGAAAAAAGATTAAAAAGAAGGAAGAAAGGAATGACGGAGTTAATAAAAAATGAAGAAAGAAAAGAATAAAAGAAAAAAGAAACAAAGGTATAAAAGAAAGAAAAAACAATGAAGAAATAAAAGAAAAAAGAAACAAAGGTATAAAAGAAAGAAAAAACAATGAAGAATTAAAAGAATGAAAGCAAAAAAGGAGAAACCAAGAAAGAACGAAAGAACGAAAGAAGAATGGAAAGGAAGAAAGCAAATAGAAAGAAATAAAGAGTGCTGTAAATTAAACACACTAAATGCTGGTTTTCTCCCTGAGCAAAGTTTACTAAAGAGCCACTGGTGAATTTGAGCCCAGAACAGACATGTCCTGAAATATTGCCTACTTATGAATTCACATGTACAATATTGATGCTTTTGGCAATTTAACACAGATAATTTCCAAAAGGATGCATCTGTTATGCTGCAAAATTCCAGCAGTTAGATAAAGGGCTCTCCAAAAGGAATTTACAACAGCCTTGGTCAGAGACAGGAACTCAAAGTACGGAATTTGGCCTGTGGCATCACCTGGTCCACCTCTATAAAGCGTCCTGCTGTCACATCAGACTCTAAACACAAAGGGAACATCAACGTAATACATTTGAAACAAAAACATTGGCACAGAAGGGAACTAGCTTGTGTGTGGATGCGCTCCTTATGAAAGAGTAAAATGCAGGCAGTGAAAGTTAAATTATGCAGTGGCTAAAGTGGGCTGACCGCTTGTCCCATGCTGTAGTGGATGTAATCAAAATGTGAATGACACACAAACCGATCCGTGGATGAAGAAAGCTGGCTGAAAGCCTCTTTAAATAAGTATATTGTACAAATATATTTAAAGAAATTAAATGGTCTTGCGTAACAACAGACCTAAAAAGGTTTTATTTATTTAATTTGCCTTCTGAAATATTGTTTTTTACAGGAAAAGTAGGTCTTTATAGCTCTGGCTTCACAGAGCAGCTGTCTGCTGACCTCTCACTGCCAATTATTTCAAATATGTACAATGGGTTCTGATAGATACTTCTAACTGCAGATTCCTCACTTTTATAATATCAACAAGCACCAGACCAGATCTGGAGGAATTTTCGGTATCGCCCTTGCACACAGTATGTATTGTTGTGTGGCTGGTGCTGCATTTAAATGCCACTTAAGTATGCTGACATCAGTTTCTTTCTTTCCACATCTTTGTATGGAAAGTGTAGATCCGGAGCTAGCTCCTAACTTTTTCTCACCACTTGACAATTTTTTTTGGACTAAATTCTTTTCCATTGTGTATGGGAGCATGTCTACTCCTAAATCTACAGAGGTTAAACCTTGTCGAGACTGTCACAAGCAGATGTCAAGGACAGATCCCTCTGAAGTATGCCTTTGGTTTCTGGTTCAGGCCATGACTCCAAGTCTTGCAAAGAGTTTGCACTTCTGCACCTGAAGGAAATTCGGGATTGCAAAACCAAGCTGTATGTCGTTGAAAACCAGACAAAGTCATGAACGTCCTGTTCCTGCTCGAAATCGAGAGGGAGGACCCATTGAACGCTCTTGCTGTGAGAGTGCCTGAAAAAACCCCATAAAAAGTGTAAACAGGCCTCGTTCCAGACTCGCCACTCTCCTTCTGAGAAGTTGCATGGATGTCAAGGTGCCCTCTCAATTCGTTCCTCATCCCTGCCGAGGAACGATTCTGAAGCTGATCCTAATGCACCCCCATTACCAGAGCTGTTGGTAATGGCGCAAAAGGTTAAGGCGTGCGAGGAAGCCATGTTATGAAACTTTGGCACCATGTGGGCTCTCTTTGCCGTTCTTTTGGTCTCCCAGGATCTGCAGAGGCCTCCTAGGAGGGTAAGCTGGCAGTAGCCTCCCATCCAGCTCCAACTCAGAGTTGAATCCATGTAAGGCACCTTGAACCATTCCAGTCACTGTATATCCATGCAGGCATCAATGATGCCGGAGCCATGCAGGCACCAATGATGCCGGAAAAGGATGTCAAACCTATTGTCCTGTCTGACTCTGAACTGACTCTGGCTTAACCTCGACCTAGGTCGTTTCCTCGTACAGTGTCAAGGCAACTGTTCTGTGTTCACTCTGACTTAGGCCCTGAATCAGATGTTGGTGGATGGGTGTGCACTTCCTCAGGGTGACAGTGTAAAGTATTGTGGCACCCTGACAGAGTTCACATCTGCCAAATTCTGAGATGTCCACCAGCCCAGTTGACTTCTCGAGCATTGGCAGGAACCGCTGTCACAGCGGTTCCATGCAATGCATTGTATGATTGACAGAGGGTTCCATCAACATGGCAAAGCCTGATGGGGAACTTACAACGTTTTTTTTAATTTTCCTAAACAAAAAACAAAGCAGCATTTTGTTTCAGAAAAAATAAAAAAAACAATGCTCCCCTCGCTATGGGAGAAGGGCATTTAGCAGTTTTCACTGCCCATTACAGACAGTGAAAACTGCCCATGTGTTTTCTCACTCTAAATCGGGTGGGCAGGCACATGGCTAGACCTCTGATGGACCTCATGCTGTCAGGCTGTTGGATGTTTATGTTGGTAAAGGAGAAGAAGTAGTCTCCACTGTTGACATAATGAAGGTCTGCTTTTCTTCAAATGATTCAGGTGGACCTTCAATTTGGTGGAGAGAGTAGTCCATTGCCATTGCGACAGACTACCCTCTTGGCCAAACTATAAATGAGCTCCTAAGACAAATTGGCATCTTTGTCTAGCAGTGTCTTCCAGAGATCCACCAAGTTTCCAGCCTTTGGTGATGATGGATATGATGGGAATGAATTTCCCCCACAATTTGATGATGACAATTTCTACCAAGAAGCTATTGAGTGGACACCTCCCATGGAACGGGACTGGGGTCTCCCTCTAATCCCTTAATGGAAGAGACAGCCGTATTTGCTGAGGTCATAAAACGGGCACCTGAAGTCCTGGACTTACAATTGCCACCTTTTGAAGCAAAGCCCAATGTCCTCATTGAAGCTCTGTAGCCTGGGCAGAACTCGCTTGAGCCTTCGCTGCCTTTCATTGCAGCCTTGACTAATACCTTCATAGGCAGCTACTACAAACTTTGTTCCTGCCTGCCTGTAAGTATGTAGGTAGCACGATGCCAGAGACCTGCTCTGCGCAACCCTGCTTTTTAGATGTACCACCATACTCCAAAGATGCTGGTGGTGTCTGTGCTTTCCCATGAATCCCAACTCTTTCCTTACAACCCCTCCATATCGGGAGTGAATAGACTTGGGGCATTCGGGAAATGAGTGTTCACTTTCACCAGTCTCTTTCTTTGGTCAGTCAACATTAGCTGTTTGCTGGGTAGATACTCCCAAACCATATGGGACTCAGTTGCAGAGATTCTGCTGCAGTCCTGGAGGAATTCTGTGTCAACTTGGCACAGACCATTCAGCATGGCCAGGATGCAGTCAGATATGTCAATGGGTCGGGCCTAGACACAATCTACTGTTTAGGTGAAGCAGGTGGAATTGGCATAGTGTTCCGGCACCACACGTGGATGAGATTCATGGGTGTCTTGGTTGACGTTCGAGCATCCCTTATGGATATGCCCTTTTTTGACAAATCTTGTCTCTTTGTGAAAAAGTCAAATCTGCCCAACTGCGCTTTAAATAAAGTCACAGTGTGAAGAGGCAGAATCAGATATTTTCAATCAATCAGCATTTGTATAGAGCTGCACTGTCACCCCTAGGAGTATATGGGTTCCGAGGGTGCTGTGTCTCAATCGAAAAGCCAGGTCTTGAGTTCCTTTCTGAAGTCTGCCAGAGAGGGTGCTGTTCGGAGGTGGAGGGGCAGGTTGTTCCAGGTCTTTCTGTGGCCGAAATGGATGCGGGGGTGCCAGTGTGAGGCGAGAGAGGAGCGCAGGTGTTTTGCAGGCAGGTGGAAGTTCAGTCGATGGTTAATTTAGGATGATCCTAGGTCATGTAGAGCTTTGTATGTATGTGTGAGGATCTTGAACTTGCATATCTTCTGGATGGGGAGGCAGTGCAGGTTTCTGAGGTGAGGGGTGATGCGGGCCTGTTTATGGAGGCCCAGGATGAGTCTGGTTGTGGGGTTCTATATGGTCTGGAGTCCTTTGAGGAGCTGGGTGGAAATTCTGGCATAGAGAGCATTGCCATAGTCGAAGAGTCTTGCATGAGGGCCTACATGACAGTCTTTTTGGTGCTGATTGGGATCCATCTGAAGATTATACAAAGCATGCAAAGGGTGTGGAACCAGTGGGAGGTGACTGCATTGACTTGTCATTTCATGGGCAGTTGGCTGTCAAGGATGATGCTGAGGTTGCATGCATGGTCTGTCCGTGTGGATGTTGGTCGATGTTTTGTTGGCCACCAGCTATGATCCCCTGTGGAGATTTTCTTCCCAAAGACCTGTACTTCTGTTTTGTCAGAGTTGAGTTTGAGGCAGCTGGCTCTCATCCATTTGGCTACGTCAGTCATGGTATTGCAAACTTTGGTTTTGGCGTTAAAGGGGTACTCAATGAGTGAGAGGATTAGTTGGGTGTCGTCAGCGTAGGAGATTATGTTGAGCCTGTAGGATCTGATGACGTCTGCGAGGGGGGGTCCTGCAGATGTTGAACAGGATGGGGCTGAGGGATGATCCTTGGGGTGCACCGCAAATTATGTTTTTGGCTGCAGAGGGGAAAGGTACGCAGTCGGATGATCTGTGTGTGTCCTGAATGGAAAGAACCTCACTTGAGGTCATTTCACTGTGTGCCGATGTTGTGGAGTCTGTCGATGAGGGTGTGATGGGAGACGTTGTCAAACACAGCAGAGAGGACAAGGAGGATCAGGGCCACAGTTTCTCTCTGGTCAAGGAGAGTTCTAAAATCAACTGTGGCAGCAATCAGCATGGTCTCAGTGCTGTGGTTGGCACAGAATCCTGATTGTGAGGCATTAAATTATGACTAGGTCATTTAGTTTCAGGTATTTGGTGAGCTGTTGGTGGATAGCTTTCTCAAGTACTTTGGCTGGGTAGGAAAGCAAGGAAATCGTTCTTTTAATTTTTTAGGCCTCTGTGGTCGGCGTAGGGCTTCTGTAGGCGGGGTCTGATCCCTGCGTTTTCCATCCATCTTTGAAGGTTGCTGTTAAGATGGAGGTGTTGAGGATGGTGGGGTGTTCTGTGCAAATTGTGTTGGTCCTGAGTTTGAAGGGATAGTGGTGTAGGGAACGGTGGGAGCCCCGCAGTTGATGGAAGACATGATGGTTGTCCTGGTCTGAGTGGTGAACAGAGACCAGGTGGCTATCGTTCAGCTGGAGGTCGCTGGTTGATTGAGGTTGTTAAGGGTGGTGGGTGGGTTGGGTGGGTTGGGTTCCGAAGTTTTAGATGGTGGCAATCGTACTTTGGAAGTAGTCTGAGAGGGTGTCACAGAGTTCCTGGGAGTAGTGGATGTTGTTCTCTGTGGCTTTCTGGTTGGTGTAATTCTTTGACAATCTTGAAGATTTCCTTCATGTGGTTGGTTGCAGTGTCGATGCCATCAGCAATGGCTGTTCTCTTGGCTTCCTTGTTGCTCAAGAGATAGTTGCTGAGGGCTGCTTCGTGAGTTGCTCTGTCGGAGAGGTCCTTGGTGACGCGCCATTGCTGTCTGAGTCGGTAGCCGTTTCGCTTAGTGGTCTGAGCTCTGTGGTGTACCAGCTGGCTTGTTTTGAAGTTTTTTTGGTTTTGCTGGTTTCAGTGGGGTGACTCTGTCTGTATTTCTCCAAGGGTTGCAGCCCATACCACATGACAAGTAGGTCCTGCAGATAATTCCATTAGACTATGCACTGCCATTCCTTTCAGACTTGTTTGCCTCTCGCACCAACATCAGGGCGGCTTTCAGAGGACCGTTTGTCCATTTCGCTGCAGGAAGGCAAGGCTCATTTGTCAAACAAAAATGCAGAGAGAATCCTGGCCTAGGAAATCAGCTTTGGCCTATTTTAAGCCTATTTTAGACCTCTCAATTTCCTCCTGGAGAAGGAAAAATTTAATATTCTTTCTGTCCCAGGTTCTATCTGCCCTGTATGTAGGAGACTGGATGGTAGCACTGGACCTGCCGAACAACCTTTTACATGTCCCTGTCTTTCACATCCACAGGTGCTACTTGCTGTTCAAGGTGATCCACAAGCATTTTCAGTTTACCTTTCTCCCTGTCAGCTTCACCAGGGCTCCTCGGGTGTTCACAGTGGTTGCAGCATACCTTCGTAGGTGGGTCGTTCCAGACTACCCTTATCTTGCCAATTGATGGTTGAAGGCTAGCTCACCACAGTCAGTCATAGACCCCTGCTATGGTGAACCTTCTGATATCAGTCTAAAAACAAGCAATACTCCGAGCCAACAACTGAGCTGCAGCCTATAATGTTTTTTTATTGTGTCCAGGCTATGCAGCAATTCATGTGGTAATGTCTAATGAATGAAAAATGAGTATGAAGGAGACCTATGTATTTTTTAAGTGTGTTTAAGATATTGAATTTAAGAATATTGGCTATATGTACACCTCTGAATCTAAGGTTTATACATGCTATCGTGTGATTCGGATGGCATTTTACAATATGTTTTCTTTTTTGCACATAGGCTTACATTTGGAAGTCAGAAATAGAAAGAAATCCAATTGTTAAAATCAAATGGTCAAAAGTGAAGAGAAATACATTTGGTAGAACAAAAGTTCTGCCTGCGACAGGTACAGACCAAACCAAGGACCATGCGAGGGCCACATTTCTTTCAGATGGTCACCATTTTCATCTGTCCCCTGCATGTCGGTAGATCCAGTACTGCAAGTGGTGTACCTTTTTGATTGTGAAAAGTGTGGGCTTTTTGGGCGGTAGGAATTTTGGGGATCTTTGTAGATTAAGGAACTTTCATTTACAGAAATGTGAGAAAATGTGTGAAATAGCCAATGTCTCAGGTTTGCATTGTGGGTAAGAACACTAGGTGGGGTCCACAGAAGTCACACCACCCTAGGCTCTTCTGGTTGTTCAGTTTTCAGGGGGTTTATTGTTCCCTCAGAGCCTAACTCATATTCAGGTAGACTAATAATGGTTGTATTTGCCACACCAGTAGTGATAGGTTAATAGTATCAAAATATTGAACCCATGAAGTACAAGCTGTGAGTAGGAAAGCCAAGTTAAGGTACCAACCGCTTAACCATTCACATGCCTTTCATGCACCACACACAAACCCTTTCACACCCTGACCTACAGTACACTGTGCTAAGATCAACAAACTACTGCTATTGAAGGGCTCATCACATTCATATGCCCAAAAGACTCAAACATCTAGTCATCAGCCAACTTACACACAGACAGATCCAGAAAACCACTACACACTTACCAGCAAGCCATTAGCCACACATACTCCAAAACAACTGCCAAACATACCACCTCCAAACAGCCACACAATCATCACTATACATAAACCGCCAGCCAATTATAGTGATTGATGTTGTTATCTGTATGCCACTCCTACCTTGACCATCTGCCTACATGAGATCCTATAAAAACAAACCTAAGCTAAGCTTTGCCTATTTGTTTATGTTTCTCTCTCACTTGGCTCCTGACTCAAATTGTGTGGGTGCCAGGTGTACCTTTAATTACGACTCCCTGCTGCAGCCTCCTTAGGCCCAGGTAGAATTGTCTTTCATGTTTCTTTAGTGCACTGTGCTAAATTCAACTCCTTCCATTGTGTAGAAGTAAGTATGGTGTGTCTGAAGATGCACTCTTGGGCTGTTCCTCAGGTATCATGAGCATATCCACATTTGAACACTGGGGTAAACATGCTGGGCCAGACACTTCTGGGTTTCCTAAAGAGCACTTTCAGAAAGACTAAGGGCCTTAGGGTTTGTAGCAGAGGGTGCTCCATCAAAAACAGGTGACTGTCCAGTTCAGAGGTTTGTGTAGTGCATTAAGTGTAATGCACTTTTAAGACAGTGGATGGAACACCCTCCACGTTTTAACAAAGGATTAAGGTTTGCCACTTTCATCCTTTGTTAAAACGTGGAGGATGTAAGCCTCAAGCATAACCTATGTGAGTTGTCGGTGGGTGCAGTGATCTGTGGGTCACTACAATTTGATCCCCTGCCTTCTACCTATACAAGACCCCTATGAAAACAAGCTTGGGTAAGCTTTGACTACCTCTTCATGTCTCTATCTCACTCGGAGTCCTGACTAATATTTATGCATGTGCCAGATGAACCTCTACTAACACCTCCCCACATAACTCGGTACTGCTGGAGTACTTGCTACTGTATGTAATCAAAAAGGCTTTGGTGAATAGGCCCTAAAAGTGTTTGGACTTACCAAGTCCCTTTTCTGTTATCTGGTTAACTATTGACTGTCCACGATTCTCTAAACTATATTTGACTTTGGGCCATATGTATCATACTACCGTTTAGTGAATTCCAAATAGCGAATTTTAAGGAATCGCTATTTGGAATTCGCAAAACGGTATGTATGTACAAAATCGCTATTAAATAGCGATTCTTTACCATTCCTAATTTGCGATTAGCAAATTGCTAATCGCAAATTACCCATTCATTTCCATGGGCCAGGAGGCCCATAGGAATGAAGGTGCAATTTACGATTAGCAATTAGCTAATCGCAAAATTGGAATTTCTTAAAGGGGGCAGGGGTGTCTCAAGAACACCCTGCTGCACCCCTGAAAAAGACATTTGGGGGCATATGGCGCACATACATGCCCTAAGGGCATGTATGGGCGTCATATGGCACCTTTTGTTTTTTGAAAAAAAGCTTTTTGAAAAGAATTCGCAAATTACCACCAACTAGAAGTTGGTGGTAATTTGCGAATCCTTAATGGCATTTTTTGAATATTTTTTGTTTGATACATTGCATTTAAGGAATCACAAAATTTGCGATTACCTTAAGTGCAATCGCAAAATAAGGAATTGCAAATTTTGCTATTCCTTATTTTGCATCAAACATGTTTGATACATACCATTTGTCGAATTAGCATTCGCAAAGGCCGAAATTCGTAACTATATTTGACTTTGGGCCCTATGTATCATACTACCGTTTAGCGAATTCCAAATAGCGAATTTTAAGGAATCGCTATTTGGAATTCGCAAAACGGTATGTATGTACAAAATCGCTATTAAATAGCGATTCTTTACCATTCCTAATTTGCGATTAGCAAATTGCTAATCGCAAATTACCCATTCATTTCCATGGGCCAGGAGGCCCATAGGAATGAAGGTGCAATTTGCGATTAGCAATTAGCTAATCGCAAAATAGGAATTTCTTCAAGGGGGCAGGGGTGTCTCAAGAACACCCTGCTGCACCCCTGAAAAAGACATTTGGGGGCATATGGCGCACATACATGCCCTAAGGGCATGTATGGGCGTCATATGGCACCTTTTGTTTTTTGGAAAAAACTTTTTGAAAAGAATTCGCAAATTACCACCAACTAGAAGTTGGTGGTAATTTGCGAATCCTTAATGCCATTTTTTGAATATTTTTTGTTTGATACATTGCATTTAAGGAATCGCAAAATGTGCGATTCCTTAAGTGCAATCGCAAAATAAGGAATTGCAAATTTTGCTATTCCTTATTTTGCATCAAACATGTTTGATACATACCATTTGTCGAATTAGCATTCGCAAAGGCCGAAATCCGTAGAATTTCGGCCTTTGCGAATGCTAATTAGCTTGATACATATGGCCCTAACTCACTGTTATAGCATATATTTGTAAATATTGCTATTTATTTTAACACATATAAAGTCAGCACAAAAACATGTTTAGGGGTATTACTATTGTATAGAATGCATACTTTTGCTCCAGACCCAAAGCAATGTTAGATGGCAGGATGCAACATGTTCACTACAGTCGTGCATGTGACACCATGATAAGCACTAGAACAAAATCTCAGCACAATACTCAGTTTCAACAGGACTTCTTTCTTTGTTGTCAGTTGTTCCCCCAGGAGACGTTATTATCCCACACTAGACGATGTAAAAGTAGCATTCGCCCACTGTTGCCACAAGCTTGCAGGATCACTTGATGTAACACAAGTGCCCTGGTTACAGGTGGAGGATGTCATTTGCATAGAAATACAGTCCATGCAAATTACATAGTCTAAGTATGTACAGTTGCCAGTTCTCTTTCTGGTGACAGAGGAGGCTTCGTAGGTCGTTATTTATTAGTCTGATTGTGCTAAATGTGAAACATGTTTTTCGCGTGCTACAATTTGAAATTATAGCCACCAATATCCAAAGGGAAGAATTTGATAATCGGGTAACCCGAATATTCCTTAAAGCAAAATGTGTGTGTGTGTGTGTTGGGGGGGGGGTTCAGTTTCTTCCCCTTCTGTGATTAGAAAATGAAAATATACAAGAAGTGACCAATACACAAAAGCAATTATGAGTACTGGAGTAAGTATTACAGGAATACTCTGGTGTGTCCAAAATCATCTAACAAGCAACATTAATAACGTTGAGCATCGGCTTTACTTGGGATTTCAGCCCACTCTATGGCGGGTGTTTACTGTTGACAATACTGGAGTTAAAGAGTAATACATATGAGGCCGCAGTATGATTGAACTCTTGATGTACCTATGAACACTATGGCTAGTGCTCTCAAATCTGAAAAAAGCAGCCAGGTTTGTGATTAGATTACTAATCCTTAAGGAAGTTGTGGTGGTGGTGCAAGATAAATCACGTTTTGGCTATGACAGTGATTAATTTGTGAAAAAATAATTATCGGGCTCTCGTCAGGAGGCAGCTTGTACCAGTCCATTGCTCCTATTAGCACCACCTATAGTAAAACTAACTATTAACCATGACAAACAACTAGGAGGTTTTTATCTGTTCCAGAGTATATAGGCGCACAACCTGGGTAACCGCAAGGTGATGGTGACAGTAAGTGATCAGTATAGGCAATGAGGCGAACGGTAACCCTCACAACCGCTCTAAGAAGGACCCCAAGGGATCCCCAAAATAACAACAAACAGCAAAGCCCCTGCACTATACAGTTACAGTTAATACTTAGTAATAATGGTATCGAATGCAAGTAGTGAAAAATAATTTGAGCACATCAATAAGAAATCTTGGACTTCGAGAATGGGTAAGCATTAGTTTAACATAAATCAGTACAGAAACGTTCTTTTCTTGTTGAAGTGTTCTTGTTTAATGTTCCTTTGTATGGGCCAACACGTGTTTCATCGCAGGGAACAGACTGCGAATCTTCAGGGCCTCATATGTGAAAGACAAATTGCCGTCAAAAGAAAGGACCCGGTATGGGTATTTACTGGAAATCGGTATTCGGCGTTCCCAGCAGTATGAGTTCCAGTTATACGAGATTTTGGTGAATCCAAAATATTGAGCAATCACGTGGTTACCGGGAGGAGAATTAAGTAGTGGTACCGATTCGTAGGCGGATACACCTGACTGGTACCGGTCTCCCTCTTGTGGTTCCCGGCGCCGTACACCTACTTGCATTCGATACCATTATTACTAAGTATTAACTGTAACTGTATAGTGCAGGGGCTTTGCTGTTTGTAACTATTAACCATGATACCCTACAAGTGGGGAGAGGATGTGGCGTAGCGGCCAGATATACCAACTTTGGAGCTGGGGAATCAGGTTTGAGTCTCGGTGTAGGCTCAACATCCTGTGATTCTGGGCAAATCTATTAATCATCGCATGCCAACAAAACAAGCATTCGCAATGCAATAGGTCTCGCATTTCCTTGAGTTTGAGCAATTGGCATTGTAAATCAGAATGTCTTTTATTTATGATTTTTAAAAAATAAATTGAAAGGCATTGTCATTTACAATGCCAATAGTATAAACTCGCGTAGAGGTGAGACGTATTGCATTGCAAATGCTTGTTCAGGGAGAAGGGAGAGTGAAGTCGAATTTAAAGTGTGGCTAGAAGAGATGGAGATGAGAAGAAAGCGCTATGGGCAGAATGATAGTAAGGGAGTGGTAAGAATGGCATGGAAGAAATAAAGTTGGAGACACAGGACAGGGATAGACTGAGGGAAGGAAGGGGTCTGGGAGAGGCAGAGAATGAATCTAGAAAACAATTAAAGGGAATGTTGGATGAGGAGAGGATAATTAAAAAGAAGAGACAGCTGGGCTACTAGAAGGTGCAGGGGGCGCACGAGAAGCTCAGAAGACAGATGGCCAAAAGCAAGAGGGATGGGAGTTAGAGAGAGAGAGAGAGAAAAGTGGGGTGGGAGGGAGGGAGTCTAGAAGTGGAGGGTAACTGAGAATGGTGGGAAAAAGGCAGGGAGAATTAGGTAGGGCAGTAGTCTGAGCGGAAAGCAGTAGTAGATGGCGAAAAGCACGAGAGGTCAGCAGGGTAAGAGGGGTGACCACAGGAAAGAGGTCTGGGAGAAGAGAGGCAAGCGTAGGAGGGAAGAAGATAAGACTAAGAGAGTGGAGGGCCTAGGCAGGAAACCGGGGGTGGGAGGAGATGGGGGCAGAGATGGACAGTTCGAGACGGGACGTAGATACAGTTTAATAACTTAGTAATTCCTCGGAGGGAACGTATTCCTCATTCAGCAACATTGGAGCACGAGGGCAGTGAAGCCGAGGAGGCCAGGGTCAAACCGTGCATCTGAATAAAAAGTCGTGTCCACGTGGTGATGCAGGGTACAGAGCAAGGCAATGAGAGGGTGGGGAGGTGGCACAGAGGAAGGGGGCACAGAGAAAATGGAACGGACAGACTCTGGACGCTGAACGTCAACTGGCTGGGACTTATGATTTTAAAAAGATGCTTGTTGTATATTGTTTTGAGGTTCAAGTCATAGAAATTGCCTAAGACGGGGGTCCTGAGCTTAAAATAATGACGCATGCTGGGGCTTGGAATCCAGTAATGATTTAGTGGGAGTCCACAGTACATTTCCTCGTGTGATGTAACTGGTTGGTGCTCATCTAAAGCACTCCAACACCTCCGGGTAAAGTACGTGCTATGTAAAACTACAACAAAAATATATATTCTGATAGCTTGAGTAAAGCGTATTAACTGGATAAGTAACCACCATCTCCTCTCTGATGGACGTCGACCTGGCATCTGCCTCGCTAACTGTTACAGATCCGCTCTTCGTCAGCAGCACCTGGTCCCTTGACACCGGCAATGGCGTTATATCCGCTCACTTCCTCTTCGGCAACCTCAACACTCAGAGCTCCTGCACCACTTCCTGTTTACTAGTGCAATACAGCTTCCCAGGGACCGTGGCAAAACTCTCTCCCCAGCAGAGAATGTTGCACAGCGGAGATGGCCACGCCATTATAACGCAGCTACAATTCAGCGCTCCGGGAGTTTAGTAAGACGTTTTGCACGCGATATGCTGGAAAATCTCAAATTACTATCTTCGTTCAGAACAGTGATTTCTTAGAAAGAAAATTCAGTTTACCGCCGTTATTCCCAACAGTGGAACTCTGGGAAGACAATTCAACTTACAGACTTTATTCAGAGCAGTAGAATTCCGGAAAGAAAAAGCTTCTCTCCGAATAACACATGGAGTGAAAGCGTATTACCCCCAAGTATCAAGAACCTACCAACCACCTAGAACTTGCTTAGGCGTTTAACTGTTTTGATTGAGATGTAAAAAGCCTCAACGGCAGCACGTATACACACCACCACACAGGCAAAGAGCCAGCGGACGCCGGAATCGAAACTAGGGGGCTCGCACACCACAAAGGAGGGGAGGCGAGGGAGCCTTTGTCTGTGCTGCGCTGATGCGCGTAACAGACACAGATGGGACTGGTTGGAACAAAGGCGTGACATGCGCCCGTCTATGCCCAATTGCATGCCTTATTTTTTTTTTAAACACGCTAAAGCCAATGGCAGCCGGTGAAAGTAAAACCACATGCACGAGCGTGGGGTCAGCTTTCAGAACCCCGTGCAAGAGTTCTTGCGCTGCACAAGTAGTGCTGCACACTGCAATGCTAGGCCCCAGACCTAAAAATGAATGTGTCCTTAACTGGTGTTCATGAGAAACGCTCCAATAACTTTTGGTCCAGTAAGTGCTATAAGCGCTGGTGTTGATGATAAAGTGCCAGTGCCGAGTACCAGAAACCACGGGCTCAAATTAAGCACTTGACTATGATGTTGAGAGCAGAGGACAATTAAGGGACTGATTCTTGATACAATGCAAAGGATTTTACGTGTGCTCCTTGATTATGCTCACAGAGACTTTACAGTGACATTGGGGATTTCCATGGATTTAAAGGGAAAGCGTGTGTTTGCTCTGTTTATATGTATTAGCACATCAGGGACACGCTTTTACTACCAGAAATTACAAATTTGTGGTTTCCTGCACGTATTTATGATCTGGCCACCCAACATTGGGTGTACTCTTACATGCTTTGTCCAACTCTGTTATTAAACGTGCAAGGAAATACAGTTCTTTCTTTTTTCACTAGCTGGATATAATTATTCCCTCGATATTCCCATTTTATTCCAGTTTAAGATGTTTTAGGAAAATTCAAAAGTTGTTTAAGACTGCATAAAAGAGTACTACAAGAGAACTCCAAAACGCCTTTGGGAATAGCTCTGGAAAACCATGACTTGAATTGCAGAAGGAACACAATCATGCTGTTGCCTTTCTTTTTTGTTCATCTTTATTCAACTACTTTTCCAAAAGTGAGCATATAGAAATATTAGGTTTGTAATACTGTACACAATTTCTAGGGGAATGATTCACAAAAGCAATTTTGAGTTGGGAAATAAGACTGCAGGTGTACTCTGTTGAGATCTCTTTGTGAATTAACCACAAAGCAGCAAACTAACTAGTAATTTAAGTGCAAACAGGGCACAGTGCTGTCTGTTTGCACTAATTGCATGTGAATATTCCCAGGTCATTAACATTTTATTCCCATGTGATAAGTTTTGGGGCCAATCCGTAAAGACATGTACAACCACTACAGGAATACGCCTTTATGTACCACTCTTACGCCTTAACATTACCACACACTATTTTTCACTCGTGGTTGATAGTCTTTTATAGATTTTACCATTGACTCCAAAATATGATAGATGCTGTTGCATACGTATTGTTACTGGCAAAGGCAATGGAACTATAGACAGTCCGATCCACTCAAAATACAAATCCTGCTAAACGTCACTCTTAGATTCAGAACACTTATTTGCCTTTAGGACAGTTCTGTGTATTGGGTTTATGTCATTTTATGTTTGCTGATTATTCCACTTTTACACAAGATGTTTTCAGTTTCATAATCTTTTATTCGGTTACCACTTGTTTGAAACCATAAAAAGTACATAGATAAAAATCATTTATAGCAAAGTATAAAACAAAAAGAAAAATAAAGATAATAAGTACAGTTCCCTTTTCTAGGTACATGAGCATTTAAAGAGCATGACGTATCTTAATGGTAGTTTTTAAGAAGGTAGCTATACATTTTGCGAAGTATACTGAGTCCAAGAGCTGTAACGAGGTAAACGCTGGATAGCATGACCTTTGACCAACTAAACGAAGCAGTGGTAGGATCCAGGTTTTCCGAGGTAATTTATAAAATTTACAAAAGAAAATAACATGGATTGTTGACTGGGTAGATACGCCGTCACACGGACAGTTCGTGATGGAGTGCGACCAGTTCTGTATTTGGGGAAAGGAAACTAAACGAAAAAACGAATTAAAACGAAATCTTGTCAGAAGATATTTCTCATGGTTAGACAGGTAATATGACAAATAAGGTTGCATACCTTTAACAGTCTGAACTGCACAAATTTGGGAATTGGAAGATTTTAAGATCTCAATTGAGCCTCGGAGTTCTCTTAGGTGACTCAAGCAGATCTTTTTTAGCTCCCTTCTCGAAATGTCCTCCACACTAGGTGGATCCTCGAAGAGAGAGCTACGTCCAAGGTCTCTGAAGAAATTACCCACGTAAACCAGCCATGGAATCCTTCGCCAATTTGTTAGATCCATACAGTCTTTAATCAAAGAACGTGTTAAATGGCACTCAGCTTTTGTCCATATGCGATGCCATAGAAGGATTGGTTGGCATCGTATGGTATCAGTGATATAGTCCATGCCTAGCTCATTATGGGAAGCATAGATCGGGGCACCTTGTGGAAGTGACAGCAGATATTTAACAAACCCATTCTCTATTGTCTGGATAAGATCTGTTGGGCCATAACCCCATACTCCCGCGCCATAGGTGGCCACACTATGGCATTTTGCGTAGTATATCTTGAGCAGTTCAGAAGGGGCAGGTTTGCCAAGTTTCCTGGAAAAAGAAACCAGAGCCGTTGTTGCGCGCTAGAAAATAAGTTTTCTGCTGGCCGCGGCCTGTCGCCAGCTTAGAGAGTCATCCACCAAAATGCCTAAGTACGGATAGGCGGATGTTTTTTCCAGCATTGTTTTTCCAACAAAAATTGGTTTGGGATTCTTTACCCTAGGGCCAACATGTATAGTAAAGGTTTTTTTTATGTTGACTCTAAGGCCAAGAGATCCCATAAAGGAGCAGTATTTATTTAATTGCTTTTGTAGTTGATTCAACGTTCTGGCAAGAATGACCAAGTCATCTGCATATAGCAATGTTGGTATTGGGCGATGGTTAATCTGTGGTAAATCCTGGCTCCCTTCTAACATGATAAACCACAATTGGAGCCCAGAGGGAAAACAGGCAGGGTCGCCCTCCACTCAAAAATCATAGAACAATCAACAAGACCCTGTCCAGGGGCGTCAATACGAGTCAGTAAGTGAGAAGAACAGTCATATAGTACTGATAACCACTCACGCACCACACAAATATTGTGGAGGTGCTTAAACTGCTATGCGCCAAAATACATAAAAGACCAAATTTCCTTGACAGAGAAACAACGAACACCCAGTAGTATGACCCAGCTAGGTCTAACACACACCTCCACCTTCAAAGTATGGAGTCACATTCTCCTCAGAAAAAATGTGTGTGAAGGCCAAGTGACACCTCACGGAAACACCACCAACGGGGTAACTGGTATGTAATTTCCAGACAAGCCCCTGTCTCATCATCGGTAGTCACTTGGTCCTCAAAGAAAAAGGGAAAGAGTGTCCAAACACAAACAACACAAATATGTGACAAATTGTGAGAAGCAGAGACAGTCTGCTAGTTACAAACATATAACATTAAAAAGTGCATAAAACACACAGCGCCTAATTCCCTTAACCAACTTTATTCATAGGGAAAGTTTTTAGATGCTGTGTCAGTAAAAAGGCTGGTAGCTAATCATGCACACCATTACCTAGTGCCAGTGCCGACATGTTTCACTGCCAAATACTGTAGGGTAGTTTCATCAGGGCGCAGTTTCTCTGTCTGTAGCGATTCCGCAGAATGAAACCAAGCACAGAGCAGTTCACTGCAGCTTCGGGTGCTGCTCGTAAGGGGGCATGAATTGGTGGCGCCTAGCATTTTCAGACTTGCAGAATAAATGCATACTCACCTTCCCAAGCGCTGTGGGGTGGATTCTGTGTTTGGTTATTGTGAACCTGGTACAAGTGGAGCTGAATGCGTGATCCTGGGCTCACGTTTTGTGTTCTTGTTTGTCCCAGCATATAGCTACAGGCTAGAGTGAATGTAGGACCTCACGTCTGGAGTTCCACGTATCTTGTTCATCCCTTAGGCAACCGGTATGATCAACCAGGTGGTCTTAGGGTAAATATGTTCACACACCTATCACGGACATTACTTCAATCTGCTCAATGGGTTTACATGGTTTTAATTATTTCTTTGACCTTTTTTCCTTGACAGTAAACAAAGAACAAGTGTCCAAAGTTAAGTGGCAGCATATTGTGCAGCCCTGATGAAACTGCCCTACAGTATTTGGCAGTGAAACATGTCGGCACTGGCACTAGGTAATGGTGTGCATGATTAGCTACCAGCCTTTTTACTAACACAGCATCTAAAAACTTTCCCTATGAACAAAGTTGGTTAAGGGAATTAGGTGCTGTGTGTTTTATGCACTTTTTTATGTTATATGTTTGTCACTAGCAGACTGTCTCTGCTTCTCACAATTTGTCACATATTTGTGTTGTTTGTGTTTGGACACTCTTTCCCTTTTTCTTTGAGGACCAAGTGACTACCGATGATGAGACAGGGGCTTGTCTGGAAATTACATACCAGTTACCCCGTTGGTGGTGTTTCCGTGAGGTGTCACTTGGCCTTCACACATTTTTTCCGAGGAGAATGTGACTCCATAATTTGAAGGTGGAGGTGTGTGTTAGACCTAGCTGGGTCATACTACTGGGTGTTCGTTGTTTCTCTGTCAAGGAAATTTGGTCTTTTATGAATTTTGGCGGATAGCAGTTTAAGCACCTCCACAATAATTGTGTGGTGCGTGAGTGGTTATCAGTACTATATGACTGTTCTTCTCACTTACTGACTCATATTGACGCCCCTGGACAGGGTCTTGTTGATTGTTCTATCCCTTCTAACATGGCCAGCTCAAGACCGTTGGTGTAAAGGTTGAACAAGAAGGGAACCCGTACGCATCCCTGCCTTACACCCTTGCCGATTGAAAAGGAGGGTGAGAGATCGCCGTTGACTCCAAATCTGACACAAGCCGTTGCGTCGGAATACAATTCTCGGAGGAAGACAATAAGGGCAGAATCCACCCCGAGGTCACTAAGAATAGCCCGGAGTTTGGAGTGCAGGACACAGTCAAACGCTACACTGAGGTCAACGTACACATGAAAGATGTTACCTCCTTTGGCTCCTGCGTACTTCCCCATCAAGAGTGCAAGATTCAAGGCCTGATCCACAGTCCCAAGACCCTTCTGGAAGCCATATTGCAGGTCGATCATGATGTTATTGGTCTGGGCCCATAGTTGAAGTCGATCCAAAACCACCCGACCCGCGACTTTGCCCATGGAGTCCAGAAGGGAGATGGGCCTGTAGCAGGCAGGATCGTTACGTTGCCTTTTTTAAAGATGGGGAGCAGGATTGATGTCGACCATGAATCCATCAGCCCAGTTGTTGCAGCTGCAGCCAACACCTGTGTGAGAAGTGGAGACCAAAGCTCGAAGTTGTGAAGAAAGAAGTCCAGCGGGACTCCGTCGGGTCCGGGTGCTTTGCCGGGTTTAGACGCTTTGAGAGCTTTCACGACCTCTACGTGATTGAAGTGGGTGTTGATCGGGTAACAGTTTCTCTCCGTCTTACTGCTTCCGCTCAGATCTTCACCTAGAGGATCTAGTTGAGAGTTCCCAAAGATTTTAGAAAAATGGTCGACCCATTCATCGGCCGTCACCGCAACATCCAGATGCTGTCCTGTTGATGAATCGGCCAGGAAAGGGAATCTAATAACTTGCCAAAAGAGGGCGCTGTCTTTCTTATGGCAACTGCCGTGTAATTGTGCCCAGAGATTTTGCTTGATTTCTCTCTTACGTTCTACTCTAGCTAAGTTATAGAGTTTCCTTAAGCTGTCAATTTCCAAGATATCCCTCGTAGATCTACAGAGGGCTGCCTTTAGATTTGAAAGAGCCTTTCGACACTTCGTATTGAACCATCTCTCAGTAATACACTTTTTGTTTTTGTGCTTGGCTGTAAACTCCTCTCTTATTACCTCCAAGATTTTCTGAAAACTGCCCATGATTGTTTGTGGGGAAGAGTCTAGATTTAAGCAGTCAAGAACCCAAGGTCTAGCTTTTACGAGAACCCTCTCGGTAATTTTGGCTGGGTCCACCTTTGCCCATTTAACTGTGAAACCATTCACCTTGTTCATAGTTAATGAGCTTTGTGTTAGCTGGCATAGTGGTGCATAGTGGAAGATTAAAATCACCACCCCAGACCACGTATGCTGGGGTTGTCTGAGACTCATTACACACGGTTGTTAAAAAAGTGGTAATTTCATTAAGAATTTTTATACAATCCGTTGTTCCAAGATTGTTATAAAAATTAACAAAAAAATAAGTACTATTTTTGCTGAATTTTAGCTGCAGGATTTGATAGCTCGGGTCTTCTTTGGACCTGTTTATCGTTAGGGGAGACAGGGTATTGGCAACATAAACTGCCAGTCCTCCCTTGGGTCTACCCAGAACACCCTGACTGGCCGGAATGTAAAATGTTTTGTAGCCCGCTAAATGATGTGGGATAGTTGACCATGTTTCTTGAAGGCAGACTATCTGATGTTCGGTTATCGTATCCAACAAAGGCTGTAGGGACAACTTGGCACGTAAACCTGCAACATTCCAATACATGATTGAAAAGTTCAGATTTGTGGAATGGAGATAGGCATTTGGCTGGGGTGGTAGAATTTCAGGTAACAAACAGTCGGTAGCACGCATGCGCGGGCACACCGTTAAGGCCACAATCCCTGACTTATTGTTATTAACAGGATCCTTAATCTTCAAGAATTTTAGGTCGTTTGTTCCATTGGAAGCCTCCGGGGGTCCATCCAGCGTTTTATTGGGAAGGGCTGAGGAAAGTTCTGATGTAGTAGTTCTGTCCTTGTTAACTTGATGGATGGACGTTGTTAGTTGTGAGAGAGTTTGACATTCTGGCAGACTTAATTGTGTTTCGGGGCTAAGAGGACCGCCGGAAACTCTAGAGGCCTGATTCACGCTAGTTGCATTCATTGTCGGTCAATCTACGGTTTCCAAGCAGTCATAGCGATTCCTGATTGGAAAACCTTGCCAACCCTCCGTAGGAAAATGGGTCCTGCCTGGGTACCAGAACTGCGTCTGCCTTTCTCTGCTCCTGTTGTGATATCTGTGGCCCACGTGATTCCAGTGCTCGTCAGATGGTTGTTGCCAATTTGGTTGTTGCCAAGTTGGAGTGGGGCGGTATTGGTAGGTGTTCACTGGAGGGTAAAAAAAGGAGAGACGTTGGGCATCGATTCCCCCCCTTTTTTTCCAATGTTGGCCAGGAGCAAATATAGTCAACTGTGGAAGGATCATCACAGTTTACTATAATGCAATCACCTTGTATTGATTTACGTTCATCCCCTATCCAAGTTACTCTGCGGACTGTAGAAATTCTATTTGAGTGGCGAGGCTGTAAAGGCCTGTTTAAACTAAGCCACTGCAAAACCTTGTTTTTAAGGGACCAAGAAGGTTCATCATTACCATCCGGTAGTTCTGGAACACCGGTTAGAATGACCGTATAGGGTGATGCCTCGGGTGGAAGATGAGTGGGGCGTCTTGGCTGTGCTCCCCTTTTTTCCACCCCCGAGGATTTTGATCCAGGTGTCTTAGGTGGTAGGGGTGCCTGTTTTTTGTTGGCAGCTAAGTCAGAATCTTTCGCATGACCTGGGGGAATCTGGGACGGGACGGTAGTTAATGTGGTCGTAGCCGAGCCTAAGTCAGAGTTTAAATGGGGAGGGACTGATGGTGCAATGGGCTTTGTTTGCGCAGTAGGAGCCTTTGCAGCTGGAGTCGACTTGCTACAAGGACCTGGTTGGGCCATTTGAAGAGCTATTACTGGACATTTAGCTTTCACTTTCCCCTGTTTTGTTGGATCTAAACTAGACTGGGTAGGTGGAGTAGCGGATAGGGTTGCTATCTGTTTTTCAAGGTGCCTCAAGCTAGTTTCTAGAGGTTTTAAGTGAAGCATAAGAAGCTCCCTCATGCTAGATAGTAGAAACGGGGTGGTGTTACAGGACCTACAGAAACCCCCTAGCTGGCCCATGTTGATGAGATTATCTGGTATGCTATCTGAAATAATCACAGGAGGAAAATTAGCCTTTGATGTAATTAAGCTAGAAGGAACAGGCTGCCCCCCCTCAGGCTCCATAGGGGCATTAGATCTAACTAAATTCTCATTTATCCTACCGTCCCCCGGTTTTGGAACCGCACCCTCCCTCACCCCACGGGACTGCTTGTCTGGAGAGGTCTCTTGGGTTTGACATAGCTCCAAATCAGGGGTAGTTTCAAGATCCACTGACGAGAGGGAGTCTATCAGAGAATGGGTTACTGAGAGATCCACCGAACAAGGGACTGTGTGGATTTCTACTGTAGTTGTAGACGGTATCAAAGAAGGGGTATTAGAGTCTTGATGGGTAGGAGAAGCTGCTGAGGCCAAGAGGCCCAGAGAAGAGCGTTTAGCATTCATAAGGTCTAAAGAAACCCTTTGCTCCAACAGGGAGATACTCTGGTCGATGACCTCGTTAGTTCGCGATATAAATTGGTCAATCGGGCCTGTGAGATGGGTAACAGTTGATGCAGTTTTCGTTTTGCTCCTAGTGCCTCTGGTGATGTTGCCCTACTCTAAGGGTCTGTCAATGTTCCAGAGAGTCCCTATGAGGGAAGTAAGGGGGGTGGCCCGGTCCGGTCCCTGCCGGTCACTAACGGGCAACAACTGGCCCGCCCTTGGCCCGGGCTTCGCCCGGCGTCCCGCGAGACGGAGCTAGTGTCACCTTTATGCGCCTCCTGGCGCTGGGTTGTGACGCTGGAGACCTCGAGGGCTGCCGGGAGTTGTAGGCAGCCCCTCGCCACACTCCACTCGGCGGACCCGCGCTGGATTGTAAGATAGCGGCAGGGCGGCGGGAGGCAGGCGGGAGGAGCAGGGTCTCGACAGCCAGGTAGGAGCCTTGTAGAGTTCAACACAGCACTGGGTCAACGGGAATAGAATAACGGACAAAACGGCGAAGATGTATTTTTAGGGCCCTTTATCGATGTTTCAACGCCCAAGAAGGATCTTCAAAGCAATTTACAGTTGTCACAAGGAACAGCAAATAAAAAGCAGACTATGATATTCTTCATTTGAGCAAGACAAAGAGAGGCTGAAAAAACTGAAATTAAATTACTGCATAAACATCTAAAAGAGCAAAATAAACATTGTTGCATTATTTTAGCAGCTGCTAAAATCTGCCGAAGCCTAACATTGGTGAGTCTATGTGAACTTCACAAGGTTGCATCAGATGTGGTCATCTCAAAAGACCTATAGCAATTTACGGGTGATGTGGTCTTGCTTGTGGAATGCATTCTGTTCAAGAAGACATTGTTCGTGGTGTACGGTCAGAGAAGTGTGAATTAGTTGCTGCTCGTTCTCAATTGAGTCAAAGATTCTGGGTTTTACTACACAGTAATCTAGCCTGGATAAGGACAGTGGATTTAGGAGTGACTTGGGGGCCTCACATACCGAGTCCTTATCATCTAAGTACTTACTGTTATCTTTGAATCATTACTGGGGTCTTCATCAATTTTCAGGTAGTAGCTGGTCCCTCTATGCCGACAATTAGACTTGAAAACATGAAAGGCAATTGAATCATCCTATGATCAATTATTTCGACTTGAACTATAGTTACCATAAGCTGTTGCGTAGATTGGTTGAAGCCATTTTAGTTTTTGTCCCTATAGTAAGAGCACTGCCGACAACCATGTATCTGTTAGTGTGGAAACTCACCAGTGTTAGAAACCTTGCAGTTCAACTAAGCTCCCTGTTAGGAGCCCTTTTGCAGGTTGATGACAGCTAACATTATTCTGTTTTCTGAACAGAAGGTTTCTGAGTGAATTATGACACTGAAATAATGTAGACCCATTCTTTGGCCTCATTGTCTGGCCATGCATGAGTTGTTGTAGGGCAGCAAGTGGTTGATCATTGTCAGGCACGGTTGGGTCCATGCTTGATCCTCTATCTTAATGCTGTATCCCTCAAGCTTAATTACCTGGACAAGTATTGGTCTGCGTCCATGCTCCATGCAGATACACCCCACCACCAAAAATGATGTTCCTGGTGACCATTTGTTAGGTTTTGCGGATTATGTTTGATTGTTAGTCTATTATATTGTGAATTTCCTTTTTATTTCTTGGCTGCAGACAACTTTAGCTGCCTGCTGGCAAGATCTATTGGTTTCAATATATTCCAGTACTTAGCATACATTTAGAGTGGGCTTTGGGTAAGTCTTATGATTGGATGGCTTTGTTATTTATCTCATTTTCCTGCTGCTGATTCCATTGCTTTTTTTAGGTCTCACCTACACAGCATGCATGCACAGTGTAGGAGAGGACATCATGTCGTCGATGAGCTTTTCTCTCCAAAAACGTGCACGCGTTGCATTGCTTTCTATTGCAACGCGCGCACCTTTGGTGATTTCCTTGCGGGAGCGAGTGGCTGGCATATGGCAGCAATTATTGCCGCGCCGGCCGCTCCCTTCCGAGAGTGAATCGCGTAGGCCTCCTCCTCTCTCCCCTCCCCCTGCTGCGAGGAAGGCGCCTGCTGCCGCGCCAGCTTGTTATATCCCTTCTTTGGCCGAAGTGGTGCCAACATTAACCTTTGGGTGACTTTAGTTTGACAGAGACTTTCGACAACATGTGTAATATGGATTTGGGCATTGGCTCATTGTTGTCATAGATTGAGTGTGAACACATCGCTGGACAAACTGGTTACAGCCTTTACAGAGGGGAAAGGAAGCAATTAAATTTTTATTTCGTCATCTCTAAAAGGCAGTTTGTGAAATTTTACTTTTGATGTGCTATTTTTGTTGCTGTTGCCTTTATGAGTTCAAGGTACTTAAAACCCTTGAGCCAGGATGTGACCAGAACCCGGTGCAAAGATGAAGCCTGCCTTCTTCGGGAGTCGTGAATGTCAAACAGATGAGACAAAGTAAACTATTGCTTACACTGCACTAAATGCAAAATACACTTCAAATATCACTCAGTGCCACATATTTACATGCCACATATTTACACTGCATTCAATGCAACATACACTCCAAATACCACTCAGTGCCACATAATTACACGCCACATAATTACACTCTACTGAATGCAACACACACTCCACACAATACCACTCATTGCCTTATAATTATATGCTACATATTTACACTGCACAGAATACAACATACACTCCAAACAATACCACTCAGTGCCACATAATTACACGCCACACAATTACACTCTACTGAATACAACATACACTCCACACAATACCACTCAGTGCCACATAATTATATGCTACATAATTACACTGCGCTCAACGCAACATACATTCCAAACACCACTCAGTGCCACAAAGTTACACATCACATAATTACACTGCACTCAATGCAACATACACTCCAAATACTACTCAATGCCACATAATTACACGCCACATAATTACCCTCTACTGAATGCAACACACACTCCACACAATACCACTCAGTGCCACATAATTATATGCTACTTAATTACAATCTACTGAATACAACATACACTCCACACAATACCATTCAGTGACACAAAATTATATGCTACGAAATTACACAGCGCTAAACGCAACATACACTCCAAATACCACTCAGTGCCACATAATTACATGCCACATAATTACACTGCACTCAATGCAACATACCCTCCAAATACCACTAAGTGCCACATAATTACACACCACATATTTATACTGCACTCAACGCAACAGGCACTCCAAATACCACTCAGTGCCACATAATTACACGCCACATAATTACACTGCACTCAATGCAACATACACTCCAAATACCACTCGGTGCCACATAATTACATGCCACATAATTACACTGCACTCAATGCAACATACACTCCAAACACCACTCAGTGCCACATAATTACACACCACATAATTACACTGCACACAATGCAACATACTCTCCAAATACCACTTAGTGCCACATAGTTACACGCCACATAATTACACTGCACTCAATGCAACATACACTCCAAATACCACTCAGTGCCACATAATTACACACCACATAATTACACTGTACACAATGCAACATACTCTCCAAATACCACTTAGTGCCACATAGTTACACGCCACATAATTACACTGCACTCAATGCAACATACACTCCAAATACCACTCAGTTACACGTCACATAATTACCGCACTCAATGCAACATACACTCCAAATACCACTCAGTGCCACATAATTACATGCCACATAATTACACTGCACTCAATGCAACATACACTCCAAATACCACTCAGTGCCACATAATTACACGCCACATAATTACACTAACCTGAAAGTAACACACACTCCACACAATACCACTCAGTGCCACATAATTATATGCTACATAATTACACTTCACTCAATGCAACATACACTCTTAGCAATACCACTCAGTGCCACATAATTACACACCACACAATGACACTCCACTGAATACAACATATACTCCCCATAATACCACTCAGTGCCACATGATTAGACGCCACATAATTATACTCTACTCAATGTAACATAAATACACTCCACATAATACCACTCGGTGCCATATGATTACACGCCTCAAACTTACATTCTACTCAATGCAACATAAATACATTCCACATACTACCATACAGTGCCACATACTTATATGCTACATAATTACACTGCACTCAATGTAAGATACATTCCAACTACCACCCAGAGCCACATAATTACACACCACATAATTACACTCTACTGAATGCAACAAACACTCCTCACAATACCACTCAGCGCCACATATTTATATGCTACACAATTACACTGCATTTAATGCAAAATGCACTCCACACCAGGAAACAATTCCACTAACATAGTTTCACAGAAATTTTTTGAAGGTGGCTTTGGCAGTGTTTTTCCAGTTTGTTTATAGAACCTGTGTAATTAAGAAGTTTTATTCCCAAGCCAATATGGCACCTGTAATCTTGAGGGATTTTGTACTGTTGAAAGATTTCATAGGACTTGCTGTGTGGCGGCCATGTATACCCAGCATCAGTTTTCTCAATTGCTCTAAAGGAATCTTAGTTGGATTTGAACAGAAAGTGTGTGTTTTTATAGATCCTCAAGAATGCTCTATACAGGCATGCTGTGTATTCGGTTTCTTTTTAAATATACTGGAAACTTATTATCTCAAGCAAAAAGATTATTCATTTGAGGATTGTGCTGTAACAAATTAGATAAAGACTTGATTTTTCAAGAACTTACAACAATAATAGGATGCAGCGGAAACTTACCCTATTGAAGTGTGGAGCTTTTCCGAATTACATAGTCGCCGTGATTCAACAGCCACTTCCCTTTTACTTTGACACTGTTGTAAGCTTCAAGTACGATATTATCACGTTATTTGTTCATATTTGGTCATGCATTTATGTCATTTGAGTAAATAATATCATTGTTTTTGTTATGTTATGCAGATTTGTAGAGCACACCATCACCCAGGAGAGCACCCTGTCACTGAGCAGGTGTGAACCAGCCAAAGTTAGGACCTAGTGAGACTTCTTGAAAAGCCAGATCTTCAGCTTCTTGCGGAATGAAAGAAGTGAGGAGGAGGAGGCTCTTATATTAGCAGAAGGTCATTCCACACTTAAGGCGCAATGTAGGCAAAAGCTTGACTGCCAGATCAGGTTTTCTGTATACATTGGACGAGTGCAAGTAGAAGCCCGGATGTGTGCAAGTGTCTGGATGGATTGTGAATGTAGATGCGATTGTTGAGGTATAATGGGCAAGTGTTATGCAGCACCTTGAAAGTGTGGTTCAGGTGTCTGAATTGTGCTTGTTAGTGATTAGGGAGCTAGTGGAGGTCTTTCAGGTGTGTTATGATGTGAGTGTGGCATGGGAGGTTGGGGGTGATTCTGGCGGATGAGTTCTGAATGGTCGGCAGTCTTCTGGTAAGTTTTTGGTTGATCCCGATATAGAGGGTGTTCTCGTAGTCCAGCTTGCTTGTAACCAGGGCGAGCATGACTGTTTTCCAGATGCTGATTGGGAGCCATTTGAAAATATTCCACAGCATTTTCAGGGTATGGAAGTAGGAGGCATTAAAGGTGTTGACTTGGGCAGTCATGTAAAGTTTTTGCAGATGATGATCCTGAGGTTCTTGGCATGGGTGCTGGTGGTGGGTGTCAGTCCTAGTTTTGTTGGCCACTAGGTGAAGTCCCACAGTGAAGTGCTTTTCCCGAAGACAACGATTTCGGTCTTGTCAGTGTCCAACTTTAGACAGTTGGTCTTCATCCTGTGGGCGATTTTAATCATTCAGGCATTGAACTTGATTGGGTAAGTGGCTGTCTTGTCCATGAAGGATAGAATGAGTTTCATGTCGGAGGTGTAGGAGAGGACATTGATGTTGTGAGAGCAGATGATGCTGGTTAGAGTGATCATGTATGTGTTTAATAGGGTCAGGCTCAGGGAGGATCAACGTGGAACTCCACAAATGAGGTTGACTGACTGGGTCCTTCGAGTCAGAAAGGAGCAGATCCATCGGAGTAAGTGTCCTTGGATTCTGATGTCATGCAAGTGTTGGATGAGGATGGGGTAGTAGACTGTGTCAAATGCTGAAGAGAGGTCCAGGAGATGAGGGCCGCTGTGTCTCTTCTGTCCAAAGTCATGCTGATGCCTTCTGTGGTGGCGATGAGGGCCACTTCCGTGCTGTGGTTGAGTCTGAAACCAGACTTAGTGGTGTTGAGGAGACGCCTGTTAATGAATTTCTCTAAGACCTTGACTGGGCATTGTAGCAGGGAGATCAATTTATAGTTGGCGAGGATTGAAGGAACCATGGAGGGTTTTTTCAGCAATTGGCAGACAGTTAAGTCTTTCCCAATGTCTTGGAGTATGTGGAAGAGGTGGAGGCATTCAAAGTGGGTGTGAGCGTGGTGCTGCTGATGGGGTGCAGTTCTCTGGAGTAGGCTTGTTGGGGGCATGGGTCTGATGGGGCCCCTGAGTAGATGGACTTCATGGTAGCGACGGTTTCTTCTGGGGTGATGATGGGCCGTGTGGTTAGCATTGGTTCTTTGGATCAGATCGAGAGTCATTTGACAAGGTCTGTTGGGTCTGGTTGCGGGTTGAAGTTGCTGTAAATTACTGTGTTTCTTTTGCTGCAGAATTGGGAGAGATTGTTGCAGAGGTCCTGCAATGGGTGATCAAGTGATAGGAGGCTGCTGGTAAAGTTAAATCATTCACAATGGTGAAGATTTCTTTGCTTCTGTTGGTGCTGGCATCGATGCAGTCCACTAGAGTCGCATGTTTGGTGATATGAATCATTTGGTGGTTGCCTCTCATTGTAGATTTGAATGTACTCCTGTCTTTATTGTCCTAACTGCTTCTCCATTTGTGCTCCAGTTGTTTGCATTGGCTTGTCATCATTCTCAGTTCCTTTTTGTACCAGCTGGACTGGGGTATCGATCTTGTTGTTTTGCTGTGTTTTATGGGGATCAATGAGTGGGCGCAGGAGGTGGTCCAATTGTTGAAACACTTGATGGCTTTGAAGAGCCTTTTACTCTGTTCAGGTTGGTGGGTTTTGAGAGCGGTATTCCAGTGTTTGTCAGTGATGCTGTTCCAGTGGGCTGGTTTGGCAGTGATGCCTGTGCATTTGACCGGGATAAGGATGCTGTACTTGATGAGGATGTGGTTTGTCCAGTATACTTGTGTAAGCTATTCGAGTCTGATGTCAAAGGCGGTGAAAATAGGGTCCAGGAGGTGGCGGTGATGTGGGTAGGTCCCTTTACTTGTTTTTTTCTGATACTTGAGCCACATATGTGTACAGCTATTCAGAGACTGCTAACTGAAACTATTGTGACTCTGTAAATAGGTATATATTACCAACTATAGACAATTGTTTTACTATTCTTATCTGTTAATTGCTGAAATCGCTACTTACCGTTATAGGGATTCTTCTCACTACTTAAACGCAACCCAACTCAGAAGAAGTTGATTCCTGTCAAATGAGGGTAATGCTTACCATTCATCTTTCCCCCAGATTTCTCTTGGAGTTTGTTATTACAAGAAGCTCCAATAGATTTTGGTGGGTGATGCAGAGTATCCCCTATATGCAGGATATCAATGGTATTAGTGGTCTGATGTCAATACACAAAGGGTCCGATTATGATCTTGTTAGGAAAGCCCTCGGGATGACTCTGTGCCGGAGAGTTTACCAAACGAATCGCTCTCCGTGAGTCCAAATGACCGTTTTCGATGTGTCCTTATAGTCAATCAATCAATCAATGACACTTATAGAGCGCGCTACATACCCGTAGGGTCTCAAGGCGCTTAGGGGAGGGGGGGGGGGTGCCGCTACTGCTCGAACAGCCAGGTCTTCAGCTTCTTCCTGAAGGAGAGGTGGTCTTGGGTCAGGCGCAGGTCGGTCGGGAGGGAGTTCCAGGTCTTGGCGGCCAGGTAGGAGAAGGACCTTCCTCCCGTAGTTGCTCTTCGGATGCGGGGGACGGCGGCGAGGGCGTGGTTGGCTGAACGGAGGTGGCGTTTGGGAGCGTAGAAGTTGATCCGGCTGTTGAGGTAGCTCGGGCCTTGGTCGTGTAGGGCTTTGTGTGCGTGGGTGAGGAGGCGGAAGGTGATTCTTTTGTTGACGGGGAGCCAGTGAAGGTCTCTCAGATGTCCGGAGATGTGGCTGTGTCGTGGGATGTCGAGGATGAGTCTGGCTGAGGCGTTCTGGATCCGCTGGAGTCTCTTCTGGAGCTTGGCGGTGGTACCGGCGTAGAGGGCGTTGCCGTAGTCCAGTGGGCTAGTGACGAGGGCCTGGGTGACGGTCTTCCTGGTCTCGGTGGGGATCCACCAGAAGATCTTCCGTAGCATGCGTAGGATGTTGAAGCACGCCGAGGAGACGTTGTTGACTTGCCTGGTCATGGAGAGGGAGGAGTCCAGGATGAAGCCCAGGTTGCGTGTATGGTCTGTCGGTTTGGGTGCGGTGCCCAGGGCGGGAGGCCACCAGGAGTCGTCCCAGGCGGAGGGTGAAGAGCCCAGGATGAGGACCTCCGTCTTGTCCGAGTTCAGTTTCAGGCGGCTGGTCGTCATCCACTCGGCTACCTCTTTCATCCCTTCGTGTAGGTTGGCTCTGGCGGTGGCGGGGTCGTTGGTCAGGGAGAGGATCAGCTGGGTGTCGTCGGCGTAGGAGATTATGCTGAGGTTGTGTTGGCGTGCGATGGCCGCGAGGGGGCTCATGTAGACGTTGAAGAGGGTGGGGCTCAGAGAGGATCCTTGAGGGACGCCGCAGATGACTTCGGAGGCCTCTGACTTGTACGGTGGTAGGCGGACTCTCTGTGTTCGTCCGTCGAGGAAGGAGATGATCCATTCCAGCGCCTTGTCCTGGATTCCGACGTTGCTGAGGCGCTGTACTAGGGAGCGGTGGCAGACAGTGTCGAATGCCGCGGAGAGGTCTAGGAGGATGAGGGCCGCGGTTTCTCCGTTGTCCATCAGGGCTCGGATGTCATCGGTGGCGGCAATGAGGGCGGTCTCGGTGCTGTGATTGGCTCGGAAGCCGGACTGTGAGGGGTCGAGGGATCCATTCGTCTCGAGGAAGGCGGCCATCTCCTTGTTGACGGTCTTCTCGATGACTTTGGCTGGAAACGGGAGGAGCGAGATGGGGCGGTAGTTCTTGAGTTCGGTGGGGTCCGCTGTTGGTTTCTTGAGTAGAGCGCTGAGTTCGGCGTGCTTCCAGCTCTCAGGGAAGGTGGCGGTGTCGAAGGATGTGTTGATGATGTCTCGCAGGTGGGGTGCGATGACAGCGTCGGCCTTGTTGAAGACGTGGTGAGGGCAGGGGTCGGTCGGTGATCCGGAGTGGATGGAGTTCATCGTGCGGATGGTGTCTTCGGTGCTGATCGGGGTCCAGGCGTTGAGGGTGGTGGTGGGGGGTGGTTGTTCGGTCATGGTGTGCGTTGGTTGTTTGTTGAAGCTGTTGTGTATGTCCGCGATCTTGTTGTGGAAGTAAGAAGCGAGGGAGTCGCAGAGGTCTTGCGATGGGGTGATGTCGTTGTTTCCTGCGCTGGGGTTGGATAGCTCTTTCACGATGTTGAAGAGTTCCTTGCTGTTGTGCGCGTTGTTGTCCAGCCGGTCCTTGAATGCAGTTTTCTTGGCGGCGCGGATCAGCTGGTGGTGCTTCCGAGTGGCCAGTTTGAGGGTGGTCCTGTTGTCCGGTGTAGGTTCCCTTCTCCAGACTTTCTCGAGGGCTCGGCAGTTCTTCTTGGAGCTCTTGAGTTCGTCGGAGAACCACGGGGCTGTCTTGCTGCCGGGTCTGCTGGGCGGGGTCCTCAGCGGGGCGAGCTCGTCCGCGCAGATGCTGATCCACTTCGTGAGGTTGTCGGCGGCCTGGCTGGGGTTCGCTGAGCTGGCAGGAGGGTGCTGGCTCAGGGAGGTAGCGAGCTGGTCTGCTGTGATCTTGTTCCAGCTTCTGCGGGCGGCCTGTTGCTGGTGGTGGTGGGTCGTCGTTCTCTTGAAGGTGAAGTGGACGCAGCTGTGGTCCGTCCAGTGGAGTTCTGTGGCGTGGCTGAAGGCGACGTCTTTGCTGGATGAGAAGACGGCGTCGAGTGTGTGTCCGGCGAGGTGGGTGGGGGTGGACACCAGCTGCTTGAGTCCAAGATTGGCGAGGTTGTCGAGCAGGGTGCTGGTGTTGCGGTCGTTGTTGTTCTCCAGATGGAAGTTGAGGTCCCCCAGGACTTGGTTTGGTCGGACTCCCATTGAACTCAATGAGAGCCTGTGAACCAAACCCGTACACAGGCTCCCATTGCAAAAAGGGATGGGTGGGGAAAAGCGTGCACCCTGTGGCAAACACAACATGGTGCCCGCCACACTGTTTATGCATGGAAAAGAGTGACCCCCCTGAGACCGATTCTGAGGGCCTTGGGTGAAGGGGAGCCTGCTACGGCCCACCAAAGTCCGATTCCCACAGCTGTTTAGTCTCAGCAAAACCCAGTCGGTACGGCTGTCAAAATTGGGCATCATACTCGCTCGTTCGAAAGCCGGCCCCATTGAGCTGAACGAATCGGCTCCAAACGAGTCAGAACAACTGATTTTGGTCCGGAACCGATTCGGTCGGCGCGGATGGCTTCCTTGCATCAGACTTGGTCACTAGGAACGGGGGACGATTTGGTTGGAAACATACGCTCCGAATCGAATTTTCTTCTTCTGAATCCCACTTGAAGCCTTTTCGAACGACATGGTAATAGACCCCAAAGTGTCCCACTTAGTGTAAAGCAGCTGTTAAAGTAATTGATCAAATATATATATTGGCAACAATTGGGACTATAGAGGCACCTCTGGGGTTGGCCCCTATCTTACTGACTTGCAAAGCAGATGAATCCAATTGGATCTGTGTGGAGATTATAGATCTAAATGAGAAGAATTAGGTGGACCTTTATCCTTGTCCAGGCAGGGGTTCTCAACACCTGATCTGCCCTTTATTAATCATCAGAATATGATACGCCTGTTATCTGGCAAACAACTAATACTATGAAATGCAGCTACCAAAACTTATGTAGGATATCTTGGGCTGTTATGTTCGCAGTGTGCGCCCTCCCCCATAAATGTTAAATGAAACAATCAACACCTTTTAATTGAAGATAGTTTAGGTTTTATATTGAAAAATACGCACTCTGAACCACATACAATCCGAAATGGAATAACAATTGTCAGATTTTTAATACATTCACACAAACTAACATCTTGTCATCAGTAGGTTTTTGGGTCAATCAGAGGCTAAATAAATTGTCTAAGGAGACAAATTAATATGCTGATGCCTTTAACATCTTTCTGTGACACCTGTGTAGTTTTCCTACAGCGGTATGTTGTGTAATAAATGAATAAATGATAACCTTTAATTTCTAGCTCTACATAGACAGATGGCTTCAACAATCAAGGAGAGATACATAGTTGTCAAAGTAGTGACAAATGATCACACTTCCTTGTGATTTAAGTCCTATTCCTGGATCCGAGCTATGAACTTAGGCCATCTGTGCTCCAAGTCTGAAACTGATGATTTTTCAAGCTTTCATACACACATCTACTTATTTGTTTAACAGTTTTGAATAATGGCACACATTACCCTAATAACATAGCAAGCTTTTGGGCGACTTTTTTTGTAAATAATATATCATTATAGATAAGCAAGATCAAATAATATAATATATGGTGTGGTCATATGTCCCTCTTTGTGTGTTCTTAAAAGGACTGAAATAAAGATCGATATGCTTTGACGTTACATAGAGAGGCACAAATGTGAAAGGAAAAGAAAATGGAGTATGTGCAATATTCAAAGCAGAGTCCAATTGTTTAATCTCCGCTTTGGAAATATTCCTCTAGCTGGCAATTAGTACATACGTGTAAAAACGTTGTCTGAACAAGTGGTTTTAATACATTTCTTGTATATTTAGATACTGTGTGAAGGGTGATTAAAATGTAATGAACTAATGACACACACACACACACTGTGAACCGTCTTGAGCCAAAGGCAAAAACGTGGTATTTTCCCAAATAAATTACATAAGCAATAATTTCATAAATGGAATATTGAGATATGGTCGTACTCTCATGCGAGAATACTTTGGCATTTTCCAGTTTTTGTCTGCATGGTAGTACAGGAGGTTTTTTTAATGAACGATGTCCCTTCAACTCCTAGAGTGATATAGTACGTAAATACAATGTTGCACTGAGCGGAAAACTAGCTTACATACACACGATTTTTATTGTTCACATCTCAAATATTTTTTATAACTGGTCATTAGTTTCGGGTTTCTTCTCTGTCGGCACCATGGGCTACTGGAAGAACATATTCAATTATGAGACTGCCGTGCAGGACAGTAGTGTACTTTACATATGCATTATTTAAGCGCAATTCTATGAGTCAGTGCAAGAATTTAAATGCCAACCATTCAAAGGAGCAGTAACATGTTAGAATGTTTCTGCACCTTGAGTACTCTTTTGAATTAAATGGTTACTTTCAGAATGGTGTCTGTAGCGTAAGGTGAATTTACAAAAATAAAAATACAAAACATTTTCGTCACAAAGAAGGAATCATTCCACCCTGATAAATTACGTTGATATATGTAAGGACGTTATTTCAGCCTGCAGACAATAGCCCGTCACGTCTATGAATTTATGGCATTAATAATACATGGGAAACATTTTCATGCAGTTAGTCGATGTTTAGTATCTGAATTTTAAAAACAACAGCCGAAATTTGACATGCTGATTTTCGTAAGGTATGTGGTGTTGTGCAACCTATGCTTTTGTTTTAGGAACGTTTGATCCCTTTGAGTTTGGAAACTTTTTTTATTAGAATCTGTAAATTATTATGCAACAGAGGGTAGATTATGTGGCAATTGCAGCAAATCAATAATTATGTGGCCGACACAGTAGCTGCAGAATCGCAGAGTTCCTTTGTCCTTGGTTATAGACAGAGAGACATCTGGACTTTACCATGAAAATAACATGGAATTTAAATGGTGCACATGGAATCTAAACATGTCACTATACTAATGAATTGGAAACATTCAGCGGAAAAGAAAATATGTTAAATTAACACAAGTGAGTGATGTGTGTGGGTCGCAGTGTTTCTAAAGAGTAAAGATACTGAAAAAAGAGTAAAAGTGGGCGTGAATACGTGGGAAAGAGAAAGGCGGGGCCGACATCGGCCCCGCCGCAGGTATGGCGGGCGCACTGGCCCACACCCGCTACCCACTCTCGTTGGTGGGGCGTGCCCCCATCGCGTCACCATGACGCGGCGGGCGCGCCTCAACATGGATTGGACCCAGGGTCCCCTAGTGACCCGGAAATTGATCGAATCACTTCTGGGTCACTATGGAATGAAGGCCAGGCCGGTTAGATCAGGCCTGGCGGATGAGGGGTTAAAAGGCTGGGGAGCGCGGGAGTCTGCCTCTTTGACTCCGCGCTCCACGGCCTGCCCCTCCAGCCTCTAGGAGGCTAAAATTATTTTTCTTGTTTTTTCTCCTCTTACAGGTGCAGGGAGGAATCGATGTCTAGGGGCCAATGCAACAGGAGGAGCTGTCCGGAAAGAAGGGACCCGCCGAGAAATCCCTCTGGGATAATCTCTGCTGTTTCTATCCTCTGCAGGGTATTCGCCATCGAGAACCTTTAAGCGAAGAGGGACGCCGCGAAATACAAGGACTGCTGACCATATCGGAAGCCGGCAGCTGCGAGGTTGCTGAAGCGATCGGCGTGGGTCTCACAGAGTCAGTGGTGTGCAGAGTGAGCCAACGGACCGCATCACCAGGAGCAGCAGAGGAGTTGACCTAGGTAAAGAGATAACCTCCTGCTTATCTTGCTTAACTTCTTCATGGTGCCAATTTGGTGTGCACTTGGAATCCTTTGTGTTTTAGCTTTGCGCTCTCAAAGTACCGCGCTGAAGCAGCGTCTCATGTTCCAAGGGGTTTCCATAGTAACCGGTTCATTTGAGACACAGGTTAGCGTAGTAACCCCTGGTGCATATATTCTCACCGAGGGCTACAGGTAAAAGAGCGTAGTTTTCTTTGCTAAACAACAAACCCAGTATACGGCCCACAGTCGCTGTTTTCAGCTAAAGGTGCCCCCGCCCCCCCTGCATGTGCTGGGTTGTGCGGGAGACTTGGAGCGAGCGTATTGCGCCGTAGTTATGACTTTTCGTCCAAGCGCTGCCTAAATAGTTTCTGGCCATGCTTTATCATGTATGGGACAAAAAAGGTTTGGGAAGCACATAAGAACAGTGCTGCAGGTCCCCTGACCAGGGTATCCTTCACGGGATAGCTCCTTCGGGCCTTAGGGCTCGAGCGGTCGACCTCAATGCTGGAGAACCGGGTTTGGTTCTCGGTAGGGACGCTCAACATCTTGTGATTCTGGACAAATCACTGATTCTTTCTCTGCCTCACAAAATGAATGAGTCTGTCTGTAAGGCAGCTGGTGCTCTTGTAAAGCGCTCTGTTACCTTCGGATCAAATTCGTGCTATATAAAACGCTGAGAAAAGGAAAAACAGGAGTGATGGGGTACTCTGCTTCATTCTGTCTTTGGAATCATTTGAAATGCTTTTAACACCTTGGCTGCTATGACTTTTCCCCTCCTGTGCTGATTGATTGAAAATCCGATTGTTCATGACAAGGTCAGCTCGTCATTAGCACAGCTCCAGTGTGCCCTCGTCATGAGCATGGAAGGAGTTAAGGTAATCGCATAGCGGGTACGCCGTGTGTGAGGCATCTGTAATTTACGTGAGCGCTTCTGCAGGGCCCAAGAATCCGGGTAGTAGGCACATGTTTATTTAAGGTTCTTAGAGCACACAGTGTCACAGGAGCAATTCGGGGGCTGCAATGTTAGGCACATGCTTACAAGCGGTCAAAGCAAGTCCCCTCACAGCAATTGCACTACGATCTCAGAAGCGGCTGTAGATTGCGTTGTGCTATGTTAAGAGTTTATGTATCCAAGGGACAGCAAGCATCGCCAACCTAATTGATTGGAGTCACTCGCATGAGTCATCCAGGTGAGCTTTCAGAGTAGTACTGCTGTGCGCCAGGGTGCCCCCATGTACTTGGTGTTGGTTCTGGCAGCATTAGCTCTGTCCCCTTATTAATATCGTCATTTGTGAGGTCTCTGCTGTGAGCCATTACTAATCACGTGTGTGTTTCCATTGTTATAGCGCGAGCAACGCGCTGGGGGGTCATGTTTTAAATCACTGAAGAGCCCAGTAAAGTGTAGAGGGAAAACATTTGAATAACACTGTGGGGTGGGAGTATTCCCCATTGTTTAGCACTGCATTATCCATTCCACTGTTTTGGCTGCTCATAAAGCGCTGCGCGATGTGATCAAGTGTTTTGTTTCTATTGCAATAGTGCGAGCAGAGCGCTCTTGCCAGGTTTTTTAAGCGCTGAGGCTGTGCCTGCAGAAATGGGATAGTGTCCAGACCATGCTGTGCCAACCCACACACAATGATCAACATAGATCTTCCCCACATTCTTGTACGTCACCACTGGGTCTCTGCTTCTATAGTTGTGGGTCGCTTATTTTGAAATAAGGTTTAATGTTTATTTTTTAGAAAGCCAAAACGTTTAGAACTTGAACAAGATCGATGGTGGCATTTAGTCACTCAGTTTAAGGACATTCTGGAGCTTCTGTGAGCACTGGGGACTGGTGTTGGGACATTCCAGGCTGGGTGAAAATCAACAAAGTGTTATCTGACTGGATTGGAGATGACTAGCCATCTACCTGTCAATAACATTGCTCATTTGCAATTAGTTGTTGGTGACATTAGCATATCCCAAGGTGTTGTTTGTGCTGGAATAACAGCTGTTGTTGTCCGGCAACACGATTAAACACATTTTATCGGCCTCAATAGGATGCGTCGCTAACTCAGTGCTGCCGAATGTGACCCTGGGACTTAGTCCTGGTTCACATCTTGGTAAAAGGCGTCAACTCACCAGCCATTCTTAGTGGCTGTGCAGGGGCACCAGGATTTATTTGTTTATTTAAAGACCTCTCACCCTTGGCCTAAGCATATCCTGGGAGAAGCTTCTGCGGCCTCCGGTGTGTGAGCGAGGCGTTACTTACAGTGAGACTCTGTACGTTGAGATCGAGAAATTCTTACATCAGTTGTTGCTGCTAGCTGCTTTGCTGTGCAGATCAGGGGTGGGAAGGAGTAATTTGGCGCCACCTGCTATCAATACGTTTGTCTAGTTATCGCATTTTAGTTGGGGGGTAATGTCATTGTGCACATTATAGCAGTTATATGTAAACAGGGTGTTGGTTCACTTATGATGTGCGATTAGGCATTTTAATAGCAGGACACTGGCATTCTATTTGCACAGGAGCATGTCTGATCTCTATCCACGCGCAGTAGTACCATAGCAGGAGTCCGTACACGGGCTCACGATTACCCAGAGAGTAGCTGATATATGTACAATGAAACAAGCCAGACGGAGGAACTATACCAATTGGGGGTTATCCAATTGAGGCTTGCTGGCACATAAATATTACAGTCAGCTTTGTACCTACGCTGTACAACAGGTGCGCTGCTCTTATGGGTGGTTTATGTTGAGGGTGTGTTCAGATTGTGATGTGCCTATGTTTGAGAGGGGCGCTTGTTTAAAGTGATACTGATTAGCCAAAACAGAACCTGGGGGAGAATATATTTGAAACATTGCCTTTGACTCATAATTTGCTTACCTGGTTTCTGTGGGGTATAGTTTGTGGGCACTTTGCCGCTATTGATTAGTGCTAGTAATGCATATGCCCCCTGTGAATTTGTGACAGTGACTAAGTTTCCTAGGGTTGGCTTATTTGATTTAATGGTAAATCTCTCGAAAATGCATAGGTGTGTCCATGGCCTGTAAGCCAAATGCTACTGGAAGGCAGGCAGCCCTTTGAACGTATGTCAGACTTATCACTGTAGGCCCTACACACACAGTTGGTAAATTGCCACCTTCTTTTCTTTACATAGAAGCTACCTCTGGTGTAGGTTCCAGGATTTCCACATTTGGTGACACTACTTACTGAGGGATCTAAGCTTAGCATGTCGCAGCAAGTTATTAGATGGGTTAGATGTCAGGCCTATTCTGGCACAGACCTCAGGAGGGTCACTCAAGTACACTATCAACTCTCATGACAGCAAATCAGCACATCTCGGGCCTTGTTGTCACACCTTCAAGGGTATCCCTTCGCACGCGGGAGCGGTACATGGCACCCATTGCAGGTACAAGTAAGCTTTAGGAGAGCGTTATGTCACTCGGCACTCGGCCTCCGCACCGGGCCGCTTCTACACTTATGCATTGTATGCCGGTGTCTGCCACACAGTATCTATACACCCTTGTGCTCATACAGGTGTGCACAATATGTATTGTATCACACAATACCGCTGTACAGGTCTGCTTACAGTAGGCATTGTATGCCGGTGGTTGGTCACATGGTATCTATACACCCTCAGGCTAATACTCGTATGCACAATAATGTATTGTCACACTGTACCTCTGCACCCATGTGCCCGTGCACTTGTGTATTGGTTGTCTGGGTGGGGTCACTCAGTACCGTAGCACCCTGTGCTTGTACAGTGAAGCATTATATGCCTGTGGTTTAGCCCTGCTCTGGTGCCTGACACTTATGCAGGAGATGTATTGGGCCTCACTTTGTCAGACATCCGTGCTATCCCGCACAGTACCTATACATCGTGGGCTGGGGGTGTGGGTGACAAGGGGGGGGTACAGTGTTATTGAGGTAATTAATATAAATGATATGTGGCTATCTTTAATCTGACAACACTAATCACCTGTGTCTGATTTTCATTTATGTATGGCTGGACTGGCATACCTGGGAGGTGCTCCACATCACAAGGATGGCAAATTGTGGACAGGCAACGGGACCAGAAGATCCGTAACGAGAGTGGCAGGATACAACATGTAGTGTGAGGGGTGATCAATGGACAGCCTCAAGAGATGTGGGCAGGCATGGGTGAAATGGTGCAGCCCATGCACAGTATTGGATGGAATATAGGTTTGCCTGAGATATGTTGTTGCCAGCTGGACTATTTGGACGGTACGTTGCTTTACAGCACTATATATTGGTTGTGTGTAGGTGTGTTGACCATTTGTTGTGTCAGCCGTAATAATTTAGCAGTACGCACGGTACATTGCTTCACAGCACTATATATTGGTTGTGTAGGTGTGTTGACCATTTGTTGTGTCACCCGTAGTAATTTAGAAGTACGCTGCTTCACAGGTATATGCTTTCCCAGCGTGACCAAACTCGGGGTAACGAGCGTATACAAAACCTAAACATGGGCTCAAGAGGTGCCAGTACTGTATTGATTGTTTATTGGTATGTTAACCATTGGTTGTGCCATCGCAGTAATATAGCAGTACGCTGCTTCACAGGCATCTCAACACCATTTGTCAGGAAACAGTATTCTGCTTTTACAGCACCTGTGGTCACGGGGTGCCATAGTAGTGGACACTGCGTGGTTGGGATCTTCTGTAGTAGGGAGGTAGGTAAACGCTGAACATTTCACAGAGCATAGTGGTCAGGTGTAGGTAGTTCACGGATTTGATGAGATGCCTATGGGAGATCATGGCGCCTGTGGTTCCCGTGTTAGCCTTCCAATTACACCAACAATGAGTGTCAGTGTCTAGGGTGACGTGTCTTATCGGGCACAGCATGATGCCACCAATTGAGCTCATTTAGTGGCCCATGGCAGTATGTCCACTTTCTCTGAGTCAGACAGCCCTAGCATCTCTATCCCGCACTTGGAGGAGGGTGGGGAATGACTGGGTACGCCTGGGTAGAAGGGTGGGTCTGCACACGGGGTACACCCTGGCGTAGAGACTCCAGATCTTCTAATTTGGGGGAAGTGAGCCTGCGAGGGCATGGAGCCACTGGGAAAACATAACTAGTAACAAAATGGTGGTGCTAGCTAGGGCTTGACACGTACAGACTATAGCCCGGGGGGGCATCTGGGGGGAGTCATGCTTCTTAAAAGATGACGTCCATTTGTCCACATCACCACTCATTGAGTTTTTTTGGGGGGCCTGATAGTCGGACTATATAATATAATGGTTTGGCTCAAATTTTTTTTAAAGACAGGGCATGACCTTTCAGTGTAGGAGGATAGGGGGGGGCAGATAGTCGGTCAACTACGCTGGCCTGTGGCGGTAAGGTCATGATTGGTGAGCAGTAAATTTAAGGTACTTAGAGGGCGGCGCCATTCTTGAATGGGGTCACCCAAGGGGAGGGACAAGTGGTCTCTCCTAGAACTCCAGGGGCAGTTACAGCCTGTTGGCTACATGGGTGCGGGGGAGGGGGGAGTCACGCTTTCTCTAGGCTGGTTGGCCACCCCTCATGTGCACAATGACACCAGTAAATGGCACAGAGATGCAAGGACCCCCTTTAATGGAGATAATAGAGCATACAGGGGTAACCAGGGGGCGGAAGTACCCTCACGGTAAACGGTCCCTCTGCGCATGCGCACTTCGATGGAAGGGCATGGTAATAGGGCTTACGGGGTAACTGGGGGGGAAGAACCCTCACGGTCAATGGATCCTCTGCGCATGCGCACTCTGACAGGAGGGCGTGGTTTAAGTGATAAGGATTTGACACCAGCTAGTGACCTTGCCATAGGCCCAAATAGGATACGCAGAACATAAATATTGTATAATTGTGATTGATACGCTAGATTCGGATTAGAAAAACCTTGCACTAGAATTGTGTTAATGTTAGCCATCTGATATCTGTATATATCAATTGTAATCAAATGTTATAGAACGTTTTCTGCGTAATTGTGTAAATATTGCTTATTTAAATTTTGATTTATTTTTATGTTTTAATAAATACGGCCGGGGGTGGTACGGCCCCAGCCTCCAAAGCAAGAAATCTCTCTCATGTCTCTTTAATAATGTTTGTTAACGGAACTGGTGGGCGGGTCCTCCGGCTGTCCCTGGCCATACGTAATTGTGTAAATATTGTTCATTTCAATTTTGATTTATTTTTATGTTTTAATAAATACGGCCGGGGGTTGTACGACCCCCGCCTCCAAAGAAAAGAAATCCCTCTCATGTCTCTTTAATAATGTTTGTTAACGAAACGGGGGGGGGAATCCTCCGGCAGTCCCTGGCCATAAAGAAAGGCAGGTCCGACCGCAGGTATGGCGGGGCGCACCGGCCCCCACCCGCTACCCGCTCTCGGTGGTGGGGCACACCCCCATCGCGTCACCATGACGCGGCGGGCTCGCATCAACATGGATTGGAGCCCGGGTCCTCTCGTGACCCGGAAGTGATCGAATCACTTCCGGGTCACTATGGATTAATAAAACTAAAATTAAGTCCGGCTCCCCATCTGACATATGCCCGGCTCATATTTTACGGCAGATTTATACTGTCTGCTCGTTGCCCCCTCTGGGCTTTCTTAACGATTCACTGGCCCGAGGGGTTGTCACTCCATCGTTAAAAGCCGCTTCCATCGTCCCTATCCTGAAGAAGCCGGGAGCCGACCCCTCTGTGATGGCTAACTATCGCCCCATCTCCCTTCTCCCTTTTCTGGCGAAGGTGCTGGAGCGGCATGTTACATCTGCACTCAGCTCCTTTGCCGAGGAGAACGGGAGGCTGGCCCCATGTCAGGCGGGATTTCGTCCAAGGCATTCGACAGAGTCAGTGGTGGTGTCAGTTTCAGACACCCTCAGAGAGGGTTTGGATTCCGGTAGACCTCAGGCGCTGGTCCTTCTTGACTTGTCCGCCGCTTTTGACACGGTGGATCATTCCATCTTGCTTTCCCGTGTCAAGGCGGCGGGCATAGGAGGATCAGCCCTCATCTGGCTTTCGTCCTTTTTGAGGGACCGGACCCAGGCGGTCCATCTTGGGGAGTTTTCAGCTACCCCCTGCCAGGTCCAGTGCGGTGTTCCCCAGGGCTCCTCTCTCTCTCCTTTACTCTTTAATCTGTATATCGCTCCGCTCATCTTTGCTCTACAGCAACTGGAGGTCTCAGTATATAACTATGCCGATGACCTCCAGCTCATCTTCAATCTTTCTTCTACTCCTGACTCAATCTCCAATTTCCAATCTACTCTATCTTTCATCAGGGACTGGATGAACTTCAACCACCTGAAACTCAATCCCGATAAAACGGAACTTGTGGTGACGGGTGGTTGCTCCAGTCCCTGGAACTCTCTCTTTTGGCCCCCCTCTTTTGGTTCTCATCCTACTCCTGTTTCCTCTGTTAAGACTCTTGGTATTAAGCTAAACAATCAACTCACTATGCACTCCCAGATTGGTTCTGTGGTTTCTTCTTGCTTTCTTACTCTCCGCACTATCCGTTCTATTTCCCGCTTCTTTTCTTTCCCTGCACTCAAGCTAATTATGTCCGCACTGGTCCTGTCCCGCCTGGACTACGGGAACATTCTGTACAATGGTATCCCTCAGTACAGCCTCCGTAAATTGCAATTAGTGCAAAACCAGGCTGCCCGCCTTGCCTTTGGTCTGCCTAAATTCCACCACACCTCCCCCCTCCTGAAAACTCTTCACTGGCTCCCGGTGCGGGAACGCGCCTTGTTTAAACTAGGCTGCACGGTGTTCCAGGCCAGGACTGGCCTGGCCCCCCTATTCATATCTTCAGCCATCAAGGCTTATGTCCCTGGTAGAGACCTCCGCTCTTCGGCACAACTCCTCCTGGCTGTGCCCCGTTACCGGAAGAAAAAACAGGGGGGCTCAAAATTTTCCTTTCTTGCCCCTATGTTCTGGAACTCTCTCCCTTTTTATCTTAGGTCCCTCACTGACTACTCTGTCTTCCGCAAAGCTCTGAAGACCTTTTTATTTCCTCAGGCTCTTCTCTAGTAAATTGCCTATTTTCCAGTTGCCGTTTAGTTGCTGTCCTCGCTCAGTCGGTCGCCTTCTACTTTAGCGCCAAGAAACCGCCCAGGTGTATGTTGCGCTTAATAAATATTTTAAACTTAAACTTATGGAACGAAGGCCAGGCCGGTTAGATCCGACCTGGCGGATGAGGGGTTAAAAGGCCGGGGAGCGCGGGAGTCTGCCTCTTTGACTTCGCGCTCCACGGCCTGCCCCTCCAGCCTCCAGGAGGCTGTAATTCTTTTTCCCCACCCACCATCCCCTGAAGCAGATGATTGGTTTTGTGTGTTATGAAGGTTTTCACAGGTTTGTTACAAATGTTTATAGATGACAGGAGTGTCGGACTAATACGTTTTGTTCCTTAGAACCTTATCCCGTTTACAGGTCATCAATCGTCGTATTTATTGCTATTCCTTGGTCAGGCAGTAAGGTCATGATTGGTGAGCAGTAAATTTAAGGTCCTTAGATGGCGGCACGATTCTTGAATGGGGTCGCCCAAGGGAAGGGACAAGTGGTCTCTCCTAGAACTCCAGGGGCAGTTACAGCCTGTTGGCTACATGGGTGCGGGGGAGGGGGGAGTCATGCTTTCTCTAGGCTGGTTGGCCACCCCGCACGTGCACAATGACACCAGTAAACAACACAGATATGCAAGGGCCCCCTTTAATGGAGTTAATAGAGAGTACAGGGGTAACCGGGGGGCGGAAGTACCCTAACGGTAAACATGCCCTCTGCGCATGTGCACTTCGACGGAAGGGCGTGGTTAATAGGGCGTATGGGGGTAACCGGGGGGGAAGTACCCTCACGGTAAACAGGCCCTCTGCGCATGCGCACTCCGACAGGAGGGCGTGGTTTAAGTGACCAGCTAGTGACCTTGCCGTAGGCCCAAATATGATACGTAGAAAATAAATATTGTATAATTGTGATTGATACATTAGATTCGGATAGGAAATACCTTGTACTAGAATTATGTTAAGGTTAGCCATCTGATATCTGTATATATCAATTGTAATCAAATGTTATGGAACGTTTTCTGCGTAATTGTGTAAATATTGCTTATTTAAATTTTTATTTATATCTATGTTTTAATAAATACGGCCGGGGGTGGTACGGCCCCAGCCTCCGAAGCAAGAAATCTCTCTCATGTCTCTTTAATAATGTTTGTTAATGGAATGGGTGGGGGGGGTCCTCCGGCAGTCCCTGGCCATACTATACTAATATAGTCAGGGTTCTGTGTGTTTCTGGGTGGATCCACCCATAATCTTTGCTAACACCCACATCATGGACGTCATTACGGGGTCACCAGGGGTCGCAGCTGCAAAACCTGACTAGCCCTTTGCTAGCCCTAGCACTGCCTGTGTGACACCTGGCCTCAGAGGTGGCAAATTGAGTGCTAGCAACACCGGGCAGCTGGGTCTCCAATCTCTTTATTTTTTGTCAATTGTTTTTATTAAACTAATAGTGAATAAATAAAGTATATTATCACTAATAGTGCAATAACAACGGAGTGCATTAAGCTGCAATATGCCCTTGCATGACAGCTGAGGAAAGTAAAATACGCTTTTAAATGTATGCTGTGTGCGTGCTTGCTGGTGAGCGTGCATATGAGAGAGTGTGTATGTGTGAATCTGTGTGTATGTGTAAGTATGTGTGTGTGAGTGAAAGCATTAACCAGACCTTCCAGACATTCTCCCACCTGCTTGTATACCGACTCCCAGCAAGAGTACGATAAATCCATTTTCGAAGCGTCATTAGAGACACAACACCCCAGGATTGCTGGGCATGTCGAGGAAGGAGTTCCTCTACAGAAAACAAGGCTTTCCTCAAGAAGAAAAAAAGATTACGCATTCACATCACATTTCACATTTCTGCATTTCAGTTTCATTTTACTGTGAGTAAATGTTTACTCGTTTTAAGTGCTCACTGGGCGTCTATCTTGTGCAAATATGCTGCAGTACTCCTACAATTCTTTTTGTGATATAAATAGATTCAAAATGACAATGAAAGTTCGTGTGAAGGCAGTTTGGTTCATAATTGTGATTGAAGAGTTATGCATTGACATGCTCTTCCAACAGTAGTTATGGGCAAGTATGCCAGGACGAGCATTCTTCTGTGACTATCGAAGCTTAAAAATGGATTTGTCAGAATTAATACTTCATAGAAATGGAAAATGAAGACGAAGCTAGATTCGCAGTGACTGCTCTATAGAACAGTAAAACAATGCAACAGTGATGAATGGAGGGGAGACAGTTTAATTGATAGCTGATGGTTTTCATACGATTAACAAAAACAAATGTCAAGAAACATTGGTACCAGATGCAGAAGGACACATTACGGCAAATAAAATTGTGCCTTCTGCATAAACGTGCTGGTAAAGTGTGATCCTTTCTTAATTTATAAGGTGGTTGGAAGGATATACCTAATTTGTAAAATATTTGTCATAAACCACATCCTCAGCTTTACTATTTTCGCTCTGGCACAGTGGTGCCATCTATAAATAGTATCCATAAAAACTACAGTAATGAGAATACAAAAAAAAGCTAGGAAGGTTGATTGCATTGATTTAGTCTTATGCCATTTAGACAGCATTTAAGATTTGTTTTATTACAATGTGTGTAAAAGCTTGGCGGCTGTCTCCCTATTTAAAAGGTAAGTATCTCACCCACTGCAAGTCCTGACTTTGAAATTCACAAGATTAATAAAATATCATGTTGTAGGAAGCTGGCTCTGTATATACTATACCACAGTAAGGTATAGTGTGCACAGAGTCCAAGGAGTGCCCAGAGGTGTAACAGAGGCTAAATGAGATAAGTACTATCTCTTTGCTGGGTGTGGGCAAGCAGTTAGGCTTATCTAGAGGGTGTGTTAAGTATTTATTGTATTAAATCAATTAAAACTGATGCACACATTCAGAGACTGAATCCAGACCAATTGGGTAAGTATAAAAAAGCTATACTTGTATTTTACTTCTAGAACCAAGCAGGAATTGGTACAGGTAAGTAAAAAATACTTCCATATGTAGACCTTCACACAGAAATGCAATTGAGGATGGATTTTCAGTTGTTACCGGTTTGTATCACTTTAAAATGCAGATTAATTTACACAGTAATTACTTTCAGATTACTTTTAGTTACGTTTGAATTACTTTGCGAACTGGAGTGGTATGCCTAGATACCACACCTTAGGATCTCACAATGCAAGGCAAGTGAGACTTTTTTATACTTTGCAGTTTAGTTCTCTTTTCTCCACACACAGAACAATTTAGGCCCAAAATCTCTTAGCATGGGTTCCTCTGGGAGAAAAAGTGTTAGCGGTTTCTCAGGTAAGTACATGAGTTAGAAGTGGGAGTTTTGGGGGTTAGGACCAAGGTTCCCCATGGTGAGTTGCACTACCAGCCGCGCTGGGGCGGCTGGGTGCAGAGTGCAGGGGCCCAATTTTAGTCAATATGGCTAAGGGGGCCTTCGGTTAGGGACTACTTACGAGCAGGTCAATCGGGTGTGGCAGCCAAGCTCCTGGGGTTAAGGTCAGCACTGTAGGGGCCAATGACCAGAGGGGGAGCTGCACCACCAGCGGCACTGGGGCAGCTCGGTGCAGATTGCCAAAAAGACGTTGGGGCCCCTGTGCTTTTCAACGGAGACCTTCTGTTTAGTGAAGTTGCTGCAGGCTCGGGCAGGAAGACTTCCTGAAGGTGACCACTGCTGGAGAGGTAAGTTGATATGTTGGTGGATGGCTTGACACCGTCGTTTGGGCCACCCGAAGCTGTGGGGCATCAGGTGCAGGGGTGTCTTTTGGCTTCGGGTTTTCTTACCCACTCCGGTTTCAGTCGTGTGACCCTTCAGGTTGAGGCTGCAGGCATCGTCTTGAAGCTTGAGAGAGGTTGGGGATCACCAGATCCCATGTCAGGATCACTGGGGAGACCTCCTAGTGGTTTGGGCCACTTGAACTTGTGCCATGGGCATCGGGTGCCGAGTAGTGCAGAATTGTGGAGTCACCTTAATCCGTATTCTGGGCTTGGAATCTTTCTTGCGTGAATCGGAGCTCACAGCTCACAGGAGACAGAGACTGTAAGGTGAGTGCAGGGCAGGTCCTCCAGATTCTGGGGGCTGCTGGACACACCGATATCTTTGCTGTAGGCAGGTTGGAGTTGGTACAGGCCGGTAGGGCTTGAGCCAAAGCAGTAGGTGTCCAGAATGTCTGGTGTTGGCAACCACTTGGACATTGGACATTGGACACCAGTGCAACGCAAACAGCAAACACATGCAATACAGAGCCAACTGATGAGCAACATGGGGCTATCCGGATAAAGTCCAGAGTACAGCCAACATGCAAACAGAAGTTTTGGTGAGTTGCAGTGCACTGGGCTGTGGAAACTGGAAAATGAGCACGCTCCAAGTCTTGGATTGTGTCCCTATGACATATTCCTGATGCAGATGCAGTGAGGTAAGTCAGACCTGCATCATCTTCACCATCAACGTCTCAGGCCCCCACACTGTTTGAGTTGACATACCTGTGTAACTGCTCCACAGCACAAAACACAATCAGCTACGGACAATGGCCTACGGTTCACTGAGTCACTGGCACCTGGAGTGCTGAGAAGGGTACAGGATGATGATGGCAGCCATGACAGGCCTGAGCAACCACGAAGTCTGTCAGGACCACTGATTCAACTCTGGCAGATGGCGTTTGGAGGTGGTACTTGCGGTGGTCACGTGTACCTCATGCGGTGAGGCGTCATCCGAGCCGGTCTGGACTCGCTTTGGTGTATGAGCCCTGGTGGGATGAATGTGGGCCCGGAGGCTGCGTACAGCGCAAGGCCACAGAGTCCTGGCGTTGATGAAACCAAGGCCCACGCCTCAGGGCCCAACCTATGTCTCAGGAGAAGGGCCACAGGACGGTGACTTGCGGTGCACTCAGATGGGCCATGCGACCTGAGCGGGTAACCATCATTGTCTGAAGTGTATGTTTCAGGGTGTTTCCGGGGACAGTGAAGGTGCCCTCCAGGTCAAGACGCCGAAAGGTTTGATTTTATCCATAATCAGAAAATGGAGGAGTGGAATGCGACCGCCCGTTGCCAACACCAATTCCGTATCAGCTACATGGGGTGAAAACTGCCCTCTAGTCCATAGGCTCAGACGCCACCACGGTTCGACCAGAGAGTGTCCGTGAATGTCGTGGAACAGACTTAGTGGCACCGGGGCTGAGTGGGGATGCAGACTGCGAGGATGCCAGTACACTGCTATGGACTCTGCCATTGCTGAATCATGACTCTGTGACCTACTGGACAGCAGTGTAGGCCGTAGGCAGTGGTCAGCCGTGTCCCACAGCCACGTGTCTTTGCCTCGTGATGCAGAGCGCTAGTGATGCCAGGGCAGTTGTCGGGAGTGTACGAACACCTCCGTAACAACGATCCTTTTCTCTCTACCAAGTTGCAAGGAGACATCCTCTTAGGCCTTCCCTTGCATGCAATGATGTGTAATCAGCCTTAGCATACTCGAAGTTCAGTTTCAAAACTGTGGCATACTCAAGCACAACCTAGGCCAAGAGCAGTGTAGGCCGGAGGTAGCAGACAGCACAGGCCATTCACCGAGTGTCACAGGCATAGATTGATGGCCCCACCGGCATGCATACTTCAGATTCAGTGTCATCACGTGTTCGGTCACCTCTGTGACTGTGACCCGCCTTTCGTCCGGACTGAGCTGCATCTTCCTCTTATTCTTCTCAGTGCATCCACTGGTGTGGACTCAGCCAATACTGATTTACGACTAGGTGCTGGATGTGAGACCTACTGGTCTACAGGGTTGTCCTGGTCCCTCATCCACAGTTCGCCGGATGGCGTTGGACAGGGTTTGTCGCAGCACTATCGCCAGATGGCGTAGGACAGGGTTTGTGGCAGCACAGCTCGCCGGATGGCGTTGGACAGGGTTTGTGGCAGCACAGCTCGCCGGATGGCATTGGACAGGGTTTGTGGCAGGTTGTGTCGCAAGAAGTGCATATGGCACTATGCCTCACAGATCGAAGAGAGTCTCGGGCTTGGAGCTTACACTGGCATGTGGTGGGCCCTCCATGACACACGCCGGTGTCGGATGGTGATCAGTGTGGCCTGGCTGTGCAGGGTCAGGCCTGATGGGTCCGTGGTCCAGTGAGCCGGTGTATGTCAGGCACACGGGATCTCAGGCAACTCCGCTTATGAGGACGGTGTCGGCCTCATAGAGGGGTGGGAGGTGCTGCCTTGGCAGAGATGTTGGGCTTTCCGGAAGAGGACAGCGGCCAGGGCTACGTTCTTTTTATCCACACCCCACCGCTGGCCTGGCATACGCTTGGCCATCCCACTCTGCTCACGCTTACGGGTGGGGCATAAGAGGCAACATTTCCGCAAGGACCCTCACTGGCTGGGGTGATGTGGTTGCGTCCACTGTCCCTATACTCCATTCACCAGAGGAGTATATCACCGTAGAGCTGGGTGTGTTCTGCATACTGCGGTTTGTTCAGTACTTCGCACCCACTCTTGGCATTGTGTACTCTTACAATCATGTTTCGACTGCATCCTAAACACATGCCTGGTTTACACCTCTCCCCGCATTCAGCTATTGTGTGGCTGAGGTGGCATGCCATTGATGGCTCATGTTCACGGCTTGCCCAGGTTACCATGGTGAGTTGTTCTTCCGTGTCTGGTGTGTGGGCATGTTGTTGTGCATGTTGGTTGTGATTTTGTGACATGTGCATTGCCAGTGTTGAGGATTGCATGGTTGTAGAGTTGAGGTGAGTGGGGTGTTAATTGGGAAGTTGACAAGGGGCTGTGAATTTCCCTTTGTGCGACCGTGGGACGGTTGGTTGCTGTTGGACTGTCGGAGGGTGAAGGGATCATCCACACTGTCTGTGTATTTGGAGGGGACATTGGTGAGGGTCCCAGGGTGTTCGGATGTTGGCTGCACATTGATGTGTGACATGTGCTTCCTGTTGTGCTGATAGTGTGCTGTGTCACCAGGGTCCACAGGTGGGACATGGGTGCAGTAGATTGCCCCCTACACGTGTGTGCATCCGGCTATGGCATATGGTCCTTGCTTGGTCACCAGCGGGTCCTGCGCATTGTGTTGACCGTATGGGGTGCCAGTATGATGGTGATGTCCAGGACAGGTGTGGGGGACTTGGATGTGGCTGGCTGTGAGACTCTGCCGACTCTTGTTTGGGGTGTGCCAGGGGCCAACAGTTGGTGCACAGCCAGCAGCTTGGTGTGGGATGTTGGTTGTCTGCTGTGTTGGTGCCGTAGGCCTGTTAGGCGATGATGGCCAGGATGCGTAGGATGGTTGTCCTTTTCAGGCTGTAGTGGACAATGATATTGTCAGATGATGGGCCTGTGAGGCAGGTGCGTTTCCTTCTGGGGCCGCTGTGAATGTCTCAGCTGCCCCTGGGGTGGTGCCAGGGAGGGGAGGTCCTGGGTGTGGTGTCGGAGGGTGTTGTGGCCCTCTTGGGTGTCTGGGCTGCATGTTCACTTGCTCCATGGCATCTGTTGTCCTTCCGATGACGCCCTGGGCAGGGATCCCTTTTCTGGTGCAGACTGCCGTCTGCACCTTTGTTTCTTAGCCCTGTTTCTTAGCCCTGCACTGTTGTCTGCTGAAGAGTGTACTCGACCAGCATTGTGTCACAGTTCAAGACCAAATTAATGAGGCAGATTTCTTTTAGTGGTAAGGTGCAATGCAAAAGTTCGACAAAAGTGTGACACAGAAAATTACTTGATAAGTGGACCTACAGTTACAGTTCATTCTGACCGTATATCGACATCTCATTCCAGTCTTACCCCCATAATTCGAACAAAGACATGTTCTGGTACAGCAGTAGTGGATAATGTCAGCACCAGCGTAACTGCATTCCAGTTTGATGTGCAGATGGGTTGTAAATTAAAACTGGGCTACGTGATCTAAAAACCGGTGCAGTTTTACTATATTACTGTTGGACTTGGCCCTTTTTGTAGGGTCATCCCTGAACTTTTTACCTTCCTCCTATATTTTTTCTGACCCGGTGTTGGCTATTTTATGACTCTGGGCACCATATGCTCTCCCTATTGTAAATGAATATATTAATTGATGATTCCATGATTGACTATTTGGTTTACTTGTCAGACCCTAGTACAGTGCACTGAGTGTGCCCAGGGCGTGTAATTCCAAATGCTGCTAGTGGGCTTGCAGGACTGGTTGTGCCACCCACAGAAGCGTCCTTGTAAAACGTGTCTAAAGTCTGCCATTGCAGAGCCTGCGTGCAGTCTGGAACTGTCATGCTGACTGGGCAAGTACACCCACTTGCCAGTCCCTGAACCTTCCCTTTTCTTCATATCAGACACCCCTATGGTAGGCCCACGGGCAGGGTGCATTGTAGGTATAAGGTAGGACAAGCCCTGATGTGTGTGGCATGCCCTAGTAGTGAATTACAGCCATTTTCATTTTTCACTATTGCAAGGCTACCTGTTCTCCATAGGCCAGAATGGGCTGCTAGATTATTACATGTTTATAATTCTAACAGACTCAGAGAACATGGTAGAAATTCGAATCTAGTATGCCTAAACTCAGAATAATAAAATACATCTTTTAGTGATGTTTATTTGAATATTCTGTGTTTGCAAATACCACTTTTAGAAAGTAGGTATTTGCTTGCCTAACCATTTGAGCCTGCCTCTGCGAGGTTGTGTATTCCTTCGCCTGGTTTTGTGAGTGACAGGGCTGGGGGATTCCAGGAGACAGAATGAGTCAGCCCAGTGGTGAAGAGGGAGATCTGCATCTAGATGGGAGTTGCACCTGGGACCTGAATAGGACTGTGCCCGCCCCCCACAGTGCTGGTTCCTCCCCCTGTGGTGTGTCTGATGTCTCTGCCCTGCACACTGAAAAAAGAGAAGGAATACTGTCAACCAAGTGCTCCAGGGCTGTACTTGCCTCCACAATGCTGGCTCCACCTCCTGTGGGGTGTCTGATGTTCCTGCCCTGCACTGTGAAAGGAAAGGAGAAATCTGGTAAACAGAGTGCTTCAGAACTGGTTTGGACTGGGCACAGGCCCCTCTCCCCTCAGAGAACAAAGGTTTTTGGGGTATAAATATTGGGACCCTGATCCCAAGAAATTAAATCACTTCTGGACTTACAAGACAAAACTTCTGCTGAGGAGAGGAACCTGACGAAACTGAGGAGAGACTATTCCCATCAAGCAACGTACGCCTCGAACAATGTAAGCTCTGAGCTCACCGACTCCGTCCTGACGCCGCCACCGAGCCGTTGCCTGCACCGCGACTGGTGGACACCACGACGTGCAACGCCTCGCTACACCGACTCGTACTGGTTTGACCGACGCGGTCACTGCTGCTGACTCCGAGTCATGTGAACGCACCAGACTTGGGCACTGCCTCGCACGCTTTGCCACTAACCGCCCAACTCGCACCGCTATCCGACTGATTGATGCCAGCTCCCAAACTCCAGCTCTGTCGCCGCACAGCAAGCTGCAAGCACCGCATCGAAGCACCGTCTCACCGTGCAACGCACGCCTTTGTCAACGGGCCGCTGCTTGCACTGCATTGAGGGACAATGCATCCTGCAATGCTACCTTTCTGCACCTCGACGAACACCGGAACCGGCTCGCACATCCGTGCCGGCCGCCTCAAGTAAAAGGTACTGTGACTGAGTCTGTCGACATTTGAGTAGGCCCGTACCAACGTGGTCCGCTGGATTTGCTAGACTCTGTGATATTTCAACAACGCTGTAGGCAGACCAGGCTACCGACTCGCACAGGACCTTGAAATAAGCCCTTTAATCAGAACTCTTGAAATCTAATAGTACTGTGGATTCTTTTTGTCGTTTATTGGTCTTGTGGTAACTCTATAGAAAATATACTTATTTTTTATATGAAACCTTGTGTGGTGTCACTGGGTTACTGTATCTGGTCACAAATGCTTAACTTACAACCCCTCTGAGATAAAGCCTTGATGCTTGTGCCAAGCTACCAAGGGGGTGAGGAGGGGTTACTTTAGGAGTGTACTCCCCTTATCCTGACTAGAGGAGAGGGTCCCTATTTGTCACAAGTACCTACCTGTGCCAACTAGAGACCCCCAATTCTAACATTGGTGATCAGCGGAAGGGATTCTGAATTTGCATTTGTGACTCATGTACAGTGCTTGGTGAACACTACTTAGTGAGTGCAGACCATAACGCAACCACGTACTTCTGATACTTGTTTTTGCCGGGGAACTCCATTTTTTGCCAAGTAATTGCCTAATTCAACCATTATTGAAAAAGCAGCATCCATTGCATCTGTTAACTGTGATTGGGAGGAAGAAAAAATAGAAGGCTACACCAACAAACAGCTCAGGAGCTTCTGCAAATAGATAAAAATTTCCGTGACCGGACTCTCCAGAAGGGAGCAGTTCCAAAAGGACTGAGGGCCTGGGTCGAGGCAAGGAATGACCCTGCAAACGAGATTGAGTTTGAGGATGCAGAGCAGCAGCTGGAGGGACCGCTGGGTCCAAAAGGGAGGGGTGCAACCTCCCTGTTGGGTAGCAGTGTTTCTGCCTGAGGCCTGTCCGCAGAAGAGTTGGCAGACAGGAGAGAAAACAGGATGCATGAAATGGAGATGGCCAAGATCCAGTTGAGTGTACAACTGGAGTTAAAGTATAGAAAATTGGCCCTGGAGGAAAAGAGAATGCAAATGGAGCATGAGTTGATAATGAGGCAGCTTGATTTAGAGCTCAAGGGGCTTGAGGCCATGCTTGTCTCAGCCCAGCAACAAGAAATGTGTGTAGCTCAGAGATTGAGCTTTGCTGAGTTGGAGGTGGAGTTCAGCTCCGATGGTGGCAGCAAAATTGAATTTTCTAGTGCTGACGGAGTAGTACACACACCCAGAGATGAGGCACATGACTTGGAGGGGGTTAGCATACACCAGGAGGTTCAAGGTCATGAGGTAGCTCTAGTAGTGCGCAGTGTCCCTGAGGGGAATAGGGTAACTGGCGCAGGGGTTCATGGTCCTAGTGGTGGGAGGGACACTCTACTTACTCCAGATGAGGGATGCAGGGAGAGGGGTTCCCCTAAAGTTGAAGTCCTGATATGTGAGTGCGAAGACCGCCCAAATGAGTGTGGGCTGTGTGACAGAGACAGTCAGATACTGTCTTGCCCATCTCAGGAGAGTGATGTTGAGTAGATGTGCGAAGCACTGGATGGTGAGGTGAAGGATAGTTTGGTTAACCCCTGTAGGGGGCTAGGTGATCCAATTGTGGGAGAGCATATTGAGTTCTCTGACCTCAGGGAACTCACGCTGGAGGCAAACCTTTTGGTAGATTCCAGAGGGTCTGGAGAGGCATTAAGGGGTGATTCTAAGAGGAGTGGCTCAGGTATCTTCCAACCCAGAGTGGTGGAAGTGGTTCAGAGTAGCCCAGCTAGGTTCCTTTGTAGTGGGAGGGGTGTAGGGACTAATGGCCTGTCTCAGTGGAGAAGGAGTGAGTGTGGGGCTGCGTGTCTCCAGGTGCCCGAAACCCCGTCTCAGGGCCTGGATGGTTATTTAAGGGAACACTAGGTAGGGAGCCTAGGCTGTCCTGATGGGCCGCCTGTTGAGGGGGATCCCCTAGTGTCTGGTGAACTGGGAGTGTCTGTAAGCAGGCCTCCGTCAGTTCGGGTATCTGGCAGTGCCACTCCTAAATGGAGGGTGCGGAAGTCCAGAGTGAGGGGTGAGAGGGGGAAAGAGTCCCCAGTGGAAGAACCAGTGGGTCAGGGGCCAGTTAGAAGGGCTGCGTCACCAGTGAATGACCATGGTGACACCACTTCTGTCCTGGGGGATCTTCGCACACTGTCAGATGGACAGGGGTCGGAAGATCTGCACCACGCAGACTATCACACAACACATAAGTTATGTGTTACCCTCAGGGGGGCATGCGTGCTCCCAAGGAAGCCCTGGTGCGCCGGGCAAGTGTTCAACCGCATGGTCTGGTCCCTGGGTTGGGAAGCCAGGTTCAGGTGTTGTCTGACCTGGAAGAAGGGGCGACTGTACTCAGTGTCCTGACCGATGTAGATTCTGGAGGTACCAGGTGGGAGGGTACAGCACTCCAGAACAGGGTGCAGAGGGAGGGAGTCCTCGCCTCTGACCCCGGTTCAACTAGAGGGTTCAGACCCTAGGTTGGAGGGGCAGGTTCAGGGTGTCTCCCCATACCTAGTTGCCCAGTTGCAGGATAGAACCCCTGAACTGGTGAGCGAATTGTGCAGGACACCTGCCACAGGTGCCCTGGGAAATCTGGACGGGAGTACCACTCCATGTGGGAGGGTACAAAGTCCCAAGGAGGAGGACCGGGTATGGGAGAGCCCACCCCAGTATCTGGTCCAGCCGCCGGGTACAGGCCTGGGGCTGGTGGGTCAGTGCCAGGATGTCATACCTGGCCTGACAAATTGCCTGACCCATTTTGAGAAATGAATGAACGCTAACCACCTTCAGCTAAATGTCAGCAAATCAGAAATTATGCTTTTTGGCAAAGCTGCAGAACACTGGAAACATGATTGGTGGCCAACCAACCTGGGCAATTGTCCAATGCCTAAGGTATCAGTCCGGAACCTGGGTTTTTACATGGATAACAAATTGTCCATAAAAAACCAAATCAATCATATTGTGGGCACTTGCTTCGGACTAATGTGCAGCTTGAGGAAGGTCTTTAAGTGGATACCCGTTGAGGCCTGGAAATCCCTATTTCAGGGTCTAATCATAAATAGAATGGATTATGGGAATGCACTTTTACTTTCCATAAATGAACACCACCTGAACAGGCTCTAGGTTCTTCAGAACACTGCAGCTCGGCTGGTTCACAATCTTCCACGAAGATCTTCCTCCGCCCCATGTTTAAAAAGCCTTCACTGGCTTCCAGTAAAAAAACAAATCCTTTTTAAAACTCTATGCCTGGTTCACAAACACATGTATGGAAACGGCCCAAAATACTGGTTTAAAAGGCTAAGATGGTACCAGCCTCGAAGAGAACTTAGATCTATTAATGAGTCTTTGCTGATGCCCCTCAGAAAACAAACCTCCAGAAATGGTGGTCATGCTTTTTCCTTTCTTGCCTCTCCTCATGGAATAAAATGCCTTTTAATCTTCGCATTATCCCTGAACACAGCCGCTTTTTCAAGAAGCTAAAGACCTGGCTTTTTGTAAATTAAATCATCTTAATTCTCTTGTCAGAGCCGTCTGCAAGCACCATGAGACTCCTCGGATGTGATTTGTGCGCGATACAAATGTCCTTGACTTGACTTGACGAGAGGGAGAGTGGACAAAGGGTGCCAAGCACCTGTGGCTACTGCCCCCCTCTCTTGGATGCCACAGAGGTTTTAGAGCCCTGAGAGGCATAAGGCCTGGGTCTCCTCCCTGACTACTGGCAGTGGCCACTGTGACTTGCTGTCTGTCTGTTGGGACACACCTGTGAGCAAGTTAAGGTTAGATGCTGCAAAGGTGGTGTCCACAGGTGAAGAGAAGGGTTCCCCATAGATTAGCTTGGTGGGCCCTGAGAGTATGGCCAGAGGAATTGAAATGGGTTCAGATTGGCGTAAAACTGGAATGTGTCCCTGCTGTTGCGGGCCAGGTCCATGTTATATCGCCCAAAGCAGAGAAGCACATCAAGGTAGTGATTGGTCTACCCTGCATTTTGACGGGAAGGGGGTTGTGTTGGACTTGGCCCTTTTTGCAGGATCATTCCCTGAACTTTTTGCCTTCCTCATATATTTTTTCTGACCTGTTGTTGGCTATTTTATGACTCTGGGCACTTTACCACTGCTCACCAGTGCTAAAGTGCATATGCTCTCCCTATTGTAAATGAATATATTAATTGGTGATTCCATGACTATTTGGTTTACTTGTCAGACCCTAGTACAGTGCCCTGAGTGTGCCCAGGGAGTGTAATTCCAAATGCTGCTAGTGGGCTTGCAGCACTGGTTGTGCCACCCACAGAAGCGGCCTTGTAAAACGTGTCTACAGTCTGCCATTGCAGAGCCTGCGTGCAGTCTGGAACTGTCATGCTGACTGGGCAAGTACACCCACTTGCCAGTCCCTGAACCTTCCCTTTTCTCCATATCATTCACCCCTATGGTAGGCCCAAGGGCAGGGTGCATTGTAAGTATAAGGTAGGACAAGCCCTGATGTGTGTGGCATGTCCTAATAGTGAATTACAGCCATTTTCGTGTTTCACTATTGCAAGGCTACCTGTTCTCCATAGGCCAGAATGGGCTGCTAGATTATTACATGTTTATAATCCTAACAGACTCAGAGAACATGGTAGAAATTCGAGTTTAGAATGCCTGGTCTCAGAATAATAAAATACATCTTTTAGTGAAGTTTATTTTAATATTCTGTGTTTGCAAATACCACTCTTAGAAAGTAGGTATTTGCTTGCCTAACCATTTGAGCCTGCCTCTGCGATGTTGTGTATTAGTTCGTCTGGTTTTGTGAGTGACAGGGCTGGGGGATTCCAGGAGACAGAATGAGTCAGCCCAGTGGTGAATAGGGAGATCTGCATCTAGATGGGAGGGAGGAGTTGCACCTGGGACCTGAATAGGACTGTGCCCGCCACCCACAGTGCTGGCTCCACCCCCTGTGGTGGGTTTGATGTCTCTGCCCTGCACACTGAAAGAAGAGAAGGAAGACTGTCAACAAAGTGCTCCAGGGCTGTACTTGCCTTCCACAATGCTGGCTCCACCTCCTGTGGGGCGTCTGATGTTCCTGCCCTGCACTGTGAAAGGAAAGGAGGAGTCTGGTAAACAGAGTGCTTCAGAACTGGTTTGGACTGGGCACAGGCTCCTCTCTCCCCAGAGAACAAAGGATTTTGAAGTATAAATATTGGGACCCTGATTATAAGAAATTAGATCAGTTCTGGACTTACAAGACAACACCTCTGCTGAGGAGAGGAACCTGAAGAAACTGAGGCGAGACTATTCTCAAGCTGAAGTGCTGCTTGGGGGATTGGCCTGCAGTGGTTGCCTGACTGCCAAAGAGAGGAGAAAGAACTTTGTGGACTTTACTTTCAACTTGTGCAAAAAATCTCCAAGGGCTTGGAAGAGAGCTTGCCCCCTGACCGAAGTCCCAGGACCAGTGGACTTCACTAACCTTTGCGAATTGCTGCTGGAAATGCTGTTTCAGTGGCTACAGAGGCAGGGAGCTGTGACCGACTCTCACGACCGGCCCGGTGTCCTGTAGGCACCGCATCAAGCAACGTCCGCCTCGAACAACGCAAGCTCTGAGCTCACAACTCCGTCCTGACGCCGTCACCGAGCCGTTGCCTGCACTACGACTGGTGGACACCGCGACGTGCAATGCCTCGCTACACCGACTCATACTGGTCTGACCGACGCGGTCACTGCTGCTGACTCCGAGTCCTGTGAACACACCGGAGTTGGGCACCGCCTCGCACGCTTTGCGACGCATGGCCCGCCTCGCTGTCGCGACTGATCGACGCCAGCTCCCAAACTCCGGCTCTGTCGCCGCACCACAAGCTGCAAGCACCGCATCGAAGCACCGTCTCGCCCTGCAACGCATGCCTCGGATCCACCAACTCTGTCAATGGGCTGCTGCCTGCACCGCATCGAGGGACAAAGCGTCCTGCAATGCTTCCTTTCTGCACCGCGATGAACACCAGAACCGGCTCGCACATCTGTGCCGGCCGCCTCAAGTAAAAGGTACTGTGACTGAGTCTGTCGACATTTGAGTGGGTCCTTACCAACGCGGTCTGATGCATTTGCTAGACTGTGTTATTTAAACCAAGCTGTAGCCAGACTGAACTTCCGACTCGCACAGGATCTTGAATTAAGCCCTGAAACCAGAACTCTTGAAATCTAATAGTACTGTAGATTCTTTTTGTCGTTTATTGGTCTTGTGTTAACTCTATATAAAATATACTTATTTTTGATATAAAACCTTGTGTGGTGTCCATTTGTAGTGTTGTCACTGGGTTACTGTATGTGGTCAAAAATGCTTAACTTACAACGCCTCTGTGCTAAATCCTTGCTGCTCGCGCCAAGCTACCAAGGGGGTGAGCAGGGGTTATTTTAGGAGTGTAATTCCCTTATCCTGACTAGAGGAGAGGGTCCCTATTTGTCACAAGTACCTACCTGTGCCAACTAGAGGTCCCCAATTCTAACAATTACCCTGTACATTTACATACGTTCACTTCACTAAAGAGCACACAAATATGCTGTTGCTAAAGCACTGGAGTGCAGTTGCAACTCTTTGGCTGTTTCCTGACTTCATCAACACAGAGCAAGTTTCTAAACAGAATCATGGCCTGGAGGTGTTTCCGCCCCATCCGCATTGCTTTTTCTTGACCACTCTCTCTGACCTTCCCAGCCCTGTTGGGAATGCCTGCTTCTACTCATGATGGTGATGGTGGAGAAGTGTGGCTCAATGGTTAGAGCAGGCAGACCTTGATGCAGAGCTCTGACCAGGGACCAGGGTTCGATTCCCGCCTCGGCGGGTCTCCGGCTCATTAATTCCCCTGACTGCATATTCGCGCCTCAGTGCCTGTTCTGATCATGGGTCCCACGCTGCAACTCTGGGCAATAGCTTGCTTAGTCTCCACAACGGCCCCAAAAGCGCTGGGATGCCTGGCTGCACCTGGGGGGTGCCCAGGAGTGGACATTTCCCAGGAAAGCCATGAAGGGTTCCTAAGCGGTATACGGACAGCGCCGGGACACCTCCGGTGGAGGTAGCTGTGCGCTTTACAAATTCCGACATTTACATTTTTATTTACATGCAAATGTAGAATTCCCACATATTTCCATATTTTTCCTAGCTCTACCTGACACCTTCACATGCATAACTTATAAATGTCTGCTTTTACACGTGAACCTTACATCTCTTCACGTTTAAATCATATTTACCGTTCAATAAAGGTATGTGATCTCGGCCCATCATGACTTGGCGCGGGCACTAGAAGCTGACCATAGCCAGATTGGCACTTGAGCCAGCAATTCAAATCTGATGTTTCTTCCATACTCTTGTTAACAGATTTCTTTGCTGGTGGCCCTATGTTGCAAAGAATGTACTATTACTTTGCTGTAATGGAAGATTAAGCAAATGGCATAATTGTAATATATATATATATATACTCCGTGTTTACACGGTGCCCGCATACGAAAATCCAGACCCGCAGTTATTAGACGAATGGTCCACTTATACAGCGGAAATGTCTGGTGGCATGCTGCGAATACTGATAAAATTTGCGTGGAGCGACAGGGCTAAATGCCAAAAGGAAATTAATGATCTAGAAGCCCTCATCTCACAGGACCCAGATGTGACCACCATAGATAACCTGCGGGAAGAAATGAAAACGCGATTACTGGCATACGAAAATAAAATAAGACAACACAAGCAATCGAAATTCCAAAGAGATGCCAGAGATTACGCACAAGGGCGGATCCTAACTTTTGCGCGCAAATTTGATGCCCCACAACAAGCCTTAAGAAGTAAGGTGATCAATGCAGCCACCCCAGAACCCGTCACGTCAGAATCAGATGTAACTGACGCAGAGCAGTCGGGGGATGAAAGATCTACGACCACAAGCTCGACATCAAGCATCACAAGCCTATCGACCTCGCAGAGCCATTTTCGCGAGGAGTTTCAGCTCATGCGCCAAACGCAACAAAGGGGCACAAAAGGCAAACCACCAGAAGCACAACAAAGACAACAAAGACAAGGCAAGTTCGACGCGGGGGCTTCCACCTCAGGCAATCTCGGTATGGCCACCCAAACAAGGAGTCAGCGGGGCACCAGGAGATAAATGCCCGAGATGATCTTACCATCATAAATCTCACCTTTTATAAACTCTCTACAACAGAAGAGCAAGTTTTGAAAAAAGGCTTGACTTTCTGCCCCACCAGCGGCTTTGAATTCACTCAGTCCAGGATAGATTTGTTCCTTTTCACTCGGAAACTTAAACTTCTTAAGTTTCATAGCCTTAAGAATGCTTCGAACAGGGATCTGCAAATCGAAAATGTCCCTTCAGCCACTGATCTGAAACTGACCGACCTAAATCTAATGCAAACGATTGCCAGTCAGACAAGTGATGTAAACCAGACAATCAATGAACTAGCTGATACAGCTGAACAATTTGGTGTATCCCAAATTAGAGCGATCACTAACTTCAAACCAAAGTCCAAATTTCTTCCGATGATGCCACATGACGCAATTGACGTTTTCGAAAAAAATGGATTTGCTAACATTGAGAACTAAAAGATCCCAACCACATAACAAACAATGGAACCTATCACTGGTTCAAAGGAATGCATTGACCAAATTGCAAGTAAATACCAACATAGTCTGCAAGCCGTCGGACAAGGGCGGAAACATTGTCTTAATGACCAGAGAGTACTATTGCACAGAAGCACTTCGACAATTGAAGGACTCAGACTGTTACACAAAGATCAACAAAGACGAATACAATGCCAGCATCATATAATATCACTGTTTGCTTGACAAATGGGCAACAGAGGGCATGTTAAATGCGAATGAACTGAAATTTCTGACATGTCAACAGCCAATAACTCCAACATTCTACCATCTGCCAAAAATTCATAAGCATGCTACATTACCACCAGGAAGACCGATAATCTCTTCCAAAGGCAGTTTAACTGAGAACATATGACAGTTTCGTGATTTCTTTCTGATTGACCATGTCAAATCCCTTTCATCATATTTAAGGGATACATCTGACTTCATCCGCATCATTGCTGACACACCCTGGGAACCAGATATGCTGATGATAGTATTGGATGTGACAGGACTTTACACCTGCATAGCACATAATCATGGCATACAGGCAGTGCAGTACTTCTTAAAAACTCGCTCTCTGAAATACATGAAACACAACTGCATGTTGGTCGAATTCTTCCATTTCTGCCTGCACAATAACATATTTCTGTTCCAGAAACAGTATTACAGACAAAAGAGAGGGACAGCGATGGGCACCTGCTTCGCCCCCAGCTACGCAAATTTATTTGTGGGCTGGTGGGAGAAGCAGGTGGCCTGGTCTGATGACAATCACAGATGGGTCGCGTCAATTGTCGGGTGGCACCGATATATTGACGATTTGTTCATTTTCTGGAAAGGCTCAAAGACAGAGGCTGAACTATTCATTCAAACTCTTAACAAAAATGATCTCAACTTGCATCTCAGTGGCACTATCAGCAGTCTTGAGGTAGACTTTCTTGATCTCAAAGTCTTCATTAAGGATGGACGTATTTGCACCTCACTTTTCCGTAAGGTTACAGCCGGAAACTCCACCTTAGAAGCCAGCAGCGGCCATCCCAAACCCTTAAAGAACAGTATACCCTTTGGTGAACTGTTACGCCTCAAGTGAAACTGTACTCTTACAGAGGACTTTGAGAGAGCTGCAGAAGACTCAATGGCAAGGTTTAAACTGAGAGGTTATACTGACAACACACTCAAAGACGCATATGACAGAGTGCGTCTAATTCCCAGAGCAAGTCTGTTTAAGCACTCCAGTGTGAGTAAAGTTGGTGAAGACTTAACTCCACGCTTCATTACGACTTTTTCCAATGACTCCTCATTGATCCACAACATCATTAGTCGCCATTGGAACATTCTTAAAACAGACAGTGTAGTTGGCAAACAATTAGCATCCCATCCTAAAATTACTTACAGGAGAAACAGATCCTTAAAAGACACTCTAATACATAGTCACATTGACGCCATCCCGAGATCACCACGACTGGGCAATCTTACAGGGTTTTTCCCTTGCCAAAACTGTAAGGCCTGTCAATCAAGTGGAAAAATCACCTCATATGAAATCCCTGACACTGGATTAGTGAGGAAAATTACCAAATTTCTCACTTGTACAAGCCCGTACTGTGTATATCGACTTGAATGCCCCTGTAAATTATATTACATTGGGAGCTCAATTCACCCAGTCAGAAGCGAATCTTAGAACACGCTAGGGCAATTGAACACAACGACCCTAATTACCCTGTAGCAAGACACTTTGCACTTAAACACAAGAGTGACCGTAATCTTCTCAAATTCCATTGTCTGGATCAAATCCCCCCCAAAGATCGTGGAGGGAACAGAGAGGCACAAATGAGAAAACTTGAGTCCAGGTTTATCATAGACCTACGAACTAAGTCTCCATTTGGACTAAATACAGGGGAAGAATTGGCCAGTCATCTTGGCTAATTTTGATGTAGAACTGTAACTAGAATTCCCCTCTTGTGTTTTCCTTGTCGCTGATCATTAATTATCCTAACAGGATCAACAGTGATTAATTATGTACATATTTTTTGTTTCATTTGTTTTGCTAGCCCATCCAGGGCTTAATAACGTCTGTTTGTACAATATGGTCACTAATGTGGGTTTTACATTGACCACTACAAAATGGCCGCCATGTTGATTAGATAGTTGTAGTCTCTCTTTTGTGTTCATGTAACAATTGATTGACATCAACGAAATAACTTTATTTAAATCCCGATGAACTGTGTTTCAGTAACAGCAGACGAAGGCGTGATGCCAAAACGCGTCCTGTTTATTTGATTGTGAAATAACATTTTGAATCCTGGAGATTGAGTTGTAGAGTGCCATCCATTCCTTTGCCGCAGTAAGGGAATTTGGAGCGTTGATATATTTATATAAATGTATATATATATATTACCTACTGGCGGTCGCCAGTAGGTAGTTATAGTTAGGATTGTTTTCCATAGGGAAATCGCAACATTCTATTGGGAATAACTTTGGCGCCGGTTGAGGAATCTGCCTGAAATTTTCCTCAAATTTGCCTCGCGGCTCTCCGCTCCTTCCCTGAAAGTTTGGGGGGGATTCGTGAATCGGGGGCAGAGATAAAAGGGGGGTCCCAAAACGTGTTTTCCCCATGTTAATTTCCATAGGGCGGTTGGACTCACTTTTAGCTCGAACGGCTGAATGGATTTTCACCAAACTTGGCAAAATTGTAGGGACTGGTAGCCCGATGTGCCTTTGCTATGTCTCAAGATATGTGCTCCAGAGGATTTTGAGTAATTTGGGTTTTTGAAAAATATTTATATCTATAGCCGCGTCCCGGTACGCGCACCGGGGAGCGCACCGCGCGCGCTACGCGACTTGCCCACGGAAAGCTGATTGGCTCTCGGGTGTCTGTAAACATTCGAAACAGTCCGCAGTGGCCGCCATCTTGTGTGTCAGTAGGATCGAGACACTAGAGGTGGCAAAAAACAAAGGGGGAAATGACCAAAAGGGGGCAGGGTACACCCCCCCTGACCCCCTAGGTTTGATGTGGGGGCCATAAAGGTAAAATAAAAAATAAAAATTCGATTTTCGCGGGGGGAGCGCCCGGTACGCGCACCGGGGAGCGTACCACGGGGAAAACCCAGTGAAATAGGAAAATAATCATTTAAAGTGATTAGAGGTAGGGTAGCTCTGCATAGAGTTGTTGTGTTGTTTGGGTGTTTTAAGTACCAATATGTAGGTACCAATGCTGAGTCTTAAATTTAATGTACACCGTTTCCTCTGTAGATATCTTGCATGTTGTTACAGAAGTTATTGTGGTATATGGAATCCATATTATAGTCTGTCAGGAAAGCAGAAAGAACATGGAGGCAGGAGAGGAAAAAGAGATGTCAAATACACATTGGAGATAATAAAGTGGGAGAAAGGAAGTAACTATGAGCAAAATTACTATGCAACACAAATAAGTTGCACAGTATACTATAAGTCTGACTTTATATTATAATCAATTTGGTACTAGTTTATGAATTACATATAAAAATGAATAATGTCTCGAACAATTTTTGATTATTAAATATAAATTTATTTTTGTGATTGTTTTTCAAAATGTAATAGAACTTCTAACAACACATTGTCGGAAATGTCCTCATTTTCAATCAGTGAATCTACTGCTTCTACACACTGAACTAATTCATGGTCAAAGTCATCATTGTCTTCAATAATTTTTTCAGCGTTGTTCTCCAGAACAATTTTGAAGGAAATATTCTGCTCTCCTTCCATTTTCTTGCTGTAAATTGCATAAAAAATACATATATCAGTAGAGATAGGGCACTGTTGGGTTTAAGTTCAGACAGGAAGTTTTGAATTTTTTAACAGTGAAGTTATCTTTGGGCAGTGTATGGTATCAGGCTGGAAGTAGAAATATTAAAAAGTGTATGTCATAAAGCCTAAGTAAATTCATAATTATACAAGACAAGCCTAACTCCATCCATAACTATAACAGAGAAGCCTATCTCAATCTATAACTATTGCAGAGGGATAGTATATAACTATCAGAAAATGTTTTCCAAATTAACTTAAAGTGCACAACATACTTCAGTTTTCAAAATAACATCTTACCTTTGAAAAAGCAGTTTAAGTTCTCAGTGAAAATCCTTTTGAAATGTACTTCAGGAAGTAGTAGTCAAAATGGCTGTGTTTCCCTCTCTTTTTTTATATATATTCATGTACATAACCAATCAAATGTCATGAAATAATAGTAGAAAATGAAAGTAACATTTTAATTGTTTGTAAATTCTAACACTTCAGATGTGTTTTTGTCAAGTAATTTACCTAAGGATATTTAGAGAGGGCTACAGGCCAAATGGCTCAATGGCATTCCACCAAATTTGGGAAAATGGTAGGGACTGGTATGTAGTGTGGCCTATTCTATATTTGGTGAAAGTGTCTCCAGTGGTTTTTATGTAAATTAACTTTTAAAAATTTTGGGGAGCGCTTCCCAGTGCACGCCCCGGTACGCGTACCGGCAGCGCTACGGGAGTCCTCCATTTTGTGTTTCGGTAGATTTGAGACAGAAAATGGAGGACAAACAACGTTGGGAATGGGTATAAGGGGGCACGGTAGGCACTCCTTGACCCCCTAGGTTTTCTGAGGGGGTCTTAGGAGGCCCATATAGGCGAAAAAAATATTTTTCGCGGGAAGCGTACCGGGGGAGTACTTTGGTGAAAAATAGTGAAAAAAGTTAGAAAAAGATAATCATTTGGAGTGATCAGAGGTAGGGTAGCCCTGAAAAGAGCTTTTGGGTTCTGTGGCTGATTTAGGTACCTAAAAGTAGGTACCTATGCACAGTCTTAAATTCAGGAGGAATATTCTATTCCCTTCATCTGAAAAGTGCACACCATCTTCTCTGTAAATATCTTGCATGTTGTAACGCAAGTTATTGTTGTATATTGAACCCATTCCATAGTCTCTCATGTAAGCAGAAACAGATTTATTCACATGTTTCCGTGCTTTCTTAAATTGTGGACAAAATTGGTTGGACCACTTCCATTCTGCCTTTGGCATATATTGGAATATACCAAGGCAGTTTGTGGAAAAAGTGTCATCAATTGCCCAAAGGTGTCCTTTAAAACCATTTCCAGACCTACCCCAGTGAAAATGCCTAGGTCATTTCCACCACAGTGCAAAATTATAAGGTCAGGGTGTGGCAGATGGTGAAAGGTTTTCACCAATGGTATCAATTGATGACATCTCAATCCTCTTTGGCCAATCCATTTTATGTCTACATTTGGTAAGTCAAGGTTGTGAAAATTTCTGGTAGCTGCATACCTTTGAGCCCAGTGGATGTAGCTATGTCCAATAATCCAGCCAGAATACATGGTGAGAGGAGGTTCTGGTGCAGTCAGATGAAGTGTAGGAATGAAATGGCAGTTGGAACAGTAGGAGTTTGCAAAAAAAAACCTGTGGACTTTCAGTGCTCTTGAATCACAAGCAATGATTGGTGGATTCAGATAGTTGAAAACTGAAAGTTAGGGTGCATGGTTCTGTTCTGTGAAAGAAGTAATTTGAATGGTTAAGAAAAAGTCATTTAAAGAAAGATTGCAGCGGATAAGCTGGTGTATTGAGAGGTCAAACATCCTTGCTGAGTTCATTTGCAACATTGTAGAATAAACTTTTAACCTTGAGAGCTCAGTGAGGAGGGAGTTGCTATGGTAACAGGTAGAAAAGGCGGAGGGGGGGAAGGGTGTTGGTTTGAAAATAGAGAGGGAAGAGTTTTGATTGGTTACCATGAGCAATATGTGTGTAGAATTAGAGGTTTTCTGTGCCATTAATGGTTGCAGTGCCTGGAGAACATACCTTTTGCTCGGCTAAAGAAATATTGGTGTGTGTATCTAACACTGTTCTGAATCTCCCAAAGCATTTGTAAAGGTGAGTTATGATTCATTTAGATAGAGAGTTCAGATTAAGAAGCACATTGATTTTCTTTGCTGTTGGTTTGTGTGATGCTTTTTGAAAATGCATGGTTTCTATATTTGCAAAATAGAGGATTTGTATTTTGTGAAATAGTGATGTTTCAGTAGTGAAGTTGAATGGTTGTACATAGGACTTGCACTCTGTATCTAAAATGTTATTTTAAAAAACAATTTTAGGGTAAAATCAATGGGTTTCAGTAGTAAAAATGAATGCTTGTACATAGGACCTGTGTTCTGTTCCTAAAATGGTAATTGAAAAACTATTTTAGTGCAAATCAATGGGTTTTAGTAGTGAAAATGAATGCTTGTAAATAGGATCTGTGCTCTGTTCATAAAATATTAATTAAAAAACGATTTTAGGGCAAATTAATGGCTTTCAGTAGTGAAAATGAATGCTTGTACATAGGACCTGTGTTTTGTTCCTAAAATGGTAATTGAAAAACGATTTTAGTGCAAATCAATGGCTTTTACATTTTTAAGAAGGAATAAATAGTGTGTGCATGATTACATAAAATAATTTGAAGCTTTCACAATCATGTAACCTGTGTTACCTCAGATTAGGAAGCACACTGAGAGCCTTATTTATGAAAACAGCGATGCGTCACTTTTCACTGTGCACTCCTTGTGACACCAATGATGCATTATATTTAATGTATGACGCATCATGTTTCTAGGACTTACAGATAAGTCAGTATTTCTGATGTATCTGTAAGCGCAAAAGTGACAAATTGCTGGAGTGTGTCACAAAAATGACGCAACTCCAGCAATGCATCCTTTCACATGGGGAAAGCCCCATGTGAAAGCGTTTGCCTCAGTCTTACGCCTGCTGTGAGGCAGGTGCAAGATTTTGACGTAACAGTGTCCTAAAAGTGACACAGTGAAATCTCATAGATTTCACTGCGTCACTATTACGAGGCTTTTTGCGGGGGAATGCCCCCTCTGTGTACATTACACCTGACAGAGGTATAATGTGGCGCAGAGGTTTAAAAAGTGACGCATCTACCTACATGCGTCACTTTTTAAATATGGCGCAAAAAGGCACATGTTTTATGCCGCCGATGCGTCACAAAAAGTGACGCATCAGCAGTGCAAAACTGACGCAGGGCCTCATAAATGAGGTTCATCTTTTTTTGCACACTACTCCAGTTTAGTCCTGTCCACTGCACTCTTGGACACAAGCCTCACCTTTTGTGCTCCCCTGGACAGGCTTCATCTCATCTGCACTCCTGCTTAGGCCTCAGAATCTTTTTTTAGAATAACATTTGAAAAACATAGAAAAGGTCATATGTATAAGCTTTTCATTACACTACTAAAACATTTTTGGCGCAAATCAATGACTTTCACATTTGCTCTGTTCATAAAATAATAATTAAAAAACGATTTTAGGGCAAATTAATGGCTTTCAGTAGTAAAAATGAATGCTTGTACATAGGAGTTGTGTTCTGTTCCTAAAATGGTAATTGAAGAACGATTTTAGTGCAAATCAATGGCTTTTACATTTTTAAGAAGGAATAAATAGTGTGTGCATGATTACATAAAATAATTTGAAACTTTCACAATCATGTCACCTGTGTTACCTCAGATTAGGAAGCACACTGAGAGCCTTATTTATGAAAACAGCGATGCGTCACTTTTCACTGTGCACTGCTTGTGACACCAATGATGCATTATATTTAATGTATGACGCATCATGTTTCTAGGACTTACAGATAAGTCAGTATTTCTGATGTATCTGTAAGCGCAAAAGTGACGAATTGCTGGAGTGTGTCACAAAAATGACGCAACTCCAGCAATGCAGCCTTTCACATGGGGAAAGCCCCATGTGAAAGCGTTTGCCTCAGTCTTACGTCTGCTGTGAGGCAGGTGCAAGATTTTGATGTAACAGTGTCCTAAAAGTGACGCAGTGAAATCTCATAGATTTCACTGCGTCACTATTACGAGGCTTTTTGCGGGGGAATGCCCCCTCTGTGTACATTACACCTGACACAGGTATAATGTGGCGCAGAGGTTTAAAAAGTGACGCATCTACCTACACGCGTCACTTTTTAAATATGGTGCAAAAAGGCACATGTTTTATGCCGCCGATGCGTCACAAAAAGTGACGCATCAGCAGTGCAAAACTGACGCAGGGCCTCATAAATGAGGTTCATCTTTTTTTGCACACTACTCCAGTTTAGTCCTGTCCACTGCACTCTTGAACACAAGCCTCACCTTTTGTGCTCCCCTGGACAGGCTTCATCTCATCTGCACTCCTGCTTAGGCCTCAGAATCTTTTTTTAGAATAACATTTGAAAAACAGAGAAAAGGTCATATGTATACGCTTTTCATTACACTACTAAAACATTTTTGGAGCAAATCAATGACTTTCACATTAGCTCTTTTCATAAAATATTAATTAAAAAACGATTTTAGGGCAAAATAATGGATTCAGTAGTAAAAATGAATGCTTGTACATAGGAGTTGTGTTCTGTTCCTAAAATGGTAATTGAAAAACGATTTAAGTGCAAATCAATGGCTTTTACATTTTTAAGAAGGAATAAATAGTGTGTGCATAATTACATAAAAATATTTGAATCTTTTACAAACATGTTATCTGTGTTACCTCAGATTGGGAAGTAGACTGAGTTTCTTTGCTGTTGGTTTGTGTCATTTTTTGGGTAATGCTTGGTAGGAATGTTTGCAAGAGAGAGTAAATGTATTTTGTAAAATAGTGAGTTTTCAGTACTGAAATGGAATGCTTGTACATAGGATCTGCACTCTGTTTGTAAAATGTTATTCAAAAAACAATTTTGGAGCAAAGGAATTAGTTTTAGATTTTTGAGAAGGAATAAATAGTGTGTGCCTGATTACAAAAAAATATTTGAACCTTTCTCAATCATGTCACCTGTGTTACCTCAGATTAGGAAGCAGGCTGAGTTTCTTTGCTGTTGGTTTGTTTCATTTTTTGGGTAATGTTTGGTAGGAATGTTTGCAAGAGATAGGAAATGTATTTTGTAAAATAGTGCCTTTTCAGTACTGAAATGGAATGCTTGTATATAGGACCTGCACTGTGTTTCTAAAATGTTATTGAAAAATCGATTTTGGGGCAAATTAATAGCTTTTACATTTTTGAGAAAGAATCAATAGTGTGTGCATGTTTCCATAAAAAAAATTGAAGCTTTCACAATCATGTCACCTGTGTTACCTCAGATTAGGAAGCACACTGAGGGCCTTATTTATGAAAACAGCGATGCGTCACTTTTCACTGTGCACTCCTTGTAACACCAATGATGCGTTATATTTAATGTATGACGCATCATGTTTCTAGGACTTACAGATAAGTCAGTATTTCTAATGTATCTGTAAATGCAAAAGTGACGAATTGCTGGAGTGTGTCACAAAAATGACGCAATTCCAGCAATGCATCCTTTCACATGGGGAAAGCCCCATGTGAAAGCATTTGCCTCAGTCTTACGCCTGCTGTGAGGCAGGTGCAAGATTTTGACGTAACAGTGTCCTAAAAGTGACGCAGAAAAATTTCATAGATTTCACTGCGTCACTATTACGAGGCTTTTTGCGGGGGAATGCCCCCTCTGTGTACATTACACCTGACAGAGGTATAATGTGGCGCAGAGGTTTAAAAAGTGACGCATCTACCTACATACGTCACTTTTTAAATATGGCGCAACAAGGCACATGTTTTAAGCCGCCGATGCGTCACAAAAAATTACGCATCAGCAATGCAAAACTGACGCAGGGCCTCATAAATGAGGCTCATCTTTTTTTGCACACTACTCCAGTTCAGTCCTGTCCACTGCACTCTTGGATACAAGCCTCACCTTTTGTGCTCCCCTGGACAGGCTTCATCTCATCTGCACTCTTGCTTAGGCCTCAGAATCTTTTTATAGAATAACATTTGAAAAACAGAGAAAAGGTCATATGTATAAGCTTTTCATTACACTACTAAAACATTTTTGGCGCAAATCAATGACTTTCATATTTTTGACAAAGAATAAATAGTGTGTGCATGATTACATAAAAAAATTTGAACTTTTCACAATCATGTCACCTGTGTTACCTCAGATTAGGAAGTACACTGAGGGCTTTATTTATGAAAACAGCGATGTGTCAGCTTATTTACACCCCTGGACATGCGTCACCTTATCTGCACCCAGTTACCATCAATTATACTCAAAACATTGAGGCTTGTCCAGAGGATACAGATGAGGTAAGGCTTGTCCAAGGGTGAGAGGAGGTCAGTGCTCTCCATTGTACTCATGGACACTGAATGCTTGTACATAGGACATGCACTGTGTGTCTAAAATGTTATTTAAAAAACGATTTTGGTGAAAATAAATGACTTTTAGATTTTTGAGAAGGAATACATTGTGTCTGCATGATTAAATACATATATTTCATCCTTTGACAATAATGTCACTTGTGTTACCTCAGATTAGGAAGTAGATTGTGCAGATGAGGTGAGGCATGTCCAGAGGGACAGAGGAGGTGAGGCCTATGTTCAAGACTGCAGTGGGAGAGAGGCCTTTCCTGGGAAGCATAGGTGGTGAAGCCTGTGTGTAACAGTGCAGTGGACTAGACTTCATGAAGCCTATCCCCTACTGCACTCATAGACACAGGTCTCACTTTCTTTGTACCTGTTGACAGACCTCTCTTCCACTACACTCTTCAATACAGGTCTCACCTCTTCTGCACCCCTGGAGAATCCTCACTTGATCTGTAAACCTGAATAGCCAGTTTGCTTTTTGTAATTGTTTTGTTGTTTCATAATAGTGGTCTATAATGTGATATTTTTTCTTTAACACAGATTCAAATCAAGATTTCAAGAGTAAGGAAAGATGCCCTCAAGGCAAAGAAGAAGGAAAAATGATGAGCGTAAAAAAACAAAAACAGCATCGGAATTACAGCACTCCTTCACAACAGAGACTTCAAAAAACAGGAAAGAAGCTCCTGGTAAGATAACTAAGTCTTTCTTTCGGAACATATGTAGATCAAAAAAAAATGTTGGACAGCATGTAGAAAAAGAGAAGGAGAGAGTAAATTTGAAAAGGAAGGAGAGGCCATCAAAAAATCTTACTACTGGAGCAGGAGAGAATAATATGTATCGGAATAGAAGGCAGAATCAGTTTAGAGACATTCGTAAATGAATGTTTCGCAATAGGGTGGTTTTAAATTTGTTACAAAACATTAGGAAAGGAAAACACAGAGCTGCTTTTTATAAGAAAAAGAAAAATGTAGAGAAGATTGTTGATCAGGCTTTTGAAGTTAAGAAAAAATTATTTATTTTAATAATCAATAGAATTAGGACACTTAACAAGACAATTGATGTTTTTAAATCAAACAGTAGATGGAAAAGAGTAATTAATCGGACTAATTTTTGTAAAGTTTTTTCAGGAGAATGGATGCACAGTTCAAGTTGTGAGCCATTTTTTAATGAGGAGAGTTACTTCCAGGAGAATGATTTAGTGCATGCAGTTGACACCAGTGGTCGAGCATATGAGGTGAAAGACGGTTGTCCGATTGAGAAACTTGTGCCTAGAGAACCAGAAGAGGTGTTAACTGATGAAGTTTTAGGGAGACGTACTAAGGGTCCAGTGTACACTTGGAAGTGTAGTAGTATGTGTACTGTGCGACAGGAATCAATTGATTTGTTTTGCAATTTCTTACGTACATATAGTAAGAAAAGTCTAAAACAAAAAATGAAGTTGTTGCAAGACTTAGATCCTTGCAGAGTGAGAGAAAACACAGGTTTGCAAGGGCATTCACTGGCTTGTCTTTCTAGAAAAGTCTGTCAGAGTGTTTTTCATCATTTTAGGATGTTAGCAGTGCATCATACCAAAATGAGGAAATTAGTGAGAATGTTGTATTATGCTAAAAGTCCAGCACTTAAGCTTAAACAATTAAACAGTGATCTTTTGCATAGAACTGAATTAGATGTGAAGAAGATTTGTGAAGAAATTGAGATTTCTTATTTTGGTGAAAAAGAGGACAGTGTAGAAATTGACACAGAAATTCAAGGTAATGTGGGAGACAATGTACAGATTTCAAGTACAGAAAAGTTTGACCAGGAAATTACCAGGTTTAAGGTGAAATCAAGTGAAAGGCCGAATTTTACTTGTGTGTGTTGTCGACGAACTCATTATAAGCATCAAACTAGATTAGTTGATTTATACGTAAAAAGTGAAAAGATAAATAATTATGAGTGGAAGGATTTTGCAACTTATTTGTGGGTGGAGAATTGTTTTGATTTGAGTTCTGATCAGCGTATTTGTAAATATTGTTATGATAAATTAAATCAAAACAGAATGCCTGCTAGAGCTGTTCATAATAATCTGGAGTTGGTAGATATTCCTCCTGAATTGATGGATTTAAATACATATGAGTCTATTTTGATTCAATGTGTCCATCCTTTTCAGGCTATTGTTCGCATGGAGCCTAAGATAGGGAAATTGCCTCCTTCAGATTTACAGAGAAGATTAAAGGGAAGAGTTGTTTATTTGCCTCATATTGATACAATTGGTGTAGAGAAAGTGGAAGAGGAACCTCTGGTTATTCTAGTTAATGGGGTTCCGACAAAGAGTAAGAAAATCTGGCAAGATTTAGTGGATGTTAGGAAAGTCAAAAAGGCAACGTTGTATTTAGTGAAAAACAATGAGTACTACAAACATGTATGTGTTGAAGCAAAGGAAACAGCTGCAGATGAAGACAGTGATTGTTCTGCTGGCCAAATTGAAAAAGTTGATGTATCAAGAAGTGAAGAAATATATGAATATTATACTGTTCATCCTTTGCATTCCAAAGAAGTGATGGGGAATGCAATTGACTTGTTTCAAATGAAAGCAGCAAAAGGAAGTCCCATTAGTGTATGGGAAGAAAGTTTGGAAGCTCGTTGTTTTCCACATTTATTTCCAACAGGTCGAGGTGTACGATATGATGATCGACCACTTCAAATTCCTGCATCTGAATATCGAACTGTAAGATTATATGCTGAAGATCCAAGGTTTCGTCAAAGCATTCCCTATTTGTTTCATCTACTGTATGAAAGTGACTTGTCTGGGCTTTCTTATGCAGTAAACCATATACTGAAAAGTGGAGCACATCTGCAAAATGTTTCGGCGAGGGACTTTATGGAGAAAGTGAATCTGCAAGATAATATTTTGGAATCTCATTTAATCAATCTCATGGCATGTCAGTGTGGTACAAATGAGTATTGGTACCGTCGTTATGGGGAATTGAAATGTATGCTAAGAAACTTAGGAACTCCTACATGGTTCCTTACTCTTAGCTGTGCCGAGTATGCATGGGACGACTTACTTCAATTTCTACGAGAGGCAAATGCAAATATACAAAATATAGAATTCAAAACACCTGGAGAACTGTGTTCTTTGGATCCAGTGAATGTATGCAGATATTTCAATCATAGATTTGAAGCTATGATGTCTTTTATTACCAACAAAAAAAATCCTCCCCTTGGAGAGGTTTTGGATTTCTTTTGGAGAAAAGAGTATCACGCGAGAGGTGCTCCTCATATACATATGTTGTTGTGGATTAAAGATGCACCCAAATTTGGAACAGATTCGGATGAGACAGTGATGAGCTTCATTGAAGAGTATTCAACATGTGCTGTTCCGAAAACTACCGAAGAAAACAGTTTAAGGCAACAAGTTTTACGCTTTCAATCCCATCGTTGTGGAAAGTACTGTCGTTGAAAATTCAGAAACAAGGACAAGTTCTACACAAAATGTCGTTTTGGCTTTCCACGACCAGTGATTTCTAAAGGAAGAGTAAATAATTTGATGTCTTCTCTGCGACATACTGTGACGAGGAAATCACCAAAAAATACATACAATTTAAAAAGAAACGAAGAGTCCAAGTACATCAACGACTACAACCCAGTGATTTTGTCCATGTGGAATGCTAACATGGATATTCAATTCGTTGCTGACAACTCTATTGCTGTGGCTCGATATGTGACGTCTTACATCACAAAAAAAGAAAAGACAGAACTGAAGGAAATGTGGGAGGACATTTCACATGAAAAGAGTCTAAGCAAGAAATTATATAGTTACAGTCTGAAGATGTTGTTGCATCGAGAAATTGGAGCATATGATTGTTCTGATCGATTGTCATCAGCAAGTCTCTATGCCAAATCTAGAACCATCATTTGGATAAGTCTAGGTCTTGCTGCAACATGAAACCGAGTTTTGAAATCTGTACAAGAGATAGAGTATTTGGCGGAGAAAGAACCAGAAAGTACAGATATTTTGAAGACAAACATGTTGGATACATACTATCCAAATAGAAGTCCTCACCTTGAGAACGCTCGTCTCTATGAAGTTCTGCAAAGATATATTTATAAGAGGAACATCAGAGAAGATATTAATATTGGAATATATGCTGTCATTGGATGTGAAGGATGTCTAGTGAAACAGAGAAAAGGTCATTTGATTAATCATCGAAAATTGAGTTGTGAAAATCCAGACAAAAGAGAATTTTACTATTTGGCTCTTTTGCAACTGTTTAAACCATGGCGTACAGAAGAGGAACTACTTGGAGATTTTCTCTGTTATGAAGACTCTTTTAATGCAACCAAGGATACCATAGAATGTCCTGTTTTTCCAAATTATCTGCAAATGTTAAATGAAGAAATAGAGCAAGAAGCAACAATTGCTGTAGAGATTGCGAGAGACAGTTCTCAAGACAGTCAGAGTTCTGCTTCATTGAGTCAGGATCCACTAGGAGGACCAATTATCCAAAATGGAGCTGCCACTGCCATGGATGAGGTGGTAAGAGCTATGGAGCAAGCTCAAGAGGATGTAATTAATTTAGAAGATTTGGTGAAACAATTAAACCTTGAGCAGAAACAGATATATGACAAAGTCACAGAACAGGTTGAACATGGATTGAGTCATGAGAAGAAAGAGTGCTCATGTACATCATTTAAGCCTGTTCGACTGTACGTGAGTGGAGTAGCGGGAACTGGAAAAAGCAATTGCAACTTATCTGCAGAAAAGGACTGAATCACCGCTGTCTTGTGTTGTAACCGCTCCAACTGGGCTGGCAGCACATAATATTAAAGGGATTACTTTACATCATTTACTGATGCTGCCAGTGGAGCATGATAACAAATTGCAATACCACAAGCTATCTGGAGATGCGTGTTCCGAAGTTTCGAGAATCCTGAAGAAAATGAAACTTCTTATCATTGATGAAGTAAGCATGGTCTCAAATCTAATGCTTGCTTTTGTGCATTTGAGAATGCAAGAAATTCTTAGAACAGACTATGATGTCATATTTGGAGGAAAACACATTATTGTTTTTGGAGATCTACTGCAGTTGACTCCAGTGAAAGGTCAACCAGTGTTTAAAATGGTCACGCATGAAGATACCAGGAAGTGCCTAGGAAGCATTGGAAATGTTAATATATGGTTAAATTTCAAATATGCAGAACTACTCCAAAATATGCGGCAGGCAAAGGATGAAGATTATAAAAATATTCTACAAGATGTAAGAATCGGAAAAATAAGTCAGCATGGGAAAGAAGCTTTACATGGACGATTAATTTCAAATTTGTACCCAAATGAAAACATTCTTCCAGAGAATATTTTTAAGAAAATTAACGAGAAGAAATCTGGCATATGTTTGATGCCTACTCTGAAAGAATGTTCCATGTTCAACAACAAAATGTTAAAGTTAGAAAATGAAGAGATAGTGAAACTGGAAGCTATAGATAAAATAGAGCATATGGGAGCAACAATTATTTTGTCAGAAAATTTGAAATCAAAATTGGATTCATTAGAGAAGACTATATCTAAAACTGCTGGTTTTGAAAAGACTCTGAATGTGTGTTTAAATTGTCGTATCATTTTGAGAAGGAATTTAAATGTTGAAAGAGGTCTGGTAAATGGAGCAATGGGTCATGGTGTTGGTTTGGTGAATTACAAAAATAGAGATGAAATTGAAATTTTAAAAATTAAATTTGATGGCATTGACGAAATAGAACAAATTTATCGTGTTCAGCTAGATTTTTGCTTGTGAAAGACTTATATGTTCGCCGAAAACAGTTTCCTGTTTGTTTAGCATATGCAGTGACAATTCATAAATCTCAAGGTTTAAGTGTAGATAGTGCTTTGGTGAACATTGGAAGTTCTGTGTTTAAAGAGGGTATGGCATATGTGGCATTATCACAACTCAGAACTTTATCAGGATTGTACTTGATTGAGTGTGAGGAAACAAAGATTTGTGCTGATCTAGATTGTGTTAAAGAATACAATAGGTTAAGAAGAGAGTATGCTCCACATTTGCCTCAATATCCTCTGTTTGAAAAACGTGTGGTAGGCCGAAAAAGAAGAAATGAGAATAATTGCAGTGAGGTACTAGCAAAAAGACAAAAAGTAGATGAAACTGTAATTGTAAGGAGAAAGAAAAAGGATTCTGTTGAAGATGTTGTTGGATATCAGTTTGAAAACAGTTCTGGTGTCAACTGCTATGCTAATGTAGTAGCTAATGTTGTTTTTTTTCTTCAAAATTTACAAGAACAGATTGTTGAAAATCGGGATCAAACATTCTGCTGTTTATTGAATTCTGTGTTTGAGAAATGTGCAGTGATAGAGCAAAAATAGAAAGTGTTTCAGAAATTAGAAATCTTCTAGACATATGTTCTGGTCAAAATCAATTTTCACAGAATATTCAGCAGGATTGTCAGGAATTTTTAATGTATATGTTTCATGTATTGGAAGATGAAGGAGTAGATATAAAAAATTTTTTTAACCTTTCTTATCAATGGCAGCATGACTGTGATAACTGTACTTTATCAAGTACTACTAGAATAGACACTGAAAGATTTATATATTTGAGTTTACCAGACTGCAAATCAGTGCCTTTTAATAATCTCGTTAAAGCAGTTGATCACAATATGGTGTGTACCCAATGTACGTCTGCAATGCTGTCTACATTATTTCTACAAAGTTATGGTCATTATGTCATTTTAATGTTCCAACGATGTAGACCTGATGGAACGAAATTGACAACTTCTATTAAAAATGTTGTGGCTTCTCAGTTATCAATTTCAGGAAGAACGTTTGGAACTGTAGCTATCATTTATCATGACGGTCCTTCAACAACACATGCTATTTAAAAAGTCGTAAAGGTTGGACCCTTTGTAATGACACTCATTTGACTTTAAAACAACGTTTGCCATTTGACTTAAAAAATTCATATCTAGTGTTTTTAGAACCAAAATTTAGGTAAAGGTAAATGGCCTATAAAGACGGGAGCAGTTAATAAAGGTTAGTTTGCTCTTTAAAATTATATTCTGAGTAAAAGTGATCAAGATAATATAAAAAAATTGATTTGTCATATAGGTACTGTAAGTGGCTCTTATACTAAGTGATATCAGTATTATAGGAAATGAGGAACATGAGTGAGTCAGAGATGGAATTTCATAAATTTAAATATTGTGAAAATGTTGTTTGAGCCTTTCTTTCAGAACGTCAAAAAAAGGTAATTTTAGAGTTTGTTTTAATTAATTTGAAAATATAATGATACATCTGACACTATTTGGCCTTAAGGAATGGTGAAGGAATGAGCAAAGAGTTATGACTGAACAGAAGGAGTATATGAAAATAATGAAAATATTTCAGATGTTCTTCAAGGTTTTCTTCTAGAAAGTCGATGAAATGAAATTTTTATAGAACAGCAGAGTATTTTCCAACGAAAAGGACCTTCATAATATACTATTTGGCCTAAAGGAAAAGTAAGTGAATCAAAGATTAGTGTACATTTGTTATTTTTTAGTTTAGATGGGTTTTTTTAAAAACACAATCTTTTTGATTGTGTTTTTTTTCCCCGCTGTAATATGATGAGTAGTTTGAACTCACTTTTTTAAGTGAAATTCAATATATTCTGAGAACAGCAAAAATAAACTATGTAACATGTTGTACAAGTTAATCTATACTTTGTATTCTGTAATTTAAATTATATTCCCATTGTCTCACAGTCGCTTTTCTTTTTCCACCCTCTTTCAGCTCTTTTTACTCACTTATAATGTCTTTCTCTCACTCTCTCTCACCCCCGTTCCTTTACTCCACTTCTTTCACAACCCCTCATTCTCATTTCAACTGTCTGCATCCCCTCTTTCCCTTGCATAACTTTTCAGCTTTCAGTCTCTCTGCTTTACTTCCCTTTTCCGTATTTTCCTCCTTTGCTCTTTTAGTAATTCCTCTTTACTCATTCAGCAGTATTGTCGCACTCTATCACTATAAATCACCCACTCTCCCTCGCTTATCTTTGTTTGCTCCTTTCTTTTGACCTCTTCTCTCTATTTTTCGTTCACTACCTCTATGTCCTCAGTGCCTCATTCTCCTTGTGTTATGTTCACTTGTGTTTATCTACCTTCTATCATTTCTTTTACAACAACTTCACTGCTCCTCTGTCATCGTTCTTCATACCATTTCTTTTACTCTGGTTCCATTACTATCCCTCATTTCCTTTCTTTCAATACCTTTCTCTTTACTTTCATCACCAAATTATTTTGTCTCAGTACCACTGTTTTAGTCGTCTTCTCCTCTCTTTCCTGGTTTTGCTCCCTTACTCATTTCCTTTGCTCACTTTTGTACTCCACCTCACTCAGTTTTTCTCTTAGTGTGTCTGTCTACTTACTTCCTCACTCCATTTCCCTCAATCATTGTATATTATCCTCTCTCCCTTCATCCCTTCACTCTATGACTGTTCTTCACTTACTCTCAGTTATCTTCTATTCCTCATTCTTCTAAATGCATCCTTAATTAGACTCTTTTCCGTCTCTGTTATTATCTTTTTACTTACTACTGTTTCCTGACTTAGTTTTGCTAACTCACATTGTTTTAGTATCTTTCTTACCTTCAGTTAATTTCTCTGTTCTTCTCTTCCTCTCTGTCAGTGAATCTATATGCCTTACTCTTAGTAATTTGCTCTCCTTCTATTTCTTTTTCTCTCTTTTTATCCTTCTACCTTACTTTATTTCCCTCTCTGTGTCCTTCACTCTTACTTTATTTCTAAATACACTGTTATGATTTTTAACCTCTTCATTTGTATCTTTTAATTTAAAATACATATTTTACTAATTATAACTTATTTTTTCTTCTCTCTTTCACAGATACAAAGTGTAGTAAAAAAATGTAATTAAAGTTACATCTATTATATGGTAAGTATGACTAAAAAAATGTATTTTGTCATCACCCTTTGCTTTAAGCTCACTAATATTTTCTCAACCAACCTCACTCCTGTTTCTTTACTCTGCTTCCCTCACTTATTCTTATTCTCCATGTTTACTCCAATTTCCCTATTTCCCCTCTCATATTCAACTTCTTTCAGTCCCTATTCTTTACTTCACTTACCCTCTGTTCCCTTCATTTGCTTCTTCACTCATTCTGTTTTTCTTAATTATTTACTTCACTCCTACACACACACCTCATCCCCCTCCCAACACATACACACACCTCTAACATACACCCCCCAAACACACCACACACACACCTCATACACACAAAAAATCCCACCACACACACACACACACACACATTCCATACACACACATACATCCCACACATATACACCCCACACCCATACACCCCCACACATATTTCACACACCCTCACCTCCACCCACACCGAAACACCCCACACACCCACACCCACAGACACACCTTACACAGCCACACCCCGACCTACACCCACTGACTCCCTATAAGTCACACACACTGCATTACTTATCTTTCTTTGCTATTTCACTCAAACCCATTCAGGCACTGTTTCCTTTACTCTCTTTGTCCTTTCTCTTTGTCACTCCCCATGTCTTATCCTAATTCAATTTTTCACCCTCTTTCACCCCTCTTTACTTATACTAACTGGTCTTTTCTCACCCTCCTTCACCGTTCTTCATTTATCCCGGTTCCGCCACTACCCTTCATTCTCCATTTTTTACTGTCCTTTCTTTTTCTTTCAACACCCACTCACATTCTCCCACTATCTCTACTTTAGTCTTCTTCCTCTCTCTTCCTTTCTTTCGCTCCTTTAGTCATTTTACTTTTCTCACTTTCACCCTATTACACCTTCTCTGTTTTTTACTATGTAATAAACAGTCCCTCTGTGTTTCTCCCTGTAGCCCTCTTTCTCTTAACATTACTCTCTTTGTGTTCTTCCCTCATGCAAACTCCTTCATTAATTTTTTTTTTCTTTTTTTTTGGGTGCGCGCCCCGGTACGCGTACCCTAAGGAAATTTTTTTACAGAGATTCTTTAAAAATATAGGTTTATTTTTATGAATTAAAGGTAGTTCTAAAAAGAACTGTTTTTTTCTTCTTTTTGTTGTTTTATATTTTTTTAATGTTTTTTGAACATTTTGTACTTTTTTTGGCTTTTCAAAACAGTTTTATATTTTTTTTGTATTTATTATGGGGAGAAACAAAAAAAAGAGAATTGAAAATGGCTCAACTGGAGCAAAAAACAAAAAACTGAAAAAATTAGGGTTTTTTGGGGCAATTGTGATTGTCACCAGCAAGGACGATGAGCTTTACGCTCTTTTCACCATAGGAGATGAGCTTGCCACAATGAATACATGTAATTCTAAAATCTGCAAATCATGGTTGAATGCAAGGCATCGTCTCCGTTGTTTCTGGTCCCGATGGAGTGGGTTGCTTTCTTTTGGAGGTGGTCCTTGAAGACTGGGGGAGGTTACTGGCCAGTTCCCTGATCTCTGCAGCAGAATAGTTGTTTGGATGCTTGCGGGTCATATGTCTAATCATGGTATTATTACCAAAAGAATATTTTTTGTTTGGGTTGCCCCTTGAGAGTTCCATACCACAGATTAGGCAAGTTACCTTGGCCGCATTGACTTTTTTCTTGCCCTCTGGGATTGAAAAAAACTCCCATACAATGTGTGGCCTTGGCTTGTATGGGGTATTGTCTTCAGGCAGCCATCTTCTCCCCTCCTCCTCTTCCTCTTCTTGACCACCAATGTACTGTTGTGGTGGTCCTCTTGGTGGTGGTGGTGGTGGTGCAGATGCTCCAGCTGTTGCTGCTACAGTAGCCATTTGAAAGTACAAAATAATTCTCTTTATTGTTGAAACAGGTCTTCCTCAGTCAAAGGACAAAGTCAGAATAAGGAAAAAAGGTGGGGTCTTTCATCATTTGGAAAAAAAACTGTCCTGAACCAATGAGAAGTGTTATTTTCAGGTCACATGACCCGGGCTTTCATCATTTGGAAACCAAAACTGTTCTGCACCAATAGAAAGTGTTATTTTCAGGTCACATGACCCAATGCGCTTACGCTATGCGCCCCGGGGCGCGCCCGAAGGAGCGTAGCGTAAGCGCGTCAGGACGTTGCGCGATCGTATGCGCTCGCGTGCTTCCGGGTGCGCTTACGCTGTGCGTCATATGACGCATCACGCGTCTACGCGATACGTCACGATGTTGTTTTCGTTCGTGGGAATAGCGCTACCGGGAAGCTCACCGGTACGCGCCCTGGGGCGCGCCGTAACATTGCGCTTACCCGTGCGTTCACCGGTACGCGCCCCGGGAGCGCCCCGGGGTAAAAAAGGTAAAAAAAAAAAAAAAAAAAAATGTAACATAATTATACAATATAAAATTCATTTTAAAATGTTTTACTTTTTATACCTATAAAGATTTGCTATTAAAAAACCATTGAAATTCACTGAAAAAACCATAGGTTTCACACCAGTTATAGTTAGGAATTAGCATTAAAAAAACCTATTAAATTCACTGAAAAAACCATAGGTTTCACACCAGCTATAGTTAGCTGGAAATTTTACTCGCATAAAACCATTGAAATTCCCACGTTATAGTTAGTTGGACTCACTATAACTTGCGCGTGCAATGCACTGCTGATGACGTCACATATTACATCACTCATGACATGGTCAGTGACATCACTCATGACATCACTCATGACACCATCCTTGTGACAGAGTGACAGAGCTCCTTTCACTGTAATGTAATCCTTGAAACAAATATTCAAAAATAGAAACTAAAATTTTCAAAAAAATGGAGATACCCATACCAGTTACAACAACCAATTCAATAATTCCACCATCTATATACACATGCACTCATTCACCAACAGTTCTATATAGTCACTCATACATATACTCACTCATCATATGTAGTGATACACCTATAAATCCTGTTACACACCGACAGTCATCCAAAAGTTACTCACACACATACTCACACATGCAAATAAACTATTGAACATCCATTTATTTGCATATACAGCTATACACACACTACCACTTTACTTCTAAGGAAACTTGCACATACTTACTGTCTTAAACAATCACTTATAGAAACACATACTAATTTAAATAGGAACTCTTACAATCTCTTACTCTCACATATACTCACTTATATACATCAATATTCACATACACTAGATTAAAACATATGTAGTTACTGATAAAGAAACTAGTGAGACACTCATTCACTCAGTAACACATACATATACACAGTCATCCACCCATACAGTCCTGCACATATGCTGTCTTCAAAACACATACAAAGAGAGAGTCAGTCATTCATGCATCTATGTGCTAAGTAATACCCCCACCAAACCATACAAACACTCATACTGATACTAAGAAAAACATCTAATAACCTATATACATACATATGTACCTACTCACCAACCAATGCAGCCACTTATACACAAAGTGAAACACTAATACATATATTTAAACATTACTCTCTAATATATGTATTCACTAAGATACACTTAATAAGCCAGTTAACCAATCAATTTTTTTTTTTCAAAAAACACATCCATTTAGACACTTATTTAAACATTTATTCTTCCATCAACCATTACATATACATATATGAAACATATTTATTTTTTAGAAAGACACACATTATTATTATTATTACTGAATCTTATATAGCGCCTGGTTACCCTTGGGCATCCCCGCGCTCAAACCAGAGAGATACGCTACCACCATAGTGCGGGAACTAAACAGAAAATAGGATAGTTTTTAAAAGTTTACGGAACCGAAGAGTACTCGCTCAGTGATGTCATCAGTGATGTTATGAGTGATGTCACTGACCATGTCATGAGTGATGTAATATGTGACGTCATCAGCAGTGCATTGCACGCGCAAGTTATAGTGAGTCCAACTAACTATAACGTGGGAATTTCAATGGTTTTATGCGAGTACAATTTCCAGCTAACTATAACTGGTGTCAAACCTATGGTTTTTTCAGTGAATATATATATATATATATAAATATTCAAACCAGTGCAACCTCCCAGGCTCCAACCGTAGCGACCAGGAAAATCACGCAGTTCCAAACAGCTTTGTAGTAGGCACAAGTTTATTCACGAGCTGAACCAAACAATCTGACGCGTTTCGGGCATCCGCCCTTGCTCACAGACAGTCAGTGTTGGGAATGGCCACATTTAAATATACTTAGCCCCACAGTGAAAGTGCATTTTTTTCTCTATTCAGTACCACGTGATAACTGACATAGAGGACAAACTATCAATACTGCTTTGTGTGGTCTGTTTTCCAAACATTTGCAAATTATTCAACCTAATTTAAAGGTAAAATACAGGGATAAAATCCATACAAATTGTGACATTTAAAAAGATATATACATATATAAATATATACATATATACAATTCAAAGGAATGATGGAAAAAAATGTAAAGCCTAAAATGCATACATTCCATCATAACCAATACTAGCAGATAATGCCCTAGCAAATATCAATGTGCAAACTACGCAATAGAGAGCTTGATGCATAATTTAAAATATCCATATAAAGACAATACAATAACAGATATATGTGCAACAATATGCATGTGCAAAATACACAATTTTTGTAAACATTACTCATAGCATTCCGTCATAGTATGTGCAAATAATGCAATATGTAAACATATGACTCATAGCAGCATAATGATAGGGCAAGAACTGCATAGTATAGAAAGTCACAATTCATGATCATTGCAAATGTAGAATATATTGTGGATAAACCAAACAGCCTATTGTCTAAGTCCTCAAAAATAGAAAGTGCTAATCCCAAAGAAAAAAAAAATGCAAAAAATAATACAATTATATAATGATCAATCACCATGAAACACACTAAAAAATGAAAAAAGATTTAAGTGCAGAACCCAACTAAGGAGATTTAACATTCTGTGTGGGGGTGGGCGGCAGCCCAATGCAGCTCCAATGTAAAATACGTATACGGACAGAAAAAAGTACAGAATTAAATTACAGAAACACATGTAGATCGTCTGTATTATTCAGTCCATTGGGGGATCTGCTATCTAACTCAAGAATATATTGGGATTCCAACCTCCTCAACATCTTATCCCTATCTCCGCCCCTTCTTGGTTTCGCTATTGCAGAGATAACAAAGTAGAACAGGCACTCCAAATTGTTGTTATGAACGGCCTTGAAGTGCCTGGCCACCGGGTAGGCTGGGTCATTATTTACGATCGCTCGTAAATGCTGGAGGATTCTCACATGTACAGGTTGCCGTGTACTCCCGACATATCTCAATGAGCATGTACAAGTGAGAACATAGATAGCAAATTCTGTTTTACAATTGTATTGACCCTTGATCTGAATTGGGTCAGGACTGAAAGGCGTGTAGTACTGCCGTGTACTTTTGCCAAATTTGTATAAATATATACATATATATATATATATATAAATTGTATATATATATATATATATATTCACTGAAAAAATCATAGTTTTCAGGGACGTTATAGTTAGCTTGTACAAAACCATAGAAATTCCACCATTCTAGTTAGTTCAGCTAACTATAACTCACGCCCCCGCAATGCACTGCTCATGACGTCACATATTACATCTTTCATGGCATGGTCAGTGACATCACTGATGACATCACTGATGACATCATTAAGTGACTGTGTGTTTCTGTAAAGTTTAAATATGTTTTATAGATATGCCAAGATGTATTGAAGAATGAATGAGTGTGTAAGTGTCTGGATGGAGGATTTCTGAGGTGTGTGACTCATTGTATAAGTGACTGATTAAACATGGATTACTGAATGCAAGGGTTAGTGACTAAACTGTGTGAATGACTGTATCAGTCTGTTTGTTGTTGTGTAAGCTGGTACATGGGTTGGTCAGTAGCTGCATAACTGTCTATATGGGTTATTGATTGTTTGCTTCAGTATTTGCATGGATGCCGGAGTGTGTGTGGGTGGGTTGGAGGTGTGTGACTCTGTGCATAGATGTGTGAGTGGTTGATTCATTGGGTGCATGGGTTCAAGAGTGCATGTGGAAACAGCTCTATGAGTGGGTGAGTGTGTGTATGGGTGTGTTGATGAGTGAATGGAGGTCTCAGTGATACATGTGAGTAACTACATATGTAAAAGGCAGTATATGTGAGTGATGGTGTGTGATTGATTCTTTACATGACTGACTTGGTGTGTGAGTAACTCCATGGATGAGTGTCGGTGTGTGAGTGTCTGAATAGGTGTATCAGTGCATATGATAGTGTTGTATTGATGGGTGACTGCATGTATAAGTGATTGTATCGAAAATGGTAGTCTGTATTTTACAGTGGTTGTATCAAAGGTTATATTAGTCTGTGAAGATCTAGTGGGACGGGTCAGGTTAGCATCCCAATCATCAGAGGAGCTAGGATGGGTGGGTGCTCCTTTAGCTTTTTAGCGGCCACACACTGGAATAAACTTCCGACAGGGCTCCGACTGGAATCATCGGAGACTATTTTCCGGAGAAAGCTCAAGACTTGGCTTTTCCCATCTGGTAACTCTACTGTTTGACAACTTTATGCCTTGTCGTAGCGGGGGACACACTAGCTAGTGTAGCCATGCGCTTTATAAATTTGATTTGAAGAGGTGTATCAGATTTTCACGTGGATGATGTCATCAGTGATGTCATTTGAGATGTCATCACTGATATCACTGACCATGCCATGAATGATGTAATATGTGACATCATGAGCAGTGCATTGCGGGGGCCCGAGTTATAGTTAGCTGAACTAACTTTAACGGTGGAATTTCTATGGTTTTTATTGCACCGTACTCGGCAACACGAGTGCGACATCCGTCTATTGTGACCTGTGATACGGGAAATAGAACTTGAGCATCTGGAACACACTGGGATCCCTGGGATATAAGGTCGGATATTTGGGATGTCGCGAGAAACGGAACCCCACTGTGGGTTAGAAGTATCACCATAAATAAAGGAATTCTTACGAAAAGACAATAGCCTTGATAAAGTTGCATGACAAATTCCCATGTGTGCATTGAAACACGTGTCAGCTGTCTGAACATCCAGAAATTAAAAGGAAAAGAACCGGAACCTACCTACGTGTACCTAGTCTATGCTTACGTTATGCATTTTTACTTGTATTGTGATATAACATACGTGTGCTGAGGATTTCAATTTTGAATTTCTATGGTTTTGTACAAGTGATAGTTAGCTGAACTAACTATAAAGGTGGAATTTCTATGGTTTTTATTGCAACGTACTCAGCAACACGAGAGCGACATCCGTCTATTGTGACCTATGATATGGGAAATGGTTTTGTACAAGTGAAATGTCCAGCTAACTATGATGTCCCTGAAACCTATGTTTTTTTCAGTGAATTTCTATAATTTTTTTAATGCTAATTTCTAACTATAACATCTGTAAAACCTATGTTTTTTTCAGTGAATTTCAAAGGTTTTATAAATGCTAATTTCTCACTATAATGCTCCAGAAACGTATATTGTTTTTAAGTAAATTTTAAAAAGACGTGCATACTTTTTGTAGTGAAAAAATAACTGTAACAGTTGTCTGTTATAAGTTATAATTTAACAATGTTTAAAACTTAATTAGCAGTAATTAACATATAAGTGTGGGAAAAGTGTGATGCAGCAGCTTTGATAGCTGACTTCGAACAACAGCGCTCACAGTTCGATTGACCACTCCAGCGGCATGTTAGCCCCCCATATGTCACTGTGGGCAACACCTTGCTTAATCTTCCCGACGCCTCCGTGCGCCGACACAACTTTCCGAGGGTAGCTGTACACTTTAAAAATGCTGGCATTTTTCAATTTAAAACCATAGTGATGACAAAAATTAGCATGTATTTTTATTTCTTCTATTGTGAACGATATTTTTTTTATGTCTTCTATTTAGAATTAAGGCAATTAATAAATGTTTTTAGTCATGAGAATGGAAATGACACAGTTTGTCAGGTAACAGTTTTTAAGCTGGTCAATGTATGTACATATTAAGGACCTTATACGTGGTAGGTTCGAAATCCAAACCTTTACCGCTTCACATTTTGTAACTTTTCCCAACATGTGCATAAGTTAAACAGTTAAAATGTGAGCATGTGTGAACTGAAAAACGTGACATCTAAATGGGCGGAGCCGCATCTTCCTTTCGTAGACTACTTAATAACCAAAAAGTATATAAACCACACCTGTTGTTCGATTAGTTTAGTTTTTGCGAGTTATTTACCCGTGTCCATTCTGTGATTCAGGTTTCCTTTTCTAGCGTTGGATTCTTGTTTTGCGGCAACAAAACATATTCCAGAGTTATGAGTTGTTTGATTATGGCGTAGTAGATATTTATAATACTTAGCTATTTGTCAATATTTAAACACTTGTATTTATACAAAAGTGTTATTGCTTGTTTTGGCCTTTTTTCTGTAACGTCAGCAGCTTGTTTTCGGAAACAGACAGAATACAGCAAACATTGCTCCCTTTATGGCTCCTTTGAGCTTATATACTGAGACTTTTTTTATCATAATATTGACACTGTACTTGACCTCAGAGGTGTTGGGGACCCGTCGGCGAAAAGACAAAACATTTATGCGTAACGTCACCAGCTTCTGTTTGATAGTCTGTTTACCCCTGGGGATCATATACTGTGAATATGTATATTATAATATTAACAGTCATTGTGATCTCAGAGGAGTTCATGACCCGTCTGCGCGGCACTAAAGATTTATACGTAACGTCACCGGCTTCTGGTTGTTAGTCTATTTCCCCCTTGGGATCATATACTGTGAATATGTATATTATAATATTCACAGTCATTATGATCTCAGAGGAGTTTATGACCCGTCGATGCGAGAAGAAAGATTTCGAAATCCCAGAGAAAAAGAAGCTCTGAACATATTCACCGTTGGAAAGTATTTTGTTATTGATCTTGTTTTGTATTCATAACTTTAATTCCTTTCCCTTTTTGTGTGACAACAGTGTCACTCTTTATATTGTAATAGAGTGTCATAATGTCACAGAACAGGAATTGAGATTTGTCGCCGCCAGGAGTAATCCATCTGAAATACAGTTTACTGACCTTTATAACTTGATCAGATATTTTTTCAGTGAGAATATTTTTCAGAATTGCACTCTAAAAAACAGATCGTTAGCATAGGTACTTTCTTAGTGAATACCTTTGATAAACCCTACATTTCTGAGTGATATTTTGTTATTTCTATTTTTCTCAGTTGCGGTTCCTATTCACCTTCTGCCTATAGGATATATAGGATCAGTAGTGTATATTATTATAGTATTATCCTATATATTCTTAAAAGAGTACGTGTTAGCGGAGCAGTGAATGACCTCTAAGCATTACGACAGGACTTTCCCCGAATTCTACAGAATAGAAATTGTAAGAAATTATAAAACGCACATTTCTATGTAATATGAAGTCATTTGTGTTTATCTGTTTTTACTTGTTATTGTTCTTCTGACCTGAGATGATGTAGTGCGGGAGTGTTTCTTGGAGCACTTCTTTTCTACTTTATCTAAAAGTAACTCATGCCCTCTTATATTATCAAGAATATGGGGCAACACTTTTACAAATTATAGCAGAAAAAAGGGAGGGTGTGCCCACGCTTAAGTGATATTTTATTAATTTTGTTTTTATTTGTTATCCCTTTGATATATAAAGCATCAGTTTCCGAAGAAAGTTTATTTGTAATTGCCTAATAAAAGCTGTTTAAAACCTAGACTAAAGGTTTTGCTGCGCAACCACACCTCCCCGTCAGAAAAGTAAACATCACATTATAAGTAAGTAGTGCTCCTGGGAAGTATCCCACGCACAAACTTGATAAAAAAGAAGACCGCAACACACTGTTATTTTTCCGCCGTGATTTCTACACCCCACGCCAATTATATAAATGGCCCTTAAAATATAGAAAAAACATTTTTACCTTCACAATCCCTGTCCACCACCTTGTGACCACTGTCTAGAGTTAATAGTGTTCCTATCCTCCCCTCTACTACTTTGTTTTCCGGTACTCCTTTGAAGTGCGTCACAAAATGGCTGATGTTAGATTTGGGGGTCTCTGGTTGGCACAGGTAAATACTTGTGACAAGCATGGACCCTCTCCTTTAGTCAGGATAAGGGGATCACCCACGAAAATAACCCCTGCTCACCCTCTAGGTAGAGTGGCGCAAGCAGACAAGGCTTATCTTAGAAGCATTTTATAGGTTAAGCATTTGTGAGCACATACAGTAACTCAGGGACAACACCACAAAAGGATACCACAATAGGTTTGTATCAAAAATAAGTATTCTTTATATAAGGCTTAGCACAAGATCCAAATAACATTTTGAAAATGAGGCCACAATACTATTTTAGGAAAAAGAGGTCTTCGTTATACTGAAATGCGTAATTCAATAGTCTGTGTGAGTCGGGTCTCGTTGTTCGACCCTGCGGGTATGAGATGCAACCACAGAGTCAAGTGCGCGAAGCGGACACTCGGGTCCGATGCGCTTTGGTCACAGAGGGCGAATCTACACAGTACCTTAAAAATGTGTCCGATGTGGACGAAGCGCTGGCAGGAGTGAAGGCAAACCAGGGACGGTGTCTGCAGCTTTCCAAATGGAGTCCGGCTCGTTGCAGGCGTCTCAGGGCGAGGCGTCGGCGCGGGACTTCGGGGAACGACACGGGCGGTCTGGGTTTCTGATGCGCCCACTGTGTGTGGCGTTGATCCTTGTTGTACCTTCTAGCGGGGATGCCGGGGTTATATACGCAGTGTGGCACGAGGCGGCCAGTACGATTCGTACGGGTCGAGCTCTTGGAGTGCGGGGCTGCCGGGGGACCTCACGAGCGCGTTGCACGGCTGCCGGCATGCTGCGAGTTTACGGGCTGTACTTCAGTCGTGCGGTGAGCTCTTAGTCCTGAGCCAGCGGCACGAGTGCGGCCAGTCTGTGCGGCTCGAAGGGGGGAGGAGGAAGCGAGGTGCGGGCGGCCCAGTGAACGGTGCGAGCTACGGCTCGAGTCGGGAGCAGAGTTGCACGGTGCGGGCGGCCAGGCACGTACTTCAGAGCGGGCAGGAGTACGAGTTGCACTTTTGTATCGCGGTTCCTGTGACAGGCAGATCTTTGGCAAAAATCCAGCAGGTTTAGGAAGGCAGGAGGAGTCCAATAGTCCTGGGACTCCATTCAGGGGGCAAGCTCACCCAAAAGCCCTTGGAGATAGTTGAAGCACAAGTTGAATACCAAGTCTCTCTCAGTCTTTCCTCTCCTTTCACAGCAAGGCAACCACTGCAGGCCAATCCCCCACGTCAGGGACAGTACTCCTCCTTCAGCTTTTCCAGTTCCTTCTTGTTGGGCAGAGGTTCTTCTTGTTTCAAGTAGGATCTAGTTTCTTAGGAGCAGGGTTCCTATATTTATGCTACAAATCTTTTGTTCTTTGAGGCCAGGGGGCCTTTGCCTAGTTCAGTCCAGTTCTTCAATCAATCAATCAAAGACATTTATAGAGCGCACTACTTACCCGTAGGGTCTCAAGGCGCTGGGGGGAGGGGGGTGCCGCTACTGCTCGAACAGCCAGGTCTTCAGCTTCTTCCTGAAGGAGAGGTGGTCTTGGGTCAGGCGCAGGTCGGTCGGGAGGGAGTTCCAGGTCTTGGCGGCCAGGTAGGAGAAGGACCTTCCTCCAGTAGTCGCTCTTCGGATGCGGGGGACGGCGGCGAGGGCGTGGTTGGCTGATCGGAGGTGGCGTTGGGGAGCGTAGAAGTTGATTCGGTTGTTGAGGTAGCTCGGGCCTTGGTCGTGTAGGGCTTTGTGTGCGTGGGTGAGGAGGCGGAAGGTGATTCTTTTGTTGACGGGGAGCCAATGCAGGTCTCTCAGATGTCCGGAGATGTGGCTGGTTCGTGGGATGTCGAGGATGAGTCTGGCTGAGGCGTTCTGGATCCGCTGGAGTCTCTTCTGGAGCTTGGTGGTGGTACCGGCGTAGAGGGCGTTGCCGTAGTCCAGTCGACTGGTGACGAGGGCCTGGGTGACGGTCTTCCTGGTCTCGGTGGGGATCCACCAGAAGATCTTTCGTAGCATGCGTAGGATGTTGAAGCACGCTGAGGAGACGTTGTTGACTTGCCTGGTCATGGAGAGGGAGGAGTCCAGGATGAAGCCCAGGTTGCGTGCGTGGTCTGTCGGTTTGGGTGCGGTGCCCAGGGCGGGGGGCCACCAGGAGTCGTCCCAGGCGGAGGGTGAAGAGCCCAGGATGAGGACCTCCGTCTTGTCTGAGTTCAGTTTCAGGCGGCTGGTCGTCATCCACTCGGCTACCTCTTTCATCCCTTTGTGCAGGTTGGCTCTGGCGGCGGCGGGGTCGTTGGTCAGGGAGAGGATCAGCTGGGTGTCGTCGGCGTAGGAGATTATGCTGAGGTTGTGTTGGCGTGCGATGGCCGCGAGGGGGCTCATGTAGACGTTGAAGAGGGTGGGGCTCAGTGAGGATCCTTGAGGGACGCCGCAGATGACTTCGGTGGCCTCTGATTTGTACGGTGGTAGGCGGACTCTCTGTGTTCTTCCATCGAGGAAGGAGATGATCCATTCCAGAGCCTTCTCCTGGATTCCGACGTTGCTGAGGCGCTGTACTAGGGTGCGGTGGCAGACAGTGTCGAATGCCGCGGAGAGGTCTAGGAGGATGAGGGCCGCTGTTTCTCCGTTGTCCATCAGGGCTCGGATGTCATCGGTGGCGGCGATGAGGGCGGTCTCGGTGCTGTGGTTGGCTCGGAAGCCAGACTGTGAGGGGTCGAGGGATCCATTCGTCTCAAGGAAGGCGGCCAGCTGTTTGTTGACGGTCTTCTCGATGACTTTGGCTGGAAACGGGAGGAGCGAGATGGGGCGGTAGTTCTTGAGTTCGGTGGGGTCCGCTGTGGGTTTCTTGAGTAGAGCGCTGAGTTCGGCGTGCTTCCAGCTCTCCGGGAAGGTGGCGGTGTCGAAGGATGTGTTGATGATGTCTCGTAGGTGGGGTGCGATGACAGCGTCGGCCTTGTTGAAGACGTGGTGGGGGCAGGGGTCGGTCAGAGATCCGGAGTGGATGGAGTTCATCGTGCGGGCGGTGTCTTCTGTGCTGATCGGAGTCCAGGCGCGGAGGGTGGTGGTGGGGGTTGGTCGTTCGGTCTTGGTGTGCGTTGGTTGGTTGTTGAAGCTGTTGTGTATGTCCGCGATCTTGTTGTGGAAGTATGAGGCGAGGGAGTTGCAGAGGTCTTGCGATGGGGTGATGTCGTTGTTTCCTGCGCTGGGGTTGGATAGCTCTTTCACGATGTTGAAGAGTTCCTTGCAGTTGTGTGCGTTGTTGTCCAGCCGGTCCTTGAATGCAGTTTTCTTGGCGGCGCGGATCAGCTGGTGGTGCTTCCGGATGGCAAGCTTGAAGGTGGTCATGTTGTCCGGTGTTGGTTCCCTTCTCCAGACTTTCTCGAGGGCTCGGCAGTTCTTCTTGGAGCTCTTGAGTTCGTCGGTGAACCATGGGGCCTTCTTGCTGCCGGGTCTGCTGGGTGGGGTCCTCAGCGGGACGAGTTCGTCCGCGCAGTTGCTGATCCACTTCATGAGGTTGACGGCAGCCTGGCTGGGGTTCGCTGAGCTGGCAGGAGGGTGCTGGCTCAGGGAGGTGGCGAGCTGGTCGGCTGTGATCTTGTTCCAGCTTCTGCGGGCAACCTGTTGCTGGTGGTGGTGGGTCGTCGTTCTTTTGAAGGTGAAGTGGACACAGCTGTGGTCCGTCCATTGAAGTTCTGTGGCGTGGCTGAAGGCGACGTCCGTGCTGGATGAGAAGACGGCGTCGAGTGTGTGTCCGGCGAGGTGGGTGGGGGTGGACACCAGCTGCTTGAATCCAAGATTGGCGAGGTTGTCGAGCAGGGTGCTGGTGTTGCGGTCGTTGTTGTTCTCCAGGTGGAAGTTGAGGTCCCCCAGGAGGATGTAGTCCGCGGAGGGGAGGGCATGCGGGCTGACGAAGTCGGCGATGTCCTCGCTGAATTGAGTGCGTGGTCCCGGAGGACGGTAGATCAGGGTGCCTCTGAGGGTGGTCTTCGGGTCGGTGTGGATCTGGAAATGCAGGTGTTCGGCGGTGGTGAGGGTGTTGTCGATGCTGGTCTTGAGCACTTTGTTGACATGAGGCTGCCTTCTTCTTTCAGGGTGCAGGGCAGAGACATCAGACGCTCCACAGGAGGTGGAGCCAGCATTGTGGTGGCAGAGCACAGCCCTATTCAGAGTCAAGGGGCGCTCCTCCCACTCGTCCTGGTGTAATCTGCCTATTCACCACCTGGCTGCCCATCCTGTCTCCTGGAATTCCCCAGCCCTGTCACACACAGAAACCAGACAGCAGATACACATCCTAGCAGAAGCGGGCTGAAAAGGTTAGGCAAGCAAATACCAACTTTTTAAGAATGGTATATGCAAACACAGAAGATTAAAATAAACTTTACTAAAGGATGTATTTTAATATTCTGAGTTCAGGCATTCTAAACTCGAATTTCTACCATGTTCCCTGAGTCTGTTGGGATTATAGAATGTAACAATTCCAACAGCCCATTCTGGCCTATGGGGAACAGGTAGACTTACAATAGTGAAAAATGAAATTAGCTGTAATTCAATATTAGGACATGCCACACACATCAGGGCTTGTCCTACCTTCTGCTTACAATGCACCCTGTCATTGGGCCTACAATAGGGGTGACTAATATGTAGTTAAGGGAAGGTTTAGGGACTGGCAAGTGGGTGCACTTGCCCAGTCAGCATGACAGTACCAGACTGCACGCAGGTTCTGCAATGGCAGACCTTAGACACATTTTACCAGGCTGCTTCTGTGGGTGGCACAACCAGTGCTGCAAGCCCACTAGCAGAATTTGGATTTACAAGCCCTGCGCACTCCTGGTGCACTTTACTGGGGTCTGACAGTAAACCAAATAAACCAATCATGGAATCCAATCAATGTATACACTCTATACAGGGAGCACTTGCACTATGGCACTGATTGGCAGTGGCACAGTGCTCTGAGCCGCTAATACCAGCAAAACACATGAGACAACATCAACAAAAAATGGAAGGGAGACCCACGCCAATGGTGCCAGGTCTAACACCTGACAATAGTGAACCGTTCCCACCCCAATAAGGAGCAAACTTGTACTCGGAACAAATAAAATGTCCATGGTGTTCCGTAGAAGGGGAGGGAATGGCTGCCTTCACTTCTACTTTTAATGCTTCACAGCCAATGAACATTATGCTTAGGTTCGTCCTGCTTGGAACAGGTTACCCAATGAGATGTCCCTGATACTCCGCGGAGGGGGAAGTAATTACTGACAACACTTCTACTTTCAATGGTTTACAGCCAATCAATATTAAGCTTGGGAAGGTCCTCCTTGGAACACATCAGCCAATCAGATGTCTCTCCCACTCAGCGGAGGGGAAGGGAATGGCTGGCAACACTTCTACTTTCAATGGTTCGCAGCCAATGAATATTAAGCTCTGGAAGGTCCTCCTTGGAACATGTGAGCCAATCAGATGTCCTTGCTACTCTGCGGCGGGAAAGGGAATGGCTGGCAAAACTTCTACTTTCAATGGTTCGCAACCAATGAACATTATGCTAGTTGTTGGAACACCTCAGCCAATTAAACGTTAATTTTATTCCGCGCTCAGGGACAGAACACGCCCTCCCACATAATATTAAATTTCCTGTTACAAAATGACACTATCCGTGATAAAAGTGAAAACTGCATTATAAGTAAACATTACACTGAATTATATTAAAGGAAGGCCGCAATACGGCACATTGTTGTTTTCCCAATATGATTTCCACAGCCTACTGAACATTGCCGGAATACAGCGCATCCTTGTTTTGCGGAGGTGATTTCCACGGCCTACACAACATTCACACTACCTGTGTGTGCACCCTACACACTGCTTGTCCCAATACGGCGCATTGTTTTCCCAACAGGCTTTCTAGAGTCTATGCAACTTTGCCGCAATACGGCATATTGTTGTTTTCCCAATATGATTTCCACAGCCTACTGAACATTGCCGGAATACAGCGCATCCTTGTTTTGCGGAGGTGATTTCCACGGCCTACACAACATTCACACTACCTGTGTGTGCACCCTACACACTGCTTGTCGCAATACGGCGCATTGTTTTCCCAACAGGCTTTCTAGAGTCTATGCAACTTTGCCGCAATACTGCACACCGTTGTTTTGCAAACATGATTTCCACGGCCAATCCAAGATTCAAACTCCCTGCCAATGCACCGTACAGACTGCTTAAAGTAACTCCTCAGTATTCCTACTATACCCTCTTGTACAATTTTTTTTCTTTTTTTCCCCCTACTCTTTTCAACTGAGTCACATATTGGCTGCCAACCCTTCCTAGTTTCAACCGTTCACAGCCAATGAGCCACAAGCTCGTGCTCGTAACCTGTCAGCCAATCAGATGTCAGAATTCTCAAATATCGATATCTGTAAAATTTGATATCTCTCAAAAACTACTGAACGGATTAACACCATTTAAACAAAAGCGTGCTTTCTGGACCAAGACCTATCTCCCTGCCAAATTTGGCGTAATTCCGTTCAGCAGTTTGACCTGTAGCCTTGTCTAAGGTTTCCTATGTAAATTGCATTCAGAAAACACGTTTTGGGACCCCCCTTTTTTCTCAGCCCCCCCCCCCCCCCTTGACCAATCACCCCCAAACTTTCAGGATAGGAGTTGACCAAAAAATATAAACTTTTGGGAACATTTCGTAAAAATTCATCAAACGACGCCAAAATTATAAGCACATGAAAAAATGCTTTTCCTATGGAAACGTGGTTCTAACTATAACTACCTACTGGCGGCCGTCAGTTAGTTATATATATGTGTATATATATATATATATATATATATATATATATATATATATACACATACACATATATATATACACCACCTCCAAGGACAGCAAAGCACCGCCGTGAGTTCACGGTCCGTAACTACACGGAGAGACCTGGATGATGTACCTGAGTCTCCGGTACTGCGGAACTTTGGTCTGTGTGGTTAAGGCGTTTGGGGACCAAGGAGAAGAGTTTTTTGAGGCAAGGAGATCAGGACATTTTGAGATGCACCCATTCTGCACTGTGTTGAACTTTCCCCAGCACTCACTACGCGATTTCAAGGTCGACACGAGCAACTTACTCACCTGGCCGAGATGGTGCCTTCTGGGTACTGTAGTCTGTGAAGGAAGGCTGCAGTGACGTGCTCAGCAATAATTCGACCCAGCTGGACTCCCGCCAATCGGGGGTTAGATGGAACATTTAAACAGTGATTGATGCATTTTACTGATTTGTAACTGGCATATGATTAAGGCACATCGCCGAAACGCGTCATGCCGATCCTGCAGCAAATAAACGAATCTTCTTGACTCCCCTGCTGTGTCCCTCCGGTTTCTTCTTGCCGAAGTAATCCTGTTGTTCATATATATACATATTTATATATACTACTTGATACTCGTTATGTCTTTTTTTATTATGTGATTTAATAATTTATTTTTAGTATCCTTTAGAAAGATTTGGAACATTTGGGCATCATCCATTTAGTATTTTTCCGAGACTTCAGTGAGAAATATGGTAATTTATAAAATGTTTTTATGCGACAATGGGCCAGATGTATGACCGTTTTTAGTAGTCGCAAATGGAGAATTGGGCCGCTTGCGACCGCTAAAGCGTCTTTTAGCATGTACTAACCCTATTTTGCAAGTCAAAATAGGGTTTGCGAGTTGGTAAGGGCATCCCTTCCTAATAGCGAGTTGCAGTGGCATGCATGATTGTTTTACGACTGGAATACAATCACAAAACATTCATATTTTACCAGGTGGTAACCCATTGGCAAACGGGAATGGGGCCCCAATGGACAACTTCTTCTTTGTGAATGTGGGTGCCAACATTTTTTAAGAGCTTGCAGTGGCCCCATGGATGACTGCTTACTGAATGAAAATTTTGCTTTTCATTTTTTAAATGCAGCCCATTTTCCTTTCTAGGAAAATGGACTGCATTTCAATAAAAAATGCTTTATTTAAAAAGCAATCACAGAAATGCCGGCTCGCTGCCCCCCGTCGACCACCATCCCCGTAATTACAGGCCATTCCCAACAGGTCGCACATTGCGATCTGCCTCATGAATATTGATGAGGTAGATCAATTGTAAACCAATTGGGATTCTGAGACACTGTTGTACATCACATTTTGCAACTTCCTAGTTGTTAATCGCAAAAAGTCACAATTTGGAGTCACATTTTGAATACAAAGCACATTGTAAGAAAATTACAAACAAATATTCAAAAATTTGCTTTTCCTATGTCGCACACCATAGAGAAGGTTTTGCAAGACCTTTATAAAGAAAGAAGATAAAGTGACATTTGGGACAGTGTATTTTTTGCTGACAAGGTTCTGCATTTACAATGTTTATTTTCACACAGTGGTAAGGATTTGTTGGTAGATGCTTGCATTAAAGATGCACTTGCAAGATTGAGCTGATTCATTCATGAAAACATTTTTGGTCAGAATTGAATGCTTGCGGAAACGCTATTTTATCCATCAATGTAACTTTTTTTGTTCAGGAATGCTAAATATCCTACAAATATATTCAGCAATGGCAATGTAATTTATGGGAAATAACTAATGTTGAAATCCCACTTTTCTGGAAATACAAGCTCTGAAACGACTGTCAAACATCCAGACCCCTGTGACAAAAACAACGTCACCACCTAAGTGAGCACAGTAGCCACCTTGATGAGATCCAACTGCCTCAAGCGCAACTCAGGTAAAACTGAATTAGTAATTTTCAGATGGAAATCCTTTGCTTGGGAATCCACCTGGGGCCACTGCCCATACCAGAAACCTAGTAATCATCCTAGACAACAAGCTCTACATGAGATAAAGGCGGTGATATCCACCAGTTTCCACATGCCGAGGATTCTCTGAAACATCTTTAGGTGGCTACCAGAGCATACTAGAAAACAGTCTCACAAGCACCAATGACTTGACAGCGGCAACCCACTCAACGTAGGAATCACCAGCTCCTGAACAAACTCCAAACTATCATCCAAACCACTGCAGCAAGGCTCATCCTCAAACTACCTCGCCACATCCACATAACCCCACACCTCAAGAAGGTTCACTGACTCCGATACACAAAAGCATCCAGTTCAGACTTCTCACATGCACACACAGAACACTACGAAACATAGACCCCTCCTACCTCAACAACCTTTTTCAGTTGCACTAACCTGCATGTGCCCCAAATACACAAATACAAAGCCTGAGGGCTTTCCTTCTTGTACATTTCCGCTAAAGCATGGAATCCTCCCACATTACACGAGAGCTTCCTTACCATTTCTTGAGTTCTGGAAAAAGCTGAAGATCATTGCTCTTTGAATATTCGTACCTGGGAGACAGTCGCCTACACGCCAGCATAGCGCCTGGATACCCTCACGAGTGATTAACGTGCATACAAGTTGACTTAACATAACAACTGATGCCTCTTTCTTTCAGCACCATGCACTTCCTGTCTCTTTATTTAATTCCTGTATAATCTTTGACATTCCTATTTTCGTTGTTGGCCTCAGTTTTCCTGTCTTTCTCTAACACTTTTGTCCTCTCTTTTTTCGTTTTTCTCAATCCTGCTCAAAGTCAGGCAATCCAAACCATTGGAGGGTGGTAGGAAAAAGAACCTTTAAATTGGAGCCAGCATACACGATTTCATTACCCTCGAAGGCATCAGACATTCAGTTTGCCCATTTCATAAGTTAGATAGGAAAATATGATTACATGTTATCATTCAGGCCTGGAAACATCAATACAAATTTGATTTTTTACAGACTACACACCAAAAGCTCACACATGCCATTGCCATGTTTGTTTTTCTCAGTATAAACATAACCTCAGAATGATTTGATGAATCAACAGAAGAGAATAATAGGGCATGTGATAATCAGGTTGAAAACAGCAATAGAGTTTCTACTAGTGATTGCTCGTGATGTGGGTACATGTCAGTGATGGTAATTGATGTTATATTGTCTTAATGGGGAAACATATCCTGCACACAGAATAAGTTAAAGAGCAAAGCATTCCTGCACCTTTAGTCTTAGGTATACCATCCCAAGATACAGAAACATAGGTAAAGGCATTTTTAACTTCAGAAAAGCATGATCCTCCTGAAATCTGAAGTGAAAGCGCATAGATTGTATATGCCATCAAGACAGATCAAATGTCAAATAAATTGATCTGTACCAGTACAGACTCAAAATGGCAAAGCTTGAAGCGTGGAAATACAGTGAACATGTGTATACGTGTGCAATCAATATACATGAAATTAATCAGCCTGAAGCATCGGTCAGTTTTTCTTTGTGCATGTTGACTGCATATGAGTCAGGCTGCTTTGGCAGTCTATAATAAGACTCTCCTTACATTTAACTTTTTTGCTCCTTTTATTAAGTTTCTGATAAGTAGTTACACAATCTTCCACCCGGGACCAGTATTTTTAGATGTGAATCACAGACAAAGTAGTTGATCAAGTTTGTCAAAGTGACCTCTCAAGTACCCAACATGTAGAATTAAAAAATATTTCTTTGTGCACAAAGTTATGACGCACATTTGCCAGGACCATGCGAGGAGTATGAAGCAGCATCTTATACAACTGGGGAGAGGAAATGCGCAAAGATGGGGAATGTGTCATCTTGGTGTGGATTTAATAGACATTGTCACAGGAGGGAAACAACGTTAGATAAACGCACGGTTAAGATAGACAGGTTGAATTAGAATTCTAGGCAAAGTCGCCCTGAACTCCTTACATATCAATGGCATTGAATTACATGTAATTAAATGTTTTAATGATTCCTGTTTCTCTGCTGCTCAATTAAAGGTTCAGAGCAGGTGCCGTATGTCTATGCAGAAATAGACCAGCACATAAAGGTCATCATTCTGAGCTCAGCTGGACTCCCAATATGGCAATACCACACCTGAATATCCCAATGTGGCGCAGAGATGTAATATCTGGGTGTTCTATTACCACAGTATTATTCCAAGTTTTTCCTCGAGGACAGGGAATTACATTACAAATCAGTGTTACTGCACCATGGTCCACATGCAATTTCCACCTCATGTTCCATTTTTCAGGGACATAATCTGGGACCATTTTCAAGGTGAATAAATCCTCAGAAAACTCAGAGGGTGCAATAATACACCTACAACTACTGTACATTTCCGATTCCCAGTTTGGTCTGCAACTCCTGTTGCCACCAAATTGGGAAAGCCAAGAGAATTCTGAGAGCCTGAGATTAAACCACTTTTAAAAATGCCTTTTGTAGCAGGTAAGCGCGGTAAGGCAGTGGGGCAGGGCAGGGTGGGGGGGATGTCGACAGACAACGGAATAGGATTTATTTATTTGTTTAATTGTCACTATTCCATCGTCTTTCGACTCTCCATCCTCCCACCACGCCCCACCCCACCGGCCCAAAGTGCTTACCTGCACGGAACGCCGCTGTTTTGTAGGCATTGCTCCTTGAGCTTTGCGGAGGCTTCTTAGTGGCCTCTATTTTATTTGGTTCCCTACAGTCACGGTGGGTCAGTGGATCAAGCAATTTTAGGTCACGGTCAGAAATGAGGATCTACTCTTAGCAAATAGTACAAGATCTGCTATTCCAACTTATATCAGAGAAACAACTTCCCTGTACATATTTTTAAAGTGCCTACAACGAAGTAAGTAACCACATCATACAAACTGAAGAGCATTCACTCCAATAACGGTTGTAAAATATGTTAAAAATAGTGCATCCCTTTATAAAAATAGTTCAGTTTTGAACGTTTTTAAAAATAGACCAAAGTGGTGAATTTTACAGCACATTTTTCAAAGTTATTGGCTCAGCAGCAATGGGGAATGTAGGCAGTTCTGAACAGGAGTGCATAAAATAATAAAACTCTTTAGGATATGCCATGGTCCTTGCAGGGCTGCTAGAAGTTAGTGCAAGACAGGGGACCTAAATTTAATGCGGGCCCTTTGATGCCTTTTCAATTTTGGACGGCCCCTGTTTCTGAGTATCAAAAACATAAAAGGCCTGATTCAAAACGGTAGAATTACACTTTTGTGTAAGTTTACGATTGTTTGCTATTCACAAAAGTATTTTACAAGTAGTATATGTACGCCTGCGGAGTCTCCGCACATAGAAAGGTAGGACAGTCCCATCTTTATGTGTGTCACGACTCTACAGTTTCTAAAGATACTAATCATGAAATACCTTTGTGAATAGCAAACAATCATAAACATACACGTAAGTTTACTTTTATGACTCAGGCCCTTACTTTGTGGAATGAGAAAATATTGCATCTTGGCCATTTACTGGTCTGGCCACAAAAGCTGCCTCATTTTTAATAGGTATGTGTAGGAAGGTGGCTACCTGACTATGGTTACCCCAGATTTTTTGCCTGTGTTTAGCTGGTTTTTTGACTTAGTTGACCTGGTTCCCTGCTAATCAGGGCCCCAGGCCATCTGCTCTCCCTATAAAATGGATTCCATGTACCCTAGGTACATACCACAATTGGAAATGGACTCCTTGTCAGCCCCTGTATAATGCACTATAGGTGCCCAGGGCATAGGGGCCACCAAGGCGTACCAGGGGCTGCAGCATATCTTTTGCCAGGCCTGGCTGGTTCTTAAATTGACACAACTGGCTGATCACTCAGCTGGGGTAAGGTGGTGTAATCACCCCTTACTTAGATATGGTATACCTATATCTAAACCTATATCTGGACACATATAAACCTGTGAGCCACTCCTATGGAAGGCCTCATCAATCCTGGAGGCAGAGTGCGTGGTTTAATGTGAGATGGAGCTCTAGCATGAGCTGAGCCTGTCTGCAGCTGTCGGGAACAACTCCCTAAGCTGTTTCAGGATAATGCCATACCATATACTCTTAAGTGCCTTATAATCCTCGCGGTTATATAGCAACTTTGGTTTGGCTTTATCAAAACATGTCGTGTAAGGTGTCATACGATTTGGAATACTATCCCCTCGCCAGTTCTGGTGACGGGGATAGCATTCCACCCCTCTAGAGGGGTAAGACATGTTACTTTACTTAAATGCGGTTAATTTCTAAAAGGACCTTAGATCCACAAAATGGATGCCTCTGCCACAGACAAGAGTCTGACCCCCTGAAGCTGACCGAAACTCAGCCAAATGGGGCCTGGACAAAGGGTTTCCTGTTACAGGGAGGTGTTACACCCCCTCAGACAGGAGATAGTGGATTGTAGCAGGGAGGTTTGAAAGAAACCAGACACTGCATGGGGAGCACAAGGCTGCCCCTTGCATAATCCGGCCAAACCGGTTCTGGGGCACTCCAGCCCTCGTGCCAGGGCGGCCTGGATCAAAGGAAGGGGGTGTATCCACCCACTTCCTGGGTCCCACCCATAGGAGGGGACCTAGCAGGTAATCCAGCCCCCAAAATTAGTATAAGACTGGGAGCAGTGCCAATGCACTTCAGATTTCCTGAACGAAACATAAGAAACGAAACTCTGGACCCTTGGACCTCCTACTCAACGTGGAAGCCCGAAGAATCTCCCTTGTGGTCAAGGAGTGACCACCCTGTGCAAACAGGCACCATCCAGCCCTCGACGTCTACTTTGTTGCAGTTCCCGCCGGAACTCGAGCGACAGAGATCGACGAGATCAAGCTTGCCTGCCTTCCAACAGCCCGATCCACAGTCCCTGCAGAGCTGAGACCCGTGGAGGTGACCGGAAGCGTGGGGCACGCCATCTTGAATTGACCACGAGACGCTGACCGTGCAGCCCACGAGTGACCCTCGAAGCTGTACACCGGGGTTTGAGAAGCCCCCACCCTGAGCCACTCTTGCAACGAAGTTCAGCCCTCCACACTCGACGAGTGCTGCGTGGGGCCCTTCTGCTCCATTTGGCTCAACGCGTTGGCCCGGTCACTTGCCAGCCGGCTAGTGGTCCCTGTGCCGACGAAAACTTGAAACCGACTTGTGAATCTGGTTGCTCCAGATCTACATCAGCTCCCCTGAAAAGGAGCCGCCACTCTGACCCTCCTGGTTCGAGTGAGAAGCAATCTCCTGGTTCCGCGTGGATTGCTATTGCCAAGTGTTGTTTGCTCCAATCTTGAAGCCGACAGCGCCGACGGCGAGAACCTGCGTGGGACAGATCGTGACCTGCTCCTGGACGTCATAGATGCCCCAGAGCCCACGTGACAGCAGAGAGAAGCACCTCGACAGCGACCTGATTGCGCCCGACATTGCCTGGTTCCGTCCTGGTTCCACCCTGGTCACTGCTGAGTGACCCAGACTCTGTCCCCTCTGCTTTCAGGTACTTTTCGACTCGAGTCCACCCTTGGACTCCACCGGACACTTCTCTTTCACCCCGCCTGCAGCCCTTTCAGCTCCAAGCACCAAGAGCCTGCGTGACGAAACCCGACTCAACTTCGACCCTGTGCACCCGCTTCCTGTGGGTGAGGTAACTTTGCTCCGCCGGTGTTCCCACACTGGTACACATCTCTAGGGTCTGTGTCTTAAGTTTTGTTCCTCTAGGTTCAGCGGAAGTGTCCTTAAACTTTAACTTTGCAACTTTTACGCACCATTGGTTAACATTGGTGCATGCGTGCGCTTTCCGCACTGCTCCCGAATCCCGTGGGCCTCTCCCGACTTCAGCACTGCTTGTCCTGACTGCTCCCAGTGATTCCCTAGGCCCTAGGCCTAACCACTGTTCAATTGGTATCTCTTATACCACTTGTTTAGTATATGGTTTGAGTGGCCACCCGCCCTCATCCATAATTGTGCAACTTGTATGTTTAAACTGTGCTTTTGATTTAACGCTTGTGCCCCTTTATTCATAAAGAATACTGGGGATTGTTTTTAGTAATAAACACATATATTTTTATAATATATACTTGTGTGGTGTCCTTTCATTTGATATTACAGGATTGTATGTGGTAAAACAGCTCGCTTAACACGACCTCTTAAGTTAAGCCTTTAGGCTGCTTAGTCCATGCTACCCCTAGGATAGCTTGTCTAACAAGGTTGACTTACAACCTGACACCATAAGGGATTGTTTGGTCTGATAATAGGTGGTTCCAGAATTGGAAACATCACCTATCAGGCCAACTTCTCACAGTATGGCACATTGCTTGCAGTTAAAAAACTATAAATGTTGCTGAAGGGGAGTGGTGCCTTCGAAAGCATGGTTTCTAGGGCATAATGTCTTCTTTGACCCCATCCGCCCTTGTGAGTGCCCTGGTTCATGCAACTTGAATTCATTTGAAGGTGAAAGGACAATTTGTGACTCTGAATGTTGCATGCCCTTGGTTCTAATAGTGGGTTTGATACTGAAGCAAACATTATGCGTGTCATGGCAAATCACTGAATTTTCCCCGTACCTAATACCATAAACATACATGAGATAAAGCCCACCTAACTGTACATTAGAAGCCTAACGTGCATAGGTGTTCTGTGACCTAATGGATACATCATAAACCCTCCCTGGTGGTGTTCACTGCAGGACCATGATCCCAAAGAAGGAAATTGCTCTTTAGGCATCAGCAAGCAGCGGAGTGGCCACCCAGGTATGGGCAAGTACTCCAGACTGAAAAGAATGAGCTGCCTTTCTGACCACTTGCGGTGGTGATACAGGTTAGAGGGTTACACTCTGATCTACCCCCTGGGGGTTTACAGGGCAGAAAGCCCACTACACCCATGGTTTTTTTTTTTAATGGGGTGGGGGCCATCCGTAACATGCGATGCCCCCACCTCTAAAGCCACAACAGTCTTTCTGTCCCTCCTAGACTTCGCCCATCCCCACGCCACCTTGAGAATGAAATTTGGATCCTTATGGCCATTATTTTGGGGAATTGACCATAACCACAAAGCCTTAACCATGCAATGTTTTTAACATGAAGTCTTAACTGTAGATAAGTGTTTACAATGCATGCCATTACAATGCATATACATACCATTACCACAAATGTCTTTGCTTTGCATGCCTTTACCACACATTATAGGTTCAGAGCATTATCACACATGCCTTTACAAAGCATATAGTATGTAAGTATTTAGGTAAGTGAGTTGGCAAGTATATGATGCGTTGTTAATATATTTTTTATTTAATATTTAATTTATTTACTTTAATATATATTAACAATAGTAAAACAAATTGACAGTATAGCCAAGGTTTTGGGATATAATGTGAGTGCTACATGAGGTATTGGGTGGAAAAGTGTGTAAATACCCAGGTATTCATTATAATGCCTGCGCATTCATTTCTCGGTGCAGAAATACTTTTTATCACTAAACTTTTTTTTTTTTTTTAATGTTGATATGCTCACCTTTATGCAACGGGATGCAAGGAACATAAGTTAATAGATGGGCAAGTGTACTAATACCCGGGCATTCATTTGAATACCTGATTGGGCAAGTCTAATTTCTTGGAAACTTTGTTCCTTTTTCAAAATTTCCAAGAAATGTTATATGTTCAGGTGGTGTCTGGAAATTTGTTGAAGGAATTGTGCCATCCCTATATGGCATTGTTAGTTTTTGCACCACCCTCTAAACAGTTCATGAGGCAGTTCCACCAATCAATTGGGAAACCTTGACCTACTGCTGCAACTCGTCCTGCTCATGCGGCTAATACATGTATCTTCAAAGTAATTTAGTAATGGTGCCAATTTGTCTTCTTTTTGTGTTAAAACACACTGATACAGTAATAAGTGTAGAACTCATTTACACTGTTAGGTGGTACAAAGCATAACACAGTTAATTTTTTCTTAACTTCTTCTGTAGTTTACTGCTTGTCATGTAATCCTCAACTAAGAATGTTTTTTGATTTTTCACCAATATGCCTGTAAAAAGTGAAAAAAACATTCTTGAATATGGGTATCACTGTATGGTTCTGTGACTATTAATAATTGTCAACTCAAAATCAATGATCATTTTTCTAGGACTTCTATTCCTTGTTTTGGATTTGATCACTGTTAAAAACTTAGGCCCTGATTATGATGTCGGTCAGAGGTATCTCCGGAGCGGCGGGCCAGACCGCAGTAATACAATGCGACCGCACATGGTGCAGTCGTATACTCCCAATTCCCTGTGGGAGCTTGTGCTGTGACCGCAAACCAGCTGTACCACAAGTTACCAGAGAGAAATGGGAGATTCTGTTAATCCCTGCACTGCATGGCAGACACCTCAAGGTGTCTGCAACACGGTGCATGGATTAACATGGGGGCACCATAGATGCCCAGTTTGCCCCCAACCGGAGACCATGGAGGAATAGGGACCCTGCTAGGGGCCCCCAAAGTTGCTTTCCATGTCGGAAAGCCTGTCAGAAACCAACATCGTAATCCCGACGGTGGAAACGCCGTCCTCGGGGATTATGGTGGGTCCTCCAACTGGCAGACGTGCTCCTCGAGATTGTCGAAATCCAGCTGGAATGACCGTCTGGATTCACTTTCGACCGCCAACATTGTAATGCAGCAATAGAAAGTGAAACCTTAGACGATTTCCGGCTCACATTGTAATAAGTGTAAATTGAGGGTTTCTTGTCAGGGAGTAAGCTAAACACTAACAGAACAGTTGTGTTATTTATGTTGCCATGAATACTGTAAATTTGGGTGAACGGATGGGGTGTTGACTTAAATGTTTTATCCATCATCCAAATTTGACTATTTTCCATGGTAGCAAGGTGATGGGTTGTGCTAAAAAATAAGATTCTTTGTCATGCTGGAGGAAAGGTTCTTCAGAGAAAGTCACAGTTAATTTAGGGTGGGAATTAATATCTCCATAGGATTGGGTGGTTTCAGCAGCCGCGGCACGTGGAGGATGTTTTGGTGGGGCAGAGAGGCGGGGTGGGGGAGGGGCAGCGTGGGGGATGCTAAAAACCGGAGTATGGATAATTGAAGGTAAGTAAACAATTTAATTAATAAAACAAATTTCGTAGTGCGCCCTGCATCACAAAATGTGATGCAGGGTGCGCTATGAAATTCATTTTATTTATTAAATTGTTTACTTACCTTCAATTATCCATACTCCGGTTTTTAGCACCCCCCACCATGCCCCACCCCCGACCCGCCTATCCGCCCCACCAAAACTCCCTCCACGGGCCGTGGCTGGGTTACAGGATGGGGATTACTCGCCAGTTTCTGCCTCTGTTCCATTCTCCTAAAGTTGGTATAGTGTGCATGTCACTAGCAACGTGCATGGGAATGCTTTGGGCTGCCTCCCCCAAAACTGAGTCACAGGGTTCATTGAGGGTGTGTGCTAGTAGTTTAATTTGCTGTACATTTTCAAGTATTTCAATTTCCATTGCAGAGGCAGAGCGGTTATGCTCAGTTGTTCTAACAATGGTGTCTTCCAGAGTAACCGCATTGCCTGTGCAATGGGAGAGAAATATTGCATGCACCTCGAAAGCACTCTGAGCTCAGTCAACCTCTCCTTTCAGTGGAGATACCCACCATACTTTAGTAGCCTGTTTCCTCTACACAACTTTACAAATGTTGCTTGGTGAGGAGAAGCCATTGCCGGTAGATCTGTTGAAAAAGGGAAAAGAAGAAAGTATAAGTATATATTTTTTTATTTTATGCATTTCTGACTTGTGGTGTTATGCCTGGTAAGAGAGGAGAAAACTTTGTTAATTGCTATAGCCTATGTAAAAAGGGAACAGTTAAAAAACACTACTAGACTTAAAAATGTTACTGTGCGTTGTCTGCTTTGGTGGTTTGCCAACTTTCCGGGTTAGGCTTTTGAATATTTATAGTGTATTTTATTACCTGAGGTTGAAATGGTTTATGACTTGTTAAGGGAATGCAGTGTTGGTTTGTTCTCCAAATTGCATCTTGCTTTTGGGATGAAACTGACACTCTTTACTTGGAACTATGGAACAATGCAATTTTATTTTGTGAAACATGTATGACAATGTAAGGTGGCTTTGTTCTTATTCTCTTTCTTTGTTGTGAAGCTTACATTGAATTTTTGAAATTCCATGTGTAATCTGTTATGTTCTCGGATGCTTTTCCAATTATATTTTTGAAGGTGATCTCTGTTTTGGAAAAAGAAAAAAGTTTAGAGTCTGTATTGTTTCATAATCTTATTTAAAACCTTAGTCTCTCAAACCTGTCCTAAAGTAAGTACCCAGTACAGTAACAAAGGCAATTTTATCCTGCAGTCACTGTCCAGCACTAGCCTAGTGGTAAATACATGGCAGTCTTAGAATAGTACATTTGTCCCATAGTCAGTGTCCAGCACGTGCCCTGAGGCAAGTTCCCTGGTGGAGTTTGAATAGTCATTTTGCCCCCAGTCAGAGTCCAGCACCTGCCCTGGGGCAAGTACCCAGCAGAGTTAGAATAGTATTTTGCACTGTCCAGCACCTGCTTTGAAGTAAATACCCAGCGGAGTTAGAATAGTTATTATGCCCTCTGTCACTGTCCAGCTCCTGCCCTGAGAAAAGAACCTGACAAAGTTAGAATAGCAATTTTGCTAACAGTCTAACAGTCAATGTCAAGCACATGCCCTGAGGTAAGTAATCGGTGGATATAGAATAGTAATTTTACACCACCAGTCACTATCCAGCACCTACCCTAAGGTAAGGACCCAGTGGAGTTAGAATAGTTATTTTGCCCCCTAGTCACTGTCCGTTTATGCAATAAAATGTGTATTTGGCGGGGCCTCAATTTACTGTTAATGTTGAGTTTTGAAATATAGTGTTGGCAATATTAATCAACTGCTTATTGTTTTTTTAAATTATTGTTAATTATATATTTATATGTGAAAGATTGCATTTGTACTCTGTTAGAGTATATGCGTTGTAACGGAATGCGTTGGGAAGGTATATGCAACGTATCCCTATGTATATGCGCGGTAAAGGTTTGCATTGTAGTGGTAGGGTCGTTTCAGCGCCTGTGTTGTAAAGGCATGCATGGTTAAGGCTTTGGTTGTTCTGTCATACATGTTATTTTGACCAATGGGCTGGCAGAGAAGAGAAAATCCAATTTCCACTCACTTGCAATGGTGAGTGAGTGCACTAATCGGGCTCTGGGTCAGCTGGCAAGCAGGGAACTCTGCAAACCCTAAGCATTTATGAAACCTAGAGACCCAGGCAAATCTAGAATTGTTTGGCTTGTGTAGATCCCCCTACGTTTTCCTATCCAGAATGTTCCTCAAACTCCAACTTTGTTGAAAATCATGTCTGTGAATGAGAGCTCAGGAGGCTGCCAAGATCCACAAACTTCCTACCAACCAGCTTTTCCACACTTCTCCCAATAAAAGGGTATACAACCTTTACGACGCATTTTTTACAACGCAATACCATTCCACGCATCTTTTACAACGTAAAGACTTTTACCACGCATACTTTTACAACGGATACTATTACAACGCAAGTACTTACAACGCATGTTTTTTACAACGCATTTCGCAAAATAAAGGGGTATTTTAAGGGTTAAGGGCTAGGTTTGGGTGTTTGGGTACAGGGGTATTTTTAGGGTTCAGGGCTAGGTTTGGGTTTTTGGGTAAAGGGGTATTTTAAGGGTTAAGGGCTAGGTTTTGGGTTTTTGGGTACAGGGGTATTTTTAGGGTTCAGGGCTAGGTTTGGTTTTTTGGGTACAGGGGTATTTTTAGGGTTCATGGCTAGGTTTGGGTTTTTGGGTACAGGGGTATTTTTAGGGTTTTGGGCTAGGTTTGGGTTTTTGGGTACAGGGGTATTTTTAGGGTTTAGGGCTAGGTTTGGGTTTTAAATAAAATTAAATTAAATTTAAATTAAATTAAATTATATTAATTTTAATTACTTACATTTTTAAAAATATTATATACTTACCAATACTTACATTGTAATGGTATGCGTTGTAAAGGCATCTGCGTTGTAAAAAAATGCGTTGTAATGGTCCTTCGTTGTAATGGATCCTGCGTTGTAAAAATTGCGTTGTAAAGGTATGCGTGCTAAAAGTATGCGTGGTAACGTCATACATCCCAATAAAAGTAGAACCCCTCTTGTGTGATTAGGCCGATTACCGGAGACAAAAAATTATTACAACTGGGACCCTGCAAAGTCTACATTGACTTTATATGGTTACAGTTTTCATCTTTTCCTTACTATTTTTATTGGAATTGTGGGAAAGCTGGGTGGTATGATTTTTGTTAATTCCCATTAATTCCGAAAATTTAAACTCATAAAAGTGTGTGGAAAATTCCTCATTTTAGCCAGAGTTTGCAGAGCTTTATGAGTAAGAAAACGTTGTGGGATCCATAGAAGGCAAACCACCTCCCTGCACCGAAGACTCTCCAGGGTGTCTGGATTTCAAATATGTCTAGGTTTAGTGGGTTTTCGCCGGTGGCGGCCAAACCCAGATCCAGAAAGCACAGTTATCCACTAAGCAAAAATAGATACATTTTCATTACAAAAATTGGAAGTCTCTGCGTTGTGTTTTGGGGTCTATTGCCCTACTGGTGATAGGCCCAGGTGAACAACTGGGTACTGTTTACATTGGGAGAAGTGTGAGAACGCTGGGTGGTAGGAACTTGGTGGATCTCTGCAGATTCTTCAATGCTGGATTGTATTCCAAGTTTGAGGTTTGCAGGGCATTTTGGTTAAGGAAACGTCATGGTCATTCTGGCTAAGGAAATGTCACACACCCCTAGACTCTACTGAGTGGTATGTTTCCCTGGGTGGCAGTTGAGCTCAAATGCAAATACCAAAGCTACCCACATAGCTAATATCGGGCAATATTCAAGGTAAAATTTTTCCTGTGTTCATGTTATGTCACAGGGCCTATCATGTCACAGGTGCTAGGTCCAGCCACACAAGTGTGGTACCTTTTTTATTGAAAACAGTGTTTTCAAAATGCCCTCTGAATCACATGATAGCATGGGTAAACCCACATTCTAAGTCAGGACGGGAGGCTCAGATTGTGCCTTCTTCCTTCGCTTTATTTTCACAGCAGCATATTTTTGAAAACAGTAATCAACTACATTTCTTATGAACAATAGGGAAACCAACAAAGTCTGAACAGGAGTCCTTCTTTACTGTCCGCACTCCAGCCACCCAGCATAGTCCCTTCACGCTGTTTCCTCTTCCTCTTTCTTCGCTGCTCAGCAGCATGAGAAGTCATTTTTCATTCTTCTCCTGGTTTGGGGCGTTGAAAATGGCTGTATTTGGTGGTGTTTTGTATCGCTTTACATATTTCTGGTTTCTGCAGATTCCCTTTGTGTCGTGGGACGCTTCCGGGATACCTTTCCGCTAGAGGTGCGGTGTGGTCCTCCCACCACTAAGGGCGTTGGCACTCTCTATGGTCAGCGCGAGTCAGGCACTGACATTAAAGTGCTAAAGAGCGCTGCCCCTGTGACAGTCCAGCCTTGCCTCCTGCCACCCGGTTAATGCCCATTTTGGGTCTGTATTGCCCCGTTTTTGTCTGAACGCTCTTGTGAGGGTCTGTATTTAACACCCTGCGGGGTTGTAATTTGTACCAATAGAAGTTATGCCTGTGGGACACTGTCCAGGGTGGCTGCCCTGTGATTAAGAAGGTCTGGTGTGTTGTCCTTGGGCTCTGCCTTCCAATTGTGTGCCTTTGGCCACCCATATACGTCTGGGCTCCCTCCCAGTTCTTCATAGTGTGCCATTCAGTGCCTTAAATAGTACTTTCAGCACCGAGCTGCCTGTTGCTTCAGTGTGTTCCTGAGGCAGTGTTCTTAACTATCCATGCAGTTGGAGCAGGATCAGTACCAGGAGGAGAATCCATTGTCATACTTCTCCTGGGATGATGACATTTATCAGGCAGTAGATGACTCCATCTACAGGGCTGTTAATCAAGCCATGGATCCTTTAGAGCAGTGCTTGTCAGCGCAGATAGTTAACGAGTGCACCAAGTGGGCTAGTCCTGCGCCAGCTACCCAGGTCTCCACAGGTCCCTCAGCTTGCTAGTTCTCCCCCTGCCAAGAAACAATGCTCCCAAGCACTTGACATGGATGCTTTTGCATGTTTGAAGCAGGCTTTAGTAGCACAGGTGCCCCAGCAACCAGACCCTGCACCCACCACGGACTGCACCCGTACGCCTCCACGTACCGCTTCCCTAGACCTCTTAGACAATGGCGATTCCCCTGGTGACACTGATGAGGAAGCATGTCCCTCTAGGGTTTGGCTCCCAACTGCCACTACTGCCCCAGGGGGGGGGGTCTCTGACCTGCTGAATCCGGACAACATTGTCCAACCTAGATCAACGAACTGGGTCCCAGGGGACAAAGTAGCCCAGTACATGGTGAGCCGTCTGCGCAAGCCGATGGAGAAGGACGCTCGCAACTGCCCTTGGACAGAGTGACCCCCCCCAGTTTGGAGGGGAAGGTGACCCTGATGCCCGAAATAGATCCCAGGATGGTAACATTCCTGGTGAAGTTTGTAACGGACCCTAAGAAGGGTATTGATCGCTCCTGGCTCTCATCCCAGGACAAGCTGCTGGATGCAATGGGGCCTGTCACCAAAATCCTTGACTTGGCTGAAGAGGCTAAGTCTTCCGGTGCCCTAATTTCCCCAGAAGTGCTCTCGGGCTGGGCACAGCGCGCAATTGTGTTTCTGGGGAACACCAATTGTGCTCTCTCCACAGAGAGACGGCAGTCACTCCTGAGTAAGGTGGACCCAAATTTGGGTGATCTCGCTTCTCCGGAGGCCAGCGATGTGTCCCAGGGGGGCTTATTTGGTGACCCGTTCATCAAAAAACTGGGCAAATTTGTGGCGACATTCACCTCACTAGCCAGAGCTCAGTCGAACATAAGGAAGGTCTTTACTCACCGGGTTTTCCAAGGGGCCAGTTGTGGCAGGGGCTGTCCGACCAGCCGGTTCTCCAACCCTGACAGGGGCAAGGCTCTGGCATGGGCAATACCAGGACAATGCCCGCGTCAGCATGTTCTACCCCACGAGAGGACAGAAGTTCTGTGGCCCTGGAGGCCCCCGAGGTCTGCAAAATAACACCGGAAAAGGTGAGTGTGCTACCCTCAGTGAGCCTGCAGGTGGGGGTCCGCTTGGCGCTCTTTTTTCAGGCTTGGGTTTCTCTCACAAGAGCCGATTTTGTGCTGCAGACGGTCCAGGGGTTTCAGTTGGAGTTTCATGGCCGTCCACGTCAGCTAAGCTGTCCCACCCTATATCCTTCTCCCAACGGGACACAGAGCTGATACGCGAAGAGGTCTCCACCCTTCTCCAAAAAGGGGAAATTTGCTATGTGAAAGAGCATCCCGTTGGCTTCCTCAGCAACATTTTCTTGGTCAACGGGGGCCGGAGACCAGTCATCAACTTGAATGGTTTTAACGAGTGGGTGGTCTACCGCCACTTCAAAATGTAGGTTAACCACCTCCTCAGGGATGTGCTGAGGCCTCTCGACTGGATGGTACGCCTCGACCTGAAGGATATGTACCTGACGGTCCCTATCTTCCCACCTCATCGGCGTTTTCTGCAGTTCAGGTGGGAAGACCAGGTTTTCTAATTCACCACACTCCCTTTCGAGCTATCCTCCACTCCATGGTGCTTCACAAAGGTCCGCAGACTGGCGGTGGAGTTTCTGCGTGCGCTGGATGTTTGAATGATAGTCTATTGGAACGACATGCTATTTCTGGACCAGTGCCACAGAAGGCTGTCCAGCCCATTGAAGATGGCTGTCGACCTGCTGCAGGGACTGGGGTTTGTCATAAACGAGAAGAAATCCCTTTTTGGTTCCGGTCCAGTGTGCAACCTTTTTAGATTTCAATGTAGTCTCCGTCTCTTCAACTCTGAGTCTTCCCACGTACTGTGCCAGACCCTGGCGAAGTCACAGATTTCATTATGCCATCTAGCGCGTCTAGTTGGTCTTCTCTCCTCCTCGATACAGGCCATATTTCTCGGGCCCTTACATTATCGGGCCAGGCAACACCTGAAAACACACCTTCTCAGGAAGGGTCTAACATACTCTGAGTCGGTGCCCCTGGCGGATGATGTGAGAGATGAGATGGACTGGTGGCCCACCCACATGGAGTTGTGGAATGGTCGAGCGATATTCGGTTCAGCTCCGGATATCATGATCGAGTCTGACACCAGCCATTCCGGCCGGGGGGCATGGTGCGGAGAGATCTCCACAGGTGGAGCCTGGTCCACTCATGAACAGTCATTGCAAATCAACTGCCTGGAACTGCTGGCAGGGTTGTTTGCGGTGCAATGCTGGACAAAAGACAAGGTCCAATTGTGCATCCTTCTCAGGATGGACAACATCTCTGCAGTCCGGTACATCAACCACCTAGGTGGCAACAGGTTCAGAATGTTAGCGAACCTAGCCAAGGACTTCTGGCGCTTCTGCCTAGACAACCAGATCTCAGAGACGGCGGCGTACCTTGTGGATTGGGAGAACGAAGTGGCAGATTGGCACTCTCATCATCTCCTGGATGCCAGCATGTGGAAGCTGGACCCTCAGGTCTTCTCTCAGTTGGGGGAGAAATGGGGCCCTTTCTTGGTCGACCTCTTTGCGTCACGTCTGGCTCATCAGTTATCGAGATACTTCAGTTGGCTGCCAGATCCTCAAGCGGAGGCGATGGATGGGTTTCTCCAAGACTGGCAGCAGGAGCAGGGATATGGCTTTCCTCCATTTTCCATGATCACTCGAGCGTACGCTCTACTTTGCCTCCAGCGGCAGAAGTTGTGTTGATCACACCCTTGTGGAGGTCTCAAGTCTGGTTTCCGGTTCTACTAGAACTTTCTTGGGATACTCCAATCCAACTCCCCACTTTCCTCACATTCTCCTCAATCCCGATCTCGTACCCCATTGGGTGGTAGTGGAGGGAACGTTGAGGATGATGGCCTGGCGGATCTCCGGAGTTGCTGGTCGCTCCCAGGCCTTTTGGGACAGGCTGACAACTTGCTTGCCAAGGCATGGACAGACAGCACGACCAAGAGATACCGGTCAGCCTGGCATAAATGGTGTAGTTGGGGTGTGCGACAGAGTGTCGATCCTGTGGGGGAAGATGTAGTCCACATTCTCAATTTCCTGGTGAGTCTAGTGGAAGATGGCTTGGCTTATCATTCAATTAATGCCTTCCGCTCCGTGATTTCAGCCGGTCATGTTATGGTGCAGGGCTCCCCGGTGGGAAAACACCCTTTGGTTTGCCGGCTCCTCAGGGGATTTGCCTTTCTCTCCCGCTGGAGCCTCGGTATTCTGTCCTTTGGGACGTGAACCGGGTGTTGAATCTTTTTCTTTCCCGGTAACCGAATAGGTTTCTGTCCCGTAAGGAAGTGACAGCCAAATTGGCAATGCTGTTATGCTTGGTCTCATGCAGGCGTGTCACAGACGTGCAAACCTTGGACATCTCAGCCAGAGTGTTTTCCCCAGAGGGGGTATCATTCTCGGTGAGTAGAAGGACCAAGAGTAATACCAGGGTCATCTCATACCCAGCATCCAAGTCTCCTCTAAACTGTGTGTAGTGCAGTGCCTCCGTGCTTAAGAAGAATTTACAGAGGAAACTCGCCCTCCGGGTGAGAAGCAGCTGCTTATTGCGCTATGCAAGATGTACAGAGCAGTCTCCTCGCCGACCATCACCAGATGGGTCCGTTGGGTGATGCAGTAGGCGGGGATTGACACAAAGAAGTTTGGTGCCCACTCGGCGAGAGGGGCGATGGCCTCTAAGGCTTTTTCTCTAGGAGCGCGTTTGAAAGATCTGATGCGTGCGGTCGATTGGTCCCCCGACTCTACCTTTAAGAGGCTTTATTTCAAACCAGTGCTAGAGGTGGCATGGCTAGTAGTCGACAAGCTTTGAACTGGCATAATCTGAGCCTCCGGTCCTGATAAAGAATGAAAATGTGCCTAGCTGTAGTGCTGGTAAGTTTCAATGTTATTAAGGACACGGAGGCGAGGATTATCCTGCCCAATGACCTCTGAAGATGTGGACCCTTCCCCGTTGTGATGCAAGTAATCCGTTCATGGGTCTTTAGAACTGTGGTGTAATGACTGTAATGAATTTGATCATGTGCTGTTGTTTGGTTATTCTGTAATTCAAGCGGTTCCAGCCCAGTCCTCTGACACTACCTATTTTGAAGGAAACGATGGTTCCAAACAAGAAGCGTGAAATCTGACAAGAAGCGGTTCACGCGAAGAAAGAGGAAGAGGAAACAGCGAAAGGGACTATGCTGGGTGTCTGGAGCGAGGAAGGACTACTGTTGAGACTGTTGGTTTCCCGATTGTTTATGGGAAATGTAGTTGATTACTGTTTTTAAAAATATGCTGCTGTGAAAATAAAGTGAAGGAAGAAGGCATAATCCTCGCCTCCGTGTCCTTAATAGAATTGAACCTTACCAGAACTACAGCTAGGTGAATTGTCATTCAGAGTTGCACAAATAATCACTATTTTTAAACTCAGTATCTTTAAAAAAATGCATAGGTTTCCTTCAAACCCATTTTTCATTTATTAGTTTTTACCACATGCATTGCTACATGGTCAGTACACAATGAAATATCATGATAATGTGGCCCAGTTATTGGTTCTTGGTATTGTGTGTTTTTGGACACCCAACAAACACTATAGGGCTGATTACAATGGCGAGTGGATTGCCACCGCCAGGCCGGCAGTGGAGATCCTCCCGCCATTGTGACCTGATTTACCCCCGCCATATTATAATGGTGGTGGTATCGCGGTGGACGCAAATTGCGTCCCCGCTTTTCTGTCGGGCGGAGCTGGGTCACAATATGGTGGCGGTGCCTAGCAGGCACCACTGATGGAGCAAGGTCTCGTAGAAAAGGGACTTGCTCGAAAGCAATTCGCTCCTTTAACTCACTAACAAGTATTAAAAACAGTTTTCTGTAAAACGAATGCGCACCACACCGATACGCAGGTTAGTGAAGCTTGCTTATGTGTTTACTAACGGTAATAGTATGAATGATGGACTAAAATGTTTTTAACAGGGAAATCTTTGTTGCGCATGCGTCAAATGCATCAACGTAGTATGATAAGCTGTCGCTTGGAGGGAAATTCTTGCGCATGAGCAGAAGGTACTAATATGGAGTCTTGAAGACTCGCGTTTTTTGCATCTGCTTGCTTGAAATTAAATCGAGTGATTTTACTAATGCTAATGTGGGGAAAGAATTAATAAATAAAGGGGAATAGAGTAGAGATGGGTGGTATACAGGGAAATCATTTATCTTTTAAAGTAACATTTGTCTTTCTGACTTTATCACTAGTGTGCATTTTGCCTCTCGTGCATAATTGAAGTAAGCTGAGCCATATGACTGTATTGTACAACTGCGCATGTCTACTGAAAGTGAGCCCTGGATGATGACACTGATTTGAACCGAAGCCAAGGTCACAAGATGACTTTGCCTGAGAACAGGTTGTGAAATGTTCAAGCTGAATGGATCTACATGTTGGATTATTACAAATGTTGCAGATGAAATGTGAATGCGGGTGGGAAATAAAGATCATGAATAAAACTTAAGGTGATGGTTTGTGAACAATGGTCTAACAGAATAAAGTGACATATAAGCATGGTGTGATGATCTTCCCTCTTGCCTGACCAATCAGATTTAGTATTTTTACGATATTGAAACATTAAAGGGTGGTACATGCAGAACAAAAGGCATAATTGAGATAACTTTCAGTTACTTAGAGTTGGAGAGACGTCGATGCAGACCTGCTGTGAGCCGTGGGTGCTGTCGGAGTAGCGAGAGATGCTGATGCGGGGAGAGACGCTGTGAGATGCTGATGAAGAATCGAATGCAGAGCCTATTATCCTAAATTAAATAGGATTAGAAAGAAGATCACGGAAGAATCTCGAGGAGGAAGAGAGTGTCAGAGAGGGGTGCGACGCAGTCGTCGGTATTCTAGAGAGGTCATCTATCCTGTCCTGATTCCTGTCCTGAAGTCTTTGTCGCCTGATCTATCCCGAGGGCCCCTTACCAGCCCCTTGGCCAGGGGGTTTGTCTTCACACCATGTTTGGTAATAAAAATTTCAAGATATTTGCAGATTTTTTTTCTCTCTGTCCTCTCCCTTTTTGAACACTTATCATTGTATGAATCCAAAGTATATGATTTATGATTTCATTGAATTTTCTTTCGTACGAATGACGGTGAATGCACTGTGTATTTGAGATGGTTAACAAGCGTTTTGAAATTTAGACAAAGATTTAAATCTTTCCAGAGTCTGTGGTTATTTACATTAGGTAAATAATAAGTTGACATGTCATTTTCACCATCAACTAGTTCAACTAATGGTCCATCGACCAGAGGAAAGAACTTTTTGATCAGTGAAAGATTAGTGAGGAGTATTGAATAACTAATCTTGAAAACTGTGTAGAAATGTATAAAACTTTGAGTCCAGCGGTTTACCCAACTAAGTGTGCGTGTTTATGGGCCCAGGTGAGTACATGGTAGAGGAGTATCTTTTGTTGGTACGCTGCTGGATCACCGCCATCCATATTATGATACGTAGCTTCTAAGGCCTTTCCCTGGCGGCAATGCCGCCATGGAAAAGCTGGTGGGAAATTGCTTTTGGGGCCCGTTGTTGGCTGCTGGGGGGTGGGATGGTGGGGGTCTGCACTTGTGAGGCTTAACTTAGAGGTGATTTGTAAAGTATTTATGGAGCACTGAAACTGTAATAAAGTAAGAACACATCAAACAAAATCCCACACTAATTTAGAAAAATATAGTAAAATGTAATAAATTATTTGACACCAAAACAAAATCCAATCAATTAGAATCGGAGTTATGAATTAGTAATTTCTTTTAGTAAGAACTTGCATCTAAAAGATCAAAGCATTAACTGCAGACATCTAGTTGCGTGAGACCGGGGCTAAATAAAACATTATGACCAACCGCAATGGAGCACGGTTCGGATACAGTAGGTGGATTGGGCCTGGTCTCCGCTAACCTTCGGACTTGGAAGAATTTTTTAAGAAAAATGTCTGAGAAGGTACATTTCAGCAGGGCAAGGCAGACTACAGAGTCTAGGAGAAGGTGTCAGTGTAGGGGAGCTGCTGGATGAAATTGCAGTAGTTTTGGACTTAATCTCTTTTTTGGAAGTTTAAAATCTCAAGCGGTACAAAGTTGCAGGTTGTAGCCGAGGAGAACCACAGAAGGCCGTATACCCCTTGTGCAAGGAGCCCCTGAAAAGAATTTGCTACTGTGGAGAAGAACGTAGCAGGCTGGGTGGGTGAGCAGGTATGTCCCTGTCTCCTCTCGGAGCTTAGGGTACTTTTGGCTGAAAATTTCCTAAGTTCCAGGTTTTAGTTTTAGGCTGTTTGGGTACCTTTAACACCACTTCCAAGTACCCAGGACTGGCTGGGCACCACTTGGAGGGTAGGAATCACATCGGGGATGGTCCAGGTGCAGGGTTCAATTTGTTGGAATGTTTGTGTCCCTGTAGCTCAGAACAAGAGGCCAGCGGACTAGCACTTGTAGTAGTACTGGATTCAACCAGCAAGGCAGCCCTCGAGCCACAGGGCAGGCCTCTGAGGGTTCAATACAGGATTCCAGCAGCAGGGCCGTCCTCTGAAGTGCAAAGAAGGCATCAAGCAGCATGGAAATTATTTGAAGTACAGGATTAGCCTTCTGAGTACCTTCTGGGTGTCCAAGGGTGAACTGAAGAGTGGCTCTAAGGGTCTGAGTATTATATCTGGCACCAGCTTTAAAGAGAAAGAAACTTCTGAAAATTCTCCCACAGATGGTTCTGACATTCCTTCCTACCTGCCCAGGTTCCAATGGGTCTGGGGTGACAAAAAGCTAGTGTGGAGTTCTCTGTGAGTGTACTGAGGCAGCTTTTTTGAAATGTAAGTGAGGCAGGGAACAACTTCGCCCCACACATCTTGGCAGGAAAGCCCATTCTGTCAACACCAGTCCCACTTTGTCTCACTGTCTGGGAGTAATACACAAAGGCTAACTGCCAAGCTAATCACAGCCATGTGACCCAGGATACTGGCTGCAGGACAAGGAAGTGCCAATGTTCTAAAAGTAGCATTTTCAGAATTGCGACTTAAAATCGGACTTTACAATTAAGAAGGATTTTAAATTACAATTCTTTAAAGACCAGATATGACATTTCTACATGTTCCCAAACTAAAGTTATCACTTATTAAATGTAATAAGGTAACCTAATCTTATTCTACAGGAGAGATAGGTCTCACATTAATGAAAAACAAATGTAGGATTTTTTCACTACCAGGACATATAAAACTTAAAAGTACATGTCTAACCTTTAACCCCTCTCCTGCTGGTGACGGAACCACTCCGTCATCAGCTGCGGTCGCGCTGTGCTGATGACGGAGCGGTTCCGTCACGGCCCGCTCTGCGCGCCTGCGCTGACCGTTCCATTGAGCGGGCGGGGATTCTTTTACTAGGTTGAATTGGCAGTTTAAAACTGCACACTGGCTGTAATGGCTAGCCTGAGGCATGCTTTAGAAGGCTACATAGGTGGTAGGTACCATTTATTTTACATACCCTGTATACATGTTGTACCACTTTACTAGGGACTTGTAAGTAAATTAAATGTGTCAATCAGGTCTAGGCTAATTTGAACATGTTTTTTAGCGAGTGAGTGCAAGCAGTTTAGCACAGGTTCTCAATGGTATAGTGCATAGAGTCCAGCCATCAAAAAACAAATTTCAGCAAACATGAGGAGAGTAGGCACAGGGTTTAAGGCGGACAGGTTTAGCAATGGGTATTTTTAGAATCCCCAACATTTGGGAAAATAAGGATGCAAATTTGGCCTGTATAACCATTGTGGAAAACAATTATGAAGGCTTAGGCACAAAGTGTCCTAACATCAAAAAAGGGCTCAGCACTGGGGTAGGGGTAGAGCCTCAGCAGCTAAGTGGGTAATGCTAAAGCCAAGATCATTTTCAAATCCATTGTCCAGGCTATGAATTCCTCTAAGGTTCTCTTTCATGTGGTGTTTCAACTCTTCTCCCTCACATTGCCTGTGTGCTAATCTTATGACTCTTTTCCTTAAAAATATTAAAGAAGTCAACAACAATATTTTCCTGCCCTGAGACCTGTCCCAGCACATTTTAATCGCAATTTAAACAAAGGGTTTTGCTGTTGATTAACTAAATGTGTCTGGCAAACAGTACAAGTAGTATGTAATTGACATACAGCAATATGCACATGTATATTGTGCGCACAAATCAGGAGTTGGTGTTTAGAAAATAATATGTTGTTTCTATAAACACATATTTTTTGCTTACATTACAATATATTATTTCTGGGAACTAGGCAGTTGTACATATCTACCAGCATATAATGCATACAAATCCATATCATATTCATGCAAGACATAAAGTTGTGCATGGGAACGAGTACAGGACGATGCAAAGCAAGTAATGTTTTTAAGCCACTGGATCACAAATGTAAACCAATATGTTATGTGCACAAACCAGTACATTGCAACTGTAGTGTAGTTCCTATTATCCCAATAGGCTCTGCGCGTTGGAATAATATCTTCAATAGTATAGACGTAGGACAGAGGTTAACTAGGTCTTCTACTAACGATATTAGACTTAAAGTTTAGCTAGCTCAGAGTTCACTAGAAACTTTCTCGAATAGACGAGGAGGAGTTTAACCTCCCTGGATAGACAAGGGATTTAGTTTCTGACAACCATAGAACATGACAACTTTGCTCTCCCCTAATCAAGAGCGTATCTCTAGAGTCGTGTGAAAACAAAAGACAACTTATTTTACTCAGTCAGTTCAGTGCATTCTTAGTTTCACCAGATTGTAGAGAAAAAGAAGAGACGGGCGTGTTCAATAAAAGATGTTATTTATTGATCAGTCTCTTTTCTCGTACAAGAGAAATGAATAGCTATTATTGCAATACTTATAGTTAAGTACAGTGCATACAGTAAAAACAGAATTATAAAATAATACTGTAAAAGCATTGATATGGTTTCTTAGCCATATGATACTTAAAATGGATAAAATAGATACATACATATATACATTTGACTAATCGTACTCAACTGGTGCTTCTAACTAAGCCTACCCCGGTGTACCTGACCTAAGCCTAATACGTGGGCGGGGAGTAGATAAGTAGCAGTTTAAGTTAAGTTTGCTTTGCCAAGGGTCTGCTTCAAGAATTCTCTGCAAGGGGTTATTCAGTTCTGTACCTGGGATTTAGAAGGCTGGAGGGCTGGTATCTCTATCTCAGGGCTTGATATTCCAGCTGCCTGCGAGGGCGGCTTGGAAGCGCCGGAGCTGGATTTCTCGGCAGGAGAAAAGTCAGCGTCTCTCTCTCAGCGCGTCAGAAAGGAGGGGCAGCGTCTGTGGGCCTCGCTGTCAGCTGGGCTCCTCGGCAAGTCTTGCTGCTCCAATCTCGTCACCACCGCGTGTGTTTGCTTAAGGCAATGTCGGTAATATTTATACCTTAAAGGTGCCGAGATTGACGTAAGGATGGACATAAATACGTCAATAAGGATGTCATACGAACTGGTCGTTAGCACATTCTTTACTGAAGTTCTCGGTGAAATCAAAACAATGGCTGCGTGGATTTTCCCAGGTCGTTGTAGGTTTGATTTGTTTTGAGAACTCCGTATGCCTATTAGGGGGCTGGAGAAATAGTGCTTGCCTAATGAGATGGCATGCGCTATGACCTAATCAGATAACGTGCTTCTGTGCCGTTGTATGGCTAATCAGATAACGGGTTTTTGTGCAGTTGAATGGCTGCCAGTTCATTATTAACCAGACAAGGGTCAGAATTAGGGGGATCGATACAGTACCCATAGTAAATACATCACACCCACTCCACGTCAGTTATGTCCATATTTACAAATCTAGGCATAGCAAACAAAACTAGTAGTGCATGTGTATACCGTACCACCCCAAAATACATTCATATGCATTTTGAAAATCGGAAATGCGAAATACACGAAAAGATGATTATAGTTACTATATGCACTCAAGCAGTATAATAATGCAAAATCTATTACGCATATTTTTTAAATCAGCATGAATAAATGCGAAAATTACACATGAAATGGCTCTTAATACAGAAGAAAAAATGCGAGACCATTTCATCACAAAATAAAATATTTATGAACACGCTAGGGGGTAGCTAATGTCTCTAGAGTACCTAAAAATAGAAATGTAGTTCTCTAAGAATAGTTTCTACCTTAAGCAGAAGAGCAGTGTCCCAAAAGGAATTCCGAAAAAAAATGTCCCACTGTCCGTGAAAATGGTGAGAGAAATTTTCAGTTAGCTCTATTTTCAAGCTGAAGGTCAAATTCAGGGTGTTGGGAACGCCGTGTGCTAGCTTGCTCAAAGTCATTCTTTCTGCTCTGGTGAAAACATCATATCATTGAGACTGTCGAAAAAACTGTCAACAGCTTCTTGCGAAAGTTCCACTAACTCGGAAAAAGTTGTTACCATGCATTCATGAGCATGATTGCCTTCATTGATGTTTTTATCAGCATGGCTGACAGAAGGTCGTACCTGATCGATGCTGCTTTCATCTCGTACTTCACTACCCCTCAATCGTAGTGGTGAAGTCTCCACGAATGCCGTCATCAGGATTGGTAGCCGCTGGGGACAGCACAATGCATAAGCCGTTACCGGACCCAACAAAGTCTCTGCGTCCTTTGGCACATCCGATTGTAGTGTTAGACAGGTGTCCAACACGCATTCTTCGCCGCATAGCAAGCACCTTAATACAGGCATAACACAACGCTGCCACATCGGTCTAAATGAAAGGAACCAGGTCATATTTAATTCTCTTAGCCGTGCTAGTCCAAGGACTTTAGTTATGCGGTCCCGGTAGCCAATAGCTCGGATTGTTTCTTTCATTGTTGCTGGGGTCATGTCTGTGACATGGTTTGCCATAGCGAAGTAACAGGATCAAAAACAGGATTCCTGCCACTATTCCCAAAAGGAGAGGATGTCCGCCAAAGATGGAATGGACAAAGTCAGGAAAAATACCCAGTATGGCTTTGAATGGGGTTAAAGCTCCTGAAAACACTGTCTTAAATACACTAGAGATTCCACTTGTATCAGAAATATTTAAGATTTCGCTCAGTATTTCTGCGAAATGTATGGGGGAATTGGTTGATAACAGTGAATGAATCTCAGCAGTTGTCCTTGCAACTTGGAGATCATACGTTTCTTTTGATGACGTTAACCTGGTCGGCGTCTGTAGGAGCACTGTCTTCATTCTGCTTAAAATATCAATTCGAATAGAAACAATTTTCAAGCTGGGCCATAACCTTGCCTCCCTGTCTCGTGCATCGTTTGGGAACAATACTCGTTCACAGCACATGACCTTCCTAGTCACTGTTATGAGATAAGGTTTTCCGGGCAGCAAACTGCAACATCTGTGATCTACAATTAGAATGTAACTCCCGTTCGAGAGTCTCCTAAAGAATGGTTCTATTTGTGTTGCAGGTGTGCCTAGCTGGTGACATGAAAGGTTATTTGAAGTCCCTTCACATGCTCCATGCAAACTAATACCCTGACACAAAAGTGTACCGCTTAGTGACCTCGCACAATTATTGCCACTAAGGAACACACTTTGTCCTTTATTACTAACACATGCGTGTGTATAGGGCAAGTTCCATGTTGACTTAATGTATCCTTTACCCAACCTTTCATACTGGCCTACCTGTATATATTTTTGGCAGTATTGAAACTGGAAAGTAGTTATCGGAATATTTATTATCCCATGTATTATCCATTCAATGACACGTCGTTCTGACATTGTCAATTGTAATCTCTCAGGTTTTTCAATGCTCAGAATTGTATAGTCAGCACCCTTCTGTGCCAAACTGATTTGTTTATCAGTAAGGTTAAAGATATTAAATAGTGACGTTGTGTTGATTAAACGCCAAGGCACATAGCCTGAACGCAGATTTTGTAACGTCCAGCCAAGCTGTACAATAGAACGCAATTGGGACTGACCGTGTTGTAACATCAGTAAGTCTTGCGATATTATATCGATTGCTGAAGACACAATACTGTCCAGTGAATATATTCTGGAAAACAGAGTCATTAACCCATTGTCCACCACAGAAAGTGATTTTTCCAAATTAATACGGTCAATTTCCCGTATTTTTTCTGCTGTCTCAATTTGAGTTTCTTTCCAGGCTTCATTATAGGCTGCATATATAGAGGCCGCTATGAAACGTTTTTGACGCTGTTTGCGTGGTCCCATGATGAAATCACGCAAGTCAGCACCCTCTTGAAGTAAAGTTAGGTGTTGCTTAATTTCTGCCAGTGTGGATGTTTGTAGCCATTGAAGGCAGAGCTTGCCCACACTGTAAGTAGTTACTATCCCTGGATGTTGTCTTTGGGAATATCTAGGGTCTGGCCTGGTCAATGTGAACCCCTGTATTTTGTTCAGGAATCTGTCTTGACAGTTATTTGTATCTGTGGGCCAGATCAACCATTGTTTCCATTCAGGATGTGTTCTGTTTTGGTTTAAAATATGGTTTACGTCTATCTCAACATCTATAGAGTTATTACTGTTCGTTGATGGCTTTGGAATAGACGGTTTGTTTAAATCTTTGATTTTGGCTAGGCCAAGACAGGTAGTTTGTTGAATAGTGTCATTCAAGAATATAATTTGTTCTGGGATCATGCAGGCTCTAAACAATAATTCTATACCTTGTACTTGCCAATCTTTTGTACCCCAAACAGTTTTTGCTTCAATGTTATTGTTCCAGAAATCAAAACCAAATGTACTCATTTGTTCAAAAAATGAATCTGAATATATCAATTTTGTGTTTGTAAGCATGGTCTTCATACCTGTCTTATTTGACAATTTAAAATAAAATGTTTCTGCATTACTTGTGTTAAACCCTGAAAAATATGAATATTTATCATAAAGTGTTTTTGAACTACCTTTTGGAGGAGTAGCACAATGTTCCCATTGGTTATAATTTAAAACATTTCTAGGTTGAGCAGATTTATGTAGATAATGGTTACCATAGTGGTTGTAGCAGAACATCTGATCATAATTAGACGAACCCTGCAAATAATCATGTTCTGTAAATTTAGCAGACATCACTAGGTCAGACATCATATCATTAATACTTTCAAAGTCCCAATCATCAGCAAATGTGCTTGGTTTTAGAAAGTCACTTAACGAGATCTTAAATTGATGTGGATACTTCACGATTTCAACCGGGCCATAGATTTCATAATCAGTATTGTCCCATGCTACCCCGCCGGGTATAGGATTGGCTGTGAAGTTTACTGAAGAAAGTTCTCTTTTCTCGATGTGTGAAGATGTGTGTGGTTTAAGGACCAAGTTGATTTTCTGGCTTGCTGTGTCCATTTTAGCATATTTTCCCTCAATGAAATGTCCCAAGCATAGTACCATGATGAGCCAGAGTATGAGGATAAATGCACCTAATGCCACCCAAATTTCAATCCATGGAGAAATCAGATAAGTTGCTTTCAGTTGTTGAAAAAGTTTCTTTGCTTTATCTTTAAAAGTTTTTGTTGATGGCTGTTTCTTAGATTCGCTCAGATTTTCAGAGAAATCATCGAAGTTGATGAAGTAGCCGGATGCCGTTCTGTCAATTGTTCCAATTGCTTCTGTATTACTTTTTGCTTTTTGAATCTGCTGTGTTTCATTAGAATAGTCTGTAGTTACATCATTGTAGGTCGGTGTTTCTTGACTAAATGTTATTAATTGGGTTTTTAGAGGTTTAAGTTCCATTGCTTTGTTGCATAGTCCTTGTTGATTCACTGTAGATTTTTCAAATGTGATCAGTCTTTCAGTTTGAACCTCTGTGGATGTAGCAAACTTTGGTGTTCTGCTACTTCTTGGGAGTCCACTTGGCGTACTATTTGTTATCGGCCACATGATTGTGGTTTTACCAGGTCGATGGATACAACTCGGTTCTCCTTTTTACCAGCAAGGGGCGGTAGTACTACTGATCTTGTCCCGTTGACAGACAAGACAGGAACTGCTTTTCTGTAAGAAGGCCCAAATTCCTTCTTTACCGCGATCTTCTCTCTGACTAGATCCCCGACTTTTGGAATCCAGACAGGCCTTGCTGGGACAGGTGGTTTCTCTTCAGTGGTTGTTGGCTGTTCTTTCAACTTTATGTTGCTCAGGTCTTTTCTTGTTTCATTTAAGTCCTGTAAAATAGCCAAACGATCTTTGATATCAAAGCATTTATCTTTAACCACTGAAGTCTGACTATCAAGGTCCTGGATCAAAATTCTAGTCCCGAACAATAGTTCGTACGGACTGAGTCCTTTCAGAGAATTTCTTGGCAGGTTATTTAGACTACGTTGGACACTTATTAGATGTTTGACCCACCCAGTTCCCGAACCTAATACCTTTGCTGTTATAGATTGCTCTATGCCTTGGTTTTTTCTTTACACCATTCCGTTTCCCTCAGGAAGGAAGTGACACGAGTTCCGCTATGCAATGCTCATTTGGCCTTCATTCTCCACAAGCTCGAGAGCTTAAAGGAAAAATATTGGTCAGAACGTAGCATGCTCCTAGCGTATATGCCATTATAGACTCGCAAATCTTTTTATAACAGTTCAGACGTCAGCCGAGCGCTGGGGTCTACATTGTAAGTGAAAAATAGTCTTTATATGTTAATATGACGCAATATTTACACTGGGATTTTTATTTTTTGTTGATTTGATTCATTCTGGAGTGAAACGACATGGTAATATACTGCGATCTCTGTTGCAGTCCGGGCATTTTTTTTAAAAATGTGATGATGCAGGCTCGTGCCTGGCCACCAGTACACTGATTGTAATTCTTCCAGAGAATCTTTTAGCTTAAGGTGTCTAAGACCCTCACCAATATGTGCGTCTGCTATTAACAAGCCTCTCCTGTCCGTGCTTGGAATTACTCTATCCCCCACTCCAGGGATTCGAGCAAAAGGGACGGAGTTTGCATCGATTATGTATGTATAATTGAGTGGGTAATTGATCGGTAGCGCTGAGCAGTCGCCTTTTGATGACGTTCTCACCGCCAGCACTGTTTCACCGTCAATGTATTTTACTGCACGCTTTTTTCAAGCTACGGAAGCCGAATTAGTTGCTACCGCTGTGGCTGTCTCAGCCAATGAATTCCCTGCAACGTGAACGCCATCACGCTGATGACTCAGTGAGTGTATCACGTGAGTCTTTGGTAGTTCTTTCTGTAAAAGAACTATTTGTTCCCAAAGCACTTTTTGCTTTATTGTTGCACCTGTGTCATCTTTGTAACCGTTTTGAATCCATTTCTGTAAATCGGTATTGTATGATTTGACGCAGTAATACGAATCGCTCACTATAAGTGTCGGGAATTCGTGATCGGCATTATCTAGCGCCATTTTTAACGCTATTATTTCAGTTTGTTTTTCTGAATTAGTTTCCACTGAGTGTGTTTTTGTCAATAGAGGTCTCAGTTTACCTCCGCGCCACACATCTTTTACAATTTCGCATGTGGCGTTATATGCTTGATCTCCCCAAACTGAGGGTTGAGCATGTCCGTCTGTATATTTTACACAGGCGTACTGTCGTAAGGGCAGAATGTCGATTGGCAGAGGGTGTTCTCTTTCATATTCTAGATATTTTAATTCCTTTAATTCTGGATCAAAATAGTATTTTACTTTGTTCGTGGCAATAGAATTTACCCATTGTATCCATTCTGGATTCAATGCTGTTGTTGGTAAATTACATGTGGTTGTTAATGCCTCAAAGGCTGATTCTGCTGTTCTGACTGTGATACGTCTACCGTCAGCTTTGTCTTTTTCTTTTGCTAAAGCCGTTTGAACCGCATGAACAATGTTTTCTATAATACTGAACTTCTTTTCAGCTTCTGTGTATAAGTGTGATTTGTATGCAATTGGTACCTTTTCTCCCTCATTAGAGGTCAGGTATGTGAATCCGCATCTTCCTGGGATGACTCGAATCACAAGGTTCCGTGTGTTATCACGTGTTTGTAATTTTGTTTTAATTAACATGTCTGTTTGTAAAGATCTCAAAATTTCTGTGTGTTTTTGAGTCCAATTTATTCTTTTAAAATCTGGTTTTATTAGATCATAGAGAGGTTTAACTCTCTCTGCATAATTTATAATGTAAGTTCTTCCGAAATTTAGGAAGCCTAGAATTGATTGTAGATTCTTTAGTGTTCTAGGTGCTTGGATTACAGCACATTTCTCTAGGAAATTGTCAGCCAGGCTTTTGCCTTCACTTGATAGTTCATATCCTAAAAACAGGACAGTTAAATGGGCAATTCTTGACTTTTTAAAGTTGAAATTGTAACCCTCTGCTGCGAACCCAAGTATTATGGTGTTCACTCTCTTCAAGTGAGTATCCAAGTCATCATCTGTTAGATAGATGTCATCGACATAAGATAATGCCTCATTATCATATATTTGTAGTAACTCTGTTACTCTCGCTGAGAATAATCCTGAGCTGTTCTTGAACCCCTGGGGCAAACAACAGAATTTTTTTTGCGCGCCATTTATTGAGAACGCAGTCAAATATCTGCTCTCTGGTGCTATATTTTGACAAAAGAATCCATTAGAAATGTCTAATGTTGTTTTGTATTTTTTGCGCACTATGTTATTCATTAGTGAAGCACTATGCGAGTTTTGTACTGCAAAGGTTTTGCAACATGAGTTAAGGTGTCTGTAGTCCAAAACAAGACGATATGAATTATCTGGTTTGGAGACAGGAAACAAAGGATTGTTCATTTGTGAGGTGCAAGTTTCAATCACCCCCTGGTATTCAAGTTCATCTAGGATCTCTTTTACCTGTTTTTTAGCTTCTTGCTTAATTGGGTACTGCCTCTGTGCAGTAGGTTGTGATTTTAACTGGATTTTGTGAGGAGGAGAGTCCTCATCCCATCCCACATGGTTTTTATATAATGCAGGAGCTTGGGCTACTGCCCACTTTCTTGCAAGTGTATATTTTTTATGAATTGGAATATGATTAGAGAAGGCAGGCATAATTATTTCTTCGCCATGAGGGCACTCCCTGACAAACTCTGGTGGCCAGTCTCTTTCAGCTAGAAGGATGTCATAGCCCTTGGAGAGATTATCCCAAAAGAGACCCCTTATTTTTCTAGTCTTATCCCCCTCTATACGCAATGTTATTTCATATATTTTATGAGGTTTGCTAACTCAGGTATCCGCAGTTTCCACCTGAATGTATTCATTCGTGTCCACTGTCTCCAGATGATTCATAAGGATCTTGCGAGCTATGCTCACTTCTGCTGCGCTGTCTAGCATTGTCTGAGCCCATTCTCCGTTTTTCAGCTGTGTCCTCAGTATTCTCGGCATGGTTGATTACTTTAATACTGGCTACCTTCTTCTTTGGAAACTGTAATTTTTTATTTGGATGAGCAGGTTCCTTGTCTTTGGACTTGACGTGCTCTTCCCTGTGTTCTGATCGTCCTCTTCTTTCCGATTTCTGCGAGGAAGTCTGAAAAGATTGAGAGGGACGTGTATCAATATCTTGATATCTATCAGGTTTCTTTATATTATCCCTATTTCTAAGGTTGTATTTTTTCACAGAGGGCTCCCTTTGGGGAGACTTGCGTCCTTGGTCCGGAGATCTTTCTCTCCGCCGAGGAGACCTTCCTCTGGACTGAAATCTTTTTTCTTTAGGATTGGATTGTTTATTTCCATCCCAGCTCTTCTTTTGAGTGTTTAGATTATTTTTAATAAATACCTTTTCAGGACTATCAATTAGTTGGGGTTTCACCGGTATTTCACCCAAACTATCTCTTCCTAGTTCTTCATAGGATTTTTCTATGATTCTGGCAATTTCAGTTGGTTGGTCTGCTATATTTGTCTCTGTCAACCTCTGGCGGATCGCCACATTTGCTGCTTCTCCTTTTATATTGGCTAATAATATTGCCGAGACCTGCTTGAAGTCTTTTAGTAGTTTCATACCAAGAGTTAAAGCAGGTTCTGGACCGTATTCATTTTGAATCTGTTTTAGCACATCTGGTATTACTGACATGGATGGAACTCCATGTGTTTTTGTGTAAATGGAAGCAAAGACTGTACCCCAAGTGTCACAGTCCTCCACATGTGGTGCGATTCCCATTGGAAGACAGATAGTCAGAATCCTGTGTTTCTCAACAGAGGTGGTATCCGGGAACACTGCCTCTATTTGAGTAATTTTTTGTGCTAACCAGAATGGAATTTGTTCCCGTTTTGAGGGTACTTTACCTAGACAGGACTGTATGTTCTGTGGTGTAATTTTATTTGTGTTCCCCTGATGAGGGGTCAGCTGTGGAATTTTAATAGCTGGTTGGACTGTTGAAGTCCGCATTACATATTGGACTAATTGTCTATGTATTTTAATTAATTGTTTTAGCTGTGCTAAAAGATCTGGTGCAGGCATTTCTTCAATGTCTGGATGTGGTGTGTATCCGGCAAGGACCGGCCACGTTGCTCCTGGTCTACCTAGTGGACCGAGCCTGGTGATGTGATTATTATGTTTTAGGGCGCCATTAAACAAGAGCAGGTGCTCTTGGAATTTGAGTGGTATTTCCACCTCCTCGAAAGGAGTGTACTCATTAGGAGGTTCCTCTATTTTGTAATAGTGGAAGTCCTTTGTTACAGCGTTTGCTGCTGGAAAGTTTATCCATGAATAGAATACCTCTGTCTGCCGATATTCGTGTGCCTCAATTACGAATATGACTGTACCACCTCTCGGTGTCAGCCCATTTTCTATAAGTTTTAAAGTTATAGATTTTCTTATGTTGACCGGGATTAGTATTGCATCCGGGTCTTGGTGTAGGAGACTATTGTCAACTGCTATGAGTTCAGCTGCTATTCTAATTGTCTCCCTTTCTTCTTCACTTTCTGTCATTTTACCGACAAGAAGGTTATTTTTTTGAATTTTATTTTTTTATTTATTTGCAGATCAGGTTTCTATGGAAACAAAGATTAGATGCACAATATTTTGGAACAGTGTATCCTTCAACGTTGAATAAACCAAGAACCATACATAGGAGTCTCCTCCTACGAAGTTTGGCGGATATAACCTTTCACCCACTCCAGACGTCTTTGGAGTATTATGGGAAAAAAAGGGCTCTGTGTGAAAAAGCACGACTGAGTTACTCTAATGTCTTGCGTTAGTTTTATCGCCTATCCAAACGGTTGGGCACCATGTAGTGTAGTTCCTATTATCCCAATAGGCTCTGCGCATTGGAATAATATCTTCAATAGTATAGACGTAGGACAGAGGTTAACTTGGTCTTCTACTGACGATATTAGACTTAAAGTTTAGTGTTTGCCAGCTACCTCAGAGTTCACTAGAAACTTTCTCGAATAGACGAGGAGGAGTTTAACCTCCCTGGATAGACAAGAAGGGATTTAGTTTCTGACAACCATAGAACATGACAACTTTGCTCTCCCCTAATCAAGAGTGTATCTCTAGAGTCGTGTGAAAACAAAAGACAACTTATTTTACTCAGTCAGTTCAGTGCATTCTTAGTTTCACCAGATTGTAGAGAAAAGGAAGAGACGGGCGTGTTCAATAAAAGATGTTATTTATTGATCAGTCTCTTTTCTCGTACAAGAGAAATGAATAGCTATTATTGCAATACTTATAGTTAAGTACAGTGCATACAGTAAAAACAGAATTATAAAATAATACTGTAAAAGCATTGATATGGTTTCTTAGCCATATGATACTTAAAATGGATCAAATAGATACATACATATATACATTTGACTAATCGTACTCAACTGGTGCTTCTAACTACGCCTACCCCGGTGTACCTGACCTAAGCCTAATACGTGGGCGGGGAGTAGATAAGTAGCAGTTTAAGTTAAGTTTGCTTTGCCAAGGGTCTGCTTCAAGAATTCTCTGCAAGGGGTTATTCAGTTCTGTACCTGGGATTTAGAAGGCTGGAGGGCTGGTATCTCTATCTCAGGGCTTGATATTCCAGCTGCCTGCGAGGGCGGCTTGGAAGCGCCGGAGCTGGATTTCTCGGCAGGAGAAAAGTCAGCGTCTCTCTCTCAGCGCGTCAGAAAGGAGGGGCAGCGTCTGTGGGCCTCGCTGTCAGCTGGGCTCCTCGGCAAGTCTCGCTGCTCCAAACTCGTCACCACCGCGTGTGTTTGCTTAAGGCAATGTCGGTAATATTTATACCTTAAAGGTGCCGAGATTGACGTAAGGATGGACATAAATACGTCAATAAGGATGTCATACGAACTGGTCGTTAGCACATTCTTTACTGAAGTTCTCGGTGAAATCAAAACAATGGCTGCGGGGATTTTCCCAGGTCGTTGTAGGTTTGATTTGTTTTGAGAACTCCGTATGCCTATTAGGGGGCTGGAGAAATAGTGCTTGCCTAATGAGATGGCATGCGCTATGACCTAATCAGATAACGTGCTTCTGTGCCGTTGTATGGCTAATCAGATAACGGGTTTTTGTGCAGTTGAATGGCTGCCAGTTAATTATTAACCAGACAAGGGTCAGAATTAGGGGGATCGATACAGTACCCATAGTAAATACATCACACAACCATGAACCAGTATATTGTGTATTTAAACCCTAAAATTAATTAAATCTACCAGAACATTATGCACGCAAATCATCATGTCATGTAGGTACCAGCAGGTTACGCATGGGAGCCATTTCATCATGCGTACACACCAGCATGTAAAGATTTAAAACTAATAGGCTGTCCTATTCTGCACAAATGTTGTGTGTAAATACCAGTGCATTACATGAGCGATTGTGCATGTCTACCATACATTATGCCTATAAATCAGTATTGTTAACATGTAACTAAGAAAGGTATGAATGAGAATCAGTACATCATATATGGTATTCATCATGTATTGTTTTCGAAGCTACAGTTTGCACTTTAGAAGAGTGAGCCAATGTGGTATGTATAAGAACCACTTCATTAAATGGGTATGGTGCGTACACCCCATGTCTGCAGGGGTACGGTGCGTACACCCCATGTCTGCAGGGGTATGGTGCGCACCCCTGTGATCATGGGGTACGGTGCGTACACCACATGATCGCAGGGGTACGCACCGTACCCTTGCAGACATGGGGTGTTCGCACCATATGGTGTGTATGTGCTTGTGTGGTTGTCCGTACGAATCGCCCTTACCTGACGTGGACCGTACGAATCGCGTCCTCATACCGCGGTCCGGATCATACTCGTCGGGTCGTACAGCATGTGTAGGAATCGTACGGTTCACTGTGAGAGTCCGTGTCGTACGGTTTCACCCTTGCAATTCATATGGTTCCCGACGATTCGGACGGACGGATTCGGACGGATTGACGAGATACGGATCGTACTATGCGATTCGGACTGACGTGTACGATTTGTACGGAGAGGGCTCCGGATACGATGTGGACGGATGCTTTTTTTCCCGAATCGGAATCGGCCCCTAGACATATGTTTATCTGTGTGGTCTAATCTGGTACAGCTAAACAGCTAAACTGACCTATTCTGAAACAGGAAGTTTAGTGAATAATCTCAAACACGTGTGATGTACAGCAATACAAAAATATTTCCAGGTTTACCACTGGAAACATGGATCTGCTTTATGATGTTTATGTCATGTATTCGGACAATCTTAAGACAATTGTAAAATAGATAAATCCTGAATAATAGTCACATCAAAAGAAAACTCAGTGGCACTTATAGTAAGTAGGAAGATAAGTGCAGAGAAGTTTTTTTACAGAAGTCTTCTTTTGATGTTGAGACCCTGGATTCTCTTCTTCTCTTTTTTTTAAAAAAAAGATCCTTGAAATCCTTAGTAATACGCTGGGAATGTTTCCTTTTCTCGTCACCAGTGTAAAATAGATACATTCTGAATAAGGAGGAAGCCAGTGTAGATAAGGAAGTCGGTTTATTCCAAAGTAAAGGGTCTAATTCCCCCAGCAGCCAGAGTAGCGTCAACTGAACATTCAACTCCTGAGACTCTCATGACCAGGTTCCATTACCATGGTGCTACTCAAATGTATACAGATGGTACAAAGCCTAAGGTGATACATAGAAATATGATACATAGAAATAACGCACAATACCACAACAATCTTTCTTGGCTTATGATAGTTTTAAGGCTAGCTTAATTTTGGAATACTTCTTAGTAAATAGGGTTCTAGTTATTGGTGAACTCTTCTGCTAAATTTCCCAAGATATGCTTCCAGGAAAAAAAATTGCTAAAGGTGTAACTGAACATAAGAAAATATTTTACATTTTTAAAAAAGTGAAAATGTGTAAATCTGCCAAATTGTACCGTAGCCATTTAAATCTCACACATCCTTAACAGGAAAGCAATAGGGTGTGAGTGTGAAGTTATACGCTGAATTTAGTCTGAAATGTATATCATGGATTCAAAGTAACGAGATAAAGAACCTTTATATGATTGTTTTATTTCCATGGTATTTGTATAGATAGGTAAATACACGCACCATGCCTTTCCCCACCACATGTTATGTTATGTTGTTATGTTAAGTCATGTTATGTTAAGTTTGGTTAAGTGTATTTGTGTACCACATTCCAATCATTTGTATTGTCCCAAAGTGATCTCACAATCTAATTGCCCTTAGGGGTTCTAGGGTTTGAGGTGACCAGAGTCAGGGTGGTCTGTTGATATTATATGTTAGTTGTGTTTTGTATAATGTGGAGAGGAGATATATTGGATAGTGGCCAGCAAGAGGTGTGTTTTTCTGATGCTAGATCCAAGTACTCTGTGAAAGGTCAAGTAACAAATTTAAACATCATAGTGTGTTTGAAATATATGTAATTTGCAGTTTAAGGAGCATTACCATTGTATTAATAGGCCCAACATGACAAATCTTATAGAAGCGGAAGCCAAGATCCATAAGAGAAGTCCACTAAAGATCCCTCGTGGTGTCAAGAACGCTCATTTCCAACTGGTACAGAGGTGGATACTCCTCTAAGCTATCAACCTAGTGAACAAATCATGTCATCACTAGGCATGGTGCTGTCATGCCTAATTTCCTCCAATTATTTGTGTGTGAGAATGTTCAAAAGTTTGACCTGAAGATAACCAAATGTAAAACCTATTTTGATACTCTGTTCAAAACCCCAGAAAATGATGAATGTAATATACTTTGGGATATCACTGTACTGGCTTCAAATGCATTGAATCATACCCAAAGTATACACGGCAATGGGCTAATATAGCTGCTGGGTTCCTGGCTGAGTATCTCTCATCATCGGCTCAGCTCTAGGAGCTCAAGGACAATACGCAGAACTAGATTGGAATGAGCAATCGAACTGGAAAATCCACCATGGTCTAAGGCAGTGACCTGTTGTGTGCATTAGACTCTCATGTGACAGAGCTGGTAAACTTACTGTCTGTCAAGAAGTTAACAAGCATTGGCATAGCCAATAGGTCTCGCATTTGGGACCTTATAAGTGTTTAGCCATGCAACAGTTGGTGTTGTTGCACCAAGGATATTCTGCTGCATAACTAAATACTTACAGGGTGCAAAAAGCAAGACCTATTGGCTATGGCAATGCTTGTTTGTTTTTTGTTGCTGTTTTGTTTAAGTTGCCAGATCTACAATAGCGAGACATGGTTTTTGTTAACAGTTCTTTGCATCAAATGAACTTGTTTTCATTGCTCTGAATGTTGTTTCCATTCTGGTTGTAGGAAGCAGTCATTCCCGGGGGATGTGGGGGCTGCCTAGCTGTGCACATGCACCAAATTTGGCAAATGACAAAAAGCCTGGTGCAGGCGCAATTTACAAGTGTGGAGTGAGTGAGCCCCAGGCAGCATGCCTCACACAGGAGTTCATGCACTGTACCTGCATACTCAGCATGGTTTAAGGAACCTCAACCCACTCCCTCCCAGGCATCGAACACATATTTACCAAGAAACTCTGAGAAGAGCCTGCCTGCTGCACTGATGGCTGGTGGTGTGTGTGCCCGGTGAAGGCGTGCACTGACAGCTGGTGGTGTGTGTGCCTGGTGAAAGCGTTCACTGACGGCTGCTGGTGTTGTGTGTGCCTGGTGAAAGCGGGCACTGACTGCGTCTGGTGTTTGTGCCTGGTGGAAGCGTGCACTGACGGCTGGTGGTGTGTGTGCCTGGTGGAAGCAGGAGCATTCACAGTGATAGAAGGCACAAATGAAACTCACGAAGAGGAGGGGGAGCAGGGGGAGAAGGGAGGTGGAGTGCGAGCAGAGGAGCATGATTCACAGCTAGAAGACACAAATGAAGCTAACCAGGAGGGAGGGGGAAAAGGGAGGGGGTAGTGCATGCAGAGGAGCCTGATTACAGTTATAAACACACAGATGGCAGCTGTGCACGTGCACAAGCCAGCAAAATCCTCTGGTGGCACTTTTAAAAGCCACTTACTAAATGTCTCGAATGCGCTGTCTCAGGCGAGACCTAAAAATGGTGCAGTTCAGAACCATCTACCCCAGTGACTAGCCAAGACGCTGCATTCAATCATAAGGGATGAAACTCAGTCTTCATAGTCAAGTTGGTTTGACTTTCTCGTCACTGGGGATTGGACACAATCCTGGAATAAAACTCTCATCCGTCCATTCCAATAGTAAATTCTCCAGGGAATGAGCATGGAGGCCTCCAAACGATCCACTTGGAAAAAGTGGAACAACATGCAGCATGCCCAATTTTACATAATTTCCAGAATGCAATACCGTGGCTCTTTAAAAAGCAGATAGTTGTGCCAAAATAAAATGGCATCCAAGACCATCTCATTATCTGGTTTTACTCGTCTACCCAATCACTGGCTGTTGGCTAAACTTTACCTGACGACACTATGGGTGTGCTGGCTCTGTTCCTTCTCCGCGATTGCCATTTCTCAGCTATGCACAGTAGGGTATAATCAGCTCCCTTGGCCTCCTTGGCCAAGGGAGCTGATGAGCTGGTTCATACTAAGAACTGTCTGTGAATAAACATATTACATTTTAATATTTACCAAGCAACCTTAGGAGAGGGACACCATATTTCGTTTAACAATCTAATGCATTATGGGATTGCAGTATTTCTTTGCTTCCATTGAAACAATTGGATGAAAACACCGGACAAAAGTAGAAAAGTCAATTACTGGACACTCTGGCGCTGATTTAAATATGGGCGCTAAGGGAGGATCTAACAAAAAACAACCCCCAATTTGTGTATTCAGCCATAAAACCATCTGATGAGGTGTTGCTGTAAAGACAGACATTACCCTATCTTAAACGTCTCCGCCTGCTCTAATGGATCCAACAAGCTGCATTTGTTACTCCATCAGAAATACACCATGCAATATGGACAAGGCTGGATTTTAATCATAGGCTACCCCGACCCCACTAAAGCGGCTCCTCACATGGCTCAGATATACACATTGAGGGAGAGGCTAATTCAGCCATAACAAAGTACGGAGTGACTGGAAACAAGCTGCTAGAGGTTCAGGCACCATGGGCCTTATTTATGAAGGCCTTGCGCCGCCGGTGCGCCACTTTTAAAATGGGAAAAAGTGACGCACTGGCGGCGCAAGGTCTTCATAAATAAGGCCCCATGCATTCAGCATTCCATTTTTTATTTGGAGTTTTACCCATGGAGCACCCAAGATGGAAAATATCCAGCGTCAGTGCAGCACAGGGCATACAGTTGCCTCGCTAGTGAATGGAAGATTACCAACAACACTCTAAGTCCCCCAGTACAACCAATGAACAAGAAAAAACAAACGTTTTTTACTAACTACTTATCTTGGAGTCCAGGGTAGCGTGTAATCACCGAAAAAGCGATAAATACCTCGTTAGGGGACGTAAGCGCTATATAAGTACATTTACAATTATGGGTTTGCTTTCACAGGCATTTGCAACTTTTACAATAACAATAACGCAGGGAGGGCCTAGGGTGACCAACCGTCCGTAAATTTCACGGACAGTCCGTAAATTGGACCTCACGTTCGTTGTCCGTGAGGATCCTTTTAACGGACGCAGCGGACGCTGTTTGTCCGTAATTTTGGCCATCACAGGGAGCAGCACTGCTCCCTGCGAGAAGCCTCGAGCCCCTTGATGCTGGCGCCTCGCACTCCTCCTCGGAGCACTAGAGCAGCCCCACCCGCCCATTGTCATTCTGTATGGGGCTGATGATTGCCACATACAGAATGATAATGGGCCGTCTGGAGTGTTACTGCATGCGGTGGGCCTCCTCCTGCCTCGGTCTAGGGCAGCGCATTTTGTTAGATGGAAGGAATGTGCAAACACGCACAGGCTACTGCAGAATCCAGTTCATTCAAAGAAGCTAGTGAAAAAAGTTGAAAAGAAGGGGCCCGGGCTAGAGTTCTTTCAGTCTCATCATTTTAGCAAAGTGCAGTTTCAATATAATATTGAACAAAGCCATGATTGCTGCATTTTTATTTTATGCATCTAACAACCACTGACAAAGCCAATACTTCTGGCTTGTTGTAGGTGTAACGTTACTTGTGTTATATATCTGGATGCAATGACAGAAGAGGCAAAATACCAGTCCGGTAGCACACTATGCTAAACACAGATTTTTAGCTTAGTTGTTTTAAGCCACCCGCCCTTAATTACATCAAACACCCCCTTTTGAGAGACGCCCACTCACCCCCCTTTTTTCATCCCGCTTAAAGCCCTGGAAACAACACCATATCACAGTCGCCTCAAGTCCTAGCACTGCATCATGCATGACTCATGCCTTCCACTTTTTCAGATTGCCTATGTGCAGGGGCATAGTGAACCCTCCGCCACCCACCCCTTGTTTTAGGAACTTCAGCAAGGGTGACATTTTTGATGGGCCTCTTCTGTCTGGAAATCTACAGATGAAGGCTAAGCTCATAATTAATATGAAAAGGTTGGCGAGTGAGTAAGTGAAGGGATGGATGGATGGACTGGTGAATGGATGATTTTTTTTTTTTTTTATATAGCGTGAACTAGAACCAAACCGAATCAGTTATCAGAGCGCTTTACATAGCACCAGTTATGTTACATGAGGACACACTTTCATTTTTTTTTTAGGCACGGGGAGATTAAGTGATTTGCCCAGAATCACAGGGGGTTATTGGTGTCGTTACCGAGACTCAAACCCAGATCCCCAGGTCCGAGGTCGTGCGCCTTAGCCGTTAGGCCAACCCCTCTCCCCATCTGATTGAAAAGGTGAATAGATGGATAATGGGCCAAAGGATGGATGGATGAGTGAAAGGGTGTATGATCGGTGAGTGAATGGGTGGATGGATGAGTGAAACAATGGATGAGTGATAGGGTCAATGGATGGATTCACGAGTGGATGAGTAGATGGATAAGTGGGTGGATGGATGGAAGGAAGGATGGCTAAGTGAAAGGGTCGACGGAGAGATAAAGGGAGGATGGATTGATGACTGAAAAGGTGAATGGGTGAAAGGATGAGTGACTGGATGGATGAGTAAGTGAAAGGATAGCTGGATGGGTGAAAGGCTAAATGGCTGGATGGAAGAGTGAATGGATTAGTGTACGGATGGATAGGGTGAAAAGGTGGAGGGATGGATGAGTGAAATGATGGCTGAAAGGATACACAATGGATAGGTTTGCAAATGGATGAATATGTTTGGATATAAATGGGATTACTTATATACTATTGCGCGACCTCCTTTGATGTGTCTGTAAAACCTAGCTTTTGTCCTGAAGATTTGTCCTGAATTTTGACCCCCTGTCCTGAATTTTTGTCCTGAATTTTGACCCTTTGTCCTGAATTTTTACACTCACCGGCCTGAATTTGCACCCATGACAGTTGGTCACCCTACAGGGAGCAGGACTTCCCGGTCAGAATACCAGAAGGATTACAAATGAGAGAAAAAACCTACAGGAATCGGTCGTAACATTTGATAGGTGACGCTGGTCAAACCAGAGCTTCTGATAGGTGAGAATGATCTTGCATTTACATATTACCTATTAGCCAGCTCCTAGGCAGATGGCACCTGTCACGGAATCAAATCCTTAGTGAAATATGTTCATTCTGCGCTCCAGTACACGTCATGTTCATTGAGGCACTTGTTCGACAAGCAACCTTCAAAAGCAGCTACTATTTGTTCAAAATAAATAGGATTATCTTTTTGTACTTGTAGAAAGAAATGGAATTCCAGCATTAAAAGAAAGAATCCTGCAGTGACGTTGCTTTGTACGCATTGTATGGCTTTGTTGAAATTTGGTGGTAACTTCGTTTGAATCGAACTGCAGTAAAATGAAATGTGATCCTTTTTCCATTACTTAAAATCACTGTATAGAATGCCGGTCTGGCTGTGCTTAGCGGTAGATTTTTCTGCCTCAAGCCTTCAGTGAATGTTTTCATTATTTCATCAAGTAAGCAAGCTTTTGCCTCGATGGGAATACGAGGACGAATTTTTATTTACATGCTACAAAGGTAGGTAAGGTGCGTCGAAACATTCATTCAAACCTGAAAATCCGTACTGCATACAACGAAAACACATGAGAATCTGCAACAGGACACAGTCTGGTCTGCTGTGTCTATTAGAGTTAGAGCCATAATCCGTGAGTCAGATAAGAAGCACCATCATTTCATGTTTCACTTAAATACGGAACGCCAGTTTTTGTGGTTTGCACTGTACCATGAGCAAGCTGTATTTAATTAGGAGCTACCATCCTTCACAGTAGTCAAAACTATAGAATGCAAGCTTGGTGGTGCGACGACATTCGTTGGGTTTTTGTGAAGATGTGAAAAGAAAAATAGCTCGATTCCATGTTTTTTTTCAGTCATTTCGATGCAATTAAGTGATTAGTTGCAGTTGTATTCAGTGGCGGCTGGCTTGTACCAAGGGTGGTAAGTCGGGGGTCAGCACACATTTTTTTAATAAATACATCCACTTACTTTGTTAGCATGACGTCCTCCTCCCTCAGGTGTCTTCCAGGAAGCTCCCAATGCAGGAAACCGCACTACCCAATCCTGGTGCTGCTTTCATAGCACGAGAGCAGCGACAGGATTGGATAGATTGGCTGCTCTAAGTACTACTAAGAGCACTGGAGGCCTGCACTTTCTCCAACCTAGCTGTCTAGGATAGTTAGGTTACAGAACTTTAAAATGTGCATTTCTGGCTGGCTGTCTCAAGACAGCCGGCCAAAGAGACATACACATTTTAAAGCGCACAGCTCCCTGCTGCTGCCACTCGGTACTGGCCCCGTCCTGACACTAAGTTCAGGATGGGATGCTGAAAAATAAAACGGTAATAAATAAACTTTATTACAGCTCTGGGGCTTGTGGTGCGAATCTCTGCTCAAATGGAGGAGCATCTCTGGCTGTATACCTGCTGCCTCAGGCTTCTCTGGTAGACAACATTGTCAACAACACATTTGGCCTATCGTTTTTGTGGTTGGGCTGATAATACTGCAGATGTCTTGTCCATATGTATGTCCACCAGTGCAGCCCATGATTGTATTTTATAGCCATGATGGTTGTAGCCTTAGGCTTTTTAGTAGTAGAACTTTTTTCCCAAGTCAAGTTTTTTTCAAGGGAAGCAAAATGGGTTGGTTGAATGTATCTGGGGCATGGATTTACCTAGTGTAACATAACAAGGACTATGATCAGGAAGACTCTGGGTATGAGTAATAAAACATATCAGTAAGTAATTATGCCATCACAGTGTTCAGAAATTTAGGGTTAGAGATTGTTGCATTGCTTTATATTAAGCTCCTAACGTCAATTCTGTGGGTTGCTCAGATCCCATAAGTTGCCGTCCACGTAGAAACCCGTTTGCAGGACATTTTATGTAACACACACTGGGTATGAAAGGGATTGCTGGAGTCCCATATAGAGGACTCTCACATGGACCTGCACTTATCTGTTTGAGCTTCAGTCTAGAGGGCCTTACCCAGCCTTGGGCAGAGTCGCAATAATTTGATATCTTACCAAACACGTCAAGAGAGCTTTATTTAATGTGTCCTTATGAACTATAAGTCTGGTCGTGAGTAGCTATACATACATGTTATACAATTACATGTTAATATTGTCTCTCACTTGGGCCTAAATCTAAAGACGCAGGCAATGCAGTTGTTCACTCCCTTGCCACCACTTAAAAGAAAACCAGTAGTCTTAGCCAGTCTGATGCATAGTGCGAGATGCAGGGGTTCTTTCACAGCAAGGGACAGTCTTTGTAGAGAAATTGGATGAGCTATGGTTAAAAGCTATAGACAGATATATGGCAAAGGTGTGCTACTGTTAATATGTACAAAATGTGATGGAGGTAATGTATTGTGCAGATGTATATGGATTTTCTGACTGCTTTTGATCAAATGGATTCGTTGACATTGTGGTCTAAAGTGGTTCCGCAGGCTTGGAAGCAGGCAATGGTCATCCCGCTGCTTAAGAAGCCTGGCCTGGACCCTAAGGCCCCTGCCAACTATCGGCCTATCTCTCTGCTGCCGGCTCTTACGAAGGTTGTTGAGAAGCACGTGCAAACGGTGCTCTCCAATTTTCTAGAGTCGAATGAGATTCTGCATGCCACCCAGTCAGGTTTTCGCCCGAGTCTCAGTACGGAGACTGCGCTCCTTGAGGTCTCCGAAACAATCAAGGGGATCTTGGATTCAGGGGGCAAAGCCATGCTGGTGATGTTGGATTTGTCGGCGGCTTTTGACACCGTTCCCCATGATGGTCTTCTCACAAGACTCCATGAGATAGGACTTCGGGGAACGGTGTTCAGCTGGTTTTCTTCCTTTCTAGCTGGCCGCCGGCAAACGGTCTGGGCCGCTCCAGATTCCGCCGTGATGCCGCCATTGGGAGTCGGGGTCCCTCAGGGCTCTATCTTGAGCCCGACCCTCTTTAATATCTTCATGACCCCTTTGGCGGCATTGGCGGAGTCGTTTGGGGCCCGGATCGTATCTTATGCCGACGATACCCAGCTCCTCTTCTCGTGTAAGAGAGGAGGAGACTTTGAGGGGGAGAGTATCAGGGATTGCCTTGGGGCTGTGTTTCAATGGTTCCATCTACACAGCCTCAAGTGCAATCCCGATAAGTCTGAGGTACTCTTCTTTGGGTGCGATATGGAACCAGATTGGCAGGCTTGGTGGCCTATTAATATGTCCCCCCCTACGTGTTCATCCCAATTGGCTAAGAACTTGGGTGTTAAGATGGACACGGGGCTAACAATGAAGGCCCAGATTCTCGGGGTGTCGGGTATGTGTTTCGGCCTCCTTAGGATGCTACGGAGGTTTCTTCCCCTACTATCGGAGGAGCACAGGAAGCTGACTGTGCAGGCCCTGATAGGCTCCAGGTTGGATTATTCTAACGTTCTATACCTGGGCCTGCCAGAGTACCTGTTACAGCGGCTGCAAGTTGTGCAGAACGCTGCGGCACGAGCAATCTACGGATTGAATAGACGTGCCAGTGCTGCGGGCTTGCTCCGGACTTTGCACTGGCTCCCAATCCGTAAGCGAATCGCCTTTAAGGCTCTGTCTTTGACATACAAGGCCCTCCATGCAACGGGGGCTAAGTACCTCCAAAGGAGACTTACCTTCTACCAACCGGCTCGCTCTCTGAGATCAGAAGCCTTATTTCTGGCGACCGTTCCACGAGTGAAGCGAGCACGCCTGGGAGGTCGCTCCTTTGGATTACTGGCGCCCCAACTGTGGAACTCTCTGCCCCTGTCGCTTCGGGGAGCCACTAGTTTATTAGCCTTCAGAAAGGACCTTAAAACGTGGTTATTCTCCCAGTAGGCCCCCTGTGTTTGTTGTTTGCTTTTTATCTGTGATTCTCTCTTTTTAATGTGTTATGTTAGTTTACTGCAGCCTTCGTTAATTAAAAGCACCGGGACACTCTTTTTGAGTAGCCGTGTGCTCTACAAAAGCCATTTTAACATAACATAACATAACATAACATAACAAAGTGATCCTCATGACAGTATTTTGTTGAATGTATAGTGACATAGACACTAGACAACAGCAAATTGGTTGATGCTATATATAGTACGTATTGTAGGGTGGTGTGGTACACCATGATGTTCAACATCTATGTCAGTTATTTAATTAAAAAAACAAGAAAGCCAGTACACCATTGCCTTCAGTTTGGAGTGCACTGCAAATAGCTTCCCCGGTTTTTCAAGTGTGAGTATGATTTTGAAAACATGGAAAACTGGAAGTTCAAAATAATATAAGATCAAACCCGAATAGTAAGTAGTAAGCCAAACTAAGAATACTTTATCCTTGGAAAGGGAGCAATTATTGTAATTTATGTGCATCAGGCAATAGTGAGCATTTAAAAAAATGTACAATGCTTTGTGGGCATGAAGAGATGCCCCATCAATGGAATCCTGAGCCACTCTGCCACTGTGATGTTATTGTAAAGTTGCTGGAGATTTAGCCTACTCGATCTTTGGGGTATGAAGCCATTCTGTTCAGGATGGACCAGATCCGGGATCACCCCCCCTTCCCAAGCATGTTTGCTTTATGCTTTGGTTATTATTTTGGTGTCTGGATTTAGGAGTGATATTGGCAGATATGAGTCCCATCTATTTCTGGGGTTACCCTCCTTTGGAATAAGAACAATTGTTGCTGTGGATAAGTCCCTCAGAAGTTCTCACCCCTGGCATGCCTCCAAATAATCTCATGCAGTTGAGTTGCTGCCTTGCTTGCCATTCTTTGAAAAATTCTGCTGATTGTCCATTTCATCCTGGAGTTTACCTAAAGTGAATCTGTGTCAGGGTTAGGAGTATTTTCTGCTTCATCAGTTTCTTCTCTAATTCCTGGGTTTTACCCCTATTTAATCATCAGCATGGGTAGTCCCATACAAAGGCCTGTAGAGCCTGCCTGGGGGATTTTAAATGTGTGGCATAGAAATCCTGCATATATTTGGCCATAACAGTAGCTATCTCTGCACTACCCGCTATTCTTTAGATCTCTGGTGTTATAATGTGCATGATGAGGTTCCTTTCCAATTGTCTAGTGTAAAGTCATGCCAGGAGTTTCACAACTTTGTCCCCTCTTGTCATATAGTTGCCTTTGTTTAGCCAAGTATGGTGTTTTTACTTCATTCATGGCCACTATGAAATACTCTTTTATTAGGAGAGCATGGGCCGGCATTTCATCTGAGTGTTGCCGGGCCCATGAGATTTCAAGGTCAATTATCTATTTTTCCACTATTAGGCATCTTTGGGCTCTCTGTCCTTTTTCTCATTTTCATCTGATATAATCACTTTCCTCAATGTGGCCTTATATGTTTCCCAGTATGTTACAACTTCCATGTCTGTGAGAGAGTTCTCATTGAAATAGTGTTCCATGGCCTTTCCAAGGTGTTCAACCACACATCTATTTATGTCTCCACATTGACATTCTCCATTCCACTTTTCCCTTTTTGTGTGTTGTTGCTAAGGTAATGCCTAAAGGTGTGTGGTCGGAGATACCCCTTGCTTTATATTCAGCATCTGGGAAACTATGTTACGTCGCATGTGGTGTAAAGAAGTAATCTATCCTGGAGGAGGTGTTGTGGGCTCCCGAATAAACCTCAGGGCTTATGCAAAGCTGTCTAGTTTCCCTGCCAGTGGGCTATGTGACTGTGGTTGTGGGATCTGTCCATTTGTGGGTGTAGTGTCATGTTGAAGTCTCCACCCAGAATGGTTGTGACTTGTGGACGTTCTAAGAGAAAGCATCTCAGCTGCTGCAGTGTATGAACTTGTAGCCTGGTGGGGTATAGACATTTATTAGTGTTAGGGTTTCTCCCTCCCAGCTTCCCGAGGCTGCTGTGTATTGTCCCAGCCGGTCATCTCACCAGGTCCTATGTTACGTGAAACGCTACTGCATTCTTTATTAGGATTGCAACCCCTCTTGAATTGGAAGCATAGCCAGAGTGACTACCCACAATGTACTTCGGTCTGACCAGGAATCCACAGTTAGAGCCCTTGAGATGCGTTTCTTGTAGAAACACCACACCCCCTGCAGATCTCCTCAGGGCTTTGCCGCCAGGCTTTGCTTAATTTGGTTCCCCAGTCTGTTAACATTCCACTTAAGTATCTTAAGCACCTGCGTCTTTACATTTACCATTTCTGACCCTCCCATTGTGTGTATCCTTTCCTCCTGAATATTGTGCTCTCCTTACTTGTTCCCTGTACCCCTGTGCAACTGCTGCCTGTTTAACTCTAATCCCAACTCTCTCTGCCCCCTACCTTACCATGCTGCAGTCTTTGAACTGCCCGCCACCCAATGCATGGTATGTCAGTCTCCCTAATTGTTCAACTTTATGAAATAACATTGTTTAGCATGTCATGTGTTCCATGTTGATATCGATCACGTAGAGGGGAGGCACTGCCCGCGGGAAATTATTAGCGTTTGTTATCTATCCCTATGTGGTACACATCGAGATCCTCCCCAGACCCATTCTTCTTTTGTTCCCAAGTGTGGTATCAAATAATCTCCTCATCTGATATCGGAGTGACCACCCTGGGAGTCATGTCAACCTCCTCTCCCTACTGGTCTGAGTGCATCCTCCGCCAGTGCGTCCAACCTGGTGGTGATTCCAAAAGTTAGTTGTTGTTGGAAGTCCGCCACCACTCTGGCTCATACCGTCCCCGCTTGGTCCTTTGTTGGGGCCAGTCATGGCCATCATTTTGCCTTGTAGTGGTTTCTTCACTTTTGCCAGCCCTTCATCTGTATCGAGTACTTGACGTCAGGGGTCAGGTAGCAATGTCTTTGAAGCCAGTCCCAGGCATCTTCCGCTGTTAGGAAGAAGTGTGTCTGCTCCTGGTCCATTATGCAAAGCTTAGCAGGGAAGAGAAGATAGCGTAGGTCCAATGTTCTCAGGTGTCTTTCATCCCCCAAAAAGGCTTCACTTTGATGCCCCACCATGGCAATAAAGTCTGGGTAGATATTTACAGTTTCCCTCCCACTTTCCAATGTCTCTGTGTTTGCTCCACTTGCAGAATAGCATCCCTGTCTCTGAAGCTCAGCAGTCTGGCTACTATAGCCCTTGCGGGAGGACTGCTTGTGGTGGTCTCCCATGGACCCTCTGCACCCATGCCACTGTGAACCATCTTGAGATTCTGCCTTCCAGCACCCTTGCATACAGCTAGTCCTCTAGGAACAGTTCCATATTTGGGCCTTCTGCTCTCTCTGGAACCTCTACTATTCGGATGTTATTGCGGCAGGATTGTCCCTCAGCATCATCCATTTTTTCCATGAGGCTGGCCACCACCTTCTCCTATTCTCTTATTAGGATTGTACCCTCAGCCACTGTGGGTCAAACCTGTGCAAGGGTGGACTCCGCTTCTGAGACTGTCTACTAGATTCCTATGGTCCATTCACAGTCGGTTCACCTCCTGCACCACCATGTCGACCTTAGATTCAAAGGATGCCTTAGTCTCTTAATGGTTGTTAAAAGGGCCATTGGTCCACCGTTGCAGTCTTCGGCTCGTTTCCATTGCTCTCCATTTTGGAGATACCTGCTCTTGGGGAGGATTTGATGAACTTGGGATAAATCATTCTTTCCCGTCTGCATTCTATTTCTTTTACCGTCACTGCCCCCACGCATCAAGGGTGCTTCACTGCGTGCGGCTCTTTCTGGCCTGTTTCTCTGGAGGGACAGAAATGGGACACCTTGATCATTTGGGGTCACCACCTGTGGGTGCTACGTTCCACCCATAAGGAGGTTCTCCTTCCCTGGTCCTCCTTTTAGCCTCCATTGGTGGGTTGGGTTGGCCACCACATGGATCCTCGGGTCTCCCTTGCTTTCCAATAGTTGCACCCCAAGTGTGAGCAACCCCAACATATCTTCACACCTCCAATTGTGAGTCCCCATGTAATCCTTTGCGGTATGATGTCAGTTGCGCCCCCCACAAACTCCTCTGTAATTTCCAAGTAAGGAAAGTGTGGACCTAATTAAGAGTTTTGCGCAGTTGCACCGGCTCTCCCCTGGCATAGCTGCGCCAAACTCACGTAAGGACCACTGACCTTAACATAGAGATTCATCAGTCCAACAAGTACCGACTTGCACCCACCTGGGTGATCCACTATTGAACTACAAGTACCAGAGTCCCGAGGGGCGATCCGGAGGAGGGGCTAGCGGTGTGCGCTCCATTGCGGTGGTTTCTACTAATTGGCTCCATTGAGCTTTGAGCCGACGGGCTCCTGGATGCTGCCCTGCGTGCCGGTTCGGGCATCGAGGCCATTGACGGTTGTTTGGCGGCCTTCTCCTCCACCCCTAACCATTTCTCTACTGATGAGGGAAGTTATCCCGAAACCCGAGCCATGTCTCGGGCGATACCCAAAAACCCGGGACATGTATCGGGTCTAGAGATTCATCAGTCCAACAAGTACCGACTTGCACCCACCTGGGTGATCCACTATTGAACTACAAGTACCAGAGTCCCGAGGGGCGATCCGGAGGAGGGGCTAGCGGTGTGCGCTCCATTGCGGTGGTTTCTACTAATTGGCTCCATTGAGCTTTGAGCCGACGGGCTCCTGGATGCTGCCCTGCGTGCTGGTTCGGGCATCGAGGCCATTGACGGTTGTTTGGCGGCCTTCTCCTCCACCCCTAACCATTTCTCTACTGATGAGGGAAGTTATCCCGAAACCCGAGCCATGTCTCGGGCGATACCCAAAAACCCGGGACATGTATCGGGTCTAGAGATTCATCAGTCCAACAAGTACCGACTTGCACCCACCTGGGTGATCCACTATTGAACTACAAGTACCAGAGTCCCGAGGGGCGATCCGGAGGAGGGGCTAGCGGTGTGCGCTCCATTGCGGTGGTTTCTACTAATTGGCTCCATTGAGCTTTGAGCCGACGGGCTCCTGGATGCTGCCCTGCGTGCCGGTTCGGGCATCGAGGCCATTGACGGTTGTTTGGCGGCCTTCTCCTCCACCCCTAACCATTTCTCTACTGATGAGGGAAGTTATCCCGAAACCCGAGCCATGTCTCGGGCGATACCCAAAAACCCGGGACATGTATCGGGTCTAGAGATTCATCAGTCCAACAAGTACCGACTTGCACCCACCTGGGTGATCCACTATTGAACTACAAGTACCAGAGTCCCGAGGGGCGATCCGGAGGAGGGGCTAGCGGTGTGCGCTCCATTGCGGTGGTTTCTACTAATTGGCTCCATTGAGCTTTGAGCCGACGGGCTCCTGGATGCTGCCCTGCGTGCCGGTTCGGGCATCGAGGCCATTGACGGTTGTTTGGCGGCCTTCTCCTCCACCCCTAACCATTTCTCTACTGATGAGGGAAGTTATCCCGAAACCCGAGCCATGTCTCGGGCGATACCCAAAAACCCGGGACATGTATCGGGTCTAGAGATTCATCAGTCCAACAAGTACCGACTTGCACCCACCTGGGTGATCCACTATTGAACTACAAGTACCAGAGTCCCGAGGGGTGATCCGGAGGAGGGGCTAGCGGTGTGCGCTCCATTGCGGTGGTTTCTACTAATTGGCTCCATTGAGCTTTGAGCCGACGGGCTCCTGGATGCTGCCCTGCGTGCCGGTTCGGGCATCGAGGCCATTGACGGTTGTTTGGCGGCCTTCTCCTCCACCCCTAACCATTTCTCTACTGATGAGGGAAGTTATCCCGAAACCCGAGCCATGTCTCGGGCGATACCCAAAAACCCGGGACATGTATCGGGTCTAGAGATTCATCAGTCCAACAAGTACCGACTTGCACCCACCTGGGTGATCCACTATTGAACTACAAGTACCAGAGTCCCGAGGGGCGATCCGGAGGAGGGGCTAGCGGTGTGCGCTCCATTGCGGTGGTTTCTACTAATTGGCTCCATTGAGCTTTGAGCCGACGGGCTCCTGGATGCTGCCCTGCGTGCCGGTTCGGGCATCGAGGCCATTGACGGTTGTTTGGCGGCCTTCTCCTCCACCCCTAACCATTTCTCTACTGATGAGGGAAGTTATCCCGAAACTCGAGCCATGTCTCGGGCGATACCCAAAAACCCGGGACATGTATCGGGTCTAGAGATTCATCAGTCCAACAAGTACCGACTTGCACCCACCTGGGTGATCCACTATTGAACTACAAGTACCAGAGTCCCGAGGGGCGATCCGGAGGAGGGGCTAGCGGTGTGCGCTCCATTGCGGTGGTTTCTACTAATTGGCTCCATTGAGCTTTGAGCCGACGGGCTCCTGGATGCTGCCCTGCGTGCCGGTTCGGGCATCGAGGCCATTGACGGTTGTTTGGCGGCCTTCTCCTCCACCCCTAACCATTTCTCTACTGATGAGGGAAGTTATCCCGAAACCCGAGCCATGTCTCGGGCGATACCCAAAAACCCGAGACATGTATCGGGTCTAGAGATTCATCAGTCCAACAAGTACCGACTTGCACCCACCTGGGTGATCCACTATTGAACTACAAGTACCAGAGTCCCGAGGGGCGATCCGGAGGAGGGGCTAGCGGTGTGCGCTCCATTGCGGTGGTTTCTATGAGTTGAACTCATGTTACACGAGTTCAACTCATGATATGGTTGGCGGTCATTTGCCTTTACCATAGCGGTGCCTGGTAAACAGGCACTGCGATGGGAACAGCAAAAAAGTTCAGCACAGCATGGATGGTGATGTCTATACCATGCTGGAACTTTGTGGGAATACAGACAGGAGGGCACATGTTGTGCCCCCCTAAGTGTATCCCCATGGCTGGGGGAATTGCGCCCCTGTAGAGCCCCCTTTGTTCCTGCACCACCAGCATTTTCATGGCAGGGCTCTGCCATGAAAAGGCTGGCGGTCCAAGAACTCAGTGGACGGTGGACCTTTTGCGCGAGTCTGGCAGTCGCAAGACTGCCAGACTTGTAATAAGGGCCAGTGTCTTTCCCCCTCCCCTCAATGGCCCTTTGCATATAGATCTTATCTTCAAGCTTAAAAATAGAAGGGGCCCCAGGGGCACAGCGTGATGGTAACTGGGTTCCCAGTTGAGTGATAAATCTCCTTTCCCCCTTTTTAGCGTGTAAGGACCGTTGGCATACTCCCCAGTCTATATTGTTCCCCCTCCTAGGTGTAGGTCATACATTTAGAGAGTTTCAGGGGGGCAACCCACCATGGGGTCAGCTCTTTGACTGCCAATATTTATTTCAGGGCATGTCTGTGAGGCTGCGTGATTTCCTACCTCATGCCCTCTTCTTTGTCTGCGCCTAACTTAGGCCCTTGCCAATCTCCTCTGGTGTTGTCTCCTTTCGAGGCCTCCTCCGCCAACGTGGCTGTTGCCAAGTCCTCCCAGAACGCTCTAGGCCCTTTGGGTCCCAACAGCTGCACCAACCTCAGCTAGTAACCCACTGAGCCTGCCCTTATCTGCGAGCCGCCTCTCCTGTTTCTTCTTTATTGGGGGTCCCGGCTTCACCTGTCGGTGTTGCCTAAGGCCAGCTCAGCCATCCTGCAGCACTCTCCACCTTCTTGCGGCTGTTGCACGGTCTCTGCTCCAGTCTGCCGTACTCCTACAGTCTGTAGGCAGCCCAGCACCTCCTCGTCTGTGGGCCTCCACTTGCGTTCCCCGCAACCTGCTCTTCCACTCACTGTTGCCGGTAGGGGCTTAGAGGGGGGATCAGCATTGTGTTTTGCACGGACCTTGGTTGCCGGAGCTTGGCAATCATACAGTCTACTCCATGCGGCCCAGGCCATGCCCCCCATCTCTACCTTTACATTTCAAAATAAGTCTCTGTTGGATTGATCCTACCTTTGGAGCTAATTTTTTACTTTTATGGAATTTAGAAAAGGACCCCAGGATACTTACAGTGGTTGTAATTTTCTCTCATTACTAAAAATGTAATTTTAGCCATTGTGGGCCCGAATTTCAAATATATTCTTGTCACTTACTCCTGTTATAGTTTTTTTGCAATTGTAAGCAAAACAAAGCCCGGAATTAAGTTTTATAGACTTGATGGCAGAGTGCAGGCTTAATACCAACTTGTGACATAAAACCTGGTGGACTGTAACGCACTAACCACCTGCTCATTATTACATTAGTTCAGGTCTGTCAGACTTACGCGAGTATTTGTTGTTACTAGGTTCCAAATCCGTTTTCACCATGAATAAATACACTCAAGAACACATACTTTAAATATATTTCATAATTTTATTACAATCAATGTCCTATGATGTTACTGTGAAAAATAATATAGTGGTGTTGAAAGCAATTAATAAACAAAACATTTAAAAGAACTGCAACATAGTTATGGTGTTTCAGAATTATTGTTCTTGAAATGATGGAACAAGTCTATATTCATTAACCCCTCATTTTGTTTAACCCTTAGCTAATCTGTCTTAGCACCAAAAGGGCCAGTATGAGTTTCAAAGATGGCCTCTCACTGGCATACTGAGCCGAACAATAGTTGTGTTGTTCTGCACTGAGCCAGTTAGTTGCATAGTTCCAAGCAAACTGATAAGGCCAAACTGGCTCAGAGAAACCTGCCTGTGGTATTCAGGACGGATGGATAAAATCTCTGCTTGCACAAGCTAAGTCTCCCTGAGAGTCAAAGATCCTCCTCTCTGCCTAAGACCTGTCTGTATTCAGTTCTAATACACTTTTCTGATTATTTTGAAAAGGGAAGGCCTCGCAATGGATGAACTCAAAGGCACAAATGTAATGTATTATTCTTGTTGCACCTTCACCTAATTCTATATAGCATTATAAATCATGTGAACTTCCGGTGCATGAATAGTTACTATGCTATAAAACTAGAATAAAACAAATATTTTACATTATACATGTGCACACAATACTAAATGCAATATGCATTTATAAATGAGAAATGCACGCTCCAAAACATTAATCCATAAACATATGAAATGCAGATGGGGAGTCTATCAGCAGAAAGCACAACAATGATATCACTTATACTGCTCCTAAATTCCAGGAGTAAGCTACAAGTAAGCCAGGAGTATTTCTTGCTTACTCCTGAAATTCATGAATTACACATGAGTACTACAACAGAGTCAACCCAACTCACACATCTATCTTTGTAAATCCAGTTTATGGATTTTCTATGTTATCAAATTATCCTCATGCAGAACTTATACACAAATATACTTTCTAGATTAAACATTTTCAATCTCCAACTTTATTTTATTTCTACTTGGGGTAAATATTTTTCTTCATGGAAAATCCCTTGCTGTGAACTCTATTTAACATGGTGTTTTTCCTAAACAGGTTGGTTTTCCTGAACACGAGAAGAGTAAATTTGTATATGTTTAAATGGTGGGAAGCCATTTGCTCAGAAAACATAAATGTCCACAAACCTCTGGGCATGTGAGATATTAAACTGCTTTTGCTTAGTCCATCTCTAAAAAAGCCCCAAATGCCAGCCCTAAAACTAAATCTGTACACATGTCAGAACACAAGGCTTGGCCTGGATCAGGATAGATAATTGTTGTGGCAAAAGTTGTCATGTTGTGCTCCCACAATATTTGAATAGTGTTTATGATACATGTATAGAGTGCCAAGGCATTTGTCCAAGAAAGTAGCACACTACTCATGAAGGTGTGAGATTGGAAAAGGGTCGGTTGCCTTTGCTTCGATCATGTGTGGGAATTGTTTCCAAACGGTTCACGAGGACCACCGAGGTGCAGTTATTGTGTTATGGGACACCCTGCTTAGCAGTTTGATGTAGGAAGTGTGAGAGATAGACATGCATTTGTATAATTTTCGTTATGCTGGGAGCTCTAATTAGCACTGCAGTTGTTGGTAGTTTATATTTCCGGTTCTCAAACCAATTTCCTATGTTGACTGCGGCCAGAGGACATCCACTCTATTATTTTATGGATCTGTGAGAGGAAAAAGGTGTAGATAAAAAGTGAGAGGGTAACATTAATCTGACTGGATAGACTGTATTATAGTGCTCCTTTATATTATAGCCATTGAAAAACATTCTTTTGTCAATATACGATATCAATGCTCAAAGTATGTGACTATTTGTGACCTGCAAAGTGGACTATAATAAAGTGCTCCATTTACCATAAATTTGGGTATTACTCTTTGGTCTTAGCATGCTTGTCCAGTTAGTTTTGAGAGTTTTTAAGTATCTAGAATAGCCTTTATCACTGCCATCAAACTGCATACAAGTTCCACAGATCCTTTCACACATGATATGCCTGTGCGAAAGATGATGAGGGATCAGGGAGTGACTTGGTATATGATACTATATCAATCAAATTAATACTAGATGGACTGAAATAAAGACTACAGTAAGTGTCCTTCATCTAGTTGTAGGAGTAGAAGGCCGAGTAGTAGTATGTATGTGAAGTGTGGAAGGATCTATGGTTGGAATCCCATATGACATAGGCAGGTTGTGGGTCTTCAGGCGCAGAGTGGCTGTGGGCGCCTTCCAGTATTGACTGGAGAGGCATACCTTATGGTTACGATATCATATTTATCATATTTGATCTTTATGTTGAGGTTCCTGCAAGGTTGTGCTGGTAAGAGCTCCCCAGTTTGGGTCAGATACCAGTATTTGCCCTCTTGGCAAAGTGCACTGTTTGGAATTGTTCCAAAGCTCTGGACTGTGTTTATACAGGAAGAAGGGTTATTGTTTAAGGGTCTATTTCGAGTTCAGTGCATGCTATAATTATCTTGGGTAAAACTATGTTTTGCCTCTTTTTTTAAACTTTAAATGCTCCTGAACGCTTCAAATATTGGTTGCCAAGGAGTTCGAGAGCTTGGCGGCTGCACAAAAGTATGCGGAGAAAATGGATTTCAAGTTCAACTTAGGAGTGCAAGAGCCTTTGAGAATCAGACCTTGGAATTTGTTCCGCCTCCCTGCCCCACTCTAATGCCATAGGTAATAGTGCCAAGCTATATCTTGTGCACATCAGAAATATACTTTAATCCCAGTCTGCCCTGGGGGATGAGAGAGGGGCATGAATCTCATTAGGCACCAGAGAAAAAAGTCAAAAAGAGAAGTTATGTAGGTGGCCATCCCAGGCATTGGTCTGTGCCCCCACCCAAGAACGGGCTCAACAGTCTTTCTCCCCGATTGGAGGAGTCTACCCCTTGAAAGGTCACTAGACACCAGGAAAAAGAATGAAAAAGAAGGCTTTGGGCTGTGCATTCCCATACTTCTCTTGATTAAAACAGGGAAACTCACATCTAGCTAGGCCAGGTGCCTTCGAAAGGAAAGACTTCAAAACAGACTTTAAAGATATGGGTAGCTGCTGTATTTGGGACCAGGCGGGGCTGCCACCCAGGGAAACCAACTAAACCCAGGCATTTATGAAAACTAAAAACTATGGTTATCCACAAAATTCCTACTACTCAGTGATTCCACAGTTCTTGCAATAAAACAGTGTCCCACATTTGAGGTTGGGAATAGCACCTTTGATAGGAGTGGATTAAACTAGTTACCATAAGAAGTTGGTCTTTCCTATCCCAGGCGATAGGTTCACACACACAAGTCATCATTGTAAGCCAGTTTGAAAGAAAGAACACATTTTGCAAAATGTCCTCTGAATAACGTTAGCAGCCGTAACCTCAAATTCAGAGGACTACAAATAACCACTTTTCTTAAATCAGTTTGCACATTTAAAAAATGCATTAGTTTCCTTCATATCCATTTTTTATTATTAGGTTTTACCATATCACTTTCTGCATGATTTACTCAATGAGAAATCATTTTAAACTGCACCTCAATTGTTGTCCTGGCTACTGGATTTTTTTAGCACTCAAGAAAACCTATATCGCCCTGTAACCAGAAGATCTGCTAGACATAACAGTATGTTACTTTTGTAAATCGTCCATCAGGGTCAACAGACAAAAACAAATTGCTATTTTATCCTTCACATCTTCATTATTTTTAGTTTTGATGACTATTTTCTTTGGGAAAGCCAAGACAAATCTACATAAATATCCTTTTGCTGAATTTGAAACTCACTCATGGATTTCACACCTGTTTCCATCATTAACTGCAAGAAAGCTCAACCCACGGAAAATAGGGAAAATGGACTACAAATTAGAAAAATAGAAAAACCGGTAAAAAGATGGTTTTATTTTACAACTCTGCTTGTTTCTAAAAGCTGGAAAGATGGTGGTCTTAGTAAAGCAGACCTTTTGATGACGCCATTTAAAAAAAAAATACACTTTCTTGCACAGTGCTTTTCCCCATTTGGAAATCAAGAACAAAATGTTGCTACATTTGGCATTTTTTCGGTTCAAACCCCAGTTACTTTTAGAATCCCCAAGATGTGATAACAAATTCTCAACTTTGACCTGGATACCTTTGTGAGATGAGAGATATATTAAGGCCTAAACGCAAAATGCCCCAAACATCAAAAAAGCGTCTCAGCACTGGGGTTGGAAAAGCCTCAGCAGCTAAGGGGTTAAAAGCAATAGCAAGATAATTGAGGAGAAAGGAGAATGTTCATCCACATCCAAGCCTGGTTATTTGTCCTACCAATGTTGTGCAGAAAGTCACTCACATAATACATATGTAGGTATGTGCTGGACAATTTAAAAAAAGTTTAATAAGCTTTATTTAGTCAGAAAAATCCAATGGCATACATTAAAGGCCTAGAGAGTAACAATGCAAGAATATCATGTAAGCAAAATAGAGTAGGTAGTAAAACAGAAAAGAAAGCTATTTATATTTTGGGAATTTAAGGAAAGGAAAGTAAGGGAAAGGGAAAAGACGGGGTATAAAATATCTTTATAATCAAAAGTAAACTGAAATATACATCAATAGTATGCTCATAAGAAGCGTAAAATGTAAAGAACAAATAAATGGTGAGTATAAACTTTGCCAAATAATAAAAGAAGAGGAAAGATAGTACAAAGAGGAAGGAATTCAAGGGGGTTGGACATTTTCAGAACAATGATGAGAAACATTATTGATTGACGCTATATTTAAATAAGTTGTTAATGGCATCCAAAAAATATCTCTATTTACATGTAAATTGCATTAAGAGGCAAATGCCACATCTAACCTATGATATTGACACAGAGTATTCCACCATGACTTAGTTGAAAGTTTAGTCAAACATTTCCAATTCATTGTAATTTGTTGAAATGCTAGAGCTAACATAAGATCAAACAACCCTCTTTCATAGGAAGGTAAAGAAATGGATTTTGAGAGACTTCCCATAAAGAGAAGAACATTGGATAGTGGTGTATTTATCTGAAAATATTTAGATAAACGATCTCAGATGTGTGTCCAAAAGGAAAGAACAAGAGGACATGAAAAAAGGAGATGTGAGAGATCTGCTGACAGAAATTCACAGGACCAACATTTCTTATTATCTATGTTAGTAAAGGTAGCTATCGAAACGGGAGTGAAATACAGTCTATGATATAGAAAAAAAATAGATTCAGTGGTGGAAGCGGATCTTGAAATCCTCAGCAACCAAGCCCAAATCTTATTCCATATATCAGTGCTCCACTGGAAACCTAAATCTGATTCCCAAGCAAGTTCCAATATAGTCTTATATCATTCTGGATTTGTGGTGTAAAAGAATTTATAAATTAAGGAAGCTTTTGGAATTATTGCTAATATTTTAAGAAGTGAGTCCTGAGTTATGGGAACTTCATCAGAAGGGAGAGAAAAATATGTTTAAAAGTAATTCCATAAGTATGGTAAATGTATGCAAAAAAAATCGGGGGCAATTACAAGTAGCTTAAAAATCAGGAAAAGAACAAGGAGAAGGGCCATCAAATAATTTGTTAACCCCAAAAATCCCCTTTGCTCTTCATGAGGCCCAGTAAATAGGTCTATTATTAATAGTTATAAGACTATTATGCCACATAGGTGAATGGAGAGGTATTTCTGGATATTGATTTTGGTTGAAAATTAGATTTTAATAAAGAGCAAGTGTGTTTGAATAGTGGAGGGGATGTGGGGGTATTTTTGGCAGTAAAAGAAAGAACTTCCTTGGTCGAGAAAGGAGCAAGCATTCAACGTTCACTAGTGACCCATAGAGTAGTAAAAGGAGAGGGTTCCGTGAGAAGCCAATGAGAAGCTTGTTTTAAGCTAAATGTTTTATGATATAAACGGAAGTCTGGAAAGTTCACCCCACCTACAAGTCTCGGTTTTCTGAGGTGAAATAAAGAAATTCTAGATTGTTGTTTTTCCATAGAAATTGAGAGAGAAGAGAGTCTATTTTTTTTAAAAGGTCCCAGGGATATGAATAGGTATCATTAAAAAATAATATAATAAAATGAGAGTAATCATCATCCTAATGGAATCAAGACGGCCCCACCAGTAGAGAAAAACAGGATTCCAGGATGAGAAGAGTTTGGATATGCGATCAAGTGCTACATTCATGTTTAATTTAACCGAGTCAGTAATAGAATTGGAAAACCAAATACCAAGATATTTTGGATGTATGACATTACAACGCCTGCTTTCACTCCGCATGCCATTACGACGCAACTTTTACAACGCAAGTCGTTACAACGATTTACGTTGGGGGGCTCTGGGTAGAGAATAGTTTAATTTACTATTCCAACTCCAGTACCCGTGGATAGTAGGGAAGGTGTTGGATAGTAATTAAACTATTCCCTATCCTAGAGCGCCCTCCAGCGCAAGTTGTTGTAATGACTTGCGTTGTAATAGTTGCGTCGTAATGGTAGTGAGGAGTAAAAGTTGCGTTGTAAAGGATGTTTCCCGATATTTTGATTTTGGAGCTATTCCAATGAAAGCCGTAAATTCAAATTGATGTTTGAGGCAACATTTTGTAATTGGTAAAACTTCTGTTTTATCAGAATTAATTTTATAGCCTGATACTGCTGAGAAATCAGAGATTACTTGTAATAACAAAGGAACAGAAGAATCTGGATTGGAAATGAAAAGCAAAATATCATCAGCAAAAGCAAATAATTTCATGTGGTGATCCCCATATGGAAAACCAAAAATAGACGGATTCTGACGAATACGGAAAAGAAAAGGTTTAAGAGAAAGAACAAACAAAAGGGGGGATAGTGGGCAACCTTGCCTACCACCTCTATGAAGTGAGAAACGCTGTGAGATTTTACCATTAACGATAGTAGAAGCAGAGGGATTAGAATAAAGGAGAGAGAAAAGAGAAATAAATGTAGTACCAAAACCATGCCATCTAAGAGATGTAAACAAAAAGGACCAACCTACTTTATCAAAAGCTTTTTCCACATCGATGGAAACAGCGGCAAGCGGAAAAGATAGAGAAGGAGCTGTATTGAGAACATTGAAAAATAGACGAGAGTTGAAAGAGGTTAGTCTACCTTGACAAATCCACAATGTTCGGGCCTATTAAATGAGGAAGGAAGGATTCAAGGCGTAATACTAAGAGCTTAGCAAAGATTTTATAATCAACATTTATCAAGGAGATGGGACGGTAGTTTTTGCAGAATTTGGGATCTTTGCCTTCCTTATGAATAAGACAAATAGATACTTCTAGAAAAGTCCCACTTGCTGCCCCAGTAGAGCAAAAATGTTGGAAAAGGTTATAAAGTGTTGGTAATAAGAGATTGGAAAAATGAAGATAAAATTCGACAGAAAAACCGTCAGGGCCAGGAGGTTTATTCTTCTTTAAAGAATTTAAGGAGGAGGAGATTTCCTGTAATGAAAGATCTGTGTCAAGAGAGGTGAAGTCTATATCAGAAGGAGAGGGAGAAGAAATAATACTAAGATAGTCATTAATAAGTGTATCAGATGGGGAGGACTCAGGAGTAGTTTGTAAATTCGGCTGATACATCTTTATCTTTAAACAGATTTTTACCATCAGTAGATTGAATAGATTCAATGAATGTTTTCTCTTTTCTAGATTTTAAATAATTAGCAACGAGTGAGCCAACCTTATAATGACCGCCGTAGTAAATAGCACTGCTACGAAGCATGGTGAAGGAGGCTCCATCAGTAGAAAATGTATTTAATTCCATCTTAGCATGAATAAGTTGTTGCATAGTGGAGTCTGCTGAGGAAGTATAAAACTGGTGCTCTAGGAGTTTGATAGAAGATAATAATGCTTTATGTTTATTAGAAGAGTTTTTCTTTTTCTTAGAAACAAAGTCAATAATAAATCCTCAAGCAGCTCCTTTAAAACTGTCCCACACCGAAATAGGAGATATAGAGGTATCTTCATTAATAGAGAAACATTCTTCAGCAAACAAGGTAATAGAAGAAAAAACTGGATCTTGTAAAAGATAATTATTAAATCTCCAACTAAACATTTTAGAGTAAGGTGGAAGTAAATCGAAGTCAGCAACCACCGGAGCATGATCTGAAATAAAAATGGGCTCAATCGAGGAGGAAATAAGGTTTTGGGCCAAGGATTTACAAAGAAATATGTAATCAATCCGGGATAGGGGTCCAAGTGGAAGGGAAAAAAAGGAAAATTTGAATTGGTCTGGGTTACATAGCCGCCAGGCATCAACCAGTTGAGTCTGCGTGGTAGTTTAAGGAATTGTTTGTGAGTTTTATGGAGGATAAAACTCACCTGGGATTTGCGATCAATAAAAGGGTCAGCGACTTGATTACAATCACCTCCAAGAATAAACAAATCATCCTTATTTTGAAAAAATTTGCCTGTAATAGTAGGCCAAAAAGAAGAATCGGGTTAAGTTGGGCCATAAAGTTTGAACACAGTAAGAGGGAAGTTATTAACCCCTTCGCTGCTAGGCCTTTTCCCCTCCTGTGCTAAGGCTTTTTTTGGCGTTTTGTGGTAGTGCGCGCTTAGGCCCTTGTAACTTTTTGACCACATAAGGTATCCACGCCAAATTTGCGTCCTATTCTTCCAACATCATGTGGATTCTAAAGGCGCCCAGGGTTTATGGATTCCCTTGGAGGGGTCCCAGAAATTAACCAAAACATAGTGATTTTTTTTGTTTTTTTCAGAAAAATGGGAAAAACGGGCTGCAAATGAAAGCCTCTGGGTTTTTCCCTGAGAATGTTATCAAAAAAGGGTTTGTGGGGCTGAAATCTCCATTTTCTCAGCTTTTAGGGAATGACAGTCTTTTGTCAGAGAACCGACATTTTTCACACAGTTTTGGCATTTTTCTGGGACATAGCCTATTTTTGCTATTTTTAGAGCTTTCCACCTCCTTCCAGTTAATGGTAGAAATGAGTTTGAAAGCAATAATGGATCCTGGAACGCTGTACATTTTCAAAAAGTAGACAAAATTCTGAATTCAGAAAGGGGGCATTTGTCTAAATCCATGAAGGTTTCTTTATAGAAACTAACACTTAAATATTGGAATAATTGAAAATTTGGTGAAAAAAACAGCCTTTTGTCTCAACGTTTTCACCTATAACTTTTTCTAATTTTGACAGCTCTTGGAAAGCAATACACCGTTACATCCTTTAGACCTTCCTGGTTGTGGGGATATATAGGACTTGTAGTTTCACCAAGAACCCGACGAACACAGATCCAAAAACTGAGCAGCAACTTGCAATGGTATTTTTTCATTTACTGGGTATAGAGCACTTTGTCTTGGAAAATGTATACATGGAAAAATCTGTATGAAAGACACCTATGTATTTCTGAATTGGGTACAAATTATAGAGTTCAGAAACAGTATATAATTGCACATTTTCAAAATTGGTAATACTCATACTAGCATGATAATTATTGGTCATTTTTCAAAAAGATTTTTTTTTACACAATGTCTTTCATTGAAAGGGAGAAATGCATAAAAGCTCAATTGGTAATAACAGTTGATTTACAAATCTGAATTACCCCAAGTCTCCCGATAAAAATGGTACCTCACTTGTGTGGGTCGGCCTTGTGCCTGCGACAGGAAACGGCGCAAAATGCAACGTGGTCACACCTAAATTTTGCAGTTACAAATTGATCCTTTTTTGGCAAAGTGCCTACCTGTAGTTTTTGCACCCTAGCTCTGCCGGCACCTAGGGAAACCTAGCAAACCTATACATTTTTGAAAAGTAGACACCCAGGGGAATTCAGGATAGGGTGACTCGACTGCCTACCACCAGGTTTTGTTACCCAGAATCCCTTGCAAAGCTAAGATTTTGACAAAGAAAACACGTTTTCCTCACATTTCTGTGGTGGAAAGTTCTGGAATCTGCGTGGATCAACAAATTTCCACCCACCCAGCGTTCCCCCAGGTCTCCCGATAAAAACGGTACCTCACTTGTGTGGGTCAGCCTTGTGCCTGCGACAGGAAATGGCGCAAAATGCAACGTGTTCGCACCTCAATTTCCCAGTGAAATCTTGCGCTCTTTGGACAAAGAGACTACCTTTTGTTTTTGAGCCCTAGCTCTGCCAGCACCTTGGGAAACCTAGCAAACCTATATATTTTTGAAAAGTAGACACCCAGGGGAATTCAGGATGGGGTGACTCGACTGCCTACCATCAGGTTTTGTTATCAAGAATCCCTTGCAAATTTAAGAATTTGACAAAAAAAACTAATTTTCCTCACATTTCTGTGGTGGAAAGTTCTGGAATCTGTGTGGATCAACAAATTTCCATCCACCCAGCGTGCCCCCAGGTCTCCCAAAAAAAATGGTACCTCACTTGCGTGGGTAGGCATAGTGGCTGCGACATGAAACAGCGCAAAACGCAGCATGGTCGCACCTCAATTTCCCAGTGAAATCTAGCACGTTTTGGACAAAAAGACTACCTTTTGTTTTTGCGCCCTAGCTCTGCCAGCACCTAGGGAAACCTAGCAAACCTATACTTTTTTGAAAACTAGACACCCAGGGGAATTCAGGATGGGGTGACTCATCTGCCTACCCCCAGGTTTTGTTACCCAGAATCCCTTGCAAACCTAAAAGTTAACAAAAAACACATTTTCCTCACATTTCTGTGGTGGAAAGTTCTGGAATCTGCGTGGATCAACAAATTTCCACCCACCCAGCGTGCCCCCAGGTCTCCCGAAAAAAATGGTACCTCACTTGCGTGGGTGGGTAGGCATAGTGGCTGCGACATGAAACAGCGCAAAACGCAACATGGTCGTACCTCAATTTCCCAGTGAAATCTAGCACTTTTTGGACAAAAAGACTACCTTTTGTTTTTGCGCCGTAGCTCTGCCAGCACCAAGGGAAACCTAGCAAACCTATACATTTTTGAAAACTAGACACCCAGGGGATTTCAGGATGGGGTGACTCGTTTGCCTACCCCCATGTTCTGATACCCAGAATCCCTTGCAAACCTAAAAATGTGACAAAAAAAACACATTTTCCTCACATTTCTGTGGTGGAAAGTTCTGGAATCTGCGTGGATCAACAAATTTCCACCCACCCAGCGTGCCCACAGGTCTCCTGAAAACAATGGTACCTCACTTGCGTGGGTAGGCATAGTGGCTGCGACATGAAACAGCGCAAAACGCAACATGGTCGCACCTCAATTTCCCAGTGAAATATTGCACTTTTCGGACAAAAAGACTACCTTTTGTTTTTGCGCCCTAGCTCTGCCATCACCTAGGGAAACCTAGCAAACCTATACTTTTTTGAAAACTAGACACCCAGGGAAATTCAGGATGGGGTGACTCGTCTGCCTACCCCCAGGTTTTGTTACCCAGAATCCCTTGCAAACCTAAAAATTTGACCAAAAAAACACATTTTCCTCACATTTCTGTGGTGGAAAGTTCTGGAATCTGCGTGGATCAACACATTTCCACCCACCCAGCGTGCCCTCAGGTCTCCTGAAAAAAATGGTACCTCACTTGCGTGGGTAGGCATAGTGGCTGCGACATGAAACAGCGCAAAACGCAACATGGTCGTACCTCAATTTCCCAGTGAAATCTAGCACTTTTCGGACAAAAAGACTACCTTTTGTTTTTGCGCCCTAGCTCTGCCATCACCTAGGGAAACCTAGCAAACCTATACATTTCTGAAAACTAGACACCCAGGGAAATTCAGGATGGGGTGACTCGTCTGCCTACCCCCAGGTTTTGTTACCCAGAATCCCTTGCAAACCTAAAAATGTGTAAAAAAACAAATTTTCCTCACATTTCTGTGGTGGAAAGTTATGGAATCTGCATGGATCAACAAATTTGTACCCACCCAGCATTCCCCCAGGTCTCCCGAAAAAAAATGGTACCTCACTTGCGTGGGTAGGCATAGTGGCTGCGACAAGAAACAGCGCAAAACGCAACATGGTCGCACCTCAATTTCCCAGTGAAATCTAGCACGTTTTGGCCAAAAAGACTACCTTTTGTTTTTGCGCCGTAGCTCTGCCAGCACCTAGGGAAACCTAGCAAACCTATACATTTTTGAAAACTAGACACCCAGGGGAATTCAGGATGGGGTGACTCGTCGGCCTACCCCCAGGTTTTGTTACACAGAATCCCTTGCAAACCTAAAAATTTGACCAAAAAACACATTTTCCTCACATTTCTGTGGTGGAAAGTTTTGGAATCTGCGTGGATCAACAAATTTCCACCCCCCAGCGTGCCCCCAGGTCTCCCGAAAAAAATGGTACCTCACTTGCGTGGGTAGGCATAGTGGCTGGGACATGAAACAGCGCAAAACGCAGCATGGTTGCACCTCAATTTCCCAGTGAAATCTAGCATGTTTTGGACAAAAAGACTACCTTTTGTTGTTGCGCCCTAGCTCTGCCAGCACCTAGGGAAACCTAGCAAACCTATACATTTTTGAAAACTAGACACCCAGGGGAATTCAGGATGGGTGACTCGTCTGCCTACCCCCAGGTTTTGTTACCCAGAATCCCCTGCAAACCTAAAGATTTGAAGAAAAAAAACACATTTTCCTCACATTTCTGTGGTGGAAAGTTCTGGAATCTGCGTGGATCAACGAATTTCCACCCACCCAGCGTTCCCCCAGGTCTCCCAAAAAAATGGTACCTCACTTGCGTGGGTAGTCATAGTGGCTGCGACATGAAACAGCGCAAAACGCAACATGGTCGCACCTCAATTTCCCAGTGAAATCTAGCACGTTTTGGCTAAAAAGACTACCTTTTGTTTTTGCACAGTAGCTCTGCCAGCACCTGGGAAAACCTAGCAAACCTATACATTTTTGAAAACTAGACACCCAGGGGAATTCAGGATGGGGTGACTCGTCTGCCTACCCCCAGGTTTTGTTACCCAGAATCCCTTGCAAACCTAAAAATTTGACAAAAAACATATTTTCCTCACATTTCTGTGGTGGAAAGTTCTGGAATCTGCGTGGATCAACAAATTTCCACCCACCCAGCGTTCCCCCAGGTCTCCCAAAAAAAATGGTGCCTCACTTGCGTGGGTAGGCACAGTGGCTGCGACATGAAACAGCGCAAAACGCAACATGGTCGCACCTCAATTTTTCAGTGAAATCCAGCAAGTTTTGGACAAAAAGACTACCTTTTGTTTTTTCGCCGTAGCTCTGCCAGCACCTAGGGAAACCTAGCAAACCTATACATTTTCGAAAACTAGACACCCAGGGAAATGCAGGATGGGGTGACTCGTCTGCCTACCCCCAGGTTTTGTTACCCAGAATCCCTTGCAAACCTAAAAATTTGACAAAAAAAACACATTTTCCTCACATTTCTGTGGTGGCAAGTTCTGGAATCTGCGTGGATCAACAAATTTCCACCCACCCAGCGTTCCCCCAGGTCTCCCAGAAAAAATGGTACCTCACTTGCATGGGTAGGCATAGTGGCTGCGACATGAAACAGCGCAAAACGCAACATGGTCGCACCTCAATTTCCCAGTCAAATCTAGCACGTTTTGGACAAAAAGACTACCTTTTGTTTATGCACCGTGACTCTGCCAGCACCTAGGGAAACCTAGCAAACCTATACATTTCTGAAAACTAGACACCCAGGGGAATTCAGGATGGGGTGACTCGTCTGCCTACCCCCAGGTTTTGTTACCCAGAATCCCTTGCAAACCTAAAAATATGACAAAAAAACACATTTTCCTCACATTTCTGTGGTGGAAAGTTCTGGAATCTGCGTGGATCAACAAATTTCCACCCACCCAGCGTTCCCCTAGGCCTCCCAAAAAAAATGGTACCTCACTTGCGTGGATAGACATAGTGGCTGCAACAGGAAACGGTTCAAATTGTACGGTGGTGATTTTACAATACCCTATTGCAAAACTACCTTGATTTTGGGGGGGGCACCTGAGTTTTTGGCCCGGGGCTCGGTGGCCATCTTTGGAAACTACCAAACCCAAACAGTTCTGAAAACCAGACACCCGGGGGAGTCCAGGGAGGTATGGCATGCGTGGGTCCCCCAAATTTTCCTACCCAGAACTTCCTGATTGTCACCATTGTCAAATCCACTAGCTTTTGCAAGAGGGGTTACCTGGGTTTCTGGCCCCGTGCTAGATGGCCATCTAGGGAAACCTACCAAACCCACACATTTCTGAAAAGTAGACACCCGGGGGCTTCCAAGGAGGTATGGCTTGCGTGGATCCTCCAACGTTCCTTTACCCAGAATCCCTTGCAAACCTCAATTGTAGCAGAAAAAAATCAGTTTTTTCACACGTTTTAGTGTGGGAAAGCGTGGCATCACTGGGCTCACACAAATTACCTCCCACCCAGCGTTCCCCCAGGTCTCCTGATAAAAACGGTACCTCACTTGCGTGGGTAGGCATAGTGGCTGCTATAGGAAAAGGCCCAATTCTTACTGTGGAGACCAAAAAATTACCTTTAGCCAAACAATCTTTTTTTTTGAGGGGGTCACCTGAGCTTTTGGCCCAGGGCTTGGCGGGCATCTTTGGAAACTACCAAACCCAAACAGTTCTGAGAACTAGACACCCGGGGGAGTCCAGGGAGGTATGGCATGCCTGGGTCCCCCAATGTTTTCCTACCCAGAAACCCCTGCAAACCTTAAATTTAGGTCAAAAACCCACTTTTCCGTACTTTTTTGGGTGGGACCTCGCTGCCAGCACAAATGTCCTACCACCCAGCATCTCCCTTGTTCTCCCGAGTAAAACGATACCTCACTTGTGTGAGTGGGCCAAAGGCCTGTGACTAAGGCAGGGGGGCTTAATTTGTAAAACTTAAATACTACTTTTTTCAAAATTCATTTTTGGCCTGTTCTGCTTTGGGGCACCCACACAAGTGAGGTATCCTTTTACTCGGGAGAACAAGGGGAACGCTGGGTGGTAGGACATGTTTGCCGGCACGGCGATCCCACGCAAAAAAGTTTGGAAAAGTGCTATTTTTACCTAATTTTAAGGTTTGCAAGGAGTTCTGGGTAGGAAGTGAGGTATCGTTTTACTCGGGAGAACAAGGGAGACGCTGGGTGGTAGGACATTTGTGCTGGCAGCGAGGTCCCACCCAAAAAAGTACGGAAAAGTGGGTTTTTGACCTAAATTTAAGGTTTGCAGGGGTTTCTGGGTAGGAAAACATTGGGGGACCCAGGCATGCCATACCTCCCTGGACTCCCCCGGGTGTCTAGTTCTCAGAACTGTTTGGGTTTGGTAGTTTCCTAAGATGCCCGCCAAGCCCTGGGCCAAAAGCTCAGGTGACCCCCTCAAAAAAAAAGATTGTTTGGCTAAAGGTAATTTTTTGGTCTCCACAGTAAGAATTGGGCCTTTTCCTATAGCAGCCACTATGCCTACCCACGCAAGTGAGGTACCATTTTTATCGGGAGACCTTGGGAAACGCTGGGTGGGAGGTAATTTGTGTGAGCCCAGTTATGCCACGCTTTCCTACACTAAAAAGTGTGAAAAAAAAGATTTTTTCCAGCTAAAATTGAGGTTTGCAAGGGCTTCTGGGTAAAGGAACGTTGGAGGATCCACGCAAGCCATACCTCCTTGGAAGCCCCCGGGTGTCTACTTTTCAGAAATGTGTGGGTTTGGTAGGTTTCCCTCGATGGCCGTCTAGCACGGGGCCAGAAACCCAGGTAACCCATCTTGCAAAAGCTGGTGGACTTGACAAAATCCACCAGCTTTTGCAAGAGGAGTTACCTGGGTTTCTGGCCCCGTGCTAGACGGCCATCTAGGGAAACCTACCAAACCCACACATTTCTGAAAAGTAGACACCCGGGGGCTTCCAAGGAGGTATGGCTTGCGTGGATCCTCCAATGTTCCTTTACCCAGAATCCCTTGCAAACCTCAATTTTAGCAGAAAAAAATCAAATTTTTTCACACGTTTTAGTGTGGGAAAGCATGGCATCACTGGGCTCACACAAATTACCTCCCACCCAGCGTTCCTCCAGGTCTCCCGATAAAAATGGTACCTCACTTGCGTGGGTAGGCACAGTGGCTGCAACAGGAAAAGGTCCAAATCGTACGGTGGTGAATTTAAAATACCCTGAAGCAATATAACCTTGAATTTGGGGGGGGGCACCTGAGTTTTTGGCCCGGGGCTCGGTGGTATTCTTTGGAAAGTACCAAACCCAAACAGTTCTGAAAACTAGACACCCAGGGGAGTCCAGGGAAGTATGGCATGCGTGGGTCCCCCAATGTTTTCCTACCCAGAACTCCTTGCAAACCTTAAAATTAGGTAAAAATAGCACTTTTCCAAACTTTTTTGCGTGGGATCGCCGTGGGTAGGCAAAAATGTCCTACCACCCAGCGTTCCCCTTGTTCTCCCGAGTAAAAGGATACCTCACTTGTGTGGGTGCCCCAAAGCAGAACAGGCCAAAAATAAATTTTGAAAAAAGTAGTATTTAAGTTTTACAAATTAAGCCCCCCTGCCTTAGTCACAGGCCTTTGGCCCACCCACACAAGTGAGGTATCATTTTACTCGTGAGAACAAGGGAAACGCTGGGTGGTAGGACATTTGTGCCGGCAGCGAGATCCCACCCAAAAAAGTACGGAAAAGTGGGTTTTTTGTCCTAAATTTAAGGTTTGCAAAGGTTTCTGGGTAGGAAAACATTGGGGTACCCACGCATGCCTATACTTCCCTAGACTCCCCCGGGTGTCTAGTTCTCAGAACTGTTTGGGTTTGGCAGTTTCCAAAGATGCCCGCCAAGCCCCGGGCCAAAAACTCATGGGAACCCCCTTGCAAAACCAAATTGTTTTGAATGAATTAAGTTTTCAGATGGAGAACGTGCGATTCAGGGGACAATATCGCATGAAAATTGTGACAGACAATTTCAAGTTTGCAAGAGATTGTGCACAAAAAACAACAATAGAATTCACCAACAAGACATGACCATATACTGCCATGAATTCCCAATAATATCTAAATTTAGAAAGTTATTTATAGCTATAATATACACCATAACTGAGTTACTCAAAAGACAAAGAATCAAGCACGGCTATCTATTCCTCAAATACGCACACATACAGGTTGGATTTGGCACGAGGGCGATTGATGGTTCAGTACATAAAATTTTATTAACATGATAATTAAAAAAAAATGAAATGCTCTGTTAATAAATAAATGCATAAAAACCGAACCAGTGACCCGCAACTCGTGAGCTGTAAAGCCACGACAAGGCACCAACCGTTTTACAGGCCATTCACGCACCTTTCATACCTGATACAAACAAGACCACTGACACCATCTGGAAGAAAAGCAACACATTACAACAATCACAATAAGGGACAAGGTACACCCTACTGCAGAAAGAGAAAAACATTTTTTTACTGCACAGCCATCTAATCCGCAAGTACACACACGTACTGGTTGGATTTGGCACGAGGGTGAGTGATGATTCAGTACATACAATTGTAATCGCAAGTAATTTCACAAAAAATGAAATACACTGCGTATAATTGAAAGTATGATTAACTGAACCACTGACTCACAGCTCGTGAGCTGTAAAGCCACGTCAAGGCACCAACCTCTTTACAGGCCATTCATACACCTTTCGTACGTGTGACACATTCAAAACATTCACACCGCCAGCCGCGGACCCATCACATTTCAACACTCACACCAGCAAACAGCGCCATTCAAGGGCCCATCACTTTCAAACGCCCACATTTCTGACACTCTAACTACACAAATTAATGGACTGCGTGGAGTGTCACTCAACTAGCAGTGTGTGTAGTGACCAACAGAAAGTAACTACTCACACACCGCCAGCCGAGCGCCATTCCACCCACACCACCATCCAAGCACCAGACCATGCACACCACCAGCCAAACACCACTCAGTGCACACCGACAGCCAAGCACATCTCCGTGCACAGACAGCCAAGTACCACTCCACACACACCACCAGCCAAGCGCCACTCCACGTACACCGCCAGCCAAGCACCACTCCGTGCACAGACAGCTAAGCACCGTTCCACGCACACCCTCCAGCCAAGTACCACTCCACACACACCGCCAGCCAAACACCACTCCACACTCACCACCAGCCAAACACCACTCCATGCACAGACAGCCAAGTACCACTCCACAAACACCACCAGCCAAGCGCCACTCCACACACACCGCCAGCCAAGCACCACTCCGTGCACAGACAGCCAAGTACTACTCCACAAACACCACCAGCCAAGCACCGCTCCATGCACACCATCCAGCAAAGTACCACTCCACACACACCGCCAGCCAAACACCACTCTACACACACCACCAGCCAAACACCACTCCGTGCACAGACAGCCAAGTACTACTCCACAGACACCACCAGCCAAGCGCCACTCCACACACACCGCCAGCCAAGCACCACTCCGTGCACGGACAGCCAAGTACTACTCCACAAACACCATCAGCCAAGCGCAACTCCACACACACCGCCAGCCAAGCACCACTCCACACACACCGCCAGCCAAGCACCACTCCACACACACCGCCAGCCAAGCACCACTCCACACACACCACCAGCCAAGCACCACTCCACACACACCGCCAGCCAAGCACCACTCCACACACACCACCAGCCAAACACCACTCCATGCACAGACAGCCAAGTACCACTCCACGAACACCACCAGCCAAGCGCCACTCCACATACACCGCCAGCCAAGCACCTCTCCGTGCACAGACAGCCAAGTACCACTCCACGCACACCACCAGCCAAGCGCAACTCCACACACATCACCAGCCAAGCACCAGTCGGCACACACCACAAACACATTTAGAAATCTTTTTTTGAAAATAACACTAAACAAATGGAAATACCTACAAATCAGCTAACACAAATTCTTAAAATAAAAACTTTGCACTAATGCCAATCCTTGAAACAAACTAAATTTTTTTTACAGAATGCAGACCAGGCAATTCACTTTACAGCTCATTAAAACTCCCAAAACTTCTTTTGCGTGTGGTACGATTTAAAAGAAGCTGACAGACACAATGCAGGCTTAGAAGGACAGTCAGGACAGTATATACGAGACTCCTTCCGCACGCCTCTTCGCCAACAGACTCTGAATCTTCTAGTCGGAAAGTCTCTTGCGGTAGTGGAAGGAATAGATTCAGGAAAGTGGCGATCTTTCAATCTAGCCACTTCCTCCACCACTCCAAATCTAGGAACACTTGCCTGCTCCACAAGTACAAGGCTGCCTATTATACACTCCTGAAACTTAACAAAAGGCCTCTTCTTCTCAGGACAAGACTTCTGGAACACAACGAAAGCATTAAAGGATGCCAAGTGGAACAGATGGATAGCCAACTTCTTGTACCAAACGTAGGCCTTTCGAAGAGCAGCATAAGGTTCCAACCTCTGATCTACTCTGTCAACACCACCCATGAACTTATTATAAGCTATAATGCACACAGGTTTGCGCACTTCACCACCCCGACCCCAAACAGGCACAGGTTCTGTACTTTCATTGTGGATAGTAGTCAGCATGTATACATCTCTCTTGTCTGAATACTTCACAGCTAGAAGCTCCCCACATCGCAATGCCGTAGACTGTCCCCGCACAAGTCTTTTGCAAACAAGTTCCTTTGGGAAACCTTTACGGTTACTGCGCATTGTGCCACAAGCAACACTGCCCACTTTGGCCAACTCCGTGAACAACCGCACACCAGTGTAGAAGTTATCTACATATAAATGATGGCCTTTGTTAAATAATCCTCTACCTAGTTCCCACACAATTTTCTCAGTCACTCCAAAAGTAGAAGGACAACCAGGAGGGTTAATGCTGGACTCCTTACCAGTGTACACGCTGAAATTGTAGACATATCAAGTCAAGTCAAGTCAGAGAATTTATATAGCGCACTACATACCCATAGGGTCTCAAGGCGCTTAGGGACGGGAGGAGGATTACTTGTCAAATATCCACGTTTTAAGTTGCTTTCTGAATGCTAGGTGGTTCTGGGTAAGGCGAAGGTAAGTGGGGAGTGAGTTCCATGTTTTAGCTGCCAGGTATGAGAAGGATCTTCCTCCCATGTTGGTCTTGTTGATGCGGGGTACAGTGGCGAGGGCTTGGCTGGAAGACCGTAGTTGGCGGGAGGGGGTGTAGAAGGACAGTCGTGAGTTGAGGCATTCTGGTCCGATGTCGTAGAGTGATTTGTGTGCGTGGGTTAGCAGTCGGAAAGTGATCCTCTTATTGACGGGTAGCCAGTGGAGGTCTTTTAGGTGGCCAGAGATGTGTTCGTTGCGCGGGATGTCTAATATGATCCTGGCTGAGGCGTTTTGGATTCGTTGGAGTTTCTTCTGGATTTTAGCGGTAGTACCTGCGTAGAGGGTGTTTCCGTAGTCCAGTCGGCTCGTGACCAGAGCATGGGTGACTGTTTTTCTGGTTTCGGTGGGGATCCAGAGAAATGTTTTTTTGAGCATGCGAAGGATGTTGAAGCAGGATGAGGATACGGCGCTGACTTGTCTGTTCATTGAAAGTGAGGAATCCAGGATAACGCCTAGGTTCCGTGCGTGGTCTGTCGGGATGGGTGCTTTTCCGAGGGCTTCTGGCCACCAAGAGTCGTCCCATGCAGAGGGGGATGTACCTAAGATGAGGACTTCAGTTTTATCTGAGTTCAGTTTCAGACGGCTGTGTTTCATCCATTCGGCAACTTCTTTCATTCCTTCGTGTAGGTTTGTTTTGGCGGTGCTGGGGTCATTGGTGAGAGAAAGGATCAGTTGAGTGTCATCCGCGTAGGAGATGATGTTGAGATTGTGTTGGCGAGCGATGGCCGCAAGGGGGCTCATGTATACGTTGAAGAGGGTGGGGCTGAGTGAGGATCCTTGTGGTACGCCACAGATGACTTCAGTGGCCTCGGACTTGAATGGTGGAAGGCGGACTCTCTGGGTTCTTCCGGTGAGGAACGAGGTGATCCATTCAAGTGCTTTTCCTTGTATTCCGATGTTTCTGAGGCGTTGTAGAAGGGTGCTGTGGCAGGTTGTGTCGAAGGCTGCAGAGAGGTCGAGGAGGATGAGGGCGACTGTGTCTCCACTGTCCAGTAGAGTTCGAATGTCGTCTGTTGCTGCGATGAGGGCGGTCTCAGTGCTGTGTTTTGCTCGGAAGCCAGATTGTGAGGAGTCGAGGGATTTGTTGGCTTCGAGGAAAGCGGCGAGTTGGTTGTTGACAGCTTTCTCGATGACTTTGGCCGGGAAAGGAAGGAGCGATATGGGGCGGTAATTTTTGAGTTCGGTGGGGTCCGCTGTGGGTTTTTTCAGAAGGGCAGTGAGTTCAGCGTGTTTCCAGCTTTCCGGGAAGGTGGCGGAGTTGAAGGAGCAGTTGATGACGTCTCGGAGGTGCGGTGCTATGACGGAGTCTGCTTTGTTGAAGATGTGGTGAGGACATGGGTCAGTGGGGGAGCCTGAGTGGATGGAGTTCATCAGGCGGATGGTGTCCTCAGTGGAGATTGGGTTCCAGTCGTTGAGGGTGTTCAAGGGGGGAGAATGTTCAGCATATGGTTGGGTGGGTTGATCTCCGGGTTGGTTGTCGAAGCTGTTGTGGATGTCTGCAATTTTGTTGTGGAAGAATGAGGCTAGGGAGTCGCAGAGGGCTTGAGAGGGGGTGATGTCGTTGGAGTTGGCCGAGGGATTGGTAAATTCCTTGACGATGTTGAATAGTTCCTTGCTGTTGTGGGCGTTGTTATCTAGTCGGTCCTTGAAAGCGGCTTTCTTGGCATTTCGGATCAGTTGGTGGTGTATGCGGGTGGCGTTTTTGAAGGCGTCCTTGGTGCTGGTGGTTGGGTCTTTTTTCCAGGCCTTCTCAAGGGAGCGGCAGAGTTTCTTGGATTTCTTAAGATCATCGTTGAACCAGGAGGCCTTCTTGCTGCCGAGTTTGAATTGTCGTTTTTTCAGTGGTGCTAGGATGTCGGCGCTGTTGGATAACCAAAGGGTGAGGTTGGTGGCGGCTTGGTCGGGGTTTGAGGAGTGGGCTGGGGGGTTTAGAAGAAGCGATGAGGAGATCTGGTCGATGGTGATTTTGTTCCAGTTTCTTTGCAGAGTTGGTTGGGGGTGGTTGATGGGTTTAGGCTTGTTGTAGGTGAAGTGAACGCAGCTGTGGTCAGTCCAGAGGAGATCCGTAGTATGGTTGAAGGAGACATGGTTGCTGGAGGTGAAGATGGGGTCGAGTGTGTGACCTGCGATGTGGGTGGGGGAAGTGACCAGTTGTTTAAGTCCGAGGTTGGCGAGGTTGTCTAAGAGGGTGGTGGTGTTGCGGTCGTTGTTCTTTTCAAGGTGAAAGTTGAGGTCTCCCAGAAGGATGTAATCTTTGGAGGGGAGCGCGTGTGGAGTGATGAAGTCCGTGATGTCTTCACTGAATTTTGCGCGGGGTCCTGGTGGTCTGTAGAGGAGGGTGCCTCTGAGTGTGGTCTTGGGGTCGATGTGGATCTGGAAGTGAAGGTGTTCAGAGTTGGCGAGGTTGACGTCAGAGCTGGTTGAGATGTGGATTGATTTTTTATGGACGATAGCGATTCCTCCTCCTGTGTGGCCGGTACGGTCCTTGCGTGTGATCTTATAATCTTCAGGGATGGCAATGGTGATGTCTGGGGCGGAGGAAGCGTTCATCCATGTTTCTGTTAGGAAGGCGACGTCTGGAGAGATGGTGTCTAGTAGATTCCATAGGTCAATGGCGTGTCTGTGGACCGATCGGGTGTTGAGAAGGATGCATTGTAGGTGGTTGGGGTCGGGAATCTGTGGTGTGGTCGTAGCGGAGATGTTGTCGGTACCGCTGAATTTGCAGGAGTAGCATGAGAAAGGTCCATGGGTGTGTCCAGGAGCGGCCTGGATGCAGTTGGCGGCGCGACCGGGGTTAAGGGCTAGGAGGGTGGCGGCATCGTAGGTAATGCGGGATGGCTGGGCAGTGCGAGGGGCAGGGGGTCTGGCGCTGGGCGCGGTCCAGGCGCGGACGGGCGTAGACGGGCTTACCTTTGGCGCACCTTCGGCGCGGATTGGGCGCGGACGCTGCGCGTGAACGCTGCGCGCGGGAGCAGCTGTCATATATGGATAGTGGAGGGGGAGGGGCGAGGGCGGCTCAGCTGGGAGGCGTGGCGGGCTCCAGGGATCACGATAACAACAAAATGGAGGCGGAGGGGGGAGCACAGCATCGCGCTAGTGAAAAACGCGCACAAACAGTCAAAGCGGCTGATAAAATAATTTAAAGTGCAAATAAATCAACTCGGCAAGCAGGCACACAGCAGGCAATTAAAATTAGGCAGTTCTTATGAGGAAAAGCAGCACAACGATACCGAGTGTCACGAGGGGACACTGGGGAGCGACCACTCAGCCCGAGGGACAGGAGCGAGTCACGGCACTCTCAGGTACTGGAGCGCTGATCTGGTCAGTGGGAGGGCGGCTCAGCTGGGAGGCGTGGCGGGCTCCAGGGATCACAATAACAACAAAATGGAGGCGGAGGGGGGAGCACAGCGTCGCGCTAGTGAAAAACGCGCACAAACAGTCAAAGCGGCTGATAAAATAATTTAAAGTGCAAATAAATCAACTCGGCAAGCAGGCACACAGCAGGCAATTAAAATTAGGCAGTTCTTATGAGGAAAAGCAGCACAACGATACCGAGTGTCACGAGGGGACACTGGGGAGCGACCACTCAGCCCGAGGGACAGGAGCGAGTCACGGTGCTCTCAGGTACTGGAGCGCTGATCTGGTCAGTGGGAGGGCGGCTCAGCTGGGAGGCGTGGCGGGCTCCAGGGATCACAATAACAACAAAATGGAGTCTCACTGTCACACAGCATATACAGTTTGATTCCATAGCGTGCCCTCTTACTAGGAATGTATTGCCTAAAAACCAAGCGGCCCTTGAACAACAGCAAAGACTCATCCACTGCAATTTCTTTACCAGGGACAAAGATCTCAGAAAAACGATCAACAAAGTGATCAAGGACAGGCCGAATTTTAAATAAACGGTCACAATCAGGGTGATCGCGTGACAACGCTAAACTATTATCAACAAAATGCATCATCCGAAGAAGAAGCATATACCGATCACGACTTATGACTGCTGGAAATATAGCTGTTGCCATCAATGGACTAGTGGACGAATATGAAGTCATTGATGGCTTCCTTAGCAAGCCCATCAAAAAAGTTAATCCCAGAAACTTCTTCATCTCTTCAACATTTGTGGGAGCCCACCGGATTGCTCTAGAATAGGGCTTAAGGCGGGCACTGTTGGCCCTCAAAAATTGTTCTGCATACAAATTGGTTTGCTCAACAATCTCTTGCAAAAAAACATCGTAAAAAAACAACTGAAAGAAATTAATTGGCAGAAAATTCTCAGTATTCACTCTACACCCAGGAACACCAGTGAACTCTGGCAATGCCGGCTGCACCAAGCCAGGGGGAACCCAGAGGCCATCCATATCAACGGGGGAGCAGCCACCCCAGCCTGCAGCCCAGAAGCCTCTTACTGCTGTTCACCAACGGGAAGCCTAACAGCCACAGATACTTCTGGCTGCACAACACCAACAGAAGACATAGCATCCCCAGAGGGCTCTTCCTGCACTACACCAACGGGAATCCCAGCAGCCTGAGATGCTTCTTGCTGCACTACACCTCCGGGAAACCAAGCAGGCCCAGATGCCTCTTGCCGCTCTACACCAATGGGAAGCCTACCAGCCACAGATACTTCTGGCTGCACAACACCAACAGAAGACATAGCATCCCCAGAGGGCTCTTCCAGCACTACACCAACGGGAAGCCCAGCAGCCTGAGATGCTTCTTGCTGCACTACACCACCGGGAAACCAAGCAGGCCCAGATGCCTCTTGCCGCTCTACACCAATGGGAAACCTAACAGCCCCAGATGCCTCTTGCTGCACTACACCAGCAGGAAGACGAAAAGCACCAGATGCCTCTTTGCGCACCACAGCAATGTGAAGCCTTTTGGGTGCAGGCTCCAGCCCACATGCCTCTTGCCGACGTAAAAAGAAAGGAAACCTTGCGGCCCTAGGCAGCAGCACAGGTGCCTCTTGGCCCACTACCGGCACCTCAATGTCCTCCTCTACCATAGGCCCTTCATCAGCACTAGAAGAAGATTCATCATCCGATGATGATGATTCCATGCGAAGATTAAACTCACTGCCTGAATCTTCTGCCCCTACCTGGGAGTCCGAATCGGACTCAGACTCTGTACCATGGTCAGAGGAAGACTCAAAAAACAAACCAAGAACCAGCTGAGCAGTAATCCTGCGACTAGCCATTATCCTTACAAAGCAAGAAGACTGCACACACAAGTGAACAACAACCTACACTGTGCAAAGTAAGAAGTAAACAAGGTAAGGCTTTCACAAAAAGATAAATACAATCCAAAAAATTTTCACTCTTACCAAATATAGCTACACTCACCAGCACCTACTCAATTGAGACACAGCAAAAAGAAATGATATCCCACTAGAAAGAAAAAAAGAAATGACAGATTAGAAAACAAAGTGCACATCAAACACTAATGCTGAAAAAAAAAAACACAGAGCCACACAAACTGCTAGAAGTACAACCTTTTTCAAAAAGACAAACATCAAGGGAAAGTAGTACAAAATACATTCACTTACCAAGCTCAAGCAACTACACAAGCTGCAAACAGACACACAACCTACATCAATCCAAACAGCAAAAGCCTGGAACAAGACAAAAATAGAGAAGAAAAAAAAATTACTACCACATTTCACAAGCAATATAACAATTAAAACAACAACACACAAATTTGCCCCCCAAATTTAAATTCGGCCACATGGGCCATCAAATAGGGCTTAGACCAATTGGGATTAGATGAGGTTTAACATCAAGACACTGGTTAATTTTTTGATTTTTTTTTACTGCCAGACCCCTTTGGTGCCAGTCAGTCTTTTGCTCCTACCAGTACCCCCATCACACAGGGGCAGTAAGGACATTCATACACCTTTTGTACGTGTGACACATACAAATAAATTAACACTGCCAGCCGCCAGCGCCATTCAAGGGCCCATCACTTTCACACGCCCACATATCTGACACAGCAACTACAGAAAATGATGGACTGCGTAGAGTGTCACTCAACTAGCAGTGTGTGTAGTGACCAACAGACAGTAACTATTCACACACCGCCAGCCGAGTGCCAGTCCACCCACACCACCATCCAAGCGCCAGACCATGCACACCGCCAGCCAAACACCACTCAGCACACGCCGACAGCCAAGTACCACTCCACGCACACCATCCAGCCAAGCGCCACTCCACACACACCGCCAGCCAAGCACCACTCCGTGCACAGACAGCCAAGTACCACTCCACGCACACCACCAGCCAAGCACCACTCCACGCACTTTGCCAGCCAAGCAGCACTCCGTGCACAGACAGCAAAGTAGCACTCCACGCACACCACCAGCCAAGCGCCACTCCACACACACCGCCAGCCAAGCAGCCCTCCGTGCACACACAGCAAAGTACCACTCCACACACACCACCAGCCAAGCGCCACTCCACACACACCGCCAGCCAAGCACCACTCCGTGCATAGATAGCCAAGTACCCCTCCACGCACACCGCCAGCCAAACACCACTCAGCGCACACCGACAGCCAAGTACCACTCCACACACACCGCCAGCCAAGCACCACTCCACGCACACCACAAGCCTAGCGCCACTCACCGCCAGCCAAGCACCGCTCCACGCACACCATCCAGCCAAGTACCACTCCCCACACACCGCCAGCCAAACACCACTTCACACACACCACCAGCCAAACACCACTCCGTGCACAGACAACCAAGTAGCACTCCACGCACACCACCAGCCAAGCGCCACTCCACACACACCACCAGCCAAGCAGCACTCCGTGCACAGACAGCAAAGTAGCACTCCACGCACACCACCAGCCAAGCGCCACTCCACACACACCGCCAGCAAAGCACCACTCCGTGCACAGACAGCAAAGTAGCACTCCACGCCCACCACCAGCCAAGCGCCACTCCACAAGCACCACCAGACAAGCACCACTCCGTGCACAGCCAGCCAAGTACCACTCCACACACACCACCAGCCAAGCGCCACTCCACACACACCGTCAGCCAAGCACCACTCCGTGCATAGATAGCCAAGTACCACTCCACACACACCGCCAGCCAAGCACCACTCCACGCACACCGCAAGCCAAGCACCACTCACCGCCAGCCAAACCCTGCTCCACGCACACTATCCAGCCAAGTACCACTCCCCACACACCGCGAGTCAAACACCACTCCACACACATCACCAGCCAAACACCACTCCGTGCACAGACAACGAAGTAGCACTCCACGCACACCACCAGCCAAGCGCCACTCCACACACACCGCCAGCCAAGCAGTACTCTGTGCACAGACAACCAAGTAGCACTCCACGCACACCACCAGCCAAGCGCCACTCCACACACACCGCCAGCCAAGCACCACTCCGTGCACAGACAGCAAAGTAGCACTCCACGCACACCACCAGCCAAGCGCCACTCCACACACACCGCCAGCTAAGCAGCACTCCGTGCACAGACAGCAAGGTAGCACTCCACGCACACCACCAGTCAAGCGCCACTCCACACACACCGCCAGCCAAGCACCACTCCGTGCACAGACAGTAAAGTAGCACTCCACGCACACCACCAGCCAAGCACCACTCCACAAGCACCCCCAGCCAAGCACCACTCCGTGCACAGACAGCCAAGTACCACTCCACACACACCACCAGCTAAGCGCCACTCCACACACACCGCCAGCCAAGCACCACTCTGTGCATAGATAGACAATTACCCCTCCACGCACACCGCCAGCCAAACACCACTCAGTGCACACCGACATCCAAGTACCACTCCACACACACCGCCAGCCAAGCACCACTCCACACACACCGCAAGCCAAGCGCCACTCACCGCCAGCCAAGCACCGCTCCACGCACACCATCCAGCCAAGTACCACTCCCCACACACTGCCAGCCAAACACCGCTCCACACACACCACCAGCAAACACCACTCCGTGCACAGACAACCAAGTACCACTCCACGCACACCACCAGCCAAGCGCCACTCCACACACACCGCCAGCCAAGCAGCACTCCGTGCACAGACAGCAAAGTAGCACTCCACGCACACCACCAGCCAAGCGCCACTCCACACACACCGCCAGCCAAGCACTACTCCTTGCCCAAGGGGTCGCATCCTAAAAACTAAATATTCCCTGGTGCTAGTGGGCATTGTCTGCCCCCCCTTGGGGCAAAACGGCAAAATAAACGGGCCGATTTGCCCCCAGGGTGGACAGAAAAACAAAAACACAATCATGGCCACCTGGAAACGACCCTTACCCAAGGGGTCGCTTCCCAAAACAAACACACTGCCCCAACAAAAATCCCTGGTGCTAGTGGGTAATTTCTGCCTCCCCCTGGGGGCAAAACGGCCGAAAAACGGGCCGATTTGCCCCCGGGGGGGGCAGAAAAACGAAAAGTTAATGTGAGGCCACCTGGAAGCGACCCTTGCCCAAGGGGTCGCTTCCTAAAAGCTAAAAACAAAATCCCCGGTGCTAGTGGGCATTTTCTGTCCCCCCTGGGGGCAAAACGGCAACAAAAAAAAACGGGCCGATTTGCCCCCAGGGGGGACAGAAAAACGTAAACAGAAAAGATGGCCGCCATCTTGGCTCAAAAACACAACCCTGGTGCTAGTGGGGAATTTCTGCCTCCCCTGGGGGCAAAACGGCTGAAAAAATGGGCTGATTTCCCCCCAGGGGGGGCAGAAAAATGAAAACATATTTACTGCCTGCCTGGAAGCGACCCTTGCCCAAGGGGTCGCTTCCTGAAAACTAAAATGAAATCCCTGGTGCTAGTGGGGGCATTTCTGCCGCACGATCGCGACGCTGTGCGCGATCGTGAGGCAGAAATGCCCTGCAAAGAGACATCAGGGGAGAGGAAAATCTCTTTCCTCTCCCCTGATGCCTCTTCGCTGCCCCAAACCCCCGCCGGAGACCAGAAAACCTACCTAGCTGCACGGCGCTCAGGAAGCAAATGGCTTCCAGAGCGCTGGGAATCCCTGATGATGTCAGCGCGCGCTGTGCGCGCTGACGTCAACAGGGATTCCCATGGGGGGGGGGGGGGGGGGGGCGGGGGCGGCAGCGGAAGCTCTTCCACTGCCGCCCCCAGCAAAAAAACGAAGATCAGAGACCCTCGGGGGGAGCGCCAGCGCTTCCCCCGAGGGTGGGGCTGATGACGAGCTGGCGTTGTCATCAGCGCACGACAGGTAAGCGTCATGACGAGCCCAGCTCGTCATTAGCTCTGAAGGGGTTAATTGTTTGACCAGAATCCACCTTCCATCGGAGTCAGTATCTTGTGTAACCACAGTGCAATTAAATTTTTTGTGGCATAAAATTACAACTCCATTCTTTTTCGTGTTGGTAGGGGACAATGCTGAGCCAACCCAATTACGTTTAAGTCTAAGAGCTTCAGCCTCAGATAAGTGAGTTTCAAGATTTTATGGAGCTAGATGTGAGAGAATTCTCTGCTTCTTTATAGGATTATTAAAACCTTTTACATTCCATGTAATAACTCTAAATGGAAAAGATTAACATCATAGAAACAACAGCATATTATTGAGAAAAATGCAATTGAGCATAAAATGTAGAATGGCAATTGAAAAATTGGAAGAAATAGGTGATAATAATAGGATGAAATGGTAAGGGGTGCAGAGTGGAAAATCAAGGAGAATTAAGACAATAGCAAATTCTTCCAGCATCAGAAAAAGAAGAAACAAAATGTATTTAGAAAGAAGAAAACAGGATATGAAAAAGAGAGAATCAGGTAGAAGAAGGGAAAAGAAGAGTATAAGGAAGAATGGAGAAGTAAAAAGAAGAGAGAACAGCAAGAAGATGAGACAGTACATATTCAAGCGGACGACTGAAAAAACATACCTAAAGGGACATCCTGACCCTGTCAGAACCGGTCGCTCCACCCGCTCCTGGCCATCCTCGCATTTCTTCCTCTCTGGGTGCCCTCATTTCATCCTCACTGTGTGCCCAGATCCGTGTGGTATCGTATTTGCTGCCTAATTAGCATCTCTGTGCCTGCTCTGCGTTTTATCGTATTTGCTGCCGTCCTCGCATTTCTTCCTCACTGTGTGCCCTCATTTCATCCTCACTGTGTGCCCAGCTCCGTGTGGTATCGTATTTGCTGCCTATTTAGCATCTCTGTGCCCCGCTCCATGTTATATCGTATTTGCTGCCTTTTTTTGCATCTGTGCCAGCATGTGCCCCGATCTCGCCCGCATTGTTTTTTTTGTTGTTGCTTGGTGCCATTTTGTGTCCCAGCCCATCCCCTCCTCCCCGCTCCCCGATCCCTGCCGCTGCTCCCCCGCGGCCCCACCCCCGCTCCCTACAGAATTCACAAGCGATCCCTTCCCCACTCACCACCCCGCTCCCGCCTCCCAGCTGCTCCTCCCTCCCACTGTAACATAAGGACTGACCAGAGCGGTGAAGAGCTGTGACCATCCTGACCCTGTCAGAACCGGTCGCTCCACCCGCTCCTGGCCGTCCTTGCATTTCTTCCTCTCTGGGTGCCCTCATTTCATCCTCACTGTGTGCCCAGATCCGTGTGGTATCGTATTTGCTGCCTAATTAGCATCTCTGTGCCCTGCTCTGTGTTTTATCGTATTTGCTGCCGTCCTCGCATTTCTTCCTCACTGTGTGCCCTCATTTCATCCTCACTGTGTGCCCAGCTCCGTGTGGTATCGTATTTTCTGCCTATTTAGCATCTCTGTGCCCCGCTCCGTGTTATATCGTATTTGCTGCCTTTTTTTGCATCTGTGCCAGCCTGTGTCCCGATCTCGCCCGCATTGTTTTTTGTTGTTGTTGCTTGGTGCCTTTTTGTGTCCCAGCCCATCCCCTCCTCCCCGCTCCACGATCCCTGCAGCTGCTCCCCCGCGGCCCCACCCCCGCTCCCTACAGAATTCACAAGCGATCCCTTCCCCAATCACCACCCCGCTCCCGCCTCCCAGCTGCTCCTCCCTCGCTCCGCCCCCTCCCTCCACTATCCACTTATGTCAGATGCACCTACGCGCAGCGTTCACGCGCAGCGAACGTGCCCTATGTGCGCCGAAGGCGCGCCAAAGGTAAGCCTGTCTACGCCCGTCCGCGCCTGGACCGCGCCCAGTGCCAAACCCCCTGGCCCCCGCGAAACCCACTCCACCCACCTAACGTACGACGCCGTAACCCTCTCCGCACTCAACACCGGCCGCCTCCCCGACTGCCACCAAGCCGCCCCAGGACGCACCCATGGACCCTTCACCTGCCAATCCTGCAAGTTCGACTGCATCAAGACCCACACTACATCCACAAACGCCAAACAGAGCCCCGACAACAACCACCTGAAGTGCTTCCTACTCAACACCCGCTCGGTCCACAGACACGCCACTGAACTATGGAACCTACTAGACAACACCACGCCGGACGTCGCCTTTCTCACAGAAACTTGGATGAACGCCTCATCAGCGCCCGACATCGCCATAGCCATCCCGGACGGTTACAAGATCATCCGAAAGGACCGCATCAACCAGACAGGAGAAGGCATCGCCATCGTCCACAAAAAAACCATCCGCATCACGACCAGCTCCGACGGCACCCTCACAACAGCCGAACACCTCCACTTCCAGATACACACCGACCCAAAAACCACACTTAGAGGCACCCTCATCTACAGACCACCAGGACCCTGCACACAATTCAGCGAAGACATCACTGACTTCATCAGCCCACACGCCCTCCACACCGAGGACTACATTCTCCTAGGGGACCTCAACTTCCAACTGGAAAATAACAACGACAGCAACACCATCTCTCTTCTGGACAACCTTGCCAATCTCGGACTCAAACAACTGGTGAATACCCCCACACACTACGCCGGACACACGCTCGACCCAATCTTCTCCTGCAGCAAACACGTCTCCTTCAATCACACCACAGGACTCCACTGGACGGACCACAGCTGCGTCCACTTCAACTTCAGAAAGACCACGACTCACCACCACCCACAACAAGTCCCCCGCAGAAACTGGAACAAACTTACCACCGACCAGATCTCCACATCGCTAAACAAAAACCCTCCCACCAAACCATCGGACCCAAATCAAGCAGCCATCAATCTCGCACAATGGATCACCCACTGCGCCGACGAATTAGCACCCTTGAAAAAGCTACACAAAAAGCCAGGTAGAAAAAAAGCCTCCTGGTTCAATGACGACCTCAAGAACTCCAAAAAGATCTGCCGCACCCTCGAGAAAACCTGGCGAAAAAATCCAACCACAGACAACATGGCCGCCCTCAAGGATGCCACCCGAAAACACCACCAGCTGATCCGTTCCACCAAGAAATCAGCATTCAAGTACCGACTCGACAACAACGCCCACAACAGCAAGGAACTCTTCAGCATCGTCAAAGAGCTTACCAATCCCAGCGCCGACACCAACGACATCACTCCCTCTCAAGACCTCTGCGACTCTCTAGCCTCGTTCTTCCACAGAAAAATCGCGGACATACATAACAGCTTTGGCGACCAGTCCGCCCCCCTTACCACCGAACTGAAGCCCCCCACCACCACCCTTTGCGCCTGGAACCGGATCAGCACCGAGGACACCATCCGCTTGATGAACTCCATTCACTCTGGATCACCAACCGACCCATGCCCCACCACATCTTCAACAAGGCCGACTCCATCATCGCCCCCCACCTCCAGGATATCATCAACTGCTCCTTCAGCACCGCTACCTTCCCGGAAAGCTGGAAACATGCCAAACTCAGTGCCCTCCTGAAGAAACCTACAGCAGACCCCATTGAACTTAAGAACTACCGCCCCATCTCGCTCCTCCCTTTCCCTGCCAAAGTCATAGAGAAGACCGTCAACAATCAGCTTGCCGCCTTCCTCGAGTCTAACGGCTCCCTCGACCCCTCACAGCCCGGCTTCCGAGCCAAACATAGCACCGAGACCGCCCTCATCGCAGCCACAGACGACATCCGAACACTACTCGACAATGGGGAAACAGCTGCCCTCATCCTCCTGGACCTCTCCGCAGCGTTCGACACGGTCTGCCATAGCACCCTTGTACAATGCCTCAACAACATCGGAATACAAGGAAAAGCATTGGATTGGATCATATCGTTCCTCGCCGGGAGAACCCAGAGAGTCCGCCTCCCCCCTTTCAGATCAGAGGCCACCGAAGTAATCTGCGGCGTTCCCCAAGGTTCCTCGCTCAGCCCCACCCTCTTCAACGTCTACATGAGCCCCCTTGCATCCATCGCACGCCAACACAACCTCAACATCATCTCCTACGCTGACGACACACAGCTGATCCTCTCCCTCACCAAAGACCCTAACACCGCCAAAATCAACCTACACGAAGGGATACAAGACGTAGCCGAGTGGATGAAGAACAGCCGCTTAAAACTGAATTCAGACAAGACGGAAGTCCTCATCCTAGGATCACCCCCCTCAGCATGGGACGACTCATGGTGGCCACCGGCCCTAGGCAGCGCGCACCAAAGCAACGCACCATGCTCTCAACCTGGGATCCATCTAGACTCCTCCCTCTCGATGACCAGACAAGTCAACGCCATCTCATCATCATGCTTTAACATATTACGCATGCTCAAAAAGATCTTCCGATGGATCCCCACTGACACAAGAAAGACGGTCACCCAAGCACTTGTTACAAGCCGACTGGACTACGGAAACACCCTCTACGCCGGAACCACAGCCAAATTACAGAAAAAACTCCAACGCATTCAGAACGCCTCCGCCAGACTCATCCTAGACTTACCCCGCCACGATCACATTTCCGGTCACTTGAGAGACCTTCATTGGCTCCCCGTCAACAAGAGAATAACGTTCCGTCTCCTCACCCACGCACACAAATCCCTTTACAACCTAGGACCCAAATACCTCAACAAGCGCCTGACCTTTTACACCCCCACCCGCCAACTACGATCGTCCAATCAAGCCCTCGCCGCGTTTCCTCGCATCTGAAGAACCACCATGGGAGGAAGATCTTTCTCCTACTTGGCGGCTAAAACCTGGGACTCTCACCCCACCCACCTTCGCCTCACACAGAACCACCTCTCCTTCAGAAAACAACTCAAAACTTGGTTATTTGATAAGTAACGAACCCCCCCCCCCACAAGCGCCTTGAGACCCTCCGGGTGAGTAGTGCGCTATACAAATTCTTGACTTGACTTGACTTGACAAAGAACAAAAGAGAAACTGGGTCATGATTGGCACATGAAAAGATGACACCTGAACATGGGGGGTCTGAACCACATCGGGACGGGGAAGAAAAGGGAAATGAAACCATGATATGAAACACGAATGAACGGACCTATATAGGAAAACAAAGGGAAGATAAAAAAAAATGATGAGCATCAAATACATGAGACAAGGAAATTGCACAATTGATAAAACTAAGATAAAAAGAGTGGGCAAAACCTAACTAACAAGTAAAAGCCAAACAGAAAGAGAGCAACGAGGAGACGATAAATAGATCTTGGGAAAGATCAGCACAAGCTATTATAGAATAGGAAATAGATCAAAAAAATTACATGACTAAACCAACAGAGTGAATCATATTATAAAACATTTTAAACGTATTGGCGGAAAATCATTACAGTTAAGAGAATAAAAGTTAATCAGCCATTAGATGGGCCAGCAGTATCCATGTTGCTTGCAGTATGAGACTGAACAACATTTTTGAGTTCTGCAGGGTCTTCAAAGGATCAAGTTTGATTTTGAAACATGACCTTAAATATGCTGGGATGAAAGAGGCCGTATCTGGCTCCAAGAGAACGAAGAGGTGGATGAAGACTGAGGAATTCCTTCCTCCAAGCTGCTGTAGCGTTGGAGACATTGTGAGGGAAAAATACCTTCTGACCAAGCCAAGAAATTTGCCTCTTGGCTCTAGCAGCAGAGAGTACTGAAAGCAGATCCGTGAATTTCAAGAAAAGGATGATGACTCTTGGTCTGACCAGAGATGTTGAGAGTGGAGGACGATTACCAAGCCTGTGTGCCCTCTGAATGCTGAGGGACGTAGTAGAAGGCATGTATAAAAGTTTCAGCATGAAAGGTGTAAAAAAGGAGACAGGGTCACCACCTTCCAAAGCTTCAGGCAGACCATAAATGCGTAAATTATTCCTCCTATTTCCATTTTCCAAATCTTCAGTGTGGTGTTTCAAACTGCGGACTTCGTTTTCTAAAGAAGAAAGTTTCTGGGAGTCACCTTGGATCACTGAAAGTTGCTATTCCATTGAAGACACGCTAGTTTCCATTGCAGACCATTTCTCCATCAGGAATTGCATCTTGTTCTTTGTTTCCTCTACAAACGGACGCAGGGCATGAATTTCCTCCAGCAGCAGATCCATGGAGATGGGAGGGGACGTCTTGTCAGGAGAAGGAGGACCCTGCTTCAGACGGTTAGAAGCTGAAGATGTTGGGAGTGATTTGGATGAAGGCTGTGAGGAGGAAGTGCGATTGGAATACACCCCAGCCATTGATCCTACGTTAAAAGATGAGTCTAGAGCAGACGTAGGAATAGAAGATGCTAGTAGGGTACGTCTTTTAGGCACAAAAACTAATTGTGGCTTACGCAGTATATTCATATACAGAAGCGTCCAAAGTATTGTGGAGGTTGTTGCATGAACAAACAAAAGTTGTGATATTCAAGCCCTTAGAAGAGAGGTGATGTTGGATGGCCACTGGAAATATCTGAAATGTTGACCACACTTGTTGTATATAGTACATGTTATAACTGGAGAGAATCTGACTGAAGAGCGCCAAAAAATAATGCACTCATAATGATACCATGGTGTGAAAAGTAGTAAATTCCAGTCAGGAGACGAATAAAAGAATTACAGAGTCCTTGAAAAAAGGGGAAGTACCTTGTAAAACACAGCGCTGTAAATCTTCCAGTAAAGCAATTGACAAAAACAAAAAGGAGGATGCTCTGAGGCAAATAAAACAGCAGCATATATGACATCCAGTGTGGTTAGTCAAAAGAATTGGTAAAATTTCCCTATCAAAGATTGACTGCAGGCATAAGTTTGGAGCAGCGCGCTGAAGAGGGAAAGAAGAAAAGCAGAGGAGATTCATGCTTGAAGATACGGAGAAGTCCATGAGCATTCAAAAAGGCAGGCGCGATGTGGAGAAAACGTCTGCGATTGTAAATAATGAAAGCGCAGTGCGCTGAAAGCGGGAATCAGCTCACCGGAATGCCAGCATTATCCGATATTAGAAGCAGATGTTTCCGAAGAGGAAGAGTGGGAAAATACGCACTGACGAGTCTTCAGAAGTCCCGGTAGTGCGGCACATCCCCCTCAGGCGGCCATCTCGTCCGGCGCCGAAGCCACGCCCCTCCATGTGCTGGACTTTTTAAAAATCAGAATACACATATAAAATGAAAGTAAGTATAATTTCCAACAGATAATATACAACAAAGTAGAAAGACATCATCATCACTGTCCCCTCTCACCTCACTCAAAGTTGTCATAAAGTTCAGCAAGTTTTTTACTCATGGCAGCCATTACAACAGAACTTATAACATCTGTGCTTTGTTATACATTATTTGAATAATATTCTTCTCCACAGGTGCACATGCTCAAGTCTCTTTGATCACCATGATATGAAGTGGTATCTATTGGCTTAAAGGAGGTATGTTTTATCCTGATGACATCATCTACAAGGGCTACAGTCTGGTGGAAAGCTTATAACAGAATTTAAGCTAGATAACAGAGATGTCCAAAGCACATGTGTGTCTAGATATTGAGTGCTGTGGTGCCCGTATGCAGACAACCTCTCCAGCAGCTCCCAGAAGCAGACACCCTGTACACATCAACTTTGAAGTTGTTACATGAAAGTCAAGTATAAACTATGTTTCTCAGATTTTTCCACTAATAGAGGTGTTGCATATTTTGTTCAAATAATATTTGATATAATTGCAGTCTGTTGTCACTCCCAAGTCTTCGGATTAATATTTATTTTTTCTATTTATTTGTAGTATTTATAGCATGTGGATCTAGCCTCATGGACAACTCTGTGCTTCACAGCTGAAGAGAGGAATATATAAAATATAAAGAGTAAGGTAGAAAAATTTAAATAAAAAGTTAGTAAAGGTGGGTTGGGGAAAAGCTATTAATTATTGAACAAGTGTTGGATGAGAATATTGTAGATAAGCTATGAATAGGTAAGGCTGCAGACATCTTCTAAATCAGGCTTCTCCATTGAGTAGCTCATAAGCTCTAGTAACTTTCCAGCTACCTGCTCGTAGCTCTTTTGTGTGCAGCCTATTCTTATAAATTAAAAGCGTTCATACTAACAGTGATACTGTGTATTCAAGACCAAAATATGTGTATTTTTAGAAATCATGAGCTGATGTTTGGAGAAGAATTGCTGAATTTTCAAAATATACTTCTAGCTGCTATTTGAATGATAAATCATGCTGTATTCCCTGTACATTATTCCCTTTTTATTTTACATTACTGTTGATACAGTGCCTGAAGCAGTAAGGTGATCACTACTGGTAATCTTCCGTACAGTGGTCACTAATGTAATACTTTCTGACGTGGTCACTGTTACAACACTTATAATTTTAGTAGCTCTCAATGATTTTCATGGAATATAAGTAGTTCTTATTACAGAAAAGTTTGGGGACCCTATTCTAAATGATAGTAGGTTGTTATTGAGTCATAGTTTCTTTGGCAGATTGTTTTATGCCAGGAAGGAGAAGGCAGAGTTTTGGTCTTGTTTACTTATAAAACGATATTGGCTTATGGTCGTTCTACTGCCTCTGGTGATCGTGAGTTTTTCTTTTAAGAAGGATGGAAATAGAAGGTGCGTTGCTTCATGTATGACAGAGACTACATTAAGTGCCTTCTGGCATCTAGAGGTAGCCAGTGAAGATCAGTCATAATTGGTGTTATATGATCTCATCTGTGGGCCCCTTTGATGAACTAGGCATAGAAGATGTGGCTTAATGTCCAGAGCTGCCAACTTTGGCACTGGGAACGAGGTTAAAGTCTTGGCATGGCTCAACATCCTGTTATTCTCAGCAAATATTTAATGTCCCCAGTAGTGTCTGGCAGGGAATGAGGGTGGAAAGGTCAGGGGAAAGGGTGGGTGGTGGGGGGACAACATAATTTTAAAAAATCCAACTTACCTCTTCCGCCAGCAGTCTCTCCTCGATTCTCCGGAGTCCGGGTACCAGGAAGCACCCAGGCTCCCCATAGCCAATCACAACGCTGCAATGCAGCGTTATATGGCGACTGGCAGCCTGGGCATGTTTCCCATCAGGTTTTACAATGCATCCTGGTGGGGAACCTGCTAAGTGCACATGACTGCTTGGCCTGTCCCACATGGCCAGCCAAGCATATGTGTGCACTTAGTATACACAAACCACTCCTCCCCCTGTGCCTCCAGCCCCGCTCTGCCCTAACCCAGCCCCGAACCTGCTAAGAATAAAATGAAAGAGCAGTGGGGTGACGTTCCGCCTTAGCGGCGGAGCCGCCCCTGAATGTCCCTGAAAAGTTTTATATAGCGCTGGCTAGACCCAGAGGTTTCAGAGCGCTTTACATGAGGACAAGCATTGTTTCAAAGCATAGTTACAAGTTACAACGTTGCAAGATACACAGTTTCAGAGCATAGATACCAGTTGCAGGAGCGCAGTTGCATGAGTTAAAAACTAATACTTAAGGGAAAAAGCAGACAAGGGAAGAAATTCTGGGGAGAGAGGATAGGAGCAGGAGAGAGAGACCAAGAATGAAAGAGGGAAAGAGGTGGCGGAGGGAGAAGGCCACTTAACCGGGAGACACAGAAAAACAGTGTCCAACGTCTGGTGTGCAGTGATCCCAGTGGAAAAGGTGTAGTTCCCATACCTACGTTGTGTGTGGCTCTCTATACGCTGTGGACTCTCTCAGAGGGGTCACTGAGACTCCAAGGCATAAATACTGGATCCCTCCCCAACAAGGGGAAAGGGAGTGCTTTGACAAGGGGAGCCATTCCCATAACTCTGCTGTGTGTGAACTCCCCTGACGCTGTGGACTCTTTCAGAGGGATCTCTGAGACTCCCGGGCTGGATCCCTCCCCAACAAGGGGAGAGGGAGCGCTTTGGTAAAGGGCACATGGCTAACAATAGTTACAAGATACACAGTTTCAGGGCATAGTGACTCGTAGCCGGGGCGCAGTTGAATGCGTTAAAAATGAGGCAAGGTGAGAGATTCAGGTGAGGGAGGATAGGAGCCGGGGAGGAAGACAAAGATGAAAGAGGGAAAGTTTGAAGAGTTTTATAAAGCGCTGGCTAGACCCAAGGTATCAGAGCGCTTTACATGAGATAGGACATTGCATCAGAAAAATAGTTATATGGTTACATCAGTTACTTATTAACATGTGCACCTGTCTTATGAGGGGTGGAAAGGTAGAGGGGAGAAGGCGAACAAGGGTGAGGAATGCAAATAGTAAACACAACTGGGAGGCGAGTAGAACAATGTCCGATGTCAGGCAGGGTAGGTGCCGGCCAAGGGGTACAAATGAATGTCTCCTTGTGTAATGTACCTGGTGCTCAGCGCTTCACCTCAACCATACCTCAGTACTAGCTTTTCAAGGAAGGCGAAGGAAGAATTCCTGCGGCTGAGGATGGGAGTAATCCCGTCAAAAGTCCATCTTCCCCCATGGAAACGCCTGGAATCTAACTCCAACTGTAGGCTTTGCGATAATCCAAATGAGGACGTTTTACACTTGTTATGCAGCTGCAAAGCCCTAGACAGTGCCCGAAGGGGCCTACTAATCCAGCTCTGGAATCAACATGGTGTGCGAACTCGCAGACAAGCCTTGCTGTACAGCTTTAAAGGAGAAAATATCCAACTGGCCTGCCGACTAGTGCGCTTCATGAAAACAGTTAATACGATCCAAAATCCAGAGACAAGCGACTGAATTAGACTCATAAAGACCCGCTCCTACACCTTAAGAAAACTTTTTTTTTTTCAACCAACAAAGACTTAGTAAATGCTGAACGGTCTCTTTTTTCAAATATTTGCAACTCATTGTACCATTTTTGTATAGATTTTCTTTTATCGATTTTAACTGCTTTTTAGGGCTCGGGCCTACGTCACCACGAAGTGGGGCGGAGCTCCGAGCTCTTATGTATTAGAAAAAAAAAAAATTCTTTAGGGGTCCGGGCTGCAACATTCCTTAGTGCGCACGCGTTTTTTTTGGCATCTCCTTAGTGATTCGTCTTCGCTGTGCAGTATTTTTAGTAGCCTTGACGCCATAGGCCATATTTAATTTAGTCGGCCATTTTTGTAATTTTCATGGCATTTCCTGTGTGGTTACGCGCACGGCAGACTATTAATCTTAATTAGGAGCTGTCAGAGTGCCCGTTTAATGCAATCCAGATGGTGGGAGCGAGTTCACCATTGCATTGCATGTATCAGGCGCGCGTGTAACATGTACCTTTCGCGCACGGAAGTCCATTAATTTTAATTAGGAGCTGTCAGGGTTGCCATTTTGCGCTGATCATCTGTGCAAGAAGTCGCTGGGTCCTTTTTCCGACGGTATGTATGTTTGCTTTATATGTGTTTTTCTTTTGATGTTACTTTTTTATTTTTGCTAATATGTTTATTCTCTGTTTTCTAGGTGCAACATGGCCCGTGTCGTCTCCGTGCAGCACTGTGCTCCGCTGTGCACGAAGTGGTTCCGACGGGTATGTATGCTGCTGTTTTGCTGTTAGAGGTAAGCCATTTGGTTTATTTTGCTAATCGTATGTTTATTTCTTTGTTTTTCAGGTTTAACATGGCCCGTGGCGTCTCCGTGCAGCTGTGTGCTCCGCTGTGCACGAAGTTGTTCCGACGGGTATGTATGCTGCTGTTTTGCTGTTAGAGGTAAGCCATTTGGTTTATTTTGCTAATCTTATGTTTATTTCTTTGTTTTTCAGGTTTAACACGGCCCGTGGCGTCTCCGTGCAGAGTGTGCTCCGCTGTGCACGAAGTTGTTCCGACGGGTATGTATGCTGCTGTTTTGCTGTTAGAGGTAAGCCATTTTGATTATTTTGCTAATCTTATGTTTATTTCTTTGTTTTTCAGGTCCAATATGGCCCGTGGTGTCTCCGTGCAGCTGTGTGCTCCACTGTGCACAAAGTTGTTCCGACGGGTATGTATGCTGCGGTTTTGCTGTTAGAGGTAAGCCATTTTGTTTATTTTGCTAATCTTATGTTTATTTCTTTGTTTTTCAGGTCCAATATGGCCCGTGGCGTCTCCGTGCAGCTGTGTGCACCGTTGTGCACGAACTGGTCCTGATATGCTGCTCTTTTGCTGTTTGAGGTAATCTATCTTTTTGATTTTGCTAATATTAGGTTTTTTTCTCTCTTTTCTAGGTACAACATGGCCCGTGTCGTCTCCGTGCAGCTGTGTGCACTGCTGTGCACGAAGTGGTTCAGACAGGTATGTGTGCTGCTGTTTTTCAGTTAAGGTAAGGCATTTTGTTTATTTTGCTAATCTTATGTTTATTTCTTTGTTTTTCAGGTCCAATATGGCCCGTGGCGTCTCCGTGCAGCTGTGTGCACTGCTGTGCACGAAGTGGTTCAGACAGGTATGTATGCTGCTGTTTTTCAGTTAAGGTAAGGCATTTTGTTTATTTTGCTAATCTTATGTTTATTTCTTTATTTCTCAGGTCCAACATGGCCTGTGTCGTCTCCGTGCAGCTGTGTGCACTGCTGTGCACGAAGTGGTTCAGACAGGTATGTATGCTGCTGTTTTGCTGTTGGAGGTAAGCCATTTTGTTTATTTTGCTAATCTTATGTTTATTTCTTTGTTTTTCAGGTCCAATATGGCCCGTGGCGTCTCTGTGCAGCTGTGTGCTCCGCTGTGCACGAAGTTGTTCCGACGGGTATGTATGCTGCTGTTTTGCTGTTAGAGGTAAGCCATTTTGTTTATTTTGCTAATCTTATGTTTATTTCTTTGTTTTTCAGGTCCAATATGGCCCGTGGCGTCTCCGTGCAGCTGTGTGCTCCACTGTGCACGAAGTTGTTCCGACGGGTATGTATGCTGCTGTTTTGCTGTTAGAGGTAAGCCATTTTGTTTATTTTGCTAATCTTATGTTTATTTCTTTGTTTTTCAGGTCCAATATGACCCGTGGCGTCTCCGTGCAGCTGTGTGCACTGCTGTGCACGAAGTGGTTCAGACAGGTATGTATGCTGCTGTTTTGCTGTTGGAGGTAAGCCATTTTGTTTATTTTTCTAATCTTATGTTTATTTCTTTGTTTTTCAGGTCCAATATGGCCTGTGGCGTCTCCGTGCAGCTGTGTGCACCGTTGTGCACGAACTGGTCCCGATATGCTGCTCGTTTGCTGTTTGAGGTAATCTATCTTTTTGATTTTGCTAATATTAGGTTTTTTTCTCTCTTTTCTAGGTACAACATGGCCTGTGTCGTCTCCGTGCAGCTGTGTGCACTGCTGTGCACGAAGTGGTTCAGACAGGTATGTATGCTGCTGTTTTTCAGTTAAGGTAAGGCATTTTGTTTATTTTGCTAATCTTATGTTTATTTCTTTGTTTTTCAGGTCCAATATGGCCCGTGGCGTCTCCGTGCAGCTGTGTGCACTGCTGTGCACGAAGTGGTTCAGACAGGTATGTATGCTGCTGTTTTTCAGTTAAGGTAAGGCATTTTGTTTATTTTGCTAATCTTATGTTTATTTCTTTATTTTTCAGGTCCAACATAGCCCGTGTCGTCTCCTTGCAGCTGTGTGCACTGCTGTGCACAAAGTGGTTCAGACAGGTATGTATGCTGCTGTTTTGCTGTTGGAGGTAAGCCATTTTGTTTATTTTGCTAATCTTATGTTTATTTCTTTGTTTTTCAGGTCCAATATGGCCCGTGGCGTCTCCGTGCAGCTGTGTGCTCCACTGTGCACGAAGTTGTTCCGACGGGTATGTATGCTGCTGTTTTGCTGTTAGAGGTAAGGCATTTTGTTTATTTTGCTAATCTTATGTTTATTTCTTTGTTTTTCAGGTCCAATATGGCCCGTGGCGTCTCCGTGCAGCTGTGTGCTCCACTGTGCACGAAGTGGTTCCGACAGGTGTGTATGCTGCTGTTTTGCTGTTAGAGGTAGGCCATTTTGTTTATTTTGCTAATCTTATGTTTATTTCTTTGTTTTTCAGGTCCAATATGGCCCGTGGCGTCTCCGTGCAGCTGTGTGCACTGCTGTGCACGAAGTTGTTCCGACGGGTATGTATGCTGCTGTTTTGCTGTTAGAGGTAAGCCATTTTGTTTATTTTGCTAATCTTATGTTTATTTCTTTGTTTTTCAGGTCCAATATGGCCCGTGGCGTCTCCGTGCAGCTGTGTGCACCGTTGTGCACGAACTGTTCCCGATATGCTGCTCTTTTGCTGTTTGAGGTAATCTATCTTTTTGATTTTGCTAATATTAGTTTTTTTCTCTCTTTTCTAGGTACAACATGGCCCGTGTCGTCTCCGTGCAGCTGTGTGCACTGCTGTGCACGAAGTGGTTCAGACAGGTATGTATGCTGCTGTTTTTCAGTTAAGGTAAGGCATTTTGTTTATTTTGCTAATCTTATGTTTGTTTCTTTGTTTTTCAGGTCCAATATGGCCCGTGGCGTCTCCGTGCAGCTGTGTGCACTGCTGTGCACGAAGTGGTTCAGACAGGTATGTATGCTGCTGTTTTTCAGTTAAGGTAAGGCATTTTGTTTATTTTGCTAATCTTATGTTTATTTCTTTATTTTTCAGGTCCAACATGGCCCGTGTCGTCTCCGTGCAGCTGTGTGCACTGCTGTGCACGAAGTGGTTCAGACAGGTATGTATGCTGCTGTTTTGCTGTTAGAGGTAAGCCATTTTGTTTATTTTGCTAATCTTATGTTTATTTCTTTGTTTTTCAGGTCCAATATGGCCCGTGGTGTCTCCGTGCAGCTGTGTGCTCCACTGTGCACGAAGTTGTTCCCACGGGTATGTATGCTGCTGTTTTGCTGTTAGAGGTAAGCCATTTGGTTTATTTTGCTAATCTTATGTTTATTTCTTTGTTTTTCAGGTCCAATATGTCCCGTGGCGTCTCCGTGCAGCTGTGTGCACCGTTGTGCACGAACTGGTCCCGATATGCTGCTCTTTTGCTGTTTGAGGTAATCTATCTTTTTGATTTTGCTAATATTAGGTTTTTTTCTCTCTTTTCTAGGTACAACATGGCCCGTGTCGTCTCCGTGCAGCTGTGTGCACTGCTGTGCACGAAGTGGTTCAGACAGGTATGTGTGCTGCTGTTTTTCAGTTCAGGTAAGGCATTTTGTTTATTTTGCTAATCTTATGTTTATTTCTTTGTTTTTCAGGTCCAATATGGCCCGTGGCGTCTCCGTGCAGCTGTGTGCACTGCTGTGCACGAAGTGGTTCAGACAGGTATGTATGCTGCTGTTTTTCAGTTAAGGTAAGGCATTTTGTTTATTTTGCTAATCTTATGTTTATTTCTTTATTTTTCAGGTCCAACATGGCCTGTGTCGTCTCCGTGCAGCTGTGTGCACTGCTGTGCACGAAGTGGTTCAGACAGGTATGTATGCTGCTGTTTTGCTGTTGGAGTTAAGCCATTTTGTTTATTTTGCTAATCTTATGTTTATTTCTTTATTTTCAGGTCCAATATGGCCCGTGGCGTCTCTGTGCAGCTGTGTGCTCCGCTGTGCATGAAGTTGTTCCGACGGGTATGTATGCTGCTGTTTTGCTGTTAGAGGTAAGCCATTTTGTTTATTTTGCTAATCTTATGTTTATTTCTTTGTTTTTCAGGTCCAATATGGCCCGTGGCGTCTCCGTGCAGCTGTGTGCTCCACTGTGCACGAAGTTGTTCCGACGGGTATGTATGCTGCTGTTTTGCTGTTAGAGGTAAGCCATTTTGTTTATTTTGCTAATCTTATGTTTATTTCTTTGTTTTTCAGGTCCAATATGACCCGTGGCGTCTCCGTGCAGCTGTGTGCACTGCTGTGCACGAAGTGGTTCAGACAGGTATGTATGCTGCTGTTTTGCTGTTGGAGGTAAGCCATTTTGTTTATTTTGCTAATCTTATGTTTATTTCTTTGTTTTTCAGGTCCAATATGGCCCGTGGCGTCTCCGTGCAGCTGTGTGCACCGTTGTGCACGAACTGGTCCCGATATGCTGCTCGTTTGCTGTTTGAGGTAATCTTTCTTTTTGATTTTGCTAATATTAGTTTTTTTTCTCTCTTTTCTAGGTACAACATGGCCTGTGTCGTCTCCGTGCAGCTGTGTGCACTGCTGTGCACGAAGTGGTTCAGACAGGTATGTATGCTGCTGTTTTTCAGTTAAGGTAAGGCATTTTGTTTATTTTGCTAATCTTATGTTTATTTCTTTGTTTTTCAGGTCCAATATGGCCCGTGGCGTCTCCGTGCAGCTGTGTGCACTGCTGTGCACGAAGTGGTTCAGACAGGTATGTATGCTGCTGTTTTTCAGTTAAGGTAAGGCATTTTGTTTATTTTGCTAATCTTATGTTTATTTCTTTATTTTTCAGGTCCAACATAGCCCGTGTCGTCTCCGTGCAGCTGTGTGCACTGCTGTGCACAAAGTGGTTCAGACAGGTATGTATGCTGCTGTTTTGCTGTTGGAGGTAAGCCATTTTGTTTATTTTGCTAATCTTATGTTTATTTCTTTGTTTTTCAGGTCCAATATGGCCCGTGGCGTCTCCGTGCAGCTGTGTGTACTGCTGTGCACGAAGTGGTTCAGACGGGTATGTATGCTGCTGTTTTGCTGTTAGAGGTAAGCCATTTGGTTTATTTTGCTAATCTTATGTTTATTTCTTTGTTTTTCAGGTCCAATATGGCCCGTGGCGTCTCCGTGCAGCTGTGTGCTCCACTGTGCACGAAGTTGTTCCGACGGGTATGTATGCTGCTGTTTTGCTGTTAGAGGTAAGGCATTTTGTTTATTTTGCTAATCTTATGTTTATTTCTTTGTTTTTCAGGTCCAATATGGCCCGTGGCGTCTCCGTGCAGCTGTGTGCTCCACTGTGCACGAAGTGGTTCCGACAGGTGTGTATGCTGCTGTTTTGCTGTTAGAGGTAGGCCATTTTGTTTATTTTTCTAATCTTATGTTTATTTCTTTGTTTTTCAGGTCCAATATGGCCCGTGGCGTCTCCGTGCAGCTGTGTGCACTGCTGTGCACGAAGTTGTTCCGACGGGTATGTATGCTGCTGTTTTGCTGTTAGAGGTAAGCCATTTTGTTTATTTTGCTAATCTTATGTTTATTTCTTTGTTCTTCAGGTCCAATATGGCCCGTGGCGTCTCCGTGCAGCTGTGTGCACCGTTGTGCACGAACTGTTCCCGATATGCTGCTCTTTTGCTGTTTGAGGTAATCTATCTTTTTGATTTTGCTAATATTAGTTTTTTTTCTCTCTTTTCTAGGTACAACATGGCCCGTGTCGTCTCCGTGCAGCTGTGTGCACTGCTGTGCACGAAGTGGTTCAGACAGGTATGTATGCTGCTGTTTTTCAGTTAAGGTAAGGCATTTTGTTTATTTTGCTAATCTTATGTTTGTTTCTTTGTTTTTCAGGTCCAATATGGCCCGTGGCGTCTCCGTGCAGCTGTGTGCACTGCTGTGCACGAAGTGGTTCAGACAGTTATGTATGCTGCTGTTTTTCAGTTAAGGTAAGGCATTTGGTTTATTTTGCTAATCTTATGTTTATTTCTTTGTTTTTCAGGTCCAATATGGCCCGTGGCGTCTCCGTGCAGCTGTGTGCACCGTTGTGCACGAACTGGTTCCGATATGCTGCTCTTTTGATGTTCGAGGTAATCTATCTTTTTGATTTTGCTAATCTTAGGTTTTTTTCTCTCTTTTCTAGGTACAACATGGCCCGTGTCGTCTCCGTGCAGCTGTGTGCACTGCTGTGCACGAAGTGGTTCAGACAGGTATGTATGCTGCTGTTTTGCTGTTAGAGGTAAGCCATTTTGTTTATTTTGCTAATCTTATGTTTATTTCTTTGTTTTTCAGGTCCAATATGGCCCGTGGCGTCTCCGTGCAGCTGTGTGCTCCACTGTGCACGAAGTGGTTCCGACAGGTATGTATGCTGCTGTTTTGCTGTTAGAGGTAAGCCATTTTGTTTATTTTGCTAATCTTATGTTTATTTCTTTGTTTTTCAGGTCCAATATGGCCCGTGGCGTCTCCGTGCAGCTGTGTGAACTGCTGTGCACGAAGTGGTTCAGACAGGTATGTATGCTGCTGTTTTTCAGTTAAGGTAAGGCATTTTGTTTATTTTGCTAATCTTATGTTTATTTCTATCACTCACTGCTGCACTCTCTCCTCAGCCTCCTACTGCACCATCCCTTCACTCTCTCCTCAGCTCCACTATACCGTCTCTTCACTGTTGCACTCTCCTCAGTCTCTCACTGCTCCATCCTTTCACTGCTGCACTCTCTCCTCAGCCTCTCCCTGCACCATCCTTTCACTGATGCACTCTCTCCTCAGCCTCTCCCTCCCCTGTCCCTTCACTGATGCACTCTCCTCAGCCTCTCCCTGCACCGTCCCTTCACTGATGCACTCTCTGCTCAGCCCCCCATTGCATCGTCGCCTTAACTGCTGCACTCTCCTCAGCCTCTCCGTGCACCGTCCCTTCACTGGTGCACTCTGTTCAGCCCCCCATTGCATCGTCCCTTCACTGCTGCAGTTTCCTCAGCCTCTCACTGCACCATCCCTTCACTGCTGCACTCTCCTCAACCTCTCACTGCACCATCCCTTCACTGCAGGACTCTCTCCTCAGCCTCTTCCTGCACCATCGCTTCACTGCTGCACTCTCTGCTCAGCCCCCCAATCAGGCTGCAGCCCTCACTCCTCCACTGCACCATCACTCACTGCAGCACTCTCTCCTCAGCCTCTTACGTACCGTCCCTTCACTGATGCACTCTCCTCAGCCTCTCACTGATGCACCATCCCTTCACTCTCTCCTCAGCTCCACTATACCGTCCCTTCACTGTTGCACTCTGCACCCTCCCTTCACTGCTGCACTCTCTGCTCAGCCTCTCCCTGCACCGTTCATTCACTGATGCACTCTCTGCTCAGCCTCCCATTGCATCGTCCCTTCACTGCTGCACTCTCCTCAGCCTCTCCCTGCACTGTCCCTTCACTCATGCACTCTGCTCAGCCCCCCCATTGCATCGTCCCTTCACTGATGCACTCTCTCCTCAGCCTCTCCCTGCACTGTCCCTTTATTGCTGCACTCTCTCCTTAGCCTCTCCTTGCACCGTCCCTTCACTGCTGCACTCTCCTCAGCCTCTCCTTGCACCGTCCCTTCACTGATGCACTCTCTGCTCAGCCCCCCATTGCATAGTCCCTTCACTGCTGCACTCTGCTCAGCCTCTCCCTGCACCATCCCTCCACTGACGCACTCTCTGCTCAGCCCCCCATTGCATTGTCCCTTCATTGCTGCACTCTCTGCTCAGCCCCGCCCCCATCCAGGCTGCAGCCCTCACTCCTTCACTGCACCATCACTCACTGCTGCACTTTCTCCTCAGCCTCTTACGGTACCGTCCCTTCACTCTCTCCTCAGCTCCACTATACCGTCCCTTCAAACTCTCTCTCTCACTACCTCACTCTCACTACCCCACTCTCTCTTTCACTAACTCACTATCTCTCTCACTACCTCACTATCTCTCACACTACTACACTATCTCTCATTCACTCTCTCTCTACCTCAATCTCTACCTCACTACTCAACTCTCTCTTTCTCACAGCATCACAATATCACTACCACAGTAACTATCTCTCTAACACACTACTTCACGACTTCACTCTCTCTATCTCACTACCTCACCCTCTCTACATCACTACCTCACTCTATCTATTACTATCTCACTATCTCACTGCCTCACTATATCATGACACTCTCAAAAATTCACTACAACACTCTCTCACTACCTCACAACTTCACTCTCTCTCTCTCTCTCTCTCTCTAACTCACTGCTTCACTCCCTCTCTATCTCACTACCTCACACTCTCTCTATATACTACCTCACTCTATTTCTATCTCACTATCTCTCTCTCACTATATCACGACACTCTCTCTAAAGTTCACTACATCACTCTCTCACTACCACACAACTTCACTCTCTCTCTAACTCACTACTTCACTCTCTCTCTATCTCACTACCGCACTCTCTCTCTCTCTCTCTCTCAAATACACTAACTCACTTTCACTCTCTCATACACTACCTCACTCTCTCTCTAGCTCACTACTTCACAACATCTCTCTGTTTCTATCTCAATACAGCACAACAACTCTCACCCTCACTACCTCCTTCTTTCACTACCTCACTCTCTCTCACTACCTCACTCTATATCTACTTCACTCTCCCACAAAACAAAAATAACTACATCACTACTCAAATTATATCTATAACACTATCTCACTCTCTCTCTCACTAACTCTCTCCATAACATCACTCTATCTATTTCCATATCACTCTCACTACCTAACTATAACACAAGTCACTCACTCAAAAAATAACTACAACACTCTCTCGCTGACTCACTCTCTATCTCACTAGCTCACAAGTTCACTCTCTCTCTCCAACTCACTACGTCACTCTCTATCTCACTAACTCACTCTCTCTCTTTCTATCTCACTAAGTCACTTTCACTCTCTCTTACACTACCTCAGTCCTTCTCTATCTTACTATGTCATAACATCACTCATTGTTTCTATCTCACTACCACCAAAAATCACTCTCCATCACTAACTCACTCTTTCACTACCTCACTCTCTCTGTCTCACTCTATCTACCTCACTCTCTCTCTCACTACCTCACTCTCTCTATTTCTATCTCACTAAGTCACTTTCACTCTCTTTCACTACCTCACTCTCTGTCTCTGTTTTCGTTCAGAGGTAAGCCATTTTTTTTTTTGCTAATCTTATGTTTATTCTCTCTTTTCTAGGTTCAACATGGCCCGTGGCGATTCCCTTCAGCGATGTGCACCGCTGTGCACGGAGTTGTTCAGACAGGTATGTATGTTGATTTTAGTTTATGTTAGAGGTAAGGCATATTTTTATTTTTACACTGCACTGTCCTTTTACTGCTGCACTCTCTCCTCAGCCTCTCCCTGCGCCATTGATTCACTGCTGCACTCTCTGCTCAGCCCCCCCCCCCATCCAGGCTGCAGCCCTCACTCCTCCACTGCACAATCACTGACTGCTGCACTCTCTCCTCAGCCTCTCACGGTACCATCGCTTCACTGATGCACTCTCCTCAGCCTCTTACTGCACCATCCCTTCACTCTCTCCTCAGCTCCACTATACCGTCTCTTCCCTGTTGCACTCTCCTCAGTCTCTCACTGCACCATCCTTTCACTGCTGCACTCTCTCCTCAGCCTCTCCCTGCACCATCCTTTCACTGATGCCCTCTCTCCTCAGCCTCTCCCTGCACTGTCCCTTCACTGATGCACTCTCCTCAGCCTCTCCCTGCACCGTCCCTTCACTGATGCACTCTCTGCTCAGCTCCCCATTGCATCGTCCCTTCACTGCTGCACTCTCCTCAGCTTCTCCCTGCACCGTCCCTTCACTGCTGCACTCTCTGCTCAGCCTCTCCCTGCACTGTCCCTTCACTGATGCACTCTCTCCTCAGCCTCTCCCTGCACTGTCCCTGCACTGTCCCTTCACTGCTGCACTCTCCTCAGCCTCTCCTTGCACCGTCCCTTCACTGATGCACTCTCTGCTCAGCCCCCCATTGCATCGTCCCTTCACTGCTGCACTCTCCTCAGCCTCTCCCTGCACCATCCATTCACTGACGCACTCTCTGCTCAGCCCCCCATTGCATCGTCCCTTCATTGCTGCACTCTCTGCTCAGCCCCGCCCCCCATCCAGGCTGCAGCCCTCACTCCTCCACTGCACCATCACTCACTGCTGCACTTTCTCCTCAGCCTCTTATATTACCGTCCCTTCACTGATGCACTCTCCTCAGCCTCTCACTGCACCATCCCTTCACTCTCTCCTCAGCTCCACTATACCGTCCCTTCGAACTCTCTCTCTCACTACCTCACTCTCTCTATCACTACCTCACTCTCTCTTTCACTAACTCACTATCTCTCTCACTACCTCACTATCTCTCACACTACTACACTATCTCTCATTCACTCTCTCTCTACCTCAATCTCTACCTCACTACTCAACTCTCTCTTTCTCACAGCATCACAATATCACTACCACAGGAACTATCTCTCTAACACACTACTTCACAACTTAACTCTCTCTATCTCACTACCTCACTCTCTCTACATCACTACCTAACTCTATCTATTACTATCTCACTATCTCATTCTCACTGCCTCACTATATCACGACACACTCTCTCAAAAATTCACAACACTCTCTCACTACCTCACAACTTCACTCTCTCTCTCTAACTCACTGCTGCACTCTCTCTATCTCACTACCTCACACTCTCTCTATATACTACCTCACTCTATTTCTATCTCACTATCTCTCTCTCACTATATCACAACACACTCTCTCTAAAGTTCACTACATCACTCTCTCACTACCCCACAACTTCACTCTCTCTCTATCGCACTACCGCACTCTCTCTCTCTCAAATACACTAACTCACTTTTACTCTCTCATACACTACCTCTCTCTAGCTCACTACTTCACAACATCGCTCTGTTTCTATCTCAATACAGCACAACAACTCTCACCCTCACTACCTCATTCTTTCACTACCTCACTCTCTCTATCTCTCACTACCTCACTCTATATCTACTTCACTCTCCCACAAAACAAAAATAACTACATCACTACTCAAGTTAAATCTATAACACTATCTCACTCTCTCTCTCACTAACTCTCTCCATAACATCACTCTATTTCGATATCACTCTCACTACCTAACTATAACACAAGTCACTCACTCAAAAAATAACTACAACACTCTCTCGCTGACTCACTCTATATCTCACTAGCTCACAAGTTCACTCTCTCTCTCCAACTCACTACGTCACTCTGTATCTCACTAACTCACTCTCTCTCTTTCTATATCACTAAGTCACTTTCACTCTCTCTTAAACTACCTCAATCCTTCTCTATCTCACTACGTCACAACATCACTCATTGTTTCTATCTCACTACCACCAAAAATCACTCTCCATCACTAACTCACTCTTTCACTACCTCACTCTCTCTCTCACTACCTCACTCTCTCTATTTCTATCTCACTAAGTCACGTTCACTCTCTTTCACTACCTCACTCTCTCTCTATCTCACTACCTCACAAACTCACTCACTGTTTCTATCTCGCTACCTCAGAACATCCCTCTACCTCACTCTTTCACTACCTCACTTTCTCTGTCTCTCACTACCTCACTCTCTATCTACCTATCTCTCACTACATAACTCTCTACCTCACTACTCCACTCTATCTCACTACCTCACAACTTCTCTCTCTCAAAACATCACTACCTCACTCTCTCACTACCTCACTCTCTAGCTCACAACCTCACAACTTCACTCTCTTTCTCTAACTCACTACCTCAATCACTCTCTATCCCACTACCTCACTCTTTCTATCTCACTAACTCACTTTCACTCTCTCTTTCACTACCTCTTTCTCTATCTCACTACATCACAACATCACTCTATGCTTATATCTCACTACCTCACAACATCCCTCTCCCTCACTACCTCACTCTTTACTACCTCACTCTCTATCTCACTACCTCACTCTCTCTCACTACCTCACTCTCTCTCTATTTCAATACCTCACTCGCTCTCTCTATCTCACTACCTCACTCTCTCTCTGCTAATGCAATAGGTATCACATATGCAAAAAACAAAGCTAATTCCAATACAAATGACAATGCCATTTATTTAGGGATACAAAAAAAATAAAAAAATAATGAGCAATTCTAATAGCTATACCTATAATATTGCCGAGACCATTGCATTGTAAATGCTTGTTTGTAAAACTCATGATTGTGAAATTCTTCCTGTATTTCTTTTTTATAAAGTGTTATTGCAAAGATTTTTATTAATCATGCAATAAAGTAAAGAATTCATCCCAACTGGTGCTCATGTAAATTACTCCAATACCTTGGGGTCGATTTTGTGCTATGCATAACTGTGAACAAATATTATACATATATATATATCTTAAGATCTTAAGGCATATGGATCAAGTGGACCCATGTTTCATGATTTTACTAGCCCCTGTGATGGTGATATATTACCTTAAAAGAGTAGAAAAGTCGTCAAAAGCCATATAGATCATGGTTCTGCTATTCGCTATGAGGGTTAATACATGATCCCAAAAATGAATCAAAGAAAAGCATGATTTGGGAAGATGGCTTGTCACATGCTTATCATTGCTTCCCAGTAATGCAAGGCTCTTCAGGCGTCTGTACTCACAGACCATTGAGGCAAGAATTCTGATTTTGTAGTGCATGTCCCAGACCATCAATGCCATCGCTCTCTCTTTTTAGTCTGCCCTATTAATTTTGTTCTTGACTTCTTATTCCTAAAAGTTAATTTCCTCTGTGGAAGGGCGACACGATTCTTCTTGGCAACGGTTTTCGACAGTTAACTTTCCTTTGTCTGAGTTTATTAAACAGTGAGCTGAATAGATTTGTTTATTACGTGGTTGGGAAAAGACCGCTCATTTTTCTGTATCATATTTCATTCCTCATTTAAATCACGGCCTCACTTTCCCACAAAATGCGCGCACTTATGAGCGGACTTTTTCCCACACTCCAACAAGTTTAGTTCACGTCTGCATGGGTCCCTGCCTTAATGCTAAAGCTTTTGTATTTCCGCTTTACTATTCCAGAGGAAAACTTTGTTTTTCACTAAACTTTAGCTCTAATTCTAAAAGCCTTGGTAAAAACATGTGGTAATACCACATGGGAATTACCAATATCATGCGGTTAATTTAAAGTTATGCTGGTCGAAATGTAGGATAATTAACTCATGTCGCATATTTTTCCCCGACCTTAGGTACAAAGCTCAGAATATTGTGTTTTTCCGTGCACAAACTTGCCGCATTCTTCCTGCTAAAACTTGTGTGGAAAAACCGCGTGACCAGTTTAATTTTACTGAGTATGGTTTAATCTCGATTCAGGCGCAAACTCCCAATCAGGATTATATACGGAATTCAGAATGAGTGCGAGTGTGTTGAGCTGGTTCATAAATAGAAAAGCAATGGGGCTGGCTGTGAATGATGTGTATGAGTGTATAGCAATTATGACGAGACATTCTGGAGGGCGATGTAGGCAGCTGCCTCATGCAATAGCTGCTTCAAGAAGCCTACTTTAACCTAGAGAAGAGACATCTAATTTATGCTTATTTTTAAAGTTTTCTTACTGTATCGTTCACAATTAAAACTACAGTTTTATAAAGTCATGTTTGTCCTGAAGCGTTGTGCTTGTGAATTCAATACTGTTGTTTCAATTTTTTTCATTTTGACTATTTTCGAAAAACAGTTTTATGTGTGCATGAAGTATTGTATCTGAAAATGTTCCCATCAGATAAAAGCATACGATTCTGTCGAAAATGTTTCTATAAATACTGACAATTTCATTGTCTTCCTCTGAGCCAAAAGCATACTTTGAAAATGTTATATTGTGCCTGGAAATAGTCACAAGAGAGAGGTGCCATTTCAGCTGTCAAGACACTTCTGTATATTAATATTTGAACCCCAGCGCGCCAGGAAGTTGTAAAGTAGTCCAGGTTTTGCAAATATCTATGACAGCAGAAAGTTGCTTATGTTGCAGAACATTGGCTGTTGAATCTCATAAATGTAACAGATTGTTTTATTATTCATCTAATGAAATACTCCAGATGTTCATGCACAACTGTGTGCAGGAGAAATCCACAGAAGAAGGACTCTGATATTCAATATGATGAAGTCACTTCATGTTCAACAAAATAGAAAAATGAATTGTGTTATGCCCATGCAATCTTGGAAGACAGAATATTGTAACTGATTGTAATGCCTGTGTGCATGCACAAAATAACAAAATGTAGACTCTAATGCCAGCGCCCGTTAAAATCAGATCCTTCACCAGCAAGCTAACCAACCTGACCATTTACCGTAAGATCCCGCACGGACGCAGACAAAGGCTGCTTCGTTGAAAGTCATACCTGCAGCCTATAAATACCTCATGTCCTCTATCTCATCTATTAATCTGACCAACCATCTACATGAACTCGCATACAGCCCCCCCCACCAATGATCACACCTAGCTCCCACGAATATAATCCACTGCAAAGAAACTAGATTATAGTTTTTTATATAGTAAGGACAAGAATAATCACAATATCTAATAACTGGATTAACGACTAATCTTGAATTTTGTAACACTGTGCTGCCTGGCATAAAGCGCTTCAATACCCTAAATCAGTATTTTTTCCTTACCTTCCTTTACCTCTACCCTCCCCAAACCACTCTTTTTACCTCTATCTACCCGTAAACCCCAAAATCACCATTGCCTCCATTTACCACGACCTGCCCCTAAATCATAAAATCGCGTTTCCTCCCTGTATTCCTACCCGCCCCTAAACCTCTCTTTTAACTCAAATCAACCCCTAAACCCTAAAATCACCCTTATCTTCCTTTAACTCTACCGGCACTTAAACCCTAAAATCACCCATACCTCCCTTTACTTCTTCCCTCGCCTAAGCCCTGGCTAAAATCACCCATGCCTCCCTTTACCTCTAGCCATCCCTGACCCTAAAATGACCCTTCACCTTACCTCTATTCATCCCTAAACCCTAAAATCCCTCTTTCCCCTTTACCTCAACCCATCCCTGAACCTTAAAAACACTTTTACCTCCCTTTACCTTTAACCACCCTTTAACCCTAATATCATACTTATCTCCATTTACCCCTACCCAAACCTTAACCCTAAAATTACCCTAACCCCAATTACCTCTACCCACCCCTTAACCCTAAAATCACCTTTATCTTCATATACCACTTCCCACACTGTAACCTTAAATTATCCATACCCCCTTTATCTATACATGCATCTTAACCCCTTTGGTATATAACTAGCGATAAAATGATGTTATCTAAAAAAAATAAGTGTGGAGTAAAATACCACATGGTAAATGTTGTGTGGTACTGGTAAATCCCATAGGAACCATTTATCTGCATGGTACTTACTGCAGTAGCAAAACTACTTGGTAATTGTCATGCATGGCAAAATCCGTGTGGTAAATGTAACCAATTAACCAAGAGGGTGACTACCTTCAACAAAATAAACAAAGACTAGTTAAATAGAATAGTTTATCTTGAAGTTGGCTAAATACAGTATTATAATTTTATTTATATAGCGCTTACTACCCCAGACTAGGCGGCTAAGCGCGTTTTGACGAGTAGCACGCTACCCCGGAACCCAAACCGGATTAGTGGTGAATTAGTGTAGTGAAATATGAAATTAATTTGAGCAGTGGACATGTGAGTCTTAGTTGGATTGAAAAGGATAGTGGAGGGATAGAAGAGAGAAGGGCCTAAAAAGTTGTTAGGTGGAATAATAGCAGCAGGAGGAGGTATGGGATGAGTAAAGGGGAGGTGGAGGGGGAAGAGTCAGAGGGAAGGGTCTAGAAAGGCTTGTTTGAGAGATCTGAATAGTAAAGGAGGTTTGAGATGATGCAAGGAGAGGTAGAGGATGGAAGAGTCTAGAAAGGGCTATTTTGGGGACCATGGTAGTAGAATGGGGTATGGGATGAGTAAGAGAGTGTAGTTGGAGGATATATTGAGAGAGGTATAGGGTGAGAAATAGAGTAGTGCATTGGAGAGTTTAGTAGAAAGGGGTTTGGGATGAGTCAGAGAGTGTAGGTAGAAGATATAATGCGAGAGGTATAGGGTGAGCTATAGGTTAGTGTATTGGAGATGCTGAATAAGAAGTAAAGTAATAAATATAAAGATACACAAGTACATGGAAGGTATATATGTATGATAAAGGTAATACATGGAGATTCAAGCTGTATTTAATAAACTCAGATGTCAAGTGTTGTTGTACTTCAAGCCAATCTATTTGTTTTAATATTTGTTTATATATATGTTTTTTTTTATTCAATAGTGAAGCAATTGTAGATAAATAATTATGGTAAAAATGTACTTATTTATGCAGTGACCTATAAATATATGTTAAACATAGAATATTATAACCATATGTAATATGCAAATTTGTCAAGCAGAATCAATGAATATCTATATATTTATAAACACTACTGTTATACATGCTTATACAAAGAAATATATATATGCAGGTACACACATATATATTCCAAATAAATGCTCACATACACCGGGCCACACTGCACAATTGTGTTTGAGCATGGTGGTTATGTGGGGAAGAGCCAACTCTTGAGTAGTCTTCTAAAGATAAGGTAATTATCTGTGGATCTTATGTTTGGGGGTAAAGATTTCCATAGTTTGGCTGCTTAAACAGAGAAGGATGTGCCACCTATGTTTTTTTTCTTGTATGGTGGGATTTTGAGGCGAGTAGGCTATCTAGAGCAGAGGTTTCTTTGTTGAATGTATTTGGTGATTTTATTCTTCATGAAGAGTGATCCTGTTCCAAGTATTTTTTTTTGGGTGGTACAAAGCTGCTTCAGTGTGGATTTTCTGGCAACCGGTAACCAAGGTAGAGCCTTCAAGACAGGGAAGTTGTGGGTGTGTGACTTTATATGGAAGAGTAGCCTGGCAGCAGAGTTCTGAATCCATTATAGTCTTTTCATAGTTGTTAAAGATGATCCATGGTAGAGGCTATTGGCGTAATTGAGTTGAGACAGGACAAGAGGGATAGTAGCCTGGACCGAGGACCAGGTGGGGAAAGACGGGTCGCAGAGTTGTTATACTAACGAAGCTTGATTTTGCTAGTTTGTCCACTCACTGATAGCTTGTAGTGCATGGTAATTCCAAGGTTTCTTACTCCCTTAAATACTTTAGGTGGTGTTCCCAGATCATCAGATCAGGCTGCAAGTGGGTCATAATTTTTTCAATGTCAGTATTTCTGTTTTGGAAGCTTTCAATTTGAGATGGCTACATGTCATCCACTGATCAACCGCTCTGAGGCAACTGAAAATGTGTGAGTTTCCAATGTCTTTGGGCTGTCCAGTTTAAGGAGTATTTGTGTGTCATTTGCATAGTTGTAGCATGTGAGATGAAATTGACTGATCAGTGCCGATAACGACTTCATGTTGATGTTGAAAAGCATTGGTGAGGTGATAGAGTCTTGAGAGACCTCTGCTTTTGAGAAGTACGGTTTGAACGAGAAAGAAGGTAGAATGTGATCCAGTCGAGAGAAGTCCCCTATATGCCGGCTTCATTGCGTCTTTGTATTAGAGTGTCATGGTCAACTGTGTTAAAGGCAGCAGAAAGGTCAAAGCGAAGTAGTGCAGCAATCCCGTTCCGTTCAACAGTGTCCTTAAGATCATCTCATAGGGCAATGAAGGCAGATTCTGTTGCTCTTCCTGAATTAATGAATTGTGACATCTGGGTGAATGCTGCTCTTTCTATCAGTTTGCCCACAAAAGATCCAATTGTAATTGGTCTGTAGTTGTCAACGTTAAGCAGGTCCAGATTTGTTTTCTTTAGTAATTGGCATAAGTACGACTGTTTTTTTATCTTCAGGAAATATTCCCATAGTTAAGGAATTGTTGATGATTCTTCTTGCTGATGTGGCAGCAGAGGTAGTAAAAAAATGTTTCTTGAAAGCCAGTGGTGGACATGGCTCAGAAGGGCTGCTGGCAGGCCTGATTGCTTTGAACAAGTCCATAAATTCATTGTGTGATATTTGTTGGAAGGAATGTAGTGATTGGTTTGATGCAACAGCAAAGCAAATCAAGGAAAAGCTGATGGTTGCCCAAACCAAGCAATTTGAGAGGATTGCCCAAAATCAGTTGTTGGGTCTGACATGTGTTATGCTTAATCTGGAAACGCTGGAGTAAATTGAATGACTCAGATGCAAGGTTTAAGAAAATGGAAATGGGTCAATGCAAATTCAAAATGGCTGAGAAAGAATGATGAAGAATGGATACAAATGTTGAAATGTTTAAAAGGAACACTGCTTGTTGCTTCTGTGCTAAATTGGGCATTAGAAACAGGAATGTAGATACAATCGAGATAGAATCCAAAATAATTTTGTTCCTCAAATGGTGGATAGACTTGTTTTAAGTACAGCTGGAGTACTAACTTAAATTAATTAAGCCTAATTACTATTACATCTATGGTGATGCAGAATCACATAGCATTAGAAATCTTTCGTGCTAAGGAAGGCGGTGTTTGCAGACTGCTAAAGGTTAAGAGATGCTGCATTTTCATTCCAGAAAACAGTCGTATTCTTAACTCTTCTATCAAAAACTTGACTAATGTCTCTTGTCAACTTAAGACTTTAGAAGTGCATGGCTTAATGGAAGATGTGGTTTACTCTGTTAGTGATATAGGAAAGGGTTTAGTATGGTTGCTGAATGGATTGATAATTTGGGGCGGGGAATTTCTGCATTATGCTAACACCTATATTAATGATTCATGCAATTGTTCTGCTTCGGTTGTTAAAATTTTCTGTGTATCTGTTCAAAAATTGTGGGTACACAAATAAAGAGACACCATTAAGGAGGAAGGTGTTCTGAAAATGATAAAATTAAGAATATCAAGGTTTGTGTCTAAAACCAATTAATGATGGTTTAGGTGAGTTTCAGGAAGAAGCGGAAAATGATGCAGACTGAATGGATTTCTGATTCATATAGTTTTATATATTGTTTTAGTGATTATAAAATAATCAGAGGGGGGACAAATGTGGGACTGTTTTCTAAGTGTACATTTTGTGTACTAAAAATGGCATTACTTAGGAAAATCCTTCTAGGTTATCCTACACATATAGGCTGAACTATGATAGTTGCAATTGAAACAAATTTAATATGATGTGTAGAACTGAAGTTATTAATGTGCTTCAGTTAAACCTCATGTCTGTATAAATCTCCATTTTGAACAAGATGGAGGCCATCTTTGTCACTCACTACTGCTTCCTTCCGCACGTGCATCCTCTCCCCACAGGCCACGCAGAGCATGCAGAGCACACAGGTAACCTGATGACATAATGGGTTATTTCTCCTTCAATTGTAGCGTTGTTAGTGTTGATCTTGGTATTCTGCAGATGTAATATTGCAACATGTATCTATCTCTTTCAGTCTCTTCACTAAATTCATACACTAGGGGAAGGTCTCATTGTCTAAATGCTCCTTATTTGTTCGAACATCTCCGAATCATATTACCATAGAGGGTGTTGAATACATTTTTTTATATTGGGATGATGCTTATGTGTTACGGTAATGACATGTATTATTCTTGTGTTCTGATTTGCTAAAGAAATGCTACTTTAACCCACACCATGATTATTTTGCAGTTTATCAAATTTTCTATGCAAGAATTTTGTATAAGAACCTTTTGATTTTGGGGGTGGACAAAGATTTCCTGATCTTTCCTATTCTACTGGGGATGCTGCCTGATTGTGTTATGATTTTGCTGCCCATTGAGAGTTAGAATATTTTCTGATTTTATACACTGTGTATAAATTTGAATCTGAGAGTCTTCATGGCATTGACTCGTACTGCTTATGTTGAATTTTTGTAATAAAACCCTTCAGCTTTTCCTTGTCCTTGAACTCAATTATTGTGGCGACACCATTATTTATTGAACTGTTTCTCTGCTAATTGATGTTTGGGAGGTTCCTCGACACAGAGACATGTTGCCTCATGAAATTGAAGTTTAACACGGTCTCCGATCCAGTAAACTGTGGGAGAAGTAATTGAGGTGAATTGTGATGTCTCCAAGTTTTGTGCTAGGGGTTTGCTCCCACATATGTATCTGGCACCCACAGAATATCACCCTACCTTAAGGAGATGGGAATTCAAATCATTAATAAACAAATAGGAAACATGGGCGTTGCTACAACTTACCCCTGACTCTATACTTGATTATGAAAGCGACTTTCACTTCTCCATTGGACCAAACCGTACCCTGTGGCTTTTGTGGATTTGCTTCAGAATTTCTACTATTGGAAGGGTCTTTGACACTCAATCAAAAGCCTGTTTTAATTCCATGAATAAGAATCAACCCCCCTTCTAGGAGTCTTATTTATCAACCATATAATTATTATTAGTAGTAGTACTCTTACTAGTCGTAGCAGTAGTAATAGTAGTAGCAGTAGTAATTATTATTAATGATATTTCTTGAGTTGGGATTTCTGGTAAAGGCATCCTGGAGCTAAAGGGGACCCGCAGGGGCGGGGACGCGTGCGATCTGCACGGCCCGGGGCGCCTGAGGCTCAAGAAGGAGCGAGGCGGCACCTGGGGAAAGAAAGAGTCCCCGAGCCTCGCGGAGAAGCGCATTGACAGTGCTTGGAGCCCATAGATAGAATTACACGTGGGCATTGTGTTTACTGCTCGTTTTTAGAGCTTACCTCAAAGAAATGAGTATCCCTCGTTTTTGGGTATTGAGAAATATACAGAAACTTCCTGATTAAGTGCCACCATTAAGATTAAGAGCAACATTCTATGGATGAAGTGATTATTGTGTGGGGGCGTGGCTACGCGCGCAGCGAGACTGGCTGTGCACTAGCGGAGCTCCGGTGCGACCCTCTACTCTGGGGGTAATTTATCCGGTCATTTCTCTGACTGGCTAGCCAAGAGTTGGCAAGAGGCTTTGTGCGGCGCTTACCCAGCTCCGGTCCGAGTTTTAAGGTTCCACATGCTCCGGAACCGCACCGACACATAGGAGCCCACCCACGCCGCGAGGGACGCCGCAAGACTGGTGAGGCCCGCCAGGCAAGTCCGAGGTCAGGACCGGAAGTGCGGACCGCACGGGCCGAGGGCGCCCAGCGGCGGTGCGGAGAAGGCGGCGTTGGGGTGCACTGAGCGTGATCGTGGACACGGAGGGCGGCAATAGCCTGACTGGGACCACCGTGGCAGCGAGAGCGACGGACTGCGACGGCGAGCTGGGGCTGCTGCCTGCTGGAAGGCGGATCGGCAGGGGAGCCCCGGTCGCGGACAGGTACCCCTCCCCCTGCAGCCCATAGCAGCAGCGCCAACCGGGGGGGAGTCTCCAAAGGGGAAAGAGTGAGAGCCCCGGCGACGACAGGCGAGGCCCCACCACCCGAGGACCGAGGCACCCGCCTGTGCCCGTTCTGGAGAGCACCCATGGGCGCCTGACCGGGGTTGGGACCCCCGGCGCCGCCGGCACTGAGCGAGTGCGATTGGCGACGGAACGCAGATCACGGCTGGGGGGCCCCCACGGTGACTCTGAGAGGAAGCGCCCCCCCCCTGTGCGGTGACTCTGGCGGGAGCCCAGCTGCTGTGCGCCTCGATTGCCGGCCCCAACACAGAGCGGACGAACCGGCCCTGGACCGGGCGCCCCAGGGGGACCATCGTGATACCCCATACTACCAGGCGGAAGTTGGGACTACCTGGGCCTGATACCACCTCGCCACGGAGGCACGCTACCGCCAACTGTCGTCAACCACTCGGCTGGGCGTAGCCCCACCAGACCACATACTTCGCCATTGCGGGGATGCATCAGGGGAGTTGAGAGGCGACAGATAGCGACCCCCGCGGTACACTGACGAAGGCTACGGGCGGTGTTGCCACCTATGTAACTCGAACACCACTGGACCACTGAGGTCAACAGGGCATGAAGATATAGACCTGCGGGCGCTGACCCCCCCGTGTTCCACTACCGCCAGCTCAGCGACGTGGCGGTGGGACAGCACTGCACACGCAGCATACGGCCTCCGAGGCCGAGCCACGCAACGCCTTGTGTCCAGCTGCAGAACCAGGAAGTGACGCAACTACCACTGGGACACGCAAGCCTGTATGTTGGTCGGCCCACCTCAGCTGTGGACGCCTCACGAGGACCTCTCCCGACAGCGTCCCCCACGGGTGTAGTCCCCCACCTTGAAGAGACACCTGTAGTGCGGACGGCCCGCTGACACGATTAGCACTACGCTATCAGGGCTACCAGAGCACAGAACCCTGCCCATGTCTGGAGGTGCAGGGAAGCGCACAGGAACCGGGAGCACGCACCCAAAGACCAAAATGGACAAGTCACAGAAGCAGACGGATGTGGACCCGGTGACGGCCTGACTGGACTCGGTCTTGGCGGCCATGGAGCGATTAGAGAATTCCATTCAGTCCACCCGGACGTCGCTGGAGGCGAAGATAGACGGGGTCGCCATTGACCTGACGCATTTGAGAGCGGATCACAAAAAATTGGCTGAACGCACCACAACCCTGGAGACCACCGTGACCAACTTGGAACCGCGTGTCACACAGTCGGACAAGCAGATCAAAGATCTCCTCAACAGGGTGGAGTTCCTAGAAGACAGGGCGGAGGATGCAGAAGGACGGGCGAGACGCAACAACGTCCGAATAGTTGGCCTGCCCGAAAAATGGGAAGGGAGAGATCCGACATCGCGTGTGGAGGACTGGCTCCGTGCCCTGTTACCAGAAGGTACCCTTTCGCCCCATTTTGTGGTAGAGCGAGCGCACAGGGTCCCGAATAGACCGCTCTCTACCGGCTCCAACCCACGTCCCTTCCTCATTCGGATCCTGAACTATAGAGACCGGGATGCGGTCTTGAGAGAAACTCGCAGACTCGGCGCCATACAAGTGGATAATGCGAACATAATGTTTTTTCCGGACTATACGATATCGGTCCAACGTCAGAGACATTCCTTCCTGATAGTGAAAAGACGGCTACGCCAGCTAGGACTCACGTATTCCCTCCTCTTCCCAGCAAAACTGAGAGTCATAGCTAATGAAAAGACACATTTCTTCAACACCTCGGAGGAGGTGGAAGCCTGGCTGGATAACGGGACCGACAAAGACACAAGGAGACAAGGAGATCCGCCTAGGTCAAGGAGACGCAGGAGATCCAAACGGAGGCGAGGGAACCGAACACCCTCACCAGCAGCGAGTACTGCACACAGCGGCACGAACTCGTCTGAAGAGGAAATACGCCGGGAGCAACGGGAAGCTCTGCGGCTGGTCACGGAACTTGGCGGCTCTCCACCTCAATGCTCCCCGCCTATCACCAGCCCAGGGATAACACCAAGCGTCGACGAGGCGATCTATGGACTACCGGACTCACAGGTCTCAGGTGATCTGCCGACAGTCACGCCACAGACATCGGATCTGTTCGGTTGACGGAGTGTCCCACCCTGGCGCTCTTTCTGCCTCGCTTCGCACTCCCACCAGCTCCATGCCCTCACACCTGCCGGCCGGTGGGACCACTGTACCTGAGTGAGGCGACTAGATGGCACAGATTGCGGGTGTGAGTCAGAGGCGGTGAGTTCGCTATCCCCCATGATGGCGCACGTCTGAGACGCAGTAAGTAGACATTGAAGCATGCATAGTGTCACCTACCACTGAACAATCGGCCTAGAGAGCCTCCTCCCCCCTGGGTTATGATACGACAGAGGTCACCCTGGGTGGGCGGAGTTTCTACTACACACAGGGAACTGGCAGCACAGATGCCGCAAGACTTTAAGATTGCATTGCGCGGCCACCGGTATAGCCCGCCTGATAGCTGACCAGAACTATATACTTCCCCCCATGAGGGGCGGTACCTGCACTTAGGCTATACTGGAACTCATCACCCCCTGTTCGCCTTGCGCGATGGACAGCAACCCCCCAGACTGGAATGTTGGATATCCCAGTAGAGTGTTTGGACGGCTGCACGTTTGGCAGTCGACCCTATGGTGTTTTCCCCAGTTTATGTTCACCCTTCTCCCTATTCTTTTACCGTGCTGCAATCATAGTTTAAAAGCGGAATTACTGAACTTTTCATGGTGCTCCACAGGTGTGCAGGAAAATGTCGGGGGGTTGGGAGATGGAGGGCTTCCCGGGGATGTGCATGGGGCGGGGGGGAGGGCGGCTGAGAATGACTTGATGCATTGTGATGGCTGAGGTTAAACTCTGCACTTGGAATGTGCGAGGTATACACACACCTGCACGCAGGTACAAGATATACTCCTATTTGAAGAGACATAAGGTACAAATAGCACTCCTGCAGGAGACACACCTGACAGCGACTGAAGTACTCACACTACGCAGGCGATGGCGTGGCCAGCTGTACGCGACTGGGTTCTCCTCCTACGCGAGGGGTGTATTGATATGGGTGAGACCAGGAATTTCGTTTGAAATTGACGACTCACACATAGACAGGGAGGGAAGACTGGTAGCGATAAAGGGACGTTTAGATGGACACCCATTGGTTCTAGCGTCGCTTTACGCCCCTAACACGGACCAGCAGGGTTTTCTTGCGACAGTATCTACGGCCCTATCTCACTGGCATGGGATCCCCTGGGTATTGGGAGGGGACTATAACTGCGTGCTGGACGTCACACTAGACCGTTCCTTTCCGCCATTACCCAACGCTCCGGTGGTGGCCACCATGAAAGCCCTTGTAGCTTGGGCTGACCAATGGCACTTACAAGACGTGTGGCGACACCGTAATCCAACCACCAGGATATATTCATTCTACTCAGGAGCTCACACACTACACACCCGATTAGACAGGTACATGCTCACTGATGACTTACTCCCGTTAGTCAAGGAGGCGCACTACATGGGTAGGACACACTCCGACCACAACCCTCACATGATGACTGTTTCTTGGGCAGCGCCACATCCCCCCAGTCCCCACTTGGAGACTGCAACCGGATCTCCTGTTAGATGCCCCCTTCCGAGATTCGCTATTCTCGCATATAGCGCATTACTTCGAGGAGAACACGGGCTCTGCCACCACCCCGCAAATAGAATGGGACGCTTTTAAAGTGGTCATTAGAGGACAGTGTCTAGGCACGCAGGTCAACCTTAAATGGAGTGTTGAGAAAGACCTTCAGAGGATGGAAGCCGAGTTGATCCGGCATGAACAGGATTCGGTCAGAGATGGTGGCGCTGAGTTGCAAGCTGCGCCCACAAGGCACGAAGAACTGCTGGAGAGGCTCAGGTGTTTGAATTATGCTGCCCACGCGGCACGCACTCATGATAGAGGGGACAAACCGGGCAAATTGTTGTCGTGGCTCATTACAATGGAAGAAAAAGACTAAACCGGTCACGAAACTCCTGGGCACAGACGGGACGCTCTTACGCACTCAAGCAGAGATTCACGGTGCATTCGTCACTCACTACGACGCGCTGTACCGCTCCTACCTACCCATCCCCGCCCCAGACACGGAGGAATACCTCCGTCAGATACCGTTGCCGGTGCTCCGCGACACCCAACGCGCGGATCTAGCAGCGCCCTTCACGTCCGAGGAACTCCGGGAGGTCATAGCAGCGCTGTCTAATGGTAAATCCCCTGGCCCTGACGGACTCCCAGCGGAGTTCTATAAGGCTTATCGGGACCTCCTGATCCCCGAACTGATTAAAACGTACACGACAGCGCTTGACGACTCCTCGCTGCCGCCCTCTTTAAACGAAGCCACCCTGGTCTCCCTCTTAAAACCGGGAAAAGACGGGAAGCTACTGGGCTCGTACAGACCGCTTGCTCTCTTAAACACAGATTATAAAATATTAGCATCCACACTAGCGCGGAGACTTGCCCAGTACACACCCGCCCTGGTTCATACAGACCAGAACGGCTTTGTACCCACCCGCAGCACGTCGCTCAATATCCGTCGGTTGTTTAGGGTGCAGGAATACGCGAGGAACCCTTGGCCGCGTTCGGGTTGTCTTGTATTGGATTTGGAAAAGGCGTTTGACTCAGTGGAGTGGCCATATCTCAGGGCGGTGATGCAAAAATTTGAACTGGGAGACGATTATTTGGAAATGGTCGGCCTCCTATACCAAACCCCCAGCGTTCGAGTCAGGACCGGGGGCCTCCTATCAGATACCATACGAGTCAGACGGGGCACCCGTCAGGGTTGCCCATTGTCACCTTTGCTCTTCTCTTTAGCGATGGAGCCACTAGCGGAGTTACTGAGGGGACAAGGCGCGGACTGGGGCATCCCATTGATAGACGGTGTGCATACGGTCTCGTTATACGCGGACGACCTGCTCCTTTACATCAGGGACCTCACTCAGATACCACCGGGGCTCGCGGAAACCCTACAAGAATTCACAGCCCACTCGGGACTACGAGTCAATTGGGGAAAATCTGGGGTCTACCCCTTTCACCCTGATATGCAGGAATGTGTAGTGCAATTAGGGGGCACAACGCTAACCTGGTACGCGGGCACCTTCAAATACCTTGGTATCCATATATACCGGTCCCCGGCGGACATACTGGAGGGCAACTTGATCAAGGCTATATCCTCCCTGGGAGCCCAGATACATTTCTGGAACACGCTCCCGCTGAATGTCCCTGCCAGAATCACCCTGGCGAAAATGATAGTTTTGCCGAGACTCCTTTATTACTACTCGAACATACCGGTATACGTCCCTGCTCGGATATTTAAATGTTTATGTTTATGTTTATGTTTATTCAATTTGTAATGCGCACAAATACCCGAGGGTGTCTCGGCGCAGAGGATTTGAACAGTAAACTGAAAAGAAAAAAGTATTTATTGATCAAAAAGCCATGTTTTGAGCTGTTTTCGGAAAATAAACAAGGTTGGACTGATTTTAATACAAAGAGGAAGGGAGTTCCATAATCTCGCCGTAGCTACCAGAAAACGTCTGTCTCCCCAAGTAACTGTTCTGGTGCGAGGAAGGGGCAGCAGAAAATTAGATGCCGAACGAAGAGACCTGCTAGGGGTGTAAATCCTGAAAGCATTTCTTAAAAATTGAGGGCCTGAGTTATGTATTGCCTTGTATGCAATACAGAGGGCCTTGAATTTTATGCGGCTTCTAACTGTAAGCCAATGGAGTTGACGTATGGCAGCTGCAAAAGATTGATACTTGGGAATGGAAAGAAGTACCCTGGCCGCTGCATTTTGGACTAATTGCAGTTTATCCACAACCTGCTGTTGGGCATTCAGCAGGAGGGCATTGCAATAGTCCAATTTCGAAAATATAAGTGTGGAGATCAATGTCATTCCTGCAGCCAGGGGTAAAAAAGGAAGTAGTTTTTTAATTTTCCTGAGGATGAAGAAAGAAGCTGAGGTCACATTATTGACATGATGGATAAAAGTTAGTTTGGTGTCAAACGTGACCCCCAGGTTCCTGACCTTGGCAACCGGTACCGGTGGGGGGCCGAGTTCTATGGGCCACCAGATGTCAGACCACACCGGAGACAGGTTGCCAAAGGTCATCACCTCGGTTTTGTTCGAATTTAGTTTAAGGCAGTTCCCCAACATCCAGGAACCTATGGCTAGTAAAGCCTCCTGAAATCTTGAGGCAACTGCCAAACCATTCTTATGGACCGCCAACACCAGTTGGGTGTCGTCTGCATAGGTGGTCAGATTCAGTCCATAAGTTTTTATGACCCTCGCCAAGTCCGACACATAGATGTTAAATAGTGTCGGACTTAGCGAGGATCCCTGGGGTACTCCACAGGGTAATGTGGTAGTAGGCGAGTAGAAAGTACCAAGTTTCACAGCTTGGGAACGGTTGGCCAAAAAGGAAGCTATTAGGTCTCTGGCTCGAAGATTGACCCCCAGTGCTGAGACACGGTCGATCAAAATAGAGTGATCGACCGTGTCAAAGGCGGCTGAGAGATCTAGCAGAATGAGAGCAGCTGCCCCATTATGATCTAAAATAGCTCTGATCTCATCAGCCGCCTTTATCAGCGCTGTTTCCGTCCCATGGTTCCTTCTGAAACCAAATTGGGTGTCATCCAGCAAATGATGTTGTTCAATGAAGTCAGACAGTTGGTAATTCATGATTGCTTCACAGATTTTTGCTGGGAAAGGAAAAGCAGCTATGGGTCTATAACTAGCTGGTTCTAAAGGGTCCAGAGAAGGTTTTTTCAACAAAGGTTTAATTATAGTTCTCTTCCAGATCTCAGGGTACTCGCCAGTAAGGAACATGGAATTACAAATCTTGGTAAGAGGAAATGTAATAAGTTCACTGAGTTGATTAAATACCGATGCAGGGCACGGGTCCAGAGGTGAGCCTGAGGTAGTAGTGATAATGTATTTGTTAATTGTTTCCGTAGGGACAGGGTGAAATAAAGAAAAAGTAGGGCTAGTAACAGGATTTGAAGTGTGTTGAGAATCAGGACCTTTAGTTTGAACCAACGATGTAAAGGTGGCATAGATACTAGTGACTGTGGTGGAAAAATAATCAGCTAGGGAATTACAAAGGTCTTGGGATGGCTCAACTACAGGGACAGAAGGAGGGGTAGATAACAAATTGACTATTTGAAAGAGTTTCCTGGAGGAATTTTGTGCGGACTCTATTTGAAATAGATAGTACGCCCTCTTGTGAGAGATTATGGCACGTTTATAAATGGCTATAGCAGCTTTATAAGTTTGTTTGTCGTGCAAATTATAAAGACCTGGAAACCATGGTACGTGCGCTCCTATGGAACGCAGGAAGACCCAGAGTAGCCCTCAAGAAGTTATATGCCCCAACGTCCTCGGGAGGATTGGCGGTCCCCAATCAGGAACTTTATTATCTTGCGGCGCAACTTCAATGGGTGGTGGCATGGCTCGCGGGAAGGAACCTCAATGACACAGCCTCGATGGCCCCGGCCCTGACACGTGCGGGGGCTCTCGCACTATTCCACCCCCTCAATGGCGCGGCTCGCGGAATACAATTGCACCTCGCGGTGGCGCTTAGATGCTACAAGCGTGCATTAACACTGACGAAGGGGATACCACCTTGCGCCCCGGCCCTCCCATTGGAAGGCATGCCCAGGCCTGGGGGAGTGGTAACCGCAGCACAATTAGTCAGCTGGGAACACGTGGGACTGGAATCCATGGCGGACCTATATAACGACGGCGCCCTAGTTCCGTTCGAGAGACTCACGGAGGACCCTGGCCTGCCAGCAGGGCAATTCCTACTCCACGCCTCCATGGTCCGGACGCTCACGGAACACTGGGGTGACATATCGGAGGAGCCACAGACGCACCAGTTGATACAATACCTACACATAATGGGTAACGGGTCGCACGTGATACACTGGCTAGCACAGGCGTTACAATTCCATACCACGTGCACACTCCAGCCCTTACGAGACAAGTGGGCGACTGACAGGGAGAGGGACTGGACGGATAAGGAATGGGAGAGGATCCTGGAAAGCCCTTGCCACATACCCCGCAACTCGAGATTTAGAATAATACAGTTCTACATTGTACACAGAGCATATCTGTCCACGGACAAGATAAATCGTTACTTCGCGATGGATACCTCCAGCTGCCCGCGATGTGCGCTGCTGAATGCAGATCTCCTGCACATGCTATGGTCGTGCCCCAGACTATAGACGTACTGGCAAGATGTCATTACACTCTTGACGAACGGGGCGGGCACGGTACTGAGACATGATTGGGACGCCTGCGTGCTGGGCCTGATCAACAGGACGAAACACAACAAGGCTCACGTCAGATTTTGGGATCTGGGACTGATCACCGCCAAACGACTTATAACACGACATTGGAAAGATGCCAACCCACCGCAGACAAAGCATTGGTGCGCCTCCCTCACTTATTGGGCGACAGCAGAGGGTACAGTATTACGCAGAGAGGAGACAGCGGGACGGAGGGCCATCCCATTAGCCCAGACCTGGGATAACATCCTACAGGCGTTCACCAGAGCTTGCCTTGACCGAGGGATGGCATAGGCTGGGAGAGAACCCCCTCTCCCCCCCCCCTAGCGGAACGAAGAGGTACAGTGAGGGAGAGTGCCCCACAGCTACATCATGGACACGGAGCCGTACATATGCAGGAATGATCCACCACTCGGGTGACCCCCCCCCCGCTTATGGGCCCCCCCTCCCCCCTCTCTTCCTCCCCCATGCACCCCCCCCTGTTGGGGAGGACCGACTACGCAACCGCCGCACACAGGACACACCGCCCCGACACTAGCAGTCCTCGCAACTCACACGTCACTGTTGACCCACATACGCATAGCATCTCCACTCCGCATTGATACGCCACCTGCCACGGGCCAAGACAAGCCGAGACCACATTGCAGCACACCCACCCCTCCTTGACTTAAGGTTCACTACGCCCCCCCCCCTTTTTCCCTACCTCGGTTTGGAGGTTGTTTAGCAGACTGTCGCCCCCCAGTTGACTACACTGCACTTTTACATCTGAAAAGCAAACGCCTGACCATACAATGCACGGTGGCCCTTACCGCAACCCTCTATCGCATCACGACAATGCCCAGGATGTGCTTAACACCGACGACGTCCATACACTTGGTTTCTAAACAGGCTGAGACAGACAGCCCGTCCTTGGAAAACGATGCACTGCACTGTCGAACAGAGGGTTGTGGGCACTACACGGGGAGATGGCCAGAGGCACACCCGAGCTGACGGGATGGGCCGGACACTCTGGTGGGATGGATAACGCACGATACGTTGTCATGTAATGTACGAGTGGCCTTTGATGCAGACGCCGGAACTGTCCCCATTGTGGTTAAATGCATGGCTCATTGATGTTGGCACCCATCGGGACTCTGGCTGTTGACAGCATCATCACGGACTTTGTACAATTTGAACAGCTCTCTGTTTCCCTACTGTTATCCTGCACAAGGAAATGTAACTGTATGTCACTTGTTTCAATAAAGCATACTAAAAAAAAAAAAAAAAAAAAAAAAAAAGGAAGTGATTATTGTGCAACTGCTTTATTTACCTTGCTGAAACTAGATAAAGTTATATATTTTTATAAAATATACTTACCTGCGTGGTCTCAGTTTGTGGTGGATTGGGGATTACTGTTGTGTTAAGTGCAAATGTTATCCACATTGCCTCTGTTTAGCCTAGACTGCTCGTGCCATGCTACCTAGAGGGTGAGCAGGGGTTATCTCAGAGGGTTATTCCTTCACCCTGACTAGAAGCAAGGGTCCCTACTTGGTCTAAGGTACTTACCTCTGCTAAGGCGCTCGACCTCGGACCTGGGGATCTGGGTTCGAGTCTCGGTAACGACGCCAATAACCCCGTGTGATTCTGGGCAAATCACTGAATCTCCCCGTGCCTAAAAAAATGAAAGTGTGTCCTCATGTAACGTAACTGGTGCTATGTAAAGCGCTCTGATAACTGATACGGTTCGGTTCTAGTTTGCGCTATATAAAACTCCCAAAAAAATAAATAAAGAGCATGAGACCAATATGCAAGTACCTCACATCCTATTAAATACATTCTTAAGTTTTCCCCTAAGAATCAGATAATCATTAACTGAACCGAGATCAGAGGGAAGAGAGTTCCAGTTGGTCGTCACATGAGAAAAAGTGCTGCCACCCCCAATAAACGGATACAAAGTTTTAGTTGTACGTAAACTCAGAATATGATCTTCACATCGTGCTCCTTATAGAACACAGCTGGTAGGTCTAGGAGAACAAGTAAAAATAAATCACCGTACTACATTGGGACTTTCTATGTCTTACACAACACTCTGAATCCTTCAAGCATCAAAGAGTTCTGATCAGGAGCAGAAAAGTTATCATTTCACCCTTTTTCTTGGAAGACAGACCCAACATGCCTCCAAAACAAATATAAGCCAATTGCTAACATTGCCAGAATATGATCTATCAAGAAAATAATTATTGTCTCAACTGTATGCTCACCTTGACAACTTCAGCCTCTTTTATTTACTCGAGTGTGGCTCTTTGAACAGGAAAGTACGCCATACTGGGTTTAAAACTCCTCAACCATAGGGCCCCCACAATTCTTTATATATTTGGAATTGGTTGTTCAGCTTCTAAATCATGTGTTTATATGACACCATTACTTTAATGGTATCTTTACAGACCAAGATCGCCTTTGGGACTCCTGATTTTCAGTGTTTCAGTACATATAGCTCTGTCACTGATAACACAGAATCCAGCCATCCTATCTTGTGATTTTGAATTCTCTCAATGTCTTGTGTATAACAGTGCAGTTCCAATGATGGCGCTATTGTCGGGTCACTGGTCTGCAACAGATGCCACCAAACTGAATTCCAGTAAGACTGTAACACTGGACTGGACTGGAGGATATGCCCCTTATCTTCTTCCTGATCTTGACATCATCAACAATTTGAATTTATGGTTAATTTGGCTTTGTGCAGCCTGTTCAGAGACCAGTGGCTGTCATAAAGGATTTTAAAGAAGCTAGGTTTAATCGGGATTCACAAATGCCTCTGTCGTAGGTGGACAATACGGCTGATCACTTGTCATCATTATACACCTGAATGGTGCGGGATTGCCATTTATTTAGAAGGTGCATGACTGTGGAATTGGAGAACAGTTACTCAATCAACATATTATAGAGGCCTGAAATGCATTTTTTTGTAGTTACTTAATTTCTTTAAATATGAATGTAGGTAACATGGAAAATACTTAGGACTATGCACCAATCAGTAAATTATTTGAATGAACCATGAGCGAGCACATGGTTCACTGTTGTTATCCCCTTCTGAATTCAAGAAGGCCAATATAAAGGCTTGCCTGCAAGATGTAGAAGTGTATTTTGTGGGGTGGGGGCTTGCATGTTTTGAAAGCAAGTTTGCATATACACCTTTTCATTTTCACTGGATTACAGACATTGACAGGACACCGCTTATTTACTTATAATAAACCCCCTACCGCTTTTAGAGTTATCTGGTTGTCAAAAAATGAATACCTTTTTGACATTTTCTTTCCCCACGGTGTAGGATGCTGCACAAAATGTCATTGACTGTTGATCTGATCAAGACCTCTCTGGGACTATTATTTGGAGTTGTAATGTTAAGTCGACTTTAAAGCAAGCATTAACTGTATTTTGTGTAAGTTCGGTAACTAGATAGGACCATTTGGGTAGCTGTCTATCTATTAGAGCACAGAACAGCCAAATTATCCTTTTTGTGTTGTATACATTTCCCTGTAACATTTTCACTTTTAGTCATTCATTTTTAAAAAAATGTATATAATTATTATATGGGATAACTTCATGCTTCTTATTTTGAAGGACTACAATCATTGGTCTCTGAAATTTTCTTGCCATCTCTCTTTTTTCATAATTCTAATTGTACACGTGAATATGCTCTTCAAATGTATGGACCTTTACTGTTCTTACGGCTGCACGGATTAACTCTTCCCAATTATTCACTGTGTACATTTTCAATTACTCCGAAGGAACTCCCAGTTTTATTAAATAAAGCACAAGGCGAATCCTCTCAGGATGGTGGTTGGAGGTTTATAGAAGAGGGGTGCCTATCAGGCTGAGGCCACAAAAAGGACAGGAACAGCAGACACACGGGTCTATACAGCTCCACTTGAGGCGTGAGGGTCGGCAGGCACCAGACACAGGGCAGTGACGTGGGAGCCTGTAGAAGAGGCGGGGGAGGGCGGGGGGCTGCGTAACCCGCTCAAAAAAGACAAACAAGAAACTTTAAATAAGAAAAAAAATACATCTGAAAAAAATAGTTCGTTCATCAGAACAGAAGTCACCACGATGCATTTGTCATTCATCACAGCGTGTCTTACATCATATGCATAAGTGAATACATCCGAAAAAAACTGAATAATTCTAGAATTCTAAGCATCCAATCGTGCCTGCTCAGACACAATAAATACTTTGATAAAAGTACCTAACAGATCCAAATCCTCTTGTCTGGTTATTTAAAAAGTAAAAGAAGTGATTATCACATTAAAGAACAGATGATCCATGATCCAAAACGTATTTAAATGCACGAAACAGCACAGTTACAGCGATGTATCCACCACTGGCGGGAAATAACATGTTATTACACAGAAGGCATCTCCCACCTTGAGTTGTGTGGAAAATAACTTTTGCTTTGACAGGTTCCAGTTCTTGATGGAGCACCCCGGGTGGAGCGAGGGTGGGTCTGAAGGTGCTGCTTGGAGAGGGTGCCCTGTTCAGCAGGTGCTGTGCTGTAACCGTATACACTATGTTTTGTTTAGACATTAAAGGCCTGTTTTAGTCTTCGCTATCTTAATATCTGCAGACAGCCATGATGCTGTCCTCACTGTAGGAATAGAGAGTACCAGGGAGAGCATTATCTGCACCTGAAGCCTGTGTTTCAGCAAAATAAAGCACATGCTCCCTTAACGCCTCACTCTAAATAGTGCACCAAGTGGAGAGTCAGGAGCAAATGCGGTTTTACACTTTACGCGTGAGCACTAGTACTGGTCACTCAAATTAGGCTAGTGTGCAGTGTCCTCCTCAGACGACCAGGAGGAACCTTTCCTGCACAAAACAGCACAGTTGGGATAATACTGTGTGCAGAGCCAGAATGGGTACACAAAGCAGCCATAGCAGTCTTGTAAGAGTAAGCCCGGGAGGCGGGAGGGGGGGGGGGGGAAGGAATTGCCAGTGTGAAGCACAGCTGTTTTTGTTACTGGGGGTCAATATTGAAGCCAGGCCCGGTTCTAGCCAAACATGAGCCTGGCCCACCCAAACAGGAGCCTTGGCCCTCGCAGTGAGGGCTTGAAGGCAGACGTGCAATGCACAGGTCGTGTGTGTCAGCCCTGGCCGAGACAGTTTCACGGGAGCACACGCACAGAGACAGTTTTAGAGATGATCGCAGTACTTCACAGGTCTTTAAAGACTATTTGCATGTTAACGAGGCTTTGTTTATTTTGTCACCCCTTCATCTTCATGTCGAATGGTGACAAATCCTTTCTTTGACAATGGTAACCTTTGGTAACCTTTGCCTACTGTCCTGCCGCGTTGATATTTCTTGTTCTATGTAGCACAGGAGAAAAGAAGTTTGTTTATTCCTATTGACCTTTCCTGACTCCTGCAGTGGCTTTTCACATCACGCTGTGACACAAAGTTTGACTAATGGAGTAGGTAAGAGAATGTGTTACTAAATGTTTTTCTTTTTTAAAATCTGCACAGGCCCAGCAGGACACATACTTCGCGTGTGCTTCATTTAAACAGTTTTTATCATTATTGTGGCCAATGCAAGACAACAATAAGACAATACAAAATGCCCAGATAACACTGGTGATTAATTATCCTGCTGGTGAAGAAATCATTTGTCTGTTAGTAGTTTTTAAATGCAGATGAAATGTATTTTATGTGGATAGCTCAGTTGTTTACTGCCTTTGTCACAGATATCCTTGTGTTACTTGCAGTTCAGAAGTTACAATCCTAACATAGGACAGTGACCAATGAACTGTCACCAAAGAGCTGCATAAAAACATGAATGGTATAGTTAGAACTTTGCTTTTTTTGTTTTGTGATATAGTTAGAACTTCCCCAGTCTTTCATTATTCTAATGTTTCAAAAAAGAGTATGTTTAAGCAGATATACATTTTTATCAGTAAAGCTGACCCCCCATGGAATACTCTTTAAATCCTACGGTTGTGTTTCCCCAGACCAAACCCTCTTAAAATATACTGCCCACTAGTATGGATGACACGTGATTCCTACACCTTGTAATCCTCATTGGCTTATGTGACATTCTCTGTAGACTGATTTACATACTAGTATGATTCATTGTTTCTGTATAATGTGTGCGTGGTGTAAAGTGACGACACACACTACAATGATATAAGTAGCGCTATACAACAAATGAAATGCTTATGAGAGGGGCTACGTGAAGATGAGGGGCGCTGGTGGAGGGTGGCAGTGAGGGAATCCGAGGAGGAGGTAGTGGGAGGGGTTATGGAGCGATGGGGGGCACTGTTGGAGGGTGGCAGTGAGGGAATCCGAGGAAGAGGTCATGGGGTGGAGGGAGGAGCTAGGGAAAGATGAGGGGCACTGATGGAGGGTGGTAGTGAGGGAAATCCAAGGAAGAGGTCATGGGGTGGAGGGAGGAGCTAGGGAGAAATGAGGGGCACTGATGGAGGGTGGTAGTGAGGGAAATCCAAGGAAGAGGTCATGGGGTGGAGGGAGGAGCTAGGCAGAGATGAGGGGCACTGATGGAGGGTGGTAGTGAGGGAGTCTGAGGAGGAGGTCCTGAGGGGGGGCTACAGAGAGATGAGGAGCACTGGTGGAGGGTGGCAGTGAGAGAATCCGATGAGGAGGTCAATAGGGGGGGCTACGGAGAGATGAGGGAGGGTGGTAGTGAGGGAGTCTGAGGAGGAGGTCATGAGAGGGAGGGGCTACAGAGAGATGAGGGGCACTGGTGGAGGGTGGCAGTGAGGGAATCCGAGGAGGAGGTCATAAGGGGGTGGGGCTATGGGGAGATGAGGGGCACTTGTGGCGTGTGGCAGTGAGGGAATCTGAGGATGAGGTCAATAGGGTGGCCATGAAGGGATAAGGGGCACTGTTGGAAGGTGTTGGTAAAGGCGCCAAAAAAGACTTTCGCATCTGGCTGTCATTGCCTTTCTGTTTTTGTTTATTTAATTAGCAGTCGGGCCATAAGGGCTACTGTGGAACATACTTTAAAGTGCGTGCTAATTATATGTACTGCTATATTCAATGTCTTATGTATGAAGGTGATTTTACTAATGTTTTTACCAGGAAAAATGAAAGTGGAGCCCGATGGTGCCTGATATGGGGCTGGTGCCCAAGCTCATCTGTGAGATAAGGTGCACTGGAGAGGAGTAGTGGATAATCAAGCCTGTAAGGGAGTGCGTTGCAGAGTCCGTGGTCAGGTGGAGGTAGTAATGAAGTGGAATTCTCACTGAAAGTTCGCACAGCGGGAGCCAGAGGAGTGTTACTTGCCTGATACTCCCACCTTAGAAACCTCCTCTTCCCATCAACGGAACATTACATGGAAAAAACACTTTTTAAAAAGTTAAAAAAAAGATTAGGAAAAGAGTGAGTTTTACTGGGCCTTGTAAGACTAAGTAGAGATAAAGTAGGGCCCTGAAGCAGGCCTGCCTAGACATATATGCGACAAATCAAGCCCGCAGTGGCCCACCCAAATTCACACTTGGCCCACCCAAATAAAAATTCCTGGAGCCGGGCCTGATTGAAGCACTGCTGCAAAACCGTCTCCCAGTAGGAAAACCGGCCCCCACCATCTTAAAACAGGCCCCACCATTCCAGCCTCCGGGAGATACGCCCGATGCCCGGTATGGCCAGTCCGGCGCTGACCGTGTGCAAAAATATGAAGACTATTGCGTTATTCCTCGTTTCAACACAAGTGTAATGCAAAAAAACAACCAAATACCGTGTGGATAAGGTATTTCATCTGACCTCCTAAGAGTACAGCAACAGAATGTGGGCTGTAGAGTAGAAGAGAAGAACAAAGAAAAGATTGCAATACCAAGCTTCTGCTTGCTTACCTTTTTCTAGAAAAAATGAGCACAGATCATCCACCGTAGAATTATAAAAAGCATATGATTTAATTAGCATTGAATTGGATGATAATTTTAGGATAAGTACAATATAGCATGACTTTCTACAGTTAGAGCCAGATGAACTAACATCTGGAATAGCAATTTGCTACTTGAGATTATATCTCAATTACAATTAGAAAATCCCTACTCCTAATCTATGAAACTTTTTTTTAATAGTGATTCCTAGTGGGCTGCAAATCAACCTGCCTCATGAATATTATTGAGGTAAATCACAATTTGCGACCCACTAGGAATTGCCACCATCGCAGAGATATTGGCCATGCTGGTTCAGAAGATCACTATATCTGTGATTGCTTTTTTAATAAAACATTTTTTTTTAATGCAGCCCGTTTTCCTTAAAGGAAAAAGGAATGTGTCTCAAGAAAGAAAATTAAACATTTAAGTTTCACTTTTTAAGGGTAGACAGCGGGCCATGGGATCACTGCCTTTTCTTTAAAAATATTTTGTCGGGGGCGTGGCCAAGATGGCGGGCTGAGAGGACGTGTCGTCCGCGAGCTCCCGTGATCCTGGGCCCTTGACCTGTTGAAACTTGCTGATCTCCCCCCAACAGTGCGGAGATCGGCGCCGAAGTCGAGACGGTGCACGACGGCGCTGCCGGGAGCTCTGGGCGATCCGGAGGAGGCGGCGGTGAGGACCCGGAGTGCGCCCGGGTGCGGAGCAGGCTCGGGGAGCCGGCCTAGCGCTGAAAAGGCCAGAGCCACAGACAAACGGCGCCGCGGACGAGCTGACCCAACGGCACGCGGACCATCTGGGGTGTCGGGCGGTCCCTGCTCAGCCTAGCGGGGGCCCGGTGGAGGGGTCACGCCCGGTGAGTATGGTGTCCGGGACTGGCCTCGCCTCGTGTGGGTCCGGCGTGGAGTGCTACGACAGGCCGGGGTCTGGGCCTGCAGGTGGGCCTGAGGCTGCACGTTATCCCCCTGCTCCAGCAGAGACCGGCACAGAGGGAGAGGACGAGTGGGGGGCCGCTCTGAGGAACCTCCGCACAGCACGGACTGCCTTACCACGGCTACCGGACATCGCTCTGACCCGGGCGGGAGCCTGCACGTGCCGGAGGTTGACGCGGCGGACTGGTGTGGGGCCGCTACGCGAGCCCGGGGACGCGGCCGGAAGTAGGCCCTCGATTGCGCAATTCCCCGCGGCCTGACGATACCTGGCCCCGGGGGTGGTGCTGCCCCTGGCGTACCCCCCGACACCGCAGTGAGACCGGAACCTGCCACCGTGAGGCCCAGAGCAACTGTGGAGACCTGTAGGGAGCCGCGACACTGCGGGGGCCGGACCGCACAAACTGAGCCATACTCGCTCCCGGGTTGAAGGAGAGCAGTCCGACCGCAGTATCGGCCAGCCAGGATGCACCTCTGACTCTGCCAGAGGCGACTCCAGCACTTTGGTGAGAAGGGCTACTTGGTCGCGTTGAGGACACGCATGGAGGACCGGTTGCGTCTCGGGCGATCGGCTGCGCTATGGTGACGGGCCTCGCCCACTGAGCAGCTCCAGTTTCAGACCCAATCAGTTGCGGCTACGACCACCACGGGAAGTGGACCTCCATCGGCCCCTTCGGACCGGGACTTGAGGTGCACCCAGGGGACCCGCGGGCAGGGGGGCGGACCGCTGGGGCTCCAGTTGATGTGTCTTGGGGCCCAGGCCCCGCAAGGAGTGTCGCCACCGGACGGAGAGTCCCTCTGATCTGGTGCCGGGTCAGCCTACGCCACGGGGGGAGTGCTTCGGTGCCGGCCGGTGCGCTGGTGACTTGACCCACCCCTAGGTTCTTGATCACCTTCCAACCACCACCATACGGACCATTGGACATTGCTGCTGTGCCCTGCACCGGAGGTGGTCCGTGATTGCTTTCCCAGAACCAGCGCCCCTGGTGCCCTGAAGACCCGCAGGCAGGTGTGTGACTTGGCGGTACTGCCCACTGGAGTGACCTTGGGCGCAGACACCACGAGGGGATCTGCCTGCGGACACAGAGACAAGACCCACGGCTCCTTCCGGGCACTGTGCCACTCGACGTACCCCCCCCCCCGCTCACGTGATGGCCGGGAACAGAGGGGGCAAGAAGGGAGACCACACTCTACCAGAAATCCTGAGCAGGGGTGCCCCAAGACCAGAAAGGTCTCAGCCAGCCCCGAGCCCCTCGAACAATGCCCGAGGAGCAGAAGGAGGGGAACCTCCAGTCACTAGATCGTTCCTGTAGTCGCTGTTCAGTTCCCTCTGAGAAGATTTCCAAACGCTGAAGCAGGAGGTGGCCGGAGAGGTCCGGAAAGTGCGAAGGGAGGTCGATTCCCTAGGCGAACGAGTGGCTTCTATCGAGGAGGCCGGACACTCTCGAGACGAAGAGATCGTACAACTGCAGCAGGAAGTGCTGCGACTCAAGGACCAGCAGCTTGACCTCCAAGCCCACGCTGAAGATCTCGAGAATAGATCCAGGCGCAATAACAGGCGTCCCATCGAAAGAGGAAGGAGACGACGTCGCTGCGTACCTACGAGACTTGTTTAGAGACATACTGGGTGAACCCGGAGACTTCCCTGTCCGAATCGACAGAGCACACAGAGTGGGCCTGCCGCGCCGGGCCTCGGCACCGCCCCCGGACATCTTAGCCTTCTTACCAGACTATCCCTTGAAAGAGCGGATTCTTCGAGAAGAATGGCGGCAGCAATCCCTGCGCTTCCGTGGCCACGCGGTGGCCCTTTTCCAGGACTTGTCGGCCATCACACTGCAAAAACGCAAAGCGTTCAAAATAGCTACGGACTTCCTGCGGGAACATGACACGCAGTACTCCTGGGGTCACCCCTTCCGGCTCATCTTCCGTTGGAATGGGACCTTGCACCAACTCCGGTCCCTCCAGGACACCTGCGGAGTGCTGGGAATCACCGCAACAGAGGAGGACACACCTACGCCACGCCGCCGACGCGGCACTAGAGATGGTTGGCAGACGCTTCAGGAGCGACGATCCCCCACCTGCGCCCATGAGACCGGACTCGCCCACTATCCGGGCGGAAATGGACAGTGCAGTGCATGCGGTGACCAGAGACACTGCGAATGGTGATATGGCCCTGACGGCCTGAGCATACTCCGGGGGGAGATCGACAAGGCCTCTTCATCTTTGCAGGTTCGAGGGTTCCGGGGTTGGGGGGCGGCGGGGGGGCGCGTGGTGGCTGGACGTCCACTTGAATAACTTTCCACGGACTTGTCCATTGGAACCAGACTGGGACAATGGTGCTCTTTGCACAGTTGGTTGAGAGGCGGGTGGGGGAGGTGGGTGGTTGGGGTAGTTTTAGGGTTGGCGGGGTGAGTGAAGGGGTTGGGGGAGGGGATGGGGGAGGGAGCAGGGGAGAGAGGGGTCGCTGAAGCTGGTTGCTTGCATGAGGGGTTTGTTGGGGAGGGGAGGACTGGGGGGTCAGGGGGAGGCGGGGATGGGCTGTTGGGGGGAAGTTCTAGGGGAGTGGGGGGGAGGGGGGAACCGTACTGTACTGTTGACGCATTTGCTCTGCCCTCGCACCACATCTACACACCATTGACATTGGCGCCGTCCTTCCCGTGCCGCGACCTACTGATTGAGCTGTGCTCTTACCCACATCGATGATGGCCCTCAAGGTTGTTACTCTTAATGTAAAGGGGCTGAATAACCCTGTCAAGCGGAGAGCAGTGTTGTCCCTACTAGAAAACACACAAGCGGATATTTGTCTTTTACAGGAGACACATCTCCTGGCCAGAGACTGCCACAGGATGCGGTCCCCGAAATTTCCGACACAGTACTCCTCTAACACTACCAAGACGGCGGGGGTCGCAATCCTGGTGTCTAGAACATTTAAAGGGGAGGCCTTACATAAAGTGGCGGAACAGAAGGGAAGGCTCCTAGCTTACAGGGTCAAGACGGGAGGTCTGGTGTTTACTGTTGGCTCGATATATAGTCCCAATGACCACCAGGAGCGGTTCCTCCACTCGGCCTTGGTGGACATAGCGGCTACCCCGGACAGACATATAATTATTGGTGGGGACCTGAATATGGTCTTCGACTCGTCCTTGGACAGATCGGCGCAGCGACACCCTCAAACGGGGGAGATCTCGCAGACGGGCAAATCCCATATGGAAGACCTCGACCTGCACGATCTGTGGCGTCGTCTCCGCCCAACCGCCCGAGCTTACTCCTACTATTCACACGCACACAAGACCTACGCGAGACTGGATCATCTTCTGGTCACGAGACCGGTCTACGACCTGGCCACAGCCTCGGACATAGGGGTTCTTTCTTTGTCGGATCACGCCCCCGTTGAGGGCATTTTCCGGCTGCCGCCAGCATCTCCCTCGCGAGGGGTGTGGCGCCTCAGGGACACCCTTTTACATAAGACGGCAGTAGTGAAACATATAGAGGAAGCAATTCACGAATATCGGCGGCACAATGATAATGACGACACCACCCGGGCGACACAGTGGGCCGCATTGAAGGCGGTGCTCCGCGGCGAGTTTATTGCCATCTCCTCGGCGGAGAATAGAGAGCGGCAGCAAAAGAGAGACAAACTTACCTGTAAGGTGCGAGAGCTGGAACAGGTGCATCAGAGAACCGGGGCTCCCAGAGTCTGGAAGCAACTTAAAGCAGCTAGAAAACTCCTGTCTGCATTAGACATGGACAGGGCGGAATACGCTGCGCTGCGCTTGAAACATGCGTATTACACTGGCGGCGATAGGTGTGGCCGGCTCCTGGCGAATAAGCTTCGAGTAGCGCACCAAAAACACCTGGTGAAGGAGCTGTTGGTTTCCGCTGGGGTGACGGCCATAGAGGATAGTCAGATCGCAGACGGTTTCCGCCGATTCTACGCCGACTTATACGCGGACGCGCCCCCCCTCGGCGCAGGCCGAGGCAGACTATCTGGACTCGGTGAGCCTTCCCTCCCTCGCCCCGGAACAGGCAGAGCACTTAGAACGGGACATTCGGGTTGAGGAAGTGATCACGGCTATCTCCCGGCTAAAACACGGGAAGGCCCCGGGACCTGACGGGTATACGCCCCTTTTCTATAAGACGTTTTGCCCTGAGCTAGCACCGCTCCTTACGCGCCTTTTTAATTCGTTCTCTGAGCCGGGAGCTATCCCTCCAGACATACTCCAAGCAACGGTGTCGGTTATCCCCAAACCGGGAAAGGACCGGACTCAGTGCGGCTCCTACCGACCGATTTCCCTTTTGAACGTAGACCTCAAGCTGTACACCGGGATCCTGGCGGCACGCCTAGCACCTCACCTGCCGGGACTGGTGGACCCGGATCAGGCGGGGTTCATCCCTGGGAGACAAACGGTGGACAACACCAAGAGAGTGGTCCACGTACTGGAGAAGGCCTCCCGAATCCCTGGGGAGCAGATGCTGCTATCGATCGGCGCGGAGAAAGCCTTCGACCGGGTACACTGGCCCTACTTGGAGAAGGTTCTGTCGAAGATGGGTATAGGGGAGAAGTTTCGCACCCTGGTATTCAACTGCTATAAATTTCCGTCCGCGGTAGTACGGGTGAATGGCTGTAGCTCCCAGAAATTTGCGATAGAACGGGGCACCAGACAAGGGTGCCCGTTGTCGCCGCTGCTCTTTGCTCTCTATATGGAGCCCTTTGCCCAAAGGATACGCCAGAATCCGAATGCGACTGGCGTACGGATGGGGAGGTATACCCACACCATTAGCCTCTACGCGGATGACGTTATACTGACCCTCGAAGATCCGAGAAGGGCACTTCCTGCTTGTATCGCCGAATTAGAGGACTTCGCCGCTGTGGCGGGTTTCAAGATGAATATGGGGAAATCGGCGGCCCTTGACATCTCGCTGACCGCCGCCACGAGAGCCGAACTACAGGGCCTCTTCCCCATGCGCTGGTCCAAAGACCTGGTGCCTTACCTGGGCATTCTGTTGGCACCCTCTTTATCCGCCACGGTGACCGCCAATTACACGGCCTTAGGCAAGAAAATTAAAGAGGAGTTAACTCGCTGGAACAGGGGAACACTGTCTTGGCTGGGCAGAATAGCCGCAGTGAAGAGGACTCTCTTGCCGCAGGTGCTATATCTATTCCGAGCCCTACCGCTTCAACCCCCGAAAGGGTGGATCCGGCAGGCTCAAGCGGACATTGCGCGCTTCGTCTGGCAGGGCCGCAAACCCAGACTCAAGAGAGCCTTATCCACACTGGCCACTGAATCCGGGGGACTGGGCATACCGGATCTTCACAAATATTTCCAGGCGGCGCAACTACGGTATCTTGTGGAGTGGAGCAGGTGGGAATCTGATAAACACTGGCTGTTCCAGGACCAGGCGGTTGCAGGCAGGACCCTGCAAGAGGTACCCTTCCTGCGCAGAGCTCACCACCCCCCCAACCTATACGCGTCCTTCATCACGCGGGTCCCGATGCGAGTCTGGGACGCCACGAATGCTGCGCATGATCTCACTACCTTCCCCTCGCCGTTTACACCGTTGGTCGAGAACCCGGATTTTCATCCCGGGATGGAGCCCGGGGCCTTCGCGCACTGGCGGACGGCCAGATGCAGTGCGCTGTTCCACATGTACGGTCCGGACGGTGTCCTCCCGTTTCAGGATCTTAGGCGAGAATACCATCTGCCGGAGACTGAACGGATGCGGTACACGCAGGTGCGTCACTGGGCGCTTCAGCCGCAGGTGCGCGACTTGGCAGACCGGAAGCTCACGCCTTATGAGAAATGGCTCAGGACGCGCACCTCGGACTCCAAACTCATCTCGGATCTATATAAGCTCCTGCAGCCTTCCTCTTTCCACATCTATAATCCAGGGCGGGAACGCTGGGAACGTGAGCTAGGTAGGGCTCTGAGTCACACAGACTGGGACCACATTTCTTACCGGGCACGACACTCCGCGTACCATACCGGTCTCACCGAAACGTTCACTAAGGTATCCACATACTGGTACTATACACCTGAGAGACTACATGAAATGAACCATAACATTGTGAACACCTGTTGGCGAGATTGTGGACAGATAGGCACACTTACACATATTCTATGGGACTGCCCCCTACTGAGCCCCTATTGGAAGGAGGTCTTGGACGAGATTGACCTGCGCTTTGACATTGAACTGCCTCGCTTCCCCGCATATGTCCTGCTGGGTCTGCCCAATGGGCTGATGTACCCTCTGAGATCTCGCAGGGGTAGGCAGATATCGATTGCCCTGGGCTCTGCTGTCCAGAACATACTCATCCACTGGCGCACCACCACGCTCCCCACCATTACCGGTTGATTACATAGGTTGTGGCATGTCCTGGGGATGGAGAAGCTGTCCCTTTTGGTGGCGGGGGAGATGGCTAAGTTTGAAGATTTGTGGCTGCCATTCCACTCCTTACTAGTGACGGAATTTAAAGAACTTACCTGTCCCCAATATCTCCAATTGTTACGGCTAACGTCCCCGGAGACCCCAACTAGCTAATCTGTCTGGGATGATTGATGGGTGGGAGGGGAGGGCGCACCGCGGGAGTGGCACGGGAGGGCGACTTTGGCACAGTATGGGAGGAGGGTGGGGGGGATCCGGAGGGTGGGAATGGATGGGGAGTTGGGAATGGGGTTGTTGGTCCTTGAAGTTGTTGTTGCCGCATGCGCACCCAGCACAGCGCCTTGATGGACATCACGATAACAGAGCCTTGCACGCTGGTTGCGCTCCTGCGTAGCGGAAGCTTCGTGCTAACTCTTCGAGACGACTGTATTCATTTGTTTCTATTGTTTTCAAAACTGCAATAAAATACTTTAAACCTAAAAATATTTTGTCGAACATTCTCACCAATTTTGAATTGTTGGTAAATTATTAATGTTTTGTGACCAGAGTTTGGTCGCAAAACATTAATACATACCACTGCTGTTTAGTATTTAAGAAGGGATGCCCTAAACATACCCCTTCCAAATACAGATCCGGAATTGGGTCACAAACATAATTTGTGATTCGATAACAAGTTACCAATCGCAATTTGATGTTTTGAAATTTAAAAAAAGATTTTTTTGCAGTAGTAAACGGCCCAATTCTGCAAATTGGCCCGTTTGCGTCCTCAAAAAAGCTTTGTACATCTGGCCCTTTATTTTTGGCTCACGATTGTGCCAAAGTTCATGGTTAATGTATAATTAAACTTTCTAGTAAATACAAGGCATAATAGCAATAGCAGTTGAGGGTTAAGGGGACGCCAGAGAGAGAAGCAAGGCTCATGACACCAGGATTTATATCCAAATTGAATTTGTATTATTTTCATGGAAAGATTAAGTGACATACAAGCTGTACATTAGGTTTCAAAAACAGTGCGGTGTATCCCAAGTGTATTCAAAGAACCAAGGAAACAGTTGAGTGACGTAAAGTGAGCAATATTTACAGGGTTTCAAAGGAATGTGTATTCAAAAAATGAAGGGCGACCAATAAATAATAATGATACAATGTTCCAGCGACACTATGTATTCATAGGTGCTGTCTGTGTGGTTCGCTTTCACAAAGCGTCAATGGCGTTTCGACCCAACTCAGAATAAGGGATCTCGTCAGGACCAACAAAATGAGGGACATCTGAAAGATGTACAGCTTATATGTCACTTAATCTTTCCATGAAAAGAATACCAATTCAATTTGGATATAAATCCTGGTGTCGTGAGCCTTGCTTCTCTCTCTGGCGTCCCCTTAAGCCTCAACTGCTATTGCTATTATGCCTTGTATTTACTAGAAAGTTTATGTATTATTCCACTGGAACCGCTGTTTTGATTATAAAATACATACCCTGGTTCCTCTGTGAGCAGGGTTCCCTTGTTCTCCTTTTCGACTAATGTATAATTAAAGCAGGTACAGACTTGAGTCTCAAAATAATGAAGATTGATCTGGTGGCCAACTAATGGGCTTCACCACAAATTGAGGATGTAAGTGCTTTCCATGAAGGCGGAACATGCGCAGCAACCAACACCGTTGGCCTTCAATGCAACACAGTCCTGGCATGTATAGGAAATGTTCTTTAGTATACTAATTTGAATTAGATGATCTAAACTGGAGAAGAGTGGTTCATTTTACTGCAGAGGAAGGCCGATGTACAACAATAAACACGTTTGTTTATTGAACACAGCAAGAATTAATGAGTTGACAGAGAGCTCCCTCAGAGTAGCTTAGAAGGATTCCTATTGGCTGACAGGGACACCACCCTGTCCATGATCATCTATCTACATAGAGAAAAGGCATGCTATCTGATTCTTTGGCATGACTAGCATAGAAGATTTAGAAAAAGATGAAATAGTATGTAAGGCAATCATGCCAATGAAAAGATGGCACTCGTCGCACAAAGATCTTGCAACTTATGACCGGAAACAAAAGAGAAACAGTGATTACCGCTTCTCAACTGACTGCAAATATACCTACAAGAATACCTCAAGAAGAGGATTTTATCTCCACACAGCACAGTTTATTGGGAATATACCACAATTGTGATGATATCACCCATGCACTGGGCTTTAACACACCCCACATATATGCTGGGAAACCACAATCTGCATTTGAGAACACTGAACACTCACCCTTACAACTGAATATAGCACATCAATGCAACTATGATATTTGTTTGTTTCAGGGGAGCCCTCCCTGGGCCAGGGTGTCCCATGCACTTTGAGATACAGTGGGCTGGAAAATGAACTCCAGCAATGGAGGCATCCATCCCTATGCCAGCTAAAGCTCTGGTCCAGGGCCCAGTTAGAGCTACGTAACCCGCCTAAGCAGAGGAGCTCTCCTGGTGCCTACTGGACCCCGTCCTAGGCACTTAGCAACACGTAGACCTGGTGAATGGAGCCCAAGACTGGGGAGGCCTATGCTACAGCCAACCGGAGCTCTGACCTAGGACACAGTGAGAGCTTCTCAGAGTTTCTTTAGCAGGGGAGCCCTCCTTGTGCCTGGGGGGACCCTGGCTGGGGGCATTTTGCAGCACACCATGCTTGCGCACAGACACCAGGATGGGCCACAGCTTGTTTGGGTTCTAACCGAGGGGCGACTCTAGCTCAAGGGTCATCATACCCGGCACTTTAAGACACAGCGAGCCACCACACAAACCGCAGGGTTTGGGGATATTCACTTGGGGCCTACCAGAGCACTGCCATTCTTTTAATCAGTGCACTCCAAGCATCAGAGGGGGGCATTCAAGATAATGAATTCAGCCCCCCTGGAGCCCCGACTGGACTGAAGCTTCAAATGAGCAGTCATTGGGACTTCCAGGGCAGCTTGGAATTCTGAACACTGAGTGATGTTGAGGAAATCATGAGTTTTATTTATTTATTTAAAATGCACAATGTCACAAATAATGTTGGCATGTTACCACCAATGTAGGGGTGGTAAATGTCTCACAGGCATAATTTCATACAACTCTAATTATAATTTCGCACAGACCTCTACATTAGCACTTAAAGTACAAAGGTGTAGCATTATAAAATGTTACCAGTGATTGCGGTGCAGTGAGACACAAGGTGTATTTGCTTTAGAACCACAGCCCTTTAACCACATCGCTGCGGCGGCTATTCCGCCGCAGCGCTAAGGGGGCGGGGCGGCCGCGCGGCGGCCCCATGCTGGTGATGGAACCGCTCCATCATCAGCTGCGGTGGCGCTGTGCTGATGACGGAGCGGTTCCGTCATGGCCCCGCCCGCTCAATAGAACGCGCCGCACAGGCGTGAAATCAGCGCCGCGCAGGCGCGGCGGCAGGGCCATGACGGAACCGCTCCGTCATCAGCACAGCGCCAGTGCAGCTGATGACGGAGCGGTTCCGTCATCAGCATGGAAAGGGTTAATAGCAGTCACTATGGTTTTAGACACCAGTGTTTGGGTGGGGGCTTTTGTCAAAATGCCCACTGAGGAGAGGAATTTCAAAATAGATATTCCTATCACGTCTCATAAAAGCTACCCTCTGATCCTCTTGGTTTTAAATTTCATTTGTGCAACCTGATAACACCATAGTGCAGTTTTCCATACAATAATGCATATGAAATGTGAATTACTTCACCTTTTGTCAACATTCCAATTATACTGTATTGTTTTAATTGAAATCCATTTTTGCAAATACCAAATCCATAACCTGGTTATCAGCTTCTATACGAGAGAAGCAACAACTATTTTATTTGTTCACTGATCCGATGTCAGAGCAGGGAAACACTGGACTCTAAAGCCAGTTCTTCAACAGAAGCTGATCTCCTCTGAGCATACAGAGACACTAAGTGGGCTGGTGACAGATGATCTGCCTTCTTTTTAGCCTCCCTGCCTCTGCAGACTCGAGAGGGGCAGAAGAAGGTGGCTGACACTCTGCTGCTGGCAGCTGCAGCCTCCCATCCCTACTTCATGTCTGTTCAGCCACCTGGCAGCACTGGGTGTCTCACCATACTACAGCAGCTCCACTGGGGATGTCTCACCATACTACAGCAGCTCCGTGGGGGGTGTCTCACCATACTACAGCAGCTCAACAGGGGATGTCTCACCATAGGGCAGCGGCTTCGCTGGGGATATCTCACCATACTACAGCAGCTCTGCAGGGGATGTCTCACTATACTACAGCGGATCCACAGGGAATGTCTCACCATACTACAGCGGCTCTGCAGGGGATGTCTCACCATACTACAGCAGCTCCGCATGGGATGTCTCACCATACTACAGCAGCTCCACAGGGGATGTCTCACCTAAGTATGGGCGGATTTTGTGAATCTGGAGTACGCGAACTTGCGTATTTACGGATTCGCAATCCGCAAAATCCGCGAACTCTCGCGAATTTGCGGATTTTTGTGTTTTTTTGTGTTCGCAAGGGTTTCTGCCAGTTCGCGAGATTTGTGTACCAGTTCGCAATTGCGAACTTACTTGTCGGCTCGCAACGGCCGCGACTATGTTGTTTCTACGTCTGATTCATCATCACAGGTTCACAGCACCCTCTGTTTCACCACTGCCACCCTCTGGTACACCCATGCCACCCTCTGGTACATCCTCACTGCCACCCTCTGGTTGGTTTATCACTGTAGATTATGGGGGTGAAAAAAAGCAAGCACACCTGCCCTGCTTGAACTGCCATGAATTAATTTGGAGTTGATTAATGTGTCACTGATTTTTAAACTTCCAGTCTGGCTGGCACCTGCTTCCTTCCTTATCTGTAATTTGCTTTCTGTTGCAGTGCAATTTTTTTTCACAGGACCTTTATGGCCTACTTGTAGCTATTCTATGAGCCTGCTGTGAGGGTCAGAGCAGGGTCATAGAATAGTTGCAAATAGGCAACTGAACTCTGGAGGGGCCCCTCAGGAAGCACTAGAGTGAATGGTTACTAATGTTAAGATTGAACTTTTGCACCTGCTTTCAGTTTTGCAAAAATCGTTTTTCTGCAATTTCGCGCGATTTGCGGGGCGCGAATCCGTGCGAGATCAATTTCGGAAGCCGCGAATCCGTGCGAATACACCATTTGTTTTTTTTGCTGCGTGTTTGTTCGCGTGATATTTTGCGTGTTCGCAAGCCGCTTTTAGCGCAACGTTTGCGAAGTTACCCTAGCGGTCGTACATGGGCTCGGCCATCTTGTTTGCGTGACGTAATTCCGTTTCCGGACGCTATGTGTAATCTCGCAAAGTATGCGGCTCGCTAGTACAATTTCGCGTGTGATCGCGAGGAAAATCTCGGGCGAACTTACCCACACGGTCGTTAACGGGCGTGGCCATCTTGTTTCTCATTCATTGCTATGGTTCTGGGCATGCTCTCTGTATCCTTTCTTAATTTCTGCCATTCTTTGCTTGTTTGAAGTTTTTTTTAATCTATTTTACTTATTATCTATCCCTCTATTTTTTTAGCTCTATATTTTAGTGTTTTCTGCTACTTTTCGTTAATTTTAAACTACTTTTTTAAACGCTTTTCTTTTCTTCTTCCCTGTTCTATTTCTTCTTCCTTATTTTGCTTCCTTTCTGCCCAGACCATGGCAAAGGGAGCCGGGAAGAAGCCCGCAAAGGGGAAGGGTCCCGCACCCCGTGCCCGGCTCCCGTGCGGGCGTTTGAGGGGGGAGACAGTTACAGCTCGGGAGATTTTTAGTGCGGAGGAGGTGGCCGCACTAGTCTTTCACGTCCAGCGCCGCCTTCCCAAGACCATCATGGGAGGCGGCAGGATCGCTACCGGCTACGGGATCCGGGAGCGCCGGAAGCGGTGGGAGAAGGTGTGCCGGGCCATGTTTGAACACTCTGGGGTCCGGCGCACGTATAACCAGGCCACCCACCGCTGGACGGATCTCATGGACCGGGAACGCGACTTGCTGGACGTGCTCAGCATAGAGATCCCCGGGCTTGGTGAGTAGTAGTAGCTATTTCTATCTATTTCATCACTACTCTGTTGTATCCCGCTCTGTGTGTTATTATATTGCAAATTTTTGTTTTTTACCAAGAGCAATAATGCTGCCGATTACATTGTAGGTAAATTATATTTCAAAATCTTCTATGCATTTCAGGTGCACTGCTCTCCTTCTCAGTAGCCTTGCTACTATGCTTATTTGTTTTCTATTTTGTGTTCATTTCATTGGCCTGAGAAATTATGTATGAGTGTAGTGTAAAGAACTGCGTAATGCTAGACACTAAGGGTCAGATTTTCAATTACCGGCGCATCCCTGCAAAGTAGCAGGGATGCGCCAGTAATTGTGCGCCATGCCACCACCACCCATGGTGCGCCGTATTTACAATGTGGCGCACCATGGGCCCAAAACCTCACAGAAGCCTTACGCATCTGTGCCGTAAAGGCGGCGCATTGCTGGAGTTGCGTGCCAACGATGGCGCAGCTCCAGCAATGCTCTGGGGTGCCCTATCTCCCCAATGCTGCATCAAGCCGTACGTCGGCTTCAAGCAGGCGCAGGGTTTGAGTCACGCATCATTGTCCTAAAAGTGACTGATTGACATCTTGTAGATTTCCCTCAGCCACTTTTAGGATTCGTTCCTGCGCAGGAACGCCCTCCCTGGCGCCGGAACGCCCCCTGAGGGCGCAGGGCTTTACAACGTGATGCATCTCCCATATGCGTCACTTTGTTAATATACGCCGCACCATGGCGCCTCTTTTGTTCTGCCGCTGCGTCACAAAAGTCACGCAACAATGGAGCAAAAGAGCCGCAAGGGGCTTCTAAATCAGCCCCTACAGACTCAAGTCCAGTCCTTCCTTTAGACACATGGCTATAAAAAGAAATAGTGGTGGTGGTCGGTGGATTGATAGTTTGAGTATTCACTGATCTGCAAGCACGATGGACTTAGTCTGTCACTTCGCGTGCTGCGGACTGCTGCCTGCCAGGCCTAGGCAAACCTTTTTAGTAGTTTGTTTAGTGAGTTACATAGGAACTTTCCAAGTCAACGGTCCGCAAATCAAGCAATACTAATAACGTAGTAGACCACATGAGATCGGTCAATATATCCCGTGGAATAGTTGTCTATATGCTATTTCGCCAAAATATTTCGTTATTGTTCTTTTGAAATGTTTGATTTGGTTGACAAATATCATCCATGTTTTCTGGTCTTTCTTTCTTTCATGTTGTACATCAGCTCCCCCCAGGGGCAAGAGGACACAGGAGGAGGAGGAGGGTGCTGTTCAGGATGCAGGCCAGGATCGGGCAGGCGAGGGCTCCTTTGCTGGCCCCAGTAAGTTTTAATTTTAATATAGAGTACCTATTTTTTCCTAGCGTTCCTCATTCGATTTTTTCTAAATCGTCTTTGATCTTCTTGTAGACTGGATCTAAATTCTTATCCTGCCTCGACTATGACTCCCTGTGGTATTACTAGATTATTCTTATTAGTCTGTCTGTGTAGCTAACTAAGATAGCACATTTGGCAATTCCATTGGACTCCCATTCTAGTCAGCAATAGCTCTATGCACTGAGTGCAGTCCTCTGGGATTGTCCATAATGTCTTTTCAAGTCTTCTAAATGTTTATGCTTTGACAATTGCCAACAATAAAAAGGTGAATGACCACCAAGAAAGAATAAGATACTACTTTACTTTTGGTTTGGATAGTAGGACAATCCATTCTACTACTGTTGCAGGGACAAATCTGCACAAACAGAACTATGGACACTAAATAATGCATTGCTTAGCTTATCAATTATAATTAGACTTTCCACATACCTCAGTGATAACAGACTTTGTAGTTGAACCCCCAATCTCCTTACTGACTAGATAGTGTGGCAGAGTCATTTAGCTCCCAAAGTCACCGATGATTGATCCCCAATGATGATTAGATTATCCAACGCAGGACAAGAGTACGGTGTCAGAGTCAAGAAGTGTCAGAGGCACGGACTCATGCTTGCAAAAATTCCAAAACCTTTAGCTCATCCACTCTAGTCTGGAGGACCAAAAACCACAGAGTCTATTTAAGTTTAAAAGCTTTATTAAAAGTAAACACATTTATTAAAATCAACTTTGTCATAAAACTAAACGTTTAACTGAAAATGGAAAAGTGCTTAGTGCTGACGATTAATTGGACACATTTCTTGTGGTCGAGCCGAGCTCTCACCTGGTTTGAACTTGATCCTGCTCGTGTTCTTAGAAGTCAAGCTTCTGTCTGTTAGGAGAAAAAGTGGTGCGTGTTAAAAATAAAAAGCAAGCATTCATCAGTTGTGCAAAAAAGTGCAGCAAGACAACAGCCTTCCCTGGAAAAAGGGACATTTTTACTTTAGAGTAGACAGTCACAAATTATTACATTGTATTCTGTTTTTTTCACATTTCTTTATTCCTCCTAGACCAAATATTATATAGTAGTGAGTGGTGTATTCTAACATTCTTAAATGTACTTTGTAGGTGGAACATCTGGTGGCGGGGCCAGCGCGGAGGTGGTGGTATTGGACGAGGGGAACAACTCTGGGGAGGAGGCGGTGCAAGTGCCGGACGTGCCTGTGAGGGTTCACACGGTGGTGGCGGGCAAAGGTAAGCTATATATTCCTTACTTATTGAGATTGAAGACTGCATAGTGTGCTTTCTGCACGGGTGTATTATAAATCAACCAGGTAGTAGCCTCCTCTAAATGTACTTCGACTTAGCTGTGAAGTTTTTGGCGAGAAGAATCCCATTAAGATCTGGGATGAACTTGATGGATGGGATGAACGAAAAGCGAAAGAAGGGTGTAAGTAAGTGTGGAAGGACGAGAAATTTAATGATGACTGGCAAAGAAGAATGATATGTGTTTGCTTGGTCCCCGAGGTGGCTGGGAAGGAAAGAATATGGTATGGTGCATGGCTGGGTGAATGATGAAGCAAGGATGGGTGGAAGGAGAACAGCCTGGGTGGGTGAAACAGAAACTGCATGTGTGCATATACTTTGAATGGATGGATGCCTGGATCATGGTATTATCTGACTCTTCGATAGCATATGTGTATCTAGAGAGAGTAGACGGTCGCTGGATGAACTAAGTGTTACTTTGAAGAGCATGTGATGTAACACCGCACCCGCACGTCCGTTCCAGTGTAGGAAAGGCAAGGAAAAGAAGTTGTAATTTTGTCCAAATACTACCATGAATAGTAGCAGTAGTTTGTATTGCAACTGCAAGCACAGCATATATCCGGTTATTACGGTGGACACTCCCTACCTCTCTTAATAACTTTAGTTTAGTAGTAGTATGTCATTCATGTGTGGGTGTATCACACTGTTCACTCAATATTAAGCAAAGCACCTAAAGTCATCCCATATGTCATCAAATACATCCCATGTGAAGTGATAGATAATCAGATTATTTAGCTTCTACATTTTCCTTTTCTAGTACTCATTTGCACTGTAGGGTGAAAGCTAAATTAATTAAGCAGTAGCCCTTTTAACAGAGTATTCTCAGTGCCACCCGTAATAGAAAAGTAAGAGCTTCACCACCTGCATGTACTGGACCGGTACAGTAACGCAAGTCTGTCTCACTCATCATGGTGTGCGTCTGTTTTTCTCGGGTGCAAGTTCACTGCGCTAGCATTATGCCGGCTTGCATAAGATAACGTACCAATTTTCCTAAACAAGAGAGAAGAATAAGAATAAGACTGGTGTACTGTCATAGTCGACTGTAATGGAAGTCCATAGTGCTCGTAGAATTTGTTCCTTAAACTCCCACTAATGTTAGAGCAAGGATGAAGAAGTGGGAGGTTAGATAGATACTGTCCTCAATAGTTATGTACTGTGCTTTCAATTTGCTACTTGTACTGTGACACAACTTTCTGCTCAATCATTTTGTGTTAATCTTAAGGAGCATTGGTTACAGACTATGTCTTTCTTTCTTCATATAGTTGCTCCTTCCAAATCAAACAGACCATCAAGGAGGGAGCTGGCTGAAATGGCCCGGCAACGGAGGCTGGATGCCACTGTCGCCGAATATCGGCGGCTGGTGGCCCTGGAGGAGGAGGAGACGCAGTCTACCGGTACAACAACAACATCCACTGGGACAGCTGCATCCTCCTCTGTGCCCCCACGGGCTGCCAGCCAGCGCAGTGTTCCAGTGGTACGGAGCCGGGCTACCAAAGCCAACCACCACCGCCGAGCAGCAAAGACATCAGCTGCCCCCCACAGGAGTTGCAAGGCACGCCAGCGCCGCTTATCCCTACCTGGAGCAGGAGGTGCATACCTATAAGAACTTGGTGGAGGGCCTCCGCTTCGACCATGCCACCCTCCGCAAGGAGTATGATGCCCTGGCCGCTAAAGTCAACAGCACCCTCCCGTAGTGTAGTGTCCCTTGCCCCTTTTTTAGAGACTTTTGGGGGGTGGGAATTGGGAGTTGCATTGTTTTTGGGACTTTTGAAGGACAATCGTTGGGGTTAGGGACGGTCTTGCGGGAGATTATTTTGTTAGGGCTACAAAAATATACTTTTTGAAACTTTATCTGACCATACCTGTTTTTTACTGCTTTTGAGTCTGGTGGGTGGGGGTTTAACAGTAAGTTTGTTTTCCTGAAGAGTCCTAGGACTTTAGTAGTACTACCGTCAATCTCTTGTCTATTCCTAATACTCCATTATACTACCTCCCACCAAACGCTTATCTTACCTGTAATTTGTGTTTGAAAGTAGGGCTAGGCCCAGGGCTGGCTCCATGGGAAATGGCGATTAAGGATGGCAATCCTGGGCGGATGAAATGTCCTCATTGCGGTGGTACTAGTGGTGTGACACAGTGGCAGTTGCATGCCTATGGAAAAAAAGAAAATGAAACCTGGTTTGTCCTTACTGTAGCATTACAACGGTACGATAGAGAATATAGCAGGTGACAGTACACTAGAACAGTGCCACACAGAGCCTAACAAATGGTAAAGTATTGAAAGTATAACTAGTACTTGCGTTGAATTTCTTTGACATTGGCTACTACTACAAGAAATAGTACTGAAGCTGAGTAAGTCTAGAATATATCCTCTGATTCCTTCACCAGCCTGTTGCTATGACCTTATCCTCCCCAGCAAGTGTGTGGAATTATTGATGTCATTTAGTCACACATCAAGCAAAACCACACAGCCCGGGGGAAGAGGGTTAGGGTTTGGAAAATGGATGGGAATGGGGGTTTCTTTTTGGGTAGGTTTTGTTGAGAGAAAAAAAAAAGCACAGCATGGACAAACAATAATTCAAGATAAAGAAATCTTTGGGTACAAAGCTAACCATAAATCTTTTAAGTGACATAAAGGAAGTGCATGCCCTACTGCATGCATTGTTACTGAAAAGTAAGTAGTACTAGAATGCGACAGTACAGGGCTGCAGCGTTTTCACTTGCCTATCTCTGCACTCAGAGAAACACTTCTTACATTAAATTAGGTTTAAAAATTTGCCGAAGTAAAACCTATAGAATTGCTGTAGGGATCAATTTAGAAGCAGTGGGAGATCCAAGAAATGCAGTCACACTCATAGAAGAAAACAATGGATACTGTATCTGTATGTTGTTGTAGTTGTCCTGTTGAATTTGGTAAGTAAGTTGCATGCAGCAAACAATTCCTCTTATTAGCGGCACTCCTCCATTCCAGCTGACGCTTCGTCCATCAATGTTGGTGACCAGAAGACACCCTGTCCACTGCCTGCCTGGCGGATGCTGAATTGCGGCTCGCTAATGTGAAGCCTGACTCCATCCTTTTTTCCCCATTGCACAGACTGAAACCCGGCCTGTAATTATTGAACGAAAAATAGGAAGTGCTATTGCAACACCACTGATAAATAAATATAAGGTATGTACACTGTGTAGTGCAAAAAGTCATACTTTGATTTTCCTAATAGACAGTACAATATTTTTGAAAGTGCGTACTCTGTCTGAGTCACCTTTTGAAGGATAAATAAGTATGGGCAAATTAATTTAGCGGATCTTTCCCCTCAAGCTAGGTGTACTGTAAACTGTGTTTTAGAACAAAATTAGACCTTCCCAGCAGTGCTCCCACCCAGACCCTTACTAAAGCCAGTCGCAAAAATGTAGAAGACCCCCAATCAGATCTCAAAAAAGGAGGCCTAGCAGAAAACTGGTGACAAAACGTACTTTGAAAGTAAAAGTAGGCCCAAATACCCCCTTACCCACCGTGGATTGTATTTCCAAACCACTTGCAAGCAAGCAAAAGTATCCATAGCCAACATCGCTCCAAGACTCAAAAACCCCCCCACCCAAACACATGCAATAGAAATACTGTAGTGCTAACCCTAACGAGCCCTAAGTTAAGAATAGTGGCAAAGGCTTTCTTTAACTATGCCAAATCCCCCCTTTCCCACCATACTACTGCTTTTGAGTCTGGTGGGTGGTGGTTTAACAGTAAGTTTGTTTTCCTGAAACTTAAGTCTGTGTCATTTTCTTCCTTTAAGTGTAAATGGCTAAATGTTTTCAACACTAAGTGCCTCTCCCAGAGTAAGTGATCCCCCCTTTCCCACCATGGATTTTCTTCAAATCGCTTGCAACAAAAATTACACATGCCCACGAGTGCTCTAAAACCCCAGAACTCAGTTGCAAAAATCAAGAACACCCCGAAACACATGCAATCCTGCTGCTAGGGACAAAGTTACAAAAAGTACCAAAACCTTTTTCCTCATGGATGTTGTTTAAACCAGTTTTATCCGGTATTAGACCTTCCCAGCAATGGCCCCAGAGCCGTCAACCCAGGCGAAGCAAGTAGGAGACCCCCAAACAGCCCAAAAGCAAAAGTACAAAAATGTGGACTAAGTCACTTTTCTGAAAATTTGCAAAATCACTCAGCGCGCGCTCTGCAGCTAGGCCCTAACTCCCCTCTGCCTCCATGGATTTCCTTCAAACCTCTTGCTATCTAAACTATCCATACCCAGTAGTGCTCCCAGACCCCGAAACCCACCCACAAACACCAGGAAGCCCCCCAAAAAGGCCCCCGAAAACGCTACATTGAGCAAAAAGTCAGAAAAGGCAAAACCTTTTTCCTCATGGATGTTGTTTAAACCAGTTTTATCCGGTATTAGACCTTCCCAGCAATGGCCCCAGAGCCGTCAACCCAGGCGAAGCAAGTAGGAGACCCCCAAACAGCCCAAAAGCAAAAGTACAAAAATGTGGACTAAGTCACTTTTCTGAAAATTTGCAAAATCACTCAGCGCGCGCTCTGCAGCTAGGCCCTAACTCCCCTCTGCCTCCATGGATTTCCTTCAAACCTCTTGCTATCTAAACTATCCATACCCAGTAGTGCTCCCAGACCCCGAAACCCACCCACAAACACCAGGAAGCCCCCCAAAAAGGCCCCCGAAAACGCTACATTGAGCGAAAAGTCAGAAAAGGCAAAACCTTTTTCCTCATGGATGTTGTTTAAACCAGTTTTATCCGGTATTAGACCTTCCCAGCAATGGCCCCAGAGCCGTCAACCCAGGTGAAAACAAGTAGAAGACCCCCAAACAGCCAAAAAGCAAAAGTACAAAAATGTGGACTTAGTCACTTCTCTGAAAATTTGCAAAATCACTCAGCGCGCGCTCTGCAGCTAGGCCCTAACTCCCCTCTGCCTCCATGGATTTCCTTCAAACCTCTTGCTATCTAAACTATCCATACCCAGTAGTGCTCCCAGACCCCGAAACCCACCCACAAACACCAGGAAGCCCCCCAAAAAGGCCCCCGAAAACGCTACATTGAGCGAAAAGTCAGAAAAGGCAAAACCTTTTTCCTCCTGGATGTTGTTTAAACCAGTTTTATCCGGTATTAGACCTTCCCAGCAATGGCCCTAGAGCCGTCAACCCAGGCGAAAACAAGTAGAAGACCCCCAAACAGCCAAAAAGCAAAAGTACAAAAATGTGGACTTGGTCACTTTTCTGAAAATTTGCAAAATCACTCAGCGCGCGCTCTGCAGCTAGGCCCTAACTCCCCTCTGCCTCCATGGATTTCCTTCAAACCGCTTGCTCTCTAAACTATCCATACCCAGTAGTGCTCCCAGACCCCGAAACCCACCCACAAACACCAGGAAGCCCCCCCAAAAAGGCCCCCGAAAACGCTACATTGAGCGAAAAGTCAGAAAAGGCAAAACCATTTTCCTCATGGATGTTGTTTAAACCAGTTTTATCCGGTATTAGACCTTCCCAGCAATGGCCCCAGAGCCGTCAACCCAGGCGAAAACAAGTAGAAGACCCCCAAACAGCCAAAAAGCAAAAGTACAAAAATGTGGACTTAGTCACTTTTCTGAAAATTTGCAAAATCACTCAGCACGCGCTCTGCAGCTAGGCCCTAACTCCCCTCTGCCTCCATGGATTTCCTTCAAACCTCTTGCTATCTAAACTATCCATACCCAGTAGTGCTCCCAGACCCTGAAACCCACCCACAAACACCAGGAAGCCCCCCAAACAGGCCCCCGAAAACGGTACATTGAGACAAAAGTCAGAAAAGGCAAAACCTTTTTCCTCATGGATGTTGTTTAAACCAGTTTTATCCGCTATTAGACCTTCCCAGCAATGGCCCCAGAGCCGTCAACCCAGGCGAAAACAAGTAGAAGACCCCCAAACAGCCAAAAAGCAAAAGTACAAAAATGTGGACTTAGTCACTTTTCTGAAAATTTGCAAAATCACTCAGCGCGCGCTCTGCAGCTAGGCCCTAACTCCCCTCTGCCTCCATGGATTTCCTTCAAACCTCTTGCTATCTAAACTATCCATACCCAGTAGTGCTCCCAGACCCCGAAACCCACCCACAAACACCAAGAAGCCCCCCAAACAGGCCCCCGAAAACGCTACATTGAGCGAAAAGTCAGAAAAGGCAAAACCTTTTTCCTCATGGATGTTGTTTAAACCAGTTTTATCCGGTATTAGACCTTCCCAGCAATGGCCCCAGAGCCGTCAACCCAGGCGAAAACAAGTAGAAGACCCCCAAACAGCCAAAAAGCTAAAGTACGAAAATGTGGTTAAAGTTTTAATTATATTAACTTGTGCAAAACAAAGAAAGACACAAACACAGGAATAAAAGTGAATAAGTACGAAAAAGAAAATTTCTGAATTAATTGGCTCATTTTTAGGCCTCGGTGTCAGGGAAGAAGAGTTCGTCCTCATACTCTGCGAATTCAGGCAGGAGTAGGTCAGTGTCACCTAACACAGAAGAAATTCCCTCATCTAAGTTGCTGTCCTCCTCGTCTTCTTCAGTCGTGCGATCTGGTACTTTGAAATCTGGTGGTATGAGGTGCTCATTCATCTTGATCATTGTCAATATCTCCACATTTTTGGGCGAGAGGCGGGTCCGTTTGCAAGTTACAATGCCACCAGCAGCACTGAAAACACGTTCAGAAGACACGCTTGCGAGTGGGCAAGACAAGTAATGTATAGGCAGGCGGGTGATCTCTGGCCACAATTCTTTTTTCCCATGCCAATACGCCAATGGGTCAGCATTAACATAGACCTCTGTTGAGTCATTCAGATAGTCCTGCACCATCGACTCAAAGTTCTCCACGGTTCCTCCACTTTGCTGAATTTTTGCTCGGACCTTTTGAGAACCATAACCAATCTCAGCTAGCCAATCCTCTTCATCACCCGATATTTCTGTTGTGTCTGGTGCAGATGATGCGGTTGCCGGTGTGTTTAACGGCTGAGAGGTCACTTCTGCCACAGCCACAGGTGCAGAAGTGGAGTCTTTTGAGTGGGGATGGCCTGCTGATGCTGATGTACTGCCTTTTCCTTCAATTTGCTTCCGTTCTCTTTCAAACCTGATGGCTGACCAGGCTATCCAACGTTTGTACTTTTTAACATCTTCATCACCAAAAGGAAATGATGCACAGCCTGCCAGCGCCTTTTTGTAGCGTGGATGCAGAATAGTAGCACAAATGTAATGCTGTTCTGAGTGGATCTTTTGAAGACGTTCATCGCCAAGTAGACGCTCTAATAATTTCTCCGCCAAAACAAAAGCTTCTTGCTTTTCTTCATCTTTTTGAAACTTTGAAGACACCGCCTTCAGTTTGTGCTCCAGCATGCGCAACAATGGGATAGCTTTTCCCAAATTACAGTCCTCCCTGCTGACTGCACGCGTGAAGACCTCAAAAGGACGAAGCATGTCTGTCAGGCTTTTAACTAGCTCCCATTGCGCCGCATTTAACCTCAGGTCCTCCTTCACAGCTGTACCCATTGTTAAGAAATACTGATCGAGTACCGTAAACTGCTCATACAGACGCTCAAGCATGTAGAAGGTTGAGTTCCAACGTGTTGGCACCTCCTGGATGAGTGCTTTCACTGGCATTCGATGTTCATGTAGCAGGCTCCTCAGATGCTTCCGGGCCTTAAAAGAATGGCTGAAATAGTTGCACATTTTTCGGCAGGTGACCACTAACTGGCATGCTGGACTGTCTTTATCCAAGAATTTTTTCACAACCAGGTTTATACAGTGCGCCAAACACGGCACTCTGAAATAGTCACCCAGTTCCATGGCCTTAACTACATTGGCGCCATTATCCGTGGAAACATAACCAATGCCGCGTTTTTTTGGAGACAGCCAGTGAAAGACCTTTGTGTTGAACTCATTCAAAAATTTTCTGCTGTATGATGTAGCTCCAAGCCAAACATGGCTAGTGTTGCATGTTTCCGAGCAGCTTTAAAAACTTGGTCCAGGTCAGCACCTGCGTTTAGCTTTGCTTTAACCCCTGAAAAAGAGACCCAGTGTGCAGTGATGCACATGTAATCAGTGCCTGCGCCACTGGTCCACATGTCTGTTGTCAGATGTATAGTGTGAACAGCACTCTTCTGCAAAGCTGCCCCAATCACCTCCAGCACATCTTCATGTAGTGCTGGAACCGCAACTCGGGCAAAATAGTACCGGCTAGGAACCTTCCATTTAGGGCAGAGCGCTGCCACTAATTCGAGAAAACCAACCCCTTCTACAAAAGAAAAAGGGAGAAGATCCAGCGCTAGCATTTTAGCCAGCTTAGTGTTATACAGACGCACCATTGGGTGGTTGCGGTCATATGGCGCGTCTGAAAAAAACATTGTTTTAATGTTGCCCTGGACCATTTTACGGGATGATGATGATGACTTCTTCGACCCAGTTACGCTCGCTGATGAATTTTTTCGCATTGGTGTCTCCCTCTGTCCCACACTCTTAGTGTGGCTCCCATGGGTACTGGGTGTAAGTGAAGTGTGTGACACTTCTTCCTCCTCGTCCTCATCAGATGGAACATCAACGTTTTCTCGACTTGCAATTCGGGCTTCCTTGATCTCCTTTAGGTGCGCCAACCATTGGACAGTGTGCTGTCTCTTAAGATGACCTCTCTGGCCTCCAGTCCCATAGTTGGTACCAAGCTTACCACGACTAACTGCAAGCTTACAAATGCTACAAATGGCTATGTTTTCACTTTTTGTGCAAACACTAAAGAAGTCCCAAACTGCGGACTTGAAATGTCTGTGGGGGCCGGAGGAGGCAATACTGGTGGTGGTCGTGCTGCTAATGCCAGATGAAGTGGAGGATGTGTATTGCTGAACTTTACTACGTTGTGCACTTTCACCACCACTAATTGAGGTCGAGGTGGATGGAGGTCCCTTCTGGCGAGTAAGAAATATGGAAGTGGTAGGTTGTGGTGTACTAGTTAACATCAATGATTGTGGTGTTCCCATTGCCTCCTCGTCTACTTCATCATCACGCTCAGCAGCTTGTCGGGCTAGCGTCAAAATGTCTGTCTGCTGCATGCCCGCTGGGGCTTCAGTGACGTTACTGATGATGACTGCGTCGTCGTCGTGAGAGTCTTCAGCAGCAGGAGTATACGCCACTTCTTGTTGAGTGTCATCACACTCCATAACTATGAGACTTTCGACGACCTTCCTTTTACGCTTAGCTACCTTTGTCAGATCATGGTGTGCCTCCTCAACCTCACTCTCAGACGGCAGTGGTGCTGGTTCCCAAGTAAGATCCATATCATCAGAAGGAGGTGGGCTTGAAGAAGATGTAGACACCAACACCCTTGATCTTTTCCTTGCTCGGGATGTGGAAGACAATGAATGATGATCAGGAGGAGTGGCTTCCTCGAATGATACCTCGGCTTGATTGTCGATTTCCAGATGTGCCCCTACTTCTGGAGGAACAACTATTGTGGCCACTTGTTCTGCCCCTCCATGCACCTCTGCTTGCTCCTCTACTTGCGCCGCCTCTCCTTCCACATGTACTTGGGCTTGTACTTGCACATGTGATTGTTGTTGCGGCTGTGGTTGTTCAACACTCGTCAGATGAGTTACAACAACCTGTGTTGATTGAGGGACATTGCTGCTACTTTCTTGCGATGAGCCAACATCACTGGTCGATGGTGATTGAACAACTATACGGGCTGCCTCTGCAGCAGTCAAGGGCTTGGACCTAAGTTGGCGTGGTGGTGGTGGCACTGAGCCCAATGGAGCGGAGGTGCTGCTCCCAGCTTGGTCCCCAGCAGACCCCGCTGCTGCTGCAGGCGTACTTTTTTTTATCCCCAAAAATGTGGCGGTCGTCATCACACCAGTCTCCTTGGTAAGTGGCGCCACTTGCTTCTTCTGCTCCTTACTGGCAACTTTCTTGCTAGAGGAGCTACGGGCAACTTTTTTTGGGGCCATCTTCTTCAGATGTCACTCTGAACAGCAGGCCGCAGTTGCACAAGTTGCAGAGTTGTCTGTGGCCATACGTGACGTTGTGCTGCACACACCGCAGCAGGACTTCTTCCTGGCACTGGTGGTTCTCTTGTGGACCTACAAGCAATGGAAGACAGATGAACATCAGTTATACACCCCAAAAAGTCGAAAAAACACACACAAATCAGCACAATCCCAGCCCATCCATGGCCTCAATGGTGTTTAAATCCAAGAAGACACCCCACAGAAAGACTAGGCCCATGCACCACTGACTACCCCTGGGCAAAAGACCCCACCAGAAGCCCCAAAAAAACACCAAAAAACACACAAAATTCAGCACAATCCCAGCCCATCCATGGCCTCAATGATGTTTAAATTCAAGAAGACACCCCACAGAAAGACTAGGCCCATGCACCACTCACTACCCCTGGGCAAAAGGCCCCACCAGCAGCCCCCAAAAAACGACAAAAAACACAAAATTCAGCACGATCCCAGCCCATCCATGGCCTCAATGGTGTTTAAATTCAAGAAGACACCCCACAGAAAGACTAGGCCCATGCACCACTCACTACCCCTGGGCATAATGGATGAAAGCTAGGCAAAATGGGTGCAGCCCTCAGACACTGCCTCTCTTCAAAATGGCCCCTTGAACCCCAAGCACATGTTGCCTGTACCAGCACTCAAGATGGCCACCACCACCACCCACATGGCCAGTCCACATCAACAATACACCCCAAAAAGAAACGAAAAACACACAAAAATCACCACAATCCAATGCCATCCAGGATGTTTACATTAAAGAGAGTGAGACCCCACAGGCAGACTCAGTCCATGCACCACTACCCCTGGGCAAAAGGCCCCACCAGCAGCCCCAACAAAATCGACAAAAACCACAGAATTCAGCACAATCCCAGCCCATCCATGGCCTCAATGGTGTTTAAATCCAAGAAGACACCCCACAGAAAGACTAGGCCCATGCACCACTCACTACCCCTGGGCAAATGGCCCCACCAGCAGCCCCAAAAAAACGACAAAAAACACAAAATTCAGCACAATCCCAGCCCATCCATGGCCTCAATGGTGTTTAAATTTAAGAAGACACCCCACAGAAAGACTAGGCCGATGCACCACTCACTACCCCTGGGCATAATGGATGAAAGCTAGGCAAAATAAGTGCAGGCCTCAGACACTGCCTCTCTTCAAAATGGCCCCTTGCACCCCAAGCACATGTTGCCTGTACCAGCACTCAAGATGGCCACCACCACCACCCACATGGCCAGTCCACATCAACAGTACACCCCAAAAAGAAACGAAAAACACACAAAAATCACCACAATCCAATGCCATCCAGGATGTTTACATTAAAGAGAGTGAGACCCCACAGGCAGACTCAGTCCATGCACCACTACCCCTGGGCAAAAGGTCCCACCAGCAGCCCCAAAAAATCGACAAAACCCACAAAATTCAGCACAATCCCAGCCCATCCATGGCCTCAATGGTGTTTAAATCCAAGAAGACACCCCACAGAAAGACTAGGCCCATGCACCACTCACTACCCCTGGGCAAAAGGCCCCACCAGCAGCCCCAACAAAACGGAAATAAACACAAAAATCTGCACAATCCCAGCCCCTCCATGGCCTCAATGATGTTTAAATTCAAGAAGACACCCCACAGAAAGACTAGGCCCATGCACCACTCACTACCCCTGGGCAAAAGGCCCCACCAGCAGCCCCACAAAACGACAAAAAACACAAAATTCAGCACAAGCCCAGCCCATCCATGGCCTCAATGGTGTTTAAATTCAAGAAGACACCCCACAGAAAGACTAGGCCCATGCACCACTCACTACCCCTGTGCATAATGGATGAAAGCTAGGGAAAATAAGTGCAGGCCTCAGACACTGCCTCTCTTCAAAATGGCCCCTTGCACCCCAAGCACATGTTGCCTGTACCAGCACTCAAGATGGCCACCACCACCACCACCCACATGGCCAGTCCACATCAACAGTACACCCCAAAAAGAAACGAAAAACACACAAAAATCACCACAATCCAATGCCATCCAGGATGTTTACATTAAAGAGAGTGAGACCCCACAGGCAGACTCAGTCCATGCACCACTACCCCTGGGCAAAAGGCCCCACCAGCAGCCCCAAAAAAACGACAATAAACACAAAATTCAGCACAATCCCAGCCCATCCATGGCCTCAATGATGTTTAAATTCAAGAAGACACCCCACAGAAAGACTAGGCCCATGCACCACTCACTACTCCTGGGCAAAAGGCCCCACCAGCAGCCCCAAAAAAACGACAAAAAACACAAAATTCAGCACAAGCCCAGCCCATCCATGGCCTCAATGGTGTTTAAATTCAAGGAGACACCCCACAGAAAGACTAGGCCCATGCACCACTCACTACCCCTGGGCATAATGGATGAAAGCTAGGCAAAATAAGTGCAGGCCTCAGACACTGCCTCTCTTCAAAATGGCCCCTTGCACCCCAAGCACATGTTGCCTGTACCAGCACTCAAGATGGCCACCACCACCACCCACATGGCCAGTCCACATCAACAGTACACCCCAAAAAGAAACGAAAAACACACAAAAATCACCACAATCCAATGCCATCCAGGATGTTTACATTAAAGAGAGTGAGACCCCACAGGCAGACTCAGTCCATGCACCACTACCCCTGGGCAAAAGGCCCCACCAGCAGTCCCAAAATAATCGACAAAAACCACAAAATTCAGCACAATCCCAGCCCATCCATGGCCTCAATGGTGTTTAAATCCAAGAAGACACCCCACAGAAAGACTAGGCCCATGCACCACTCACTACCCCTGGGCAAAAGGCCCCACCAGCAGCCCCAAAAAAACAACAAAAAACACAAAATTCAGCACAAGCCCAGCCCATCCATGGCCTCAATGGTGTTTAAATTCAAGAAGACACCCCACAGAAAGAGTAGGCCCATGCACCACTCACTACCCCATGGCAAAAGGCCCCACCAGCAGCCCCAAAAAAACGACAAAAAACACAAAATCCAGCACAAGCCCAGCCCATCCATGGCCTCAATGGTGGTTAAATTCAAGAAGACACCCCACAGAAAGACTAGGCCCATGCACCACTCACTACCCCTGGGCATAATGGATGAAAGCTAGGCAAAATAAGTGCAGGCCTCAGACACTGCCTCTCTTCAAAATGGCCCCTTGCACCCCAAGCACATGTTGCCTGTACCAGCACTCAAGATGGCCACCACCACCACCACCCACATGGCCAGTCCACATCAACAGTACACCCCAAAAAGAAACGAAAAACACACAAAAATCACCACAATCCAATGCCATCCAGGATGTTTACATTAAAGAGAGTGAGACCCCACAGGCAGACTCAGTCCATGCACCACTACCCCTGGGCAAAAGGCCCCACCAGCAGCCCCAAAAAAACGACAAAAAACACAAAATTCAGCACAATCCCAGCCCATCCATGGCCTCGATGATGTTTAAATTCAAGAAGACACCCCACAGAAAGACTAGGCCCATGCACCACTCACTACCCCTGGGCATAATGGATGAAAGCTAGGCAAAATAAGTGCAGGCCTCAGACACTGCCTCTCTTCAAAATGGCCCCTTGCACCCCAAGCACATGTTGCCTGTACCAGCACTCAAGATGGCCACCACCACCACCCACATGGCCAGTCCAAATCAACAGTAGCACCCCAAAAAAACCTGAAAAACACACAAAAATCACCACAATCCAATGCCATCCAGGATGTTTACATTAAAAAGACCCCACGGGCAGACTCAGTCCATGCACCACTCACTACCCCTGGGCAAAAGGCCCCAACAGCAGCCCCAAAAAATCGACAAAAAACACAAAATTAAGCACAATCCCAGCCCGTCCATGGCCTCAATGATGTTTAAATTCAACAAAACAGTTGTATCATGCACCCATAACCAACCCTGGTCCTACTGGATACTGTGGCTACCCACAATATATTTTATTTAATGTTCTGAAAAAGTTCCAAAATTGTAGTAGCAGCAACTGTAATGCCCCAAACAAACTTACTTGTGAAAGTTGATTTCTAATCCAAAAGTGATCCAAAGAAAGTCAAAAAGGCCTCAAATCCAAATATCCAGCAGCACCCACAAAAAGTAATCCTTCCAGGTCAAGGTCCAAATGAAAGTGACCAGCACATGAAGAAAGCACTGGGAGGAGCCTGCTGGACAGGAAGTTGGAGACTGTGGGGCACTTCCTTCCCCCCCCCCCCAAAAAATGGACTCCTTGCAAAAAAAAGTGCATGCAAATGTCAACCTGAGGAGTGATTCTGATAAAAATCATCATTTTCTGAACGTTTATGCTGTTTGCTGGTGGATTTCTTGTGCAGAATTGCGAAATCTCTATTTCGCGAGTGCGAGATTGTTCCTGCCCGCCGTACCTACGTGTTCGCAATTGCGAACTCTCGCGATGCGTGCTGTGCAAGGTGGCAAGCCGCGATTACGTATTCGCGGGCACCAAACTCCAGCGGGATCCCGCAGCAAGATCCAAAATGGCGCAGCACTCGCAAAATATCGAGAAAAACAACTCGGCAAACGCTGAATGACGGAACGTGAACGCCGTGCGCCACGCCGCGCGCCGCAATATTGTATCACCAAGCAAAAAAATCCGCCGCATGCGAATTTACGGATTTTCGGCAAATTCGCGAGAGTTCGCGGATTGCAAATTTGCCAAAAATCTGCAAAATCCGCGAGCGGAACGGATTTTACGCCCATGCTTAGTCTCACCATACTACAGCAGCTCCGTAGGAGATGTCTCACCATACTACAGCAACTCCACAGGGGATGTCTCACCATAGGGCAGCGGCTCCGCAGGGGATGTCTCACCATACTGCAGCAGCTCCGCAGGGGATGTCTCCCCATACTACAGCAGCTCCGCAGGGGATGTCTCACCATACTACAACAGCTCCACAGGGGATGTCTCACTCTAGTTCAGCGGCTCCGCAGGGGATGTCTCACTATACTATACTACAGCAGTTCCACAGGGGATGTCTCACCATACTACAACAGCTCCACAGGGGATGTCTTACCATAGGGCAGCAGCTCTGCAGGGGATGTCTCACCATACTACAGCAGCTCCGCAGGGGATGTCTCATTATACTACAGCGGCTCCACAGGGAATGTCTCACCATACTACAGCGGCTCTGCAGGGGATGTCTCACTATACTACAGCAGCTGCGCAGGGGATGTCTCACCATATTACAGCAGCTGCGCAGGGGATATCTCACCAAACTACAGCAGCTCCACAGGGGATGTCTCACCATACTGCAGCGGCTCCGCAGGGGATGTCTCACCATACTACAGCGGCTCCGCAGGGGATGTCTCACTATACTACAGCAGCTCCGCAGGGAATGTCTCACCATACTACAGCGGCTCCACAGGGGATGTCTCACCATACTACAGCGTCTCCACAGGGGATGTCTCACCATACTACAGAGGCTCCGCAGGGGATGTCTCACCATACTACAGCAGCTCCTGTCTCACCATACTACAGCAGCTCCGCAGGGGATGTCTCCCCATACTACTGCGGCTCCGCAGGAGATGTCTCACTATACTACAGTGGCTCCGCAGGGGATGTCTCACCATACTACAGAGGCTCCGCAGGGGATGTCTCACCATACTACAGAGGCCCCGCAGGGGATGTCTCACCATACTGCAGCGGCTCCGCAAGGGATATCTCACCATAGTACAGCAGCTCCGCAGGGGATGTCTCACCATACTCTTGCAGCTCCGCAGGGGATGTCTCACTATACTATAGCAGCTCTGCAAGGGATGTCTAACCATACTGCAATGGCTCCGCAGGGGTTGTCTCACCATACTACAGCAACTCTGCAATGGATGTCTCACCATACTACAGCAGCTCCGCAGGGGATGTCTCACTATACTACAGCAGCTCCGCAGGGGATGTCTCACCATAGGGCAGTGGCTCCACAGGGGATGTATCACCATAGTACAGCGGCTCCATAGGGAATGTCTCACCATACTACAGCAGCTTTTCAGGTGATTTCTCATCATACTACAGCGGCTCCGCAGCGAATGACTCACCATACAACAGCAGCTCCACAGGGGATGTCTCACTATACTACAGCAGCTCCGCAGGGGATGTCTCACCATACTACAGAGGCTGCGCAGGGGAGGTCTCACCATACTGCAGCGGATCCGCAGAGGTTGTCTCACCATACTACAGTGGCTCCGCAAGGAATATCTCACCATACAACAGCAGCTCCGCAGGGGATGTCTCTCCATACTCTAGCAGCTCCGCAGGGGATGTCTCACTATACTACAGCAGCTCCGCAGGCGATGTCTCACCATACTCTAGGAGCTCCGCAGGGGATGTCTCACTATACTACAGCAGCTCTGCAGGGGATGTCTCACCATACTGCAGTGGCTCCGCAGGGGATGTCTCACTATACTACAGCAGCTCCGCAGGGGATGTCTCACCATATTACAGCGGCTCCGCAGGGGATGTCTCACCATACTCTAGCAGCTCCGCAGGGGATGTCTCACTATACTACAGCAGCTCCACAGGGGATGTCTCACCATACTACAGCAGCTCCGCAGGGGGAAGGCTCACCATACTGCAGCTGCTCCACAGGGGAAGTCTCACCATACTACAGCAGCTCTGCTGGGGATGTATCACCATACTACAGCGGCTCCGCAGGGTATGTCTCACCATTGGGCAGCGGCTCCGCAGGGGATGTCTCACCATACTGCAGCTGCTTCACAGGAAATGTCTCGCCATACTACAGCAGCTCCGCAGGGGATGTTTCACCATAGGGCAGAGGCTCCGCAGGGGATGTCTCACCATTGGGCAGAGGCTCCGCAGGGGATGTCTCACCATACTACAGCAGCTCCAAAGGGGATGTCGCACCATACTACAGCGGCTCCACAGGGGGTATCTCACCATACTGCAGCGGTTCTACCGGGGATGTCTCACCACACTACAGTCTTCCGCCGGAGCTGCTGTAGGAGAGCGAGATGTGACCTGGAGCATGAGTTCTCTGACTTGTAACGGCGGCACCTTGGCTCTAATCCCAACTCAAATGGCGGGTTTCTTGTTAAATTCCTGTGAGCTTAAAGCTGTGAAAAAATGTAAAACAAGTTACTTGTGTGAAATATAATTTCGTTGTAAAATGTAAATTTGTGAATCCCAATTGATGTGCAGCATCTGTTTTTGTTAAGCTAGGTTCACTCTGTACAGATGCATGCAGCTTTCTTTGTACCACCGCAAACACTAATTCTCTGCACCCTACATTTCTCATACTAAGTGAATGGAAAATCATTTTGGCTATTGGTAAAATGTGTTGCTCTCTTAAGTGTTCAGCACTCCTGCATGTTAAATCATGAGCCATTATCTGCTGTCCATGATGTACTGAAGAGAGGAGAGAAGTGCAAGGGCACGGGTGTGAAGGGGAGTGAGCAGTTCAGAAGCTAATTACTCCACAGTTCAGGGCGATTACACCAGTTTCATGCTAAGCCTAAACATCATTAATCACAGTGCATAAAAATAGCATTTACTGTGAGAAATATTTGTTTTGTGGGATTGTGGTAACCGCGCAGAAAATATTCCAGCTATTAAAATGAAACTGGCTATTCTATTGTTAGAAGGGGAAATAAACATTTGCCTGCTTTAAGAACTCAATGTGAACTAACAGCAAAACTTGTGGAGCACTCTGTGCTGGGCCGAATATAAACCTTGATTTATCTTGTCAAATTATAAATGGAGGTATGGAAAGAACAGGTCTCACTAATATTCAGGTGATAAACTGAGGCAACAGGAGTCCTCACTCACTCATATCCAAGATGTAGTCATCTGATCTAGAAGTATTTCATAACTCAACTTGGTTAAAGTCATCTAGCTTCTCTTCTCTCTTGAGGGAGTGGGTGGTAGATAAGGAAATTCACTACATATGCAGGTGAAATACAAACCAATTTTACGTGTCGCTCAAGTGGCTGGTGGGGGCACAGGGCTGTACAGTATGCAGCTATCATTTCTCACCTCCTTCAAGAACTCTGACAAGGTTGTCGGAGACAAGGCAATGGGTTGTAATCTACCACTGCCCCTTTCACTGTATGGAGCCCTGGAGGCATCCAGTAGAACTCTGTGTTCTTATGCTAGGCTACCACAGAGTCATTTGGATTGTGGCTAATTCGAAGGAGGCTGTGTTACCTTTTGATGGATGCAATAGAGAGCTTTACTTATAAGAAGAATTGTGTCTATTTTCTTAACACTGGTGACGTGGATGGAAGGCTTTGTTACCCCTTAATGGATGCAATAAAGAGCATTACTTAGAAGAAGAATTGTGTTTATCTTTTTACAACTATACTCACCCCTGTGTCTTGATAGCATCATTATCATGACTTGAGATAGCCCATTTGACCAGATGACAATTACATTAACCACATAGGGCTACTATCGAATGGGTCATGGCACACTGCTGCTTCCCCACAAGAGTTTATCAAAAAGATCAACAATTTTGATACATAGATTTTTTCAGTTATTTTGGCAACATAAACTACCAGTCATTTCCAAAGAATATTATTTGGTAGGACATAGAACACCATTCGCATTATACATGGATTTTAAAATCAACCATGTTCAGAATGTTATTACACAGACTCAATTCAATTCAATTCTTTAGCTTTATTCGATTTTGAATTAAAAATCATAAAAGCATACAGTAAAAAACAATCATTAAAAACTTACATACATTAAAAAACATTTGTCCAAGCTATGGGAATAAATTCCCTAGATTCCTGTTAGAGTTCATTATTTTCCATATTTGTGGGCAGTGACCATTGTTACAGGATATTAAAAAGCAGAGAGGCCCCTGCCACTTGATGGCCCAATGCTTCTACCCCTTGTGTAGATTGTCTCTGCCTCTAGTCTTGGTCGAGGGGTGACTGCCATGCTTGGATAAAAATCGTGTAGGTCCCAGATGGATATAGGGCAGTCACCTTCTCGGGGATGCAAAGTTTGGAGGTAGGGTACGATTAGTCTGTTTCTAAATCTTATTAGAACCAGATCGCCGGCAATGTCTTTTTGTAGGGGGCCTAACCAACCCACCCTCCTAACGGCCGTGATTGTCCCATCAAGGTCTGGAGGCAAGGGCCTGTTTTTAGTTAGCCAAAACGTGACTTTGTTCAATAGGTCTTGTTCCCTTTCAGGTTTTCCATGTTTGATTGGGGGAACTCCCGCAAGGACACACACAAAAGGAGCGGCCTCCGGAGGTAACTGTATGTGGGTTGTTTTAAAAGGTTTTACTCTAGTGGGAATTTCTTTTGATAATCCAGATTTAGGGTACACTTTGGGGGCAACAGGGGGTAGTGAGTTAGTGACGAGAGAATTAGTTTGTTCATTACTGTTTTCTACAAGTGGCGTTGGGACTTCGGTTGTACCAAGTGAGTGGGAACAATTAGGTATTGCAATTTTCTCAATGGGAGATAAGTTAGCCCTGATACTTTTCTCAATTCCCAGGAGCCTGTCTTCTAGAGTGATCATTTTTTCAAGCAACGGGGAAATAATTGATCTAACCAGTTGTTCGATCTGAGACAGAAAAATCAGGTTGAAAGGAGTTACTGGTTGGTCTAGTATTTCCTCCGAAGTTGGGGGGGAATTATCTGTGGTCAACGGAGGACTAGAGCACAACTTTTGTATTTTGGGTTCGTTCCCTATGGGATTAACCCCAACCCGCTTCCTTTTACTGAGTAAGAGCTGGGGAGATACTATATTTTGCCAAAGTGCATTTTTAGGTGATGGGGGGTGTTCCTGTGGGCTGTCGATTGTAATTGATGTGCTGGTTCTTTTAGCGGGGCTAGGTTGAGGGATTTTACGATCATTTCTATCTTCTACAGTAGCATACCTTGTATTACAAAGAGAATTTAGCTCGTCCAGTAGTGAAAAGTTTGGCGCTGTGCTAATAGTTTGTTCAGGAGAATGCCTAGTGAGTATGCTATCTGAGATCTCACGAGATCCATTCGTGCTGGCAGTGGACGGAGGTAACCTTATTTGGTCTTGTGACCCAGAACATAAGCCTCTTTGGCTAATAGGGGTCTTGGTACCCCCCTTGCGAATCATGACAGAGTTTGCTGGTATGGGATTTGTATAGGACATCAAAACAATCTGGTGGTATTCGTGTTTTCCGACCAGTGTGAGAAGGGATCAATAAGTCGTTACCTCAGTGATGTGATGTGACAAGGTCAAGGGGGGTGGCCCGTCCCATCCTCCTCTGGCCTCTGAGGGCCGTAGAGGGCCCGCCCTTTGCCCGGGCTTCGCCCGGCATCCGCGCGCGTTCGCGACGCGGAGGGCGCTTCCTCAATTTAAGCGCCTCCGGGCGCGCTAATCCTCGGGATGCGTGGGCGGAGCAGGAAGTTGACCCAGGGCTTGCTGGGAGCTGTAGTTCCCCCCAACTGCGGCCGAGAAGGTGGAACAACGGCGGCAGGGGGAACAAGCAGCGTCAGAGCCCCAGCAGCCCCAGCAGCAGGTAAGGGAAAGTGTGTCCGCCTACTCCCCTCCTCAGCCCGATATGGATTGCAGACAGGTCCCCGCTCCTTGATGGGAGCTTCCTCAATTTAAGCGCCTCCGGGCGCGCTAATCCTCGGGATGCGTGGGCAGAGCAGGAAGTTGACCCAGGGCTTGCTGGGAGCTGTAGTTCCCCCCAACTGCGGCCGAGAAGGTGGAACAACGGCGGCAGGGGGAACAAGCAGCGTCAGAGCCCCAGCAGCAGGTAAGGGAAAGTGTGTCCGCCTACTCCCCTCCTCAGCCCGATATGGATTGCAGACAGATCCCCGCTCCTTGATGGGAGCTTCCTCAATTTAAGCGCCTCCGGGCGCGCTAATCCTCGGGATGCGTGGGCGGAGCAGGAAGTTGACCCAGGGCTTGCTGGGAGCTGTAGTTCCCCCCAACTGCGGCCGAGAAGGTGGAACAACGGCGGCAGGGGGAACAAGCAGCGTCAGAGCCCCAGCAGCAGGTAAGGGGAAGTGTGTCCGCCTACTCCCCTCCTCAGCCCGATTTGGATTGCAGACAGGTCCCCCTCATACATATAATGGATTTTTATTCTATCTGGCCATTCATGGGGTTATTTCCTGTTAATGTCTTCCCACTCCAAAATGGCGGCGCTGTTCGGCTTCTGACGTCAGTGTCCCTCGACTCCCTTATTTACGTAGTAGACGTGGGCCCCGAACATAGCCAGAACTTCTCAGTCGGGCGTCCCGGGACGAGCTCTGCTGTTTTCGTTTGTCAGGTAAGCCCGAAGCAACGTGTTGGGTTTATCAAGTCGTATCTTAAGTGCGGTGTCGAGCTCATATGAGCCCTTTTGTAATCGGGTATTGAAATTTAGGGTTCTTGTGTTGGCTTGACTTAGCTGGTACATACCTTGTATTTACGGAAGCGGGAAGATAGCGTTTTCTTCTGAACACTTCACTGGCAATAACTGGTTACGTTCTTTGTGTCGTAAATTTAATTCTATTTGGAATTTAATTGAATTTACATTGGTAATTGTTTTATTTGTATGTCCATCTCGTGACAATTCTCTGGCAGCAACTGGTCGCATTCTGTGTGACGTCAATTTAAATCTGGCATTTTATTTCGCAGGTCACATTTTACATCAATACACGTGAGTGATCATGAGATACTTATTCCTCACATGTGGTGTTGGTGTTGGTAGAGATTAGATGTATATGTTTCTAACTGGGCATTTATGGTGGTTTTCTGCCCTTTTTCTTGCAGATGATTGATTGTTTGGTTCATCTTTCATGTGAGTACCACCTAGTAAGAAGGCCTAGTTTGGTCCTGTCTAAAAACTGACACTCTTGATTAAGTGGTATTTGTCAATCTTGTGTTTCAGATTGTGATTTAATTGACAACTTAGAAATGTGAGTATATTGGCACTTTTATTGATTAGATTCATGTCACTGTTTGTATATTTCTGTTTAGTCTTGTGCAGGTGTTTATTGTCCTTCTAGTGTGAGCACACTGTACAGTCTCTCTTTGTGTCACAGGTTTTTGACTTTTAGTACTGATATTGAGTATTGTTGTTTTTGTATTAGATGTTTTTGTGCAACTATCTGTCCTGAAGATGGTCCCAAGGATCCGTGCGACCACCAGGGACCGAAACGTCGACGCATGAACACCGTTTTTGCCTAAATAATCCAATTTGCTTTTGTAGACTTATTGAGTCTGTGTAATAACATTCTGAACATGGTTGATTTTAAAATCCATGTATAATGCGAATGGTGTCCTATGTCCTACCATATAATATTCTTTGGAAATGACTGGTAGTTTATGTTGTCAAAATAACAGAAAAAATCTATGTATTAAAACTTTTGATCTTTTTGATAAACTGTTGTTGTCATTAAGCTCCTGTGATTGTTGCAAATTAAGTGTTCATGGATATGACACTAACAAAAGTTTAAACTTTGATATGAATGATTCCTTTAGGGGCATTGTGTTATTGTTATTAACGATAGCCAGTCCCTGGGGGATTATTGGGTGGCTCTATTGTGTTTTTGAAGCTTCCCCACAAGGGCCCTTCTCTTACTTACATGGCACACTCCATTACCATTTTGAATGAAAATGTGTACCATGGATGTTCTACGCAGCAGTTCATTACAATTCCATGCATCCATGTAGCAGCCACTGGATTCCGTTGTTATCTAGATAACTAGAACTGCTACTCAGGAGGCTTTCCTGTCATTCTTTGAGTGGTGCTTTAATAGCATTCCTTCCTTAGTGTTCTTAGTGATACTTATTCCATATGCTTTTGGTATTGTTACTGTTGTTTATGTTCAAGATACTGACGTGCAGAGGCAAGAATAATCTGTGACAATGTTTTCTACAGCTACTTATGGGCAAATTATATTAATCCAAGACACGTTCCTGATCAAATTTTTACTGTGATAAATTCAAAATTAATCATTAAAATAGAATAATTTCAACCAATTGCAAATTATACTCCATTGGGGAGTTGAATTGTTTTACCTTAAAGTTCTTACACCATGGACAGTGAGTCTGATTTAGCTACTGCTCTAATACCAGTGCAGTGAATGCTTAAACATACATAGCAATTGATATAATGCTTGTGTTAATTCAATACAAGGATAACATCACTTTTGAAGAGCCTTACTTTCTTTTTCGTGTACAACACAACCTTGGAAACCTTTTTCTCGCAACACCAGTCTTGCAATATTGTGAGGACCCTATTGAAAGGGTATACAACCTTTACAACGCAACTTTTACCACGACCTACCATTACCACGCATTTTTTACAACGCAGAATCCATTACAACGCATACCATTACCACGCATGTATTTACAACGCAGGTACTTTTACAACGCATACCATTACAACGTAAGTATTGGTAAGTATATTATTTTATTAAAAATATTATTTGGTTTTTTTTGTAAAGGGGTATTTTTTGGGTTCAGGGTCAGTTTTGGGTTTTTGGGTAAAGGGGTATTTTTAGGGTTCAGGGTCAGTTTTCAGTTTTTGGGTAAAGGGGTATTTTTAGGGTTTAGGGTCAGTTTTCAGTTTTTGGGTAAAGGGGTATTTTTAGGGTTCAGGGTCAGTTTTCAGTTTTTGGGTAAAGGGGTATTTTTAGGGTTTAGGGTCAGTTTTCAGTTTTTAGGTAAAGGGGTATTTTTAGGGTTTAGGGTCAGTTTTCAGTTTTTGGGTAAAGGGGTATTTTTAGGGTTCAGGGTCAGTTTTCAGTTTTTGGGTAAAGGGGAATTTTTAGGGTTCAGGGTCAGTTTTCAGTTTTTGGGTAAAGGGGTATTTTTAGGGTTTAGGGTCAGTTTTCAGTTTTTGGGTAAAGGGGTATTTTTAGGGTTCAGGGTCAGTTTTGGGTTTTTGGGTAAAAGGGGTATTTTTTGGGTTCAGGGTCAGTTTTGGGTTTTTGGGTAAAGGGGTATTTTTAGGGTTCAGGGTCAGTTTTTAGTTTTTGGGTAAAGGGGTATTTTTAAGGTTCAGGGTCAGTTTTGGGTTTTTGGGTAAATGGGTATTTTTAGGGTTCAGGGTCAGTTTTGGGTTTTTGGGTAAAGGGGTATTTTTAGGGTTCAGGGTCAGTTTTGGGTTTTTGGGTAAAAGGGTATTTTTAGGGTTCAGGGTCAGTTTTGGGTTTTTGGGTAAAAGGGGTATTTTTTGGGTTCAGGGTCAGTTTTGGGTTTTTGGGTAAAGGGGTATTTTTAGGGTTCAGGGTCAGTTTTGAGTTTTTGGGTAAAAGGGGTATTTTTTGGGTTCAGGGTCAGTTTTGGGTTTTTGGGTAAAAGGGTACAGTGTAAAAATTAAATATAATTAAATTTAAATTAAATTAAATTAAATTAAATTAAATTATTTAAATTAAATTAAATTACATTATATTAATTTTAATTAAATTAAATATTAAAAAATATTATAAACTTACAAATACTTACGTTGTAATTGTATGCGTTGTAAAGGTATATGCGTTGTAAATACATGCGTGGTAATGGTATGCGTTGTCATGGATCCTGCGTTGTAAAATATGCGTGGTAATGGTAGGCGTGGTAAAAGTATGCGTTGTAACGTCATACATCCTATTGAAAGTACTGGATAAATGCCCTGGAGTATCTTTTTTTTAAATTATGTAGTGGACATTATTTACAAGAGATTTTAATCATCGGTCGAAATTATTTTGCTGAGTGCCAATTTTAATGTTTCACTTACATTTTTGTGGCTTCTCACTGGCAAAGTTATGTTTCAAGTGGCAATGGCATTTACTATTTTTTATGAATGTCTTTATTGATGTTTAGAAAAACATAGAACAAGCTTGATTTGCAAGTACAATAGCAGAATCGTAAATATACAACTACATAGTAAAATCATTACAGTGGTCACATGTGAAGAACATATCAGAGTATAGAGCAAGCATTAAAAGAGCAACAAAAGTATGTAACAGAACCGGCCTGGAATAATAATGTGAACCGGGAGAATATGCTAGGCTGGGGGAAAGAGGTAGAAACTTGTATAGAGAACAGTGGATGGGAGTTGTGGGGGGGAATTGCGTTTGTGTGCAACAAACATATGGAGAGACAGAAGGAGGATTCAGTTGAATGCTGGTTTATTTATTTATTTAGGCTTGTATAGCGCTGGACTCGACTCCCGAAGGAGTATTCCTGCGCTTTGCTCGCCTAGCAGGTAAAGGTATGGTGCTCACCAGATCAAGACAAGGGAAATAATCAAAACAGAAAAGTCTTCAGCATTTTTCTAAAGGCTAAATGATTGGTACACTGTCCGAGGGTAAAAGGCAGTTCGTTCCAGAGGGTGGGACCCAGCAATGAAAGAGCTCTCCCGCCCAGTCTCAACCTTCTTATAGAGGGGACCTGAAGTAGGTACTGATTACTGGAACGGAGGGTACGTACTGGGTTATACAGGACAACTTTCTCAGCCAAGTATGACGGACAGGAGCCATAAATACTCTTGTGGTTTATACAGCAAGTTTTAAATTGTACCCGTGCACGGATCGGAAGCCATTGCAACTTATCCAGAAGAGGGCGAGAGGGAGTTCTCAGAGGGGCATTGAGAATCACCCTTGCAGCGGTGTTCTGGACCACCTGAAGCCTACTTAGCGAGTTTTCAGTAGCTGATATCAGTAACCCATTACAATAGTCCAGGCGACTAAGCACTAGGGCCCGGACCAGGGTCTTTCTAGATGTATCCGGCAGTAAGGGAAACACTCGTCTAAGGAGTCCAATTACATGCAGGCAAGACCCAGCTGTTTGGTTGGCATGATCCTTCAGCGACAATCTCTGATCTAGTCGAACCCCCAGGTTCTTTACGGTCTGCTTGGGAATAGGGACAGGGCCCAGATCTGATGGCCACCAATCCAGTGACCACAGCAGTGGCGCATCTCCAAATAGCATGACCTCAGTCTTCCCTACATTGCTTTGCAGGAAATTTGCGGCCATCCATTGGGACACAGCCCTCATCCCTTCCGAAAATGAGTATTTAACTTCAGCTGTCAGGGTTTTAAAAGGGAAAAGCAGCTGAGTGTCATTCGCGTATGACACAGGAATAAATCCATATGATCTCATGAGATCCGCTAAGGGGGCCACATACACATTGAAAAGTGTGGGACTTAGGCATGAGCCCTGTGGCACCCACTTAGTGAGCTCTATCGGAGCCAAACGAAAGGCACCCAGGTTGACACTCTGCGAGCCGCCAGATAAGAAGCTCTTCAACCAGGACCAGGCAAGACCCCCAACCCCTATCTCCTGCAATCGACTGAGTAAGATTTCATGCGATACCATGTCGAAAGCCGCGGAAAGGTCCAACAGCACTAGAATCACAGAGCTCCCACCATCCTGTGACATTCTGATGGTATCTGTCACAGAAAGGAGGGCTGATTCCGTGCTATAGTTGGGCCTAAATCCGGACTGGGAGCGATCTAAGCCTCCGGACCGCTCGATGAAACTCGACAGGTGGGTGTTAATGTGCTTTTCAGTTACCTTACTCAGGTAGGGAAGGAGAGGTATGGGGCGGAGGTTGGATAAATCTGACCAGGGGAGATAACTAATGGTTTGATAACTAATGGTGCATTCAAGCGGGTCTGATATCATCCTTGAGGGTTTCTGTATAGGGGGCCCCATCAGCACAGTACTCTGGCCGGCAAGCTCCCAATTGAGTCTGGAGAGGGCCCCTCCAAGTACCTTGCAGGGGGGCCCCCTCATGTTTTGTTAGGCCAGTGACAGGTGATAGGGATGGGGTCTTTCAGTTCATAGTAAAGAATGCATAGCTAATAGAAGGGCCAGGTGAAGCAATGTGTTAGCGGCTTTAGCAGGTTTGGGGTGCTTGTAAAGATCGAGTGTACAAAGTTCTAGTTCGTGAAAGTCTTGACGACCAATGACTGTTGATGGTGCAGTGCAGATGTCGTTCCAGTAGGTGGCAACATGTGAGCAGTGCTACAGCATGTGTTTCAGGGTTGCACTAGGGGAAGCACAGTGGGGGCAATTTGAGCTGGTATTTTTGTAGACTTTGTTTAATGTATCAGGTGTCATGTATGCACGATGAAGGATGGTGGTGACGCTAAATTTGCTCCTTACCTTCCCTACTAAATTCAAGGTAGATGGTCTTTATTGCCTGCTAAAGAAGTGTGGAGGGGAGTAAAACAATTTAGAATTATACCTTTTAATTAGACATCCTTCAACAGACCACAGACTCAAAATTCCAGTTTTGTGGAATTATTATAAGGCCAAAAATAACTGAATAATATCACACCTCAATATCAGAGTATATAGATACATAAAAATCAATACAGAGCTGAGTCTACGTATATAATTCATTCGGCACAAAAGGCATAATATAATGAACTCCAAAATCAAAACGCAGCAAAGTAAAGATGCTGAGTCCAATTCTCTTTTCATTTGAGATTCAAAATACAAGAGTATCTTTCCCTACTCTACTCTAAATGAGAGTCCTCCTCATTCTCCTTTCTCAAAGGTGTCAGCACGTGTTCACTTCCTAAGAAGTACACTCACGTCAAATGGGTCTGATAGCGTAAAGCTATGGAGCTCGTTCTAAGATGCTCCTTCACCTCTGAAATAAGCAGAAGTCTCCCGCAATCTGTCCCTGCGCATCATACAAAAGGACAATGTACAACCCTTAATACGTCACATGACGAACTTGTTCAATTTCACCATCCTTCAGTAAGTTTCCACAGAAGCTTTCATTAATTCGACTCTTTTTTCAGTGGCCTCGGTTCCCAGATAGGCCAGACACGAAAGGCGTCCTCCCTTCTCGCCTTCCAGACTTCTTCAAACACAGTCTGGGTATCTCCTTAAATCTAAGAATAACGAGGTCAAATTCCTGCACCCGCAGTAGGATGAGAACAAACCGTCTCCGTGCACAAAATAATCTATTTAATTACGATTCTTGAGCAACCAAGGAGATTTGAAACTCAAAACAACCAACAGTTGAGCCTACAGATCAGTTAACTCAAAACTGAATACAAATTGAACTACCGAGTATAATTTCAGCCTGCACATTACACTTACAGAAATTAATAAGTCTCTTTGGCACATACAGAGGCCTACTTAAATGTGCACACTACATTTCAATGCTAATATAACAAAATAATATTGTTCTAATAACGTGAACCACTTCAAACAACAAAATACATGTGAGTGCATTTTTGCTATGATTATAATGCACCCGTACAAATGTAGAGTGCGACAAGCGCTCTATCACTGGTATGTTGTATCTATGGGAATTTTGCGTTCCTCAAAAATTTGTGTGGTTGGGCCAAAAGTGTCTTACACTCTTTTTGTGTAAATGTTGGGCCTAGATCTGCTTTCCATTCAAGCCCCAGAGATGGTAATGGGTCATTGGCTCGTACTGATGAATTTAACGTTCCAAGAAATCAGTTTGGGTCCCGAGCCAATAGTGAATAATGTTTGTACCAGTGGGTGCGAGCGAGGTCCCCTGGGTCCTATGGCCCAGGTGGACACAAATGTTGAGGTAGGACACTTATGAATCAAAATTGCCACAGGGGAAGGCCAAATTGTTCTGAAAGGGTCTGAAAAAGGGATGAGAGTCCAGTCCTGAGAGATATTTAGCACCCGGCAACAGTTATGAGTTATAGGCCCCGGTTTGCTAGTTGTTTTCGGTAAGTTAGAGCATGTGGTGAATAATTGATGTGCTCGGATTTTAACCCGTCGTGCATCTGCTGCAGACACTTGGCCATTGGAGTTGTAACGTCCGATAGTAGTGTTCAAAATTTGGAATACTTAGACCACTGTGAGCGTCCTCCAGATTGTGATTTGAGCCTTGAGTGAGGGCACTGGCACTGCTCTCATTACATTGCCATCAATTAGATCTTTGGTACGGGGGTAGGTGTTAACGCCCAGATAGCGGAAAGTGGTGGAACCAAGCTTGACACATTGATTGTCTATGGTGATAGTGTGTGCAGGGCAATCTGAGTTCAGCGGGAAGAGACGAGCCTTGGTCCAGTTAACACCAAGTTAACAGGCCATTTTTAAGAATCTCATTTGTTGCATTACGGTTGTCACACCATTACAGATGTCCCCAATGTAAATCAGAACATCATCAGCATAGAGGGACTCAATCTGTGTTTCTCCTTTAGTGTGATGCCACATTCCTCTCACAACTGATGCCGTTATATCGCTAAAGGCTCTATCACTGATGTGAAGAGGAGGGGGCTCATCTTGACAGAGATTGGATCAAATATGAGCGGGCTTATTTCAACTCCGTTAGGTCAGTATACGGTAGTCTAATCATACTAGCCATGTTCAGGCCTAGAGCCATTTTGCGCAGCTGCCTGAACATGTATTCACAATGAAGCAGTCTAACACCTTCTACAGATCCAGGACTAGGCATGCGTCTTGTGGCCTGTGTGCTGGGGCTGAATCTAGAAGATGGTGTAGGTGACATATATTAAGGGATATGGAGCGACCTGGGATGTAGCCTGTTAGATCCAAATGAACCCGAGTAGGAAAAAGAGCTAATAAGCACGCAGCCAAGATCTTGCTGAAAATGTTATCATGTTCAGAATAGCTAGGGGTGTATATGAGGTGACTTTCAGTGGATTACAGCCTGGTTTAGGGATGGAGAACAAAAGGGCCTCACACATAGTAGGAGGTACAGTTCCACTGGTGAGGACAGTGTTGTATAACTCTGGGTACACGGCAAGTCTTGTCCGTTTTGCCCGTACAAAGGCTACCCATCAGGGAGAAGGAGAGGTAGATGTAAAATGAGACCCCTATACATGGTCATTGCATGGATGGGTCAATTGAAAATGTAGGCTGGTGGCAGGGCTAGAATCGTAGCCCAGTTAGGATTTACAGAAGTTCCTGACAGAATTTCCACTTGGAACATTGGAAATTCTGTCAAGAAGGTACATTTTCCACTGTTGTAGCAATAACAAAGGGGAGTGAAAATGGGTGTCCCCGGGTCAGGTCAGGTGTGTCTCTTTTAACTTTGAGGACTCTCACAAAGTCAAAACTTTTTGCATCCTCAGAAACATTACGCCAACATTTTCCACCTAAATGAGCATGTACATCTGGTCCCAAAACACGTTGCACTAATTGTGCATCTAGCATGTGAATATGCCCAAAACAAGCCCGTTTTTTAGGGCTCGGACTCCTCCCCACTGAAAGTGGGAGGAGTTTCGAGAACTAATGTTAAAGAAGAAAAAAAAGAAGTATCTCCTAGGGCTTTGGCCGAGACAAATTCCACACATTCCTTAGCGTGTTCTGTCATCTGGCCAGTGATTCGTCTTCGTTGTGTTGTCGTTTTAATAGGCTTGAAGTGATAGGGTAAATTTAGTTTTGTTCCGCCATCTTGGGCATATTTCGTTCGTGCTCGCGCAAAGAAGTACATTAATTATAATTAGGAGCTGTCAGGGTGCCTCCGTAAGTGAATCCAGATGGCCGGGCGCGTTCACCATTCAGCAGCGCTCAGTGCGCAGCTGCTGCATGCCAGGCCGGGAAAGGGCTTCATCAGCTACGGTAGACGCTCACGCGCGCGGCTCTTAGGTTTCGTTTTGACTTGTCTTATCGGAGCCAGCTGCAGTTGGGGGAATACTTCGAATTTTTTAAACTAATTTTCAACTGCTGGATGAATTTACACGAGAGCAAGAAAAGCAAGCTTGGAGTAGCAGTGAACATTTATGCCAAGTTCAGGGTCATTACATTTTTTGGCTGTACAGGTAAGCAACATTTCTACGGGAACTAAAGTGGAAAACACATTGTATTGTTACACCCCAATAACTTTTTCCCCGGACCCTGTTGGCGCTAAGGCGGTGCGCACTGGTGCAGCTCCTCTCTGCTGCTGACACTGCCTCTTGGCGCCTGTGCTGGTTGGCGCTAGACAGACCCTGTTGGCGCTTGGGCGGTGCGTCCTGATGTAGCTTCTTTCTGCTCCTGGCACTGCCTCTTGGCTCTAGACGGACCCTGTTGGCGCTTAGGCACTGGCCCTCGCTGGGGCTCCTTTGCTCCGTCGGTGTCTCTCTGTGACACTTCCTGCTGCTGATTTGTTGTTTGTTTTCGGTGCCGAGCTGAAGACTAGCCTGGCCCTGGCCCCAGAACACTTCACAAATGGCTGGAAGAGGAAGCGGCCCCAGATGTTTGTTGGTTCTCCCTGCCCTGGACCCGGCTGTGGTACGGTTTGGAAACCTTTGGCGTCAGAGGGCACTCCCTGGACCTTTGGGGGAGGGGCTGGCTAAAGTTCACTGGCTCTGTTTGACCCGCAGTGAAGCTGGCCTCCACTCAGTAGCGCTTCCTAGCTCTTGTTAGTGCATGTGGGGCTTCTTGGCGCTCCCAGGTGCTGACTGGTGCTCCCTGGGGCTTCCTGGCGCTCCCCGGTGCTGACTGGTGCTCTGTGGGGGCCCCTCGTCCCTCTGGGTGCTCACTCATCGCCCACTGCTGCTCTCTGGTGTTTCTTGGCGCTCCCCGGTGCTGGCTGCTGCTCTCTGGGGCTTCTCTGGGCAGCGGTGCTGGCTCTCACCGGTGCAAGGTGGTGTTTTCCGTGCTCTCACTGGCGCTCACAGGTGTTGTTGGCGCTCGAAGCTGGTTGCTTCTGTGCATGAGGAGGGCAGGGCATTGTTGGTGCTGTCTGCCTCCCGTGTGTTAATGCTTGGCAGTTGACTTGGGTATTGTTTGCACTCTGCTGGTTGATGGCACAGAGGTGATTGTTTGCACTGTGTTGGGTGTTGGCACAGAGGTGGTTGCTTGTGCAGGCAGTGGTTGTTGGCAGTGTGTTGGGTGTTGGCACAGAGGCTGGTGCAAGCAGCGGTTGTTGGCACGGAGGTGGTTGCTAGTGCACGCAGGGGTTGTTCACAGTGTGTTGGCACAGAGGCTGGTGTCCGTCAGTGGCTGTTGGCACAGAGGTGGTTGCTTGTGCACATAGTGGTGTTGGCACTGTGTTGGCACAGTGGCTGGTGCCCGTCAGTGTGTTAGCGCAGAGGTGGTTGCTTGTGCACCCAGTGGTGTTCGCAGTGTGTTGGCACAGAGGCTGGTGCTCGTCAGTGTTGTTGGCACGGCGCTGGCTGTTGGCGGATGCCTCGACCCCGCGGGTGCACCAGAACCCCCTGTGGTGATTGTTCACAGTTCTCGTGCCCGCTGGTGCTTCGAAGCTAGTGGTTCTTGGCACTGTGCATGGCTTTCCTAGCCCTGGGCTAGTGCTTTTTTGATCTCACATGCTCGGATTGGTGCCAGCGCTACCAAGTGTCTGTCGTTGATTCGTCCCCGCTGTGTTGAGATCTGGTGCTTCGAAGCTAGTGCTCCACCTGTCTAGGCGCTCTCTGGCTTCTGCGCCGGTTGGTTTGTTCTGGTGGGCACTTTTTGGCGCTAGCAGAGTCCTCTATGCCACTCTTTCATCTGTGCACGTTTGTAGTTGGCACTAGTTTGTTTTTGAATGGGGGTGGTTTGCGATCGGTTTTCAATCGTTAGTGCTTCGAGGCGCTCAGTGGCACTAGATTAGGTCCTTAGCTAGTTCCTCTGATGCGGGTAAGTCACTCCTCAGTGCCTCGTCCGGGCTCGTAGGCGCTGGTTAGCGTCTCCCCGGGTCACTGGCACTGGCTGGCACTAGTTTAGCGCCTCGATGCCTCCAGCTGGCACACAGTTCAGGTCTGCGGGCTCCTTCCCGCTCTAACATGCGCCACGAAGCCCCTGCAGGAAGGGGCGGCGCCGGGTGAGAGTTAAAGGCAGGCTGGGGGTCGGGGGGCGGTGGGCGGTGATGCAATGTGTGATCTGAGGCAGAGGATGGGCCCCCGGTCGGATGGGCAACGCGTGGTCAGTGGTTTGGGCGGGCACCCACAATCACGCACACACTTACAGTGCATCGCTCACACGAGCAGAAGGCAGCCTGCCATAGAGCGAGGTCTGGCATCCATCAATGAGGCCTGGCTCAGGCCTTTACATTGTTGCGTGCATTATCTTATCTTGCTTGTCACTGTATTTCATTTGCATGGTGCACACACACTCAGCACATGCGCGCTGTACCTGGACGCCCCCCCTCCCCCCAGGTCACCACCTTGCTTTGTTGCTTAGTTACAGTTACAGTTGCAACGTTATGGCCACTGTAACTTGCATGCACCTCTCCTTTTATTTAAAAGGATTCACAACTTGTACTTTAATACTGTATACATTGCCAACACACACAACAACACACCCCCAGCCGTCAATGAATGCTTTCACCATGCACAAACACCAACACCACACACTTGTCACCACTCAACACAACACACTCACCACCACACTCACTCCCCAGGCTCACCCCCACAGACTCACCACCACACACTCACCAGCACACAGAAAACAACACACACAACAACACACCCCCAGCCGTCAATGAATGCTTTCACCATGCACAAACACCAACAACCATCATCCATCTGTGCACGCTTTTACCAAGCACACACCCACCAGCCGTCAGTGCACCCTTCCACCAGGCACACACACCTCCAGCCGGCAGTGCACTTTTCCACCAAGCAATCGCAGTATGGTACACTTTACTTTTAAACATATTCATATAAAGCACAGCATGCCACCATTGGTAAAATTACAATTCAACCAAGATACTTCCAGTACACACCACATGCACACACTCCATAACACATGGCAAAAAGACATTGGCATTTACAATGCCATTAGCTCAAACTCAAATAAATCCGAGCCCGATTGCATTTCTAATGCTTGTTTTAAGTTGTGCATGGGAAGGGATCTCACCCCATAGAACATTTTATTCATGTTTAGAAACGTGCGAAAATCTCATGAACCTAAAGTGCTGTATTGACCGCCAGCGGGAAATCTGAAAAAACATGGTTACGGGAACTAGGCTAGAACGAGAAGTTACAATTTCGTGCGCACTTTGATTCTACTGTTCAAGATTTTTTAAAAACGGAAAAAAACAATAACTATTTACATCATAATTTGCCTTTTTTTACGTGCCTAATTTTCACGATGATGATGATGAAGACGTGCACATGGAGCACAAGCCAACACGTTTCTCTTTGTGCTACAGAACAAGCTGCATTGCCCCATGTGTAACATTAAATGTAGTTACTACCGCAAACTGTTGGCACTCTGCTGCTTCCCCACAAGGGAGTTCTCTTACTTCCACAGCCGATTGCAAATGCTAATCTGTGCAGCCCACCTGGCCAGGCACCTTTGTGTTAGTCTCAAAGAGGGCTGCCTCGTTAAAGGGGGGCTATTCAAGTGGCCATGGAGATGCCCGAACTCACCTGCAGTCAGTGTTGAGCAATTACATATTGATACCCAGGCCTTCTGGGGTGCTAGGAGTGCTCTGTTGCAGGTTTCCTTTCATCCATGATTGAATGAGCGACTTACTGAATGCACGGCTCCCTAGGGCTCCCCAGCAACAGGGCATCTGGGTGCTAGGCAGACTCAACACCAAGCACATAAACTGTGAAGACGAGAATAAGTGAATTTTTAAGAGTTTACTGGAGGGTAGCTGACTCTGTCAGAGATAAAGTACATTCCAGGCTTTGGCAGTGTTTCTTGTGAGAGCAAGCTGCCAGACCGCATAGTTGTTACATCAGTTTAAGTGATGGACGTTTAGTACCCGGACTATGGGTTTGCATCATTCAGGAGAAAGCAAGGGAAGGACCTTGCGAAGAATGTGCAACAAAGGAAAGCAAGGAAAGACGAGTATATTAATTTATTTTATTTATTTATTTAGTTATTCATAAAGCTTTATATAGCACAAACAAGATCCCAAGGGATATCAGAGCGCTTTACAATAGAATGGAAGGAAGGACATAAATATTCAAATGTCATCAAGTAGGGGTAAAAAAGAGAAAAAAACAGGATTAATCGCATATTCCAGGACAATTGCACCATGGAGGGTGATACACTAAAAGAGGTATGAACGGGCAATGAATGGGGTCAGAGTAAGCGGTAATGAGGAGCAGTAACAAAAGATGGTATAATGGACGTAGGAAAACAGTGTTTTCGAGTAGATGAGCCTTGCCCAATTAGGGTAAAAATGTATTGATAAGGAATCTTTTGGCTTCCAGTTTGAACGCCATCGTTGAGGAGATTCTGTTAACTTCCGGTGGAAGAGAGTTCCATTTCTTTGGGGCAGCGCCAGAGAAGGCTCTTCGACAAGTTCTCTTTCTGCTAAGGATGAGTGGTTTCAAGAGGAAAGTATTGGTGCTTCTTGAGGCTCTTGCACCACAACATAGGGAAAGTTTTTGCGCAAGGTACCTGGGAGTATTGAAGTGAAGGGCTTTGTGTGCCAGAACAGCAATCTTTAACTGAATTCGTGCTTTGTAGGGCAACCATTTAGGAGATTTTAGGACAGGGGATATGTGCTCATTTCATTTGGTGCCTGTAATCAGTCTAGCCGCTGTGTTCAGTGATGCCCTTAGTGGAGCCAGGGTGTATTTGGGAAGGCCACAGAGGGTAGCGCTGCCATAGTCCAGTCTCTGCAGGACAAGTGCTTGGACCACCTGCTTGCACTCATTTTGTGGAAGGAAAGGTTTCATATTTCTGAGTGTCCTCATCAAGTGGTTTGCTCCCTTACACAAATTGCTGATATGATTTTACATATTTAGCTGCTTGACCATGGTGACCATGAGCAATTTGGCCGAGTCTATGATGAGAGGAGTGCAGTTGAAGGCAGTGAGGTGACTCAGCCACATGTCTAGTTTGGGGATGCGGTTGGGAGGGGAGATGAGCAAGAATTCTGATTTGGAGGTGTTGAGCAGGAGATGGTTCTCAGTTAACCAGTTTTGGATAGATGTTAGGGTATTGTTAAGTTAGATGATGTTTTCCGGGAAAGAGGTTTTCAAATAGAGTTGTGTATCATCCGCATACATATGGAAGAGAATGTTAGTGGAGTTTAAAGAGTTAGCTAAAAGTTCTAAGCACAGGTTGAAGAGGATAGGAGATAGGGCGGATCCTTGGGGAACCCCCATGAGAACTGGAGAGAGCTGGAAGAGGGAGTGATTTGCTTTGACTCCTTGAGATCTGTGGTGAAGGAAGGACGAGAATCATTGTAGCACCTGACCAGAGAATCCCATCCTATTTTTCAAATTGGCAAGGAGTGTTGAATGCGGGGGAAAGGTCGAGGAGGATCAGGAGGCAGGATTTGTTTTGGTCATGCATTTTTAAGATGTCGTCAATGACGTGAGTGAGCACCGATTCGGTGCTGTGCCGCTTTCGAAAGCCGGATTGATGCTGGTCAAGGAGTTGGTAATTTTCTATGTAAGCACAAAGTTGAGATTGTATGCATTTTTCTATGAGTTTCGCTAGGATGGGGAGTTATTGAGATCAGCTTTGTCTGCGTTTGGTTTTTTAGAATAGGAGATACCTGTTGTGGAAGAGAAGCGTTTACAATCCTTGTCTAGGAGGGAATGAGTACATTCTTGATTTTATTGAAGATGGCCGGGGGCAATAGGTCACTGAAATGGTTGGATAGGTTGATATTCTGAAGGATCTTGTTGATGTCTTTTTTACTGAATGGGGTAAAGGTGCCGCATGATGCATTGTTCTTGGTGATCAGGCTAGTAGATCTGTGTTTTTCTAAGTATGGCCTTCTTAGAGGCGAGGTCAATGGAGATGAGTCTAGCTTTCTCAGTGAAGAAAGCAGCAAGCTTGTCGCAAGAGGGTGAGTTGCCACCTGGGTCAGAGTGGTATGGACCTATAACTGATTGCTGTTTGACCAATTCGAAGAGTTTCTTGAGGCGGTTTGCTGCTTGATCCAGTTGGTGTCTGAAGTAGTCAGCCTTAGCGATCTTAATTTGTTTTTTTGTAGAGGCTCCTAGCCTCTTTAAGGAGTTTTAGATGGTCCGAGGAGGGATTGGATCGCCAGGAATGTTCAACTGCCCTAAGGTTGAGGCATTCCGTGTTTAAGTTGTCATTATACCAGGGTTTGGATATTTTTGTTGAGGCATTTTTTGTTGGATTGGAGCAATGGTATCCATAATGTTGGAGATGGTCGGATTTTTTTTACATTTTTTTTTTTTGCAGAGTTTTATATAGCGCGAACTAGACCCGAACCGAATCAGGTATCAGAGCGCTTTACATAGCACCAGTTACGTTACATGAGGACATTATAGGAATCAGTGAGTGACTGCACATCAACCAAGTCAGCTTGGGAGGAGAGGGCCGATTTACATTGGGCAGCTAGTTCATCAGAGTTTATTGATCTGAGATATTGACTTCTACTGAGAAAGACAGCTGATAGTCAATAAGGATGTCATGGTTGTGGTTAACAGAGGAGAGCCCAATTCTGAGGGCCACGAAGAAGAGTTTCAAATTATGGACTTACTGAAAAGAACCACTTGGGTTTTATCAGAATTGAGGCACAGCGAGTTGGAAGTCGTCCAGTACAAGAGAGCAATCATTCAGTCTTGAAAGCAAAATTGCTTCAGTGTAGAATCAACTATTGTCACCCGGGTAGCCACTGAGGTGAAGGCCAAAACTCGAGATAAGAGCAGACAGAGGGGCAGTTGAACAAAGTGGGGCAAAGGGCTGATCTTTGAGGGGCTCCACAAAATATAGAGAAGAGCAGCGGAAGCTGGCTTGAGAAACTGCCTAAGTTCTGCAACTTGAAAGAGAGGTGATCCAAAATTCTGCAACTGGCAGTGTGGGCTAAGAACAAGGGCACGCTGGTGTAATTTTATATAACAAGGCGAGGGAGTGAAGAGGTAGTGTCATACGAGGACACTATGGCGGATACGTCCTCCTCTAGTATTAAGTAATCAAATCAAAAGGATCCACCACATAGATCGGACAGTGTTCAAGGGAGATGCTTCTGGGAAATGTTTTGCTCATCCAGATGAGGAGGCACACAATGTTTGCTTAAATACCCCCCACACTCCAAAACGGCCCTTGGTGTCATGCTTCATCATAGGGGTCTTACCGCCCTGCTGAGGGACGGGGCGTGCTACTATCTACGACTACGTGGGAGCAGTGATCGGACTGATAGAACTTGATAGTTAGGAAAGGATTCCATTTTTATCTGGGTCCCTTTTTTGACTGATGAAGAGACTGACTACGGAGGATAATTGAGATGTGGAAATGAATTACTGTTGCCGGAGGAGCTAGTATTGCGGCTGACAGCAGCGATTTTATTGGTAAAATTTGGCGTTCAGAATAGGTTTATATGGGGGGTCTGGTTCCCTTATGATTGGAGTGGAGACTGACCAGATAGGATTATTGAAACATGGAATTTTTTTTAATAATTACGGCCGGTGGAGTGAGCATGGGGTTCTATGGTCAGTACACGTCCTGGGGGCTTAAGGCACTTTGATTGGTCGAGGATTCTTTCAGAGGATTGGCTAAGGAAAAGGAGCCTAATAGTAGAGGGTTAGAATGAGTTCAATGAGCTGGTGGTTATCCCGTGATAACAAGGATAGTTTGCATGGAATGGTGTTGCAGACATCTGGTCTCGGCCAGACATAATACATATTGAGTGTGGGGAGGGTGTGGGTTTAGTCCTCCTAGTGTTGAACTGTGCTTGAAAATGACCATCAAGACTCAATTTTGTGTTGCCATGCTCTCGGCAACCTGATGAAGAATAACTTGTCATGTCCCTGCTGAAGCTTGCTCAACCCACCTTCCTCCTTGTGGTCGAGCCAATTCCGAGAAGTTGCCTGTGTGCCTCACCCCCCAGTTGTGCCAGAGACTCAGCCACATCCTGTCCATTGTTGGTAACTCAACCTGTCACGACCAGCTGCCCTGTGACCACACCAACTGATAGAGGAAGCACGAGGCTGTGGTCTGTGACCACACCAACTGATAGAGGAAGCACGAGGCTGTGCACTGTGACCACAACAACTAATAGTGGAAGCACGAGGCTGTTCCCCATGACCACACCAGTTGGGCAAGGAAGCACGGGGCTGTGGACATTGTGCAATCAGAGAACAGATGTCCCCTGACCACGATTGCACCACAAGACTGACGAAGAACTTGTCAGTATGAGGAACTTATCAAAATGTGGAACTGTGTATTGTACAAATGGGCGTGGCTAGCGCTATAAATATGTGTAAGCTGTGAAGTAAAACAGCAGTCTCTGTAGAATTGTCTTTGTACCATTCTGGGACCTCTGTCCTTAGCTCGAGCTAATAAATACCGTACTTCCCTCCACGGCTGGTTGTCCTGGTCTCCTTGGTAATGTATGATTTGAGCAAGAAAAACCCCGTAGATTCTAGGTGTCTCCTGCACCACTGGCTTTGACTCTCCTAGTGCCGGTTCTACACTAGCCTTAGGAGGTAACATGGGGTTCTCTTTCCGACCCGTGTTCTATCGGCTCTAGATATCTTCACAGGCTTAACGGTCTGTGATTTTCTCTTCCTACGGTCCCCTTTCTGGTCTGGTTTGCTTGTGATTGGCTTAGGAAATGGTAGCCCAAAAGTAAGGGCCATGATAGGGATTGTTAGCCCAGAAGGAGGATAAGTCGTTTATTATAACGAGGGGATAGAAATCCAGACTTTTTGATCGGCCCCGGAGGTAGAGTAACAGATAGGGAATATGCACATAATTTATTCTAATGAGAGGATAGAAATCCAGATTATGGATTGGCCCAGGAGGGAGAGGACCTGCTAGGGAACTTGCACTCAACTTATGCATACTAATGGATGAGGGGATAGAAATGTAGACTTTTTGATTGGCCCGATAGGTAGAGTAACAGATAGGGAAAATTTACATAATTTATTCTAATGAGAGGAAAGCAATCCCGATTTTTGATTAGCCTTTGAGGGAGAGGGCCAGATAGGGAACTTTCATTCAACTTATGCATACTAATGGAAATTCAGACTTTTTAATTGGCCCAGGAGGTAGAGTAACAGATAGGGAATATGCACATAGTTTATTCTAATGAGAGGATAGAATTCCAAATTTTTGATTGACCCCGAAGGGAGAGGACCAGATAGGAAACTTGCACGCAGCTTATGCATACTAATGAATGAGGAGATAGAAATCCAGACTTTTTGATTGGTCCAAGAGGTAGAGTAACAGATAGGGAATATGCACATAGTTTATTCTAATGAGAAGATAGAATTCCAGATGTTTGATTGGCCCCAGATGGAGGGGCCCAGGTAGGGAACTTGTAAGCAGCTTATGCATACAGATTCATTATTGGGTAACTCAAAAGTATAAAAAGGGATGAGTGGAGACTATGGCTCAGCATTTAACTAGATGGATACTGGATGAGCAGCAGTCAGGAGGTTTCCATAGACACATTGTTGGGACTGACAGCACGGTATGTCAACAGGAGGAGGGAACTGTTTGTGGGGCAATTGTTGAGGATTTGCTGGAATTTATGGTGGAGGGGAACTGGAGGGAGATTGGTAGTTTTAATGGGTGTAATTAAAGAAATAGGTACAGTTGAAGAAGAGGCAAGGAGAAGGATACCTTTAACATGGGCATGGAGAAGGGCTTGAGGAATTTGCCGAATTGAATATTATTTTGGCCAAAGTAAATGGACCATTTTGGCATGTATATTTATTGACTCAGGTTAATAGACAGTGGTTGGATGTAATAAGTAAACAACTGCGTCTGAAGTGGTGTCTCTTTTATCATAGAGATCAATGAGAACAGGATATGAAACATTTATGTGAATTATGCTGCACCTTGATAGACACAACAGAGGAATTAACAGAGTCTTCTGACTGAATCGTGATATTGAGGTAATAATGACGTGTTTTTTGCTCACGTTAGAGATGGAACTTTTGATTCTTTAAAGGGAGGGAGAGCAGTATTCCAAAATACGCAGATGGGAGGTTTTCTATACATTTCAGGGTGGTATACAGGAGGGTTTCTAAACATTACAAGGTGGTATACAGGCATTGAGGATGTGGCTGGAAAGTATAAAGCACATCAATATTTAGAGATGTTGATCATGCATAAATAGGGGGTATCCAGATAAAAAATACAAATAAAATCCTTTTTTATATGTCACTAAGATGTTATTGGACAGAGTGTCCACAGTAGAGTGTATATAGGCAGGGAGTCTTGTGTGGGGGGGGGGGGGGTTTGTGCAATTTGTTGTATTAATGGGAATAATGTTGTATATTTGTAAATATGTGAATTATAAAGCCAACTTCATATGATTGATGCATATGTTTTGATTAACAGCCCTGATGATGTCCGTAGGGATGAAATGTGTTGGCTGGGCTGCGTTGACTGCTTTTGATGAAAAGCATTGATTGAATAAAACAAATTGGATCCGTTAAGAATCACAAGACTCCCAAATGATTTTGTTTTTAATGGACTGATTATAATTAAGGATGGAACAAAATTATTCTTAGAATTTTGGAAAGACAAATCAAGGATGGACTTTTACTCGCTCCTTTTCTTCTAAAATTCGATTTTGAAAGAGAGGTGTATGTCTCTCATGCTGTGGTTGGGATGCCAGAGGTGGACAGCTGTTCCAACAAGATAGTATGGGAAGCCATATCAAGAGTGCCAGATTAAAGTGAACTCTACACTTGCTTACAGAGTTACACGGTTGTCAGTGACAGCATCGATTACAATAGTTTCACAATAGTGCAATGGGTTAAGAATATTATGGGCCTCGATGTAGGTGGAGAGCTGAGTGTTGACATATCTCGCAATGGTATTGGAAGGGAAGATAAAAGAGAGATAGGCCTTATTTGGCTATCGTGGGAGGATATGTGCTTGAGTCATTAAAACTCTATTCCAAGAGCTGGGAACATAACTAGACATGAGAGACGGATTTCATAGAAAGGTCAAGTGCAGAACTAAGATATTTAACCAGCTAAATGGGGCAATGGGGGAAACAGTCTTGATATTGGGCCTAATATGATCTCCAGTACAAGGTCCAAAAGATGCAGAAGTGGTAGAGGAATTCAGAGCAAGGCACCTTGTCGCAGCAGACAGGTAGTGAGTGCAGAATTTTCTTAATTTGAGAATTATAAAATCAGAGTGGTCAGAACAGAATTTCTAAAAATGGAAAAAACATCTCTGGTCGTAAGTTTGGCATTCTGGATTTGCTATTGATAGAATGGAACTCGGGACCACTGAATGAGTTTCCTGTAGGCTATGAGTTCAGTGAGATACATTTGATTGGCAGAAAGAGCATGGTTAGCACTTTACTGCCATATGAGTCTTTTGCAGGGTTTCATGACTTCCAATAGAGGGACATAAAATCACGGGACAGAAGGAGGACCATGTAGGGTGAGAAGAGACTTAACAGGGATGAAAGTTTATGGGGTGCTAGCCTCATACTGCTCCTACACTAGCATTTCCTCCGCACTTCTGCACCACCATTTTCTGCTCATCGTTCATACTTCTATTTCTATTCATAACTCAAACACTACACCAAACCTACCCCAACCATGACCCTTACGCAGTTTGAATAGTTCTACGTCAAACTATAATGGTCATAAATATTAACAGACATAATTATTATGGTCTAAATATTGTTTACAAAAATATTATCCCCCTAAGGTGTAGATTCTTTGTTATTAATACCAATGGAGGAATAATTTTGTGTATGATATTTCGAGCACGATATTTGTCATACAGTATTCTGATGGTGTGATTTTCCAGTACCATGCAACGCTAACACTTACTAACTCTAATCCTTTATCCAACCTTAACTGTAACACATTCACACATACCATCTCACATTGCAACCCTTACTCTGACCGTAAACCAGTCACTAATATTAATCTATTACATATTGGTAGGCTGTAACTCCACAATTCCCCGCCTCCGCTTACTTACCGTCTCCGACTGTGTGTTGACGGTGACCAGCCCCATAACAGAGCAGATGGATGTTTATTTCTTCCCGTCCCTCTGTTGAGCGCATTGTCTTGGGTGATTGAATTTTTCTGGAGTTTCTAGGACCATCTTTGATCAAAGCATCATGCTCTCTTTCCTGATTGAGCTCCGCTCGTTTTGGGTGCCTTCATCGCCCGATTGGACATGCTAAAGAGACTTGGGGCCACCCGTAGTCCTTCCGATTGGAGAAATGCAGGCAAAAAAATGACTGACGAATGACCAACATTGACTACGGCATTAGAGCTACAACTTGCCACAACCCGCAATCCCTTACCTGGCTGTGTTCTTTTGGCTGGGCGGGACGCTGATACTTTCCCTGCAGGTTCCCCACCGCTACCGCTGCCATAGGAGCCATCAGCGCGGTCGCGGTGCGGCGGAACTACAACCCCCAAGCTGCCTTGCGGCCGGAAGCCGCGACGGGGATTTTTGCGCCAGGAGGCGCTTGAAATTGGCAACATCCTCGGCGGAGCGGGTATCTGGAGCTAGAACTTGCCACAACCCGCAATCCCTTACCTGGCTGTGTTCTTTTGGCTGGGCGGGACGCTGATACTTTCCCTGCAGGTTCCCCACCGCTACCGCTGCCATAGGAGCCATCAGCGCGGTCGCGGTGTGGCGGAGCTACAACCCCCAAGCTGCCTTGCGGCCGGAAGCCGCGACGGGGATTTTCGCGCTAGGAGGCGCTTGAAATTGGCAACATCCTCCGCATCCTCCGAGAAGCCCGGGCAAAGGGCGGGCCCTCTGTGGCCCTCAGAGGCCAGAAGAGGCTGGGCAGGGCCAGAAACCCTGTCCTATTCTTCGTGGTTGCTTCCTGGAATTGTAAGCATTTATATCTTATATACCGACTTGTACTCCCCTAACTTTGGGACCTATTGAGATTGACTATAAAACTGCTCTTCTATAATATTTCTTAATTAGTCTACTCAAATAAATTGTCTCTCATTGAACAATGACACGTGAAACTAGAAGCAAGGCTGCAGCTGGAGGGACAAAGCTGACAGCAACCCTTGATGACTTTATAGTATGCACAAACTCACTGATAGATCAGGGAATTGTGCTTATGGAGAGAAGGGTATCCCAGGATCTAGCATTTGCAAATAGGTCGTCTATGGGCCACATTTCTGAGGTTCGTAGTCCGGTAAATGTAATAAGTAATCCTATCTCTTTGCATACACATGCAGAGGTCCATAACAATATTTGTACCCAGGCTGCACTTCAGGATTCTATCTCCAATGATTCCCAGGACCTGGCACCATCGGGAAATATTCTGATTGCCACACAAATAGATTCCCAGGTGGAAAGTAGCAATAATGAGTTGAGAGGGAAAAGGGAGGGAGCAATCCCAAAAAATAAGCTTATTAAAAATAAAGTGAGAGGAGCTTCCAGTGCGGATACAGGGCAAGAAGAGGTTGGGTCTAGAATAATGCCTTTGACTATTGATGATTCCATCCTAGATGATACTTTAGCTGATATTTTTACTAACAGCACTACACCCAATAGTACAGGTATCAGTGTAGATAGGGAAGATCTGTTTATATCTACACTGAAGACTCTTATTAAATCCTTGTTGTCTCCCCTGGAAAATAAGCTTCTGGTAATAGAAACTCAATTAAATGTGTTACATAAGGATATAGAAGCCTTGCGCATGACCCAGGCTAAAAAAGTAGCCCATTCTACCCTACCTGTAAATAAACCACAAACAATAGATAAGCCCCTAGCTGAGGTAAAAAAATCAGCTCCTAAAACACCATCGTTAAACCCCTGCCCGCCTGTAACAAGTAAAAACTGTGTTAAATCCACTTCGACCACTGAGGCTACCATAAATAAACCAGTCACCCTAAATGTTCCCACCCACAGTCCTGATAAAGCCCACCAAAATAGGACTGAAAAACGTAGAAATATCAATTTACCACCAGAAGCATGCCCATATGTGATAATCCTAACTGGGGTTCCTGAATTGGCTCCCCAAGTCATGGAACCATTCTGGGCACTTAAAAATAAGGTGCTTCACTGGTTAAATTCTAACCACCCCCTTCCAACAACAGCAACTAGTAACATCTTAATGGTACAGAGGGTTTTTTGGGTGGGAAAAACAATAAAGAGAACTCAAGGAGACTGTGTGGTGGTAACCTTTGAAGATCCAAGAACAGTGGATCATATTTGTCTGGGGGCAAAGAAAAACAATGGAGTTTCAATTGTGGCAAGACCACTCTCTTTTTTCTATTTGCCACCGAAGCCAGCGGACAATAGATGGAGCTGGATGAGGGGTTCTAATTATTCCAGGGGAGGGTGGGGGCATGAAATGCTTGGGGACCCAATTCAAAATATTTGGGGAGAGGGAGTAAATGATGGCTGGACTTCAATACAGCGAAGGGCTGGGAGAACACATTATGGCGACCGACAGCAACACGCAGAATGGATGGGCCCACATGTTCCATTCACCATCCCCTGTTATAATCAGTTCAGTGAATTAGAGGCTGTGGATTGACGCCCAGAACACAAAGAGGCCTTACAGTCCCCCTCATCCCTTACCACTCTTATTAAATCAATGGTTAGTAGAGGAAACCAGGCACACCTTGACACAAGTATAAGAAAGGAACGTGATAAAAGGGCACTAAATGAAAATGAAACCACTAACCTGACAAATATCTTGTGGAGGGAGAATAAAAAATGTAACGGAGTAGATACCAGGAATAATGGAAACCAAACCGCCATAGATACTAACATCCCTAGAAACATTAAATCTGTAAAAAAGGGAAAGTTAACAGGAAATGTTGGTACGGTCCAAAATAAAGATATGTGCACTTTGATGTTTTGGAATGTGGCAGGTTTAAAACTGAAAACTACCAATCCCTGCTGGGAAACTGTCACAAATGGCCTGGACATCCTGGCTGTTCAAGAAACTTGGGCTATAGATCCCATACATTTAAACGGCTATAAAACATTCTGCACACCGGCAGTAGGTGGTGCCCATGGGAGAGCTAAGGGGGGGTTAACACGTATCTCTCGAACTGTTTAATGTATGAGAAGGTACGTTTTTATTCTAAATGTAATTTCTACCATAAATTGGCAATAGATATTAAAACAGGATTGCGCTTTGTCATTATACATTTTTACAATAATATCCCAGGTAATATGACTCGGGATATTTTGAAAATGTTAGCTAATGACTTACAATGTGAAATAGACAGCAAGGAGAAGGAAGTAATGATTTTATGGGGGGGGATTTTAATTGTCCATTATGTAAAAAGGGCCAAAAAGGCATTTGTGGTTTAATGTTAGAGCAGGACATTAATCTCACACATTTTAATCATACTCAAACTGGGGATTTATTGAATGAATTATTATTTGATTATGACTTGGTTTTTGTAAATGAAATGACCCACCAACCAACGCCATTTGTGCCAACTTTTATTTGGAGGGGAGCATCTACTACTATTGATTTCAGCCTCTGCTCATACGGTTACGGTTATAGGATAGATAGTTTTAAAATCATGGATGCACCAATGAGCGACCATTTACCTCAAATACTTGAAATTGAGAACCCTTTTTTGGCACGACCAAACGATCAGACTTCAGTACAGGCTGTGCCAGATGTGGCGTTAGGGAGGCAAAACGGGTATACACTCAAGTGAAGCAAGGTGGTACCGGAAGAATTCTTTAAAAAGTTGGTAAATACCTGTGCCGATAGTTTTAAAATTTGCTTGGACGAGGACCCCGATAGTGAAAGCATAATAGAGCATTTTCACATCATTGCATTCACTATCAAAGAGAATCTGAAATTAGCGCTAAGGAATGGGTCTAAGAATATTACAAGATGGTTCGATAGGACTTGCACCAAGGCCCTTACAGATCTTAAACATGCATTTTCACCAGGTGCCCCGAAACATTGCTCAAATAAGACATCTGCGGAAATGTTATAATCGGGCATTGATAAATAGGAAGAATGCCATTAAGAGGGTGGCATGGGAAGAACTATGTGCAGCCTCACAATCCAAAGATATATCTGCCTTCTGGAGGGTGGTAAATGCCCCATTACCCTATGAAAACACCAAAGCTGGCCTGGAAATCGCGATCAATGAGGATGATTGGGGTGCACATTTTTCCACTCTTTATATGTCCATAGATGAAACTGTAGATACAGAATTAAAATTAACACATGAGAAAGGAGACGAGGCCCAAAAACTGGTGGTAACTGTACCCGAGGTCTTAACGAGTCTGGAAGCCACAAAGGGTAGTAAGGCGGCTGGTCCAGATGGGATCCCGGCATATTTGTATAAAGTCAATAGCGAAATTTGGGGCCCGATGCTTGTAAAACTTTTTTATGCAGCCCTAGTAAGGGGACTAAGTCCATCTTGGTTTACATCAATTTTTGTACCTATTTACAAGAAGGGAGATAGACAAAATTGTGCTTGTTATAGGCCAATATCCCTTCTTGACTCGTCTATAAAGATCCTTGGTAGAGTCATTTTTGCCAAATTACAAAACTGGGCAGAGGAGTTTGGGGTAATAAGTGACCTACAATTCGGATTTCAAAACGGCATAGGAACAACTGAGCAGGGCCTAAATTTATTTATCATCCAGCAGAAATATACTATGATAAAAAGGGAGCGTTTGTATTTTACGTTTGTCGGCTTTCGATTGCGTGTCCTATTTTAAATTATGGGACTTGATGTCAAGGCTGGGCGTAGAAGAGTCGATAATTCGATTCTTAAGGGAGTTGTATTCAGGAGCCACTGCCATTGTACGCTATGGAAAAGGGGGGAAATGTAGTAGGTCTTTTGGTATAGGGCGTGGCGTACGTCAGAGGTGCGTTTTGGCCCCCTTTTTATTCCTTATTTACATAAACGTGTGTGGGGATATGCTCAAGGTTGGAAAAAGATCTATCCCTGCACTCTTGTATGCAGACGACACTGTTTTAATGGCCCGTACCCCCATGGCCCTGCAAAAACTGTTAACATCCTTCAACAGGTTTATGCTCAGCTTGGATTTAAAAATAAACTGTAGCAAGACCTTTTCAATGAACTGTGGTACACGCACCAAGAAGCAAATGAAAACAATGTATATAAATAACGCTCCTTTAGAAAGAATTTCTTCCGTCCCTTATGTAGGGATCTTGTTCCACGAGACTGGCTCTTGGACAAGTGCGGTGAAGGCAAGAACGCTCCTGTTCTCTAAAACAATAATGGCCTTAAAGAGTTTCATAATAAAACTGGGGAAAAATCTGATTAGGGAAATTTTAATTATTTATAATGCAACGTGTGTTTCGGTGGCATTGTATGGAGCAGGGCTCTGGGGATACTCTAATATAAAATCACTCCAAACAGTTGAAAATAAATTCTTACGGCATATCCTGTCAATACCAGAAAGTACAGCGACTTTTATTTCCCATGCTGAGTTGGGGCTCCCGTATATTTCAGATACAATTAGAATACAGCCCGTTCTTCTGTGGCACAGGGTATGGACTGTAAATGAATGTGTATTAAATCGCGCCATACTCCAGGATGTGTTAAAACTTGGAAAAGTAAATGGACTTGAATGGTTAAATTACATCAAGACGTTTCTGATGGAAATTGACCGATTACAATATTATGATGACCCATCTACTATGGTACACATTCCTAGAAAAACATTGAAAAAATTATGTATGGAGCACTTGAGTGAAAAAAGACTGTTAGAAGAAACTAAGAAATAGACTGTTTCTTCATATCAGCTGATTTTAACTAGAGACAAATTACAGCCATACCTAACCCTCCCTATGCCTAATTATGATAGATTTCTTTTAACACGTTTCAGACTTAACATTGTTTTTAGATTATTTACCTTTCCTGAAATGAACTCTTGGTCAAATGAACTACCCGTATGTCCCTGTGATGAATTATCCGTACAATCTAATATTCATGTTTTATTTTTTTGTAAATTTTATACTCTGCCTCGTAGGAAATTTATTGTCCCTATCCTAAAAGAGATGAATTTACATAGATGTCACCCAGCGTTTTAAATTTTTTTTAAAATGGACACTGTTTTTACTGTTGCTTCATTATCTGAGTATTTTAAACAAGTTTTTAAATATCGGAAATCAATCTGTTTGGATGAAATTTAAAAGTGTACATATTATGGAATAGATGAATTGTGATAACTTCTCTTACAAACAGCTGTTTTATTAATCATTGTAAATGTATTTTATCTGTTGCTTTTATGGTTATTGATTTTTTAACCGAATAAAGTACTTTTTGAACTTTGAACTTTGACTACGGCATTATTTGAAACAAAAGCAATTGAAAATAAAAAGATTCTCGTGCAGGAGGAGCTGCGGTTCCCGTCCTGTTGGATCTTTCTGCAGCCTTTGACACGGTCGACCATGCCACTTTGATCGACGGTGTCACTGCCTTAGGCATCACACACACGGCCAGTGCCCTCCTTGCATCATTCCTAGCTAACCGTTCACAATCAATCACACTTGGCAATTTCACCTCCCCCCCATTCACTTTTCCTTGTGGGGTGCCTCAGGGATCCTCGCTAAGTCCAACCTTATTTATTATCTACGTGTCGGAACTAGCGAGAGTCATTAAAACTTACAACCTGGGTCTCACAACCTCCGCCGACGATACCCAACTAGTGTTGGCAATACACAATGACGGAGCTAAAATGGCAGCCAACTTCCAGCAGGGAATGCTGGCCATAAGCACCTGGATGACAAACAACTCCCTCAGACTAAACTCCAGCAAGACGGAAGTGATGATCTTCGGCAATCTCACTCCCTCCTGGTCCACCCTCTGCTGGCCATCAGACTTGGGACCACCCCCCTCACCAGTTACAAAAGTTAGAAATCTCAGAGTCATTTTCGACACTAAGCTGTTGTTCGTGCACCACGCTAATTCAGTAGTCTCCTCAGCTTTCTATATCATTAAAATCATAAAGAAACTTCTTCCATACCTCCCACCCACTGCCGCTAAAACACTAATCAGTACACTTCAACAGCCTATTCATTAATGCAGAAGAAAGAGTTCTTAAGAAATTCTAACTAGTACAAAACGCAGCAGCCAGGCTCCTGACAGGCACTCCCAAATTTAAACCCATCTCCAAAGTAGTGCACCGACTCCACTGGCTGCCTGTCAAAAGCAGAGCCAAGTTTAAGGCTCTTTGTATCGCATACAATGCCACTCATTCCCTCGGACCTGACTTCCTCAAATAATCCCTCCACCCGTACAACCCCCCAGACAACTGCGCTCCTCCACTGCAAACCTACTCATTGTCCCCCATACAAAAAAGCCTCATGGGGTGACAGATCCTTTCTGTGTGCCACCACTAAACTCTGGAACAAGCTTCCCCCCAACATCAAGACCAGTCCCACTCTGCTCACCTTCAGGAGACAGATAAAGACGTGGCTTTTCAACCAATAAACACGCTATGTTTACCTTCTTGGGTCCAGTCCTCAGCGCTGAGACACCTACGGGTAGTTGGGTGCTTTATAAATCGCATAAACATAAACTACGGCATTACCGATGAAGCTGCGATGATCCCGATTGCCATTACTTGTGTCGTTGCTTGAGGACCAATTCAACCTCCCTTTTCTTTGCTAAGGTACAAAATTTTCGCTGCTGATATTCAGATCGATCTTGGCGTTCCTGTGATCATTGTTTAACATGGCCTGACCTTAAGATGGCGCCCATACAAGAAGTTTGGGGAGCGCTTCACCTTCCCCTGCGAGGCTGCACAATGGAATCTTATAACCTGAGCAAGTATTTCTGATGCTGTGACTGTTATTCAAAAGGAGTGAATTATTGCTAAACCATTCTCTCCCACACCGCGCTTTCTCATAAGTGCTGAGCCTGTCCTTAAGATGGCGCCTGTGTTTTAAAACCTGGAGTATTTCATGAATGATATAATCGCCCGTAACTGTTTCACGACTATCACTAACTAGTGCAGATGGGCTAACTGCTGATAATATGGTGCACTTCATTGTAATGACTGATCTCTTCTCCACGGCGATCCTTATGAGAGTAATGCCTGTCTCTAAAATGGCACATGTGGTTCTTATCTTAGCACTTTCAATCAGGGTGATGGCCGTCTGACAATGCTGTAATATTGATATCGGGTAATTCACTTCTTTATAACTCCAAGCTGGGGGTCTCTTTCATGACAGCTGAGACCCAGCCATTTTGACAGATGCCCGGTGGAGCTACCTCGCGAGATAAAGGGGAAATGGGCTATGGATTCCCTCCTTGGCCATCACCTACCCAGCTGGTCCGTGGGCAAACTCACATGCGTTTCTCCTGACCTTATCTCCCTCCTTCCCCTTTACCCTACCCCCTACCGCTCTACTGTTCTCTTCTTTCCAGCTATTGACCCCTGCTCTCACCAGTCCCTGCTCAAAGTTCCCACACTGTTTATCCACTGGACTTTCTTATGTGAACTTTCCCTCGTCAGTTGAGACCTAGCTATTTGACTGATGCCCGATGCAGCTACCTTGTTTAGCTAAAGGGGAGACGAGCTCTGGATTCCCTCCTCGGTCGTCACCTACCCAGTCGGTCTTTGGGCAGACTTCCCTTTGTCTCTCCTGCCGTCTTTTCCCTTATCCTCCCCTTTTACACTTCCCCCCTCCTCCCTACTTCTCTCATCTTTCGTCCCTCTTTCAATGTGTTGCCTATTTTCGACATAAGCTGTAATTGTTATCATTTTCTGTAAACATTGTGTAACCGAATGTAAAGCGTTCTGATACCTACGGGTCTAGCCAGCGCTATATAAAACTCATTGAATAGATAAACAAATAAAAGAGTCTAATTTCGAGATGAGCCAGCTAATTAAATACTGTAGAGCAAGATTAAGGGTCATCTTCTAGGTCGGGTGGAAGATTGAAGTAAAGAAGCAATCCTTCCAAAGTAAAATGCAGACCAAGCTTGGACTTATGAGGGGAAGAAGGACGGGGCTTTTGGGCAGTGTCAGTAAAGAAACAAATGCTGAACGAGATCATTACATGAACAGCTCAGGCCAATTGAATAATATCAGTGACTGAGGTAATGTTAGAGCTATAAAACACAAGATGAAGTGTATGACTGACAGTATGAATAGGGTGGGTTTGTTATAAGTTGGTGTAGACCAAATTTAGAGGAAGATACAATCTGAATAGTGGTGTCATAGGCATTAGGGTCTTCGACCCAAAGACTAAAACCACATAGGGCTAGAACATTGTCAGTCTAAAGGCAGTTAGTAAATATTTGATCAAAGACATGATTGCTGCCATAAAAGGAAGGGAATGGGGTCGATAGACCAAAATAGTTTTAACATTAAGGCTGTGGCAGTTTCGGTAAAGAAGAATTGAGTGAGATGGTCCAAATGAGGTCATGGAGGTCTTAAACGTCTTTACTAAGAGTGGGTGTTTAGAAAAGTCCTGGAGAAAATATTAGAAGTGGGGACGGGAGGGCAAGTGGCAGTGATCTTGGGAGCGTTGTTGGTTGGGGGAATTAGAGCTAGAGACAGGGGGTGGAGGGCTGTGAGGTTGAAATGTTTTGCTGGTAGCTATGGTGACTGTAGAGGGTCTGGAGCACCGCAGAGGATCTGTGTTTTTTCCCAAAGGCAGGGGAAGTTGAGCACAGGATCGAAAGTCTTACCTTGCTGACAGGAACCATCTAAGTGCCAGGTGGTGTTCCTGACTGAAAATATGACTAGTTCTGGTAAATTGGCAGCATACTGTGCCATACGCCAGTGCCCTTGCCTTAGAAATGGTATTTAGCATCCCAGTGGAGAGCCTCACTAGCATCAGACACATATAGCCATCCTCTAGGTGGCAGTGTAGGCAGACATCCTGAGCATGAAAGAGAAGTGGTGCCAATTACTTGGCAATTGTATTTGAGGCATACTGGAGGGAATCAATCAATCAATCGATCAATCAATCAGGGGGTTTGTGCAGCACAACTACTTACCCGTGAGGGTCTCAAGGTGCTGGGGGGGGGGGGGATCATCTGAAGAGCCAGGTCTTGTGTCCTCCATGCTGGGAACCAACCACTGTAAACCAAAACATTAGACAACACAACATAAGAAAAATAGGAAAAAAAGTAAATATAAGTTAAAATAAGCGAGCGGGATCGACATAGGAATTCACATAACAGGCTAAAATAACAATGCAGAGTAAAGAGGTTCAGGCTCACCAACCACAAAAACGATAACAAAAATAAAATGGGCAAACATAAAAGAAAAACAAATGGTGCTTTATGAGCCAACATAAAAGAAAAGCAAATGGTGCTGCACAAGCAGCGTTAATGTCATGCAGCTCCCTTTGCCACTGTTTTCATATCGTCCTCTCCTTCCTTATTTTTTCCTTTTCTATCTTTCTCTCTGATGTTCTGGGTTAAAGTCTGATGATGAAAAATAAGTCCAGATCACCAAAAATGAGTTCTCGTGCCCACCAGATGTAACAACCGACACAAATTAAGCAGTGAGAACTCGCCTCCACCAAAGTAGGCAGGAGTACCCCTGAGGGCACATGCATAGCTTAAGCAACTGTGTTTTGATGTGGGAGAAGTGGGTCACCCATGACTTTATGGTACAGTAGTAGGGGGCTGTAAGCGGGATTCAAACACTGGCTGACGTACCCGGCTCCTCGCTTGACCCTCAGGCCTCCCTGTAAAGGCTTGGAAGGCAGCCCAGTACACTTGGGGTTAAATGTGCATCCGTCTGCTCAATCCCTGGGGATGAAACCTTGTAGGCTGGGAGAGTGGGTTTTATAAGACCCTTGGTTGGAATGTACTTCAGCCTGTATTTTTCATCTGTCCTGCCACACTTTGCACCAACTATGTTTTGAATTAACCTGGCAATATATAGCAAGTTTCTCCATTTGCTGCTCAGACAGTGCTAGACTAGCATGAAAGTGCAGGTGGAATGTGGAATCAATAAAAATACATATTTCACGATTCTTTTAAGACAAACTAGAGAAAAAGGTAAAAGCGTAGCATGGGCTTTCGAAGGATAACGATTTTCTTTGCAGTAATATGTTCGCTGAGTAAGGGGGAAGTGTTAGAGGTAATGTATGCGGCTGACAGCTTAAAACTTTTGCACTGGAAATGAAAACATTTCTGGATGTTAATAGAAGCTTTTATAGATAATGGCTTTAGTTCATGAATGCTAGAGTGTGTTATTTCTGGTGCTGGGATAAAAAGAAAATAATGTGGTATTCATTAAATTGTCCAGCCAAAAATAACATCTGTCTCTCATGAATAAAGGAGACGTTCTCATTTTATATCTTTCCTTATTTCAAAGCAGCCTATAGTGGTATCACAGCTTTCAGCCATTCGAGAAACCGTGAACATTGCACAATAATATCGCCATTTTAATCCCACTGGGATCTGCGCCACTAAAAAATGATGTAATTTTTCCCAGAATACTTATGGATCATGCACTCGTTGCTTCCCCTGGAAGCTTTTCTCACCCTCCAAATTGTTGACCTAAATTGACTTTAATTAAATCAGCCCCTTGAAAAACACCTGAATTGACCCTTCATTGCTTCTCAATGACTTAATATGTAACAGGCCACTCCGGCGTGCCCAACAGTGTTGTTGCATCCTTGGATGCTCTGTTATATATGTATATGAGATGTGGAGCACACAGCAGGTTGGCTAGGTGCTGTGTCGCTTACTTTACCTGTGATGCTGTTCCTCATGTTGTGTGCTCCTTCTTCATTGGCAGGGGTGACTCCTCCGTAATGGCGTAGGAGCACCGCCCCCCCTGCTAAAAGATGAAAAATGAAATGATAATAAAGGCATTTTATTATCATTTTATTTTTGCCTCATGTCATCTCCTATTAGAGTCTTCCGCGGGGCAGGCCAGGCAATCCTCATGTGACAGGCATGACAGGGGAGGAGTGGTGGGCTCTTTTAAGTGCACATGTCAGTTTGGCTAACCATCTTTGTCATGCGCACTTAGTTTTCTCCAACCCAGCTGTTTTACACAAACGCCACATGCTTCAGGCACTGTCGGAGCGGCAAACAGTGGCGGGCAGCATGGCTCGCTGATGGCGGTGGGAGAGGTTGATGCAATGTAAAACAAAGGTTTAAAGAATAAACACTTACCTTGCCACCGAGTCCCGTGCCTCTGCTCCTGCTTTCCTTCACCTGACTCCAGGAACAGGAAGCACAGCCATGCTCCCCTGACCGATCACAACGCTGCAATGCAGCCTGTGTGGAGAACTGCGAAAGTGCATATGACTGTTTGGCCGGTCTCAGAGGGCCAGCCAAACCGTCATGTGCACTTAGGAGCTGGAAAACCACTCCTCCCCTGCCCAGTGCTGAGAGCAGAGCAGCCCCACCCACCCGCAAAGCAGCACAGAAACATAAAATGATAATAGCTCCATTCCACCGAGGCCACTGGCCACGCCCCCTCCCACAGGCCACGCCCCCCGCCGTAGCCTTTAAATCGCGCTGAACGCTAGCGCGAGGCAAAGATAAACGAACTCCTGAGGCGGAAAGCCGGGAGATAGCGCATTTTGCACTCTTTTTAAAAACTGTTGTATTATTTGTTTATTCACTTACCCCCCCTTCCTGGGCACTTGTATTTTAGAATCTCCACGCTAAGGAGACCTGCGCAGCTGATTTGAGAGCTGCAGCGGGACATTGCATCCTGCCGCCATTCCACCGAGGTCACTGGCCACGCCCCCTCCCACAGGCCACGCCCCCCCCCATACCTTTCCTCCTATAAGTGATGTGCCTTCACAGGAAGCGCAGCGGACGGGCGCAGCGGGCGCGACGATTGCGCGCCGAAGGCGCGTCTAAGGCAAGCCCGTCTGCGCCCGTCCACGACCGACCGGGGCTAGGGGCACGTCACTCTTCCCAAGCCATCACTTATACCTCCTTCCAACTCCGCACTCTTTATGGCCCATGGCCTTTGCCCGCCTCTACTTGTTCCCTCATATCTTCACTTGATCTGTCCCCGGTCTCCCTACCCCCCCGCCCTCCCGCTCCCTCCACTCCTCTCCAGTTTTCCAGAAAGGATACCAGCCCAGGCTCTCTTAGGACCCTCTCGGCCTATTATCTCAATACCCGGTCAGCAGTGGCCCACTCACACGAATTGCCGAGACTTGGTTTAGTGATGATTCTCTCCCTGCCCTATTGGCCACTCTCCCTGCTCCATATTATGCTCTACGAGCAGATCGTTCTGCTGGTAGGACTGGGGGTGGCGTGGCGGTCATTACCCGGGCTGATTTTCCCCTCCAACTTCTATCCTTGCCAGATATCGCCACAACAGAATACCTCGCCATTCGTACTACATCCACCACTCCCCCCCTTACCTGTCTTCTCACTTACCGGCCCCCTCAGTCACCTCTACTTTTTCTCTCCGATTTTCAAGAGGTACTTGCTACACTCACGGTCAATAACTCTTCCATTTTACTTTTGGGAGACTTTAACTTCTGGCCCTCAGATCCAGCGGAATGTCCATCCTCTAAACAGTTCTCAGATACACTTCAATCCCTCAATTTTGTCTCACACGTTCATTCTCCCACTCACGTCAAAGGACATATCTTGGACCAGATTTGGTCCTTGAACTGTCCGGTAGACTCCCTGTCCATTTTACCTTGCACCTGGTCTGATCATCATTTGATCTCGTTTACCCTTCCCATTAACTCTACTGTTAGGCCCCCGCTCCCAAAGAATGTTTGGGTCCGCTCATGGAGCCGAGTGGATCCGGAGAACTTATCCGCAATATTAACTTCTTCCTACCCTACCCTACAAGGCCTATCCACTCTTTCTCAGGCCTCTGCTATCGAACACTGGCTCCTCTCAGGCTGTGATTCCATTGCCCCGCTGAAGCGGGTGACATCATAGCGGGAGAAGGATGCCAACTTGTGGTTCAGCGAGGATCTTAAGACCACCAAACTAACGGTACGCCGAGCCGAGCGTGCCTGGAGGAGGAACTATTGCCCCTTACTCAGATCTGAGTTTACCACTCTTCTGGCTCACTATAAGAAGGCCATTCTGGTGGCAAAAACGGCCTATTTCTCCTCTAAGATTCTTACAGCTGAGAATCCGCCGAGGGAAATTTTCTCAATAGTCCACAATTTGGCATTCTCTGACAGGACATCTCTTAAACCCTCGCCTTCCCAGGACCTCTGTCACTCCTTAAATAATTTTTTTATTGAGAAGATCGCTATTATTAAAGCCAACATTCCCTTACCCTCCAAGACTTTTGTTGACCCTCAGTGTCCTCCATCTAAGGGACAACTTGATGCCTTCCCCCCCCTGACTAATGAATCCCTGACCTCGATTATCCCCTTGGTCAAATCTGGCTCCCCATTGGATACTTGCCCCGCGCACATTCTTCGCCATATTTACACAACTTGTCCAGATCCCCCTCTTCACTTCCTTAACAGTTCTCTTTCCCAGGGAGTTGTAGCCAATTCACTGAAAACTGCTGCAATTGTTCCCATCTTAAAGAAGCCTGGCGCAGACCCTTCGGTCCCTGCCAATTATCGCCCCATCTCTCTCCTACCATTTTTGGCCAAGGTGCTCGAACGCCATGTTACCAAGTCTTTGAGCACGTTTGTGGAGGAGTATGGGGTTTTGGCTCCCCGCCAGGCCGGCTTCCGCCCCGCACACTCTACGAAGTCCGTAGTTCTTTCAGTCCTTGACAACCTCAGGGAGGGTATGGATACCAACCAGGCCCAGGCTTTGGTTCTCCTCGATCTCTCAGCCGCCTTTGACACGGTTGACCACACCATCTTACTCTCCCGTGTCAGGGCGGCGGGGATCGGGGGTACCGCCCTAGTGTGGTTATCCTCCTTCCTGAGGGACCGCACCCAGGCTGTTCGCCTGAGTGATTTTTCTGCGGACTTCCGGAAAGTTCAGTGCGGGGTCCCCCAAGGCTCCTCCCTTTCACCTCTTTTGTTCAACCTCTATATTGCCCCCCTCATTTTTTCGTTACAGCAAATGGAGGTCCGCGTGTACAATTATGCGGACGACCTCCAGCTTGTTTTCAATCTGTCTTCTTCCTCTGCTTCTATTTCAAACTTTCAGTCTATTATGATTTTTATCTGGGACTGGATGAACTACAACCACCTGAAACTTAACCCAGATAAGACCGAGTTGGTGTTGACGGGTGGTTGCTCCAGTCCCTGGTCTTCTCTTTTCTGGCCCCCTTCCCTAGGCTCTCCCCCGGTCCCTTCTACCTCCGTTAAAACTTTAGGTATCAAACTTAATTCCCAGCTCACTCTTCACTCCCAGGTTAGTTCCGTGGTGTCCTCTTCCTTCCTGTCACTACGCACCATCCGCAAGGTATCTCGTTTTTTTTCCTTTGATGCCTTGAAACTGATCGTCCTGGCGATGGTTATATCCCGCCTGGATTATGGCAACGCCCTATATGCAGGTATTCCTGCATATTGTCTAAAGCGTTTGCAATTGATTCAGAACCAGGCGGCACGGTTGGTGTTCAATCTCCCAAAATCCCATCACGTAACAACCCTTCTTAAATCCTTGCACTGGCTCCCCGTCCGTGAACGCGTCCAGTTTAAGCTTGCTTCCATCACCTTTCAAGCACGACTGGGCGCGGCTCCGGCTTACATCACATCTGAGATCGTTCCCTATGTTCCAACTAGGGAACTACGATCATCCACCCAATCCCTGCTGTTAGTTTCCCGTTTCCGGAGGAAGAAATGGGGAGGATCAAAGTTCGCGACCCTTGCCCCAGTCATGTGGAATTCCTTGCCTCTAGAGCTTAGATCTCAAACTCTTTACCCTCAATTCCGGAAGAAACTCAAAGCCCATCTATTTGCTAAATCTTTTAATTAGGCTGGTTATTGCCTTTGCTCTCTTCTTGTTATCTCCTGTTTTTCCCCTCCGGGGACGTGTTTGTCGCAGCGCCATGAAACCACTGGTGATAGTGCGCTTTTATAAATATTTTAAACTCAAACTCAACTCAAAGATATTATAATTTTATGTTTCCTTTATTTGTGCTGCTTAAAAGCAGTGGGGCGATGCTCCTCTGCCAAAGTGGAGGAGCCGCCGCCACTGGGGGATAAACCAGGCTGCTCAAACCAATCCTAGCGCTTCTCTTATGCTGGGAATAGTATTACAAACTCAAGGAGATGATGGATGGAGCGCTAAAACTTTTCTGACACTCACCCCCAGTCACAGATCTGGGTTGAATTCATCATCGTTCTTTAGATCACTTCGCCACCCCAGTTCAGACCCAGTTATATGCAAATCAGTCCTGACCCTGTGCCCCATGGGAACAGCCCAGACCGAACTGCCAAGCCAGGTCTTCCCTAGACCAGAAACAAGCATCCTGGGACTGGTTTTGGGGAAACACCCCATATCAGCCAGGCTAGCTTGAATCCAGTGACAAAGTGAGCAAGGGACCCACGGCTGGGCATACCTTGCCAACTTAGGGCAAACAAAGCAAATACAAGGTGGTGATGTACAGAGCGTTGAAACTTTTCAGACACTCACTCCTCAGCCACAGATCTGGGTTCAATCCATCATTGTTTTTTAGCTGACTTTGCCACCCCAGTTCCGACCAGCCAAATGCAAATCAGTCCTGACCCTGCACCCCATGGGAACAGCCCAGACTGAATTGCCAAGCCAGGTCTTACCTGGGCCAGAAATAAGCATCCTGGGACCGGTTTCGGGGCAACACCCCTCATCAGTCAGGCTAGCTTGAACCCAGTGGAAAAGTGCACAAGGGACCCACGTCTGGGCATACCCCGCCAACTAAGGGCAAACAAAGCAAACACAAGGAGATGATGGACAGAGTGCTGAAACTTTTCAGACACTCACTCCCAGTCACAGATCTGGGTTGAATGCATCATTGTTCTTTAGTTCACTTCGCCACCCCAGTTCAGACCCAGCAAATATGCAAATCAGTCCTGACCATGTACCCCATGGGAACAGCCCAGACGGAACTGCCAAGCCAGGTTTTCCCTGGACCGGAGACGAGCATTTTGGGACGGGTTTTGGGGCAACACCCTTCATCAGCCAGGCTAGCTTGAATCCAGTGACAATGTGAGTAAGGGCGCCCACGTTTGGGCATACTTCGCCAACTTAGGGCAAACAAAGCAAACACAAGGAGATGATGGACGGAGCGCTGAAACTTTTCAGACACTCATGCCCAGTCACAGATCTGAGTTGAATCCATCATCGCTCTTTAGCTCACTTCGCCAGCCTAGTTCAGACCTAGCCATATGCAAATCAGTCCTGACCCTGTGCCCCATGGGAACAGCCCAGACCGAACTGCCAAGCCAGGTATTCCCTGGACTGGAAACAAGAATCCTGGGACCAGTTTTGGGGCAATCAATCAATCAATCAATCAATCAATCAGGGTACTTATAAAGCGCGCTACATACCTGTGAGGGTCTCAAGGTGCTGAGGGGAGTGGGGTGGGTGCCGCTACTGCTTGAAGAGCCAGGTCTTGAGGAGTCTTCTGAAGGTGAGTAGGTCTTGAGTCTGGTGTAGGTGGGTTGGGAGAGTGTTCCAGGTTTTGGCGGCGAGGTAAGAGAAGGATCTGCCGCGGGCGGTCGTACGTTGGATGCGGGGGACATCTGCAAGGGCGAGGCTGGCGGAGCGGAGCTGGCGGGTGGGGGTGTAGAAGCTGAGTCTGCTGTTCAGGTAGGCTGGTCCGGCGATGTGGAGTGCTTTGTGTGAGTCAGTGAGGAGCTTGAAGGTGATCCTCTTGTCGATGGGGAGCCAGTGCAGGTCTCTCAGGAGGGGGATGATGTGGCTGCGGCGGGGGGCGTTGACGATCAGTCGGGCGGAGGCGTTTTGGATGCGTTGTAGCCACCGTTGGTGTTTGGCTGGGATTCCTGCATAGAGTGCGTTGCCGTAGTCCAGTCTGCTGCTGACGAGGGCCTGTGTCACTGTTCTTCTTGTTTCGGTCGGGATCCATTTGTAGATCCGACGGAGCAAGCGTAGGGTGTTGTAGCAGGAGGAGGAGACAGCGTTGACTTGCGTGGACATGGAGAGGGAGGAGTGGGGGATGAATCATAGGTTGCGTGCATGGTCGGTTGGTGTCGGTGCTGTCCCTAGAGCGGTCGGCCACCAGAAGTTGTCCCAGGCTGAGGGGGTGGGTCCGAGGATGAGGACCTCCGTCTTGTCCGAGTTCAGTTTCAGACGGCTGCTCCTCATCCAGCCGGCGATGGCCTTCATGCCCTCGTGAATGTTGGTTTTGGCGGTGTGGGGGTCCTTGGTGAAGGAGAGGATGAGCTGGGTGTCATCGGCGTAGAAGATGATGTTGAGGTTGTGGTGGCGGGCCTCTTGTGAGAGGGGGGCCATGTAGATGTTGAACAGTGTCGGGCTGAGGGATGAGCCCTGGGGGACGCCGCAGATGATGTCGGTGGCTTCTGACCGGAAAGGTGGGAGGCGGACGCTCTGGGTTCTGCCGGAGAGGAAGGACGTGGTCCAGTCAAGGGCCTTCTCTTGGATTCTGGCTTCTTGGAGGCGTGTCTTTAGGGTGCGGTGGCAGACCGTGTTGAATGCGACTGACAGGTTCAGGAGGATGAGGGCTGATGTTTCGCCGTTGTCCAGTTGGCGCCTGATGTCGTCTGTGACGGCGATGAGGGCTGTCTCGGTGCTGTGGTTTTGTCTGAATCCGGATTGGGACGGGTCCAGGATGTTGTTGTCTTCGAGGTGGCGGGTCAGTTGAATGTTGACGATTTTCTCGATGACCTTTGCCGGGAACGGGAGCAGGGAGATGGGTCAGAAGTTCTTGAGGTCCTTGGGGTCCGCCTAGGGCTTTTTGAGGAGGGCGTTGATTTCGGCGTGCTTCCAGCTTTCCGGAAATGTTGATTTCTAAGGAGATGTTGATGACCTTCCGTAGTTGGATTGCGATGGCCGCGTCTGCTTTGTTGAATACGTGGTGTGGGCATGGATCTGCCGGAGATCCTTAGTGGAAGGAGTTCATGATCTTGCGTGTCTCGTTGTCGTTGGTGTAGGTCCAGGAGGTCAGGTGGTTGGCGCTGTTGGTGATCGCGGGGGTGGTGGAGTCGTGCATCGTTGGTGTGGTTGTGGAGTTGAAGCTGTCGTGGATGTCAGCGATCTTGCGGTGGAAGAAGATGGCCAGTGAGTCGCACAGTTCTTGTGAGGGCGGGATGTCGTTGGCGCTGGCGTCGGGATTGGAGAGTTCTTTCACGATGCGGAAGAGCTCTTTGCTGTCGTGTGCGTTGTTATCAAGGCGGTCTTTGAAGGAGGATCTCTTGGCTAGTCTGATGAGTTGGTGATGTCTGCGGGTGGCGTCCTTGTGGGCTGCATGGTTTTCTGGTGTTCGTTTGTGGAGCCATTTCTTCTTCAGCTTACGGCAGGCGCGTTTGGAGGTCAGGAGCTCGTCAGTGAACCAGGTGGTCTCCTGCTGGCGTGGCTGTTGGATGGTCTCTTGAGTGGGGCGAGGGTGTTGGCGCAGTCGTCGATCCACTGTCTGAGGTTGTGGTCTGCGGCATCAGGGCAGGTGGGGTCGATGGGTGGGTTCTGGGCGAGGGTGGTGGTCAGCTGGTCTTTGGTGACTTTGTTCCAGCAGCGGCACGGCGGCTGTTGGGTGCGATGGTGCGTGCGTGGTTTTTTGAAGGTGAAGTGGATGCAGCGGTGGTCAGTCCAGTGGGGTTCGGAGGTGTGGTCAAAGGCGACGTGGGTGCTTGTGGAGAAGACGGCGTCCAGCGTGTGGCCTGTGGCATGGGTGGGTGCGGTGACGAGTTGTCTGAGGCCGAGGTTGGCGAGGTTTTCGATCAGAGTGGCGGAGGTGGCGCCGTTGTTGTTCTCGAGGTGGAAATTCAGGTCCCTGAGGAGGATGTAGTCCATGGAGGCGAGTGCGTGGGTGCTGGCGAGGTCGGCGATGGAGTCGCTGAACTGAGCCCGGGGTCCGGGGGGTCTGTATACGAGTGTTCCTCTGAGGGTGGTGTTGGGGTCGGTGTGGATCCGGAAGTGCAGGTGTTCGGCGGTGTTGAGGGTGTCTTCTGCGTGGGTGGTGACCTTGAGGACTTGTAGACGATGGCTATTCCTCCTCCGACTCCATTGGCGTGATCCCTGTGGGTGATCTTGTAGCCGTCCGGGATGGCTATGGCGATGTCGGGTGCCGAGGAGTCGTTCCACCAGGTCTCGGTGAGGAAGGCCACGTCTGGGGCGAAGGTGTCGAGCAGGTCCCAAAGCTCGATGGCATGTTTGCGTACGGAGCGGGTGTTGAGCAGAATGCAGCGGAGGTGGTTGGGTCTAGTTCTAAGAGGTTTGGTGGGTCTGTCGCAGGTGAAGCTGCAGGTGCGGCAGGAGAAGTGTCTGTGGGTCAGTTTCGGGGCGGCCTGAAAGCAGGTGTTGTGTCGGCCTGCGTTGAGTGCGTGGAGGGAGTCGGCGTCGTATCTGAGTCTGCCGTTGTGGCGAGCGTGGGGTCCAGGGGTTCTGGCGCTGGGCGCGGTCCAGGCGCGGACGGGCGAAGACGGGCTTGCCTTTGGCTCGCCAGCGGCCTCCATTAAGAAGGGTGCAAGGGAGGGAGGACCAGCTGGGAGGGAGAGCGGGTGGTGAATCAGGCGTGGGGGGCGGGGCCGCAAGGGAGTCAGCGGCGGGAGCTGGAATGCGCAAGAACGGCAGGAAAGAAGCAGGAATCAACAGAGGCAGCAAGGGGGATGCTGACGCGATGGGGGAGCGACCTGGCCTGTAAACAGGGGGCCTGTGAATACCCCCCTGACTTGGCAGTTTGGCTGGACTGTTCCCAAGAGGCACAGGGTCAAGACTGATTTGTATATGGCCAGATCTAAACTGGGGTGGCATGGAGAGCTAAAGAATGATGGATTTAACCCAGATCTCTTGGCTGGGGGTGAATGTTTTGATTTGTTCTGCATTCCGTCCATCAATTGTGTGTCTTTTGCTTCCTCGCCCTAGAGAGAGGAAAAATAAAAAAAGACAATAAAAAAACAAATAGCAATGAAGACAGAGTTACAGAACTAGAGTTTCTGGGATAGTTATACCCAAACCACCTACTTCTCACTTGTCTCTCAAGATTTGTAAAGGGTGACACCTCATCTCTCCTTGTTTATGGGTATTTATTTTCTGGTCATACTCTTGCCCATGTCTGCTTCACTTTCCAATCAGCATGAAAAAATCCTACTTTCACTAGATAAGGCCAGGTGAATACAGAGTGTTGCAATGCAATGTGAGTTCTTCTCAGTTGCGATCAACGCTCACTCCATTGCATTCCCTTGTCTCCTAAAGGTTGTCTTTTTAGGAATTTTTATTTTCATATATGCATATTTGTTTTCCTTTTCTGATTTGCTTCTTTTATTGCCAGCTTCTTTGGGCAACTTTTTGTTTTTTTATTATCTTTTTTTTCTTTTTCCTCTCTCTAGGTGCTTTCCTGCACTACTAAAGAATACTTAATTTGGATTTTTAATTTGACACGTGATGCTCCACCATACTTTTTGACTTATTGTTTCTTGAGAAGTGTCAAGGTGGCTGATGAGGATGGTCACCCTTATACTTGGAGCTGAGAAGACTAGATATTCTGGGGCAGATTTATGATAACTGGCGCATCCCCAGGGATGCGCCAGTTATTTTGCGCCGCTGCTCCGCCACCCATGGTGCGCCGCATTTACAATGCGGCGCACCATGGGGCAAAAAGGGCACAGATGCGTGACGCATCTGTGCCGTAAAGGTGGCGCATTGCTGGAGTTGCGTCGCAAGCACGATGCAGCTCCAGCAAGGCTCGGGGGTGCCCCATCTTTACAATGCTGTGTCAAGACCTACGCCTGCTTCAAGCAGGCGCAGGGTTTTGACGCAGCATTAGCCTGAAAGTGACTGAGTGAAATCTTATAGATTTCACTCAGCCACTTTTGCGAGGCGCACCTACCCCGGAACGGCCACCCTGCGCCGGAACGCCCACAAGTGGCGCAGGGCTTTACAACGTGACGCATCTGCCTAGATGCGTCACATTGTAAATGGGACGTAGGGATGCGCCACGTTTATGCCGCAGTTGCGTGACGCAAACGTGGCGCATTCCCAACATAAATCTGCCCCTAAATTGCATATGATGGAGCAAGGATTCGCAGGAAAAGCGACTTGCTTGAACTCATGAACCTCGAATAACTCTAATTATATAATCAACATGTTTGTCTTATTAATTAGCCCCTTTTTCATCAGTATATGGTATCCGAGTGAAGCTTGCTTATGTGTTTACTAATCCTTATACGCTTGCATTTAAAATGGTTGCTGCTACGCGGGAATTTCTACTACGCATGCGTCTGTCATACGCACGTGACCTGACGTATTCGCAGCTTTGGAGGGAATCTGTTGCTTCTGCGCACTAGGTCTAATATGGCTGCTCTATGTTCTCACATGCAAGAAACTTGCGCTGCTGCTTGTGCTAAGCTGTTCATTCTGCCTAATCCTAATGCTATAGTTAAAGTTATGATAATGGGAATAGAGTAGAAATTCATGGTATACAGTGTATTAATTTATTCTATATTCTAAAACTGTTCTTTTTCCATTTCATGTTGCACTTCATATTTGTTGAAACTGCGACTGCGCGAGAATCGCAAGTCTCCAGAACAGTGACCTTTGGACTATTGACTTTTGACTGACTGAGAAGATGCTTCTGGGAACGTGCCCAATGAATTCTATAAAAATATAATGTATTTGTCAATAGAACATCCATTGTTAGTTGAAACGAAGACGTTATGTGAACCTGAATTTGATGGGCGGGAACGTAAATTTGAATAGGAGACGGTAGAAGTCTCAAATTTGGTGTGGTGTGACGACCTCTCCTCTTCTTTTGACCAATCGAAATCAGGGATCCTTACACTTGCAACATTGGGGGTGGTACACTGACCTGGAAAATAGTATAACTAGCCTAGGTTTAGCTAGAGAAATCGTCCGACTTGTCCGAATAGCTGACCTGTCACTGACCCAACGCACTCAATAGGTGACTAAGAGTAGAGGGCTGCGGAGCACTTTGTCAAAAGTCTTTACTGACCCTATCGGGGTTCGGGAAGCTGAAGTGCTGGCGGAGCACTTTGTCAGTGAATGCTGTAACCCAATCGGGGTTCTGGCTGATTCCTTGCAGAGAGGGAGTATCGCAGGTGTTGCAACTGAACTGCGGGTGCTGGTCGTAACCTTTGGTAGTCCTGTCCTGACCCAAATCTGGTTTATTATCCTGTCCTGATTCTGATCTGTACCTGCTGGCCTACTGGCGACTGCATTCTTGGGGTCCATTTCTGTCCTTAACTGACCCGTGGCCAGGGTTGGTCTTCACACCATTCTAGGTAAATATATATCTGTGTGGGTAATTGTCATTATACTTTGCGTCCTATTTGTTACCTTCTCTAAATCGATAAAGCTTTGATTGCATATGTTCCCTCTTCTTACCTTTCCCTTTGCAAAGATAAATTTGTCTTTTGATTAATAGAGTGTTTCAATTTCTTACCTTCCCTTTAGTCATATGGTAAAATTGTTTTCATGATTACATTTTGTGTCCCTTTTTCTTACCCACCCTTTAACCACATCGCTGCGGCGGCTATTCAGCCGCAGCGCTAAGGGGGCGGGGAGGCCGTGCGGCGGCCGCATGCTGGTGACGGAACCGCTCCGTCATCAGCCGCGGTTGGGCTGTGCTCATGACGGAGCGGTTCCGTCATGGCCCCGCCATCTCAATAGAACGCCCAGCGCGGGCGCGGAATCCGCGCCGCGCAGGCGCGGCGGCCGGGCCATGACGGAACCGCTACGTCATCAGCACAGCGCCATCGCAGCTGATGATGGAGCGGTTCCGTCATCAGCATCGAACGAGCTAATAATTTCCTAAAGTTGTGTTATTTAGCATGTCCCATTTCTTTACCTACCCTTGGAAAAATTGTGCAAATCTGTCTGAATTAATTAGCATGTTCCTTGTTTTTTACCTTCCCTTTATTTCAATTTGCTAAATGGTTGGCATAATATATCTTTTGCATAGCTATACGTTGTTTCTAATATTGGTTATAGATAGCCTCATCGTTTTTAATCTATGGATCATGACTTATGATGACATTTAGATAAAGAGTTTAATCCTTTCCCGAGTCTGTGGTTATCATATGAGTACAAATGTTATTTTAATATCGACTGCCTTCTTTACAATTAACTCTCTGATCCATTGTGGTCATAGGTACCAGTGACAAGGATTGGTAAGTCAGGGGTATAGGAATTTTATTGGAATAAAATAGACTGGTAGTAGAGTGTGGGTTACCTGATTGAATAACTATGAAAATTGAATTATGGGCCCAGGTGAGTATTGGTAAAATTGTAGTCGGGTGACCTGCGCGCTCTATCAGTATATTTCTTTGGTAGCAGTAGTATGGTTAGGGATTAGTTAAGATAGGTAGTTAAGTTAGTTGGTTATAGTTATATTTGTTGATCGATCAAATGTAATAAAATTTGAAATGTTTTGAAATTTTATTGATGTGATTGCTGCTATATTGATTTAACCAAAAATCGTTCGGACCTGTTATATGTTAGTCTGGAATCCCCGGGGGCAGAATAGCGGGTGGTAAATAGAAGCCACATCGCGGTGAGGTCGCTTACCCGCAGGAAGTTAGTGCATGGTTGGGCAGAACAGGAAGCACTATTTAGGGTTTTCTGTATGAATGTATGAATAAATGATAGCAAAGAGTTCGCTGGCAAAACTTTTGTTGTGATATCACCTAGTAAGGGTCACACGGAAGGAGTAGCAGGTTCGTCTGAGCTCGATTGACAGCAAAGGGGTTCGCTGGTGAAACTTTGGCCTCAGTATATATCTCGGAGTGGATGAGTCTGAAGAAGTAGCAGGTACTCTAATGCTTGTGTGAAGGGTAGGCGGAAGGGATCTACTCGTAGTATATGAAAAGTAAACGGAAGGGATTTACTTGCTGTGAAATATTTCTTTTCTATTTCGTCACTCGGGTACAGTGGTAAATGTTTTACGTTGTTAATTAAAAGAGAATCGCACTTTAAAATAAAAGAATTTAGATTTTTCCCTGTGAAGGAGGGAGTCAGTTGCGGAGCTGCGCTGACGTCACTCAGTGCCGCTGGTATTGGTTGAGACAGCGGGTGTGTACCTGAGATAAAATTGTAAAGGAGGGGTGAGCGCAGTAGCGTGGGAAATCATCTCACGGGAAAAGCCACGCAACCATTGGTTAAAATTATTTCAAAACACATAGTTGATTGGTTGAAGAAGAATAAAAGACACGCTGCTATTGGAGGTATTTAGTAAACAAAAATATGTTTTTTTGCACATTTTAAAGTATGTGGAATATATGTGGTACCCAAGTCATCCAGAAACTCGACCTGATCCAAGATACCAAGGTTTTGCTAGGGATCAGGCGATAAGAGGCAGACCCCGCAATATGTACGGAAGTAAGAGAAAATTGTCACGTGTAGACAGAGTTAAGAATTACTTTAAAAAAGACAAACCCATTAAAACTAGAAGGAGTCATTACTCCACCACCGAATACTCCTGCATCATTTATGATGTTTGATAGAGGATACCACTCTTGTGTATGGTTAGAGAACTGGGTGGAATACACAAAAGATGACGGAATTTTAGCATTTCCCTTAGAAGGCACATTTAATGGAAGAATTTTGTTCAATTTAAGGACTCGAATGAATGATTTACATCCCAGACCTAGATTAACGCAATATGAGGCACTAGAAGAATGGGAAATTGAGGCTTTTGAGTGAGACAGACCTAGAATTGACAAAGGACTGAGTACATTTTACCCAAAAGTTCCACGAGATTCCAAAGATAAACATATGAAACAATGGAGACAGAACATGTTAGTGGAAGGGCTATATCCTGTACTAACCTTAGAAAAGCCCACAGGAGGTAAAAGGACTGAGAAAACGAAACATTTAATGACTAGTGGTGATTCAGACGATGATTATATGGAGGATTTATTACTGAAAAATCCACCACCTTATAATGAGGGACCAAGTACAGTAAATCCAAATGCCCCGTTTTTATAACCACCTTTGATTCCGCAAGTGGTACACAAGACCTCCATTGAAAAGGTACTACAAGAAAGAGAAAGAGAGGCTTTAAATAAACAGAGAAGTGAATTAATTCAGAAAATCTCACAATTAAACACAAGTTCTAAAGCTCTGACAATCCCAGTAACTATTGGCCCAGTTGTTCCTTTGTATGGAGATAATTAAACAACAGGGGGTGGTGATGGACAGAGTTTCTGAATTAAGCAGAATCTCTCACCCAGTCAAGAGATCAGGGCTAGATCCAACACCGTTTTTTAGCTCATTGCACCATCCCAGTTTCAGAACCTGGCTGTATGCAAATTAGTCTGTCCCTGGCCCAGTGCATCATGGGAACAGGGCAGACCAGACTACAATAGCCAATTCTTTCACTGGAAAGGAAACAAGCTTCCGGGGACCGGTTTCTGGCATTACAGCCGTCTTCGGCCCGGCTTGCTTGAATCCTGATGGTGCAATGAGCAAGGGACTCACGTCTGAGTATACCCTTCCACGCTTAAGGTGGACAAAATAATTAAACAACAGGGGGTGGTGATGGACAGAGTTTCTGAATTAAGCAGAATCTCTCACCCAGTCAAGAGATCAGGGCTAGATCCAACACCGTTTTTTAGCTCATTGCACCATCCCAGTTTCAGAACCTGGCTGTATGCAAATTAGTCTGTCCCTGGCCCAGTGCATCATGGGAACAGGGCAGACCAGACTACAATAGCCAATTCTTTCACTGGGAAGGAAACAAGCTTCCGGGGACCGGTTTCTGGCATTACAGCCGTCTTCGGCCCGGCTTGCTTGAATCCTGATGGTGCAATGAGCAAGGGACTCACGTCTGAGTATACCCTTCCACGCTTAAGGTGGACAAAATAATTAAACAACAGGGGGTGGTGATGGACAGAGTTTCTGAATTAAGCAGAATCTCTCACCCAGTCAAGAGATCAGGGCTAGATCCAACACCGTTTTTTAGCTCATTGCACCATCCCAGTTTCAGAACCTGGCTGTATGCAAATTAGTCTGTCCCTGGCCCAGTGCATCATGGGAACAGGGCAGACCAGACTACAATAGCCAATTCTTTCACTGGGAAGGAAACAAGCTTCCGGGGACCGGTTTCTGGCATTACAGCCGTCTTCGGCCCGGCTTGCTTGAATCCTGATGGTGCAATGAGCAAGGGACTCACGTCTGAGTATACCCTTCCACGCTTAAGGTGGACAAAATAATTAAACAACAGGGGGTGGTGATGGACAGAGTTTCTGAATTAAGCAGAATCTCTCACCCAGTCAAGAGATCAGGGCTAGATCCAACACCGTTTTTTAGCTCATTGCACCATCCCAGTTTCAGAACCTGGCTGTATGCAAATTAGTCTGTCCCTGGCCCAGTGCATCATGGGAACAGGGCAGACCAGACTACAAAACACTGGGAAGGAAACAAGCTTCCGGGCTCATTGCACCATCAGGATTCAAGCAAGCCGGGCCGACGACGCCTGAAATGGCAGAAACCGGTCCCCGGAAGCTTGTTTCCTTTCCAGTGAAGAATTGGCTTGGTAGTTTGGTCTGCCCTGTTCCCATGATGCACTGGGCCAGGGACAGACTAATTTGCATATAGCCAGGTTCTGAACTGGGATGGTGCAGTGAGCTAAAAAACGGTGATGGATCAAGCCCTGATCTGTTGACTGGGTAGGAGTGTTCTGATTAACTCAGATACTCTGTCCATCACCACCCCCTTTTGAAATTATTTTGGCCACCACAAGTGTGGAAGGGTATGCTCAGACGTGAGTCCCTTGCTCACTGCACCATCAGGATTCAAGCAAGCCGGGCCGAAGACGGCTGTAATGCCAGAAACCGGTCCCCGGAAGCTTGTTTCCTTTCCAGTGAAGAATTGGCTTGGTAGTTTGGTCTGCCCTGTTCCCATGATGCCTGGGCCAGGGACAGACTAATTTGCATATAGCCAGGTTCTGAACTGGGATGGTGCAGTGAGCTAAAAAACGGTGATGGATCAAGCCCTGATCTGTTGACTGGGTAGGAGTGTTCTGATTAACTCAGATACTCTGTCCATCACCACCCCCTTTTGAAATTATTTTGGCCACCACAAGTGTGGAAGGGTATGCTCAGACGTGAGTCCCTTGCTCACTGCACCATCAGGATTCAAGCAAGCCGGGCCGAAGACGGCTGTAATGCCAGAAACCGGTCCCCGGAAGCTTGTTTCCTTTCCAGTGAAGAATTGGCTTGGTAGTTTGGTCTGCCCTGTTCCCATGATGCACTGGGCCAGGGACAGACTAATTTGCATATAGCCAGGTTCTGAACTGGGATGGTGCAGTGAGCTAAAAAACGGTGATGGATCAAGCCCTGATCTGTTGACTGGGTAGGAGTGTTCTAATTAACTCAGATACTCTGTCCATCACCACCCCCTTTTGAAATTATTTTGGCCACCACAAGTGTGGAAGGGTATGCTCAGACGTGAGTCCCTTGCTCACTGCACCATCAGGATTCAAGCAAGCCGGGCCGAAGACGGCTGTAATGCCAGAAACCGGTCCCCGGAAGCTTGTTTCCTTTCCAGTGAAGAATTGGCTTGGTAGTTTGGTCTGCCCTGTTCCCATGATGCACTGGGCCAGGGACAGACTAATTTGCATATAGCCAGGTTCTGAACTGGGATGGTGCAGTGAGCTAAAAAACGGTGATGGATCAAGCCCTGATCTGTTGACTGGGTAGGAGTGTTCTGATTAACTCAGATACTCTGTCCATCACCACCCCCTTTTGAAATTATTTTGGCCACCACAAGTGTGGAAGGGTATGCTCAGACGTGAGTCCCTTGCTCACTGCACCATCAGGATTCAAGCAAGCCGGGACGAAGACGGCTGTAATGCCAGAAACCGGTCCCCGGAAGCTTGTTTCCTTTCCAGTGAAGAATTGGCTTGGTAGTTTGGTCTGCCCTGTTCCCATGATGCACTGGGCCAGGGACAGACTAATTTGCATATAGCCAGGTTCTGAACTGGGATGGTGCAGTGAGCTAAAAAATGGTGATGGATCAAGCCCTGATCTGTTGACTGGGTAGGAGTGTTCTGATTAACTCAGATACTCTGTCCATCACCACCCCCTTTTGAAATTATTTTGGCCACCACAAGTGTGGAAGGGTATGCTCAGACGTGAGTCCCTTGCTCACTGCACCATCAGGATTCAAGCAAGCCGGGCCGAAGACGGCTGTAATGCCAGAAACCGGTCCCCGGAAGCTTGTTTCCTTTCCAGTGAAGAATTGGCTTGGTAGTTTGGTCTGCCCTGTTCCCATGATGCACTGGGCCAGGGACAGACTAATTTGCATATAGCCAGGTTCTGAACTGGGATGGTGCAGTGAGCTAAAAAACGGTGATGGATCAAGCCCTGATCTGTTGACTGGGTAGGAGTGTTCTGATTAACTCAGATACTCTGTCCATCACCACCCCCTTTTGAAATTATTTTGGCCACCACAAGTGTGGAAGGGTATGCTCAGACGTGAGTCCCTTGCTCACTGCACCATCAGGATTCAAGCAAGCCGGGCCGAAGACGGCTGTAATGCCAGAAACCGGTCCCCGGAAGCTTGTTTCCTTTCCAGTGAAGAATTGGCTTGGTAGTTTGGTCTGCCCTGTTCCCATGATGCACTGGGCCAGGGACAGACTAATTTGCATATAGCCAGGTTCTGAACTGGGATGGTGCAGTGAGCTAAAAAACGGTGATGGATCAAGCCCTGATCTGTTGACTGGGTAGGAGTGTTCTGATTAACTCAGATACTCTGTCCATCACCACCCCCTTTTGAAATTATTTTGGCCACCACAAGTGTGGAAGGGTATGCTCAGACGTGAGTCCCTTGCTCACTGCACCATCAGGATTCAAGCAAGCCGGGCCGAAGACGGCTGTAATGCCAGAAACCGGTCCCCGGAAGCTTGTTTCCTTTCCAGTGAAGAATTGGCTTGGTAGTTTGGTCTGCCCTGTTCCCATGATGCACTGGGCCAGGGACAGACTAATTTGCATATAGCCAGGTTCTGAACTGGGATGGTGCAGTGAGCTAAAAAACGGTGATGGATCAAGCCCTGATCTGTTGACTGGGTAGGAGTGTTCTGATTAACTCAGATACTCTGTCCATCACCACCCCCTTTTGAAATTATTTTGGCCACCACAAGTGTGGAAGGGTATGCTCAGACGTGAGTCCCTTGCTCACTGCACCATCAGGATTCAAGCAAGCCGGGCCGAAGACGGCTGTAATGCCAGAAACCGGTCCCCGGAAGCTTGTTTCCTTTCCAGTGAAGAATTGGCTTGGTAGTTTGGTCTGCCCTGTTCCCATGATGCACTGGGCCAGGGACAGACTAATTTGCATATAGCCAGGTTCTGAACTAGGATGGTGCAGTGAGCTAAAAAACGGTGATGGATCAAGCCCTGATCTGTTGACTGGGTAGGAGTGTTCTGATTAACTCAGATACTCTGTCCATCACCACCCCCTTTTGAAATTTGTATGGAGATAAGCAAGCTAGTCCAAAAGCTCCGGTTATAACTACATCAGTAGTACAGCCAAGAAAAGAATCATTGATAATAGATGATCAGGCAAGTGAGTGTGAGTCAGTAATCCTATTCATGGATTTACCAATAAGAGAACCAGAAGGTAGTTCAATGAGAAAGACCACTCCTTCAAATTCAAGAGAGGTACAGATAGAGACATCCTCCGGTACGAGAAGTGCCACTGGAGTAACTCCTGAAGAGATAGACAGATGGACACGAGAAATAGAGAAACCAAAAACACAGCCAAAGCCATTAGATATATATAAATTAAGAATTGAATTGGAGGAATTGATGGCTGGATATGTGGGATTTGACAGTCTAAATACCCTTAGTGAAGACGAACTACTATTCATTTGCAAAAGCATTACTCGTAATACAAGGGTGTACCATGAAAAATTAATGGACACCGCAGCTAGCATGGGGATTGACATTGGTAAGTCTAAAGTATTACAAAAACCTTATCGAGCAGAATTTTCTGACAAAGATTTAGAAAACATGAATATGTCAGGAAGGAAAGTGCAAATTAGAGAACTACTAGCCTTATTACAGAAGTGTGGAGAATTAGACAAATGGAGAGCCAGATGGGCAAAGAAAAAAGAAGAGGTTCCATCAAAACAAATGACTTCAGAATATGTTTTAAAAGAAGCAGAGAAGGTGGAAAAATGATGTCCCATGCGAGAGGTACCAGGTGGAGGCTATGTGCATGTCCCATGGTCCCGACAGGATATTTTGTCATTTACGAATGATTTTCCAAAACTTCGTGAAAAACCTGTAGAGTGGTACAGACAAGTTGAGAGATTTGTAAAGGTTTCAAAGTGTCTTTTGAAAGACTTAGACGGATTATTTGACATTGTAGTTCCCGTAGATTTGTGAACGGAATGCAAAATTGCCGTTGATTGGCTTAGTGATGAGTACCCAAGAGACCCAAATACAGGGGCACCTTCCGAAGACGTCATGAAAAAATATAATCAGGTAATACTTTACCTTAAAGGAAAGGTGCCTGCAAAGGAGACAGACTGGATGAAAATAGATAGAACCACTCAGAATAAGGATGAATCAGTGCATTCATATTATGAACGTTTATTACAGACATTCAAACAGTACAGTGGACTAGACAATATTGATATGAAGGATATGACACATTTTATTTATCGATTTGTGTTAGGATTAAGACCAGAAATTTCACAATAGATTAAGGACAATAACATTTGTTGGCAGGCTAAGCCCATAGATGAGGTCCCTAAATATGCAAAGTATTGTGAAGATGAGCTAGAAAATAAGCGGAAAGAGTTAAAAGAAAAAGTCATGTGGGCACAAGCAAAATTAGCAGAGCAACAAGAACAACAGTTAAACCAGATGACTAGCAACCAGAATAAAGGTGAGGGGCCGGGGAAAATTCAATAGGGAGGATGCCAAAAAGAAATTCCCCTGTCACGGATGTGGCAAGTTGGGGCACTGGAAGGACGAGTGTAAGGCTGTGCTGAATGGTAATATGCCAAATAATGATTTAAATCCACAGACGCAGAATGAGGTGCCACGGAAGACCCAGCAGCAGGTAATACAGAATCAGTTGCCCCCTCCACCTATGCCGAAATACAGGAGCAAAGCACAACAGAGTGTAGATAACACAGATTGGGAAGGAAGGGAAGGAATAGATACAGCAACTTCACAATTTCTTCTGAATGATACATTCTTTTGTGATGAACCTTACTGACGATGCCTGAGGGGGGAGGATGAGGAGTGCGTGCTTGGCGCCTCCTTGCCGGTAGACCAGTCAGGGCCATACATTGAAGGAAAGGTTGAAGGAAATGATGTCTACTTTCTGTTGGACACTGGTGCTACCCGTTCTACTGTGATAACAGCAGATGTTCCGAACCTACCCCTCTCGGGAGAAGCAATCCAAGTAGTGGGCGTTTCTAATAAACAAATTAGTACCCCAGTTACAGAACCAATGGAAGTTAGAATTGGCTATTTCAAAGAAATGCATAGATTTGTTGTATGTGATTCCAGTCCAGTAAACCTGTTAGGACGAGACTTACTGTGTAATATGAATTGCACTATTTTCTGTACCCCAAATGGTGTCGAAATTCAAACCCCAGACGAAGATGGAATTTACAAATTAATGTTAGCAAGACCAGAGACAGAAGTTAAAAGACTGACAGTAGGAGACTTACCAGAAGAACTGCAACAGACTGTAAAACCAGAGGCATGGAACTTCACTGGAAAGGATGTAGGATTAATGGCAAATGTTGACCCAATAAAAGTGACCATAAGAGAAGATGCAGTTTACCCAAATACTCGACAGTATAAAATTAGTGCAGAAATAAAGACAGGTGTTGCAGTAGAAATAAAGCGTTTAGTTGAAGCAGGCATTTTACAAGAAGTAATGAGCAGTCCATGTAACTCACCCATAATTGGTATAAAGAAACCAAGCGGAAAGTACAGAGTAGTACAGGACCTGACGAAGATTAATAAGATTGTTGTCCCATGCTGTCCAGTCATGCCAAATCCTGCAGTGATTCTGTATCAGATACCGTGGGAGGCTGGATGGTTTACTGTCATTGACCTATGTCACGCATTTTTCTCGATTCCATTGCACCCAGACAGCAAATTTCTTTTTTCATTTGAATTCGACAGTCATGTCTATGTTTGGAATCGTGTCCCTCAGGGGTACACAGAAAGCCCCTCGATCTTTAATCAGATTCTGAAAAAGTGCCTTGATCTTTGGTACTACCTGGACAGTCAGTTTTGGTTCAGTATATAGATGACCTCTTCGTGGCATCTAAAACACGAAAAGACTGTAATGTTGATACCATTGCTTTATTGAATCATTTAGGTGAAGGAGGACATAAAGTATCCCCAGAGAAATTACAATTTTGTGCTAACTCGATGAAATATCTGGGGCACCAGATAGAGAGAGGTGTCAGAAAAATTACCTCAGAAAGAATCAGGATAATTAAAAACATGAATTTGCCACAAACACAAAAAGAGATCAGAATGTTTCTTGGAGTTGTAGGATATTGCAGGCAATGGATTGTGAGATTTGCAGTTCTTGCCAAGCCCCTGATACAGATGACAAAGAAGAGAGCCAAGGACCCAGTAGAGTGGGATGACGAAAGCATGACTGCTTTTGTAAAATTACGAGACTATCTGTGTACAGCTCCAGTATTGGGAATGACTGACTATTCAAAGGATTTTGCACTTTTTTGTGACACCCGAGATAATTGTGCACTTTCGGTTTTGACTCAAATTCATGGTCTAGTGAGACGTCCTATGGCATATTTTTCTTCCACATTGGGCCCAGTAACGGCTGCATTGCCCGGATGTCTGAAAGCAGTAGCTGCAACTTGCATGAGCCTTGAGCAGAATGAATCCATCATTATGGGACATCCTGTAACTGTGTATGTTCCACATGCAGTTGTAATTCTGCAAAGAAAGACTAAGACTCAGTATCTCACACCTAGTCGGCTGACTAAGTACGAGAGAATTCTTGTAGGTGCAGGAAATGTAACCATTGCTAGGTGTAATATTCTGAACCCAGCAACCCTGTTGCCTGACTCACATACGGCAGATATGAAGGGTGAGGTTGAACATGACTGTATTGACCTGACTGAAAACAGCTCAAAACCACGACCAGACATAAGAGAAGAGCCTTTAATTGATTCAGATTATGAGTTATTTGTGGATGGCTCATGCATGAGACATGAGGAAGGAGGTCTAAGCGCTGCTTATGCAGTCTGTACATTGGGAGGTCCAGTTGAAGCATCCTATTTACATGGAGTTAAGTCTGCACAAGTAGCTGAATTGGTCGCCCTGGCAAAAGCCTATAAATTTGGAAAAAATTGGAAAGTAACCATATTCACTGACAGCCAATATGGTTACGGGGTTGTGCATGACTATGGCCAACTATGGATGCAAAGAGAGTTCCTGACTTCTTCAGGTACTCCAATCAGAAATGGTCAATATGTGAAAGATTTACTGGAAGCAATCCAGTTGCCAAAATAATTGGCTGTGGTCAAGTGTGCTGCTCACAAATCTGGCAACGACAAAGTGACAGCTGGTAACCGATATGCTGACTAGTTAGCCCAACATTGTGCAAAATATAAAATGGCTAATAATAAAAAGGTTAAGGTGGGCGGAAACAGCTGCCAACTTATGATGCTGGAAGGTGTGAATACGTGGGAGGAAGTGAGAGATTTGCAGAATGCAGCAGAACCAAAAGAAAAAGAACAATGGAGGGAATTAGGGTGTCAAAGAAGGGCTGAAGATGGTGTCATTGTTTATCTTGATGAAACGGTAGTGTTACCCAACTGTCTGCTTGCTCCTATGGCTAGGTTGATTCATGGAGATTCACATTTGGGAACAGATGCTGTGATACGTCTGTTCAGACTAACATGGTTTAATCCGAAGTTCAGGAACATAGCAGAGGCACTCTGCCAGAGGTGTTTAATTTGCCAACAAATGAACCCTGGGAAGAAAACAGTAGTATTACCAGGAAGGATTGGGAAGGCAGAAGGTCCTTTTATCCAATTGCAGATTGACTTCATTCAGTTACCTCCTTGTCGAGGACTAAAATATGTACTTCTCATTATCTGCCTGTTTTCAAAATGGGTGGAAGCTTATCCCGCACGCAGGAACGATGACATCACTGTGGCTAAGCTTTTACTCAGAGAGCTTATCCCACGTTTTGGTTTTCCAGTAACAATTGAATCAGACTGAGGAAAACATTTTAACAGTGAAATAATGGGTCTAATGTGTGAAGCATTCAAAATTAAGCAACAATTGCACTGTGCATATCGCCCAGAGGCTTCTGGAGTGGTAGAACAATTGAATGGCACTATCAAATCAAGATTGGGAAAGATGTATGAGTCAACTCGATTGGAGTGGCCAGATGCTTTGCCACTTGTTCTGATGGGACTTAGAAGTATTCCAGACCGGAACACAGGCTTGAGTCCCCATGAAATACTGATGGGAGAAGCGATGCGGCAAGCATGGGTGCCAGGACACAAACTGCTAAGCATATCTGATGATTTAGTACTGCAATACTGCAAAGAACTGGCTGACCAGGTGCGTTCTATCTCTTGCCAGGTTGGGGAAGACGCTGTCGCCAGTTCAGCAACTCCAGCACATGACCTGAACCCATGTGATTGGGTAGTGATAAAGAAACAACACTTGGAAATCTTGTCTTGCACCCAGGTGGGATTAACCACGTCAAGTGATTTTGGTTACCACCACAGCTGTAAAGTGTGCAGGAGTTCCACACTGGATCCATGCCAGTCATACCAAGAAGGTGACGGAATCTGATGAAACTGAGGCTGAAGGTTGTGCAGCTGAGGGGTCTCAAGAGATTGATCCTGAAGTAGCTGAGGAGGAACAGCCGAGCACCAGTCAAGATGATTGGGTTCCAGTAATCGACATACCTGCAGAATATGTGCGGACAAGAAGTCAAACTTATCTAGATAGACAGAGTGATAGTGAGGATGAGACAGGTGAAGAAAAAGATACTCAGATCATAGAAATCCAAGTCAAAGGTGATTCTGAGGAGGATCAGATAGGGAAAGATCAGATAATCGACACTCCACCAAGAACTCCTGAGCCTGAAAAGGGACAGATAGAAATTAGGGCGGATGCTCAAGCAAAAGAAAATCAAGGGTTCGAAGAGATTGAACAAAACCAGGCAGGAATAGACAATTGTGTTCAGGACGAAGAAGGTGAAACAAACAAAAATAAAAATCAGCAAATAGCTGAACAAGGCCAGATTAGTGACCAGGCAGAAGAAACAGAAATAAGAAGTGGACCTAGTCAGATAGAAAGGGAAACAGACAACAGCATTGAAATTGAGGTGCCACAACTGAACGAAAACAAAAGAACATTTGAGGAGGGCCAAAGCACAGTGCCAGCTAAAAGACTCCGAAAAGGAGACAAGTGGCCTAGATTTGTCAAAAGACTGAGACTGCGGTTAAAAACAATTGATGACGAACCTGAACAAGTAAATGAAATCTCAAGTCAAGTTGATCAACCTGTGATACAACCCAGAAGGAGAAGCCCCCGATTAAAGAGACTGAATAATAAATACAAGGGCCCTGAGTGGACCTTCATCGTTCTGGAAGATTTCGAAAATCTAGACATAAGTGATGAAAGTGAATTAATTACTGATCAAACTGACGAAGAAGTGAGACCAACCTGAAATTCGCACAGGGTAAATCTGTGTAGAAGTTAAAAAGAGGGGTTGAATCCCCTTTAGAAAAAAATGGCTGATAATACTGTTAATGGAAGACCGAAAAGAAATTGTTTAAAAACATGTTGTATAATATGTTTATGTAGTATAGCAATAGTACTTATACTTTGGATAGGACTAACAATAGCTATTCCTTATATGATGAGTAAAGACACAAAAGCGTACACTAATGAGCCATTGCCAAAGGACACAGAAGAGTTACAAACAAGAGATACACCACAAAGAGTGTATCAGAGAAAGCACTTAGACTTAAACAAATAAAAGTAGACTTAGAAGCACCAGATGAGGAAGGACTGCATTATAACAAAATCAAAAACAGACCTCATTTAAATGTATTTGCAAACCTATTAGTACACTATGTAGAAGCTATGGAGATAGAAGATTGCTACGTTTGTATGAAGCTGCCTACTTCAGTGGCTGAAGGTGTAACCTACCACCATTTGCCACTAACATATGGAATTTCCTGTAGTGTTTTAGCTAGTTTATTTTACAAGAAAGGACCTTTACAGTATTATTATTCCAACTTAGATGTGATATTTTCTGAACTTCCTGTATGTAGAAACCTAAACTCTGAACATACTACTAGAGATGTAGCACGTTATATGAGTGAATATTTTCTAACTGTAGGTAAAATAAATATAGGGGATGCACACAAGAATAACTTAACATGCTTATTACAAGAAAAGGAGAAAATATTTTTAAATATGGTAGAGAAAAGAAGAGAGGGTTTTCAAAGAAAGGCAAATGATAAAAATCAGAAACTTCCTAAATGGGCTGAAAGTACAGGAAGCACCTCAAATGGTGGGGCTAATGCTGCTATGTTGCTGGATTTCCAAAAGAAGGGGAAACTTTGTCTTCACAGAGAAAGAACCAGTTATTATAATAATATATTCATTGGTTCCAGTGAATGCGAACACAATTACAAGGTAATTGCGGGTTGGGGTTTTAAAGATGGGTCAGAACCTGTGTCCCCCGGAATTTATTATATATGTGGGAACAAGGCTTATTTCAAATTACCAGACCATTGGTATGGGAGTTGTTATTTGGGTATTGTCTTCCCAAAGATATACCATTTGGGTAAAATCACTGGAAGCAATGAAGAAACTAATGGATTAGTGCGTAGCAAAAGAGCTAGTGTCGGTGAAATAGTAGGTGATACATTTAGTGCATTGATACCTACAGTGGGAGTGGCTCTGAATACACACAGAATCTGCAAATTGTCAACAGTGGTGGATCGATTATCAACTGACACTGCTGGAGGTTTCTTGATGGTCAATACCGAATTGGTTGCGATCAGATCTATGGTCTTACAAAATCGACTTGCTCTTGATACATTATTGGCAAAAGAGGGCGGAGTCTGTAGAATGTTGAAAGCGCAACATTGTTGCACTTACATACCAGACAAAAGTATTGAAATTAAGAGGTATGTGAGAAATATTACTAATTTGAAAAAAGAGCTTAAACCACTGGAGGTTGATAGTGCATGCAAGAGGCTTACTAATGGTCTCTCCTCAGTAGGTAGTTGGTTTTCTAATCTAGGTAAAAGTCTTGTGAGTAGAATACTGATGCCAATGGCGGCAATAGGTTTATTAGTATTAGGATTAATACTTTGTTGCAAATGTCAGAAACATAAAAGGAAATATTCCATGAATAAGCGAGGAGTGAAAAGACATATTGAAGAGCTTGAATTGGAATAATTGAATAGCCAGATCTATAAGAAGATGAACAATTCTCAGAATAATAATGAGAAAAAGCAGAATAGAAAGTTTGAAGAGATTGAAATGGGTGAAATGTGAGAAGTTGGCATCTGTTTCATTAATTGGTGATGATATAAAATATCATCAAAGAGGGGACTGATGGAGCAAGGATTCGCACGAAAAGCGACTTGCTTGAACTCATGAACCTCGAATAACTCTAATTATATAATCAACATGTTTGTCTTATTAATTAGCCCGTTTTTCATCAATATATGGTATCAGAGTGAAGCTTGCTTATGTGTTTACTAATCATAATATGCTTGTATTTAAAATGGCTGCTGCTACGCGGGAATTTCTACTGCGCATGCGTCTGTCATACCCACTTGACCTGACGTTGCTTTGGAGGGAATCAGTTGCTTCTGCGCACTAGGGCTAATATGGCTGCTCTATGTTCCCACATGCAAGAAGCTTGCGCTGCTGCTTGTGCTAAGCTGTTCGTTCTGCCTAATCCTAATGCTATAGTTAAAGTTATGATAATGGGAATAGAGTAGAAATTCATGGTATACAGTGTATTCCTTTATTCTATGTTCTAAAACTGTTCTTTTTCCATTTCATGTTGCACTTCGAAAACTGGCCTGTCTCGTAACGCTGTACTCCATATTTGTTGAAACTGCGACTGTGCGAGAATCGCAAGCCTCCAGAACAGTGACCTTTGGACTGTAGCCAAGGAGCTGACTTACTGAGAAGATGCTCCTGGGAACTTGCCCCATGAACTCTATAAAAATACAATGTATTTGTCAATAGAACATTCATTGTTAGTTGAAACGAAGACGTTATGTGAACCTGAATTTGATGGGCGGGAATGTAAATTTGAATAGGAGACGGTAGAAGTCTCAAATTTGGTGTGGTGTGATGACCTCTCCTCCTCTTTTGACTTATCGAAATCGGGGATCCTTACACTTGCAACATTGGGGGGTGGTACACTGACCTGGAAAATAGTATAACTAGCCTAGGTTTAGCTAGAGAAATCGTCCGACTTGTCCGAATAGCTGACCTGTCACTGACCGAACACACTCAATACATGACTTCGAGCAGAGGGCTTCGGAGCACTTTGTCAAAAGTCTTTACTGACCCTATCAGGGTTCGGGAAGCTGAAGTGCTGGCGGAGCACTTTGTCAGTGAATGCTGTAACCCAATCGGGGTTCTGGCTGATTCCTTGCAGAGAGGGAGTAGCGCAGGCGTTGCAACTGAACTGCGGGTGCTGGTCGTAACCTTTGGTAGTCCTGTCCTGATCCAAATCTGGTTTATCCTGTCCTGATTCTGATCTGTACCTGCTGGCCTACTGGCGACTGCATCCTTGGGGTCCTTTTCTGTCCTTAACTGACCCGTGGCCAGGGTTGGTCTTCACACCATTGTAGGTAAATATATATCTGTGTGGGTAATTGTCATTATACTTTGCGTACTATTCGTTACCTTCTCTAAATCGATAAAGCTTTGATTGCATATGTTCCCTCTTCTTACCTTTCCCTTTGCAAAGATAAAGTTGTCTTTTGATTAATAGAGTGTTCCAATTTCTTACCTTCCCTTTAGTCATATGCTAAAATTGTTTTCATGATTACATTTTGTGTCCCGTTTACTTACCCACCCTTTAATAGTTGCCTAAAGTTGTGATATTTAGTATGTCCCATTTCTTTACCTACCCTTAGAAAAATTGTGCAAATCTGTCTGAATTAATTAGCATGTTCCTTGTTTTTTACCTTCCCTTTATTTCCATTTGCTAAATGATTGGCATAATATATCTTTTGCATAGCTTTACGTTGTTTCTAATATTGGTTATAGATAGCCTCATCACTTTTAATCTATGGATCATGACTTATGATGAAATTTAGATAAAGAGTTTAAACCTTTCCCGAGTCTGTGGTTATTATATGAGTACAAATGTTGTTTTGTTATCGACTACCTTCTTTACAACTAACTCCCTGATCCATTGTGGTCATAGGTACCAGTGACAAGGATTGGTAAGTCAAGGGTATCGGAATTTTATTGGAATAAAATAGACTGGAAGTAGAGTGTGGGTTACCTGATTGAATAACTATGAAAATTGAATTTTGGGCCCAGATGAGTATTGGTAAAATTGTAGTCGGGTAACCTGCGCGCTCTATCACATATATCCTCCCCAGTGCTTCCACCAACAAATGGAGCTCTTGTGAATCTATTTAACGTTCTCAATTCAAGTGGCTATACAAGTACCACCAACGATGGGTTGGAATGCTAGCCCAAACAATTGTGAATGGTTAGACTTATTGCAAGCATCCTCCGATCACCTTTTGAGTGTTTGATGTACTGCCGTAAGTGGCCAAGGGTATGCCCAGACGTGGGTCTCTTGCTCACTGTGCCACTGGAACCAGGCTACACCTGACTGAAGAGCCACAATCAGGGCAAAACCGGTCTTGGGTTTCTTGTGTTCCGGATCAGAGTGGACTGAGCTTGGCAGTTTGGGCTGGCCTGATCTATTGGAGCAGGGTCAAGACTGATGTGCATATGGCTGGGTCTATTCTGAGGTGGCATTGTGTTGCAACAGAATGATGGGCTTAACTGCTACCCCAATTGATTGATAGTGCTTAAACTTATTGCAAGCATCCTACGGGATCACTGACATAATATCGACTACAAAAATATAGGCATTTAAAATATCGACTCCAAAATATCGACTACAAAAATATCGAAGTCCTATCTACAAACAGGTAAGTACAAAAATATCGAATCAAAAATATTGTTTTAAAATATGTACTTTGTAAAAATATCGAATTTATTAAAATTAATGTAATATTAAAAAAATATAAAAAATAAATAACTAAAATATACTTAAAAATATTTAAATAACCTTAAAATTATTAAATAATTATTTAAAGTTATAAAAAAAATAATACAATTTTATTTGTTAAAACATATATATATATTAACATAATATTATTAAAAAATAGATAATATTATTACCGTAGCATAGCAAGAGTGTTAAAATTACTATTCCCACTCCAATGAGTGCAACAGTAGGGAAAGCGTTGGATAGCGTAGAGGTAAAAATTACTATTTCCACTCCAAAGAGTGCAACAGTAGGGAAAGCGTTGGATAGTGTAGGGGTAAAAATTACTATTCCCACTCCAGTGAGTGCAACAGTAGGGAAAGCGTTGGATAGCGTAGGGGTAAAAATTACTATTCCCACTCCAGTGGGTGCAACAGTAGGGAAAGCGTTGGATAGCGTAGGGGTAACAATTACTATTCCCACTCCAAAGAGTGCAACAGTAGGGAAAGCGTTGGATAGCGTAGGGGTTAAAATTACTATTCCCACTCCAGTGGGTGCAACAGTAGGGAAAGCGTTGGGTAGCGTAGGGGTAAACATTACTATTCCCACTGCAGTGAGTGCAACAGTAGGGAAAGCATTGGAAAGCGTGGGGGTAAAAATTACTATTCCCACTCCAAAGAGTGCAACAGTAGGGAAAACGTTGGATAGCGTAGGGGTTAAAATTACTATTCCCACTCCAAAAAGTGCAACAGTAGGGAAAGCATTGGATAGCGTAGGGGTTAAAATTACTATTCCCACTCCAAAGAGTGCATCAGTAGGGAAAGCGTTGGATAGCATAGGGGTAAAAATTACTATTCCCACTCCAGTGGGTGCAACAGTAGGGAAAGCGTTGGATAGGGTAGAGCTAAAAATAACTATTCCCACTCCAGTGGGTGCAACAGTAGGGAAAGCGTTGGATAGCGTAGGGGTTAAAATTACTATTCCCACTCCAAAGAGTGCAACAGTAGGGAAAGCGTTGGATAGCGTAGGGGTAAAAATTACTATTCCCACTCCAGTGGGTGCAACAGTAGGGAAAGCGTTGGATAACGTAGGGGTAAAAATTACTATTCCCACTCCAGTGAGTGCAACAGTAGGGAAAGCGTTGGATAGCGTAGAGGTAAAAATTACTATTCCCACTCCAGTGGGTGCAACAGTAGGGAAAGCGCTGGATAGCGTAGGGGTTAAAATTACTATTGCCACTCCAAAGAGTGCAACGCTAGGGAAAGCGTTGGATAGCGTAGGGGTAAAAATTACTATTCCCGCTCCAGAGAGCGCAACAGTAGGGAAAGTAAATACTTCATATATTATTTAAAACAAATATAAATTAATATCTTTAAAAAATTATTTAAAAGTAATTACCAATTTAATATATTATAATAATTAATCAATTAAATTTACAAATTAAAATTAATTATTACAATTAGTTACCTATTAATACAAATTACTTACAAATTAACAATTAATTAATTAACAATTAAATATTAATTAACAATTAATTCAAATTAAATACATTTAAATACATTGATTTATTTAATTAATTATAAATAAATTACTTCCCACCCTATTCCCCTATAAACCCACAACCCGCTACCGAAAATAAATTAGTAAAATTAACATAATTAGCAATTAATCAATTAAATAAAATTAATTGGCAATTAAAATTTAATTAATTCACCATAAAAAAGTATTAACAATTAATTCTAAATAAATACCAATATTTTTTTTTACATATTTAATTAATTATAAATAAATTACTTCCCACCCAATTCCCCTATAAACCCACAACCCGCTACATAAAATAAATTAGTAAAATTAACATAATTAGCAATTAATCAATTAATTAAAATTAATTGCCAATTAAAATTTAATTAATTACCAAACATAAATTAATTAACAATTAATTAAAAATTAATACCAATAAATACATTTACATATTTATTTAATTATATATAAATTACTTCCCACCCTATTTCCCTATAAACCAACAACCCGCTACAGAATTAAATTACGCAAAAATTAAAAAAACAAAATTCATTAATTAAAATAAATTATAACATAAATACACACTTTTCACACATATAATAACATAAAAAACACTATAAAAAATTCTATATTATTAAAAATTCGATAATTTTAATAACCTATATTATATACTTCGATATTTTACCTTTCTATATTTTTAACATTCGATATTACATTACTTACCTTAAAAACTATATTTTTGATGTCTATATTCTGTCCATTCGATATTTTGTCCATTCTATATTTTAAACTCGATATTATGTCCATTCGATATGTTTTACTCGATATTTTGACTGTTTACCCATACTCCCATCAACTTTTGTTTGTTTGACATGCAAACACCACCACCAGTGTATTAGTACTTGCTTCAAGCAACATTCTGAGATGTGGGAACAGGAACACCTCTCTCCTGAAGTTCGCTGAGTTTGATAGGCGAAAAAACCAGCACCTCCCTGCTTCCTGCCATCAATGTACAGTCACTCTGTTTACCTCTTTGGCTTCTGCTTGGCACATCTCAAGGCCAGGGAACCATCATGCTTCCTTTGACATTCGTCCACCTGTCTCGGTCTTTGGCACACGTTCCTTTTGTTGTCACAGCTGATTCTTACCAGGTTCTGCTTCCCAAGTTCTACTGTCTATGTCTTACTTTCGTACATGCTTCCCTGAGCAACTTGAAATCTTCAGAAGTTGCATCTCGGTACTTTGTCATTTTCTTTATTACTCCTTTTGTCCCCTTTCTGCTTAGACTTATGCTATTATTTTCTTTTACCCTAAATTACTGAACTGTTACTTCCGGATCAATTAATTGTGACTGTGTGAAACTCTAGACTTGAGTTTGGTAAATAGAAATGTGACAAGGTCTCTATCACATTAGCATGTAGTGTTGTTGAAGATGTGTGCAAATATGGTGAAGGCAGTCAAGCACTGATACCTATGGTAGAGTGTAGTAAACCATATGAGGAGTGTCTCTGAAATGGAGGGTTAAAGGCAAGTAAATAATATGTCTTAGGTTATGGCCAAAGGAGCATAGAGCATGCAAGAGAGATAGGAGAGGAAAAGTGATAGATTGTGGTTTGTAAGTGAGTTAGAGACTGATTTGAGCTCCAAGGGGCTAGAGGAAAGGGACTGGGGCATAGAATCATCAACCTAAATTGCGATCGCAATAGCTGCGAAACAACTATTGCGATCGCAATTACGGCTCCCGCAATTCATCAAGAAAAAAAACAGTAAATTGCGAATTCGCAAACATAAATTCACAGAATCAATGTGGAACCCCCTTAGCGAATCTGTAACAGCGATTTTCCACTTATTCTGCAAATTAATTTGCGAATTCGCAAATAAATTGTGAATTCAATTCATCAAACATCGCAAATTGTGGAAAAAAACAAAATCGCTAAATGCGAGTCGCAATTTAAGGAGAAGTCAAACCAGGTGCTAACCATGAAGTTCAATTGGAAAAAAAAAGAAAAATTCTACCAAGAAACAGGGGCGGGGTAAAACAAACACACTTAAGGAGACACAGTAGGAGCATGAGGACATTCACAATGCCAGGTCTACACATCGTGGCAAGGCGGCTGAGGCTCCAGGCTGCAGCCCGGAACCAACGCAGGATCCAGGAGCGTATCTTCCGGCTGCGGATAACACTCCTGGGCCAGACTGAAGAGGAGATCTACTCCAAATACAGGTTAAATGGGGCAATGATAACGAAGCTCATCTGAGTCCTTGACCCCCTGATGCAGCACCCAACAAGGAGGACCAATGCCGTGCCCACCCATGTCCAGGTCCTGTGCTGCCTGCACCTCCTGGCCTCTGGAAGCTTCCAGGGGATAGTTGCAGATGCAGGGGGGATCTCCCAGAGCACACTGTCATGCTGCCTACGGAGTTTCCTGGACGCCATGCTGAGCCGGATACACCACTACATAGCTTTCCCAACCACCCAACAGGACTTAAACCAAACAAAGCTTGACTTCTATAACACCACACAATTCCCCCATGTAATTGGCTACATTGACTGTACCCACATCCACATCTGCCCACCCGCTGAGACAGAATACATGCACCGGAACCGCAAGTCCTACCACTCACTAAACATCCAGATGGTCTGCAATGTAAAGACATTCATCACCGACATAGTGGCCCAATACCCGGGGAGCATGCATGATTCGTTCATCTTCAGGCACAGCGGCATACACAGCCGCTTGGCCAGGGGTGACTTTGGCGAAGGACATCTCCTAGGTAAGTACACATGCCCACATACAGTATGTCAAGAACATGTAGCTGCGCATAACAGGCACTGACCCTCTGCTCCCATCCTTCAGGTGACAGCGCCTACGGCTTCCGTGAGTACCTCCTCACCCCATACCTCAACCCTGCAACACCACAGGAACGGCGTTACAATGCTGCGCACATTCATACAAGAAATGTCATTGAGCGGACATTTGGGATGTTAAAGAGCCGATTCCGCATCCTACACAAGACTGGTGGGGCCCTCAAATACCAGCCTGAGGTCTGCTGCCGCATCGTGGCCGTGTGTGCCATACTCCACAATATTGCTACCAAGCGGAGGATACCTGTGGAAATCTCTGGTAGTGAGTCGGAGGGGGACAACAGGCCACCTGCACATGTGCATCATGCACGCGGGTGGAATCCTGCAGAAGGACACAGGTGCCGCAACAACATTACACAGAACTATTTCTAGTGCACCCATACCCCTCACACAACATTGCACTCATGCATGCCACATGAAATAATGACATGAGTAATATTTGAATTCAAAATGAATTCTCATTCTATATTTTGAACAAGATCTAGAACTTATTTGTATTTCAGAAACAACATAACTGCTGTATTGCATCATACAGCCTCTTGAATGCAGAGCAGGCGTGCTTGGTACATCAGCATGGCACTGCTGCTAATGTTCAGCCATTCACTGGCGCCTCCTGCCGGACGCACCCTGTCGCCTCTCCGAATCCACGTCGGCAGTGATGCTGCATTGGGCCTGGTACTGTGGCGCCGTTCTGGTGCCACCGGCACAGACAGGCTGCTCAGGCTGGATGTGCCCTCACTGGCATCATCACTCCCCCCCCCCTTGCATGGGCATGGCCACACACCTGTTGGTTCTGGATAGCGGTGGTGACCTACTCCAGGGCCCTTGCAACATCCTGGCTGCATTGTACCATTTGAATTTGTATTGCCAGGGAGCGGCGTGACAGTTGGGATGTTGCATTCCCGATCAGGTGGTTTGACCTGGTATATGCTGATAGCCGGGTCAGCAGCTGGCGGTGGCGGCGGCGGGTGATGTCCTGCTGCGACACCATCAGTTGGCTGTTCTCCTTAACTGCAGCAGTCAACTCCTGCACACTTTCGGTGAGCTGATTCACATTGCATGCAGTTTTGTACAGCTGAAGCTGCATGGCTGCCATGTGCTGTGCCTGCTTGCGGTGCACAGCTAGCATCCGGCGTTCGATCCCTAGCCCTGGATATTGGGCCTGTTGCTCCCTCTCTGCTCGTGTGCCCCCGTTGCGCTGCTGCCTCAACCGGCCGCTTGCCTGCGACCGCACAGTGGCTGTGCGGCATGTATGCCTCCTGGGTGGTGGTGGGGCCTGTTCCACTGCCATGCGTGACGCATGGGGTGTTTGCACTCCTCCTGTGGCTGCAGGGGTGACCCTGTCCGCATGTGGAGGTGGTGGTACTGGTGCAGGTGCAGGTGTGTGTGACGGTCCAGGTTGTGGGGCAGGATGGCTCTCTCCCTCCGTCTCCTCTGGGGTCTCCTCGATGTGGAGTGCCTCGCTGTCTGTTGTCTCTGCTTCTGCAGCACCTGTGATGTAAATGGGTACATGATTATTTAAATGAATCTTGCACATGGGATGTTGAAACATGCATGCAGGCTTGCATTCCCTGACTGGCTTTAGGGATATGTTTCGCTTGACAGTTCTGGCTGTGTGTGGCTATCAGGGAACTATTGTCATACTACAGGTCCCACAATGCAATAGTGCATTTCTGATGTGCAGGGACTGCATTACTGGGGATGTCAAATGGCTAGCTCGGGGGCATGGGCATTCTTAGGGGACTGGGTCGCAGTTGCATGGCTCTTACCTTGTGATTGTTGTGTGGGTCGGGAGGTGTCCAGCCGAATGACCCCTAAGCAGGCTGCAGGGTTGATGGTGTCCTCAACCAGGTCTTCAAGTGGTGTGTTGGCGGCAACTGTGGGGTCTCCACCTCCCGTGGCATGTTGCTCCCCCAGCCTCTCTGCTATACGCTCCTTGCACACCCTCTGAGGCCACCTCTTCTTCAGGTCATCAATTGACCACTGGGTCACTCCTACGGCGTTTACCTTCGCCCTGATGTGCAGCCAAATGCACCTTTTGTCGGCCTCAGGCACCTTTCTGGATAGCTTCCCAAAAAGCTTATCATGGTCCCTGCTGACTGCCTCAATCAGGAACTCCAGCTCCTGTTCTGAAAACTTTATTTTTCTTGTCCTGCCAGTTTCACTGGCTCCTGCGGCATCCTGGGACATTCTGGTGTTGGATGTCTGTTCTGTTTTGGGGCTGCAGGGTGTTTCTTCTAGAGCTCAGGGCTGTGCCTCCTCCTCTCTTCAGCTCTGTGTTCAGAATGAGTAAGGGAACTGCCTACTTCCTGGTTGTGATGTCATCATTGTGCTCAAAATGCGACTTCCCGTTTTTGCGATCTCGCAATTTGCGAGATCGCAATTTGCAATTTCGGTAATTGCGAATCGCAATTTCAGGTTGGGCAAACAGGAGATTCCTTGAATTTTCTGCGATTTAAGAAATTCGCATTCGGCAATTGCGGGCAATTGCGAATCACATTTTTTAATCGCATTTTTTGATGCATTACATTCTGCGAATTCCAACTTGCGATTCGGTATTTTTCGCAAATTGAAATTCGCAGAATGGGTGCTTGATGCATCTGGGGGTGGATGATAGAAGAGGGGAGTGAAGCAGATGATGATGAAAAAACATGAGGGGTGGATTGAGAGAATGGGACCAAGCATGAAAGGGAGAAAGAAGAAAGACGAATATGGAAAGGGAAACTGGGAAAATGTAACGACTATGGAGAGATAAAAGCTGGCTAGAATAGGTAGCAGCAGAGTTGCTAAAGTAGTTGATGAGTTAGGAGAAGTGTTACGAAGCAAACTGCAAGTAGTGGAGAACAGGGAAGACAGAAGGTAGTTGTTGCGCCTATTTGATATTATTGAGTAATTATGAGTAGATTCATGAGTAAAATAGAAGTTAATATTTCCCAAAATCTTGTAAATTAAAGCTGAGATCTGAGGGTAAAAAGGTCAGCTGGTATGATTTAGGTACAGCTAGGCAAAGATGCTTCACACCAATGAGGTTCTAAAAACATTAGAGGAAACACAGACTACGAAAAACCCTACTCTTCCTTAACTTTATGGGTACGTGATTAAAGTATACCCAGCTCTATTCCTTCACAGCTCCTCAAACTGCGTGCTGAAATCCACTGCACACCACTGTTCTTTATTACCTTTCAAGCACCATTGACACAGACAGCAAATAGTAGATACACAGCATACGAGGCAGGATATAACACTCCTCCCTTTTTCTAACAAGCATAGGTAAAGATCTTCGCTACCAATTCCTCAAAACAAACCACAATGTGAAGCACGCAACTACACCCAGCCTGTCCATAAATGCATACTGTGGACAACCATCATAAGACATACAAAGGCCCATCTGCAACACAATATAGCCAAAGCAAGCAACATGAGACTACATAGCTTTCCCTCGAATTCTCCAGTCCAAAAAAGATTATTGCCCCCAACAAGAAACAATACATGAGCTTTACAGGGGCTTATTTACAAGTCCTTTCCATCACCTGTATGTCACTTTTTCCATATTAAAAGTGACACACTTGTGGCGCAAGGGGCTTGAAAATAACCCCCTCAGTCTGTACATGACCTAAATACTTCCCAGATGAGACATGAGCAACCCGTAGCCTGTCATTGACTTATACATCAGCATAGCATTAATAAAGCAAGGGCTCAGATTTGGCGCACATTGCTCACAGTGTGGCATAAAAAAACACAACAGCTCACCTGTTCAAGACTAGGCCTAGGCGGAGCTCGTGGAGTTTCACTCAGTGGAATTTTGCGGAGTTGCCGCAAAACTCCATCATGCCGCGGAGTTCCGCGAGTGGGCGGAGTATTGCTCGGCCACCCCTAATTAGTGCTAGCATCTGCCCATGACGTCCAGCTGGTAAGTGTGAAAAGCTAACACCTTTTTGTTTTTCAAGAGACGTGATTTCAGGGCTGATGTAAACTTAGAAATTATGCCTCACTTTGATGCACCTGAAGGTCCGGAGTTACTACCAACTCCGATACGCCTCGGGAGATATAACCAATAAAGCATTCCTCGTGACGTCACTGGCTCTTCCCCAGATCCCTCTCTAGGAGCATTTCAGCAGAGGGAATATACATTTCCTGGGTTAATTCGCGCACCAGGTAACCCTGCAGCGCTTGCCGGGATGCCAGCCAAGACTTTCTAGAGTTGATGCACAAACAGCAGCTGTACGTGTGCCCACTTCCCATATTGTAAATACTGAAAGATGGAGGTGTATGCAGCTAAAATGTGCATCATGAAGAAGTTGCAAGGGCTCCTCCCTCAGGACTATTGCTATGTCAGACCAGGCATGGCAGGGCATGGGCAGCAGCAATGCAGGCGGCTCTGAGCAGCAAGGGGTGGTCCAATCAGAGCCCATGGGTTTTAAGAGAGCTTGAGGGCCGTGGAGCATAGGGGGAGTGCCTGTGCACAGTTGCACCCTGAGAGTTGCAGTCCTGCCCCTCCGAGGCAGTGGTTCTGTGCCCTAAAGTAGGATGCGGGTGACCGTACAGCAAACATAGGATCAGCTGCTGTCGCATGAGCTGTTTTGTGCTTTTGGACATCACTCGGCGATGCAGCATAGCTACAGAAAAGCACCCCTGCAGTGAGTGGACAAGGGTGGATGGAGAGGCACTCTGTGTACATTGTACGTACATCATGAAATGATGAGCATGACCTCAGCATGTTAAACAGCGTGCTACTTTAACACGCACAGAAGATAGCGTGCTTACCTGCCATGATCCAATGAGTTGGTGTCTCCCGAGTCCGTGCCTGTTGTTTTCCAAAACCCATTAACTTTCGCTTGAAAGACGGACCTGAGTGAAATGCAATCTACTCTGCGTGATGACGTTTGCCTAAACTACCATTGGGAACGCATAGACATTTGGAAATGCACAATTGTTATTTTAAACACTAGACCATGAACCTTTGATGTGTAGGAGGCGCTACACGGTCCACGCCATCTACTTGGAAAGAATAAAGATTACTGACTTCCAGCCTCGCGACGATAAACTCCGCTCCCCAATGGGTAGTGGAGTTTTTGCTGAACTCTGTGCTCTAAGCAGAGCTTGGAGTGCCAAAAACTCTGCTAACTCTGCCCGGGGAGCGGAATTTACCACCCACCCCTATTCAAGACCTAAACCAGACATGCAACACATGATTTAGTACTGGACATGTGGTGTGTAGAAGAGGTCCAGATCTCGGAAGGGACTGCAAAAGATCTGCAATGGTGGCTAATAAACCGATTTTGAGTGATTGGCAGATCCCTCTCCCTTACCAACCGGAGCTGACTGTACGGACAGTTGCATCACCGCTGGGCTGGAGATCAGAGGACTCTGGTCTCTGGCGGAGTACAAGCTCCACACTTGGCATTGAAAGTCTTTCTTCCTTCGATCAAAGGAAGACTGGTGCAGGTGTACCCCACTGCCATGTGGTATTGCAACAAACAGGGTGGGGTGAGATTGTGAACACTTTGTCAAGATGTCCTGCATCTCTGAACATGGCTGAATGTCAGGGCATTTCCCTGAGGGTTCATCACCTTGACAGCTCTCTGAACACTAGAGCAGATGAAGTCAGCTGAAGATGCCTAGCAGATCATGAATGGTGTCTCCATCCGAAGGTGGTGCAAGGTCTCTTTCAGCAGTGGGGAGAGCCGTGGTTAGATTTGTTCACCACCAACAAGAACGCGCAATGTCAGTAGTTTTGCACACTGGAGTTTCCAAGGCTACTCTCACTCGAAGACCCGTTTAGTCTCATGTGGAGTTCTGACCTCCAGTACGCCTTTCCACCGATACCAATCCTGTTCAGAGTTCTCAAGAAAATCAGAAATGATTGGGCCCAAGTCATTCTTGTGGCTCTTGATTGGGCATGGAGAGTCTAGTTTTCGGGGCTGCTGAGCATGACCATCAGTCCTCTGCCCAGGTTGCTCGTTCTAAGAGGATTTTTTGTCGCAGCAACAGGGGAGGGTTCTGCACCCAAACCTGCGTACCCTCCATCTTCTTGCATGGAGTTTGAGCTGCAACATTTGACAGCTTTCGACCTTCCTCCCGAAGTCTGTAATGTTATTTTGGCTGCTAGGTGCGCCTCCATCAAGACGGTACACACCTACTGTTGGAACAAGTTTGTGTCATGGTGTGCTTTCCACAAAGTTGTTTATTTACGGTGCTATTGTTGGCAATTGTCTTTGGCTCAGCAGGGCTCTACTCTGGTTCAGTAAAGCGTTATCTCTCTCACATCTCAGTATTCTTGTAGTTGCCAGACCAGCTGTCTCTCTTTAAGTCACCTGTTGTCATCAGGTTTCTTAAAGGCCTGCAACATATGTTTCCCCTAAACATTCAACATGCCTCAGTGGGACCTCAACCTGGTCCTCAATTTTCCCCTTTTCATGTGTGCCTCTACACAATTGGATTCATAGGCTTTTGATATCAAAAAGTGCCTTTTTAGTTCCCATTACATCAGCTAGGAGAGTCAGCAAATTACAGGCATTCTCTGCACACCCTTCTTATACCACTTTCTATCCGGACAAGCTGGGTCACCGGACACATGCTTAGTTACTTCTGAAGGTTGTGACTCCCTTTAATGTGGGCCAGAAAATCACCTTGCCTACTTTCTTTACTCCACCTCTCCCCTCCAAGAAGAGGAAAGACTTCACTGCTTAGACCCAAAAAGAGTGCTGTCTTTCTACCTTGACCGCACGTAAGAATACCGGGTGGACGATCAACTGTTTGTGTGTTTTGAAGGAGCAGAAAAAGAGAAGGCAGTGCAGAAAAGGGCCATCTCATGATGGACTATCCTCAGCATTTAGATATGCAATGCATTGGCCAAAAAGCAATCCCCTGGGGGCTTGTGAGTTTACTCCACCATATCCAAGGCAGCGACCACTGCATTACCGCATGGCCTACCTGTCCTAGACATCAGTCAGGTAGCAATGTGGGCCTCACTGCATACTTTCATCAAACACACTTGCCTGGTCAGTCAGGTCAGTCAGGTCTGTCATCACAGGCACTTTGCCCATTCAGTCCTGCAGGGCTTTCTGATTTAATTAGATGTGCAGTCAACTTCGGGAAGGTATTGCTTGGGTATCTATTCTAAGGTAAGGAATCTTCAACTAGAAGCCACTTTGGTAACACCTTATCTGGTAGATATTCTATCTAGCTGCAGATTCCCCACCAACTCTCCCATTCTCTGTGAACCGATTACGGTAGAGGTACCACCTTTTCAGGGCCTTAGTTTGTCACACCAGTGGTCAGTGCTCATAGTGGCTCCTGGCTCCTGTTAGAGCGTGATTTTGCTCTTTCATTTTGTTGGGGTGCATTATAATCACGGGTAGTTCGCGCCCGCATCAAATCCTTCACTGTGTTAACATTGAGTCATTATATCGTGCACTGTATTACCATGAAAAGTGAAGTGCTAGGTATATTTCAATGTAAATGTGAAGAAATTAACGTTGAAATTATATGTGGTTAGACAAAAACCTTAACGAGTAGAATTTGTATATGTAGCTAGGGGGTAGTTACAAAATTGATGTGTTTATGTAATGTGTTGATTTGTGGGTGTTCAGTAATAAGGTTAATTTATATGTGTGCTTTATGAAATTATGTGCTATTTCTTAAGTTGACCGAATTCTGTAGGCCTGAATTGTATGTATTCCCCTGGAGGCTCTCACATTAGACTTGCTAGTAGATTTCATGTGCATGTGGAACTCGTTCTTTGTCACATTTCTGATGCAGGTGGAGAAATTCATCCTTGTTAGTTAGAATAATGTCTTTATTTTAGGAGTAAGGCTTAGGGAGGAGAAGATACATTGAATGGTGATGCTGATAATGAGGAACAGTGTACTTTCTCATCAGAGAGAGCCTGGGAATCAAGGTCATCGAGCATAGCTGCTGTGTGGAAAGTTACCTAAAAGGAGGTGGTTTTGCTTGGATTTTGTGTTGTCGTGTTGCATTTTGGGATGTTACTTGAAGGCTCATGTATTTATGTAGGGACAGTGTCTAAGGGAACTTTTGCCTTTCCTTGAGAGAGAGAGAGAGCATCTTAGCTCTCTCTCTCAAGAGTGCTGTAGTGAAGCCTTCACATGCTGACACCTTTACTGAATTTGCCTTGGGGAAATGCTAAGTAGGCATGTCATGCTAGTGGTAGTGTAGGGACAGACTAATGCTTTGTACCTACACACTTCCAATGAAGGGGAATGTTGAATGTTGGAGCCATCATTTTCCGTATCTCGATTCTGGGACTGGTTATTTTGTGCATGCTGCACCGTCTTAACTTTACTCGTATTTTTGGCTTTGTATTAGTTCCAATGTATTTCTACACCCTCATTTTGGGGTGCTTGTATGTCCAATTGTTCTTGGCTTTGTATAAGCAAACCAAACTTAATTTAGAGTCTGTAATTCTCCAGAGTCATAGTTTATTGTAATGGTAAAAATGATTAGATAATGATTTTACTCCCCTTCACACTTTCATGCAGATAAAAAGAGACATCGGCCTAGGGTTCCAGAGTAAATCTAGAACGTGGAGCCTGGCTCCTTCATTCCTGAGTAACTGACGTCAGTGTCCAGAGGTGGCGCCTATATAGATATTACACACCTCACTTCTGGGGCTAAAGACACGGAATGGAACAACACCACTTTCTGGTGAGCAGGGGTACTGCTCAAAAATCTTCCAGATCCCGTCTGACGTATGGGGATAGTCTAATGTAAGGAATCTGTGGTTAGATAGAACTTGTTTATCGTTTAAACTGAAGAAGCCAGGGGTTCTCAGAAGAGGAAACTAGGGAGCAAACATAGTTAATTATTTAGTCCCTGGCTCACAGGGTACAGATGGATGATGAGCCAACCACCTGGCAAGTCTTTTTGATGAGCTACCAATAATTAAAGAGAGTTTGCTATATTTTGGCTCAGTTGAAGATTTCAGAAGCTGTTCACTGTCCCACTTTTGATGCATAGGTGTTCATCCTCTAAGTAAAACTTTTTTTATTGTTGTTGTGGCTTGATATTTTCTTCTCTTTTATTTTTATGGAGACTACTTGCAGCACAAGCTAATTAGTACAAACTGTAGTACTATGTCCAAGCAGTAAATGGAGATCTATAGATGAGACCCACACTTTATGGACAGAAGTACCTGAGCTTGGGCCAATCCCTTATACAAGAGTACAAGAGATGAAGCCAGGGAGACACTGTAAAGTCTGAGAGTTGGCTCACTCCATAAATGTACACATCACATTGAGATTTAATACCTAAATAGATGTGTTATACATTTGGTGAAAGGCTTTTTGAGCCAGGCTGGGAATTAGAGTAGTAATAAACAACTACAATTGCCAATACTGCCACTTGTTTTACTGCTTCAGAAAGAGGGAAAAGAATAAAGCCAGTCCCTCTTAACCACTCTTTCAGTTCGAGTTAATCAATTTATTTTTTCAAATTCTCAAGAAACTTTTTTCAAAATACAATTCCTTACAAAATTTCCATACACAATACTATACAAAATTCCCCATAGAAAATATCACACTTTTTGGAACCTAATTAGTGTCTCTTTTGCAACAAACTTCCATCAACATCCTCTGCTTCATACTCACATTTTGGGTCCGATTCTGATCCTGGATTTTTATTTTCCATACAAATAGGATTTGTATTTTTTTCCATACAAATTGTAAAAGTCCCTTCCAACCTGTGTAGTACGATTCGTATGGGAAAAATACATACAGATCGGCCCGATCCTTACAAATCGGATCGGGAAAAGCTGTGCGACACGGACTTGTAAAAAAGACCATACAATTTGTAAAAAGGCTGTCCAACCCGTCAAGTACGATTCGTACCGGGTTGTCAGCATACAATTTGTATGGAAAATGGCCTGTATACGGGGAATGACTCGTACCGGGCAACGAAGTGAACCCCTATACGCCTCGTACCCTGGTATGACTCGTTCTGGGGGTACGACTCATACCGGGGTACGGGTCATATAGGGGAATGAGGTATACAGGGGTCCCCCCACATGCGAGGCGTGCGTACCCCAACATCGCGCATGTACGCAAAGTACATATGCGATTTTTGGGGTACGGTGCGTACATACGTGATTTTGGGGTACTGGTCCTGTACGCACCGTACAAGCCCGTACCCCAAAATCGCATATGTACACACCGTAACCCAAAATCACGTATGTACGCACCGTACCCCAAAATCGCGTATGTACACACCGTACCCCAAAATCACGTATGTGCGCACCGTACCCCAAAATCACGTATGTACGCACCGTACCCCAAAATCACTTTTTTGGGGTACGGTGCATAAGTACGCGATTTTGGGGTACGGTGCGTACATACGTGATTTTGGGGTACGGTGCGTACATACGTGATTTTGGGGTACGGTGCGTACATACGTGATTTTGGGGTATGGTGCATACGTACGCGATTTTGGGGTACGGTGCTTGTACGGTGCGTACACGACCAGTACCCCTTCATCGCATATGTACGCACCGTACCCCACTTTCCGTGCCATCCGTACGCACCGTACATACGCACCATACCCCTGTTTTCATGGGGTGTACGACGCGTACATGAGCGGTCTGTCTCGTACTGTTTTCGGGGCGTACAAGGTTTTTCCGGCACTTTTTGGCTCCTGTAAAAAAAGAGCTGTATGGAGTGCCGTTTGTACGAATCGTACTTGCCGGGTTGTAAACTGCTGCCGGGAATACATGGGAACGTCGTGTACAGAGCAATCCGAATCGGAACCGCTTGTATATACGAGTTGTATGGTCTTTTTTACAATTTGTATGGAGTGCGTCTATTTGTACAGATCGTACTTCCTAGGTTGTAGGGGCCTCCTTACAAGTACGAGTTGTATGGGGAAAACGCTCCATACCACGATTTGTACAGCGTTTTTCCAGGATCGGAATCGGCCCCTTAGTGTTGCATTCATACTTGTGTTCAGACTCATTACCACATTCATACATACATCCTACTTGCAATCACTCTAAACCCACCCTGGGTTACCAACAGCAAATCTTTTTTAATACAAAAGCGACTAAATTATTCAAAAATACAAACAACGGACGAATAATTTCAAATTTCAACAGTAGGCCATCCGTAATTCAACAAAATCATATATTTCTTGAAATGATGACTTGACATGATTGGCCTAAAAAACATGGTCGACGCGTTTCAAATCCCTTAGTTCAAGGGATTCTCCTCAGGACCAAATTTCTCTGAAAAAGATGATGGATAATGTCTTACTATACTGTTTTATGACTTGATACTCCAAGTTCTATCTAGGACTACAGCTTGAGACTTCTTACCTTATCAACCATTCGGCATATTCTCATGGATTTTTTTCACATGTCTTATCTATAAACAAAAAAATTCAAAACAATACATTTGTCAAAGACTCCGTCTTAAATCTGTCATAGCATACAATACTAGTCTTAATAACCGGTGTTGCTTAATCAAGGTGGTCTTCTCTATGTAAGTGTTGTCAGTATGTTCTGGAAAGTAAGGATTAATTCAATGAGTGACCAAGTTGTGAACAACACTGACAGTAATTGCGAACAGTTGCAGTTGCATCTTCGTACCTGTTAAGATCCAATATTCTTCTGTGCTAACTTCTCTCTATAGGGTAAGCCGGGTTTCTGAAAATCAAAGTAGGTCCAGATGTATTATGCAAATTTTGTTGGTCTTATTCTGCATTCAAATCGGGACGTTCAATCGTGTCATGCCAGCAATGAATTAGACTCGCACGCGCTAAAATGCTTGTCTGTTTGAAGGTTGATGTTGTACAAACTTAATTGCTTTCCAGTAGCCCGGCTGAGTAAAAATTAGCAGAATGTGCTTCTTAGACTCTAGATGCTTTATCTTTCAACTCAAACTATACAATTGTCCAGAATGTCAAGTGTGTGATTAATACCCAAATACTGTTCAAGCCACTCCCTTGTGTGTTATCAAAGACGCCGTGTTATGTCTGACTGTCAATAAAGTTAAAATGTATACCCCGCGTGTTAATTTTGGCTCTTCTTAGCCTTCCAGGGTCCTAGGAGGGGGAATGTGTCATTTACTTCGTGTTATCGATACTAAACACTTGACTAATTTCAAGGGACGCCATATTATAGACATCCAAACGGCAGAACTCTAAACGCTTGACGCGTAGCTGTTGTTTTTCCTGACTCCTCCGTTATCAAATATTGTGGGCATTGCTAGGCGTTAGAACCTAACGATTACATTGTATGAAGACCGTGACCCGTATTAACAAAATTTCTAGATATTGCCGTTTGCCTTCATTATCTCGGCCGTATTCTGCTCGTCTTGTTTGTTATTTTTCGTAGGTACCGGAGGCCGTATCCTCGCAATACTTGAACGCGAGCAATCTGTATTGAATTCTGGGGATTGTAGTAAATGCTTGTTTGCGGAAAAGGTCGATATGTCTGTGGCCCCAGTCTTTCATGTTTGCCGACATAAATCCTCATGTAGCAGGCATGCGATTTCCGTGTACATTATTAGTCCATAATTAGTTCTCCCAAAGACCTAATGGAACAATCAATGAGACATTCGCGCTGTCTTTAGCCGCAGAATATTACATCGTTCTGCTGCCAAATCCAATCGATAATTAAAACCATCACAATCTAGTTAATAATTAGGATCCCAATGGAGGGGACTTGCAAGGTGGAATCTCTTTGTGGGGCTCGGTTGGTTGGGAAACCCGTCTTGTTCAAGTTGAAAAAATGCTCTTGATGGAAAAAAATACATAGTATTGGTCTCTAAATTTTATCTAGAATCCTAAGCGGTCTGTTCTTGATGTCTGTCACTGTTACAAGCGAAGTTCAACTTTTCTTTTCACTTTATCATTGTGTACCATGGGTAATCAGCGGCAGATTGTTAAACTTGGATACTCTGCGGCGGATGGTGACTTCTGTTCTATAAAGAGTTGTCCTCGAGATGGTTAATACTCTCTTGTTATCCTTGCAGAAACTGTGTGTGGTGATTCTGATATAGATTAAAGATGGTACATTTCTGAAAGTTCATTAAGTCCACCTACTGCCGAATTGAATTTGATAATTAGTGTTGCTTCTCTTTTAGTCAGTTTGGCCTCTAGTTCTCCTCCTCTTGAATCTTACTCCACTTTGGAAATTATATTCCGGCGTAAATCTTTCTCTGTGTGAGTATGCCAGTGATTCACCAACGGGGCCATTTGCACATTTCTCCTTATCCTTGATTTATGTTGTGATATTCGAAGATGTATTTCTTGATTGGTTTTCCCAATATACACCTTTTTGCAGGGACATACCATCCCATAAATCACAAATCTAGACTTGCAATTTGTAAAGTGTTCATCTTTCCAAAAAATGCCATTATGTGTAAACAAATCAGCCTTCAATTGTGGATTCACAACAAATACACATTCTACATTGGTGATGACCTTTGGTCGGTGGTAAGTTGACAAAATCTCGTAGTGCGGGTATTTTCTCTTTTGGCAGTGCTGCTCTTACAATCTGATTGGCTATACTTTTGTCTTAAAGCAAACAATGGTGCTTCATTCAGTTTTTTATCTAAATTCTGAACCAGATGCCAATTCTTTTTGGTTTGGTTCTTCAGCCAGTTCGATGTTGAGCAATAGGTAGAAACGCAGACAATGCGATCCATAGATTTTTTCTCCTTTGGCTCCAGTAGCACTTCTCGAGGAGTCCACCAGGCTAGTTTCATAGCTCGTTTGAGGAATTTTTTGGGATATCCTCTCGCCATTAAGTTGTCTTTCAATTTATTGGCATGAAAAAGGAACTCATCTTTAAATGAGCAATTGCGCCTTATTCTGAAAAATTGGCCCACCGGTAGATTTTCTTTTAAACTGCGCGAGTGATTGCTCGTAAAGTGAAGTGCTTTGTTTCTGTCCGACTTCTTTTTATACAGTGTCGTAGCCAGCCGGCCTTCGGATGCATAGACTTCTACATCAAGAAATGGCATCTTATGCCTGGAGTTGTTCAAGCTGAATTTTATATCTGCTGTTCTATTGTTCAGCCATTCATGAAATGCGTGCAGTTCACCTTCTGTTCCCTTCCAAACCATAAAAACATCGTCTATATAACGGACCCAACATCTAATCCACTGTTGAAATGGATTGTTATTGTAAACAAATTTCTCCTCATACTTGGACATAAAGAGCACGGCTAGCTCTGGGGCGAATGGACATCCCATCACCACTCCTTTTATTTGGTAGTAGAAATCTTCTTTGAATTTAAAATAATTCTTCTTAAGTGCCATGCCTACTAATTCTAGGATAAATTCTGTGGGGATCTTCATTGGTCTTGGTCTCTCATCCAGAAATGATTGTAGCACAGCCAGCCCTTCATTTTGTGGTATCTGGGTATATAAAAATACCACATCCATACTTACTAAAAGGTTTTTTCTTCATCAAATTCCATCATTTCCAGTTTATTAATAAAATTCATGGTGTCTCTTAGAAATGATTTTACTTGAGCCATAAAAGGCTTAAGGAAAAAATCACAAAGTTCGAAACTGGTTCGAAAAGTGACTCACAGCCAGAGACTATTGGTCTCCCTGGTGGTTGTTGTTCGTCTTTGTGCACCTTCGGTAACACATAAAATATTGGAATTCTGGGATGTTTGTTTTGAAGGTACTCATATTCCTTTTTGCCTAGAAAACCTTTTTCAAAACCGATTTTCAAGATCTTGAATAATTGGACTTGTAGGTCCCAAGTTGGATCTTTGGAAATCTTTTTGTAACACTCATCATCTGTAAGCTGTTTATTGACTTCAGTGGGATCCTTGTCTCGCAACAGCGCTAACAGTGGGTGAGTTTATTGGCGAGTCAAAGGGGAGATGCATTGACAGATCACTGGCCATTTTGCATACGGGGACTGCAGCTCCTCCCCCCCTCGCCTTGAGGTCAATGGCGACTGCTGCAGTTTGGCGTTTGGGGCGCTGAGCCGGGCGTCTGTGCTCACGCCGATAGATTTCCTGGGAGCCTGCCGAGTTTGCTGTTCTGCTTTTCTGAAGGGATTTCGGATTTCGGAGAAGGATTACTGCAGTCCACTGTGGGGTCTCACGGACACGGGGCTCACGGAGACGATAACGGAGCCTCTCTCTTATTGCGAGGTGAGTGGAAACCACATCAGCTGCCAGGACACTTGGGCGGGTGATTTTCGGACCCCCTACCTGCTTTGTGGGGAGTTTCTACAGCCTGTTGGTGCCTGCCCTCCGTTCCCCTTCCGCCGCCGCAGAACTCCAGCTTGCGGCCGCAGTGGGGAGGGGGGACTACATCCCCCAGACTCCTTTGCCGGCAGCACCGTGCCCGGAGGTGCTTCATAAGGGAGGGCAGCCCTCGCGACGCGGGCTGAGAGAGAGGCCAGAAAGACCGGGATGGGGCACGATTCTTGGATTACCGAAGAACCAAGGTAGGATCTCCACAGTGTATTGCCCAGAGCCTACCAAGCCTATCCCCGGACATAAAAAGGGAGTAGTCTAATAAACTGTCTGTTCACTGGCGTGGGTGAGTGAATTTAGCTGCCCCATGACGACTAAAGTACTCTACAATCAAACTCCTGCTCAGGGTGGATCCTTGAAAGGGACACTGGACCTGTATTTAACCAGGGTGACATCGGCCATTGCTACTATCGAACACAGCCTTCCCAAAGATATCACATGCTGTGAAGGACCCCCCTCAACTCCACTTGATTCGCCGAACACTGTATTGTTGAAAGAGCTAAATGGGATTTGTAACACTAAGTATAACATTTTATCGCAGGAGGATGAACAGACTGGTCCCTATTCACGCCCTGTGGGTTCTGGAAGTCCTAAGCCCAGAAAACCGCGGCAAGTCATTAACAGTTCCCCGGTAAACCCGGATGTTGCTTTAGTAGAAATTCCCACTGTCCAATCGATAGATTGTCCACAGGTTCCTGTCCAAGGTATTAAACGTAAAAGTGTAGCTTACAAAGGGAGACCCTCGAAACACCCCAAAATCACCTTAAAACCACTTATAGTTACAGTTGCCACCACCCCTGAGAGCCCCAATCAATTACTGGAAAAACCTGTATCCCTCCTTCCAGCCACCCTGCTAGCTAGCCTAGAAGAAATGCTTAAAAACATGCTTGCCCCGATAATCGACAGGATAGAGAGAATTGGGGTAAAGCTCGCAGAACTAGAGGTAAACAACCTGACAAACAACCAATCTCAGAGCATAGCTGCTTTAAATACCTATGACATCGTTGTCAATCATAAAACCCCCCTGGGTCAACCATCGGACCCTGAATCCCGAGCACCTAAAAGTAAGGAGCCTTTTAATAAATGCATTACAGCCAACTGCTCTATCTCTAGAGCACGGCCGACCCAACTAGGTAAGCTTCCCAAGGGTCCAGTAAAACCCAACAACTGCATACATTTACCACCAGAGGCAGGACCCTATGTGTGCGTCCTATCGGGAGTGCCGGAGCTCACTGTTGGGAAAACTGAAGGCCATCAGGGCCTTAAAAACAAAGTTCAGTATTGGCTGACGAAAAACAGACCCCTCCCAACTAGTATCAATGGTAGAATTTTGAGTGTGAGAAGGGTGGGGTGGATAGGGCCTCGGCCTAAGAACATGGTAGGTGATTTGGTAATTGTCAATTTTAAGGATAGGCACGTCGTTCCATATTTGCGTAGCTGGGAGCCACAAAGAGGAGATGGGCAAATAAAAACACGACAATTGTATCACTTCTACCCCCGTACCGCATATACGTTGAACTCTGTTTAACATCATTAACTAAGGACAGAACGCTATAGCCATGATGCAGTCCATCTGCCCCACTTCTCCCGTTTATAACTGGTTAATGTACTTTTGTTCTTGTTTTTTAATTGTAAAAACCTTTTTTAATGTAATATCTTTTGCGCAATCTTGTGTATATTTTAATGAAATGAATTTTGTATTCTGTATGCTTTTATGGTTATTTGATTGTAACCGAATAAAGTACTTGTGACTGACTTCAGTGGTATATTGAGGAAAACCCCAAATGACAATTGAACCGCCTTTGTCAGCCTGCTGCTTTACGGTAAACGAATGGTCATTCTTCAAATTAGCAAGAGCCTCTTTTTGTGCCTGTGTCATACTGAATTTTATAAAGCCTTGTCGTTTTTTCTCTTTATTTGCACTTGCTGATAATACCGTTCTTTCAAAGGTGATCACATCTTTAGGAATATTACTTAATGGCGGACAAAACGTGGATGTTCTTTTTAATCCTGTTGTTTTACAGATTGCTTTGGAAAATTTGTTCTGAGAAAAAAGTAGTCAGGCGAATCTTTCTACAGATTTCAATAAATTCAGCCTTCATTTGAACAAAGTTCGTATTCCTAGTAGGAACAAAAGTGAGTCCTTTCTCTAGGATGCTGATCTCCATGCTTGTCAAGACTTTATCTGATAAGTTGTATATTGGTGACTCTCTTAATTTCTGTACGTTTGACTCCTCGTGGACATCTCCCAGGGCTGGTCGTTGTACAGAGATTTGCCGTGTGTTTTTTGCTGGCCTCTCCCTAAAAAAGTCTGTTGCTATTGTTACGGATTTTGTTGGAAATTCTGTTGAAAGTTGCCTCTCCTGTTAAAACCTGACCTAATATTGGTATTCTCTGTTTCACTCCCGTTCGATGAGGAAGACGTATCTGAGAAAGTAATAAAATTGTTTCTTGATCTTCCTTGATTGTCTGAAAAGTAGTGCCATTAGTCCACCCTTGAATAAAAATCCTGTTGAAGGTACGGATACGTTTTTTCAAGTGAAAATTTGTTTTTATCTTTTTCAAATTTTGTCTCCTTTTGATTTATTGTGAAGTCTTTAAATTCCAGGATATCCTTTACCACTTTATCTAAAAGTGACTTTGAGTCGGTAATATTCTGGTTGGATTTGATCTCTGATTCCAATGTTTCAATATCTTTAGGTTGTTGCTTTGAAAGTCTCTGTGCAGTTTCTACTGTAAGGACCATAAGGTCCCTACAGCATTTTGTCTCAATAAAGCTGTAGCCATTCTTATACAGAGGGAATTAGAGTAGTGCATAAAATTATTAATTACTTGGCGGTGAGTTTACAACCTAAGCAAAGTATGAATTTTGTGTCATTTATGAGATGATTTATGAAAAGATGGAGTTTTCTGGGAACATATTAACCCTTTTCCGTCCATAACTTTGTCTTGAATTCTAAAACAAAGGAAAAGAGAGTTTGGCAATACCTAGAGAATGGTAAAAGTTACAGTGGGGCAGTAAACTCTGCTGCTCTAGTGAATTGCTTTCTGCTTTGCTTCCAGATGAAAGTTCTTACTTTGCACCTTCTGTTTTACAGAAGAGTGCCACAGGTTTGTTTTAAAAAAAACGCAAAACCAGGTTACTTATTAATATATGTTTTTATTTGCAGTTCTGTATGGAGTAATTCAGACCCAATGATTCAAAGCATGCTTTACCGAAGGACAGTCTCATACAACAAACAAGCAATTTACATTACAGCAGTTTCAATAGGATCACATTAATACAAATGGAAGTTGTGAAAGAATTGTTTAAATCAGAAAGGGTGTACATTAAAGCTTATTTAAAAAACAATTTCCCTATAGGCATGCTTCAGTGACACCATACTTGCTAGAATATAAATAATAAAGGGTGCCTCACGGTGGCAATATCTTGCTAAATAAATTACCCTTTCGTAGTTAAAAAGATGTAAATGGTGGACAGCGAGCTAAAGGAATGGTGATGAGATGATTATATTTATTTTTGTAAAATAGAGCTGCTAACCGTAAAATGCACAGCCTGGCCTTCTGGTGGAGTTAGAGACCAAATTCAAAATCCTCTCTATAATCCACAAAGCCTAGAAGGGACAATGGACCTGGACGACTATGACATATGCTTCAAAATATTCCCCAGCCAGGAAACTATACTTATGTTGCTTACATGGATTTTCAGATAACAAAAACATGGAGGCAGGTCACAAGGTGTTCTGGGCTCCAAACTCCTGACGACTGAAGGTCAGAATGGTGCTCTCCTAAAGGTCTGTGAAGGCTGAAGCAGAGACCAGGGAGTACACCACTTAGCAGCACCCTCAAATTGTTATGTAACGATGTATAATGTGATGTACAATGCAAGTCCATTTGTGTAGCACAACTTTACGACTCCTGTTGAGCCTGGGCATAAATGCCCTACCGCAGAAAAATATAATGATTAAATGCATTGGCTATGGGGATATGAAACAATCCTATTTGTCAATGAGAAAATCATGAGTTTTAAGAACAAACAATTTGAAAATTGAGTTTATGATGCTATATGTACATATTATAGGGGATATTGACAATAAAATGTCGGAGCGGCGTGTTACGCCAAAATAGGTAACGCTGTGCTCCGACATTTTTTAAACACAGGGATGCTCTGCCTTTACAAAAATACGGAACAACCCGGTGTTTCGCATAGCGCTAAAAAAGCTGAAGCTTGTGCCATGTTGCAAAGGTGCTTGTGTTGCAGGAGAAATTGTTTATGTGCAGGAAGGGAAACCTTCCTGCACATAAACAATCTTGAAAGGCGATTTGCTGCTTCTATGTGTGCTGCAAAATGCAGCACACATAGAAAAGAGAAAAATAATTGCTTAACGCCACTGTGTAAATAAAAAAAAAGGAGATTTCGCCAGCACAACTTCACTGAAAGTGACGTTCAGGAGGCAATATCCCCTTGTAAATATACCCCCTCTATCTGTTATTATTGACCCACCATTATTGAAGTAGATTCAAAATATTTGATAAATAAAACGTGCATTGTGGTGCTTCAAGTCCAACGTAAGTTATTGAGAGTTACAAAAGACTTGAAATGCACTGGTTCTAATGTGCAGCGTAATATGTGTTCCAGTGTCAATTTAATTAAAATGGTGTGCGCATCAATGAGTGATGTGCGTTGTATTAGCCCCAACTAAGAATAGCAGCCAGTTAGAGTTGGGCGGCACTACAATGATGTGAATGCACAGTTACGATATCAGCCACACGTTGTAATGAACCAGATACAAAATGGCGGCCAAAATGTGATGCACAGCATGTCAATGATGTATCTGCACAGCCGCTAGGTTAGCCGAGTCAAGCACCCTGGCCTCGGACGCGCTGAGATCAAAGCCTGGACCTTATTATGGCCACAAAGTATTTCAGAATAATCTGTGCAGAACAGTTGATCGTCTCTCCACTTTGTTGGCACTAGTGGAGTGGTGTGGCTCACTGGTTAGAGGCGGCAGACCCGGAAGCAGAAGTCGGCCCGGGACCAGGGTTCGATTCCCGACGCGGCAGGGTCGTGGACCAGGGTCAGCGGACTCGATAATTCTCACCTCGGTGCCTACTCTAACCAGGGGTCCCACTCTGCAACTCTGGGCATTAGCTTGCCTAATCTCCATCCACAACGGCCCCATCAACGCCGAGGATGCCTGGCTCCACCTTGGGGATTCCCAGCAGAGACCATCCCACAGGGAAAGCCAGGACGGGTTCCCCAGCGGTATACAGTGCCGGGACGCCGGCTGGCAACAGGGCGCTTTACAAGTATACACATTACATTAACTGGACCACACAGATTGTAGGAAGCTGTTGCAGTGCAGAAAAGCATTCTCGGTCTGTCTCAGCACAGCAAAGTCTCTGCGGTGCAACTGTTCACATCCTGCTGTTGGCCAACTCATTGCCAGTATTAAGACGCAGAGTCTTCAAGTAAGTTTCAGTGAAGTTTAATTTCAATAACAGCAGGAGACTGCAACCGTCTATCCTCCTCCACTACCTGGCTGCCTGTCACTCGCCCACTTTCTCACCCCTCAATCTAAGTTCCATCTCTTCCCACATTCCAATAGCGAACCATTCCTTTTATTGTGCCATGAAATGTACATCGCTAGCTAACATTGCATCTCAACAGCTACCTCCAGCTCTGAGTCAGTGGGCCTCACCACCATCATTCAGGCAGTGTTAGGCCCCGCCAGGTCATGTAAATATTAGGTGGGAATTACTACAACATGATTCTAACATGGCAGGGCTTAGTGAACTCCTGGTGGTGGAGGAGGAAGCGTTACTAATATCTGACTAATACAATGCCTCACGCTTCAACTGCCTTGTAATGGGTGGCTAGGTGGCCATAGTTACTAACTAGAATGAGTTCATATTTGGTTTGGGGTGATTTCTTGGTGACACCTTCCTGACAAATAAAAATTTTATGACTTACTACTTGCTTAATAAACTGCCTCCCACCAGTAACGAAGAATGTGCAAGAGAGTTCATGCATGCAGTAATCAGCCTTCTGTAGGGGGATGTCTCAGCTCTTCAATACACTATAAGACAAGCATTTGCAATGCAATCGGTCTCGCCTTTGGGACCTTACATGTATTTAGCTATGTAGCACATTAGCCTGGGTGCTGAAACATCTACTCGTCTTTAACATGGAGGGAAAGTAAGCACCAAACTGCGTGACATGCCAGGAATGGGTAAACATGGAGAGAAATACTACCTTTCAGCGGGAAATGGTATAGTCCAAAGCTCTGTTTTTAATATAAAATCAGGGCCTTCGGTGGTCATATCATTGAAAAGACAAGATTTGAATAAATTATTATTGTCTACGGGTGCTTGTAGAAGACAATTTCTATGGACTGGAATCTAGAGAATGCTAAAGTGATTCTGGTATGTTACTGACTTCTGCTGGTCGTTTTCTATCAAGAAAGTTAAATAGAGGCAGTTGCCAGAAAAATACAAAAAGAAAGTCCCTCAGCAGAAAGCAATTCTGGTATTTTACTGACTTCTTCTGGTCGTTTTCTATCAAGACAGTTAAATAGAGGCAGTTGAACAGAAAATAAAGTCCCTAAGCGGAAGCAGACAAGCCCTAGGGCAGATCACCAGAGCCCACAAAGTACATACATATATAAGTATATTTATTTATTTATTTATTTATTCAGAGTTTCATATAGCGCGAACAAGATCTTTACAGATATCAGAGCGCTTCACAGAAAACAGGGGGTGATATACTAAAGTATATACAAGAGTTCTCGAATGCTCGACCTAACTACATTTAAACATTTTAAAAATGGACTGTGGGGCTGGGGGAGGGGCAATGGAGGAGAGTATGGTGGGATGCAACCAGAAGTAGCTTTCAGAATAAAATATTCCTAAAGCGGGGTGAGGGGATGAGGAGATAAGCAGCACACAAGGGCAAGAGAAACACAAGGAAAGGCGGGAGAAGCACTCAAGTGAGAGAGCAACTCGGAGTGCTGAGGAGTTTGGCGGGGGAGGGGGGGAGAATCACATGAGAGAGGGAGCAGCACACTGGAGATAGAGAAACATTGACCATAGTGGGAGGCACATGAGAGAGAGAGCTGAGAAGTAATGCACTCTCATGGAGTACTTAAACGAAAACAAAAATGTAGTGCCCTATAAGTGAGCAGTGGAATGATACAAGTGTCTATGGAGGGACAAATACAATAAGAGGAAGGCGAGCCTTCGAATAAAAAGCAAGCAAATGGGAGTGACAAGAAATCCAACCCATGCTAACAATAGGCGCTGTAAGTCTACTGTAAGTTCTTGGTAAGTACACAATAGGTCTTTCGCAATCAGACAGCTTTTTCATGTGCTTGCTCTTCTCCTTACAACATGAATGACCATATAATTCCTACCTTCTTCCTTCGAAAGTAACATCCCTGTTTTTATTCTTCTGTAAAATGAGTAACCAAGTAACTGATTTCGCCTTTAAAAAAAAAAAAAGCTCTTTTGATATTTTGTGAAACATTTCAAAATCAGGTCTTCATTCTCTTTGTTGCTGAGGCTGGCTGTTTCTCTAGCACCCTTTTATTGGCACTTTATAGCAGCACATAATCGAAGTCATGCTTTCGGTGAATGTTATAAGTTAGGACTTTAAAGAACAGGCTGCATCTGTTTTGAGACATTTAAATGGTTTCCAAGGAATTTTGTAAACATTGAAATCACACATTCCATTAATGTTGTCAAAGCAGACTTTCATGACAGTGCATCCCAGACAGAAATAAAAACGGGTTACAATTGTAGTATTCTTCCCTTTGAAGTCCTATTCAAAGGGCAAAATAACCGTGTTGCTGTTCTTGAAGTAACACAACCGGTGTGGCACGGTTACAACGAATTTTTTACAATGCACTACCATTACATCGCAACTTTTACCACGCAAACCATTACAACGCATTGCGCTGGGGGGCGCTCTAGGATAGGGAATGTATTTAATATACTATCCAACACCTTCCCTGCTATCCACGGGGACTGGAGTTGGAATAGTAAATTAAATAATTTACTATCCAGCGCCTAAAAGCATTATGCGTTGTAATGGACTGCGTGGTAAAAACCGCGTTGTAAAGGCATGCGTGGTAAAAGCATGCGTTGTAGTGACACCAATCCAACACAACCACATGAATTAGAAATCCTGAGTGAAGCACTCTCCGACCTCAGTCACTTCTGATCCCTTCAGGCCCCATTCTTTTATCCACATCCTGGACATCTGAGAGATAGGAGCAGTTCTTTTAGAAGAACCTGCTTGCACTGTTGCAAAATATGTGGGCCTCCATCTTGGCGATTGATGGTGTGGAAAGGTCCCCTACATCCTTCCTCCTTGGCTGGCGGAATCTCTAGGATAGTATCCACCCAGCTAGCAGGATCAGCAGCACACATGTTTAAAGGTAGCAGAAGGGAGCAGACTTAGAAGCAGGGTGGAGGTGCTTGGCTAGCAGTAAATGTAAATGTAAATGTAAATGTAGTATACTTGTAAAGCGCACAGCTGCCCCAGCAACGGGGCGTCCCGGCGCTGTATAACTCTGGGGAACCCGTCCTGGCTTTCCCTGTGGGATGGTCCCTTGCTGGGAGTCCCCAAGGTGGAGCCAGGCATCCCCGGAATTGGTGGGGCCGTTGTGGAGATTAGGCAAGCTAATGCCCAGAGTTGCCGAGTGGAACCCCTGATTAGAGTAAGCACCGAAGCGAGAATTATCGAGTCCGCTGACCAAGGTCCACGACCCTGCCGCGTCGGGAATTGAACCCTGGCCCCAGGCTGACTTCTGCTCTCAGGCCTGCCGCCTCTAACCAGTGAGCCACACTACACAGTGGCTCTGGCCCAGCATCTCTAAACTTGGCAGACCAATGGTGGTGGCAGGAGGACTTGCCAGCTCCGCTATTATCTTAATGGGTCCATTATGCTCTGATTCAAAAGGCTCTACAAAAATATTTCCTAGAGTGATGTATGAAAATTAAATCCAAACCTATTTGCAAAATGAACATTTTATGAATGTATAAGCATTTCCCTTTGCATGATGCACAATAGATGCATAGTGAGAGAAGTGCATACTCAAGTTTGGAAATCCGAAACTGTGCATTTGACTTAATGTATGGGTGCCCAAAATGAGCACCAAAAAAGGTTTTATCTACTTTCATCTGGCGTACTTGCAAAACCATTTTCCAGGCAGGCAATATTCATGTATTTGGTTATTTCCAGTTTTATTCAAAACCATTTTCCAGGCCAGGCAATATTCATGTATTTAGTTATTTCCAGTTTTATTCAGCACGTACAAGGCTCAGAGGCATCATTGCGCTTTACTATTAGCATTTGGAGAAATAGAAATGACAGGGTAATTTACAATGAGCAATAAGAGGGATACAAACAGGGAGGTACTAACAAGGTGCTACTAAACGTAAAGGTCATCTAAGCGAGCCATTACAGGTATAATAAACAGCTAGGTACTACAATGCAAGTTGAGGTTGGACTGTGTGGTTAAGCAACTGGTGGGGGAATGTAAAGGGTTAGTTTAGTAGGTCTCTCCCAGCTAGCAGCACTTTTATGTTCTTGAAAGCCTCGGGAGAACGATCTGTGTGAATCTTTAATGGGGTTGAGTTCCAGATCCTGGGAGCATTTCATAAACAGGCGAGGAGGAAGTAATTTGTTTATTAAATCTTGATGATTCCTCCCACATGGAACAACATTTTGTGCATGATATTTTTGTATTCCGAGTGCAGAATTTTGTGCATGATGCGGGCCTATTTAAAGAGGCTCAAGGCTTCTATTGGGAGCCACTTTAGTGAGATCAGTACCAGCGTAATGTTGTCAAAATGCCGTGTTCCCAATAACAACTGTGCTGCCTCGTTAAGCACAGGTTTCATGATGCTAGATTCGTTTGGGGATACCTGTTAGTGGTTCATTTTTTATAGTCCAACCTACAGATGACTAGTGATTGTACTATGTCTACTTGACAGTGAATGAGCTGTCTGTTGTGAGACATATTGTTACTTTACAGTGGGCTTTGAGCCCGCCCATTGCTTACCATTGGTTGCCTTTATTTGTTTGCCTATTATGTATCAGCTGTGTGGGTTTTCCTTCATTTTCTAGTGTTTGTCCCTCCCCTGGAACATGAATGCATTACTTTTTAAAAAAAAATTTTTATTGAGAATCCATGAGGCATAATAAGAAAACAATATACATGATTTAAAAAAACAGAGACAAAATAGAGCATAAACAAACCACCTAAATTAACAATAGAAAGGTAATGTAGAGGTCGGTTGTCGAATTACATAGCTTAGTATCTGAATAAATGCATTCTTGTAAATCAAAAAACAATTAATGTTACTAATATGAATGTTGTACACATAATTATGAGGGCAAATGAAATCAAGAAGAAGATGAGAATAGAATATAACAAATCAGAACATTACCATAGACATAGTCCTAAAAGTCGATGAGTTTGCTACAATCTGCTAGCACGCCAGGCAGCCACTGGTGCCCAGGTCTTCAGCCCCACTTCTCTTAGTTTTTTACCCTTAAGTTCATACAGAGCCGCCTCTACATTATATATTCCCAATAGTCTAGACAGCCACATTTGAAAGGTTGGGGCCTCAGTGTCTTTCCAAGCTGCTGAGATTAAAATTCTAAGTACAGCTGTGGAGATAAAAATTAAAGCTTCGGTCTCAATTTTTAATTTCAATTTGCTTTGGCAACCTATGATCATGAGTGTCGGAGACAATGTTATCTGAGCAACCAGCAGCCCCGCCCAGAATAATTCGATCTCTGTTTTAATGCATTACTGTGTCCTTACACTGCTCACGTTTTCAGGTGCTACTTTTTTCTTTTTGTATAAGTACTCTATGAGAGTGCATGTGAATTCCAATTCTCTCACCGTGCTCTGTTTATTCTCTCTCTAATCTGTGTGCTTCTCCCCCAATCTCTGTGTTACTTTCACACCTGTGTGCTTTCTCCCGTCCAGCTCCACTTAGTTATTTTTCTCCTTTTTGATCCCCTCACCCATGTCCTCATGTTGCTTCCCCCACCCACACCCATGTTTTGCTTGCGCCTCCATTACCTTCCCTATGTTGATATCTTCACTCATCCTCATGTTGCCTCCATCCATCGCTTCTCTTTTGTTTTGGCTAAGATCAAATATAGTATCTATTCTTATTATTGTAATGTTGCATCCACCCCCTCCACCTGTGCCTTCCGTGTTGCTTCCCCTTGAGTGTTGTTCCCCTCCAGTGTTACTTACCTCACCCACTTAATAAAAAAAACCTTTTCCTTTCTTTTTCTTTCTTTCTTTTTCTTTCCTTTTGTTTTTTTAGTTACCTATCCAACTTGGATGGGTAACTAAAAAGAAATTAAAGCGGTGGCGTCATTATGTAGGCACACACACATGCGTCCTCTGACCTCCACTTTCAGGTCACACACACATAAATGCAAATTCACACATATACACTTTCTCACACATAAACACAATCCTACCCACAAGCTCACACACACAACATACATTTAAAAGCATTTTTACTTACCTCAGCTGCCATGGAAGGGCATATCCCAGCTTATTGTACTCCATTTTTATTACACTATTAGTAAAGAATATATTTTATTTATTCCATATATGTCTAATAAAATTTTGACAGAAAAGGAAAAGAGTGGAGCCCCAGCTGTCCTTGTGTTCTTGGCACTGAATGTGGCACCTCTGAGTCCAGGGCCCGCAAAGGCTGTGCCAGTAGTGACAAAGGACAAGCTAGGGGTCGCAGCTGCGACCACTGGCAACCCCTAAATGACGTCCATGATTGTGTTGTTGTGCTACGTAACTTCTTTTACAGAAATCAATAAATGCTGCAAGCTTTCAGTCAAAACCACCACATTCCTTTGGTTTTACAGTGGAAGACAAACAATTACAACTGCCAGAAATGTTAAAATCCCACTTTATAAGATACCAATCAGCCTAAACCCATAACTCAGACCCTGACCTCATATAGCACTTTTTAAATTTACTATTTGTAACCAGCTCAGGATCTGCTAATCTTTAGCCAATTGCCTTAACCACTATTCCAGACATTGTGCTAACAATACTTGACTTTTTAAGATACCCCGCGAAAGATTAGAAGGACCCTTTGGAGGTTTTTCATTACAGTAATGTACACTTTATATGTGATGTTAAAGAAAAACAGATGGGCGTCTTCCAAAAGTAAATGGGATTTAGATTAGTAGTTGGATCCCAGTTTGGCAAAATATTTTGACGGGATGCTTACAACAGCTTCCGATCGGCACCAGGCTCTGATGAAGTCTTGTTTCTGGTTCAATTACACTTTGTAAAAGTTGAAGGGAAACAAAACGGAAATGCGTGCCATCTGCCACTACTGCTCCTTGTCTTGTGGTGCTGATAACATTGGCTCTAATGCCCTCCTGCAGGGTACTTCTAAATCACAAGCGTTCATTCTTTTTTGTAATTATCTGCTCCTAATCGTTTTGTGTATATTAGTAGTTTAATGGGATGAATTCAGTGACATATGCAAAGACGAATATTCCTTTAATGTTATAAGTGATCATATTAGTATTTATGAGTATATGCATTACTATTCCCATATCTTCTCAGAGATACACGACGTGTGTTTCTTAGAGTATGAGGACGTTTTTTGCAACTAAGGTAGGAATGTTATCAAAGCATTTCATTTCTGCCTCCCAATTGGTTGGAAGTTGTTCTTGCTGTACAGTGTGGTCTGTGCTTCATTATATGTACTCACCAGATCACACATTGGCCTAAGAGCAGGAACCACCAGTGCTGTGAAGCTGCTTAAAAGATACACGTAGCACTTAAATAATTATAAATACATGTGATTGCTGGAAGTAATCAACCTCTGTCAATGTTTCGAAGCAGCTACTGTTGCTTCTATGACCCCAGTGTTCTCTTAATGTCTTCAGGAAAGAATTGAAGACCCATATGCCTGTCTCCCACTAGCTCTTGTCCTAGCCAGTATCCTCCCCCTTCTCCCCTCTCCAATACACTCAATAAAATCATACAAAATATCTCAGCTCCACACTGCAAGAGACTCCCGCCACTTCAGCAATCACAATTTAGTACATGATCCTAGAAAAAGCTTCAAACACAGAGAGGGAGAGCAATGTGGAGGCCAGGGAGAAGCACACAGGCGAGAAAGCACCGTGGGGGAAAAGCACATGAGGGCGATGGCATCACAGAGGGAATGGGCAGAAGGATATGAGGATGTGGCCTAATGGCCAGAGCTGCCGACTTTGGAGCTTGGGAACTAAGGGCCATATGTAGGTAAATGTGAAATTCCGAATTCTTAATACCAAATTTTATCGATTCGGTATTAAGAATTCTGAACTTCCGATGTAGGTGAAAAAATCTGTATTTTTTTACCGTTTGGGTAAAATTCGAAAAAGTAATACTAAATCCTTAATACCGATCGGTATTACCGATTCTGTATTACTGAATCAGTAAATACTGAATAAGTAATTCAAAATAGCAGCAATTGAGGAATCAGCCAATTCTGTGCCTCCACCCCACCTCCCAACCAGGAAGTAGCAGGTGCACTGAATCAGATTCTTCTGGAGAGGCAGGGAGTGCAAAGGAGAACACAGGAGCAACTGTAAGAACTTTTCCTGACACAAACTGCATAATGGCCAACAAGTAGACTGAAAATTAAGGTGCAGAAAGGAAAAGAAAGCTAAAATTTAGCGAAAGGGAGCTGCAGGTCCTGATTGAGGAGGTGGTTAAAGAACACACAAAGTTGTTTAGGAAACAGTCACTGCAAGTGCCAGAATCCGAGAAAAGGAAAATATGGCTTGGTATACAGGAACATGTGAATGCAATTGGAGTGACCCACAGTGAAATAAAGGTACTAAAAAAGGTGGTATGACGTCAGGAGCCTCCCAAAGAAGATGATAGCTGAAAGGATAAAACAAGCCAGCCTGACAGGAGGAGGAAGAAACAGGGCGCTGACTGCACTGGAACAGCTGGTGGAGTCCACCATTGAGCCTGACAGCATCAGCGGAATCAGGGATGCAGACAGCTCAACAAGAGCTGCCAACAAACAAGGTAAGATGCATGCACACCAAGCTGCGCCCCCCACTCCCTGACCCCATTCCCCAATGAGGCAGTGTGAATCCCACTCCAGTACATGTGTCAGTAAACTCCAGCAATGCCTTATGGGAGATGTAGTCAGTGTAACACCTATCATAACAGTCATCCCACTGAACACAAAGGCATGTGACACACATCAGTGATAAGCAAGCAGAAGACAGTCAGATAGATTGGCAGATATGAAAATGTATTCTTGCTACGTAGTGCTGCCAGACTAGTGAGCTAATGTACAATTTGTGTGGTCCACAGGCGAGACATCGCGCAGGTCTGCACATGACAAGGCAGGAAGGGCACCCCCGGAGGGAGAGATCGGAGGAGGCCATTGCAACTGCAGGGCACACCACACCACCACCACCGGCATCACTACCACTGCCAGCATCACCACCACTGCCAGCATCACCACCAATGCCAGTATCACTACCACTGCCAGCATCACCAGCAGCGTCACCACCTGCAGTAACAAGACCCAGGAGGCATGCCGTTGCCATACTCCAAGAGATGGAGTTGTCCTTGGAAGACAGCGGGGTGGAGAACAGTCAACAGTGCCAGTGGATGGCAATAATGCAGGATCACAGTCCCCCACAGAGCGATCACACACAGGTGCCAGACGCCACAGGGCTAGGGAACCCAGTTCACCTTTGCAGGGTGAGGAGCATGGTGTGTTTGCAGGGCTGGAGACGAACATTTTAAAGGTTCAGCGACTGCAAGGGAAAGCAATACAATCAGTACAGCGGCAGATGAGACACGTGACTGCAAACATGCAGAACATAGAGAAGGGCATCTGCTCAATGAACACAACGCTGGCTGAGGGCATGAAGGAAATGGCTGAGGGCATGAGGGACATGTCCCAGTCAGTGATGCTGCTGTGCAGCAAGCTTGATGAGGACAGGATGGCGCGGCGCAGAAAGATGCAGAAAATGGAGAATCATACAAAGGCGGTGAACCGCCTCTCCACTGCCACTTCTCTGCTCTGCAGGGGCTCCGTGGCCATGCAGGAAGTGATGGCACACTGCAGTTGTGATGTTTCAAGGGGGCTTGTGAAAGTTATAACTGCACTTGAAGTGCTCCTAACTACTCAGGATGCCAATACTGGTGACGGTGATGTGGGGGACAGTGAGGAGACGACAAGTCGCAGCAGTATGACGCCCCCTGCAACTGAGACCAGGAGGAGCAGCAGACGTCATGGGGCTGGCACTGGATCGATTGCCAGTGACGACAGTCTGCAAAGGGAATCCAGCAATGCTGTGCGTGGCCGCAGGCATTAATGCAAGCCACACTTTGTGTACTTAACTGGGTGACTTAACCCATGACATCCTCGTAGGGTGGTTAGAAATAGGACTGCCATGTTGAGCCCTTCGTGTAGTGGCATAGTGCCAATATATTAAACTACGTCATTCAAATGCAACAACTGGCTTGGTTCCTTACTTACTCAAAAAAAGTTGTGTGTGATCTCAGCCTGTCTTTGTCTTCCTTCTGGTGCGGCCGCCACATCTGCTGCGTTGTGCTCTGGCTATGCAAATTCATCATCATCGTCCTCAGAGTCAGTTAATTCAACTTCTGTACCTTTCTTAGTGGCAAGGGTATGCAGCATAGCACAAGTTGCGATGATCTTGCAGCAGATGATGGGTGTGTATTGTCGTGCCCCTCTGCTTTTGTGTAGACAGGGAAACCTGCTTTTCAATAGTCCATATGTGCGCTCCACAACATTGCGTGTTGATTTGTGCGCCACATTGTATCGTCTCTCACTTGGGGTTGATGGGTTTAGGTAAGGAGTGAGGATGAATGACCGCACAGCATAAGCGCTATCACCTAGGTGGGGAAGACAGTGCCATTAATAACAGTCACCAACACATTCATCTACAGTATACATCAGGGTGTGTCACAGTGATTTACCTAGCAGGTATCATTCTCCAAATTCTCCCGCAGCCAGGCATGTGTAGATCCCACTGTTCTGGAAAATGTATGAGTCGTGGGTGCTCCCAGGAAATTTGGCCACAATGTCGGTGATTATGTTGGCGATTCAAAAGGGGGTGGTGATGGACAGAGTATCTGAATTAAGCAGAACACTCCTACCCAGTCAAAAGATCAGGGCTTGATCCATCACCGTTTTTTAGCTCACTGCACCATCCCAGTTCAGAACCTGGCTACATGCAAATTAGTCTGACCCTGGCCCAGTGCATCATGGGAACAGGGCAGACCAAACTACCAAGCCAATTCTTTATTGGAAAGGAAACCAGCTTCCGGGGACCGGTTTCTGGCATTACAGCCGTCTTCGGCCCGGCTTGCTTGAATCCTGATGGTGCAGTGAGCAAGGGACTCACATCTGAGCATACCCTTCCACACTTGTAGTGGCCAAAACGATTCAAAAGGGGGTGGTGATGGACAGAGTATCTGAATTAAGCAGAACACTCCTACCCAGTCAAAAGATCAGGGCTTGATCCATCACCGTTTTTTAGCTCACTGCACCATCCCAGTTCAGAACCTGGCTACATGCAAATTAGTCTGACCCTGGCCCAGTGCATCATGGGAACAGGGCAGACCAAACTACCAAGCCAATTCTTTACTGGAAAGGAAACCAGCTTCCGGGGACCGGTTTCTGGCATTACAGCCGTCTTCGGCCCGGCTTGCTTGAATCCTGATGGTGCAGTGAGCAAGGGACTCACATCTGAGCATACCCTTCCACACTTGTAGTGGCCAAAACGATTCAAAAGGGGTTGGTGATGGACAGAGTATCTGAATTAAGCAGAACACTCCTACCCAGTCAAAATATCAGGGCTTGATCCATCACCGTTTTTTAGCTCACTGCACCATCCCAGTTCAGAACCTGGCTACATGCAAATTAGTCTGACCCTGGCCCAGTGCATCATGGGAACAGGGCAGACCAAACTACCAAGCCAATTCTTTACTGGAAAGGAAACCAGCTTCCGGGGACCGGTTTCTGGCATTACAGCCGTCTTTGGCCCGACTTGCTTGAATCCTGATGGTGCAGTGAGCAAGGGACTCACATCTGAGCATACCCTTCCACACTTGTAGTGGCCAAAACGATTCAAAAGGGGGTGGTGTTGGACAGAGTATCTGAATTAAGCAGAACACTCCTACCCAGTCAAAAGATCAGGGCTTGATCCATCACCGTTTTTTTAGCTCACTGCACCATCCCAGTTCAGAACCTGGCTACATGCAAATTAGTCTGACCCTGGCCCAGTGCATCATGGGAACAGGGCAGACCAAACTACCAAGCCAATTCTTTACTGGAAAGGAAACCAGCTTCCGGGGACCGGTTTCTGGCATTACAGCCGTCTTCGGCCCGGCTTGCTTGAATCCTGATGGTGCAGTGAGCAAGGGAATCACATCTGAGCATACCCTTCCACACTTGTAGTGGCCAAAACGATTCAAAAGGGGGTGGTGATGGACAGAGTATCTGAATTAAGCAGAACACTCCTACCCAGTCAAAAGATCAGGGCTTGATCCATCACCGTTTTTTAGCTCACTGCACCATCCCAGTTCAGAACCTGGCTACATGCAAATTAGTCTGACCCTGGCCCAGTGCATCATGGGAACAGGGCAGACCAAACTACCAAGCCAATTCTTTACTGGAAAGGAAACCAGCTTCCGGGGACCGGTTTCTGGCATTACAGCCGTCTTCGGCCCGGCTTGCTTGAATCCTGATGGTGCAGTGAGCAAGGGACTCACATCTGAGCATACCCTTCCACACTTGTAGTGGCCAAAACGATTCAAAAGGGGGTGGTGATGGACAGAGTATCTGAATTAAGCAGAACACTCCTGCCCAGTCAAAAGATCCGGGCTTGATCCATCACCGTTTTTTAGCTCACTGCACCATCCCAGTTCAGAACCTGGCTACATGCAAATTAGTCTGACCCTGGCCCAGTGCATCATGGGAACAGGGCAGACCAAACTACCAAGCCAATTCTTTACTGGAAAGGAAACCAGCTTCCGGGGACCGGTTTCTGGCATTACAGCCATCTTCGGCCTGGCTTGCTTGAATCCTGATGGTGCAGTGAGCAAGGGACTCACATCTGAGCATACCCTTCCACACTTGTAGTGGCCAAAACGATTCAAAAGGGGGTGGTGATGGACAGAGTATCTGAATTAAGCAGAACACTCCTACCCAGTCAAAAGATCAGGGCTTGGGGCGTGGCCAAGATGGCGGGCTAGGAGGTCGCACTCTCTGAGAGCTCCGACGTCCCTGAGGCCCTGCACCGTTTCCCAGCCGCTGATCTCCCCCGGATCGAGGGTGCTGGAAGGTCGCCGCTACCTGGAGCTCCGCTGCGCTAACCGGAGCTGCTGGACCTCGCTGGGTGCCGGTCAGGACTGTCGGAGGGACGGGGCCCTGGGACGCGGCCGGAGGCCCGGAGCGCGCCGCCCCGGGTCTGCTGTGGACACTCTGCTGTGAGGACGCTGCGGCGGCGGCCGGACCGGGGGTGCACCCGGATCGGCTCCAACCCCACTGCTGAAGCGGTAACTGGCGGGGCGGACAAGTGAGCCCAGCGATCGGACGGGCCCGCCGAGGTGAGGAGCTGGCGGGGGAGAACTACGCGAGCCCGGGGATTCAAGGGCCGGCTAGGCCGCGAACATCACCCGTCTCCCGGGCCCGCCCCCTCCGGCCCGGGTGCTGCCGGACCTGGGTCGAGTGCCGCACCGGGGGCCCCGGGAGTGAGACTTTGCATTTGGGCCCGCTCGGCCGCGTTCGCCGGCCCCGAGGAGGCGGTTGACTGTCTGCACCCGGAGCCCGGTCCAGATCTGGGGCGCGAACACTGGGCCTTCATAGACTTCCGAGCTGGCGCCGGGCGGGGGTGTAGCCTTCAGCCCCTGACATCTGCCTTGGCTGACCGGGCCCGCCCCCCCCCCCCCCCAAGAACGGTGCTACTGGATCGGGCCCGGCTGCTATTCCGTGGGCCCCCGGAATTGTGAGACTGCTCTGGGCCCTGCTCGGCCGCAATCAATGACCCTGGCGTGGTGGCCGCCTGCGCATGTTTGGAGCGTGATCCCGGCCTGAATCTCGGCCCCCTGGGCCCCCGCTGACCCCTGGCGCGGCGGCGCCGTGTTGGGGCCGGCCGTGTGTGTCGCCCTCGGCAGCGCGGCCCTCGTGGGTGAGGCCTTGACGACTTCCATGGAGGATCTGGTCGCATGACCGAGTAGGCGAGAGTGGTGGTGGCGCACCTCGAGATTGGGCCTGGAGCTGGGGGCTGTTCACCGGGGGAGTTTCTCCGGCTGCTGACGCGCTCCGCGCGGGAGCCATATGCCCCTGCGGGCCCTGCAACACGGCACCCCCCCTGGTCATATCTGGGCGTCCGACCGGCGGATCTAGGTGAGGAGGTGGCACAGGTGGGGTGCACCCGGAGCACTGAGATAGCACCCTGCCTCGCCGTTCAATTCCCGGGTGACTCCGCCGGGTCTACTGCTTGACTGGGGGCCTCGAGATGTCGGGATCCAAGGGAGGCAAGAAGGGAGACCGCACCCTTACGGAGATGTTGGGCCGAGGGACTCCTCGCCAGGACAGAGGCCAGACCAGCACCGGTCTTCCATCGGGCTCGAGAGGTGCGGAAGGCGGGGAACCCCCTGTGACCAGGTCATTTCTGGAGTCGCTGTTTGGCACCCTTAGAGAGGACTTCCAGGCGCTGAAGCAAGAAGTGGCTGGAGAGGTCCGCGAAGTGCGTAGGGAGGTCGACTCGCTGGGAGAAAAGGTGGCCACGGTGGAGGAAGCCGGTCACTCCAGAGATGAGGAGATAGTCCACCTACAGCAGGAGGTCCTACGGCTCACTGAACAACATATCGACCTCCAGACGCATAATGAAGACCTTGAAAACAGGTCCAGGCGCAACAACATTCGCGTCCGCGGCGTCCCATCTAAAGAGGAAGGTGAGGATGTGGCCGCCTACCTGATGGCCCTCTTCCGAGATATATTGGGGGAACCCGACGACTTCCCGATGAGAATCGACAGGGCGCATAGAGTGGGCCCCCCGCGAAGAGCCTCGGCGCCTCCACCGGACATCCTGGCCTTCCTCCCGGATTTCCCCCTGAAGGAACGGATACTCCGAGAGGCCCGCGGGAAGCAGCCCCTCTCGTTCCGTGGACACCAGGTGGCCCTGTATCAGGACTTATCAACCATCACCTTACAGAGGCGCAAATCCTTTAAGCTTGCCACGGACTTCCTACGGGAGCATAATACGCAGTATTCCTGGGGCCATCCCTTCAGACTCATTTTTCGTTGGAGCGGGAGGTTACATCAGCTGCGGTCCCTGCAGGATGTTTGCGAGGTGCTGGGCCTCACGACCGCTGAAGGAGAGACTCCCACGCCGGAGCACCGGCGGCCCAGCGGAGGCGGCTGGCAGTTGGCCCGGAGGCGGCGCTCCTCGGCTCGGCCCTTGCGACCTGATCCGCCCACGATCAGAGCGGAGATGGAAAGTGCGCTCCAGGAGGTGGCACGAGAGACGACGACCGCGGAAGTGGCCTTGACGGCCTAATCAGACTCCGGGGGGAGATCGACATAGCCTCATCATCACAGCAGGTGCGAGGGTTCCGGGGACGGGAGGGGGCGGAGGGAGTGGGTAGTGGCTGGACGTCCACTTTACAAACTTTCCACGGCCTTGTCCGCTAGGGACCGGACTGGGACAATGGAGTTCACTGTGGGGGCGGGAGGTGGAGGAGGGGGGAGAGTGGAGAAAGGGTTGGGGAACCAACGGCTGATGGCCTCCATGGGCGCATTGAAAGGCTGCTTGCTGTGCGAGGCATCTGGTTTGTTGGAGGGGTTCGAGGGAGTTGAGGGTCAAGGGGTGGAGTCCTGGGTGTTGGGGGATGGGGAAGGGGGAAGGGGAGTTCTGAGTTCGGGGGGGTTGTTACTAGGGTGGGTGAGGGGGGGACTGGGAGACCGTACTGTGCTGTAGTATTGCTTACTTTTATTACGTTTCACTCATCTGTGTTGCTGATTGCGGGGCCTCCCCTGCACTGTCTGTCCAGAATGACTTTGCTTGACCTCCGTGTCCTTCTCAGATGGCCCTCAAGATTTTGACTCTAAATGTGAAAGGGTTGAATAACCCAGTCAAGCGCAGGGCAGTGCTTTCCCTGCTAGAGAACGCCCAGGCAGACATCTGTCTTCTACAGGAAACACACCTCTTAGCTAAGGATTGTCATAGGCTGCGCACACCGAAATTCCCCACACAGTTCTTCTCTTCTGACACGTCTAAAACTGCAGGGGTTGCTATTCTGGCCTCCGGGAGGTTCAGGGGGGAGTTCTTGCACAAGGTGGCTGAACAGAAGGGGAGACTCTTAGCATACAGGGTTAGACTGGGTAGCCTGGTGTTCACGATAGGCACGATCTACAGCCCCAACAACCGACAAGAACGATTTCTGCTTCAGGCTCTGGAGGAGGTGACGACCTCCCCTGATAGGCATGTTATCCTGGGGGGAGACCTGAATATGGTCTTCGATGCACCCCTGGATAGGTCGGTTCAGAGACGCTCGCAGGCGGGCGAATTCTCTCAGACGCTCAGGGCCCGTATGGGAGACCTTGACCTGCATGATTTGTGGCGGCGGCTTCACCCTACGTCTAGGACGTACTCCTATTTTTCCCATGCCCACCGGTCCTATGCGAGGCTGGATCACTTGTTGGTCTCGGGCCCGGTCTGCGGGCTCGCTCTGTCATCCGAGGTCGGGGTTCTCTCCCTGTCGGACCATGCGCCGGTGGAGGGCGTCTTCCGCCTTCCCCCCGTCTCCCCCTCCAGAGGGGTTTGGCGTCTTAGGGACACCCTACTCCACAGAACATCGGTGGTCGCAAGAATACGGGACTCCCTGTCTGAATTCCAACGCAACAATGATAACGGGGACACCACCCGGGCGACACAATGGGCTGCTCTGAAGGCGGTGCTCCGGGGCGAGTTCGTCGCGGTTTCCGCAGCGGAAAATAGGGAACGCCGTGCGAAGCGAGAGGAGCTCACGAGTAAGGTGAGGGAATTGGAACAGGTACACCAAAGGACAGGGGCACCCAGAGTCTGGCGACAGCTCAAGGCGGCCAGGAAACTCCTTTCCGCATTGGACATGGACAGGGCGGAATATGCGGCGTTACGGCTAAAGCACAAGTATTATAGTGGGGGGGATAGATGCGGCCGCCTTCTTGCGAACAAACTTCGCGTGCAGCACCAAAGGCACCGGGTGAAAGAACTGTCTGTCCCCGGCGGGGGGACGGTGACGGAGGATGACCAAATAGCGGAGGGGTTCCGCCGATATTACGAGGGCCTCTATGAGGGGCAGGCCCCCTTGGCACAGGAGGAGGATGACTACTTGGATGCGGTTACTCTGCCCTCCCTTACCCCGGAGCAGGCTCAGTACCTGGAACGTGATATCAGACCCGAGGAGGTGATCTCGGCGATTTCCCGACTCAAACTAGGGAAAGCCCCTGGCCCCGATGGATACACCCCCCTCTTTTACAGGAAGTTTTGCCAGGAGCTGACGCCGATTCTGACGCGCCTTTTTAATTCGTTCGCGGAGCCTGGGGCCATCTCCCGGGACCTGCTCCTGGCGACGATATCAGTAATCCCCAAACCTGGCAAGAACCGATCGGAGTGTGGGTCCTACAGGCCGATCTCGCTCCTGAACACGGACCTTAAACTTTATACGGGGATCCTCGCGGCACGGTTGGCACTTCACATGCCGGGGCTTATCGACCCAGACCAAGCGGGATTTATTCCGGGCCGGCAAACGGTGGACCACACCAAACGGGTGGTCCACCTGTTGGAGAAGGCCTCCAGAGTCCCTGGTGAACGTATGCTACTCTCCATCGACGCTGAGAAGGCGTTCGACCGGGTGCATTGGCCATACCTCGAGAAAGTGCTATGCAGGATAGGCATAGGGGAGAAATTTCGCACCCTGATATTTAATTGCTACAGGTCCCCTTCCGCGGTAGTGCGCGTGAACGGCTATAGTTCTGGTGCCTTCGGGATAGAGCGGGGTACCCGGCAGGGGTGCCCGTTATCGCCACTCCTGTTCGCCCTTTATATGGAGCCTTTCGCCCACCGGATTCGTGCCAATCCGGCGGTGACAGGCATTCGGATGGGGGGATTTGTACATGTCCTTAGTCTCTACGCGGATGATGTCATATTGACACTGGATGACCCAGGTCGTTCTCTTCCCGCATGTATGGACGAACTGGCCTGCTTCGCCAGGGTGGCAGGCTTTAAGATGAACCTGGGGAAATCGGCGGCTCTTGACGTGTCCCTGTCCCCCTCTACGAAATCTGCCCTGCAGAGGCTTTATCCCTTGAGCTGGTCTAAGGACCTGGTGCCATACCTGGGCATTCTCCTGGCACCCTCCCTCCCCGCCATGGTATCGGCCAACTACACAGCTATGGGCAAGAAGATTAAGGATGAACTCGCCCGTTGGGATAAGGGGATGCTGTCGCTGCTCGGCAGGATAGCTGCGGTGAAAATGACCCTCCTCCCGCAAGTTCTATATCTCTTTCGAGCCCTCCCGCTTCAGCCCCCTAGGGGTTGGATACGACAGGTCCAGGCGTATGTTGCTCGTTTCGTCTGGCAGGGCCGTAAACCCAGACTTAAGAGGGCTCTCTCTACGCTGACGCCTGAGTCCGGTGGCCTGGGCGTACCGGACCTGACCAAATACTTTCAGGCGGCGCAGCTCCGCCATCTAGTGGAGTGGAGTAGGTGGGAGTCCGACAAACCCTGGTTGTTCCAGGACCAAGCTGTAGCGGGGCGTCCGTTGCAGGAGATACCATTCTTGCGTAGGCCCCACCGCCCGCCCAATCTCTACGCTTCCTATGTCACGAGGGTCCCGTTGCAGATATGGGATGCGGTGAACGGCAAGCACGAACTTACTACCTTCCCGTCGCCGTTCACTCCGATAGTGGACAATCCGGACTTTGGCCCCGGCATGGAGCCTGGCGCATTCGCGCGCTGGCGCGCGGCTCGTTGCTCGGCATTGTTCCACATGTATGGCCCGGATGGGGCCACCCCCTTCCAAGACCTCCGGCGGGAATATGCGCTGCCCGAAACGGAACGCTTGCGATACATGCAGGTGCGCCATTGGGCGCTCCACCCACAGGTGCGGGGCTCGGCCGATCGGACTCTCACGTCATACGAACACTGGTTGGTCTCACGATCCTCGGATGTCAAGCTCATCTCGGACCTGTATAAATTTCTGCAACCCCCCTCGACACACATCTATAATCCTGGTCGTGAACGCTGGGAACGAGAACTTGGTAGACAACTGGGACACACTGACTGGGAACGCATCTCATACCGAGCACGACACTCCGCTTACCACACAGGGCTCACCGAAACATTCACGAAACTTTCCACTTACTGGTACTACACCCCCGCCCGGCTCCACGAGATGAATCATAATATCCCTCAGACTTGTTGGAGAGATTGTGGTCAGATCGGGACACTCACACATGTACTCTGGGACTGCCCCTTATTGAGCCCCTACTGGGAGGAGGTATTAGAGGAGGTTGACCGATGTTTTGAGATTGAGCTCCCCCGATTCCCCGCTTATGTCCTGCTGGGTCTGCCTAACGACCTGATGTACCCGTTGAAATCTAAAAAGGGTAGGCAAATTGCGATTGCATTGGGCTCGGCAGTCCAGAATATTCTTATTCATTGGCGTACCACTACCCTTCCCACTGTAGTTGGCTGGTTACACAGGTTGTGGCATGTCTTGGGGATGGAGAAGATGTCCCTGGTGGCAGCTGGGGAGATTGACACCTTTGAGGAGTTATGGCTCCCCTTTCATACTCTGCTGCAGTCGGAATTCAGAGAGATCACTTGCCCAAGGTACCTCAGACTGCTGCGTCTGACGTCCCCGTCGACCCCGACCACCTGATCTGCCACTGACTGTGGAAAGGCTGGGGGCTCGGACACTCTTTTACTTTAATGATACAGGGCACTTTCAGCACAGTACGGGGGGTGGAGGGTGGGGATTGGAATGGGGGGGGGGAGTTGGGGGGGAGTTGAGTTTTGACTATGTCTCACTCGATGGTGCACCTGTCATACCACCTGAAGTAGCGTTGCCCCCCCTTTTTTTTGTTGTAGCCACAAGCCGCATTTCTATCCCTTATTGCTTGCACTATTCTTGTTGAGACACCTGTCTTTGTTGATTTGTTTGGTACTGTATTTACCCTTTTCGAAACTGCAATAAAATACTTTAAACCTAAAAAGATCAGGGCTTGATCCATCACCGTTTTTTAGCTCACTGCACCATCCCAGTTCAGAACCTGGCTACATACAAATTAGTCTGACCCTGGCCCAGTGCATCATGGGAACAGGGCAGACCAAACTACCAAGCCAATTCTTTACTGGAAAGGAAACCAGCTTCCGGGGACCGGTTTCTGGCATTACAGCCGTCTTCGGCCCGGCTTGCTTGAATCCTGATGGTGCAGTGAGCAAGGGACTCACATCTGAGCATACCCTTCCACACTTGTGGTGGCCAAAACGATTCAAAAGGGGCTGGTGATGGACAGAGTATCTGAATTAAGCAGAACACTCCTACCCAGTCAAAGGTGATTATGTTGGCTGCATCGCAGATTACCTACACATTAATGGAGAGGGTGGATTTTCTGTTTCGGTAGATGTACTCAGTGGCTGCAGGTGGGCAGATTGGAATGTGTGTCCCATCAATGGACCCTATAATATGCAGGAACTGTGCCTTCTGGTAAAAGTCTGTCTAGGTTTTCAGCTGTTCTGCCTGTGTGGGTGGGAAGCTTATGTAGTGATGCATTCTCTGCATCATGGCATTCAGGAACTTGTTAAAGAAACGTAACAGGCAACTCTGTGATATCCCACATACCGCAGCTATCACCCCCTGGTAACTGCCAGATGCAAGTAGGTGTAGGCTACAGAGCACCTGCACATGTGGTGGTATAGCATGCACCCTTGGTTTTGGATTCCCCAGGAGTGGGTGCAGGTCCCTTATCAGGTCCAGGATGGTTTGGGGGTGTAGCCTGTACCTTTCATGGATCTCTGCTTCAGCCAGTTGGAAGAGTGTGATGCGCTGTCTGTAAACGCGATCTTCCCGACTCCAGAATCCTTACTCCTGCTGCCTGTATCCATAGCCGCCTTGCAACAACATAGAGGGCCACCATAATGATCACACTGTTGCATTTTGGGACTGATTATATACACTGCACCTGATTACCACCTGCTTTCAGACAGTGGTAATTACCGACTCTTAAATACAGATTTTTGGGAAATTTGGTATTACCAAATTTGTCAACATCTCTTTTCTCGTTTTTACTGTTTCTAATTTACCGATTCGGTATTTGGGTGTTCGGTAAATCCAAATCAGTAAATTAGAAATCGGTAATAAGGAATCGGTTAAACCAATAATATTCGTCGAGCACTCAATAGTCAAAACAGATTGCCAATGTTCAGTTGTATCGTATCAGTTTATTCTTGTGTCTTTCCAATTATCTTCTTCATTGGAAACAATCTTCAATATTCAGAAATTCTTCTTTCTACATACAGCCATGCAGCCGTGCAGCCAACACGTGTTTCGTCTGGTCATATAAGACCAATGACTTCCTCAGGGCTGCAACCCAAACAAAATATAACAATACCACTAAATTAATAATTCAAATTTGTCAACCTTATGACAACAGTAATGTAGAAGTTATTGGAATACTAAGGGAAACATCCCAAAACCGTATGGGTGCTCAAAAGTAATACTATACACAGTTACTGAAAGCTTGCCACCAAGTATAGGTTAGAAACACCTTTGTGTAGGTCTAGAATATCACCTCCATTTGTTTTTACGTAGTGTATTGTTAGATTGAAATAAATAATTCATAATGGGTTAGTAGGAAACAAATGTGATCATGGCGGGGGGCCCAATACCTAATCTCCTCCACATTGCTCAGTATGGTATCTTCAAATCCTATTTGTATCTTGTGTTGTCCTATGTAAAATAGTATAGTTATCATTAGCAACTCTAATTCATATTAAGGTTTGTGGTAATACCGTATCCACTCTATCATGGGGTCCTCTTACCTAGTTGTTATTTGTGTCTGCGAGTATCCCATAGTCCTTTTCAGGTGTCTATATCCGTCACCTGTAGAAACTAAATTCCGTATTAGCGATAATCCTAAATGATATCCAGTTGATATCTAAAAGATTCTTTGCCTGACGCGTCTGCCGGCAATCTTACCTCCTATACAGTATCAAGTACATCGGAGGACGCATCTCGATTCTGGCGTTCTATTTGAGCGCCATCTTGCTTTACCTATTTGTACTGTAAGAAGACTATGAGCGCCATCTTAGTAAAACACGCAATAGTATCTTGTAATGTTAAGTTATATGTTTTATTCTATTATGTTAAGATCGCTGTGATGTCAGCGTGTGTTACGATGAATTATTTATTTGTGATGATTAGTTAAACATCGTCATTAACACTAATGTTTATATTCGTAACGGGACAAGTCTGAAATTCGTTAATGCTTGAATCACTACCTAATATCTAGTTTACTTATTGAGAGGAATATCCCGTCTTCAAACTCGCTGTTTAATATATTTATCTTCGTGGTAACATTACATGTCAGTCTTCTAAATACGTAAAAAAGTTCGCCATTTTGAAGTGGTCATTAGTATAAGACCGAATGGGTTAGAATCAAAAACGGAAACATCATATTAATGGGGGTTATTATTTAAAGGATAGTTTGTTATTATTTAACTTGATCATATGTGAATACTAGATGGACTTCTCATATTATTGTAGAGAATAGCACTATTAACAAGTCGTATGTGACAAAAGTATATATCAGGCCATTTTATATCATTTTAAATAGTGTTCTAGTCGAACGCAATGTGAGGGAGCATATGCATCGGGTCCCACCAACATGTCACTTTATATTAAGTAAAAAGGTATAAGGCATGATTGTAGGAGATTCAGATGAGAGGTAGAAGGCAAAATCCAGACATTCTTTCTACTCATAACGATAAGCAGGTTATATGGAGATTCCAAGTTATTGAGTATAACATATTATCAATACTACACATTAAATTGTGTTATTTACAGAAGAAATGTATATCTCATTATCATCACCAAGGATAACATTCTCAAACTCATAGATGGTCTATTCAAAATCCTCTTTTCATTCTATTAGTTGGTCTGTAAGTCACAACATATTTAGTCATCTCATTAATATACAGTGATAAATATTCATACAAAATGATTTTTCTTACATCTTAACAGTCAATATGTATTATCATTCATTGCACAAATATTTAATCATTTCCTAAAAAAAATTCATATTCATGGTCAACATTTAAACCCAATTCTACAGCTTTAAGTTTGATCAACCAAGTCACTTCCTTCCTCCTGAGTGTAAGTACCCTATTTCCTCCTCTGGGGTCAGGTTCAATGTGATCAATTCCATGATAGGTGAAATTATGTTTGGCCTTGTCTGAAAAGTTTCTAATCAGATGAGCCGAAGTTGGGTATTGGGTGTCCCCCTGTTTTATTGCTCTAAAGTGCTCGGACATCCGATCTCTGAGCCTTCTTTTGGTGCTCCCAACATATATCTTTCCACAACTGCATGCAATTACATACACAACAAAAGTTGTGCCACAGTTTATGAATTTTTCTATGGTAATTTCACCTGTTCCATTGTAGTTAAAGCTTACTACTTTTTTCTTTGCCCATCTGCATGAAGGGCATTTCCCACATTTGTAAAATCCTTTAAATTTGGATAACCAGTCCTTGTTCACAGGTTTTTTAGGGTAGCTTGGACTAAGTATATTTGCAAGTGTCAGCCCTTTTTTATATGTTATGGAGGGATGTCTGGTGATGTATGGTAATATGTCCTGATCTAACATCAAAAGAGGCCAATGCTTCTTCAGGATAGTGTACAGCTTAGTACTATCCGTACTGTAATGTGTTATTAATCGTATTTTGGCCTCGGTGTCTGAGGTAGCTTTATCTGATTTGGCTTTTAACAGGTCTTCTCGTTTTAATTTGTTGACTTTTGAGATTGCTGTACCAATTACTTCTTTCTCATATCCTCTTCTATTAAAGCGTACTGACATGTCTTTCAGGTTTTTCTGAAAGTCTCTGTCCTGAGAGCAGTTTCGTCTGGCTCTAATCATTTCGCTATATGGTATACCTTTCAGTTGACTTTTAGGGTGACAGCTCTTGGCGTGGAGTATTGCATTGCAGCTGGTAGGTTTTCTGAACATTTTACTCTTAAGATGACCATCCTCAACAAATAACTCAATATCTAAAAATGTAATTTTCTTAGAGTCATATTGAGTTGTGAACTGTAAGTTGTAAGAATTATCATTAAGGTAGTCAAAAAAGCCCTTTAGTTGTTCTACCGATCCTGTCCATATTAAGAGGCAGTCATCGATGAATCGACCCCAGTAGTGTATATACTGGATCCATTCACCGTTGCTGGGGCCCCAGATTCGCTCCGCCTCGTACCACCCCATGAAGAGGTTGGCAAAAGACGGAGCAAATCTGGCCCCCATCGCGGTATGACTTATCTTTAATAGATCATGACGAATACCTATATCTTCAAACAACATACCCGAAGTCACCATGCCTTTATACACTACCTAAAGTCCACAAATGCCGAGACAGACCGCCAGGAAGGCCGATTGTCTCTGGCGTTTGTGGACCAACGGAACACCTCTCAGAATATATAGATACATTTCTGAGAGGATTTGTATACAACCTGCCCTCTTTTGTAGAAGATACAAAGTTCATATTAAACTTACTTAATGACATGAAATGGGAAGACGGGATGCTACTAGCCACGCTAGATGTAGTATCCCTATACTCGAATATTGACCATAATCTGGGAATACAAGCACTTGATTTTTATCTGAGCAGAAGATCTGCAGAGCTTTTTGATCATTCACAGATGTTACTTAAAATGACTGAGCTAGTGTTGAAGAACAATGTTTTTCTCTTTGACGGAGTATGGTACCGTCAACAACTTGGGACCGCGATGGGGGCCAGATTTGCTCCGTCTTTTGCCAACCTCTTCATGGGGTGGTACGAGGCGGAGCGAATCTGGGGCCCCAGCAACGGTGAATGGATCCAGTACACTACTGGGGTCGATTCATCGATGACTGCCTCTTAATATGGACAGGATCGGTAGAACAACTAAAGGGCTTTTTTGACTACCTTAATGATAATTCTTACAACTTACAGTTCACAACTCAATATGACTCTAAGAAAATTACATTTTTAGATATTGAGTTATTTGTTGAGGATGGTCATCTTAAGAGTAAAATGTTCAGAAAACCTACCAGCTGCAATGCAATACTCCACGCCAAGAGCTGTCACCCTAAAAGTCAACTGAAAGGTATACCATATGCGAAATGATTAGAGCCAGACGAAACTGCTCTCAGGACAGAGACTTTCAGAAAAACCTGAAAGACATGTCAGTACGCTTCAATAGAAGAGGATATGAGAAAGAAGTAATTGGTACAGCAATCTCAAAAGTCAACAAATTAAAACGAGAAGACCTGTTAAAAGACAAATCAGATAAAGCTACCTCAGACACCGAGGCCAAAATACGATTAATAACACATTACAGTACGGATAGTACTAAGCTGTACACTATCCTGAAGAAGCATTGGCCTCTTTTGATGTTAGATCAGGACATATTACCATACATCACCAGACATCCCTCCATAACATATAAAAAAGGGCTGACACTTGCAAATATACTTAGTCCAAGCTACCCTAAAAACCTGTGAACAAGGACTGGTTATCCAAATTTAAAGGATTTTACAAATGTGGGAAAAGCCCTTCATGTAGATGGGCAAAGAAAAAAGTAGTAAGCTTTAACTACAATGGAACAGGTGAAATTACCATAGAAAAATTAATAAACTGTGACACAACTTTTGTTGTGTATGTAATTGCATGCAGTTGTGGAAAGATATATGTTGGGAGCACCAAAAGAAGGCTCAGAGATCGGATGTCCGAGCACTTTAGAGCAATAAAACAGGGGGACACCCGAAACCCAACTTCGGCTCATCTGATTAGAAACTTTTCAGACAAGGCCAAACATAATTTCACCTATCATGGAATTGATCACATTGAACCTGACCCCAGAGGAGGAAATAGGGTACTTACACTCAGGAGGAAGGAAGTGACTTGGTTGATCAAACTTAAAGCTGTAGAATTGGGTTTAAATGTTGACCATGAATATGAATTTTTTCTAGGAAATGATTAAATATTTGTGCAACGAATGATAATACATATTGACTGTTAAGATGTAAGAAAAATCATTTTGTATGAATATTTATCACTGTATATTAATGAGATGACTGAATATGTTGTGACTTACAGACCAACTAATAGAATGAAAAGAGGATTTTGAATAGACCATCTATGAGTTTGAGAATGTTATCCTTGGTGATCATAATGAGATATACATTTCTTCTGTAAATAACACAATTTATTGTGTAGTATTGATAATATGTTATACTCAATAACTTGGAATCTCCATATAACCTGCTTATCGTTATGAGTAGAAAGAATGTCTGGATTTTGCCTTCTACCTCTCATCTGAATCTCCTACAATCATACCTTATACCTTTTTACTTAATATAAAGTGACATGTTGGTGGGACCCGATGCATATGCTCCCTCACATTGCGTTCGACTAGAACACTATTTAAAATGATATAAAATGGCCTGATATATACTTTTGTCACATACGACTTGTTAATAGTGCTATTCTCTACAATAATATGAGAAGTCCATCTAGTATTCACATATGATCAAGTTAAATAATAACAAACTATCCTTTAAATAATAACCCCCATTAATATGATGTTTCCGTTTTTGATTCTAACCCATTCGGTCTTATACTAATGACCACTTCAAAATGGCGAACTTTTTTACGTATTTAGAAGACTGACATGTAATGTTACCACGAAGATAAATATATTAAACAGCGAGTTTGAAGACGGGATATTCCTCTCAATAAGTAAACTAGATATTAGGTAGTGATTCAAGCATTACCGAATTTTAGACTCGTCCCGTTACGAAAATAAACATTAGTGTTAATGACGATGTTTAACTATTCATCACAAATAAATAATTCATCGTAACACACGCTGACATCACAGCAATCTTAACATAATAGAATAAAACATATAACTTAACATTACAAGATACTATTGCGTGTTTTACTAAGATGGCGCTCATAGTCTTCTTACAGTACAAATAGGTAAAGCAAGATGGCGCTCAAATAGAACGCCAGAATCGAGATGCGTCCTCCGATGTACTTGATACTGTATAGGAGGTAAGATTGCCGGCAGACGCGATAAGGCAAAGAATCTTTTAGATATCAACTGGATATCATTTAGGATTATCGCTAATACGGAATTTCGTTTCTACAGGTGACGGATATAGACACCTGAAAAGGACTATGGGATACTCGCAGACACAAATAACAACTAGGTAAGAGGACCCCATGATAGAGTGGATATGTTATTACCACAAACCTTAATATGAATTAGAGTTGCTAATGATAACTATACTATTTTACATAGGACAACACAAGATACAAATAGGATTTGAAGATACCATACTGAGCAACGTGGAGGAGATTAGGTATTGGGCCCCCCGCCATGATCACATTTGTTTCCTACTAACCCATTATGAATTATTTATTTCAATCTAACAATACACTACGTAAAAACAAATGGAGGTGATATTCTAGACCTACACAAAGGTGTTTCTAACCTATACTTGGTGGCAAGCTTTCAGTAACTGTGTATAGTATTACTTTTGAGCACCCATACGGTTTTGGGATGTTTCCCTTAGTATTCCAATAACTTCTACATTACTGTTGTCATAAGGTTGACAAATTTGAATTATTAATTTAGTGGTATTGTTATATTTTGTTTGGGTTGCCGCCCTGAGGAAGTCATTGGTCTTATATGACCAGACGAAACACGTGTTGGCTGCACGGCTGCATGGCTGTATGTAGAAAGAAGAATTTCTGAATATTGAAGATTGTTTCCAATGAAGAAGATAATTGGAAAGACACAAGAATAAACTGATACGATACAACTGAACATTGACAATCTGTTTTGACTATTGAGTGCTCGACGAATATTATTGGTTTAACTGAGCTAACTTGTTAGCACTAAGATAGGTCGTGGTAACCGACCAGTTTTTGTTTTGAGCACCATACATACGTTGTATAACTTGTACATTCCTTTACCAGCAGTGCGCTCTTGTTCTAACAGTTACCAAACCTTTATTGAATAAGGAATCAGTATTTACCGATTCTTTATTACCGATCCCTTTCCTACATTGGGGATCGCTATACACCGATCGTAACGCTGAAATCTACCAGTTTTCGGTATTACTGACCCGTATTTGGGCCACCTACATCGGGCCATAAGTTCGAGTCTGGCATCGGCTCAACATCCTGTGATTCTGGCCAAATCATTTCATCTCCCTATGCCTTCCAAAAATGAATGTGTGTTCGTTTAACTGGTGCTCATGTAAAGCGCTCCAATACCTCTGGGTCGAGTTCGCACTATATAAAACTGCAACAACAAAAAACGGGTGAGAGGGAGCATCACTGAGTGCAGAGTGAGGAAGAGAGGCACACTAGGAAGCCTGCAGGAAAACAAATGCACTCTTGTGGAGTGCTTAAGACAAAAGAAAAAAGTAGTGGCATAAAATTGAGCAGACGAAGGACACAAATAATTGGTATATGGTAAAAAGGCTCCAGGGGAGGGAAAGACACTTGGACTAGGCAAGCTATCGAATAAGAAGCAGGCAAATGAGGATGACAGTGAAGCTACCCAATAGTAAACAATGGGCTGGCTACAAGCAAGCCCCTCTATGCTCTTGGTAAGTCCATAATATTGTGATGTATTTACTATGGGTACTGTATCGATCCCCCTATTTCTGACCCTTGTCTGGTTAATAATTAACTAGCAGCCATTCAGCTGCACAGAAACCCGTTATCTGATTAGCCATACAACGGCACAGAAGCCCGTTATCTGATTAGGTCATAGCGCATGCCATCTCATTAGGCAAGCACTATTTCTCCAGCCCCCTAATAGGCATACGGTGTTCTCAAAACAAATCAAACCTACCACGACCTGGGAAATCCCCGCAGCCATTGTTTTGATTTAGCTGAGAACTACAGTAAAGAATGTGCGAACGACCAGTTCGTATGACATCCTTATTGACGTATTTATGTCCATCCTTACGTCAATCTCGGCACCTTTCAGGTATAAATAATACCGACATTGCCTTAAGCAAACACACGAGGTGGTGACAAGATTGGAGCAGCGAGACTTGCCGAGGAGCCCAGCTGACAGCGAAGCCCACAGACGCTGCCCCTCCTTTCTGACGCGCTGAGAGAGAGACGCTGCCTTTTCTCCTGCCGAGAAATCCAGCTCTGGCGCTTCCAGCCGCCCTTGCAGGCAGCTGGGATATCAAGCCCTGAGATAGAGATACCAGCCCTCCAGCCTTCTAACTCCCAGGTACTGAACTGAATAACCCCTTGCAGAGAATTCTTGAAGCAGACCCTTGGCAAAGCAAACTTAACTTAAACTGCTACTTATCTACTCCCGCCCACGTATTAGGCTTAGGTCAGGTACATTGGGGTAGGCATAGTTAGAAGCACCAGTTGAGTACGATTAGTCAATGTATATATGTATGTATCTATTTTATCCATTTTAAGTATCATATGGCTAAGAAACCATATCAATGCTTTTACAGTATTATTTTATAATTCTGTTATTACTGTATGCACTTTACTTAACAATAAGTATTGCAATAATAGCGATTCATTTCTCTTGTATGAGAAAAGAGACTGATCAATAAATAACATATTTTTATTGAACACGCCCGTCTCTTCCTTTTCTCTACAATCTGGTGAAACTAAGAATGCACTGAACTGACTGAGTAAAATAAGTTGTCTTTTGTTTTCACACGACTCTAGAGATACACTCTTGATTAGGGGAGAGCAAAGTTGTCATGTTCTATGGTTGTCAGAAACTAAATCCCTTCTTGTCTATCCAGGGAGGTTAAACTCCTCCTTGTCTATTCGAGAAAGTTTCTAGTGAACTCTGAGCTAGCTGGCAAACACTAAACTTTAAGTCTAATATCGTCAGTAGAAGACCTAGTTAACCTCTGTCCTACGTCTATACTATTGAAGATAGTATTCCAATGCGCAGAGCCTATTGGGATAATAAGAACTACACTACATGGCGCCCAACGTTTTGGATAGGCGATAAATCTAACGTAAGACATTAGAGTAACTCAGTCGTGCTTTTTCACACAGACCCCTTTTCCCCATAATACTCCAAAGACGTCTGGAGTGGGTGAAAGGTTAAATCCGCCAAACTTAGTAGGAAGAGACTCCTATGTATGGTTCTTGGTTTATTCAACGTTGAAGGATACACTGTTCCAAAATATTGTGCATCTAATCTTTGTTTCCATAGAAACCTGATCTGCAAATAAATAAAATAACTTTCTTGACATTAGAATGTCACAAGCTGAAGAAGAAAGGGAGACAGCTAGAATAGCAGCTCAACTCCTAGCGGATGACAATAGTCTCCTACAGCAAGACCCGGATGCAATACTCATCCCGGTCAACATAAGGAAATCTATAACTTTAAAACTTATAGAAAATGGGGTGACACCGAGAGGTGGTACAGTCATATTCGTAATTGAGGCACACGAATATCGGCAGACAGAGGTATTCTATTCATGGATAAACTTTCCAGCAGCAAACGCTGTAACAAAGGACTTCCACTATGACAAAATAGAGGAACCTCCTAATGAGTACACTCCTTTCGAGGAGGTGGAAATACCACTCAAATACCAAGAGCACCTGCTCTGGTTTAATGGCGCCCTAAAAACATAATAATCACATCACCAGGCTCGGTCCACTAGGTAGACCAGGAGCAACGTGGCCGGTCCTATCAGGATACACACCACATCCAGACATTGAAGAAATGTCTGCACCAGAACTTTTAGCACAGCTAAAACAATTAATTAAAATACATAGACAATTATTCCAATATGTAATGCGGACTTCAACAGTCCAACCAGCTATTAAAATTCCACAGCTGATCCCTCACCAGGGGAAGACAAATAAAATTACACCACAGAACATACAGTCCTGTCTAGGTAAATTACCCGCAAAACGGGAACAAATTCCATTCTGGTTAGCACAAAAAATCACTCAAATAGAGGCTGTATTTCCAGATACCACCCCGGTTGAGAAACACAGGATTCTGACTATCTGTCTTCCTATGGGAATCGCACCACATGTGGAGGACTGTGACACTTGGGGTACAGTCTTTGCTTCCATTTACACAAAAACACATGGTGTTCCATCCATGTCAGTAATACCAGATGTGCTAAAACAAATTCAAGATGAATACGGTCCAGAACCTGCTTTAACTCTTGGTATGAAACTACTAAAAGACTTCAAACAGGTCTCGGCAATATTATTAGCCAATATAAAGGGAGAAGCAGCAAATGTGGCGATCCGCAAGAGGTTGAAAGAGACATATATAGCAGACCAACCATTTGAAATTGCCAGAATCATAGAAAAATCCTATGAAGAACTAGGAAGAGATAGTTTGGGTGGAAAACCGGTGAAACCCCAACTTATTGAAAATCCTGAAAAGGTGTTTATTAAAAATAATCTAAACACTCAAAAAAAGAGCTGGGATGGAAATAAACAATCCACTCCTAAAGAAAAAAGATTCCAGTCCAGAGGAAGGTCTCCTCAGCGGAGACGCAAGTCTCCCCAAAGGGAGCCCTCTGAGAAAAAATACAACCTTAGAAATAGGAATAATATAAAAAAAAACTGATAGATATCAAGATATTGATACACGTCCCTCTCAATCTTTTCAGACTTCCTTGCAGAAATCGGAAAGAAGAGGACGATCAGAACACAGGGAAGAGCACGTCAAGTCCAAAGACAAGGAACCTGCTCATCAAAATAAAAAATTACAGTTTCCAAAAAAGAAGGTAGCCAGTATTAAAGTAATCAACCATGCCGAGAATACTGAGGACACAGCTGAAAAACGGAGAATGGGCTCAGACAATGCTAGACAGCGCAGCCGAAGTGAGCATAGCTCGCAAGATCCTTATGAATCATCTGGAGACAGTGGACACGAATGAATACATTCAGGTGGAAACTGCAGATACCAGAGTTAGCAAACCTCATAAAATATATGAAATAACATTGCGTATAGAGGGGGATAAGACTAGGAAAATAAGGGGTCTCTTTTGGGATAATCTCTCCAAGGGCTATGATATCCTTCTAGCTGAAAGAGACTGGCCACCAGAGTTTGTCAGGGAGTGCCCTCATGGCGAAGAAATAATTATGCCTGCCTTCTCAAATCATATTCCAATTCATAAAAAATATACACTTGCAAGAAAGTGGGCAGTAGCCCAAGCTCCTGCATTATATAAAAACCATGTGGGATGGGATGAGGACTCTCCTCCTCACAAAATCCAGTTAAAATCACAACCTACTGCTCAGAGGCAGTACCCAATTAAGCAAGAAGCTAGAAAACGGGTAAAAGAGATCCTAGATCAACTTGAATACCAGGGGGTGATTGAAACTTGCACCTCACAAATGAATAATCCTTTGTTTCCTGTCTCCAAACCAGACAATTCATATCATCTTGTTTTGGACTACAGACATCTTAACTCATGTTGCAAAACCTTTGCAGTACAAAACTCGCATAGTGCTGCACTAATGAATAACATAGTGCGCAAAAAATACAAAACAACATTAGACATCTCTAATGGATTCTTCTGTCAAAATATAGCACCAGAGAGCAGATATTTGACTGCGTTCTCAATAAATGGCGCGCAAACAAATTTCTGTTGTTTGCCCCAGGGGTTCAAGAACAGCCCAGGATTATTCTCAGCAAGAGTAACAGAGTTACTACAAATATATGATGATGAGGCATTATCTTATGTCGATGACATCTATCTAACAGATGATGACTTGGATACTCACTTGAAGAGAGTGAACACCATAATATTTGGGTTCGCAGCAGAGGGTTACAAATTCAACTTTAAAAAGTCAAGAATTGCCCATCTAACTGTCCTGTTTTTAGGATATGAACTATCAAGTGAAGGCAAAAGCCTGGCTGACAATTTCCTAGAGAAATGTGCTGTAATCCAAGCACCTAGAACACTAAAAAACTTACAATCAATTCTAGGTTTCCTAAATTCCGGAAGAACTTACATTATAAATTATGCAGAGAGAGTTAAACCTCTCTATGATCTTATAAAACCAGATTTTAAAAGAATCAATTGGACTCAAAAACACACAGAAATTTTGAGATCTTTACAAACAGATATGTTAGTTAAAACAAAATTACAAACACGTGACAACACACGCAACCTTGTGATTCGAGTCATCCCAGGAAGATGCGGATTCACATACCTGACCTCTAATGAAGGAGAGAAGGTACCGATAGCATACAAATCACATTTGTACACAGAAGCTGAAAAAAGGTTCAGCATTAAGGAAAACATTGTTCATGCGGTTCAAACAGCTGTAGCAAAAGAAAAATACCAAGCCGACGTTAGACAGGTTACAGTCAGAACAGCAGAATCAGCTTTTGAGGCATTAACAACACCATGTAATTTACCGACAACTGCACTGAATCCAGAATGGATACAATGGGTAAATTCTGTTGCTACAGACAAATGTAAAATACTATTTTGACCCGGAAATGAAAGAATTAAAATATCTAGAATAGGAGAGAGAATACCCTCTGCCAATCGACATTCTGCCTTTACGACAGTACGCCTGTGTAATATATACAGACGGTCATGCTCAACCCTCAGTTTGGGGAGAGCTGGCTTACAACGCCACATGCGAAATTGTAAAAGAAGTGTGGCGCGGAGGTAAATTAAGACCTCTACTTACAAAAACACACTCAGTGGAAAATAATTCAGAACAACAAACTGAAATAATAGCATTAAAAATGGCGCTAGATAATGCCGATCGGGAATTCCCGACACTTATAGTGTGCGATTCGTATTACTGCGTCAAATCATACAATAACGATTTACAGAAATGGATTCAAAACGGTTACAAAGATGACACAGGTGCAACAATAAAGCAAAAAGTGCTTTGGGAACAAGTAGTTCTTTTACAGAAAGAACTACCAAAAACTCACGTGATACATTCACTGAGTCATCAGCGTGATGGCGTTCACGTTGCAGGGAATTCATTGGCTGAGACAGCCACAGTGGTAGCAACTAAATCGGCTTCCGTAGCTACAAAAAAGCGTGCAGTAAAATACATTGACGGAGAAACTGTGCTGGCAGTAAAAACGTCATCAAAAGGCGACTGCTCAGCGCTACCGATCAATTACCCACTCAATTATACATACATAATCCATGCAAACTCAGTCCCTTTTGCTCGAATCCCTGGAGTGGAGGATAGAGTAATTCCAAACACGGACAGGAGAGGCTTGTTAATAGCAGACGCACATATGGGTGAGGGTCTCAGACACCTTAAGCTAAAAGATTCTCTGGAAGAATTACAATCAGTGTACTGGTGGCCAGGCATGAGCCTGCATCATCACATTTTTGTAAAAAACTGCCCAGACTGCAATAGAGATCGCAGTGGCGAGAGAAACGGTTTAATACCATGGCGTTTCACTCCAGAATGTATCAAATCAACAAAAAGAATAAAAACCCAGCATGAATAATGCGTCACATTAACATGTAAAGACTATTTTTACTTATATAGTAGACCCCAACTTTCGGCTGACGTCGGAACTGTTATACAAAGATTTGCGAGTCTAGAATGGCATATACGCTAGAAGCATGTTACGTTCTGACCAAACATATTTCCTTTAGCTCTAAAACAGCTTATGGGGGGTGCCTGGCCAGAATGAACATTGCATTGCGGGACTCTTCTCACTTCCTTCCTGAGGGAAACGGGATGGTGTAAAGAAAAAACTAAGGCATACAGCAATCTATAACAGCAAAGATATTAGGTTCAGGAGTTGGGTGGGTCAAACATTTAATAAGTGTCCAACATAGTCTAAATAACCTGCCAAGAAATTCTCTGAAAGGACTCAGTCCGTACGAACTATTGTTTGGGACTAGAATGTTAATCCAGGACTTAGATAGTCAGACTTCAGTGGTTAAAGAAAAATGCTTTGATATCAAAGATCGCTTGGCTATTTTACAGGACTTAAATGAAACAAGAAAAGACCTGAGCAACATAAAGTTGAAACAGCAGCCAACAACCACTGAAGAAAAACCACCTGTCCCAGCAAGGCCTGTCTGGATTCCAAAAGTCGGGGATCTGGTCAGAGAGAAGATCGCGGTAAAGAAGGAATTTGGGCCTTCTTACAGAAAAGCAGTTCCTGTCTTGTCTATCAACGGGACAAGATCAGTAGTACTACCGCCCCTTGCTGGTAAAAAGGAGAACCAAGTCATATCCATCGACCTGGTTAAACCACAATCATGTGGCCGATAACAAATAGTAGGCCAAGTGGACTCCCAAGAAGTAGCAGAACACCAAAGTTTGCTACATCCACAGAGGTTCAAACTGAAAGACTGATCACATTTGGAAAATCTACAGTGAAACAACAAGGACTATGCAACAAAGCAATGGAACTTGAACCTCTTAAAACCCAAATCAAAGCTTTTCATCAAGAAACACCGACCTACGATGATGTAACTACAGACTTTTCTAATGAAACAAAGCAAAATCCAAAAGCAAAAAGTAATCCAGAAGCAATTGGAACAATTGACAGAACGGCATCCGGCTACTTCATCAACTTCGATGATTTTTCTGAAGATCCAAGTGAAACAGAAGTACAGCCATCAACAAAAACTTTTAAAGACAAAGCAAAGGAACTTTTTCATCAACTAAAGGGAACCTATCTGACTTCTCCATGGATTGAAATTTGGGTGACATTAGGTGCATTTGTCCTCATACTTTGGCTCATCATGGTACTATGCTTGGGACATTTCATTGAGGGAAAATATGCTAAAATGGACACAGCAAGCCAGAAAATCAACTTGGTCCTTAAACCATACACATCTTCACACGTCAAGAAAAGAGAACTTTCTTCAGTAAACTTCACAGCCAATCCTATACCAGACGGTGTAGCATGGGACAATACTGATTATGAAATCTATGGCCCGGTTGAAATCCTGAAGTATCCACATCAATTTAAGATCTCATTAAGTGACTTTGTAAAACCAAGCACATTTGCTGATGATTGGGACTTTGAAAGTATAAATGATATGATGTCTGACCTAGTAATGTCTGCTAAATTTACAGAACATGATTATTTGCAGGGTTCGTCTAATTATGATCAAATGTTCTGCTACAACCACTATGGTAACCATTATCTCCATAAATCTGCACAACCTAGAAATGTTTTAAATTATAACCAATGGGAACATTGTGCTACTCCTCCAAAGGGTAGTTCTAAAACATTTTATGATAAATATTCATATTTTTCAGGGTTTAACACAAGTAATGCAGAAACATTTTATTTCAAATTGTCGAATAAGACAGGTATGAAGACCATGCTTACAAACACGAAATTGATATATTCAGATTCATTTTTTGAGCAAATGAATACATTTGGTTTTGATTTCTGGAACAATAACATTGAAGCAAAAACTGTTTGGGGTACAAAAGATTGGCAAGTACAAGGTATAGAATCATTGTTCAGAGCCTGCATGATCCCAGAACAAATTATATTTTTGAATGACACTATTCAACAAACTACCTGTCTTGGCTTAGCCAAAATCAAAGACTTAAACAAACCGTCTATTCCAAAGCCAACAACGAACAGTAATAGCTCTATAGATGTTGAGATAGACGTGAACCATATTTTAAACCAAAACAGAACACATCCTGATTGGAAACAATGGTTGATCTGGCCCACAGACACAAATAACTGTCAAGACAGATTCCTGAACAAAATACAGGGGTTCAAATTGACCAGGCCAGACCCTAGATATTCCCAAAGACAACATCCAGGGATAGTAACTACTTACAGTGTGGGCAAGCTCTGCCTTCAATGGCTACAAACATCCACACTGGCAGAAATTAAGCAACACCTAACTTTACTTCAAGAGGGTGCTGACTTGCGTGATTTCATTATGGGACCACGCAAACAGCGTCAAAAACGTTTCATAGCGGCCTCTATATATGCAGCTTACAATGAAGCTTGGAAAGAAACTCAAATTGAGACAGCAGAAAAACTACGGGAAATTGACCGTATTAATTTGGAAAAATCACATTCTGTTGTGGACAATGGGTTAATGACTCTGTCCTCCAGAATATATTCACTGGACAGCATTGTGTCTTCAGAAATCAATATAATAGAGCAAGACTTACTGATGTTACAACACGGTCAGTCCCAATTGCGTTCTATTGTACAACTTGGCTGGACGTTACAAAATCTGCGTTCAGGCTATGTGCCTTGGCGTTTAATCAACACAACGTCACTATTTAATATCTTTAACCTTACTGATAAACAAATCAGTTTGGCACAGAAGGGTGCTGACTATACAATTCTGAGCATTGAAAAACTTGAGAGATTACCATTGACAATGTCAGAACGACCTGTCATTGAATGGATAATACATGGGATAATAAATATTCTGATAACAACTTTCCAGTTTCAATACTGCCAAAAATATATACAGGCAGGCCAGTATGAAAGGTTGGGTAAAGGGTACATTAAGTCAACATGGAACCTGCCCTATACACACACATGTGTTAGTAATAAAGGCCAGAATGTGTTTCTTAGTGGCAATAATTGTGCAAGGTCGCTAAGCGGTACACTTCTGTGTCAGGGTATTAATTTGCATGGAGCTTGTGAAGGGACTACAAATAACCTTTCATGTCACCAGCTAGGCACACCTGCAACACAAATAGAACCATTCTTTAGGAGACTCTCGAACGGGAGTTACATTCTAATTGTAGATCGCAGATGTTGCAGTCTGCTGCCCGGAAAACCTTATCTCATAACCGTGACTACGAAGGTCATGTGCTGTGAACGAGTATTGTTCCCAAACGATGCTCGAGACAGGGAGGCAAGGTTATGGCCCAGTTTGAAAATTTCTTCTATTCGAATTGATACTTTAAGCAGAATGAAGACTGTGCTCCTACAGACGCCAACCCGGTTAACGTCATCAAAAGAAACGTATGATCTCCAAGTTGCAAGGACAACTGCAGAAATTCATTCACTGTTATCAACCAATTCCCCCATACATTTCGCAGAAATACTGAGCGAAATCTTAAATATTTCTGATACAAGTGGAATCTCGAGTGTATTTAAGACAGTGTTTTCGGGAACTTTAACCCCATTCAAAGCCATCCTGGGTATTTTTCCTGATTTTGTCCATTCCATCTTTGGCGGACTTCCTCTCCTTTTGGGACTAGTGGCAGGCATCCTATTTTTGATCCTGTTACTTCGCTATGGCAAACCACGTCACAGACAAGACACCAGCGACAATGGAAGAAACGATCCTAGCCATACGCTACAGGGACCGCATAACTAGAGTCCTTGGAATAGCCCGGCTTAGAGACCTGAACATGACTTGGTTTCTTTCATTTAGACCGATGTGGCAAAGTTGTGTTATGCCTGTATTAAGGTGCTTGCTATGCGGCGAAGAATGCATGTTGGACACCTGTCTGACACTACAATCGGATGTGCCAATGGACGCAGAGACTTTGTTGGGTCCGGTAACGGCTCATGCATTGTACTGTCCCCAGCGGCTATCAATCCTGATGACGGCATTCGTGGAGTCTTCACCACTACGATTGAAGAGTAGTGAAGTACAAGATGAAAGCAGCATCGATCAGGTACGACCTTCTGTCAGCTATGCTGATCGAAACATCAATGAAGGCAATCATGCTCATGAATGCATGTTACAAAATTTTTCCGAGTTAGTGGAACTTTTGCAAGTAGCAGTTGACAGTTTTTTTCGAAAGTCTCAACAATATGATGTTTTCACCAGAGCAGAAAGAATGACTTTAAACAAACTAGCACACGGCGTTACCTACACCCTGAATTTGGCCTTCAACTTTGAAAATAAAGCAATAAGAAATGTTCTCACCAGTTTTTACGGAGTGCGAGACATTTTTTTTTCCCCATCCATTTCCAAAAATATTTACGATTTTTGGGACACTTATCTTCTGCTTAAAGTAAAACTATTCCTAGAGAACAAAATTTCTATTTTTAGCTACTCTAGAGACATTAGCTACCCTCTAGCATGTTCACAAGTATTTATGATTTTGTGATGAGATGGTCTCGAATTTTTTCTTCTGTATTAAGAGCCATTTCATGTGTAATTTCATGCTGATTTCAAAATATGCGTATTAGATTTAGCATTATTATACTGCTTGAAGTGCATATAGTAACTATACTCATCTTTTTGTGTATTTCGCATTTCCAATTTTCAGAATGCATTTGATTGTATTTTGGGGTGGTTCGGTATACACATGCACTACTAGTTTTGTTTACTATGCCTAGATTTGTAAATATGGACATAGATTACGTGGAGTGGGTGTGATGTATTTACTATGGGTACTGTATCGATCCCCTATTTCTGACCCTTGTCTGGTTAATAATTAACTAGCAGCCATTCAACTGCACAGAAACCCGTTATCTGATTAGCCATACAACGGCACAGAAGCCCGTTATCTGATTAGGTCATAGCGCATGCCATCTCATTAGGCAAGCACTATTTCTCCAGCCCCCTAATAGGCATACGGTGTTCTCAAAACAAATCAAACCTACCACGACCTGGGAAATCCCCGCAGCCATTGTTTTGATTTAGCCGAGAACTTCAGTAAAGAATGTGCGAACGACCAGTTCGTATGACATCCTTATTGACGTATTTATGTCCATCCTTACGTCAATCTCGGCACCTTTCAGGTATAAATAATACCGACATTGCCTTAAGCAAACACACGAGGTGGTGACAAGATTGGAGCAGCGAGACTTGCCGAGGAGCCCAGCTGACAGCGAAGCCCACAGACGCTGCCCCTCCTTTCTGACGCGCTGAGAGAGAGACGCTGCCTTTTCTCCTGCCGAGAAATCCAGCTCCGGCGCTTCCAGCCGCCCTTGCAGGCAGCTGGGATATCAAGAACTGAGATAGAGATACCAGCCCTCCAGCCTTCTAACTCCCAGGTACTGAACTGAATAACCCCTTGCAGAGAATTCTTGAAGCAGACCCTTGGCAAAGCAAACTTAACTTAAACTGCTACTTATCTACTCCCGCCCACGTATTAGGCTTAGGTCAGGTACATTGGGGTAGGCGTAGTTAGAAGCACCAGTTGAGTACGATTAGTCAATGTATATATGTATGTATCTATTTTATCCATTTTAAGTATCATATGGCTAAGAAACCATATCAATGCTTTTACAGTATTATTTTATAATTCTGTTATTACTGTATGCACTTTACTTAACAATAAGTATTGCAATAATAGCGATTCATTTCTCTTGTATGAGAAAAGAGACTGATCAATAAATAACATCTTTTTATTGAACACGCCCGTCTCTTCCTTTTCTCTACAATCTGGTGAAACTAAGAATGCACTGAACTGACTGAGTAAAATAAGTTGCCTTTTGTTTTCACACGACTCTAGAGATACACTCTTGATTAGGGGAGAGCAAAGTTGTCATGTTCTATGGTTGTCAGAAACTAAATCCCTTCTTGTCTATCCAGGGAGGTTAAACTCCTCCTTGTCTATTCGAGAAAGTTTCTAGTGAACTCTGAGCTAGCTGGCAAACACTAAACTTTAAGTCTAATATCGTCAGTAGAAGACCTAGTTAACCTTTGTCCTACGTCTATACTATTGAAGATATTATTCCAATGCGCAGAGCCTATTGGGATAATAGGAACTACACTACAATATGTCTTTTACAACCAGAGATTTGTGCTGTCTGGTCTGGGTGGATTTCAACTATTTCACAGTTTGTAAATTTGTTCACCCTCACCTACTAGCAAACGAGTGCAAAAAACATATTTGCACTAACTGACAAAAAATACATAATTCCAATATTGCACTATGCAATCATTGTATCACTGTGTTTGTTTTTTTTTTTCTTAAAGATTTCAGAGATTTTTCTCGATAAAGTCTTTATTTAGAGTTTGGTGGATTTGATACATCGTCCTGTCCACCCAATGTAGACTGTCTTGAGGCCCTATACGCTGTTAATAGGGCTAAAGCCACTTTAGGGTAGGTGTCCTGAATCTGCCAAACTCTAAATAGGTCCCTAAGTTTCTCATTTTCAATTGTGTTCCAGCTTTAAACCGGAAACCAAGAGGTGGCTATAATATGGCAAACCTCAACTAAAAATGGAAACATCATCACCACATAACCATTCAAATGAAAAAGGATAGGAGAAAATATTTTTGTACACCAACATGGAGGGATTTACAGGGCAATCCCGTGGAAATTCGACCACGAGGTCCCTCCCTTCCGGGATTTCTGTAGTGAGCGAGCAGTCTGTGTATAGTACACTTCATCCTGGAGTTTACTATCTGCTGTGGATTTTAATGATTCCCGAAAACTGTAATTGAATTTTTGGCATGCTGTCCTGGAAGATCGCGTTCCTGAATCTGCATACCGCACGTTCACCGCTGCTCTTTACAGACCATCTTCAATGGGCCTTACTCACGGATTAAAGGCCCCCCCCCAGAGCTGACGGTATGACCCCCTCATTCTGTACGGCCACATGGAAACTTTACAGGTTCCTTTCACAACAAATGAGAAATCCAGTTAAAATTACAAGCATAATGTTTGCTCTTTAATTGATAAATAAACATATCCATTTTGAGGTTTGACATGGGCTCTGGAGAAGCGTGTTACTCAAAGGGACTGAACTCTTCGTCAGGGTCATAAAGCGAAATATAAATCCAATTACAATAAAAAACATGGAGTGAAGCTAGGGACCTTCGAGAACAGATCCTTGTACACACACTGGATCTGTGCAGCTGTCATTCTGCATATCTGTCGAGTTTAACCATCCCTTCATTTGTGGTACAGCAGAAAAAACACATTTCGTTCACCAAGAAGCCAGGGTAGTGTGGAACCAAGTGCACAATCACAAACACTGAAGCATTATGGCAACCTGACTCCTGGGGAGGAAGGAGTGCCTCTACTACAGGCAGGTTGGCGAGATGAGGTCATACTAAGGTGCACTGAGCTCATGATACACCGATGCCACTGAAGATACTTATGCGTCGAAAGTATTTCTGAATCATGCAGAATGCCCTTCCACTTGAGGGGGTGAGTTTCCTGCCTCTGTCTAAGAAAATGTGCTCACTCGTTTGTTTTCGTACACTAAAATCATAAGCTTTAGCAGCAGGAACATTATACATCATTCGACTCCACTGAGGCCATTATAAGAAGTGACATCCCATGGGTGGTGATGAGATCAGGTATTGTGTCCTCAAGTAGACTTTATATCCCAAAAAGTGAGTAAGTGCATCTAAAAATCTGTCAATTCTACGACACGGTTACGTAATTTAAAAATCTCAAATATGCTGATTAAAAGCAAACTTAAGAGTAATAGTTGCATCTTCTGTGATATCATAATCATGACTGCCATATTGATGCTACATATTTAAGAGATATTTGGGAGAGGATAAGGAAACCATAGGGATGAAATGCTTAAACGACCTTCTTAATTTGGATACAGAATTAGTGCTTTAGTGTCTAGTTCATCCTAAAAGCTCAGATTTATTCATTTATAATAGTCTTATATAAAGCGGAGGTTTTGCCATTTGGCCTGTTAATAGTGCTTCAGTACTCTAATTTGTTTCGGAACATATTGTGGGCAAAAAGTTGCCAAGACACAGATATCGAGAATATTGGCAGTTAAGGTATTTCGGATGAGGGTTAGGTTTACGGCTGGGGTTAGGTTTAGGCCTAGGGTCAAGCTCAGCACTAGGTGTGGGTTTTCAGCTAGGGTTAGGCTCATGCCTACGCTCAGTTTAAGTTCAGGGCTAGGGTTTGGACCAAGTGTGTAGTAATATTTTTTGTCTGTGCTATCTATTTTACCATTATTGTGTCTACACATCTATGAAACCCATGTACTAAAACGATAGTTTGACTTTGGATAGAGGTGTAGAATAAATAGCACATACTTAAAATAGGATGTTTTTGTAGGTGATATGTTACCTAGAATATATTATGGCCTGGGGTATTCTGATACTTGATATTGTATAAAACCACCAGAGAGACAGCTCACTTGGCTGGTAAGCTTGTGCAGAAGGTAATGGATTCGATGATCTGTGCAGTGAAAAACTGAAGGGGTTGTATGTGGTGGTTGACTCATCTAAGGGTAGTGAGGAGCTTATCTGAAGAAAAAGGAGACAGAGGTGTCAGTCAGTCAGTCATAATCATTTTATTAGGTTGATTAAAACCATAAAACCTTAAAACCATAAAAGCATATTAAAAAATCAATTGAGTAAAACCAAGATAATACATAATCGTTGAGCAAAGATCAATGACACCTAATATATAGCCCAGGCAGAAAACTGCACATGGTTACAAAGGTTCTAAAAGAAATTCAATTGACAAAATATAATTTTCGTCAGTCAAGTTTGCAAAAAAATCATTTTACATTAAAAAGGAATAAGCATTTGAAATGTCTTTTTTTGCTTTCTCTAACTACCGCCACCAAGAAGCTGTACAAAAGGGGGTGGTGATGGACGGAGCATCTGAACCAATCAAACACTCACAGCCAGTCAAAAGATCTGGGTTTGATCCATCACCGTTCTTTAGCCCACTCTGCCACAGTGGGTGTGAGTGTTTGATTGGTTCAGATGCTCAGTCCATCACCACCCCCTTTTGTACTGCCACCAAGAAGCTAGCAACATTAAAGGTTTCCCATGGGTTATTCAACATCTGCAGATATATTAGAGCCGGCCTAGCCTGCAGAAAGCCTTTGTCCTTTAAAATTGGTAAGATAAATAATTTACAAATGTGCAAATTGTGCTCACAAAACAGGACAAAGTGCACAGTGTCTTGACTGGAGAAATTGTCACAAGTGCAAGGGCCCCAAGTCCTCCGCCTTTCTCCACCCCTGAGGTTCAGCCAGTAAAAAGTGCAGATAGCTGTACCTCAATCCTGCTAGAAGAAAATGATGTTGGGGCTTGGTAACTAGGTCTTGGTAAGGCTCCATGGAATAGGTCGTTTTTACTACTTAGTGGCCCCGGACCGTCGGTTTCATTAACTCTCTAGCCTCTCTTTCTGCAAATGCCAAGCGCAGAAAGGAAATCTTAGCCCACACCAAATCTTTTTTACGTACTTTTTCTGGCTTATCAAATATCTCTGGGCAATCTAATAACGTTGCTAAACTTGTCACATAACTGAGCCAGGGGTTTGCAACTTGCCCTGTCGAGTGTAATCTCGTATGATCTCCTGATTCATTTCTAGTTCCGAATTGGTCCAAATAGAAATCCATTTAAGTAAAGGGGCCTCGTGTAAAATTACCCTTTGACCATTTAAGTAAAGGGGCCATTCTGATCAAGTCTGACACAAAAGTAATACCCACGAATTGATGGATAATATAAGAAGGTGTTGATTGTGGAACTGAGAGCAGGCTTCTCAAAAATGTATTTTCCTCTATTTGAAGCTCTTCAGCATCCTTATATCCCCAGGTTTCAGAGCCATATTTCGAAATAGCGATACTTTTAGCTCTATATATATTTAACATCGCTTGCACCTACAAGCAAAATCAAGCACTGCTACTGTCGATCTTACCATGGCATTTCTATTAGCCTTCCTTTGCGGACCCCACGAATTCCTGTTGTCAAATAAGATGCCTAGGTACGGGAATCTAGTCCCCCTAGTTATTTCATTTCCTTCGCAGTAATGTGGAGTGGTGTGGCTCACTGGTTAGAGGCGGCAGACCTGGGAGCAGAGGACGGCATGGGACCAGGGTTCAATTCCCGACGCGGTAGGGTCTTGGACCAGGGTCAGCGGACTCAATAATTCTCGCCTCGGTGCCTACTCTAACTAGGGATCACACTCGGCAACTCTGGGCACTAGCTTGCCTCATCTCCACAATGGCCCCACACATACGCCGGGGATGCCTGGTCTCACCTTGGAGATACCCAGTAGGGACCATCTCACAGGGAAAGCCAGGACGGGTTCCCCAGCGGTCTATAACGCAGAGATACTCCTTCGGGAGTCGATTCTAGCGCGTTAGAAACCCACAATTAATTAATTAGAAACCCACAATTAATGTGTTTTGGGGCTTCTTGGCTTGGCACGCATGATCACAGTGTGGGATTTAGAAAAATGTACATTCAAGTCCAATGAACCCATAAAATCACCAAAGGAATTGAGAAGACACTGAAGGCCCACTGCTGTGCGAGCTAACAAAGCAACGTCATCTGCATATAGGAGTGCCGGTATCAATCGATTCCCCACGTGTGGGATATCCTTACCGGCTCTGCACAGAACAGAGTCTAGTTTGTTAATATAAAGGGTGAAAAGCAAGGCAGCCAGAACGCATCCCTTTCTGACTCCTCTTATAATGAGATTCCCTCGTGTAAAATTACCCTTTTGATCAAACCTTACTGTGGCTGAGAAATCCCTATGCAGGTTCGATAAAAATAGACAATATTTTTATCCATGCCCATTGAAAGCAGCAAGTCCAAAGTTTGAATCTGTTCACTCGGTTAAAAGCCGAGGACGGATCCTAAAAGCAAGATGTAGTGTCCCTTTCTTAGCTATGGTGTATTTCCTGGCTAAAAGATGTGGGTTGAGACACTAGTCCATGTTGCCCCTACCTTTCCTGAAGCCATATTGGAGGTTTGACAGAACGTTACCTTTATTGATCCAATCTGTCAGTTTATGAAGAACCACTCAGCCTAACACTTTGACCGTAGAGTCAATCAGTGATATAGGCCTGTAGCATCTAGGGTCTCCTCTCTGCCCTTTTTAAAAACTGGGACGATAATTGACTTGGCCCAAGATCTTGGCAAACCATATTGATCAGCAGGAACCCCTACCGGCCCAGGGGCTTTGTTGCTTGTCATTTGGGCAATAGCCACAGCCACTTCATTTTCAGAAAAATCCACAATGTAAGCTGCAGGAATGAGTGGAGTGCCTATGTGTCTCTGGTCTAACTGATCACCATATAAATGTTTAAAGTGGTTAAACCACTGCTACTCTGGTATATTACATTCCACAGTGGTACCCTAAGACCAAAAAAGAATGGTTTATTTACAAGGTCCCAGAACTTTTCTTGATGACATCTATGGACAACAGATCGTTCCAGGCTTCCTGTTTAATTCCTGTTTTACGAATGCATAAAACCTGCTTATACTCTTTCCTTAAAGCAGCTATTAAGATTCTGTCTTAGGGTTTTTGTTTTAAGGTAGAAAGTAATTTCTGATGAGCAGCTGTATAATTGTGATCAAACTACCTCTCACCGTTATTAGTAAATTCCTTATTAGAGTAAGAGAGGAAACTGGCCACCTGCTTACATATCCTATCATAAGGTAAAATAATCTCATTTCACCTTTGGCTGCCCTCTTGGCACATGTCTATCTCATCCCCTACACTCTTTAGTAAGTCATTTAAAAAAAGATCCGGTACTACCTTGGCCCATTTGAGTCTACGGCCTTGATACATGGTTTTTAGAAAAGGAACTGGGGTGAAATTTTCCGCTTTAGCTGTGTCCTTAAGACACCCTCGTAATGTGAGGTGAATAGGATTATGGTCACTAAAGTGTGACCATTGAGCAGCATAATCAGATACCAGAGGCAATCAATTGTTGAAATCATATCCCTGCCCTTAAAAGAAGGAATACCAACCTCTTCATGTATCAGGTTAGGGTAGGACAAACCAAATTCCGCAAAAAAATCCTCTAGATATTCCCCTGGTTGTGTATGTTCAAAATGAGTCTCTAAATAATTGCTGGACCAAGGTCATCAGTGACCTGATAGTTTTTTTTGCACAGATGAATATTAAAATCTCCCAATAAAATGATTGAAAACTGAGTGGCTTGTTTCTCCCTATATGAATTTTAAAAAGTGATTTAATCTGCATAGATGTTCATTTACAGACGATTTTTGAAAAGAATTATAAAAATGTAGAACAAGTACTTTCGGTGCATTTATGGGAGTAATCTCAACCGCAAGACAATTGACAGTCCCAGATCCAATTACAGTGATTACCCCTACCATTTAAAGAAATCGGTGTTATTAAACCTCCCTTCGGTCTACCCCATGCAGAAGGCCGTGCAGCCTCCAAATAAGTTGTGTAACCATCGAGCCAGAGGGTATTCTACGTTTCCCAGGTTTCTTGAAACCCCACCATGCCATACTCCCTTAACAGACCAAGCCACCTTGGGTCACCTATTTTATTCTTGATGTCCGCAATGTTCCAGCTAAGTACCTTAGAGATTTCCTTTTATCTACCTTCCTCCCTCGTTAATATACATGGGATAGAGATGCCCTGATTGGACTGATGCAAACCCGACTTAGGGGGAGTGTTTTGTTAGTCAGTCATTAGAATCTGACTGACTCCAGGGGAGCAATCTTTTCGCTGATTTAAAGATATTCCCTACTGCCCTCTTTCTGGTTTCTACCTCTGACGTTGAAAGGCTTATGGTTGGGTAATACAGGTTCAGAGCGAATAGATGACCATCCCTGTCATTATCTGATCAAAATTCACAATAAAACAATCAGCCGCATCCAACTTCGTACCCTGGCCGACCCATACACCCACCTAGCCATTATGATATGAGATGATGCTTTGGCCCCCCATCTGACAGCTTGGTACACCAAAATTTCACTTCACGAATCTATCTTTAAGGCAAGGTACCCATACTAACACTGTCAGGGTGCGTTAGATTGCGCCTGCATTGTCATGTGAAAGGAAAGACCCGTCACCGATCATTTAGGGAGTGAGACTACAACTCCCATCAGCCCCGGAGGAGGAAGGTATTTGTAGACTGTAGACACGCATCCGGTTGCGTGTTATTCATTGTTTGTTCCGGAGCCCGCACAGGAGGAGAGGAGGACGTTGATCGGCGAGCGGACTTTTGGCGCTGCTCGAATCCTTTCCAGACGTGGGGCCAGGTAGGGTCGGCTTCAGTCAGGAAGTCGCCTCGACGGGCGAAGAGCCTGTAACCGCCAACTCTGGGTTTGTCTTGTTTTGGAAGAGCGGAATGCGGTGGTGAGCTGCCACGCGTTGCCGTTCTTTCTCTTGTCACAGGAGTTAAGTAACTCCGGAGAAGGACCGTTGTACTTTTCTTTGGTTTAGACCCAGCGTGTGTCTTTATTCGCGGGGCGTAGTGGTGGTCGCAACTACGCGCCACCGTGTTTATTATTTCCTTGTCTGCCAGCAGGGGCAAAGCGGTGTGATTCACTGCATGTTTTGATTGTCAAAGACGGTGTTCTATTTTTGACTATTCTGGAAGGGACTACAATCAATGTTTATTCCTTATGCCTCACAGAGCAGAGTGTAGTGGTTCTTGCTTCCCACGCACCACCGTGTCTGATAATAAGGATATTTGAGTTCTTCCCATCCTTGTGGAGCAATGTGTTTGAATGTTAACGCAGTATGGTACTGTGCCTACAAAAGAATCCAGTTATAGTGTCTCTCGCCTGACGTCATGGTATGCCAACAATAGGGGCTTGCATAATCATTTGTATATGTCTACTGGGGAGTGTGTTTTTGGGCTGACCTGTGTTTGTGTCCCTAGGCTGTTTGAAGTGACAGAAGGCGATAGAGGAGACGCTTGTCCTGAATCGTTCTTTATTCAGACCTCAAGGTACATGTCCTGTTCCTTAGCGAGACCATATGAGAGTAGCTTGTTGACACCATTGTATTTACAGAGTTTATGTTTTTGTCGTTACAGGATTTCCCTTCCCTGCTGGCCCTTCCCTTTCCCTTCCTGGTTCTTTTTTCCCTCACCTAATGGCTCAAGCCCTCTGTGTATTTACATCAGAGGTATTGTGACATTTGGAGGTGGACCCTTATGAGCATCAATCGGATTCCGTGAAGCACATCCTGACAAACACTGCTGTTAAAGGCATGGCCTCTGGGCGTAAGTGGAGCCTACATTTATTACCGGCCCAGCGCGAAGGGGATTTACTTAGCTCAATAAAACAGGAGGTTCTAGTGGTAAGGGGGACCCCATATGATTTTGTGTAACAGCCAAATGCCGCAACACTTTATTATTCCCTGTTTTATTGGAATCAGGCTTTGGGCCCCTGGGTGTTGGATGATATTTTAAGTCCCCTCGACAGCCCTGCCTTCTGGGGCATATAAAACATTTTGAACACCATGCGTCACATTACGCAATATATTATTATCATTTAACCCAAGTTTACAGTCCATCAGTTTGCCTGGTTTTGACTCTATATGGGAGAGCTTAGTCAGCATACCTTCTAATACATTCTTAATACATATGGCCAGGTCCTCTCTAAGTGTCCCAAGAAAGGTCTTGAGGCGTGTTTGAATGAGATCTCCTAATGCTGCATTAATATGCAATTTTGCCCTGTCCTATTTAGCCAAAGGTCCTTCACCCCCGCCGGTGAGTGAAAATCAGTTGTGTAGGCACCCTGCTTCATACCTTTTTTTCGCCTTTTTTATTGGTGGCTGCAATCAAAGCAGGGGAAACAGTGAAGTTTGGGGGAGATTTACTAAGATTTGCACCGTGTTTGCGTCACAATATTGATGCAAATCGGCACAACATCTTTTTTTCCTAATTAACTTATAAAGTAAATAACTTAAAAGTAATGCGAAGAAGCGCATTGCGCTGCTTCGCATTTCTTTGCGCCATAGGGGCGTACCAAGGGTGGTGCATGGGTGTTCCTATGCGACCACCGTAGATTTCTCACGCTAAACCAAATTTACTATAAACAGTAGATTGGGCTTAGTGTGAGAAAACTGCGCCCTTTTAAACTAGGGGCAACCTTCCTTTTCCGATTTTGCATGCGTGCTGCACTGTGCAGAACCTATGCAAAGTGGGAAAAGCTTTGTAGCATGCCTACCATGGTATTTTGTAAAGGAAGGGTACCCTTCCTGTGCAGAACCTACGATACACTCATGCACGCACCTTAGTGCTACGACGCTAAGGTGTGTGCATGGCACATGGCAGCTGAAATTAGCGCCGGCACAAGGGAAAGGGGACGAGAGAGCCATATCTTTGAAAATATGGCACTCTCCTGCCCCCTCCTCCTCGCAGAACGCAGCGCAGCTTCACAGGGGGCTACACTGCATTGCATGGCGATTTAGTTAATCTACCCCATTGTATTTTATCTTGGCTTCTAAAGGAAGCTGGAGGATGTTGTGTCGTTACTATAAATCTAGCTAGGATTTGCGCGTTTAGACAACATAAACTGTGGAATTGGTGTCCAGACTGATTCAGACACCCCCACCAGATTCGTTCGCCTGTATACCAGCAAGCTCACAGTGCCACTGGAAACTCCTCTTACCAAGGAGAGAATAGTTCCTGGCAGCTATCGAACATGACAACTCTGTTCCCCAAGGGATCGTGGAAACAATACAGCACTTTTCGCTCAGTCACTCGTGCTCACGTTGTCTCAGAGAGATACACAGAATAAATGGTGGGGACGTTTTCAATAAGCATTTATTGAACCAGCGTCATTCTAGTGTAAAATAGGTGTACTGAAACAACCAAAAGACAGAAACAGATGTAAATGATATTAAGCACCAACAGAGTAAATCGATGGTAGATTTCTACCATAGTGCTAAAACAATGACTATATGCAAGCATGTAAATACATGTCAGTCATACTGCGTACCCCTACGATGCAACCCTAACTAGATGTACCTCAGTGTACCTAGCATGTATGTATGCGTAGAGCCAAGAATCCCCCTACGATGAGGCCAACCCCATTACCTGGTGCGAGAGAATGAAGGACCCCGTCTTGGTATCAAGATGGACACTCTGCAAGGGATGTAAGACCACTGTGTGCTGGAGTGTCTGCAAGCAGGAATCTCAGTATCTCGCGTCAGTGTGTTAGCATGGAAATCTTTCTCCTCTGCCTGCCCTTGCAAAGATATGGTGTATATATATCCAAAGGGTATCCTCAGGGTCATGTCCGCCAACAATGACGGAAGGGATGACCCTTATACATAGTTATTATGCAGAAGATGGTAACCCTGCTGTGATTCTGAGAATCCTCTGCATAATTAATGAGGCTAGTTTTGGGGTAAAACCACACAACATTTATGCAGCGCTTAACTAGGTAAAAGGTCAATACCAAAACCCTGTAGTGCAATTGTACGGTAAATGTAGGTGAAGGGTCAGGTGACTACTCAGGCCTGTAGTGGGGTCCCCTATAAAACATAACAAGGAGAGATAATAGGACAGACTTCACATGGTTGCATTTTCAGAGATTTAGGTATGGTCTAGTTGCGTGATTCTGTGGTCTTTGAGATCTGACAATGAGTGTATTTTGTGGGGGACAATGCAGCTGGTGCTCCAGAAGTACAGACACGCCATAACCAATTCTTCTGTAAGCTCTACACATTATTTAATGTGTAGTATTGGCTAAATATTTAAACGTATTGAAATATGAAGGCTGATACCCTTGACTCCAGTGTTGACTTGGGAAGCAAATCAAACATCTTTGAGCAATAGCATGAGGGGGTCCTTGGTCTTGAGATACATCAAAGGGTTGTGGGGCAGGTTCAGTCTCTCTCATAAAAAGGGTTTCTTTGTTCATGCTGTGGACGGTTTCCTTTAGTGGAGAAAGAAGCAAGAAGTAACAATTTAGTGGATTGTCAAACTGGAAATAGATTGCCATAACTTCCACACACATTTGAAACTTCACCTACTACTAGTGGATTATCTACACCGGGAGGGGGCATACAGAAATATTAAATAGCAGATAAGTAACACATATACTAAAAACCCTCAACTTTTCTAAAAGAAAAATGAACCATAAATATAATAGTAGAACATACAAATAACTTTAAGATAAAATAATTAACATAAATGTCCTTATCAGCAATAAAATTAAAAAAAGAAGTGTAACGAAAAGAAGGAAAACAAGAAACCTGCAACAAACAGAAGAGCCAGCAACTCAAAAAAGAAGAGTAGGAAATATAAGTATGGAATATGTATTAAAAATGTAGGAAGATATTTTGCGATTAATCATTATGTGAAACACGCTTCCAAATGCAGAAGAAAATGTACACTCCAAAGTAGATTTCTATTTATTTAGTCAAATCCATACAATTAAACATCAGGATATGCCAGAGGAGTTTCTGCAAATCTGCCTTGATCACAGGTGATGTGCATATAAACAGTGCACCCATAAAGTGACAAAAGAGTGCCAACAACATAAACAAGGACTTGAATAAGTGCAAAGGGTGAAGAAATTCTGGCTGCCATCTTGTAACATTTCATAATAATGGACATGGTCCAAACACCTCATGATAAAATGAAAGAAAAAAATAGATCAGGTGCTTAATGCATGTAACATATATATTACAAGTATCCTAAATTAAGTTTTTGAAAATTAAACACATTACATCATTATTGGTTGGACATACATATATTCTGCAGAGTCAAAGTTCATCCCTAAATGTGTGTGCGGGGGGGGGGGAGGGAGTTATCAAAGCAGTCATCTTTCTAGTCAGCATTACATTGCATTGGTCACCAGAAATTAAGCCCACATGGGCAAACATCTAACCAAAGCCCATGGTCAGGCACAGAGGTCTAGTTTTTAATGCGAACATATCAAATAAATTGTGCTGCCACTCCCTCAAAGGTGTGAACTCCTTCAGCTTCAGGTAACAACATATATATGCTCCTCAGCAGTATCAGACCGAGGATATGGAACTTTCTCTCACCAAAAATTCGGTCAACCCCATTGACAGAACCACGCATGCTTAAACTACGAGGTCAGTACCAGGACTGCGTCACCACCTTATGTTCCTTTAGCATGCCGCACAACGAAAGGGTACCTCCCCTATCACTCACCATTATTTTGCTAAGTTCTCGGCTGTTTCGATCCCTTTTCCCCGCACTTTGGGAGGTTCCAGCCGATCTTGGGGCTGAGTACCGAGACCCGGGCGGCGAATTCAGGCTGCGGCCATCTTGGGTGGGAGGCGGCAGCACCTTTAGCGCTCTAGTCCTCCCTACTTAAGGAGACGGGCATGTTTCCGCGCAGTGGACGCGATCAGCGGACGTGCCGCATTAGCGCCAGAGTCACGCCAGAGTCCAGCCCGTCTGCGCCCGTCAGCGCCAAGGAAGCGCTAGGGGCTAGGGAGGATGATGTCATTAATCTCCTTGATCCAGTAAGTTTTTCTTACTCCCAAGGTGCACTTCTAGCTCTAAGGCCATCCTGGCAGCCTTGTCATCACAGGTTTACTCCCCAGAGATTGCGGGATGCATTTAAGTGCTGTTGCACTGAGGGGGCTAGTAATGGCACCCTGCACGTACCTTTAGCTAAGAAGGAAATAATAACTTCTCCCTCCCCTAATAGGGAAACAGGTTTTTTAATTAATGCCCGATCCCTAGTCAAGATCAACATCGCTTTCAGAGACTTCATCTCGGAAAGGAAGCCCTCGTGGGCCTTTATCACTGAAACTTGGGCCTCTGATTCTTCCGGGCCTGAGCTAGCCAATGCCATTCCCGAGGGCTATGCCCTCGTGAGACTGAACAGAGAAGGGCGTAAGGGGGGGGATTGGCATTTTATATAAAAGCTCTATAAATTGCCGTATCGAGCACCTCCCTTCCCCTCAGGATTCTTTCAAGCTCTGCACTTTACGCTAAATTCCACCCCCACGGTCTCCTTTGCGGGCATCCTTATCTACAGACCACCTGGTTCTAGGGCCGCTTTCAGCCCTGACCTTTTGGAAACCTTGGAGCCATTTATTGATAAACTTAACTTTACCATCCTCGGTGATTTTAATTTCCATCTGGAAAACACCAACTCGGCTGATACTACCCTTCTGGTAGACTCGCTGGCATCCTGTGGTTTCTCGCAAAGAGTGGAAGGCCCCACCCACTCTGCGGGACACACTTTGGAAGGAGTATTCTCCAACGATTCTAGGTTAGAAATAGGCCCTCCCCTCCCTCTGTCCTGGTCGGACCATATGGCTGTCCCATTTGAGCTCATCTTGTGCCCTTCTGCCACGCCCTCTAAAAATACCAACAACCGGGTCTTGAAAAGGAATTATAGGGACCTGAACAACGAGTCCCTAGGCCCTTTCATCGCAAATTTGAAGCTCCCTTCAATACTGGACACCGACTTGGCTGCCCTTGAGCTTTCCAATACTATTTCGAATGCCAATAAACATCCTAGCCCCGGCTAAACCTCACTACTCTGCCAGGAAACGCCCTTCGGCCCCCTGGTTTTCAGATTCCCTTAGACTGTTCAGGCAGGAGTGCAGGAAGCAAGAAAGACTTTGGAGGTCCCATCTTGATCCCAATGAAAGATCTAAACACAAGGATATGCTTAAAGGATACAAAGCTGCAGTTTTTGCAGAAAAGATGGCATACTTTACCAAACTGACGGTCTCCCTTAGCTCGCCTAGAGACCTATTTAAAATCGTTGATTCCCTATCCCTTGCTCAACTCCCTGACCCCATTGTGGCAACCCAAGAGCTGTGTAATCAGATCTCCACCTTCTTTCACACCAAAATCATGGATATCTACACAGCCCTGGAAGCACTCAATTCAATTCAAAGATGCTTTATTCGGTATGTAGAAATACAACCATATAGCAACAAACATAATAAACAAAAAATAAATAAATACAACATACATATGTATCAATTTGGTTTGCCAAATACCTTGGTTGCTTAAATACATTATACATTTGACAACACATATCCGACAATCTTTAAAGTACTTTTTGGTGCATTTGTCTACTAATATATGTACAAAATTTAGCAATATCAAAGTACAGAATCAATTATATCATCCTCACAGATGTATAATTTACAATGGGGCAAATTTCTACCAACATGTACACTTATCTTCTAATGTCTGTGCAAATTTAACAGTATTAAAGTGCAAAAATGGTTATGTCATCCTTACAGATGCATAGCTTCCATTGAAGCATACTTCCACTGAAACATGTGCAAAATATGTCAAAATAAAGTGCAAAGCACTATACCGTTCTTTCTGTGTACAATATACAATAGCAGCATTTGTCCAGCATTAGTATATGTGCAAATTAGCATGATAAAGTGCGGAGTGTCAATACCATCCTTCCTAAGGTACAATATGCATTTAGCAGCACAAATCCGAATACTTAAAAAGTCTGACTCACTACGTTCTACTAACTGTAAGTAGTATAAATGGTAAAAGTATTCAATTTCAACATAGTAAAAAGTTTTAAAAAAGCATCATTGGATGAATTCATACGATGATTGATTTTCTTACAGAAATACATTTTAAAATATAAGTGGCCACATGAAAACATACATCTGGGGTCTCTAAATTAAACATCAGTTGCATCGTGTTTGTATACCACGCGTATTATATTTTAAAAAGATGGGTTTCAAATAAAATTTCCTAAAAGAAGTATAAAAGTTACAAGATAACATAAAGTGGCAAGTGCTCTGTTTGGATTTATCATCACAGGGACAAAGACAGGTGCCAGGTTTCTTAACCACGGGGAAAGCCACTAAGTGATGCACAATTCCCAGCCGGAGACGGGTCAATACAAAACGGTGGGAGCTAATACTAACAACAGTAAAATAGGTTTGGAAACCTTCATTAATGTTATATTCCAGGTAGAGATTAAACGTACTTTGTTTTACATATCTTTCCATTCTAATCCCAGCTGTATATTTGAGGAGTGAGACTTTAAGCTCCCGCTTCGACAGTGTAGACCCTGTTGTTAGATCTTTAAAGATGTTTAGACCATACAGTGTCTTATACCAATGTTGTATGTGGCTTAACCAGGGGATATTTGATCGGCGGTCGAGTTTAATACAATCAGTAATTACATCCTGAGTAAACTTTGTCTCCTCCTTTGCCCAAATTGAGCGCCATAGGGACAGAGGACGTAGAACAATTAGATCGTTAACATAATTTATGTCAAGTTCCCTATGTATTATCTCTGTTGAAGCCGTAGCCGGGGCACAAATTAATCGTTTTAAAAACACATTCTCCTCGCGCTGGATCAAGTTAGCACTCTGGGCATCATGCCCCCATACCCCGGCCCGTATATAGCTGATGATATGCATCTTGTATTAAATATGGACAACATTCCATGAATTCTAAGACCCCCTAATTTGGCAGCAAATCTAAATATACAACTTGTATTCCTAACCATTTTAAAAAGGACACTTTTTTGTTCATTGGCCCATCTCCCGTCTCCTGAAAAAGTAATGCCTAAATAACAGAAACTACTGACAGATTCTAATCTCTCCCCGTCTAAAAAAAAGGGCTTGCATTTTCTTGGTTTCTTACCACATATCATTGTAACCGTCTTCCCTTTGTTAATTTTCAGCTTCCTGCTTTCAGTTAATACGTGGAACTGATTAATTAGATGTTGCAGTCCATTATGAGTCCTAGAAAGGAGGACCGCGTCATCCGCGTATAAGAGGATTGGGATCGGGTTACCATTAATGATAGGTGCATCTGCATTAGTCTGTTTTAAAATTTGATCAACTTGATTTATAAAAAGGGAGAACAGGAGAGGGGCAAGTACACATCCTTGTCGGATACCTCTCCTGATTTTAAAAAAAGGGGTGCATTCTCCGTCTGTTCCAAATCTGACTTTACTGGACAGATTATTGTACAGTCTGGCAAGCAGGTGGATGATTTCAGTATGGGCACCCATCGCCAACAGAATAGGCCAGAGCAGTGCGTGTTCCACCAGATCGAATGCTGAACTCAAGTCGGCAAAGCACAAGAAAAGGTTACCATCTTTAGCTTTAGTATACTTGCCGACTATGAGTTCCAGATTCACGCACTGCTCCATTGTACCCATCCCCCTGCGAAACCCATACTGCACTGGGGATAAGATGTCGTTTTCCTCAACCCAGGCTTCCAATCTCACTAATAGGACTCGACTAAGGATTTTAACTGTCGAGTCCAAAAGTGAGATGGGACGGTAGTTTCGAGCTTCGGACCTCGATCCCTTTTTGTAGAGGGGTACAATAATTGACTGACCCCATGTCAGTGGTAGACTGTCTTCCACGGCCGCATTAAAATAGCGTGTCAAAATTGGTGCCCATAGAATCATTTCATGTTTATAAAAGTCCATGGGTACCCCATCAGGCCCAGGTGCTTTACCCCCCTTACTATTTTTGATTGCCTCTGTGACTTCATCCAAAGTTAAAAATAACTGCATTTTCTGCCATTTGGTGCATGATACTATATCTGCATTAAAAATGGACCCATCTGGATTAAAATCAGAGTTAAAAATTTCTGAGAAATGAACAATCCATGCGTGGCAGCTAACATGAGAACTGACTTCGGGAATATTGTCATTCTTTAGAAAAGGACCATTAATAGTTTCCCAGAATAGTTTGTGATCTTTTGTTTCTGCAGCCATATCCAGTTTATACCAGGCATCATTTTGCAACTCTTTTTTTCTGGACGCTAAAGCAGTCTTATAATTAAGTCGTTCTTCTCTAATTCTTTCTTTATCTCTTGGTTTATCATCAAGCGCTGTTTTTAACTTTTTTAGTGTCTGAGCACAGTGTTTGTCAAACCACACAGTTTTGTTTCTCTTGGGCTTTCTATTTCTTACAGCCAAGGAGTTCTCAACAGTACTCGTTATTTTCAGAAAGTTAGAAAGTAAGGTGGGCGCGGTCACATTCAGTGCTAGGCAATAGTCAACCTCTCTACTACATTTGCAGAAAGTATCCATCATCAATTTATTGGGGTCTATTTTAGTCCATTTGATCCTCATGCCATTCGGTCTCTCGGCCGTGATCCCTTGGACAGGTCTACCATACACATTTGTTTTCGGGCCCCAACCCATTAATTCCACTGATATACTATTATGGTCACTCACAGGCTGCTCTATTACCCAGACATTGGAATAAGCAGAGCCATTGGACACCAAAATATGATCAATGTTTGAGTGGGCGTCTCTCCCTCTAAATGTAGGGCACTTTTCATTATTTTTATTCTTTGTACATTCTAGTAGCTCCAGATTTAATTTAGCTACCAGATTGTTCAGTGCACTACCGTAATTACTGTGGGGGAAGTGATTAAAAATAATATTGTCACCACCCGGGTACTCTTCCCGATGTCCACAGATCCTCTTCCGGGCGTGACTACATGCTTTGATATTAAAATCTCCTACCCAGAGTATTACAGAGCTTTTGTTTGAAAGTGCGATTGTTTCTTCTATTGCACACTCAACATCCGGGACAATCTTACCCCGATTGGGCCCACAATATTATTATAAAAATTCACAATAACTAGATCCCTACCTTTACTGTGTGTTAATCGCAAAACTGACGCATGCTCATCCACCTCCACATATCCCCCACCATTAAATTCCGTTAATTTAGTGGAAACCAGGGTCAGTAGGCCGCCCTTTGCTCTGCCTGCCTTAGATGCTACTGCTGCCACGCTATAAGAAGTGTAACCATCAACTTGTATTTGTTCTCTATGCCACGTCTCTTGCAGACATATTATGTCGTAGCCCTGTATAATAAAGTTGTCCCAAAACGGAGTAGTTAGTTTGGCGGCAATTCCCGCTATGTTCCAAGTGGTGACTATAAGGGAATCGACGGGGTTGCCTCGTGTAGCCTCAGGATGGTCGGTCAATAATGATGTTCCTATACTCGCTATCATATTAATATCTGCAGATACGTTTACATTTGTCACAATTGCATCATTATCTTTACATTGTTCAGTGCTAGTCAAGTTTAAATTTAACTCAGTTACAACTTCTACCCAACTTTGGCCCCCCATCTCTTTTTCGGTGGTTGCTATGTCGCCAGATACAGTAATTTCAGGATGTGGGACCATAGATGATACATTCAGTCAATCGTTGTCCTCTAATGAGTTGAACACCTGAAATCTGTTGCAAATCGGAACTGTAAAGTTGTCATATATATTGTACAGTGGAGATGGAATGGGGGGAACATTGGGGTGGTTAATGTGTATAGCTCTGGGATGCTGGAAAGACTGCGTTGTAATTTGTCTTCCTGACTGGTTCCTATAAAAATAATCAAGTGGGAACAACGTGATGTTATATTCATGATTAGATGGTATAGGTGCATTTAAAATCGAATCTCTCGCCCATTCAGTAGTCCTGTAGTTTATAACTATGCAATCCCCATTTATCTCCTTTTTACTTGGTCCCACCCATCCTACCCTCTGTGTGGAGATAATCTGACTGGCCCCTCGTGTTGGGAAACCACAGTTTTTCACTAGCCAGTGCAGAGTTTTATTCTTTAGGGTTTCCTGATTTTCAAATTGGGTAGGCTGCAGTTTGGGTACATTTGCAAGGATAGCTACATATGGTCTGCATTCCGGTGTTAGATTAATTGTAGCAGGGATGATATTATTAGTGTGGCGCCTGGGAGCTGGCAAGTTCTTGTTGTTATGAGTGTGTTCACCTGTCTCCCTTTGTCCCCCTGCAGCTTTCTGACCAGTTGTTATATTAGGGGCGGTGGTTGCTAACATGTTCGTTCCACTTGTGGTTGCTACCGAGTTCACTACCGTGGTGAACACACTAGGAACTCTAGTTGCTATACTTGACGTATTTTTGCTCAGTCTCCCGGTCGATACATTAATTGCCGGAGACCTGGCTTGCGTGCCCAGATGTTCTAAAATATCTAAGTTAGCTATGCCCAGTTTTTCTAAGTTCTCTACTTTTTTACTTAGGGATTCTAAGATTTCTGTTACTGGTGCAATGTAGGATTTTATCGTTTTCTCTAAATATTGCACCAGTCCCTCGATACTGGTTGGGGTTAGTATTTCCTTTGAGTGTGTATTTCCACTATTTTGGTGTACCTCACCCTCCCTCTCATGGTCTATTGAGATTTGAGCTACTCTCTTCCTTTTGCGTCTGTATCTCTTACCCTGCTTGCTGACTATCAACATTTTCCTACTGTGAGTAGATTTCCTTTTGAGCCGGGCAGACCCATGATCGATTTCACTACTTAACACACTAGTGTTGCTTGATTCTGCAATAGGGATAACACCATTGATGTCACAGCCATCCAACTCCCCAATGTCATTAGACACATCGTTCAATGTTAAGGGGTTGCGGTATGACACTTATTGTCAAATTGGGTGTTAATGACAATCTACTCTCCCAGAGAACACAGTAGGTTCTAAAGGTTGTGGTACAGCAATCTGGTTTTGGTCATTCCTTGGCAGGCCTGCAAAAGATTGTAATAAAAGAGAGTCATGTGATAACGTTGTTTCATTTGTGATATTAGCAGGTGTATTGGCTACTTTTGGCGATTGGGTTATTAAGCACATGCTAGGTGGTAAGGATAGTCTTCTTTCCGTATTTTCAATCGCGTTAACATCAACCCCAATTGTTTGCTGCAGCATTCTATTGATAGCGGTTAGGGTAGGTAATGGAGTTGGCGCCAATGTTTGTTTTCTGGTAGCAGAACGTGTATGCATAGGTGTTTTTTTAACCACCGCTCTACTTTTACTTTTACCCTTCATCAGGGCTAGTCCAAACCACTACTGTTTATACTCGGACGTGAGAGGGGATTACCTTGGTTGGGATGATTACAAAGCCAAAGGGGTGGCCCAGCCCAGTCTCTTTCGGTCTCTGAGGGCCTCAGAGAGCCCGCCCTTTGCCCGGGCTTAGCCCGGCACGTCCCGCGCGCGTCCTCGCGGGACGAGGAAGTGGGTGTTACTTTATGCACCTCCTGGCGCTGCGAGATGATGATGGGGGTGGCGTCCTGGCCTCAAGGCTGCTGGGGGCTGTAGTTCGCTATCTCCCGACCGGCGGAGCCAAGCCCGGCCATCCGGAAGTGCAGGGAGATGCGCTGCAGCGGAGCGAAGCCCGGCCGCCCCACAGCCACGAAGGACAGACAACACGCCTCAGCGGAGCCTCAGCAAGCAAGAGGTAGGCTCGGCCGGCGTGGTAACCCTCCCCGAAACTGCTACCCGGTCCTCGGCAGTGGGTGTTACCTTATTCGCCTCCTGGCGCTGCGAGACGATGGGGGAGGCGTCCTGGCCTCAAGGCCGCTGGGGGCTGTAGTTCGCTATCTCCCGACCGGCGGAGCCAAGCCCGGCCAGCCGGGAGTGCAGGGAGATGCGCTGCGGCGGAGCGAAGCCCGGCCACCCCACAGCCACGAAGGACAGACAACACGCCTCAGCGGAGCCTCAGCAAGCAAGAGGTAGTCTCGGCCGGCGTGGTAACCCTCCCGGAAACTGCCCTCAATTTTAATCTTGAGGCCGCCCCTCCCCCGGCCACTTACTCCCTTCAGGGTCCGATGACCCTGCCCCTCGGCAACCTGTCCAATTTTCCTCCTCTTACCCTGGAACTCCTCAATCAGCTCCTTGATAAGCTTAAATCTGGATCCCCTTTGGACACTTGTCCTTTAAAGACCTTGAAGGAGTGTAGAGATGTTTTGTTACACCCTTTTCTGGAGATAATGAACCAAGCAATTTCCAAGGGTGTTTTCCCCGCATCTTGGAAAATGGCCACTGTCAAACCACTCTTGAAGAAGCCTACCCTAGATCCTACTATTCTAATAAACTTTCGCCCCATATCCCTGCTCCCTGCCCCCGCCAAGATGCTCGAGGACCATCTTAACTTCCATCTAAGCGCCTTCCTGGATAAATCCTGCCTGCTAGATTCTTCTCAGCATGGCTTCCAGAAGGCGTATAGTACGGAGTCAGCTCTCACAGTGGTGGTTAACAACATTCGCACCAAGGTCGACAGTGGTCAGACTACCCTTCTGATCCTGCTCGACCTTATAGCTGCAGTTGACACCCTGTCCCCCATTATCCTGGTCTCCCGTCTTAGTGAGATGGGAGTGGATGGGTCTGCCCTGAGCCTCTTGGCGTTGTTCCTTAACCAGCGCAAGCAGAGGGTGAAACTGGGTGACTTCCTCTCCCCCGCTAAGCCTGTGCAGTGTGGGGTCCCTCAGGGCTCATCCCTGAGCCCAACACTCTTTAACATCTATGTGGCCCCACTTGCCAGGCTAGTAAGATCGTTCGGATTGGAAGTATTATCGTATGCTGACGACACCCAGATCATGGTTTCCCTCACTCAACCTGTGGAGACTGTGGCCTCAAACTTTAGGAACTGCATGGCAAAAATGTCCTCAAATGAAATGGGGAAAAGACAGAGGTCCTTGTTTTTGGAGGTAAACAAGAGGTCTGGTCGGCTGACTGGTGGCCATCTGCCGTTGGAACCTGCCCTACACCCTCCCTTGCAGCTCGCAATCTGGGTGTAATACTCGATACCACACTTTCCTTCGACAGGCAAGTCAATAGGACCATTTCCACCTGCTGTGGGGTCCTAAGGATATTGAGAATACTCTCACACTACCTCTCCCTGGACGCCCGGAAACAACTTTCGGTTGCCCTTATCTCCTCACACCTAGATTACTGTAATGCCCTCGATTTAGGCATAAATAAGAGGCTGGTCCAACGTTTACAAGTTGTGCAGAATGCAGCAGCCAGGTTTGTTGTTAACGCCCCGAGACGATCATCAGGCTCTTCTATCAGAAAAATCCTTCATTGGCTCCCTATGCAGTCTAGGATAAACTTTAAGGTTCTATGTCTCACCCACTGGGCTCTCCATGGATCGGTGCAGAAGACATTAAGGGCCAGATGTAGGTAGCCCAATACCCGTCGGAAACGGCCGAAAATACAGATTTTCGGCCGTTTCCGAACGGTATTGGGCTATGGCGATGTAGGGGCTCAAAAAACATACATATTCGGTAATTTTACCGAATCGGTAATTTTACCAAATCGGTAAAATTACCGATTCTGTAAAATTACAGAATCTGTAAATTTTACCGATTCGGTAAATATACCGATCGGTAAACTTACAGAATCTATATTTTCCTATGTAGGTAGCACTTTTAACACTGCTACAGGGCTTTCAGGATTCGATATTTACCATGCAATACAATTGCATGGTAAATAACGAATTCTTGTGTACATGCACATCTGTGCATGTACACAAGATGTGAGGGCATGTCTGTGTGCCACATGGCGCACAAGCCAGTTACAGGGGTGCAACAGGGTGTCAAAGTGACACCCTGTCCCCCTTGGCAATTCGGTATTTTTACAAATTCGGTAAATACCGAATCGGTATTTGCTATTGAATCCTATGGGCAAATACCTACATAGCAATTACCGAGTAAATACCGAATCGGTAAAATTCGGTATTTACCATTCGGTAATTTGCTATTACCTACATCTGGGCCCAAGTCTCTTGTGTCTTTCTATACCCCTGGCAGGGCTCTGCGCTCTGCCAACAAGAACCTTCTGTCAGTCCCGCGCACTGTGAAGGCCAGATGGGGAGGGAAGGCCTTCTTTGCCCTTGCCCCGAAACTCTGGAACTTACTTCCAGACTAACTCAAGGGACTTGTGTCCCTCGCTCCCTTCCGCAAAGCCTTAAAGACCTGGCTCTACACAGGAGCCTACCTATAGGCGACCTCCAGCTTTATCTTTTATTCAGCTATTCCACCTTATGCGCCTTGATGCCTCTGGGCTAAGTTGCGCAATACAAATTTTAATTCATTCATTCATTCATTCAAGTGGGCGGCATGAGGAGCTGGGGAGGTTGGGGAGGGGGAATTGAGGGAAATAAATTATATTAAAAACATACCTTCTGCTGCCCCGATGGCCGCCTCCGTGCTTGACTCCTGGCTTTTTATTTTTCTGCAACTGGCTCTGACCAGTAGGGCAACGCTCCTCCATCATTATGGAGGAGCCGCCCCTAAACTTACTATTCCAACTCCAGTCGATGTATCAGTAGGGAAGGTGTTGGATTTAAAATCCAACACCAGTCCAACACCGCGTTGCCTAAAGCAAGTCATTGTAACAACTTGTGTGCTAAATGAACACGCAGTAACGTCATAGTAGTGGTACCGACTGCATTGTAAAGGCACTGCGTGGTATTGGCTGCTTGGTAAAGGATGTCACCACTATCTTCATCCATGAGACAACAGGGCTATCTACATATCCATAACACAGCTAATCTTTATGCACATTGCAAGGCTGCTTTCTATTATAAACAATGAGCATCCCAACAGATTAGGAGAGGAGGCACTTCCGCTGACCACTGAAGGTCCTCACATGTCCCCGGTCTGACATCTCGTGAGAGGTGACCAGTTCATGACCAAGACGGGGTCCTTCACTCTATCCCATCAGGTAATGGGGTTGGATAATCTCTTGTGGGAATTCTTGGCTTTACACATACATACACTCTAATTACACTTAGAATAGGGTCTGAATCATAGGAGTACTCTTGAATACTGCCTTGTGTTATATGCCTGCATACATACATTGTTTTAGCACCATAGTAGAACTCTCCCTTCTATTTACGCTTTCAGTGCTTGTAATCACGTTCATCTGCTTCTGTCTACTAATCATTGCAGCACACATATTTTATGCAAGAATAACATTGGTTCAATAAATATTATTGAAAATGCCCCACTGTGTATTTTCTGTATATCTCTCTGACGAGTGACTGAGTGAAAGGTACTGTACTGTTCCAAAGATCCCTGAGGAGACAGGGTAGTCATGTTCAGTGGTTGCTAGAAACAACTCACTCCCTAGTAGGTTTGGGGGCTTACAGTGGCACTGTGAGGTAGCTGGTCTATAGGTCAACATATCCTGCGGGGGTGTCCGGAATTAGTCTTGACACCAAGCCCCTAGTTTATGTTGTCCAAACAATGAGCAGATCCTACGGATCAGTAGGAACTACACAACACCAGGAGTCGTTTGTAAAACAATAAACTGCCTATTGGTTGGTATAACTAGTTTAAAAGTGTCTCTCTCAAGATGCTTAACTTCGATAAAGGCACGCTTTGACCAAGATTTACCATGTTTTGTCACGGAACTGGAGTTAATTTAGAGGTAGGGCCTGCCCAATTGGCCACAACAAAGTTTGACATACGATGAACATGGGATTCTCATCTCTAAGTCACATCTAAAACAATTCCTGTTGACCTATTAATTGAAAGTTAGAAAGTTTTAATTAGTCCTCAATATAGGACATGCCTAGTTATTCATGGCAAATGAAGCTGGAGCAGAGGCTGGGCTAAAAGTTGTTGACATTAGTTATTCTTATGTTGAATAGATAAAACATAGGCATACTCCAAGACTCCAGCACCAAAAGTGACCACAAGAACACATTGCATTTTATAAATATCTAAACAAGCTGCCATTAGGATCAAGTTAAAAAGTGCACTGATTGATTCAGTTAATTTTTGCCTTTTAGTAGTCAGATTGCAGTGCCAGTCACCAGAAGAATCAAACTACACCCCCAAGTAAGGAACGTTTGTTACCATTATCAGATAGTTCACATTAATGCATATTGAGCTAAAATTCTGGCGTTTTGTGCCACATGCCACAACATGTGAATTGGTATAATTGATATCCATATCCAGGCCAGACAAAAAATCAGCAGCACCTATAAGCAAATTCTTCAAACTTCCGGGGGTTCATGCCAACAGCACCATGTTGTCTGCGTGTAATGGAGCAGGTATGAAAAACTCATCAACCTCAGGAATCCCGCCCACATACAATCAAAAAGGAACTTACATTTTTAATATATAAGTTAAAAGGATTGGGGGTTTGATACATCCCTGCTTGATCCCCTCTGTCCAAAGCAAAGTATTGTGTTCACTCTCCCGTGGCACCATATCTAACTCTAGCGGACAAATTAATGTGAAACTCTGACAATAATTTGAATAAAGCTGGGTCCAACACAATACCAAGTAACAAAGGCCAGAGCTTAGACCTATTAATGTGAATAAACATGCTTGACAGGTCCATGAAGAAATGGGCAAATGGGCAGCATCTGGGAACGGAATACCTGCTAATTACAAGCTGATGGGATGATGAGCTCTGCTCCACTGTACCCAGCTCTTCCCTGAACTCCTACTGGCATAAGCTAAATATTTTGTGATCATTGGCCCAGGTCCTGATTCTGTTGAAAAGCACTCTCCCAGTACTTTAGCCGAGAAATCAATAAGGGATATTGGTTGATAACAACGTGGATCTGCCGATCACCCTTTTAAACAAGCATTTGCAATGCAATAGGTCTCGCATTAGGAAAGTGTGAGCTACTGGTATTGTAAATGACAATTTATTTTAATATGTGTTGGCTTTGAAAATATATAAATTAATAGCATTGTTATTTGCAAAGCCAATAGCTTACACTTTCCTAATGCGAGTCCTATTGGCTATGGCAATGCTTGTTGGTAGCAAGTAAGGACAGTGCTGTTGTGGTGCTGAGTGATGATGTGGTTGGGCTGAGTGATGTGGTGGTATATTAGAGTGATGTGGTGGTGTCCCGGAGTGATGTGGTGGTGTCCCCGAGTGATGTGGTGGTGTCCCTGAGTGATGTGGTGGAGTCCCCGAGTGATGTGGTGGTGTCCCCGAGTGATGCGGTGGTGTCCCTGAGTGATGTGGTGGTGTTCCTTAGTGATGTGGTGGTGTCCCTGAGTGATGTGGTGTTGTCCCTGAGTGATGTGCTGGTTTCCCTGAGTGATGTGGTGGTGCCCCTTAGTGGTGCCCCTGAGTGATGTGGTGGTGCCACTGAGTGATGTGGTGGTGTCCCTGAGTGATGTGGTGGTGTCCCTGAGTGATGTGTTGGTGTCCCTGAGTGATGTGGTGGTGTCCTCGAGTGATGAGGTAGTGTCCCCGAGTGATGTGGTGGTGTTCTTGAGTGATGTGGTGGTGTTCCTGAGTGATGTGGTGGTGTTCCTGAGTGATGTGGTGGTGCCCCTGAGTAATGTGGTGGTATCACTGAGTGATTTGGTGGTGCCCCTGAGTGGTGTGTTGGTGTTCCTGAGTGATGTGGTGGTGTCCCAGAGTGATGTGGTGGTTCCCCGAGTGATGTGGTGATGTCCCTGAGTGATGTGGTAGTGTCCCTGAGTGATGTGGTGGTGTTGCTGAGTGATGTGGTGGTGTTCCTGAGTGATATGGTGGTGTCCCTGAGTGATGTGGTGGTGTCTCTAAGTGATTTGGTGGTGCCCCTGAGTTGTGCCCCTGAGTGATGTGGTGGTGTCCCTGAGTGATGTGGTGGTGTCCCTAAGTGATGTGGTGGTGCCCCTGAGTGGTGCCTCTGAGTGATGTGGTGGGGTCCCTGAGTGATGTGGTGGTGTTCCTGAGTGATGCGGTGGTGTTCCTGAGTGATGTGGTGTGTGAGGGTGAGGGTGTGTGGGGGTGTGAGGGTGAGTGAAGGTGAGAGGGTTGTGAGGGTGAGGGGTGTGAGGGTGTGAGGTTGTGAGGGTGTGTGAGGGTGTGTGAGGGTGTGAGGGTGAGTGAGGGTGTGTGAGGATGTGTGACGGTGAGGGGGTGTGAGGATGTGTGAGGGTGACGGGGTGAGGGTGATGGGGTGAGGGAGAGGGTGGGTGAGGGTGAGGGTATGTGAGGGGGTATGAGGGTGAGGAGGTGTGAGGGTGAGGGTCCGAAGTAAATGGTGGCAGGGCAGACATCATAAGACAGAGAGAAGAGACTGCGTTGGTCAGTTTCAGAGTCAGGAGGGGCAGAGTCAGCACAGTCTGCAAGGGATCAACGTTTCTAGAGGCAAAGCATAGCGGATGTAGCATTGCAGCTAGCAAGTCGAGTGTTTGCAAGCTGAGTATCCCTAGAGAGATGGCAACACAGCAACAGCATTTGAGGAGCAAGGCTACTGTAAACAAGCACGGTAGGCTTTCACTTTCCTCCAGAAACAAGCTCTCGGCATTGCTGTGGCGGGGGGGGGCAGCCTTTGAAGTCTGATGCCGAGGCACAGACAAATGGTGGTGCGCGATGTGCACGCGGGGGGGCGGGGGTAGCGGCAGCCTTTGAAGTCTGATGCCGAGGCACAGACAAATGGTGGTGCCCAATGTGCACGCGGGGGCGGCAGCCTTTGAAGTCTGATGCCGAGGCACAGACAAATGGTGGCGTGTTATGTGGCTGGCGATGGTGTGCACGCGCATAGATCACACGAACTGTATGCGATCCGCAGCCGTTTTGGTAGACTTTTCGTTTCCGCTTACTATAATCTCGCCGGAGCAATGCGCAAGCGCATTGGCTCAGGCGAGACCTAAAAATGGAAACTATTTGAGAAGTCATCCAGTAGGGTTTGCAGGCCCCTGGGATTCGGATTATTAAACACTTTAGTGATCAGAGAGGCCCATAACTCACTATTGCATTTAAACTAATTAATGGGAGTGCCATCAGGCCTGGGAGCTTCTAGGACGTTATATTCTGTAAATTGTCCACTCCATCGAATAGTTTCATAAAATTACTCTTGTTGGAAAAAAGAAATTCATCATTATAAAAAGTAATTAACCAAAAGTCTATAACTTACCTTGCATAGTGTATAGTGACTCAAATGTAGGTAGTAGTTCAATCCAAACGGTGAAGTGTTAAGCTAATAGATATTTAAGATACTTATTATTTGTATTTTTAGTTTCATGGAATTATAAGCTCCACACCAAAATACAAAGAGCTGCTAGAGCAGATATTTGGAAAAGATATGCCCATTCCCTATTACAGTCAAGTGCAGAAGAACGTACCTAGAAAGTTTCTCAAGATCGGCCTTTTCCTTTAGCTATCAACTTCAGCCTGCAGAAATCTCTGACCAGCTAGAGTGATGAGTTAGAGTGATAGAGTCTGTTGTCTCTTTTTTGTCTCTCATCCCGTTCCAGTTTCTACCACCTACCCACACATTCCTGGGTGATCATTAGTGAAGATGGAGAGATATTGAAGAGTGCATTGCTCTATTTGGATTCCGAGTAGAAGTAGCATTTACCCCGTGACACAGTTGCTGGCGGCCAAATGATGTGGTGATATCATGCTTGCCAGGTGTGGGGGTGGAGGGGGGTGGTGGTAAGGGGAGGGGGGTAAGGGGGGGAGCTGTGAGAGTCACTCTGACCTCAGAGGGGTGTATTGGGGTAGATGAAGGAGTTGAAGTTAAAGTTTGCTGTATGGGGTGCACAGTCGGGGCAAGGTAATTATGTTAGACTGCTACATGTTCATGCTTTTTTGTCCAATATGCTGGAAGCATAATGGAAAAATTCCTGTTAATATAGAAACGACAGTTTTTATACTTACCTCTTGGATTATTCTTCGTAGCATAATAATGCCTATTATTTAACGTTTGCAGTGGCACAAAAGTCAAGTAGGACCTAAACTCAGCTTCCACAGAAAATGTCGCCATGAACCGTTTGGTAGTTACCTCACTGTAGGAAGATGAGTCGATGTAATTATATAAGAGACACTCATGTCTTGTATGTGTTTGTTTCAGGGATAACACGTTTCACATCAGTGCTATGAGAGTTGGGTACACAGAGATACAGCTAAGGTTTTTCTATTCACTGTTACAGTTAAATACACTACTTTCATTCCAATTAACTATGATATATTGTATTGCTGTTAGCTTTCTGCTTGCATTGCAGAAATTATTGCTCAGCAGCAGTGATGGGTCAGAGTGGAGGTGTCCAGTGTCTGTTTTCTGTCTTACGCCATTTATTTTTCCCGGTTTCTACAACTGGCCCTTATATTTTTAGGTCTCGTGACCTATCAATGCGCATGCGCATTGAGAGAAGCGAGACTATAGGGCTTTAAACAAAGTTTAACTAACTGTGGCGATTTGGTGCTGTGCCCGTGCGCTTTTAGGTCAATGCGCAAGCGCATTGACCTAAAATGCGCGTGCACAGCATCAAATTGCCATCTGTTCCCCAGCAGCACTCCTCCCACTTCTTTGAAGTGAAGCTTAGCTTCACTTCAAAGGCCCCTGCCGCTCTCCCCGCTCCGCCCCCTGCTGCGGCCGTGTCGCACTTCTCCTCCCCCCTCCCCACATTAATGCCCTCCTTTTGTCTCTCCCTATCCCTCTTACTTCACCTTTTTCTCTCCCCTTCCCTCTGCTTCGCCATCTCTTCTTTCCCTCTCGATTCCCCGTGTTTCCTCCTTTGCATATTTTTTCCGTTCTCTACTTCTCTCTGTCCCTTACCTCTGAGTTGTCCGCTCTCCCCTTTCTCTCACCGCACACCCCTTCCCTCCCTCCACTCGTCTGTTCTCTCCCTGCCCCCTTGTTTTTTTTTCCTCGCACAAATGTGAAAGCACTGTACAGCAGCAGAGAACAGGCTCCGCTTCCCTTGTGTCGTGTTTCCAGTGACTGCGGTAGTGTCCCTTACCTAATGAATGAGTGCTAAAATATTAATTGTGCACAAATGCATCCCGGACGTTCCTATGCCAAACGACCAGAATTAACGGGCAAGGCAACTGGCTGTTATGCAGGCACATAAGTGTTTCATTATTAGCCAACAGTGTGAAGTCCAACATTATCAAGTGCAAAAATAGTATTTTACAGCATGCGGTGCACATATTCGCTGTAATATAAATAAAAGGGCTACATGAGAAAAAATATTTTAAGATACATCTTTACCAAATGTGCAGCTCACAATGTAATGTCCCAGTCCTGCTATATGCACGTGCACTCCTTTCTCCCTCTCTCCCGCTGCCTAGTCCTCCCACCCCCTCCCTCTCCAGCGCGCGCTCCACTCGCATCTGCCTGCTGCTCCCCCGCCCACCCCCCACTCCCCCAACCAGCAATTCACACACAGCAACGCCACTCACACACGCAACGCAACTCATCCACGCAACCCCACTCATCGACGCAACCCCACTCATCGATGCAACCCCACTCATCGACGCAACCTCACTCATCGACGCAACGCCACTCACACACGCAACGCCACTCACACACGCAATGCCACTCACACACGCAACGCCACTCACACACGCAACTCATCCACGCAACCCCACTCATCCACGCAACGCCACTCACACACGCAACGCCACTCACACACGCAACGCCACTCACACACGCAACGCCACTCACACACGCAACACCACTCACACACGCAACTCATCCACGCAACCCCACTCATCCACGCAACGCCACTCACACACGCAACGCCACTCACACACCCAACGCCACTCACACACCCAACGCCACTCACACACCCAACGCCACTCACACACGCAACACCACTCACACACGCAACGCCACTCACACACGCACCTCCACTCACACACGCAACTCATCCACGCAACCCCACTCATCCACGCAACCCCACTCATCGACGCAACGCCACTCACACACGCAACACCACTCACACGCACAACGCCACTCACACACGCAACGCCACTCACACATGCAACGCCACTCACACACGCAACTCCACTCACACACGAAACTCATCCACGCAACCCCACTCATCCACGCAACCCCACTCATCGACGCAACGCCACTCACACACGCAACACCACTCACACACACAACGCCACTCACACACGCAACGCCACTCACACACGCAACGCCACTCACACACGCAACTCATCCACGCAACCCCACTCACACACGCAACGCCACTCACACACCCAACGCCACTCACACACGCAACGCCACTCACACACGCACCTCCACTCACACACGCAACTCATCCACGCAACCCCACTCATCCACGCAACCCCACTCATCGACGCAACGCCACTCACACACGCAACACCACTCACACGCACAACGCCACTCACACACGCAACGCCACTCACACATGCAACGCCACTCACACACGCAACTCCACTCACACACGAAACTCATCCACGCAACCCCACTCATCCACGCAACCCCACTCATCGACGCAACGCCACTCACACACGCAACACCACTCACACGCACAACGCCACTCACACACGCAACGCCACTCACACATGCAACGCCACTCACACACGCAACTCCACTCACACACGAAACTCATCCACGCAACCCCACTCATCCACGCAACCCCACTCATCGACGCAACGCCACTCACACACGCAACACCACTCACACACACAACGCCACTCACACACGCAACGCCACTCACACACGCAACGCCACTCACACACGCAACTCATCCACGCAACCCCACTCACACACGCAACGCCACTCACACACCCAACGCCACTCACACACCCAACGCCACTCACACACCCAACGCCACTCACACACGCAACACCACTCACACACGCAACGCCACTCACACACGCACCTCCACTCACACACGCAACTCATCCACGCAACCCCACTCATCGACGCAACCCCACTCATCGACGCAACGCCACTCACACACGCAACACCACTCACACACACAACGCCACTCACACACGCAACGCCACTCACACACGCAACGCCACTCACACACGCAACTCCACTCACACACGCAACTCATCCACGCAACCCCACTCATCCACGCAACCCCACTCATCGACGCAACGCCACTCACACACGCAACACCACTCACACACACAACGCCACTCACACACGCAACGCCACTCACACACGCAACGCCACTCACACACGCAATGCCACTCACACACGCAAAGCCACTCACACACGCAACACCACTCACACACGCAATGCCACTCACACACGCAACGCCACTCACACATGCAACGCCACTCACACACGCAACGCCACTCACACACGCAACGCCACTCACACACGCAACTCATCCACGCAACCCCACTCATCCATGCAACCCCACTCATCGACGCAACGCCACTCACACACGCAACGCCACTCACCCACGCAACACCACTCACACACGTAATGCCACTCACACACGCAACGCCACTCACACATGCAACGCCACTCACACACACAACGCCACTCACACACGCAATGCCACTCACACACGCAACGCCACTCACACACCCAACGCCACTCACACACGCAACGCCACTCACACACGCAACGCCACTCACACACGCAACTCATCCACGCAACCCCACTCATCCACGCAACCCCACTCATCCACGCAACGCCACTCACACACGCAACGCCACTCACACACCCAACGCCACTCACACACGCAACGCCACTCACACACGCAACGCCACTCACACACGCAACTCATCCACACAACCCCACTCATCCACGCAACCCCACTCATCCACGCAACGCCACTCACACACGCAACACCACTCACACACGCAACGCCACTCACACACGCAACGCCACTCACACACGCAACGCCACTCACACACGCAACTCATCCACGCAACCCCACTCATCCACGCAACCCCACTCATCCACGCAACCCCACTCACACACGCACGCCACTCACACACGCAACGCCACTCACACACGCAACGCCACTCACACACGCAACGCCACTCACACACGCAATGCCACTCACACACGCAACGCCACTCACCCACGCAACGCCACTCACACACACAACGCCACTCACCCACGCAACACCACTCACCCACGCAACGCCACTCACCCACGCAACGCCACTCACCCACGCAACGCCACTCACACACGCAACGCCACTCACACACGCAACGCCACTCACACACGCAACGCCACTCACACACGCAACTCATCCACGCAACCCCACTCATCCACGCAACGCCACTCACACACGCATCGCCACTCACCGACGCATCGCCACTCACACACGCAACGCCACTCACTCACACAACGCCACTCACACACGCAACGCCACTCACACACGCAACGCCACTCACACACGCAACTCATCCACGCAACCCCACTCATCCACGCAACCCCACTCATCGACGCAACGCCACTCACACACGCAACACCACTCACACACACAACGCCACTCACACACGCAATGCCACTCACACACGCAACGCCACTCACACACGCAACGCCACTCACACATGCAACGCCACTCACACACGCAACGCCACTCACACACGCAACGCCACTCACACACGCAACGCCACTCACACACACAACTCATCCACGCAACCCCACTCACACACGCAACGCCACTCACACACGCAACGCCACCCACACATGCAACGCCACTCACACACGCAACGCCACTCACACACGCAACGCCACTCACACACGCAACGCCACTCACACACGCATCTCATCCATGCAACCCCACTCATCCACGCAACCCCACTCATCGACGCAACACCACTCACACACGCAACGCCACTCACACACGCAATGCCACTCACACACGCAACGCCACTCACACACTCAACGCCACTCACACACGCAACGCCACTCACACACGCAACGCCACTCACAGCCACTCATCGACGCAACGCCACTCATCCACGCAACGCCACTCATCGATGCAACGCCACTCACCCACGCAACGCCACTCACCCACGCAACGCCACTCACCCACGCAACGCCACTCACACACGCAACGCCACTCACACACGCAACGCCACTCACACACGCAATGCCACTCACACACGCAACTCATCCACGCAACCCCACTCATCCACGCAACGCCACTCACACACGCAACGCCACTCACACACGCAACGCCACTCACACATGCAACACCACTCACACACGCAACGCCACTCACACACGCAACTCATCCACGCAACCCCACTCATCCAAGCAACCCCACTCATCCACGCAACGCCACTCACACGCGCAACGCCACTCACACAACCAACGCCACTCACACACGCAACGCCACTCACACACGCAACGCCACTCACACACACAACTCATCCACGCAACCCCACTCATCCACGCAACCCCACTCATCGACGCAACGCCACTCACACACGCAACACCACTCACACACGCAACGCCACTCACACACGCAACGCCACTCACACACGCAACGCCACTCACACACGCAACGCCACTCACACACGCAACGCCACTCACACACGCAACGCCACTCACACACACAACTCATCCACGCAACCCCACTCACACACGCAACGCCACTCACACACGCAATGCCACTCACACATGCAACGCCACTCACACACGCAACGCCACTCACACACGCAACGCCACTCACACACGCAACGCCACTCACACACGCAACTCATCCATGCAACCCCACTCATCCACGCAACCCCACTCATCGATGCAAGGCCACTCACACACGCAACGCCACTCACACACGCAACGCCACTCACACACGCAACATCACTCACACACGCAACGCCACTCACACACGCAACGCCACTCACACACGCAACGCCACTCACCCATGCAATGCCACTCACACACGCAACGCCACTCACCCACGCAACGCCACTCACCCACGCAACGCCACTCACCCACGCAATGCCACTCACCCACGCAACGCCACTCACACACGCAACGCCACTCACACACGCAACGCCACTCACACACGCAACTCATCCATGCAACCCCACTCATCCACGCAACGCCACTCACACACGCAACGCCACTCACACACGCAACGCCACTCACACACGCAACGCCACTCACACACGCAACTCATCCACGCAACCCCACTCATCCACGCAACCCCACTCATCCACGCAACGCCACTCACACACGCAACGCCACTCACACACCCAACGCCACTCACACACGCAACGCCACTCACACACGCAACGCCACTCACACACGCAACTCATCCACGCAACCCCACTCATCCACGCAACCCCACTCATCGACGCAACGCCACTCACACACGCAACACCACTCACACACGCAATGCCACTCACACATGCAACGCCACTCACACACGCAATGCCACTCACACGCGCAATGCCACTCACACACACAACGCCACTCACACACGCAACGCCACTCACACACGCAATGCCACTCACACACACACCTCATCCACGCAACCCCACTCACACACGCAACGCCACTCACACACGCAACGCCACTCACACACGCAACGCCACTCACACACGCAACGCCACTTACACACGCGACGCCACTCACACACGCAACGCCACTCACACACGCAACTCATCCATGCAACCCCACTCATCCACGCAACCCCACTCATCGACGCAACACCACTCACACACGCAACACCACTCACACATGCAACGCCAATCACACACGCAACACCACTCACACACTCAACGCCACTCACACACGCAACGCCACTCACACACGCAACGCCACTCACAGCCACTCATCGAAGCAACGCCACTCATCCACGCAACGCCACTCATCGACGCAACGCCACTCACCCACGCAACGCCACTCACCCACGCAACACCACTCACCCACGCAACGCCACTCACACACGCAACGCCACTCACACACACAACGCCACTCACACACGCAACTCATCCACGCAACCCCACTCATCCATGCAACGCCACTCACACACGCAACGCCACTCACACACGAAACGCCACTCACACACGCAACGCCACTCACACACGCAACGCCACTCACACACGCAACTCATCCACGCAACCCCACTCATCCACGCAACCCCACTCATCCACGCAACGCCACTCACACACGCAACGCCACTCACACACACAACGCCACTCACACACCCAACGCCACTCACACACGCAACGCCACTCACACACGCAACGCCACTCACACACGCAACTCATCCACGCAACCCCACTCATCCACGCAACCCCACTCATCGACGCAACGCCACTCACACACGCAACACCACTCACACATGCAACGCCACTCACACACGCAACGCCACTCACACACGCAACGCCACTCACACACGCAATGCCCCTCACACACGCAACGCCACTCACACATGCAACGCCACTCACACACGCAATGCCACTCACACACACAACTCATCCACGCAACCCCACTCACACACGCAACGCCACTCACACACGCAACGCCACTCACACACGCAACGCCACCCACACACGCAACGCCACTCACACACGCAACGCCACTCACACACGTAACGCCATTCACACACGCAACTCATCCATGCAACCCCACTCATCCACGCAACCCCACTCATCGACGCAACGCCACTCACACACGCAACGCCACTCACACACACAACGCCACTCACACACGCAATGCCACTCACACACGCAATGCCACTCACACACTCAACGCCACTCACACATGCAACGCCACTCACACACGCAACGCCACTCACAGCCACTCATCGACGCAACGCCACTCATCCACGCAACGCCACTCATCGACGCAACGCCACTCATCGACGCAACGCCACTCACACACGCAACGCCACTCACACACGCAACGCCACTCATACACGCAATGCCACTCACACACGCAATGCCACTCACACACGCAACGCCACTCACACACGCAACGCCACTCACACACGCAACGCCACTCACACACGCAACACCACTCACACACGCAACGCCACTCACACACGCAACACCACTCACACACGCAACTCATCCACGCAACGCCACTCATCCACGCAACGCCACTCATCCACACAACGCCACTCATCCACGCAACGCCACTCATCCACGCAATGACACTCATCCACGCAACCCCACTCATCGACGCAACGCCACTCACACACGCAACACCACTCACACACACAACGCCACTCACACACGCAACGCCACTCACACACGCAACGCCACTCACACACGCAATGCCACTCACACATGCAAAGCCACTCACACACGCAACGCCACTCACACACGCAATGCCACTCACACACGCAACGCCACTCACACATGCAACGCCACTCACACACGCAAAGCCACTCACACACGCAACGCCACTCACACACGCAACTCATCCACGCAACCCCACTCATCCACGCAACCCCACTCATCGACGCAACGCCACTCACACACGCAACGCCACTCACCCACGCAACACCACTCACACACGTAATGCCACTCACACACGCAACGCCACTCACACACGCAACGCCACTCACAGCCACTCATCGACGCAACGCCACTCATCCACGCAACGCCACTCATCGACGCAACGCCACTCATCGACGCAACGCCACTCACACACGCAATGCCACTCATACACGCAACGCCACTCACACACGCAATGCCACTCACACACGCAACACCACTCACACACGCAACGCCACTCACACACGCAACGCCACTCACACACGCAACACCACTCACACACGCAACGCCACTCACACACGCAACACCACTCACACACGCAATGCCACTCACACACGCAAAGCCACTCACACATGCAACGCCACTCACACACGCAATGCCACTCACACACGCAACGCCACTCACACATGCAACGCCACTCACACACGCAAAGCCACTCACACACGCAACGCCACTCACACACGCAACTCATCCACGCAACCCCACTCATCCACGCAACCCCACTCATCGACGCAACGCCACTCACACACGCAACACCACTCACACATGCAACGCCACTCACACACGCAACGCCACTCACACACGCAACGCCACTCACACACGCAATGCCCCTCACACACGCAACGCCACTCACACATGCAACGCCACTCACACACGCAATGCCACTCACACACACAACTCATCCACGCAACCCCACTCATCGACGCAACGCCACTCACACACGCAACACCACTCACACATGCAACGCCACTCACACACGCAACGCCACTCACACACGCAACGCCACTCACACACGCAATGCCCCTCACACACGCAACGCCACTCACACACGCAACACCACTCACACACGCAATGCCACTCACACACGCAAAGCCACTCACACATGCAACGCCACTCACACACGCAATGCCACTCACACACGCAACGCCACTCACACACGCAACGCCACTCACACATGCAACGCCACTCACACACGCAACGCCACTCACACACGCAACTCATCCACGCAACCCCACTCATCCACGCAACCCCACTCATCGACGCAACGCCACTCACACACGCAACACCACTCACACATGCAACGCCACTCACACACGCAACGCCACTCACACACGCAACGCCACTCACACACGCAATGCCCCTCACACACGCAACGCCACTCACACATGCAACGCCACTCACACACGCAATGCCACTCACACACACAACTCATCCACGCAACCCCACTCACACACGCAACGCCACTCACACACGCAACGCCACTCACACACGCAACGCCACCCACACACGCAACGCCACTCACACACGCAACGCCACTCACACACGCAACGCCATTCACACACGCAACTCATCCATGCAACCCCACTCATCCACGCAACCCCACTCATCGACGCAACGCCACTCACACACGCAACGCCACTCACACACACAACGCCACTCACACACGCAATGCCACTCACACACGCAACGCCACTCACACACTCAATGCCACTCACACATGCAACGCCACTCACACACGCAACGCCACTCACAGCCACTCATCGACGCAACGCCACTCATCCACGCAACGCCACTCATCGACGCAACGCCACTCATCGACGCAACGCCACTCACACACGCAACGCCACTCACACACGCAACGCCACTCATACACGCAATGCCACTCACACACGCAATGCCACTCACACACGCAACGCCACTCACACACGCAACGCCACTCACACACGCAACGCCACTCACACACGCAACACCACTCACACACGCAACGCCACTCACACACGCAACACCACTCACACACGCAACTCATCCACGCAACGCCACTCATCCACGCAACGCCACTCATCCACACAACGCCACTCATCCACGCAACGCCACTCATCCACGCAATGCCACTCATCCACGCAACCCCACTCATCGACGCAACGCCACTCACACACGCAACACCACTCACACACACAACGCCACTCACACACGCAACGCCACTCACACACGCAACGCCACTCACACACGCAATGCCACTCACACATGCAAAGCCACTCACACACGCAACGCCACTCACACACGCAATGCCACTCACACACGCAACGCCACTCACACATGCAACGCCACTCACACACGCAAAGCCACTCACACACGCAACGCCACTCACACACGCAACTCATCCACGCAACCCCACTCATCCACGCAACCCCACTCATCGACGCAACGCCACTCACACACGCAACGCCACTCACCCACGCAACACCACTCACACACGTAATGCCACTCACACACGCAACGCCACTCACACACGCAACGCCACTCACAGCCACTCATCGACGCAACGCCACTCATCCACGCAACGCCACTCATCGACGCAACGCCACTCATCGACACAACGCCACTCACACACGCAATGCCACTCATACACGCAACGCCACTCACACACGCAATGCCACTCACACACGCAACACCACTCACACACGCAACGCCACTCACACACGCAACGCCACTCACACACGCAACACCACTCACACACGCAACGCCACTCACACACGCAACACCACTCACACACGCAATGCCACTCACACACGCAAAGCCACTCACACATGCAACGCCACTCACACACGCAATGCCACTCACACACGCAACGCCACTCACACATGCAACGCCACTCACACACGCAAAGCCACTCACACACGCAACGCCACTCACACACGCAACTCATCCACGCAACCCCACTCATCCACGCAACCCCACTCATCGACGCAACGCCACTCACACACGCAACGCCACTCACCCACGCAACACCACTCACACACGTAATGCCACTCACACACGCAACGCCACTCACACACGCAACGCCACTCACAGCCACTCATCGACGCAACGCCACTCATCCACGCAACGCCACTTATCGACGCAACGCCACTCATCGACGCAACGCCACTCACACACGCAATGCCACTCATACACGCAACGCCACTCACACACGCAATGCCACTCACACACGCAACACCACTCACACACGCAACGCCACTCACACACGCAACGCCACTCACACACGCAACACCACTCACACACGCAACGCCACTCACACACGCAACACCACTCACACACGCAACTCATCCACGCAACACCACTCATCCACGCAACGCCACTCACACACGCAACCCCACTCATCGACGCAACGCCACTCACACACGCAACACCACTCACACACACAACGCCACTCACACATGCAACGCCACTCACACACGCAACGCCACTCACACACGCAATGCCACTCACACACGCAAAGCCACTCACACACGCAACGCCACTCACACACGCAATGCCACTCACACACGCAACGCCACTCACACATGCAACGCCACTCACACACGCAACGCCACTCACACACGCAACGCCACTCACACACGCAACTCATCCACGCAACCCCACTCATCCACGCAACCCCACTCATCGACGCAACGCCACTCACACACGCAACGCCACTCACCCACGCAACACCACTCACACATGTAATGCCACTCACACACGCAACGCCACTCACACACGCAACGCCACTCACACACACAACGCCACTCACACACGCAACGCCACTCACACACGCAACGCCACTCACACACCCAACGCCACTCACACACGCAACGCCACTCACACACGCAACGCCACTCACACACGCAACTCATCCACGCAACCCCACTCATCCACGCAACCCCACTCATCCACGCAACGCCACTCACACACGCAACGCCACTCACACACGCAACGCCACTCACCCACGCAACACCACTCACACACGCAATGCCACTCACACACGCAACGCCACTCACACACGCAATGCCACTCACACACGCAACGCCACTCACACACGCAACGCCACTCACACACGCAACGCCACTCACACACACGCAACGCCACTCACACACGCAACTCATCCACGCAACCCCACTCATCCACGCAACCCCACTCATCCACGCAACCCCACTCACACACGCACGCCACTCACACACGCAACGCCACTCACACACGCAACGCCACTCACACACGCAACGCCACTCACACACGCAATGCCACTCACACACGCAACGCCACTCACCCACGCAACGCCACTCACACACGCAACGCCACTCACCCACGCAACACCACTCACCCACGCAACGCCACTCACCGCCACTCACCCACGCAACGCCACTCACACACGCAACGCCACTCACACACGCAACGCCACTCACACACGCAACGCCACTCACACACGCAACTCATCCACGCAACCCCACTCATCCACGCAACGCCACTCACACACGCATCGCCACTCACCGACGCATCGCCACTCACACACGCAACGCCACTCACTCACACAACGCCACTCACACACGCAACGCCACTCACACACGCAACGCCACTCACACACGCAACTCATCCACGCAACCCCACTCATCCACGCAACCCCACTCATCGACGCAACGCCACTCACACACGCAACACCACTCACACACACAACGCCACTCACACACGCAATGCCACTCACACACGCAACGCCACTCACACACGCAACGCCACTCACACATGCAACGCCACTCACACACGCAACGCCACTCACACACGCAACGCCACTCACACACGCAACGCCACTCACACACACAACTCATCCACGCAACCCCACTCACACACACAACGCCACTCACACACGCAACGCCACCCACACATGCAACGCCACTCACACACGCAACGCCACTCACACACGCAACGCCACTCACACACGCAACGCCACTCACACACGCATCTCATCCATGCAACCCCACTCATCCACGCAACCCCACTCATCGACGCAACACCACTCACACACGCAACGCCACTCACACACGCAATGCCACTCACACACGCAACGCCACTCACACACTCAACGCCACTCACACACGCAACGCCACTCACACACGCAACGCCACTCACAGCCACTCATCGACGCAACGCCACTCATCCACGCAACGCCACTCATCGATGCAACGCCACTCACCCACGCAACGCCACTCACCCACGCAACGCCACTCACCCACGCAACGCCACTCACACACGCAACGCCACTCACACACGCAACGCCACTCACACACGCAACTCATCCACGCAACCCCACTCATCCACGCAACGCCACTCACACACGCAACGCCACTCACACACGCAACGCCACTCACACATGCAACACCACTCACACACGCAACGCCACTCACACATGCAACTCATCCACGCAACCCCACTCATCCAAGCAACCCCACTCATCCACGCAACGCCACTCACACACGCAACGCCACTCACACAACCAACGCCACTCACACACGCAACGCCACTCACACACGCAACGCCACTCACACACACAACTCATCCACGCAACCCCACTCATCCACGCAACCCCACTCATCGACGCAACGCCACTCACACACGCAACACCACTCACACACGCAACGCCACTCACACACGCAACGCCACTCACACACGCAACGCCACTCACACACGCAACGCCACTCACACACGCAACGCCACTCACACACGCAACGCCACTCACACACACAACTCATCCACGCAACCCCACTCACACACGCAACGCCACTCACACACGCAATGCCACTCACACATGCAACGCCACTCACACACGCAACGCCACTCACACACGCAACGCCACTCACACACGCAACGCCACTCACACACGCAACTCATCCATGCAACCCCACTCATCCACGCAACCCCACTCATCGATGCAATGCCACTCACACACGCAACGCCACTCACACACGCAACGCCACTCACACACGCAACGTCACTCACACACGCAACGCCACTCACACACGCAACGCCACTCACACACGCAACGCCACTCACCCATGCAATGCCACTCACACACGCAACGCCACTCACCCACGCAACGCCACTCACCCACGCAACGCCACTCACCCACGCAATGCCACTCACCCACGCAACGCCACTCACACACGCAACGCCACTCACACATGCAACGCCACTCACACACGCAACTCATCCATGCAACCCCACTCATCCACGCAACGCCACTCACACACGCAACGCCACTCACACACGCAACGCCACTCACACACGCAACGCCACTCACACACGCAACTCATCCACGCAACCCCACTCATCCACGCAACCCCACTCATCCACGCAACGCCACTCACACACGCAACGCCACTCACACACCCAACGCCACTCACACACGCAACGCCACTCACACACGCAACGCCACTCACACACGCAACTCATCCACGCAACCCCACTCATCCACGCAACCCCACTCATCGACGCAACGCCACTCACACACGCAACACCACTCACACACGCAATGCCACTCACACATGCAACGCCACTCACACACGCAATGCCACTCACACGCGCAATGCCACTCACACACACAACGCCACTCACACACGCAACGCCACTCACACACGCAATGCCACTCACACACACACCTCATCCATGCAACCCCACTCACACACGCAACGCCACTCACACACGCAACGCCACTCACACACGCAACGCCACTCACACACGCAACGCCACTTACACACGCGACGCCACTCACACACGCAACGCCACTCACACACGCAACTCATCCATGCAACCCCACTCATCCACGCAACCCCACTCATCGACGCAACACCACTCACACACGCAACACCACTCACACATGCAACGCCAATCACACACGCAACACCACTCACACACTCAACGCCACTCACACACGCAACGCCACTCACACACGCAACGCCACTCACAGCCACTCATCGAAGCAACGCCACTCATCCACGCAACGCCACTCATCGACGCAACGCCACTCACCCACGCAACGCCACTCACCCACGCAACACCACTCACCCACGCAACGCCACTCACACACGCAACGCCACTCACACACACAACGCCACTCACACACGCAACTCATCCACGCAACCCCACTCATCCATGCAACGCCACTCAAACACGCAACGCCACTCACACACGCAACGCCACTCACACACGCAACGCCACTCACACACGCAACGCCACTCACACACGCAACTCATCCACGCAACCCCACTCATCCACGCAACCCCACTCATCCACGCAACGCCACTCACACACGCAACGCCACTCACACACACAACGCCACTCACACACCCAACGCCACTCACACACGCAACGCCACTCACACACGCAACGCCACTCACACACGCAACTCATCCACGCAACCCCACTCATCCACGCAACCCCACTCATCGACGCAACGCCACTCACACACGCAACACCACTCACACATGCAACGCCACTCACACACGCAACGCCACTCACACATGCAACGCCACTCACACACGCAACGCCCCTCACACACGCAACGCCACTCACACATGCAACGCCACTCACACACGCAATGCCACTCACACACACAACTCATCCACGCAACCCCACTCACACACGCAACGCCACTCACACACGCAACGCCACTCACACACGCAACGCCACCCACACACGCAACGCCACTCACACACGCAACGCCACTCACACACGCAAAGCCATTCACACACGCAACTCATCCATGCAACCCCACTCATCCACGCAACCCCACTCATCGACGCAACGCCACTCACACACGCAACGCCACTCACACACACAACGCCACTCACACACGCAATGCCACTCACACACGCAACGCCACTCACACACTCAACGCCACTCACACATGCAACGCCACTCACACACGCAACGCCACTCACAGCCACTCATCGACGCAACGCCACTCATCCACGCAACGCCACTCATCGACGCAACGCCACTCATCGACGCAACGCCACTCACACACGCAACGCCACTCACACACGCAACGCCACTCATACACGCAATGCCACTCACACACGCAATGCCACTCACACACGCAACGCCACTCACACACGCAACGCCACTCACACACGCAACGCCACTCACACACGCAACACCACTCACACACGCAACGCCACTCACACACGCAACACCACTCACACACGCAACTCATCCACGCAACGCCACTCATCCACGCAACGCCACTCATCCACACAACGCCACTCATCCACGCAACGCCACTCATCCACGCAATGCCACTCATCCACGCAACCCCACTCATCGACGCAACGCCACTCACACACGCAACACCACTCACACACACAACGCCACTCACACACGCAACGCCACTCACACACGCAACGCCACTCACACACGCAATGCCACTCACACACGCAAAGCCACTCACACACGCAACGCCACTCACACACGCAATGCCACTCACACACGCAACGCCACTCACACATGCAACGCCACTCACACACGCAAAGCCACTCACACACGCAACGCCACTCACACACGCAACTCATCCACGCAACCCCACTCATCCACGCAACCCCACTCATCGACGCAACGCCACTCACACACGCAACGCCACTCACCCACGCAACACCACTCACACACGTAATGCCACTCACACACGCAACGCCACTCACACACGCAACGCCACTCACAGCCACTCATCGACGCAACGCCACTCATCCACGCAACGCCACTCATCGACGCAACGCCACTCATCGACGCAACGCCACTCACACACGCAATGCCACTCATACACGCAACGCCACTCACACACGCAATGCCACTCACACACGCAACACCACTCACACACGCAACGCCACTCACACACGCAATGCCACTCACACACGCAACACCACTCACACACGCAACGCCACTCACACACGCAACACCACTCACACACGCAATGCCACTCACACACGCAAAGCCACTCACACATGCAACGCCACTCACACACGCAATGCCACTCACACACGCAACGCCACTCACACATGCAACGCCACTCACACACGCAAAGCCACTCACACACGCAACGCCACTCACACACGCAACTCATCCACGCAACCCCACTCATCCACGCAACCCCACTTATCGACGCAACGCCACTCACACACGCAACGCCACTCACCCACGCAACACCACTCACACACGTAATGCCACTCACACACGCAACGCCACTCACACACGCAACGCCACTCACAGCCACTCATCGACGCAACGCCACTCATCCACGCAACGCCACTTATCGACGCAACGCCACTCATCGATGCAACGCCACTCACACACGCAATGCCACTCATACACGCAACGCCACTCACACACGCAATGCCACTCACACACGCAACACCACTCACACACGCAACGCCACTCACACACGCAACGCCACTCACACACGCAACACCACTCACACACGCAACGCCACTCACACACGCAACACCACTCACACACGCAACTCATCCACGCAACGCCACTCATCCACGCAACGCCACTCACACACGCAACCCCACTCATCGACGCAACGCCACTCACACACGCAACACCACTCACACACACAACGCCACTCACACATGCAACGCCACTCACACACGCAATGCCACTCACACACGCAATGCCACTCACACACGCAAAGCCACTCACACACGCAACGCCACTCACACACGCAATGCCACTCACACACGCAACGCCACTCACACATGCAACGCCACTCACACACGCAACGCCACTCACACACGCAACGCCACTCACACACGCAACTCATCCACGCAACCCCACTCATCCACGCAACCCCACTCATCGACGCAACGCCACTCACACACGCAACGCCACTCACCCACGCAACACCACTCACACATGTAATGCCACTCACACACGCAACGCCACTCACACACGCAACGCCACTCACACACACAACGCCACTCACACACGCAACGCCACTCACACACGCAACGCCACTCACACACCCAACGCCACTCACACACGCAACGCCACTCACACACGCAACGCCACTCACACTCGCAACTCATCCACGCAACCCCACTCATCCACGCAACCCCACTCATCCACGCAACGCCACTCACACACGCAACGCCACTCACACACCCAACGCCACTCACACACGCAACGCCACTCACACACGCAACGCCACTCACACACGCAACTCATCCACGCAACCGCACTCATCCACGCAACCCCACTCATCGACGCAACGCCACTCACACACGCAACACCACTCACACACGCAACACCACTCACACACGCAAGGCCACTCACACACGCAATGCCACTCACACACGCAATGCCACTCACACACACAACGCCACTCACACACGCAACGCCACTCACACACGCAACGCCACTCACACACACAACTCATCCACGCAACCCCACTCACACACGCAACGCCACTCACACACGCAACGCCACTCACACACGCAACGCCACTCACACACGCAACGCCACTTACACACGTGACGCCACTCACACACGCAACGCCGCTCACACACGCAACTCATCCATGCAACCCCACTCATCCACGCAACCCCACTCATCGACGCAACACCACTCACACACGCAATGCCACTCACACACGCAATGCCACTCACACACGCAACACCACTCACACACTCAACGCCACTCACACACGCAACGCCACTCACACACGCAACGCCACTCACAGCCACTCATCGACGCAACGCCACTCATCCACGCAACGCCACTCATCGATGCAATGCCACTCCCCCACGCAACGCCACTCACCCACGCAACGCCACTCACCCACGCAACGCCACTCACACACGCAACGCCACTCACAAACACAACGCCACTCACACACGCAACTCATCCACGCAACCCCACTCATCCATGCAACGCCACTCACACACGCAACGCCACTCACACATGCAACGCCACTCACACACGCAACGCCACTCACACACGCAACGCCACTCACACACGCAACTCATCCACGCAACCCCACTCATCCACGCAACCCCACTCATCCACGCAACGCCACTCACACACGCAACGCCACTCACACACAACGCCACTCACACACCCAACGCCACTCACACACGCAACGCCACTCACACACGCAACGCCACTCACACACGCAACTCATCCACGCAACCCCACTCATCCACGCAACCCCACTCATTGACGCAACGCCACTCACACACGCAACACCACTCACACATGCAACGCCACTCACACACGCAACGCCACTCACACACGCAACGCCACTCACACACGCAACGCCCCTCACACACGCAACGCCACTCACACATGCAACGCCACTCACACACGCAATGCCATTCACACACACAACTCATCCACGCAACCCCACTCACACACGCAACGCCACTCACACACGCAACGCCACTCACACACGCAATGCCACTCACACACGCAACGCCACTCACACACGCAACGCCATTCACACACGCAACTCATCCATGCAACCCCACTCATCCACGCAACCCCACTCATCGACGCAACGCCACTCACACACGCAACGCCACTCACACACACAACGCCACTCACACACGCAATGCCACTCACACACGCAACGCCACTCACACACTCAACGCCACTCACACACGCAACGCCACTCACACACGCAACGCCACTCACAGCCACTCATCGACGCAACGCCACTCATCCACGCAACGCCACTCATCGACGCAACGCCACTCATCGACGCAACGCCACTCACACACGCAACGCCACTCATACACGCAACGCCACTCACACACGCAATGCCACTCACACACGCAACGCCACTCACACACGCAACACCACTCACACACGCAACGCCACTCACACACGCAACACCACTCACACACGCAACGCCACTCACACACGCAACACCACTCACACACGCAACTCATCCACGCAACGTCACTCATCCACGCAACGCCACTCATCCACGCAACGCCACTCATCCACGCAACGCCACTCATCCACGCAACGCCACTCATCCACGCAACGCCACTCATCCACGCAACGCCACTCATCCATTTGCAAAACCAAAAGGTCAAACTCTTCTATTGCGAGACCTATTGAATTTTCAATGCTTGTTGTAGCATGTGGTCATTGCTGGTAGCAGTGAAAGACGAAAAGTGCATCATTCTCATTAGAGCCATTGGATCCAGAGTGCAAGGTTAGTGCTTTCTGATCATTTTCTGTTTAGTCATCCTCAAACGTGCTTTTGCCATTTTGACTTCTTTCATAATAACAGTTGGCCCCTAACTTATGAGTTAATGTTTCGTCAAACTATTTCCCAAGTTATGGTGTTTGCATCTATCTAAAAAAAAAAACTAATTGCAAAACCATCTCGCCTTTTAACAAAAACTTACTATCAATTGTCTATCTCTTTTATGATGGAACTGAACAATTGGTCACCAATGCAATTATGAGTAAATATACAGATAGGACTAACCTCTCTGTTAACCCCTTTGGTGTGTGTGTTGGCCAAAGGCCGACACCTGCACCACCTCCCCAGTGCATGGAATGGCAATTGGCTGACTCCAGGGAGCACTAATTAGCATCCTCCGGTGTTAGCCTTTTCAAAGGAAAGGGCTGGGGAGATGCAGAATCGCTTCTGCGTCATCCCCTGACCACCCTCCTACCCATTTGGGACGCAAGGCTCACTGATGTCACAAACCCCCACCAGACCGTAGAGGATTTTTTGCATTTAAGATTTCTCCCCATGTTTGTGGGAGGCATTGATGGAAAGGGGAGAATCTCCCCTTTCCAACCATGTCTTTCACAAATAGATTCCTGCTCATGCTTCGAGGCACGCCTCAGCAAACTGCAAATTTAGACTGAGAGGAACTCTGTTTTTTAATTAGCTACATTTATTAGCTAAATTTGAGGTTTGCAGGGGATTTTGTGTAAGAAAACATTAGGAGTTCCACACAAGCCACACCTCCCTTGACTCTCCCAGTGTCAGTTTTCAGAATTGTCTGGGTTTGGTAGGTTTCCCTAGATGGCCACTGAGCCATGGACCAAAGATGTCGGTGCCTCCCTTGCAAAAACATATAATTTATTTTGATGCCTCCACAATAGGTTATGGGCCCTTCCCTGTTGTTGGCAATTGTCCCACCCACACAAGCGAGGTAGCATTTTTGTCGGGAGACCTGGAGGAAAGCTGGGAGGTAAGAAACATGTGCCGGCCCAGTGATCCCACAACTTTCCCACACAAGTGAGTAGCCACACAATTAAAATACCTCCTACTTTAAACCAAAGCTTTTATGGCACCAACAGTGGCATAGCTAGCCCTATGGGCGCCCGTGGCGGTCTCTGCATTGGGGATTATTTTGTGCATTGGCCAACCCCTCGTGGCAAATGCAATGAGGAGCGGGGTTGCTGTTGTTGCCCTGAGACGGTAGGTGATAGCGGGGGGAGGATGCCGCCCCAGAACTCGTGCTGCCCGGGGTGGACTGCCCCCCACCTCCTAGCTACGCCACTGAATCAAAGCAAGTCACCACAACCCTCCCCAGGTGAGCTCTCTTGTCTCTTCCCTCCAAGTATCTATCCATTCATCCTTCCATCCACCTGCTGATATCCACAATTTCACCTTTACATTCTGTCATCCATTCATTCTTTCATCTATCATTCAGTCTTTCACTATCCATCTGTCCACCCAGCAATATCCAAGCCTATCCATCCATCTATCCATCCATCCACCCTTTCACTCATCAATCTCTACTTCCACCCTTCCACTAATCCATCCATCCTTTTTGTCATGCATCCGTCTATCCATCCACCCTTTCACTCCATCCCTCCTTGCACTGCCTCCATCCTTTCTTTCACTCATTCATCCATCTGTCCTTTCACTCAACCATCCAAGCATCCATCCTTTCACCTAAACACTCATCCATCCATTAACCCTTTCACTCATCTACCCACATACTCACTCATCCATCCAGGCTTTCACCCATCCGTCTATCCATCCATCCACCCTCCTTTTCACTCATCCACCAATTCTTTCAGCCATCCACCCATCCACCCTATCCTTTACTCGCCCATCCATTCTTTCTCTTATTCATTCTTTCATTCAACCATACTTTCACTCATCCATCACTTCTTTCACTTATCCATCAATCCTTTCACTCATCCATCCATCCTTTCACTGGTTCATCCACCCTTTAACTCCATGCATCAATCTACCCTTTCACTCCATTCATCTGTCCATCATCCCTTTTACTCATAGACTTTATCAATCTGTCAACCCTCCATTTTACTCCTCAATCCATTCTTTCACTCATCCATCCTTTGATCCACCCATCCACTATTTCACTCATCCATCCATTATTTCACTCATCCATCCTTTAAGTAATTTTTCCATCCATCTGCCCATACATCTATCCTTTCACTCACACATCCACCCATCCATTTATCCTTTCACTCACTTACTCCCCGTTGTCTACAAAGTTGCAGACAGAAGAGGCCCATCAAATTCATCCCGATCTAGCTTCTAAAATTGGGGGGATCACGGCATCCCAGCATCAATCCTTTTTCTCATTTATCTATCCTTTTGTTCATCCACCTATCCACCTTTTTATTCTGTCTCTCTATCCACCCTTTCACTCCACTCATCCATCCACCCTCTCAATAATCCATCCATCATTTCTCATCATCCATCCACCCTTTCACTCATCCATCCATTCACCCTTTCATCCATCCACCCACCTTGTTTCATTCATCCATCCATTCTTTTAATGATTATTATCCACATTCATCCATTCATCCACCCTCCCTTTCACCCATCCATTCATCCTTGTGCTCATCCATCCTTGCATCTATCTCTTCACTCATTTAATAATCCACCCATCCACCCTTTCACTCATACACCTATCCATCAGTCCTTTCACTCACTCAACCAACCAACCACCCTCCTTTCATGGTATTTAATAACCTTCGTCTGCCGAGCTGCAGAGAGAAAAGGCCCATCAAGAACTCCACCTCTGCTTAGGATGCTAAAGCTAGGTGGGGGGGGGAGGTGGGGGGGCATGACGCCCCTGTTCCAACACAGAAATGTGAGGAAAATGTTGATTTCTCCACAATACATTTTTTGCTCTTCCCTGTCGAGGGCACTAGGCTTACCCAAAAAAGTGAGGTACCATTTTTATCAAGAGACTTGGGGAGATTCAAGGTGGATGAAGTTTGTGGCTTCCAGAGATCCCAGAACTTCCCATCACAGAAATTAGATGCGTCCATGTTGTGTTTTAGGCCGTTTCCTGTCGAGGCCACTAGGCCTACTCACACAAGTGAGGCACCATTTTTATCAGGAGACTTGAGGGAATGCCTGGTGGATAGAAGTTTGTGACTCCCCACAGATTCCAGAACTGTCCATCACAGAAATGTGAGGAGAATGTATGTTTTTAGTCAATGTTTGAGGTTTGAAAGGGATACTGGGTAAAAAAGTGTGGTGAGAGCCATGCAAGTCACCCTACCCTGGATACCCCTAGGTATCTCGTTTTTAAAAATGTACAGGATGCTAGGTTTCCCAAGGGGCTGTCTTTCTAAAATTTACAGGTTGACTAGGTTTACCTTGGTCCTGGCAGAGCTAGGTCCAACATCTAGAGCTACCCACATTGGGAAAAAAGAGTCAATTTTTGGTGGAAAAATGTGATGCGTCCTTGTTATGTTTTAGACCGCTTCATGTCAAGGCCACTAGGCCTACCCACACAAATGAGGTACCATTTTTATCAGGAGACTTGGGGGAATGCAGGGTGGTTGGAAGTTTGTGACTCCCCACAGATTCCAGGACTGTCCATCACAAAAACGTGAGGAGAATGTGTTTCTTTAGGCAAAGTTTGAGGTTAACAAGGGATTCTGGGTAAAAAAACATGGTAAGGGCTATGCCAGCCAGACCACCCTGGATACCCCTAGGTGTCTAGTTTTCACAAATGTACAGGTCGCTTGGTTTCCCTAGGTGCTGGCCGAGCTAGTGCCCAAAATCTAGAGCTACCCACATTTTAAAAAAATGGGATGCGTCCATGTTGCGTTTCGGGCCATTTCCTGTTGCAGTGACTTGGCTTACCCACACAACTGAAGTACCATTTTTCGCGGGAGACTTGTGGAAGAATAGAATCATATAACACTTGTTATTACCAATTTGATTTTGCTGTACATGTGCCTTTCAAATATAAGCCAGCGTATAAAAGACATGACATTTAGAAAAATACCCTCTGTATCAAACGCTAGTACGGGGACCCACAAATTCATAAATGTACAAATTACCACTACTTTTAAACTCCATAACTTCTTTACATTTCAGAAATACATAGGCTTTCTACATTCCCATGTTTCACTGTGCCTATTTTGCTATATGAATTGGCTTATAATTGGTACTCAATGCAAAATCATTGTACAGTGCAGCTCAGTTGTTGGCTCTGGGTACCTTGGGTTCTTGGAGAGTCTACAAACCCTATATAAATTGGCGATTTTAACAAAAAAGTTACAGATGAAAATGTCACAAATGCCTGTGTTTTTCCAACTCCTTTTCAATATGTCTTTTTTTCAACAGTTATTTTCATGGAAAAACCTTGAGGGATCTACAAATATAACCCATTGCTAAATTTGGAATTTTGTCTGCTTTTCAGAAATTTATCATTTTCCTGGATCATCCATTGATCACACTGATTTCCACCACAAATTGGAAGTACGTTGAGAGCACAAAAATAGGGAAAATAAGCTACCTCTTACAGAAAAGGCAAAACTGTGGTACAAAATTAGGTTTTCTGATTCAGCTCTGCATGTTCATGAAAGCTGGGAAAATAATAAACTTAGTACAGTAAACTGTTTGTGGATGTCATTTTTAAGAGGAAAAAACAGACACTTTTATTTGGAGCAATTTGTCGTTCTTTGTTTTGAAAAAGCTCAAACCTTTGCTATATTTCACAAATTTTCTCTGTCCCCTTCATTGCAAATCATAAACCTTGGGTACCTTTGAATTCTGCAGAATTTTGGAACACACTGGCAAGGAAGAGAGTGGAAAGGGGGCAGCCCTGACGAGTCCCGCGGGATATGTAAAAAGGTTCTGATAAAAGTCCATTCATGCTCACTCTGGCAGAGGGAGCCAGGTAGAGCAGCTTTATTAGTGCTATGAAGGTCGGACTGATACCCATCCTTCCTAGAATAGCAAAAAGGCCTGGTCATTCCAGCGCATCAAATGCCTTGGTCACGTCTAGAAATGCCACAAGTGCCTTAATCCTGGGATTTCAATAATGGAACACCGTAAAGAACGTGCGGAGATTATGGGAAGTGGATCTGCCCGGGATGAAGCCAGACTGATTCGGTCTCGCGATCAGGGAAGCAGAGGTTGCAGTCGGTTCGCGGGCAATTTGGCATAAATCTTAGCATCAATATTAATCAGGGAGAGCAGCCTGTAAGAATCTGTCTCGTGACTGGGTTTACCTGGTTTTGGTATAGTCTGAAAAATTGCTTCTCGCATAGACAGGGGGAGCATTCCGGAAGTCTGAGTCTCCTCGAAGACTGCAAGGAGCTGGAGTGCTAGTAAGTCAGCATATGCCTTAGAAAAGGCGGTCGTCAAACCGTCTGAACCAAGGGTCTTGTCCATTGGCAGACTGGTAATTACCTGCAGGATGTCATTAGATTATAAAGGGTTCATCGAGGTATTCTCTTGGTGCCCTCCTTAGCCATAGTAACTCAATAGACTCAAGGAATGACTGGAGCCCCTCTGGTACTGTCTGATGAGTGGCTTTGTATAATTTAGTTTAGAACTTGGTGAAGCGGTCCATGATCTCCTGATGCCCTCTGATGACCGTGGAATCATCACCTGTTATCTCAGATATGTAAGTTACTGTGTGCGTTTTTTTAACATATTCACCAGGTTTTTGCCCGGCCTGTCCCACTCCCTGTAATATACCCAAGCCTAGCTTGGGTATATTTGCCCAAACTGTACCTCCCTGCGGGCCTCTTCCTCAAATTCAATGAGTAACTCCTTAATAGACAGTAAAAGTGCACGTTCCTCCGTGGCATAATATGTGGTTTCCAGCTCCCTGATACGAGTCTCCAGAGCAGTCATCATGCCTCTGATAGCCTTGAGGACCCCTGCTGGCGTGAGATGCATTTCCCCCTTATAACTACTTTAAATGCCTCCCAAAGCATTGCATGTGAGGAGACAGACCATGAATTGATGGCAAAGTATTCCTCGATGTCACTATGTATCTCGTCCTTAAAGGCAGAATCTAGCAGTGCGTTAGGGGGAAGCCTCCAGCTAAACATCTTTTGTGGTGTATTTGGGATAGTTAGCTGTAGCAGATATGGGACGTGGTCAGACAGCGTTCTGGGAAAATGTATGGTGTCTCTGGTCCATGCCTTAATGTCTCGGGAGACCAGCCAATAATCCAACCTGGACCAAGCTCCATGATGAGCTGATATGCATGTGCCCTCTGCCACCCCTGGATTCCTCTGCCTCCAAATATCCACGAAGCATCGTTTAGCACTATGTTAAAATCACCCCCCATATTATAGTGTCACACCCGATGACTTGCATTGTGGCCCATACTGCACGAAAGAATTCGGGGCAATCTGTTTTCTGTCCATATACTGCTACAATTGTCATCTTCAACCCTCCCAATACCCCACTAAGAATCCCATAGCAGCCCTCAGGGTCTATCAGGGTCTATCTGCGAATCTACAGTTTTCCAGTCAAGCCCTTGAAGAAGCGCTATCGTTACCCCTGTCGCATAATTAGAGAAGATGGAGGAGAAGGTATAACCCCAATTGCTGTGTTGTTTAAGGGGGGATGTGCAGTGAAGTGGGTCTCTTGGAGCAAACAGATGTCAATGTGATGCCTGCTCAGAATGAACAAATCTAACTTTCCTGCTGTCATTCAATCCCTGGATGTTCCAGGTTAGGAATCTGTATTCAATCATCCCGGTTTAGGGCATGTGAGCCCAGCGCCTGTTTTTAGGACGGTCAGTACATAGGAAGCCCAGCTCTCCCCATGTGCCAGTGTCCGCTAAATCCGGTGAATTCCACACAAAATTGTTCTGAAGATTGTGAGTAGTTACATCGTTTAGTTCTTGACAAATTACCCAACATATCAACACCACCTCTCCCCACCCACACCAACCCCCCAATCAGGTTGTGCAAGACATCCCCCCTTAAGAAAAGGCAAAACCGTACATCCCAGAGCAACGCCTGGAAGCAAAACTTGGGAGCTCTCCCCGGAGGTGTGGGTTCACAGGTGAACAGCCCTGCCAAAAGGCAGGGTGGTTAAGAGTAATAATGAGAACCAACTAAAATTACCAGAAATGAGCAAAAGCTGTACCAGCAGGCTGGCCACAGATCAATTCTAGTGTCCCACAAGAAACTCCAACCACAATACACTCAGAGATCACACGCTACTCAACAAGCATTGTACAGCAGCCAAACGCAGTGTTCAGTCATAATCACTGAGGTGTTCGCCAAAGTTCAAAGTATTCACAGGTTTTGCTGCTCGTTTCAGCCAAGAGATATGTTTAGCAAACTTCATAGCCAATTGCACATCCGTGAAAAAGTGGGCAGTACCTTCGTGAGATACCTTCAGCTTGGCAGGGTGGAGTAGAGCATATGCAATCTCCGCATACAGAAGCATACGCTTGATCGGCACAAATTCAGGGTGCGCTGCTTGCACCGTGGGGGTGAATTTGGGAAAAAATTAGATAGCGTTACCCTTGTGGTGGATTGTCCCACGTTCTCTGGCCAGGTGCAGCATGGCATCTCGATCTCGGTAATTCAACTGCTGAGCCGGAATCGGACGGGGTGGCCCCACAGACTGCTTTGGTCCCAACATACGATGTGCCCTCTCCACAATGAAAACAGTCGATAAGTTCGATCCGAACAGCTCGCGTAGAAGTTCCTCCAAAAACGTCTCCATTTTGAAGATGGCTGTTGTCTCAGGCACACCGGTGATGCAGATGTTGTTACATCTGGATCGAGCTTCCAGGTCGTCGTTCTTAGCTCTGATCAGAGTCAATATTTTGTCCACTTGTAGCAGCAGCTCCTTGGCCTCAACCTAGAAGTCGTGTGCATCAGAGGTGTGGTTCTCAAGCTGATCCAGTCTGTTTTCATGCATGTCCACATGTTTCCAGACTTGATCTTGTTGGGAGGTGAGGACATCAAGCTTGGTATCTATGGTCTTTAAACTGGACCTCATCTCCAGCAAGAGTGCATGCAGATCTTCTCCCTGGTCATCTGCCTTGGTTGCGGTGGGGTTGTCTCCCTCTCTCTCTCCCTCTGTGCCAGAATCCATTTGTCTTGTCTGTCTTTTATTTTCAAAGGACAGTTTAGATTGTTTGTTAACATGCTTGTCCATGGCCGTGAGGTGGTGAGGGTCTTGAGTGTGGTTGGGAATGCAGGCCGTCTTCTCAGCTGCAAGGATCCCCCACTACTCTCCAGTAAGGCAACAAGAGCACCCAATGCTCCCTGCAACTGGCCGCAAGTTTAAAGAGAACCAGTTCCGGTATCAATAGTAAGGAGGGGCCTAGTTACGAAGGATCACCGACACTGACTCTAGGCATCAATAGTGAAGATCTTCCTGCACGTCCCCCACAGTGTGTCTGCAGGTTTCTCACCTACACGCTTCTGTCTTTCAACATACCCGCTGAGGTCTGCAGAAATTTGCAACTGTCTCAGGGCCGACTCAGCGCAGCTGCGGCACGCCAGTCACAAATGGCCACCCGCACCTCTTCCGGTAATATCCCTAGGCCACCAGATCAAAGTTCTGTGATCTCTCTGTATTTTGTCTGAAGCCTCCGCATCACAGCGCCAGAAACAGGCCCAGACACAGTCAATGAACAGGCATGTGATGTTATTTATTTGCTCACTTTCAGAGGCAGCTCAGGGGGCAGCTCGCGGGCACTCCAATGTCTCGAGCGAAGGCCTCCAGCCGCCCGCCGCTCTCGCTCGGCTCCTCTCCTCAGCGTGCGTCCCAGATCACATCTCTGGCTCTCGCTAACTGCGGCGCTGCCCATTCCTTCCCGGTACCCGAATCCGGCGATCCTCCATCCCAGCACGAGAGTCGCAGTAGAAACACCGGCGGATGTCCGTTACACCTTCCTCCTTCTGCAAGATGGCAGACACGGTCAGCTGGGGCCCACGGACACAGAGGTAGGTGTGCGGTCTGGCACTCCTCTCCCAGATGATTTAGCCTGATCTGGCGATCAGTTCCCGCACAGTCTTCAGCCCCACACTTCATTCCAGAATGGTCAGGGCTACCAGCGTCCCAGGCCAGCGCAAGCGCGAACAGGTCGCGCGGTCCAGCCAGTATCGTGGCAGGGCTGAAACTTGTCGCTGGCGCAGGGGATATCCAGAGCTGTCTCCCCCCTCAAATGGTGTCACTGTGTGCCCCATGCCTCTGGGTACGCAGAGCTCAGGATATTGTGCGCCGTTGGTCCCACTGAAGGGCGGATTTTAGGCGGATTTTACCTCGGCCGGCAGAGCACACTCAAAGAGCGGCCATCTTGCTGTTTTGCGAGACCACGCTCCCCTTTATGTAATAATCTCTCCTATTTTTTTTTTAAAGAAAATCCACAATATTTAGATGAGCTTCAAAGATATCTTTGAGGGGACTTCTACGTTTTCAGGACTAGGACAGGACTTCTTTCTGCCTCAGTCTGGTTTGGCTGCTTTTCAACATATTTTTCTCCAGTAATCATAATGAGCTATTCTGCTCTGTAAATCCGCCTATCCTCTTGACCCATGTCCTGCTACTGTCCTTAAGAAAACTATAGAAGTTATTAATCCTGTAATTAACAATATTTTAAATGCTTCTCTTTCATCAGTATTGGTGCTGGAGAAATGGAAACTAGTTGTTGTTCAACCACTATTAAAAAAAAACAACAGCCGACCCAACATTCTAGCCAATTTCAGACCCATTTCTCTTTTAGTTCGCATACCTTTACATTGCAAGTGTTAATGTATGCGAGCTATAAACTTGCCTAGTAATAAAAACAGACATTTACCCCACTTATTTTTCCTAACCCCTTTTTTATGTAAAAAAAACAACAACAATACACTAAATACTAAATATAAATACACTACCCTACACATCACAAACTCTAAAACACTACCCAAACCCTCAAACACTACACTACCCCACACTACTCAAACACCATTATATTACTCTAAACCCTAAATCACTACCCCTTGGATGACCTTCCCCCAGCCCGCTGCCTACACTCAAAGCAAAATGCCCCATGATCATGTTTAGTTGCATGATCATTTCCAATATGGCGACCAGTTTGTCTTTCTCTTGCAATTACTTTGTTGGCCTGGTGCATATCAACACAAATATGCACTGTGCTTTCACTGTCTTTTTTTGGCCCTACAGCTGTGGGTGAATTCCATGGCGTAGGCCCAGTAGAGCATTTAATGATCTCATGCTTCATCAGTATTTCTAGTTCTTTCTCAGCGGCTTCTTGTAAGTGAAAATCAATTCTGCAGTGCTGTTGAGCAACAGGGTGAATGTCCTCATTATTATAAAGTTGCACTTTCATTTTCTGGAGTCTTCCTAGGACATTAAACAACATAGGAACTGACTCAAAATTTCAGACTGAGCACAGAGATTATATTTGAGAGATATCAGTCCCATGTCAGCAGCAGTGGCAAAGCTAAGTAAGCATGCACCAGATGAAGGTCCTTGAAAAACATGAATCGGCGCTTGCACTGACATCTTGTTATGTCTTATGGTTGCTGTAAATGACCCTTGACTTTGTAGCGGTTTAGAAGCAGCCCATGTGTATACCTTCATGTTTGACGGGGTAAGGCGTGGCATAGGAGATAAGTTGTTAAACTTTTCTACTGTCATGATATCAATTGCCGCACTACTGTCTATAATGAAGGTTATGAGGCAACCATTGCTGTTTAATGCAATTGGGACTGTGTCCAAATGTCCATTCAGTAATTCTTTTTTGTTTTTTGATCTTGTTTGCAAGTATCTACTCCTACATGTGCATATAGTCCCTTAGTAGATATCATCAATGCACATCCGTCTTCTTCTGCTTGATAATGACATTAAAGAGCCTTTATATGATGAACGTGACAATGATCGAGTTTACTTGGCTTCTATTTGTCATAATTGATATTGCCTTTTGATATTCTAGACGTGGTGAGAATGCTCCTAAAACCTTCTGGCATCCATTTTCTCTTCTTGATGTGACTCATTTGATTTCTCTTTTGCTTTACAGACTGTTTTGGAGCAGTATTCTTTCCCACAGCCTGTCCATATCATTCCTATGGCTCGACAAGTACTTTCATGGGTAAATGAAAACCCACATCGGAAGCATAATTCTTTTGCTTCTTTGGAGACATCGATTTGTGTACATCTATTTTGTGCTTCTGCTTACTTTTCATTGTCAACGCTGACTCACTGTGCACTGTTCCTGCTTCCATAGCAGCAGCTTGTCAATCTGCTTGTTCTTTTGCTCTTGCAGCCAATAGCATTTTCCCTAGACTGAGTGTCTCCCTCAGCATGCGTCTTTTGAAAGAGTCTCAAAGACAACCATTGATAGCTCTGAGGCGCATGGCTTCTTCATCATTGATATATATATATATATATGAACTCCAACCTGTCCCTGAACGCACTTTACGTGCAGACACGTAACGGGGACTCCAAATGACGCCACAGCCAGTCTGAATTCAAAGGTGATAATCTTTTATTGGTGCATGCAGGGTGCAAAGCCTAGTCATACGCGTTTCGGGCACCGGCTGTGCCCTTGCTCACTGACAATTTGTTAAAACCATTCCACAGTTTTAAATACACGTAAGTACGGCAGATTGCGCGCCAACTTTCCCCCATAGTCATGAACATAATTGAAGGACTAGAGCAAATGCAGATCACAAAAAGTAAATGAAACCAACTCGGCCATATTGGAACGGTGTAAGGCATTGAGATCCCTTAATAGATTGATGGCTATATACATCCACAATGTGTATTTCCAATATAAGTGCCTTCTACAGTTACGCTATTAAAGGTCATATAATTCATATTGTGCATGACAGCATAGCATGTCCTTCAATTGTTTGTTAAAATGTCCAAACTTATGTCAAACCACGAGAATAATTTGATGAAATAACGTCCCTATGTGTGCATCTGCATATTAAGAAAAGCTATGTATTTATAAAGCCCTTTAGATGTATACATATACCCCTTCAAATATACAATTTATCAAGTCAAAACAATGCTGAGATATCATTTGTATACCATCAGTGCAATAGAAAACATGACAAATAGAGTCCCTCTTTGCATAATGCTTGTCATTTTCTAAAAATTCTATACATCACTGTGGATATGCTATGTACAAATACGGAATCAGTTTGATATTACAAACTAATAAATATATTATAAACATATATATATGCATAAGTCAAGGTCAACAATAACCAATATATGGCCAGACATATTGTGGTCGAGCAATAGGCAAAGATAGATATATGCCTAACATATATGCTCTTACTCTTTGCATGTAGTAGCAACCATACTACGATTATGTATGGTATCTGGGGGTTGGCCTATATTACCTAAAACAACAGTCATTTGAATCTAGGGAATGAGATATAAATATATACGGGGTCATGAGAGTTAAAATCACAGACATCTTGAGGCTTTTGTAATAGGACATAAGAAATGTGTTGTATTGTATAAATCAACAATGGCATTAAGAAAATAATATTGAGGCGATTGCCAGCAGATTAATCTTCACTTTAGGTCAGTATATGTCAATCCAGACTAAGTGATAATAGAACAAATCTGCAGGCAATATGGGGGTTACTGCAACAACTGTTTTGTTATTATTTTATTTCAGAATGTGATGGATAGATTCATCAGATAGCCGGCCAGCATCAACAGGTAAAAAACAAATAGAGATTCGCAACAAAAGAGAATACGTCAAATAAAGAGTAAGTGATCTTTAATAGAATTACTAGGAATCTTAGGGCTTATTCTAAGAAATATGTGAATTAATAGACTAACTTCCAATCCTGCACATTGTGTCTCTAGAGAAAAGAAAGTCAACGCACCTGCCTCCGTAACGGAACCTCTATTTTTTATCCTGAAGTCTTATCCCTTTTTTAGGGCTCGCCCCTTTTCTATTTCGCAGAAATAGAAAACAGGGGTGAGCCCTTATGTCGCTGATCTGCTTCTTTCCCCAAAGGCTCTATTCAGGCAGCTGATTGGCTCTCTTCAAGCAGGATTCCCAACAGTACATGAGAAATAGAATCACGTGACAACCTCCTCGTGGACGAGCTTGCACGATCCTTCCCCCTGCCAGCAGCATTTGGCACATCAAAGGCTTCGCTGCCACATCCACAATTGAAGCTACGATCAAAGGCTTCCGCTGCCCCGCCCCCAGCCGTCACTTATTCAGGGCCTCATGCCCTGCCTCGCTTCCCGGCTCTGCTGTAACCACATGCTACTGGACGCCCGTCACTTATTCAGGGCCGCAGGCCCTGCCTCGCTTAATCCGTGCACCCTTTTATTGCCTCGCTTTCCGGCTCTGCTGTAACCACATGCTACTGGACTCCCGTCACTTATTAGGGCCGCAGGCCCTGCCTCGCTTCCCGGCTCTGCTGTAACCACAGTGCGCACTAATGAAATGCACCTCGAGAGTCACAGTTAGTTCTTTGTCCTCCATTTGCTTCAAGCACCTAAATAAAGTATTTCTTGTTCAAAAACGGCTAATATGAACAAACGCCACTCAGCCATGCAACGCCAATCTCACCCACGCAGCTCTACTCACCCACGCAGCGCCACACTCACCCATGAAGCGCTACTCACCCATGCAGCTTCACTCTCACCCACGCAACCCCACTCAGCCACGCAACGCCACTCATTCACAAAACGCCACTCACTCACACAACCCAACTCATACAGCGCAACTCTCACCCACGCAGCACAATTCTCACCTACGCAGCGCAAATCACACCTACGCAAGTCCACTCACCCACGCAACGCCACTCAGCCACGCAACGCTACTCAGCCACGCAACGCCAATCTCACCCACGCAGCTCTACTCACCCACGCAGCGCCACTCAGCCACGCAGTGCCACTCTTAACCACAAGCATGTCTGTGTACTCCCTCCAGCTGGACCCCAGCATATCCGTGTACTCTTTAACAATCACACACGCATGCAAATTTGCAACCCCACTCACCCACGCAACGCCACTCAGCCACGCAACGCCACCCATTCACAAAACGCCACTCACTCACGCAATGCAACTCATACAGCGCAACTCTCACCCACGCAGCACAATTCTCACCTACGCAGTGCAAATCACACCCACGTAAGTCCAATCACCCACGCAACGCCACTCAGCCACGCAACGTCAATCTCACCCACGCAGCTCTACTCACCCACGCAGCGCCACACTCACCCATGAAGCGCTACTCACCCATGCCACTTCACTCCCACCCACGCAACGCCACTCACCCACGCAACGACACTCAGCCACGCAGTGCCACTCTTAAACACAAGCATGTCCGTGTACTCCCTCCAGCTGCACCCCAGCATATCCGTGTACTCTTTAACAATTACACACACATGCAAATTTGCAACCCCACTCACCCACGCAACGCCACTCACACACGCAATGCCACTCACCCACGCAACGCCACTCATTCACAAAACGCCACTCACTCACGCAACGCAACTCATACAGCGCAACTCTCATCCACGCAGCCCAATTCTCACCTATGCAGCGCAAATCGCACCCACGCAAGTCCAGTTACCCACGCAGCACCACACTCACCCATGAAGCGCTACTCACCCATGCAGCTTCACTCTCACCCACGCAACGCCACTCACCCACGCAACGCCACTCAGCCACGCAACGCCACTCATTCACAAAACGCCACTCACGCAATGCAACTCATACAGCGCAACTCTCACCTAATCCATCCATATATACAACACACCACTACATTCATTCATACCCCCACAACATCCATCCATCCATCCCACTCCATCCATCCATCCTACCACTCCATCCATACATCCCCCCACTGCATCCAACCATCACACTCCATCCATCACAATCCATCCCTCTAAATCCCTACTTACATCCACCACTCCATCCATCCATAGCCTCCCTCCATTCCATCCATACAAAACATCCACTCCATTCTGCCAGCCATCCCCTAATCCATCCATATATCCATCACCACACTACATTCATTCATAACCCCACACCATCCATCCATCCATCCATCCCACTACATCCAACAATACATCCCAAAGCATACATCCTTTAGCCACTCCATCCATACATTACATTCCAAACATGTAACACTACATCCAGCCATCCATACTATCCATCCATCCCATAAACTCCATCCATCCATACACTACTACATACATACAGCCAAACCACAATTACATTCAGCCATCCACCCAATACATACATTCACCAGTCATACACAACAACAACCATCAGTGCACAGTTTCAACAGACACACACACACCACCAGCCAACAGTGAACACTTTCACCACGCAGACACACCACAGGACATCAGTGCATACTCTCACCAGCCACAGACACCATCAGTGAACACTTTTAACACCCACAAACACTACCAACCGTCAAAGCACGCTGCCACCAGACATATAACACAAAAAGGACAGTGCACAATTTCAAATATCACACATACCAACAGCCATCAAATCACACTTTCAACAGGCACACAACTCCAGCTGTCAAGGCAGTTTCACCGGACACACACACTACCAGACAGCACTGCACACTTCCAACGGACACACACACCACCAGCCGGCCAGGCACACACACACCACCAGCCATCACTGCATGCTTTCAACAGGCACACACACACACATCAACAGCCATCAGTGCACACTTTCACCAGGCATACACATCACCGGACGACAATGCACACAAGTGTACATCAAAGTCATACAATGTATATGCTGTATTACAATGACCTGTTATCTATCAAAGGTTAACGACATGCACAGTGGTCAGCCTAAAGATAAAAGGTACAAAACAATATCACAATACGTTCAAGTACTGTACTTCAACATAAATTAAGGTATTCGAAAAACTAGGGAAAGGAAGCTGCCCTGTATACTCGCAAACAGGATATGGTTTCAGTGAACAGAAACCACTTCAAAAATATGAAAAGGCAGGAAACGCGCGAACGTAGCGCTCAACCATAAGTGCAAGTTTTTGCAGCCTTCGGTGTACTGTTCAAAGATAGCTAAATAAAAAACAGTGCATTTACTGCCCTCTTTAATAGGAAGCAATGTGTGCTCAAGTCCAAACAGAAGGTGTCACATTTCCACTAATTAACACTATTAGCATTGTAAATGTCAAAGTTAGAATTTTCCACAAGTTAAAATAAAAAAAATAAAAAACTTTGTCATTTACAATAATAATCCCTCAAACTTTACTAATGCGAGCCCTATTGCATTGCAAATGCTTGTTATATAAGGTATTCAACATATCCATCTATATATATATTGCACAGCCTATAGATGTAGTGAATTGAAATCTTGCCTCACATAGAGGTTCAAGTGTTTCGAACAGGGTAACATCATCAATGGTATTTTGTGTCTACGGGGAGCCATGGGTTCTATTTATACTGCTATCAAGACCTCCATGTTATATAGGAGGGAAGACGCCATTTAGACTAAGTAGTCAACATGCTCAATAGATATACACGATGGGAGGTCTGGACAGAATAGTGAGTAATTAATGATCCCTAGAGATGTGTAAGTCATAAAAACACATAACCCACATAGATTCACCTCTACTATTTTTTATATAGTGCTACTATAGGAGGGCAATCTAAAGTTCCTAATCTAATTGGATGAAGAGTGATGTCTATATAGACTACAAGAAGAATCCAGTACAGGTAATCTATTCTCATCAAAAAGAATCATGTGAAGCAGGCTTTAAATTGATTTTAACATCGTAAAAATGCATATCTACCTTTAGAATTAGAAACTTATTGTGATAGTAAGCACAGGCATAGTTCCATCAGACGCTATGGTCCAGGACCTTAAAACGTTTTAATATAAGCAAACCAGAAGGACTAAGTTTGGCTTATACAAAAATGTTTTTGTTTCTTTATACATTTTTTGTCACAACTGATTGAAAAGAAAAAATAGCACTTTGGCACTTATGTAAGCGAGAATGGTTCACTCTTCACTTCACTGGGTATCTACACAGTATGACTTAATGTTAGTTGTCTCAGTTACTTTACCAGGCATATCATTTAATCATCAAAGCTTGTATATATAGAATTAGGAAAATTAGTTCGTTCAAACTCTAGATCACAAATGTTGTTTATATATTTGCCTATTTTAGCAAACCACTGGTAAGAAAATCCTGAAGGAGGCATTTGCCGAAACGCGTTGGTGGTATTCTACAAATCATTGTAGGAAGGTGGATACCTGACTATGGTTACCCCAGATTTTTTGCCTTGTGTTTAGCTGGTTTTTGACTTAGTTGGCCTGGTATCCTGCTAATCAGGGTCCCAGGCTATCTGCTCTCTCTATAAAATGGACTCCATGTACCTTAGGTACATACCTAATTGGATATTGGGTCACTCTTGTGAGTCCCTGTACAGTGTACCATAGGTACCCAGGGCATAGGTGCACCCAAGGCCTACCAGGGGCTGCAGCATATCTTTTGCCACCCCTGGCTGGCCATCCAAACTGACACAACTGGCTGATCACTCAGCTGGGGCAAGGTCGTGTAATCACCCCTTGCTTAGATATAGTATTCCTATGTCTAACCTTATATCTAGACACATATACACCTATAAGTCACTCCTGTGGCAGGCCTTAACAATCCTGAAGGCAGAGTGCTTGGTTTTATGTGAGATGGTGCTCTAGCATGAGCTGAGCCTGTCTGCAGCTTTCGGAACCATGTCCTTATAGCTGTTCTAGGATATTGCCATACCATATACTCTTAAGTGCATTATGAACCTTGCGGTTAAATGCTAACTTTGGTTTGGCTTTATCAAAACATGTCGTGTAAGGTGTCATATGGTTTGGAATACTACCCCCTCACCAGTTATGGCGACAGGGGTAGCATTCCACCCTTCTAGAGGGAGAAGACATGTTACTTCCACTAATCCCGGTTAAAGTTAACCAGAGCCTCAGCATCACAAAATGGATGCTGCTGCCACAGACCCAAGTCTGACCTCATGCTGCTGGGAGTCCTTCCAGCGAGGGAGGCTTGGACAACAGGTTTCCTGTCTTGGGAGGTGCTAGCACCACCCCAGACAGGCTATAGTGTATTGGGGCAGGGAGCGCTGAATGAAATGAGACACTGCCTAAGGCACACAAGGTGTCCCATGCATAGTCCAGTTCAAACCGGTGCTGGGACACTCCAGCCCCAGCTCTGGTGCGTAACTGGACAAAGGGAAAGGGTTGTAACCACCCCTTCCTGGGTCCCACCCATAGGAGGGACCTAGCAGGTAATTCAGCCCCTAAATTTGGTATATAGGTAGGAACTGAGTCCCAAGACTTTAGATTTATCCTGACTGAAACTCTGATAGAAACTCTGGACCTTCGACATCCTACTCAACGTAGAAGACTGAAGAATCTCCCTTGTGGTCAAGGAGTGACCAGCCTTCACAAACAGGCACCATCAAGCGATCAACGGTTTGCTTTGTCGACGCTCCTGCCGGAGCCCGAGCACAGAGCCTGACGAGACCTGGACTTCCGGACATCCAACAGCCCGATCCACAGTCACAGCAGAGCTGAGACCCGTGGAGGCAACGAGAGACGTGGGACCGGCCATCTTGGAAAGCCAGCGAATTGCTTTCCGTGCAACTTCTGAGGCACCCTCGAGGTTGTGCATTGGGGATTGAGAAGCCCCAGCCCCGAGCACCAACTGCACTGAAGATCAGCCCTCCACACTTCATGAGTTCTGCGTGGGGCCCTTCTGCATTTTACTGCTTGACATGTCTGTCAGGTCACTTGCCCATTGGCTAGTGGCCTCTGTGACGTTGAAACCTTCAATTTACAATGCTGGTCTAATTGCTCCAGACTGGCCCTTGCTCCCCTGAAAAGGAGCAGCCCATCAGACCTTGCTGGTCTGATTAAGAAGCCATCTTCTTTTTCTGTGAGGGTTGCCTTTGCCAAGGCTTGTTGACTCCAATCTAGAAGCCGACACTGCTGACAGCGAGATGCTTTATGGGACAGTCTGTATCCAGCTCCTGGTTGTCGTCGACACCTCCTGGTCCACATGGCTGCAGAAACAAGCTTCATGACATCACCTGATTGCTTCACGACATCGCCTGGTTCCTTCCTGGTTCCATCCTGGTCACTGGCTAGTGACCCAGACTCTGTCCCCTCTGCTTTCAGGTACTCTTCATCCTCGATCTGCCTTTGGATCCACCCGGACACTTCTCTCCTGGTAGCCTGCAGCATCTTTCTCCAAGGCTCCATAGGAATCAGCGACGAAACCCGACACACTTTGACACCTATGCACCCGCTTCCTGTGGGTGAGGTAATGCGAGTATTTCGGTACTCCTGTGAGTATTGACTATCCTAGTGTCCTAGTTTCAAGTAGCTTTTCCCTAGTCCATCAGGAAGTGTTCTAAAAGAACTAGTTTCCATTTCTTTCGTTCCATTCTAACTCTATGGTAACTTGCATGCGTGTAAAGACACTGCACGCGCATCCCGTGGGCCTCCTGCTCTCTATCCATTGGTAGTACAGTGTAGCCCCAGCGATTCTCCAGGCCCTAGGCCTTTCCTTTGTTCGTGACGTGGTTCTTTTTTTTTTTTTTTTTGTCCTCATACGCCGATAAAGATTTGTGTTTGAATGTACCTAGAATCTTTATGGGAGCTCTTTTTGCAGACACCCAGTATAAATCTCACACTGCGAACATGTGGATAGTCAACTCAGTCTCTCACTTTTCCAGACCCTAGACTGATCTTCGGGTGGATCATTCTGCAGAAAGGGCTAATCATTGGACAAAGTTGTTATAAACCATCAAGCCAAATAATGCAGGAAGTCCAAAAGTGCTTCCTTCTCTTCCATACCATACTGTCCAAACTGAGAGTGTGCCTGATTGCCCTGATCCAATTTATATATGTCGGTATGGTAGAACTCACCCATAATTTACATATTTCCCTACGGGCTAGGACAATTAGATACAAAAATAACTTATTATTATCTCGTGATACATTCTCATAATTAGAAAGAATTCCCAAAAAAATTTGTTGCGTACTAACCTGTATTTCATACCCAAATAGGGCTTTCATACCTTCTTGTATATCAAACCAAAATTCTCTGAGTGCGGGACAGGTCATAAACATATGCAGGTCATCTGCTTTTTCCAATTTGCATTTTGGACAACAAGGAGTAGGCCCCTTCGAAAATTTAGCGAGCCTGGCTGGAGACCAATATACTCTATGAAGAGAAAACAGGTGGTTCCGCTTTAAATTGGCAGGTGAGACTGTGAGATGTAATAAATCAAAAGATACTTGCCATAAATTCTGCAAGTCGGAATCCGGTACTTGATCCCTCCATAGCTGATCTGGGAGGGCAAATTCTCCATCTTCTTCCTCGAGTATTGTCCAATAAAGGACTGATGTTTTAAGTGTTCTGGTTTTCTTCATTAGGAGCTCATCAAGAACAGTCTTGACACCTTTATCCCCTGTAACCGCCTGAGTCCAGCTTTTAATTTGAAGATACTTGAATTTAGATAAGTTCTTGTCTGTTAGATCTGAAATATCTTCCCAGCTTAAAAGATTCCCTCCCGGCAATAACTGGCCCCATGTTCTGATATTCGCATTCTGCAAAGCGATAGATAGTACATCCTTAGTCCATTCAGGAGAGCCAGGAGAGTCCCATATTGGGGCGAGAGCAGAATAATATGAGATATTCAACGCTCTTCTAATTCTGGCCCACACATATGACATGTCTCTGACGACCTTTAGTCTTACTTTTTTAAAGTACCGCATATCTCCAAACTTAAACAAAAATGCATTAGATCCTCCCTGGATCTCTGATAACATATTCTGAAACATAAAGTCTGTTTCTGTCTCCCCTAGGGTGTCAAATAACCTTAATCCCGCTTTCAATAATAAGGTCCAAGCATATACTCTCAGATCTGGTGCGCATAATCCACCCTTGCTTTTCTTCCTACGAAGCTTTTTCCAAGAAATCCTTATTCCTTTAGAGGCCCAAATAAAGGAGTTCCATTTGGTTTGAATCTTACTTAGTTTGGCTTCATTGAAAGCAAGTGGAATGTTCTGAAATATGTATATTAATTTCGGTAGCAACATCATTTTTACTACATTGATTCTTCCAATTAGGGTCAAAGGCAAGAGTGACCAACTTTTCAAGGATTCCTCAATTTCTTTCTGAATTTTAAAGAGATTTTTTTCTGCAAGTTGATTTATGTCCTGCGTGATTTGAATTCCCAAATATCTAATTTGATGTTTTAAAGTTGGGATAGAGTTTGCGTAGGTAATGTTCCAGCACATACATTCTGATTTGGATTGATTAATCAGGTACCCAGACACTTGACCAAAGTTCTCTGCTGCTTTATATAAGAGGGGGATTGATTTGATCGGATCATCGGTGTACAGCATGAGATCATCTGCATATAAAGCAACTTTTTTCACCCAGTTGTTGTATTTGAAGGGTGTAATATCTTGATCTTGTCTGATCTTTTCTGCGAGCGATTCCATATATAGATCAAAGAGCAAGGGGGAAAGCGGACAACCCTGTCTTGTTCCTCTCTGAATTTTTATGGGAAATGATAAGCTTCCATTTATTAATAATCTAGCTGTCGGAGCCTGGTAAAATGCAGCAATTACCCTAGAAAAGTTTCTCCCTAAATTGACTTTTTCTAATACTTTGACTAGAAATGTCCAGTTTACGCGGTCAAAAGCTTTGGCAGCGTCCAGTGTGATAACCGCTAATGGAATTTTAAAGTAAGAGGCAACATCTATTGCACCAACCAAAGCTTGTGTAAGATCTTGTATAGAGCGACCTCTAACAAAGCCCTTTTGGTCTGGATGCAGCAGTTGGCCTGCCACCCCATTTAATCTTTCTGCTAATATTTTAGCCATAAGCTTATAGTCCGTATTAAGGAGGGAGATCGGCCTATATGAGTCACAATGGAATGGTCTCTTCATTGGTTTTAAAATAAGGACCACTATGGCATCATTCCAAGAAATAGGAATTTTTCCTCCTTCCTCATATATAGAAGTGAAAAGCAATTTCAAAACTGGTATTACTACCGGTGCGAGCACTTTATATATCTCGGAAGGTAGCCCATCCGGGCCTGGAGCCTTACTTTTTTTAGCAGAGTCAATTGCCGAAGCTATTTCAATAGAGCTGATATCTCTGTTAAGATTGATAGAGGCCTGATCATTTAAAGCTTTAACCTGATATTGATCTAGCCACGACTGTATTAATTGCTGTTGTGGTAAAAGGTCTTCCCTATATACTTCATCGAAATAATGGTAAAAAGCCTGATCAATATCCGTCCTTTTATCTGAGATAAGATTTGTGTTTAATATCTGTACTTCCTTGTGACGTGGTTCTTATACCACTATTTTAGTATATGGTTCGAAGTGCCCCTAGGGCATTACTGTATTTTGTGCAACTTATTGTATTTTAATTAAGTATCTTGTATTGTGCTGGTGCCTCTGACCTCATAAAGAGTTCAGAGGATTGTGTTAGAAATAAACACATATATATTTTGATATACAACCTGTGTGGTGTCCTTTCACTTGGTATTAAGGGGATTGCATATGGTAAAACAGCTGGCTTCACATGCCCTCTTGAGTTTAGCCCAAGACTGATTTTGTCCATGCTACCACTAGGATAGCTGGTCTATAAGGTTGACTTTACAACCATCACCATAAGGGTTGTTTGGACTGGTGCAAGGTGCTCACTAGAATAGTGAATATCATATACCAGGCCAACTTCTCACAATCATTACCAGTGATAGCATATATGGCGTAAATGTTTTTATGGTGAATTGTGTAACAACTATACAGATTATGATGAACGCAATGTATTGTTTGAATAATCGAATGTATATGAGTTAGTACAGTTGTACCAAATATGAACATCTATTCCCTTTGGATAGTCTTGAATCAATACATAGATGTGGTTTTGACCAATGTATTTAAATTGTTGAAATGTATATTCATTTATGCTTTGAAATTAATTGTGTATAAATAAGAAAGACATTTTTTTTAATACATATACATATCTTTTTCTACTTACAAAAACAAACAAAAAGAATAATAAAATCTAAAATATATTTTTTTAATTTCGTTCTAATGTGTTTTATATTGTTCTGTATCTAGAGTTTTCACAGCCTTGACAGTAAATCAGCACTGAGCCCGGTGCACAAACTTTTCCAATGAGTTCTTCATCATTGAAGTCACAGAACTTACATTGTTTCATAAGCACGTCAAGTATCTCAACAAACTCATCCATTATTTCACCAGCTTGTTGTCGTGCTTGGTTGAAAATGTGCCTTTCATAGTCAGCATTTGGCATCAGATTGAACGTGGCTTCCAAAGCTTAATCTTTTGGTACAGCTTTGGATCAGTTTTTCTAGCACTTTCTCTAGCAATTCTTTCACTCCATCACAGGCAAGGTTTTTTTCAAATATTTATTGATCTATGAAATTATCGAATGTTTCGATCCATGCATGTGCCAATTTTCTGCTTCTTTGCCATGTTGAATGGCTGTGGTGGTTTCAGAAACACAGCAGCATTGTACTTTGCCTCCCTTTTGTCACCATTGAGAGCACGTGCAATACAGACAGCCTTCTTCACATGAAGCAGTACTGGCAACTTCTCCATGCAAGACCCCTGTTGCTTGAACCTGGTCATCTCATACGATTGGTAGAGGTCATGTAGCACTTCACTTGCTTGTGCCGGTAAGTACGTTTCTCATTTCGTACCTGGTTGTTACTGTCTTTACTGTTTGCTTCATATATATGATGGCTTTGTGTTATGGCGTGGCGTAGTATCTCTTCTTTCGATCTTGCCAGTGGGTTCTTGCAGACTTTCTGACTGTGCTCCTCTGCAGGGCCTTCCACTTCTTTGAATGCTTTCAAACTCTCAGGGAGAGCAGCCTTGTGTCTTTAGGGCACGTATCCCATCCTCGTCGCCAGTAGTAGCATCTACCCAGCGCGGGAGAATGAAAATGAAAACACCACACACGGAGCTCTGTAACAAATGTCTTTATTCCTACATATACGCTTACACACTGCACACATTATGTCATAGCATTTATAACCCTTCCTTAACACTTCCCAGCAGATTACATAATTCCTGTTTAGAGTCCACTTAGAACCGTAAGGGTCCTAGAGTCATAATATCAAGACACTACTTTTAGGATGTAGCAACAGTGGGTAATGTGTTTTGTTATTAACTGTTGCTACCTCATAGCAGTGAATTACTAGTGTAAACAATAGAGGATTCTTATGGAAGCCATGCATAGCAAAATAATTCGTCCTCCTGTTCATAGAAAACAACTGTCAGTTACATGTACTAATTTGGCTAGAACTACTAACCTCTCCAGAGAGCTCTCCTGATCCTGAACCTGCAGTGATAAAATCCAGAATATTCATCATGGATTCATTTCTTGATTTGTAGGATCAAATTAGCCAGTCTAGAAGCCAACTCTTATTCAACTTCACTTCCTGGTGATACATAACCTGAGAACCCCTTGAGGACTTCTACCTAGTGGTATAATTAATGTTCCTTTCACAAACTGATAGAGGCAGTGCATTCTTTGAATGTTCTCTAAAGTCATCTCATTAGCTTTACTAAAGGCTGTTTTGCACATGGAGCCACACCTAGTAACAAGAGCAAATGCAAAGGAACCCATAGCCCCACATCTTATCAGACTTCTAGAATCCAACTGAAGATCAGCCTTAGCACTTACCACTAAATTTGCATATTCACTACACAAACGATAAATGTGTTGAAATCTGGTTTCAAAGAATATTTATCATTTGCACATCACCAAGTAAAGTGTCTTCATTTGTTTGGATCACATTAAAATATTTGTTTCCATCCCACTTCCAAATTACAAAAGAAAGTGCTTCATTTGTGTTTTCCTACCTGCTGCTATATGTTGAAATAGTCGAGCAGTCCAGGTTTTGTTGTGTGTTAGAAAAAGATAAGCATCCCACAACCTTTCCTGTAACTCTCAGCAAGATTGCCACATAGTTCACATTACAAAATCCTCTCATTTTCCAGTATTTACTTTATGACTGCTAATAGAAAGCCTTATGAATGTGTCCTGTTTAAGGAATATTAAATGTCAGATGTTTTCCATAAAAGAGAAATATTATTTCAAGTTTGATGCATAAATGTTCACCTGGTTTAACACAAAATACTTTCGTGCAACAGTATGGGGGCTTGTTATTTAAAACACAAATGTATTGAGTCTGAAGCCATCAGACAAAAATAACTGTTTTGAATATCCCACCTGTCGCTCTGCATAAAAAGAAAATCTGTTAACTTACGGGAGGCATGCGACAATATGATGGCTTTTCTTGAAAGCGTATGAACAGTCCTCAAATAAAATGTCAGAATTTAGTTTCTATTAATACCTGCTTAGAGGTTTCTTTTCACATCCTTTCTTATTCAAATTGTGTGTAATTAACCGGTAGATAAGTGAACTGTTTGAACTGAATGTTTAATTGGAATGCAGGGCTGTATCCTTTTATGTCTGCTGAACTGGTTTCCATTTTCCATCAATATTTTATTGTATACAATTTATTTCGAGATATTAGCTTTTAATAACAAGCTGAAACGATGAATAGCACGTCCACGTAGATAGGACTCAAAAAGGGCAATGTTCATTTAACTTAATTTGTAATTTATATAGGGCAGGCCCAGTGGCGTAACTAAACTTGTGGGATCCCTCCTGCAAGGTACATCGAGGACCCCCCTCCAGTCTTAGCCAGGAGCTCTCAGGTCAGGATACGGTGTGCTGAGGGAGCCTCTGGAGCTTGGGGGCCACCCCGCATGGTGGGGGCTGCTGGGGTCTACGTTACGCCACTGGACACGCCTTTCTCCATGTTACACATGAAATGCTGAGATCATATAGTTAAATATAGAAGAACAATGTAAATTCCCCCAAAGAGTAGTAAATTAGGTTTTGTCACTGGAAGATCAATATATATTTTTAATATGGTTTTAGAACAAATTGAAGAGAGGTACAATTTCTGCATTTCTGCATTCTGATGCAAGATATCCCGGAGGTAACAGAAACATTAGTGGATCTTGCAACATCATCAGTGGCACTAAAATACATCTGACAACACCAATGGCTTCCAGAGGCTTCCACCACAAGGTCTGAACCTGCTATGGAGGGGAACAGAAGAAGACACACTTTGTATATCATACTACAAAGGTTGTCTTAGACTAACAATAATTCTAAGGAAGGTTTTTTAAATCACAGAGGAACATTATGATCCTGGCATAGACAAATCTGCAATAGTTCTGTTCTGTCAGCTCTGCCCACAGTTGACTACTTTTGTTATGCAATAGTAGAGCCTATTAGGCAGTCAATAAGCAAAGTGCCCTTTGCTGTCCTGGCTATCCATGATTTTAAGAGTGCTACTCTTTCATGTTTTCCTTCGATTCTGAAGTCAGATCTTGTTCTGACTTTAGAAGATTGCTGCCTGATTGAAGGTTTGATGGAAGGTACAATGTCTGTCAGGGTGGAGAAGTAAATGATCTGTGCCACCCTGATGGACTACCATCTTCTAAATGTACAGATGATCTCCAGCCCAGCGGTCATCTCTGTACATAGAAAGAAATCACAGTCACACTGGCTTCTTTCAATGTACTAAAGAATTGGTGGCCAGCCACTGTTGGTTTTAAAGGGCATTTCACAAACTATTCAAAGTTTTTGTTTTCCAGAAACAAACTCCTAAATTGGGCATTTGTTTCTGAAAAACAAAACTAATGACTACCCCACCATGCAAGATTTTTTCTGAGAACTTACATTAATGGTTTTCTCTGTCTCTCACCTGCAAATGTTTCCTGGTGGTGACAGTCAGAAAAAACAGACATTACGCTGTGTACTAGCAAAAGACACACTAACTAGGGCAGGCATTGTCGTGGCCTGCCTCTGATGGCCTCTACTGTGTTGGAACACCGCCAGCTGGCTCTGTCAATGGAAAACTTAAGGTCCACACATCTGAGGTGGGCCGACAGAGGGTGTGGTGAGGGTTTGGCAGACAAGTCCTCTGTTGCATTTACGACAGAAAACCCTGGCTGCCAAAATCTAAATCAGACCCTAAATCCGGCCCCCTGTCACCCCTGGATCTGTGCTATGTTACCTTTTTTAGGGATTTGGCACAGGTGTGTACTGTTCCTAGAATTTGGAATAACTCCCTTACGACCAGCACAGTATCTAATTTACTCAGTGCGGTATTTTCTTTTTCTTTAAAGTCCAGTAGCTCTTTTTCAGCGGCCACAGCCAAATTGGCAACCATTTATCATTATATCTAGGCCAGGGCAAAATTTTATTTACCCTTGTAAAATGATGTGAAATTCAGAAAATTCTCCAAATATTGCATTACAATACTTCATGTAAGATTCACAGACAGACGTTTTCCACTCGAACCACTCTACTGCTGGTATATAGTCTGATGTGCAAGGTATTCCCTCACATGAAAAAGTCATATAGAATACTGGTATAGCACATTATGCTCCAAAAGGTTAATTTTGTGAAATTTTCATGAACATTTGTGAAGAAACATTATGCTCTTTTATACACCTCTAATTTCTTTGTGAAAGCCACTTCCCCTCGGTCTTGCGTGATCTTCAGATGCAGATTTCAATACAATCAGCGCCTTTATGTTATTAGGCATTTCAATGCCATTTACCACTTCTGATCACTGTCTACCTTAATCCAGGCACAATTTGGTGGAAAGGCACTGCAGAGAGGTGACTTCGCTCCTTGCTGCAAGGTCAGATGCATATTATGTTGTATATTTGTGCTTCTTTCAATATGGCTACTTGGTGTCAGTAGTCCTTTCTTTGTATTCCCACCTTCCCAACCTCCCATAGTACCTATGAGTGTTCTATCTGATATGTGAAAGTTCCAGCCTTGGCAGTTGATGGTCTGGTCAGCTGAGGTGTGCTGCTACATACTTAATCAACTTACAACAATGATGCTGCTACCTTTATCCATGTGTCTCTTCTACAGGCATTTTTAGCTGTTTGGTGAGGGTTTAGGTTGCCACAGATCACACATCCCACAAGAAACACCAAACATCACACAACATACAAATACATGCAGAAGTACCTTTTGAGCAACCCGTTCCAGCCATTAGCTGCTTTCGTTCATCTGAGTTTTGACACTGGACAACATGGCTATCCAATCAGCATTGGTATCACCCTACAGCTTTTGCTGAAGTGAAATGTTTTAAAAAGTACTACACACATGCATTTGTTAGTTTCTCAACTATTATTAATTTTTCAGTGGGACCCCTTGCTTCTCGCACTCTCACTTTGGGCTAAGACTTCACACAGGTCCGTTCTACTCCATTACCAACTCACCCTCCACGTTTCACAATTTGTCCTGGCAGTGTCAAATTTAGGTTTTACTTTAAAGTGCTCACGCACACTTTTTAAAATTGTAATTCATCGTTCTGACAGGCATTTCTCAGGTCAGAAAAGTAAAATGGAAAATGACTGCTGATGTGTCATGATGCATACACACAGGTATATATATACATGTGCTGTGACGTAAACAAGCATGGGTCGGCTGTACCACAGTGTCCAAGCTATTCCTCTCCCACGAGGCCCTTGTAAGGCCAACACCAGTCTGGGGAAGTCCATTATGGAGAGCCTTGGCTGACATTTTGTGATGGACTGTTTCCATGAGGAGTAGGATACAGATTTGTATATGGCGGGCTTCTGTCTAGAGTAGAAAACAATGGGTTGAAATAATATCCACAGTGATCACTGGTGGTTGGACTATTTGCAAGCATTCCTGCATCACCTTCTGTGCATTTTTTTAGCAACGATATTCTTACATATAGAGCCCAAACTGTTCTCTAAATTTGTGTTACTTTTCCATTAGGTGGTCTTTCTTCCTCTTCCTTGCTTCCTAAAAAAAAGTCTCAATGATCATATTCCTGGCCAAAAACTCAGTTTATCATCTGATAAATTGCCCCTGCTTTATGTCTGTGACATTGGAAGGTGTGTATTTTCCATGCCCCTAAGCTCAGCAATCCCTTATCTCAACACCAGAAATAAATATGGAACTTGCTGGGCCATAAGAATAAATCTGTTCAGAAGCCATATTATTAAAGCTTCTCTTCCTAACGCTGAAAGACTCTATAGATAATTTATGCAGTAAAATAAAAGGTACTAGACAAACAACTTTATTTAGCACTTTCCTCACTGTTTGATTGTTATTTTTTTTTAATATTAGGGAAACATCAGCTTATCCCCGTAAAAACCCCTTTAAGAGTGCCATCTAGCACACAGGGGTAACTGTGCCCAACAGTGGGGTGTGAGGCCTTTTACTTCTGAAGTCCCAGCACACGACTTACTGTGGACTCTTGGCTGGGCCAAGTACCCCTTCTGCACTTGACTCTCAGGGTTGCATAGTCCCAGCAGTCCAAGGTTCCCTCAGGGTGGAGGTGCGGATATAGATAAGATAAGTGAACGCATGCTCACAACTCAAAATGTGCGCATCAGCAATAAATTCTTGTTCTGCCAAATATTCACTTTTTTGAAAAAATAAATGTATTTTATTTCTACTGCATAACACACAAAAGAAAAATATGACATTCAGATGCAAGTAAACAGTCCTCCCTGAGGTCCCTGCTCTAGTGTTTTTCTGGTGGTTTCCTGTCCCCCTCACTTCTCCCATTAGCGATTGTGGTTATTCCTCATTCACTACTGTTACCATCTGGGGATAGCCACTAGATGTTTGAGTCTCAAGAGTCCTGTACAATTCTGCAGCGGCGACTCCTCCACTAGGGCGAAGGAGCATTGGCCCACTGCTTTCTTTTCTCGCAGTACAAGGAGCAGAAGCATAAAATGGTAATACCTTTCAGTTTTTTCCATTTTATGTTTGGTTGCGGGCAGGCGGGTGGATGGGGCTGCTCTGCGAGCAGGGCAGGGGAGGAATGGTATGCCCACTCCTGAGTGTGCAAAGACTGTTTGGTCGGCCCTCCAGGGCCGCCCAAACCAGTCATGTTCTCCCCATAAGCCCCTAGCTGTGCGGCGTCCCGACCAATCCCAACACTGCTTGCAGCATTGCGATTGGCTTGGGGTAGGGAGCCTGTCTGCTTGCTTCCTGTTCCAGAGATCAGGAGCAGAGAAGGCACGGGACCCGGTCGGCGGAAGCGGAAGTTTAATTTTTTTAAAATTATTATTATTGAATTAAACCCCCTGCGTGCCCCACCTCCCCTCGTGACCCGCACCCTGCACCTGCGAGCCATGCCAGCCGCGCCTCCAACTCTGATTTAAAATCAATAGTGTTTCAGCACACACATGATAGATTTAGCAGCAGTGAAGCATTGGAAGTCCTGGAGTGTCCATCTTAAAAGATATGCTGGAAGTTGTCATTGTATTAAACCCCATATTAGCACTGGCAGCTCTTCCGCTATGGCGGAGGAGCGTTGCCACACTAATTTTAAGCAGTGCAAAGTAAAGGAAACAACATGATAATAACTTTGAGTTATTATCATTTTATGTTTCTGGGCAGCCCTGTGGGCGGGGCTGCTCTGCTCACGGAGCAGGGCAGGGGAGGAGTGGTTTGCCTACTCCTAAGTGCACATGACTGCTTGGCCGGCCATCTTAGGCCGCCCAAAACAGTCATGCTCATTTTCCCTGTTCTCTATGCAGGTTGCAGTACAGCCTGCATGGAGAACAAGCTCAGGCCCCCATTCATTGGCTCAGCGTCCTACCAGGACAAATGTGAAAGATATCTTGTCCACCGTATTACAAGTGCCATAAGATATAATGCACTTGTAATACGATGGAAGGGATATCCGTCATGACTGTGACATAGTATCACATTCGCCAAACTTTAAATCAGACCCTTTGTCATTTTTTCTACCCCTCAGAGTAGCAGGGCAAGGTACTGAGGCTCCGCCAGGGAGAGCACACCATTGATGGGCGATAAAGCCAGGTTCATCCACTTGGAGCTTTTGTCCGAGAGGAAAAAGCCTTCAGCAGAATCTCTCGCAAAGGTAACCAGCTTCATGAAGTCTTGCCCAGCTCCATATACTAAGGGGTGGATTTACAGTTTGGCCAAAGACAGACATTCATCACATAACCGTATGCCATCGCACCCTAATAACCCGCCTCTTCAACACTGGGATCCAAGGGAAGGCCCTGGAATGGATCACCTCGTTCCTCTCCGACAGAACTCAGAGAGTCCGCCTCCCTCCCTTCTGATCAGCAGCCACCGAGATCATCTGCGGTGTACCCCAAGGCTCCTCGCTCAGCCCAACCCTCTTCAATATCTACATGAGCCCCCTCGCCGCCATCACAAGCAAACACAACATCAACATCATCTCCTACGCCGACGACACCCAGCTGATACTCTCACTCACCAAAGACCCTGCCACCGCCAAAAACAACCTCCAGGAAGGAATGAAAGACGTCGCAGAATGGGTGAAGCTCAGTCTCCTCAAGCTGCACTCAGACAAGACGGAGGTCCTCATCCTCGGACCATCCCCATCTACCTGGGATGACTCCTGGTGGCCCACAGCGCTGGGCTCCCCGCCGACACCGACGGACCACGCACACAACCTGGGATTCTTCCTGGACTCCTCCCTCATGATGGCCAAGCAAGTCAACGCCGTCTCGTCCTCTTGCTTCAACACCCTGCGCATGCTCCGAAAAATCTTCCGGTGGATCCCCACCGAAACCAGAAAAACCGTCACCCAGGCCCTCGTCAGCAGCCGACTAGACTACGGAAACGCCCTTTACGCAGGCACCACAGCAAACTTCAGAAACGACTTCAGCGTATACAGAACGCCTCCGCACGTCTCATCCTCAACATCCCTGGCCACAGCCACATATCCGCCCACCTGAGAAACCTGCACTGGCTCCCTGTCAGCAAGAGGATAACGTTCAGGCTCCTCACCCACGCACACAAAGTACTCCACGACATGGGCCCTAAATACCTCAACAACCGCCTCTCATTCTACACTCCCGCCCGTCAGCTCTGCTCCGCCAGCCTCGCCCTCGCCATCGTCCCACGGATTCGCAGAACCACCACCGGAGGAAGATCGTTCTCCTATCTGGCGGCCAAAACATGGAATTCCCTCCCCGCACACCTACGACTGACCCAGGACCATCTCACCTTCAGGAAACACCTCAAGACCTGGCTATTGGAGCAGTAGCGACACTCCCCCTTCAGCGCCTTGAGACCCCCACGGATGAGAGTAGCGCGCTCTACAAATGTACTGATTGATTGATTGACAGCAGATGCCGTGTATATATATAGATACACACACACACATATATATATATATATATTCACTGAAAAAAACGTAGGTTAGAGACCATATATAGTTAGGAATTAGCATTTAAAAAACCTTGAAAATTCACTGAAAAAACCATAGGTTATAGACCATATATAGTTAGGAATTAGCATTTAAAAAACCTTATTTTACTCACACAAAACCATTGAAATTCCATATATAGTTAGTTGCACTAACTATATATCGCGCACCCGCAATCCACTGCTGATGATGTCACATATTACATCATTCATGACATGGTCAGTGACATCACTGATGACATCAATGATGACATCTCAAATGACATCACTGATGACATCACTGATGACATCTCAAATGACATCACTGATGACATCACTGATGACATCATCCAGTGACTGTGTGTTTCTGTAAAGTTTAAATATGTTTGATATATTGAAGAATGAGTGGATGTATAAGTGTCTGGATGAAGGATTTAGTAAGTGCGTGACTGACTGTATGAGTGAGTGAATAAATGTGTCGTACTAAATGCATGGGTTAGTGACTAAACTGTCTGAATGTGTGCATCAGTATGTCTGTTGTGATGTAAACTGCTGCATGTGTTGATCATTAGCTATACGAGAGGCTATATGTGTTATTGATTGGTTGCCCAAGTATTTGTATGGGAGATTGAGTTTGTGTGGGGGTGGCTGGGAGGTGTGTGACTCTGTGCATAGATGTGTGAGCAGTTGATTCACTAGGTTTATGAGTTCAAGAGTGCATGTGGAAAAAGCTACATGGGCGGTTGACTGTGTGCATGAGTGTATTGATGAGTGAATGGATATCTCAATGCTACATGTCATAGTAAGTACATATGTAAAACACAGTACATGTGAGAGTTGGCATATATAAATAACTGTGCATGAGAGCCACTGAATGTGTGAGTGGCTGTATGGATCATTGTGAACTTGTATCAGGGATTGTATAAGAGAGTAAATATGTGTTAGTATATGTTTGAATGAGTAAGGTGTGTATAACTGTATAGTTGAGGAAATGGAGGTGAGATTGTTTCTTTGCATGACTGACTAGGTGTGTGAGTAACTCCATGGATGAGTGACAGTGTGTGAGTGTCTGTATACACTGAGTGTATCTAAGGTTATATTAGAGTCTGAAGAGGTTTATCGTATTAGCACAAGAATGATGTCAAATGAGATGTCATCAGTGATGTCATTTGAGATGTCATCAGTGATGTCATCAGTGATGTCACTGACCATGTCATGAATGATGTAATATGTGACATCATCAGCAGTGAATTGCGGGTGCGCGATATATAGTTAGTGCAACTAACTATATATGGAATTTCAATGGTTTTGTGTGAGTAAAATAAGGTTTTTTAAATGCTAATTCCTAACTATATATGGTCTATAACCTATGGTTTTTTCAGTGAATTTTCAAGGTTTTTTAAATGCTAATTCCTAACTATATATGGTCTCTAACCTATGGTTTTTTCAGTGAATTTCAATGGTTTTTTAATAGCAAATATCATAAGCTGTCGAATGTCAAGTACGTGGTAAGTAAAAACATTTTCGTGTTTATGCTCACTGATCTGCTTTGAATGCTGCCCCCCCCACCTCATTTCTATTACGAGTACTCTCTCTTTGCAGATAGTGAAGGGTAGTTAACGCAGGCCTTTGCCCCCGTTGTAATCCGTCGTGCCTGCTTCTCTCTCCATTTGATTCATTGTTATCCAAGCATTTACTGTTTTAGAATTGGTTCTCTTTGGTTCATTCTCTATTTACAAACAAGCACAGAGTCGCAATACTCTGTTTAGTCTTTGCAGATAGTGAAAAATCGTGTAAAAAAACAAAAGGAATCGAGCAAAATCAGTAGGCCACTAATGGGATCTCTTTTTGACCTCGCTAAAATAGAAACATTAGGAACAACCCCTCATGAGAAATACGAAACTAGTGAGATGAACTGAGCTCCACGCCATGATGGCTGCAAGACAGCTCGGCTCCGCCACCCATCCCGCCCAAAATAACGATAAACTCTATGCAAATATTACAAATATATACAACACACCAGCAAAGTAACAGGGTAAAACGTTTTATTAAATAACTATTTACATAACTATTTTATACTTTTTGTTGCCCGATCCGGCTAGCTCAATCGATCAAGCATGAAACTCATGCACTCTGATCGTTCAAAGTTTTGAGGAGTGCTTGTTACACTGTCTGAAGGTTATTTGCACCTGCTACAGCTTCACTATTCTCAATGTAAGTGGGGGCTGTTTGAGGACGTGACTGCATTTGAAAACAATGTGATGCGGTGCCTCCCTGAACCGCTTGACGGAGGCCCCCGAGGGACGGTGTGATGGCGCGGACTGGGAGGGGGCGCTTGGCTCCTGCCCCCTCCCCAAGTCTTGTTGCCCTGGTGTGGCCTGAGATCGCCCCCGACATAGGCGGCCGGCTCCCGGGGTCAAGCGGAACTTTTTGCCTTTTGGTGACTCTTCCATTCTTGACCTTGTCCCACAATCCGTTTGACCTGAAGACACGCTGTAGTGGGGCGCCCCTTTACCGTTTCAGTTGCCATTCCGCCTGCTTTTGCTACACTGTGCCTCTTCCGCTATTCAGCTGTTTACCGCCCGCTCTTGCGACTACAGCGTTTCGCTCACCATGTAGTTGAGTTGCTCCCGCTCTTGCGGTGCAGCGATAGGCGGCTGCCACAGGACTCTCAAAATGGCGGCCGGCTCTTCAGATTTGGGCGTGGTCCACTAAAATGGCCCTGCGACACCTTGGAACTCGGACGCTTGTCTGCTAGGGCTTGGGCTCCATTCTCGAAAGCGTCCCCTCAGCCTTGAAGATTCTACAAAAGTCTTGGGGGCCCCCGACTCCCGCAGGCTTCTGGTGGGGAGCGGCTGCCATGATTGCTCGTGGAATGGCCACGACGGAGCTACGAGATGATGGTGATCTCATGCTGACGCCAGCTTCAGTCTGAAACATCCAGAAACACTGTAGACTACCAATTCGATCAGTTCCGGTAGCGCCCCAACGTGACCCGGTAGAGAAGAACTTGCCCTCCCCTCTTTGACTGATGGTTCTTGTTGCCTGTCCCTTCTGTTGTCATTTAACAGAACTATTTAGCCTGCTGAAAGGGGTTGTGTTCCGACCGCTGGTTGGTGGAGACATTTTGACTATATTCTGGACCTGCGTTGTCGCGTAATGCGTCATATGACGCGCCGCGTTAGCGCATCCGGAAGCGATCCGGGGCGCGGCGCGCAGCGCGTAACGTAAGCATAACAGGTCATGTGACTTGTTAATAAAACTTTTCATTGGTTTTCATTTTACTTTTCTTATTCTAATGATGAAAGGCTTGGTCATATGACCAGAAAATTACGCTTTTTATTGCTTTCGAACATTATTTTTTCTTAAACATATATGTTATAATGTTCCAGGCTAACGTACTTTCCCGGAAAATTTACAACTGTCCTGCAAGTAAAATATATTCCTTTTTCGAGAAAAAGGGCGTTTCTTCGTCCCATGACGGAGCCGTTGAGCAAAAGAGGCTCCGCCTGCTGTCTTAGTCGCCGATACGCATGAATATCAGATTCTTATCGATCACTTTATGTTGCAGAAGTAGAAAACACAACAGCCCTTGACCATTTATCTTTACTGCGTTCCTGCGTATTATACCTTTTACCCTTCATGTAATTGGACTGCTTTATTTCACTTGTCTTTTACTGATTCGAAAACAGTGACTATTATTAAAAACTTTACCAATGTAAATACTACTACCATGTTTTCTTTTAAAAACATTTATTGTGAAAATGTCAGTATACAAATACGGGCCTATAACCACGTGGGCCGGCCACGGAGCAAACTGTAATCGTATATGATGAGGAGACATTTACACTGTAGAGGAACGTAACGGGCGGGCCATTAGGTTGCAAGAACTAAGGTGTCTAACAGTTGCGGAATCGGTGGACGTACATTTTATAATTAAAATACGACAGGGCCAGTTACAATAAAATTATCTAGATATACATTTGCGGGCAAGTACCATGGGTGACGTTAATTCGAACTTTCAATAGTACAGTAATCAATAACACATCAGAACTTAATATCAATAGGGATGTCGAAATATTCAATCAATTCTCATCCCCGCCCGCCATGTGCTTCAAAACTGCATACGTATCTCGTGATATCAAGGTTGTGCAACCAGTACACAACAAGGAGTTACGAGTCCCATTTATTCCGGCGCCATTTTGGGCGAGGACGGGCAGGTCCAGGATATAGTCAAAATGTCTCCAACAACTATCGACTATGATGATGTTCATATGCTGTATTTATTAGAGTAACACTCATCTGTCCACATGAAATTAATTAGCCACAATCTAAACATGTCATTTTAATCTTTCCAAAGTTCTTCTGAATATTTGGGACCGTTTCCCTTGCCTCTGATGCTGTCAGTGCCACTTCTTTGGTGAATGTACTGGCAGGTCGGGGGTTGTCCTCCAAATCTCTCTTTTGTGCACCACTATAATTAATCGGTGCCACCTCTCCATATGACGATGCATGGTATAATTACCCTAACTATATTTTTTTTCGGTTCCTCTGGAGAGTACATCGTGGCAGATGAGGCAGGTAACGTACCGGGCATTTACCTTTTTTGCATGTAGAGGAAAGGAAAAAAAATTCGAGCGTCCGAGTTCTAAGGTGTCCCAGGGCCATTTTAGTGGACCAGGCCCAAATCCAAAGAACAGGCCGCCATTTTGAGAGTCCTGTTGCAGCCGCCTGTCGCTGTAGCAGCAAGAGCGGGCGAAACTCAGCTAGACGGCGCTCCACTGCAGATGAAGTGCCTCAACCTGGAGAGGCGGGAGAGGCTCGTTTGCGGCGCCTCCCCCCCCCCTTCGGGCACCCCACGCCGACTTTCGGCGCAGCATTGTAGGATGGCCACACCAGTGCGGCAACTTGCTAGACACCACCTCGGTGCCATCCGGATCTCGGCGCCCCACTGCAGATGAAGTGCCTCCACATGGAGGGAGAGACTCATTTGCGCCGCCCCCCCCGCTTCTCAGAACTCTCAACTATGACACCACCTCGGTGCCATCCGGACCTTGGCGCCTTGTGCTGGTTCCGGCCTATTCACACATCGGTCCACTACTGACGCCACCTCACAGGCCAACGGGGCGCCCCACGCCGACTTTCGGCGCAGCATTGTAGGATGGCCACACCAGTGCGGCAACTTGCTGGACACCACCTCGGTGCCATCCGGATCTTGGCGCGTTGCGCTGCCTTTGGCCCTATTCGCACATCGGTCCGCTACAGACGCCACCTCACAGGCCAACGGGGCGCCCCACGCCGACTTTCGGCGCAGCATTGTAGGATGGCCACACCAGTGCGGCAACTTGCTAGACACCACCTCGGTGCCATCCGGATCTCGGCGCCCCACTGCAGATGAAGTGCCTCCACATGGAGGGAGAGACTCGTTTGCGCCGCCCCCCCACCGCTTCTCAGAACTCTCAACTATGACACCACCTCGGTGCCATCCGGATCTTGGCGCCTTGTGCTGGTTCCGGCCTATTCACACATCGGTCCACTACTGACGCCACCTCACAGGCCAACGGGGCGCCCCACGCCGACTTTCGGCGCAGCATTGTAGGATGGCCACACCAGTGCGGCAACTTGCTGGACACCACCTCGGTGCCATCCGGATCTTGGCGCGTTGCGCTGCCTTTGGCCCTATTCGCACATCGGTCCGCTACAGACGCCACCTCACAGGCCAACGGGGCGCCCCACGCCGACTTTCGGCGCAGCATTGTAGGATGGCCACACCAGTGCGGCAACTTGCTGGACACCACCTCGGTGCCATCCGGATCTTGGCGCGTTGTGCTGCCTTCGGCCTATTCGCACATCGGTCCGCTACTGACGCCACCTCACAGGCCAATGTGGTACCCCACGCCGACTTTCGGCGCAGCATTGTAGGATGGCCACACCAGTGCGGCAACTTGCTGGACACCACCTCGGTGCCATCCGGATCTTGGCGCGTTGTGCTGCCTTCGGCCTATTCGCACATCGGTCCGCTACTGACGCCACCTCAGAGGCCAACGTGGTACCCCACGCCGACTTTCGGCGCAGCATTGTAGGATGGCCACACCAGTGCGGCAACTTGCTGGACACCACCTCGGTGCCATCCGGATCTTGGCGCGTTGTGCTGCCTTCGGCCTATTCGCACATCGGTCCGCTACTGACGCCACCTCACAGGCCAACGGGGCACCCCACGCCGACTTTCGGCGCAGCATTGTAGGATGGCCACACCAGTGCGGCAACTTGCTGGACACCACCTCGGTGCCATCCGGATCTTGGCGCGTTGTGCTGCCTTCGGCCTATTCGCCGCAAGTGCGCATGCAACTCAGCTGCATAGCGAGTGAAACACCAAGGGGCGCCCCACTGCAGCCGAGGAACCTCCATCTTGGGGGCGACGCACAGCATCACATTGCTTTCCAATGCAATCAGATCCTCAAACAGCCCCCACTGACTGACGCGAACTCACAGGCCAACGGGGCGCCCCACGCCGACTTTCGGCGCAGCATTGTAGGATGGCCACACCAGTGCGGCAACTTGCTGGACACCACCTCGGTGCCATCCGGATCTTGGCGCGTTGTGCTGCCTTCGGCCTATTCGCACATCGGTCCGCCACTGACGCCGCCTCACGTGCCAACAGATTTTCTACGCTTTTTATAACCCTATGCCGCATAACAGGTCATGTGACTTGTTTATAAAACGTTTCATTGGTTCATTTTACTTTTGGTTTCCTAATGAGGAACGGTTGATCATATGACCTAAAATAACACTTTTCATTGGATTAAAACATTTTTTTTTCCCAAACGATGAAAGCCCCACCTTGTTTCCGGATGTTTCAGACTGAAGCTGGCGTCAGCATGAAAGCACCACCATCTCGTGGCTCCGTCGTGGTCATTCTGCGAGCAATCATGGCAGCCGCTCCCCACCGGAAACGTGCAGGAGTCGGGGGCCCCCAAGACTTTTGTAGAATCTTCGAGGCTGAGGGTCGCTTTCGAGAATGGGGTCCAAGACCTAGCAGACAAGCGTCCGAGTTCCAAGGTGTCCCAGGGCCATTTCAGTGGACCAGGCCCAAAAAGGAAAGAGCCTGCCGCCATTTTGAGAGTCCTGTGGCAGCCGCCTATCGCTGCACCGCAAGAGTGGGCGCAACTCAGCTGAATGGCGGATTTTGGCACAGTGTACCAAAAGCGGGCGGAATGGCAACTGAAACGGTAAAGGGGCGCCCCACTAAAGCAGACGAGCCTCCACCTGGGGAGGCCCGTTCACGCCCCCTCACCCCCCCCCCCCCGGGGCGCCCCACGCCGTTATTCGGAGCAGCATTGTAGGATACCAAAACCAGTGCGGCAACTTACTGGACATCACCTGGGTGCCATCCACATCTCAGCGCGTTCTGCTGCCTTGGGACTATTCGCACAACAGACCGCTACTGACAATGCCTCCCCCGGGACGCCCCACGCCGTTTTTCGGAGCTGCATTGTACGATACCAAAACCAGTGCGGCAACTTACTGGACATCACCTGGGTGCCATCCACATCTCAGCGCGTTCTGCTGCCTTGGGACTATTCGCACAACAGACCGCTACTGACGAGGCCTCCCCCCGCACCCCCCGGGACGCCCCACGCCGTTTTTCGGAGCTGCATTGTAGGATACCCAAAACCAGTGCGGCACCCAGGTAACATCACCTGGGTGCCGTCCAGAACTCAGCACGTTGTGCTGCCTTGGGACTATTCGCACAAAACACAGCTACTGACCATTGTTGCTTCTTTTTTCCATAAAATGTTTAAATGTATTTACTGTTTTTGTTGCGTTGTATATATTTATAAGTTATTAAAGTTTTATAATCCTACTACTTTGTTGGAGTGCTATATAATGTGACACATAATTGTAAAAACTTTGATGTACAAAGAGGCATCCCTGGAATCTTCCGCTTCAGGCTGGGTCCCCTCCCCAATCACAATACAGGATGGTTTTCAGATAGTAGGAACGCGTGTGGTGTGACGGATCTCATCGGGTGGGGGCCTTGATCTACTGTAACTCCTTTGAAGAGGGGTGATTCTTTACAGCTGGAGCCATAAACTGCATCTGCAGGGCTAGGTGATAGCCTGGGACCGGCCTGGACAATCGGACACATAGGAAGAGGAGTGTCAGAGGGTGCGGTAGTGAATAGGGCGAAAGGGAGGTGTCGAGCGGGCACAGGGTGTAATTCTCAGGGAAGAACAGCGCAGATGGGGGAGGTTTATTGCCCATGCATAAGACAGAGAGCGTGGGTGACCAGTGCCTGGGGGAGATGCTTGCGAGGGTGGGGAGCCATGCTAAGGATCGACAGCGTGCAGAGAGTGGGTCTGGTCAAGGCATCTAAAATGGCTGCCGTGCATGACAAAAGTGTGGCATTTGAAAAAAGGCAAGATGGCGCAGACAATGTTTATCAACACTTCCTGATTTCCTTCGAATCGAACGTTAACAGACGTTATCTCTCCCACACTACCGGTCCCCCTGGGCTTAAACGCCGAGATGGTAGGGACTGCATCCCGTGGAGATAGGCCGAGACGTCACTCGGCAGAAAAAAAAAAAAGTTAAAAGTCAATCATTCTTGTTTCCTTGTAGTACGCTCCCCAGACCGCTTCCCGGTTCGCGAACCGGGCGCACCCCACGAAAAAAAACGCTTTGTCTCTCGATCCTACCGAGAGACAAGATGGCGGCCGCTACGGACTGTTTGGAATGTTTACAGACACCGGAGAGCCAATCAGCTTCGCTTCGCAAAGCTCCGTAACGCGAAAAGTACACGAAACGGAGCGCTACCCGGGACGCTGTCACAGATATATATCTTTTTTTGAACGTTAATTTCTCAAAATCCACTGGAGCACATATATTGAGACCTAGCAAAGGCACATCGGGCTACCAGTCCCTACAATTTTGCCAAGTTTCGTGTAAATCCATTCAGCCGTTCGGGCTAAAAGTGAGGCCAACCGCCCTATGGAAATTAACATGGGAAAAACGCGTTTTGGGACCCCCCTTTTTTCTCGGCCCCCCCTTGACGAACCCCCCCAAATTTTCAGTGGCTGCTCAGAAACAAAATGTTCCATTTTCCTGAAAATTTCAGCCAATTCCGTCCACAAACGCCAAAGTTATTAGACATAGAATTTTCAAAAATCCCATAGAGAAAAAATCCTAACTATATATACCTACTGGCGACCGCGAGTAGGTAATATATATAAATATATATATATATCTATATATATATATATCCATGCAGTTCATCATGCAACACAGAAACGTACTGCCAAGTTACCAAATGACGAAGAGTCGAGTGGTTTATTCAATCAATGCCCGCGCTGCCGCCATGACGCGTTTCGCCTCCAAGGAGGCTTGATCACATGACAAACTGCTCGCCAAAGCGCAGACAATTTAAAGTGACAGTGCAACATGGTAAATAATTGACATAGTAAACATACTATACAAAACAACGCCGTAATCTCCTTATTATTAGACACATGCTAAAAACAGAGTTTAAAAAAACTGTTTATCAGTATAGTAGTGTCAAAGTTGTAACAAAATAGCCTTAAAGTTATCAGTGCATGAGACAAATTGATTCATTCCGTCCAAAACTATGTACAGTTTTAGAAATTAATGATTGATGTCCTTAAGTCAGCATGACAACCTAATGTGCCTATGTAAGGAAATCATTAGACCATAAAAAGTATCAAAAATTCCTATTGCATGTAAACAGTTTTATGAACTACTTCATAGAGAAACAACTTTGGATTTTATAAACTGGTGAACAAACTCCAGTGTTGTAAAATTCATGTCAATTAATTTGAATGTTTTCAAATAAATTCAAGCTATATATGAAGAAAGAACTTGCCAAACAATCCCAGCCCTGCCACGTTCCGCCGGACTGGAAAGACGAAGAGAGGAACCCGTTTACTTGGTGCCAAACAAAGTGAGTTTATTCAAGCATATTTTCGCTCAGCATGCCCGCCATTACGCGTTTCGACAGTAACCACTGTCTTGATCACATGATGTGATCGCAAAGCCACATGGGGAGTTTAAATACAAAACATTAAGGGCGGACTAATGGTTCCCACCCACACATTCACAGGCTCCAGAAAAGGAAACAGAGAAAAGACTGCAATTATTATCAGAGTCTTATCGGTCACAAATATAACCCAAAGTGGGTCTTAATTCTCTCAAGTAATATCTGATATATATAAATGAGCAACATCAAGCAATAGAATAAATATATATATAAATACATTAATAAATATATAAATACACAAAATATCCTAAAAACAATAAGTGATGTTATTACATTCAAGACCAAGCTTCCTAAGTAAAAACCTATGCAAAATAAATCCCAAGTGGGGGTCTATATTAAAGTGTTTTGAGCAAATGTAAACAATGACCTCTGTAAACATAAGCAAGTTTGTCATTTTCTCCCATATTGTGGCAAGGAGCAGCTATCACAGCTAAGTGCAAAATCTAATAATAAAGTGCAAAGTGCAATAAGTGAAATAGTCAATTACAAGTATCTAACTTAATTATATACAATTTTCAGTATAAAGGGAGGAGCCCCTCCCTACCGATTGTAACCATCTGACTGATGTTCCGAACCAGCTAAAACCATGGAAATTAAGAACGAGAAGACTGTCCAAGATTCAAGTGTGGCTGCCAAATTAAACGAGATGCACTAAAAATATATCTGTTACCTTGAGTAAAACAATACTCCTAGATGTTAATACAAATATTGATGATTCACAGACAGGAATACAGATCCTCGCTAACGTTCAGCCCCCCCGGGGTACGACTGTCTAGTTCAAGAATATAGCGAGTTTACAGGACCCTCAAAAGTGCATCTCTGTTGCCACCTCTTTTGAGAGGCAATATGCAATCAATAACATAATAAGAGAGGTATTTGGGGTCACTCTCGTGGGTACTTTGAAAGTGGTGTGCCACAGGGTAAGATTGGTCCTTGGTGGCAATTGCTCTTATGTGCTGCAGTATCCTCTTGTGAGCCGGCAGTCGGGTGCTCCCTACATACCGGAGATCACAAGGACACTGCAGCACATAAACTGCAAACTCAGTTTTGCAAGAAAGCTGTTTTGTGATTAGTACAGGTTTATCTTTAAATGGTGTAGAATACTGTGTTTTGTTACAACCATTTTTGCATGCTTTGCAACTTGAAAATTTTTTGAAACCCTTTCTCAGTGCCATAAATGTCTCTGAGATGGGTTGTTCCAAGTAATTCTTCACAAGCCTGTCAGACATAGACGTGGATTTTCTAAAGGAAAATTCCGGTCTTCTGCCGACCAGACCACCAATATTTACAACAAGGGGTGGTGAGGGACAGAGTCTCTGAATTAAGCAGAATACTCTCACCCAGTCAAGAGATCAGGGCTAGATCCAACACCGTTTTTTAGCTCATTGCACCATCCCAGTTTCAGAACCTGGCTGTATGCAAATTAGTCTGTCCCTGGCCCAGTGCATCATGGGAACAGGGCAGACCAGACTACAAAAGCCAATTCTTACACTGGGAAGGAAACAAGCTTCCGGGGACCGGTTTCTGGCATTACAGCCGTCTTCGGCCCGGCTTGCTTGAATCCTGATGGTGCAATGAGCAAGGGACTCATGTCTGAGTATACCCTTCCACGCTTAGGGTGGACAAAAATATTTACAACAAGGGGTGGTGAGGGACAGAGTCTCTGAATTAAGCAGAATACTATCACCCAGTCAAGAGATCAGGGCTAGATCCAACACCGTTTTTTAGCTCATTGCACCATCCCAGTTTCAGAACCTGGCTGTATGCAAATTAGTCTGTCCCTGGCCCAGTGCATCATGGGAACAGGGCAGACCAGACTACAAAACACTGGGAAGGAAACAAGCTTCCGGGCTCATTGCACCATCAGGATTCAAGCAAGCCGGGCCGACGACGCCTGAAATGGCAGAAACCGGTCCCCGGAAGCTTGTTTCCTTCCCAGTATAAGAATTGGCTTGGTAGTTTGGTTTGCCCTGTTCCCATCATGCACTGGGACAGGAACAGACTGATTTGCATATAGCCAAGTTCTGAGCTGGGATGGTGCAGTGAGCTAAAAAACGGTGATGGATCAAGCCCTGATCTTTGGACTGGGTAAGAGTGGTCTGCTTAATTCAGGCACTCTGTTCATCACCACCCCCTTTTCTGAATCACCAGACCACCAATGACAGGATCCCCTGTCACCAAGTTCCAGTTACGGCTAAACATTTTCCGGATCTCTTTATGTTGTTGGTTAAAAGTGACAATGATTCTGGAGGAGTCAGAAACAGTGTCTGGCTGAGGTGTTGATGACTCAGTTTTTGGAGCTAAAGCCTGGGCTCTAGAAATGATGTTAGAGCGGTCCATTGCCTTCACTAGTACACCCTCTGAGTATCCCCGTGCCAAAAAACGTTGTTCACTAGCTTCCTGAGCCCTGGAACACTCAATTTCATTACTGCAAATTCTCTTGATGCGAAGCATCTCCCCAAAGGGGATGCTCCGTATCAAGTGGTGGGGGTGCTGGCTCGCCGCGTGCAGGACGGTGTTACCCGCAGTTGGCTTCCTGTATAGCCTAGTCGCTAGTGCTCCTGACTCTATATATACCTCTATGTCCAAGAAGCATACACACGATGTACTCATTGTGGATGTTAATTCTAGATTCAAGTTGTTAGTATTGAGCTGTTCTACAAATCCACTAGCTTCCTGCATTGTACCTTGCCATATGAAAAAGAGGTCATCTATGTACCTCAGGTACAGGGGGACATGGCTTTCCATAGTAGCCTGATGTTGTACCATGAGGACCTGTTCCTCCCACCAGACCATGTGCAAGCACGCTAGGCTGGGAGAAAAACAGGCCCCCATAGCTACCCCTCTAGTTTGTTGGTACGCCTGATTGTTAAACAAAAAATAATTTTGTTCTAAACAAATTTTGATCATAGCGATCAACATAGAGTTGTGTGCAGAAAAATTGATTTCACGTCTGTTTAGGTAGTAGTTAACAGCTCTAATGCCATCAATGTGGCGTATTGATGTGTACAATGATGCAACATCCAATGTCATAAGTACACAATTTGAATTCCACGAATAGTTACTTGATTTCCTTACAAAGTCAGATGAATCCTGTACATAAGAGCTCAGGCTCTTGACACTGTCTTGTAAAAAGTAGTCAATATATGTTGACATATTTTCCGTGGAGCTATTGATAGCTGAAATTATAGGTCTTCCGGGGGGATTGTCCAAACGTTTGTGTATTTTAGGAAGCAAATAAAATGAGGGTATAACTGGAAAATCTTTTTTGAGAAACCCAAATTCTTCCTTAGAAATCAAATTTCCACTTTTCCATGCAACCAATTTAGCATTTTGATCTTGCCATGCTAATCTTATCGCTCCCAAGTTGCTTTTCCAGTAACAGGACTGGTCATGAAGTTGTGATTCTGCTTCTTGTATGTACATCTGTCTGGGCCACAAGACTACGTTGCCGCCTTTATCCGCTTGGCGGATCACAATGTTGTTATTGGATTCTAGTTTCTTTATTAGAATATTGTAACTCTGATTCAAATTGCTGACCACCATGTGTCTCTTGTTGGTTGTGATGTACAATTTCTTCAAGTCTTTTGTGACTAGATCCTGATAGACATCAATGTTGTCATGAGTCATAGTTGGGAGGAATACAGATTTCGGTTTGAACGGAGTAACACACATCGCCTGGTCAATTCTTGATCTAACCAGAGGGACTGGTATTGATGGATGTGTCTCCTCCTGCAAGGCCCATATATCCTCAAAGCCGGACCGATCTCCAGCTTCAAGGTGAAGTGTGCTATTTACGATTTCCCAAGGTTTTTTCTTTTTGGTAGGTTGTAACCTAAAATATTTTTTGAGTTTGAGCTTCCTAACAAAACGGAAGGCATCCATCCTTACATCAGCGTAATTAAAATTGCAGGGAAGCAATATGTCAAGCCTAAACTGAGGATCTTTTTTTCTTTGTCCGTGAGAATTAGCGTTGTGAGATTCATTACTGAGAAGGGGCTGCCGCCTGTGTTTTTGCTGCCTTTTTGTTCCAACGACCCTTTTGAGGCTTTTGGTTGCTGTTTATTTTTCCTGGCACAACATTTTCTCCTTTCGCCTCGTTTCCAATTGGCCCTTTGATGTTTTGACCGCCAATTTGTAACTGGGTCTCAATGTGTCCCGACGGTCCTGGCACATACAGCTCACTTCCTGAGCCAGGGACAGTATGGTAAACCCCAATGGCATGCTTTTAGCTCCCTCATTTTAAGATTCGCTTCCTACTGAACTCGCATCTGACGAGGACGGTATAGCAGGGATGCTGCCAGGTGGAATAATGCGTGTTTTCCTGACTCTAGCTTTAACGTTCTCATATCGCTTTGCATAAGTAAAGATTTGACCATGTAGGTAATCCAAGCGGTCCCGCTCGAAGTTGAAAGCCTTACGTTTCTTTATGACTTCCTCTTCTTTATTCAGCCTAAATGTCATCTCAGCTCGCATTTTGTCAATAGCCTCGCTCGCACCCATGCCATTTATTTCTTCCTCCAATTCCTCAATCTGGGTTTGAAGCTTACATCGATCAGACTCGGCATACTTCGCCAAGATGGTCATCAATTTAGCTGACGATTCCAGATTTGCCTCAGCCCATTCTGTGAGCATATCCGGGTCTGGTGATTCATAGCTTGGGGCGAGACTACTGCGTAATCCTCTAGGTACCCTTCCCTCCTGCAAATACATGTTCAGGGATTTATTCTCCCACCACTTCGATTGTTCTTTGAGATTGAGTTTTTCCAATTTCCTGTACATATCTCTCACAGTCGGATTTGCATTTCCAATGGGTGTTTTGCGTATTGAGTCATCTCCCCCAGCCGGGGGTTTCACAAACACGAGGCCGGCCGCCTCTTCCCTGCTCCGCAACACATCTGCGGACATGGCTGTGTTGCAGCAACTTGTAAATTAGCACTTCACTTTGTTTAGATCTTGTATCCACAGTATGCAAAAGTACGATTTGCAAGGTCGTATATATGTATATATCCACAGGAAGTCATCCCTTCCCTACCTCATAGAACCCCTACCTCCCTCCCCCGCACAGAGGCTCCTGCACACATTTGCATTTGCCACCTCCTCAAAGTAGGGGGGAACAATATGTACTATTTATGCTTGGTAACTCCAGGTCCACACGAATATTGCCCATTCCAAGGGACTTAACTTGTAATTGAATAGACTGGTGGAGTGTTACCATGTAATATCTGTAATTAACAGTGCAGGTTTTGCACCTGGACAGTGACTCCAGGAACTGTGCTTCTGCTGCTCTGAGTGGACTCCCACTAAATTCTCCTTATTCACATTGAACACCAAACTTCCAAGCCCAGGAACAAGTTCCCAAAGAAAATAAGCATCAAGGAATAAGAGAAGCAGAGGACACCCGAATGAAGGCACAGCTAACTCGCAAATAACAAGCCGCACTGCCTTCTATGCGTAGCTTGGGATGTTATTCCTCTCAGTACCTTTACTTTCCACGGTACTGAGTCTGTAATACATCTACAGGTTTTCGCTTTGTGTAGATATTTCAGTACTGGGGGTGATGCCAGAGTTTAGGGGCTGATTACGATGATGGTGAACCCTCCACACACAGGCTGTCGGTGGTGAACTCACCACCATCGTGAGGCCATTTTCCGCCCTCCATATTATAATGGAGTTTCCACCGCCACGTATCTGACTGGCTCCATGAGACTACCGGTGCTGCGGAGGCCCTACAATCCCATAAATGGCAGAGGTGACTACCAGGCACTGTCGTTGGGATTATGATGGTGCATCCCCACCAGCCTTTCTATGGCGTAACACCCGCCATGGAAAGGCTGGCAGGGTGGACTTTGGGGGTCCTTAGCAGGCACCCTGTCATCACGGGCACTTTTGTTTGGGAGTTGCGGGGCACCTATGGTGGCCCCCTACATTTCACTGCACCATGTGGGAGGCACCGCAAGGTGCCTGCCACGTAGTGAAGGGAAGTGTAAACAGAGTATTTTTTGCATTGCGGCGGCGCAATACAAAGTATGGTGAGTGTGACCGTGGCGGTGACTCTGCAAAAAAAAAAATATCCCCTGTGGGGCCGCCACATTATAGGCGGGCAGACTCACTCCCCGAGATGATGGCACATCGTAATGAGCCGCTTGGGTCATGCTGACCATGGCCGATCGTGTATTGTTTTATGTTTTATTTTTTAACCTCTTTAGCACTTTCACTCAATTCCTTTAGAGGATTTATTGTGCGAAATAGGTAGAATAATTATACCAGCAGGAGGAAAAACGGCAAAAAGAACAAAAATGAAAGAAAATAAGGAACCAGGAAAAAACCCACTGAAATAGCAGCAAGAATAATAACAATGTTTAAGAACACTGCTCATTTTTAAAGGATGCATACAATCATAAAATACAGAATATCTTGTTTCAGTACTCCCTCATGCATGTGAAAAAGCTAGCCAAAGTACCGCAGTTAAACAAAATACTGTCAAATCTACTGACTCCATGACAGGTAGACGGGATCCTGTTTTGCCGAAGTTCACTTCGCAGAAAGGAGAAATGATGCCAACCAACGAGGAAAAGCCTTTTGGTCACAGGCTTAACCGGGGGACAGGGAGGGAGCTTTGCCAGTATTGAAGGGGCCCCTCACTATTTTTTTTGCAGTTTTATATTGTGGTAACTTGACCCGAAGGTATCAGAGCACTTTACATGAGCACTGTGGTAGTGTTACTTTTCCTCTTCTTTCTGTACTACCTCTTTCCCCTTGCTGTTCAACCTGAGTATGTGTGGAATGTTGATGAGGTCATGGAATGTTGGGTGCCTGATGTGAGTCAGTTGGTGTCAGTAGGCTGAGCAGCTAGGAGGCTGCTCCTGGTGGGGTGTACATATTGGCCTACTTACCATCTTGGCTATTAACCTAAAGCTTCTGTAACTTCAACCTGAATAAAGTTACTTCTTGGAACTACAACCTGGCCTCCTGTGGAAATACTATCTTCAACAGTCTGATGTGGAGAACCACCTCTTCAGTGCAGTTCAGATCCTCGCAGTGGATAAAGAAATATAACAGGGCAGATTTATTAAAATCTATCACAATGCAGCGCAGCAGCAAATGTTGCTCCAGTGTGTTGCACTAGAAGGAGAGAGCAGGACAGCGCCATGTCTACTTACATACGTTGTGCCTGCTCTCTTCCTCAGCACTGGTACTCTTTTAGGCTGCCTAGTGCCACGCACACAGTTGCACCATAGTGCAAAGTTGTGTCTGTGATGTGTATAGCATAGGTTTTGTAGTGACAGTGTACCCTTCCGGAATAAAAAACTGTGCTATAACATCCTTTTAAACTTTTCAAACATTGTATTTGGGCTGGTCAGTAAAGCACACATGCAAAGTTTGAAAAATTTGTAAAATTAAAAATATTTCTTCAAGTTAATGCCTGCCTTAGCGAGAAATCTTTTGGTGCAAAGACCTCTTTACAAATGTTAGTAGATAGGGCGTTAGGTCAAAAACCATGGCTTGTACTGTGGGATATAGCCCATGTACCACCTACAGGGCACGAACCTTGACGTAAAGTAGTGTGAAGCGGCACAAAACATTAATTTGCATTACTTCTAGGCAACTTTCCAGCACAAAAGGTGATTGGTACTGGAAAGTAAGTAACAAATTAACACTTTGAACTTGCTTGCATCACTTGAGCTGACTTTACACCGATGCAAAGCATTGATGAATCTTCCCCTGAATGCCTTAGGGCTGTACATCCATGCTCACTGTTCAGTCATACTCAGTTTGTCTTGTTTAAGGCACCAATGCATAGTGTTTTGTTACAGTCATGGGACTTTAAATTATGGCCTGCAGGTTTCCACCAAGAGCTAAACATCAGTGTTCAGAAACCATTGGCAGACGCCCTCAGGGCTCTATTTTGAGCCCGACCCTCTTTAACATCTTCATGACCCCTTTGGCGGCTCTGGCGGAGTCTTGCGGGGCCCGGATCGTGTCCTACGCCGACGACACTCAGCTCCTCTTCTCCTGTGAGAGGGGAGGAGATTTTAATGGGGAGAGCATCCGGGAGTGCCTTGGGGCTGTTTTCAGATGGTTTAATCTGGGTGGCCTCAAGTGCAACCCCGAGAAATCTGAGGTGCTCTTCTTTGGGTGTACGTCTGAGCCTGACTGGCATGACTGGTGGCCTATAGACATGTCTCCCCCTTCTGCTCCATCTGCAGTGGCCAAGAATCTGGGTGTCAAGATGGACAAGGGTCTGTCAATGAGAGCCCAGATTCTGGGAGTGACGGGCACCTGCTTTGGTCTCCTGAAGGTATTAAGAAAGTTTCTACCCCTGTTATCGGAAGAACACCGGAAACTGACTGTGCAGGCTCTGATCGGGTCCAGGTTGGACTATGCCAACGTCCTATACCTGGGCCTGCCGGAGTATCTGCTACAGCGCCTTCAGGTGACACAAAATGCGGCGGCGAGAGCCATTTATGGTCTTAATAGGCGAGCTAGGGCGTCATGCCTCTTGCAGGCCTTGCACTGGCTGCCTATTCGTAAGCGTATTATCTTTAAGACGCTGACTCTGACCTATAAGGCCCTACACTCTGGAGGTGCGAAGTACCTCCAAAGGAGAGTGTCCTTTTATCAACCGGCACGGGCACTTAGATCAGAGTCACAGTTTCTGGCAGTTGTACCGCGTATTCAAAAAGCCCGCATTGGGGGTCGCTCCTTTGGTCTGCGTGCCCCCCAGCTGTGGAATGCTCTGCCACTGACACTTCGTGGTGCCACGAGTTTACTGGCTTTCAGGAAAGGTCTTAAAACCTGGCTGTTTACTTTATAGGTTTCTTTTTCTGTTTATCACATCTTCGTTCTGCTTTGTTGTCGTGTTGTGTTACCTATTGTAGGTCTCGCTGTGAAAGCGCCAGGATACTCTTTTTGAGTCGCTGTGCGCTATAAAAATAAAATGTAACATAACATAACATAACATAACATATGTTACATTTACATTGTGATTAACAGCGAATGGTCCTTAATCAGGCCTTGCACTTACAATTGTACCATAGGCCTAATTTAATCCCTCCTTTCCTCTAGGCAATACTACCATGCCCAGTTACAAGCTTTATGTCATGTTGGGATGCATCTGGAAACATGTAATGAGTTGCTTTGCACATTTTGCCCCTGCTGAATGTAGGAGGAAAATGTGTGCAGAAACGCCCAGAATTGGTCCTCGTAAATCTGGAACACAAATGTTTTTCTCATTTTCTGCTCATATAACTCATAAAGGCTGTTAAATTGGGTGGGGATTCCTGGCAGAATCTGTTTCCTTGGTGCTGGTATCTTCACCTCAAATTTCCGGTATACTTGTAATGGGACCGCAGTTGTAATGCGTTGTTTACCCAGCTGTGGGTGCAGGGTTGAAGTTTGGCACTTAGGGCAATGGGATAGGGTGAGCCTGGTATGAAATGGGATGCAAGCAGCTGAGGAGTGTGAACAGCCAGAGCAGGATGCTGGTAAGAATAAAAATAGATTTCTTGAATAATAACTTGTTGCTTATACACCACTTCATAAGTACACACTTGTGATGGTTCTATGTGCTGCATATAACAGAAATTACACTTGCTTAAATTCATGTTACTCAGTTTGCTGACCACCAAAGTATGAAGGTGAGTTGGCCTTCTTAGGAATTGGACTTTTGACCTTCAGGCTACTGACCTATGTCGGAGGGGATCCTTCATTTCCTGAGCCATCTAGAATGCTAGTGTTTGTGAGTGTGCATAAGTGCATGTACTTGTGTGAGAGTGATGTGCCTACTGCCCACCCCAGTAAAATGTTGGTCCTTGAATAATGATGGCAATTTGTGGCATACCTAGGTATCGCTGCCAAGGCGGTACTCATCAATCGGATAATGCTTGCCCTGGAATAATGGCATATTGTTGGCATCCATGGCATACTGGGTCCAAATTGTGGAGGCCTACTGGGTAACAGAACGATGGATTTAACCCAGATCTCTTGACTGGGGGGGAATGTTTGAATCATTCAGCATTCCGTCCATCTTTTGTTGCAGTTACACTGCCCTGGAATAATGGCATATTGTGGACATCCATGGCATACTGATGCCTACCCCTGGTGTTGCGGTGGCCTTAGTATAATGGTGCTAATTCTAGGCATATTAATAGCATCCATGCCATGATGGTGCCCAAGCCTTGTATAGTGTTGACCATGTCATCAGGCAGGCTGTATGCTGGGCCTGCGGTAAAGGGGTATAATAATGCTCACACCTGGTACAGTATAAACCCTGGAATAACAATGGTTTTCTTTCCTTACTAGGGCACTCATGGCAAGATGGTACCTACCCCTTGTATACTGGTGACCCGAGGATAATGGTCTTTATTCTTGTCATATTTTGGGAATCTGTAGCATGTTGGGGTCCATCACTTGTAGTTTGCTGTCCCCTGGCATACTGGTAATAACTCTTGGTATGTTTTGAGCATGCTTGACATAATTATGCCAGCCCCTAATGTGATGATTCCCCAAAATAATTGTGGTAATTCACGGCATATTGTGAAAATCCATAACTTGATGGTGCCCACTCTGGGACAGAGCTGATGATTGTTTAATATCAGTAATTCTTGGCATATCAGTTGCATCAATGGGACATTGGTATCTACTGTAGGGGTACTGATGATCCTAATGGTGGCAAATCATGGCATACTGTTCCCATGTATGGCATGTTGTTGTCTAGCTCTGATATTGTGCTAACCCCGAAATAATGGAGTACTCACAAGATACTGTGGCATCTATAGCATGAAATGGTGATACATGAGCATGTAAGGCAAAAGGTGTCTATGTCTAGCAGTAGCAAGCATGAATATTAGATGACCATGGCAACTGATTTTTGGGCACTACAAATGCATTTACTAAAAGCAAAAAAGCTGTTATTTCTGGACGATATATATTTTTTTAATGAAAATAGGAAATTGAGTATATTTAAAAAAAATGAAAGCTTGCATTTGATGATGAAATATTTTTATTTTTGATAACTGAACATCTGATATTGGGGAAAAAATTATTAGATTTCCAAAGATACACCTATAAAGCCAATATAGGAAGGATTATCATTGTTGTTGCTTGAGACCCTACTCTATTACCATTTAGTGGAACGTGTCTATTGTTAGAACCTCTTAGCCTCTGTGGCCTGGGCAATAGCACAAATGCAAAATCGTTAGCACTTATGGCTAAGGGTAAAGATTGTGAGATTGTGTATTTTTTACCTTGCTCTTTAGAGGAGATTATCAATTATAACAGATGCATTACATCTCTTTGGATGGGGCAGGATGGAAACATAAACAGAAGTGATCAGAAGAAGTGATGAAAGAAGCTATAAACATTTGATAGGGATGTGACATTGGGTTTCCCGAACTGCCGATGTCACATCAGCCATTTGGACAATTTTTTGGAAAAGCTGCTGAAAAAGTGACATTGTTACCACCATTTTCACAAAATATTCTTGGAGTAGAGAACACCCAAAAACCTTTTGGATGATCAGTATGTCTTGACATGAGAGTCCCTTTGAAATTTGGCGGCTTTTTAGCTAATGTAAGTAAAATGGTGATGCTAAATACGCTACATGCCAATTCTTTCCCAAGATTTTCTGGGAGAGAAACCTTGGTAACACTGCTGGAGTATGTAAATATGGAAATTGATGCATTCATCGATAAAAATAACATCTCGTCCTTTATAAAAAGAATTGCCCATTGTGAACTCCTCATCAACCTCGACTCACAAATATGTAGTCAAGCAGGCCCTGAGCCCAAGGCCTGGGATTGCTGATTGATGGCTGTAGGGGGTACGCGTGCTCCTAAAACACCATAAAAAAGTCAGATGTCACATGAGTTAGGAACACATCGCCAATCAGGATCTAGTACACGCAGTGATCACACGCTCCCCAAGACGGACATCTGGTCACGTTACCCACTGGCCACATTGAGTCCATGTGAGGTCGAGACCCATCTGTGATAACCTTTAGACAATTATTTTATGACTCCAAAGGCAGCAACCAGCATTCCTCACCATATATGGTAGGCCAGAAACTTTATAACCCTTCATATTTTGTGTGAATAGAAAAACACATACTGAGTATAAATTGGGACAGTCCTCAGACCTCGTGCCTGTAACTGTTCTTCTGACTGTAATGTTTAATCAAACAAACTGTTCTTGTTTTCCAAAACGCCTCTTGTCTTCGGTTTTTTAAGGGAATCTTGCTTACTCTGTTAACTCATACAGTGCAATTTGAGACCAGTATATAAACCTCCGCTGGAAGTGAGGGGAGAAAAAATTATAAGGAAGTTGGCACTTTGTCTTGTAGCAGCTCATGCATAATTTGGGAAAAGTATAATGGACATATTTATCTCAAAATTACATGAGTCCCATGTATTATCTGACACTAGTGATTTGTATGTATTGCATGGCAAATTGGTGGTATTTTATAGCAAAATGATTGGCATAAATTTGACAATAAAATGTGTGGAAAATTATTTATCATTTTCACTTCCATTTTTAGACATTAAGATTAACTTAAACATTTTTATACTGTGCGCCACAACAAAGCAGTTCAATTTTGGTGCAGCCATACATGCAGGTAGTGACTGAATCTTAAAGTATGTAAGGGCTAAGTACAAATGAAGCCTAATCTGATGTATATTCTATATTGGAGCGAAATTATCTGCATTCACTGCATTTAAAGGAGGGCTTTCAGCCATCCTTAAAAGGGCTATATTGACTATTAGTTTTTGAGCCCTCACCAAAGACACAATAGCACAGATGCAGACTTGCTTCAAAAGTATGTGAGACTTTAGGCATGCCCAGATGCAAGACTGCATTATGATTCCCGGGGATCTTTGTCCAATTACAGGGAACATTGATGTGCTTGGGTTCAGAAACTTTCAGTAATTTATTATTGTAAATTTTTTGACTTTGTATTTATGTCTGGTGTTTCCATATGTCAGCCACATACAGGCATCAAAGGTAGCAAAGAGTGCTGTCTAATAACTGCGAGTTGCAGATCCTCGTATTTTCTGGAAGTGTTGAGGTGCCGCTAAGGGCAAATGTTCTTGAACAATCGCTATTGATATTCTTAATCTGCTTTCATAGTTAATGAACCAAGGGACTTGGACAACTAATCATAAAGGCTAGTTTTAGGGTATGCATCAAGAACCCAACAGACAAATCACAGTCATGCATGCCAAGGTACATCTAGTGGCACTGGTGTTTCCCCAATACATGATTGCTGCAGCCAATGAAAGACATAGGCCGGTTATCCATGCACTTTTACTCCAAGGTAATGCACTTACTAGTGGATATAGCAGTCTTTATTAGATATTTATGCTTGTACTAGGTCGTGCAGTAAGAGACATCCTGCCCAATTTAAAGTCTGGCAGAGAGGGTACTCCATCACCACAGTGACGGAGGACCCTCTCCTCCAAACTGCATACCCGCCACCCTAGAGTCAGGTGGATCTTCAGTATGTAGATGGCAGAGACTACTCCGCCTCTGCCGCTAACATAGCCTTTGGACTGACCGACAGACTAAGGGCCATTGGAGGTGTTGCCATTTGTCCACTTGCCCCATTAGAGTGGGCAAACAAATGGCAAATTCTCACTGTCTATAATGGCCAGGTAAAAACTGGCAGTAAGGGGCAGTGAAAACTGCAAAATGACCCCTACGGCAGAGAAGAAAACTCCCATGGTGAGGGGGAAATAGCTTTTTTTTGTTAAACTGAAAGTTTGACGTACCTCTCTGTCATGTTGACGAAATTGTAATGCAAACTTTCCATGCATTTACAGGAGCCTTTGTGAAAGCAAAAGATGTATGCTGGGTAGGAGACATCTATAAATTTGGCGAGTGAAGTACTGTCACCATGGCGGGAATAAAGTACTTTGCCATGGCGATGGTACATATTACATCCGTCAAATTCTAAATCAGGACCATCAACACATGGTTTATAAGAAGAGCACTGGAAGAAAGTCCCACTGGTTCAAACCTGAGATGAAAGAAGAGATTCAGGGTGAGTTTACAACTATTCACATAGGCTGCATCATGTGAGGTCTGAGTTTGTAGCATCTGATTCACCTGAAGATTGGCCCTTCTGTACAATAGTCTACATCCATAGCCTGTCAGATTGTGTAACCTGTGCGATAGCCCAGCTCTATGAGGCCTTGTGAGGTCAGAGAGTAGAGGATAAGATTTGTAGGAGATGTAATAGGGGTCCACTTATCATATCGTGCAGTGCCCCTTATGTTTTGTTACACCGCCGATATTAGCTGGATGACAGTATTATGGGAGATGAATGATTCTCCAGAAATATCAACACATTATCCAGCAATCCAACTTCCCATGCCAGAAAGGAAATGCATAGATAACAACAATGGGAGGAGGAGAAACCGCAACCCTGCCAAAACTGGCTCAGCTGGTAGGAGAGCCAGGATGATCAATGCAACATTACATTGAAACCTGTTTTGGGGTTCACAGTGGCAACATAGGTGCACCCATTGCAGAGGCCCAACCAGCATGCAAGTGTTTTGTGTGTGTGTGTGTTTTGTTATCATTTAGAGGCAAGTGCTTTCTATTATCTGTTGCATTACAGTATAGAACATGAATATAATTCATGTAACATTGCTATAGCAATCAGCTACTGCCAAAATGTGTGGGTGATTTACATCTTAGCAATTAGTACAAAGTCGACTAAACAATGAGCATTTAATACCAGAGACATATTAAATATTGAATGGGAGCTGCATAGCTCTTAGGTTTGGTGAGACTGATAGGGAGAATTCAGACTATACAAACATATACATTATGGCACTGTTGGATTGATTGTTAACAATGGCAGATGCGGAACATGATGGGCACACACCGCCTTTAGCTCTATAGCTGAATGTCTCTACACGCCCCAGTGACAGGGGATGGGCTATAACAACAGCAGTCCTCTCTGTGACCGTCCTGACTTCTCAGAAGCGGTCGCTCCTCACGCTGCTCCCTGCCCTTTCATTGGTATTGTAGCGCTTACTGCCAAACTGCTCATTGCCTTTGATTTCATTTGCGCACTGCTTCCTGCAATTTATTGTGCCTGATTATATCGTTTTCGTAGCGCTTTACTGCTAGACTGATCTTCACTTATTATTCATCTGTGCACTGCTCGCTTTGCCTACTTTAATTTTTTGTGCCTGATTGTGCCGGTGCCACTGCCCATTTAATAGCGATTTTAAGGTTGTGCCCCAATCTCATCCTGTTTCACTTTTGGCTTGCTGCCATTTTGTTGTTTGTTTGTTGTGCCTCCCAGTCCGGCTCTCCACCCCGCTCCCGCCTCCCAGCTGCTCCTCCCTCCCACTGCAACTTAAGGCTCTACCCGATCTCTCAAGCGCTGTGACCGTCCTGCCTTCTCAGAAGCGGTCGCTCCTCACGCTGCTCCCTGCCCTTTCATTGGTATCGTAGCGCTTACTGCCAAACTGCTCATTGCCTTTGATTTCATTTGCGCACTGCTTCCTGCAATTTATTGTGCCTGATTATATCATTTTCGTAGCGCTTTACTGCTAGACTGATCTTCACTTATTATTCATCTGTGCACTGCTCGCTTTGCCTACTTTAATTGATTGTGCCGGTGCCACTGCCCATTTAATAGCGATTTTCAGGTTGTGCCCCAATCTCGTCCTGTTTCACTTTTGGCTTGCTGCCATTTTGTTGTTTGTTTGTTGTGCCTCCCAGCCCGGCTCACCACCCCGCTCCCGCCTCCCAGCTGCTCCTCCCTACCACTGTAACTTAAGGCTCTACCCGATCTCTCAAGCGCTGTGACCGTCCTGACTTCTCAGAAGCGGTCGCTCCTCACGCTGCTCCCTGCCCTTTCATTGGTATCGTAGCGCTTACTGACAAACTGCTCATTGCCTTTGATTTCATTTGCGCACTGCTTCCTGCAATTTATTGTGCCTGATTATATAGTTTTCGTAGCGCTTTACTGCTAGACTGCTCTTCACTTATTATTCATCTGTGTACAGCTCGCTTTGCCTACTTTAATTTTTTGTGCCTGATTGTGCCGGTGCCACTGCCCATTTAATAGCGATTTTCAGGTTGTGCCCCAATCTCGTCCTGTTTCACTTTTGGCTTGCTGCCATTTTGTTGTTTGTTTGTTGTGCCTCCCAGCCTGGATCTCCACCCCGCTCCCGCCTCCCAGCTGCTCCTCCCTCGCTCCGCCCCCCTCCACTATCCACTTATGTCAGAACAGCCTACGCGCAGCGTCCACGCGCAGCGGAAGCGCCCCAAGCGCGCCGAAGGTGCGCCAAAGGTAAGCCCGTCTACGCCCGTCCGCGCCTGGACCGCTCCCAGCGCCAGACCCCCTGTCCCCCGTAAAACCCACTCCACCCGCATAACGTACAACGCCGCTACCCTCTCTGCACTCAACCCCGGCCGTCTCCCAGACTGCTACCAAGCCACACCAGGACACACCCATGGACCCTTCACCTGCCACTCCTGCAAGTTCGACTGCATCAGGACCCACACCAAATCCACAAACTCCAAACAGAGCCCCGTAACTAACCACCTGAAGTGTATCCTGCTCAATACCCGCTCAGTTCACAGACACGCAACTGAACTTTGGAACCTACTCGACACCACATCGCCGGACATCGCCTTTCTTACAGAAACCTGGATGAACGCCTCTTCAGCGCCAGACATCGCCATAGCCATCCCAGACGGCTACAATATCATCCGAAAGGACCGCATCAACCAAACAGGAGGAGGCATCGCCATCGTCCATAAGAACAGCATCCGCATCACGACCAGTTCTGCCGACCCCCTCGCAGCTGCCGAACACCTTCACTTCCAAATTCACATCGACCCAAAGACCACACTCAGAGGCACCCTCACATACAGACCACCTGGACCCCACACACAATTCAGCGAAGACATCACCGACTTCATCAGCCCACACACCCTCTCCTCTGAGGACTACATCCTACTGGGAGACCTCAACTTCCACCTAGAAAAGAACAACGACAGCAACACTAACACCCTTCTGGACAACCTCGCCAATCTCGGACTCAAACAACTTGTTGACACCCCCACCCACTATGCCGGGCACACGCTCGACCCAATCTTCTCCTCCAGCAAGCACATCTCCTTCAACCACGCCACAGGACTCCATTGGATGGACCACAGCTGCATTCACTTCAACTACAAAAAGACCACAACCCACAACCACCCACAACCAATCCCCCGCAGAAACTGGAATAAAATTACCACTGACCAGCTCTTCACATCGCTTCACCAAAACCCTCCTACCAAATCATCAGACCCAAACCAAGCAGCCATCAACCTCACACAATGGATCACCAACAGCGCCGACGAATTAGCACCCTTGAAAAACCATCAAATCATACAAGGTAGCAAAAAAGCCCCCTGGTTCAATGATGACCTCAAGAAATCCAAGAAGATCTGTCGCACCCTTGAGAAAGCAGGGCGAAAAAACCCAACCACTAACAACCTGGCCACCTTCAAGAACGCCACCCACAAACACCACCAACTGATCAGAACCACCAAGAAATCAGCATTCAAGGATCGACTCGACAATAACGCCCACAACAGCAAGGAACTATTCAACATCGTCAAAGAGTTTACTAACCCCACTGCCGGCACCAACGACATCACTCCCTCTCAAGACCTCTGCGACTCACTAGCCTCGTTCTTTCACAACAAGATCGCTGACATACATAACAGCTTTGGCGACTAGTCCACCCCACCCACCTCCGAACAAAAACCCCCCACCAACAACCTCTACGCCTGGAACCCAATCACCACTGAAGACACCATCCGCCTGATGGACTCCATCCACTCATCCACTCCATCAACCGACCCTTGTCCCCACCACATTTTCAACAAAGCAGACTCCATTATCGCACCCCATCTCCGAGATGTCATCAACTGCTCCCTCAACTCCGCTACCTTCCTGGAAAGCTGGAAACATGCCGAACTCAGTGCCCTCCTGAAGAAACCAACAGCAGACCCACACTGAACTTAAGAACTACCGTCCCATTTCGCTCCTCCCTTTCCCTGCCAAAGTCATTGAGAAAACCGTCAACAATCAGCTTGCCGCCTTCCTCGAATCCAACGGCTCCCTCGACCCATCACAGTCCGGCTTCCGAGCCAAACACAGCACCGAGACCGCCCTCATCGCAGCCGACGACATTCGAACTCTACTGGACAACGGAGAAACAGCCGCCCTCATTCTACTCGACCTCTCCGCAGCCTTCGACACAGTCTGTCATAGCACCCTTATACAACGCCTCAGCAACATTGGAATACAAGGAAAAGCATTGGACTGGATCATCTCATTCCTCGCTGGTAGAACCCAGAGAGTCCGCCTCCCCCCTTTCAAATCGGAAGCCTCTGAAGTCATCTGCGGCGTTCCACAAGGATCATCACCCACCCTCTTCAACGTATACATGAGTCCCCTCGCATCCATCGCGCGCCAACACAACCTCAACATCATCTCATACGCAGACGACATCCAGCTAATCCTCTCCCTCACCAAAGACCCAAACTCCGACAAAACCAACCTACACGGCGGCATGAAAGAAATAGCAGAATGGATGAAGAACAGCCGTTTAAAACTGAATTCAGACAAAACGGAAGTCCTCATCTTAGGATCATCCCCCTCCGCTTGGGATGACTCATGGTGGCCACCGGCCCTAGGAAACGCACCCAAACCAACGGACCACGCGCGCAACCTGGGCTTCATCCTGGACTCCTCCCTCTCAATGACCAAACAAGTCAAAGCCGTCTCATCATCATGCTTCAACATCCTACGTATGCTCAAAAAAATCTTCCGTTGGATCCCCACCGAAACAAGAAAGACGGTCATCCATGCACTAGTCACAAGCCGTCTGGACTACGGAAACACCCTGTACGCCGGAACCACAGCCAAACTACAGAAAAAACTCCAACGCATCCAGAACGCCTCAGCCAGACTCATCCTAGACATCCCCCGCCAAGCTCACATTTCCGGTCACCTGAAAGACCTCCACTGGCTCCCCGTCAACAAGAGAATAACCTTCCGTCTCCTCACCCACGCACATAAAGCCCTTTACGACCTAGGACCCGAATACCTCAACACGCGCCTGACCTTCTACACCCCCACCCGCCAACTACGATCGTCCAATCAAGCCCTCGCCGCGATTCCACGCATCCAAAGATCCACCATGGGGGGAAGATCCTTCTCCTACTTAGCGGCCAAAACCTGGAATTCCCTCTCCACCCACCTCCGCCCTACACAGAACCACCTCTCCTTCAGAAAACAACTAAAAATCTGGTTATTCGACAAGTAACGTACCCCCCCCCTCCCTCAAGCGCCTTGAGACCCTCTGGGTGAGTAGTGCGCTATACAAATTTCGAACTTGAACTTGAACTTGAACTCTGTAGTGTTCAGTGACACATATATGTTTCTATTTGTTTGGAGTGTTAGCACACAGACCCTGCCTCTTTCTAGATGTGTGTTCCGATATAGCCCAACCATTCTATAGATGCATCCCACTCCTTTGGGCCACTTATAGAGAGATCATATGAGCAGCTATACTGACCTATACATTGTTTACAGCACAGTGGAGGCTCTGCTGCTAAGGTGGCGGTGCGTCGCCCCACTGTTTTTCATCAGTATAAGAATAAATAAAATGAAAATAACTTAATGTTATTATCATTATATTTTTTCTTGTTGCGGGTACTACAGCTTTGCGGGTGGGGCTGCTGAAAAAGCAGGGAAGGGGAGGAGTGGCTTTCATTCTCTACATCTGCATGAATGTTTGGCCGGCCGTCTCAGGTCGGCCAAACATTTATGCGCACATAGCATGTTATCCATCAAGGCTGCATTACAGCCTGGATGGAGAACATGCCCAGGCCCCCAGTCCCTGTCTGAATGCCTAACCACGGCGCTCAGACCAATCACAATGCTGCATTTCTGATTGACTCATTGGAGCCTGGGTGCTTCCTGGATGCTTACTGTGTGCTTCCTGTTCTGGCCTTAGGAAGGAGTAGAGAGACGCAACAAGGAGGACGCGGCGACAGGGACAGGAGGTATGCTTTATTAAATTTTTATTTACCCACTTCCCCCTGCCACCCCTGCCACGTCTGCCTCCCCGCTTCACCACCCCCGATTGGTGCCAGCCACCACTGTTTGAGCAGCCTGGAAAGATTGTGCTTGTCACTGACATAAATGTTTAATTTGTACACCTAAATATGCACAACTACAAAGACTGGCCTTTTGGGGAGTGTGGCCATCTGGCACTGGAAAATGAACCAGCCTGAAAGGGACAGTATGCGGGTTATGTTTTTATAGTCTCGTCACAGGCCATGGAACCAAAGAAAGCAGTCTACACACTGGCACTTTCACGTTGGCCCATCTGGAGGTGCCAGACTACCAAAATGCCCAAAAGGTCATTCAAACACTGAACACATCTTGGCATGCTTGACATTCTCTGCACTTCTGGGATGTTTCAAGTCTGTGTTTTTGCCATATTTATCTTTTACAATTAGGGCATACTTCACATGCTCTACTATTTTATTTGTTTACCTAGATCTATCTATTCATGGGCATGGAATTTCAATAACTAATAAAAACGCAATCCTGTATTCTAATGAGTGATGAGCCATAAGAGGTTCATTTTACGTTTAGATAAGGGGAGATGATTATAGAAAACAATATAAAAAGTATGGCATATGTATAGGTATTCAGAGGAAGCCTCAAGCAAAGGTACCCCAATTCTATGAATGTTTTTTCAAAAAACATTTTTTAAAGGTGACCTTTGCAAATTAGTATGTCCAAAATCAGATTACAGCAGGCCAATTAATAAAGGGTTTTGCACCCAATCTCAACATTTTTAGCAGTCATGTTCAATTTAGGAATGGAAAAAACAAACATTTGGATGGCAAAATCCAATTCCTGGTTTGCAAAGCAAGGAATGGTGGGGTTTTACTCTCCCAATATGGACATTTGACATTATAATGGAATTTCCTTTTTTTTAAATTGAGAGTTAGGATAAGATTTGTGAGCATTTGTGATTTGTCCCGCCAGCAAATGTTGGTCTCAAACTCAGATGTTGGTTATTTTGCATCAGCAGATTGTAGGTAGTCCATACTCTGAAAACACATATTTGGATAGGGAAGGGCAGGACTATGCGTGTTATAAGAAAACAATTCGAAGGGAACACCCTCAAAATCAAAGGGAGTGTAGGAGAAGAGTATCATCTTCAGGGAAAATATTTTACATGTGATGAAACCAAAAAGTTAGATGTGCATCTGTGAATGTCTGCATTCAGGGTATGCATGTAGAATTGTACATGCCACAGATATGCTTGAACATTTGGAAAAGCAAGGACATCTATGACTGACAGTTCTTTGGATTACTCCTGAAATCTTTGAGAAGTCCCACAAAGTTGGCCATTTTAACCAAACATAGTAGTAACTCTATGAGAGCAAATTCATTACTTTTATTCCTTATATTTTGGGAATTGGCTCAGGTTATCAGTTCTCTAGGTATGACTAAATCAACTTCTAGTAACAGTCTGGACATGAAAACATTTGGAGAACACCAAAAAACCTTATTTTTTACCATAAACGTAAGAGTTGAAGTCTTCTATACTTCTTGTAGGAATATGTGCATTTAAGTGGAAATAACTGATGTCAATACCCAAGCTCTTATATGTCTCAGACGGGACTGAGTACGGTGCAAGTTTACTCATTGCCACCAGGCCTCTATAGTAAACTTCAACTTTTACATCTACAAACTTATTCAGTGGCGTAACGAAACTTGAGGGGACCTCCTGCAATGTACATGGAAGGCCCCCACTCCTGAACCCAGCCAGGAGCTATTAGGCCAGGGGCAGCTGCCTGTGCACAGTGCCGGAGGAGGCCCCCTGGACCTCGTGGCCTTCCTGCACCACAGGGGCTGCAGGGGCTAATATTACTCCACTGAAATTAGTATATTTTAAAAAAGAGTGCAAGTCTCAGAAGGCAATAGGATGATAGATGAAAAAGCTGGACAGGAAAATTGTGTCCGTATTAGCATGGCGCTACCTGGTAGGCACCTGTTCATAAACTTATCTACACATGTAAGTTAATCTTAGGTGCACAAATAGCACCATTTGTGACTGTACATTTAAGTATTGAATTCGCAATATTTGAATTTGCACATTTAAATTAACCTACTTCCTTAATAAACTGTTATATGTTATGTTGTGAATTAGTTCTAAAATGCAGTACCACCCAAAGGTTCATATTGAACTGAAGGCAACTTGTGTATATGTTGTGCAGCAATTAGGATAAACAAAAGGACATATTGCATAAAGGAGATTTGTACTATTTGTATTAGAAGGATCAACCTCTTATAATGCTAAGAAAGGAAAGTGACAAAGTACCCATGTGTATCAAAAAGTCCTACACAGAGACAGTGCTTATTAACATTTGTGGTACAATTTCATCAAACATCACCCTCATCTTCAAAGTAAAAGAAAACAAACAGTTAATCTACTTCAACTATTTCTTCGATCATGTGCGTATATCAATAGAAAAACCCTTTTAAGTGACACTGCTCAGTTACGATTCAAAATAATAATTTTTTTAATTGTATATCACTTGATTTAACCTTCAATAGCCGCATTGTCAAATGTGTATATGATTCACGTCCCCAAAAGGTAGGATATTCATCCGAGCATGGTACCGAAATTCATGCTGGCTAATTTTCTGCATTTTAGCTATTAATTCAGCATAATGTGGGCTAGATAGAGATTTCAAAAGAATGGTTTAAAAAAAACTAGCTATAAGCATAGTTACATAAATGAACTATTTTGCATATATATCCAACAAAGTCAACAAATCAGTTAAGCCATGTGAAGCTGTTTTAGAGTTGGCTGGATGATCACTTGTATTTTATTGGTAAATACGCCGAACATATTCCTCCCAAAAATAGCTAAAATCCCACATGTTCAGAATAAATGTTTTCAATCTCCCTTATCGTTACATCTGGAACATGCATTAGCAGTGGAGGGCTAACAATATGAGGTGTGTAATATAACATCCAGCTGTTGAAAAAGATCATGCAGTGGAATCAGCTCCTTTTAAAATTGAGTACTCCAGCCGGAAATAGCTTTTCTAAATTGTGTAATTCAAGTGGATATCAGTACGACTTTCCCACTTTGACATCCTCACAGTAGTACAATAGTTTATAGAAATTTGTTCCAGCCATAGTTCTCAGTACTAGAAGCTCAATAAACAATTTAAAAAACATCTCCAGTGAAATCTTTTTACCTAAATCAACAGATATTGCAATTTCCTTTTTGATAGACTATTAAGTACAGAATTCATTTGTAAGAATGGAAAATACTAACAGTGTCTATTAGCGATGATAAACAGACACCACCAGCTCGCAAGGCCAAAAGGCTTTTCCACATCTAACAAGATAACCACAAATGGTATGGTATAAAGAGTCACTAGGTTGATAAATTCTGGCATAAAATGCGTCTTTGCACATAAGCTTCTGCCTGTTATACTACCGTTCTGCTCAAAATGTTAAAGACAAGGAACAATAGTATTTATCAAGTTGACTAGTAGTTTAGTGGTCAGTATTGAGCACCATTATGGGTCTATACAAGGAGGGTTCTGGGCTCAATTTGCCTACTTTTAAGTAGTTTATTATCATACAATTTTGCAAAGAAGAACAAACATGTCACCCTTCAAGTATTGAATTAAATAGTAAAATTAAAGGCTGAGCCAGAAAGGACACAAATGTTTGTAAAATTCTGCTCCAAAGCCATACTTCCCTGACAATTTAGAGCTAGGCAGCTGTCTTGTTGTTTCTTTAACCTCATTTTCTGACCTAAGCTTTATAGATAGGTACTCTGCTTCTGGCGTCAGAGCTGGCAGGCTTAATTCCTGGAGGAATGTATTTATTGCTTGCTCCTTAAGGAGCTGACCCACCTGTGATCTATTATATAATGTTCCATAGCAGTTTAAAAATATATTGTTTATCCCATTATTTTCCTTAAAGATCCTTTTCCCCTTCCTTGATCCTAGCTAAATAATGCCTTTCTCTCTCTCCGTCTTCATAAACTTGATGTTGGGAAGTTTGATTATTGACAACCTCTTTCTGAAGAAAAAAATCTCAAATTTTTCTTAATATGGCGTACATTTTTAGGGGTTAACTCTGATCTATTTAATAGAACAAGCCCGCCAGTTACACCTACGTAACTCCTGCTGCTTTAAAATAATGATTTTTTAAAATCTTATATGCTTTTAAGGATTTCAGCACCCCTAATGGTGGCCTTGAAGGCCTACCACAATACCGCGCTATATACTGTGGTACCATATTCAAAGAATTTCTTTTAATTTCTGTGTTAATAATACTTATATTGTCATCTAGCAAAAACAGGGTTTTGTTGTTTTAGGGTGTTTTGCTAGCTGAAAATTGTAAGACAATTGCTGAATGATCAGAGACATATCTTGTGTTGTTTTCAATTGCTATATCAGGAAGTGTAGGAGGGGAAAGAAACAGCACAATCCTTGATGCTGACCTGAACTGTTTTGAAAAACAAGATTCAGGCCTTTAATTTGGATTCAACTTTCTCCATACATCAAACAGACCGAGGCTGCTGCAAAGGTCATTAAAAATATTCTCACTGCTTTTCTTATTCTGAGTACGATTGGGGTCTGAGGAATCTAAATGTACCATTGGCAAAAAATTAATATTTCCACCAACTATTGTCTCATCCGGCATCTGGAATATCTCCCATTCTAAATTCTGGAAAGGTTTAGTATTATTGGATTCATGAGACAAGTTAAAACCATGCTCCATAATCTCAACTGGAAGATTATCCAAAAACTGTCTTTATCGTGAATGGGTGTTTTGCACTAAATGGAGAAATTTCTATTAATTACCACCACTGTCCCCCCATGATCCACATGGGCTGAAGAAATATATCAGTTACCGACCCGTGGACACTTGAATTCGCCTTCTTTCTTTCCCATGATGGGCGATTCCTCTAGTAATATAATAATCTGGTTGAACTGTGGCAGCCAGGTGAATACATCATCTCTTTTATGTTTATTGTTCAGACTCTTAAAGTTGAATCTAATTATTATTAATTTCTCCATTATTTATTGGACAGTCCATCAGATAATCTGAAAGAAAGTGGGGGAATAAGGGCCATATGTATCAAGGTACCCATTTGCGATTCTGAAATAGCGATTTTTAAGAAATTGCTATTTCAGAATCGCAAATTGGTATGTATGTACAAATTTGCATTTTTTTAGCAAATTCTTAGTATTCCTTAATTGCAATTAGCAAATTGTGAATTACAATTAAGGAATACTTTCCCATTCATTTCTATGGGCCAGGAGGCCCATAGAAATGAATGGGAAGGTATTCTCAATTTTGCGATTCGCAATTTGAAAATCGCAAATTGAGAATGATTTCAAGGGTGCAGGGGTTTGTTGCACCCCTGAAATAAGCATGGGTGCACATGTGGTACACATACATGCCCTAAGGGCCTGTATGTGCGTGACATGGCACTTTGCAAAAAATTCAAAAATGGGCATTTTTCAAGGAATTCCTTAGGGACAATTTGCAATGTTTTTTTGCTTCATACATTGCATTTAAGGAATCGGAAAGTTTGCGATTCCTTAAATGCAATTGCAAAATAAGGAATCGCAAATTTTGCGATTCCCTATTTTGCACCAGATTTTCCTTTATACATACCATTTCGGCATTTGCAAATGCAAATTTGCTTCATACATATGGCCCTTAATTACTTCTCCAACTGACTTTGTTACATATTTTGGCCATAATTTAGATTTCTGTGGGCATGTAGCTGAGTCTTGCCTAAAGACAAAAACGTCTTTGCTTGAGCCAATTTTGAACAGACATGAAAAAGCCGGACCAAAGAATCTTATGTTTCGCTGGTTGAATAATCTGTATTTGGCCCCTAATTAGAGGAAAAATCTGAAATTAGTTTGAATTCCCTATGGCACCGAAAAGACTCATATGACAAATTGGGGAAGATTTGAAAGGAGAAATAATTTTCCACTTTGATTTTCTTTAACTGAATTGCCGTATTCAGAATCTTCACCCTAACTCCAAAATCTTAAAAGTAAACCTCTTCAGTCTGAGGTCTTGCTTCTTCTTTCAGGGAGGAACATCTAACTCTGTCAATTGTAAGATTCATCTGGGCACCATTGAGAACATATTTTGAAAGAAGATTCTTAACTGCCTCAGTCATTTCAGAGTTCTTTTCAAAGTTTTCTGGAACGCCAAAAGGTTTTGTATTTGATCTGTCAGATCGATTTTTTAAATATTCTGTTTTAGCTCTTGTGGCTTTCATTTGATTTTGTAGTTGAAAAGAGAGTTTCTGAAAACCTGCATGGTCTTCTTGTAAAGAAGATACTTTCGGTTCCAGCTGATCATACCTTTCACTTAAAACTCTCTTAGGACTTTTGTCAAAGATTTCCAATTTTGACTTGTAACCACTATTTTGACTGTATAGTTTTCATCTCTTATGTTTATGACAAAGCTTTTGCAGGAAAGAATAATTTGAGTGCATAGTGAGGTCTTTATTGATGGCAGAAGTTCCTGATGGGCATATTGCCTGTCTCCGTCACTCAGCCTAAGCCCAACAGTTTCACACAGAGGAGCTGTGGTGATGGCTTCTCTTTTCTCTGCTGCACCTAATGGAGGGAACTGGTCTATGGTCCCAGGTGAAAATGCAAGCCACAGTGTGGGTTTTGGCAGAAGCTGGTTGTAGATGGCTTCCTTTTCTTAACCTTTTGGGTAGAGCTCCTGCAACGCTTGTGGTATTCCTGGGACACTGACACTGGACTGCCTGCAATTCTCAACTCGGAGCATGAATTTCACCCATACACTAGAAGGCTATAGCACCTCCTCTCCCACCTCTGTCAGACACTTGGGATGCTAAGAGGATGCTTGGGAATAGGTAAGAGATGAGGGGCTATTTGAGACAAGAAACAAAATAGTCCAGTCAGCAGGTAGCCCTTTACTACGCAGCAGGCAGTGACAGGTAGCTAAGTCTATGCCTAAGGAATGTTATCTCTGCTAAAGCAGATGGTCAATGCAAAAGCTAATATTAACTGTGTTTTTCTATACTTGATAATCACAATTAACTGATTGATGAACTCAGACAATTTGCTAAACAGTGTAATACAGCACTATAAACTTGCTGAACTCTATGTTACCATCAGCCACAACTCATTCCTTTTCTGCAAATTGCTTTGCCATATTTTTTTGAGACGCTGAATGAAGTCGTACCCAATAACAAGCATTTCCAAAGCTAATAGATTTCACCCAGGTGAAATACATTGGCGTTGGCAATTTTTTTCGTATGTTGCGCAGTAGCGCAAGCTGTTGTGCAACATGTAAATGACACAGCTAGCATTGACTGCATCATAGCACTTTTTTCCATTTAAGTCATGTTGCACAGCAGTCAGCGATTCAGGCAGGAGACAGCCAAAAGAAAGCTAGTTTTGACTTCAGAAGTCATGAGTCTCCCACCTGAATTAGGACTGTTGACATGTATGAATATGTCTAAAACTTGTGCGGAGTTTGATGGGGAGGGGACACTCAATATGAGGGAGGAGAGTGGTAAATATAATAAAGAGTAGAAGGCGTATGGGGGATGGGTGAAAAAAATGTGGAGTGGAAGGAAGGGGGATGCAACAACTGCAGAGAGCTTGTCGAAGGAGGGCAGTGGTTGTTTTTAAAAAACAAGGGCAAGTGGTTTAAAAACATTGGAGGGGTGGGTTCGTTTAAAATGACAGATATTCTCTTCTGATGTCAACATCAACTTTAAAGTGACCACTATCATTAGATTGGAACACTCTTCTGAATTTTACATGAAAATATTCCTGGAAACCGTTGTTATTTTTGAGTAACACTGTGCTGTGCGTCGTTATTCTTGGTGACATTCCTTGATGAAGGTGTTGTCAGGAACCTAACCATATGGATTACTACTTGAGTCAGTGATATTAGAGCATGTAAACAATTGCTCTAAAGGGAGAGACTCAGGCTGGGTGCTGTTATACAGAGCAAGAATAATGCACATGTCCTGCTTGTGTGCTTACAATGGGTGACATTTTTAATAGAGTTGCCATTTCTAGGACACTTGATCTATTATTATTTATCAGGACTTCTTGGTTCGTGGATTGTGTAGGGTAATGGCGCTCCTGGGAAATACGCAGTGAGTATATACTAGTGTACAATTATGATTGCGGTGCCTAAGGGTGTGGAGAGCCACTCTCCTCCCCAATGTGTGTATAACCAATGATAAACCAAAACAACAGGCCCTTGCACACACCAACAGTACATATTATGTTTCATTACTAACAATAAAAAACGCTCCTGTTCCTCTGCTGAAGCAGGCACTTCAGTTTAATCTAGAGATCCTTAGCCAACACGTGTTTCGTCATGCCTAATTTTTGGGCGCAGCAACTTCTTTAGGGCTCTATTCTCTTTGTAAGGATCCTCAGTTCCAGTTGTATTTTCCCACCCAGAATGGGTTCTAGTACTCCGGTGATATTTGCACAGTAAAGTGCAACTGTGATTACTGTGTCCAAGATGTAGTGTATTGCAGCGGACATGTCGGAGGATGCACTGCCACTGAACAGAGGGTTTGCATTTACGCCAGCAAAGGCTTGGTTGCTGGCAAAGGGGACTTGCTTAGCCCATAAAGAGTGGTTACTATACCACGTTGTTATTCATCATGATGGATTTATGACTCATACACACAGGATCGACACTTGAGAAAAGAATTCTGGAATACACTAAATCTTGGACACAGTAATCACTGTTGCCAGAGACTGTTTGTCATTAGTATTCCCAATAATCCACCTGTTGAATGATGATGAGTCTATTGTTGGCACTGTGCAGGAAAAGTCACAAATACCTATAAGCGGTTGTTATCTTAATTGTGTGTCAAATTGGAGGATTATGAAAAGTGACAGACATCTCACAAAAAGGTTACTGTGCCATCATGACCGGCCATGCCCTGGTCTCCACCTCCCACCTCATTAGGTTCTGTCCCTCTCCTTCTTACCTCCCCAGTCCCCTTCTCCGGAGCAGTGCCTCTGGCCTCCAGGCTGCAGCCCTGGAAGGACTTCAGAGAGCTCTTTGGAGCACACACTGACCTTTCTGCGGCTGATTCATGTGCATGTAACATTGTGTTAAGTTGATGAGATATGGAGATGAGCTAAAAAGGGGCAGGATATTCGGAGTGTATGGCCAATGTGATTGTGTTACCTTTCCTCTGGCATCTACTCTTACTTTGGTGAATTGTGTAGACAGGTCGGGCTTTCTTTACCACACAGGCACGCATGCAATATACTTGGTGTTATCAATGTTTTTTTAATGATGATGTACAGCAGCTCTGACTGCTGTGCAACATGAGGTAAAGTCAATAAAAATAAAGCGATATGGCATAGTCAACACCGACCAAGTCATAGAGCTTTGTTTTTCTTTACATTAAGCCATGTTGCAGAGCAGTCCGCGCTGCTGTGCAATTTGAATTAAAACAGTGGGGGTGGCAAATACAAGAGGGAGAAGGGTGGAAAACAACGTATATGCAGCGGGAGGCATCGGGGTGGGCTAAATAGAACCACAGGATTATTTTTTTCAAAATAATGGACGGCGGGTTAAAAGGATCGCTTGGGTGAGGTATTGACAACGCAGAGAGCAGGAGGAAGGCAGCGGTGAAGGAGAGAGACTGTAAAGGTATGCACTCTAAGAATGCATGCCAAAAAGTATAAAAAGTACCTGCAGGAACCTTCGACCAGTGGAAGGACACTGGCCACAGAAATCTGTACTTGGTCCATGCTCCATTGCAGGTAAGAAGACTGAACCCCAGGAGGAAGCTGAGGGTGAGGGGGAGGCACTAACCAATAGGAAGTAAGGAATTGGGAGTGACATGGGACCCAACCAATGGTCAGTAAAGCTAAGTAACAGGTGGGCTCTAAGCCCCTTTTAAGATTTTGTTTTCTTTACAAGAGATATCGCAGGTGATGTGCAGTTAAAACCTAAAAAAAGCCTAAACTGGTTAGATTTATACAATCTATGTCTGCCTCAAAACTCCTCAATTTAACAGACTCTGATCGGACTAAAGAGATTAGGCAAGACAACACATCTGGTCACACAAGTGGATTAAGTAAGATCATGGGAAATCACAATTAGAAGACCTCCCTTTCCAGTCTAAATCAAACCGGTCTTAACCTCTAAACCTGTACTTTGACATTTTAGGTATTGTCTTTCCCCCTGCGACTCCAACAAGGATTAATCCCAAACTTGCCGAGGCTTTATAAGGTGCACTCATCACCAGTACAGTTAAAAGGGGCAGTTTTTTTGAAATATCAGTAACTGAGGCCCCATCTGCTGCTGAGACCAGCCCTAGAAGTAGCTATCTTACAAAGGAGTATCTGGAATTCAACCCCATTTCTTTCATCTAGCAAAGGAGAATGTATTGGACTAAAATCAGGGCCGGACGGGTCGCAGTGGGCACCAGGCTTTTTCCGGGTTAGCCGGAAAGGTGGGGGCCGTTTTTGGTGCTGCAATATCAGCCCTCTGTACCCAAAGCAACAACAGTGTCCCTCACCAAGGGCCAGTCCGACTAAATTGCCAAGGCTGGTTTGCGTTCCCAGTTCGGAACGACTAAAATTCATTGATGTTGACACTGAGACATGAGTCTAAAAGATCCAACTAACAATACTTTTCGACTCTCTTCCCAATATCCTGTTTTCAAACCCAATAGTAATAACCTTGGTCCCAATGCAGGGCAAAAAAATCACATTACTCAAGGGTTGGACAGAGGTTTAGAAATCGATATTTCACTTCACTCTGTGCCACGGGGTTGCACAAGCAACAACATTTCTAAAACTGTAGTGCATTCAGATGGAGAGTTGCAATCTGGATTAATGACTGCGTGACTTCCCTTTCTCATGAACGCACAGAAGCTGTTGCAATTGAGGGAAATATGGTAAAGTCTATCTTAAATTGGAAATGGGCATTAGTCAATCTAACAAACTGAACCAGTATTGTTTGGATTTACCTGGAACCAAACCTAATTCCAGGGGTTTTGGCATTCCAGTGTGGAGATGACATGTAAAGTTGAAAATCTACAGATATGTCAGTTTGTGGGTATGCACAGTCATTTTAGTATCCCATTTCCACAGTGGGCATGACCAGAGATTGACACTCCTCTAGCAATTACCCCATATCCAGGGTGATAATGGGAAGGCAACACCTCCAAAGTTGGGTTTGGGTAAAGGAGTTTCTTAGGGGAGAATATTTCCGTGTGGAGAAAAAGAAGTTGCATCTTAAAATGCATTTTTGCTTACCGTGCACTCACTTGTAAACATACACCAGGTACATGTTTACATTTGTAAATGCTTATGATTGTGGATACCTCTCAATAGCCGTAGCTGGCACAGCTTCCCAAGAGAATTGTTGGAATATATTGCTAAATCCTAAAACACCTTATATGTTCTCCAAACAAAAGTGCAAATATAGCGGAGCATCAGGGCCTTTATTTCAGATGTATGAAGTGCATAAAAATACATTAGGCGCAGTACCATTGACATAAATATTTAACCCATGATATGAGGTACAGTGCTTAGAGATTAAAATGTGAACTCAAGCTGTGCAGGGCAGGTACGGATTTGTAGTCAAAAGCAGTAGGAATTATTTTTAAATCATTGTAATATTGAGATGATATTGAACACATTTTGTTACATTTGAAAACAAAACTGTCATTTTTTACTATTTTTATAATTACTATACATATATTTGTTTAATAAAATCATTGCTCATTTGTATAACCAAAACACTCACTTAAATACATTTAGCGCGAAACTACAGTCTCCGAATGCCGTCTCTTATTCATGTACTCAGTTAACACTATTCAATTTGGTGATGTGGTGTCTGTGAATTGCTATTCCAACAGGCCGTGCAATTGAAAGAGATCACTCAACAATCCATGAGAAAACGATAAATTGGTTGGTATTTACCGTAAGACAAAATGTTTAGGAACTTATAAAGACATTTTTTAAAAACATCCCTTTTTTGTGCCTTTTTCAATTTTCAGCAGTTGTCTTTGGGGATGTCTGGTGTCAGAATGTAGCAGATTCCACCTCTTTGAAGTTGCACCTGAAAATGCGCGTGAGGATGTTTGTTTTCGTATCAAAGGCATGCTAAAGAGTTGTATTTTCATATTCCGGACGGGGCTGTTGATGTTCAGCCTTTGCACTTTGCATAGCAACAATGCTGGACTCTGTTGAAAGATTGCCTCGCGGGATTCTTTGAACTCGCCCATTCCTCTTCTGGAAGCCCGCGCCCTGATCTAGTAAGGAGATTGCTTGCTGAAACCTGTTTGTTCTACTGGTCACTCTGATATCAGAGGCTTATACCTCCATGGAGTCTAATTCAGTGTTGAGGGCGTAACATAGACTCCTCCAATTCATTAACAAGGCAGAGCTGCATTCTCCCTTGAAGGAGCCTTTTTTTAGTGGGGAATGCTGGTGTAATTTCCTCAACCACAGGGTTAGGACCACGTGCCAATTCTGCCGGAAGATTCTCCAATGAAGAAGAATTCCTCAATTGATGTAGATAAGACTTCCACCACGAATTCATTACTACCCAACGCCAGCTCCAAAATGATTAGCAGTTCAATGAGCGCAGATATGCCACAAACAGGTCTGCAAACTACTTAGTCGAGAACTAATCTCTAAACGAAAGGGATCTCTCCTTGCTGACCGAAAAATACCCATCACTATCTGATTTCATCACCTGCTTCATTCGGTGGCCAGAGCTAGTCGGTTATCTTTATTGTAGCCTATATGTACCAAATACGAGTCAGCCGGTATGGGATAGGGTATTCACCCCTCGCTCCCCTTGTAGATACCAATACCCCAGAGTGAGGTGTTTACCCGATGTAGTAAATATACATGTTATTGCCAATCTTACTTGCAAAGAAGGGTGGATATCGAACTGCATTATGCTCCAAATTCTGAGTATATCAAATAAATTGGGCGCTTTTTCCTTGATAAATGTTGATGAATTTTGATCTGACTTGATCAGATTTTAGACCTTTGCCTCAGAATCAGGTCCATAGACTTAAGTTTAAAAGTAAGAGCGTGAGTCATTCTTCTAGACACACCATAGTAGGAATGTGATCAAACATCAGAAAATCAAATTCTGCTACAGTACAATTGAAAGCAGTGCAGATTCACACAATCTTTGATGAATTCCAAATATTTTCAGTCCTTCCCAACATCTGACAATTGGGAAATCCAAATGCAGTTGCACATCTCCTTCACTTTGGTATGCACAGGCTATTTCTTTATTAATATTTTAGTGTGGAGCAGATCAGCTGTGGAGTTGGAGGCCTGCATATTAAGAAAGAGAGCACATTCTTCTGTACTAAGCTATTCAAACTACTATCATGGCAAGGTTCAGGCATAACCATCCGTGGGAAAGAAAAGAGGGGAGGGGCAAAAAAGTTAAATTTTCCATTTTAACTCCCATAGTATTATTTGCTCTCTGATACAGAGAAAACGACTCAATGAAACTTCACCACACTTGGCATAAAAGTAAAATATTACTTAAGGAAGTGCCTTTGCCTAATTCAGCAGATTTAGAAAATTTAGCATAATGAAAGTGCCTGGGGTGGGCTTGAAAGTCATGAGTTCTGACACTCAAAGTTAGAGATATCTTGACAAATGAAAATGTTTTATTTTGTTTGATTTCCCATAGCATCCTCAGACAAATTTGCACAGGATTTACTACCTGCTTAGCATGTTTAGCTGTCTTAGTATTTTTTCATTTGTACATATTCGTTAAGTGAGGCAAAGTCAAAAGTGGGTTTTTAAAAAGGAGTTAATTTGCTAGTCATCTCATCATTTCACAAATCAACATAAACTTTGGCAGACATTTAGCACATTTCATCTTCTGTGGATATGGAATTTGTTGGAGATCTGTAAAAGAAAAGCAGTGTTAAAAGGGTGGACAAAAATGTTTTGACATACTCATAGCATTGGATGCTGTCTAATAAATCTGTATGGAATGTTGTTGTTGCAGGCTGTTAGCAAGGTAAGCCCCGTACAGACATACCTCGTGCTTAACAGTCTACAACTAGGAGTACAAAATGGTTTATGTTTTTTACAAAACTAAAACATAAATCATGGATATATACAAGGGTTTCAGTTATGCCTGGCAACCATCACCATCAAAAAGCCATTTTACAGTTTCAGTTGCTGTATTATTACATTGTATGAATACATTGTAATTTATGTTTTGAAGTTCACTTAAAAAAACATCACAGCTACAATGAAGTTATGAAATATTTCAAATTATGTTAAAAAAAACCTTATGAATTCATTGAAAAAGACAGTTAAAATTAAGTTATGGTTAAAAAATAAAACCTACAAGCCACTGAAATTCGCCTGATAAAGTTAGCTAGACGAACCCTAACGTTCACTATCATCATGCACCACTTATGATTTTTCATATGACATCACTGATGGCATGTTAAATTACATCATTTACCACATTACGAATACTCTCTCAAAGGACACCATTATTGACATCCTGATGATATAACCAATGACAGCATCCAATGGTACCAGTACTTATTTGTTAGTAAGAAAAATATTATTAAATAGATTAATATTTACTAAGTGTCCTCCTGGAAATTTTAAAACGTTTGTGGTAGAACTGATACACAGCAAACTGCTCCTTTAAATACACTATGAACTAATAGTGTAACCAATAACGCAGAAATATATTTCTCCTTCATACATTAACTCACGTCCAATCACGTAGAAAAATAACTTTGTATTAAATCACATTCAACATTATTAAGGTACAGAGCACAAATGATAAACCATTATACAAAAAGCATCATAGCTAAAGACTCCCAATAGCTCATAGCTGCACAGCCACCATCTCAACATGGCACAATCACCATAATATACCACACAACTGGTGGAGAAGTGTGGCTCACTGGTTAGAGGAGACAGACCTGGAAGCAGAGGTCAGCCCGGGACCAGGGTTCAATTCCCGGCTCGGCGGGGTCTTGAGTCCTAAAATGTCCATGGACTTGACAATTCTCGCTCCGGTGCCTACTCGATTCACGGGGTTCACACTCTGCGACTCTGGGCAATAGCTTGCTTAATCTCCACAACGGCCCCTCGCGGCGGGATGCCTGGCTTTCACCTTGCGGATACCCTGCCGTGGTTATCTCACAGGGGAATACCAGGACGGGTTCCCTAAGCAAGCGCTTAGAAACCGCTTGGTGATTTGCGCTATATAAATTCCTGTACATTTACATAACTGCTGTAAAACGTAGAAAACTCATTATTCTACTGTGGTATATGTAACAGCATTGTGAAAGTGGATGCCTGTTAGAGAATTGTGATTCCAGCCTTAATAAATGTGCGCATAGTTAGCAAGCCCGGACAAACATGTACACCAAAATGTTAAAAATATTGAGTGACATTTGAACACTCACAATCCCTTTTCCAATTGCAGAGCTATAATCTCAATGGATAGCAATGATGAATGGACTTATGACATATAGAAACAATATTATCCAGTAACAGAGTATGGGTGGTCATGCATCATCAATCAATCAATCAATCGGGATTTAAAAAGCACGGCTAATAACCCACTAGGGTATCAAGGCGCTTGCAGGCCCCGGAGGCTTATGAAAACAGCCAAGTCTTGATGTCCATTCAGAATTCCGGAAGTTAGGTGATGGTCCAGAGGTGCGTAGGGAGGCTGTTCCAGGTCTTTGCTGTGAAGTGGGAGAAGGAGCATCCTCCACTTCGGCACCGTTAGATGCGGGGAGTACAGCATGTGAAAGGGAGACGCAGCAAACTCTTCTCAATGGTTGGTGGAAGTTCAAAAGGTGGTTAATGTCGGTGGGTCCTTGGTTGTGTTGAGCCTTGTGTACGTAGGTCAGAAGCTTGAATTCGCACCTCGGGGAGCCAGAGGAGTTTCCTTTAGGTGGGGTGTGATGTGGGTTTATCAGGGAAGGCCGAGGATGAGTCTGGCTTCGGCGTTCTGTATGGTCTGGAGTCTCTGTAGAAGGTGTCAGGATTCCTTCATAGAGGGCATTACAGTATTCCAGTCAGCTGGTGATGAGGGTTTGTGTCACTGAGCGTCTCGTGAGATCTTACTTTGCATGCGCAGGGTGAGGAAGCAGGCTGAGGAGATGGCGTTGCTCTGTGATTTCATGGTGAGCTTGTTGTTAATGATGAGTCCTAGGTATCTGGCGTGTTTGGAGGGAGTGGGTCAAGTCTGATGGCTACCAGGAGATGTTCCATGTATTGCTGCTGTTCCCAAAGATCAGTACTTCCATCTTGTCTGTGTTCAGCTGCAGGCAGTTGTTTTTTATCCAGTCGTTGACATTTGACATGCATCTGTGCAAATTGGTTCTGGTGATGGTGGTGTCTTTCGGTGAGTGAGAGGTAGGGGTGGGCGGAATTTGTGTAATCGCGTTATGCAAATCTCCGCGAAACGGTAAAAAAATCTCCGCGAACACGCGGAATTGCTTGTTCGCAATCGCTGTTTGCGTGTTCAGGTGGCAATATCTCGCGAATACGCATTTGAGAACGTAAACAAGCAAAACATTTTGCGAAGTGGCGGAACGCAGCATTTTGGGCAATTTCGCATTCTCCACAGAACGCGAAATTACCCAAATTCCACGACCGGAACGAAATTTACCGCCCAGGCCTAGTGAGAGGATGGGTTTGGGGTTCATCTGCATAGGAAATAACATTGAGATCGCGGGACTGACGATGTTGTATACACACCTGGGGGGTTGCGAGGAGATTTAAAGGACCTGCGTGGGCTGTCTCCCCACTATCCCAATCAAACTCACAAAAAGAGCCCACTGGTCCTACTGGTAAATGTCCTGGGTGCGTTGAATGTTCTTACCATGCTTGGGGGATCCCTTTTAAAAGACGGTTCCCCTCATACACCAAAGGTGTCATGCTACATCAAAGGGGTGCCTCCTTGCGTCAAGAGCCTAAACGTGACGTGGGCTACAACCCCCTCGCTATGAGGGAGGAGCTCAGGGTTTTTTTGTAAGAAAGGAGGGTACTAAAACCCTACATGAGCGTGGTATGTTTAAGGTAAGGTGCAGTGCTATAGTGAGTGGTGGTTAAAACTGCCTACAAGGTTAGTTAAGGTGAACTTTATTCTACTACCCTGTGACAGGATTAAAAACAAATAGCTTGTGATGTAGCTGCCAACATTAAAAACAACTGCAACCGAAAATGATCAACATGTTTCGGCCTGTGGACCTATAAAAGTGTTGCGGCCTTCTTCAGGATAACTTTCAAGCTACTGCAAAAATGGTGAGTGTGTTAAACAACAAAAGTGAAATAGAAACGATGGAGACCGGTAGATTCATCGGTGGAACCTGTGGTGAAACAAACAGATTGTGTTCCATTCCAGTAATGATGTGATCAAAGCATATAGCGCATGGTAAGGCTACAACACACGACATTCCTAGATATTGCTTAAATTGAACCAATCAGATAAAACAATCAAAACATCCTAAAATGTTAGTGAGAGGATGTCAATGCGAGACTCACCTACAACAGTCAGGGAATATACCGCATCTGTCCTGGGCTATGAGCCAAAGGTACATACGCTGACCGTCCTAATGGATAAAGTGGTGGCGTTAGGGTCAATCAGAGAAAAGAGGACAGTGTTGATAACAAAGAATATGTTCAACAGGAGTATGAACAAAGAAAGCAAAATTTGAGCTGCTCTGCCAATATTTGACTTGGTTGCTGGAGGTGAAATTTGGGTCCAACGTGGGTCCTGCTGTGTGTCTGGCATCATGGATGATCTGGGTCAATCTGAGGCTGCTCATACTGTCAAGGAGGTGTGCAGTGTTTTTGTCAATTTGGTCGTTGATGTGGAAATTCCGCTCACTGAGGAAGGTGCAGTCCTTGGAGTCTAAGGCTAGGGGTGCAATGAAGTTTATGATGGTGTTGCAGAAGCAGAAGCGTGGGAGTCAGTAGGTGAAGGTGCCTTTGATGGTTGTCTTGTAGTCCGTGTGGAACTTGAAGTTGAGATGTTCCATGAGGGCAGTGATGTTCTCATGGTGGTGGTACGCTGTTATGTTATGTTATGTCATGTTAATAGGAGTTTGTAAAGCGCACTGTCACCAAAGGTTTCATGGAGCTAATCATGTGTGGCATAGTTGCGGAAGACCAGTTAGCAGAATTTCCTGAATAGCCAAGTTTTCAGGGCCTTTCTAAAACCCAGTAGGTTGTTGCAGGTCCTGATTGAGAGGGGAAGGTAATTCCAGAGTCTGGCTGCCAGATAGGAAAACCTGCAGCCTACCTGCCTCTTCAGTTTGATGGTCGGTATGGTGAGTAAGTGAAGGTGGGCTGAGCGCAGATTGCGGGTAGGGACATTCTTTGTGATCAAGCTACTGAGAAATTTTGGGCTGTTACAGTGCAGCGCTTTGAAGACTAGGCAACCCGTCTAAAAGGCAGCTCGTTGCGCCACGGGCAACCAATGGAGTTTTTGCAACGAGGGCCTGGCCGATTGCCATCTTGGCTGTTTGTGAATTAATCTTGCTGCCTGATTCTGAACCATTTGTAGACGGTTAAGCAGAACCTGAGGTAGTCCGATATAAAGGGAGTTAGAGAAATCTAGGCGTGAGAGCACCAGCGCAATCAGTACCTGGACGAGAGCTGCGTGAGATAGCAGGTGAGCAATCTTCCTAATTTTGCGCAGTTGGAAGAGACTAGTAGATACCACACCCCCCCACATGACCTCTATGTGAGAGATCAGCGTCGATGACCACCCCTAAGCTTTTCACTGAGAGGGAAGGGGTGGGAGGAGATCCTAGTTCGCTAGGACAGAAATGTGGTCCCCAGCAAGCAGCACTGTTCCCGGTCAACACCAGTTCCATTTTACCCGGGTTGAGTTTCAGCTGGTTGAGATCCATCCAATGCTGGATATGAAGCATCGTAGATTGGAACTCTGCGGCGGCGTTGGGGGAATCCAGGGGGAAGACGATCTGAAGGTCGTCGGCGTAATTAAAAATAGTTATTCTTCTGGCTTTGAGTGAGTGGATCAGAGGCCGGATATAAAGGTTGAACAACGGTGGGGAGAGGGACGAGCCCTGCGGGACCCCACATGAGGTGAACAATTTGGGGGCAGTAAAGGCACCAAGACGTACTGCTTGGGATCTACCTGCGAGAAAGGACTTTATCCACTTAGAGGCAGGACCATGTCTGCCTGCTTGTTCTACACGGTGCAACAAGATGTTGTGATCGACCGTGTTGAACGCCACCGACAAGTCCAGGAGCACGAGGGCCTGGGGGACCCCCCTGTCCACGTTTGCTCTCAGTGTGTCCAGTACCGCCAGAATGACTGACTCTGTCGAGTGAGCCGGCCAGAAACCGGCTTGGTTAGGCTCTAAAAATCCAGAATTTTCGATAAAATTAGAGAGGCACCTAGCCACGTGAGCCTCCAGGATTTTAGCCAGATAGGGGAGGAGGGAAATAGGGGGGTAGTTAGAAGAGTTCGTGGGATCTGCCCCAGGTTTCTTTAAACTAGGGACTAACGCTGCATTTTGAGTCCGCCAGGTAGTTCGCCCTTGCTGAGGGATTCATTGAGAAAAGGGAGGATGCTGTTAGGTAGGGCAGAGAAAATGTCCCTGAGGACAAAGGGAGGGCAGCAGTCCTTTGGAGAGCCCGACATGACACGGGTTATTAGATCAAAAAGTGTGTTGGGGCATATATCTGTGAAATGATTCATAATAGATGGGTTGCTGGGAATGTCCTCTAAAGATTCCATGTGGGCAGTAGAGGCAATGCTAGCCCGGATAATCGTGATTTTTTCCACAAAGAAGTTGTTCAACGAGTTGTACAACTCTTGAGTGGTGGCCTGGCTAGGTAAAATTCTGTCATCACTGCTGAGATCATTCACAAGCTTAAAAATGTCCCTAGATTTATTGGGGGTAGTAAGTATTCTCAATGAGACATACGCTGCTTTAGCGGACAGTATATAATTCTTATAATCCTTGCGAGCTGACAGATACAGCACTCTATCTTCCCTGGAGTAGCAGTGCCTCCATGGATTCTTTGTGGATGATGGCTGCTCCTCCTCCCAGATTGTTGGTGCAGTCCTGGTGAGTGATTTTATATCTGTCGGGGATCACTGTGGCAATGTCTGGGGCAGATATGGGGTTAAGCCAAGTCTCAGTGAGGAAGACGATGTTGGGAGTGGGGGTGGCGATGAGGTCCCATAATTTAGTGGATTGCTTGCATAGTGAGCATGTGTTGGGAAGGGCACATGTGAGTTGGTGTTTTTATTCAGGTGGTGTCTGTGTTGTGTTCAGGGTGGGATGGTTGGTGAGCTGGTGTGTGTGCAGTGGCAGGTGAAGTGGTAGTGGGTGCAGGTGAAAGGTCCTAACATGGAGCATGGGTCGGCATGGTGACATTGTTTGTTGTGGCCTCTGGGTTTGATGGTGTAGAGCTCAGAGATGGTGTATCTACTGAGGCACGAGGGCCGGGGGTCGTGGCTCTGGGAGTGGTCCATGCGCTGATGGGCTTGTCTTTTGGCGGCACACTTCTGCGTACATCCGCTCTGTGGTCACCCTACAGCCTGCATTAAGTAGGTCCTGGGGTGGGCGGGACCCTGTTGGCGGGAAGAACGGTCAGTGGGAAAGCCCAGTGGGGAAAACCCCAGCAGGAAAACCCAGGCAGCTGTGGTGTCACTGGATCAGTCTGGAACAAGCAGGAACTGGATGCGACAGGCAAGTGGCAAGCTAGGTGTCCAGGTGCCTACATCTTGACCTGTTGTGATAAGTGAGGTTTACATAGAGGTTCACATGAAACAACATACTTGAGGTTGCCAGAAGGGCCTGCCTATTTCATCTTACCCGGCTGCCACAAGATAGCCATCAACACGTCAGCAGGATGCATGTGTTCATTATCACAAAATGCATGATGATACTATACAGATGTCATTCTCCATCTCATGTTCTTCTTTGTTGATGTTGTTACTGGGGTTTATCTTCATCTGTGCTATCTTCACCGTTTTCAATGTCCACAGGTGTTGGTATGCATCACCTGATAACAATGTTATAAAGTATGACACAAACCACTAAGATGTGAGCAAATGTGTAAGTGCTTATGGGTGTCTATTTTTTGCAACAAAAGTTGCAAGGGAGGTACTTGTTGTTAAAAAGTTGATATGGCTGTGAATTATCATCAATGTGAAGAGCAACAGATAAATAGAGTATTAAAAAAATAAACCATGTTGAAGAGCAACTGATAGATAGCCCATGCAATGAATTGCGGACAACAGGCTGGGGTATTTATTGCATTCAATAAATATTGCATTGGATATTAACTCATGATCAGACAGGTCAATAAATGTATGCACTATTTTCCCTGGCATCCAATAATTTCCACTATGCCTTACAATAAATGAGGATCTAATGCCAAATAAATAATTTTATGTCTACATTTTCCATATGTTCTAATTGTGAAGACCAAGTAGTCACCTTTAAAAATCATAACACAACCACTTACATGAAAAGCAATTAGAAACTCAGGACCAGGGAAAATTAAAATCAACACAAATCCTCCAATATCATCTCTTTGATTAAAAGCAACAATCGCATTGAATTTAACTCTGTCAGTTTGAAGAAACATCATGAAGCCTGTCTACCAAGCAAACTAAAAAGCCTAATTCATATTTAATTCCAGCACTAGGCACTGAGGATAGGGGAACAGTGGAGCACCTTAAGATCATCTTATTGTTTAAAAGCTATACTCAATATTTTGTATACTATGAGCCACTATTCTGCACCAAATATTTCCATTAGTATCAGTGGTGGATGATAACTAGAGCATGGGGAGAGCCAGACATGCACACTCATACCCATGCATTCACACGCACACACACACACCCACATACACATTCAGTCATACATAAATGCATCATGCACCAATCATGAAATAAAAACATAAATCTTACCTTCTGCAGCATCTCTAGAGGAAAGCATTAGATGTTCCAGGATTGTTGGGACTGCTGCTTCCTCTCATTGGCTCAGCTTAGGTCAGCCAATGAAAGGAGGCAACGCCCCGACCTCGTTTCAGAGTGGGATGGGGCCAGTGAGAGTGCTAACCCTACCCCACTCTGTGACAAGTTGTCAGTGATAGACACTCGGCCCTGGGCACTTCATGGCTTAAAACTGAGGTGCCGAGGTCCAAGGCTATCAGTGACGCTCCCCTTCAGTATGAGGGGAGGTCCTCCAAGTGCTTTACTAAGCTAAAGAGGTCACGCCCACATAAGTTGTGACATCTTCAGCCCAGCAAAGTTTAGCTCAGGCAGCCTGGTGCTTGTGCATGTAACGCATACATAGCACCTTACTGCCTGACCTGAGCATTAAGAGAGCCTGTCTGCCTGACTGTTTCTCAGCCTGACACGCACTATTTATGTCTGGAAAAAGGTAAGGGGGATGTGCGGCCCCTCTGCCCTTACGGACAGGCCACTGCTGATTAGTATTACGTTTGTGCCGTCAGGCCTAAAATGGAAACAGCCTTAGTCTGTAGATAATGTACAATTGTGTTATATTCCATATAGGTACAATAATATAGGCCCCGGTAATGTCATTACCTTTCACCTATATTCTTCCCTACATTACATTTATAACAGTTTACAGGGACTGAACTTTTACCTAGATACAACACTGCATTCAGATCGCAGGTTTTCCCTAGTTCGAAATCTCATACATTATGCATGAGGATTCTTGGAAGCACTGCAGCGCGAACATCTGTATAATATCTATGTATAAAGTTCATGCCCGACGTCATCCTTAGGCCTACACAGTAGCGAGGTAGGACCCCTGGGGAGACCTATGGGTATATATACATCACATCTTGCTAAGATAGACCAGAGGAGACCAAGACTTCCCGGCCCACACACTGACCAGAGACACTGAGGTTCCTGCATGCACACACTACAGCTTGCAGTGGTCTAACATCCCTTGCGAAGTGTCCAACTTGAGACCAAGATGGGGTCCCACAGTCTCTCACTTCCGGTAATGGGGTTTACTGAATCCTAGAGGGATTCTTGGCTTAACACCTACACACATGCTAGGTACATTAAGGTACATCTAGTTAGGGAAGCATCGTAGGAGTATGCATCTTTTTATCATGTGTTTTATATATTCGTATGTATTCATGATTATTGTAAGATGGTAGAACTATACCAGCCATTTACCTTTATAGTACTGCTAATCATTTATATCTTATACTGTCTAAAGGTTGTTGCAGCTCATATTTTCCACACCAGAATAACAACTGTTCAATAAATACTTATTGAAAACGCCCAGCGTGTTAATCTGTGTATATCTCTGAGACAGACTAAGTAAGCACGAGTGACTGAGCGAAAAGTAGTATATTGTTTCCACGGCGCTGAGTGATCAGGGTTGTCATGTTCGAGAACTATTCTCTCCTTCGTAAGAGGAGATTCTAGTGGCACTGTGAGCTAGTTGGTACAAAAAGGCCAACATACCCGACGGGGGTGTCCAGAGATAGTCTGTCACCAATCCTACAGTGTATGCTGTCCAAATGTGCAGATCCGGTATAATTATTATAGGAGCTACATGACAATTGCTTTATTTATCTATCTATCTATCTATCTATCTATCTATCTATCTATCTATCTATCTATCTATCTATCTATCTATCTATCTATCTATCTATCTATCTATCTATCTATCTATCTATCTATCTATCTATCTCTATCTATCTATCTATCTATCTATCTATCTATCTATCTATCTATCTATCTATCTATCTATCTATCTATCTATCTATCTATCTATCTATCTATCTATCTATCTATCATCTCTCTCTCTCAGTTGTATTGTATTGTTTATACATCTTAGTATTCCACAATGGGCAATGGGTTGAGCCTATATTCTAACATGCAGGTATACAGATTTAAAAGCAGGAGTGGCAATAATACTCCTGCTTTAATCCAGTACAAAGACATCTTTGGACAGATCCTCCTGCTTGTTCAAACAAAGTCTGCTGGGCACATGTGGTCATCTGCTGTGGTGCTGTCCTTCTCTCATGGCCCCTTTGGTTCCACTCCCTCTTGAATGCTTTGGCTGATTTGTCTGTAATTCTGCCCTTTCCACTGAAAATACTTTACCTGGATTCCCCACATGGCTATTCTGGGTTCCTTTTATCTTTTCCTGTGGCACACTCATTAATATTTGCTCTTGCCCTGGGCCCTTTCAATGTTGTCCCCTACAGAACCCACCTTCTCTGTCCATAATTATACCGGGCAACTGTAAGGAAATGGGGTGTATTATATGGTGTGGTTGTGTAATCTCACCATCTAATACACTTACCAAACCCTTTAGGACCCTTGGGGTTTGCCTGTCAAACATTAAGCTCAGTCCTGGGTAGCTGTTGCACTGAGCAGCAAGACTTACACAATGGAATAAGTGTTCAGCATTTAAACAGCATCAAAGCAATTGAAGAAGAAATCGACACAACCCTCGAGAAATCCACCACCAATTCATAAAAATAGGTTGTATTTTTATAAGCATTTAGAAACTGGAATGAAAATGATCCACCAGCGTGTTCAGAGAACCCTAATTTTACAAGAAATAGTCAATCATTGCAATTTCACTCAACCATGAACAAGCCTTGGCAAAGTCAACAAATTGGACATTTAAAAATATTTTCAAAGAAAACCTAGGTAAGTATCAATACGGTCGATTAGAGGTACTTGGGGCAACCAACTCCAGTAGGGAGCTAGTCAGGGGGACCATCAAGGTCCTCAAGAAGTATTACCTTCAGGGGGAGCAGTCCTTCAACAGTTCCAGGCACTTTATCCGTGTTGCAATGCATTCTCATGGAGTGGTCCTGATGCAAGGGATGAAGGATGCTGAAGATGTTCTAAGGATGTAGTGGCTGTGACGGGGGTCTTCTGCAGGGATTCCTCGGTGCATCAAGAATGGTGAGGGGCTCCTGGTTGCAGGGCTGACTTCCCACTCTGTCCTCTCTGGTCTGGCCAAAGTCCACTTGCCTCTGGACTACCAGTCGCCTGTTGTCATAGTCACAGGCCAATCCTTCCTGGGTCGATAATTTTCATTCTGAAGGTCCCATAAACTCTCCAATAGCACTCCTGGGCTCAGTGAACACAGTTACAACTCTGTGCATCAGCTCTAAGTCCTTGGTGCTGCATGGCGACAGTGATAGCGGCTTGAGGACTTAGGGCTACCATCTTGCCCTAGCAGGCTTCCTGAGCTGTTGTGTCTCTGTGCTGTGAGCAGAAGGCCAGTAAGCTGGCCTTGGACTTCTCTTGGCTTGACTGGGCTCTGAAGACAGCTTCTCCTTAAGCAGGACACGGCAGGCACAGTCCCTCTCTTTGATAGCCACCATGTGCAGCAGGTGTAGTCCACATCAGTGCAGCCTCTCTTTGCTGGTCCCTCGGTGCAGCAGGGAAGTCCTTCTTCAGTCCTTCTTCCAAGTCAGTCGAGATTTGAGGCCTCGCTGCCAGGGGTGCCCCCTTTATGCTCAGAAAGTGCCCTCAGAGCAGCATGCTGTTGGTAGCCAATGTGCTAGCAGGTTCTGTCCTACCTAGTGACCACTTTGTGTGGAGTGTGGCATTTGGATATCCCAGTATGCACCATTCTGCCCACTCCTAAAATGGCAAGATCCCTCTCCTAATGTACAGACCTCCCTAGTCCATCCCCGGGGTGTGGCTACCTCAGGGCTTCACATCCTTGTGGAAACCGGTTTAGCAACTTGTTTCCCCTCTCAGCTCCCTGTCCCAGCCTGTCTACCTCCACAACTATAACTGCACTGTTCCTTGTTGGGAGCTGTGTCTCCTCGCTGCACTACTGTGTATTCCCTGAAAAGGACTCCTCCGTGATTAAACTAATCCTATATCACGTAATTGTTATCATTCATTGCATTTTATATTATCAGGAGGTGATACCTGTCTGCACATGCTATCTCAACTAAGACTTGGATTACCATTGTAACAAGGAGTGCACTGTCTTTCATATTTTATTGATATCTCCACAATTGGACACCTAGTCTCCCACATTCGCTCTTGAAAGGCAGCTTCACATTTGAAGCCTGCCTTTTGGGGCTAACGCCTGAGTAACTTCCTGCAAGAGGGAGGTGACACCTCCACGGCCTGCAATTCCTCATTGTTCTCTTTCCTGAGAGTCGCTAGCACGTCTTTCAAGGAGGGCAGAAGTCTGTCTCGTGGAGTAGGATCTAACAGGCACATGCATCAAAGCTTTTTGCGATCGCAAACAGTGTGAATCGCTAAAATCGTCCGTTTGCGATCGCAAAATCAGCTTTTGGGATGCATGAAGGTTGAAGGCCCTCGCAATTTGAGAATTCGCAAATATTTGCGAATTCTCAAATTGCGATTGCATTTAAGGAATCGCATTTAGCAATTCCTTAAATGCAATACATGAAAGTTTAAAAAATAGCGATTTCGCAATTAGGGGGAGCAAATTACCATGAGGTTGAACCTCATGGTAATTTGCGAAAACTTTGAAAAATGCACTTTTGTGCATTTTTCAAAGTTTCATGTTGTGCACACACATGCCCTCAGGGCATGTGTGTGCACAACATATGTGCACAGTTTGATTTCAGGGGTGCAACAGGGTTTCCTTTGGACACCCCTGCACCCTTGAAATCGCATTCTCAATTTGCGATTCGCTAATTGCGAATCGCAAATTGAGAATGTCTTCCCATTCATTCCTATGGGCCTTTAGGCCCATAGGTATGAATGGGGAGGTATTCCTCAATTGCGACTCGCAATTTGCGAGTCGCAATTAAGGAATGTTTAGAAATCGCAACATTTCCAGTGATTTCTTCATGCATAGGCTTTTGCGATTTCTTAATTGCGATTTTTAAGAAATCGCAAAAGCCAACAATGATGCATGTGCCTGTATATGTACCCGGGATGGCACAGGCATTGTAAAGGCAACAAAGTGGCAGCTTCACTAAAACTGCACAGTGCAACTTGAGACGTAACTCAGACTTAGTATAACAAGGTGTTTGATACCTTGGACTGCCCACTTTGGTCGCACTGCTCCAGATTTAGCACAGCTGAGGAGTCAACGTATAAGCCTGCACTCGCCAATTAGGCAACCAAGTCTTTCCACAGTAAAACAGGTGGTTTCCATGGCTTACTGGCAGGACATTTAAAGTACATGTCTTGCCTGTGTCATATGTTGCACCCTGCCTTTAGGGTGCATTATCCCTGCCAGGGCGGTGAATTGTCCACATGTCCAGGGGAAGTGGTGACTTTGTCATTGCTTGAAGTGACAAAGTTGGGCTAGCAGTGCACAACTGATCTACCAGTCTGCTGTAGTGAGCTGGGGGACTTGTTTTTCTTGGGGGGCCTCCTGGGTTGTACAATCAGTGCTGCAAACCCTGGGGTACTCCCTCTAACTTGCATGTAAATGTAAATGTAAATGTGGGATACTTGTAAAGCGCACTGTTACTCTACCCGAGTGTCCTGGCGCTGTAGACCGCTGGAGAACCCGTCCTGGTTTTCCCTGTGAGATGGTCCCTTTCTGGGTATCTCCAGGGTGAAACCAGGCATCCCCGGCGTCTGTGGGGGGCCGTTGTAGAGATGAGGCAAGCTTACTGCCCAGAGTTACCGAGTGTGTCCCCTGGTTAGAGTAGGCACTGAGGCGAGAATTATCGAGTCCGTTGACCCTGGTCCAAGACCCTGCCGCGTCGGGAATTGAACCCTGGTCCCGGGCCGTTCTCTGCTTACAGGTCTGCCGCCTCTAACCAGTGAGCCACACCTTTCCACGAATGCGCTGGGTACTATTTACAAGGGACTTAAAGGTAAGTTAGCCATCTCCTGTTGGATATAGCCATCTCCTGTTGGATATAGCCAATTTGACATAGATCTTTAAGGGTCAGGGCACTGGCACTGAGGTCTGGTTAGCAGGCCTCAGTGCACTCTCAGAGTCGAACAACCAGCAGCATCAGTTGAAAAACCTAGGTGTGACCATACAAAAAGAGGCATTTCCTTACAGCAACCCTGACCTTCTCCCTTTCGATTCCTTTATCTTCATCCCTTTCTGACTCTGCCCCATAGGAGTTCCCCTCTTTCCTCCCTGTTATACAATTTTATGACAAGACCGGAGGCTCCTATTATGCTTTCTAATCTTGCATTTAATTGAATAGCAGCCAAGATAAGCAATAAAAAGTACAGTTCCCAGAGGGCCAGAAGAACTGGGCCATGGGAATGAGAAAAAACGCGAGAGTACAGTAACCAATCATAGTAGACCTAACAGATAAAGACACTAACTGACTGCGCAGCTTCCTCTTTTCTTGCTGCTCGCAGTCAGATAAGTGCCTTTATCATTGCTCTCAGCTACCACATTACAGTTATTGTTAATATACTTTGTATTATTATTGTGGCCGTTTTCCTTAAATGTTATTTGCTATCAGCGCGACCTCGCGCCACTGCATTCACGCTTCCAGCGTGTTTTTTCACTTTGGACAAGGTGCTCTTTCCGTCCCCCCCTCCCCTCGGGGCTCCCTTGGTCACTCCCTCGCTCGCGCTGCTTCGCGCTGCTTCTCTCTCCTTCGCGCGTCTTCGCGCGCCTTTCTCTTCGCCTCTCACCTTCCCTGAGGCTTCCACCGTCCCCGGCTCCTCGGCGCTTGCTGGTGCGCCTTTCTTCTTCCGTTCTGGAACCCGGCTGATGCTCGCTGCTCGGCCCGCCTCCTGTCACGCCCCTGCTGGCTCTATTAACCCTCGCCTGACTCTCCCAGTATCTTTCCTTGGTTTTGCTCGTTTTTGCACTTCTCCGGCCATGGAACACGATAGTTCCTCGGAGGAAGTCCCTGTTGAGGACTCTATTAATTTTAAAAAGGATTTTAATAAGTTTATTAATAACTCTGTTGAGTCAGCAGTTGAAGTCTCCATGAAACGCATGTCAAAAAATATGGAGAACTCTATGTTGAGCGTCATGTCCAAATTAATGGCCCATTCTGCGGGGGAAAGCAGAAAGAAAAAGGTGGACCACTCTGCTAAGGCTCGTGCCTCAAAAAATGCGTCATTGGTTGGCGAGTCTTCCTCGCTTTTGACTGAGGACTTTGTGCCTCCCAGGCCTCCTATCAAGGAGGGGTTTGTTGGTTCAGAGGGCAAACGAAAACAAAAAGATAAACACGCAGAGTCTCCTAAGAGAAAGTTGGTTATTTCCACCATAATGGACACTGATGATGATGATGATACTATGGATGACGCTGATAAATTATTTGATTTATTTGACGCAGTTGATCCTTCTTCTCCTCCTTCCAAATCTGCTAAATTGGATTCGTTTTCTTTCGAACCAGTCTTCGACTCTGAGGGTTTTCCCATGTTTGATCCCTCTACTATCCGTCATCCAAATTCTACGGAATGGTTCCCTTCCCATCATGTCGGAGAATATATTACGGCCAGATTGCGTCTCCCCCTGGAGACCTCAGTGAGATCCAGGCTCAAATCGGAGTGTCCCAAACCAGCTCTTCCCGACAAAATCACCTTAGTTCCTTCCATTGATCAACCTCTTCTCACCTTCTTCTCTAAATTTGGCAAGGACCCTCGCAGGGGGGTCGACAAAGCTTGGTCCACTTGTCAAGACAAGTTGCTGGACGTTGTGGGCCCTCTCGCCCGCATCTTTGATTTGGCAGAAGCCGCACGTTTAGAGGGTTCGGAACTCTCTGCTGAAGAGGTATCCATGTGGGCGCAACGTGCCTTTTGTCTCCTAGGCAATGCAAATTCCGCCGTTACTCATGAGCGCTGCAAAGGTCTCCTTATCAAGCTGGATCCAAAGCTCTCCAATCTCACCACTATGGATCCTGGACCCAAAGCTAATGGTCTCCTGTTCGGAGAAAATTTGGTTCGTGACCTTAGCAGATTTGTCTCCACTTTCGCCTCTTTGGATAAAGCCCAACAAACTGTCAAAAAGGTTTTTGCCCCTCGGGTTTTTGGACGGGCCGGCAGAGGCAGGGGCCGCTCTTCCGGCCGTCCCTACAATCAAGGCTCCAGAGGGTCGTCCAATGCCAATCAAGACTACAAGCCACAATTATATCCCCAACGTGGCCGTGGCTTCAGAGGCAGAGGTCAAGGAAACTATCGTCACAACAACCCCAGACAACAAGGTAAGCCTTTCTTCTTCCCCTCCTGTGGGGGGTCGCTTAAAACTTTTCCTTCCAAAATGGTGTGCTCTCAGTTCGGATCCCTGGGTCTTAAACACCGTACAAGGCTACCTAATCGAATTCTTCTCTCCCCTCCGTTCAAACTTCCTTTCCTCCCCCCCTGGTTTTCTCCACTCTCATGGCCTCTCAGATTTCAAACAAAATCGAGGTTCTTCTCCAAAAACAAGCCGTTCAAATTTTTCCCTTCGACTCCTCCGGCTTTCTAAGCTCCATTTTTCTTGTTCAAAAGAAAAACAAGAAACTCCGCGCTGTCATCAACCTGAAGTGGTTCAACCAATTTGTGGTTTATCGCCATTTCAAAATGGAAACGATTTTACATCTACGAGACACCCTTCGCCCAAACGATTGGATGGTCCGTCTGGACCTTCAGGATGCTTACCTCACGGTTCCTATTCATCAATCCCAATGGAAGTTTCTTCAATTCCAATGGGCAGGTGTCAACTACTGTTTCACTTCTCTTCCCTTCGGCTTATCTTCCGCGCCATGGTGCTTCACAAAACTCTTAAAACCCGTGGTCGCTTATCTTCGATCCCTTGGCATCAGACTGATAATTTACTTGGACGACATCCTTCTCATGAACTCCGACAGGAAGATTCTTCTTTCAGACTTGCTCTTGACTCAATCTCTCCTATCAGACCTGGGTTTCCTCATCAACACGGACAAGTCGTCTCTCATTCCATCTCAGAACATGGAATTCTTGGGTTTCCTGGTGGACTCTGCAGCGGCGTCTCTTCGCCTTCCCCTCTCCAAAGTTTCCAAAATCAAAGCGGAGATTGTTTCCGTTTTTCAGTCTTCTCTCTTATCTCTCCGGTCCTTGGCAAGGATCATCGGTCTCCTGTCCTCCTCCATTCAAGCCATTTTCCCCGGTCCTCTCCATTATCGCGCTCTTCAGCGTCTGAAGATAAAGCACCTCAGACAAGGTCTCGCTTATTCGGATCTCGTTTTCCTAGATCCCGAATCCCGCACCGAGCTCCAATGGTGGATCGACCATTTAGATGCGTGGAACGGCCGGACTATCTTCGCCACGGCCCCAGATCTTGTCTTAGAATCCGATGCAAGCCTATCGGGTTGGGGCGCCCGATGTGGACCAATCTCGACTGGAGGCTCATGGTCCGCCGAGGAGTCCAAGCTGCACATCAACTGTTTAGAGATGCTTGCAGGTTCCTTTGCGATCAAAAGCCTTTCAAAGAACAGGATTCGCTGTTCAATCCTCCTACGCATGGACAATGTTTCTGCGGTCCGCTATATCAACCATCTAGGCGGAACCAGGTCCAAGCCACTGGCGGACTTAGCGAAAAGTCTGTGGGAATACTGCCTCGCCCATCACCTTTCCTTGTCAGCGGAGTATCTTCCAGGGGATCTCAATTCTGTGGCCGATTGGCACTCGAGATTCCAGCGATTGGAAGCTCTGTCCATTCGTTTTTCTCTCCCTCTCCCATCTTTGGGGCCCTTTCTCTATCGATCTTTTTGCGTCCCGGCTCACCTCTCAATTGCCCCAGTTTTACAGTTGGCGTCCGGACCCTATGGCCTTGGCGACAGACGCTTTCCTGCAGGATTGGTCTCGTCATCTGCATTATGCCTTTCCCCCCTTTCTGATGATCAACAGAGTTCTCTCTCAAATTCGCCGCCAGTCTTCGTCCCTGGTTCTTGTAGCTCCTTTCTGGCAGGCACAGGTTTGGTTTCCGTCTCTTCTAGAAATGGCGGTGGACTTCCCAGTCCTTCTTCCCTCCTTCCAGGATCTCCTACTCAATCCTCAGGGCGAACGACACAGTCTCATTCTAGACAACACTCTAACCTTGTCGGCCTGGAAAGTTTCCGGCCTCCCCCTTCTAACGTCCTCATTTCACAGGAGGCTTCGCTCTTTATCAGCCAGGCCTGGGCCCCTGGCACCTCCAAGGCGTACAGATCCGCCTGGTCTTTTTGGGCAAGCTGGTGTTTGGAAAGGGACCTCAATCCCATTTCAGCCCCTCTGAATTTTGTCATTAATTTCCTCGCTTCCGAGGCAAGCGCAGGTAAGGCATATCGCACTGTAAATCTCTATCGTTCGGCTATTTCCCTTAACCACTCCCAAGTTGATGGTAAACCAGTTGGTGCTCACCCTCTCATTTGTCGTCTATTGAAAGGAGTTCGATGTGCGAAACCACCGTTGGCTAAGTATACTTCTTTATGGGACGTTACAGTTGTTCTTAAATTGTTTACAAATTGGCCTGACAATTCTGCTCTTTCACTCAAAATGTTATCTGCCAAACTTACCATGTTACTGTGTTTGATTTCCATTAAGAGAGTTTCTGATGTTAAAGCTCTAGATGTTTCTGCTCGCCAATTTTCTCCTACAGGTGTACTGTTTCAAATATGCAGACGCACTAAAACTAACTTGGATTCAGTGTTTTACCCTTATTTTCCTGCTCAGCCCAAACTGTGTGTTGGACAATGTTTAAAAGTGTATGAGGAAAGGACCGCTGATCTCAGAACGCCCTGTCATTCTCAACTTCTTATTTCCTTTCGTAAACCCCATCTCCCTGTCTCCTCCCCTTCCCTCGCCCGTTGGGTCCGTTGGGTCATGTCTCTTGCCGGAATTGATGTCTCCGTTTTTGGAGCTCATTCGGCCAGGGGAGCCATGGCTTCTAAAGCCTTTTGGTCTGGCTCTCGGTTGGAGGACATTCTCAGATCGGCAGATTGGTCCAATGACAGTATCTTTCGCATGTTCTATTGTAAACCAATTCATACTGTGGCTTCTGATGTTGTTAATATGCTTTAAACAAGCATAATAGGAGCCTCCGGTCTTGTCATAAAATGTAGATTTTCCTAGTGTTCATGACGGAAAGTCTTAATTTTATTAAAGACACGGAGGCGAGTATTATCCCGCCGCAAAATTACTGACATTTGTTTCTCCCTCCCTACAGCAAATCCAGCCTTGCCACCGGCTTCGTCTTAGGAGTTCTACTCTTCGACTGCTGAGGTCATCACCTCCACGTCCTCCACTTCCAGTGCTTCCGGATCCTTCTTCTGGTGTCCTGTTCGATCTTCTCCCTTGGATTCCTCTGATGCAAGACTTATGTTCCTGGACTTTGGCTCTGTCCTTGATTTTGTTAATTTGTCCTTTATTCACTGACCTTTTATGACTTGCTCGACAGCGAAAAGAGGAAGCTGCGCAGTCAGTTAGTGTCTTTATCTGTTAGGTCTACTATGATTGGTTACTGTACTCTCGCGTTTTTTCTCATTCCCATGGCCCAGTTCTTCTGGCCCTCTGGGAACTGTAGTTTTTATTGCTTATCTTGGCTGCTATTCAATTAAATGCAAGATTAGAAAGCATAATACTCGCCTCCGTGTCTTTAATAAAATTAAGACTTTCCGTCATGAACACTAGGAAAATCTACATTATTTGTTTTCACCTAGCATCCCAATCTTTGGTTTGGCTGGATACCTTTGCCTTTCTCCCACAGGCCACCTCACTGTTGTCTGTTTTCTTGTTTGGGGCCCTTCTACTGCTAACCCCTATGGTCTCCATCTTTCCAATCTGTACCCAGTGCTTAATTTGTAAATTAATGAGTGCCAGGGCCAGGCCCAAAGTGCAGTTCAAAAACCAGGCTGTCGCTACTAAATATCAGCATGCCAAATACCAAGGCTGCATAGTCTTTAATCCACCTCTGACCTCTTTAATCCACTGCTAGACACCGCCTGACACTTTATCCCATTCTTGATTGTTTCTGCTTTGTCCTGGTTGACAGTTTTTCCATATTTTTCTTCCACCTACTTTTCTGTTTGTGTGTTTTTTCCTCTCTTAGGCATAGATTCATGAAGGTAAAATCCGCTCGCAAAGGGGCAGATTCTCAGAATCTGCCCCTTTGCGACCGGTATTTTTGCATTTGAGATGCATCATCCCAAATGCAAAAATCGCAAAATAAGAAATCGCAAAATTGCCATTTCTTGCATTTAAGGAATCTCAAATTGAGATTCCTTAAATGCAATGCATTAAAGTTTAAAAAATAGCGATTTCGCTAATAGGGCTCGCAAATTACCATGAAGTTGAACTTCATGGTAATTTGCAAAAACTTTGAAAAATGCACTAATGTGCATTTTTCAAAGTTTCATGTTGCGCGCACACATGCCCTAAGGGCATGTGTGTGTGCTACATATGTGCACAGATCAATTTCAGGGGTGCAACAGGGTGTCCTTTGGACACCCCTGCACCCTTGAAATCGCATTCTCAATTTGCGATTCGCTAATTGCGATTTGCAAATTGAGAATCTCTTCCCATTGATTCCTATGGGCCTCTAGGCCCATAGGAATGAATGGGGAGGTATTCCTTAATTGCGAGTCGCAATTTGAGAGTCGCAAATAAGGAATTTTAAGAAATCGCTATTTTTTAAGCGATTTCTTCTTGCATAGCATTTTGCTATTCCTTTTAGCGATTCCTTATTTTTCGCTAATAAGGAATCGCAAAATGGATGCATCTGGGGGCACCTCTCAGAAAATGTTCAATAATGAAAAATAAGTACAGCCAGCGGGCCACAGCCTTCCTGACCTTTACATGCGGCCCCCATGAGTCTCGACTCAGCACTAACGTTGAGAAATATGTTAAATAAAGGGGCGCACATTTATTTACAGCTTAACTGAAGTTAAATGGAGTAATTAAGTTGTTGTGTGCACCATTTTAATTTAGGAACACCTTCGGTTCTTAAAGACATGTTATAACTGAAAAAATCTGATAGTTTTTTCTAAATTAAAAAGTATATTTCATTTACATGCAGAAGCATTTTGTCTTAGTACATTAGATTTTATTGAGAATTTGTTTTTCTTTAAAGTGATAGTTTGCAAGTTTTAATTTAGAAATATTCATGCTTCCCCTCCACCCTGGCAACACTGCAAATAGTGAACTAAGAGGCAAGTCAGTTGTTATGTCTACCATCTGAGTGGCCAGGGTTCCTATTATACATGGAGGACATTATAGTTTGGCAAATAAAACGCAGAAGAACGTTTCTTACAGTGCGCATCCTGAAGTATTTTGAGGTTCCCTTATATGTATTAATGAGGAAAAAGGAGGTAAAGTGAAATACAATTGTCTAGGATCACACCATTTGGGGAAGTCGGGATTGATCCCAGGTTTTTTTTGCTTCCTTAGGTGCAATTCTGCATTTATATGTAGATGCTTTGCCTTCGCTGTGTTCACCTTACACCAGTCACCCCCACCTACCATCAATGCAGCTCCCGATCACAAAACAGCCAAATGTTTTGGCCCCCTGGAAAATGTTTGCGAGTACCCATGCTGTGACACATCATTTAGGTTGCTGCAACACTGTGCATAGAAGAGGATGGCATGCTATTATGCAGGCACCATTGGTGGGTGATGTTATCCTCCTTGGGATCTCCTCACCCCCTCTAGGCCACCCTGAGATTGGATACGGTGGGTACATTTTAACATCCAAAATTTAAATTGCGTACAGATCATATGGTTTGTCAGGGAAATAATTCAACAGCTTTTTCCTTTCCTTCATGACATCCTTGCATGGCTATACTTATGTAAATGGTGTACAAGTTAAAGGGGGACACAGAGCAGCAGCTTTACTGATTGACCCTGTTTTTAGCCTGGGGTGCCTGGGGCCAGACCCATGCTCTGGCAATGACCAGGCACGAGGCCCTAAAGAAAATATCCCCACCAGCTAGCAACATCCTCCAAATGAATGTGATAAACATCAATCAACATATTTAATATCATGCTACATTGATCCAGGTACGTCTCACTGCTATGCCATTTGTCTACAGTTAAGATTTTGCAACCAGCTAAAAGATCATCAAGTCCTGTTGATGCTGTGGGAGAAATGGGGTAAGTGCTGTGAATTAATATAGCCCTCTGCACACAGTCTCTGGCTGGGAAGCCAGATTGAGCTCACCCAACAGTTATTTTTTGTCTTCTCTTTTCTTAACAATATTTCTGCTTTAACAATATTTTTTGAGTCAATGTTTGGGGTTTATAATAATATGCATTACACCCTTAACAAAGCAAATACCCTCTGGCCAGATCACGCGGCCAAAGATGTTTGAACATAACCCATTGGGCATAGCCTTATGCAGAAGGTATATCCACTGGCCAAGCTCTGTGCTGAGTCTTTTGGGGAGCACAGTGGGGGTTGAGTGCAAGGCCTACGCCTTTTGCTGATAGGGACAAAGACCAGAGTGCATCGCTTTCAGAACCCGCAGCAGGGGTTTTGAGCAGGACCTGTTCTTTGCCGGTCTCCTGCTGTGTTGGGCTGGTTTGAATAGTTTCACTAAGGCCAATTTGCCTCCAGTAACTGTCTTGCCTTTTTTGCGAATATGTAATATTTACATCTAACTTAGGTCTATCTCTGTGATGAATCTGAAACAGATTTTCTTTTGTGCTCTGTGGATATGTGTTTTTGAACACTTTTGGTATCTCTTAATTTAAAATTAAATGAAATTTCGATGATGCAAGGAAAAATGTTGGAGTGTTTTTGTTTGTTAAATATTTAACAAATTCAGTGGAGCAAATTACTGAGATTTAGAAGTCACTTATTTCCAATGCAGTTTAATGACCGACCTTAGCAAAAAGGTAGGCCCTAACTTTTTACTTCAAGTAATCCCATATGTTTCTCAGCAAAAAACGTTTTATGTGTTTGTAGAGGTGTTTGTAAGTATAATCCTTCCTCTTCATTTGAGTGCATTCATCCGTAATGGTGGATTCTGATTGAATCATCTGTGTCAGGTGAGGTATTCCATGACACTTATGGATACCATCTTGAAACACATGTAGCTATTACCTGAGCCCCAGATAAGTATTTCATAATTTGCTTTTATGTTTGTGATAAGATATGGATGATAAATTAGAATTTTCTGTAGTCCTTGAATGGTTGCCAGTTTGGGATGTAAGGCCCTTCTTGTGAGGAGTTATTTGCAGAGGAAGCTTTTCAATGTGTTCTGGGAAACTGATGAGGGGTGGAATATATCAATACAGCAAAGTTCTTGGGGCACCGAATGATGAGGATCATCACATTTATTGATAACTATGCTACAATTATCCTTTTGAGAACGGTAACCAGCAGGTCAGAGTTTTGTATCACAGTTGGGCGATCAGAGCTACTCATTGAAATGGGAGAATAGTAAAACCAGTTAATTAGAGCGCTGTATAAACCTTGGATTATTTTAATGTGCCAATGCACTAAAAAATCCAACTCATTGCATGTAAGGTGCAACTTGCAGGGCATAGCAGGAGGAGTGTGTGGCTTCACAGCTCTAAAAGCTAGTCTACATTTATATACCCATTGAAAAATCTTCATGTCTTGGGCATAAGTCTTATGTGAGATGAGTTTACCTGCATCATAGGAATGAGACAGAGGTTGAAATACTTATCTTATACCGACTTGTAGCAGCAGATTTCTTACCATAGCACTTTCCCCAGGCATTAGACTGGATCCAGAATTCTTTTGGGAGCAGTACCCCTGCACACCAGTAGGCGGTGTTGTTTGGCTCCACGTGGCGTTGTAGGCTTCATCCATGCCAGAAGTGACATGCTTGGTGCCTATACAGGCACCAACCCAGCGCGCTGATGTCAGATCTTTTCCTTCCCCGCCAGTCAGCACAGATCTGGACAGAGCTACCCAAGTTATTTTTTGCCAAAACTGTTTTTGTACTTTTATTTAAGTGTTTTTTTAGATGTATCTTCTGGTGTAGCAGGAATGTCCATGGGAAAGTCTGGTTTTGTGCCCTGTGGCACCTTTCACTGGCAAATGTCAGTGAAAGACCCCCACCTTGTCTGCCTCTGGTGTCTTGAGCTTGACCACAACACCAAGATCTATGTGGATTGTCAAGCCATGCACTCAAAGGCCTTGTGGAGCATCCCTCCAGCTACTTGCCGCTCATCGTAGTGATGGTCTTGATCCCAGTCGATAGGAAGGTCCCTGGATCAGTCACGGAGCCATCGATCTTAGCTGCAGTCAAAGTCATACCACTCCAGAAAGTCCTACAAGAAGAAGAAGAGTAGGAAGTCGAAGAGACTTTGACTTCAACCCATCCATCAAAGCCATCTGATGAGGCTTCTAGTGAGGGGAGCATCCTCACTAGAAGCCTGGCACCGCAGTTGAGCCTAAATCCAAATCTGGTATTTGTGAAGTGCAAACCACTCACCCCTAAGGGTCTCAAGTCACAGGGGGTTGTCGGGGAGCTATTGCCCAGAGTCACATGATGTTGGGCTAAGCTGCCGCTAGTACCAGGGATCGAACGTGAACCCTGCACTCTGTAGTCAGCCGCACTGACCCCTGCACCACACCTCTCCCTAGGCCTGTGCCTGGGTTATACCTGCACCTGGGCCACTCTGCTCCTCCTCAAGTTTCTGGAAGCTAAAGCGACCTCCACCCAACTACATGAGTACATGCACCTCATATTTTGATGGCCTGTCCCTGCTGGAGTGCCTTCAGGCCCCAAGGGTTCAGGGTGGGCCCCTACAGGTTCCCTATCGCTCGGTCAGCCCCCAACATCAATCAGACCCGTGGAATCCACAGATGGACCTGTAACCCAACGTTGATGCTCCTGGTGCCGCCGCTGGCACTGCCTCATTCTTATACGCGACTCGGACATAGAGCCAGAGGACGTCGTCTGATGCAGATTCCGGCACCAACTTAAGCCACACCATCCAGGCCGGACCGGAACCTGAACCCTATTCCTATGGGATAGGACTTGGGGAAGATTGGGAGGGGTCACTAGATCCTGAATAATACCAGCTGATAGACACTAACATGGACTGGTGTGAGGAATTAGCAGACACCAGTGTACTGGACACCTGCCCAGATACTGGTGTGGTCTCTGCTCCAGTCATGGGTACAGCGGGAGCTTCTTTTGCTATGGGGATGAAAAGGGCAGCCGAGGTCCTGGACCTTAGCCTGCCCTCAGTGTCAGTGTAAACGAATGTCTTGGTGGTGCTTTAGGTGAGAGTTACCCCCTCAGAACCACTTCTCTCATTTAATGAGGCCCTTACCGACATCCTGGCCAGGGCCTAGTCTAAGCCCTGAACAGGGACTCCTGTGAACAGGATATTCCCCATCATCATTGACCCGCCCCACGGGATCCCAATTTTCACCCTACCCCCAGAGAGCTTGATGGTCCAATCCTCCACTTCCTGTGTAAATTCGGGCACATTCCCTACCATCTCACCATACAGGGAATTCAAAAGGCTGACCACCTTGGGCAAGAAAAAGTTTTCTTGCACCAGCCTGGCACTGTAGTATGTGAGCACTGCATGCCTTTTCAGTCGTTACTCCCATGCACTTGTTTGTGCAGGTGCTGCACATGGTCCCGGAGGAGGCCCAGGCCACAGTTATCCACAGTTATCCAAGAAATGGCAAACGAGAGAGGTTTCTCTGTCTGTGGCCAGGCTGAGGTTTACTAGCTTTTCAGGGGGTGCCCAATTTTCACTTACGGATATACCCTTTGATGGCTCCCGTCTCTTCGGAGAGAAGGCGGACTCAGCACTGGAGTGCTTCAAGGATATCAGAGCTACAGCCAGGTCCCTGGGCTTTGTCATGGGCCCCGTCAACCCCAGTCCACTTTGTGCTCCTTTCGTGGCAACGGAAGGGGCTTCCAGAGGAGTCTTTACCTGCCCAGCCAGAATAGCATGCAAGCTTCCCAGACTCTGCGTGGCCATGGACACAGTACATCCAGACCCTGTGGGTCAGGCTGCCAGAGGCTGGGCCAGTCAACCACCCCCCTGGCAGCCATAACATCCAAACCTCTTTAGTTTGCCCTCCAGCTATCATAGGCAACCAGTGGTCGGCAGGATATGCCATCACCTGCAACACTGGAGGTCAATAACATTGGACCTCTGTTTTCTCCAGATTGTCTGAAGGGGCTACTCCCTCCCTGTTGTGACTACCCCTCTGCCCTTTCCACCCTCTTGCAACAGGCTGATGGAGGACGATCTTTGACGACCAGGGAGTGGTGGCTCTCTTGGCCAAGGGAGCCATAGAGAGGGTACTGATGCCAGAAGTAGGCCGTGGTTGTTATTCCGACTACTTTCTTGTTTTCCACACCAGTGGTCAGTGTTCTTCATGGCTCCACACTCCTGGTGTGGAAAGTCCTGAAAATAAACTGATATCAGTGTACTGGGGTGGCACCTGTATAGTTACCTTGCACTTCACTTCTGGTGTGGACAACGCTGACCATGCCGAGGACGCCAAGAGGTGCCGAACGATGCCACCTATTGGCACACAAGGATACCGCTAACAAAACATTTCCAGATCCAGTCGGACGTCCAGGGAAAATAATATGTTAAGGAATCTGTGGTAAAAAGAGTCTCTACCAGATAAGGTGTTACCGAAGGTATGTAACTTGTTCGACAATGAATTTGGGTTGGCACAGCCGGATATGTTGGTTTGTTAAATTGCCAGGTCTGATTTTGTCTATATTGTTGTATTGCATTTTATCTTCTGCTAATATCACATTAACCATTTACCTTTTTAGATTTGATGTGTATGGTGCATGTGCCAATTTATGGCCAACATCTTTTATTCTATGCTTACTTTGAAGGGATGTGTGTCACCTTCCTTCAGCCATTGGATTCTTTTGCTTTGGGATCTTCATTCGTGGGCTTGAAACATTGGCAATCAAATCTATGATCAGCTGACAGGAAAATGTTTATATTTTCTCACTGTTTATCTACTGGCTGTTTGAGTCTCCCTCTTCCTTGTAGTGTTATGGGGGACTATGTTACATCTAAAATCACCAAGCATCCAGGTGACACTGGGGAGTGAGCCCTTACAAAAGCATCTCAAAAATAGATGCAACTCAAGGAAAGCCACCATTTTTATGGCTCCACTTTCAGGTGCTTTTGTTTGCACTTTAGTATAATAGTCTTGACTTCTATTTATATAAGTGAGTGCCTCGATTCGCAATACATAAAAAAGCAAACCTATTGCTTTTCTAAACGCTTGTTTTTTTATAATAGCAATTCATTCAGAAAACTATGTAACGTGTCAGCCCTGACCACAAATGAAGGTGTAAGGGCTACATTGGCACAGCTGCTGTTTACGAAAAGTTAGTGATTTAAAATTCATGTGATTTGGAACGGGTTAATTCAAAGTTAGCATTTGCATGTCAGTGCCAAGACCGATATTAGATGCTCCTTTTACAAATTCCGACATTTATCCTTTTACTTATCGTTTAGTTGCACGTTTCAAAGACATTTATAACACAAATCATATCTGGCATTTTCCGAGTTCTTTCTGTAATCCGTGTCCAACCCTTGGCTCCCTATAAAGTTGCCTCAAAGCCACTATTACAAAGCGAGTATTGCCAATCCGGTTATGCAAAACTCACATTGACAGGGATCCAGCTGTTTTCTCAACAGATGTTTAGTGCAGTGGATCTCTGCGTCTGGTGCTTGACTTCTGCAGACAGCATCTGGTTAGGATTTAGAGCTCTCTGTTCTGAAACTGGGATTTTAAAAAAAAGACGGGAATGAAAAATCAGTGTTGTTGCATTGCATTGCAAAACATTTATGCAGAAAATGTAACTCATTTCACTTGATACTCACCCCCCTTATGCTAACCGCCCGCCTCTGACCAGTGCATCAGATATCTTTCATTTATTCCATCTTGACTCCATCTGCCTCCCTAGTCTGAACAACAGAGAGGCGCGGCTGTGCCACGAGGACACCAGCATTACTGTAGCTGCTTCCGCAACCCAGCTGAACCCCTTGATAACTTCTATTGGCATATTTTGCATAACTACTTGTGCCAAGGTGCGCGAATGCCATTTGTGTATTCCCAAAACGTGAATTTAGATTTGCAAAACTATTTCCCTACACGTAATGTCACACTAGCATGGGAACAATCCAATCTGCTTACAGCTTTCGGTTTTTGGCGTTGCAGAAGAGGGATACCTTACAAAGTGGATTCGTTTCTTAGAATTCAAAAACTTTTTAAGACCCGTCTGCTCTCAATGTGAATCCAGAGTTGGAATGGTAGTCAAGGGGAATTTGTTTCTTGGCAGGGAAAATATGTATTCCCCCAACACCTTCACCCCATGGAGAAAAGCTTTCAATTGCAATTGCACTATTGTGAGGTTTTTGCACGAGTGAAATTACACGTTACAAGTACACATGTGAAAATGTTCTCCCATCGGATGCTTTAAATTCACAAGGCAATGCCAAAGATACTCTTAGGAAACTGAAGCTGCTGTAGCTGGCAAGGAAGACGGTCGGAAACCTCTAGGGATTCAAGAAACATACTTCAATTTCAGGAGAAAGCCAAAGGGACTACATTTCTGCTATATTTAGAAATGGGTCCAAGCACCTACATTTTCATAATGTTGGATGGTAACTCATCAACTATTCGCCTCCTCCCAAGACAATGCCACGAATGCTTGAGTTGGCTTCACATTGCCTAAGCCTCCAGTGCTGTGCAGTATTGGTTGGATGCAGGACCTGGCCTGGGGCCAGACCATGCACCCAACCCACTACAGGTGAACAGTGCCCCTAGTCAATAAGGGTTAGCTATTAGAGTTTACTATTTGGCAAGGCCTTCTTATGTTTTGTATTTATTTGGAATTCACAAATCGAAATTAGGGGTAATGATTCCACGGTAAGTCTCATGCCTGGATACCCCGAACCAAAATAAAGTTGACCTAACAGATAGGCATGTCCAGGCCCCGCAGCCTCCGCGGTACGGGGGGCCCGAGCTGCAGAGCCCCCAGCACTGTACTCAAGCCCCAGGTTAAATCTGGAGCGGGGGTCCCTCCGTGTACTTTGCAGGACGGCCCCCTCTACTTTCGTTACGCCAGTAGGCATGACATAGGTCGTGGACTGTTTCCCAGCGTTTGTGGTAGTAGGGCATGAAGAGAATTTTTTCTCTTGTGGCAGCCGATCAGATTTTTTGAATCTGCAGGTCCAACTTTATAACTGTGGTTCCGAAAGGGACGACAAGAGAATAGGCTACCTTGCCCAATCAGATTCCTTGTTTTAAATTTGTGGACTGGCAAAGGTGTGTGTATCCCAAGTGGAATAGATATATAAACATGTTAATACTTTAAAGCCCTCCAAGCAACTCTTTAAAAATGCCTATATCTCTTACACTACTGAACAGATCTAGAACAATCCAAAAAAACACACGGGCCACTTCACAAAGGACCGCCACATTCATGGTGTGACATGTTCAATGAGTAACTGCAGTGTAGAGGTCATGCCATGTGTGCAGGCCTACTGCCACAACTCTGGAGGCCTTTTGTGAATCAGGCCCACACTTTCTGATTAAAGTTCTACTTTCATGCCATGTTTGGTGTAAACCCGTTAAGCAGTTTGGACTGTAGGCACAAGAAAACATTCCTAAGAAGAGCTCAAATGGGAATTCCCATTTTTTAACTCTCCCTCCCTTAACTTTTTTTACTTGCAGAGGTTTTCATGAAAATTGGGATGTCAGATGTTAGCTGACTACACCAAGCAATTCCCATATGTGGTGCAAATCTATCCATCAGGGCAAAAGTTATAAGCAATTCAAAAAATGCCCTTTCAGTGGACAGTTCAGATGATTCAAATATTACATAGTAGCAGTCACCATTGTGTAGTTATGGTAAGTTACAAATGGAGGTTCAAAAAGTGTATAATTTCCCATTTTAGCTACCATACAAAATTATGGCAAAAGATATAGCAAAAAATGCTTAATGGATTTATACCAAACTTGGCAGGAAAGTAGAGCTTCATGCAGAAAATTATTTTGGAAGCCATGTTGAAACTTGTGGCTTTTAGCAGACTCATGAGATCTTGCTCACAAAATGATATAAAAATGATATATTAATACGCTAAGAAAATCCAGTGGTGGCTGCCACCGAGTAGTACAAGTGGGCAGGGGGCGCGGGGTGATAGAAAAATAAATTAAAAGTGACTTACCTTGCTGCCAGCCGCTGCCTTGCCTCTGTCCTCTTCTGTTCCTGCTGGAAGCAGGAATCACACACAGGCACCCCTAAGCCAATCACGATGCTGCTGCTACCATGACATCAGATTTTGTGATTGGTCTGAGTGCCGTGGTTCGGTGCTCAGACTGGGACTATCAGACTGCGCATGTTCTCCATCCAGGCTGTACAAAACAGCCGGTGGAGAACATGCAAAGTGCTCATGACTGTTTGGCGATCCCAAGACGGCCGGCCAAACCGCCATGCGCACTTTAGTGCCCCAACCGCTCCTGCCCTGCTGTCTGTGATGACAGCCCAGTACCACCCTGCCTCGTACACCTGCCTCACAGAGCGGTGGGGCCATAGCGGAGGAGTCACTGCTGAAAAACCCTCTATTGTTCTTGGGGGCCTTCACAAAGTGCTGTTAATCATTGTACCTGGGGACCCACTCTGCCACAGGGATGAAGTCAACTTGAGCTCTGCCATGCTCATAAAACAAAGCACCCTCAGGGAAGGCCAAAGCCCCAGCAGCATTGCTGCTTGCTCCCCCTGCCTGTCTGTGGTGGGAGCAGATGACAGGGTGCAGGAGTATCCGCTATTGGCTCGTTCAGCAACCCATTGAGGCATGGTTGGCTGCAAGGGAGCCACTAGGACAGTTGGGCTCCTCTGTTGCCCTAACAAACTCTAGATTTGGATGCCAACTTGGGGCTGGGCACCTATAGCTAGAAATAAAAACACCCACAAGTGCCTTTAATAAAACAATAATAAGCTGACAGACTGTGGCACATGAAAGGTAGCCACAAGCTAAATCAGCTGAAGAGATGCTCACCCCATAAGTTCCTGAGGCAGGACTAAAAAAATCCATATCCTATTTTGTGCTTCTGTTGAGATTGCAGGCGCCCCACCAATATACCAACAAATGTTTAGGAGACGACTAAAAGTGCTCAAACCCCCACAGTAAGAATTTTGGAATATTTAGTTGGGTAGTGCATTGTATGTGACCCTGTGAAATGTTTTTTTATCAGATTTGAGCATTCTAAGAGTTTGGGCATTTAGCCTTGTGGCTCTAGGATGCACTGATCTATTTATTGACACCTAAGACTGTTCTTCAGCATATGTAAAAAATAGATTCATTCAGGCAGTTTATTAGATACTAAAAAGATTGGTATACAATGACAAAATTAACAGTGAATTGTTACATGTAGTAATGAATGTCACAGTAAGGTGTTACTATCCCAAAGCATGTTAATGATATTGCATTGATATCATGACACATTTGTACTTCTGTTATTGTGGTGATACCATGGCCGTTAGCTTAGGGCTCACTTTTAATGACTACACATCATTGACTAATGTACAGCCAAGGAGGGCATTTTAGTCCGAGAGTTCAGGGCCTAATAGCAATGTGAATGGCCTAAAGCCTTGCACAGCAGGGGTTGGTTCAGGCCCTACCCTGCTAGGATCCTCTTCCCCATAGTTTAGGTGCAAGATTCTAGTGCAGGCTAAACTCTCCACTGAAACCAGTGAACTGCCTAAATCCTTGCACAGCAAAGGTTCAGCTCAGGGCCTGGCCAGCTAAGATCTGTTTAAACAATCATTTGAACGGATACAGTCAATTTAATGATCTCTGCGCACGAAGGAGCTGTTGAGTTTAATCGCCATACATGGATGGTTCTTTAAAATTTGTGAAAGGTCTATCAGCTTTAAAAACGCGGGTTGGACCACAGAGTGGCCCAACTGGGTATAACGGAGGGCCGGGCAAGTACTAAACACCAAGGATAACTAGCTGGAACCGGATATCTGGCAGACAAAAGGGTCAGAGCCAGACGCTGTAGATCCCTGGACCCTCCCTGGATATCCGCTTGGTCACGAGGAATGAACTACTTCTGGAGGGCGGAGAAAGAAATCCACAAATGGTGAAGATGTGCTACCAAACATCACAAGATCTGAGACCTGTGGCTTTCAGGCTCTCTAATCGATTGAGATTGAGGTCTTTTCTTTGTAACTTATTATTGTACATTGCTGAGTGGGCACAGATGTCCTGATGTGTGCCATTGTTGCTCAAAATTCTTGTGATGTGCTGCCTTGAAGTTCTATCTCGTTTATACTGTTCGTTTGTTCTAACAAATAGGCATAAACAGATGTATTAAAATAGGAAAAACATGTCCTTGCTCTTGAAATGTGGTCGTAATGGTGAATGCAGAAGCTCGAGGAAGACAGATTTTTTTCATCAGTGCTAAGAAGGAACACACTTTGAACCTGCAGGGAAATTAAGGATGTAACAGTGCCAACAAAAGGGTGTATGTTTCTATACATTTGAAAAATGTAGGAATACATCCAACAGGGTTGGTTGCTCGTTGCTACATGCATAGATGTTATGACTAATGCAGATTGGACATGAGCAGGGTTGAGTGTTACAGAGTGAGTGTGAGGACAGGTAAAGTCTGTATACCTTGGATGGGACATGCTCTCAAGAGGGGGACGATTCGTTTATTGTGAGAATAAAAAGCTAAATCTAACAAATGTAGTGGGGAGACCACAAAAACAACTGTGCAAATGAAAAGATAGGTTGGAACATTGACTTAGCAGAGCTCTGCACTGAATTACTAAAAAAAGACAGACCCAGTATCTGAGTCCTGCAAAGATATGGATATATGTATATTTGGAAGAGAATCTAGCTTGCAAGCAGTTGTGAACTGTATCCAACAAGTCTTCATTTAATTTATATTTGAGGCTCTGGGGGATCTGTTCATTGGATCTGCCCAGGGTCGGTAACCCGCTGCAGTCAGCCTTCAGCCGCAGGTGGTTGTTGGTGGCTCTGAAGCGGGTGGGGCTTCAGTGAGAGAGGCAGTGAGCGAACGCACTGCACCACCAAGGCACACAAAGCACGCGTGTCGGTTTGGACGGCTGCCTTTGTCCAGCCAGCCCAATATTAGCTAAGGCCTCTCTTCACCTGCACATCAGGAGACCGGTGTTGATCAAAACTGCAACCCTTGGTCTCCAGATGAGCAATGATCTTGCCTGCTCAAGCCAATCCTGGTGCTGCCCTCATTCTGTGTAACAGCAAGGGAGTTGCGTCTGGATTGGCTAAGAGATGCAGTTGCGGTTTCCTCCCTCTCTGTGTGACCTTGTGTTGTGTCCAGGGTGGCTGGAGTCCTTCCTTATGGAGTGGAGTCTACTAGCCTCAGAAGAATAAATACTCAGGTGTGCCCACACACTCAACTAGGGTGCTTCTGAAGAAGAGGAAGGGGTTAGCAGCTGATGGTGAGAGGACTTTGAGTGACTGACAAGCCAGCATCAAGCCTAGCGAGGAGCAGCGGCCATCCCTTGTGTGACCCAGCTGCTGTGACCTCTCCCTGGGAGCTGCTCTCTTACAGACTCCCACCCCTGCTTCGCTGGCCGGGTTCTTACAAGTGTCAGGCGGACAGGAGTCAGAGGCCATGGGTGACAAAGGCACCAGGCAGGTAGGATCTCCGGTACCTATGGATGCGGTGGTAGCTGAAGTTCTCTTCTGTTTCTGCTCTGAATCCCAAACCTAGTTAGTTTAATATCCTGTTGAAGTTTGCTACCTTTGCTTAACTTGTGCTATTACAAGTCACATCTTTTATGCAGGCAATTTGAGCGTTATGCAAGCACTCCAGAGATACAATAGATTTGTATAGCACAGGATGCCCTTTTTGTTAACTTTTCTGCAAAAATACACAATATCTGAAGTCCAAAAAAGGGCGTCAATCTATTGGTGGCTAGTGACCTGTGTGCTGCAACCTGTTTTTGGACATCATGCGCTGCCCTTTGAGTTGTAAAAAATCTTCATCCCGGTTAAGTGGAAGGCCATTGTAAACAAATTATATAATTTCTGCCACGTGCAGGGCCTCAGAGCCCTCAGTTTCCTTCCTGGTAGTGAAGGGCTGGGAGCAAGGAAGCCAACTGGCAATACAGGAAGCTTGGGGATGCATTTCTGCCTGCAGAGAGAGAGGAAAGCAAAGAGCCCTAAAGTGACAGGAGAGGTTTTTTTTGTGTCTTGCCTGGGATGTAGGACAGCAGGGCCTAGAGAACGAGAGACTGATCTAGAGAGCTGGCTTGGAGGTGGAGAGAGATGCTGAGGGGGAGCAGAAACATGAATGTGGAGAAGGGAGAGACTGAAAGAGAGCAGAGCCATGCAAGTGGATGAGAAATGGGCCGAGGGACAGCTGAAACCTGAAGGTGGCAGAGGCAGCTACTATGTAACGGAGGTGGCTGGACGGGGCAGGAAAATGGAAAAGAAATTAAAGAAAACTCTAACTTCGGTTCCTTGACAGCAGGAAGCAGTGATCCAGCAGCGTACCAACAACAACAGATACTCCACTACCATATACTCACCTAGCCTCATAAACACACACACAATTGAGTAAACCACTGGAGTCAAAGTTTATAATTGTTTTCACAAATTTCTAGATTAGTTATTTAATACTCCTAACTAACCTCTCACGGATCAAAAAGATCTTTCCTTTTGCCTATGGACTATTAGTTGAACTAGTTGATGGTGAAAATAACATAAACTAACTTGTTTATTTTATTTTTGTTTATTTTTTATTCTTTTATTCAGTGTAAATAACCACAGAATCGGGAAAGTTTTAAATCTTTATCTAAATTTCAAACGCATGTGAACCATCTCAAATACACAGTGCAGTCACCATCATTCTTAGGAGAGAAAATTCAATTAATTAATCATCAAACACATACTTTGGACTCATGCAATGATCAATGCTCAGAAAGGCAGAGGACAGAGAGAAAAGAGCATCTGCAAATAGCGTGAAAATATAATTACCAAGAATGGTGTGAAGACCAACCCCCTGGCCAAAGGGCTGGTAAGGGTCCCCCGGGATAGATCAGGTGACAAAGACTTCAGGACAGGATTCAAGACAGGATAGTTGACCTCTCTAAATGCCGACGGTTGCGTCGCACCCCTCTCTGACACTCTCTTCCTCCTCGAGATTCTTCTGCGATCTTCTTATCTAACCAAATTAAATTAGGATAGACAATTCTGCATTCAGCTCTTCATAAGCATCTAACAGCATCTCTCCCAGCATCAGCCTCCACGACTCACAGCATCTGTGTCATCCTGATCTTTCAGAAGCCTCTAAATTATACCTTTCATTCTTCATGTACCACCCACTAAAGTTTCAATATCGTAAAAATACGAAATCTAATTGGTCAGGCAAGGAGGGGAAGATCATCACACCATTCTTACATGTCATCTAAATCAGTTTGACCATTGTTCACAAACTCATACTCTTAATTTTTATTTACAATTTTATTTCACACATGCATTCACATTTTATTTGCAACATTTTATTAACGGTCTGAATGTAAGTCCACTTCATTGAAATTTTCACCATCCGTTCCCAGAGTAGAACACTTTGTGACCTTGACTCCTGTTCAACATCCAGGTCATCATTCCGGGTTAACTTTCTGTGGACATGCGCAGTCGTCATGTGACTTAGCTTACTTCAGTTATACATGAGAGGCCCACATGTGCACTAGTGATAAAGTCAAAAGACAGATGTTACTTTCACAAATAAAATGGTTTCACTGTACACCACCCACCTCTACTCTATCCCAGTTTATTTATTAGACTTATCCCCGTGTCAGCTTTAGTAAAAAACACTTGATTTAGTTCAAACAAGCAGATGCCATGCACGCAAGTCTTCAAGACTCCATTTTAGTGTCTTCTGCTCATGTGCAAGAATATCCCTCCAAGCGATAGCTCGTCATACTTGTAGATGCAGTTGACGCATGCACAGTAAAGATTTCCTGTTTAAGCGATTTTAGTTCTTCGTTCATGTTATTTTCGTTAGTAAACACATAAGCAGGCTTCACTGACCCGCGTATTCATGTGGTACACATAAGTTTTACACAAAACAATTTTAATAAGTTGTTAGTGAGTTAAAGGAGCGAATTGCTTCAGAGCAAGTCTCTTTTCTATGAGTCCTTGCTCCATTAATCCCCTCTCTGATGGCATTTTGAACCATCACAAAATTACCCATCCCAACCAGATGCCAACTTTCAGCATACCTCATTCTCATTCCCCTTCTTTTCTTTCATCATTTCATCTTTGTTTTCTAAATCTTTAGTATTTTTATATATCCTTACTTTTATTTCCTCCATTTGTAGCTCCTCTTATTCCCTATTTCCTTTCTCTCATTTCCAATTCACTTCATATCTTCTTCCCTTTCCTTTTTTTTGCAACATTTGCACCAAATCGTTATTGCTAAAACTATTATTGTAATACCAACTATTGGAAGAATTACTTGACCTAAAATACTTTTCCCTAAATCAGAAAACCAAGTCCCCGTTGAAGAGATACTCTTTGTTAATCTTTTCCATACACTGTCAACCTCCAGTGGTTTCAAATCTTCTTGAAGTTTGGTAATATTCTTTTTATACCCTATAATTTTCTTACTTTTGTCAGGAATGTAAGTACAACAATGTTGGACTTTCAGCATTCTACAGACTCCGCCCTCTTTTGCCAATAAAATATCAAGTGCAAGTCAATTTTGTAAAAAAATAGACCTAATTACAACCATTTCTGTGATTATCATCAAGAAATCAACAGCAGTATCAGTCGAGAGACGATCAACTACTGTTGACAATTTACACATTTTATGTGAATTCAGAATGACTCCCACTGAAGGTATCAATGCACCATATATATCACCTATTATTTCTGAAAAACTAGCTCTCTTTCTCTGTGTTAGTCCATTAGTGTTTTCATTGTTTCCAGTGATTCTTTTTACATGATACGTTTTCGGGAAATACTGTCCCAAAGTAGCAGCTTCCATACCACCGTGCAGGGGACTTATAATAAGTATTATTCCCACACACGTAGTAAACCCCAGGAAATACAGGATCAGTTCCCCCTTTTAGTCTCCAACCTCCCAAAATTAGGAAGTTTTGTTCACATTCATTGGAACCAATAAATATGTTATTATAATCTGTCTTTATTGTATGGAAGCAGGTTTTCCCTTTCTTCACAAAGTCCAGGGACATCGCAGCATGAGCCTTGCCAGTTGCATAAATTCCCTCTTTCCCAGCCCTTGGTGGTACATGGGTTTTCTGTTCAGCAGCTTTCTTTTGGAAATCCTGTCTCCTTTCTTCAACTTAATTCTAAAACACTTTCTCTTCTTCACGTAAAATAGATGTTAAATTATTTTTGTATGCCTTGACTATATATGTTGATTTCATCGTTAAGAAAATTCACCCATGAACTCTGCATCTTGACTACTAAGTACTGGAATCATGTTCTTTCAAATAGGAAGCTCTGGAAATACTACATCTAATTTTGAATAATAATACTGAAGTTTTCCTGTTGAGTAAAACAGGCTTGCTAGGACACTACATGATATACCATATGGTAAGGGTAAATGGTGATATGTAACTCCCTCTGATAATGACGCTGGTAATTTCATACAGATATAACAATCACTAATCTACATATTGAAATAACAATTTTGTAAAAACATTTAAAGAAGTGTCATTATCTAATACTGTGTGATGAAAATCTGTCTCGTTCGTTCGTTCGTATAATCTTTATTTGTCTACCAAAAGATAGTCATAAAAGTTCATCATTCAAAGAATAAACATGTATAGATTATAAATACAGTCCAATTGATAACATCTTTCCATTTCTTACATTAAAACCGTACATCCAAATTCATTTTAGTCCATACCAGACATTAAGCTATAATGATCACACTTAAAATTCTATTGCTAATATTCTAAAATTCCTTGAATCATGTCATTTCCTTTCTGCTAGATACTCAAAGTTTCTCTAATTTTAATAACTTTCAGGATAAACAGGGCAACACAGTAACCAGTCAGGGGATCATCCAATGGCATTAAGAATTTCACTGCTTCTTTGTGTGACCTGATATAATAGGTAAAGAGAAGATGCTTCAGATAAACACATCTAAAATTCATATTAAATGTACAAATTAGCAGGAAATGCATTGTACTCTGCTTACTCCTGTTGTCACATGGACATAGCATTTCTTCAGGAGGATGAATCCGCATTGTGGGGAAAGCTACTGGATAATGAGCAATGCCACATCTTAATCTAATTAGCACAAATAAATGATGGGCATAGGTCACATATGATAATTTTCTGTGCTTGCCTCTATGTTATTTAAAATATACTGTGCCACAATAGATTTATCCTTTTCCGCCTTAGATCTCATGTCCAGCCTAAATTCGAAACGTAGACTACGCCAACCTGACACACCATAGGATTCAAAGCAATGATTTTTCTTACCTATGTGTGATGTATTTGGGAACATTAATACTACCTTGATTGTAAAGGCGTTTTTGATTTGACTGTGATGTCTTAATGTCACACCACCTTTACCCAGTCCCTCACATACCTTTCACTCCCTTTCCCTATTTCACTGAGAGCACTATTCGAATGTAATGAATCTACAATTACTTTGAATGATTGATCACCAACTACAATATGATGAATTCTCTGTTCAAAATGATCAATGAATGATTTCTTGTGGATAATAAATGCAATTTGACCATGTATATTGCACTAGTTATAATCCATTCAATCGAATTATATGTGGTGTTTTTTGGTACTAAGTAATTAACCTGTGTACACATAAAATCGCTAACTCGGACCACTTCCCTCTCTGTACTTACTTACGACCCCTGGTCCTTGAGTTTATAGGGCAACCCCTTTATAACTCACACTCTCTAGAGCAAGAGCTATCTTGCGAGGGTTTTCTTTCACTACAAGTAATTAGTTCTATTGATTGAGGGTTACATCATTATGGAATTAGAGACCCTCTCTTACACCGAGGATTATATAAAAGATTTGATTGGGGGAGACACAGGGACTGCTTTCCTCACTACCAACAGCAGCAGTGTAGATTACTCACTAAATGAAAAAATAAACAAACTTGAACGACTTGAAAAAAAGCTTGTAAGAACCAAACTCCATGGTCACCTCTTAACTGGATACCTACGCTCCAATATCATCCCCACAGGACTTCAAGTCCGCAACGAGCCTGCCATATTTGTGGACAACCCGAAGTTTAAAGAAGGGTTTAGCTTTGTGGCAAATAATTGCTCCCGGCACTGGATGGTGCTGGGAGTCGAGACGGCGAAGGACCAGGTCGAACAGCTCACTAAGGAGATCGAAGAACTTAAGTCAGAAATAGCCAGTCACTCGGCCTTTGCAGACGCGAAGGAAACTCTGGACAGACTAAAGAAAACTTTGAAAGACTTTGATGTGGAGACACAATCTAAGAAATTGGATAAGTTAGCCAAAGACATTCAATATTACGACAAAAAGAAGACTTATCCTTACCTTCAAACAGACTACTACAGACAGGACACCCAGGGCCGCTTTTTCTACAGAGGGAGAGGTGGTTACAGAGGAACCCGCAGGTTCACCAACTTTTCTGATTCTTCATATAGTGGTGACAGTGAAACTGAGCCTACCGGGCCAGCAAACTATCCAAACCAAGACCAATGGTACCAACCACCTCAAGACCACATGAGCGGTCCCCAACAACCTTTTTTAGGCGAGGCCCAGTGGAGACCACCGAGAGGCAGAGGACGAGGAGGATCCTGGAACAACCGCCCCACCCGGGGCCAGAACCAACAGACTTGGGATGGAGGGAGACAACAAGGCCAGATTTCGAAGCAGGTGCGCTTCCAACCAGAGGACCATGGGGAGAGGAGCACCAGACGGAAGACATACAGATGGTAACTGGGGGGCCCCCATGACCACATCCAGAACTAACCCCATAATCAATCTATCAAATCATACACTAACGGAAGACGAAACTAGTGTACTCTGTAAAGGACTATCTTTTGTACCTACATCCCTGGCTAATAGATTCAACATCCAGACGGAACTCACAAGATTTTTCAGAAAGATACGCTTGCGGTATTTTTTCAAAAATTGCACATTACCAACCATGAATGCCTTTACCAATTTTCGCCCACCGTCAACATTCATGCCCTCTATGACCTCGGTATCACACAGGATTCTGACGTATGAGAGTATGGTCCTTAGAGATGTCTTAAGAACATGTGACAGGAGATCATACGTAAGACACAACATCTCCGCAGGAGAACGAATAGCCCTGGACACACTTAGAAACAACAAATCGGTTGTTATAAAACCAGCCGACAAAGGGGGATCCATAGTCATGCTGAATGTGGAGGATTATAAGGCAGAGATCTATTCACAACTGAGGGACGGAGTAAGCTACAGACCGGCTGCTTCTGATCCAACCAAAGAGATAAGAACTGAGATTGTTGCCATTACTAAGAAAGCGCTGGAAATGGGATTCCTGACCAAGAAAGAGTTTGATTACCTGAATGTGGAACAACCAAGAGTTCCCACCATATATGTACTACCCAAGGTACATAAGAATCCATCCAAACCACCCGGACGTCCGATCATATCGGGATGTGGCTCCCTGATTGAACCACTCTGCAAGTATGTAGATGCCTTTCTGAAACCACTGGCGGAAGCAACACCGACGTACCTAAGGGACACCATGCAAGTGATTAACTTGATTGATCAGATGCCATTCGATAGAAACAACCAGATTTTGGTGACAATGGACATTGTCTCACTCTACACCAGCATTCCCCAACGACCTGCACTAGACTGTATGAGGAGAATTTTGAATAAAAGGGCTCAACCAGCTGGGGTCCCTACTGAGTTTATCATCGATCTGCTAGAAATTGCCATGACTAAAAACTTTTTCGTTTTCCAAAACAAATACTACTTTCAGAGCAAGGGAGTAGCAATGGGCGCTGCTTTCGCGCCGGACCTGGCTATTCTATTCATGTCTGAATACGAACAAGACTGTATCCTTTCCCAACACAATCCATTTCAAAACTCTATTTCCAATTGGAATAGATACATAGACGACATCCTGTCAATCTGGACCGGGGAGGAAAATGACTTGAGGAACTTCATGGAGTGGTTGAATACCCAATCAGAGGACATAAAATTTACTATGAACATGAGTAAAGAACAGATAGACTTCCTGGATATTACCATCAAGGTGTGATGTATTCCTATAGGTTCTGTATCGATCCCCCTATTCCTGACCCTATTCTGGTTAGCAAACTAACAAGTTAACTAGCAGTCAGCCCATGAGGCAGAAAACCCCCATGATGCAGGAACCGTTATCTGATAAAGCCACACTACGGCACAGGAACGTGTTATCTGATTAGGTCATAACGCTTGCCATCTAATTAGACAAGTGATATTCCTCCAGCCCCTGATAAGGCATATGGAGTTCTCATAACAAATCAAACCTATGACAACCTGGGAAAAACCCTGCGGCCATTGTTTTGATTTCACCGAGAACTTCAGCAAAAGAATGTGCTAACGACCTGGTCGTATGACATCCTTATTGACGTATCTATGTCCATCCTTACGTCAATCTCGGCACCTTAAAGGTATAAATATTACCGATATTGCCCTATGCAAACACACGCGGTGGTGACGATGACGGAGCAGCCAGACTTGCCGAAGCCCAGAGCAGAGCAGACCCCGCTGGCGCAGCCCCGCCTTCTTGACGCGCTGAGATCGAGCAGCTGCCTATTTCTCCTGCCGAGAAATCCAGCTCTGGCGTTTCCGGGTAGCCCTCGCAGGCAGCCTGGAATATCGAGACCAGAGACGAGAGATACCATCACTCATTCATCCTAACTTCCAGGTACAGAACTGAATAACCCCTCGCAGAGAATTCTTTAGTCAGTCACTTGGCAAAAACAAACTTAACTTAAACTGTAACTTTCTATTTCCGCCCACGTATTAGACTTAGGTCAGGTACACGGGGTAGGCGTATCTAGAAACACCAGTTGAGTACGTTTAGTCAAATGTATATGTGTATGTAATATATTTTATTCATTTTAAACCTTCATATGGCTTAGAAACCATATCAATGTTTTTACAGTATTATTTTATACTTCAGCTTTTAATGTATGTACTTCACTTAACTATAAGTATTGCAATAATATCGATCCATTTCTCTTGTACGAGAAAAGAGACTGATCAATAAATAACATCTTTTATTCAACACGCCCGTCTCTTCCTTTTCTCTACAATCTGATGAGACTAAGAATGCACGTACTGACTGAGTAAAATAAATTGCCTTTTGTTCACACGACTCTCGAGATACACTCTTGATTAGGGGAGAGCAAAGTTGTCATGTTCTATGGTTGTCAGAAACTAAATCCCTTCTTGTCTAATCAGGGAAGTTAATTCCTTCCTGAACATTCGAGAAAGTTTCTAGTGAACTCTGAGCTAGCTGGCAAACCCAAAACTTTAAGTCTAATATCGACAGTAGTAGACCTAGTTAACGTCTGGTCTAGGCCTATACTATTGAAGGTATTATTCCAATGCGCAGAGCCTATTGGGATAATAGGAACTACACTACATGGCGCCCAACGCGTTTGGAAGGGCGATAAAACTAACGTAAGACATTTAGAGTAACTCAGTCGTGCTTTCTCACTCAGACCCCTTTTCCCCATAATACTCCAAAGACGTCTGGAGTGGGTAAAAGGTAATATCCGCCAAACCTCGCAGGAGGAAACTCCTATGTATGGTACTTGGTTTAGTCAACGTTGAAGGATACACCGTTCCAAATTATTGTGCATCTAATCTTTGTTTCCATAAGAAACCTGATCTGCAAACAAAAGAAATAACCATCCTGTCGGTAAAATGGCAGACAGTGATGATGAAAGAGAGGCAGTTAGATTAGCAGCTGAAATAGCAGCAGCTGATACTGCTATACAAGATACAGACCCGGAGATAATACTCATCCCGGTCATCAAAAGGAAATCTATAACCTTAAAACTTATAGAAAATGGACTGACACCTAGAGGTGGTACAGTCATATTCGTAATTGAGGCACACGAATATCGGCAGACAGAGGTATACTATTCATGGATACATTTTCCAGCAGCAAATGCTGTAACAAAGTACTTCCACTATTACAAAATAGAGGAACCTCCTGAAATGTACACTCCTTTCGAGGAGGTGGAAGTACCACTTAAATTTCAAGAGCATTTGCTCTTATTTAATGGCGCCCTAAAACATAATAATCACATCACCAGGCTCGGTCCTTTAGGTAGACCAGGAGCAACGTGGCCGGTCCTAGCCGGATACACACCACATCCAGACATCAATGGGATGTCTGTAGCAGAGCTGTTAACACAGCTAAAACAATTAATAAAAATACATAGACAATTAGTCCAGTATGTGATGCGGACTTCAACAATTCAGCCAGCAAATAGAATTCCACAGCTGACCCCTCACCAGGGGAACACAAATAAAATTACACCACAGAACATACAATCCTGCCTAGGTAAAGTACCGGCTAAACGGGAACAAATACCATTCTGGTTGGCACAAAAAATTACCCAAATAGAGGCGGTGTTTCCTGACACCACCCCGTTAGAAAAACACAGGATTCTGACTATCTGTCTTCCAATGGGAATCGCACCACACATTGAGGACTGTGACACTTGGGGTACAGTCTTTGCTTCCATCTACACAAAAACGCACGGTGTTCCATCCATTTCAGTAATACCAGATGTGCTAAAACAAATTCAAGATGAATATGGTCCAGAACCAGCTTTAACTCTTGGTATGAAATTACTAAAAGACTTCAAGCAGGTCTCGGCTATATTATTAGCCAACATAAAGGGAGAAGCAGCAAACGTGGCGATCCGCCAGAGGTTAAAAGAGACAGATATAGCAGACCAACCAGCTGAAATTGCCAGAATCATAGAAAAATCCTATGAGGAACTAGGTAGAGATAGTTTAGGTGGAATACCAGTAAAACCACAACTGATTGAAAGTCCTGAAAAAATATTTTTTAATAATAACTCAACATCACAGAAAAAGACCTGGGATGGAAACAAACAATCCAATCCTAAAGAAAAGAAATTCCAGTCCAGAGGAAGGTCTCCTAGGCGAAGAGAAAAATCTCCAAACCAAAGACACAGGTCACCCCAAAGATATAACCTTAGAAATAGGGATAATATACAGAAGCCTGATAGATATCAAGACATTGATACACGTCCCTCTCAATCTTTTCAGACTTCCTCGCAGAAATCGGAAAGAAGAGGACGATCAGAACAAAGAGAAGAGCACGCCAAGTCCAAAGACAAGGAACCTGCTCAGCTAAAAAAGAAATTACAATTTCCAAAAAAGAAGGTAGCCAGTATCAAGGTAGTTAACAATGCCGAGAATACTGAGGACACAACTGAAAAACGGAGAATGGGCTCAGACAATGCTAGACAGCGCAGCAGAAGTGAGCATAGCTCGCAAAGTCCTTATGAATCATCTGGAGACAGTGGACACGAATGAATATCTTCAAGTGGAAACTGCAGACACCAGAGTTAGCAAACCTCACAAAATATACGAAATAACATTACGTATAGAGGGGGATAAGACTAGAAAAATAAGGGGACTATTTTGGGATAATCTCTCCAAGGGCTATGACATCCTTCTAGCTGAAAAAGACTGGCCACCAGAGTTTATTTATTTATTTATTTATTTTTGTGATTTTTACAGCGCAGCAATTACCCGTGGGTGTCTCGGCGCTAAGAGCTAGATCTATTACCAGTGTTTTTAAGAGCAGGTGTAGAGATCTATGTCTGAGGTGCTGATTAGTTTATTGAGAAAACAACCACGTTTTCAGTTGCTTTCTAAAAATAAGCAATGTGGGACTGGATTTTATTTGAAAAGGAAGAGAGTTCCATAATCTTGCTGATGCAATGTTAAAACGTCTGTCTCCCCAGTTAACTTTCCTTGTTCTGGGAAGTTGGAGCAAATTAGCAGTGTTGGAACGAAGCGTTCTGGGGGTTGGTAGAGGCTTAAGGGAATTTCTAAGAAATTTGGGTCCCATGTTGTTTATTGCCTTATATACAATACATAAGGACTTAAATTTAATACGGCTCCTCACTGGGAGCCAGTGTAGTTGAGGTAGTTGTTGAGAGACAGAGATACATTTTGGGATACCAAGTAAAACTCTGGCTGAGGCATTCTGAATCATTTGCAGTTTGGATATAACTTTTTCTTGAGCGTTGAGGAAAAGGGCATTGCAGTAATCAGTACGTGAAAACACTAGGGTAGAAATAAGAGTTTTGCCAGCAGTGGTAGGAAGGTATGGCAAAAGCTTCTTGATTTTTCGCAAGATGTTGAAAGATGATGAGACTACAGAATTCACGTGGTCGTGGAAATGGAGTTTGTCATCGAATATGACTCCCAAGTTTCTCACTTTGCTGACTGGTTCAGGTGGAGTGCCCATTTCCTCCGGCCACCATAAGGGAGACCAGACCGGCTGGACCTTACCAAACAGCATTACCTCGGTCTTAGAAGAGTTCAATTTAAGACAGTTGGAGGCCATCCAACTGCTGATGGCCCGCATGCCGTCTTTAAAGTTGGCCGCTATAGTGGAACCATTTTTATGAATAGATAGTACCAGCTGGGTATCATCAGCGTAAGTGGTCAAATTGATGTTATACCCTTTTATTACCCTCGCTAAGTCCGACACATAAATATTGAAAAGGGTCGGACTCAGCGAGGAGCCCTGTGGGACACCGCAAGGAAGGGCAAATGTCGGAGAAGTAAATGAGCCCAGCTTGACTGCCTGTTTACGGTCGGCCAGGAAAGATGCTATGAGATCCCTGGCCTTGTGTTTGATACCGATGGCCTCGACACGGCCGATCAGAGTAGAATGATCGACCGTGTCGAAAGCCGCCGATAAGTCCAGCAGAATCAAAACCGCCTGGCCGTCGTTGTCCATTATGGTTCTTATTTCGTCAGCGGCCTTGATCAGAGCCGTTTCTGTCCCGTGACCTTGTCGAAAACCGAACTGGGTGTCATCTAAAAGGTCATTCGTTTGAATATAGTCAGATAGTTGTTCATTCATGACAGATTCAAAGATCTTAGCAGGAAATGGCAATGATGCAATGGGGCGGTAGCTGGAAGGTTCAGAAGGGTCAAGCGATGGTTTTTTCAGGAGTGGTTTGATTATTGTGTTTTTCCAAATATTTGGATAAACACCTGATGAAAACATAATATTACAAATGTGTGTCAGTGGTAGAGTAATAATATCTTGTCAGGGAGTGCCCTCATGGCGAAGAAATAATTATGCCTGCCTTCTCAAATCACATCCCAATTCATAAAAAATATACACTTGCTAGAAAGTGGGCAGTAGCTCTAGCTCCTGCTTTATATAAAAATCACGTGGGATGGGATGAGGACTCTCCTCCTCACAAAATCCAGTTAAAATCACAACCTACTGCACAAAGGCAGTACCCAATTAAGCAAGAAGCTAGAAAACAGGTAAAAGAAATCCTAGATCAGCTAGAATACCAGGGGGTGATTGAAACTTGCACCTCACAAATGAACAACCCTTTGTTTCCGGTCTCCAAACCAGACAATTCATATAGTCTAGTTTTGGATTACCGACACCTTAACTCATGTTGCAAAACTTTTGCAGTGCAAAATTCGCATAGTGCTGCACTAATGAATAACATAGTGCGCAAAAAATACAAAACAACATTAGACATCTCTAATGGATTCTTTTGTCAAAACATAGCCCCAGAGAGCAGATATTTGTCTGCATTCTCAATAAAGGGCACTCAAAAACAATTTTGTCGGTTAGCCCAGGGGTACAAGAACAGCCCGGGAGTATTCTCAGCGAGAGTAACAGAATTACTACAAATATATGACGACGAAGCATTATCGTATGTCGACGACATATACTTAACAGATGATGACTTGGAGACTCACTTGAAGAGAGTGAACACCATAATACTTGGGTTCGCAGCAGAGGGTTACAAATTCAACTTTAAAAAATCCAGAATTGCCCATCTGACAGTCCTGTTCTTAGGATATGAATTATCAAGTGTAGCCTGGCTGACAATTTTCTAGAAAAATGTGCCGTACTCCAAGCACCTAGAACACTTAAAAACCTACAGTCAATTCTAGGCTTCCTAAATTTCGGAAGAACATACATTGCAAATTACGCAGAAAGGGTCAAACCCCTTTATGATCTAATAAAACCTGATTTTAAAAGAACCAATTGGACTCAAATACACACAGAAATTTTGAGATCCTTACAAACAGACATGCTAATTAAAACAAAATTAGAAACACGTGATAACACACGCAATCTTGTGATTCGAGTCATCCCAGGAAGATGCGGATTCACATACCTGACCTCTAATGAGGGAGAAAAGGTACCAATTGCATTCAAAACACACTTGTACACTAAGGCTGAAATGAAATTTAGCCCAACGGAAAAAATTCTTACTGCAACACAGACAGCTATAGCAAAAGAACGAGCCCTGGCACAAGGTAAACGAATAATAATCGTGACACCAATACCAGCCCTAGAGGCGGTAACAAAGGCAAGCATTCCAAATGCTAAAGCACTCCATCCGAGATGGATACAATGGGCTAATTCTCTTGCTGCAACGGACGTGGCGTACAAATTTGATCCTTACTTAAAAACACAAGAATTTCTCCAATATGAATTTGAATGTCCTCCGCCGACCGAAATTCTGCCTCTAGAACACTACGGCTGTATAATATATACAGACGGATCAGCACAACCCGCAGTGGGGGGTAAGCAAGCTTACAGTGCTGCGTGCGCGATCGTTAAAGGTCGCTGGCACGAAGGAAAATTTAAACCAGCAATCACTAAAACACAATCTTTAGGAGATTGTACAGCTCAGCGAGCTGAACTACTGGCGTTCAAGATGGCGCTTGAAAATACCGATCGAGAATTCCCCACACTCATAGTGTGCGATTCGTATTATTGCGTTCAGTCTTACAATGAATACTTGCAGATCTGGCTTCAGAATGGTTTCAAGGATGCGAAAGGTGGCACAATCAAGCATAAAATGCTCTGGGAACAAGTAGTTCTTTTACAAAAAGAACTACCAAAGACATACGCTGAGTCATCAACGTGATGGCGTTCACGTTGCAGGGAATTCATTGGCTGATGAGGCCGCGAAGGCAGCTGTGCAAACGGCTTCCGTAGCTGCCATCACCCGGTCAAAAACAAAAATAGACAGCGAAATATTACAAGCTGTCAACGCTACAGAAAAGGATTCGATAGAAACACTCCCAAAAGGCTTTCCTGTAAAATACTCATACATAACTGATACAAACAATGTTCCTTTTGCTCGAATCCCTGGAGTGGGGGATAGGGCAATTCCAAACATGGAACATAGGTTAGGACTTATAATAGCGGCACACGAAGGGCTTGCTTCTATACATGCTGGCGTCTCAGCCACAGTATCATTATTAAAACAGAGATACTGGTGGCCACAAATGAGAAGACAAACAAGGAATTATGTTTTAGAATGTGAAATATGTCAAAAAATGAAAGTATCAACAGTGAGACGTCCAGCGCAGACGCCCCTTCTAATCTCGGATAAACCATTAGCCTGTGTTTACCTAGACCACTGTGGTCCCTTACAAAGGGATGGTAACTATGAATGTCTGACAAAATATCGAAATCAAAAATATCGAAATACAAAAATATCGGGACAAAAATATCGAAGTCAAAAATATAGGAATCCTATCCCTAACAAGGTAAGTACAAAAATATCGAAAAAATAATATCGTAGTACAAAAATATCGTATTTAAAAATATCGTTTTTTTAAATGTATTAATAATAATGTAAAAATAATTATAAAATACATATAATGTTACAAATATTAAATAAAAATATTAAAACATAATTAAAAATTTAAAACTAATACATATACATTTAAAATAAATTAAAAACTTAATAATGTAATGTAATTTTATATTTTTTAATTTCATTTAATTGATTTAATTTAAATTAATTTTATTTTTACCCTGTACGACTGTACCCCAAAAACCCAAAACTGACCCTGAACCCTAAAAATACCCCTTTACCCAAAAACCCAAAACTGACCCTGAACCCTAAAAATACCCTTTCACCCATGAACTGAAAACTGACCCTGAACCCTAAAAATACCCCTTTACCCATGAACTGAAAACTGACCCAGAACCCTAAAAATACCCCTTTACCCAAAAACTGAAAACTGACCCTGAACCCTAAAAATACCCCTTTACCCATGAACTGAAAACTGACCCATAACCCTAAAAATACCCCTTTACCCAAAAACTGAAAACTGACCCTGAACCCTAAAAATACCCCTTTACCCAAAAACTGAAAACTGACCCTAAACCCTAAAAATACACCTTTACCCAAAAACTGAAAACTGACCCTGAACCCTAAAAATACCCCTTTACCCATGAACTGAAAACTGACCCTGAACCCTAAAAATACCCCTTTACCCAAAAACTGAAAACTGACCCTAAACCCTAAAAATACACCTTTACCCCAAAACTGAAAACTGACCCTGAACCCTAAAAATACCCCTTTACCCATGAACTGAAAACTGACCCAGAACCCTAAAAATACCCCTTTACCCAAAAACTGAAAACTGACCCTGAACCCTAAAAATACCCCTTTACCCATGAACTGAAAACTGACCCTGAACCCTAAAAATACCCCTTTACCCATGAACTGAAAACTGACCCTGAACCCTAAAAATACCCCTGTACCCATGAACTGAAAACTGACCCTGAACCCTAAAAATACCCCTGTACCCAAAATTAATTAATATTATTTAATTACCAATTAATTATTAATTAACAATAACAATAAAGTAAATATATTAGCACATTTGCTGTAATTAATTTAATTTAATAATTAATATTATTTTGCACAATTAATTAATTAAGAATAACAATAAATTATATATAAAAAAATTACTATAATTAATGTAATTAAATAATTAATAATAATTAATTACCAACTAATTAATAATTATAAATATGTAAAAATTATAATAATTAATTAACTAATTAATAGAAATTAATGACCAATTAATTATTAATTAAAATATGTACAAACATATATCAATTAATTAATTATTATTAAATTACTTCCCACCCTATTCCCCTATAAACCCATAACCCGCTACAGAACATATTTATCTATTAATAAATTAATTAAAAATAATTAAAAATTAATTCTCAATTAATTAATTAATAATTCCTACTAATTAATAATTAATTTAACATAATTAAATTACTTCCCACCCTATTCCCCTATAAACCCACAACCCGCTACAGTAGTAAAAGACAATATTTAATAAAATAACATTAAAAATAAATAATAAAACATAATAAATACAATATAATATACACTAAATTTATTTAAAACTTGATATTAGTAACATCAAAGTTATTAATTTCGATATTATTAACATCGATATTTACAACTTCGATATTACTGATATCATGCCAATATCGATATTTAGACTGTCGATATTACTTACCTTCGATATTTTTGTATCTCGATATTTAAACTTCGATATTTTGTCTTTCCGATATTTTATTTTCGATATTTTGTCTGTGTACCGGTAACTATAAATATATCTTGGTTGCAGTGGACTCATGCACAAGATTCATATGGCTGTGGCCCCAGCGAACGGCTGACGCCAGAACTGTTATAAAAGATTTGCGAGTCTTTATCGGCACATACGGAATTGGCATGCTGCATTCAGACCACAGTCCTGCTTTTAGCTCTAGAGCTTATAAGGAGGCCATGGTCAGCATGGGCGTGACATTGCGGTACTCTTGTCCATTTCACCCTGAGGGGAACGGAATTGTTGAAAGAAAAAACCGTGACATAAAGCAATCTATAACGGCAAAGGTATTAGGTTCGGGAGCTGGGTGGGTCAAACATCTAATAAGTGTCCAACGTAGTCTAAATAACTTGCCAAGAAATTCTCTGAGGGGATTCAGTCCGTACGAATTATTATTTGGAACTAGGATGTTGATCTCTGACCTTGACAGTCAAACTTCAGTGGTGAAGGAAAAAAGCTTTGATATCAAAGACCGTTTGGCTATTTTGCAGGACTTAAATGAAACAAGAAAAGACCTGAGCAACATAAAGTTGAAACAACAGCCAACAACCACTGAAGAACCACCACCTGTCCCAGCAAGACCTGTCTGGATTCCAAAAGTCGGGGATCTAGTCAGAGAAAAGATCGCGGTAAAGAAGGAATTTGGGCCTTCTTACAGAAAAGCAGTTCCTGTCTTGTCTGTCAACGGGACAAGATCAGTTGTACTACCGCCACTTGCTGGTAAAAAGGAGAACCGAGTTGTATCCATCGACCTGGTAAAACCACAATCATGTGGCCGATAACAAATAGTAGGCCAAGTGGACTCCCAATAAGTAGCAGAACACCAAGGTTTGCTACCAGTACAGAGGTTCTAACAAAGAGGTTAATCACTTTCGAAACACCTACAGAAGAACAACAAGGACTATGCAACAATGCAATGGAACTTAGACCTCTGAAAACCCAAATAAAAACATTTAGCAGAGACACACCAATCTACAATGAAGTACCAAATGATAATGCAAGAAACATTAATCCTGAAGCAATTGGAACTATTGACAGAACTGCATCCGGCTACTTCATAAACTTCGATGATTCCTCTGAAGGATTCACTGAATCAAAGACACAGCCATCATCAAAAACCTTTAAAGATAAAGCTAAAGAACTTTTGAAACAACTGAAAGAAACATATCTGATTTCTCCATGGATCGAATTTTGGGTGGGTTTTGGTGCATTTATCCTCATACTTTGGCTCATCATGATACTAACATTGGGACGCTTCATTGAGGGAAAATATGCTAAAATGGACACAGCAAGTCAGAAAATCAACTTGATCCTCAAACCACACACATCTTCACACGTCGAGAAAAGAGAACTTTCTTCAGCCAACTTCACAGCCAATCCTATACCGGGTGGGGTAGCATGGGACAACACTGACTACGAAATCTATGGTCCGGTCGAAATCCTGAAATATCCACACCAAATTAAGATCTCATTGAGTGACTTTGTAAAACCAAGCACATTTGCTGATGATTGGGACTTCGAAAGCATTAATAATATGATGTCTGACTTAGTAATGTCTGCTAAATTTACCAAACATGATTATTTGCAGGGTTCGACAAATTATGATAGTATGTATTGCTATAACCACTATGGTAACCATTTTTTACATAGATCTGCACAACCTAGAAATGTTTTAAATTATAATCAATGGGAACATTGTGCAACCCCTCCAAAAGGAAGCTCAAGAACCGTTTACGACAAATATTCATACTTTTCAGGTTTTAACATAAGTAATGCTGAAACATTTTATTTCAAATTGTCAAATAAGACAGGGATGAAGACCATGATAACAAACACTAAATTGATATATTCGGACTCATTCTTTGAACAAATGAATACTTTTGGTTTTGATTATTGGGACAAAAATGTTGAATTGAAAAGTGTTTGGGGCACAAAAGAATGGCAAGTACAGGGTATAGAATCTTTGTTTAGAGCCTGCATGATCCCAGAACAAATTATATTTTTAAATGACACTGTTCAACAAACCACCTGTCTTGGCCTAGCCAAAATCATAGACTTGAATAAACCGTCTATTCCAAAACCAACAATGAACAGCAATAGTTCTACAGAAGAAGAGATAGACGTAAATTATGTATTAAACCAAAACAGAACACATCCAGATTGGAAACAGTGGTTGATCTGGCCCACAGATACTAATAACTGTCAAGACAGATTCCTGAACAAAACACAGGGGTTCAAAATGACCAGGCCAGACCCTAGATATCCTCAAAGACATCACCCAGGGATAATAACCACCTACAGTGTGGGCAAATTATGCCTTCAATGGCTACAAACTTCCACACTGGCAGAAATTAAGCAACACCTAACTTTACTTACTGATGGTGCTGACTTGCGTGATTTCACTATGGGACCACGCAAACAGCGTCAAAAGCGTTTCATAGCAGCCTCTGTATATGCAGCATACAATGGGGCCTGGAAGGTTACTCAAATTGAAACAGCAGAGAGAATACGGGAAATTGACCGTATTAATTTGGAAAAATCACTTTCTGTAGTGGACAATGGGTTAATGACTCTGTCCTCCAGAATTTTTTCTTTGGACAGCATTGTGTCTTCAGCAATCGACATATTATCGCAAGACTTACTGTTGCTACAACACGGTCAGTCTCAATTGCGTTCTATTGTACAGCTTGGCTGGACGTTACAAAATCTGCGTTCAGGCTATGTGCCTTGGCGTTTAATCAACACAACGTCACTATTCTATATCTTTAACCTTACTGATAGACAAATCAGTATGGCCCAAAAGGGAGCTGATTATACAATCCTGAGCATTGAGAAACTTGAGAGATTACCAGTGACAATGTCAGAACGACCTGTCAGTGAATGGATAATACATGGGATAATTAATATTCCAATATCAACCTTCAGGTTTCAATACTGCCAAAAATATATACAGGCTGGCATGTATGAAAAATTAGGAAAAGGGTACATAAAAACAACATGGAACTTGCCCTATTCACATGCATGTGTCAGTAATAAAGGACAGAAAGTGTTTCTTAGTGGCAATAATTGTGCAATGTCACTAAGCGGTACACTTCTGTGTAACGGAATTAGTTTGCATGGAGCCTGTGAAGGGAACTCAAATAACCTTTCATGTCACCAGCAAGGCGCACCTGCAACAGAGATTGAACCATTCTTTCAAAGACTCTATAATGGGAGTTACATTCTAATTGTAGATCGCAGATGTTGTAGTCTTATGCCCGGGACTCCTTATCTCGTAACTACGACTGCGAAGGTCAAGTGCTGTGGACACTCATTGTTCCCCAGCTCCTTTCCAGACAGGGAGGCAAGGGCATGGCCCGACTTGAAAATTACTTCTATTCGAATAGATACTTTAAGCAGAATGAAAACAGTGCTTCTTCAGACGCCGACAAGGCTCACGTCATCAAAAGAAACGTATGATCTCCAAGTCGCAAGGACGACTGCAGAGATACATTCATTGTTATCAACTAATTCCCCCATACATTTCGCAGAAATCCTGAATGAAATCTTAAATATTTCTGATACCAGTGGAGTCTCAAAAGTATTTAAGACAGTATTTTCGATGGCATTAACACCATTCAAAGCCATACTGGGTATTTTTCCAGATTTCGTCCATTTGATTTTTGGCGGACTTCCCCTCATTTTAGGACTGATTGCAGGAATCCTATTCCTAGTCCTTATATTTTGTTATGGCAAACCATGTCACAGACAGAACACCTGCGACAAGGGAAGAAACAATCCTAGCCATTGGATACCGGGACCGGATATCAAAAATCCTGGGACTATCCCAGCTTAGAGACCTGAACATGACTTGGTTTCTATCATTTCGACCAATGTGGCAGCGATGTGTTTTACCTGCATTAACGTGCCTGCTATGCGGAGAAGAATGCGTGTTAGACACCTGTCTGATGCTACAATCGGATGCGCCAATGGATGCAGAAACATTGTTGAGTCCAACAAAGGCTCACGCTTTGTGCTGCCCTCAAAGGCTACCAATCCTGATGACGGCATTCGTGGAAGCTTCACCACTACGATTAAGGGGTAGTGAAGTTCAAGATAAAAGCGGCATCGATCAGGTACGACCTTCTGTCAGCAATCCAAATCAAAATGTCAATGGAGACAATCATGCGCACGAATGCATGGTTACACCTATTTCCAAGTTAGTGGAACTCTCCCAGGAAGCTGTTGACAACTTTTTCGAAAGCCTAAATGATATGATGTTCTCACCAGAGCAGAAATAGAGACTTTTGAGCAAGCTCGTACATGGCGTTCCCTGAATTTGGCCTTCAACTTTAATAATAAAGTCACATGAACAATTTTCCCTCCAGTTCACGGACAGCAAATTTTTCAGCAGCCCCAAAATATTTTTGCATATTTTTCGGGACACTATCTTCTGCTTAAAGTAAGAACTATTCTTAGAGAACTAAGATTTCTAAATTCAGATAGCTTATAGACATTAGCTGCCCGCTGGCATGTTCATAGTTATTATTATTCTATGATGAAATGGTCTCGAACCTTTTTTCTGTATTAAGAGCCATTTCATGTGTAAATTTTCATATACAAAATAGCAATAATGTATACAAATGCGTGATTTCTTTAGCATTATTCTACAGCTTGAGTGCATACAATACATGTAACTGCTTTTTTCCGTATATTTGATAATTTCAAAATGCATTTATGTATTTTGGGGTGGTAAGGTATACACAATACTCTACAGTATGTTTTACTATGCATAGATTAGTAAATATGTTCATAGTTAGAGTGGAGTGGGTGTGATGTATTCCTATAGGTTCTGTATCGATCCCCCTATTCCTGACCCTATTCTGGTTAGCAAACTAACAAGTTAACTAGCAGTCAGCCCATGAGGCAGAAAACCCCCATGATGCAGGAACCGTTATCTGATAAAGCCACACTATGGCACAGGAACGTGTTATCTGATTAGGTCATAACGCTTGCCATCTAATTAGACAAGCGATATTCCTCCAGCCCCTGATAAGGCATACGGAGTTCTCATAACAAATCAAACCTATGACAACCTGGGAAAAACCCTGCGGCCATTGTTTTGATTTCACCGAGAACTTCAGCAAAAGAATGTGCTAACGACCTGGTCGTATGACATCCTTATTGACGTATCTATGTCCATCCTTACGTCAATCTCGGCACCTTAAAGGTATAAATATTACCGATATTGCCCTATGCAAACACACGCGGTGGTGACGAGGACGGAGCAGCCAGACTTGCCGAAGCCCAGAGCAGAGCAGACCCCGCTGGCGCAGCCCCGCCTTCTTGACGCGCTGAGATCGAGCAGCTGCCTATTTCTCCTGCCGAGAAATCCAGCTCCGGCGTTTCCGGGTAGCCCTCGCAGGCAGCCTGGAATATCGAGACCAGAGACGAGAGATACCATCACTCATTCATCCTAACTTCCAGGTACAGAACTGAATAACCCCTCGCAGAGAATTCTTTAGTCAGTCACTTGGCAAAAACAAACTTAACTTAAACTGTAACTTTCTATACCTGCCCACGTATTAGACTTAGGTCAGGTACACGGGGTAGGCGTATCTAGAAACACCAGTTGAGTACGTTTAGTCAAATTTATATGTGTATGTAATATATTTTATTCATTTTAAACCTTCATATGGCTTAGAAACCATATCAATGTTTTTACAGTATTATTTTATACTTCTGCTTTTAATGTATGCACTTTACTTAACTATAAGTATTGCAATAATATCGATCCATTTCTCTTGTACGAGAAAAGAGACTGATCAATAAATAACATCTTTTATTGAACACGCCCGTCTCTTCCTTTTCTCTACAATCTGATGAGACTAAGAATGCACGTACTGACTGAGTAAAATAAATTGCCTTTTGTTCACACGACTCTCGAGATACACTCTTGATTAGGGGAGAGCAAAGTTGTCATGTTCTATGGTTGTCAGAAACTAAATCCCTTCTTGTCTAATCAGGGAAGTTAATTCCTTCCTGAACATTCGAGAAAGTTTCTAGTGAACTCTGAGCTAGCTGGCAAACCCAAAACTTTAAGTCTAATATCGACAGTAGTAGACCTAGTTAACGTCTGGTCTAGGCCTATACTATTGAAGGTATTATTCCAATGCGCAGAGCCTATTGGGATAATAGGAACTACACTACAAAGGATTTGGGGGGCAAGCTTCATACAACCCTCTACAGGAAACCAGCAGAAAGGAATTCGCTCCTAAGATATACCAGTCACCACACGAGAGCGTTGCGAGATAATTTGCCATTCGGCCAATTTCTACGCATCCGTAGAAACTGCTCCCTGAAGGAAGATTTCTTTAAAGAATCTGACGATCTGATCACCCGCCTGATTGAGAGGGGATATCCGAAACGACTCGTCAAGAGATCCCGTAAACGAGCGTGGTTTCAGGATAGGTCCACACTGCTAACACCAAAAGAACGCCAGCAACCCCAGGACCGGATGATCTGCGTAACCACATTCTGTACCAAGAGTAATGACATCAGAAGGCTCATCAACAAAAATTGGAGCCTGGTTGCAGACACCATAGACACTCCTGAGCCTCCGATGCATGCCTTCAAGAAAGCCAAAAGTATCAGGGACTTTGTCGTCCGATCCTTATTGGACACACCACAAGCACCGACAATTCAAGGACTCTGGAATCTACCAGAGGTAGTAGGTCATTTTCGCTGCACGATGTGCAAAGCTTGCCCGACCTGTTGGGAAACCAAACAGATTACCCACAACAACCTAACCATCAACTTGAAGTCTTTCACGAACTGCAATACCAGCGGAGTGATATATGCCATTCTGTGCCCGTGTGAACTGATGTACATCGGGCAAACCATACAGAAGATAAAAAAACGCATTTTTCAACACTGCAGCAGAATCCGCTGCCAAACAACAGGAGCCCCCCTGGTTGAACACTTTATGGACAAAGACCACCCTCCGGAATCTATCAGATGGGTCATCTTAGAAAAAATTACCTTAGGGCCAAGGGGTGGCAATTTGAATTCTATTCTCAACATCAGAGAATGCAAATGGATGCACAAATTCAAGACCATCTCTATGGGTCTGAATGAACTAGACGCCAATTTTGCTCAGATGGCGGGCTTGGAACCCGAATGACTATTCCTCATACACACCCAGGGACCCCAAATCATGTCATGTACATCCAGTGGTTGTTAGTGATTGTCTTTACCAGATAGACAGAACGTTTACTGCACAAGACAACTCAGGCCACCCATAAACCTATTAGGTTGTATATGTAACTAGCACGTGCATTTCATGTAAATTAAGGCCAGTAGGTTGTCTGCGGATGCCGCCTCAGCATGCATGTATTTATATTACCTGATGTTTGCTTTTTGAACTAAATGCGTAACTGGATCGTGAATATCACTATCATGTGGAATGTCTGCATGCAATGTGATTCCATAAACTATTTGCTAAGCCAATTATTGCCCTAGCACGTGCATTTCATGTAAATTAAGGCCAGAAGGTCATCTGCAGATGCCGCCCTAGCATGCATGTATTTATATTCCTGATGTTTGCTTTTTGAACTAAATGCGTAACTGGATCGTGAATACCATTATATGTGGAATGTCTGCATGCAATGTGATGCCATACACTATTTGCTAAGCCAATGATTATTCTGTGAGGTTTTAATGAATTTGGTTAATGTAAGACTATGACACTGTCCAGACTTTTGTGAGGCTGATGGTTAACGCACATGAAACTTTGATGTTATTATGCAACAGTCTGAATGCACCATGCTGGTAATGCTTGTTACGTAATAATCATTCTGATACCATTCCGACGAGTGACAAGCTGCATATACTAATTGGCTCGGCCCCCTAGCAGACCTCCCTTTGGAATTACGAGTATACCATATCTTGTCTCAGACCCCCTAGCAATAGATCCCTTAGAAGGTACCGGCATCTTTATACAAACTCCCTTGATGACACTTGCACCATTACGTGATGTTCAGGCAAGCTTGCCTCTGATTGGTTGCCACACGCCGAGCCCCCAGTGAACTAGCAGTGAGCTGCAGCACCGCGAGGAGGCTCAGATTGATCGAGGACTCGTGAAGCACTGACGGGTTCACACAGACGCCCTTCAGGTATTGTTTGGAGAATAGACATTTGATTTGCATCAGGTCAGGGCAATAGGTTACAGCAATGAGCGCCGTGCACGCATTTTGTCACCCACGAAGATTAATGTTAGATCGTTTTTTTTCACTTTGAATTCCCTCACTTTAAAATATACGGAGTTGCGTTTCCACCGACCTGTTAGCTTCCTAATGGGGCTCTAGCGCATTTTTGATGCATGATGTTTTGAAGCCACTGCCATACTGTATATAATGCTACCGGCTCACTACCCTCAGACCACTCGAGAGCATGCAACTATGCGTGCATGTTTGGCAGCCCAATAACGAATGCATGCTCTGAACCACACGAGGCTGTAATAATTTCATATGACCATATTCCTACCAGAGTATCTCACACCGTCCTCCACACACCTTCAGAGTGATGCCTGATTAATTTGAGTGGCACCTTGACGAGGTAATGAGCCATAACATAGAACGCTGTGCACCCACTTTGTCACCCACGAGGATTTACGCCAGATGGGTATATTTGTCATCCCTGCGCTTTAAAACACACACAGAGGTGCGCTATCGCCGACTGGGGCCCTAGCGCATTATAATGCATGACATTTTTGAACTCACTGCCATTAGAAGGTTGTCCACAATTCTACCGGCTCACTATTTTTAGCCCACTCGTGATCATGAAACTACGTGTGCATGTCTGGCAGTCCAACAGTGAATGCATGCTTTTAACCACACGAGGTTGCAGTGTTTTATGACCATATTCTTATCCAAGTATCTTACAACGCTAATTATACACCCTTAGAATGATGCAAGATTAATTCGGTGACTATCACCCAGAAACGACAGCACGACCCTTCGTCCTATGCTGCTGCATGAGGACGCACTGCCCAGTAAGTGTCCCTCCGATTAACATGCTCTCTTGGCTAACTAGCCAGGACATCCCTTTGAGGACTCTCTTACTCTTTATATGTTTCAGAATTGCTAGGAGCCTCCAGCCCCACTCCAGGACGGAACATCTAGTGACCGTTACTTCCATGTAGGTAACTCCTACATTTCCTTCCTTAATTGATTAACCACATCACCACGTAGGCCATTGACATTAGCTTTTGCCTTGCTTCACAGGCTCTCCACCATGTCCTGATGAAGACCCCAACATGAGGCCACACTAACCCTTCAGCATTCAGGGGGTCGAAACGTAGACTACGCCAACCTGACACACCATAGGATTCAAAGCAATGATTTTTCTTACCTATGTGTGATGTATTTGGGAACATTAATACTACTTTGATTGTAAAGGCGTTTTTGATTTGACTGTGATGTCTTAATGTCACACCACCTTTACCCAGTCCCTCACATACCTTTCACTCCCTTTCCCTATTTCACTGAGAGCACTATTCGAATGTAATGAATCTACAATTACTTTGAATGATTGATCACCAACTACAATATGATGAATTCTCTGTTCAAAATTATCAATGAATGATTTCTTGTGGATAATAAATGCAATTTGACCATGTATATTGCACTAGTTATAATCCATTCAATCGAATTATATGTGGTGTTTTTTGGTACTAAGTAATTAACCTGTGTACACATAAAATCGCTAACTCGGACCACTTCCCTCTCTGTACTTACTTACGACCCCTGGTCCTTGAGTTTATAGGGCAACCCCTTTATAACTCACACAGCCTAAATTCTAGGAAGGTATTTTTAATCTCTTTCTTTGTGTATATCAGTGTCTTAGAAATTTCTGGCTATATTTTTACCTCATAAGAATTTTTCTAAGCCCTGATTAAGGGAAGCTACCAGGTTACCTCTTGAAGAATCATAGATATTATTATAAAAGTTAATAATTATCAAGTCCCTCCCATCCTTTTTACTAAGCCATACCAATTGTTCATGGGGACCCACTGTTGTAACCTTTTTGATATTAACAGATAGTGTGTTGGACACAAATCTGTCTCATCTGCTGCTGCTTCTAATTCTATTCTATCTCCTTTTATTGTGGATTTCTTTTCATTAGTGACTGTATCACTCTTTTTACCTGTTATCATCAAATAAGGCACAGCCACTCTTAGAAATACCCAAGCTGAGATTACTAATGAAATACTACATATGAAAGCTCTACAATATCTTCTTGTTAAAATTAGTTTCGGTTGCTCAGTGACTCTATTTTTCGCCATTTTAATCTGAGAAGATATTTTCTCCTCTTTCTTTCTTCACTTGGAAACTCAAGCTCTTGTTTTTAAGGTGGTCTCAATTTTCTTTCATCAATCTGTGTACCATCTACTTCTTCTGATTCCATACTTGAATCTAAATCTTCAAATTCTTCTAATATTATATAGGTCCACTAAGGGGCCCACTCATGGGCTTCTACGTATGTTTCTCACAGTTGTTTGTTTAGACTGCGTTTGACTAGTAACCTCATTCACTTGCTCTGGTCCTTTGTTTGTTTTTCTCAGATAGTATCTCAGTCTCTTCACTCTACCTGGCAAGTTATCACCCATTCTGACCCTTTTAACCTGAACTGCACTTTCACCCTCTCCGTCTTTTTCTAGAGTTTTTATTTTCAGTATTTCTAGGCTCTCAATCACTCTCTACCTGTTCCTGTTCAGGTCTTACTATTGTTATTTCATCCGCCTGAACTTGTTCTTCCTCTATCTGGTCCTGTTTAGGTCTTATTTCAAATTGATCTTCTTCATCTGCCCGAACTTGTTCTTCTTCTCCTAACTGGTCCTGTTCAGGTCTTACTACATTTTGCTCTTCTGCTGCCTGAACCTGTTCTTCTTTTCCTGTCTGTCCCTTCTCAGGTCTTTGAATAGTTCTGTTTACCTTGGGCTGAGTAAATTCTTCTTTTTTTCCTGTCTGGTCCTGCTCAGAGTCTCGCGTATCTTTGTTCACTTCTTCCGGAGCGTGTTCTTCTACACCTATCTGATCCTCACTACTTTCCTGTCTCTCTAATCTCGTTCTTCTTCTTCTCTGAATAACAACTTCAGGTATGCCAATCACTGGTATCCATCCCTCTTGACTAAGCATGGGCGTAAAATCCGTTCCGTTCGCGGAATTTGCGGATTTTCTGCAATTTCGCGGTCCGCGGAGCTAGCGAAATCGCTGAAAAATCCGCAAAATCGAGTGCGGGACGGATTTTCAAAAACATGAAGCACTTACAGGGTTACAGCAGGTGCCCAAGTTGAAGCTAATTTCTTTGTAATTAACTTCAATTTGGGCACCTGCGTAACCCGTAAGTGCTTCCTGAGCGGCACCTCGAGAGTTGTTGCCTACTTGCAACTATTCTCTGACCCTGCTCTGACCCTCTAAGCAGGGTCAGAGAATAGTAACAAGTATGGCACAATGCTCCAGGCTGTCACAAAAATTAATCCACAACAGGAAGCACTTACAGATAAGGAAGCAGGTGCCGGACTTGAAGCTCAAATTCAGTAACACATTAACCAGCCCCCGGTTGAGGCTGGGCAGGTGTGCTTTCGCCCCATAATCTACAGTGGTGAACCAGAGGGTGCTGTGATGAACCAGAAGGTGCAGTTGTGAACCAGAGGGTGCCGTGATGAACCAGAGGGTGGCATTGGTGAACCAGAGGGTGGCAGTGGTGAACTAGAGGGTGCTGTGATGAACCAGAGGGTGACAGTGATGAACCAGAGGGTGGCAGTGGTAAACCAGAGGGTGGCAGTGATGAACCAGAGGGTGGCAGTGGTGAACCAGAGGGTGTCAGTGGTGTACCAGAGGGTGGCAGTGGTGAACCAGAGGGTGGCAGTGGTGAACCAGAGGGTGCTGTGATGAACCAGAGGGTGGCAGTGATGAACCAGAGGGTGACAGTGATGAACCAGAGGGTGGCAGTGGTAATCCAGAAGGTGGCAGTGATGAACCAGAGGGAGGCAGTGGTGAACCAGAGGGTGCTGTGATGAACCAGAGGGTGGCAGTGATGAACCAGAGGGTGGCAGTGATGAACCAGAGGGTGGCAGTGATGAACCAGAGGGTGACAGTGATGAACCAGAGGGTGGCAGTGGTAAACCAGAGGGTGGCAGTGATGAACCAGAGGGTGGCAGTGGTGAACCAGAGGGTGGCAGTGGTGAACCAGAGGGTGATGTGATGAACCAGAGGGTGGCAGTGATGAACCAGAGGGTGGCAGTGGTGAACCAGAGGGTGGCAGTGGTGAACCAGAGGGTGGCAGTGGTGAACCAGAGGGTGGCAGTGGTGAACCAGAGGGTGATGTGATGAACCAGAGGGTGGCAGTGATGAACCAGAGGGTGACAGTGATGAACCAGAGGGTGGCAGTGGTGAACCAGAAGGTGGCAGTGATGAACCAGAGGGTGACAGTGATGAACCAGAGGGTGGCAGAGGGGAACCAGAGGGTGCTGTGATGAACCAGAGGGTGGCAGTGATGAACCAGAGGGTGACAGTGATGAACCAGAGGGTGGCAGTGGTAAACCAGAGGGTGGCAGTGGTAAACCAGAGGGTGGCAGTGGTGAACCAGAGGGTGGCAGTGGTGAACCAGAGGGTGTCAGTGGTGAACCAGAGGGTGGCAGTGGTGAACCAGAGGGTGATGTGATGAACCAGAGGGTGGCAGTGATGAATCAGAGGGTGACAGTGATGAACCACAGGGTGGCACTGGTGAACCAGAAGGTGGCAGTGATGAACCAGAGGGTGACAGTGATGAACCAGAGGGTGACAGAGGTGAACCAGAGGGTGCTGTGATGAACCAGAGGGTGGCAGGGGTGAACCAGAGGGTGACAGTGAAGAACCAGAGGGTGGCAGTGGTGAACCAGAGGGTGGCAGTGATGAAACAGAGGGTGGCAGTGGTGAACCAGAGGGTGGCAGTGATGAACCAGAGGGTGACAGTGATGAACCAGAGGGTGGCAGTGGTGAACCAGAGGGTGACAGTGATGAACCAGAGGCTGGCAGTGGTGAACCAGAGGGTGGCAGTGATGAACCAGAGGGTGGCAGTGGTGAACCAGAGGGTGGCAGTGATGAACCAAGTGGTGGCAGTGGTGAACCAGAGGGTGGCAGTGGTGAACCAGAGGGTGGCAGTGATGAACCAGAGGGTGGCAGTGATGAACCAGAGGGTGACAGTGGTGAACCAGAGGGTGACAGTGGTGAACCGGAGGGTGCTGTGATGAACCAGATGGTGGCAGGGGTGTACCAGAGGGTGGCAGTGGTGAACCAGATGGTAGCAGTGGTGAACCAGAGGGTGCTGTGATGAACCAGAGGGTGGCAGTGGTGAACTAGAGGGTGGCAGTGGTGAACTAGAGGGTGGCAGTGATGAACCAGAGGGTGGCAGTGATGAACCAGAGGGTGGCAGTGGTGAAGCAGAGGGTGACAGTGATGAACCAGAGGGTGACAGTGATGAACCAGAGGGTGACAGTGATGAACCAGAGGGTGACAGTGGTGAACCAGAGGGTGGCAGTGATGAACCAGAGGGTGGAAGTGATGAACCAGAGGGTGACAGTGATGAACCAGAGGGTGACAGTGATGAACCAGAGGGTGGGAGTGATGAACCAGAGGGTGGCAGTAGTGAACCAGAGGGTGCTGTGATGAACCAGAGGGTGGTAGTGATGAACCAGAGGGTGACAGTGATGAACCAGAGGGTGGCAGTGGTAAACCAGAGGGTGGCAGTGATGTACCAGAGGGTGGCAGTGGTGAACCAGAGGGTGGCAGTGGTGAACCAGAGGGTGGCAGTGGTGAATCAGAGGGTGGCAGTGGTGAACCAGAGGGTGCTAGTGATGAACCAGAGGGTGACAGTGATGAACCAGAGGGTGGCAGTGGTGAACCAGAGGGTGCTGTGATGAACCAGAGGGTGGCAATGAAGAACCATAGGGTGACAGTGATGAACCAGAGGGCAACTGTGGTGAACCAGAGGGTGGCAGTGGTGAACCAGAGGGTGGCAGTGATAAACCAGAGGGTGGCAGTGGTGAACCAGAGGGTGGCAGTGATAAACCAGAGGGTGGCAGTGATGAACCCGAGGGTGGCGCTGCTAAACTTCCTGGGAGCCCTGTGGGTGTGAGCCCACTCCCTACTGAACTGCCCCGGGACCCAGTGTGTGTGAGCCCCTATGCTGCTGAACTACCCCGGAGCCCTCTCAGTGTGAAAATCATTCGTGCTCAATTGCCTGAGAGCCCTCTGGGTGTGAGCACACATTGTGCTAAGTGCCCCCCTGCCCCCAGTACATATATACCCGTACCGCACAGCACCATTATGCTCTTGCACCATGAAGTCTGGTGCCTGGATGCTTCTGATCCATGTAGGTGGTACCACCGTCTGGTGCAGTCAAAATGTAAAGTTATAACTTGCTACACAGTACGAATAAACACGTGTCCCCCCTGGCACCGGTATGTGCATGTACCAGGCGTGGAGCACCCGCATGCCACTGCACCCTACTGCCCAGCGCCAGCATATGCCTGTACGGGGCAGTTTAGTATGAGATGGGACATTGTCCAGCAGCAGCAGCTGCATGCGCCTGAACCCACTGAGCAGGATCAGAATGGTTTTGTACCAACATGCGCAGCAGAGCTATCTTGGAAATCTGAAGGATTCTGAGGTCCTGTGCCAAACGTATTTTTGCATCCATGACTTTCCCGAGTGCCATCCCCGTGTAGCTCCTGTCACTAGGAGGCTGCTTTCTCCTCATCTGCTGCTCTGCTCGGTCTCTGACCCTTTATAAACAAGATGCATGTGAACTCGCGTAGAAGCCCCGCCCGTTTGGCCCCGTCCACCACACACTAGCGGTATGAAACGTCTTCCCGCCCATCCCCACTATAATGGCCAGCTCACTCAAGGGACCTCTGCGCCTTTTGGCACGCTGGCAAAGTTACATGCACACGTGGTCACATATTTGCGCAAATGGCACAAAAATCCGCGAGTTCTCGGGAAAATTCGCGAACTCGCGGATTTTTTTTTGCCATTTTGCATGATTTTGCGGACAGTAAATTTGCAAATTACGCCCATACTTACTCTTGACTTGTGCTTGGTAGTTCCTTGTCTATTACTTTAGAATCTACCACTCTAGATTCTTCGACTTCACAACCTTCAGCTGTTTCAACTGGTTTACTCAGTTGCTGTTCTCCTTTAGCAGGGCCTGGAACTCTTTTGGTATGACTGGCATGAATCCGATTGGGTAAACCTGCACACTTCACTGCTGTGGTAGTGACCAGTATGACTTGACATGGTTTATTCCACCTAGGTGGTAGGCACAGTTTTCTGGCGTGTTTCTTCACTACCACCCAGTCTCCAGGATTTAAATCATGCGCCTGTGTTGGCTGCCTGGCAACTGCGTCAGAACGCACTAGGTCAGCCAATCCTTTGCAATAGTCTAATACCAGATCATCAGTTATATTCTTAAATGTATGTCCAGGAATAAATTCTTTTTTTTTAAAACATTTTTATTTGCATTTTTTCATATTGCAGCAAAACAGCCATGTCATCATTGGTCAACATTCCCCAGCCTTCCACCCTCCACCCCCCCAGCCACATCATTAAAAACAAGACATCATTATACTGCACCATGTTACTAACACCGTCTGTATCCCAATCTGCCGTGCCCCATCCGAATGCCCTAGGAGCCCTACTGTCCGGGAATGTGTCCTCCTCCCATTTCCCTTCTCACAGTCCCCCATCAAGGCCACGATACTTCCTCCATCTACTCCAGACTCTGCCAAATTTCTTAGGACAGCCCCGTGCTTTGTATGTGACCCTCTCAGCCACCATGTAAAGGTCTAGGCCTCTTCGCCATTCCTCTATCTGTGGTGACGTAGCTGCCCCCCAGTACTTAGCCACATCTCTCTTAGCTACCACCAAGGCCAGGACCAGGAATATCAATAACGGGCGGGCGAGATCTACATCATTGGTCATGCCCAGCAGGACTAGTTTTGGATCTGTCGGCAAGGGCGCTTCCAGGACCTCACCCAGTTCTTTCAGGATCCCCACCCAGTAACCCTGAATCCTCGGACAAGACCAGAGTGTATGGTAAAAGTCCCACCCTTCTTGGCCGCATCTTAGGCAGTTTGTATCTCCTATCTTCCCAATTCTATGTAAACGCACCCTATCAAAATAGGTCCTGTGGAGGACGTTAAACTGTATAAGCCTCAATCGGGATTTAATTGCTACCTCTCTTGGATGAATAAGAACAGTGTCCCAGTCTACCTCATCCATTGCCCCCAATTCATTCTCCCACTTACTGCGAAGGGTACCTATGCCATCCGGCATGTTATTCATGAGGGTCCTATATGTAAGGGACACTGCTCTCTCTGGTATTTGTTCTTGCAGTAGGCGGCCCTCTAGGGGTGCGTATTCAGGGAGTGTACCTTCCGTGATCCCCTCCACCCGCCACGCATGTCTCAGCAGAACGTATTTAAAGTATTGTGTGGGACTGGGAACCGCTTCAGTGCCCCCTTCGCAATCACGTCTCCTAGGGTCGAGATTCCGATGTCGTCCCACTTTTTGAACCCTTTCAGTTCATTCAGCTCTTTCAGCCATGTGCAGTGCCATATGGGCGTTTGTCTGGTGGGCTTCTTCTCCCAGGCTATGGACTTATTTGCTCTATTCCACAGCACCAGCGTAAGTCTTGCAGCTGGCAGCAATCTCCCCTTCCCCTTGCCCCGTATAGATAGTAGTTATATGGGCGGATACCCATAACGTAGCGCTCCAGTGCCTATGTGGGGTGGGCGGCCGGGGCATGAAACCAGTCATTGATGGCCACCAGGTGTTCTGCCCAATAGTAGGCCTCTGCGTTGGGCAGCGAAATCCCTCCACTATATTGGTGTCTCTGTAGGGTTGCCAGTGCTACTCTAGGTTGTTTGCCGAGCCAGAGGTACGTGCGGACTTCCGAGTTTATTTCCGTAAACACCCTTTGAGGGAGGGGGTAGTATTCATTTTGGAACGCGTATAGAAGCTTGGGCAACGTCATCATTTTGAACATGGCCGCGCGGCCTAAGAGCGTGAGGGGAAGGAGCCGCCATCTAGTTGCGTCCTCTACAAAATTACGTATAATTCGTCCGACATTCTTGTCGTACGAGGTGTTCCTATCTAGCGCCATGTATACACCAAGGTAGGTGAAGCCTTCCACCGTCGTTTGCAACCTCTCTGGAAGGGTCATCCACTGGTCTCGCCCTCTAGGATCATATTGCACTGACTTATGCCAGTTGATCCTATAGCCCGGATGCGCTCCATATCGTTCTAACTCTGAGAAGAGCACCGGGATCGTCGTGGCAGGTTGTGTAATATATAGGAGGACATCGTCCGCGTAGAGGAATATCTTTTCCTCAGCGGCGTCTAAGGGTCCCAGCTGAAAACCCCTGATGCCCGGATGCTGCCGGACTGCTGCTGCAAGCACCTCTATTGTCAGCGTGAAGAGCAAGGGGGACAGGGGGCATCCCTGCCTGGTTCCCCGTCTAACTGGGAAGTCCTAGGATATGATCCCGTTCACCTTGACCCTGGCTCTGGGGTCTGTATAAAGTAATTGCACCCATTGCCTGAAATTTGGGCGGAAGCCCAGCCGTAACATAACTCCCTCCAAGAAGGGCCAGTGAACCGCATAGAACGCTTTCTCAGCGTCAAGCGATAGGAACCAGTGGGGTTCTTGTCTATTGGTCACCTCCTGTAGCCAGTTATGCGACCGTAGGAGATTGAATCTAGTCGCCCTACTCGGGAGAAACCCCGTCTGGTCCAGATGGACCAAGTCTGGGATCACCCTCCGTAATCTAAGTGCCAGTATCGTCGCCAGGAGTTTCACTTCAGTATTTAGTAGAGAAATAGGACGGTAAGAGGAGCATTCCTCTGGCGGTTTACCTTCCTTAAATTTCGGAATAATCGTGGCCATGCGGAGGTCCGGAGGAAGTTCCCCGTCTTGGAGTGGCCCCTCAAAGAGCCCCAGCAGATGCCGAATCAGAAGGTCCGCCGTTTTCTTAAAGAATTCTGCCGGGAACCCATTCAGGCCGGGTGATTTCTCTGCTCGTAGTTTAGCTAGGGCCTGTTTGATTTCCTCTAGCGTAATGGGCGCCTCCAGGTCCTTGAGATATGTGTCCGTCAGTACTGGGAGTTCCAAATGCTCCATATATTTCATGGCATCTGCTTGTGTTCCCAGATCTTGCGCCTCATAGAATGACTGGTAGTGCTTAGCAAAAGCGTCCGCGATCTGGACGTCTGAACCCGTCAGGTTCCCGCGGGTATCTCGCACTTGTTCAATCCACCTGGCATCTCTCTCCCTCCTGCTCAGCCATGCCAGCAGTTTGCCCGATTTGTCTCCTACGTCATACAGACGGTGCAATGTCGCCATTGCCTGCGTTTTGGCCTCTCCCGTTACTAGGTCTCTGTATTGACTTTGGGTATCCATCAATTTACGCAGAGTCCCTGTATCTTTAGTGCCCTGGTATTCCCTCTCTAGCTCCAATATTCAGGCTTCCAGTTCTCAAGCTCTCTCTGGACGTCTCGAGTCGCCTCGGTGAGTCTGTTTTGGGCCCTGCCTCTCATGATTGCTTTGAAGGCCTCCCATAGGACCACTTTGGACGTTACCGAGCCCTCATTTTCTGCTATGCAGACTTTGACATCTGCTCTAATACCTTTCAGTATTTTCGGGTCCTTTAGGTCCCAGGCTGACAGTCTCCAGGTCCCCTGTCTTTGAGTCCGTCTTCCTGTAGTGTGTTTTATCTAGGTACCTGAATCAATATCCTATTCTTTGCCCTTGTCCGGTTATAAATCAATAATATCCCTGCAACGGCACAGAAACCCTTTTCATAATTCGGTCATAGCGCATGCTGTCACATTAAGCAAGCCTATTCCTCCAGCCCCCTAGAAAGCACACCGAGTTCTTAAACAAATCCAAGCCTCCAGCAACCTGGGAAATCCCCGCTGCTATTGTTTTGATTTCGTCCGAGAACTCCTGTAAAGCACTGTAAAAACGACCAGTCCTTAGTGACATCTTTATTGACGTCTTATGTCCATCCTTACGTCAACCCCGGCACCTTTCAGGTATAAATATACCAATGCTGCCTTAAGCAAACACACGGTGGTGGTGAATCTGGAGCAGCGACTACTTGCCCGAGAGCCCAGCTGATGCGAGAGCCCACGGACGCTGCCCCTCCCTTTTGACGCGCTGAGAAAGACGCTGTCTTTTCTCTTGCCGAGAAATCCAGCCTCCGGCGTTTCCAGCTTACCCTTGCGGGTGACTGGGATACCGAGTCCTGAGAGAGAGATACCAGCCCTCCTGCCTTCTAATACCCAGGTACTGAACTGACTAAACCCTTACAGAGAATTCTTGAGTCAGATTCTTGGCAAACCAAACTTAACTTAAACTGCTACTTACTTACTCCCTCCCATGTATTAGGCTTAGGTCAGGTACACCGGGGTAGGCGTAGTTAGAAGCACCAGTTGAGTACGATTAATCAATGTATATATGTATGTATCTATTTTATCCATTTTAAAGTATCATATGGCTAAGAAACCATATCAATGCTTTTACAGTATTATTTCATAATCCTGCGTTTACTGTATGCACTTTACTTAACTATAAGTATTGCAATTGTAGCAATTCATTTCTCTTGTATGAGGAAAGAGACTGCTCAATAAATAACACCTTTTATTGAAAACGCCCGTCTCTCTTTTTCTCTGCAATCTGGTGAAACTAAGTACGCACTTATTGACTGAGTGAAATAGCTGTCTTTTGTTTTCACACGACTCTAGAGATATACTCTTATTCAGGGAGAGCAAAGTTGTCATGTTTTATGGTTGTCAGAAACTAAATCCCTTCTTGTCTATCCAGGGAGGTTAAACTCCTCCTCGCTTATTCGAGAAAGTTTCTAGTGAACTCTGAGCTAGCTGGCAAAAAACTTAAGTCTAATATAGTCAGTAAAGACCTAGATAACCTCAGTCCTACGTCTACACTACTGAATATATTATTCCAATGCGCAGAGCCTATTGGGACTATAGGAACTACACTACATGGCGCCCAACGTTTGGTAAGGTGATAAATCTAACGCAAGACGTTAGAGTAACTCAGTCGTGCTTTTTCACACAGACCCTTTTTCCCGTAAATACTCCAAAGACGTTTGGAGTGGGTCAAAGGTTAAAATCCGCCGGAACTTAGTAGAAAGAGATTTCTATGTATAGTTTTTGGTTTATTCAACGTTGAAGGATACAGTGTTCCAAAATATTGTGCACCTAATCTTTGTTTCCTTGAAAACTTAATCTGCAACAAAAAACCTTCTTGTCAGTAAAATGTCAGACAATGAAGAAGAAAGGGAGGCAGCTAGAATAGCAGCCCAACTCCTAGCGGAAGACACAAGTCTCCTACAGCAAGACCCGGATGCAATACTCATCCCGATCAGCATAAGAAAAACTATAACTCTTAAACTAATAGAAAATGGACTAACATCGAGAGGTGGTACAGTCATATTCGTAATAGGGGCACATGAATATTGGCAGACAGAGGTATTCTATTCATGGATAAACTTTCCAGCAGCAAACGCTGTCACACATGAGTTCCACTATTACAAAATAAAGGAACCTCCGGATGAGTACACCCCTTTCGAGGAGGTGGAAATCCCATTAAAATACCAAGAGCACCTGCTCTGGTTTAAAGGCGCCCTAAAACATAATAATCACATCACCAGGCTCGGGCCACTAGGTAGACCAGGAGCAACGTGGCCGGTTCTAGCCAGCTACACACCACATCCGGACATTACTAAAATGTCAAGCGAAGAACTCTTAGTCAAAATAAAAGAATTAACACAGGCATATAGAGACTTATTTCAAGTGGCAACTGAGGATATAACTTTCCTTCATAAATTGAAAGAAACAGATATAGCAGAACAGCCATTTGAACTTGCCAGAATCATAGAAAAATCCTATGAAGAACTAGGAAGAGATAGTTTGGGTGGGAAACCAGTAAAACCCCAACTAACTGAAAATCCTGAAAAAATATTTATTAAAAATAATTTAAACACTCCAAAGAAGAGCTGGGATGGAAATAAACAATCCACTCCCAAAGAAAAAAGATTCCAGTCCAGAGGAAGGTCTCCTCGGCGGAGAGAAAGATCTCCGGACAAGGACACAAGTCTCCCCAGAGGGAACCCTCTGAGAAAAGATACAACCTTAGAAATAGGGATAATTTGAAGAAACCTGATAGATATCAAGATATTGATACACGTCCCTCTCGATCTTTTCAGACTTCCTCGCAGTAATCGGAAAGAAGAGGACGGTCAGAACACAGGGAAGAGCACGTCAAGTCCAAAGACAAAGAACCTGCTCATCAAATTAAAAAACTACACTACAATTTCCAAAAAAGAAGGTCGCTAGCATTAAAATAGTCAAACATGCCGAGGATCCTGAGGACACAACTGAAAAACGGAGAGTGGGCTCAGACAATGCTAGACAGCGCAGCAGAAGTGAGCATAGCTCGCAAGATCCTGATGAATCATCTGGAGACAGTGGACACGAATGAATACATTCAGGTGGAAACTGCAGACACCAGAGTTAGCAAACCTCATAAAATATACGAAATAACATTACGTATAGAGGGAGATAAGACTAGGAAAATAAGGGCTCTATTTTGGAATAACCTCTCCAAAGGCTATGACATCCTTTTAGCTGAAAAAGACTGGCCACCGGAGTTTGTAAGGGAGTGCCCTCATGGCGAAGAAATGATTATGCCTGCCTTCTCAAATCACATTCCAATTCATAAAAAATATACACTTGCAAGAAAGTGGGCAGTAGCCCAAGCTCCTGCGTTATATAAAAATCATGTTGGATGGGATGAGGACTCTCCTCCTCACAAAATCCAGTTAAAATGTCAACTGCACAGAGGCAGTACCCAATTAAGCAAGAAGCTAAAAAACAGGTAAGGGAGATCTTAGATCAACTTGAATACCAGGGGGTGATTGAAACTTGCACCTCACAAATGAATAACCCTTTGTTTCCTGTCTCCAAGCCAGATGATTCATATTGTCTAGTTTTGGACTACAGACACCTTAACTCCTGCTGCAAAACATTTGCAGTACAAAACTCACACAGTGCAGCACTAATGAATAACATTGTGCACAAAAAATACAAAACAACATTAGACATCTCTAATGGATTCTTTTGTCAAAACATTGCACCTGAAAGCAGGTATTTGACCGCTTTCTCAATAATGGGCTCGCAGAAAAAATTCTGTCGACTCCCCCAGGGGTTCAAGAACAGCCCAGGATTATTCTCAGTGAGAGTAACAGAGTTACTACAAATGTATGATGATGAGGCATTATCTTATGTCGATGACATCTATCTAACAGATGATGACTTGGATACTCACTTGAAAAGAGTGAACACCATAATACTTGGGTTCGCAGCAGAGGGTTACAAATTCAACTTTAAAAAGTCACGAATTGCCCATCTAACTGTCCTGTTTTTAGGATATGAATTATCAAGTGAAGGCAAAAGCCTGGCAGACAATTTCTTGGAGAAATGTGCTGTAATCCAAGCACCGAGAATGCTGAAAAACTTACAATCAATTCTAGGTTTCCTAAATTTCGGAAGAACTTACATTCTAAATTATGCAGAGAGGGTTAAACCTCTCTATGAACTAATAAAACCAGATTTTAAAACATTCAATTGGACTCAAAAACACACAGAAATTTTGAGATCATTGCAAACGGACATGTTAGCTAAAACAAAATTGCAAACACGCGATAACACACGCAACCTTGTAATCCGGGTCATCCCAGGAAGATGCGGATTCACATACCTGACCTCTAATGAGGGAGAAAAGGTACCAATAGCATACAAATCACATTTGTACACAGAAGCTGAAAAACATTCAGCATTAAGGAAAACATTGTTCATGCGGTTCAAACAGCTGTAGCAAAAGAAAGAGACCAAGCTGATGGCAGACAGATTACTGTTAGAACAGCAGAATCAGCCTTTGAGGCATTAACAAGCCCTTGTAATTTACCTACTGTGGCATTAAATCCAAAATGGATACAATGGGAAAATTCTCTTGCTACAGACAAAGTGAAATACTATTTTGACCCGGAAATGAAAAAATAAAAAAATCTAGAATATGAAAGAGAATATGCTCTGCCAATCGACATTCGGCCAATACAACAGTACGCCTGTGTAATATATACAGACGGACATGCACAACCCTCAGTTTGGGGAAAACAAGCCTATAACGCCACATGCGAGATTGTTAAATACGTGTGGCGTGGAGGTAAATTGAGACCTCTGGTAACAAAATCACACTCTGTAGAAAATAATTCAGATAAACAAACTGAAATAATAGCGTTGAAAATGGCGCTAGATAATGCGGATCGCGAATTCCCGACACTAATAGTGTGCGATTCATATTACTGCGTCAAATCATACAATAACGACTTGCAGAAATGGGTTCAAAACGGTTACAAAGATGAAACAGGTGCCACAATAAAGCAAAAATCGCTTTGGGAACAAGTAGTTCTTTTACAGAAAGAACTACCAAAGACTCACGTGATACATTAATTGAGTCATGAACGTGATGGCGTTCACGTTCCAGGGAATTCATTGGCTGAGACAGCCACAGCAGAAGCAACTAAGCAGGCTTCCGTAGCTACAAAAAAGCGTTCAGGAAAATACGTAGACGGGGAAACGATGCTGGCAGTAAAAACGTCATCAAAAGGCGACTGTGCAGCGCTACCCGTCAACTATCCACTCAATTATACATACATAATCGATGCAAACTCCGTTCCTTTTGCTCAAATCCCTGGAGTGGGGGATAGAGTGATTCCAAACACGAACAGGAGAAACTTATTAGTGGCAGACGCACATATGGGTGAGGGTCTAAGACACCTTAAGATTAAGGAATCTCTGAAAGAATTACAATCAATATACTGGTGGCCGGGAATGAGCCTGCAGAACTACAAATTTGCATTTTACTGTAAAAACTGCAACAGAGACCGCAGTGGCGAAATGCCCGGAGTACTACCAATGCCCTTCTTTTAGAGATCACAAAAATACCCAGAAAAAAGGCGTTCCATTAATATTATTATTTAAGACTAGTTTCACTTAAAATGTGGCCCCAGCGCTCGGCTGACGCCAGAACTGGTATAAAAGATTTGCGAGTCTATAGCGCAATTGGCATGCTACATTCTGACCAGGGTCCTGCTTTTAGCTCTCGAGCTTATAAGGAGGCCATGACCAGCATGGGCATTGCATTGCGGGAATCTTATCACTTCCTTCCTGAGGGAAATGGGATGGTGGAAAGAAAAAACCGAGACATAAAGCAATCTATAACGGCAAAGGTATTAGGTTCAGGTGTTGGGTGGGTCAAACATTTAATAAGTGTCCAACGTAGTCTTAATAATCTGCCAAGAAATTCTCTAAAAGGTTTCAGTCCGTACGAACTATTGTTCGGGACTAGAATGCAAATCCAGGACCTCGATAGTCAAACTTCAGTGGTGGAAGGAAAATGCTTTGATATCAAAGATCATTTGGCTATTTTACAGGACTTAAATGAAACAAGAAAAGACCTGAGCAACATAAAGTTGAAACAACAGCCAACAGCCACTGAAGAGAAACCACCTGTCCCAGCAAGGCCTGTCTGGATTCCAACGATTGGGGATCTGGTCAGAGAGAAAATCGCGGTGAAGAAGGAATTTGGGCCTTCTTACAGAAAAGCAGTACCTGTCTTAGCTGTCAACGGAACAAGATCAGTTGTACTACCGCCCCTTGCTGGTAAAAAGGAGAACCGAGTTGTATCCATCGACCTGGTTAAACCACAATCATGTGGCCAATAATAAGTAGTAGGCCAAGTGGACTCCCAAGAAGTAGCAGAACACCAAAGTTTGCTACAAATCAAGAGGTTCAAACTGAGAGACTAATCACATTTGATAAACCTACAGTGAATCAACAAGGACTATGCAACAAAGCCATGGAACTTATGCCTCTTGAAACCCAAATTACAACAATTTGTCAAGAAACACCTGTCTACAACGAGGTAGCCACAGACTATGCTAATAAAACAAGGAAAAATCCAGAAGCAATTCCAATAATTGACAGAACTGCGTCAGGCTACTTCATCAACTTCGATGACTTTTCTGAGGATCCGATCGAACCTGAGGAGCAGCCACCATCAATAACAACTTTTAAAGACAAAACTAAAGAACTCTTTCATCAACTACAAGAGACCCATCTGATTTCCCCATGGATTGATTTTTGGGTGGTGCTAGGTGTACTTTTCCTACTGCTTTGGCTCATCATGGTACTATGCTTGGGACATTTCATTGAGGGAAAATATGTTACAATGGACACAGCAAGTCAGAACATCAACCTGGTCCTAAAGCCACACAAGTCTTCACACATCGAGAAAAGAGAACTTTCTTCAGTAAACTTCACAGCCAATCCGATACCCGGTGGGGTAGCATGGGACAAAACAGATTACGATATATATGGCCCGGTCGAACTCTTGAAGTATCCTCATCAATTTAAGGTTTCATTAAGTGACTTTGTAAAACCGAGTCCATTCTCTGATGAATGGGACTTTGAAAGTATTAATGATATGATGTCAGACTTAGTTATGTCATCAAAATTTACAGAACATGATTATTTACAGGGTTCATCAAATTATGATCAGATGTACTGCTACAACCACTATGGTAACCATTATTTGCATAAATCTGCTCAGCCTAGAAATGTTTTAAATTATAATCAATGGGAACATTGTGCAACTCCACCAAAAGGTAGCTCAAAAACATTCTATGAGAAATTTCCATACTTCTCAGGGTTTAACACAAGTGACGCAGAAACATTTTATTTCAAACTGTTAAATAAGACAGGAATTAAAACCATGCTAACAAATACAAAATTAATCTATTCAGAATCATTTAATGAAAAAATGAATACATTTGGGTTTGATTTCTGGAATAATAACATTGAAACAAAAACAATCTGGGGTACTAAAGACTGGCAAGTCCGAGGTATAGAATCATTATTGAGAACCTGCATGATCCCAGAACAAATTATATTTTTGAATGACACAATTCAACAAACAACCTGTCTTGGCCTAGCCAAAATTAAAGACTTAAACAAACCGTCTATTCCAAAGCCATCACCTGATAGTAACAGCACTACAGATTTTGAGATAGACGTAGCCCATATTTTTAACCAAAACAGAACACATCCTGATTGGAAGAAATGGTTGATCTGGCCCACAGACACAAATAACTGTCAAGATAGATTCCTGAACAAAATACAGGGGTTCAAATTGTCAAGGCCAGACCCTAGATACTCCCAGCGACAACATCCAGGGATTGTAACAATATACAGTGTGGGTAAACAATGCCTCGAATGGCTACATACATCCACACTGGCAGAAATTAAGCAACACTTAACTTTACTTAAAGAAGGTGCTGACTTGCGTGATTTCATTATGGGACCACGCAAACAGCGTCAAAAACGTTTCATAGCAGCCTCTATATATGCAGCTTATAACGAAGCTTGGAAAGTAACTCAAATTAAAACAGCAGAGAAAATACGGGAAATTGACCGTATTAATTTGGAAAAATCACTTTCTATTGTGGACAATGGGTTAATGACTCTGTCTTCCAGAATATATTCACTGGACAGGATTGTATCATCTGCAATCGATATAATAGAACAGGACATGCTAATGTTACAACATGGTCAGTCCCAATTGCGTTCTATTGTACAGCTTGGCTGGACGTTACAAAATCTGCGTTCAGGCTACGTGCCTTGGCGTTTAATCAACACAACGTCATTATTCTCTATCTTGAACCTTACTGATATACAAATCAGCTTGGCACAAAAGGGAGCAGAATATACAATTCTGAGCATTGAAAAACTTGAGAGATTACCATTGACAATGTCAGAACGACCTGTCATTGAATGGATAATACATGGGATAATAACTATTCCGATAACGACTTTCCAATTTCGATACTGCCAACAGTATATACAGGCAGGCCAGTATGAAAGGTTGGGTAAAGGATACATCAAGTCATCATGAAAATTACCTTACACACACACATGTTATAGTGAAAAAGGGCAGAATGTATTTCTTAGTGGTGATAATTGTGAAAAATCACTAAGTGGTATACTTCTGTGTCAGGGCATACATTTGCATGGGGCCTGTGAGGGGACTTCAAATAACCTTTCATGTCACCAGCTTGGCACACCTGCAACTCGAATAGAGCCATTCTTTAGACGGCTTTCTAACGGGAGCTATATTCTAATTGTGGACCACAGATGTTGTGGCCTGGTGCCAGGAAATGAATTGAGGTGTGTGAAATGCACTCCTTTGTGCTCTATTTTGTAATTTTATGCAGTTTTTTGTTTGCTTATCCACGGGTGTGCTGGGAGGGGAGGAGCGGCCAGTCTCCACTGTGAATGAATAGAAGTGTACTAATGACAGTCGTCAATAGACCCTTTCCGCACTACCTTTAGCAGAAATCCATCTGCTTGTTGTGATCTGAATTAAGATCCATATACTTTTGAAGTTTTCAACAAGTTTATTAGTATAACTTTTCTCAAAAATACGTGATAAACGTTTTTCTTGTTACAAACACAATCTTTGTTGCTTCTTTGGTGTGCAACTTGCTCAATTAGTTGAGTTGTGTGAACTGAGCTTCATTATTTAAAAAGGAAAAGTTTCCTATCCCAATGCATTTCGGGATGAAAAATCCCTTCATCAGGGGCATATCATATGGTGTTTAGAGAGAGTTCAATGACGGAGGATCAAATGAATGTTCCAGATAACGCCGTGGGTTTTAGAATCCAGTCTAGTTGGGTGGTCTTTAATTTAAGTTGATGCGATAGCTGGTTCGCTGTGGGCGTTTGAACTGAGAAATTTGAAGACGGTCCCTCGTGATTCGTGACGATTCTCCTGTGTTCTTTTTTGCGACTGACGATGTTGTGCTAACGGCTTTTCTAGCATTATACTGGTGGATTCTAGCGTGAGCTGGATGAAAAAGTCGCGGACGCGGCGGCTCAACGTGCAGAGTAAAACGTCTTCTGGGGGTGCCCTTGTGGTTAGGCTTACAAGTCCTGATAAGTAAAGCTGGTCGTTGCTCATTCGACGTTCGAGGCTAAAGGTTTAAGCGGCGTTCCTCCAGGGTCTCTCCATGCTGGATAGTGTGGCTATGGACAACACATGTTGTGGCCTGGTGCCAGGAAAAGCTTATCTCGTAAGTGTAACGTCCAGGGTCACTTGCTGTGAGCAAGTATTGTATCCCAACGACACTCCAGACAGGGAGGGAAAAATTTGGCCCAGTCTGAAAATCTCTTCTATTCGAATTGATACTTTAAGCAGAATGAAGTCTGTTCTTCTACAGACGCCAGTGCACTTCACGTCATCAAAAGAAACGTATGATCTCCAAGTTGCAAGGACAACGGCAGAGATTCATAACCTTTTATCAACAAATTGCCCCATACACTTCGCAGAAATGCTAAACGAAATCTTAAACATTTCTGATACGAATGGTATCGCGAGTGTATTTAAGACAATTTTTTCGGGACTGTTGACACCTTTCAAAGCAGTCCTGGGCATTTTTTCTAATTTTGTCCATTCACTCTTTGGTGGCCTTCCACTCCTGTTGGGACTCGTAGCAGGCATTTTATTTTTGACTCTCCTGCTTCGTTATGGCAAGCCAAAACGCAGACAAGACTCCAGCAACAATGGAAGAAACGATCCTAGCTATACGCTATCGGGACCGCATTACTAAAGTCCTTGGATTAGCCCGGCTAAGAGATCTGAATATGACCTGGTTTCTTTCATTCAGACCCATCTGGCAAAACTGTATCTTACCTGTGTTAAGATGTATGCTGTGTGGAGAAGAATGCGTGTTAGACGTCTGTCTTACACTACAATCAGAAGTACCATTGGATACAGATACTTTGCTGAACCCAGTAAAGGCTCATGCATCGTGTTGTCCCTAGCAGTTACCCATCCTGATGACGGCATTCGTTGAGACTTCACCACTGCGATTGAAGGGTAGTGAAGTGCAAGATGAGAGCAGCATCAACCAGGTACGACCCTCTGTGAGCACTGCTGATCCTGTCATCGATGATAGCAATCATGCTCACGAATGCACAGTTGCGGCATTTTCCAACTTGGTCGAACTTTCACCTGAAGCGGTAAACTGCTTTTTTGAAAGTCTGTCTGAAATGATGTTCTCGCCCGAACAGAAAGAATAAACTTTTAAGCAAATGAGCACTCAGCGTTCCCTGAACTCTAAATTTGGCCTTGAGCTTTGAAAAACAAAAGCTTCTGAAAATATCTGGAACTGTTTTGACTTCTTCCCTTGAAAACAAAACTATTTTTCCCCGATTCCAAAATATTTACTTTTTTTTTTGCACTCATCATCTGCTTAAAGTAGAACTATTCTTAGAGAACAGAGCTTCTATTATTAGGAACTCTAGAGACAATATATTAACTCAGCCTCTAGCATATTTACAAAAAAATGTATTTATATGTGATGGAATGGTCTCGCACTTTTCTTTTCTGTATTAAGAGCCATTTCATGTTTAATTTTCACAAATCATTCATGCTGATATATATGTGCATCTTTTTTGAATGATTACACTGCTTGAAAGCATACAGTACCTATACTCATTTTCGTGTATTTCGCATATACCATTTCAGATGCAAAATAATGTATTTTGGGGTGGATCGGTATACACATGCACCATTAGATATGCTTACTAATGCTTAGTTTAGTAATTATGGACATGAATTCGTGGAGTGGGTGTAGTGTGTTTTATCTAGGTACCTGAATCAATATCCTATTCTTTGCCCTTGTCCGGTTATAAATCAATAATATCCCTGCAACTGCACAGAAACCCTTTTCATAATTCGGTCATAGCGCATGCTGTCACATTAAGCAAGCCTATTCCTCCAGCCCCCTAGAAAGCACACCGAGTTCTTAAACAAATCCAAGCCTCCAGCAACCTGGGAAATCCCCGCTGCTATTGTTTTGATTTCGTCCGAGAACTCCTGTAAAGCACTGTAAGAACGACCAGTCCTTAGTGACATCTTTATTGACGTCTTATGTCCATCCTTACGTCAACCCCGGCACCTTTCAGGTATAAATATACCAACGCTGCCTTAAGCAAACACACGGTGGTGGTGAATCTGGAGCAGCGACTACTTGCCCAAGAGCCCAGCTGATGCGAGAGCCCACGGACGCTGCCCCTCCCTTTTGACGCGCTGAGAAAGACGCTGTCTTTTCTCTTGCCGAGAAATCCAGCCTCCGGCGTTTCCAGCTTACCCTTGCGGGTGACTGGGATACCGAGTCCTGAGAGAGAGATACCAGCCCTCCTGCCTTCTAATACCCAGGTACTGAACTGACTAAACCCTTACAGAGAATTCTTGAGTCAGATTCTTGGCAAACCAAACTTAACTTAAACTGCTACTTACTTACTCCCTCCCATGTATTAGGCTTAGGTCAGGTACACCAGGGTAGGCGTAGTTAGAAGCACCAGTTGAGTACGATTAGTCAATGTATATATGTATGTATCTATTTTATCCATTTTAAAGTATCATATGGCTAAGAAACCATATCAATGCTTTTACAGTATTATTTCATAATCCTGCTTTTACTGTATGCACTTTACTTAACTATAAGTATTGCAATTGTAGCAATTCATTTCTCTTGTATGAGGAAAGAGACTGCTCAATAAATAACACCTTTTATTGAAAACGCCCGTCTCTCTTTTTCTCTGCAATCTGGTGAAACTAAGTACGCACTTATTGACTGAGTGAAATAACTGTCTTTTGTTTTCACACGACTCTAGAGATATAATCTTATTCAGGGAGAGCAAAGTTGTCATCTTTTATGGTTGTCAGAAACTAAATCCCTTCTTGTCTATCCAGGGAGGTTAAACTCCTCCTCGCTTATTCGAGAAAGTTTCTAGTGAACTCTGAGCTAGCTGGCAAAAAACTTAAGTCTAATATAGTCAGTAAAGACCTAGATAACCTCAGTCCTACGTCTACACTACTGAATATATTATTCCAATGCGCAGAGCCTATGGGACTATAGGAACTACACTACATTCCCACCTTGACCATGAGCGGGGGTGGTCCGATATCCCCCTGGCTTTGTACTCAGCAGTATCCTCTCTCGACATAACATTTCTGGCAAGGAATATATAGTCTAGTCTAGAGTGGACCCTATGCGCATTTGAAAAAAAAAGAATAGGCTCTATCCTCCGGGTGCAGCCACCTCCAGATGTCTGTTAGCCCGATAGCATCGATCGTATTAGCTAGAGCCATTGGGGTCTGGTCTCTAAGCCTGTCTGCCGTTCTATCTAAGGTCAGAGTCATCACGTCATTGAAATCTCCCCCCAGTATCTGTATAGTGTCGGCTGAATTAAGGAGGACCTCCGTTACCCCTGACAGTGTAGCTGCTTGTAGTTTAGGAGGTGCGTACGCCGATATTATCGTATATTCCTTCCTTTTCCAGGTGCCCCTCACCCCCACATATGTACCGCGTGGGTCTGCCCAGATCTGCGCCACCCTGAACGGTTGGTTCCACCTAATCAGTATCGCCACTCCTCTCGAGCCTTTGGTAAATCCCGCATGTGCCAGAACTTTGTATTGCCCTCTCGCTAGGAAACTGCAGGTACTACCCATGAGATGTGTTTCTTGTAGCAGTACGATATCCGGGCCTACCCTTTGGGTGTACGTGTTCACTAGGCCTCGCTTGATCTTACTGCCTAGGCCATTTACATTCCATGTTAATAGCGGGAGCCCCTCTAGATCCTGTCTCTGTTCCATGTGTCTATCGACACTTTGCCACAACCTGCTGTGGGTGGTGGTCTCACCCCTCACTAGTGGAGTGTCCCGTACTGCGGCATATGTGACCTGTCTGACATGTCCCGATCCCACCCCCTCCTCTCCCCTTTCCTCCCTCCCCCTCCCTTGTCTGTCCCCTAACTTTCCCAACCTGAGAACATGCACAACTCCCCCCTTTCCGCCTTCCCCCCCACCCCCTTCAGTCCCATCTTCCACAAAAACAGGACTGTCGGCCCTCCCGTGTCACCCCCTCTTCAGCCTACTCTTGCAATCTGTGTAGCGAGTATGTAACTCATTCCCACCATATCATCCGGCAGAGTCAACTAAAGGAAACAGTACATAGAAGAAGAACAAAGAGCAAAACAATAGGCAAAAGGCAAAAGGGTGTATCAACTTGCGTGCCCCTGTGGCAATGAGCTGCAATCTCTACTGCCTAAGTCGCCCCCGATTAGAAGTAAAAGACAAAACAATTGGGCAAGGGTTGTATCAACTTGCGTGCCCCTTTAGCGATGCTCTGCAATCTCTATCGCCTGATCAGTCCCCGTTCAGAAATGTGAGTCCTGGGTGTCCGTTCTCGGGTCTTCTGTCCGTCCAGACGCGTCTTGCTCTATTTCTCGGATCGCCTCCACTAAAGGATGCATGGAGCAAATCACCTCTTCTTCCCCCCCTGAGGAGCGACCCCCAGCGTCCTCCTCTCCCTCAGAGCGGGCATTTCTCTCCAGGCAGCTGAATCTAGAACCCGTTGCGTCTCCCCCTCCGGGTGAGGCTGAGTTTCTTTTCCGTCGACCTGTCGAGCTGGGTCCTGGATATGGCGTTGTCTGTATCTGTCTCCTGCTCCTCGGTTTCTTCGGTCTCTGAGACTTTGGCAGTCCCCCCTGGAATCCACTGGCCGCTAGCCTGTCCACCATCCTGTTTCCTGCGGTCTCTGCTCTATGGAATGTAGGTCGTTCCTCCAGCCATTGCCATGCATCTTCCAGATGGTTGAAAAAGTGCGTTCTGTCCTTGTATATCACCTTCAATTTCGCTGGGAAGAGCAACATATATGTGATATGCAGGTCCCTCACTTTCGCTTTAACCGCATCAAAGGAGCGACGTTGTTTTTGTACCTCTTGGCTGTAGTCCGGGAATATCATAATGTTCGTGTTTTCTAGTCGGATCTCCCCCAGCCTTCTGGCCTCTCGCAATATCAGGTCTCGGTCTGCGAAATTGAGGAAACGTGCAATGACCGGTCTTGGTCTCGCACCCTACGGTGGCTTTACTAACAGCGCCCTGTGCGCTCGTTCAATAACAAAGTAATTTGAGAACTGCGTCTTCGGGAAAGTTGTTTTCAGCCACGTATGTAAGTAGGTCACCATGTCCGTCCCCTCAATGCCTTCTCTAAAGCCTACAAAGCGCAGGTTGTTGCGTCTCGCCCTATTTTCTGCGTCGTCCACCTTCCACAGCAGTTGGCGGTGTGAGGCCTGGAGTTCCTCCATGTCTGTTCGAAGGGTAGTGAGTGAGTCCTCCGCCTCGCCTATCCGCGTCTCTGCCGTCGTCACCCTCTCCATTAGATTTCGGAAGTCCTGTCTCAGTAGAGTCACTTCCGAGCCCACCTCGCTGATCTTGACCTCCAGGGCTGCCTGGGACTCCTGAATGTCGGCCCTGGACGCTTGAATGGCTCCCATCAGCAACTCGGTGTCCGTGCGCGCACCAGAGGCGGAGGGTGCAGCCTCTACCGGTGGCCGGGACGTGGCGTAGTTGTCCATAGTTCCCTGCCTGAGGGTGAGTTTGAGTTTAAAATATTTATAAAGCGCACGTTCACCTGGCGGTTTCATGGCGCTGTGGTGTGCAGAACCTCATAGGACAGACAGGTGGGAGAGAAGGGGTGAATTATTGTGGGAAGGCTTGGAGAAAAAGGAAGGTTATAAGTGCCTTGCGGAAGTGAGAGTAATGGGTGGAAAGTCTGAGGTGAGTTGGTAGGGAGTTCCAGAAGGAAGGGGCAAGTGTGGAGAATTTTGAGCCTCCCCATTTTTTTCGTCTAAAGCGGGGGACTGTTAGTAAGTGTTGGGAGGATGAGCGCAATTCCCTAGCGGGGGCGTAGGTTTTTATTTCCGCGGAGATGAAAGCAGGGGCGGATCCAACCCGGGTCTGAAAAGTGATACATCCCATCTTAAACTGGGCTCGTTCACGGATGGGAAGCCAGTGCAAGGACTTGAGGAGTGGAGTGACGTGATGGGTCTGAGGTGAGTTGGTAGGTTGGGAGGGTCTTAGCGGCCACTTCCTTTTCCCCTATGGCCGGTATCTCGGTGTGGTCACCCGCGCGGAGGGCTCCCTTCCGAACCCCTCGCCGCCTCTCTTCCAGGCAGTGGGGAAGGATCGTTCTTCTTCTTCCCCTTCCACGGAGGTGCTACTTAGCCCCTCTTCTCTTCTATTTCCTGAGGGCTCTTGTATCCCGCAGGCCCCCTCCACCATCCGCACCTTGTCTGATGTGATCAACAGGACTCACTATGCTCTTCCCTGGCTTTCCCCGAAGCCCGTGACCTGCGTGGCCCGAGGCGATGGCAGTAGATTTTTTTCGTGGCTATGTCCTCTCTCCAGCGTGTAGTTTGCCCATCCACAGTGCTGGGGCCTCCCCTCGGCCCATGCAGCGCCAGTCCGTCCGGTTCGGCAGGGCCTCAGGCGTCCCTTACTCCATCTCCGGGCCTCGCTCCGGCCCGGACTGCAGGCCTCGCCGGTAACCCGGCCACCAGACGGCAGCAGGTTTACAGGGTCCGTCTCTGGGGCCTAGCTCTAGGTGGTTTTCCGCCTCGGATCAGGTAGAGCTGGGAACCAAGGCCCACTTACACCAGTATCAGGGGCCCCCCTGTGTCCCCAGGCCCGCGAGTTTTGTTCCTTGGTCTTGTAGCCATCTCAGGCCACCGGATTAACTCACTTCCGTGGGCTTGAAGTCCAGGCCATCCCCTCCACAGCGCAACTCCTCCAGGTCAGGCTCCTGTATCCAGGTCAGAGGCCCCGACCCGCTGCATCTGCCTTAACCCGGATGGTGCCGGTGGCTGCTGGACTGAGGCAAAGTGGGCGGGCTCCGCAGCGTCGCACCCCCCTCTCTAGGTCCCGGGGCCCTGGAGCTCCTTCCGCATCATTTCGGGGTCTGGCCCCGGGGCGGGCCGATGGCGTCTGCTCGCCGGCGCCGAGGCCCCAGTCCGGCCCCGCCTATCTGTTTCGGCCCCGGTCCCGGCGAGGCCGGCAGCCGCGGACCCCCAGCAGTGCGGTCAGGCCCCTCCGGTACGCACCTCTCTCTCACAGCGTTGAGGCACCGGGGCGTCCTCTGGTTCTCTTCCGGGCCAGCGTCCGGGCGTTCCGATGGCTTCTGCGCATCAGTGTCGGGACCCTCCTTCAGCCACCCTCCGCTCCGGATTTCACACCGCTTGCACCAGGCCCCGGTCAGTGACTCCGGCCAGCTCCCGGTTCCTTCGCACGGCAGGTCGCCGCCTCCATCTTGGATCGCAGTCCAGGCTCGCGCCAACTTCGGCACCGATTCCCATCAAATCTCGGCCATAGAGTTTTCCAGTGGCGGACCCCAGTGTGTGACGGGTCTCTTATGGTGCAGTTTCCATCAGAACGGGGCTTCATGGCAGTCTTTAAAAGTCGGATTCAGAGCAGCTCGCCAGGAGCTACAGAGGAGCACGTCCTAACCGGCCATGTAGTTGGCCACGCCTCCAGGAATAAATTCTTGTCTCATTGCCCTTCCCATGAGTATCTCATGTGGACTCAATCCTGTTTTTCTGTCAGGAATACTTCAGAGTCCCATCAACACAAGAGGCAATACATCTGGCCATTTCAGTGATTTGGATGCACACACCTTCCCTAACCTTGACTTGATGGTGCCATTTAGTACCCAACTATTCCAGAAGCCTCTGGGCAGTATGCACAGTGCAGTTTCTGTTCAATATTGAGTGCTTCACAGATTAATCAAATTATTTCACTATTAAAATGAGGCCCTCTATCTGATTCTAAAGTGACTGGGAAACTGAAACGAGGAATCAACTCTCTTAACAGCAATTTAGCAACTATTAGACTGTCAGAACTCCTAGTGGGATATGCCTAAGCCCATCGTGAAAATGACAAGGACATACTTTATTCTGTTGCTTGGAGGCAACTCTATGAAGTCAAGCTGCAGTCTTGTGAATGGTCCTTCTGCATTTCCAATTTTTTCCCAACTGACCACTGTCTTTTTGCCTGGATTTAACAGCTGATAGATCAAGCATCTTTGGCAAAGGCTCTCTGCGAATACCCTGAACTTCGGATTGTACCAATTCTGTCTGAATAGTCTAATCATTGCGTCCCTAACTACATGTGTGTCCCCATGATACATTCTTGCCATTTGAGAGAGTATTCAGTCTGGCATGACTGGTCCACCATCAGTGTATACCCATACATCATCTTCTGTCCTTATTACACAACCTGACTTTATCCAGATTTCCTTTACACTTGCCTCAGCTTCATCCTGCAACTGTCTGACTTCATTCCATGTTTCTAGAGCTGAGAAAAACATAAGTTGGCAGCTGATTTCATTTGTTTCAATGTTTCTGTTAAGTGCCATGTAATTTCTTGGGCAATATTGAGCAATTTGGTCAGCGTATCCGTTACCTGCCGCTACATAGTCATTTCCTGACTGGTGAGCAGCACACTTGACCACTGCTATTTCTTTTGGCAATTGTATTGCTTCCAACAATTCTTTTACATTTTTGCTGTTTCTTATAGGAGATCCTGAAGGAGTCAGAAATCCCCTCTACATCCAGAGCAGGCCGAAGTCGTGCACAACCCCAAAACCATATTGACTATCCGTAAATATGGTTGTTCTCCAATTTTTCCCAATTTTGCATGCCTTTGTTAAGGCCACCAATTCGGCTACTTGTGCAGACTTGACACCCGGTAAACAGGATGCTTCAATGACCCCCAATATTTTACATACAGCGTAAGCTGCAATGAGTCCTCCTTTCTCTGTTCTCATGCATGAAACATCTAGAAATAGTTCATGATCTGATTCCTTCAAGGGTACTTCCTTTATATATGGGTGGGGCTTAGTACACATTTCAGTCACAACTAGACAATCATGATCCACTTCGTCTTTCACTTCTCCACAACTTGGGTCTGGCAATAATGTGGCAGGATTCTATATTGTAGACCTTATTACTGTCACATTTTCCGCTCCCAGAATCACTCTTTCACACGGTAGGGTGCTGTGTTCAAGTTCTTGTTAAAAGAATCTCTACTGAATGGGGAATGTAAACTTTGTCTGGATGTCCCATCACAATCAATTCACTTTTTTCCAGACTCATACAAGTAGCAGCTACTGCTTTTAAGCAGCCAGATAATTCTGATTTCTGAAGCCACAGGATCCAGAGTAGCAGAGAAATATGCTACTGGACGTCAGCGTAATCCATGCCTGTGAGGGAAAACTGAAGGTGAACAACCTTCTCTCTCACAACAAAACAGTACAAATTATTTCATGCCTAAGGCAGGGGCCTTACACAGACAATTTCATAATTTCACAAACGCTTCCACGCACTCATCATTCCAGACAATCGGATCTTTTGCTCTTTTCCGGGTCAATTGAATCAATGAATTTGCCAGCAGGGAAAACCCAACTATCAACTGCCTACAGCACTCTACTACTCCGAGAAACATTCTCATCTCTTTTTATATCCGAGGAAGTTGCATTTGCTTGATTATCTTTATTTTCTCTGGGGTTACTTTTCTAACTCCTCTTTCTATTTTGTGCGCTAAATATCTAACTTCTTGTTGACATAAATATCTAACTTCTTGTTGACAAAATTGCAAGTTCTCTGGAGACACCTTGTGTCATCCTTCGGCCAAATGGTTCAGTAATGCAATTGTGTCAGTGACATCATCTTCTTGTGATTTTGATGCCACCAGTAGGTCATCAATGTACTGAACCAGGACTGAATTTCTGGGCAGGACCAATGTTTCTAAACACTTTTTCAGGATTTGATAAAAAATCGAGGGTCTCTCTATATACCCTTGAGGAACTTGGCACCATGCCTAGACACGATCTTCGAACTTAAAGACAAACAAATATTGACTATTTGGGTGCAAAGGAATAGAGAAAAAGGCTTGGAATAAATCAATTACAGTCTGCATTCCAGGGTATCTGATAAAGGATCACTGCTGGATTTGGCACTACTGGGCAACAAGTCACTACAATTTTGTTGATCTTTCTCAAATCCTGCACTATTCTATATTTTCCGCTAGGCTTTTTAAGTCCCATTATTGGCGAATTACAAGGATTACCCATATTTCTTTTAAAATGCCTTGTTTAATAATTCGGTCAATTTCTGGAGCAACTCCTGCTTTCACTTCTGGACTCATTTTTACTGTTGGGCATTTGGATAATCTGCACCTTCTTTCACTGTTACTTTCACTGGATCTACATTTCACATTAGCCCAATATCTTTTCCTGTAAAATCCCACACTTCTGGATTTACTGTAGTTCTCAATTCTTCTGGTAATTCATTTTCGGTTATCAATGAAAATATCTCTCCTAGTTCAATACCATGTTTAGCAAGCATTATTTTGTATATAACATCTGCATCAGGGATTTGGAAAGTGACACCATCTGGTGTACAGTAGATTCTGTAGTTCATCTTGTACAATAGATCTCTTCCCAACATATTTACTGGACTGGACTCGCAAACTACGAACTTATGCATATCTTTAAAATTTCTGATATGTACCTCCATTGGTTTTGTGATTGGGGTTCTAATCTGTTGATTCAACACTCCTACAAATTGGATAGATTCTCCAGAGAGGGTAGGTTTCAGATATCTGCTGGTATCCAATAGAAAAGTGATATCACTACTTCAACTTTCCCATCAATAAATGGACCTGACTGATCTACCTTCAAGGATGCGTCAAGCAGGCACTCCTCTTCCTCCCCCCTCATGCACCGTCATTGCATAATCCACTTCGTCATTGTCATTCTGTAAAAAATATTGTGTAAACACAGAGTTGTTCTTACCACTTTCTACGTGAAATCCGGCGCTTGCACTGTATTTTGGAGTGTTCACAAAGTTTGGCATAGGAGCTGGTGGTACCTGATACTGTGGGTAACTACCTGCTGTGTCTGATTCATAACCACTTCATTCTGCATCTGTGGATTTACATTTTGGTTTGGCCCATTATTATTATGAATATTCTTACACTCATTCGTCCACTGTCCAAGCTTTCTGCACGCATGACAAGGAAACTTCTTTGCTTCTTCTGTATTCATTTGCCCTCTTACTTTACCACTATTCGCCGCTTGATTATTCTCATTCCGCTCTTTCACCTGATTATCAGTCTGGGTATTCAATTTATTCTCCTGCTGTTCTGCCAATTTTACTTGTGCCCACATCATTTTCTCTTTTAGCTTTCTCCTCCTTGCCTCAATATCATCTCCGCAATACTTGGCATACTTCAAGATTTCGTCGATCGTTTTACTCTGCCAGCACAACATGTGCTGCTAAATCATCTGACTAATCCCTAGTTTCAGACCAAACACAAACTGATACACAAAGTGTCCCATATCCATATCACCAATGTTCTCAAAACCACTAAACTGCTTAAATATTTGTAATATGCACTCATAATAAGCATGAACAGACTCATTTGGCTCTTGAGTTGTTCTATCTATCTTTACCCAATCTGTCTCTTTAGGAGGGATTTTCCATTTCAGAAAAGTAATTACTTGGTGATATTTCTTCATCGCCCCCTCAGAGGGTGCTCCTGTTTTTGAGTCTCTAGCATACTCTTCACTTGGACAATCAACTGTGACCTTACACTCTGTCCATAAGTCAGCAGGTATCACAATATCAAACAAACCATCCAGATCCTTCAACAGGACATTCAAAGCTTTCACAAATCTTCCAACTTGTTTGTACCATCCAACAAGTTTCTGTCTTAACCTAGGGAAATCATTTGTAAATGACAAAATATCCTGTCTGCGCCGTGGAACATGAACATATCCACCACCAGGAACCTCTCTCATAGGACACAATGTCTCTGCCTTTTCTGATATTTTAATAAAAATGCAGATGATGCTTCCTTTGCTTGTGCTTCCTCTTTCTTCCTGGTCCACCTAGTCCTCCACTTTTCAATGTCTCCCCACTTCTGCAAAGTGTTCATTACCTCTTTTATCTGTAATCTTTTACCAGGCACATTCATATTCTCCAAATCCTTGTCAGTAAACTCCACTCAATATGGTTTCTTTAATAGTTTTGATCTCCCTATACCTACTCCAATCTCTGAAGGAAGTTCTGTCAATCTCTCATGAAACAATTTTGCATTTCTGGTTATACTTCTACATATAAACAACAACTCTTCATCATTGCAAAGGTTCAACCTTTCTATTCCCACATTTCCAGCTATCATCTCTTCCAACTCTACTTTCAATCTGTAAATATCTAGGATCTTTGGTGTTGAGCTTCATTTTCCCTGTGCCCATCATTCTAAATGCTCTGGAGTGACTGCTGCTGAGCCTCTAGTTCCTAAAGCTACCATAGACCCTTTATCTTTCGGATTTCCGGGTGTAACTCTTTTCGGAGTTTTAGTTAAAGGTTCCCTAATTTGAAAGGTCCATTAAAGAAATTACTGAATCGCACTCACTGGCCTGATCATCAGATATTATTACCTCTTTTCTGGGACTGCTCAAAGGAACTGTTAGAGCTTGAGGTTTCGGGCAACTCATCTTATCTCCATATAATGGGATAACAGGGCCTATAGTCACTGGTGCTGTCAAAGCTTCAGTATTTAAATTCAATTGACTTATTTTCCGTACTACTTCCTCCCGAGATCTGTTCAAAGCTTCTATTTCGTTATCTTGACGCACCCTATTAACTGATGTATCATGTAAAATTTGAGGAATTAAGGGTGTTCCTATTACCGGTGCACTTGGGGTGACTCTACTGGGTCCTTCTTCGTACGGTGGAGGATTTTTAGTTAGAATCATCTGATTCACCATATCCTGTCACATTCATGTGTTTTGTTTTCTCTTTACACTTGCTTCCTGACTGTTCTTCAGCCATCAATACTGTGTATAAACCTTCTGATACCATAGCTCTTCTCCATTGCTTCATCTGACCTTCGTGTGACTCACGCAAATATGTGGGAAAAAATCCTCTATATGTCTTACCACCTCTGCATTTCTCTCTTTCAAATGACTCAGTATCCCATTCTTACAAAGCCTCATACTGAGTTAACCTAGGTCTTGGTTCCAAATTATTCATTCTTATTCTTAAATTCTGAAGAATTCTCCCATTAAACGTACCATGTTCAGGAAAAGCTAGAACTCCATCATCTTTTGTATATTCTATCCAATTCTCCAACCATACACAAGTATTATATCCTCTTTCCATCATCATAAAGGAAGCAGGCGTTTTTGATGGCGGAATAGGAATTCCCTCTCTAGTCAACACAGACTTCTCTTTCTTAAAGAAATTCTTAATTTTCTTTATTAACAACATTTTTCTCTTTTCTCCATTCATTCTGGATGAACGATATATGAAAGAATATTCCATAAACCCATGAACTCTACTATCTGTGCGACTCACACCAGCAGTCAAATCAGAATCCATCATACAATTTCGTCTTAACCAATGTTAATCAAGCTTCTATCTAATAACCAATTAGAGCTCAGGCTTTCGCTGGTTATTTAACTAATACTAGCGCAGCTTCTATCTAAAAACCAATCAGACTCAGGCTCACGATCGTGGACTGACCAATGCCAGGGCAGTCTTTTGTGACATCAGTTTTGCTCCTAACTACTGACCCCTCCTTTACAATCTGCTTCTGTCTTACGTTCGCTGTTTTAACCAATCCCAGCGCAGCTCTGTGTGACGTCAGCACAACTCCAGCGACTGACCCTCCCTTCACAAGGTAATACATAAACGTATTTCTTTACTTTTCTAAAAATAAAATCTGTTATAACAACATGAAAACATTCGCTACTCTGTCTGTTGTATTAAACAAAGGATAGATTTTCGACTTATTCTGGAGTCCCAGAATTGCTCGTCTTCTGCTGCGAGTAAAACCTCTCTTTACCCTTCATTCAAGCTCGGGAGAACCTGTTACTCCTTCAGTGTTACCCCTACTGGGAAATAATACCAAAGTTTCACCAGCGAACCCTCTGCTATCATTCACACTCTACTTTTATATGAAATAGTCCCTAGTTTAATACTGCCAGCCCTACGTAGCTTCTCAGTATTATTCCAACAGACGAGTAACCTCACTGTAGTGTGGCTTCTGTCACCATCCGCTATTAATTTCCATGGGATTTCCGGACAACATAAAACAAGACACTAACTCTTTTGTTAAACATAAATCAATTATCAATATTTATCACCTAACTAGTCAATAATAACCATAACTCTGCTACCATAAACCTGATCCAGCGGCATACCAACAACAACAGATACTCAACTACCATATACTCACCTGGGCCCATAAACATACACACAATTGAGTAACCCGCTGGAGTCAAAGGTTATATTTTTTTTCACAAATTTCAAGATTAGCTATTTAATACTGCTAACTAACCTTTCACTGATCAAAAAGTTTTTTCCTCTGATGGACCATTAGTTGAACTAGTTGATGGTGAAAATAACAAACGCATGTGAACCATCTCAAATACACAGTGCAGTCACTGTCATTCTTAGGAGAGAAAATTCAATTAATTAATCATTAAACACATACTTTGGACTCATGCAAGGAGCAATGCTCAGAAAGGGAGAGGACAGAGCAAAAAGAACATCTGCAAATAGTGTGAAAATATATTTACCAAGAACGGTGTGAAGCCCAACCCACTGGCCAAAGGGCTGGTAAGGGTCCTCTGGGATAGATCAGGCGACAAAGACTTCTTGACAGGTTTCAAGACAGGATAGTTGACCTCTCTAAATACCGACGGTTGTGTCGCACCCCTCTCTGACACTCTCTTCCTCCTCGAGATTCTTCCACGATCTTCTTATCTAACTCAATTAAATTTGGATAGAAAATTCTGCATTCAGCTCTTCATCAGCATCTCACAGCATCTTTCCCAGCATCAGCATCTATGACTCACAGCATCTGTGTCCTCCTGATCTTTCAGCAGACTCTGATCTGACTAACTAACTAAAAACTATCTCAATTATACATTTTGTTCTTCATGTACCACCCACTAAAGTTTCAATATCATAAAAATACTAAATCTAATCGGTCAAGCAAGGGGGTAAGATCATCACACCATGCTTACATGTCCTCTAAATCAGTTTGATCATTGTTCACAAACCCATTCCCTTAATTTTTATTCAAAAGTTTATTTCACACCGCATTCACATTTTATTTGCAACATTTTATAACAGTCTGAATGTAAGTTCACTTCGTTGAGCTTTTCACCCTCCGTTACCAGATTAGGACACATTGCGACCTTGGCTCCCATTCAACATTCAAGTCATTATTCCGCGTTAACTTTCAGTGGACATGCGCATTCGTAATGTGACTCAGCTTACTTCAGTTATACATGAGAGGCCCAAATGTGCAGTAGTGATAAAGTCAAAAGCCAGATGTTATTTATACAAATAAAATGGTTTCACTGTATACCACCCACCTCTACTCTATCCCAGTTTATTTATTAGACTTATCCCTGCGTTACCTTTAGTAAAAACCACTTGATTTAGTTAAACAAGCAGATGCCATGCATGCAAGTCTTCAAGACTCCATTTTAGTGTGTTCTGCTCATGCTCAAAATTTCCCTCCAAGTGATAGCTCTTCATACTGCATAGATGCAGTTGACGCATGCTCAGTAAAGATTTCCTGTAATAAGCGGTTTTAGTCCTTCGTTCATGTTATTTTTGTTAGTAAACACATAAGCAAGCTTCACTAACCTGCGTATTCATGTAGTGTGCATTCGTTTTACAAGAAACGATTTTAATAAGTTGTTAGTGAGTTAAAGGAGTGGATTGCTTCCGAGCAAGTCTCTTTTCTACGAGTACTTGCTCCATCAGCAGGAACCAGGATGCACATAGGCTCCCAGACACCCCTAGCCAATCACGACGCTGCCTTACAGCCGTGTTGTGATTGGTCTGAGTGTCTTGGTTCAGCGCTCAGAGAGGGAGTCGGAGCCTGTGCATGTTCTCCACCCAGGCTGTGCATTACAGCCGGTCAAGAGCATGCAAAGTGCGCATGACTGTTTGGCCGACCCAAGACGACTGGCCAAACTGTCATGCGTATTTTAGAGGGTGCTCACCACTCTCCCCCTGCCCCCTGCTCTGGCCAGCCCTGCCCATCCTGCACCTAGGCAGGAAACAGAAAACAAAAATTATACTAATTTTTGTTTATTATCATTTTCGTTTTCTTTTTAAACTGCTCGCAGAGCTGTGGGGCAACACTCCTCCGCTTTAGCTGAAGAGCCGCTCCGGGAAGGTTGAGGAGAGAGTGGAGGCTTGGAGGTGGAGGAGAGAGAGGCTGAGCGAGAACAGAGCCTTTGAGATGGATGAAAGAAAGCCTGAGGAGGAGCATCAACTCAGAGGTGATTTATTAACCTTTTTGCTTTCTTTAATTTGCTTGAAAATTCACCATTTGCCAACAATTTGTTCCAAATTTTCATAAGGAGAACCCACCTTATGCAAGTGAGGGTTTGCTCGCTATGCTTGCCCTTGACAGGCCACTCATCACAAATGTTTATGCCCACCACTTTCAAATGTCACCAGCCGCCACTGGATCTGTCCGCACTTTGGAACGACAGACAGTCTATTGAGCTGAGGCTTAATACAATGGAGGGCTGCACTTGCAACTATGATAGTCTCAGTGTTGATGTGGGTGTTATAACAACGAAGATCTTAACTTTAATCAGTGTACTATTTCATGTATTGGTACAAGTTTAAAGAATCTAAACAACACTGCCATGCAAACTTGATGTTAAAGCTCAGTTGGAGAGTTCTTCTGCGCAAAACCTATCAGGCTACTCATAAATAAGCCTGGGCGGAGTTCACTGAGTCCCATGTAAAAAAAATCTACCACGCTACACAGAGCTCCGCAAGTGGCAGAGAGCATTAGATAAATGCCATTAGTGGGGATTCTCAGCGCCAGGTGTTTGTCTGCACTGTGCAATCATCATGAATGACACCAAGCACAGCACAAGCAGGTGCTGCTTCCTTTATGCCGCTCAAGTAGATTTTTTACTTGATCAGCAGCTCAGATGGTTTCTAAACGTGAACGGTCGCGAGCATAAGCAACCACTCGCAATGAGAAATCCAACCGCCCGCACTTGGAAATATCGCCGGGAGGTACATTTTCCACGCTCGCCAACTTGACGTTGACGATCATGAATGAGGAAAAATCTCGCTGGGAGGTGGATTTTTCTCACTTGCTAACTTGACGTTGACGAACGCAAGCAAGGAATTAACTCCGCAAACTCCGCATAACGCGGAGTGCAGAAAACTCAGCAAGCTCCGCGAGCAAAGCAGAGTTCACCGCCTAGACTTACTCATAAATAGTACACACTGAAAATCACTTAAAACACATTGCAGTATTCTTGAGAACCAAACACAAAGGCCTAATATATGCACTACTCTTTGGCTTGAGGGGAAGAACTTTGGAAGGGTATGACATTTTTAACTGCTGTTAAAGAGATGACTGCAGATGTTAATAAGTGGATCCTAAGGCAAGTGTCTATAGAAAACAACCTTGATGATGATACATCCAAAATAAACCGAGAAGCATTCCGATCAACTTCTCTCAGACTGGGATTAAGCGACACATTAGGTTCAGAGAAAAATAAGAAGAAGATCCAGTCAAAATGGCTATAAAATTCATAGACATACTTGGACTTGAGCCCTGCAACAGTTTAGAGATGATGGAGCCTTCAAACTAATATTAATTCATACTGATTTACGATGGATCAACTGATCGAACGTGGTGCCATGATTTGGAGGACTAGTTTGGCCGCAATTTCTAAAATGCTGCATTTTGCTGTTGGAAGCATTGCTGATACAATATTCAAGCCCTGCATCAGAAGAGGTGCCTAAATGCTCCAGGCACACGATGGCCCGCACACCTGGGTCTAAATGAGGTCCTTTGAGTTGACTGGGATTTGGGAACATCTATGTCCTAAACCGAAATTATGAGAAATCTATTCAGCTGGTTATAAAAACTATGGTAGAATATAAAATCCTTCAATTTGCTGAAACATTGAAAATGTCAGTACATCTTGGATAAATGCGTGATATATGATGGGCTATTCTGTTATTGACATATTTTTGAGAAGTGCTACCTATAGATTCCGTTGAAAGGGTAGGTATTACATAAAGGTTTGCTAATAAGAATAGATATATGTAATTAATGAAGTATAGGGATAGTGGGGCAAACAAAATACAAATTCCCTTTTCAAGTAGTCTGGAGAAAGAGACTTGTGTCTCTGGGGAGTCACAGGAAAGTGCTGTGGGTGAGCCAACCACTGTATTAAGGTTATAAAGGGATCGACAAATTTACAGCTATTTCAATATACCTTAGTACACATCATTTTCTCTAGAATAGATAAGATTTTAAGCACTCTAATGTGAATTGTGTAAAAAATTATTTTTATTAATCTCTGTTCGACACCACAACTGCATACATTTGTTCATAAAAATATGTTAAAAACAATTAATATAACATTTTACAATTGCAAAAATACAAATTTTGTTAAATTTTTTTTTAAGAAACAACAAAATTTATCACACAAACAGATTGTCGACGCGGCGTTTCGGTGATATTGTGTCGTCACCTTCTTCAGGACAGTGTGTAAGTTAAAATCACTTCAATTAGGTTGTTACTAGGTCTGACGCTTTTTTCTAGGGCATTGGCGATCTGTGACCTTTTCTGGATTATCTTCGTTTCTTGCTATAGTAAGTTTGTTCATGGATGGAGGGGGTCAGTATTGGTATTCTTCTGCTCCTCCGTTGATATGTGAAATCATAGTGCCTACCTGCAATTCTTTTCAGGCGGGTCTTATGCAGAGGACGGTCTTTCAGCAAGACGGTCACGGTAGATGCCCGGAAATCACGGAGGAAAACTAATTCAAAGAGAAAAGAATCCCTCCTGTGGTCCAAAGAGAATTTTCGCCACAAAACAAGAGCGAGCTTCCTTGGTTCTAAAAGATACATTTCCAGACCAGAAATTAAAATTCTACCGGCACTACAGGGCGTAGTAAAGAAAGACCGTCCTCTGCATAAGACCCGCCTGAAAAGAATTGCAGGTAGGCACTATGATTTCACATATCAACGGAGGAGCAGAAGAATACCAATACTGACCCCCTCCATCCATGAACAAACTTACTATAGCAAGAAACGAAGATAATCCAGAAAAGGTCACAGATCGCCAATGCCCTAGAAAAAAGCGTCAGACCTAGTCACAACCTAATTGAAGTGATTTTAACTTACACACTGTCCTGAAGAAGGTGACGACACAATATCACCGAAACGCCGCGTCGACAATCTGTTTGTGTGATAAATTTTGTTGTTTCTTAAAAAAATAAAAATTTAAATTTTGTATTTTTGCAATTGTAAAATGTTATATTAATTGTTTTTAACATATTTTTATGAACAAATGTATGCAGTTGTGGTGTCGAACAGAGATTAATAAAAATAATTTTTTACACAATTCACATTAGAGTGCTTAAAATCTTATCTATTCTAGAGAAAATGATGTGTACTAAGGTATATTGAAATAGCTGTAAATTTGTCGATCCCTTTATAACCTTAATACAGTGGTTGGCTCACCCACAGCACTTTCCTGTGACTCCCCAGAGACACAAGTCTCTTTCTCCAGACTACTTGAAAAGGGAATTTGTATTTTGTTTGCCCTATGTTCAACCCCTTCCCTTTTCACAAAGGGTTTCTCCTTCTTAATTGGAAGTATAGGGATAGTGGGACATTAATGAGGGAGCCGCCCATTTATTTACTATATGGGGTTAATTAGAAGAAGCCAAATGAGTCACCTTTGTGTAAATAATAATAGGCACAAATAAATGATTAAGGTGTCTTCAAAATGAAATATAAGGGATGAGGAAAGACCTCACAGAGAAGGCACTCATTGATTAACACAGATAATGTTTGATCAAAGATTAAACTGTGGCCAAGCTTAAAAATAAATATTATGACTTTAGTCACATGATTGGCAGTATACTGGGTATTTCCAATTAAGATAAAATAATGACTTCCAGTCAACAAAGGCAAAACATGAAAACCCTATATTTAGCATCACTAATTTGGGATAGTTTTGTACAGGTATTTTTGAAGTATTATAAAATAGTATGTGAATATTTAGAAGCATATAAGTATGGAACTATTTCAACAGAAACTCGCTTGTCCTTTTAAATAGAGATTTCCCTACCCTAAGCGTTTACAAGTCACAAAGGATCTGAAAAAGGCACATGACAAGGGTATATGTATGTAGTATTTGTTTAACACAAGCCTAACTGAAACGCAGCACAGCACTGCCTGTGATCAAAGGCAACAATACAGTCAAAGAATGTTTGGAGGGTTAGTTGAGATCTGAGATTGCCAGTGGACTGTTACTTTGTTGTGATGTAGGTCCTTTAAAGCAGTGTGTAGAGCAAAGCACTGGATTGATTAGTCAAGTGAAATGCCTCCTTTATCTATATCATCTAGGGATCATTCTTTCTTTCCACATGAATAGCACATTAGCACATTAGTCCACAGAACAAAGTCTTGTCTTTAATTTTATTCAAATTTTCAGCAAGGTCCAATAGTAAGGTTTTTCTTCAGTCCATATCCTGGTATTTCTCCTTTTCCTGGAATACAAGAAAAGGCAACAGTTAAGGCACGTCTTATGCTCCAAACCTGTACTGTCCAACGTGACCCTCCTTCCTGTACCTATCTTTCTTCTAGCCCCCTTAAACCTTTGGGCACTTCCCTGAAAGAGAGAGAAGGAAGCAGTCAAGACACTCTGTGATGCTTAAAACCCGTTCTACTGTTTTCTATGGGTAACATATCAATATAGGTACAAGGAAGAGAATAGAGTTTCCTGCTACCCACCTCTCACTTCTTGATTGGTCTTTTCTGTGTGAGGAGCAATATGCTAAGATAAGGTTCTATCCCTATTTGTAGGAGCATGTCTGTATTATGTGTGGATGGGTCTGTAGTTTAGTTGACCCAGCCAACTTCATGAGTTGCTGAACGAGAATATCAATAACAAAGATATCGCCTGACATATATATTGTAACTTAAATATTGTCTATGAAATTATTGTACCATTGTATTTTGATTTTCTATTGTTAACTCTAAAGGGGTGATATTTCTCTAAGTGATATTTAGGAAGCAATATTTGTGTAAGGCAATATTTAGATCATGGTATGTTGGTACAATATTTCATGAACATTGTGGCATTTGTCCTCCTGGACTGCTAAGATCTATGATGTGTGTCCTGTTGGACTGAGTGGCCAAAGAGGTTGGCTCCCTGACCTCATTATTTGTGCTGCCTTCCTGTCCATGGAAGCTGACACCATCTTCAGTGTTCTCCTGTTTTCATTAATGCAGGACGACTGATCATGCTCCAGTGGCACGCATGACAGACAGGTGACTTGAGAAGCTACCTTGCCTCCACACCACCAATGGCCACCCAATGCCCTCTGGGACAGCAGAACCCATACTATGTGCAGGTTGTCAGCAGTGGCCTGAACTCAGGCCAAAGAATCTGACAGAGACACCAAGAAGGGGAGCGACAGACATGATGATCCACTGACTTCCAAGAACCTGCTTTGTGTAGTAAATGCCCTGAAGCAAGGTGCTTGTTCAGGTGAATCTTCAGTTCTTTCCTAAATTGGAGTAGCATTGGGGTTGCCCTGAGGTGCATGGGATAGTGATGCAGATCCTGGGTACAGGAAAATTGCTTCCTTGACTTATGTGCAGCTATATTATTAAGAGCACTTCAAAAGATCGATCATGAAATACACCTTTCAATGTGGGACTACAGCTAAATTGGTCTTTTTATTTGTACCCACAATCATATATCACATCAATCAATATTTTATTAATACACATTGATTTATATATTTAACCATATTACGGAATAAACAATAACCTCATGTGATTAATATAAATAAAGAATAATATAATGGTTATGTGACACATCTGGATATGTATGAGCACTCTCTTGAGGTTCCTACAATGGTAGTTATTATTACTGAACATGATCTTCCCACGTTAATATTTTATTTAGAAGCTATAAAGGAATTTGATTGTACATGACAGAAGAATGTACAGAGTGTAATAGAGAAAGTTCTCTTTTTGGGTGATATATTAGAGTTTCCGTGAGCATGACATAAAACATTGATGGCATCCTTCATTATCAAAGGCTAATCACCAGAAACCTTTAAAGGTAGTAGAGAGACTAGGCATGGCTCCACTCCTACAGTCTATTTCACATTGTGGCTAAAACTTTATGGGACCTTATTGAGTGTTTGGTGGAAGGAAAGCCCAGACAAACTCATGGTTCCTCCACTCTGGTTAGAGGCAGATAAATTGCTAGGGTTATTGAGGGGAATGCTCGATTGTCTCTGTCAGGATAAACTTTTGAGCTGACAGGCCATCCATCACAGGCCTGTCACATCACAGAGGCAGTCACTCTAACCTGTTTAGGGTGGGTGACCATCACTAGATTTTCCTGCTGGTACCAGGGCATGGATCTTTCAATGGCACATATTCAGGGAGAAACATCTTGGTACATCAGGGCCATTCACTATTTGTTTTTCGAGAATAATCTCCTGCAAGTTTATTCTTGAAATAAAAAAGTGTTCCAAACAAAACAACAACATGACCTCCACTAGGCAAACTCTTAAGAGCAATCAGCTCAGTGGTGGTTGGTCAGAATGGTTAGAACTCTCTGCCAGGCAGGGTAGGCTCTCTAAATATGGTGGGTGGTCCCACACCAGGGGAAAGGCAGGCACAGCTTCAGCTGACCTGGTAGGTTTGCAGCCTACCTATCCTGATTTAAACGGCCCCATTTGATGAATTAAGACATCTTCAGGTTTATTATGACAGTATAAAATCCTTCCCTGGCTCTCTGCTCATCTGACTTATTAGTTTATATCATTGATATTTTAAAGATTGTAATAACTCCTCCTAGTATTTCTGCACTAAAATAAAAAATTAGGTGTTAATGTAACTAGAAGTATTTTACTCCGACTCCAGGGAAAACAGATTTATGCAAAGCTTTCAGAGATTCTCAATCTATTCTGTTTTATGGCTGTTTTATGGCTTGCCAGTTAATAAAATGCCAATGTTAACAGAGGTTATTTTCTCTCTGCAAACATTTAATATTAACACACCAACTGCAATTTTTACAAAAAATTAAAAACAATCTTGTTAAAATGTGTGTGAGAGAAACTAAATCTAAGAGAGACAGGGGGTTGGAGCTCCTGGATTAGTAATATAGCTGGTGAAGTAAATTATACCCTTTTTTGGTAAAGCTATGAGCACAATGCACAAACCTTTCATTTATTAATAGGAATCGAAGGGGTATGGTAAATGGTTATTTTAATGTATGCCTTGGGTTAAGGATGCACAAGTCAGGCTTATACTCACTTTGTCAGTAACCCATCTAACAGATAACTTGAACATGCAACTATAATATTACGTACAAAGCCAAATATTCATAGATATTAAATATGTTGCTTCATTTGTATAATTGCTAACTAGTTACGGGACCCCCAGCAATCATAGATTTGTGACACAAAAGTATGAAGCACTGAGTGGTAAAGAATAAAGTCTATTGGCAAATACAAAGACGTGACCAATCTAGTAATAATTAATTTGACAACACTGTCAATCAATCAATCAAAGCAGTATTTATATAGCACAGCTTATCGCCCGAGAGGGTGTCCAGGTACTGTGCTGCGGGTACCAGGTAAAAACCAGGTCTTGAGTCCCTTCCTGAAATGGGTGAGCATGGGAGAAGTGCAGAGGTGGAAGGGGAGGGGGAGGTTGTTCCAGGACTTGGTGGCAAGGTGGGAGAAGGAACATTCTCCTGAACGGGAGCAGTGGATGCATGGTATCTGTGCAAGGATGAGGTACGCGAAATGTAGGTTCATAGGAGGACAGTGGAAATTCAGGCAGTGGTTCATGGAAGCCGGTCCTTTTTCGTAGAGGGCTTTGTAGGCGTGGGTCAGAAGCTTGAATTAGCATCTTGTGTGGATAGGGAGCCAGTGGAGGTCCTTCAGGTGATGGCTGATGTGGGTCCTCTTGGGTAGGTTGAGGATCAGTGTGGCTGCTGTGTTCTGGATCATCTGGAGTGATTTCATGAGTTTGTTGGTGGTGCCTGCTTAAAGTGCATTGCCGCAGTCCAGCCGACTGGGGATGAGAGCCTGCGTCACCATTTTCCTTGTGCTGATGAGAAGCCACTTGAAGACTTTACTGAGCAACTGGAGAGTGTGGAAGCAGGCTGAGGAGACGGCGCTGACCTGATGTTTCATGGAGAGTTCACTTTCCAGGATGATGTAGAGGTTGCAGGTGTGGTCTTTCAGAGCGGAGCTATGTCTGAGCTGTTGTGGCCACCAGGTGTCATTCTAGAGGGCGGTGTTTCTACGGAAGATCATGACTTTGTCTGTGTTGAGTTTTAGGCAGTTGTTCTTCATCCAGGCTGTTATGTTCTTCATACAGTTGTGGAAGTTGGTGTTTGTCAAGGTGCGGTCTGCTGAGAGCCAGAGGACGAGCTAGGTATTGTCGGTGTAGGAGATGATGGTAACGTCATGGGATCTGACAATGTCTGTGAGTGGTGTCATGTAGAGGGTTAGACTGAGTGAAGAACCTTGAGGGACACCGTAGATGGTGTGCTTGGGTTGTGAAGTTAAGGGAGGGAGACAGTCTCTCTGGGTGCGCCCCGTGAGAAAGGATGTCATCCATCTGAGCATTTTGTCTGTGATTCTGATTTGGCACAGTCGATCGATGAGTGTGTAGTGGGATACCGCGTCGAAGACTTCAGAGATGTCGAGAAGGAGCTGGGCAGGGGCATTCTCCTATCGAGTAGAATGCTGCCGCGGCCCGTGCAGGTAAGAATAGTGGGGCTGGGTGGGGGGGATTTTGACAGACGACGATGAGCGAAAATTACTCATTTGTCGAATCCCCCCAACCCCGCACCACTGCCCCACTGCTCTCACCTGCACGGGTCGCTCCTGGTAGGATGCGAATGTCATTTGTTGCAGTGATCAGGGTTGACTCTGTGCTGTGATTGCCTCTAAAACCTGAATGGGAAGGGTCCAGTATGTTGTTTCTTTCCAGGTGTTCAGTGAGTTGGAGGTTGATTGCCTTCTTCAGGACTTCTTTGGCAGGAAATAGGATAAGTCAATTGGGATGTTAGTTCTGGAGGTCGCTGGGGTCTGCAGAGGATTTCTTGAGGAGAGGTCTCACCTCTGCGTGTTTCCAGGTGTCGGCCAAGGTAGCTGTGGTGATAGAGGCATTGAGAATGGTAGTGAGCTGGTGGATGATCTTGTCTCTTCCGAGGTTAAAAAGTTGGTGGGGACATGGGTAGGTGGGTGGTCCTAAGTGGATGGAGTTCATTAGAGTAGTTATGTTCGGTGTGCTGAATTATTCCCATGTGGTAAGTGGGTGGTCGGCGGTGGTGGTCGTTGGGGTGCTGAAGAGTTTTTAGGTTGAGGATCGAAGTTTGTGTAGATGGTTGCTCTCTTGTTGCGGAAGAGGTCAGGGAGGGCGTTGCAGAGTTCCTGTGAGGAAGTGGTCGAGTTTTCGGTTACTGACGGGCAGAATAACTCTCTGACGATGCTGAAAAGTTCCATGGTTTGATTGCCGCTGGTCTCTATCCGGTGCATCAGGGCCTTTTTTTCGTGGTTTTGAGCTGACGGTGGTAGTTATTGAGGGCGGACTCAAAGTTGGCTCGGTCAGTGTGGTTCCTGCTGGTGCTCCAATTTGTTTCCAGTTATCTGCATCTGCTCTTTGACGTGCTGAGTTCTGGGGTGCTGTTACTCTTATTATTAAAACTTGAAAAAACATATACAGGATTGGATTTACCTAGTGCAGTGTTTAAGACTATCATTGGTATGTTAGATAATCAAAATTAAATATGTAATTTGTGATGATTGGTGTTGGTTAAATCTGTAACTTCTCCCCAATTAACAATTTCATCAAGATTAAATGTAATATGGTACATAAAATTTGAAATGAATTATGTGCAATCCTAGCTTTGAAAGGGTAAATGTGCCTTTAATCTTATAAATGACATTAGTAATGTAATTGAAATGGAAATAGTACTCATGTATACCTACAGTTAGATTAATGTTTTGTGAAACAATATGCAGGAGAAATGCTGTTTTCATGAATGATATTACATGGCACTTATGGTGAAACATATACCTTTCTTACATACCTGAAGAAGCAGTCAGAAAACCGCAAAACATGTGTTTTATCTATGCATGATGGAATTCTTGTGGAATTAATTGTGGCTCTAGATTTATGAACATAATTGGAAAAGCTTTGTTGATGAATGCCAAGAGTATCGAAATTTCAAAAATAAATAGACAGTCAAGACATACAATATATAGTTTTTTCCTGACAAAGAATATACAAATAAAGCTCCATACGTAATAGCCATTAATATTTGGCTCCCTACGTAATATTGTTGTTGCATGTTTAAGTTATCTGTTAGGGGAATGGTTATATTGACTGCCTCATCAACACTTATTTTCACAAAAAGTGAACTCAAATTGTGCACCATATTTTGGTGACTGCAAACTGATTTTCTAAACCGACGTACAGATAGGTTGGTTCCCAAAATACTGAATTGCAGGGGTTTACTGAATGACATACCTAATATTCATTATGCATGTCACAACCCCCTGAAATTGGCCACAATCAGAGGGATGGTTGCATAAATAGAATCAGCAGACTTTTATGTCTGTGTTTGTATTTAAATAAAGAAAATGTTTCAGGCTACATATAAAATGAAAGTTTTCTTTTTTTTTAAAGTTTTAGTGAGAGTGGACATTGGTCAATGTTAAATCTCCCTGAAACTTTTTCCAAGGTTCAAATGAGAAAGGGCTCCAAAGGGAAGCCCTTCCTTTTTGCAAATCGGATACCGCTCCCTTTGAGCTGTTGGTATCTGGTCAATGGTTTGCAACTGCAATTACGATCACAAACTATTGATACATTCCTCTCCAACTTGTATATAGGAATGGGATGCCCTTTTAATGCCCCCTCATATTTGCGCATCAGACATGGTTGGAAAAGTCCTTTTAGAAGTTGAAAATAATTTTTTTGACTCATCAAAGGGCTTTTGTGAATAAAGAAAAGCACTTTTGCGGTTGCAAAATCCTGTAATTTTGCAAATCACAGGGTTTCCCATTGCAAAGGCTTTCTACATGAAGCTCAATCCCTCCAGACCCCTGCTAGAAAAGTTGCAGCCAGATACAATTGTGGAATGATTGTCAATACATCTAGACTGATGAACAAAGGAAAATATTCTAGTAAACATCAGTAAGTCTGTTCTCAAAACAATGTTTATTTCCTAAGAAGGACTAAAGGAAAGACCACATAATAACACGTTGTTACTCCTCATTCAACATTATTTAAGAAAGGCTTATGATCTGTTGTTGGTTTCTCCCCTCACCTAAGTGCTGTTTAAGAATCTTTTGGTGTATCTTGCCTCTTAGTTTTTCCTTTTTCTCCATCTTGTTTTCTGCCTGTAGCTCTTCTTTTGGCTTGACTATGCAACTGGCATGCTAAATGTATGCCCATTACTAAAAGTGGCCTTCAGATACTATGATAACTGTGTATGTTCTCTTGAGTAGCTGATGAGATGGCAGTATTTTATTCTTTTGACAAAAAAATAATTGGGACAAGTTATCATTATGATATATATGATCTTTCGTTTTAGCAAAAGTAACAATACATTAAGCAATCTGGTATCTCGCTTTAAAAAAATGTTGCTCCTGCAACTGATTTCTTATTGCAAATTTTCCATATTTTAAGTCTAGTTTGGTGATAAAGGGCCCGATGTAGGTAAATCCATTTTACAGATTCTAAAATACCGAATTTTACCGAATCGGTATTTCAGAATCGGTAAATGGAATGTAGGAAAAAAATCGGTAATATGTACCGATTCGGTAAAATTCGGTATCGGAGACTCGGCATTTACCGAATCGGTATTTACCGAATCGGTATACCCCATTCATTCCTATGGGCCTTTTTGGCCATAGGATTGAAGGGGAAATACCGATTCGGTAAATACCGAAACGGGAAAAAAATCACAAAAGTGAAACCTATGAAGGCAGCCAATCAGGTGCAAACACACTCCCCCTCCCTACCAGGAAGTGGCTACCCAGGCAGCTGCAACCAATTAGAAGGTTCTGGAGAGGCAGTCAGAGCTGAGCAGAGTCACTGAGCAGCAGGGAGAGTTTTTTTGTAACTTTACAAACTGAAAAATGGCAAGCAGCAGTGAAAGCCAAAAGCTAGACAGGAAGAGGAAAATCAAGTTCAGCAGCATGGAGCTGCAGGTACTTGTGGAGGAGGTAGTGAGGGTGCACAACAAACTTTTTGGCAGGCAAACCCTCACTGTTGCCGAGTCTGCCAAAAGAAAAATCTGGCTGGCAATTGTTGAGAAAGTGAATGCTGTGGGAGTCACAACCAGGAACACTGAGGACCTTAAAAAAAGATTCTATGACCTCAGGAGCCTCACCAAGAGGAAAATGGCTGAAATCCACAAGCAGGCAGGCCTAACCAGTGGAGGCAGGAACACAGCCCGCCCCCCTGACTGACCTGGAGGAGTTGGTGGCCTCAACCATTGAGGCAGACAGCGTCTGCGGACTAGGAGATGTGGACAGCTCAGCCAGAGGTGCAACAAAAAAAGGTAAGACGCATGCGCAGCATGACACCCCATACCAACCTGCTTCCCTTTACCCTTTGTGGACAAGCAAACCCCAGTCCAGTACTGCTAGCACTATACAGGAGCAATGCATTATGGGAAATGTAGTCAGCAAATGTAAGACCATGTGTAACAGCGCAGACATCAGCAAGTTAGTGAAATGATTGCAGATAAATGAAAGTGAAATGTGTAAATCATTTATTGTAGTGACCGTGACACAGTAGCACTCAGTTAATATACGCTCATTTATACCTAGGGGCCAAATCACACAGTCGACCCACTGACACAGAAGGGACTGCACCAGAGAGGGAGGAGAGTGAGGAAGCAGGTCCAAGCCGAGTGCAAGTCTCACAGGACGAAGGTGACACAACTGGCATGTCCCTGGAAGATGACACTGTACTGACCTCAGATTTGCTGCACTCCCCACAGCTTTCCCAATCCCCTCACTTGCAATTCTCACCAGAAATTTCACCATCTCTGCTTCAGTCCACTCCTGTAACCCCACCAGCCAGGAGGCGTGTCGTGGTCCCACTATCATCAATGGAGGCGGGTGAGGGGGAGGCTGAAGACACCGTGGATGAGAGTTCAGCAGCACTGCAGTCCACAAATGAGATGGGCCCTTCTCGCAGAAGACAACGCAGACTCAGCAGTGCAGGTGGACGTGGTGAGGGCACTGTGTTCCGTGGGCTGGAGGGGAGCATGGTGCGCATTCAAAGGATGCAGGGCAAATCAATCCAAGCCTGCCAACGCCAACTCAGAGCCCTGAATGTGCACATAGGAGACATAGGGAAGGGCATGAGAGATATAGTGGAGCTGAATAAAGGAGTAGCCCAAACAAATAGGGACATTGCAGCAGGGATGCAGCAGATGAGCCAATCAGTAATGCAGCTATGTTCTAAACTTGACAGTGTGTCACACACATGGCACAGGGATGCCCCTGCCCAGAATACGGCCATCCATCGCTTGGCCACTGCCACATCCCACATCCCTGCTATGCAGGAGAGGCATAAATATCAATCAATCAATCAATCAATCAATCAAAGCATTTATATAGTGCACTACTCACCCGGAGGGTCTCAAGGCGCTGGGGGGGAGGGGGTACGCTACTGCTCGAACAGCCAGGTCTTGAGCTGCTTCCTGAAGGCGAGGTGGTCCTGGGTCAGGCGGAGGTGTGTCGGAAGGGAGTTCCAAGTCTTGGCGGCTAGGTAGGAGAAGGACCTTCCTCCTGTGGTGGCTCTTCGGATGCGGGGGACGGCGGCGAGGGCGTGGCTGGTCGATCGAAGTTGGCGTTTGGGAGGCGGCTGTTGAGGTATCCTGGGCCTTGGTTGTGTAGGGCTTTGTGTGTGTGGGTGAGGAGCCGGAAGGTGATTCTTTTGCTGACCGGGAGCCAGTGCAGGTCTCTCAGGTGTCCGGAGATGTGGCTGCGGCAGGGGATGTCCAGGATGAGTCGTGCTGAGGTGTTCTGGATCCGCTGGAGTTTCTTCTGGAGTTTGGCGGTGGTTCCGGCGTAGAGGGAGTTGCCGTAGACCAGACGGCTGGTGACGAGGGCCTGGGTGACCGTCTTTCTGGTCTCGGTGGGGATCCATCGGAAGATCTTACGTAGCATGCGCAGGATGTTGAAGCACGACGAGGAGACGGCGTTGACCTGTCTGGTCATGGACAGGGAGGAGTCCAGGATGAAGCCCAGGTTGCGTGCGTGGTCTGTGGGTTTGGGTGCGCTGCCCATGGCGGGGGGCCACCAGGAGTCGTCCCAGGCGGAGGGTGATGATCCCAGGATGAGGACTTCCGTCTTGTCCGAGTTCAGTTTCAGGCGGCTGTCCGACATCCATTTGGCTACGTCTGTCATCCCTTCGTGCAGGTTGGCTCTGGCGGTGGCGGGGTCGTTGGTGAGGGAGAGGATCAGCTGGGTGTCGTCGGCGTAGGAGATGATGTTGAGGTTGTGCTGGCGTGCGATGGCTGCGAGGGGGCTCATGTAGACGTTGAAGAGTGTTGGGCTGAGCGAGGAGCCTTGAGGAACGCCGCAGATGACTTCGGTGGCCTCCGATCTGAACGGGGGAAGCGGACTCTCTGTGTCCTTCCGGCGAGGAAGGAGGTGATGCACTCCAGTGCCTTCTCCTGGATTCCGACGTTGCTGAGGCGCTGTACTAGGGTACGGTGGCAGACAGTGTCGAAGGCCGCGGAGAGGTCCAGGAGGATGAGGGCCGCTGTTTCTCCGTTGTCGAGCAGGGCTCGGATGTCATCGGTAGCTGCGATCAGGGCGGTCTCGGTGCTGTGGTTGGCCCGGAAGCCAGACTGCGAGAGGTCGAGGGAACCGTTCGTCTCGAGGAAGGCGGCCAGTTGCTTGTTGACGGTCTTCTCGATGACTTTTGCCGGAAACGGGAGCAGCGAGATGGGGCGGTAGTTCTTGAGGTCGGTGGGGTCAGCTGATGGTTTCTTAAGTAGAGCGCTGAGTTCGGCGTGCTTCCACCTCTCCGGGAAGGTCGCGGTGTCGAAGGAGGTGTTGATGATGTCCCGCAGGTGGGGTGCGATGACAGCGTCGGCTTTGTTGAAGACGTGGTGAGGGCAGGGGTCTGTCGGAGATCCGGAGTGGATGGAGTTCATCGTGTGGACGGTCTCTTCGGTGCTGATCGGGGTCCAGGCGCGGAGGGTGGTGGTGGGGGGGCGGTGGTACGGTTGTGGCGTGCGTCGGTTGAGTGCTGAAGCTGTTGTGTATGTCCGCGATCTTGTTGTGGAAGTAGGAGGCGAGGGAGTTGCAGAGGTCTTGCGAAGGGGTGATGTAGTTGTTTCCGGCGTTGGGGTTGGAGAGCTCTTTCATGATGTTGAAGAGTTCCTTGCTGTTGTGTGCGTTGTTGTCCAGTCGTTCCTTTAATGCGGTTTTCTTGGTGGCGTGGATCAGTTGGTGGTGTTTTCGGGTGGCGAGCTTGAGGGCTGTCATGTTGTCTGGTGTTGGGTTTCTGCGCCAGGTTTTCTCGAGTGCTCTGCAGTTCTTCTTGGAGCTCTTGAGTTCGTCGTTAAACCATGGGGCTTTCTTGCTGCCGGGTCTGCTGGGCGGGGTCTTCAGAGGGGCGAGTTCGTCTGCGCAGTCGCTGATCCATTTCGTGAGGTTGGTGGCCGCTTGGCTGGGGTTCGTTGTGCTGGTGGGAGGGTTCTTGCTCAGGGAGGTAGAGAGCTGGTCTGCAGTGATCTTGTTCCATCTTCTGCGGGGGACCTGTATCTGGTGATGGTGGAGCGTGGTCCTTCTGAAGCTGAAGTGGACGCAGCTGTGGTCCGTCCAGTGGAGTCCCGTGGCGTGGCTGAAGGCGATGTCCTTGCTGGAAGAGAAGACCGGGTCGAGCGTGTGTCCGGCGTAGTGGGTGGGGGTGTTGACCAGCTGCTTGAGTCCGAGGTTGGCGAGGTTGTCCAGCAGGGTGGTGGTGTTGCGGTCGTTGATGTTCTCCAGGTGGAAGTTGAGGTCCCCGAGGAGGATGTAGTCAGCGGAGAAGAGGGCGTGCGGGCTGATGAAGTCGGCGATGTCTTCGCTGAATTGTGTGCGTGGTCCTGGGGGTCTGTAGATGAGGGTGCCTCTGAGGGTGGTCTTGGGGTTGATGTGGATCTGGAAGTGCAGGTGTTCCGTGGGTGCGAGGGTGTCGTCGGTGTTGGTCGTGATGCGGATGGTGTTCCTGTGGATGATGGCGATGCCTCCTCCTGTCTGGTTGATGCGGTCCCTCCGGATGATCTTGTAGCCGTCCGGGATGGCGATGTCGGGCGCTGAGGAGGCGTTCATCCAGGTTTCCGTGAGGAAGGCGACGTCTGGGGCTGTGGTGTCGAGCAGGTGCCAGAGCTCGACGGCGTGTCTGTGGACGGAGCGGGTGTTGAGCAGGATGCACTTCAGGTGGGTGGTGCTGGAGTTCGGCTTGGTGGGTGCTGGTGTAGCGTGGGTCCGGTTGCAGGTGAACTTGCAGGAGTGGCAGCTGAAGGGTCCGTGGGTGCGTCTCGGTGTGGCTCGGTGGCAGCCCGGGGTTCGGCCGGTGTTGAGAGCGATGAGTTCGGTGGCGTCGTAGGTCCGTCGGGTCGGCATCGGTCGGTGGAGGCCAGGGGTCCTGGCGCTGGGCGCGGTCCAGGCGCGGACGGGCGCAGACGGGCTTACCTTTGGCGAACCTTCGGCGCTCAATCGGTGCTCCCGCTGAGCGCGTCCGCTGTGCGGTTGCTGAGGGGGCGTCATAAGTAGGAGCCGGGAGGTAGGGTCTGCCGGGAGGCGGGAGGACCAATGGGAGAGGGGGGAGGCGGAGCTACGGGTCAGCGGCGGCGGGAAAGCGGCGGGAAGCACGGAGGTGGCCGGGGCAGCGGGGCCGGTGAGGAGCGGGGGCAGAGGCGGCAGGCTGCGGGCAGAAGGCGACCCTGAGGCAGATGCGGAGGGCAGCGGCGTAGAGGAGGTGAGTGGAGGTCTTCAGCAATCAGGGAGCGGCCAGGCAGCAGGAAGTCAGCAGGCAGGCAGGCGAGCGGCAGAGCAGCGTGCAGGAGGCATTGACGCAGAATACAACTGAGGTCACCCGGGGCATGGCCAGAATGACCAGTGCTCTAGAGGCAATGTTGATATCCCACACAGCACAGAATGCTGCCCTGGACGTGGCAGAGGGTGAAGACACAAGTAGCCGGAGCAGCATAGCAAGCTCTAATGTGGAGACACGGAGGAGTACCAGGCGCCAAGCTGAGGCTGCAGGGCACGCTGAACAAAGCGAACAACATCCAAGTGGCTCAGGGAAGCGCGGGCGCAAGTGACATTACCGTTCATGGGTGAAGTAACCCGGGACATACAGTCCCCACGTGTATATTTTTTGATGTTGCACTTACGTGCTTAAACGTTGTGGCACCATTAAAATACGTTGGTCCCATACACAACCTGTCTGTGTCTCATTACTTACTCATAAATAGTTGCGTGTAATCTCCTCACGTCTGTATCTGCCATCACTTGGTGTTGACACTCCAGCAGGTTGTGGTTCAGGCACAGCAACCTCGTCGTCATGATCCTCAAAGTCTGACAACTCCACCTCTGACCTTCTTCACGGCAAGGTTGGGCAACATGGCACAGGCAGCAATGATTTTACAGCAGGTGATGGGGGTATACTGCTGGGCACCTCCACTCTTATGCAGGCACCTGAACCTGCTCTTCCATATACCAAAGGTACGCTCCACAATATTTCTTGTGCTCTTGTGGGCCCTGTTATATCTCCTTTGGCTGGGTGTTGAGGGGTTGAGGTAGGGGGTGAGGATGAAGGAGCGGAGAGCATATGCACTGTCCCCTAAAAAGAAAATGGGAGTTCATTACTCACATGCATACATGTACTTCTTTCTGCAATAGGTGTTAATGGGGTCGCACACTGTGTCTTACCTAGCAGGTATCCTTCACCAAATTCCCCTGCTGTCAGCCGTACATAGATACCGCTGTTTTGAAATATGAAGGAGTCGTGGGTACTCCCAGGAAATTTTGCCACAAGGTCAGTGATGGCGCACTTGGCATTGCAGATCACCTGCACATTGATGGTGTGGGTGGACTTTCTATTCCTATATATGTATTCGGTGGTAGCAGGGGAACAAATGGGAATGTGGGTGCCATCAATACAGCCAATGATATTGGGGTAATGCGCCATCAGATAAAAGTCAGTTTTTGTTTGGAGCAGTTCAGCATGGGTTTCAGGGAAAGTTATATACTGGTCCATCCTCTGTACCATGGCGTCAAGGAATTTGTTGAAAAAGCATGACAGGCTGCTCTGGGTCACCCCACCTACCGCAGCAACCACACTCTGGTAACTCCCAGACGCAAGCAGGTGTAGGCTGCACAGCACCTGCCCGTGGGGTGGAATGGCGTGCGCACTTGGGGTAGTGTGCTCCAACAGTGGGTGGAGGTCCCTGATGAGGCCCAAGATGGTGTCTGAGTCCAACCTGTACCTCTGGAGAATCTCTGGCTCTGTGAGCATGAACAAGGTGATCCTCTGTCTGTAGACCTGCTCCTGTCTCAGCCATTCCCTCTCTCCTTCCTCCTGTAGCCGTAGCCGCCTCGCAATGACATAGAATGCCGCCATTGTGAAAAAAGTATTGCATTTTGGGTCCTTTTTTATAGGCTGCACCTGGTTACCACCTGATTTCAATCCATGGTAAATACAGACTCTTAAATACCGAATTTCAAGCAAATTCGGTATTTAAGAGCTTACCTACATCTCAATATTCAATTTTACCACTTCTTATTTACCGAATCAGTATATTTACCGATTCGGTAAATTCAACGAATCGGTAAAATTACCGAATCGGTTAATTTACCAATTCGGAATGTTTACCGATTCGGTAACTTTACCGATTTGGTAAATTTACCGATTCGGAAGATTTTCAGTCCCCTACATCCCAAAAGCACAATACCAGTCGGACACGGCCGAAAATCGGTATTTTCGGCCGTTTCCGACCGGTAATGGGCTACCTACATCTGGCCCAAAGTAATTTATTTTCTAATTGGGAAGCTCGAGTTTAATTTTTTTAAATGACTCGATGTCTTAGGCAGGATCACGTATTTAGTTACAGCAGAGCATATTACCAACGATTAGCGATATTTATCGCTAACGAGGCTTAGCAACGATTTTTTCATTGCTAAGCATCGCCGGAAATTATCGCAGAGATAACTTGCTATTAGCAAGGATTATCTCAGAAGTGATAAAAATCCTCGCGCTAACTGCCAAATGAGGGATTATCGCTGGAAAACCAATGATAATCTCTCGAAGTTTGGCGTTAGCTTGATGATAGGGGTTCACAAACTTAGCCATGATATCCACCTTCCAAAGGATATCATGGCTAAGTCAGGAAAATACCAGGTGTAAAAATAGCAGCGCTAACCGCGGTTAGCGCTTCTTTTTTTTATCACTAACAGGGTTAGCGAAATCCTTGATAATAGGAGAAATGTCGCTTAACAACATTTCTATTATTTTTCTCTGGAACGCCCCCTTTGCATCTCATTAGAGATGCAAGGGGAAGCGTAGAGAAAAAGGGTGCTAACATGCGAATTTGCATGTTAGCACCCTGTTGCTGATAGGGAGATAATTGTATCTCCGCTTTCAAAAGCGGAGATGAATCCCTTGATAATATGCCCCAGCATTCCTTATGTATCAGTAAGAGATGTTTCTGATCAACAAATAATGTTTGCTTAGTAACACAAAGGCTTTGCACTAAGAATAAAAACACTGCACTTTACAGAACCAGGTTTTTTTTATATTGAACAAAAATCGCTTCAGCGAGGCCCGACTGCTTCTCGTATTTCAGCCTGACCATATTTTCATTTCTCACTGTCTCTGCACACAGTGTACAAATTGAATGTTTTGTTCTGTGTTGTTTTTGGTAAGCTCTAGAGGAAACCTTCCATCAAAATGTTACTGTTCAAGGTTATCCCTGCCTGTCCTCAGTGGGTATATTAATTTAATGAGACTGCCATTGTTTTGAGTGTAACTAGATTTGTACTGTAACACCTGATGAATAAATTATTATACATTAGGGCATGGCGTTTAGAATTGTGCTAGGTAGTGATGCATTATATGTTATACTGTGATTTATTGAGCCTGTGTAAAATGTTACTCACCTCATGCTGACTGTGTGATTTTGACTGTGAATGGTGCTGCCCCCCTCCAAAATACAAGTTAGCTCCAGGAAGGTGGGGGTTCATTTGATAGTTAGCCCCAGGAACATGGCAGTCCTCGGGGCTGCGGGGGGGCAGGGGGGGCACGCAGGCCCCCCACATTATTTTTCAAAGATGTACCCCATGGAGGTGGGGTCCCAAGGCTGTGGACGGAGCTGTACGGGCTCCTCGCATTCATTTACATAGGCCCTGGGGAAGTGGCGGTCCCCGGGGCTTTAGGCGGGCCCGGTGGGCTCCTCATGCACATATTTTAAAGTGCCCCAGAGAGGTGGCTGTCCCTGGGGCTCCGGGGGCCATGCAGGCCACCTGCATTCTTTTAGTAGTCACTTTTCTGCGTGGAGATGGCAGTCCCCATGGCACGTGCTGGTCTTGTGGGCCTTGTGGGCCCACCTGCATACATAATAAGGAGTTGCCCCATGGGAACAGTCCAGCCCGAACTGCCAAGCCAGGTCCTCCCTGGACTGGAAACAAGCATCCAAGGACCGGTATCGGGCTTTCAGCCCTCATCAGCCTGGATAGCTTGATTCCAGTGGCATAGAGAGCACGGGACTCACGTCTGAGCATACCCGTCCCAGAAACCGGTCCTTGGATGCTTGATTCTGGTCCAGGAAAGACATGGCTTGGCAGTTCGGGCTGGACTGTTCCCATGAGGCACATGGTCAAGGCTGATTTGCATATAGCCATGTCTGACCTGGGGTGGTGTGGAGTGCAAAAAAACGATGGATTTAGGCCCAGATCTCTGTACTGGGGTGAATGTATGACATTGTTCTGCATTCTGTCCATCAATTGTTGTTTTTGTATTTGTCACCCCGAGTGGGATGGGTATGCTCAGACGTGAGCCCCATGCTCTCCACACCACTGGAGTCAAGCTATCCAGGCTGATGAAGGCTGATAGCCAGAAACCGGTCCTTGGATGCTTGATTCCGGTCCAGGAAAGACATGGCTTGGCAGTTCGGGCTGGACTATTCCCATGAGGCACAGGGTCAAGGCTGATTTGCATATAGCCATCTCTGACCTGGGGTGGTGGGGAGTGCAAAAAAACGATGGATTTAGGCCCAGATCTCTGTACGGGGGTGAATGTATGACATTGTTCTGCATTCTGTCCATCAATTGTTGTTTTTGTATTTGTCACCCCGAGTGGGATGGGTATGCTCAGACGTGAGCCCCATGCTCTCCACACCACTGGAGTCAAGCTATCCAGGCTGATGAAGGCTGATAGCCAGAAACCGGTCCTTGGATGCTTGATTCCGGTCCAGGAAAGACATGGCTTGGCAGTTCGGGCTGGACTGTTCCCATGAGGCACAGGGTCAAGGCTGATTTTCATATAGCCATGTCTGACCTGGGGTGGTGTGGAGTGCAAAAGAACGATGGATTTAGGCCCAGATCTCTGTACTGGGGTGAATGTATGACATTGTTCTGCATTCTGTCCATCAATTGTTGTTTTTGTATTTGTCACCCCGAATGGGATGGGTATGCTCAGACGTGAGTCCCATGCTCTCCACACCACTGGAGTCAAGCTATCCAGGCTGATGAAGGCTGATAGCCAGAAACCGGTCCTTGGATGCTTGATTCCGGTCCAGGAAAGACATGGCTTGGCAGTTCGGGCTGGACTATTCCCATGAGGCACAGGGTCAAGGCTGATTTGCATATAGCCATCTCTGACCTGGGGTAGTGGGGAGTGCAAAAAAACGATGGATTTAGGCCCAGATCTCTGTACTGGGGTTGTTCTGCATTCTGTCCATCAATTGTTGTTTTTGTATTTGTCACCCCGAGTGGGATGGGTATGCTCAGACGTGAGTCCCCTACTCTCCACACCACTGGAGTCAAGCTATCCAGGCTGATGAAGGCTGATAGCCAGAAACCGGTCCTTGGATGCTTGATTCCGGTCCAGGAAAGACATGGCTTGGCAGTTCGGGCTGGACTGTTCCCATGAGGCACAGGGTCAAGGCTGATTTGCATATAGCCATGTCTGACCTGGGGTGGTGTAGAGTGCAAAAAAATTATGGATTTAGGCCCAGATCTCTGTACTGGGGTGAATGTATGACATTGTTCTGCATTCTGTCCATCAATTGTTGTTTTTGTATTCATCACTCCAGGCACAGTATTACAGCTTTGACTTGGTAAAATACCAACTCAAGCCAACCTGAAATGAGTAAAAGCAACCCCTGACATAGTGTTTCGCGCTAATCAGAGCTCTTCAGAGAGGTATAGCTTTGTCCAGACACAAGGGAGCACCCAGTATAAGTCAAAACAAAACCCTTTCAGGCATAGAGTGACGCATAAATTATGCAAAACTGAAGGAGAGAACTCTGGGTAGTTCTCAAATTTAGGTGGAAAGCATTCCCTGTCAGAGCACTCTCAACACCAGCGAGACTCTAGATCTGCTCACCCCAAGGTTCTGCTTTTCTATCAAAGTCTTTAAGCATAGGATTAGCACAGTGCCATCCACGCTGAGATAGAAAAGGACAAAGTCTTTTGCCATTTCTACAGCAAAGTCTTTAAGCATAGGACTAGGACAGTGCCGCCCTTGCCAAGCTGTAAAATGACAAAAGCCATTTATCACTCCAGGCAAGTATTACAGCTTTGAATTGGTAAAATATCAACCCAAGCCAACCTGAAATGAGTAAAAGCAACCCCTGATACAGTGTTTCGCTCTAATTAGAGCTCTTCAGAGAGGTATAGCTTTGTCCATACACAAGGGAGCACCCAGAATAAGTCAAAACAAAACCCTTTCAGGCATGGAGTGATGCATAAATTATGCAAAAAAGAAGGAGAGAACTCTGGGAAGTTCTCAAATTTAGGTGGAAAGCAGCTCCTGTTAGAGCACTCTCAACACCAGCGACACTCTAGATCTGCTCACTTCAAATGTCTGTTTTTCTATCAAAGTCCTTAAGTGTGTGTATATATATATATATATATATATACACACACACACATATATGTATATATATATATATATATATATATATATATATCCTTTATAATCCACAGCAAGTAATCGCGCTCTCAGGATATAAAGACCACAGCAAAATTGGAGTTGGAAGAGAAGTTGTTTAATTCACAACGCGTTTCGCCACATACAATGGCTTGATCACGTGAATACGTGACGTCACACCAAAGTAAGTTTATTGCACCACAGCTAGCAAACACGTTTTGACCATTATGGCCTTTATCAATGTAGCATTACTTATATCTCATTTGTTATTTATTGTGCAGTCCTCCCACCCACTGTCGTTGATAACATGCCCTGTGCAGTAATGATTAGACAGGCGTATCGGTTCGGTCATCTTGTAATGGCCCTTGATTTCAATAATCATATACTGCAACATCAGTGCCAAGTTGTGATGCTGACATGGTACCATTTCCTTAAACAAAATAATCATAGTGATTGTCACAGACGATGCATCCAAATTATATAAAGGTGTTTCACTTACCTGTTATAAACCTATATTTTCATTGTGAAGGCATGTATTGTTATGGCATATGCATGATAAAGGCAATGCATGGTAAACGCATAGCATAGCATAGTAAAGGACGCGCGGTAAAGGCATGTGTGATACAGGCATGCGTAGTACAGTCATAAATCCTCCCTGAGTGTCAGGTGCTTGCGATCTTCTTTGTTGTTGGAGCAAAATGTACATTGCCCTTACAAGTCTACTGATCATATTCATTGAAAACGTACTTCAGTACCTCCAATTCTGCACACTAATTCACATTTTGGCATTGGAAACCCAGAATGGAGAGGTAAATGGTTTTGCCCCGGAGTGAAATTACCACCCGGTAAATTCAACAGGTTCGAAATGAGAGCCACATTGTTGAATTATAAGTCACGGCTTCTGCCATCCAAGGGATGCAAGCCAGCGATTAATAAAATTAAGTTCTGTGTCCTTTCCTGGAATTTATGCATAGTAGAAAGTGGCAAATGGTGTGAAGGTTAAACTTTTGCAAGTATTCATTGCTGATGTAGGTCCCTGATTTCACAGCCTTCTCCCAAGCACCATGCAGACAACAGAGCGTGATTGATTGCCTGTTCAAGGAGATCCTTGAATGCTATACCAAGTGGATAGAGGCTAAAAAGGATGTTGAAAGATATGTTCACCTTGAAAATTATGCCAGACTCTTGTAGTAATGCCAATGATGGAATGACGTCCCTGAGACAATTTTTCTGGTCTTTATGAATAAAAGAATATTGTCTGAACTTTTAACGAAAAAAGGAAGATTTGGCTTGCCGTATTAATTAGTCTTTATTATTTTTTTGAACTGTATCTAAGAAGTGTTTTGCTACTTTGAAATAGTATGTTTCTACTGAAATCCTCAATACATATTTTTGTATTCCTGTGTTTTTTCCGAATTACACAAATTGCATCATTTCTATTGGTTTACAACTGCTTTGTCTGTAAAAGATTTCCCTACACTCATGAGAGTGGCAAAATGTGGCAGCACACATGAGGTTATATTTACAAACGTTTTGCATTGGTGATCGCCTGATACAACACAATGCAGCATATAGTTTCAGGGAGAGGATGGGGCATTACCGCCAGAGCTTCTTACTTTGGAACTGGGGAACCAGGTTAGAGTCTTGACAGTGTCTCAACATTCTGTGACTCCAGACAAACCACTTAGGGCCTTATTTAACAATATTTCATCAATATAGTGCAGCAAGACAACTTGTTCTGCTGCATGAAAGGGAGAGGGCAGGTATGTGCCATATTTACCACTATATGGTGGATTGGTGAATAATCTGCTGCCTAATGCCAACACAGGCACCCCTGTGAAATTAATTTTGTGCAGGGACACCTTCTTGTACAAAAAACAAACCTAAAGCATTTTCCTGCATGCACCACACTATAAAAGAGACATCAACAATGAGAAATAAACATATTTCTCCTTGTTGCATCTCCCCTGGGAAGGTGTAACATTGTGATGAATTCCCAGGATTTCCAATCTTGGCAGATCTGAGAATGTGTCAAAGTCCATGGGGTAATGTCAACCGCCTGATATGCCTCCGTAAAAAACATTGTTGATTTGTATTTTTGGATCATTAGAGAAGTAATTTAGCTTGGGTAGACATTACTAATGCAGGACAGATTTTTCTGGATGACATTTTTAAAAAGAGCGGATGTGTTGCAGAGATGATGTAATAGTTCAAGGAGACCAAGATACTTCATTTTGGTGTTAACACATAGGTTTTGGAGGTCAAGTAGTCTAATAGAGACAGAAAATAACTCCTCAGAGCAACCCTTCAGCCATTTTTCAAAATGGCTGGTAAAATAGAGGAATAAAAGACATATATAGAAATGATACAAATAATGTTTTTAATACATTTCTATACACACCAAACTATGTTTATTATCTGAATTTAAAAAAAATTAGAACATTGGAATGTTGGGAGCTCCATTGAAAACAATGGAGTGCTCTGGGCTTATAATGGCTGGTATAAGCCTGGAGCTCCAACATTCCAATGTTTCTTTGTTCACAGCTCTGGCTGTGAACAAAGGCTTCAGGGAGCCTGAGAGGATTCCAATCCCCTCACGCTTCCAAAAGGCTTTGTTTTTTTTGTTAGAACATTCTCTCTGCCTTCGGCTCGGGGCCTTTAACGCTGGAGAGGGCCTTTAATAGCTGGTATAGCCCTCTACGGTGGGCTATAAGGCTATAGTAATGTTTATCACTCCTGTTTTAGACACTTTAATTATGAGTATCGGCAACTGCTTGTGTTACATCTGCAGAATGTTCAACATTTGACAAGAGCATATTGACAGGGACATCTTTTTGTAGCACAGGGTTTGCAAATACATGTACATGTAAGTTCCGTGGGTGGAGGCTTTAGAAATTTAGTAGGTTTTAGCACCCCTTAAATATCTTCCCAACCAAATTCACTTGGCTCTTTCTCTACATTTGCATGATCCAAAACCTTTACACATCTGATCTGGTAGAATTCTCTTTCAATGTATCCAAGCACAGAATTGGACGTTGGTGGACGGTCACTTAGCGGGACTGATCTCTTGAGCTCCCTGTACCAAATAGCGTTAAATGTCTGACAGTCAGAACTCATTTTCCACACATGCGCTAGGTATTTTTCTATGTCTTCAAAGTCAGATTCTTCTTCTGTCTCAGCAAATCCTTTTAGAAACTTCACAGTTTCAGAAGTTAAAGCGCCTAACTTTGTTCCAACTTTGCTCATAGTGTCATCACCTGTAAGAATATGTGCCTTGATAAGAACACTGGGCATCTTAGGTCATGTTTCTTGTGTAGAATGGGAAGTGGGATCAAGTGTCTTTTCTTGCCTGTCCCATAACGTATCCATAACTCTGACAATCCTTGGCTTATGACCACTGCAACAAATCTAAATAGCACAATAATAACATCTGTTTCATATGACAGTACAGTGACTCGATTGGAACCATTTCAAACAGCCCACTCAACATGTGGCATAACACGAAGGTCAGCTTCCTCCAATTTGCTGTTAAGTTCTTGAACAACATGGCCTGTACCTTTTAAATGTATATCTGCAGGCACCAACACCTCATTGACAGTTCATCTTGTTCTACGTTGATGAGGAGAATTTTTCAAGTTGCACAGGTATAGGTGTTGAATTTTTAATGCAGGCAAGGTCAATTGTTCCACTTGTAGACATTCGCCTGATTTTCTCACATTCTTTGACAGACAGTTCTTGCAATGCGCACATTGACTTTGATATATGTAGAACAGTCTGAACAATTTTTTGAAGTTTTGCATGGACTAAATCTTGACCATTTGCAATTGTGACATATAGTCCACAACAGCAGTTTTCAATGAAGACACCTTTCCAAATTGAAATTCTTCATGTGAAAGTTTTTTTTTCGAGCTCTTGTACGAGTTTGTGCTTCACTGGTTTAGTAGCAGCATCTCTGTCAAATAATGCATTTGTTTAAAGTAGATCATGCAACAGAATGTCTTTGATAAATTCACCCCATTCTTTTGCTACATCCATCTATCAATGTGCTTGCAAATGTGTTTTTGTAACCTGTTGTGTAGTAGTTGGTTGGGTGAAACTCTTACTATGGCAATTAAAGCATGGAAGTTTGGCTTTAGTGATTATGCCAATCAGATTTTTCTTTTTCAATACAAATCTCTCTTGCTTCTGTTCTGAGTATATTTTCGATCCATGTTCTAGGAAATCTAGTACACGTGTCTTTATATCATTATCCACATATTGTTTGGTCACGAAGTAGTGTAGTCACACAGGCTCAGTCATTCCAAAGGGGTTTCCTTGCAGTTGCCTGAAATGAAAAAGGCTGTTGACATGTTTATTAAAATGTTCCTCTCTCTTTCCCACAAGTTTGTGGTGAGGAACAAACTCTACAAACTTGGTTTTCTGATTTTTAACTGAGTGTATTGAACATTGCCCGGCTTGCATTATAACTTCGGAATTCCGTGCACCATGTGTCTTGTTCACATCTGAGATAAGATATGCAAAACCTAATTTGTTATTCTTGTTCCAGGAAGCATTCCAATGCAATATTTCTATAGATATGATGAGCATACCCTGTAACAAGCGAACATAATGAGTTCCACTCAATACTGACTGGACACTTTTGCTTACAAAGATTGGTGCATGGTCTGTGCCACACCCCCTGAAAAACCTTATGGTACACTGCAACACAACCTTTGTGTGTGGAAAATGCCAATCATTGGATAAAGATCCTCACATTTTACTGGAATACTCATAAAAGTATCAGCTATGATATGAAAACCACCTTTATCACAGAAAATTGGCAAGATAGTCTGCCCTTCAACTAAACCTGCACATTTTAGAGATGTTTTAGAGTTGTGTATACTGTTGTGCAGTTTGTGACTGGAGATGGTTTTACTGGTAAAAACCCAACCTTCTTCGGTGGGACGGTATTCTAGGAGATAAGAGCAGTAATTCCAGGCTACCGAGGAACTGGCTTTTCTTCATACACTGAATAAGCAATATGATACATTTAGTTAAATCAACTTTGCAGACCACTGCATGAGGTAGAAGATACATGTCCTCAACTACTTTGAAACTTTCTGCTAGAGTGTTGATTGCTAGTAGTGATTTTGCTCACGTTTGCAAGGCAGTCGGGTTAAGAGTTTGCAGCTTTGTTTGTCTATGCCTACAGCTAACACAGCTTGTTTTCCATCACCTACTTCATAGTTACAGTCTTAAAAAACCACAATGGCAGTATCATGTTCCAGACAAAGAAGAGCTGTCTAAATATCAAAATGATCAAGTCCAGTCATTTTAAATCCTGTCATGGTAAAGTGACTTGGAAGAGTTGCAAATGGGGGTGGGGTCGCACACTACTCACACACCGGCGGTGTCGCCCCTAAGGACTCTGGTCAATGTAGTAAAGTGTTCGCGATGCATCATCTTTCGATCTTCTGCTATCTTCGCTGTCTTCGCCATCCCTGGACACGTGTTTCGGGGTATTACCCCTCATCAGCAGGGATAGGCCATGTACTGGGGTTGCCGATGGCTGCCAATATCTGCCAGCTATAGTACTACTCAGGCGCGTAGGTGCGGGATCCCAGGCTCGTCAGCCCGCTGCTCAAGGGAGCTTTAAAGTTACAAATGGGGGTGGGGTCGCACATTACTCACACACCGGCGGTGTCGCCCCTAAGGACTCTGGTCAATGTAGTAAAGTGTTCGCGATGCATCATCTTTCGATCTTCTGCTATCTTCGCTGTCTTCGCCATCCCTGGACACGTGTTTCGGGGTATTACCCCTCATCAGCAGGGATAGGCCATGTACTGGGGTTGCCGATGGCTGCCAATATCTGCCAGGTATAGTACCACTCAGGCGCATAGGTGCGGGATCCCAGGCTCGTCAGCCCGCTGCTCAAGGGAGCTTTAAAGTTACAAATGGGGGTGGGGTCGCACACTACTCACACACCGGCGGTGTCGCCCCTAAGGACTCTGGTCAATGTAGTAAAGTGTTCGCGATGCATCATCTTTCAATCTTCTGCTATCTTCGCTGTCTTCGCCATCCCTGGACACGTGTTTTGGGGTATTACCCCTCATCAGCAGGGATAGGCCATGTACTGGGGTTGCCGATGGCTGCCAATATCTGCCAGGTATAGTACCACTCAGGCGCGTAGGTGCGGGATCCCAGGCTCGTCAGCCCGCTGCTCAAGGGAACTTTAAAGTTACAAATGGGGGTGGGGTCGCACACTACTCACACACCGGCGGTGTCGCCCCTAAGGACTCTGGTCAATGTAGTAAAGTGTTCGCGATGCATCATCTTTCGATCTTCTGCTATCTTCGCTGTCTTCGCCATCCCTGGACACGTGTTTCAGGGTATTACCCCTCATCAGCAGGGATAGGCCATGTACTGGGGTTGCCGATGGCTGCCAATATCTGCCAGGTATAGTACCACTCAGGCGCGTAGGTGCGGGATCCCAGGCTCGTCAGCCCGCTGCTCAAGGGAGCTTTAAAGTTACAAATGGGGGTGGGGTCGCACACTACTCACACACCGGCGGTGTCGCCCCTAAGGACTCTGGTCAATGTAGTAAAGTGTTCGCGATGCATCATCTTTCGATCTTCTGCTATCTTCGCTGTCTTCGCCATCCCTGGACACGTGTTTCGGGGTATTACCCCTCATCAGCAGGGATAGGCCATGTACTGGGGTTGCCGATGGCTGCCAATATCTGCCAGGAATTGGAAGTGTTGTGCTGTGGGATTCTTAAGATTTTACAGCATGAACCGATAACAAATTCCTGCTCCGTACTATGCCATTATAACTGGTTGATATACCAATCCTGTTGATTAAAGTAATTAGCTCTCTACCTTTGCACTTGTCATAGATTGCATGGGCAGTCATCATGTGTAGCAAAGTTTTCTTTTTGCCGTAATGTAATTCCTAAAACATGATTTGGAAAGTTCTGTACATTTGCATAGCATAAGCTTGTCGGTACATGGGATTGTCTTCGACTTCTTTGCTTATATCTTCAAAGGAATCATCAATGTTGTTGGCTTCTGTTCCAAACTCAAGTAACAGTTTTGCTTTGCTGATAGAAAATGTTAAGATAACATCAGGGATTCTTGTTGACTCCCATGATTTACGGTGCTCTGGGGCATCACAAAATTTGTCATTAAGTACAAAATCTTAATCTTTCAGGACGTTTCTTAAAATAGTTCCTGCTGATTTTTCTGCATCCTAGGATCTTATTTTAGCTGCAAGAACTACAGTAGTCAAATCATCAGACAACACCGTAAGTGGCTCATTCTATTTGTTAGACTGACAAAAACGAATTCTGTCATTGTACATTTTCACCATGAAAATCTTAATTTCATTATTATGGATCAATACAGCGTCATCAATGTTGACCATTATTACTTTGATCTCACTGAGTGTGAACCCATAGCCAGCACTCAAGAGTGGCTTTAAAAACATAATTTGCTTTTTCGAAGAGTGAAAACTTAACTGAAGGCTGGTGGTTATGTTGCTGCCGGGAGCTCATTTTACATTCAAATTTACGAATGCAGTTCGGGCGGGCATACAAATCTGCTACAAATACATTCACCTCACTGTGTAGATCAGCTACTCGGCTGAAAACTTCATCTTGGAAGAAACTAGCTGCAGATAAAAACATGTCTGCCGTTGGAGACTCACATACTCTGTACTTTGTTCTTTCGTCAATTCCTTTGGCCCTTGTTTGGCTAAACCACAGATAACACATTGAAGATCATCTGCTTTCTGATCAGTTGTTGGAGGTGGACTAGGGGAAGGCATAGATCTTCTAAGTGGATGGGCATTGGGTTTGGTTGTCGTCACTTTCTCAGAAGACTCGGATTCTTGTTGTTATTCAATGGTTTTCGCTACTCATTGACACATTTTTCCAGGCTTTTTTCCATTGTATACAACTTGCTGCACCTGTTGTTACAATGATAAAATATTTGATCCTCTTCGCCCATCAGTTTCAATCTTTTGTGAACTTCGTCTTGCCGTATTTCTACAGCATCTCAAACTCTCTTCTGTCCAGCCGCAGTTAATTATTTTTTTAAACATGTTTTTATTGGGTTTTTTTTTCATCCAACATTGCCATTTATGACAATAGTACCAATACTCAGTTATCGACATGTCTGCAAATCCCATTAATCAATGCTCTTATAGGGCCTTGTCACTTCAATTTTCCAAGGCTTATTCACTCAGCCCCCACATTAGGTCCCTCTTGCCACACATATTTTTATCAAGCGTCAGACCATATGGGTTCCCCAATGACCCTTACCCATTATGTGTCTCAGACATGTAAACTAAGCAATAAAACAAACAATAAGCTAACCCATTCCCACCTCCCTCCTAACCCTCCCGTTCCCACCGGTGTGTCCTTGTATGCCTCGCTCCTAAGGTACAGAGCAATAATTCACTCAACATCATTCAACCCGCATACGTTAATACTATGCATGCTAGTCTCCAGTCTCACCCTCACAGTGGATTTCTAGTGTTGTTTCTGGGGTTTTCTTCCTACCCACATGATCCAAGGCGACCCATCTACGCGCTCAAATCCGAGTTGGTGTCAGAGCCTGCCTTTTGCGCTTGCAGCAAAACTACTATGGGCTCCCATGCCCTTGCGGTCTCCAGAGCTGTGTCATTATTAGTTCGCTTGGCATGCTGAAGCAAGACTGTGCTTTCGCTTGTTGCCCATTTTATCAATTCTGGTTTCCACCTCTGAAAGCTGGGCCCACCTGCTGCCTTCGAGTATGCTGTAATGTCCCGTTTGGCCAGCAACAGTCCTAAGTCTAAGAACTTTCTTGTTACTTTCGTTTTGGGCGCGTGTGGAAATCAGTGCAGGAGGCAGGTACCCATGTCGAGCTCTACCCGTCGCTCCGTAATCTCGCTAAGCAGCCCCACCACCTCCTCCCAGTATGTTCCCAGTTGTGGGCATCCCCACATCTTGTGACTAAACTCTGCCCCCTCTAAAGCACAGCGTGGGCACTTGGCAGTGTCTGTATTAAAATATTAATCTTAGCAGGAGTGGGGTAAGCCCTGTGTAGTATAAAGAAATGAATTAGTTGAAATCTGGCATTTCTGGTACTTTTCCATGCCCTCATAACTAGTTGGGCCCATGTCTTCTCAGGGATCTCCTCGCCTAGATCTGCCTCCCATTTCTGCTGCAGGTCCCTCAGCGGACTCAACCCCTCACCTATCGTGCGCCTGTATAGGCATGTGATCACTTTGAAGATTCCCGCTGCCATCACTACATACTGGCACGCCATTGCTGTTGTTGGTTCTGTTAGTCCCTCTCACCAATGCCGCTGTATTGCTGAAACCAGGGCCGAATGTAGCAAGAAGTCCCCACGAGGGATGCCATATCTGTCCGTCCTCGTACAAATCCCCCAGTACTTGTATCCCCAGTGACTCCCATTCGGTCAGCGTGGCCCAGTCCCCCCATGTGAGAGGGCAGTGCACATGCCCAGTGAATCTCCGGGGCATATGGATGGGTAATGCTAGCTCTGCATTGGCTCCGGTTCAAGCACAGCTGCAGCGTCCTCACTTCGCTAGGAAGCGTCCCAAGATGCAGCTGCTGTTGGAGAACGATAGAGGACAATACGTGTCCCAGTATCCAGTGTCCATCAGGACCGTCTGGTCCTCTGAACTCCTGTGCCACTGCTTGAGTGAGCCACTGCAATTGAGCTGCCAAGCCAAGTAATAGAGTTCAAAGTATGGTACAGCCAATCCCCCATCTGCCCTAGGGCGTATCATGGTATCCAGTGTCACCCACCATTCACCCATAGAAGTCCCCCAACTATTGACCGAAGTTGTCTAAAAATGACTCCCGGGACCCAGATTGGCAGCGTCCTAAAATAATACAGCAACCGGGGAAGCGCCACCATCTTTAATAGGGCCACTTGCCCGGCCACCGAAAGTGGCAGGGTACTCCAGAGCGCCAAGCTACCTCGAAGACCTTGCACCGCTCTGCCTATATTACCCTCTAACAAATCAGCGGGTGCATGAAAATGTTGGTTCCAAGATAAGTCAAGCACAGGGGCTCCCACCGAACGTTAGTAGCATGAGCGGGGCCAGCATCCGACGGTGTTACGGGGAACAGGCACGTCTTCGCTCAATTCACCCCCAGCCCCCTTATCTTACCAAACGCACAACGAATGGACGTCGCCTTATCCAGTGCCTCCGATGTATTAGACACAAACATAAGTAAATCATCGGCATATAGTGAAATATATTGTGCGGCCCTGCATAAGGCTAGCCAAGTATAGTGACATCCCAGTCTAGCATGTGCAGCTAACGGTTCAATGGCCAATGCAAATAACAAAGGTGAAAGCGGGCACCCCTGCCGTGTCCCACGCCCCACGAGCAAGAGGAAGAAACCAAAGTCCCCGTCCGAACCCGAGCCGTCGCCGATTTATATAGAATTTCTGTCCATCCCACAAAGGCGTCCCCGAGGCCAAATGTGCGCCTAACCTGGAACAGGTATGGCCATTCCAGGCTATCAGATGCCTTCTCAATATCCACTGATAGGACAGCAGCGAAGGTCATAAGACTGCCCTCCTCCAGTATATGAAGTAGCCTACGCACATTAGTGGCGGTATTTCAAGTTGTGATAAATCCCGCCCGGTCCCGATGGACCAGTTGCACCATGTGAGGGAGAAGTCTAGTGGCGAGGATTCTACTTAGAATTTTATAATCGATGTGAGCATGGACAGGGGACAATAAGCTTTTTTATCTGATCGGCTCTTCCTGGGCTTCAACAATGGGATAATGATAGCCTCTCGGGTGGAAGGCGGTAGCATTCCAACATGCTTCGCCTCAGTAAAAACTGCTAACAACTTAGGGGCCAAGACATCTATGTAGGTTGAGTAAAATTCTATTGGCGCTTTGTTACCCGCCATATGTTTAACCATGCTTAGAATCTCTCCTAGAGTGATCACCTGTCCTATCAGGTCTGCCTGCACCTTTTCTAATTGTGGTAGCTCTACTTCAGCCAAGAAGTCCCCTACTGAGTCCCCGGTCACCTGCAGCTTACTCCTATATAGCTCAGTATAATAGTCCAGAAACAACCCATTTATCCCCTGCTGCATATACACTGATTCCTGCGTCGGCGAGACCAACTCCAGAATGGGCGAACCACGAGGGGCCGGATTGGCCAACCATGCCAGCAGTGTGCTTGCCTTATCCTGTTCCGATTGCACACGCGCCAGGTATGCCTTATGATCGAAACAGCGTAGCCTCTCTATTTGTTCTGCAACTGCCTCTCTAGCATCTGAGACCTCCCCTTGTTCTTCTGGGTGCTCGGGCGGGATCGTTCTGCAGCAAGCAAGCGTTGTTCCGCTGCGTCTACTGCTTGCAACAATGTCTTCCAAATATCGCAACAATGTCTTCCAAATATCGGAAAATAAATATCGTGATGAACAAATATCCTGATGCACAAATATCGTTGACAAGAATATTGTTTTTGGAGGTAAGCAATCTCATTTTAAATAATATTGTTGCTATTGATGACATCTTCAATAATATAGTGGTTAAAAAGATTGTTTTATAATTATTTGAATGTGTTTTAGTTGATATATTAGTTTTATGTATTATTATATTTATATAAAGGTTACCTAAAAACAATATATAGATTGTAAGTGATTTCAATTTTTTTATTTAATGTTTTACATAAATTTATAGTGTTGTAGTGTGTTGTTGGGTTTAAAGGGGGATAGAGTGAGAAGTTAATTAGTTAATAATAGTTATGAATTATTTAAGACATTTTTTTAATTATATGATTGATAAATGCCTATTAGCGTGGTTGTTTTAAAGGGAATGCCCGCCCCGGTGATTCTTTCTCTGAAGCGGCATGATGACACTGTTGAGCGGTCACAGGCTGCGAACAATCTTCTCCTACAGGATCACCTTTCAAAAGTTTATGGTGATGTAGGTGTTAGTCAACTGGCAGGGGCCTGCAGTTTCTTGGCCCTTCTGCCGCTACCTCGAATTATGGCCTAGCAGACTGGGAGTTTGGAGGGGGAGCTTCTGGTGGATGAGTTGAGGGGGGCAGTCCAGGAGATGGCGGGTAGCAAAGCACCCAGCCCCGATGGGCTACCGGTGGAATACTACCATGCATAATTGGAGTTACTTATTCCCTGATTGCTGGAGAAGCTTCAGGAGACATGTGGTTGTGGGATACTACTGCAAACCATTCGTGAAGCCCAGATAGTTATGCTCCCCAAGCCAGGTAAAACCTTTCGTGTCCCGGTGCATATCGACACAAGTCTATGTTGGGGGTCTGTGCTCAAATACTCAGGAAGACCCTTGTTACTAGGCTGCAATGTGTGGTCACCAACTTGGTTCATGATGATCAGAGCGGCTTTATGCCAGGAAGGGGGACTCAGATGAATTTAGGCAGGTTCTCCTATGTGCTATATTCGGTTTCTGATAGAGAGATAGAGGCAGCGCTGATCTCTTTAGACGTCGTTTGATATCCTCGCTTGGGAATATCTTTGGGACCAGTATTTCTAACCTGGAAGAAACTGCTCTATGCTGATCCAGTCACATGTATCCATACTGGCCATGTGGTGTTGGAGCGTTTTCCTATTGGGAGGGTACTAGACAGGGATGCCCCCTGTCACCACTCCTCTTCACGTTGGCGATGGAGCCTCTGATGATTCGCCTTCATGGAGACATGGCTGAGTGGGGTATTGAGGTGGGGGCTGTCACCAATGTTGTTGTTGCTTTATGCAGATGATACACTATTATATGTTCCCTACCCTGAGTAGTCAGTGGGGGTGCTGCTGTGGTCTGAATTTAGGGTAGTATCCAGCCTTTGAGGGGCAAACAAGCAGAAAACGGCGCTTTTGCTCATGGTGCGGGTGCAACCAGCCGAGCTCTCGGTAACTGAGCTCCAATGGGAGAAGGACCCCTTCCGGCATCTGTGGATCCTGATCACAAATACCTCAGAGGCCTGTGTTTGTCTTCATGTGGGCAGAGTCCTGAAGGGCCTGGAAGACTCCATTGGTTTTTGGGTCCGCCTGCCTCTGTAGGTAATGGTTAGAGTTGAGCTGAGCCAAATGGTTCTATTACCGTTGCTGTCTATTTACTCTTCAAAATGCCTTGTATGAAGTGCCAGAATCTACCTTCACAAAACTTAATAGCCTCCTGGTGTCCCTTGTGTAGTGGGTAAACACCGCAGAGTTAAATTGGATATTCTCAATCTGGACACTGTCCCAGGAGAACTGGGGTTACCAGGCCTCCGGCTGTACTACTTTGCGGGCCTCTTGCGCTGTGCTGCTCAGTGGTGTTCGGATTGCCTGAATGTAGAGAACAACCTACTGGGTACATGGGGGACAGAAGCAAATCTTCCACAGTGCCTCATTCTGGGGGTGGGTTTTCCAGACGCTCACCCCTTTATTGTCCCACAGGTGGCAGTGGCCTGGAAACATACAGTAGCTCAGGTGTTACATCGTGTCCCTTATGCTAGACTTTTGTCCCTTCCCGGGCTGAAACCCATTCACGAGGTCCAGTCCATGATGGATTTGAGGCAGTGGTTTGCTGGTGGTTGTAATACCGCTGGTGATCTCTGCCTTAATGGCATTTTCCTCATGATGGCAGAGGCTCAAGATACATTTGGCCTTCACCAAGGGCTGTTCCTACAATATGCCAAGGCTGATTCATGAGATTTGGATAGATTTCCCCGCTGAGCACAAAGAGTTCCAGATGTGGCATACAGTGTTAGACCCTGGTCTTAATTTTACGCACTTACAAGGCTCTTATGACAGTGGTTCGAGACAGGCGGGCTGATTCTTTGACATTACAATTAAAAACACACTCAGACCGATAGTGTACATCCACTTAAATGTGCCAGTGGAAAATCCAGACTAGCACTGACATTGTCAACATAAACAACAAGAATGTATAGCATAAAACATCTCAAAATGAAATCAGCAATACAGAAACAATCTCTCGCAGGCAAGTGACTAGTCCTTCACACCAGTAAGCAATTTTGCACCCGAAACTCCTCACAAGGAGAATTTGACCTACAGTCACACTCAAAACATCCATGTCATGCTCCACTATTTAAATGCTGTACAATGCAGCTTGGCCAACGGCAAGCAAAGAAAAATTAATACAATGTTTCACAAGGTCCAAACAGCATATAGAAAAGGTGCTTACCACAAGATAAGCTTAGTCATCCGTCCCTTGAGACACTTGCTGCCAACTCTAAGCAGTTCTTCCTTGCAGGCTTCAAAATCTTGTTCTTTGTAATCCACTTAGTTTCTTAGTTTTTCTAGTTTCTTTTTAATTTCTAGTTCCTCATGCATAGTTTCATGCCATCCTCGTTGTTAGTATTACAATCAAGGCTGTGGTCTTGTAGGTTACAAAAAGATGTAGGTTTATGAGGTTTAGATCAGGTTAAAGGTAAATCATACGAAGCCCCACCAGAATCAACATCCTGCTGCTCAGCCCTTCTCAATCCAACTGTCCACTCATCCAAGCTCAAACACACTCAGCATTCCAACCATCCAATGACCTCACTCACTGGATGAGCAGCAGGGAACATCAAAAATGTGGGGAGAATGCATAATATAGCAAAAGGCCACAACACAGTGTCTCTCACAGAGTGTGCTTGGATGAGGGCATTTGCCTAGGTTAAGGGTTAAGGAGGTGGCTGGTAATGCGGGGTTCAAACTCACGCAGTTTTAGTATTTGCACCAAGCCTATCTGTCCCCACAGCGTTTAAATGGAATCAATGGAGCTCGTTCAGATGCCTGCCCTCGGTGTAGGTTTTCTCCAGTGTCCTTTTGCCATATGATGTGGAACTGTAGCAAATTATAAGGGTTTTGGGAGGAGGTCCTGAGGACACTAGGGGGAGTCACATGTGGATCGGTGGAGTCCTCCTTCAATCCCAGCATGCTAGGGGTGCTTCTGACACCTAGGCATGGGGCCCTGATGAACCATTGGTACCTGCTCCTGACACTGGCGCTGGCTAAGCGACATAGGGTAATCCAGTGGTTGCAGCCCAGGGCACCAGCAAGTAATAGGTTGCTTGCTGATAATCATGAATAAGGTGTGACAGAGGAGAGACGGCTATGAGCAGTGTGAACAGCGAACATGCTGAGCGAGATCTGGAACAGTGGGAAGGCAAACTAGATAGTTTGTCGGAGGTGGATCAGCTGGATCTGCAGGATGTTGGCACCCTCACTGCCTCCGGAGACCAGGAGCTGGAGCTGTCCCCAGTAGATGGTTTGAACGCTGTTTAGGAAATTGGATCTGGATCAGCCATTATGACTGTGTGTGTTTCAGAGTGGCAGTGGCGGGGGATTGAGCACTGTCATGGCCATTTCCCTCTCCTCCCTTCTGCCCTGCAGCTTCTCTCCCTGTTCCTCTTGTTCCCATCTTGTTTTTCATAGTTTATCCCTCTTCACCCCTCCCTTTTTTCTTGAGGGGTTGGGTGGGAGGGTCTTTTGTCTTTGTGAAATGCTGCGTCGCTTTCTTGCTTCCATTTTCTATACATGATTTATATGCTATTGTTTTATTTCATATTTTTTTCATGTATTTGGACAATCATTTTGTTGTCACACAGGGTGTTCCACGAGGCAAGTTAGAGCCCTGTGTTCAGCCACTATGCCAGTGATGTTCTAATGAACTTTAACGATGTACCAATTTTCAATAAAAGCATGTTTTTAAAAATATTATATGAGTAATAGTTAATATGTAAATTATGTAATATTCATTTAATGTTTTTATATGTTATTTGTGGGCCATTAAGTTTATAGGAGTATGGGTGGGGGGGTGGGGGGGGGTTATTCAGAAATAATTAACATTCAATTATTAATTGTTGATTATTTATTAGGTTTTATTTCTAGAATGTATGTAATCCCTATTTTTGTTACTTATATTTTAGTTGTGGGCTGGTAAGTTTGTAGTGGTCTAAGCTGGGAAGTTAATTAAGCAACAATGTATTAATATTTTTCAATTAATTACTTAATTTATTTTTGATTATGTAAAATATGGAACACTGATTTATTTTTACTGATATTTTAGTTGTGGTATGCTAGGTTTGTTGGTTTAAAGACTGAGAAGTTAATGAATTAATAATGATTACTATTTGTAAATTAATGATTTAATCGAATTTTAAATATTCAAATAATGGTACACATATTTGTGTTACTTATGTTTTAGTTGTGGCTGCTAGGTTTGTAGCGGTTTAGGCTGAGAAGTTAAGTAATAATTAACAATTAACTTTTTATTGCTAATGATTTGATTTAATTGATTTTAAAGTTATTTTTAGGTGCAGGTTGCTAGGATTGTAGGGGTTTAGGGGAAGAAGTTAATTCATTATTTTATTGAATAGCAAGGAGTCAATAAAAAATGAACGTGACCTTGTGTAATGTAGCTGGTGCTCATGTAAAGTACTCCAATACCTTCAAGTATATATATGTGTCGTCTGTATACCTTCTTTACCATGCAATAAAAAGCAATAGATTTGCGCTGCTCCATACTACCACCCAAGCAAACGTTAGTAATTATACCCCATGGTTTGCATGTAGCTTTTTCACAGCATTAGTTTTTCCTGCTAATCATAGCTGTGGCCTGATTAGTTGAATTTTTTTTTATAAAGTTATTAAATATATGCACCTAGAGTTACATATTTGCCAATTGCCATTTCTAGGAGTTTCCCAACACACATATATATAATTGAAGGGGATGAATGGGCACAACGTGAATTTCTGCCAGCACGGTGACTAATGGGGCCTGATTAAAAGTAAGGTGAAACGAAATTAACATGTGTCTGCTTCCTAGCATTCATTTTGGTCCACCTTATTATTAGTGCCACGTCTATTTAGGGAAACATACAATGCTTCTCTCTGCCGCAGGTGTATCTCGGTGCTTCGCTAACACAGGGACCAGCATCAAACTAAAAGATCAAACTAAAACAACCAGGTCTTCAAGAATTTTTTGAACTTTGCAAAGTCTATGCAAGTGTAGATGTGGTACAGGAGTTGATTCCAAGCCGAAGGGGCGGTAAAGGAAAAAGAGTTACCACCAAATCTGAAAATACGGATGTGGGGGGACGATCATCAGTGCTTTGTCACTGGATCTAAGATTTCTAGCGGGACAATAGTGACACAGTTTCTTCTTTCAGTAAATGGGGCCCCTGCCTGCCAGAGACTGATGGGTGATGTACAAAAACTTGAAAATAGAGTGCTTGCTGATCCACAGCAAATGTAGGGAACTCTGTGTAGAAGCTAAGGGGGAGCCAGCTAGAAGGTTACAAACCAAGCGAGCAGCAGCATTGCGCACCACTTGAAGTATGGACAGTAAAGTAGCATTGCTACAAGCAGTGCATTGTTTGGGCAAGCCGACTTATGACCAAGGCTTGAACCAGAGTTTTCTTAGCAGAGGATGGCAGCCAAGGAAATATTTACCTTAATACCCACGTGGTGACCAAACAGGCACCGCATATTGATACGGCCTGATATATTTTGATGCAAATATTCTTCATGGTTGGCCTGGGAGATGGCACAATACCAAACTCAGGGGGCCACCAGTCAGGTGAACAGAGTTGTTGGGCTGTACCAAACAGCAGTATCTCCATTTTGTCACTGTTCAGGAGACAATTTTTACCATCATCCAGGCAGCAATTCGTCTTATGCAATCTATGAAACTACTTTTTACCCCATCAATGCCCTGATCTAACGAAAAGATTAGCTGGGCATGCGTAAGATAAAACATCAAAGCCACAGGATTTGACAATCTGGGCAACGGTACCACATTGATGTTAAATAACATAGGGCTCACAGATGAGCCCTGGGGGATCCCCTTGTTGATGGGGATGGTGCGAGACTTGAAAGATCCCAATGTGATTATCTGTGTTAGGCTATCTAGGAAGTCAGCAAGCCATAATGAGGCTTTTCCACAGATACCTATCTCATGCAGCCTGCAAATCAGTTTTGTGTGAGAAACGGTATTAAAGGCTGCTGACAATTCCAACAGCAAAACACACAAGATGATGGACGGAATGTTGCACAATGGCAAAACATTCACCCTCAGTCACAGATATGGGTTTAATCCATCGTTATTTTGCTCACCAAGCCACCCCAGTTCAGACATGGCCATATGTGAATCAGTCTTGACCCTGTGTCTCATGGGAACAGTCATGACCGAACTGCCAAGCCATATCTTCCCTGGACCAGAATCAAGCATCCTAGGACCGGTTTCTGGCTATCAGCCGTCTTCAGCAAGGATAGCTTGCCTCCAGTGGCCTAGTGAGCACGGGACCCACCTCTAAGCATACCCTTCCCAAATAAGGTGAACAGCAAAACACACAAGATGATGGACGGAATGTTGCACAATGGCAAAACATTCACCCCCAGTCACAGATCTGGGGTTAATCCATCAGTCCAACAACACAAGCTTTGCCAGAGAGCCGGCATCTAAAGATGGATGGTATCAGTGACTGCCACCAATGCGGTCTCAGTGCTATGGCAAACTCTGAATCCAGATTGGGAGGAATCAAAAATGTTAAAGTCCTCCAAAAATGCCATAAGATGCTTGTTGACTAGACTTTCAAACTCTTCCCAATAGTGGGAGAAGCGAGATGGGACAAGAGTTGCTTTTTAAAAAATATTGGTGACACCAGAGCGACCTTCCAGGCAAGGGGTAGTTTAGCCGGGTCAAGGAATATGTTGAAAAGGGAAAGAATGGTAGGAGTGATCAAAGTCGATCTGAGTGGGAGCCAGATTAACATTTGCCAGCAACCCCTGAATTGGATCTAGAGTAAAAGTTAAACCTAAACAGACAATATGTAGAATCAGGTTAGTTAAATTAATCTGACTCGAGCATTTGAATAAATGCTGGTATATGGCATCTATTTTTTCCTCAAGAAAATCTGCCAAGGAGTCACTTAGTTGTGATTTCGGGATAGAGTGGAAACAAGCACATGGCTTAGTAAAGTCATTAAGCATTTTGAAAAGCTCTTTAATCAAATTGCCCGCTCTCTCCATTTTGCTAGAAGTATGGTTCTGATTTATCTGTGATATATGGCAAGTGCTGCCTTATAGGCTAAGTCCAGCAGAGTACCACGGAGCATGTGACATAGAAGAGATAAACCTGGCCTGTTTGAGAAGTGCAACCCTGTCAAACGCTGCAGTGAGAGCGTTATGTCAGTCAAACAGCTCTGTATTGATGTCAGAGCCCTGGGTGACCTCCACAGGGTGGAAGAACTTGGAAAACATGTCCGGCAAAACTGTGTTCCAAGATCTCTAGGCTGTATTGATGATTTTCATGGGCTGGGCAGTCTCAAAAGCCTTGGCAATCTGAAATGTAATTAAATGGTGGTCAGTCCATGTTAGAGGAAAATGGCATTCCCCTTTTAGAAGTACGGAGTTTGTAAATATTAGATCTAAAGTGTGACCAGCCACATGCGTAGAGCCGACCACACTCTGGTGAAAGCCCACCTTTCCATGTTGGTTAAAAGTTGGGCAACCTCAGGCTTTGCGCATCTTTCCCATAAAAATGTAAATTTTCCAAAAGGATAAAATTGTTGGATGCCAAAACATGAGGTGAAATGTATGCATGCATATACTGAATCCAGTTAGCTATACAGCAATGGAGACCTTAAAACATGGGAGTTACAGACCATAGAAAAAGTAGGTCAAGGAATGTGTGCAGGTAGGGAGCGGCAGCAGAAGTCTATTACCATTGGGCATTATTTTGAAATATTTGTGATGTCCTTTGATGAAAAAACATGCAGTGAAAAGGACGTTCTTTAAAGAGGGACATGAGGAATTCTATAGTGCTAGTGAGAACAGCATTGCCTGATTCAGGTAGAAAGGGACTCTTTTAAATATTTTGTGCCACGTGGTCCCGGTTTATTGAGTGTTGTGTATTGTGAAGTGGAGGTTGTGGTAAATGATGAGTCAAACTTTGGGGATGCTGATGATTTTTGGGCTGAAGTTGCACAGTTTGAATTTGTCAAACTGTTTTAAATTCTGATATTGTTTGTTGGTGATAAATACAAACTAAATCTTGGTTGGGTTATACATGAAGTATGAGTTTGACATACTGACTTGAATGATTGCTAAGCAAGTGTTCATACAGCTGACTCTGCTGGGAGAATGGGCTCCTTAGGGATACACATTTGAAGATGAGAGGTGATAGACTGGAACCAATGAGGACGCCACATTTTACAAAGAAGAGTTTGGATGTATTTTTTCACCGGATGGAGATGTACGATGTTGAGGGAATATTGTGTGAAAAAAAACACTTCGGAGTTGGAGGGATACCGCCTCCGGCTAGCATGCTGGTTGGAGATCAGCAAGAAGATCCTTGACAATAAAGGAGCATGAACTATGAAATACTTCACCCAATGTCTTATCTTATTTTTTGCCACCATTTATAATGGAATGAGTAGGTCCACAAGAAAGTAAGGTGCACTCTGATTGAAGTCAGTCAGGAAACATACTTAGTCCCAAAAAATCTTCTTTTTATTAAAGTTTTTTTTTTTACCTTCGTGTCACGCTTACCAGTTATCATGTTGTGTAGTACCTGCGTGCTATCATAGAGAACGCAATTTCGGGCATTATCGACAGCTGTTTGTTCTAAATTTGAGGACCACTGTGTACTCTGGGGCATTAAACTTTGGATGCCCTTCTGATCCGTTCTAAGATATTACTTTTTGGTATTATCCATACTTGTCTTCTCAGAACCAAGGGGAGCGTCTGTTTTTACCTTTGTGCTACATAACATGCAATATCTTTTTGGAAGAGCTGTCTATTTTCAAGAGATATATGGATAGATTCTAATTGGGCAATATAAGTAGGTGACAATACACCTCAATGGACCTTTTTGGACAATTCCTGTTATATTAATTTACTTGACTTTTGAGCAAGCCCTGACGAAGTTCCCGTGGCACTAGGGAACAAAACGCATTGGCTGTGTGCCGGTTTTAAATAAACAAACAACTTTAATAAAAAGAAGATTTTTTGGACTACGTATGTTTCCTGACTGACTTCAATTAGAGTGCACCTTCCTTTTCTTGTGGACCTTCTCTATTAGTTGACATCCTTCAGCAGCGGATGCCGGGAGTAGTTGCACTTGTGTGGGATATATGAAACTGGTGGAATTTAAGTGCTTGACCTCGGTCAACTGTTGTGTGCATTCTTGTCTTTTATAATGGAATGAGTACCTGCAAGAGTTATGGGTCCATTTCAGTCTTTGCCCCTGTCAGGCTCGTCATGGGTTGTATTGCAACTTTGCTGTGATAGGGAGGTGGTGTGACAGATCAAATTCTGTCTGGACACTGGGTCTTAAGCTAGCAGAATCCGCACAGGAACAGTTCAGTGAAGGTGTCTCTCCCTGAAGCTCCTACGTTTTTCAAGGTTTATTCGGAGGTTGGGGAGTGCGGAACCTGACCCTGCTTTAAAATGAGTAAGTGAATTATGATTGGGCCCATCTAAAGTGTCCATTGCACGTAAAAAGTTAAACAAAAGGCCTGCAGTAAGCTGAAATTGGTTAAGACCAAAAACACACATTCTGGGGATGTTAGGTATTTGTTGTGCTTTGCAAATGGTAAAACATATCTCACAGGTGGGAGGAGTGATTCTTACAAGACCTGCAAAACATTACAATCTGGGTGTGTTGGGAAAAGTGAGCATGCTATTTCAAGATGAGACAATCTGATATATATATATATATATATATATATATATATATATATATATATATATATATATATTTATATTTATATTTATATATATATATATATATAAAACCGACCTCAACATATAAAAGTAAAAAGCTCTATGTAAATGCCGAGACAAAAGTGTATCAGGAAGGTGAGTGACATGAAAAATAGGTTTGAGACCTCAGAAAGAAATCAGAAATAAATAAATCCATGCAGCATTTGCAATGTTAAAAAGAAAGTTAAACCATCAGCCACCAGGACAAAAGGTTTACGAAGAATGCAGAGAGTTCAATTTGATGTTAAAAATAACACACAAGAGATTGGCCACCGAAAAGCTGAAGATAAAGATAATTTTCAGATAATATAGAAATGCTTGACAATCAATGCCACATGCAACAACCTCAGAATTTTAATTGTGCCAGAAGTAATAAACCTAAAATTTGTGGTAACAAGTTCGATTTAAATAGTTTTTAGATGTAATATGGCCTTTGTATTTAAAGAATGCATTATGATCAATTTGAACTGAACTCCAATTGTAAAAGGCCAAGATAGATTCAAATCAACTTCTTATCCTTCTTAGCCCTAAAAATAAAGGCCTTAGAAGCAGACAAATGTACTTTTAAGGTAAGGCCTGATATATGCAGCTCTACGGAGGAATTTCAATGGGGACTAGGCAAGCATATGCAAGAACTATAAAAACTAGGTGTAAAGATACAGATGAAATTCTCTGCGTATAAAAACCAAATGCAAAGGTACAGATGAAAGTTCCCGCGATGCTCAGGAAAAAGTGGCAAAATAAAATGTACAACCTCTGAAAGGTCAAAGAAGAAGTTGATAAATTAGGCTCTGAAAATGGACTTTGGAAGTGCTAGGCAAACTGTGGACGGTTTACCTGGGTTTCGGAAGGTGAGTATATAGAATATAATTTAAAACCAAATTTATTGCATTTCGGCATCTTCAGTTTGTGCCTAAAACATTATACAAAGGAAAACAGAAAATGGCCCCAGAGGGTAATCAGAGGGACGCAGAGTCTACACTGTTCATGTGGAATATACATGGGCTATGAGTAAAGAGAAAACAGGAAATGATTTTCGAATATCTATGGGACTGCAACTCTCCTTTAATAATATTGCAGAACACTCATTTAGCTATTATAGGAAGCTAGGCTCTTTTCAAGGGTGGGTTCAGCAGGTGGTCTGTTCAGATCAAACTTTTAAATGGGGTCATTATTCGGATTCAGATTAGACACAACTCTTGAGAAGAAATAATTGATTTCAGGACAGGTAACACTCGTCAGTTATTCCTAGTCAAAAGTAAAGTCAACCAAGTGTTGCTTACATGAGCTGGGGGGACTGTGACCCAAATACTAATGACCCTGGCCCTCTGAAATGCCTTATTATTAATTTGCTAAACTTTCCAAAACATATGACTAGGTGGAGGTTTCTAAATGCTTTTGAAAAATGCACTAGAAAGATCGACACTCGGTCCTATTGTTGACATCCCAAAAGATTGTGATGCCGATTTAACATAATCGGAGATTTGAGGATATGTGTTATATGGCGAGAGAGCTAGTGGGTGCACAGAGGAATTACACTTCTCATTGTAAAAATTAAGACCATTATTGAAGGTTAGTCCTTTTCCTTTAGAAAGATCAATAGTAAACGGGGACAAAGAAGCTGCGGAGCTATCGTACACCTCTCAAACCATTTGCCGGAAAAAATGCCCGAGATGGACCAGAGTTAAAAATAAATATTATTACATCAGGATGTGGTTCAAGTATTAAAAGCTATTTCAATTGCACTGTATGCATAATATAGGTTCTATTATATGAAGCATCCCGTTGGACTCATATAAAGGCTTTCTGAGAGGGGTTATCATTGAATTATCACCAGTAAACTCCCAAAACGAATAAGAAGAACCCCTGTATGGTGGGCTCAAATCCCAGCTATAGAGCAGATTGCAGCACCTTGTCAGAAAGGCCCTAGTTTCAGAACTTGAGGGGACCCAGACAGTGAATGTAGGAAGCACAAAATATAGGTAAAATTCAAGGAGAAATATAAGTAAAGTTAACAAAAATATAGATAGGCTCCAAATAAAATGGCGGAGTCTATCAATAACCCTTTATGTAGCTGTTATATAGTTGAGGTAATATACATTTTGTCATCTTACCTAAAGTGACTTTTCTCTACTATTGCATCCCATTAAGGTTTGACAAAAAGAATATTGCTAAATTGCAGGGCAGATTTAGCAGTTTTTTACAGGCATCTAAGGTTCTCAACTCCCCCTGCTTAGGAGGTGTCTTCAATGTTGGGGGTTGTCGCTGCCAGACTTTCAACTATATTGATGTGCTTTCCAAGTAAAAAATTGTAGGATGCTGAGCTCCTGGGGAAATCACACCACAAAGAGTACACTATTTCTGGCAATGTTGAGAGCTATGTACTGAAGTAATATTCTGTACAAATATGTTTTTTTAAAGTACTGTTGGTAGTAAATAGCCCCCATTAGGGGTTCGCCAGGTACTCCTGAGCGGTGTAGTATGCAATATTGCTTTATGATTGCAGGCCTATATAATACATACTAAAAATACCAAATGTTTTGCATCACTTAAGCAGCTACACAAAACTTTAGTAAATACACCACAGAAACTTCAAAAGAAGATAAAATGCGTCTCTCCAATCCATGATAGAACAATGCATTTGCTGTCTGAAGCTTTTTTGAGAAAAGGCATAGTAACAGATAACCTTGCCTTACTCCTAGATGCAGATTGGAAAATGTCCAGTGCCCTTAGAACTTTCAAAATGAATAGCGCACACCTCCTGCACATTATTAATGTTAATCACCGCGTTTACACCCACGTGGAGCTATAATTGCGGCCACGGGCCACCGTGTTAAAACCCACAATTGTTCAAGCTGAGTATTTTATTTATCGGATGCAGAGATTATGCATAAAAGATACACCTAATTTGTATATGAATATCACTTATAACTTTATATCTGAGGCGGCACTTTGATAGTCACACTGAAGGTAAGGCGCTGCAATTCATAATAAGCCACCGTTAATGACCTTCATCAGACAAAAGGGTGCCTGCAGGCTGCTTTCACATTCTTTCAAAGTGAGATGAAAAATATACAAAACGAAATTAATCACAACGACACAGGTATGACCTTGTGCTTGGCAGGATGAAATATAATTTTTTTTGGTATTGTCTCTAATTCCTCCTGAAAAATACAATGCATACCCTTAGTTTGCAACTTTTTGGCACATAGCATCCTGCACCTCACATTTAAATGACGTCCACAATACGCGCATAATTTATATGTGTACTGCACTAGCTTTTACTGATGCTATGTGTGCAAATTTCTTAATACAATTGTTGATCGTTCATGTTAATTATTCAGCAAAGTTTCCATTGATGTCCCATTTAAGGACATAATTTGCTGAGCACGAAACAAATATGCTATGGTTATTAATTATTTCTAATACCTTTTCCATGCTTCCTTGAGCCACCGAGTTCTGCGCACGCGGCACTGTTTCAAGTCACTGGTATGCCATTAGTTTATTACTGTTTCATTGATATATATTCAGGGTTCTAAAGTACATTGCACCCATTGTATGTGAAACCTTTTTAGATATGGTTGTTTCAATTGTGCTCTAATGTGATCTTCGTATTTTTTCATTACTCAATCAATCAATCAATCATAGCATTTGTAAAGCGCACTACCCACCCGTGAGGGTCTCAAGGCGCTGAGGGGTGGGGAATGCTGCTACTGCTGAAAAGCCAGGTCTTGAGGAGTCTTCTGAAGGTCAGCAGGTCTTGGGTCTGACGTAGGTGGATAGGGAGGGTGTTCCAGGTCTTGGCAGCGAGGTGGGAGAAAGATCTGCCATCGGAGGTCACTCTGCGGGCAAGGTCGGCGGAGCGGAGCTGGCAGGTGGGGGTGTAGAAGCTGAGAAGCTGAGTCGGCTGTTGAGGTACGCTGGTCTGGTGCTGTGGAGTGCCTTGTGTGCATGGGTGAGGAGCTTTAAGGTTATCCTCTTGTTGACGGCAAGCCACTGCAGGTCTCTCAGGTGGGGTGTGATGTGGCTGGGGAGAGGGATGTCGAGGACCAGGCGTGCAGAGGCATTCTGGATGCGTTCAAGCCGTTTCAGGAGTTTGGCCGAAGCTCCTGTGTAGAGGGCATTTCCATAGTCCAACCTGCTGCTGAGGGCCTGGGTAACCATTCTTCTCGTTTTGGTGGGGATCCACTTGTAGATCTTGCAGAACATGCAGAGGGTGTTGAAGCAGGAGGAGGAGATGGTGTTGACCTGCTTAGTCATGGAGCGGGTGGAGTCGAGGATGACCCCTAGGTTGCATGCATGGTCGATGGGTTTTGGAGCAGTTCCCAGTGTGGTCGTTTCAGCCCGAGGGAGTGGATCTGAAGATGAGAACCTCTGTCTTGTCCGAGTTCAACTTCAGTCGGCTGTTCTTCATCCATTCTGCGACGGCCTTCATTCCTTCGTGGAGATTGGTTTTGGCTTTGTGGGGCTCCTAGGTGAGGGAGAGGATCAGCTGGGTGTCATCGGCATAGAAGATGATGTTGAGGTTGTGCAGTCGGGCGACGTGGACGAGTAGTGCCATGTAGATGTTGAACAGCGTTGGGCTGAGGGATGAGCCCTGGGGTACACCGCAGACGATCTCGGTGGCTTCGGAACAGAAGGGGGGAGGCGGACGCTCTGTGTTCTGCCGGAGAGGAAGGAGGAGGTCCAGTCCAGGACATTCTCTTGGATCCCGGCATTGTAGAGGCGTGTTCATAGTGTGCGGCGGCAGACCGTATCGAAGGCGGCTGACAGGTCCAGGAGGATGAGGACCGTGGTTTCTCCATTGTCTAGCAGGGTCCGAATGTCATCGGTGACGGCGATGAGGGCAGTCTCTATGCTGTGGTTGCTGCTGAATCCGGACCGGGATGGGTCCAAGATGCTGTTCTCTTCGAAGTAGGGGGTCAGTTGTTTGTTGGCGGTGTTTTCAATGACCTTCGCCAGGAATGGGAGCAGGGAGATGGGCCAGAAGTTCTTGAGGTCCTTGGGGTCCGCCTTGGGCTTCTTGAGTAGGGCTGTTGTGTAGCATTTTAGAATCCAAGCGTAATTTACTGAATCATGCCCTTATGTAGGTATAATTTACATTGCCCTTATATAGACATAGAAATCATACCCATATTTAGACATTACCCATCCAGTCCAAATACAGGCATGGCTACTTCCACTAGTTCCAAAAAGCCACAACGATTTCTTGGAAAACTCGGCTTCAGCAGTTAGGGACATCCCCTTGCTTGAATATTGATTTGTCCTAGAAATCATGGAGCTTTCAAAGAACTACCATTCCCTTGGGGTTCTTTGATGACGTTATTATGTCCAACTTTACATCAAACTAGACGCTTTCAAGCTATAAATATGCCTACACTTGCCCTAGCAAACACGCGGTGGTTCGGAGCAGCTCGACTATCTACTTGCCCGACGCAGCTTGCTACAGCAAGTGCCGAAGGAAGCCAACCCTCAAGCTGACGCACTGATTGAGAAGCTGTCCTTTCTCCCACTGAGAATCCAGCTCCAGTGTTTCCAAGCTCCCCTCGCGGGGTGTTGGGAAATCAAGTCTGAGACAGAGATACCAGACCTCCTTCATTCTAAAACCAAGGTACGGAGCTGATTAGACCCTAAGAGAAATCTTGGTTAGATTCTAGGCAAAGAAAAACTAAACCTATGCTACACCTCACTTACTTCTTCCCTTGTACTAGACTTAGGTTAGGTACATTGGCGTAGGCGTATTTTAGAAGCACCAGTTGAGTACGTTTTAGCCTTTGTTATTTATGTATGTATTTACCTATGGTCTAGGAACCATACACTGCTTTTACAGTATTATTTCATAATACTCTTCTTACTGTACACATTATACTTTGCAACTAGTATTACGATTGTAGCAGTTCATTTTACCTGCCTGAGAAAGAAGACTGCTCAATAAATCTTTTTATTGAAAACGCCCGTCTCCCTATTTCTCTGCACCTCTGATGAAACGAAGCATGCACGATTGACTGAGTAAAATATCTATCTATTGTTTCCATGACTCTGAAGTGACTCTAATCCCTTCTTGTGTATTCGAGAAAGTTTCTAGTGACCTATGAGCTAGCTGGCACTCACAATTAAGTCTAATATATTCGATAGAGACCAAGTCAACCTAAGTCCTACGTCAAATCTATAGGATATATTATTCCAATGCGCAGAGCCTATTGGGAATATAGGAACTACACTACAGGGCGTTGATCTCGGCATGCTTCCAGCTCTCCGGGAAGGTTGCTATCTCAAAGGAGATGTGGATGGCTTTCTGGAGGTGGGGTGCGATGGCGGTGCTGGCTTTGTTGAAGATGTGGTGTGGGCATGGGTCTGACGGCAATCCGGAGTGGATGGTGTTCATGATCTTGATGGTGTCATCGTCGTTGATGTTGGTCCAGGAGAGCAGGCGGTTGGTGCAGGTTGTGGTCATGGGGGCGGCGGTCTCAGGGGTTGTTAGGGTGGTTGTGGCGCTGAAGCTGTCGTGGATGTCTGTGATCTTGCGATGGAAGAAGGTGGCGAGCGAGTCGCAAAGGTCTTGCGAGGGTGAGATGTCGTTGGTGTTGGAGCTGGGGTTGGAGAGTTCCTTCACGATGTTGAAGAGCTCTTTGCTGTTGTGTGCATTGTTGTCTAGGCAGTCTTTGAAGGAGGCCCTTTTGGCTGATCTGATGAGGTGATGGTGTCTGCGGGTGGCGTTCTTGTGGGCTGCCTGGGTGTCCAGTGTTCGTTCCCTGAGCCGCTTCTTCTCCAGTTTTCGGCAGGTTTGCTTGGAGGCCTGGAGGTCTTCAGTAAACCAGCTGGCTTTCTTGCTGGTGTGACTGTTGGAGGATTTCTTGAGCGGGGCGAGGGTGTTGGCGCAGTCATCGATCCACTGTCTGAGTTTGTGGGCAGAGGTGTCGCATCGGTGGGGTCGGCGAGTGGGCTTTGGGTGAGGGTGGGGGTTAGCTGGTCTTCTGTGACTTTGCTCCAGCATCTATTAAGTGCAGTGGTGCGTGGTGGGTTTCCGGAAGGTGGAGCGGACGCAGCGATGGGCGGTCCAGTGGAGTTCGGTAGTGTGGTTAAAGGAGATGTGGGGGCTTGCGGAGAAGATGGGGTCGGGTGTGTGGACAGCAGAGTGAGTGGGTGCTGTGACGAGTTGTCTGAGGTTGGCTAGGTTGTCGATCATGGTGGTGGAGTTGGTGTTGTTGTTGTTCTCGAGGTAGAAGTTCAGGTCCCCGAGGAGGATGTAGTCTATGGAGGCGAGGGTGTGTGAGCTGATGAAGTCGTCGATGGAGTCGCTGAATTGTGGTCGGGGTCCAGGGGGTCTGTCGACGAGGGTTCCTCTGAGGGTGGTGTTGGGGTCGTTGTGGATCTGGAAGTGCAGGTGTTTGGCGGTGCGTGTTCTCGTCCGGTGTTGGGTGCGTGAAGGGTGTTGGCATTGTTGCGGTGTTGGGAATTGCGGAGGCCAGGGGTTCTGGAGCTGGGTGCAGTCCAGGCACGGATGGACACAGACGGGCTTGCCTTAGGTGCGCCTTCGGCATGGAAGCGGCGCACCTTCAGCACGGAAGCGGCACACCTTTGGCACGGAAGCGGCATGCATTTGGCATGGAAACGGCATGCCTTCGGCGTGGAAGCGGCACACCTTTGGTGCAGAAGCAGCGCGCCCGGCGGCTGCCATAAGAAGGGGAGGTGGGAGGGAGGAGCAGCTGGGAGATGGGAGGGAGCTGACTAATGGGAGTAGGGCGGGGCCACAGGGGACAAAGCGTCGGGAAAGCGGGATCGACGGAGGGTACGGCTGGAAAAAAGAGGGGCACAGCAGAGACAGGGGAGATAAGGGGCGAGAAAAACAGGTACAGAAACAATAAAAAACAATTACAGTACAATACAGGCACAATACAATACAGGTAAAATTACAATGCAATATGGGCAACAACCAAGCAAGCAAGCAAACCTGGGGCCTACCACTGGCCACCAGAGATGAGACGCAGGTGATTGCATGCGGGTGGAGGAGGGCCTCGATCTCACGGCAGAGCGGCAGCAGGGCTCAAGGGCGCAACACAGTGGTGGTGCTGTGCGGCAGGTGGAGCGGCCTGCCTAAACAGGGTCAAGGGTCGCTCTGCATAGGAGAATGAACAAGTTCATTGCTTGGCCTTCAAAGATTACTTTTTCACTCAGAAAAGGACTGCTAACATCAATTAATTGACTTTTATAGCAATGTGTGGTGTCTATCTCTTATCCCCACCAAGGAAAACACTCAACAGCCAGGTCTCGTGATCACGCTGTGTTTATTATTTCTGCTGCAGCCTCACATCATGCGTCCATTCCCTTTCCCTGCTGGTGGCTCTCTGCTCTCCGCCCCCACGACCGGATATGATGTTTGGTGTCCAGCTCATGGTCACTTGACCCCTTGGGTCCTAGTGCCCTGCTTGTCGGGCCACGACATCTCCCCCTTTGTTACAAACAATGTTTTTTCATGATGCGTGCGATGAGCCGCCATTGGTGAGTGCTGAATGCACTAGTTGGAGATAGGTGGTTGGAAGAAAGATATAGAGAGAGAAAAAGAGAGAGAGAGAGAGAGAGAGAGAGAGAGAGAGAGAGAGAGGGAGAGAGAGAGCGAGAGATCTGGTCTCTTTACATCTCTTCAATTAGTCTCTGCGGCTTCTTGCACATTCTTCTTGGTCTTGTTTCACTTCCACTTCGCTGTTCGTCACCGCTTCGTTGTTCATCAGTGTCTTCAGTCTCGGCTGTCATTGCTTCGTTCGGTACTTCTTCCTTTTCCGTCTTCATTTCCCTGAAGTGTGAGCTATTTCTCGTTATTCGGTATTGACCTGCCGATGCTGTTATCATTGGCCTTTTTACGTTAGCCACAGTCAGTGGTTCTTAGGAGAATGTGCTGTCAGACTTTGTTTGTAGCCTCTGCCGTACCACTACGGTGTCTCCTTCTTTTATTTTTGGATCAGAGGCATGTCTCCGGCAATCAGCATATGCTTTCATCCTTTCATTCGCCTCTCCATCTTTGACAGCTATGTCACTTCTGTCTGCACTCATTTTTGTTTCTACTTGTGGCAGCCTGGTCTTGCTTGATCTTCCTAGAACTAGTTCCACCGGGCACCGGCCCGTGGAGCTGTGAGGGGTGTTCCTGTAATCCCTCAGCACTTGACATAGTGCCTGTAAGGTTGATATTTGAGTCAGTTTGGCCCTTTGGACTGCTTTCTTTATGGTCGCCATGAACAGCTCCGCCATCCCGTTCGCTTGAGGACACAGAGGTGTTATCTTCTGGTGCCTGATCCCAAGGTATTCCATGAACCGTCCGAATTCTTCTCCAGAGAATGGCGGCCCATTGTCAGTTTTTAATGTTTCAGGTGAACCCCATGCTGCAAATATTTCATCCATTATCAGTAGAGTGGCGTTGGCGGACGTGGAGGTCACTTGCCTTACTATTGGAAATCGTGAAAACTCGTCTATGATGACAAGTAGATAGCTTCCTGTCTCCAGTGGTCCATAGAAGTCGGCCGCCAATTCTGTCCACACCGCCTTTGGTAGTTCAGACATGTGCAGCGGCTCTGGGCTTGGTGGTGGGCCCGTCACTTGGCAGATATGGCACCGCATGACAATTTCTTCCACCATCCTGTCTAGTCCCGGGAACCACACTTTTTCTCTCAGCATTTTCTTGGTCGCCACCATTCCTCGATGTGACTCGTGTGCCAGTTCTACTGTTCGTTTCCTCAGCGTCCGGGGCATCACGATCCTTGTCCCTCTCATCAAAATTCCATTTTCAGTCTCAGATAGTTCTTCACTCATTTTTTTGAATGCTAGTAGTTCCTCTTTGATTACTCCATGATCCAGAGTGCTGTTGTTATTTATGTGCCTCCACCTTTGTTGTCTCGTTACCTTCTGAATTACCTGTATAGTTTGGTCTCGTTTCGTCTCTTGTTCCAGCTCTGACATTGTTATGGAGGCGGGCGTGTTGTGTCTCAGGATGAAGTTTAGATATTCCTCCGCCATTGTCGTGGTCTCAGCCTTGTGTGGCAGAGGATGCCGGGACATGTAGTCAGCTGGGTTATGTTCTTTTCCAAGCTAATGTATTATTTTAAAATTGTAGTCCATCAGCCTGATTCCCCATCTTTCTATCCAGGGTGGTATCTCGGCGTTTGGATTCCCATAGATTGTTATTAGCGCTTGGTGGTCTGTCACTATTGTGAACGGCTTTCCGTATACAAACGTGATAATGCTCGCATGCCCACACAACTGCCAGACTTTCTTTTTCTGGTTGAGAGTATGCTCTCTCAATGTCCGACAAGCTTTTGCTTCCATAAGCCACTATGCATCGTGGTGACTCTTTTCCTGGTCTTTGCGGGGCCAATATTGCGCCCAATCCTACTGGGCTCATGTCTACTGTCAGTTCTGTGCACAACAGTGGGTCAAAATACGCCAGATGATCGACCGCCGTCACCGACTCCCTTATTTCTTGAAACGCCTTGCTGCATTCTTTTGTCCATGCAAATATTTGTCCTTGCTTTGTCAGATCTCTCAGTGGCGCGCTCACTGTTGCAAAGTCTTTGATGTATCTCGCACAGTAGCTGGCGAGGCCAAGGAATGACCTCACTTCTGCCACGTCGCTTGGTTCTTTAGTTTTCTCCAGAGTTTCTACCTTGCTGCGATCCGGTCGCATGCCCCTTTTTGAGAAGATGTGCCCAAAGAACACCAATTTGTCTCGTCCTAATTCGCACTTTTCTTCATTTAGTGTCAGTCCGGCCTCCTCCAGTTGGGAGCATACTTCTCTTAGCGCCTTGTCATGCTCTTCGTCTGACTTGCCAAAAACCAGGATGTCGTCGCCATAATTTAAACTGTTTTTCACTGGTCTCATTAATTGTCTGATGGTCTCTTGGAATATCTCGGCTGCTGATGATATCCCAAAGCTCAGACATTTGTACCGGAATAGGCCCAGGTGCGTGGAGAATGTCGTTATGTATCGGGACTGTGGATCTAGTTCCAGCTGGTGATACCCTTTGCACAGGTCTAACTTGGAGAATCTTCTTGTTCCTGTGAGGCAGCTGATCATGTCGTCAAGGTGAGGCCCAGGGTGTCGTTCTCTTTCAATAGCCGTGTTCTGTATCCTCATGTCGACACAGATCCTGATCTTTGATGTGTTTTTCTTCGGTACGGCCACTATCGGTGACACCCATGGTGTCGGCCCTTGTGCTGGCTCTATGATGTCCTGTTTCAGTAATGACTCAATTTCCTCCTCAACTTGTGGTTGCAGGTGTATCGGCACTCGCCGGTGATGTTGAGCTACAGGTTTTATTGTTTCGTCGATGTGGAGCTTAATTTGTCGGCCCTTTAGCTTTCCCAGTCCTCTTGGCAGTCGTGGATACTCTTTTAAGGTGCTTCCCTTTTCCGACATGTTGCATGTCATTTTGAGCAAACCCATTATCTGTGCTGTGACGTTGCTTAGCAGGCACGGTGCTGAAATGTCTCCTCTTAATACATGAATTTCTTCTGTGATCGTCTGGTCCTTGTATGTCAGGTTGTCTGTAAACTTTCCCAGGTTTGTTACTGGCTTCCTTGAGCCCCATGTGAACACTTCTACTCTCGATGGTTGCAAAATTGGCTTTCTTTCCATCTTCTCATACTCTGATGCGCACATTATGTTGCACGTGGCACCGCTGTCGAGCACGAACCTGGCTCTGTGTGGCCCTATGTCTATCGTTACAGACTCAGTCTTTTTGATTGTTTTCTTGTCTACCAGGCATATTCTTTCTTCTGTTTTATCGTCGTTCGTGGATATGAGGTATAGTCGTTCCACCTTTTCTTCTTCTTCTTCTTCACCTCCTGACTCCAACGATGAGCTTCTGGCTGTGTTTCAATGTGCCTTACATGCCTGTTTATTGTCATCCGGGGCCGCTCTCTTTCGCTTCTTAACTGTACTCCTTGGCACACACTGGCGAAGTGATTGCTGCGGTTGCATTTTCTGCAAATCTGACCAAATGCTGGACATGCACCTCGGTGTGGGAACTCCAGTCCACATTTGTAGCATTGTGGCCCTTGATGTTTCTTCGCTTGGTGGTCGTTCTGTCCCTTCTTCCAGCTGCCAGCGCGGCCGTTGTCTGTGATGCGATGTGCCTGCTCGACACGTCTCTCCATTTGTTTTGCATGCATCTTTGCTCTTGCTTCGGCTCTCGCTATTGTTAGAATGTTCTCAAAGGATGTCGGCTCTTTTATTATCCTTGTGCGGAATTTTGTGTCACGACACCCTTCAATGATTCTTAGACGGATTGCCTGTTCGTTGTTGTATTTGTCGAATTCGCAGTGTGTTACTAGCTTCCTTAGCCGCGTTGCGAAATCATCCAGTGACTCATCAGGTTGTTGGAAAGCTATGGTGAAGGTGTATCTTTCAAAATCGACATTTCTTTGAGGATCAAACTTGTTTGTCAGACACTTGATGAGTTTCTTGTATGTTGATGTCTCGCTTACCTTCAAAGTCACTAATAGCTCATCTACTTCCTCACCCACCAGGTTTAGGAACAGGCCTAGTTTCTTTTCTTCTACTACGTCTGTTGCTTCCATGTATCTCTCGAATCTCAAGATCCACCGCTCCCATCTTATTCCTACTTGCGGTTCCGATACATTGAATGGGAGTGGTCTGCGGTATTGTGCACTTTGTCTTGGCTCTGCCATTTCTCTTTTCTTTGTGTTTCTTCTTTGTGCTCTTTCTGGCACTTGTTTCTTTTACTTCTTTCTCTTTATTTGTCTTTTATGTCTGCTGCAGCCTCACATCATGCGTCCATTCCTTTCCCTGCTCGTGGCTCTCTGCCCTCCGCCCCCACGACCGGATGTGGTGTCCAGTGTCCAGCTCATGGTCACTTGACCCCTGGGGTCCTAGTGCCCTGCTTGTCGGGCCACGACATCATGAAACCTCAGCCCTAAGGCTCTTTAGCCAGGCAAAGCGACGCAGAGTGGGTATTGATATATACTTTCAGCACGTGCAAAAGCACTTTGCGCCACTTTGTGTCATGGGGGCATTACTGGGGTGTTACTTGGATGGATTATCTCAAACACCAGTAGATTTTGACACAAAGGGGCATATGTGCAAACGTGATGATCTGGTGGCAATGTCCCCTTCTGCCTATTTACAAAGCAGCGTTAAGCCACTTAATGTGGCTTAACACCACCTTGTAAATAAGGCCCCTTTTCATGCTTTAATAGCGTGAAAGAGGCTGGGTGTTAACTTTTTGACACTGCCCCATATTTACAAGGCTGGAGCTGCTGCAAAAACTAAGACCAGGGAATACCTGGTCTTAGACTAGTGATACAAGGAGAATTGAGGAGAAATTATGAATTTCTCCTCATATTTTGTTTTTTCCATGTGTACTGCTGCAGCACACCTAGAACAAGCAAGTCACTTTTCAAGATTGTTTATGTGTAGGAAGGTGACCCTTCTTGCACATAACTATCGCCCCTTCAGCGCAGTCACCCTTGAAACATGGCGCAAGGATGCCTGCGCTGGCGCTAGGCAGCTTTTATTAGCTCTAGGGGAAACTCAGGGGTGTGCTGTATTTTTGTAAATATGGTGCATCCCTGTGTTTTAAAAATGTTGTACCGTGGCATTACCAATTGTGGAGTAGCACCGCGCTCGAACATTGTGTTGTAAATATCCCTTAAATAGCCATACCAGGCTTTGCATAAACAAAAATAAAGCATACTTGACGCAGGAGCTAACAAGTAGATTTTCTTTCACTTCTCAAAGAAAAAAACACAACTTGCATGTGTGCTGAAGCCAACAGCACAATCCAGGGCAGGTGATCTTTCCATGTTTATCTAGATGCAGGTAATGTGCTGAAAAGATCCTACAGTCAACAGCGCTTACTGACCTCGGCAAGGCTGTGCTGTACACAAATAATTAGAGCAACATTTTAGAGGATGAGAGCAGCAGCAGCCCACTCTTAATATGCATGGCTCTGAGCAGATGTTCCTTTGACAAAACAGCATCGCTAACCATGATGATGTGCTGCTTTTCATGAAAATTCTTAAATCTGGGCTCACACTGCTCTAACCCAGGGCCTAAACTGGAGGTCAGGACATAGAACATTAAAATAATGGGTCATTGTGAGCAAGAAGAATGTCATGGCCAAGAACAATACCATGAATCAAGAAGCCATAGCCCCAATTTTCATACTGCATATTAGTACATTAGAATGGTGACCTCTCCATTGAAGACAATGGAGCGCTCCTTGCTTCTAATGGCTGGTAGAAGTCTGGGGCATCAACATTCCAATGTTTGTTCACAGCGGAGCCCAAGTGGATTTCAATGCCCTCAGTCCCCGTGAGGCCTTTGTTTTATAAATTAAAACTATCTGCCTTCTAGGGGCAGAATGTTCTAATAGCCATAGAGCCCTCTGTAGCGATCTCTACTGGGCATTAAAGGCCCGCTCCCTCACTGAAGTGGGTATTTAATGTGCTGTAGGGCTCTAAGGCTATCGTAGATTAATCATAAAGAAGAGCTCCTCATAAAAAATACCATAATGGCGAAAATGTGGCAATAAAAGTTTTGCCCAGCAGAAGGTGAACAGAAGAATTGTAGGCAGGTATGTGAGCTACCTATACTTAACACAGATATCTAAGCAAATAAATTTGTCTCTCTACTTCTAGTAGTTGGCTTTCACCCATGCTGTCTTTAAGCTATCCTCACCTGGAATACCCTGTCCCTTGCCATACTTCCTGTCCAGACACTGGGGAAGGAAGTGATGTCCAGAGCTCTGTCTGTAAACCTGGGAGAACTTTGTACTGCAGGGTTCTACTGTCCTCACAACATGACACAAACCTAACCATCAACCCTATCCAACATGAACCATATATTATCTAAACTCTTATTCATACACCTCATAGATACAGTTTGTTATATCATGGTTAGCCTGCCTACAATATATAGAAATGAATTACCTACTACTGTGAATCAGGCCATAATTCCAGATCATGCCTTGAGCTCTTTTCGCCGGTTCTTTGGAATCTAGGTCAAGGGCTCTCAAGGCAACCATGAGATACTGGGTCCAAACTGTATTAACTGATGTCTTTCACCACTGGTGTACTGGGGCCTCATATTACAGAGCCCTTTACTGGAAACCAATCACTCCTTTTAGCACGTGATTCTCAGGATAATGTAAGATGGTAGTCCAAGGCTTACACAGCAGATGTGCTGCAGGCAAGAGACAAAGTCATCAGAAACAAATCAAACAAAACTTTCTACATAGCTGTAGTACTTTATTACACATACTACTAAATACTAAACACACATTCACTAATATGTACAGAATGGTAGATGGGAATGCCTATGGTGAAACAGTCTAAAAGCTTTCAAAACAAAGATAGGATACATAAAAAAGACAGGTCTCACAGATCACGTAACCCCCTAAATGTACCCGGCATCCACTGTGCTGGAGACTGCGCACAAGCAAGACCTGAACCCTAAATCCATAATCCCTATGTGCTTAACACAATAGAGTGGATCCAGTCAATAAACGTCATTCCTACTGGCTTTACTAGGGTGCCACCATCATAGTTAAAAAGCATAGGTATGAGAACCTTCCATTGGTGTGCTTGAATTATACATTTGATGTGGGATTCCCCTGATATACACAAGAGGATTCAGTAGATTCCAAAGAGCTCAGCAGTGGACCCTGTTTATATACCGTATCATGACCCTGGTCCCCGTGGGCATAGAGGGTTGCCCTTGTGATCCAGAGTCAATAAGGGATTGATAATCAATAACAATACACAGGCCCATACACACATACCCAATCTAATATCCGCTGAATGACACTGGGGTAAGTTTCAAAACTAATGAACACTCAAAATCAGTTGTTCATTATACAGACTCATATCTTACACTCCAAATACATCACTGAGTCTGCATATCAACTTCTTTCTTCTGGTTGATGGACCTAAAGTTGAGAAGTCGATGGTAATAACAATAACTAACTATCTAACTATCCATCTATCTTACTAAATAACCACAAACTCAATGTGAAGTTAATAATGTTTATCACCAAATAATGTAGTAAATAAGAGCTCAACATGTACAGATTCACAAGGCAAACAATACATTAATCGCAGCGAGAGAGAAAACATTTATCAATGCAAACAGTGTCAAACTTGTATCAAATGAAAAATAACGCATATGAAGGATTGGATAGGTAAAGAGACAAACGTTTCAGAGATAAAATACATTTGCAAATAATATTGCAAAGTACAGATCATTTAGCTAATACTAACCTAAGGAAATTAGAGAAATACCACCCCCTGGCCACAGGAATAGTAGGGGTCCCCTGAGACAGATTCAGGGAACAAAGATTATCAGGATACTGATTACAGGACAGGAACAGGAAAACAGGTAGGCCTCAGCAAACCATTGGACAGCGATGATCTCCCTCTAAGCTCTTTGCACTCTCCCCAAGACTTCCTAACCACCCCTCCAGGGCACCTCAATTATACCCTAAAACCTACATGTCCAACCCACAGTAGTTGAAACATTTACAGAAACTCGATCTCTCATTGGATGATTCGGGGGTGTTCTATTACCCCACCATCGTCACGTTCATATTTTCTTACCACTCTTTGTCTTTTATATTTTACATTACATTAACCACGTCCAATGACTTCACATTTCCTTTGGCAAATAACATGTTGCAAATCCCTCCACATTCATTGTTCATTGCTGTCTCTTTCTGCAGAAGAGGTTTGTACATTTCTCTCGCTTCTCTTGGCCATCCTTCCATTACTTGGCAGACAAACAAATGTTTCTTGAAGGTTATTAGCCTTAGCCTCTGCCACTTCTCTCTCAGAGCTCGATTTTCGGTTCATTTATTCTGAATGATTTTTCTTTTTAACCCATTACAGACATGCAGAAATGTAGGCCATGCCTTTCTCTATAATGAATAGAACAGAGACATTATTAATTTCACGAAATGTACTTCTCACTGTTTACCACCCACCATTGCATAATCCCATGTTATGTTCCTAGCAAAAGCATTAGTGTGCAAAAGCAACATTATTTTAATTTTATTTAGAAGCAGAATGCAAATGCGGCCTAGTCTTGCATGCATTAGTCTCCACATTAGTGCACGCATGCGCAAAGCATTTCCCCGTATTTTCATATTTGTGCACTTTATTTTCACAGCACACTGTTAGTAAATGTTATTGAGGAGTCAATCCGAGCAGGTTTTATTTTCTCAGAACTCTGCTCCATCACTTGTGACACATTGCCCTTCGTTGGGCAGCAACAATCTGATTAAGATCCGCTAGGCTTTAATGGGTGATCTCTTCTGTCAGCTATTTATTTTCTAATGGCATGCTCTCTGGAGATGCCACAGGTATTCCCCCCCTTTTTTCTTTAGTTGTGTTGTTGGTCCCAAGGCTATGTGACCTGACCAGCTCCCCGTATGCTGGCATGGGAGCTAGAACTCTCCCACCAACATGGGTGGGAAGAACAATTGATCTGATTCAAAACCAGCATTGGCCCAACGGCGCCCCAGCCTCAAGCCAAGGGGAGAAGTCAATCCTTCCAAGGCTCTGGTCCTCCCAGGGAACCTCTGTAGTTGGAATGTGGTGGTTCTCTGCAGTATCTTCGGGACAAGGTATCCCCTGGGCAACAACAAATCAATCAGGTACAGGCAAGCACTAGGACCTCTGGGCCTCCCCATAGTATATATCCAAACCCCATATGAGATCAATGACATTCGGTGGTGCCCCAGAGCCTCAGGGCACTGCTGCAGGAATGAAGAAATGTCACACATGACAATTGTACCTGAGGTTGGCTTATGATCTCCTTTCAGATGGAATAAATGCTTTCCTGTCAACAAAACGTCCATCACCCGATTTTTTATTAGACTGCACCTTCACACATCCACTCTTATCCAGTATATTTAAATGATTTTGACCTCTTACCAGAGTAACACAGTAACTCAATTCAAGTTAGTTAATGCATAGAGCATCAATACTATTCATAAAAGATTCATAAAGAAACGTAGGACACCAAATCAAAGATAAAAACCTTTTACAAATGTAAATGCTCTTACATATTTGTTAATTTGTAGGGAGGGGGCAGTATGAAAGAAAGAACCTCATGTGAAAAATTACATTATATTTTCAAAGATGGAATCAAAGAAAGGTTCTATGCTGTGCTCATAGAATCTTGCAAACATATATTAGATGCACAAGATCCTGAATGCCATGCTTGCAAAAGGGGGAGGATTCTTTTGATACCCAACCATGAACATACATTTGCAAATGATGGGAGGCCATTAAATATCATCAGCATTATTACTCTTCAGATTCTGTACCTCACAGTTACTTCTAAGTAGGATTTTGTTTCGTTGATTTTGGTCCTGCCGTATCTGTATAATGTTAGAAAGGGATTCTTATCTAGGTCAGAACTCACTCGGGCACTATATTTTTCAGGGCTGTTTTTCACTGATCAAATGATGAGATTTTTTAGACAGGTCACAGAGTACTTAGAACAAGTTTTTGTTGAAGAAACTCTATGTACTTTGCCTCAAAACCTCTCGAAGAGAGCTTTCTAAGACATAAAGTAATCAAAATCCACACGAGCTCACTGCAACTATGGGCAGAAGATACAAGATAGTTAAACCCAACTCCAAACAAAGAGTTTGGACTGCGAGGAGCTTCTGTCACATAGTCTGCATAGGATTTTTCCCTCAACTTTGTTTAGGTACTCCCAAGATGTATAAGTTGTGTGTTCAATTGAATAAAGGTGTGTGGTCGATATCTTAGCTATATAGATTGTGATGAGCTGTTTAATGTGTTGTAGTCCTCGCGATCTATAATAGGAGCTGAATCTCCCCCTATGTGCTAATTGCTTACCTGTCACAAAGATTGAATTCCACATTGAATTCCATGTTGAAAAACCCACCGCACCCAAGCAGGCCCCCCGCTCAACGCAAAGGAAATGGAGCAAGATCACCGAGGAGCATTTCAACTCCACCCTCATTTGCGAAGCCCCCCTCACTACGACCGATGTCAACTCCGCAGCCAAAGAACTTCACAGATGGATCACCAACTGTGCAGACAAGCTTGTCCCCTTCTGCAACCCCGACAGACCGCGACCCAGGAAGGCCTTCTGGTTTCCCATCAACCTCCAAGAAGCCAAAGTCACCTGCAGACATCTCGAGAAGAACTGGAGAAAAAGCAAAACTTCGGAAGACCACTCCACTTACAAGAACGCCATGACAGAATACCACCAACTCATCAGATCCATAAAGAGGACCTACATCCGTAACAAAATCCACACCAACACCAGCAACTCCAAGGAACTCTTCAACATCATCCAGTAATTCACTAAGCTGCCCAGCGAAGCCACGGACGTCACACCCTCCCAGAACCTTTGCAAAAAACTCGGCTCTTACTTCCACCTGAAGATAAGATCCCTCTACGATAACTTCAACAAACAGACCTTGGACACTGAACCCACTCCGCCCCCCAGCAACGAAAGTCAGCCTACCATATCCTCTTGGACCCCAGTCACCACTAAAGACACCGCCTCAACCATGAAAGGCATTCACTCAGGAGCCCCCATGGACCCCTGCCCTCTGCACATCTTCCAGAGAGCTGCCGCCGCCATCCCACCGGAGCTACGACGCACCATCAATACCTCCCTCGAAGCCGGCACATTTCCCCGATGACTGCAAATGCGCAGAAGTCAAGCCCCTCCTCAAGAAGCTCTAGGCAGATCCAACAGACCTCAAGAACTTCCGACCGATCTCTCTCCTCCCCTTCATGAACAAATTCACCGAAAAGATGGTAAACGTCCAACTAACGAAATTCATAGAAGAGAACTCCATCCTCGACCCCTCCCAATACAGATTCCGCAAAAGCTACAGCACCAAGACCACTCTACTCGCCACCACAGACGGTTTACGCACTCTCCTCAACCAACGACACACCACTGCCCTGATCCTGCTCGACCACTATGTAGCCTTCGTCACCGTCTCCCACTGCACTCTCACAGCCAGACTCCAAGACGCCGGCTTACAGGGGACCGCCCTCGACTGGCTCCACTCTTTCCTCACGGCAGAACCGAAAGAATAAGACTTCCTCCCTTCTCTCCAAAACCACAGAGATCAGCTGCGGAGTGCCTCAAGGATCATCGCTCATCCCCACGCTCTTCAACATCTACATGGCCCCCCTCGCTGCCATCGTCAGACAGCATGGACTCAGCATGATATCCGACGCTGATGACACCCAGCTCATCCTCTCCCTCACCAAGGACCCCCTCACCGCCAGACTCAGCTTCAAGGAAGGAATGAAGGACATTGCAACCTGGATGAGCAGCAGCTGCCTGAAACTCAATTCGGAGACAACACCTGATACCCCACCACCTCCGGCAGCCCTCCCACACCCATAGACCACGCCCAGAACCTCAGCATCACACTCGACTCCTCCCTCCCCATGACCTGAAATATCAACGCTGTCGTCTCCACCTGCTTCAACACCCTCCACATCCTTCGCAAGACCTTCAAATGGATGCCCCCAAATCAAGAAAGGCCGTCACCCACGCACTCATAACCAGCAGATTGGTCTAAGGTAATGCCCTCTATGCCGGCATCAACAAATCTCTGCTCCGCAAGCTCCAGACCATACAGAACACCACAGCCAGACTTGTTCTCGGCATCCCCTGACACAAACACATCACCCCACACCTGAAAGACCTCCACTGGCTCTCCGTTGAGAAGAGAGTAACTTTCAATATACTCACTTATGCATAAGAATGCCTCCACAACATTGGACCCCAAGATCTCAATGAAAGAATCATCTTCCACATACCCAAGAGAAACCTCCGATTCGCCGACCTCACCCTCGCCAAAACCCCATGCATCCACAGAACAGGTGGAAGAGCCTTCTCCTATGTCACAGCAAGGACCTGGAATAAGCTCCCCATCAACATCAGACACGCACCCACTCTGCACATCTTCAGGAAGACCCTCAAGACCTGGCTCTTCGACTGACCAGATCTGCTCCCCCTCCTCCCAGCGCCTTGAGACCCTCATGGGTGAGCAGCGTGCCTCAATATTCCCCGATTGATTGATTGATCAAATGTGGTAAAGTGCTTGGGTCAGATTAATAAATACATCCCTGATAAAGATGCTTTATCAATTTCCATTCTTTCTTGCCATAATTTTCAAGACGCTTGATTTCTCAAGTTTTCTCTCCCTAAATACTATTACCTTATTTTTCTCTGCATTTATTTTAAAAACATGAAATGCTGATTAGACATGTGAAAATTCTGAAGACTTCTTGGTGTAAGGTTTAATATGATCATATTGTCGGCATACATTAGGGACTGATTTGGATGAGATGCTAACTTCAGAAGAAAGCCAATCGAGTCATCAACTATTTTGGCTGGATAATTCAAGTATAGGATGAAAAAGAATGGGGCAAGTAAGCAGCATTGCTTTAAACCATTCTGAGTATCCATCCTCTGACACCACCCATTAACACTTTAAACTTTTTTGTAGAATGCAGTGTCATGACTAACTTTAAGAGGCCTGGAGGGATTTGTAAGACTGATAATTTGACCCATAGAATGTGCCTGTACACTCTATAGAATGATGTTGAAAATTCGATAACTGCTGCATATATGTACTGTTTATGGAGTATGCAACAGCTACATTATCCAAAGTAGAGAGGCTGACCTTAAAACCTGAGTGTTACAGGGAATAATTTCTTCTTCTTCTTGCATCCAGAGTTGAAAATGCTGAAGAATACTTTTGACAAATATCTTAGCAACTGTATCTGAGAGAGCTATTTGATGGTAGCTATCAGGGTCATCTTTGGGGCACTTTTTTTGTACAGAGGTAGTATGATGGTCCAACCAAGTATTTGAGGATGTGGCACTTTCTGGAACAGTGATAGAGTGGGGCGGTTTAAGACTAAAACAGGTATTTGGTCTGGACCCATCACACTGAAGTATCTTGCCCTCCAATAAAGGCAACAATCTTCTCTTCCAAAGGGAGGGTGGGGTCAGAGGAAAAGAAATTAAGGGGCATATTTATGCAGGAGTTGCATTGCCCTTGTGCCATGCAAAGGGGTGCAAGAACGTCACAACTCTTAAGTTTGATTTATCAAGCCATGAAAGGCTACCTTGCGTGGCATTGCATAACTTGATAAATCCAGAATAGCGCAATGCAGCTCTGTCCAAGCGGGACGTTCCATGGGTGGAACATGGGTGTTGCCAGGCTTCCACCCATGGATTTTGCAGTATTCCTAGATTTAGCATCAGTGGGTAACATGGGTAAGGTGTCAAAATGCTATGCTACACCAGGTGAGGCGCAACAAGAAGACATATCTTTAGTCTACATTCTGCAGCACACATAGAAAGAGAAAAGTGCCTCAGGGGATTGTTTTTGTACAGGATGGTGCCCCTACCTGCAACAAAACAATCCTGCTTATAATGCAGACACCATTGGACCATGGTGCAAGGGTGTCTGCATTGACGCTAGGCAGCACATTGCAACCCAGTTCTGGGGCATAAGAGGAATGCACTGTATATTGTTATATGCGGCACATTCCTGTCCTTTCCCTATTATGCAGCGCAGAAAGGTGACTTACTGCACTGCGTGATAATTTCATAAATATGCTTCTGTGTCCAATTGATGTCGGCTTGTCCCAGAAAAATTCTTCTGGGTGCTGAGATTGCCACTTAGTATTCTTTGCAGCACATAAGTCTCAGCGGTAGAACATTCATTATATAGGATGGGAATCACTGGAAGCGCTACTTTCGAGCCATTATGAATTAACTGCTAGATTTCTATCAATTCTCTCATTTTTTGAGAGAGCTGCATAATGTAGACAATGCCATAATCAACCCTCTTTTTACCTTGATCGTCTCTTTGCAGATCCTGATTAGTTGTGCACTATTTTCAGAAAAACAAATGGTATACCACACTTCTGTGAATCCACTGACGGCCATATAGTGATACTATTTTGGTTAGAAGTAGAACAAGGGAAAGGAAAATTGGATATGAGAAGGAAACAGAAACACTGGTCATTCTGCCTGGATACACAGCTAGCCATAGTCTGCCATGCAGGAGCATTGCTATCTAAAGAGAAGAGATTTTAGCAATTTGATTGTTCTGTTTCTAGCATCCCATTCCTCATATTTTATATACCATACCTTTTCAATAGTCTCTGTATATCCATCTCGCTGTGTCGTTCTAGAGCTGAAACACAATTAGAATTTAAAAACACAACAAAGGAAGATTATGAGCTATTATGGCTTTCTTTCTATAGACAATTACTTTCAAGGTTATTAAAAGAATTCTATGGTCCAAATGACTTTCAACATGACAGGTTCATAAATATAAACATAAATGCATACATTCACAATAGTATTGTACAGTTTATGGACCAAGAAATCACTTTCCCTCTAAGGTGATTCTTTTATACCATATATGTCTCAAAAGAAAGATTGTCAATTTCTAAGTGAAAATGAGGATACTCATCTTGTGGAAACAAGCTCAAAGGATGACACATGACAATAGTGACCAAATAAGTTATGTCTTAGAATACTTCTGCTGTTGTCTTTCCTTAACTTCAAAAGATAATAGCAGTCTGTAAAGTTTCAAAATGCTGACAAGTCTCTACTGCGGCAACATGCATCTCGATTGCCTAACAAAGACACTCTGGACCATGAAGAACTTATACTCTCAAGGCCTCATTTACAAGAGGCCTGCAACGCCGGAGTGTCACTTTTTATAGTGCTCAAGTGACGCAGTCCTCTCAGTCATATCAATGAGGCCGTGCAAAGCTTTGCATGGCCTCATAGATATGGAGTAAGGTAAGGCAGCGAAAAGCTCTGCCTTGCCTTACTCTAAGTGAAGGAGGCATTCCATGGGTGTTGCAATGGGTTTTCCCAAGCAACACTCATGGGTTTTGACACATTCCCAGATTTAAAAGGATCTGTAAACCTGGGAATGAGCCAAAACTGTGCGCCTGCCCAGGGGAGGCATAACGAGGAGAAAGAACATTATTTCTCTATGTTTTTTCCTCTTTTTTGCTTTCTGCAGCACACATAGAAAACACCTCCATTGATTGTTTTTGTGCAGGATGGTGTCTCTACCTGCACAAAAACAATTATGTCAACAACGCAGACACCCTGGCACCATGGTGCAAGGGTGCATGTGTTGGCGCTAGGCACCAATTTATGCACAGGCAGAAAGAACAGGAATGAGCCGTATTTCATTAGTACAGTGCATTCCTGGCCTTTCCTTTTGACGCAGGGAAGAAAAGCAATAAGCCTTGTGGCGCTGCCCTGCGCCAAAACTTGTAAATGAGGCCCTAAGAGTTCAAGATGGCTGATACCCTTTTTAAGTCTTGTAAGAATTCTAAGGCCCCATATGACATTTAGTCTTGCTTGGTTTCCCTCATATTTCTCTCGTAGCACATCCCTTGTAGAGGTGAAGCCTCTCACCAGGAAATGCCCACATTAATTAGGAGCACTGCACAAAACACAGAACATCCTTTAGAAAGGTAAAAATGCCCATAAAGAGACATATGCTGGGCTATAGCACTATAGGCCACATGTATCAATAGCGGAAATAACGATTACCTAATTGCGATATTCTGCGAATAGCAGTTAGGTAATCGTTGCTCCTATTGTATGAAACTCCATGAGTTGCATTTAGCGATTCCTAGTGGTTCAAAAATCAACCTACCTCATGAATATTAATGAAGTAGGTCGCAATTTGCAACCCATTGGGAATCGCTTAAATAAAACAATCTTTTTATTTTTTTTAAATGCAGCTCATTCTCCTTAAAGGAAAATGGATGCATTAAAAAAAATGAAAAGTTTTCTTCTCATTTTTAAGAGCAGGCAGTGGAAAAGGAAAATCATATGGAATTTAGAGTGTTAAATATTGAATATATATGGAATATATAACTCATTTTGAAGTTGAATATTGTTAGAAGCGGCTGTCTCTAGTTGGCAGAGGTATACACTTCTGACAAATAGGGACACACCTTTTCTAGTCAGGGCAAGGGGATCACACACTTAGATAACCCCTGCTCACCCCCTTGGTAGCTTGGCAAAGCAGGCAGGCTTATCTCAGAGGCAGTGCGTTAAGCATTTATGACCACATACAGTAATAAAGAGAATACACTACAAATGGACATGACACAGTAGTATTATAAAAAATAAGAATGTTTATATAAGGCTTAGCACAAGACCAAATAACGACAAAAATATACCACAATCTTAATAAATACTCTTGGAAGGAAAAATAATAGTTCAAGCACGGTTTCTTCTTAGCACAAAGTCTTTAGTAACAAAAGCAACTCTTCTTCTTTAAAACACAGTTCTTGGCAACAATGTAACCCACACGGGAGTCACACGACGTCGAGGCAAAGTTAATCCAAAGGTTCGGCGTCGACCGCGAGGAGCGCTACGTCGAGCCCGGAGTCGCACAGACCCCAACAACACAGTACCTTGGAAAAGTGAAGCACTCGATCAGCGGCGTCGAGATGTCCGGCGTCGCGTCTTCGGCGTCGATCGGGCCTCGGAGTCGGGGCGATCTGCAGCGGCGTCGACCGAAGTCAGGCGGGAGCAGCGCTCACGGCGTCGTCGTCGATGTCGATGTTGCAAGAGTGAGCAGCGCTCACGGCGTCGAGAGGGCTCGGCGTCGATGCGATCAGCGGCGGCGTCGACACAGGGTCACTTGGAGCTGGAGCCGAACTCGCTACTCACTGGCGTTGCTACTGGCGTCGATCGGGCCCGGTGGCCGGCGTCGAAGGTGCGGGACACTGGAGCCTTACTCACAATGTCGAGCTGGATTCGGCGGCGTCCGTCGGCGTCGAGATTGCTGGATTCTTCAGAGGTGCTGGATTTTCAGGTTCCAGCAACAAGCACTTTCAGCAAATAAAGGAAGTCCTTTGACCCTGTGACTTCAACAGGAGGCTGGCACTTCTTCCAGCCCTTGGAGATTTTCTTAGCAAGTTTGAGAGTACACACTCAGTTCCTCTCTCCTGGTTCCTTGGCAAAAATAAAGAAGCAACTGCAGGATTCCCCCAACAAACAGCACTCTGGCAGAAGGGGTAGGCAGTCCTTAGATCAGCAGGCTTCTTGTCCTTGGTTCAGGTTTCCTTGTCAGAAGTGATCTAAATTCTTGGTTCAGGGGTCCTTCTCTTATACCCCTTTTTGGCTTTGATCCCTTTGTCCATGCAGGGGAATTTCCCCCATCTTGGGTTTGTTGTGGGTGTTGCCTGGCCTATTCACTGTGCAGGGCAGAGTCTTCAGCCGCCCAGCAGGAGCGGAGCCAGCATTGTCACTGGCAGGGGCAGGGCCATCAGTTGCCCGGCAGGAGGTGGGGCCAGGAAAGTCCCTGGCAGGCTCAGAGTCATCAGTCGCCTGGCAGGGGGGCGGAGCCAGCATTGTATCAGGCAGGGCAGGCTATCAGGAGCTACTCTTCCCCTACTCTCAATGCAAATGCCCCACTCACCCCACACTGACTCATTCAGACCTCTGGAGCCACCCAGCTCCTGTCACACGCACACCAGAACCAGCAGAGACCGGTAGACAGTTAGACAAGAAAATAGCTACTTTCTAAAAGTGCTATTTTCAAACACAGAGTCCAAAAACCATCCACCCAAACGGATGCGTTATTAAACCCTGAGTTCAGGGATACCAAACTCGACATTGCACCATGCTCCCCGAGCCCGCTAGGATTATAGCATTAATAATCCTGGCAGCCCATTCTAACTTATGGAGAGCAGGTTACCTTACAATAGTGAAAAACAAATATGGCTGTAATTCACTATTAGGACATGCCAACCTTGTCAGGCTTGTCCTACCTTATGCTTACAATGCACCCTGCCCTTGGGCCTACCATAGGGGTGACTAACATGAAGTTAAGGGAAGGTTTAGGGACTGGCAAGTAGGTGTACTTGCGCAGTCTGCGTGACAGTACCAGACTGCACGTGGTCTAGCAATGGCAGACCCGTAGACATACTTTTACTAGGCCGCTTCTGTGGGTGGCACAACACGTGCTGCAAGCCCACTAGCAGCATTTGTTTTTACAAGCCCTGGCACTCCTGGTGCACTTTACTAGGGACTGGCAGTAAACCAAATAAGCCAAACATGGAATTCAATCAATACAGCAATTTCACATAGGGAGCACTTGCTCTGTGGCACTGATCAGCAGTGGCACAGTGCCCAAAGCAATATACCAGCAAAAACATCGTAAACAGAGGAGGCAAACAGAAAAAATGGAGGAGAGACTCATGCCAATGATGTCAGGTCTAACACGTGTCCCCTCCAGCTGAAATGTGGGGAGAACTACCCTTACCCTAGGGAGTCCTCAAGTCAAGTCAAGTCAAAATTCGCTTTATTCGATTTTTGTTAAAATAATAAAAGGCAAAGATAATACATACATTTAAAACATTTTAAAAATACCCACAATACATTTATTTACACAATCAACCTTAAAATAGTCAGTTATTTAAATGCCATAAGATATTTAAAAAAGGTAAAATTGATATATTAGTACACCTTTAATTTAAAACAATGCTGTTCTAAGGATTCTTTTGTTTCTTCCTCTATAAGCGGCAGTAAGGAAACTTGCAACACAAAAAGTGACATGTGCATTGGGTAACCTTTGAAGGAAAAGCAAGGCCGGTCTCACTTGTATAAAGCCGATGGTTTTCAAAAGAGGTATTAAGTATTTTCTCCTCTCCATATTATATAGCCCACAGAAAAGCATAAAATGAAGAGTATCCTGATTAGAGAACTGATCACACTCACAAGGTGATGCATACTCTGGTTTTTCCCACACAGGAAAATGACCTAACGAGTAGTGAATCAAGTTCATTCTAAATCTGATTAATAGAAATCTATGCAAGGGTTTGGTAACAAATTGCAAATATGGTTCCATAGAGGGAGAAGAGGATAGGATCAAATGTGCTCGTACTGATGGTTTATTGACTTCAATCTCCTCTCTCTCTAAACGTACCATCCCATGGAATTCCTGCTTAATCCATGCAATATCTGCCTTCCTGATATTTGAAGGTGAGGTGTATAGGTCAGATCTCCCGAGGGCAGTGAATGATGACTTTATGTATTTCAGCCATTATATTTTCATTGCCCCCTCCCTTGCAGTCACATCTTTAAGAATGCTATGATTTAGAGACAGTTCTGTATTTAACCAGGTGTTAGCCCAGAAAAGTAAAGGAGCCAATTTCAATCCATCAATAATGTAGGGTAGGCCGACTTCCTCATGTATACAGTAGGTAGGTGTAGAGTTTGGGACCGATAGAATTTGTCTAATAAGCTTGTTTTCTACCCTCTGGATACTATCCAGGTTAACGTACCCCCACAAGGCTGCACCATATGAAGCAATGGAAACGCATTTGCTTTTATAAACTTTCAGTACAGCTTCCATTGGTTTGGCCCCTAATCTTTTCGTGAAGGCCATCAGGGCTGCTGTGGACCGTGCTAAGGAGATATTCTTAGGCTTAATCTGTGGGGCCCAAGTGCCTTTCTCATCGAACAGGCCCCCTAAGTATGGAAAAACAGGGACCCTGGAGAGAACCTCACCCCTACAGGTAAAAGTTTTTGTGTGTGCTTTGCTTTTCTGTGGACCCACAATCATTGTATGTGATTTAGTCACATTTATCTTTAGGTCCAAGTTTCCCATAAAAGAACCAAATATCTCCAAAAGAGTCTGTAGACCAATGCCCGTGCGGGCGATGAGAACGGCGTCGTCCGCATAAAGGAGAGCCGCAACCTGCTTCTCACCTACCTGAGGGACATCTGCATTGCCTGCTGACAAGGACTTCCCCAAGCCATTTATATAGATAGTAAATAAAAGGGGGGCCAAGATGCAACCTTGGCGCACCACTTTCTTTGACCTAAAACTGTCTGAGCAACGCCCCTCCCTAGAAACCCGTACCTTCGCAGAGAGCCCCTGATGTAAGCCTGCTATGAGAGCCACCAGGCAATCCTCAATACCAAGCTCACATAGTAGGGACCAAAGCTTGGACCTATTTACCAAGTCGAAGGCCGAGGAGAGGTCCATAAAAGCCAAATATACTGACCCCTCCCCGGCCACCGTGTACTTGGAAATTAGGAGATGTAAGTTAGAGCATTGCTCCAGGGTACCCCGTTTCTCCCTAAAGCCATATTGTATCTCTGCGAGGCCCCCGCAGAGCTCCAGGTTTGCTCTCAATTTAGTCAATAGTACTCTGCCCAAGATCTTAAAGGCAGAGTCTATTAGAGAGATTGGTCGGTAGCATCCCGGATCCTCCCTATCTCCTTTTTTAAAAATGGGCACTATGACAGATGTTGCCCATGTCTCTGGAAAGCATCCATCATTTGTTGCCCTGAACACATTAGTGAGGACTTTGGACCAGGTAGTTGGGGCATATCTAAAGAAGTCCACCGGGACTCCATCTGGTCCCAGAGCCTTGTTTTTGGTGGAGTCCATTATAGCTTTATATACCTCCTTCTCGTTAAACTGTACTGCAGGTAGCCACAAACCTAGCCCTATGCCATTTTCTTCCACAGTGTCGTTGCTACCATATATATTTTTAAATTGATTAACCCATTTCTCATCACTAATGATGCAATCGGAAATTGTATTAACCTCCCCCGAGAAGAATTGGTTATTTATAATGTCCCAGAATCTCCTACTGTTACGTAGAACATCCACATCAAGTAAGTCATTCCAGGCATTATTTTTAATTGTATTTTTCCTTGTCTTAATAACCAGTTTATAATCCCGTCTTAGTTTGGAGATTAGTGTATTATCCCTTGGCTTTGCTTTTAATGCATTTTTAAGGTCTTTGTGGGCTCTAGAGCAATTAGAGTCAAACCATTTGTGGGGCTTAAGAGGCAGTCGGGATTGGGGAACTGTAAGCTCTTTAGCTGTTTGTGAGCAAATAAAATTAAAGGCTAAAATAATTTGACTATTGGTGGCATTTTGATCTAGACAGATACACATAGGTTCCTCCAACTTGGGGAGCAGGGATGCCATGAAAGTTTCCTGGACCACCTTACCCCACTTAAGCCGTCTGCCCTGATCACTGGGCACCGTCGATGTGCAAGCCCTAGGAAAACCCAGGTGTTTGCTCCATAAGTCACTCCAGTGAATCTCAGCGGACACTGGGTTGTGGTCACTATGTGGTGAGGCAATTACCTCATATTTTTTCACCTTAGAGGTTAGTCCCTGCAAAATAAAAATGTAATCTATCACAGACCCACTTTCTGAGCCTTTGTAAGTGGGCAACATTTCTCCACTTCCTGTACTGTGGGGTTCAAACATGTTGAGGCTAGCAAGAAAAATTTCTAGTGCCTCCCCCACTTTAGTGTGCGCGAAGTGTAGATTACCAGTGTCTGTGTGGCCCTCGTGTTTGCCTAGGTTGCATTTTAAAACGCATTTGTGGGTGTTAAAATCACCTAATATTATATGGTCGAAATAAGTACGAGTATTTTGACTGTAATTATTAAGGACGTTTTCCAGGAGATCCACGTGGGCTGTGTCTGTTGATCTAACCCATGAGTTATAGAAATTTATTACCACAAGGATACGGCCTGGAGAAATAGTCCACTCTATAATTAAAATGTTTGGGGAACCAGACTCTAGTTGCCTAAACGTCCCTGCCAGTTTAAGTGAAAAAAGCAGAACTAGACCACCTTTAGCTCTTCCGGCGCTACTTGGTATTGCTGGTATGGTAAAACTCGAAAAACCATCTAACCAGAAAGTTGGGGAAGCATCCCATGTTTCTTGGAGTGCTATCACATGGTTACTGGTTAGAAAATCTATCCAGGTGGGGTCTAGCCTTTTGGCTCTAGTGCCCGCCACATTCCAACTAAGAAACTGACATGGGGAGGGTGCCCCTTCCCCTAGTGGAACTAATGGCAATGGCTGAATAGATGTTGATTGTCAGTCATTTAAGTCTAGGCCCACTAAGGGGGTAAAACTGTTTGCCAGTACCAAGTTAGGATGCGAACTTTCGGTAACACGTCTTTCCTGTTGGCGTCTAAAGGGTATCGTTTGCCATGAAGTGCCATCTTTACCTTCCCTTTGTGGGGTGGGTAGAAGAAACCTAGTGGGACTGGTCTAATAGTGTCGTATTCTTGAATCTCTGATCCGTCCCAAAGAAGTCTATCTATACATTGTATATTGTCAAAATTTACCACCACACAATCACCCCTCACAGATTTTGATCGGCGGCCCACCCACCCCACCCTTCTTGCAAAGATGACACTGTTTGAGATATTGATACCCCCACAGCTATAGTTTTCACACCATTCTTTTGCCATTTCAATTAAGCTATTGGTGGATTCTGCCTCCCCCTCTGATAGCGGTGGTACCCCTACAAAAACCGCTACAAAAGGAACAACAGCGGGGGGAGATGTAAATGTGCCTTAGAGTATGCAATTGTTTTTTGCTCTGCAACTGTATTACATCTAACTAGGGAGGGTTGTGCGGTGCCTACTTCGCAGATGTTATCACCCACACTCATCCCTGTTCCCGGCACAGTCATAGGGCTATTTATAGCCTGCAGAGGCTTAGGAGCAGATTGAGGTCCGTCCTTAGGTGCCAGGGTTACCGGTAGCTGTAAGAGAGCAGGTGTATCAATTTTCTTAACTAGATTATCAATTAATACGCATTTCTTGAGTAACCCTTCAAGACATGTATTCATGGTATCAACAATGTCCTTAGAGATCCCCACTAAGAGGGGTTCAATCCGTTCCTCGAAGAGGGCTTCAAGTTGTTCTTTGAATGCGTCCTCTGATATGTATTTAGTGGTAGAAACCCCATCTCCTTTCTTCCTCTTTCTAGATGTTGGTTTGGCTTGAGTGGCAGGGTTAGGTGAAAGGTTAGGTGGGATCGGTAGGTTCGCTGGTGTACAACTCACTTGGGGATCTGTTTGACCTGATGTTGAAGATGGTTTTAGTATAATTATTTCGGGTTCCAAAGGGGTACTTTGATAAAGGTTAGGTTCTAGGGATAATGGTGCAGTCACTTGTAGTCCCAGTTCCTGTTGTGCGGTTTCTATCTCTTTAGACAGTGCCCCCACTGCAGATGTTAAATAGGAAATGATATTTTCCGAATGTCTAGCCACCTTCGGTTTTTTGCCCCCAGCGTAAGTGCAAGTAGTGTTTTTTCGCTTACCCATTGTCACTTCGAATGCAAAGGGGGTGGCCTCGCCCCGCCTCTTCCTGCCGATGACTGACGAAGACTGACCCGCCCTTGTCCCGGGCTTCTCCCTGCGCCACCCGCGCGCGTCTCGCGTAGTGGGATAAGCACCGTTGTTTTGTAGCGCCTCCGGGCGCTGTTGTTAGCGTCACAGGTGTGCCGCCGGGGCACCTGGGAGTTTGAGTCCGCTAGCCGTTGCCCTCACGGCGCAGTGGCGGACCCTGCAGCAATGTATCGCGGCGCTGGAGTCTCTGCGGTCCCTGGTTGCCTGGACGCCGTTTCCCTCACGGCTGTGTCCCCCACAGAGCTCCGTGAGCCCCGCTGTTTTGTAGCGCCTCCGGGCGCTGTTGTTAGCGTCACAGGTGCGCCGCCGGGGCACCTGGGAGTTTAAGTCCGCTAGCCGTTGCCCTCACGGCGCGGTGGCGGACCCTGCAGCAATGTATCGCGGTGCTGGAGTCTCCGCGGTCCCTGGTTGCCTGGACGCCGTTTCCCTCACGGCTGTGTCCCCCACAGAGCTCCGCGAGCCCCGCTGTTTTGTAGCGCCTCCGGGCGCTGTTGTTAGCGTCACAGGTGCGCCGCCGGGGCACCTGGGAATTTGAGTCCGCTAGCCGTTGCCCTCACGGCGCGGTGGCGGACCCTGCAGCAATGTATCGCGGCGCTGGAGTCTCCGCGGTCCCTGGTTGCCTGGACGCCATTTCCCTCACGGCTGTGTCCCCCCTTACCCTAGGGAGTCCTCATCACTAAGGCGAAAAAATCTGGACAGACCATCAGCATTGGCATGATCTGTGCCAGAGCGGTGTTCCACCGTGAAGTCCATCCCCTGTAGGGAAATGGACCACCTCAACAGCTTTGGATTCTCACCCCTCATCTGCATCAACCATCTGAGGGGCCTGTGGTCTGTCTGAACCCGGAAGTGAGTCCCAAACAGGTAGGGTCTTAGCTTCTTCAGCGCCCAGACCACAGCAAATGCTTCTCTCTCTATCGCACTCCACCTTTGTTCCCTGGGAAGTAACCTCCTACTGATGAAGGCTACAGGTAAGTCTAGGCCCTCTTCATTCACCTGAGCTAGAACAGCCCCCACGCCATGCTCTGAAGCGTCCGTCTGGACAACAAATTCTTTAGAAAAGTCGGGTGCCTGGAGTATGGGTGCTGTGCACATTGCAGTTTTCAGGGTGTCAAAGGCCGCCTGACAGGCGTCAGTCCAGATCACAAGTCTTGGCTGTATCCTGGAAGTCAGCGAAGTCAAGGGGTGCACAATGTTACCATAATCCTTGACGAACCTCCTGTAGTAACCCGTGAGACCCAGGAAGGCTCTCACCTGAGTCTGGGTTTTGGGCGGTGCCCATGCCAGGATGGTATCAATCTTGGGTTGCAGGGGGGCCACCTTGCCGCTCCCTACTTGGTGCCCCAAGTACACCACTGAACCCTGCCCAATCTGGCACTTACTGGCTTTGATTGTGAGGCCTGCTCTGCGCAGGGCCAACAACACTTCCTGGAGGTGGCGCAAGTGTTCCTCCCAGCTGGCGCTGAACACTGCGATGTCGTCCAGGTAGGCGGCACTGAAATCCTCCAGTCCAGCCAATACCTGGTTGACCAACCTCTGGAAGGTGGCAGGGGCATTCTTCATCCCAAAGGGCATAACCTGGAACTGGTAGTGCCCATCTGGTGTGGAGAATGCTGACCTCTCTTTTGCCCCATCAGTCAAGGCGATCTGCCAGTACCCAGACGTTAGATCAAATGTACTAAGGTACCGGGCAGCCCCCAACCGATCTATGAGCTCATCAGCTCTGGGGATGGGGTGCAAGTCAGTCTTGGTGACTGAATTGAGTCCTCGGTAATCCACACAGAACCGAAGTTCTGGTGAAGCACCAGGCGCTGCAGCCTTTGGGACCAAGATCACTGGGCTGGCCCAAGGACTGCGAGAGGACTCAACCACCCCTAAGGCAAACATTTTGGAGACCTCCTCCTTGATGTATGCTCTGACCTTGTCAGTCACTCTGTAAGCCTTGTGCTTCACATGAGTGCTGTCCCTAGTGTCCACATCATGGACACACCACTGAGTGACACCAGGAATCAAGGAAAACAGATCAGGGAATTGTCCCAACAGTTGGTGACAATCCTGCTGCTGTTCAGGGGTCAGTGTGTCAGAGAGGACAACACCATCCACTGACCCATCTTGCTCTTTTGTATACAGGAGGTCAGGAAGAGGCTCACTCTCCTCCTCCATTCCAGCATCTGTAGCTAGGAGCATGCCCACTTCGGACCTTTCTAAGTGGGGCTTTAAACGGTTGACATGCAGGACCCGCAAGGGGTTCCTGGGAGACTTTAAGTCCACCATGTAGGTGACATCGCTCTTTTTCTCCACAACCTTAAATGGTCCAGTCCATCTGTCCTTGAGCGCACAAGGTTCCACAGGGGACATGACCCAAACTTTCTGTCCAGGCTGAAGCTCCACCAGAGTGGCATTCCGGTCGTACCACCGCTTCATCTCTTCCTGGCTGGCCTCCAGATTTGCCTGAGCAAGATCTCTGAAGCGCCTAGTCTGGTTCCTAAAGGCCAGCATGTAACTGTATACATCCTGGGGAGGTTTCCTGGGAGATTGCTCCCAGCCTTCTTTGACCAGACTCCAAGGTCCTCTTACCGGGTGTCCATACAAAAGCTCAAAGGGGCTGAACCCTAGGGACTTCTGTGGCACCTCACGGTAAGCAAACAACAGGCATGGCAAGAGGACGTCCCATTTACGCCTCATTGGTTCTTCAAGACCCATAATCATGCCTTTAAGGGTACGGTTGAATCTTTCAACCAACCCATTACCTTGAGGGTGGTAAGGAGTGGTGAACTTGTAGGTTACCCCACACTCCTTCCACAGAGACTTCATATAGTTGGAAATGAAGTTGGTGCCCCGGTCTGACACCACCTCTCTGGGGAACCCCATTCGGGAAAAAACACCCATCAGTGCCCGTCCCACCACGGGGGCCGTCACTGTTCTGAGAGGGATGGCTTCCGGGTACCGTGTGGCATGGTCCACCAAGACCAGGATGAACCTGTTGCCCAGGGCTGTCTTGGGGTCCAGGGGCCCAACAATGTCAATCCCCACCCGGTCAAAGGGGGTACTGACCACGGGAAAAGGTTGGAGGGGAGCCTTCTGCTTCCGCCCGCTTTTCCCACTTGCCTGGCAAGTTTGACAGGTCTTGCAATGGATATCTGTATCCCTTCTCATCTGAGGCCAATAAAAATGGGTGACAAGCCTGTCATAGGTCTTGTCCTGCCCCAGATGTCCAGCTAACGGAACGTCATGAGCCAAACCCAGTAGGAAGGCTCTGAAGCGCTGGGGTACCACCAGCACACGGGCTGACCCAGGCTCAGCAGCCTTAGGCTCGCTATACAGGAGATCGTTCTCCCAGTAGACCAAATGTGACCCTGACTGATCACCTGTTGTCTGGGCTGAGGCCTGCTGCCTCATACCCACAAGAGAAGGGCACACTTTCTGTTCTGCACAAAATTCTTCCCTGGAGGGACCTCCGTCCTGCTGCCAGTGGGTCGGCTCGGGCAGGTCTCCCAGTTCAGCAACTTGTTCACCTGTGGGTTCCAGGGCATACCCCTCAAGGTCTGCCTCCTCCTGGACCACGGGAACTACGGGGGACGGTTTCCCGCGCCCCCTGCCTCTTCTCTTCACAGCTGGGTCCTGGGCCATACTTTCAGGCTCCAGAACCCCATCAACACCCTTACTTGCTGTCATGGATCGAGTGGTTGCACACACCCACTCTGGCACACCCAACATTTTCAAATGTGTCTCCCTCTCCACCTTAGCCCAAGGGGAGTCTTCCAAATCATTGCCCAGGAGACAATCAACAGGCATGGCGGGCCTTACAGCAACTTGAAGAGTACCTGAAACTCCCCCCCCATTCAAAGGAAACTTGAGCTACCTCACACTCTCTCTGGGAGTTGTCAGCAGCTATCACAGGGTAGAATGCGTGGGGAACAACCTGCTCTCTGGATACCAAGTGACACTTGACAGCTGTCACACTCGCTCCGGTGTCTCTGAGAGCTTCCACTCTATGGCCATTAATGGTCACCCACTGCCTATACTTCTTAGTGTTACTAGGCAGAGGGGTTGGAGGGACCATTTCCATGTCTCCTAAAGAGACCAGGGACATCTCTGCGGGACCCTCCCCACCATGGGCAACCATCTCCTCCCCTCCCAGGGCTACACTCGCCAGCTGACGGGGTGGTGCACTGGGTGGTGCACTAGAGTTCTTCAAGGGACACTGAGGATCATAAAAACGGTGTCCCACCTGCTTACAAGCGAAGCAGGTCATTGGGCCCCTATGACCAGGTTTACCTGGCGGGGCCTCTGATTTCTTCACAGGGGGAGGCTGGGAACCCTTCCCTTGGTTCCCTTGGGGATTACTTTGGGGCCCTTTCTGGAACTCCCTCTGTTTACCCTTGTCCCCCCACTCTTCTGCTGGGGACCCTGCCCACCTTTGGCTGAGTCTCCCACTGGACCATGTGGACCCTGGTACTGACCCAGCGGTCCGCCTCCTCAGCAAGTTTTCTAGGGTTAGATATCTTGCTATCTATAAGGTGCTGGCGCAGCTCTGGAAAACAGTTATTAGACAAGTGCTCCCAAGCAAACAAATCATAAAGAGCATCATAACTTTCCACTTTGCTGCCCTTTACCCAACCATCCATGGCTCTGCAAAAAAATGACACATATTCAACCCACGTCGTACCAGGCAACTTCTTACATTCTCTAAAGGCCTGTCTGTACTTTTCTGGGGTTAGGCCATACCTTAACATTAAAGCATCTTTCATATGAGTATAAGACATCCTATCCTCAACAGGCATGTCTAACAGGGTATCTCTCCCCTCATTGACAAAGCGACCCCACAACCCCGCTCCCCAATCCTTCTCAGGGACCCGGTGGGCCAACAATGCTAACTCATATGCTTTAAACCATTGACCAATATCCTCATTCTTCTGAAAATCTTTGATCACATCTTTGGGAAAATAAAACCTACTTTCTGCAGGCACAGATGGGATGCTGCCACCAGAGGGATTCAGTTCTAACTCTTTAGCTTTGAGCTCCAACTCCCTCAACCTGGTATCACGCTCCAAAGCTAACTTCTCTCTTTTAAACTCCAACCTTTTGATCTCCAGATCAGCTTCTCTCCTGCCTCTTGCATTCTCTATCTCCAACTGCCCATCTATCTTAAGTTTTGCCATTTCCATGTTGTATGCTCGCTCCTTCGCCCTTTCTTCTCTTTCTTCAGGAGAAAGACCTTTGGAGGAAACACTGCTGCCAGGAGGAGATGTGGGCCCATTCACTGGCACTTCCTCCTCCCCTTCCCCTGTCGGTACCACCACCGGATCAGAGGGATCTCTGGCCTCTAACCAGGCCTGCAATGCTTTGAGATATTCTGGTCTCCTTGAAATGCCTGTGGTAGGAATTTTAAACTGCTTGCAAAAGGCTTTCAGCTTCTTTAACGGATAGTCGTTCATCTTACTCCTATCAAATTCCTCCACAACAACAACAGGGGTAGTGACTCCGGCATCACTCATGGTCAAAACTGGCAGTTTCAAAAATCAAGCTTCAGGAAAGCGGAGAACAAAAATAGAATCCTACCAAACAGATTGTGGCTGCGCTATGGTCTGCTTTCACTATGTAGCGCACACTAATCACTGCACATGGGTCATAAATGCAAAGTTCAAATCCTCACCGCTGACCCACCAATGTTAGAAGCGGCTGTCTCTAGTTGGCAGAGGTATACACTTCTGACAAATAGGGACACACCTTTTCTAGTCAGGGCAAGGGGATCACACACTTAGATAACCCCTGCTCACCCCCTTGGTAGCTTGGCAAAGCAGGCAGGCTTATCTCAGAGGCAGTGCGTTAAGCATTTATGACCACATACAGTAATAAAGTGATTACACTACAAATGGACACGACACAGTAGTATTATAAAAATAAGAATGTTTATATAAGGCTTAGCACAAGACCAAATAACAACAAAAATATACCACAATCTTAATAAATACTCTTGGAAGGAAAAATAATAGTTCAAGCACGGTTTCTTCTTAGCACAAAGTCTTTAGTAACAAAAGCAACTCTTCTTCTTTAAAACACAGTTCTTGGCAACAATGTAACCCACACGGGAGTCACACGACGTCGAGGCAAAGTTAATCCAAAGGTTCGGCGTCGACCGCGAGGAGCGCTACGTCGAGCCCGGAGTCGCACAGACCCCAACAACACAGTACCTTGGAAAAGTGAAGCACTCGATGATCAGCAGCGTCGAGATGTCCGGCGTCGCGTCTTCGGCTTCGATCGGGCCTCGGAGTCGGGGCGATCTGCAGCGGCGTCGACCGAAGTCAGGCGGGAGCAGCGCTCACGAGGCAAAGCAGGATACGGTTTCGGCGTCGATGTCGATGTTGCAAGAGTGAGCAGCGCTCACGGCGTCGAGAGGGCTCGGCGTCGATGCGATCAGCGGTGGCGTCGACACAGGGTCACTTGGAGCTGGAGCCGAACTCGCTACTCACTGGCGTCGATCGGGCCCGGCGGCCAGCGTCGAAGGTGCGGGACACTGGAGCCTTACTCACAATGTCGAGCTGGATTCGGCGGCGTCCGTCGGCGTCGAGATTGCTGGATTCTTCAGAGGTGCTGGATTTTCAGGTTCCAGCAACAAGCACTTTCAGCAAATAAATGAAGTCCTTTGACCCTGTGACTTCAACAGGAGGCTGGCACTTCTTCCAGCCCTTGGAGATTTTCTTAGCAAGTTTGAGAGTACACACTCAGTTCCTCTCTCCTGGTTCCTTGGCAAAAATAAAGAAGCAACTGCAGGATTCCCCCAACAAACAGCACTCTGGCAGAAGGGGTAGGCAGTCCTTAGATCAGCAGGCTTCTTGTCCTTGGTTCAGGTTTCCTTGTCAGAAGTGATCTAAATTCTTGGTTCAGGGGTCCTTCTCTTATACCCCTTTTTGGCTTTGATCCCTTTGTCCATGCAGGGGAATTTCCCCCCATCTTGTGGGTGTTGCCAGGCCTAGGCACCTGGCCTATTCACTGTGCAGGGCAGAGTCTTCAGCCGCCCAGCAGGAGCGGAGCCAGCATTGTCACTGGCAGGGGCAGGGCCATCAGTTGCCCGGCAGGAGGTGGGGCCAGGAAAGTCCCTGGCAGGCTCAGAGTCATCAGTCGCCTGGCAGGGGGGCGGAGCCAGCATTGTATCAGGCAGGGCAGGCTATCAGGAGCTACTCTTCCCCTACTCTCAATGCAAATGCCCCACTCACCCCACACTGACTCATTCAGACCTCTGGAGCCACCCAGCTCCTGTCACACGCACACCAGAACCAGCAGAGACCGGTAGACAGTTAGACAAGAAAATAGCTACTTTCTAAAAGTGCTATTTTCAAACACAGAGTCCAAAAACCATCCACCCAAACGGATGCGTTATTAAACCCTGAGTTCAGGGATACCAAACTCGACATTGCACCATGCTCCCCGAGCCCGCTAGGATTATAGCATTAATAATCCTGGCAGCCCATTCTAACTTATGGAGAGCAGGTTACCTTACAATAGTGAAAAACGAATATGGCTGTAATTCACTATTAGGACATGCCAACCTTGTCAGGCTTGTCCTACCTTATGCTTACAATGCACCCTGCCCTTGGGCCTACCATAGGGGTGACTAACATGAAGTTAAGGGAAGGTTTAGGGACTGGCAAGTAGGTGTACTTACGCAGTCTGGGTGACAGTACCAGACTGCACTTGGTCTAGCAATGGCAGACCCGTAGACATACTTTTACTAGGCCGCTTCTGTGGGTGGCACAACACGTGCTGCAAGCCCACTAGCAGCATTTGTATTTACAAGCCCTGGCACTCCTGGTGCACTTTACTAGGGACTGACAGTAAACCAAATAAGCCAAACATGGAATTCAATCAATACAGCAATTTCACATAGGGAGCACTTGCTCTGTGGCACTGATCAGCAGTGGCACAGTGCCCAAAGCAATATACCAGCAAAAACATCGCAAACAGAGGAGGCAAACAGAAAAAATGGAGGAGAGACTCATGCCAATGATGTCAGGTCTAACAAATATGCAATGGATGGAATTTACCATGTGTTAAATATCTCAACCTGGAGGTAATGGTATTTACTGTGCATAGTAAATGGCCCATCTTCAAGGGGTTTAAATGCTATGGATTTGCACATAATTTGCCCCAGAAAAATAGTTGTGCCAGAATTTCTTTTCGGAACCATCTATGTACCCTATAAAATTGAAAAACCTCCTTAGTCCTCGCCAGGTGCATGCCAAGTGCTATATAAATCTAGTAATTAGGCTGAAATCCATAAGTATGCTAAAGGTTTCCTAGCACAGTCCTCAGAGAGCTACCAACACCATGCAGTCACTTGCTAAACTTAGCAACCCATGCACGGTCCGTCCAAACAGGGATGTGTAGGGTCCTGCACGCCTTGCCAGAGTGCCAGGTGATATACTGCTAATCAGGGTATAGGGCACTGACATGCTCAAGAAATGTATACAAAATGAAGGCCTTAGGATGTCAGCTACAATTGGGTGGTAATGGAAAATCCTCTACTTTCTAGAGGGGAAGAATTAACCAGTGAATTTCCAGGTCATAGACACAGATTGGTAGATTCTCAAGTCACAGCATTGCCTTAAAAAATTCAGAGATATTTCCATTATCCCCATTCCATTCTGTTGAACTCGGAATGGAGAGGTAATATTGCACCAGAGCAAAGCCAAACCCAGCGGTATTGGATGTTTTCCAGTTGTTGCTATCACCACAGATCTCGCAATGTTGGCCTATATCTGGAATCTATCTTTTATGTGAAGTGAAGCAGGCTTTGATAGATTATCGTGGGAGGAACTCAAAGTTGCTGTTAGGTTTCCTTTGATGCAATGTATTTCACAATACATGTGCTCATAAATCCTGAAAGCCCAGCTGTGTTTTTAATCCTTCAAAGTTTACTGCTATTTGTCGTTATTACAATTATAATTCCAGAGCAATATAGGTGCCAAAAATGCATGTGCTACAATATCATAGAAGCAATCAGTGAGATAATGGCTGATCTTATGTGGAGCTTCTGTGGATGGTTTTCAATAAAGCAATCTCAGGGTAATGTGTTCTTAAAGGGAAACACTTCTGCACAGCACTGGGGGAAGCTTGCAAGGCAACAGATATGTAGCAAATGTAATGTAGCAATAAAGTGAACTGCACATCGGTCTGTATCACTTCTGGGGAAAATGTCCAAGAGTTGTTTGAGTTTACACCTCTTCAGGCAAGGGTTAACTAATATCCTTTGGTAAGTAAAACTGGACGTCCAGAAGAGAGGCTTGCTATGCGTTTCGGAATTTCTTTAAAAGGAGAAACCTGAATTAAACTTCTAAATTCACACGCTTGATCCCAGGCACAGAGTGAACATTTCTCGTCAGAACCATCCATTTGGCCTATACTATCGATAAAGAGCTTCAGTCCTCAAAAGTGTTATGGAAACCAATATAGATAATGATATATTTCACACTTTACTCCAATAGCAGATCACATGAAACTAATGTTTAAGTTAGTTGTGCAGAAACATCTTTAGTCATATGAGAGAAACTGTAAGACAGAACCTTCTTCATCCCCCATATATTATACAGAGCAGATAAGGACTACTCTCTGGCCTCTAATGTGTAATAGTTGATCTTAACTCTTGAATCATCCTGACACTCTCCTCCCTCCTTCCAAGTAGCACTAAATAATATTTAAAATTATGTACACCATTTCTATTTATGATGTTATATAAGTAAATAAATGCAAAAATGACTACCACAGCTCGGGCAGAGATACATTTGGCCCTGTGTAAGGGGTTTGCCACTACCATACAGAATATGCAAGTGATATTTCAATGCAATTTCCATGTGAATGAAGGAATCACTTTGCCACTGTGCATGCTCCCATTACACAGGATTGCCCCATAAGTATGTGGTGCTTTAGGTGGCATGCATTTAGCACATCCGCTGCGGGGCTGTGATATGGGACATCAAGTAAACCAGTATCAGGATCCAAGTTCTGCATGGGTAACATAATGATACTCTACCAAGTCTCTGTAAGAGCACAGATTTATTGGATCAGGAGGAAAGAGGGATGCATATGAGAATAAGATGAATCACATTTTTGGGAATGATGCTCTTAAACAGCTGAGCTGTTGTGTTGTCTGGACCACATGGTAAGAAATACAAGTTTGCTAGTGAGCAGTAATTCCAGATTCCTGCCTCCCCATATTATCATTATACTCGTAGGTCCCTGCTATCTTTCTTCCTTTCTTTAGAGTGCATCAGGTTAGTATTGAGGATGAGGTCAGTTGGGGTGCTAAAGGAACTTTGGTCTAGCCTGCACAAGATCACCTTCACAGCAGAAAAAACCTTTCCCGGATATCTTTCGGAGTACCAAAAATGACTTTAGACTTCCTTAACAGTACCTTGGTCTCTAAATATGTCGTCTCTGTCAAATGCGATAAAGTCCTCAATTGCTCAGGGTTATGCTTCACCCTAACATGTACAATTTTTTTAAGAACGGAGCGAATTATTGTTTATTTTTAAACAGCTTCTATCTCCCTTGAAAGTTGGCATTACAGTGCTTAGGCACTAGCCTTAATTTGTGGCTTTGTCTTTTCAAACAGCCTTGACAGCTTTACAGACTCAGAAGACATTTGAAATCTCTGAAAACAGGGACTAAGCACTAGAAGACTCGACTTGATGAAATTCCAAGAGCGCTTTTACACTGAAAGTTCAATTCTAAGGGCCTGATTCCGAGTAGACTCTGCTGGTGGCAATAACTATTGCATCGGATAGAATTCCAGTGGATGCCAAAATAGCAATGGCAATAGTATAGGGACTTTCGTGCTTTCTGCACCAAAATCCATGTCTCTCAATATTTACCACGTTTTTGTTCCCCGGTTAAATTCCAGCAGGTTTAAGGAGCTGAAATCTCACCAAGGGTGTAATATGTATTGTACCTGGTTATTACTGGGTGTGCTAAATGATATAAAAATCGCACCACTAGTAATTGCACTGCTTGTTCCAGGATTGCCACTTGTACTCAGGCCCCAAGTACTTCTGGTTCTTGGAGAAAAGACCTCATATGTGGGTCTGAACCACTTGAGACCTTCTGTTGAAAAGCCTTGTAATTAGGGAGGATGATGATTAGGCAGATATATGTCTTGAATTGCATCACAATAGTTTTGCGGAGACTCCACAAGGCTTCTGGTCATGTCTCCGAGTTCCCAGCATAACCCAATGTTTTTGTTCTTTGCTACTCAACCACTGATATCCACATTTACAATTGCATGACTATACTTTTGCTCTCCTCTAGCCCTGCCATTAATTGGTAATAATTGGTATGAGATTAAGATTTGCTACATAAAGTGCTTAAATCGCAGCATAGGCTTACTGTTTGGTGATACCTAACTCAGATGAACCACATAATGACTGGGTTCTGTGTTGAACTATGGTATACTACGGGTATCTGCAAAGCATTTACTACCCCTCACGAGGTGCTAAAGCGTGTTACAGAGGGTAGCAAACTACACCCTGAAAGCTCAGTGGTAGTGATATAGTCATGCATACAGAAAACAGTTTGCCATGGTTTTTTCTTGCAATATAATGCATTTTGTCGCAAACCTCTCATGCATGCTTTTTTTTGCAGATGCCAAATACATGAAGGTAGGTTTCTGACAACAATGGACTCTCCATGTCTCCCTAATTGGTCTACACCCCTGCAACTTGGCATTGGCTTGTATACACTTTGATTTGCGCCTGCAACGACACAAAATTAAATGTACAGGCTTACAGTAACATAAGCTCTATATGTTGTTGCTATATGCAGAAGAGCATTTGTGTGGCAAACATTCCATGATCACATAGCATATACAACCACAGATACACTATGCAGACAAATATCCTCCTCTCACGCTCTGTGTCAACTGTAGATTTGCATAGTAACTTAGGCCTTGATTACAGATTGCTCTGTTTTTAACTCAGAATACTTTAAGACTGATATTCTTTGTTAGTGACGGTCATGCAAATCGATATCAAGGGGTATGTGATGTCTCCTGAGAGAAGTTTAATATTTGAAGTCTTTTTGGGAGACACCACAGTCTCGCAGAGTTACAGACAGAAAACCATGCATACACAAAATTAGTAAAATCTAAGGCTGATAAAAAAGGGCCTGTCCTGTCATGCAAGGCCTGAAATGTGGTACACCTTATAGCACGGAGAAGGAAAAATATTCAGATCACACTTGGCCAACAATTTCTGTAGTCTGTAAGGAGTCTATGGTCACTACTGTGGAGGGATCCAGGATGAGAGCTTGTTTGTATGTAATATTTGTTATTGGTAAGCTTGCCACAAATCACGGTCACCCGAAGTCACCCAACAGTGACCGTGCTCTATACAGTAGTGTGATGTACATGATTTCCAGGGTCCATGTGCTTGATAGCTAGCTCCCTTCCCAGGTTAGGAACAGAATCTGTTGTCTGAGATCCTGCTAGTAGAGCAGTTGAACCTGCTTCAAGAAGGAGCTCACATTTGCTGCTGCAAAGAGAATTATTGCAGAAGGATGCTGCTTGGAGGGGACCCATAGTCCAACTGCTTAAAGAGAAATAGCTGACCAGAGGAGAAAAATACCTTTTATTATCAGTAATACTAGTACTTTGAGCTCCAAAAATGAACAGCACGACATTCACTGCAGTGAACACATTTTTGCACCCAGATCCATATTTGCCCCCATTGATTCTCAAGGAAATCCTATATTTATACAGCAAGCCTGGAGAGCATTGTTGCATTAGCTGGATCTGGCTTATAGGAACAGATTCCACAAATCACAAAAGAATGCATGCAATTGTTAAGAAATAAAGTCCGCAGGTCCACACATGTGCTATTGATGCAGCCCGCCCATGTCCTGTAACCTGGGCACTTGTTGGGCCAAAGAAAATTCAACCACAAGGCCAACTAATCAGTATCAAATTGGAAAATTGGGAGTTTTACCTCTTAACGAATGTGAAATTGCTACTGAGTCTTTGGTCAAGATTTAGGATTGAGTCGCAAGGAAAATATTATATATTGCTAAATTACCATTGCATGGTGCCATATCTAAAGGCTCAAAATGACTAATCTGTTACCTTTTTAATACTGTGAGTTTTTGGTAGTGTGATACCAGAATATAGTTGCAAAAATATAGAGATGTGGAATATCACAGGTAAGAGTATAATTTAATTTGTGTTTTTAATATTGTTGTTCATATATATTTGTAAGTAATAATAGTGTTTGATGTTTTTGTAATGTTTGTGTTCATTTTAGTGCAACGTTTTTTGTGTTGATTGTGTATTTTTTGTAGTATTATTGCATTTTTGTTATTTACAAATTTATTTACATGATATTTTAAATTTAAATTTAAAATTAAAATTTTGTGGGTACAAGTTGTATTGCATTTGGCTGTTTTCCATTATGTATAATTAAATTTGAATTTTTAAATCAATATTTTATATTTATAATTTAATATTGGTTATTAATTGTAAATGTTTCTATGCTAAGAAAACTATTTAAAATAAAATTTATTAAATCTTCAAATACCCCTGGTTTCCGAGATTCTGCGGCATGCCACCACTGTTCAGAACAGGTAGCTGTATTTGTACACGTTGCATGGTACTGTCCGGGAATTTTGAGATACTGGGAGAAGATATTTCATAAACTGAACGAGATCACAGGACATTCCCTGGAGCCGAACCAGACTAGGGGGCTCATTAGGATGACGGCCGGACTTTGTCCGCCCGCCATCCTGTCGGAATTCCGGACCGACCGCCATAAGGGCGGGGGTCCCGTGGGGGGTATTAGGATGTGCCCGCCACAGTGGCGGGCACATCCTGCATTTTTAGCATTGTGGCTAAAAATGCATTGATGTATTTGCATAAACAAAGCGGCAGGCACCGCGCAGCGTCCGCCGCTTTGTTAATGCAAATGAATGTACCCCCCCCGTGTGCACCCCCCCAGAGTGAAGACCGCATGCCTTTCCGTGGCGTTATCGCCCCCGCGGAAAGGCACCTAAAGACGTCCATCATAATATGTGGCCACCATATTATTCCTTTTCAGCCCCGGCCGCAAGGCGACCGGGGCGGAAAAGCAGCGGACGGTCTTTCCGTCCGCCGAGGTCCCCCCCACCATACTAATATGGCCGGGGGTGAAAACGAGTGCTACCGCCAGCCTGGCGGGGGCAATCCGCCCGACATCATAATGGGCCCCTAGGTATTTTTAGCAGTGGTTTTATGAATGCCTGCTTCATAGTGTGGGGACTGTGCCTGACTGCAGAGAGAGGTTTGACATGCCAACAATAGATGGCAAAAGGTCTTCCATGGCCTTTACAAGGATTACACAGATGGGAGCCTGATTGGATTTCCCTCATCACTTATATTTAGCTTTAAGTTGGGGATCCTAGGTCTTTCTCCATTCCCTTTCCAGCTTTTTTACACCCTTTCATTAATGCTGCTAGCTAGGAGTTAAACCAAGGTGCCTTTTTGATGACGTTAATTGGTTTAGGGTTCATTTTGGGTGCCGATTTCTTCAACGAGCGATGAATCCACCTTTCCCAGTTAGTATATACTTCCTCAATGCCTCCATAAGTACTAAAGCCTGAGGACGACAGGGAATCGCCCCAGGTTTCTACATTAAGCTTAGCCCAGTTTCTTGCTTGGGAGAGGGGGCAATCTTTGTGGGATGGAGGCTAGTCTTAGCTACCTCCCCCTTCTCTAATACAAACGAAATGAAATGGTGGTCAGACCACGGTACTGGGGCATGGGAGTGTATTGAGATTTTAGGATGATTGGTGATGACGGGGTCAAGTTTATGACCTTTGATGTGAGTAGCTGTTGGTATAAGCTGGGAAAGTGCTAAGCTCTATAATTCTTGCTCTAGCCTCTTGACGTTGGGGATACTTTTATCTCGAAAGTGCAGGTTGAGATCTCCTAGGATGGTAATGTTGGTTTTCTTCAACAACAGACTGGAGGCTAAGTCCAGAAAACGTTCTAAGAACTCTGCCTCAGACCCAGGGTGTCTATAAATTAGCAGGCCTGAAAATGTATGGGTAGGGGTGAAGAAAATGGGGAATTGACCCCATTCGCAGTCTGGGATGGGAAGGTGTTCGAGAGTACATTTAAACTCTTCTTTAGCCATAATTGCAATACCTCCTCCAATCTTCCCCACACACTCTAGTCTATGAATGTGAAACCCAGGATGCAGGGCCAACAGGATGTGTGGGGCAGAGTTTTCCTTAAGCCAAGTTTCAGTATTAAACCGAACATCAAACCTATCTTCTTCCATAAGTAGATGAATGTGAATTTTATGTTTGGGGAGCGAGCAACAATTAATAAGTCCCAGGGTCAATGCTGTTTTGTCTAAATGACATTTAGGTAGATCTACATTAATTTGGCCCCAAATTTTTATTGCGCAATTACAGTGTTTGCATTCTTGTGGTCCCATTACCTGCCAGTCCAGTAACCCCCACCCCCAGTTCCTTGCATCAGAGTTTGTCTGAGTGAGAGGAGCTGTTCCCTGGAGAATGTTAATGGTGAACGGGAAGGGTACCTGGCCCCTGGGCCCGGAAAGGCGCGGACGGGCGCAGACGGGCTTGCCCTTGGTGGTCCTTTGAAGCCCCCGCTGCATGCGTCCACTGCGTGCCGCTCCCATTGAAAGCGTCAGGGATAAGCACACTAGAATGTTGACCTCCGGCACACCATCGGGAAACACTATGTTAGAGAAGGTTAACGCTACCTCTCTGCCACGCTTCCTTTCTGGGTTCTATGCCTGCTGCAACCGCTATGGTGTGGACCTTTCAAAAAAAGTCTGATCCCCGAGTCCAAAGCCACAACACAGGTAAAATACACCTCCCTAACACATTCAATGAAGCACACAGAATAAAAATTTGAATTTAAAAGCTTAAAAAGTGCAATAAGTACACGAGGGCATCTCTTTCTGCCTTCTCGCGGTCAGTAGTAAATCGAAATCCACACCACTTATCAAATCAATGCAATTGAAATAAAGTGAAAGACTTTTGGCTCCACAAGGAAGGTATTTGAGTGGTTAAGTTTCAAACCATTACAATTTATTAAAAGATAAAAAGTTTTACAAATCCCAAATTATCAAATTAGTGTTAATCAGTACAGGTGCCATTCCATACATGAATGGATTTAGCAACTATAAAATTCAAATCAGTTAAAAACTGTACATGTGAGAACACAAATTATCATAAAGTTGCTTCAAAAAGAGAAGGTTTAGTAAATCATTTATCCCATACATAGAGCACCCTACTCTGCTTTCAACTGTCTAACAGTGAACAAAGGCAGATATATGGTGAATGTAAAGAAGTGATGCCTGCTCAGCGAGGGTAGCCGAGAGGAGCTTGGCATGTGACAGAGATTGCACATTGCTCACAGAGAAGTACAGGCCTCTAGAGAACTTACATGTTGGGGCATTACATGAAGGAAAGTAATTAAGGAGTTGGAGAATACCAGGAAAAGAACGGTGGGGGCTGTGGCAGTAATACAGTTGGATAGGCAGGAGGGAGGAGGTAAGTGCAGGAGAGTCCTTGTTGTTTTTACTTTTAGTGGTATTACTCTTCTAAATCTGTGGAATTTGTGGGAAATTGGTCAACCTAGTGCTTATACTGCGACTACCGCGATTGAACTTCGATTTATAAGAAAGATGCCTATAAGCCATAAGAATGGCCCCTACTAAAGTTAGAAAATGACATGCACAAATATCAAAGCAATGAAGAGGGAGGGGAAAAGAGGTAGGGAACCAGAATTATACTAGACAATCTATGAAACATAATGATATTGAAATGAATGACTCAATAAAGGTTCTAAAGCAGAAGCTCTTAAATTGTCTCGTCCAGAGCGAAATAGGTGGTTCCAAAATTAAACCAGTAACAAAATACATAAAATATTTTGTGGGTGAGCATTTAAAAAAAAAAGGGAGATAACAATGTATGTCTGTTCGTCAAAAAAATAAAAGAGAATAGTGTATTTAGATAAAGGTCAATATCAGTTACCTATAAATGATCTAGAACTAACGAACAGTAATACGTTCCTACCAACACCAAGATTGTCCACCTCACCCGATTATTTTCTCCACGAGTAATAAAAGTTGTCAGGAATGATCAATAGAAAAAATCAGGGGAAATTGGAGAGCATATGTACAACCTTTGATTTGGAGGCTAAGGCAAGTGATTCACTGGGGCAAAGTTTTCAGACTGATAAGAATGGAATAGAAACATCTAACTAACATTCCTCTTTAAACTGGAAATATCAGCTTTACTAACATCTTCTATGGTGGGCTTAATGTTAAAAATAAGCTGAAAACGCTGCAGGGTATCTTTGAAGTGACAGTATTGAATAATGATATTTTAAATTCTCAGAAGATACATCTGCATGGCATTTCAGCAAACTAAAAAAAAAAGAAATGATTGCATGCTGACTTTAGTGAGACCAGTAGAAGAAAACAAGAAAACCACTTCACTGAAAGACCAAGAGAGGGATCATCAAAAATGGAAGGCACCCCTGCAGTATATATTGCAAAAACCGATGTTGATCAAAAAATAGAGGGAGTCTACTATCCATAAAAGATATAAACCATGTACAACAAGCATTGGCATAGCCAATATGTATCGCATTTGGGACCTTATAAGTGTTTAGCCAAGCAACAGTTGGTGTTGTTGCACCAAGGATATTCTGCTGCATAACTAAATACTTATAGGGTCCAAAAAGCGAGACCTATTGGCTAAGCCAATACTTGTTTGTTTTTTGTTGCTGTTTTGTTTAAGTTGCCAGATCTACAATAGCCGGACATGGTTTTTGTTCAAATGAACTTTTTTCATTTTTCATTGCTCTGAATGTTGTTTCCATTCTGGTTGTAGTAAGCAGTCATTCCCGGGGACGTGGGGGCTGCCTAGCTGTGCGCATGTGCCGAACTTTGCAAATTAGAAAAAGCCTCGTGCAGGCGCAATTTACAAGTGTGGAGTGAGTGAGCCCCAGGCAGCATGGCCCACTCACACAGGAGTTTATGTACTGCACCTGCATACTCAGCATGGTTTAAGGAAACTCGACCCACTCCCACCCAGGCATCGAACACATATTTACCAATAAACTCTGCGAAGAGCCGGCCTGCTGCACTGACGACAGGTGGTGTGTGCCTGGTGAAAGCGTGCACTGACGGCTGGTGGTGTGTGTGCCTGGTGAAAGCGTGCACTGACGGGACGGCTGGTGGTCCGTGTGCCTGGTGGAAGCGTGTACTGATGGCTGATGGTGTGTGTGCCTGGTGGAAGCGTGCCCTGACGGCTGTTGGTGTGTGTGCCTGGTGGAATCGTGCACTGACGGCTGGTGGTGTGTGTGCCTGGTGGAAGCATGCACTGACGGCTGGTGGTGTGTGTGCCTGGTGGAAGCGTGCACTGACGGCTGATGGGGTGTGTGCATGGTGGAAGCGTGCACTGACGGCTGGTGGTGTGTGTGCCTGGTCGAAGGTTGAACTGACGGCTGGTGGTGTGTGTGCCCGGTGAAAGCATGCCCCGACGGATGCATGCTACACCGATTAAACTCTAGGTACCACGGAGAGAACTTAAAAATACCCGCGGATCTGACGACTATCGCTATCAATTTCCATTCTGGATACTGCACAACGATCGTTCGATGTAATAAAAGTATTGATCTTGAGGACCAGGCTGTCTCCCCCGGGACACCGTGGCGTGATCCCTTGCGCCAACTACTAATCTTAGACCTTGTGCAAAGACAACCGATACCCCAGATTCTGCCCTATCCACCGCCCCTGGACCATGTTGAAGCTCCTTCCGCTCGACATAACAACTCCAGTGTTGTCTGCCCCGCACTCCGTCCTGATGAAGACCCCACAGCAAGGTCACTATTAAATCCTGCCAATATTCGAGGGTCGAAACGTCGACAACAGTCCTTTTATTGTCAACTTCACGCCAATATTCTGACATTGATTACGTTTAGTGAAGTATGATATTTGTGTATTTAGGCATTCGAACCATTGGTCTTATTGTTTGTGTATAACATTTAATTCACCAATGCTTTTTTGACAATTGGTCGATTTTACTGTCACATAATTCCCTTCCATCACATCATCCTCACCTAATCACTTTCCTCCTCCCCCCCTGGGGCACTTTACAACCGATGATGATATGTAATCAGTGTTTAGTATATTCAATATACCCAGTCCTAGTGTGAATAAAACATTGTGGACACATTTATTGTTTCTTTAATAACTTTCCAAATTTTTTACACTTTGTTCCAGATAGCATAGTAGCACACACATTTTCACTGAAGACAACCCTTCTGGCACTTTACGCAGCTGTAGTGTTAGGAATAGCACTATACATTTACCCAATGAGGTAGCACTTACTGATTAGCCAGAAAGTACACTACTCTAAAAATTTGCAGATTTTCCTGCAAATTCGCCCAGTTTTTTGCCTATTTCCCTAAAATTCGCCCATAAACCCCTAAGGAAGGGGACACAACAAGTAAAAGACCTGATAAAGAAAAAGAACAAGATACCCGAGTGAGGAAAAGGGAGGAGTATCTGAAAAGTAAAGAGTGGGAACATGGGGATAAACAAACAGAAGATCCATTTATCAACAACAGAGAAAGACTAGTTAAGCCTGGACGAGAGGCAATAAATGCAGACGAGCATGCCCAAAGTCCACATGATTGGTCTAGTCAAAATAAAGAGATTAAGAAATACAGAGAAAAAGGAAGTGAAAATGAGTAACAGTAAAATGACAGGAGAGGAGGGTGGGATAGAAATTAAATTATGGCCATACCGTGAGCGATCGCAAAGGGAAATAAGAGTAAACGAGCTCGAAAACTGATCCAAAAAATGTAACGTTTGGAAGTTTTTAACGAAGTTAAAGAATCATATGAGATTATATGCTCACAGGAAACATGACCATCTGCTATTGATGGATTATTGCAGGTTAAGAAAAAAGCCAAGAAAGGGGGATTGGGTAGGCCCTCTGTGGTACTGTTAATGCTAATCTCCCAAAAATAGCAAACAAGTGACAATGACAAAAGTAAGAAGTAATTGCATTGTGGCCTTTAGTGTGCATCTATTTAAAATGGACAATCAATTTGATTGTATGATCATCATCAGCATGTATATACAAGCAGGGAATGTGGGGAATTATGGAGTAGAATTGAAAGCATACAAGGAGGACATGGAATAGCTATGTGCAAGGTATCATGCAGATTTATTTTTATTTTTGCAAGATTTTACTCCCAAGCTGGACCCGAGAAGTGACCCTTTGTATAAAGATATTTTATTGGCATATAACATCAGTTTGCAAGCTTTCCAGCAAGTACAACAAGTACTCGTGATGCAGCCCTCATAAACTATCTGGTATCAAATGAACTGTTTAGTATAAATGGAAGTACTGATTTAAACCAGCCAGCAAGGCAGACTTTCGTAAATGGGAAGCAATTGTGCCCAATTGATTATATTTTCATGCATGCTTGTTTTTTTCCTATAAAATTGAGAGTTTTAAGGCAAAAAAAAGGTCCGAAAGTGACCACTACTCTGTGCATCTAGAAATTGATATTCGGGCTACTGAGTTTACAGAGAAGGTCCTCTTGTTACAAGTAAATTACCCAAGACATTTCACAACTAGGTTCAAGGAAAAACAGCTATTGGGGTTGGGCAACTTTAAACAGAGACAAGATGTTCCATTTTGGGAAGAGGTAATGTTTGATTTCACAGAATGGTATAATAAATACGGTAGTTCAAGGTGGGGCGGAGCTTGCTGGTGCCAGCACTAAAATAAATTATAAAAAAAATTATAAATAATAAGAATAGGATTTATAAGGAGAACTGTCAAAGGACTATGTTGGACGTAATCAAAACTAAAATGTACAAAAGTTCTGGAAACTGGTGCAACAAGGATCAGGAAAGGAAGTGGGTCGAATGAGGTACTTAGTTTAAGAAGATGCTTAGGTGACTTATCTAAAAGAAATGTATGGTGCTGGATGTGGAGGAAGAGCAAAGGGTGGAAAGGTTTATAATAGAGAATAACATCAAAATGCAGTCCTCTTTGAGGAGCATTAAGTACACCATATTGTCATTAAGATTAACTAGAGTGGCAAAATCAGATAATTTACCTGCCATCATAATCAAAACAAATGTCTATTAATGGGCAAAATTCTACTGTTTGGTATTTCATAAACTAATATCTACAGGCCGGTTAACAAAAACCGGAAGGTAGCATTTATGAGACCGATCTATAAAAAGCATGATGCATGAAAGTCTAAAAACTATAGGCTGATCAATTTACTAAATGTGGGCGAAAAACTACTGTTCTCAAAAATAATTTTGGGTAAATTGAAGGAATGGGCAGAAACAAATAATATAATCCCCATAGAAAAGGGGGTGTTAAAGGAGAGACACTCTACAATGGACCATTGTTTCAGCCTATGGCCACTGGTTCAGAAGACTGTGGAGCAAAGGAGTAAAACGTTCTGCTGCTTCGTAGAGATTTGAGTGGGATTTGATCGGATGGACCATAGCATTTACAGGAAACATTAATAAACTTAGAGATATCAAAGAGTTTTTTAATCCTAAAGAAGTTACATTGGCTGAATTGGGCACAGGTAATCAATGATAAATGAGGACGTCTGAGCCAGGAAAAAAAACAATTAGCAATGGGCTTTTATAGGGCTGTGTATTAGTCCCCTTGCTCTTTTCTTTGATCATAGCAGATTTACCCACAGTTTTAGCCGCATTGAAGGCCTAAGCCTAAAAACAAATGGTACAGATATTGCATGCCTCTTAAATGCTGATGATCTCGTCATTAAGGATATGACTGAAATAGGCCTTAAAAGTGAATTAGGCGCATTTAAGGAGTTGTGTAGTAAAAAGAAATTGGTAACATGGCAAACATGGACTAGACAAAGTATTTGAGTTTGGGAAAAACATCTGTAAATTATAAAAGGCATCTAGAAACCGCCAAAATAAAGACAGTAAATAAATATAATTATTTAGGGTTGTAGTTTGAGGAGAAATTACAGTGGAATTAATACATTGAATAGTTTGAAGCATTTTCCTCAGCAGGGAGTCTTATGGGGGCCCGTCTTTAATACCAGTCCTGTCTGCGTAAGTTGTGATGATTAGTCCACTTTTTCAATATGAAGCTGAACTGTTTGTTATATCTTATTGGAAAACGAGACTGGGAGAATGAAGGCAAAATGTCTAAAAGGTTTGTTGTCACCACGAATCTCGATGATGGTCCAGGCTATAAGAACAGAAGCTAGTCGAACAGCTTGGATTTACTTGGCATGTGCAAAGGTGGTAAGATTTTGGTTATGTTGGAAAGTGGAGAAAGGTAAAAGATCTCAACTATCTGTAAAATTTAGATTGTACAGTGTGAGCTGAACTGGGCAAAGGGGATAAATGATCTAGAAGATACATATTGGAGATTGGTAATACATATATCAAGTCAAAACCTACAAATAGCCACCTACAAGGTGAAACTCTGCACATTAACCAATAACCGAGCAAGAGAATATGATATGAGGTATTTAAAGGGGAAAACAGCAATCCAATTCTTGCAACATTCTTGGCAAAATGAGGAATGGTTCCTATCTATATAGATGCTGTACCAGACCCTTCCCTTCGACATGAGGAGTTGTGAGATTTGGATTAAACCCACACTATGTCAATTGTAATATGAAAAAAGCACCAGTAGATACCAATGGGAATTGTATTGGTGATTTGAAAAGTATTTCTAAAATGATTTTTTTTAAGCATGGTATTTCAGAGCAAAGGCAAGCAATTGAGCATTTAACAGAAATTAGATACCTGAACACAGTAGGAAGATTCTTGGTAGCGGTTAAGGAACTTTTAAATGGGTTTTAATATTGGAGTCTTTATGTAAATTATAGGGTCTGTAATTGATATATGTTTTAGTGTGGGATGATACTGTACTTAAAAATGTAACATTACAAATGTATAACATGGAAAAGAGTTAGATCAAAATAAACATCTTTTGACTGACAATGGTAAGTTCTGATTCAGACAACCTGCATGAAAGTTGTCATTTCCCTGAATACACAATGCTTTTAGGAAAATGAGGGGAGTGTCCACCCTCTTGAAAGCATTTGCCACCAAGGCGAAACACTTCATTGACATTTCCCCTTGCCAATTTCTGTACTTTCTGGTGACTGTTCTAGTGCTGTTATTTCTTTTCCTACAGAATCACTCGTCCCCCTTTCTGTGTGCGAAATTCATGAAGAGGTTATTTTTGAGTTTTAGGACTAAAGCAATTCTATTTGCGACTAGGTCCCAAGAATTACTTCTTCTTTCAAAGCGGCTCCCTATCCCATCTTAAATGCATCTATTGGTAAAAGTAATGGAATAGCCGGAAAAGCACACCCCTTTCTGAATGTCCTGTGGGACTAGCCAGCACTGTAGATCTTGATTTAATGATTCTGAGATTAGAATGACAGCCTCATAATCTTGAATCCCTGTTGCCAGCTGGCTAGCTTTATCCCCTGGACTAACACTTCATAGATTTCCATGGGTTCCTGTCAGGCTATCATATTTTGCAGGTCTGGCCATAAGGCTGTTCCTGGTTGTAATACTGCCAAGACTGTGTTGAAGCAGAGGTTCCTGTTTTGAAGGGAGTTTATATAGTAACAAGATCTAATCTTGCTAGTGTTAGAACCTCCCCCTGGCAAGCCATTCTTTCCCGTCACGCGTATTTACTGCAAGGAGAGAAAAGTGATATACCTTACTATGAAGAGCAGATATCTGGCACAATTTACCTGCTCTTACACTCCCAACCCCGGGACATGAACAAAGGGCCACCAGACACACCGCTGAACATACTGAGAGCTTGCTAAAGTGAAATATTAAATTAGGGCATGAATAATATTACTTACATGAATTCCACCATCCGTCCCGATAGAGAAAGGAAAAAGCAATAATTAGGAAAGGGGGAGGAATCTATTTATTGCAAAGGTGGAGTGTTTTCTTTATTAAGAACAGAGAAAATGCTTAACTATAAACCGTCTCGAGAGAGAGGCGGGTCACCTCACCATGATAGGACCAAGATGGGGAAGCTGGGTGTAAAAGGGTGCCGGATTTTAGCACCCAAGAAACAAGTATTGCTCTTCTTTGTACTTTTTATTTGATAACAGTCACTTCTGTTTCTGTCCAGTATTGGCATTATCCTCTTCTTCTTCTTTTAAGGGTTTACAAGATCCGGAGTACCCAGGCTGGATTTCACACTCTAAAGAACAAGAGGCCACAGGTAAGTGAAATGAAATGGTAATCACATCTTGTCTTAAGTTATCAAGGTAAGTTTAAGTTATAATGTGATGGAAGGAGGTTAGGGAATGTGAGGACACCGTGGAAAAAGTATTTTCCCTATATCACCCCATGACTTTTCACAAACTGAAGAGAAGGTACCAATCCCTGTTCCCTTACTAGGCGTACCCTAATTACACATACAAGCTGTTATGCACGCAACAAAAGAGAAGTATTTAGGCGAGGTGCAACCGGTGTTTTATGCCCAATGTGAGAAGTTGGCGTTTAAGCAAGGAATCCTTCAATCAACGGAATTTCTATTAATTCTGGGTCAGGTTCCCAGCCCCGCTCCTCGTCTCCTCTTCATGGTGCATGGCATCAGTCGCCCGACTTGCTGGAGGTGCAGCAATGTGGCCTGCATTAGCTTCAGGCTCTCTCATGAAGCCGAAGCATACTGCTGCCTAGGCTGCGCCACCACAACACCTCCAGTCCGCTATAATGTTATAATGCAGCGGTGCGGTATCCCCGCCAGCCTCGTAATCAGACTCAGAGTCATTAACAGTCTGTCTGGACCCAGTCTCTACCTTGACATCGATGTTTGGGGAGAGACGGGCCACATGTTGAAAGTGAGAGGAGTTTCTCATAAAGGTGACACTGGACAGTCACCATGTGTCCTTTGGTATTAGTAATGAGAAATTGTTCAGCTTCCAACGGCGCATCAGACTTTCTTTTATGTGTTGTTTGACAAGCGCTCGATCTCCTCTTTTAAAGACGATGCCTCTTACATGACGTCGTCTGTCAGCATATATTTTTATTTTCTGTTTATGACCAAGGTCCATAGTATTAATGTCTCCTTTATTTTGGGTTTTGAGGTTGGTCCATTAGGACAATTTGGTCGTCATGTCTCTTCCAGACATTAGTATTGCAGGGTTTTCCTCTGTTGTTGAGTGAGGTAAAAGGATAAGCTCGAAGAGTAGGGTTCACAATACCTTTGAGGTTGAGTTTCTCCAATACAGCAGGTTGAACAGCTTTCTTTAAAGTACTCATGAACCGTTCTACTACGGTGTGCTTTTTTGATGGCTTATGCCGAAGTGATTTAGAAAGTCTTTGAATTCTCATCCATTAAAAGATAGGCCGTTGTCAGACTTCACCATTGTAGGTACACCCCATGTCGCAATGATGACTTCTAACTGTTAAATAACCTTTTCATGTGTAGAGATCTTCTACCAATGGAAACAGGAGTATTCATAAACAATGACTAGAAGATGATGTCCATTCTCAAGAGGACGAAAGAAATCAATAGTAATTCTCTCCAACACATGATTTGTCAATTCTGACATATTCAAAGGATGTTGAATGACTCGAGACAGAAAGACAGTTGCATATATGACAAGCCTTTAGTTTCTTTTTGACCCTTTCGTCGAGATATGGAAACCAGACTAGTTCATGGAGAATTCTCTTGGTGACAACTATTCCTCGATGCCCCACATTGGCAACATCGATCATTTGTTGTCATAGACTCTCAAGAATCACAATTCATGCACCATGCAGTATGAGACCTACTTGAGTCCCTGACAGTTCATCTCCTACATTTTTGAACTTCAAGAACTCTCTGTCATTAGTGAGAGGTCTAGAGTGCTGGACCCATGAGTGATGAGCAATAACGGCAGTGACAATTTGTTCTAAAGACATGGTATCTGCTGTGCTGGATTTCACAATAAAATTGATGTAGGCATCTGTTGTCTTAGATGATGCACTAGGACACTGCAATGGCACGCTTGAAAGATAATCAGCATCATTCTGATCGTTCCTTGGATGATGGAGAATTGTATAGATGTTATCATGCAACCTCAAACCCAGTGTTCAATTAAAGGGGGTGTTTTGGCTTTAGGATTGCCAAATATGGTCTACAGTGCTTGATGATCTGTCACTACTGTGGAAGCCTTACTGTACAAGGACACATGGAAATATTTACAAGACCAGACTGTTGCCAAACTGTCTTTCTCAGGTTGCAAGTAAGCCTGTTCTATTTGTGACAAACTTTTGCTCAGTATGCCACAATACGACTCTGATCATTCGGCTGTCCGTTGTGCTGTGCGAGGATTGCACAAAACCCATCAGTGCTAGCGTCAACCTCAACCTCTGTATGAAATTTGGGATCAAAGCAAGCCATTTCAGGGACATTCTTAATTGCTTGTTTGATTTTTTGGAAGCTCTACTCACATTCATGTGACCATGAAAAGACAGATTTTTTTTCGTCAGTTCTCGTAAAGGTGCACTGATTGTAGCAAAATCTTGTATGTATCCAGAACAGTAACTGGTCATTCCAAGAAATGGTCGTAACATAGAAATGTCCTGTGGGGAACTGGCAGTAGACGATGCTTGCACTTTAGCTGACTTTTAGAGTTTTTTTTAACACATACTTTATTAAGTATTCGGGTTCGCAAACAGATTTTACATTACTGAATGGTTTCATTTTAACATTGTTTATAAAACGTATACAATAACTTGCATGTTATCATACAAATCTAGTAATCTTTCCGTCAGTACTTGCGTATTCTTGTCTACAGCTAAAGTAGATACGTACTTTCAAATCATCCCTTGAGTAACAGCATATTTACCTATGTTTTTTAGAAAAACTTTGAAACCCTCCCATAAAATCCCTCCCAGAATACATCCCTCCCAAAAACATTCCCTTAAACGTTGTCGCTGTGATCTAATTGTCCATGTTCAAGCATGTAGTCATCTAGGATAATCGTTCTGGTACAGGGGGGAAGGAGAATAGGAGAAAAAGGGGGGGAGGAGGGAAACAGGCATATATTTTCACCTCACTAAATGGTTAGGAATCAGGTACTACCTATATGATCATTTAGTGTGTTCTGAGGTCCCTCTGCTTCCTCACCCGCCTCTGCTCTAAACTGTTCTATCAGTTGAGCCCAGTCCAGGGAGATCGGCTTCTTCCTTAGTCCTCTATATTCCTCGCGCTGAAGCTCCTCCCTTATGGCTATGGCCCATTCAATAACCTCCTCCCTCCACTTGCCTTCGTGTGGTGCTGTGCAGGATTTCCATCGTTGTGTGATTAATCTTTTGGCGAGCATCAGGGCTAATCCCATCAAACGCGGCGCAGTAAGGTACATTCCTTGGGAGAGGGAAAAGACCTAAAAGACAGGCCTCTACAGTAGCCCAAGAGGAGCGCTCTGTAAGTTGGGTACGACCTCGCATGACCTCTGAACAAAACTCTCTCAATGAGGGGCAAGCCCATAACATGTGGATAAAGACAGCCTCCTGACTAGAACATCTTGGACAGTCCGGGAAAGCAGTAGGGTACATTTTCTGACTTGTCAGCGGCGTGAGATAGGCCCATGTAATATTAATAGCTGTATTATTTTTAGTCATAAATTACGGGAAACTCGCTTAGGATGCTCTAGAGCTAAAACCCATTCTTTATCTTCCAATTCCCTTGCCAGCGCCACTTCCCATTTTTTTTTTTTAAACAATTTTTATTGAGAAAAAGAAAAGAAAAGGTACAAGGCATTGATAATCTTTGGGTCCACAATAAAGATTTACCAAATGTGGCACATAGAGAGCACCGTGCGCACAGCCCACCTCCCCACATCCACACAGAAATACAAGGATAGTCACAATCATGAAGCATCGTACATATAGGCATAATACTGTACAGAGTATAAGTCTACCCCACTCTGTTTCGTGTGACAGAACAGGCATGTCTGTCCATTTAGGGCGGGAGTGTGTCATCAAATCCAGAGACATCCAATATTTGGCGTCTATCACGCTGTAATTCAATGGTAGGGGATCCACAGATGTCACCTCTATATCTGTTCCACCTCCCCCACTTATGGTCCCATTTTTTGGGGCACCCACTGTGCTTAAACACATCTTTCTCAGCAATCATTGCTCTGTTCATGTCAATCGCCCAGTTCCTCAAAGATGGGGCCCCCACCATTCCCCATCTCTGCGCTATATTCAGTTTTGCAATGGACCACCCCATTGATGCCCATGTCTCTTCAGCCTGTGTGATGTCCGTGGCTTCCCACATGTTGAGGAGACACAGCTGGGGAGAGGCCTTTAGAGATTTGCCACACGCTCTCTCCATCTGCTTCTTGATCTTTTCCCAGTACTATCACACTTTGGGGCACTCCCACAATACACATGAAAGAAGGTGCCCAGTAGGTTAAAGCACCGAAGGCAGAAAGGGTCAGGTCTTCTACCCATTTTAAACAAGGTTCACGCATCAAAGTAGATGCAGTGTAGGATTTTCAGTTGGACCAGGCGCAGTCTCAGTGGGATGGCCACCTCTCTAGGAGAAGCCAGCACATCGCGCCAGTCCTCATCTTCTATGTCCGCCAGGTCCACCTCCCAACTCTGCCACAAACGGATCATGGGGTCAGGACGGTTGTTTAGCAATTTCTTATAGGTGAGGGATATGGCCTTTGTGGGCATAGAGTCGAGTACCAGCCTATCCTCCAACGGGGTAGACGCAGGCAAAGAACAGACCTTAGGTATAGCAGTGTTAATTGCATGGCTTATCTGTAGATATCGAAAAGCCTAGGACTGCGCTAGTTGATACTTAGCCTGAATATCGGCAAATGTTGCCAGTTTACCCCTTCCCCACATATCTCCAGTCGAAATTTCCATCATGGCCCACCTGTCAAAACCAGGGCATTTGCTAAGCTGACCCAACAAGTCGGGCTCCCAGAGTGGCATGGCCTTTGTAAGTGTGTTATTCTAAACCCATTTTTTGTAGACTCCATGCCAAATCTCCACTGTGCGTGCTGTGGGCCCTGTGAGGTGAAGTTTGCGGGTATTTGTGTAGAGTGCCCTTTTGTATCCACCCCGTCCCAAGATTTAATGGTCTGTGAGAAAGTTCGGGTCATCATGCTCCCCGTGCGCCCATTTATTAATTGCGATCAATTGAGAAGCTTGATAATATAGCTTTATATCTGGCAATGCAATGCCTCCATCGTACAACCCTATTGTTAACTTTTTAATTGCTATGCGTGGGGCACGTCCCTCCCATAGTAGCTCTCGCACAGTGGCTTCCACACCGGCGAAATAGGTGTCAGGGATAACGTTGGGAGAGTTCTGCAGCACATAGAGGAAGCGCTGTAGTGTCAGCATTTTAAAAAGAGCAGTCCATCCCAGGAGAGTGACGGGGAGAGATTGACAATGCTTGACGTCAGATCGAAGACGGGTCAAGGGCATGAGCAAGTTGGACTCGTTGAATAAGACCGGGTCCGGGGTGATGAAGATACTTAGATATTTAAAGCCCTGTTAAGCCACTGGTACACTATATCCCTTAGGGTATACACCCGTTACAACGCATTTTTTACAACGCACTACCATTACAACGGAACTTTTACAACGCAAATACTATTACAACGCATTTATTTACAACGCATGTTTTTACAACGCAGGTACCTTTACAATGCATACCATTACAACGTAAGTATTGGTAAGTATATAATTATATTTAAAATGTTATATGTTAGGTTTTTTTTAAAGGGGTATTTTTAGGGTTCAGGGTCAGTTTTGGGTTTTTTGGTAAAGGGGTATTTTTAGGGTTCAGGGTCAGTTTTGGGTTTTTGGGTAAAGGGGTATTTTTAGGATTCAGGGTCAGTTTTGGGTTTTTGGGTAAAGGGGTATTTTTAGGATTCAGGGTCAGTTTTGGGTTTTTGGGTAAAGGGGTATTTTTAGGGTTCAGGGTCAGTTTTGGGTTTTTGGGTAAAGGGGTATTTTTAGGGTTCAGGGTCAGTTTTGGGTTTTTGGGTAAAGGGTTATTTTTAGGGTTCAGGGTCAGTTTTGGGTTTTTGGGTAAAGGGGTATTTTTAGGGTTCAGGGTCAGTTTTGGGTTTTTGGGTAAAGGGGTATTTTTAGGGTTCAAGGTCAGTTTTGGGTTTTTGGGTAAAGGGGTATTTTTAGGGTTCAGGGTCAGTTTTGGGTTTTTGGGTAAAGGGGTATTTTTAGGGTTTAGGGTCAGTTTTCAGTTTTTGGGTAAAGGGGTATTTTTTGGGTTCAGGGTCAGTTTGGGGTTTTTGGGGTACAAGGGTACAGGGTAAAAATAAAATAAAATAAAATTTAAATTAAATTAATTAAATGAAATTAAATTAAATTAAATACAATTACATTAAAATAAATACATTTTAAATAATTTACAATTAAAAAAATTATATATACTTACCAATACTTACGTTGTAATGGTATGCGTTGTAAAGGTACCTGCGTTGTAAAAACATGCGTTGTAAATACATGCGTTGTAATAGTATTTGCGTTGTAAAAGTCTCGTTGTAACGGTATGCGTTGTAAAAGTATGCGTTTTAACGTCATACATCCATCCCTTAGGGTTACGCAGTGGGTCACCCCATAAGACATAAAGCTGGGATTTGGCCCAGTTGATAGTATAGCCAGAGTGGGCGCCAAATATGTGGAAAATATGGAAGACTTGATTGAGGGACCGCATAGGCGAGTCTTGATAAAGGAGGATATCATCTGCATATAAAGAGATGTGGTCTTCATGGTCCTCTGTCCATTTCAGGCCTCTTATCACCGGACCCCCCCTGATCCAAACCACCAAGGGCTCCAACACAATCGAAAAAAGAAGGGGAAATATTGGGAACCCCTGTCTAGTGCCTCGCCGCAGTGGAAATTATCCCGATACATGGTTATTGACAATCACCTGCGATGCGGGCTGTGAATAGAGTAGTCATATCCACTTAACAAACTTAGGACCGAACCCCATCCTAGCCAAAACCGTAAAAAGAAAGTCCCACTCAGTGGTGACAAATGCCATAGATGCGTCGAGAGACAACAGGATCGCCTCCTTCCTAACAGTATCTATTCTGCCCAGGACCCCATTCAAACTGCGTATGTTCAAGGCTGTGTTCCTTCCTGGCATTAACCTGGATTGATCCGGATGCACTAGCTCATTAAGGTAGGGAATAAGCCTATTGACCAATAGTTTTGCCAGAATTTTCTCCTCAACCGTGAGGAGAGAAATAGGACGATTTGACTTACAGTCCTCAGCTGGTTTGCCAGGTTTATGTATAACCATAATTGATGCCATCCTGACCTCAGGGGGTAGAAGCCCCGCATTAAAACTTTCAGTATACATGTGAAATAAATGGGGAGAGAGCTTGGATGCCATTGGTTTGAAAAGTTTGATTGGGAGCCCGTTGATTCCCATGGCTTTACTGGAAAGCACATCTTAAATGGCTTTCTGGATTTCAGTTTCCTTGATGTCGCCTTCTAGGGAGTCCCTGTCTTGTTCAGACAAGCAGGCAACTTTACTAGTCAACAGAAGTTCCATTGCCATGGCGGCCTGGGACGTCTCTGCAGGTGTGTCCACCAATGAGAAATAAGAGGCGGGCGCGTCAGTAATCTTTTGGGGGTCAGTGAGCAATTCCCCGTCAGTCCCGTAGATCGAGTGCACTCACCTAGATGCTTTTTCCTTTCTCTCCAACCAGGCCAAAAGCCTGCCCGTACGTTCGTAATTGCTTGTATACTTTGTGCCAGGTGGCTGTGTATCTTGCCTTTACCGCTTCAGTTAGAAGCTGGTTATAATCTAGGCACACCATGTCTAGCAAGTGTTGCGCCTCCAAGTCAGGGGCAGTCGCCAGGGCTTTTTCTTTCGCGAGGATTTCCTCCTCTAGCTCAACCACACGCTTTGTGAGTTCTCTCCTATGCCCCACCATAAGCGACAGGGCTCTGCCCTTCATAATGGCGCCGAACGCCCTCCACAGCACAGACCGACCACACATTTTTAGTGAAACAGTAATTGGCATCTTTGAGCAGTGCCTCCCTAATGTGGGGTACCCTACGTGCCCAAGGGTGTATGAGGAGTATAGAGTGGTGCTTAGGTTGCCCCAGGGTTAGCGTCGTAAGAATCACGGAATGATATGAGATTCCACAATCAAGGCATCTGGAAGCAGAGAAGAACTGAATGTGCAAGTGTAAGCATGTGGTCAATACGTGATTGACTATTGTGTGACGCAGAATAAAAAGTAAATTGTGCGCTGGTAGGGTTAAGCCAGCGCCATATATCCACTAAGCCCAGCACAGATGAAAATCCAGACAGTGGGGATCCCCACTGAGGGTCACTCCGAGGAGGAAAGAGATCTCTGGAGCCGTCCACTGCCAGGTTAAAGTCACCCCACAATACCAATAATCCCTCTGGAAGGTCAAGTATGAGCACTCCGATATCTCGCAAAAGTGGACGCTGTAGTCCAGGGGGGCATAAACAGACACAACATTGATTACCTGTCCCTCCCAAGTGCACAAGAGCGCAAGACATCTACCCTGGTCATCCAACCATGTCTTGTTCACAATATACGGACACCCCTACGTATGAGCACACCCGCTCCACTTCAACCCGAGGTGAACCCTGAATGACTGACCGTACGATAACCGATAGTCTGGCGCTTCCGGTACTGCAGAACTACCCCCCGTTTGATCTTGTCGCCCAGGCCGTTAACGTTCCATGTAAGGAGTAACCCTCGGCAAAGCACTACGCTACGCTCGCGTAGTTTGCGAAGTTTGCGCAACTTCGTCTCTACGCGAACTGCACGTGGCACAGTGCGAACATGCATAGCGTAGCATAGTGCAGCGGTCATTTTTTGCTTGCTCGCGGTCCTCAACGTCAAGTTGGCGACCGCAAGCAAGCAAAATTACATCCTCGCGAGACTTTTTCCTTGTTCGCGATCAGCAACATCAAGTTGCCTATCGCGAGCATGGAAAATAAACCTCCCGGCGAAATTCTCAATGCGGGTAGGTCAGTTTTCTCATTGCGCGTGGTCGCGCATGCTCCCAACCGCTCGCGATGAGAAATTACCAGTCCGCGTTGAGAAAGCTGCAGCTCGAGGAAAAATCTACTCGAGCGCCAGAAAAGTACAGCTAGCACTGTGCAAGATGCCATTTTCAATGATTGCACATTGCCGCATGCTTGCCCGCACTGTGCAATCTTTGAAAACGACATCTTGCACAGTGCGAACATGCTACTACACAGTTCGCATAGTGCTACGCGTAGCTCGCATAGTGCAAAGTGCACCTCGCATTGCTTCGCGTAGTGCTACTTCGCGAACTACGCCCACCCCTAGTAAGGAGTTTTAGCTCTAAGTGTGATCCCATAAGTGCAATGAAACGTGGAGAGTTTTGTGTCCAAGACCAGGTAACGGGTTCAGGAAAAAACTGTGGTGGCCGCCGGGCCAAGTGGGCATGCAATGTGGGAATAAGTAAGCACACCCAGTGCTGGGAGCCACACGCTGACAAGCAAATCTTATCATAAAACCCGCACGTGTATCCCATGGTGATGTGAACAGAGTCAGAGAATGAAGTTGACAAACCATTGTGAAGATGTGAGGCAGCGCAAATCTAGTGGACCCAGCAATATGAGAGCTAACAAGAAGCAATATCGCACAAGTACCAAGGACAAAACATAATGAACACCACCCCGCCCTCCCATCCCCAACACCAACCCCCCACCCTGCCTCCCTGCATAACGGGCATACAACCACCCACTACCCCTAACTTACAGAGTGCTTGTCGCCCACCCTCAATAGTTTAGGGAACATGATACAACCCCACTCTCTGGGGCACCTTTGCTTAAAGACGCTAACAACCCCGGCCATCAAACCCCTTAACGTATAGTTCCAACATCCTTAGAGAACCTGCTGCAATAACATGAAACAGAGACAACACCCTCACAGCTAGGCCGTAGTCAATAGAAAATCTGTATATACAGTGTCCAACAGTACAAGGGATAATGCTTCCAGGACAGACTGTATCTACTACATGTGACGTGCTCAGGGAGCCCACCGACTCCATAAGTAGTCACTTATACTTGCTGTACCGTGAGCGTCACCCTTCCAGGTTCGAGTTGTCGATTCAACCCTGGGTGGGGACCCCTGCCGCTGTCTTCGCCCGCTGGTGGCCCTAGAGCCACCCATGGGCCTGTGGGGACACTTGCCAACAGTTCTCTAGCCCACGAGCCAGTCCCATGTGTCCTCCAGTCTAGGCAAGAACCACAGTTTACCATCTGACTCGATCCGCAGCTTGGCCGGAAACAACATGGTGTACTTGATTTCTTGATCCCTCAACGCGCGCTTCCCTTCCAGGCAGCTACGTCACTGTTTCTGAACTCGGGAAAGAAGGTGACTTTGCTGTTATCAATCACTATTGGTGGGGCCGCCCTCGCCGTCTGAAGAATGGCATCTCTATTGCGGAAATTAAACAGCCTTGCCAGGAGAGCCCTGGGGGGCGCCCCAGGCCTGGGTCTTTCCCCCCCCTGGTACACGATGTGCACGTTCGATTGAAAAGCACTTGGATAAGCCCCTCGGCTGAAGCTGCTGGAGAATCAGTTCCTCCATGAAGAGATCAGCCTCTTGACCCTACGCCCATTCCAGCACACCCTGGATTCTTACAATGTTGTATCTCATGCGGCCTTCGTAGTCATCAAGTGGCAGGATCAGCGTCTCCTTGCTTTTTGAAGTTCAGACACTTGACGCTTGAGGAGGTCTGTATCGGTTTTCAGTTCTTTTGTGGCTTCCTCGACAGCCCCGACACAGTCCAACATCTTCCTCATGTCCTGTCTTATCAGGGATACCTCTGTGGCGACTGTGGCGATACGGGCTTCAAGTGAGGTATGCACAGTCGTTATGGCCAACAGAATGTCCTGCAGCGAAGGTTCCAATTGCTCCTCCGTTGGCTTGGGGTTCGATTGCGCCCCCTCATGGCCCTTCTGCCATGCGAATTTCTCCAGCTTAGCTTGAACAGCATTACGACCATCGTGGCCGGTCGCCATCGTGCCAATGGTGGGCCCAAGTTGCCAGGGAGAGGGGGATGTCAAGCCCCACCAGCTACTCACCGCCGCCTGCAGTGGGTAGTAGCCAACACCGGCCTGTCGGTTTCCGCAGGCTAGGCTCTCCTCGCCTGTTTACAGGGGTTCTAATAAGCACTGCACATCAGTAGCATGGAACCGCCACTCGTTAGGGGGACAAACCACAGGGAGATAAGAATGCAGGTGCGAACCTATCCCCTCCATTGGAGACAAGGCGCAAGTGGAGCCCCCAAGGTCTCGCCATCACCCCTAGGCTTCAGGGGGGAAACTGGCCCAAGTCACAAGGAGTCGGAGTTATGGAGCGACTCCCACCACATGCAGAAGGCCCCATTGTTAATGGATACAGTTACTTGGGTCCAGGAAGTGCTTTTCTGTTCACGGAATAGCGTAGCTGGACTCACAGCTGCTGTCTCATGCTGCTGCTCTCCTTGGAGGCGCCTCTTGGTGGATGATCTGGGCGCAGCGCGCCAGAGTACCCCCCGTGGGGCTCCACAGGCCGCACCGAAAATATGTGCTTGCCACAGGAATTTGCCAGAGTTCTGCCGCTCACGGGGTGTGGGAGAAGCAGGGCATTAGGTGAGGGGTAGGAGCAGAGACGGCTCTGTCACTGCCAGGACCGCCAAGCCAGGAGTTTTAGCACGGCCCCCTCTGGCCCAACCACAGGCCCACACAGCAGCCGCGGCGCCGATTTACATGCGGGAAGGAACAGGGCACACACAGGGCCGCAGTTGCCTTCACCACGGACCGGAGGGCTTCATTCCACCTAGGTACCTCTGATTGAGGCCAAACTTAACCCAGGCGTGGGGCAAGATGTCGGAAGCCGCCAGGCTCCATCGCAGGCAATTATGGCCGGGGCACGATGAGTATGGACAGATTAATCAGGAGTGGTGCGACAGAGCTCAGCTACTGTGCATCCATTTCCCTCGGCAATTGGCCACGCTCCACTTCCCATTTTTGATGAAGGGTTAGTAGCAAGGTACCCAGATGTTCCCTTAGTCAATGGTATAACCATCTGACCAGGTGGCTCCCGTAACCCATCATGTAAATGGCCATACAAAAATTAGGCCTAGTGCGCTCGCCTGTATTTTCTGCTTTCCAGTCGTTTTTCTACTGGATATTGCTGATATGCACCATGTGGGTCAGGAGTTAAGGTGCTGGCTTTTAGTCACACATTTGTCAAAGTACAGTCACCGCCGGAGAAACTATATCTCTCGCCCTGCCCGCTGACTCATTTTTGCATGTAATAGGTGCTGATTTTAGAGCAGGGACACCTATGATTAGAGATTCTAGCCTTTAAGAAGGTCCCAGACCCAAGAGGGCCGAAACATGTTGGTGTTTTGATGTCGGTGAAACTGAATTAGTAGTGTTCAGAAAAACCTCTCTTTTGGATCACGTTTTTATTTAGTACCCCAGGTACCCTATGAATAAACACATTGTTGGGGTATACCAGTAGGTATTTTTAACATCACTTATGCATGGCCAGTTAACATTTTATATGAAACCTCCCATGACATCTATAGTTGAGTCCGCCCAGGTAGTACCATCTTACCTGGGTGTGGAAAGACACCTTTGATAAATCATGTCACGATAAGTGAGTGAGGCGTCTTCTACAATATCTTTGGCTATCCCATCACCCCAAGATATTCCGAGGCTTAACTAATTACCTCAATGGGACCCCGTGCACCATTTTATCCTGTCCGTTTGTTGTTTATGTTTGCCTGGATATCCATAATGGATGGACAGACACCAGCAGTTGCTTTTTTGTAATGCAGAAATGGTTTAACCCAGATAAGTACTAATGGTCGGGAATAAATCTGCTGTACAAAGAAAGTGATCTAGACAAGTGTGCTTACTATGCGGGTGGGAATAATAAGGATATTCCCGCATATTAACATGTTGTGACCTCCAGACATCAAGTAAGCCCCATCCTTGTGCCCATTAAGTCAGGATAGCAGCTTGTGTTGTAACATTAAAGTTCGGTAGGGGAGGGTGGGATCCGTCTAGATGTACATCAAATACTGCAATAAAATCCCCACACAATATCCATGGTTATTGAGTCCAGTCTGAGAGACAAAAGATGCAACACTCAGGATAAGAAAGCATCCTGGTCCACATTTGGAGCATAAATGGGACCCAACACCACTTGATTGCTGTCTAGGGCCCCCCTTCGAAACACATATCTGCCTTGCTCATCTATTCTACTCTTGCTGTGGGAAAAGGGAACACCAGCCCGTAACCAAATTGCAGCCTCTCTTGAAAAGGCAGAATACACAGTTGCATAAGGTTGGCCTCTCCAGGGTCTCTGTAATTTACAAGTTTCTGATGATATCAAATGTATCTCTTCGAGATATACTATTTGGGCTTTACAGCAGTGTAGCTGTGCAGCTGTTCTATGATGATTGTTGGTTGCCCCCATCCCCCAAACTTTCCAGGAGATGATAATATAAGATTTGGTGACCAAAATCATTTCAAAATACTTTAAAGAGCATCCCTAACCCACTCTCTGCCCCACCTCAACCACAACCCCCCCAGACCATAAGAGGACAGTGCGGCAACAATTTGAACAATACAACTGTATCCCAATACTGGGTCCAACGATTTAACTTTGCTTGACCAAACTATGCAATAAAATGTAACATAGTACACTTTAAACAACTGCTTTCCGTTGTGGGGTAATTGTGTACTCAGTTCACATATACAACATTTTACGATGAGTGGATGTGCCCAGGACAGGCTGGGCCATGTGACTTGTCAAACCATTCCTTTCAACATCCCTAATGCTATATCAATATCATAGTATAGTATATACTGGCTGGAGAGTCACTGGAACCATTTCTGGCTGCTTGTAGGGCCTGTGTAAAATGTACAAGCTATACGTGGGCACAGTTACACCATGTGTACTCTTGGGTCACGCCAATGGGTCATTACTTAGCTGCATGGTCTCTGATGGGAATAATGCCACACTCCCTCCTAAGTCAGAGTCAATGTTCACCTCATCTGAAGGATTGGTACTGATAGACGGACGGGAAATGGGGAAAGCCTTGGCGGATAAGAGGGCCTCTTGCCTACCCTCCATTACTAGCTGGTGAGGTGGGGAACTGGACCCTGTGTTCTGTGTTAGAAGACCCTTTCTGTGCCCCCAGGGGCCATATGTGATTTCAGCTGCGATGTCTCTGGACTTCTGGCAGGTAATGTATCCGCAAAGTTCCTATTCAGCCAGCCCCACGCATTGTTGGGCGTATCAAGGAATAAGGCACGTTGATTATAGATGATTCTCAATTTGGCTGGGAAAAGCAATGCAAATGTAAGGCCCACTGCTCGGACCGTGATTTGACTTCCATGAACGAGAAGCGTGTAAGTTGGACAGCTAGTGTGTAATCCGGGAAGATGGAAATTCTGGCATTATCTACCTGTAGTGGGCCATTGTCCCTTGCTGCTTGCAACAGTCTCAATCTCTATAATTCAAAATCCTGGCTAATATTGGACGGGGGTTTGCACCAGGTATTGGTGCAAATGCGGGGACTTGATGGGCCCGCTCAATAGTGAAGTACGCGTATAAGCCTGTAGGGGCCACACTGGATTTCTGCCACTCTTACATATAAATCATTGCGTTGGGCCCTCTGTTCCCTCTGGGAGGTCCACGATTCTGAGGTTATTGAGCCGAGCCCAACCTTCTGCATTGTTCGCGCGGGTCTGTTAGGATTTGATTTGTTGACGCATGTGTTTTAACTGTTCATGATGATCTTTCACCTGGGGTACTACCGTGTCCATTGTTTGTTCAGTGGTCTTGACTTTATCAGCCAATTTTCTGTGATCTTCTTTGAGCAAATTAAGTTCTACTGAGATCGTGTCCAATTGGTTTTCAATCGTAGATCATGAGTCACGAATTGCTTGCAGGATCATGTCTAGCTTATCCACTGGAGGAGTGAATGTGGCCTCTTCCTCCGTCTGCTGACGAGGTCTCTGAAGGTGGTGAGCGAGACCCAGCCCTCACGGAAATTGAGGCTGTTCTAGTCTTCCCTCTGCCCATGATTACAGGTGGCCAGGCCGGTTATGTATGATGTGTCTATACCTCTGACCAAATCACCAATCAAAAGTCTACTGATGTTGATGAGACATCCGAGACCCCTTTCTAGTGCACAGTTTGCAATAGTACTCAGTTCAATACAGCCTACTAAGGAGTATAGGCCCTTATTTCATGGGGTATGGATGCTAAATAACTTTGGGCTGTTCCTGGTAGTGGGGACCTAATCTCCTCCATGAAGGTCCCTGGGTCTTTACCCTTGTCCAAGCACCCAATGAAATCATGGCAGTTTACAGAGGGGGGCCTCCCAGGTGGATCGATGTCCCTTCACATACCTCTGTGTTCACGCTGCTGAGCCACCTTATGAGGGGGTGAGCCGCTGTCTCATGTCCTCGTTGCCCACCGCCTCAAAATTGCTGGGATCACAACCAGGGGGGGCAATGGGAGGGGGTGAAGGGGCGCGATGCCACACTCGGTCCCTAGAGCAGCTGCACTGTTAATGTGAGGCAGCATCAGATTTCCCCCTGGGTTCTAGTTCCCTCGACGTCTGGCAGCTGACGAGGAATGCTGCAGGTCACTGTCGAGGCCCACCGGTTCCCAACACCGATTGCGTATAGCCAGAGTCGTACCTGTAGGTGTACACTGTGCTGCTATACCCATACAGTATCAGCCTCAGGATAGAGCGTCATCTCCGCACCAGATCCTCCATATCTTATTGCAGTCTTTCATCAAGTTAGCCCCGCAATCCCATAACCGTTACTTGGTACTCTGTCTTTTCTGTACCATGGGGCACTTCCACATACTGAGCTGCCTCGGTGCTCAGCGATAATATTGGCCCCACACAGCAAAGTAATTCAACCAGGTCCCACGCCAGCCACAGTGTTTTGGGACCGCTGCAGAGTTATAGCGATGTGATCCGCTCCGGCTGAAGCACTTGGTTAAAAAAAAGGACTCTTACTGCTTGTGGAGGCGAGTCCTTGCAAAGCTGTGTCCGGCTTTGGCACCAGGAGCATGCCTCTAAGGTATTAAAGTCACAATCGGAGGAGGAGATGGGAGGTAGAGAGAGACGGTTCCGCGATCACCCCATGGGACCGTAGCCGCTGCAAAGACCGTGCCTCCGTTGGCGCCTAAGGACTGCATGGGGTGATCAAACACTTATGGAGCGTTGCGGTCCACAGCAGTCCGGTATGGGCCTTTTCAGTAGCCAACTCTGGTCAGGTACTCCCAGGCCTGAATCCGGGCTCTTGTGTGCGTATGCATGCCGCCTCCAAGCTCTCCTACCCACATACAGCCTCAGGAAAGCCCGCTGCATCAGTTGTTACTCCCATAGTCTAGGCCTGCGCGTCACCGGGATCCACCACGGGCCAGAACTCGGGCAGCAGTCTAGCACAACCCCTTGCAGTCTCCGCTCCCCACTCCGCCGGCTTTAAGGTATGCCCAGTGTCTGTGCCAGGAGTCTGAAAAGGATGGGAAGGCAGATTATTTATCGGATCATGTGCCCTGGACCCGGAGCTCGTTGCTTATGTGACCACCATCTTAGGCTTCAAGCCACGCCCCATCTGATGTTTAGAGTTAACAGCACAAAATAAAATGATAGATGTAGTGTTTAAACTTTTCAAACACTCACCCCCAGTCACAGATCTGGGTTTAATCCATTGTTATGTTTCTCCCCACATCACCCCAGTTTGGACACAGCCATAAGCAAATCAGTCTTGACCCTGCTCCTCATGGGAACAGTCCAGCCTGAACTGCTAGGCCAGGTCGTCCCTGGAGCAGAAACAAGCATCCAGGGAACTGTTTCGGAATATCACCCCTCATCAGCCAAGCTATCTTGAATCCCGTGATGCAGCGAGCAAGGCACCCACGTCTGGGCATACCCTTAGTCAACCCTTAGTCACTTAGGGTGCACATAGCAACTCACAAAAATTGATGGATATAGAGTTGGAAATCTTCAAAAACTTGCCCCCAGTCACAGATCTGGGTTTAATCCATTGTTTATTTGCTCGCCTTGTCACCCCAGTTTGGACAAAGAAAATCAGTCTTGACCCTGCTCTCTGTAGGAATAGACCAGCCAGAACTTCCAGGCCATGTCCTCCTGGACCAGAAACATGCATCCTGGGACCAGTTTTGGGGTATAACCCCTCATCAGCCAGGCTAGCTTGAATCCAGTGGTGCAGTGAGCAAGGGACTCATGTCTGGGCATACTCTTAGCCACTTTGGGGTGGGTCCTTTGCTCGGTGTGCCACTGGATTCAAGTTAGCCTGGTTGATGAGGGGTGATACCCCAAAACCGTTCCCAAGATGCTTGCTTGTGATGTTACGAGCATCCGAAGTGTACAGTGCCAAGCTGACTGACTTGGCCCTTCCAGTCAGGAAGGGAGCAGATCCTTTGGAGTGTGTGTCCTTTGATTCTGAAATTGGGTGGGTATTGGATGAAGATGGAGTTGGAGACTATGTCAAATGCAGCAGAGAGGTCTAGGAGGATGAGCGTTGCTATGTCTCTTCCATCCAGAGTCATGTGGATGTCATCCATGGTGGTGATGAGGGCAGTTTCCATGCTCTGATTGTGACTGAGGCCAGGCTGAGACTTTAAAGGGTGCTCAGTGTACCCTTAGAGATCAATTTCATTGCATTTTTCTACAGTGCAATGATTGGGCAATTTATTCCTATCGTGATGTTTTGGTACACAGACATTAAGTTTTTTGATTCTAGGACAATGAAGACTCTGTGACTGTATTTTTGTATCCTGAGGTTTACAACTATGGGGACGGAACAGTCTGCAGGGAACAGCATGGCATTGGGTTGGAACCATAACCCCTTTGTCTGTTTTCTTTGTACCTCTCCTTACTGCATGAGATGACGTACCCACCCAGACAGATTCCCCTATAAAGCATTTGAAAAGTAACAAACAAGTTAACACGCCAGAACCAAAAGCAATACTATCATTTTCCCCCCAGCCACAGGATAATGTGAAACTAAAATACATGGAGGAGCCCATGTAACTGCTCTGAATATGTCTTCTAAGGAGCCCAATTTGCCCTCGTCCATGAGGTAGCTGTCCCTCTAGAGAAGCGACCCCGCATGTTTCCTGGAATAGAAACGAAGAAGACAAGGGCTCAGGGTTTAGTACCAGAAACATGCTCTCACTCGTGGCTCTATCACAATGTGCTCATGGCTCTATCACAATGCACTCATGACTCTATCAGAATGCGCTCATGACTGTATCACAATGCGCTCATAATTCTATCACAATGTGTTCATGACTCTATCACAATGCGCTCATGACTCTATCACAATGCGCTCATAACTCCATCACAATGTGCTCATGGCTCTATCACAATGAGCTCATGACTCTATCACAATGAGCTCATGACTCTATCACAGTGTGCTAATGGCTCTATCACAATGCGCTCATAACTCCATCACAATGCGCTCATGAGTCTATCACAAGTGCTAATGGATCTATCACAACGCGCTCATAACTCTATCACAATGAACTCATGACTCTATCTCAATGGGCTAATGGCTCTATCACAATGCGCTCATGACTCAATCACAATGCGCTCATGACTCTATCACAATGTGCTAATGGCTCTATCACAATGCACTCATGACTCTATCACAATGTGCTAATGGCTCTATCACAATGCACTCATGACTCTTTCACAATGTGCTAATGGCTCTATCACAATGCACTCATGACTATCAGAATGCGCTCATGACTGTATCACAATGCGCTCATAACTCTATCACAATGTGCTCATGACTCTATCACAATGTGATAATGGCTCTATCACAATGTGCTCATGACTCTATCACAATGCGCTCATGACTCTATAACAATGTGCTAATGGCTCTATCTCAATGCGCTAATGGCTCTATCACAATGCGCTCATAACTCTATCACAATGCGCTCAATACTCTATCACAATGTGCTAATGGCTCTATCACAAGGTGCTCAATACTCTATCACAATGTGCTAATGGCTCTATCACAATGGAACAGTTCAGAAAACAGCAGATTATTCTACAGAGCCGTAAGCTCAATTGCATTTAACATTGCTTTTCTGTCAGAGAAGAGTGGCATTACCAGTGCAAAAATGTGATAATACCACTTCTCTGCATCAGAAAATCGTGGAAATTAGCACTAGCAAAAATCTGGTGCTAATTTCGTACTTTTTGCCTTTCAATGTTTAAATCTGCAAAAGCAGGAGCCTGGGGTAACACTTTTTCAAACGCTACTGCCCAAAATATAAATGTGTGGCAGTATCACGATTATCAGTTGTAGTTACGTAATTACCAATGCTGACACCCTCACTATAACTTGTTTATCGAATATACACTCAGTCTCCTAAAACGGGTCTTTGCACGTGAAACCTCTGACATCTGAAACTTCTCTGTGCCTATGGGTAATGTTTTTTGTCTTTTTGTCCTTACTAATCAGGGATCTGACATATTAATAGTGCGATGTTTACATCTATGCTGTGAGCACCAGCACCCGTCATGCAGCCCATAATAACGAGAGTCATGCAGCAGAAACCGAACTAGAGCCCGGACGTCGGATGCTGTTCATGCAGGTGAGAGGACAGATCTCTGCGGCTTTGATTCGGCCACCATGAGCAATGCACCCCGCACACTGACCCGTGAAGGTTTCACACCCTGCTGCGGCCTCAATCACTGACATTTTTTTGCCAGATGAAGCATATTTCCTGGGCAGGTCATGCACAGCAGCGCCACCGCCTTCCAAGTTTCTCTTCAGGCGCCCGGGGGACGAGTGTGTTTATGTCTCCTGAGGAGCCGCGTGAGGACTGAGGGAGCGGGAAGATGCGGCCTTGTTGGTGATGGGAGGGGCTGACAGGCCAGGCAACACCTTTTAGCAGCTTGGAAGGCGGCGTGGTCGTTCCTTGTTTATTACACACGTCTCTGCTCTTGCCTACAGGAAATCCGAGCAGTGAGAACCAATCACAGAGTCCTCATGGCGCATATATGTTTTATAGCTCGAAATGCGCCCTCACGTCAGAAATTGACACGAAGATGAGCGTGGTGCTAAAACATAATGCTAGACGACCGATTCCACCTAATAATGTGTAGATTTTGTTTAATTGTTATCAAAACTTCATTTAATCATGCGAAATCAAACTACACACACCTAATTACTACCTCGACGCCTTCCACTACATCCTCTCCACAACATCATCTGCGACTACACCCCTCCACTACAATGCATGACATTGCATAGTCATGGGGGGCAATTGGAGGACTCCCGAGCCTTCACGTTATATATTTTTAATTACATGTGCCGTATTTGTATTAAATAACCCTTACATTTAACTTGATTTCATTACTTATCTTTGAAGATATGTAGTGGAGGCGACGTAATGGCCCTCGGCACCAGTTAAGTGGGGCACTGGGGCCGGAGACCAAGCAATATTTCAATTGATTCGACTTGTGAAAGCTCACCACATCTTGGGCTCTGCATGGAACAGACCCAGCAGAGTCAGGTCTTCTTTACTTCTTCGCAATTCAGACTGACTCACCCATTTGCTGCTGCCTCACTGCGTGACACAGGAGGGTGGAGTGTGATAGCACGTGGCTCTGTAACTTTGGGTTCACATCCCATGAGGCCTCTATGTGGTGGCCAGTGATGTTTTTAACAAGCTTCACTGTTTAGAGCAGTGTCAATGTTTAGTTTAAAACCAATATTTATTATAATTTATAGTTCATCAAAGTGTAAAGTTTTATCCATAAGCAAAAAACAGATACCTTACATTTCCCTTTCCAATCTAAAACCCTACCTCTAACCCATTAGATCCTCATCTCACCCCACAAATTCATATCTCCGGGTTAAACGCAAATACATTTCAGTTTTATGTATCTTTTTTAATCACTATTTAATCATACAATACATTTCCAGATGGGACTCTCCTAAAATGTGCAGGGCTCTCAGCCATCGCAGACTTTGTAGTTCTCTGAAGTCATCTGCAGAAATACTTTAAGAACATCCCACATTGTTTGGTAAATTCATGATTCTTTCCATGGGCAGTTTCAACATTTTTTTCCATTGCAAGGATCCACCAGACCCTGCCCAACCAGGCCCTCTCACCCAGAATCCCGATTGAACCCCAACATGACAGAATACTTTGCTTTGGTGCTAGTAGTAAATGGGAGATAATTTAACTTCTCCTACAATATATAGCGTAAATTTATTCAGAAGGGAATACAACTAGGACGTCCTGGGGGCAATGTGCCAACTGGGACCCCTCATCCCTTTGATTGCTTTGAGAAGGGACTGCCAGAAGGGCTGAAGATTTGGGCAGGACCAGAACACACATGTGAGTGATTCCAGCCTCTTGTATTGCCTCCAGCATTAAGGGGGTCATTATGATGGCGGGTGGATCGCCACCGGCCGGAGGTGGTGACCGCCCACCATCCCAACATGATTTCCCTCCTGCCACATTAGCACGGTGGGGGGTACCGTAGCGGATGGAAAGTCTGTCTGCCGCTTTTCCGCCGGTCGGCAATCGTTATGATTGCCGGCTGGGCGGACCTGGGGCATAACATGGTGGCGGTGCCTTCCAGGCACCACCAACCATATTATGTTGACTGGCGGCGATGCTGCTATGGAAAGGGTGGCGTCAATTGCTTTGGGGGCCTGTTGCGGGCCCCTGAGGGGGCTGGGAGGCTGCTCTTGGGGGGTACCTATGGTATCCCCCTTCATTGCCATGCACAAGGTGGCATGCACTGCACAGTGCCTGTCACGCTGTGCATGGCAATGCACAGCATTGGGGCGGGTTCTGCTTACAGCAGCACCTGCCGCAATGTTAATGATGAGGAATGCGACCGCCACCCTGGCGGGGGGAGACCGCCGCAACACTAGCGGCCGGTCCCAGCACCGCTAGGGTGGAGGGCAGGCTTCAGTCCTCCAGCCATCCTAATAAGCCCTAAAGCATATTGGGGATGCCCCATGGCATTTATTTAATGGAGTGTAGTACCTTTGATATAGTTTTTTCAGGAGAGTTTCTCAACCACCAATTTGGCTGGCAAAGGGACCAAGGTATTATGTTTTCCCATCAGTCATCATCTATCGTTCCCACACATCTTTGAAGGGGAGCCTCTCACCTGGCGGTAATTTGTTTAATAACTGGTAGATCCTAGAAATAAAACTCTTTTTACTATCATGGTAAATGAGGTATTTTTCAAATATGGCAAGGTCTCTTATTGCCTGCCACCTTTCTTGGTTAATATTTGCCCTCCTTCAAACAAATTGCTCAGTGCTCTATAACCTCTTTCCCATCAGTGTTGGAAGTCCCTTCTGTATCTCCTTGGGGACATGCCTGTGTTTCCCAATAGGGGTGTGAACGGGGATCCCTTTTCTATATCAGACTCTGTGGCTCATTACTAAATTTGGGGAAATCTATATAGGATAGCCATTCTGTCCGGGTTAGGGGTCAATGGGACCTCGTGGAAGTAGCCTCTAGTTAGGATCTGGTCAATCATACACTAGCTTTTTTCAATATCTCTCACTTTCTCCACGCAAGAAGAAGCGAAGTTGTGATGTACAGTAATATTTAATGACCAACATTCATTGCTGTTGATTAAGCCTTCCTTTTTTTTATTTTGCCATTTAAAGTTCATACATTTTAGTTGGAGATCTTCTATATATTCTTTCAGAATAGGGAGGGGAAGTGTTTGGAAGAAATATAATACCTAAGGAGAAGGTCCCTTCTGAGGGATGCTCTCTGCCTTAATCAGGAAAGGGTTTTGTTTCTCCAACTATTACGTACTGTCTACATAGAGGCCTTCAGTTTATATAGGTTTGCCTGTTTACTAATTGCTATGGTTCTCTTTAAGTCTAGGCCCACATATTGAATTTTTGTATTTGACTACTGTGGGGGCACTACCTTTTAAAGTACCTGCATCACTGCCAAGGAAGTAGAAATATTTTGATGGCATCTGTCAGATACACCAAAATGAATCACTGACAAAATATCGATTACCACAATATTGAGGTACAAAAATATTGTGACAAAAATATCAAATTCAAGAATATCGACATTCTATCTACATCATGGTAAGCACAAAAATATCGTAAACAAATATTGATGTCTAAAATATTGTTGTTAAAAATATCGTTGTTTAAATGTTAAGAAAATAATGTAAAATAAAGTAAATCATATATATAATTAAAAGAAACATAGTTACAAATATTTAAAAATGTTTAAAAATCATAACCAATACATATAGGGGCCGATTCTGATCCTGGATTTTTATTTTCCATACAAATAGGATTTGTATTTTTTTCCATACAAATTGTAAAAGTCCCTTCCAACCCGTGTAGTACAATTCGTACGGGAAAAATACATACAGATCGGCTCGATCCTTACAAATCGGATCGGGAAAAGCTGTACGACAGGGACTTGTAAAAAAGCCCATAAAAATTTGTAAAAATGCTGTCCAACCCGTCAAGTACGATTCGTACCGGGTTGTCAGCATACGATTTGTATGGAAAATGGCCTGTATACGGGGAATGACTCGTACCGTGCAACGAAGCGAACCCCTAGACGCCTCGTACCCTGGTATGACTCGTTCTGGGGGTATGACTCATACCGGGGTACGGGTCGTATAGGGGTATGAAGCGTACAGGGGTCCCCCCACATGCAAGGCGTGTGTATGGTGTGTACCCCAACATGACGCATGTACGCATGTACGTACGCGATTTTGGGGTATGTGCGTACATACGCAATTTTGGGGTACGGTGCATACATATGCAATTTTGGGGTGGTGCGTACATATGCGATTTTGGGGTACGGTGCATACATACGTGATTTTGGGGTACGGTGCTTGTACGGTGCGTACACGCCAGTACCCCTTCATCGCGTATGTACGCACCGTACCCCACTTTCCGTGTCATCCGTATGCACCGTACATATGCACCGTACCCCTGTATTCATGGGGTGTACGACGCGTACATGAGGGGGTCTGTCTCGTACTGTTTTCGGGGCGTACAAGGTTTTTTCGGCACTTTTTGGCTCTTGTTAAAAAAGAGCCGTACGGAGTGCCGTTTGTACGAATCGTACTTGCCGGGTTGTAAAATGCTGCCGGGAATACATGGGAACGTCGCGTACAGAGCAATCCGAATCGGAATCGCTTGTATATATGAGTTGTATGGTCTTTTTTACAATTTGTATGGAGTGCGTCTATTTGTACGGATCGTACTTCCTAGGTTGTAGGGGCCTCCTTACAAGTACGAGTTGTATGGGGAAAACGCTCCATTCCACGATTTGTGTTTTTCCAGGATCGGAATCAGCCCCATAATGTTAAAATAGATTAAACATATACATATAAAATATAATATATATACTTACTTAATAATATTCGTAAATAATTATTTTTATAACTTATAAATTGTTAAAAACATTTTATAAATTATAAATACATATGTACACATACGAAAATAATATAAATAAACAATATAAAAAATATATATAACAAATTAAAAAACCTACAATATTTTGAATCTTTTTAAAATAAATTATACACAACATTAAATAAAAGAATACAGAAAAATATTGGATAGCGGAGGGAATACAATTACTATTCCAACTCCAGAGAGTGCAACATTAGGGAAAGTGTTGGATAGGGTAGGGATAAAAATTACTATTCCCACTCCAGTGAGTGCAACAGTAGGGAAAGTGTTTGATAGCGTAGAGGTAAAAATTACTATTCGCACTCCAGAGAGTGCAACAGTAGGGAAAGTGTTGGATAGCGTAGGGGTAAAAATGACTATTCCCACTCCAGTGAGTGCAGCAGTAGGGAAAGTGTTGGATAGCGTAGGGGTAAAAATGACCATCCCACTCCGCAGAGTGCAACAGTAGCGAAAGTGTTGGAGCATAGGGGTTTAAAATTATTATCCCCACTCCAGTGAGTGCAACAGTAGGGAAAGTGTTTGATAGCTAAGAGGTTAACATTACTGTTCCCACTCCAATTATTGCAACAGTACGGAAAGTTGTGAATAGCGTAGGGGTTAAAATTACTATTCCCACTCCAAAGCATGCAACAGTAGGGAAAGTGTTGGATAGCATAGGGGATAAAAATTACTATTCCAACTCCAGAGAGTGCAACAATAGGAAAAGTTTTGGATAGCGTAGGGGTAAAAATTACTATTCCCTCTTCAGAGAGTGCAACAGTAGGGAAAGTGTTGTATAGCGTAGGGGTTAAAAAAACATACTTAAAATATTGAATTAATAATGAATTAACAATAAATTAATTATATATACCAATAAAATAAAATTAATAATTACCTTAATAACATTAAATTACTTCCCACCCTATTCCTCAATAAACCCCCAACCCGCTCTGCATAAAAATGAACACAATTAATATAATTATCAATTAATACAGATTATTTACCAATGAATATTTAATTACCAATACATTAATTATCAATACCAATAAATAATAATTAATAAACATTAATTGCCAATGAATAATTAATGAACAATACATTAATTATCAATAGCTGTAAATATTAATTAATAATTAGTTAATTATAATAAATTACTCCTCAACCTATTCCCTATAAAAACACAACCCGCTCCTAAACTAATTTAACACAGTGAATATATGTATCAATTAATCAATTAATAAGAAATAATTAACAATTAATAGACAATAAATTAATTATCAACAACCAAAAATGTAAATGATTAATTAATTTATTATAATTAATTTACTTCCCACCCTATTCCCCTATAAACCCACAACCCGCTCCAATGAAATATTTACACACTTAATATAATGATCTATTATTGAGTATTAAACATTAATTATCAATTAATAATTAATTAACCATAAATTAATTATCAATCCCAATAAATAAAAAATCATCATTACTTAGTTACAATTAAATTACTTCACACCCTTTTCTCCTATGAACCCACAACCTGCTACGGTACTAAAACGCAAAATGTACTTTAAAAAAAATTACTAACTTCAAAACATTTAATACATATATTTAAAAAAATACAAAGCATAACAAAACATGTGAAACACATACATATAAAATACATACTAAAACAGCCCTTCGGATTCAGAGACAATACTGCAGGAACCTTGAAAGGCAGTGGCGTCGCCACTACAGCCCTGCAGACAAAACCACCTATAAAAATGCCATCTCAATCTATAAAAGACTTATAGTTTCTGAAAAAAGTCGCTATTATATTTCCCAAATTGACCAGGCGAAAAACTCGGCAGGAGAACTATTTCGGGTGGTCACAACTTTGTCCAACCCCCCTGCCCCGCGCCTAGAAGGCTCTCAGTCTTTATCGGACGCTCTGGCCAGCTTCTTTGAGGAAAAGGTCAGTTCCATTTTTCTTACCTTCTCGATCTCCCCTGTCCCCCTCCCTGCGGCACTTCCCATTAGCATTTCCCCTATTTTTTCAGCTTTCGACACCATTGATCATGAATACATACAACGTTTGGTAATCAGCACCAAATCTGGATCCCCTCTGGACCCTTGTCCACCGGCTATTCTGAATCTAATCCCAGAAGCTATTGCTCCTGCACTATCCACTATCTGCAATGCCATGTTCTCCACAGGCATATATCCATCGGTCTGGAAGGAGGCTATCATCAAGCCACTTCTAAAAAAAACAACTCTGGACCCTCTTCTCCCTGCCAGTTATAGACCTATCGCCTGTCTCCCATTTCCAGCCAAAATTTTCGAAAAAACAATGAATACCCAACTTTCGAATTTTATCAACGACAACAATTTACTGGATGATACTCAGTTTGGCTTTAGACAGGGGCATGGGACGGAGACAGCACTGCTAAAGGCCGCAGATGAAATTAGAGTCACAATGGACAGGGGAGGAGCGGCGGTCCTAATACTTCTGGGCCTTTCCGCCGCATTTGACACGGTCGATCATGTCATTCTGATCGACCGTGTCTCGGCCCTAGGAATAAGAGGCAAGGCTAAAGATCTGATTGCTTCATTCCTAGCTAATCGCCCCCAGACACTCAAGATGGGTAATTTCACCTCCCAGACTTTTTCCCTCCCATGCGGTGTTCCTCAGGGCTCCTCACTAAGTCCGACGCTTTTTAATATCTATGTATCGGACTTAGCGAGGGTGATAAAATCATATGGAATTGCCCTTACTACGTACGCCGACGACACTCAACTAGTGTTATTGGTGTACAACAATGGAACATCTGTTGCAGCCAACTTTCAGGAGGGAATGAAGGCGATAAGCTCCTGGATGTCATCAAACTGCCTCAAACTAAACTCCGATAAAACGGAGGTGATGACATTCGGGAGCTTGCAGCCGGCATGGTCCCCACAGTGGTGGCCATCCCAGTTGGGTCCCCCCCCCCAACCGGTGGTCAAGGTCCGCAACCTGGGAGTCACTTTTGACAATAAGTTGACTTTCCTCCATCACGCTAACGCGGTTGTATCATCTGCTTTCTACACCCTAAAAAAAATAAAAAAACTACTTCCATACCTACCACAGTCCGCGGGCAAAACACTTATTAGCACCTTAGTGTTTTCAAGAACCGATTACTGCAATTCCCTTCTCCTGAATGCTCAGGAAAAGGTCCTCAATAAACTCCAGACAGTGCAAAACGTTGCTGCCAGAACCTTACTACACATCCCTAAATTTACATCAACCTCCCCTTACATCAGAGAGCTACATTGGCTCCCTATTAGGAGCCGAATTAAATTTAAGGCTCTGTGTATAGCCTATAAAACTCTTAACAACGCGGGACCACAGTTTCTAAAAGAAGCTCTCCGTCCAGTGGAACAACGCAGGACCTTACGATCAACCTCAGCCTACTTGTTGAATGTCCCTCGGACAAGAAAGGCCAGCTGGGGAGATAGATGCTTTACTATCGCCACTGCCAAATTGTGGAATACTCTACCACTCCACATTAAAACAGCCCCCACGCTTCTCAAATTCAGAAAGAGCCTCAAAACATGGTTATTTTCCTCCTAATCTCCCCCTCATCTCATAAGTGAGTTCTGTAACGCTAGCGCCGAGACACCCGTACGGGTATTTGTGCGCTTTAAAAATTGCAAAAAATAAATAAATAAATAAATATAACACTAACATAAACATCGTTATTATTAACATCAATATTTCTGCTATCGATATTACTAACTTCGATATTAACAAAAACTATATTTCTTACCTTCAGATCGAAATTCTGGTCACCGATATTCTTGACGTCGATATTCTGTCCCTACGATATTTAAAACTCGATATTTATGTATGTCGAAATAAAAAACTCAATATTATGTCTGTGCACCAGACCAAAACGTCACTAGCAAAGCTCATTAGTAGGAACTCATCACTAGCAAAGTGTACTCCTTTGATTAGAGGGCTTTTGCTGATTCTCTTCGTGAAGGGTTCGAGGGAGATAGTATAGAGGAGATGTGAGCAGATGCAGCCCTGTCTTGTGCCTTGTTCTATTTGAACCCATTGTGACATTCTCCCATTTACTTCAACCCTTCCTTTGGGGACATGCTATCCCACCATCAGCCACCCTCTAAAGGTCTCTCCTAAGCCAATTTCTCAGAGGGTGTCATCCATGAAACCCCAATCTAGCCTGTGAAGTGCTTTCTTGGCATCTAGGGAGATCAACAACACATTAATTCACCCTGTGTTGCCATTGCCAATGAGGTGGAGGGCTTTTTTGGTGTTGTCGCTGGCATATTTTCCTGTGACAAAGCCAGATTGGTTATGGTGTATGAGGTTCCTAATGTTTAAGTGAAGGCGGGTTGTCGTAATTTTAGTCAGGATTTTAGCATCTATGTTGAGGAAGAAGATAAGTTTGTAAGAGCTGTAGTTGTCTACAGGCTTTCGTGGTTTTAAAATAAGGGAAATCTTTCATCTTGCCATTGTGGGTGTCACTTTTTTCTTTTTAACTATTTTGTAGAAAACCTTCGTTAGAATGGGGAGTGGCTGAGAATTAAAGGTTTTATAAAATAAGGCTATAAATTACTGTGGACCGGGGCCCTGGATGGGTGGAGCACTGATACTGCTTGCAGGAGGCCAGTTTTAGAACTGGGTTGCTCCAATTCAATTTCCCTTGGTCTAATATTTAGAAAGTGGGGAGCATAGCCAGCTCTAATTACACAGATCTTGTGTATTTTCGTGATTTGTCCTGTTCTTTTCTCTAACCTCTAGTACGAAACTTTTGGCCTGTTTCTTATTGCAAAGGAGAGCCATTCAGTTTCTACTGTTTGTTGCAGAATTTATAATAGCGACAATCAATTTTCTGATCTGCCGTCACAGAGTTGTTACTCTTTTCCACAATTTCTGGTATTGCATTAATTTATGGGCTTCCTCTTCACCCCTTAACTCTGCCCTTAGCTGGAGAGAGACCGCATCTTTCATTTTTCAAAGTTTATCAGCTCCAGCTAAGAAATCCTCCCGTTCTACTGCCTTCAGTGCTCCCAAGTGTCTTGGTGTTCACTTCCTCATTGTCATTATGTGATATAAATTCCTTAATGTTTATTAATATTATTGATGACCACTGGGTGCTTCAATAAGGCACCAGAGCCTCTCTCTCTCTTCCTGGAGATAGTGAGAAATCTAGGGGTCATTAGTATGGCGGGCGGACTTTATCCGCCCCCCCATACCCTGGGAATCGTAACTGCCCGCAATGCTTGAGGCAGTCTCGCACCCACAATTAAGATGCGCCCGCCACACTGGCGGACACATCGTGCATTTGTAACATTGCGGCGGGTGATGCAGAAAGCACCGCCCGCCGCATTGCCACAAAGGCAAGTTGTGCCTTTCAATGCACAACGTGACAGGCACAGTGCGGTGCCTACAACGCTGTACATTGAAATGCAGGGGGTTACCATAGGTACACCCCATGTGCACCCTCACTTCCAGAGTCCCTGGGGGACCCACAACAGGCCCCCGCAAGAAAACTCCCCATGCCTTTTGGTGGCGGCAATGCCGCCATCGAAAGGTATGTTTCCGCCCCCATTGTAATATGGCTGGCAGTTTCTAACAGACACCGCCACCATATTGAAGCCTTTACTGCCCGGTCGACTTGACGACCAGGCAGAAAAGCAGCGGACAGTCTTTCCGTCTCCCGCGGACCCCCAAGCCATCATAATATGGCGGGGTCTTTGCTGTATGGATAGCGGACGGATCGCCCCCGCATGGCCGGCAGTGACTACCACCAGCCCGGCGGGGTGATCTGCCCGCCATCCTAATGGGGCCCTTAGTGTGCAGGAAAATGGACCATGGTTAACAAAGGTCTTTTTGGGAGCAGCCTATTGTCTAGAATTTTTTGTGGGTGGCCAAAAAATATGAATAGTACTTATCTAATGGATGCCTATAATTCCATCCACTTACAAAAGCAAATTCTTCAAGAGTTTCCTTGGCTTAGAAAGCACTGCCATTCCTCCTTGTGCGCACTGTTTGTACCTAATTCCCCATCCATAATCTATTTTAGGCCCCCCTATAAACCTGGGCCATCAGCCCTTCCAATAGCGGAACTACGGCTTAGAGCAAAAAGTGCTTTTGGCCCAGATTGGGGCAGTACATTGAAATAAATGTGAGGCGCTTGCCCCTAAACGTGGTTTGTAATGACATTCACATGTCTGCTTTATTCTTTTAATAACCTTTAATTTGAAATCCATAGCACCTTCTCAGTAGGATACCCAACCAAGCAGTCTTTCTTCAAGAAGAGACGAATGTCTGTGAGGGGAAGATACTAGATTGAAGATAGAAGTGATCTACAGGAAGCAGGTGGGTCTCTTCTAGGAGGGCCACGTTTGTGCTCATGAGTAGGGGTTTATGGAGAAGAAATCTCCTCTTTGCAGGATTGTTTAAATCCTTGACATTATGTGCACTGACTGTTAGGTGTGGCATGTCAAAATATGGGTGCAATGAGGGCAGCTTTTTGAGAGATATGCCATTGTAAATCTCCCAGGGTGAGGGTTATGGGTCAGAATGCCTAATGTTTTCCCAAAGGCAAGACAATGTTATCAATATTAACTCCATTAAACACAAACAGTGAGTTTCAAGGTACTGGTCCCATCTCTGAAAACCAGGATAACAGTTTTCCTGGTATACAATATGGTTTTGGCTGAATGTAGAAATGTGTAGAAAATAAGAGTAAAGGCTACTCTGTGATTAGTAACTGGCCACCACAGTGAGAATGTCAGCAGTGAGTAGTACCAGAGAGCCATTGTATGGTCCTACAGGCCCTCTATCAGTTCCTCCGAAAATCACACAGAATCAGGCTTTTAGGAAGTCAGGACACAGAAATAGTTGAAACTTGTAGGTTTATTAGGCTGCATACAGCGACCTAGGTAAGTCCCTAATCTGCAGCAATACTCTACCAGCTCAGCTTCTCAGAATCCACACCCCGGATTCCAGAAGTGAAAGCATCACAGTTGCCGACAAACAGCATCACTGTTACCAGGAAACCTAACAATACAGAATATAACACATCCCGTTTCCTTAATCAGACTCCCCCAACTAACTATAATGCACGACAAGTGAACAGTTACAAACAATTCAAGTACATATATGATCGTCCAGTTTTCTAGGCCTTGCTCTCTTACGTGTCCTCTGTTCCCTCTTACATGGTTCTTAATTCTTGCAAATATTCCTTTTTCCATCCACTTCAGCAAGAATGCTTCCTAATTTCAACTATTCTTGTTGTTCCACATGACTGCACTGTCTCTCTTTCTTACATTCCACCACTCGCCATCCAACAACCTAAGTGTGTTGCACCTTACCTTAACTACTTCTTTAGTTCAGCTAACTTAGACATTCCTATTCTCACCACATTCCCCGAACATACTCTCACAAACATTCCTTTCACAAATCTCTTCCTGATTTTCTTATTTTTTCATTGGGTCTTTGCCTGTAGCAAGCTTGATATTTTTCCACTTTCTTGCTCAACCTACCATGTTCACCCAATGTCTGTTAGCATTTCCACAGGAAATCCCTCTCAGCGGAAAATGTCTTCACAAAAAGCTATCATATTGTTTGGTTTCACATCCTTCATAAATGCTACCTCAGGCCATTTTGAGAAATAGTCCATCACTACTACTGCAAACCTCTCCCTCACACCCAAAACACTCAAATGTCACAATGTCAATCGCAACCCTCTCCCATGTACATTTGGGCAAAGTTGCTGGGCATATTGTGGTTTCTTGCAGTACATACGACTAGTCACTGCATTTGCAGGGAATGTAATCCCGGACAAATCTTTCTATCTACCTTCCCATACCCGGCCACCTAAAAGTCCACTTGGGCTTTTCTTTTCATTGCCAACATTCCTCCTTTTTCCTCATGAAGCAATCTTGGCAATCTTTACCTCAGGTTCACAGGCACTACCAGCCTTTAACTTCTCCTCATGATACCATCCACAACAGACATCTGCTCCCACTCATTTTTGAACAACTCCAACTTTCCTACGATTTCCCAACCCTGAGCACATGGCAACACCTCCATCAATTTCACCAATATGTGATCTGCCAAAATATCTTCCTTCCACTCATGTTCTCCAATGGCCCGCAGACATCTGACATATCAGCAACCAGCCATCATCCTTTTTACAAACAGTATCCCTCTCGAACGGCAAACTGGACAAACAATCTGCAATGATGTTCTTCACTGTAGGCACATATTTTACAGAAAGCATATATTCTAGGAGATGATACAGCCATTTTGCAATATGGGGCATAGCCTCACTGGCTCCTGCCGTGGAAAACAGGTTCACCAGTGGCCTATAATCTGTATGATGTTCAAAATTCAAACTCTTCACAAAGATCTGAAAGTACTGAACCCCCCCCACCAGAACGGCAGCGCCTCTTTCTCAACTGTAGAGTAGGCGCTTTCTGCTCCTTTCAGGGTGCCAGACCCAAAAGCCACCACTCTCTTCCTTCCTTCATGCACTTGTGCCAACCCTACCCCAAGCTCGTAATTACTGGCATCTGTCACGATAACCATCTTGTCTTTGGGGTTAATTGGTTTCAAAGTAACAGCCTTCACAATGGACTCTTTCACCATTTCTAATGCCCGTTGGTACCCCTCAGACCATTGAAATGTTAACCCTTTCTTCATTAATCCACACATTGCATGAATCTTTTCAGTGAAGTAATGTACAAACTTAGCATAATTCTCAAGAAGATTGAGAAACTACCTCAAGTGACCTTTTTCTTGCTGGGAGGGAGCTTTTTCTATCACCTCCACTTTGCTGAGTTTGAGTTTAACCCCCTCATGGGTCATAGTATTACCCAGGTACTCAACCTCCTTCATGCTAACTTTGCACTTTTCTATACCAAGTCCAACTTTTTCTAATCTATACAACACTTCCTTCAAAATCTCATCATGTTGTTGTTTTGCACTCTCCCCAGTTTGACACATCATCCTGGAATACCAGTTCATTTGACACGTACTTCACAACACCCTGCAGTACCCTTAGAAATAATGCTGATGCAGAAGCTAGCCTAAAGGGCATGCAAATAAATTAGTATGCCCCCTCTGGTGTTATGAAAAACATCAAATGTCTGGATCCCTCATGCAACTGTCCCTGAGTGTAAGCACTGGACAAGCCCAAGGTAGTGAAGCACCTCCCCACTTTCACATGTGCAAGCATCTCACTTATTCTGGGAAGAAGATGACAGTTGATTCAAATACAAGCATTCAGATCCCTGTGGTCCACACACATGCAAACACTTGCACAGTCTCTGTAGCTCATCCTTTAACCTCTACCGCGCTAGCGGGTTTTCCCGCTGAGCGCTGAAATTTGAAAATCGCGCGTATCGTGACAAAGCCAGCTCGTCATGCGCGTAGCGCAGGTAACGCCCATGACGAGCTGGCTTTGTCATCAGCGCTGAAGGGGTTAACAATATCCTCAAGGGAATCGGAATGTTCTGCACCGTGTGCATTTTGTGCACAACTCCTTCCTTGAGGACAAGCTGGTCTTCAATCAATCAATCAATCAATGATTTGTAAAGTGCACTACATATCCGCGAGGGTCGAAAGGCGCCAAGGGCGGGGGCTGTTACTGATCGAACAGCCAGGTCTTGAGTATCCTCCTGAAGGTCAGCAGGTGATAAAAAGGAGAGCCGTCTGTTGAGGTAGGCTGGGCCAGTCTTGTGGAGTGCCTTGTGTGCATGGGTGAGGAGCTTGAAGGATATCCTCTTGTTGACGGGGAGCCAGTGCAGGTTTTTCAGGTGGCGGGTGATGTGGCTGTGGCGTGGTATGTCGAGGATCAGTCTTGCCAAGGTGTTTTGGGTGCGTTGTAGTCGTTTGATGAGCTTGGTCGGGACTCCCGCTTAGAGGACATTTCCGTAGTCGAGTCTGCTGATGACGAGGGTCTGGGTGACTGTCTTTCTTGTATCGGTCGGGATGCATCTGTAGATCTTGCGGAGCATGCGGAGGGTGTTGAAGCAGGAGGAGGAGATGGTGTTGAAATGGTTGAAATGGTGTAGACTATCAAATATGTCAGTGACCTTTAGGGCTCACCCCATTTGTCAAGGCCCTGTGAGCCCTATGTGTGGTCAAGGATCATCTACTTTTTTGAAGGATGGCTTTTAGGAGGCCTTTCTATATAGGCTTTGACGTCTTTCCCTTGTTACTGTAGGCATACCATAAATGCTAAGACTGCACCAGCGCAACCTGTTTTTCAGATCTTGTTGCTTTTCCTGTAGGATAATCATTTGCTCATTTAATAGCAGCAGGCAGGATATGTAATACTCTAGGTCAAGCGTTCTCTCGTCCTGGGTACCCTAGAGCGTGTCTGTGCCCTCTGACTACCCGCCATCTCTTGTTGTACCTCTTTGAAGACCCTGGGGCAGAACTGCATCATGAAGGATTTTGTAATTGCTTCATTATGTTCAGTTTACGGGATCTCAAGACCATTGTGGTCAGTTTTTTCTTGTTTAGTTAAGCAGTGATGGGGTTCTAACTTTTTTCAGAGTCTTGTTAAAGCTGTCCTTTGATTGACCCATCACACTTGTTTCAGGCCACAGCCATTGAGCATCTGGGATTTCAACTCTGCTTGGTGTAATGTTCAAGGGGCTGGGTTGTACTAGTGCTTCATCTTTCAGGTGGGCTTGTATGAGAAACACTCATGGCATAGTAGTCTGAAGGATTTCCCAAAGCATGGGCTATTCCTATTATATAAGATGAGTAGCAAGGTTGGCCTTGGGCAGTCCACTGACACATGGCTTACTCATTGCAGCCATGACTTATGTGCTCTTCATGAAGTTTTGGGGGCTGCTATCAGCCAAGGAGTTTGGCTGTCTTATGATGCTCCTACTTCCAGCTGTGAAACTTGGGAGAGTGCTTTAGTTGGCCCCCATGGAATCCCAGATAGATCTTTGCACATAGCGGACACAGTACTTAGGGCACTATTGTCAGAAGGCAGCCATAAACAGCTCTTAAGGTCAAGCAACGGTCCCCTTCAATGAGGCTGGGAATCCCCACCAGGGCCCTGTAACGCACAGTGAAGAGAGAAGCATTTCAGGTTTCCCTCAATTTCTAATATCTCCGTAGCGACAGGGGTCACTAGAGGTACAGCAATCATTACATGCCCAACATAGGCCCAGTTATGTGTCATGGTGAGTAGCCCTCTTTAAGTTTCAAGTTCAGGCAGGCTAGTCTTTTGTGCCTGATTCCTAATGAGCTTAGGGCGATTTGTATTAAAGGGTTTTACCCATTCTGTGTCTATGGGAAAATGTGTTCATACATATGGCCCTTAGTCATCAGAATGGAAGTTGCCTGGCATCTTCTCCCTTTTGTAAGCTACAGTAGTGTCTCTGTAGCGGGGGCAGCAATTTTTTGATTTTTAGGTCGACCTTTAGCAGCAGCGCACAAGTGCTGCTCGCTCTGAGAGGCATGCAGTAGTCCAGTATGGGGAGACAAACTTCCCTCACTCTCTGCCCATATTTTTCATTGGCTTCTGTCTTTGTCCTTCGTAAATTCTGTCTTCTGATTGATTATGAGGCTTGTTGGTCCCGCCTTACTATGCCATGTTGTCATTTGTAGCCTTCCATGGCTAATGGCTCCTTTACTTCAAGTGTTAGACTGTAAGTTATGTGATATTTAGTGCACAATCGCATTCTGGAGGTAATTTCGAAAATATATGGGGATTATTTGAACAAGCATTGACAAAGTCAATAGATGTTGCCTATGTCAGAACTAGTATGGCATAGAGTGGAGAGACATAGAGTGCTGTATTTGGCATTGTGTGCAGTAGAGTGAAGTGGCATGTTGTGGTGTAGAGTGGAGTGGCATAGAGTGGAGTGGAGTAGAGTGCTGTATCGTGTCATTGTGTGTAGTGGAGTGAAATGGCATGTCATGGTGTTGAGTAGAGTGGCATAGAGAAGAGTGATGTAGAGTAGAGTGGAGTGGCATAGAGTGGAGTAGCGTAGTGTAGAGTGGCATACAGTAGAGTGACATAGAGTGACATTGAGTGTAGTTGTGTAGAGTGGAGTAGTATAGCGTAGAGTGCTATAGAGCAAAGTGGAGTGGTATAGACTGCTGGAGAGATAGTGGCATAGATTGTCAATAAATTGAGTGTAGTGGCGTGGAGTGCCCTGGCATAGAGTGGAGTGGACTGGGGTGGTATAGACTCGAGTTTTGTGGTGTGGAATGGCATAGAGTAGAGTGGTGTTAAATAGATTGGTAGAGAATAGAGTGGCGTAAAGTGGAGTGGAATAGAGTGTCACAGATTAGAGTTGTATAGAGTAGAGTTGCATATAGTGGAGTGGCATGGAGTAGAGAGTATAAAGTGGAGTGAAATGAAGTGGCGTAGATTGGAGTGGATCGGTGTACATCAGAGTGACATAGAGTGGGGTAGAGTGGCATGGAGTAGATTGCATGGTGTAGAGTGGAGTGGTGAAGAGTAGAGTGGCGTATAGTGGAATGGATTGGTGTGAAGTAGAGTGGAGTGACACAGAGAGGCACAGAGTAGAGTGGCACAGGTTAGAGGGAAGTAGAGTGGAGTTGTATAGAGTGGAGTGAGGTAGAATACAGTGGCATAAATTAGTGCAGATTAGAGTGGCAAAGAGTGGAGTGGCATAGAGTAGAGTGGAGTGGAATAGAGTAGAGTGGCATGGAATGCCATATAGCATAGTGGCATAAAGTAGAGTAAAGTGGCCTAGAGTTGGTGGGAATGGAGTGGCGAGGAGTGGCTGAGAGTGGAGAGGCATAGCATGGAGTGGAGTGGCATAAAGTAGACTATCCTAGAGTGTTCTAAGAGCAATACAGTTGTGGGTGTAAGTAATTAAAGTGTTGATAGAGATGACAGATATGGTGAAAGCAACATAAATAGGAAGCAGTATGTCTGTGTTAAAAGTAGGAAAGCACATTGAACGCCCATGAATATTACCGAAACGCTTAAAACAATAATGCGTTGCAAAGAGTCAAGCAAGAACACATGTACTTGGTCCATGCTCCATGGAGGAGCTAACACAAGAAAGGAAGGGAAGCCTGCAGGAGCTAAGCAATCAAAAGATTGCAATTAAGAGTGACAATGACAATTGAATTACATTAGCAGATTTATATATTGCAGCTAATCACCTATGAGGGTATCCAGGTGCTGTCCATGGGCACCAGTAGATTAAGTGATTTGCCCAGAATCACTGGATGTCGAGCCGACGCAGAGGCTCAAAACCCAGATACCGAATCGGCAGCGCTAGCCGCTGCGTGACAGACTCCCCAATAACGAAATAATAAAATAAATAATAAAATGCCGGTGGGTGGGTTATAAGCCTACTGAATGGTAAACACTACGTCTCAAAGCACAGCGCATGTGCTGTGCAGGAAAGACTTGAAATTGAGCTCAGCTCCCTGGGAAGCCAAGGTATAATTAGGGGGCCCGGAGAGTGCTAGAATATTTTTATAAGTGCCTTTTGAGATATATGTCTTTTTTAGTAAATGTATCTGAAAGTATTATTGAAAATATGCAACTTTTTTCAAAGGAAGAAACCCTTGAATTCTTAGTAAGAGTGTAGCTCACTTGCTCTACCACTTTGAAAGATCTTCGGTCACCACTGGTTAGCAGAAGTGGAAGTACGCCGGGTGTATAGTGATAGATAACTCGAAAAGGTCAAAGTGGCTAAGTTACGTGAAGTCAGTCTTAAAAGAGATAGGGCTCAGGATGTGAGCAGACAGGACAGAAGCATAGATTTGGCAATGGATTTAACATCCGTTTCCAACCTACAACATTGATACAGTTGCTTACATTCCACAAGTGGATAAGACTACCACGCTGCTACCCTACTTGTAATTCGTCACAATTTATATTCAAAATTGGGTGCCTTGACCCGGGCCCCTCAATAATGTTATTAACCTGGCTCCCAGATGTGTGGTGGAGATATACCTGCTTTAGGATAAACAAAGTACAAACTAATCGTTATCAAAACCGATTACTCCGACCCCATTAAAAACAAATCATACATTTGCTTTACTATGTCAGCACTGAGTAGTTTACTTTCAGAGTTTGGCAGTCATCGTAAATTCCTTTTTCATCAGAACATCCACATACCTGTAGAGGTCTCGTAAATTACTGCTTTATTGTTTACGGGCTGGAGCTATTCACATTACTCTATTCGTCCAGAATGCATTTCTCTTCCTCTGCTGTCTTCTTTAACACTCACACTTCGTGATAGTTCTGACTGTATACACGCATTACCCCTTTTCTGTACAGTGCCAGAATCATGCTCAAATTGCCGCCTTCCTGCTCAATAGTGCGTCGTATCAAAAGATGGGGCGCCGCTCGCTCGCATCGCTTACATGCTGAAACCTCGACACATCATCCGCAGCGCTCCTGGCAGCCTGTGTGATGAGTCAGTAACCGGGGAATTGCAGCTGTGTCAACAAGTAGATTCCTTTTCTGCCTCAGGTCTAGTCAACTTCAGAGGCAGCCGTATCTTGCATCCTAACAATGAATTGCAAAAATAACTATTTAAATACAGTTTGTTATTGTTATATGGGCGGGTTCTCTCATTAACAAAGTGTAACTTACAAAGAGGGTAGCTTTGATAGTTGAATACAGGCCTTTAAGTGGGCCGGGTCTCATAGGAGCTGAGCACCGGTAATTTTTTAAAGGGGGCCTCGAAACGGGTCCCTAGGGCTCTGGTTTGTGCCCTGGCACAGGCGGTCCGTTTCTTTTCCGGACTGCAGTCACAGCAGGTACATGGATGTGTGCGTGCTCACACTGCTCACTTCTCACTAGTGGAGAAGTTACGGCATGACGTCATGCCATGTGAGTGTTGTAGGGGAAGGGAAATCCTTTAAAGAGAGTAATTACCTCTCTGGATTTCCCTTCTTTTTTTTAAACCCAGGAGCATCAACATTGTAGTGGTGTCACCAGGGCTTTAAGTTGAAGCTTTTTCTTTTTTTGTTTAAAAAAAAATGTATTGGTATTTACATGTTACAGAGAATAAAAAAGAACAATGACATACTACAATTACATGTTTGTAGGTATTAACATTGGGTACTACGGGTTTGCTCATGTCTGGTCCTTATTTTTTCTGCACGTACCACATTTTTGAGCACAGGTTGGTGCCGTTGGTTGATTCGTCATTGAAACATTAGACTTAACATACAACATAAAACATAAATCTTGACGGGTAGTGTTTGTTGTCAGGTCGACCGGTCAAGTTGGACTCTATTTTGGCTGCAATGGGTCTGGTACTTTGGTCTTCATGGCGGCTTGTGTGTGTTTAGGTATATGTCCATTGTATACAAGCCATAATTGCTGCTTATGAAAAAGCTCCCCGTGTAAGCTAGAAGCCCCCAAGAGGAGACTCCTGTATTGCTAGCTCCTAACGTCTCACTGGGGTGCTGTGTGCCCTGGGAGAGCTGTAGTAGGAAGAGCTGCATTTTATATTAAAGACATTGGAAAAAATGTCTCCTAAAGAAAGTACAAAACATAAACAAACGTTCTTCTACTTTTTTTGGATGATTGGGCTTCCCTCTGAGTAAAATGAAAGGGAGGTGCCAGAACAGCTGTCTGTGAAAAACGCGATGCAGCTCAAATGGGCCAACATTGACGTAACTAACTGGTCCCTGAACTCATATCAAACGCACAAGAAGATATCCAACTATGCCTAGATTCAGAATTAGAAGCAGGGACAGTTGTGCCTGCCTTTTGTAATATCCTAATAAAAATAAAACTGGCCCTAACAAAAGCAAAAACCATAAAGAGTGGAGTTGGCAGGGATGGTTTAACTCATCATGCACAAAGCTAGAAAGGCCCTGATGTTAGCCTTAAAAGTTAACCCCAGGAACCCCGCTCAAAAAAGAATGCTCCGGGCTTCATATAATTCTGCAAGGAAAGCAAGAGATAAAGAACTCAGAGAGGCCCTATGGGCCGACCTGGAAAAGGCAGCCTGTTCTGGTAACAGCTGCGAATTCTGGAAGTTAGTTAACGCACCATATTTTAAAACCCCAAACGATCCCACAACGGATGTCAATGTCGATGAGGAGTCATGGGTAACTCATTATGAGAACATTTTTGCATCAAATCCTGACACTAATAATCATAAAGCGACAACATTGGAAACGCATAATACACCTATATTCTTTTCATTTAATGAAGTACAGGTGGCGCTAAGTTCATGTAGCTCGGGCAAAGCCCCAGGTCCAGATGGGGTCCCAATCGGCTTCTTTCAAACGAACCCCGACCTGTGGATCCCACTCCTAACCAATGCCCTAAATAGCATAGCCGAAACAGCCCCCCTCCTCTCGTGGTCTTCGGGGGTTATAGTGCCCATCTATAAAAAAGGGGATAGAGCTGCCCCAAAAAACTATAGACCAATATCCCTGCTGGACACAACATCAAAGCTTATGGGCCGCCTCCTCCTCTCTAGGTTAGAGAGTTGGGCATCAGATAATAAGATCTTGATCCAGGCCCAGTATAGCTTTCAGCAGGGAAAGGGTACCGTAGACCAATGCTTGAATTTAGCATTGACTATTGAAATATACACAATTATTAAAGATGGCAAACTATATATGGCATTCATGGACCTCAGCGCGGTGTTCAACTGCGTGGTCCATGATAAATTATGGAACATAATGGAGTTGATGGCGGCTGACCTGGCTATTTTAAATTACATAAGGCAATCTTATGTAAATGCTACAGCGTCAGTGCGCTATACCAGTTTTAGTATAGTGCACTGACGCTGTAGCATTTACATAAGATTGCCTTATGTACACGCCTTTTCAACATTTCCAAAGGAGTAAGACAGGGCTGTGTATTGCCTCCTTTCCTCTTCTCCTTATCCACAAATGGAGTTGAGAAGGCACTTACAGTGGCCACCAGGGACGTTCCCATCTTCGAAAACCAAATGCTACCATTACTGTCTTATGCAGACTAATTTAATTGCAAGAACAGGGGTTGGGCTTCAAAAGCTTATAACAGCGTATGTCTCTTTTATGGACTCATTAAGCCTAAAAGTAAATCAAGAAAAGTCCTTTATAATCATAGCTGGTAGCACTAAAAGAGACAAAGTCCCACATTTTAGTGCAGACACAGCTAAAATTGAGGTTGTAGACTCTTTTCCCTATCTGGGTATTCTTTTCGACAAAGACTTGTCATGGGCAGAATTGATGGAAGGAAGGAGGCTGGTGATGGAGAGGGGTATTATGCCCATAAAAACCTTTGCAAAGAAACTGGGTGCCAAACCCCTATTGCCATTAAAAAACATATACCAGGCCAGAGTAAAAGTAGCAGTGACCTACGGCGCTGGGGTATGGGGCACGGTTACATATACACCACTACAAATGATAGAAAATTATTTTTTTAATCAGTAGTTGGTCTCCCTCTTCTTTTGCAAATGGTATTTTACATACAGAATTGGCCTTCCCCTATATATCAGATTAAATACATCTAGCCCCGCTCCTCCTATGACACTCTATATGGAGGAGAGATACAGTACCGTAGACCCGAATGATAATAAGGAACTGTATAGTGATAGATAACTCGAAAAGGTCAAAGTGGCTAAGTTACGCGAAGTCAGTCTTAAAAGAGATAGGGCTCCACAAACTTTTTAAAGACCCCCTGGCATGCAAGAAGGTGTCTAAGAAGAAAGTTATCGGCATGTTTATTTTAAAGGCTGATCAAAAGCACAGGGAATATTATCAGGAGAAATCCACAGTACAGGTTTTTCACCGTAACCCACTGCCTATGGTGGGAGACTTTTCCTATTTAGCCAACATAAACAGTGCACGCCATAGATTTATACTGCTAAGATTCCACACTAATTTAATTCCCTGAATGCTTGGTTAACCAGAAAAAACATATAACCATTCCAACGTAATCATGTGCCCGTGTGATAATTTATCACCACAATCCGAATTGCATATAGTCTTATTCTATGGTCTCTATGACAGCGAAAGGAAGGCATACCTGAAGCCAATTCTAAATAAAATGGGACATAAGCAGTGCAGGGTAGCTTAATTTTATCTAAAAACACTACCCGACCCCTTGGTTTGCTACTCTCTAGCAACAATTGTATGGGCCTTTATGAAGAATAGGAAAGTATTGACATTTAGCCAATTAAGCTGATTGTAAATTTTAATGAATTAATATTCGAAAAATGAATTGCCTTTTTATTATGTTTTTTAATGCATTCTCATCCTATTCTAGAATCATGAAGAAAAATGTTGGAATCTTTATGATAATATTCGTGTAACAACTTTTTTATTAATGTATTTATTATGTGTGCTTTTATGGTCATTTCTAATATGATCGAATAAAGATGATGATGATGATGATGATGATGATATTAAAGAGATTGGAAAAACGTCTCCTAAAGAAAGTACAAAACATAAACAAACGTTCTTCTACTTTTTTGGGACGATTGGGGTTCCCTCTGAGTAAAATGAAAGGGAGGTGCCAGAACAGCTGTCTGTGAACCATCGGCTGCATTAGAGGCTGGGTGAGCAAAGGGAGCAATTTTAGGTTTTACCAGAGCAGTGCGCATGCGCAGGCAGCGAAATCTATTGTGAACAAAAAGAAAGCTTAAAACGGGCTTAGAACGCACCCATTGCATAGCATTAAATACTGTTGGTTGGCTTCAATGTCACTCTTGTTTCCATGTTTCCTACTGGTCAGCACCTCCTCCTCGCCACCAGCTTCCTCCTGGGGCTTCCTGTTTGTCTCTGCCGTGGAGCATGAATCAATTACAGCTTCTTGTCTGTGGCCAGTGTCCTTTCACTGGCCACAGGCTTCTGAATGTCCTTATTTTATGTTTTTACATGCACTCTTATAGAGTGCTAATGTCTACAGTCCCTCTTCCTCACCCCACTGTCCTCCTGCTGCTCCCTCCCTCCTGTCCCACCACCCTCCTCTTGCTGTCTGTTGTTTCTTCCCCACCCTCCTTTGACTGTCCATTATTTCTTCCCTCCCCTTGCCTTGCTCCCACTGTCCATTCTTTCTTTACCACTGATACAGTGTTTTCTGGGCCCACTTACTTACCGTAGGCACTTCTCCGATGTCCAACTGAGAGGTGATGGGAGTTAGCATTGATATCAATCAAATTCAATTAACAGTGCAACCCAGTGAGGACCAGAAATCAGTAGCTGGAGTTAAAGTGGTTTATTACAAATTCAAAATCAAGTTATGGTACATGACTAAAATATTATAAGACACATTTTACCAGGTTGCTAAATTTACAGACACATATATAAAATCATACATTGAATAAATGAATTTGCAATTAAACATATACATTCAAATGAATGTACTATCAATTATATTTTTATTAAAAAACATGTTTTTTTCAATTAATATTGACAAAGTTAAAAAACATATTAAAATCATATACTCATCATACACTCATCATATTTGATTCTAATATTTTTTTTACCTTTGTCAATATTAATTGTATAAAACATGTTTTTTGTATGATTTTATATATTTGTTGTAGGCATGGACCATCAGCTTAAACTGGCATCTCTTTAGGACGAGGAGCTAGTGGAAGATTCTGAAGTGGGGCGTTTGGGAAGGTTTAGGATGAGTCTGGCTGCAGTGTTCTGTTTGATCTCGAGTCGTTTGAGGAGTTGGGGGTAGTTCTGGCATAAAGCGCATTTTCATAGTCAAGTTAGTTGGTGACGAAGGCTTGAGTTTCTGTTTTCCTGGTGTTGTTGGGGAGCCATCTGAAGATCTTTTGAAGCATGCAGAGGATGTGCAAGCATGAGGAGGGTACCACGTTAACCTGGTGCTTCATAGAGAGTTCGCTGTCAAGGATGATGCCGAGGTTGCTGGAGTGGTCAGTGGGGGTTGGCGTGGGTCCGAGTGTGGTAGGCCACCACATGTCGCCCCATGGCAAGGTTTTCCTTCTAAAGATGAGCATATATGTCTCCAGCTTCAGGTAGTTGGCCCTCATGCAGTCGGCGACGTTGGTCATAGCATACCAGAAGTTGGATTTGGTGGTCGCGGGGTCTTTTGTGAGCGAGAGGATGATTTGGGTGTCATCAGCGTATGAGATGATATTGAGTCTATGAGTGTGGACGATGTTACCAACGGGGTCATATAAGCATTGAAGAGGGTGGCGCTGAGGGATGAGCCTTCGGGGACACTGCAGATGATGCTCTTGGGCTTGGAGGTGAAGGGCGGTAGGTAGATTCACTGTGTGTGTCCTAAGACGTGATCCACTTGGCGGTGTTTCCCAGATGCCGATGTCATTGAGTCTGGTGATGAGGGTGTGGTGGGATATTGTGTCGAAGGCCACTGAGAGGTGGAGGAGGATCAGTGCTGCTGTGTCACCTCAGTTTAGAAGAGATCTTTTGTTAATGGTGGCAGCGATCAAGGTTGTCTCAGTGCTGTGGTTGGATCAGAAGCCAGACTGGTAGGTGTTGATTAGGTTGTTTTCTTCCAGGTGTTTGGTGAGCTCTGGAGATTGATGACTTTCTGCAGGACCTTGGCAGGGAAGGGAAGAAGCAATATGGTGTAGTCATTTTTGAGTTAGCTGGGGTCGGCGGAGGGCTTCTTCAGGAGGGGTTTAACCTCTGTGTGTTTCCATGCGTAAGGGATGGTGGTCGTGGTGATGGATGAGTTGAAGATGTTGGTGAGAGCACTGCTGTCCCAGATTGTGGTGGGGGTAGGGGTCTGCCGGTGCTCCAGAGTGAACTGAGGACATTATACAAAAAAAGTAGCGATTACAGCACACCCATACCATATGGAAAAATTCCAGAAACAGTACTGGACAAGTATTAAATGGATCCCATAGTCAAACTATTTCCTAAACACATGAGGATAATAAACTGAGACGCACAGTATATGAGGCATTCCAATAGTCAAAAAAAGTCATCAGTCGATCATTCCTTGTCTTTTTTATAGATTTCTTAAAGATTCCCAGCACACGATTAGCCGACACGTGTTTTGTCTGTACTTAGACTTTTTCAAGACAGAATGGGAATATTGATGGAATATAATACGGGTCTGTCCAGGTAGTGCGTCTGATAGCGTATTCCAATGTCCACAAAATAAGTAAGTTGTGTCTGATGTTCTTACCAAAAGAACAACTGTAGTATGTCAGCTAACATACAAAGGAGTCACAGATTCTAAAAGAGGAGCTGTATGCCCAGAAGAATTTGGTGAAGCGCGGTGACATTGTCACATCAGGTTTAGGCCTGAGCAGCGGCTAATCATGAGCTGGAAATCAATAAAAAAGACAAGGAATTATCGACTGATTACTTTTTTTGACTATTGGAATGCCTCATATACTGTGTGTCTTAGTTTATTATCCTCATGTGTTTAGGAAATAGGTTGACTATGAGATCCATTTAATACTTGTCCAGTACTGTTTCTGGAATTGTTCCATATGGTATGGGTATGCTGTAATAGCTTTGTTGTTTTGTATAGTGATATGTAGGTTACTTCATAATGTGCTGTTAGCACCTTTGGGTAGTAGGTGTTCGAAGCGAACTCAGCACCCTGTTGCAAATGTAGCAACATTAATGATATTTCTCATGCCAATGACTTCCAGTTATAGATACGTTGATTTATTTGATGTGCGGTTATTTCCCTCATAGGGAACACTACTACCTATCAGTCTTTTTCATGAACTGAGGTAATGATGGTTGTGGCACTTAGTGTGGTGAGCAGTTTCAAATCGGTGAGCAGGTGGCAGTGGGTGGGGTTGGTAGGTGTCAGGAGGTGGCCAAAGTTGATTGGTTGTGGCCCGAAGTTGCTGTAGGTATCTTATTGTGGAAGGAGTCCACAAGGGAGTCGCAGAGGACTTGGGAAGGGCAGATTGTATTCTCGGTGGCAGATGGGCAGGGGAACTCCCTGAAAATGCTGAAGAGTTCTTTCATGTGATTGGTGCCTGCCTCAATGCAGTTGGTTAGGGTGTCCTTCTTGGCTTCTTTGAGACAGTGGTGGTACTCACTGAGAGCTGATTTGAAGGCGGTGAGGTCTGAGTGGTTCCTGCTGGAGTGCCATCATCTCTCCAGTCACTTGCATTGGCATTTGAGAGGCCAGAGTTTTGGGGTGAACCGGCTGGTGTGCTTGCTGGATCTGCTGGTGCTGGCCATTTTCATGGGGAGCATCTGTTGGTGTAGTTGGAGATACAGTCAGAGACGTTCTGGATGGCTAGCTGAAGGTTGCTGGAGATATCTGGTCTGGTGGTGTTGTGAATGGTGGTCCATTGGCTCTCAGTGATTTTGTTCCATCTGTGGTGCGAAAGAATGGGGGTGTAGTGATGGGTCCTGGTGAGTCGATGATGGTGAAGTTGATGATGCTGTGGTTGGTCCAGGTAAACTAGGTAGCGTGGCTGAACTTGACTCTGTTGCTGACTGTGAAGATGGAGTCCAGAGTATGTCCTGTGTTGGGTGTGGGGCTGGTGACCAGCTGTGTGATGCCAATGTTGCTCTTGCTTTCCAGGAGGTTGGTGGAGTTGGTGTTGTTGTTGCCATCGGGGTCGTCGAGGTGGAAGTTGAGGTCACCGAGGACGATGTCGAGCTGGGAGTTGATTGCCAGGGAGATATGAATTCGGAGATAGCATTGGTGGTCTGTAGGCGAGGGTTCCTCTGAGGGTTATCTTTGTGTCAGTTCAGATTTGGAAGTTGAGGTGTTACATGATTGGTGAGAAGTCTTCTTCAGTGGTGGTGCATTGGAGGGTATCCTTGTGAATGATGGCGATACCTCCTCCGTGCTTGTTGGTCCGTCTCTGTGCATCATCTTGTAGCCGCCAGGTGTTGAGGTCATGATGTCAGAGTTGAGGACAGAGTGAGCCAGTTCTTGTGATGAATACCACGTCAGGGTGGAGGTGGTGATGGTGTTCCAGATTTCTCTGGAGTTTTTACAGAGGGATCGGATGTTAAGCAGCATGCGCTGGAGCTGTTCTGTGGGGTCGGCAGTGTGAGCGGCGAAGGTTTCGGAGCTGAAGGTGAAACAGCAGCTGTGGCTGGCAAAAGGTCCTTCTGTGGATCGCGGGGAGGTGATGCACCAGACCTTGTTGCACCTTCTAGGGGCCAGGCTAGGAGTTCGGTGGTGGCGTAGAGAAGAATGGCAGGAGGGTCAGGGTTCTTGGTGATGGAGCGGTCCAGCTGCGGACGGGTGCAGATGGGCTTGTCTTTGGTGTGACAGCGGACCGCCTGCAGCACGGTCGCACTGCAGTCTCCATTAAGTAAGTCTTGGGGAAGGAGGGGTGGCAGGAGGCGGGATCGTCAATGGTGGCAAAAAACATTGGGAAGGCACGAGGGGCTAAACTAGTACAGGAAATAAAAAGCTGGCTAGCGCAAAATTTAACAGCAACTCAAATATTAAATGAAGGAACTAAGATAAAACAGGAATTGAGGAGCTGACTAGCACAGCATTTAACAGTACATGAATGAACTAAAAGAATACAGGAAATTAAGGGCCCGATGTAGGTCGGTCGGTAACGGCCGAAAATCGGTATTTTCGGCCGTTACCGACCGGTATTTAGTAAATGGTATGTAGGGCCACATATTTTACAGAATCGGTAAATTTACCGATCGGTAAATTTACCGATTCTGTAAAATACCGATTCGGTATTTATACCTATTCGGTAATTTTGATATTAGGTGGGACTCTTCTGAGTCCCACAACCCTTACCGAATCTGTATTTTGCCATCAAATATATTTGATGGTAAAATACCGATTCCGGTGTGCATGCACATGTGTGCATGCACACCTGTGTCATATGACAGGCAGACCTGCCCTTAGGGCAGGTATGCCTGCCACATGGCACTCCGAACCTTTTTTGGGGGTGCTAGAGGGTGTCAAAGTGACACCCCCTGCACCCTTGTCAAAATCGGTATTTACCGATTCGGTAAATACCGACCATTAATGCCCCATTCCTTCCTATGGGCTTCAAAGCCCATAGGAATGAATGGGGCATTACCGGTCGGTATTTACCGAATCGGTAAATACAGATATTTACCGATTCGGTAAAAGGAACATCTGGATGTTCCTACATATCCACCCCTTAGATTTACCGATTTTTAATTACCGAATCGGTAAAATTCGGTAATTAAAAATCGGTAAATCTATTTTACCTACATCGGGGCCTAAATGCTGACTTGCAAAACGAATTTTCAGGAAATAGAACACAGCCTTGCATACGTACAACACACATAAAACAGGCTAATGAAACTGGCAGAATCCGAGCAGAGGCTCACTTTACACAAAGAGGCTGACGAAGATGAGCTGTGTAGCTGGCACTCAACGGGAGCAGAGCTGGAGGAGGACAGAGGGTTTGTGAGCGGGCTCAGGCTGTGGAGGCAGGGGAGACCTGGCCAAGGCGGTGGGGGAGCTGGTGTGAGGACCTGCTCAATGGGGTCACGCTGCGGCCTCCATTTGGTAAGTCCTGGGGGAGGGAGGCGCACTGGGTGGCGGGAGGCAGGATTGTCAATGGCAGCAAAAAACATCTGGAAGGCGCGAGGAGCTAAGCTAATACAGGAATTAAAAAGCTGACTGGCACAACATTTAACATTTAGCTAATGAAACAGTAAATAAAGGAACTAAGATGAAACAGGAATTTAAGAGCCGACTAGCATAACGATTAACAGTACATGAATGAACTAAAATAATACAGGAAATAAAATGCTGACTCACACAACAAACATACAGGAAATAGAATGCAACCTTACATACGTAAAACACACGTAAAACAGGCTAATGGAGCATGCAGAAGCCGTGCAGGCCAGAATAATGGAGGTAGGAACTACCGTTGTTTTGTAAATGGTGTTTGTGTGCTTGAAGGCCATATATAAATATATAAATATGGCACATTTCTGTGTTTACAGATACGGAGTCAGCTCAGGTATGGGCATCCAGGCAGCTCACCTACTCAGCGCTAAAGCAAAGGGACACTGCGCAAAAGGCAGCCCGTGACTACACGGGTGAGTTTGGTGCAATCTCGCCAACTCATAACCCAGAGGTCCGGCGCTTTGAAGGTTGGAACGTTTAGCGGGGACTCGGGGGGGGTCCAGGCATCAAAAAAAGCACCTCATCAAGTGTGCCCGGATTTGTAAACGCCATACAAACGAAAAGAAATGACTTTGGTTTCCCACAACACGCATTCCAGTTACACAGCCTTCTGGGAGTTGGAGTTTTGACATTGGCTGCAACTCGGCGGATGATCACATGACTGGGGTGGCGTTTACAAATGGATTTGTTATCAAGCCAAGAACATTGCAACAGGGCACTACGGACATGAGGAGCGGCAGCGAAGGGTGTCTGAAGAAGGTTTTACTACCGAAATGCATTATGCCCAGCTGCCTCAGTTTCCATTAAAAAGAACCTCACTTGCTAAATCCCTGCGTGTGGCTCCTTCCTTTCACAATTTTGGAGGGCGGATGGTGATATATATATATATATATATGTCAACAAAGTTCGCCAGTCCCCCAGCCTGCTTGCGGCGGCGAGCTCGAGCGGGGAGGCGACCCCCTATTAATTTCACTGCTGCTCAGTCGGTTAGGAAAGAAGTCAGCTCGAGCCCAAGTCCATAAAGCGTGAAGTTTATTTAATCACACAGGATGCCAGAAAACACCCGACGCGTTTCGGTGCAGCCGCACCTTGGTCACGGGTAACAGTGTTTTTGACTTTCACGCGTTTTAAAGTAAACAGCAAAATAACATAACATAAAGGTAGGACTACTCGTCCTCACAAAAGTTTGTTAATCCACATTACGGCGGCCATATTTGAATAGGTTTGTTTGAACAGACAAGTATGTAACCCAGTTACCACAGTGATTTAAGAACAACTCAAGTATTTAAAGTGTGAACTTAAAATTGAAGCGACATAACATTTCATGTAACGCTGTTAATGAACTGAGTGTGAACTTGATAATTCATTCTAGATGACGGTGCATCAGAATACTATTAATCCATAACGCCCCAGTGGGCTATCACACTCTAAATGTGATTTATGTCTCACATTTCAATCAAGCCCCAGTGGGCTATTTAAATTAAATGAAAATACATAGTCACTGTAAATTAGTTCGCACATAGTCCCGCCCAAGTGGGCAATCTAATGGTTCACAGTTCCAAATAATATGAGGTAAAGTTGGGTACATTCTCTTGAATCAGTCCAATTAATTCAGCAGCCAGTGGTTTCCCATCCTTATAACGTGGCGACATGTGAGTCTCCTACAAACATAAAATATGTAATCACTTTAAAATACACACGATTTGTTTTGAAAAACAACAAGTACATAGACAGGTTCAAAACAACTCTACATGATTCAGTTACTGAGTTCAAGTTATATGAAATTATTCAAGCTAGATGGACAGATAGCTCCTCATCCTTATTCAACCCCAAAGGATGTACAGTGTCATATTTAATTATGAACTTTGACTCAAGTCGTCTTAATTGTCTCAATCTATCACCACCACGTTCTGATGGCGGGATCCTATCTAGGGCACAAAATTTCAGTAGACTTAGTTTCTTCTCATGAACATCCTTAAAGTGTTTTGCAATGGGGTAGTTCTTGTCCTCATGTGTAATGGCCCTCATATGCTCTAGTACCCGTTTTTTCACAGGGTGCTTAGTGCTGCCAATATATGTCAAAGGACATGGGCATTGCAATGCATAGACACAAAAGTCTGACTTGCATGTGAGGTGTTTTTCAATACTGAAAATTTTGCCATTGCTAGATAGTGTGATTTCTTTCCTGTTAACACTGTTCTTGCAGGCTTTACACGATTGGCAAGTAAAGAAACCTTTAATTGCTTTATTCTCCTTACTGTCAATTACCATGTTGCTGCAAAGCATGTCTTTCAGAGCTGGACATTTTCTAAAAGTGATCATCGGTTGTTTCCCTACAACCTGCTTTAATGTGTCATCTAGCTGAAGTACATGCCAGTATTTGTTGAGACTCTTCCTGACCTGCCATGTCTGGTCAGAATATGTAGTAATGAATCTGATCAGTTCTTCTTCACTGTCACCTGTCGGTTTTGGGGTGAGAAGTTCCTTCCTCTCTATGCCTCTCACTTTGTTGCAAGCCTGTTCAACCACTTTAGATAAATAACCCCGCTCCCTGAAACGTTCCTTCATTACCAACATTTCCTCATTAAACTCCAAATTTGTGCTACAGTTTCTCTTTGCACGCAATAATTCACCGAACGGTATACTGCAGATCAAGTTTTTCGGGTGGCAACTCGACGCATGCAGCAGGCTGTTGCCCGCCGTCGGTTTGCGATATAACCTGCTACTAAGCTTCCCGTTATCAACTGACACTAGTACATCTAAAAATTCAATAGATTGTTTGTCAATAGTACTGGTAAATGTTAAATTGCAGTCATTCTGATTCAGTTCGGTGACAAATTGCGCTGCAGCTTCCTTACTGCCTCTCCACAAACAAAACACATCGTCTATATATCTGGCCCAGAGGACTACGTTCTGGGTAAAGGCTGTGATCTTACTCGCCACCTGCTCCTCCCACCAGCCCAGGTATAGACCCGCGTAGCTGGGGGCAAAGCAGGTTCCCATCGCAGTCCCCCTGGCCTGGCAATAGACCACGTGATCAAACAGGAAGTAGTTGCTGGTAAGACAGGCATACATAATTTTCACAAGCATGTTGGTATGCATCAAATACTTGACATCACGGCTTTTCAGAAAATGTTGGTTAGCCTCCACACCTAAATTGTGGGGTATACATGTATAAAGGCTGTTGACATCTAATGTCATGAGCCACATGTCCTCCTCCCACTGTATGGGTTCAATTATTTTCAAAAAGTCTCGTGTGTCCTGGAGATATGATGGTAGTTGTTCCACATATGGCCTTAAAAAGTGATCTATGTATTTAGATGTACTTTCATATGTGCTACCAATCGCAGAGACAATGGGTCTCCCTGGGGGTACTGTCGCATTTTTGTGTAACTTGGGTAGAAGGTATAGAACCGCAAGTTTCGGGTGATCACATTTAAGAAATTTGTATTCCTCTTCAGATATTAGCTTGTCTTGTTTCCATATCAACAATTGTTTCTGATACTCCAAGCCATTCTTTTCGTAGAGGTTTTTTGAACTAATTGAATAGTTTGAGCGATCATCAAGCTGTTTTTTACCCTCCTCGAGGTACATTTCAATTGGCCATACCACAACATTGCCGCCTTTGTCAGACATTTTTATTACAATACTTCTATTGTTTTTTAGTTCAACCAAGGCCTTCCTCTGTTGTCTGGTTAGATTGTCATGATCAGATTTGTGCATTTTGTTTATCCTTTTAAATTCAGTGATCACACCCTTTTCAAATACATCAATGCTGTCACAATGAATTTGTGGAAGAAACCTTGACTTTGACTTAAACCCACTGCCACTGGGATGGTCATAGTTCAGTTCTTCATCAGATAAACATTCTAGGGTACTTGGTATGTCATCAGTTTCAGAGCCCAAACAATGCATAGTTTTTAAAAGGCTAATGTCACCAATGGCAACTCCTGTATCTTCCCTTAAGGTTGCCCCTCCAGAGGGTTTTCTGTTACAAAACCATTTCTTTAATTTCAACTTTCGTATAAAGTGAAATAAATCAATCCTACCGTCCACATAGTTAAAACGGCTGGATGGGCAAAATGTCAATCCCAATGAAAGAACTTCAATTTGGTCAAACGATAAAATTAAATTAGAAAGATTTACCACTGTGTTGGCGTTCATCATTTTTTGGCCGTCTTGCCTCTTGTTGTAACTCCCACGAAGGCATCGATCAATCCCTGTCTTTTGGCGCCTCTTTTGCCGCCGCCTCTGGCGCCTCTTCCACGACCTTGATTTGGTGATTCTACAGATCCGGGGCTGGGGCTGACAGGCCCTTGTCTCCCTTGCGCCATGAGAGAGAACTCTATTAAAATATTGTTTTTTACTCCTTCAGTGGTTGTTTTCCCACCACTGGTTGAAGGCGTTGTCCCGTTTTCCACAACCATGTTTGTATCAGTGTTTCCGCCATTTGTAGCAGTTTGGATTGGTTGTTGTTTTTCAGGTACATTCAATATTTTCTTATTCAATTCTCTTAAATGGTCAAACTTTTTGCCAAAGGTAAAAATCTGGCCCCTCTCATAGTCCAATTGGTCGCGGTGGAACTTACTTTGTTTCTTTAATTTAATTTCGTCTTCCGCTTTTTGTAGTCTTGTCGTCAACTTCTTCATCTCGGTTTCAAACTCACTGTCAGTGTAGTGACCCCTCAGTTGTTCAATTATTTGTTCAATCTCCTCTGACAGTCTCACCGTGTCTTTCTCGGCGTATTTGATAAGTAATTTTAACATGATTGTAGAGCAGTGGTGATTGTTCTCTACCCATTCCTCTATTAGCTCAGGGTCCGGGTCAGCAAACGTGGGGGTGATGAATATGCGCAAGCCTCGTGGTACCCGTTTACAGTCCACGTATTTTTGCAAAGTGGTGGCCTCCCACCACTTCACCTGTTCCAGCTTCGCGCTCTTCCATAACTTGTCCCAAAGCTCTTTTTTGGTATTTTTATCGCGAGCCATAGTGCCACTCGCTATACTCATAGCTGAATCTCCTGATAACGGGACAAACAGCGTCTCAGCTGCTTCCCGTCGTGAAGCCTGTCGATTCGGCAAATCCATGTTTGTTTGTTATAATCCCACCGTCCGTGAGACTACACAGCCCTCAATCAAGCTGTCACACGCTTTTCCTCAGTCACGGCACCAGCCGCTGCCGTGCTGGTTCCGCCTTCCCGCTGCTTAAGTTGAAAGTACTCACGTCTCCAAACAGCACCTCCACGTCAGGGCACTGCTTCCAAGCACGCCGATGTCAGCCAGCCGGCCGGTCAGGGACCCGTAAAAGAACGGGGAAGCAGTTGCTTGCCTGATAGACATTGGTGTCGATATCACGTGTCAGATAAGTTCAACAATCCACAGTTCACGGTCGGGCAGGGGGATGTTCCAAAAGGATGAATTTATGTCAACAAAGTTCGCCAGTCCCCCAGCCTGCTTGCGGCGGCGAGCTCGAGCGGGGAGGCGACCCCCTATTAATTTCACTGCTGCTCAGTCAGTTAGGAAAGAAGTCAGCTCGAGCCCAAGTCCATAAAGCGTGAAGTTTATTTAATCACACAGGATGCCAGAAAACACCCGACGCGTTTCGGTGCAGCCGCACCTTGGTCACGGGTAACAGTGTTTTTGACTTTCACGCGTTTTAAAGTAAACAGCAAAATAACATAACATAAAGGTAGGACTACTCGTCCTCACAAAAGTTTGTTAATCCACATTACGGCGGCCATATTTGAATAGGTTTGTTTGAACAGACAAGTATGTAACCCAGTTACCACAGTGATTTAAGAACAACTCAAGTATTTAAAGTGTGAACTTAAAATTGAAGCGACATAACATTTCATGTAACGCTGTTAATGAACTGAGTGTGAACTTGATAATTCATTCTAGATGACGGTGCATCAGAATACTATTAATCCATAACGCCCCAGTGGGCTATCACACTCTAAATGTGATTTATGTCTCACATTTCAATCAAGCCCCAGTGGGCTATTTAAATTAAATGAAAATACATAGTCACTGTAAATTAGTTCGCACATAGTCCCGCCCAAGTGGGCAATCTAATATATATATAAATAAATATAATATATATATAAATAAATAAATATATATATATATATATATATATAAAATATATTACCTACTGGCGGTCGCCAGTAGGTATATATAGTTAGGATTTTTTTCCTATGGGATTTTTGAAAATTCTATGTCGAATAACTTTGGCCTTTGAGGATGGAATTGGCTGAAATTCTCAGGAAAATGGCACATTTTGTTTCTGAGCAGCCCCTGAAAATTTGGGGGGGTTTCGTCAAGGGGGGGCCGAGAAAAAAGGGGGTCCCAAAACGCGTTTTTCCCATGCAATTTTCCATAGGGCGGTTGGACTCACTTTTAGCTCGAATGGCTGAATGGATTTCCACGAAAATTGGCAAAATTGTAGATATTGTTTGCCCGATGTGCCTTTGCTAGGTCTCAATATATGTGCTCCAGTGGATTTTGATAAATTAACGTTCAAAAAAATATATATATCTGTAACAGCGCTCCGGTTAGCGCCCCGGTTCGCGTACCGGACGTGTAACGGAACTTCGCGAAGCGAAGCTGATTGGCTCTCCGGTGTCTGTCAACATTCTAAACAGTCCGGAGCGGCCGCCATCTTGTCTCTCCGTAGGATCGAGAGACAAGAGGAGGCCAAAACAAAAGGGGAAATGACCATAAGGGGGCATAGTAGATCCTCCCTGACCCCCTAGGGTTGATGTGGAGGCTTTAAAAGGGCCCGTGGAGCAAAAAAAAAAAAAATCATTTTTTTTGCATGGGGAGCGCCCGGTACGCGCTCCGGGAAGCGGTCCGGGGAGCGTACTATGAGGAAAAAAGAATGATAGACTTTTCAAATATTGTATGTTTATTGATTGTTCGTTTTGTTGTTTTTTTTTAATTTTTTTTTATTTTTGTGATTGTTTTTCAAAATTTAATAGAACGTCTAACATTTGACTGTCCGAAATGTCGTCATTTTCAGTGAACATAACTTCCAACATTTGAGTGTCCGAAATGTCCTTATTTTGAGTGAACATAACTTGCAACATTTGAGTGTCCGAAATGTCCTCATTTTGAAGGAGGAAATCTACAGATTGTACACATTGTAGTAGTTCATGGTCCTGTGATTCATCCATGAATTCAATGTCATTTGGTTCAATGTTTTCTTGATTGGTCTCTTCAAGGACAATTTCAAATGACACTTTTTGTTCTCCTTCCATTTTGCCTGAAATTTGCATAAAAAATATATATATATCAGTAGAGATAGGGCACTGTTGGGATTAATTTAACAGTGAATTTATCTTTGGGCAGTGTGTGGTATCAGACTGGTAGTAGAAATATAAAAATGTGTATGTGATGAAACCTTAGTAAATTCATAATTATACAAGACAAGCCTAAATCCATCCATAACTATAACAGAAAAGTCTATCTAAATCTATAACTATTACAGAGGGATAGTATATAACTATCAGAAAAAGTTTTCCATATTAACTTAAAGTGCACAATATACTTTAGTTTTCAAAATAACATCTTACCTTTTAAAAACAAGTTTAAGTTGTCAGTGAAAATGCTCTTGCAATGTACTTCAGGAAGTAGTAGTCAAAATGGCTGTTTTTCTCTCTCTTTCTTTATATATATTCAGGTACATAACCAATCATATGTCAGGTAAAAAAAGTAGAAAATGAAAGTAACATTTTAATTGGTTGTCAATTCCAACACTTTAGATGTGTTTTGTGAAGTAATTTACCTCAGGGTATTTAGAGAGGTCTACAGGCTAAATGGCTAAATGGAATTCCAATCAAATTTGTGAAAATGGTAGGGATTGGTATGTAGTATGAGCTAATCTATATTTGGTGAAAGTGTCTCCAGTGGTTTTTCTGTGAATTACTTTCCCACCTTTTTTCAGCGAGCGCTTCCCAGTGCGCGCCCCGGTACGCGAACCGGCAGCGTTGCGGGAGTCCTCCATTTTGTGTTTCGGTAGAATTGAGATACAAGATGGAGGGCAAATAATGTTCAGAATGGGTAGAAGGGGGCACGGTAGATGTATCCTGACCCCCTAGGTTTTCTGAGGGTGGCTGAGGAGGCCCATATGTGCGGAAAAAAACCCATTTAAAAAAAAAAATTGCGCGGTTAGCGTCCGGTGCGCGTACCGGGTAGCGCTCCGGAAAGCGTAAATTGTGAAAATTAGTAAAAAAAAGTTACATTTAAAATTTATTTATAGTGATCATAGTTAGGGTAGCTCTGAGAAGAGCTTTTGGGTCTGTGGTAGATTTAGGTACTTATAAGTAGGTACCAATACATAGTCTTAAATTCAGGATGAAAACTCTGTTCCCCTCATCTGAGAAGTGAACTCCATCTTCTCTGTAGATATCTTGCATGTAGTAACGCAAGTTATTGTTGTAGATGGAGCCCATTCCATGGTCTCTCATGTAAGCTGAAACAGACTTATTTACATGCTTCCTCGATTTCTCAATTTGTGGACAAAATTCGTTTGACCACCTCCATTTCTGTCTTTGGCATATATTTGAATATACCAAGGCAGTTTGAGGAAATATTGCCATCAATTGCTCAAAGGTGTCCTTTAAAAGCATTTCCAGACCTACCCCAGTCAAAGTGCCCAAGTCATTTCCTCCACAGTGCACAATTAACAGGTCAGGTTTTGGCAAATGCAAAAAGGTTTTCACCAATGGTATCAATTGGTGACATCTTAATCCTCTGTGGCCAATCCAGTTGATTTCCACATTTTGTAAATTGAGGTTGTGTAAATTTCTGTTATCAGCATACCTTTGAGCCCAATGGATGTAACTATGTCCAACAATCCAGACAGAAAACATAGTGAGAGGAGGTTCTGCTGCAGTCAGATGAAGTGTGGTAATGAAATGGCAGTTGAAACAGTAGGAGTATGTAATGAAAAAAACCGTGGATTTTCTGTGCTAATGAATCAGTAGCAGTGATTGGTGGATTTTGATTGCTGGAAACAGAAAGTTAGGGTGCATGGATGAGTTCTTTGAAAGATGTAATTTGAATGGTCAAGAAAAAAACATTTTATGAAAGATTGCACTGGATACGCAGGTGTACTGAGAGTTCAGAGTTCAATTGAAACATTGTTGTGTGAACTTGTAAACATGAGAGGTCTTTCAGGAGGTGGTTGCTATGGAAAAAAGGCAGAAAGGGCAGAGGGGGGAAGGGTGTTGATTTGAAAAAAGTGAGGGAAGAGTTTTGATTGGGTGACATGAGAGATATGTGTGATGAATTACAGCATTTCTGTGCCATTGTTGGTTGCAGCCTCTGGAGTGCATACCCTTTGCTCTGCTACAGAAAAATTGGTGTGTGTCTGAGACTGTTTTGAAACTCAAAAAGTATTTGCTAAGGTGAGAAAAGATTCATTTAATTTAGATAGAGAATAGTATGCTTTAGGGATACATTTATGAAGAAAGTTGTGTATTTAAAATGTTGCCTTGTGTCAAGTGTTTTACAAATAGATTTAGTTTCGTTGAGTTTCATAGCCATGTTAAAAGTGACGCAAAAGTGGTGGAAGGGCCTTAAAAATACGCTTTCATGTGTGTTTGGACATTTTAAGTCACTTCCCCATGAATGTGGGTAAATAAGTGATTTACTTGATGTGTTTAAAAACGTTTTTTGAAATGAATTAGGTTTCTTGATATGTACTGCTAGAGTTTCATAGGCTGCTTCAGGCATATTTACAAGGCCTTTGAGTCAATTTGATGTTATTTTCCCCATTTTAATTTAAGACATTTCCCCGTGGTGCAAAGTCCTTGTAAATACTCCCCCATGTGTGCTTGGCAAATTTAGATTTTGTTTCTTTGAGTTACATAGCCATGTTAAAAGTGACGCAAAAGTGGTGGAAGGGCCTTAAAAATACGCTTTCATGTGTGTTAGGGCATTTTAAGTCACTTCCTCATGAATGTGGGAAAATAATTGTTTTTTTTGATGTGTTTAAAAACGTTTTTTGAAATCAATGAGGTTTCTTGATATGTACTGCTAGAGTTTCATAGGCTGCTTGGGGCATATTTACAAGGCCTTTGAGTCACTTTGATGTTATTTTCCACATTTTAATTTAAGACATTTCCCCGTGGTGCAAAGTCCTTGTTAATACGCCCCCATGTGTGCTTGGCAAATTTAGACTTTGTTTCTTTGAGTTACATAGCCATGTTAAAAGTGACGCAAAAATGGTGCAAGGGCCTTAAAAATACGCTTTCATGTGTGTTAGGGCATTTTAAGTCACTTCCCCATGAATGTGGGTGAATAAATAGTTTACTTCATGTGTTTAAAAACGTTTCTTGAAGTCAATTAGGTTTCTTGAAATGTACTGCTAGAGTTTCATAGGCTGCTTGGGGCATATTTACAAGGCCTTTGAGTCACTTTGACGTTATCTTCCCCATTTTAATGTAAGTCATTTTCCCGTGGTGCAAGGTCCTTGTAAATACGCCCCCATGTGTGCTTGGCAAATTTAGACTTTGTTTCTTTGAGTTACATAGCCATGTTAAAAGTGACGCAAAAATGGTGCAAGGGCCTTAAAAATACGCTTTCATGTGTGTTAGGGCATTTTAAGTCACTTCCCCATGAATGTGGGTGAATAAATAGTTTACTTCATGTGTTTAAAAACGTTTCTTGAAGTCAATTAGGTTTCTTGAAATGTACTGCTAGAGTTTCATAGGCTGCTTGGGGCATATTTACAAGGCCTTTGAGTCACTTTGACATTATCTTAACCATTTTAATTTAAGTCATTTTCCCGTGGTGCAAGGTCCTTGTAAATACGCCCCCATGTGGGCTTGGCAAATTTAGACTTTGTTTCTTTGAGTTACATAGCCATGTTAAAAGTGACGCAAAAATGGTGCAAGGGCCTTAAAAATACGCTTTCATGTGTGTTAGGGCATTTTAAGTCACTTCCCCATGAATGTGGGTGAATAAATAGTTTACTTCATGTGTTTAAAAACGTTTCTTGAAGTCAATTAGGTTTCTTGAAATGTACTGCTAGAGTTTCATAGGCTGCTTGGGGCATATTTACAAGGCCTTTGAGTCACTTTGACGTTATTTTCCCCATTTTAATTTAAGTCATTTCCCCGTGGTGCAAGGTCCTTGTAAATACGCCCCATGTGTGCTTGGCAAATTTAAGTACTGACAGGGTGTGCTTCTACATAGGACCTGTGTTGTGTTTTCAAATTATGACCAGAAAATCGTTTTTAAAAAAAAAAGAAATGCTTTATTGTGAGTAATGTACATTGCTCTGTTGCATACTGTCCTCTTCTTCTGCGTACTCTTGGATATGCTAGACTACATCTGCACAATGAGATACCTAAGCTGAGGAAACACAGGTGATGTGATTGTGAATTGAGCATAAATATTTGCACGTTTTTCAATTACATCACCTGTGTTTTCTAACATTACGAATCACATTGTGCAGATGAGGTTTAGGTCTGTCCAGGGAGACAGAGGAGGTCTGGCCTTTGTTCAAGAGTGCAGTGGATATGTCTCACTTCATTGGTAGGCCTGCACATGTATTATCTCCTCTGTACTCTTCAACAAGCCTAAATTTCATCTGCAACCCTGAGTAGGCCTCACCTCAAACAAACCTCTGGATAGGCCACACCTTATCGTCATCCTGAATCAATCATTTAAAATGTTAGGGGCAAATTTAAGAAGGCCGTGCGCCTCTTTTGCGCCGCTGTTGCGTCACTTTTGTGACGCAGCAGTGGTGCAAAAGATGCACAATGTTGCACTTGCAAGATAGGCCTTACTTCATCTGCAACAAGATATCGTCACTTTAAACTGTATACATTTAGGACTGTGTAGTGGGCATGGAGAAGCTGAATCTTCTGTAAGTGTCAAAATTGTTGCATACAGTGCTCACCTTCTGCGTACTCTTTGATATGCTAGACTACATCTGCACAATGAGATACCTAAGCAAAGGAAACACAAGTGATGTGATTGTGAAATGAGCAAAAAAAATTGCACGTTTTTCAATTATATCACCTGTGTTTCCTAACATTACGAATCACATTGTGGAGATCAGGTTTAGGCCTGTCCAGGGAGACAGAGGAGGTCTGGCCTTTGTTAAAGAATGCAGTAGACATGACTCACTTCATTGGTAGGCATGCACATGTATTATCTCCTCTGTACTCTTCAACAAACATAAATTTCATCTGTAACCCTGAGTAGGCCTCACGTCAAACAAACCCCTGGATAGGCCACACCTTATCGGCATCCTGAACCAATCATTTCAAATGTTAGGGGCAGATTTATGATGGCCGTGTGCCTGTCTTGCGCCGCTGTTGCGTCATTTTTGTGACGCAGCGGCGGCGCAAAAGATGCGCTATGTTGAGACATATTTACAACTTAATGCATCTAGGCAGATGTGTCACGGTGTTAAGTCCTGTGCCACATGAAACCTGCGTCAGGTTTCATGTGGGTGTTTTGTTGCAGGGTGGGCATTCATTTGTATGAAAGCCCTGTAAAACTAACGCGGTGAAATTTAGAAGATTTCACTGAGTCAGCTTTATGGCATTGCTGAATCAAATCCTTACGCCTGTTTGAAACAGGCATAAGGAGTGATGCACCATGCAATGTGTGGCTTGCCTCTGTGCATTGTAGTAGACATGTCGCGCTTACGACGTGATTCCTGCAATGTGCCGCTTTTGCGGCACAGATGCGTGACGCATCTGTGCTATTTTTGCTCAATGGTGCTCCACATTGTAAATGCTAACACAACAATGATGGACAGAATGTGGATCAATGTCACACATTCACCCCAGTCCAAAGATCTGGGCCCAAATCCATCGTTTTTCCACTCCACACCACCCTGGGTTGGACAATGGCGATATGCAAATCAGCGCTGACCCTGTGCCCCATGGGAACAGTCCAGTCCGAACTACAAAAGCCATGTCCTTCCCAGAACGGAAACAAGCATCCGAGGACCGGCCCGGTTTCGAGGTAACACCTCTCATCAGCCCGGCTAGCTTGATTCCAGTGGTGTGGAGTGTCTGGGACTCACGTCTGAGCATCCCCAGTACACTTAGAGCGGTAACTGCAAACACAACAATGATGGACAGAATGTGGATCAATGTCACACATTCACCCCAGTCCAAAGATCTGGGCCCAAATCCATCGTTTTTCCACTCCACACCACCCTGGGTTGGACAATGGCGATATGCAAATCAGCGCTGACCCTGTGCCCCATGGGAACAGTCCAGTCCGAACTACAAAAGCCATGTCCTTCCCAGAACGGAAACAAGCATCCGAGGACCGGCCCGGTTTCGAGGTAACACCTCTCATCAGCCCGGCTAGCTTGATTCCAGTGGTGTGGAGTGTCTGGGACTCACGTCTGAGCATCCCCAGTACACTTAGAGCGGTAACTGCAAACACAACAATGATGGACAGAATGTGGATCAATGTCACACATTCACCCCAGTCCAAAGATCTGGGCCCAAATCCATCGTTTTTCCACTCCACACCACCCTGGGTTGGACAATGGCGATATGCAAATCAGCGCTGACCCTGTGCCCCATGGGAACAGTCCAGTCCGAACTACAAAAGCCATGTCCTTCCCAGAACGGAAACAAGCATCCGAGGACCGGCCCGGTTTCGAGGTAACACCTCTCATCAGCCCGGCTAGCTTGATTCCAGTGGTGTGGAGTGTCTGGGACTCACGTCTGAGCATCCCCAGTACACTTAGAGCGGTAACTGCAAACACAACAATGATGGACAGAATGTGGATCAATGTCACACATTCACCCCAGTCCAAAGATCTGGGCCCAAATCCATCGTTTTTCCACTCCACACCACCCTGGGTTGGACAATGGCGATATGCAAATCAGCGCTGACCCTGTGCCCCATGGGAACAGTCCAGTCCGAACTACAAAAGCCATGTCCTTCCCAGAACGGAAACAAGCATCCGAGGACCGGCCCGGTTTCGAGGTAACACCTCTCATCAGCCCGGCTAGCTTGATTCCAGTGGTGTGGAGTGTCTGGGACTCACGTCTGAGCATCCCCAGTACACTTAGAGCGGTAACTGCAAACACAACAATGATGGACAGAATGTGGATCAATGTCACACATTCACCCCAGTCCAAAGATCTGGGCCCAAATCCATCGTTTTTCCACTCCACACCACCCTGGGTTGGACAATGGCGATATGCAAATCAGCGCTGACCCTGTGCCCCATGGGAACAGTCCAGTCCGAACTACAAAAGCCATGTCCTTCCCAGAACGGAAACAAGCATCCGAGGACCGGCCCGGTTTCGAGGTAACACCTCTCATCAGCCCGGCTAGCTTGATTCCAGTGGTGTGGAGTGTCTGGGACTCACGTCTGAGCATCCCCAGTACACTTAGAGCGGTAACTGCAAACACAACAATGATGGACAGAATGTGGATCAATGTCACACATTCACCCCAGTCCAAAGATCTGGGCCCAAATCCATCGTTTTTCCACTCCACACCACCCTGGGTTGGACAATGGCGATATGCAAATCAGCGCTGACCCTGTGCCCCATGGGAACAGTCCAGTCCGAACTACAAAAGCCATGTCCTTCCCAGAACGGAAACAAGCATCCGAGGACCGGCCCGGTTTCGAGGTAACACCTCTCATTAGCCCGGCTAGCTTGATTCGAGTGGTGTGGAGTGTCTGGGACTCACGTCTGAGCATCCCCAGTACACTTAGAGCGGTAACTGCAAACACAACAATGATGGACAGAATGTGGATCAATGTCACACATTCACCCCAGTCCAAAGATCTGGGCCCAAATCCATCGATTTTCCACTCCACACCACCCTGGGTTGGACAATGGCGATATGCAAATCAGCGCTGACCCTGTGCCCCATGGGAACAGTCCAGTCCGTACTGGGGATGCTCAGACGTGAGTCCCAGTTACTCCACACCACTGGAATCAAGCTAGCCGGAATGATGAGAGGTGTTACCTCGAAACCGGGCCGGTCCTCGGATGCTTGTTTCCGTTCTGGGAAGGACATGGCTTTTGTAGTTCGGACTGGACTGTTCCCATGGGGCACAGGGTCAGCGCTGATTTGCATATCGCCATTGTCTAACCCAGGGTGGTGTGGAGTGGAAAAACGATGGATTTGGGCCCAGATCTTTGGACTGGGGTGAATGTGTGACATTGATCCACATTCTGTCCATCATTGTTGTGTTTGCAGTTACCGCTCTAAGTGTACTGGGGATGCTCAGACGTGAGTCCCAGTTACTCCACACCACTGGAATCAAGCTAGCCGGGCTGATGAGAGGTGTTACCTCGAAACCGGGCCGGTCCTCGGATGCTTGTTTCCGTTCTGGGAAGGACATGGCTTTTGTAGTTCGGACTGGACTGTTCCCATGGGGCACAGGGTCAGCGCTGATTTGCATATCGCCATTGTCTAACCCAGGGTGGTGTGGAGTGGAAAAACGATGGATTTGGGCCCAGATCTTTGGACTGGGGTGAATGTGTGACATTGATCCACATTCTGTCCATCATTGTTGTGTTTGCAGTTACCGCTCTAAGTGTACTGGGGATGCTCAGACGTGAGTCCCAGTTACTCCACACCACTGGAATCAAGCTAGCCGGGCTGATGAGAGGTGTTACCTCGAAACCGGGCCGGTCCTCGGATGCTTGTTTCCGTTCTGGGAAGGACATGGCTTTTGTAGTTCGGACTGGACTGTTCCCATGGGGCACAGGGTCAGCGCTGATTTGCATATCGCCATTGTCTAACCCAGGGTGGTGTGGAGTGGAAAAACGATGGATTTGGGCCCAGATCTTTGGACTGGGGTGAATGTGTGACATTGATCCACATTCTGTCCATCATTGTTGTGTTTGCAGTTACCGCTCTAAGTGTACTGGGGATGCTCAGACGTGAGTCCCAGTTACTCCACACCACTGGAATCAAGCTAGCCGGGCTGATGAGAGGTGTTACCTCGAAACCGGGCCGGTCCTCGGATGCTTGTTTCCGTTCTGGGAAGGACATGGCTTTTGTAGTTCGGACTGGACTGTTCCCATGGGGCACAGGGTCAGCGCTGATTTGCATATCGCCATTGTCTAACCTGTCGTGTATTTCTATAGGTTCTGAATCGATCCCCCTATTCCTGACCCTATTCTGGTTAAACTTACTAGCTAGTTAACTAACAGTCAGCCCATGAGGCAAGAAAACCCCCATGATGCAGATACCGTTATCTGACGCAGTCACACTACGGCACAGGAACGTGTTATCTGATTAGGTCATAACGCTTGAGATCTAATTAGACAAGCGACATTCCTCCAGCCCCTGATAAGGCATACGACGTTCTCATAACAAATCAAACCTATGACAACCTGGATAATCCGTGCGGCCATTGTTTTGATTTCACAGAGAACTTTAGTAAAGAATGTGCTAACAAGCAAGTCGTATGACATCTTTATTGACGTACCTATGTCCATCCTTACGTCAATCCCGGCACCTTTAAGGTATAAATATTGCCGACCTTGCCCTATGCAAACACACGCGTGGTGACAAGACGGAGCAGCCATACTTGCCGAAGCCGAGAGCAGAAGCAGACCACGCAGGCAGCAGCCCCGCCTTCCTGACGCGCTGAGAGACGCGCTGCTATCTCAAGCCGAGAGACCCAGCACCGGCGTTTCTGGGCAGCCCTCGCAGGCAGCCTGGAATATCGAGAGCAGAGAAAGAGATACCATTCCTCATTCATCCTAAATTCCAGGTACAGAACTGAATAACCCCTCCTAGAGAATTCTTTAGTTATTCACTTGGCAAAAACAAACTTAACTTAAACTGTAACTTTCTATTCCCGCCCACGCATTAGACTTAGGTCAGGTACACGGGGTAGGCGTATTTAGAAACACCAGTTGAGTACGTTTAGTCAAATGTATATGTGTATGTAAATATATTTTAATCATTTTAAAGCATCATATGGCTCAGAAACCATATCAATGTTTTTACAGTATTATTTTATACTATTGCTTTTAATGTATGCACTTTACTTAACTATAAGTATTGCAATAATATCGATCCATTTCTCTTGTACGAGAAAAGAGACTGATCAATAAATAACATCTTTTATTGAACACGCCCGTCTCTTCCTTTTCTCTACATTCTGATGAGACTAAGAATGCACGTACTGACTGAGTAAAATAATTGCCTTGTGCTCACACGACTCTTGAGATTGACTCTTGATTAGGGGAGAGCAAAGTTGTCATGTTCTATGGTTGTCAGAAACTAAATCCCTTCTTGTCTAATCAGGGGAGGTAATTCTTTCCTGAACATTCGAGAAAGTTTCTAGCGAACTCTGAGCTTAGCTGGCAAACCCAAAAATTAAGTCTAGTATCAACAGTAGTAGACCTAGTTAAACGTCTGGTCTAGGCCTTTACTGCCGTAGGTACTATTCCAATGCGCAGAGCCTATTGGGAAAATAGGAGCTACACTACATGGCGCCCAACGCGTTTGGAAAGGGCGATAAAACTAACGTAAGACATTTAGAGTAACTCAGTCGTGCTTTCTCACTCAGACCCCTTTTCCCAAATACTCCAAAGACGTCTGGAGTGGGTGAAAGGTTATAATATCCTCCAAAACCTCGCAGGAGGGAACTCCTATGTATGGTTCTTGGTCTAAGTCAACGTTGAAGGATAAACAGTGTTCCAAAATATTGTGCATCTAATCTCTGTTTCCATAAAGAAACCTGATCTGCAAATAAACATAATACCATCCTGTCAGCAAAATGGACAGCGATGAAGAACGAGAGGTTACTAGATTAGCTACTGAAATAGCAGATGCTGATGCTACCATGCAAGCAGCAGACGCGGATATAATACTCATTCCGGTCGCCAAAAGAAGATCTATAACCTTAAAACTTATAGAAAATGGACTGACACCTAGAGGTGGCACAGTCATATTCGTAATCGAGGCACACGAATATCGGCAGACAGAGGTATACTATACATGGATACATTTTCCAGCAGCTAATACTATAACAAAGTACTTCCACTATTACAAAGTAGAGGAACCTCCTAATGAGTACACTCCTTTCGAGGAGGTGGAAGTACCACTCAAATTCCAAGAGCATTTGCTCTTATTTGATGGCGCCCTAAAACATAATAATCACATTACAAGGCTCGGTCCTTTAGGAAGACCAGGAGCAACGTGGCCGGTCTTAGCCGGATACACACCATATCCAGACATCGAAAGAATGCCTGCAGCAGAGCTGCTAATACAGCTAAAACAACTACTAAAAATTCACAGACAATTAGTTCAGTATGTAATGCGGACTTCAACAATACAGCCAGCGATTAAACTTCCACAGCTGACCCCTCACCAGGGGAACACAAATAAAATTACACCACAGAACATCCAATCCTGCCTAGGTAAAGTTCCAGCTAAACGGGAACAGATACCATTCTGGTTGGCACAGAAAATTACCCAAATAGAGGCGGTGTTTCCTGACACCACCCCATTAGAAAAACACAGGATTCTGACTATATGTCTCCCAATGGGAATCGCACCACACATTGAGGACTGTGACACTTGGGGTACAGTCTTTGCTTCCATCTACACAAAAACGCACGGTGTTCCATCCATTTCGGTAATACCAGATGTGCTAAAACAAATTCAAGATGAATACGGTCCAGAACCTGCTTTAACTCTTGGTATGAAATTACTAAAAGACTTCAAACAGGTTTCGGCTATATTACTAGCCAACATAAAAGGTGAAGCAGCAAACGTGGCGATCCGCCAGAGGTTAAAAGAGACAGATATAGCAGACCAACCAGCTGAAATTGCCAGAATCATAGAAAAATCCTATGAAGAACTAGGCAGAGATAGTCTAGGTGGAATACCAGTAAAACCGCAACTGACTACAAGTCCAGAAAAAATGTTTTTTAATAATAATAATAATTCACCAAAAAAGAACTGGGATGGGAACAAACAATCCAATCCTAAAGAAAAGAAATTCCAGTCCAGAGGAAGGTCTCCTAGGCGAAGAGAGAAATCTCCAAACCCGAGACAAAGGTCACCTCAGAGTGAACCCTCTGGGAATAGATATAACCTTAGAAATAGGGATAATATTAAAAAACCTGATAGATATCAAGACATTGATACACGTCCCTCTCAATCTTTTCAGAATTCCTCGCAGAAATCGGAAAGAAGAGGACGATCAGAAGAGCACGCCAAGTCCAAAGACAAGGAACCTGCTCAACTGAAAAAGAAATCACAATTTCCAAAAAAGAAGGTAGCCAGTATCAAGGTAGTTAACAATGCCGAGAATACTGAGGACACAACTGAAAAACGGAGAGTGGGCTCAGACAATGCTAGACAGCGCAGCAGAGGTGAGCATAGCTCGCAAAGTCCTTATGAATCATCTGGAGACAGTGGACACGAATGAATACCTTCAAGTGGAAACTGCAGATACCAGAGTTAGCAAGCCCCACAAAATATACGAGATAACATTACGTATAGAGGGAGATAAGACTAGGAAAATAAGGGGACTATTTTGGGATAACCTCTCAAAGGGTTATGACATACTTCTAGCTGAAAAAGACTGGCCACCAGAGTTTGTCAGGGAGTGCCCTCATGGCGAAGAAGTAATTATGCCTGCCTTCTCGAATCAAATCCCGATTCATAAAAAATACACACTTGCTAGAAAGTGGGCAGTGGCCTTAGCACCTGCTTTATATAAAAATCATGTAGGATGGGATGAGGATTCTCCTCCTCACAAAATCCAGTTAAAATCACAACCAACTGCACAAAGGCAGTACCCAATTAAGCAAGAAGCTAAAAAACAAGTACATGAAATACTAGATCAGCTAGAATACCAGGGGGTGATTGAAACTTGCACCTCACAAATGAACAATCCTTTGTTTCCGGTCTCCAAACCAGACAATTCATACCGTCTAGTTTTGGATTACCGACACCTTAACACATGTTGCAAAACTTTTGCAGTGCAAAACTCACACAGTGCTGCACTAATGAATAACATAGTGCGCAAAAAATACAAAACTACCTTGGACATCTCCAACGGATTCTTTTGTCAAAACATAGCACCAGAGAGCAGATATTTAACAGCTTTCTCAGTAAATGGCACTCAAAAACAATTCTGTCGGTTAGCCCAGGGGTACAAGAATAGCCCGGGGGTATTCTCAGCGAGAGTAACAGAATTACTACAACAATATGATAATGAAGCATTATCTTATGTCGATGACATTTACTTAACAGATGATGACTTGGAGACTCACTTGAAAAGAGTGAACACCATAATACTTGGGTTCGCTGCAGAGGGCTACAAATTCAACTTCAAAAAATCCAGAATTGCCCATCTGACGGTCCTATTCTTAGGATATGAGTTATCAAGTGAAGGCAAAAGCCTGGCAGACAATTTCCTAGAGAAATGTGCCGTAATCCAAGCTCCTAAAACACTAAAAAACCTACAGTCAATTCTAGGCTTCCTAAATTTCGGAAGAACTTACATTGCAAATTACGCAGAAAGGGTCAAACCCCTTTACGATCTAATTAAACCAGACTTTAAAAGATCCAGTTGGACTCAAACACACACAGAAATCTTGAGATCCTTACAAACAGACATGCTAATTAAAACAAAATTAGAAACCCGTGATAATACACGCAACCTTGTGATCCGAGTCATCCCAGGGAGATGCGGATTCACATACCTGACCTCTAATGAGGGAGAAAAGGTACCAATTGCATTCAAATCACACTTGTACACTAAGGCTGAAATGAAATTTAGCCCGACGGAAAAAATTCTTACAGCAACACAGACAGCTATAGCAAAAGAACGAGCCCTGGCACAAGGTAAACGAATAATAATCGTGACACCAATACCAGCCTTAGAGGCGGTAACAAAGGCAAGCATTCCAAATGCTAAAGCACTCCATCCGAGATGGATACAATGGGCTAATTCTCTTGCTGCAACAGACGTGGTGTACGAATTTGATCCTTACTTAAAAAGACAAGAATTTCTCCAGTATGAATTTGAATGTCCTCCGCCAACCGAAATTCTGCCTCTAGACCAATACGGCTGTATAATATATACAGACGGATCAGCACAACCCGCAGTAGGGGGTAAACAAGCTTACAGTGCTGCGTGCGCGATTGTTAAAGGTCGTTGGCACGAAGGGAAATTTAAACCAACCCTCACTAAAACCCAATCTCTAGGAGATTGCACAGCTCAGCGAGCTGAATTACTAGCATTCAAGATGGCGCTTGAAAATACCGATCGAGAATTCCCCACACTCATAGTGTGCGATTCGTATTATTGCGTTCAATCTTATAATGAATACTTGCAGATCTGGCTTCAAAACGGTTTCAAGGATGCAAAAGGTGGCACAATCAAGCATAAAATGCTATGGGAACAAGTAGCTCTTTTACAAAAAGAACTACCAAAGACTCACGTGATACATACACTGAGTCATCAACGTGATGGCGTTCACGTTGCAGGGAATTCATTGGCTGATGAGGCCGCGAAGGCAGCTGTGCAAACGGCTTCCGTAGCTGCCGTCACCCGGTCAAAAACAAAAATCTCGGATAAACCATTAGCCTGTGTTTATCTAGACCACTGCGGTCCCTTACAAAGGGATGGTAACTATAAATATATCTTGGTCGCAGTGGACTCATGCACGAGATTCATATGGATGTGGCCCCAGCGAACGGCTGACGCCAGAACTGTTATAAAAGATTTGCGGGTCTTTATCGGCACATACGCAATTGGCATTCTGCATTCGGACAATGGTCCTGCTTTTAGCTCTCGGGCTTATAAGGAGGCCATGGTCAGCATGGGCGTGCAATTGCGGTACTCTTGTCCATTTCACCCTGAGGGGAACGGAATTGTTGAAAGAAAAAACCGTGACATAAAGCAATCTATAACGGCAAAGGTATTAGGTTCGGGAGCTGGGTGGGTCAAACATCTAATAAGTGTCCAACGTAGTCTAAATAACTTGCCAAGAAATTCTCTGAAGGGATTCAGTCCGTACGAATTATTATTCGGAACTAGGATGTTGATCTCTGACCTTGATAGTCAGACTTCAGTGGTAACAGAAAAAAGCTTTGATGTCAAAGACCGTTTGGCTATTTTGCAGGACTTAAACAAAACAAGAAAAGACCTGAGCAACATACAGTTGAAACAACAGCCAACAACCACTGAAGAATCACCACCTGTCCCAGCAAGACCTGTCTGGATTCCAAAAGTCGGGGATCTAGTCAGGGAGAAGATCGCGGTAAAGAAGGAATTTGGGCCTTCTTACAGAAAAGCAGTTCCTGTCTTGTCTGTCAACGGGACAAGATCAGTTGTACTACCGCCACTTGCTGGAAAAAAGGAGAACCGAGTTGTATCCATCGACCTGGTAAAACCACAACATGTGGCCGATAACAAACAGTAGGCCAAGTGGACTCCCAATAAGTAGCAGAACACCAAGGTTTGCTACCAGTACAGAGGTCCTAACAAAGAGGCTCATCACATTCGAAACGCCTACAGAAGAACAACAAGGACTATGCAACAATGCAATAGAACTTAGACCTCTGAAAACCCAAATAAAGACATTTAGCAGAGACACACCAATCTATACTGAAGTACCAAGTGAAAATGCAAAAAACAAAAATCCTGAACCAATTGGAACAATTGACAGAACTGCATCCGGTTACTTCATCAACTTCGATGATTCCTCTGAAGGCTTCAGCGAACAAAAGACACAGCCATCATCAAAATCCTTTAAAGACAAAGCGAAGGAACTTTTGAAACAACTAAAAGAAACATATCTGGTTTCTCCATGGATTGAATTTTGGGTGGGTTTTGGTGCATTTATCCTCATACTTTGGCTCATCATGGTATTTACTTTGGGACGCTTCATTGAGGGAAAATATGCTAAAATGGACACAGCAAGTCAGAACATCAACTTGGTCCTCAAACCACACACATCGTCACACGTCGAGAAACGAGAACTTTCTTCAGAACTTTCTTCAGCCAACTTCACAGAAATTCCAATACCTGGTGGGGTAGCCTGGGACAACACTGACTATGAAATTTATGGTCCGGTCGAGATCCTGAAATATCCACACCAAATTAAGATCTCTTTGAGTGACTTTGCAAAACCAAACTCATTTGCTGATGATTGGGACTTTGAAAGTATAAACAATATGATGTCTGACTTAGTAATGTCTGCTAAATTTACAAAACATGATTATTTGCAAGGTTCTACAAATTATGATAGTATGTATTGCTATAACCACTATGGTAACCATTTCTTGCATAAATCTGCACAACCTAGAAATGTTTTAAATTTTAATCAATGGGAACATTGTGCTACACCTCCAAAAGGGAGCTCTAGAACCGTTTATGACAAATATTCATACTTTCAAGGTTTTAACACTAGTAATGCTGAAACATTTTATTATAAATTGTCAAACAAGACAGGGACCAAAACCATGATAACCAACACAAAATTGATTTATTCTGATTCATTCTTTGAAAAAATGAATACTTTTGGATTCGATTATTGGGACAAAAATGTTGATTTGAAAAGTGTTTGGGGCACAAAAGAATGGCAAGTACAGGGTTTAGAAGCTTTGTTTAGAGCCTGCATGATCCCAGAACAAATGATATTTTTAAATGACACTGTTCAACAAACCACCTGTCTTGGCTTAGCCAAAATCAAAGATTTAAATAACCCGTCTATTCCAAAGCCAACAATGTTTAGCAATAGCTCTGAAACAGATGAAGAAATAGACATAAACCATATACTTAACCAAAACAGAACACATCCTGATTGGAAACAATGGTTGATCTGGCCCACAGATACAAATCACTGTCAAGATAGATTCCTGAATAAAACACAGGGTTTCAAAATGACCAGGCCAGACCCTAGATATCCCCAAAGACATCACCCAGGGATAATAACAACCTACAGTGTGGGCAAATTATGCCTTCAATGGCTACAGTCTTCCACACTGCCTGAAATTAAGCAACACCTAACTTTACTTACTGATGGTGCTGACTTGCGTGATTTCATAATGGGACCACGCAAACAGTGTCAAAAGCGTTTCATAGCAGCCTCTGTATATGCAGCATATAATGAGGCCTGGAAGGTTACTCCAATTGAGACAGCAGAAAGAATACGGGAAATTGACCGTATTCATTTGGAAAAATCACTTTCTGTAGTGGACAATGGGTTAATGACTCTGTCCTCCAGAATTTTTTCATTGGACAGCATTGTGTCTTCAGCAATCGATATATTATCGCAAGACTTACTGTTATTACAACATGGTCAGTCACAATTGCGCTCTATTGTACAGCTTGGCTGGACGTTACAAAATCTGCGTTCAGGCTATGTGCCTTGGCGTTTAATCAACACTACGTCACTATTCCAAATCTTTAACCTTACTGATAGACAAATCGGTATGGCGCAGAAGGGTGCTGATTATACAATCTTGAGCATTGAAAAACTAGAAAGATTACCGTTGACAATATCAGAACGACCTGTCAGTGAATGGATAATCCACGGAATCATAAATATTCCAATCTCAACCTTCAGGTTTCAATACTGCCAAAAATATATACAGGCTGGCATGTACGAGAAATTGGGGAAGGGGTACCTTAAAACAACTTGGAACCTGCCCTATTCACATGCATGTGTCAGTAACAAAGGACAGAAAGTGTTTCTTAGTGGCAACAATTGTGCTATGTCACTAAGCGGCACGCTTCTGTGTAACGGTATTAGTTTGCACGGAGCCTGTGAAGGGAATTCATACAACCTTTCATGTCACCAGCAAGGCGCACCTGCAACTGAAATAGAACCATTCTTTCAAAGACTCTATAATGGGAGTTACATTCTTATTGTAGACCGCAGATGCTGTAGTCTTATGCCCGGGACTCCTTATCTCGTCACTACGACGGCGAAGGTCAAGTGCTGTGGACGTTCTTTGTTCCCCAGCTCCTTTCCAGACAGGGAGGCGAGGGCATGGCCCAGTTTGAAAATTACTTCTATTCGAATAGATACTTTAAGCAGAATGAAAACAGTGCTTCTTCAGACGCCTACAAGGCTCACGTCATCAAAAGAAACGTATGATCTACAAGTCGCAAGGACGACTGCAGAGATACATACATTATTATCAACCAATTCCCCCGTACATTTCGCGGAAATCCTGAGCGAAATCTTAAATATTTCTGATACCACAGGAGTCTCAAAGGTATTTAAGACAGTATTTTCGATGGCATTAACACCATTCAAAGCCATACTGGGTATTTTTCCAGATTTCGTCCATTCGATTTTTGGCGGACTTCCCCTAATACTAGGACTAATTGCAGGAATCCTATTCCTAGTCCTTATTTTTCGATATGGCAACCCATGTCACAGATCAAACTCTCGCGACAATGGAAGATACGATCCTAGCCATTGGATACCGGGACCGGATATCAAAAATCCTGGGACTCTCCCGGCTTAGAGACCTGAACATGACTTGGTTTCTATCATTTCGACCAATGTGGCAAAGGTGTGTTTTACCTGTACTAAGGTGTCTGCTATGCAGAGAAGAATGCGTGTTAGACACCTGTCTGACGCTACAATCGGATGCGCCGGTGGATGCAGATACACTGTTGGTTCCTACCAAGGTTCACGCTTTGTGCTGCCCTCAAAGGCTGCCAATTCTGATGACGGCATTCCTGGAATCTTCACCACTGCGATTGAAGAGTAGTGAAGTACGAGATGAAAGCAGCATCGAACAGGTACGACCTTCTGTCAGCAATGCAAATCAGAATGTCAATGCAGACAATCATGCGCATGAATGCATGGTTACCCCTATTTCCGACTTAGTGGAACTTTCCCATGAAGCTGTTGACAGTTTTTTCGAAAGCCTGAATGATATGATGTTCTCTCCGGAACAGAAATAGAGACTTTTGAGTAAACTCGCACACGGCGTTCCCTGAATTCGGCCTTCAACTTTAAAAATAAAGTCACATGAACAATTACAATCCAGTTCACGGACAGCAACTTTTTTCAGCAAGCCCTTAAAATATTTTTCTATATATTTTTTCCCCGGGACACTGATCTTCTGCTTAAAGTAAGAAACTATTCCTAGAGAACTAAGATTTCTATTTTTTTTAGATACTTTATAGACTTTATATAGACTTTAGCTGCCCGCTGGTATGTTCACGATATATTTTATGTGATGAAATGGTTTCGACCTTTTTTCTGTATAGCCATATTAAGAGCCATTTCATGTGTATTTCTCATATACCAACAAGCAATAATGCATAACAATGCGTGTTTACTTTTGCATTTAATTCATAGCTTAAGTGCATACAATATATATGACTGCAATTTTTCAGTATATTTGAAAATTTCAAAATGCATTTATGTATTTTGGGGTGGTAAGGTATACACTATACTCTATAGTATGTTGTACTATGTTATACTATGCATAGATTAGTAGATATGACCATAGTTAGCGTGGAGTGGGTGTCGTGTATTTCTATAGGTTCTGAATCGATCCCCCTATTCCTGACCCTATTCTGGTTAAACTTACTAGCTAGTTAACTAACAGTCAGCCCATGAGGCAAGAAAACCCCCATGATGCAGATACCGTTATCTGACGCAGTCACACTACGGCACAGGAACGTGTTATCTGATTAGGTCATAACGCTTGAGATCTAATTAGACAAGCGACATTCCTCCAGCCCCTGATAAGGCATACGACGTTCTCATAACAAATCAAACCTATGACAACCTGGATAATCCGTGCGGCCATTGTTTTGATTTCACAGAGAACTTTAGTAAAGAATGTGCTAACAAGCAAGTCGTATGACATCTTTATTGACGTACCTATGTCCATCCTTACGTCAATCCCGGCACCTTTAAGGTATAAATATTGCCGACCTTGCCCTATGCAAACACACGCGTGGTGACAAGACGGAGCAGCCATACTTGCCGAAGCCGAGAGCAGAAGCAGACCCCGCAGGCAGCAGCCCCGCCTTCCTGACGCGCTGAGAGACGCGCTGCTATCTCAAGCCGAGAGACCCAGCACCGGCGTTTCTGGGCAGCCCTCGCAGGCAGCCTGGAATATCGAGAGCAGAGAAAGAGATACCATTCCTCATTCATCCTAAATTCCAGGTACAGAACTGAATAACCCCTCCTAGAGAATTCTTTAGTTATTCACTTGGCAAAAACAAACTTAACTTAAACTGTAACTTTCTATTCCCGCCCACGCATTAGACTTAGGTCAGGTACACGGGGTAGGCGTATTTAGAAACACCAGTTGAGTACGTTTAGTCAAATGTATATGTGTATGTAAATATATTTTAATCATTTTAAAGCATCATATGGCTCAGAAACCATATCAATGTTTTTACAGTATTATTTTATACTATTGCTTTTAATGTATGCACTTTACTTAACTATAAGTATTGCAATAATATCGATCCATTTCTCTTGTACGAGAAAAGAGACTGATCAATAAATAACATCTTTTATTGAACACGCCCGTCTCTTCCTTTTCTCTACATTCTGAGGAGACTAAGAATGCACGTACTGACTGAGTAAAATAATTGCCTTGTGCTCACACGACTCTTGAGATTGACTCTTGATTAGGGGAGAGCAAAGTTGTCATGTTCTACGGTTGTCAGAAACTAAATCCCTTCTTGTCTAATCAGGGGAGGTAATTCTTTCCTGAACATTCAAGAAAGTTTCTAGCGAACTCTGAGCTTAGCTGGCAAACCCAAAAATTAAGTCTAGTATCGACAGTAGTAGACCTAGTTAAACGTCTGGTCTAGGCCTTTACTGCCGTAGGTACTATTCCAATGCGCAGAGCCTATTGGGAAAATAGGAGCTACACTACAAACCAAGGGTGGTGTGGAGTGGAAAAACGATGGATTTGGGCCCAGATCTTTGGACTGGGGTGAATGTGTGACATTGATCCACATTCTGTCCATCATTGTTGTGTTTGCAGTTACCGCTCTAAGTGTACTGGGGATGCTCAGACGTGAGTCCCAGTTACTCCACACCACTGGAATCAAGCTAGCCGGGCTGATGAGAGGTGTTACCTCGAAACCGGGCCGGTCCTCGGATGCTTGTTTCCGTTCTGGGAAGGACATGGCTTTTGTAGTTCGGACTGGACTGTTCCCATGGGGCACAGGGTCAGCGCTGATTTGCATATCGCCATTGTCTAACCCAGGGTGGTGTGGAGTGGAAAAACGATGGATTTGGGCCCAGATCTTTGGACTGGGGTGAATGTGTGACATTGATCCACATTCTGTCCATCATTGTTGTGTTTGCAGTTACCGCTCTAAGTGTACTGGGGATGCTCAGACGTGAGTCCCAGTTACTCCACACCACTGGAATCAAGCTAGCCGGGCTGATGAGAGGTGTTACCTCGAAACCGGGCCGGTCCTCGGATGCTTGTTTCCGTTCTGGGAAGGACATGGCTTTTGTAGTTCGGACTGGACTGTTCCCATGGGGCACAGGGTCAGCGCTGATTTGCATATCGCCATTGTCTAACCCAGGGTGGTGTGGAGTGGAAAAACGATGGATTTGGGCCCAGATCTTTGGACTGGGGTGAATGTGTGACATTGATCCACATTCTGTCCATCATTGTTGTGTTTGCAGTTACCGCTCTAAGTGTACTGGGGATGCTCAGACGTGAGTCCCAGTTACTCCACACCACTGGAATCAAGCTAGCCGGGCTGATGAGAGGTGTTACCTCGAAACCGGGCCGGTCCTCGGATGCTTGTTTCCGTTCTGGGAAAACCATGGCTTTTGTAGTTCGGACTGGACTGTTCCCATGGGGCACAGGGTCAGCGCTGATTTGCATATCGCCATTGTCTAACCCAGGGTGGTGTGGAGTGGAAAAACGATGGATTTGGGCCCAGATCTTTGGACTGGGGTGAATGTGTGACATTGATCCACATTCTGTCCATCATTGTTGTGTTTGCAGTTACCGCTCTAAGTGTACTGGGGATGCTCAGACGTGAGTCCCAGTTACTCCACACCACTGGAATCAAGCTAGCCGGGCTGATGAGAGGTGTTACCTCGAAACCGGGCCGGTCCTCGGATGCTTGTTTCCGTTCTGGGAAGGACATGGCTTTTGTAGTTCGGACTGGACTGTTCCCATGGGGCACAGGGTCAGCGCTGATTTGCATATCGCCATTGTCTAACCCAGGGTGGTGTGGAGTGGAAAAACGATGGATTTGGGCCCAGATCTTTGGACTGGGGTGAATGTGTGACATTGATCCACATTCTGTCCATCATTGTTGTGTTTGCAGTTACCGCTCTAAGTGTACTGGGGATGCTCAGACGTGAGTCCCAGTTACTCCACACCACTGGAATCAAGCTAGCCGGGCTGATGAGAGGTGTTACCTCGAAACCGGGCCGGTCCTCGGATGCTTGTTTCCGTTCTGGGAAGGACATGGCTTTTGTAGTTCGGACTGGACTGTTCCCATGGGGCACAGGGTCAGCGCTGATTTGCATATCGCCATTGTCTAACCCAGGGTGGTGTGGAGTGGAAAAACGATGGATTTGGGCCCAGATCTTTGGACTGGGGTGAATGTGTGACATTGATCCACATTCTGTCCATCATTGTTGTGTTTGCAGTTACCGCTCTAAGTGTACTGGGGATGCTCAGACGTGAGTCCCAGTTACTCCACACCACTGGAATCAAGCTAGCCGGGCTGATGAGAGGTGTTACCTCGAAACCGGGCCGGTCCTCGGATGCTTGTTTCCGTTCTGGGAAGGACATGGCTTTTGTAGTTCGGACTGGACTGTTCCCATGGGGCACAGGGTCAGCGCTGATTTGCATATCGCCATTGTCTAACCCAGGGTGGTGTGGAGTGGAAAAACGATGGATTTGGGCCCAGATCTTTGGACTGGGGTGAATGTGTGACATTGATCCACATTCTGTCCATCATTGTTGTGTTTGCAGTTACCGCTCTAAGTGTACTGGGGATGCTCAGACGTGAGTCCCAGTTACTCCACACCACTGGAATCAAGCTAGCCGGGCTGATGAGAGGTGTTACCTCGAAACCGGTCCGGTCCTCGGATGCTTGTTTCCGTTCTGGGAAAGACATGGCTTTTGTAGTTCGGACTGGACTGTTCCCATGGGGCACAGGGTCAGCGCTGATTTGCATATCGCCATTGTCTATCCCAGGGTGGTGTGGAGTGGAAAAACGATGGATTTGGGCCCAGATCTTTGGACTGGGGTGAATGTGTGACATTGATCCACATTCTGTCCATCACTGTTGTGTTTGCAGTTACCGCTCTAAGTGTACTGGGGATGCTCAGACGTGAGTCCCAGTTACTCCACACCACTGGAATCAAGCTAGCCGGGCTGATGAGGTGTTACCTCGAAACCGGGCCGGTCCTCGGATGCTTGTTTCCGTTCTGGGAAGGACATGGCTTTTGTAGTTCGGACTGGACTGTTCCCATGGGGCACAGGGTCAGCGCTGATTTGCATATCGCCATTGTCTAACCCAGGGTGGTGTGGAGTGGAAAAACGATGGATTTGGGCCCAGATCTTTGGACTGGGGTGAATGTGTGACATTGATCCACATTCTGTCCATCATTGTTGTGTTTGCAGTTACCGCTCTAAGTGTACTGGGGATGCTCAGACGTGAGTCCCAGTTACTCCACACCACTGGAATCAAGCTAGCCGGACTGATGAGAGGTGTTACCTCGAAACCGGGCCGGTCCTCGGATGCTTGTTTCCGTTCTGGGAAGGACATGGCTTTTGTAGTTCGGACTGGACTGTTCCCATGGGGCACAGGGTCAGCGCTGATTTGCATATCGCCATTGTCTAACCCAGGGTGGTGTGGAGTGGAAAAACGATGGATTTGGGCCCAGATCTTTGGACTGGGGTGAATGTGTGACATTGATCCACATTCTGTCCATCATTGTTGTGTTTGCAGTTACCACATTGTAAATGCGGCACATCATGGGTGGCAGAGCAGCAGCGCACTTTAACTGTTGCATCCCTGGGGATGCACCAGTTAACATAAATCTGCCCCTTTACATTTAAGTATGAGCAGGGGACACAGAGTTGGTGAGGCTTATCCAAGGTTAAGAAGAGATGAGTCCTGTTCACTGAAAACTTGGACATAGGCCTCACCTCCCCAGCATCGCTGGACATGGTTAAATAATATCTGCAAAATGTTACTCTTGTTAAACAATTTTACTATTATAGTCTCTGAGATTTGTCTCTTACTCTGCAACATCTCATTGTTGTTCTCTTTTTTTAAAGATAACGACAACATCAAGCATGAGTGATAATGAGCAAACTGTTGATCTCGATATTATCATTGAACTTGTCATTGAAACATCAGTGGAAGTAGATCCCTTGGATGATTTAAATCCTGAGGATGATGAAGAACATGATGAGGATGCCGATTTGTCAGAATTGTATTACATAGGGTGGGAAGCTGACCTGCTCGAGCCTATGGAACTATAAAGAGTTATTTTTAAAAGTTACTGGAAATGAAAAGTAACCATGTTAACCATTTCATTTAAAATTAAACACAACTTTAAAAACAGCTTGTGTGAAGTGTCTTTAATAAAATAGTGAAATATGCTAATAAAATTAGTTCAGATTCACATATAAAAGAGCACAGGTCAACTGTAGAAGCATTCTATTTCTTTGCTACTATTTGTGATTTTTAAATTTGCCAATGCACTAAAAATTATTGTATGTAGAATTGACAAGTAGTGTGTTAATTTTTTGACGACTGTTATTGATTTACTGTTTGGTAATAGTGGTTAATAACATTTTTTATTATATTTTACCACAGATTCAACTGCAGATCATTTCAAAACTACACTATGCCATCGAAGCAAAGAAGCCGAAAGGCTACAAAACGTCAAAGACAGCAGCTTACTACATGCTTGCAGCAGTCCTCTACAATAAAAACTCGTCAAGTCACCAAGAAACCTCCGGGTAAGACAACGAAATCATTCCTAAGAAACATTTGCAGAAAAAAAGTATCACTGCAGAACATGTTTTAGTCCAGAAAAAGAGAGCCAATTTAAACGGAAAGGAAAGGCCAATCAAAAATGTTACTGCTAGAGCAGGAGATAACTCTGTGCATGGTAGTAGAAGGAAAAATCAGTTTAGGGACATTCGTAGACGAATGTTCCGCAACAGGATAATTGGCAATTTGTTAAAAAATGTTAAGAAACGTCAACAGAAAGTGGCTTTTTATAAGAGAAAGAGAAACATTGGGAAAATTGTTGATCAGGCATTCGAAATTAAGCGAAAGTTATTTATTTTGATAATCAATAGAATTAGGAAACTAAACAAGGTAATTTATGATTTCAAAACAAATAGTAGATGGAAGAGAACAGTTAATCGTAGTAATTTTTGTGAAGTTTTGTCAGGAGAATGGATGCATAGTTCAAGTTGTGAGGCATTTTTTAATGAGGAGAGTTATATTCAGGATAATGATTTGGTGCATGCAGTTGACACCAGCGGTCGAGCATATGAGGTGAAAGATGGTTGTCCGGTTGAAAAAGAAAAACTTGTGTCAACAGAGGCAGAAGAGGTGTTAGGTAATGAGGTTTTAGGAAGACGTCCTAAGGGACCAGTGTACACCTGGAAGTGTAGTAGTATTCGCAGTGTGCGACAGGATTCCATCAATTTGCTTTGTGATTTTGTACAGACATTTAATAAGAAAACTTTAAAACAGAAAATGAAGTTGTTGCAAGAATTGGATCCTTGCAGAGTGAGAGAAATGACAGGTTTGCATGGTCATTCACTGGCTTGTCTTTCCAGGAGAGTACGCCAGAGTGTTTTTCATCATTTCAGGATGCTAGCAGTGCATCATAATAAAGTGAGGAAATTAGTTAGAATGTTGTATTATGCTAAGAGTCCAGCAATTATGCTTAAACAATTATGCACTGCTCTTTAGCATGGTTCTGAAGTAGATGTGAAGAATATTTGTGAAGAAATTGAGTTTTGTTACTTTGCAAGTAAAGAGAAGAATGTTGAAATTGACCCAGAAGAAGAAGGTAATGTGGAAGAGAGTGTACAGGTTTCCAGTACAGATAATTTTCAGAAGGAAATTGCCACGTTTCAAGTGAAATCAAGTGAGAGGCCTAATTTCACTTGTGTGTGTTGTCGACGCACTTATTATAAGAATCAGACTAAGTTAGTGGATTTATATGCAAAAAGTGAAAGGGAAAATAATAGTGAATGGAAGGATTTCGCAACATACTTGATGGTAGAAAATTGTTTTGATTTGGGATCGGATCAACGTGTGTGTACTTATTGTTGTAACAAATTAAATCAAAACCAGATGCCTGCTAGAGCGGTTCATAATAATCTGGAATTGGTTGAGATTCCTTCTGAATTGAAGGATTTAAATACTTATAAATCTATTTTGATTCAAAGTGTCCATCCCTTTCAGGCTATTGTACGAATGGAGCCAAAGACAGGGGAAATTGCCTCCATCAGATTTACAGAGAGGATTAAAGGGAAGAGTTGTTTATTTGCCTCTAGATTTGAAGAAAAACATTAATACAATTGGAGTAGAGAAAGTGGAAGAGGAACCTCTGGTTATCCTAGTTAATGGGGTTCCGACAAAGAGTAAGAAAATTTGGCAAGATTTAGTGGATGTTAGGAAAGTCAAAAAGGCAACATTGTATTTGAAGAAAAACAATAAGTACTACAAGAATGTATATGTTGCAGAAGAGGAAGTAAGTGAAGAAGAGGACAGCGATTTGTTTGCTGGACAAATTGAGAAAGTAGAAGCCTCTAAAAATGAAGAAATATATGAACATTATAGTGTTCATCCTTTGCATTCCAAGGAAGTCATGGGGAATGCTATTGAGTTGTTTCAAATGTAACAAGCCAAAGGGAGTCCCATTAGTGTTTGGGAGGAAAGTTTGGAAGCTCGGTGTTTCCCACAACTATTTCCAACAGGTCAAGGAGGAAGATATGATGAGCGACCTGATCAAATTCCTGCTTCTGAATACCGGACTTTACGATTGTATGCAGAAGATCCTAGGTTTCGTCAATGCATTTCCTATTTGTTTCATCTACTGTTTGAAAGCGATCTGTCTGGACTGTCATATGCAGTGAATCACATCTTGAAAAGTGGTATACAGATGCAAAATATCTCAGCAAGGGACTTTATGGATAAAGTCGATGTGCAAGACAGTATTTTGGATTCTCACCTGATTAATCTCATGGCATGTCAGCGTGGTACTAATGAGTACTGGTACCGTCGACATGGAGATTTAAAATGTATGCTGAGGAACTTAGGAACTCCCACATGGTTCCTCACTCTCAGCTGTGCCGAGTATGGCTGGGAAGACTTACTTGAATTTCTACGAGAGGCAAATGGAAACATTGAAAATATCGAATTCAAGACACCCGGACAACTGTGCTCTTTGGATCCAGTGAATGTATGCAGGTACTTCAATCATAGATTTGAAGCTATGATGTCTTTCATCATGAACAAGAAAAATCCACCTCTTGGAGAGGTGTTGGATTTCTTCTGGAGAAAGGAGTACCAAGCAAGAGGTGCTCCTCATATACATATGCTGCTATGGATCAAAGATGCACCCAAATTTGGAACAGATCCGGATGACTTAGTGATGAGTTTCATAGAACAGTATTCTACATGTGCTGTTCCAAACACAAAGGAAGACAAAAGCCTAAGAGAACAAGTTTTACGCTTCCAAAGCCATCGTTGTGGAAAGTACTGTCGTCGTAAATTCAGAAACAAGGACAAGTTCTACACAAAATGTCGTTTCGCCTTTCCACGACTGGTGATTTCTAAAGGAAGAGTGAACAGTTTGATGTCTTCGCTGCGACATAATGTGACGAGGAAATCACCCAAAAATACATACAATTTGAAAAGGAACGAAGAGTCCAAGTACATCAACGACTACAACCCAGTGATTTTGTCCATGTGGAATGCTAACATGGATATACAGTTTGTGGCTGATAACTGTATGGCTGTGGCTCGGTATGTGACATCTTACATCACCAAAAAAGAAAAGACAGAATTGAAGGATATGTGGGAGGACATTTCCCATGAAAAGAGCCTCAGTAACAAGTTGTACAGTTTCAGTCTGAAGATGTTGTCGCATCGAGAAATCGGAGCTTACGAATGTTCTGACTGGTTGTCTTCAGCAAGTCTCTATGTCAAATCTAGGAGTATCATTTGGGCGAGTCTTGGTCTTGCTGCAGCGCGTAATCGAGTACTGAAACCTGTGTTGGAAATTGAATATTTGGCGGAAAAGGAGCCAAACAGTACCGATATTTTGAAGACCAACATGTTGGATACATATTATCCAAATCGAAGCAGTCACCTCGAGAATGTTTGTCTGTATGAGGTTCTACAAAATTACATATTCAAGAGGAACATCAAAGAAGATATTGATAAAGGAGTGTATGCTGTAATTGGAAGTGAGGGATGTCTGGTCAAGCAAAGAAAATGCCACTTGGTAACCCATCGAAAATTGAGTGGCGAATCTCCTGAAAGAAAAGAGTTTTTCTATTTAGCACTTTTGCAACTTTTCAAGCCTTGGCGTGCAGAAGAGGAACTGCTTGGAGATTTCCTCTGTTACGAAGACTCTTTCAATGCCGCCAAGGAGACCATAGAATGTCCTGTTTTTCTAAAATATCTAGAAATGTTGAATGCGGAAATCGAGCAGGAAGCAACAATTGCAGCCGAGATTGCTAGAGACAGTTCTCAGGACAGTCAGAGTTCTGTTTCATTGAGTCAGGGTCCACTAGGAGGACCAGTTATCGTAAATGAAGCTGCCACTGCCATGATTGAAGTGGAAAGAGCCATGGCACATGCTCAGGAGGATGCGGTTAACTTAGAAGATTTGGAAAGACAACTCAACGTTGAGCAGAGGAAAATATATGACGAAGTTACCAACCAAATTGATCATGGATTAAGTCATGAGAAGAAAGAGTGCTCATGTACGTCGTTGAAGCCTGTCCGACTGTACGTGAGTGGAGAAGCAGGAACTGGAAAAAGTTTCCTCATTAAAGCAATTTCATGTTATTTGCAGAAAAGGACTGAGTCATCACTGTCTTGTGTTGTCACCGCTCCAACTGGACTGGCAGCACATAACATTAAAGGTATTACTTTGCATCGTCTACTGATGCTGCCAGTGGAGCATGATAACAAATTACAATACCACAAGTTATCTGGAGATGCTTGTTGTGAAGTTTCAAGAGTCTTGAGGAAAATGAAACTTCTTATCATTGACGAAGTAAGCATGGTTTCCAATGTCATGCTTGCCTTTGTGCATTTGAGAATGCAAGAAGTTCTCAAATGTGTTATTTGGTGGCAAACACATCATTGTTTTCGGTGATCTTCTGCAGCTGACACCAGTGAAAGGACAACCTGTGTTCAAAATGCTCACACATGAAGATACCAGGAAGTGCCTAGGGAGCATTGGCAACGTCAATATATGGTTAAACTTCAATTATGCTGAACTGCGTGAAAATATGCGTCAAGCGAAGGATGAAGATTATAAGAATATTCTACAAGATGTTAGAATCGGAAAAGTGACCGAGCATGGGAAAGAAGCTTTACATGCACGATTACTGTCAAATTTGTATCCAGAAGAAGACGTTCTGCCAGAGAATATTTTTCGGAAAATTACTGAGAAGAAATCTGGAATATGTTTGATGCCAACTCTTGCAGAATGTGCCATCTTCAACAATAAAATGTTGAATTTACAAAACCAAGAGATTGTGAAACTGGAAGCTATTGACAGAATAGAGCATATGGGAGCAACAATTATTTTGTCTGAGAATTTGAAATCTAAATTGGATTCATTAGAGAAGACTATATCTAAAACTGCTGGTTTTGAAAATGCTCTGAATGTGTGCTTAAATTGCCGTATAATTTTAAGAAGGAATTTACATGTTGAAAGAGGTCTGGTAAATGGATCTATGGGTAATGTTGTTGATTTTGAGAAATACAGAAATAGAGATGGAATTGAATTTTTAAAAATTAAATTTGATGGCATTGAGGAAGTACAGCTAATTGGTCGTTGCTCTGCTAGGTTTTTGCTTGTAAAAGACTTATATGTTCGCCGTAAGCAGTTTCCTGTTTGCTTGGCATATGCGGTGACAATCCATAAATCGCAAGGTTTAAGTGTAGACAGTGCATTGGTGAATATTGGCAGTTCTGTGTTCAAGGAGGGTATGGCATATGTGGCATTGTCACGAGTCAGAACTTTATCGGGATTGTACTTGATTGAGTGTGATGTCACAAACATTTGTGCGGATCTAGATTGTGTTAAGGAATACAATAGGTTAAGAAGAGAGTATGCGCCACATTTGCCTCAATATCCTTTGTTTGAGAAACGTGTTGTAGGCCGGAAACGAAGAAATGTGACCAATAGTAGGGAGGTTGTAGCAAAAAGACGAAAAGTCGATGAACTCAAAATTATAAGCAGAAAGAAAATGGATTCTGTTGAAGATGTTGTTGGTTTTCAATTTGAAAATAGTTCTGGTGTCAACTGCTATGCTAATGTAGTGGTTAATGTTGTCTTTTCTCTAGAAACTTTAAAACAACAGATTGTGATCAATTCGGATCAAAGTTTTTGCTGTTTACTGAACTCTGTGTTAGAGAAATGTAGCACTGATAGAACAAAAATAGAAAGTGTGTCTGAAATTCGAAATCTGTTAGACAAATGTTCAGGTGAAACGCAATTCTCTCAAAATATTCAGCAAGATTGTCAGGAGTTTTTAATGTATATTCTTGATGTATTGCAAGATGAAGGTGTAGATGTAGATCATCTGTTTGGCCTTTCTTATCAATGGCAGCATGACTGCGAGAACTGTAGGGTATCAAGTACTACTAGTGTAGAGTCTGAAAGATTTATATATTTAACTTTGCCAGACAGTAAATCAGTGTCCTTTAGTAAGCTAGTAAAAGCAGCTGATCACAACATGGAGTGTAGCCAATGTAAGTCTGCAATGTTGTCCACATTATTTATATGAACATATGGCCAGTATATCATTTTAATGTTCCAACGATGTAGGCCTGATGGAACGAAATTGACAACTTTTATTAAAAATTTTGTGGCTTCGCAGTTGTCAATATCAGGAAGGACTTTTGTAACTGCAGCAATTATATATCATGACGGTCCTTCAACAACATCAGGACATTACACAGCTTATTTGAAGTCTAGAAACGGCTGGTCATTCTGCAATGATTCTGTTTTCACTTTCCCCCCAAAAATTGCCTTTTGACCTTAAAAATTCTTACCTGGTGTTTTTACAACCAAAATTTTAGAGAAAGAATCTCGGGATTTGCTCTGAGGAATTTCAAAAGGTTCTAATGGCTCCTACACTATTTGGCCTTGAGGATAAGTGTAGTACAGAGTAAAAAGTTATTTTTGAGTTTTAAGTAGTTCCTGAAAAAAAAAAAGGTTTTCTTACAGAAAGTGGTGGGCACGGATTAGTTAAAGGACAACAGAGTATTTCCCAAAGCAAACGGTATTCTTACCATAACACTTGACGTCATGGAAAAATAACTGCACTTTGAATGAGTTCAGAAAAACTGTTTCTTTTAATAAGCTAATTCAAGCAGGCAATCAAAAGATGGAGTAGAGGTAATGTAAGTCTGCAACGCTGTCTACATTTTTTGAACAAACTTTTGGTTATAATGTCATTTAAAAATTCCAACTATATAAACCTGATGAAAGTAAGTTTTCAACTTTAATTACAAATGTTGTGGCTACACAGTCGTTGATTTTAGGAAGAACATTTCTAACTACAGGTATTATATGACATGATGGTCCTTTGACAACATCCACTTATTACACAGCTTATTGAAAATGTAAAAAAAGCTGATGTTTCGGAAATAATTCACATTTGACTATGAAACAATGTTGCCTTTTGACCTAAAAATATTCTTACTTTCTGTTTTCAGAAGAAAGAATTTTGGGTAGGTAACTGGCCTATAATGATTCTAGGAGTTGATATAATTTTATGTACTGTTTTAAATTGCTTTGTGATTAAAAGTGATGTAGAGAATTAAATAATTGTTGTAGTCATAGAGGTAGTGTAAGTGTGCCTCATAGTAAGCAGTATCAGTGTCATAGGAAATGTGGAACATGAGTGAGCAAGAAGGGTAAAATATTACTAGTACAGGATTGTGAAAATGATCTTGAACGTTTTCTTTCTGAAAGTTACGGAAAAAGAAAATGACGGGATTTGCTTAGAAGAATTCCAAGAGTTATAAATGGCTCTTACACGATTTGGCCTTGAGGAGAAGTGCGGTAGAGAGCGAGAAGTCATTTATTGTATGTAACATATTTGTCAAAACGATGGAGCTTTTCTTTCAGAAAGTGGCGGGCTGAAAATAATAACAGCACAACAGAGTATAAGCTGTTCATAGGACATCCTTCGACGTCATGGAAAGTAAGTTACTTTTAAGGAGTTCTGATTTCTGATTGGTTATGTTATATGGGTTTTTTAAACACAATCATTTTGATTGTGGTTTTTTTTCCCCGCTGTTATATGATGAATACCTTCAAGTCACTGTTTTAAGTGAAATTTGATATATTCTGAGAACAGCAAAAATAAACCATTTAATATGTATAATTAATTCTGTACTTTTTGTATTTATGATATACATTTAGAACTGTGTAGGAGGCATGGAGAAACTGAGGCTTCTGTAAGTGTCAAGGGAGGTGAGTAATGTACATTGCTCTGTTGCATACAGTCCTCACCTTCTGCGTACTCTTGGATATGCTAGACTACATCTGTACAATGAGATACCTAAGCTGAGGAAATACAGGTGATGTGATTGTTAAATGAGCAAAAATATTTGCACGTTTTTCAATTATATCACCTGTGTTTCCTAACATTACGAATCACATTGTGCAGATGAGGTTTAGGCCTGTCCAGGGAGACAGAGGAGGTCCGGCCTTTGTTCAAGAGTGCAGTGGACATGACTCACTTCGTTGGTAGGCCTGCACATGTATTATCTCCTCTGTACTCTTCAACAAGCCTAAATTTAATCTGTAACTCTGAGTAGGCCTCACCTCAAACAAATCTCTGGATAGGCCACACCTTATCGGCATCCTGAAACAATCATTTAAAATGTTAGGGGCAGTTTTATGATGGCCGTGCGCCTCTTTTGCGCCGCCGTTGCGTCACTTTTGTGACGCAGCAGCAGTGCAAAAGATGCACCATGTTGCAAGATAGGCCTCACTTCATCTGCAACAAGATACCGTCAGTTTAAAATGTATATATATTTAGGACTGTGTAGGGGGCATGGAGAAACTGAGGCTTCTGTAAGTGTCAAAGTTGTTGCATACAGTGCTCACCTTCTGCGTAGTCTTTCATATGCTAGACTACATCTGCACAATGAGATACCTAAGCAAAGGAAACACAAGTGATGTGATTGTGGAATGAGCAAAAAAAATTGAACGTTTTTCAATTACATTACCTGTGTTTCCTAACATTATGAATCACATTGTGTAGATGCCTCACTCAGTCTGTATCTGACACTCTTTCCTTCACTTCCTCTGTCTCCTCTCTCCCTCACTCTCTTTTCCTTATTCACCCTTTCCTTATATAGTTTACCTTACTCACTTTCTTTTAGTAGCTTACACAACTTCAATTTAGTTTTCTCTTCTATCCTTCTTTTCTGTCACTGAAAGTATCTTCTTTTTTTTCTCTTAGTAATTTACTCTATTTCAATTTCTTTTTGTCTCTGACTGTCTATCACCGTTTCTTTCTCTTTTTTTTCAGCATGTTTATCTCTAACTTTATTTCTTTGTAAAATCGGATGATTGTCAATCTTTTCCCTTGTCTTTTCTAATTTTTAAATACATGTTTTAATATTTTTCAAATTTTTGTTGTTTCTTTCACAGATTGAAAGTATAAAAATAACAAGTGACTAAGTTAACGACAATTATAAGGTAAGTGTTTTGTACTCTTTTCGTTACATTTCTATCACATTTAACTTCTATTAGTTCCACTGCTTCATTTCTTTAACCATCAGTTTCCTGCCTTTGCTACTTCCCTCATTCATTTTTCTATTACTTACTTACTCTATTCCTTCCACTCCTTTTCTCAGTCCCTCTGTTCTCATAGTTCCTCACTCCTGTTCACTCACTCCGTCTCTATTACTCTCACTATCTCTGACTCATCACTCTTTCACTACTTGTTCATTATGCTTTCTCCCTGTAGTTCAAACACACTAAGGGGCATATTATCAACACAGGCGATAAAGTTATCGCTGCTTTTATCGGCAGAAAACTGCCGCAAAAGCGGCTTTAGCGGCAGTTTTCTGCCGATAAAAGCAGCGATAATTTTATCGTCTGTGTTGATAATATGCCCATATGTTATTTACATTTCTTTGCTGTTTCAATCATTCCTTTTCTGTCACTTCTTCTTTTCTGCTTTCTGTTTTTTCTCTCTGTTATTCCACATGTTTTAACCTTAGTCACTATCATACATCTTGTTTTATTCCTATTTACTTTTGCTCACTGTTTTCTTAACACTTTCCCTCAGGATTGTTCTTTTAGTCCGGTTCTAACCCTACCTCTCATTCCACATCCTTTACTGTTTTTCTTCTTATTTTGAACATTCACTCACATTCTCTAAGAAACTCTTGTTTATTATTCTTCTACTCTCCTTTTTTTCTTTAACTTCCTTATCTATGTTGTTTTTCACAATTATACCCTCTTCCATCTTTTCTTTGGTAAATAGATCTATTAAACAGTATCTCTGTGTTACTCCCTCTAGCTGTCTTTCTTTTAACATTACTCTCTTTTTCCTTCCCTTATACTTACTCTTCTTTTTTATTTAAATTTTTTTTTTCTGGTTCGCTTCCGGTTCGCGTACCGGCGCGCGAACTGGGAAGCGAATCAAAAGAAATAGAGGTTGCCAGAGTGCTAAACATTCTAGCAATTTTTTATAAAGGGGAGGTAGTTCTGAAAAGAACTTTTTTTTAAATTATTTTTGTTGTTTTATATTTTTTTTATTATTTTTCTGAACATTTTTTTACTTTTTTTGTATTTTTTGAACGGTTTTATATATTTTTTGGTTTTTTTGGGGGGGGGGGAGAAACAAAAATGATTCATTATAAAGGGCTCAACAGGAGCAAAAAAAAAAAGATAATTTATTGTCGGGGTGGTTTGGACAATTATGATTGTCGATAGCTCTGTTGATTAAAGTGATGCTACTCTCCCTGTAGCAAATCGGTTGGCCGCAAAAAATGCAGACATGCTTGACAATCCCAAACTTTAGCTGGATGTTTGGGACCATCTCCCTCGCCTCTGGTCCCGTCACTGCCTCTACATTTGATGTTCTGGCCACAGGAGGGGGGTTATCCTGCAGGTCACGTACCTGCGCAGCACTATAATTATTAGGGTGCCACCTCTGCATATGGTGATGCATTGTGTAATTGCCATAGCTATATTTTTTATCTGTCCCTCTGGACAGATCGTTTTTACAGATAAGGCAAGTAACATAGCGGGCATTTACTTTTTTTTGGCCCTGGGGATATTTGAAAAATTGCCAAATGAAATTTTCCTTGACATGGGACCTCCTAGGCTCTTCAGGCAAAAAATGCCTCTCTTGCTGCTCTTCCTCTTCTTCCTCCTCTTGCTGACCGATAACCTCAGGAGGTGGTCCTCTCTTCAAAGGAGGTGGTGGTGGTGGTGGGGTGCACCAGCTGCAGCTACAAGACTTGCCATTTCTAAGTGATCAAAAAAGGTCTTCCTCTCACAAAGTTGAAAGTCAGAGTGAGGAAACAAGGAGGGGTTTTCATCATTTGGGAAAAAAAATAGTTCTAAACCAATGAAAAGTGTTATTTTTAGGTCACATGACCTAGCCTTACATTATTAGGAAACCAAAAGTGAAATGAACCAATGGAAAGTTTTATTAACAAGTCACATGACCTGTTATGCTTACGTTACACGCTCCGCGCCCCGGATCGCTTCCGGGAAGCTGCGCTTCGCGCACCGGAGCACTTCCGGGTGCGCTAACGCGGCGCGTCATATGACGCATTACGCGACAACGCGATACGTCGCGGTTACGCGACGCGTCACGATGTTGTTTTCTAACGCGGCAGTTGCGCAGACGGAACGTTTACCGGTTTGCGGACTGGGTCGCGGCAGCAAATTGAGCTAACGGGAAGCTACCCCGTTCGCGGACCGGGAGCGAAACAAAAAAAAATAATAAAAAAAAAAGACATAAAAAAACTGTATTAAAAACATATAAAATATATTTTTGGATTTAAAGAAGAATACATTTTAAAGCTTTTGATATTTGCTATTAAAAAACCATTGAAATTCACTGAACAAACCATAGGTTATAGACCATATATAGTTAGGAATTAGCATTTACAAAACCTTGAAAATTCACTGAAAAAACCATAGGTTATAGACCATATATAGTTAGGAATTAGCATTTACAAAACCTTATTTTACTCACACAAAACCATTGAAATTCGCATATATAGGTAGTTGCACTAACTATATATCGCGCACCCGCAATCCACTGCTGATCATGTCACATATTACATCATTCATGACATGCTCAGTGACATCACTGATGACATCACTGATGACATCTCAAATGACATCACTGATGACATCACTGATGACATCTCAAATGACATATGGCATATACGGGAAGCGGTTTCAGCGGAGCACACCATAAAGCAGGGCAAAGTGCTTTACGAGACTTGGCATCGCCCCACTTGGGTTTTAATTGACTTTTCTTTCTCTGCCTGTGATAACGGACTCACTGAAGGTTAAAACATTCGCGGCACTACAGGAACCAGAATGCCTTCTGGCCACGCCCACTGGGGCAGGACCCTGAATATATAGCATGCTGCGAATGCCGTCTAGAGTGATGCAGAGGAAATTAGCCATTGACAAGGGAACCTAGATTCTCGAAACGCGTTTGGCTGCTTAACGAACTGATGTTAATGTCCTTGTTGCTGTTTGCTGGCAGGTTGGCTCCATAAAGAAACTGAAATATTTACCTGCTTGAGGCTTCCTTTCTTGAGGGCGACCTTGTGTGTTTAATGTTGAGCGGCTTGCCTAAGCCGCGAAAGGAAGCTCGCCGCGCAGAGCGGACCCGGCTGGCGTCATGAGATGTCAGCATATACGGGAAGCGGTTTCAGCGGAGCACACCATAAAGCAGGGCAAAGTGCTTTACGAGACTTGGCATCTCCCCACTTGGGTTTTAATTGACTTTTCTTTCTCTGCCTGTGATAACGGACTCACTGAAGGTTAAAACATTCGCGGCACTACAGGAACCAGAATGCCTTCTGGCCACGCCCACTGGGGCAGGACCCTGAATATATAGCATGCTGCGAATGCCGTCTAGAGTGATGCAGAGGAAATTAGCCATTGACAAAGGGAACGGAGATTCTCGAAACGCGTTTGGCTGCTTAACGAACTGATGTTAATGTCCTTGTTGCTGTTTGCTGGCAGGTTGGCTCCATAAAGAAACTGAAATATTTACCTGCTTGAGGCTTCCTTTCTTGAGGGCGACCTTGTGTGTTTAATATATATATATATATATATATATATATATATATATATAAAACGCTGCATCCGGCGGTTTGTTCTTCCCATCGCGCAGCCAGGACTTTTTGATGATTTCGAATTCCTACTGAAAAGGGGTTCTTTTGGGTCGAGCACCCTGTGTGGTCTGAACGGTATGTTGTCTGCCTGAGCCATCGGGTCCTTGTTGTTCATCGCTGGACTCATTTTCGGTGACATCAGACTCCGAGGTGACAGCCTCGTTTTCTGGTATTGCACTCGCACCTGTGCCAGTCCCGGTTCCCCTCTGAAGAGCCTTACGTGGAGCACCGTACTTCTTGGCGTACATTAGTACATGGGCCGTGAGATAGTCATTGGCATCACGCTCGTATTTCTCTTGTTTGCATAGTCGTATCTTTTGCTCATATTTAGTGAGCCGAGCTTTCATTAGATCTTTCATTTGAGATATCTGTGCCCTTTGTCCCGGGTCCGTCTCCTTCTCCAGCTCTTCGTCAATCAATCTGATCTCGGCCAGCGCCTCCTCTCTGTCACTCCAGGCGTATTGAACCAGGATCTTGAGGGTGCCTTCACAGTACGATGCTGTGTGCTCGAACCAGTCTGTTAATAATTGAGGGTCTGGATTTTCGTAAAAGGGCACAGTATGGACCCTTAGCCCCCTGGGAACCCACTGTTCTTCCACATAGTTGGTTAGGCTTGTAGCCTCCCACCATTTACGCACTTCACGTTCGTGAAGCCTTTCCAGCTTCATAATGATCTCCTTAAGCTTGTTACTTTGTGGTACTGCCGTTGATATTGTTACTGTTTCTAATGGCGTATCTCGCCGTTTGAACATATCCTTAGCCGCAGTATTTCGTTCAGTGTCTGAAAACATGCTGTCTTGATAAGTATCACGCTGCGTGTGTCCTCGCAGCTTGACAGTGCGTGTTCCCCTAATGCGTGTTATCACTCACCTCCTTTGTCGATCTGCCACTCTTAACCCGCTGTAATTACATAGGTATGTAAAATAGGGGCTCACCGGGAAGGGCGTCTTCCATTGGGGATTCCAGAAAACTCCAGCGCTCTCCCTCGTACTCCGTCCTCTCCGGATTCGTTAGATCTTTGCCCCAGCGGTAGCGGCGGTGCGCAGCATAAGTCCTTTCGGAAAACGCTTGTCTCCCACGCGGAACTGCTCACTCTCGAACGGGTGCTGCAAGCGGCTCGTGGGACGCCGCATCACATAACGCTCGAACTTTTCATTGCTTTTAGAAAAAGGCACAGCACTCAAGTAGGGTTAGTGATAATCACGAGGTGATTTATTAGGGGAAATGCACAGACGCGTTTCGGCGTGCTGCCTTCGTCAGTGTGTCAATTTCAACTCAAGATCAACATGTTAATAAAGTTTTCTACAGTCATGGACATTGACATAGGACTCACCCCTCAAACATCAACATGAATGCCATCTTGGAATGTGTTAATCAAACAGTATTCCACATACGAAAGAAGTCTTTAACGTCCACTAATGGACTTCGTGTACATGTTGAGAGGGTATATGATTACAAAATGTCACAAAATGTTGACACAAGATATATATATATGATGGTCCAGTTGAAGACTGATTGCAGTCGAAACGCGTAGGCCGTACAATTTTGTACTTTTCTACACATGGTGTACTTAAAATAAACTAAAATTAACTACCCTACTGTTGTGGTGCCGTGACGTCCGTCATACAATCTGAGAACGCGAAGAATCAAGGAAATATATATATATATATCCATACTAATATCATAAAGAGAGAGCCCAAACCTTTGAGGCGGGTAATCTCAGTAACCACAGCACCAATCACAACACCCAATACAGCGTTGGAAAGGGCAGTTGCAGCAGAAGGACATAGGATATGCAGACGGATAAAAAAATGTATTAAAAAAATTGCAAAAAACTACATCATCCAGAAGGCCGAGGGCCAAAATAACATCAAGCAGGAAATTATGTAATAATGTGACTCACTATATTGAGACTGGGAGCCTGGAGCCAAATGTAAACAAGGGATATGCTATCCCGAAACGCGTAGATTTGTGCCTGCCTGCTTGAGAGATTCCATGCTGGGAGGATTAAATAAAAAGGCACATAAGTGAAGACAAACGCGAGTTAGTCCAGCTTTTCTCCCAGCTGGGGGAATTGGTTGTGGATTTAAATGCCGCGTGGTTCTGCCGCGGGGATTTACGAACCGGCGAGAGAGCACTGCAAATTCTGGCGAAAAGGAACCGAGGGGTATCAATATATATATATATATATCCATCCATACTAATATTATAAAGAGAGAGCCCAAACCTTTGAGGAGGGTAATCTCAGTAACCACAGCACCAATCACAACACCCAATACAGCGTTGGAAAGGGCAGGTGCCGAAGAAGGGCATAGGCTATGCAGACGGCCACCATATACATATAAAAGGTAAAAGAACCGTGCCAGCAAAGTAGTCCCTTGTGGGCGTGTCTGCGTTCTGCTATGGGCGTGTGCTGGGGGCGTTACAAACGCTGGGGGCATGTGGTACGTTCCGCCCTTCATGCCATGTGAGTCGTAATTGCGCCGCATCAAGGGGCACGCTGGGGGCATTACACGCTGGGGCCGTGACAAACGCTGTGGGTGTGTGTCCACGCTGTGGGTGTGTGTCCGCCCTTCATGCCATGTGAAGCGCCAATTACGCAATTGCGCCGCATCAAGGGGCACGCTGGGGGCGTGGCAAATGCTGGGGGCGTGTGCTACGTTCCGCACTTCATGCCATCTGGGTCGTACATTAATCAGATCGTCTGCTGTGGCCGTGTGCTGGAGGTGTCACAAAGACGTTCACCTCGAAGCGTGGTAAGTGACCATTCGCAAGACTCCCTTGGTGGACTGCCCGTTGTCTCACAAATTCTGGGGGTGCCGAATGCAGTGTGTGGCTTGGCGCGTCTAAAAAGCACTCGGCGGAAGAGCGTCGATGTGGGTCATAAAAAAATAAGAACAGCGGATAAACAATCATTCAAGACTCACACAATTCTAATTGTTAGACGGTCGCCGCTGGCCCTCAAGTGGGGGCACACTTGACTGAACGTGTCTGCAGGGACAATTACTGCAGCCTCTCATGCGCACTGTTACTGAACTATCACATTAAACCAAATTATACGCGCCTGCTAACATCAGCCAGGGCTGTAGCCGGGCTCAGGCGGCGGATCACTACACTAATCACATGCGCCTGCTAACATGAACCAGGGCTGCAGCTGGGCCTCAAGCGGGGGCACACGCACCTGCTAACATCAACCAGGGCTGCAGCTGGGCCTCAAGCGGGGGAACACGTGAATGACCGTATCTGAATACACACATTACACACATTCTATTTTATACCTGGACAACGTCGGGACGGGTTGCTAATATATATATATATATATATATATATATATATATATATATATATAATTCGATTGCAGAATCCAACTTTTCGGTAAGAACCACACGAACACTATACTTAGGCTCTCCTATTTAATAACAGCATCTTGCCAGCAAGAACCTGCACAGGAGCATTAATAACATCTTCCCCATCGTGCCAGACGCGTTTCAGGATGGAACGTCCTTTCTTCAGTGGCTTTTCGGAGACATGGAGAAACCGTTTGTAAAGCGTGTCTTCATTTAAGCAATTCTTTCACTCCCGCCCCGATGGGCGTTGCTACAAGCATCTTGGGAGTTGAAGTCCGCTTTAATTTCTACCCATGTGGGTGATTTCACAATGTCTTAATGTCTGTAAATTAAAGATGCTTGCACTCGTGTAGGTTGTTGCCCTGCTTTGTAGTTGCTGTTAGAGCTCCGGTAAACCCCTCTCTGCTTAGGAGTCCACCGTTTGTCCCGTAGAAATGCAGCACCTTCATAAGATACCGCATACGGACCCACCGGAGTAGTGGGTTCCCTCCACGACCTTGGATTTGGCCGTTTACAAATACATTTGATTGCAGAATCCAACTTTTCGGTAAGAACCACACGAACACTGTACTTAGGCTCTCCTATTTAATAACAGCATCTTGCCAGCAAGAACCTGCACAGGAGCATTAATAACATCTTCCCCATCGTACCAGACGTGTTTCAGGATATATATATATATATATATATTTATATATATATATATATCCAACAAGAAAAGTTTCCCATTCAGGATAGCCACACACAGGTAGGTATAAACTTGCGTTTTAATCACAGGAGCTGCAGCATCATAGAGCCAACACTTGCCAAAGTTCGTCGCCTGACGCGTTTCATGCTTAAGAGCATTTCATCAGAGGCAATTCATTCAAACAGCGTGTGTGCAAATGGCAGTACTTATCTTCACGACCACCCGCCCCAGTGGGCGTCGGCTCGCGCTGAGCTCGAGTGTTGGCTCTATGATGCTGCAGCTCCTGTGATTAAAACGCAAGTTTATACCTACCTGTGTGTGGCTATCCTGAATGGGAAACTTTTCTTGTTGGATTAAATAACGGCTGGTCCCGGTCGTAGGAAAAGCCCTGCCGCGTGGAAGCGGACCATGTTGGTGTCAATTGGCTGCCAGCATCAAGGACAGGAGGTTGTTACATGGGAATTCTAAAGTGCAACATTAATTGAGAAGGACGCTTTCCTGACCCACTGGGGTTTTAATTTGGTAAAAATGTTGACGTCTTTCAGAGTGAAGCAGCTCACTGTAGTTTTACTCTGGCACTACATAGACCATCGAGCTCAGCGCGAGCCGACGCCCACTGGGGTGGGTGGTCGTGAAGATAAGTACTGACATTTGCACACACGCTGTTTGAATGAATTGCCTCTGATGAAATGCTCTTAAGCATGAAACGCGTCAGGCGACGAACTTTGGCAAGTGTTGGCTCTATGATGCTGCAGCTCCTGTGATTAAAACGCAAGTTTATACCTACCTGTGTGTGGCTATCCTGAATAGGAAACTTTTCTTGTTGGATTAAATAACGGCTGGTCCCGGTCGTAGGAAAAGCCCTGCCGCGTGGAAGCGGACCATGTTGGTGTCAATTGGCTGCCAGCATCAAGGACAGGAGGTTGTTACATGGGAATTCTAAAGTGCAACATTAATTGAGAAGGACGCTTTCCTGACCCACTGGGGTTTTAATTTGGTAAAAATGTTGACGTCTTTCAGCGTGAAGCAGCTCACTGTAGTTTTACTCTGGCACTACATAGACCATCGAGCTCAGCGCGAGCCGACGCCCACTGGGGCGGGTGGTCGTGAAGATAAGTACTGCCATTTGCACACACGCTGTTTGAATGAATTGCCTCTGATGAAATGCTCTTAAGTATGAAACGCGTCAGGCGACGAACTTTGGCAAGTGTTGGCTCTATGATGCTGCAGCTCCTGTGATTAAAACGCAAGTTTATACCTACCTGTGTGTGGCTATCCTGAATGGGAAACTTTTCTTGTTGGATTAAATAACGGCTGGTCCCGGTCGTAGGAAAAGCCCTGCCGCGTGGAAGCGGACCATGTTGGTGTCAATTGGCTGCCAGCATCAAGGACAGGAGGTTGTTACATGGGAATTCTAAAGTACAACATTAATTGAGAAGGACGCTTTCCTGACCCACTGGGGTTTTAATTTGGTAAAAATGTTGACGTCTTTCAGCGTGAAGCAGCTCACTGTAGTTTTACTCTGGCACTACATAGACCATCGAGCTCAGCGCGAGCCGACGCCCACTGGGGCGGGTGGTCGTGAAGATAAGTACTGCCATTTGCACACACGCTGTTTGAATGAATTGCCTCTGATGAAATGCTCTTAAGCATGAAACGCGTCAGGCGACGAACTTTGGCAAGTGTTGGCTCTATGATGCTGCAGCTCCTGTGATTAAAACGCAAGTTTATACCTACCTGTGTGTGGCTATCCTGAATGGGAAACTTTTCTTGTTGGATTAAATAACGGCTGGTCCCGGTCGTAGGAAAAGCCCTGCCGCGTGGAAGCGGACCATGTTGGTGTCAATTGGCTGCCAGCATCAAGGACAGGAGGTTGTTACATGGGAATTCTAAAGTGCAACATTAATTGAGAAGGACGCTTTCCTGACCCACTGGGGTTTTAATTTGGTAAAAATGTTGACGTCTTTCAGCGTGAAGCAGCTCACTGTAGTTTTACTCTGGCACTACATAGACCATCGAGCTCAGCGCGAGCCGACGCCCACTGGGGCGGGTGGTCGTGAAGATAAGTACTGCCATTTGCACACACGCTGTTTGAATGAATTGCCTCTGATGAAATGCTCTTAAGCATGAAACGCGTCAGGCGACGAACTTTGGCAAGTGTTGGCTCTATGATGCTGCAGCTCCTGTGATTAAAACGCAAGTTTATACCTACCTGTGTGTGGCTATCCTGAATGGGAAACTTTTCTTGTTGGATTAAATAACGGCTGGTCCCGGTCGTAGGAAAAGCCCTGCCGCATGGAAGCGGACCATGTTGGTGTCAATTGGCTGCCAGCATCAAGGACAGGAGGTTGTTACATGGGAATTCTAAAGTGCAACATTAATTGAGAAGGACGCTTTCCTGACCCACTGGGGTTTTAATTTGGTAAAAATGTTGACGTCTTTCAGCGTGAAGCAGCTCACTGTAGTTTTACTCTGGCACTACATAGACCATCGAGCTCAGCGCGAGCCGACGCCCACTGGGGCGGGTGGTCGTGAAGATAAGTACTGCCATTTGCACACACGCTGTTTGAATGAATTGCCTCTGATGAAATGCTCTTAAGCATGAAACGCGTCAGGCGACGAACTTTGGCAAGTGTTGGCTCTATGATGCTGCAGCTCCTGTGATTAAAACGCAAGTTTATACCTACCTGTGTGTGGCTATCCTGAATGGGAAACTTTTCTTGTTGGATTAAATAACGGCTGGTCCCGGTCGTAGGAAAAGCCCTGCCGCGTGGAAGCGGACCATGTTGGTGTCAATTGGCTGCCAGCATCAAGGACAGGAGGTTGTTACATGGGAATTCTAAAGTGCAACATTAATTGAGAAGGACGCTTTCCTGACCCACTGGGGTTTTAATTTGGTAAAAATGTTGACGTCTTTCAGCGTGAAGCAGCTCACTGTAGTTTTACTCTGGCACTACATAGACCATCGAGCTCAGCGCGAGCCGACGCCCACTGGGGCGGGTGGTCGTGAAGATAAGTACTGCCATTTGCACACACGCTGTTTGAATGAATTGCCTCTGATGAAATGCTCTTAAGCATGAAACGCGTCAGGCGACGAACTTTGGCAAGTGTTGGCTCTATGATGCTGCAGCTCCTGTGATTAAAACGCAAGTTTATACCTACCTGTGTGTGGCTATCCTGAATGGGAAACTTTTCTTGTTGGATTAAATAACGGCTGGTCCCGGTCGTAGGAAAAGCCCTGCCGCGTGGAAGCGGACCATGTTGGTGTCAATTGGCTGCCAGCATCAAGGACAGGAGGTTGTTACATGGGAATTCTAAAGTGCAACATTAATTGAGAAGGACGCTTTCCTGACCCACTGGGGTTTTAATTTGGTAAAAATGTTGACGTCTTTCAGCGTGAAGCAGCTCACTGTAGTTTTACTCTGGCACTACATAGACCATCGAGCTCAGCGCGAGCCGACGCCCACTGGGGCGGGTGGTCGTGAAGATAAGTACTGCCATTTGCACACACGCTGTTTGAATGAATTGCCTCTGATGAAATGCTCTTAAGCATGAAACGCGTCAGGCGACGAACTTTGGCAAGTGTTGGCTCTATGATGCTGCAGCTCCTGTGATTAAAACGCAAGTTTATACCTACCTGTGTGTGGCTATCCTGAATGGGAAACTTTTCTTGTTGGATTAAATAACGGCTGGTCCCGGTCGTAGGAAAAGCCCTGCCGCGTGGAAGCGGACCATGTTGGTGTCAATTGGCTGCCAGCATCAAGGACAGGAGGTTGTTACATGGGAATTCTAAAGTGCAACATTAATTGAGAAGGACGCTTTCCTGACCCACTGGGGTTTTAATTTGGTAAAAATGTTGACGTCTTTCAGCGTGAAGCAGCTCACTGTAGTTTTACTCTGGCACTACATAGACCATCGAGCTCAGCGCGAGCCGACGCCCACTGGGGCGGGTGGTCGTGAAGATAAGTACTGCCATTTGCACACACGCTGTTTGAATGAATTGCCTCTGATGAAATGCTCTTAAGCATGAAACGCGTCAGGCGACGAACTTTGGCAAGTGTTGGCTCTATGATGCTGCAGCTCCTGTGATTAAAACGCAAGTTTATACCTACCTGTGTGTGGCTATCCTGAATGGGAAACTTTTCTTGTTGGATTAAATAACGGCTGGTCCCGGTCGTAGGAAAAGCCCTGCCGCATGGAAGCGGACCATGTTGGTGTCAATTGGCTGCCAGCATCAAGGACAGGAGGTTGTTACATGGGAATTCTAAAGTGCAACATTAATTGAGAAGGACGCTTTCCTGACCCACTGGGGTTTTAATTTGGTAAAAATGTTGACGTCTTTCAGCGTGAAGCAGCTCACTGTAGTTTTACTCTGGCACTACATAGACCATCGAGCTCAGCGCGAGCCGACGCCCACTGGGGCGGGTGGTCGTGAAGATAAGTACTGCCATTTGCACACACGCTGTTTGAATGAATTGCCTCTGATGAAATGCTCTTAAGCATGAAACGCGTCAGGCGACGAACTTTGGCAAGTGTTGGCTCTATGATGCTGCAGCTCCTGTGATTAAAACGCAAGTTTATACCTACCTGTGTGTGGCTATCCTGAATGGGAAACTTTTCTTGTTGGATTAAATAACGGCTGGTCCCGGTCGTAGGAAAAGCCCTGCCGCATGGAAGCGGACCATGTTGGTGTCAATTGGCTGCCAGCATCAAGGACAGGAGGTTGTTACATGGGAATTCTAAAGTGCAACATTAATTGAGAAGGACGCTTTCCTGACCCACTGGGGTTTTAATTTGGTAAAAATGTTGACGTCTTTCAGCGTGAAGCAGCTCACTGTAGTTTTACTCTGGCACTACATAGACCATCGAGCTCAGCGCGAGCCGACGCCCACTGGGGCGGGTGGTCGTGAAGATAAGTACTGCCATTTGCACACACGCTGTTTGAATGAATTGCCTCTGATGAAATGCTCTTAAGCATGAAACGCGTCAGGCGACGAACTTTGGCAAGTGTTGGCTCTATGATGCTGCAGCTCCTGTGATTAAAACGCAAGTTTATACCTACCTGTGTGTGGCTATCCTGAATGGGAAACTTTTCTTGTTGGATTAAATAACGGCTGGTCCCGGTCGTAGGAAAAGTTCTGCCGCGTGGAAGCGGACCATGTTGGTGTCAATTGGCTGCCAGCATCAAGGACAGGAGGTTGTTACATGGGAATTCTAAAGTGCAACATTAATTGAGAAGGACGCTTTCCTGACCCACTGGGGTTTTAATTTGGTAAAAATGTTGACGTCTTTCAGCGTGAAGCAGCTCACTGTAGTTTTACTCTGGCACTACATAGACCATCGAGCTCAGCGCGAGCCGACGCCCACTGGGGCGGGTGGTCGTGAAGATAAGTACTGCCATTTGCACACACGCTGTTTGAATGAATTGCCTCTGATGAAATGCTCTTAAGCATGAAACGCGTCAGGCGACGAACTTTGGCAAGTGTTGGCTCTATGATGCTGCAGCTCCTGTGATTAAAACGCAAGTTTATACCTACCTGTGTGTGGCTATCCTGAATGGGAAACTTTTCTTGTTGGATTAAATAACGGCTGGTCCCGGTCGTAGGAAAAGCCCTGCCGCGTGGAAGCGGACCATGTTGGTGTCAATTGGCTGCCAGCATCAAGGACAGGAGGTTGTTACATGGGAATTCTAAAGTGCAACATTAATTGAGAAGGACGCTTTCCTGACCCACTGGGGTTTTAATTTGGTAAAAATGTTGACGTCTTTCAGCGTGAAGCAGCTCACTGTAGTTTTACTCTGGCACTACATAGACCATCGAGCTCAGCGCGAGCCGACGCCCACTGGGGCGGGTGGTCGTGAAGATAAGTACTGCCATTTGCACACACGCTGTTTGAATGAATTGCCTCTGATGAAATGCTCTTAAGCATGAAACGCGTCAGGCGACGAACTTTGGCAAGTGTTGGCTCTATGATGCTGCAGCTCCTGTGATTAAAACGCAAGTTTATACCTACCTGTGTGTGGCTATCCTGAATGGGAAACTTTTCTTGTTGGATATATATATATAGATATATATATATATATATATATATATATATATATATTACGCTCCAACTTTTCTTCTCTTTGCAGAAAAGACACAGCACTCAAGAAGGGATGTCAAAACCAGGCAAAGGTTTATTCAAACAAACTGCACAAACGCGTTTCGGCGTACTGCCTTTGTCAGTGTGTCACTTACAACAGACAGTCAGCATGTTAAATAAAGTTTCAATAAATCACGGAAACAGACATAGGACTCATCCCTCAGGATCACACCATGAGCGCCATATTTGAGTGGGTTTCTAAAGCCAAATTACATATGTAAAAGACTCTCTTTCCCCAGTTTGGGACCACATGCTCATGGTTTAAGGGTTAGATATTACTCATCACAAATGTCTCAATTTATCGACAAAAAATAAGGCCGTGAATCGGCTAGTGTCCTATGTCAACATTGTCCCATCATGATTGTGATACGTTAAGAATATACCGCAAAAAGAAGTCCCTCTGGGCCGGTCACCCCACGCACCGTGCACACTCCCGTGAGTGAGCCCGTTCCCGCCAAGTGCCACCACTGCTCGCAGCTGTGCTCCCGGCCCTCGACCACCGGAACTGCATCTGCCCTGTTTGCGCTATTTGGACCCCTGCTAACCTCGCTGCATTTTTGCCTCCGTGTAATCTTTGCTTTGCTCCTCGCCATTCCCTCCTCCTGTTCTCCCCTGTTGTTGTGCTGCATTTTTGCCTCCATGTAATCTCTGCTTTGCTCGCTGTTACTCTCTCCTCCTGTTTCCCCCTTGTTGTTGTGCCCAGCCCCTGCCGCGTCATCCCCCTGCGTATATTGTACTTCTGCTAACTTTGCTGCATTTTCGCCGTGTTTACTTGGTTTTGCTTCTGTGATATGCTTCGTCCGCTGTTTACCCCTTATTTTTGTGCCCAGCCCCTGCCGCGTTTCCCGCCACCTCCCCGCTCCCCGCCGCTGCCCCCCTGCGGCCCCGCCCCCTTCCCTCGATCGCCCTTCCCATTCGCCACCCCGCTCCCGCCTCCCAGCTGATCCTCCCTCCCACTGGACCATAAATGGAAGAGTGAGCACGGTGGTGAGCAGAGACCTCTGTCCCTCTGGGCCGGTCACCCCACGCACCGTGCACACTCCCTGTGAGTGAGCCCGTTCCCGCCAAGTGCCGCCACTGCTCGCAGCTGTGCTCCCGGCCCTCGACCGCCGGAACTGCATCTGTCCTGTTTGCGCTATTTGGACCCCTGCTAACCTCGCTGCATTTTTGCCTCCGTGTAATCTTTGCTTTGCCCCTGCTAACCTCGCTGCATTTTTGCCTCCGTGCAATCTTTGCTTTGCTCTCTGCCATTCCCTCCTCCTGTTCTCCCCTGTTGTTGTGCTGCATTTTTGCCTCCGTGTAATCTCTGCTTTGCTCGCTGTTACTCTCTCCTCCTGTTTCCCCCTTGTTGTTGTGCCCAGCCCCTGCCGCGTCATCCCCCTGCGTATATTGTACTTCTGCTAACTTTGCTGCATTTTCGCCGTGTTTACTTGGTTTTGCTTCTGTGATATCCTTCGTCCGCTGTTTACCCCTTATTGTTGTGCCCAGCTCCTGCCGCGTTTCCCGCCACCTCCCTGCTCCCCGCCGCTGCCCCCCTGCGGCCCCGCCCCCTTCTCTCGATCGCCCTTTCCATTCGCCACCCCGCTCCCGCCTCCCAGCTGATCCTCCCTCGCTCCGCCCCCCCACTCTCCACTTATGGCAGAGTGGCGAACGCGCAGCGTTGACGCGCAGCGTTGACGCGCAGCGGGCGCGCCCCAAGTGCGCCAAAGTCTGCGCCAAAGTCTGCGCCCGTCCGCGCCTGGCTCACGCCCAGCGCCCGGACCCCTGGCCCCCGAAGACACCAGCACACCCGCCGGACCTACGACGCCACCGAACTCATCGCCCTCAACGCCGGCCGAGTCCCTGGATGCTACCGAGCCACCCCAAGACGAACCCACGGACCCTTCAGCTGCCACTCCTGCAAGTTCGCATGCATCCGGACCTGCACCGCACCCGCAAAGCAGAGCACCAGCAGCAACCACCTGAAGTGCAACCTGCTCAACACCCGCTCCGTCCACAGACACGCCGTCCAACTCTGGAACCTGATCGACACGACATGCCCAGACGTCGCCTTCCTCAGCGCCCGACATCGCCATCGCCATCCCAGACGGATACAAGATCACCCAGAGGGACCGCGTCAACCAGACTGGAGGAGGCATCGCCATCGTCCACAAGAACACCATCCGCGTCACGACCAACACCGACGACACCCTCACAGCGGCGGAACACTTCCAGATCCACACCGACCCCAAGACCACCCTCAGAGGCACCCTCATCTACAGACCCCCAGGACCACGCACACATATCAGCGAAGACATCGCCGACTTCATCAGCCGGCACGCCCTCTCCTCCGCCGACTACATCCTCCTCGGGGACCTCAACTTTCACCTAGAGAACAACAACAACCGCAACACCACCACCCTGCTAGACAACCTTGACATCCTCGGTCTCAAGCAACTCGTGACCTCCCCCACCCACTACGCCGGACACACACTCGACCCCATCTTCTCATCCAGCAAGCACATCGCCTTCAGCCACGCCACCGGACTCCACTGGACGGACCACAGCTGCGTCCACTTCAGCTTCAGAAAGAGCACGATCCACCACCACCAGCAACAGGTCACACGCAGAAGCTGGAACAAGGTCACAGCTGACCAGCTCGCCGCAGCCCTGAGCCAAGACCCCCCCGCCAGCTCAGCAAACCCCAGCCATGCCGCCAACAACCTCACGAAGTGGATCAGCAACTGCGCAGACGACCTCGCCCCACTGAAGACCCCGCCCAGCAGACCCGGCAGTAAGAAAGCACCATGGTTCACCGACGAACTCAAGAGCTCCAAGAAGAGCTGCCTTGCCCTCGAGCGAGCCTGGCGCCAAGACCCCACACCAGACAACATGACCACCCTAAAGCTCGCAACCCGAAAACACCACCAACTGATCCACACCACCAAGAAAGCCGCATTCAAGGAACGACTGGACAACAACGCACACAACAGCAAGGAACTCTTCAACATCGTCAAAGAACTCTCCAGCCCCAACGCCGGAAACAACGACATCACCCCCTCACAAGACCTCAGCAACTCCCTCGCCTCCTACAAGATCGCAGACATACACAACAGCTTCAGCATGCAACCAACGCACCCTACGACCGCAACAACGCCCGCCACCACCAACCTCCGCGCCTGGACCCCGACCACCACCGAAGACACCATCCGCACGATGAACTCCATCCACTCCGGATCCCCAACCGACCCCTGCCCTCACCACGTCTTCAACAAAGCCGACGCTGTCATCGCACCCCACCTGCGGGACATCATCAACACCTCCTTCGACACCGCTACCTTCCCGGAGAGCTGGAAGCACGCCGAACTCAGCGCCCTCCTGAAAAAACCATCAGCGGACCCCACCGAACTAAAAAACTACCGCCCCATCTCGCTCCTCCCGTTTCCGGCCAAAGTCATCGAGAAGACCATCAACAAGGAGCTGGCCGCCTTCCTCGAGATGAACGGATCCCTCGACCTCTCGCAGTCCGGCTTCCGGGCCAACCACAGCACAGAGACCGCCCTCATCGCAGCCACCGATGACATCCGAGCCCTGCTCGACAACGGGGAAACTGCGGCCCTCATCCTCCTGGACCTCTCCGCGGCGTTCGACACGGTCTGCCACCGCACCCTAGTGCAGCGCCTCAGCAACATCAGAATCCAAGAGAAGGCACTTGATTGGATCATCTCCTTCCTCGCCGGAAGGACACAGAGAGTCTGCCTCCCCCGTTCAGATCCGAGGCCACCAAAGTCATCTGCGGAGTACCACGAGGATCATCACTCAGCCCCACCCTCTTCAACGTCTACATGAGCCCCCTCGCGGCCATCGCACGCCAACACAACCTCAACATCATCTCTTACGCCGACAACACCCAGCTGATCCTCTCCCTCACCAAAGACCCCACCACCGCCAGGACCAACCTACACGAAGGGATGAGAGACGTAGCCGAGTGGATGATGAGCAGCCGCCTGAAACTGAACTCAGATAAGACGGAAGTCCTCATCCTGGGATCCTCACCCTCCGCCTGGGACGACTCCTGGTGGCCCCCTGCCATGGGCAGCGCACCCAAACCTACATACCACGCACGCAACCTGGGATTCATCCTGGACTCCTCCCTCTCCATGACCAGACAAGTCAATGCCGTCTCCTCATCGTGCTTCAACATCCTGCGCATGCTACGTAAGATCTTCCGGTGGATCCCCACCGAGACCAGGAAGACGGTCACCCAGGCCCTCGTCACCAGCCGACTGGACTATGGCAACTCCCTCTACGCCGGAACCACCGCCAAACTCCAGAAGAAACTCCAGCGGATCCAGAACGCCTCAGCTAGACTCATCCTCGACATCCCCCGACACAGCCACATCTCAGGACACCTGAGAGACCTGCACTGGCTCCCGATCAACAAGAGAATCACCTTCCGTCTCCTCACCCACGCACACAAAGCCCTACACAACCAGGGCCCGAGATACCTCAACAGCCGCCTCAACTTCTACACTCCCACACGCCAGCTTTGATCGACCAGCCACGCCCTCACCGCCATCCCCCGCATCCGAAGAGCCACCACAGGAGGAAGGTCCTTCTCCTACCTGGCCGCCAAGACCTGGAACTCCCTCCCGACCCACCTCCGCCTGACCCAAGACCACCTCGCCTTCAGGAAGCAGCTCAAGACCTGGCTGTTCAGCAGTAGCGGACCCCCCCTTCCCCTCTGGGTGAGTAGCGCGCTATATAAATGCTTTGATTTGATTTGATTTGGTCATATCTCCTAATTCATCAAAATTCAACACTTCAACTGATCAAATCGCAAGGGCAGTTGCAAAATACATTGGTACATATAATCGAATGGGTCAATAAATGCAATCCATTCACTGTTTCTTGTTTTCACACACCACATAAACATACCCAGAGGTGTTTTGAGGCATGGTTAAAGTGGGCAATTGCACGGTGGGCATGGTTAAAGGCAGAGTTTCCTGTTCATAAATTGCAAAAGTAGATCCCGAAGTGAATCTGTCATTTTTTATGACCTGTGTCCTCATTCACCAACAGGAAAATGGCAACAATTTTGGTCTGGATTCCCAGGGCTGGAGCATGACTCCAGTCATTATCTAGGGCTCACGTTATGTAAAACAGCATACTGCCCCTACTCAGTGTCTGGAGCAGCAAGTGACAGTGGGTCATATTACATACAATGGGCTCTTTCCAGTGGAGGGGTGACTGGCAGTCAGTAAGTACTCATCCATATTTCAGTGCAGAAGGAAGGGCATAGAATTTTGAGGAGGGGAGAGGAGTCCCACCACTGGTTGAACCAGTGTATGATTGCCTGTCATAGGACGCAGTGGGGGATCCCTGGGTACTACATACCTCCACACTATTAAAAATAAAACACAGCATGTCAAGAAGCCTAAACTCCAACTAGCGTTTAGAGCAAAATAGCAGGCAGCACAGCAAAGGATCAAAGACATTTCTCATTTCAACTGACCAGGGCTATCATTAGAAAAATGGTCAGTTAGAGCAAAGAGCTAAAATTCTAGGAAAATCAACCTAGTATACATGTGTTTTCTTTCAATATAAGTCAGTGAAGCGTGATCACATGACAACAATGTGTTACTGTCAGCAAAAACATAATGAATGTACAGGGGGGGAGGATACTTCCCAAAGCAGAGCTGAACGGCATAGAGAAGACTTATCATTCATTTACGTAATATTAGCCTCATTATTCTCATAAGATCCTGATTCCACTTGCTAAGATTGAAAGCAAGGGTTACATTGTCAAGAAATGTGCAATATACAACCTTGAGTCCTATGGCTACTAGGCCTAATAAACTCATGAAAATAAGTAAGCATGTTTAGTGTTACAGAAACCATCAAACTAATAAACAACATCCACATTTCATTAACATATTTGACACATTCAGGACGGTATGTGTTGGTATTAACACAACATTATATGGACATACATTAGCATAATAAAGATAACACTTTAAGTTTCTTTTCACAATGCAAGGGACTGCCTTGGGGGGGGGGGTTTGCACTGACTGAGTCAATCTCACTGACTGTGTACCAGATAGTCCGTTTTGACAATGTGCCATAATACAGCAGAGGAGCAAAGGCATTAATTAATTTCTACCCGCACATCTAAAGATACAAATTAGGATACACATCTTGAAGTCTAGCAGGCGTGACTCATTTTACAGATGGGCCACACAAGCATATTCAGGCCTTTAGGAGATACCAGGGTGCCCTAAGCAATTAGAAAATGGGTGCAAATGCCTGTTACTCCTCCAGGACCCATTCCCTAAACCAGTTCCTAGTGTCTCATTACCCTGCTTAACCTGAGCAAGACGATCCATGTCTATCTAAATGGCAAAATGATCCAAAAAGTTCAGAGCTACTTATCTGTATGACCCAATGAGTTTTTATACCAATGGTGTCCTGGGGTCCATCAGCTATGACTTTGCAAACTGGTCCAAGTACACCTTTATTGCACCTGATTATCAGGACAGCGAGTGCGAGCAATTAAAGACTTCTCAAAGAGGTAGTGTTGGGGGAGAGGTTAGAGCTGATGGAGCGAGATTTAGAAATATATTTATTTCAACTCGCAAAGTTAAACTTCCATAATAAAAATTATTGAATTAACGTGAATGGAGTGAATATTACTAACCAACCTAGATTAAATTGCAGATCATGACACGCGGGAACTAATATATGTGCTCATATATGTGCTCTATGTTGCAAATGCTTGTTTGTGAAAAATAATAAACTAATCTTGTCTATTGTTTTGTCAGAATTAAATGCGGCTGTTTCATTAATGGCATGTGCTTATTTGCGTGTGCTCATGTTTTGTCTTTTTCGTCGTTATGTTGCACAATTCTGTTCGTTGCTTTATTTGCTTCTGCTAGGTAACATTTATTAATGGGTTAATAATTAGCAAAGGTGGGTGGGTAACAGAACGAACTTTATTTCTTTCATTAATCGATGTTTTGTGTTTGTTTATACATTAGTTTTACGAATGGGCCTAAAGAAAATGGCTGGCAGTGCTGCAGTTTATGAAACTTGACCAGAGTGAAGCCTTCACTCATGCGCAGAGTATTTTGCTGAGCTGACAACGTTTTGTGCAGAAATAATTATGGTCGAGTCAGATGTGTTCTTGGAGTCTTAGCCAAGGGCAGGATGCTGAATGGCCTGCCAAGATTAGGAAGTGAAAAGATTCTCCCCGGTAAAAGTTTCTTTTTGAGGAAGCAAGAAGGATGGTGAAACCAAGAACTAAAGGGCTATGATGAGGCCCCGGACTTGGTCAGGAGAGCGTGACCTAATAGTGGACTGACACGGCTCAGCCAATTGAAAGTTTGGATTTTCAGAAAAAACGTGCGATAAAGATACTTTAGTTAGTTAGAAAAGGTATAAAAACTGTCCCCATGGGAGGGAGGGGGCTCTTGCTGCTCATCTTCTCCCGATTCCTGTTAGGCGTGACGTGCTGACGGACTCTTTTTTGGAGCACGTAAGGATCAATAGGGTTAAATGACTTTTTCCCTTATTCCTTTAGGCGAAGTGAGTTTTAGACAGGGAAAATAGGGCTTAGGCGATGGAAAACTGTTTATTGTTCATTTAACATGCTATTTGATTTTGCTTGGAACTGTCAGTCTAATTTGCTATTCCTCTAATAAAATGCACTTTCCTTGAATAAATAGTTAATAAATAAGATTTTTCAAAAAGACAAGCTGGTCTTGTTATTTCATTGTCATTACCATCAGCAGATCCATTTGCCTAAGTGACTTAATTAAATGCAAAGCTTTACAAAAACCATGGTGAAATCATTATACTGCAGTTGTATATAAAAGTGTAAATAATTTGTGAATAGGTTTTATTAATTAGGTCACATGATTGAGTTGCTCAAAATATGTCACTTTAGTTTATGGGCCTTGTGAGTGTTTTATGATTAACGGTGAGTATTGTGAAGTTGGGTAGTGTTGCTATGACATATTTTCCATAGGGGCGCTGGATCAATTCTCTGGTAGCAGAGTTACGGTTGCTATGGTAACTGACATGCTACATGGTAGTTACATAGGATTGATGTTTAACATACGTTGAGTTTGTTCACTTGTTACATGTAGTCGAAAGGTTTTTTCCTGCAGTGTGAAAAATCCTAGTTGTGCCGGCATATGAGTGGTGTGACAAATGAAGTTACACAGTGCATTTGTTCTGTTTCAAAATAGTGGTATTGTCATATATCACTAGTGTTGTGGACGTACAGCACGAGTTTAGGGATTTTAGGTATGCTAGGTAGAATGTATAGTGAGGATTGTCTATAAAATTGTAGCTTTTGAGTATAGGGACTTAGAGCCTGTTTTAAAACTCACTGCGAAAAGAGTAGTAGAATTTTATCCGAGCTTGTGTGAAGGGTAAGGAAGTGTCGTCTATTCTTACTGGCAAATGTGGATTTCTATGGTTGGTTAAAGGCCTACCAAGATTTCATGTATCTATGGTTAGGGAAACTTTCCGTTTGAAAGTGCGTAAATGATTTTGTAAATTGGTTCGAGTCAAACTTTGAATTGCTACTTAATGTGCATTCAGAGGGAAACGAGTTTGTTATTACTTGTTAGAAGGGTAGAGTAGCTATACTTTATCAACGATTGTATATTCTGTGAGAATAGCGTCGTCTATTCCACGCAAAAGAATACTTGAATGACCGTATAAACTATCACCTTATTTTAGCAAAACAGACAAATGGTTTGTTTAATTGTTGTTATTAATTGAAATTCATTGAAAAGTTTTCTTAAAATGGCGCTGTGAAAATAATTTGTGAAGGATGGGTGAGCGCTAGGAGTGAGAGACGAGAAGCTGCAGCGGCTGTGTACGTCACAGGGTCCGCGCTGTGATTGGCTAACATACGTCACAGCTAGTGCGCTGATTGGCTCACGTGACTGAGTCGAGCTGTTAGCTGATTGGTTCATTCTGAAAGCGTCAATTCTATTGGTTGAGCAAGGTGGTGACGTAGCTTAACCTGATTGGCTTGTTGGTGTGTTTCGCGCACGGATTGGTTGGTTTTACGGAACAACCAGGAAACATTTACGATCATTTTAAATTAAACGGATTTGATTAAAAACATGAGTTATTATTACAGAAAAGAGGAAAAGAAGCTTACATGGCTTCAGAAATTGAAAAATATATTTTCAACCGATAAGAAAATTGAAACGCGAGGTGGAAAATTATTTCATAAGTACAAATCACCTGCAGCCTATATGGAAGGTGAATATGGTTATCATACTGGCCTTTGGTTTGATAATTGGATGGATTATACCAAGAATGATGGTGTTTTAGCTTGGCCAGAGGATGGCTCATTTAATATGAGAATTTTGAAAAATTTGAGAGACAAAATGATGGCTCTTGTGCCGAAGCCTAGACCAACACAATTTGAAGCTCTAGTGTTGAATGGGAGGATGAGATGTTTAAACTTCAACGGGAAAGCAGTGGTATAATAAGAAGTCCAAAATCAAATTTTAAAAGAGAAACTCATGAGGATAGAATGTGTCGATGGAGACAGGCAGACATGTGTGATGGTTTATACCCAGTGAGAGTAATGATTACTGAAATACCAGGTCAAAAGAATACCCAAAAGAAAAATAATATTGAAGAAAGTGAATAGGAAGATCCAGTTCTGGAAGAAATATATCTTACAAATAAGAAACAGACTCATTTAAAACCAGCTTGTTCATGGTCTACCCCAATGGTTTCTACAGGAAACACTCCAACTGCACCTCCACTTAATGAAGAATCACCCAGATTTTACCCGAATATACAGAAACACCTGAAAGAGTAGAAACAAGAACTAATTCTAGTGCATATGGTGTAAGTAGAAATTTTCCTGAAACTCCAGTTTCAAGAAATGAGACTCCTTCCAGAGGTCTAATAGGTGTTGGAAGAGATGAGGAAACTCCAAGTACTTCAGAATATTTATGATCAAAAGAAGAATTAATTCGACAATTAACTAAAGGAATGGAAGCAGTAACAGTTCCAGTAACGATTGGTCCAGTTAAACCTGTATTCTATCAGGGAGAAATTAGACATCTAGGTTTGACTATTCCATTAAATGCAGAAATTCAGAAAGTGGTTGAAAAATTTTACTCGGAATTAACTGAAATACATCGAGAGAAAACAATGTTGCCTGATTTAACTTTTAATCCAGGTTCATCATGCAGAACACCAATAGATGCAGAGTCAGATACTGAATCTCCAGAAAAGAGTGTTGAGAAAACAGATTCAACCTCAAAGCTTGATGTCGCGAGACTTAAAGCAGATTTAGAGGAATTAATCATTGGTACAATTGGTCCTGACAGTTTAAAGCATTATCAAGATGATGAACTGTTACTCATTTGCAAAAGCATACAATGGAAAACAAAAAATAAATATGAACAGTTAGAAGAATTAGCTGCAGAATTAGAAATTGAGTTGAGCAAACAGAAGAATTTGGGAAAGCATTACAGATTAGAATTTTCTGAAAAAGACATTGGGAATTTTAATGCGATGGGAAGAATTCTGCATATAAAAGATTTGATTGTGTACATCAAAAAATTGGGTGATTTAAGTAAATGGAGAGTGAAATGGACAAAGAAAAGAGAGGAAGAAAGAAGAGAAAGGAGCATGGTGGCTAATCAATACCCAATGAGAGAAATAGCAGGAGGTGGTCATGTGCATATTCCTTGGCCTAGACAGGACATCTTGTTGTTCACAAATTATTTTCCTCGGTTGAGAGAAAAGCCAGTGGAATGGTATCGACAGGTAGACAGATTCATAAAGGTTTCGAAAGTTCTGTGGATTGATCTGGATGGATTCTTTGACATTGTTGTCCCGTCAGATCTTTGGACAGAATGTAAAGTCTCTGTAAGTTGGCCAAAGGTAGAACCTGCTCGAGATGAAGTAACAGGTGCTCCATCATCAGAAGTCATGGGACTGTATGATAAAGTAATTTACTGGTTGAAAAATAAGATTCCCCCAAAAGAAGTTGATTGGGTCAAAATTGACAGAACAAATCAAGAGCCAAAAGAATCAGTGCATTCATTCTATGAAAGACTACTGTTGGTTTTTAAACAGTACAGTGGCTATGAAAAATTAAGTGAGAAGGACATGAGCCACTTTACATACAGATTTGTTAATGGCCTGAGACCTGAAATTGGTGATATGATCAGAAATGGTATTGTTGGATGGCAATCACTCTCAGTTGATGATATACTGAGAAAAGCAAAATATTGTAGTGACGAGATAGACGTGAAGCAGAAGAAGCTTAAGGAAAAGGCAATGTGGGCACAGGTGAAAGTAGCTGAACAGCAGATTGCAAATTTGGAAAACAAAAATGTCAATGTTAATCAGAATCAGGGTCAAGGAAAATTTAAAGGCAATTTTAATAAACCGAAATTTAATGTTAATATTGAAGAGCTAAAACAAAAGTTACCTTCTTTTAATTGCGGCGAAATTGGACACTGGAAGCGTGAATGTAAAAATCCGCCCAGAAATTTAAAAAATTCATCATTAAATCCACCGATGCAGAATGATGTAAATCTGCAGCAACAGCTACAGCGACAGTTAAATTAGCTAAATCTTCAGCAACAGCTACAGCAGCAGTTAGTGAATCAGCAGAGTCAGATTCCACAACCTCCTCTTCCAAACTGTGTGAATGGTCAGAGGTATAATTCGGAAACAGGATTCAGCGGAGGTGATCAGGTAATTAGACCGCAAAGAGTGAATGTGCCAAATGTTTCTCGACAATTTTTGATGACAGAAAATGGTGGAAGTGATTCTGAGGATTACTTATGACGGTGCCTGAGAGAGGGGGAAGAGTGTGTGCTTGGAGCCACTCTTGAGGTTGACCAGTCTGGTCCATTTGTCAATGGCAAAGTGAATGATGTAGAAATCACTTTTCTTGTGGACACTGGTGCTACCCGTTCTACTGTTAGGTCAGTGGAAATAGAAAACCTGCCTCTCTCTGGTGAAAGCATCCAAGTAGTTGGTGTAGCTAATCAACAGATTAAAACAGATTTGACAGAGCCTGTAAAGGTAGAAATTGACAAATTTAAAGACAAACACAGATTTGTAGTTTGTAACAGCAGTCCTGTAAACTTGCTGGGAAGAGACATCCTATGCAAGATGAACTGCAAAATATACTGCTCACCGGAGGGTATTGAGCTTCACACACTAGAAGAAGATGGGCTTTACAAATTAACAATGTTAATGGTTGAAGCAGAGGAAAGTAAATTATTTCCTGCATTTGATAAAGACAATTTACCTGAAGAACTGAAAAAGACAGTCAAAGCTGAAATTTGGGATTTGTCAGGAAATGAGATGGGCTTGATGAAAAATGTAGACCCAGTTAAAATCCCAGTGAAACAGGGAATAGATTTTCCAAACATTCCACAGTACAAAATGAAAGCAGAAACAATTGAAGGTGTCATTCCTGTAATTGACAAATTCATAAAACAAGGTGTTCTAAAAGAAATTGAAAGCAGTCCTTGTAATTTACCGATTATGGGGATCAAAAAGCCAAACGGAACGTACAGAATAGTTCAGAACCTGAGAAAGGTTAACCAAATAGTTGTTCCATGTTGCCCAGTTGTTCCAAATCCAGCAGTGATTCTTTACCAAATTCCGCATGATGCAGAATGGTATACTATCATTGACCTTTGCAATGCGTTCTTTACTGTTCCATTGCATCCAGACAGCCAGCAAATTTTTGCGTTCCGGTTCCAAGGTCGCATATTAGCATGGTGTCGTATCCCTCAAGGGTATACAGAGAGTCCTTCTATCTTTAATCAGTTGTTAAAAAAGTCCTTGGAGAATCTAAATTTACCTGGAAAATCGACATTAGTTCAATACATTGATGACCTCCTTGTAGCAGCAAAAACCAGAGATAACTGTGTTACAGATACAATTACTCTTTTGAATCACCTGGCAGATGAGGGACATAAAGTGTCTCCTGCAAAATTACAGTTTTTCAAACAAGAGGTAAAATACCTTGGGCACAGAATTGCAAAAGGAATCAGACAAGTGACAATTGAAAGAATAAAAATGATTCAGGGAATGCAACCTCCAAAAACACAGAGACAGGTCAGGATGTTTCTAGGAATGGTTGGCTATTGTCGCCAATGGATTAGTAGATTTTCAGTAATTGCAAAACCACTGCAGAGATTAACAAAATCAGATATAAAAGATCCAATTGTTCTCACAGAAATTGAGATGGAAGCTTTTGAAAAGCTAAAAAGAAGTTTATGTGAATCTCCAGCTTTAGGCATGCCCGATTATGAAAAGAATTTTGAGTTGTATTGCAGTCAAAGAGAAGGATGTGCATTGTCTGTTCTAATTCAGAGACATGGGAAACTGAGAAAGCCAATAGCATAGTTCTCAGCAGTACTTGATCCTGTTGCAAAAGCATTACCAGGCTGCTTAAAAGCAGTAGCTGCAACTAGTGTGAGCTTTGAGCAAAGTGAGGGAATTATAATGGGATTTCCTGTAAAGGTGTATGTACCCCTTTCAGTTGAAATTCTTCTTACCAGAAGCAAAACTCAGCATTTAACAAGTAACAGACTTACCAAATATGAGAAAGTTATTCTGGGATCAGATAACGTCTCGATAGCAAGATGTGTGAATTTAAATCCTTCCACATTATTGCCTGATGGTACTGTAACAGAAATCAGGAATGAAAACGACACTGACCATGAGTGCTTGGATGTTTTGGAATATTGCACCAAGCCTAGGCAGGACATTAAAGATGTTCCTTTGCCTGTGTCAGATTTTGTTTACTTTGTTGATGGCTCTTGTCTGAGAACAGATGAGGGTTTTCTGAGAGCAGCATATTCTGTCTGCACAGTGGCTACTGTGATCGAAGCATCATGTCTCGAAGGAATTCATTCAGCTCAAGTAGCAGAATTGATTGCTTTGATTCGTGCTTGTGAAAGAGCAAAAGAGTTAAAAATCACCATAGTGACCGACAGCCAATACGGATATGGAGTTGTGCATGATTATGGACAGCTCTGGTCTCAAAGAGGTTACTTAACATCTGCAGGTACTCCCATCAGAAATGCAAAATTGATCAAGAGAGTGATCGATGGCATTCAGTTACCAGAAAAGATTGCTGTCGTGAAGTGTTCAGCTCATAAAAAAGGAGAAGATTTTATTACAAAAGGAAATGCTTATGCAGACGAGATAGCAAGGTACTGTGCGAAAAACAATTGTTCAATTAATTGGGAAAAGAATGATGAACATGTGTTGAATTCACTTATGCTAACATCTGTAGTGGAAACATGGCAGGGAGTGAAAGATTTACAAGATGAGGCAAATGATGATGAAAAAGACACATGGTTAAAAGCAGGTTGCAGACAGCGAGAGGAAGATGGGATTTGGGTATACAAAGATGACAGACCAGTTTTACCAAATAGCATGATTGCTGACATGGCTAGGATGTATCATGGTCAGGGACATATAGGAAGAGATTCCATGATTAGGCTTTTTAGACAGACTTGGTATAACCCAAAGTTCAGAATTATTGCAGAATCCCTTTGCCAAAGGTGTTTGATTTGCCAACAAATGAACCCCAACAGAAAAACAGTTGTGAGCATGGGAACCATAGGACGGGAGGGGGGGGTCCTTTCTCCAGGTTACAAATTGATTTCATTGAAATGCCACCACACAACAAGTTACATTATGTCCTAGTGATAGTCTGTTTGTTTTCAAGGTGGGTTGAAGCGTTTCCTACTCGCCACAATGATTCTGTTACTGTTGTAAAATTGCTTTTAAGGGAAATCATACCTAGGTACGGATTTCCGGTGACTTTGGAAAGTGATTGTGGAACACATTTTGAAAACAGATTGTTAAAATTGGTTTGTGAAGCTTTAAATATAGAACAGAAGCTACATTGTGCATACAGACCAGAAGCATCAGGTGTTGTTGAGCAAGTGAATGGAACTATTAACAAGCATTTACAATGCAACGGTTTCGCCCTTGGAAAAGTTTGAGCTATTGGCATTGTGAATGACAAACTTTTTATTTATGTGTTGGTTTTGAAAACAGATAAATAAATGGCATTGTCATTTACAATGGCAATAGCTTAATCTCTCGCAAATGCGATTTCAACGTTCCAAGCACATCAGCCAGCGTAGTGAGGCCAAGCTGTGATAGAAGACTGTCCCGGGAAATATGGACCCCTCAGGACTAAAGGCCTGCAATATTAACTGGACTCTTCCCAGGAGCGACTCGGAAAATAGTTGTTCTTGTTGAAAGAGATAACAACTACAGCACTAATACTCTGAAAAGTGGTCACCATGGAGAGAAAGCAGACAGAAAAAGTGGTAAACAGAGATTAAGCACCGCACCGAGTCTTGTCCAAAGACACCGCTTGTTTTTTTCCTTTCATTTTAAAAAAAAAAGTGAATTTATTATCCATGCTTTCTTTTACAAAGTAGAAAAAAGAGCGATGCAAGAAGGGTCTGGAGAAATTTGGAGCAAATATACTGGCATCTGACCAATAATATATTGTATACATAAAACTGTCAGCTAGCCAGAGATATTTCCTCAAGCCTTATGAAGCATACTCGACTTTCTTTGGAAATCAAGGACCTGCCTGCAAATGAACAACTGGTCTGGCAACACTGATCAACCAAACCAGACCACCTTCCAAGTAGATAAACGCTTTTGGGTGAGGCACAGAGAACAGAAAATGGGAAACTGCTTGAGGACATAAGGCTGGTCCAGACCCTATACTCTTAAATGAGCTGTGTGACAGAGATGCTGCGGATTCCTTCTAAGGCGCAAAAAATCCAGATGTTTGTTATAGATGTGAATATTAGCTCCTGAAAGGCTACGTAGACGATGATGTAAACTCATAAACCATTAAATGAAAATGCTGTCAGGCTCTCTAACCCCTCCTTCATGCTGATATGAGATATTAACAGAATATACATATTTAGTTCAGTAATATTTCTCTATTGCAAGTAAAAGTGAGCAGTAGAAATAGAAAGCTTGTGGAAAGGTTAATATAGAAAAAAGGGATATGGGGATATGAAAAACAGTAAATAGGACAAAGTGATATAAATGTGACTTTAGAAATAGATGAAAGAGAGAGGGCGAAAGAAAGGGGTAGTGTGCGGGGGAGCATACATTTAGGAGTAGCAAAAGATAATGAGTTTGAGGAAATTAGTGACAAGAAATAGATGTAATAGTGATATAAAGAACAGAGGGAGTGTTGCAAAGGATTAATAGGAAAAGTGATGGAAGATAAACAGACGAGAGGGTGCAGGGAAAATTGCAAAGGAGTGAGTGGCAGAAAGAGGGATCTAACAAGAAAGACAGGAAGAGGATTTGTGAAGAGGCTGATAGCCGGAGTGGGATGTCAGGACTGCAGTACGCCTTTGCCCTTGATGAATGAAGCTTACTTACTTGAGTTTTACATTTAAAATATACATTTATTTTCTCTTATTGATTTTGAATAAATTCTCCTGACGGAGACAAGGAAGTGGATCTATTATTCTGCAAGTAGATGGTATAAATAAGACATAGATCAAGGGCAAGTTCTAATCTCCAAGCGCTACTCAGGTCCACCAACAGCAGGCAACAGAAACTGCAAATGTCACACAATTAACATCACGTTGACTCGTGGCAACACTGTCAAACACACACATGAAGCTACACACCCATTCATCGCACATGCAACCATACACACACATTGCTGCATGTTAACTCTCACACATACACATACAGCAAACACCAGCAATCTCATGCCCACCTGTCATTAAACTATCAATCACACACACATGGTCACACGTCCATTCATTAGACACCTGTCCCTCACACACAGTCACATATTCACTCTCAGACATACAGATTTCCATATAGGGTGACCTAAAGTCGTCTATGGAGGCATGGTACTTTCAGATGGATACATTTTAGGGAAATGAGTGTAACTCGATTCGTATGTTAGTTATTCCTGTCACTTTTTCTGAAGGAATCCATACTTTTTTGCACACTGTAAACCATTTATTTTAACATACCGAGCTTGTCTTTCCTTAATGTACGAGGCCCATAATTTCCCACCCATACACTTTGTATTAGTCAGCGACTGCCAGGCAGGGTGTCCCCTCGTGCGATGCGCTCGCCGCAGGCCTTGCAGACGGAGATCCAAAAGCCTTTAAAGTCTGGGTAATAAAAAAAGGTCAACACTTAAAGGAAAACCATAAAAGCACGCATGTCAGAGCATAAAAATAGAAATTTGGGAAACGAGAGCAGGTCATGGGATGAACAGGAGCGAAATGCAGCTGGAGGAGAGCAAGGGAAGGAGGGACGAAAGGAGGAGGAGAGGGTGAAAGGAGAAGGAGGAGAGGGTGAAAGGAGGAGGGGAAGAGAGGGTGAAAGGAGGAGTGGAAGAGAGGGTGAAAGGAAGAAGGAAGGTGGGACGAAAGGAAGAGGGGAGGAGAGGACGAAAGGAAGAAGGGAGGGACGAAAGGAGGAGAGGGCCAAAGGAAGAGAGAAGGAGCGGGCAAAAGGAGGAGGGAAAGTGGGCGAAAGGAGGGGAGGAGAGGGCGCAAGAAAGAGGGTGAAAGGAGGAGGGGAAGAGGGCGAAAGGAAGAGGGGCGGGGAGGGACAAAAGGAGGAGGAGAGGGCAAAAGGAAGAGGGAAAATGAGGACGAAAGGAAGAGGGAAAGAGGGCGAAAGGAGGAGGGTGAAAGGAGGAGGGGAGGAGAGGGCAAAAGGAGGAGGGTAGGAGAGGAAGAGGGAAGGAGAGGAAAAGAGAAGAAGGCGAAAGGAGGGGGGAGGGTGAGAGGAAGCGAGAGGAGAGGAGAAGAAGGGACACAGCGTCCAGCAGCGGGGTGTGTTTAGTCCGAGCAGAGAAGACCCTGGATTGTCCCGAAGCTTATTCTCCGCTTCCACAACCAGCCTGAGGAGTTTGCTGGGTACAGTTGGCGGTTTGATGTGGCACCGTCAGGGAGAAGCTGGCACTGGCGGGCAGTGTGGAAAGAGTGGGGCTGGCAGGCAGAGGCACTCTGAGGAAGGAGAGCCGCTGAGGGCAGAGGGAGAAGCCCGCAGCGCTTCGTTTGTGAAATAACAAGTGCTGGGGACTAAAGCGCTGCTCAGACACCTGTGTTTGGCGCTATAAAATGTCAGCCTGTCGAATACCAAGGGTGCGGAGCCTTAAATCCACAGCTGCCCTCTTTAATTCGCTGCCAGTCACTCCCTGCCCCCTTATCTCAGTTTTACAGGTTCCTGCTTTCTCCGTTTATGGCGGGGTTTCCGTCTTTCTCTTCCACCGTCTTTCTGTTTTGTGTTCGTTTCCTTCTCTTGCTCTCGGAAAAAGTCTAATGAGGAGAATTAATTGTTGGTGCCCACACAGGCTCAAATTAAGCACTAGAAGCATGTACCAGTGATCAGTGCTTTAAGTGGCACCAGCGGACAGTGTAAGAAGCATCTACTAGTGAACAAGCGCATAACTACCGAGCGGGGGGGGGAGGCTTCCTCCGTTGGCGGTGGGGGGGGACAGCGGGAGGGGGATCGGGAAGGCTTCCTCCGTTGGCGGTGGAGGGGGGGGGCGGGAGCGGGATGTAAAAAGCAGACAGAAAAAATACATGAAGAGCGAAAACGTGCGGGAGCGGGATGTAAATTCCTCTGTTACCTTCTTCATGTTCTGTGCCATGTCATCGTATCTCTCGGCCTGTTCTGCCAGTTTGGCTTTCTGCACCAGCTCGTTTTTAGCCATGACTGCAGTAGCTAAGTAAGACAAGCACTCACCTGGGCTCGTGGTCGGCATGAAATGACACAAAAACAACCCCCCTCCACAGAGGAAAACATTAGATTTTGCTGGCGCATGCGTACTTCGTACGCATTGCCGAGGCAAAACCTAACAAGTCAGGTCCCGGGCCGCGCTGTGATTGGCTGACGTCACGGGGGTGTCCCGGCCGGCAGCCAATCACAGCGCGGCCCGGGAATGACATCACGGGGGTGTCCCGGGCCGGCAGCCAATCGCAGCGTGGCCCGGGACAAAGGGGCGGGGCTTAAAAAAGCACCAGAAACGCCCCCGAATCGCGTTTTCAAGAGAAAGCGCGATTGACAGCCTCTGTCTCCCAATGGCTAGTCTCCATTTATGGAGCTAGCCAATTGGAAACAGAGGCGGTCCGAACATCCCTACTGTAGACAATAGTTTTCGATCTGGGAGGGGCTTTGCCCCTCGCCAGGTCGAAACCTAAAAATAGGATTGGCAAAATGTGTTTAGCTACAGGTATGAAGTGGACTGACGCACTTCCACTTGATTTGATGTCTTTGAGAAGTACCCCTGATAAAAAGACAGGTTTAAGCCCACATGACATTCTCATGGGCAGGGTCATGCGACAGGCATTTATATCAGTAGGAAAATTGATGACTATTAATGATAGCGTCAGTTTGGAGTACTGCAGGAACCTGTCTGACATCGTGACTTCTGTGTTCCATCAGGTGGAAACTGAAGTGCTAACTAGAGAAAAAGAGCAAGCACATGATCTGTTACCAGGTGACTGGGTGAGGACAAAAATTCACCGAAGAAGAAACTGTCTGGTACCCAGGTGGCAGAAAGCAAGACAAGTCATTCTTGTCACAACAAATGCAGTGAAGGGCAAGGGTTTGAAGAGGTGGATCCACGCAAGCCATACTATTCGTGTACCTCCACCTGAAAATTCTGACGAAAGTGACAGTGACACCACAAATGATTCAGATTCTGAAGAAGAACCTGAGAAAAATCCAGATCCTGAAGCTCGACAGGAAAGTCGACATCTGGAAAGTTCAAATGTGAATCAAGCATCGAATGAAAAAGATTTGGAAATTGTGATACTAGACTCTGAAAATGATAAAGATGTGCTAGAAAAAGAAACAGAAAAAGAGTCTGATCAAATTGTGATTAAAGACCAGGAGAGTATTGAAAAGCAGAAGAGAAGCTCTGAAAGCAGGAACGGAAATTCTGAAACTGGGAAGTTGAAGGTAATTGAAGAAGAAGAAGAAGACGAATTATCAAGGACCAGCTATAAAGATAGAGTTCCTAACGGAGACGGAGTAAAATTGCTGAGTAAAGAAGTACCTGAGTCCAGAATTCAAATTTCTGACAGTGAAACTGAAGAGAGTGATGAAGACATCGAAATAAGAAATTTCAGAAAAAGAGCTTGGAGAACAGAGTGTAATGTAACCGAGCCAAAGAAGAAATTACCGAGAAAAGGTGATAACTGGCCAAATGAAAATGAAGGCCTAACATTTAAATTGGTGAAAAGATCAAAAGAACAAGTAAATGAAGTGTCAAGTCAAAAAGGTGACACTGGAGAGAAAAGTGAAGCAGGGAAGAAAATAGAAGTCATTAGTGGTAGGGCAAAGAGAGTTGTGAAACCGAACCAAAAATACAAGTCCCCTGAATTGACTTATATTATCATCCCACCTGTGGTGGAGGTGACCAGCAGTAGTCAGGAAGGGATAGATGACAATAGTGACAAGGATTGAAATATTTCTGTAAATTTTGAGGTTTTGTTTTTGACATAAGGCTGAAGAAATTGTGTTAGGTGACACAAGGTCGAAGAAATTGTGTTAGTTGGAAAAAAACACATTGATGTAGGACGCAAGGTCGAAGAAAAGTTGTTAGAAGATGGGGTTTTATTTAAAAAAAAATGAAATAGGGGGGTATTAGAAATTTAGAAAATGTAGACTTTTTTTTAAATTTTTGATTTTTGTTTTCTTTGCAAGACTTTTGTTAGAAGAGTGAAAATGCCTTACGTTTTTGTTAATAACAATTCAAGGTGTTCCATTCTTAGGAGATGCTGTAAGATGTCTTTGATTTGTGTGGTCCTAATAATCTTACTTTGGATAGTTTTAGCTGTCATTTTCCCTTTTGGAATTGACAAGGAAATTTACAAAGCAAATATGACGAGTAAAGCTTCAATTAAACAAGACAAACAAAGTGTAACAGGCAAAACTAACAGAGTTATTGATCACAATCCAGAGATTCACCAAGATAGATCTGTTGGTGATTTTTCTAGCAATACTTTTTCAAGCCTTTTGGCTGAGTATGTAAAAGTTATGGAAGTCAAAGATTGTTACATCTGTGTGAAATTGCCTGCTTCTGTTTCGGAGGGAGTTACCTATAACATGCTTCCTCTTACTTATGGCATAACCTGTAGTGTGATAGCTAGCTTATTTTATCAGACTGGTCGTTTAGAATATTATTATTCTAACCATGACGAGATTTTTGCAAACCTGAAAATTGAGAAAAGCCTAAATAAGCACAAACAAGCCAAACAGATGAGGGAATTTTTCATTGTGACAAATGAACTCACCTATGACTATGCTTTTAAAAACAATTTGACTTGTAAATTGAGATCTGAGGAAAAATCTTTCCTGAATTTAGTTGAGGAGAGAAGAGCAATTTATAAAAGAAATGAGATGATAAAGCAAACCAATCCTAAATTTTGGCAGTTAGACGAAAAACGTAATGGTAAATCTTTTGAAAATGTTGCTATTCACATTGAAAAACCAATTAGTGGAAAATGTTGTATCAGGAGAGATAATATTTGTTTGACAATTATTTTGTAGGTGCAAGTCATTGTGAGGATACTTATCAAAACATGGGGGGTTGGGGATTCAAAGGTGGCAAGGATCCAATTTTTCCTGGAATTTATTTTGTATGTGGAGACAAAGCTTACTATAACCTCCCTGATCACTGGTATGGGACGTGTTTTGTTGGACTTGTTTTTCTAAAAATATTCCATGTTGACAGAAATGCAGAAGGTTCATTTGAAATCAGCAATCCTCTGAATAGATTTAAACGAGAACGTTTTTCAGAAATTCTGGGAGACATTTTTGAAGCAGTAATACCTTTAGTGGGTATAACCCTGAATGCAGGTAGAATCAGAAAAATGTCCACAATTGTTGACAGGTTGTCAACTGACACAGCTAGTGGCTTTCAATTAGTGGATACTGAGCTCATTGCTATACGGTCCATGGTAATGCAGAATCGTCTTGCTTTAGACATTCTGCTAGCAAAAGAGGGAGGAGTTTGTGGCATTTTGCATGTCCAACACTGCTGTACCTATATTTCTGATAGGAGTCAGAGTATTGAGATGTATATCAAAAATATCACTGAGTTGCAATCAGAAATTGTACCCTTAGAAGAGGATGATTTTTCAGAACGTTTGAGCAAAAGATTTGCTGCAATCAAAACCTGGTTTCAAGAGATTGGTGGTTCAATTCTTGGCAAAATACTGACACCTTTATTAGTTATAGTCTTTGTGATACTGTTGTTGAAGATTAGTTGCATGTTACACAAGAGAAAGAAATACCTGAGGGAAAAGAAGAGAATATACAAGATCAGAAAGGAACAGGAGAGAGAGATAGAATTGGAAGAGTTTCGTAGAACTCAATATGAGTGTTGCAGACAAACAGCTGAGACAAGACTTTAGAAATACTAACACAGTGAAAATCAAAACATGTTCTTCTTTGGGATAAAAATGTTGCTAACTTTTTTGGGTGTAATTTGGTGATTTTGAAATCACCAGATGAGGGAGTAGATGGAGCGAGATTTAGAAATATATTTATTTCAACTCGCAAAGTTAAACTTCCATAATAAAAATAATTGAATTAACGTGAATGGAGTGAATATTACTAACCAACCTAGATTAAATTGCAGATCATGACACGCGGGAACTAATATATGTGCTCATATATGTGCTCTATGTTGCAAATGCTTGTTTGTGAAAAATAATAAACTAATCTTGTCTATTGTTTTGTCAGAATTAAATGCGGCTGTTTTATTAATGGCATGTGCTTATTTGCGTGTGCTCATGTTTTGTCTTTTTCGTCTTTGTGTTGCACAATTCTGTTCGTTGCTTTATTTGCTTCTGCTAGGTAACATGTATTAATGGGTTAATAATTAGCAAAGGTGGGTGGGTAACAGAACGTACTTTATTTCTTTCATTAATCGATGTTTTGTGTTTGTTTATACATTAGTTTTACGAATGGGCCTAAAGAAAATGGCTGGCAGTGCTGCAGTTTATGAAACTTGACCAGAGTGAAGCCTTCACTCATGCGCAGAGTATTTTGCTGAGCTGACAACGTTTTGTGCAGAAATAATTATGGTCGAGTCGGATGTGTTCTTGGAGTCATAGCCAAGGACAGGATGCTGAATGGCCTGCCAAGATTAGGAAGTGAAAAGATTCTCCCCGGTAAGAGTATCTTTTTGAGGAAGCAAGAAGGATGGTGAAACCAAGAACAATAAGGGCTATGATGAGGCCCCGGACTTGGTCAGGAGAGCGTGACATAATAGTGGACTGACATGGCTCAGCCAATTGAAAGTTTGGATTTTCATAAAAAACCGTGCGATAAAGATACTTTAGTTAGTTAGAAAAGGTATAAAAACTGTCCCCATGGGAGGGAGGGGGCTCTTGCTGCTCATCTCCCGATTCCTGTTAGGCGTGACGTGCTGACAGACTCTTTGGAGCACGTAAGGATCAATAGGGTTAAAGGACTTTTTCCCTTATTCCTTTAGGCGAAGTGAGTTTTAGACAGGGAAAATAGGGCTTAGGTGATGGAAAACTGTTTATTCTTCATTTAACATGCTATTTGATTTTGCTTGGAACTGTCAGTCTAATTTGCTATTCCTCTAATAAAATGCACTTTCCTTGAATAAATAGTTAATAAATAAGATTTTTGAAAAGACAAGCTGGTCTTGTTAATTCATGGTCATTGCCATCAGCAGATCCATTTGCCTAAGTGACTTAATTAAATGCAAAGCTTTACAAAAACCATGGTGAAATCATTATACTGCAGTTGTATATGAAAGTGTAAATCATTTGTGAATAGGTTTTATTAATTAGGTCACATGATTCAGTTGCTCAAAATATGTCACTTTAGTTTATGGGCCTTGTGAGTGTTTTATGATTAATGGTGAGTATTGTGAAGTTGGGTAGTGTTGCTATGACATATTTTCCATAGGGGCGCTGGATCAGAGCCCAACAGTCAAACAACAGACACAATAACTGTTTTGTCCAGCCCAGTTTGTACCTTAGTAAACAGAAAGTAGTTTATTTCCACAGTAAAATATAATCCAACACAAATCAATAGTGCTCAGTTCAGGTTGTAAATCCAACTATGATGCCTAGTTAAGTGGCCAACTAACTATCTTACAGTATCTCTGTTTCAGGCGTGGATATTGTGTTTATAGGTCTCTTATTCTAATGTAGTTGTAGGCACATATTAGGTCAAATGTAGTTTAATAGGTCTCTACTTGCTCGGAGTAGTTTTCAATTCAAGTAAATAGTTTGTGGCCAAATTTAAGAGCTAGCTATACGCAACAGTCATTGTCACCATGGCAAAACTCAGTCTCTGTATCCAGTTGATTTGTTTCAGGCCCAGTTACCTGTTCACTCCGTTGCAGCAGACCGGCGTTGGATGGCACCCGTCTGGCTGGCTCTCTCTCTCTCTTGCTCTCTCTCTCGCTCGCTCTCTCTCTCTCTCTCTCTCTATATATATATATATATATATATATATAATTGTTCAAGCAGCGCCAGGTTGTCAAAGAGAAGTATGATACTGGATGGCATCACGCTATACAGCAGCAAGGCATGAAACCCAGTATACTTGTGAATACTTACCTGATGCATGCTGGGACCCGCAGTTCAGCCACTGCGGGCCGGAGTCCACTTGGAAACAATCGAGAGACACACCTACCTATGATTAAGGCGGGAGCAACGCCGAAACGCGTCAGGACGATTCAAATGTGTGTCATTTACTGCATTGCTCAAGACGAATAAAGTCTGCTTTTCGTTGTAAGACGAAGTTGGGCTCTTTTTGTTTGCTGTTGGAAATTTGGCAGGATCTCCATTCCTGCTTTCTGAGCCCGCCCTGCAGAGTTGGAGCCCCCGGTAAATGGAACTTTGTTTGGAACTATTGAGTGAGGGGGATGACTCGCTTACAACGGTACCAGCCATCGGACTCCTGAGCCTATTCGGTATGCTGTTCAAGAAAGGGAGGGGAGAAGGGTGTTTTCCTTTCTCCTAAAACTTCGCTGCTCAAGCGCATATTTTGGAACAATGCAGCATCAAAAAGCATTTGGCAATAATTGTTCAAGCAGCGCCAGGTTGTCAAAGAGAAGTATGATACTGGATGGCATCACGCTATACAGCAGCAAGGCATGAAACCCAGTATACTTGTGAATACTTACCTGATGCATGCTGGGACCCGCAGTTCAGCCACTGCGGGCCGGACTCCACTTGGAAATAATCGAGAGACACACCTACCTATGATTAAGGCGGGAGCAACGCCGAAACGCGTCAGGACGATTCAAATGTGTGTCATTTGCTGCATTGCTCAAGACGAATAAAGTCTGCTTTTCGTTGTAAGACGAAGTTGGGCTCTTTTTGTTTGCTGTTGGAAATTTGGCAGGATCTCCATTCCTGCTTTCTGAGCCCGCCCTGCAGAGTTGGAGCCCCCGGTAAATGGAACTTTGTTTGGAAATATATAAATATATATATATATATATATATATATATATATATATATATATTACCTACTGGCGGTCGCCAGTAGGTATATATAGTTAGGATTTTTTCTCTATGGGATTTTTGAAAATTCTATGTCTAATAACTTTGGCGTTTGTGGACGGAATTGGCTGAAATTTTCAGGAAAATGGAACATTTTGTTTCTGAGCAGCCCCTGAAAATTTTGGGGGGGTTCGTCAAGGGGGGGCCGAGAAAAAAGGGGGGTCCCAAAACGCGTTTTTCCCATGTTAATTTGCATAGGGCGGTTGGCCTCACTTTTAGCCCGAACGGCTGAATGAATTTGCACGAAACTTGGCAAAATTGTAGGGACTGGTAGCCCGATGTGCCTTTGCTAGGTCTCAATATATGTGCTCCAGTGGATTTTGAGAAATTAACGTTCAAAAAAAGATATATATCTGTGACAGCGTCCCGGGTAGCGCTCCGTTTCGCGTACTTTTCGCGTTACGGAGCTTTGCGAAGCGAAGCTGATTGGCTCTCCGGTGTCTGTAAACATTCCAAACAGTCCGTAGCGGCTGCCATCTTGTCTCTCGGTAGGATCGAGAGACAAGAGGAGGCCAAAGCGAAGGGGCAAATGACCATAAGGGGGCATAGTAGATCCTCCCTGACCCCCTAGGTTTGATGTGGAGGCTTTAAAAGGGCCCCGCGGGGCAAAAAAAAAAAAAAAATCGTTTTTTTTCGTGGGGTGCGCCCGGTTCGCGAACCGGGAAGCGGTCTGGGGAGCGTACTACAAGGAAACAAGAATGATTGACTTTTAACTTATTGTATGTTTATAGACTTTTTTTGATTTATTTATTTTTTCTGCCGAGTGACGTCTCGGCCTATCTCCACGGGATGCAGTCCCTACCATCTCGGCGTTTAAGCCCAGGGGGACCGGTAGTGTGGGAGAGATAACGTCTGTTAACGTTCGATTCGAAGGAAATCAGGAAGTGTTGATAAACATTGTCTGCGCCATTTTGCCTTTTTTCAAATGCCACACTTTTGTCGTGCACGGCAGCCATTTTAGATGCCTTGACCAGACCCACTCTCTGCACGCTGTCGATCCTTAGCATGGCTCCCCACCCTCGCAAGCATCTCCCCCAGGCACTGGTCACCCCCGCTCTCTGTCTTATGCATGGGCAATAAACCTCCCCCCATCTGCGCTGTTCTTCCCTGAGAATCACACCCTGTGCCCGCTCGACACCTCCCTTTCGCCCTATTCACTACCGCACCCTCTGACACTCCTCTTCCTATGTGTCCGATTGTCCAGGCCGGTCCCAGGCTATCACCTAGCCCTGCAGATGTAGTTTATGGCTCCAGCTGTAAAGAATCACCCCTCTTCAAAGGAGTTACAGTAGATCAAGGCCCCCACCCGATGAGATCCGTCACACCACACGCGTTCCTACTATTTGAAAACCATCCTGTATTGTGATTGGGGAGGGGACCCAGCCTAAAGCAGAAGATTCCAGGGATGCCTCTTTGTACATCAATGTTTTTACAATTATGTGTCACATTAAAAATATATAGCACTCCAACAAAGTAGTAGGATTATAAAACTTTAATAACTTATAAATATATACAACGCAACAAAAACAGTAAATACATTTAAACATTTTATGGAAAAAAGAAGCAACAATGGTCAGTAGCTGTGTTTTGTGCGAATAGTCCCAAGGCAGCACAACGTGCTGAGTTCTGGACGGCACCCAGGTGATGTTACCTGGGTGCCGCACTGGTTTTGGGTATCCTACAATGCAGCTCCGAAAAACGGCGTGGGGCGTCCCGGGGGGTGCAAGGGGAGGCCTCGTCAGTAGCGGTCTGTTGTGCGAATAGTCCCAAGGCAGCAGAACGCGCTGAGATGTGGATGGCACCCAGGTGATGTCCAGTAAGTTGCCGCACTGGTTTTGGTATCGTACAATGCAGCTCCGAAAAACGGCGTGGGGCGTCCCGGGGGAGGCATTGTCAGTAGCGGTCTGTTGTGCAAATAGTCCCAAGGCAGCAGAACGCGCTGAGATGTGGATGGCACCCAGGTGATGTCCAGTAAGTTGCCGCACTGGTTTTGGTATCCTACAATGCTGCTCCGAATAACGGCGTGGGGCGCCCCGGGGGGGGGGGGTGAGGCGGTGTGAACGGGCCTCCCCAGGTGGAGGCTCGTCTGCTGTAGTGGGGCGCCCCTTTACCGTTTCAGTTGCCATTCCGCCCGCTTTTGGTACACTGTTCCAAAATCCGCCATTCAGCTGAGTTGCGCCCACTCTTGCGGTGCAGCGATAGGCGGCTGCCACAGGACTCTCAAAATGGCGGCAGGCTCTTTCCTTTTTGGGCCTGGTCCACTGAAATGGCCCTGGGACACCTTGGAACTCGGACGCTTGTCTGCTAGGTCTTGGACCCCATTCTCGAAAGCGTCCCCTCAGCCTTGAAGATTCTACAAAAGTCTTGGGGGCCCCCGACTCCTGCATGTTTCCGGTGGGGAGCGGCTGCCATGATTGCTCGCGGAATGACCACGACGGAGCCACGAGATAGTGGTGCTTTCATGCTGACGCCAGCTTCAGTCTGAAACATCCAGAAACAAGGTGGGGCTTTCATCGTTTGGGAAAAAAAAATGTTTTAATCCAATGAAAAGTGTTATTTTAGGTCATATGATCAAGCCTTCCTCATTAGGAAACCAAAAGTAAAATGAACCAATGAAAAGTTTTATAAACAAGTCACATGACCTGTTATGCGGCATAGGGTTATAAAAAGCGTAGAAAATCCGTTGGCACGTGAGGCGGCGTCAGTGGCGGACCGATGTGCGAATAGGCCGAAGGCAGCACAACGCGCCAAGATCCGGATGGCACCGAGGTGGTGTCCAGCAAGTTGCCGCACTGGTGTGGCCATCCTACAATGCTGCGCCGAAAGTCGGCGTGGGGCGCCCCGTTGGCCTGTGAGTTCGCGTCAGTCAGTGGGGGCTGTTTGAGGATCTGATTGCATTGGAAAGCAATGTGATGCTGTGCGTCGCCCCCAAGATGGAGGTTCCTCGGCTGCAGTGGGGCGCCCCTTGGTGTTTCACTCGCTATGCAGCTGAGTTGCGTGCGCACTTGCGGCGAATAGGCCGAAGGCAGCACAACGCGCCAAGATCCGGATGGCACCGAGGTGGTGTCCAGCAAGTTGCCGCACTGGTGTGGCCATCCTACAATGCTGCGCCGAAAGTCGGCGTGGGGTGCCCCGTTGGCCTGTGAGGTGGCATCAGTAGCGGACCAATGTGCGAATAGGCCGAAGGCAGCACAACGCGCCAAGATCCAGATGGCACCGAGGTGGTGTCCAGCAAGTTGCCGCACTGGTGTGGCCATCCTACAATGCTGCGCCGAAAGTCGGCGTGGGGTACCACGTTGGCCTCTGAGGTGGCGTCAGTAGCGGACCGATGTGCGAATAGGCCGAAGGCAGCACAACGCGCCAAGATCCGGATGGCACCGAGGTGGTGTCCAGCAAGTTGCCGCACTGGTGTGGCCATCCTACAATGCTGCGCCGAAAGTCGGCGTGGGGTACCACGTTGGCCTGTGAGGTGGCGTCAGTAGCGGACCGATGTGCGAATAGGCCGAAGGCAGCACAACGCGCCAAGATCCGGAAGGCACCGAGGTGGTGTCCAGCAAGTTGCCGCACTGGTGTGGCCATCCTACAATGCTGCGCCGAAAGTCGGCGTGGGGCGCCCTGTTGGCCTGTGAGGTGGCGTCAGTAGCGGACCGATGTGCGAATAGGGCCAAAGGCAGCGCAACGCGCCAAGATCCGGATGGCACCGAGGTGGTGTCCAGCAAGTTGCCGCACTGGTGTGGCCATCCTACAATGCTGCGCCGAAAGTCGGCGTGGGGCGCCCCGTTGGCCTGTGAGGTGGCATCAGTAGCGGACCGATGTGTGAATAGGCCGGAACCAGCACAAGGCGCCAAGATCCGGATGGCACCGAGGTGGTGTCATAGTTGAGAGTTCTGAGAAGCGGGGGGGAGGCGGCGCAAACGAGTTTCTCCCTCCATGTGGAGGCACTTCATCTGCAGTGGGGCGCCGAGATCCGGATGGCACCGAGGTGGTGTCTAGCAAGTTGCCGCACTGGTGTGGCCATCCTACAATGCTGCGCCGAAAGGCGGCGTGGGGTGCCCGAAGGGGGGGGGAGGCGGCGCAAACGAGCCTCTCCCGCCTCTCCAGGTTGAGGCACTTCATCTGCAGTGGAGCGCCGTCTAGCTGAGTTTCGCCCGCTCTTGCTGCTACAGCGACAGACGGCTGCAACAGGACTCTCAAAATGGCGGCCTGTTCTTTGGATTTGGGCCTGGTCCACTAAAATGGCCCTGGGACACCTTAGAACTCGGACGCTCGAATTTTCTTTCCTTTCCTCTACATGCAAAAAAGGTAAATGCCCGGTACGTTACCTGCCTCATCTGCCACGATGTACTCTCCAGAGGAACCGAAAAAAAATATAGTTATGGTAATTATACCATGCATCGTCATATGGAGAGGTGGCACCGATTAATTATAGTGGTGCACAAAAGAGAGATTTGGAGGACAACCCCCGACCTGCCAGTACATTCACCAAAGAAGTGGCACTGACAGCATCAGAGGCAAGGGAAACGGTCCCAAATATTCAGAAGAACTTTGGAAAGATTAAAATGACATGTTTAGATTGTGGCAAATTAATTTCATGTGGACAGATGAGTGTTACTCTAATAAATACAGCATATGAACATCATCATAGTCGATGGTTGGTGGAGACATTTTGACTATATCCTGGACCTGCCCGTCCTCGCCCAAAATGGCGCCGGAATAAATGGGACTCGTAACTCCTTGTTGTGTACTGGTTGCACAACCTTGATATCACGAGATACGTATGCAGTTTTGAAGCACATGGCGGGCAGGGATGAGAATTGATTGAATATTTCGACATCCCTATTGATATTAAGTTCTGATGTGTTATTGATTACTGTACTATTGAAAGTTCGAATTAACGTCACCCATGGTACTTGCCCGCAAATGTATATCTAGATAATTTTATTGTAACTGGCCCTGTCGTATTTTAATTATAAAATGTACGTCCACCGATTCCGCAACTGTTAGACACATTAGTTCTTGCAACCTAATGGCCCGCCCGTTACGTTCCTCTACAGTGTAAATGTCTCCTCATCATATACGATTACAGTTTGCTCCGTGGCCGGCCCACGTGGTTATAGGCCCGTATTTGTATACTGACATTTTCACAATAAAGGTTTTTAAAAGAAAACATGGTAGTAGTATTTACATTGGTAAAGTTTTTAATAATAGTCACTGTTTTCGAATCAGTAAAAGGCAAGTGAAATAAAGCAGTCCAATTACATGAAGGGTAAAAGGTATAATACGCAGGAATGCAGTAAAGATAAATGGTCAAGGGCTGTTGTGTTTTCTACTTCTGCAACATAAAGTGATCGATAAGAATCTGATATTCAGGCGCATCGGCGACTAAGACAGCAGGCGGAGCCTCTTTTGCTCAACGGCTCCGTCATGGGGCGAAGAAACGCCCTTTTTCTCGAAAAAGGAATATATTTTACTTGCAGGACAGTTGTAAATTTTCCGGGAAAGTACGTTAGCCTGGAACATTATAACATATATGTTTAAGAAAAAATAATGTTCGAAAGCAATAAAAAGCGTAATTTTTAGGTCATATGACCAAGCCTTTCATCATTAGAATAAGAAAAGTAAAATGAAAACCAAGGAAAAAAGTTTTATTAACAAGTCACATGACCTGTTATGCTTACGTTACGCGCTGCGCGCCGCACCCCGGATCGCTTCCGGGTGCGCTAACGCGGCGCGTCATATGACGCATTACGCGACAACGCAGGTCCAGAATATAGTCAAAGTGTCTCCACCAACCAGCGGTCAGAACACAACCCCTTTCAGCAGGCTAAATAGTTCTGTTAAATGACAACAGAAGGGACAGGCAACAAGAACCATCAGTCAAAGAGGGGAGGGCAAGTTCTTCTCTACCGGGTCACGTGGGGGCACTACCGGAACTGATCGAATTGGTAGTCTACAGTGTTTCTGGATGTTTCAGACTGAAGCTGGCGTCAGCATGAGAGCACCATCATCTCGTAGCTCCGTCGTGGCCATTCCACGAGCAATCATGGCAGCCGCTCCCCACCAGAAGCCTGCGGGAGTCGGGGGCCCCCAAGACTTTTGTAGAATCTTCAAGGCTGAGGGGACCCTTTCGAGAATGGAGCCCAAGCCCTAGCAGACAAGCGTCCGAGTTCCAAGGTGTCGCAGGGCCATTTTAGTGGACCACGCCCAAATCTGAAGAGCCGGCCGCCATTTTGAGAGGCCTGTGGCAGCCGCCTATCGCTGCACCGCAAGAGCGGGAGCAACTCAACTACATGGTGAGCGAAACGCTGTAGTCGCAAGAGCGGGCGGTAAACAGCTGAATAGCGGAAGAGGCACAGTGTAGCAAAAGCGGGCGGAATGGCAACTGAAACGGTAAAGGGGCGCCCCACTACAGCGTGTCTTCAGGTCAAACGGATTGTGGGACAAGGTCGAGAATGGAAGAGTCACCAAAAGGCAAAAAGTTCCGCTTGACCCCGGGAGCCGGCCGCCTATGTCGGGGGCGATCTCAGGCCACACCAGGGCAACAAGACTTGGGGAGGGGGCAGGAGCCAAGCGCCCCCTCCCAGTCCGCACCATCACACCGTCCCTCGGGGGCCTCCGTCAAGCGGTTCAGGGAGGCACCGCATCACATTGTTTTCAAATGCAGTCACGTCCTCAAACAGCCCCCACTTACATTGAGAATAGTGAAGCTGTAGCAGGTGCAAATAACCTTCAGACAGTGTAACAAGCACTCCTCAAAACTTTGAACTATCAGAGTGCATGAGTTTCATGCTCGATCGATTGAGCTAGCCGGATCGGGCAACAAAAAGTATAAAATAGTTATGTAAATAGTTATTTAATAAAATGTTTTACCCTGTTACTTTGCTGGTGTGTTGTATATATTTGTAATATTTGCATAGAGTTTATCGTTATTTTGGGGGGGGTGGGTGGCGGAGCCGAGCTGTCTTGCAGCCATCATGGTGTGGAGTTCAGTTCATCTCACTAGTTTCGTATTTCTCATGAGGGGTTGTTCCTAATGTTTCTATTTTAGCGAGGTCAAAAAGAGATCCCATTAGTGGCCTACTGATTTTGCTCGATTCCTTTTGTTTTTTTACACGATTTTTCGCTATCTGCAAAGACTAAACAGAGTATTGCGACTCTGTGCTTGTTTGTAAATAGAGAATGAACCAAAGAGAACCAATTCTAAAACAGTAAATGCTTGAATAACAATCAATCAAATGGAGAGAGAAGCAGGCACGACGGATTACAACGGGGGCAAAGGCCTGCGTTAACTACCCTTCACTATCTGCAAAGAGAGAGTACTCCTAATAGAAATGAGGGGGGGGCAGCATTCAAAGCAGATCAGTGTGCATAAACACGAAAATGTTTTTACTTACCACGTACTTGACATTCGACAGCTTATGATATTTGCTATTAAAAAACCATTGAAATTCACTGAAAAAACCATAGGTTAGAGACCATATATAGTTAGGAATTAGCATTTAAAAAACCTTGAAAATTCACTGAAAAAACCATAGGTTATAGACCATATATAGTTAGGAATTAGCATTTAAAAACCTTATTTTACTCACACAAAACCATTGAAATTCCATATATAGTTAGTTGCACTAACTATATATCGCGCACCCGCAATCCACTGCTGATGATGTCACATATTACATCATTCATGACATGGTCAGTGACATCACTGATGACATCACTGATGACATCTCAAATGACATCACTGATGACATCACTGATGACATCTCATTTGACATCATTCTTGTGCTAATACGATAAACCTCTTCAGACTCTAATATAACCTTAGATACACTCAGTGTATACAGACACTCACACACTGTCACTCATCCATGGAGTTACTCACACACCTAGTCAGTCATGCAAAGAAACAATCTCACCTCCATTTCCTCAACTATACAGTTATACACACCTTACTTATTCAAACATATACTAACACATATTTACTCTCTTATACAATCCCTGATACAAGTTCACAATGATCCATACAGCAACTCACACATTCAGTGGCTCTCATGCACAGTTATTTATATATGCCAACTCTCACATGTACTGTGTTTTACATATGTACTTACTATGACATGTAGCATTGAGATATCCATTCACTCATCAATACACTCATGCACACAGTCAACTGCCCATGTAGCTGTTTCCACATGCACTCTTGAACTCATACACCTAGTGAATCAACTGCTCACACATCTATGCACAGAGTCACACACCTCCCAGCCACCCCCACACAAACTCAATCTCCCATACAAATACTTGGGCAACCAATCAATAACACATATAGCCTCTCGTATAGCTAATGAACAACACATGCAGCAGTTTACATCACAACAGACATACTGATGCACACATTCAGACAGTTTAGTCACTAACCCATGCATTTAGTACGACACATTTATTCACTCACTCATACAGTCAGTCACGCACCTACTAAATCCTTCATCCAGACACTTATACATCCACTCATTCTTCAATATATCAAACATATTTAAACTTTACAGAAACACACAGTCACTGGATGATGTCATCAGTGATGTCATCAGTGATGTCATTTGAGATGTCATCAGTGATGTCATCAGTGATGTCACTGACCATGTCATGAATGATGTAATATGTGACATCATCAGCAGTGGATTGCGGGTGCGCGATATATAGTTAGTGCAACTAACTATATATGGAATTTCAATGGTTTTGTGTGAGTAAAATAAGGTTTTTAAATGCTAATTCCTAACTATATATGGTCTATAACCTATGGTTTTTTCAGTGAATTTTCAAGGTTTTTTAAATGCTAATTCCTAACTATATATGGTCTCTAACCTATGGTTTTTTCAGTGAATATATATATATATATATATATATTCACTGAAAAAACCATAGGTTAGAGACCATATATAGTTAGGATTTTGCATTTAAAAAACCTTGAAAATTCACTGAAAAAACCATAGGTTAGAGACCATATATAGTTAGCTGGACATTTTATTGACATAAAACCAATGAAATTCCATATATAGTTAGTTGCACTAACTATATATCGCGCACCCGCAATCCACTGCTGATGATGTCACATATTACATCATTCATGACATGGTCAGTGACATCACTGATGACATCACTGATGACATCTCAAATGACATCACTGATGACATCACTGATGACATCTCAAATGACATCACTGATGACATCATCTAGTGTCTGTGTGTTTTTGTAAAGTTTAAATATGTTTTACATATTGAAGAATGAGTGGATGTATGGAAGACTGAGTGTGTGTGTGGCTGGCTGGGAGGTGTGTGACTCTGTGCATATCAATGTGTACTTGTATCAGTGATTGTATAAGAGAGTAAGTATGTGTTAGTATATGTGTGAAAAAGTATGGTGTTCTGTGTTTAACTGTATAGATGAGGAAATCGAAGTGTGATTGATTCTTCACAGGACTGACTAGGTGTATGAGTGCATATGATAGTGTTGTAATAATGAGTGACTGTATGAGTGATTGTATGGGTGAATGAGTGAATGTGTGTGTAGACGTAGGAATCAGTGAGTGCGTATGTAGTAACTGGTATTGGTGTGTCATGATGTCATCAGTGATGTCATTTGAGATGTCATCAGTGATGTCATTTGAGATGTCATCAGTGATGTCATCAGTGATGTCACTGAAGTATGGTGTTCTGTGTTTAACTGTATAGATGAGGAAATGGAAGTGTGATTGATTCTTTACAGGACTGACTAGGTGTGTGAGTAACTCCATGGATGAGTGGCAGTGTGTCAGTGTCTGCATAGGTGTATGAGTGCATATGATAGTGTTGTAATAATGAGTGACTGTATGTATGAGTGATTGTATGGGTGAATGAGTGAATGTGTGTGTAGACGTAGGAATCAGTGAGTGCGTATGTAGTAACTGGTATTGGTGTGTCATGATGTCATCAGTGATGTCATTTGAGATGTCATCAGTGATGTCATCAGTGATGTCATTTGAGATGTCATCAGTGATGTCATCAGTGATGTCACTGACCATGTCATGAATGATGTAATATGTGACATCATCAGCAGTGGATTGCGGGTGCGCGATATATAGTTAGTGCAACTAACTATATATGGAATTTCATTGGTTTTATGTCAATAAAATGTCCAGCTAACTATATATGGTCTCTAACCTATGGTTTTTTCAGTGAATTTTCAAGGTTTTGTAAATGCAAATTCCTAACTATATATGGTCTATAACCTATGGTTTTTTCAGTGAATTTCATTGGTTTTTTAAAACCTAATATCTATAGCTGTAAAATATATTCTTTATTACGTGACGTATCACGTAGCCACGTGAGACGCCTCATGACGCGTCGCATAACCGTGACGTATCGGCTCTGCAGCGCAAACAAAACCCGTAACGTAAGCATGCCGGAGCACGCTTAAAGATATATATATTTTTTTTAACCTTAATTAGACAAAATCCACACGTGCACATATCTTGAGGCCTTGCAAAGGCACATCAAACAAACAGTCCCTACAATTTTGCCAAGTTTGCTGGAAATCTATTCCCTTCATTTTTTTTTTACTGTTTCTCTTGGTTTTCCCCTTGTTACGCTTACCGGGACGCTACCCGGTACGCGAACCGGACGCTCCAAAAACACAAGATGGCGGACTCCTGTTATGCTGCCGGTTAGCTGCCCGGTTCGCGTACCGGGAAGCGCCTCTTCCGCGAAAAATCGCGGGGGACTTTAATATCCCCCTCATTAATCCTAGGGGGTCAGGAGGGGTTTACCTTGCCCCCTTTCCTTCATTTCCCCCTTCTTTTTTCACCACATCTTGTCTCTCGAACCTACCGAGAGACAAGATGGCGGCCGCTCCGGACTGTTTACAATGTTGACAGCTACGCTGCCGGTTAGCTGCCCGGTTAGCTGCCCGGTGAGCTGCCCGGTTCGCGTACCAGGACGCGCCTCTACGGCGTAAAATCGCAAAAAATAATTTATTTTTTATTTTTTGCCCCGCGGGGCACTTTAATATCCCCCTCATCAATCCTAGGGGGTCAGTAGGGGTCTACCTTGCCCCCTTTCCTTCATTTCCCCCTTCGTTTTTCACCACATCTTGTCTCTCGATCCTACCGAGAGACAAGATGGCGGCCGCTCCGGACTGTTTAGAATGTTGACAAACACCGGAGAGCCAATCAGCTTCGCGAAGTTCCGTTACGCGTCAGGAACGCGAACCGGGGCGCTAACCGGAGCGCTATCACAGATATATTGATTTTTTTTTTAAACATTAATTTCTCAAAATCCACTGGAGCACATATATTGAGACATAGCAAAGGCACGTCGGGCAAACCATATCTACAATTTTGCCAAGTTTCATGTAAATCTATTCAGCCGTTCGAGCTAAAAGTGAGTCCAACCGCCCTATGGAAAAATTTAAGTGAAAAACGCGTTTTGGGACCCCCCTTTTTTCTCGGCCCCCCCCTTGACGAAACCCCCCAAATTTTCAGGGGCTGCTCAGAAACAAAATGTGCCATTTTCCTGAAAATGTCAGCCAATTCCGTCCACAAACGCCAAAGTTATTAGACATAGAATTTTCAGAAATCCCATAGAGAAAAAATCCTAACTATATATACCCACTGGCTATTGCCAGTAGGTAATATACATATATAAACATATATAATCTGCATATCTATATAAATATAAATGCATGCATACATATACATATATGCATACATATGCATGTTATTTACATGAAAGTTTTAAAAACACTAATAAAAGCAAAGCTAAAAAGCCACCTCATTACAAACAGAATGGCTTTAACTTAAACGAGGGCGAGATCTATTGCATTTTCAATGCTTGTTTACTTTGGTTCTATCAAGAAGGCATTCAGATGTGTCACACATTTGCCATAAATTCTGAATGTTAGCACTCTAGTTGCTCATTAGATCACTGTAGTAAAGCTAGTGCTCACCAGGGAAGTCTGCTGCTAATCATGGTTTGCAGCCATTTTCCCGCATTTTTTATCCCGCAGACTTTCAGTCCGCATACCATTATCCCGCAAGGTCATTGACCTCGCATACCATTATCCCGCATTTTTTCAAAATGCATGTGCATTTATCGCGCATGCCTATACAAAGAATTACGTTTTAAAGGCATGTATGGTAAATGCATTTGCGTTGTGAAAACCACGATGAAGAGAGAGGTAAGTGGGTTTGTGTTAATTTTTTCGTGGGTTAGTGATTGTGTAGTGTAGTGTTGTGTAGTGTAGTGTTGTGTTAGTGTAGTGTAGAGTTGTGGTGGTTGTTTAGTGTAGGGTCATGCTGGGGGTAGTGTTTTAGGGTTTAGGGTTGTGTTGTAGTGTTTGCGTAGTGTAGGGTCATGCTGGGGCTAGTGTTTTAGGGTTTAGGGTAGTGTTGTAGTGTTTGCGTAGTGTAGGGTCATGCTGGGGGTAGTGTTTTAGGGTGTAGGGTAGTGTTGTAGTGTTTGCATAGTGTAGGGTCATGCTGGGGGTAGTGTTTTAGGGTTTTGGGTAGTGTTGTAGTGTTTGCGTAGTGTAGGGTCATGCTGGGGTAGTGTTTTAGGGTTTAGGGTAGTGTTGTAGTGTTTGCGTAGTGTAGGGTCATGCTGGGGGGTAGTGTTTTAGGGTTTAGGGTAGTGTTGTAGTGTTTGCGTAGTGTAGGGTCATGCTGGGTGTAGTGTTTTAGGGTTTAGGGTAGTGTTGTAGTGTTTGCGTAGTGTAGGGTCATGCTGGGGGTAGTGTTTTAGGGTTTAGGGTAGTGTTGTAGTGTTTGCGTAGTGTAGGGTCATGCTGGGGTGTAGTGTTTTAGGGTTTTGGGTAGTGTTGTAGTGTTTGCGTAGTGTAGGGTCATGCTGGGGGTAGTGTTTTAGGGTTTAGGGTAGTGTTGTAGTGTTTGCGTAGTGTAGGGTCATGCTGGGGGTAGTGTTTAGGGTTTAGGGTAGTGTTGTAGTGTTTGCGTAGTGTAGGGTCATGCTGGGGGTAGTGTGTTAGGGTTTAGGGTAGTGTTGTAGTGTTTGCGTAGTGTAGGGCCATGCTGGGGTGTAGTGTTTTAGGGTTTTGGGTAGTGTTGTAGTGTTTGCGTAGTGTAGGGTCATGCTGGGGGTAGTGTTTTAGGGTTTAGGGTAGTGTTGTAATGTTTGCGTAGTGTAGGGTCATGCTGGGGGTAGTGTTTGAGGGTTTAGGGTAGTGTTGTAGTGTTTGCGTAGTGTAGGGTCATGCTGGGGTGTAGTGTTTTAGGGTTTTGGGTAGTGTTGTAGTGTTTGCGTAGTGTAGGGTCATGCTGGGGGTAGTGTTTTAGGGTTTAGGGTAGTGTTGTAGTGTTTGCGTAGTGTAGGGTCATGCTGGGGGTAGTGTTTTAGGGTTTAGGGTAGTGTTGTAGTGTTTGTGTAGTGTAGGGTCATGCTGGGGGTAGTGTTTTAGGGTTTAGGGTAGTGTTGTAGTGTTTGCGTAGTGTAGGGTCATGCTGGGGTGTAGTGTTTTAGGGTTTTGCGTAGTGTTGTAGTGTTTGCGTAGTGTAGGGTCATGCTGGGGGTAGTGTTTTAGGGTTTAGGGTAGTGTTGTAGTGTTTGCGTAGTGTAGGGTCATGCTGGGGTGTAGTGTTTTAGGGTTTAGGGTTGTGTTGTAGTGTTTGAGTAGTGTAGGGTCATGCTGGGGGTAGTGTTTTAGGGTTTAGGGTAGTGTTGTAGTGTTTGTGTAGTGTAGGGTCATGCTGGGGGTAGTGTTTTAGGGTTTAGGGTTGTGTTGTAGTGTTTGTGTAGTGTAGGGTCATGCTGGGGGTAGTGTTTTAGGGTTTAGGGTAGTGTTGTAGTGTTTGCGTAGTGTAGGGTCATGCTAGGGTGTAGTGTTTTAGGGTTTTGGGTAGTGTTGTAGTGTTTGCGTAGTGTAGGGTCATGCTGGGGGTAGTGTTTTAGGGTTTAGGGTAGTGTTGTAGTGTTTGTGTAGTGTAGGGTCATGCTGGGGGTAGTGTTTTAGGGTTTAGGGTAGTGTTGTACTGTTTGTGTAGTGTAGGGTCATGCTGGGGGTAGTGTTTTAGGGTTTAGGGTAGTTTAGTTGTTTAGTGTATGCTAAAGGCATATTTGTTCTAAAAGTTTTCGTTATTTTAATTTGAGGCCTAATAGTACATGCAGGATTTTTTTTGCGGACTGATGGTATGCGGGATTTCGTCATATATTCGCTAATCATACTTTCTATGGCAAAATGAACCCCCTCATTTTGTTCCTTTTTAAATTAAATGTTTTAAGAGTTACCACTTTATTCCAATCAAGATGGCTTCAGGTGTGCCATAACTTTGTAATAAGTAGGACTGTTAGCACTCTAGTTGTTCTCTAGAACACTCTGGGACATTCTGTCATTGGGCTATAGTTGGGCTACATCTGGCTGATATTTGGGCTACATTTGTTTTTTTTTGTCTCTGGTGGCCATCTTTGGGCTACATTGGGCTACATTGGGCTACATTGGGCTACATTTGGGCTCCAACATATATATAGCCCAATGTAGCCCAATATATATTTTTCAAAGTTAATTTTCGTAAAAACCACTGGAGCCTATATCTTGAGACATAGCAAAGGCACATCGGGCTACCAGTCCCTACAATTTTGCCAAGTTTGGTGTAAATCCATTCAGCCGTTCGGGCTAAAAGTGAGGCCAACCGCCCATGGAAAATTGCATGGGAAAAACACGTTTTGGGACCCCCCTTTTTTCTCGGCCCCCCCTTGTTGAAACCCCCCCAAATTTTCAGGGGCTGCTCAGAAACAAAATGTTCCATTTTCCTGAAAATTTCAGCCAATTCTGTCCTCAAACGCCAAAGTTATTCGACATAGAATTTTCAAAAATCCCATAGGAAAAAAATCCTAACTATATATACCTACTGGCCAAATTTTCAGGGGCTGCTCAGAAACAAAATGTTCAATTTTCCTGAAAATTTCAGCCAATTCTGTCCTCAAACGCCAAAGTTATTCGACATAGAATTTTCAAAAATCCCATAGGAAAAAAATCCTAACTATATATACCTACTGGCTATATATAGTTAGGATTTTTTTCCTATGGGATTTTTGAAAATTCTATGTCGAATAACTTTGGCGTTTGAGGACAGAATTGGCTGAAATTTTCAGGAAAATGGAACATTTTGTTTCTGAGCAGCCCCTGAAAATTTGGGCGGGTTTCAACAAGGGGGGGCCGAGAAAAAAGGGGGGTCCCAAAACGTGTTTTTCCCATGCAATTTTCCATAGGGCGGTTGGCCTCACTTTTAGCCCGAACGGCTGAATGGATTTACACCAAACTTGGCAAAATTGTAGGGACTGGTAGCCCGATGTGCCTTTGCTATGTCTCAAGATATAGGCTCCAGTGGTTTTTACGAAAATTAACTTTGAAAAATATATATTGGGCTACATTGGGCTATATATATGTTGGAGCCCAAATGTAGCCCAATGTAGCCCAATGTAGCCCAATGTAGCCCAATGTAGCCCAAAGATGGCCACCAGAGACAAAAAAAAACAAATGTAGCCCAAATATCAGCCAGATGTAGCCCAACTATAGCCCAATGACAGAATGTCCCAGAGTGTTCTAGAGAACAACTAGAGTGCTAACAGTCCTACTTATTACAAAGTTATGGCACACCTGAAGCCATCTTGATTGGAATAAAATGGTAACTCTTAAAACATTTAATTTAAAAAGGAACAAAATGAGGGGGTTCATTTTGCCATAGAAAGTATGATTAGCGAATATATGACGAAATCCCGCATACCATCAGTCCGCAAAAAAAATCCTGCATGTACTATTAGGCCGCAAATTAAAATAACGAAAACTTTTAGAACAAATATGCCTTTAGCATACACTAAACAACTAAACTACCCTAAACCCTAAAACACTACCCCCAGCATGACCCTACACTACACAAACAGTACAACACTACCCTAAACCCTAAAACACTACCCCCAGCATGACCCTACACTACACAAACACTACAACACTACCCTAAACCCTAAAACACTACCCCCCGCATGACCCTACACTACGCAAACACTACAACACTTCCCAAAACCCTAAAACACTACACCCTAGCATGACCCTACACTACGCAAACACTACAACACTACCCTAAACCCTAAAACACTACCCCCAGCATGACCCTACACTACACAAACACTATAACACAACCCTAAACCCTAAAACACTACCCCCAGCATGACCCTACACTACACAAACACTACAACACTACCCTAAACCCTAAAACACTACCCCCAGCATGACCCTACACTACACAAACACTACAACACAACCCTAAACCCTAAAACACTACACCCCAGCATGACCCTACACTACGCAAACACTACAACACTACCCTAAACCCTAAAACACTACCCCCAGCATGACCCTACACTACGCAAACACTACAACACTACGCAAAACCCTAAAACACTACACCCCAGCATGACCCTACACTACGCAAACACTACAACACTACCCTAAACCCTAAAACACTACCCCCAGCATGACCCTACACTACACAAACACTACAACACTACCCTAAACCCTAAAACACTACCCCCAGCATGACCCTACACTACGCAAACACTACAACACTACCCTAAACCCTAAAACACTACCCCCAGCATGACCCTACACTACGCAAACACTACAACACTACCCAAAACCCTAAAACACTACACCCCAGCATGACCCTACACTACGCAAACACTACAACACTACCCTAAACCCTCAAACACTACCCCCAGCATGACCCTACACTACGCAAACATTACAACACTACCCTAAACCCTAAAACACTACCCCCAGCATGACCCTACACTACGCAAACACTACAACACTACCCAAAACCCTAAAACACTACACCCCAGCATGGCCCTACACTACGCAAACACTACAACACTACCCTAAACCCTAACACACTACCCCCAGCATGACCCTACACTACGCAAACACTACAACACTACCCTAAACCCTAAAACACTACCCCCAGCATGACCCTACACTACGCAAACACTACAACACTACCCTAAACCCTAGAACACTACCCCCAGCATGACCCTACACTACGCAAACACTACAACACTACCCAAAACCCTAAAACACTACACCCCAGCATGACCCTACACTACGCAAACACTACAACACTACCCTAAACCCTAAAACACTACCCCCAGCATGACCCTACACTACGCAAACACTACAACACTACCCTAAACCCTAAAACACAACCCCCAGCATGACCCTACATTACGCAAACACTACAACACTACCCTAAACCCTAAAACACTACCCCCAGCATGACCCTACACTACGCAAACACTACAACACTACCCTAAACCCTAAAACACTACCCCCAGCATGGCCCTACACTACGCAAACACTACAACACTACCCTAAACCCTAAAACACTACACCCCAGCATGACCCTACACTACGCAAACACTACAACACTACCCTAAACCCTAAAACACTACCCCCAGCATGACCCTACACTACGCAAACACTACAACACTACCCTAAACCCTAAAACACTACACCCAGCATTACCCTACACTACGCAAACACTACAACACTACCCTAAACCCTAAAACACTACCCCCCAGCATGACCCTACACTACGCAAACACTACAACACTACCCTAAACCCTAAAACACTACCCCCAGCATGACCCTACACTACGCAAACACTACAACACTACCCAAAACCCTAAAACACTACCCCCAGCATGACCCTACACTACGCAAACACTACAACACTACCCTACACCCTAAAACACTACCCCCAGCATGACCCTACACTACGCAAACACTACAACACTACCCTAAAACACTAGCCCCAGCATGACCCTACACTACGCAAACACTACAACACAACCCTAAACCCTAAAACACTACCCCCAGCATGACCCTACACTAAACAACCACCACAACTCTACACTACACTAACACAACACTACACTACACAACACTACACTACACAATCACTAACCCACGAAAAAATTAACACAAACCCACTTACCTCTCTCTTCATCGTGGTTTTCACAACGCAAATGCATTTACCATACATGCCTTTAAAACGTAATTCTTTGTAAAGGCATGCGCGATAAATGCACATGCATTTTGAAAAAATGCGGGATAATGGTATGCGAGGTCAATGACCTTGCGGGATAATGGTATGCGGACTGAAAGTCTGCGGGATAAAAAATGCGGGAAAATGGCTGCAAACCATGATTAGCAGCAGACTTCCCTGGTGAGCACTAGCTTTACTACAGTGATCTAATGAGCAACTAGAGTGCTAACATTCAGAATTTATGGCAAATGTGTGACACATCTGAATGCCTTCTTGATAGAACCAAAGTAAACAAGCATTGAAAATGCAATAGATCTCGCCCTCGTTTAAGTTAAAGCCATTCTGTTTGTAATGAGGTGGCTTTTTAGCTTTGCTTTTATTAGTGTTTTTAAAACTTTAATGTTAATAACATGCATATGTATGCATATATGTATATGTATGCATGCATTTATATTTATATAGATATGCAGATTATATATGTTTATATATGTATATTACCTACTGGCAATAGCCAGTGGGTATATATAGTTAGGATTTTTTCTCTATGGGATTTCTGAAAATTCTATGTCTAATAACTTTGGCGTTTGTGGACGGAATTGGCTGAAATTTTCAGGAAAATGGCACATTTTGTTTCTGGAAAAACAGAACAGGGTGGCTGGACAGGATTATTCGTGAAACAATTCCCCAGACACACAGTCAATCTGTACCGTGTGACCACTGGATTTAATTTTCCAAACAAGTTTATTTTTCTTTTTTACATTTATCAGCAATTTTTTGAAACACAAGCACAAACAAAACCACTGTCAATTCAAAAGGTTCATATATACAGTATCTACAAATGCACACATTTACAAATTTGCAACAAAGAATCAAACAAAAGATTGGTTAGACACACCAAAAGACAATCACAAATGTATAATAATTCAAATAAATTGCAATTATATACAGTGCAGAGATTAATCCATAAGCGAACAAACGGGAACCAGTCCTAGAGATTGAAAAAACCAAGTGACAGGCGGGGTTGAGATCAAAAAAAAGCCTGCCTGTCAACGAAAGCCTGTGGTGTAATGTTAAATCGGGTTGCAAGGCTAGGATACAGAGTGGTGGTATGATTTACATCCTAGCGGCACCCTTTGTTGTAGCCACAGGGTGGTATTGTCGACGCGTTTCGAACCTAAGTATTCAAGGTTCTCTTCAGGACAGGGACTGGGAAACAGATTCTGCACGCGGGCACAAAGGTTGGCGTGGCGTAGGTATGTCGTGTTCACACCTGCAATAGGCGCAGAGCAGGACTTAAGGCGTGGTGTCAGGCTTCAGAAGCTTGCAGGTATCAGGGCGGCTCACATTATTTTGCGCGTGTAGGTCTGGCTATGCAGACCACAGGGAGGGAAGCGGCCGGTCACTGGCCTCAGTTCAGGCCGGCAGTTAAAGTTGGCCCGTTTTCTGAATGAAGTAATCAAGCCACAGAAGGTCAGTGTTGCTCACTCTCTCCCAGGAACAAGCATTTTGTTTCTGAGCAGCCCCTGAAAATTTGGGGGGGTTTCGTCAAGGGGGGGCCGAGAAAAAAGGGGGGTCCCAAAACGCGTTTTTCACATTCATTTTTCCATAGGGCGGTTGGACTCACTTTTAGCTCGAACGGCTGAATAGATTTACATGAAACTTGGCAAAATTGTAGATATGGTTTGCCCGACGTGCCTTTGCTATGTCTCAATATATGTGCTCCAGTGGATTTTGAGAAATTAACGTTTAAAAAAAAATCAATATATCTGTGATAGCGCTCCGGTTAGCGCCCCGGTTCGCGTTCCTGACGCGTAACGGAACTTCGCGAAGCGAAGCTGATTGGCTCTCCGGTGTCTGTCAACATTCTAAACAGTCCGGAGCGGCCGCCATCTTGTCTCTCGGTAGGATCGAGAGACAAGATGTGGTGAAAAACGAAGGGGGAAATGAAGGAAAGGGGGCAAGGTAGACCCCTACTGACCCCCTAGGATTGATGAGGGGGATATTAAAGTGCCCCGCGGGGCAAAAAATAAAAAATTAATAATTTTTTGCGATTTTACGCCGTAGAGGCGCGTCCCGGTACGCGAACCGGGCAGCTCACCAGGCAGCTAACCGGGCAGCTAACCGGCAGCGTAGCTGTCAACATTGTAAACAGTCCGGAGCGGCCGCCATCTTGTCTCTCGGTAGGTTCGAGAGACAAGATGTGGTGAAAAAAGAAGGGGGAAATGAAGGAAAGGGGTCATCAATCCTGACCCCCTAGGATTGATGAGGGGGATATTAAAGTCCCCCGCGATTTTTCGCGGTAGAGGCGCTTCCCGGTACGCGAACCGGGCAGCTAACCGGCAGCGTAACGGGAGTCCGCCATCTTGTGTTTTTGGGGCGTCCGGTTCGCGTACCGGGTAGCGTCCCGGTAAGCGTAACAAGGGGAAAACCAAGAGAAACAGTAAAAAAAAAATGAAGGGAATAGATTTCCAGCAAACTTGGCAAAATTGTAGGGACTGTTTGTTTGATGTGCCTTTGCAAGGCCTCAAGATATGTGCACGTGTGGATTTTGTCTAATTAAGGTTAAAAAAAAATATATATCTTTAAGCGTGCTCCGGCATGCTTACGTTACGGGTTTTGTTTGCGCTGCAGAGCCGATACATCACGGTTATGCGACGCGTCATGAGGCGTCTCACGTGGCTACGTGATACGTCACGTAATAAAGAATATATTTTACAGCTATAGATATTAGCTTTTAAAAAACCAATGAAATTCACTGAAATAAACATAGGTTATAGACCATATATAGTTAGGAATTTGCATTTACAAAACCTTGAAAATTCACTGAAAAAACCATAGGTTAGAGACCATATATAGTTAGCTGGACATTTTATTGACATAAAACCAATGAAATTCCATATATAGTTAGTTGCACTAACTATATATCGCGCACCCGCAATCCACTGCTGATGATGTCACATATTACATCATTCATGACATGGTCAGTGACATCACTGATGACATCACTGATGACATCTCAAATGACATCACTGATGACATCACTGATGACATCTCAAATGACATCACTGATGACATCATGACACACCAATACCAGTTACTACATACGCACTCACTGATTCCTACGTCTACACACACATTCACTCATTCACCCATACAATCACTCATACATACAGTCACTCATTATTACAACACTATCATATGCACTCATACACCTATGCAGACACTCACACACTGCCACTCATCCATGGAGTTACTCACACACCTAGTTAGTCCTGTAAAGAATCAATCACACTTCCATTTCCTCATCTATACAGTTAAACACAGAACACCATACTTCAGTGACATCACTGATGACATCACTGATGACATCTCAAATGACATCACTGATGACATCTCAAATGACATCACTGATGACATCATGACACACCAATACCAGTTACTACATACGCACTCACTGATTCCTACGTCTACACACACATTCACTCATTCACCCATACAATCACTCATACATACAGTCACTCATTATTACAACACTATCATATGCACTCATACACCTAGTCAGTCCTGTGAAGAATCAATCACACTTCGATTTCCTCATCTATACAGTTAAACACAGAACACCATACTTTTTCACACATATACTAGCACATACTTACTCTCTTATACAATCACTGATACAAGTACACATTGATATGCACAGTCACACACCTCCCAGCCAGCCACACACACACTCAGTCTTCCATACATCCACTCATTCTTCAATATGTAAAACATATTTAAACTTTACAAAAACACACAGACACTAGATGATGTCATCAGTGATGTCATTTGAGATGTCATCAGTGATGTCATCAGTGATGTCATTTGAGATGTCATCAGTGATGTCATCAGTGATGTCACTGACCATGTCATGAATGATGTAATATGTGACATCATCAGCAGTGGATTGCGGGTGCGCGATATATAGTTAGTGCAACTAACTATATATGGAATTTCATTGGTTTTATGTCAATAAAATGTCCAGCTAACTATATATGGTCTCTAACCTATGGTTTTTTCAGTGAATATATATATATATGAAGAACACGATTCCTGCAATGAAGAACCGGAGGGACACAGCGGGGTTTCAGGAAAGGTATTTATTTCAGCAATGTGTGGCATGACGCGTTTCGACAACCAATGTCTTTTTCAAATGCCGGTAACACACTTCTCTCTGCCAATCCGCTTTAAAATTGAACAAGTCGTCTTGCCATTGGTGGCAATCCAGGTGGGACAGGTTAATTTGAGGAAATGCGCTGTAGCTGCGTCGGCAAACTACAACTCCCAACATTCATCATTCTTGGAAAGTCAGGTAAGTAGCTCCCCCTGGCACCACTGTGTCTCATCTTGAGTGCTGGATGAGTTTAGACGCATGAAAAACGAAATGACTGTACTGCTGCTGAAACCGTCTCCTCTCCCGAGTCCCCAGGACGCCTCAACCGCAAGTGACTCCTGCAGCATGCCCTGCTATATATATATATAGGGTAGGTTGACTTGAGTCTGAACCTGTGACAAGGGAGCAGCTTAGCAGGACTGCTTGTGTGGTTTTTGAATGAAATATTGTGATGCCAATATCAAGATACAGAAATATTGCAAAATAAATTTTGTGATACACAAATATCATGTTGCACAAATGTTTGCAAGAATATAGTTTTTGTAGGTAAGTAGTATCATTTTTAATAATACTGATATTTTTAATATCGTTTTCAATAATATAGAGGCAAAAAAGATCATTTTAAAATGATTTGAATGTGTTTTAGCTGTGATAATAATTATATGTTTAGTATTGTTTATATAAAGGTTATATTTGTTTATAAATTTAGCTTATAATGTTAAGTTATTTTGAATGTTTTATTAAATTGTTATAGTAATTTATAGGATCTTAGCGGGTTGTTGGGCTTATTGGAAGATATGGTGGGAAGTTAATTACTTAATAAAGGGTATGATGTTTTTTTAATATTTAATTATATGATTAATAACTAGTATATGAATTATGTAATATTGATTTATTTTCATTATATGTTATATGCTACTAAGTTTGTAGGGGTATAGAGTGGGAAGAAGTCGGGTGCCCCACAAGACTTACCTCTGCTTGTGAAGCGATTCCGGAGAGACGACAAGAGCCACCGCCCCTGTACCCACCTGACCCGTGCGGACAGTAGTACCCAGCAGGGATGAGGTGGAAGCAGGGAAGGGAGCCAGAAAGGAACAAAGAGGCTTGGCGTGAGTGGAGCTTGGGTAGGGTCTTGGTGCCAACTGGGGAGAGAAATAAAACCCGATCAGGGAAAGACCACACCTCCCACTTCCAAAGCAGACCTCTAAACACATATAGAAGGATCGTATACATACATGAACTCATCAGTGCTCATGCAGACTTCTATACTCAGGAATACAGCGATGCTCCAAGAAGAAGAAGAAGAAACCAAATTCAGCGCTCCTGCGCGATAATGCACAAAACATAGTACAGCGTTCTATGAACGTGGCGTTCCTGTCTGGCAAACGTGAAAGCAAGAATAGCACTCCTGTGCTGTGGACCCTAACCCCAGGGCAGCGTCTCTGCGCAGTGGGGTTGACGGCAAGAGAAAGATAAATCCAGAATAGCGCTCCTGCGCTGTCAAGGCAAAGGAAAAAACAAACAGCGCTCCTGCGCGGAAAGGCAAAAGTAAACAGACTAACGCTCCAGTGCGGTACAACTTGGTTCCAGTACAGCGCTTCTGTGCAGCGAGGGCTCCCGACAACAGTGTCAGGGCAGTGTACCGGTGCGGCGATGGCCAGGGAAAGCGGAGTAGCGCTCCTGCGCGGTGAGGACGTCTGAAGTACGTCTCCGGGCTCTGGATGCCAAATGTCTCGTATCCTGGGATTCGGAAAGGAATCCGAAGCATAGAGCCGGCGGGAAACGCGGTGTTTATGCTTTTCCCCCGGAAGTGCTTCAGGGATGACAGGTCAGCAAAAGACTGGACCGGGACTCGACTTCCACCCGGAAGTGAGTATCTCGATCTCCCGCATGTGTTTAGCGGCCCGCAAAGGAATGGCAAACGCCGCAACAATACAGTACCCCCCCAAAAACAGACCCCCCCAACAACCCCGGACACAGAAAGGGGAGGCAGGGCGAGGGCTAAGAGGGTGGCTCAGATGGAAAGCACGGATCAGAACGGGAGCATGGCGCACATGGGACAAGGGCTCCCAGGACCTTTAATCGGGACCGTACCCCTTCCAATCCACTAGGTAGTAGGGTTTCCCCCTGGTGCGACGAGAACCCAAGATGGCCCTGACCTCGTACTCAACATGGTCGTCCACCACCACCGGGGAAGGAGGAGAAGGAACAGCGCCACCGGGATGGACCGCATGCAGAAGGGAGACATGGAAGACAGGGTGGATCTTCATATGCGGAGGAAGCGAGAGCCTCATAGCCACGGGGTTGACCACTTTCTCGATGTGAAAGGGACCCACAAAACGGGGTAACAGTTTTTTGGGACCATGCACGTTGAGGTGCCGAATGGAAAGCCATACCCTGTCACCCATGCGGTATTTGGGCTCCTTCCGTCTATGAGCGTCGGCATGCGCTTTGTAGGACTCCTTCGCCTTGGCACACTCAAACCGGGCTTGCTGCCAAAGTCTGCATAGGGTACCATGACAAGCCCCTACCGTTGGTAACTGGCAGTCCAGGGGTTCCTCCCAAGCCATTGTGTGGGGGTGACGTCCTTGGATGCAAAAGAAAGGGGACATGCCGATGGCTGAATGCTTGCTGTTGTTGTACGCGTATTCCGCCATCCATATCACGTCAGACCATTCCCTCTCAACCGTAAGCAGCAAACAGCGGAGGTACTGCTCCATGGTGTGGTTAGTTCTTTCAGCCTGCCCATCCGTCTGGGGATGGTATGCAGAGGAAAGGCGTACGTCCATTTCTAGAATTCTGCATACCTCTTTCCAGAAGCGGGACACGAACTGCGAACCCCGGTCCGTAATCACCACTGATGGAATCCCGTGGAGGCGAACCACGTTGGTCACGAAGATCAAGGCTAGTTCAGCGGCTGTGGGTAACTTCATCAAAGGCACGAAATGAGCCATCTTGGAGAGGTGGTCCACTATGGTGAGTATCGTGTTGTGACCTGTCTTGGTGAGAGGGAGTTCGACCACGAAATCCATGGAGATGGTGTGCCACGGATACGGTGGTACAGGAATGGGACGCAGAAGACCAACAGAAGGCTCTGAACTCTTCTTGCCCAGCATTCAAATGGCACAACTCGACACATGGTTTCTTATGTCAGTCACCATCGTTGGCCACCAGAACTGTCTCTGTATGAGGTCGAGCGTCTTATGGTAGCCAGGGTGGCCGGAGAGGACATGCTCGTGACACATGCGTACTGCATGTTTCTGTCAAGGCACCCCAGGTAGGTACAACTTGTCACCCCTGAACAGCAACCCGTTCACGCGAGTCATACCCTTGGGTCCGTCTGCTAGGACAGCCGGATCGGTTAAGTTCGTGTCCTTATGCACCAACGTCAAGAAGTCAGAGGACGCCACAACGCCCTGGAAGTGTTGTTCCGATATGATGGGAACAGGCTCGATGGTATCAGCTTCTTCATCGGTTTCTTCTAGCCGTGAAAAGGCGTCCGCCTTGGCGTTTTCTTTTCCGGGTCGGAACGTGATCACAAAGTTGTACTCATTGAAGAACAAGGTCAATCGCAGTTGTCGGGCTGTGAGGGCACGCACTGAATGTAGGAACTGAAGGTTCCTGTGGTCTGTGTAGATGGTTACGGTGTGTTTGGCGTCCTTTAGGTAATGGCGCCATTCCTCGAACGCCGTCTTGATTGCCAGGAGCTCCCTGTCAGACACGGTGTAGTTGCGTTCAGCGGGTTGGAGCTTCCTAGAGTAGAAAGCCACTGGGTGTAGCCGTCCTGTGCTGGCATCCCTTTGTGACAATACGCCCCCTAATGCGTCCTTTGAGGCGTCTGCCTCCACTATGAAGGGCTGCTCGGTATCTGGGTGCACTAGAACAGGGGCTGTGGTGAATCGCCTTTTTAGTTCCTGAAAGGCGTTGTCTGCTTTCTGATCCCAACTAAAACGCACCCCTTTGTGCAGTACGCGTGTGATAGGAGCCACCATCTCGGAGAAGCCAGTGATGAACCAACGGTAGTAGTTGGAAAACCCCAGGAACCTTTGGACCCCTTTTACGGACTCCGGAGTGGGCCACAATAGAATGGCCTCTACCTTTTTGTTGTCCATTTGGATGCCGACTGGAGTGATGATATGCCCCAGGAACTCAACAGAGGTAACGTGAAAAACGCTCTTCTCCAACTTCACGTACAAACGATGCCTTCCCAACTGTTGGAGGACGGAATGTACGTGCTAAACGTGTTCTGTGATGGTCTGTGAATATATCAGGCTATCGTCTATGTAGACAATACAGAAGACATCGATGTAGTCCCTTAATACCTCATGGATGAAGAATAAGCATGGGCGGATTTTGCGGACCCACCATTCACGGATTTGCGGATTTGCGGATCGTGGATCCGCAAAATCCGCGAATTTTGCGGATTGCCGACCGGAGGATTTGGGCGGGGCTTCCATGCGACCGATCAGACCAGCAGATGAAGATACAGAAGCTCCTGGTCACAGGAACAGCACTGGGATTGCGCTCGTGAAAGTCAAGGATGCATAGGCCTCTATCCAGCATCACAGCTGATTTAGACGGTAGAAGATTTGGGAAGAAGGCACACCTGCCCAGCCTTGACAACGCTCACGATTGTTTTTGGGCTGATGAATGAGTCACTGCATTTGAGCTTCAACTAGTTCCAGCGACCATGTGTGTGTTACTATGCAATCGCGCCGAAGGGCGCAGGGGTCCCTTGAGTGAGCTGTCCATCATAGTGGGTCAATGGCGGGAAGACGGTGCACACAGCGAGTGTGTGGGCGGGGACAAACGGGCGGGGCTTCCATGCGAGTGCACAATACATGCCTCTTGTCTGTATAAAAGGTCAGAGACCGATCAGACCAGTAGATGAAGATACAGAAGCTCCTGGTCACAGGAACAGCACTGGGATTGCGCTCGTGAAAGTCAAGGATGCATAGACCTCTATCCAGCATCACAGCTGATTTCTGTGGAAAAGTAAATTTTGCCATGTTCTGTGTCCCTACGTGTTCCCCATGTTATGCTATATGTGCATGATTAATATGCAATATGTATTCCCCATGATCGATTAAAGACGCAATTACAGTTGTGTCCAACTCTAGTATGCCAGTTTCCAGTTCTCGTGAAAGCTACGAGTATTAGGCCTATGTAAAGTTATGTTGCCACGTTTCACAGTGTGCACGTTATTTCATTGTAAAGTCCCCGTTTTTAGGCCTCAAAAGGGCCCGGACTCAGATTCAGCTCCTGTCTCCTGAACCCTCTCCGAGGAGCGATACAGCCCCCACCTGTATCCCTGACCCTTCACTTACTTTCTGCCTCACAGTGCCCGGCTCGGCCTGGCTCTGCCTGCCAGTCTGCCAAGAGTATGTTATGATTCTAGTTATCAGTCCAGCCCTCCTTCCCTGCATTCCTAAGCTACTGAATCGCATCAATAGTTTCCGTCATAGTCTAGCCTTTACGTCTCCATGTAAGAGAAATACTGTATTTATGGTCAGTTAATATTCCTCAACACGCACTACATGTAGAATAATGCATGCACCAGTCTTAGAGTCTGTTAGCCTTTACCCTGATAACTTTTGGATTCTATCAACATGTTCTCTAAACATCAGATACTAGATAGTGTTTAGGTACATGTCGCTCTGACACTCCAGACTTCAGTCTCTCCTTCTAGCGCAGAAGTCATAGCCCCCAGCTTCTCCCTAGTAAAACGTCATTGCCAGCTTGCGCGCACCACTAGGTTAGAGGTCCCGGCTCCTTAGGTAGCCCCCTCCATGTTTCCGCCCCATTTATGACATATTGTGTTACGTTTACATCACATGTCTATGTATACGCCCTGTTCACGCCTCTTGTTACACCTACTTTCTGCCTTATCTTTCGCGACTGCTACAGGCCCTGCCCACTGCTACGCCTATTGTATTGGATACCATGTATTTTGTTTAACTATATATACTTGTGCACTGTTATTAAAAGTTAGCTGTTGTCCCGATCCTGCCCCCGGCAGCGCTGCCATCCTATTCCCGTGCAGGTTGTCCTGTTCCTGTCCTTTATGCTGTATTAAACCTGCAAACTCCAGCTACCTCGAATCTTGACTCTTATTTATTGAGCTATCTGTTATTGTATATCTAGTCAAAAATAGAGGTATTATTTATTTATTTACCACATAATGGCGCCCGAACAGGTACTTGCCCTTTCCCCACGCGCCGGTGAAGCCACGCAAGCCCCCTGATCCTCTGCAGCCGTGACGGAACCATACCGTGCACGTGCAGATATTTCTGCTTCAAGTATCCCTCAGGCCCACGGAGGAGACGGAGGTTGCGGTCCAGCATCCAGACGAGGCGGTGGAGGAACGCGGCGAGTCCCGACCAGAGCCCAAGCCGAGAGTCCAAGGTCCGAGGTACCCGGAGGCCCACCCGTAACAGAAGTCCGAAGTTCGTCCGTCCGTCGTCGTAGCAGTCCAGTCCAGTCCGAGGCCTTCCGTTCTTGCTGCCCGGTGAGTACCGTTGCTGGGGTAGTATCTAGACAGGGTCAATTGCATTGTCTCTGGTCCGTGGGTTTGGGTACACAGATCCAACACGAAGTGTTCACTTAGGTGGATGCGGGTCCTGACGTGTCTCTTTATGAGACCGGTAAGTTTCGTACTGTTTTAGCAGTGCATCTAGTTTCTGTTCTAGTCCGTTCTGTTCTCGAGAAATTCATGTATTCTGTTTTCAGTATTCCAGGTAGTATTCTGTCCGAACTGTTATTTTAAATGTCATTCATGTATTTCAATGTCGTGGTATGAAAGTGGTGTATCTCCAGTAATTATCGTGTTCATTGTGTATTGTATTGTGTCTAGACTACAGTTCAGTCATGCCTCTGTTCTCAAAATTACGTCAGTTAAAAACTAGAAAAGGTCTGTTAGAAGAAGCAGTTCCTGTCCCGCCTAGGGACAGTCCAGGTCATTTTATGTATCAAAAGCATGGCATAAGTGCCATATTGTATCTAGATTTGTGGGTGGAGTACACCAAACAGTTAGAAGAAAAGTATAGATGGCCCGTATCGGGTACATGGGATGCCGAGTGCATCATGCGAGTAGAAGAAGCATTATGGAAAAAGAAAGCCAGACAGTCACAGAAAGATGCCATCGAGTTATGGCGCAAAGAATCTCATAAAAGAACCGAAAAAGAAATCAGAAAGTCAGAATTAAGTAGAGAATCCTTAGAAAGAGCCCAACAAAGGGAACTAATCGAAATAGGTGAACGAGTTAAAACCGAACAGTCAGACAGACAGAGGAATGCCCTCATTAAGGGTATGTATCCTCTTCTTGCCGAGGGCTTGCCAAAAGCAACCCCGGAGGCATCCAGTAATTTCCCGCCACCTTTAGTTCCGACCAAGCTACGTCACAAACCGACCGCAGCTGATATTTTTCTCTCATCCTATTTGGACGACACAGTCCCAGAATATGCAAATCCTGTTCCACCAGCTCCTGTAAATAATGTAATTCATGGTCCTCCAGCCACCGGGGCACCTGTTGCAGTACCTGTTACGGTACCCCCGGTCCAGCCCGTAGTACAAATTCCCGCCACATCAGTCACTCTGCCAGCACGAAGGGTATCAATCGACAATTCCAGTTTAGGGGCCGCGGGAGGAGGTCCTCCTGGTACACCGCCGCCAAATAGACGTCTAGGAGCAGTCGAGTTACATGAACGTGCATTACAACGTACGCCTAAATATCAGTCCATTGCAGAAATCAGGCGAGTTCTTACTGAATGCTGTTATGATCCAGTCCCAGGCGAGGATAGTATGGTTCTATATTCTGTACGTATAAGACAGGTGTCCGAGTATTTGGTCACCCTACCGAATATGAAAGAAGATCTAGACAGAATGTATCGTTTCATTCGTACAGGACAAGATCCAGAAAGTATTGGTGAAGTCATGTCTCTCAGGAAAGCTGAGATCCAGTTCATGTTATTAAAGTTTCTGATCAATTGTTTAATTAGGGAACAAGATTCCCCGACTAAAGACCCGACCGAAATGAAAGTTCTGACATGGTGGAGTGATAATATAGCCGAGGGTAAGCACAAGACACTCAATAGTATAGAGAGTATGTACAAGAAAATACGTAAAGAAATAATAAGGTTACACGAACAACGCAAAGAAGCTCTAGGAAGCGAGAAAGAAAATGACTCTTCTACTGAAGAGGTGGAAGACGAGAATACCGCCAGAATAGCGTATGTAGGTAAATCTAGATTTCCAGACCGACAGTCACGCCTAGAACACAAGAAAGTCTCTCATCTTCCAGCACCAGAACAAGGTTCTCTAGAACAAGTATTTCAAACTACCGATCACATTCTGAAATCACGAATCGGTTATAGTGAGTTAAGTACCATGCATGAACAAGAACTAGCCCGATCAGCAGTCCGATGGATTACTGATTCTGCCACTTTTCCAGACGAAATAGTGGCACACATGTTCCTGAAACTGCCCCCAGCCGAGCAGCGACTGGTGGGTATGTATATGATCCAGCACCTCATTACACTGTATGGGGGTCAACATTCTGATCCAGGTCCGTTACATGATGTCCTGAACGAGTTACTCCAGTATAGATGGAAAGGTTTAGGTACCGATTTAATTAATGTCATTCTAGAACAGCGCCACAAATATAGAACGTTTTTGAACCCGCATTTTGTTCATGTCTCACCTCCAGAAAGTAAACCGTTTTATATAGATAGACAGCATCCATTACGAGAAGTACACCCAGTTAGGACAGAGGGTGGTGAAATGCAACGAGTATTTGTTTACACCCCAGTTACAAAGATGGAACTCTTAGAGATGAAGAAATTAATTCCCTGTCACGACAAAGATCCAGCAGGGTTCCACCGAGAATTAAAAGACATGCTCCCTATGGGAGAATACACGTATCCAGATATTATTAAAATGTTAAAAGTCCTGTTGCCCGCAGGGGTATACGAAAAACTCAAGGAAAAAGATTGGGAGGTGGGAGAGAAAAAGATCGATTGGACAGCTCTAGAAGCTGAAGATAAGATACGAGTACCAGGTACCGGTCTTGGAGACAAATGTAAAGAACTACCAGAATTATTGATACAAGTTTTGCCTAGATTATTAGCCACTAAAAAGGAAGACTGGGATGCGATCTCAGCCTGTAAACAGAAACAAGACGAAGACACTAGTGATTTTTATTCTAGATTTGAGAAATGTTTTATAATAAACAGTGGTTTAAAGACGAGTAGCGAGTCATACCCTCATCTTTTTGTTACTAAACTAGTCGAGAATTCAAGTCCACCAGTTAAGAATCGAGTTTTGAAAGTCGAAAGTACATGGCAAGCTAGTACCCCGTCACAGATGTTACAGATGCTCCAGTACCACCAGAATAGAATCAGAGAAGAGCAAGAACACGAGAGAAGACGTATGAAAGACACGAAAATGAAAGTACTAGTTGCACAAACCGTTCCTCAAGACAGTCAGAAGAGGGGTCCGAATCAAGCCAGTCATCCTGCAGCTCCCGTTAAAGGGACATGCAATTATTGTAAACAGCCAGGTCATTTTATAAACGAGTGTGCAGTTCTGAAACACAATATAGCCACTGGTAAAACTAAAGAAAGACCACGTCCGCCTAGACAAGAACAAGTTCCGCAGTCTTCTCAGCCACAGAATGCACAACAGACAGTTACAGCACCGCAGCCTATCGCTGCGACACAGCATGTTACACAGCAGATGTACCAGTATGCACAGACAGAGTATCCAGAGTATCAAGCGTATTCATGAAACAGCCTAGAGAGGGAGGTAGGCTTGCCTCTCATCGAGATTCCTGTAGATCAAGAAGGTCCCTATGTTCATAGTCAAGTATTAGGGAAAGACAGAAAGTTTCTGATTGATACAGGGGCAAGTAGGACGACTATCAGTCACGACGAGGTTCCAGGGGCTCCGCTCTCAGGCTCTAGAAATGTTTCCCTTGGATTTTCAGGAAAGCCAATTGTAAACGAGATATCAAAGCCAGTTACTCTAGAAGTTGGTCCATTGTCCCGAACTACTGATCTATTACTTACGAAGTCATGTCCAGAAAATTTGTTAGGCATTAAGACACTGAAAGAATTGGGTGCAGTTATTTGCTGCTCCCCAGAAGGAATACGTTTATTTTTACGTGACTTCAAGGGTCACTATGTTTTACGAGATTTTGATCCGAGATTGTCTAATGTTCCGCAACATCTATGGGCACAAGGTCCAACTGATGTTGGTTTCATGCAAATCACACCCCATCGTGTGACTCTCAAGCAAGGTATAGTCTTGCCACGAATCAGACAGTACAGATTGCCACCTGAGGCTGTAGCAGCCTTATCCAAAATTATTGACGAGCTCATGGCTCAAGGAGTAGTTGTAGAGACTAACTCCAATGTATGTAATTCTCCTATCATTCCAGTCATGAAACGTACTGATCCAAATGCACCCCCAGTATATCGATTAGTGATCGATCTTCGAGAACTCAATAAATGTATTATTCCCCAGTACCCAGTAGTCCCAGATATCTCATCTCTATTGACAGCCATTGATTCTGAAGCTATATTTTTTACAGTAATAGACCTCAAGAATGCATTTTTCAGTGTCCCGATTCATCCAGACAGCCAGTACCTTTTCGGTTTTTGTTTAAATGGAAGGAGCTATAAATTCACACGAGCTCCTCAAGGTTTCACAGAAAGTCCTAGTATTTACAGTCAAGCACTTAAGAGACAACTAGACAACATTCACATGCCAACTGATACTGCCCTGCTCCAGTATGTCGATGATCTACTGATCACAGCCCGTTCTGAACGTGACTGCGAGCGAGCGTCACTTACAGTTCTGTACTTCCTAGCCGAGATGGGGCACAAGGTGTCCCCTTCAAAGCTTCAATTCTGTGTCCAGCAAGTGATCTACTTAGGCCACTTACTGTCCAAGTGGGGTAGGCAGTTGACATCTGACCGTATCCAGTTAATAGCGAGTCTTCCACAGCCCAAGACACAGAAGGAGGTACGAGCTTTTATCGGCCTCACTTCTTATTGCAGACAATGGATTCCTCAGTATGCATTTCTAGCCAAACCACTGATACAGTTAACGACACAGGAGGCAGCCGTATCGACTGTCCTCCCTTGGACATCTGAACATACACTTAGTTTTAATGAGTTGAAGAAAGCTTTATGTCAAGCTCCTGTTCTAGCAACACCGAACTACAGTAAGCCTTTTACACTTTTTGTCACAGAACGCGATGGTACTGCATTATCTGTTCTCACACAAGATCAAGCAGGACAATACAAGCCCTGTGCTTATTTTTCTAGCACATTAGATCCAGTAGCCCAGGCTCTGCCTGTGTGCCTCAAGTCAGTTGCAGCCACAGCACTAGCTATCAGACAAAGTGATTCCATAGTGTTAGGACATTCCTTGACAGTACAAGTTCCACACTCCGTGGAAGTTCTTTTAAACCGAACACAGACTCAGCACTTGACTATTGCACGATTGACAGGTTATGAACTGACACTGTTCCAGCCACACATAGAAATCAGACGCTGCAACATTCTAAATCCTGCTACACTGTTACCGTCAGTTACTTCAAATCCTGCCACACATGACTGTGTGGAAGTAGTCAACACCATGACAAAGCCAAGACAAGACCTGACAGATATTGCATTTCCAGATCCCGACCTGACACTTTATGTGGATGGTTCATGTATGAGAACGAGTACAGGAGAACTAGTAGCCGCGTATGCAGTGACTACTGACACTGAAGTTATTGAAACACACCGTATTGACACCCTGTCTGCTCAAGCAGCAGAGCTAGTCGCTCTGACACAAGCCTGCATACATGCCAAGAACCTGAAAGTTAATATTTACACAGATTCACGCTATGCATTCGGAGTCGTACACAACTTTGGAGTGCTCTGGCAAGAGAGAGGTTTCATGACTTCTCATGGAACCAAGATTCAGCATGGTTTCCTTATTCAAGCTCTGTTAGATGCAATACATTTACCGACATCTATCGCTATCATGAAATGCAAAGCACATACGAAAGTTACAGACATTATTTCCCAAGGAAATGATCTAGCGGATCGAACAGCCAAGCTTACAGCACAGACACCAGACATACCAGTTAACAAGACACCGACATCCACTCTAGAACAGACAACTTGTATGACAGTTAAGGACCCTACTCAAGATGTCATAGATATCCAGTCACATGCTACTCCTGAAGAAATTAAGAAATGGTCCGAACAAGGAGGGGTCCAGACAGATCAGGGATGGGTGACGAAGGGAAAAGCCACATGGTTTCTCCCCGACTCTATGGTTCAAGTCATTATTAATACCGCACATAGTCCAGCACACTTAGGAGAAAAAGCCATGATAGACAGTATCCAGAACATTTGGTTTAACAAGCATTTACGAGCTGCAGCCAAGCAGAAAGTCCGTACTTGTATGATATGTTGTCAATTCAATCCAGGTAAAAGTGTCCCGGTGGAACAAGGTGGGTTCCAACCCCCTGACCACCCTTTTGAAGTCCTCCAGATGGATTATATTCAGATGGAGCGATGTCGAGGTTTCAAGTATGTCCTTGTAGTTGTATGCGCTTTGTCCAGGTAGACAGAAGCATATCCAGTCCCAGATTATACAGCCGCGACCACTGCCAAGCAGTTGGTTCGTGAATTTTTCCCTCGTTATGGACTCCCTAGGGTCGTGTATTCTGATAACGGCCAGCCATTCTCATCCGAACTAATGAAGCACGTTTCCCTTTTACTAGGGTACCAGTGGAAGTTCCATTGTGTACGCCATCCAGAAGCAGCCGGTCTCGTAGAGAGACATAACCAAACCTTGAAAATCCGTATTGCCAAAGTCTGTCAAGAAAAAGGTGTAGACTGGTTAGTTGCCCTGCCAGTTGCTTTGTTCTATATGCGCATGGTCGCACACTCCAGATCAGGTCTGTCCCCTTATGAGGTCGTATTCGGCCGCCCCCCGAATATGTGGGGTACACCTAGACCCCGAAGTATTACAGATGTTTCCAGTAATATGCTGACAGATTACCTAGCTTCCTTGATGTCTGCCCTACACTCTTGTCGTTCACCGGTTGCCGCTGCATTTCCCGACAATACTGAAGTCAAGCCACACGAGGTCCTTCCCGGCACCCTGGTTTTAATCCGGAATTTTGATCGTTCAAGTCCGCTGGAGCCTCGCTGGAAGGAACCGAAGTTAGTCCTTCTGACCACCCGTACTGCCGTCAAGTTGGAAGGCAGGAAGGGGTGGGTGCACCTGTCGCATGTCAAGAAATTTCACGGACTCCGACTAAAAACTGTTTCCAAGAACATTTCCAAGGATTGTCAAGATTTTAAAGACTGCCAAGATACTATTATCAAGGACTGTCCCGCTATTGACTCTGATTCAAAGGATTCCCTGTTAGAGAAAACTCCACAGCAGGAGTATAAAAGTAAGCTCCGGTCTAGTAAAATAAGTCAGCCAGTTTAATTGTCTAAGTCCCCCTGGGTGAAACGGTTAGACAGGTATCTGACATGTATGAGATAGACCCCCATAGTGAGAGAGTTAGTCAAAACTCAATCCGATGTATCGCTTTTCTAAGTTTTATTTTGTTTTTAACTTTGATGGTTACCTGCACGAGTTATGCATTTCATTTATGTTTTCCAATTTCTCATGTAAGTTTTCTAATGCTACAGTAGAGCACACGTTTAGTGATCTGCCTCCTCATGAACTATCTTATCGTCTTGCTATGCGCAACAATTCATTTATCCGCATGTTACATTATTCACACCAGACCAGCAATGCCACTAATTGTTGGGTGTGTGGTCGACTCCCCCCTTTCCAGACACCGAAGGGAGTTCTGCCACTGTTTCCTTATCCGTTTTCACATAATGGTTCATGTGGAGCCTGGTCCATGTTAACGTCATCCACAACAGATATGTCCTTTCTGAATAGTACATGTTTTCCAGACAAGCAAGGTCTTCCCCACAGAACAGGGTTAGATCTAGAAAATGAAGTTTATAATTTGGGTAATTATTCTTCGAATTTCATGGTCCTGAATGTCCAGTCTGATCCTACTCCAGATTAACCTGCTATTTCAGTACTACCAGTCAAAGGCGAATTATGTGTCAGAAATAATGGTTCCGTACATGTAGGACATAGTGATTGTACTACTATTGTCGAGTATAGTGACAGTGGGAAATCTATTTTCAAAGCTTCACGTCATTCTTATTTTGTTTGTGGTCAGACCGCATATGTTCGTCTGCCCCTCGATTGGGATGGAACCTGTTACATTGCCTTCCTACTGCCACCAGTTTTTCTAGCCCCGTCCGATTATCATAGAAACACACATCTAGTACACAGTAGACATAGAAGGGAGATCGAGTCCCCGATTGTCGATCAAACTGAAACTGCTCTAGAACAGTATACAGATTTCAATAGAGGTTTCTTTTTCTTTATAGGACCTATCCAGAATAGTAAGTTAATCCGTAGGTTAACAAGAACCCTTGAAGCAGTAGTGAATGAGACTGCCTCTGCCCTAGGTAACTTAACCGAAGAACAATCTGCTATGAGATTTGTCGTGCTCCAAAATCGTCTCGTTCTTGACGTCATACTGGCCGATAGAGGAGGAGCATGTAGAGTCATCGGATCTAGTTGCTGCATTTTCATTCCTAATAACGCGCCGGCTGTTTATTCAGCTATAACCAGACTTCATAAAATTGCCCATCAGTTACACCAGAATCCAGGCACCTGGACATGGTCCGGTTGGTTCTGGAGTATAATTTCTGCCTGGGGATGGAAAGTATTGTCCTTTCTAGGTATTGCAGTAGCGATCATATTCAGTTGCTGCCTCTGTATACAATGTGGCCCTGCGATTTGCGGCATTTGTGCTACCTCTTGTATTCCTAGTCCCAAGTCCCGTCCTAAATCCCGTTCCAAGACAATTCGAGACGAGCAAATGATACTGTATGAAATGATAGATGGTATCATGAATATTGATGTTTCCTGATGGAAACGTAGTGACAAGGAGGGAATGTGGAAAAGTAAATTTTGCCATGTTCTGTGTCCCTACGTGTTCCCCATGTTATGCTATATGTGCATGATTAATATGCAATATGTATTCCCCATGATCGATTAAAGACGCAATTACAGTTGTGTCCAACTCTAGTATGCCAGTTTCCAGTTCTCGTGAAAGCTACGAGTATTAGGCCTATGTAAAGTTATGTTGCCACGTTTCACAGTGTGCACGTTATTTCATTGTAAAGTCCCCGTTTTTAGGCCTCAAAAGGGCCCGGACTCAGATTCAGCTCCTGTCTCCTGAACCCTCTCCGAGGAGCGATACAGCCCCCACCTGTATCCCTGACCCTTCACTTACTTTCTGCCTCACAGTGCCCGGCTCGGCCTGGCTCTGCCTGCCAGTCTGCCAAGAGTATGTTATGATTCTAGTTATCAGTCCAGCCCTCCTTCCCTGCATTCCTAAGCTACTGAATCGCATCAATAGTTTCCGTCATAGTCTAGCCTTTACGTCTCCATGTAAGAGAAATACTGTATTTATGGTCAGTTAATATTCCTCAACACGCACTACATGTAGAATAATGCATGCACCAGTCTTAGAGTCTGTTAGCCTTTACCCTGATAACTTTTGGATTCTATCAACATGTTCTCTAAACATCAGATACTAGATAGTGTTTAGGTACATGTCGCTCTGACACTCCAGACTTCAGTCTCTCCTTCTAGCGCAGAAGTCATAGCCCCCAGCTTCTCCCTAGTAAAACGTCATTGCCAGCTTGCGCGCACCACTAGGTTAGAGGTCCCGGCTCCTTAGGTAGCCCCCTCCATGTTTCCGCCCCATTTATGACATATTGTGTTACGTTTACATCACATGTCTATGTATACGCCCTGTTCACGCCTCTTGTTACACCTACTTTCTGCCTTATCTTTCACGACTGCTACAGGCCCTGCCCACTGCTACGCCTATTGTATTGGATACCATGTATTTTGTTTAACTATATATACTTGTGCACTGTTATTAAAAGTTAGCTGTTGTCCCGATCCTGCCCCCGGCAGCGCTGCCATCCTATTCCCGTGCAGGTTGTCCTGTTCCTGTCCTTTATGCTGTATTAAACCTGCAAACTCCAGCTACCTCGAATCTTGACTCTTATTTATTGAGCTATCTGTTATTGTATATCTAGTCAAAAATAGAGGTATTATTTATTTATTTACCACATTTCGACGGTAGATTTGGGAAGAAGGCACATCTGCCCAGCCTTGACAACGCTCACGATTGTTTTTTGGCTGATGAATGAGTCACTGCATTTGAGCTTCAACTAGTTCCAGCGACCATGTGTGTGTTACTATGCGATCGCCCCGAGGGGCGCAGGGGTCCCTTGGTTGAGCTGTCCATCATTGTGGGTCAATGGCGGGAGGACGGTGCACAGCGCGAGTGTGTGGGCGGGGGTTCCAAAGGGTCTGGGCCCCATCAGAGCAGAAGATGAAGAGACAGCACACCAGCCTGGCCTGTTGTAATTATTTTACGATGGCGCCGGCAAGCTGCCAGCGCCATCCTAAAATAGTTACTAAATTAGCTTCAACAGGAAGCTCTAATAGATCAAATCGAGCACCTGCTTTGTTTTATCTATTAGAGCTTCCTGTTGAAGCTAACTTAGTAACTATTTTAGGATGGCGCTGGCAGCTTGCCGGCGCCATCGTAAATTAGTTACAACAGGCCAGGCAGGCTTGAACTTTTGCCCCCGAAATCCGCCGCTCGCGGATTTGCGGATTCACGGTAAATTCACGGGAGTTCGCGGATCGCGAATTTACTGAAAATCCGCAAAATCCGCGAGCGGAGCGGATTTTGCGCTCACGCTTAATGAAGAACTGGAACGCTGCGGGAGCGTTGCAGAGTCCGAAAGGCATGACCTGGTATTCAAACAGACCGAATCTTGTCCAGAAGGCGGTCTTCCATTCGTCACCCTTCCGGACTCTGACTAGGTGGTAAGCACCCCGTAGGTCTAGTTTCGTATAAACTGAGGCGTTCTTTACCTGGTCCAAGAGGCTAGAGATCAGTGGTAGAGGGTACCGTTTTTTCACCGTGATGGCGTTCATCGATCTGAAGTCTATGCAGGTCCTCAGATCCCCTTCCTTTTTTGACACAAAGAAAAGAGGAGAGGATACCGGAGACCTGGAATGGCGGATAAACCCGTTGTCCAAATACTCATCCAGGTAGGAGCGTAGGTGTATGTTCTCCTTCTCCGTGAGTGCATAAATCCTGCTGCATGGTAAGGTAGAGCCGGGTATCAGGTATATTCGGCAATCAAATGAACGGTGTGGTGGTAGGGTGTTGGCTCCTTTTTTGTCAAAAATATCCGCCAGATCCAGATATGTCTCAGGTACTTCTGCTTGAGAAACCGTTCCCATGCCTTGTAAGGGTAACGAGCGTGCTTGTATGGTACGAGTACCCAGTAGGTCGTCCTTCGCATAACAGGTCCTGCAGCAGTGTTCCGAATCCAGGTGTATGATTCTGGACACCCAATCGATACGGGGATTGTGGTTTACTAACCATGGCAGACCCAATATGACCTTGAACTGAGGAGCATCAAGGACGTCGAAGCTAATGGGTTCGGCATGGTGATTCGCAAGGAACATGGTCATGTCTTCGGTGCGGTGCCTAATAAGGCTGTGCCCTGAGTGGTGGCAGTGGAGGACCCCCCAAAGGTGAACGTAGGTTGTCTCAACAGCCCTTCTTGTCTGACTCTGGGGCTAGGGGTGGTTCCCCAAGGACTGATGAAACCAGCTGCCAACTGGCCCTGCATGGCTGTCATGTCCTGGCGCAGGCTGAGGTTCTCTGCCTGCATGGCGGCCAGCATGACTGCTATGTCCTGTAAGGTAATCTCCGGGTCACCCATGTCGCCTGGGCGGAGTAGGTTACGTGGGCTTCGGATTCTGTCGGGTGCCCCACAAGACTTACCTCTGCTTGTGAAGCGATTCCGCAGAGACGACAAGAGCCACCGCCCCTGTAACCACCTGACCCGTGCGGACAGTAGTACCCAGCAGGGATGAGGTGGAAGCAGGGAAGGGAGCCAGAACGAGTGGAGCTTGGGTAGGGTCTTGGTGCCAACTGGAGAGAGAAATAAAACCCGATCAGGGAAAGACCACACCTCCCACTTCCAAAGCAGACCTCTAAACACATATAGAAGGATCGTATACATCCATGAACTCACCAGTGCTCATGCAGACTTCTATACCCAGGAATACAGCGATGCTGCAGGAAGAAGAAGAAGAAACCAAATTCAGCGCTCCTGCGCGATAATGCACAAAACAAAGTACAGCGTTCTATGAACGTGGCTTTCCTGTCTGGCAAACGTGAAAGCAAGAATAGCACTCCTGTGCTGTGGACCCTAACCCCAGGGCAGCGTCTCTGCGCAGTGGGGTTGACGGCAAGAGAAAGATAAATCCAGAATAGCGCTCCTGCGCTGTTAAGGCAAAGGAAAAAACAAACAGCACTCCTGCGCGGAAAGGCAAAAGTAAACAGACTAACGCTCCAGCGCGGTACAACTTGATTCCAGTACAGCGCTTCTGCAACAGTGTCAGGGCAGTGTTCCGGTGCGGCGACGGCCAGGGAAAGCGGAGTAGCGCTCCTGCGCAGTGAGGACGTCTGAAGTACGTCTCCTGGCTCTGGATGCCAAAGTCTCGTATCCTGGGATTCGGAAAGGAATCTGAAGCGTAGAGCCGGTGGGAAACGCGGTGTTTATGCGTTTCCCCCGGAAGTGCTTCGGGGATGACAGGTGATCAAAAGACTGGATCTCGATCTCCCGCAAGTGTTTAGCGGCCCCCAAAGGAACGGAAAACGCCGCAACATGACAGAAGAAAATTAAGTAATAATTATTTAACAATGAAGTATTAATTGTTAGTTAATCATTTAACTGATTTTAATTATGAAATTTATGAAATACTTATTTCTTTTACTTATATTTTAGTGTGGGCTGCTAGGTTTGCAGGGGTTTAAGGTTGGAAGTTAAGTAATAATGAATTCATAATTTAATTAGTTTCTTATCATTAAAAATACAGAATACCTATTTATTGTACTAATATTCTAGTTGCGAGATGCTAGGTTTGGAGGGGCATAGTGTGGGAAGTCATTTATATATTAATTCATTTAATAATTATTATTATTTGTAAATTAATTATTTAATAGAATATCAAATATTTCATTTATGGAATATTTAAATATTGTAAATATATTTTAGTTGTGGGATGCTAGGTTTGTAGGGTTCCAGCATAGAGGTTAATTAAGTAATATTTAATGATCTATTTATTATCAATTGTTAAAAAACTATTTAATTAATATCAAATATGTAAATGATAGAATACTTATTTTTTAAGTAAGTGGGCCGCTAGGTTTGTAGGAGTGAATGGATATAGGGTGGTAAGTAAATTAATAATTGAATAACAATTATTGATAATTATGTTAATGAATAGTAATTATGTAAATCACACACACACACAAATATATTTATGTTAAATAATAATTTTGATAAGAGATTAATATTTTTTTACATTCATGGTGTTACTTATATATGTATTGTATTTGAAGTGAAGTATGTTCCCTACTCTTGTTTAGAATGCAATAGGAAAAGTATAAATAACCTCTTTGCAATTTGACACTTTCCCTACTGTTGCACTGTTTGGAGTGAGAATAGCAAATCTCACCCTTCCGATATCCAACGCTTTCCCCACTATTACACATACTGGAGTGGGAATAGTACATTTTACACTTCAAAGTTAAAAAACGTTCCCTACTGTTGTCCTTTTTGGAGTGGGAAAAGTAAATTTCACCCCTGCAAAATCCAAAGCTTTCCCTACTGTTGCAGAAACTGGAGCGGGAATTGTAAATGTCACTCCTCCAAAGTCCAACACTTTCCCTACTGTTACACTGACTGGAGTGGGAATAAAGACGTAGTGAACCACCCTCTGTACCAGCTTAAGAGGGGTGCTACCGGAAGTGACTAAATCGTTTTTTGGCCCGTCTTAACATTTAATTTTGGCTCGTAGGTCATCACAAGTCAAAAAGTTAAAACTAATAAATTAAACAAGAATAAACTACGATAACAAAACTGTGGAATAGGGATCAAAAGAATACCTAAAAGCAGCCCACAATGATGACAGAGGGAACTATTAAAATGACAAAGAAAAAAGAAATGTAGAAGCCAATAGAGTGAGGCAATGCAAAGGAAAACAAGTGAAATGCGAATAATGAATGAAGAACACTGGAAGCATGAAGGAAAGAGGGTACAAATGAACTATCCTTATGTATTTTGGGGAGCTTATAGAAGCAGGGGACCAGGGCCGGACTGGCTACCGGGCAGTTGTGTGTGCTGCCGAGCTGGGGGCTAATTTCTCTGCGGTGGGGGCTTATTTCGTTGATGGGGACCTGCGTGCGCATTGAAATAAAAAAAGCAAAATGGATTTAGTTTTTCACTCGCAGGTCCCTATCAACGAAATCAGCCCCCAGCTCGGCAGCACACACAACTGCCCGGTAGACAGTTCGGCCCTGCAGGGGACCACCGGTTGTTTTACCCATGGAAATTGAAACTCCTCAGATCTGATTAGCCCCCATCCCTCTATGCAGGGAGTAGGGCCTGAGATTCATACACTGCCTGGTTATATGCCTGGACCACTGTACATAAGGAAAGAGAGAATCTGCCTGGGAGACCTACAGTTACCATCAACAGTAGTTTCCTAGAAAACACTTCTATGTTTTTGGATTTCTTTTTCCTACCGTTTGTCTTGTCTTTACCCTTGTACTGTAGGGACTGCACATATTTCCTCACAACAGTACCAGACATTCTCTGGTAGGCACATTACCTACTTGTCACTTTAGATATGGTTGTCCTATATACTTGCATCAATCTTGGCCTGGGAATTCAATCATGTAGATTTTTTTTTGGGAACAGACCATTGAATTGATGTTATCATTCCACCACGCTGTTTGAAATGTTATACTTCTGTTTGAATAATAATTTGTTTGTATTTGATGACAGTTGGTTCCGCCAACTAACCTGAACTGCAATGGGAAGTTGTTTAGCTTCGAGTTATTCTTGGTTTTTCATGGGATGGTGGTAGGCCAATCATGTGTGGATTAAAGAAAATTAAAAATGGACTGAGTACATCACTTTTTGGATGAGGTATATCGATGACTGCTTTGTTATCTGGGAAGGTCCAAGAGAGGATTTGGAAGAATTTCTGAAGTACATTTCACACAATAACTTGAATTTGGCTTTTACACACAAAATACATCCTACCAAGATGGATTTTTTGGATGTCGTGGTTGACGTTACCATGGGAAGCTTAACACCAGCCTGTATCAGAAAGAAACTGCAGGTAACAGCATTCTGCACGCAGATAGCCACCACCCTCAGAGTCAAAACCTCAAGTGGAGCATCCCATATGGGGAATTGCTCCGTGAAAACGCAACTGCTGTACAGAGAAGTCATATCTGGAAAAAGGGGTACAAATGTTTGACATGTATTGAGCTAGGTGGCACCCCACCAACGTCTTAGAGGCAGTCAGGGTCAAAGTGTTAGGTATAACACATAACGCTCTTCTGTCCAAGAGCCAGACTAAGAAGGAAGAAAATACAGTAAGATTGATCACCACCTATAATAACGAAAGGCATGCCATAAGAAAGCTGATTGCCAAGCTTTGGCACTTGGTCAAGAGTGACCCTGTGATAGGTAAGAAGGCTAAACCTTTCCCGCAAATTACGTACCGCAAACCTATTTCACCGCGGGATATCCTTATATACAGGTACACTGGCAAATACAACAGAAGAGAGGGCTGGTTACAGGAACAGAAAGGCTTCTTCAAGTGTGGGAGGTGCAAAGCCTGTAAAAACACCAGAATGTATACATCAACTGCAGGCAAGCAGTTAAAGATTAACAAATTAATTACATGTGGAAGTGACTACTGTATATATGTCCTTGTGTGCCCATGTGGGCGGGGATATGTTGGGAGCACTAGTGGCCCAGTCAAGAAGAGAGTTTTAGAGCATTACAGGGCCATAAAGAATCTGGATTTAACTTACCCTGTTGCAAGACATTGGACCAGTGAGCACAAACAGGATGCTAGCCTTCTTGTATTTTTTGGAATTGACAGGATCAAGAAGAGTAACCATGGTAAAAAAGAGAAAAAGGCAGCTAAGGGAGAAGGAGTCAGCTTATATAATTTTGCTTGGCTTGGGAGCAAGTTCCCTGGAATGCTGAATGAGAGTGAAGAACTACATATTCACATCGGCTGATGTGGTAGCAATTTTTGTGAAATTTTCCAGGTCTCTCAGTTTCTCAATTCTGCTTGGACTCTTCGAAATATGCTGCCCATTAAGCTTCCTTTGAAACTGATGCACTGTTTGTTGTCTGCAGCAAAGATGGCGACCGCCAGGCGGACGCATGAGAGATGAGCTCCTCACTGAGCTCTCCTTCTTCAATGGAATCTACCTGTAGAACGATCAACGACACACCGTATTTCGGCATTAAGTAAGATTACGGAAAGAAGCAAACAGCAGGAAAACTCAAAACACGAAAACCGCAGCAATAACAAAGTAAAAGAATCCAGCGGCAGCAATAACTCTGCGATCTACCTATTCTCCTAACCGCTCAGCTGCACGGACGGAGGGCTGGAGATTCCCTGTTGGACACACCTGACACTGAGAGGCATGGTGCGCTTGATACGCTGTCGGCTGTGGATCGCGGTGGCGGTAGGCATATGTGTGTGTCCGTGGCGGCAGTCTTCTGAGGTTGATGCTGATGGTAGAATGCTACATTCTGGACGTCTTTGGCCTACTCGAGGCGATGTGTTGAGCGGCTCTGCCGGTAAGCATATTGTTTGGAGGAGGTCTGCGCTGAAGGCGGGCGTTGGAGCATACAGAATATATTATCCTGCTACAGCTGAACTAAGGGGAGGGTTGGAGAAAGATAACTTAAATCGTAGAGCTCTGGTAGGATTTATGCTCTGGTTATCAGCTATCAGCTTCAGGAGTATAAAACACACATCTATGATACTTTGAAAGACACTAAGCCATAAGCTGCAATTATATATCTTCCTCCAAACTGTCTTGCATGCATGTCAATCCATGCCAGTATGCCTCCAAAATCACCTTGTGGTGGCAAGAGTCGGGGATCGTCGGACGTTCAGGCCGGGAGTAGAATAGAGGCCACAGCAAAAACAGGAATTAACATGAAAGCGGCCTTGAATGGCACAGTAGGCGATCTGAGCAGAAGTATGCATGAGGATGTATATAAGGCTGACCGTAAAAAAAAATCCCACCAATGTTCGCAAAGACAAAAAAGGATAATGCAGGGGACACTTCCAGTGCCAAAGATAAGAAGATACATGCTGGGGCCGACTCTACCGACAACATACATTTCCCATCCGATTTTCCAAATCAGGAAAACTCTATGGAAGTAGCAAGACAAGGCATACATGACAAGGAAAGAGATTCGGATCCGATCTCGAGCCAGACTATCCATGTGGTACATGTGGTACGACTGGACACACTAGAGGCTAGACATGATGAGGCAAATATGGACCCAGAATGTGTCCAACATATATCTATATCATATCTCTCTACGGAACGTGATTTGAAGGAGGGGGAGGACCCTGGTAATGTAGCCAAAACTAGTAGAGAGGGCGACTCAGGGAAGAAATTCTACTTACTCTCAGAACCCTCTGATTCATCAGAAGAAGAGCAAGGCGATCAAGATGAGCAAGATGGGGGCCAAGATCTGGATCTCTGGAGGGGTCAGCAACTAGCTTGTGGAGTGAATCTAATACTTTGAATATGGATGAAACAAGTTTGGATACTACTATGGTGCATAAAGATCTAACAAACAAGGAGAAGGAGAAGGCACCCCACCCTGTGACAGGTAAAAGTCTGATGTGGGAGATCTCTTTGTCTCCTGAACACAGCCTCCCTGGTACAGAAACTGAGAATCAACCACGGGGGGATATGGGTGCGGCCAATGGCAAGTCGAAAGAAATATCCTTGGCCTCAATTTATCAATCCATAGTAGACCATAGGCTTGAAACTCGCACAGAAAACCTAAAGACACACACTGCCTGTCGGAAACTTCAAAGCACCGTCTGAAAAATAGCAAAAACCCTCAATGAATTTATGGACAGAATGAATGAGGCGGAGGGGAGAATATCGATCCCTGAAGATGAAATAGCAACACAAAAAAACTACCCTAAATACTATGACTTCTCACAAAGATGATACTCAAATTAAACTGGTTGATTTAGAGAATCGATTACGCCGCAATAAACTTAGAGTATTTGGTATCCCTGACGGTAGTGAGGGTCCAGATATACGTACATTTTTGATTGACCTTTTTACCAAAGCCTTCCCAGACCTAACAATGTGGAATTGGTCCACTGAGATCCAAAGGACCCATAGGTTTCCGTTTAAGCAGCCGATTGGTAAAAAAGGTCAAACAGGGTCTGATTCACAGAATTAACTTAAGACTAAATCCTAAACTTACTACTATTTTGAAATTCACAGAATGCACTTACTACTTTTGGCATTCACAGAATGAACTTACTACTTTTGGTATTCACAATGAACTTACTACTTTTGGTATTCACAGAATAGACTTACAACTACTAACTTTACGTCCGCACCCGGACCGGAATTTCCGCTTCTGAGCCGGAATTTCCGCTTCTGGGCCGGAATTTACAGCTCTGCGACGGAAATTACAGCTCTGGCCTGGAATTTCCGGCTCTGCGTCGGAATTTCCAATTCCGGGACGGAATTTCCAATTCCGGGACGGAATTTCCGATTCCGGGCCATAATATACGATCTGTGGCCGTTGATCATATTGGCCAAGGGAAACACCTGTCCAAGTGCCTACCATCCCTCACCATGGATCAGCTGATACACGGCAACCAATCGCAGCCAATAGCTCCATTTTGCCATGATGAATGTTGCAAGTGCCTACCATCCCCCACCACGCTCCAGCTGAAGCCAATTAACACTAACTGACCAGCACCACAAAACACATAGAAGCAGCACACAGTGAAGGAACAGGTTTGGCCACAGAGAGTTTGCCAGAGAAAAATTGATCTAATGAGGAGAAAGAAGAACTTTACTGCAAAGGAGACCACCATACTTGTGGAGTTCATAGTGAGACACCACAAATGCCTATATGGACTCCCACCCTCCTGCACCAATGGGACACAGAAGGCAGCCCTATAGCAACAATTAGCCACTGCTGTCACAGCATTGGGGGAGGAGAGGCGCACAGTGCAGGACATCAAGAAGAAGTATCAGGATGAAAGGCAGAGGGTGAAGGAGAAGTACTCCAGAATTGAATTAAGTAGGATCCTCCCTGCTGCATTCCCTGGACCCCGCATCCGTCTCACCCCACTGGAAGAGGATATCCTTACCACAATTCACTCCCACTTGGTCCATGGGCTGCCTGTCAGTGACGTCCGCTACATGGTACCAGGTAAATGGGATAAAAAGAAAAAGTGCATGAAAAGATTGTCTGTGTTACACTGTCATTGTGAGTACGGAACTTGTCCAAAGTGTATATAAAAATGTAGTCATTCAGAGACTCATGTGTCACCCTCTGTATGTAGCACCACCAGAATCCTTTGCATTAGATATGGCAAATACCTCCCCCCTTTTGAAAACATGGGCACAGTCCTGCTACCGTACATACACAACCCTGCTAAGTTGCAATTGACAAATATTCGCAGGGATGCACCAGTACCAATGCAACATGCAAATCAACCCTTGCGCACCCACGGATGCATCGCATTTACATTGTGGTGCACTGTGGCGCAGAGATAGACAGATGTGTGTTGCATCTGATGGCATTAGGGGGGTGCGTTGCTGGAGTTGTGTCGCAAGTGCGATGCAACTCCAACAATGTCCATGGACCGCCCATACCTAACGTGCTGTGCCACTCCTTATGTCTGCTTCAAGCAGCCGTAAGGTTGCATCTCATCGGCCTCTGAAAAATGACTCCGTGAAATCTTGTAGATTTCACTGCATCACTTTTACGAGGCATATCCCAAAGGAATGCCCACCCTGCCTACATCAAAGCTGGTGCTGGTTCAATGTTGCACAGGGCTTCACAACGTGACTCTTCACCATAGATGCATCACGTTGTGAATAATTCAAAATGTGTCGTCTGTTGTACACCACCGCTGTGTCACAGAAGTGACGCAACAGCAGTGTAAATCTTCATCAAGGGGCTTGTAAACCTGTCACAAATTCTCCAAGAAGCAAATCACCCTGTGCCAGCCTAAATCACAAAGCAGAAGGTGAGAGAATCATCAGATCTAAATATGTCATACATATATTCTGTTGTTCATTTCCCACTCTGCCACGCCATTACATCCCCAACACACCACTGCTCCTACCTGCCCCGTCTGCGGCAGTACTTCACAACACTGTTAGCATGCTGAAGATATGGGAAAATCCCTGAAAAGTTCCACAAGCACATTTCCCATCTGGATACCTTTCTCTCTTCTCACCCATTGACACATTCAGCCAGATCACAGACAACTGCAGTAGCAGAGGTCCCTGCGTCTACTGGGAGGAATCGACAACGTCCAGAGCAAAGCATTACAACCTCACTAACTGGTAAGTCAAACTGGCCAGGAGATGGTCAAAATGCATACATTGTCAGGAGAAGACAGAGGGACATATAGTGCCCACCTATGAAATTCAACCAGAGATGAAAAATGTGCTTCATAACAATTGGAGTTGTCAATGGACTTTCACCTTTAGCATATGACATTTGTGAACAGCGAAATACAACATATAACATGTATTGGCTCATCATACCTTTGTAATTGTGGAACATAACATGTATTTCACCAAAGGTCCCAGACCTGGGAATCCAATCCCGTAATTGAGTGCCACAACTAGTCAAAAGGGTGTCCTCACTATGTTGTAATAGTGTCTGTAGACCGAATCAAGAAATCCTATTTGTACAAATATGGTAATGATGAACAAGCAGTGAGATACTAGTCTCAGTAGTATTGATAATGCATCCACTGTCCAACTCCAAATCTTTACAATATACATTAAATTGCATAGTCCACACAGCTGGTCATGTACTACTTACATTGGATGGATTATTAGTTGGGCATCAACAAAACACGATAGTGGACCTTACCTCTGGATTCGTAGGCATGTCATTGTGATATAGGTTGCATCTAGGTAGTGGGCCCATTCTAAGTCATATGTGGGATCACTCATGACATTATGTCAAGACATTATGTCAAGACGCCCTTGTTCAAGTCACTTTGGGATTGGTCATATCCCGGATTGACTATGCGAATGCAGTGTACGTTGGAATACCTGCTTACCAAACTCATCAACTCCAACTCATTCAGAATCTAGCAGCTAGACTTATATATGGCCAGCCTAGGTCTAGTCACACTACACCTCTTCTTAGGAGCCTTCATTGGCTCCCTGTGGCCCAGCGCAGCCTCTTTAAACTGGGTTGCTTGATTCACAAGGCCCTCTCCCTGCAAGGCCCGGCCTTCATTGCCTCTTGGATCCACCGTTACGTTCCTTCTCGGGTCTTACGATCTTCATGCTCAAACCTGCTGTCAACATGCACCTTTAGACGCAGGAAACATGGTGGCCTGAGGTTCTCCTCACAGGCTCCACTCTTCTGGAACTCACTCCATCCAGCTCTTCATCTAATCCCCTCCTATCCCCAATTCAGGAGGGCGTTGAAGACCATGCTCTTCTCCCAAGCCTACAATTAACGGATCATACCACGCTGCTTTGTTCTCAGCCTGTCCTTGAAGCGCTAAGAAAACGTTGGTGTACGTGCGCTGTATAAATCATTTTTATCATATCATATCATATCATGTATAACACACTTCTGCAACAGCGGTGCCCACACCTGCTTGTGCTTGTCCTTTGTGCCAGAAATTGAGTGCATCACATGTGGCTGCAGAAATGTAAAGTTGCAAAACACACTTATCATTGTAGGTACAATGCGGTCCTCCTGGAATCAAAGACACACACTGACTTCTGCTCAGGGACCACACACTGTTCCGGTGCTGGGCCAAGGTAAGTCAATCCTAGAATAATTCTGGCAGAATGCTCATTAATTGGGCCTTTTACCTCCACCGTATGTTGTATATGTTGTACAACACTGTTGGCCTGCATCCCAATATGCTCACATATTGCATTTGAACACATGGCAGTTCGGACACTGGTGTCAAATGAGAGGATGACACAAAATGTATGCCAAGTAAGTGCAGAATGGACACACAATAGAACAATGTGTCATATGAACTGACCAAAACACAACAGCTTGCAATTCAATGATAGGATAAATCCCTAGCAAAATATACATGGTTAAATCAAAATGAAATTGATATGGCTAAGGCACACACTGATGCCAGTTGTGTACCTTTGTGATGTGCGTAGGGGGCGGGGCTGCTAAGGTGAATCTTCATGCAGTTACACATGCAAAATGACCTGGCAGAAGAGCAACACGATAATCCAGTGCAGGTGGGAAGCCTCAAAGCTTCTCAGCTCATCCGCAATGTGTGATCATAACCAAACGTTGTTTTCTGCTTTCCTCCTCTTCTACCATATACACATGTATAGGTGAGTGTTTGACATATGAGGTTTGGAAGTCTGCTGTACAAGACACCATCCGTTGTCAGCTAAGTAGTACCATGATGTTGGAAATAGAGTATGGGAACAAAGGACAATCAAAGGATGGACATAAAAAATCTGTGTTCTCTCATTCAAAAATGAGCTGTGTGACCTCATGGGTAGGGAAGCACAAATAAGCAACATCATGTCGCTGACTACTGCACATCTCACACATGAACTCCTTTCTGACTTGTCAACAGACAACATTAAACTCATGTTAGTCTTAATGGTAAAGGTGTAATCAGTGTAATGCGGATGAGTCCGGGTCATTTATACCCTTCCTTGAAATATCAGTAACCTTCTCATACAAGTTTGTCAGTTGATGTGTCATCTTATTGATGTTAGTGCTGCATGGAGGTAACAGCTGGCAAATGCTGCATGTGAGCAGGTGCCCACATGTAAAGTCCATGAGGTAAACAAGCTGCACATTGTCCTGGATTATCCGCAAAGGGTTATTGAGAATGGCATGTTGGCTCATACCCACCACCTGTTGTACTAAAATATGGACATGTATGTCCCATCACAGCTGCTGACAGGATGATACCACTGCAGCAACCAACATCCCGGGGGATGCATGACATCCTGGCTGCAGCAGTGAAACCCTTGCGCACCTGTCCTTCAGGTAATTCTGGCATGAGGTGAGTCACTAGCTCAGATTACTAAGCCATGACAGAGATCGAGATCCCCTTCTGCATGGAATCAACAGTTGTTGTTTACAAAGTGAAATACAAATCAGGAGTGTCACATGTGTCTGTCTGTCAATTGGTGATGCAGATCATTGAGAATGTTGTCTCTACCCTCTACAGCTATGTCTACAACATCTATGAGGAGACAGGTTCAGCAGGTCACACCAGGGGGATCGCGAAGGGACAGAAAGTTGTGGCTGGAGCTGGTGAGTTTGCTAGTATTATGTACGTCTCTGTGTAACACCTCAGTGCTATGGTATGAGCGTTTATTTGTGGAGGTACCCTAACCAGGTCACATGATCCTCACCTGCTGATGCAAAGTACAGGTAATACAACCCTGGTGTTGCACCACATGTAAAACCAGGTCAATCACTAATACAGTTGCAACCTTTGTGTTCCAGATGATCCTGAGGAAGAGGAAGACCTACCTACGACCAGTGCTGGCCGACGGGGAATCAGAGGAGCGAATCCCCTGATCCTCCAGGCAGTTATGTCGGCAGCAAGTCATGCTCAACAGGAGGAGGAAGATCATGAGGACATTGACTTTGGGGATGATGATGACTACATGTCCATCCACTCCGTGGATGACGATTCCGATGTCACGGCATCACATCACATCCTCCGTCAAGCAAAATCCTGTCTAAAGATGTAGGTATGTGTTTGTGTGTGTGAGACACAGGTACAAGTGTAACCCATCATTGCAACAAGCTATTATGTGCATAGCAGATGACTCACAAAATATGTTTCCATATTCGGAAACAGACATTCAACATGAAGTCAAATAAGTTAAACTAAGTAGAATTCCTCAAAGGTAATTATGTAGGAACAGAAAATAACTGTCCGTTTGAAAGGGAGAAAGGAAAACAAATGATGATCTTGATGTAGAAGGAGAAGGGAACTTGGATTGGGGTGGGGAAAAAATATATAATACGTCAGGGAGCGTCAAGGAAATCAGTCTATTTACAAGGGGAAAATGAAATCTTTGTCCACAACAACGTCTCAGTCAAAAAGTCAAGTGTCCTTCTGGTCATCCTCCAGTACCACAATGTCCAGATCCTCACTGTCCGATGCAGGCACACGGCTGGCTGGAGCAGGAACAGGCACCACATGGGATCGTGACACACAAGGAGTACGGGCGGAAACAGTGTGGGGCAGAGGACAGGGGGAGACATTGGCGGTGGTAAGGGAAGGGACTTGGGAGACAAAAGATGACATGGCTGTGGCCATGGAATTGACACTGGTGGCAAGGGTGTACAGAGATCGGAGAATGTCCGCTCACATCATGCACATCTCTAGAAACACTTGTAGCATGATGCGAGTGGACATGTCTGGTTGACCCGCAACCATCCAACTCAAGTCCCCTGGCACAGCCACAGGAGGAACAACACCAGGAGTTGGCCTGGGGGGAACAGGAGGGATGTGGTGCCTCAGGTCGGGAGCAGATGTTGCATTCGGCTCGGTGGCTATGAGGAGGGGGACAGGTTGCAGGGGATGCAGCTGCAGCCCCCGTTGGCATGGGGGACTCTGGAGGTAGGGAGGGGCTGATGGCAGGTCCAGATTGAGTGTTGGCCTACCCCGGGGACACCTCTTCAGGACCCACTGGTGAAGAGTGTGGGGAGAGTAGCTCTCCACCACATCATGGTCAGAGGTGTCGGGTCCTTCCCCCCCACCTTCTATGTCCACAGCCTCTACCCGGGACGTAGCACCAGAGTGCTGTTCTTCCTCATTCTGGGTGGGCACAATCCCCTTGCCTCCTGATGTTGAGGGTCCCTCCTCCTCCTCTTCTTCCTCACTGGTGGAAAGAGTGTGTAGCCACCGGCGAACTGATGGCCTTCTCTGGACTTATTCCTGCAGGTCTTCTATATCACCAGCCGTGCCTGCTGAAATGTAAGAAAAATCCTGATGTAGTGGTTGTTTCATGCAGGACACATACATAGATGAGCCAAGGTCAGAATTTGTTTTCCTCTGATCACTACAGTTGTCAGGGACAGATTTACGACTTCTAGCGCATCTCTGCTAATCAGCAGAGATGTTCCAGAAGAGTTGCGACGCATCTGCCCACCCGTGCGCCACCACTGATGCGCCACATTTACAATGCAGTGCACCGTGGCGCTCGGATGGGCAGATGCGTGGCGCTTCCCCGGCGAAAATGCAGAGCATTGCTGGAGTTACGTCACAAGCGCAACGCAGCTCCAGCAAGGCTCAGGGGTGACCTATCTCTAACATGCTGCATCAATCATTACGTCTGCTTCAAGCAGGCGCACTGTTTTGACGCAGCACGGCCCTAAAAGTGACAGAGTGAAATCTTGTAGATTTAACTCAGACAATTTTAGGAGGTGTTCCTGCGCCGGAACGCCCCCCCGTGCCAGAACGCCTACATGTGATGCAGGGCTTTACAACGTGACACCTCTGTGACGCATTTCCCAGATGTGTCACATTGTAATTACCCCACAGCATGGCGCTGGCTTTGCACCGCCGCTGCATCACAAAAGTGATGCAAAGGCGATGTAAGCGAGGCGTAAGGGGCTTGTAAATCTGCCCCTCAGTGTTATGAACTTACATTACCTGTATGTTCACTGTCATTTACTGAATTGAGTCTGACATGGCCATCTCATGTGTATTTTTCAGGCTTCCGCAACTGTATTGGCCAACCCTCAACCTTGGCATTCTTGTGATCTGTGTGTCCTGTCACTGCTACATGTGCCAGTTCCAAAAGCAGTCCACCAAAGGGGAACATGAAGAGTCCAGATTTAATTGAATTTGGACATTGATATGGAGTTGCAGCTATTTAACATCTGGACAAGTGTCATCTGCTTTGTATCATTGTATGGGACAAGACAAATGCCGAATGTGGGTCACACATCCACATAGGGCCTGGGCTACTTCTCTAGCTACATTGTGAGTCTAGCCTTTTGCCGTCCCCACACATCATCGGACAATCCAGTGCCACATATTGGCTTTGTTGACCTAAAAGGTAGTGCAGTACACGGGTGAACAGTGGCGGGTCATTGTGACAGCTACCTGTAAATTTGAAATGTCATGGAGGCCACTGAGGGTGAGACATATGTCAGTGGACACACCTTGCAAATGAAGAATGATGCAAGGATCTCAAAGTCTGCCTTGACTCCATGGCACCTGATGATCTGTCTCAATTGGAAACCAAACTCTACAAATGCAATGCGAGTCACAGCATCCAATACCCTTTGGCCTGCCATGGAGGGTCGGCCAAGCTGCTCGCAGGACCCTCCTGTACAGTGGGGAGAGACGAGGATGATGCACATGGTGCTGGGAAGACAGGCCTACCAGCTCCGTGGCCTTGTGGCGGGACCAGCGTTTTAGGTCCTCACACCGCTTGCGGTATGCCCTAGCACTCCTGGTGTAGACTCCCACTGTACTGCAGCGCTCACCGATGTTGGCCCATAGCCTGGCCCGGGCTGTAGTGCTCAGCTGGTACACAGGGTCCCCATGTAGATGAGGAAATATGTCCAGCACCCCCTCAACCAAGACGTCTAATTCCCTTTCTGTGAAAGGGGGTGCTCTCTCTTCATACTCCTCAGCCATTTTGGGGGAAATAAGTGTGATGAGAGCAGCAGGATGTCTGAGGATCTGATCAGGATCTGATCAGTGATAGAGGATGACTTAGAATGAGCACAAAATGGCTGCCAGCTACTTCATGTGATGTATTTCCTGTCTCCCACTTCCTGTATAACATTACCTGTATGAAACGATGTGTTCCTGTTTATTTTCAGAGATTACTGCCCGAAAACATAGTTTCCGGTTCCGGAGCGTCTGGTCCGTGCACGCGCATTACGCTTCAAAATCGGAAATTAGGTTTTTCGGCCGTAATCTCCGAAAATGCCCTGGAACACAAAACTTCATACAGGAAATGTTATACAGGAAGTGGGAGACTGGATATACATCACAGGAAGTAGTTGGCAGCCATTTTTTATTCATCCTGATCCATCAACAATCAGTAATTAAATCCACTGCCATCCTGCTGTTCTGTTGTAGAAAAAACTGATATTATAGTGCAGGTGAGAATCATGAATATGTAACAAAAAGGGGAACAGACCATTTAATGACATTTCTGCACGGACGGGGGGGTTAAGGGGGGTGACACAACATCAAACCCGTTTCATTTTCTCCTACTTTGCATTATGGTACATGTCGGCCATATTGAGTGCTCATTATCAGAGTTGTGTGATGTGTTACGTAACATTGGGGTGGAGCAGTGTGGATATATTACAGACACATGGGGGCAGATTTACAAGCCCCGTACGCCACATTTGCGCCACCGTTGCGTCACTTTGTGACGCAGCGGCAGCGCAAAGCCAGCACCATGCTGCAGGGTATTTTCAACGTGCCGCATCTGGGAGATGTGTCACGTTGTGAAGCCCTGCGCCGCATGTGGGCGTTCCGGCACGGGGGGGGCGTTCCGACGCAGGAACGCCTCCTAAAAGTGGCTGCGTGAAATCTACACGATTTCACTGAGTCACTTTTATGTTATGTTATGTGTTATGTTAAACAATTTGTACCGCGCACGTACACCGAGACGGTTTCTTGGCGCTCATAACAGACCTGACGAGCCGGGGCAGGGAGAATTACTCAAGAGCCAACTTGAAGAGGTGAGTTTTCAGGGTTTTTCGAAACAGTTCGTAGGTGGGACAATGGCGAAAGGAAGAAGGGAGGGAATTCCAGAAGGTGGGACCTAAAAAAGAGAAACGGAGGCCGCCGTGTTTTTTGCGGCGGTTCAATAGAATGCACAGAAGATTATCGGCAGAGGATCGAAGATTGCGAGATGGGAGGTAGCGCCTGAGTTTAGAGGAGATGAACTCAGGAGCGAGATTGTGAAGGGACTTGAATAAAGTACAACCAAGTTTGAAGAAACACCGTTTAGCCACCGGGAGCCAATGGAGGCTCCTCAGGAGGGGGGAAACATGCTGGTGTTTGGGTTGGTGAAACACCAGGCGGGCAGCCTGGTTCTGAATTAGCTGAAGTTTTTGAAGCTGGTAGGCCGGGATCCCCACATACAAGATGTTAGCAAAGTCAACCCTGGAGATGACCAAAGCCAATACAGCTAGTATGAGTGCCTCTCTGGTGAGGAATCTACAGATCTTGCGGATCCTGCGCAGCTGGAAAAAGCAGGAAGATGTTACTGCTGAGATCTGATGTTTCATGGATAGATCCTCAGAGATGATCACTCCTAGACTTTTCACGGTGTTGACCGGGCGAGGGGGAGAGCCAAGGCAAGAGGGCCAAAAGTTGTCATCCCAAGGGTTGGAAGGGCCGCCCACCAGCACAAGTTCCGTTTTAGCCGGATTCAGCTTGAGCTGGCTGTGAGCCATCCAATCGGAGATGAGTAGCATAGTAGTTTGGAAGTTAAGACGGGAAGAGGGTGAGGTATCCAAAGGAAAAATCAGTTGCAAGTCATCTGCATAGTTATATATAGTAGCTGGGAAGTGACGAAGGGATGCCATGAGCGGTTGCATATATAAGTTGAAGAGGAGAGGGGAAAGAGCTGAGCCCTGGGGAACACCACAGGTGAGGGGGATAAAAGGGGCAGAGAAGGTGGAGAGGTGGACTGCCTGGGAGCGGCCTTGCAAGAAGGAACGAACCCAGTCCAGGGCAACGCCGCGAATGCCGGCGTTGCTGACACGGTCGATCAAGATGGTATGATCGACCGTGTCAAAAGCCGCCGACAGATCTAACAGTACAAGGGCTTGAGGAATATTATTGTTGGCACCGGTTCTCAATGTGTCCATTACTGCCGCAATCACCATCTCTGTGGAATGAAGAGGGCGGAAACCAGCCTGATGAGGGTCAAGGAAAGAGGAAGTTTCCATGAAGGTACTCAGACACTTGGTTACATATGTCTCCATGATCTTGCCTAAAAAAGGGAGGAGAGAGATGGGTCTGTAATTACTCATCACAATAGGGTCAGCGCTGGGCTTTTTCAAAATAGGTAACACTATGGCCTGCTTAAAAGTCTCTGGAACTACTCCGGATGTTAAGGAGGAGTTGAGAAGGGCCAGGGCAGGGTCAGGGCAGAGCCTAAAGATTTCCTTGAAGATTTGTGGGGGGCAACAGTCCCTAGGGGAACCAGAGCTAACTTTATGAAGAATGCTGTGAAATTCAGTAATGGAAATGAGGGGAAAAGTGTGAAATTTAAGGGCATTTTCAGAAGGGAGGGGAAATGATTTGGAAGGGGAAGGTGGAGAGATATTGTGTTTAATTGTAGAAATCTTATCCTGAAAAAAAACATTGAGCTCATCACACAAAGCCTGGGTGGGAACGGGCGGGAGGGTAATACGATCGGGGAGGGAGAGCTCATTGACAATTAAGAAAATGTCCTTGGCTTTTGAAGCCGACTCCAGAATTTTGCGTGAAAAGTAGGAAGTCTTAGCCTCTAAAATGGAAGATTTATATTTATTTAGTAGGTTGGTAAATTCAATCTTAAGTGCAGAGTCGTACTTCTGGCGCCAGCGACGTTCAGCCTGGCGGAGGGCCAGCTTATCAAGTTTCAGCTGGTCAGTAAACCATCGCTGGGCGTCATGGGGGCGTGAGATTTTGATAGTCTTTAGGGGAGCTACAACGTCGGCAGCTGCCTTCAGCCAAAGCTCAAGAGTGGAGGCTTGGTGAGACACAGATTCAAGAGCTGGAGGAATTGAGACTGCCAGGAGGGAATGAAATGTTGTCATATCGGCGTTTTTCCAATTGCGGGCCGTGATGCCAGCATGGCGCGAAGGGCGGTGAAAACTGGGAAGGTCGACAGAGAGGGAGATGAGGAGATGGTCTGACCAGGTACAAGGGGTGATCAGTGGAGGCGAAAAGTCTAGATTGGCCACCCAGACCTGGTCAAGTATATGACCCTTACAGTGGGTGGAAGTGGCAATCAGTTGCTGACAGTTCAAACTAGTAAGGGTTTCAGTGAACAGTTCAGACAGCCTGCTTTCTTGGGGGTCGGAGGGCCAGTAATTGAAATCGCCCAAGAAGAGAATTCTAGAATGATTTATCAGAAGCTGGGAAAGGAGTTCCCCGACTAGGAGGGCAAAGGAAGGCATGTAGGTGGGGGGTCTGTACATAAGAACACAGATGAGGGAGGCCATGCTTCATCAGAATCCTGCGCCTGCTTGAAGCAAGCGCAAGGATTGACGCAGCATGTTAGGCATAGGGTCACCGCGAGCCTTGCTGGAGCTGCGTCACGACTCCAGCAATGCGTCACGTTTACGGCAGCAGATGCGTCATGCATCTGTCTTTTCTTGCACCATGGTGCGCCATATTGTAAATGCGATGCATCCATGGTGGCGCAAGAGGTGTCTGCCGTGATGCACAATAACTGGCGCATCCCTGCTGAAATGCAGGGATACACCAGTCATTGTAAATCTGCTCCATGGTGCCTGATTCACCCATGACATCATCACTCACGTTCTGGGATCATCATTTGTGGGGGAGTCAAATCTGCTGAGGTCACAGGCCTGAGTATGCAAGGGTTATGGCCTTTTGTGATTAAGTGAACCATCCTCATGAGGTCCAGGTAGGTCTCTCAGGACATGTATTGTTTGTCATCAGCGTGAATAGTTGTTTTTAGCGACATCCACTACACTGATTGCTGACATGCGCAAATGACCTGAGGCACGCTCCACCTTTTGACTACTGTCAGCAGCTGTGATTTACATGCAGTTAGTGTGGTTTGCAAAGTCATCTAAGGGTGGAATTTATTGACACAGTTGTGTCTATCCAAGTTTCATCATTGACAACAGACAGCAAACCACATTTTGTCCATGACACTACAGGTTGCTCATGTGAAAAACAAGTCAATGAGCTTATCATGGACTTGCATGCCCTGACGTCGGTTAAGTGTAATGGCCCGGTTTCCCAGATTCAGAGCTAGCCGAAGTTCCAGAGGTATGTGTAAGCCATGCTTTAAAGCAATGTTGGGCAAAACACAACATTCTAATATGATCTTGCACATGACTTCTGGGTAGTACAGCAGCACACCCCCTGTACGGTCGAGACATCTGAATCGCGACTTCAACAGACCAAAAGTGCGGTCTATGATGGCTCGAGTCTGTATTTGTGCCCTATTGTACCTATGCTGAGGAGATGTGGGGAGAGTGCATACCCAGCATCGCCTGAGGAGGGAAGAAAGGGCAGTTGTTTACAATTCCCTCTTTGACTTGCACAGGACATGATCTATACGTTAGTACATGCAGTGTCTGTTGGGCCATGATTCTTATTGTACAATGGATAATATTGGGGGGCATTCAGACATTTCAATGACACATATCACTCATTTTTAGTGCTTGGTACTTACCCAGTAGCCACATGTTGCCAAATTTGCCAGCAGCCATCTGCCAGGCAAGAGGTGACATGCGGAATATGAAGCTGTCATGGGTACTGCCTTTGAACACTGCATGCACATTAATGAACCTCCCACTTGCATCAGAGACAGCTTGCACATTGATGGAATACCATCTGTGTCTGTTGCAGAAGATGTGTGCAATGTGGCGGGGTGGCTGAAGGGCCACATGTGTACAATCAATTGCACCCAGCACACGTGGGAATTGTGCAAGGAGATAGAAATCTCTTGCTGCCCTTTGTCTCATGGCCAGTGTATGTGACATTTGTATGTGGTTGGAGGCTCTAGCAGTGATGCATCTCAGTACCTGATGCAGGCACCGAGACTGGTTGCCTGGGAAATGCCCACATGGTCACTGGAGAGCCTGTAGAAAGACCCAGTGGCAGAGAAATGGAGAACGGAAAGGATCTTGAGATATGCTGGTATTGCATGTGAGCAGGAGGTCACAGAGTCAAGTTCCTGCTCCCACTCACATACCATCTCCAAGATAACTTCTGGAGGGAAACGGTACTTGGCCCTTACATTTTGGCTGGACATTCCAAATAGGTTGATCCGCTGTCTGAAGATCCTCTCTGCTCTCCTCCTCCTCCTCCTCAAGTAGTTCTGCCGCATGGCAAGGGGCAGTGCAACAAACACATTCAGTGACATGTTGAAAGGGTTTGTGTGTGTCTGCTCTGCATTTATACATGCTGCAGGGTTAGGATTGGCTACAGTGTTTCAACTGATCTTTTTGCTTCCCCATCTTATTGCTATGCGTCTTTTTGCAAGCAGCAGTGCCACTGCTAGGAATTTCCTGCGTCTGGCATGTTTGAGCTTTTTGACCCCTAAAATACATACCAAGGGGGTTCCGATAGCATATCTGTGTGTGTGACTGTGTCTTCTCCCCAATATGTCTGCAATTGTGGGCATGCCCATGATACATGTAAGAAGTCAGCATTCGGTGTGTTGCACCTCTGGCAGGTATCTGACTCTTTAAGGCCCAGCTTGTGCAGCTTAGCCGGTGTATAACATATTTGAATTACCTTGAAATGTATAATGCGTAAGTTACAATTGACGTAAGGAGCGTGAGCTGTGTGCAGCTGTATTGACAGTATTGTTCATCAATTGGCTCGCCCAGCATTCTTTCCCATCTGCCTAGCACTGCTGAAGGTTTTTCAGCCTGTTCATCTTGTGCCGTATTGTATAGTCGTGTTACCAGGTTTTTCCGGGTGGGAGCCGTCAGCAACAACTCTAATGTGTTCAATTGCTCGGGGTCGGTTGGGAAGGTAGTGTATAATGACCTGACCACCGTGAGTAGTCTCAAATACGCAAATATCTTCAAGGGGGTTTGGTAGGCACATAGGGAGGGGTCCATCCAATTAATGAATGTGTTATGAGGAAATATTTGACCCATAGGGGTTAGTCCCATGTCCATTAGCAACGTTTGCATGTTCTTTTCTTGAGTTACTGTTAGTTTAGATGTTTGCCGTGAGCAGAGCTCTTGCGTACACCGGTAATTTATGCGCTCTATGTGCAAGCGTATGCCATTCGCTCAAAGTGCATTTGGCTGTGTGAATCTTATCCCTTGGCGTGTACCATATTGAGTCAGCAAGGAGTGTCAGCAGTGGCGCAGGAGAAATGCTATCTGTTTCTACTGCGAGGAGAGGTGTGTATTCGTGTGGTTGTGTCCAATAGTGCACATGTTGTACTTGTGCGCAAATAAAATATAGATGGAAATGCGGAGCCCCAGAGCCCCCCACGTGGTACTGTTGTGTAAGTGCTTTCCAACTCGTTCTAGCCTGTCTGCCAGCCCTTGTCAGTCTCTGCAGGAGAGAGCGTAATTTGTCAAAAAGGCCTTATTTAGCCACACCGGTATATTCCAGAACAGGTACAAGAATCTGGGTAATATTATTATTATTATTAATATTATTATTTTTATTACTTTTTGAGAAGGGCATTTTTATCCATCTGTCTACTTGATCTTCTAATCTCGCCAGTGCCTTACCATAATTCTCCCTGATGACTAGCTCTGGATCTCGGTGAATCCAAACCCCTAAATATTTGACAGGGTCGGTCTGCCATTTACAAGGGAATTCCAGATCAGGTTCTAATGTGCCCGTGGTGAGTGGTATCACAACAGATTTATCCCAGTTTTTACGGAGTTCAGCATATTGTTCGTATTTAACATATTCTTTAATGAGCGGGTTTAGGTTCCTAGCCGGATATGTGGTGCAGAGTACCATGTCATAGCGTACAAAGCTATTCCGATTGGTCGAAGGCTAAACTGAAGGGCCGTGTCGGACTGCTTCTGGCGAATTTACAGGCTAACGGCTCTAAGATTATATCAAAAAGCATTGGTGACAGTGGGCATCCCTGCTTAGTGACTCGTGTAACCTCTATGGGGTTGGATGTGTAGCCATTTATTCTGACCCGTGCCTTGGGCGCTGCATATAGCAAGGAGATCCATTTTAAAAAGGGTTTGGGTAATTCCATCTTGCGAAGGGTGACAAACATAAAGTCCCACTCCACCGAGTATTCAAGGAATTTTATAGCAGGCTGTATCAGCCGGAGGAACTCTTGGAAGATTATGGTGAAATAGGAGACGACCGCAATATGCTTCCAAGATTAGACAGCGAAGCAGCTCTGGAATTAGAACAAGAAATAACCATAGAAGAAGTGCAGGAAGCACCGGGATCCCTCTCTCTGGGGAAAGCTGCAGGCCCGGATGAAATTCCGGTGGAAATTTATAAAATATTATCATCTCAAATAATCCCCATTATGCAAGATTTATTAATGGCTGTACAATATAAAGGGATTCCTCCCACATCATGGCAAGATACCGATGTGGTTGTCTTCCTTAAGAAAAAGAAGCCATCAGAAGAGCCATCCTCATACCGGCCAATTTCGCTTATGAATGCTGATGCGAAAATTTACTCTAAAATAATGGCCACCCGGTTACAAAAGACCATTATTGCACTTATATCACCTTGGCAACATGGTTTTGTTCCCGGCAGGGAGACCACAGACCATACAAGACGTGTTATCTCAATTTTGGTTGTTGCAAAGGCTGAGGATAGAGAGGTGGCTGTGGTCCTCCTGGACGCAGAAAAAGCCTTTGACTGGGTGGCCTGGCGGTATTTATGGGGGAACTTGGTAGATAGAGGATTTCTTCCCGGAATTATAAGAGCTCTTCTGGCTATGTATTATAAACCCTATGCTTAAATTCAAATTATAGAACATACCTCTAGCAGGGTGGAGATCGCCAGAGGCACGCACCAAGGCTGTCCCTGCTCTCCTATTTTATTTGCATTTTATCTGGACCCCTTTATCACCTGAGTCTTGCATAATCATTCAATTAAACAGGTTATAACACATGGCTATGACATGAAAATTCTCGCATACGCAGATGACATTGCGATAATTACAGCAGAACCCCGAGCGCCTCTATTAAAAACTGTGTAAAATTAAGGATCTCTATCAAGAGCTACTAAAGAATAAAACAGACGATGTGGCCAAAACAGAATCAAAATGGGTTGGCAAGCTCAAGGATGGGGAGGTAGATATAGATATGGTTTTAGAGATTGGGATACAAGTTTTTTTGTTAGCTAACCTTAAAGCCCAACAGTATAAAACTATATTCAATCTTTATTATACGCCGCCAAACTATTTGGGTGAGGAAAAAGACAGATGGATAAATGCCCGAGATGCCAGCTTGGTCCGTAAGATAGCATACATATGTTTTATTCCTGTGAAAAGTTGGATTTGCTAAAATTACCCCAACTTTATGTTATTAGTTTATGACATACAAATTAATTTGGATTTGATGGGGAGGGACTTTGTGTTTTTAGCAATGACAATAGCACGCTTGCTGGTTGCTACTGCATGGAAGGATAGTGAGCCACCCACATATCATCAATGGTTATACAGATTATTATACGTTGGAAGTCAGGAAATCTCCCTTGTATAAATGTAAAGGTGTAAGGGCTATGCGAAAAGGTATGAATATATGGTAACCTTTGATAGCATGGATGGAAAGAAATGCCAGGCAAGGGTTTGGATAAATATACAAGTGTAGAGTAAATATAACCAGGATGTATAGTATCAATGATATAGGAATGTCTCAAATATTTGCAAACTGTTAATTATGATTATCTCGGCCATTGTGAAATGTTGATTAATATATGTATTGAAGATACAATGTATACATACTATGTCTGATTTCAATAAAAAAAAATGAAATGGATGCAATGTGTGCGGACCCTACTATCTTTTGGAAGTACAAGATTTTATATATAATAATATTAGAGGCTCTAGTGAAGTTTTTGCCATCCCTGCTTCCTGCGAATCCTGCTGGAAAATATTGTTCTTCTCGAGGCCAGTAGAGGTTGGGACACCACTGGGTGTATGAGTATGCTGCTCACTGTACCAGCATTCACCAACGAGGAGAGCGCAAAACCCGGCATGGAGTAACGGGGAACTGCTAAGGCTGGAGGTAGTGGAGGGCGGGCTACACTGTTTGCACCAATGAGCTAACGATGACTTCATTTTTAAATTAAGCCCACGGATGTAACAACATTTATGGTGATTCGGGCACTGAGGAAAGCCGATAGGCTGAAACGCGTCTGCCAAGCATTTCACCCATACTTACAGGACATTTGACCTATGCCTGAAAGAAGTAAATAAAAATTTACCTGAGCCTCGGAGCATGTGTCGGCCCCATTTCTTTGAAGTGGGATTGGAGTGGAGATGTATATATATAACACAAAGAATCCTAATGGATTGAATGACAGGGAAGATCTTTACACTTGCATTTAGGATTCTCAAGGATTGTTTAGCCTGTCCGGATAGAGATATTAACTGAATGGTTTTAGCTAGTTTTAATATAAATGTGTGGCTAAAGGGCATTAAGTAACTCATGTAAAATTGGTTTTTAATGATCTGTTTGTTTTGCCCTTTTCACTTATTTGTTGCACTTTGCACATTACTATTGGCACTTTAACCCATTGGGCAGACATATATTTATGGGACGGCCCACTTGGGCTTCATACGTTTGGAGTTAACCCAGTTTAAGATTGCGTTGGGTAACGATGACATGGGAATGTTTATCAATATTGAGTTTTATATTGTGTAAGCAGCCTGTTTTCAAGGGACAGGGGGACTATGGCGTGTTAGTTTGGCCCTACACAAAATAACGTAAGGGCAGACTTGATTACTCTCCTATTTTACGACGCCATCCACTATGGCTTATATGAATTCTTTATACAAGCTACCGCCTGAGATTGATCACAATGCAAATCAATTTAGAACATAAATATGGTTTTTAATTTTAACATAATATATTAAATTTCCATTTTACAGGTTTGCTGCTATGCACATACAGGCTGTTTCAAATTTGGTACAATACTTAATTATTTATTTATTGTTCCATTGACGCAAATTTGCATCTTCCATGTCTATAATTTGTTCCCTTGCACTGTCACTTTAAATAGTCTGCCTATTGGCTTGCAGTTTGTCATGTGATCAAGCCTATTCTTGAGGCGAAACGCGTCATGGCGGAAGCGCTGGCACAAATTCAATAAAAAGCACTTTTTTGCACCAGCAATTGAAGGGTCTATTCCTCGTCATTTTGGATTTTCGGCAGCGGCAGCTTGCAGTGTAGCGATCTTTGTGATATATATATATATATATGTCACCTTGTCTCCCTCGCAAGAGGGAAGAATTGAGCCGCACACATCACGGGGGTTGTCAGCAATTTATTTGCAGGAGGTGCGTTCCTATTTCAGATGCATTTCGGCCATCATTGGCCTTTCTCAAGGGGCGGAACGCTGCCAGTAGCCACACCAGTCATTTCCCTGATTGCTCGGATGTCAACCCCCTAGTGGGCGTTATCCCAGGTTTGCTGGTCCTTGTAGTCCACTGTCCGTTCCCTAACATGGGAGTTGTTATGCCTTCCTTCAAATGCGTTTGCTGTTTGCCTCCGTGATACCCTGCAGACTGGTGTAGTATCGCAGGGATCCTTACCAGAGTCTCGTCCCTGTTCCAGTCCTGGCGGCGGCGAACAGTCAGGCACAGACTCCGTGAGATTGTGGCACAAAGTTTTAATGATCAAACAAGGGCTAGACACGTTTCGGCGGCGTACCACCTTGGTAACTACGTCTAAGACACACTAATTTGCAGTTTAAATACATCTCAAACATATCAGCGTTGCTATGGATACCACACGAGCACCATCATAGACATAGTAGTTTCCTACTGTATTACAAGAATGACAGTGCAAAAGCAACCTGCAAAAATTTTCAATAAATTGGTGCTAGATTAACTAAATAAAAAAGGTAAATGTAAACGTATTAAATGCATACAGTTCACAAAATATAAATATACATTTTAAAACAAAAGTGATCAATACGACTTGTGCTCAGCAAGTAACTACGTGTATTTAGGAATGTAAGGGGACAGGAGCTGGCTCAGTGTAATGCCGTCTCAGGTGAATAGTAGTCAAGTGGAAGAGTGTAAACAGTTGATGGTCCGCTGGCTCGTGAGGATTAAAACGGGATGCCACGGGTGAATTACTTCTCGGAAATGCGCAGACTGCAGAGACGTACACTATGGGCCGTGACAAACTGAGTGCAGGGGTCGGGAGCAGGTAGACAGCCCATGTGGGCTGGCTAAGAGTCAATAAAAATAACCACACAAGTCTTTGATTCAGACTAGAATAATGCGTAGGGTCGCATAGTAAAATGTGTGTTTGACTCATATGTCACGGCGACAAGGACCCATGTGGGGATAGTCCGCCAAAGTACGTAAGTGCGAGCAATCCTGTGGCAAAAGTGTGATACAGCTCAAGTGGGCCTCGAGAAGCAGCGGCTGGACAGATCTGTGGAATTAAAAAGGAGACTGAAGTCTGACTAAGAGTAGAGCTCAAAGATAGCATAAGTGAAGTCGGCGGGTGCTGTGCCTAAAGTGTGAGCGAGATGACACTGGGTAGTTAAATGTCAGGTGGTACAAGTGAAAAAAGGGAAGGGTGAAAAATAAAATAAAATTAACTATAAGAGAGGGTGTGTCCTGGCGTCGCAGAGTCTGGATATGGAAGAGTGACAAGCAGCGAGAACAGCTTCATAGATGAACAGTGAGAGTCTCATCTGCATTCATTCCATTGGGAATTTTCGAATTATACAGGATGATATAGCGCGATTCCAGCCTTCTAAGTCCTGTTCCCCCCTCTGGGGTTCTTGGGGATGGGGTCTACCACATAGAATGAGAGATCTTGTGCTCTGCCGCTGTGCGCTGTATTGATGTGTCGTGCAACAGGATATGTGGGGTCATTGTTTGCAATGGCTCTTAAATGTTGTAAAATACGTACGTGGACTTGGTGGATGGTGCTGCCCACGTACATTTTTCCACAGGTACAATACAAGACACATACAGCAAAATCTGATTTACATGTGTAGTACCCACGGATGATGTAAAGTGATTGTTTAAAGGGTAGAGTGACTTCCTTGGTATTGACACCATGCTTACAGGCCTTGCATTTGGCACATTTGTAAAAGCCCTTTGGTGATTTTAACCATGAGCCTGTAGTCTTGGATTTGCTGGGAGCGTTATTCACTATCTCCTGCCTCATAGATTTAGCTCTCCTGAGCGTGATCTGGGGAGATCGTAGCCCGTTAAGGGGTGGCACGATGCCGGTGGAGTACGCCGGTAATTCAATAATAAAGTGAGAACTGAGTACCAATCAGGCACTTGGAACACTTTGCAAAAATCACCAAGGACCAAGGAAGGTGATTTTTGCAAAGTGTTCCGAGTGCACGATTGGGACTCTGTTCTTACTTTAATATATATATTACCTACTGCCGGTTGCCAGTAGGTAGTTATAGTTAGGACCGAGTTTCCATAGGAAGAACATTTTCTGTTTTGCTTATAACTTTGGCGTCGTTTGATGAATCTTCATGAAACTTTCAAAACTAATTATTTGTTCATATCAGCTCCTATGTTGAAATTTGGGGGTGATTCTTCAAGGGCGGGCCGAGATAAAAGGGGGGGTCCCAAAACGTGTTTTCTCCATGTTTTAATTTCCATAGGAAACTTTAGACAAGGCTACAGGTCAAAAGGGTGAACAGAATTACCCCAAATTTGGCAGGGAGAAGGGTTTTTGTCTCGAAAGTACGCTTTTGTTTATTTGGTGTAAATCCGTTCAGTAATTTTTGAGAAATATTGAAATTTACAGATATCGATATTTGGGAATTCTGCCATCTGATTAGCTGAGGCGTTACGAGAAGGAGCTTGCTGCTTATTGGCTGCGAGCGGTTGCTACTAGGAAGTGTTGGCTGCCATTTTGTGATTCCGTTGAAGTGAGTAAGGGGAAAAGAGGGCGAAAAAAGTTGGAAAGGAGGGTAGGAGCACTGTAACCTCTGTGGAGTAGTGCGAAGCAAAGTAGTCACTGTTACAGGTCTGAAAGTGAGGTGTTGCTCAGAGTGACATGGTGCTGATATGATATGGTGCTACACTCGGGTATGAAACCGATAGCCTAAACCGTGAGGTCATTGCTGTAAAGTGATGTGGTCTGGTCTTTGTAGCATACGTGTGCAAGTAGTGTTAGTAGGCGTTTATACCAAACAGGGAGTGGGAAGCGAACTACTGACCGCTATTTTGCGTTTATTCTATATCAGAAGCGGGAAGCGAAGTACTCATGCCTACCGGTGTGAAGATTTGGGGATAAAACCGAGGTGATTGCTGTAAAGGGATGGGCTCTGGGCACTGTAGTATATGTGTGCAAGTAGTGTTAGTAGGCGTTTATAACATACAGGGAGTGGGAAGCGAACTACTGACCGCTACTGTGTGTTTATAGTACACCGGAAGCGGAAAGCGAAGTACTCACGAGTGAAGAGTCGGGTATCAAACCAAGCTGATTGGTGTAAATGGATGGGCTCTGGGCGCTGTAGGATACTAGCCACTGTAGTATAAGTGTGTAAGTAGTGTAGTATGGGTTTATAGTATATGGGGAGTGGGAAGCGAACTACAAACCACTACTGGTGTGAAGACTCGGGGATTAAAACGTGAGCCTAAATTGTGAGCTCATTGCTGTAAAGTGATGTGCTCTGGGCGCTGTGGCATACCTGTGGAAGTAGTGTTAGTTTGCGTTTATACAATACAGGGAGTGGGAAGCGCACTACTCAACCCTACCGATGTCAAGACTCGTGGATGAAACCATGAGCTCATTGCTGTAAAGTCATGTACCCTGTGTAGTATTCTAATGTAAGTCATAGTAGAATGTTAGTATGTAATTCTACTAGAATCTAAGTATGTACTGTTAGAATGTAGGGCTGTCATGAGGGGAACCTTGCGGAGTTTGTACACGGTACCGGAGACGACGGTTGCCTTGCTGTCTGCTCCTGTTGGTGGCTGTTTCAGGAGTCTTTTTTTCCTGCGATAAATCTACTTATTGGATCCACTGCTGTCTGCCTCTTCACTACATAAATTTGGCGACGAGCGGGAGAAGGTAAAAAGAAGGCAGCACTCACCAATATTTTAAAATTGCTTGCGTTGTGCTGAAAACCTGTTTTCTTCGTGTAGCTGTTTCTACTCATGCCAGGGTCGTCGGCTCATTGAACTATGTCATATGACTTCTGGTAGGATTTATATTTTTAGATTTTGCACTTCCTCTGCTTCTTCACTACATTCTGGTCGCTGTACTACAAGTGTGTAAGTAGTGTTAGTATGCGTTTATACTAACAAATGCATCATGGTCCTATGGAGGGCGACCTCTCAGGCGCAGCTCATGCAATGTCCTGGGGTGTGCATTTGCGGGACATTTATGTTTGCTATTAGAGGGCTGGTGCATGGCTTCCACCCTGTGATAGCAAATCCTTGTTTGACTACTTGAAGCGAGAGAAGGAAAACCTTGTATCGCTTTATTAGAGGGGATGCGGATGGTGAAAATGGAGAGAAAAAAAAAAGCGGGGTCTCACGCGTTCATTTAAATGAGGCTCCTGGTGGGTCATGTTCCCTGGCCAATCCAATTATTATATTGTGGGGTCTCTGTAGGACTGGGGATCTTAATGTCACATGTAAATTAGGTGCGGAAGGGCAAAGAGTCGTTTCTCAGCCTGGGGGACCTCCACCTTCCCGGTTATTGTTTACTAATTGTTCGGGCGGGTTCAAGGCCAACTGAAGTCCGGGGATCGCCACACTCCGGGGCTTTACTTAAATATGCAGGGTGGGCCTCAGCAGTTTTTGAAGCCTCGGTGGTCCTAGGCAGTGCCCTATTGGTTCTGTAATCACACGGGCAGTACTCATGGTGTTACAAAGTGATACAATCATAGAACTCTTGCAGTTGTAGAATTACCCAGGCTTCATTTTTGTAATAGTCAGTTAGATTATGTTTGGTAGGTGCACTGTAATATTATAAAGGTTTGCCCTCATAATCTCCTATAAACAGATGATTTTCACAATAAACTATAGAAAAGTGTTGTCAGAAAAAGAAGACCTATACACTCAGTTATTTATTTGTAATAAAAAGTAACCTTCATTAAAACACAAATAAACAGAAACGTAAGTTTAATAGAACAAACAGTATAATATAAAAAACGTGGGTTAGACTCCAGTGGAAGCAGCGTAGAAAATCTGCAAGACAAAAATGAAACATAAGTATGTGTGCTAAGTGGAAGAGGTAAAAAAGGTAGTCTGAAGGAAAGGACAATAGTGAGAATGGGAGGGAGGGGGAGTGGGTGGAAGGGAGAAGGGGATGGTGAGTCAAAAGAAGAGAGGAAGGATGAGACAGAGCGTCGGCCTACTGCACCCAGCCCTTAGTGTTTACCCTCCCATTTGTCTTGCGAGAAAAAGTGTGGTTGAGCAAGTCCTTAAAATAAAACATATGAGGCCAGAGATTAGGGGCCATATTATCAAGGAACGGCAATAACATTATCGCTGCTTTAGCGGCAGGAAACTGCTGCTAAAGCGGCGATAAGGGGCTTGATAATATGCCCTTGTGAATTCCCATAGAACGCCAAGTTCTGATGTGAACCGGGGCTTCTATGGGAATTCACAATGGCATGTTATCATGCCCATTATCACAGCTTTAGTGACAGTTTCCTGCTGCTAAAGCAGCAATAATGTTATTACCGTTCTTTGATAATATAGTCACACAATATTAGCTAAGGAAAAATCGCTTGCATGCACCTGTGCACCCAGGGTGCTGCACCCCAGCCCCATCCCCCGCACTGTGCTCAATTGTAGGTCCTGCACACCGAGGTTTCACTTCTCACCTGCCACCACCAGTGTGTCCCACGACGTGTTGGTGTAAGCTGCACAACACGTTTGTATGGTAGGTGAGCAGGTCTCCGGTTGGGGCAGGTATCTTGATACCACAATGGAAAGCGTCAGAATGCCCAGGGCAGCATTGCGGGGTGTGCTCCAGCTCTGCCCATCTTGAGCCAATAAATTCAGTGTCTGAAAAGGGAGAAATAATTTAAAGGTGGAACATCTGTAGGTAAATGAAGGTTTATTTCAAGCTTGATAGAAAACAGGAGTTTGAGTGCATCCTTTGTTTTTGAAGTACGATCTACCAACTGTTATTGGTAATCGTGGTTCAAAGAGGAGTTGGAGGCGACGAGAATTGACAAGGTTAAATAATAATACGTTATACAAAGGTTCACATAGAAAGGACCAGAGTGCATGGTAGAAGCATAATGTGCACGTGTAATGCAGTGGCGGAAGGCTGTGTGCATGTACACTTAGTAACGAGCTCATTACAGTGCTCTAAAAGCCAATGTCACAAGTCTGTAGGGCAGCGCTGCCCGCTGGCTCAGGCCTTCAGTATGGTCCAAAAGGTCCTTAAAATGAGACAGAGATGTGACTGAATGAGGTCAGAGATCACATCATTGCGCACGGCAAAATCGCTTATTCGCATGCACACTCAGGCTGATGCACCCCACCCCTCCCGCAGCACCGCGCTCAACAGGTGTCTGTAGGGCAGCGCTGCCCGCTAGCTCCGGCCTACAGTATGGTCCAGCAGGTCTTTAAAACGAATGAGACAAAGATGAGACTGAATCAGGACAGAGATCACATCATTACACGCGGCAACATTGCTTGTTCGCACCTGTGCAGCCAGGCAGATGCACCCCACCCCTTCCGCCGCACCGTGCTCAATTGGAGGCACTGTGCACCTAGGCCGCTCTGCTCACCTGCTGTTATTGTTGTGTGAGCAAACCCTTTGGGAAACAGTGCTCACAATTAAACTGGAGTGATGATTTCAGGATGGTGTACACCTCATGTATCCCTTTAGAAGACGACGGGCAGTAGGGTTCACAATTTAGAGCCAGGGTTGATTACCAGGATGGTGTACACCTCATGGATCCCTTTTTTTTAAATTGCGCATTGTGATATGCGAGGTGGATGCGGCCATATCACCTGAGGCAATGTGGAAGAAAAGGGACATGTGGCGTTGTTGTTATCCTATTTATGCGTACGCAAAGTAGACTGGGCTTGCATACGTCAGGCCAGCGTAGGGGTGTGAATAATTGTTCCGGGGACCTGGACGCTGTTCAGTTCTTGCCTGGCCAAGAAGTGTACTTATGTGTGTTTTTTTTGTAGTTTTGACCTCGCAAAGTGTGCAATCTAAATTAGTGTAGCATGTGTCGGGAGGGGGGCAACTATTGCTAATGAGATAGTGTTTGAAAAGATTGAATGGAGAAAATCACACGTTGTTGTCAAGGTTGTTGATATGCGCAGACTCGCATGTCAATGGTGTGCGGTATTATTGAAAGTGTTGCTATCGCGAAGCGTACACATGTGAATGTGCTCGGATGGAGGGAGGATCATCAGTGAGGCTACGTCATACACAGTGATAACACTCATTACAGCCAAGCAATGCATGTCAAATGTGAATCTGAAAGTTTCACATATAACACACTACTATGTTAGTAAAGCCTGACAACAGAGCACACAGCTAAAGAAATCTACACATTGCTGTTTACTGTTTGTCACATGTGATCTAGGATGTGCACTCTGCCCGTGGCTCCTGATAATTCCTAGAGCCACAAATACCCAGGCCGAAAGGGAGCATAATATTGTGCACATACACACACCTGGGGCATCGTGTAACACACATTTGTTTTTTGATGGAACGTTTGAGATGCATGGCAATCACACGTTAAGGCTAATGTACAGACCATGAATATTGATTAAGATGATCGTTGCATGTTGTGTGTAGTATAAGATATGTGTATACAGGAAAACACTTTCCAAAAAACTTTCTAAGCAGAAGAGGTATCTCTCATCAAACGCTGTAGAGAGAATGAGTAAAATGGGTGGGGTCATCCAACTGTTACAATGGCAAATGTTATGAAGCAATCAAATGTTTTTTTTAAGGTCACATGGCAATCGTGCACCGAGCGCGCAAGGAGGCCGCACCCGACGCGATTTTGACAAAATATATTTATCATAATATAAGTTTATTACAGTTAGAAATATATAAATGTTTAAAATATTTTAGATTATCGCTTTGTCTCATAGACTGTTTAAAGTTATTTAGATATACTTTTGTGAAACAAAAACTAAAACAAGGGAATGGCATATCCAGCATGACACTATTTGTCAGTGACGTAACACAGGGCCTGGCAGTGTGTACTTATCGCATACGCAAAGCGCAGAGGGCGCGACCCCTTACATACATGACGTAATGCGTGGCTTGGTACTGCGTACCTGTCGGATACCAAAGTAGCAGCTGGGGTGACTTCATGCGCATATGATGTTACGCGAGACGTGGTGCCACAAAGTCGTCGGATATGAAAAGTGCATCATTTACGAGTTTAGCAATATGGCGGATAGGATTCACGTTGTGATGGAGCTTGGTACCCTACTGGTATGGGAGTGCAGTTTTCTCCCCCCCAAAACATATATATGCATTTTTTTTGGGAAGATATAAAACTTTACATAATTTTTAAAGTTAAAAAAAGTACAATATAGTTCCAAAATATTTTTTTTAAAAATTGGAAAAATATAGGTTTTAGAAACATTAAAATATTAAATTAACATTTAAAAAAACAACTTAGAAATTCACTTAAAAAAACATAGGTTTCAGGCACGTTATTGTTAGGAATTAGCATTTAAAAAACCTTGAAAATTCACTAAAAAAACCATAGGTTTCAGGGACGTTATAGTTAGTTGAACATTTGACTCATATAAAACCAGCGAAATTCGCCTATTAATGTTAGTTGAGCTAACTATAACTCGTGCGCCCGCAATGCACTGCTGATGATGTCACATATTACATCACTCATGACATGGTCAGTAACATCACTGATGATATCACTGATGCTCAACTAACTATAACAGGCGAATTTCTCTGGTTTTATATTAGTCAAATGTTCAACTAACTATAACGTCCCTGAAACCTATGGTATTTTTAGTGAATATATATATGTATGTATATATATATATATATATATATATTCACTGAAAAAAACATAGGTTTCAGGTCATATATAGTTAGGTATTAGCATTTAAAAAACCATTGAAATTGCTCCTATATAGTTAGTTGGACTAACTATATTTCGTGCACCCGCAATCCATTGCTGATGATGTCACATATTACATCATTCATGACATGGTCAGTGACATCACTGATGACATCACTGATGACATCTCAAATGACATCACTGATGACATCACTGATGACATCTCAATTGACATCACTGATGACATCATTCATGTGATAATACGATGCACCTCCTCACACTGTAATCTAACCTTTGATACACCCAGTCTTAAATACAAACTACCATTCTTGAAACCATTGACACACCAATACCAGTTACTACATACTAATTCCTAGGTCTACACACAGATCCACTCATTCACCCATACATACAATCACTCATACATACAGTCATTCATCAATATAACACTATCATATGCACTCACACACTTTCACTCATCCATGGAGTTTCTCACACACCTAGTCAGTCATGCAAAGAATCAATCACACTCCCATTTCCTCATCTATACAGTTTTACACACAACACCTTACTTATTCAAACATATACTAACACATACTTACTCTCTTAAACAATCACTGATACAAGTACACATTGATCCATACAGCCACTTGCATAATCACTGGCTTTTACATATGTACTTACTTGGACATGTAGCACTGAGATATACATTCACTCACCAACAAACCAAAGCACACAGTAAACCGCCCATACAGCTGGTTCCATATGCACTCTTGAACTCATACACCTAGTGAATCAACTGCTCACACATCTATGCACAGAGTCACACACCTTCCAGTCACCCACACACACACTCAGTCTCACATACAAATACTTGGGCAACCAATCAATGACCCATGTAGCCACTCATATAGCTACTGATCAACACATACAGCATCTTACACAACAACAGACATACTGATGCACACAGTCAGACAGTTTAGTCACTAACCCATGCATTCAGTAAGACACATTTAGTCACTCACTCATACAGTCAGTCACGCACCTACTAAATCCTTCATCCAGACACTTATACATCTACTCAGTCTTCAATATGTAAAACATATTTAAACTTTACAGAAACACACAGTCACTGGATGATGTCATCAGTGATGTCACTGACCATGTCATGAATGATGTAATATGTGACATCATCAGCAGTGGATTGCGGGTGCGCGAAATATAGTTAGTCCAACTAACTATATAGGAGCAATTTCAATGGTTTTTTAAATGCTAATACCTAACTATATATGACCTGAAACCTATGTTTTTTTCAGTGAATTTGCACGGTTTTTTAAATGCTAATTCCTAACTATATATGACCTGAAACCTATGGTTTTTTCAGTGAATTTGCAAGGTTTTTTAATTGCTAATACCTAACTATGTAAGGATTGAAACCTATAGTTTTTTCAGTGAATATATATATTTTTAGTTTCAAGTTTTTTTTTATATGATTACAGGGTCCGCGCACCGTGAGCGCTCCGAGCTCTTACCACGACAAATTTTTTTAAATTTCTAAAACATAATATCTACGTTTTTAACGTTGGTTTTAAAGGTAGACAATATTTGCTTTAATGTAGAAAATGTTTTTTTCAAAATTTTAACAACAGTATATTACTTTTTAAAGTAGTAGCAAATCTCGCGAGGGTGCGTCGCACGTGCACGCAACGTATGAGCTCCGTCCGCGCACCGTAAAAGCTCCGAGCTCTTACCCCCGAAAGTTTTATAAACTTTAAATCGTTATATCTACGTATTCATTGCACAATGTAAAGGTACAGATTATCTGGAATAATAAAGAATATGTTAATTTAAACTTTTAAAGACCATATATAACTTTATTTAAGCAATTATAAATCTCGCGAGTGTGCGTACTACGTAAACGCTCCGTAAGATGACGTAAACGCCCCGTAAACGTAACGTAAGCTTACGCAAGCGCCCCGTAAACGCAACGTAAGCGCTCCGTAAGCTTACATCCAACCATGTGACCTTAAACCAAAAGATTTAATTGGTTTATAATACTTCCTACTCCAATTGTTGAAAAACCCCTCCCATGTTCATCATTCTTCTTTGGCTTTCAGAGAAGCAACACCTTTTTTCTACAGCTCCTAGCTACAGAAAAATACTTCCAAATGGCTGAACATCCAGAGTCTGACCATTCTTCTAATGAAGAGTTTGTTGAAGAGGACTCTCACCCAAGTAAGAAGAAGGAGTCCATAGTCTGGAAATTTTTTCAGTTTTCCAGAACATCAAAAGAAAGTAAATGCACCACTGGTCACCTGCAAGATCTGTGACACAGTGTTATCAAGAGGAAATCCAAATAAGAAATATTCATTTGGAACCCACACCATGGAACGCCATGTAAATAATATGCACCCCAATAATTGGAGCAGAGCTGTGGTGCAAAGATCTCAGGAGGAGGACTCTTCTCCTAGTACATCTACAGCAAGAACCGGAGTACCACCAATGCCATCTTCAACGGTGGCAAACATTCAGCTAGAACTGAAAAATCTAATGATGCAATGCATAAATTGCAGTAAATTAGTAGCCTTTGGACAACAGTCCATTGAAGTAATTTTACAGAAAAACAGGAACCACAGATGCACGAAATAATTTTTTTCTTTCAATTTCATAGTTTGTTCCTGTTGAACAATTATTTTGTATAAAAAGTTCATTTTTCTACGTTTTTCAAGCAAAACAAAACCAAAAAAAAAAGTTCTTTTAGAACTACCTCTACTGGTTAAAGAAATAACTAAATTTCTGTGTTTGTATGTAAAAATTTGTCATAGTGAATGTCAAAGTGCAAAACTATAAGAATGTGGTACAGCATAAACCTATAAGGTGTTTACCTATAGTATACTGTACTACTTTCAAAGCACTGAAATGTAATATATGTGTATAAATATGTTACAACTCAATTGGCCAGATGTACGTAATCTCGATTTATCTACTCATAAATACCGAGGGCCCAATGTAGGTAATCCCAGATTACCACTTCTTAAATACCGAATCATACCGATTCAGTATTTAAGAACTGGCAATGGGGATGTAGGTATTTTTACCGAATTAATTACCGATTCGGTAAAATTCGGTAATTACCGATTCGATAATTACCGAATCTGTGTTTGCCATTGATTCCTATGGGCCTTGAAGCCCATAGGAATCAATGGCAAATACCGATTCGGTAATTACCGAATTGGTAAATACCGAATCCTGCCAGGGGGAACAGGTTGTCACTTTGACACCCTGTGGCACCCCTGTTTTTGACTTGTGTGTAATGTGACACACATACATGCCCTTAGGGAATTTATGTGTGCCACATGGCACAGGTGTACATGCACAGATGTCCATGTAAGCTGGAATTCCTTATTTACCACCAATTGTATTGAGTGGTAAATAACGAATTCTTAGATGCCTCTAGCACTATCAACAGTGCTACCTACATTAGAATTGACAGATTTGGTATTTTTACCGAGTCTGTATTTACCGATTCGGTAATTTTACCGATTTGGTAAATGCAGAATCGGTAAAAATACCAAATCTGTAAATAAATGCCGCCTACATAGGAAAAGGCATTTACCGGTCAGTAACGGCCAAATTCAGCAGTTACCGAACGGTAAATGCCTACCTACATCGCGTCCCAAATCATACCACTTCAATATTTAAGAGTAGGTAAATGGGATGTATGTAATTTGTCTTTTGAAATTACTGAATCTGTATAATTCAGTCATTTTACCGAATCGGTATTTACCGATTCGGTAATTGCCATTGATTCCTATGGGCCTTGTGGTCGTATAGTATTCGGTGGTAACTAACGAATATTTAAGGGCCTGTGGCACTGTTTTCAAAACAAAGAAGTGTAAAGAGAGGGGAGAGGAGTTGGCCTAACGGCTAGGGCGCTCGACATCGGACCTGGGGATCTGGGTTCTAGTCTCGGTAACGACGCCAAAACCTCCTGTGATTCTGGGCAAATCACTTAATCTCCCCGTGCCTAAAAATGAATGTGTACGTCCTCATGTAACGTAACTGGTGCTATGTAAAGCGCTCTGATACCTGATTCGGTTCGGATCTAGTTCGCGCTATATAAAACTCTGCAAAAAATAAATAAATAAACAAAAGTGAACACAAAAGGGAAGAGGTGTGAGAAACAGAGACAAGGAAGTGCACTGGAGGAAGTGCAGTGCCAATAAATGAAGGTTTACTAACAGGAAAGAAATGGATAACAGAGTAAAGGAAGGAGAATAAGATCAAACCTAACAAAATAAAGAAAGAGGGAAACTGACTGAGGTAGAGAGGAGGAGTGGTAGAAAGAGAGAGCAAATAAGATTAACTGTAAGGGAGACACATGTAGAGAGAGAGGGAACAAGGGACTGAGAAAGAGTGAGGCAGTTATTCTGTCACAATAAGAGAGTGATAACAAACTTACTTTTGATTCTCATACTTACCTTATAAAAAATGAAAATTTAGACACTAATGCGAAAAAAGTTTTTTATTTCTTATACTTACCTTCTAAGATATAAAAAAACTTAAAGAAATTATTTAAAAAATATAATATCTGTAAAACACAAGAAACAATTACATTATAATGCATACAATGTATATTTCACAATACAAGAGAGAAGGAAGGAGATTAAGAGTCAAGAAAGATAGATGGCACATGCAGAGGGACACATGCCACAGGTAGAGAGTAAGATGGTGCAGGCAGAGAGTGAGATGGAACAAGTAGAGGGTGAGATGGTGCAAGCAAAGGGTAAGATGACACACGCACATGCATATATTGTGCAGACAGAGGGTAAGATGGCACACACACAGAGAAACATGGAACAAGCAAAGGAAGACATAGCACAGTCAAAAGAGAGATGGCGAATGAGCGTGAGACAAGGGGAGTGAGGACACAGAGGGAGTGAAGGAAAGAGTGAGAGAAGGGGACTGAGTGAGGGAGCAAAGAAAGACAAGTGATGGAGTGTGGGTGAGTTAAACAGAGTGAGTGTAAGGGAAGGGCAGTGACACAGTGAAGGGACAGAGGAAGTAAGGCTAACAGAGAGACAGTGAAGAAAGAGAAGTGAGGATGTCAGAGTTCAAAGGCAGTGAAAGAAGGAGTAAGTGAAGTGGAGTAAGGTGAGTGAGGGAAGGTTAATGAGTAAGGGAGCAAAAGAAGGAAAGAGAGGTGAAGGGGAGTAAATCAGATGAACTGAGAAAAGGTAAGTGAGGGAAACAAGAAAGTAGAAGGGGAGTGAAGGATAGAAATAAAGGATACTGACGGAAGCAGCCTAGTGAAACAAGGGTGAGGTGAGTGAGAGAAGGACAGTGAAGTTGAAGAAAGACAAATGATAGAGGATGGATAAAGACGAGTGAGTGTGAGACAATGGGAGTGAGTGATTGACTACACACAGGGAGTGAATGAAGGAGTGATAGAAGGACACTCAGTGAGGGATCAAAGAACGGAAAATGAGGTAGTGTAGGTGAGGGAAAAGGAGTGACAGAATGAGGTGATGAAGAGAGTCACGCTAAGAGACAGGGAGCGATGGAAGGATAGACAAAAAGAGAAATAAAAAAGTTTTTGGGGTCAGTCGTACTTACCTTATAAATGAAATATCTGTGGAAACGAAAAAAACAATCAGTTATAATACATTATTCACAATACAAGAGACAAAACAAGAGAAAAAGGAAAGAGGAGTTAGGGAAGGGAAATGATGGAGAGGCAAGGGGAAATTAGTGCAGGTGTGTTAACAACAGTGAGTCTAAGAGAGAGGGAGTGATGGAAGAGTACAGAGAAAGTAAGAGGACACAGGGAGTTTTATGAAGGTGTGTTTGAAGTGCAGTTAGGTGAGTGACAGAAGGGGAATTAGTGAGTGAGCAAAGGAAGGAACGAGAGGTGAAGGGGAGTGAAACAGAGGGACTGACTTAACATAAGTGGGTGAGAAGACTAAGAAGAAGGGGAGTGAAGTATAGGGAATAAGGATAAGTAAGGGAAGCAAAATAAAGGGACAGGGGTGACGTAGGGTAAAAGAATGACAGTAAGTTTGACGAAACAGAGGAGATAGAGGATGAATAAAGGTGAGTGAGCATGAGACAAGAAGAGTAAAAGAGTGAGGAAATAGAGGGAGTGAAGGAAAGAGTAAGAGAAGGGGACTGAGTGAAGGAGCAAAATAAATCAGTGACAAAATGTTGATGAGTTAAAGGAAGTGAACATAAGAGAAAGGAAGTGAGTAACTGAAAGGATGAAAGCAGTGAGGTTAAGAGAGAGGCAGTAAGGGAATGATAGAGAGAAACAGAAATAAAAAAGTAATGAAAATGTATTTTTTTATTAGTCGTACTTACCTTATAAATATAATATCTGTAGAAGAGAGTAAAGAAATCAGTTATAATAAATATTTCACAATACAAAATGCAAATTAACTTGTACGACATGTTATATGGTTTATTTTTCTGTTCTCAGAATATATTGATTTTCACTAAAAACAGTGAGTTCAATACTACTCATCATATCACAGCGGGCAAAAAAAACACAATCAAAATGATTGTGTTTAAAAAACCCATAAAACGTAGAAAAAACATATCTTAAATGTTTTCTTCCAAACAGCAATTTCTAAGATACAGTATCTCATTATTATACTCTCAAACTAAAGTGATATAGAAACATATATTAACCACATTTACCCGAAATACGTAATCTTAATTTACATACCTTTCCGCATGGCCAAATGGTATACAGAAAGTCCATTTTTTTGGAAATTACTTATTAGTAGTTTTAAACTTCCATTTACCCGACTTTCGGAATGAAAAGTCCAACATCTATTTCATCATCTAACACAAATTATATTTACACCTCTGACTTACTCTTGATAAACATTTCCTATAATACTGATATCACTCACTATGTGATACACTTACACTACTTCTGTGACTCCTACCAGTTTACTAATTCTCTTGATCACTTTCACTCACAAACTAATTTTGAACAACACACTTACTTTTATTAACTGCTCCAATCTTCATTGTCGAATTACTTTCACTAAAATTTGGATTCTAAAAACACTAGATAAGAATTTGTTAAGTCAAGTATCATTACAAAATTATGTAAAAACATATATTATCAACATTTACCCGAGAAACTCATTTTTCATTGATGTACTTTCCCACATGGCCAAATAGTACGTAAAAAAAATTCCTTGTTTTGGAAAATACTTAATAATACTCTTGACCTTCCATTTCCCGACCTTCTGCATGAAAAGCTCCAACGTCTTTTGTAACACCTAACAATATTTATATCTCCACCCAAGGATCTGTATCATGTCCATAAAACCTTAAACAACCAGTAAACTATCAGAATCTGAACATCATATAGTATCCTGATGACTAACTTTTATTAATTGCTCCAATCTTTCTAGGCCAATTACTTTTCCTAAAATTTAGGTTGTAAAAACACTAGGTAAGAATTTTTTAAGTCAAAAGGCAAACGTTTTTTGAAAGTCAAAACAGTATCATTACAATAAGTCCAACCGTTTTGACATTTTAAATAAGCTGTATAATGTCCAGATGTTGTTGAAGGACCATCATGGAAAATAATTGCTACTGTTACAAAGGTTCTTCCTGAAATTGATATTTGAGAAGCCACAAAATGTTTAATTAAAGTTGTTAATTTAGTTCCATCAGGTCTATATCGTTGGAACATTAAAATTACGTACTGTCCATAACGTTGTATAAATAATGTTGATAGCATTGCACAGTTACATTGGGTACAAACCATGTTTTGATCAGCTGCTCTAACTAGATTATTAAAAGACACTGATTTGCAGTCTGGTAAAGTCAAATATATAAATCTTTCGGTATCTACTGTTGTACTACTTGAAAAGGAACAATTATCGCAGACATGTTGCCATTTATAAGAAAGGGCAAAAATATTTTCAACATCTATACCTTCTTCTTGCAATACAACAAGCATGTATATTAGAAATTCCTGACAATCTTGCTGAATATCCTGAGAAAATTTAGTTATACCAGAACATATGTCTAATTCATTTCGAATATCAGAAACACTTTCTATATTTGTTCTATCACTGCTACATTTCTCAAACACAGTATTCAACAAACAACAAAAACTTTGATCCCGATTTTCAACAATCTGTTCTTACAAACTTTGGAGAAAAAAACAACATTAACCACTAAATTAGCATAGCAGTTGACACCAGAACTGTTCTCAAACTGAAATCCAACAATATCTTCCACAGAATCCTCTTTCTTTCTGCTTACAATTACTGGTTCATCTAGTTTTCTTTTTTTTGCTACAGCCTTGCTACAATTTTTCTCATTTCTTCTTTTTCGGCCTACTACACGCTTTTCAAATAGAGGATATTGAGGTAAATTTGGAGCATACCATCTTCTTAACCTATTATATTCCTTTACACAATTTAGATCTGCACTAATCTTTGTCTCATCAAAATCAATCAAGTACAATCCAGATAAAGTTCTGACTCGAGATAAAGCAACATATGCCATACCCTCCTTGAAGACAGAACTTCCAATATTCACCAAAGAACTATCTACACTTAAACCTTGAGATTTATGAATAGTCACTGCATATGCAAAAGAAACAGGAAACTGTTTTCTGCGGACATATAAATCTTTCACAAGCAAAAATCGGGCAGAACAACGACTGATTTGTTGTACTTCTTCAATACCATCAAATTTAATTTTTATAAATTCAATTCCATCTCTATTTCGGTAATTCACAAAATCAACAACATGACCCATTGCTCCATTTACTAAACCTCTTTCCACATTTAAATTCCGTCGTAAAATTATACGACAATTTAAACATACATATAGAGTCTTTTCAAAACCAGCAGTTTTAGAAATTGTCTTCTCTAAAGAATTCAACTTTGATTTCAACTTTTCTGATGAAACAATAGTAACTCCTTCGTGCTCTATTTTATCAATAGCTTCCAGTTTCACAATCTCTTGATGTTTTAACTCTAACATTTTATTGTTGAAGAATGAACATTCTCGAAGAGTTGGCATCAAGCATTTTACAGTTTTGTTTTCAGCAACTTTCTGATAAATAATCTCTGGGAGAATATTTTCCTTTTGAAACAAATTTGAAATTAATCGTGACTGTAAAGCTTCTTTGCCATGTTCAGTTACTTTTCCAATTCTTACATCTTGTAGAATATTTTTATAATCTTCATCCTTTGCCTGTCGCATGTTTTGAAGCAGTTCTGCATATTTAAAATATAACCAGATATTCACATTTCCAATGCTTCCTAGGCACTTTCTTTTATCTTCATGCGTAAGCATCTTAAACACTGGTTGTCCTTTCACTGGAGTTAGCTGCAGTAGATCTCCAAAGACAATGATGTGTTTGCCTCCAAATAACACATCATACTCTGTTTTAAAAATTTGTTGCATTCTTAAATGCACAAAAGCAAGCATCACATTTGAAACCATGCTTACCTCATCAATAATAAGAAGTTTCATTTTCTTCAGGACTCTACCAACTTCACAACAAGTTTCTCCAGAAAGCTTGTGGTATTGTAATTTATTATCATGCTCTACTGGCAGCATCAATAAACGATGTAAAGTAATCCCTTTAATGTTATGTGCTGCCAACCCAGTTGGAGCAGTAACAACACAAGACAGTGATGACTCTGTTCTTTTCTGCAGATAACTTGCAATTGATTTAATCAGAAAACGTTTCCCAGTTCCAGCTTCTCCGCTCACATACAGTCGGACAGGTTCAAATGACATACATGAGCCCTCTTATTTATCATGACGTAAACCATGCTCAATCTGTTCTGTGACTTCATCATATATTTTTTTCTGCTCCACGTTTAGTTGATTTTCCAAATCTTCTACATCCTCCTGAGCTTGTTCCGTGGCTCTTTCCACCTCTTCCATGGCAGTGGCAGCTTCATTTTGAATAATTGGTCCTCCTAGTGGATCCTGACTCAACGAAGCAGAACTCTGACTGTCTTGAGAACTGTCTCTAGCAATCTCTGCTGCAATTATAGCTTCTTGCTGTATTTCATCGTTAAACATTTGCAGATAATTTGAAAAAAAAGGACATTCTATGGTATCCTTGGTTGCATTGAAAGAATCTTCAAAACTGAGAAAATCTCCAAGTAGTTCCTCTTCTGAACGCCACGGCTTAAAGAGTTGCAAAAGAGCTAAATAGTAAAATTCCCTTTTATCAGGAGATTCGCAACTCAATTTACGATGATTAATCAAATGTCCTTTTCTTTGTTTCACCAGACATCCTTCACATCCAATTAAAGCATATACTCCTTTATTGATATCTTCTGTGATGTTCCTCTTAAAAGTATAGGTTTGCAGAACTTCATAGAGACAAACGTTCTCAAGGGGAGTACTTCTATTTGGATAGTATGTATCCAACATGTTTGTCTTCAAAATATCTGTACTATTTGGTTAAAACTCCGCCAAATATTCAATTTCTTGTGCAGACTTCAAAACTCGGTTTCGTGTTGCAGCAAGACCTAGACTTACCCAAATGATGGATCTCGATTTGGCGTACAGACTTGCTGATGATAACCGATCTGAACATTCATATGCTCCAATTTCTCGATGCGACAACATCTTCAGACTGTAACTGTATAATTTCTTACTTAGGCTCTTTTCATGCGAAATATCCTCCCACATTTCCTTCAGTTCCGTCTTTTCTGATTTTGTGATGTAAGACGTTACATATCGAGCCACAACAATAGAGTTGTCAGCAACATCTTGAATATCCATGTTAGCATTCCACATGGACAAAATGACTGGGTTGTAGTCATTTATGTATTTGGACTCTTTATTTCTTTTCAAGTTGTACGTATTTTTCGGTGATTTTCTTGTCACAGTATGTCGCAGTGAAGACATAAAATTGTTCACTCTTCCTTTACATATTACTGGTCGTGGAAATCCAAAACGACATTTTGTGTAGAACTTCTCCTTGGATTTGAACTTTCGACGACAGTACTTTCCACAGCGATGGGTTTGAAAGCGTAAGACTTGATGTCGTAAATTGTCTTCTTCTGTACTTTTCGGAACAACACATGTGGAATATTGTTCAATGAAACTCATCACTGTGTCATCTGAATCTGTTCCAAATTTGGGAGCATCTTTGATCCATAACAGCATATGTATGTGAGGAGCACCTCTTGCTTGATACTCCTTTCTCCAAAAGAAATCCCAAACCTCTCCAAGTAGAGGATTTTTTTTGTTTGTGATGAAAGTCATCATAGCTTCAAATTGATGATTAAAATACCTACAAACATTAACTGGATCCAAAGAGCACAGTTCTCCAGGTGTCTTGAATTCTATATTTTCTATGTTTCCATTTGCCTCTCGAAGAAATTCAAGTAAGTCTTCCCAGGCATACTCAGCACAGCTAAGAGTGAGGAACCATGTAGGAATTCCTAAGTTTCTTAGCATACATTTCAATTCCCCATGACGACGGTACCAATAATCATTCGTACCACGCTGACATGCCATGAGATTGATTAGGTGAGATTCCAAAATACTGTCTTCCACTTGGACTTTATCCATAAAGTCCCTTGCCGAAACATTTTGAAGATGTACTCCAGATTTCAGTATATGGTTCACAGCATAAGATAGTCCAGAGAAGTCACTCTCAAACAGAAGATGAAACAAATATGGAATGCATTGACGAAATCTTGGATCTTCTGCATATAATCTTAAAGTCCGGTATTCCGACGCAGGAATTCGAACAGGTCGGTCATCATATCTTCCACCTTGACCTGTTGGAAACAATTGAGGAAAACAACGAGCTTCCAAGCTTTCTTCCCATACACTTATGGGACTTCCTTTGGCTTCTTTCATTTGGAACAACTCAATAGCATTCCCCATTACTTCTTTGGAATGCAAAGGATGAACACTATAATGCTCATAAATCTGTTCACTTCTAGACACATCTACTTTTTCAATCTGTCCAGGTGATGAATCACTGTCCTCTTCTACAGCTGTTTCCTCTTCTCCTACATATACATTTTTGTAGTACTGATTGTTTTTTACTAAATACAACGTTGCCTTTTTGACTTTCCTAACATCCACTAATTCTTGCCAGATTTTCTTACTCTTTGTAGGAACGCCATTAACTAGAATAACTAGAGGTTCCTCTTCCACTTTTTCTACGCCAATGGTGTCAATATTTTTCTTTAAATCTAAAGGCAAATAAACAACTCTTCCCTTTAATCCTCTCTGTAATTCTGAAGGAGGCAATTTCCCTGTCTTAGGCTCCAAGCGAACAATAGCCTGAAAAGGATGCACACATTGAATCAGAATACACTCATAGGTATTTAAACCCATCAATTCAGACAGAATCTCTACCAACTCAAGATTGTTATGTACAGCTCTAGCAGGCATTCTGTTTTCATTTAATTTATTATAACAATATTTACAAATACGCAGATCAGAACCCAAATCAAAACAATTCTCAACCAACAAATAAGTTGCAAAATCCTTCCATTCATTTGTATTTTCCATTTCACTTTTAACATATAAATCAACTAACCGAGTCTGATTCTTATAATGAGTTCGTCGACTACACACACAAGAAAAATTTGGCCTTTCACTTGAAATGATCTTAAACTTTGTAATTTCATGATCAAAATTTTGAGTACTTACAATCTGTACATTCTCTTCCACATTACTTTCTATTACTGTATCATTTACGGCAGTGTCCTCTTTTTCACCAAAGTAACAAAACTCTATTTCTTCACAAATCTTCTTCACATCTAATTCAGATCCATGCAAAAGAGCACTGTTTAACTGTTTTAGCCTAAGTGCTGGACTTTTTGCATAATACAACCTTCTCACTATTTTCCTCACTTTAGTTTGATGCACTCCTAACATCCTAAAATGGTGAAAAGTACTCTGACGTACTTTTCTAGAAAGACGAGCCAATGAATGACCATGCAAACCTGTTTTTTCCCTCACTCTGCAAGGATCTAAGTCTTGTAACATCTTAAACTTTTGTTTTAGACTTTTCTTACTATATGTACGTAAGAAATTGCAAAACAAATTAATAGAATCCTGTCGCACACTACAAATACTACTACAATTCCAAGTATAGATCGGACCCTTAGCACGTCTCCCTAAAACTTCATCAGCTAACACCTCATCTGCATTTCTGGGCACAATTTTTTCTTTTTCAACTGGACAACCGTCCTTACCTCATATGCGCGACCTCTGGTGTCAACTGCATGCACCAAATCATTATCCTGAAAGTAACTCTCTTCATTAAAAATGGCTCACTACTTGAACTATGCTTCCATTCTCCCGAAAAAACATCACAAAAATGAGTTCGATTGATTACTCTTTCCACTTACATTTTGATTTCAAATCATTGTTTGCCTTATCTAGTGTACGAACTCTATTGAATACTAAAATATACAGCTTTCTCTTCACTTCAAAAGCCTGATCAACAAACTTTTCTATTCTTTTCTTTTTCTTGTAAAAAGTTGTTTTCCTATTATATTTCTTAGGATTTTTTAATAAATTCAAAACTACTCTCTTACGAAACATTCGTCTACGAATGTCAATAACCTGACTTCTCCTACGATTACCAGACACACTATGATCTCCTTGTACCATTATACCATTTTTTGGTGACCTCTTTTTCTTCCTAGTTACAACTTGTTTTTTTTCGTAGAAACACTTTCTTGACTTTTTCTGCATTTTAACAATTTCCTTAAAAATTCCTTTGTTTGCTTACCAGGAGCATTTTTTTCTTTTCTCTGAAGATTGTCCTTTGCATGAATCTTCTAATTGAGTCCTCTTGGTCGATAAAACTTTCTTATAAAGTCTCTTTTGGCGGTCTTTCGTAGGCATAATCTATTAGATTAGATATTTACAATCTGTTGAAAAGAAAAATGTGACATATTATAGACCACTAATAACATAACACATAGCAAACACATTAACTAAACATTATAAACACTAGTTCACATCTCTCTTTGTGTATTTCATATCACTCGTTGCCTGCACTATCTCCCTCTTTGCATGCCTCATCTCACTCTCTCCTTCCACCATCTCTCTGTTTGTATGTGTGTGTCATCTCAATCTCTGCCTACACCATCTGTCTGTTTGTGTGTTTGTCATCTCACTCTCTGTGCCTAAAATGATGTAACAAGCTAAATGTTTTTGACAAGCATCACACTGAGTGTGTATGTGAATTAAGGAATTATATTTTCATCTTTTCCTTAATGTTAGCTATGTGTGCTTACAGTTTGTATCTTTTACCTTATACGGTAGACTTCTTTTTAAAGTGTTTCTCATACTTGAATTCAATGCTGGTATAGAGATAGAGCTAATGGTTTCATTGGGCTTGTGTGGGCTGTGAGGGCTGTGTGGGCTGTGAGAGCTGTGAGAACTGTGTGGGCTGTGAGAGTGTGGGCTGTGAGGGCTGTGAGGCCTGTGAGAGCTGTGCGGACTGTGAGCTGTGAGAGCTGTGTGGGCTGTGAGAGCTGTACGGGCTGTGAGAGCTGTGAGAGCTGTGTGGGATGTGAGCTGTGTAGGCTATGTGGGCTGTGTGGGCTGTGAGAGCTGTGTGGTCTGTGAGGGCTGTGAGGCCTGTGAGAGCTATGTGGGATGTGAGAGCTGTGTGGGCTGTGAGAGCTGTGTGGGCTGTGAGAGCTGTATGGGCTGTGAGAGCTGTGAGAGATGTGTGGGATGTGAGCTGTGTGGGCTGTGAGGGCTGTGTGAGCTGTGAGAGCTGTATGGGTTGTGAGAGCTGTGTGGACTGTGTGGGCTGTGAGAGCTGTGAGAGCTGGCTGGGCTGTGAGAGCTGTGCGGGCTGTGAGAGCTGTGTGGGCTGTGAGAGTGTGGGCTGTGTGGGCTGTGAGAGCTGTGTGGGCTGTGAGAGCTGTGTGGGCTGTGAGAGCTGTGTGGGCTGTGTGGGCTGTGAAAGTTTTGTCGGCTGTGAGGGCTGTGAGGGCTGTGTGGGCTGTGAGGGCTGTGAGGCCTGTGAGAGCTGTGTGGGCTGTGAGAGCTGTGTGTGCTGTGAGAGCTGTGTGGGCTGTGAGAGCTGTGAGAGCTGTATGGGCTGTGAGAGCTGTGAGAGCTCTGTGAGATGTGAGCTGTGTGGGCTGTGAGGGCTGTGTGAGCTGTGAGAGCTGTGTGGGCTGTGAGAGCTGTGTGGGCTGTGAGAGCTGTGTGGGCTGTGAGAGCTGCATGGGCTGTGAGAGCTGTGAGAGCTGTGTGGGATATGAGCTGTGTGGGCTGTGAGGGCTGTGTGAGCTGTGAGAGTTGTGTGGGCTGTGAGAGCTGTGTGGGCTGTGTGGGCTGTGAGAGCTGTGACAGCTGTGTGGGCTGTGAGAGCTGTGCGGGCTGTGAGAGCTGTGTGGGCTGTGAGAGTGTGGGCTGTGTGGGCTGTGAGAGCTGTGTGGGCTGTGAGAGCTGTGTGGGCTGTGAGAGCTGTGTGGGCTGTGTGCGCTGTGAGAGCTGTGTGGGCTGTGAGAGTTTTGTGGGCTGTGAGGGCTGTGTGGGCTGTGAGGGCTGTGAGGCCTGTGAGAGCTGTGTGGGCTGTGAGAGCTGTGTGTGCTGTGAGAGCTGTGTGGGCTGTGAGAGCTGTGAGAGCTGTATGGGCTGTGAGAGCTGTGAGAGCTCTGTGGGATGTGAGCTGTGTGGGCTGTGAGGGCTGTGTGAGCTGTGAGAGCTGTGTGGGCTGTGAGAGCTGTGTGGGCTGTGAGAGCTGTGTGGGCTGTGAGAGTGTGGGCTGTGTGGGCTGTGAGAGCTGTGTGGGCTGTGAGAGCTGTGTGGGCTGTGAGAGCTGTATGGGCTGTGAGAGCTGTGAGAGCTGTCTGGGATGTGAGCTGTGTGAGGTGTGAGAGCTTTGTGGGCTGTGAGAGCTGTGTGGGCTGTGCGCTGTGTGGGCTGTGAGCTGTGTGTGCTGTGAGAGCTGTGAGAGCTCTGTGGGCTGTGAGAGCTGTGTGGGCTGTGAGAGTTGTATGGGCTGTGAGAGCTGTGAGAGCTGTGTGGGATATGAGCTGTGTGGGCTGTGAGGGCTGTGTGAGCTGTGCGAGCTGTGTGGGTTGTGAGAGCTGTGTGGGCTGTGTGGGCTGTGAGAGCTGTGGCAGCTGTGTGGGCTGTGAGAGCTGTGCGGGCTGTGAGAGCTGTGTGGGCTGTGAGAGTGTGGGCTGTGTGGGCTGTGAGAGCTGTGAGAGCTGTGTGGGCTGTGAGAACTGTGTGGGCTGTGAGAGCTGTGCGGGCTGTGTGGGCTGTGAGAGCTGTGTGGGCTGTGAACGTTTTGTGGGCTGTGAGGGCTGTGAGGGCTGTGGGGGCTGTGTGGGCTGTGAGGGCTGTGAGGCCTGTGAGAGCTGTGTGGGCTGTGAGAGCTGTGTGTGCTGTGAGAGCTGTGTGTGCTGTGAGAGCTGTGTGGGCTGTGAGAGCTGTGAGAGCTGTATGGGCTGTGAGAGCTGTGAGAGCTCTGTGAGATGTGAGCTGTGTGGGCTGTGAGGACTGTGTGAGCTGTGAGAGCTGTGTGGACTGTGAGAGCTGTGTGAGCTGTGAGAGCTGTGTGGGCTGTGAGAGCTGTGTGGGCTGTGAGAGTGTGGGCTGTGTGGGCTGTGAGAGCTGTGAGAGCTGTGTGGGCTGTGAGAGCTGTGTGGGCTGTGAGAGCTGTATGGGCTGTGAGAGCTGTGAGAGCTGTGTGGGATGTGTGGGATGTGAGCTGTGTGAGGTGTGAGAGCTGTGTGGGCTGTGAGCTGTGTGAGGTGTGAGAGCTGTGTTGGGCTGTGAACTGTGTGGGCTGTGAGCTGTGTGGGCTGTGAGAGCTGTGAGAGCTCTGTGGGCTCTGAGATCTGTGTAGGCTGTGAGAGCTGTGTGGGCTGTGAGAGCTGTATGGGCTGTGAGAGCCGTGAGAGCTGTGAGAGCTGTGTGGGTTGTGAGAGCTGTGTGGGCTGTGTGGGCTGTGAGAGCTGTGACAGCTGTGTGGGCTGTGAGAGCTGTGCGGGCTGTGAAAGCTGTGTGGGCTGTGGGAGTGTGGGCTGTGTGGGCTGTGAGAGCTGTGAGAGCTGTGTGGGCTGTGAGAGCTGGGTGGGCTGTGAGAGCTGTGTGGGCTGTGTGCGCTGTGAGAGCTGTGTGGGCTGTGAGAGTTTTGTGGGCTGTGAGGGCTGTGAGGGCTGTGAGGGCTGTGTGGGCTGTGAGGGCTGTGAGGCCTGTGAGAGCTGTGTGGGCTGTGAGAGCGGTGTGTGCTGTGAGAGCTGTGTGGGCTGTGAGAGCTGTGAGAGCTGTATGGGCTGTGAGAGCTCTGTGGGATGTGAGCTGTGTGGGCTGTGAGGGCTGTGTGAGCTGTGAGAGCTGTGTGGGCTGTGAGAGCTGTGTGGGCTGTGAGAGCTGTGTGGGCTGTGGGAGTGTGGGCTGTGTGGGCCGTGAGAGCTGTGAGAGCTGTATGTGAGCTGTGTGAGGTGTGAGAGCTGTGTGGGCTGTAAGAGCTGTGTGGGCTGTGAGCTGTGTGGGCTGTGAGCCGTGTGGGCTGTGAGAGCTGTGAGAGCTCTGTGGGCTGTGAGAGCTGTGTGGGCTTTGAGAGCTGTGTGGGCTGTGAGAGCTGTATGGGCTGTGAGAGCTGTGAGAGCTGTGTGGGATATGAGCTGTGTGGGCTGTGAGGGCTGTGTGAGCTGTGAGAGCTGTGTCGGTAGTGAGAGCTGTGTGGGCTGTGTGTGCTCTGACAGCTGTGACAGCTGTGTGGGCTGTGAGAGCTGTGCGGGCTGTGAGAGCTGTGTGGGCTGTGAGAGTGTGGGCTGTGTGGGCTGTGAGAGCTGTGAGAGCTGTGTGGGCTGTGAGAGCTGTGTGTGCTGTGAGAGCTGTGTGGGCTGTGAGAGCTGTGAGAGCTGTATGGGCTGTGAGAGCTATGAGAGCTCTGTGAGATGTGAGATGTGTGGGCTGTGAGGGCTGTGTGAGCTGTGAGAGCTGTGTGGGCTTGGAGAGCTGTGTGGGCTGTGTGGGCTGTGAGAGCGGTGTGGGCTGTGAGAGTGTGGGCTGTGTGGGCTGTGAGAGCTGTGAGAGTTGTGTGGGCTGTGAGCTGTGTGGGCTGTGAGCTGTGTGGGCTGTGAGAGCTGTGAGAGCTTTGTGGGCTGTGAGAGCTGTGTGGGCTGTGAGAGCTGTGTGGGCTGTGAGAGCTGTATGGGCTGTGAGAGCTGGGTGAGCTGTGAGAGCTGTGTGGGTTGTGAGAGCTGTGTGGGCTGTGTGGGCTGTGAGAGCTGTGACAGCTGTGTGGGCTGTGAGAGCTGTGCGGGCTGTGAGAGCTGTGTGGGCTGTGAGAGTGTGGGCTGTGTGGGCTGTGAGAGCTGTGAGAGCTGTGTGGGCTGTGAGAGCTGTGTGGGCTGTGAGAGCTGTGTGGGCTGTGTGCGCTGTGAGAGCTGTGTGGGCTGTGAGAGTTTTGTGGCCTTGAGGGCTGTGAGGGCTGTGTGGGCTGTGAGGGCTGTGAGGCGGGTGAGAGCTGTGTGGGCTGTGAGAGCTGTGTGTGCTGTGAGAGCTGTGTGGGCTGTGAGAGCTGTGAGAGCTGTATGGGCTGTGAGAGCTGTGAGACCTCTGTGGGATGTGAGCTGTGTGGGCTGTGAGGGCTGTGGGAGCTGTGGGAGCTGTGTGGGCTGTGAGAGCTGTGTGGGCTGTGAGAGCTGTGTGGGCTGTGACAGTGTGGGCTGTGTGGGCTGTGAGTGCTGTGAGAGCTGTGTGGGCTCTGAGAGCTGTGTGGGCTGTAGGAGCTGTATGGGCTGTGAGAGCTGTGAGAGCTGTGTGGGATGTGGGCTGTGTGGGATGTGAGAGCTGTGAGAGCTCTGTGGGATGTGAGCTGTGTGGGCTCTGAGGGCTGTGTGAGCTGTGAGGGCTGTGTGGGCTGTGAGAGCTGTGTGGGCTTTGAGAGCTGTGTGGGCTGTGAGGGCTGTGTGGGCTGTGAGAGCTGTGAGAGCTGTGTGGGCTGTGAGAGCTGTGTGGGCATTAATGTCAAACATTGCGCAAGAGGCTTGTAAATATGCCAATGAAAACATTACACTATCTCTATACCAGCATTAATGTCAAACATTGCACAAGAGGCTTGTAAATATGCCAATGAAACCATTACACTATCTCTATACCAGCATTAATGTCAAACATTGCGCAAGCGGCTTGTAAATATGCCAATGAAACTATTACACTATCTCTATATCAACATTAATGTCAAACATTGCGCAAGCGGCTTGTAAATATGCCAATGAAACCATTACACTATCTCTATACCAGCATTAATGTCAAACATTGCGCAAGCGGCTTGTAAATATGCCAATGAAAACATTACACTATCTCTATACCAGCATTAATGTCAAACATTGGGCAAGGGGCTTGTAAATATGCCAATGAAACCATTACACTATCTCTATACCCGCATTAATGTCAAACATTGCGCAAGGGGCTTTTAAATATGCCAAAGAAACCAATACACTGTCTCTATACCAGCATTAATGTCAAACATTGCGCAAGCGGCTTGTAAATATGCCAATGAAACTATTACACTATCTCTATATCAACATTAATGTCAAACATTGCGCAAGCGGCTTGTAAATATGCCAATGAAACCATTACACTATCTCTATACCAGCATTAATGTCAAACATTGCGCAAGCGGCTCTTAAATATGCCAATGAAAACATTACACTATCTCTATATCAGCATTAATGTCAAACATTGCGCAAGCGGCTTGTAAATATGCCCCTCTTCATCTTATATTCCAGCATTGAATCCAAGCATAATTTTTTTTTTTTTAAAGTCTACCTTATAAACTAAAAAATACAAACTGTAAGCACACACAGCTAACATTATGGAAAAAGGTAAAAAAATAATTCCTTAATTAAAACAGACACTCACTGTGATCCTTGTCAAAAATCTTTAAGCCACACATGTTATCAAAAAACATTTTGCATGGTAAATCATTTTACACACAGAGCACAACCCATTTAAATGAACACTACACTACAATGCAGAAACCTGACTCATTTTCAAAATACAACAGTAATGAAGCTCAATATGCTTGTTATGCTTCCCAATACTGCAAACAGCACTCTCTCTATATTACTCACCTTTAAAATCGCTTTTGAAAATATAGAACAGTGTCAAACACACAGCAGATTTTCTTAAGCAGAATCTCTGAAATGCACCTCAGACACTGAAACCAGAAATGGCACACTTTCCCACTCATTCTTCACACATATTTCAGGTCTTAACCAATGAAATCTCTTCCCACACTATTTCAAAACTAAACTAACATTTCAATTGGTTCTACATTACCACAATTTCAAACTCACATAATATTCACCCATCCCCCTAGTGCTCATTCAACCTGTCACCATGGTAACTCCCACCTAAGGAAGAACAGAGTTTAAAAGTTCATTATACTTTGTTGTAAATGAATCCACCAAGGTTGTTAGAGCTTTCAAAATAACAGCTAATCATCTGCAATGTTCCTTTCAATGACCTTTTCTGAACCAATAGAATTGCTTCTTTTAAAAAACAAAACTATGCACCCTAGTATGCTCTTTTCCATTTTCAGAAAGCACCAATTATTTCTTAAGCTTCAAGTGCAGTGAATGTCCTCCTCTTTTTTTCTACAATGCAAGCTTTCCAACTGCCGTTTCATTTACAGCCCTCATCTGAGTACAACCAGACCTGCCTTGAAGATGCCTTCAGTATGGTTTGTAGGACACAGTTTTGTATTCTGGTCTAACAGGTATGCAACAAACAGAGGAATTTTAAACCTTAATTTACCAAATGTGGATATTTTATGGATTGGCCAGAGAGAATTGAGATGTCCCCAATTGATACCATTGGTGAAATCCTTCATGCATCTCCCACATCCTGACCTTATAATTGTGCACTGTGGTGGAAATGACTTATGCACTTTGACTGGGGTTGGTCTGGAAATGCTATTGAAGGACATCTTTGGACAATTGATGTCACTTTTTCCTCAAACTGCCTTTGTCTATACCAATATATGCCAAAGGCAAAAATGGAATTGGTCCAATCAATTTTGTCCCAAGATTGAGAAAGCAAGGAAACATGTAAATAAATCTGTTTCTGCATACATGAGAGACTATGGAATGGTTGTATATACCACAACAACTTGCGTTACAACATGCAAGGCATCTATAGGACAGATGGTGTACATTTCACTGATGAAGGGAACAGAGTCTATCTCTGTAACATCAGACTCTGCATTGGTACTTACTTGTAGGTACCCAAAAAAACACAATGAACACAACGGCTCTTTTTAGAGACAACTAACATGTAAACACTCAAATATAATTTTTAACTTTATTTTTTGTATAAATTTTTACCGAGGTCCGCGCACCGAGCACTTACCGAGCACTCCCCGTGCGCGGACCTATCGTGTTCTCTGTTATTTTTTTTTTTAAAAAGACATTATTTTTAACCTTAGGAGTCCTTGAACGACCCCCTGAGAAGGCATAAGGGGTCAGGGACACTCTACCCTACCCCCTTCCCACGTTTTTAAGTTATATTTTTCACTCTCTTCTGAAACCACAAAATGGCGGCGATTGGGTTCGCGCACCGTGCGTTTACCGAGCACTCACGGTGCGCGGACCTATTGCAATTTTCTTTTTTTTTTTAAATAAAACTAAATGGAAATGGACATCGTCTCTTCTGTAGATACCTTGTATGTTGTAATGCAAGTTATTGTGGTGTATTGAATCCATACTATAGTCTTTCAGGAAAGCGGAAACAGATTTGTTCACATGATTCCTTCCTTTCTCAATGTGTGGTCAGAATTGACGTAGGGGATCATGAGTTCCTACTCTGGTGAAACACACTTGCTGTTCTATATACTTACTTATGTTGTAAACTAGTGCATCAGAGACAGTCAGTGACAGAAAGGATACAGGACATGAAGAACACAAAATTGTATCACTTTGCTACTACCTCATAAATTACATTGAAATAAGTATAATTTTAAAAACATTTTTTTAATTACTAAATTAATTTATTAGAATTTTCAAAATCTAAAAGAACTTGTAGGGTTTCTTCATCAGAAATTTCATCCATCAAAGTGTCTGAAAATGATTCATCAAACTCGACAACGTCTACACATTCCATTAACTCCATATCTAGTGTTTCATCAATAAAATCTGCCATGGTATCTGCTTCATGTTCTTCTTGATTTGTTTCATCTATAGGATCAATATCCACCTCAGAATAAGTTGCCTCAGTAAACGTTGCTGTTATTTCAAAGAAGATGTTGGTAGGCTCCTCATTTTCATTCATCATTTTATGTTAGTGTACTATTAAAAGAAAGAGAAACAGCGCTTACTGCATGATTTCCTGCTCTGGTGAGACACACTTGCTGTTCTTTAAACTTACTTATGTTGCAATCTTCTGCTTCAGAGACAGACAGTGAGAGAAAGGATGCAGGACATGAAGAAGAGATGTCAAATACACATTTAAGAAAATTTTAGGGAAGAACGGAAGTATTTATGAGTAAACTTACTATGTAACACAAAAAATTATCAGTTTGCTACTACTTCATAAATCACATTTAGTTAAGTATAAATTCTCATACAATATTTATTTACTAAATTTAAATTTATTGTTGGGAATGATCGTCTAAGATTGCATCATCAGCAATGTCAATATTGAAAATCTCCCAAAATGAATCCTCAAACTCAATGAACTCCAAAGCTTCCATGAAATCTGAATCCAAGGATTCATCATAGAAATCGTCCATGTCACCTCCTCCATCATAAAGCTCTCCTTCAGGATTACTCTCATCAACAGGAACATCCTCAATAACAGTCACAAAAATTTCTATAACGATGTCAAATGACTCTTCATTTTTAACCATTATTGATGTAAGTGTACTATTAAAAGAAAGAAAAAGACAGTGTGATGTTGCAGGGTAAGAGTGAGATAGGGCAGAGAAAAACTATTAAATTCTATAAGAAGAGTTACTACTGTGTAAATCTCACACCAGAAATTGACCACCAAAATGTCCACACAAAAGTACCTCAGACACTATAGTCACAAAATGGCCGTGTTTTCCTGTACAATGTATAGTATCAAGCAAGTATTAGCAATATAAAGCACTGCATCTGATGTTGCCCTACTCAATTCATAAGTATAACAGAAAAACATTAAATAACTAACAGAAAACATTTTTCCTATTAACTTAAAGTGAACAACAGAGTTCTCCGTACAAATTAACAACTCACCTTCTAGAAAACTGATGTACAGTACATTCTGTCTCAATCTCACACCTCAGAAGTATACCTCAAACACTAAAATCTCAAAATGGCTGTGTTTCCCTCTCATTTTTCATACATATTCAAATACCCAGCCAATCACATTTCATCACACACAAAATCAACACCAAAGAAACATTTTAATTGGTTCAAGATATCAACACATTCAAACTCACATAATCTTCAACCTACCCCCAATGCTCTCTACCAATTACCATACTAACTCTCCACAAAACACCTACCTAAACCCAAAGGTGAAAGAGTCATCACTCAATGTTGCACTCAACCCACATCTAAACACTGAAACTTGTTATTTTATTGTATTTCTTTTTTGTCTTTTTGAGCCGCGGTCCGCGCACGGTGCGCGGACCCCGCGATTTAAAAAAAAAAAATGTTTACATTTTTTTCAACCTTCGGGGTCCTTTACAAACACCATGACAAAACCTAGGGGGCTCAGGAATCTCCACCCTGCCTCCTTGTCAACTATTACACTTCTGTTTACAACCACTATCATCTGCCACAAAAACAAGATGGCGGACAACACTTCCTCATTTCGACTGACTGGAATGTTGACAGATGTCCAACAGCCAATCAGAATTCCGCGCGCGCACGCTAAGGTCCGCGCACGGACGGAGCACGCCCGTGCGCGCACCGTGTCCCGCATATAGATATATAATTTGAAAAAAGTCGATTTTCCCAACAATTACTGGAGGGATTTTTACCAAATATACAAAATAAATTATTGCATATCAGTTTTTACAATTTTGCCAAGTTTGCAGTAATTCCATTCAGCCGTTCGGGCTGTAGCTGTGTCTAAAGGTCCAATGCAAAATTGCATTGGACTCATTTTCACATTCAATTTTCTCAAAAACTACTGGACGGATTTACACCAAACATACAAAAGGCACTGCTCCATACCAGGCTCTACCATTTTGCCAAGTTTGGTGTAATTCCGTTCAGCCATTCGACCTGTAGCCTTGTCAGAATGTCCCTATGGAAATTAACATGGGGAAAACACGTTTTGGGACCCCCCTTCTTTCTCAGCCCCCGCTTGACGAATCCCCCCGAAACTTTCAGGGAAGAAGCAGAGCGCAGCGAGGCAAATTTAATGAATATTACAGGCACATCCCTCAATCGGCGCCAAAGTTATTCCCAATAGAATGTTCGCCATTTCCTATGGTAACTAGGTCCTAACTTAAAAGAGGAGGGAATAGGGAGTTGAACCTCAGAAAGAGGGAATCTAAATGGATCATTGATCTACAGACAAAATTCCCGGGAGAACACAACCTCGATGAGGAATTAGCAATTCACTTACATACAGATTAATATGATAACTGCAATTGATCCTTGGCAAGGATGCATGATAGTCAGTAGTTTGTCAGGATGTCCTGCTTTGAAAACTGAAAATAGTTTAAGTAAAATTAGAATTTGTGTAGAATTGTTTGTAAATTTTAAACTATATGTTTTTATTGACACTATTTTATGGTTTGTTTAATTTTGCAGGAGTTAAGAAAGAGACCCGTCAGTATCATTGTGGTCACCGTACACCTTCCTTCTGCTCCAGCTTTATATTTGTTCGTTTTTACAACAGAGCACCTATTTAGGATTATAGGCACTTTTGTTGATATTCCACAGTAATTCTAAGCGATAAATTCTAGTAGATTTGAAAATGTATCTTCGTATCCTGTACATGAAAGCATATTGTGTTCCAGGAGAGACAATAATTTTGGCACTAGTCCGAAAGCAGACAAACGTCCATTTGTTACATGGCTGATAAAGTTATCAACACATGCGGTGGAGGTCATGCATTAGTCCAATTGGATCGAAACAGGATTGGGGCACTAGTCCGAAAGCATAGCAATGATAGAAACATGGCCGATAAAGTTAACAAAACATGAGGTTGATGCTTGGCACTAAGCCAATATAATTTATGTCTGCAGACGCATACGGTTTATAATGAATAGCCAGGCAAATGGACTAATATAGCAATGATTCGGTTAAATACCGATATGAATTTAGAGATCGGGTAGCACAATGAAGTTTATGTGTTTTCAGTCCCCTCTTTTTTCATTGAAAATGAATTATTTTAATGCATTTCATGATAACAAATTATGAATTACTGTCTTGTAAGAAAGCACATGAAGAATAATGTGTTTTTTAATATATGTACACCACTTCAAAATGGCGGACAAATATGTACTTACAACGGGAGGAGGAGATTGCCATGAAACTAGTCTAATCTCTTTTCTAAGTTTACTGTGGAAGTGAAAGAATGTATTTAGGCACGGTGTGTTATACTGCATAGTATTGCGTGATCAAGACACCACGGTGTCGAAACGCATAGCAGTGTTGCGGTAATAAAATAATTTGGGTTCATTTGAATCAGCCTCCGAGTGTGCAATTCTTATATGCAAGCAAACAGTAGTTAATTTTGCCGGCGTTTGGGCTCTGGCTGGCTTTGCACCAACCGACGACGGGACTGATCTCAAGAAAGAGCCTACGATTTGGTGGACATTAGATATATATATATATATATATATATATATTACATAAGCATATGTGTGCCTATATAAGTATATATTTAGTGTTAAATATTAGTGTAATATATTTAATTTACATTATAATAAAATGACGGTAAAATATTTAACATTTACTAATTTAAACTCTATTTATAGACAAAAATCTATATTTTTGTCTATTTTTGGACAGTATTAGTGCTGACTATATTTTCTTCTGATATCTTTTTACTTACCATTATAAGTATAGGATAACAATATCATGGTAAACAATATGTTTGACACAATATTTTTGACAACAATATTTTTGACCACAATATTTCCGATAGTGACACGTGTGTGTTGCATGTCCTTGCCAAGGCTCTGTTTTTTCATTGAATTTCTTTAGGTTTTTCATGATGTATTAACTTTTAATGAGGTATGTAATTTTAGCCCAGTCAAAGGTCCAATCCAGCAAGGGTGACCAATCCAGGCTGCGCACAAGTGTTTTTCCTTTTTAGCTGGGCCTTTGGACTGGCCTTATAAGAAAAGGCACTCTCCTACTTTCTCTGAGCAGGCAGGCAGGCTTCTAGGTGCAGGAGTCAAGCTATCCTGGCTGATGAGGGCTGAAAGCCCAAAGCCGGTCCTAGGATGCTTGTTTCCAGTCCAGGGAGGACCTGGCCTGGCAGTTTGGGCTGGAGTGTTTCCATTGGGCGCAGGGTCAAGACTGATTTGCATATGGCTGGGTCCAAACTGGAATGGTATGGTGAGCAAAAATTCGATGGATTTAGGCCCAGATCTCTGTACTGGGATGAATGTATGACATTATTCTGCATTCGGTCTATCAATTGTTCTTTTTGCATTTGTCACCCGAGTGGGACAAGTATGCCCTGACATGGGTCCTCTGCTCTCCATGCCACTGGAGTCAAGCTATCCTGGCTGAGGAGGGCTGGAAGCACGAAACCGGTCCTAGGATGCTTGTTTCCAGTCCAGGGAGGACCTGGCCTGGCGGTTCGGACTGGAATGTTGCCATTGGGAGAAGGGTCAAGACTGATTTGCATATGCTGGGTCCAAACTGGAATGGCATGGTGAGCAAAAAAACTATGGATTTAGGCACAGACCTCTGTACTGGGGTGAATGTATGACATTGTTCTGCATTCTGTCCATCAATTTTACTTTTTACATTTGTCAACCCGAGTAGGGCAAGTATGCCCTATCGTGGGTCCCGTGCTCTCCATGCCACTGGAGTCAAGCTATCCTGGCTGATGAGGACTGAAAGCCAGAAACTGGTCCTAGGATGCTTGTTTCCAGTACAGGGGGGACCTGGCCTGGCAGTTCGGGCTAGGCTGTTCCGATTGGGCGCAGGGTCAAGACTGATTTGCAAACGGTTGGGTCCAAACTTTAATGGCATGGTGAGCAAAAAAAATATGGATTTAGGCCCAGATCTCTGTACTGGGGTGAATGTATGACATTGTTCTGTATTCTGTCCTTCGATTGTTCTTTTTGCATTTGTCACCCACAGTGGCGTGGGTATGCCCAGGCATGGGTCCCGTGCTCTCCATGCCACTGGAGTCAAGCTATCCTGGCTGATGAGGGCTGGAAGCACGAAACCGGTCCTAGGATGCTTGTTTCCAGTCCAGGGAGGACCTGACCTGGCAGTTCGGACTGGAATGTTCCCATTGGGCGAAGGGTCAAGACTGATTTGCAAATGGCTGGGTCCAAACTGGAATGGCATGGTGAGCAAAGAAACAATGGGTTTAGGCCCAGATCTCTGTACTGGGGTGAAGGTATGACATTATTCTGCATTCGGTCCATCAATTGTTATTTTTGCATTTGTAACCCGAGGGGGACAAGTATGCCCTGACGTGGGTCCCGTGCTCTCCATGCCACTGGAGTCAAGCAATCCTGGCTGATGAGGACTGAATGCCAGAAACCGGTCCCAGGATGCTTGTTTCCAGTACAGGGAGGACCTGGCCTGGCAGTTCGGGCTAGGCTGTTCCCATTGGGCGCAGGGTCAAGACTGATTTGCAAACGGTTGGGTCCAAACTTTAATAGCATGTTGAGCAAAAAAAATATGGATTTAGGCCCAGATCTCTGTACTGGGGTGAATGTATGACATTGTTCTGTACTCTGTCCTTCAATTGTTCTTTTTGCATTTGTCACCCACAGTGGCGTGGGTATGCCCAGGCATGGGCCCCGTGCTCTCCATGCCACTGGAGTCAAGCTATCCTGGCTGATGAGGGCTGGAAGCAAGAAACCGGTCCTATGATGCTTGTTTTCAGTCCAGGGAGGGCCTGGTCTGGCAGTTCGGGATGGACTGTTTCCATTGGGTGCAGAGTCAAGACTGATTTGCATATGGCTGGGTCCACACTGGGATGGCATGGTGAGCAGAAAAACAATGGATTTAGGCCCAGATCTCTGTACTGGTGTGAATGTATGACATTGTTCTGCATTCTGTCCATCAATTATTATTTTTGCATTTGTCACCCCGAGTGGGACGGGTATGCCCAGACGTGGGTCCCGTGCTCTCCATGCCACTGGAGTCAAGCTATCCTGGCTGATGAGGGCTGAAAGCCCGAAACCAGTCCTAGAATGCTTGTTTCCAGTCCAGGGAGGACCTGGCCTGGCAGTTTGGGCTGGAGTGTTTCCATTGGGCGCAGGGTCAAGACTGATTTGCATATGGCTGGGTCCAAACTGGAATGGTATGGTGAGCAAAAATTCGATGGATTTAGGCCCAGATCTCTGTACTGGGATGAATGGATGACATTATTCTGCATTCGGTCTATCAATTGTTCTTTTTGCATTTGTCACCCGAGTGGGACAAGTATGCCCTGACATGGGTCCTCTGCTCTCCATGCCACTGGAGTCAAGCTATCCTGGCTGAGGAGGGCTGGAAGCACGAAACCGGTCCTAGGATGCTTGTTTCCAGTCCAGGGAGGACCTGGCCTGGCGGTTTGGACTGGAATGTTGCCATTGGGCGAAGGGTCAAGACTGATTTGCATATGCTGGGTCCAAACTGGAATGGCATGGTGAGCAAAAAAACAATGGATTTAGGCACAGATCTCTGTACTGGGGTGAATGTATGACATTGTTCTGTATTCTGTCCATCAATTTTACTTTTTACATTTGTCAACCCGAGTAGGGCAAGTATGCCCTATCGTGGGTCCCGTGCTCTCCATGCCACTGGAGTCAAGCTATCCTGGCTGATGAGGGCTGAAAGCCCGAAACCAGTCCTAGAATGCTTGTTTCCAGTCCAGGGAGGACCTGGCCTGGCAGTTCAGGCTGGACTGTTCGCATTGGGTGCAGAGTCAAGACTGATTTGCATATGGCTGGGTCCAAACTGGAATGGCATGGTGAGCAAAAACGATGGATTTAGGCCCAGATCTCTGTACTGGGGTGAATGTATGACATTGTTCTGAATTCTGTCCATCAATTGTTCTTTTTGCAGGCTTCTAGGTGCTAGGCAGAATTTCTCCAGCAAGTTGTGCAGTCTTCAGGTGGTGTCCCCTCGCCTATGGGAGACTGCTTCCTTTCTTTGATCAATCAGTTAACATCTTGGAACTGGAGCAAAAAGGGATGGTTTGGATCCCACTATATGGTACTCGATGCTTAGTTGAGTTTTGCCCCTCATATAAACAAGCTGACAGGAATGTGCTTTGGCATACTGAAATCATCAAAAAAGTTCCTGTCTTTCCTCCCTTTATCCACAATGGAAACGGTCACTTGAGCGCTCATTACCTCTCATATTGACTAAGGCAATGCTTTGTATTTTAGTCTGCCCGGCTATCTACTAGACAAATTGCAGGTTGTTCAAAATGGTGTGGCCAGAATGCTCCTTAACAACTCTAAGAGAATCAGTGCTAGATAGCACCTCCGTAAGTACAATTTAAGTCCCTGGTAATGCTTCAAATGGTTACTCCGAATATGCTCTGTGGTGCCGGCTGTGGCAGCACCAACATATTCCTGCCAGTAAAAGACTCTGACCTAGCAGGATCCTTGATCCCGGAGGTCTCGTGGTGGTCTGACCACCACACTCATAATACTGCAGGCGGGCCCGCAGTGTGGCGGTGGTTGTACCGCTACCATGGGTTCAGCATTCATATGGACCGGCAAACTTGTAATGAGACCCTAAGTCTAGAGTTTTCCCAATAAATCCTCCTAAAACAGCACTGTGTAATGTAGCTCTAGAAGGTAGAATCTATTCCGGTCATCAGTGATGTCATCAGTGATGTCATTTGAGATGTCATCAGTGATGTCACTGACCATGTCATGAATGATGTAATATGTGACATCATCAGCAGTGGATTGCGGGTGCGCGAAATATAGTTAGTACAACTAACTATATAGGAGCAATTTCAATGGTTTTGTATGAGTGAAATGTCCAGCCAACTATAACACCCCTAAAACTTATACAGGTACATGCATCATTGTTGCCGTTTGCGATTCCTTAATTGCGAAAATTAAGGAATCGCAATTACGGAATCGCAAACGGCAATGCATCAAAAAATCGCAATTTTTTAAGCGATTCCTTATTTTTCCTTAATTGCGATTCACAATTTGCGAATCGCAATTAAGGAATCCCTTCCCATTGATTCCTATGGGCCAAAAGGCCCATAGGAATGAATGGGAAGACAATCTCAATTTGCGATTCGCAATTAGCTAATCGCAAATTGAGATTGCGATTTCAAGGGTGTAGGGGTGTCCAAAGGACACCCTGTTGCACCCCTGAAAACAATCTATGCACATATGTTGTGCACACACATGCCCTACGGGCATGTGTGTGCACAACATGTCAGTTTGAAAAATGCACAAAATTGCATGTTTCAGATTTTTCGCAAATTACCATGAGGTCCAACCTCATGGTAATTTTTTTCCTCCTAATTGCGAATTCGCAATTTTGTTAGGTGTCATGCATTGCATTTAAGGAATCGCAAATTGCGATTCCTTAAATGCAATCGCATTTTCAGAAATCGCAAAAAATAGCGATTTCTTGTAGTTTTTGATTGATGCATCCCAAATAGTGATTTAGGAATCGCAAACGGCCGATTTTTGCGAATCGCACCGTTTGGGATTCCTAAATCACTTGATGCATGTGGCTGATAGTTTTTTGAGTGAATTTTAAAGGTTTTTTAAATGCTAATTCCTAACTATATAAGGCCTGAAACCTATGGTTTTTTCAGTGAATTTCAAAGTTTTTTTAATGCTAATTCCTAACTATATAAGACCTGAAATCCCACCAGGAATCTCCAGTATGCGCCAGGGGACTGCATTGCAGAGAGGTGTAATGAAGCCACGCCCCTTTTTACACCTCTCTGCAACGCAGCCCCCGTGCATGTTTGAAGAGGGGGAACTAATTCACCTTGCATACGGGGGGCCCCTGGGGGCCAACTAGCCCACCTGGAACCTCCAGTATGTGCCAGGGGGCTGCATTGCAGAGGTGTAATGAGGCTATGCCCCTTGTTACACCTCTCTGCAACGCAGCCCCCTGGCGCGTTTGCAGAGGGGGAACTAATTCTCCTTGCATACTGGGGGTCCCTGGAGGCCAACTAGCCCACCTGGAACCTCCAGTATGCGCCAGGGGGCTGCATTGCACAGAGGTGTAATGAGGAGGCTATGCCCCTTTTTACACCTCTTTACAACGCAGGCCTACTGGCACGTTTGCAGAGGGGGGACTAATTCCCCTTACATACTGGGGGTCCCTGGGTCATATCTGCCCAAACGCCGATATTCCAAACGATTGAAATGACTTTTCTCGAGAAACATTTGGATTTGGATTATCATGTCCTATACTTTGGAATTTTTGAAAGACTGACTTTGAGGATGCTATAAATTACTCAAGTCTGCCCGAATTGTGTGGGTAAAATTGATACCTAGTCACTTTGAAGAAGAATGTACTTACGTCTCGTCTAACATTTGGAAGAAATATCTAGTTATATGTCAACAGGATACCGACACAACTTGAAGGAAATAAGAATGCCCTGAAGAAGTTCTGTTGTACAGAACGAAACGTGTTGGCTGGCTGTGGTACATAAACTTAAGGAAAATAAAAACATTTGAATATACACCAAGATTCAGCGCTTCAATAAGGACTCTAAGTGATATGATTTGATTGGACTTATTGTGCAAGTGGTGCTGTGCCAAACTTTGGAATATTTTCCACTACTCTATACTACTTACTTTCTACTACTCCACTACTCTCTAATACTCACTCTCTACTACTCTACTACTCTCTACTACTCTCTCTCAACTACTCACTCCCTACTACTCACTATCTACTACTCTCTACTACTCACTCTCTACTACTCACTCTCTACTACTCTCTCTCTACTACTCCCTCTTTACTACTCACTCTCTACTACTCTCTACTACTCACTCTCTACTTCTCACTCTCTACTACTCTCTACTACTCACTCTCTACTACTCTCTCTCTACTACTCTCTACTACTCACTCTCTACTACTCACTCTACTACTCACTCTCTACTACTCTCTACTACACATTATCTACTACTCTCTCTCTACTACTCTCTACTACTCACTCTCTACTACTCTCTACTATTCTCTCTCTCTGCTACTCACTCTCTACTACTCTCTACTACTCACTCTCTACTACTCACTCTCTACTACTCTCTACTATTCACTCTTTACTACTCTCTACTACTCACTCTCTACTGCTCTCTACTACTCACTCTGCTACTTACTCTCTACTACTCACTCTTTACTACTCACTCTCTACTACTCTCTACTACTCACTCAACTATTCACTCTACTACTCTCTACTACTCACTCTCTGCTACTCTCTCTACTGCTCTCTACTAGTCTCTACCTCTCCACCTCTCTCTACTTCTCTCTCTACTAGTCTCTACCTCTCTACCTCTACCTCTCTACCTCTACCTCTCTTCCTCTACACCTCTACCTCTCTACCTCTCTCTACACGCACACATATATATAAATGCATATATATGCATATGCATTTATATATATGTATGTGTATATATTACCTACTGGCGGTCGCCAGTAGGTATATATAGTTAGGATTTTTTCTCTATGGGATTTTTGAAAATTCTATGTCTAATAACTTTGGCGTTTGTGGACGGAATTGGCTGAAATTTTCAGGAAAATGGAACATTTTGTTTCTGAGCAGCCCCTTAAAATTTGGGGGGGTTTCGTCAAGGGGGGGGCCGAGAAAAAAGGGGGGTCCCAAAACGCGTTTTTCCCATGTTAATTTCCATAGGGCGGCTGGCCTCACTTTTAGCTCGAACGGCTGAATGGATTTGCACGAAACTTGGCAAAATTGTAGGGACTGGTAGCCCGATGTGCCTTTGCTAGGTCTCAATATATGTGCTCCAGTGGATTTTGAGAAATATATAATAAATATAAATATATATATCTGTAACAGCGCTCCGGGTAGCGCTCCGGTTCGCGTACTTGACGCGTAACGGAACTTCGCGAAGCGAAGCTGATTGGCTCTCCGGTGTCTGTCAACATTCTAAACAGTCCGGAGCGGCCGCCATCTTGTCTCTCGGTAGGATCGAGAGACAAGAGGAGGCCAAAACAAAGGGGGAAATGACAATAAGGGGGCATAGTAGATCCTCCCTGACCCCCTAAGTTTGATGTGGAGGCTTTAAAAGGGCCCCGCGGGGCAAAAAAAAAAAAATAATAATAATAATTTCCGGACGCCATCTTGTCTCTCGGTAGGATCGAGAGACAAGAGGAGGCCAAAACAAAGGGGGAAATGACCATAAGGGGGCATAGTAGATCCTCCCTGACCCCCTAGGTTTGATGTGGAGGCTTTAAAAGGGCACCGCGGGGGGGGGAAAAATAACAAAAAATTCCGGACGCCATCTTGTCTCTCGGTAGGATCGAGAGACAAGAGGAGGCCAAAACAAAGGGGGAAATGACTATAAGGGGGCATAGTAGATCCTCCCTGACCCCCTAGGTTTGATGTGGAGGCTTTAAAAGGGCACCGCGGGGGGAAAAAAAAATAACAAAAAATTCCGGACGCCATCTTGTCTCTCGGTAGGATCGAGAGACAAGAGGAGGCCAAAACAAAGGGGGAAATGACTATAAGGGGGCATAGTAGATCCTCCCTGACCCCCTAGGTTTGATGTGGAGGCTTTAAAAGGGCCCCGCGGGGCCCAAAAAATAAATTAAAAAAAAATCGTTTTTTTGCGTAGGGTGCGCCCGGTACGCGCACTGGAAAGCGGTCCGGGGAGCGTACTATGAGGAAAAAAGAATGATACTTTTCAAATATTGTATGTTTAATGATTGTTCGTTTTGTTTTTTGTTTTTTTGTTTTTCTTTATTGATTGTTCGTTTTGTTGTTTTTTTTTTGTTTTTTTTATTTATTTATTTATTTTGGTTGTACTTAATGAATTAGATATAAAAATGAATAATGTCTCAAACAATTTTTAATTATTAAATAAAAATTTATTGGTCAGAATTTTCATAGTTCAATAAAACTTCCAGCATTACATCATCTGGAATCTCCTCAAACATGCATGTTTCTATGTCTTGTAAGCATTCAATAAATTGTTCATCCAAAGACTGATCCATAAAATCTTCATGTAAAAATTCTTCATTTAAAATCTCCTCAGATGTAATGTCGATGGAAACATTGATATTTTCGTGCTCCCCTTCCATTTTTTTGCTGTAAATAGCATAAAAAATAACTATATCAGAAGAGTTAGGGCCCTGTTGGGTTTAAGTTCAGACAAGTAATTCTAATTTTTTAACAGTGAAGTTAACTTTGGGTAGTGTATGGTAACAGGCAGGAAGTAGAAATATAAAAAAGTGCCTGTGAAGAAGTGTAAGTAAATTCATAATTATAGCAGAGAAGCCTAAGTCAATCTATAAATATAAAAGAGGAGCCCTATCTGTATCTATAACTATAGCAGGGGACTGTAAATAATTATCAAAAAACGTTTTTACAAATTAACTTAAACTGCTCCTTACAAATTATCAACTTACTTTACAGAGAGGTTAAAAATGCTATTGAAATGTACTTTAGGAAGTAGTAGTCAAAATGGCTGTGTTTCTCTCTCTTTCTTTATATATATTCAGGTACATAACCATTCAAATGTCAGGTAAAAAAAAGTAGAAAATGAAAGTAACATTTTAATTGGTTGTCAATTCCAACACTTCAGATGTGTTTTGTGAAGCAATTTACCTCAGGGAATTTAGAGAGGTCTGCAGGCTAAATGGTTAAATGGAATTCCAACCAAATTTGTCAAAATGGTAGGGATTGGTATGTAGTATGAGCTAATCTATATTTGGTGAAAGTGTCTCCAGTGATTTTTCTGTAAATTACTTTCCCACCTTTTTTTATGCGATCGCTTGTCACTGCGCGCCCCGGTACGCGAACCGGCAGTGTTACGGGAGTCCTCCATTTTGTGTTTCGGTAGAATTGAGATACAAGATGGAGGGCAAATAATGTTCAGAATGGGTAGAAGGGGGCATGGTAGACGTATCCTGACCCCCTAGGTTTTCTGAGGGTGGCTGAGGAGGCCCATATGTGCGAAAAAAAAACATTTTTTTTCAAATTTTCGCACGGTTTGCGTCCGGTGCGCGTACCGGGTAGCGATCCGGAAAGCGTAAATTGTGAAAATTTGTGAAAAAAAGTTACATTTAAAATTTGTTTATAGTGATCATAGTTAGGGTAGCTCTGAGAAGAGCTTTTGGGTCTGTGGTACATTTAGGTACTTATAAGTACGTACCAATACATAGTCTTAAATTCAGGATGAAAACTCTGTTCCCCTCATCTGAGAAGTGAACTCCATCTCCTCTGTAGATATCTTGCATGTAGTAACGCAAGTCATTGTTGTAGATGCAGCCCATTCCATGGTCTCTAATGTAAGCTGAAACAGACTTATTTACATGCTTCCTCGATTTCTCAATTTGTGGACAAAATTAGTTCGACCACCTCCATTTCTGTCTTTGGCATATATTTGAATATACCAAGGCAGTTTGAGGAAAAAGTGCCATCAATTGGTCAAAGGTGTCCTTTAAAAGCATTTCCAGACCTACCCCAGTCAAAGTGCCCAAGTCATTTCCTCCACAGTGCACAATTAACAGGTCAGGTTTTGGCAAATGCAAAAAGGTTTTCACCAATGGTAACAATTGGTGACATTTTAATCCTCTGTGGCCAATCCACTTTATTTCCGCATTTTGTAAATTGAGGTTAGGTAAATTTCTGTTATCAGCATACCTTTGAGCCCAGTAGGTGTAACTATGTCCAACAATCCAGACAGAAAACATGGTGAGAGAAGGTTCTGCTGCAGTTAGATGAAGTGTGGGAATGAAATGGCAGTTGAATCAGTAGGAGTTTATAATGAAAAAAACTGTGGAGTTTCTGTGGTAATGATTCAGTAGCAGTGATTGGTGGATTTTGATTGCTGAAAACAGAAAGTTAGGGAGCATGGATGAGTTCTTTGAAAGATGTAATTTGAATGGTCAAGAAAAAATCATTTTATGAAAGATTGCACTGGATACGCAGGTGCACTGAGAGTTCAGAGTTCAATTGAAACATTGTTGTGTGAACTTTCCAACACCAGAGGTATTTCAGGAGGTGGTTGCTATGGAGAAAATGCAGAAAGGGCAGAAGGGGGAAGGGTGTTGATTTGAAAAAAGTGAGGGAAGAGTTTTGATTGGGTGACATTAGAGATATGTGTGATGAATTACAGCATTTGTGTGCCATTGTTGGTTGCAATCTCTGGAGTGCAAACCCTCTGCTCTTCTGAAGACAAATTGGTGTGTGTCTGAGACTGTTTTCAAACTCAAAAAGTATTTGCTAAGGTGAGAAAAGATTCAATTAATTTAAATAGAGAATAGTATGCTTTAGGGAGAAAATTAAGAAGAAAGTTGTGTATTTAAAATGTTGCTTTGTGTCAAGTGTTTTACAAATAGATTTTGATTCTTTGAGTTACATAGCCATGTTAAAAGTGACGTAAAAATGGTGCAAGGGCCTTAAAAAAACGCTTTCATGTGTCTTAGGGCATTTTAAGTCACTTTCCATGAATATGGTTGAATAATTGTTTTACATGATGGGTTTAAAAACGTTTTTTGAAATCAATTAGGTTTCTTAATATGTACTGCTAGAGTTTCATAGGTTGCTTGGGATATATTAACAAGCAATTGAGGGCCCGATGTAGGTCGGTCGGTAACGGCCGAAAATCGGTATTTTCGGCCGTTACCGACCGGTATTTGAGCTTTGGTATGTAGGGACACATATTTCACAGAATCGGTTTATTTACTGATTGGTAAATTTACCGATTCTGTAAAATACCGAATCGGTATTTCTACCGATTAGGTAAATTTGGTATGTAGGTTGGACTCTTCTGAGTCCCACAAGCCTTACCGATTCGGTATTTTAGCATCAAATTGAATTTGATGTTAAAATACCGATTCAGGTGTGCATGCATATGTGTGCATGCACACCTGTGCCATATGACTTAAGACCATAAGGCTTCAAAGCCCATAGGAATGAATGGAGCATTACCGGTCGGTATTTACCGAATCGGTAAATACAGATATTTACCGATTCGGTAAATGGAACATCTGGATGTTCCTACATACCCCCCCTTCTTATTTAGCGATTCCTAATTACCGAATCGGTAAAATTCGGTGATTAAAAATCGGTAAATAAGTCCTACCTACATCGGGCCCTCGAGTCCCTTTGATGTTATTTTTCCCATTTTAATTTAAGACATTTCCCCGTGGTGCAAGGTCCTTGTAAATACGCCCCCATGTGTGCTTGGCAAATTTAGATTTTGATTGTTTGAGTTACATAGCCATGTTAAAAGTGATGGAAAAAAAGGTGCAAGGGCCTAAACAAAACACTTTCTTGTGTGTTAGGGTATTTTAAGTCAGTTCCCCATGAATGTAGGTATATATTTGTTTTACATGATAGATTTAAAAACGTTTTTTAAAATCAATTAGGTTTCTTGATATGTACTGCTAGAGTTTCATAGGTTGCTTGGGGCATATTTACAAGGTCTTTGAGTCCCTTTGATGTTATTTTTCCCATTTTAATTTTAGACATTTCCTCGTGGTGCAAGGTCGTTGTAAATACGCCCCCATGTGTGCTTGGCTAATTTAAGTACTGATAGGGTGTGCTTCTACATAGGACCTGTGTTGTGTATTCAAATTTAGACCAGAAAATCAAATTTTTGAGAAGGTCATATTGGTGTCTGCTTCTTCAAATGGACATTGAACTGAGAAGTATTAAACTGAGGCTAAATTTCATGTGCAACCCTGAGTAGGCCTCACCTCAAACAAAGCTGTAGATAGTCCACACCTTATCGTCATCTTGAATCAATCATTTAAAGTGTTAGGTACAGATTTATGATGGCCGTGCGCCTCTTTTGTGCTGCTGTTCCGTCACTTTTATAATGCAGCAGTGATTTACAAGATGTACCATGTTGCAAGATAGGCCTCACTTCATTGGTAGGCCTGCACATGTATTATCTCCTCTATATTCTTCAACAAGCCTAAATTTCATCAGCAACCCTGAGTAGGCCTCACCTCAAACTTTTGTGATGCAGCGGCGGAGCAAAAGATGCGCTATGTTGTGACATATTTATAACTTGAAGCATCAAGGAAGATGTGTCATGCTGTAAAGTCCTGCCCCACATGAAACGTGCGTTAGGTTTCATGTGGGCGTTTTGTTGCAGGGTGGGCAGTCATTTGCATGAAAGCCCTGTAAAACTAACACAGTAAAATTAAGAAGATTTCACTGAGTCACCTTTATGGTATTGCTGAATCAAATCTTTACGCCTGTTTGAAACAGGCATAAGGAGAGATGCACCATGCAATGTGTGGCTTGCCCCTGTGAATTGCAGTAGATATGTCGCGTTTATGACGTGATTCCTGCAATGCGCCGTTTTTGTGGAACAGATGCGTGATGCATCTGTGCTGTTTTTGCTGAATGGTGCTCTGCATTTTAAATGCGGTACATCATGGGTGGCAGAGCAGTGGCGCACGTTAACTGGTGCATCCCTGGGGATGCGCCATTTAACATAAATCTGCTCCTTTAAATTTAAGTATTAGCAGGGGACACAGTGTTGGTGAGGTTATCCAAGGTTAAGAAGAGATGAGTCTTGTTCACTGAAAACTTGGACATAGGCCTCATCTCCTCAGCATCGCTGGACATGGTTAAATAATATCTGCAAAATGTTACTCTTGGTAAACAATTTTACTATTATAGTGTCTGAGATTTGTCTCTTACTCTGCAACATCTCATTGTTGTTCTCTTTCTTTAAAGATAACGTGAACATCAACCATGAGTGATAATGAGCAATCTGTTGATCTCGATCTTATCATTGAACTTGTAATTGAAACGTCAGTGGAAGTAGATCCCTTAGATGATTTATATCCTGTGGATGATGAAGTAGTTGATGAGGATGCTGATTTGTCAGAATTGTATGACATAGGGTGGGCATCTGACCTGCTCGAGCCTATTAACCTATAAAGACTTTTAAAAATAAATGTAAGTTACTCGAAATGAAAAGTAACCATGTAAACCGTTTTATTAAAAATTAAATACAACTTCAAAAACAAATTGTGTGAAGTGTCTTTAATGAAATAGTAAAATATACTAATAAAATTAGGTCAGATTCACATATAAAAGATCACAGGTCAAATGTAGAAGCATTCCATTTCTTTGCAACTATTTGTGAGTTTTAATTTTCATAATGCACTAAAAATTATTGTATGTAGAATTTATAACTAGTATGTTAATTTTTTGACGATTGTTATTGATTTACTGTTTGGTAATAGTGGTTAATAACATTTTTTAATATATTTTACTACAGATTCAACTGCAGATCATTTCGAAATTAGACAATGCCGTCTAAGGATAGAATCCGAAAGGTTACAAAACGTCAAAGACAGCAGATTAATAAATGTTCACAAAAGTCCTCTACAATACAATCTCGTCAAGTCACCAAGAAAGCTCCGGGTAAGAGAACAAAATCATTCCTTAGAAACATTTGTAGAAACAAAAGTATACCTACAGAACAAGTTTTAGTCCAGAAGAAGAGAGCCAATTTAAACGGAAAGAAAAGGCCAAACAAAAATGTTACTGGTAGAGCAGGAGATAACTCTGTGCATGGTAGTAGAAGGAAAAATCAGTTCAGGGACATTCGTAGACGAATGTTCCGCAACAGGATAATTGGTAATTTGTTAAAAAATATTAAGAAAGGTCAACAGAAAGTGGTTTTTTATAAGAGAAAAAAAAAGTTGAGAAAATTATTGATCAGGCTTTTGAAATTAAGCGAAAGTTATTTATTTTGATAATCAATAGAATTAGGAAACTAAACAAGGTAATTTATGATTTAAAAACAAATAGTAGATGGAAGAGAACAGTTAATCGTAGTAATTTTTGTGAAGTTTTTTCAGGAGAATGGATGCATAGTTCAAGTTCTGAGGCATTTTTTAATGAGGAGAGTTACTTTCAGGATAATGATTTGGTGCATGCAGTTGACACCAGTGGTCGAGCTTATGAGGTGAAAGATGGTAGTCCGGTTGAAAAAGAAAAACTTGTGACAACAGAGGCAGAAGAGGTGTTAGGTAATGAGGTTTTAGGAAGACGTCCTAAGGGACCAGTGTATACCTGGAAGTGTAGTAGTATTTGCAGTGTGCGACAGGATTCCATCAATTTGCTTTGTGATTTGGTACGGACATTTAATAAGAAAAGTTTGAAACAGAAAATGAAGATGTTGCAAGAATTAGATCCTTGCAGAGTGAGGGAAGTGACAGGTTTGCATGGTCATTCACTGGCTTGTCTTTCCAGGAGAGTATGCCAGAGTGTTTTTCATCATTTCAGGATGCTAGCAGTGCATCATAATAAAGTGAGGAAATTAGTTAGAATGTTGTATTATGCTAAGAGTCCAGCAATTATGCTTAGACAATTATGCACTGCTCTTTTGCATGGTTCTGAAGTATATGTGAAGAATATTTGTGAAGAAATTGAGTTTTGTTACTTTACAAGTAAATAGGAGAATGTTGAAATTGACCCAGAAGAAGAGGGTAATGTGGAAGATAGTGTACAGGTTTCCAGTACAGATAATTTTCTGAAGGAAATTGCCACGTTTCAGGTGAAATCAAGTGAGAGGCCTAATTTCACTTGTGTGTGTTGTCGACGCACTTATTATAAGAATCAGACTAAGTTAGTGGATTTATATGCGAAAAGTGAAAGGAAAAATAATAGTGAATGGAAGGATTTTGCAATATACTTGATGGTAGAAAATTCTTTTGATTTGGGATTGGATCAACGTGTGTGTACTTATTGTTGTAACAAATGCCAGAGCGGTTCATAATAATCTGGAATTGGTTGAGATTCCTTCTGAATTGAAGGATTTAAATACTTATGAATCTATTTTGATTCAAAGTATCCATCCCTTTCAGGCTATTGTAAGAATGGAGCCAAAGACAGGGAAATTGCCTCCATCAGATTTACAGAGAGGATTAAAGGGGAGAGTTGTTTATTTGCCTCTAGATTTGAAGAAAAACATTAATACAATTGGAGTAGAGAAAGTGGAAGGGGAACCTCTAGTTATCTTAGTTAATGGGGTTCCGACAAAGAGTAAGAAAATATGGCAAGATTTAGTGGATGTTAGGAAAGTCAAAAAGGCAACATTGTATTTGAAGAAAAACAATAAGTACTACAAGAATGTATATGTTGCAGAAGAGGAAGTAAGTGAAGAAGAGGATAGCGATTTGTGTGCTGGTCAAATTGAGAAAGTAGAACCCTCTAAAAATGAAGAAATATATGAACATTATAGTGTTCATCCTATGCATTCCAAGGAACTCATGGGGAATGCTATTGAGTTGTTTCAAATGAAACAAGCCAAAGGGAGTCCCGTTAGTGTTTGGGAGGAAAGTTTGGAAGCTCGGTGTTTCCCACAGCTATTTCCAACAGGTCAAGGAGGAAGATATGATGAGCGACCTGATCAAATTCCTGCTTCTGAATACCGGACTTTACGATTGTATGCAGAAGATCCTAGGTTTCGTCAATGCATTCCCTATTTGTTTCATCTCCTGTTTGAAAGCGATGTGTCTGGACTGTCATATGCAGTGAACCATATCTTGAAAAGTGGTGTACACATGCAAAACATCTCGGCAAGTGACTTTATGGATAAAGTCAATGTGCAAGATAGTATTTTGGATTCTCACCTGATTAATCTCATGGCGTGTCAGCGTGGTACTAATGAGTACTGGTACCGTCGTCATGGTGATTTAAAATTTATGCTGAGGAACTTAGGAACTCCCACATGGTTCCTCACTCTCAGCTGTGCCGAGTATGGCTGGGAAGCCTTACTTGAATTTCTACGAGAGGCAAATGGAAACATTGGAAATATCGAATTCAAGACACCCGGAGAACTGTGCTCTTTGGATCCAGTGAATGTATGCAGGTACTTCAATCATAGATTTGAAGCTATGATGTCTTTCATCATGAACAAGAAAAATCCACCTCTTGGAGAGGTGTTGGATTTCTTCTGGAGGAAGGAGTATCAAGCAAGAGGTGCTCCTCATATACATATGCTGCTGTGGATCAAAGATGCACCCAAATTTGGAACAGATCCAGATGACTTAGTGATGAGTTTCATAGAACAGTATTCTACATGTGCTGTTCCAAAGGCAAAGGAAGACAAAAGCCTAAGAGAACAAGTTTTACGCTTCCAAAGCCATCGTTGCGGAAAATACTGTCGTCGTAAATTCAGAAACAAGGACAAGTTCTACACCAAATGTTGTTTCGCCTTTCCACGACCGGTGATTTCTAAAGGAAGAGTGAACAGTTTGATGTCTTCGCTGCAACATAATGTGATGAAGAAATCACCCAAAAATACATACAATTTTGAAAAGGAGCGAAGAGTCCAAGTACATCAACGACTACAATCCAGTGATTTTGTCCATGTGGAATGCTAACATGGATATACAGTTTGTGACTGATAACTGTATGGCTGTGGCTCGGTATGTGACATCTTACATCACCAAAAAAGAAAAGACAGAATTGAAGGATATGTGGGAGGACATTTCCCATGAAAAGAGCCTCAGTAAGAAGTTGTACAGTTTCAGTTTGAAGATGTTGTCGCATCGAGAAATCGGAGCTTATGAATGTTCTGACCGGTTGTCTTCAGCAAGTCTCTATGCCAAATCAAGGAGTATCGTTTGGGCGAGTCTTGGTCTTGCTGCAACGCGTAATCGAGTTCTGGAACCTGTACGGGAAATTGAGTATTTGGCGGAAAAGGAGCCAAACAGTACAGATATTTTGAAGACCAACATGTTGGATACATATTATCCAAATAGAAGCAGTCACCTCGAGAATGTTTGTCTGTATGAGGTTCTGCAAAATTACATATTCAAGAGGAACATCAAAGAAGATATTGATAACGGAGTGTATGCTGTAATTGGAAGTGAGGGATGTCTGGTCAAGCAAAGAAAATGTCAATTGGTAAATCATCGGAAATTGAGTGGTGGGGACCCTTTTGGAGTTGTGTGATATCCCTCACCTGGTCCTTGGTTCTTTTTGCTGCTACCCAGCGAGTCTCTACATTTCAGGAACACCCCAGCGCCTCGCCGGACCCGCTTCGCGGGTCCCGCAACGCTTTTAATTGTTGAAGCTGCTGGCTGTTGGGAGCTTTTTGAAGAGGAACGCGGGGCTGGTGATAGCGTTGGCGGGGCTGCGAGCATACAGGCAGGGACTCCAGTGTCCAGGAGTCCCTGCACGCCCGATCTACCACACCTGGGCTGCTCTCCCCGCTGGCCACGCCCCCCGCCAACGGAGTGAAAAACAGACCTTGCCTCCGGCCCACCGGGACCCTTTTGGAGTTGTGTGATATCCCTTACCTGGTCCTTGGTTCTTTTTGCTGCTACCCAGCGAGTCTCTACATTTTAGGAACACCCCAGCGCCTCGCCGGACCCGCTTTGCGGGTCCCGCAGCGCTTTTAATTGTTGAAGCTGCTGGCTGTTGGGAGCTTTTTGAAGAGGAACGCGGGGCTGGTGATAGCGTCGGTGGGGCTGCGAGCATACAGGCAGGGACTCCAGTGTCCAGGAGTCCCTGCGTGCCCGATCTACCACACCTGGGCTGCTCTCCCCGCTGGCCACGCCCACCCGCCTATCCGCCTATGAGCCTGCTGTATTTTTGTTTAAAGGTGACCAGTGCTTCCGCTTCGCGGGAGCGCGCCGGGGCCGGTAGAGACTGGACTGGACCTAGGCTCTTCGATTAGAGGTCGCATTTTGAAATTCATGTGATAGTTCCTTTTCGTGCGCCATATTGGTTAGTTTAGGGGGGGTTATATTTGTTTATAAATTTATTAAGTTGTTATTTTTTGTTTGTAATACCACCCTGTTATAGTGCCCACGCTCCCCGCTACCTCCGCTCCTGGCCCTGCCTAGGTAGGACTTATGGAGTGCAGTGAAACCAGAAGCATGGCAGCTGTGGGAGGGAAAAAACTGACTGGGACACTAGATGATTTTATTGTACGCACCAATTCCCTGATTAATGAGGGCATTGTATTAATGGAAAGAAGGGTGTCCCATGATTTAGCAATAGCAAGGAGATCGTCGTTAGGCCTTATCGGCGTTGCACGCACCCCAGACAAATCCTCACATACTCCCAACCTAGTTCAGGCTGTGGCTGATATCCATGTTATGGATGGTAGTCAGATAGACTCCTCAGTCCCATTGCCCATAAACACCCAGGATGAGCACTCTACCTCCCTGAAGAGCTGTACGGGGCAAGTACAACCAATTCCCCAAGTGATTGACCAGACACAATGCATAGATGAACAAGGAAGGGGGAAGAGGGAGGGGGCTATCCCTAAGCGTAAGCAATCATTTGCTTGTATTACTAAAACTAAAAAAGCCCGTCCCGCACCTGCTAGTCAAATCAGTGAGGAAGCAAACAATATGGTTGACTCAGTAGAGGTAAGAGATTGTGTAACTGAGTCTACTGGTCAGATAAATGGGGCAGTCCAAAATGGCCAAGATACCGTCAGTCTGCCCTTGACCATCATCGACGATACTATTTTGGATGATTCCTTAGCGGATATTCTCCAAGATAGCCTCAGAGCTGATAGGTCTCATCATGACATTAATGGGGAAGTTGTTGGGTTAGAGGCTTCATTGGGTTGTAATTTAACGGAAATTCTAAAAAATTTACTTGCACCCCTAGAAGCTAGACTTAACGGCATTGAAAAAGTGCTACATGATATACATAAAGATATTAGGTTTCATGATAGTAGTTATGCCAATAGGGCCGCTAACGCCCCCACTATACTGACTAAAGCCCAACCAGTTGCCAAGAACACTGCAACAGAAAATCGGAAAAAGACAAAGGTCCAGACTCTGAACTTGCCAACCCCCGTGATGAATAAAGCAAGTCCACAGGCACAAACTCATATATTAAGTAAGCCCACTGCTAAAGCTAACCCTAGTACTCCCATAATCCCTGCCCCACAGATTGACCCAGTCCCTGCTGTAATAAATCAAATACGACGCAATATCCATCTTCCTCCAGATGCTTGCCCGTACGTGATTATACTGACTGGGGTAACAGAACTGGCTCCCTCACAATCAGAAACTTTCCAGGCACTTAAAAATATGGTGTGTCACTGGCTTACGAATAATCACCCCTTACCACCAAATCTTTGTGGCAACATGCTAATGGCTGAAAGAACGCCATGGGTAGGACATAACCGGAAAACCATACATGGCGATTGTATAGTCGTGACCTTTGAAGATTCACAAGTGGTAGAACATATTTGTAGGAGAAACCCTCGCAAACAAAATGGTTCCCTGGTCACGGCTAGACCCCTGTCCTTTTTTTATATGCCCAATGAACAACAAGATAATAGATGGAGCTGGCTGAAAAACCCAATCCCTCATAGTGGAAGCATGAGGCAAGAGGTAACCAGGGAAAGACATCCCAATGGGTGGTACGGGACTAGCGAGGAGGGGTGGAATTTAATCCAACGTAGAGGAGGCAGGTATAATCAAGACCCCAGATTCCAAACAGATGGGCGTAGGGGCAACAGCATGATGGGCGGCTATAACCACGGTCATGCCGGGGTCTCTTATACACTAAATAACCCATAAACGTCCCGATGACAAACCGGTTTGCATGTTTGACGGACTTAGATTGGGTCGATTGACAACAGGTGATCACCCCATCAGATTTGGATAAATCAAAAAGTGATGATTTGGTGTCCTTAATAGAAACGAGTCCGAATAACAGTGTCAAAGACATGAATGATATGGTAGCAGACTCAATCATTGATGACCCTGGAACCGGTAATGCTGAAACAACTAGCTCAGCACATGAACTGGAGAATAGGATTGTCTCAAGAGCAGTAAGAGGCATCAAGGTGGGAACCTGGAACATTGCCGGACTTAGAAATAAAATTGATGATCCTATCTGGAGGAAATTCTTAGGCTCCGCTGATATCATTGCCCTTCAGGAGACCTGGGACACCAATAACATACTTACCTTAGATGGTTATACCACGTATTTCCTCCCCGCGGTCGCCACCTCTAGCGGTAGAGCAAGAGGAGGCCTGGTAACATTAGTAGCTGCCAACATTGCAGGAACATATACTGTGATTGACTCTGGTTCACTTTATTGTTTGGTTGTCAAAGTTGTTTGCAGAGGGGCTCAAAATGTGTTAATTGTGAATTTTTATAATTCCTTTGATAGAGTAATCTCAACAGGTAACCTGACAGCGTTAGACTCCTTCTTAACAGCTTACATGGAATTACCAGAGAATGATTGTTATGTAATTTTGTTGGGGGACTTTAACATCCATAGATGTCTTGATAAATGTCCGCCTAATGATCTTTCTGCTCCTCCCGGGCAGATGGATTCTCACTTTGAGCATACGGAACAGGGGTCATTGTTGGAATCTATCCTTGCAGAAAACGGTTTGATGTTGCCGACGGGGGATGACCCTGATATACCAACTTTTAAGGGTAATGGCCCCGGGTCAATTATTGACTACATTTTTATAAGTTCAACATTAGGGAGCAATATTGTAGAATACTCCCCGGAATGGTCTCATTTTAGTGACCATAATCCTGTTTTTTTAAGAATTAATGGAGTTTTTAATGGTCCCGAAATTATATCAAATAGTAGGGTCAATTTAGATCTTCAGACAACAGACCAGGCCCGGAGGATTAAGTGGGGCAAAGTTATCCACGAGGATTTCTCACGCAACCTTTTCCACACTAGAGGCGAGGAGATTCGCATCTGTTTGGATAAGGAAGCAGGGGATAAGGAAGTAGCGGCTGCATATCAAACGGTTTGCCGCCAGATCATGACTGACTTAACAAATACCATTAAAGTAAAAGACTCAGGATCTACTGGATGGTTCGACCGTAATTGCTCATCATGTAACCGCAAATTGAAGGAGGCCCTGAAATGTAAGCCCATTGATAGGAAGCGAGTAGCTTTATTAAGGAAAGCTTATAAAGGAGCAGTAACGCAGAGGAGGCGGGAAATTAGGGAGGATGCCTGGGTAGAACTGACCTCTATAGACGTTATAAAAAACAGTGCAAAATTCTGGAAAGTGATTAACCAACCATACTTCTCAGATTCAAGCAATAATGTCTTAGATTGCGCCATTCATGAGGACAAGTGGTTTTCACATTTAAAATTAGTTTATGAACACATGTCCGTAGGAGGCGACAATAGTAGCAGGGGGTTTACTCCCTCTTATTCCCTAGAAGTGAACGAGGCAGAGGTGGCCGAAGCTATTAATAAAATGACCAGTAATAAGGCCCCTGGCCCTGATGGTGTGCCAGCCGACCTTTTTAAGTCTGATATAGTGACTTGGTCTAAAGTTTTAACCAATATTTTTAATAGAATTCCAACAACAGGGATACCTAAGACCTGGTCGCAGTCGGTAATTGTCTCCATTTTCAAAAAAGGTAACAGAGGAGAGCCAAGTAATTACCGCCCGATCTCCCTTATAGATTCTGCAGTAAAGGTACTTGGTAGGGTGGTATTATCTAAATTATCCGATTGGCTCGAGGAGACAAACACCCTCGCTCCCGTACAGTACGGGTTTAGAAAGGGACATAGTACCATTGACCAGAGCCTTAACCTTCAATTGTTAATTGGAAAGTATACCTTAGCAAAGCCAGGATGCCTGTATATAGACTTTATGGACCTGTCCTCGGCTTTCGATCGAGTAAACAGGTCCAAGCTTTGGGAATTACTTCTCAAAATGGGCATCGATGAGAATATAGTATACTTTCTTGCTGACCTCCATCAGGATCTCACTGCCACAGTGAGATACGATCGGAAGGGGAATAGGACAGGTGAGTTTGGAATATCTAATGGGGTCAGGCAAGGCTGCATATTAGCCCCAATATTATTTACTTTATATATTAATGAATTAGCAAGCGTCCTGGGAATAGCCTGCAAAGATATTCCAAAGGCAGGCAAGTTTTTATTGCCCGCTCTGTTATATGCGGATGACGCCGCTCTTATATCGCGCACACCAGTGGGTTTACAAAGTCTTCTAAACACATTTTATGAGTTCATGTCCGCTTTGGACCTTGGTGTCAACTATACTAAATCCCATGTTATGGCCCTGGGCACGAGGGGCAGGCAAAGGAAGCTGATGAGCTTACATTGCAATGGAAATAGGCTATCCAGGGTACCCAAATTCCCATATTTAGGGGTAGTCTTTGATGAAAAATCCACGTGGCTTCCCCAATTAGTGGAGAAGAGAAACGCATTCGTAAGATCTATCTCGGCTGTTTTGAGCTTTTCTCGTAAACTGGGAGTAAAACCACTAGAAGCAGTATTAAAAGTTTACGACGCCAAATGCGTCTCTATTGCAATGTACGGTGCAGACTTATGGGGATTCAAGAATGTTAAGCAGCTACAAGTGGCAGAGGACAAATTTTTGAAGTCCATCCTCTCAGTCCCCCAATCGACACCATGTTTTATTGTCCACCAAGAGTGTGGAATGGGCTACCTAGAAGATCGTATTGCTATTGCCCCCCTTTTGAAGTGGATCTCGGTATGGTTAAACCAAGAGGTTGAGGTAAATCATGAGATCTTGAAGGACTGCCTCAGACTAGCACATTGGGACTCTATTCCATGGTTAAGCTATGTGAAAAAAATTGCAGTCTCATTAGGACGTCTGGAACTTTTTGAGGAACCATCTAAACTGGTTAAAGCTGATATAAAATGGGTTAAGACCAACTTTAAACTGCACAGAGGGATGAATAGAGAGGGTTTGGAGCTGATCAAGCCATCTGTGAGATCCCATCAGTTGGTTGTTACATCGGATGACGATCTAGAATTATATCTGAAAGTTGTCAACAATGCCAACCATAGATATCTTTTAACCAAGTTCAGATTAAATAAGATTCATCTACTTATCTTGTGATGTATTCCTATAGGTTCTGTATCGATCCCCCTATTCCTGACCCTGTTCTGGTTAACAAGTTAACTAGTAGCCATCCCATGATGCAGAAACCGTTATCTGATTAAGCCACACCACGGCACAGGAACGTGTTATCTGATTAGGTCATAACGCTTGCCATCTAATTAGACAAGCAATATTCCTCCAGCCCCTGATAAGGCATACGGAGTTCTCAAAACAAATCAAACCTATGACAACCTGGGAAAAACCCTGCGGCCATTGTTTTGATTTCACCGAGAACTTCAGCAAAAGAATGTGCTAACGACCAGTGCGTATGACATCCTTATTGACGTATCTATGTCCATCCTTACGTCAATCTTGGCACCTTACAGGTCTAAATATTACCGGTATTGCCTTAAGCAAAGACACGCGGTGGTGACGAGATCGGAGCAGCCAGACTTGCCGAAGCCCAGAGCAGAGCAGACCCCGCTGGCGCAGCCCCGCCTTCCTGACGCGCTGAGAACGAGACGCTGCTTTCTCCTGCCGAGAAATCCAGCTCCGGCGCTTCCGGGCAGCCCTTGCAGGCAGCCTGGAATATCGAGACCAAAGACGAGAGATACCATCCCTCAACCATCCTAGATTCCAGGTACAGAACTGAATAACCCCTTGCAGAGAATTCTTGAGTCAGTCACTTGGCAAAACAAACTTAACTTAAACTGCTACTTTCTATTCCCGCCCACGTATTAGGCTTAGGTCAGGTACACCGGGGTAGGCGTAGTTAGAAACACCAGTTGAGTACGATTAGTCAAATGTATATGTGTATGTATCTATTTTATCCATTTTAAACCACCTTATGGCTTAGAAACCATATAAATGTTTTTACAGTATTATTTTATACTTCTGCTTTTATTGTATGCACTTTACTTAACCATAAGTATTGCGATAATATCGATCCATTTCTCTTGTATGAGAAAAGAGACTGATCAATAAATAACATCTTTTATTGAACACGCCCGTCTCTTCCTTTTCTCTACAATCTGGTGAGACTAAGAATGCACGTACTGACTGAGTAAAATAAGTTGTCTTTTGTTTTCACACGACTCTAGAGATACACTCTTGATTAGGGGAGAGCAAAGTTGTCATGTTCTATGGTTGTCAGAAACTAAATCCCTTCTTGTCTATCCAGGGAGGTTCAACTCCTCCTTGCCTATTCGAGAAAGTTTCTAGTGAACTCTAAGCTAGCTGGCAAACCCAAAACTTTAAGTCTAATATCGACAATAGAAGACCTAGTTAACGTCTTGTCTAGGCCTATACTATTGAAGGTATTATTCCAATGCGCAGAGCCTATTGGGATAATAGGAACTACACTACATGGCGCCCAAACGTTTGGAAAGGCGATAAAACTAACGCAAGACATTAGAGTAACTCAGTCGTGCTTTTTCACTCAGACCCCTTTTTTCCCATAATACTCCAAAGACGTCTGGAGTGGGTGAAAGGTAATATCCGCCAAACCTCGCAGGAGGAAACTCCTATGTATGGTTCTTGGTTTAGTCAACGTTGAAGGATACACTGTTCCAAAATATTGTGCATCTAATCTTTGTTTCCATAAGAAACCTGATCTGCAAACAAACGGAATAACCTTCTGGACAGTACAATGTCAGACAGCGAAGGAGAAAGAGAGGCAGCTAGAATAGCAGCTGAACTCGTAGCAGCTGATAATACTATGCAAGAAGCAGACCCGGATATAATAGTCATCCCGGTCAACATAAGAAAATCTATAACTTTAAAACTTATAGAAAATGGACTGACACCTAGAGGTGGCACAGTCATATTCGTAATAGAGGCACACGAATATCGGCAGACAGAGGTATTCTATTCCTGGATACACTTTCCAGCAGCAAACGCTGTAACAAAGCACTTCCACTATTACAAAACAGAGGAACCTCCTAATGAATACACTCCTTTCGAGGAGGTGGAAGTACCACTCAAATTTCAAGAGCACCTGCTCTTGTTTAATGGCGCCCTAAAACACAATAATCACATCACCAGGCTCGGTCCATTAGGTAGACCAGGAGCAACGTGGCCGGTCCTAGCCGGATACACACCACATCCAGACATCGAAAGAATGTCTGCAGCAGATCTTTTAATACAACTAAAACAATTAATAAAAGTACATAGACAATTAGTCCAATATGTAATGCGGACTTCAACAATCCAACCAGCAATTAAAATTCCACAGCTGACCCCTCATCAGGGGAACACAAATAAAATTACACCACAGAACATACAGTCCTGCCTAGGTAAAGTACCAGCTAAACGGGAACAAATACCATTCTGGTTAGCACAAAAAATCACCCAAATAGAGGCGGTGTTTCCAGACACCACCCCATTAGAAAAACACAGGATTCTGACTATCTGTCTTCCAATGGGAATCACACCACACGTGGAGGACTGTGACACTTGGGGTACAGTCTTTGCTTCCATTTACACAAAAACGCATGGTGTTCCATCCATCTCGGTAATACCAGATGTGCTAAAACAAATTCAAGATGAATACGGTCGAGAACCCGCTTTAACTCTTGGTATGAAATTACTAAAAGACTTCAAGCAGGTCTCGGCAATACTACTAGCCAACATAAAGGGAGAAGCAGCAAACGTGGCGATCCGCCAAAGGTTAAAAGAGACAGATTTAGCAGACCAACCAGCTGAAATTGCCAGAATTATAGAAAAATCCTATGAGGAACTAGGTAGAGATAGTTTAGGTGGAATACCAGTAAAACCCCGACTGATTGAAAGTCCTGAAAAAGTATGTTTTAATAATAATTTAACATCACAAAAAAAGAGCTGGGATGGAAACAAACAATCCAATCCTAAAGAAAAGAAATTCCAGTCCAGAGGAAGGTCTCCTCGGCGGAGAGAAAGATCTCCAAACCAAGGACACGGGTCTCCCCAAAGTGAGCCCTCTGGGAAAAGATACAACCTTAGAAATAGGGATAATATAAAGAAGCCTGATAGATATCAAGAAATTGATACACGCCCCTCTCAATCTTTTCAGACTTCCTCGCAGAAATCGGAAAGAAGAGGACGATCAGAACAAAGAGAAGAGCACGTCAAGTCCAAAGACAAGGAACCTGCTCATCTAAAAAAGAAATTACAATTTCCAAAAAAGAAGGTAGCCAGTATTAAAGTAATTAACAATGCCGAGAATACTGAGGACACAACTGAAAAACGGAGAATGGGCTCAGACAATGCTAGACAGCGCAGCAGAAGTGAGCATAGCTCGCAAAGTCCTTATGAATCATCTGGAGACAGTGGACACGAATGAATACCTTCAAGTGGAAACTGCAGACAGCAGAGTTAGCAAACCTCACAAAATATATGAAATAACTTTACATATAGAAGGGGATAAGACTAGAAAAATAAGGGGACTATTTTGGGATAATCTCTTCAAGGGCTATGACATCCTTCTAGCTGAAAAAGACTGGCCACCAGAGTTTGTCAGGGACTGCCCTCATGGCGAAGAAATAATTATGCCTGCCTTCTCAAATCATATCCCAATTCATAAAAAATACACACTTGCTAGAAAATGGGCAGTAGCTCAAGCTCCTGCTTTATATAAAAATCATGTAGGATGGGATGAGGACTCTCCTCCTCACAAAATCCAGTTAAAATCACAACCTACTGCACAGAGACAGTATCCAATCAAGCAAGAAGCTAAAAAACAGGTAAAAGAAATCCTAGACCAATTAGAATACCAGGGGGTGATTGAAACTTGCACCTCACAAATGAACAACCCTTTGTTTCCGGTCTCCAAACCAGACAATTCATATTGTCTAGTTTTGGATTACAGACACCTTAACTCATGTTGCAAAACTTTTGCAGTGCAAAACTCGCATAGTGCTGCACTAATGAATAACATAGTGCGCAAAAAATACAAAACAACATTAGACATCTCTAATGGATTCTTTTGTCAAAATATAGCACCAGAGAGCAGATATTTGTCCGCGTTCTCAATAAATGGCGCTCAAAAACAATTCTGTCGGTTACCCCAGGGGTACAAGAACAGCCCAGGATTATTCTCAGCGAGAGTAACAGAGTTACTACAAACATATGACGACGAAGCATTATCTTATGTCGACGACATATACCTGACAAATGATGACTTGGATACTCACTTGAAGAGAGTGAACACCATAATACTTGGGTTCGCAGCAGAGGGTTACAAATTCAACTTTAAAAAATCTAGAATTGCCCATCTAACAGTCCTGTTCTTAGGATATGAATTATCAAGTGAAGTCAAAAGCCTGGCTGACAATTTCCTAGAGAAATGTGCCGTACTCCAAGCACCTAGAACACTAAAAAACCTACAGTCAATTCTAGGCTTCCTAAATTTCAGAAGAACATACATTGCAAATTACGCAGAAAGGGTCAAACCCCTTTATGATCTAATAAAACCAGATTTTAAAAGAACCAATTGGACTCAAATACACACAGAAATTCTGAGATCCTTACAAACAGACATGTTAATTAAAACAAAATTAGAAACACGTGATAACACACGCAATCTTGTGATTCGAGTCATCCCAGGAAGATGCGGATTCACATACCTGACCTCTAATGAGGGAGAAAAGGTACCAATTGCATTCAAATCACACTTGTACACAGAAGCTGAAAAGAAGTTCAGCATTAAAGAAAACATTGTTCATGCAGTTCAAACCGCAATAGCTAGAGAAAAAGATAAAGCTGACGGTAGACGTATCACAGTCAGAACAGCAGAATCAGCCTTTGAGGCATTAACAACACCGTGTAATTTACCAACAACAGCATTGAATCCGGAATGGATACAATGGGTGAATTCAATTACAACGGACAGAGTAAAATACTACTTTGATCCAGAATTAAAAGAATTGAAAAATCTAGAATATGAAAGAACATTCCCTCTGCCAATCGACATTCTGCCATTACGACAGTACGCGTGTGTAATCTAAACAAACGGACATGCTCAACCCTCCGTTTGGGGAGAACAAGCATACAACCCCACATGTGAGATTACAAAAGAGGTGTGGCTCGGAGGTAAACTAAGACCTCTATTAACAAAAACACACTCAGTAGAAACTAATTCAGAACAACAGACTGAAATAATAGCATTGAAAATGGCGTTAGATAATGCAGATCGCGAATTCCCGACACTTATAGTGTCCGATTCATATTACTGCGTCAAATCATATAACAACGATTTGCAGAAATGGATTCAAAACGGTTACAAAGATGACACAGGTGCAACAATAAAGCAAAAACTGCTTTGGGAACAAATAGTTCTGTTACAAAAAGAACTACCAAAGACTCACGTGACACACTCACTGAGTCATCAGCGTGATGGCGTTCACGTTGCAGGGAATTCATTGGCTGAGACAGCCACAACGGTAGCAACTAAATCGGCTTCCGTAGCTAGAAAAAAGCGTACAGTGAAATACATTGACGGTGAAACAGTGCTGGCGGTGAAAACGTCATCAAAAGGCGACTGCTCAGCGCTACCGATCAACTATCCACTCAATTATACATACATAATCGATGCAAACTCCGTCCCTTTTGCTCGAATCCCTGGAATGGGGGATAGAGTCATTCCAAACATGGACAGGAGAACTTTGTTAATTGTAGACGCACATATAGGTGAGGGTCTTAGTCATCTCAAACTAAAAGATTTTCTGGAAGAACTACAATCAGTGTACTGGTGGCCAGGCATGAGCCTGCAGCACCACATTTTTGTAAAAAAATGCCCGGACTGCAACAGAGATCGCAGCGGCGAGAGAAACGGTATAATACCATGGCGTTTCACTCAAGAAGGGCTAAACAATAATCAATAAGACCAGTGTGAATAAGGCGTCCTATTAACAAACAAAGACTAGTTTCCACTTATAATGTAGACCCCAGCACTCGGCTGACGTCGGGACTGTTATACAAAGATTTGCGAGTCTAAATGGCATATACGCTAGGAGCATGCTACGTTTGACCAATGTTTTCACTTTAGCCCTCAAGCCTGTGGGGAAACATGGCCAAATGAGCATAGCACAGCGGGATTCTTCTCACTTCCTTCCTGAGGGATACGGGATGGTGTAAAGAAAAAAACAAGGCATAAAGCTATCTATAACGGAAAGGATATTAGGTTCGGGAGCTGGGTGGGTCAAACATCTAATAAGTGTCCTACGTAGTCTAAACAACCTGCCAAGAAATTCTCTGAGGGGATTCAGTCCGTACGAATTATTGTTTGGAACTAGGATGTTAGTCTTAGATCTTGACAGTCAGACTTCAGTGGTGAAGGAAAAAAGCTTTGATATCAAAGATCGTTTGGCTATTTTGCAGGACTTAAACGAAACAAGAAAAGACCTGAGCAACATAAAGTTGAAACAGCAGCCAACAACCACTGAAGAACCACCACCTGTCCCAGCAAGACCTGTCTGGATTCCAAAAGTCGGGGATCTAGTCAGAGAAAAGATCGCGGTAAAGAAGGAATTTGGGCCTTCTTACAGAAAAGCAGTTCCTGTCTTGTCTATCAACGGGACAAGATCAGTTGTACTACCGCCGCTTGCTGGTAAAAAGGAGAACCGAGTTGTATCCATCGACCTGGTAAAACCACAATCATGTGGCCGATAACAAACAGTAGGCCAAGTGGACTCCCGATAAGTAGCAGAACACCAAGGTTTGCTACCAATACAGAGGTCCTAACTAAGAGGCTAATCACATTCGAAACGCCTACAGAACAACAACAAGGACTATGCAACAATGCATTGGAACTCAGACCTCTAAAAACCCAAATAAAAACATTTAGTAGAGACACACCAACCTACAATGAAGTAACAAATGAATATGCTGAAGCTGCAAGAAACAGTAATCCTGAAGCAATTGGAACAATTGACAGAACGGCGTCCGGCTACTTCATAAACTTCGATGATTCCTCTGAAGACCTCAGTGAATCAAAGACACAGACATCAACAAAAACCTTTAAAGATAAAGCTAAGGAACTTTTGAAACAACTGAAAGAAACTTATCTGATTTCTCCATGGATTGAATTTTGGGTGGCCTTTGGTGTATTTATCCTCATACTCTGGCTCATCATGGTACTATGCTTGGGACGCTTCATTGAGGGAAAATATGCTAAAATGGACACAGCAAGCCAGAAAATCAACTTGATCCTCAAACCACACACATCTTCACACGTCGAGAAAAGAGAACTTTCTTCAGTCAACTTCACAGCCAATCCTATACCGGGTGGGGTAGCATGGGACAACACTGACTATGAAATTTATGGTCCGGTTGAAATCCTGAAATATCCACACCAAATCAAGATCTCGTTGAGTGACTTTGTAAAACCAAGCTCATTTGCTGATGATTGGGACTTTGAAAATATAAATGATATGATGTCTGACTTAGTGATGTCTGCTAAATTTACCAAACATGATTATTTGCAGGGTTTGACTAATTATGATAGTATGTACTGTTACAACCACTATGGTAACCATTTTCTACATAAATCTGCACATCCTAGAAATGTTTTAAATTATAATCAATGGGAACATTGTGCAACCCCTCCAAAAGGAAGCTCAAGAACCTTTTATGACAAATATTCATACTTCTCAGGGTTCAACACAAGTAATGCTGAAACATTTTATTTCAAATTGTCAAATAAGACAGGAACAAAAACCATGCTTACAAACACGAAATTGATATATTCAGACTCATTTTTTGAACAAATGAATACTTTTGGTTTTGATTATTGGGACAAAAATGTTGAAGTAAAAAGTGTTTGGGGTACAAAAGAATGGCAAGTACAAGGTATAGAATCATTGTTTAGAGCCTGCATGATCCCAGAACAAATTATATTTTTGAATGACACTGTTCAACAAACTACCTGTCTTGGCCTAGCCAAAATCAAAGACTTAAATAAACCGTCTATTCCAAAGCCAACAATGAACAGCAATAGCTCTACAGACGAAGAGATAGACGTAAACTATGTATTAAACCAAAACAGAACACATCCTGATTGGAAACAATGGTTGATCTGGCCCACAGATACTAATAACTGTCAAGACAGATTCCTGAACAAAACACAGGGGTTCACATTGACCAGGCCAGACCCTAGATATTCCCAAAGACAACACCCAGGGATAATCACCACCTACAGTGTGGGCAAACTCTGCCTTCAATGGCTACAAACTTCCACACTGACAGAAATTAAGCAACACCTAACTTTACTTACTGATGGTGTTGACTTGCGTGATTTCATTATGGGACCGCGCAAACAGCGTCAAAAACGCTTCATAGCAGCCTCTGTATATGCAGCTTACAACGAGGCCTGGAAGGTAACTCAAATTGAGACAGCAGAAAGTATACGGGAAATTGACCGTATTAATTTGGAAAAATCACTTTCTGTAGTGGACAATGGGTTAATGACTCTGTCCTCCAGAATTTTTTCTTTGGACAGCATTGTGTCTTCAGCAATCGACATATTATCGCAAGACTTACTGTTGTTACAACACGGTCAGTCTCAATTGCGTTCTATTGTACAGCTTGGCTGGACGTTACAAAATCTGCGTTCAGGCTATGTGCCTTGGCGTTTAATCAACACAACGTCACTATTCAATATCTTTAACCTTACTGATAAACAAATCAGTATGGCACAGAAGGGTGCTGATTATACAATCCTGAGCATTGAGAAACTCGAGAGATTACCAATGACAATGTCAGAACGACCTGTCAGTGAATGGATAATACATGGGATAATTAATATTCCAATATCAACTTTCAGGTTTCAATACTGCCAAAAATATATACAGGCTGGCATGTACGAAAAATTGGGAAAAGGGTACATTAAGACAACATGGAACTTGCCCTATTCACATGCATGTGTCAGTAATAAAGGACAGAAAGTATTTCTTAGTGGCAATAATTGTGCGATGTCACTAAGCGGTACACTTCTGTGTAATGGAATTAGTTTGCATGGAGCCTGTGAAGGGAACTCAAATAACCTTTCATGTCACCAGCTAGGCGCACCTGCAACAGAGATAGAACCATTCTTTAAAAGACTCTATAACGGGAGTTACATTCTAATTGTGGATCGCAGATGTTGTAGTTTACTGCCCGGGATTCCTTATCTCATAACTACGACTGCGAAGGTCATGTGCTGTGGACGCTTATTGTTCCCCAGCTCCTTTCCAGACAGGGAGGCAAGGGCATGGCCTAACTTGAAAATTACTTCTATTCGAATAGATACTTTAAGCAGAATGAAAACAGTGCTTCTTCAGACGCCGACCAGGCTCACGTCATCAAAATAAACGTATGATCTCCTAGTCGCAAGGACGACTGCCGAGATTCACTCATTCTTATCAACTAATTCCCCCATACATTTCGCAGAAATCCTGAATGAAATCTTAAATATTTCTGATACCAGTGGAGTCTCAAAAGTATTTAAGACAGTATTTTCGATGGCATTAACACCATTCAAAGCCATACTGGGTATTTTTCCAGATTTCGTCCATTCGATTTTTGGCGGACTTCCCCTCATTTTGGGACTAATTGCAGGAATCCTATTCTTGGTCCTTATATTTCGTTATGGCAAACCATGTCACAGACAAAACACCTGCGACAAGGGAAGAAACAATCCGAGCCATTGGATACCGGGACCGGATATCAAAAATCCTGGGACTATCCCGGCTTAGAGACCTGAACATGACTTGGTTTCTTTCATTTCGACCAATGTGGCATCGATGTGTTTTACCTGTATTAAGGTGCTTGCTGTGCGGAGAAGAATGCGTGTTGGACACCTGTCTGACGCTACAATCGGATGCGCCTATGGATGCAGAAACATTGTAAGCCTGCAAAGATATTCCAAAGGCAGGCAAGTTTTTATTGCCCGCTCTGTTATATGCGGATGACGCCGCTCTTATATCGCGCACACCAGTGGGTTTACAAAGTCTTCTAAACACATTTTATGAGTTCATGTCCGCTTTGGACCTTGGTGTCAACTATACTAAATCCCATGTTATGGCCCTGGGCACGAGGGGCAGGCAAAGGAAGCTGATGAGCTTACATTGCAATGGAAATAGGCTATCCAGGGTACCCAAATTCCCATATTTAGGGGTAGTCTTTGATGAAAAATCCACCTGGCTTCCCCAATTAGTGGAGAAGAGAAACGCATTCGTAAGATCTATCTCGGCTGTTTTGAGCTTTTCTCGTAAACTGGGAGTAAAACCACTAGAAGCAGTATTAAAAGTTTACGATGCCAAATGCGTCTCTATTGCAATGTACGGTGCAGACTTATGGGGATTCAAGAATGTTAAGCAGCTACAAGTGGCAGAGGACAAATTTTTGAAGTCCATCCTCTCAGTCCCCCAATCGACACCATGTTTTATTGTCCACCAAGAGTGTGGAATGGGCTACCTAGAAGATCGTATTGCTATTGCCCCCCTTTTGAAGTGGATCTCGGTATGGTTAAACCAAGAGGTTGAGGTAAATCATGAGATCTTGAAGGACTGCCTCAGACTAGCACATTGGGACTCTATTCCATGGTTAAGCTATGTGAAAAAAATTGCAGTCTCATTAGGACGTCTGGAACTTTTTGAGGAACCATCTAAACTGGTTAAAGCTGATATAAAATGGGTTAAGACCAACTTTAAACTGGACAGAGGGATGAATAGAGAGGGTTTGGAGCTGATCAAGCCATCTGTGAGATCCCATCAGTTGGTTGTTACATCGGATGACGATCTAGAATTATATCTGAAAGTTGTCAACAATGCCAACCATAGATATCTTTTAACCAAGTTCAGATTAAATAAGATTCATCTACTTATCTTGTGATGTATTCCTATAGGTTCTGTATCGATCCCCCTATTCCTGACCCTGTTCTGGTTAACAAGTTAACTAGCAGCCATCCCATGATGCAGAAACCGTTATCTGATTAAGCCACACCACGGCACAGGAACGTGTTATCTGATTAGGTCATAACGCTTGCCATCTAATTAGACAAGCAATATTCCTCCAGCCCCTGATAAGGCATACGGAGTTCTCAAAACAAATCAAACCTATGACAACCTGGGAAAAACCCTGCGGCCATTGTTTTGATTTCATCGAGAACTTCAGCAAAAGAATGTGCTAACGACCAGTTCGTATGACATCCTTATTGACGTATCTATGTCCATCCTTACGTCAATCTCGGCACCTTACAGGTATAAATATTACCGGTATTGCCTTAAGCAAAGACACGCGGTGGTGACGAGATCGGAGCAGCCAGACTTGCCGAAGCCCAGAGCAGAGCAGACCCCGCTGGCGCAGCCCCGCCTTCCTGACGCGCTGAGAACGAGACGCTGCTTTCTCCTGCCGAGAAATCCAGCTCCGGCGCTTCCGGGCAGCCCTTGCAGGCAGCCTGGAATATCGAGACCAAAGACGAGAGATACCATCCCTCAACCATCCTAGATTCCAGGTACAGAACTGAATAACCCCTTGCAGAGAATTCTTGAGTCAGTCACTTGGCAAAACAAACTTAACTTAAACTGCTACTTTCTATTCCCGCCCACGTATTAGGCTTAGGTCAGGTACACCGGGGTAGGCGTAGTTAGAAACACCAGTTGAGTACGGTTAGTCAAATGTATATGTGTATGTATCTATTTTATCCATTTTAAACCACCTTATGGCTTAGAAACCATATAAATGTTTTTACAGTATTATTTTATACTTCTGCTTTTATTGTATGCACTTTACTTAACCATAAGTATTGCGATAATATCGATCAATTTCTCTTGTATGAGAAAAGAGACTGATCAATAAATATCATCTTTTATTGAACACGCCCGTCTCTTCCTTTTCTCTACAATCTGGTGAGACTAAGAATGCACGTACTGACTGAGTAAAATAAGTTGTCTTTTGTTTTCACACGACTCTAGAGATACACTCTTGATTAGGGGAGAGCAAAGTTGTCATGTTCTATGGTTGTCAGAAACTAAATCCCTTCTTGTCTATCCAGGGAGGTTCAACTCCTCCTTGCCTATTCGATAAAGTTTCTAGTGAACTCTGAGCTAGCTGGCAAACCCAAAACTTTAAGTCTAATATCGACAATAGAAGACCTAGTTAACGTCTGGTCTAGGCCTATACTATTGGAGGTATTATTCCAATGCGCAGAGCCTATTGGGATAATAGGAACTACACTACAATCTCTGGGAGGACATGTTGGACTAAGGAGATGGACTTGAAAGTATCTACCTGCGACGGTCTCTCAATAATGGATACGGCCCACGTTATGTTCTTTTGTGGGCACCTCAGAGAGATACGGAAAGGACAAGGGGTTTAAACAAGTGAAACCTGCGCTCTTATATCTCCAATTGTTGTCCAATACATGGGAAATCTTTAATGTTGCCACTTTCTTGAATACAGCTATGAGAATGAGGGAATTAATTAAATAGTTGGAGACGATACCAAGGATATTGTTAAATAACTGACTTGTGGGCTCTTAAATTAGACAAATCGCTGCAGTTTTAAACCTTTTATTTTTCTAAATGTATTTCTTTCTTAATTGATAATGCATTGTTCCTGAAAATTAATTCATATTGTATTTTGAATGTTTACTTTTATGGTTTTCTGTATAAACCGAATAAAGTATTTTGAATGAATGAGTGGTGAATCTCCTGAAAGAAAAGAGTTTTTCTATTTAGCTCTTTTGCAACTTTTCAAGCCTTGGCGTGCAGAAGAGGAACTGCTTGGAGATTTCCTCTCATACGAAGACTCTTTCAATGCCACCAAAGAGACCATAGAATGTCCTGTTTTTCCCAAATATCTAGAAATGTTGAATGCGGAAATCGAGCAGGAAGCAACAATTGCAGCCGAGATTGCTAGAGACAGTTCTCAGGACAGTCAGATTTCTGTTTCATTGAGTCAGGATCCACTAGGAGGACCAGTTATCGAAAATGAAGCTGCCACTGCCATGATTGAAGTGGAAAGAGCCATGGCACATGCTCAGGAGGATGCGGTTAACTTAGAAGACTTGGAAAGACAACTGAACGTTGAGCAGAAGAAAATATATGACGAAGTTACCAACCAAATTGATCATGGATTAAGTCATGAGAAGAAAGAGTGCTCATGTACGTCGTTGAAGCCTGTCCGACTGTACGTGAGTGGAGAAGCGGGAAGTGGAAAAAGTTTCCTCATTAAAGCAATTTCATGTTATTTGCAGAAAAGGACTGAGTCATCGCTGTCTTGTGTTGTCACCGCTCCAACTGGACTGGCAGCACATAACATTAAAGGTATTACTTTGCATCGTCTACTGATGCTGCCAGTGGAGCATGATAACAAATTACAATATCACAAGTTATCTGGAGATGCTTGTTGTGAAGTTTCAAGAGTGTTGAGGAAAATGAAACTTCTTATCATTGACGAAGTAAGCATGGTTTCCAATGTCATGCTTGCCTTTGTGCATTTGAGAATGCAAGAAATTCTCAAAACAGAGTATGATGTGTTATTTGGTGGCAAACACATAATTGTTTTCGGTGATCTTCTGCAGCTGACACCAGTGAAAGGACAACCTGTGTTCAAAATTCTCACGCATGAAGATACCAGGAAGTGCCTAGGGAGCATTGGCAACGTCAATATATGGTTGAACTTCAATTATTCTGAACTGCATGAAAATATGCGTCAGGCGAAGGATGAAGATTATAAGAATATTCTACAAGATATGAGAATCGGAAAAGTGACCGAGCATGGGAAAGAAGCTTTACATGCACGATTATTGTCAAATTTGTATCCAGAACAAGACGTTGTGCCTGAGAATATTTTTCAGAAAATTACTGAGAAGAAATCTGGAATATGTTTGATGCCAACTCTTGCAGAATGTGCCATCTTCAACAACAAAATGTTGCATTTAGAAAACCAAGAGATTGTGAAACTGGAAGGTATTGACAGAGTAGAGCATATGGGATCAACAATTATTTTGTCTGAGAATTTGAAATCAAAATTGGATTCATTAGAGAAGACTATATCTAAAACTGCAGGTTTTGAAAAGACTCTGAATGTGTGCTTAAATTGCCGTATAATTTTAAGAAGGAATTTACATGTTGAAAGAGGTCTGGTAAATGGATCAATGGGTAATGTTGTTTATTTTGTGAAATACAGAAATAGAGATGGAATTGAATTTTTAAAAATTAAATTTGATGGCATTGAGGAAGTACAGCTAATTGGTCGTTGCTCTGCTAGGTTTTTGCTTGTAAAAGATTTATATGTTCGCCGTAAGCAGTTTCCTGTTTGCTTGGCATATGCAGTGACAATCCATAAATCGCAAGGTTTAAGTGTAGACAGTGCATTGGTGAATATTGGCAGTTCTGTGTTCAAGGAGGGTATGGCATGTGTGGCATTGTCACGAGTCAGAACTTTATCGGGATTGTACTTGATTGAGTGTGATATCACAAACATTTGTGCGGATCTAGATTGTGTTAAGGAATACAATAGGTTAAGAAGAGAGTATGCGCCACATTTGCCTCAATATCCTTTGTTTGAGAAACGTGTGGTAGGCCGGAAACGAAGAAATGTGACTAATAGTAGGGAGGTTCTAGCAAAAAGACGAAAAGTCGATGAACCTGAAATTATAAGCAGAAAGAAAAAGGATTCTGTTGAAGATGTTGTTGGTTTTCAATTTGAAAATAGTTCTGGTGTCAACTGCTATGCTAATGTAGTGGTTAATGTTGTCTTTTCTCTAGAAATTTTAAAACAACAGTTTGTGATCAATTCGGATCAAAGTTTTTGCTGCTTGCTGAATTCTGTGTTAGAGAAATGTAGCACTGATAGAACAGAATTAGAAAGTGTGTCTGAAATTCGAAATCTGTTAGACAAATGTTCAGGTCAAACGCAATTCTCTCAAAATATTCAGCAAGATTGTCAGGAGTTTTTAATGTATATGCTTGATGTATTGCAAGATGAAGGTGTAGATGTAGATCACCTGTTTGGCCTTTCTTATCAATGGCAGCATGACTGCGAGAATTGTAGTGTATCAAGTACTAGTAGTGTAGACTCAGAAAGATTTATATATTTAACTTTGCCAGACAGTAAATCAGTGTCCTTTAATAAGCTAGTAAAATCAGCCGATCACAACATGGAGTGTAGCCAATGTAAGTCAGCAATGCTGTCCACATTATTTATATGAACATATGGCCAGTATGTCATTTTAATGTTCCAACGATGTAGGCCTGATGGAACAAAATTGACAACTTTAATTAAAAATGTTGTGGCTTCACAGTTGTCAATATCAGGAAGGACTTTTGTAACTGCAGCAATTATATATCATGACGGTCCTTCAACAACATCAGGACATTACACAGCTTATTTAAAGTCTAGAAACGGCTGGTCATTCTGCAATGATTCTGTTTTAACTTAAAAAAAAAATTGCCTTTTGACCATAAAAATTCTTACCTGGTGTTTTTAAAACCAAAATTTTAGGGAAAGAATCTCGGGATGTGCTCTGAGGAATTTCAAGAGGTTCTAATGGCTCCTACACTATTTGGCCTTGAGGATAAGTGTAGTACAGAGTCAAAAGTTAAATGTGGAAATGTGGAACATGAGTGAGCAAGAAGGGTGAGATATTACTAGTACAGGATTGTGAAAGTGATCTTGAACGTTTTCTTTCTAAAAGTTGCGGAAAAAGAAAATGACGGGATTTGCTTAGAAGAATTCCAAGAGTTATAAATGGCTCTTACACTATTTGGCCTTGAGGAAATGTGCGGTAGAGAGCGAGAAGTCATTTATTGTATGTAACATATTTGTCAAAATGATGGAGCTTTTCTTTCAGAAAGTGGCGGGCAGAAAAAAATAGCAGCACAACAGAGTATAAGCTGTTCATAGGACATATTTCGACGTCATGGAAAGTAAGTTACTTTTGAGGAGTTCTGATTTCTGATTGGATATGTTATATGGGTTTTTTAAACATAATCATTTTGATTGTGTTTTTTTTTCCCCGCTGTTATATGATGAATACCTTCAACTCACTGTTTTTAGTGAAATTTGATACATTCTGAGAACAGCAAAAATAAACTATTTAACATGTATAATATTTCTGTACCTTTTTGTATTTATGATATTCATTTAGAACTGTGTAGGAGGCATGGAGAAACTGAGGCTTCTGTAAGTGTCAAGGGAGGTGAGTAATGTACATTGCTCTGTTGCATACAGTCCTCACCTTCTCCATACTCTTGGATATGCTAGACTAAACCTGCACAATGACATACCTAAGCTGAGGAAATACAGGTGATGTGATTGTGAAATGAGCAAAAAAAAGTGCTCGTTTTTCAATTACATTACCTGTGTTTCCTAACATTATGAATCACATTGTGCAGATGAGGTTTAGGCCTGTCCAGGGATACAGAAGAGGTCTGGCCTTTGTTCAAGAGTGCAGTGGAAATGACTCACTTCATTGGTAGGCTTGCACATGTATTATCACCTCTGTACTCTTCAACAAGCTTAAATTTCATTTGCAACCCTGAGTAGGCCTCACCTCAAACAAAGCTCTAGATAGTCCACACCTTATCGTCATCCTGAATCAATCATTTAAAGTGTTAGGGGCAGATTTATGATGGCCGTGCGCCTCTTTTGTGCTGCTGTTCCGTCACTTTTATAATGCAGCAGTGATTTACAAGATGTACTATGTTGCAAGATAGGCCTCACTTCATCTGCAACAAGATACCGTCAGTTTAAAATGTATATATTTAGGACTGTGTAGGGGGCATGGAGAAGCTGAGGCTTCTGTAAGTGTCAAAGTTGTTGCATACAATACTCACCTTTTGCGTAGTCTTTCATATGCTAGACTACATCTATACAATGAGATACCTAAGCAAAGGATAAACACAAGTGATGTGATTGTGGAATGAGCAAAAGAAATTGCAAGTTTTTCAATTACATTACCTGTGTTTCATAACATTACGAATCACATTGTGTAGATGAGATTTAGGCCTGTTCAAGGAGATAGAGGAGGTCTGATGTTTGTTCAAGAGTGCATTGGACATGACTCACTTCGTTGGTAGGCCTGCTCATGTATTATCTCCTCTGTACTCTTCAATAACTTAAATTTCATCTGTAAATCTGAGTTGGACTCACCTGAAACAAATCTGTGGATAGGCCACAACTTATCAGCACTTAGAAACAATCATTTAAAATGTTAGGGGTAGTTTTATGATGGCCGTGCGCCTCTTTTGCGTTGCTGTTCCGTCACTTTTGTGACGCAGCAGCAGTGAAAAAGATGCACCATGTTGCAAGATAGGCCTCACTTCATCTGCAACAATATACCCTCAGTTTAAACTGTATACATTTAGGACTGTGTAGGGGGCATGGAGAAGCGGAGGCCACTAACTTTATTTCTTTGTAAAATTGGATGATTGTCAATCTTTTCCCTTGTCTTTCTTAATTTTTAAATACACGTTTTAATATTTTTCAAATTTTTGTTCTTTCTTTCACAGATTGAAAGTATAAAAATAACAAGTGACTAAGTTAACTAAAATTATAAGGTAAATGTTTTGTACTCTTTTCGTTACGTTTCTATCACATTTAACTTCTATTAGTTCCACTGATTCATTTCTTTAACCCTCAGTTTTCTGCATTTGCTACTTCTCTCATTCCTTTCTCTATTACTTACTTACTCTACTCCTTCCACTCCTTTTCCCAGTCCCTCTGTTCTCATAGTTACTCAGTCTTGTTCACTCACTCCGTTTCTATTACTCTCACTGTCTCTGACTCATCTCTCTTTCACTACTTCTTCATTATGCTTTCTCCCTGTAGTTCAAGCATACTAAGGGGCATATTATCAACACAGGCAAAAAAAATATCGCTGCTTTTATCGACAGAAAACTGCCGCAAAAGCAGCTTTAGCGGCAGTTTTCTGTCGCAAAAGCGGATTTAGCGGCAGATTTCTGCCGATAAAAGCAGCGATAATTTTATCGCCTATGTTGATAATATGCCCCTATGTTATTTACATTTCTTTGCTGTTTCAATCATTCCTTTTCTGTTACTTCTTCTTTTCTGCTTTCTGTTTTTTCTCTATGTTATTCCACATGTTTTAATCTTATTTTGAACATTCACTCACATTCCCAAAAAACTCTTGTTTATTATTCTTCTCCTCTCCTTTTTTTCTTTCATTTCCTTATCTATTTTGTTTTTCACAATTATACCCTCTTCCATCTTTTCTTTGGTAAATAGATCTATTAAACAGTATCTCTGTGTTACTCCCTCTAGCTGTCTTTCTTTTAACATTACTCTCTGTTTCCTTCCATTATACTTACTCTTCTTCTTTTTTTTTTTTTTTTGGTTCGCGTACCGGCGAGCGAACCGGGAAGCGAACCAAAAGAAATAGAGGTTGCCAGAGTGCTAAACATTCTAGCAATTTTTTTATAAAGGGGAGGTAGTTCTGAAAATAACTTTTTTATTTATTATTTTTGTATTTTTTGAACGGTTTTATATATTTTTTTTTTTGGGGGGGGGGAAACGAAAACGAATCATTGTAAAGGGGTCAACAGGAGCAACAAAAAAAAATAAGATAATTTATTTTCTGGGGCGTTTTGGACAATCATGATTGTCAATTGCTAAGTTGATTAGATTGATGCTACTTTCTCTGTAGCAAATCAACTGACCGCAACCCACGCACACTTGTTTGACTTCCCCGAACCTCATCTGTATATTTGGGACCATGTCCCTCGCCTCTGGTCCCGTCACTTCCTGTACATTTGATCTACTGGCCACAGGAGGAGGGTTATCCTGCAGGTGACGTACCTGCGCAGCACTGTAGTTGATAGGGTGCCACCTGTCCATATGGCGATGCATTGTATAATTGCCATAACTGTATTTTTTATCTGTCCCTCTGGACAGATCTTTCTTGCAGATAAGGCAAGTTACATACCGGGCATTCACTTTTCTTTGGCCCCGGGGATATTTAAAAAATTGCCAAATATAATTTTCTTTGACATGAGACCTCCTGGGCTCCTCAGGCAAAAACTGCCTCTCTTGCTGCTCTTCCTCTTCTTCCTCTTCTTCCTCTTCTTCCTCCTCTTGCTGAATGATAACTTCAGCAGGTGGTCCTCTCTTCCTAGGAGGTGGTGGTGGTGGTGGGGGTGCACTAGCTGAAGCTACAACACTTGCCATTGCTAAGTGATGAAAAAAGGTCTTCCTCTCACAAAGATGAAAGTCAGAGTGAGGAAATCAGGAGGGGTTTTCATCATTTGGGAAAAAAAAATTTGTTCTAAACCAATGAAAAGTGTTATTTTTAGGTCACATGACCTAGCCTTACATCATTAGGAAACCAAAAGTGAAATGAACCAATAAAAAGTGTTATTAACAAGTCACATGACCTGTTATGCTTACGTTACGCGCTCCGCGCCGCGGCCCAAATTGCTTCCGGAAGCTGTGCTTCGCGCCTCGCTTCGCGTACCGGAGCACTTCCGGGTGCGCTAACGCGACGCGTCAAATCACGCATTACGCGACAACGTGATACGTCGCGCTTACACGATGCGTCACGATGTTGTTTTCTAACGCGACAGTTGCGCAAACGGAACGTTTACTGGTTCGCGGACCGGGTCGCGGCAGCAATTTGAGCTAACGGAAAGCTAACCGGTTCGCGGACTGGGAGCGAAACAAAAAAAATAATTTAAAAAAAATGTATTAATAAACATATAAAATATATTTTTCCTTTAAAAGAATAATACATTTTACAGCTTTTGATATTTGCTATTAAAAAAACCATTGAAATTCACTGAAAAAACCATAGGTTATAGACCATATATAGTTAGGAATTAGCATTTACAAAACCTTGAAAATTCACTGAAAAAAACATAGGTTATAGACCATATATAGTTAGGAATTAGCATTTACAAAAACTTATTTTACTCACACAAAACCATTGAAATTCCATATATAGTTAGTTGCACTAACTATATATCGCGCGCCCGCAATCCACTGCTGATCATGTCACATATTACATCATTCATGACATGGTCAGTGACATCACTGATTACATCACTGATGACATCTCAAATGACATCACTGATGACATCACGGATGACATCACTGATGACATCACTGATGACATCTCATTTCACATTACTGATCACATCACTGATGACATCATTCATGTGATGATACGATGAACCTCTTCAGACTCTAATATAACCTTAGATACACTCAGTGTAAACAGACACTCACAGACTGTCACTCATCCATGGAGTTACTCACACACCTAGTCAGTCTTGCAAAGAATCAATCACACCTCCATTTCCTCAACTATATAGTTATACACACCTTACTTATTCAAACATATACTAACACATATTTACTCTCTTATACAATCCCTGATACAAGTTCACAATGATCCATACAGCCACTCACACATTCACTGGCTCTTATGCACAGTTATTTATATATGTCAACTCTCACATGTACTGTGTTTTACAAATGTACTTACTTTGACATGTAGCACTGAGATATCCATTCACTCACCAATACATTCATGCACACAGTCAACCGCCCATACAGCTGTTTCCACATGCACTTTTGAACCCATACATCTAGTGAATCAACTGCTCACACATCTATGCACAGAGTCATACACCTCCCAGCCACCCACACACACACTCAGTCTCCCATACAAATACTTGGGCAACCAATCAATAACCCATATAGTTAGTCATATAGCTACTGATCAACACATGCAGCAGTTTACAGAACAACAGACATAATGATGCACAAATTAAAACAGTTTAGTCACTAACCCCTGCACTCAGTGAGACACATTTAATCACTCACTCATACAGTCAGTCATGCACCTACTAAATCCTTCATCCAGACACTTATACATCCACTCATTCTTCAATATGTAAGACATATTTTAACTTTACAGAAACATACAGTCACTGGATGTTGTCATCAGTGATGTCATCAGTGATGTCATTTGAGATGTCATCAGTGATGTCATCAGTGATGTCACTGACCATGTCATGAATGATGTAATATGTGACATGATCAGCAGTGGATTGCGGGCGCGCGATATATAGTTAGTGCAACTAACTATATATGAAATTTCAATGGTTTTGTGTGAGTAAAATACGTTTTTGTAAATGCTAATTCCTAACTATATATGGTCTATAACCTATGGTTTTTTTCAGTGAATATATATATACATACATATATAAACATATATAATCTGCATATCTATATAAATACAAATATCAATGCATGCATACATATACATAAATGCATACATATGCATGTTATTTACATGAAAGTTTTAAAAACACTAATAAAAGCAAAGCTAAAAAGCCACCTCATTACAAACAGAATGGCTTTAACTTAAACGAGGGCGAGATCTATTGCATTTTCAATGCTTGTTTACTTTGGTTCCATCAAGAAGGCATTCAGATGTGTCACACATTTGCCATAAATTCTGAATGTTAGCACTCTAGTTGCTCATTAGATCACTGTAGTAAAGCTACTGCTCACCAGGGAAGTCTGCTGCTGGTATTCAAGTGCATGTTTCAGTCTGCATGTCAGAATTGTTTTAATGAAATAGAAGAGGATTTGAGAAGTCACTCAAAATGTGCCCTAATTTTTCTTTCTGAAGCACTAATCATACTTCCTAAGGCAAAATGAACCCCCTCATTTTGTTCCTTTTTAAATTAAATGTTTTCAGACTTACCACTTCATTCCAATCAAGATGGCTTCTGGTGTGCCATACTTTTGTCATAAGTAATACTGTTAGCGCTCCAGTTGTTCTTTAGAACACTCTGGGACATTCTGTCATTGGGTAATACTTGGGCTACATCTGGGTGATATTTGGGCTACATTTGGGCTTTTTTGTCTCTGGTGGCCATCTTGAGAGACTGCATGTCAGAATGTTTTAATGAAATAGAAGAGGATTTGAGAAGTCACTCAAAATGTGCCCTCATTTTTCTTTCTGCAGCACTAATCATACTTTCTATGGCAAAATATACCCCCTCATTTTGTTCCTTTTTAAATTAAATGTTTTAAGAGTTACCACTTTATTCCAATCAAGATGGCTTCAGGTGTGCCATACCTTTGTAATAAGTAGGACTGTTAGCGCTCTAGTTGTTCTTTAGAACACTCTAGGAGGCTGCAGTAGAACACAAAGGAATCAACTGACAGTCTCTGTCTTTGTTGGATCTACATGTTTTACTGAGAATGTCAGACTTCATTCTCACATGACTGAGAAAGATAATGTGAATTTACAGAAAATATACTTTCAGTTTAGCTCATAGATCCCCTTCCAAACCACTGTGGGAAAAGCATGAGATAATAGTTTTCTTTCAAACATGATTCATGATATCCCAGCAGAAGGCTTTTTCACATGGTAAAATCACCTTAGAACACACCACAATTCCTAAAATGAGTATGGTACCATCAACAAATGATTTATAATGTAACTAAAGTCCTAAAACCCTCTATTAACTACAATGCTTTTTAATGAGGTGCTATCATGTATATTGGTCCCAAGATGGCTGCCAACACTTCTTGGATGAAGTGCTGACAGCCAATCAGATTTCACGCGTACCCCACGATTTAAAAAAAAAATAATAATAATTTTTGGGGCATGGGCGGTCCTTGTGGGACCCCCTGAGCAGGCCTAGGGGTCATGGTGCTTTTACCCTGCCCCCTTTTTGAGTTCTACACGTTTGTTTTTCTGCTTTCCTGTGCCTCAGTCTACCGAGGTACAAGATGGCTGCCAACAATTTCTGTTTTGGAGTGTTGACAGACATTGGCACCCAATCAGAATGCAGCTCGTACTCGGGAAGGTACAGAGTACAGTAAGCTTACAGTAAGCTTACAGTAAACTTATATAGATATATATGTGTTTTCAAATTCAATTTTCTCAACAACTACTGGAGGGATTTACACCATTTAAACAAAAGGCACTACTGCGTACCAGTCCCTACAATATTGCAAAGTTTTTTCTCTGCCCCCGCTTGACGAATCCCCCCAAAACTTTCAGGGAAGGAGCAGAACTGAGCTGGCCAAAAGTTTGGAAAATTTCACGCAATTTCCTCAATCGACGCCAAAGGTATTCCCAATAGAATGTTGTGGATTTCCTATGGAAACTAGGTCCTAACTATATATATATAGGTAATATATATATATATACATGAAGACGAAGCTCCTCCTCAGCTCGCTCTGCGCTCGCAGACACCGCCTCCACGCCAGCAAAAGAATGAGGACCGGACCAACAGAGTCAGCAAGATGGTATTTTTTATTTAAGAACAGAACCAGCGACGCGTTTCGAGCAAAAAGCCCTTGGTCACGCTGCAACATGTTTTAAATCATTATGCTTTTTTATAGGTTGATGCAGTGATGTTGACACCGCCCCCGGGTGGCGTCCACCATAATCATGTGACATATAGTAAACAGTGAAAACACACTATCGCCAATATACTGTTCCATTTGCTGGTATAAGCACAAAGAATTATTACTGGTTAAATCCAGGATTTATGTTGATTATATCAAATAATACAGTTTATGAATAAAAAGTATTAAAAAGTAATTTCTATTGTCAATGACATGTATACCAATACTGTGCAAATATGCAAATTCTTATATATAGCAGCGAAAGTTTATAAAGTGCAAAAATTGAAAAAGTGCATAAGTGATAAAGATGAAATAAAGTGCTAGAGAATTGCGGGAACCTACTACACTACCATTAATACAGTAATGTGCAAATATGCAATAAACATTAAAAAATGCATGATTAAATTCATCAGACAATCATTGTTCTATACTAAGTACTTATAAAGTGTTCCAGGTAAATCAAAAACATTACTATCCAAAAAGCTAAAAATGACAATATGTATAAATAAGACCATATTTCATATATATACATTCCACACCACCTTTACATCCCTACCCCCACAACTAACAAAAGACAACATCAGACTGCCTCACAGAAAAACCCCCACTCTTATAGTGAACACAAAGTAAAAACCCCAAAAAATTACAACCCCTATATCTACATCTATATACATATATATACACACACACATAAGAAGATATATGTGCGAACATACATGCACACACATGCAGATACCAATTCAGACCTATTTTATATATACAAATATACATATGTACTATTAGTACCTTTCTTCATTAATTCCATGTATGTAGATGTTCAGCACAAAATTATTATACAAAGCTCCAAAATTAGATATCTTCATCATTAAATTCCTGTATAGTCTAAAAATTGTCATATGAGTGATTAACTAAAATTCTTTCAAAATAGACCTGGAATACAATTGTATGAATCTAATGAAAAATTGGATATAGCTCATGCTGTATAAAAAAGTGCAATATGAATGTCACCGTACTAGTTATCAAAACAATACAAGGGACAAGGAATAACCCCAACGTGCGGTGCCTCTAATAGGGAACCTAACTAGAAGCACCAATCTTAATACCACGGGGAAAGAAAAGGATGAAATAGGGCAACCAGTATCAAAATATAATTACAGAAAATGGTGCATTTCCTCAATGTTATTCAGCCCATTGGGACAGCGGCTATCAAGTTCCAAAATAAATCTGGATTCTAATTTCCTGAGTTCTATTTCACGGTCACCTCCTCTCCTTGATTTCGGTACTGCTCCAATCACAAAATAGCTGAGGCAGTTTAGATCTTTGTTATGAAACCGCTTGAAATGCCGGGCTACCGGGTAAGTAGGGTCGCTGTGGAGGATAGCCCGTAAATGCTGTAGTATTCGGACGTGCACCTGGAGCTTAGTGCTGCCAACGTATCTAAGCCCACAGGTGCACGCCAGAACGTATACGGCATACTCAGTTTTGCAGTTGTAGTTGCCATTGATGGTCTTGGCAACTGTGCTGAACGGAGTAGAATAGTGAGTGGTGGTGACACCGAACTTACAGGCCCTACAACTGGAACATTTAAAGAATCCCTTGTTCGGGCGTAGCCATGGGATCTTGGACTTTAATTCAGGTGCAGCTTTATCCAAGTAATTGCCCGTGGTTTTGGCCCGTCTAAAAGTGACAGTTGGAGAAGAGGGTAATCTAGTATTTAAGATGTGATCACTTAAAATGATCGGCCAATGTTTATTCAATATTGACCTGATTTTCCTATCTTCCCTACTGAAAGTAGTGATGAGCCGTGGGCATTCTTTTAGGGATTCTGTGTTCACAGATAAATCAGTGGTGGAGGTAGACACTGGAAAAAGACTCTCCCTAGATCTTAAAAGGGATTTGGTGACTGCCGCATTTAATATATGCTCAGAGTACCCTCTAGCTCTCAATCTGTTAAGAAGTTGTTTTAAGCAGTGATCAAAATCATATATATATATATATATATATATATATATTACCTACTGGCGGTCGCCAGTAGGTATATATAGTTAGGATTTTTTCTCTATGGGTTTTTTGAAAATTCTATGTCTAATAACTTTGGCGTTTGTGGACGGAATTGGCTGAAATTTTCAGGAAAATGGCACATTTTGTTTCTGAGCAGCCCTTGAAAATTTGGGGGGGGTTCGTCCAGTGGGGGCCGAGAAAAAAGGGGGGTCCCAAAACGTGTTTTTAACATTGAGTTTTCCATAGGGCGGTTGGCCTCACTTTTAGCCCGAACGGCTGAATGGATTTGCACGAAACTTGGCAAAATTGTAGGGACTGGTAGCCCGATGTGCCTTTTGTAGGTCTCAATATATGTGCTCCAGTGGATTTTGAGAAATTAACGTTTGAAAAAAGATATATATCTGTAACAGCGGACCGGGCAGCGCACTGGTTCGCGGACTTTTCGCGCAACGGAGCTTTGTGAAGCGAAGCTGATTGGTTCTCCGGCGTCTGTCAACATTCCAAACAGTCCGTAGCGGCCGCCATCTTGTCTCTCGGTAGGATCGAGAGACAAGAGGAGGTCAAAACAAAGGGGGAAATAACTATAAGGGGGCATAGTAGATCCTCGCTGATCCCCTAGGTTTGATGTGGAGGTTTTAAAAGGGCCCCGCGGGGCAAAAAAAAATAATAATAATAATAATTGAACGGCTGAATGGATTTGCACGAAACTTGGCAAAATATTAGGGACTGGTAGCCCGATGTGCCTTTGCTAGGTCTCAATATATGTGCTCCAGTGGATTTTGAGAAATTAACGTTCAAAAAAAGATATATATCTGTAACAGCGCTCCGCTTCGCGTAACGGAGGTTTGCGAAGCTGATTGGTCATTCTGTCACTGGGCTATAGTTGGGCTACATCTGGCTGATATTTGGGCTACATTTGTTTTTTTGTGTGTCTGGCGGCCATCTTTGGGCTACATTGGGCTACATTGGGCTTCATTGGGCTACATTCGGCTAATTAGCAAATAGCTCATCGCAAACTAGGAATGGTAAAGAATCGCTATTTATTCCTTAAAGTTCGCTATTTAGGAAATGCAAATAACTTTGATGATACATATGGCGGTTCATCTCTAACAAGATAAGAAGCATAGGGATACATTTATGATGACTGGCGCATCACCAGGGATGTGTTAGTCATTCTGTGCCGCTGTTCCGTCACCTATGGTGTGCTGCATTTACAATGCGGCGCATCATGGGGCAAAAACAGCACAGATGCGTGATGTATCTGTGCCGTAAAGGTGGCGCATTGCTGGAGTTGTATCGCAAGTGTGATGAAGCTCCAGCAAGGGTCGGGGGTGCCCCTGTCGCAGGGTTTCTGTTCTCACACAGAACTGTGGACAGAGGATTGGAACCTCGGCGAATGCATTGCTGGAGTTGTATCGCAAGTGTGATGAAGCTCCAGCAAGGGTCGGGGGTGCCCCTGTCGCAGGGTTTCTGTTCTCACACAGAACTGTGGACAGAGGATTGGAACCTCGGCGAATTAGGGTGTCCCAAAACTCACGTTAGTAATCAAAAACTATTTAGCAAGCTAGGTACAGTGTCACATTGGATATAACAAACTCTCAATGTTTAGACAATCCAGAATATGAACTTATAGTACCTCAGGATACGTGGAACTCATGAACAGTCGGTCGTTATAGATTTCTTAGAAACCAGAACATGGAGTTAAGAAGAACAGATGTGTATTTGAAATGTTTATTTACTAATGCCGTCTTCTCAGGCGTAGTACCTTAGATAATAAAAGTACACATATTATCAGTAGCAAAATTACCAGCATAGTTACTAGTACATAAAAAGTGAATGGTGATAGTATGTTAACATGCTGTAAATGAATAAGAGTTAGCAACACTTATAAGCAGCCGCGGGCCGTGGAGGGAGTTACGGTGAGGCAGGGAGGCGGGGAGGGGGAGAAGCAGGGTGGAGAATACAAGTACACATATTATCAGTAGCAAAATTACCAGCATAGTTACTAGTACATAAAAAGCGAATGGTGACAGTATGTTAACATGCTGTAAATGAATAAGAGTTAGCAACACTTATAAGCAGCCGCGGGCCGTGGAGGGAGTTACGGTGGGGCAGGGAGGCGGGGAGGGGGAGGGGCAAGGTAGAGAGGGCTCCACCCTGCTTCTCCCCCTCCCCGCCTCCCTGCCCCACCGTAACTCCCTCCACGGCCCGCGGCTGCTTATATCTCACCCTCCCTAATACACATATTATATTATTTGCTAAGAAGGTCTCTTTGTGTTGGTTTAGGGCGTGCCCATACTTTAGTGTCTTAGATTTGAAGGAATCACATCAGCATACACCAGCTCTCTCTTCATGTGAACCGCATCAACTGTTGTGTATGTGTGTTCGGCAAAGCAATATAAAACCCGCCTCATGCCCAGAATTGGCAGAAGTTGCACTTATGTTATGAGTATGAAGTCGTGGAGATCAGACCTCATAACAATTCTGTATCGTGTTGTTCTTGAAACTTTAGCACTCGCTGTACAGATATAGTTTAACAAGTAAAGCAGATAGTAGACCAATAACATATTATTCTCATGTAAACCACGATGAACTACTAGGTCGAAAGCTAAAGCAACAACTAAGTGTCGTGTGCAGAAGTTGCAAAAAAGGAAAAATGGCGTTTAAACCGGTAATGAGCCCATGCTAACTTAACACGGTGTAAAGATATCCAGGACCTAGATGACACCTCCTCATGATCCGGAAACGAACTGAATAAGATAATAGAAGTGCCATCTCATGAGAGCAGATTGCAAGTTTATATGTGGACGGTCCGCAAGGTAAAGCATTAAAAACTAGGAAAATTTAATGCTAAAGAAAAATAAAACAGCCAAGTACTTTATCGAGTCTTAAGCCAATAGGCAAGGTAAATAATAAAAACTTGACAAATAAGTCAATGAATTGTCAATGAAATGCTAGTACTCAGCATATCAAACATGAAAAAGGTCTATGACATAACTGTGTATGCAAAATAAGCTGCAACAGCCTCCAATAGGAAGTCACCGTCTTCATCCGAAAACAGTTCAGCCATCCAATTTAAAAGCGGAAAAGAACATACGTGCTCTCCCAGCACCGGATCCTCTATCACCATCAGAGGACAGCTCGGTGGGTTTTCAAGAAAGCTCTGTTCCAAGAAAGACTGTGCTGCCGCCAGTAAATTCCAGGGACCAAGTAGTCCATGCATCAATGCCACAGCCATAATCCTTTCGCCAGGACAAACCAACTCGTGAGTAATGATAGGAGTCATCAGCTGATTAAAGTCGACGTCAGGAGAAACCGGTCCGCAGAGACACAAATCAATGGCCCAATCGAAATCACAGGTCAGGCAGTGAAATACAGGCTGGACACAGGTGAAGTAGGAGAACCGAAAAGATAATCCATATGCCGTGCTTAATATCGCCAACGGCATTGTGCCATAATATTCTAGCATGCGATTGCGGAACAGTGTCAGCAGCTGCAGGGTCGGAGGTTGCATAGGAGGGACATCCATATTTAAAAATGTAAAAAAGCACAAGAGCGTCCGCTGGTAATGCAAGTAAAAATGCCAATCCACGAACCAGAGTGCAGAAAATACAATGAAAGGAAGCAGGGATGACTCCAAAGATTTTCTCAAATGAAGTCACGAGACCACTGGTAACAACTTTAAAAAAGTGCACCAGGGACTTTGTGGAGGATGCGTTACAGATAGTCGGAAACATGTTGCTGAAATTGAAAGGCAAATGTTAATTGAAAAAGGTTTTGCACCTCTGTATGGGTGTTCGCTATGTGAAGTACGAAAGTTTCACGGGCCGAACTCAAGGCCACCTCTCTCTGAGACAAAAGAGCTCTTATTCTTGCCATGCCGTTGAAACGTGTCTCAAGGTTGGTATTTGTGGCCAGATTGAAAACTCCCTATGTTAATGTGTGGGAGGAAATAGAACATTTCTGCAGCAAATAACCCGTTCACTTACTGTTACGATAAAAGGAATACTTTTAATTAACTCAGAACAATCTTCATTATTGAGCATCAAATAACTACCATTTTCCAACAACTTGAACGTGGGGATGATAGCAGGAACTGGCGTGCCTTGCAACACGCAAGCCATATTTGGTCGGTGTTTGTTGCATGAACCGTGTAAATGTATGTGCCTACACATTAGTGAATGATCTGGCGTCTCAGTGCATTCCTCTCCATTCAGATAAACTTCTTGATCATCTTTGAAACATCTGTATGTGTATGGAAGCGACCAGACCTCATGAAGAAAAGCACTACCTAAAGGTTCATAACGACCTATTGGTATATATTTCATACAATTTGAAAACTTATATAAAGCAAAAGGCAGCGTTATTAAACCGTGGATAAGGCATGTTGCCAAAAAACCCGCAATCCTCTGCTGATGATGTCACTGAGCATGTCATGAATGATGTAATATGTGACATCATCAGCAGTGGATTACGGGTAATGGTATCTCTAGTTTACTCCCTTATAGCTGTCTTTCTTTTAACATAAGTGTCTGTTTCCTTCCCTTATACTTACTGTTTTTGGGTCGCTTCCGGTTCGCGTACCCGCGAGCGAACTGGGAAGCGAACTAAGAGAAATAGAGGTTGGCACAGTTCCAAATATTGTACCAATTTTTTAATAACGGGGAGGTAGTTCTGAAAAGAACTTTTTTTTTTATTTTTCTGAATTTTTTTTTACTGTTTTTGAATTTTTCGGAACAGTTTTATATTTTTTGGGGTTTTTCTTGGAGGGGGCAATGAAAACGATTCATTGTAAAGGGCTCAACAGGAGCAACAAAACAAAAAAAAGAAGTATTTATTATTTTGGGCGTTTCGGACAAACTTGCATATGATAGTCAATAGCTCTGTTGATCAGAGTGATGCTTTTTTCTCCGTAGGAAATGAATCCATCGCAAAATGCGCAGATGTGTTTTACATCACCAAATCTCATTTGTATATTTGGCACCATCTCCCTGCCCTCTGGTCCCGTTACTTCCGGTACAACAGATCTTCTGGCCATAATAGGGAGATTATCTAGGTCGTTCCGAAACTGTGCAGCACTGTAGTTGTTAGGATGCCACCTAGTCATATGGCGATGCATTGTGTAGTTTCCGAAACTGTATTTTTTGTCGGTCCCTCTGGACAGTCTATCTTGACATATAAGTCAAGTTACGTATCTTGCATTTACTTTTTTCTGACCTTTGGGAATTTTAAAAAATTGCCAAATGAAGTTTTCTTTCCGGTGAGACGTCCTGGGCTGCTCAGGCAAAAACTGCCTCTCTTCGTGCTCGTCCTCCTGTTCCTCTTCTTCTTCTTCTTGTTGAATTACAACTTGAGCAGGTGGTCCACTCTTCCTTGGATGTGGTGGAGGTGGTGGGGAAGCACCAGCTGAAGCTACTAAAGAAGCCATTGCTCAGTGATCACAAAGGGTCTTTCTCTCACAATGATGAAAGTCAGAGTGAGGAAAGAAGGAGGGATTTTCATCATTTGGGAAAAACAAGAGTTCTCAACCAATCAAAAGTGTTCATTTTAGATTATATGACCTAGTCTTACATCATTAGGAAACCAAAAGTGAAATGAACCAATGAAAAGTGTTATTACCAAGTCACATGACTTGCTGTGTTTACGTTAAGCGCTTTGCAGGGCCTCCCGGTTTGCTTCCAGAAACCTGCGCTTTGCGACTCGCTTCGCGTACCAGTTCGCTAACGTAGCACGTCATATGACGTATCACGCGACAACGTGAAACGTCATGCGGACGGGAGGCGTCACGATGTTGTTTTCTAACGCGGCACTTGCGGTAAAGAAACGTTTACCGGCTCGCGGTCTATTTCGCGGCATCAAGGTCAGCTAACGGGAAGCTTCCCGATTCGCGAAGCGGGAACGAAGAAAAAAAAATATTTAAAAAATAAATTATTCATAAACATATAAAATATATTTTTGGATTTAAAGAAGAATACATTTTACAGCTACAGATATTAGCTGTTAAAAAACCAATGAAATTCACAGAAAAAACCATAGGTTATAGACCATATATAGTTAGGAATTAGCATTTACAAAACCTTGAAAATTCACTGAAAAAACCATAGGTTATAGACCATATATAGTTAGGAATTAGCATTTAGAAAACCTTATTTTACTCACACAAAACCATTGAAATTCCATATATAGTTAGTTGCACTAACTATATATCGCGCACCCGCAATCCACTGCTGATGATGTCACATATTACATCATTCATGACATGGTCAGTGACATCACTGATGACATCACTGATGACATCTCAAATGACATCACTGATGACAACATCCAGTGACTGTATGTTTCTGTAAAGTTAAAATATGTCTTAGATATTGAAGAATGAGTGGATGTATAAGTGTCTGGATGAAGGATTTAGTAGGTGCGTGACTGACTGTATGAGTGAGTGATTAAATGTGTCTCACTGAATGCATGGGTTAGTGACTAAACTGTCTTAATTTGTGCATCATTATGTCTGTTGTGATGTAAACTGCTGCATGTGTTGATCATTAGCTATACGAGAGGCTATATGTGTTATTAATTGGTTGCCCAAGTATTTCTATGGGAGATTGAGTTTGTGTGGGGGTGGCTGGGAGGTGTGTGACTCTGTGCATAGATGTGTGAGCAGTTGATTCACTAGGTGTATGAGTTCAAGAGTGCATGTGGAAAAAGCTACATGGGCGGTTGACTGTGTGCATGAGTGTATTGATGAGTGAATGGATATCTCAATGCTACATGTCATAGTAAGTACATATGTAAAACACAGTACATGTGAGAGTTGGCATATATAAATAACTGTGCATGAGAGCCACTGAATGTGTGAGTGGCTGTATGGATCATTGTGAACTTGTATCAGGGATTGTATAAGAGAGTAAATATGTGTTAGTATATGTTTGAATAAGTAAGGTGTGTATAACTGTGTAGTTGAGGAAATGGAGGTGAGATTGTTTCTTTGCATGACTGACTAGGTGTGTGAGTAACTCCATGGATGAGTGACAGTGTGTGAGTGTCTGTATACACTGAGTGTATCTAAGGTTATATTAGAGTCTGAAGAGGTTTATCGTATTAGCACAAGAATGATGTCAAATGAGATGTCATCAGTGATGTCATCCGTGATGTCATTTGAGATGTCATCAGTGATGTCATCAGTGATGTCACTGACCATGTCATGAATGATGTAATATGTGACATCATCAGCAGTGGATTGCGGGTGCGCGATATATAGTTAGTGCAACTAACTATATATGGAATTTCAATGGTTTTGTGTGAGTAAAATAAGGTTTTCTAAATGCTAATTCCTAACTATATATGGTCTATAACCTATGGTTTTTTCAGTGAATATATATATATATATATATATTCACTGAATATATATATATATTATATACTATATATCGAGCACCCGCAATCCACTGCTGATGATGTCACATATTACATCATTCATGACATGGTCAGTGACATCACTGATGACATCACTGATGACATCTCAAATGACATCACGGATGACATCACTGATGACATCTCATTTGACATCATTCTTGTGCTAATACGATAAACCTCTTCAGACTCTAATATAACCTTAGATACACTCAGTGTATACAGACACTCACACACTGTCACTCATCCATGGAGTTACTCACACACCTAGTCAGTCATGCAAAGAAACAATCTCACCTCCATCATGAATGATGTAATATGTGACATCATCAGCAGTGGATTGCGGGTGCGCGATATATAGTTAGTGCAACTAACTATATATGGAATTTCAATGGTTTTGTGTGAGTAAAATAAGGTTTTCTAAATGCTAATTCCTAACTATATATGGTCTATAACCTATGGTTTTTTCAGTGAATTTTCAAGGTTTTGTAAATGCTAATTCCTAACTATATATGGTCTATAACCTATGGTTTTTTCTGTGAATTTCATTGGTTTTTTAACAGCTAATATCTGTAGCTGTAAAATGTATTCTTCTTTAAATCCAAAAATATATTTTATATGTTTATGAATAATTTTTTTTTAAAATATTTTTTTTTCTACGTTCCCGCTTCGCGAATCGGGAAGCTTCCCGTTAGCTGACCTTGATGCCGCGAAATAGACCGCGAGCCGGTAAACGTTTCTTTACCGCAAGTGCCGCGTTAGAAAACAACATCGTGACGCCTCCCGTCCGCATGACGTTTCACGTTGTCGCGTGATACGTCATATGACGTGCTACGTTAGCGAACTGGTACGCGAAGCGAGTCGCAAAGCGCAGGTTTCTGGAAGCAAACCGGGAGGCCCTGCAAAGCGCTTAACGTAAACACAGCAAGTCATGTGACTTGGTAATAACACTTTTCATTGGTTCATTTCACTTTTGGTTTCCTAATGATGTAAGACTAGGTCATATAATCTAAAATGAACACTTTTGATTGGTTGAGAACTCTTGTTTTTCCCAAATGATGAAAATCCCTCCTTCTTTCCTCACTCTGACTTTCATCATTGTGAGAGAAAGACCCTTTGTGATCACTGAGCAATGGCTTCTTTAGTAGCTTCAGCTGGTGCTTCCCCACCACCTCCACCACATCCAAGGAAGAGTGGACCACCTGCTCAAGTTGTAATTCAACAAGAAGAAGAAGAAGAGGAACAGGAGGACGAGCACGAAGAGAGGCAGTTTTTGCCTGAGCAGCCCAAGACGTCTCACCGGAAGGAAAACTTCATTTGGCAATTTTTTAAAATTCCCAAAGGTCAGAAAAAAGTAAATGCAAGATACGTAACTTGCCTTATATGTCAAGATAGACTGTCCAGAGGGACCGACAAAAAATACAGTTTCGGAAACTACACAATGCATCGCCATATGACTAGGTGGCATCCTAACAACTACAGTGCTGCACAGTTTCGGAACGACCTAGATAATCTCCCTATTATGGCCAGAAGATATATATATATTCACTGAAAAAACCATAGGTTATAGACCATATATAGTTAGGAATTAGCATTTAGAAAACCTTATTTTACTCACACAAAACCATTGAAATTCCATATATAGTTAGTTGCACTAACTATATATCGCGCACCCGCAATCCACTGCTGATGATGTCACATATTACATCATTCATGACATGGTCAGTGACATCACTGATGACATCACTGATGACATCTCAAATGACATCACGGATGACATCACTGATGATATCTCATTTGACATCAATGACCACATCACTGATGATATCATTCATGTGACAATACAATGCATCTCCTCACATTTTAATATAACCTCTGTTACACTCAGTGTTAAATACAGAGTATAATTTTTGAAACCATTGACACACCAATACTAGTTACTACATACGCACTCACTGATTCCTACGTCTACACACACATTCACTCATTCACCCATACAATCATTCATACATACAATCAATCATCTTTACAACACTATCATATGCACTCATACACCTATACAGACACTCACACTCTGCCACTCATCCATGGAGTTACTCACACACCTAGTCAGTCCTGTAAAGAATCAATCACACTTCCATTTTCTAATCTATACAGTTAAACATAGAGCACCTTACGTTTTCAACCATATACTAACACATACTTAGTCTCTTATACAATCATTGATACAAGTACACATTGATCTGCACAGAGTCACACACCTCCCAGCCAGCCACACACACACTCAGTCTCCCATGCAAATACTTGGGCAATCAATCAATAACCCATATAGTTACTCATATAGCTACTGATCAACACATGCTGCAGTTTACAGAACAACAGACATAATGATGCACAAATTAAGACAGTTTAGTCACTAACCCATGCACTCAGTGAGACACATTTAATCACTCACTCATACATTCAGTCATGCACCTACTAAATCCTTCGTCCAGACACTTATACTTCCACTCATTCTTCAATATGTAAGACATATTTTAACTTTACAGAAACACACAGTCACTGGATGTTGTCATCAGTGATGTCATCCGTGATGTAATTTGAGATGTCATCAGTGATGTCATCAGTGATGTCACTGACCATGTCATGAATGATGTAATATGTGACATCATCAGCAGTGGATTGCGGGTGCGCGATATATAGTTAGTGCAACTAACTATATATGGAATTTCAATGGTTTTGTGTGAGTAAAATAAGGTTTTCTAAATGCTAATTCCTAACTATATATGGTCTATAACCTATGGTTTTTTCAGTGAATTTTCAAGGTTTTGTAAATGCTAATTCCTAACTATATATGGTCTATAACCTATGGTTTTTTCTGTGAATTTCATTGGTTTTTTAACAGCTAATATCTGTAGCTGTAAAATGTATTCTTCTTTAAATCCAAAAATATATTTTATATGTTTATGAATAATTTTTTTTTAAAATATTTTTTTTTCTTCGTTCCCGCTTCGCGAATCGGGAAGCTTCCCGTTAGCTGACCTTGATGCCGCGAAATAGACCGCGAGCCGGTAAACGTTTCTTTACCGCAAGTGCCGCGTTAGAAAACAACATCGTGACGCCTCCCGTCCGCATGACGTTTCACGTTGTCGCGTGATACGTCATATGACGTGCTACGTTAGCGAACTGGTACGCGAAGCGAGTCGCAAAGCGCAGGTTTCTGGAAGCAAACCGGGAGGCCCTGCAAAGCGCTTAACGTAAACACAGCAAGTCATGTGACTTGGTAATAACACTTTTCATTGGTTCATTTCACTTTTGGTTTCCTAATGATGTAAGACTAGGTCATATAATCTAAAATGAACACTTTTGATTGGTTGAGAACTCTTGTTTTTCCCAAATGATGAAAATCCCTCCTTCTTTCCTCACTCTGACTTTCATCATTGTGAGAGAAAGACCCTTTGTGATCACTGAGCAATGGCTTCTTTAGTAGCTTCAGCTGGTGCTTCCCCACCACCTCCACCACATCCAAGGAAGAGTGGACCACCTGCTCAAGTTGTAATTCAACAAGAAGAAGAAGAAGAGGAACAGGAGGACGAGCACGAAGAGAGGCAGTTTTTGCCTGAGCAGCCCAAGACGTCTCACCGGAAAGAAAACTTCATTTGGCAATTTTTTAAAATTCCCAAAGGTCAGAAAAAAGTAAATGCAAGATACGTAACTTGCCTTATATGTCAAGATAGACTGTCCAGAGGGACCGACAAAAAATACAGTTTCGGAAACTACACAATGCATCGCCATATGACTAGGTGGCATCCTAACAACTACAGTGCTGCACAGTTTCGGAACGACCTAGATAATCTCCCTATTATGGCCAGAAGATATATATATATTCACTGAAAAAACCATAGGTTATAGACCATATATAGTTAGGAATTAGCATTTAGAAAACCTTATTTTACTCACACAAAACCATTGAAATTCCATATATAGTTAGTTGCACTAACTATATATCGCGCACCCGCAATCCACTGCTGATGATGTCACATATTACATCATTCATGACATGGTCAGTGACATCACTGATGACATCACTGATGACATCTCAAATGACATCACGGATGACATCACTGATGATATCTCATTTGACATCAATGACCACATCACTGATGATATCATTCATGTGACAATACAATGCATCTCCTCACATTTTAATATAACCTCTGTTACACTCAGTGTTAAATACAGAGTATAATTTTTGAAACCATTGACACACCAATACTAGTTACTACATACGCACTCACTGATTCCTACGTCTACACACACATTCACTCATTCACCCATACAATCATTCATACATACAATCAATCATCTTTACAACACTATCATATGCACTCATACACCTATACAGACACTCACACTCTGCCACTCATCCATGGAGTTACTCACACACCTAGTCAGTCCTGTAAAGAATCAATCACACTTCCATTTTCTAATCTATACAGTTAAACATAGAGCACCTTACGTTTTCAACCATATACTAACACATACTTAGTCTCTTATACAATCATTGATACAAGTACACATTGATCTGCACAGAGTCACACACCTCCCAGCCAGCCACACACACACTCAGTCTCCCATGCAAATACTTGGGCAATCAATCAATAACCCATATAGTTACTCATATAGCTACTGATCAACACATGCTGCAGTTTACAGGACAACAGACATAATGATGCACAAATTAAGACAGTTTAGTCACTAACCCATGCACTCAGTGAGACACATTTAATCACTCACTCATACATTCAGTCATGCACCTACTAAATCCTTCGTCCAGACACTTATACTTCCACTCATTCTTCAATATGTAAGACATATTTTAACTTTACAGAAACACACAGTCACTGGATGTTGTCATCAGTGATGTCATCCGTGATGTAATTTGAGATGTCATCAGTGATGTCATCAGTGATGTCACTGACCATGTCATGAATGATGTAATATGTGACATCATCAGCAGTGGATTGCGGGTGCGCGATATATAGTTAGTGCAACTAACTATATATGGAATTTCAATGGTTTTGTGTGAGTAAAATAAGGTTTTCTAAATGCTAATTCCTAACTATATATGGTCTATAACCTATGGTTTTTTCAGTGAATTTTCAAGGTTTTGTAAATGCTAATTCCTAACTATATATGGTCTATAACCTATGGTTTTTTCTGTGAATTTCATTGGTTTTTTAACAGCTAATATCTGTAGCTGTAAAATGTATTCTTCTTTAAATCCAAAAATATATTTTATATGTTTATGAATAATTTCTTTTTTAAATATTTTTTTTTCTTCGTTCCCGCTTCGCGAATCGGGAAGCTTCCCGTTAGCTGACCTTGATGCCGCGAAATAGACCGCGAGCCGGTAAACGTTTCTTTACCGCAAGTGCCGCGTTAGAAAACAACATCGTGACGCCTCCCGTCCGCATGACGTTTCACGTTGTCGCGTGATACGTCATATGACGTGCTACGTTAGCGAACTGGTACGCGAAGCGAGTCGCAAAGCGCAGGTTTCTGGAAGCAAACCGGGAGGCCCTGCAAAGCGCTTAACGTAAACACAGCAAGTCATGTGACTTGGTAATAACACTTTTCATTGGTTCATTTCACTTTTGGTTTCCTAATGATGTAAGACTAGGTCATATAATCTAAAATGAACACTTTTGATTGGTTGAGAACTCTTGTTTTTCCCAAATGATGAAAATCCCTCCTTCTTTCCTCACTCTGACTTTCATCATTGTGAGAGAAAGACCCTTTGTGATCACTGAGCAATGGCTTCTTTAGTAGCTTCAGCTGGTGCTTCCCCACCACCTCCACCACATCCAAGGAAGAGTGGACCACCTGCTCAAGTTGTAATTCAACAAGAAGAAGAAGAAGAGGAACAGGAGGACGAGCACGAAGAGAGGCAGTTTTTGCCTGAGCAGCCCAAGACGTCTCACCGGAAAGAAAACTTCATTTGGCAATTTTTTAAAATTCCCAAAGGTCAGAAAAAAGTAAATGCAAGATACGTAACTTGCCTTATATGTCAAGATAGACTGTCCAGAGGGACCGACAAAAAATACAGTTTCGGAAACTACACAATGCATCGCCATATGACTAGGTGGCATCCTAACAACTACAGTGCTGCACAGTTTCGGAACGACCTAGATAATCTCCCTATTATGGCCAGAAGATATATATATATTCACTGAAAAAACCATAGGTTATAGACCATATATAGTTAGGAATTAGCATTTAGAAAACCTTATTTTACTCACACAAAACCATTGAAATTCCATATATAGTTAGTTGCACTAACTATATATCGCGCACCCGCAATCCACTGCTGATGATGTCACATATTACATCATTCATGACATGGTCAGTGACATCACTGATGACATCACTGATGACATCTCAAATGACATCACGGATGACATCACTGATGATATCTCATTTGACATCAATGACCACATCACTGATGATATCATTCATGTGACAATACAATGCATCTCCTCACATTTTAATATAACCTCTGTTACACTCAGTGTTAAATACAGAGTATAATTTTTGAAACCATTGACACACCAATACTAGTTACTACATACGCACTCACTGATTCCTACGTCTACACACACATTCACTCATTCACCCATACAATCATTCATACATACAATCAATCATCTTTACAACACTATCATATGCACTCATACACCTATACAGACACACTCTGCCACTCATCCATGGAGTTACTCACACACCTAGTCAGTCCTGTAAAGAATCAATCACACTTCCATTTTCTAATCTATACAGTTAAACATAGAGCACCTTACGTTTTCAACCATATACTAACACATACTTAGTCTCTTATACAATCATTGATACAAGTACACATTGATCTGCACAGAGTCACACACCTCCCAGCCAGCCACACACACACTCAGTCTCCCATGCAAATACTTGGGCAATCAATCAATAACCCATATAGTTACTCATATAGCTACTGATCAACACATGCTGCAGTTTACAGGACAACAGACATAATGATGCACAAATTAAGACAGTTTAGTCACTAACCCATGCACTCAGTGAGACACATTTAATCACTCACTCATACATTCAGTCATGCACCTACTAAATCCTTCGTCCAGACACTTATACTTCCACTCATTCTTCAATATGTAAGACATATTTTAACTTTACAGAAACACACAGTCACTGGATGTTGTCATCAGTGATGTCATCCGTGATGTAATTTGAGATGTCATCAGTGATGTCATCAGTGATGTCACTGACCATGTCATGAATGATGTAATATGTGACATCATCAGCAGTGGATTGCGGGTGCGCGATATATAGTTAGTGCAACTAACTATATATGGAATTTCAATGGTTTTGTGTGAGTAAAATAAGGTTTTCTAAATGCTAATTCCTAACTATATATGGTCTATAACCTATGGTTTTTTCAGTGAATTTTCAAGGTTTTGTAAATGCTAATTCCTAACTATATATGGTCTATAACCTATGGTTTTTTCTGTGAATTTCATTGGTTTTTTAACAGCTAATATCTGTAGCTGTAAAATGTATTCTTCTTTAAATCCAAAAATATATTTTATATGTTTATGAATAATTTATTTTTTAAATATTTTTTTTTCTTCGTTCCCGCTTCGCGAATCGGGAAGCTTCCCGTTAGCTGACCTTGATGCCGCGAAATAGACCGCGAGCCGGTAAACGTTTCTTTACCGCAAGTGCCGCGTTAGAAAACAACATCGTGACGCCTCCCGTCCGCATGACGTTTCACGTTGTCGCGTGATACGTCATATGACGTGCTACGTTAGCGAACTGGTACGCGAAGCGAGTCGCAAAGCGCAGGTTTCTGGAAGCAAACCGGGAGGCCCTGCAAAGCGCTTAACGTAAACACAGCAAGTCATGTGACTTGGTAATAACACTTTTCATTGGTTCATTTCACTTTTGGTTTCCTAATGATGTAAGACTAGGTCATATAATCTAAAATGAACACTTTTGATTGGTTGAGAACTCTTGTTTTTCCCAAATGATGAAAATCCCTCCTTCTTTCCTCACTCTGACTTTCATCATTGTGAGAGAAAGACCCTTTGTGATCACTGAGCAATGGCTTCTTTAGTAGCTTCAGCTGGTGCTTCCCCACCACCTCCACCACATCCAAGGAAGAGTGGACCACCTGCTCAAGTTGTAATTCAACAAGAAGAAGAAGAAGAGGAACAGGAGGACGAGCACGAAGAGAGGCAGTTTTTGCCTGAGCAGCCCAAGACGTCTCACCGGAAAGAAAACTTCATTTGGCAATTTTTTAAAATTCCCAAAGGTCAGAAAAAAGTAAATGCAAGATACGTAACTTGCCTTATATGTCAAGATAGACTGTCCAGAGGGACCGACAAAAAATACAGTTTCGGAAACTACACAATGCATCGCCATATGACTAGGTGGCATCCTAACAACTACAGTGCTGCACAGTTTCGGAACGACCTAGATAATCTCCCTATTATGGCCAGAAGATCTGTTGTACCGGAAGTAACGGGACCAGAGGGCAGGGAGATGGTGCTAAATATACAAATGAGATTTGGTGATGTAAAACACATCTGCGCATTTTGCGATGGATTCATTTCCTACGGAGAAAAAAGCATCACTCTGATCAACAGAGCTATTGACTATCATATGCAAGTTTGTCCGAAACGCCCAAAATAATAAATACTTCTTTTTTTTGTTTTGTTGCTCCTGTTGAGCCCTTTACAATGAATCGTTTTCATTGCCCCCTCCAAGAAAACCCCAAAAAAATATAAAACTGTTCCGAAAAATTCAAAAACAGTAAAAAAATGTTCAGAAAAATAAAAAAAAAAGTTCTTTTCAGAACTACCTCCCCGTTATTAAAAAATTGGTACAATATTTGGAACTGTGCCAACCTCTATTTCTCTTAGTTCGCTTCCTAGTTCGCTCGCCGGTACGCGAACTGGAAGCGAACCAAAAACAGTAAGTATAGGGGAGGGAAACACACACTTATGTTAAAATAAAGACAGCTATAGGGGAGTAAACTAGAGATACTATTACCCGTAATCCACTGCTGATGATGTCACATATTACATCATTCATGACATGCTCAGTGACATCATCAGCAGAGGATTGCGGGTTTTTTGACAACATGCCTTATCCACGGTTTAATAACGCTGCCTTTTGCTTTATATAAGTTTTCAAATTGTATGAAATATATACCAATAGGTCGTTATGAACCTTTAGGTAGTGCTTTTCTTCATGAGGTCTGGTCGCTTCCATACACATACAGATGTTTCAAAGATGATCAAGAAGTTTATCTGAATGGAGAGGAATGCACTGAGACGCCAGATCATTCACTAATGTGTAGGCACATACAGTTACACGGTTCATGCAACAAACACCGACCAAATATGGCTTGCGTGTTGCAAGGCACGCCAGTTCCTGCTATCATCCCCACGTTCAAGTTGTTGGAAAATGGTAGTTATTTGATGCTCAATAATGAAGATTGTTCTGAGTTAATTAAAAGTATTCCTTTTATCGTAACAGTAAGTGAACGGGTTATTTGCTGCAGAAATGTTCTATTTCCTCCCACACATGAACATAGGGAGTTTTCAATCTGGCCACAAATACCAACCTTGGGACACGTTTCAACGGCATGGCAAGAATAAGAGCTCTTTTGTCTCAGAGAGAGGTGGCCTTGAGTTCGGCCCGTGAAACTTTCGTACTTCACATAGCGAACACCCGTACAGAGGTGCACACCCTTTTCAATTAAGATTTGCCTTTCAATTTCAGCAACATGTTTCCGACTATCTTTAACGCATCCTCCACAAAGTCCCTGACACACTTTTTTAAAGTTGTTACCAGTGGCCTCGTGACTTCATTTGAGAAAATCTTTGGAGTCATCCCTGCTTCCTTTCATTGTATTTTCTGCACTCTGGTTCGTGGATTGGCATTTTTACTTGCATTACCAGCGGACGCTCTTGTGCTTTTTTACATTTTTAAATATGGATGTCCCTCCTATGCAACCTCCGACCCTGCAGCTGCTGACACTGTTCCGCAATCGCATGCTAGAATATTATGGCACAATGCCGTTGGCGATATTAAGCACGGCATATGGATTATCTTTTCGGTTCTCCTACTTCACCTGTATCCAGCCTGTATTTCACTGCCTGACCTGTGATTTCGATTGGGCCATTGATTTGTGTCTCTGCGGACCGGTTTCTCCTGACGTCGACTTTAATCAGCTGATGACTCCTATCATTACTCACGAGTTGGTTTGTCCTGGCGAAAGGATTATGGCTGTGGCATTGATGCATGGACTACTTGGTCCCTGGAATTTACTGGCGGCAGCACAGTCTTTCTTGGAACAGAGCTTTCTTGAAAACCCACCGAGCTGTCCTCTGATGGTGATAGAGGATCCGGTGCTGGGAGAGCACGTATGTTCTTTTCCGCTTTTAAATTGGATGGCTGAACTGTTTTCGGATGAAGACGGTGACTTCCTATTGGAGGCTGTTGCAGCTTATTTTGCATACACAGTTATGTCATAGACCTTTTTCATGTTTGATATGCTGAGTACTAGCATTTCATTGACAATTCATTAACTTATTTGTCAAGTTTTTATTATTTACCTTGCCTATTGGCTTAAGACTCGATAAAGTACTTGGCTGTTTTATTTTTCTTTAGCATTAAATTTTCCTAGTTTTTAATGCTTTACCTTGCGGACCGTCCACATATAAACTTGCAATCTGCTCTCATGAGATGGCACTTCTATTATCTTATTCAGTTCGTTTCCGGATCATGAGGAGGTGTCATCTAGGTCCTGGATATCTTTACACCGTGTTAAGTTAGCATGGGCTCATTACCGGTTTAAACGCCATTTTTCCTTTTTTGCAACTTCTGCACACGACACTTAGTTGTTGCTTTAGCTTTCCACCTAGTAGTTCATCGTGGTTTACATGAGAATAATATGTTATTGGTCTACTATCTGCTTTACTTGTTAAACTATATCTGTACAGCGAGTGCTAAAGTTTCAAGAACAACACGATACAGAATTGTTATGAGGTCTGATCTCCACGACTTCATACTCATAACATAAGTGCAACTTCTGCCAATTCTGGGCATGAGGCGGGTTTTATATTGCTTTGCCGAACACACATACACAACAGTTGATGCGGTTCACATGAAGAGAGAGCTGGTGTATGGTGATGTGATTCCTTCAAATCTAAGACACTAAAGTATGGGCACGCCCTAAACCAACACAAAGAGACCTTCTTAGCAAATAATATAATATGTGTATTAGGGAGGGTGAGATATAAGCAGCCGCGGGCCGTGGAGGGAGTTACGATGGGGCAGGGAGGCGGGGAGGGGGAGAAGCAGGGTGGAGCCCTCTCTACCTTGCCCCTCCCCCTCCCCGCCTCCCTGCCCCACCGTAACTCCCTCCACGGCCCGCGGCTGCTTATAAGTGTTGCTAACTCTTATTCATTTACAGCATGTTAACATACTGTCACCATTCGCTTTTTATGTACTAGTAACTATGCTGGTAATTTTGCTACTGATAATATGTGTACTTGTATTCTCCACCCTGCTTCTCCCCCTCCCCGCCTCCCTGCCTCACCGTAACTCCCTCCACGGCCCGCGGCTGCTTATAAGTGTTGCTAACTCTTATTCATTTACAGCATGTTAACATAGTATCACCATTCACTTTTTATGTACTAGTAACTATGCTGGTAATTTTGCTACTGATAATATGTGTACTTTTATTATCTAAGGTACTACGCCTGAGAAGACGGCATTAGTAAATAAACATTTCAAATACACATCTGTTCTTCTTAACTCCATGTTCTGGTTTCTAAGAAATCTATAACGACCGACTGTTCATGAGTTCCACGTATCCTGAGGTACTATAAGTTCATATTCTGGATTGTCTAAACATTGAGAGTTTGTTATATCCAATGTGACACTGTACCTAGCTTGCTAAGGAGTTTTTGATTACTAACGTGAGTTTTGGGACACCCTAATTCGCCGAGGTTCCAATCCTCTGTCCACAGTTCTGTGTGACAACAGAAACCCTGCGACAGGGGCACCCCCGACCCTTGCTGGAGCTTCATCACACTTGCGATACAACTCCAGCAATGCATTCGCCGAGGTTCCAATCCTCTGTCCACAGTTCTGTGTGAGAACAGAAACCCTGCGACAGGGGCACCCCCGACCCTTGCTGGAGCTTCATCACACTTGCGATACAACTCCAGCAATGCGCCACCTTTACGGCACAGATACATCACGCATCTGTGCTGTTTTTGCCCCATGATGCGCCGCATTGTAAATGCAGCACACCATAGGTGACGGAACAGCGGCACAGAATGACTAACACATCCCTGGTGATGCGCCAGTCATCATAAATGTATCCCTATGCTTCTTATCTTGTTAGAGATGAACCGCCATATATATCATCAAAGTTTTTTGCATTTCCTAAATAGCGAACTTTAAGGAATAAATAGCGATTCTTTACCATTCCTAGTTTGCGATGAGCTATTTGCTAATTAGCCGAATGTAGCCCAATGAAGCCCAATGTAGCCCAATGTAGCCCAAAGATGGCCGCCAGACACACAAAAAAACAAATGTAGCCCAAATATCAGCCAGATGTAGCCCAACTATAGCCCAGTGACAGAATGACCAATCAGCTTCGCAAACCTCCGTTACGCGAAGCGGAGCGCTGTTACAGATATATATCTTTTTTTGAACGTTAATTTCTCAAAATCCACTGGAGCACATATATTGAGACCTAGCAAAGGCACATCGGGCTACCAGTCCCTAATATTTTGCCAAGTTTCGTGCAAATCCATTTAGCCGTTCAATTATTATTATTATTATTTTTTTTTGCCCCGCGGGGCCCTTTTAAAACCTCCACATCAAACCTAGGGGGTCAGCGAGGATCTACTATGCCCCCTTATAGTTATTTCCCCCTTTGTTTTGACCTCCTCTTGTCTCTCGATCCTACCGAGAGACAAGATGGCGGCCGCTACGGACTGTTTGGAATGTTGACAGACGCCGGAGAACCAATCAGCTTCGCTTCACAAAGCTCCGTTGCGCGAAAAGTCCGCGAACCAGAGCGCTAACCGGTCCGCTGTTACAGATATATATCTTTTTTTAAACGTTAATTTCTCAAAATCCACTGGAGCACATATATTGAGACCTACAAAAGGCACATCGGGCTACCAGTCCCTACAATTTTGCCAAGTTTCGTGCAAATCCATTCAGCCGTTCGGGCTAAAAGTGAGGCCAACCGCCCTATGGAAAACTCAATGTTAAAAACACGTTTTGGGACCCCCCTTTTTTCTCGGCCCCCACTGGACGAACCCCCCCCAAATTTTCAAGGGCTGCTCAGAAACAAAATGTGCCATTTTCCTGAAAATTTCAGCCAATTCCGTCCACAAACGCCAAAGTTATTAGACATAGAATTTTCAAAAAACCCATAGAGAAAAAATCCTAACTATATATACCTACTGGCGACCGCCAGTAGGTAATATATTATTTTCTTTGTTGACCTATATTTAGAGCAGGGTTAAGAAAGCAGTGCTGGGAGCAGCTTTTCATGACAGTTAACCACAAACTGAGCTTGTCAGTAAATTAACTGCAGACCTTCAGGGTGCAGGGAAAAAACAACCTGGCTACAATCTTCTTGTGATGGCCTTGAATCAATGCCATTTTTTCATGTATGCAGATAGGATCCATTTACATACAAAGTTTCGAAATGGAGCTCATTTACATTGTTAGTGGTTATTGTTCATCGCTGGCAAGGTTCCCAGCCTTCTGCTCAGAGTTTAACAGCCATCCAAACTCTAACTCTTCCTCTGTCTTAAGATTCATGCCAGGATACATAGTGGTAGAAATGTAATCAATGCCTCTACATAATGCACCTAATTCTAAGTATGTAGCTATCAGCGGTGCAGCAGGTGCAGTGGCACTAGAAAGGGGCAATTATACCCTGGTAATGGCTTACTTTTTTGACTCGATTGTTGGCTAGTGGATCAATGAGCAAAACAAACCGTTAGGGGAGGGCCCTAGGGAATATTTTAAGACCTGGCGTGGACACAGTCCACAATTACAACTTCATTACATATAAGATGTCCACGAGTCTAAATGCAAAGAACTAATACCTCTACAGAGATGCGATTCTAAAAAGCAGCCAAGGATATAAATGTGTAAGTAATCCTGGAATTCTCCTAAAAAGTAAGGATACCCATCAGTCACCACACGGTACCGCCCTGGTCATCATCTGGGACTCCTTTTGACCATCCCATTATGAGACATAGATGGTGAACATAGGACTAGATGAAAATGTCCTACATCAAGTTATGACTCACTGTACGGTGCTTCAGATGCTAACTGATGATCAAATATGATGGGTAGAAAAAATTGCAGTGGATATAAGTGTAGAAAAGTGAATTAAGATTGGGTTATTGAGCAACACTGTGTTTTATTCTTTTTACTCAGTTCTCCAAAATTAAAAACAGACCAAAAAAAGAGCAGTTTAAACATATATATGCCCAGATGAAATTTAGGTCGACATGTTTCAGCAATGTAGATGGACACTCTTGTCCTTGCCTTCCTCAGGACCTTCAATAGTTATTGCTAATGCAATGTGCAACATAAACTAAAATGTGTTAACAATAAAGAAAAATATCAACTGAAATCCTAGGTGTCTACTGATTCCTTTCTGCATGTGGGCTGATTGGCCACTGAGAAGAAAATACAATTATTACTGAGTTATAGTTCGCATCGTAAAGAGGTCATAAGCAACGTATCAGGTGTCTCACTATGTCGACATCATGGTATTACATAAATGTCAATTATAGAGGCATTTTGCAAACATTAACATTTGTTACATCATGTATTATGCTATTCCATTGATGTAATGTCACCCCTGCTTACCTATTATGCAGGAGGAAAAGGCCTCACCTCACCTGGGTGCGACTCAGGGAGAGGAAGCACCGCTCTAGAACCGGAGAAAAAGTAAATAAGAAACAACGCTAAATGTTCCATTTCCTCCTATATGTCTGTGTATTCTCAGATACAAGTTTCTCAATAGCTCATGGTATTGTCATGTACAGATGTATCCAATTAGGCAAATTAACTCTTATTCCACTGTTCAGTGACATGCTGAAACCAAGGGAATATCAGATTCTAGTGCTGTTTATATAGTGCCCCATATTGTCATGCGCTGCCCAGTACTGGTGTACAATGGCCATAACTTCGAGACCACCATCTTTGTTAATTGCCATGTATCTTGTAGGTCTCTAAGGCTAAGAGCTTTTTGCGCCGTCGTAACTGTCTTAAAAATTCCATTGCCTGGCCATTACAGTGCGGTTACATATCTGATGAGCATTTCAGGCCTTAAATAGCAAGATGTCAATCTCTCACAATGTTCTACCCGACACAGTAATCATGTGTCGCTAACTGTATCTCGTCATCTAGTGCCAGTACATCGACCCCCGAAAGGCTATCGTACTACATCATGCCGTCGGTACCCTCCCGAAACCATGATGTTGATCCTAACAGGAGCACTAAGCATAATGTCCCCCTCACCTGCCCGTCGGTACTTCACGCCGGCATCCAAGCCATCTCAGAGAGGTACCGGGTGGTTTTGGCTGGCCGTATTTACTTCCTGCAGTAACGGCTGGTGAATGACTCATCACGTCATGAGATCACGTGATGGCGCGTCCTATGTTTGTCTGCTTGGAGTTGTAGTTCCCTTACTTTTGTGTGCCCGTGAGATGGCGTGTTTTATTTGTTTATTTATTTATGACGACCTATATCTGCATGAAAAGTGTTTTATAACGGACACCATTGAGCAAGTCAGTGTTTTATTGAATTATAAGTGTCCTACCTAAAATTCAGGTCATCATTAAATCGTACAGCAAAAACTCCGGATCTCAAGTTAAAATTAATGCCTTAACCGCGGCGGAAAAAGGTGCGGGCGTTCTAAAGGGTGGGCGGGGCTCCGTCGGCCGTTGGCCAAAGGCAGCACTGGGGAGGTAGTGCTCCCGTCGGCCAACGGCCGAAGGGAGCACGGAAGGGGTTCAAATTACCAGCTGAATATACATATATTTCTGAGTAGAGATCGATTATCTACTGCAAGATATTAAGAGGTCATGTGAGTCATCCTATTCATCGGGACTCAGAAAGAGCAAGTCCTGTGCTTCTTCTTCTCATTTTCAATAAAACTTTATTGATATGTACTAAATCCACTCGAGCTAAAACACAAAGTATATATATATATATATATATGTATTATCACCTACATAGACATCAGTGGTTGGCTTTCCACCGATGATAATCAACTATAACAGGTTGATACATATATGAGTTGGAAAAACACTCTATACTAGGAGCATGACCATAAGTAGCACAGTGATCATGTTCATCCCTAGAGTGGTGGGATTAATAGGATGGGTCAGAGTCTCATAAACATCTTTCACAGTAACGTCCATGGAATTTCATCATTCAACCCAGTCTTATCGCTTCCCAATCTAAACACCCATTTCTGCTCTCTGATTAATAGATATTTTGATATATCAGTGACATGATCTGGGATGTATGGCTGCTCCAAAACTTTCCATTGGAAATCAGTCGGGCTATGTTTAGCCTCCAGGAAGTGACTCGTAAGTTTGATGGATTGTTTTTTGCATCGCACTGTGCTCATATGCTCTGAGATTCTTAGCTCAACTCTGCGGGTCGTCATGCCCACATATCTCAACTGGCAGGGACAGGTTATCATATATATGAGTTTGTCACTGTTGCAGTTGGTGAATCTTTTTTGTTGCCACGGCTGGTTAGTCCCAATGTCGATCTCCAGTGACTTCTGTGTTTGTGGACAGGCTGCACAGGTGCCACAGGGGTAGTGGCCCTACACCGCAGGCAAGTCCCACATCGTACCTACAAGATGTTGTGTCTTACTCTTTGGTCTTTTGTGGACCAGTTGGTCTCTTAAATTCGGTCGACATTTGAATGCAAATAAAGGGGGCTGAATGGACTCTTGGCCTGTATTCAGTATTGACCAGTGCTTTCTGACAATTCTCTGGATACTGTTTGACAAAGTGCTGTATGTGTTTACGAAGGTCAATCTCTGTAAACCCTGTTTTGGTGCCGATGGTTCCAAGAGTGCCTCTCGGTTGTTATGTTTTGCACGCTTAAGGGAGCAACGTACCAATTTTTGGGGATATTTCCCCAAATCCAGTTGTTTAGAGAGGAGGGCAGAATGTTCTTTAAAACTATCTTTGGTAGAGCAGTTCCTCTGTACTCTCAAAAACTGGCAATAAGGGAGGTTAATCCTCAGGGATTTAGGGTGGTAGCTATCGTAGCATAGCAGAGAATTGCGTGACAAGGGTTTTCTATACAATTCAGATTGAAGACCTGATGGAGTAGCTAGGCTCAGCAAATCCAAAAAAGCCAGTGTTTCTTATCAAACTCCACCGTAAATCGTAGGAATTCATTCCTGTTGTTAAGCCATGTCAGACAATGATGCAGATCATCTATATTGCCTTGTCAGTTGACCAAATTATCATCTATATAACGTTTCCACAGCCGCACTGAGTTGTGAAAGGGGTTAGTTGTAGTCAGCACATGTTCTTGCTCAAAGCCATGGACGTATAAATTGGCCAGGCTAGAAGCAAAACGCTCCCCATGCTGGTTCAAGAGGTTTGTAAAACATTTAACGTTGTTTCTTGTTTACTTTTTCTCCGGTTTTAGAGTGGTGCTTCCTCTCCCTGAGCCGCAGCCAGGTGAGATGAGGCCTTTTACTCCTGCATAATAGGTAAGCAGGGGTGACATTACATCAATGGAATAGCATAATACATGATGTAATGAATGTTAATGTTTGCGACATCTCTCTATAATTGACATTTATGTAATACCAGGATGTCGACATAGTGAGACACCTGATACGTTGCTTATGACCTCTTTAGGATGCGAACTATAACTCAGTAAAAATTTTATTTTCTTCTCAGTGGCCAATCAGCCCACATGCAGAAAGGAATCAGTCGACACCTAGGATTTCAGGTGATATTTTTCTTTATTGTTAACACATTTTAGTTGCTGTTGCACTTTGCAGTAGCAATCACTATTGAAGGTCCTGAGGAAGGCAAGGACAAGAGTGTCCATCTGCATTGCCGAAACATCGTAGACCTAAATTTAATCTGGGCAGATATTTGTTTAAACTGCTCTTTCTTTGCTCTTTTTTGCTCTGTTTTTAATCTTGTAATCTGAGTAAAAAGGATAAAACACAGTGTTGCTCATTTGCCCAATCTTAATTCACTTTTCTACACTTATATGCACTGCAATTTATTCTACCGATCATATTTGATCATCAGTTAACATCTGAAGGACCGTACAGTAAGTCATAATTTGATGTAGGATATTTTCATCTAGTCCTATGTTCATCATCTATGTCTCATAATGGGAAGGTCATAAGGAGTCCCAGATGATGACCAGGGCGGTACTGTGTGGTGACTGATGGGTATCCTTACTTTGTAGGAGAATTCCAGGACTACTTACACATTTATATCCTTTGCTGCTTTTTAAAATCGCATCTCTGTAGAGGAATTAGTTCTTTGCATGTAGACCAGTGGACATCTTATAGTGGATCAATGGCCCAAATGTACGAACCAATTTTGCATTTCTTAAGGATCCGAATCTCTATTTCGGGCCATTAAAAAATGCAAAACTGCCTTTCGGTATGTTCGAAAGGCATATGGGGCGTCACAAAATGCAATTTCTATCCAGTAAAAATCGCATTTTGCTACTTGCAAAATAGGAAATCGAAAATAGGGATTACCGATTTGCAAATCGGTAATCACATATACATAGCAATTCCTAATTGTGACTAGTGGCAGAAAGTATGCGACACACATGCCGGTACTGATATTTAGTCACTCATCATTTCATAAGATCACACATGACACTTGATGTGATCGAAAAACTTTTGTTTTTTTATTTCATTTCTTTCAATTTAAGAATTAAATTTCTAATAGAAAATCATAGCACAAAACCTGGACATGACCTAGACAACAAATTAAACATTACAAATGTATAAGCTCGAGTGCAGTGCTTCAAAAAGAGTAAACACATTGAAAAACAGAAAAAATGATAGATGAATAGATGAAACAAAAAGATAGAGCCCAAACAGGTTGAGACTTTTTTGATTGTATTGATACAATGAAATGGTACAGCACATCAATCAATCGATCAGTAGATTTGCTGGGTGCTGCTTTTCACACGCGATGATATCCAGGCACTGGTAGGGTCCAGTTGCTTAGCCAAACAGCCAGGCTTCAGGGGCTTTGGGAATGGTGAAAGAGATGAGGAGTACAGAGATGAAAGGGTATTTCATTCCATGTCTTCTCTGCTAGGTAAGAAAAGGAGTGACTGCCATATCTGCTACGTTGGATGCAGAGGGTGAGGGTTAGAGAGAGGGAAGTGGAGCCGAGGGTTCTGGTGGGCAGATGGAAGTTAAGGCTGTGGTTCAAAAAGGGTGGTCTGCAGTTGTGTAGAGGCTTCTATTCGTGGGTCTGTAGCTTGTACTGACATCTTTTCTGTACTGGGTGCAGCGTTGATTATGGTCTGTAGTCATCAGAGGAGGTAAGCTGTGATCTCTATGTAAAGATCATTGCCATAGTCCAGCCGGCTGGAGATAATAGGTTCAGTGATGGGGCATCTTGAGCTTTAGGATAGCCATTTGAATATCTTATGTAACATGCAGAGGATGATGAAGCAGGAGGAGGAGAAGGAGTTGACCTGAGTCATAATGGTTAGCTTGTTGTCCAGGATGATGCCTAGGTCCCTACCATGGCCAGTGGAGGCAGGAGTAGGACCAGGTTCAGAAGGCCACCAGGATGCATCCTGTGGGGAGACTTAGTTTCTGAGGATCAGTACCTCTGAATCGTCTGTGTTGAGCTTCAGACAGTTGTCCTTCATCCAGTTGGTGGCATCTGCCATGCAGTTGTGGAAGTGGTCCTGGTGGTGTCTTGGGAGATGGAGAGAATGAGTTGTCTGTCGTCGGCATAGCAGATGATGCTGGTCAGAGGTGTCATATAAGTGTTGAAGAGGGTGTGGCTGAGGGACGATACTTGGGGTACTCCTTGGGTTCAGAGGTAAAAGGAGGAAGGTTGGATTTTTTTTAGTTCTTCTGGTGAGGAAAGGGGCGATCCATCTGAGAGCTGCTCCTTCAATGCCTATGTTGTGATACCGTGTAAGGAGCGTGTGGTGGGAGACCAAATTGAATGCTGCCAAGAGGTCTAGGAGGATTAGAGCTGCAGTTTCTTCTGGGTCGAGTAGAGCTCAGATGTCGTCGGTGGCCACGATGAGGGATATCTGTTTGTGTGGGTTGCTGAGGAATCTGGATTGGGGGGAATCAAGTATGAGGTAAGGTTCCAGAAGAGAGTTTGATGGCTTTTTCTAATACTTTGGATGGGAACAAGAGCAAGGAGATCAGTCAGTGATTGTTGAGTTTGTTAGGGTCTGCAGATGTTTTTTTTTGTTGGGCTTTGACTTCTGTGTGGTTCTAGTCCTCCGGGAAGGTGGCTGTGGTAACAGAGGTGTTGAACGATGTGATTCCTGTGGCTAGTTCTGCTTCGCCTAAGTCAAATTATATGTTTAATGAATAATTACATTTTTTAGACATATGAATTTAATTTCTAAATATTATTTTTAATCACTATTTTAAAAAACACCGTCAGCCTTTTCATATTTAATTAATAATTAATAAATGTAACGAATACTTATTTTTGCATTAATGCAAAATCATTTAAAAAATGTATTAAACGTTTAATTTTTTAATATGTGATTTATTGATTTTTAAATTAGAAAAATAATATAACTAATACAAGAACTAAAAACATCTTTATATAACTGTAATGCAAAAGTCAAAATAATTTAATTTATAAAATATAAATTCTTATGAGGTGTTATATTAGGTCCCTCCCTCCATTTTATCTATGTGAATTAGTTGTAGTACCTGTGAGTAGCCATCTGTGGTGATAGACGTATGCCAACACTGAACTGGGGTACATTGCTACTGTTTTAGGACCTTTTGGGTACCAGTAACTTAACTGGTGTATGGCAATGGACTTAGTACAACTACTACAGTTAATTGGACCGCCGTAGTCTTGGTGGCAGTCCGTGGACCACCAGACTGGCGGTCCACCCGCCATATTTCAACTTTGCCATTGGACCGCCTCAGAACCACTGCTACTGCTAGGGATCCACGATCCCTGGCAGTCTCACAGCGTTGTGAGGCTGGTAATATGCTGCCGGTGCTGCTGCTGCACTGCCAAGCATATTACTAGTTTCCTCACCACCACAGTTTTCATGGCAGTGTGACCGCCATGAAAAGTGGGGCAGTGAGGAAACTAAGGCCTCTGCACCAGGGGATACATGCAGGAGGGGCACATGGTGTGCCCCCTTGTCTGCATGCACACCCAGTTCCTGCAGGGTAGGGACTTAACGGTCCATGCCTTGAAGGAACGTGCAATGGTGTTCTTATTGCCGGGGGCATTTCCTCTTCCTCTGTGCATCTTTTAGCGAATAACTACAGCAGTGTGAGTGGGATGTGATGTGAGCATTTTACATTTCTGTATGCTTGTGATTTACAACTTGCGTACAGACGCTACTTCGATGGACATATTTTTAATATTGTAGATATTTTAACCGGAGCAATTTTAAAATCTGAAACAGACCTCTCTGCCTGTCCGGACGAGATTGCTTCGTCCCAGGGGTCCCGACCTTGCTCTCTCTCCCCCGGCGCAGCCGAGCACAGCGCTCTCGCCGGCCGGGAGAATGCGGAAACGCCATCTTGGGGGAAGGCAGGGTAGCGCTCCAGCTCCTGGACGCCTCCCACCCTCCTCCCACCGCTAGATGGAATTGGATAAAAGGAAGGGCTCATCTCGCCCGCGCAGCGGGCGGGCGCAGCGGGCGCGCGGCAAGCCCGTCTGCGCCCGTCCGCGCCGGGCCCGCGCACAGCGCCAGAACCCCTGCATCTTGTACCCCAACTATCTCCTGGACCTCCGATCAACTCCTACACATACGCCAAGGCGTTTGCAACCCCGCAACTTGTTGTAACCCACATAGCCTGGAAACTACTGCATACTCCTGCTCCCAATGTAACTTCACTATCCCTGTCGCTACTAAACTGTCTCATCCGCCCATGAGTGCTCACCGCCAGCCCCCGGTCACTCTAAAAGCAGCCTTAGTTAATTGCAGATCTCTTCCTGCTCACGCCTCTGATATCTGGCTATCGCTCGACACTCATAAATGGGACTTACTATTTCTCACAGAAACTTGGATCAAAGAATCGTCCAAACCTGACATTAACTTGGCCACTCCCCCTGGCTACCGTCTTTTAGGCATTAATCGAGAAAACTCCAAATCCGGGGGGGGACTCGCGGTAATCGCGAAATCCCACCTTACACTGAACATCACAAAAATTCCCAATCTTGGCCTTATTGAAGCCATGCACTTTACGATCATGGACTCGGCAAGTATCTCTTTTTCTGGTATTCTGGTCTACAATCCCCCTGCAGCCGCTGCTTCCTCTCTTACTGCTCTGACGCACTCTATTGCGGACTTTTCACTTAAGCACTCCCACTTTACAGTGCTGGGAGACTTTAATCTCCATATTGATAATCCGTCCTGTGCACAAGCATCTTCTTTTTTGGAAACTTTACAAGGATTTACCTTGTCCCAATTAGTTAAAGGCCCCACTCACATAGCAGGCCACACACTTGATCTTATTTTTTCTAATAATCCTGGTATCTTTGCCCTTTCCCCCCTCCCCCTGACTTGGTCCCATCATTTCCTTCTTCCCTTTTCTATCACTATTCCATCCCCTCCTCCCCTCTCTTCCCTTAACAGAGACAGTGGTCGCAAATGGACCAAAGTCACCTGTGAGTCCATTGATCCCCTTTTTCAGTTTCAATTTAATCAGTTGGAAGATCTTGACAAAGAAACGGCAAGATATAACTCGACCCTTACCTCCACTCTGGATTCTATTGCCCCTCTTGTCCCCCTGACTTCCTCCAGATCTCGCCCCTCTGCTCCCTGGTTTTCCCCCTTGCTTCGTGAGGAAAAGAGTAAGTGCAAACAAATGGAGCGCAAATGGAGACAAAACTATGACCCTTTGGCCAAACTGGCCTATAAATCTGCCCTAAATATATTCCAAAAACTCAAACGTTCTACGATGAGAGCTTATTTTTCAAATCTCATTCAACAGGCGCAGAATTCCGCCAAAACTCTTTTCTCCATCGTGAAGGATTTTGTGAATCCTCCTGCCACGAAAACCCAATGTGTTCCTACTCAAGACTTGTGCAACGGTCTTTCTGATTTTTTTCAGAACAAAATCATTAAACTCTCTTCTTCCTTTGATAGCGCCCCACCGAACCACCATTTTGATGCTCCATATTCCTCTCACTGCTCTTTCATTTCTTTTAGTGAGTTAACCTTTGATCTAGCGCTGTCACTGTTGTATAAAGTTAAGTCTGGTTCACCTTTAGACCCTGTCCCCGCTAAAATAATGGGCAACCTTGCCCCTGTTTTAATCAAACCCCTCCTCTCCATCTGGAATTCCTCCTTGACCTGCGGTCAATTTCCCTTAGTGTGGAAACAGGCTAGGCTACTTCCCATTCTGAAAAAACCCGATGCTGACCCTTCACAATTTTGTAATTACCGACCTATATCGCTCCTGCCCAAACCTGCCAAGGTACTGGAGAAAGTGGTCCAGAAACAACTGGCTCAGTATCTTGAAACAAATCAGCTGCTGCACGATTCTCAGTCCGGTTTTAGAACCGGCTACAGCACCGAGTGGATAGGGGCGAGGAGGCCATGTTGGTTCTCCTCGACCTATCCGCTGCATTTGACACTGTATCCCATAACATACTCACAACCCGTCTACAACAGCTGGGGATAGCTGGTACAGTCCTGGCCTGGATTAAATCTTTTCTGTCCAGACGGTCTCAGAGGGTTCTGATGCATCCATTTGAATCAGAGGATAAACCCCTTTTGTGCGGTGTGCCTCAGGGCTCCGCCTTAAGCCCATTATTGTTTAATGCTTACTTGGCCCCGCTAGCCAAGGTAGTAGAGTCTTGGGGGGTCAGGGTGGTCTCATATGCTGATGATACTCAGCTTGTTTTTTCATTCAGAGACCATTCTGACTCCCTCTTTTCCAACTTCAGAAACTGCCTTGGCAATATTTGTGCTTGGATGTCTGCCAATCACCTTGCCCTAAACACTGACAAAACTGAGGTTCTTTTCTTTAGCCAGAAATCAACACCCCCTGCAACCCTATGGTGGCCTACTGTCCTGAACCCGCCTCCCATACCAGTGCAGTCCGCCCGCAACCTTGGCTTTATATTTGACAACACCTTGTCCTGTAAAACCCAGGTCAATAAAGTGGCAGGGGCTTGTTTTAATAAGCTGCGTATGATTAGGAAGATTTTTCCCTTCCTCCCCCAAACATCCCGCAAAACGGTTGTCCAGGCACTTGTCACGGCACATCTTGATTATGCCAATAGTTTATATGCTGGTGCCCCCCAATATCTTATTGACCGTTTACAAATTATTCAGAACGCTGCAGCAAGGCTCATTGGAAATATCCCTGCTCGCAATTCGGTCAGAGCATATCGGGATGAGCTTCACTGGCTTCCCATAGCCCGACGCATTGATTTTAAAACACTGATCCTTGCTTTCAGGGCTATTCACGGAATTGGCCCGGCCTATCTGAGTAAACGACTCAAGATATCATCTTCTGTAAGACATCTGAGATCTAACAGTCTTCGTCTACTGAACGTCCCCAGATTCAGACTTACCCGATGTGGCGGTAGAACCTTTACAGTCACGGCTGCCAAGCTCTGGAACAGCCTACCTCTTGACCTTAGGTTCATCGAATCTGAGCCAGTCTGCCGACGCAAACTAAAAACATGGCTATTTACTAAATGCTAATTAAAGCTTCTGTATCCCTCGATTTCTCCTCTCAGATGGATTTGAACTAGGCAACCGTCTTTGGTGATATTCCTGTAATCCTAGCGCCGGGACACCTCCGTTGGAGGTAGCCGTGCGCTCTACAAGCTTCTAAATAATAATAATAATAATAATTGCGGTGCCTTGCTATGGTTCACATATGAGCCTTAGCATGGCACCGCCATGGGCCAGCCGCCACAGGACCACCTGACTTGTATTCTTGTAGGAATCTGGCGGGCGGTCACTATTTTGTGAGTGAGTGTTTTTTTTTGCAAGTCCTTCCCTAAGCCTTTCTCGAAATCTCACCTATTTATGAGAAAGTATTCCCTATTTTCCAGCCTGTCATCCTGGTCCCTCCCACATTTACTACTAAAATGTTTTTATAAGTGTGCAGCTATCTATGCACATGTGGTGAGATGTCCGCACTGAAAGGTTTCAAGTGGCCAGGTCTCCGCTGATAGGCTAGATAATACAATTATGTAGTGCATGAGTAGTTATTACTGTACTACTTCTTTACAGAATGCAAAATGCAGTTTCTGAATAGGCCCCTCTGATTGAGGAGGGAATTCATCAAACATGGGACTGGTGAAGTCTACTGTTGCTTGAGTAAAGATCTATTCCGATTATTCATGAGGTTGGTGGATTACTGTTCCATGCTCATTCAGATATTTTCTGATAAAAATGCACCGAAGAGAAAAAATATTAGAGAAAATGATTAAATATGCATGGACAGTTGGCTTTGATAGTTTTGATCTAAAATATATGTGATTCTTCCAAGTTGAATAGCGTTGATGCAAAACAAAAACGCAGTATTATGAGTACTATTCTTCCAAATTGCAGAGTTCTGATGCAAAACAAAAACACCAATAGCGAGTGCCTCAAGATTACTCAACATTGGAGGTGCATGATATGCTGCGACTTAGAGAGCAGCCTAGTATGTGAATGATGCTACAAGGATTTTTGTAATTTTTTATTGTAAGTGAGGGCTTGGCAAAAACCAGCCCGTGCAGGTAACAGCGGGGGGCCGCATGGGGGGGATTTCGAGGTTGTGGAAAATTAAATAAATAGTAAATGTTCCCCTTGCATCATCCCTCGACCTCTCACCCCACCCCCCACCCCCCACCCCCAACGCGGCCCCACCGACTCACCGCTGTTACCTGCCCAGACCGCTGCTGGCAAAAACTATTTTTGCCATTAAAGGTGGTCGGTGGAATGCTTCAACTAATCTCAGCCGCTACTAAACAGTTAGTGGTGCACACTAGTTCCATTATGTTTTTTTTTCCCACTAAGCCACTCTAGAAGAGGCCAGCATTATGCAAATCAGCCTTGGCCCTGCTTCATTATGAACAGTCCAGGCCAACATGCAAGACCAGGTGCATCTACAGGTGGAAGCACAAGAAACAGGAGAATGTTTTTGTTCTACTTAGGCCGCAAGCTGAGGTATATCTTGCTTGCTATGGCACAGTGGGATGGACACCCACTATGAGCATTCCCTTCATACTTAGTGCTTCACAGTGATGACACCAAAAAGATAATGTGTGGAATGCTTGAATTAATGTAATTACTTGGACCACATTCCACTCCTACTTATTTTTTGCCCACTAAGACACTGACTCTAGACAGACTAGAGGCCTGCCCAGGCATTTCTGATTGGGCTATTACTATTGAAACAGTGCAAAGACTGATCTCATATGACTGGGCCCTGTACAGAGTGGCCCAATGGGCAAAAACGATGGATTGGAATGAGGCCAGAGTGATTGACAGAGGATAACATTAATTCAAACATTCCATTCATAGCTTTGTTGGTTTTTGCCGTAAACTGTCAGGAATATGAGCATGTGAAGGGTTAAAGATTATGACAAGGACACAGTAATCAAGGTTTGAGATTATCGAGAATACGAGAATGACAGCTACATGGATAGGGTAGCAGCCTAATGTTTCAATACCATAGTAAGAGTTTCCTGGCTCTTGGGCGTCTGCTTCAAGTTAGCACTGGCCCATCTGCACAAGTATGTAGCCTGGCTCGTAACTTTTACATTGCTGTGGCTTTCTACTACCACATACGCTCATTACCCGGCCTTTCTGTCCTGCATGTCTGCTTTGTTTTCCATGTGTTGGTTCATCAGTTCCTTGTTCCTCCTATTTTTTTTTTATTTATTAAAGTTTTGTATAGCGCTAGCTGGACCCGAAGGTATCAGAGCGCTTCACAACATGTACAAAAAGGCATTAGAGAGGCAGTGAGGAAGGAGAACAGAGCAGGGAGCACATGGGTGAAGAGAAAGACTTTACAATATAAACAGGAGCGCAAAAACAGGATAGAGTCAAAAGCGAGACATCCGGCTCTTGGACCGCAGCGAAAATGGACTTTAAAAGTCAGACGTGGAGATCTTACTACAATCCAGAGCGCTCAAGGAAGAGGGCTTTGAGTAACATCTTGAATTTCGGGAAGGAGGCGGTCGTTCTGATATGTGGGGGGATGGCGTTCCAGATCTTAGGAGCATTGCCCGCAAAGGATTTGCTGGATGTTTTGTGTTTCTGGGATTTCAGAGGAATGAGTAGGAGCGTGATGGAGCTTCTGAGGTTCCTAGATTGACCGGCTTTTTTGAGCTTGTTGGCCAGATATTCAGGTTTTCCTGTGTGCAGGGCTTTGTGAGTGAGGCAAGCTGTGCGGAAACTGGCTCGTTGGACAATAGGGAGCCACTTCAGGTCCTTAAGAGCCGGGGAGATGTGTTCGTATTTCCTGGATCCTGTGACCATTCTTGCTGCGGCGTTGAGGGTAGAGGTCAGAGGACCCAGGTGAGATTTGGCTGAACCAGTCAGGGTAGCGATGCCATAGTCAATTCTGGAGAGTACCAGAGCCTGAGTGGCCTGTTTCAGGTCTTTCGAGGGGAGGAAGGGTTTCAGTTTGTAGAGGAGTTTCAGGTTCAGGAAAGCACTTTTGGCAGTTTTTGAGATGTGTTCTTTCATGTCCAGTTTGTTTGTTATTTGTTATTTGTTAGGTGTACTTGTAAAGCGCGACATTCATCCTACAAGGATATCACGGCGCTGCAAAAAATAACAGTAAAACCAAGGCATTAACCTGGGAGCCTATTGATTATTCTGAGGTAGGGAATAGTGCGGTTTTAAGTTTTTTCCTGAAGGTGGGATAGGAATCCGTGAGTCTGAGGCTGATCGGTAGTTCATTCCAACATTTCGCAGCAATGTGTGAGAAAGCACATCCGCCCATTCTGGAAAGCTTAATCCGAATAGTGGCTGCTTTGGCTGAGGCTTGCGAACGTAAGTTCCGCGCTGGAGCATAGAACTTAATTCTATTTCGTAGAATGTAAGGGCCTATATTGTGAATTGTTTTATAGGCAATATATAGCATTTTGAACATGGCTCTTTGTCTCATGGGCAGCCAGTGTAAAGCTCTTAGACAGCTTGTGGCAGAATCGAACTTTCTCTTGTTACAGACTGCTTTTGCTGCGGCATTCTGGACCAGTTGTAATTTGGGGTCCAGGGTGATCCCTAGGGATTTTACGGAGTTAGTAGGAACAAGTGGAACATTCAGGGCGTTTAAGGCTTTGAGCCATTCTAGGATTTGGGGGTTTTCATCTGTGTTCGAGATGAGGAGCACTTCGGTTTTTCCTTCATTGAGTTTTAGGTTGTTGGATGCGAGCCAATGTTGGACTTCAATGAGTGTGCAGTTCAGTCTGTGGATGTCTGCGATAGAAGTGGTTTCCAGGTAGAGTTGTGTGTCATCCGCGTAGAGGTGGAAGGGGATGTTGGACTTCCTTAGAATTGACGTGAGGGGCTCCATGTATATGTTGAAGAGTTGAGGTGAGAGTACGGACCCTTGAGGTACACCTCTAGTGATGGGGAGAGGGTCCGATTCGCAGCTTTTGATTTTGATTCTTTGAGTGCGGTTGAAGAGAAAGGAGGAGAACCATTTCAGGACCGTCTTTTCCATGCCTGCTCTCTCCTGGAGGACATTGAGTAACAGGGCATGATCCACTGTGTCAAATGCTGCCGAAAGGTCTAAGAGGATGAGAAGGCTACATTGGTTGGAGTCGAGCGACATGTGAAGATCGTCCAGGACATTTAGGATTGCGGTTTCTGTGCTGCAGCCTTTTCTAAACCCTGATTGGTGTGGATCGAGAAGATTCGTGCTTTCTAGGTGCTGGGAAAGCTGAGACAGCACGCATTTTTCCAGAATTTTCGATAAGAGTGGAAGGTTCGAAACTGGTCTGAAGTTATTCATGTCCTTGTGGTCCAAGCCGGGTTTTTTTAGGAGTGGAGTGACTTGACCTATTTTCAGGCAGTCAGGGATGGAGCCCTCGCTCAAAGAGCTGTTGATGATCTGGGCCCAAGTTGGGGCTAGAGTGAGCTTCAGGTCTTTTGTTATTCTCGGGGGAAGATGATCAAGGGAGTGAGATGAGGGATTGGTGGTGGCTATGAGATTGCTTATCACTTCAGCCTGGATAAGCCGGAAGGAGGACCAGCGAATGGCTGAGGTTGCTGGCCTGATGAGGGTAGTTCCGGAGGGAATGGCTGAGGGCATAGCACAGAGTGAGCGATCGATTTTAGCAATTTTTTCGTTGAAAAAGATGGCAAATTCATCACATAGAGATTTGGAAGCTACCCTGTTGTCTATCACAGGAATGGATGTTTGGTTCCTGATGATGTTGAAGAGTTCTTTAGGGCAGTTTTTAGCATTGTCCAGAGCGGAGCAGAAGAAGGACGACTTTTTTTTCTTGATATGGTTGTAGTAGCTTTTACGAGTTGCCTTGAGTTGGTCCCTGTTGAGGGAGGTGAGGTTGGTCCTCCAGGATCTTTCCATGGATCTTAGGTGTCTTCTTTCATCGTTGATGTCTGTGGAGAACCAGGATCTGGAGGGGATGTTTCTTGGTTTTTTTTTTAGTTTCCGCGGTGCCAGCTGGTCTAGGACGAGCTCCAGGTTGGCGTGGTACCGCGAGGTGAGTTCCGTGGTGGAGAGGAGTTCCGTCGAGTTTGAGAGGAGTGAGCTAAGTCCCTCTTCTAGCTTATCGGGCGGAATTCTCAAAAAGTTTCTGACCCACTTGGGGGAGGTTTGAGTAGGTGGGAGGGACAGAACCGAGTGATTGATATGGAAGAGAATGGCGTGATGATCTGACCAGTCCACCGGGATGATGTGGTCGATCGAGATTGTCTTTTTATCCGTGATGATTGCATCAAGGATTGCTCCTCTATGGTGAGTTTCCTCTGTGCAGTGCTGGGTTAAATCGTAGTCATGTAGAAGGGAGGTGAGAGATTGGATGAGTGGGTTTTTAGTTACATTCCATCTTATGTTGAGGTCGCCAAGAATTATTCTGAAGTCGCTATCCAGAGCGGTTTGTGTGATCAGGTCCGTTAGCTGAGCGCCAAATTCGGAGGAGTTGCCCGGAGGATGGTAGAGGAGAAGGCATTGAAGTGGACAGTGGTTCGGCGAATTGAGGCTGACCGAAAGGCATTCAAAGGAGTTGTAGATGACGGAGGGAGATTCAGTGATGGAGAGGTCATTTTTGTGGATAATAGCTATTCCGCCCCCTTTGTGTACGGGCCTGTCTTTGTGGATAATAGCGAATCCGTGTGGCACTAGCGTGTCCATGATGGGAGGGGATAGCGTGTTAAGCCATGTTTCAGTGATGAAGGCGACATCCAGGTCATGGGAGAGAATGGTTTCGGCAATTTCTGTAGCATGTTTGACGGCGGAGCGGCAGTTGATAAGCATACAGTTAATCGGACGGGCCACATTCGATTTTGGATTGCCAGAAGTAGCTCTGGGTAAGGAGGAGGGATAGGATGGTGGTCTGTGAGCTTTTCGGGGGGGCGGGTCTCTTCCTACTCCCGTGATGACTTGAATCGGGACAAAGGGTGAATGGGATTGGGGTTGAGCTTGGGCTGGCTGGGAAGGAGGGGATTTGTAGGAGGCGGCGAGGGAGCTCACTTCTTGTGGCGAAAGGGAGGGAATTCTTCTAGGGCTGTCAACTCGTGGCTCAGTCCTGGGTTTGGTGGAAGGAGGTTGGGAGCCTAGGGGGGGCCTGGACCCAACTGGAGGTCGAGAGACAATCCTAATTGGAGGTTGTTGGAGGAGGGGTGGTGCGACGGAATGGGCGGGTGGCTGGAGTTTCTCTAGGGAGGATAGGGTTTCCTTCAGGCCAAAAATCAGGGTAGCGATCTGGGCTTCTAGAAGGTCTAGGCGTTGCGTTAGTTTGGGTGCTGGGGGGTGGGGGGGGAGGGTGGGTGAAGCTGGACCTCAGGAGAGAGGGGCAGTGGGGCAAGACTTTGCTGAGGGGGATAGTGGGGGTTGGGAGGACCGGTTCCGTGTTAGAGTTAGATTGTGGGATGACTAGAGAGGGAGAGAGGCTATGGGGCAGGTCATTATACCGGAGGGAAGTCGGGTGGGAGGATCTGAGACGACTTTAGGGATCGGGATGGCGGGGGATAAGGAGGGAAGAGGGATGAGTTCCTCTAGGGGGTGGAGGTTGTCTTCACTAAGGGGGGCGGTGAAAGCTAGAGGAGTGTGGGTTTGCGTTGGGGGCTGTGGCTCCGTGATGATGGGTGGTCTGGGAACTCTATGGGTGGGATACTGAGAGCCTGGGGTGCTCTGGGAGATGTGGACTAGAGGGAAGGGAGTCGGATGGGTAGGTAATGGTGGACGAGTTCTGGGAGTTTGGGTGAAAGGGGGTGCAGGGGGTGGGGGGTAGAGGGGGGTGGGGCTGGGGGGGGTGAATGACAGGAGACATGATTAAGCGCGGGGTAAGGGGAAGTTGAGGTGGTGGAGGTACGCTCTTCGGGTTAGGCGTATGCCGGGAGTCATTAGGGTTAGTGGAGCGCGCCTGTTGTGGGTGGAGATCCGTGGATGTTTTAAGAACGGGGAAGAGGGAGTCGAAGAACTCTAGGTTTTCGTCTTTCGCCTGAATTAGAATGGAGCCATTCACAAAGATGGTGATGGAGATGTCTCCGGTTAGTGACTGATGGTTCAGGGGTGAGATGGTTAGTTTCCGGCTGTGATCTGTGAAGGTGGTTTTGGAGACTGGGAGGAGAGAGTTAAAGGTGGAGACCCATACGTCTGGCCTGGTGGTGTGGAAAATGAAGTCCGTTTTTCTCGGCCCTTTCGCTGAACAGTGGTAGGTATCCACTATTAGTGTTTCGGGGTGTTGCCTAATTAGATTTTGTTTAAAGCGTTTTTTAGCTTTGAAGGAGAGATTGCGAGGGAAAGTAATGGTGTAGGTGTTCCGGCCAAGCAGAGACAAGTTGTTAGGTGACGGGCAGGGAAGCGTGTTTAGATGCATGGATGGCGACATCGTAAGAGAACTGGGGGCGAGTGGGGCCGATTCGGTGACAGAGGTGACCAGCCTAGACAGCGGTGGGAGGGCTTAGTTGAAGAACAGAGGCGCGGAGTTCAGCCTGTGGTCGTTGTCATGGTGGTCACCATGGGGCCAGGCAGCCCTAGGCAGGGGTAGAAATAACTGGTGCTTGCCTGGGGTGCAGGGGATGGTGCCCCTGAGGATCGGTGTTAGACTCTTCTGGTTGTGGTGTCGGGCTAGCGCAGCAGGGGCCCAAATGGAGTAGTTAGACTTAAAGAGTTAAAGATAGGAGACTCCATGTTCTCCTAAACACGTTAAAGCAATGTCCGAGTTGGTGGCCATGTTGGGGTCAGGCAGCCATAGGCACGGGGGAGAGAACTGGGGTTTGCTTGTAAGGCAGAGAGTGGCACCTGTAGAACAGTGATTTTCTCCTTTGTATTATGGCGTTAGGCAAGTGCCGCGGGGTCCCAGCTGGAGTCGTTAAGGTGGGTGATCTCCTTATTCGCCTTCTTTAGGCTTAGAGGATGTCCTGAGTGTCGGCCATGTTGGGGCCAGGCAGCCCTATACATCGGTGGAAAGAGCTTGAGCCGGGGGGGAGGTGCGGGGGGGACAGAGCAAGGTGCCCCTGAATATTGGAACCTGCAGACTACAAATCTTCGCGGGGGTCCAAATGGAGCGCTACAGGTCAGGGCCCCGTTTCCTCGTCTTTATTAATAGAGGCGGGCCGCCATCTTGGGGGCAGGCAGCCCCGGGAGAACAATGCTTCTGAGACCGGAGTGCGGAGCGTGGGCAGCGGCCCTTCCGCTATGGGCCTCTCTCGAGGCTCGGCTGTGGCACTCGGCGTCGGATCCTGGAGTCAGAACCTTCAGGAGTCTCACGCCGTATCCTCGTGGCCGTGAGCCTGATCGCGCTGCACCGGGCGCCACATCGAGTCCCCTGCACCGGTAAGTGCAGAGCGACTAGTCAGCGGGGGCGGGGGGCAGGCGAGAGCACCGGTGTTGGCCCAGGGAGGTCGGGTGGTAAAGGCGAGTACCTCTTCTCGTGGCCGTCTCGTTCTGGCACAGTCCCGCAGACGCTCTCAGGGGCAGCAGGGTAGCCACCGGTTCCGGGATGGATCGGCGTCAGTGATTGCTTGGCAGTCCTATTTTGCGCGGGGAGTTCGGTGGGGTCGCTCAACCCAGTTACTCCCTCCTGGCGGCCATCTTCTGAAGACTTTTGAGTAAAGAAGGCTTTTTACAAGTTTTTTTCCAGCTTTCTCCCTTTCCAACTACTGGCTTTCGTACCCTTTGCTTTCGACTGGTTGCGAAGCGTTTCTCTTGTTCTTTTACAGCAATTCTCGGTGCCTCATTGGCAGACATATTGTGACAGTGTTGCCAATAGGGAAATTGTTCTGCTACTGTTATTTTCTCATATTGAAGGACATTCATCTGTGATTATCATATGGGTTTTAAAGGTACATATTTCTATCCATTATAAACCTAACTATCAAACTACATCCATCATTTGGTAGTCAAATAACCCAGACCTGAATAGACTCGAGCAGATGTATTCTCTCCGGATCACTGACATAATATCGACGTCACAAATATCGAGATACACAAATATCGAGTAAAAAATATCGAGTGACAAAATATCGACTCCCTATCTACAAACAGGTAAGTACCAAAATATCGACTCCAAAATATCGACTTACAAAAATATAGACTGTCAAAATATCGATTTTTTTAAATGTCTTAAAATTAAGTTAAAACTAATATAGTAATAAATATATTTAATATAAACTTAGAAATAATTATTTTAATAATTTAATTGTAATAAATAATTTCTATAATTAAAAAAATTATATCACCAAAAATAATACATATATATATATATATATATATATATATATATATATATATATATATATATATATATATATAAAAAAAACATATTATTAAATAAACATATATAACATTTTTAGCGTAGCATAGAAAATGGTTAAAATTTATTGTAACAACTATAGTGAGTTCAACATTAGCAAAAGTCTTGAATAGCGTAGAGGTAAAATTTACTATTCCCACTCCAGTGGGTGAAACAGTAGGGAAAGCACTGGATAGTGTAGGGGTTAAAATTACTATTCCCACTCCAGGGATGTATGACGTTACAACGCATACTTTTACAACACCTACCATTACATCAAAACTTTTACAACACAAAAACTTTTACAACTCATACATTTACAACGCAAGATTTTACAACCCATATACCTTTACAACGCATACCATTACAATGTAAGTATTGGTAAGTATATAATTTTTTTTTAATATAAATTAATTTAAAATATTATAATATAATTTAATTTTCTTTAATTTTATTTAATTGATGTAATTTAAATGTAATTTTACTTTATTTTTACAAAGTACCCCTTTACCCAAAAACTGAAAACTGACCCTGAACCCTAAAAATACCCCTTTACCCCAAAAACTGAAAACTAACCCTGAACCCTAAAAATACCCCTTTACCCAAAAACTGAAAACTGACCCTGAACGCTAAAAATACCCCTTTACCCAAAAACTGAAAACTGACCCTGAACCCTAAAAATACCCCTTTACCCCAGAAACTGAAAACTGACCCTGAACCCTAAAAATACCCCTTAACCCAAAAACTGAAAACTGACCCTGAACCCTACAAATACCCCTTTACTTTAAAACTGAAAACTGACCCTGAACCCTAAAAATATCCCTTTAACCAAAAACTGAAAACTGACCCTGAACCCTAAAAATACCCCTTCACCCAAAAACTGAAAACTGACCCTGAACCTTAAAAATACCCCTTTACCCAAAAACCCAAACATATAACATTTTAAAAATAATTATATACTTAGCAATACTTACGTTGTAATGGTATGCGTTGTAAAGGTATCTGCGTTGTAAAAACATGCTTTGTAAATGTATGCGTTGTAAAAGTTTTTGTGTTGTAAAAGTTTCGTTGTAATGGTAGTGCATAGTAAAAGTTGCGTTGTAAACGTTGCATACCCACTCCAGTGGGTGCAACAGTAGGGAAAGTGTTGTATAGCGTAGGGGTTAAAATTACTATTCCAACTTCAGAGAGTGCAATAATAGGAAAAGTAAATACTTCACAAATAGATATAAATAACATAAATAGTAATACCAATTACAAATAAATAAAATATTTTACTTGTGTATAAAAAATATTAAATATTTATTTATAAATACAAAAGAAAATTATTTAATTTTAAAAATTGCCCACTCATACTAATTAATTACCTATTAACAATACATTATTTTACAATTTAACAATTAATAAATTAATTTTAATTACCAATTATATTTTAATTAATTACCAATTAATACATAATTAACAATTAATTATAAATAAATATCAATAAATAATTAAAAAAAATTAATTAATTATAATTAAATTACTTCCCACCCTATTCCCCTATAAACCCACAACCCGCTACAGAAAATAAATTACTAAAATTAAAATATTTATCAATTAATCAATTATAATTAATTACCAATTATATATTAGTTAATTACCAATTAATAATTAATTAACAATTAATTCTAAATAAATATCAATAAATAAATTAACATATTTAATTAATTATTATTAAATTACTTCCCACCCTATTCCCCTATAAACCCACAACCCGCTACAGAAAATAAATTACTAAAATTAAAATATTTATCAATTAATCAATTATAATTAATTACCAATTATATTGTAATTAATTACCAATTAATAAATAATTAACAATTAATTCTAAATAAATATCAATAAATAAATTAACATATTTAATTAATTATAATTAAATTACTTCCCACCCTATTCCCCTATAAACCCACAACCCGCTACAGACTTATATTACACAAAAAATAAAAATTATTATTAACTTACCTTAAATTCGATATTTTTGTTGGCTATATTATGTCTAGTCGATATTATGTCCATTCTATATTTTTGATTCGATATTATGTCCATTTTATTCGATATTAATTTTCTCTAGTCGATATTTTTGTTGTCTATATTATGTCTAGTCGATATTATGTCCATTCTATATTTTTTACTCGATATTCTGTCCAGTCGAAATAAAAGACTCGATATTATGAGTGCACACCATTCTCTCCCTCTCTCTCTTTCTATTGCTCTCTCTATTTTTCTCTACCCCATTCTCTCCTTACTGATCACTGTGTTCTAGCTGTCTCTCAGCAATACATATGACAGTAAAGGGAAGGCTGGGCTCGTGTGGGATTTGCAGCCCATTGCGCTTTGGCATGCATGAACTAGTGAGGTGGGTCTGCTGAGCCACGGGTCCCATGTTTTCTTCGCCACAAGACTAAAGCTATTCCTCACTAAGAAGAGTGGAATCAGTGTGTAGTTGTTCATGTTCCCTTCAGGAGGGGACCTGGCCTGGCAGTTCTGACTGGAATCTTTCTATTGAACCAGGACCAAGATTGCTTTGCGTATGACTGACCTCTGTCTGGAGTGGCACAGTGGGCAAAAAGAATGGCCTCAAATGTGGCTCTGAGGGATTGCCCCTGTGGTTGAGATTAAATTAAGCACTCCATCCATCACTTTATTGGTCTTTTGCAGCACACACTCAAATATTACCAGGCATGCCCAAAAGTCTGTGTTTGCTGTGCCACAAGATTCAAGCTTTACCCCATTTGATAAGCCCTAAGTAGGCTGAACGTTTGCAGAGTTACCTATCTTCCCTGGAAGGAACCTGACCTGGCAATTTTGATGGGACTGTTCCGATTGGGGCAGGACCACAACTGATTTGAATGTGTCTGGTCTCGGTCTAGAGTGGTACAGGGAGCAAATATTGTTGGACTGGAATGTGGCCTGAGCAATTGCCAGAGACTGAGATTAATTTAAGCATTCCAACCATCTCTCTGTTGTTATTTGCACGCTACAGATTATGGCAAAGTTAATCATTGAACAATAATACAATTTTAAAAGCAGAGTATTTGACAAGTCAAATTGGAATGAAAGAAGATGAAGTCCAGTGGTGATATGGTAGCTCGCTAATGGAATTAGGTCATGAAGGGTATTCTGCTAAGTGCCTGACTAAAAAAGGGGATGGATAGAATGATATGTGTGACCTGGTTTCGAACTGGATGTGGAAGGCTGAGGTACATTTTATAGCAGAGCGGGACCGCTGGTGAGTGGGGTCAAGGATAGGGGCAAACCTGCATGAAGCAGAGGAAGCTGGGAAGACAATTTCAGGACACCCTGTCCTTCTTGGGCTGGTTTTACAACATCAGGAAATTATAGTAAAGAAGTGCCTCGTCAAATCAGGCAAACAGCAAATATCTTTCTACCTTGGTCAAGGGCAAAAATTCTCAACTCCATCCAGCTTCATAGGCGCTGTATAAATTTGCACTCCACAGGTTGCTCCCTGTTCTCACTCAATTCAACGTTTGGCTGAGATTAAATGAATTCAAGAGATGCTTTCACTACCTCTTGTGTGGGCCACTTCTACCAGAGAGATGCTGACTGATCTGGCAGCTTCTTATTTTGCAGGGTTTATATTCCCATTGAGGTGCACCTCGCTGTAGAGTGAGGAGTAGGGTACAAGCTTCACGCTTGCAGTCCATCAACTCCTGCAGGGTCCAGGTCTGGGTGATGGAAATGAACAGACCAGTGCAAGCATAGATCAGAGGTGAATTGAACAGTAGAGACAAAACATCAATGAAATAATGATAATAAAGAGCTCGTGTGGTTGACACAACCAGTTTAGCACATTAATACCTCACTATCAGTAACTAAAACAGAATTAGCTTGCTGGCCATCTGTAAATCTGAAACATGGTCTCCATCCCCGTCTGCCTAAAGAATTCCTGCATCTGCTGACGATGGAGTTACTTTTACATTTGATCCCAGACTTGAAGAATGTTAAAGAGATCTCGAAGCTGATAGCATTACCTCGAGAGAAATCTCCACTTATCCTCCATCCAGACAGCGTGGTTCAAAAGTTCACGCGCTGAGTAATAGCAGCGACCTCCCCTCTCCATGGGGAAACAGGACTTTGACGTTTTTGTTTTCCAGTGACTTAAGCTTTCGGGAGCTTCCATGTTGGCAACAATGTCACAACTGACCTTTTACTCGCTTCTACGGCTTCATTTCCAATGTACACAGACCAAGAAGTCTTAGTCTGCAGCGGCTGAGAGCATGATCTTTACAGGGCTGTTCCAGCCTTCAATCCAAGGCCTCCAGGGAGAACATTTTACTTTTGGCAAACAATTACGGTATTCCCTGCATGTGAAATGGAAAGAGGATGTTCAAAGAAAACAGAGCAAAGTGCAAAAAGGCTTAGAAACACAAGCTTCAGAGGAAGGATATTTGGTCTATTAAAAAGGGGTCATTTGGCACTCGTTAAATTATGTCTGCCCTCTGTTTACGCCACATGGCCCTGCCAAGAATAGCGCTGCCCCCCACTACAGAAGCAAGGAACAAGCCCATCCTTGCTCTCCTGCGGCTGCTCTTCGTTGGTGGTTCAGATTTTAAGCCCAAACCAGACCATGGTTTAGAAATATTTTTATTGTGTTGCTGTCTCTATCCAAGGCCTGTCTGGGGAACCAAAAGCAGCCTTGGCACAATACTCACAACCAGCCCTCTCTATTTGTTTCCTTGTGCTATCTCTCTATTTCCATCTACTCATTCTCTCTATCACCTTCTCTCCACTCTCTCTGCTCTCTCTCTGATCGCTTTCTCTTTTCCTCCTACCTCCTGCCCTCACTTTTGCTCTCTCTTGAAACCTCCTGCCCTCACTTTTGCTCTCTCTTGAAGCCTCCCACCTCCCGCCCTCACTTTGGCTCTCTCTTGAAGCCACGGCTGGATTGAGAATGCAAATCAGCCCTGGCAATTAAGTTGGACGTGTTGGGGGTGGTGGTGGGAGGGGTGGGGGGATGTTGCCACTGGTGGGAAACACTGCCTCGGCCATTATTACAGCACTGCTGCAAAACCGATGTCCCAGTAACAAAAAAACGGCCCCAACCGTTCCAACACTGGCCCCCACAGTTCCGGCCCACAGGAAAAACGCCTGGTGCCCGCTAAGGCCAGTCTGGCCTTGCTTGAAGCCTCCCTGTGCCTGCTGCAATTAACCCCGGGAAGCTGGAAAAGTGACAGAGGCACCAGGAAAGACCCCGGGCTTTCAAAACAAGACCCCAAGGGCTCCAGCCCACTAGGGAATTACACAGTCAATGTAAAGGCCTGCCCATCTGCAACCGCCCACATTGAGAAATCTTGCTGGGAGGTGATCTAGCATTGGATGTTCCTCGCTTGCCAACTTAACGCTGGAGAGCATGAGTGAGGAAAAAACTCTGCTTCTTGGAGCAGAGTTTTTCAGAACACCACATGCTAGTGGAGTTCACCGCCCAGGCCTAACCAGTATATGTCCTGCCTTTTAAATACACTGCACCCTGCCCAAGGGGCTGCCTTGGGCCTACCTTAGGGGTGACTTACATATAGTAAAAGGGAAGGCTAGGGCCTAGCAAGTGAGTGCTCTTGCCAGGTAAAAATGGCAGTTTAAAACTGCACTTGTGATACACTGCAGTAGCAGGTCTGAGGCATGTTTACAGGACTACTCATGTGGGTGGCACAATCAGTGATGCAGGTCCACCACTAGCATTTGATTTAGAGGCCCCAGGCACCCCTGGTGCACTTTGCTTGGGACTTCCTAGTGAATCAAATATGCCAATCATGGATACACCAGTCCAATTTAGAAAGAGAGCATGTGTACTTTAGCACTGGTTAGCAGTGGTAAAGTGCCTAGAGTCCTAAAACGAACAAAACAAGCATTTACAATGCAATGGTCTCGTCTTTGTTAAAGTTAGAGCTATTGGCATTGCAAATGTAATTTTTTTCATTTATTGTTTTGTTTTTTTAAACCGATAAATATATGGTATTGTCATTTACAATGGCGGCAACAGGTAAGCATTAGAGAGTAGTAGAGAGTATTAGCAGTGATTAATAGTTAGTAGAGAGTGATTAGTTGAATAATAGAGAGTATACTTGTATAGAGTAGAGGAGGAGTGAGTTGTAGGCAATAGTAGTTAGTGAGTAGAGTAGATTAGTGGAGAGTAGTATAGAGTGAGTAGTAGATAGTGTGTAGAGAGCGTGTAGGAGTTAGCGAGTAGTAGAGACAGTAGTAGTGAGTAATGAAAAGTAGTAGATAGAAATAGATGTAGTGTAGTGAGTTATAGATAGTATATGGAGTAGTATATCTAATTAGTAGAATGAGTAGCGAATGACTTTTAAAATAGAGTATATATTAGAGAGCAGTAGTTAGTTAGTACGTTTCAGTATTAGAGTGTAGTAGAGAGTAGTAGAGTAGTAGAGAGTGAGTATAAAATTGTGGATAGTGTAATTTAGTGAGTTGTGAGGAGTGTGACTTATAGCTTAATCTCTCGCAAATGCCACACACAAACACACAGTCCCACACCCACAGACAGACATAGAGCCCCACACACAGACACAGAGCCCCACACACAGACACAGAGCCCCACACACAGACACAGCCCCACACACAGACACAGCCCCACACACACAGACACAGTCCCACACACACAGACACAGCCCCCCCCCCACACACACACACAGAGCCACACAAACACACACAGAGCCACACACACAGAGGCCCCCACACACACACAGAGCCCCCCCACACACACAGAGCTCCCCACACACATACAGAGAGCCCCCCACACACAGAGAGCCCCCCACATACACACAGAGCCCCACACACGCACAGAGAGACTCCCCACACACACACACAGAGCCCCCCCCACACACACAGAGCCCCACACACACAGTGAGCCCCACACACACACACACAGCCCCTCACACACACAGACAGAGCCCCACACACAGAGCCCCCCCCACACACACATAGAGCCACACACACACACACTGTCGTGAGGGTATTACAGAACTATTTGTGAGAGCCATGGTATGTTCCTTCATTTTTAGGAACGAGGAGAGTTAGTGATTTACCTACAATCGCATACATTTGATCCAAGAAGGCTGAATTCGAACCTGATTAGCCAGTTGCAAAGTCAGCAGCTTTTGAAACAACGACCAAGCAGTTATCTTTTATTCGAGTAAATTCTCTTTACAAATATTATGATTTGGCATGGTCTGCACCTCACGAGAAACAGCATGGAACTAGAAATACCTGAAAGGGACAACTCTGGTTATCTTTCGTGTTACCTAAATAATGTCGGTTTATAATGCACGCTACCCAATTTTGTTTATGTTCCTGGACTGCAAAGCACCGCACTAATGGTTCCCCTGACAACTGACGCCTCCGTTAATTACTAACCAGCTCTTTAAAAACGCTATACTGTACATGAAAAAAACATGCAAATCTGCGTGTCCAGGACCTAGCCCCCGTATATTGTTATTCGTCTAAAACACGCCATTACTCTTTAGTCTACAAAATAATACAGATAATGGGTAGTAACATGATCCCGTGGAAAATGGAGCAATGATACGCCTATGTTACTATAATAGGAAATAAATATTCCACTGTGACGGCATATTAACATTGTTTTAGCCACACAATTTCCTACAAAAAAGAAATTACCTGGAGACTGTGCACAATAACTGCTACGAGACAAAATCACTCCCCAAGATGGCCGCCGCTTTACACCGACTTCCCTTGAAACGCTACGCGCCACAAAGTTTTGGGTGACGCATTTGTGACATCGGATGGCTTTGCCTGTGCAGCAAAGCTGATTATGAAATGAACACTACTATAAGGATACCTGAAGAAGTTCCAAACGTAGGAATAAAGAAACAGGAAAAGAGCTGGGTAAGAGAATTCATGCCGCACCGCATCAGACCAACACAAGCAGCAGCACAACCACAATGAGCGGTATTAGGAGCAGCACGAGAGAGGTCATCTGCAGGTCAGTCTGCCAGTGGAGTAGCTGGGAGGCACAAGCGTAACATCTGCAGAGCTCCTATAACCAGCAGCAGTCAGTGAGTGTTACTGTTAGGAAGTCAGACGGGTCACTCAGTGGGAGCCAGCAGTCGCTGCACAGCCCTCTCCGCTCGCAGGCCAGAAATGGATCTCCAAAACGCCCCGTGATTTTCAGACTGGGGGGCGTGTTTTTTCTCTCTCTCCTCTTCCCATTGGCTGGAATGTAAAATTCCAGCGAATGGGAAGAGGAGAGAAAGAAACTAAAAAATACACCCCTCAATCCGAAAAAGACGGGGCTTAAATGGAACAACAAACCTCTTCTCCAATGGCTGGCCTCCGTTTAGGAAGCCAGCCAATGGAGAAGAGCGGCGGGTTTAAGCCCCATACTCTAAAACATAAAATCTCACTACGCAGGCCGAGACCTAAAAAGGTCAGAAAAAATAGGAGGAACAAGGCAAAAAAGTTTAGGGATAATCCTGCCAAAAGGGGCAGGTCCAACATTAATGGAGCGTAAAAGTTAAATAACAGTTGCCGCTATTAATTCTCGCCGTTAGAGGAAATTTACGATAAATACATTCCTTATAAATTCGTGTAAAATGGTTGAAACAAAAAAACTTGAGATTTTATATTGCATCGTAAAAGCATGCATGAGTGTTTTGAAACATGGAAATGTGAAAACTAAATAAAGAAAGAAACAGATATTATTTAACTATGCATGTAATCACAGGTTTGAGAAACTAAACTTAATTAACATAGAAAATGTGCTGACGATAACTTTTGAAAGGTGTCAAAATGATACAATGTCTACATAATAAAGCACCTGAAATTATTAAAATGCTTAATTTATCAATGACAGATAGTATGAAAGCTTGCAGCATATTCTAGTATTGAGTGATAAAAATGTGTACTTTAGATTTGAAACTTAAATATTTTGTTTTGCAAATGATAAACATGCAAATCAATTTTAGTAGTGCCTAATATTGACAAGTAGTCTTTAAAAGAAGATGGATTGAATTAACTATGAAATTTGAAATACTTTTATTAATGTGTGTTTTATATTAATCATAACGTGGTAATGATTTAGTGAATTTTCATGTAGGCTTCAGAACCCTTTTTTTCTTGAATCATGTGATGACAACAACGGATACTTTGAGGGCATAAATTAAAACTTTTGGATGTATAATTGCCCCTTGGAGTGTGGTTCTGAAAATCTGGACCCTGTTGTTATCCCGATATCGAGGTCCAATACCCGTGTCACAAAATATCAACGTACCATGACGAATTTGGTGTCGGCGAACCGATAATGATTAGGACATCATTTCTATGCATTTGCGTCGGAATCGAGGGTCGCCAACACCCCCAAATCGTAGTTTCCGTCCCAACCCCTTAGACTCCATTTTGTGAACGACATCCATCTTACGTCTTGCCCTCATGATAAGTCAATTAAAGGTCAAGCTTGATCTAAAAGGACACGTCCTCCTTCCCTGACTTCCCCCTGACCTGTCCCAACTGACTCCATTGCCTTTAGCCAAACCTGTTTGGACAACCCCTCGCCCAGTGGCCAAATGCGATAGCATCGATGCATAGCATTCCTCAAACCATTCACTACATACAAACCATGCTTTCTACAAACACACACCTGTCCTGTTCTCTGTTTATGGCCAGTTTTATGACTAGGAGGTGCCTTCCTTTATTGGGGCTTCATCGATATCTGATGGGAGTTCCGGGCTTAGCTGGGTAATCTATCACGAATTGGACGTCTAAAATACGGGCTTGCCTACATGACTTCGCTCTTTTGTATTATTGTAGAAATATGTGTACAGCCATATCATAAACTCAAGAATTCTTGCTTGCAGCTATTATTTCTGTATATAAGGAGAAGGCTGGTTCTGTAAAAACGAACAGTCTCCTGAGAACACATGACCCGTGTTTGTCGTGCTTCTAGGACACCTGTTACTTGGTAGCTATCAATAAAACTTGATCTCTGACTCGACTAGAAGACTCCGTGTTTCTGTGGTCCGGAACAGGGAGAACTCCGAGGTCTTCGGGTGTTATCCCCTGGCACCAAACGGGTTCCTAAAAACCCGTTACCTCAGTTGGCGCCCAACGTGGGGCGGTATCAAGCGGCGACGGTCCAAGCCAGATGTTCGTGAGGAGCTTCGTGTGAAAATTCCGGAGGACGGCCAGCCACTTCAGCGACCCCTGTATGTCGACGTGGTTCCGAAGGTCTTTGCTGCGAGGTTCCCCGCGTCCAGACGGCTACGAAGGACTGCTGCCCTCACTATCGCCTTGTTTTGGACCCAGTGATCCTTGGTAGAGCGAAACGATAGACGAGTCTTCTAGCGACGTCACCGATCTTCAAATACTTCAGTTAAGTATAAGTGGAGCGTCTCCCAGTCCTTAGTTTGTCCTTAGTTTTTGGTATCCTTGAGATACGCCTTGATTTGGTACTTGCAAGCCCCAAAGCCGAAGGACTTGTGTTTTCACGAGAAATATCGTAACAGATAATCCTTTGAAGTTTGAAGCTAGACTAGTGAGCAAAGATGCCTGGTTTTAGCAGACTTGGAAACTTGTTTTGTCTTGGTTGTAGTAAGGACTCCTGATTAGAGGATTCCTGTCCGGTTCCTCCGATTGGAACTCCAACATATGAGCTCTACGTAAAGCACGGCGTAGGACCTATCACATATAATGAAGTGTGGATAAAATACACCCGCAAGGATGGTGTTTTAAAATGGCCCCAATATGGTAGTTTCGACTCCGAATTATTAGATAACCTAGAGGTCAAATTATTTAAGAGAAAAGCCCGGCCGGCGATGTTTGACTCTTTTCGCTTATGGCGCAAAGAAGCCAAACAGAAAGAAATAAAGTTAGCAAAAAGGAATAAAAGAGGTATGTCAATGGTGCAAGCTGCCGTTGCATACAGGGATAACGAGGAAGAGCAAGAAAGCGAACAAATACTTCGGAGCAAGAAACTAGCAGTAGATAAATGCTACCCGATGTTACCAAATAAGGGACAAGGTCAAGAGGAAAGATCCGAGAAAGATCCATTAATGTCCCACTTATTAAACTCACCTCCACCGTATGCGTTGGACGCTACTACAACGCCGTAGCGTTTTTCTATACCACGTCCCGGCGCACGAAACGCAGCTCTTGCACACACGCCAGCTACTCTTCAGCTGGTTCCTACTTCTCTGGCGCAGCCTTCTCAAGGGCCGCCATCTTTGCCACCTACTCCATCTACTTCTACCACTTTGCCTACAGCTCCAACTGTTCCCTATGATACTACGTCTGTCACTGGTTCAACTTCCTCTACTATTGCCTCTACTTCTTTTGTGCCTCAGCCTGTTTTTTCCGATGCACTTGCTCCTCCGCAAGCTTCTCCTTCTATTAGACAAAGAGTGACAGGTACCGTCACTGGTCTGCTTTCACCTTTCTTCGGGTCGCCTAAAACGATCCCTAAAACAGAAGATAGACAGTTACGTAGTCAACTGCCTGATTACGTGGAAAGAAAAGTGCTAGATGAACTAGCCCGTAAATGGATTACGGATACCGTTAGATATGATGTTCAGTCTGTTATGGAAGTCTTCCGTCAATGGAATGCACCCACTCAGAGATACGTATTCGAAGAAATGTGTGTATATTTGGGCGAAGATTTGGAGACAAATGATCCGACATACACAATGAACGAACTATGGCGTACACGCTTTAAGTTCCACGAAGGTATGATTATAGGCAGAGATGTTGAGAAAGCGATAGAGTTATTACTCTCTTATAGGAGTAAGGGAAACGTCTCTAGATCATTGTACGAAGACGACGTATAAGGTAGGAAAAGAATGAGACAGTACCCCATGAGAGAGGTTCCCCCGGTTTGGAGGGAAGGCGATGCGAATGTAGTACCACCAATTCTGCCTCATTTCCAGCGTGTATGGGTACATGTCCCCTGGAAACGATCCGAAGTCTTAGCACTCAAGCAGACATTGCCTGATCCTCGTAAAAACCCGACTGGGTATTATAAGGAGTTATCGCAAACTGCAAGCTCATGTATAATGAATTTAGCGGACATAGACATGCTGTTTGGGAACGTTGTTCCACATCCTCTATGGAGCAAAATACGTCATACGAACCATGACCAAGAACTAGGTGACTCATGGGCAAACATTGCCGCTATAGATGCTAGACAAATTGGTGGTTCTAAACCTGAGCCGTTAATAGCTGAACTTCCCGGTAGAATTATCGCGTACATGAAAACGATCATGCCTGAGGTACGCGTGAACTGGGACAAGCTATCTCCGTGCAAGCAGAAGAAAGATGAGAATGTGTCTGACTTTTTCACAAGATTTGAGGAGACTTTCACCGATCATAGTGGTCAGGATATGGCTACCGAGAGTGGCCAAAGATTGTTTGTAGACAAGTTCGTACATAATTTAATCCCTGAACTGTGTAATAAACTGAAAGATTCAGAGAGTGCTTGGGCTGTCTCTACGTCAGCTCAAATTTTAGCTACAGCCCAGTACTATGAAAATAGGCGCAAAGACGAGCTAGATAAAGTAGACAGAAAGACGAAAGATTTAAAAACTAAAGTTCTTCTCCAGCAAGCTTATCCGCCTCGTACGGCTAGTCAGCCCAATTATCAACCACAACAGCAGTATTCGAGAAACGCGCAAGGAAACGAGTTTTCCCACCAGCGTATTGCTTACGGCCCGAATCAATGTGCATATTGCAAGGAAGAGGGTCACTTTAAAAGTAATTGTCCGGCTCTTGCGCGACGTTTAAGCGGTGCCTCAGGTGTAAGGGGAAGAGGTGTTCAACATGCCCCTAGAGGTAGGGGGCGTGGAAATTTCACGCAGAATACAACTTCTTTTCCGCCTCAGAATTCGATGAACAGCTTCGACCAACAAAATAATGCATCGACCAGGTCAGCTCAGTACTATGCTGATGACTATTACACCGAACATGAATATGAGGGTAACGATTGCTAGGACAGCCATGGACAAAGAGAGGGAGTCGTTTCAGTTCCAGTAGATCAGAATGGACCTTATGTCGAGGTGATCGCCTCAGGAGTGTCAGAGCCATTTCTGCTGGATACTGGTGCTACGAAAAGTTCTATCATGCACTCAAAACTTCCTGGCGCACCTTTGTCTGGCGAAATGAATGTTTCAGTAGGTTTCTCTGGCGCCCCTGTTAGAAACCCGATCTCCAGTCCTGTATCTCTTTCTATTGGCCCGTGCGAATTAGAAGCACCCCTCATTCTTACCACAGGTTGCGGTGAAAATTTGTTAGGTTTGGATTTGCTAAAAAGGTTATATGCGACTTTGTACTGTTCACCATTGGGAGTACAACTTACTTTAGGTAAGAAAGTCATTTCTCCAATGTATGTGTCAAAAGAAAATATTGCAACTGAATTGTCGAGTCTTCCTGATGTACTCTGGGCTAATGGTTCTAATGATGTAGGTCGTTTGGAGATAGCACCGTATGTCATAACGTTGAAAGCCAACATTAGGTTACCACGTATTCCCCAATACAAAATATCTAGCGAATGTGAAAAGGCGTTATTGGCGATTGTTTATGACCTAATTGATAAAGACGTAATCGAAGAAACAACAGGAAATGTTTGTAACAGTCCAGTTTTACCGGTCTTAAAATGTACCGATCCTTCACAGCCCCCTGTGTATAGGTTCGTGATCGACCTCAGAGAAGTGAACAAGATAGTTATCCCACCGTTTCCAGTTGTCCCCGACATTACTGCTTTATTGACGATGGTTCCAGCTTCAGCAAATTGGTTCTCGGTGATCGACCTGAAGAACGCTTTCTTCAGCATCCCGATTGCTGAGGAGAGTAGAGATATTTTCGGATTTAATTTAGGAGGACGAAGCTTCCGCTTCAAGTGCGCTCCTCAAGGCTACTGCGAAAGCCCATCAATATTCAGTCAGGCCCTGAAAACACAACTAGACACGATTGTTCTACCGAATGGTTCAACTTTGATTCAGTACGTAGACGATCTACTGATCGCTGCAGACACTGAAGAGATTTGCAAGAAAGCTACGTTATCATTATTACGTAACTTATGTGACATGAAGCACAAAGTCTCTCTCTCCAAACTACAATTTTGCCGACAAGAAGTAACCTACTTAGGTCACATCTTGTCGAAGGAGGGAAGGAGACTGACACCAGAAAGAATACAGGCAATTGCAGAACTGAGTGCCCCAAGAACACAGAGAGAGGTTCGAGCCTTCTTGGGCATTACATCGTACTGTAGACAATGGATACCAAATTTTTCACTACTAGCTAAACCCTTGCTGGCACTACTCTGCAAAGACACGCCAAATCCTATGCCTTGGTCTGAAGATTGCCAGACGAGTTTCCACGAGTTGCGCGATGCATTATGTTCGGCTCCTGTGTTGGGAAACCCCAACTACAGTAAGCCTTTTACATTATATGTCCATGAGAAGGAAGGTTGTGCATTATCAGTTTTAACACAACATTTTGGGGACAGACAGCGCCCATGCGCGTATTTTTCGGCAACTCTAGGCCCTGTGGCTAAAGCCCTACCAAGTTGTCTGAGGGCTACCGCCGCAGCAGCTGTCTGCATCCGACAATCCGCTGGATTAGTCATGAATAATACTCTGATCGTTATGGTTCCGCATGCAGTAGACATTTTACTAAACAGGACGACGACACAACACCTTACTAGCGCTCGACTATCCAGTTACGAACTTACGCTGCTAGCAAGTCACATCCACATAAAGAGGTGTGATACACTGAACCCCGCAACGTTATTACCCATTCCGACAGGAACAGACGAGATTGATAAACATGACTGCTGTTTTAGGTCAGAAGAAGAGACAAAAGGTAGAGTAGACTTACAGGACACTCCCCTTCCTGAATGCAACGATACTTTATGGGTTGATGGTTCATGTTTCAAGCTGCCGAATGGTGATACGACTGCAGCATATGCCGTAACGACATTACACACCATTATAGAGACTGCGCGAGGGGGCGTGGCCTGGAGCCGTCGATGGTGGACGTGTAGTTCTCCAGCTCCGTCCTAAGCCCTGAATACAAGCTGATTATCCTGCACTCCCCTGCCTGCAGCTCACCTGATCCCTAAACAGGTTGTCCCCGGGGGTGAGCGGCGTGAGGCGGTGCGGTATAGCCCCTCTCGGACCGCTCCTTCAGCGAGTTCCGGCGACGGAGCCTGTTGCGGCCTGTGGGTCGGAGTGGAGCCCCGGCCTAAAGTGATTGGCCTGGCCGGCCTACCCCCTGCCTCCTTCGCGGTCCAGTCGGGACCCGGGATTGGACTTCTCCTGTGTTGCCGGCCGGGACTGCGGAGTGCGGTGAGGTGCCCCACCCTGACTCGGGCCCCGCTACCCCCCGCTCGGTCGCTTCGCCACGGGCCGGCCGCCCTGCTACGAGGCCCTTCGGGACGCGGGAATGCTCCCGGGCCGTCCCCCCGCCCTCCCAAGAAGCTAGCGGGACTCCGGCATTCTGCCGCAAGGAGAGGGACTGAGGAGCGGGCGACACACACAATCCGCTGCCACCAACACGAGACCGGCTTCGCCCTGCACAAGCTGCCAGCATCACAACGCGGATCGGCCCGACTTTGCTAATATCCTGGCGCCATCTTGCCATCACACCGGGGCTTGGTCGAGACCCTCGGGCCCTGGCGCTCTCGCCTCGCCTGCCCCCGAGCCGACAGCCGGAGGACCTGAAACGCAGCACAGAGTGGCACGCACTGAAGACACGCGGACCTCAGGTACAGGGGTCTGAAGAGGGGAGGTGCGCCACGCGCTTTGGCGCCTTATCACAGCGCTGCAGCCCCGACCCTTGGCGTGCTCCCGGCAGGTACGACAAGCTCTGCAGTGGCCTGGACCCCACCACCTTTCCCCCCCCGCCGCCCCTGCGGGCCTGGGGTCATACCTGCCTGTGGAGACGCCGGAGGCGTACCGACCCACCCTGCATTGACACCCCGCCTTGGTAGCCTACACTGTCCCTGCCAGCCCTGGGGACTTCGCCACATCCGCCTCTACCCAGCACGTAGTGGTCCTTCCATAACCACTGCCGGACGCTCGGAGGGACTGCAGCGGTCTGCTGCATCCACTACAGCACCACCCTGCTAACGAGATCCATGGGCAAACACAGGAACAAATCTCGGGGCCGGGGCGCTCAAACGGACGTGCAGTCCACGGGCTCTGACGATCCGCTGGCCTCCTCCAACATGGACATCATCCCGCCGACCGGTAAGGGATCGCAGGACGCCAAGCTCGATCTGATCCTGAATGAAATACGCGCGACGCGGGAAGCGCTAGAATCGCGCATAGACAACATGGCGACTGGACTGTCCCTACTGAAGGCTGACCATAACAAGTTGGCGGATCGGGTGGCAGAGCAAAAAATAGCGCTTGATGACCTAATCCCGCAGCAGACGGAACACTCCACGAAATTGGAAAATGTAGAGAAGCAGCTAAAGCAACTATGGGATAGAGTGGACGATGCTGAAGGACGTGCCCGCCGCAACAACGTCCGCATCCTGGGCATTCCGGAGAGAAGCGAGGGGAGGGACCCCACGCGGTTTGTGGAGGATTGGCTACGGAAGCTGGTGGGCCAGAGAGACCTCACCGCCCTCTACAGTGTGGAACGGGCCCACAGGATGCCATCGCGGCCCCCGCAAACAGGGGAACCGCCTCGCCCCCTGATCGCTCGTCTCCTCCACTTCAGAGACCGAGACACTGTCCTGCGAGCGGCCAGGGAGGAAGCGCCAATACGCTTCGAGGATAAGAATATATCAGTCTACTCTGATTTCACTCCCACTGTGCAGCGGGCCAGGTCCAACTTCATGGGGGTGAAACGCAAATTGCGGGACAGGAACGTGAAATATGCACTTTTGTTCCCTGCTCGGCTCAAAATCCTACATAACAACAGGTCACATTTTTTCGACTCACCTGAGGAGGCGGCGGAGTGGATGGAGGTCACTCTGACCCCGCCGGCGTCACAGGACCCATTCGCAGACCACCGCAGTGACACCCACAGGGGCTCGCCAGGCCGACGGAACAACACTCACAGCCCCGGCCACCATTCATCCCACGGAGCATCGGTGATGACGCATCCCCCTGGGCACCAGACGGTGGACCACTCGTCATCATCCCCGCAACAACGCCTAACGGAGGAGGCACTGGCTGCCCACGACGCGGGAGCACCCGGAGACGGACTCACCGTCACCATCGACACCCACACTGAGGTGTCTGGTTCAGTTGACAGCTTGCAGCTCTTCCCGAAGATCACGGCCCAGATGGCAGTGGAGTTCTGAACCACGGCACGATTGAACCTCTCCGGGTGGTGACGTATAACTAATCCCCTCCTTCACATATGGTGGGTTGTATGTGTGGGGGCCCATTGTATTGTGGGCTATCAAGCCCACGCAGTCCATTCAGTGACAATCGACGGAGGCCTACCACCCCCGGTATGCACACGAACTTGACTAACTTGTGCCCACGTTGGGCACCATGGTTTGGCTCCTGGGTATGTTGGCTCAGGGACCCTTTTGTTCAGGGGTTACATGTTTGCGAGACACTCTCATTTTATAGCACAGCAGGACATGTGGGGTCACCCAGTTGTTTCACATTGCCGCACTGCACAGATGGTAATGGGACCTCTTAACAATTACCAATTGTGCACCTGGAACGTGCGTGGCATGGGATCAGTGCACAAACGACACAGAATCCTTGCACAACTCAACCGCATGGGGACACAGATTGCTTGCTTGCAAGAGACACATTTGAACGCTGCTGAAGCGGTGAAATTGCGCAAGAAATGGAGGGGGCAGCTCTTTGCTACCTCATATTCTGCATTCTCAAGGGGGGCGGCGATTTGGCTCCGTGGCTCTCTTCCCTTCCAGATGCTGGAGCAACGGATTGATCAGGAGGGTCGTTATGTATTTGTACGGGGACTGTTGGATGGGGAGGCGGTTGTCATTGGATGTGTATACTCACCTAACGCAAACCAGTCGGACTTTTTGTTAACTGTTAACGAGGTACTTGCAGGTTGGGCTGATCTTCGCTGGATCATCGGGGGCGATTTCAATGCTGTACTTGATGTTATGCTAGATAGATCACACCCCCCCTTACAGGCTACCGAGAGTAGGAAACAGGCAGATGCGCTTGCGAGTTGGGCTGAGGGCTGGGATCTGGCAGATGTGTGGCGCAGCATACACCCTCTGGAAAGGGAATACACCTTTTTCTCCCCTCCCCACCAGCTTCACACCAGAATTGACCATGTTTTCTGCTCCCGTTCCCTTACGGCAATGATTGTCCAGGCCCAGCACATGGGGAAAACTCTATCGGACCACAACCCCGTGGAGATTACTTGGCAGTGGGGTAGGAGGCTGGCTCCCATTCTGACTTGGCGACTGTCTCCTGATCTCCTCGAGGATTCGGTCTTCCAGTCCTCCCTGTCCGACACTATCGACACCTACTTCTCCACGAATGCGAACACGGCCAGCTCCCGTCAGATAGAATGGGACACTTTCAAAGTCTGTCTTAGGGGGACTGCTTTGACCACTAGGGTGGGAAGGAGGCGGGAGGTGATTAGCCAACTGAAGGAGGTGGAGGGCTCACTCGCGTCCCTAGAGAATGAAGCAGCGGGCACCAATGCTCCCTTTACACCTCGGCAGGAGGCACATATTAGGCACGCGGAGCTACTGGAAGACCTGCGGCTCATAGACTATAGGGAATACACGAATAGGCAACATACACAGGCAGACCGAGCCGGTCCCCTACTAGCCCGCCTACTACGGGACTACCCGATCAGCCACCCCGTTTTGAGGGTCCTGGACCAATCTGGCCGCTCGGCTACCACCCAAATAGGGATTAATACGGCGTTCAAGGACTATTACACCACGCTGTACGGTCTCCCACAGCCCTTATCAGAACCCGCACTTGCGGCCTTCATGGAGGGTCTGGACCTCCCGCAACTTACTGCCAACCAGAACAAAGACTTGAAGCGTACTGTTTCAGTGGCGGAAATTAGACAGGCGATACGAGCCCTTCCGAAGGGTAAGGCCCCCGGAACGGATGGCCTACCAGCTGAATTCTACGCGACATATATAGACCTCCTGGCCCCACGGTTACACGCTGTTTATCTGGAGGCCCTACGTACGACCTCTCTACCGCAATCATCCATGCAAGCACTGATCACGTCCCTCTTGAAACCGGCCAAAGATGGTCTGCAGATGGCCGATTACAGACCCCTGTCCCTTCTCAATACTGATTCTAAAATATTGAGCAAGGTGCTGGCGTCGAGGCTTGTGCAGTATGTGCCACAGCTGGTCCACCCAGATCAGTGTGGTTTTGTAACGGGCCGTAATACGGCCATGAACCTTAGGCGCTTAGCCCAGCTCATGCTCGGAGATAATGTGGGCACGGGCTCCGAAGGCTGCATATCTCTGGACTTAAAGCAAGCGTTCGATTCATTAAGGTGGGACTATATGTTCGCCACCCTGTCAAACTTCGGGATACCACCCGAATTTCTCGCTTGGGTCAGATTGCTGTATACCATCCCCACGGCCAGGGTGCGCACCTCCCATCAAATCTCAGGTCCCATAGCTATAGCACGAGGCACCAGGCAGGGCTGCCCGCTCTCCCCTCTCCTCTTCGTCCTTGCCCTCGAACCGTTGCTCTGTAGACTCAGGTCGATGGCCCCCCACTATGGCATACAACGGCATGGTACGGACCACATTGTATCTGCGTACGCGGATGATATTATATTATATCTACGCGACCTGAGGGGCGACTTGAGTCCAGTTTCCCAGGTTTTTGAGGATTTCAGAGAGATCTCTGGCCTCACCATCAGTGAGTCTAAGTCCTATGGGTTCACCTTTGCAGCCGCAGGCGAGTCGGCCCCCCTGCCTTTTGCCCCTCATGAATTCCAGATGGCGGAAACCACCTTCCGGTATCTTGGGATACAGATATACAGAGAGGCGGGCATGATGATAGACGGCAACCTGGGGAGGGCCATCAGAACGCTGAAGTCACAAATTCAGTTCTGGCTAACATTGCCGCTCTCAATACCCGGCAGGGTGGCAATATCCAAGATGGTGATGCTCCCCCGTCTCATCTACTACTTCACCAATCTGCCATTCCAGATCCCGGCGGTGACATTTAAGACCCTCGACTCCCTCCTCACCGAACTGGTGTGGGGGCATGGCCGCAGACGCATAGGGCTGGCCAAGTTGCAGCTCCCCTCCGACTCCGGAGGCACGGGCTTACCGGACTTCAGAGCTTATAATTATGCGTGTCAGCTACAATGGCTAGCTTACTGGGTGGCGGGCCGCAATCTTCATGAGATTAATGTTTCAAAGGACGACCATGCTAAGGGGAGAGTGCACATCTTGCTCCTACCTGGCTTGGATCTACCTAGAAACGCCCCGCCGCTTCTCAAGCTGGCGGTAACATACTGGCGGAAGGCATTAAAGTACACGTCCCCCGGGACACCTTATGCCCCCACAGTCCCACTGTTGGGCATACCTCTGGGCGCGGGCACACTCACGGCGGCCTTGCTGGAGCCCTGGCATGACGCAGGTGTGACACACGTGGGTGACCTGTTTGCGGAGGGGCACCTATTATCTTTCGATGACTTCAGAACCAGGCAGGGCATCCCCAGCGGCTCCTTTCTTCTGCACGCCGGACTCCGCCATTATATCGCAAATGGTCGCCTGATGGGCGGGAGCCTGTTACGAACCCTCTCGTCACAATGCTCTACCTCATGGGAACGGGCGGCCATCTGACCAGGTGGCTCACAGCTAGCATCAAAACGGGGAGGGCACTTGCATTGTCACCACTGCGGGCGGCATGGGAAGCAGATGTTGGAAAGCCACTGAGGGACAAGGAGTGGGAGCGCATACTTCAGTTCCCCAGAAAAGTAGCTAGGAACCCCAAATACAAGTTCATCCAACTGATGTTACTACATAGAGCCTACCTGACTCCACACCGCCTCCATATGATGTTCCCTGCATCCAAGAGCAACTGCCCCCGATGCGATGCAGATGACGCATCACTGGTACATATGCTGTGGCAATGCCCTAAACTAGGGTATTTCTGGACCACTGTCCATGACTCACTCGAGAAGGCTGGTACTCTGCCCAGATCACCTACACTGGAACGTACACTACTAGGGCTGGGGCCACCAACACGCACCAGAACCGTGGCGACGCGCTTCTCGGATCTGGCATTGTTGCTGGCGAAGCGCGCCATCACGATGAGATGGAAATCATCTAAACCGCCCAGCCCTGACCTGTGGCGGGCAGAAGTAGTGCGCTGGGGTAAGGCTGAAGGTGACGCACTACAGAGAGAGGAACGCAGGGGCCTCCGGAAAACTCCGATCTCACTGGACTGGTTTGCCACGTTGGGGGCATTTGAAGCTGGCAATGACGAGGATGAAGGAGATACAAGTGAATAACCACTTGTGGTATCACTGTGCCCTGATTCACTCTCCCATGCACGGACACTGCCTACGGTGCACTGCGATGGGATACGGGGGACCCAGACCCATCGATCACACTACAACACCCTACCTGTGTGTTCAACTTACACTACGTATCCATACATTGGGAGTGACCCACTTGTCGATATTTCAATTATGTGCCTGTTAAGAGAGTGTCGGGTGGGATTTCCTAGGGGTGGAGGGTGGGATCGGGTGTGAACGGGATTTGTTAGTTTGTTTTGGTTCATCGACAAAATGGAAAATCGAATTCACTTTGTTTATATATATGCTTTAAGCAAACGCATGCATGTATCACCGGGATTAATACTGAGCTCGTATATATGAAAATGTGTGCATGTTACTGCTCTGAAAACCATGCTAATAAACAGATTTAAAAAAAAAAATTATAGAGACTGCGCGAATTTCCCATAATTCTGCACAAGCTGCAGAGCTAATTGCGCTTACCAGAGCATGTGTGTTAGCGAAAGGAAAGCGAGTGAATGTGTACACTGACAGCCAATACGCCTTTGGTGTGGCTCACAGTTTTGGGAGATTGTGGCGTGAACGTGGGTTTCTTACGTCACATGGTGCAAAGATACAACATGGTCAGCTAGTTAATGAGCTCCTCCAGTCACTGACCTTGCCACTACAAGTTGCCATTATAAAATGTAGTGCACACAAAAAGATTCAGGATGATGTTGGCTGCGGGAATGCATTTGCAGACGAGGTTGCGAAAGAGACTGCAAGGAACACAATGAGTCGGATGTATGTTGTAGGTCCCGCTAGATGGATTACTGATGTGGGAATGTGTGAGGACACCATTGAAAGCGTGAAATCTATACAAGCCGAGGCAACTGAGAAAGAGGTGAATGAATGGAGAGAAAGTAAGGGTAGGTTAGATGCGAATGATTGTTGGGTCGAATTGTCAGAACACCAGCGATGGCTATTACCTAACGCATATGTACTTGCAGTAGTAACAATGGCTCATGGATTTGCACACATCAGTTCGAGAGGAATCTGTAAAGTATTGGCCCCAGTATGGCAAAATAGCAATATCCCGAAATATGCAGAGAATGTGGTCAGAAACTGTATGGTGTGTTTGAAGTACAATCCCGGTAGGGGAACCCCAACTCCAGCTGGTCATTTTGCGCCTCCAACGTATCCGTTCGAGGTTTTGCAGCTCGATTTCATTCACATGGAGAGGTGCAACAATCTGAAGTATGTGCTCGTTGTTGTTTGCGCTTTCTCCAGGTGGGTGGAAGCGTACCCCCTTAAAGACAATACTGCCTTGTCAACTGCCAAAGCCCTTGTCAAAGAGTTCTTCCCGAGATTTGGCATGCCTAGAATCATCTGGAGTGATAATGGAAGTGAATTCGTAGGACGCGTGATGAAGAGAGTGTGTGAGTGTTTGGGCATCCAACAAAAATTCCACTCTGCGAATCACCCCCAATCAGCTGGATTAGTAGAGTTCTACAATGGCACTTTGAAGCTCAAATTAGCCAAAATCCAAGCCAGCACAGGTCTTAAATGGCCTGCCGCCTTGCCTCTAGCACTCTTGTCAACGAGAATGACAGTCCATTCCAGATTAGGACTTAGCCCCCATGAGATAGTGTTTGGCCGCCCAGCCAACGTCTGGGGCATGCCAAGACCAAAGAAACTTAGCGAAATAGAGCACCCCGTACTGCTTGATTATTTGTGCGAATTGACAACTAAATTGCGTGTTTTACACCAACAGGTTCACAGTTCCTCTCCGCCAGCCTCTGATGATCCATGTCACTCCATCACACCCGGCTCGTGGGTCTTGGTGCCAAACTTCCAGCGCACAAACAACGGACAGCTGAGGTGGACCGGACCTTACCTGGTACTTCTTTCCACGAGATCAGCGGTTCGGGTGGAAGGCAAAAAGAACTGGGTGCACGGGACCCATTGTAAACGGGTCCCTCTGCCCCTTCCATACGACCGGTGGGTCAACGAAGGAATTGCCGACTCCGAGACAGAATCCATACCTCGTTTCATCCCTTTCAGCGATGCACGTCTAAAAGAAACTGGGACCGAAAAGGAGAGTGATCATATTTTACAAGGATTTGTGCCACCGTGTATGCAGTTGGACACTACCGAACCTGAGACATTGTTTGAAGACACTTCCGTACCTGGGAAACGACGGTACAACTTGAGATCTAACCCCAGAGACTAATAAAAGAGCAAACTAATGTGATTTTCCCTCCCCCTAGAACTATTTTTGATTTTTCAGCTCTCTCACTCTCAGGAAACTAGCTCATTTTTGATTTTCGAACCGCCATCCGGTTCTGCTGCTAGGGTCGCGGTTGAAGTCTGGGGAGTGCAACTGGGGACGTTTAGGTCAACGGTTCTGGTTGGTCCAAGGGAGTTACCCCGGACTGAACAGAGCGCACTCCCTGGGAGAACCAACCTACCACCGCGGGCAGCAACTAGAGGATGGAGTTTCCTAGGGTAAAGAGACCTACCAGACTCCCAAACTTTGAAAGACAATTATGCACTGTACTGGCCAAAAGAAAGTTTTTGATAACATGTGTTTTAATGTTGTGTAGCATAACGATGTTTTTGACTGGTTATACTCTATTCGTATTCCAAGTTACTTTTTCAAATGACACCCGGCCACAGCCTCCTCCTACTATCTCTCCACACTACTTTCACCCTCTACCTGAACACGAATCTGCCAGAAGACTCAAATTTGTAAATAACTCATTCATTCAACTCCTACACCAACACCAGTCCATCATGAACACATCGAACTGTTGGATATGTGGACTCATGCCACACACGACGGATAAGGGTATCCCATACTTCATCCTGCCATTCAGCTATTATGGTTCTCTGTGGGCTTTCCAGACCATGTTCCTATTCGCCCTAGAACCATACCCGACCCGTTCTAGTAGAGAGTTCGACACCTATCTTACGATTCCCAAGGATGAACTCACTCCGTACACTCGTTGGAACGTAACTAAATATGGGGTTTACCTGAGTAAGAGCCAGACAGCAAAGAAATCCCGCCCAGTTTGGTTAGTACCCAACCGAGGTCACTTATGTTTACAGGGTATCGGCAGGGATCCCAAAGCACAATTAGGAAAGAGTATATGCGCGGAAACATATGTGTTCGCTTCTCGAACTTCCCCCATACTCTTAGCAGCCAAAGGCATGTATTTCGTCTGCCATGACCAAGCTTACACCTGGTTGCCCCCTGACTACTCAGGTACATGCTTTATCGCATTTCTGCTGCCTCCCACCTACACGGCCAGAGCAGATTACCATCGGACAAGGACAGCTAGAGGTGTCGTGAGTAAAGACGACACCGCGGGTCAGGAATTCACTGACTTCGCAAAGGGTTTTCTGCCATTTTGGGGGCCTATGGTAAACAGCAGGAATATTCGCCAGTTATCAAGGATAGTTGAATCGGCCGTGAGTACAACGGCCGGAGCCCTGGGAAATTTGACGACCGAACTTCAGTCGGATCGACTTATGACCCTTCAGAACCGAGTTGCCCTAGATATCATACTCGCCGATCGTGGTGGTGTGTGTAGTGTGATCCAATCTAGTTGTTGCATTTTCATCCCTGATAACGCACCGACAGTGTACCAGGCCAACTCTAAACTACACGAAATATCTGATTCCCTCCACGTGGAAAAAGGAGATTGGTCCTTGCTAGGGTGGTTCTGGGGACTGATCGCTACATGGGGATGGAAAACATTGATCTTCATTGGGATGATCTTAACACTTCTGTTTATGTTCTGCCTGTGTATACAGTGTGCTCCTGCACTATGTGGCCTCTGTGCTACTTCATGTGTACGGAAGCCTGTGTCAAGGGACGAACTGAGCAACAGAATGATGTTACAGCAGCATCTCCACGAATTCCTTCATACGGATTTGGACTCAGATTAACATGAATTTTTGCCTTACATAAGGGCAAAAGGAGGGTCTGTGGTTCTGAAAATCTGGACCCTGTTGTTATCCCGATATCGAGGTCCAATACCCGTGTCACAAAATATCAACGTACCATGACGAATTTGGTGTCGGCGAACCGATAATGATTAGGACATCATTTCTATGCATTTGCGTCGGAATCGAGGGTCGCCAACACCCCCAAATCGTAGTTTCAGTCCCAACCCCTTAGACTCCATTTTGTGAACGACATCCATCTTACGTCTTGCCCTCATGATAAGTCAATTAAAGGTCGAGCTTGATCTAAAAGGACACGTCCTCCTTCCCTGACTTCCCCCTGACCTGTCCCAACTGACTCCATTGCCTTTAGCCAAACCTGTTTGGACAACCCCTCGCCCAGTGGCCAAATGCGATAGCATCGATGCATAGCATTCCTCAAACCATTCACTACATACAAACCATGCTTTCTACAAACACACACCTGTCCTGTTCCCTGTTTATGGCCAGTTTTATGACTAGGAGGTGCCTTCCTTTATTGGGGCTTCATCGATATCTGATGGGAGTTCCGGGCTTAGCTGGGTAATCTATCACGAATTGGACGTCTAAAATACGGGCTTGCCTACATGACTTCGCTCTTTTGTATTATTGTAGAAATATGTGTACAGCCATATCATAAACTCAAGAATTCTTGCTTGCAGCTATTATTTCTGTATATAAGGAGAAGGCTGGTTCTGTAAAAACGAACAGTCTCCTGAGAACACATGACCCGTGTTTGTCGTGCTTCTAGGACACCTGTTACTTGGTAGCTATCAATAAAACTTGATCTCTGACTCGACTAGAAGACTCCGTGTTTCTGTGGTCCGGAACAGGGAGAACTCAGAGGTCTTCGGGTGTTATCCCCTGGCACCAAACGGGTTCCTAAAAACCCGTTACCTCAGGAGGCTTGCTGTTATTATCTATTTTCCTTTGTTTCGTCACCTTTCCTGGCTTCTGTCCCAATCCCGGGTGTCTGCCCGTCTCTGGTTACAGAGTCAGGGGGAGATGGCATCCACTCTGCATCTCCTTCCTTGGTCCAGGCAACATCTGTACTCCCTGTTGCATCATGTCCTGTCGCACTGGGATCCTGCCTCCTTGGACTACGAGACTCTGATCCCTGTCACTCCGGGGATTCGGGCGGATCTCCAGTAGTGGTTGTCCCCTCTCTCTCTTTCCCGGGGGTTCGATCTCCTTCCTCCTCAGTCTGTGGCCGTGTTGTCCCCGGATGCCAGTACTTTGGCCTGGGGTGCCGTTCTGGGTGCCTCCAAGGCTCAGGGTCGGTGGTCCAGTTTCGAATCCCTCCAGTCCTCGAACTGGAAGGAGTTGAGGGCGGTTTGGTTGGCTCTTCTTTGGTTCGCTCCTCTCCTTCGGGGCCGGGCGGTCTCTGTGCAGACGGACAATCAGGTGGTTCGTTCTTATGTGAATCACCAGGGGGGCATGTGTCGTGCTCTGTTTCTCCTATCCCGGGAGATCGGCCTTTGGGCCGAGTCGAGTCTCTTGTCTCTGACGGCGGTCTATCTTCCGGGGTAGGAGAATGGGCCTGCGGATTCTTTGAGCAGGGTGTTCCCCTCCTCAGTGTCCCTCTGTCTGTCCCCGGATCTGTTCGTTCTGATTGTCCTTCGGTTCCGCCTTCCTTGGCTGGATCTTTTCGCCTCGGAGGAGTCCGCCCTTCTTCCTCAGCTTTGCAGCATAGTTCCCTCTCCGTTGGCGTGGGCTACCGATGCTTTCTCGATTGCTTGGTCGAGGGGTCTGCTGTTTGCCTTCCCTCCATTTGCCTTAATTCCGAGGGTCCTCCGGTAGATTCGATTGGATCGGACGGAGGTTCTCCTGGTGGTTCCGGAATGGTCTCGGCAGTCTTGGTTCCCCCTTCTGCTGACCTTTTCTGTTTGGCCGCATTGGTGGTTTCCCCTGTCTCCCTCCCCGCTGCGGACTCCTCTTCTCGGGGTTGCCTCCCTGCGTCGCCTCCGGCTCGGGGTTTGGCACTTGAGAGGTTGAGTTTGCTGGGTCTGGGTTGCTCGGTTGAGGTTGCCCGATGTCTTCAGCTTTCTCTGCGTCCTTCCACCTTGAAGTCGTATGACCGTCACTGGAAGAATTTCTCCTCCTGGTGTCTTGTGAGGGGTCTCTCTTCTGCCTCCTGTGAGGCCGTGAAGGTTTTGGACTTCTTGCAGGATGGTTTCGTCTTGGGGATTGTGGTTTCTTCCCTGCGGGCCCAGTGGGCTGCCATTCTTGCTTTTCGGGGTTCCTCTGTTTCCTCTGTCTCCCCGTTGGTGGCTCGCCTTCTGCGGAGTTTCTTGCTTCAGCGTCCTGTCTCTCATTCTCCTGTGCCTCCTTGGGATCTTCCATTGGTTCTCCGGGCTTTGACGGGTCCTCCTTTCGAGCCTTTGGACTGCGTGGCCCTGAAATTCCTTTTCGCTAAGGTTATTTTCCTGGTGGCCATTACTTCTGGGCAGAGGGTTGGTGAGATTGGGGCGCTGATGGCTTCCCCCCCCTTCTTGCGCTTTTGCGATGATAAGGTCATTCTCCGTTCGAGTCAGTTCTTTCTTCCTAAGGTGGTGTCTTCTTTTCACTGTCAGGAGGATATTGTTCTCCCGGTGTTTTTTCCGGCTCCTGCCTCTCCTGGGGAGGTGCTCCTCCATTCGTTGGATGTGCTGAGGGCTCTCCATATCTACTTGGAGCGTACGGCTAGTTTCCGTAAAGTTGATTCCCTATTTGTCACCTATGGCCTCTCGGGGCTGGGGCTTCGGCCTTCTTTGTCCACCTTGTCTCGTTGGGTCAGGGGCGCTGTGGTTTCTGCTAACGATTCTGCCCACTGTCCTCTGCCTTCTTCTGTTCTGGGTCGGTCGACTCGGAGCATGTATTCCCCCTGGGCCATGTTCAAGGGGGCCTCGTTGAGGGACATTTGCAATGCTGCCACGTGGGCTTCTCCCCATACGTTTGTTGCCCATTATCGGCTTCAGTTGGCGATGGCGGCCTCTGCTGCTTTTGGGGCTAGTGTCCTATCTGCGGTACATGATTTGTGATCTGTACTATTTTCTGTTGATTAGAACTGGACCTGTTTTTTCTCAAACTGTTTGGTCTGTTTTTTCTTACAATCACCGTGTGCTTGGGTATGGGCTCACTTGTCAGGAATGGGACGGGGAGACAGGACGAGGAGGTAATGCCCGGTTACTCACCGGTAATATACATTACTCCGAGTCCTGGTCTCCCCGTCCCATTCCTGAGCCCTTCCCTCCCTCCCTGGTTTGGGTTTTCTTTGGGTGATTGTCTGTTTTTCGTTCTGGTTTCTTTGGTATTCTCAGGATGTTTCTTGATGCACTTCCCCCTTTATAGTCACATGATGGTGACGTCATCCTAGGGGGAAGTGCAAACAGCTCAGCTAGGTAGGGGTTTCTGTAGAGCAGACTAGCTGCTCACTTGTCAGGAATGGGACGGGGAGACCAGGACTCGGAGTAATGTATATTACCGGTGAGTAACCGGGCATTGGGTGCTACAGATTCGACCACCCCTCCGGGGCAATTATTCTGGCCTATTCTAAAGTTTTCGACTAGTCGAAGGTAGTCGAAAGTTGAAGCTTGTCATTCACTTCTAAATGAGTAAACAAACCAGGTGATTTAAAACTTTCCCAGTCACCCTCTTTTCCAGGGGAAACATCCTTTACAACGCAACTTTTACCACGCAGTGCCTTTACGATGCAACTTTTACAACGCAAACCATTACAACGCATTGCGCTGGGGGGCACTCTAGGATAGGGAATACGTTTAATTTACTGTCCAACACATTCCCTAGTGTCCACGGGGACTGGAGTTGGAATAGTAAATTAAACTATTCACTATCCAGCGCCCCAAAGCACTATGCGTTGTAAAGGTATTCGTTGTAAATACCGCGTTGTAAAGGCATGCGATGTAAAAGTATGCGTTGTAACGTCATACATCCCTTTTCCAGTATTGAGGGAGGAAGTCTTGGCTTCCGGCCTACAGTGCTGCAACAGCCCGGCTTCCACCACTGAGCACTCCAATAGGCTACATCACTGTTACACAAAGGTATAGGCCCACCTATGATACACTTGTTGTGTGTGATACCCCCTCCTGAGGTGGAAGCCGGGAGGTTGCTGTACTTTGTGCTTTTGTACTTTGATTTATTCGTTACTTTGCACGCTTTTATCAGCTGCATTATTTCAGCTTTTTAATTTCACTCGTTTTGTGCTTGATTACAAAGCTTAACAAATTGTATCTGTACCCTAATGTGATCTCCTCCGCTTGACTAATAAGCGGCAGCTATATCCTCCCTTTGCTCCACGCTTGATTTATAAGCGTTTCCTCCGTACCTAAGACTCTTACCAACTTCAGCCGACTTTGACGCTGAGTTTGCGGTGTCCTGGGCGGGCCGAATTACTATCGCGGTCATCTTTGATTGGGGAAGCCTTCGCAGGCACTCGATTGGCCGGTATATAAGGACACCCCGTGATAGGCTCTCTAACTTGTTGTGTGTGATACCCCCTCCTGAGGCGGAAGCTGGGAGGTTGCTGTACTTTGTGCTTTTGAACTTTGATTTATTCGTTACTTTGCAAGCTTTTATCAGCTGCATTATTTCAGCTTTTTAATTTCACTCGTTTTGTGCTTGATTACGAAGCTTAACAAATTGTATCTGTACCCTAATGTGATCTCCTCCGCTTGACTAATAAGCTGCAGCTATATCCTCCCTTTGCTCCACGCTTGATTTATAAGCGTTTCCTCCGTACTCAAGACTCTTACCAACTTCAGCCGACTTTGAAGCTGAGTTTGCGGTGTCCTGGGCGGGCCGAATTACTATCGCGGCCATCTTTGATTGGGGAAGCCTTGGCAGGCACTCGATTGGCCGGTATATAAAGGGAAGGGCATGGCTCCGTGCAGCGGACGCGTTCAGCGGACTCGCCTGACCTGCGCCGGAGTCGTGCCAGAGTCCTGCCCGTCTGCGCCCGTCCGCGACCATTCCGCGGCCTTTATCGTCGGCGATCCTCTTAGCTCCAATATTAACCCCATTTCCTATAGTAGGGAACTCCTATTGAATCTTAACCCTATTCGCTGCAACTTTACGCACATAACTTCTTCCGATTCCAACTTCTACGCCCACCCCTATACCCATTGTGGCTATGGAAAGAGAGCTTGTAACCTCTTGAAACAATGTCCCCTTCAAAAGGTACCTACCCAACACCCACCTACTAGTAACACCATTAACATTAAAGCGGGCTTAATCAACTGCCGATCACTAGTCAAACACTCCTTAGACATAGCGCAAACCCTGGAAGATAATAAATGGGATCTTCTTTTTCTAACTGAGACTTGGCTGGGGGACGAATCCAACCCTGCCCTGAACTTAGCTATCCCCCCAGATTACAGCATACTGTGCGCCAATAGACAGAGCTCTAATCCAGGTGGAGGTGTCGCAATAATCTATCGATCAAAATGGTCTGTTTCTTCGTTTCCCTCTGCCCAAATAGATTCTATCGAGGCATTACCTTTCTGTATCCAATTCTCCGCTAACATCACTTGTTCAGGTCTTCTGGTCTATCGCCCCCCCAAATGCAAACTTTTTCATCTCCCATCACTTTTAGACTATGTTCTTCAGGCTTGTTCCTGCTACTCGAACTTCACTCTGCTTGGTGATTTTAATCTCCATGTAGGTAATGTCCACGATCAAACCAACTTAAACTTTCTATCCACCCTCTCTGATGGTGGTCTAAATCAATTGGTCTCCAACCCGACCCATAAGGCCGGACACATCCTTGACCTGATCTGTTCGAATCTGATAGATATCTGTATCAGTGAACCCTATCCGGTGATCTGGTCAGACCATTTCTTTGTCCCTTTTTTCATTCGCCTACAACATCAGGACAGACCTAGATTCCCGGCCAAAACAGTAGGCCGTAACTGGAGCAAGATTACCCTCGACAGCGTAGCCGCCCATCTCCCCCCGACCGCCCTAACAGAAACCTCAGACCTAGACTCTAGGTTAACTGATCTCAACAACAGAATCTCTTCTGCCATAAACATAATTGCCCCTATCAAACCCATTAAAACTTTCCGAGCTGCCCCTTCTGCACCCTGGTATTCTGATGATCTGCGTAAATGCAAATCAGCTTGTAAAATTTTGGAGAGATGTTGGAGACAAACATACTCCTCTGACAGTAAACAACTCTACAAATCAGCCCTCAAAGATTATAGGAAGAGGATAATTGATCACAAGAGAGCATATCTGGAGGAGAAAATCAACCGAGCCCAGGGCTCTTCTAGAGAAATCTTTAACACTGTTAGAGCTTGCACCGATCCTATGGCCCTTAAACGACAATCCCCAGTGTCCCAATCTCTCTGCAACCGCCTCTCGGACTACTTCGAGGACAAAATTGCTACCATATATGACTCCTTCCCAGACAAAAAATCCCTAAAGCCCACTGATAACAGCCCAGTTAATTCAGTCTCTACCCCTGTCTTTCCTAACTTCGCAGAAATCTCCCTTGAATGTTCTCTGATAGAACTATCAAAAGGTAAATCAGGGTCACCCACAGACCCTTGGCCGGCCAAACATTACAAATCTCTGGCCCCTCTTCTTAACCCATTTCTTAACGAGGTTTGAAACGACTCTTTTCGGACAGGTATCTTCCCTGACTCCTCGAAGCACGCCCGACTGGTCCCTATCCTTAAAAAACCCAATGCCGACCCCAATGAACCATCTAATTACAGGCCAATTTCGCTATTACCTGCACCTGCAAAAGTACTCGAAAAACTAGCCTATCAACAACTTGCTAACTCTCTTGAATCCAACTACGCTTTTCACGACTCCCAACATGGGTTCAGAACCGGTTACAGTACCGAGTCAGCATTAATAGAAATGGCCAACTCTGTAAGATGGAGACTGGAAGAAGGATCTAGAGCGGTGTTGGTGCTGCTTGACTTGTCGGCAGCATTCGACACCGTCTCCCACCCAGTCCTTCTCGACCGACTTCGATCTAAGGGCATTCAAGGTAAGGCACTGGAATGCCTTACCTCCTTTTTAAAAAAACGGACTCAAGCGGTATTCACCCCCCCTTACACCTCAGCTAATCGCCCGTTGAAGTGGGGAGTCCCACAGGGCTCCTCACTTAGCCCTCTTTTATTTAATGTCTACTTTTCTCCTTTGGCTGAGATCATTGCCCAATCAGGTATAAAATCTACTTCCTACGCTGACTACATTCAGCTACTGTTTGCTTACAATAACCCTAATCAGTCCACCTTCGACCCTTTAAAGAACTGCCTCAACGACATAGCCCGTTGGATGGATGACAACTTCCTACGGCTTAACGCCGGTAAAACCGAGGTCCTCTTCTTCCATCAATCCTCCCCCCTTGACTCCAATCTTTGGTGGCCCCACGAATTAAATACACCTCCCTTACCCAAAGAATCCGTGAAAAATCTTGGAGTTAGATGGGACACCAGTCTTTCATTTTATAAACTAATTCAAATGGTATCTGCGGCATGCTTTTCGAAAATCAGAATGATCAAAAAACTCATTAATTTTTTACCCAACAACACTAGAAGAACAATCATTCAAGCACTGATTACGTCCCATTTGGATTATGCCAATAGCCTCTATATTGGACTCGCCTCCGGCCTCTGCCATCGACTTCAGATGGTTCAAAATGCCGCAGTCCGCTTGGTCTGCATCATCTCCCTGCGTGAGCACATTTCCCCTCATAGACGACGTCTTCACTGGCTTCCGATCAAACAAAGAGCAGAATTCAAGGCCTTAAATTTGACCCATCGAGCTGTCAGGAGCAAGGGTTCTGCATATCTCTCCTCCTCCCTCCGCCGCTACAGCAACACCAGACTCCTCCGCTCCAGTTCCAAAAAATTTCTCGTCACCCCTAAATTCAAAAAAGTACGTTCAGGAGGTAGAACGTTTCAAGTAGGTGCTACTACCCTTTGGAACAAACTCCCTCAATCCATTCGATCGATTCAAGAAGAACTTCTTTTTCGAAAAGCCTTGAAATCATTCTTATTCTGTTAATCTCCATTAAGAGCCATTAAATCAGCATACTTCCACACAACGAGCGCCGGGACACCCCGTTGGGGTAGCCGTGCGCTATATAGTGTCCCGGCGCTATATAAGACACACTAAATAAATAAATAAAAATTATAGGGTGACAGATAGTTGTGGGGCCCGCAGGAGCTGTAGGGTTGCGTGTTAAGTAACTATATAAAGAAAGGATTGGCCTGGACATTGCAGGCCTGATTATGAGTTGGTTGGTGTTTTCCCTCAAACTCCTTTTAGCACAGGGTCAGAATCAGCAGTTTGGTGCATTAAATATTTCACTCTTTGTTAAATGTTGCCAGGTCAAACCTGCCTGGATTTAACAGTGGAAAAGTATTCAGTATTTACTATGCCATGTGGGGTTTGGTTCGGTAAGCACTGAAATCCTCATGCCATACCCTCAAAAACTCGTGAGTGGTGTATTTATCACATCTGACAAACAAGAGACCCCCTGGTGTCTTTATTTACGCGGTGGGATAAACTTGGACTCAGCCTCAGCCTTCCACCGCATGCAGCATTCTCACATATACAGTCATCTGCTGCCCAAAACACGACGTCAGCTTGGCACAGAGGATACAATTATTGGCAGAGCAATTTCCAGAAATGCAGCCAAGCAAACATGCTTGTTGTGCCCACCTAATATTATCTGAATATTTCACAGTATTTAAAGGGAAGACTGACAGTCACTTTTAGCTAACCAAAAATATTCTAATAAACTTGCGCTCAACTGACTGTGAAATATGGCTAGAACTACTCTCGATCAAGTTATCTGCACGATGAAAGAGCCAGAGAACATTCTGGGACTAATACGAAACAGGCACAAATGTTTTTAATAGCAATCCAGGAGTGTTTAGACTGAAATTCTGGCGCAGAGGAGGGCGTGGGGGATGCAGAGCTGTGCATGGTTGACTGTGGGACATCAGGCTGCCTTGTTATGCCTCGGCGGACCGTGTTTTCTTTGCGTGCATATGGGCAGGTTCACTAACATACAAGCCCGAGTCACTTCAAAAATGCATAGGTCACAAACAGGTACTGAGGATGAAAGGAAGGCTGATGATTTGGGTTAACATTACCTAAACAGTGTGACAGGGTTTCAGTAGGTTAATGCGCGCGATGCAGATAAACAACTCAAGTGCTGCGTGGGATATTGACGTGGTGCCCTATGCGAGAAATATTAAATTGCAGCGGGAATGCTATTGTTTTGAGAAGCATGTCCCAAGGTAACCCCCCTCCTTTTGAAATACACAGGTTCATGCGAGTTTGACCCACAGAGGTTGGCTCCATGACATTATACAAAAAAGATAGTTATGGAGAAAGGTGCTCTGGGTAAAGGAAACCCTTGAATATACCACTAATCAAAGAATAAGTGATCAATACTATGTCTGTCAGATTTATAGGTTTATCATCAAAGGTGAAGACAAATTATGTGCTATCCGCATACCCCTCTGCAGGGGTGATATGTTTTAAAACTTTCAAGGCTGTACATTTCATGTATTCGGAAGGGATGCCTCGTCCAGTTAAGCGCGTGACCAGAAACTGCTGTAGACCTAGGAATCTGTGAAATCATGCTGAAAAACCTGCCCGATAGCGCCTTACACTCTGAGGATTGGTCCAGTGACAGGCTGCAGGGCAGCTGCAGTCACCTGAGTGTGAGAATTCCATGAATGTGTTTGTATTAATACAGCGCAAAGAAAAATAGGAATACAGTCCAGTTGTTTACAACGAGGCTGACAGCTGTGAGTAGTGAGTCTTGTTGTTCAGAGATGTGGGGCCAACTTCACAAAGATATTACCGTGACTAATTCTTGGAAATACTGCTGAGTTACACCTGGATTTTAGAAGTGAACCAGGAGTATTGTAGGAGTGGGATACTGCTACTAAAAGCAAACTTTGTGAATGGGGTATGTAGCGCTCTTTAAAGAGGTAAGTCTTCAGGTTCTACTCTGCTGAGCCAGTGCATTCTACTGCTAGTAGCATGACGTCCCCCATAGCATTCTTCATCCAGGTCAGTGGCCAAGCAGTGCTACGAACTCCACCGCCTTAATCAACAAGTAATACCCTGTAGGGTGATTTGGTGACCCTGCACTCTGTATGAGCCATACGCTCCTCTAGAGCTCAAGGGCAAATTGGTTTGTGGATTAGGACCCCCTGACCCTCTTGATAACCAGTAAGGGTAGTTTCCAAGCACTCCTTTCATTAGTTCTTCATTGGCCTCAACATAATTTGTGCGATAACCCCGGGTTTCGTTCCTAATCCTGTCTCACTATATAAGTGAGATTGAAAGTGTCTGCAGTTATAATGCTTTCACTACTTCTGTGATGACGTCTCTTGGCATAGATCTTTAAAAGTCAACTTCTACTAAAATATGTTTTTAGAGTGGTTTTGAAACATGAAATAGTTGAGCGTGGCGTAATTCAATGTAATGAAATCCAGTATTTGTAAAGCGCGAACAATTACCTGAGGGTGTCATGGTGCAGGGGGCCATCTGGAAGATTAAGTGAGCTACTGCCCAGAGTCACATGGTGCTGATCTAACCTGCTGCCGGCACCAGGGATCGAACCATGAGCCCCCGTGGTCCGGAGTCAGGTGCCCTGGCCGCTGCGCCACATCTCTATGGAGAATACACAAAGCAGGAGCCTCAATAGAAAAATGCCCTATCACCTTTGGAGGAGGATCTTCAAGAGGTTGATCTCACTGCTTTGCAAATCCCTTATAGAAGAATGTGATAATTTTATCTTTTAGGTATTTGGGGCTAGGTTGTTTGGCAATCTGTAGATGGTATTGCCCGAATAGAAGAGTTTCCTCTCCTGTAGAGGAAGCCAGTGAACTGAATTTTAGATAACTGTAACACAAACATTCATTGGGAGACCCGTGACAAGTTACATTGGAGCATTTTTCAACTTTGCAGCATAGAGATCTGCTTTGAAAGATTTGCAATAATCTATTGATCTATTATCAATATAAAATGCGGGAACATGGCGGCAGACGGCTGAGCTGCCGTGGTGCTCCGTGAGTCAGGCTCCCGTTTGCTTCACCTGAGCCCTGATGTCTACTCAGATTTTGCCTGCCTCTTTTTAACTTTAATGCGGCTGTGAGTTTGACTATTCTGATTATTTTAGTGCCAAAGGAGAAAAAGTGTTGTGCTTCACGGTAAAAAAAAGAAAACTCCCTTTGCCGGCGTGGACTTACTCGGACCGAGGTCTGTCTTCGTTTTCTATGACAGGGTCCTTCGACAGTGTTTCCGGCCCTGGGAAGAGCGTCGGTGAGCCTTCCGTGACCGGTAATCGAGCCGATTCCATTCCTGCTTCCTCCGACGCTCCAGGTGCTCAGTTGGTGTGTTGGCTGTGGTCCTCGGCCGCCCTGGAGCTGCGACGCGGCAGGAAAGCACGCAGCCTGCTGCATACCTCTTGCGTTGGGTCTGTGAAGACTCGGCCTCTTGAGTCCACTCCCCTGGATACAGTGGAGGGTGCAACAGCAGTGGAAGAGCCCGGTGGCCCCAAGGGGAAAACAAGCATTAGGAATGCATTAGGGCTCGGGTTTGTTTTAAGTTAGAGATAATGGCATTGTAAATGGCAATGTGTTTTAGGCACTCTGCACTACCACTCTGCACTACCAATCTGCACTCTGCACTACCAATCTGCACTCTGCACTCTCAATCTGCACTCTGCACTACCAATCTGCACTCTGCACTACCACTCTGCACTACCACTCTGCACTACCACTCTGCACTACCACTCTGCACTACCACTCTGCACTCTGCACTACCACTCTGCACTACCACTCTGCACTCTGCACTACCACTCTGCACTACCACTCTTCACTCTGCACTACCACTCTGCACTCTCACTCGCACTCTCAATCTGCACTCTCACTCTGCACTCTGCACTACCACTCTGCACTCTCACTCTGCACTCTGCACTACCACTCTGCACTCTGCACTCTGCACTACCACTCTGCACTACCACTCTGCACTCTGCACTACCACTCTGCACTCTGCACTACCACTATGCACTACCACTCTGCCCTCTGCACTACCACTCTGCACTGCCACTCTGCACTACCACTCTGCACTCTGCACTACCACTCTGCACTACCACTCTGCACTCTGCACTACCACTCTGCACTCTGCACTACCACTCTGCACTCTGCACTACCACTCTGCACTACCACTCTGCACTCTGCACTACCACTCTGCACTACCACTCTGCACTACCACTCTACACTACCACTCTGCACTCTGCACTACCACTCTGCACTCTGCACTCTCAAACTGCACTCTGCACTACCACTCTGCACTACCACTCTGCACTACCACTCTGCACTACCACTCTGCACTCTGCAATACCACTCTGCACTCTGCACTACCAATCTGCACTCTGCACTACCAATCTGCACTCTGCACTACCAAACTGCACTCTGCACTCTCACTCTGCACTCTGCACTACCACTCTGCACTACCACTCGCACTCTCACTCTGCACTACCACTCTGCACTACCACTCTGCACTCTGCACTACCACTCTGCACTCTGCACTACCACTCTGCACTCTGCACTACACTCTGCACTCTGCACTACCACTCTGCACTACCAATCTGCACTACCAATCTGCACTACCAATCTGCACTCTGCACTCTCAATCTGCACTACCACTACCACTCGCACTCTCAAACTGCACTCTCACTCTGCACTACCACTCTGCACTCTGCACTACCACTCTGCACTACCACTCTGCACTCTGCACTACCACTCTGCACTACCACTCTGCACTCTGCACTACCACTCTGCACTCTGCACTACCACTCTGCACTACCACTCTGCACTCTGCACTACCACTCTGCACTACCACTCTGCACGCTGCACTACCACTCTGCACTACCACTCTGCACTCTGCACTACCACTCTGCACTCTGCACTACCACTCTGCACTCTGCACTACCAATCTGCACTACCACTCTGCACTCTGCACTACCACTCTGCTCTACCACTCTGCACTACCGCTCTGCACTACCACTCTGCACTACCACTCTGCACTCTGCACTACCAAACTGCACTACCACTCTGCACTACCACTCTGCACTACCACTCTGCACTGCCACTCTGCACTCTGCACTACCACTCTGCACTCTGCACTACCAATCTGCACTCGCCAACAGACACGGCGGACTCATGGAAAATTAATGAAGTGACCTAGAGGGTGAGGATGGGATACTCCGCTACCATCGAGTTCGTAGAAGAACAAGATTACATACGAAAAACAAGCAGCACAGAAAGCATCACTTTCGCGATCGCAATTGTTTAAACAAGCAGCACAGAAAGCATCACTTTTGCGATTGCAATTGTTTAAACAAGCAGCACAGAAAGAGATCACTTTCGCGATCGCAATTGTTTTAAAAAACCAGATCTGATGCATGTGATTCTCTACATTGCTGGCCGGCTGTTCATGCGCGCACACAGAGCTGAAGGGAAAAAAACACAGCAGTGCACACGCTCCCAGCACCATCTGCCTTCAATTACCGGCACCTCGGACAGCTGGTAATTGAGGATTTATGTATTCTTCTGCGCGTGTCCGAACACTTTATGCAGGAAGTGGACATTGACAAATTCCTAAGTCCTATGGCGTGCTGCCTTACTTAAACACAGCCTTGCCTGGACCAATTACCATGCACATGGCAAAATACCACACGCAAAAAATGCTCGCTTTCTGGAATGTGGCAGCCCGGACCCCTTTCAGAATTCTTTTTTTTTCTCATACATAAGAGCTCGGAAACTCCGCCCCCACTTCGTTGTGACGTAGGCCCGAGCCCTAAAAAAGGAGCTTTGTGTGGAGTCTGGAGAATCGAGAGTGTCTGAGAAAGAAGGTTTTCTCACCCAGCACCCTAAAGGTAAGGGGAGAGGAGGTCGCAAAAGGGGCAAGGCGCTGGCAAAAATACAATTAAGACAGCCTGGCCCTCCTGCAGAATCAACTGGCGGCTCCGCTTCATCACCTTCAGGTAAGAGAGTTTCATCTTATCTCTCGAACGAGGTGAAATCAAAAAGCGTCAGAGGGAAAGCAAAAACTAAACGTAATTTTTCTCCTGTGGCCCCTGTGGTTCATGTAGGATCTAAAATTACGCCATCCCTACGCTCATACTTTAAAGTAGTTCCACAGGTTCTCCATCTTACTGAGACGCAGGGCATGTCTACAGGGATGTCTACAGGGATGGTCTCAGACCAGGTACCTCAGGATACTTTAACCACTCTAACAGATCCAACTTCCATTCCAGCAGTCATTTCTCCCTTTGGCGTTTTGTCTACACCATTGTTTGATGGTTCTGACGGATCCATTGATGCTACCACAGTGGCAATGGCAGTATCTGTGGTATCTAGACCAGTAATTAATCCTGTAATTCTACCTACCATGACTATCATTGAAGCCTCACCCCCCAAGGAGGGTAACAGTAGTGATAGGCTGGATGGCAATGTATGTAGTACACATGAAGCATCTCGAGACAGCAAGAGTTCTCCCATAGCTTCGGCCCTCAAGAGACCTGGATATCCAGGGCAGGGGGGGTGGAAGGTGCGGTATTGGACGTATCTCTTGACCTTGCCCAGCAACAAATCTTGGGGGACGCCCTACCTTTTGTCTTAGCCACTGCTTCAACTTCAGCCTCAGCTTCCGCTTTACCATCTGCCCCACTTGGTGAGGCAGGGGGTAGCATCTCAGCTGCCTCTCTGCTGGTTATGTTTTCTACTCTATCTCAGGACATAAAAAGGGGTTTTGAGAAGTCCTCAGCTATCTGTTAGGATTAGGTCCCCAGTCCTCTCTCGTTGACCATGTCTGAGCAACATCACATGACACATCAGTAGCATAAAAAGGAGTCCTACCCTTATGTCTACGCTTGTTATTGCTAACCTGTGGGTTCCTGCATCCTGGCTCCGGAGTTTCCTGTTGTTGGTTGCTGTCTTTTCACGGGCTCGTGGAAAGAAGAAGAGAATTCCCTGTTCCCTTCGAATTTGCCTCTTTTTTGTCCCGTATCCTGATATTTTTCCCTTGACCTGGTGCCTCGCTTTTTGGTCCTTACCTTATATTTGTTCCTTCCCCTTGTCCCCGTTTGGGTCCCTGGTAGCTAGAACTTAGTTAGTGTCCTGGTTATTTTTGTCCCGCCCTTATTATTGCCTTTATTGCAGACAAGGCGCAAGTGTGATCTGTTTCTGCCTTCAGGGGCTCCTGGTGGCAGAGCGCCGGTGCACGCCGCTCTCCTTTCACGGAGACGCGGAGACAAGTAGTAAACACTCGCGCCGTAGCGCGATCCCTTGTTGCATTTGCGCTTCCCGTCCACCTCGTTTTAGGTGGACGTGACGTTTTGGGCCGTTCCGCGAGAGGAACCCGGCTGGGTTTCCTCTTTCCCTTTGCTAGCGCAAGAAGGCGGAAGAGGCTCTCCTCCTTGGATTGGTTGTGTGTCCTTTTCCCCGGACTTCCCTAACAGGGGTTTTTTTTGTACATACCACTGCTTTAGGTGTGTGTTTTTTACCCTGTAAACCTAATACTCGCCCACGCCCAAAACACCCTTACTATTCATTTATCAACTCCTTGAAGCCAAGCCTGCTCACGCTTATGGTAAGTGTGTGTGATGTTGTTTATTGGATATGGAGATATGCCTTAGAGGTAGGACTGGGGACTAAAACATAACTGTGGGGTGTATTTATTGTTTCTCTTTCTGCAGGAGCAGAAGAAGGAGGCGGGTGTTCCTTTTGATGCCGAGTTACTTGGGTGGAAGGCGTGGTTGCCTTGTGATTTTCCACCCCCTTTTCTGAGTCAGCAGCTTTCTCGTCTGTGCCTGTCAGAGAGTGGCTGGTGAGTCGGAATAGTGGATTGGACATATCCTCGTTCCTGCAGTGTGTGGGTTGGGCAGGATTCCAACAGAATAACAAGCCCACGTTAAACTACACTGCCTGAACTTGGATGGACGAAGAGGGAGGGGCCATGGCTGGGGCGGAAGCCCCCTCCATGATTGACATAATGGGTGCCCTTGCTGCTTTACAGGCCCAAGTACAGGAATTGAGACAGGAGAATGTGGGATTGAGACAGGAGCTGGTTGTAGTAAGAGCACAGGCACAGTCCCAACCTAGAGCCCAAAATCCTGTAATACATCCGGCTACTTTCCAGTATGGGGGGGCGGGACAGAGCAACCCTGGAGGAAGTACCCCTGTGGCTATCACTGTAAACTCCCCCGTTCCTGTTCCCCTGGCTCCGCCTGAAAGGTTTTATGGGGACAGTGGGAAGTATGGGATGTTCATGAACCAGTGTCAGTTACACTTTATGTGTCGACCTGGTGCTTTCCCTGATGATGCCGCGAAGGTGGCCTTTACTCTTTCGTATCTGGCTGGTACAGCGGCCCAGTGGGCCATCCCCTTAGTGGAAGGGAATGATCAGGTACTGAGAGATTATAATGCCTTCAAAGAACTGATGAGGGGATTGTTTGCGAAGCATGCTTTCATGCAAGCTAGTGATTCCGAATTACTGAAACTACGACAGGGTCGACAGGATCTTTTGACATATATTGCGTCTTTTAATCGTCTGATTGCAGAGACACATTGGCCAGCCGATAAGCGGACATCCTTGTTTTACAAGGGTCTTAACGACGAATTGAAGGACGTGGTTTCACAAGTGGTGGACCCCCCTGAAGAGTGTGCCGCTTTTATAGATTTAGTTGTCAAATTGAATCACAGACTATCAGAGCGCCGTGGGGATCGTGGTCGTTTTCAGGTTTCTAGAGGGAACTTTCTAAAGCCTGATGTAAAACAGCAACCTGGTGAAGCAAAGCCAGAACCTATGGAAATAGGAGGGATCAGGGGGCCCCTTACGCCTGAGGAAAGAAAGAGGCGGAGGGATCAGAACTTATGCCTCTATTGTGGACAAGGAGGTCATTTTGCGAGAGAGTGTCCCGTCAAACCGTCTGGTTTGGGTTTTGGTAAAAAGGTGGCATATGTACAGGTGGAAAGGTTACCCCTACAGGTGCATAGAAGAGAACAGTATGAGGTGTTGGGAGCAGTGGATATGGCGCCCAGACATTTTGTGATCTCGGCACAGTTGCTGTTGGCAGAAGGACAAAGGGTGCCAGTTTCGGTGTTGTTGGACTCAGGGGCCACCGGTAACTTCATTGACATCTCCCTAGCAGAGAAACTAGGTGTGCCTTGCCAGTATAAGAAACAGCCAGAGCCGGTACGCGCGATAGACGGGACTGAGTTGTCGTCTGGGTGTATTACTAGACAAACAATGCCGCTGCGGTTGTTATGTGACAATGGTCATTCTGAGTGCGTGGTGTTCGATCTGATAGACGCGCCTTCTTTTGGCTTGGTACTGGGGGTGGCTTGGCTCCAAGAACACAATCCCAGGATTGATTGGGTACTACGGCTTGTCACGCTTGATTCGCATTATTGTTTGAAGCATTGCTATAGCGAGGCCAGTGACAAGGTCCCTCCCTTGTACTGTGCGGCTACAGAGGAGAACGGGGTTCCAAAACAGTATCTGGAATACGCCGATGTGTTTGACAAAGGCCGTGCTCAGAGTTTGCCTCCTCATTGGTCTTTTGACTGTAGGATAGACTTAGCGGAGGGGATTCCTTTGCCTAGTAGTAGAGTGTATGCTCTGTCAGAACCAGAGGAAAGACATCTCAAAGAATATCTGGATGAGATGTTGGAGCTAGGTTTTATCCGTCCTTCGTCCTCTCCTGTTTCTTCAGCCATCTTTTTCATCCCAAAGAAGGAAGGCACTCTGAGGGCCTGTGTGGACTATCGGACGTTAAATAAGGCCACTATTAAAAACCGGTACCCTCTTCCACTTATCCCCGTGTTGCTGGATCAGCTCCGCAAGGCCACGGTATTCTCTAAATTGGACTTGCGTGGAGCATATCACCTGATCAGGGTGCGGCCCGGTGATGAGTGGAAGACGGCTTTTAAAACGAAACATGGGTTATTCGAATACTGTGTGATGCCGTTCGGCTTGTGTAACGCGCCGGCGGCGTTCCAGTATTTTATAAACGAGGTCCTGAGCGAACATCTGGATAAGACAGTAATAGTTTACTTGGATGACATCCTTATCTTTTCTGAGACCAGAGCTGACCATCATACTCATGTCAAACAAGTGTTACAGAAGCTGCGAGAACATCGGCTTTATGCCAAACTTGAGAAATGTCAGTTTGACGCTACGGAGGTGGAGTTTTTGGGTTTCCTCATCTCCTCTGGGGGCATACGAATGGATCAAAAAAGATACAAGCTATATTGACCTGGCCGGTGCCTACAACAGTGAAGCACATACAGGTACTGTTAGGGTTTGCTAATTTCTACCGGCGCTTTATCTCCCACTTTTCAGACATTGTGGCACCAATGACCCGCCTGTTGAGAAAAGGGATTTCGTTTGAGTGGTCTCCGGAGGCCCAGAATGCCTTTCAGTTATTGTTGGAAACCTTTACAACTGCTCCAGTACTGGCTCACCCAGATCCGGCGTTTCCCTTCTTTGTGGAAACGGATGCTTCCGCAAGTGCAGTAGGTGGTGTCTTGTCCCAGAGGGAGGGGGGCACGGGAGATATGCACCCTATTGCCTATTTCTCTAAAACATTGCTGCCTGCCGAATGTAATTACACGGTGGCTGAGAGGGAATTACTGGCAATAAAATTGTCCTTTGAAGAATGGCGCCATTATCTGTGGGGGGCCCGGCATACAGTTACAATCTACACAGATCACAAGAATCTGGAGTTCTTTCGATCAGCCAGGGCCCTGACACCCAGACAAATGCGATGGGTCTTGTTTTTTAATGAATATGATTTTATTATCACCTACAGACCTGCCGCTCAACAGATTAAATCAGACGCCTTGTCCCGGATTTATGTTGATCCAGAGGAAGTAAAAGCAGGGAAGGAAAACAGGCCTATGCTGGATAGTAGGAGGATTGTGGGAGTTGTTTCGGTGGAGGAATTTGCTTCGACCATTAAAGATCTGTTGCGCAATGTGGATGTGGCCCCTTGGTTACAATTGCCTCAGGTGGTACTCAGAGACGGGTTGTTGTATCAGGGGGAGAGGTTGTTCGTTCCTCCCGAGTTGAGACAAAAGGTGGTGGAGTGGTGTCACTCATCCTCTTTAGTTGCGCACCCGGGTATCGGGAAGACCAAGGAGTTGTGTTTGAGGTGGTTTTGGTGGGATACGGTGGCTCAGGATATCCATAAATACGTGACAGCTTGCCCTGTATGTGCCATCAATAAACCCTCACACAGTAAGCCATCGGGTCTGTTACAACCATTGGCAGTACCCCCTTCCCCTTGGCACACCATTAGCATGGATTTTGTCACAGACCTTCCCCTGGTTTCCGGTTTTACCGCGGTAATGGTGGTTGTAGACTTATTTACCAAGATGGCTCACTTTCTGCCACTTCGAAATATTCCCACAGCAAAGGAAATGGCATGGGAGTTTCTGGTCTCAATAGTACGGTTACATGGGTTGCCCGCAGCCGTCATATCAGACAGGGGGGCGCAGTTTGTGTCTCATTTCTGGAGGGAGCTCTGTCTGGTGCTTAAGATGGATATACGTTTGTCATCTGCGTACCATCCCCAGTCAGATGGGCAGACAGAACGCACCAACCAGACGATGGAACAGTTTTTGAGATGCTTGACTACGTCCCTTTCATGTGATTGGGTGAGGGCCTTGCCCATAGCGGAATTCGCATATAACAACAGTGTACACTCGGCCTTGGGCATGTCACCTTTCTTTTGTTCTATGGGATTTCATCCTAGAGCCCTCGCCATCCAACCCACTGGGCATGTGCCAGCCATTGACGAAGTATGTAAACGATTGGGAGACATCTGGGAAGTGGCTAGGGGCAGCTTGCAGGAGGCCAAGGCGGCTATGAAGGTACAGGCGGATCGACATAGAGTTCCAGCCCCTGGGTATAAGGTGGGCGATCAAGTATGGTTGGTGTCACGTAATTTGAGATTACAGGGTTCTCGTAAACTACAGCCCCGGTATGTAGGCCCTTTCCCCGTGGTTCAGGTTATCAACCCTGTGGCAATGAAGTTGTTATTGCCATCAGACTATAAGATCCACCCGGTGTTCCACACTTCTTTGCTGAAGCCCTTCATCCCATCTGATCAGGTCTTACCTCCTCCTGCACCCGTATTAGTGGATGGCGAAGAGGAGTTTGAAGTGCAGGCCATTCTTGATTCTAGAAGAAGGAGGGGCAGGTTGTATTACCTGGTTGACTGGAAGGGGTATGCCCCGGAGGATAGGACATGGGAACCGGCTGGAGGAGTGCATGCGCCTCGGCTGGTGAGAATATTCCACAGGCAGCATCCCCGAAAACCCCGCCCGGTAGGGAGGGTTGTCGGGGGGGGGTACTGTTAGGATTAGGTCCCCAGTCCTCTCTCGTTGACCATGTCTGAGCAACATCACATGACACATCAGTAGCATAAAAAGGAGTCCTACCCTTATGTCTACGCTTGCTATTGCTAACCTGTGGGTTCCTGCATCCTGGCTCCGGAGTTTCCTGTTGTTGGTTGCTGTCTTTTCACGGGCTCGTGGAAAGAAGAAGAGAATTCCCTGTTCCCTTCGAATTTGCCTCTTTTTTGTCCCGTATCCTGATATTTTTCCCTTGACCTGGTGCCTCGCTTTTTGGTCCTTACCTTATATTTGTTCCTTCCCCTTGTCCCCGTTTGGGTCCCTGGTAGCTAGAACTTAGTTAGTGTCCTGGTTATTTTTGTCCCGCCCTTATTATTGCCTTTATTGCAGACAAGGCGCAAGTGTGATCTGTTTCTGCCTTCAGGGGCTCCTGGTGGCAGAGCGCCGGTGCACGCCGCTCTCCTTTCACGGAGACGCGGAGACAAGTAGTAAACACTCGCGCCGTAGCGCGATCCCTTGTTGCATTTGCGCTTCCCGTCCACCTCGTTTTAGGTGGACGTGACGTTTTGGGCCGTTCCGCGAGAGGAACCCGGCTGGGTTTCCTCTTTCCCTTTGCTAGCGCAAGAAGGCGGAAGAGGCTCTCCTCCTTGGATTGGTTGTGTGTCCTTTTCCCCGGACTTCCCTAACAGGGTTTTTTTTTGTACATACCACTGCTTTAGGTGTGTGTTTTTTACCCTGTAAACCTAATACTCGCCCACGCCCAAAACACCCTTACTATTCATTTATCAACTCCTTGAAGCCAAGCCTGCTCACGCTTATGGTAAGTGTGTGTGATGTTGTTTATTGGATATGGAGATATGCCTTAGAGGTAGGACTGGGGACTAAAACATAACTGTGGGGTGTATTTATTGTTTCTCTTTCTGCAGGAGCAGAAGAAGGAGGCGGGTGTTCCTTTTGATGCCGAGTTACTTGGGTGGAAGGCGTGGTTGCCTTGTGATTTTCCACCCCCTTTTCTGAGTCAGCAGCTTTCTCGTCTGTGCCTGTCAGAGAGTGGCTGGTGAGTCGGAATAGTGGATTGGACATATCCTCGTTCCTGCAGTGTGTGGGTTGGGCAGGATTCCAACACTATCCAGCTTGAGATTCGGAATATTGCGAGTCCCTCGATAGTAAGATCGATGGTTTATCATCAAGAACGGGGTTTTTGGAAGAATCAATGGCTGCCATGTCTTTACATTTAGATAAAGCAGAAGAAGACATTAGTAAACTCAAGAAAGAGGACCAGGCTCTATTAGACAGGATGGAAGTGCTGGAGAACAACGCGAGAAGGGGGAACATCCACATTCTTAATGTTCCTGAAGGATCAGAAGGTGCTGATGTCAAGAAGTTTGTTGTACACTTACTAAAGGAAGCATTATGTTTGGATCAGACTTTGGAGGAGTTGACAATTGACATTCAAAGGGTCCACAGGGACCCATTTAGACAGAACCCTCAGAGGTCGAAACCACGCAAGATTCTTGTCAACTTCAATACATACGCCCTCAAAGAGCAGATCTTAAACCTGGCTCTAAAGCAGAAGTCTTTACCTGGTAAGGGGTTTACCTTCCTCGTTAGGTCAGATTTATCTAGAGCCACGCTAGAGAAGCAGTGGGAGTTTGGGAGGCGATTGGACGCCTTTAGGAAGCTGGGCGCAACTGCCCAGCTTGTGTTCCCAGCTTCACTAAAGGTCATGCACAATAATAAGATTACGAATAATAGATCTGTCCAAGCAGCAGATGAGCTCCTATTAGATCTGGGCAGGAGGTCTTCGGGTAAATAGGGTTTGGTCACATTGCTGACATGTGTTAATTAGGAAACGTCTATGTTATCATCGACGCAGACAACTACCTTTCATTGTTTGGTAATGGGTAGGCATAGGAACAGATGAATTAAAAAAAAATATATATATAACAACATTTCTAAATATAAAATTTAAAGAAAAAAAAGAGAAAAGAAGAAAAGAAGAATATAACATTTTTTATAGAGTGCACATTTTTATTTATTTTTTGGCTGGTTGTTTATTATAGTAGGGAATCTCCTACTTTTTTCTTTTTCACTGGGTTCAGGGTTCAGGGTTCAGGTGAGGTAGCGGGAGCTTGAAGAAGGGGTGCCATCTACTGGACTTGATCCGGTTAGATACACCACGGGTTCTCCATGGGTGGGGGAGGGGAGGGGGGTGGGGTCACGGGTTTAGGGGGGGAATTTACAAAAATTCCTCATTTGCCAATCTTTTGCCTCGTCTTTTTATGTTCGCCAATTGTGCTTGCATATTGTGATGCCATTTTTCTTAGGGGGTGGGCAGCTTAAAGCTGGCCCTTGTATTAAATTAGGGCTGAGCGGAGTTTGGGATAGTGGTCATGGCTAGACTAAAGTTATTGTCTTGGAACATCAATGGCCTCCGTACTAAATCTAGGGCCAGAACTTTGATACAGTATCTTCGGGACTCAGATGCACAGGTCATCTTACTCCAAGAGACACACTTGATCCAAGCTGAGATTGATATTTTAGTGAAAGGGAATAAATGGATTGACTTCGCAATTTCAACATCACAGTCTTTGACCTCCAGAGGAGTATCACTCATCTTCAAGAAACAACTTAGGGCTAAGGTCTTAGACTCAAAGGTAGACCCTGCTGGTAGATGGGTTATTGCCTCTCTGTCTGTTTTGGATGCCCAACTAACGATTGTAGGGTACTATGGTCCCAATCAAGACGATCCATCATCCTTGGAAGTCATTTTTTCACAGCTTTTGTCGTTCCCCGAACCTGTGATACTTGCCAGTGATTTTAATATCGTTCTAGACCCTGTCCTAGACAAATCACACAATAATAGATCCCGGGTACCGTCAAAAACAAGATCCTACTTGCTGGGAGTAATGAAGCAGTATGAATATGTGGATATCTGGAGATTAAGGGCAGGTCAACAGCAGGGCATCTCTTTTAGGAACTACAAGTACCATCATCAATCCAGGATTGATTTTATATTAATCCACCAGAGGTTAGTTGACGCTGTTAAGGATATTAAATACCTCCCGTTGCATTTATCGGATCATTCAGCAGTAGTGTTGGAACTCACAACCCCTTTCTCTACTCCTGTCAGGTCTTGGTCGTTCGATCGCACTTTGCTCTCCCATTGTGACGACGTCAGCTTTCTAAAAAATGAGGTGGCTTTTTTCCTAGAGGCAAATTCAGGCTCAGCTGGCATCGGAATAGTGTGGGATTCTCTTAAGGCGTACTTGAGAGGTCTAATTACAGGTAAAGTGGCCTATAGAAGGAGGGAGTATAGAGAGGCCATGGTTTCAGTGGAGGCAAGTATAGCTAAGACTCAGCTTGACATAGACACTAATTCTGCTTCTGTGGATGTCGTCTTAACACCTCTGCGAGATAAATTACTCTCTTTAAAGGGCCAATTAGCTTCTATTCTCAACCAACGAATACAAGAAAGGTGGGATGCCAGTAAAATTGCCCACTTCCAGTATGGGGAGGGAGCTGGGGAGTTACTGGCATGGAAAGCAAAAACGGATCAGGTCTGTAACAACATTGACCTGATTAAAGTCAATGAGATCCCTTTGTCCCTAGACGTTGATATTAGGTCAGCCTTTAGAGATTTCTATCAATCTATCTATCTTGAGGACAAGAGGCTTGAACCTGATATCATTAAGGACTGGCTTAGTAAAATTACCCTCCCAAGTCTTTCTGATGATCAGAGTGCTATGCTAGAAAGCAGAATTTCGGAAGAAGAGGTGAGGGAAGCTATTCAGAATGCCAAGAAGGGCAAAGCGTCAGGGCCGGACGGCATTCCGGATGAAGTTTATAGAGCTCTGGAGCAGGAATTTGTCCCTTTTCTTGTAATTTTGTTTAATGAGATTCTGCTGAACGGGGTACGTCCTCCAGTGTCATGGGATAATGCTTCCATTAGCGTGATTTTAAAACCAGGGAAGCCGTCAACTGCTTGTGGTTCGTACAGACCTATTTCGATCCTAAACGGGGACCACAAGATATTTTCCTCAATTCTGGCAAAGAGACTGGCCCTAGTTGCTCCCACTATTTTACACAGTGACTAGAAAGGGTAAAACATAAAAAAAAAAATACATATATATATATATATATATATATAAAATGTGATAAAGACACCTACAGCCATGCCTCTCTGCTTCGAAGATAACAAGATGCCTCTCTGGTGATAGAATAGTTGTTAGCAACAAAACACTTCCTGGGACAAACTGCTGCATAAAGCGGATGTCTCACTGCTTTTCTGGGGTACCTCCAATAACCCAGCTTTATGGAAATCAGTCTTGACCCTGTTCCTCATGGGAACAGTCCAACCCGAACTGTCAAGTCTGGTCTTTCCTGGACCGGAAACAAGCATACTGGGACTCATTTTGGAGTATTACCCCTCATCAGCCAGGCTAGCTTGAATCCAGCAGCAAATTGAGCAAGGGACACACGTCTGGGCATACCCTCCCAACTTAGGGCGAGCAAAGGAAACCCTAGGAGATGATGGACGGAGTGCTGAAACCTTTCAGACACTCACCCCCAGTCACAGATCTGGGTTTTATCCACCATCAGTCTTTAGCTCACTTCACCACCGCAGTTCAGACCTAACCTTTTCAAAAGTAGTCTTGACCCTGTTCCTCATGGGATGCAGACATATGCAAATCAGTCTTGAGCCTGTTCTTCATGGGAATAGCCCAGTCCGAACTGCCAAGCCAGGTCTTCCCTGGAGCAGAAATAAGCATCCTGGGACCGGTTTCGGGGTTTCACCCCTCATCAGTCAGGCTAGCTTGAATCCAATTGCAAAGTGAGCAAGGGACCCCGAAATCGGACCCAGGAAGCTTGTTTCTGGTCCACTATACGTGCAGTTTTCTGATGCGAACTCTGGTAAAAGATGCCCTCAAGCGGATGGACCTTTAGTTTCTGACTGAGTTATAAGGCAACAAATCAAATGCATTAAATATTGTGAAGCACATTTGGCCCCACAAAAATGGAGAGTGTTAGATTTGCAAACCATGAAGGTTTCATAACAGATTTGCAAAGTTGCTCAAACCATTTCAATTAGTCCTAAATAAGTAATCAATACATTAATGCACCAGTTAATATAATTCAAAGCAAAATCACACATACAGAGACAAACTGTTCAAAGTTGTTATAAAGTAAATCAAAGCAGGCACACTTTCCCATTGAGGAGAGTCCCCTACTTTGCTCATCTATGGGAAGTCGATAAGGTTGGGGAGAAGTCAAGCAGAAGGTGTCAGCAGGAAAAGCCTTTGAAAGGCACAATTAATTGAATCAAATATTCAGTCAAGCAAATGAGAAAAGGGAGTCTAAATTTCTTGGGCTAGATCAAGGAAAGCATATGCTCTAAAGGAGAGTGGAAAGGGTATCTGAACTAATCAACTCAGCCATGTATGGCTTAAAGATTTCTTTTATGGCATGGGACACTTCTCTACTATTCCCTTGAAGAGAGCCAATCAGGATCAAACATGCTATGATAATGAAGCTCTGGTTCTTTTTCCCACGGTTCAATGGTTAACACACAATGAAGTCTCTGCTGCATGACCTTCAGCTGGATATCTTGTAGTGGGATGATACACTTTGGTAAGGATGTTCCCAATCACAGTTGCTGGACCATATTTCAAACAAGTAATACATTTTTATTGACGTTGATGGGTACAGCTTGACTCCTACATCAAGAAAATAAAAAATACACGGCAAGCAGAGAAACATGGCAACTTGGTGTGTACCATTTTAAATTGAAGCCTACATTAACTATAGTCATCTTTAGCATGAAAATCACACAATGACTGTATATATGGGTGCTGAAGATTAATGTAGATATAAGTGTACAAAAGCATGAAGAAACAAAATGCTATCAGTTGTTCTCAAAACACCTTCAACAAACATCAATATTATTGTATAGGAATAAAGGTTGTTGGTTTAGAGCAAGCCACCAGGAGCAGAATACAGGTTTTACTATAAAATGGTACTGTAAGACAATGCTCGTATACTTGATATTTTTGTCAGTTTTGTCAGAGTTTAGGTCAAGAAGAAAGAAATCATATCTAGAGTAGAACACTATGAACGTATTTGAATCTACAAAACATGCCTACTATAACATGTCTGCTATAGCCTTCAATGGAAAGAACATTCTGGAGTTGGTCGCATGAGAATTCCAAATTTCAGCAACGAGTTTGGAACTCGGAGGTATAACTACCACGCCTTCGAGTGCCACACCCTTGCTAGGCAAGATGGCGTATGATTTAGAAGTTCTTCCTGCACTTATTTGAAGAAAGTCTGCAATCCGCGATACTATGACTCTTAATCGCGTGCTCCCGCCTAGTCAAGTTTCAGAGATGAGAAAAGAAAAGAAAAGTAGTTCGGTTATTTTCTGGTGAATGAGCAACACCAAAGTACTATTTAATTGAATGACTCAGCATGATAATTCAATAGCTATAACCTAATGAGGTAATTACTGACAACAATAAGGTTTAAGACAATTCAGAGTTAATGACATTATAATATTGGGATAAATATAAATATTGAGGACACTTCACTGGTAGTGAACTGTGGTAGAAAACAGTACCAAAGAATTACATGTACAATTTAAGAATAGAGTGTAATCAAGACTTGGTATTCTTCACAAAACTTCACTCAAGTTTTACAAACCTGAATGTGGCATTGCATATAGACTTTAGAAGGCAATGCTTACCTGAAAACGTATTGAATATTTGGTAAGGCATGATGACTATAAAATTGAAGTACATGTTGACTGATTAAAAGATTATGGTAGGAGTCTAACCTTACTAAAGGTGTGTCTAAACATTTCCTGCAGTGATATCAGAAGCAAAATGTCCTTACTCATGGAGTTGACGAAGAGAGGATTAAGTCAGGTGTGCAGAACACACAGCTGAAAGGTCTTTCTTTTTTCACTCTCCCACCCCTTTCCCCATTTTCCTTCAATGTTCCCATAGTGTGAGTGCACCACTCTTGTAGCACAGGCAAACAGTGCTGGCAGTTGGAGCATTATGCTCAACTCCACCCTTCCATCTGGCCAGTGATGGCCCATCCAGGTGCGCCTAAGCTCTCTATTGTGTGTGGCTGTCTACGAGGATTATACAAAGCTCAGCTGTCAGCTAGACCCAGTAATGTGACCCAGAGACAGTCTGCAGGTACCAAATGGCTAAGCCAGGAAAATGCCAACTTTTTTAAGTGTCATTTTCAAAATTGTAATTAGGTCTTGGAGGAGTTCACAGAGTTTCACTCCGCAGAATTTCACAGAGTCATTGAAAAACTCTGTGGAGTTCCGTGAGCTGGCGGAGTTCCCCTCTAATGCGGACATGTAGAACCAACCATGCCATTTTGTGATAGAGGGGGAACATTCAGGCCTCTTTCGAAACGTAAATGTATTGCACCTCCTCCGGACCATGCTGTGGAGGATGCAGGAGTCTCGAGTGCCCCATTCACCATCTCACCTGCCAATGGCCTGGATTCTGCCCGTGGATAACAGCAGAACACTCTACTCATCTTGGACTGCCACCTCTGAAGGGAAGCTTGTTGTGTGGGACACCATTGGCACAAAGTCCCGTGCCCCGGACCCTTTGTGATGCAGGCTGAAGCTGATGCTCGTACAGGAGGAGGCCATCTCTGTCCTTAATCTCTTTGAAAGGTAAATAAACATACCTGCATAATTAGAACCTTTGTTTACAAAGAGACAGTCTGCATTAAAGGTAAGAAGAAGAATCCAAAGAATAAATGTGATTTAAAAGTCCTCTGCCAGCCATGTAAAGCATTGGGAGTGTAGGCTGCACGACCACAGCAGTATAATATTGCCAGTGGTTGCAGCAAAAGCAATTGGTGTAATTGGAAGCTAGGTGTAGACACTCGTGCTTGCCTTCCCGGGGAAGGGACGGGGAGGAAGTCACGTCAGCCGTACCCACGTTTTCAGGAAGATCGTCACGTATCATTCTTATCACAGCTTCATGGAGGAATTGACGGACAAAGAAATATCTATTTTGTACATGCAACACGCTTACACTTTGAATTAACTTATTCTTTTACAGTCACATTACTTATGGCAAAGAGTCTGGGTTTTCAACATGAAAATAAGTTTTGTTGCGCCAGCGCACTTAACGGGTGCGACTAATGCTGTGATTTACAGGTGCCGTAAGCTTTAAATACATGGGGTGAGTGCGCGTGTCGGTAAACTTCGCTCAGCCAGGGGTCGGTAGAGGTTTTTTTTACTGAACTTCGTGCTCCAAACGGAGTGCGGAGTGCCCAAAACTCCGTGAACCAAACGGGCGGAGCGGAGTTCACTGCCCACCCTTAACTGTAATTAAATATGTGACTTTGAATTGCAAGATATGAGTTTTCATTACAATTGCAAAGAAATCAAACAGGGGCTGGGAACGTATTCCTATTTGAAACTTACAGCTATTTGAATGTAATAATGTAATCTCATTGTTATTCTATGGGAGAGGCAGGCCTTGTAGTAGTGAAAAATGAAATTAAGAGATTTTCACTACCATGCATTTAAAACTTAACGGTACATGTCCAGCATTTTAAATACACTACACCCTGCCTTCTGAGCTGTCCATGGCCTACCCTGGGGTGCCTTATTTGTTATATAAAGGAAGGTTTGGACCTGACAAAAGCTTATTTTGCCAGGTCAGAATCGCAGTCACAGGCTGCAGTGATATGCCTGAGACATGTTTAAAGGGCTACTTTAGTGGATGTCACAATCACTGCTGTAGGCTCACTAGTAGCACTGAATTTACAGGCCCTGGGTACACAAAGTACCACTTCTCTATGAATTTCTAACTAACTAAATATGCTAATTAGGGATAAGCCAACGTTACATGTTATTAGAAGTGAGCACATGTACTGATTATCAGTGGTAATGTGTGCAGTGTCCTAAGGCCAGCGAAAAGAAGGACAGTAAAAATTGGAGGATGAAGGCATAAAGATTGGGGGAAGAACACCCTAAGTCTGACAGGTCTAACAGTGGTACATACTAAACACTGTGAATGGACTGATGTAAAGTAAATTCTAAGTCCACCACATTTACAGTATCAGTTCCATCAATGGAAACATTGTGGTTCACATCTGTGTTGGACGTAAAAGAGCATAATTAACAAAACCCAGCCCACAACCCCCACACAACTAATTCTATCTCCATGTCCCTGCTACTACAAGCACTGGGATTATATCTGGCAGTGGTAGATGGACAAACAACAACATTATGCACAACAAATTAGAACGTAAGTATAACTGTTAAACTTTTTTTTAAATGCACCCTGGCAACTTCCAATGTCATAAAGCATAATGTTATGTACAGAAAAACATAACAAAAATGTACTCTGTCTGTCTGTCCACATGCCTCACAATACCTACCCAAATAAAATACTCAGGCAACACAATTGTACAACCTTCCACTTTAAATCTACAAGTGATTGCACATTTTTTAGGTAAATTGTACATGGGCAGACAAACATATAATTGAAACACAGTATAATTAACCTGTTTTTACTACATTATATGGAGTGTTGCAATGGCTCTAAACAAAAGTGGCTTCATTTAAAAAACACCTAATATGAGACTACCCTTGATCCCTGTCTGTGCATTTGCTTCACAATACACAACCATATGAAACAGCCATATGCCCCAAATAGATATTACCACAACCCATTCAATTAATGTTGTTAAATCTTACATATAATATCAAGCACCGGATACACACCCACAGGCATTTTACTAATATAGGCTACCGAGGTGTATGCACACTTTGTATATGGCATGCACTCTACGTAAACCCCAACATTTAAGTTCACTTAAAGTTATACTTACACTTTTTTGCACACGTTGCATCATACACTACAGTCATAATCAGCCCTACTCTGCATACCAACACCACTGTCCCCTCATTCTAAAGTTCTCAGTCCCCTCAACACACGAGTAAGGAATTTAACTGCATCTTCCACAATGCAACATTCATGAAATTACAAGACCTGGTAATTGAATAGAATAGTTAACATAAGCAAATTGCAATATGCAATCAAATTCAGAAAAAAATTAAGGTTTTCATAAAAAACCCAGACACAAAAAGATGTAATTCCTATCATGTATTTTAAAAAGGCAACTCAAATATTTGTCCTCTGAGCTAAAAAATTAAAATGTAAATGTAGATGTTTAGAAATGGAAAATATATGTTGAGGTGGGGAATAGCATCCTAACACTGTTCATACAATTTTCCAGGCTTGGGGGCCGCTGGCGGAGGAGCCCCCAACCCATCTGTTGATTCAATATCTGCATGTGATGGGGAACGGCTCCCACGTGGTACACTGGCTTGCTCAAGCACTACACTTCCATACACAGTTCCCGTCGCAATGGCTGCGTGACAAGTGGGCGGCTGATCGAGGCCGGGACTGGACGGATAGGGAATGGTCAAGGATACTGGCTGGGATGTTACACGTGCCTCGCAATGCCTGTTTTAGAATTATACAATACTATATTATCCATCGCGCCTATTTATCGGCTGACAAAATAAATAGATACTTTCGACCAACCACGTCAGCGTGCCCCAGATGCAAATTAGTCGACGCTCCATTCCTGCACGCCCTCTGGACATGCCCCTCCCTGCAAACCTACTAGCGGGTGGTGATGGATACCTTGTCAAGAGCGACGGGAGGACGATTGCCATATACATGGGAAGCGGGCTTATTGGGTTTGTTCAGGCGGATGAAACAGACAAAGGTCCGAGAACGTTTTTGGGATCTGGGACTGATAACAGCGAAGCGCCTCATTACCAGATGATGGAAAAGCGACACCCCCCCACAGGCACTGCACTGGCGTATGTCCTTTGACAACTGGGCACGAGCGGAAAGCACAGCGCTACACAGCGAAGAAACAGCGGGTCTCCGCAAGTACCCCATAGCGCAAGACTGGGATGGCCTATTAGTGGCCTTTCACCGAGAGTGCTTACGTAGCGGCATTGTTTAGACCCAGCTACCTGTCACCGCGTGTCCCTGTTGCTACTTTCTCCCCTTTCCCCCTCTCCCGCCCAGCTCGATGACCCCCTGCCCTCCTTGCCCCTCCCCGTCTCCCCCTCCTCCCCCCTTCCCCCTCCCGCCCAGCTGTACCTATGCCGAACATTTTATTCCACTCCCCACTGCCATTGGTGCGGGGCGCGTGCCCGCATCCGTTCGCCTAGCCTACACACTTCACATAGACGCACACACGCAATGACATGCAATCACCCGATTTCTTGTTCTACCACCCCCCTTTTTCAGATTGTTCCTTATGTTTACCTGTTTAGTACTAAAGAATTGAATGTCTATTGCATACCAGGCGGTCTTGTCCCACCTTGGGCTATTTTCACTGTACATCCTATGATCCGGACTGAATAACGATCTGAGAGGATGCCGAGAAGTGACACTTGCTCCACTACCACCCATGTTACTTCAAGCCTACTGTTACTATGACGATAGTTTGTGGGATTGACATGCTACTTTGCTACCTTGATTATATGCAGGCCTGCACGGCCCTACTGAATTCTGTACGTGATTGACTATGGTGGCTACTGCTCTGTTGTTTATAATCGAGCATTACTAATTAATTATCATTACTTCGTTTTGTAACACTGTGATGGGATGTATGACCTGACAAAACAAAAATATATTCAAACAAAAAAAACACTGTTCATACAATTTAGAAAGACTCTGTTACATGCTGGCTTTGATGTTATTCATGCAATCTCATGCTCTGCTAGTGCAATGTTCATCCAATGATGTGTTACAGAATGTTGGGTGCCAGAGATGTCAGTTGAGAAGGACTGAGCAGCATGCTGGCTGCTCCCGGTGGGGTCTTGTATTGGATTTAACTGGAAGACTTGTAACTATCTACAAATAAACATCTAAAGATCCTCTACACATCTGGACTTAGTTACTACAGACTCTAACCTCTGAATTTGCCTTTTATTCCACATAGATTTTCCATCCTCACTCAGTAGATGGTAATCCTGGAACCTATTTTCTTGGGTAGAGTTGGGTTTTCAGGGTTTTTGTGAGAGATGCATGGCCCTGGTGTCTGGGTAGGAAGATCTTGGGGCATGGAGTTTGGAACTGCATAAATATGTGGACATGTGGCAGAAGGAGGGATTTGGCAATGGTCTGAAAAAGGGTCAGGTGTCACCGAAGTAATGAGGAGCCACTAGCACATATAGGACCTCTCTGTTTGGCATACATGGCAGAGCACATATTCTGTAGGATATTAATCCCTTTTGTAAGTTGCCATCTGCCTCCAAAGAGGTTCTCAAAAGCCACAAGTGCTTGAAGCATGCCCTGTGTGAAGAAAACTCTAGTCCATTTTCGAACTAGATGCTGCCCTTTTGTCTCAAGGAGCAGGAGTGAGGGTGGTGCTGGTGGTAATTGTGTTGGTGGGCACAAGAGCAAATGTTGTTGTCAGAGGCATCAAGGTAAGATGGAATGTTGGATGACTTGTCACCCACTTACCCTTGGTGCCAGGGTCAGTTGCTCCACAAATTGACTCACAGCAGCCATTCTGCTCTACCACAAATATGTGGCCAGTGTCTTTCCTACCTTGCAAACACAAAATTAGGCTGCCCCTAGAGTGTGTTCCTACAATTGCCTACAGAGTTAAAAGGAGATGCGATACCAGTGGGGGCATCTCATAAAAAGTGACGGACTTGCCTCACACACCGCCCGGTGTCATGCTTCATCAGCGGCTGTCCTCGCCCTCTAAAAACTTGGTTTGATAGAGGGCGGGCATACACCTGGAGACAGGGATGCACTTCTAAAGCTAAGTGATGGCCGTGGAGAAGTGATAAGTGACTTAAAAACCATTACATTTGTCCATTGACTAAGTTTATTCAGGGCACAAATGTACGGTGATTAAAAGAAGTAACCGGTGATGTGGGACATTATTCTCCCTTCACCGTTTTAAGTGTGGTCGACATGTTTCTGCATTCATGTCCCCATAGGGTAAGCTGCATTCTTCATGACCAAAGGGGAGGTAACTACCCAAGGGTTAACCTTCTCACACCTAGTGTAAAAAGGGGGGGACCTTCCTCTAAAATGGAGGAGGCTATGAGCTTAAAGCTCCTCTTGTGGTGTAGTACCAATAAAAGTAACCCCTGAATCCTATCCTACTTGCTCCATGGGAGAGTGGAGGTGGAAGGACCTACTTAGACTTTTGTCTAGCTTCAGTGCTTCCAGCCGTTCTTCCCAGAGGCGTCCTCTCGGTCTCCCCGTCGATACCTTGCTCCGGAGGAAGATGAAAGCAGACATATGCACACATCAATTTCACAGTACAGAGTGAAATATTGAAATGTCCACGCAACTAAGAGTTTGTGAATCCTTTAACTCAATGTGAATATTTTGAAGAAAGGGCACTTAGTGTGATATCACAAAATATGTTGCAGGATCAAAACCAAGCTAACTTTGACAATTTTAGCAACATTGTTTGGGACACAAAATCATTAGTAGTCCATATTTACAGTTTGATGGATGGGATACTCCATTACAAATTTGATAGAATTCCTTTCTGCCATCTTACAAGTTTCATTGTTTATAATGCACTCACAATACAGTGGATGGGAGATCTACCACATTTGCAAAGAAGTATTGTATATGTCAAACTCAAAATTCTGGTCCATAAGACATAGGGCTGGATTTATGAGTTTGACGGACAGGTTAATCTGTCACAGAATGATAGATATACTGCCTGAGGATTCATATGATGCAATGCGCTTGTAATAAGGCAGGCGCATAACACAGGCCTCCGCAGCCCCCATGGTGCAAGGGGCCACCAAGTTCCAGGGGGCCCCTTCAGCACAGTGCTCCAGTTGATAAGCTACTGATTGAGTCCAGAGGGGGCCCCTCCACGTAGCTTTGCTAGGCCACTGTAATTAGGCTGTGTGGAAACATCTTGTAACAGAGAAACTTGTCCACCAAACTTTACATTTGGCGCTTATTGTTATATGAATAATATTGGAGTTTATTGATAGAAGTCCAAGTTCCTGCCCCATAATCACAATTGTAAGTATCTTCTATCACATTATGGACTAATTTGATCAGCCATCAAACAAAACGTGTGTATGTGTGTGTGTGTACCTAAATCTGCTATGTGCCTTGTCATGAACTTTATGAAGACATGGGTTTAAAAACTAGCATGTCCTCAAGTACTGACTCAGGGATACTTCCATGGCAAAGTGCAATCTATTGCACAGTAGTCCTAACACATCATGTTTTGTATTGCTATGATCATACCCAACACTTTCTACCTCATTGCATGAGTGTAAGTCTACTGAACCACTTGGTGAAGGGCCTAGTTTCTAGTTTGGATGGATTGGATACTCTGCCACTAACATGGCAGGTATCCCATCTCCCACATTACAAGTGCATTTTTAACTACTGTTCTTGTAATACAGCAGATGGAAAACATAATCTTTAACATTCGGGCTTGTTATCTAGCCTAGACATGTATGTATTAGAACACAAAATAATTTGCAAACAAGTTAACATGCTAAGTTACATGTATAACATTGATAAAGCATTGTTAGGGCCTGATTTAGAATTCTGTGAATGGGTTAGTTTATCACAACATGACAGTTATCCCATTCGTCTTGTTATAATTCCATAGGATATCATGCACTTGCAATAAGGCAGGCAAAATATCTGTCACATTTGTGATAGGATAACCCACCCCACAAACTCTAAATTTGACCCTTAGTAATGACACAGCAACCATTGTCTTGACACAAAGGGCCTGATTTATTTGAATTTGAATTTGAATTTGAAAGGATTTGTATAGCGCTCGTACACCTGGCGGTTTCTTGGCGCTGGCTGGCAACTGCTACTCAGGGAGTGGGAGAGAAGGGGAAAGTGACCATTCAAGATGGGAAGGCTTGGGTGAAGAGGAAAGTCTTGAGGTCTCGGCGAAAAAGAGGGTACTGGGTGCAGGTTCTAAGAGAGGATGGGAGGGAGTTCCAGAAAACTGGGCCCGCGGTAGCAAACTTGGAGCCCCCCCACTTCTTCCGTTTGAAGCGGGGGACCACGAGAAGATGGTGTGAAGAGGATCGGAGATCTCGTGAGGGCATGTAGTTTTGAATGGCAGATTTAATAAAGGAAGGGGCAGAGCCTGTCCGGGCTTTAAAGATGGTGCAGCCAAGCTTGAATAGGGCACGCTGTCGGACAGGGAGCCAGTGCAGGGAAAGGAGGAGGGGAGTAACATGATGTGATTTAGATAAGTTAAAAACCAGCCGAGCGGCCTGGTTTTGAACCAATTGAAGACGCCTAGTAAGATAGTCGGGCATGCAATGGTAAAGGGCATTGCCGTAATCTAGGCGAGATGTTACCATGGCCAGGAGTATTAACTTGAGCGCGTCAGGGGCGAAGAATCGTGAGACTCTGCGAATTGTCCTGAGGGAAAGGAAGGCTGAGGATACGACAGCAGATACTTGAGAATGTAGGGAGAGTTGTTTGTTGATTTTGAACCCAAGGGTTTTGACAGAAGATACAGGAGTGGGTGGGGAACCTAAAGAAGAGGGCCAGAAAGAAGAGGACCAGGGACTGGAGCAACCACCTGTCAACACCAACTCCGTTTTATCGGGGTTGAGTTTTAGGTGGTTGAAATTCATCCAGTCCTGGATGAAGGTCATGATGGACTGGACATTAGACATAGACTCGGGGGAAGAGGAAATAGAAAAAATGAGCTGGAGATCGTCTGCGTAGTTGTATACAGAGACCTCCAGTTGCTGTAAAGCAAAAATGAGGGGGGCGATGTAAAGGTTAAATAAAAGGGGGGACAAAGAGGAGCCTTGGGGGACACCACACTGGATGGGTTGGAATTCGGCTGAGAACTCTCCCAGGCGGACCGCCTGAGTCCGGCCGCTCAAGAAGGAGGATATCCATAACAGGGCTGTTCCACCGATTCCCGCCGCCTCGACACGTGAAAGTAAGATGGTATGGTCCACCGTGTCGAATGCGGCGGAAAGATCCAAGAGGATCAAGGCCTGCGGTTGACTAGTATCCATTCCTTGTCGTAGGTTGTCCAGTACAGATATTATTACGGACTCAGTTGAGTGGGCTGGGCGGAAACAAGCCTGTCTCGGGGCCAAGACACCATGTCTCTCCACAAACTCGCTCAAGGTTTTTACTACGTGTCGTTCCAGTGCCTTTGCTAAGAAAGGCAACAGAGAGATGGGGCGGTAGTTAACGGGATCCAAAGGATCCGCCCCAGGTTTTTTTTAAATCGGGACGATCACTGCCGATTTGAGTGCTGGGGTGACAATGCCCTGGGCCAGCGAGCTGTTAAGAAGCGCTAGGGGTAGTGAAGGGCAGTGGGTGAAGATCTGTTTTAAGATGTAGGCAGGGCAGGGGTCCATCGGGGAGCCGGATTTGATCAGCGGGAGGATGGAAAGGAATGATTCGGTCGAGAGGGAAGGAATTGACAACAGGTGTGCTGTAGCCGGAGGGCGGCTGGGGTCGGTAAATGCCGGGGATGGGGGGGAATTTTAGCTTTGATTTTACTGATTTTGTCCAGGAAAAAGTGATTGAGGGAATCGCATAATGGTTGTGAGGGGGGAGGTTTGAGTGAAGCTCTGTCGGAATAGGCGAGGTCTTGGATGATGGAAAAAATTTCTCTTGGTCGGTTCTCCGCAAGTTGAATTTTGGATGAAAAATAGGTTTTCTTAGTGTCCAGTATGGCTGTCTCATATTGTGCAAGAAGATCAGTATAACGGATTTTGGAAACAGGACAATATTTCCGTCTCCACTGTCGTTCTGCTTGGCGGAGAGTAAGTTTTTGGAACTTTAAATCGTCCGAAAACCAGCGATTTGCATCTTTGGAGCGTTTGGTTGCGATGCGTTTTAAAGGAGCGATGGTATCGCAACTAACTCGAAGCCAGTTGCTAATAGCTTCTGCCTGACCAGAAGAGGGCAGCCCAGTTAAATATGGGCTGGAAGAGGAAAGGGAGGTGGATAGAGCTTCGACATCCACGCAGTTCCAAGATCGCGCCCAGACATTTCTCGCAGGAGTGGGCTTAGGTGATGAGAAGGGGGAAAGGGAGAAGGCAATCAGTGAATGGTCTGACCATAGACAAGGGGAAATGGGGAGAGAAGTGACCGGGCAATCACGTTGCCAGATTTGGTCAAGGATGTGTCCCAGCCTGTGCGTGGGAGCATTGACGACTGATGTAAAGTTTAGCGACTGAAGGGAGTCTGAGAACTCTTTGGAAGTTGCACATTCCGCGGGGTCGGAAGGCCAGAAGTTAAAGTCTCCCAGGGCTATGATGGAAGAATGGTTGACAACCAGAGTCGCCATTAGGTCTTGGAAGCTGGGGAGGAACGTTTGAGGGGAGGACGGGGGTCGGTAGACAAGGACACAAGTTAGGGGGGGAGTAAGGGAAGGAGAACGAACCACTAAACAATCTGAAGTTCCCATGGAGGGGGAAACAAGGGGGTGGAATGTAAGTTCCTTACGGGCAATCAGGGCAACCCTTCCACCAGGCCTGCCGGAAGATCGGTCGGCTCGGATGGCGTAATAGGTCGGGGGGAGTATTGCCAACAGGGAGGGGAGAGAGCTGTCAGAGAGCCAAGTCTCGGTAAGAAATAGTAGGTCGGGTTTATGAGAATCGAGTAAGGTGAACAGGTCGAGCTGATGTTTGACTGCCGATCTAGTGTTAAGGTACATGGCAGTTATTGCTGTGGGGGGGAGGGCGACTGGAGGCAAGTTTGAAGGGCAGCAAGTTGGAGGCGTGGACAAGGTGTTGGTGTAGACTTGGTTGTGTGAGGTTAGTAGTCCAAGATTGGAAATACGAGCTATGGTGGTAGCAGGTAGTGACCACTTGCCTTGAAGAGTGGTAAGTTGCAAGTAGGAATATTGAATAGGAGAGGCCGGGTGGGTGGCCAGTGGTCTCGGTCGGTCGCGGACGGGCGCAGACGGGCTTTCCTTAGGCGCGCCTTCGGCGCGCAAACGGCGCGCCCGCTGCGCTCGTCCGCTGCGCTTCCGGGGGAGGCACATTTTTAAAAGGAAAGAGTCGGTGGGCGTGGCCTCCAAAGGGGTCGTGGCCTCGATTTCCCTCGTGGCGCAGGGACAGCGTCCAGCGCTGGGAAAAGTCGAATGGAAATGGCCCGTGAACAGAGCCTAAGTGACAGGGGGTGAGTGAAAATAAAAGCATACAGATATTAAAATTTTTAAAAGTACACTCTCCCGGCTTTCCGCCTCAGGAGTAGCTCGTTGTAAGTGCAGGCGCTAGTGATCAGCGTCGCACTTATAGGCAGTAGGCGTGGCCTCCAAAAGGGGGCGTGGCCTCGATTTCCCTCGTGGCGCAGGGACAGCGTCCAGCGCTGGGAGAAGTCGAATGGAAATGGCCCGTGAACGAAGCCTAAGTGACTGGGGGTGAGTGAAAGTAAAAGCACACAGATGTTACAATTTTTTAAAAGTACACTCTCCCGGCTTTCCGCCTCAGGAGTAGCTCGTTGTAAGTGCAGGCGCTAGTGATCAGCGTCGCACTTATAGGCAGTAGGCGTGGCCTCCAAAGGGGGCGTGGCCTTGATTTCCCTCGTGGCGCAGGGACAGCATCCAGCGCTGGGAAAAGTCGAATGGAAATGGCCCGTGAACGGAGCCTAAGTGACTGGGGGTGAGTGAAAATAAAAGCACACAGATATTACAATTTTTAAAAGTACACTCTCCCGGCTTTCCGCCTCAGGAGTAGCTCGTTGTAAGTGCAGGCGCTAGTGATCAGCGTCGCACTTATAGGCAGTAGGCGTGGCCTCCAAAAGGGGGCGTGGCCTCGATTTCCCTCGTGGCGCAGGTACAGCGTCCAGCGCTGGGAGAAGTCGAATGGAAATGGCCCGTGAACGGAGCCTAAGTGACTGGGGGTGAGTGAAAGTAAAAGCACACAGATGTTACAATTTTTAAAAGTACACTCTCCCGGCTTTCCGCCTCAGGAGTAGCTCGTTGTAAGTTTATAGTTCAGTGAGTGGGCTATTCGGTGACAATTGTGATGGAAATCACATCCGCTGACTTAGAAGTGCATTTTATCCTATGGCACTTGCAATGCAGAAGGCAGTATATCTGTCACTTTTTTGATGTGGTATTCTGCCCATCAAACTGTGAATAAGGGTAAAAAACAATATAAATAGTTTCAAGAGTGATTAAACGTACCCCTTTCTCACTGCTCTATGGCCTTTGGCTCACCATGCAGGTCAGGGTAGGCCACTGCAAGAATGTGCTGTATAATGGGTGTCAGCGACCAGCGCACCCACAGTTTCTACTGTGATAACTTTCCCAGCTTTCTTAAAGTGAATCAGACTTCTTGCCACCACACACACACACCTTTGCACCATACTGCATGGGTGTTTTCATGAGCCTAGCATTGGTTTTGTCCATGTTAGGGTGCCTTTCCAGTACAAAATGCTATGCTTAGACTAACTTTAAACTTTTCCCACGTTGGATATGTGCTGCACAGTGCAGCACATATGGAAAGTGGGAAAACCTAGGAGAAATAAATGTGTTTCTTCTTTTTAATGCCTACTTCAAAGTGACATCATCTGTTGGAGCAAACCTCAGTGTACTGTTGGTAGTAGATAAGGTTTAGCATTAAAAAAAATGGGTGTTTCCTTGGGACTGCCCATGTAGCAACAATTGGAATGCCCCTAGGTGCTGCTTTGCATCACTTTGAGGAAACTTTCCAGTGCAAAACACATTTTGTGCTGGAAAGTAAATAAAAAAACAACACTTTTTAATGTTATTTATTTATTTATTTTGTGATGCAAACCCAATGCAAAATGTTTGTTAATCTGGGCCTAAATATTGTGTGATGCATTAACTAACATACTCTCTTGTTTGTTTGTATATAATCAATAGTAACATTTCACTGTTATGTAATGATGATATATTTGACTACTGTCCTTATTTATATTTATGTTGGATGTGATAGTCTGTCACTAATGTAGAAGATATTATGAATGCCATATTAGAAGTGTGTTTGGATATAATGCACTTCTAATATAGCGGACATGATATCCATTTGTGATGGAGTGTTCCATTCTCCAAACTCAATGTCTGGCCCTCAGTTTTTGATGGGAGGGTCCACTAGAATCACAGCATTCATGCTCAGTTTGACTCAGTCAGGTGGACCATGATATTTCCAACAGCAAGGTCCCTGCTGGCTGTGCTGCCCTAAAGCTAACAAGGCCAGGGACACTATTGGGTCAGATAGTGCCATATCCTAAATCAATTTTGCCACCCATCCCCATTCCATGAAAAATGAATGACTTGTTTACAGACACCAGGAATGTACCTCAAACCATCCTTCTATGTTGGTGCCCTAGATGACCACCCAGCTTGTACATGAAAAATACAGACCCTGCAGTCTCTGACCACAGTCCAACAGAGTTGTATTTTCTAGACTTATCTCTGCCTGGGGCACTGCTATGTTGGATTATGATCAGGGCCTGCAGTGCTTGTTTTTGGCCAGACAAAACATTTTGAGACATACAGGATACCCCACCACATTTAAGGTGGCCAATACTGTGTGTTGTTCTCAAATTCATGATCAGAGGCTAGACGGTACATTTATTACAGCAGGCTCAGAGTGTCATGTTTCACATAATTTAGCTTTATAGCCCACTGCATAGGGCTAAAACTGTTATTAATGGCCCTAAATCCAAGCCTATAATGAGAAAGAGGGCCTTTAATAACTGGCATAGCTGGAGGCAGAAGAGCTATAAGGTTATTCGAACAGTCCACCCACTCAGGGTAGATTGTTCTAAATCACCAAGGAGAAACAGAAAGACAAACATTGGAATGTTGGAACAGCACACTGAGACTCAGTCTGAGAGTAGTTATGATCTATAAATCTCTAAAATCAAAAATCGAAATCGGAAGGCTTATATCATCCATTATTAGCCGCTCCATTATCTTCAAAGGAGCTCTCAACATTCTAATGTTCTAATATGAAGCATAAGCTGTTAACATTTAACATATTTAATTTATTTAACCTACCTGACTATCTGCTGGGCCATAGAGCTGACTTTAGTTGGTATGAGCCCCCTCCGCCAAGATCACCAATTCCTCTGGAGTAATGTTGGGGGACCTGTCACTGTCACCTTTAGCCACGGTGAGCCCCAGCAGAATATAATGGGAAGCAACTGTTGAGTCGGCCTGGGTGGTGAACTTCACTCCGTTCATGGAGTTTGCAGAGTTTTCTGCATTCCACACTCCGTGGAGCTCGCAGAGTGCAGAAAACTCCGCTTCGCGATGTGCAGCAGAGTTTGTTTCCCGCTCGCGATTGCGAACGGTATGTTTGCGATCGTGAACAGTAAGTTTACGAGCACGAGCTGCCGCTCGGGTAGAACTTCTACCGGAGCTGCAGAAATACGAGTACAAACTGCAGTTCGCACTGCACTCCGCCACTCGCGGAACTACGCCCAGGGTTACTGTTGAGGAGGTTTTCAACAGCGTAGGTCCAATTTACAAAAGCAAACTTAGACGTAAAGTCTCAGTTTAGACCTGGAGTCTAAGTTAGACCTGAACTCTCAGGGCCCAATTCACAAAGGTAAACTTATACCTAAAGTCTAAGTTAGACCTGAAGTCCAAGTTTAGACCTGGTGTCTAAGGGCCCAATTTACAAGGATAAACTTAGAACTGAAGTTTAACTTTACATTTGTGAATTGGGCCCTTAGACTTCAGGTCTAAACTTAGACTTCAGGTCTAAACTTAGACTTCAGTTCCAAACTTATGGCCTGATTATATTGTCAAAGATAGAGGTCCCTAGAACATGGAAAGTGAACGTTTGAATCAACATACGCTAAGTAGCCAGTATGTTCTTTGTCCAGCCGGACAGAGTTTTTATTTCACAAATATAAATAGTAACACAAAATTTGAAAAGTATTGTCAAGGGGGCACAGCCTGTGACCCACAACGAACAAGACAAAACAGCAATTTTACAGGCAAAAGCGGACGAAGCGGTCTGTTTCCTAGTATTCAGTTGACAGACTTAATTCAATCAGGGTACCATTGTGCAATGCATTCTGGATATTAAGAGATATATGGTACAAAGTTGTTGACGTTTCAATGCTCAAACTTAGATATATGGCATCATCTTCAGGACAGTAATATAAAGCATGTCTGTCTTGAAATCATAAAGTTTCCTGTGGGCTGAACAGTAGGTGCGAGTCAGAAGCATGTTAAATTATCGGGCGACATCAGTCCGCGGGGCGTGACAGGTGATCCAATAATAGCGGGGATTCAAGGTACATGCAATTTTGAATGAAACGCCGTCTGCGATCCCCGCAGAACAACGCCGACCGGCGAAAACCTAGAGCATTATCTCGAAGTTGCCGAAATTCGCCATCCGCGACGGCTTTTCATTCAAAATTGAGTGTACCTTGAATACCCGCTGTTATTGGATCACTGTCACGCCCCCCAGTCTGATGTAGCCCGATATTTTAACATGCTTCTGACTCGCAACAAGTGTTCAGCCCACCGGAAACTTTATGATTTCAAAACAGACATGCTTTATATTACTGTCCTGAAGATGATGCCATATATCTAAGTTTGAGCATCGAAACGTCGACACCTTTGTACCATACGTCTCTTAATATCCAGAATGCATTGCACAATGGTACCCTGATTGAATTAAGTCTGTCAACTGAATACTAGGAAACAGACCGCTTCGTCCGCTTTTGCCTGTAAAATTGCTGTTTTGTCTTGTTCGTTGTGGGTCACAGGCTGTGCCCCCTTGACATTACTTTTCAAATTTTGTGTTACTATTTATATTTGTAAAATAAAAACTCTGTCCGGCTGGACAAAGAACATAGTGGCTACTTAGCGTATGTTGATTCAAACGTTCACTTTCCATGTTCTAGGGACCTCTGTCATTAGTAACAATTAAGCGCCCAAGGTCCCTAGTATATTACCTTTGGGTTCCCTTGTTTCTTTAAAAAAATGATTATGTTGTCAGGCAGACTGCCACCAAGAGGCCGTCGGTGGTGGTCCAACCGACATCTGGGGCAGTGGTCCGACCTACGGATTATGATAACGGCAGTTGGAACGCATTAAACAGGGGGAAAGACCTTTGCCTCTGACAGGCTCAGGAAACCCGTCGTGGCAGCGGTCGGACTGTAATCCCCGCAATGGGGGCGTTTCCTGCGGATGCACCGCCATATGAATAAGGATGTCAGTTTCCAACAGCTTTTTCATGGTGGCCCCACTGCCATGGGAAGGATGTTGGAAAGGGACTTGGGGGTCCCTAGCAGGGCCCCCATAGGCCTCAGCTATGTAGATAGGGGGGCACATGTGGTGCCCACACAAACATCCATACACCAGGTGCCAGAAACCATATGGAGCCTGGCACATGGTGCATAGATGATTACATTTTTTTTTCACTATTTTGACTTTTGCAGCCGGCCTTTTCCTGGGCCGCTGTACAAGCCGCAATACTAACAAGCATTTTACAAACACCTGCACGTGGGTCGTATCGTTATTGGTCTGTCATGACCGATGACTCCTTACCAGACGGTCTCGTGGCCAAAACGATGGAGATCGGACGCTCATCCGACTACCATCATACTGAGGCCCTTAGACTTCAGGTAAAGTTTACCTTTGTGCATCTGCCCCTTAGCGATTAAGAGGAAAGTTAACTCATGATCTAGAAAAATGTACTTCAACGTGACGAAGTTTCCATCAATGTACGCTTACATGGCAGACGACGGATTCCATCATTGATGCATCCATTTTACCAGTGTTGAACCACACTCAATTTAGAAATAGCATTAGTTTACTTGTCTGTCATCCACCATGGTTATTTCAGATACCTGACTTATTTGGTCCACCCTCCAAAAACATAACATTGTCAACATGGGGTATGCCCACATCATTTATGAAAGCATCTGTCATCTTTTCCATTTCAGCTGTCAAGAACAATTAGAATGTACTAATTTCAATCAATAGATTTACACAGTCTGCCATGTAATTTCTGCCAAGTTTGATGGAATTGTTTAAAAAAAAAAGATTGTGCAAATAAATGCACAATTATTTTATAATAAACATGTTTAAATTTAATTAAATTAAAATGTTATCTTTTATTTCAATCAAACTGCTATTTTATGAATGTTAAAATTAATTTAAAAAGTCATTGAGTTGCAAACAGGTGAATTGTTATATACTTATTATAAAAGCTTGAGTGTGTCACCTTAAGTGGGACGGGTGCGCCCAGAAATGAGTCCTGTGCACAGCCTGTCACTGGAACCAAGCTATATCAGGCTGATTAGCCCTATCTAGGGCTAAGCCAGTCCTAGGTTATTTGTGTTCTGGTTCAGTTAGGACCTGGCCTAGCAGTTCGGGTTAGACTGTTTCCATTAGAGCAGGATCAAGACTGATTTGCATATGGCTGGATCAAACCTGAGGTGGCAATAATGTGTAAAATAACAATAGACTGGGATGCGGCTTGGGTAATTACTAGAGTCTAAGATTAATTCAAGCATTCCATTTATCACCTTTTGTATAATTCAGTGTGTTCCCCTAAGAAGGACAGGTATGCCAAGACATGGGTTCCATTCACACTGTGTCCCTGGAACCAAGTTATACCTGGCTGATGAGCCCCAAACTAGGCTGAAACCAGGCCTGGGTTGTTTGTGTTCTGGTTCAGGGAGGACCTGGCCAAGCAGTTTGGGCTGAACTGTTCCCACTGGAGCAGGGTCAAGGCTGATTTGCATATTGCTGGGTGCAAACTGAGGTGGCATGGTGTGCAAAATAACATTGGACTGGGATGCAGCCCGAGTAATTACTAGTTGCTTAGATTCATTTAGACATTATATCCATCACTTTTTGTATTCTATAGGTTTAATTGGCTTGGCACACCATGAAAGGGTTTAAATATTTAATGAGGGCCCTTTAAGCGCATGTAGCATTTTAGCAAATTTATGTGAAAACTGTACTTTAAAATGCATGATTTCACCCAGATCTGGCTTACTCGCTTTGCTTGCTCACTATAATTCAGAGCAAGCATTTTGCCCCAGAATGTTCAAAATTGCCATCACCATAATTTGGTTGGGATGTAAAATATACATTTGTCTGTGTTATGCTGTTATACTAATTATCCTTTTATTATGGTACTTCAGCAATGTCAATTGTTCCGATGCTAGGGTCATGTGACCTGCCTTTCCAGAAAAAGTCAGGCTTAAGGGTCATATGATGTCACTTCCTGTGATGTCATTAAGTGTAGGTAGCGTCACTTCCACTACACCTGGCATTTTGGTGAATTGATACCCAATTGATGATTATGTTCATGCCATTTTAACTGTTATAAAGTGGATGACCAAGCACCGGTTCACTGTTTGTTTTTGTGATGATGTTTTTCAGGGTATTTAGAGTATATGAGTGGTATCTGGCTACTGACACCTTTGAGGAACCCAACAATGCCAGGGGAAGTCAGCTTCAATAAGGCCCATGTTTGAAAGAGGGGTCAAATGGAACATGCATTTGGGATCATGAAATCCTGGTTCAGGTGCCAGGACAAGACCAGGTGGGCCCTCCTCTACTCTCCTGCAAGATCTGCAGCATTGTGGTGCTCTGTTGTATGCTTCAGAATATTACCATGCTGAGGAACATACTATTCACTTCTGATGAGGGTTACCAGCGGCAAACCTAATTACGTCTAATTAATAAACAACTAACAGCCTATCTTGAGGAGAATCGAATCCTGGACCCTTAGCAATAAGGGTTTAGACCCTATAGTGGTACAGAGATGGCACTACTGGCCGACACTGGTTCACTAAGACTCTCGCTTGATGCTGGGGTTCCATCAAAGTTAGTGCTGCTGAACTTGTCCACAGCTTTTGATACAGTATCACCCTCAAGGCTGTTGCAGGGAATACAAGAGAAAGGGATCTGTGAGACAGCCTTTAAATGGATTCAAACCTTTTTGGAAAATCGAAATTAGTCCTTGGTCCTTTTAAATCCCACTGTATGCAGATTGACAAGGGTGTACCTCAGGGCTCCTGTTTGAGCCCCACCTAGTTCAGTATATATGTGACCCCCTTGCTAAGTTTGCTGGGGCATGTGGTTTTAAAATAATATCATAAACAGATGATACACAGCTGATTTTCATTTTCGACAATGATCTGGCTAAAACAAAATATTGTTTTGGCTAGAGAATCCTAGCTATTTCAAGATGGATGACAGTCAACTGTCTACAGTTGAATGTCGGTAAAACTGAGATCATGCTGCTTGGCAAAGCAAATACACTCGAGTCTGATGGGAAGTGGCCCCTTGAACTGGGTATATTTAAGATCCCCAAACAGGCTCCAAAAAATCTGGGTGTAAAAATAGACCAAGCACTGTGTATGAAAGAGCAGACCCTGGCTACAACAGGTACCTGCTATCATATCAGGCGTATACTACAAGAGACTTTCCTTATCTTCCCATCTATGCCAGAAGAACGCTAGTCCAGGCTCTAATAATTATCAGACTGGACTATAGTAATGCCTTGCTGGCTTCAGCAAATAACATTTGAGAAAGAAAGAGGGTGGGACCAGAAGCCAATCTTTAAGCAGGTCCTGCACTCATGGCTCCAAGGAGAACGTTTCAAACACGGAGGGTGCAGTTCCTAAAGGTAAATTGGAAGGGGAAAAGACAAAACTTTTGTCATGTTGCCCTCACACACCCCGAGAGGTGTTATGCTTCATCATTGGGCCTTGCTCCTCGTCGGGCCGGCGCTGCAATGCTCGACGGGCTCACTGTTTCCGGGGCTCTTTGTCGGAGATCTTTTTTGGAGAAGCCGTAGGGTGCGTGCGGGTAAGGGGGCAGTATGAGGTAATGTGCATGTGTAAGGTGATCTAAAATAGGTGAGGGTCAGTCCTAAGCTCAATCAGTTTAATGAAAAAGGTTGATCCTCCCTAAATAAAATAAACTGGTCGCCCTGTGAGAATGTAATGTTCCTACCGGGTGGTCTCTAAGGTGGGGTCGACATGTTTCGTGCCTAGGTGTTCCAGAGGAATCGGTTGGCTCTTCTTCAGGACCTCTGTGTAAAATGAAAATGCACGATTAGTAAACAGGCTCAAAGACTTTTGGGAGTAGCCTGTTGTAGGGTCCTAGTAGTCCTGTACTGGGCGTTGTAGAACCTGCGTAAAAATTAAAGAGAATACACATACCTCTCGGTGTGTATGAAGGCAACATGACAATATTTTTGTCTTTTCCCCTTCCAATTTACCTTCAGCAAATAAGACCCTTACAGCCAAATTACAAGTAGTGCAAAATACAGCAGCCAGGCCGGATTTAAAACTTCCATCAGGTGCCGCCTTGGCCCCATTGCTGAACTCTTTACACTAGCTACCAATTAAGCAGAGAAGTACTTTCAAAACCAGGTGCATTACCTACAACTCCTTAAGGGGTAAAGGTCCCTGTTATCTTCAGCAGGAACTTAAATAATACTTACTGACCAGAAACCTAAGGTCCATGGATAAAGCATTGTTAAATGTATCCATATTCGATTATGAGATACGCTTCTAAACAGAGGCTGCCGTGAGGGGAACTGCGTTTTTGCAGAGCTTACCGCCCTTACACCACCTTACCTGGTCTTGCTCCATGCCGTGAGGGGAATGGCTGTCACGCTCCTATACTCCGCCAAATCCGCCATGAGGGGAACGGCAAAGGCGACTACAAGTCCCAGGCGGCTTTGCGTGGCACCGGAGAGTCATGTCAGCGGAGGGCACCGGAGGCTCTCATAGCTGGTGCGGCCCTCCCACAGCGCAGGACACGCACAGGCGTGCCTGGGCGCTGCCCGGGCCAAGGGCGGACCCGTACGTGCCCGTCAGAGCCTGACAGAGGCTCGGCTGGGCCCCCCCTCTAACACCTGCTAAATGGGTAAGCACAAATATGTGGGTAATATGGAGCTGGAGGGTTTAAAGGCTAAAGTTCCCAGGAAGACTTATTCTAAGACTCACTCAATAATCTCGTACTTTACGTCTGCTGTGGGAGAACTGAACAAAGAGATTGCTAATGCAGAAAAAGAGCTGGGGCTGGGTACAAGCAAAATTTGCAGTGAGGGGTATCCGGCTATTGAACATCATTTATCTGCCCCCGTACCTTTGGAACCGGTGGTCTTGATTAATACCGCAAATACAAGAAGGGTAGTTCAAGCTCCCGAGCCCACTTTGTCAGAGACGGATGTTGTGGAGATTCCATCCTTCGTTAAGGACCGTCCTACAACGGGTTTAACTGGGGCCCCTGAGGAGAAAAAGGGTCTCAATAGGAAGATTGGCAAGCGGCAAAAAACTGTAAAAAAATGTCCCTCTAAATCGAGTTTTAAGCTAGATGAGAATATAGAATTGACTTTACGGACTTTAATAGAGGAGATCTTAGTGAGCGGTTTGAGTCTATATTAATTGGTATTGCCAGAGATATTATTTAAACTCTCAATACATGTGTTGGTGTCCTCAAGAAAAAATGTGAGAGGCTTGATTCCTTTTTAATGGATAAAAAATATACCATAGAAGTTGTCCAGAGTGAAGGTTTGTTGCCTAATCCCTCTTTAGTAAAAAGCACTAATCCTGTTTAGAAACACTTAGGTAATCAATCATATCCATTCTCAGGACGAGGGGTTAAATCTAACCTTGTGGGGGAAGTGGGGGGAATCCAAAAATCAGTAAAGCCTCGCCAAATAACCCGTAACTCAGATAATTTATTATCCTCTGACCTGCCGGTGACAGGCATTGAGAAATGTGCACCCCAAATTACTAATGCAAACTATAATGGTGATAGAATCAATCTTCCTTCTGAAGCAAGCCCTTTGGGCGCGGTTCTTGTTGGAGTTCCTCTTGTTAGGGACCCCGACAGTGAATCCACATTGGCCCTTATTCGAAAGACAAAACATTGGTGTGCTCAATACTGCACTGGCCGACCTGAGATCTCGACACATATTATAATAGCAAGGAGGGTGTTCTGAGTTGGAAATGGTCCCAAAGAAGTACCTGGTGACTGTATTATAGTCAATTTTAAGAAACATAATGTTGTAGACAGGCTGTTCTGGGACTCCTCCCCTGTATCTGGTGATGACATTAGGGCACTTCCTTTGGGCTTCTTTTACCCTCCTCTAAAAACTTCTACAAGAGCTGGAGTTGGAGCAAGGGTTGCAGACTTGAGGAGCTGTCCAAGCCATCAACAAGCTACCCTATAAGAAGTTGTGTCATGCCAGGTTAAGAGAATAACACGAGGGAATTACGTGCACCATCACAATTGGCCCACTGTCCGCCCCGGTTAGTTAAGGGGGATTTACCCTTCTCAAATAGATTTCTACCCCTAGTACAACTGAATGAAAACGATTGACTGAATGACAAGGTGGGTGGTATTGTTGCCTCTTCTTCGAAGGGTCCTGTTATTATTGATGCTCGAGACAAAACTTTACGAAACTGTAATATTCTTAGCTGGAATATTGCAGGATAGAGGTCAAAAAGAGCTGACCCCTTATGGCAGGATTTTATCAAATCCCATGATAAAATAGCTTTACAGGAAACATGGGACACAGAGGCAAACGTTTGGGTGCATGGGTATAGGTCTTTTATTCAACCTGCACGCCCTGCTATAGTAGGAAGAGCAATAGGAGGGCTAATCCTCCTTCTTTCTCTTAGAATAGAGGGTACTCTTAAAATGGTAGAGGCTGATTCCCCAAATTGTTTGGCGGTAGAGGTAACCTTGTCTAGTTGCTCAAAGCGATTACTGGTAAATGTTTATAATTCTGGGGAATCGGATTCCAGGAATCAACATTTGTGTTTTCTTAAATCCTTTTTAGAAGAATATAGGCTAAAACAATCCTTTAGGACACAGTAATTCTGAGACTCCGCATTTTGAACATTCATCCCGGGGGGGGGGGGGGGGGGAGACCTTGGAAACTTTTAAACACAAGAATAAACACACCATTATTGACTACATATTTCTGTCTTTCAGGTGGCTAGATAAAGTAGTTTCTTACAATGCCAGTGTGTCACCATATAGTGATCATAATCCTGTTATTTTAGTTTTGGATGGTGGGTCTGGCATTCTGGGCCTGGGAGGGGGAAATGTGGAGCAAAAAGTTTGGTAACATGTGACCAGGGGAGGAGGCTTAAATGGTCTAAAGTAACCCCGATAATTTCTTTGCAGACTTTTGTTCAAAGGCTGAAGGGAATCTTGCTACGTGTATTGACTCCTCTAACCCAAAGGACTTGATCCTCAAATCCTTTGAGGGTATATGTAGTCAGATTGCAGCAGACCTTACGATTGGCTCAAAGACCATAGGGCTTCATGGTACCAGATGGTTTGACAATACCTGCTCGAGAGCTCATCGACTATTAATTTTAGCATTGAAAAGTGTACCACGAGACAGGGCGTTGGTGGCGAGCCTACGCAAGCAGTATAAGCTAGCAGTGCATTATCGGAAAGCAGAAATTAAAACCGAGGCTTTGGATGCACTTTTATCAGTAGAAATCTTAAAAAATATTTCAAAATGTTGGTCTATTATTAATGCCCCATTTTTTTCCTCTGCTGAGAATGACGTGCAGGAGTGTTATATAACAGAGGCACAGTGGCTAGCTCATTTTGGGGCAATCTTTGAGCCCACTAGCTTACTGACTCCTACTGCCAGCCTTCCACCTCGACTGGAAAGAGACCCTTTTGAGTTTAGTGAGGTCGATATTGAGAAAGCTATAAAGGAAACCGTGGGGAATAAAGTCCCAAGTCCCAACGGGGTTCCGACGGACCTTTATAAATGCGACCCTAAATTTTGGTCAAAAAAAATTAACTAATGTCTTCAATGCCTCTGGCACGCAGGGGTTTCCGGCATCCTGGAGTCAATCCATCATTATTCCAGTCTTTAAGAAAGGTCAGAGAGGGGACCCGCAATGCTATAGACCTATATCGTTTATTGATTCTGCGGTTAAAATTCTAGGAAAAGTGGTTTTAGCTAAGATTAAAGTCTGGATTAATGATAACAAGATTATATCAGACCTGCAGTATGGCTTCAGGCATGGAAGAAGTATGATGGACCAGTGCCTCAACTTGAATGTATTAATTGGCAAGTACACTGTGGCCAAAGAAGGCACACTGCACTTGGCCTTTATGGATTTATCCTCAGCCTTTGACCTGGTTAACAGGTCTAGGCTGTGGAATATACTGCTAGAAATGGGCTTGGAGCCACGCCTAGTTTACTTCCTAGCTGATCTCCACTGGGACTTGTATGTGTCAGTTAGGACTTCCCAGGACGGCAGATGTACCAGATCCTTTATATTGGATCGGGGCATTCGCCAAGGGTGTATATTGGCACCTTTATTGTTCACTCTTTATATTAACGCCCTAGACAAATCTGTAGGAGAATATTTAATACCTGTTCTCCTATACGCGGATGATGCCGTCCTTTTAGCACGTACTGCGTTGGGTCTCCAGAAACTCTTGTATGTTTTTGGATCCTATATGCAGTCCTTAGACCTGGTTGTGAACAATGGGAAGTCGCACACATTGTCTATTGGTAAAAAAACTAGGAAACTGAAGTCATCCTTTTGTAATGGTGTGGAAGTGTCCAGGGTTACTTCCTTTACCTATCTAGGAGTACTATTCGATGACAAAGGCTCATGGGTCCCCCAAGATAAAACTAAGAGACTGGCTGTTAGCAGGTCAACGACAGCCTTATTAGGGTTTGCCCTAACGCCTGGGGGCTAAGCCAGTTGAGGCAATTTTGAAAATATACAGATCACAGTGCCTGGCTATTGCCGCATATGGTTCCTCCATTTGGGGTTTTAAACAGCAGCCAGGGGTCCAGACTGTCGAAAATAGATTTCATCATAGCCTTCTGTTTGTCCCTCAATCAACACCTACTTATGCAATTCATCAGGAATTAGGGCAGGGCTATGTATCGGATATGAGTTTAGCTCCACTTTTGTGCTGGGTCAAAACTTGGCTTAAACCAGTTTTGACATTGAATCAGTTGATTCTGCGAGATATCATAAATCTGGATAAAGCCAATAAAATTAAGTGGCTGACATATGTTAAACACATGTTTTTTTAAATTAGGACGGCCAGAATTATTTGAATCCCCTGATAGGATTTGTAAGGAGGATTTGAAGTGGGTCAAAATAAATGTTTTGAATATTGTAATGATGGAACGGGAAGAGTGGGAGCTACAAAAAACATCAGCTAGGGCGCATTGTTTGACTAAAACTACCATGTCAATTGAACCTTACCTTATAACGGTGTCCAAACCATTTCACTGCTGGCTCCTGACAAGATTCCATTTCAATTTGATCCACTCGGTTTTGAGTGATTTCCAGGGGTGGTGTAAGCCAGAGGAGGTGGAACTCTGCCATTGCAATAATTTTTCTGTACAGAATACTCTACTTTTGATGATGTTCTGTGATTAATACAATGTTATTAGGAGGAAGTTCATAATGCCACTATTGAGGAGTAAGGGTTTCATACAAGTGAGACCGGCCTTACTTTATCTCCAAATGCTGAGTAACACTTGGGATATTTTTAATGTTGCTTATTTTCTTGTTGCTGCTGTCCATTTGAGGAAAAAAGATGTCCTGGTTTAGACAGTGTATAAATTGCAATGGTAACGTTTATGAATTAGTAACTTGGGTATTCGCCTTTTTAAAATTACTGTAGAATTATTGTACCTTGAGAAGGTCTTAATGTTTTTAAAGGATGTTTGTTGTCTTTGTATTTGTATTTTTGTACTTTTATGATTTTAACAAAAATCGAATAAAGTGGATTAATGAATGAATGAATGACTATGAGATGCAGTGATAGAGCCTTTTCTTTCTTTGATCTGGTTTACTGGAACAGCTTACCTCTTTATATCCATCTTTGTACTAAATACCATACCATGAATTCTATTCTAACCGATTTCACTGGCTGTCTGTGACAGTTTGCAGTGCTGAGCTACCTTTCGGGCGAGTCACGTACTATATTAAATTTAATTAACATAACATAACATAACACATTGGTGACATGCATTAGAAAAATTGCAGGGATGGGGACGTAAGCACCGACCTCAGGCATGAACTAAATTAAAACATATTTAATAATATATGTTTTGCAAAACTAATCTGAATAGGAGGTGATTTTAAATGTTGATTGTATTTAGTATTTATATTATTAACATTCAAATATTTAATTAATATTCAAATATAAACATTTGGCAACAGTTTGAATCCTGTAAGATTCTCACAAAATATGGTAGATTATTTTGATGAGAAAATTATGATTAGCCAACAAGAGATATATGTGGTTTTCTGGTGAATAAGGAAAATAGTCCAGGCACCTACAATAGTGCATCACATTTTGTGTCTCTTGGTTGTAGGTTTCCTGGTGTTGTGTTCAACTGGGCCAGATGAAAGAAATGATCCCTCCTAATTACTGAAGAGGCTTGAATGTGACCTGGGGAGGGGCATGTGACAGATGGTTCTGTGGTCTGCAGTGTCCCGCCATCTATGGACTGCCAGCTGGAGATGTTTCAGGGACAGAGCATTAGCAATAGATGCTTGATCAAGGAAGATGGCAACTAAATCAGACACTGCTGCAGTCAGTATTTTGAAGCCACCCTGCAACCCCCGAATGTAGGGTTTGCACGCTCAGGTGAAACTCCAAGATATCATTCTGGGCCCTTGGAAGTTAAATAATCTGGTACAGCTGATCCTCCTGTCATGTAGCTGCATCCATCAGATCTATTCTCGTGGTAGTGACATTAATGACCGCACTCTCATCTCCCTTCTCACATAATGTCCAGCCCCAACCCTTTCTAAACCACCCTGTGACCTTGACTGACTGGGCTGTCTGTAGAGCAGATGTAATGGCTGGGTTTGTTACAGGGGCCAGGATAGGGGTGGCCACAGTTGCCGGAGGTGTGTGGCCACAGAGGGCTTGTGAGGGTCACTGATGTTGATAATGGGGTCAGGATCATGCTGCATATTTTAGTTCTTCCAGGGACAGGAAGAGGTCCAAGGCGCTTCTCATCTTCACTAGTTGGGCTAGACTGGTGGTCAAGATTTTTTTCATTGGCAGGAGAGCTATTCCCAATACAGCATTCAGATTATGTATCTTCGGCACAGTGGACAAATAAATCTACTTTCCTCAGATTTGTTTGATGCAGTGTTATGAGTTGCCTGGACTTGTCAAATAAATCATCGTATATTTTTTATGAGGCTTGTGTGGGTTGGTTGGTGAAATATCATATACATCCCAAGTTATTGTATGGTTGTGAATTATGCTTGCCACAGTACTGTGTTATTTAGTTAAAGATTTAGTTGTTATTGTGATACCACGATTCCAGTCCTTGAATTTGCATATCATTAGAATCATGTGTGATAGTTCAATAGGATAACTAAAATAGAAAAAATCTCTCGGAATGCAGTGATATGGTAAAAGACAACCCTGAACTGGAACAGTTTAGTCCCAATTACATAGATTCATCGGGTCAACCTTGTACTACTGGCTATTTTTGATAGGGATTAACAATTGAAAGCCTGAGCACAAATGTATAAGTTAAAGGCACATATGAATTCACAACTCTCCGTTGGGGTAAGTTTCTCTTTTTATTCCATTTTTATAGCATCCTCAGTGATCACAGTTCTTTTTATGTGTTGTCCAAACCACAGGATAACCACAAGATTGCCAACACGTGTTTCGTCTATCAGGCAAATCAGCCAAAGACTTCGTCAGGCCTAAAACAGATATAAGGTAGCCTTAGTATTATATAAAACTCTACAAAAAAATAAATAAAAAAAAACATAAACCACCCTACATTTGCATAGGAAATACATCACATTTAAACAAAATAAAATTCTGTCTAAATACATTTATGAGAAACATTCCCCAATTAATGGAAGTCAGAATTCCATATTTAACGAATAGATATATAGCTCAACACTAAATCATACACTAAGCCAGAATATAAGAAAACTATTAGTAAGATGCACCCTTATTGTGTCTACGCGCTCCCAGAAAAAAAGGCCCAAACAGATATAGTAAAAAAGAAGGTTATAATCAAACCCATATTCACCACACCACATTGTGAATTAGAACAAGCCCTATAAACTTACCAAATGGTCAAGAGTCATAAGAGCCAATGTTAAGGTCTTCCAGCAAGACACTATCCTGAATAAGCCTGGTGCCTTAAAAGAGTTGCAAAAACTATCAATTCATCATATAGGTCAACTGAGATACTGTCATAAGAACAAATTCTCAACCCATATTACACTAATAAGAAACATAGTAGAATGACTTTCTATATGTCTAGTTGAACTCTTCAGTATTCTCAAATCAACACGTAGCACAAACAAAACGTGTCAAACCAACTAGGCCATGTGCATCAATAAACCAGAGTCGAACAATAAAAGTATCCAAGTAAAAGACTCAAAAGAGCTTCACCGAAAGGTTGCAGAATCTCCATAGTAGTCCCCATATAAAGAGGGTGTCCGAAAACTAAAACGAGGTCAGGTACCATTTAAGTAACAAAGGGTCATCATCAAGTTATGATAAAAAGGGGGTAAATATTCCATATCGACTAGCATGTGTACTATGTTAGTTGTATTATGTTACCTTATAACAGTAATGTAGAGTGCCGTGGAAACGTTATGCTAATTTTTCTAATTTCCTCAGAACAGAATAAAAAGTACCTAATATGAGGCAGTATCACATATAGTATATAAGTAGTCGCTCACAAAAGACCTGCTTACATGATAGTGTAAAGGAAGTTATTAAAATTAACAGTAAATCACTCTAAATAAATGAATGCATACTAGAAAAATCAAGTCGGGCCCATGCCAAACTACAATCATGAGATACATTTTTGTATTGTAGCCCAGTTCTCAAAAGAGTAACGTACATTCGTATTACCTTGAAATAAAATTGCTGCATCACGGCTAGTAGTCAAAGTTTTAAAAGTAACCGCCCAATTCTGAAAAACGGTCGTAGTAAACTAAATCCAGTCCTATCCCGTAAAAGGATAGAGTGTTACTAGGCTCTCTATTCCAAGCACCCATAAGCCGATATAAAATACAAAATAAATATATATAAAGCAGTAAACAGAAGATCAAAAATGCCGAACAATAAATATAGCTCTACTGTGAAACAAGGTGTCAAGGCTAGTAAATGCAACAAAAATAGACAAGAACTTTAAAAATCCATATCATAATATTTTACCTTAAGTCAGTAGCTGCAGCAATCATCGACATGAGATTTCTTGGAGTCTAGCATCAGCGCCATATCGGAGTTGCATTTTATACACACATCCATATCATTGAAACAGTCGACGGAAAGTGAGTTACACTAGACCGCCAACCTCCAAACCCTAGATGTATCAGTAAACATAAAGGAGGATCGGCCACAATCTAGAGCCTATACAGCCAAACACTTGTCACTCGATATGACGGCCATTGCTGCATATATCGAGCAAGAAATCAATTGGGCTAGATTCAAAATTACATAAGTTCCTTATGGAGCGTCCTCAAAATAAAACCATAAGCCATCCCTTCTATATCAACATTAGTCAAAATTATTTGAGAGAATTTCTTATTAAAAAACGGCATATCAACAATCAGTATGCTAATGTACTACGCCAGGGAAAATATTAAAACCATAATTCGGTCGTAAATTAAAAATACAAAATACACAGTACACATCATAATTTTGGTAAACTCAATAAACAAAACGCGGTCATAGGTTACTGACACCGCAATCCAATTGAACGCTACACATATCATCTTCACAACAGAAGCTCCATGTATTGCCATGAAGTGTCATGACCTATTCGAGGGTACCCAACCTAACACGCCAACCCATATTTGTAACGGTTCTACAAACTCAAAGATTCTAACTTTAGAATATTTAGAGAGTAAGAAGGGATTTAAAAATAGTAATAGAATGTATCACCGGATGATAGTAAACAGATAGTCACCCACTATAGACCAAAGCACAGGGGAGTGAAAAAGGATAAAAAATATATATTTACGTGGCAAATGTAAGAAAGGGAAAGGAGATCCATCATTATAACAAAAAGGATAACTTAGATCTCAGGTATTGCCTAATTTGTATACATGTATACTGGGCACTTTGAAGAGCAATATGTAATCACCTGAACATTAAGCATGTAATAAACTTAGGTGACTCTAACATAAAGGCAAAAGACATGATAATACATCTAAATATTCAGGAACATTACATACACCAGGTAAAAGACACATGATTCAAAAGTCACGACATCAGGGGCCATCTAGCTATACAGCACAAGATAACCCCTAGCTATAGAATCATCACATTCCATATACAAGGGGAGAGGCAAATCCTGGATTAAGAGAGAGGGTGAAAACACGCTCTTGGAGCAAGGCCAAGCAATGAATAAAGTAGGAAGGGAAATTCAAGTTATTAATTTGTCAAGTATTTCCCTTTCAAATGACATGATGTCTGTTTTGAGTAAGGGGATGAAATTCTGTCCGACTGCCTATTGTGACATGACAACTGTGAACATTGATTTATGTGAATTTGTTAGGAATCTCAAACTGAAGAAGTTTTTTGCTTCCAATATTCCTGTCAATAAACAATGTGCATCTGAAGTTACTGTGGGTGACTTATCTATACATGACATTTGGGATACAACATTATTGTTGTCTATTACTGAAAATGAACAAGATCCCATTACTATGTACAAGGTTCTGCAGGACCTAGAATGTAGCACTGGCCTTAGTGTGGATAGCGGTGTTGAAATGGACGCCACATCTTTCGAGTGATAATAACATTGAAGCATTTCACAAGGTTATTAATAATGAACTGGACAAATGTGAAGGCCTTATGAATCGTCTCAAAATAATGCCAGATGTAGACAACCTCACATCGTCTGAACGTGTTTCCCTCCCTTAAACAGCGTATGTTGAGTGATGACATTATTATTAGAGAAGCCAATAAGGGTGGCAACATCATGATTATGGAAAAAGAATACTATGAGGGTGAAACATGAAGCAATTGAACAATGTACAGTGTTACAAGAAACTGACCTCTAATCCTGTATTTAAAATTACTAAATTGGTTAATGAACAGCTTAAATTATGGAATATTACAGGATTGCTGAATGAAGATGAATATAGATACTTACTGATAGATGGACCTCTGCATCCATGTCTATATTCATTGCCTAAGATCCACAAGACGGCCACGAGGCCACCAGGGAGGCCAATAGTGTCTGGAATAGGAGGACCGACCGAGAAAATATCAGAATTTGCTGACACTTACTTGCAAACATATGTGACTAATCTACCTTCCACAATAAGAGACACCAAACATATCCGTAACATCATTATGGATATACCTTGGGATAAGTCCATGATTTCGGTCACGCTTGATGTTGTCTCCCTTTATACCAATATTTACATCAACATGGTATAGCAGCATTACGTAATTTCCTCTATAAAAGACCCATGGAACTATTGGAGCATTCTGAAATGTTAATAACTATGTCACAAATGATTTTGGAACACAATGTCTTCCTGTTTACAACTAATTGGTATCAACAAACCTGTGGGACCGCGATGGGCTCCAGATTTGCGCCATCCTTTGCCTGCCTCTTTATGGGGTGTTCGAGGCGACGCACATCTGGGGTCGATCCGGGGCTCCTTGGCATGACTATATCATGTATTTTTGCAGATACATAGATGACTGCCTATTAATATGGACAGGCAGCTTTGATGACTTACACCATTTCTTTGCTCATCTAAATAATAACAGCTATAATATGACATTTACTACGTCCTACAATATGGACAAAATCGTTTTCTTGGATGTAGAGCTATATGTAGAAAACAATAGAATTAGTTGTAGGATGCACAGGAAAGAGACAGCGTGCAATTCCTTACTGCATGCAGACAGTGCCCATCCCAAGACACAAATAAACTTAATACCATTTGTTGAATTTTTTAGGGCACATAGGAATTGTTCAAATGATGGGGACTTTTGCGATTGTTCAGATGACATGGAACTTAGATTCCTGGCACAAGGTTATGACAAAAGAGTCATTACCAAAGCTAAAACGCGGGCACATACACTCACTAGGACTGAGACTCTAAAATCACGACATATTAAAACAGGGGATGATGTGACCCCAATAAGAATGGTTACCAACTACCATTCTTGATCTTACAAAGTGTTTAATATTCTTAAAAGCCATTGGCATGTACTTACATCAGACCCACAACTGTAAAAACATGTAACCAAGAATCCTAGTGTGACTTACCATAAGGGGTTAACTATTCACAACATGATCAGCCCAAGTTACCCTAAGATGAATAAACAGAGCCAGACTTGGTTACATATTAGAAATGTAGGTTCATTTAAATGTGCCAACTGTAGCATGTGTAAACGGGACTTTCAATATAATGGCTCAAAAAAGTTTTTGATTAACCAACCTATAGACTGTACTACAACATTTGTGGCACATATTCATTGTGTGTAAGCGCTCCAAAATTTATGTAGGTAGCACAATAAGGTGCCTTAAAGAGTGTATCTCTGAACATTTCAGAGCACTTAAAAACCTACATGAAAGATATCCGATAGTGGTTCATGCATTAGAATGTTCTGAGCAATGCAAATAGTCCTCTTTTCAATTTTATGGTCTGGAGAGTATACCTATGGACCCCAGGGGTGGTAACCGTGAACTAAAATTGAGACAGGCAGAGGCTCGATGGATTCTCAGACCTCATGCAGTGGAGCTGGGAATCAAGATTGATAATGAACTGCAATACTTTCTGGGAGTCTATTATGTCAACATTGTCTCTTTCCTCACCTCTTGGATATGACATGTAATGATTCTATAGCTAGGGGCTATCTTGTGCTGTATAGATAGATGGCCCCTAATGTTGTGACTTTTGAATCATTTGTCTTTAACCTGATGTATGTAAGGTTCCTGAATATTTAGATGTAGTATTATGTATTTTGCCTTTATGTTAGAGTCACCTAAGTTTATTACATGTTGAATGTTCAGGTGATTACATATTGCTCTTCAATGTGCCTAGTATACATAAATACAAACTTGGCAATATAAACTCCCCTGTGCTTTGGTCTATAGTGGGTGACTATCTGTTTACTCTCATCAGGTGATACATTCTATTACTATTTTAAAATCCCTTCATTACTCTCTAAATATTCTAAAGTTAGAATCTTAGAGTTTGTAGAACCGTTACAAATATGGGTTGGCGTGTTAGGTTGGGTACCTTGGAATAGGTCATGACACTAAGTATGGGTGAATTTTGCGGATTTACGGTCCACGAAATCTCGCGAAATGGCAAAAAAATCTGCGAGTTTGCGGGAAAATCCGCGAACTCACGGATTTGCACAAATATATACTAGAGTTCTGTTTCTACTGGCTAATCAGTAAGTGCTAGCTCGTTGGGTAAATGTATAGTGCTTTTCCCACACTGCAGCTGCGTAAACGGCCAGAAGAGTTGTCTCCAGTGACCGTGTGTGTCTGTAACTTTGCCACCGTGCCGAAAGGCGCCGCGGTCCCTCGAGTGAGATGTCCATCATAGTGAGGAAAGGGCGCAAAGACGTTGCATACCCTAGTGTGTGTGGGGCAGGGCCAAATGGGTGGGGCTTCTATGCGAGTTCACATGCCTCTTGTTTATAAAGGGTCAGAGACCGATCAGAGCAGCAGATGAGAAGGAAGCCTCCTCCTGGTCAAAGGAAGTACACAGTGATTGGGCTCGAGAAACTCTTGGATGAAAAGACCTCCATCAAGGATTACATCTAATTGTAGACGGTAGATATAGGGAGAAAGCACACCTGCCTAGCCTCGACCGTGCTCACTAGTTGTTTGGGCTGATTATAATGCGTTACTGAATTTGAGCTTCAACTTGGGCATGTGCAAAAAAAAAAAAAAAATCCGCCCGGGAGCTGATTTTTCTGCAATTTCGCGATCCGCAAATCTCGCGAAATTGCCAGAAAATCTGCAAATTCCGCGAGCGGAATGGATTTTTTGCCCATACTTAAATGACACTTCATGGCAATACATGGAGCTTCTGTTGTGAAGACGATATGTGTAGCGTTCAATTGGATTGAGGTGTCAGTAACCTATGACCGCGTTTTGTTTATTGAGTTTACCAAAATTATGATACTGTGTTATTTTGTATTTTTAATTTACGACCGAATTATGGTTTGAATATTTTCCCTGGCGCAGTACTGTCGCAGGGATTCCGTTCTCATACAGAACAGTGCATAGAGACTTGGATCCTCAGTGAATTAGGGTGTGCCAAAACTCACCTTAGTACCCAAAATCCCCGACCAGACTAGCTACAGTGTCTCATTGGTTATTACAAACTCCCAATGTTTAGACAAACCAGAACATGGACTTAGTACACCTCAGGTAACGTGGAACACATGAACACTCTTTCGATATACAATCATTTCAATCCAGAACAAGGAGTAAATGAGGACGCGTGCACATTTGAAATGTTTATTTTCTAATGCAGTGTTCTCAAACGCAGTATCTTAGCTAATACTAGCAAACATATTCTAAGAAACAAAGTAATCAGCATAGTTACTAGTCCATAGAATACAAAAGGTGAAAGCATGTTAAAATGGTAAAACGAATAGGGTTAAACAACACCTAATTCTCACCCTCCCTAGCTAGTATATTATATTATATCTAAGAAGGTCTCTTTGGGTTTTAGCAGGGCGGCCCATACCTCAGATCCTAGGGGCAAGGGATCACATCAGCTTCCACCAGTTCTCTACATGCGAAGCACCATCAAGTGTATGTGTATGCTCTGTGCAAAGCAATATAAAACATGCCTAAAGCCAGAATTTGGCCGCAGCTGCATGTATGTTATGTCTAGGAAGGTGCGAAGATCAGACCTCACAACAACCACTGTGTCGAGATATCCTTGAAGGCTTCAGCACTCACTGTACAGACACAGCTCACCAAGCAAGGCTGATATCAGAGTAACAACATATTATTCTCGTGTGAATCAAAACACTCTACTAGGCTCAAAGCTAAAGCAACAGTTATGTGTCGTGTGCAGAAGCAGCAGAAAGGTAAAATGGCATTTAAACTCCTAATAAGCTCATGCTAACTTAACACAGCATATAGGTAAAGCATATCTATATGACAGTACATTGGCATACTTATTGTTGATATGCCGTTTTTTAATAAGAAATTCTCTCAAATAATTTCGACTAATGTTGATATATAAGGGATGGCTTATGGTTTTATTTTGTAAGGATGATCCATAAGGAACATACATAATTTTGAATCTAGGCCAATTGATTTCTTGCTCGATATATGCAGTAATGGCGGCCATATCGAGTGACAAGTGTTTGGCTGTATAGGCTCTAGATTGCGGCCGGTCCTCCTTTATGTTTACTGATACATCTAGGGTTTGGAGGTTGACGGTCTAGTGTAACTCTCTTTCCGTCGACTGTTTCAATGATATGGATGTGTGTATAAAAGACCACTTCAATATGCTAGACGCCAAGAAATCTCATTTTGATGATTGCAGCAGCTACTGACTTAAGGTAAAATAGTATGCTATGGATTTTTAAAGTTCTTGTCTATTATTGTTGCATTTACTAGCCTTGACACCTTGTTTCACAGTAGAGCTATATGTATCGATCGGTAATTTTGATCTTCTGTTTACTGCTTTATATATATTTTTTTGTATTTTATATCGGCTTATGGGTGCTTGGAATCGAGAGACTAGTACCACTCTATCCTTTTACGTTATAGGACTGCATTTAGTTTACTACAACTGTTTTTCAGAATTGGGAGATTAATTTTAAAACTTTGACTACTATCCGTGGTGCGGCAATTTTATTTCAAGGTAATATGTTTGTAGTTACTCTTTTGAGAACTGGACTACAATAAATGTTTTTGCCTATTTGAATAAATTTATCTCATGATTGTAGTTTGGCATGGGCCCGACTTGATTTACCCGTATGCATTCATTTATTTAGAGTGCGGTACTGTTAATTTTAATAACTTTAATTACACTATCATGTAGGCGGGTCCTTTCGTGAGCGACTACTTATATACTGTATGTGATCCTCCCTCATATTAGGTACTTTTTCTTCTGTTCTGAGGAAATTAGGAAAATGAGCATTACGTTTCCACGGCACTCTACATTTCTGTTATAAGGTAACATAATACAACTAACATCGTACTAATGCTAGTTTATATGGAATATTTACCCCCTTTTTATTATAACTTGATGATGACCCTTTTTTACTTAAATGGTACCTGACCTCGTTTTAGTTTTTGGACGCCCTCTTTATATGGGGACTACTATGGAGATTCTGTAGCCTTTCTATGAAGCTCTTTTGAGTCTTTTACTCAGATACTTTTATTGTTTGACTCTGGTATATTGATGCACATGGCCTAGTTGGTTTGACACGTTTTGTTTGTGCTATGTGTTGATTTGAGCATACCGAAGAGTTCAACTAGACTTATAGAAAGCCATTCTATTATGTTTCTGATTAGTATAATATGGGTTGAGAATTTGTTCTTATTACAGTATCTCAGTTGACCTATACGATGGATTGATACTTTTTGCACCTCTTTTAAGGAACCAGGCCTATTCGGGCTAGTGTTTTGCTGGAAGACCTTAACATTGGCTCTTATGACTCTTGACCTTTTGGTAAGTTTATAGGGCTTTTTCTGATTCAAAATGTGGTGTTCGATTATAACCTTCTTTTTTACTATATCTGTTCACACCTTTTTTCTGGGAGCTTGTAGACACAATAAGGTGCATCTTACTATTAGTTTTCTTATATTCTGGCTTAGTATATGATTTAGTGTTGAGTCATATGTCTATTCGTTAAATATGGAGTTCTGACTTCCTTTAATTGGAGAATGATTCGCATAAATGTATTTAGACAGAATTGTATTTTGTTTAAATGTGATGTATTTCCTATACGAATGTAGGGTGATTTATGTAATACTAAGGCTACCTTATATCTGTTTTAGCTCTGACGAAGTCTTTGGCTGATTTGTCTGATAGACGAAACACATGTTGGCAATCTTGTGGTTATCCTGTAGTTTGGACAACACACAACAAGAACTGTGATCACTGAGGATGCCATGAAAATGGAATAAAAAGAGAAACGTACCCCAACAGAGAGTTGTGAATGTATATGTACCTTTAACATATACATTTGTTGCTCAGGCTTTCAATTGTTAATTTGTATTTTGGGAGGACATTGTCCCTCCACTTACAACGCTGGGCAGTGGTTGTATGTTAGCCTTGAGCACTTTTGTCCTTGTGAATCTGAGTTGAGAGATAGTTTGCACATTCCTGCACGTTTCCCCTACTGCTTTCCTTGTTTAGTTCTATTTTTGATAGGGCATTGTAGTGGTGCTTGAAACTTAGCATCAGCTGTCTGAATATGAAAAAGAGTAGGTGCACCTTATAGTGGGATGAATAACTTGCTAGATGCTGCTGTTACATAGGTTAGAGTGGGTGTTGTGGTCAAAATATGATGTTACACCTGTTTCATTGGGTTTCTAATATGAGCTATGTTAAGGCGAAATGTGTCACAGAGTGAGGAAAAGGTCAATTGTGATTACAATCGGAATGAAATTAATTGAAAAAGAGAAATTTGGCAGCATACTTGGGTGACATGGATTGACATTAGTGAAGGGATTTGCATAAAGGAACAGGGGTGCCAGAGTGCATAGAGGGTGAATTTGTTAGTGAGAGAGAGCTGGTGTTTGTACTTGCTAGTCTGCACACTGCCTGGAATGTCTCCGATGCCTTCAGCATGGAGTATGGACAACAACTGATCCTCCCAGGGAATGTGGTTGAGGGAATTGGAAGACTCACCGCCAGTCCCAGGACTCCTTGGTGTGTCCTGGAAGCTTGGGAATGGACCTTTCTCTGCATGTCATTCAATTGCTTGTGGATCATCTGGTGTTAAGACAGCATTCACCTTATGCGATTCTGGACCACATTTCCCTTCTCTGGGTCATTGCTACTGTCTGGACCAGTGCTCCAAGCAACTAGGGCTCAATCCTAATACTCACATCCACCTTCACTGTAAAAATGTTTGGGGGGAATATGGATTGTCTTATAACAGCCATATTTGAAAAGGTTCACCTAAGAATTCGACTGTGTTTTGTGAGTGATAAATGGTTTCTGTGGTTTTAGGGATGTCTTTTTCTAGTGGGAACTGCCGGTGTTCATAGGGTATTAAGATTTTATTTAGACCTGGGTGAAATTAAAATTACACTGGGGTAATTCATGTAATTTTGGGAATTTCACATTACACTTGTTACTCAAGATTTCTGAAATTATGCCATTATACCACACTATATAATTGTGTGCCATTTGCAATAAACATTTACGCACAGGACAACAGAATGTGAGTGGCTGTTTGCAGTGCTTTTGGTTTATAGCCCTTTTTTTAGGTGGCGAATGCTTATTTGCTCCCAAAATTGACGTGAGGACGCATTTCATGATAAAAATTGTGCTAAATGATGGATTTGCATTTTGCATAATTTTGCAAAACTTTGCCGAAATGTCACATCATTTCGCAAAACCAAATTATTCAAATTTCGCAGATCACTCATTTTAATCACATGTAAACTTACCTTGGGAAAACAGCTAACAAGGCCTATTCAGTTAAATAACTTTTGGCTTTCATTTCATTTTGAATGCACTCTAAGTCCAATAAGCAGCGTGCTCTACTTTTACGTACTAGCATTGGTTTCTGTGGACTTACAAAGCACAATTACTGGGTAATTTATGAATATATAAAATAGTTTTTTCCTGCATGACAAATGCATTTTCCCAGTCATGTGACTCAGCAATGCATTTACACTGCAGCCCATACCTTTGTTTTAACCTTTGTTATTTTCACTGAAAACCAACAAAGGTTAAATTTAAGTTGTAATTAGCATTGGCTATAACACCTCAATGTATGCCTTAAGAGTATAATAAATTGAGTTAAAATACACTGTTAAATTGCAGCTATAGTTACAAGTTAAAAGTGATAGGTCACTGACTTTTTCATGTTACAGTTAGAAGTACAATCTATAATGCTGGTATGCAAACCATATCTCGCTCATCAATGAAATGCTCACAACCTAACCTTTAATGAAACTGAAGAAATTATAAATCCTCTTACAGATGAGAGTATCACACTGCCTTTAACACTCTGGAAGAAATGACTAAGAATGTAATATCATGAATTTGTTTTATTATGTGTTTCTGTCTAATTGCATTTTGATTTTAGATGTTGTTATACAGAACACAGAGGCAGTCTGCATATTTAATAGTTAGGTTAGAGTTTCCATAGGAAGAGCGGTTTTGTGTTGCTAATAGCTTTGGCACTATCTAACCAATCTGCACAAAATGTTCCCAAAAAATCAGGTCTTCCACCACAGCTCCTTCATGGGAACCTTTACAAAAATTCTTCAAGAGGTGGCCATGAGAAAGGGGGGGTCCCAAAAGTTCGATTTCCCACGTTAATCCCCATATGAAACTTCACTCTCCAGTACAGAAAAATGGTTGAATTACACCAAATTTGGCTGATATTTAGAACTTTACTTAGATTCCATTCAACCATTTTAGAGAAGTTAGCATTTAAAGTGGGGCTTGGTTGGGCTTGGTTGGGCATGAACGGGTTAAAATGTTAAGTATATTTGCACTGCTGGTGTCCAGAATGCACTGATTGGCCGATTTAAAGGGGAAGAGGAATCTTGATTGGTTAGCCACAACATTTATAGTATATTGCGGAGGCTATTACAGGAATCAAGGACATGGTTGTTGCATCCTGAAAGTGAATTTAAAAATATATAAAGGCCAGGGAGAACACACCCTGACCTCATTGGCCCTGTGATGGGGACTCAAAGGGATCCCCCTTTGATTGGTTGGCCACAACATGGACAACATGTTGTGGCAGCAATTACGTGACTCAGGGACATTGATGGCATTGAAATACATTGTAGTGAATGGCAGGTTTTAAGGGTCATGAAAAGGAACACTTATAAAAGGTGATAACGGATTTTGGTCACATATAAAAATCATTTGTTATATTCATTTTATGAAACCTGATGAGTTCCCAGGTGAGTTTACATTGTAAAAAATGCTGATCTTCTGCTGGGATTTTGTGACTCATGTCTGCTAGTAAACTTTTATCTCATGATTGTCTCCTAAAGTTTTTGGAAGGTGCTACAAAAGCTGAAATGAGAGCACATCTCTATAAATTCATATGCTTTTCCTCAGTCATGTGAGAATAAAGTCAAATATTCTGAGTAAAACTAGTACTTCCTTCAGCAGCAGCCTGCCAGCTAATTCCTCCGTGTTCTACTGCAGCTTTCCATAGTGTTTTAATGAACGAAGGTCAGGTGGCTGAAATGCGTTTTTCAGTATTTTTCTTTCGAGTGACATGGAAGAATACATTTTCAAAAACATCAAAGAGCCTGAGAGCGCAGCTTTGTATTTGTTACTACTGGTGCTATTTATGACACGGGACTGCCCCCGTGTGATGCGACACCCACCGTGCTGAGAGCAGTTTCCTTTGGGCGCTGAACGTGTTCGGAATATATATATATATATATATATATATATATATATATATATATATATATATATATATATATATATATATATATATATATATATATATATATTCACAGAAAAAACATAGGTTTCAGGAACGTAATAGTTACTTGGACATTTCACTCATACAGAACAATAGAAATTCTGCTGTTATAGTTAGTTGAGCTAACTATAACTCGCGCCCCCGCAATGCACTGCAGATGACGTCACATATTACATCATTCATGACATAGTCAGTGACATCACTGATGACATCACTGATGAAATCTCAAATGACATCACCGATGTTATCACTGATGACATCATCCATATATATATATGTATATATATATATATACCAAGGTGTATTGAAGAATGAATGCATGTATACGAGTCAGGATCCATAATTAAGTAGGTGTGTGACTGACTGTATAAGTGGTGATTAATTGTGTCCTACTTACATGTGTTAGCAACTGATACAGACATTCACACAGTTCAGGTTGTCAGATGGTGTGTAAGCGGTTGCATGGTTTGGTTAGCAGCTAAATGAGGATCTATATGGGCTATTGATTGCTTGTCTGAGTATCTGTATGGGTGCCTGAGTGTCTGTGTGGGTGGGTGGGACTCTGTGAATAAATGTGTGAGTGGATAATTCACTGCTTATATGTGTTCAAGTCTGCATCTGTGAAGGGCTGTATGTCTGGGTGAGTTTGTGTCTGGGTGTCCTTGTGAGTATATGGATGCCTCAGTGGTACATGTGTGAGTAAATGCATATGTGAAAGGCCGTATATGTGAGTGTTCAACTGTATAAATGACTATATGTGAGTGATTGTGATAGTGCCTGTATGGATAAGTATGTGCTTGTATTAGTTATTGTATTAGAGTGAAGTATGTGATAGCATATGTTTAAATAAGTGAGGCGGTATGTGTATAACTGTACAGGTGAGTAAATAAAGGTGTGATTCATTATTTCCATTACTGACTAGGTGTGTAAATAACTCTAGGAATGAGAGGCTTTGTCTAAGTGTCTGTATAGATATGTGACTGGATATGATAATGCTGTATTGATGGCTGACTGTATGTATGAGTGACTGTATAGGTGAATGAATTGATGTGTGTGTAGACCTAGGAATTAGTCAGTGGATATGTACTAACTGGTATTGGTGTGGTCATGATTTCGAAAAATATAGTCTGAATTTTAGAGTGGGAGTATCAAGTGTTATATTAAGGTCTGATGAGGTGAATCATATTGTCACGTGGATGATGTCATCAGTGATGTCATCAGGGATGTCATTTGAGATGTCATCAGTGATGTATTCAGTGATGTCATTGACCATGTAATGAATGATGTAACATGTGATGTCATCAGCAGTGCATTGCGTGGGCGCGAATTATAGTTAGCTCAACTAACTATAACAGCAGAATTTCTATCGTTTTGTATGAGTGAAATGTTTTTATCTGTGAATTTCTAAGGTTTTTTAAATGCTAATTCATAACTGTAACGTCTGTAAAACCTATGGATTTTTCAGTGAATTTCAAAGGTTTTTTAAATGCTAATTTCGAACTATAATGTTCCTGAAACCTATGGTTTTTTCAGTGAATTTCAAAGGTTTTTTAAATGCTAATTTCTAATTATAATGCCCATTAAACATTTTTTTTTCTCTGTTTTTTAATTATCATCCCATTCTCAACCAGGTGAAAACTGCAAATCTCACCACTCTTCCATCGATACCTTCCCCCAACAAAATCGCCACAAACAAGAGCCACAACTAGCGCTAATGATATGCAAAGTAGGCATTCCCGTGCAAAAAAACGAAAACACCACTTTCCCATATTTTCAACAACCAGCCAAATCTGCAATGCGATCCAAAAAGCAGACGATAAGCCGACTTACCAGTAACAAATTAACATCAACCTTTAACTGGTGTAAGGAGGTCGACTATCTACTCTGTGAATTAGACCCAACTCACAGCCACATTTAAAGACTAACACGTGATAGAGCTACTGATCATGCAGCCCGACACCCAACAAGGCCACAACACCCAGCGCCACCACCACCAGAACCCCCCCCAGACCTCCCCACTACTACCACGAGGCAGCGCAAACAGGATAATGGACCTTCCCAAAATACCATGGCCCCTCAGCCGCACACTAACTGAATGTTGAGAGATGTGGCAACCAAGTATATATGAAGAAGGCAAATCACCCATCAATAATAATGCACACAATGCCAAGTGTAACGCTGATGTGCTGCACATACCTCACTATGCAAAGCACAAACCTCTCCATGTGGAGATATACTATTGAATATTGATACTTGTAATCTAGTGCACAGTGCATGCAACAATGTTACCTCAGGCAGTGGGGAAGATCTCGGTCATGTAGCAGTGTTGTCCCCCACTGGTAGCGCAAGTGGAGTGGGCTGGTCCAGAGTACACCACTCCAGCGTAGGAGTATGAATAAATAGGCCAGGCCCTGGGCGTGGTTCACTTGTGGGAAGACCAACAAGTCTACAGAGCAGCTGCCCTCACCCTGGCACATGGCTGCCGCCACGACCGCGGGCCTCCTCCACACAGGCCCCCTGCAAACCCAGCGGCACAGCACCGCAGACTTATGTCTGTACCGTATACTGCCTTCGATCTACACTGTGGACAGCAGGGTTCACAATTTGAATTCAGCCTTGATTTATAATTGCACAGAGAATTGATTGATTGATTGATTGATTGAGAATTGTACTATGTCCTCGGATTTTGTCAAGAAGAAGTGACAAAAAGCATTCCTCGAGGTCTATGCTAACTACTGCCTTCAATCTACAGTGCGGACAGCAGGGCTCACAATTCAGATACAGTGGCGATTGCAGATGACGCAGTCCACCATAAGTCATCTCCACGTGGCCTTATCAAGGCATGACATTGCTCCCACTGCAGCCCGCCGGGACCACGTATCATTGCAGGGTGCGTACACACCAAGTACTCCAGGTGCCACTAACTGTGTAGCTCAACTCAACATCACATGACTGTGCGCCCATCCTGACCACTGCCTGCGTCCTACACTGGGGTTACACGGTTCACAATTCAAGATTAGTAGCGATGTAAATTGTGTAAGAGACTATAATGGGTTAAGAAGACCAAATGCTCCCAATCTATGCAGCTCAAGTCAACGTCACATGCCTGTGAGCCTTTCCTGACCGCTGCCTCCGGTCTACACTGTGGAAGAGCGGTGATACGTGGTGCCAACTAACCCTGTTCAACATAAGCCAATCCCACATGGGTAACTGGTTCCTGAGTCCTGAATGGCAGCGACCCCAACTTCGTGGCAGCGACCACAGCACCAGACTCCCTTCAATCAGTGAAGGATATTTGCATATGGGAGGCCAGTGACACGTGGTGCCACTGAACCTGTAAAACGCAGGCCGGTGGGGCCACCAAAGTATGCACATGGCTATGGGCCCTTGCTCACTGCTACCTATGACCTACACTGTGGAAGACAGTCGACAGATGGTACCACTAACCATCTTCAACACAAGCTGTTCCCACATGTGTACCTGTGTCCTGAGTCCTAAATAGCAGTGACTACAACTCCGTGACACAACTACAGTGGCAGACTCCCTTCAATCATTGAGGTATTTTTTTTTTTTTTGAAAATCTGTTTATTAGCATAGTAGGTAAAGCAGTTACAAATACCTTCAATCCCGGAGGGATACAGAGTAATACACATATACGGTCGCTTAGAACATATAATTGCATAGTTGTCTTAATTTCCATTTTGTTGGTGACATTAACCGTCACAGTTTATGCAAACCCCTGTCAAAAAACTATCCCTCCCACCACCCTCAACAGATCCATTCGACACTCACACAACAACATATAATCGAGTAATCAGTAGACCGGGGTACTCAGAGAATCACATCATATGGCTCTATTCGACTGTCCACATAGATGGAACTAGACCAATACAGAAAATACAAAATATAAAATATAAAAAGGGGGGTCTCTCTCCATTTCTCCGCATCGCACCTCAGTTAGCGACTGTGCATGGCAGTCCGACCAAGGACATATTTATCGTGCAATCGAAGAGGCACTTGTGCCCTCGTCTTCCCCGTCTCCCCCAGTTTCAAACATACCTAATATGGTATACCAGTCCAGCGAAATCGGCTTTTTCCTCAGACCCCTGTGTTCCTCCCTCTGTAGTGCAACTCCCTCCGCCTTACCCCATCTCACCACCTCCGCCCTCCATAACTCCGGGTCAGGAGGCCTAGCTGACTTCCACCTCATAGTGATGGCACGTTTCGCCAGCAACAGGGCCAAATCCGCAAAACGTGTCGCCACGGTTCTAGTGCGCTGTGAGGGCCCCAACCCCAGTAACGCGCCTTCCAGTGTTGGGGGCCGGGTCAAAGCACCCGCTTCCTGTAGCGAAGCATGGACCGAGGTCCAGTAGTATCCTAGTTTGGGGCATTGCCAAAGCATGTGTGTTAGTGTTGCGTCCTCAGTGTCACATCGGGGGCAAGTACTGTTCGCATCAGGAAACATCATGTGTATGCGGCGTGGGGTCAGGTAGGCTCTGTGTAGAAGCATCGACTGAATAAACTTGAACTTGGGGTTCCTAGCCACTTTTTTGGGGAACTGAAGGATACGTTCCCACTCCCTATCTCTCAGGGGCCTGCCAATGTCTACCTCCCATGCTGCCCGGAGTGGTGACAGATCGAAAGCCCTCCCCTTCTTAATACTAGCAGTGAGCCACTTAGTAAGGTGGGCGCCCGTGCCCATCAGGTAGTGCATGGCGATGAGAGGATTCGTGTCTGGCTCCAGGCCCCTAGGGGACCACTTATGTGCGATATAGTGGCGAAGGCCAGAGTGTAGCAGGAAGGTGCCCCCCGGGACTCCATGGGTAGTTCTAAAGTCTGCAAAGGACAGTAGGCGCTCTTCCGCGAACAGGTCACCCACGTGCGACACCCCGGCGTCGTGCCATTGCTCCAGCGAGTCCGCCGTCAGAGTCCCCGTAGCCAGCGGTATACCCAAGAGCGGGATCGAGGGGGCATAGGATGACCCAGGGGATGTGTATTTCAACGCCTTCCGCCAGTATGTTATCGCCAGTTTAAGGAGAGGTGGGACATCCCTAGGTACAATTGAGTTGGGCAAAAGTAACGTGTGTATTCTCCCCAATGCATGATCCCTGTTCGTCATGTTAATCTCCTGGAGATTGCGACCCGCCACCCAAAAGGCCAGCCATTGCAGTTGACACGCATAGTTGTAGGCCCTAAAATCAGGCAAACCCATGCCACCGGCTTCAGAGGGGAGCTGCAGCTTGGACAGACCTACACGCCTGCGGCCGTGCCCCCATACAAGTTCGGTGAGTAGAGTGTCTAGGGTCTTAAAGGTAGCTGCCGGGATCAGGTGCGGCAAGTTAGTGAAGTGGTAGAGAAGGCGGGGGAGCATCACCATCTTGGATATCGCCACTCTTCCGGGTACAGAGAGTGGCAGTGTGAGCCAAAATTGTATCTGCGACTTCAGCGCTCTAATGGCCCTCCCAAGGTTATCGTCGATCATCTGACCTGCTTCCCTGTAAATCTGCATCCCCAGATATCTGAAGGTGGTCTCAGCTATCTGGAACTCATGGGGGGCGAAGGGCAATGGAGTAGTCAGACCAGCGGCCGCAAATGTGAAGCCATATGATTTGGACTCGCTTATGGTCAGGCCTGAGACCGACCTAAAGACCTCAAATACCTGGGCAACAGGGCTCAGGTCGCTTCTTAAGTCTCGGAAATATAAGATAATATCATCCGCATAAGCGGACACTATATGCGTCGTCCCATGCCGCAGAATGCCAAACCGGGGGGCCATGTGGCGGAGCCTACAGAGCATCGGCTCAAGGGCAAGGACAAATAGGAGGGGGGAAAGTGGGCAGCCCTGTCTGGTGCCCCGCGCAATAGCTATAGGAACTGATATATGACCTGAGGTGCGCACTCTAGCAGTGGGTTCTGTATACAGCAATCTGACCCAAGCGAGAAATGCGGGGGGTATCCCAAATTTCGACAATGTGTCAAACATGTAATCCCATCTAAGGGAGTCAAAGGCTTGTTTCAAATCCAGTGAGATGCAGCCTTCAGAGCCCGTGCCCTCTCGATCGCCGAGCATGAGCTGGGCTAGTCGTCTGAGGTTCATGGCTGTATTGCGGCCAGGGACAAAGCCGCATTGATCAGGGTGGACTAATTGAGGTACATATTGCACGAGCCTTGATGCCAGCACCTTGCTCAATATCTTGGAGTCAGTATTGAGAAGGGACAGGGGTCTATAGTCAGCCATCTGAAGCCCTCCTTTATTAGGCTTTAAGAGGGACGTAATTAACGCCTGCATAGACGACTGCGGTAGGGTAGTTGTTCGCAGCGCTTCCAAGTAGATAGCGTGTAACCGTGGGGCCAGTAGGTCTATGTATGTTGCATAAAAGTCGGCCGGTAGGCCGTCTGTCCCAGGGGTCTTACCCTTTGGAAGGGCGCGTATTGCCTGTCTAATTTCGGCTATGGTAATGGTGCGCTTAAGGTCTGTGATCTGCCCCTCTGTAAGCCGAGGCAGGGCTAAGTCCCTCGTAAAGGCCTCAAATGCGACCTCTGGAAGGGGCTGTGGGGGACTGTACAGCGCTGTGTAGTATTCCCTGAACGCAGTGTTGATCCCAACCTGGGTGGTGACTGGATTTCCTGCTTGGTCCAAGATTCTCAGAATGGGTTGGCTCACTGGGGAGTCCCTTAATAGGCGGGCTAGGAGGGGGCCAGCTCTATCTGCCAGTGCATGCTGCCTGTTCGTATATTCCCTGTAGTCTAGGAGCCTCAGGTCTTCCAATAGCTCTGCGTGTCGAATGTGAGCCTCCTGCAGTGGTGTGAAGGGCGCATGTGTGCCGGCAGCCTCACTTTCTAGGGAAGCCAGGGAGCCCTCCACCTCCTTCAATTGATTAATTATCTCCCTTTTCCTGCCCATTCCAGCGGCCATGGCCGCCCCCCTAATACAGACCTTAAATGCGTCCCATTCCACTTGACGGGTGCTGGCCGTGTTCATGTTTGTGGAGAAATATGTTCCTATAGCGTCGGACAGGGAGGCCCTGAACACTGAGTCTTCAAGAAGATCTGGGGACAGTCTCCAAGTAGGGATGGGGGCCAGCCGCCTGCCCCACTGCCATGTGAGTTCTACAGAGCTATGATCTGACAGAGTTTTCCCCATGTGTTGGGCCTTAACAATTGTATCCGCTACGGAGCGGGAACAGAAGATGTGGTCAATTCTAGTATGAAGCTGGTGTGGTGGGGAGAAAAAGGTATATTCCCTCTCCTGTGAATGTGTACTGCGCCATACATCAGTCAGGTCCCAGCCCTCAGCCCATCCACCAAGAGCATCCGCTTGTTTCCTACTCTCAGTTGCCTGTAAAGGGGGATGTGACCTATCCAATGCAACATCAAGCACAGCATTAAAATCACCCCCAATAAACCATCGATGATCAGCCCACTCCGTCAGCACCCCGTTTACCGTCAACAAGAACTCCGATTGATTAGAGTTCGGCGAGTAAACACATCCAAATACAACAGCATCCCCGTCCAACATCCCCCGCACAAATACATATCGGCCCTCTGTATCAATTCTATGCTCTAGTATCTGAAAGGGGACAGAGCCACGGAACCAGATCGCCGCCCCCCTTGAAAACGCAGAATAAGAGGTAGCAAATAATTGTCCCCTCCATTTTTTGCGCAGTTTCACAGCTTCAGAGGCGTTCAAATGCGTCTCTTGTAGGCATGCAATCTGGGTTCCCCTGCGGTTGAGCTGGGCCAAAATTCTATGTCTTTTCTGGACTGCTCCCATGCCACGCACGTTCCAGGTGCACATTTGGTAATTATTAAGTGGCCCCATATCCAATCATGTGGTGCGACTCAGTGAAGCTCCCTGGGCCCCATGTCAGCTTTGCGTTGAGATAAGGTGAGTGTGTCGTGGAAACAGATAACCCCTTAACAAAAAGGTCCCCAAGCCAACGTGCTCGGGATCCAAACCGTGATGCCCAACGTGGGCACAAGTCATTGGAGTCCGTGTGCATACCGGGGGGTGACAGGCCTCTGTCAACTGTCATTGAACGGTCTGCATAGGCTCGGTAGTCCTCAACAAAGTGAGTTCCCCATGCAACCCACCACTAGCGAAAGGAGGGGGAGGGGGGGGAAAGTTCAAGCATACATTACCACCCGGTGGGGATCAAATTTCCAGCAATTCAGAACTCCTCTGCCATTTGGGCTGTAATTTTCGGGAACAGCGACAAGCTGTCCATTGAGCCAGACACCTCTGTTTGGGTGTCAGTGGTTGCGGAGTGCCTGTCGTTAAGTGCTCGGGAGTCGTGTGCTGCTAGTGCCTCCTCCGTGAGCTGTTGCCGGCGAGATGACGATGGGTCGCTCGTCCCTCGATCATCAGGAGGGTGCGCCTTCGCAGGGGGTCCACGGGAGGAGTGGAGTCCAGGGCCCGGAATGGTGTGTCGTCTACCCGGCGAATCTCCGTGCTCGTTGCGGCCGTCCCCCCGGTGCTCCCCGAATGGATCCTGTGTGGCCGGCGGTGTCAGAGTGACCTCCATCCATTCCTCCGCCTCCTCTGGCGAGTCGAAGAAGTGGGATCTGTTGTCGTGCAGGATTTTGAGCCGAGCCGGGAACAGCAGCGCGTACTTCATATTTCTGTCCCTTAACTTGCGTTTGACACTCATGAAGGTGGACCTGGCGCGCTGCACAGTGGGCGTGAAATCAGGATAGACTGAAATGTTTTTATCCTCAAATCTTATCGGTGCTTTTTCCCTGGCCGCACGCAATACAGTGTCTCGGTCTCTGAAATGAAGGAGGCGCGCGATCAGGGGACGAGGGGGTGCCCCTGGTTTGGGGGGCCTAGGAGGCATCCGATGAGCCCTCTCCACGCTGTACAGTGCAGTGAGATCTTCTTGGCCCACTAGCTTCCGTAGCCAGTCCTCCACGAATTGGGTGGGGTTCCTCCCTTCACTTCTCTCCGGAATGCCTAAGATGCGAACGTTGTTGCGGCGCGCACGTCCTTCTGCCTCATCCACTTTATCCCAGAGATGTTTAAGCTGTTTCTCCACTCCCTCCAGCCTCGTGGAATGCTCTGTCTGCTGTGGCACTAGGTCATTCAGTGCCAGCTTCTGCTCCGCCACTCGTTCCGCCAACTTGTTATGGTCCGCCTTTAGTAATGAGAGGCCAGTCGCCATATTGTCAATACGCGATTCCAAGGCCTCACGAGTCGCTCGTATCTCATTAAGGATAAGGTCTAATTTTGCGTCCTGGGACCCTTTCCCAGTCGGCGGGATGATGTCCATGTTGGAGGAGGCCAGAGGGTCCTCCGAGCCTGTGGACTGCAGGTCCGTTGCAGCGCCCTGTTCACGAGTCTTGCCCCTTGGCTTGCCCATGGCTCTTGTTAGCGGGGTGGTGCCGGAAAGGGCACAGTAGCTCGCCGCCGCCTTCTCCCGTATCTACTCCGGGCGCCGGGCCGCGTCCGCCGCAGGATCAGGGAGTGGAGTTCAAGGGTGGGAGCAGCACAGGCCCAGGGCCGGCAGGGAGCGAGTAGAATCCCTGTCTTCGCCGTCGGTGTCAGTATTGGCGGCTTACCCAGGGGAGGCCCCATGTGCAGATTCGACTATAGCTTCCCGCAGTCCAGTTGAAGGAGGTAAGGTGGCCCGCTGCCAGTGTCTGATGAATCGGCCTTACGCAGGTGCACTCTCGTGGTCTGGGCCAGTGTGTTGTAGTAGGCCTGTGGCAGGCCTGCAGGGAGGGGGTCAAACTCTCCCGTCGTCACTCTTGGCCGGTCGCCCCGTTAGCCAGATCATGCAGCCCACCGCCCCATGCTCATCGCCGGGCACCCCGCTCTCCGCAGGGCGTTGCACTTCGAGGAATCCCAGTCGCGGTTTCACTAATTGACCTGTGTAAGGGCCAGGGGAGCTCCTCCTGGCCGAGTCCCAGCAACAAGATGGCGCCAAAGGACTGCCAATGAGGCCTGCAGTGTCGGGGGGGGGGCTCCGGGGCAAGCGACGCTTGTAGCTGATGTCCGGCGCTGTCTGCCTTACAGTCCCGGGCGTCGCAGCAGGGAACGGGCGTCCTGTCCACCGCGTGAATGCAGACGGGCAGCTAGGTGGAAGGAGCCTCCGCCCGATTCTCAGAGCGCCCAGCAGGATGGCCGTGTGGGGCCCCGCAGCGTAGGCGGGGGCCGCTGGGTCACCGCACGATCAGGACACCCCCCCTCCGCCGCTGGGGTCCGCATCAGTGGTCCGGCGCGGAGTCCGGTCCTACCGCGCCAGAGGCTATGGGGAGGCCGGGGAGACCGGCCACTCGAGCCCGGGGCTTCACCTTGCGCAGTAGGCCGCTTCCGGGACAGCCGCGCCAAACTTCAGCAGAGCGGGCGGACTGGAGAAGCACCGCTCCGCTTCTAGGATGACCCCCTCGGAGACCTCCGGTACAAGTATGAGGTGGGTTGCAGTGGGGGAAAGCAGGATATTCCGCTAGTGTAAAGGATTACGGACGGAGCTCTCGGGCTACACGTCCACCATCTTCAGCTTCAGGCCACGCCCCCCCCCTTCAATCATTGAGGTATATTGCCAAATGGAAGGCTGGTGACACGTGCTGCCACTAACTCTGTTCAACACAAGCCGATCCCACATGTGTAACTTTCCTGAGTCCTAAATAGCAGTGACCCCAAGTCTGTGGCAGCGACCACAGCACCAGACTTCCTCTGATCAGTGAGGCATATTTCCAAATGCAACGGCGCCTACACGTAGTCCCACTAACCCTCTTTAACACAAGCCGATCCCACATGTGTAACTGTGTCCTGAGTCCTGAATTGCAGCGACCCCAACTTCATGGCAGCCACCACAGCACCTCACTCCCTTCGATAGTGAGGAGTATTTACAGATTGAAGTCTGCCGACAAGTGGTGCCACTGAACCTGCACTGCGCAGGCCGGTGGGGCCACCAACATATGCATGGCTGTGGGCCCTTCCTCATCACTACCTCTGGCCTACACTACGGTCAGCAGGCCGCACAATTCAGATACAGTCCCGATTCTACATGACACAGTCCAGTAGGCAAGACACATTGCTCCCAGTGCGACCCGTCCACATCAACCATCATCACAGGCTCATACAGTCTCACTGCTTCTGGTACCACTAACCCTATTTAACACAAACCAATCCCACATGTGTAACTGTGTCCTGAGTCCTGAACGGAAGTGACCCCAACTTCGTGGCAGTGACCACAGCACCATACTCCCTTCAGTCTTATTTGTTGTTCTTTTCTTTAAATACATTGTTTTATATGTAAATCTATACATGACTAAGATTCTTCTTTCTCCAACCGCACAGGGACACTTCCGGGCCCAAGAAGGTTGTTGGGGGTATGTTGGTAATGTGGGAAGAAGGTACGTTACCTGCTAATGTGGGGGGAGGGAGCGTCAAAGGGGTATCACTCACAGAAAGAACTCCGATATGTTTTCACAAATGCCTCGGACAGATGTCAGCTGACGGACTGAATCACAAAGTGAATTTTCAATACTTATGTAGTGTGAGTTATGAACAGTTCTGACCCAGGCTCACAGAGGGACAGCTGCGGCCTGTCTGCTCAACTCCCAGACGCAGTACTATGAGCCGTCCGCGTCATTGTGTCTATCCCTGCCCTGTTCCATCGTACGCCACGCCATGCCACACCGATTACGTTATGATGTTGGCCCCACATAGCTACCTGTTGCAGGCGTACTCACCTGACTGCTGCTATTGTTGTGCACTGCGAGGAAACCTGATTGACTGGACTGCTCACTGCGCTGCCAGAAGTAAGGAATTGCCAAGCTCTTCGTGTTCCGCGCTGCTGCCTCCCCGGGGACTCGCTGGTGTGAGCGAGAGCTGCTGTCTGCTTGCTCTGACCGTCGCTCCCAGCTTGAGTCTCCAGGGTTGAGGCAAGGGCGAAATCAAGTACTGCACCTAGCCCGGGGGACTGCGAGGACCAGCAACCCCTGCCTGGAGCAGCTGGTGCCTCTTCCCCCAGGCGACACGCCCACGGACACGCCCACCGGCAAATCTGGTACTTAACTTCGTGACACCCGCTTCGCGGGCGCCACTCACCTGACTGCTGCTGTTGTTGTGCACTGCGGGGAAGCCTGATTGACTGGACTGCTCACTGCGCTGCCAGAAGTAAGGAATTGCCAAGCTCTTCGTGTTCCGCGCTGCTGCCTCCCCGGGGACTCGCTGGTGTGAGCGAGAGCTGCTGTCTGCTTGCTCTGACCGTCGCTCCCAGCTTGAGTCTCCAGGGTTGAGGCAAGGGCGAAATCAAGTACTGCACCTAGCCCGGGGGACTGCGAGGACCAGCAACCCCTGCCTGGAGCAGCTGGTGCCTCTTCCCCCAGGCGACACGCCCACGGACACGCCCACCGGCAAATCTGGTACTTATCTTCGTGACACCCGCTTCGCGGGCGCCACTCACCTGACTGCTGCTATTGTTGTGCACTGCGAGGAAGCCTGATTGACTGGACTGCTCACTGCGCTGCCAGAGGTAGGGAATTGCCAAGCTCTTCGTGTTCCGCGCTGCTGCCTCCCCGGGGACTCGCTGGTGTGAGCGAGAGCTGCTGTCTGCTTGCTCTGGCCGTCGCTCCCAGCTTGAGTCTCCAGGGTTGGGGCGGGGGCGAGGTCAAGTGCTGCACCTAGCCTGGGGGACTGCGAGGACCAGCAACCCCTGCCTGGAGCAGCTGGTGCCTCTTCCCCCAGGCGACACGCCCACGGACACGCCCACCGGCAAATCTGGTACTTAACTTCGTGACACCCGCTTCGCGGGCGCCACTCACCTGACTGCTGCTATTGTTGTGCACTGCGAGGAAACCTGATTGACTGGACTGCTCACTGCGCTGCCAGAGGTAAGGAAGTACCAAGCTCTTCGTGTTCCGCGCTGCTGCCTCCCCGGGGACTCGCTGGTGTGAGCGAGAGCTGCTGTCTGCTTGCTCTGACCGTCGCTCCCAGCTTGAGTCTCCAGGGTTGAGGCAAGGGCGAAATCAAGTACTGCACCTAGCCTGGGGGACTGCGAGGACCAGCAACCCCTGCCTGGAGCAGCTGGTGCCTCTTCCCCCAGGCGACACGCCCACCGGCTACACGCATATAGCAACAAGTAGACTCACGCAACGCGGGACGCGCGCGGGACCAAGCGCGGAGCTAAGCCCGGGCAAAGGGCGGGCCGTCTGTGGCCGTCCGGGGACGACCGAGGACGGGACGGGCCACCCCACTAACACCGGCTCACGAAAAGTAAGGTTTACTTATACCCGATCAAATCACCAAAGTTCTTCCTGCCTACTAATTACACGAGAAATTAAGCTTGAAAATAACACCACTCGTGTGAAAGGAAATGGGGTTTAAAAAATTACGTTCACGGACCATTTTCATGAAACGTATGGGCACAGAGGATGCTGTACGGAAAACAAAAGATACATCGGTCAAACAAGGTCGCATACTGCGGACCCCTGCCATCAGTGAATATTTTTCTGGTCTCTCAACTAAGGAAGACACTGACAAAATTATCATAGATCCAGAAGCTGCAGATATCTTCGAAGTACCTGTAGGGCCTGAAACTCATTTTGAAATAACACCTGGACCCAACTTGAATCTTCATCTCAGTAATGTGGTCCCTGACATTAAGCAAAAATCTATCAATTCCTTCAATAAATCAGAACTCCGTGATCAAGAAGAGTTTCATCTTGTATCGTCTACTCCTAAAAATAATACTGGAAATAAATGTCAATTACAAGAACTCTGGGCTAATAAATCAAATATATCAGAAAAACCATCAGAGCCCAAAATATCTAATAGTTTCCCTCAGTTACTAAACCCATCGCAACCTCTCCCACTTGAATCATCTGTTGACCCATTTAATATAAAAACTAACTATTCAGCCAACATTGTTACACCTATGTCAAAAGCCCTTTTTACACTGCAAGAGATACTTGAGTCAGTGCTCTCCTTTTTGGGAAACATATTAGAAAACTCGGACCAAACCTTGGACGTTCAAATTGGGATCCTTAAGCATCTAGTGGAGGAAAAAAAGAGAAGAAAAACATTTGAAATGAAAAACAAACATCCGGAATACAATAATGATTTGCTAAAGAATAATAATATAAGGAATTGTAACATTGAAAAGGAGACACAAAAACACGATTGTGGTACTCAGACATTAAATGCAACAAAACGAAAAAAAGGAAAGTCGGAAAATCAACTTGAAACATCAATAATCTCTTTAAAAAAATTATTCATGGAAAAACCTCCAAGTAAAAAGGAATATCCAATTTTCAAAAAAACGATCAAATCTAAAAGATTAAACAACGATCTTTTGATTGAAAATACTCAAGAAATTAATCTCAATAGTACGTCTGAGAATAAAAAAAGCGGGAAATCCTGTAGTGAGATAGAATTTGAGCAAGTACAAAGAAAAAAAAAGAGGAAAAAGCCATTAAGACGTTTCCATAAAAGAAACAATCGCAAGTTGAGATTTCAAAAGTCCACATTAGTCAATGAAATACAAGAAGTACAAGAAACTGAACCTGAAAAATCAGGATTGATTGAGAATATGGAAACTAGTAATAAAAAAAAGGAAGAGAAATTACAACCACTAGACCCGGTTGCAAAAGAATTTTATCCATACAAGCTCTTTGAAAAATTAGTACACCATGACATTTGTGAAAGAAACTATGAAGGAAAATACAATTATGGAGCAGAAACACGATACTTCAAAACAATACAACTTGAAGAACTTTTTCCAACGGATTCGGTACCGCTCAACAGAAGTAGGGTCGTTAATCTCCTCCACTATATGAAGCCATTAGAAAGCTTAACTAGCAGTGAAATCGATCTAGTAACTTTCCCGCAAAGAGATAATACAAAAAAAGCTATAGTATCGTTTTGGTCATATGTTATCCCTGAGATCATACTCAAAGAAAAAGAGACATTGCACAAACATGGGTATGACGTTATCCCAGTCATGAACCTTAAGGAAGATAGAAACCATACAGGGTACGATGAGCAAATACGATCAATTTCTAATTCCCAATATGAAAATCAGTTTAGACACACTGATTTGGCTGGAGAGTCGATTTCAGGAACTAATCTCACTGGGAAAGACTTTCTACAAATAAAAATAAAAGTGGAAAATGGAGAAAGGGCAGTATGGCACCATGACTCTAAGGGAAGAGATTTTAGTGAAAGTATAAAGTCTTGGTCACGGGTATCAGGGAATTGTAACAGTAAGAGATTCTCTTCATGTCTTGGGCAACTTGTTTAACAACGGCCTAAAAATAACATCGTGGAATATGGCGGGGGAAGATACGATCAAACTAAAGGAGGCCATAAGTAATCATCCAGACATCTTGTTGCTACAAGAAACCTGGGCAACTGACTCATTTTCTCTGAAAAACTATTATGTCTATGTCACCCCTGCCATACCCACAAATCGGGGCCATGCAAAAGGTGGTTTGGCCACTCTACTGTCAGAGGAATATCTGTGGGGCCAAGAAGTTATTCAAACTAAATCATACCACCTGCAATGTATAAAGGTCACATTAAAAATACATAATATGGCAACCGAAAAGGCAATCTTGCTCTTCAACGTATATGCCCCTCCTGGCCAGAATGAAGATCTAACGTTTGTGGAGATAATGGAAACCATTGCGCAGATAGTAGAGGACCATTTACATATTCCATACATAATAGCAGGTGACTTGAATGGCAACATTTCTAATCTTGAAATTAGAAAATGGGCTGAATTATATAAAGAGGAATCTGTTGAATTTTCAGCCCCGCAATTCCCTAAAGGTTCGAAATCCGATAAAAGAGGAAAACTACTATTATCAATATTGCCAACTTTAAATGGTGCAATCTTGAATGGCAATTTGGAAGGCGATATCCCTGCATCTTTCACTAGACGGGGTCATGGAAGTCCATCCATTATAGACTACATCATCTGTAGTATGAATCTACTGGAGACTGTTACCCACCTACAAGTAAAGCTAAGTCAAGAGAGCGACCATGCGCTGATGAATTTAACTACGGAATGGAACCCTCAAACTGCACTAGATCGGCAGTTAATTTTTCATAAAAGTTCTGTCTTGATAAATGGAGATCAGAGAAGAATTTTCTGGAGCTCTAGAATTCTAGACAGAATATCGACATTGATTGAGCACACTGATCTCCTAACAACAATTTTCTCGGAGGATCCAATAGAGAATTTTGAACACATGATTAATGAGCTTAGGAATTTTCTATTGGACAAATTACATCATGCTCCCTCAGGAGTCAACAGGTGGAATAATCAAAATTTCAATAAAAACAACCAAAATTCCATTACGAAGAAAAATCTGAACAAACTCATTCGTGTCCATTATATGAATGCCTCTATATCTACTGAGAAAGAAATTAATAAACTAAAAAACAAACTCAGGAGAGAGAAGCTAAGAAATAAAAAAGATATTCAAGACCGCAATTGGATTGACATTCAAGTAGCAGCAAAAGACTCTAATCAACGCAAATATTGGTCCCTCATAGCAAAATTAACAGGGACGAAAAAGAAATTTCTACCAATACCTGTCCCCCCAAAGGAGTGGGAAACTTATCTCACTGATTTGTACAAAGCAAACCTGACTATATTAGACGGGAAAAGTTGGGAAAAAAGTAAAAGTAAAGCTAAAGTAGACTTACAATCTCTTAGAGTTACGGCTATTTCAGTGGAAAGGACAATCAAAAAAGCAAGAAAAACAGGTGCCTCTGGCCCAGATCAGATCCCTATAAAGATTTATCAAACAAATCCAAGGGAATGGGGTAAATCGTTATCGGATCTATTTAATTTTATCCTCAAGATCGGACAAATACCTAAATCCTGGCAGGGGAGTACGATTATCCCAATATATAAAAAGGGGAGCAAGACAACTGCCGGAAACTATAGACAAATTGCGCTAATGGACGCTGCGGGTAAAATCTTTGCAGCAGAAGTACTACAAAGGACTGGGCTTTTTCACTGGACAAAATTCCAATGTTTCAAGCTGGCTTTAGGCCAAAACATTCGGTTACAGATAACATTGCTGTTATCCAAACAATATTAGATAAATATGTAACAGAAAAATCACAGTCGGTATACGCAGTGTTCATTGATTACTCGACTGCGTTCGACCGTGTCGATCGACCAACCTTATGGCATAAACTCAGGGAACTTGGAATTTCAGAACAACTACTGCAAACCATCGTGAATCTCCACACCAATACCTGGTGTCAGGTACAAATGGGGGGAGAAAAGGGCCTAACAAAAAGGATACAAACAGCCAATGGTCTAAAGCAAGGGTGCTTACTGGCACCATTATTATTTTCCTTATATCTCAGCGACCTGCCTGAACAGTTACAGCAGGGCCTATGTTTATCACCTAAAATTGCTAAGCAAAGCATACAAGTACTAATGTATGCTGACGACATAGTAATGCTTGACTTAACCCCTTTCGGTTTACAAAACTCTCTGGATATACTCCACGCATATTCAAAATCAAACTTTTTAACCCCGAATTTAAGCAAAACACAAATTGTGGTTTTTTCAAAGAAGAAACTTAGAAACAAATACAGTTGGAATTTAGGTGGAAGAAAAGTAGAAGTAGTGAACGAGTATCCGTATCTTGGCAGGATACTATCAAAGAACATCTCTAATGCAAAACATATTGAAAATCTAATGAGGAAATCTGATGTTCACACTGAGGCCCTTTTAAGACTCTACCGTTCCACTGGAAGTCGGCACTTCTCTTCTCTAATTAAAATTTATAAAGTAAAAATTCCACCTGTACTATCATATGCAACAGAGTATATCCCGATAAAACAGTGGACCTACATGGACCGCAAAGAGGGGAAAATTTTAAGAAAAATAATGAAGGTCTCTGATTCTGTACCTGTTCAGGCATTACGTTTGGAGTTCTCGATTACAAGTTCTTTCGCCACAGCAGTGGCCAATGTAATCAGGTGGAGCTACAATCTACTCAAAGCAAAGGAGGGCACATTAAGACACCTACTGAAAAAGGAAGTCTTCAATAGTGAAACAAGAAACCAGACCTTCTTAAACAATATGAAAATTATATTCCAAATGGCAGAAATCACCACGGATATTCTATGCAGTTGGTCAGCAGCTCAATTGAAACTGTTTCTAAGATGTTACACCCCGAAACTAAGCTATAAATTAGACTATGACCACTGCAAAAAACTGAAAACATATAAATCCTTCGTGGACTCTTTGGAATATAAGCAAATCCAACCATACATCAGGTATTCCCTGACTCATGGTGTAAGGAGGACAATCACTATGCTAAGACTGGGTATCCTACCAGTATCAACTTACACAGCAAGGTGGTCGCCAGGAAGATCACTCCTATGCCCCCTGTGTGAAGGGGGAGATCAAGATATTGAGCACTTGCTGTTTGCGTGTCCCAACATAAATGTAACTACTGCACGCACTAGATATCTTGCCCCGATCTATCAAACTTGTAGAATTGTCAAAGTGAGTGAACTATTGCAGTTATGTAAATATCCGTCAAATGAATTTGTTTGTCATAACTTCTTTAAGTTTTTAAAATCTTTTTTACCATTGTATTGATTATATGCGAAATGTATCTTTTCTCTTTTTTGTAAATTGTATATTTGTGGTCCTCTATAGAGTACCAATACAAATAAAATCTTTTTGACTTTTTTGGCGTACTCACTGTTGGTGTGCAGGTCAGTGGTCTGGTTCATCAACATCTCATGACCACTCCCTGAGAGCAGGTTTACGCACACACCACACCCATCCGGCGCATGCGGCACAGGCCAAGTGACAGCAAATATAATAGATCGACAATGTCACATTCTTTATTGCCGGTGCTGACTAGCAGGCGAATGCTCAACCATAAAGAGACCATGAAAAGTTGCACAGAAGGTTAGTCGCACCCTCAACTGTATGGCCATCAGCGATCTACCATCTCCTTGGTGCGGACTTCATATGCATCGGGTTAGTGCCAACCCAGACTCATGTGGCCATCGGGAGCCTACCAACACATGGCATGAACTTGAGTTGCACAAGCTTAGCAGCATCAAACCATGAGGTGGTCTCCGCCATTGACGACTCAGGACTCAGCAATATGTGTGAGATCTGCCGGGCCTCAGAGAAGCTGTAGAAGTCTCCACCATTCAGGACTCAGCGACATCTGGGAGATCCGCGAATAAGCAGATGTGGTCTCCTCCATTCAAGACTCAGGACTCAGCGACATCTGTAAGATCCGCGCAGAATCTGACGTGTTCTCCGCCATTCATGACTAAGGACTCAGCAACACATCTGAGATCGGCGGAGTATCTGATGTGGTCTCCGCTATTCATGACTCAGGACTCAGCAACACATCTGAGATCGGCGGGGTTTTGACAGGCACGTGGAGTCTGCCCACTGCTGCACACTCAGCTGGTACCAGGTAATTATTTGCTCATGGATGCGCAGAGGCGACAGTCTCTCTCTCTCTCTCTCTCTCTCTCTCTCTCACTCTCACTTCCCTCTCTTCCCTCTCTTCTCTCTCTCTCCCCACAGGACTCTTCCACCTTGTTGTTTTCTATCATGTTTGTTAAATTTTGTTTATTGGTTTATATTATATATATATATATATATATATATATATATATATATATATATATATATATATATTCACTGAAAAAAACATAGGTTATAGACCATGTATAGTTAGGAATTAGCATTTACAAAACCTTGAAAATTCACTGAAAAAACCATAGGTTATAGACCATATATAGTTAGGAATTAGCATTTACAAAACCTTATTTTACTCACACAAAACCATTGAAATTCCATATATAGTTAGTTGCACTAACTATATATCGCGCACCCGCAATCCACTGCTGATGATGTCACATATTACATCATTCATGACATGGTCAGTGACATCACTGATGACATCACTGATGACATCTCAAATGACATCCCTGATGACATCACTGATAACAACATCCAGTGATTTTATGTTTCTGTAAAGTTTAAATATGTCTTACATATTGAAGAAAGAGTGGATGTATAAGTGTCTGGACGAAGGATTTAGTAGGTGCATGACCGACTGTATGAGTGAGTGATTAAATGTGTCTCACTGAGTGCATGGGTTAGTGACTAAACTGTCTTAATTTGTGCATCATTATGTCTGTTGTTCTGTAAACTGCTGCATGTGTTGATCAGTAGCTATATGAGTAACTATATGGGTTATTGATTGATTGTCCAAGTATTTGTATGGGAGACTGAGTGTGTGTGTGGCTGGCTGGGAGGTGTGTGACTCTGTGCAGATCAATGTGTACTTGTATCAATGATTGTATAAGAGAGTAAGTATGTGTTAGTATATGTTTGAAAATGTAAGGTGCTCTATGTTTAACTGTATAGATTAGAAAATGGAAGTGTGATTGATTCTTTACAGGACTGACAAGGTGTGTGAGTAACTCCATGGATGAGTGGCACAGTGTGAGTGTCTGTATAGGTGTATGAGTGCATATGATAGTGTTGTAAAGATGAGTGATTGTATGTATGAATGATTGTATGGGTGAATGAGTGAATGTGTGTGTAGACGTAAGAATCAGTGAGTGCGTATGTAGTAACTAGTATTGGTGTGTCAATGGTTTCAAAAATTATATTCTGTATTTAACACTGGGTGTAACAGAGGTTATATTAAAGTGTGAGGAGATGCATTGTATTGTCACATTAATGATATCATCATTGATGTGACCATTGATGTCAAATGAGATATCATCAGTGATGTCATCAGTGATGTCATTTGAGATGTCATCAGTGATGTCATCAGTGATGTCACTGACCATGTCATGAATGATGTAATATGTGACATCATCAGCAGTGGATTGCGGGTGCGCGATATATAGTTAGTGCAACTAACTATATATGGAATTTCAATGGTTTTGTGTGAGTAAAATAAGGTTTTGTAAATGCTAATTCCTAACTATATATGGTCTATAACCTATGTTTTTTTCAGTGAATTTTCAAGGTTTTGTAAATGCTAATTCCTAACTATATATGGTCTATAACCTATGGTTTTTTCAGTGAATTTAAATGGTTTTTTAATAGCAAATATCAAAAGCTTTAAAATGTATTCGTCTTTAAATCGAAAAATATATTTTATATGTTTTTAATACAATTTTTTAATGTATTTTTTTTTATATTTCTTTTTGATTCGCTCCCGGTCCGCGAACCGGGCAGCTTCCAGTTAGCTCAATTTGGTGCCGCGACCCGGTCCGCGAACCGGTAAACGTTCCGTTTGCGCAACTGCCGCGTTAGAAAACAACATTGTGACGTGTCGCGTAAGCGCGACGTATCGCGTTGTCGCGTAATGCGTCATATGACGCGCCGCGTTAGCGCACCCGGAAGTGCTCCGGTGCGCGAAGCGAGGCGCGAAGCGCAGCTTCCCGGAAGTGATCCGGGACGCGGCGCGGATCGCGTAACGTAAGCGTAACAGGTCATGTGACCTGTAAATGACACTTTTCATTGGTTTATTTCACTTTCAGTTTCCTATTGATGTAAGGCTAGGTCATGTGACCTAAAAATAACACTTTTCATTGGTTTAGAACTATTTTTTTTCCCAAATGATGAAAACCCATCCTTGTTTCCTCACTCTGACTTTCATCTTTGTGAGAGGAAGACCTTTTTTCATCACTTAGCGATGGCAAGTGTTGTAGCTTCAGCTGGTGCACCCCCACCACCACCACTTTTAGGAAGAGAGGACCACCTCCTCAGGTTATGGTTGAGCAAGAGGAGGAAGAAGAGGAACAAGAGGAAGAGGAAGAAGAGGGGCATTTTTTGCCAGAAGAGCCTAGGAGGTCCCGAGTGAAAGAGAATTTTATTTGGCAATTTTTTACATATCCCCGAGGCCAAAAAAAAGTGAATGCCCGCTACGTAACTTGCCTTATATGTAAAGATAATCTGTCCAGATGGACAGATAAAAAATATAGTTATGGCACTTATACGATGCATCGCCATATGGAGAGGTGGCACCCTAACAACTACAGTGCTGCACAAGTACGTGACCTGCTCGATAACCCCCGTCCTGTGGCCAGTACATCACATCAACAGGCACTGACGGGACCAGAGGCGAGGGAGACGGTCCCAAATATTCAGCTGAAGTTTGGGGAAGTGAAATTTGTATGCATTTATTGCGGAAAAATTGATTTGCTACAGAGAGAGTAGCGTAAATTTAATAAATGCTGCAATTGACAATCACAACTGTCCAAAACGCCCCAGAAAATAAATTATCTTTTTTTTTTTGCTCCTGTTGAGCCCTTTATAATGAATCATTTTTGTTCCCCCCCCCAAAAAAACCCCAAAAAATATAAAATCGTTCAAAAAATACAAAAAAAGTAAAAAAATTCAGAAAAATAATAAAAAAAATATAAAACAACAAAAACAATAAAAAAAAAGTTCTTTTCAGAACTACCTCCCCTTTATAAAAAAATTGCTAGAATGTTTAGCACTCTGGCAACCTCTATTTCTTTTGGTTCGCTTCCCGGTTCGCTCGCCGGTACGCGAACCGGAAGCGAACCAAAAAAAATAATTTAAAAAAAAGAAGAGTAAGTATAAGGGAAGGAAACAGAGAGTAATGTTAAAAGAAAGACAGCTATAGGGAGTAAACCAGAGATACTGTTTAATAGATCTATTTACCGAAGAAAAGATGGAAGAGGGTATAATTGTGAAAAACAAAATAGATAAGGAAGTGAAAGAAAAAATAGGAGAGTAGAAGAATAATAAACAAGAGTTTCTTAGAGAATGTGAGTGAATGTTCAAAATAAGATTAAAACATGTGGAATAACAGAGAGAAAAAACAGAAAGCAGAAAAGAAGAAGTAACAGAAAAGGAATGATTGAAACTGCAAAGAAATGTAAATAACATAGGGGCATATTATCAACATAGGCGATAAAATTATCGCTGCTTTTATCGGCAGAAATCTGCCGCTAAAGCCGCTTTTGCGGCAGAAAACTGCCGCTAAAGCCGCTTTTGCAGCAGTTTTCTGCCGATAAAAGCAGCGATAATTTTATTGCCTGTGTTGATAATATGCCCCTTAGTGTGCTTGAACTACAGGGAGAAAGCATAATGAACAAGTAGTGAAAGAGTGATCAGTCAGAGACAGTGAGAGTAATAGAGACGAAGTGAGTGAAGAAGAGTGAGGAACTATGAGAACAGAGGGACTGAGAAAAGGAGTGGAAGGAGTAGAGTAAGTAAGTAATAGAGAAAGGAATGAGGGAAGTAGCAAAGGCAGGAAACTGAGGGTTAAAGACATAAAGCAGTGGAACTAATAGAAGTTAAATGTGATAGAAATGTAATGAAAAGAGTACAAAACATTTACCTTATAATGGTCGTTAACTTAGTCACTTGTTATTTTTATACTTTCAATCTGTGAAAGAAAGAACAAAACTTTGAAAAATATTAAAACATGTATTTAAAAATTAGAAAAGACAAGGGAAAAGATTGAAGGACAAACAGTTTTATAACAACTTTGACACTTACAGAAGCCTCTGCTTCTCCATGCCCCCTACACAGTCCTAAATATATACATTTTAAACTAACAGTATCTTGTTGCAGATGAAGTGAGGCCTATCTTGCAACATGGTGCATCTTTTGCATCACTGATGCATCACATAAGTGACGCAACAGCGGCACAAAAGAGGCGCACGGCCATCATAAATCTGCCCCTAACATTTTAAATGATTGATTCAGGATGCCGATAAGGTGTGGCCTATCCAGGGGTTTGTTTGAGGTGAGGCCTACTCAGGGTTACAGATGAAATTTAGGCTTGTTGAAGAGTACAGAGGAGATAATACATGTGCAGGCCTACCAATGAAGTGAGTCATGTCCACTGCACTCTTGAACAAAGGCCAGACCTCTTCTGTGTCCCTGGACAGGCCTAAACCTCATCTGCACAATGTGATTCATAATGTTAGGAAACACAGGTGATGTAATTGAAAAATGTGGAATTCTTTTCCTCATTTCACAATCACATCACCTGTGTTTCCTTTGCTTAGGTATCTCATTGTGCAGATGGAGTCTAGCATATCAAAGACTACGCAGAAGGTGAGCACTGTATGGAACAATTTTGACATTTACAGAAGATTCAGCTTCTCCATGCCCCCTACACAGTCCTAAATGTTTACAGTTTAAACTGACGGTATCTTGTTGGAGATGAAGTGAGGCCTATCTTGCAACATGGTGCATCTTTTGAATCACTGCTGCATCACAAAAGTGACGCAACAGCGGCATAAAAGAGGCGCACGGCCATCATAAATCTGCCCCTAACATTTTAAATGATTGATTCAGGATGACGATAAGGTGTGGACTATCCAGAGGTTTGTTTGAGGTGAGGCCTACTCAGGGTTGCAGATGAAATTTAGGCTTGTTGAAGAGTACAGAGGAGATAATACATGTGCTGGCCTACCAATGAAGTGAGTCATGTCCACTGCACTCTTGAACAAAGGCCAGACCTCTTCTGTGTCCCTGGACAAGCCTAAACCTCATCTGCACAATGTGATTCGTAATGTTAGGAAACACAGGTAATGTAATTGAAAAACGTGCAATTTTTTTTGCTCATTCCACAATCACATCATCTGTATTCCCTCAGCTTAGGTATCTCATTGTGCAGATGTAGTCTAGCATAGCCAAGAGTACGGAGAAGGTGAGGACTGTATGCAACAGAGCAATGTACATTACTCACCTCCCTTGACACTTACAGAAGCCTCAGGTTCTCCATGCCTCCTGCACAGTTCTCAATGTATATCATAAATACAAAAAGTACAGAATTAATTATACATGTTAAATGGTTTATTTTTGCTGTTCTCAGAATGTATCAAATTTCACTAAAAACAGTGAGTTGAAGGTATTCATCATATAACAGCGGGGAAAAAAAAACACAATCAAAATGATTGTGTTTAAAAAACCCATATAACATAACCAATCAGAAATCAGAACTCCTTAAAAGTAACTTACTTTCCATGACGTCAAAGGATGTCCTATGAACAGCTTATACTCTGTTGTGCTGCTATTATTTTCAGCCCGCCACTTTCTGAAAGAAAAGCTCCATCGTTTTGACAAATATGTTAGATACAATAAATGACTTCTCGCTCTCTACCGCACATTTCCTCAAGGCCAAATCGTGTAAGAGCCATTTATAACTCTTGGAATTCTTCTAAGCAAATCCCGTCATTTTCTTTTTCCGCAACTTTTAGAACGAAAACGTTCAAGATCACTTTCACAATCCTGTACTAGTAATATCTCATCCTTCTTGCTCACTCATGTTCCACATTTCCACATTTAACTTTTTACTCTGTACTACACTTATCCTCAAGGCCAAATAGTGTAGGAGCCATTAGAACCTCTTGAAATTCCTCAGAGCAGATCCCGAGATTCTTTCCCTAAAATTTTGGTTTTAAAAACACCAGGTAAGAATTTTTAAGGTCAAAAGGCAATTTTTTTTTTTAAGTTAAAACAGAATCATTGCAGAATGACCAGCCATTTCTAGACTTTAAATAAGCTTTGTAATGTCCTGATGTTGTTGAAGGAACTTCATGATATATAATTGCTGCAGTTACAAACGTCCTTCCTGATATTGACAACTGCGAAGCCACAACATTTTTAATTAAAGTTGTCAATTTTGTTCCATCAGGCCTACATCGTTGGAACATTAAAATGACATACTGGCCATATGTTCCTATAAATAATGTGGACAGCATTGCTGACTTACATTGGCTACACTCCATGTTGTGATCGGCTGATTTTACTAGCTTATTAAAGGACACTGATTTACTGTCTGGCAAAGTTAAATATATAAATCTTTCTGAGTCTACACTAGTAGTACTTGATACCCTACAGTTCTCGCAGTCATGCTGCCATTGATAAGAAAGGCCAAACAGGTGATCTACATCTACACCTTCATCTTGCAATACATCAAGCATATATACATTAAAAACTCCTGACAATCTTGCTGAATATTTTGAGAGAATTGCGTTTGACCTGAACATTTGTCTAACAGATTTCGAATTTCAGACACACTTTCTATTTTTGTTCTATCAGTGCTACATTTCTCTAACACAGAATTCAGCAAGCAGCAAAAACTTTGATCCGAATTGATCACAATCTGTTCTTTTAAAGTTTCTAGAGAAAAGACAACATTTACCACTACATTAGCATAGCAGTTGACACCAGAACTATTTTCAAATTGAAAACCAACAACATCTTCAACAGAATCCTTTTTCTTTCTGCTTATAATTTCAGGTTCATCGACTTTTCGTCTTTTTGCTACAACCTCCCTACCATTGGTCACATTTCTTCGTTTCCGGCCTACCACACGTTTCTCAAACAAAGGATATTGAGGCAAATGTGGCGCATACTCTCTTCTTAACCTATTGTATTCCTTAACACAATCTAGATCCGCACAAATGTTTGTGACATCACACTCAATCAAGTACAATCCCGATAAAGTTCTGACTTGTGACAATGCCACATATGCCATACCCTCCTTGAACACAGAACTGCCAATATTCACCAATGCACTGTCTACACTTAAACCTTGCGATTTATGGATTGTCACTGCATATGCCAAGCAAACAGGAAACTGCTTACGGCGAACATATAAGTCTTTTACAAGCAAAAACCTAGCAGAGCAACGACCAATTAGCTGTACTTCCTCAATGCCATCAAATTTAATTTTTAAAAATTCAATTCCATCTCTATATCTGTATTTCACAAAATCACCAACATTACCCATTGATCCATTTACCAGACCTCTTTCAACATGTAAATTCCTTCTTAAAATTATACGGCAATTTAAGCACACTTTCAGAGTCTTTTCAAAACCTGCAGTTTTAGATATAGTCTTCTCTAATGAATCCAATTTTGATTTCAAATTCTCAGACAAAATAATTGTTGATCCCATATGCTCTACCCTGTCAATAGCTTCCAGTTTCACAATCTCTTGGTTTTCTAAATGCAACATTTTGTTGTTGAAGATGGCACATTCTGCAAGAGTTGGCATCAAACTTATTCCAGATTTCTTCTCAGTAATTTTCCGAAAAATATTCTCAGGCACAACGTCTTCTTCTGGATACAAATTTGACAGTAATCGTGCATGTAAAGCTTCTTTCCCATGCTCGGTCACTTTTCCGATTCTAACATCTTGTAGAATATTCTTGTAATCTTCATCCTTCGCCTGACGCATATTTTCACGCAGTTCAGCATAATTGAAGTTTAACCATATATTGACGTTGCCAATGCTCCCTAGGCACTTCCTGGTATCTTCATGCGTGAGCATTTTGAACACAGGTTTTCCTTTCACTGGTGTCAGCTGCAGAAGATCACCAAAAACAATGATGTGTTTGCCACCAAATAACACATCATACTCTGTTTTGAGAACTTCTTGCATTCTCAAATGCACAAAGGCAAGCATGACATTGGAAACCATGCTTACTTCGTCAATGATAAGAAGTTTCATTTTCCTCGAGACTCTTGAAACCTCACAACAAGCATCTCCAGATAACTTGTGGTATTGTAATTTGTTATCATGCTCCACTGGCAGCATCAGTAGACGATGCAAAGTAATACCTTTAATGTTATGTGCTGCCAGTCCAGTTGGAGCGGTGACAACACAAGACAGCGATGACTCAGTCCTTTTCTGCAAATAACATGAAATTGCTTTAATGAGGAAACTTTTTCCAGTTCCCGCTTCTCCACTCACGTACAGTCGGACAGGCTTCAACGACGTACATGAGCACTCTTTCTTCTCATGACTTAATCCATGATCTATTTGGTTGGTAACTTCGTCATATATTTTCCTCTGCTCAACGTTGAGTTGTCTTTCCAAGTCTTCTAAGTTAACCGCATCCTCCTGAGCATGTGCCATGGCTCTTTCCACTTCAATCATGGCAGTGGCAGCTTCATTTTCGATAACTGGTCCTCCTAGTGGATCCTGACTCAATGAAACAGAACTCTGACTGTCCTGAGAACTGTCTCTAGCAATCTCGGCTGCAATCGTTGCTTACTGCTCGATTTCCGCATTCAACATTTCTAGATATTTGGGAAAAACAGGACATTCTATGGTCTGCTTGGCGGCATTGAAAGAGTCTTCGTAACAGAGGAAATCTCCAAGCAGTTCCTCTTCTGCACGCCAAGGCTTGAAAAGTTGCAAAAGTGCTAAATAGAAAAACTCTTTTCTTTCAGGAGATTCGCCACTCAATCTTCGATGGTTTACCAAGTGGCATTTTCTTTGCTTGACCAGACATCCCTCACTATCAATTACAGCATACACTCCTTTATCAATATCTTCTTTGATGTTCCTCTTGAATATGTAATTTTGTAGAACCTCATACAGACAAACATTCTCGAGGTGACTGCTTCTATTTGGATAATATGTATCCAACATGTTGGTCTTCAAAATATCTGTACTGTTTGGCTCCTTTTCCGCCAAATACTCAATTTCTCGTACAGGTTTCAGAACTCGCGTTGCAGCAAGACCAAGACTCGCCCAAATGATACTCCTGGATTTGGCATAGAGACTTGCAGAAGACAACCGGTCAGAACATTCGTAAGCTCCGATTTCTCGATGCGACAACATCTTCAGACTGAAACTTTACAACTTCTTACTGAGGCTCTTTTCATGGGAAATGTCCTCCCACATATCCTTCAATTCTGTCTTTTCTTTTTTGGTGATGTAAGATGTCACATACCGAGCCACAGCCATACAGTTATCAGCCACAAACTGTATATCCATGTTAGCATTCCACATGGACAAAATCACTGGGTTGTAGTCGTTGATGTACTTGGACTCTTCGTTCCTTTTCAAATGGTACGTATTTTTGGGTGATGTCTTCATCACATTATGTCGCAGCGAAGACATCAAACTGTTCACTCTTCCTTTTTGAAATCACCGGTCGTGGAAAGGCGAAACGACATTTTGTGTAGAACTTGTCCTTGTTTCTGAATTTACGACGACAGTACTTTCCACAACGATGGCTTTGGAAGCGTAAAACTTGTTCTCTTAGGCTTTTGTCTTCCTTTGCCTTTGGAACAGCACATGTAGAATACTGTTCTATGAAACTCATCACTAAGTCATCTGGATCTGTTCCAAAATTGGGTGCATCTTTGATCCACAGCAGCATATGTATATGAGGAGCACCTCTTGCTTGGTACTCCTTTCTCCAGAAGAAATCCAGCACCTCTCCAAGAGGTGGATTTTTCTTGTTCATGATGAAAGACATCATAGCTTCAAATCTATGATTGAAGTAACTGCATACATTCACTGGATCCAAGGAGCACAGTTCTCCGGGTGTCTTGAATTCGATATTTTCAATGTTTCCATTTGCCTCTCGTAGAAATTCAAGTAAGTCTTCCGAGCAATACTCGGCACAGCTGAGAGTGAGGAACCATGTGGGAGTTCCTAAGTTCCTCAGCATACATTTTAAATCACCATGACGACGGTACCAGTACTCATTAGTACCACGCTGACACGCCATGAGATTAATCAAGTGAGAATCCAAAATACTGTCTTGCACATTGACTTTATCCATAAAGTCACTTGCCGAGATATTTTGCATGTGTACACCACTTTTCAAGATGTGGTTCACTGCATATGACAGTCCAGACAGATCGCTTTCAAACAGTAGATGAAACAAATAGGGAATGCATTGACGAAACCTAGGATCTTCTGCATACAATCGTAAAGTCCGGTATTCAGAAGCAGGAATTTGATCAGGTCGCTCATCATATCTTCCTCCTTGACCTGTTGGAAATAGCTGTGGGAAACACAGAGCTTCCAAACTTTCCTCCCAAACACTAATGGGACTTCCTTTGGCTTGTTTCATTTGAAACAACTCAATAGCATTCCCCATGACTTCCTTGGAATGCAAAGGATGAACGCTATAATGTTCATATATTTTCTCATTTTTAGAGGCTTCTACTTTCTCAATTTGACCAGCACACAAATCGCTATCCTCTTCTTCACTTACTTCCTCTTCTGCAACATATACATTCTTGTAGTACTTATTGTTTTTCTTCAAATACAATGTTGCCTTTTTGACTTTCCTAACATCCACTAAATCTTGCCAGATTTTCTTACTCTTTGTCGGAACCCCATTAACTAAGATAACCAGAGGTTCCTCTTCCACTTTCTCTACTCCAATTGTATTAATGTTTTTCTTCAAATCTAGAGGCAAATAAACAACTCTTCCCTTTAATCCTCTTTGTAAATCTGATGGAGGCAATTTCCCTGTCTTTGGCTCCATTCGAACAATAGCCTGTAAGGGATGGATACTTTGAATCAAAATAGATTCATAAGTATTTAAATCCTTCAATTCAGAAGGAATCTCAACCAATTCCAGATTATTATGAACCTCTCTAGCAGGCATCCGGTTTTGATTTAATTTGTTACAACAATAAGTACACACACGTTGATCCAATCCCAAATCAAAACAATTTTCTACCATCAAGTATGTTGCAAAATCCTTCCATTCACTATTATTTCCACTTTCACTTTTCGCATATAAATCCACTAACTTAGTCTGATTCTTATAATAAGTGCGTCGACAACACACACGTAAAATTAGGCCTCTCACTTGATTTCACCTGAAACGTGGCAATTTCTTTCTGAAAATTATCTGTACTGGAAACCTGTACACTATCTTCCACATTACCTTCTTCTTCTGGGTCAATTTCAACATTCTCCTCTTTACTTGCAAAGTAACAAAACTCAATTTCTTCACAAATATTCTTCACATCTACTTCAGAACCATGCAAAAGAGCAGTGCATAATTGTTTAGACATAATTGCTGGACTCTTAGCATAATACAACATTCTAACTAATTTCCTCACTTTATTATGATGCACTGCTAGCATCCTGAAATGATGAAAAACACTCTGGCATACTCTCCTGGAAAGACAAGCCAGTGAATGACCATGCAAACCTGTCACTTCTCTCACTCTGCAAGGATCTAATTCTTGCAACAACTTCATTTTCTGTTTTAAAGTTTTCTTATTAAATGTCCGTACAAAATCACAAAGCAAATTGATGGAATCCTGTCGCACACTGCAAATACTACTACACTTCCAGATATACACTGGTCCCTTAGGACGTCTTCCTAAAACCCCATTAGCTAACACCTCTTCTGCCTCTGTTGCCACAAGTTTTTCTTTTTCAACTGGACAACCATCTTTCACCTCATAAGCTCGACCACTGGTGTCAACTGCATGCACCAAATCATTATCCTGGAAATAACTCTCCTCATTAAAAAATGCCTCACAACTTGAACTATGCATCCATTCTCCTGAAAAAACTTCACAAAAATTACTACGATTAACTGTTCTCTTCCATCTACTATTTCTTTTGAAATCATAAATTGCCTTGTTTAGCTTCCTAATTCTATTGATTATCAAAATAAATAACTTTCGCTTAATTTCAAATGCCTGATAAATAATTTTCTCCACTTTTTTTTTCTCTTATAAGAAACCACTTTCTGTTGACCTTTCTTAATATTTTTTAACAAATTGCCAATTATCCTGTTGCGGAACATTCGTCTACGAATGTCCCTAAACTGATTTTTCCTTCTACTACCATGCACAGAGTTATCTCCTGCTCTAGCAGTAACATTTTTGATTGGCCTTTCCTTTCTGTTTAAATTGGTTCTCTTTTTCTGGACTAAAACATTTTCTGTAGTACTACTTTTTTTTCTACAAATGTTTCTTAGGAATGATTTCGTTGTCTTACCCGGAGCTTTCTTGGTGACTTGACGAGTTTTTATTGTAGAGGACTGCTGCAAGCATTTAGTAAGCTGCTGTCTTTGACGTTTTGTAGCCTTTCGGTTTCGTTCTTTAGATGGCATTATGTACTTTTGAAATGATCTGCAGTTGAATCTGTGGTAAAATATAATTAAAAATGTTATTAACCACTATTACCAAACAGTAAATCAATAACAGTCGTCAAAAATTTAACACACTACTTGTCATTTTTACATACAATAATTTTTAGTGCATTGGCAAATTTAGTAGTCACAAATAGTAGCAAAGAAATGGAATGCTTCTACATTTGACCTGTGCTGTTTTATATGTGAATCCGAACTAATTTTATGAGCATATTTGACTATTTTATTAAAGACCCTACACACCAGCTGTCTTTGAAGTTGTGTTTAATTTTAAATGAAACGGTTTACATGTTTACTTTTCATTTCCAGTAACTTTTAAAAATAAATGTTTATAGTTCCATAGGCTCAAGCAGGTCAGCTTCCCACCCTATGTCATACAATTCTGACAAATCGGCATCCTCATCATGTTCTTCATCATCCTCAGGATTTAAATCATCCAAGGGATCTACTTCCACTGATGTTTCAATCACAATTTCAATGATAATATCGAGATCAACAGATTGCTCATTATCACTCATGCTTGATGTTGTCGTTATCTTTAAAGAAAGAGAACAACAATGAGATGTTGCAGAGTAATAGACAAATCTCAGAGACTATAATTGTAAAATTGTTTAACAAGAGTAACATTTTGCAGATATTATTTAACCATGTCCAGCGATGCTGTTTCAAACAGACGTAAGGATTTGATTCAGCAATGCCATAAATGTGACTCAGTGAAATCTTCTTAATTTTACTGTGTTAGTTTTACAGGGCTTTCATGCAAATGACTGGCCTCCCTACAACAAAACGCTCACATGAAATCTGACGCAGGTTTCATGTGGCACAGGACTTTACAGGATGACACATCTGCCTAGATGCATCAAGTTGTAAATATGTCGCAACATAGCAAATCTTTTGCACCGCCGCTGCGTCACAAAAGTGACGCACAGCGGCGCAAAAGAGGCACACGGCTATCATAAATCTGTCCCAAACATTTTAAATGATTGATTCAGGATGACGACAAGGTGTGGCCTATCCAGAGGTTTGTTTGACGTGAGGCCTACTCAGGGTTGCAGATGAAATTTAGGCTTGTTGAAGAGTACAGAGGAGATAATACATGTGCAGGCCTACCAATGAAGTGAGTCATGTCCACTTCACTCTTGAACAAAGGCCAGACCTCTTCTGTGTCCGTGGACAGGCCTAAACCTCATCTGCACAATGTGATTCGTAAAGTTAGGAAACACAGGTGATGTAATTGAAAAATGTGGAATTTCTTTTCCTCATTTCACAATCACATCACCTGTGTTTCCTTTGCTTAGGTATCTCATAGTGCAGATGGAGTCTAGCATATCAAAGAGTACACAGAAGTTGAGCACTGTATACAACAATTTTGACATTTACAGAAGATTCAGCTTCTCCATGCCCCCTACACAGTCCTAAATGTTTACAGTTTAAACGGACGGTATCTTGTTGGAGATGAAGTGAGGCCTGTCTTGCAACATGGTGCATCTTTTGCATCACTGCTGCATCGGTTTCATGTGGCACAGGACTGGACAGCATGACACATCTGCCTAGATGCATCAAGTTGTAAATATGTCGCAACATAGCAAATCTTTTGCACCGCCGCTGCGTCACAAAAGTGACGCACAGCGGCGCAAAAGAGGCACACGGCTATCATAAATCTGTCCCTAACATTTTAAATGATTGATTCAGGATGACGATAAGGTGTGGCCTATCCAGAGGTTTGTTTGAGGTGAGGCCTACTCAGGGTTGCAGATGAAATTTAGGCTTGTTGAAGAGTACAGAGGAGATAATACATGTGCAGGCCTACCAATGAAGTGAGTCATGTCCACTTCACTCTTGAACAAAGGCCAGACCTCTTCTGTGTCCGTGGACAGGCGTAAACCTCATCTGCACAATGTGATTCGTAAAGTTAGGAAACACAGGTGATGTAATTGAAAAATGTGGAATTTCTTTTCCTCATTTCACAATCACATCACCTGTGTTTCCTTTGCTTAGGTATCTCATAGTGCAGATGGAGTCTAGCATATCAAAGAGTACACAGAAGTTGAGCACTGTATACAAAAAGTTTGACATTTACAGAAGATTCAGCTTCTCCATGCCCCCTACTCAGTCCTAAATGTTTACAGTTTAAACTGACGGTATCTTGTTGGAGATGAAGTGAGGCCTATCTTGCAACATGGTGCATCTTTTGCATCACTGCTACATCACAAAAGTGACGCAACAGCGGCGCAAAAGAGGCGCACGGCCATCATAAATCTGCCCCTAACATTTTAAATGATTGATTCAGGATGACGATAAGGTGAGGCCTATCCAGAGATTTGTTTGAGGTGAGGCCTACTCAGGGTTGCAGATGAAATTTAGGCTTATTGAAGAGTACAGAGGAGATAATACATGTGCAGGCCTACCAATGAAGTGAGTCATGTCCACTGCACTCTTGAACAAAGGCCAGACCTCTTCTGTGTCCCTGGACAGGCCTAAACCTCATCTGCACAATGCGATTCGTAATGTTAGAAAACACAGGTGATGTAATTGAAAAATGTGGAATTTCTTTTGCTCATTTCACAATCACATCACCTGTGTTTCCTTTACTTAGATATCTCATTGTGCAGATGGAGTCTAGCATATCAAAGACTACGCAGAAGGTGAGCACTGTATGGAACATGGCTATGTAACTCAAAGAATCAAAATCTAAATTTGCCAAGCACACATGGGGGCGTATTTACAAGGACCTTGCACCAGGGGGAAATGTCTTAAATTAAAATGGGAAAAATAACATCAAAGGGACTCAAAGGACTTGTAAATATGCCCCAAGCAACCTATGAAACTCTAGCAGTACATATCAAGAAACCTAATTGATTTCAAAAAACGTTTTTGAACACATCATGTAAAGCAAATATATACCTACATTCATGGGGAAGTGACTTAAAATGTTCTAAGACACATGAAAGCGTTTTTTTAAGGCCCTTGCACCATTTTTGCGTCACTTTTAACATGGCTATGTAACTCAAAGAATCAAAATCTAAATTTGCCAAGCACACATGGGGACGTATTTACAAGGACCTTCCACCACGGGGAAATGTCTTAAATTAAAATGGGAAAAATAACATCAAAGGGACTCAAATGCCTTTTAAATATACCCCAAGCAACCTATGAAACTCTAGCAGTACATATCAAGAAACCTAATTGATTTCAAAAAACGTTTTTAAACACATCATGTAAATCAATTATTTACCTACATTCAAGGGGAAGTGACTTAAAATGCCCTAAGACACATGAAAGCGTTTTTTTAAGGCCCTTGCACCATTTTTGCGTCACTTTTAACATGGCTATGTAACTCAAAGAATCAAAATCTAAATTTGCCAAGCACAGATGGGGGCGTATTTACAAGGACCTTGCACCACGGGGAAATGTCTTAAATTAAAATGGGAAAAATAACATCAGAGAGACTAAACGGCCTTGTAAATATGCCCCAAGCAACCTATGAATCTCTAGCAGTACATATCAAGAAACCTAATTGATTTCAAAAAACGTTTTTAAACACATCATGTAAAGCAATTATATACCTACATTCATGGGGAAGTGACTTAAAATGCCCTAAGACACATGAAAGCGTTTTTTTAAGGCCCTTGCACCATTTTTGCGTCACTTTTAACATGGCTATGTAACTCAAAGAATCAAAATCTAAATTTGCCAAGCACACATGGGGGCGTATTTACAAGGACCTTGCACCACGGGGAAATGTCTTAAATTAAAATGGGAAAAAGAACATCAAAGGAACTCAAAGGCCTTGTAAATATGCCCCAAACAACCTATGAAACTCTAGCAGTACATATCAAGAAACCTAATTGATTTGAAAAAACGTTTTTAAACACATCATGTAAACTAATTATATACCTACATTCATGGGGAAGTGACTTAAAATGCCCTAAGACACATGAAAGCATTTTTTTAAGGCCCTTGCACCATTTTTGTGTCACTTTTAACATGCCTATGTAACATGGCTATGTAACTCAAAGAAACAAAATCTATTTGTAAAACACTTGACACAAAGCAACATTTTAAATACACAACTTTCTTCATAATTTTCTCCTTAAAGCATACTATTCTCTATTTAAATTAAATGAATCTTTTCTCACCTTAGCAAATACTTTTTGAGTTTCAAAACAGTCTCAGACACACACCAATTTGTCTTCAGCAGAGCAAAAGGTATGCACTCCAGAGGCTGCAACCAACAATGGCACAGAAATGCTGTAATTCATCACACATATCTCTCATGTCACCCAATCAGAACTCTTCCCTCACTTTTTTCAAATCAACACCCTTCCCCCCTCTGCCCTTTCTGCTTTTTTTCCATAGCAACCACCTCCTGAAAGACCTCTCATGTTTGCAAGTTCACACAACAATGTTTCAATTGAACTCTGAACTCTCAGTACACCTGCGTATCCAGTGCAATCTTTCATAAAATGATTTTTTCTTGACCATTCAAATTACATCTTTCAAAGAACTCATCCATGCACCCTAACTTTCAAAATCCACCAATCACTGCTACTGATTAATTACTACAGAAACTCCACAGTTTTTTTCATTACATACTCCTACTGTTTCAACTGCCATTTCATTAGCACACTTCATCTGACTGCAGCAGAACCTCCTCTCACCATGTTTTCTGTCTGGATTTTTGGACATAGTTATATCCATTGGGCTCAAAGGTATACTGATAACAGAAATTTACACAACCTCAATTTACAAAATGTGGAAATCAACTGGATTGGCCACAGAGGATTAAGATGTCACCAATTGATACCATTGGTGAAAACCTTTTTGCATTTGCCAAAACCTGACCTGTTAATTGTGATTGTGCACTGTGGAGGAAATGACTTGGGCACTTTGACTGGGGTAGGTCTGGAAATGCTTTTAAAGGACACCTTTGAGCAATTGATGGCACTATTTCCTCAAACTGCCTTGGTATATTCAAATATATGCCAAAGACAGAAATGGAGGTGGTCCAACCAATTTTGTCCACAAATTGAGAAATCAAGGAAGCATGTAAATAAGTCTGTTTCAGCTTACATGAGAGACCATGGATTGGGCTCCATCTACAACAATAACTTGCGTTACTACATGCAAGATATCTACAGAGCAGATGGAGTTCACTTCTCAGATGAGGGGAACAGAATTTTCATCCTCAATTTAAGACTGTGCATTGGTACCTACTTGTAGGTACCTACATCAGCCACAGGACCCAAAAGCTCTTTTCAGAGCTACCCTACATCTGATCACTCACAATTATTATTTTACTCTAACTTTTTTCACTAATTTTCACCAAAGTACGCTCCCCGGAGCGCTACCCGGTACGCGCACCGGACGCTAACCGCGCAAAAATTTGAAAAAAAATGGGTTTTTTTCGCACATATGGGCCTCCTCAGCCACCCTCAGAAAACCTAGGGGGCCAGGATACGTCTACCGTGCCCCCTTCTACCCATTCTGAACATTATTTGCCCTCCATCTTGTTTCTCAATTCTACCGAAACACAAAATGGAGGACTCCCGTAACGCTGCCGGTTCGCGTACCGGGGCTCGCACCGGGAAGCGCTCGCTCAATAAAGGTGGGAAAGTAATATACAGAAAAACCACTGGAGACACTTTCACCAAATATAGATTAGCTCATACTACATACCAATCCCTACGATTTTCACAAATTTGATTGGAATTCCATTTAGCCATTTAGCCTGTAGACCTCTCTAAATACCCTGAGGTAAATTACTTCACAAAACACATCTGAAGTGTTGGAATTGACAACCAATTAAAATGTGACTTTCATTTTCTACTTTTTTTACCTGACATTTGATTGGTTATGTACTTGAATATATATAAAGAAAGAGAGAGAAACACAGCCATTTTGACTACTACTTCCTGAACTACATTGCAAAATCATTTTCACTGACAACTTAAACTTGTTTTTAAAAGGTAAGATGTTATTTTATAAATTTGAAAACATTTTCAGATAGTTATATACTATCCCTCTGTAAGAGTTAGACATTGAGAAAGGCTTGTTTTTTATAATTATGGATTGATTTAGGTTTCTGTGGTATAATTATGAATTTACTTAGGCTTTTTCACAGGCACTTTTTAATAGTACTACTTCACGCCTGAAAAGTACCTGTCTGAACTTAAACCCAACAGTGCCCTATCTCTACTGATATATTTATTTTTTATGCAAATTTCAGCACAAAAATGGAAGGAGAACAGAACGTTTCCTTTGAAATTGTCCTAGAGATGAACAATGAGGAAATCATTGAACCCATTGACTTGGAATTCATGGATGAATCACGGGACCATGAACTTCTACAATGTGTAGAATCTGTGGATTTCTTACTTCAATATGAGGACGGTCAAATGTGGGAAGTTATGTTCAGTCAAAAAGAAGACATATCGGACAGTCAAATTTTAGACGTTCTATTAAATTTTGAAAAAGAATCAGAAAAATAAAATTATATTTAATAATAAAAAATTGTTTGTCTTTAATCATTTTTATATGTAATTCATAAACTAGTACCAAATTGATTATAATGTAAAGTCAGACTTATAGTATACTGTGCACAATCACAAAAATAAATTTATATTTAATAATCATAAATACTGCTACTTAAATAAAAAAAACAAAAAAAAACAACAAAAAGAACAATCAATAAACATACAATATTTCAAAATATCATAGTCTATCATTCTTTTTTCATTATAGTACGCTCCCCAGACCGCTTCCCGGTGCGCGTACCGGGCGCTCCCCACGCAAAAAAAACAACATTTTTTTATTTTTTTTTGCCCCGTGGGGCCCTTTTAAAGCCTCCACATCAAACCTAGGGGGTCAGGGAGGATCTACTATGCCCCCTTATGGTAATTTCCCCCTTTGTTTTGGCCTCCTCTTGTCTCTCGATCCTACCGAGAGACAAGATGGCGGCCGCTCCGGACTGTTTAGAATGTTGACAGACACGGGAGAGCCAATCAGCTTTGCTTCGCGAAGTTCCGTTACGCGTCAGGTACGCGAACCGGGGCGCTGCCCGGAGCGCGCTTACAGATATATATATTTTTTTGAACGTTAATTTCTCAAAATCCACTGGAGCACATATATTGAGACCTAGCAAAGGCACATCGGGCTACCCGTCCCTACAATTTTGCCAAGTTTCGTGAAAATCCATTCAGCCGTTCGAGCTAAAAGTGAGGCCAACCGCCCTATGGAAAATTGCATGGGAAAAACACGTTTTGGGACCCCCCTTTTTTCTCGGCCCCCCCTTGACGAAACCCCCCCAAATTTTCAGGGGCTACTCAGAAACTAAATGTGCCATTTTCCTGAAAATTTCAGCCAATTCCGTCTTCAAACGCCAATGTTATTCGACATAGAATTTTCAAAAATCCCATAGAGAAAAAACCCTAACTATATATACCTACTGGCGACCGCCAGTAGGTAATATATATATATATATATATATATATATATATATATATATATATATATATATATATATATATATATATATATATATATATATATATATATATATATATATATATATATATATATATATATATATTAATAAAAATAAAATGTAAACATAGCTTATGATTTATATATGTTAAAAAAAAAATAAAGTTTGACAAAAAAAATGATTAACCTTTTTGATTGTTTTCTTAACTGCTGTGTGACTCTTGTTCTTATTACTGTTATTTGCTGGTATCCACCATGGTGTTAAATTTTGGAGCACTTATCGCGCAACCTACAGACCCAATAAACAACATCACAGAATGTCAACGACGAGCAATAAAGAATCTGATGGATGATAAACTTCTGGTAATTAAGCCCTCGGACAAAGGGGGGAATGTGGTGATAATGAGCAGAGAACAATATCGAACTGAGGCATTAAGACAACTGGCCGACAGAAACTTCTATCAGGAATGCACCAATACAGTGTATCAAAGGAGCATTACGAACTATGATGCGCTAATACAGAAATGGTACATCCTGAACATGCTCGGGAAAGATGAGAACCTCTTCCTAAGAAACCACACCCCCATGCTGCCTACCTTCTACCACCTCCCCAAGCTTCACAAGAACATGACCAATCCCCCTGGTCGCCCAATAATCTCCTCGATTGGAAGCTTGACGGAGAATTTGTCCCGTTTTGTTGATGGCGTTCTGTTTCCATTGGTGATTCAGTTAAAATCGTATATAAGGGATACAAAAGATTTCCTGACCAAAATCCAGGAATTACAATGGAACTCTGGATACCTGCTAATGGTCTTAGACATTACAAGTCTATACACCTGTATAGATCACAGGCAGGGTCTAGAAGCAGTTGCATATGCCTTAAAACAACGCCAATTGAAATATGCTCGCCACAACGAAATGATCCTAGAATTTATTGAATTCTGTCTGTCTAACAACATCTTCCTCTTTGAGGACCAATTGTATATACAGACCTCGGGGACGGCGATGGGTACCTGCTTCGCTCCCAGCTACGCGAACTTGTTCGTGGGCTGGTGGGAGGAGCAGGTGCCCAGGAGCTGTACAGTCGGGACAGACGCAGGACAGGTCAAATGCTGGTATAGGTATATTGACGATTTGTTCATTGTGTGGGATGGAGGGATGGAAACGGCAGCCGAGTTCATAAAGATCCTTAATACCAACAATCTCAATCTGCACTTCTCAGGTTCAGTGAGCCCGGTGGCAGCGGAGTATCTGGACCTGAGAGTGTACATTGATGACAACCTCCTACAGACTACTCTGTACAGAAAAGCAACTGCTGGCAACTCCACACTCTTTGCCAGCAGTAGCCATCCCACCCCCCTTAAGAACAGCATTCCCTACGGGGAACTGCTTAGAATACGCAGGAACTGTTCCAAAGATTCTGACTTCGAGGCGGCTGCCTCGGAGTGCCTAGCGAGATTTTCAATGAGGGGCTATGGGAACACCTTACTGAAAGAGACCCTGAATAAGGTAAGGAGGGTACAGAGAAAGACTTTATTGCTCACAGCTGATCCTAGTGTACCTAGGAATAGAGACATCAACAAAGAGAGTGGAAAATTCAGACTAATCACTCCGTATTCAAGGGGAGCTAAAGATCTGAAGGCCATGATGAATAAAAACTGGCATATACTGATGACTGACAGTATATTAAAGGATGACTTACCCGCACATCCTTTGATTACGTTCAGCAGGGCAAGGTCATTGAATGACATGTTAGTCTCGAGTCATCTAGACAAACTTCCTCCAAAAACCAACTCCTTAAAACAGATGGCCGGTTTCTATCCTTGCGGTCACTGCAAGGCCTGCAGTGGTAGCAAACGTGTACTATCATACACCATCCCAGATACCGGCAAGAAAGTGCTAATCAAGCACTTTATCACATGTAGCACCCAGTTTGTAGTTTACTGCCTAGTCTGCCCGTGCGGCCTTAGCTACATTGGCAGCACTATAAAGGAACTGAAACTGAGGATTCTTGAACATCAACGGGCAATCGAGAAAGTAGACACAACATACCCGGTTGCCCGGCACTTCGCTGAGGAGCACGACAAAGATCGCACGAAACTGCGATTCTTTGGATTGGATATCGTTCCACCCAATGTGAGAGGAGGTGACCGCTTAAGGAGACTCCGTAGGCTCGAGTCCAGATACATCATAGACCTCTCAGCTAAAACTCCGGGAGGGATGAATAGCGGCGAGGAGCTTTCATGTCATCTGGGTAAATAGCACTAGGCCCTGCAACAGGACCAATGACCCCTGCCTATCACCAGTTGGAAGACCAATTGTACATTTTGTAAGATGTATATTCTGTGTATTTTGTGGATAGTGTAAATACGGTTTCAAAACAACAACATAAGTAATCCCAAAATATCAACTCTCCTCGTTGAAATGATGTAAATATGTAATTAATTGTATCAACTGTATTCCTTGTAGAAGGCCACTTGAATATGCCTTACCCATTCCGCTTGAACCTCAATTGAAAGCAGGAACGTAATTTTGTAGATATGTATATAATTTATAATATAATTTATGTACGGTAGTATGCAGGTACGGAGTGTGACTGGTCCAAATTGAAATCTGAGAGGACATAGTAGTAGGTTTTCACCCTTACTTTGCCTCTTTTTGCTGCCCCCCACTATGGGTTGTGAACAAATAGAGTAACTAGAGTTATGAGCAAGGATTAGCAGTATTAAGCTGTTTGAAAGCGCATTGGATATTATCGTACTTACTTGCATATGTAATTTTTTCTAACCTTTTTTACGTCCCTGTATTTTGCACGACCTGTATGGCTTTTCTGTGTTATTATTATTATTTGCACCATTTTACTGCACTATCTTTTTGCACTGTTTTCTCTGTAAATATGACATCTACCTTTTGACATAGGACATTAGCCGATCCACGGCTTTATTTTCAACTTACCCGAGCACTTAGGGATGAATTGTATTATATCCAATATTCGGATAAACACCCTTACAATATGGCGCCCACAGAGGCACAAAGGGTTACAGTCCTATGTTTATGTCTATTTTTGCAGATTTGTGTATTTGTATGAGATGCTTTCACAGCAACAATTGACACACTGACGAAGGCTAACGCCGAAACGCGTCTGTGCTTTTTCTGTCCCTAATAAAAGACTTGGACACCTCTTGGCTTGTGAGTGCTGCCTCTTTGGAGCAACGAACGAAGAGTTTGAGCGTCATATATATATATATATATATATATATATATATATTAATAAAAATAAAATGTAAACATAGCTTATGATTTATATATGTTAAAAAAAAAATAAAGTTTGACAAAAAAAATGATTAACCTTTTTGATTGTTTTCTTAACTGCTGTGTGACTCTTGTTCTTATTACTGTTATTTGCTGGTATCCACCATGGTGTTAAATTTTGGAGCACTTATCGCGGCTATACTGGTGATCTCTGAAGTTTGCACCAACTTCTGAATTCTGTCTTTGATTTATCTCAACTTTATTTGCATTAAAGGGCTGATAATGAAATGCAGAATAGCCGTCCCGTGCAAAAAGACACAAGGTGCACCTTTGTGATTTATTCAAAATACTAAAATCCTGCATTGAATTGCACTGAGGTAGTGCCTGCACTTACAGTGTACACACAAAATCAATGAAGAAATCTCATTGTATTTATATTGATTAGGAATAGTGCGTCAGGTGCTGGATCTTGATGGGATACACTGCCCAGTTCGTATATTGTTCTGCACACGACAATATGACATCACAACTTTCACAACTGTAATGCAAAATTCATTCCGGTGCTAACTCACGTTACCACCAGGAATTGTACACCTGCTTTCTGCTGGTGTTAAGCAGGACGGCTACCTACAGCATGAAAGGAAACACAGCCGCAGGTGCCATAGAGTCAATTAGCATGATACAGGGATACCCATGAGGGCCACAAGACTCATCGCAACAACCCCGGGACCACCAACGCCCCCCAAACCCACATCTGAGCTAGTGTGTCCGTGTGGTCATTGTGTTAGCATGATAGGCACGGGTCCTGCAACATCACAGTGTGCTGTCTTCAGAAGACGTTACCAAGTCACCTCAGCGTTGGCAGTGACCCTGGAAATGTAGCTACGCACGCATCCTTCTGCAAGAACAATATTTGTGTGCTGGCCCGGAGTACACAGGTCAGTGCAGGTGTGTGCCTACCCGCAAGGGAAACGGGGTGTCTCGGACATGCCCATGTGCAGGAAGTGCGGTAAGTGTGGCCTGCCACAAGGGCCACTGCAGACGATGTTGTAAAGTGGGATACACCACCACCAAACGGCACTTGCTTGGTGGACTTCGAATGCTGCAGGACATGCCGGAATAGGCATTACAATGCTGTGCCGTACAACTGCAGGGGATACCACAGCGCACCGTACAAAAGTGTGGGGACTCGTGGGAGGGAGGGCAGCTATTTTGCAACGTAACTCACAGTAAACACGCCCATGTGCCACGTGCTGGGCATCTCATCCATGATGACCACGGTTGCAGACATCCCACATCACCCACGACCGGCCTTTGTACACATCCTGTATGAATGCAGCGTGATTTTCACTGCTCATTCAGTAGTGTGATGGTGCCAGGTTGTGTGACTTATGCTCCTTGTTGGTGGGTTTCATTTTGGCCATTCCTTGTCTATACTTGTGCTGTACTACATTGTACATTGAGGTTCCGTGAATCCTGAACCCGTTTCATAAAGGTCATTGTTTCGTTACGAATTTGGTATTAACGAACCGTAACCAGTTAGTACAGCAAGCATGAGTGTTTTCGTCACGTTACACCGATGGATTCACTACGTATTTAGGGATTCGGTCTGAACCCTCGGGTTCCATTTTGTATACGGCAGCCATTTTGTGGTTGCCCTCACATAGGCCGATGACTTCGGCCAAACGAGTCTTTAGCACACGTACACTTTAGCTGACTTCTGAATGACCCGAGCGAACGACCCTCCTGCCTGAAGCCGAACTTGTTAGGCCAGTTCCTTTCCCAGTAGCTGATCGAGATTGAGGATCAAGGCACAGGAGATCATAAACACTTTATTGCACACAACTATGTCTTATCTTACTCACACCTGTCTCTGCTCCTTTCTTTATGACCTGTTTACGATGAGGAGGTGCCCGTTTTTATGATGGGTTCGATCGACCTGTCTGATGAAGAATGTAGGATTCGACCAATGATCGATCGTGGGCTGGGCAACTGAAAAGTGGGTTTTACCGTCATGCGATACCTCTGATTTGGATACATGTGATTGGACAGTTTGTAAATGTAAGTAATTTGTCTGGAATGTGATTTTTGGCATAAAAATGATGGCTTGCTTTATAAAAATTGAGCAGTCTCCTACGAATATACAGCCATTGTACTTCGTGGACCTCTGTTTCTGGTTGCAGCCAATAAATTCGATCGTTGACGTCACCAAGAACATTCCGTGTCTCTGTGTTTAGAAGACAGGTGAACTCGGAGACTTTGGGCGTGTCCCCTGACGCCGCTGGGTCTTAAATAACCCTGTTCTTCATTATGTGTGCCATTGTGCCCATCTCCCCCCGTACACCCACTCCCTGCTTCTTCCTCTTCCTGGCGCTGTTTCTATAATTTTTGTTCCTCCACACATAAATACAAGTAAAGAACAAATTAAAATACTTCCTTGATTCTTTTACATTTAGATTTCAAAACTTCTCTCTTTTAGTTTCTTTTTAATTTTCCATATAAACAGTTTTTTTCATATTCAACGACACATCGAACATTCTACAACATGTGCAGGTTAAAAGCTCATCAATTTTTTTAAACCTAGCGATATTTTTTTGCAACACTTTCTCAAACATTTAACGGCACGTGCAGATTAAACATTAACGATTGTTTTAGGTTCGAACAGTGCCTTCCAAATGCAAGTAGCAGCTGTGGCTGAGTTGAGCAATGTTTATCCTGTAATATGTACTCCACGTTCAAACTGCTTTTTCTTAACCAATCACAAACATGCTTTTCCACAAAACGAATGTGCACCCTGCTTTTAAGAAACAATGCTTTTCATCTCCCGATATCGTTTTGTATGTGAAAAAAACTAGTTTGTGTTATCAAAGGGAGGGACAGGTAGGGCTATTTTTGAAAGGGTCCAGCGTACGTGCCCGGGGAAGTATCAACAAAGAGAGGTACGCAGTTCCCTTGGAGAAGTGTACTCTAAGGGAAAGACTAGAAAAGACCAGGTAACGACCTAAGAGAGGACGGTGAAAGGGGGGAAAGGGATCCTTCCTTTCGGGACTAAAACCCTCACACACCCAGCAAGCTAGGTGTCATGCTTCATCATATGGGTTTTGCTCCTCGTCAAGCTGGTGGTGCAATGCCTGACGGGCTCCCAGATGGAGCTCTTTATCGGAGATCTTTTGTCCCTGCCACTTGGTGCATGTGGGTATGAGGACCTAGTGGGAAGAGTGTAAATGTGCGTAGGTGATGGTGGTGCAAGTTAAAAAAAGGTTAGGTAATCCGCAAAGTATTTTAATGGCGTGGTTATCTACCTTGGTAAAAACAGTGTGGAGAGATATGCTTCCTAGTGTGAGGATCCAGGGGAGTGTACTCTACCAAGTGGTCGGTTAGTGGTTGGTCAACATGTTTCATGCACTTGTTCTGAAGGATACAGCGCAATTCATCAGGACCTAAAACTATATACACTATCTACACATTGTGGATGGCGAAGCAATTACCTACTCCACAAGTAGTTAGAAGGTAGGCTGTGGGTCCTACTACTTCTTAGTGAAACCCTAATGTGTGTTGTGTGCAGCTTCAACGGTCTCCTCCAATCGAAAAACGACAATTCAATTAATGTACCCTAGTCTCGCCACGAGTTGCAACAGTCACCCTACCCGAGCGGCCAGCAGCTTATTCTATGAAGGAACTGCATGAGCTACAGACATCTTTCTATATCTTTCAGTCATACCTTCAAAATGCTAGTGTGGATCGTAGGACATGGCTATGTTTTCTGGTGCAAGAGGTATGCAGAACAGAGACGTATTGACTTAGACCTTGGTTTACAAAATGTGGACATTAAATGGTTTGCTCAGAGAGGATTGAAGTGGTACCAGTTGTTGCCTTTGGTTAAAACCTGTTTGCATCTCCAACACCCTGACCTCATGATTGTGCACTGTGGTGGAAACGACGTAGGTACATTGACTGGGGTAGGTTTGGAAATGCTTACGAAGGACACCTTTGAACAATTGATGTTACTTTTTCCTCAAACTGTCAATGTATATTCCAAAATATGCCAAAGACAGAAGTGGAAATGGTCACACCAATTTTGTCCTCAGATTGAAAAATCTAGGAAGAAAGTCAACAAAGCTGTGTCTGCATACCTCAGAGACCACAAAATGGGGTCCATCTACAACAACAACATAAGTTTTGATATGGCCGATATCTACAGAAATGATGGAGTACACTTCACAGATCAGAGAAATCGAGTTTTCCTGAATACCTAAAAGCTGTTCATCCACACTTATATGTAGCTCCAACTAATGAAAACAAGGGCTCTTTTTAGAGCCACCCTATAACTTACAACTTAGGCCTGCTATTTTAGGGCCAGCTAATGGCAACTCCCAGACCCTCGCTAACATTTATTCTCCACACGGCTGTGGTGCAGCGGCCACACCATCTCACTTTCCAGCACAGAGATCTCGCTTTGATCACCGGCTCTACTCATCCTTTGGGGTCAGTAGTTTGCGCTTTACAAATACCGTATTGGTTTACCTTCACACTCCCTATACAACACCACCTAAGCACCATATACAAGTTGGACAGGTGTGGCACAGCGTCCAGAGCACATGACTTCACAGCAGAGCACACACAGTTTAGGCTAACAGTTTCATCCCCGAGTCCAGCAGCAGCTCAATTTAGCAGCATGATACTCAAGGCAATACCTCACTTAATTTCCGTACCCAGCACTTTCAGACTGATAGGGGTCAGAAGTTCAGCGACTTTACCCCAACTCCTTTAGCTGCTCAGCTTACGCCCCCAGCGCCATCACACCGGTAGGAGTGAGTAGTTTGCACTTCACAAATACCGAATTGATTTGATATGCGCAAATTTAAATTCACTCTCCCTATATAGCACCCCCTAAGCACCATACACAAGTTACAATGTTTGAAACAAAAGTTCCTCCGAGGAGGTATAACTACATGCTGACACTACTTGGACAGATGTGGCACAGTGGCCAGAGCACATGACTTCACAGCATATGACACCCAGTTTGGGCTCACGCTTTCATCCCCGAGTCTGGCAGCAGCTCAGCTTAGCAGCATGAGACTCTAGACAGTACCTCACATATTTTCCGTACCCCAGGACTTTCAGACCAGTAGGGGTCAGTAGTTCATCCTAGTAGGTATAAACACATGCTGACACTACTTCCACAGGTGTGGTAGAGCGGCCACGGCACATGACTTCACAGCATAAGACACACAATTTGGGCTCACGCTTTAATCCCCGAGTGTTGCTCCAGCTCACCTTACCAGCATCAGACTGCATCGAAAACCTCACTAAATTGCCATAGTCCAGCACTTAAACACCGGTAGGGGTGAATACTTTGCTTCGCACCCCCTCTATAGAACACACTAAACACCCCACAAAGGTTACAGTGCTCCTCCCCTCCTCTTTTCCACTTTTTTTGCCCTTTTTTCCCCTTACTCGCTTCAATGGAATCACAAAATGGTGACCAACACTTCCTAGTTGCAAACGCTTGTAGCGCTCACAGCCAATAAGAAGCAAGCTCGTTCTCGTAACGCCTCAGCCAATCAGATAGCAAAATTCCCAAATATCGATAACTGTAAATTTGGATATTTCTCAAAAACTTCTGAACAGATTTACACCAAATAAACAAAAGCGTGTTTCCTAGACCAAGACCCTTCTCCCTGCCAAAATAGGGGTAATTATGTTCACCTGTTCGACCTCTAGCCTTGTCTAAAGTTTCCTATGGAAATTGACATTGAGAAAACACGTTTTGGGACCCCCCTTTTTTCTCTGCCCCCTCTTGATGAATCACCCCCGAACTTTCAACACAGGAGCTGATATGATCATCGAATTAGTTTGGAAAATTTCATGAAGATTCATCAAACGACGCCCGAGTTATAAGCAAAGCAAAAAATGCTCTTCCTATGGAAACTAGGTCCTCACTATAACTGCCTACTGGCGTCCGCCAATAGGTAATAAAGAACAAATTAGAATAGTTAATTGATTCCTTTAGGTTTCAAAACTTCTCTCTATTATTTGTGTCAAATTCCTAGATGTTGAAATCTACATTAACAACTATATATTCAAAACCAGATTACACAGGAAAAAAAACACAGGAAATGCGATTCTGCATGCTAGTAGCGCCCACCCTGGTCATCTCATTAAGAATATACCGTTTGGTGAGTTTCTGAGAATGCGGAGAATCTGCAGTTCAAAAGTCGATCTAATAGATTGCCAGACTCAAGCCCATAACAGATTTATTGCACGGGGGATACTGCCCTACATTGTTGGAGCAGGCCAAACTTAGAGCCAATAGTCATACAAGAGAGGAGTGTTGAATAGTACCACCAAATCTAGAAACAAAGAAGTTGACAGTAACAATACAGATCCCCAAAAAAGTGAAGATCAGATTAGATTAGATTAATAACTACTTTCAGTATGGAAGAAAAGAAAGTCAGAGGGATCATAAACAAACACTGGCCCATACTTAAAACAGACATCACTTTGGCACAGCTCTTACCTGAACGGCCCCTTATCACTTTCAGAAGGGCACCCTCAATGAGGGATGCCCTAGTTAAATTCAGTCTGGAAGTGGTAATCCCCAAAAATTGTCTTTCTAATAAAACAGGTTTTCATAAATGCATATCATGTCGAGCCCGTGAATTTGGCACCAACACTATTGAATACATGAGTGCATTTGACCCTAACCCCGGTAAAATTCAAGAGTTTTTTATTTGCCACACAGAATACGCAGTATATGTTTTAGAATGCATATGCAAAATGAAATATGTGGGTAGCACTAAGCTACATGTATTCAACCGTATTCTTCAACACTTGCGAGCAATAGTCAATTCTGATGAGAGTTATCTAGTAGATCATCATTATAAATTATTACACAACAAAAATCTTAATGACTTGAGGTACTTCATCATTGACTCTGTACCTAAAAACTCAAGAGGGTGAAACAGTGAAAAACACCTTAGACAATTGGAATCTAAATATATTCTGTTATTAGACACTCGGATTCGGTAAGGCCTCAACACTGCAGATGATCTTCATAATTTCCCATAACACTTCTGACATTAGGTATGGAGGAGGCCTTTCTTTGAACATTGTCTTCTGATCAATCTCTGTAAGGTTTATACACAATAGAGTTGGTACAACAACTGGACAGTCTTCCATAGAATTGGGGTCTTTTCATGAGGACTAGCTGAGATCTCGCTTTTAACAGTGATTTTAACTTTGTTTTAATCTGGGATGTATCTGAGTTAGAACTATGGAAGGTTCCAATTTAAAGAAACTGCAAAACAACTTTTAATTTTAATTTTAATTTTACTGGTTTCTCAGACACACTTTCTAATGTATTACATTCTGTTGACGATCTGCCTCTTTTTTCTATCATTGGTATATCAGTGATCCGAGTGGTTCACACTGAGACATGTTATGGTTATCTGTGTATGATATGATTCTTGAAGTATGGGATTAGTTGAAACGTTACTCCTCATAAAGTATATGAAATTTGCACTTTATTAAGATACAATAAATTGAGCATCATTTGCTATGCCGGAAACCCCCTTTTTTTAAATTTGAGATATTTTATCCTGAAGTAGATATGATGTTAATATCTTTTATTCAAGGGTAGTTAGCACTTTTGCACTTATCTTGCACAATTTTGCTGCTTTTTGCACTTGCACTCTACCTTTGAGTTGGTGTTGTGATTAGGGAAATTGTGTTAGCAACAGCATTATCTTGTAAAAACTTCTTTTGCAAATATTTTGTATGTCATTTATTTATATTTACATATTTATTATTGACATTGATATGCATTTAATATATGTTGCAAGTTTGAAGACAAACATACAAATAGAGAGTATTTTGTCTAGCTCTATTGTATGCCCTAAACCACCAACTCACCTTCAGGAAGTCACTATAAAGTTACCATGTTTGTTCCGGGTGTCATGTGATCAAGGCTGTGGAGACGCAGTCGAAACGCGTCATGCTGACTGATATGGTGGAATAAAGCTCTTTGAAAGCGAATCCAGCGCGTTTGTGGTCTGTACCTGTTCTTTGCTACCAGTGGCAATAGGAGTACAGGATTATTGTTTCAGTTCAGTTCAGTAAAGCTTTATTCGGTCTATTACAACCATCAAAGTAACTAAATAAATAAGACACATCATACTAAAATCCAAGTTATACAGCTTCTAAACATCATCTAAAAAGCGATCATCATCACGAAGAGCAAAACAATAACAACTAGCATTTTTTCTAAATTTTCTAAAACACAATTTCAATTTAAAATCCAAAATACAGGATTATTGGAGACATATATATATATATATATATATATATATATATATATATATATATATATATTTGACAGGAACCTCCTTCCCTCGACAAAAAGGAGCAGAGACCCGGGGGGAACATTGGAGGCCTTTAATGTGTTCTGTGGCGAATGCATTTCTGGCTCGATGTTAGCCGTCATCAGCGCCCAAAAGCCTCCCAGGATTGAAGTAACACAACGCCAGTGCGTCCCACCTTCTTAAGCCTCGATGTTGCAGGCTCGCTCCGCCCCCTCAGCACACCTGTGTGGCCTCCCCAGTGTACCGAGAGACTACAAATCCCAGAATCCCCAATGTTCGGATCCTCGGAATGGTGTTGCAGGGGGGTAAAAACAGTACCTTGGTGGCTGTGTTCAGGTGCAGGGCAGCACGGAATGTGCTCAAAAATCCACGTGTCATGATTTGTGGCTTAAAGTTCACAAGCAAAGTGTCTCCTCCGGTCCCCTCATGACGCTTCAGCCGCGAAGGTTAGGATCAATGTAGCAGGGGCTGCAATGACAGTTCACGCTGCCCAGTGTGTGGCCCCATGACCACACAACTGCGTAATCTCCTCCAAGACTTCCCGGCGGACTCCGGACTTCCAATTAACATTGGGTACACAAAGAACTGCAACAGCTCATGCCAGCTTAGTCCGGACCCTTTGGTGAAGCGGGGTACTCTGTAAAGCGTCTCTGGCAGACGCGTGGATACATGACAGGAACCTCCTTCCCTCGACAAAAAGGAGCAGAGACCCGGGGGGAACATTGGAGGCCTTTAATGTGTTCTGTGGCGAATGCATTTCTGGCTCGATGTTAGCCGTCATCAGCGCCCAAAAGCCTCCCAGGATTGAAGTAACACAACGCCAGTGCGTCCCACCTTCTTAAGCCTCGATGTTGCAGGCTCGCTCCGCCCCCTCAGCACACCTGTGTGGCCTCCCCAGTGTACCGAGAGACTACAAATCCCAGAATCCCCAATGTTCGGATCCTCGGAATGGTGTTGCAGGGGGGTAAAAACAGTACCTTGGTGGTTGTGTTCAGGTGCAGGGCAGCACGGAATGTGCTCAAAAATCCACGTGTCATGATTTGTGGCTTAAAGTTCACAAGCAAAGTGTCCCCGGTCCCCGGTCCCCTCATGACGCTTCAGCCGCGAAGGTTAGGATCAATGTAGCAGGGGCTGCAATTTGTAAAAACAAATTACTAAAACTAAGACAGCTGGTTAGGAAAATTTCACCCAATGCAAGGATTCATAAACATTCTATATAATCAAAGTCACAAATAAATTCAAAGCATATCTAATTAATTTACTTAATTTTTAATTATTTTTACAAAATTCAAAAAACACAGTAAAGGAGGGAATTAATACACATATATACGACGCAAAAAGAAATGTTACATCACAATAATTAAAAATGAGCAAAAAGACACAAATCATAAAAACTTCTTGCATCAATTCCTGTTTAAAATATACAAATGAAACAAACTTCCAACTGGGGACAGCTAAAGTTGTTCCTAATTCATAAAATTAAAAAACACATATTCACAATGGCGAAAAACGTGGCAAAAACTAATTCTGTTCGACGCGCGTTTCGGCGTTTCCACAAACGCCTTCTTCAGGAGCCACAAGTTTATACTGTAATGAATCTTTAAGAATAAAGAAAGAGGAATATTTTACATTTGCTTTCTAATAATTCTTTTACATTTTATTATAACCATTAAAAAAGACATATATATACATTCCCTCCTCAAAGTATTGCTTCAAAAATTACTGCTTACATCACATGCATATATTTGAAACCAAAGAACAGATCTCATTTATTCACATTTTCCTGTATTCTCCTAGCTGTCTTCTTTTTAAAAAATAGACTACTTACTTAAGAGAGAAAAAGTTCTCAGCTCATAATAGACTTCTAGAGCAGTTGATTAGCACACCTGGAACCTTACAATAGAGGGGATGCCAAGTGGTATTTAATATAAAACATGATTAGGGGCCAAAAATTTATATTTATACACAAAGCACTCAATTACTGGTATGTAGATTATTTCACATTACGGATACTAAGTCATCTTTTATTTTTACTTACTTCAAAAAAAGAGATACGACTTCCTATGGTCAGAATACTTCGTATTGAGATAAAGGCACTCCACTTATGATCAGACAAGGGGTGTCAATATATGTCTGTAATTATCAAAAAAATACATATTACAACCTATATTAAATTCCCATAGTTTCATGTGCAGGTTTACCTTCCCTATATCTAACGGTACGAGGCTTCTGAACCGAGCCTTAGGGAGTTTCTTTACATTATGAAATTATCAGCCAAAAAAGAGACAAAATGTTTAGTTGTTTCAGATCAAAAGGGCACCTTTTATACCTTGACTCAAACGATCCTTCCAACCCTCTAAAGGAGCCAGAACCCCTAGATAACAAATTGTTTATTATATGGCTATTTTTAGAGATCAAAGAGGTGGTCTGTATCTTCCGTCATGCTTGATATGGTGCCTATGAACTAGGAATCATGAATAAACGGTAAGCTCACCAATAGATTTATGTTCTCCCCGGTCGTTTTTACAATAGTGATTCTCCACTCGTTAGGCTGTTTACTTTCCTTCCTACGATATGCAGTTCGGAGGCTGTCAATGCAAGTACCGAAATTACTAGGTAAAACTCATCTAAGATATTTGATGGTTACTGCATTACAGGTAATTATTAAAATGTTGTTATCACTTACTTTCGTTACGAATAGGAGTGTATATAATTTCAAAAGAGTCGTTGTCTCATGGTTTTTACGCTCCCAAATGCGGAGTAAAAATGTTTCCCACTCTTAAGGCCCGGTCTGTCCAGCGTATTCTGGAGGCGCGCCGGTGTTTCCTAAGGGAGACGTTATGTTTTAGAATTATTTCTATCGTTTACTAGAGGAATGCTCAGTTATATCAAACTTCAAAATTCAAACAAGCAGACGGCTGTCTAGGAGCGCACGTCTTACCTTTCATCGAACTGCAGCGGAATAGATAGAGATTAGATCGCGGACGGGCTGAGTATAGCCGCTGGCGTCTCCCGACCGTTAGGAATAGTATCAATCGCGTGTGAACACGAAGTCCTTCTTTTAAGGTGCTCACAACTAGGTAGTGCAAACACCGTGCACCTGTGACCCAGTGAGGTCATGACGTTACGTGGGTACACGCTAGGACAATGATCACATTTTAAAGGCGTATACACAATCCAGCGAGTCGGTTGTACTTCCAAAGACAGACCCCGCACCGCTTTGGAACGATCATGAAAGATGCGCACCCCATCAATACGCACATTCCTGCGAGTACACCTTATTTCGTGCTTTGTTGGAAATTAATCAGGAATTAGCGCATTGTGTCAACGTGCACACCTCCTCAAGTCGCGTTACACATCATTCGATGCGCTCGCGAATACATGCGGTTCAAGACCCAAAAGCCTTATGTATATATACATCATCCATTCATAACTTAAGTACTCACGCTTCCTATCTATTTTGGACTCAACAAATGCTTTATTTTCTGCATTGGAGCATGCACAAACAGTTAGCATTAATGTTAGTGAGAGGTGACATATATAGTGCGGGGTGACTCATATACATCTCTATTTATCTATTTATTTTTAGTTTGGAGCTGATGTCATCATATAATTGCGTTTTCCCATGGGATGTCGCAATTTAACCCGATCCTATGTGTGTTCAAAACAAAAATCCAGAAGACTTCTCTTTTCTTCCTAATGGCGCATCCCCCTTTGCTGTCAGGAGTTCTTATTTTTTCGAGGATGCGCCATTGGAAGTCCTCAGGTTTGTGATTTTTCTCAATGAAGTGTTTAACTAATGGTGCTACCACTTTGTGGGTCCTAATGGCGGACCTGTGTTCTGTTCTGCGCACCTGAATAGATCTGCAGGTTTCGCCAACATAACCAAGTCCGCATTTACATTTTAGAAAATAGATTACATTTGCAGTCTTACAATTCCAGAGATCATTTGCCTTTGTCGTGTACCCATTGTGAGTGAATTCTTCACCACCAATGATATTACTGCATGATTTGCACGAGGAACATTTGACTGTTCCACGAACTGGTAGATTATTCAGCAGTGATCTTTGTGTAGGGCCATTATTGCACGTGTTGGTGTTAAATCTGGAATGGACTATCTTGTCTTTAAGATTTTTGTTTCTTTTAAATGCGAACAGTGGTTTTGGTAATTTTTCATTCGACGTTGGATTGCAATTCAACAGGTGCCAACTCGCATTGATTATTTGGCGGACACGTTCATTCAAGGTGGAGTGAGTAGTGACACATACCAATTGGTCCTTAGCCGTGTTTTCTTTAGGTGTTAGCAATGCATCACGGTCAAAGAACCGAGCTCTCTTATATGAGGATCTTATAAGTCTATGTGGATATCCTCGTTCGAGGAATTTCTTGCGCATAATTTGCGCCTGCTTGTCGTAATCTGCGAGGTTAGTGCAGTTTCTGCGCACTCTCAGAAACTGCGAGAAAGGGATGCTTTCCCGCTGGTTCTTGGGGTGAAAGCTACTGAAATGTAACAGCGTGTTACGGGCTGTATCTTTCACAAATAGATCCACCTCCAATTTATTGTTATTTTCGCGGATTAACAAGTCCAGAAATTCTACCTGGCTCGTACTATACTGGGCTGTAAAATGTAAATTCTCATCTGTCAAATTGATCCATTCTAAAAACTCTAAAAGAGAGTCTTTCCCATTGGTCCAGATAAAAAAGATGTCGTCTATATATCTGGACCAATGGGAAATGGATTCAAAAAAGGGGGCCACCTCATTGTCAATGAATCGATCCTCAAAAGCAGACATGTAAATATTTGCTATTGATGGGGCAACAGAGGCACCCATACTGACTCCCCTAAGTTGGCGATAGATGGAATCGCCAAACTCAATGATATTCTCGGTTAGGACAATATATAAACAGTCGATTACAAAGCTTTTGGGACACTCTATATTATGCTTGTCAATAAACTGATCTGTCGCCCTTATGGCTTCATCAATGGGGATGTTACTATACAAGGACGTAATGTCCATAGTGACCAAAATATCTCTATTGGGGACAAATTCTAGATCTTCTACAATATTAATCATATGTCCCGTGTCTTTGACATATGATTTAATTTTTGAGATATGTGGCCTTAAAAAATGGTCTACGAATTTAGAGAGGGCTTCAGTTGGTGTTCCAATCGTGGATACGATGGGTCTATATGGTGGGTTTGTAGCACTCTTGTGTATCTTAGGGAGGCCATAGATACAAGCTGTTTTATTACTATTGGTGTTTAAAAATTTGTGTACCTGATTTGTAATATCGCCATTATTTCGGGCTTCATTAGTTAGAAGTTGGATTTTTTTGACAATGTCCTTTTGGGGGTTAGTCTGAATTTTTTGATAAGTAGAGTTATCATTCAGCATTGTGATCATACTACATTCATATTTACAAGAGTCCAGTACAACAATGCCGCCTCCCTTGTCGCATGCTTTTATGGTCAAGTCCTTGTTCTCCGTTATTCTTTTAAGGGCTAGGGATTCTTCTCTACTTAAGTTGTAAATCGGTTTCGGGACAAATTTTAGGGATTTTTCCAATTTCTGGAGGACTACCAGTTCAAATGTAGCCACCTCCGGACCTAGTTGTTCTAATCCTGGACTAAATGTGGAAGGTAGTGTTATTTCTCTATGTCTGATATAGTCACCCTCAACAGCTTCCCTATCTTGGAAGAATTTCCTTAACCTAATTTTTCTGAAGAAGGATATGATGTCCCTATGTAGATCAAATATATTTGCCTGAGCTTGCGGTACAAAGGAAAGGCCCTTGGACAACAAAGTTTCACTATGTATGTCAAGCTCTACACTGGACAGATTGAAAATTGGTATCACATTCCCTGACCCCAGTATTGTCTGTTCCGAGTCTCCCTGATAAATTGAGGTTCCTGCTGAGGAAGTTGTTGGTGTTGCTGTTGGTGAGGGTATTGATGATGCTGCATCTGTTGCTGTTGATGATTTTGGTAGTTTCCCCTGTTTTGACCCTGACCCTGGAATCTCACTCTGGGGCGACCACGTCGAGGCCCCCTGTTGGATAAAAAAGGGCGCTGGTAAGGGCGGGAGCCAGCATAGGAATTAAACCCGCCATCAGGTTCATATTGATTCCCGTTGGTGCTTTCACCTTCGGAATCTGACGTATCTGTGAAATTATTCACACGTTGCTGAACATTTCTGGATTCGTCCCTGTAGTGATTTTGTTGGTAGAAGTCTTTACCTAGGTAGGGGTATGTTGTTTCTTCCGAATAATATCTTTTATCTTTGTTTAGTTTATCGGTTTTTCGTTTGTTAAGGTAGGAAATAAAAGACTCTAGATCTTTATTACATTCTGCTATCTTTTTCATAGCCTCCTCTACTCCCTCACTTAGTTTTAGCTTCTCTTCCAAATCTTCTATTTCAGATTTAATTTCTAAAGCAAGTAATTTGGATGTCTCAACGATTAAGATCATAAAATCGCGAGAGCATCTATTCGCTATGAGGCTCCATTTCTCCAAAAAGGGTCTGTGATGTACAAATAGACCAGGGGTAATACGAACCCTTAGTCCATTAGGGATTATGCCTGTTTTCAAATAGGATAGCATAAATTCCCCATGGGCCTCCATACAAATCAACTTCTTTTTAAGATCGATCAATTTTCTGCTGTCATCGTTACCTCTAGTATTATGGTTGGTGTTATTAGTAGGAGCCGTTATGCCAACTAAGGTAGCGAATTCATCATCAGTGAAGCCAAAAGTTTTAAGGTTGGCCATACCTACCACTGAATTAGGATAGGAGATGAGGAAGAATAGACCAGGGGTAAAAAAATATTAATAATTGTATGTACTATCAACTGCTCCAGAACCTGTATCACAATAATAACATATAGATGTATATATTTAAAAGAGGTCGAACAGCCCTACACAGACAAGCTGTGGGATTTTTAGTGCAAATAGCAAGGACCCCCTGATTTGGAAATAGAAATTCCAGACGACAGGGATAAACACTTTGTAAAAACAAATTACTAAAACTAAGACAGCTGGTTAGGAAAATTTCACCCAATGCAAGGATTCATAAACATTCTATATAATCAAAGTCACAAATAAATTCAAAGCATATCTAATTAATTTACTTAATTTTTAATTATTTTTACAAAATTCAAAAAACACAGTAAAGGAGGGAATTAATACACATATATACGACGCAAAAAGAAATGTTACATCACAATAATTAAAAATGAGCAAAAAGAGACAAATCATAAAAACTTCTTGCATCAATTCCTGTTTAAAATATACAAATGAAACAAACTTCCAACTGGGGACAGCTAAAGTTGTTCCTAAATCATAAAATTAAAAAACACATATTCACAATGGCGAAAAACGTGGCAAAAACTAATTCTGTTCGACGCGCGTTTCGGCGTTTCCACAAACGCCTTCTTCAGGGGCCACAAGTTTATACTGTAATGAATCTTTAAGAAAAAAGAAAGAGGAATATTTTACATTTGCTTTCTAATAATTCTTTTACATTTTATTATAACCATTAAAAAAGACATATATATACATTCCCTCCTACATCAAAGTATTGCTTCAAAAATTACTGCTTACATCACATGCATATATTTGAAACCAAAGAACAGATCTCATTTATTCACATTTTCCTGTATTCTCCTAGCTGTCTTCTTTTTAAAAAATAGACTAATTACTTAAGAGAGAAAAAGTTCTCAGCTCATAATAGACTTCTAGAGCAGTTGATTAGCACACCTGGAACCTTACAATAGAGGGGATGCCAAGTGGTATTTAATATAAAACATGATTAGGGGCCAAAAATTTATATTTATACACAAAGCACTCAATTACTGGTATGTAGATTATTTCACATTACGGATACTAAGTCATCTTTTATTTTTACTTACTTCAAAAAAAGAGATACGACTTCCTATGGTCAGAATACTTCGTATTGAGATAAAGGCACTCCACTTATGATCAGACAAGGGGTGTCAATATATGTCTGTAATTATCAAAAAAATACATATTACAACCTATATTAAATTCCCATAGTTTCATGTGCAGGTTTACCTTCCCTATATCTAACGGTACGAGGCTTCTGAACCGAGCCTTAGGGAGTTTCTTTACATTATGAAATTATCAGCCAAAAAAGAGACAAAATGTTTAGTTGTTTCAGATCAAAAGGGCACCTTTTATACCTTGACTCAAACGATCCTTCCAACCCTCTAAAGGAGCCAGAACCCCTAGATAACAAATTGTTTATTATATGGCTATTTTTAGAGATCAAAGAGGTGGTCTGTATCTTCCGTCATGCTTGATATGGTGCCTATGAACTAGGAATCATGAATAAACGGTAAGCTCACCAATAGATTTATGTTCTCCCCGGTCGTTTTTACAATAGTGATTCTCCACTCGTTAGGCTGTTTACTTTCCTTCCTACGATATGCAGTTCGGAGGCTGTCAATGCAAGTACCGAAATTACTAGGTAAAACTCATCTAAGATATTTGATGGTTACTGCATTACAGGTAATTATTAAAATGTTGTTATCACTTACTTTCGTTACGAATAGGAGTGTATATAATTTCAAAAGAGTCGTTGTCTCATGGTTTTTACACTCCCAAATGCGGAGTAAAAATGTTTCCCACTCTTAAGGCCCGGTCTGTCCAGCGTATTCTGGAGGCGCGCCGGTGTTTCCTAAGGGAGACGCCCAGTGTGTGGCCCCATGACCACACAACTGCGTAACCTCCTCCAAGACTTCCCGGCGGACTCCGGACTTCCAATTAACATTGGGTACACAAAGAACTGCAACAGCTCATGCCAGCTTAGTCCGGACCCTTTGGTGAAGCGGGGTACTCTGTAAAGCGTCTCTGGCAGACGCGTGGATACATGACAGGAACCTCCTTCCCTCGACAAAAAGGAGCAGAGACCCGGGGGGAACATTGGAGGCCTTTAATGTGTTCTGTGGCGAATGCATTTCTGGCTCGATGTTAGCCGTCATCAGCGCCCAAAAGCCTCCCAGGATTGAAGTAACACAACGCCAGTGCGTCCCACCTTCTTAAGCCTCGATGTTGCAGGCTCGCTCCGCCCCCTCAGCACACCTGTGTGGCCTCCCCAATGTACCGAGAGACTACAAATCCCAGAATCCCCAATGTTCGGATCCTCGGAATGGTGTTGCAGGGGGGTATATATATTTATACATTTATATATGCGCAGATGCAGTTAGGTCTACAAAGGTCTGTCACCAACTTTGTTGCATACATGAAAGATAGGGGCCTAAAGGAAAATATTACTAAGACATACACCATGAGTTGTGGAACAAAAAGGAGAAAGACATGCAACATCTTTATTGATAACAATAAAATTGAAAGCATGAATAGATTTTCTAGGAAAAATCTTTGACAGAAAGGGGTCTTGGAAAGCGGCTATGAACGCAAGGAAATTGACCTTCTCAAGAGCAATAGGAGCCGTCACTAACTTCTCTAAGAAATTAGGTGGTAGACATGTCCCAGAGCTGCTGGATATCTACAAATACAAATGTATTTTAACAGGGACATATGGAGCAGGTGTCTGGGGTATTGAAGGAGCTGAACAAATTCAATGCTACGAAAATACTTTTATCCGCTACCTGTTGGCGGTTCCCAGTACCACCGCTACTTTTAGTTGTCATATATTTCTGATATCATTAAAATCAATCCCCTATTATTGTGGCACAAGGTGTGGGTATCTGTGGAGACCGGTTTTAACAGAGATGTAATCCTGGGTTGTCTCAAATTAGACAGGGTGGCAAATATGTCATGGATTAGCTATAAAAAAAGAATGTCACATGACATTGGCCATCCTGAATACTTTGATTCTCCTAGTAGCATGGAAGCTCTACCTAGAAAAACGTTAAAGGCATACTGCCTGAATTACCTAGAGAACAAGCCTTGGCTCATTGAGAAAGAGAATAAATCAGTTATTGATAAACACTTGATGACCATATGCACAGGTTTACAACCTTACCTGGCATTGGTACATAGTAGTTTTTGTCGCATGCTTTTGGCTCGTTGTCATTGTGGGTCTTTTTTTAGAATGATTACATTCCCAGAAACCAATGATTGGCCGAATAAATTTCCTATATGCCCATGTGATGATATCTCAATACAATCAACCATGTACGGCACTTTGTTTTGTAAATATTATGTTGCACCGAGGAAAAAGCTTTTAATGCCTACTCTTAGAAGCTGACACCTAAGACAATGTAGAACAGCTTTTTTAAGGCTACAACTGCTGGAAAATGAACAAATTATTATGGTCATTTCTTCTTTCTTAAAAGCTGTTATTAGGTACTGGAATACAATGTGAAGCTTCTGTTAATAATTAAGCTTTCTGTACTCCTTTGTGTATATATCTGGATTGCTCTTTATGTCTCCTGCATTATGTAATATAACAGTGAAAACATGAATTGTTTGTTCCTCATGTCCCTGAACTGTGTAATTTTAGTTTTTATCTTTTTAATTATTTGTGCTTTTATGATTTTTTACTGCAACCAAATCGAATAAAGCTGATTTGATTTGAATTGAATATATATATATATATATATATTCACTGAAAAACCAAAGATTACAGGGATGTTATAGTTAGGCTGATATTTCACTCATACAAAACCAGAGAAATTCAGCAGTTGTAGTTAGCTGAGCTAACTGTCACTCGCGCCCCCACAATGCACTGCTTATGACCACACATATTGCATCACTCATGACAACGTAAGGGACATCACTCATGACATCTCAAATGACATCACTGATGCCATTATCCACAGAATCTCTGACACAGCCTCTCACACCTCTATGTAACCATTCATATATCCACTCCAACTTTCACACTACCCTTCTCGAAAACATTGACACACCCATACCAGTACTTACATACCCACTCACTCATTCATAGTTCTACACACACACACATATACTCACTCACTCATGCATCCACTCATACACCCACTCACTAATACAGCCACTGACATATCCACACATTTACCCATACAGCCACTCATATACTGTCAGATACTCATAGAGCTACTCACACACCTACTCACTCACCCATAAAGTCAATCACACTGCCACTTACTCACCTATACAGTTATACACACACCAAATCGCTTATTCATACAGATACTAACACATACCTACTCACCTATACAGTGAGTGACACAAGCCCATACACACGAATACAGCCACTCTCACAATCTTTCACACATACAGTCACTTATATACTCCAACACTCACATATACTGCCTTTCACATATGCAGTCACCCATATACCACTGAGACATCCATTCACTCACCTACACAGCCATACGCACACTCACTCACCCATACAGCCCCTCTCAGACATGCTCATGAACCCATACAGCCAGTCATTCACCTACTTACTCAACCTTGCAGGGTGTCACACACACCCTTAACCACCCAAACAGACACTCAGGCACTCATACAGGTACTCAAGCAACCAATCAATAACCCATATAGGCACTCATGTACCTACTCACCAACTCATGCAGCCACGTAAACACCAACTGACAGACTGATACAAACATTCACACAGATTAGTCACTCACCCATACATTCACTGAGACACGTATAATCACTCACTTATACAGCCAGTCACGCACACACTAAATCGTCCATACAGGCACTAATACACCCACTCATTCATCAATACACCTTTGCGTGTATATATATATTTAACACTCCTTATACATTTTTAGAAACATTCACAGTCACTGGATGATGTCATCAGGGATGTCATTTGAGATGTCATTGTTATAGGGGCCCTTAGGGTCATTGTGGACATTGCTAAGTTAGCATGAGCTTCGCTGTCATGATGCTGCTTTTGTGCACATTACTACACGCCTTTGTTTTTGCAACACTCTGTTTGTGCATTACACATGAGAACAGACTGATTTCACGTTCTCTAACGTTCCTGGAGGTTAGTCTGAACATGATGTGAAAGGTTGATCAACAATACCCCTTGTTATTCTGTTCTGGTCAGTCCTCAGTAGCTAGACCTAACATGCTACACACAGCTGCAGTACTGAAGACTTGTACTTTGATATTAAGGTTGTTGCATGTTGTTTTAACACACTTGGAGAAAGCCGTTCCATGGAAAAGAGCTCTGCTGTTCCTATGATGTAAACCTTCCATACAGGTTTTAAGGTATGGGGTCTGCTGTCAAAGCCCAGAGGTCATCCTTTTTTATAAAATAAACTGCTTTTAGTCAAGGTGAGGATGGTTTTTCCACAGTCTTTGCAAAATGACTTCTCCCCTTGTATTCTATGGAATTGTAACAATGCTAACTGTGCTGAGTTTATAAATTGTGCTACTAGTAGTGGCACGTATACTATATTGTAGAGCACAATAGTTCAAATAAACATTTTGAACTATTTCAGTGACTCTGCCTATTCTCATTGTGGACAAGTACGAGTGAGTGAGCGAAAGAGTACGTCTTGCTCCTGCGATTCCTGAGAGAGTCAGGAGTGTTGTGTTCTGGATTGTCTAATCATTTGTAGCGCCGTGATCTTTGTAGGAGAACGAATGAGACACTATAGCTAGTCGGTTTGGGATTTTGGATACTGATGTGGTAGGTTGGTACACCCCTATTCACGGAGGTCCTGTTTTCCTGCGCATAGTTCTGTGTATGTGCAGAATCCCCGCAACATTATCAGTGATGTCACTGACTATGTCATGGGTGATGTAATATGTGAGGTCATAAGCAGTGCATTGAGGGGGTGTGAGTTATAGTTGGCACAGCTAACTATACTGCTGAATTTCTCTGGTTTTGTACGAGTGAAATATCAGCCTAACTATAACGCCCCTGTAATCTTTGTTTTTTTCAGTAAATAGCTAAGGCTTTTTTAGCCTATTTCCTAACTATAACAGCCCTGTAGCCATTATTTTTTTCCGTGAATTTCTAAGGTTTTTTAAATGCTAATTCCTAACTATAACTTACCTGCAAGATTAGATTTTTTTCAGTGAATATCCATGGTTTTGAAGTAGCAATGGTCTTTGCAGACTGGTGTGGAAAGGGGGCAGGGCCTCTGACCAACTGTCATAAATCCAGCTCAGTAGTACTTATAGAAAGTACCAGGAGGGCTTCTTGGTCCCAAGGTCCTTTAGCATGCAAGGCAACTTTATTCCCCAACCAGTAGTATGTAAGGAGATGTGTTTTCAGAGTGGTGCAGAAATGGTGTGTGGCCTCCGAAGACCTCCTAGCAAACTGACTGTGTGGAACTTGCTGGACGTAACTAGAGGGATTCTTTTTCCCCAAATACCCTCAATAGCCAAGAAGACTTCAACCCCCAACTAGTACTATGCCAGGAGGCGTGTTTACAGAGGGATGGAGAAAGGACGTCCTTGATGATTGCACAGCAAGTGCCTGTATGAATCTATGATTGCCATTGCCAAGGACAGATTGCGAATACCCGATATTTTTAACAAAGTGTAAAACACATATATAGACATATTTTATGTAAGGTTCCAGTGTAGCTATTTAGTAAAATACTAATTTAACTTTCCCCTTTGTATTCATTTGTCAAAATAACTACATCAAAAATGCATTTTCCTTTTACACAGCAAAACCGGAGATCACAGTTTATTTATTTTAATGTTTTATATAGGGCGAACATGACCTTAGTGGGTATCAGAGCGCTTTACATAAGTGTTGAGAAACCCAAAAGGCAATGATATAAAGCAATAACAACCGATATAATGATATAAGGCAAAGATAAAAACCATAACAGCCGGTAAAAATGACAACAAAAAGACATAAAAGAGGCAGGCAATGAGGTAATATAATTGCCAAGTAGGCCATAATCAGCGTTGCATATTAGGAGACAAAAGGGCAAAAGTTTGTAGCTCAGCGTGGTGCTCATCAGTAACGTTTTCACTTTCCTTTTGAAGGCTAGTGTAGAAGGAATCAGTCTAGTTTCCAGAGGAAGGGAGTTCCAGATTCTCGGGGCAATACCTGAGAAAGTACTATATTAGGTTTTCATTTTTTTATATTTCTTCGGCTTGAGAAGCAAGGTGCTGGAGCTCCTTGAGGAACGGGCACCGCCCGACAATTCAAGCTTATTTGCCAGGTACAAAGGGGTGTTGAAATGCAGGGCTTTATGAGTCATACATGCAATTTTTAATTGAATCCTTGCCTTAAACGGAAGCCAGTTGAGAGATTTCAGGTCAGGAGAAATGTGGTTGGATTTCTTGGAGCCAGTGATAAGCCTAGCCTGCGCATTCAGAGATGCTCTGAGGGGGACTAATATCTTGGTAGCCTGCAGAGTGTGGCACTACCATATTCCAACCATGAGATGACTAACGATTACACCGCAGATTTGAAGTTATCATGTGGAAGGAAGGGTTTAAGTTTTTTGAGGATGCTCAGTTGGAAATTTGATTCTTTGATTTTGTTTAAGTCTTTATCCAGCACTATTCAGAGCGATTTCGCTGAGTCAATGATGTGAGGTGTGTAGTTGAGAGCAGAGAGGTTTTTCATATATTTCTCCACAATGGGGATTTGCTTGGATGGTGAGATAAGTAAGAATTCTGTTTTGAGGGCGTTACGTTTGAAGTGGTTGGAGGTTAACCACTTTTGGGTTTTGAGCAGGGTTCCGTTGGGTATCTTAATATCTTCAGGGAAAGAGATTTTCACGTACAATTGGGTGTAATCCGCATACATGTGATGTTGGATGTTAGATGCTTTGAGGATTACAGTAAGAGGTTCAATAAATGGATTGAAAAGCGTGGGGGCAAGAGAGGAGCCTTATTCAGATCTTTAGGGTCAGCTGTCTGTTTTTTAAGAAGAGGGAAAACCAGACCCGATTTTAGGCAGTCCGCGATTTCACCTTCAAGGAGAGAAGCATTGATAATCTTGGACCAGTGTGGGATTAGTGATCTTATCATATCTTTAGAGAGATTGGAGGGAGGGGATCATTCAAGTGATTTGAAGGTTTCAAGGTAGCGAGAATGTTGAAGATAGATGTGTCATTGAGGGGTATGAGTTCTCTCCAAGAGGCATTGTTTTTAGGAGAGCGACTGGGCACAATGAGAGGCAGCTCAGGTAAGGAGGAGTCAGGAGTGAGAGATAGATCGATCAGGGCCGACCTTAGATACGATTCAATCTTGATCCACTTTTCAAGGAAGAAGTCTCCACAGTAATCGCAGTGAGGCTGAGGGTAGGAGATGAGAGGAGATTGGATGGGCGTGTTATTGGCTTGTAACTTAATCAGTTCAAACAGCCTTTTGGGTTGATTTTTAACTTTGTCCAGTTGGGATTTGAAGAAGATTGCTTTCGCTGATCTGATGTGCTTGCTGTAACTACTTGTTCTTAGTCTTAGAATCTTAAGTAGGTCAATAGATGGAGAGGATCTCCAGGAGCATTCTGCTAGTCGCAGGTTTTGTCTATCTGCGTTTATTCTGTCATTGAACTATGGTTTGGAGTCTTTGTAGTACTCATTCTTTAGTTGAAGGGGGCAATTGCATTCAGGGCAGTCAAGATGGAGTTGTTGTAGTGTTCAGTGAGTTTGTGAACATCGGACATGGAAGCAGGCAGTGGTAGGGACAGATTGCAGTGGGAAATAAGCTCATTACATTTGTGTTATGCAGCGATCTTTTCCAGAGTTTTTGTTTTAAAGGTTGCCCTCTTTTGTAGTTCCACCTTTCCAGGATTCAGAAGGTGATATAGTGATGATCCAAACAGTCACACTGGTCAATAGATTCAAGCTGAATGGAGTTGGGATTGGAGATGATTAGATTGAGGATCAAACCTAAGTTGTGTGTTGGACTGTCACAGAATTACATCAAGTTGAGGTCAGCAAGGAAGTTTTTGAGACTGATCACCGCCAGTTAATTCGGGTCATTCCAGTGAAGATTGAAGTCACCAAGGAAGATCTGGGGGCTGTGTAGACCCAATTTGGACGAGATGGTTTCCATGGTTTGTTCAATTAGATGGAGGTTATCACCAGGAGGATGGTAAAAATTGTGTAGGGTGCATAGGGGTCTATATTTGCTGATGATGTTTATGCACATATATTCACAGGATGAGAAAGTAGCAGAAGGGGACTGACTTGCTGAAAGACTGTTGTGGTAAATACAAGCTATGCCCCCTCCTGTTCTCTTAACTCGGTTGCGTCTAATAATGGTGTAGCTAGGAGGGATTAGGGGAGGTCTAATTCCTGATCTAGGATGAGATCAGTCAGGTCGTTAGCATGTTTCACCGCTGACCTACAGTTGAGCAACATGCATTTCAGGTGTGATTTGAGATCAGTGGTAGAAGGCTGAGTAACTGTGATTGGCATAACTTTAGCAGTGTGTAAGGCATTAGCATTGTGTCTGGGAGGGAGCTCTGTGTGGGTTAGATAGAATGGATTGTATAGCCTCTGCTATGAGTTGCTTGTGATTAGTAGCTCCCGGAGGGCTTAGAGGGATGATTTTGGGGATTCCCGTAAAGACTTGCTTAACCGGTAGAGAAGAATTGTAGTCACGGAGGAGGGAGAGAATGACCAGATTGGATAGGTGATTCTTGGATCTGGTGGGTCTAGATGGGGCGTTAGGATAGGGAGAAGTACTCTAATTCTGGATGGGCGTTTTCTGCCCATGGTCGGTCGATTGTATAATGGAGGAAGTCAGTATTTTAGGGTTTTGGCTGTTCATTTGCAGGATCTCCTGCGAGGTCTTGTTAGAAGATAGGTCACGGGCCAGCTCCAAGGTGACGTTTATGAGTTTGTGGATGTTAGTTTTGAATATGAGAAGCTCCAGATTTATTTAGTTAAGCCTAGAAGTGGGCCCTGATCAGGGATCATGGCTGTTGGGTACTGGAAGAAGCGGGCCTTCCTCAGAGAAGGAGTTCCCGAGCTGTTGGTCAGAAGGGAGCAGCAAGAGGGAGCCCAAATTGGATTGAGGGAGGAGCATGGGTGGAGGGGGAGAGGGGTTCAAGGGATGAGGATTTGGAGAGGTGCAAGTTCCCTTGCTGTTAATGGGGTTAGGGATGACTGCCATCTGAGTAGAGAGTGGGTGTGGAAAAATAGAATTATCTAAGTGAGAGACAGGAGGAAAGGGAGTGAAGGGAGTGCTAGAGGTAATCAGGGCTAACACTATCATTAGATCCAGCCATCAGGGAGTAGAGGTAGTCCAGTCTGGCTGGACGGGAGATGGAGGAGGAGTCTGTGCGACCTAGCTGATGGGAGATGGTACGCTCATATGGGTGGTGTTAAATGTAGGAGGGGAAGTCAGCAGGCGACTCTGGCTCAATAAAGAGAGTTCTTGGAAGTCCTGAGGGCTGGTTAGGGGGCTGGCATCACTTGAGAGATGGAGAGTGTTACTTTGCTCTAGAGATTTTTTGAGGGAGGAAAAGTTGTCATCAAAGGTACCCAGATTCCAATCGGAAGCTTGTATGAGGATAGTCCCATTGTTGTAAATAGATATGGTTGCATTCGCTCTGTATGTGGGTGAAGGCACAGCCGTGAGCTTTAGGCCATGTGGAAATTTCTTAGCTGGGGCAATCTTGAGTGACGAATGGAATGCCTTTCTCCACTGGGCTCTTCTTTTCGTATAAAATATCAGATTACTAATAATATCCCCTTTTTTATGCAAAAGTAAGGGTCAGAGATAAGGGTTTCTGGATTAGCTTTGAGCAGTCTATGTTTGAGAGATGTAACCGAGTTTTTAGACAACTTGGTGAGATAGGTAATTTTGTAGCTGTTCATACCTAGCTTCTCTAGTCTGGAGTCCAGTCTGCTCTGAGCATGAGCCAGCATGATTTTAAGGAGAGGCTGTGGGATGACAAAGAGGAAGAATCGCCTGGTGGAAGGGATTTACTTTTAATTGTGGAGGCTCGCGTGGAAAACCCAGAGTCACTGATCGTTTCACGCAGGTCTACAAGATGGGCGAATGAAGAGCTGTGCCGGAGCCTCAAATGATTATGATATGGGAAGGGGAGGAGGAGAGTGGAAATGTTACTGTGGAGAAGCTCGAGTGGATAACAAAGTATTACTAACCGTAAATAATGTCCATGTTATGTTATGTTATGTTATGTTATGCTGCATTTCTAAAGCGCACAGCTACTCAGAGTATCCCGGCGCTGCTAACCTGAAACTCCCACCCACCAGCTAAGCAGGAAGAGCCTCTAAAAGAAAGGGCTCAGAACAATAATGTTTTTAAGTTCTTTTTGAAGACAGCCGGATCAGATCACATGGTAGTTGCAGTAGTGGTGTTTAAGTCGTGCTTAGAGTGCAAGAAGTCACGTCCTGGTGTCTAGAGATGTTGAAACAGAAGTTACTAGTCAATCCTAGTCAGCCTTATCTTGGGGTAGTGAAGTGCTGGGTGGGAAGCCTAGGAGGAAACCCTAATGAGGAGGGGGTGAGTGCGGAGTCTATAAAGATGAACACCTTGACCCCCTATCCATAGAGCTCCAGGAGAAACCGGCTGATAAAGGCAGAGCCATAGACACCAGCCAAGCCTAGGTTGGGTCTTGTGAGACAGGAAGAGATCATCAGAGGACCATAACTATCCAAGATGTTTGCCTGAATAGTAAATACAATATATAGTCACAATAAAAAAAAAATATAGCATATAGTGGGGTATGTTAAATAGAATAGTTTAAATAAAGCTATGTGAGTATCAGAGAGCATTATTATTTCTCCTAAACAGGCTGGTAGGGGTGATCATTAATAGCCGTGAGTTTCTTAAACTGATTGCAATTCCAAATGAGGAAACCTGATTCATGAGGGCTGGCTATTTTGCGAGGGGTCGATGGATAGAGACACAACATAAAAGAGACATGAAATAGCGGTCAGTCAGAGGAATGCAGCTGCACAAAAAGACACAAAATGCTTCCAACATGTAGAGTTAGGGCCAAAGCTAAGCAATGCAAGTGTTGAGACGGCCGAGATTAGTGTAACGCCATGACCCGCCCAAGGTCAGGCAGTCAGGAGATCTGCGGTCATCGGAACCTCTGGCGGCATTTGTGTCAGGTTCCAGGATAACAGGGTGGTGCAGTAGAAGGGCACTTACCCCAACAGCGATAAAGCCCAGTGTCTCTCAACCGCTAGAAGGAGGTCTGGTGCGACAGAGGGGCTGTGCGTGCCGCGAACTTCATCAACGGCCGCAGCTGGCAGAGGCTCCTGAGCAGCCGAGCCTGGCTGGGAACAGCTGCACCATTTCCCACACATCTGAGCAGGCTCACCACCCTATAGCCGGATTACAGGTCCCCTCCTTGCGCCATCGGTCTATCTCGAGGATGGGAGTCCTGGCAGGCATTACAGCCGAGGCATCTGGATGAGGCAGCCGGAAGATCTGGAAGTAGAGGCTTCGTAGAGGCTGTGAGAGCCAGGGCCCTCATCCACGGTCGCACGATCATGGTAGCAGGCAGAGGCTCCAAAGCCTCAGAGACAGTCTTGGAACAGCCTCACCAGTTACACAGCTGAGCCAATCTAGCCCCGTAGCTCCTGATTAAAGGCCGCCACCTCGCACTACAGGGCCCAGCTCGAGGCTGGCAGTCCCGACAATGACATCAATAGTCACAAATACAAATGAAAAAGGGTAAAACAAATATATAGACATATGTTACACAAAGTTTCAGTCTAGCTGTTCAGTATCATATTGATTTAACTTTATTTTAACAATATATTTGAAAAAAACAACAATTTCAAAAAATTACTTTCAACATCTGGACTCATGACCACCACATAACTTTCAAACATCAAATTATCCATTGTTACCCAAACTCATGGGGAATCAAAAACTGCTGCAAAACTAGTGCAATCCACAATGTATGATAGGACCTTCTATAGAGGGATGAAGAAAAAATATTCATGTGGGACGACATCCATCTGATATTATCTTAAAACCTATCATAGAAAACATCTCGAACTGGCAATCCACAAGAGGGAATCTGGAGGACCATCTACATCAGTGGCTGCAGCAACAATACCCGGCCAGAAAGTTCCTTTAGAGCAGTGGTCTTCAAACTTTTTTGCTCTGAGCCCCCCTTAAGCAAAATGTTTTGAAGTCAGGCCCCCCACTAAAACTTCATGGCATAACTTGAGGCGCTTGAGGGGTGCTTATGAGATCATTTTCAGGAGGGCTTTTTTTGCCGCTAATAAACAACAATAAATGGAATAGAGCAAATACATTAAAGTTGAAATTGACAAAAAATACTACTCCCCACATGTGGGTGCTCTGAGCCCCGGCATGCCTCTTCCCCAGTGCAACTTCAACTGATGCACTAATGACAGCTATGTCAGTGAGTAGCAATCTACTACTCCTGCCTGGCCATCAATAAAATCTCGAAACATAATTGAAAGGAGCTCCCACATGTTGTCCGCCTCTTTACAGCAAAAGTGTCCTCAGCCCTAATGCTTGCAAGGATAATGAGCCTCCATGCCTCTTTTGTATAGTATGACAGTCAGAACTGTGATGCCGTGCACCCCTCTCACTCCTGGACCCCAGTGCCACTGCACCTGATTCATAAAGGAGAGCTACCGTTCTGTGAAGAGGGCAGTCTCCTCTGCCGCTTCTTAGGAAAAGGGCCTCCGTTTGCCCCATCCCCAATGTGTCATTTCTGTGAGACCTAATTTAGGTGTTTCCTCTGCTTCAGTTGTGCCCTCTCGTTGGCCATTGTTTCGAGACCCATAGCAACACTAGCACAGGCTTGGTGGATTGGTCCCTAGTGCAAGCAAGAAAGGATAGTAAAACAACCATAATTGGGGTTTAGTTGGGACCTGACCCTGTTGGGCTCCAGTTCCACTGCATGTGCAGCACCATTGGTATGTATTTCACTGCTTATTCTACTAGGCCATCACTCATAGGCCCAAAGCTTGACAATGGCCCCTTTGTGTTAGAAAACAGGAGAAAGTCACAAAATAGCCCCCTATAGCTCGGGGACTGTTACCAGCACAGCTAGAGTGACCTGCCCCCAATTCCAGCAAGGAATATGGCCCCCCAACCTCCTTGTTGCTGGTATCAGAACCATATTTGGGGTGTAATGCACCTTCACACCATTATACCTGCGCCACTGAAACTGCTGCACTAATGGTAGTGCTGGTCAATTAAAAAAATAAGCCTGAATATCCTACCATCTTCTTCAGGATATCTCTCTAAGGAAGCAATCTATGTTCATTTGTAAATGAAACAAGCATTTGCAATGCAATAGGTCTCGCATTAGGAAGTTTGAGCTATTGGTATTGTAAATGACAAATTTTTTATTTATGTGTTGATTTTGAAAATAGCGAAATTAATAGCTTTGTCATTTACAATGCCAATACTTTTAACTTTCTCAAATGTGACACCTATAGCATTTGTACGCAATATGTGTTGTATTTACGTGACTTAGATGTATTGATATTACAAATAACAATTCCTTTTAGTTTATTTTAATAATGAAAACTTAAATAAAAGTTATTGTAATTTATAATTGCTATAATAGCTTAAACGTTTGTAAATAACTTTTGTGAAGATTATGTTCAGTGTATTTTATTGTGACGAAGTGAAATATTAACATCTTTTTGTGACATTTGTAATAAAGCTTGAAACATTGGGAGAACATATTTGAACCAGTTGTTGTTGAATGTTTGCACAGATTGATGCTGTGGCGGCACTAAGTGATGTTGTGGTGGTGACAAGTGATGCGGTGGTAGCGCATAGTGATGTTGTGGTGCCCCTGAGTGATGCTGTGGTGTTGCTGAGTGATGCTGTGGTGATGTGAAAGATAGATAGAGTGTAATTTTGTGGTGTAACTATGTGGCACTGAGTGGTATTTGGATGGAATGTTGCATTGAGTGCAGTGTAATTATGTTGCGGGTAATTATGTGGCACTGAGTGGTATTTGGAGTGTATGTTGCATTAATTGCAGTGTAATTATGTGGTGTTTAATTATGTGGCACTGAGTGGTATTTGGAGTGTATGTTGCATTGAGTGCTGTGTAATTATGTGGCGTGTAACTATGTGGCACTGAGTAGTATTTGGAGTGTATGTTGCATTGAGTGCAGTGTAATTATGTGACGTTTAATTATGTGGCACTGAGTGGTATTTGGAGTGTATGTTGCATTGAGTGCAGTGTAATTATGTGGCACTGAGTGGTATTTGGAGTGCATGTTGCATTGAGTGCAGTGTAATTATGTGGCGTGTAATTATGTGGTACTGAGTGGTATTTGGAGTGCATGTTGCATTGAGTGCAGTGTAATTATGTTGCGGGTAATTATGTGGCAATGAGTGGTATTTGGAGTGTATGTTGCATTGAGTACAGTGTAATTATGTGGCGTTTATTATTTGGCACTGAGTGGTATTTGTAGTGTATGTTACATTGACTGCAGTGTAATTATGTGGCATGTAATTATGTGGCACTGAGTGTATTTGGAGTGTATGTCGCATTGAGTGCAGTGTAATTATGTAGCACTGAGTGGTATTTGGAGTGTATGTTGCTTTGAGTGCAGTGTAATTATGTTGTGTTTAATTAAGTGGCACTTAGTGGTATTTGTAGTGTATGTTGCATTGAGTGCAGTGTAATTATGTGGTGTGTAATTATGTGGCACTGAGTGGTATTTGGAGTGTATGTTGCATTGAGTGCAGTGTAATTATGTGGTGTGTAATTATGTGGCACTGAGTGGTATTTGGAGTGTTTGTTGCATTGAGTGCAGTGTCATTATGTGACGGGTAATTATGTGGCACTGAGTGGTATGTGGAGTGTATGTTGCATTGAGCGCAGTGTAAATATGTACCATATAATTATGTGGCACTGAGTGGTATTTGAAGTGTATGTTGCATTGAGTGCAGTGTAATTATGTGTCCTGTAATTATGTGGCACTGAGTGGTATTTTGGAGTGTATATTGCGTTGAGCGCGGTGTAATTATGTAGCATATAATTATGTGGCACGAGTGGTATTTGAATTGTATGTTGCATTGAGTGCAGTGTAAGTATGTGTCCTGTAATTATGTGGCACTGAGTGGTATTTGTAGTGTATGTTACATTGACTGCAGTGTAATTATGTGGCATGTAATTATGTGGCACTGAGTGTATTTGGAGTGTATGTCACATTGAGTGCAGTGTAATTATGTGACACTGAGTGGTATTTGGAGTGTATGTTGCTTTGAGTGCAGTGTAATTATGTGGTGTTTAATTAAGTGGCACTGAGTGGTATTTGGAGTGTATGTTGCATTGAGTGCAGTGTAATTATGTGGTGTGTAATTATGTGGCACTGAGTGGTATTTGGAGTGTATGTTGCATTGAGTGCAGTGTAATTATGTGGTGTGTAATTATGTGGCACTGAGTGGCATTTGGAGTGTTTGTTGCATTGAGTGCAGTGTAATTATGTGACGGGTAATTATGTGGCACTGAGTGGTATGTGGAGTGTATGTTGCGTTGAGCGCAGTGTAAATATGTACCATATAATTATGTGGCACTGAGTGGTATTTGAAGTGTATGTTGCATTGAGAGCAGTGTAATTATGTGTCCTGTAATTATGTGGCACTGAGTGGTATTTTGGAGTGTATGTTGCGTTGAGCGCGGTGTAATTATGTAGCATATAATTATGTGGCACGAGTGGTATTTGAAGTGTATGTTGCATTGAGTGCAGTGTAATTATGTGGTGTTTAATTAAGTAGCACTGAGTGGTATTTGGAGCTTATGTTGCCTTGAGTGCAGTGTAATTATGTGGTGTTTAATTAAGTGGCACTCAGTGGTATTTGGAGTGTATGTTGCATTGAGTGCAGTGTAATTATGTGGCATGTAATTATGTGGCACTGAGTGGTATTTGGAGTGTATGTTGCATTGAGTGCAGTATAATTATGTGGTGTGTAATTATGTGGCACTGAGTGGTATTTGGAGTGTTTGTTGCATTGAGTCCAGTGTAATTATGTGACAGGTAATTATGTGGCACTGAGTGGTATTTGGAGAGTATGTTGCATGGAGCACAGTGTAATTATGTGACGTGTAATTATGTGGCACTGAGTGGTATTTGGAGTGTATTTTGCATTGTGCGCAGTGTAATAATGTGGCGTGTAATTATGTGGCACTGAGTGGTATGTGGAGTGTATGTTGCGTTGAGCGCAGTGTAAATATGTACCATATAATTATGTGGCACTGAGTGGTATTTGAAGTGTATGTTGCATTGAGTGAGGTGTAATTATGTGTCCTGTAATTATGTGGCACTGAGTGGTATTTGGAGTGTATGTTGCGTTGAGCGCAGTGTAATTATGTAGCATATAATTATGTGGCACAAGTGGTATTATGAGGAGTATATGTTGTATTCAGTAGAGTGTAATTGTGTGGCGTGTAATTATGTGGCACTGAGTGGTATTGTTTGGAGTGTATGTTGCATTTTAATTATGTAGCATATAATTATGTGGCACTGAGTGGTATTGTGTGGAGTGTGTGTTGCATTCAGTAGAGTGTAATTATGTGGTGTGTAAGTATGTGGCACTGAGTGGTATTTGGAGTGTATGTTGCATTGAGTGCAGTGTAATTATGTAGCATATAATTATGTGGTTCTGAGTGGTATTGTGTGGAGTGTATGTTGTATTCAGTAGAACATAATTGTGTGTGAGGGTGCAGAGTGTGTGAGGGTGCAGTGTGTGTGAGGGTGCAGAGTGTGTGAGGGTGCAGAGTGTGTAAGGGTGCAGTGTGTGAGGGTGCAGTGTGTGGGGACTAAAGTAGTGTAAGGGTGCAGTGTATGTGGCCTAAAGTAGGTTGAGGGCACAGTGTGTGTGGCCTAAAGTAGTGTGAGGGCACAGTGTGTGTGTCCTAAAGTAGTGTGAGGGTGCAGTGTGTGTGGACTAAAGTAGTGTGAGGGCGCAGTGTGTGTGGCCTAAAGTAGTGTGTGGGCTCAGTGTGTCTGGCCTAAAGTAGTGTGAGTGTGCAGTGTGTGTGGCCTAAAGTAGTGTGAGGGTACAGTGTGTAATGGCGCAGTGTGTGTGGCCTAAAGTAGTGTGAGGGTGCAGCTGTTCAACCCAAGTGTGAATCTGCAGCACAAAAGTAAAGAAAACAAAAACACAAAATCTGCACTCGAAACATCAGCTCAGCATAATAAGGGAGTGCCATGGACCATGGCACGATGGAGGATTTCTTGATGGATGAATTGGGTTAGACAATCCCATTCAGTCCACATTTCTTTTTTCTTACAACTAAAGAATATTCCAGGTATAACCACCTGCTGTCCAGAGACACGCAAAGCACAGCAAACAGCAACTGGTCATCTTGCCCTTTAGGTAATTCACAAGCAATCTGCAGGTCATCGGTGATTATTGGAACTTCCATGTGACACTGCGGGCCAAAAGCTTCTCTACCAAACACACTCTGCGTTACCGTAAATCCCCAAGGCTGGCGCGGCAGGAAAGCTATGCCTCAGATAGGTAGTAGTTTGGGTATGTGCAAAGGCGCCTTTTCATGCCATCTGCCTCACCGTGAGCGGTTCTCCTCTTGAAGAAGTGTTGTGGGGCAAACCAATGCCCCACTCACTGGTACAGCCAGGGAGTGGTGCTCTGACTGCCAATAGTGGCTAATCTCTTGATGTGGTTAAAAGTGGCTGATTGGGATTGCAGTCTGCGCTTCACGGGCTCTGTCAGTTATAAGCAACTTAAAGTCTTACCGAGAGACGTATGCGCTGGGAAAGCGGATAGCAGAGTAATCTGTGACATGGACGGTGGAGTCAGATCGCACCGAAAAAGTGGACATTGATAAATGTTTTTATGTACTGCACAGCCCTGCCTCGGGACACAGCCACCTCCAAGAGGCCTTGCCTTATCTTGGCCCCTTTTTAGTTCAGCAGATACCTGCTGGAATATTAACTAGGCAGTCGGGGATAGGGGAACTGGAGCCCTCCGGGTGGATTGGGTTGGGGAGGTGGCAGGGCCTCCAGCCCGCAGCGGGGAAGGAGATGAACGTCTTATGAAGCAGATCGGGGAGCCGACTTGCCGGGGGAAGAGACTGCAATTAGAACTTAGTCGTGGGGGATTTGATGGGTGACAGGAGCCAAAGCCTTTGCCCGCTTCCCCACCTCCAACACAGCACATAGTCTGACTCCTGGAAGGCCGAATTCTTGCCAACATAGCGCTTCGACTCGCCTCCAAATCACGCAGCCCAAGTTACCTTATTTGCGTAATTGTGTCCGGGTAATGTTCATGCCTCTCGCCTACTATTTTCTAGAATGCTCTCATCAAATTTGCTGAGAAGAGGTGCCATCTTGAAGTAACGCGGTTCCATCCATTTCACAAAGTGAACATCGTAAAGCAAAAAATAGAAGTGCGTGCGGCCGCCACGCAGATCAAGCGTGGTGTGACGCTGCATAACCATTTTAATTAGACAATGAAATTGTGAGCCGCACAATAAGAATTACACACGGCCACTATAGTTTAAGTGTGTCATGCCAGTATGCTTGAAAAAGTTTTTGGTGCCTCAATAACAAAACTAAAGACAAGCCGACGGAGTGGGGGCGCACAGTAACTCAAAGCACGCGATGCGCATATTCACAGGAACTCACACGCTGACACGCATTTCTTATGTACTGAGCATGCGTGCTGTCGAGCGCGAGGCAGTGTCCGGGGCTCCCGTGAGCTAAGGGAGCCCCGCGTGTTTCTGTGCCAGTGACCGGGTGAAGAGACCCTCCTGCCATGAGGAGACCAGCCGGGGAGCATCGCAGAGTCCCCACAGCAGACGGTAAGTGGGGCATGCTGTATGTGTGGAGAGCGTGTGCGCATTACAAAAAATGATATTAAGAAGGCTGACTTGCCTCGGAAGCGGAACAGGAGAGGTGCACTGCACATGGCTGTACCTGCGTGTGCACCTGCTCAAATCGCCAAAAGCCTGCGGGTGCCCATCTCCTGCCCCACTTCCGAGGCAAGTCCACGACAATAAGCCTCGCTGGTGACAGCGCTTCGCGCTGCGTACACCAGGCTCGACCTAAAAATGAGTCCCTACAACACATCATTCATTGAGCCATCACTTACCTAAAATTAATGTGAATGTGTGCAGTTGCCTACCCACCAAATGTGAAGGCTGACTGGGAGCAAATAAAGGATTACATTTTTGCAGTCACTTGGAGATTCATGGTGACAGTTTTATTAATTGTGAGAGATAATATAAAGGTGCTGGGTTTTGTAAAGTCTTTTATATGGACCTATAAAAACGCTCGCACCAGGTACTGTCTGGCTGCTTATTACTAACAGTATTTTTTTTAAGTGCCTGTTTTACCTGAAACATGAAATAATGTTGTGCCAGTCTATCGTACTGTGCGTAACACAATTTTGAAATAATGACAAATCTATCCAGGATTCTTTTTGTAACAGGCTGGGACATCATAGCACTATAAATACAGAAGTCACTATTCTGCACTGCGCCAACCAGGATTCAAATCTGTAGTTCTCTTGTCTCACAAACAGACAAGACATGGCAGTGATTGTGCTAACCAATTGAGGTTTCAAAACCTAAAAGAGAGAACTTCCAACTAATTAGTTTAATTGGCATTTACTCTTCATTTAAAATATGTGCATTATTTGATAGGCAGTTGCCTGAAGGGGGGTGGAACAAAAACAACTAAATACTTACAGAATCTTTTATTGTTATAGCCACATTTTTGCCCGTCCAGGATGTGTTCAGGATCACACTTGTCATATTTTTTGATTTTTTTTTTGTTGGAAAGCAACAATCCCTGAATTGTTAATGAGGACCTTGTTGTGCCTCTGCATGAGAATGAAATTGATGGGCTAAACAATGGCAGTACTTCATGTAAATGAAGGCAGCCTGGAAATGTGAAAACGCACTTTCAGGCCATCTTCATTTACAAGTGTTTACTGAGACATTTGCGCCCCCCTGGGAATGCAGCCATGGACCCCCAGGGGGGCACGTCCCACAGTTTGAATACCTCTGCTTTAGAGGTACAGACTACTGCAACAGCTTCATAGTTTTAAAGAAAGGTCACGTATTGCATGGACTGTAGTGTTGTTATAACAGCTGGTGAGCAAAATGTGACAGCTATTTACCAGGCCTGGGCAGTAAATTCCGTTCCGCTCATGGAATTTGGGTAATTTGGGAGAACGTGGAATTGCCAAAAATTTCGCGATCCGTGGCTTCGCAGAATTTTTTGCTTGTTCGCACTTTCAAAATGCATGTTTACGAGATAATTCTCCCCAAGCACGCAAACAGCAATTGCGAACAGGAAAAAAGCATCGCAAACGGGCGGAACAAGCAATTCCACGTGTTTGCGGAACTTTTGCGTGCTCACAGAGATTTTTTTACCGTTCCGCAGAGCTTTGCGTAGCGCGATTTTGCAAATTCCGGCCACCCCTACTATTCACAATGCTGCTAAAAATCATACATGGTATTTTTTTCCCCCTTTGCACATTTCATAAGAGGAGTTCATAGTGAGCAACAAGAAGGGAATGCAAAGCTGAAGAACCTTCAACTTCAATACCAGCACAACAACACGAGAGCAGAGAGTCCATTTAAAAGTTCAATCTCAACTTCAGGATTTGACTCCACAGTTTTCCCTGATGGCATCATACTGCATGATTGTGGAGTTTTAGTTAGTGCTGGAGAGCCATCCATAACGGCCCTTTGCAATGCTGGAAAGAACAATAAATCTTCATGTTTTTTTATTTTTGCCCTTCATAGTTTTTCTACATTAGCAGGCATTTTGTTATCTTGCAAAATGGGTATTTAAGATCTATGTGTTATTCATTTTATTATCAATTTTTGTAACACTACTTACATATAACTTGCCGTGAAGGCAAGTCAAACCATCCCTCTACAAATAAATACACAGGTAACTTTTGCCAGCTATCATGATTTACTTTTTCACTTTTTAAATATAAGTCAACAGTCTGTGTTTAAATCTTCTAGTCAGTGCATCAACAGCATATAGAAACATACTCTGTTTTTTTACAGAACACTGTGTTAAATGTTGTAATCTCTTTTTTTAAATTATCAACTGTAATATATGTGTCTTGTTCTGCAACTCCTCCTCTTAACAACTCTTCATTTTCCATAGAATTCTGTACAGGACCGAAAAACCGAAACTGCACATCACCACAAACATTTTCTACATGTGCCACACAACCATGCACAAGTGTTCTACTTATTTCTCTTAAACATAACGCAGGAGTTTTCACATAATACCTAAAGTACGCATTGTTGAGTGGTAGAACTTATTTGTGTTTTAAATTTCGCCTTGGAAGGATAAGTAGGAATTTTCTTAATAAATCAATGCATTGCTATCTAATACTAGAAACACTACTACAATTCCATTTGTATACAATACCCAGACTATGCCTTCCTTGTACCTCTTCTGCAATAGCTTCTTCTACATTTCTAGGTACCATCACCTTATTTGCTATAGGACTACCATTTTTCATTTCATAACATTGTCCTCTTTAGTCAATAGCATGATCTAATTTTTTATCCTGGAGATAGCTTTCTTCACTAAAGAAACCCTCTGTACAAGAAGTATGTATCTATTGTCCACTAAAAACTGTACAACAGTTACTTCTATTTACTAATATTTTGTTCTGGTATGATCTCCTCCTGCAAAACACTATTTTGTCAAGAGACTTCATTCTATTCAGAATCAAATTGACAAGCTTCCTCTTCAAAGCAAAGACCTTATCAACTACACTTTCAACTCGTTCTTTCTGTTTCACTGCATCTCTCCTTCTTCTACACTTTTTAAAATTTAACACACAATTTGCAAGGCTGTAACTATGCAATCATTATTACTTGTGCATAACCTATGCAGCCATTTAAACACCCAATTACAAACCATACAGTCATTGAAATACTGAGGCACACATGTGCACTAATGAAATAGTCAGGCTCTATTCATGCACTCACGTAATTATGTAGAGCGTACCACTCTCTTACAAAGCAAGTCTAAAATGGCAACCTCTTCAACGTTCCACTCTATCATCATGTGAAAGGCAGCAAATGAAATCATATCTTCCGTTTTAGACACCTGCATCTCCACTTGTGAGTGGTTAGCATCTGTTAACCCATTCCCTCTCTTTTAAAAAGAGGTTCCTGTTGGCACGTTTTGTGATGTTTTCGCGATTATTGCGGAATAATCCCAAAATGAAAAGGGAGTTCAAACTGATATCTAGCTTCATTTTTCAGAAATGTATATACTACACAACAGTTTATTACATAGTCCTGAGCTGGAAATAAAACTCACCATTACTTACATTTCGTCATCACTCATCAACTTTTCAAAAAAATGTTCTGTCTCTTAAACACCCTTCCCCCATACAGTCTTAACTCAGTGTACCTAGCAACCCAGTGAAACCATTAGATCTCAAGTTCACAGCAAATTCTAGAAGGAAAATGCTACTCCCAAATGAGATACAGCAGATGTGGTTTACTCCACCGATTCTAAAGCATTTCAATGTCTGTATTACATTTCTTTTTTTAAACAACAGCCAATAATAAGATTTCTTCCTGAGCCATCCAACACACTACCTAATTTTATTCACTTTCATGCTGACAGCATCCAATGATATATAAACACCTCCATTGTAACTTTCTTTCCTTTGGAAAACTACCTCATTCAGCTCCAACCTTCTCCTGACTACTATTGCTTCTTCACGTCAGAATGCTTTGAGTATGGATTGTGGGCCACAGCTATATCTATTGTGCTAAAGAGGCTGCAAAAAGAGAGATAATGGCAGGGACTTTTATCTGCCAAATGTGCAGATTATTTGGTTTGGCCAGAGAGCGTTAAAGTTCTATCAGTTGCTGGCTTTGGTTTAATCCATTGTGGATTCCCAAACTCCTCACCTCATAATTTTGCACTGTGATGGCAACGACCTCAGCACATTGACTGGGGTAAGGCAGGAATTCCTAATGAAAGATACCTTTGCAGAACTGATGCCACTTTTCCCTCACACTGTCTTGGTGCACTCTAATATATTATTTAATATTTTTTATGGGATTTGTAGAGTGCAGCTGTCACCTTACAGGCATCCTGTCGCTAAGGCTTCATAAAGTGGGAACAGTGAGTGTGACAGAGAGAGGAGTCCAGCAGGTTATACCTTCGGAAACAGCCAAGTTTTGACACGTTTCCTAAAAAGGAGAAGTTCCTCCGTTTGACGAATCTCCAAGGGCAGACTGTTCCAGAGTTTGGCAGCAGCAACTCCGAAAGATCACTACCGTAGATTAGGGGTCAATGGGGAAAGTTTATAGACCAATGGGTGTGTGTTCCCTCATTAATAACTCTATATACCAAAAGGCACACCTATAGTCTCATTCATGTGTTTGAAAGCATATTATGCAGTGTAGCTCTTCCTCTATCAAAACTAGCTTAAGTGATGTTTATCATTAAGGGGGAGACATCCCTTAAGGATTAGAACCCTCACTCACCCGAAGGTGACATGCTTCATCATATGGGTCCTCCTTACCAGTGTAGAAAACCTAGTCAACATTGGGAGCTGCTACTTCGGAGTTTAAGGAAGGAGCTCAGAGATGTTTCTTTGGTAAGGAGACGGATAGTATTCCCATATGTGAGATGATGAGTGTAGTGAGGTTTGCAGCGCTGTGTGAAGTAAGAATAGAATGTGAGTTAAAACTGCCTAGATAGAAATCACTGACAGTTGCTTTATTAATGTGTTCTACCTGACAGGATTAAAATGAAACAGCACAGTGGTATGGATATAACCACTGTCACTTTGTGGTCAATATGTTTCAGCCTGTTGATCAAACCTTTGTATCAGCGGCTTTCTTCAGGACCAGATGTAATTGTGCTATTGCTGCTGCAACAATGTGAAAAATAATAAAATTTATACAGCACCGGTATTCCTGTTTTACTTTCTTTTGTCAGGTTACACCCAAGGTATCCTCAATTGTAGGATAGCCCTGCCTCACCTCTACCTGACAGGTTGCTCTGGAAGGAGGCCCCGCTCTACCCGGGGCGAGCTCTCTTTGGAATCGAGGTACCGACGGATAGATGTCTCCCCCTTAATGATAAACATCACTTAAGCTAGTTTTGAGAGAGGAAGGGATATATATATTTTTATATTTTCACCAATAATCTCGACAACATTGATAGTCCAGATGTCCCCACCACGGTACACAGAATAGCCACGCTGGCGGTCACAATGTTACCACAAATATCGCACACAATTAGAAAACATCATGAGGGGAGGGAGGGGTGGCGGATTCCTGCAAAATGCCAACAAGAATAATTATGCTACATCATGTATTAGCAATGTGTGTGATGTCACTGATCTCTGTTATAATCCACAATGCCCAATGTGAATGCCATGTACTTGTAATATGCCCTGCTTATGTTTTCAATAAAACAATAAAAAAAATCAATTTTGTACACATAACTTGTGTAACTAACACATCCATTTTTCAAACACCTCCACCCTGACCCCTTATGTGGGCTGTCACACAGATTTTCAGCCCTGGGAACTGTTCCTGATACATTAAATGGCAGCCACAACTTTCTACTCAGGTTGCGACTAGCCAATCAGACAACATTCCTGTTGGCAGGTGCATTTGCGATTCATCATGAAACCACTACAAAATATCCACAGCCAGAGATATCACTATAATTTTCAGCTTAAATTTCTCCAAAACTACTGTACGGATTTGCACTAAATAAGCAAAAGGCACTTCCTTGAACGGACATCTACCTCCCTGCCAAATTTGGTGTAAGTCTGTTCAGCGGCTCGGGCTGCAGAGGTGGTTAGGGGTTCCTGTTGGAATTAACAGCACAAATGCAACCTTATTTCAAGACACCAAAGTTATAGCCAAGTAAAAAAACGTTTTTCCTACGGAAACAATGTCCTAAATATAACTACCTACTGACAACCGCCAGTAGGTTTTATATATATATATATAACCGAAATAACCATAGGTTTCATGAGTGTTATAGTAAACTGGACATTTCACTCGTACAAAACCATAGAAAATCCTCTGTTATAGTTAGGTGTGCCAACTATAACTTGCGCGCCCGCAAAGCACTGCTGATGATGTCACATATTAACATATTACATCATTCATGACATGGTCAGTGACATCACTGATGACATCACTGATGACATCTCAAATGACATCACTGATGACATCATCCAGTGAATGTGGTTTTGTTTGAAGTCTAAATATCTATTATATATATAAATACCAATCTGTATTGAAGATTGAGTGGATATATAACTGTTGGATGGAGGATTTAGTAGCTGTCTGACTGTTTGTTTAAGTGAGTAATTAAATGTGTCTCACTAAATATATGGGTTAGTAACCAAACTCTGTGAATGTGTGTCTCACTGTCCCTGTTGTTGTATAGCCTGCAGCATCAATTGGTCACGAACTATATGAGTGTCTATATTAGTTGGCTGAGTATTTGTAAGGGAGACTGAGTGTATCTGTGTTTGGCTGGGGGAGTTGTAACTCTATGCATGATGTGTGAGTGGTTGATTGTCTAGGCATATGGGTTTAGGAGTGTTTATGGAAACAGTTGTTTGGGTTTCTGAGTGTGTTTATTTGTGTGTTGGTTAGTGAATATATGTGTTAGTGGTACATCTCCAATAAAGTAGAAAAATAAAAGGCATTGTATATGAGAGTTGGTGCATATAAATAAGTATACGTAAGAGTCAGTGATTGTGAGAGTAACTGTATGAATGAGGGTATAATTGTAACAGTGATTTTTTTAACATAGTAACTATGATTTACTATGTGTATGTATAAATCAGGTGTTGTGTGTGTATAACTGTGTAGGTGAGTAAATGTAAGTGTAATTGATTCTTTTTATGAGTGAGTAGCATGACTGTATAACTGACTAGGATGACTTCTGATGTGTCAATGTCTATATAGGCGTATGAGTACATTTGATAGTGTTACCATTGATCAGTGACTGCATGTATAAGTGATTCTGTGGTTTAATGGATAGTTGTGTGTGTAGACTTAGGAATCAGTGAGTGTGTATGTAGTAACTGGTATGTGTGTGTCAATGCTTTCAAATATGGTACTCTGTATTTTACAGTGAGTGATCAAAGGTTATACTAGTGTGTGATGAGGTGTATCAGATTGTCACATGGCTGATGTCATCAGTGATGCCATCAGTAACATCATTTGAGATGTCATCAGTGATGTCTTCAGTGATGTCACTGACCATGTCATGAATGATGTAACATGTGACATCATCAGCAGTGCATTGTGCGTGCGCGAGTTATAGTTAGCACAACTAACTATAACGGAGGAATTTCTATGGTTTTGTATGAGTGAAATGTCCAGCTAACTATAACACTCATGAAACCTATGGTTTTTTCAGTGAATTTCAAAGGTGTTTTAAATGCTAATTCCTAACTATAAGGTCTCTGAAACTTATGTTTTTTTTCAGGGAATTTCAAAGGTTTTTTAAATGCTAATTTCTAACTATAACGTCTCTGAAACCTATGGTTTTTTCAGTAAATTTCAAAGGTTTTTTAAATGCAAAATTTTAAGTAGTTATACCTATTTTTTTGTACTGAATTTCTACAGTTTTTTAACTGTTTATTTATAAATATTTTATTTATTAAACAACATTATATATTTTTATGTAAATTGCAAAAACAAATTAAAACTGAAATATTTCGATTTTTTTTTTGTATTTTAATATATTTATATAATTTTCTTTTAAAAAAACATTTTCAATTTTTTTGGGGGAGTTGCACACCCACGTATTCTAGATGCCATTTTGGAAGAGTCATGAAGGATCCACGTATGGTGAGCGACAAGTGCGTGTTTTTCCCAGTTACGTCATATACGTACTATGTTACGTGGTGTGCGCGACCGGTATGCGACCGGTCCGCAACTCCTGCTCCCGCGCATTCGCAACACATGCGTATTACGGTACGTGACGCTTGTGCGGTGGTTAGCCCCACATGACGTCATATACGCGCTGGGGCGCGCTGGCTGCGTGACTCCTGTGACATTTTTTATGTTCTAAAATGATATGTACATGTTATGTTATGTTATGTTATGTTTTTTTTTGAGCGCGACAGCTGCCCCAGCAACGGGGCGTCCCGGCGCTGAGAACCATAGCACAACCAACTGGGGTGGGGGGGGGAGAGGGGGCCTACCAACAAGGAAAAAGGTGGGTTTTAATGACTTTGCGGAAAGTGATCAGGTTGTCGATACAACGTATGTGGAGGGGTAGAGAGTTCCATAGTTTTGCTGCCCGGAGTCTGAAGGAGCGACCTCCGATGCGGCTGAACTTAATGCGGGGGACCACTGCTAAATGTTGACCTATGGAGCGCAGGTTGCGCTGGGGGGTGTAAGGAGTGAGCAGTGATTGAAGGAGTTCGGGGCCCTCCGCATTCAAGATTTTAAAAGCAGTCGTGAGGGCCTTAAATTCTATGCGAGCTACCATTGGGAGCCAGTGTAGTCTCTGGATGGTGCTTCTAGCGGAGCACCTTCTGGGGAGACCTACAATTGCCCTGGCCGCGGCGTTCTGTATTCGCTGGAGCCTAGTTGTTTCGGCTTTGTTAGCGCCTAATAATAGAACGCTCGCATAGTCCAGACGGGACAGGATTGTGGCTTGGACAACGAGCTGCCGTGTTTTGGGGTCAAAGAAGCCTAGAATGTGGTGCAGACTTCTCAGTACCCCAATGCATGTCGCTGCTACCTTTTTGGTGTGGGTTTGATAATTGAGTGCGGAATCCAGCCATACTCCTAAGTTTTTGACAAGGGCTTTGGGAGGAGGGGTGGGTCCTAACAGAGGGGGCCACCAGTGGTCACTCCAGAGGTTGGGATTCTTACCTAGCAGTAGAACCTCGGTTTTTCCTGCATTCAACTGTAGGCAATTTTCAGTCATCCAGGTGGCAACAGCGGCCAGCCTGTCCCTAAATTTTGTGGCCGCGGTAGAGGGCAGTTCAGTGAGGGTGATGACTAGCTGTGTGTCGTCGGCGTACGACACCAGCGTGAGGTCCCATTCTTTGGCCAATGCCGCCAGGGGCTGCATATATAAATTAAAGAGGGACGGACTGAGGGCAGAGCCCTGTGGTACTCCTTGGTTAATCTCATGAGAGTGGGAAATGAAAGGGGGGGCAGACACACGGAAGGATCTACTCAAGAGGAATGAGCGAAACCATTCTAGTGCCCTGTCCCTGATCCCGATACCCTCCAAACGGCTCAACAGAATCTCATGGGACACCGTGTCAAAGGCCGCGCTGAGATCCAGTAATATCAGCGCAGCACTCTGACCGGCGTCCATGATCATCCTCAGATGTTCGGTCGTGTAGAGGAGGGCGGACTCCGTACTGTGTCCAGGCCTGAAACCGTGTTGGGAAGGGTCCAAGATGTTATTTTCGGCCATATGGGCAGTGAGTACGGTAGTCGCATGAGCTTCTGCCAATTTGGACATCCAGGGCAGCAGGGAAACGGGTCTGTAATTCTCCGGCTTTGTGGGGTCCAGAGTGGGTTTTTTAATGATGGGGGTAATCCAGGCCTGTTTCCAGTGAGTGGGTACTATGGCGGATGAGAAAGAAAGGTTAAGGAGCATGGCCCGGGAGGGAAGAAAAAAATCCAGGTGGTCCAGAAACTGGACTGGTTTCATGGGATCAGAGGGGGCGCCGGATTTCACCTTTCTGCATAGTTTAGCTAGCTCCTCGTGGGAGATGGATGGCAGATGAGTGAGCCTGGGGCCTTTGGCAGGGACCTGAAGAGGATTGGAGAGAACAGAGGGGTTCTGTGGGAAGGTGTTATAGATTTTCCTCACTTTTTCTGTGAAGAAGGTGGCGAGATCCTCACACTGCTGAGTGGAGGAAATACCTGTGGCAGGATTGCCGCCGTTTTGTAATTTTTGGACCAGTTTGAAAATTGTTTTAGTGGGGTTGGGACTGGAATCAATTTCATTGGCGTAGAAGGACGCACGGGCAGATCGAATGGCTTTGTGGTATCGCTTGAGTGTGGTCAAATAGGACACTTTGTCCGTGTCCCTATACTCCTTCCTCCAGTTGCGCTCCATTCTTTTACATTCTTTCCTAAGGATTTTTAGCTTGTCATCATACCATGGGTTCAGGGGGTGATCCGTCCTCTCGTCCATTTCGCTGGAATAATGGTATCAAGACCTGTAGTAATCCATTCCTGAAAGGAGGCATATAGCATGTTGATGTCATTAGTGTTTTCAAAATTAGGTTCTCGTAGACTGGCAGGCAAGTTTATGTTCTGGAGCTTGTGCCAAGGCCGTCTAAGGCAGGCGGTGGGCGATGTCTTGTTAGGTTGGATAGTTACCGGAATCACGAAAGAAACAAGGAAGTGGTCCGTCCATCCCATAGGAGTTGGAGGGTCGGCTTTGGCGTCTGTAATATTCGTGAAGACCGGGTCAAGCAAGTGACCAGCCGAGTGTGTAGAGGATTGTATGATAGGGGTCAACTGTAAGGCAGTTAGGTCCGCTAAAAAATTGCTAATGGTCGGATCTGAAATGGCATCAAAATGTCTTTAATGTGCATATTAGGGCAAAAGATTATCTAAGGTATTCATAAAAATAATATATTTCTACTTGTAATAAACATCTATTATTTTTAAATATATTTTTGCGAAGTCGCGTTGGGTGAGTGCTTCGTGAGCACACGGTGCGCAGATCCCATGTGACCTTAAAAAAAAGATTTTATTGGTTCATAACATTTCCCACTGTAACTGTTGAAGGACCCATTTTAATTATTCTGTTTGGAGCAGTTGATGAGAGACATCTCTTCTTCTTCCAGAGCTGGTTTTGGAATTTTTTGGTGCATTTAAAAAATTGCATTGGAGAAATGGCATCTGGTTTGCAAGCTCCTCATCATTCTTCAGATGAAGATATCTTGGAGGAAGATCCACCCAAGCAGAGGCCTCAATCAGTGGTATGGAAATGTTTCACCTTTCCTGCCGGAGAAAAAAAGGTCAACACACGAAAAGTCACATGCTTGCTGTGTGACACGGTCCTGTCGCGAGCCAGTGACAAGAAATACTCCTGTGGAACAGCGAGTATGTATAAACATCTGTGGACCATTCACCCGAAGAATCTGGCACAAGAAGAAATGAGGCATGCAGCAAAAAACCCACCACCAGGCATTGCTAGCACCCCTGGAGCATCTACTTCAGCACCACCAGTAGACATTCGCCCAGAATTCGCTTTTCTGCAGAAGCACTGCGCTAAGTGCAAAACCATCATCTGTTATGGTGAACAGTCAGTGGACGCTATTTGTGCAGCTCAACGGAACCACAAATGCAATTTTTAAAAAAATGATGTTGAATTCCAAAAGCTAACTGTTTACTTAGTTCCTTTTTTGTTCAATTTTTTAAAAACTCCAAAAAAAGTATACAATTGTTAAAAAACGACAAAACAAATAGAAAACAAAAAACAGAAGAAAAAAAAAGTTCAGAACTACCTTATCTGGTTTAAAAAAAAGAACTATAATTGCCTGGTAATGTCTGAAAGTATGGTTGAATGTATGTGTAGAGCATGATTGACTGAAAGAAAGCATTAGTACTGTATGCTGAATGTATAGGGGCAGATCTATAAGGAAGGCTGCAGCGGACACTGCAAGCCCTTTAGCTGCACAGCACAGCTGCACTTCTGAAGCACAGGGATGTGACATATTTACATGAATATGTCGCAATTCTTTGCCCCTTCTGCACTAGCACTCAAACTGTAGCCATGCAGTGACGCATGCACCATGGTGCAAGGATATCTGTGTCGTGGGGAGATTGTTTTTGTGCAGGAAGGGACTACTTCCTGCACAAAAACAATCACTAAAGGCATGTTCCTCCTTCAGTGTGTGCTGTGGAATGCAGCATGCATTGAAAGAGGAAAAAACGAGGAGAAATGAAAAAATTTCTCCTTGTTGTGTCTCGCTACACCACCTCTAGGCTGGTGCACCACTCACATGTATCTACAGATTTACACTTTCTCGTAAGTCTTGAGATGTGTTATTCCATGGGTGTTGTCGGAACAGACACAGCCATGGAACGCCCCTTCAACGCAAAGTGCTGCGTTTTAATGGGTCGTATTTTCAACGAGAGGAAAAGCCACACAGGGTGGCTTTTCCTCTCCTTGTAAATATGGAGGAGTCCCCTACGTTACAAAAAGTGACGTACTGGGGGCTTGTAAATCTGCCCCATAAGTGCTTAGATATTGGCAGAGTGATACAATAAGAACATAGTGCTGGATGGATGATTGACGAACTGCATGAGACTGATAGGAGGTATCCTAGGCTGCATGAGTACTACTTCAGTATATAGTGGAGTGTACCAATAGTATGTATCTGCTTAGAGGTTTGTAGGGATTGCGCACAGAATATTATACATGTACTTGTGTTGGTGCCTAGGTCATTCTATAAGAACATCACCAGTAACTAGAATGATGACAGTGCTGCAAACAGAGTGCTCAGTTAATTTATAAGTGCTTAGGTATTGTCTCAATGCCTGAGTCATTCTGCAAGTGCATAGGCAGTGCCTGGGTTCCTAGATTGCTAGTAGTTGACAGCAGGATACGTTTATAAGGATTTATGTTTCAGCAGAGGGATTAGATAAGAACATGCTTCTGTCAGGATGATTGTAGGACTGGACACAGACTCACAGTGTGATTCCAGACAAGCATGATTATTACCTGGACTTTTACAGGACTGACTCAGTACTCTGCAAGGGGTTAAGGGACCGCAGACATTGTGCACATTTGACTTACCGCTTCTTGTCTCAATGCCTGAGTCCTTCTGCAAGTGCATAGACAGTGACTGGGTTCCTAGAGTGCTAGTAATTGACAGCAGGATAAGTTTATAAGCACTTATGTTTCAGCAGAGTGATTAGATAAGGACATACTTCTATCAGGATGATTGTAGGAGTGGACACATACTCACAGTGTGATTCCAGACACACATGACTATCACCTGGAATTTTGCAGGACTAACTCAGTAGTCAGCAAGGGGTTAAAGGACCGCATATATTGTGTACATTTGACTGTACCACTGCTTGTCTCAATGCCTGAGTCATTCTGCAAGTGCATAGAGAGTGACTGGGTTCCTAGAGTGCTAGTAGTTGACAGCAGGATACGTTTATCAGCACTTATGTTTCAGCAGAGTGAGTAGATAAGGACATGCTTCTGTCAGGATGATTGTAGGCGTGGTCTGAGCTGCTTTAGAGTCATAGAACAGGCCAGCAGAGCTGCTTTAGAGCCAGAGAACCAGGTCAGCAGAGCCGTTGTAGAGCCAGAGACCCAGATCAGCAGAGCTACTGTCGAGCCAGAGAACCAGGTCAGCACAGCTGCTTTAGAGCCATAGAACCAGGTCAGCAGAGCTGCTGTAATGCCAGAGAAACCAGCTCAGGAGAGCTGCTTTAGAGCCAGAGAACTAGGTTAGCAGAGCCATTGTAGAGCCAGAGAACCAGGTCAGCAGAGCTGCTCTAGAGCCTAAGAAGCAGGTCAACAGAGCTGCTCTAGAACCATAGACCCAGGTCAGCAGAGCTACTCTAGAACCAGGGACCCAGGTCAGCAGAGCTGCTCTAGAGGCCGAGATTCAGGTCAGCAGAGCTGCTGTAGAGCCAGAGAAACCAGGTCAGCAGAGCTGCTTTAGAGGGAGAGAGCCAGGTCAGCAGGACTGCTTTAGAGCCAGACAACCAGGTCAGCAGAGCTCTTTGGAGGGAGAGAACCAGGTCAGTAGAGCTTCTTTAAAGCCAGAGAACCAGGTCAGCAGAGCTGCTTAAGAGCTAGAGAACCAGGTCAGCAGAGCTGCTTTAGAGCCATAGAACCAGGTCAGCAGAGCTGCTTTAGAGCCAGAGAACCAGGTCAACAGAGCTGTTGTAGAGGCAGAGAACCAGGTCAGCAGAGCTGCTTCAGAGGGAGAGAACCAGGTCAGCAGAGCTGCTTTAGAGCCCGAGAACCAGGTCAGCAGAGATGCTCTAGAGCCAGAGAAACCAGGTCAGCAGAGCTGCTTTAGAGGGAGAAAACCACCAGGTCAGTAGAGCTGCTTTAGAGGGAGAGAACCAGGTCAGCAGAGCTGCTTTAGAGCCAGAGAACCAGGTCAGCAGAGCTGCTTTAGAGCCATAGAACCAGGTCAGCAGAGCTGATTTAGAGGGAAAGAACCAGGTCAGCAGAGCTGCTCTAGAGCCTAAGAACCAGGTTAGCAGAGCTCCTCTAGAGCCAGAGAACTAGGTCAGCAGAGCTGCTGTAGAGCCAGAGAAACTAGGTCAGTAGAGCTGCTTTAGAGCGAGAGAACCAGGTCAGCAGAGCTGCTTTAGAGCCAGAGAACCAAGTCATCAGAGCTACTCTAGAGCCAGAGAACCAGGTCAGCAGAGCTGCTTTAGAGCCATAGAACCAGGTCAGCAGAGCTGATTTAGAAGGGAAAGAACCCGGTCAGCAGAGCTGCTCTAGAGCCTAAGAACCAGGTTAGCAGAGCTGCTCTAGAGCCAGAGAACTAGGTCAGCAGAGCTGCTGTAGAGCCAGAGAAACTAGGTCAGTAGAGCTGCTTTAGAGCGAGAGAACCAGGTCAGCAGAGCTGCTTTAGAGGGAGAGAACCAGGTCAGCAGAGCTGCTTTAGAGCCAAGGGACCATGTCAGCAGGGCTGGTTCAGAGCAATAGAACCGGGTCAGCAGAGCTGCTTTAGAGCCAGATCCAGGTCAGCAGAGCTGTTGTAGAGCCAGAGAACCAGGTCAGCAGAGCTGCTCTAGAGTCTAAGAACTAGGTGAACAGAGCTTCTCTAGAGACAGAGAACCAGGTCAGCAGAGCTGCTGTTGAGCCAGAGAAATCAGGTCAGCAGAGCTGCTTTACAGGGAGAGAACCGGGTCAGCAGAGCTGCTTTAGAGCCAGAGAACAAGGCCAGCAGAGCGGCTTTAGAGCCATAAAACCAGGCCAGCAGAACTGCTTTAGAGGGAGTGAACCAGGTCAGTAGAGCTTTTCTAGAGGCAGAGAACCAGGTCAGCAGAGCTGCTTTAGAGGGAGAGAACCAGGTCAGCAGAGCTGCTTTAGAGCCAGAGAACCAGGTCAGCAGAGCTGCTCTAGAGCCAGAGAAGCCAGGTCAGCAGAGCTGCTTTAGAGGGAGAGAACCAGGTTAGCAGAGCTACCTTAGAGCCAGAGAACCAGGTCAGCAACGCTGCTCTAAAGCCAGAGAACCAGGTCAGCAGAGCTGATTTAGAGGGAGAGGACCAGGTCAGCAGAGCTGCTTTAGAGCCAGAGAACCAGGTCTGCAGAGCGGCTCTAGGGCCAGAGAAACAAGTCAGCAAAGCTGCATTAGATCAATAGACCCAGGTCAGCAGAGCTGCTTTAGAGTCAGAGAACCCGGTCAGCAGAGCTGCTCTAGAGCCTAAGAACCAGGTCAGCAGAGCTGCTCTAGAGCCAGAGAACCAGGTCAGTAGAGCTGCTGTAGAGCCAGAGAAACCAGGGCAGTAGAGCTGCTTTAGAGGGAGAGAACCAGGTCAGCAGAGCTGCTCTAGAGCCAGAGAACCATGTCAGCAGAACTGCTTTAGAGCCAGAGAACCAGGTCAGCAGAGCTGCTCTAGAGCCGGAGAATGAGGTCAGTAGAGCTGCTGTAGAGCCGGAGAACCAGATCAACAGAGCTGCTCTATAGTCTAAGAACTAGGTCAGCAGAGCTGCCATAGAGCCAGAGAAACAGGCCAGCAGACCTGCTGTAGAGCCAGAGAAACCAGGTCAGCAGAGCTGCTTTAGAGGGAAAGAACCAGGTCAGCAGAGCTGCTTCATAGCCAGAGAACCAGGTCAGCAGAGCCACTTTAAAGCCAGAGAACCAGGTCAGAAGAGCTGCTCTAGCTGACACTGACTGACTGACACTCACTGACTGACACTGACTGATAGACACTGACTGACACTGATTGACTGACACTGACTGACTGACATTGACTGACACTGATTGACTGACACTGACTGACACTGATTGACTGACGCTTACTGACTGACACTGACTGACTGACACTGACTGAGACTGATTGACTGACACTGACTGACTGACTGACACTGACTGACACTGATTGACTGACACTGACTCACACTGATTGACTGACACTGACTGACTGACTGACACTGACTGACTGACACTGAATGACACTGACTGACTACTCTCTACTATACTACTCACTCTCTACTACCCTCTCTCTACTACTCACTCTCTACTACTCCCTACTACTCATCCTCTACTACTCTACTACTCTCTACTACTCACTCTCTACTTCTCTACTACTCTCTATTACTCACTCTCTACTACTACTCTCTACTATTCACTCTCTACTACTCACTCTCTACTACTCTCTACTATTCACTCTCTACTACTCACTCTCTACTACTCTCTCTCTACTACTCTCTCTCTACTACTCACTCTCTACTACTCACTCGCTACTACACTCTACTACTCACTCTATACTACTCTCTACTACTCTCTACTACTACTCTCTACTACTCACTCTCTACTGCTCACTCTCTACTACTCCACTACTTTCTACCACTCACACTCTACTACTCTACTACTCACTCTCTACTAATCTCTACTATTCTCTCTCTACTACTCACTCTCTACTACTCACTCTCTACTTTTCACTCTCTAATACTTGCTCTCTACTACTCACTCTCTACTACTCCCCCTACTACTCTCTACTACTCACTCTCTACTACTCTGTCTCTCTACTACTCACTTTCTACTACTCACATTTTACTACTCACTCTCCACCACTCACTCTCTACTACTTGCTCTCTACTACTCTCTACTACTCACTCTCTACTACTCACTCTCTACTACTCTCTACTACTCTCTCTACTACTCACTCTACTACTCACTCTCTACTACTCACTCTCTATTACTCTACTACTGTCTACCAGTCACTCTCTACTACTCTCTCTCTACTACTCACTCTCTACTACTCACTCTGCTACTCTCTACTACTCACTCTCTACTACTCTCTCTCTACTACTCACTCTCTACTACTCTCTACTACTCACTCTCTACTTTTTACTCTCTACTACTCCCTCTCTACTCCTCACTCTCTACTCCTCACTCTACTACTCTCTACTACTCACTCGCTACTACTCTCTCTCTAATACTCACTCTCTACTACTCTCTACTACTCACTCTCTACTTTTCACTCTCTACTACTCGCTCTATACTACTCTCTACTACTCACTCTCCACTACTCACTCTCTACTGTTCACTCTCTACTACTCTCTACTGCTCACTCTACTACTCACTCTCTACTACTCTACTACTCTCTCTACTACTCACTTTCTACTACTCTCTCTACTACTCACTCTCTACTATGCTCTACTACTCACTCTCTACTACACATTTTCTACTACTTGCTCTCTACTACTCTCTCTCTACTACTCTCTACTACTCACCCTACTACTCACTCTCTGCTTCTCTCTACTACTCACTCTCTACTACACTCTACTACGCACTCTCTACTACCCCACTACTCTCTACTACTCACTCTCTACTACTCACTCTCAACTACCCTACCACTCTTTACTACTCTCTCTACTACTCACTCTCTACTGCTCACTCTCTACTACTCTCTACTACTCACTCTCTACTACTCTCTCTACTACTCACTCTCTACTTCTCATTCTCTACTACTCTCTACTACTCACTCTCTACTACTCTCTCTACTACTCTCTACTACTCACTCTCTAGTACTCACTCTCTACTACTCTCCACTGCTCACTCTCTACTACTCTCTACTACTCACTCTACTACTCACTTTCTACTACTCACTGTCTACTACTCTCTACTACTCACTCTCTACTACTCACACACCTTTACTTTCTACTACTCACTCTCTACTACTCACTCTCTACTACTCACTCTACTACTCTCCACTACTCACTCTCTGCTACTTTCTCTACTACTCTCTACTGCTCACTCTCTACTCTCTTCCTCTCTACCTCTCTCTCTACTACTCTCTACCTCTCTACTTCTCTACCTCTACCTCTCTACCTCTACCTCTCTACCTCTACACCTCTACCTTTACACCTCTAGCCTCTCCACCTCTCTCTACACGCACACATATGCACATATATCTATTTTTTCAAACAAAGGAGGCGGCACATCAGGAATTAATTTAAGTCTTTTTATTCAAGACTTCAGCCCACCAACGCGTTTCAGCCAACACTGGCCTTGCTCACGGTTGGTTAGTCCCTCTTTAGTGTTTGTTTATATACTGTCCCACTTAGAGACATTTAGGAGGCATTGTGGGATTTGTAGTTACAGTGTCCATTTGTGAAAAATAATGAAAATAAAAGAAAGACAATATTGTGCTTTTTAAAATAACTGCACATTGGTGACAAATAGTTCACTGGGGCTGTATTCTTATTTCAAATTCTTGGTATAGTACCCAAGTAACATGTTCTTCATTACTGACTCAGTGTTCATAGTTTCTGGTATAGTACCCCATTATCCTGACGAGAACACATTTACTATTCAAGATGGACATGCAGATCTTCTCCAAAGTTCATCCCTTTCGGGTGTTTTGTTCTGAGTCTGACTATCATGCGAGATTCAATTTGTCGCAGTCTGCGAACCACATCACCACCTCTCTCCATTTTGTCCACCATCTTTACACCATAGAAATGCATTTGTCTCCAGTCTCCATTTTGGCAAATGCTCATGTGTTTTGCTGTCGCATACTGCATATTAGAATTTTTGACTGCTCGGATGTGTTCCAAAATTCGTTTTTTTAACATGCAAGTTGTACAACCCACGTACTTCAGTCCACATTTGCACTCAATGATATATACAACATTTTTCGAAGTGCAAGAGATCTGTTGTTCAATTCTCATTAGTTTTCCATCTGGTTCCTCAATCATTTTCATGCCTTTGCCAATTTTGCAAGCTTTGCAAGAGTTGCATGGTGTGAACCCTTTTCGTTGATTTTGTAGCCAATTCGTCTTCTGTTTCTCTTGAAAATAACTTCGTACCAGCAAATCTTTAATGGATGTATTCTTTTGTACGTTATTTGCGGTGTTTCACCGAGAGATGTTCCAATGTCTGGATCCCCATGCATATATATGCATATATATCTATATGCATATATATGCATCTATATATATGTATGTGTATCAATATATACATTCATATATAAACATATATATAATCTGCATATCTATATAAATACAAATATAGATGCATGCATACATATGCATATACATATATGCACACATATGTACAAGAAAGTTTGATAAAAACTAATAAAAGCAAAGCTTAAAAGCCACCTAATTACAAACAGAATTGCTTTAACTTCAACGAGGGCGAGACCTATTGCATTTTCAATGCTTGTTTACTTTGGTTCCATCAAGAGGGCATTCAGATGTGTCACACATTTGCCATAAATTCAGAATGTTAGCACTCTAGTTGCTCATTAGATCCCTGTAGTAAAGCTATTGCTCACCAGGGAATTCTGCTGCTGGTATTTAAAGTGCATGTTTCAGTCTGCATGTTAGAAGAGGATTTGAGAAGTCAAAATGTGCCCTAATTTTTCTTTCTGCAGCACTAATCATAATTTCTATGGCAAAATGAAGCCCCTCATTGTGTTCCTTTGCAAATTAAATGTTTTAAGTGTTACCACTTTATTCCAATCAAGATGGCTTCAGGTGTTCCATACTTTTGTCATAAGTAAGACTTTTAGCGCTCTGGGACATTCTGTCATTGGGCTATACTTGGTCTACATCTGGGTGATATTCGTGCTACATTTGGGCTCTTTTGTCTCTGGCGGCCATCTTTGGAGACTTATTTTGTTATGAAGTTTCCTTATTGCCTCATTTACTACACTCTCCTCAGTAGGAAATACTTTCAGTGTTTTACTTTGGTTCCATCAAGAAGGCATTCAGATGTGTCAGAATTTTTTTTAATGAAATAGAAGAGGATTTGAGAAGTCACTCAAAATGTGCCCTCATTTTTCTTTCTGCAGCACTAATCATACTTTCAGTGGCAAAATGAACCCCCTCATTTGGTCCTTTTATATTAAATGTTTTAAGACTTACCACTTTATTCCAATCAAGATGGCTTCAGGTGTGCTTTACTTTTGTCATAAGTCATAAGGCTGTTAGCACTCTAGTTGTTCTTTAGAACACTCTGGGAAGCTGCAGTAGAACACAAAGGAATCAACTGACAGTCTCTACTCTTGTTGGATGTACATCTTTTACTGAGACTGTCAGACTTCATTTACAGAAAAAATGCTTTCAGTTTAGCTTATAGCTCACCTTCCAAACCTCTGTGGGAAAAGCAGGAGAAAATAGTTTTCTCTTAAACATGATTCATGATATCCTAGAAGAAGGCTATTTCACATGGTAAAATCATCTTAGAACACACCACAATTCCTAAAATGAGTATGGTACCATCAACAAATGATTTATAAAGTAACTAAAGTTTTAACATTTTCTATTAACTGCAATGCTTTTTAATGAGGTGCTATCATGTATATCGGTCCCAAGATGACTGCCAACACTTCTTGGATGAAGTGCTGACAGCCAATCAGATCTCACGATGAGATGTCGTTAGGTTCCGCCCAGATAAATATATTAGATAAGATATAGTTAGTGACTAAGTAAACTTACCTGACATTATAGACAATATTGAATGTACTCAGTCGATGTATTTTCTCTAACTTAAAACAAGAAACGATAACATTCGTGTTAAGCAAGGTCTTAAGGGAAAAGAACACATTGAGTTAGGAATAGTAGAAAGACATTTGAATTAAGAAGGAACATTAATGAAAAACACAAGATATTGAAGGATTGACAGAATAGATAACAAGCAACTGCATAAAGAAAAGTTAGTCGAAGAACAGAAGGAAATTAATAATATATTAATTAGATAATAAACTGAGAGGCCAAAGTTAATGAATGTTAGGTAATTATAGTTGTATAATTTTGCAAAGGACTAAAAGTCTACTAATGGAATGTTATTAGATAATGATATTTATATAGTATTTTTTGTAGGCCAAAATAGGTGAAAACTGTAGTTTTGTATTATATATTACGAAAAGTGATAAAATTAACTGTTTATATTTTTATACAAGGAGCAAGAACATAAAGGAAAAGTTATGGAAAGAGAACAGACTGATACTCAGGAGATTTTGGATATTACCTTGAGTGTAATTGAAGAACTACTCATATCTGTCACAGGCAATGAGAGTGAAGAAGGGGAAATTAGTGCTGCAGACATGAATTGTGATTTTGAAGACGAAAGCTTTGATGGAGATTTCGTTGAAGTTTTAAATTATATTGAAATTTTAGAACACATTAAATCAGAACCTGCTGACGAGGACATTGATCTGAATGATATATCTAATGAAGTCGTATTGGAATGTCTGTTAAATTATGAGATGTTACAAGAGTAAATTTATTGTTGAAAAATAATAAAGGTTTGAGCACTATCTATTAATGTATTTATTGTACTAAAATTGAAGCAGTTATATATTCAGTTATATATTCTTTAAATGTTTGTATTGATTTAAAATATGCAAAGTGGGTTTGAGGGTATCGATTGCTTAAAATCCGTATGGAGTATACATGCAGTCTTGTATGCAGGTGCAAACTTGTGTTTTATGCCTTCAATTCCCCAGTCTGTATCCTTAGACTACCACCAAACACCCTGACACTGCTGTTTTAGTATTGTAGTCAGCCGCTCAGCAGTATGTTCTTTTTGTTTGTACGGTGGTAAAACTGAAGCTCTAATAAATTTAGTGAGGAACTTTCTTTGCAGAAGTGTAGTGATCCAGTCAGTATCTAGATAGTCATGGATTAAAAGAGGACTTAGTGCATAGGCTGTTTCAAACCTCTATGGACTGTGGATGCACTGTTCTATGCACCAGCAAACCTATGTTTTATACGTTTAGTTTAATTCCACAATGTGTATCCTAATAGTTCCAGCAAACATTCTCACACTACTGTTTCAATATTGTAGTGAGCCATTCAGCAGTATGTGTGTATCTGTATACTGTGGTACAACTGAGGCTGTTATAAATGCAATGATGTTCTTTCCTTGCAGTCTTGTAATCGCCCACCCACTATCTAAGTACTCATGCTTTAAAATAGGCCTTAGGGCATAGACTGCTTCAAAACCCGTATAAAGGATGTATGCAGTCTTCTATGTACTTGCAAATTTGTGTTTTATACGTTCAATTTACTAGTTTGTATCGTTACACTTCCAGCAAACACTCTGTCATTGTTGTTTTAGTTTTGTAGTGACTCATTCATTGGTATGTAGTAATCCTATCACTACATTAAAACACTAATAGGCACATATACAATAACTGGCATATCCCCAGGAATATGTCAGTTATTGTGCTCCGTGACACTACCACCATGGATGCGCCGTATTTACAATGCGGTGTACCATGGGACAAAAATGGCACATATATGTGATGTATCTGTGCTGTAAAGGTGGTGCATTGTTTAAGTTATGTTGGAAGTGCAACGTATCTATAGCAATGATCTGGGGGCCCTATGCTCAGACTGCTGTGTCAATCCTTACACCTGCTTGAAGGTAGTGGAGGGTTTTGACACAGAATGAGCGCAAAAGTGACAAAGTGAAATCTTGTAGATTTTAGTGAGCCACTTTTAGGAAGCGTTCCTGCACCGGAATGCCCCCCCCCCATGTAGGAATGTCTCCTTCTGGTACTGGGATTTACAATGTGACACACCTCCCAGATACATCACATTCTAAATACCACATACCATGGCACATCTTTTGCACCATCCCTTTATCAGAAAAGTGATGCAACGGTGGTGTACAAGAGGCACAAGGGTGTTGTAAATCTGCCCCTAACAAACACTTACAAATTCACCCAGGCAGTTTCACTAGCAGTGCATTCTTTTTTAATTTACTTTTGTTATTATTTTACATTAAAAATATGAAATGTAACTTTAAAAATAAAATACATATTAGTATTTATAATAAAAATGTAGGCAATTACTATAAAAAGAAAGAAATATAATAATTAGTATATTTCAAAATTATCATTTACAAAACCTTTGAAATTCATTGAAAAAACCATAGGTTTCACACACGTTATAGTTAGGAATTAGCATTTAAAAAACCTTAGAAATTCACTGAAAAAACCATAGGTTTCACCCATGTTATAGTTAGCTGGACATTTCTCTCATGCAAAACCTTTGAAATTCCTCCGTTATAGTTAGCTCAGCTAACTATAACTTGCGCGCCAACAATGAACTGATGATGACGTCACATATTACATCACTCATGACATGGTCAGTGACATCACTCATGACATCACTGATGACATCTCAAATGACATCCCTGATAACATCACTGATGACATCATCCTTGTGGATAACCTCCTCTCACTGTACTATAACCTTTAATACACACAATCAAAAATAGAAACAAACATTTTCAAAAAAATGGAGATAGCAGTTCTAGTTAGAACAATCTATTCAGTAATTCCAAAATCTACATACACATCCACTCATTCACCAACAGTTCTTTATAGTCACTCATAAATGTACTCACTCATCATATGTACTCATACACCTATATATCCTGTTATACACCGACACTCATCTATAGAGTTACTCACACATGCAATCAAACATCCATTTAGTTGCATATACAGCTATACACACACCACTACACTAACTTCTACAGAATCGTAGACATACTTACTCTCCTAACAATCACTTATAGAAACACACAGTTATTTATACAGGATGTCTTAGAATCTCTCGCTCTCACATATACTCACTTATGTAAATCAATACTCACATATACTAGTTTAAAACATATGTACTTACTCATAAAGATACTATTGAGACAGTCATTCACTCACTATCACACCCATACACACACTCATCCACCCATACAGTCGTGCACACATGCTGTCTTCAAAACATATACAAACAGTGAGTCAGTCATTCATGCATCTGTGTGGTAAGTAATACTACCCACCGGACAGTACGAACACTCATTTTGGTATTCAAAAAACCAACTAATAACCTATATACACACTCATGTAGCTACTCACCAACCCATGCAGCCACTTATATACAAAGTGAGACACTGATACAGATATTTAAATATTTAAAGATTACTCGCTAGTAGACCTATTCACCAAGAAATACTTAATAAGTCAGTTATACAATCAATTTTACAAAAAAAACATCCATTTAGACACTTATTTACTCATTTATTCTTCCATCGACCTTTAGAGATACATATATACAAAATATTTATTTTTCAGAAAGACACACACTCACTGGATGATGTCATCAGTGATGTCATGAGTGATGTCATGAGTGATGTCACAGACCATGTCATGACTGATGTAATATGTGACGTCATCAGGAGTGCATTGCGGGCTCGCAAGTTATAGTTAGCTGAGCTAACTATAACGGAGGAATTCCAAAGGTTTTGTATCAGAGAAATGTCCAGCTAACTATAACATGGGTGAAACCTATGGTTTTTTCAGTGAATATATATATATATATATATATATATATATATATATATATATATATATACTACTGTGCTAAATAAACTGCACGCTGCTAGTAATTCTCCTGAGTGCTGCTCTCTTCTTTTACATCACGGAGGAGTTCTTTGAGCGTAATATATATATATATATATAAATATATATATATATTACCTACTGGCGGTCGCCAGTAGGTATATATAGTTAGGATTTTTTCTCTATGGGTTTTTTGAAAATTCTATGTCTAATAACTTTGGCGTTTGTGGACGGAATTGGCTGAAATTTTCAGGAAAATGGCACATTTTGTTTTTGAGCAGCCCCTGAAAATTGGGGGGGGGTTCGTCCAGGGGGGGTCGAGAAAAAAGGGGGGTCCCAAAACGTGTTTTTAACATTGAGTTTTCCATAGGGCGGTTGGCCTCACTTTTAGCCCGAACGGCTGAATGGATTTGCACGAAACTTGGCAAAATTGTAGGGACTGGTAGCCCGATGTGCCTTTTGTAGGTCTCAATATATGTGCTACAGTGGATTTTGAGAAATTAACGTTTAAAAAAAGATATATATCTGTAACAGCGGACCGGGCAGCGCTCCAGGACGCGTACTTTTCGCGCAACGGAGCTTTGTGAAGCGAAGCTGATTGGTTCTCCGGCGTCTGTCAACATTCCAAACAGTCCGTAGCGGCCGCCATCTTGTCTCTCGGTAGGATCGAGAGACAAGAGGAGGCCAAAGCGAAGGGGCAAATGACCATAAGGGGGAATAGTAGATCCTCGCTGACCCCCTAGGTTTGATGTGGAGGTTTTAAAAGGGCCCCGCGGGGCAAAAAAAAAAAATAATAATAATAATCGAACGGCTGAATGGATTTGCACGAAACTTGGCAAAATTGTAGGGACTGGTAGCCCGATGTGCCTTTGCTAGGTCTCAATATATGTGCTTCAGTGGATTTTGAGAAATTAACGTTCAAAAAAAGATATATATCTGTAACAGCGCACCGCTTCGCGTACTTTTCGCGTTACGGAGCTTTGCGAAGCGAAGCTGATTGGCTCTCCGGTGTCTGTAAACATTCCAAACAGTACGTAGCGGCCGCCATCTTGTCTCTCGGTAGGATCGAGAGACAAGAGGAGGCCAAAGCGAAGGGGCAAATGACCATAAGGGGGCATAGTAGATCCTCGCTGACCCCCTAGGTTTGATGTGGAGGTTTTAAAAGGGCCCCGCGGGGCAAAAAAAAATAATAATAATAATAATCGAACGGCTGAATGGATTTGCACGAAACTTGGTAAAATATTAGGGACTGGTAGCCCGATGTGCCTTTCCTAGGTCTCAATATATGTGCTTCAGTGCATTTTGAGAAATTAACGTTCAAAAACAAGATATATATCTGTAACAGCGCTCCGCTTCGCGGAGATAAAATTATATCTGTATTACCTAGCTGTTGCTAACACCAGTTAGCGACGGCTAGTAGGAGATAGCGACCATCTTGGGCCCCACTTTGCATGTGAGTGATATTTATCACTAATGACATGCAAAGTGGGCATGCCAAGATGTTAGCGACTGGAAACAGTCGCTAACATCGCTATCTCCTATTATCAACTTTTGGAAATATTCGAGATAAGCGCGAATATCTCCAAAAAGTAACAGCTGCCCTGAGCAGTTCTTAGCCATGTTATCCAATGGGAGGTGGATAACATGGCTAAGAGCATTAGCTCGGTAATGCATGAATATCGCTGAGTTTTCAGCGATATTAATGCATTGCGGTCGTTTTTTATCGTATTTGCGATAAACCTTGATAATAGCAAGGTTTATCTGCGATAATTTCTGACGGTAAAAAAATCTTTGCAATGCATCGTTAGGGATAAATATCGCTTAACTTTGGTAATATGCCCCAACGTCTGTTAACATTCGATTCGAAGGAAATCAGGAAGTGTTGAAAAACATTGTCTGCGCCATCTTGTCTTTTTTCAAATGCCACACTTTTGTCGTGCACGGCAGCCATTTTAGATGCCTTGACCAGACCCACTCTGTGCACGCTGTCGATCCTTAGCATGGCTCCCCACCCTCGCAAGCATCTCTCCCAGGCAGTGGTCACCCCCGCTCTCTGTCTTATGCATGGGTAATAAACCTCCCCCCATCTGCGCTGCTCTTCCCTGAGAATCACACCCTGTGCCTGCCCGACACCTCCCTTTCGCCCTATTCACTACCGCACCCTCTGACACTCCTTTTCCTCTGTGTCCGATTGTCCAGGCCGGTCCTAGGCTATCAGCTAGCCCTGCAGATGTAGTTTATGGCCACAGCTGTAAAGAATCACCCCTCTTCAAAGGAGTTATAGTAGATCAAGGCCCACACTCGATGAGATCCGTCACAGCAGAAGCGTTGCTATTATCTGAAAACCATCCTGTATTGTGATTGGGGAGGGGACCGAGCGTGAAGCGGAAGATTCCAGGGATGACTCTTTGTACATCAAAGTTTTTACAATTATGTGTCACATTAAAAATATATAGCACTCCGACAAAGTAGTAAGATTATAAAACTTTAATAATTTATAAATATATACAAGAAAACAAAAATAGTAATAACATATAAACATTTTTAGGGAAAAACAACGAAGTAGCGGTCGGCTGTGCGAATAGTCCCAACGCAGCACAACGTCCAGATTTCCGGCGTGGGGCGTCGCGGGGGGTGGGTCATCAGTAGCAAACTGTTGTGCGAATAGTTCCAAGGCAGCAGAACGCGCCGAAATCTAGATGACACGAAAGTGATGTCTAGTAAGTTGCCACCCAGCAAATAACGGCGTGGGGCGTCGCGGGGGGTGGGTCATCAGTAGCAAACTGTTGTGCGAATAGTTCCAAGGCAGCAGAACGATGGCACCAAGGTGATGTCCAGTAAGTTGCCGCACTGGTTTTGGCATCCTACAATGCTGCTCCGAATAACGGCGTGGGGCACCCCGGGGGAGGCGGCGTGAACGGGCCTCTCCAGGTGGAGTGTCATCTGTTGTAGTGGGGCGCCCCTTTACCGTTTCAGTTGCCATTCCGTCCGTTTTTGGTCCACTGTGTCGAAAGCCGCAATTCAGCTGAGTTGCGCCCACTCTTGCGGTGCAGCGATAGGCGGCTGTCACAGGACTCTCAAAATGGCGGCAGGCTCTTTCCTTTTTGGGCCTGGTCCACTGAAATGGCCCTGGGACACCTTGGAAATCGGACGCTTGTCTGCTAGGTCTTGGACCCCATTCTCGAAAGCGTCCCCTCCGCCTTGAGAATTCATCAAAAGTTTTGGGGGCCCCGACTCCTGCAGGCTTCTGGTGGGGAGCGGCTGCCATGATTGCTCGCGGAATGACCACGACGGAGCTACGAGATGGTGGTGCTCTCATGCTGACGCCAGTTTAGTCTGAAACATCCAGAAACAAGGTGGGGCTTTCATCGTTTGGGAAAAAAAAAAGTTTTCATCCAATGAAAAGTGTTGTTTTTAGGTCATATGAGCAACCTTCCATCATTAGGAAACCAAAAGTAAAATGAACCAATGAAAAGTTTTATAAACAAGTCACATGACCTGTTATGCGGCATAGGGTATAAAATGCGGAGAAAATACGTTGGCACGTGAGGCGGCGTCAGTAGCGGACCGATGTGCGAATAGGCCGAAGGCAATACAACGCGCCAAGATCCGGATGGCACCGAGCTGGTGTCCAGCAAGTTGCAGCACTGGTGTGGCCATCCTACAATGCTGAAAGTCGGCGTGGGGCGCCCCGTTGGCCTGTGAGTTTGCGTCAGTAGCGGACCGATGTGCGAATAGGCCGAAGGCAGCACAACGCGCCAAGATCCGGATGGCACCGAGGTGGTGTCTAGTAAGTTGCCGCACTGGTGTGGCCATCCTACAATGCTGAAAGTCGGCGTGGGGCGCCCCGTTGGCCTGTGAGTTTGCGTCAGTAGCGGACCGATGTGCGAATAGGCCGAAGGCAGCACAACGCGCCAAGATCCGGATGGCACCGAGGTGGTGTCTAGTAAGTTGCCGCACTGGTGTGGCCATCCAACAATGCTGAAAGTCGGCGTGGGGTGCCCCGTTGGCCTGTGAGATGGCGTCAGTAGCGGACCGATGTGCGAATAGGCCGAAGGCAGCACAATGCGCCAAGATCCGGATGGCACCGAGGTGGTGTCTAGTAAGTTGTCGCACTTCTGTGGCCATCCTACAATGTTGAAAGTCGGCGTGGGGCGCCCCGTTGGCCTGTGAGATGGCGTCAGTAGCGGACCGATGTGCGAATGGGACCAAAGGCAGCGCAACAATATTTTCTGACTGACACCACAAGGTGCTGAGATGCCAAGATCCGGATGGCACCGAGGTGATGTCTAAGTTGCGGACTGATGTGCGAATGGGGCCAAAGGCAGCGTAACAATATTTTTTGTATGGAAGATACCACTAGGCGTTGAGATGCCAAGATTCGGATGGCACCGAGGTGATGTCTAGCAAGTTGCTGTACTGGTGTGGTCATCCTACAATGCTGAAACTCGGCGTGGGTCGCCCCATTAGCCTGTGAGATGGCGTCAGTAGCGGACCGATGTGCGAATAGGCCGAAGGCAGCACAACGCGCCAAGATCCGGATGTCACCGTGGTGGTTTCATAGTTGAGAGGCACTTCATCTGCAGTGGGGCGCCGAGATCCGGATGGCACCGAGGTGATGTCTAGCAAGTTGCTGTACTGGTGTGGTCATTCTACAATGCTGAAAGTCGGCGTGGGGCGCCCCATTAGCCTGTGAGATGGCGTCAGTAGCGGACTGATGTGCGAATGGGGCCAAAGGCAGCGCAACAATATTTTCTGAAGAGAAGACACCAAAAGGTGCTGACATTCCAAGATCCGGATGGCACCGAGGTGGTGTCTAGCAAGCTATGCAGTTGAGTTGTGTGCGCACTTGCGGCGAATAGGTCGAAGGCAGCATAACAATGTTTTTTGAATAGAAGACACCACAAGGCGTTGAGATTCGGTTACCACCGAGGTGATGTCTAGCAAGTTGCCGCACTGGTGTGGCCATCCTACAATACTGCTCCGAATAACGGCGTGGGGTGCCCGAAGGGGGGGGAGCCGGCGTGAATGGGCCTTCCTAGGTGGAGGCTCGTCTGCTGTAGTGGGGCGCCCCTTTACCGTTTCAGTTGCCATTCAGCTGAGTTTCGGCTGCTCTTGATGCTACAGCGACAGGCGGCTGCAAGAGGACTCTCAAAATGGCGGCCTGTTCTTTGGATTTGGGCCTGGTCCACTAAAATGGCCCTGGGACACCTTAGAACTCGGACGCTCGATTTTTTTTTCCTTTCCTGTACATGCAAAAAAAGGTAAATGCCCGGTACGTTACGCGCTTCATCTGCCACGATGAACTCTCCAGAGGAACCGAAAAAAAATATAGTTGTGGTAACTATACCATGCATCGTCATATGGAGAGGTGGCACCAATTAATTATAGTGCTGCATAAAAGAGAGATTTGGAGGAGAACCCCTGACCTGCTAGTACATTCATCAAAGAAGTGGCACTGAGAGCTTCAGAGGCAAGGGAAACGGTCCCAAATATTTAGAAGAACTTTGGAAAGATTAAAATGACATGTTTAGATTGTGGCAAATTAATTTCATGTGGACAGATGAGTGTTACTCTAATAAATACAGCATATGAACATCATCATAGTCGATGGTTGGTAGAGACATTTTGACTATATCCTGGACCTGCCCGTCCTCGCCCAAAATGGCGCCGGAATAAATGGGACTCGTAACTCCTTGTTGTGTACTGGTTGCAGAACCTTGAAATCACGAGATACGTATGCAGTTTTGAAGCACATGGCGGGCGGGGACGAGAATTGATTGAATATTTCGACATCCCTATTGATATTAAGTTCTGATGTGTTATTGATTACTGTACTGTTGAAAGTTCGAATTAACGTCACCCATGGTACTTGCCCGCAAATGTATATCTAGATAATTTTATTGTAACTGGCCCTGTCGTATTTTAATTATAAAATGTACGTCCACCGATTCCGTAACTGTTAGACACCTTAGTTCTTGCAACCTAATGGCCCGCCCGTTACGTTCCTCTACAGTGTAAATGTCTATTCATCATATACGATTACAGTTTGCTCTGTGGCAGGCCCACGTGGTTATAGGCTCGTATTTGTATAATGAAATTTTCACAATAAAGGTTTTTAAAAGAAAACATGGTAGTAGTATATACATTGGTAAAGTTTTTAATAATAGTGACTGTTTTAGAATCATTAAAAGGCAAGTGAAATAAAGCAGACCAATTACATGAAGGGTAAAAGGTATAATACGAAGGAACGCAGTAAAGATAAATGGTCAAGGGCTGTTGTGTTTTCTATTCCTGCAACATAAAGTGATCGATAAGAATCTCATATTCAGGCGTATCGGCGACTAACACAGCAGGTCGACCCTCTTTTGCTCAACGGCTCCGTCATGGGACGAAGAAACGCTCTTTTTCTCGAAAAAAGAATATATTTTACTTGCAGGACAGTTGTAAAATTTCCGGGAAAGTACATTAGCCTGGAACATTATAACATATATTTAAGAAAAAATAATGTTCGGAAGTAATGAAAAGCGTAATTTTTAGGTCATATGACCAAGCCTTTCATCATTACAATAAGAAAAGTAAAATGAACCAATGAAAAGTTTTATTAACAAGTCACATGACTTGTTATGCTTACGTTACGCGCTGCGCGCCCCGGATGACTTCCGGATGCGCTAACGCGGCGCGTCATATGACGCATTACGCGACAACGCAGGTACAGAATATAGTCAAAATGTCTCCACCAACCAGCGGTCGGAACACAACCCCTTTCAGCAGGCTAAATAGTTCTGTTAAATGACAACAGAAGGGACAGGCAACAAGAACCATCAGTCAAAGAGGGGAGGGCTAGTTCTTCTCTACCGGGTTACATTGGGGCGCTACCGGAACTGATCGAATTGGTAGTCTACAGTGTTTCTGGATGTTTCAGACTGAAGCTGGGGTTAGCATGAGAGCAGCACCATTTCGTAGCTCCGTCGTGGTCATTCCGCAACCAATCATGGCAGCCGTTCTTTGTCGTTATTTTGGGCGGGGTGGGTGGCGGAGCCGAGCTGTTTTGCAGCCATCATTGTGTGGAGTTCAGTTCATCTCACTAGTTTTGTATTTGTCATGAGGGGTTGTTCCTAATGTTTCTATTTTAGCGAGGTCAAAAAGAGATCCCATTAGTGGCCTACTGATTTTGCTCGATTCCTTTTCTTTTTTTTTACACGATTTTTCGTTATCTGCAAAGACTAAACAGAGTATTGCGACTCTGTGTTTGTTTGTAAATAGAGAATGAACCAAAGAGAACTAATTCTAAAACAGTAAATACTTGGATAACAATCAATCAAATGGAGAGAGAAGCAGGCACGACGGATTACAACGGGGGCAAAGGCCTGCGTTAACTACCTTTCACTATCTGCAAAGAGAGAGTACTCCTAATAGAAATGAGGGGGGGGGGGCACCATTCAAAGCAGATCAGTGTGCATAAACACGAAAATGTTTTCACTTACCACGTACTTGACATTCGACAGCTTATGATATTTGCTATTAAAAAACCATTGAAATTCACTGAAAAAACCATAGGTTATAGACCATATATAGTTAGGAATTAGCATTTACAAAACCTTGAAAATTCACTGAAAAAACCATAGGTTATAGACCATATATAGTTAGGAATTAGCATTTAAAAAACCTTATTTTACTCACACAAAACCATTGAAATTCCATATATAGTTAGTTGCACTAACTATATATCGCGCACCCGCAATCCACTGCTGATCATGTCACATATTACATCATTCATGACATGGTCAGTGACATCACTGATGACATGACTGATGACATCTCAAATGACATCACTGATGACATCACTGATGACAACATCCAGTGACTGTATGTTTCTGTAAAGTTAAAATATGTCTTACATATTGAAGAATGAGTGGATGTATAAGTGTCTGGATGAAGGATTTAGTAGGTGCGTGACTGACTGTATGAGTGAGTGATTAAATGTGTCTCACTGAATGCATGGGTTAGTGACTAAACTGTCTTAATTTGTGCATCATTATGTCTGTTGTTCTGTAAACTGCTGCATGTGTTGATCATTAGCTATACGAGAGGCTATATGTGTTATTAATTGGTTGCCCAAGTATTTCTATGGGAGATTGAGTTTGTGTGGGGGTGGCTGGAAGGTGTGTGACTCTATGCATAGATGTGTGAGCAGTTTATTCACTAGGTGTATGAGTTCAAGAGTGCATGTGGAAACAGCTACATGGGCAGTTGACTGTGTGCATGAGTGTATTGATGAGTGAATGGATATCTCAATGCTACATGTCATAGTAAGTACATATGTAAAACACAGTACATGTGAGAGTTGGCATATATAAATAACTGTGCATGAGAGCCACTGAATGAGTGAGTGGTTGTATCGATCATTGTGAACTTGTATCAGGGATTGTATAAGAGAGTAAATATGTGTTAGTATATGTTTCAATAAGTAAGGTGTGTTTAACTGTATAGTTGAAGAAATGGAGGTGAGATTGTTTCTTTGCATGACTGACTGGGTGTGTGAGTAACTCCATGGATGAGTGGCAGTGTGTGAGTGTCTGTATACACTGAGTGTATCTAAGGTTATATTAGGGTCTGAAGAGGTTTATCGTATTAGCACAAGAATGATGTCAAATGAGATGTCATCAGTGATGTCATCAGTGATGTCATTTGAGATGTCATCAGTGATGTCACTGACCATGTCATGAATGATGTAATATGTGACATGATCAGCAGTGGATTGCGGGTGCGCGATATATAGTTAGTGCAACTAACTATATATGGAATTTCAATGGTTTTGTGTGAGTAAAATAAGGTTTTTTAAATGCTAATTCCTAACTATATATGGTCTATAACCTATGGTTTTTTCAGTGAATATATATATATATATATACTGTAAAATGAAGGAGACATTCACAAAACTGGAAAGACTCCATGAGCGCGAAGTGCGCAAGTGGTGAGAAGCCACAAGTCTAACTAACTACGTGGAGGAGCAGAGGGTCCCGAGAGGTTTAAGAGTCCATACAGTACCTTCTTATGAACACCCGGATCCACAGCTCCTAACAGACTGGTTCGAGCACACTGCATCATACTGCGAAGGTACTCTCAAAATTCTAGTAAAATACGCCTGGAGTGACAGGGAAAAGGTGTTGGCTGAGATCGCATCAATCAACGAAGAACTGGAAAAGGAAGTAGATCCTGGACAGATAGCATCAATAACTGCAATGAGAGACCAAATGAAGGCAAGGCTCGTGAAATATGAGCAGAAAATAAGAATGCGGAAACAAGAGAAATATGAGCGTGACGCCAATGACTACCAAACAGGGCGTGTATTGACCTACGCCAAAAAATATGACGCTCCACGAAAGGCTCTACAGAAAAGAACCGGAACCGGAACCAGCCCTAATGCCAGCACCAGCAGTGCAATTGAAACTGAACCTGCTACTTCAGAGTCTGATCTTACGGAGAACGAATCCGGAGATGTACAGCAGAGGTTGGGGGACCGGAGCCAACAGAATGAAGTGTATGCCACACAAGGTGCCCGACCGAAGAGGACTCCTTTTCAGGAGGAGTTCGAGGTCATCAGAAAGTCCTGGCTACGGGGTGGCAAAAACAAACCGCCAGATGCAGATGTAACAGCATCGGCAACAGGACAAGGAGGACGAGGAGGGCAGGTGGCGGGAAGAAGAGGCAGAAACAATGCAAGAACCCCACGCTGGTCCAATCGCAATGCGAAGAAGACTCAGCAAGAATAAACATCGATAACATTGATAATCTGGCTCATAACCAACAACACAATGAAACCAATTTGAAAGTGGTTAACTTAACGAATAAAATATTGACTGATGCAGAAACGGAAGTACTAAGTCTGGGACTCACTTTCTACCCCACCAAAGGATTGGAATATACGCAAACGAGAATAGACCTGTTCCGCTTCACCAGGAAGCTCAAACTCCATAAATATTTCAAGGTACGTCCCCACTTGAAAGATCGCGCCATAAGGGGTACAAGAATAACGGCAACGGATTCTCTCAACAGTAGAGATTTACCGGCAATTGAGACCCTAGAAGATCTGCGGTTGGAACAAGAACTAGATGTTGGAGATCTGAACATCGCACAACGAGCTATCCTGCAAGGAATTGAGCAGGAGAGGGACGAAAGCAATTTTAAACCTGTCTCAACGTTTGTGCCACAATCACCTTGGGATGCTGTGGATATTTTCACAGAGGCAATGAAGAACGACCTCTTGCAATACAGACGAGCGGAACATCATACTTCAGCATCTAACATCACTGAACGCCAGCGATCGGCGTTAATGGACCTGACTAAAGACGAGACTCTGGTAATCAAGCCTTCCGACAAAGGGGGGAATGTGGTATTAATGAGTAGGGATCAATATAAAGAAGAAGCACTGAGGCAACTAGCAGACAAAAACTTCTATATGGAATGTACAAACGCAACATATCAACAGAGTATCACCAAATACGAGACACTGATACAGAAATGGTACAGCCTCAAGATGCTGGGGAAAGATGAACACCTTTTTCTAAGAAATAACACCCCAATGATACCCACCTTTTACCACCTCCCCAAGTTACATAAGGACATGAATCGACCCCCAGGCCGTCCAATTATCTCATCCATCGGAAGTCTAACAGAGAACATGTCACGCTTTGTAGATAATATCTTGTTTCCTTTGGTAGTGAAATGAAAATCCTACATAAGGGATACCAAAGACTTCTTAACCAAGATCCAGGAGTTAACATGGAGCCCTGGATATCTGTTAATGGTATTGGACATTACCAGCCTATACACTTGTATAGAACATGGGCGAGGACTAGAGGCCGTAAAGTATTTTCTGGAGAAACGTCAGCTGAGATTTGCTAGACATAACGAAATGATCATTGAATTCACAGAGTTCTGTCTCACTCATAATATCTTCCTGTTTGAAGATCAGCTGTATATTCAAAGATCTGGGACGGCGATGGGAACCTGCTTCGCCCCCAGCTATGCAAATTTATTCGTTGGCTGGTGGGAGGAGCGGGTTCCCAGGAGCTGCACAGTGGGACAGGACACAGGGGAGGTTGTTTGCTGGCACCGTTACATTGACGATTTGTTTATTGTCTGGAACGGTGACATTAATACAGCAGAGGAATTCATCAAGGTACTAAACATCAATGACCTCAACTTGCACTTCTCGGCCTCGGTTAGTCCGGTGGCAGCGGACTATCTGGACCTGAGAGTGTTCGCTGAGGGGGACCATCTGTGTACTACTCTCTATAGAAAAGAGACTGCTGGCAATTCGACACTCTTTGCCAGCAGTAGCCACCCCCCTCAGCTGAAGAACAGTATCCCATATGGAGAACTATTAAGGCTCCGCAGGAACTGTACTAGGGATTCAGATTTTGAGGCGGCTGCCTCAGAATGCCTGGCACGTTTCTCTGTCAGGGGGTACAGCACGGAACTGCTTAACAGTACTCTCAAAAAGGTTAGAAAGCTACAAAGGGCAGTACTCTTAACCTCTGAGAATCAAACAACAGGTCGAGATAAGAAAGTCGACACTAAAGAAGGTAAATTCAGGCTGATTACCCCTTACTCTTCAGGTGCTAATGATCTGAGAGCCATGCTTAAAAAGAACTGGCACATATTGAAGACAGACAGCGTATTAAAGGAAGACTTACCCGCTCACCCTCTGATAACTTTCAGTAGAGCAAGATCACTAGGTGATATGTTGATTTCGAGCCATCTGGAAAAACCAACACCGAAAACAAACACCTTGAAACAAATGTCTGGATTCTTTCCTTGTGGGCACTGTAAGGCCTGTGCCGGAAGCAAAAGGGTGCTATCGTACACTATACCCGACACGGGCAATAAGGTGCCCATTAGGAATTTTATAACCTGCAGTTCCCAGTTTGTAGTGTACTGTTTGTTATGTCCGTGCGGCCTCCGATACATCGGCAGCACCATCAAGGAACTCAAACTGAGGATCCTAGAGCATCTTCGGGCAATCGAGAAGGTGGATACCGCCTATCCGGTTGCCCGACATTTTGCCGAAGCTCATAACAAAGATCGCAACAAACTCCAATTCTTTGGGTTGGACCTTGTCCCACCCAACGTTAGAGGAGGCGATCGGCTGAGAAGGCTACGCAGGCTAGAATCCCGATACATTGTGGACCTCTCTACAAAACATCCGAGAGGACTCAATAGTGGAGAGGAATTGTCATTCCATCTAGGGAAATGATACTGACATTATACTTCAGTGATACGAATTGCGCTGTCCGTTATGACCCTCAGATCATTAGCAACAGTGCCGCCAGATATGTATATTGAATTTTGAAATCAGTATTTCCCTTTGCTAAAAGATGTCGGTTTCCATCTTTTTTTTTTTTTTTTTTTCTCTTCTCTCTTTCCCCTGTTTCTTTTCATCGCCCTGTTCTGATTTACAAAAAAATACAGTCACTCCAGGGCTACCGATATGTACATATATATATATTAGACTATTGGGGAGAGAGTGGAAATGACTATGTTTATGGTTTATATGATGTTTCTATGTAGATAAGAAAGTATGAATATGATGAATTTTTTTGATTTTGTCTACTAGAACAGGCTAGAACGGATTGAAAGATAAAGTGTAAATAGATTGTATAATATGCCGTTATCACTTTAACAAGCATAATGTACAGCACTTTATTTCTGTATTCTTATCGCATAGCTTTCTGTAACCATATATCATTTGACATAGCCATCTGATTAGCTGCATTGCTATTATCATTACTATTATTATTTTTCCTCAGAAGAACAATCTTGATTAAATACTGTGTACATAGGACAACAGCCGATCCACGGCTCTATCAGAATGTCAAAACTTATGACACTTTATAAATGTAATACCCTTTCAGGTATATATTACCACTTAAAGATGGCGCCTACAGAGACTTGTGAGGGTTTGGTCCTATGTCACTGTTAGTGAGTGAAATTAAAACTTTATTAACGTGCTGTTTACAGGTCACGAGTGACACACCGACGAAGGCTCACGCTGAAACGCGTCTGTGCCTCTTTTCCCTAAAATAAAATCACCGTGAATCAACAAGCTTCTCGAGTGCTGCTACTTCTTCCTACCGAACTGGGGAGAGTTTGAGCGTCATATATATATATATATATATATATATATATATATATATAAATATATATATATATATTCACTGAAAAAAACATAGGTTTCAGGGCTGTTATAGTTAGCTGGACATTTCACTCACAGTTCAGCAAAAACCAGGCAATTTTATCCTATGGAAAGAAATTCAAGTTACTTGTAAGTACAGTTAGAATTACTTTTCAGGATCATTACTGGGCTCAATGATGCAGCACTGAGGTCTCGCCTGATAACAGGTGAGTAAATTGGAATTCGTAGTTCGGCTGATTTTAGAGGAATATTTGTAAGTTTCAAAAATCGACATTTAGAAACTTTTTCAGCAAAAAGCAGACAATGTTAGCCTATGGAAGGAAATTCAAGTTACTGGTAAGTACGGTTAGAATTACGTTTCAGGATCAGTACTGGGCTCAAAGATGCAGCACTGAGGTCTCTCCTGATAACAGGTGAGTGAATCGGAATTCGTAGTTCGGCTGATTTTAGAGGAACATTTTAAAGTTCTAAAAGTCCACACTTAGAAGAATTTCCAAGTGAAGCAAGTTAATGTTAGCCTGTGGACGGAAAATCAAGTTACTGGTAACTACGGTTAGAATTGCTTTTCAGGATCAGTACTGGGCTCAAAGATGCAGCACTGAGGTCTCTCCTGAGAACAGGTGAGTAAATTGGAATTCGTAGTTTTACTTAAATCCCCAGTTTTCCAGCAATAGCTTCCGCCCAAAAAAATCACCACAAATGAGAGCAACAACTAACGGTAATAATATGCAGAGTAGGCGTTCCTGTGCAAAAATAACACAAAAACACCACTTCCCGACATTCTCATCGAGCAGCCACATCTGGGGTGTGATCCAAAAATAGGCAATAAGCCGTGTTAGCAGTAGAAATCTAACATTTGCCTTTTACTGGTATAAACCAGGACGACTTCCTACAGTGTGAGCCCAGCCCAGAATCACATCTGAAGAACAACACATGTCATAAAGTTACTGTTCATTAAACTCTGACACCCAAGAAGACCACAACACCCACTGCCACCAGCCTCAGGATGTCCCGCCCCGGACCACTCCCCTCCCTTCTACCACTGATGCAGCGCATAACAGAACAGCAGACCTTTCCAAAAAATACTTGAATGTTGGCAGATGTGACAACCAAGCATGTGTGAAGGACGCAAGTCACCCATCAATAATAATGCACAGAACACCAAGTGTAGCAGTGATGTGCTGGACAGATCTCACTATGCAGAGCACAGACCTCTCCATTTGTACATATACTGCTGGTGCTTGTAGTGTTGTGGATAATAGATGCAACCATGTTACCTCAGGCAGTGGGGAAGATCTCGGTCATGTAGCTGTTTTTTCCTCCCCTGGAAGCGGAAGTGGAGAGGGCTGGTCCAACATCCACCACTCGAGCTTAGGAGTATGAATAAATAGGCCAGGGCTCTAGGCGTGGTTCACTTGTGTGAAGGCCAACACGTCTGCCAGAGCGGCGACCCTCACCCTGCCACGTGGCTGCCGCCATGACCGCGGGCCTCCTTGACACAGGCCCCCTGTGAACCCAGCGTCACAGCACTGCAGACTTATGTCTGTACAGACTACTGCCTTTGATCTACACTGCGGACAGCAGGCCTCACAATTCAGATGGAATGGCAATTGAAGATGACACAGTCCAGTACGCAAGAAACATTGCTCCCAGTGCGTCCCGCCCAAACCTTGCAACATCGCAGGGTGCGCAAAAGCTGAGTGCCAAAGGTACCACTAACTCAGTGCACCCAAAGCCAATGCACGTGGCCTTATTCAAGCAGAATTCATTAGACAAAAGACAATACTACCAGTGCGGCCCGCCCTGACCACGCATCATCACAGGCTCTGGTTGCTTCAGGTGCCATTAACTCAGTGCACCACACGCTGAATTGGAAATAACTGTGCAGCTCAACTCAACGCTACGTGGCTGTGGGCCCTTGCTGACCGCTGCCTCCTGCCTAAACTGCGGTCATCAGGGCTCACAATTAAAATGGACTCTTCATTCATTAATTACAGAGTGCAGTAGGCAACTACGTATAACGTCCCTCAAATCTACACAATATCCTTTTAGTATCCTTGCTTCAAGAACTTGTTTTATATCAGTTATAGCTTTACTACAATGGCCAAATTCATCTTGCAAGTCCAAACGAACACTGAATGGCAGTCTACACTGAGGACAGCAGGGCTCACAATTCAGATCGAGTCTCGATTGCAGATGACGCAGTCCAGTAGGCAAGAGACATTGCATCATCGCTGGCTGCCCACACGCTGAGCGCCACACCTATTACTAAGTCTATACAGCTCAAGTCAACGCCACGTGGCTGTGGGCCCTTCCTGATCACTGCCTCCGGTCTACACTCCGGTCAGCAGGGCTCACAATTCAAGATTAGTACTGATGCAAATTGTTTAAGAGACTATAATTGGTTACGAAACCCAAATGCACCCAATCTGTGCCGCTCAAGTCAACGCCATGTGGCCTTTTACGACCTTCCTGACCACTGCCTCTGGCCTACACTACAGTCAGCAGGGGGTCACAATTCAGATATAGTCCCTGTTGCAGATGACACAATCCAGTAAGCAATAGACATTGCATCATCGCTGGCTGCACACCTAACTCTATGCAGCTCACGTTAACACCACATGGCTGTGGGCCCTTCCTGACCACTGCCTCCGGCCTCCGGCCTACACTGCAGTCAGCAGAGCTCACAATTTGAATTCACTTTTGATTTATTTATTGCAGAGAGAATTGTACTCTATATCCTCGAATTTTGTCAAGAGTCAGTGACTAAAAGCATTTCACGATGTCTGTGCTGACTACTGCCTTCCATCTACACTGCGTTTAGCAGGGCTCACAATTCACATTGAGTCGCGATTGCAGATAACGCAGTCCACTAGGTAATAGACATTGATCCCAGTGTGGCTCGTCTGCATCACGCATAATCACTGGCTGCGCAGACGCTAAATGCTTCTGATGCCCCTATCTCAGTGCAGCACAACTCATGGACCCTTATGATACAATATTTTGTGTATAATTTCACATCTGGTGCCCCTACCTTAGTGCAGCACAAATCATTGACCCTTTATGATTGAATCTCTGTGTATGATCCAATGATTACTATTGTACTTTTTGCCAGAACCAACCATTCCCGGAGGGTTGGCTTACACTCACCCCACAAGCATCCAGCATGGACGTCACTGGACATGTAACCTTGGTAATAAAAAGGAGTCGAGCGCACGTGCCCATACCCAGTTCCACTATCTATCTGTGTCCGTGTGTTCATTATGTATGCAACATGATGTTCCTGGGCCCTACCACATTACGTGTGCAACCATCTTATCTTTGACAGTGGGGGAAAACTTTGGTTATGTAACTTTGTCTCGGACATTGTACAAGTACGAACGTAGAGACTGGATCATTAGAGTACTGCAAAGAAAGTGTATAGTGAATTTATAAGTGCATGGGGATTGTTGGAGTAATTGTATAAGTACATATGTTGGAGCAGCATAACTCCGACAATGAGCTTGTCTCTAATTGGCTGCCCTCTATGTGCCAAAAACTGAAACGTCAACTTTCCATGCCCCAGTATTGCTACAACTGTTCATACCCACACAGATGTATCATGGCCACTATCTTTCTTGTGTAGAACTATGGATGAATGTAGGGTCACTGATTCCCCGTACCTTCCATGTTGGCCATATTGTGGGAAATGGCTCACAGAGTGACACTTTGGCTTTTGCGACCCGGGTAACGGCAGCACTACAACACGGACACCTGCATCAGTTAATTCCTCATAGAGCTCTCGACTGGAGCCACGCCCATAGCTCTGGAGTCATTCTTCACACCCTCATGCAGGACTGGCATACCCCAGGCCAGTCCACTCCACTTACGCTTACAGGGAAGGAAAACAACGCTACATGGCCCAGATTTTCATTGTAGTGATCTGCTGGTCACACGTCTAGTTGTTAGTATGCCACAGCCACTCCCACACGGCTTATATACACCCACACCACACCCATCCAGCACAGGCGTCACTGGATACGTGACCCTACTAATAAAAAAGACCGGGCGCATGTGCTCTATGCCATTTTAGAGTTACTCGCACCACATGCACTGCGGCCGGCACAGTCACACCGCCACGGTGATGGCCCGTCCTGGTGGTCCGGATACCTCATATTTTGTGTGCCCCGCTGGACCGCAGGGGAGGCCTGAGCCATACATCAGCGAGGGCCTACCGCCAGTGCGTGGCCTCACTGATCACTGAGTTAGTGGCATCGCAAGAACTGAGCGGGAGTGCAACCTGCGATGATGATAGGTGCACTAGTATGTCCTCTGCCATGGCAAAATCGAGACGCAGCACCAAATGTAAGACTTGTTGGCTTGTAGAGCGGGGCTGCATGATGTGGAGGGTGCCCTGTCCGCGAAAAGGTGACTAGTGAGGCCTGGGTGCGCAGCAGCAGTCACATACCCCTGGGTGGCAGGAGTGGATGGGGTACAGCAGCCTGAATGCACAAAGGCGGCACAGCGATTTATGCGTATGCAGTTGTATATACTCTGCCATTACTAATTCTGTACTATGTTTCAGATGTGGGAGCTTGAGAGTTCCACTAGGTCCTGGTGCATGGTTGGAGACAGAGCTGTGGCGTAAAGGTGAGCTGTGAGGGTTTTGTCTACAGTGTGGGCACTCAGTGTCCCTCCTCATCTCTTCCTTTCTCTACCACACACTCTTTCTATCTCTCTTCCTCTTACACTGTTTCTCTATTTCTCTCTCCCTCTCTCTCTCTCTCTTTCTCTCTCTCTCACTCTTCCTCTGTTTCTCTTCCTCTTTATCACACTCTTTTCCTCTTTCGCTCTCTCCCTCTCCCTCACTGTTTGTCTCTCTCTTCTTCTTTCACCCTCTTTCTCTCTTTTTCTCTCTATCTTCCTCTCACTCTCACTGTTTCACTCTTTCTCTCTGTCTTCTACTCACTCTTTTTTCTTTTCTCTCTCTCTATTCCTCTCTCTCACACTGTTTAACTCTTTCCCTCTCTCACTCTTTCTCTCTCGCTTTCTCTCAAACTCTTCCTCTGTTTCTCTCTTCCTCACACTCTTACTTTCTCTCTCTCTTCCTCTCTCTCACTTTTTCTCTCTCTTCGGCTCTCTCACTCTTTCTCTCTTTCTCTATCTTCCTCTCACTCTTTCTTTCTTATTCTCTCTGTCTTCCTCTCACTCTCACTCTTTCTCTCTGTCTTCCTACTCTTTCGTTCTCTCTCACTTCCTCTTTCCTTTGATGAAAGCATGAAGCACAATCTTATCTTGATTTTTATCTAACAGGCTGTGATTCACGAATCAATGTCCCCCCCAACACGACCAGAGCTAAACACGTGCAGAACCTGCGATGATGCGTGGCCATCCTGACAACGCCTGAGAAAGTTGCTTCGCCACGTGGTAGACCCTCTTACACACACACCAATGGCGGAAGGTGAGCAGAGAGACTTCTTTCCCCAGCAGTGGGCAGTCACCTCTGGGCGGTGTGAATGGATAGTGAGCCGCATCCTGGGAACACAAGAGTGCACAGACACCTCCGAGCAGTGGAAGTGGATGGGGTGCATGAGTCTGAGTGCGCATTGGCGGAACAGACAATTATGCGTGTGCAGTTGTATGTACTCTGCTATTACTAAGTCTATACTATCTTTCAGATCACTAAACTTGTGGGTGCACTATGTCCCGGCACATGGTTGAAGACACACCGGTGGTACAAAGGTGAGCTCCGAAGATTTTCTCCAGTGTCAACACTACCTCTCCATCTCTTCCTTTCTCTCTCTCACACTTTCTCTCTTTCTCTGTCTCTTCCTCTCTCTCACTCTTTCTCTCTCTCTCTTCCTCTCTCTCACTCTTTCTCTCTCTCTCTTCCTCTCTCTCACACTTTCTCTCTTTTTCTTTTACCTTGTATCTTACTCTTTCTCTCTCTCACTCTTTCTCTGTCTTCCTCTCTCTATCACTCTTTCTCTGTCTTTCTCTCTCTCAATCTTTCTCTCTTTTTCTCTCTCACTCTTTCTCTCTCTCTCTTCCTCTCTCTCACACTGTTTCTCTCTTTCTCTCTTCCTTGTATCTCACTCTTGCTCTCTTTCTCTGTCTCACGCTTCCTCTCTTTCTCTGTCTTCCTCTCTCTTTCACTCTTTCTCTCTCTCTTCCTCTCGCTCACTCTTTTTCTCTTTCCCCTTTGCTGGATGCATGACGCACTATTTTATCTTTCTTTTTGTCTTGCAGGCTGTGATTCACAAATGGTCCAGAGATGACACGCCACGGCTGTACATAGTTTTATTTGTTACTGTTTTGTTTTAATAAAATGTTTTATATGTAAATATACATATATATGTAAATTCATACATGACTAAGATTCTTATTTCTAATTGGACAACATTACCCAATTTTTTACATTCCAGATTCCCAAACGTGGCTGTCATGTCATATTTGTTTGTTTGGATGACCAGGAGCTCCTGCTGGGGGATGTCGGAGCAGTGTTGGGTGTTTGAACTGCATGATGGTTGCCTCAATTGCATCTGTTCTCAGAGACTTACGAGCCGGCGGGCTGGCTCGTAGATGAAGAGCTGCGAGCCGACTAGATGGCTCGTAGAGGGAGAACCGCAGCCCGTTAGTTCACAGAGGGAGAGCTGCGGGCCAGCTAGCAGAGGAACACCTGCGGGCCGACTGGTATAGGGAAAGGTGCGGTCCCTCAGCTTCCAAAGGGATATCTGTGGAACAGTGATGTGGGGAGTGGGAGTGTGAAGAGGATATCTTGAAGCGAGAGGCCTGCGGTATATTTCCAGCCTTGGCTTCACAGATACAACTGAGGGTCTGAGAACTCGCACCTGAAGAACTATGAGCCGACAAGTGCTTCGCAGAGGGAGACTTGAGGGCCCAAGAAGGTTGTTGGAGGTATGCTGGTGATGTGGGAAGAGGGTGCATTACCTACTGATGTGGGGAGAAGCAGCGTGAAAAGGGTATCTCGCACAGACAAAGCTCCGGTATGTTTTCAGAGATGCCTTGGACAGATGCCAGCTGACTGAGTGAATCACAAAATGGATTTCAATGCTCATATAGTGTGACTTATGAACAGTTCGCACCCAGGCTCACAGAGGGACAACTGCGGCCCGTGGACTCAACTCACAGAGGGAGAACTACGGGCCATCCGCTCCCAAAGGAACATCAGACGTAGAGGCACAGCAGCGTACTAGTTCGCAAAGGTAGAGAGCTGCGAGCCGACGGACTGGCTTCTAAAGGCATAGCTTCAAAGTGGTGATATTGGGCAGAGGGAGTGTGAAAAGGTTATCTCGCACAGAGATCGCTCCGGTATATTAAATTGCCCCCGGGACCTTTCTTTTATATTTTAACTCGATGTGAAGCACAAGGTGGCTGCTAACACTTCCTGGTGTGAAGTGTTAGCAGCCAATCAGACAACTCTTCCTGGTTTGAACTGTTAGCACCCAATCAGACGCAAGTTTGTGCTCGGGACTTAGGCACCGTCCATATATAAATATATATTTTTTTCCTTTAATATCTCAAAAACTACTGAACAGATTTACACCATTTCAACAAAATGTGCACTTTCTGGACCAATACCTTTCTCCCTGCCAAATTTGGCGTAATTCCGTTCAGCAGTTTGCCCTGTAGCCTTGTCTAAAGTTTCCTATGGAAAATGCAATGAGCACGTTTTCGGACCCCCCTTTTTTCTCAGCCCCCCTTGACCAATCACCCCTAAACTTTCAAGATAGGAGCTGATCAAAAAAGAGAAACTTTTAGGAAAATGTAGTAAAGATTCGTCAAACAACGCCAAAGTAATAACACATGGTGGGCTCCAGGAGGGGGGCCATGCAACCCATCTCCCAACATGAGTGAAGCCCCAGGACTGCAGGGACCTCTGCGGGCCCCCGCAGCCCCAGCGAGCCCCCGCGATTTTTTGTAAGAAATGCCGCCGGGACCTAGCCTGCCCGGGGGGCTCATTAAAATAAAACGCGGGAACCCTCAACCCCAACGCGAATTGCGCCAAAATGTTTTTTTTTAATGCTTTCTTTGACCCTGGGGGTTCTTCTGGGACCCCCTAAGCATGCCTAAGGGGTCAGGGTGTTTCTACCCTGCCCCCTTCGCTTGTTTTTTACTTTTGTTTCTCCTTTTTCTGGTGACTCGCTTCTACCGAGTCACAAGATGGCTGCCAACACTTCCTGGTTTGTAGTGTTGGCAGCTAATCACAGTGAAGCTTGTGCTCGGGACTTAGGCTCCGTCCAGATATCGAAACTTTTATTTTTCTAATTTCTCAGCAACTACTGAACGGATTTACACCATTTAAAAGAGGTCGCTTTCTGATCCAAGCACTACCTTTTTCTCCAAATTTGGGGTAATTCCGTTCAGTAGTTTCGGCTGTAGCCTTGCACAAAGTTTCCTATGGGAAATTGATTTTTTCACTCTTATTTTGTGAATTTCTCAAAAACCACTGAACGGATTTAAACCATTTCCAAGGTCACTTTCCAAACAAAGCTCTACCTTTCTGCCAAATTTGGGGTAATTCCGTTCAGCAGTTCGAGCTGTAGCTCATCGCAATATTTCCTATGGAAATTAACATGGGGGCCCCCTTTTTCTCAGCCTGCTTGACATATCACCCCCAAACTTTCAGGATATGACCTGACCTGGATAGACTTCTTTTCTGGAGAATTTTGCAAAGATTCGTCAAGCGAGGCCAAAGTTAATAGCAAATCAAAAAATGCTTTTCCTATGGAAACTAGGTTGTAACTATAACTAGCTACTGGCAACAGCCAGTAGGTAATATATATATATGTATATATATATTCACTGAAAAAACCATAGGTTAGAGACCATATATAGTTAGGAATTAGCATTTAAAAAACCTTGAAAATTCACTGAAAAAACCATAGGTTATAGACCATATATAGTTAGGAATTAGCATTTAAAAAACCTTATTTTACTCACACAAAACCATTGAAATTCCATATATAGTTAGTTGCACTAACTATATATCGCGCACCCGCAATTCACTGCTGATGATGTCACATATTACATCATTCATGACATGGTCAGTGACATCACTGATGACATCACTGATGACATCTCAAATGACATCACTGATGACATCACTGATGACAACATCCAGTGACTGTATGTTTCTGTAAAGTTAAAATATGTCTTACATATTGAAGAATGAGTAGATGTATAAGTGTCTGGACGAAGGATTTAGTAGGTGCATGACTGAATGTATGAGTGAGTGATTAAATGTGTCTCACTGAGTGCATGGGTTAGTGACTAAACTGTCTTAATTTGTGCATCATTATGTCTTTTGTTCTGTAAACTGCTGCATGTGTTGATCAGTAGCTATATGAGTAACTATATGGGTTATTGATTGATTGCCCAAGTATTTGTATGGGAGACTGAGTGTGTGTGTGGCTGGCTGGGAGGTGTGTGACTTGTATTAATGATTGTATAAGAGAGTAAGTATGTGTTAGTATATGTTTGAAAATGTAAGGTGCTCTATGTTTAACTGTATACATTAGAAAATGGAAGTGTGATTGATTCTTTACAGGACTGACTAGGTGTGTGAGTAACTCCATGGATGAGTGGCAGAGTGTGAGTGTCTGTATAGGTGTATGAGTGCATATGATAGTGTTGTAAAGATGAGTGATTGTATGTATGAATGATTGTATGGGTGAATGAGTGAGTGTTTGTGTAAACATAGGAATCAGTGAGTGCGTATGTAGTATCTAGTATTGGTGTGTCAATGGTTTAAAAAATTATACTCTGTATTTAACACTGGGTGTAACAGAGGTTATATGAAAGTGTGAGGAGATGCATTGTATTGTCACATGAATGATATCATCAGTGATGTGACCAATGATGTCAAATGAGATGTCATCAGTGATGTCATCAGTGATGTCATTTGAGATGTCATCAGTGATGTCATTTGAGATGTTATCAGTGATGTCATTTGAGATGTCATCAGTGATGTCATCAGTGATGTCATTTGAGATGTCATCAGTGATGTCATCAGTGATGTCACTGACCATGTCATGAATGATGTAATATGTGACATCATCAGCAGTGAATTGCGGGTGCGCGATATATAGTTAGTGCAACTAACTATATATGGAATTTCAATGGTTTTGTGTGAGTAAAATAAGGTTTTTTAAATGCTAATTCCTAACTATATATGGTCTATAACCTATGGTTTTTTCAGTGAATTTTCAAGGTTTTTTAAATGCTAATTCCTAACTATATATGGTCTCTAACCTATGGTTTTTTCAGTGAATTTCAATGGTTTTTTAATAGCAAATATCATAAGCTGTCGAATGTCAAGTACATGGTACGTAAAAACATTTTCGTGTTTATGCACACTGATCTGCTTTGAATGCTGCCCCCCCCCTCCCCCTCATTTCTATTAGGAGTACTCTCTCTTTGCAGATAGTGAAGGGTAGTTAACGCAGGCCTTTGCCCCCGTTGTAATCCGTCGTGCCTGCTTCTCTCTCCATTTGATTGATTGTTATCCAAGCATTTACTGTTTTAGAATTGGTTCTCTTTGGTTCATTCTCTATTTACAAACAAGCACAGAGTCGCAATACTCTGTTTAGTCTTTGCAGATAGTGAAAAATCGTGTAAAAAAACAAAAGGAATCGAGCAAAATCAGTAGGCCACTAATGGGATCTCTTTTTGACCTCGCTAAAATAGAAACATTAGGAACAACCCCTCATGAGAAATACGAAACTAGTGAGATGAACTGAGCTCCACACCATGATGGCTGCAAGACAGCTCGGCTCCCCCACCCACCCCGCCCAAAATAACGATAAACTCTATGCAAATATTACAAATATATACAACACACCAGCAAAGTAACAGGGTAAAACATTTTATTAAATAACTATTTACATAACTATTTTATACTTTTTGGTGCCCGATCCGGCTAGCTCAATCGATCGAGCATGAAACTCATGCACTCTGATAGTTCAAAGTTTTGAGGAGTGCTTGTAACACTGTCTGAAGCTTATTTGCACTTGCTACAGCTTCACTATTCTCAATGTAAGTGGGGGCTGTTTGAGGATGTGACTGCATTTGAAAACAATGTGATGCGGTGCCACCCTGAACCGCTTGACGGAGGCCCCCGAGGGACGGTGTGATGGCGCGGACTCGGAGGGGGCGCTTGGCTCCGGCCCCCTCCCCAAGTCGTGTTGCCCTGGTGTGGCCTGAGATCGCCCCCGACATAGGTGGCCCGCTCCCGGGGTCAAGCGGAACTTTTTGCCTTTTGGTGACTCTTCCATTCTTGACCTTGTCCCACAATCCGTTTCACCTAAAGACACGCTGTAGTGGGGCGCCCCTTTACCGTTTCAGTTGACATTCCGCCCGCTTTTGCTACACTGTGCCTCTTCCGCTATTCAGCTGTTTACCGCCCGCTCTTTCGACTACAGCGTCTCGCTCACCATGTAGTTGAGTTGCTCCCGCTCTTGCAGTGCAGCGATAGGCGGCTGCCACAGGACTCTCAAAATGGCGGCCGGCTCTTCAGATTTGGGCGTGGTCCACTAAAATGGCCCTGCGACACCTTGGAACTCGGACGCTTGTCTGCTAGGGCTTGGGCTCCATTCTCGAAAGCATCCCCTCAGCCTTGAAGATTCTACAAAAGTCTTGGGGGCCCCCGACTCCCACAGGCTTCTGGTGGGGAGTGGCTGCCATGATTGCTCGTGGAATGGCCACGACGGAGCTACGAGATGGTGGTGCTCTCATGCTGACGCCAGCTTCAGTCTGAAACATCCAGAAACACTGTAGACTACCAATTCGATCAGTTCCGGTAGCGCCCCAACGTGACCCGGTAGAGAAGAACTTGCCCTCCCCTCTTTGACTGATGGTTCTTGTTGCCTGTCCCTTCTGTTGTCATTTAACAGAACTATTTAGCCTGCTGAAAGGGGTTGTGTTCCGACCACTGGTTGGTGGAGACATTTTGACTATATTCTGGACCTGCGTTGTCGCGTAATGCGTCATATGATGCGCCGCGTTAGCGCATCCGGAAGTGCTCCGGTGCGCGAAGCGCAGCTTCCCGGAAGCGATCCGGGGCGCGGCGCGCAGCGCGTAACGTAAGCATAACAGGTCATGTGACTTGTTAATAAAACTTTTCACTGGTTCATTTACTTTTCTTATTCTAATGATGAAAGGCTTGGTCATATGACCTAAAAATTACGCTTTTTATTACTTTCGAACATTATTTTTTCTTAAACATATGTTATAATGTTCCAGGCTAATGTACTTTCCCGGAAAATTTACAACTGTTCTGCAAGTAAAATATATTCCTTTTTCGAGAAAAAGGGCGTTTCTTCGTCCCATGACGGAGCCGTTGAGCAAAAGAGGCTCGGCCTGCTGTCTTAGTCGCCGATACGCCTGAATATCAGATTCTTATCGATCACTTTATGTTGCAGGAGTAGAAAACACAACAGCCCTTGACCATTTATATTTACTGCGTTCCTGCGTATTATACCTTTTACCCTTCATGTAATTGGACTGCTTTATTTCACTTGCCTTTTACTGATTCTAAAACAGTGACTATTATTAAAAACTTTACCAATGTAAATACTACTACCATGTTTTCTTTTAAAAACCTTTATTGTGAAAATGTCAGTATACAAATACGGGCCTATAACCACGTGGGCCGGCCACGGAGCAAACTGTAATCGTATATGATGAGTAGACATTTACACTGTAGAGGAACGTAACGGGCGGGCCATTAGGTTGCAAGAACTAAGGTGTCTAACAGTTGAGGAATCGGTGGACGTACATTTTATAATTAAAATACGACAGGGCCAGTTACAATAAAATTATCTAGATATACATTTGCGGGCAAGTACCATGGGTGACGTTAATTCGAACTTTCAATAGTACAGTAATCAATAACACATCAGAACTTAATATCAATAGGGATGTCGAAATATTCAATCAATTCTCGTCCCCGCCCGCCATGTGCTTCAAAACTGCATACGTATCTCGTGATATCAAGGTTGTGCAACCAGTACACAACAAGGAGTTACGAGTCCCATTTATTCCGGCGCCATTTTGGGCGAGGACGGGAAGGTCCAGGATATAGTCAAAATGTCTCCACCAACCATCGACTATGATGATGTTCATATGCTGTATTTATTAGAGTAACACTCATCTGTCCACATGAAATTAATTTGCCACAATCTAAACATGTCATTTTAATCTTTCCAAAGTTCTTCTAAATATTTGGGACCGTTTCCCTTGCCTCTGATGCTGTCAGTGCCACTTCTTTGGTGAATGTACTGGCAGATCGGGGGTTCTCCTCCAAATCTCTCTTTTGTGCAGCACTATAATTAATCGGTGCCACCTCTCCATATGACGATGCATGGTATAATTACCATAACTATATTTTTTTTCGGTTCCTCTGGAGAGTACATCGTGGCAGATGAGGCAGGTAACGTACCGGGCATTTACCTTTTTTGCATGTAGAGGAAAGGAAAAAAAATTCGAGCGTCCGAGTTCTAAGGTGTCCCAGGGCCATTTTAGTGGACCAGGCCCAAATCCAAAGAACAGGCCGCCATTTTGAGAGTCCTGTTGCAGCCGCCTGTCGCTGTAGCATCAAGAGCGGCCGAAACTCAGCTGAATGGCAACTGAAACGGTAAAGGGGCGCCCCACTACAGCAGACGAGCCTCCACCTGGGGAGGCCCGTTCACGCCGCCTCCCCCCCCCTTCGGGCACCCCACGCCGTTATTCGGAGCAGCATTGTAGGATGGCCACACCAGTGCGGCAACTTGCTAGACACCACCTCGGTGCCAACCGAATCTCAGCGCCTTGTGGTGTCTTCCATTCCGAAAATATTGTTGTGCTGCCTTCGGCCTATTCGCCGCAAGTGCGCACGCAACTCAGCTGCATAGCGAGTGAAACACCAAGGGGCGCCCCACTGCAGCCGAGGAACCTTCATCTTGGGGGCGACGCACAGCATCACATTGCTTTCCAATGCATTTAGATCCTTAAACAGCCCCCACTGACTGACGCCGCCTCACAGGCCAACGGGGCGCTCCACGCCGACTTTCGGCGCAGCATTGTAGGATGGCCACACCAGTGCGGCAACTTGCTGGACCCCACCTTGGTGCCATCCGGATCTTGGCACGTTGCGCTGCCTTTGGCCCTATTCGCACATCGGTCCGCTACTGACGCCACCTCACAGGCCAATGGGGCACCCCACGCCGACTTTCGGCGCAGCATTGTAGGATGGCCACACCAGTGCGGCAACTTGCTGGACACCACCTCGGTGCCATCCGGATCTTGGCGCGTTGTGCTGCCTTCGGCCTATTCGCACATCGGTCCGTTACTGACGCCGCCTCACAGGCCAACGGGGCACCCCACGCCGACTTTCGGCGCAGCATTGTAGGATGGCCACACCAGTGCGGCAACTTGCTGGACCCCACCTCGGTGCCATCCGGATCTTGGCGCGTTGTGCTGCCTTCGGCCTATTCGCACATCGGTCCGCTACTGACGCCGCCTCACAGGCCAACGGGGCGCCCCACGCCGACTTTCGGCGCAGCATTGTAGGATGGCCACACCAGTGCGGCAACTTGCTGGACCCCACCTCGGTGCCATCCGGATCTTGGCGCGTTGTGCTGCCTTCGGCCTATTCGCACATCGGTCCGCTACTGACGCAAACTCACAGGCCAACGGGGCGCCCCACGCCGACTTTCGGCGCAGCATTGTAGGATGGCCACACCAGTGCGGCAACTTGCTGGACCCCACCTCGGTGCCATCCGGATCTTGGCGCGTTGTGCTGCCTTCGGCCTATTCGCACATCGGTACGCTACTGACGCCGCCTCACAGGCCAACGGGGCACCCCACGCCGACTTTCGGCGCAGCATTGTAGGATGGCCACACCAGTGCGGCAACTTGGTGGACACCACCTCGGTGCCATCCGGATCTTGGCGCGTTGTGCTGCCTTCGGCCTATTCGCACATCGGTCCGCTACTGACGCCGCCTCATGTGCCAACGGATTTTCTACGCTTTTTATACCCTATGCCGCATAACAGGTCATGTGACTTGTTTATAAATCTTTTCATTGGTTCATTTTACTTTTGGTTTCCTAATGATGGAAGGCTTGATCATATGACCTAAAAATAACACTTTTCATTGGATGAAAACTTTTTTTTTTCCCAAACGATGAAAGCCCCACCTTGTTTCTGGATGTTTCAGACTGAAGCTGGCGTCAGCATGAAAGCACCACCATCTCGTGGCTCCGTCGTGGTCATTCCGCGAGCAATCATGGCAGCCGCTCCCCACCGGAAGCCTGCAGGAGTCGGGGGCCCCCAAGACTTTTGTAGAATCTTCAAGGCTGAGGGGACGCTTTCGAGAATGGGGTCCAAGACCTAGCAGACAAGCGTCCGATTTCCAAGGTGTCCCAGGGCCATTTCAGTGGACCAGGCCCAAAAAGGAAAGAGCCTGCCGCCATTTTGAGAGTCCTGTGGCAGCCGCCTATCGCTGCACCGCAAGAGTGGGCGCAACTCAGCTGAATGGCGGATTTTGGCACAGTGTACCAAAAGCGGGCGGAATGGCAACTGAAACGGTAAAGGGGCGCCCCACTACAGCAGACGAGCCTCCACCTGGGGAGGCCCGTTCACGCCGCCTCACCCCCCCCGGGGCGCCCCACGCCGTTATTCGGAGCATCATTGCAGGATACCAAAACCAGTGCAGCAACTTACTTGACATCACCTGGGTGCCATCCACATCTCAGCGCGTTCTGCTGCCTTGGGACTATTCGCACAACAGACCGCTACTGACGAGCCACCCCCCGGGACGCCCCACGCCGTTATTTGGAGCAGCATTGTAGGATACCAAAACCAGTGCGGCAACTTACTGGACATCACCTGGGTGCCATCCACATCTCAGCGCGTTCTGCTGCCTTGGGACTATTCGCACAACAGACCGCTACTGACGAGGCCACCCCCCGGGACGCCCCACGCCGTTTTTCGGAGCTGCATTGTAGGATACCCAAAACCAGTGCGGCACCCAGGCAACATCACCTGGGTGCCGTCCAGAACTCAGCACGTTGTGCTGCCTTGGGACTATTCGCACAAAACACAGCTACTGACCATTGTTGCTTCTTTTTTCCTAAAAATGTTTAAATGTTTTTACTGTTTTTGTTGCGTTGTATATATTTATAAGTTATTAAAGTTTTATAATCCTACTACTTTGTTGGAGTGCTATATATTTTTAATGTGACACATAATTGTAAAAACTTTGATGAACAAAGAGGCATCCCTCGAATCTTCCGCTTCAGGCTCGGTCCCCTCCCCAATCACAATACAGGATGGTTTTCAGATAGTAGGAACGCGTGTGGTGTGACGGATCTCATCGGGTGGGGGCCTTGATCTACTGTAACTCCTTTGAAGAGGGGTGATTCTTTACAGCTGGGGCCATAAACTACATCTGCAGGGCTAGGTGATAGCCTGGGACCGGCCTGGACAATCGGACACAGATGAAGAGGAGTTTCAGAGGGTGCGGTAGTGAATAGGGCGAAAGGGAGGTGTCGGGCGGGCACAGGGTGTGATTCTCAGGGAAGAGCAGCGCAGATGGGGGGAGGTTTATTGCCCATGCATAAGACAGAGAGCGGGGGTGACCAGTGCCTGGGGGAGATGCTTGCGAGGGTGGGGAGCCATGCTAAGGATCGACAGCGTGCAGAGAGTGGGTCTGGTCAAGGCATGTAAAATGGCTGCCGTGCACGACAAAAGTGTGGCATTTGAAAAAAGGCAAGATGGCGCAGACAATGTTTATCAACACTTCCTGATTTCCTTCGAATCGAACGTTAACAGACGTTATCTCTCCCACACTACCGGTCCCCCTCGGCTTAAACGCCGAGATGGTAGGGACTGCATCCCGTGGAGATAGGCCGAGACGTCACTCAGCAGAAAAAAAAGAAAAAAAGGTCTATAAACATACAATAAGTTAAAAGTCAATCATTCTTGTTTCCTTGTAGTACGCTCCCCAGTCCGCTTCCCGTTACGCGAACCGGGCGCACCCCACGGAAAAAAAATGATATTTTTTTTTGCCCCGCGGAGCCCTTTTAAAGCCTCCACATCAAACCTAGGGGGTCAGGGAGGATCTACTATGCCCCCTTATGATCATTTGCCCCTTCGCTTTGGCCTCCTCTTGTCTCTCGATCCTACCGAGAGACAAGATGGCGGCCGCTCCGTACTGTTTGGAATGTTTACAGACACCGGAGAGCCAATCAGCTTCGCTTCGCAAAGCTCCGTAACGCGAAAAGTACGCGAAACGGAGCGCTACCCGGGACGCTGTCACAGATATATATCTTTTTTTAAACGTTAATTTCTCAAAATCCACTGGAGCACATATATTGAGACCCAGCAAAGGCACATCGGGCTACCGGTCCCTACAATTTTGCCAAGTTTCATGCAAATCCATTCAGCCGTTCGATTTTTTTTTTTTTTTTTTTTTGCCCCGCGGGGCCCTTTTAAAACCTCCACATCAAACCTAGGGGGTCAGGGAGGATCTACTATGCCCCCTTATGGTCATTTGCCCCTTCGCTTTGGCCTCCTCTTGTCTCTCGATCCTACCGAGAGACAAGATGGCGGCCGCTACGGACTGTTTGGAATGTTTACAGACACCGGAGAGCCAATCAGCTTCGCTTCGCAAAGCTCCGTAACGCGAAAAGTACGCGAAACGGAGCGCTACCCGGGACGCTGTCACAGATATATATCTTTTTTTGAACGTTAATTTCTCAAAATCCACTGGAGCACATATATTGAGACCTAGCAAAGGCACATCGGGCTACCAGTCCCTACAATTTTGCCAAGTTTCGTGCAAATCCATTCAGCCGTTCGGGCTAAAAGTGAGGCCAACCGCCCTATGGAAATTAACATGGGAAAAACGCGTTTTGGGACCCCCCTTTTTTCTCGGCCCCCCCTTGACGAACCCCCCCCAAATTTTCAGGGGCTGCTCAGAAACAAAATGTTCCATTTTCCTGAAAATTTCAGCCAATTCCGTCCAAAAACACCAAAGTTATTAGACATAGAATTTTCAAAAATCCCATAGAGAAAAAATCCTAACTATATATACCTACTGGCGACCGCCAGTAGGTAATATATATATATATATATATATATATATATATATATATATATATATATATATATATATATATATAACTATATGGATGAGTATTAGTGTGTAACAGGATGTATAGGTGTATGAGTACATATGATGAGTAAGTACATGCATGAGTGACTATATAGAACTGTTGGTGAATGAGTGGATGTGTATGTAGATGTTGGAATTACCTAATAAGTTGTTATAATTGGTATTGGTTTCTCCTTTTTTAACAAAAGGATGTTGTCATCAGTGATGTCATTTGAGATGTCATCAGTGATGTCATGAGTGATGTCACTGACCATGTCATGAGTGATGTAATATGTGACGTCATCAGCAGTGCATTGCACGCGCAAGTTATAGTGAGTCCAACTAACTATAACGTGGGAATTTCAATGGTTTTATGCGAGTAAAATTTCCACCTAACTATAACTGGTGTGAAACCTATGGTTTTTTCAGTGAATATATATATATGTATATATATATATATATATATTCACTGAAAAAACCAGTCTCATTTGCAGATATAATATAATGCATACTTAAATAACGAAGCAAACCACATTCACTGGATGATGTCTTCAGTGATTTCATTTGAGATGTCATCAGTGATGCCACTGACCATGTCATGAATGATATAATATGTGACATCATCAGCAGTGGATTGCGGGTGCGCGAAATATAGTTAGTACAACTAACTATATAGGAGCAATTTCAATGGTTTTGTATGAGTGAAATGTCCAGCTAACTATAACACCCCTAAAACTTATAGTTTTTTGAGTGAATTTTAAAGGTTTTTTAAATGCTAATTCCTAACTATATAAGGCCTGAAACCTATTGTTTTTTCAGTGAATTTCAAAGGTTTTTTAAATGCTAATTCCTAACTATATAAGGCCTGAAACCTATGGTTTTTTCAGTGAATTTGCAAGGTTTTTTAAATGCTAATTCCTAACTATATAAGGCCTGAAACCTATGTTGTTTTCAGTGAATTTCAAAGTTTTTTTTAATGCTAATTCCTAACTATATAAGACCTGAAAGCCCACCAGGAATCTCCAGTATGCGCCAGGGGACTACATTGCAGAGAGGTGTAATGAAGCCATGCCCCTTTTCACACCTCTCTGCAACGCAGCCCCCGTGTATGTTTGAAGAGGGGGAACTAATTCCCCTTGCATACTGGGGGCCCCTGGGGGCCAACTAGCCCACCTTGAACCTCCAGTATGCGCCATTTTCAAGGCTTGTTTACTTTGGTTCCATCAAGAAGACATTCAGATGTGTCACACATTTGCCATAAATCCTGAATGTTAGCACTCTAGTTGCTCATTAGATCACTGTAGTAAAGCTACTGCTCACCAGGGAAGTCTGCTGCTAATCATACTTTCTATGGCAAAATGAACCCCCTCATTTTGTTCCTTTTTAAATTAAATGTTTTAAGACTTACCACTTCATTCCAATCAAGATGGCTTCTGGTGTGCCATACTTTTGTCATAAGTAAGACTGTTAGCGCTCTAGTTGTTCTTTAGAACACTCTGGGACATTCTGTCATTGGGCTATACTTGGGCTACATCTGGGTGATATTTGGGCTACATTTGGGCTCTTTTGTCTCTGGTGGCCATCTTGGGATACTGCATGTCAGAATTTTTTAATGAAATAGAAGAGGATTTGGGAAGTCACTTAAAATGTGCCCTAATTTTTCTTTCTGCAGCACTAATTATACTTTCTATGGCAAAATATACCCCCTCATTTTGTTCCTTTTTGAATTAAATGTTTTAAGAGTTACCACTTTATTCCAATCATTCAGGTGCGCCATACCTTTGTAATAAGTAGGAATGTTAGCGCTCTAGTTGTTCTTTAGAACACTATAGGAGGCTGCAGTAGAACACAAAGGAATCAACTGACAGTCTCTGTCCTTGTTGGATGTACATGTTTTACTGAGAATGTCAGACTTCATTCTCACATGACTGAGAAAGATAATGTGAATTTACAGAAAATATGCTTTCAGTTTAGCTTACAGATCCCCTTTCAAACCACTGTGGGAAAAGCATGAGATAATAGTTTTCTTTCAAACATGATTCATGATATCCCAGCAGAAGGCTTTTCCACATGGTAAAATCACCTTAGAACACACCACAATTCCTAAAATGAGTATGGTACCATCAACAAATGATTTATAATGTAACTAAAGTCCTAAAACCCTCTATTAACTACAATGCTTTTTAATGAGGTGCTATCATGTATATTGGTCCCAAGATGGCTGCCAACACTTCTTGGATGAAGTGCTGACAGCCAATCAGATCTCACGATGAGATGTGTGGTTAGGCTCCGCCCAGATATATATGTGTTTTTGAAGTTAATTTTTATAAAAACCACCGGAGCAATTTTCACCAAATATAGCAAAGGCATTTCTGCGTACCAGTCCCTACAATTTTGCCAAGTTTGGTGTAAATCCGTTCAGCGGTTCGGGCTGTAGCCTTGTCAGAACGTCCTATGGAAATTAACATGGGGAAAACACGTTTAGGGACCCCCCTTTTTCTCAGCCCCCGCTTCACAAATCTCCCCAAAACTTTCAGGGAAGGAGCGCAGCGGAGCTGGCCAATATTTTGGAAAATTACACGCAAATTCCTCAACCTGCGCCAAAGTTATTCCCAATAGAATGTTGCAGGTTTTCTATGGTAGCTTGGTCCTAACTATATATACCTACTGGCTATTGCCAGTAGGTAATTAATATATATATATATATATATATATATATATATATATATATATATATATATATATATATATATATATAATTTTTTTACTCAAAAAAACAAAGGTTGCAGGGACGTTATAGACAGTGTGATAGGTGAGGATATCCCAACACACCCCCTGGTAACTTTCAAAAAGACACGGTCTATACGTGACCATCTGGTACAGAGCCATTTTGATAAAGTGACCCCCACCACTAACACTCTGAGAAGCATGAAGGGCTTCGTTCCCTGTCACAAATTCAAAGCGTGCTGTAATAGCAAAAGAACGCTCACGTACACAATCCAAGACACAGGTATGGTTAAAAAAATCAACCGGTTCATCACATGCAGCACCCCCTATGTGGTGTACTGTCTCGTTTGCCCATGCGGGCTGCGCTATATCGGCAGTACGGTGCACCCTCTTAAAATCAGAGTATTAGAACACATGAGGGCAATAGATAAGGTGGACCAAGCATATCCTGTTGCAAGACATTTTGCGGAATATCACAAAAGTGACCGCAATCTACTTGCGTGCTATGGGTTAGATTTCATCCCGGATAACATCAGGGGGGGTGACAGGTTGAAAAAACTGCGGAGGCTGGAATCCAGGTATATTATCGACCTCCACACAAAAACACCTTGGGGGTTGAACAGTGGCGAAGACCTTATGGTTCACATAGGTGTATAACATGTATAACATCCAGGTGACTAATACATTTGGTGTAGACGGTCGTATAATACTGGCAGTTGTGTATATCAATAACTGTAATAACATCGGGATACACACAGTTGCAAAATAGTAATATAACACACAATAGTTCAACATTGTATGATATATGGCGGGCCTGATAGTAAATGAGCACCTGTATATATGTGAATAAACCAATGTACAGGTAACATCAATGTATATATGTATATAGGGTAGGACAACAATCACAATGGTTGGTGGTAGAATGTAGTGTCTTTTGATTCTTGAATTTCATAGGGACCACTGTTACATTTGTTATATATACATTTTTTCAATCCTTCGGTTTGATTCGAATTATGGTTGGCTAATCTATCATCGAATATTTTATAAACCAAAAGGGATAGATAACAGAGTAACTATGATACATCTGTAATTTTGTAAATATGCTAATGCAACAACATGACTTTTTTCTTTATACAATATGATACATATGAGCTTTTGAATCCAATGTAGCTATTGTAAATGTCATTGTATATTGTAATTGTAAATATCAGCGGGTTGAGATAATATGATCAACAGATATGAGTAGTGGCTTAAGAAGGACAATTGCCGATACACGGCTGAATTGTGACAATGTGAACATTGAGTAATTAGGCCACCCGTAAATATTTCGAGTGGCATGAGAGGAATGTGGTAAACTATTTGTGACGCATTTACCCTTCTTTCACTCTGTTCCCTTTAGTGGTTAGTTGCATGTTTATACATATGCTGGCATACAAGGAGTTGATTACAACGTTGTTTAATGTTTGTTCATTAGCCACTCCAAGATGGCGCTGGTGAATGTCAGCACACCATCAGTCCTTCTTCCACTACACTAAATAATGTTTAAAAACAAGACGATGGTCAGTGGCTACTGACATCGAAAAAGGCTGTTTGCCGAAACGCGAGGGCGTCAAAATGTCTTGTCTGTTACCATTAAAGCAACCTGAATGAACTGAGCCTGGGAGTGCGGATATTTCTTACATAAAACTGAGAAATTGGAGCTTCATATATATATATATATATATATATATATATATATATATATATATATATATATATATATATATATATATATTATTTTTTTACTCAAAAAAACAAAGGTTGCAGGGACGTTATAGACAGGCTCAATTTTTATTCGTACAAAACCAGTGAAATTCAGCAGTTAAAATTAGCTGCGCTAAGTATAGCTTACGGCCCGACAATATACTGCTAATGGCCTCACATATTACATGACATGGTCTGTAACATCACTGATTACATCCAACACCGAAGCAGGTTGCTGTTCAACAAAATGTATTTAAAAGGCAGAAAGAATGATGTATTTTGACTCGAAAGAGTCTTGTACACATACACTTACCTCCAAATCAGGGAGGATTAATGAATAAACAAAGCGAAAGACAGACTGGAAAATAACTTGTGTAAAACACCCAAGTGAACAACAATAGTACATAAATAAACAGTCTGCAACCGAACAGTTGTAATTTAGATCTGCAGAAAAATACTATCAAGGTAAAAACAAAAATCTCAAATTAAACTAGAGACCAACGCACTCCTGCCAACAGTCTATAAACAGTTACATTTACAAATACGTGATGAAGCCCTTATGAACTGGAGAAATGTTCCACACTACAGAAACCAATAACATTCAGATGAAGTTTATATATTTTTCTCAGATGGTACAAGCAACAGCAATTTTTGGTACAAGCAACAGCCGACACCTGTTTTGTCACTACAGTGACTTTTTCAGGGCTAAAGCGTCAAAGTAACGGTCGCTGGTCTATAAGGCGATCCAAAAGATTCCTCCAAAACAAGAGATGCACTGTTGGGATACTTAAACACAGTCTATGTGTTTGCCAAATATGTGTAATTCCAACGGTAGACCTCATAAGGTTTAAAAGAAGGTACAAAAGAGCATAGGTATTCTCCTCTTGCGGTGAAGCAATGTATTGGTTTCTACACGTGTGTAAGGTCCTCCTGCTGTCCACCCATGGACACAATTTGACAGCGAGCCTTGATAAACATCCTCTGTACGTTTATTAAGCGTCCTCCAAGCATCCCACGAGTAAAAAAGAGTCAACTCTTTCTTACTCGTTGGACGCTTGGAGGGCACTTATCAAGGCTTGCTGTCAAAAAGTGACTTTATAGTTAGGTGCAAGAATGACACTTAAGCTAACACTACTTTCTCAGTGTTCGGCCCTTCACAGCAGAGGATGACTCAATGTTCTTGTTGGAAATGGGATCCCCGGCTGGCCAGGGCGTTCGCCAAAGTCAGTCAGAGACCACCACACCCAAGTCAGGGCAAGGGAGTTACACGGCAAGATAACCCCTACTCACCCTCTAGGTAACGTGGCGCGAGCAGCAAGGCTAAACTTGGAGGCGATGTAGGCTAAGTATTTGCGCACGCACCCCAGCAACAACCACCAAAGGCCCACCACAAAGGAAACTCCACACAAGGTTATATAAAAATAGCCTTTGTATTACACCAAAACACATTTAGATAAAACACACACTTTACAATGTGCCAGAGGCACGGGCAGAATTTACAAGGGATTATTTACAAGACAGGGCCACCTGGACCACTGTCAGGAATCAGAAGTAGCACTTTCAGAAATAAAGCAATACCTTCAGTAATAAAGCAATACTTTCAGTAATAGCATACAACCAGTCATTACTGGTAACAGGGCCTCACTAGCACCACCTGTACTAGGGAGAAAACAACCACCTACACGTCACACTACCTGTAGGGGTGCAAAAGCAACACACATGATGTCGTAACATTCAGAGGTGTAAAAGGACAAAGAGAACACATGATGAATAATCTACCCATTCCGAGGTGTAAGCAAAACACATGATGCCGTAACATTCAGAGGTGTAAAGGCACATGACGCATAATCAATACATTCAGAGGTGCAGAACAAATACCAATTTCCCCAAACTCACCAGTCACCACCTGTGACTGTCCCGGTGTCCCAATGTCAGGGCCTAAACGTGGCAGTTGCCCACAAAGTGCTGGGCAACTGGAGCAGGGAAAGTTAGCGCAAAGTTGGAGCCTCTCTGGGCTCAAAGAACCACCACTGTGGCACTGGTGAGCCTCTCTCAGGCTCTCTTACACAAGTAAGGGGGCTGCTGAGCCTCTCAGGGCTCCAGCAACAAAAGGTGCAGCCTCGCTGGGCTGTGGGGTCCCTCGCTCTGGGGACCCAAAGCAGTGATGTTCGCCAAGAGCCACGCTGGGCTCTAAATCAACTGGTGCCCCCGGGGCACCTCGTGGCTCCAAAACGTGGAGATGCCCCCTGAGCCCTCAGGCTCGAAACACACGGGCGCCTCTCTTTGGGAGTCCCCCCTCTGGGGACTCGACGTGATTGTGGGGCGCTCAGAGCCTCTCAGGGCTCGTGAAGTAAAGAAATGCCCCCGGAGCCCTCAGGCTCCAACAACACATAGGCGCGAGGTCGCGCTACAGAGAGGGGGCGGGGCGGACACCGGCAAGGTGTCCCGACGCTCCCCCCCTCCTCTGCAGGCACCTACCGGTCTGGCGCTGGGCTTTCCAGCGGCGGCGGGTCTCTCCCGCTGGTCCCGGGGCTCTCCTCTCCTCTCGGGGAGCCTCGGCAGGCTCTCTCGCGGCTCGGCGGGGGAGGCGGGACTTCCGGTCGGCCTTTCTGGGGCCGCACTCTGATTGGCCAGCCGGCCCAGTGCTTCCGGGTCGTCGCGGGCAGCGCGGCGGCCCGTTTTCGGCAGGCAGGCGGCTTCCCAGGATCCGAGGAGTGGGCTCCCTCGTGAATCCAACAAATCGGCACTTGGGCAAAATAATACGGCAATGAGCGGGGTGGCACCCGCGCCGTCCAACCACCACACGGGGCGATCGGAGGCCGGGTGGGCACCGGCCTCTGCAGACCACAGCGCTCCCAAGCGCTGCAGGCAAAAATAAGCGCTCGTAAGCGCTAAACAGCAGCAAAAAGCGCTCCCAAGCGCTAGGCAGGCAATCTCAGCGCTCCCAGCGCTAGAGGGGCAACAAAGCGCTCTCAAGCGCTACAGGGGAAATCCAAAGCGCTCCCAGGTGCTAGGGCAACAGCAAGTCCTTCAGGGGCCCATCAGCAAGCCAGGGGCTGGGCAGGGCTCAGGGAGGCAAGCCATCCCTGAGCCCAAGCAGCAGCACGCCCCTGGCAGATTCAAGCAGCAAACAAGAACATTTTCATGGGGTCACAGCCCCTCTTTTATACACCTTTTCCCTTTGTCTTTAGGTGCAGGGTGGGGGCAGAACCAGCCGCAGCTGGTTCTTGAGCACTCTTGATGGCCCAACCACCCATTCTATTCACTGGCAGGGCTTGGGTCATCAGTCACACCACAGGGGGGCGGAGCCAGCATTGTGTGGGGAAAACCCAGCCCATCCAGGACACAGGTACACTCCTCCCACACATCACTCATGCTAATCTCCCACTCACCACCGGGGCAGACCCACACAGACTTCCTGGAGCCTGGCATCCCAGCCAGCTCCAGCCAATCACACGCCAGCACCCTCACAGCACACGTACAGCCATGTCTAGAAATGGCGCTTCCCTTCTAGACACATACATGCTGCATACACCATCTCGCAGCATTCACTCCCCCGAGTTCACACATACCAAACTTGACCATGCACACCTCACGCATCAGGAACTACCAGGGACACAGACATTCCCCATGCATTCCTATGGGAGGGCAGGCCAATCTCACACACGCACTCAGGGAGAGCACGCACTTTACACTGCGCCACAGTGTCAAAGTGCGCAAAGGACAGAAATCACTATAATTTAAGGCAAAAAGTTCAGGGGTGAACCTGCCACAAGGCCCAAGTCCAACACAACCCCCTTCCAGCCAAAACGCAGGGGAGACCAATCACCACCGTGATGGACTTCCCTGCTTGGGGCGATAGAACACGGACGCGGGCCCGCACTGCAGGGACACCCTCCGGTTCTATGCCACATTGATCCATAAGACAAGCACATACTTAAAAAAAAACAGGCCCAACTAGGCTACCCCACTGGTACTCCTTAGTTGTCCACGGCTAGGACCAGGCCCTAGGCCACCTAGATACCACTGGTCTTTGCCAATACACAGAGTGGGGGGTAGTAACCCCTGGCCTGCACTAGCCATTCTCCACTCCCTCTCAGTGTAGTTCCAAACTACCACTGATCCTCCAACCTAGGGTCCGCACCCTCAGGCTGACCAGAGGTCACGGGCAAGAATGCCCCACCCTACCTCTACTTCTGAAGCACCCTCCAGAACACAACTCTCCCACCAGTTTAAGACCTGACTTCCTCAGCAGCAGTGACCACAGTCAGACCAGCACAAGATCGGTGTAGTAAGGCGTTGCACTTTGCGGGTTGCCAGATGCGGCACAGGCGGCGGCTCGCGGACCGCGTCGAGACGGGGACGGCGAGCGGCATAGACTGCGCGGCCGAAGGCAGACGCGGCTCAGTGCGGTGCCTACAGGACACCAGGCTGGTCATGACAGATAGGTCACCACTCCCTTAACTGGTCTACCACCTGGGATTCAAATTCACCGGATGCACAGGGGTCAGACTTCCTCTGACCCCCTTCCAGAGTTCTGCACCCTCCCACTGTAGAACAGGGTCCCTCCACTTAAGGTAGGCCCCACCTGCTCTCAGGGTAGTACCACAACACTCCGCCAAGAACCCTAAAGATCCCTGCTAGGCCTGTACCACCCCTTCTGGGAAACACAGGGTCTCTTCACTTAAGATGAGCCCCACCTGTGTTCACAGGGGTACCCCTAGAAGACAAACCGGCCAGGACACTGGCTACAGTCGCCCTGCCGTCCAGGACAGGCAACACCTGACCCTGGCTCCCCAACCTAGGGATGCTACCCTTTGGTTAGATGCCTGGCGCACCAGGACTTCTACAAGTTGGAAACAAAAATCTAAGACTTCCTCTCCTCCTTCAGCAGCAAGGCAACCACTGCAGGTCAATACCCCATACAGCTTACCCGGTTCCTTCTCCTCAGGCAGGAGTCCCTTCTTGTAACTTCAGGACACTACATACAGTTGCCCTTACGTCCAGATCCGGAAACACCGGCTACTGGCTCCCCAACCAAGGGACGTACCTCTTTGGTCAGATGCCTGGCGCACCAGGACTTCCTTGAGGGTGACACAACTAATGTGTCGTGTACAAGTCTGCCTGACACTCAGGACAGAAGTGGCATCACCATGGTCACTCACTGGCGACACAACCCTTCTGGTTGGCCCCTGACCCACTGGTTCTTCCACTGGGGAACCTATCCCCCTCGCACCCCTCCATCTGGACTTCTGCACCCTCCCAACTGGAGCGGTACTGCCAGACACCAGAACTACTGGAACCCTGGTTACAGAGGTTCCACGTTCTCCAGACACTCTGGAAGATCCTCCTCAAATGACCTATTGGTACAGCCTAGGCCCCCGACCTGATGTTCCCTTCAGAAACACTCCAGGCCCTGACACTGGGTTTCGGGCACCGGGAGACATGCAGTCCCACCCACTCCTTCTCCTCTTGAGACAGGACGTGAGCCCCTACACCGAGACCTAGCTGGGCTACACTGAACCTCTTCCACCACGCAGGGCTGGAAGACACCTCAGACACTCCTTTTGGAATCACCCCATCCCCTATGCCTCTCTCCTCCCAGAACATTACCAACTCCAAAATTCTGTCTCTCAGCAGACCACAGAAATCAAAAAGCAGGCTCCACTATCTGCAGACGTTCTTGGGAAAAGTTCAACACACAGGACTTAGGTATCTGAACAAAACTAGCATTCAGCAAGCTCCCCATCCAGAGAACTCACAAACACATCCAGTGCCACACACCATTCATCCACACACACCCCTCCCCAGACTGGTAAGGCAGTTTCTACCACCCCTGACTTCTCAACCTGACCACACTTGACACAGGTACCATTACTCCAGGGCAGGGACGGGGGACACATGCACTGGACACACTTATGCTGCCACCACTGGATCCCACCCTTCTGGTGAATCCAGAAAACACACTGCACTTAGGGGGATGATCTACCCTCCCGAGCTAGGGACACCTAACTCAAAGTGCACAAGAAACACATTTCCGCAGAAATGACATTTTTAGCAAACTCCATACAATAATCCCCAAAATGTTTTTATCTAAAATGCAGAGTTTTGTGGTGCAGCCAGCTGCTACTAAGGTACAACGCAAACACAAATCCTTATCCCACCGCTTGCCGCCAATGTTGGAAATGGGATCCCCGGCTGGCCAGGGCGTTCGCCAAAGTCAGTCAGAGACCACCACACCCAAGTCAGGGCAAGGGAGTTACACGCCAAGATAACCCCTACTCACCCTCTAGGTAACGTGGCGCGAGCAGCAAGGCTAAACTTGGAGGCGATGTAGGCTAAGTATTTGCGCACGCACCCCAGCAACAACCACCAAAGGCCCACCACAAAGGAAACTCCACACAAGGTTATATAAAAATAGCCTTTGTATTACACCAAAACACATTTAGATAAAACACACACTTTACAATGTGCCAGAGGCACGGGCAGAATTTACAAGGGATTATTTACAAGACAGGGCCACCTGGACCACTGTCAGGAATCAGAAGTAGCACTTTCAGAAATAAAGCAATACCTTCAGTAATAAAGCAATACTTTCAGTAATAGCATACAACCAGTCATTACTGGTAACAGGGCCTCACTAGCACCACCTGTACTAGGGAGAAAACAACCACCTACACGTCACACTACCTGTAGGGGTGCAAAAGCAACACACATGATGTCGTAACATTCAGAGGTGTAAAAGGACAAAGAGAACACATGATGAATAATCTACCCATTCCGAGGTGTAAGCAAAACACATGATGCCGTAACATTCAGAGGTGTAAAGGCACATGACGCATAATCAATACATTCAGAGGTGCAGAACAAATACCAATTTCCCCAAACTCACCAGTCACCACCTGTGACTGTCCCGGTGTCCCAATGTCAGGGCCTAAACGTGGCAGTTGCCCACAAAGTGCTGGGCAACTGGAGCAGGGAAAGTTAGCGCAAAGTTGGAGCCTCTCTGGGCTCAAAGAACCACCACTGTGGCACTGGTGAGCCTCTCTCAGGCTCTCTTACACAAGTAAGGGGGCTGCTGAGCCTCTCAGGGCTCCAGCAACAAAAGGTGCAGCCTCGCTGGGCTGTGGGGTCCCTCGCTCTGGGGACCCAAAGCAGTGATGTTCGCCAAGAGCCACGCTGGGCTCTAAATCAACTGGTGCCCCCGGGGCACCTCGTGGCTCCAAAACGTGGAGATGCCCCCTGAGCCCTCAGGCTCGAAACACACGGGCGCCTCTCTTTGGGAGTCCCCCCTCTGGGGACTCGACGTGATTGTGGGGCGCTCAGAGCCTCTCAGGGCTCGTGAAGTAAAGAAATGCCCCCGGAGCCCTCAGGCTCCAACAACACATAGGCGCGAGGTCGCGCTACAGAGAGGGGGCGGGGCGGACACCGGCAAGGTGTCCCGACGCTCCCCCCCTCCTCTGCAGGCACCTACCGGTCTGGCGCTGGGCTTTCCAGCGGCGGCGGGTCTCTCCCGCTGGTCCCGGGGCTCTCCTCTCCTCTCGGGGAGCCTCGGCAGGCTCTCTCGCGGCTCGGCGGGGGAGGCGGGACTTCCGGTCGGCCTTTCTGGGGCCGCACTCTGATTGGCCAGCCGGCCCAGTGCTTCCGGGTCGTCGCGGGCAGCGCGGCGGCCCGTTTTCGGCAGGCAGGCGGCTTCCCAGGATCCGAGGAGTGGGCTCCCTCGTGAATCCAACAAATCGGCACTTGGGCAAAATAATACGGCAATGAGCGGGGTGGCACCCGCGCCGTCCAACCACCACACGGGGCGATCGGAGGCCGGGTGGGCACCGGCCTCTGCAGACCACAGCGCTCCCAAGCGCTGCAGGCAAAAATAAGCGCTCGTAAGCGCTAAACAGCAGCAAAAAGCGCTCCCAAGCGCTAGGCAGGCAATCTCAGCGCTCCCAGCGCTAGAGGGGCAACAAAGCGCTCTCAAGCGCTACAGGGGAAATCCAAAGCGCTCCCAGGTGCTAGGGCAACAGCAAGTCCTTCAGGGGCCCATCAGCAAGCCAGGGGCTGGGCAGGGCTCAGGGAGGCAAGCCATCCCTGAGCCCAAGCAGCAGCACGCCCCTGGCAGATTCAAGCAGCAAACAAGAACATTTTCATGGGGTCACAGCCCCTCTTTTATACACCTTTTCCCTTTGTCTTTAGGTGCAGGGTGGGGGCAGAACCAGCCGCAGCTGGTTCTTGAGCACTCTTGATGGCCCAACCACCCATTCTATTCACTGGCAGGGCTTGGGTCATCAGTCACACCACAGGGGGGCGGAGCCAGCATTGTGTGGGGAAAACCCAGCCCATCCAGGACACAGGTACACTCCTCCCACACATCACTCATGCTAATCTCCCACTCACCACCGGGGCAGACCCACACAGACTTCCTGGAGCCTGGCATCCCAGCCAGCTCCAGCCAATCACACGCCAGCACCCTCACAGCACACGTACAGCCATGTCTAGAAATGGCGCTTCCCTTCTAGACACATACATGCTGCATACACCATCTCGCAGCATTCACTCCCCCGAGTTCACACATACCAAACTTGACCATGCACACCTCACGCATCAGGAACTACCAGGGACACAGACATTCCCCATGCATTCCTATGGGAGGGCAGGCCAATCTCACACACGCACTCAGGGAGAGCACGCACTTTACACTGCGCCACAGTGTCAAAGTGCGCAAAGGACAGAAATCACTATAATTTAAGGCAAAAAGTTCAGGGGTGAACCTGCCACAAGGCCCAAGTCCAACAGTTCTATTGTTAAATAAAGTTCAGTGGCAAGCTCTCCACAAGAGACCTATCTCCACTGCACCCATCATTTGGATGAATTCAAGTAAAAAAGGAAATGACATCCATCAAAAGTGCTCAGTTTCTTTGGCACCTTTGAAAACGTACAGACAGGCTCATAAGAGTCAAATCTTTGGTTTAGGTTGTTGTATTACTCCTCGTTCACAAAGCCTATAGCAGAATCTCAAAAGAAATGAAATATAATTAGTGATATCATCATCAATATCATCAATGATGTTATTTAACCGCATGCGCGCTAGCGGTTTTCCCGCTGCGCGCTGCGTTTTTTAAAAAGCCGCGTTACATGATGAGCTGAGCTCGTCATGAGCGTGCGAGCGGCGCAACTCATGACGAGCTCAGCTCGTCATGAGCGCAGAAGGGGTTAAGATGTCACAAGTGACTTAATATGTGAGATCATGATCAGTACATGATGGGCTGCAAGTTTGAGCTATATCATTAAACTATAAATAGCATATTTCAGAGTTTGTGGGTGTTTTTTTTCATGTTTGCTCATGTTTTATTGCATCACCTAACTATGATGTTAATCTGTTTTTTCAGTGAGTTTTACACACACAAGTGAGGGCTGAGTAAAAGAGGGGTCACAAAATCCTAAATCCCCATGCATTTTCCATAGACTTCTTTAGGCAGCACAATGGCAAAAACTACTAAATGAAATGACACCAAATTACACCAAAATTGTCAGGAAGATAGATCTGGGTTCACAGATTGTGCTTTTTGTGATTTGGTGTAAATCTGTTGAGAAATTTTGAAAAATGTATGATTGAGTCTGCAAGAGTTCCTTGTGAATCTTGTGGGAGCACAAATTCCAAAATTGAGTGTTCTGGTTGTCTAAGGGGGGTTTTATTCCATTGGGCCTATTCGCTCCAGGAGGAGTCAGACTCCTGCAGGAGCGAGCGCTCTGATTGGCTGCCAGCAACATGAGAAACATTTTCCTGTTAGCCATTACAAGACTCAGGGACTTAGGCCCAGATGCATGAAGCTAAAAAACTGCTCGCCCGGTATTTTTGCATTTGGGATGCATCATCCCAAATGCAAAAATCGCAAATTGAGAATTCGCTAAATTGCGATTACTTGCATTTAAGGAATCTCAAATTGAGATTCCTTAAATGCAATGCATTAAAGTTTAAGAAATAGCGATTTCGCTAATAGGGCTCGCAAATTACCATGAAGTACAACTTCATGGTAATTTGCAAAAACTTGCATTTTTCAAAGTTTCATGTTGCGCACACACATGCCCTAAGGGCATGTGTGTGCGCAACATATGTGAACAGATCAATTTCAGAGGTGCAACAGGGTATCCTTTGGACACCCCTGCACCCTTGAAATCGCATTCTCATTTTGCGATTCGCTAATTGCGATTCGCAAATTGAAAATTCTTCCCATTCACTCCTATGGGCCTCTAGGCCTATAGGAATGAATGGGGAGGTATTCCTTAATTGCGAATCGCAATTAAGGAATTTTAAGAAATCGCTATTTTTAAAGTGATTTCTTCTTGCATACCATTGTGCTATTCCTTATTAGCGATTCCTTATTTTTCGCTAATAAGGAATCGCAAAATGGATGCTTGATGCATCTGGGGGTTAGTCCCCTGTGCCGATATTTAAATAAATATATATATATTGTAAGGGAGGCAGGGTTAAGATACTCTGCCCCCCTAGGCCCTGTAGTGCAAACCCAGAGGGAATCCCAACGGCAAAATAAAAAAATTGGCAATTTTTGCTGTGGATCCACGGGACGTCCACAGGATTGCTGCAGAAAAAAATGGTAGCCCAATATTAATTTAATAATTTGAGGTGAAGCCTGTAAGTGTGCCACCCTACCGAGCCTTTCTAAGACCCGGGGACCCCATCCTCTGGGACTAATTTTGTTTTTTTTAAAGGGAGGGAGCTGCACAATTCCTCTCCTGAGCCATGGTAGGTCCCGGGGACACCAACCATAACTACGTTTAAGTGGAGCCTCGCGTTCCCCCTCCCTGAGCCTTACTAGCCTCTGGGGACTCCACTCCCTGGGCCCGGCTCAGTTACTGTGTCTTGAGGGGTCCACCCACCAAGTGCGGGCAAGGAAACATGTGTTTGTTCCTGCCTGGTGGGAGCATTTTTAAATCTACCACCGAGTTTGAAAAAAACAGCCTTCCCTCCCTGCAATGGTGCGGGTAAGTAAAGCCAAGTTTGCTCCCAGGCGGTGGAAGATTTTAAAAAACTCCTGCCGGTGTGAGCAGAATTCTGGTACTCTGCTCACACTCCAGCAAACAAGGAAACAGATATTGCTCCCTCCCAGAAGAGCATTCAAAAACAGCTGCTAAACCAGGTGAGAGCAATGCCAGCTCCCAAAATTTGCGGGGATCTGGCTGGGGCTGCGGGGGCCCTGGTGCTCCCCCTTTAGCACCCAACTTGAGCTTTGTGGGTGCCATTGGTGGACAGTCACCTGTTGACCTGGGGGATGGGGTCCCTGGGGCTAAACTATGGTTGAAGTGAAGGGACACAAGTCCCCTCCCTTAGTTATGAACCTATTCTCTGGGGAAGGGGTCCACGGCCCTAATAAGGTTCAGAGGGGGCACATGGCTCCCTTCCCCTTTTTTATGAAATACAGCCCTTGAGGATGAGGTCCTGGTGGCCCAGGAATGTGTCCCTGGGGCCTAATAAGTCTCGGTGAGAGGGGCCACATGGCCACTCCTCTTTTTTATGGACTTTGGTCCCAGGGGATGTGTTCCCGGCGGCCTAATAAGACTCTCTGAGGGAGGCTGCAACCCCCCTTCCCTTAGAATTCAGCTCCAGGGAATAAGTCCCCGGGACCTAATAAGGATCTGGGCTGGGACACAACTGTCCCTCTTCACTTTTTAATAGAGCCACACACCTTCCTCCACTTAATACAAGTATTTCTTGGTGGGTGCCCTAGGATGCCATCGAGTCACCCACCATAATTAAGAAAGGCCCCAGTAGATGGGGTCCCCAGGGCCACAATAGGCTTGGCCTTTTCTTAATGAAATTCAGCCTGGGAGAGGGGGTTCCCAGGACCTATTGAGGTTTAGGTAAAGGGTGACTTGGCCCCCTCCCCTTTTAATTGGAATGTGGCCCCAGGGATAGGGTCTCCAGGGCCCAAGAAGGATTGGGATGGAGTTGCATGCACCTTCCCCTTTTCAATTGCTTTTGGCTCCAGAATATTAGTGGCTTGAGGCCTACTAAGGCTCTGGGAGGCTTGGGTTCCCTCTGGGCCGAATAAGTCTCAGAGATAGGGGCTGCATCGTCCCCCTCCCCTTTAAAAATTTCCCCGGGCAATGGGGTTCCCATGTCCTGAAGGCCAACCCTATGCTTTATGTGCAATGATGTAATTTGAGATGTCATCAGTGATGTCATAAATTATGTCATAGTACAGGTCATGAGTTATGTAATATCCGAAGTCATAATCAGTGGATAGTGGGGGCACGAGTTATAGTTAGCTCTGCTAACTAAAACTGATACATTTCTGTGGTTTTTGTTTTAGCCTAAAACGCTAGTTGGCACAGGCATATTCACTGAGCTATAACATCACTTCAACCTTTGTTTTTTTTAGTGAATTTCTAAGGTTTTCTTTTTAATGGAAAGTAAAATATAATAACAATTCCTAATTATAACGTCACTTTAACCTTTGTTTTTTTCAGTGTATATTATGAATGTATGTGCGCCGGGAGAAGCCATCACTTGAGAGATGACTAAATAGAAAGCGGTGCCCATTAGAAATAAATAAATCCCCAATGCTGGTGTACTCTCACGTGCAAATTATTTTTTGATTATAGGAGTGCTAAATATCAAGTATTAACGTGTTGGTATCCTGTATTGTGCATGCTTATCCTCTGGTGCTTCAGAGATCACTAGAGCTTTGTTTCCCACACGGTTGACTCCATGCTTTCTAAAGGAGTAATATAATACTCTGATGCTGACACTTTTACTTACAATTTCTCGTGCTAAAAGGTCAATTCTCTGACCCTGGGGCTGCAAGATAAAGATTGTGAAAAATGTAATTTCCTTTGTTTTTATTCAAATACAGGTGATACCTCCATTTGCAAAACCACTATATCATCGTATCCTATTTTGAATTATTATATACCATGAATTATGATATTTTTATCTCCCAGTTGAGCTTTAAAAATGCCTGTATAGTGAGATATGTGCATTTAATGGGCTTATACTTAGGACCTTGCCTTTGGTAATTAAACAGTCCCACACTGAAAAAATGATTCTATACCACCAACAAATGAATGACTATAGTTTATGTTGTTGGGAATCATATATTTACTGTACAAACTAATGTACATTACTATAAAAACTAAAAGTAACTTAAAACTCCCCATTTAGAATAATGAATGTAAAGGCAAAAAATATAAATTGCTTTCTACGTATTGCAGTGTGTGTCATCCTACACACAGCATGCACTGAACCCAATATTGAATGTCTTCTGCACTTCTCTGTTTCAAAGCCCTTAAAAAATGGCAGCCAATGATAACAAAGAATGAAACTACACATAAACAGACTGGTTCTTCCTTTAATGTATATTGCTCTGTTACAGACATGTTCTATTGAAGACCCTATCATTTTACCCAGGATTGGGAGCCTCGATAAAGAGAGTTAAGTTACACAGTTAAACAATGCGGCTACATCAGAGAGATTCAAGAGTGGATGCCTAAAGACACAGCACGCCAGGTTTAAAAAACAAATATTAGTGTGCTGCACGTGAGTGGAACGCATATTAAATAGCAAGCCTTGCACTTCGTAAGAGTAATTACGAGTAGTATATTACTGAATTGCCATGATTATGTGTAAAATGATATGACCCACGAACTGTGGATGTTTATTAAATCATTACGTTTTCTATTCCACCCAGAATATGAATGTTTTAAAATGGTTTAGAGCCTGCTTCGCTACTAAGGTGATTGCCTATTAGGTCCATAAAATCACTGTGAAGAATTAAAAGGTTTAGGAGCTTAGGGCTTGATGTACCAAGTGTTTTTACAGTCGCTAAGTCAAATTTGAGTCTTTAAGACTGTAATATTGATTTTGTAATGTACAAGATCAAAACTGTGACTCTGTAACATGTTACAGAATCGAAATGTGGCAGTGCTTAATTTGTAATTAAAAAAGTGCCAGTGTCCAAAGCTCTCTTCTTAAATACGCGGCAGCTGCAATTAAATGTGTGAGCACAGAATACTGAGGCAGCGTAATCCCAAATATATCTTGGTCCTCTTTAAACCATTTACAGCCACTCCTTGCCCCTTCAGCTCACTCTTGCAGTTTTCAGCTTTTTTCTCTTTGTGACGCTTTTCCGTCTTTCCCATATGTGACTTTTGCTCGCAGTAAAAAAGTGCCAGCCCCCGAAAAATAATTGCTGGTGCTCCCCACCGGCAACCGCCTGCTCAAATAAAGCACTGCAAAGTGGGTTTTAGAATAAATACAGAATTGGTACATTGAAGGGATATTTAAAGGGCATACCTTCCAAATACTGATTCTATATCTTATGTGGCAACTTATTTACCATCAAATCAAATTTGAAAGCAAAGATGGGCCTCTCCACTGGATCGCCCCTCAGCATTCTGGGATTAGTAGTGCGAGTAGCACAGGAAACCGGAAAGTTCAAAGTGTATCACCTTGGTTGGTGCAATTCAGCTCTAAAAAGTTTGGTAATCTCTAGACCCGAGACATGGCCCAGGTTTCGGGATTTATATCCCTCATCAGTAGAGATAAAGTTCAGGGGTGGTGAAAAAAGCCGCCGTAGATCCGTCAAGGGCTTCGTTGCCTGCTTGGCTCGCAGGTGCGTATCCCAAAAAGCCCGTCGGCTTTGGAGGCTCGCAAAAGCCCTTAAGTAAAATGCAAAGATGGGCGCGACACTGCTGGCCTCTCCACCGGATCGCCCCTCAGCATTCTGGGATTAGTAGTGCGAGTAGCACAGGAACCCGGAGAGTTCAAAGTGTATCACCTTGGTTGGTGCAATTCAGCTCTAGAAAGTTCGGTAATCTCTAGACCCGAGACATGGCCCGCATTAGACAGCAGCTGCTGCGGCCCCAAAGCTGCCCAGGCCGCAAGGACACCAGTGAAGAGCCAGCACTGCAGCGCTACCTGGTGGCTGTACAGCCACATCGCCTCCACACCACCAACCTCTGTGTGCGGCAGCCCTGTCCGGGACTGAGCTTGCAAAGAGGACTGTTGGCCGCAACTCCACTAACGTAGGAGATGCCGTTCCACCTGGAAAGCACCCGAGACAGCCATAACAGCCCGCAGTGCCTCCTAGCATCTGCCCACTGTACCGCGTGTCAGTCATGGCCCAGGAGACAAGCATGTGACCTGCCTGAGACTGAGACTGTCACTGCCAAACTGGGGTGATAGCAGAGAAAGCCCTGCCCCCCTGAGGATCACCTGCTGCCACTACAACAGCGAAGGAATAGGAAGCATACTGCAGAAGCTGGCATTTCTCCCGAGGCCCTCGGGGTAATGATCACTATAGAGTTGGCGGCCCGCAGGCAGGAACATGAGCAGCCACGCTCCCCACCACTGACTGAGCACCCCCGCCTCTGCTCCTACATCAGTGTGGAAACTGTTTCATGCGCTGCCTTCACCACGCTCATGATGCAACCCCATGACCTCACCAGAAGCAGCTCATGCAGAGTGACCTGCAACAGGCCCTGCGACGCCAACACTCAGCCCCAGTAGAAGAGAGTCACTGTGACCTAGCCGGAAGGAAGCAACTGCTGAGGCATCCTAATAAAAGGGGAAGCACGCATAACCACAGCGCCCAACAACACAGAACTCACAACAGCTGCTGCCGCCCACCACAGCATCCACACAGCAAAGTCTCCTGGTAACTGCCACACCCTGACACACAAGGAAACCCGGCGCCAAGCGGGCTCCACTGGTGGATGCCTGACTCCACCTCAACCAAGACCACTGTGACACAAGCCCCAACTAGCAAGACTGGAAGCCCAGCCACAGCAGGGAGCCCAAAGGCGCGAAGCAGCACAGCCTGAGAGCGCAGCACTCAGGAAGAAGAAAGGAAGCGTGCCAACAGAGGAGAGTACCCAACCCCATCTAAACTAACGGGTGAGAACAGGGACATCTACAGCTCAGCACCGTCCTCGCTCAAGGAGAAAGGCTGTTGCACATTACCAAGAGCTCCCAGGAAGCCTGGATCTTCTCCAGCCCAGGCAAGTGCCGGCCAAGCTCGAGCAGCAACACCACAAACGCTGCAATACAAGCCCTACCCGCAAGAGTGTACGGCCATCTTGACATCAACGTCTCACGGTCACTGTCCCCACCACTAGCACAGGAAAGACTGGTGCAGATCACGCACCACCAGTGGCTGTCCAACGTCACTGCCGAAGAGGAGATCGAATCCCTTATTCCTACTAGTGTGCAAACACCACCGCCAACCACACCCCGGCACACCATGTGCCAGAAGAGAGCACCCAAGAAGAAAACGGAACGCACCACGCCAGGTACGCACAGAAGGCTGCGTCAGAGAATCTGACAGCACGGGCAGGTGTCCGGGAGATTGAGACATCTCTAGAAAGAAGCACTGCTGGAGTCAGCAGGGAGATCCCCCTATATCTCCACAGCAGCAACAGAGCCCGGAAGAAGCCAAATGCAGCACAGAAAACGACCATGTCTCCACTGCACCAGAAAAGACCTGCAGCAGGCCAAAGACAACAAAGTGTCCTCCCTCCCACTGCCTCAAGACTGAGTCGGCAGTGACCCAAGACAGGCAAGAGACGAGTCGCACACCCCACATGGCAGGCCGCCACATCTACATGCACTGTAACAACCAGCTACACGAGACCGGACTTCACGTCGCCCAGCAAGCAAGGAGCGCACCGGAGCAAAGGCAGTAGCAGGCGCCATGACAGCGCCGCCTAGAGGTCCAAGTGCAACGCCCTCGAAGAAAAGAAGAGAGTGGCAGCCCTGTCACCCCGAAAACCGGATAAACACAGGTGGGCTGAACAAACCAACAAAAGGAGAAGACCAAGGACTCACAGCAAGCCAAGAGCACACCCTGACACACCAGATAGCCACCAAGGCGGACCGACGTCCCAAAGTACAGCCTCATGGATGAACCGAACATAAGCCGCAGCATGCGCAGACCGCGTCTCATCCCAACACTTCCCAAGGTGACCGTCCATCCCCGAGCGTTGGCAGTCTAAGTCAATAGGCATCCCTGCTCCTGTCCGCAGATGCCACGGGTGAAGACCAGCTCTGAGTGCCCGCCCTCACACCACCTCAAGATCGAGTCGGCAGTGGCCCTGAAACAGGCAAGATAGGATCCGTACACTCTACGTGTAAAGCCGTCACCGAAGATCAACCTCAACAAAGCGAAGACGCCTGGCGGCCAAGTCCCTCCTGACGTCCAAACTCTCCCAGCAAGTCACCACCACCTGTCATTCTGACTCACCACATGGCTGACAACCGTCATCACGTCAGAAATCAGCACATGCATCAAACACCACTCCCCGAGGACGGATGGACGGGAGTCCGACACCGTTGCCACACCAGCTGACTAAAAGAAATCAGAAGCCACCTGTGAACCCGGCCTACACCGGAACCGAGGCAGCGAGTGCCGGTCCTGGCCAAGACTCATCCACCCTTGAGGGTTGTGCTTGCAACTAAGTAACGGCTCCTCAGAGGTTCTGCAGCTGCCCCCAGATGGCACACAAGCGGCCCCTCACCGCAGCCCTCCTACAGTCCCATAGCAACCCCGATGATGGGCCTCCCCAGGCGGGAGAGCGAGAAGAGACAGTGCCCACCGACAGGTTACCGGTCACAGCCAAGCAGTTCAACAGGGACAGTCGGTCCAGCAAGACCTCTGTGAATTCTCATTTAGGACTCCAAAAATGTTCACGACGCAACCCACTAAATGGAACTGTTAGAACCCACCACAGACCATCACTGACGTCAGCAAAGTGGAAGCTATGCAAGACAGCAAGACATGTCATCGTCCTGACGGTATGCATCGGACATCTCCAAGCCAGCGGTCATGTCCTGAGCCCCTCAGGTTTAACTACGGGTGCCCGCCGAGAAGGTTCTGCTGCAAGCAAAGTCACCAGCCCAGGTCTGATGTCTTCCTTCCACCTGACTCTAGAGACTGATGGGCTCTGTGGTATTTGGTTAACTGTTTGTTTTGTCCACACAGGTTGGACTAACACTTTGTTCCTCAATAAAGTTGGGGAGGAAGGTAATGTCCTGTAGGACACGTTCTAGTGTCCTGCAGGAAGCTGTCATCCCAGCCACTCCCTCGAGGGCTGGACACACTGCACCCCCCACACCCATCCATCACGGGTGCCACAAGTGATGTGGCCCCGTCAATAAAAGGGCCCGAGTGCACATGTTTGTGGCCAGTTACCACACTAACTCTCATGCTGTCTGTGTCCCTCATTTGCATGATGTGGGCCTGAGGCCTGACACCACAGTGATGAGCATCTTTACCTAGTCTGTAAATCCATGAGGGATTCACAGAGACATATGGGCTGATTACGTTGGCTGTAGTACGAGCGGCTGACCGGCCGACAGGTAGTCGTTGGACCAGCCCACTAAATTTACAATCTGATCGCAAAAGGGCCACAGCACAAAGCCCAATACCAAAAGGCATGTTTGTAAACATCCCTGCACCCTGTGGCAGGTACCGCACATGAAGCAGGGATGTTTAGTGGGAGGGCTCATAGCGAAGGGACAGGGGTCCTGTTAGGGCCAGAATAAAGAACGTGAAATGTCTAGCAAAAAGGTGGATCGTAATCCCCACAGCATTGCCTGAGAAGGCACAGCCTCCATTTGGGTAATGCATACCAACCGACCGCCTGAGGGGCTCCTTAGGATTTTGCCTTCAGTTAGGATTTTGTCTTTGGTTGAACTTAAGTTTGTCTTAAATTTTGGTCTTAAGACAAAATCCTAATTTAAGACAAAATCCTAATTTTCTTTTTTTTATATTAAACTTTTGATTAGAATTTTCGATAGATCAGCATACAGTGCATATCCTTGGGTGATGTGTGTATGTCACACAACGTACATATGCATAAACCAATATGATGCCGTTACAGCGACAAAACATTTCCATACATGTTCAACCAATACACTAAGATAGAAAACACCCCAAATCCTCCCATCCCTCCCACCTCCCCCCAAAAACATCCACCAGGTGATAAGAGTACATTAGAGTCCCTCTCTGAGGAGACTCAGCTAGATCATGTGCTGTATAGCGGCCAGTTATAAACAGGCAGCATCCTCATAACAATACTGTAACACAGCGTTAGGGTCTAAGAGCAAAGCATTTCCCAATCAATGATAGCTCAGAAAGAGTGTCCGCAGAAACACCAAGCATGAAACAACGCTCCTCAGAGTACATCAGGATGTGTCAGCATGTATGCCGTTATAGGGCTCCAGATATCTTTAGGGCGAGAGGCTTTGGGCAGCTCCTCCTCATATATTTGCAGCTGGTCTCTACAATAGGCTAGGTCTGTAAGCCACAATTTTATAGTAGAGGCAGACTTTGATCCGCATCTCCTCGCCACTACCCGCTTTGCCATCAAAGTGGAGACCGCCACAAGGCGTCTCTTTGCAGGCTTCAAACGAATCACATGCCCTAATAGACATAGTTCAGGCGTACCGGCAACTTGTTTCAGCACCACCTCCGATAATATTCAAGCCACTTCAGTCCAAAATGCGAAAACTTTCCCACAAAACCAAGCCACATAATAGATGTCCGCATCACTATCACCACATCTCACGCAACTCGCAGATTCCCTCAGACCATACCTATGGAGTTGCAAAGGCGAATAATATATTTGGTGCAGAAATTTGAAGTGGATGATCCTGAGGTTGCAATTGGCCGTAAGTCGTCCTGTGAGTTGACAACATGCCGACCATACCTCCATTGAGATCGGACTACCTATCGCGGTTATAGGACCAATGCACGGAATCGAACACCTTTTCTGCATCGAGTAACACAGCAACGGCTTGAAAGTTGGGTTCAAAGTAATGTAGCGTGGAGAATAATTTGCGTAGATTGTGCATGGTGGATATTTCAATCATAAAACCAGACTGATCTGGTAAGACCAGCAAAGGCATCAGTGGTTGGAGTCCAGTGGCTATCATTTTTGCTAATATTTTGGTAACAATATTGATGATAGAGAGTGGCCTGTACGATCCGCACTGGCTAGGTGGCTTATCTGGCTTCAACAGGGTGACCAGTAAGGCCTCCCGAAGTGATGGTGGCAGGGTCCCGCTATCGTAGGCCTCCGCGTATACCGCCAGTAGCCACGGAGCTAAGGCCATTGCAAATGTCTTATAAAATTCACTTGGCAGGCCATCTGGTACAGCGGCTTTAAACGTAGGCAAAGCCATTATAGCATCTCGCACGTCCTCCTCACCGAACGGCTGCACTTAATATTCTCAATGTGTTTTAGACAGCCATCTCAGTGCCACATCGTCCAGGGAGTCATGTGTTTCCTCAGCTGAGGGGGTTTCCCTGGTAGATCCGAATAAAATTTCAACATTACATGACAGAGCTCTTCCGTCGAGTGTCGGGATGTGCCATTGTCATCAATGAGATCCTGACTACGGGGCTCCCTCAGTCTCTGGGCGAGAGAGCAACTTGGACGCCCACTCTCCCCATAATACCGCGCTATCCGGCGCCGAGAACAATGCCGCAACTCCTGGTCTACAGTGTCATTGTGTTCAGTGACAAGATCATGTATCTGTGCCAGCTTATCTGCAGTTGGAACATCATCAAAGGTACGCTCCAGAACATTGATGTCCGCAGCCAGCTTCCGTATCCAGCGCCTGATATCCCGCAGAACTCCCACCTGCGCCCCTATGCATGCTCCTCTGATAGTGACCTTAAAGGCCTCCCATAGGACCCCTGCGCTGTCTACCATCGTTCTCCTTAAAATAATTCTCGATCGCCTCCTCTATAGTTTGTTTGAACACAGGGTCTTTAAGCTCCGTTGGTTGGAGCCTCCATGCAAACTGTGGCGCCCTATATTCCGGCAATGTCAACTCCATAAGCACTGGGGAGTGGTCGGAAAGCGTTCTGGCAGCATGAGTAACACGCTTGACCCAGTGACCCACCTCCCCTGAAATCAACCAATAGTCAATACGTGACCATGAGCCATGCCCCGAGGACACACACGTACTCTCACAAGCCTCCGGGAGTCGTAAGCGCCAAATGTCATGCACATGCCCGGCATCAATAAGACCCCATACCACATCCGATGCTCTCTTTTGCCTTATCTCACCAGAACCATGCCGATCCTTGAACGTGTCTAGATACACATTAAAATCTCCTCCCCAAATGATTTCAGCCGGAGGAAACAACAGAATCCCGCGCCACACATCCTCATTTGGTCCATAAATGTTCAACAAAAGCACACTCTCACCTCTCAACCTACCATGCAGAATCACAAATCGACCATTAACGTCCGGCTTGGGTTTAATTTCCGTGAAGGGTACACCTTTCTTCACCAACGTGAGCACCCCTCTTGCATATGAGGAATATGAGGAGGAAACTCGTACACTAGCCCAGCGTGCCCCAACGTTCCGCACTGACGCAGCAGTCAAGTGCGTTTCCTGAAGGAAAGCAACACTCACACCCAATCAATCCAAGCCTGCAAACACCATTCTGAACTTCCGTGGCGAATTCAAGCCCCGGACATTCCAAGTGGCAAACTTAAGTGAACTACCCATTAACTGGTTGCATGAAAATCAAGCCGCAATCGCTATATCGATAACAGTGTGATGACAAGCCGCAGCAAATACTGCACATAACATCTGGACGCCTGGTAGTAAACAAAGAACCCTCTCCCATCCCCAGTCCCAACCCTACCCACTTCAGCACCCCAACCATGCCAAAGGCATCCCAGAGCCCAACCTAACCCTCTCCCACTACAACAAAGATCAAAGTTTGGGGTACACCCATATGGAGGGCGCACAGATGGGCGGGTCTCCTGCATGGCAGGAGTTGGCCGAGCAGGCAATATTTAAGTATCACAGTTCCACTCAACAGACTATGTACATACTAGCGGGGCAGGAGAACCAAATTGAAGCAAATACAGAGGCGAGTCCACAGGCCTCGGCTGCAATGAAAAGGGCACATATCCGTTGGGCTAAATCAAGCTGAAACCCTCCTTAGATAGCGGGAATCGCAATAATCAGGGAGAGGTAGCATAGTCAAGTCACCCAACTGGTTATAAGGCTACGGTCATTCAGAACTTCCCCAGCATTCCCCCATACGTAAAGCCCTTTTCTGGAATAGCAGAGATACTAATAAGGCTTGATTAACAGAGTAGCATGGCATCATGGAGGTACGCACAGAATCAAATATGAACCGGAAAACCTGGAATAACAGACACAGTGCTCCCCAAAATAAAACCATCAATACTCAGCATCCTCCTGCCCCTCCCCCTCAGGTGCCTCAGTAGAGTCCCGCTTCCTGCGTTTCAATTTTTTGGCATAATCCATCGCAGCCTTTGGGAAAGAAAAAATCATGTTATCCGCTGCAGGGCCGATGCGGAGTCGGGCCGGATACAACATGGCGTACTGAACCTCCTCTTTACGCAAAAACTGCTTCACTGTGCCAAACTCCCTCCTCGCGGCCTGGACGGCAACCGTGAAATCTGGGAAGAAAGCAAGTGTGTTCCCTTGATATTCACTCTTCCCCTTCTCTCGTGCCAGACTCAGAATTGTTTCCCTGTCCCTATAGTTCACTCACCGCAGCCGGTGCCAATGGGCATCCGGGATCGCTGTGTGCCCCAGCTGGAGCCGATCGCCAAGACGGTGACCGCAGCCGCGGTGGAGCCCACGCCGTGTGGTCCTCATGGTTCCATCCTCTCACCGCAGGTACAGGCAGCAAGGACACCCCCGGATCGGGACACCGGGCCCTCCGCAGTGTAGGCAGCCCTCTCCACAGGGTACAGCGCTTCACAACTCGAGGGGTGCCACCCGGGGATCATGGCCTCACAGCGTCGCGGCGGCCGCCATTTTCCTCGTCCCGATGCGATAGCAGCTCCGTCTCGTTCAGCCGCCTACAGCGTCCTGCCAAAGTTGCGATCAGCACCAATGGACTCCTTAAGGTAGCTGGAGTGCACACAGGTGTTTGGGAGTGATCAAGATAGCTGGATATAGCGGATATTGAGCGAATTGATGCTTGGTCGGGCAGAGCCTCACAGAACTGCGTCCTTCTTGCCAGGCGCCCTCTAGAAACCCCAAGACAAAATCCTAATTTAAGACAACATTCTAACTCAAGACAAAATCCTAATTTAAGATAACTTTACTACTACTAAATGCCTTCTGTGAATACCAAAAGTAGTAAGTTTAGGATTTTGTCTCAGATTAGTTTGGTGAATCAGCCCCATAGTATTTGGCCCCATAATCTCAGAATATTATCTATGGTGGCTTCCTCAAATCCTCCATTCATCCTCCAATGATTAAGGAATTTCCCCAATGCCCATTTATACCAACATTCTTTTATCACCCATATAACTTGTTTTGATCTGTGGTACTTTATTTGCCAAAATGACACTATGAGGTAGAATCTAGAGCCATCTTCTTGAGACAATTGAAACGTATTCATATTCACAGAGCTCATTCATAAAAAATGTGAGCTCTGGACTGAATTTGCAAATCCATTGGGAAAAATGAGACCCATATCATTCATCATAAATGGTGAAAATCATTTGGAGATGGTGAATGGGTCTGTGGGCAGAGTCCCAAAATATACGTTTTTTTCCTACTGAAAACACAGCAATTATTGTTTTGGTTCAAACGTGCAAAATCACTGAAATTCATTAGTTGTACACAGCACATAACAAATGCCATAACTCACACTGCCAGTCATGTTTTGCTCTTGGTTGCCTGTCTGTTTTTTCCTGTGCCATTTTAAAATTGATGTTTTGTGCTTTTTGTATGTTTTCTGCATGGTGGTTGATGTGAGTTATGATTTTCTCTGTGTGTGTTGCAGACCCTAACTGTCAAATTACAGATTTTTTAAAAATGTTTAAGGCAGAATCAAAACTCAGTTTTTAACTGTACTTTTTCAATAAATTTCTATGTTTTTCCTGGAGTGGATCACAAGGCCTGTTCCATAGCAAGACATTGCACCCCATCCTGCAGTGGACTGCCAACCTCCACTGGGTTTGGCTCCTATGCACAGTGGTTTGCCGAAGGGCCTGCAGTTAAATCATTGTGGGCAGTTGGCCCCGATTTTGCAAAGTCTTTGAGGGAATTCTGATGTGATCAATAACATCACTTGTGTTATCATCAATGATGTTATGTGTGATGTCCTGTGCAGTACAGGGGTCATGCAAGTTATGGTTGGTGACGCAAATCGCTACTGACAAATTTCTGTGGTTTGTCATGTTTGAGCAAGAACCATGACTGATTTTATAACGTAGTCTTTTTAATGTAATTCATGCTTTTTTTGGTTTCATACATAATTTCCCTGTGTACAACCTACACCAGGGCACTGTGTTTTGCACTAAGCACACTATACTGTATTTTTGCACTAAACACATCAAGATTGAAACTGTTTTTGGAGCCTGTCATGATTGTTTATTTTAATACAAAGAATTGGAAAAAAAACACATCAAGTTTGAAATTAATGTGCCCATTTAATTACCGTCTTCTACAAGTAATTGCTGCTAACTTTCTCCCAATGCTTACCTAACTATTTAAAGGCAAATACGCACATTTTTTGAACTTACAACAATCTTGTATTCCGCAATTTACCTCCCAAGCGCAGGTTCGCTTAGAATTTGGATTTCTGAACCAACTCCTGGTATGGTCAGCAGCAATACTCAAACTGTGCTGGAAGCTGAGAGCAGCCCAAGAAGAATCCTTGTTAGGTCTCTGCTGGGCGGAATTAAAGAACCAGCCCAAAAGCAAGAAAGACTTGCCTACCGCGCTTGAGCAAGCGTTAACCACCCTAAAAATTCATGAAGTAGGGGGCACAACAACAGCTTCTCAGTATTAAAAAAATTGGTAAATACTGCTGCTAAACATAAAGCTTGGCTACTGGACAAAGCAATGCTTGCAAAGAAGAAACATGGATGGATGGTTTCATCCTCGTATGGGGCCCGGTCGCCGCAGCCATATCTGGTACATCACATATGCCCAACAATACAGCACATACTGCTCTCGATTCGACCAGGATCCTTTTGCTCAAAAGATCAAGTCCCATGATGGAGACAAAAATGACTGACCAGCTAGGCGAGATTGGATTGCCAGACTTGCCCCCACCGAGTGGAGTCCTGTTCCATGGAGGTGGATGCGGTCTGGGGACCCAGGGGGCACCGGAGTTCAAGCAATATGCAGGGGATTTGGCCAGATGACATCGTAGTGCCATTATCCACATAAACAACTGTTTACCCCCGCTGTACATACCTGGACACATACAGCATTCTGGGAGCTGTAGTGCACATGTACCAAGTGCACTACAGAAGTTGAGAAAGGACATTGTTCTTGGGGGCGGAGCGGACCAGAACAATTGTTTTGGGGCAGAATATTTAAATGCACGATGACGCCTGCAACTCCTGAAAGACTCTTGGTGCTGAAGAAGGCATATTAAATGCCAAAATGCATTAGCCTCACTGTTCATTTTGCTGAATAAAGAAGCCTCCCTGCAAAACCCTGCTGTGGCCTCTGCTCTTTCTTATATATATATAATTATATATATATATATATATATATATATATATATATATCATTATATATATATATATTCACTGAAAAAAACATAGGTTTCACACACGTTATAGTTAGGAATTAGCATTTAAAAGACCTTAGAAATTCACTGAAAAAAACGTAGGTTTCACCCATGTTATAGTTTGCTGGACATTTCTCTCATACAAAACCATTGAAATTCCACCATTATAGTTAGTTCAGCTAACTATAACTCGCGCGCCCGCAATGCACTGCTGATGACGTCACATATTACATCACTCATCACATGGTCAGTGACATCACTGATGACATCTCAAATGACATCACTGATGACATCACTGATGATATCATCCACTGAATGTGTGTCTTTCCTGAAAAACAAATATTTTTTATATATGTATATCTAAAGGTCGATGGAAGAATAAATGGGTAAATAAGTATCTAAATGGATGGTTTTATTTGAAAAATTTATTGTATAACTGACTTATTAAGTGTATCTTAGTGAATACATGTATTAGCGAGTAATGTTTAAATATGTATATATCTGTATCAGTGTCTCACTTTCTGTATAAGTGGCTGCATGGGTTGGTGAGTAGCTACACGAGTGTCTATATGGGTTACTAGTTGTTTTTTTGAGTATCAGAATGAGGGTCTGTATGGTTTGGTGGCGGGTATTACTTAGGGCACAGATGCATGAATGACTGACTCACTGTTTGTTATCAGTGATGTCATTTGTGATGTCATCAGTGATATCATCAGTGATGTCATTTGAGATGTCATCAGTGATGTCACTGACCATGTGATGAGTGATGTAATATGTGACGTCATCAGCAGTGCATTGCAGGCGCACGAGTTATAGTTAGCTGAACTAACTATAACGGTGGAATTTCAATGGTTTTGTATGAGAGAAATGTCCAACTAACTATAACATGGGTGAAACCTATGGTTTTTTCAGTGAATTTCTAAGGTTTTTTAAATGCTAATTCCTAACTATAACGTGTGTGAAACCTATGGTTTTTTCAGTGAATTTCAAAGGTTTTGTAAATGATCATTTTGAAATATACTAATTATTATATTTCTTTCTTTTTAGAGTAATTTCCTACATTTTTATTAGAAATACTTATATTTATTTTATTTTTAAAGTTACATTTCATATTTTTAATGTAAAATAATAACAAAAGTAAATTCAAAAAGAATTCAATGCTAGTGAAACTGCCTCGGTGAATTTGTAAGTGTTTGTTAGAGGCAGATTTAAAACACCCTTGTGCCTCTTTTACACCACCGTTGCATCACTTTTCTGATGAAGCAGTGGTGCAAAAGATGCACCACGATATGTGGTATTTAGAATGTGATGTATCTGGGAGGTACGTCACATTGTAAATCCCTGTACCAGAAGGACACATTACTACATGGGGGGGCATTCCTGCGCAGAAACACCTCCTAAAAGTGGCTGACTACAATCTACAAGATTTCACTTTGTCACTTTTGCGCTCATGCTGCGTCAAAACCCTGCAGTACCTTGAAACAGGTGTAAAGATTGACACAGCAGTCTGAGCATAGGGCCCCCTGACCTTTGCTGGAGATACGTTGCACTTCCAACATAACTCAAACAATGCACCACCTTTACAGCACAGATACATTACATATATGTGCCATTTTTGTCCCATGGTACACCGCATTGTAAATACGGCGCATCAATGGTGGTGGTGTAAATGTAAATGTAAATGTAGGTGTACTTATATAGCGCAAACCTGTCACCCAAAGGGCATCCTGGCGCTTGCTTAGGGAACCCGTCCTGGTATTCCCCTGTGAGAAACCCCGGCAGGGTGTCCACAAGGTGAAAGCCAGGCATCCCGCCGCGAGGGGCCGTAGTGGAGATTAAGCAAGCTATTGCCCAGAGTTGCAGAGTGTGACCCCGTGATTCGAGTAGGCACCGGAGCGAGAATTATCGAGTTCGTGGAATTTTGAGCCCGAGACCCGCCGAGGCGGGGAATCGAACCCTGGTCCCCGGTCGATCTCAGCTTCCGGGTCTGCCGCCTCTAACCACTGAGCCACGCTTCTCTGGTGTCACGGAGCACAATAACTGACATATTCCTGGGGATATGCCAGTTATTGTATATGTGGCCATTAGTGTTTTAATGTAGTGATAGGATTACTACATACCGATGAATGAGTCACTACAAAACTAAAACAATAGTGACAGAGTGTTTGCTGGAAGTGTAACGATACAAAATAATAAATTGAACGTAGAAAACACAAATTTGCAAGTACATAGAAGACTGCGTACATCGTCTATAAGGATTTTGAAGCAGTCTATGCCCTAAGGCCTATTTTAATGCACGAGTACTTAGATAGTGAGTGGATAATTACAAGACTGCAAGGAAAGAACATGATTGAATTTATAACAGGCTCAGTTGTACCACAGTATACAGATAAACACATACTGCTGAATGGCTCACTACAATATTGAAACAGTAGTGTGAGAATGTTTGCTGGAAGTATTAGGATACACATTGAGGAATTGAACGTATAAAACATAAGTTTGCTGGTGCAAAGAACAGTGCATCCACAGTCCATAGAGGTTTGAAACAGCCTATGCACTAAGTCCTCTTTTAATCCATGGCTATCTAGATACTGACTGGATCATTACACTTCTGCAAAGAAAGTACCTCACTACATTTATTACAGCTTCAGTTTTACCACCGTACAATCAAAAAGAACATACTGCTGAGTAGCTCACTACAATACTACAACAGCAGTGTCAGGGTCTTTGGTGGAAGTCTAAGGATACAGACTGGGGAATTGAAGGCATAAAACACAAGTTTTCACCTCCATACAAGACTGCATGTATACTCCATATGGATTTTAAGCAATCGATACCCTCAAACCCACTTTGCATATTTGAAATCAATACAAACATTTAAAGAATATATAACTGAATCTATAAATGCTTCACTTTTAGTACAAAAAATACATTAGTAGATAGTGCTCAAACCTTTATTATTTTTCAAGAATAAATGTATTCTTTTACATCTCATAATTTAACAGACATTCCAATACAACTTCATCAGATATGTCATTCAGATCAATTTCCTCGTCAGCAGGTTCTAATTTAATGTGTTCTAAAATTTCAACATAATTTAAAACTTCAACAAAATCTGCATCAAAGCTTTCGTCTTCAAAATTACAATTCATGTCTGCAGCACTAATTTCCCCTTCTTCACTCTCATTGCCTGTGACAGATACGATTAGTTCTTCAATCATACTCAAAGTAATATCCAAAATCTCCTGAGTATGAGGCTGTTCTCTTTCCATAATTTTTCCTTTATGTTCTTGCTCCTTGTATATAAATATAAACAGTTAATTTTATCACTTTTCGTAATATATAATACAAAACTACTGTTTTCACCTATTTTGGCCTACAAAAAATACTATATAAATACCATTATCTAATAACATTCCATTAGTAGAGTTTTAGTCCTTTGCAAAATTATACAACTATAATTACTTATAAGGATATCCTGTTCTTAGCTCTTCTTAAGTTGTGAAGGCAGTCACTCCTTACGACTATAGGAAAAGACACAGGCTGTTATAGTAAAATACACTACTAAACAATGTAGAATATGTCTATTCACCTTACCCTTTCCAAAATAGTAAATGTGTTTTACTATAATGGAAAATATACTATTCATTGTCCTGAACAACACTGTGTATCTGTGTATATTTAGACATCATTATCACACTACTTTTTGAATACTTCATGTGTTTATCTCTATTCCTCATCTATAACTTAGTCTAACCATACTAATTACCTACCCCTTCCAATTTTGAACTAGCCTCTCCTCTAGTATTTGTCTGCAACCTTGTAGCTTTCGGTTCTTTATTTTTCTCACTGCTTTTAACCTATAATTACCTAACATTCATTAACCTAGGCCTCTCAGTTTATTGTCTATTTTTTATATTATTAATTTCCTTCTTTTCTTTATGCAGTTGCTTGTTATCTATTCTGTCAATCCTTCAATATCTTGTGTTTTTCATTAATGTTCCTTCTTAATTCAAAAGTCTTTCTACTATTCCTAACTCAATGTGTTCTTTTCCCTCAAGACCTTGCTTAACACGAATTTTATCGTTTCTCCTTTTAAGTTAGAGAAAATACATCGACTGAGTACATTCAATATTGTCTATAATGTCAGGTAAGTTTACTTACTCACTAACTTGTCAAACAACGTCCTTTAACTCTCACAGAAATATTTCCACTTTCTCTTCACAAATGTCTAAAGAGCAACTAAAAATCGGTCTGAACTCCAAAACGTCTTCGGTGAAGTGCGCACTCGTTAGTGAGCGCGCGCCTCACCAAGGATTCCCCACAAATCTGTGGTAAATGACTAGATCGCAACCGCGTCTCTGCCGCGGCTTGTGCAGGGACTTGCGATGGGGCAGGCAGGGTGGGTGTGGGAGGGGCAGGGTGAGGGGTGATAAACAACGGAATCTGCATGATTGCAGGTAACTAAACAATTACATTAATAAAACGAATTTCGGGCCATATTATTAACAAAACGCAATATCAACAAAAGGTGACACATTATCCCCGCTTTTATCAGCAGGTAAGTGCCGATAAAGCGGCGATAATCCATCTCGTTTTGTTTATAATATGACCCAAAATGCATGCTAATGGCTTTGTGGTGACGATCACGCATGGTTAGGGGGTCGTACATGCATGTTTAGGCTCTATATATATTTTTTTTAAAGAAAAATCGCAGCGTATGCGTACAGAAATATGTACAATTACGAGCAGGAGCCGCATGCTGATTGGCTGTCAATACTCCAAACCAGGAAGTGTTGCAAGCCATCTTATTTGTCACGGCAGCAGAGTCACAAGGAAACAGTAAAACAAAGTTGACGAATAAGGAAAGGGGGCACGATAGAAACATTCTGAACCTATAGTGTTGCTCAGGGGGTGGTAGATTTATTGTACGCGTACCAACCACGTATGAACGACGTACAGCTGTAATGTTGAAAGTCGTCACGTAAGCGTACGTAAGCAAGAAAACTAAAAATAATTTTAAATATTTATGAAGTGTATTTGTTTATGTGTTGTGTGGCTCTAAAAAGAGCCGTTGTGTTTATTACGAGATTTTAGTACCTACAAGTAAGTAGCGATGCAGAGTCTTAAGTTGATAAGGAACACTCTGTTCCCCTCATCTGTAAAATGTACACCATTTCTCCTATAGATGCCATGCATATTGAAACGCAGATTATTGTTGTAAATGGACCCCATTCGGTAGTCTCGGAGAAAGGCAGAAACAGATTTATTCACATGTTTCCTAGCTTTTTCAAACTGTGGACAATAATGGTTGGACCGCTTCCATCTCTGCCTTTGGCATATATTAGAATATACAAAGACAGTTTTGGGGAACAATGTCATTAATTGGGCAAAGGTGTCCTTCATGAGCATTTCCAGCGCTACCCCAGTCAAAGTGCCTAGGTCATTGCCACCACAGTGCACAATTATGAGGTCAGGGTGTTTGAGATGCATAAAGGATTTCACCAATGGCATCAATTGGTACAACTTTAATCCTCTCTGTTCAATCCATTTAATGTCTACATTTGGTAAACCTAGGCCCTTGTGAATTCTTTTCTGTTGTGCGTACCTCTGACTCCAGAAAATATAGCTGTGTCCCACAATCCACACAGTAAGCATTTTGAAGAGAGGACTGGAAGCACTCTGATGGCGTCTGTAAATAAAATGCTAGTTTCAAAAGTTAGATTTTTCTAAAATGGTGGACAACATGCAGTTTTCAAAAAAAGAAAAGAAATGATTGGTTGTTTGACAACATTTTACAGAAAACTAGGTTCCATGTTTCTGTTTTTTTAAAAGCCTTATTTTGATTGGTTAAGAAAAAAAGTGATAAAAAAAGAACGTTACATGCTGAGACTCAAGCAGCTGGGACTGCTGGACATGGATCCAAGATGGCGGAGTGAGGATCTGTGCTAGCGGCTCGTCCGGGAGGCTCTGACCCTCTCCTACCGTACCCTCGCCTACCGTGCAACGGCTGTCTGATTAGAACTACCAGACTTCTACTATAAGCCGGAGAAAATGTCGAAGTATCACTGTGAGCAACCGGGCGGTTGCTAGTATCGGCACGGCGGCGACTGCAGTCCACTACGGTCCTCATCAGAGACAGCAACAAAAAAAAACTTTGCAATAAAAAAAACAAGAAAGCCCTCCGTCTACTCACCGCAGGAGGCTTCAGCTCCGGCCCCGTCTCTAAGAGGGGCTGAAAGAACAGACCCCCGGGGGAGTAGGACGCCGTTTTTTTTTTTTGCCGATGCTAAACCTCTCAGACTAGGCAAGTCTTCTCCGATGCGTGCTCCGCGTCTGGATCAGCGGCCCGAGTATCAATTGGTTTGGTCTGAGTCTGAGTCTCCGCTCTGCAACCTTTGGCGGCTGGCGGCGGCAGAGCAAGATGTCACCTAAGGGGCCAAATCTCCCTCGCTCTACAAGGAGCAGCAAGCAAGGCACCTCAACTCTCCCAGTGGTAGCGGCAGCCCCCACAGTTAATCCGCCGATATCAACCATCGAGGAGCAGGCTGCAGAAAATCATGATGCTGAGGAGGCGGGCGCTGCTCACGGCAGCAACAGCAGGGGAAGCAACACCGCAAGAGATTCGGAGCAGCCACATGCCCAACTGACCTCGACTTTACCCATCGAAAAACAGAGCCGCGACGGCAACCAGGCGCCTGGCAAAGGCAGACAGGTACTGAAACCTTCCATATTGGATAAGGACACTAAAAATTCACTTTCTAAGTCAGTTAAGGCTGGGGGGAAGCAGGCTGATAAGACTGGGCACATGACTGATGAAAGTGAAGCCGGGCTGCACACTGCTGTAACTACTCCTACCTCTATGAGTGAGTTTAAAAAAATACTTTATCTACTATAGCTAAAAGCCCTATTCAGGAAGGGTCTCAATCCACATCTCAATCCACTTTTGAAGCGCACACTACTTTGATGGAACAAGGGGTGGAGTGCCAAGGGGGGCCGACCTTTGTGTCAAATCTAGTCCATTTGGGCCAAACCCCATGCAAAGGACTCAATCCATCCACGGCACAGGATACGGACCCAAGTAACGACTCAAGAAATGGCCCTCTACCCAGGAATGAGAATGTCGAGGCCCCCTCGGGGAAAACTAAGGCGGTTACCTCTCCTGACAAACATTTAGGGACTGATGTCCTTATAGGGGAGACAGATGGAATAGCTGATACCTATGCAGATATTGACTTGGACTCCTACGAAGATTATGAGATTGAATCTGACGATGTTTCTAAGGATAAAAGATCCAATCCACCGGTGGGAGCGGGGGTAAATAATGCAAAAAACAAGCAAAAAACCAAAAAGGGGGGCAAAGTGTACAGAACACCAACAAAACTAAAAGGCAATAATAGACAAACGCATAGAAAACCCCTACAAACAAAAAGCCCTCTGAGAAAAGGGATAGAAGCAAAGGGCTTAGTAAAAACTATGGCACTAAGACTGTCAGGGGCCAGCCCCCAGACCCTATGGCTGTTGGTTCCTCTTCTTCAACCGAAACAACCCCCATAAATATTCTGTCCAACACTATTAGTCCTCAGTCGCCTGAGCAGCTACCAGTACCAACTGTAAAGGGTTTAGAGGACCTTACTATCCCTAGCTCACCTCTGGCAGTGGTAGCATTCTCTGGAGGCCCCGTCAATGCGAACATGCCGGCCACCACCAGCAAATATCTGCCGCCACCTATCGAACCCAGAGTAGCTTTACTATCAGAACTAACTCCTGAGGGCACTTATTTAGAAGCGCCTGGACCAGTTTCTGGTTCTGTAATAATGAATCAATCTTCTCTGGACGAAATACTACAAATACTAAGCAGCCAACGGGCGGAGGCACAAGAATATTATCTTCAACTGAGGTAAGATAATAATAAGATGCAGTCCTCTCTCGTAGAACTCACGACTAAAATCGGTGGTATATCACAAGAAACAACTGAGCTGCAGCAACGGATGGTGGAGGTGGAAGAGACAACCTCCAAGGTGGTGGCCGCTTCTGAGAAACATGATGATCAGATCTCAGGGTTACAAAAGAAAGTCGAAGATTTGGAGAACAGACAAAGACGCTCTAATCTGAGATTATTCGGGATCCTGGAAAAATTGGAAGGCTTGGACCCGAGGGCGTATGTCGTTGGATTACTTCAGAAGGCCTTCCCTGATCTGGCCGATTGGGACTGGGACTCACAGATCCAGCGGGCCCACCGACTGCCTTTAGTACAGAGAAACAAAAACGCACAGTTTCCTCGACCATTCCTAATTTATTTTGGGAACTTTCTTTTCCGTCAGGCTGTCTGGCAGAGAGCACGTCCTAATTCTCCAACCCTGGTTGGTGAGATGTCGCTCTTCACACGTTCAGATTTAAGCAAAGAAACTATGGATAGGCGCTGGCAACTCCGCAAATTGATCGATCCCATTAAAGCTTGTGGCGCTCAGATATTCCTGCAAGAACCCGCACGTCTTAAAGTCATCAAGAGCGGGCGTACCTATTTTTTTAACGATATCAAAGAGGCTGAAGCTTTTCTGGCTAACATTAACTCTGATAAAAAGTAGAGACTGATCTACAGAGAGATTAACAGTTTTTTTTCTTTCTCTTTCCTTCTCAGGGACCTGATCAACAGATGAAGGGAATGGGAAGTTTAAGCTTAAGATTTCTAAGGAGGGTCAACAGTAAAATTGTGAATGATTAGGTTTATTGGTTCAATTTCTTTTGTTTTCTGTGTTGCTGCTCTTGCGTAGTAGGTCTATATGCTTCACGATGGGGAAGGTGGGGGAGGTAGGGGAGGGGTCTGAGGGGACGATCCCTTATTGAGCTGCCTCTCCAACGGCAGCTGAAGTGGAAGGGTGGTGCTTCCCCGGCTGGGGGAGTTACCAGGGGGGGTAGGGGGGAGGGGACCTTCTTCGCAGGTCTAGGTGGGTGGGGGGTGGTAGAGGGGAAAATAGTTAAAACACGCTTACAGGCTGACAAGGATTTGTTTAAAGATGGACCAGACACGGACATTTTAATATTGAATGTGAAGCACACCAGATGTAGCATTATATGTTTGGCAAATCGAGTGTTTATGATGCCTTTGTTACTTCTGTTCTTTTTTTGTTCTCTTTTTTGGAATATATCATTATCATCGGTTATGGATAAGTGGGAGCTGGGTTTGATGTTTTTACCGCCTAAATGCTTGAAATAAAATGTTTAGCCTGGAATGTAGCGGGACTGAACAGTAAAGGTAAAAGAGCATTGGTTTCTGAAGAGTTAAAATTATATAAGCCGCATTTTTGTTTATTATCAGAGACCCATCTTATTTGGAAAGATAGGAAATTAATGAACCAATTAGGATATGAAATTATGGTTTGCTCTTCCGCCGGGACATCTGTTAAAGGGGTTGCCATTCTTAAGGACCGGCGAGTCAAGATTGAAATGATGCAAACTGCTCATGACAGGGATGGCAGATGGGCTATAGCCCAGTTTAAGTATGAAGATAATATATTTGTATTATGTGCTGTGTACGGATCAAATAGAGATGAGCCATTGCTCTTTGATCAACTGAACATTAAACTTCTGGATTGGACAGGGGAAATTATAATTATGGGCGATTTTAATTGCATCTTGGACTATAAACTGGATACGACTAGACATAATAGTCACCAACGTATGCACAAGACCAGGGCAGCTATATTAGATATATGTCGCCTACATAACATCAAAGATGCTTGGCGACAACTATACCCAAACCGACCTGGGTACACCTATTACTCTGCACCTCACCAACTATGCTCTAGATTAGATATGGCTCTAGTCAGTGACAATCTATTGAAGACTTGCTCTATGACCCTCTGCCCTCGCATTTCCTCCGATCACAATCCCATAATTATATCATTTTTTACACCACATAGCACATACCCCTCTAGAATGTTTTCTTTTCCCAGATATCTTATATCAGATCTATCCTATATCTCGCAGCTGAAAGTTCATCTTGCTGAGTTTATAGACGTTAATAGGAACTCGGCCTCATGCGATGTAGTTTGGGATGCATGTAAGGCCAGCATAAGGGGATTTACACAGGCTTTTGTGTTTAGACAAAATGCCGAACATAAACAAAATCGAGCCTTGATGACATCACAAATCATTAACCAAGAAGAGGAATTAGCTCTAGCTCTTCAACACAATAAGCCGAATGTTACGGATATTAAACTCAAACTTAGTGCATTAAAAAACGAGACAAAGAAAAGCTTCTATCAGAGACATAGTGCTACCATCCACAAATATAAAATAAATCAATACGAGGGGGGGGGGGACAAAATTGGTCATATTCTGGCTTACAAAGTTGCTGAATCTAGAGCAGGCTCCTCAATTTCCAACATACGAGGTTCAGATAATAATGTATATAATAAACCGCAGGAAGTGTTAGAGCAATTTGCCAGCTTCTACAAAACTCTATATACCCCTGAGAATCAGCTAGATCCAGATCTTATAGGGGATTATATTGATGAATATGCTTCGTGCTATGCCGATAGATCAGACTTGAGCTCTCTGTCCGAAGATCTAACCATGTTAGAGCTATACCAGGCTATTAACTCTCTGCCTGTGGGTAAAGCAACCGGGGAAGACACTATTCCGTTAGAACTTTATAAGGCCTGCTTACCCGAATTAGACCTGCTACTATTAGAAGTTATGCAATCTGCTGGGGCTAATGGAAAAGCACCTAAATCTTGGAACAGGGCGAAAATTATATTCTTTTTAAAAAAAGGTAAACCAAAGGAAGAGAGAGGGTCCTACCGACCGATCTCATTAATAAACACAGACGCTAAATTATTCGCCAAAATTCTTGCAAATAGATTAGTACCCATCATGTCTCAACTTGTAAATTCACAACAACATGGTTTTATCTCAGGTAGAGACACTACTTCACATATAAATACGGCCATTACCGCCTTTGATGTCGCAGAGATAGATTCCACCCCACTAGGTATGATTTTATTAGATGCAGAAAAAGCATTTGATCGTGTGGGGTGGAACTATCTCTGGTGTACGCTGTCCAAAATGGGGTTTAGGGGGAAGTTTCTGAGGGGTATACAGGCCTTGTACGATAATCCTACCGCTTGCACCAGCTATAACGGCCTCAACTCCTCGGATTTCCCAATCTTGCGTGGCACGTGCCAAGGCTGCCCTCTCTCACCTCTTTTATTTGCTTTTTCTTTGGAACCTTTCCTAACGGCTCTTAATTCTCAAAATTTGATTGTCCCTTTTCGTTCTGGCTCCCAAGAGCTCAAATTAACCGCTTATGCGGACGATATTGCGGTTTATACACAAGATATAAATGAAGCCTTAAAAGGAATTAAACATGAGGCTATCAAATTTGGGAAAGTGTCTGGCTACAGGCTTAATATACAGAAGACGCAAGTTATTGCCAACTATTCTCCCCCGTGGCTATTCCAGAGATTTGCAAGACAGTCACCTATCTTGGAGTTAAAATTTCGGCTCAAGTACAAGACATAAATCATATTAACTATGATGGGTTAATCAAGTCCACGGCCTCACTCTTAAAGAAATGGCATAGGCTGCCTTTGAACATTATCGGCAGAATTAATCTTATTAAAATGAAGATTTTACCTAAGTTCCTATACCTATTCAGATCTATTCCGTTGGCACTGAATAACCGATTTTTTCAACATTTGGATGGTGTTTTAAATAGTTTTATTTGGGGCTATAAAAAATCAAGAAGATCACTGAAACATCTGAAAAACACTACGAATGAGGGAGGGCTTAATTTTCCTGATTTTAAGTTGTACTATCTGTCTTTATTTTTTTTACGTTTACGTTCTTTACTATATAGGGAAGAAACCACATTTTTTTATTATCTTATGTTAAAGGAAGAATCAAATATCTTTCTGTTTAGAACAAACGATCCGAATTATTTTAAGAGGGTAAGGTTTAAGACGGCTAGGGATATAACTAAGATATGGAGGAACCTATTGACACACTGCGGGACGTCTTTTTTTCACACAAAGCTCCCATTATGGGGCAATCCTGGTCTCCCAGGAGTATTCGCCGATAACATTAACAACATATGGGCTGTGAAGGGAATTAATAATCTGTCTGATCTATACGGCCCACAGGGATTTGCTGACTTTAATTCGCTCAAATCAACATATGATTTACCGGAAAATGCTAGATTTAAGTATCTTCAGATCCATGACTTTTTAATTAACAAAAAAAAGATCCAAAGTGTTACAGACTGTGATATCTGGACTTGCTTATATGCCAAAAAAAGCAAATCAGTGATTAGCATAGCTTATAAATTACTATTAAAACACCAAACGAATGATTTGCTTAAAATAAAGGAAAAATGGGGGACACAACTCGGTTCAAATGTTACTCTAAAACAAATAGAAAACTCTTTGTCTAACATCAATAAACTAGTTAGATCCTCAAGTCTTAGGCTACAGCAGTTTAGAACAACCTGTATGCTCCATTACACTCCGGCAAGAATCTCAAGGTGGTCCCCTAATTCAGATTTTAGAGATCGCACCAAATGTCCTAAATGCTCAGAGGTTGCCGCCAACTTGGTTCATATGCTATTTTCTTGCCCTAAGCTTAAAACCTTCTGGGAAGAATTCCAAAATATTTGTAAAATTAAAAGGATCGCTCTCCCCACTCTCTCCGCTCCCTTAATTTTATTAGATTGCCACCCCTCTTCAACTTCACAGTCCTCCTTGGTAACCATACTATTATCTTGCGCTAAACTAAGCATCGCAAGAGCCTGGATTGCTACAGATCCACCCACCGCCTGGGACTGGTGGGCCTTAGTAATGGAAATACATTCTATGGAATCTGTCTTAGCAACCATTAGAGGTGTAAGAGCATTGGCTAAATTTGAGAGAAATTGGGGGACTTATTGCTTAACATAATATGATGAGAGGGAAACAGGGAAAGAAGGGAATGGAGGAAGAAGGGGAGAATTTATGTGAAACATTCTATTAGTTGTTTGCGTGGACGACATTCAATTTGTATGTACATGATTTTCCCTTGTTTTAGAAGATATTTTCTGTTTTTTTTCTTTTTTTTTGGTCCTATATATGTAATTTTCTTTGGTTCTATGTGTCAGCCTGTTTGCAATAAAATTTAAAAAAAAAAAAAGAACGTTACATAAGATAAGCTGGTATATTCTCCAGTCAAGCACACTTTTGCTGTTTTAATTTGCAACAATGTATGATGAACTTTTCACCTGTGTGCTGAGTTAGGTGTTCCCTGAATTGTTTCTATGGTAACTGCCAGATTCTGGAACGGGGGGAAGGGTTGAAAGTTCTGTTAGTTCGAAAGCTTTGGAATGTTAAACCAATAGAAATGTGTGTTTTCTTTTGAATTAATGTGAACAGGATTTTAATTGGTTATTTATATGTATGTATGCGTAAAATGAGAGGGAAAATGTTCAATTTGACGGTTGTGCTGCAAACACTGAACTCCAGAGATTTAGTAGAAGATTATCCACTGTGTGAGTGGTATTCTTGTTAATCTAGAATTCAATTTGAAAGGTGAGTTGAAAAGTTGTATGGGAGTGCCTGTGTGCGGTGTAACTTTGTACATTAACGAATTATGGGGTATATTATCAAGACTCAGCGATACAATTATCGCCACTTTATCGGCAGGAAACTGCCGATAAAGTGTTGATAATGTTATCGCCTGTATTGATAATATGCTTCTATATTCATCCGTTGTTAAACGTTTTATAGTAGTAAATGTGCTTTGCTAAAATGCATGCTGTTATGTTTTTTTCTTTAATATCATTTTGTGCCTCTGTACATTAAGGGATGATTGTCGTTTTTATCGGCAGGAAAATGCCGATAAAGCGACGATAATGAGCTTGATAATATGTTCTTGAGAATTCCCATACCAGCCCAGGTTAACACTAGAACTTGGGCTTCTATAGCAATTTACAAGAACCTATTATCAAGCCCATTTTCGCCATTTAATTGGCAGTTTCCTGTCCATAAAACATCAATAATTTTAACACTGGTCCTTAATAATATGCCCGTCAGTGCCATATTATCAGTAAAGGGCGATACATTATCGCCGCTTTTACCGACAGGAAACTACCACTAAAGCGGCGATAATGGTCTCGATAATATATCCTTGTGAATTTCCATAGAAGCCCAGGTTAACACCATAACCTGGGTTTCTATGGGAATTCATAAGGATATATTATCGAGAGCATTATCACTGCTTTACCGGCAGTTTCATGTCGATAAAAGCGGCGATAATGTATCGTCCTTTATTGATAATATGGCAGATAATCTATCGCCTTTTGTTGATAATATGTCCCGAAATTCATTTTATTAATTTAATTGTTTACTTACCTGCAATGATCCAGGGGGCATATTACCAAGGGGGGCGATAGGCAATTATCACCGATTTAGCGTCAGTTTTCGCTCACTAAGCAGCGATAATTCTATCGCCCTATTAGCAACCTGTCACTAACTGATGTTAGCGATAGCTTTTAGGTGATAGCGAGCAGTTTGAGGCCCGCTTTGAATGTCAGAGATGTTTATCGCTAATGACGTGCAAACTGGCCGAACCCAACCAGTTAGCGACTGAAAGCAGTCGCTAACGTCGCTATCGCCTATTAGCAAGGCAGGCGTACCCTTGGAAATATTTGCGCTAACCGCGAATATGTCCAAATACTAACACCTGCCCAGACCAGTTCTTAGCTATGTTATCCAATGGCAGGTGGATAACATGGCTAAGACCATTTCGTCTCTGATGCGTGAATATCGCTGTATTCTCAGTGATATTCACGCATTTCGCCCCTATTGCTGGATATTTTAGCACAATGGAGAAAAACGTTGCTAATAGCATGTTTTCTCCGCTAACATATCCAGCGATAAAAAAATCGTCGCTAACCCTATTTACCGATAAATATCGCTACTTGTTGGTAATATGCCCCCAGATTCCGTTGTTTATCACTCCTCACCCTGTCCCTCCTCCGCCCCACCTGAGTGCCCCATTGCAACTCCCTCCACGGGCCGCGGCTGTTTCTATATTCCGTTATATTGTACTGTCTATTTATACTCTCATTTGTTATTAAATTGTCCTTGCTTCATACTCCTTGTTCTTTTATTGTAAGTCCTCTTATTTTTGTACTCCGAGGTTTGTCCTCATACTCCTCCCTCTGTTTTTGTAAGTAATATAATAGAATATTTGATTTTTTTTTGTAACGTTATATATTTTTTTTATTGTAGGTTGTGTTTATCGATACTAAAAATACTGCATCATGCCAACGAAGTACCAAAAGAGAAAGCAACAAAAGAAAAGTGTGTATTTGAAGAGAACTCACCAAGAAAATTTACATGAAGAGAGATGTCTTAACAAACAGAAAGAAAGTCCTGGTAAGAGCAGGAGCACTTTTTTGAGGAAAATACTAAAGACTTAGGGCCAGATGTAGGTCGGTCGGTAACGGCCGAAAATCGGTATTTTCGGCCGTTACCGACCGGTATTGAGTGATCGGCATGTAGGTGACAGAAATTTGGCCGAATCGGTAAATTTACCAAATCGGTAAAATACCGACTCGGAATATTTACCGAATAGGAAATTTTTCCGAATCGGTAAAATACCGACTCGGAATATTTACCGAATCGGAAAATCTTCCGAATCGGAAAATTTTCCGATTCGGTAAAATACCGACTCAGAATATTTACCGAATCGGTAAATTTACCGAATCGGTAAAATACCGACTCGGTAAAATACCGAATCGGTAATTAAGAATAGGTAAAATTGAAGATTGAGATGTAGGGTGGCTCTGAAATACCGAATTTGCTTCAAATTCGGTATTTAAGAGTCGGTATTTACCATGGATTCAAATCAGGTGGTAACCAGGTGCAGCTTATAAAAATGGACCCAAAATGCAATGCTGTTTGCACAATGGCGGCATTTTATGGAATCGCAAGACGGCTATGGCTACAGGAGGAAGGAGAGAGGGAATGGCTGAGACAGGATCAGGTCTACAGGCAGAGGGTGACCCTGTTCATGCTCACAGAGGAAGAGATACTGCAGAGGTACAGGTTGGCTCCAGACACCATCTTGGTGCTCATCAGGGACCTACAACCACTGTTGCAGCACCCCACCCCAAGGGCACATGCAATTCCACCCCATGTACCGGTGCTGTGCAGCCTCCACCTGCTGGCGTCAGGGAGCTACCAGAGCGTGGTAGCTGTGGTGGGAGGGGTGACCCAGAGCACCCTCTCAAGGTTTTTTCACAAATTCCTTGACGCCATGTTGCAAATGATGGAGCATTACATTTCTTTCCCATCCACCCATGCTGAACTGGTTCAAACCAAATATGAGTTCTACCAGATGGCAAGATTTCCCCATATCATCGGCTGCATTGATGGCACGCACATCCCCATTTGTCCCCCTGCTGACACAGAATACATCTACCGGAATAGGAAGTCAACCCACACCATCAACGTCCAGGTGATTTGCAATGCAAAGTTCGTCATCACAGACCTTGTTGCGAAATTCCCTGGAAGTACCCACGACTCCTATATTTTTCAGAACAGCGGCATCTATGCACGGCTGTCAGCAGGGGAAATTGGCGAAGGATACCTCCTAGGTAAGACAGAGTGTGCGACCCCTTCAACACCTATTGCAGTAAGAATTACAAGTATACTTGTGAGTAATGTATTCCCATTTCCCTTTTAGGAGACAGTGCATATGCCCTACGTTCATTTATCCTCACTCCCTACCTCAACCCCTCCACACCCAGCCAATGGAGGTATAACCGGGCCCACAAAAGTACACGCAATGTGGTAGAACGGACCTTTGGCATCTGGAAGAGCAGATTTAGATGCCTTCACAAGAGTGGAGGTGCAAGGCAGTATACCCCCATCACCTGCTGCAAGATAATTGCTGTCTGTGCCATGTTGCACAACTTGGCTGTGAGGAAGGGTACTGAGGTGGAGTTGTCTGACTACGAGGATCATGACGACGACAATGCTGTGCCTGACAGACAACCTGCTGGAGTCACAACACCAAGTGATGGCAGATACAGACGTGAGGAAATAACAAGCAACTATTTCTGAGTAAGTAATGAGACACAGACAGGTTGTGTATGGGGCAAAAGTATTTTTATGTTGCCACAAAGTTAAAGCACTTAAGTGCAACTAATTAAATTAAAGAAAGGTGGGGACAACATGTCCTGGGTTACATCACCCACACTGGCAAAGTCATTTGCGCCCGCGCTTCCCAGAGCCACTGGGATGTTGCTCACTGCCTTCCTCATGGCCTGCAGGCTCAGCTGGGCGCCTGCTGCTCCTACGAGGCTGAACCACAGCGCTAGCCAAGCTGCTGCGGCTACTGCTGTCGTCTCCCTCAGCCACATCCAGGGCAGGATCCTGTGCAGTTTGAGATATTATCATAGCCTCGAGGGCACTGGTGATCCTGGTCATGCCCCTGGTGACCTCGGCCGTGTTCTGAGTGAGGCTTTCCTGCATGGTATTGCCTCTACGGCATAGCTGTGCTGTGGCTGTGGCCAGGCGATTCATGGCCCTGTTGTTTACACGGGCGTCCCTGCGCCTTGTGTGCTCCATGCTGTCCAGTTTTGTGCACAGCTGCGTGATTGCAGTAGTTATTCCTGCAGCTAGGTCAGCATTGGATTTTGCTATCTCCCTGTTGCTTTGTACCATGTCACTGATGCCCTTCCCCATTTCTCCAATTTGTTGGTTTAGGGCACGGAATTGGCGGTGGCAGGCCTGTATTGCTTTCCCCTGCATGCGTTGGATGCGCACCATGCTTCCCTCCAGCCCACGGAACACAGTGCCATCTCCAGAGCCACCTGCACTGCTGGGCCTGCGTCGACGTCTGCGCATGGTGACAGATTCTGTGGTGGGCTGCAGTGCAGCAGGACGCATAGGCGCAGTGTCTTGAGCCTCAGCCTCTGCTCCCTCCATCACTGGCAGTGGGGCCACGACTCCCCTCCTGGCTGGTGAGGTTGCAGGTGCAGGCAGTAACATTGATGGGGAGGTCTCAGGAGAGAATAGCAATGAAGGGGATTGGGAAAGGTGTGGGGAGTGGGGAAACTCGGGGGTCGGGACTGTCTCCTCTTCCTGGGTGATGGCAGTTGTGTCCTCCTCATCCTGGCTTGGCCCTGCCTCGTCACTGTCCTCCCTCGCTGCTGCAGTCCCTGCTGTTGGTGTGGCTTGACTGGCTGATGTTGCCCCTAGGTGTAAATAAGCGTATGTCAACTGAGTGCAACTGTGTCACGGTGACTACAATAAAATCTTTACACATTTAACTTTCATTATTCTGCATTACTTTCACTGCCTTGCTGATGTCTGTTCGGTTATACATGGTCTAATATTAGCAGACTACATTTCCCATAATGCATTGCTCCTATATAGTGCTAGCAGTACTGGACTGAGGTTGGCCTGTGCACAAAGGGTTAATGGATGCTGGGTGGCATGGGGTGTCATGCTGCGCATGCGTCTTACCTTTTGCTTTGGCTCTGGCTGAGCTGTCCACATCTCCCAGTCCCACAACACTGTCTGCCTCGATGGTTGATGCCACCAACTCCTCCAGGTCAGTCAGGGGGGGTGCTGGGTTCCTGCCTCCACCGGTGAGACCAGCCTGTTTGTGTAGCTCTGCCATCTTTCTTTTTGTGAGGCTCCTAATGTCGTAGAACCTTTTTTTCAGGTCATCAATGCTCCTGCTGGTGACTCCCACAGCATTCACCCTTTCACCAATGTCTAGCCAGAGCTTGTGTTTAACTGACTCAGCTACAGTGAGGGATAGCTTGCCAAAAAGTTGTTTGTGGACTCTAACCACCTCTTCCACTAGTACCTGCAGCTCCATGCTGCTGAACTTAACTTTCCTTTTCCTCTCAGCCTTCTGACTCTCACTGCTGCTAGCCATTTTCACTGTGAAACACTCCCAGAAATAACTCCCTGCTGCTCTGTGTCTCTGCTCATCTCTGACTGCCTCTCCAGAACCTTCTAATGAGTTGCAGCTGCCTGGGTAGCCACTTCCTGGTTGGGAGGGGGAGGGTGTAGCACCTGATTGGCTGTTTTCATTAGTTTCACTTTTGCTTGCTTCCCGATTCGGATTTTACCGATTCGGTATTTACCGAATCGGTATTTACCGATTCGGTATTTCCAATGCATTCCTATGGGCCTTTGGGCCCATAGGGATGAATGGGAAATAACGAATCGGGAAATACCGATTCGGTAAATACCGAATCGGTAAAATCCGAAAGTCCGATACCGACTTTTAACGAATCGGTAAAAAATACCGATTTTTTACCTACATCTCAATTACCGATTTTTGAATACCGAATCGGTAAAATTCGGTATTTAAAAATTGGTAATTTCTGATTAACTACATCTGGCCCCAAGAGTAGTGTTCAGAAACAGAAAAATGTCTTTAGTGTATCAGCAACGAAAAAAAACTACTAATAAAGAAAAGAATAATGGAAAATCAAGTGCAGACAAAACTGTGTATAGTACAAGGAGGAAAAAGCAATTCATAGAAATTAGGATTTTTTTAATAATACATTGGTATCAAATTTAATGAAAGAAATTAAGGTATATAAGAAAAAAACTGTATTTTATAAGAAGAAGAAAGCTACAGAAAATGTCGTTGAGAAAGCTTTGGAATTGAAAAGAAAACTGTTTATTTTAAAAATCAATAGAATTAGATCACTAGATAAACCAATCCATTTAAAGTAGGGCAAAAGTAGGTGTAGAAGACTAATTAACAGACGTAATTTTTGTGAGGTTTTTTTGGGTGAATGGAAACATAGTTCAAGTTCTGAGCCTTTTTTTAATGAAGAAAGTTATCTTCAGAGTAATGATTTGTTGCATGCAGTTGACACTACTGGTCGTGCTTATGAGGTTAGAAATGGTTGTCCTATTGAGAAAGAGAAAATTGTTCCTAGAAATGCAGAAGAGGTGTTAGCTGGTGAAGTTTCAGGGAGACGTCCTAAAGCTTGGAATTGTAGTAGTATTTGCAGTGTGCAGCAAGAATCTATTGATTATTTACACAATTTCTTACGTAATTATACCAAGAAAAGTGTTAAACAAAAGATTAAGATTTTACAAGGACTATACCCTTGTAGAGTGAGAGAAAATACAGGTTTTCAAGGTCATTCTCTGCCTTGTGTTTCTAAAAAGTATGTCGAAGTGTTTTCCACCATTTCAGGATGTTAGCAGTTCATCATACTGAAATGAGGAAATCAGTCAGAACATTGTATTACGCGAAAAGTCCAGCACTAATGTTAAAAAAGTTGAACAGTGCTCTTTTGTATGGATCTGTATCAGATGTAACAAATGTTTGTGCTGAAATTGAGATTAGTTACTTTGGTCCTCAGGAACAGTGCAGAAAGTGCTCTTTATGTAGTTAGTGACATACTTCATTGTGTCGTGGAGGTTACTTTTGGTGGTATGTGGATTCTTGGTGAGAAAGAGGATGAGCTGGGTGTTCTTTGTGTAGGAGATGTTCTTGAAGTTGTGATGGTTGGCTACTTGTGTTAGGGTGGCCATGTACATGTTGAACAGCGTCGGACTGATGGATGAGTCCTGGGGGACCCGTAGATGATGTCGGTGGTTTTGGATCAGAAGGCTGGGAGGCGGACGTTCAGGATTACTATTGAACAACTTCCAAACAAAGGACTTGATGCATACTATTTGGCCGTAAGGAAAAGTGTGCCAAACGAAAAGGACTTTTTGCTGTGTATTTTGTCAGCATCTATTTGTAAGTAGCATTATTTACAGTGTAAGAAAATTAATCAGAATGTATTGTTATTTTATGATTGTTTGAGATATGTTATATTTACGTAGGAAATTGCTCTTAGAAAAAAACATTTAAGATATGTTTTATTTCTATTTTTTATATTGTAATTGAGAATGTTGACTGTTTTTTTTTTAAGATATCCTTATGGATTGTCTTTTTTTGCCCACTGTTATGTGATGAGTACTATTGAACTCACTGTTTGCAGTGAAATTCAATATATTCTGAGAACAGCAAAAAAGGCAAATGAAATGTTTTACAAATTATTTTGTGTTGTAAAATATATCTAGTAACTGTGTTTTTTTCTATATTCCACAGGTGACAATTTTATAATATATACTTTTTTATTATTTATTATGCTTAAGGTAAGTACAAGTAACTGACTCAGCCGCGGCCCGTGGAGGGAGTTGTGGTGAGGTAGGTAAGTGGGGCGGGGAGAGGCAGGATGGGGGCGGAATGTGGATGATTGCAGGTAAGTAAACAATTAAATTAATAAAATGAATTTCGTATCCTGCGCCCTGCATCGCAAAATGCGATTCAGGACAGGAAACGAAGTGGCATATTATCAACAAAAGGCGGTACATTATCGCCGCTTTTATCGGCAGGAAAAATTCCAATAAAACGGTGATAATGGGCTTGATAATAGGGCCTTGGCAATTCCCATAGCAGCCCAGGTTCTGGTGTTAACTTGGGCTGTTATGGGAATCCACAAGGGCTATTATCAAGCCCTGTATCTCCGCTTTATAGGCAGTTTTCCTGCCGATAAAAGCAGCGATAATCTTAATAATGTCTTTGTGTTGATGAACACGCGTTGTAATGGCTGTGACTTACGTCCTTCAAATTAGTTTTTAGGTATACGTGTGACCAAGTCTGATAACATCAGAGGTTAAGGACAAACACTGTGGTGTCTGTGCCTCGAAATCTCGTCGATCACAAAGAAAATAGGAGGACGATAGAATGAAAGTAACAGATATAATAAAAACAACAGTGAAAAACTACTAAAATGGCGGTGGACAGAGTACCTCATCAACTTTTGGCGCCTCGACACTACGTTCCAAATAAATGTAGATAAAATAAGATTATTAATACATTACAAAAGTACAACAGCGAATGACACACACGACCCGGGAAAACAAAGCGCCAAATTTAATACCTGAAATAAAGAAAGCTTTGTTTGTTGAACTTGAAGAAAAAGAAAAAAACATTGACTTCGAAACGAGGCTGCGCATGCATAGAGAGTACAACTGCTACACAAAAAAAGGAAAGTTTTACATACTATCATAGAAATGAAGGGGCATATTATCAACAAAAGGCGATACATTACCGCCGCTAATGGGCTTCATAATAGGCCCTTGTAAATTCCCATAGCAGCCCAAGTTCTGATGTTAACCTGGGCTCTATGGTTATTCACAAGGGCCTATTATCAAGCCCATTATCGTGGCTTTAGCGGCAGTTTCCTGCCGATAAAAGCGACGATGATGTATCGCCTTTTGTTGATAATATGGCCCATTGCTCTTCTTTTGACCAGTAAACTTAGGTGCATATTATCAAGGACTGGTGTTAAAATTATCACCGTTTTATTGGCAGGAAACTGTTGATAAAACGGCGATAATGATCTTGATAATACGGCCTTGTTATTTCCCATAGAAGCCCATGTTAACACCAGAACATAGGCTTCTATGGGAATTAACAAGGACGTATTATCAAGCCCACCCTCCCAACAGTAATAAAAAACTCCACACAATGCAGGTACCCGGAGCAGGAAGGTCATTTTACATATCACTGCCCCAGAAATGTGGCGTTCCCCGCAACGTGTACGAGGAGAGAGAGAGAGCTCAAAACATATATATTTTTTTTAAAAGAACCGAGGGGTGCCGCTCACCGAGACTGCGGGGAGTAGGACCGTAACCCCCCGCATACTTCAAAATAAAACCAGAGGAGTGCCGTTCCCCAGTGCTCGGGGCACCTTACAAGCCCCCATTATGCAGACAAATTATCCCCATAATTTGCCCCCCCGGGACCTAATGAATAAAACTAACTTCTACTTTTTTTTCACCTTTTCCACCGCGTACAAGTACTGCACGAGTACCCCGCCATTTTTTATTTTAAAAAAAATAAAAATTGAGCCTAAAGATCCATGTACCACCCCCTGACCAACACTATAGGGTCAGAATGTTTCTACACTGCCCCCTTTCCTTATTACTAAACTTTCTTTTACTGTTTTCTTGTGACTCTGCTCTCCCGACAAACAAGATGGCTGCCAACATTTCCTGGTTTGGAGTATTGACAGCCAATCAGCATCCAGCTCCTGCTCATAATTGTACGTATTTCCATACGCATACGCCGCAATTTTTCTTTCAAAAATAAAAAATACAGCCTAAATATCGATATACAAACCCCTGAGCAAGCCTAGAGGGTCAGAATGTCTCTAGCCTACCCCTTCCCTTATTTCTCAACTTTGTTTTACTGTTTCCTTGAGACTGGGTTCTAGCGAGGCACAAGATGGCCACCAATACTTCCTGGTTTCGAGTGTTGACAGACAGTTCACAGCCAATCAGCATGCAGCTCGCACTCGTAATTGAACAGATATCCGTACGCGTGCTGAACTCCGTCTCTAGATATCGCTATGAATTTGCTTGCAATTTTCTCAGAAACAACTGAATGGATTTACATCATTTAACAAAAAGCACAATCTGCGAACAGAACTCTACCTCTCTGCCAAATTTGGTGTAATTCGGTTTAGCCGTTCGGGCTGTAGCCCTGGCTAAAGGTCCCTATTGAAAATTGCATGGGGAAAACATGTTTTGGGACCCCCCTTTTTTCTCAGCCCCCACTTGACGAATCACCCCCAAACTTTCAGGAAAGGAGCGGAACCAAGCAGGCCATTTTCTTGGAGACATTCACAAAGATTCGGCGACCAGCGCCAAAGTTATTCCAAATAGAATGTTGTGGATTTCCTATGGAAAGTAGGTCCTAACTATAACTACCTACTGGCGACCGCCAGTAGGTTTTATATATATATATATATATATATATATGTACACAAAGAGATAGCTGTTCCCAAGCCTCGGTATCGGCGGGCTCACGGCAGGGGTAGCCACCCCCTAAAATCAATCACGTCACCACCAGCGTTCTACTTCCCGATATAGAGGAAAGAAATACACAGGAGCCGCGGCCTCGGTTGCAGTGCAGGTTTATTTTCAGACACAACGTCCTACGCGTTTCGGAGTCAACAATACTCCTTCATCACGGGCAGAGAATGTGCATTTCAACAACACTAATAAAGTAAAGTAAAGTGTCACGTGGTAAAACAATATAGATAAAATGTTTACTCCTTGTACTTTTGGCACCGATGATGTTGTAGATACATAGTATATTATACGTTTTCTAATGTTGCGACCAGAAATTAATTAAACATTCAAAATGTCACAAACCTCAAAAATTACCGTCCGTAATTTTCAGGTTAGAATACATGTGCGCATCAGATATAATTGTTATATTTGCCCTGCGTTTTCTGCAAAATAAAGTAAATTAAAATGAGACCACCATGAGTAAATAAAAATTTCTTACTCGGATAACGTCAGACTCGAACCCTCAGTCCCAAAAGTCAAAAGACACCCTGACGGCCTGATAACCGCTTGTGCTACACCGTTCGGCACTGTTAAATGTCGAACTGTTGGGATAACTCATTGAGAATCTTATTCCCACAATTCAAAAAATAAAGCCCAAGTGGGCTAACGAATCATTTTCCACATTTCAAAATAAAGCCCAAGTGGGCTAACGTAACTCATAGGTCTGATCCAAACAACAGGTTCATATTTTAGGCAAAACAAAGCCCCCAATGTCCATTATCATATTGTGACAATTGAAAATAATTAGTCAAATATTGCCCAAGTGGGCCAGTACTATTCCCACTACTACTGGGAATAGTACTGGCCCACTTGGGCAATATTTGACTAATTCTTTTCAATTGTCACAATATGATAATGGACATTGGGGGCTTTGTTTTGCCTAAAATATGAACCTGTTGTTTGGATCAGACCTATGAGTTACGTTAGCCCACTTGAGCTTTATTTTGAAATGTGGAAAATGATTCGTTAGCCCACTTGGGCTTTATTTTTTGAATTGTGGGAATAAGATTCTCAATGAGTTATCCCAACAGTTTGACATTTAACAGTGCCGAACGGTGTAGCACAAGCGGTTATCAGGCCGTCAGGGTGTCTTTTGACCTTTGGGACTGAGGGTTCGAGTCTGACGTTATCCGAGTAAGAAATTTTTATTTACTCATGGTGGTCTCATTTTAATTTACTTTATTTTGCAGAAAACGCAGGGCAAATATAACAATTATATCTGATGCGCACATGTATTCTAACCTGAAAATTACGGACGGTAATTTTTGAGGTTTGTGACATTTTGAATGTTTAATTAATTTCTGGTCGCAACATTAGAAAACGTATAATATACTATGTATCTACAACATCATCGGTGACAAAAGTACAAGGAGTAAACATTTTATCTATATTGTTTTACCACGTGACACTTTACTTTACTTTATTAGTGTTGTTGAAATGCACATTCTCTGCCCGTGATGAAGGAGTATTGTTGACTCCGAAACGCGTAGGACGTTGTGTCTGAAAATAAACCTGCACTGCAACCGAGGCCGCGGCTCCTGTGTATTTCTTTCCTCTATATCGGGAAGGAGAACGCTGGTGGTGACGTGATTGATATATATATATATATATATATATATATATATATATGTATATATATATATATATATATATATATATATATATATATATATCACTGAAAAAACCATAGGTTTCACACCAGTTATGGTTAGGTGGAAATTTTACTCGCATAAAACCATTGAAATTCCCACGTTATAGTTAGTTGGACTCACTATAACTTGCGCGTGCAATGCACTGCTGATGACGTCACATATTACATCACTCTTTACATGGTCAGTGACATCACTCATGACATCACTGATGACATCTCAAATGACATCACTGATGACAACATCCTTGTGACAAAGTGGCAGACCTCGTATCAGCATAAAATAACCTTTGACACACACATTCAAAAATAGAAACTAACATTTTCTTAAAAAAGGAGAAACCAATACCAATTACAACAACTTATTAGGTAATTCCAACATCTACATACACATCCACTCATTCACCAACAGTTCTATATAGTCACTCATACATGTACTTACTCATCATATGTACTCATACACCTATACATCCTGTTAGACACTAATACTCATCCATATAGTTACTCACACACAAATTCACACATGCAAATAAACTATCAAAAAAACATTTACTTGATTATACTGCTATATACACACCACTACACATACTTCTACAGAAACGGAAACATATTTACTCTCTTAAACAATCAATTATAAAAACACATACTCACTAACCCACCCATACACACAATCATCCACCCATACAGTCTTGCACACATGCTGTCTTCAAAATACATACAGTGAGTCACTCATTCATGCATCTGTGCTCTAAGTAATATCCCCCACCGAACCATACAGACACTGATACTGATACTCAAAAAAACAACTAATAACCCATATACACACTCATGTAGCTACTCACCAATCCATGCAGCCACTTATACACAAAGTGAGACACAGATACAGATATTTAAATATTTAAACATTACTCGCTAATATATGTATTCACTAAGATACATTTAATAAGTCAGTTAACCAATCAATTTTACACAAAAAAAATCCATTTAGACATTTATTTACCCATTTATTCTTCCATCAACCTTTAGATATACATATATAAAAAATATTTATTTTTCAGAAAGATACACATTGACTGGATGATGTCATCAGCGATGTCATTTGAGATGTCATCAGTGATGTCATGAGTGATGTCACTGACCATGTCATGAGTGATGTAATATGTGACATCATCAGCAGTGCATTGCACACGCAAGTTATAGTGACACACTATTGGCAGGAGCCATTACCTGGAGGCTTTTGGTGACTTTCTGTGCCGTTTCCCGGACCCGCCCACGGACCTCACAGCACCCGCTCCGCGGGTGCCGCATCGCCGGCTGTGAGTTGGGCTGGTCACTGGACCCTGCGGGGAGCCGAGGAGTGTGGTAACCGGGCTGAGGGCTGAAGCGGGGCTGCGAGCGTAGCAGGGACTCCATTACCCAGGAGTCCCTGCGTGACCGAGTGTCAGCTTCCGGTCCGCTCTCCCTGCTGGTCCGCCCTCCGCCCACCAGGAGGCCTTAAAAACTTGTGTTTGCCCTGTCACTGTGGGACGACTTAGCACACTATTGGCAGGAGCCATTACCTGGAGGCTTTTGGTGACTTTCTGTGCCATTTCCCGGACCGGCCCACGGACCTCGCCGCACCCGCTACGCGGGTGCCGCATCGCCGGCTGTGAGTTGGGCTGGTCACTGGACCCTGCGGGGAGCCGAGGAGTGTAGTAACCGGGCTGAGGGCTGAAGCGGGGCTGCGAGCGTAGCAGGGACTCCATTACCCAGGAGTCCCTGCGTGACCGAGTGTCAGCTTCCGGTCCGCTCTCCCTGCTGGTCCGCCCTCCGCCCACCAGGAGGCCTTAAAAACTTGTGTTTGCCCTGTCACTGTGGGACGCCTTAGCACACTATTGGCAGGAGCCATTACCTGGAGGCTTTTGGTGACTTTCTGTGCCGTTTCCCAGACCCGCCCACGGACCTCGCCGCACCCGCTTTGCGGGTGCCGCATCACCGGCTGTGAGTTGGGCTGGTCACTGGACCCTGCGGGGAGCCAAGGAGTGTAGTAACCGGGCTGAGGGCTGAAGCGGGGCTGCGAGCATAGCAGGGACTCCATTACCCAGGAGTCCCTGCGTGACCGAGTGTCAGCTTCCGGTCCGCTCTCCCTGCTGGTCCGCCCACCGCCCATAACGCTTACCACATCAAGGACTTATCCTCCCGCAGTGCGGGACGCAGCTCGGGGCGAAGACCGGGCTAAGAGCGGGCCGTTTGAGGCCGTTCGAGGACTGGAGAGACTGGACTGGACCCTAAACCCTAGGTGCTTATCTCTCCCAGTCAGAGCACTTCTCATCCACACCCTACACCTGTCTAGCAAGTCACATAAAGTACTAATTTACCATCATGTCCACACAGGTTACCCGCAGTAAAATCACTAAGGGCAGGAAGATGGCCAATGGAACTTTGGATGACTTTATCACCAGAACAAACGTAGCCATTGATCACGAAATCACGAAAATGCAAAAACGGTTATCCCTGGACCTTGAAGCTGCTAGAAGACTGTCCGAAGCCTTTGTAACATCTAAGAAATCTTCCTTAGGTCACATAGCAACAGTTAAGAGCCCTGAATACCTACCTAACACCCGACTAATTACAACCCAGGTCGAGGTTCACCAAGCTCCTCCCCTATCCCCAAGGCTCTCCCTGTTTCCCAGTTCCTCCCATCTACAAAATAGGGACACTTCCCTTCTGCATGCTAGTGACAGGAGTGTAGATATCGATTCAGATACAACCCCTAATCTGACAACTCCTACCTCCACTGAGGAGTATGTTTCCCTACAGGGTTTCCACCAAAAAGGCCCAATCCAAAAAAGGAAACGCACCACATTGTCTGCTTTCTCGCGGAAGAAGGCAAAAATCGTTAGGATACACTGTCCATCTACTGTTAATCCATCTGTCCAGCGAACAGCACCTAGTCCTGTTGCCTTAGACTTAGACCCCCCAAATGTTCCTGGGAATTGCCCTAGCCTGTGTCCAATTGCTACCGTCACTACACAGGCGTATACTGGGGGGGATCTAAGCGCGCCTGGGGATAGCGATGGCGAGTTCCTAGAATTAGTTTGGAACTCACTTAAAAAGCTTCTTACCCCGCTAGACCTTAGACTTTCTCGAATTGAAAACCACCTTTTAGAGATGGAAAAGAGTATTTTAAATCTTGCAAGCCTCACCTTTCAAAACAACAATGGGCCTTCCATAGTCCAGGAAGATACAATCTCTATTATGCCAGTTGTATCGCCCCCCAGTAAGCCCATACCTAAGCCACTACCTAAACCACGTACCAAAGGCTTTGATTCTAAACTCATCAATCCCTCTGCTAAGCCACCTCCACAGCCTTTACAACAGCCTCCCAAACCTATTAAAGAGGCTGTTGTTCAAAGGGCTAATGCCACTAATTACAATCATCCTACCAAACAGGGACCACGGAACGGCGAAAATTTTCGCGGGGGGTATATAGACCTACCCCCAGATGCAAGGCCCTTTGTGGTAGTATTAACGGGTGTTCCTGTTCTGGGGAGCTCCATCCAAGAGAACTATTGGTCCCTCAAAAACAAGGCCATTCACTGGTTAAACACTAATAGGCAGACTCCAAGGCACCTGAGAAGCAAAGTCCTAATGGTGCGCAGAGTCCCCTGGGTAGGACCCACACGCAAATCTACCCCCGGTGACTGCATTGTAGTTTCCTTTGAGGAACCCCAGACGGCAGAATATATTTGTTCTTGGAACTCTGGAGAGGATAACTCTTCTATCGTTGCTAGACCTCTAACCTTCTTTTACCCCCCCCGCCATGTCCAAAACTATGTGGGCGAGTGGTCAAATCCCCGTTATCCGGCCCATAGAGGGGAGAGTGGGGGCCGGCAATATTTAAATAGGAGGTGGCAGGGAGTAACAACCTCAAACAGATTCGGTTCTCTAGAAGAGGTTGACTAACTCTCTGTGCCCTCCTGTATAGTTCATGATGTTAAGATTAAATCGTCACCAGAAACTTTGGTTTTAGCAATTCCTGAGAGCAGTTTAGCACGGTGTAGCTCTATTTCGAATGAACTTGGAAAACCTGCTAGGCCACTGCCCAGCATTACATCCTTTCACCCCTCCATTAGTCACCTTTTTGATCACCACAACTTATATGTCACAGCTGATGCTGGGCGGACGTGTAATGCCACTCACGAGGCAGCTCAGCGATTTACAATCCCGACTTTGTTCGACTCACCACCATGGTCACCTTCACCTGTGCTATCCCAAATTTGAAGTGACGGGGTAGCTCCCGTACCAGCTCCTATTGTATCAGCTCCTACCAAAGCTAAATCTTTTGTTAGGGTGGGGGTATACCCTAAAGTGGACAACCCCACTGGGGATGTTATCCTGTTACCTCCTGACAGGTACCCTGAGCCTAATTTATTAGCACCTTGTATATCCCCAGGAAGGAAGGCTTATGGGAACATTGTTCCGGGCATTGCGCTTCGGATCCTGAGCTGGAACGTAGCAGGCCTTGCACGTAATCTTACCATCCCCGACTGGAATCTCCTTGTAGAATCCTTCGGGATTTGCTTACTGCAAGAAACCTGGTGTGTTGAACCCCGGCACAAGGTGGGTTACACCACATATTTTGTCCCAGCTCTTCAATCCTCTGGTTCCAAAGGTCGCCCCTCAGGTGGCCTTCTAATTTGGGTCAGAATCTCTCTGGGCCTTTCCATCAGACACCTCCCCACAAACTCCCCTGACCTGCAGAGATTATTAGTTAAAGGTCCGGGGGGGAAAAATCTGGAAATATTTAACATCTACCTTAGGGGGGCAAGGGGTGGCGTATCCATGCTGTCACATTTAGGCCTAGAAGAAGAACTTAGAACCTGTAACGCCAACTCTCTTGTCCTTCTTGCTGGGGATTTTAATTGCTCCTTTGAGCCTCTTGCTAGCGAGGACATATTAGACACTTGGGAGGAGGACACTAGGAGAGGTATCCCTGTACTAACACTCGATCCTATTAAAAAATGGACACAGGGGGCCTTAGATCTTAATGCCCTCTGTATGGAATTTGGCCTAAGGGCAGCCAACGGTAGATCCAAATCCGATCCCAATGGGGCCCACACCTTCAATAGGGCTGGCCACACTTCTCGGATCGATTACATTCTCCTGAACTTTAAGCTCTGGGTCTATCTGCTCGACATGGAAGTTATAACAACGGCTGACAGCGACCACAATCTCCTAGCACTATCACTGTCTTCCCCCTGGAGGGGCTTGAAGACAAACCCCCCCCCCCATGTATGGAAGTCAACCCATGAAGTTTGCCCTTCGAACTGTGGTGGGAGGCTTAAATGGTGCAAAGTTGCCACAGATGAAGGGAAATTGGCAAGAGCAAACTCAATAATGTCCAAAGCCAAAGCAGGGCTCGACGCTAGGTGCCCTGGTAATGCGGTTGCTCTGCAACTTTTCACTGAAACAACTAAAGCTTTGGGAGATCTGTTCACTATCGCTCCAGCAGATGGGAGACGGAAGGGAAAAAGCACTAACAAAAGTGGTGACTCCTGGTTCACCCCTGCCTGTCGCTCTGCAAAACGCGACCTCATCACAGCAGTGAAATCTAAGGATGCTAATACTATAAAAATAGCCAGGAAAAGATATCGGAAGACACTATCTATGGCCAGGGTCGAGCACGAGACGCAATTTTGGACTAACCTAAAATATGCAAGTTCCAGGAAAGACTCAAAGGGCTTTTGGGATCTGGTGAGATTAAAGACTAAACCCGTTGCCTCTCTTCTGACCTGCAATATTACTGGGGAGGTGTGGTTTGCTCATTTCTCCCAGCTCTACTCTCCAATTGGGGGTTCTTCACTCAACTACATGATTCAACCGCCCGGCCTTTGCTCCCACCCCAACAGCATAGTTCTCACTAAGGCTGACCTTTTTACCACCAAGGAAGTTGAGGGGGCAATCAAATGCTTGGTCTCAAATAAAGCTGAGGGGCCCGATGGAATCCCAGGCGACCTTATAAGGGTCAATACACGAGAATGGAGCAGCCTAATTGCCGCACTTCTGAATGCTGTTCTGAGGGGCGGAGCACTCCCGGCCTCATGGAAGGGAGCGGAGGTCGTCCCAATTTTTAAACAAGCATTTACAATGCAACGGTTTCGCCTTTGGAGAAGTTACAGCTATTGGCATTGTAAATGACAAAATTTGTATTTATGTGTTGGTTTTGAAAACAGATAAATAAATGGCAGTCATTTACATTGCCAATAGCTTAATCTCTCGCAAATGTGAGAACTATTGTACCCTACGGATGAGCTCAGCAGACAGCAATTACTACCACCCACACACACACACAGAGCCACACACACACACCCAGAGCCAGCCACATACACCCAGAGCCAGCCACACACACCCAGAGCCAGCCACACCCAGAGCCCCCCACACACCCAGAGCCCCCCCCACACACACACAACCAGAGCAGTCACATACACACACCCACTGGAGCAGTCACCCACACACGCAAGCAGTCACATACACACACACACACTGGAGCAGTCGCATACACACACACACTGGAGCAGTCACAAACACACACACACATTCTGGAGCAGTCACAAACACACACACACATTCTGGAGCAGTCACATATACACACACACACACTCTGGAGCAGTCACATACACACACACACACACACTGGAGCAGTCACATACACACACACACACTGGAGCAGTCACATACACACACAATGGAGCAGTCACACACGCACACACTCGGGATCCCTCATGTGTAGACAGCGGGTGAGATCGTTGGTGTTTTCAAATATAGAAGAACAGGCAAGGAACATACAAGAACTAAGAATATTGTGTTCATTTGTCCAAGTTCTATTCCTATAAAAAATAACTGCCAAGAAAATAGTCAGAGGACTCAATATGGGAGATGGGCTTTAACAGCGAGGTTCTTCACGATCACCCTTCTTGAAATATGTATGATTAATTAGGTGGACCAAGAGGGAGACAGATGAAAAGTATTCAATCACACTGGATCACCAATAAAATGTAGCATGGAAAGAACCATGAACCTTCTTCCTGACGTACCTGAACTAACCAGCGCCTTAAGACAAATCACTTGTCTCGCTATTTAGGTTATTCTCTCATCATCTCTCCGTGTAGCCTACTGGACCAGGAGCAAACTAATCCAATTTGTATTTCTCTTACTAACAATTGGACCTATCCTGTTTTCACCTTGCTATCTGTGACCATGCCCTCCCTCAATCCTCCACATATCCCCTTCCATTACCTGGCTTCCCTCTTCCACCTGAACAGCATTTTCCCTTATCTGTCCTAAATTGTCCTTAATGCCTCATATACAGACCTTATATTGTGCTGGTACTCTCGTCACAGAAAGTGCAGGTTATGTCTCAGAAGTGGGGAAATTTTATTTGCAATAATCACAACTTGATACTTACACAGCACAAAGGTACCATTGCATCCAAGCAATGTGAAATGGGTGCGCGTGGGAAAGGGTATTTAGGTTACACAGCAAGTACACAAAGCTTGATTAAATGGAGAAAGGCACACAGTAAGAACTGGGGGGGGGGAGCAAACCTTGCACAGACAGATTTTCATATCAAGAACACTTTCAGAACAAGCAATAGTAAAGCCAAATGACATGGTCTTTTAAACTGGATTCTACTGGCGTTGTCAATGCTTGTTCGGTTCTTCCAATTTTTGTTCGAATACCTTAATTTCAGAACTCCCTGAAGAAAGTGTCACTGTATGCAAATAATTATATTAAAATGCATTCCTGCATGTAAAATATACTTTTTAAATTACTACATTCGAAGTTAATTATAATATTAACAATAAGGAACGCTGCTTGTCAAAACGGACTTATTTCACCATGCAACAAAATGCTGGCTGAAGGCTGGACCACAGCCACGACATTGTTAAGTGGAATCGTGTATTTTAACAACGTGTAACATATGTGGCTGCGACTATGTTATTTCAACTCGCATTCTTACTATAAATGTTCTGTCTAAATATCTCCCTACGGGAAAGCGATAAAAATGCAGCATTTTGACCGTATACAAATGGTCTGAGATACAAATCTGTTTTATTCCAGCCAACAATCTAGGCTTATAGACACAAAATAGGTAAATGTAATAAGCATGCAGAATTAAAGCTGCATACTCTTCACTGCTGGAGAATTCACTGTGTGCACTATACACAACGGGATTACACTGAGCAAGCGAGGACATACAGTTGGGAAAAGAGGGAGCACCCCCTCGACGGAAAAGAAATGTGGGTCGGATGATATATATCTCTACCCAGCAGAGACGCGGGGCGCTGAAATGAGCAGCTAACACACACCCTGGTTGCGGCGTGCTTCTTAAAAGTAAAACATGAATGAAAAAATTGTGAAAGAGCAGCACAAATCAATAATAAAAACCTACAGTAGGTTCGGGAAAGAGGTGGACAATGGGCAATTAAAGTCAGGAGTAAATACTAACATGATTAGGCGGCCTTTGACCGCAGAAGTCACAGGTGGAGTGCGTGCGTCAGAATGTCCCATGGCAAAAATGAAAGGAACTAATTTGGGAACCGCTAAAGTGGCATTAATAGTTTCAGACGAACACCATAAAAGTGAAGAATCAGCAGTTCTATCCTACCAGAAGGGTGTTTTGTGGTCCACACACTATGCAGATCAGGGCCTTCAACATACACTATAGCCCTAGGCAGAAGGCTAGAATAAAACCTTCTGCTATACTAGACCAGAACGCTCTCACTGTAAGACACTTTTCGCTCATTGTCCAGAACGCTCTCACTGTAAGACACTTTTCGCTCATTGTTTTGAAATCGCATATCTGTACTTTCTCATACAAAATATCCTCCTTTTTACAATACTCGTACATTCACTTGTTTGCCTCTCATCGCTCCCCTTTGTTTTACTCTCTCACGAACACACACCTATCACAATTATCTTCCTTCGGCGCTGTCAATATTTTACACCTGTGCACACCCCTTTCACAGGAAATTATTATAAAGATAACCGAATAAGCATGTAGGCTGAATACGCTCGTTTCTCTTGCACTCTGGGGAGTTCGCACTACCTTAAAACTGCAGAGATCTGTGTACCCCAGATATGAACACCCACAAGTTGAACTCACCCAGGGACCTACAGGTGACTCAGTTCATTGTATACCCTATATGTGCCATATATTGCACGAAAAAATACAAACATCTGGAACACACAAATTCTCTAGGATGAAGTAAAATATAAACGGGACCTGCAGCGTGGACTTAGGTGGCCATAAGGATTTTTAAAGTCATTTTTGGCGACTTAATCAGTATTGTACCTTGCAATTTTAAGGCGATAAATGGGCCCAGGTACAAAAATCAGTAATTATACCGTCCACGCGTCTAGAGTAGCTGCCCCCTCCCAATCAAACTTTCCATTCTAGTTCCAACCACCAGAGCTCACTCCTTATGTAAATGTATATAAAGTTGCATTAGAATTGATAGGGCTCATGCAGCTGCTGCCGAAAGGCGCCCAGAGACTCCACGAACCGTTCCCTTCATTCCCAGCAGCACTTACTCCCCCTGTTGATGATGTAGTGGGACACTCGTGAGTTTTCGAACACAGAGAGCACATAGTCCCCGGGGATTGTGGCCGAGTCGCGGACCAGGAACGTCCTGTGGCACTGGCCTTGCAAAAGGGCCACTGCCTCGACCCGGGTCTGTCGCCCCCAGTACCAAGCATTGCGGTCCTCTGCATCGAAGTGCCCGGACATGGCGCCACCGCCCCCTAGCGCAGCCCGAAATGGCGGCCGGAAATGCGGCCTCACCTACCGGAAGTGACGCCGAGATCCTAACCAATGAGTGTTAACGGAATATCGCTCAGACGTTGCAGCTTTTTAGTGCACTGCTAAGACAATGAAGCAGTGGTAGTTTCGGACTCTGGTGCCGAGACACGGGGAGCGGGAGGGGGGCGGGAGCCGAGACACGGGGAGCGGGAGCCAAGACACGGACAGCGGGAGGGGGGGCGGGAACAGACACACGGCACTTTCAGTGAAAGGGGAGGGAACGGGCACACAGGGACGGGGAGGAGGGGGCGGGAAGGCAAGATTTAAAAACAATCTGGTTAAAGTATCTCCTTGCACACGGTTAATTTGTTTGAATAGAAAACAATTTGGGCGCGTTTCCTTGTCACACTATGCCTGATAGTGCCTTATGAAATGAGTCCAAAATGTGATTTGAAAAATCACTGAAAGGGCGCGCTCATTTAACATGAAACTGAGTCCGTTTCTTCGGAAATTATTGTACTTGTACGAAAAAATTAATAAGATTGAATAATCCTTGGGTTCTTGATTAAGAATTTATTGTCATTCCAAAAGGATATTTCATCATCCAATCATAATTGAAAATTATATCCATCGTGAATATTCATAACATTACTTCATGTTTGCCCAATGCATTTCGGGTTAGTGGGAATAACCCTTCGTCAGGGGACTGAAATGTAAACATACAGGGCCTTAGCTGTCAGAAAAAGAACCATTAAATCTTATACAGCAAGAGTATGTCAATACATTAACGGTGGGTCATCATATGAAAATAATTACAAAAATAACATTGCAAACTTAGTATTGCATCAGTTTACTAAATAAGACTATCTGTAAGTCAGCTGAGACATTCTAATATATGCGTGGAATATGTTACAATCAAAGTGTATGGTGTGCATGTAACGCACTCGAGGGTAGAACAAGCGTAAATAACAAATATAACTGTGGAGGTAAAGATAATATGCTAAAGTATACGGCAGGGTTAAATGCAGCGGTTCTTTCGAGACTTACCGGAGAAGTAACGTGTAGTGAATTCCAGGTTCCAAACGCGGAGCCGGTCGGGTTTAGGGAAAGACCAATGTGAGAGCTTGTTATAGGTATGTGGGTGGGTCACGTGATCGGCAATAGCGGGTGTCAGATAAACGGAGTTCAAGTTAAGGTAAAATAATCACGAAAACGTAAAAACATTACTGGTTATGGAGAAAATATCAAGGATTAAGATGTGAATGTGATAGGTTGGAAAATAAATAAACTTAAATGCACGGAGAAAGACCCGTAGTGCGGATGCAACAAGTGATAGGATAGGTTCATGCAAGGTCACGTGAACGGACGTCTGGAAGTAAACAAAACTTTCGTGAAAGTTCATAATAGTGGTCGGGTCATGAGATAAGGCGTCTGTAGGTAAACAAACGCTCATGAAAAGTAAAAGGTTAATTCATGCGGTCATGGCTAAGCGCATGCGACACATATAGCTTGAGCAGAGGTGGGTGAATGTGCATTAATTATGTAAGACTGTGAATGGTACTTAATTTACGGCATAACGGTAATTAGTTGCACATTTCAAGTTTGACTATGAACGCTAATACATGATGAACGATGATCCATAATGTGATTAGTCAATTAAACATACTGCATAAACATAATTAAAAAATTAAAAAATTGTAATGCGAGTCCAGAAAAAAGTTCTAATATCCAGTATATCATAAGTAGAGGAATGAGAAGTCTCTCATGTTATTATTCAATCTTATTTATTTTTTCGTACAAGTACAATAATTTCCGAAGAAACTGACTCAGTTTCATGTTAAATGAGCGCGCCTTTCAGTGATTTTTCAAATCACATTTTGGACTCAAGATTTAAAAACAAGCCAACCGGAATTTTGAATAGGGTGGTGGCATTGGAAACAGGTGGGCGTGTCCCAATTAAAACCGGGGCAGGTGACACTCTACGTCAATCAAGGATGCAGCTACAGGGACAATCTTTGAACTCCCCACCCACAAGCAGACATATGTAAGGAATTCCATGCAGCCACAAGTGTGACACTCCTATGGCATGGGCAGGGAGGGCTGGACTCCGGGGATGGGTTTTTGGAGCTGGAATCTATTTTGTACGTGAACACCACGTTTAGTAATTACCTTTCAAGTGCTTGCCAATCGGGCCTTTACTTTATGCCACCCATATCAACCTAATTTCCCCTCTGTGCCCACAGCCTGACGCGGACATCCATTTCCTGTCCACATAAATCGCATTATTGCAGAAGAATTAGCAACGCGGCTTAAATGTAATGGTCAAACAGCTGTCACGCTATACGCACCCTGCCCCAAAACTGCAGACTTACCGCTCCGGGGTGGGCGCCTGTGGGGGGTGATGCGCAGGGGCTGTTGACATATTTTTCAAGGTTGAAGCCAGCCAGGGCCCCTCCAGACACCAAAATCCCGGGGCTGTGCGCGATCGGATTGAAAAACACAGATTTACGACTTGTTGGTGAGTCCGATCCGATGTAAACTGGAAACAATAATCTTATGAAAACAGCGACGGTTTCTGCCCTTCCAGTCGACCCTGTTAGCACGGGAAGCCCTCTCTTCCGGTGTCCTCTGCTGACCGCCTCAGAATACCGACACAAACATGCCCGGCTGCTGGCACATCTCTCCCACCCAGGGTTTTTGGGGGCCCGGCTGCACGTCCTCCTCCAGCGGCCGAAGCGCTTGGCTTGTTGCCTTCACGCGCACTAGTTACATATATTTACGCCTCTGCGACGCACAGGTTGGTTCAATTCCCAGGCCGGAGCCGGCAGTTCAGGAAACTCTGCTCAGCCGGTGCAGGCTGTTATGGGAACAAGTGTTTGCGAGTCGTCTCCAATTCCCAATTGTGCGTGTGTGCCACTGAAGGACGCTCGCCCGGGCTCAGCCGGATGTGTATCCCAGGGCTCGCCGGCACCAAGGCGGCCTCTGGCGGTGGCCGACGGGAACTGCCGCCTCCACTGACACGGGATGCTCGCCTCCCATGTTATTAAAATATTAATTATTGAATGTTGCGAACGTGAATTATGGATATGTAAAACCAATAAACAGACTTCGTTTACGGTAACGTTAGAAGGAGGGATGTGCTTTTAAATGGGGGGCGGGGGGGATGTGTGGGAACGCGCGGTGCTGCTAATGCACTGGCGGGCTCTGATTGAGGAGGAAGTTTGCGGTTTTGCAGTGAAATCTTTAGAACTGTGGTAAGTTCTTGAAACTCCAGACAAACCATTCATGCCTCTGTCTCTCCGCAGCGAAACTTTATTTGCAGCAGTAGAACTTGGCTACATCTGATCAGCCCGAAAAATAGCTGACCAGTATTTCGTGTTTGATAAAGTCACACAGAGACTGATTGACAGCCTTATGGGGCAGCCCTGAACAGTAAAGTTCGAGAAGAGAAGAGATGCCAACACACAGTGGAAACGAGTCAGGTCCCGGGCCGCGCTGTGATTGGCTGACGTCACGGGGGTGTCCCGGCCGGCAGCCAATCACAGCGCGGCCCTGGAATGACGTCACGGGGGTGTCCCGGGCCGGCAGCCAATGGCAGCGCGGCCCGGGACAAAGGGGCGGGGCTTAAAAAAAGCACCAGAAACGCCCCCGAATCGCGTTTTCGAGAGAAAACGCGATTGACAGCCTCTGCCTCCCAATGGCTAGCCTCCATTTATGGAGCTAGCCAATTGGAAACAGAGGCTGTCCTAACCTCACTATTAAAAACAACAGATTTCGATCTGGGAGGGGCTTCGCCCCTCGCCAGGTTACGAAACCTAAAAAAGAATTCCCATCACATCATAAACCCCCACAACCGTTTCAAACAACTAATTCGCGAAGGCTGCAGCTGCTGCTTTTAAAGGCACAAAAAAATACAATCCTTCAGTGCAGGAAGTGATGACAGTGCAGGCCCAGCCAATGGAAGCACGAGAAAGAGTTCAAACTGGGCCTTTCAGAGTGACTCACCTGGCATTAATTATGCAAATGAGGCAGGTACATAGGTGGCGGCTCCGCTGCCCTCGGAATTGATCCCTCAGTAGCGCCTCGAGTGTGTCCGTGTTCATGTCAGGCTCAGCGCCCAGAAGCCCTGAACGAAGCCTCTCAGCGCCCAGAAGCCCTGAACGGAGTACTTTCATCGTAAGTAGCGCCTCTGATGGGGTCATCAGGCCAGGAGAGGGGGGACGCGGGGGTGGGGGGGGTGCACGCACAGTGGAAGATCAGCGCGCAAACTAGCGCCACGAATTGAACATTAAAGATAGAAAGGAAGTAAAGAAAAACACGGGATTCAGTTAAAGAATTAATGAAAAATCAACTTGCATTTAAAATGCAGTAAATAATGCCCGTGTCTTCGTGGGGGGGGGGCTGCATTGTAAGGAGGGGTTCGAGCTCGGGACATGCTGATGACTGCACGTGTCAGCAGCGAGCGTTGAACCCGTGAGCGGCCTGTGCGAGGAGCGCTGCTCCGAGCGGCTGAATGTGAGATAGCTCAGGGGGTTGAGGCGCCTGCAGCAGAGATCTGTAGATGGCAGGGAGCACTGCTTGTGTCAGCAGCGAGTGTTGAACCCGTGAGCAGCTGAATGTGAGATAGCTCAGGGGGTTGAGGCGCCTGCAGCAGAGATCTGTAGATGGCGGGGAGCACTGCTCGTGTCAGCAGCGAGTGTTGAACCCGTGAGCAGCTGAATGTGAGATAGCTCAGGGGGTTGAGGCGCCTGCAGCAGAGATCTGTAGATGGCAGGGAGCACTGCTTGTGTCAGCAGCGAGTGTTGAACCCGTGAGCAGCTGAATGTGAGATAGCTCAGGGGGTTGAGGCGCCTGCAGCAGAGATCTGTAGATGGGGGGGAGCACTGCACGTGTCAGCAGCGAGCGTTGAACCCGTGAACGGCCTGTGCGAGGAGCGCTGCTCCGAGCGGCTGTATGTGAGATAGCTCAGGGGGTTCAGGCACCTGCGGCAGAGATCCGTAGATGCTGGAGGGAGCCCTCCGGGGTGTGACGCGGACAGTGATGGGGGGGCGGTGCTTTTGGGGTGGGATTATGATGCGCATTTGTAGGACGGTTTTCACTCTAAATATGTTTTGGATGCATTAAAAGCCACGCCCGCTTTGGGGAAATGAGGGGTTGTTTCAATGCTCGCCCCAGATTCTTTTTCGGTGACCTGCCTTCTTGGGGTTCGTTCCCTCAGCGAAGCACCGGCTTGAAATGAAAACAATCCCAACCCCCCAGGCCCGCAGCTCGCCAAGCAGAGGGCAGGGGGGCCGGGGGTGTACGTGAAATGGAAACACTGGGGGTCTCTGAGGGGCGCAGAAGATGGAATTCAGGGTTTTGCTTAAAAACGCGTCAACTCCTATGTTGCTGCTTCTGTCGTTGCATCAGATATAGAATAGAACCCGGAGCAGGACACTTACAACAAGCAAGGACTATTGGCTTTGGCAATGGTTGTTGGCTGCATAAGATACATAAGCCACAGCCACGGCTTTGTGTATCGCAGATTGAAAATGCGTCCGTTGTAAAACGAGGCGGAAAGAAAGGACTTGAGGCGAGCAGAGGCGACACCGGCTGAGGACGAGATCTCTTCACCCCCCCCCCTCCTTTCATCGCCTCCGGAAATATTTTCTTGTAACTGATGCAATGTTGTAATATTGCGGATCCTCATGTAAAGCGCCCTGACACCCCCGGGTCCAGCCAGCGCCAGGGGAACTCAAAGAAAGAAAGAAAATGTCTGGGGGGGGGGGGGCGGGGATGTCTCCATGCCTGAAAGGGGGGAGGGGGCATCTTTGCTGCTCCAGGCCCCCTCCCCTCAGATCCTCTCCTTGACTCGTTGTTCAAGTCTCTTGTCGGCTGCTCAGGTGTTTTCTTTTCTCCGCCTCTCTAATTCTGGCCACAAACCCCTTCTTTCGCACCCGCGCTGTGGAAGAGAAACACCGGGACAAATAAATCACTCCGTTTTATTTTTTAAATAAATGGCTTTGGATTGTTTTATGAAGTGCCGATTCAGGGTCTGGGGGGCCAAGGGTCGGGGTCTGGGGGGCCAAGGGTCGGGGTCTGGGGGGCCAAGGGTCGGGAGCTGGGGGGCTAGGGGTCAGGGTCTGGGGGGCCAAGGGTCGGGGTCTGGGGGGCTGAAGGGTCGGGGTCTGGGGGGCCAGGGGTCGGGGTCTGGGGGGCCAAGGGTCGGGGTCTGGGGGGCCAGGGGTCGGGGGCTGGGGGGTCAGGGTCTGGGGGGCCAAGGGTCGGGGTCTGGGGGGGCCAAGGGTCGGGGTCTGGGGGGCCAAGGGTCAGGGTCTGGGGGGCCAAGGGTCGGGGTCTGGGGGTCTTGGCGGGCCAAGGGTCGGGGTCTGGGGGGCCAAGGGTCGGGGTCTGGGGGGCCAAGGTTCGGGAGCTGGGGGGCTAGGGGTCAGGGTCTGGGGGGCCAAGGGTCGGGGTCTGGGGGGCTGAAGGGTCGGGGTCTGGGGGGCCAGGGGTCGGGGTCTGGGAATTAGCAACGCGGCTTAAATGTAATGGTCAAACAGCTGTCACGCTATACGCACCCTGCCCCAAAACTGCAGACTTACCGCTCCGGGGTGGGCGCCTGTGGGGGGTGATGCGCAGGGGCTGTTGACATATTTTTCAAGGTTGAAGCCAGCCAGGGCCCCTCTAGACACCAAAATCCCGGGGCTGTGCGCGATCGGATTGAAAAACACAGATTTACGACTTGTTGGTGAGTCCGATCCGATGTAAACTGGAAACAATAATCTTATGAAAACAGCGACGGTTTCTGCCCTTCCAGTCGACCCTGTTAGCACGGGAAGCCCTCTCTTCTGGTGTCCTCTGCTGACCGCCTCAGAATACCGACACAAACATGCCCGGCTGCTGGCACATCTCTCCCACCCAGGGTTTTTGGGGGCCCGGCTGCACGTCCTCCTCCAGCGGCCGAAGCGCTTGGCTTGTTGCCTTCACGCGCACTAGTTACATATATTTACGCCTCTGCGACGCACAGGTTGGTTCAATTCCCAGGCCGGAGCCGGCAGTTCAGGAAACTCTGCTCAGCCGGTGCAGGCTGTTATGGGAACAAGTGCTTGCGAGTCGTCTCCAATTCCCAATTGTGCGTGTGTGCCACTGAAGGACGCTCGCCCGGGCTCAGCCGGATGTGTATCCCAGGGCTCGCCGGCACCAAGGCGGCCTCTGGCGGTGGCCGACGGGAACTGCCGCCTCCACTGACACGGGATGCCCTTCGCCTCCCATGTTATTAAAATATTAATTATTGAATGTTGCGAACGTGAATTATGGATATGTAAAACCAATAAACAGACTTCGTTTACGGTAACGTTAGAAGGAGGGATGTGCTTTTAAATGGGGGGCGGGGGGGATGTGTGGGAACGCGCGGTGCTGCTAATGCACTGGCGGGCTCTGATTGAGGAGGAAGTTTGCGGTTTTGCAGTGAAATCTTTAGAACTGTGGTAAGTTCTTGAAACTCCAGACAAACCATTCATGCCTCTGTCTCTCCGCAGCGAAACTTTATTTGCAGCAGTAGAACTTGGCTACATCTGATCAGCCCGAAAAATAGCTGACCAGTATTTCGTGTTTGATAAAGTCACACAGAGACTGATTGACAGCCTTATGGGGCAGCCCTGAACAGTAAAGTTCGAGAAGAGAAGAGATGCCAACACACAGTGGAAACGAGTCAGGTCCCGGGCCGCGCTGTCATTGGCTGACGTCACGGGGGTGTCCCGGCCGGCAGCCAATCACAGCGCGGCCCTGGAATGACGTCACGGGGGTGTCCCGGGCCGGCAGCCAATGGCAGCGCGGCCCGGGACAAAGGGGCGGGGCTTAAAAAAAGCACCAGAAACGCCCCCGAATCGCGTTTTTGAGAGAAAACGCGATTGACAGCCTCTGCCTCCCAATGGCTAGCCTCCATTTATGGAGCTAGCCAATTGGAAACAGAGGCTGTCCTAACCTCACTATTAAAAACAACAGATTTCGATCTGGGAGGGGCTTCGCCCCTCGCCAGGTTACGAAACCTAAAAAGGGACCCGAGACGACCCCGCAAATTATCGCCCAATCAGCTTGCTCGACTCTACGCAGAAGATTGCTGGCAAAGTAGTCCTAGGAAGGATCCAGCAGTGGATGGAGGACGAAAAAATCCTCTCGGATTTCCAGGCGGGATTCAGAACTGGCACTGGCACTATAGAGCAAACATTCCGGCTCCTCATGATACTTTGGAAGGTAGTTGTCCTGGGCAAAAGTAGCCTATACCTTGCGTTTATAGACCTACGCACCGCATTTGACTTAGTTCCACGTGACCAACTGTGGCGCGTATTGGGCACGATGGGTATTCCCCAGTACCTACTACACATGCTTATCCAATTTCATGAGGACAATTTTGCTCAGATCAGGTGGGGGGATCAGGGCCAAAAAACATCTCGCATCCCTGTGAATAGGGGAGTCCGCCAGGGTTGTGTCCTTGCCCCCACTCTATTCTCTCTATATATCAATGGAGTGGTGGAGCATCTTCTTAAACATCCGGCTGATGCACCTACCCTGGCTGGTAGGAAAATTCCTACTCTCCTCTTCGCAGACGACACCCTCCTGATCTCAAAAACACCTGCAGGCCTGCAACGCCTACTCACCGGTTTTAAAGACTTCTGCGACGCGAGGGGTCTTTCTATAAACATTAGTAAAACTAAGTTCCTGGTAATGAATTCCCGGAAGAAATTTGTCACTCCACCATTCTTTGATTCTGTTCCACTTGAACGAGTAAAGGAGTTTGACTATTTGGGTATTCGACTCAGCGATTCAATGAGCTGGCAACCCCACCAACCAAAAGGCATCGCTGGCCCATAGGAAGGTGGTAGGGGCACTTATGAAAGAACAACGGGCCTCTATCCTCAAACCTATTTGTCCTGTTTTGGACATTTACAGGGCAAGGGGGGTGAGCGCAGCCCTTTACGGATCAGAACTATGGGGTTTTCAGAACACAGACATTTTAACTAGAGTGGAAAATAAATTCCACAGAGACCTCATGGGACTGCCGCACAGTACTCCTGCCCCCCCCAATCCTACTTGACGCAGGTACTCGCCCGATAGGCAATCAGGCAAGGTTGCGTCCCCTTCTCCTTTGGGAACGCATCTGGAGGGTTCCCGAACTATCTAGTTATGCTGACGGGCTAAAAGAACTGCTCCTGACACCAGGCTGGACCAAAATCCGCTGGCTTAAAGAAATCAAGCGTCTTCTCATTGCATTAGGTCTCGAGGATGCATGGGATAGCAGATCAGCCCCGCCTAAACAGATACTCAAGTCATTGTATTGGTCATGGGTGATGAATGCCAGGAATTGCAACCCTTTCCTTTGCAGAACCACTGCTGAATTTCTTTTGCTGAAGGACGTCCCTCATTATGAATCATACCTGGACCAGATTAGCAAACCTTGGGACAGGGCACTTTACATCAAATTTAGGTTGGGTCTGTTGCCAGTGGGTAAATTGACTGCCACCTGGAGGTCATCATCGCATCTATCCTTATTTTGCCCGTTTTGCACCAGCAGGCCAGAATCTGTGCCCCACCTTCTCTTTGAGTGTGCAGCCTATATTGCCCCGCGTCGCTCCTGGCTAAAGCCCTTGTGTAGGAGTCTTGGAACTAGATCTCACCTTGAGGCTCTTCGTATCCTAAGATCTGACCCCCGCCCTTTGTTTGCTTTTTGTTTAGCCAAATTCTTAGCATGGGCTTGGCGGATCAGGTCTCTTAAGCTTAAAATAGCAGATAATTAGCAAGTTGCACATTCTGTTTTACTGCCCTTAGCAGTTTCATGTAAATGTTGTAAAGTATGAAATTGAATTGTTTTTATATGCGCTCATCTTTTTAAATTTTGTTTGTCTGTAATGCTTTTTAAGATAAGTGCAATGTATCGAAATAAAGCTTGTTTCAACAACAACTAGTGAGTCCAACTAACTATAACGTGGGAATTTCAATGGTTTTATGCGAGTAAAATTTCCACCTAACTATAACTGGTGTGAAACCTATGGTTTTTTCAGTGAATTTAATAGGTTTTTTAAATGCTAATTCCTAACTATAACTGGTGTGAAACCTATGTTTTTGTCAGTGAAAAAAAAAAAAAAAAAAAAAAAAAAAATATATATATATATATATATATATATATATATATATATATATATATATTTATTACCTACTGGCAGTCGCCAGTAGGTATATATAGTTAGGATTTTTTCTCTATGGGATTTTTGAAAATTCTATGTCGAATAACTTTGGCGTTTGAGGACGGAATTGGCTGAAATTGTCAGGAAAATGGCACATTTTGTTTCTGAGCAGCCCCTGAAAATTTGGGGGGGTTTCGTCAAGGGGGGGGCCGAGAAAAAAGGGGGGTCCCAAAACATGTTTTTCCCATGCAATTTTCCATAGGGCGGTTGGCCTCACTTTTAGCTCGAACGGCTGAATGGATTTTCATGAAACTTGGCAAAATTGTAGGGACTGGTAGCCCGATGTGCCTTTGCTAGGTCTCAATATATGTGCTCCAGTGGATTTTGAGAAATTAACGTTCAAAAAAATATATATATCTGTAAGCGCGCTCCGGGCAGCGCCACGGTTCGCGTACCTGACGCGTAACGGAACTTCGCGAAGCGAAGCTGATTGGCTCTCCGGTGTCTGTCAACATTCTAAACAGTCCGGAGCGGCCGCCATCTTGTCTCTCGGTAGGATCGAGAGACAAGAGGAGGCCAAAACAAAGGGGGAAATGACCATAAGGGGGCATAGTAGATCCTCCCTGACCCCCTAGGTTTGATGTGGAGGCTTTAAAAGGGCCCCGCGGGGCAAAAAAAAATAAAAATAAATGTTGTTTTTTTTGCGTGGGGAGCGCCCGGTACGCGCACCGGGAAGCGGTCTGGGGAGCGTACTATAAGGAAAAAAGAATGATAGACTATGATATTTTGAAATATTGTATGTTTATTGATTGTTCTTTTTGTTGTTTTTTTTGTTTTTTTTATTTAAGTAGCAGTATTTATGAATATTAAATATAAATGTATTTTTGTGATTGTGCACAGTATACTATAAGTCTGACTTTACATTATAATCAATTTGGTACTAGTTTATGAATTACATATAAAAATGATTAAAGACTCAAACAATTTTTTATTATTAAATATAATTTTATTTTTCTGATTCTTTTTCAAAATTTTATAGAACGTCTAACATTTGACTGCCCGATATGTCTTCTTTTTGACTGAACATAACTTCCCACATTTGACCGTCCTCATATTGAAGTAAGAAATCCACAGATTCTACACATTGTAGAAGTTCATTCCAAGTCAATGGGTTCAATGATTTCCTCATTGTTCATCTCTAGGACAATTTCAAAGGAAACATTCTGTTCTCCTTCCATTTTTGTGCTGAAATTTGCATAAAAAATAAATATATCAGTAGAGATAGGGCACTGTTGGGTTTAAGTTCAGACAGGTACTTTTCAGGCGTGAAGTAGTACTATTAAAAAGTGCCTGTGAAAAAGCCTAAGTAAATTCATAATTATACCACAGAAACCTAAATCAATCCATAATTATAATAAACAAGCCTTTCTCAATGTCTAACTCTTACAGAGGGATAGTATATAACTATCTGAAAATGTTTTCAAATTTATAAAAAACATCTTACCTTTTAAAAACAAGTTTAAGTTGTCAGTGAAAATGATTTTGCAATGCAGTTCAGGAAGTAGTAGTCAAAATGGCTGTGTTTCTCTCTCTTTCTTTATATATATTCAGGTACATAACCAATCAAATGTCAGGTAAAAAAGAGTAGAAAATGAAAGTAACATTTTAATTGGTTGTCAATTCCAACACTTCAGATGTGTTTTGTGAAGTAATTTACCTCAGGGTATTTAGAGAGGTCTACAGGCTAAATGGCTAAATGGAATTCCAATCAAATTTGTGAAAATGGTAGGGATTGGTATGTAGTATGAGCTAATCTATATTTGGTGAAAGTGTCTCCAGTGGTTTTTCTGTATATTACTTTCCCACCTTTTTTGAGCGAGCGCTTCACGGTGCGCGCCCCGGTACGCGAACCGGCAGCGTTACGGGAGTCCTCCATTTTGTGTTTCGGTAGAATTGAGATACAAGATGGAGGGCAAATCATGTTCAGAATGGGTAGAAGGGGGCACGGTAGACGTATCCTGACCCCCTAGGTTTTCTGAGGGTGGCTGAGGAGGCCCATATGTGCGGGAAAAAACATTTTTTTTCAAATTTTCGCGCGGTTAGCGTCCGGTGCGCGTACCGGGTAGTGCTCCGTGGAGCGTACTTTGGTGAAAATTAGTGAAAAAAGTTAGAGTAAAATAATAATTGTGAGTGATCAGATGTAGGGTAGCTCTGAAAAGAGCTTTTGGGTCCTGTGGCTGATGTAGGTACCTACAAGTAGGTACCAATGCACAGTCTTAAATTGAGGATGAAAATTCTGTTCCCCTCATCTGAGAAGTGAACTCCATCTGCTCTGTAGATATCTTGCATGTAGTAACGCAAGTTATTGTTGTAGATGGAGCCCATTCCATGGTCTCTCATGTAAGCTGAAACAGACTTATTTACATGCTTCCTCGATTTCTCAATTTGTGGACAAAATTGGTTGGACCACCTCCATTTCTGTCTTTGGCATATATTTGAATATACCAAGGCAGTTTGAGGAAATAGTGCCATCAATTGCTCAAAGGTGTCCTTTAAAAGCATTTCCAGACCTACCCCAGTCAAAGTGCCCAAGTCATTTCCTCCACAGTGCACAATTAACAGATCAGGTTTTGGCAAATGCAAAAAGGTTTTCACCAATGGTATCAATTGGTGACATCTTAATCCTCTGTGGCCAATCCAGTTGATTTCCACATTTTGTAAATTGAGGTTGTGTAAATTTCTGTTATCAGTATACCTTTGAGCCCAGTGGATATAACTATGTTCAACAATCCAGACAGAAAACATGGTGAGAGGATGTCCTGCTGCAGTCAGATGAAGTGTGGTAATGAAATGGCAGTTGAAATATTAGGAGTATGTAATGAAAAAAACTGTGGAGTTTCTGTAGTAATTAATCAGTAGCAGTGATTGGTGGATTTTTATTGCTGAAAACAGAAAGTTAGGGTGCATGGATGAGTTCTTTGAAAGATGTAATTTGAATGGTCAAGAAAAAATCATTTTATGAAAGATTGCACTGGATACGCAGGTGTACTGAGAGTTCAGAGTTCAATTGAAACTTTGTTGTGTGAACTTGCAAACATGAGAGGTCTTTCAGGAGGTGGTTGCTATGGAAAAAAGGCAGAAAGGGCAGAGGGGGGAAGGGTGTTGATTTGAAAAAAGTGAGGAAAGAGTTTTGATTGGGTGACATGAGAGATATGTGTGATGAATTACAGCATTTCTGTGCCATTGTTGGTTGCAGCCTCTGGAGTGCATACCTTTTGCTCTGCTGAAGACAAATTGGTGTGTGTCTGAGACTGTTTTGAAACTCAAAAAGTATTTGCTAAGGTGAGAAAAGATTCATTTAATTTAAATAGAGAATAGTACGCTTTAAGGAGAAAATTATGAAGAAGGTGTGTATTTAAAATGTTGCTTTGTGTCAAGTGTTTTACAAATAGATTTTGTTTCTTTGAGTTACATAGCCATGTTACATAGGCATGTTAAAAGTGACGCAAAAATGGTGCAAGGGCCTTAAAAAAATGCTTTCATGTGTCTTAGGGCATTTTAAGTCACTTCCCCATGAATGTAGGTATATAATTAGTTTACATGATGTGTTTAAAAACGTTTTTTGAAATCAATTAGGTTTCTTGATATGTACTGCTAGAGTTTCATAGGTTGCTTGGGGCATATTTACAAGGCCTTTGAGTTCCTTTGATGTTATTTTTCCCATTTTAATTTAAGACATTTCCTTGTGGTGCAAGGTCCTTGTAAATACGCCCCCATGTGTGCTTGGCAAATTTAGATTTTGATTCTTTGAGTTACATAGCCATGTTAAAAGTGACGCAAAAATGGTGCAAGGGCCTTAAAAAACGCTTTCATGTGTCTTAGGGCATTTTAAGTCACTTCCCCATGAATGTAGGTATATAATTGCTTTACATGATGTGTTTACAAACGTTTTTTGAAATCAATTAGGTTTCTTGATATGTACTGCTAGAGTTTCATAGGTTGCTTGGGGCATATTTACAAGGCCTTTGAGTCTCTCTGATGTTATTTTTCCCATTTTAATTTAAGACATTTCCCCGTGGTGCAAGGTCCTTGTAAATACGTCCCCATCTGTGCTTGGCAAATTTAGATTTTGATTCTTTGAGTTACATAGCCATGTTAAAAGTGACGCAAAAATGGTGCAAGGGCCTTAAAAAAACGCTTTCATGTGTCTTAGGGCACTTTAAGTCACTTCCCCTTGAATGTAGGTATATAATTGATTTACATGATGTGTTTAAAAACGTTTTTTGAAATCAATTAGGTTTCTTGATATGTACTGCTAGAGTTTCATAGGTTGCTTGGGGTATATTTAAAAGGCATTTGAGTCACTTTGATGTTATTTTTCCCATTTTAATTTAAGACATTTCCCCATGGTGGAAGGTCCTTGTAAATGCGCCCCCATGTGTGCTTGGCAAATTTAGATTTTGATTCTTTGAGTTACATAGCCATGTTAAAAGTGACGCAGAAATGGTGCAAGGGCCTTAAAAAAACGCTTTCATGTGTCTTAGAGCATTTTAAGTCACTTCCCCATGAATGTAGGTATATAATTGCTTTACATGATGTGTTTAAAAACGTTTTTTTAAATCAATTAGGTTTCTTGATATGTACTGCTAGAGTTTCATAGGTTGCTTGGGGCATATTTACAAGGCCTTTGAGTCCCTTTGATGTTATTTTTCCCATTTTAATTTAAGACATTTCCCCGTGGTGCAAGGTCCTTGTAAATACGCCCCCATGTGTGCTTGGCAAATTTAGATTTTGATTCTTTGAGTTACATAGCCATGTTCCATACAGTGCTCACCTTCTGCGTAGTCTTTTATATGCTAGACTCCATCTGCACAATGAGATATCTAAGCAAAGGAAACACAGGTGATGTGATTGTGAAATGAGCAAAAGAAATTCCACATTTTTCAATTACGTCACCTGTGTTTTCTAACATTACGAATCACATTGTGCAGATGAGGTTTAGGCCTGTCCAGGGACACAGAAGAGGTCTGGCCTTTGTTCAAGAGTGCAGTGGACATGACTCACTTCATTGGTAGGCCTGCACATGTATTATCTCCTCTGTACTCTTCAATAAGCCTAAATTTCATCTGCAACCCTGAGTAGGCTTCACCTCAAACAAATCTCTGGATAGGCCTCACCTTATCGTCATCCTGAATCAATCATTTAAAATGTTAGGGGCAGATTTATGATGGCCGTGCGCCTCTTTTGCACCGCTGTTGCGTCACTTTTGTGATGTAGCAGTGATGCAAAAGATGCACCATGTTGCAAGATAGGCCTCACTTCATCTCCAACAAGATACCGTCAGTTTAAACTGTAAACATTTAGGACTGTGTAGGGGGCATGGAGAAGCTGAATCTTCTGTAAATGTCAAAATTTTTGTATACAGTGCTCAACTTCTGTGTACTCTTTGATATGCTAGACTCCATCTGCACTATGAGATACCTAAGCAAAGGAAACACAGGTGATGTGATTGTGAAATGAGGAAAAGAAATTCCACATTTTTCAATTACATCACCTGTGTTTCCTAACTTTACGAATCACATTGTGCAGATGAGGTTTACGCCTGTCCACGGACACAGAAGAGGTCTGGCCTTTGTTCAAGAGTGAAGTGGACATGACTCACTTCATTGGTAGGCCTGCACATGTATTATCTCCTCTGTACTCTTCAACAAGCCTAAATTTCATCTGCAACCCTGAGTAGGCCTCACCTCAAACAAACCTCTGGATAGGCCACACCTTATCGTCATCCTGAATCAATCATTTAAAATGTTAGGGACAGATTTATGATAGCCGTGTGCCTCTTTTGCGCCGCTGTACGTCACTTTTGTGATGCAGCGGCGGTGCAAAAGATTTGCTATGTTGCAACATATTTACAACTTGATGCATCTAGGCAGATGTGTCATGCTGTAAAGTCCTGTGCCACATGAAACCAATGCAGCAGTGATGCAAAAGATGCACCATGTTGCAAGACAGGCCTCACTTCATCTCCAACAAGATACCGTCAGTTTAAAATGTAAACATTTAGGACTGTGTAGGGGGCATGGAGAAGCTGAATCTTCTGTAAATGTCAAAATTGTTGTATACAGTGCTCAACTTCTGTGTACTCTTTGATATGCTAGACTCCATCTGCACTATGAGATACCTAAGCAAAGGAAACACAGGTGATGTGATTGTGAAATGAGGAAAAGAAATTCCACATTTTTCAATTACATCACCTGTGTTTCCTAACTTTACGAATCACATTGTGCAGATGAGGTTTAGGCCTGTCCACGGACACAGAAGAGGTCTGGCCTTTGTTCAAGAGTGAAGTGGACATGACTCACTTCATTGGTAGGCCTGCACATGTATTATCTCCTCTGTACTCTTCAACAAGCCTAAATTTCATCTGCATCCTTGAGTAGGCCTCACCTCAAACAAACCTCTGGATAGGCCACACCTTATCGTCATCCTGAATCAATCATTTAAAATGTTAGGGACAGATTTATGATAGCCGTGTGCCTCTTTTGCGCCGCTGTGCGTCACTTTTTGGAAGCTTGGTGTTTCCCACAGCTATTTCCAACAGGTCAAGGAGGAAGATATGATGAGCGATCTGTCTGGACTGTCATATGCAGTGAACCACATCTTGAAAAGTGGTGTACACATGCAAAATATCTCGGCAAGTGACTTTATGGATAAAGTCAATGTGCAAGACAGTATTTTGGATTCTCACTTGATTAATCTCAAGGCGTGTCAGCGTGGTACTAATGAGTACTGGTACCGTCGTCATGGTGATTTAAAATGTATGCTGAGGAACTTAGGAACTCCCACATGGTTCCTCACTCTCAGCTGTGCCGAGTATGGCTGGGAAGACTTACTTGAATTTCTACGAGAGGCAAATGGAAACATTGAAAATATCGAATTCAAGACACCCGGAGAACTGTGCTCCTTGGATCCAGTGAATGTATGCAGGTTCTTCAATCATAGATTTGAAGCTATGATGTCTTTCATCATGAACAAGAAAAATCCACCTCTTGGAGAGGTGTTGTATTTCTTCTGGAGAAAGGAGTACCAAGCAAGAGGTGCTCCTCATATACATATGCTGCTGTGGATCAAAGATGCACCCAATTTTGGAACAGATCCGGATGACTTAGTGATGAGTTTCATAGAACAGTATTCTACATGTGCTGTTCCAAAGGCAAAGGAAGACAAAAGCCTAAGAGAACAAGTTTTACGCTTCCAAAGCCATCGTTGTGGAAAGTACTGTCGTCGTAAATTCAGAAACAAGGACAAGTTCTACACAAAATGTCGTTTCGCCTTTCCACGACCGGTGATTTCTAAAGGAAGAGTGAACAGTTTGATGTCTTCGCTGCGACATAATGTGATGAAGAAATCACCCATAAATACGTACAATTTGAAAAGGAACGAAGAGTCCAAGTACATCAACGACTACAACCCAGTGATTTTGTCCATGTGGAATGCTAACATGGATATACAGTTTGTGGCTGATAACTGTATGGCTGTGGCTCGGTATGTGACATCTTACATCACCAAAAAAGAAAAGACAGAATTGAAGGATATGTGGGAGGACATTTCCCATGAAAAGAGCCTCAGTAAGAAGTTGTACAGTTTCAGTCTGAAGATGTTGTCGCATCGAGAAATCGGAGCTTACGAATGTTCTGACCGGTTGTCTTCAGCAAGTCTCTATGCCAAATCCAGGAGTATCATTTGGGCGAGTCTTGGTCTTGCTGCAACGCGTAATCGAGTTCTGAAACCTGTACGAGAAATTGAGTATTTGGCGGAAAAGGAGCCAAACAGTACAGATATTTTGAAGACCAAAATGTTGGATACATATTATCCAAATAGAAGCAGTCACCTCGAGAATGTTTGTCTGTATGAGGTTCTACAAAATTACATATTCAAGAGGAACATCAAAGAAGATATTGATAAAGGAGTGTATGCTGTAATTTGAAGTGAGGGATGTCTGGTCAAGCAAAGAAAATGCCACTTGGTAAACCATCGAAAATTGAGTGGCGAATCTCCTGAAAGAAAAGAGTTTTTCTATTTAGCACTTTTGCAACTTTTCAAGCCTTGGCGTGCAGAAGAGGAACTGCTTGGAGATTTCCTCTGTTACGAAGACTCTTTCAATGCCGCCAAGGAGACCATAGAATGTCCTGTTTTTCCCAAATATCTAGAAATGTTGATTACGGAAATGGAGCAGGAAGCAACGATTGCAGCCGAGATTGCTAGAGACAGTTCTCAGGACAGTCAGAGTTCTGTTTCATTGAGTCAGGATCCACTAGGAGGACCAGTTATCGAAAAGGAAGCTGCCACTGCCATGATTGAAGTGGAAAGAGCCATGGCACATGCTCAGGAGGATGCGGTTAACTTAGAAGACTTGGAAAGACAAATCAACGTTGAGCAGAGGAAAATATATGACGAAGTTACCAACCAAATAGATCATGGATTAAGTCATGAGAAGAAAGAGTGCTCATGTACGTCGTTGAAGCCTGTCCGACTGTACGTGAGTGGAGAAGCGGGAACTGGAAAAAGTTTCCTCATTAAAGCAATTTCATGTTATTTGCAGAAAAGGACTGAGTCATCGCTGTCTTGTGTTGTCACCGCTCTGGACTGGCAGCACATAACATTAAAGGTATTACTTTGCATCGTCTACTGATGCTGCCAGTGGAGCATGATAACAAATTACAATACCACAAGTTATCTGGAGATGCTTGTTGTGAAGTTACAAGAGTCTTGAGGAAAATGAAACTTCTTATCATTGACGAAGTAAGCATGGTTTCCAATGTCATGCTTGCCTTTGTGCATTTGAGAATGCAAGAAGTTCTCAAAACAGAGTATGATGTGTTATTTGGTGGCAAACACATCATTGTTTTCGGTGATCTTCTGCAGCTGACACCAGTGAAAGGACAACCTGTGTTCAAAATGCTCACACATGAAGATACCAGGAAGTGCCTAGGGAGCATTGGCAAGTCAATATATGGTTAAACTTCAATTATGCTGAACTGCGTGAAAATATGCGAAGGATGAAGATTACAAGAATATTCTACAAGATGTTAGAATCGGAAAAGTGACCGAGCATGGGAAAGAAGCTTTACATGCACGATTACTGTCAAATTTGTATCCAGAAGAAGACGTTGTGCCTGAGAATATTTTTCGGAAAATTACTGAGAAGAAATCTGGAATATGTTTGATGCCAACTCTTGCAGAATGTGCCATCTTCAACAACAAAATGTTGCATTTAGAAAACCAAGAGATTGTGAAACTGGAAGCTATTGACAGAGTAGAGCATATGGGATCAACAATTATTTTGTCTGACAATTTGAAATCAAAATTGGATTCATTAGAGAAGACTATATCTAAAACTGCAGGTTTTGAAAAGACTCTGAATGTGTGCTTAAATTGCCGTATAATTTTAAGAAGGAATTTACATGTTGAAAGAGGTCTGGTAAATGGATCAATGGGTAATGTTGTTGATTTTGTGAAATACAGAAATAGAGATGGAATTGAATTTTTAAAATTTTAATTTGATGGCATTGAGGAAGTACAGCTAATTGGTCATTGCTCTGCTAGGTTTTTGCTTGTAAAAGACTTATATGTTCGCCGTAAGCAGTTTCCTGTTTGCTTGGCATATGCGGTGACAATCCATAAATCGCATGGTTTAAGTGTAGACAGTGCATTGGTGAATATTGGCAGTTCTGTGTTCAAGGAGGGTATGGCATATGTGGCATTGTCACGAGTCAGAACTTTATCGGGATTGTACTTGATTGAGTGTGATGTCACAAACATTTGTGCGGATCTAGATTGTGTTAAGGAATACAATAGGTTAAGAAGAGAGTATGCGCCACATTTGCCTCAATATCCTTTGTTTGAGAAACGTGTGGTAGGCCGGAAACGAAGAAATGTGACCAATAGTAGGGAGGTTGTAGCAAAAAGACGAAAAGTCGATGAACCTGAAGTTATAAGCAGAAAGAAAAAGGATTCTGTTGAAGATGTTGTTGGTTTTCAATTTGAAAATAGTTCTGGTGTCAACTGCTATGCTAATGTAGTGGTTAATGTTGTCTTTTCTCTAGAAACTTTAAAAGAACAGATTGTGATCAATTCGGATCAAAGTTTTTGCTGCTTGCTGAATCCTGTGTTAGAGAAATGTAGCACTGATAGAACAAAAATAGAAAGTGTGTCTGAAATTCGAAATCTGTTAGACAAATGTTCAGGTCAAACGCAATTCTCTCAAAATATTCAGCAAGATTGTCAGGAGTTTTTAATGTATATGCTTGATGTATTGCAAGATGAAGGTGTAGATGTAGATCACCTGTTTGGCCTTTCTTATCAATGGCAGCATGACTGCGAGAACTGTAGGGTATCAAGTACTACTAGTGTAGACTCAGAAAGATTTATATATTTAACTTTGTCAGACAGTAAATCAGTGTCCTTTAATAAGCTAGTAAAATCAACCGATCACAACATGGAGTGTAGCCAATCTAAGTCAGCAATGCTGTCCACATTATTTATACGAACATATGGCCAGTATGTCATTTTAATGTTCCAACGATGTAGGCCTGATGGAACAAAATTGACAACTTTAATTAAAAATTTTGTGGCTTCGCAGTTGTCAATATCAGGAAGGACGTTTGTAACTGCAGCAATTATATATCATGACGGTCCTTCAACAACATCAGGACATTACAAAGCTTATTTAAAGTCTAGAAACGGCTGGTCATTCTGCAATGATTCTGTTTTAACTTTATAAAAAAATGCTTTTTGACCTTAAAAATTCTTACCTGGTGTTTTTAAAACCAAAATTTTAGGGAAAGAATCTCGGGATCTGCTCTGAGGAATTTCAAGAGGTTCTAATGGCTCCTACACTATTTGGCCTTGAGGATAAGTGTAGTACAGAGTAAAAAGTTAAATGTGGAAGTGTGGAACATGAGTGAGCAAGAAGGATGAGATATTGCTAGTACAGGATTGTGAAAGTGATCTTGAAAATTTTTCTTTCTAAAAGTTGCGGAAAAAGAAAATGACGGGATTTGCTTAGAAGAATTCCAAGAGTTATAAATGGCTCTTACACGATTTGGCCTTGAGGAAATGTGCGGTAGAGAGCGAGAAGTCATTTATTGTATGTAACATATTTGTCAAAACGATGGAGCTTTTCTTTCAGAAAGTGGCGGGCTGAAAATAATAGCAGCACAACAGAGTATAAGCTGTTCATAGGACATCCTTTGACGTCATGGAAAGTAAGTTACTTTTAAGGAGTTCTGATTTCTGATTGGTTATGTTATATGGGTTTTTTAAACACAATCATTTTGATTGTGTTTTTTTTCCCCCGCTGTTATATGATGAATACCTTCAACTCACTGTTTTTAGTGAAATTTGATACATTCTGAGAACAGAAAAAATAAACCATTTAACATGTATAATTAATTCTGTACTTTTTGTATTTATGATATACATTGAGAACTGTGCAGGAGGCATGGAGAAACTGAGGCTTCTGTAAGTGTCAAGGGAGGTGAGTAATGTACATTGCTCTGTTGCATACAGTCCTCACCTTCTCCGTACTCTTGGATATGCTAGACTACATCTGCACAATGAGATACCTAAGCTGAGGGAATACAGATGATGTGATTGTGGAATGAGCAAAACAAATTGCACGTTTTTCAATTACATTACCTGTGTTTCCTAACATTACGAATCACATTGTGCAGATGAGGTTTAGGCTTGTCCAGGGACACAGAAGAGGTCTGGCCTTTGTTCAAGAGTGCAGTGGACATGACTCACTTCATTGGTAGGCCAGCACATGTATTATCTCCTCTGTACTCTTCAACAAGCCTAAATTTCATCTGCAACCCTGAGTAGGCCTCACCTCAAACAAACCTCTGGATAGTCCACACCTTATCGTCATCATAAATCAATCATTTAAAATGTTAGGGGCAGATTTATGAAGGCCGTGCGCCTCTTTTGTGCCGCTGTTGCATCACTTTTGTGATGCAGCAGTGATGCAAAAGATGCACCATGTTGCAAGATAGGCCTCACTTCATCTCCAACAAGATACCGTCAGTTTAAACTGTAAACATTTAGGACTGTGTAGGGGGCATGGAGAAGCTGAATCTTCTGTAAATGTCAAAATTGTTCCATACAGTGCTCACCTTCTGCGTAGTCTTTGATATGCTAGACTCCATCTGCACAATGAGATACCTAAGCAAAGGAAACACAGGTGATGTGATTGTGAAATGAGGAAAAGGATTCCACATTTTTCATTTACATCACCTGTGTTTCCTAACATTATGAATCACATTGTGCAGATGAGGTTTAGGCCTGTCCAGGGACACAGAAGAGGTCTGGCCTTTGTTCAAGAGTGCAGTGGACATGACTCACTTCATTGGTAGGCCTGCACATGTATTATCTCCTCTGTACTCTTCAACAAGCCTAAATTTCATCTGTAACCCTGAGTAGGCCTCACCTCAAACAAACCCCTGGATAGGCCATACCTTATCGGCATCCTGAATCAATCATTTAAAATGTTAGGGGCAGATTTATGATGGCCGTGCGCCTCTTTTGTGCCGCTGTTGCGTCACTTATGTGATGCAGCAGTGATGCAAAAGATGCACCATGTTGCAAGATAGGCCTCACTTCATCTGCAACAAGATACTGTTAGTTTAAAATGTATATATTTAGGACTGTGTAGGGGGCATGGAGAAGCAGAGGCTTCTGTAAGTGTCAAAGTTGTTGAAAAACTGTTTGTCCTTCAATCTTTTCCCTTGTCTTTTCTAATTTTTAAATACATGTTTTAATATTTTTCAAATTTTTGTTCTTTCTTTCACAGATTGAAAGTATAAAAATAACAAGTAACTAAGTTAACGACAATTATAAGGTAAATGTTTTGTACTCTTTTCATTACATTTCTATCACATTTAACTTCTATTAGTTCCACTGCTTTATTTCTTTAACCCTCAGTTTCCTGCCTTTGCTACTTCCCTCATTCCTTTCTCTATTACTTACTTACTCTACTCCTTCCACTCCTTTTCTCAGTCCCTCTGTTCTCATAGTTCCTCACTCTTCTTCACTCACTCCGTCTCTATTACTCTCACTGTCTCTGACTGATCACTCTTTCACTACTTGTTCATTATGCTTTCTCCCTGTAGTTCAAGCACACTAAGGGGCATATTATCAACACAGGCAATAAAATTATCGCTGCTTTTATCGGCAGAAAACTGCTGCAAAAGCGGCTTTAGCAGCAGTTTTCTGCCACAAAAGTGGCTTTAGCTGCAGATTTCTGCCGATAAAAGCGGCTTTAGCGGCAGATTTCTGCCGATAAAAGCAGCGATAATTTTATCGCCTATGTTGATAATATGCCCCTATGTTATTTACATTTCTTTGCTGTTTCAATCATTCCTTTTCTGTCACTTCTTCTTTTCTGCTTTCTGTTTTTTCTCTCTGTTATTCCACATGTTTTAATCTTATTTTGAACATTCACTCACATTCTCTAAGAAACTCTTGTTTATTATTCTTCTACTCTCCTTTTTTCTTTCACTTCCTTATCTATTTTGTTTTTCACAATTATACCCTCTTCCATCTTTTCTTCGGTAAATAGATCTATTAAACAGTATCTCTGGTTTACTCCCTATAGCTGTCTTTCTTTTAACATTACTCTCTGTTTCCTTCCCTTATACTTACTCTTCTTTTTTTAAAATTATTTTTTTGGTTCGCTTCCGCTTCGCGTACCGGCGAGCGAACCGGGAAGCGAACCAAAAGAAATAGAGGTTGCCAGAGTGCTAAACATTCTAGCAGTTTTTTTATAAAGGGGAGGTAGTTCTGAAAATAACTTTTTTTTTATTGTTTTTGTTGTTTTATATTTTGTTTATTATTTTTCTGAACATTTTTTTACTTTTTTTGTATTTTTTGAACGATTTTATATTTTTTTGGGGGGGGACAAAAATGATTCATTATAAAGGGCTCAACAGGAGCAAAAAAAAAAAGATAATTTATTTTCTGGGGCGTTTTGGACAGTTGTGATTGTCAATTGCAGCATTTATTAAATTTACGCTACTCTCTCTGTAGCAAATCAATTTTTCGCAATAAATGCATACAAATTTCACTTCCCCAAACTTCAGCTGAATATTTGGGACCGTCTCCCTCGCCTCTGGTCCCGTCAGTGCCTGTTGATGTGATGTACTGCCCACAGGACGGGGGTTATCGAGCAGGTCACGTACTTGTGCAGCACTGTAGTTGTTAGGGTGCCACCTCTCCATATGGCGATGCATCGTATAATTGCCATAACTATATTTTTTATCTGTCCCTCTGGACAGATTATCTTTACATATAAGGCAAGTTACGTAGCGGGCATTCACTTTTTTTTGGCCTCGGGGATATTTAAAAAATTGCCAAATAAAATTCTCTTTCACTCGGGACCTCCTAGGCTCTTCTGGCAAAAAATGCCCCTCTTCTTTCTCTTCCTCTTGTTCCTCTTCTTCCTCCTCTTGCTCAACCATAACGTGAGGAGGTGGTCCTCTCTTCCTAAAAGGTGGTGGTGGTGGTGGGGGTGCACCAGCTGAAGCTACAACACTTGCCATCGCTAAGTGATGAAAAAAGGTCTTCCTCTCACAAAGATGAAAGTCGGAGTGAGGAAACAAGGATGGGTTTTCATCATTTGGGAAAAAAAATAGTTCTAAACCAATGAAAAGTGTTATTTTTAGGTCACATGACCTAGCCTTACATCAATAGGAAACTGAAAGTGAAATGAACCAATGAAAAGTGTTATTTACAGGTCACATGACCTGTTACGCTTACGTTACGCGATCCGCGCCGCGTCCCGGATCGCTTCCGGGAAGCTGCGCTTCGCGCCTCGCTTCGCGCACCGGAGCACTTCCGGGTGCGCTAACGCGGCGCATCATATGACGCATTACGCGACAACGCGATACGTCGCGCTTACGCGACACGTCACAATGTTGTTTTCTAACGCGGCAGTTGCGCAAACGGAACGTTTACCGGTTCGCGGACCGGGTCGCGGCACCAAATTGAGCTAACGGGAAGCTGCCCGGTTCGCGGACCGGGAGCGAATCAAAAAAAATTATAAAAAAATGGTATTAAAAACTTATAAAATATATTTTTCGATTTAAAGAAGAATACATTTTAAAGCTTTTGATATTTGCTATTAAAAAACCATTGAAATTCACTGAAAAAACCATAGGTTATATATAGTTAGGAATTAGCATTTACAAAACCTTGAAAATTCACTGAAAAAACCATAGGTTATAGACCATATATAGTTAGGAATTAGCATTTACAAAACCTTATTTTACTCACACAAAACCATTGAAATTCCATATATAGTTAGTTGCACTAACTATATATCGCGCACCCGCAATCCACTGCTGATGATGTCACATATTACATCATTCATGACATGGTCAGTGACATCACTGATGACATCACTGATGACATCTCAAATGACATCACTGATGACATCACTGATGATATCCCATTTGACATCAATGGTTACATCAATGATGATATCATTAATGTGACAATACAATGCATCTCCTCACACTTTAATATAACCTCTGTTACACCCAGTGTTAAATACAGAATATAATTTTTGAAACCATTGACACACCAATACTAGTTACTACATACGCACTCACTGATTCTTACTTCTACACACACATTCACTCATTCACCCATACAATCATTCATACATACAATCACTCCTCTTTACAACACTATCATATGCACTCATACACCTATACAGACACTCACACTCTGCCACTCATCCATGGAGTTACTCACACACCTAGTCAGTCCTGTAAAGAATCAATCACACTTCCATTTTCTAATCTATACAGTTAAACATAGAGCACCTTACATTTTCAAACATATACTAACACATACTTACTCTCTTATACAATCATTGATACAAGTACACATTGATCTGCACAGAGTCACACACCTCCCAGCCAGCCACACACACACTCAGTTTCCCATACAAATACTTGGACAATCAATCAATAACCCATGCAGCAGTTTACAGAACAACAGACATAATGATGCACAAATTAAGACAGTTTAGTCACTAACCCATGCACTCAGTGAGACACATGTAATCACTCACTCATACAGTCGGTCATGCACCTACTAAATCCTTCGTCCAGACACTTATACATCCACTCTTTCTTCAATATGTAAGACATATTTAAACTTTACAGAAACATAAAATCACTGGAAGTTGTTATCAGTGATGTCATCAGTGATGTCATTTGAGATGTCATCAGTGATGTCATCAGTGATGTCACTGACCATGTCATGAATGATGTAATATGTGACATCATCAGCAGTGGATTGCGGGTGCGCGATATATAGTTAGTGCAACTAACTATATATGGAATTTCAATGGTTTTGTGTGAGTAAAATAAGGTTTTGTAAATGCTAATTCCTAACTATATATGGTCTATAACCTATGGTTTTTTCAATGAATATTTATATATATATATAAAATTTCTATGGCAAAATGGAACCCCCATTTTATTCTTTTTCAAATTAAATGTATTAAGTGTTACCCCTTTATTCCAATCAAGATGACTTCAGGTGTGCCATACTTTTGTCATAAGTAAGACTGTTAGCGTTCTAGTTGTTCTTTAGAACACTCTGGGACATTCTGTCATTGGGCTATAGTTGGGCTACATCTGGCTGATATTTGGGCTACATTTGGGCTCTTTTGTCTCTGGTGGCCATCTTGGGAGACTGCATATCAGAATTGTTTTAATGAAATATAAGAGGATTTGAGAAGTCACTCAAAATGTGCCCTAATTTTTCTTTCTTCAGCACTAATCATAATTTCTATGGTAAAATGAACCCCCTCATTTTGTTCCTTATGCAAATTAAATGTTTTAAGTGTTAACACTTTATTCCAATCAAAATGACTTCAGGTGTGCCATACTTTTGTCATAAGTAAGACTGTTAGCGCTCTAGTTGTTCTTTAGAACACTCTGGGACATTCTGTCATTGGGCTATAGTTGGGCTACATCTGGCTGATATTTGGGCTACATTTGTTTTTTTTGTCTCTGGTGGCCATCTTTGGGCTACATTGGGCTACATTGGGCTACATTTGGGCTCTAACATATATATAGCCCAATGTAGCCCAATATATATTTTTTCAAAGTTAATTTTCGTAAAAACCACTGGAGCATATATCTTGAGACATAGAAAAGACACATCGGGGTACCAGTCCCTAAACTTTTTCCAAGTTTGGTGGAAATCCATTCAGCCGTTTGGGCTAAAAGTGAGTCCAACCGCCCTATGGAAATTAACATGGGGAAAACACGTTTTGGGACACCCCTTTTATCTCGGCCCCCGCTTGACGGATCCCCCCGAAACTTTAAGGGAAGGAGCAGAGCGCAGCGAGGCAAAGTTAAGGAAAATTACAGGCAGATCCCTCATTCGGCGCCAAAGTTATTCCCAATAGAATGTTGCAGATTTCCTATGGAAAGCGATCCTAACTATATCTACCTACTGGCGACCGCCAGTAGGTAAAATATATATATATATATATATATATATATATATATATATATATATATATATATATATATATATATATATATATATATATATATATATATATATATATATATATATATATATATATATTTATATATATATATATATATATGTATGTATGTATATATATATGTATATATGTATATGTATATATATATATATATATATATATATATATATATATATATATATATATATATATATGTATATATATATATATATATATATATATATGTATGTATATATATATATATATATATATATATATATATATATATATATATATATATATATATATATATTCACTGAAAAAACCATAGGTTATAGACCATATATAGTTAGGAATTAGCATTTACAAAACCTTGAAAATTCACTGAAAAAACCATAGGTTATAGACCATATATAGTTAGGAATTAGCATTTAGAAAACCTTATTTTACTCACACAAAACCATTGAAATTCCATATATAGTTAGTTGCACTAACTATATATCGCGCACCCGCAATCCACTGCTGATGATGTCACATATTACATCATTCATGACATGGTCAGTGACATCACTGATGACATCACTGATGACATCATCTAGTGTCTGTGTGTTTTTGTAAAGTTTAAATACGTTTTACATATTGAAGAATGACTGGATGGATGGAAGACTGAGTGTGTGTGTGGCTGGCTGGGAGGTGTGTGACGCTGTGCATATCAATGTGTACTTGTATCAGTGATTGTATAAGAGAGTAAGTATGTGTTAGTATATGTGTGAAAAGTATGGTGTTCTGTGTTTAACTATAGATGAGGAAATCGAAGTGTGATTGATTCTTCACAGGACTGACTAGGTGTATGAGTGCATATGATAGTGTTCTAATAATAACTGACTGTATGTATGAGTAATTGTATGGGTGAATGAGTGAATGTGTGTGTAGACGTACGAATCAGTGAGTGCGTATGTAGTAACTGGTATTGGTGTGTCATGATGTCATCAGTGATGTCATTTGAGATGTCATCAGTGATGTCATTTCAGATGTCATTAGTGATGTCATCAGTGATGTCACTGAAGTATGGTGTTCTGTGTTTAACTGTATAGATGAAGAAATGGAAGTGTGATTGATTCTTTACAGGACTGACTTGGTGTGTGAGTAACTCCATGGATGAGTGGCAGTGTGTGACTGTCTGCATAGGTGTATGAGTGCATATGATAGTGTTGTAATAATGAGTGACTGTATGTATGAGTGATTGTATGGGTGAATGAGTGAATGTGTGTGTAGACGTAGGAATCAGTGAGTGTGTATGTAGTAACTGGTATTGGTGTGTCATGATGTCATCAGTGATGTCTTTTGAGATGTCATCAGTGATGTCATCAGTGATGTCATTTGAGATGTCATCAGTGATGTCATCAGTGATGTCACTGACCATGTCATGAATGATGTAATATGTGACATCATCAGCAGTGGATTGCGGGTGCGCGATATATAGTTAGTGCAACTAACTATATATGGAATTTCAATGGTTTTGTGTGAGTAAAATAAGGTTTTCTAAATGCTAATTCCTAACTATATATGGTCTATAACCTATGGTTTTTTCAGTGGATTTCATTGGTTTTTTAACAGCTAATATCTGTAGCTGTAAAATGTATTCTTCTTTAAATCCAAAAATATATTTTATATGTTTATTAATAATTTTTTTTTTAAATATTTTTTTTCTTCGTTCCCGTTTCGCGAATCGGGAAGCTTCCCGTTAGCTGACCTTGATGCCGCGAAATAGACCGTGAGCCGGTAAACGTTTCTTTACCGCAACTGCCGCGTTAGAAAACAACATCGTGACGCCTCCCGTCCGCATGACGTTTCGCGTTGTCGCGTGATACGTCATATGACGTGCTACGTTAGCGAACTGGTACGCTTACCGAGTCGCAAAGCACAGGTTTCTGGAAGCAAACCGGGAGGCCCTGCAAAGCGCTTAACGTAAACACAGCAGGTCATGTGACTTGGTAATAACACTTTTCATTGGTTCATTTCACTTTTGGTTTCCTAATGATGTAAGACTAGGTCATATAATCTAAAATGAACACTTTTCATTGGTTGAGAACTATTGTTTTTCCCTAATGATGAAAATCCCTCCTTCTTTCCTCACTCTGACTTTCATCATTGTGAGAGAAAGACCCTTTGTTACCAGTGAGCAATGGCTTCTTTAGTAGCTTCAGCTGGTGCTTCCCCACCACCTCCACCACATCCAAGGAAGAGTGGACCACCTGCTCAAGTTATAATTCAGCAAGAAGAGGAAGAAGAGGAACAGGACGACGAGCACGAAGAGAGGCACTTTTTGCCTGAGGAGCCCAGGACGTCTCACCGGAAAGAAAACTTCATTTGGCAATTTTTTTAAATTCCCAAAGGTCAGAAAAAAGTAAATGCAAGATACGTAACTTGCCTTATATGTCAAGATAGACTGTCCAGAGGGACCGACAAAAAATACAGTTTCGGAAACTACACAATGCATCGCCATATGACTAGGTGGCATCCTAACAACTACAGTGCTGCACAGTTTCGTAACGACCTAGATAATCTCCCTATTATGGCCAGAAGATCTGTTGTACCGGAAGTAACGGGACCAGAGGGCAGGGAGATGGTGCCAAATATACAAACGAGATTTCATGAAGTAAAACAAGTCTGCGTATATTGCAGTGGATTCATTTGCTACGGAGAAAGAAGCATCACTCTGATCAACAGAGCTATTGACTATCATATGCAAGTTTGTACGAAACGCCCCAAATAATAAATACTTTTTTTTTGTTTTGTTGCTCCTGTTGAGCCCTTTACAATGAATCGTTTTCATTGCCCCCTCCAAGAAAAACCCCAAAAAATATAAAACTGTTCAGAAAAATTCAAAAAAAGTAAAAAAATGTTCAGAAAAATAATAAAAAAAATATAAAACAACAAAAACAATATAAAAAAAAGTTCTTTTCAGAACTACCTCCCCGTTATTAAAAAATTGGTACAATATTTGGAACTGTGCCAACCTCTATTTCTCGTAGTTCGCTTCCCAGTTCGCTCGCCGGTACGCGAACCGGAAGTGAACCAAAATTTTTTTTTTTTTAAAAGAACAGTAAGTATAAGGGAAGGAAACAGACACTTATGTTAAAAGAAAGACAGCTATAGGGGAGTAAACTAGAGATACTATTACCCGTAATCCACTGCTGATGATGTCACATATTACATCATTCATGACATGCTCAGTGACATCATCAGCAGAGGATTGCGGGTTTTTTGGCAACGTGCCTTATCCACGGTTTAATAACGCTGCCTTTTGCTTTATATAAGTTTTCAAATTGTATGAAATATATACCAATAGGTCGTTATGAACCTTTAGGTAGTGCTTTTCTTCATGAGGTCTGGTCGCTTCCATACACATACAGATGTTTCAAAGATGATCAAGAAGTTTATCTGAATGGAGAGGAATGCACTGAGACGCCATATCATTCACTAATGTGTAGGCACATACAGTTACACGGTTCATGCAACAAACACCGACCAAATATGGCTTGCGTGTTGCAAGGCACGCCAGTTCCTGCTATCATCCCCACGTTCAAGTTGTTGGAAAATGGTAGTTATTTGATGCTCAATAATGAAGATTGTTCTGGGTTAATTAAAAGTATTCCTTTTATCGTAACAGTAAGTGAACGGGTTATTTGCTGCAGAAATGTTCTATTTCCTCCCACACATGAACATAGGGAGTTTTCAATCTGGCCACAAATACCAACCTTGGGAGCAGATTTCAACGGCATGGCAAGAATAAGAGCTCTTTTGTCTCAGAGAGAGGTGGCCTTGAGTTCGGCCCGTGAAACTTTCGTGCTTCACATAGCGAACACCCGTACAGAGGTGCAGACCCTTTTCAATACTGATTCGCCTTTCCATTTCAGCAAGATGGTTCGGACTATCTTTAACGCGTCCTCCACAAAGGCCCTGGCGCACTTTTTTAAAGTTGTTACCAGTGGTCTCGTGACTTCATTTGAGAAAATCTTTGGAGTCATCCCTGCTTTCTTTCATTCTATTTTTTCCACTGTGCTTCGTGGATTCCCATTTTTACTTGCATTACCAGCGGACGCTCTTGTGCTTTTTTACATTTTTAAATATGGATGTCCCTCCTGTGCAAGCTCCCGCCCTGCAGCTGCTGACACTGTTCCGCAATCGCATGCTAGAATATTATGGCACAATGCCGTTGGCGATATTAAGCACGGCATATGGATTATCTTTTCGATTCTCCTACTTCACCTGTGTCCAGCCTGTATTTCACTGCCTGACCTGTGATTTCGATTGGGCCATTGATTTGTGTCTCTGCGGACCGGTTTCTCCTGACGTCGACTTTAATCAGCTGATGACTCCTATCATTACTCACGAGTTGGTTTGTCCTGGCGAAAGGATTATGGCTGTGGCATTGATGCATGGACTAATTGGTCCATGGAATTTACTGGTGGCAACACAGTCTTTCTTGGAACAGAGCTTTCTTGAAAACCCACCGAGCTGTCCTCTGATGGTGATAGAGGATCCGGTGCTGGGAGAGCACGTATGTTCTTTTCCGCTTTTAAATTGGATGGCTGAACTCTTTTCGGATGAAGACGGTGACTTCCTATTGGAGGCTGTTGCAGCTTATTTTGCATACACAGTTATGTCATAGACCTTTTTCATGTTTGATATGCTGAGTACTAGCATTTCATTGACAATTCATTGACTTATTTGTCAAGTTTTTATTATTTAGCTTGCCTATTGGCTTAAGACTCGATAAAGTACTTGGCTGTTTTATTTTTCTTTAGCATTAAATTTTCCTAGTTTTTAATGTTTTACCTTGCGGACCGTCCACATATAAAGTTGCAATCTGCTCTCATGAGATGGCACTTCTATTATCTTATTCAGTTCGTTTCCGGATCATGGGGAGGTGTCATCTAGGTCCTGGATATCTTTACACCGTGTTAAGTTAGCATGGGCTCATTACCGGTTTAAACGCCATTTTTCCTTTTTTGCAACTTCTGCACACGACACTTAGTTGTTGCTTTAGCTTTCAACCTAGTAGTTCATCGTGGTTTACATGAGAATAATATGTTATTGCTCTACTATCTGCTTTGCTTGTTAAACTATATCTGTACAGCGAGTGCTGAAGTTTCAAGAACAACACGATACAGAATTGTTATGAGGTCTGATCTCCACGACTTCATACTCATAACATAAGTGCAGCTTCTGCCAATTCTGGGCATGAGGCGGGTTTATATTGCTTTGCCGAACACACATACACAACAGTTGATGCGGTTCACATGAAGAGAGAGCTGGTGTATGCTGATGTGATTCCTTCAAATCTAAGACACTAAAGTATGGGCACGCCCTAAACCAACACAAACAGACCTTCTTAGCAAATAATATAATATGTGTATTAGGGAGGGTGAGATATAAGCAGCCGCGGGCCGTGGAGGGAGTTACGGTGGGGCAGGGAGGCGGGGAGGGGGAGGGGCAGGGTGGAGCCCTCTCCACCCTGCCCCTCCCCCTCCCCGCCTCCCTGCCCCACCGTAACTCCTTCCACGGCCCGTGGCTGCTTATAAGTGTTGCTAACTCTTATTCATTTACAGCATGTTAACATACTGTCACCATTCGCTTTTTATGTACTAGTAACTATGCTGGTAATTTTGCTACTGATAATATGTGTACTTGTATTATATAAGATACTACGCCTGAGAAGACGGCATTAGTAAATAAACATTTCAAATACACATGTGTTCTTCTTAACTCCATGTTCTGGTTTCTAAGAAATATATAACGACCGACTGTTCATGAGTTCCACGTATCCTGAGGTACTATAAGTTCATATTCTGGATTGTCTAAACATTGAGAGTTTGTTATATCCAATGTGACACTGTACCTAGCTTGCTAAGGGGTTTTTGATTACTAAGGTGAGTTTTGGGGCACCCTAATTCGCCGAGGTTCCAATCCTCTGTCCACAGTTCTGTGTGAGAACAGAAACCCTGCGACAGGGGCACCCCCGACCCTTGCTGGAGCTTCATCACACTTGCGATACAACTCCAGCAATGCGCCACCTTTACGGCACAGATACATCACGCATCTGTGCTGTTTTTGCCCCATGATGCGCCACATTGTAAATGCAGCACACCATAGGTGACGGAACAGCGGCACAGAATGACTAACACATCCCTGGTGATGCGCCAGTCATCATAAATCTATCCCTATGCTTCTTATCTTGTTAGAGATGAACCGCCATATGTATCATCAAAGTTTTTTGCATTTCCTAAATAGCGAACTTTAAGGAATAAATAGCGATTCTTTACCATTCCTAGTTTGCGATAAGCTATTTGCTAATTACAAATTACCCATTCATTTCCTTCATTTCCATAGGGCGGTTGGACTCACTTTTAGCTCGAACGGCTGAATGGATTTCCACGAAACTTGGCAAAATTGTAGGGACTGGTAGCCCGATGTGCCTTTGCTATGTCTCAAGATATATGCTCCAGTGGTTTTTACGAAAATTAACTTTGAAAAATATATATTGGGCTACATTGGCCTATATATATGTTGGAGCCCAAATGTAGTCCAATGTAGCCCAATGAAGCCCAATGTAGCCCAATGTAGCCCAAAGATGGCCGCCAGAGACAAAAAAAACAAATGTAGCCCAAATATCAGCCAGATGTAGCCCAACTATAGCCCAGTGACAGAATGACCAATCAGCTTCGCAAACCTCCGTTACGCGAAGCGGAGCGCTGTTACAGATATATATCTTTTTTTGAACGTTAATTTCTCAAAATCCACTGGAGCACATATATTGAGACCTAGCAAAGGCACATCGGGCTACCAGTCCCTAATATTTTACCAAGTTTCATGCAAATCCATTCAGCCGTTCGATTATTATTATTTTTTTTTTTTTTTGCCCCGCGGGGCCCTTTTAAAACCTCCACATCAAACCTAGGGGGTCAGCGAGGATCTACTATGCCCCCTTATGGTCATTTGCCCCTTCGCTTTGGCCTCCTCTTGTCTCTCGATCCTACCGAGAGACAAGATGGCGGCCGCTACGGACTGTTTGGAATGTTTACAGACGCCGGAGAACCAATCAGCTTCGCTTCACAAAGCTCCGTTGCGCGAAAAGTACGCGTACTGGAGCGCTGCCCGGTCCGCTGTTACAGATATATATCTTTTTTTAAACGTTAATTTCTCAAAATCCACTGTAGCACATATATTGAGACCTACAAAAGGCACATCGGGCTACCAGTCCCTACAATTTTGCCAAATTTCGTGCAAATCCATTCAGCCGTTCGGGCTAAAAGTGAGGCCAACCGCCCTATGGAAAACTCAATGTTAAAAACACGTTTTGGGACCCCCTTTTCTCGACCCCCCCTGGACGAACCCCCCCCCCAATTTTCAGGGGCTGCTCAGAAACAAAATGTGCCATTTTCCTGAAAATTTCAGCCAATTCCGTCCACAAACGCCAAAGTTATTTGACATAGAATTTTCAAAAATCCCATAGGAAAAAAATCCTAACTATATATACCTACTGGCGACCGCCAGTAGGTAATATATATATGCCAGTATTTATGCTTTGGTGTTCGAAATGTATTTAATTTGATATTAGAATTCGGAACCACTCGAAAAGCACTGTATATATGACAAAGTTTGTTTTTACTTGTAACTAAAAATATGGTCACATGGTGTTTTTTTCAATACAACTTTATTGAAATGGTAGCTCGCCCGTACCTGTGAACAATCGGCTCAGGCTGCGAAACGCATTGGGTGTTGTTTGTGCTATAAATAAACTTCAACTGAGGAGAATAAATATGGGCTGCAGTCAGTTGTTTGGAATTTAAAGCGACTGTTTGAGTGGAAAGAAAGAGGGCTGTTGGAACAAAATGAATATCATTTTCTTGTATGTAAATTTCCAAAAATCCCTGTGTTATATCTATTACCTAAGATTCATAAAGATAAAGACAAACCCCCAGGGAGGCCAATAGTCTCCTCCAGAGGCAGTATGCTAGAGAATACTTCAAGGTATATAGATAGTTTTTTACAACCTCTGGTGAAAAAGTTGCCCTCGTTTGTTAAAGACACGGGTGACTTTTTAAGGAAAATACAAAATATTGAATGGCAAAGTAACTATGTAATGATGTGTCTTGATGTGACTAATCTCTACACGAGTAGTCCACATGATTTGGGGCTACACGCATGTAGGCATTTTCTTGGAGAGCGATCCCTATCATATTTACTACACACAGAGATGATACTAGATATGATGCACACATGCCTCATTAACAATTTTTTTCTATTTAATAATGTGACATATCGTCAAGTACTCGGGACGGCAATGGGCACCTACTTTGTCCCCAGCTTTGCCTGTCTCTTCCTTGGCTGGTGGGAGGAGCAGGTGGTCCAGGTCCATGATATTTTCCAGACCAAAGTGAAATTTTGGTCAACGTATATTGACGACATTTTCTGCATATGGGAAGGTGCAGAAAATGAAGCAGATGAGTTTGTTGCGAAACTGAACAGCAATAATTTGAACTCATCGTTCACAAGTCAAATGGACTCTAATAAGATGGAATTTTTAGACGTGACAATAGAGATAAACAATGGGAAGCTTGAAACTGCCTTGCATCGCAAAAATACGGCGGGCAATAGCATGTTACATGCTCGAAGTCACCATCCAAATAATCTAATACAAAGTATTCCATATGGAGAGCTCCTATGAGCAAAAAGAAACTGTAGTACCCCAGAGAAGTATGAGACAGAAAAGAAGGTCATGATAACACGATTCAAAGAGAGAGGCTACAAAGATGCATGTATCAGAACAGCTTGTGAAAAAGTAGATGGGATGGCGAGAGACGAATTGTTAAAAGAGAAGGATGAGCCAGTAGAAAAAATAGAAACGGATACAATCAGGTTCATTACTACGTATAATAACAAATGGTCTGATCAAAGACAATGTTTGGCCAAACATTGGAATGTTTTACAAACTGACAGTGACTTAGAAAAATGTATTGGGGACTCTCCACAGATAACATATAGGAGAGCACAATCGTTTAAAGATTTAATGTGTCCTGCGTTACTACCTAAAGGAACCAAGCAATCAACTGGAGCTGTACAAGGGTTTTTTGTATGTGGCAGGTGCAAGGCCTGCAAATACAGCTCCAGTTGTAAAATGGTAAAACTGTCTAGTGAATGTAGTACATTCAAGATTCTAAAACATCTGTCGTGTGAAACGGAATATGAGGTGTATGCTCTCAGGTGCCCGTGTAATAAGTACTACATCGGAAGTACTATTCACAAAGCAAAAAAGAGAGTGTTGGAGCACCTGAGAGCCATTACCCACCACGATAAGCAATACCCAATTGCACAACACTTTTTTGCCGAACATAGGCAAAATACCAGCCTCCTATCATTTGTCGTTCTGGATTGTATTCCAAGGCGAGAGAGAGGGGGTGATAGACTCAAAGAACTTCGTAGATTGGAGTAAAAAATGATCATAAAATACCACACGGTACAACCGTCTGGCCATAATGGCAATGAGGCACTAGCCGTACATTTGGGCTAAAAGATTAAGTAATTGTTTGTTCTGTAGAGTAAAATGAAGTAAGTGACTGTGATTTTAGCTGATTCACTTTAATAGTTATTGGGGTTTGCACACTGTTTTCACTGTAATTATGAGCTTTTAATCGTTACATTCTTTGTCTTTTATGTTTCAGATGCTCTGTGGTCCTTTGAAGAGCTGTACAAGAAGGTTAAAGAGTCAAAGTATCAATTGATGATGTATTGCATGTTACAATCTGAGGATGATTGTTTGCCCACTGGGGCAGAGAGTTATATCTTAGTTCGAACTAATTTCGGTAAAGATGGTCAAGTAATTGCACCATCATTTTCTTTGTAGGTGTTTGATTTAAAAACTGTTTCAATCAGATATGTGGAAGCACACTAGGGCAAAAGTTCATCACTAATGTGACTCTAAAATAATTCATTATTGAAGCCGTTATGAATTTTGGTTTATCGTTATTGCCATATGATTTGGCCCACTGGGGCAGCATGAAATGAGGAGGAGTTATTCCTTTAAATTTGTGGCTTATTTTGTTGGTCCAAATGGCTCAATATGTTAGAGCGTTATCATTAAATATGGAGAAACCCACTTAGGCAACATTTTATTACCAATGTGAGTCTGAAATCAATTATTGTAAGCCGTTATCAATTTTGGTTTATCAGTATTGCTATATGATTTAGCCCACTGGAGCATCACAAAATGAGGAGGAGTTATACATTTAAACTCATGGACGATTTGTTTGTTCTAATAGCTCAACATGTTAGAGTGTTACCATTTTTGAGACGGCTTGGTTTATACAACAAGACACTGAGACCAGGGTTCGAGATTGGTATAACAATAATATAATTTTTAAGAAAATATCTTTTTTTGTAAATGATAAGAATTTTCACATTACACTAAATATGTAACTCAAAATAATTTGAATTACAATGTAACAATAAGTGCAAATGCACAAATCAGTAATGATATTACCAGGAATTCATACTCGTTATATGCTTGTATTTATGCTTTGGTGTTCGAAATATATTTAATTTGATATGAGAATTTGGGCCCACTCGAAAAGCACTGTATATATGACAAAGTCTATTTTCACTTGTAACTAAAAATATGGTCACATGGTGTTTTTTCCAATATAACTTTATTGAGATGGTGGCTCGCCCGTACCTGTGAACAAGCGTCTCAGGCCGCGAAACGCGTTGGGTGTTGTTTGTACCATAAATAAACTTCAACTGAGGAGAATAAATATGGGCTACAGTCTTTGGTTTGGAATTTAAAATGACTTTCATGTGGATTTAGTGGTGTCGGCGAACCCCCCTGCAGTCCGCCGTGAGTAGAGAAGGCGGTGGTTCAGTCGCCAAAAGCAGTTGGATATATATATATTTCTCGCCTCCCCCCGTGATGTCCTGCACCCCGCCAGTCCACTGGACACTTTCCATCATACTAATCCCCCACGTAGTACTTACCCAAACAAAGAGAACTCTAGGACTTGTAGTATTTGAGACCAGCAAGGAGTACACGGACACATGTTTGGGGGTTGGCGACTTCCCACCAATGGGATGGCTGCAGGACGGATTTAAACAAGGTGTGGCCAGCATTTCACAATATGGAGGCATCTGACAAAGGCCACTGAAGCCGAAATGCATCATGCCACATTCCATAAATAAATCAGCTTCCACAAGTATCCCCGTGTGGCTTCTGCTTCTTCGCTCAGGTGGAGTTTTGGTATGAATATATATATATATATATATATATATATATATATATTACCTACTGGCGGTCGCCAGTAGGTATATATAGTTAGGATTTTTTCCCTATGGGATTTTTGAAAATTCTATGTCTAATAACTTTGGCGTTTGTGGACGGAATTGGATGAAATTTTCTGGAAAATGGAACATTTTGTTTCTGAGCAGCCCCTGAAAATTTGGGGGGGGTTCGTCCAGGGGGGGCCGAGAAAAAAGGGGGGTCCCAAAACGTGTTTTTAACATTGAGTTTTCCATAGGGCGGTTGGCCTCACTTTTAGCCCGAACGGCTGAATGGATTTGCACGAAACTTGGCAAAATTGTAGGGACTGGTAGCCCGATGTGCCTTTTGTAGGTCTCAATATATGTGCTCCAGTGGATTTTGAGAAATTAACGTTTAAAAAAAGATATATATCTGTAACAGCGGACCGGGCAGCTCCCCAGTTCGCGGACCGGGGCGCGTACCAGAACTTCGCGTAGCGAAGCTGATTGGCTCTCCGGTGTCTGTCAACATTCTAAACAGTCCGGAGCGGCCGCCATCTTGTCTCTCGGTAGGATTGAGAGACAAGAGGAGGCCAAAACAAAGGGGGAAATAACCATAAGGGGGCATAGTAGATCCTCCCTGACCCCCTAGGTTTAATGTGGAGGCTTTAAAAGGGCCCCGCGGGGCAAAAAAAAAAAAATTTTTTTTTTTTTTTTTTTCGTGGGTAGCGCCCGGTCCGCGAACCGGGAAGCGTTCTGGGCAGCGTACTGCAATGAAAAATGAATGAGAGACTTTTCAAATGCAGTATGTTAATTGATTGTTGGTTTTGTTGATTATTTTTTATTTTTTTTAGTTTTTTAAGCAATTATTTATTATTGTGATTGTGGTTGAAAATTTAATAACATTTCTAACATTTAACTAGTTTATTAATTACATATAAAAATGATTAAAGACTCAAACAATTTTTTAATATTACATACAATTTTATTTTTCGGATTGTTTTTCAAAATTTAATAGAACGTCTAGCATTTGACTGTCCGATATGTCCTCTTGTTGAGTGAACATAAGTTCCCACATTTGACCGTCATCATAATGAAGTAAATGATCCACAGATTCTACACATTGAACTAATTCATGGTCCCGTGATTCATCCATGAAATCTGAGTCATCATTGTCCTCAATATCTTTTTCTGTGTTGTTCTCCAGAACAATTTCAAAGGAAACATTCTGCTCACCTTCCATTTTCTTGCTGTAATTTGCATAAAAAATAAATATATCAGTAGAGATAGGGCACTGTTGGGTTTAAGTTCAGACAGGTACTTGTGAGTTTATAACAGAGAAGTAATCTATGGGCACTGTATGGTTTCAGGCGTGAAGTAGTACTATTAAAAAGTGCCTGTGAAGAAGCCTAAGTAAATTCATAATTATACCACAGAAACCTAAATCAATCCATAATTATAATAAAGAAGCCTTTCTCAATGTCTAACTCTTACAGAGGGATAGTATATAACTATCTGAAAATGTTTTCAAATTTATAAAATAATATCTCACCTTCTAAAAACAAGTTTAAGTTGTGAGTGAAAATGATCTTGCAATGTAGTTCAGGAAGTAGTAGTCAAAATGGCTGTGTTTCTCTCTCTTCCTTTATATATATTCAGGTACATAACCAATCAAATGTCAGGTAAAAAAAGTAGAAAATGAAAGTAACATTTTCATTGGTTGTCAATTCCAACACTTCAGATGTGTTTTGTGAAGTAATTTACCTCAGGGTATTTAGAGAGGTCTACAGGCTAAATGACTAAATGGAATTCCAATCAAATTTGTGAAAATGGTAGGGATTGGTATGTAGTATGAGCTAATCTATATTTGGTGAAATTGTCTCCAGTGGCTTTTCTGTGAACTACTTTCCCACCTTTTTTGATGGTGCGCTTCCAAGGGAGCTACCCGGTACGCGAACCGTTGAGCGCCTCGGTTCGCGGACCTTAAGCGTTCCAGAAGTCCACCATTTTGTGTTTCGGTCGAATTAAGATACAAGATGGAGGGCAAATAATGTTCAGAATGGGTAGAAGGGGGCACGGTAGACTTATCTTGACCCCCTAGGTTTTGTGAGGGTGGCTGAGGAGGCCCATATGTGCGAAAAAAAACCATTTTTTAAAAAAATTTCGCGAGGTTAGCTCCCGGTTCGCGTACCGGGTAGCGCCCCAGGGAGCGTACTTTGTTGAAAATTAGTGAAAAATGTTAGAGTACAATAATAATTGTGAGTGATCAGATGTAGGGTAGCTCTGAGAAGAGCTTTTGGGTTTATGGTACATTTAGGTACTTATAAGTAGGTACCAATGCACATTCTTAAATTCAGAGTGAAAATTCTGTTGCCCTCATCTGAGAAGTGAACTCCATCTCCTCTGTAGATATCTTGCATGTAGTAACGCAAGTTATTGTTGTACAGGGAGCCCATTCCATGGTCTCTCATGTAAGCTGAAACAGATTTGTTTACATGCTTCCTCGACTTCTCAATTTGTGGACAAAATTGGTTTGACCACCTCCATTTCTGTCTTTGGCATATATTTGAATATACCAAGGCAGTCTGAGGAAAAAGTGCCATTAATTGCTCAAAGGTGTCCTTTAAAAGCATTTCCAGACCTACACCAGTCAAAGTGCCCAAGTCATTACCTCCACAGTGCACAATTAACAGGTCAGGTTTGGGCAAATGCATAAAGGTTTTCACCAATGGTATCAATTGGTGACATTTTAATCCTCTGTGGCCAAACCACTTAATTTCCACATCTTGTAAATTGAGGTTAGGTAATTTCCTGTTTTCAACGTACCTTTGAGCCCAGTGAATATAACTATGTCCAACAATCCAGACAGAAAACATGGTGAGAGAAGGTTCTCCTGCAGTGTGGCAATGAAATGGCAGTTGAAAAAATGAGAGTTTAAAATGAAAAAAACTGTGGAGTTTCTGTGTTCATGAAGCAGTAACAGTGATTGGTGGATTTTGATTGCTGAAAACAGAAAGTTAGGGTGCACGGATGAGTTATTTGAAAGATGTATTTTGAGTGGTCAATAAAAAATCATTAAATGAAAGAATGCACTGGATATGCAGGTGCACTGAGAGTTCAGAGTTCAATTGCAACAAAGTTGTGTGAACTTGCAAACACCAGAAGTCTTCCAAGAGGTGGTTGCCATGCAGAAAAGACAGAAAGGGCAGAGGGGTGAAGGGTTTTCATTTGAAAAAAAGTGAGGGAAGAGTTTTGATTGGGTGACATGAGAAATATGTGTGAAGAATTACAGCATTTCTGTGCTTTTGATAGCTGCAGACTCTGGAGTGCATACCTTTTGCTCTGCTGAAGACAAATTGGTGTGTTTCTGAGACTGTTTTCAAACTCAAAGTATTTGCTAAGGTGAGAAAATATTTCTTTAATTTAGATAGAGAATAGTGTGCTTTAAGGAGAAAATTATGAATTATGTGGCGCAAATTGCTTGTAAATATGCTCCCACATGTGCATGGAAAATTTTGATTTTGAATGTTTGTGTTACATAGCCATGTTAAAAGTGATACAAACATGCAGGAAAGGCAATGAAAAAATGCTTTTATGTGTCTTAAGGACATTTTAAGTAATTTTGCCATGTGCAGTGTTTTGAAATTATGATTTGAAAATCGTTTTTGGGGAAAAGGAATTGATTTAAATTTATGACAAGGACATAATGGTGTATGCTTCTTTATACGGCAATTGACTGTCCCTGATGTTATTTTTCCCATTTTAATGTAAGACCTTTCTCTGTGGCGCAAGTTGCTTGTAAATATGCTCCGACCTGTGCATGGGAAATTTAGATTTTAAATGTTTGTGTTACATAGCCATGTTAAAAGTGACCCAACCATGCTGGAAAGGCAATCAAAAAACGCTTTCATGTGTCTTAATGACATTTTAAGTCATTTTCCCATGTGCAGTGTTTTGAAATTATGATTTGAAAATCGTTTTTGGGGAAAAGGAATTGTTTTTAAATTCATGACAAGGACATAATGGTGTATGCTTCTTTATAAGGCAATTGACTGTCCCTGATGTTATTTTTCTCATTTTAGTGTAAGACCTTTCTCTGTGGCGCAAATTGCTTGTAAATATGCTCCCACATGTGCATGGAAAATTTAGATTTTGAATGTTTGTGTTACATAGCCATGTTAAAAGTGACCCAACCATGCAGGAAAGGCAATCAAAAAACGCTTTTATGTGTCTTAAGGACATTTTAAGTAATTTTCCCATGTGTAGTGTTTTGAAATTATGATTTGAAAATCGTTTTTGAGGTAAAGGAATGTTGTTAAAATTTATGTGCGCCATATGCCCCCAAATTTCTTTTTCAGGGGTGCAGCAGGGTGTTCTTGAGACACCCCTGCACCTTTGGAAAAAATTCCTAATTTGTGATGAGCAAATTGTTAATCGCAAATTGCACCTTCATTTATATGAGCCTCCTAGCCCATGGAAATGAATGGGTAATTTGCAATTAGCAATTTTCTCATCGCAAATTTGGAATGGTAAAGAATCGCTATTTATTCCTTAAAATTCGCTTTTTTGGAAATGCAAAATAGTTATATGATACATATGGCGGTTGATGTCTAACAAGATAAGAAGCTTAGGGATACATTTATGATGACTGGCGCAATGAAGTAGAAATCACTTACTTCATTGGTAGAGCTTTACATGTATTATCTCCTCTGTATTCTTCATCAAGCGTAACTTTAATCTGCAATCCTGAGTAGGCCTCACTTTAAACAAACCTCTGGATAGGCCACATCTTATTGTTATCCTGAATTAATCATTTAAAATGCTAGGGACAGATTTATGATAGGTGTATGCCTCTTTTGCGCCACTTAGAAAACATTGTCCATGGGGAAAGGACTTAAAATGTCCTTAAGACACATGAATGTGTTTTTTTAAAACGTTTGCAATTTTTTTGGGTCACTTTTAACATGGCTATGTGACTCAAACAGTCAAAATCTAAATTAGCCATGCACAGGTGGGAGCATATTTACAAGGAATGTGCTCCATGGGGAAAGGTCTTATAATGTAATATGGGAAAAATGACATCAGAGACACTGAAATGCCTTATAGAGAAGCATACACCATTATGTCCTTGTCATAAATTTGCAAACCATTACTTTTCCCCAAAAACGATTTTCAAATCATAATTTGAAAACACTGCACATGTGGAAATGACTTAAAATGTCCTTAATTCAAAATTTGCGATTCCTTAAATGCAATGTATCAAACAAAAAATATGTAAAAAATGATATTTAGGATTTGGAAACTACCACCAACTTCTAGTTTGTGGTAAATTGCGAATTCTTTTCAAAAAGCATTTTTTTCCCAAAAACAAAAGGTCCCATATGACGCCCATACATGCCCTTAGGGCATGTAGGTGTGCCATATGCCCCCAAATTTATTTTTCAGGGGTGCAGCAGGGTGTTCTTGAGATACCCCTGCACGCTTGAAAAAATTCCTATTTTGTGATGAGCTAATTGCTAATCGCAAATTGCAACCTTCATTCCTATGAGCCTCCTAGCCCATGGAAATGAATGGGTAATTTGCAATTAGCAATTTGCTCATTGCAAATTAGGAATAGCAAAGAATTGCTATTTATTCCTTAAAATTTGCTATTTAGGAAATGCAAAATAGTTTGATGGTACATATGGTGGTTCATCTGTAACAAGATAAGAAGCTTAGGGATACATTTATGATGACTGGCGCAATAAAGTGCACATTACTTACTTCATTGGTAGGCCTTTACATGTATTATCTCCTCTGTATTCTTCATCAAGCGTAACTTTAATCTGCAATCCTGAGTAGGCCTCACCTTAAACAAACCTCTGGATAGGCCACACCTTATCGTCATCCTGGATTAATCATTTAAAATGCTAGGGACAGATTTATGATAGGTGTATGCCTCTTTTGTGCCACTGTGCGTCACTTTTATGATGCAGCGGCGGTGCAAAAGATTTGCTATGAGGCGACAACATTACAAATTGATGCATTTAGGCAGATATGTCATGGTGTAAAAAAAACGTACCACATGAAACCGATGCAGCAGTGATGCAAAAGATGCACCATGTCGTAAGACAGGCCTCACTTGGGGCCATATGTATCAAGCTAATTAGCATTCGCAAAGATCAAAATTCTATGAATTTTGGCCTTTGCGAATGTTAATTAGACAAATGGTATGTATCAAACAAGTTTGATGCAAAATAAGGAGTAGCAAAATTTGCTATTCCTTATTTTGCAATTGCACTGAAGGATTTGCAAATTTTGTGACTACTTAAATGCAATGTATCAAACAAAAAATATGTAAAAAATGACATTAAGGATTTGGAAACTATTGTGGTAAATTGGTGGTAATTTGTGAATTCTTTTCAAAAAGCTTTTTTTTTTAAAAACAAAAGGTCCCATATGACGCCAACACATGCCCTTAGGGCATGTATGTGTGCCATATGCCCCCAAATTTCTTTTTCAGGGGTGCAGCAGGGTGTTCTTGAGACACCCCTGCACCCTTGGAAAAATTCCTAATTTGTGATGAGCAAATTGCTAATCGCAAATTAAACCTTCATTCCTATGAGCCTCCTAGCCCATGGAAATGAATGGGTAACTTGCAATTAGCAATTTGCTCATCGCAAATTCGGAATGGTAAAGAATCGCTATTTATTCCTTAAAATTCGCTATTTAGGAAATGCAAAATATTTTGATGATACATATGGCAGTTCATCTCTAACAAGATAAGAAGCTTAGGGATAGATTTATGATGACTGGCGCATCACCAGGGATGTGCCAGTCATCTTGCGCCGCTGTTCCGCCACCCATGGTGTGCTGCATTTACAATGCGGCACAGCATGGGGCAAAAACGGCACAGATGCTTGACGCATCTGTGCCGTTAAGGTGGCGCATTGCTGGAGTTGTATCGCAAGTGCGATGCAGCTCCAGCAAGGCTCAGGGGTGCACCATCTCCACAATGTTGCGTCAAGACCTATGCCTGCTTCAAGCAGGCGCAGGGTTTTGACGCAGGTTTCTCCTATCTGATTGTAAATGCGGCACACCATGGGTGGCAGAGCAGTGGTGCACGTTAACTGGTGCATGCCTGGGGATGTGCCATTTAACATAAATCTGCCCCTTTACATTTAAGTATGTGCAGGGGACACAGAGTCGGTGAGGCTTATCCAAGGTTAAGAAGAGATGAGTCCTGTTCAGTGAAAGATTAGACATAGGCTTCACCTGCTCAGCATCGCTGGACATGGCTAAATAATAGCTGCAAAATGTTACTCTTGTTAAACAATTTTACTATTATAATCTGTGAGATTTGTCTCTTACTCTGCAACATCTCATTGTTGTTATCTTTCTTTAAAGATAAAGACAACCTCAACATGAGCGACAATCTGCAATCAGTTGATTTTGACCTCATCATTGAACTTGTAATTGAAACATCAGTGGATGTTGATCCCTTGGATGATTTAAATCCTGAGGATGAAGAAGAGCGTGATGAGGATGCAGATTTGTCCGAATTATATGATATAGGATGGGAAGCTGACCTGCTTGAGCCTTTGGAAATATAAACATTTATTTTTAAAATTTATAATTAATAAAAAGTAAAAAGGTAAACCGTTTAATTTAAAAATAAAGACACCTTCAAAAGCAGGTTATGTGTAGTGTCTTCAATAAAATATTAAAATATGCTCATAAAATTAGATCAGATTCACATATAAAATAGCATAGGTAACATAAATATAAATGTCATTTCTTTTCTGGTATTTCTGTATTGTAAATTTGCCAACGACTAAAAAATCTTCTAATTAAAATGTCAAGTAGTGTGTTAAGTTTTTTATCACTGTTACTGATTTACTGTTTGGTAATAATGGTTAATAACATTATTTATTATATTTTTCCACAGATTCAACTGCAGATCATTTCAAGATTTCACCATGCCTACAATAGAAAGACAGAGAAAGGCTGCAAAACGTCAAAGACAGCAGCTGAAAAAAAATACGCAGCAGTCCTCTAACAAAAAGATTTGTCAAGTCACGAAGAAAGCACCGGGTAAGAGCACAAAACAATTTATAAGAAATATGTGTAGTAAAAAAAATATTACTACAGAAAATGTTTCAGTCCATAAAACGAGAAGGAAATCAAATGGAAAAGAAAGGCCAATGAAAAATGTTACTGCTAGAGCAAGAGATAACTCTGTGCATGATAATAGAAGGAAACAACAGTTTAGGGAGATTCGTAAACGAATGTTCCGGAACAGGATAATTGGCAATTTGTTAAAAAATATTAAGAAAGGTCAACAGAAACTGGTTTTTTATAAGACAAAAAAAAAAGTTGAGAAAGTTATTGATCAGGCATTTGAAATTAAACGTAAGTTATTTATTTTGATAATCAATAGAATTAGGAAGCTAAACAAGGCAATTTTTGATTTCAAAAGAAATAGTAGATGGAAGAGAATAGTTAATCGTAGTAATTTTTGTGAAGTTTTTTCTGGAGAATGGATGCATAGTTCAAGCTGTGAGGCATTTTTTAATGAGGAGAGTTATTTCCAGGATAATGATTTGGTGCATGCAGTTGACACCAGTGGTCGTGCTTATGAAGTGAAAGATGGTTGTCCAGTTGAAAAAGAAAAACTTGTGACAACAGAGGCAGAAGAGGTGTTAGGTAATGAGGTTTTAGGAAGACGTGCTAAGGGTCCTGTGTACACCTGGAAGTGTAGTAGTATTTGCAGTGTGCGACAGGATTCCATCAATTTGCTTTGTGATTTTGTACGGTCATTTAATAAGAAAAGTTTGAAGCAGAAAATGATGTTGTTGCAAGAATTAGATCCTTGCAGAGTAAGAGAAGTGACAGGTTTGCATGGACATTCACTGGCTTGTCTTTCCAGGAGAGTATGCCAGAGTGTTTTTCATCATTTCAGGATGCTAGCAGTGCATCATAACAAAGTGAGGAAATTAGTTAGAATGTTGTATTATGCTAAGAGTCCAGCAATTATGCTTAAACAATTATGCGCTGCTCTTTTGCATGGTTCTGAAATAGATGTGAAGAATATATGTGAAGAAATTGAGTTTTGTTACTTTGGAAGTAAAGAGGAGAATGTTGAAATTGAGCAAGAAGAAGAGGGTCATGTGGAAGATAGTGTACAGGTTTCCAGAACAGATAAGTTACAGAGGGAAATTGCGACGTTTGAGGTGAAATCAAGTGAGAGGCCTAATTTCACTTGTGTGTGTTGTCGACGCACTTATTATAAGAATCAGACTAAGTTAGTGGATTTATATGCAAAAAGTGAAAGGGAAAATAATAGTGAATGGAAGGATTTTGCAACATACTTGATGGTAGAAAATTGTTTTGATTTGGGATTGGATCAACGTGTGTGTACTTATTGTTGTTGCAAATTAAATCAAAACCAGATGCCTGCTAGAGCAGTTCATAATAATCTGGAATTGGTTGAGATTCCTTCTGAATTGAAGGATTTAAATACTTATGAATCTATTTTGATTCAAAGTATCCATCCCTTTCAGGCTATTGTAAGAATGGAGCCAAAGACAGGGAAATTGCCTCCATCAGATTTACAGAGAGGATTAAAGGGAAGAGTTGTTTATTTGCCTCTAGATTTGAAGAAAAACATTAACACAATTGGAGTAGAAAAAGTGGAAGAGGAACCTCTGGTTATCTTAGTTAATGGGGTTCCGACAAAGAATAAGAAAATATGGCAAGATTTAGTAGATGTTAGGAAAGTTAAAAAGGCAACATTGTATTTGAAAAAAAATAATAAATACTATAAGAATGTATATGTTGCAGAAGAGGAAGTAAGTGAGGAAGAGGATAGCGATTTGTGTGCTGGTCAAATTGAGAAAGTAGAACCCTCTACTAGTGAAGAAATATATGAACATTATAGTGCTCATCCTTTGCATTCCAAGGAAGTCATGGGGAATGCTATTGAGTTGTTTCAAATGAAACAAGCCAAAGGGAGTCCCATTAGTGTTTGGGAGGAAAGTTTGGAAGCTCGGTGTTTCCCACAGCTTTTTCCAACAGGTCAGGGAGGAAGATATGATGAGCGACCTCATCAAATTCCTGCTTCTGAATACCGGACTTTGCGATTGTATGCAGGAGATGCTAGGTTTCGACAATGCATTCCTTATTTGTTTCATCTCCTGTTTGAAAGCGATCTGTCTGGACTGTCATATGCAGTGAACCACATCTTGAAAAGTGGTATACACATGCAAAACATCTCGGCAAGTGACTTTATGGATAAAGTCAATGTCCAAGACAGTATTTTGGATTCTCACCTGATTAATCTCATGGCGTGTCAGCGTGGTACTAATGAGTACTGGTACCGTCGTCATGGTGATTTAAAATGTATGCTGAGGAACTTAGGTACTCCCACATGGTTCCTCACTCTGAGCTGTGCCGAGTATGGCTGGGAAGACTTACTTGAATTTCTACGAGAGGCAAATGCTAACGTAGATAACATCGAATTCAAGACACCTGGAGAACTGTGCTCTTTGGATCCAGTCAATGTATGTAGGTACTTCAATCATAGATTTGAAGCTATGATGTCTTTCATCATGAATAAGAAGAATCCACCTCTTGGAGAGGTGTTGGATTTCTTCTGGAGAAAGGAGTACCAAGCAAGAGGTGCTCCTCATATACATATGTTGCTGTGGATCAAGGATGCACCTAAATTTGGAACGGATCCAGAAGACTCAGTGATGAGTTTCATCCAACAGTATTCTACGTGTGCTGTTCCAAACGCAAAGGAGAAGAAAAGCCTAAGAGAAAAAGTTCTGCGTTTCCAAAGCCATCGATGTGGAAAGTACTGCCGTCGTAAATTCCGAAACAAGGACAAGTTCTACACTAAATGTCATTTCGGCTTTCCATGACCGGTGATTTCTAAAGGAAGAGTAAACAGTTTGATGTCTTCGCTGCGACACAATGTCATGAAGAAATCACCTAAAAACACTTACAATTTGAAGAGGAACCAAGAGTCCAAGTACATCAACGACTACAACCCGGTGATTTTGTCCATGTGGAATGCTAACATGGATATACAGTTTGTGGCTGATAACTGTATGGCTGTGGCTCGGTATGTGACGTCTTACATCACCAAAAAAGAGAAGACAGAATTGAAGGATATGTGGGAGGACATTTCCCATGAAAAGAGCCTCAGCAAGAAGTTGTACAGTTTCAGTCTGAAGATGTTGTCGCATCGAGAAATCGGAGCGTACGAATGTTCTGACCGGTTGTCTTCAGCAAGTCTCTATGCCAAGTCCAGGAGTATCGTTTGGGCGAGTCTTGGTCTTGCAGCAACGCGTAATCGAGTTCTCAAACCTGTGCGGAAAATTGAGTATTTGGCGGAAAAGGAGCCAAACAGTACCGACATTTTGAAGACAAACATGTTGGATACATATTATCCAAATCGAAGCAGTCACCTCGAGAATGTTTGTCTGTATGAGGTTCTGCAAAATTACATATTCAAGAGGAACATCAAAGAAGATACTGAGAAAGGAGTGTATGCTGTAATAGGAAGTGAGGGATGTCTGGTCAAGCAAAGAAAATGCCACTTGGTAAACCATCGAAAATTGAGTGGTGAATCTCCTGAAAAAAAGGAGTTTTTCTATTTAGCACTTTTGCAACTTTTCAAGCCTTGGCGTGCAGAAGAGGAACTGCTTGGAGATTTCCTCTGTTACGAAGACTCTTTCAATGCCGCCAAGGAGACCATAGAATGTCCTGCTTTTCCCAAATATGTAGAAATGTTGAATGCGGAAATTGAGCAGGAAGCAACGATTGCAGCCGAGATTGCCAGAGACAGTTCTCAGGACAGTCAGAGTTCTGCTTCATTGAGTCAGGATCCACTAGGAGGACCTGTTATCGAAAATGAAGCTGCCACTGCTATGAATGAAGTGGAAAGAGCCATGGCACATGCTCAAGAGGATGCGGTTAACTTAGAAGAGTTGGAAAGACAACTCAACGTTGAGCAGAGGAAAATATATGACGAAGTTACCATGCAAATTGATCATGGATTAAGTCATGATAAGAAAGAGTGCTCATGTACGTCGTTGAAGCCTGTCCGACTGTACGTGAGTGGAGAAGCGGGAACTGGAAAAAGTTTCCTCATTAAAGCAATTTCATGCTATTTGCAGGAAAGGACAGAGTCATCGCTGTCTTGTGTTGTCACTGCTCCAACTGGACTGGCAGCACATAATATTAAAGGGATTACTTTACATCGTTTACTGATGCTGCCAGTGGAGCATGACAACAAATTACAATATCACAAGCTATCTGGAGATGCTTGTTTTGAAGTTTCAAGAATCTTGAGGAAAATGAAACTTCTTATCATTGACGAAGTAAGCATGGTTTCCAATGTCATGCTTGCCTTTGTGCATTTGAGGATGCAAGAAGTTCTCAAAACAGAGTATGATGTGTTATTTGGTGGCAAACACATCATTGTTTTCGGAGATCTTCTGCAGCTGACACCAGTGAAAGGGCAACCTGTGTTCAAAATGCTCACGCATGAAGATACCAGGAAGTGCCTAGGCAGCATTGGCAACGTCAATATATGGTTAAACTTCAATTATGCTGAACTGCATGAAAATATGCGTCAGGCGAAGGATGAAGTTTACAAGACTATTCTACAAGATGTTAGAATTGGAAAAGTGACCGAGCATGGGAAAGAAGCTTTACATGCAAACTGCCAAATTTATATCCAGAACAAGATGTTGTGCCTGAGAATATTTTTCAGAAAATTACTGAGAAGAAATCTGGAATATGTTTGATGCCAACTCTTGCAGAATGTGCCAAATTTAACAACAAAATGTTGCATTTAGAAAAGCAAGAGATTGTGAAACTGGAAGCTATTGATAGAGTAGAGCATATGGGATCAACAATTATTTTGTCTGAGAATCTGAAAACAAAATTGGATTCATTAGAGAAGAGTATATCTAAAACTGCAGGTTTTGAAAAGACTCTGAATGTGTGCTTGAACTGCCGTATAATTTTAAGAAGGAATTTACATGTTGAAAGAGGTCTGGTAAATGGATCAATGGGTAATGTTGTTGATTTTGTGAAATACAGAAATAGAGATGGAATTGAATTTTTAAAAATTAAATTTGATGGCATTGAGGAAGTACAGCTAATTGCTCGTTGTTCTGCTAGATTTTTGCTTGTAAAAGACTTATATGTTCGCCGTAAGCAGTTTCCTGTTTGCTTGGCATATGCGGTGACAATTCATAAATCGCAAGGTTTAAGTGTAGACAGTGCATTGGTGAATATTGGCAGTTCTGTGTTCAAGGAGGGTATGGCATATGTGGCATTGTCACGAGTTAGAACTTTATCGGGATTGTACTTGATTGAGTGTGATGTCACAAACATTTGTGCGGATCTAGATTGTGTTAAGGAATACAATAGGTTAAGAAGAGAGTATGCGCCACATTTGCCTCAGTATCCTTTGTTTGAGAAACGTGTGGTAGGCCGGAAACAAAGAAATGAGAACAATACTGGGGAGGTTGTAGCAAAAAGACAAAAAGTCAATGAACCTAAAATTACAAGCAGAAACAAAAAGGATTCTGTTGAAGATGTTGTTGGTTTTCAGTTTGAAAACAGTTCTGGTGTCAACTGCTATGCTAATGTAGTGGTTAATGTTTTGTTTTCTCTAAAAAATGTAAAAGAAGAGATTGTGGTCAATTCTGATCAAAGATTTTGCAGTTTGTTAAATTCTGTGTTAGAGAAATGTACCACTGATAGAAGAAACATAGAAAGTGTGTCTGAAATTCGAAATCTGTTAGACAGATGTTCAGGCCAAACACAATTCTCTCAAAATATTCAGCAAGATTGTCAGGAGTTTTTAATGTATATGCTTGATGTATTACATGCTGAAGGTGTAGATGTAGATCAGCTGTTTGGGCTTTCTTATCAATGGCAGCATGACTGCGAGAACTGTATGGTATCAAGTACTACTAGTGTAGACTCAGAAAGATTTATATATTTAACTTTGCCAGACAGTAAATCAGTCTCCTTTAATAAGCTAGTAAAAGCAGCTGATCACAACATGGAGTGTAGCCAATGTAAATCTGAAATGATGTCCACATTATTTATACGAACATATGGCCAGTATGTAATTTTAATGTTCCAACGATGTAGGCCTGATGGAACAAAATTGACAACTTTAATAAAAAATTTTGTAGCTTCGCAGTTGTCAATATCAGGAAGGACTTTTGTAACTGCAGCAATTATATATCATGACGGCCCTTCAATAACATCAGGACATTACACAGCTTATTTAAAGTCTAGAAATGGCTGGTCATTCTGCAATGATTCTGTTTTAATTTTTAAAAAAAAATTGCCGTATGACCTTAAAAACTCTTACCTGGTGTTTTTAAAACCAAAATTTTAGGGAAATAATCTCGGGATGTGCTCTGTGGAATTTCAAGAAGTTCTAATGGCTCCTACACAATTTGGCCTTGAGGATAAGTGTAGTTCAGAGACATAACTTCTAACCATAGGACTGGACATTATGGAGAAATACGTGCACTTTGAATGAGTTCAGAAAAACTGTTTCTTTTTATAAACTAATTGAAGCAGTCAATCAAAACATGGAGTAGAGGGAATGTAAGTCTGCAATGCTGTCTACTGTTTTACATTGCTTTGTGATTAAAAGTGATGTAGAGAATTAAATAATTGTAGTAGTCATAGAGGTAGTGTAAGTCTGCTTGTATCAGTGTCATAGGAAAAGTAGAACATGACTGAGCAAGAAGGGGAAGATATTACTATTCCAGGATTGTGAAAATGATCTTCAACATTTTAATTCTGAAAGTTGCGGAAATGCCAAATGACGGGATTGGCTTACAAGAAATCCAAGAGTTATAAATGGCTCTGACCAGATTTGGCCTTGTGGAAAATTGTGGTAGAGAGCAAGAAGTCATTTATTGCATGTAACGTGTTTTTAAAAACGATGGAGATTTTCTTTCAGAAAGTGGCGGGCTGAAAGTAATAACAGCACAAAAGAGTGTAAGCTGTTCATAGGACATCCTTGGACGTCATGGAAAGTAAGTTAACTTTAAGGAGTTCTGAATTTTGATTTCTGATGTTGTATGGGTTTTTTAAACACAATCATTTTGATTGTGTTTTTTTTTCCCCGCTGTTACATGATGAATACCTTCCACTCACTGTTTTTAGTGAATTTTGATACATTCTGAGAACAGCAAAAATAAACCATTTAACATGTATAATTAATTCTGTACTGTTTGCATTTATGATGTATATGTAGAACTGTGTAGGAGGCATGGAGAAGGTGAGGCTTCTGTAAGTGTCAAAGTTGTTGCATGCAGTGCTGCACTTCTGCGTATTCTTTCATATGCTAGACTACATCTGCACAATGAGATACCTAAGCAAAGGAAACACAAGTGATGTGATTGTGAAATGAGCAAAATAAATTGCATGTATTTCAATTACATCACCTGTGTTTCCTATCATTACGAATCACATTGTGCAGATCAAGTTTAGGTCTGTCCAGGGAAACATAGGAGGTTTGGACTTTGTTGAAGAGTGCAGTGGACATGACTCACTTCATTGGTAGACCTTCACATGTATTATGTCCTCTATTCTCTTCAACAACTCGAAATTTCATCTGCAACCCTGAGTAGGCCTCACCTGAAACAAAACTCTGGATAGTAGACATCTTATTGGCATCCTGAAGCAATTATTTAAAATTTTAGTGTCTTGCGACACTTTTCTGAAACAACAGCAATGCAAAATATGCACCATGTTTTAAGATAGGCCTCACTTCATCTGCATCAAGATACTGTTAGTTTAAAATGTATATCTTTAGGACTGTGTAGGGGGCCTGGAGAAGCAGAAGCTTCTGTAAGTGTCAAAGTTGTTGAAAAACTGTTTGTCCTTCAATCTTTGCCCTTGTCTTTTGTAATTTTTAAATACATGTTTTAATATTTTTCAAATGTTTGTTCTCTCTTTCACAGATTGAAAGTATAAAAACAAAAAGTGAGTAATTTAACGACAATTATAAGGTAAATATTTTGTACTCTTTTCGTTACATTTCTATCACATTGAACTACTATTAGTTCCACTGCTTCATTTCTTTAATCCTCAGTTTCCTGCCTTTGCTACTTCCCTCATTCCTTTCTCTATTACCTACTTACTCAACTCCTTCCACTCTTTTTCTCAGTCCCTCTCTTCTCATAGTTCCTCACTCTTGTTCACTCACTCCGTCTCTATTACTCTTAGTGTCTTTGACTGATCACTGTATCACTATTTGTTCATAATGCTTTCTCTGTGTAGTTGAAGCACACTAAGGGGCATATTATGAACACAGCCAATAAAATTATTGCTGTTTTTATTGGCAGAAAACTGGTGCAAAAGTAGTTTTAGTGGCAGTTTTCTGCCGCAAAAGCAGCTTTAGCGACACATTTCTGCCAATAAAAGCTGCAAAACTTTTATTGCCTATGTTGATGATATGGCTCTATGTTACTTACATTTCTTTGCTGTTTCAATTAATCTTTTTCTGTTATTTTTTGTTTTCTGTTTTCTATTTTTTCTCTCTGTTATTCCCCATGTTTTAATCTTATTTTGAACATTCACTCACATTCTCCAAGAAACTCTTCTTTGTTAATGTTATACTCTCTTTTTTAGGTCGAGCGACCTATCTCAATGCGCATGTGCGCATTGAGAGCGGGAGCTCGATCTATTGCAGCTTAAACAGAGCTTACCGAGATCAGGCGATTCCCAGGCGATTTCTTCCAGTGCACGTGAAAGCGCGTGCACAATGCCACCAGCCGCTTGCCTCGCATTACCACATCAAAGGCAAGGCGGCCTCGTCTCAGGCCCCTGCTGCTTCACACCCTCATGCCGCTCTCCCCGCTCCGCCCCCTCCCCTGCCCGCCGTGTCGCATTTCTCCTCCGCCGGCCGTACTTTCACTTTGACGGCCGCAGGCCATCTCTCGTGTTTCTCCTTGTTATTGTTCGAGTGTTTCCCTGGCTCAGCGTGGTGCCCGATTCATGGACATTTACAGACGCTCTGGTCTCTGTTATTGTATTTCCAGGACATGGTGCCATTCTGCCGCAGCAGCATTAGGGCTGTACATAAAATGCCATGCGATAATTCACTCTAGTTTTACTTAGGCTCTCACAATGTTTTTAAGTAACGTGACAGCTGCAACATATTTAAGTGCCCAGACAGCTACAACCACACTTGTGAACAGCATTTCTTACCCCGCTCGGTAGGCGGGGTCATGACTTCACTCAAATGGTGAACAATGGCATGGGAGTCAAGAACATCGCAGAGTAGGGTTATAAGCTGGCCGGTGCTTGTTCTACATTGGCATGCAGCTCTCCCTTTGAAGACTAGATTCCTGTTTGTATTCCCCAGTCTAATATAAACAAGCATTTTTTATACTGCAATCAAAATAAAATAAAGCGGAACAGGACCGTAAATTACGTGTGACGTACATTGCATACAAACTGAGGATTCACGTGTGTTTGTCTATACACTCCAGCACCCGCTTACACATACAGTGGTACCTACACAGCAGCACACACACACTAACAAACATAGATAGATACACAGCACAGCGTGGGACACGCACACAAACACAGTGGCTCACACACGCACACTCACAGTAGGCCACATACAGTAACTCGCTGTACACACACGCGCACACACACGCAGTACATCACGCTCCACATACACAGGCACTCAAGGTTAAATGCACACGCATAAAGTGGCACAGACACAGAGTGAGTCACACACAACTGCAAGGTCAGTAATTGTCAGGTACAAACCCACTCGCAAACAGTGTGACTCACAAGCGCAGTAGTGCATACCCTCACACTGTTACATGCTTAAAGTGGCACACAGTCTAAGATGCAGTGACACATAGACTATTACTATGAAGCACACACACTTAGATAGACATACCTAGGCACGTGCACACGAGCACTCCTAATTTCAGATTTGGACGTAGCATTCGCTGCGTTTTGTAGTCTGAGAGGCATTTGAAACACACAACCACCTGCCTTTAGCTCATACACTCAGAAGGTGCCAGCACAGGGCTCCCTCCTATATCCGCCTTAATGCGCTCTTGTTCTGCCAATTAATTAGCCTCCGAGGGTGGGAGCGGTCGCTCTTGTCATCCCCCCGCCTGCCGGGAGGCTCGGGCACATTACAGACGGAATAGCAGTGGTCCCCACGCCACCAGCTGCCTAATAACTGAGCTGCCTGCAGCCCGGCAGAGCACAGCTGGGACCTGCCCCACCAGGCTCGGCACCAACAGCTCCCCTAATCAGCCGGGCCAGCCGGCCACTGCGAGCCGCTCTTTAGTGGGCAGATGGTGTGACTTTGGACACTTTTACCTGCGTTAAAGTATTGCATGCCTCCCTCGCCCCCCCCCTCACTCCCCTCAAACTATACACCCCTGCTTTCAAGTGGAGGCTGGAGGGCATCTTACTCATTCTAGAGACTAATTACAACTCTGATTTCTAGTGTTTATTTGGAAGGGGCACAGAAGTTGCAATTGTGTGTTGCATTATTTCTTATCAAGCACGTAGCAGCAAACACCTGGGTAGGTCAAATGCATGAGAGTATTTTTCTAGGGTTTATCCCAAGCTCAAGCATTTAAAAGTACTTTGAGATGTGATAAATGTCCAAGATCACACAGGGTGTGCCTGCAATGACACTGTAATTGTGCCCAGCTATCAGGTTTTACAATTTGCACTTCAGCCGCTGGATGGTAGGTAGGATTTGTAAAGTGTGCCCAGGATCACACAGTGTGGTCATGCAGCAGTTTAATTGTCTACTGGACCAATAAAACTAACATTGTCCAGTATACCAATCAAAATTGCTCTCCAAAGACACCAGGCAAAGCAGACGCTCCCTCAAACAGATCACCAAGCGCAATTTACCCTACTTACAGCCTAGCCTGTTCTCTGTCGAGACTTTAGCAATCTTTAGAGCACAAGATAAGATCTTTTCACATGGAAGAGTCAGACGTATTGCAATACTACTTAAGAAACAAGCATTGGCATAGACAATAGGTCTCGCCTTTGGGACCTTATACGTGTTTAGCCATGCAACAGTTGATGTTGCTGCACCAAGGATATTATGCTGCATAACTAAATACTTAGAAGGTCCCAAAGGCGAGACCTATTGGCTATGCCAATGCTTGTTTTTCTTTCACTTCGTTATCTATTTTGTTTTTCACAATTATACCCTCTTCTGTCTTTTCTTCGGTAAATAGATCTATTAAACAGTATCTCTTCTTTACTCCCTATAGCTGTCTTTCTTTTAACATCACTCTCTGTTTACTTTCCTTATACTTACACTTTTTAAAAAAAAAAAAATTTTTTGGGTTAGCTCCCGGTCCGCGTACCGGGAAGCTAACCCGGGAGCGAACCAAAAGAAATAGAGCTTGCCAGAGTGCTAAACATTGTAGCAATTTTTTTTGAAAGGGAAGGTAGTTCTGAAAAGAACTTTTTTTTAAATATTTTTGTTGTTTTATATTTTTTTTATTTTTTTTGTATTTTTTTTTTTTGTATTTTTTGAACGATTTTATATTTTTTTGGTTTTTTTGGGGGGGGGGAAACAACAAAAAACAGGCGTTGAAAAGGGCTCAACAGGAGCAAAAAAAAATTACTGGGGGCGGTTAGGGCAATCATGGTGTTCATATGCAAGGTTGAGTGCATTGATGCTCATGTTGCCACAAGCTAATAATGCACGACAGTGCATACATAAATGTATTATATGCCCAAAATTTTGTTGGATATTTGGCACAGTTTCCCGTGCCTCCTCTGGTGTTAAAGAAACCGGTATTGTTGGTCTGGCCACAGGAGTTGGTCTAGGATTGTCCAGCATATCCCTTAATTCCGCCCGGCTGTAATTTAGGGTATGTTTCCTCGTCATGTGCCTATGCATGGTGTGATTACCATAACTGTATTTTTTGTCCGTCCCTCTGGACAATTGTTCCTTGCATATGAGGCAGGTGACATACCTCGCGTTGACTTTTTTTTGTCCACGAGGCATCGAAAAAAACTGCCAGATGAAACTGGCTTTCTTTCTGGAAACCCGGGGCAACTCTTCCAGGAATTGTGGTTCTTCTCCCTCCTCATCCATTTCTTCATCTTCCTCCTCAGTGTTGGTAATCACCTGGGGAGGTGGTCCTCTCTTCCCATGAGGAGGTGGAGGTGGTGGTGGGGGTCCACCAGCTGAAGCAACCAATGAAGCCATTTTCACACAAGCAAAATAGGTCTTCCAACAAGCAAAATAGGTCTTCCTCTCACAATGATGAAAGTCAGAGTGAGGAAAGAAGGAGGGGTTTTCATCATTTGGAAAAAACAATACTTCTCAACCAATGAAAAGTGTTATTTTTAGGTCACCTGACCTAGCCTTCCATAATTATGAAACTAAAAGTGAAATGAACCAATGAAAAGTTTTATTAACAAGTCACATGACCTCTCACGCTCATGTTACGCGCTGCGGAACGCTCCCCGGTTAGCTTCCGGGTCGCTCCGCTTCGCGCCTCGGTCCGCGCCCCGGGACACTTCCGGGTGCGCTAACGCGATACGTCACAAGACGCATTTCGCGGCAACGCGATACGTCGCGCTTTCGCGCCGCGGATCGCTTCCGGGGAGCTGCGTTTCGCGCCTCGGTCCGCGCCCCGGGGAACTTCCGGGTGCGCTAACGCAGTACGTCATAAGACGCATTACGCGGCAACGCGATACCGTCACTATGTTGATTTCTTACCGGTTCGCGGACCGGATCGCGGAATCAGATTGAGCTAACGGGAAGCTTCCCGGTTCGCGGACCGGGAGCGAAACAAAAAAAATTATTTAAAAAAAATTATTAATAAACATATAAAATATATTTTTGGATTTAAAGAAGAATAAATTTTTAAGCTATAGATATTAGCTTTTAAAAAACCAATGAAATTCATTGAAAAAACCATAGGTTATAGACCACATATAGTTAGGAATTAGCATTTACAAAACCTTGAAAATTCACTGAAAAAACCATAGGTTATAGACCATATATAGTTAGGAATTAGCATTTAAAAAACCTTATTTTACTCACACAAAACCAATGAAATTCCATATATAGTTAGTTGTACTAACTATATATCGCGCACCCGCAATCCACTGCTGATCATGTCACATATTACATCATTCATGACATGGTCAGTGACATCACTGATGACATCACTGATGACATCTCAAATGACATCACTGATGACATCACTGATGACATCTCAAATGACATCACTGATGACATCACTGATGACATCTCAAATGACATCACTGATGACATCACTGATGACAACATCCAGTGACTGTATTTTTCTGTAAAGTTAAAATATGTCTTACATATTGAAGAATGAGTGGATGTATAAGTGTCTGGATGAAGGATTTAGTAGGTGCATGACTGACTGTATGAGTGAGTGGTTAAATGTGTCTCATTGAGTGCATGGGTTAGTGACTAAACTGTCTTAATTTGTGCATCATTATGTCTGTTGTTCTGTAAACTGCTGCATGTGTTGATCAGTAGCTATATGAGTAACTATATGGGTTATTGATTGGTTGCCCAAGCATTTGTATGGGAAACTGAGAGTGTGTGTGGGTGGCTGGGAAGGTGTATGACTCTGTGCATAATGTATGGGTTCAAAAGTGCATGTGGAAACAGCTGTATGGGTGGTTGACTGTGTGCATGACTGTATTGGTGAGTGAATGGATATCTCAGTGCTACATGTCAAAGTAAGTACATATGTAAAACACAGTACATGTGAGAGTTGACATATATAAATAACTGTGCATAAGAGCCAGTGAATGTGTGAGTGGCTGTATGGATCATTGTGCTCTTGTATCCAGGATTGTATAAGTGAGTAAATATGTTTAGTATATGTTTGAATAAGTAAGGTGTGTTTAACTGTATAGTTAAGGAAATGGAGGTGTGATTGATTGTTTGCATGACTGACTAGGTGTGTGTGTAACTTCATGGATGAGTGACAATCTGCGAGTCTGTGTTTACACTGAGTGTATCTAAGGTTATATTAGAGTCTGAAGAGGTTCATCGTATTATCACATGAATGATGTCATCAGTGATGTGATCAGTAATGTCAAATGAGATGTCATCAGTGATGTCATTTGAGATGTCATTTGAGATGTCATCAGTGATGTCATCAGTGATGTCATTAGTGATGTCATTTGAGATGTCATCAGTGATGTCATCAGTGATGTCATTTGAGATGTCATCAGTGATGTCATCAGTGATGTCATTTGAGATGTCATCAGTGATGTCATCAGTGATGTCACTGACCATGTCATGAATGATGTAATATGTGACATGATCAGCAGTGGATTGCGGGTGCGCGATATATAGTTAGTACAACTAACTATATATGGAATTTCATTGGTTTTGTGTGAGTAAAATAAGGTTTTTTAAATGCTAATTCCTAACTATATATGTTCTATAACCTATGGTTTTTTCAGTGAATTTTCAAGGTTTTGTAAATGCTAATTCCTAACTATATATGGTCTATAACCTATGGTTTTTTCAATGAATATATATATATATATATATATATATATATATATATATATATATATATATATATATATATATATTCCAACAATCGAAATCCAGCGAAGAAAGGATGTCACACGAGCCCACAAGATTGATGCAGCAGGTAAGATTTATTCCTGGCAGCTAGGAATATGCATTTCGACCACGTCCATGGTCTTGGTCACATGACATATATATATCTCTACTCATCTAGGATAACCTGATATACTGTTGTAGCAACAAAAGTAGCCTGAATTGATTTTATTTGTTTGGTATGAAATTTTTAAAAACTATGAACTCATTACACATATATGTATATTTTATTGTAGGAGACGGTGACACCAGCATCTGTAAAAAGGACACTATTGAGGAAGCCAGTATCGCCATATACTACAGCCCACTGGGGCAAAATTGTACAATATATTTCTTACTCAGTTGCAGAGTACAAATGTTTAATGAATTAGCCCACTTGGGCAGAATTGACAATATAAAGTGTAAATATACTGAGCCACTAGTAGATTAATTGGAAAAGACAGTAATTTTCCTTAAAATTTAATCTCAGATGTAAAATTTGACATTTGTTACATAATTTGTCTGAAAGAAATTCAAATATTGAGTTGGAAGTATGCATAACTTAATATTAGATAGGAACATAACATTGTGTTTGTATGATGAATGAAATACTACAAAATGGCGCCCATGTTCCCTTACCTATTGATGTGGTGCAGTAGTCCTATGTTTATGTTGTTTATTTGTGATGTCCACACTTAGGTTTTTTTCATATATACTTTATTGAAACAAGAAAATAATGACCCGTGATCAAGGAGCTGGGCTCCGAAACGCGTTGGGCAGGATTGCCGATTTATGATTAAATAAATCCTTTTCACACGCATACCGAAGTTTGGGCTCGGTTCTCTCGTTCTTGGTACCAAGAAGTTCACGAAGGAAGTTTGCGCTATATATTACCTACTGGCGGTTGCCAGTAGGTAGTTATAGTTAGGACCTAGTTTCCATAGGAAATCCGCAACATTCTATTGGGAATAACCTTGGCATTGATGGACGGAATTGGCTGAATTTCTCCAAGAAAATGGCCAGCTCCGCTCCGCTCCTTCCCTGAAAGTTTGGGGGGGATTCGTCAAGCGGGGGCCGAGATAAAATATATATATATAAATATTACCTACTGGCGGTCGCCAGTAGGTATATATAGTTAGGATTTTTTCTCTATGGGTTTTTTGAAAATTCTATGTCTAATAACTTTGGCGTTTGTGGACGGAATTGGCTGAAATTTTCAGGAAAATGGCACATTTTGTTTCTGAGCAGCCCCTGAAAATTGGGGGGGGGGTTCGTCCAGGGGGGGTCGAGAAAAAAGGGGGGTCCCAAAACGTGTTTTTAACATTGAGTTTTCCATAGGGCGGTTGGCCTCACTTTTAGCCCGAACGGCTGAATGGATTTGCACGAAACTTGGCAAAATTGTAGGGACTGGTAGCCCGATGTGCCTTTTGTAGGTCTCAATATATGTGCTACAGTGGATTTTGAGAAATTAACGTTTAAAAAAAGATATATATCTGTAACAGCGGACCGGGCAGCGCTCCAGGACGCGTACTTTTCGCGCAACGGAGCTTTGTGAAGCGAAGCTGATTGGTTCTCCGGCGTCTGTCAACATTCCAAACAGTCCGTAGCGGCCGCCATCTTGTCTCTCGGTAGGATCGAGAGACAAGAGGAGGCCAAAGCGAAGGGGCAAATAACCATAAGGGGGAATAGTAGATCCTCGCTGACCCCCTAGGTTTGATGTGGAGGTTTTATTAGGGCCCCGCGGGGCAAAAAAAAAAAATAATAATAATAATCGAACGGCTGAATGGATTTGCACGAAACTTGGCAAAATTGTAGGGACTGGTAGCCCGATGTGCCTTTGCTAGGTCTCAATATATGTGCTTCAGTGGATTTTGAGAAATTAACGTTCAAAAAAAGATATATATCTGTAACAGCGCACCGCTTCGCGTACTTTTCGCGTTACGGAGCTTTGCGAAGCGAAGCTGATTGGCTCTCCGGTGTCTGTAAACATTCCAAACAGTACGTAGCGGCCGCCATCTTGTCTCTCGGTAGGATCGAGAGACAAGAGGAGGCCAAAGCGAAGGGGCAAATGACCATAAGGGGGCATAGTAGATCCTCGCTGACCCCCTAGGTTTGATGTGGAGGTTTTAAAAGGGCCCCGCGGGGCAAAAAAAAAAATAATAATAATAATCGAACGGCTGAATGGATTTGCACGAAACTTGGTAAAATATTAGGGACTGGTAGCCCGATGTGCCTTTGCTAGGTCTCAATATATGTGCTTCAGTGCATTTTGAGAAATTAACGTTCAAAAACAAGATATATATCTGTAACAGCGCTCCGCTTCGCGGAGATAAAATTATATCTGTATTACCTAGCTGTTGCTAACACCAGTTAGCGACGGCTAGTAGGAGATAGCGACCATCTTGGGCCCCACTTTGCATGTGAGTGATATTTATCACTAATGCCATGCAAAGTGGGCATGCCAAGATGTTAGCGACTGGAAACAGTCGCTAACATCGCTATCTCCTATTATCAACGTTTGGAAATATTCGAGATAAGCGCGAATATCTCCAAAAAGTAACAGCTGCCCTGAGCAGTTCTTAGCCATGTTATCCAATGGGAGGTGGATAACATGGCTAAGAGCATTAGCTCGGTAATGCATGAATATCGCTGAGTTTTCAGCGATATTAATGCATTGCGGTCGTTTTTTATCGTATTTGCGATAAACCTTGATAATAGCAAGGTTTATCTGCGATAATTTCTGACGGTAAAAAAATCTTTGCAATGCATCGTTAGGGATAAATATCGCTTAACTTTGGTAATATGCCCCAACGTCTGTTAACGTTCGATTCGAAGGAAATCAGGAAGTGTTGAAAAACATTGTCTGCGCCATCTTGTCTTTTTTCAAATGCCACACTTTTGTCGTGCACGGCAGCCATTTTAGATGCCTTGACCAGACCCACTCTGTGCACGCTGTCGATCCTTAGCATGGCTCCCCACCCTCGCAAGCATCTCACCCAGGCAGTGGTCACCCCCGCTCTCTGTCTTATGTATGGGTAATAAACCTCCCCCCATCTGCGCTGCTCTTCCCTGAGAATCACACCCTGTGCCCGCCCGACACCTCCCTTTCGCCCTATTCACTACCGCACCCTCTGACACTCCTTTTCCTCTGTGTCCGATTGTCCAGGCCGGTCCTAGGCTATCAGCTAGCCCTGCAGATGTAGTTTATGGCCACCGCTGTAAAGAATCACCCCTCTTCAAAGGAGTTATAGTAGATCAAGGCCCACACTCGATGAGATCCGTCACAGCAGAAGCGTTGCTATTATCTGAAAACCATCCTGTATTGTGATTGGGGAGGGGACCGAGCGTGAAGCGGAAGATTCCAGGGATGACTCTTTGTACATCAAAGTTTTTACAATTATGTGTCACATTAAAAATATATAGCACTCCGACAAAGTAGTAAGATTATAAAACTTTAATAATTTATAAATATATACAAGAAAACAAAAATAGTAATAACATATAAACATTTTTAGGGAAAAACAACGAAGTAGCGGTCGGCTGTGCGAATAGTCCCAACGCAGCACAACGTCCAGATTTCCGGCGTGGGGCGTCGCGGGGGGTGGGTCATCAGTAGCAAACTGTTGTGCGAATAGTTCCAAGGCAGCAGAACGCGCCGAAATCTAGATGACACGAAAGTGATGTCTAGTAAGTTGCCACCCAGCAAATAACGGCGTGGGGCGTCGCGGGGGGTGGGTCATCAGTAGCAAACTGTTGTGCGAATAGTTCCAAGGCAGCAGAACGATGGCACCAAGGTGATGTCCAGTAAGTTGCCGCACTGGTTTTGGTATCCTACAATGCTGCTCCGAATAACGGCGTGGGGCGCCCCGGGGGAGGCGGCGTGAACGGGCCTCTCCAGGTGGAGTGTCATCTGTTGTAGTGGGGCGCCCCTTTACCGTTTCAGTTGCCATTCCGTCCGTTTTTGGTCTACTGTGTCAAAAGCCGCAATTCAGCTGAGTTACGCCCACTCTTGCGGTGCAGCGATAGGCGGCTGTCACAGGACTCTCAAAATGGCGGCAGGCTCTTTCCTTTTTGGGCCTGGTCCACTGAAATGGCCCTGGGACACCTTGGAAATCGGACGCTTGTCTGCTAGGTCTTGGACCCCATTCTCGAAAGCGTCCCCTCCGCCTTGAGAATTCATCAAAAGTTTTGGGGGCCCCGACTCCTGCAGGCTTCTGGTGGGGAGCGGCTGCCATGATTGCTCGCGGAATGACCACGACGGAGCTACGAGATGGTGGTGCTCTCATGCTGACGCCAGTTTAGTCTGAAACATCCAGAAACAAGGTGGGGCTTTCATCGTTTGGGAAAAAAAAAAGTTTTCATCCAATGAAAAGTGTTGTTTTTAGGTCATATGATCAAGCCTTCCATCATTAGGAAACCAAAAGTAAAATGAACCAATGAAAAGTTTTATAAACAAGTCACATGACCTGTTATGCGGCATAGGGTATAAAATGCGGAGAAAATACGTTGGCACGTGAGGCGGCGTCAGTAGCGGACCGATGTGCGAATAGGCCGAAGGCAATACAACGCGCCAAGATCCGGATGGCACCGAGGTGGTGTCCAGCAAGTTGCAGCACTGGTGTGGCCATCCTACAATGCTGAAAGTCGGCATGGGGCGCCCCGTTGGCCTGTGAGTTTGCGTCAGTAGCGGACCGATGTGCGAATAGGCCGAAGGCAGCACAACGCGCCAAGATCCGGATGGCACCGAGGTGGTGTCTAGTAAGTTGCCGCACTGGTGTGGCCATCCAACAATGCTGAAAGTCGGCGTGGGGCGCCCCGTTGGCCTGTGAGATGGCGTCAGTAGCGGACCGATGTGCGAATAGGCCGAAGGCAGCACAACGCGCCAAGATCCGGATGGCACCGAGGTGGTGTCTAGTAAGTTGTCGCACTTCTGTGGCCATCCTACAATGTTGAAAGTCGGCGTGGGGCGCCCCGTTGGCCTGTGAGATGGCGTCAGTAGCGGACCGATGTGCGAATGGGGCCAAAGGCAGCGCAACAATATTTTCTGACTGACACCACAAGGCGCTGAGATGCCAAGATCCGGATGGCACCGAGGTGATGTCTAAGTTGCGGACTGATGTGCGAATGGGGCCAAAGGCAGCGTAACAATATTTTTTGTATGGAAGATACCACTAGGCGTTGAGATGCCAAGATTCGGATGGCACCGAGGTGATGTCTAGCAAGTTGCTGTACTGGTGTGGTCATCCTACAATGCTGAAACTCGGCGTGGGTCGCCCCATTAGCCTGTGAGGCGGCGTCAGTAGCGGACCGATGTGCGAATAGGCCGAAGGCAATACAACGCGCCAAGATCCGGATGGCACCGAGGTGGTGTCCAGCAAGTTGCAGCACTGGTGTGGCCATCCTACAATGCTGAAAGTCGGCGTGGGGCGCCCCGTTGGCCTGTGAGTTTGCGTCAGTAGCGGACCGATGTGCGAATAGGCCGAAGGCAGCACAACGCGCCAAGATCCGGATGGCACCGAGGTGGTGTCTAGTAAGTTGCCGCACTGGTGTGGCCATCCAACAATGCTGAAAGTCGGCGTGGGGCGCCCCGTTGGCCTGTGAGATGGCGTCAGTAGCGGACCGATGTGCGAATAGGCCGAAGGCAGCACAACGCGCCAAGATCCGGATGGCACCGAGGTGGTGTCTAGTAAGTTGTCGCACTTCTGTGGCCATCCTACAATGTTGAAAGTCGGCGTGGGGCGCCCCGTTGGCCTGTGAGATGGCGTCAGTAGCGGACCGATGTGCGAATGGGGCCAAAGGCAGCGCAACAATATTTTCTGACTGACACCACAAGGCGCTGAGATGCCAAGATCCGGATGGCACCGAGGTGATGTCTAAGTTGCGGACTGATGTGCGAATGGGGCCAAAGGCAGCGTAACAATATTTTTTGTATGGAAGATACCACTAGGTGTTGAGATGCCAAGATTCGGATGGCACCGAGGTGATGTCTAGCAAGTTGCTGTACTGGTGTGGTCATCCTACAATGCTGAAACTCGGCGTGGGTCGCCCCATTAGCCTGTGAGATGGCGTCAGTAGCGGACCAATGTGCGAATAGGCCGAAGGCAGCACAACGCGCCAAGATCCGGATGTCACCGTGGTGGTTTCATAGTTGAGAGGCACTTCATCTGCAGTGGGGCGCCGAGATCCGGATGGCACCGAGGTGATGTCTAGCAAGTTGCTGTACTGGTGTGGTCATTCTACAATGCTGAAAGTCGGCGTGGGGCGCCCCATTAGCCTGTGAGATGGCGTCAGTAGCGGACTGATGTGCGAATGGGGCCAAAGGCAGCGCAACAATATTTTCTGAAGAGAAGACACCAAAAGGTGCTGACATTCCAAGATCCGGATGGCACCGAGGTGGTGTCTAGCAAGCTATGCAGTTGAGTTGTGTGCGCACTTGCGGCGAATAGGTCGAAGGCAGCATAACAATGTTTTTTGAATAGAAGACACCACAAGGCGTTGAGATTCGGTTACCACCGAGGTGATGTCTAGCAAGTTGCCGCACTGGTGTGGCCATCCTACAATACTGCTCCGAATAACGGCGTGGGGTGCCCGAAGGGGGGGGGAGCCGGCGTGAATGGGCCTTCCTAGGTGGAGGCTCGTCTGCTGTAGTGGGGCGCCCCTTTACCGTTTCAGTTGCCATTCAGCTGAGTTTCGGCTGCTCTTGATGCTACAGCGACAGGCGGCTGCAAGAGGACTCTCAAAATGGCGGCCTGTTCTTTGGATTTGGGCCTGGTCCACTAAAATGGCCCTGGGACACCTTAGAACTCGGACGCTCGATTTTTTTTTCCTTTCCTGTACATGCAAAAAAAGGTAAATGCCCGGTACGTTACACGCTTCATCTGCCACGATGAACTCTCCAGAGGAACCGAAAAAAAATATAGTTGTGGTAACTATACCATGCATCGTCATATGGAGAGGTGGCACCAATTAATTATAGTGCTGCATAAAAGAGAGATTTGGAGGAGAACCCCTGACCTGCTAGTACATTCATCAAAGAAGTGGCACTGAGAGCTTCAGAGGCAAGGGAAACGGTCCCAAATATTTAGAAGAACTTTGGAAAGATTAAAATGACATGTTTAGATTGTGGCAAATTAATTTCATGTGGACAGATGAGTGTTACTCTAATGAATACAGCATATGAACATCATCATAGTCGATGGTTGGTAGAGACATTTTGACTATATCCTGGACCTGCCCGTCCTCGCCCAAAATGGCACCGGAATAAATGGGACTCGTAACTCCTTGTTGTGTACTGGTTGCAGAACCTTGAAATCACGAGATACGTATGCAGTTTTGAAGAACATGGCGGGCGGGGACGAGAATTGATTGACTATTTCGACATCCCTATTGATATTAAGTTCTGATGTGTTATTGATTACTGTACTGTTGAAAGTTCGAATTAACGTCACCCATGGTACTTGCCCGCAAATGTATATCTAGATAATTTTATTGTAACTGGCCCTGTCGTATTTTAATTATAAAATGTACGTCCACCGATTCCGTAACTGTTAGACACCTTAGTTCTTGCAACCTAATGGCCCGCCCGTTACGTTCCTCTACAGTGTAAATGTCTATTCATCATATACGATTACAGTTTGCTCTGTGGCAGGCCCACGTGGTTATAGGCTCGTATTTGTATAATGAAATTTTCACAATAAAGGTTTTTAAAAGAAAACATGGTAGTAGTATATACATTGGTAAAGTTTTTAATAATAGTGACTGTTTTAGAATCATTAAAAGGCAAGTGAAATAAAGCAGACCAATTACATGAAGGGTAAAAGGTATAATACGAAGGAACGCAGTAAAGATAAATGGTCAAGGGCTGTTGTGTTTTCTATTCCTGCAACATAAAGTGATCGATAAGAATCTCATATTCAGGCGTATCGGCGACTAAGACAGCAGGTCGACCCTCTTTTGCTCAACGGCTCCGTCATGGGACGAAGAAACGCTCTTTTTCTCGAAAAAAGAATATATTTTACTTGCAGGACAGTTGTAAAATTTCCGGGAAAGTACATTAGCCTGGAACATTATAACATATATTTAAGAAAAAATAATGTTCGGAAGTAATGAAAAGCGTAATTTTTAGGTCATATGACCAAGCCTTTCATCATTACAATAAGAAAAGTAAAATGAACCAATGAAAAGTTTTATTAACAAGTCACATGACTTGTTATGCTTACGTTACGCGCTGCGCGCCCCGGATGACTTCCGGATGCGCTAACGCGGCGCGTCATATGACGCATTACGCGACAACGCAGGTACAGAATATAGTCAAAATGTCTCCACCAACCAGCGGTCGGAACACAACCCCTTTCAGCAGGCTAAATAGTTCTGTTAAATGACAACAGAAGGGACAGGCAACAAGAACCATCAGTCAAAGAGGGGAGGGCTAGTTCTTCTCTACCGGGTTACATTGGGGCGCTACCGGAACTGATCGAATTGGTAGTCTACAGTGTTTCTGGATGTTTCAGACTGAAGCTGGGGTTAGCATGAGAGCAGCACCATTTCGTAGCTCCGTCGTGGTCATTCCGCAACCAATCATGGCAGCCGTTCTTTATCGTTATTTTGGGCGGGGTGGGTGGCGGAGCCGAGCTGTTTTGCAGCCATGATTGTGTGGAGTTCAGTTCATCTCACTAGTTTTGTATTTGTCATGAGGGGTTGTTCCTAATGTTTCTATTTTAGCGAGGTCAAAAAGAGATCCCATTAGTGGCCTACTGATTTTGCTCGATTCCTTTTCTTTTTTTTTACACGATTTTTCGTTATCTGCAAAGACTAAACAGAGTATTGCGACTCTGTGTTTGTTTGTAAATAGAGAATGAACCAAAGAGAACTAATTCTAAAACAGTAAATACTTGGATAACAATCAATCAAATGGAGAGAGAAGCAGGCACGACGGATTACAACGGGGGCAAAGGCCTGCGTTAACTACCTTTCACTATCTGCAAAGAGAGAGTACTCCTAATAGAAATGAGGGGGGGGGCACCATTCAAAGCAGATCAGTGTGCATAAACACGAAAATGTTTTCACTTACCACGTACTTGACATTCGACAGCTTATGATATTTGCTATTAAAAAACCATTGAAATTCACTGAAAAAACCATAGGTTATAGACCATATATAGTTAGGAATTAGCATTTACAAAACCTTGAAAATTCACTGAAAAAACCATAGGTTATAGACCATATATAGTTAGGAATTAGCATTTAAAAAACCTTATTTTACTCACACAAAACCATTGAAATTCCATATATAGTTAGTTGCACTAACTATATATCGCGCACCCGCAATCCACTGCTGATCATGTCACATATTACATCATTCATGACATGGTCAGTGACATCACTGATGACATCACTGATGACATCTCAAATGACATCACTGATGACATCACTGATGACATCTCATTTGACATCATTCTTGTGCTAATACGATAAACCTCTTCAGACTCTAATATAACCTTAGATACACTCAGTGTATACAGACACTCACACACTGCCACTCATCCATTGAGTTACTCACACACCCAGTCAGTCATGCAAAGAAACAATCTCACCTCCATTTCTTCAACTATACAGTTAAACACACCTTACTTATTGAAACATATACTAACACATATTTACTCTCTTATACAATCCCTGATACAAGTTCACAATGATCGATACAACCACTCACTCATTCAGTGGCTCTCATGCACAGTTATTTATATATGCCAACTCTCACAGGTACTGTGTTTTACATATGTACTTACTATGACATGTAGCATTGAGATATCCATTCACTCATCAATACACTCATGCACACAGTCAACTGCCCATGTAGCTGTTTCCACATGCACTCTTGAACTCATACACCTAGTGAATAAACTGCTCACACATCTATGCATAGAGTCACACACCTTCCAGCCACCCCCACACAAACTCAATCTCCCATAGAAATACTTGGGCAACCAATTAATAACACATATAGCCTCTCGTATAGCTAATGATCAACACATGCAGCAGTTTACAGAACAACAGACATAATGATGCACAAATTAAGACAGTTTAGTCACTAACCCATGCATTCAGTGAGACACATTTAATCACTCACTCATACAGTCAGTCACGCACCTACTAAATCCTTCATCCAGACACTTATACATCCACTCATTCTTCAATATGTAAGACATATTTTAACTTTACAGAAACATACAGTCACTGGATGTTGTCATCAGTGATGTCATCAGTGATGTCATTTGAGATGTCATCAGTGATGTCATCAGTGATGTCACTGACCATGTCATGAATGATGTAATATATGACATGATCAGCAGTGGATTGCGGGTGCGCGATATATAGTTAGTGCAACTAACTATATATGGAATTTCAATGGTTTTGTGTGAGTAAAATAAGGTTTTTTAAATGCTAATTCCTAACTATATATGGTCTATAACCTATGGTTTTTTCAGTGAATATATATATATATATATATATATATATTCCAACAATCGAAATCCAGCGAAGAAAGGATGTCTCACGAGCCCACAAGGTTGATGCAGCAGGTAAGATTTATTCCTGGCAGCTAGGATTATGCATTTCGACCACGTCCATGGTCTTGGTCACATGACATATATATATCTCTACTGGCGGTCGCCAGTAGGTAGTTATAGTTAGGAGCACGTTTCCATAGGAAGAGCATTTTCTGTTTTGCCTATAACTTTGGCGTCGTTTGATGAATCTTCATGAAATTTTCCAATCAAATTCTTTGTTCATATCAGCTCCTATGTGGAAAGGTTGGGGGGATTCGTCAAGGAGGAGGCTGAGAAAAAAGGGGGTCCCAAAAAGTATTTTCCTCATGCAATTTCCATGGAAAACTTTAGACAAGGCTACAGGTCGAAAGGGTGAATTGAATTACCCCAAATTTGGCAGGGAGAAGGGTCTTGGTCTAGAAATCACGCTTTTGTTTATTTGGTGTAAATCTGTTCTGTAGTTTTGGAGAAATATTGAAATTTACAGATGTCGATATTTAGGAATTCTGCCATCTGATTGGCTAAGGCGTTACGAGCACGAGCTTGCTACTTATTGCCTGCAAGCTGTTGCAACTAGCAAGTGTTGGCAGCCATTTTGTGATTCTGTTGAAACGAGTAAGGGGAAAAAAGGGTGAAAAGAGTAGGAAACAGGAGGATAGGAGCACTGTAACCTCTTTGGGGGAGTGCTAAGTGAAGTAGTCACTCTTACCGGTCTGAAAGTGCGGTGTTGCTCAGAGTGATATGGACCTGAGATGAGATGCTGCTACACTCGGGTATTCAACTGAGAGCCTAAACCGTGAGCTCATTGCTGTAAAGTGATGTGATCTGGTCTTTGTAGCATATGTGTGCAAGTAGTGTTAGTAGGCATTTATACTCTACGGGGAGTGGGAAGCAAACTACTGACCCCTACTGTGCGTTTATAATATACTGGAAGTGGGAAGCAAAGTTCTCACGCCTACCGGTGTGAAGACTCGGGGATCAAACCGAGCTGATTGCTGTAAAGTAATGGGCTCTGGGCGGTGTAGCATACTGGCCGCTGTAGTATAACTGTGTCAGTAGTGTTAGTATGCATTTATACTATAGAGGAAGTGGACAGCGAACTACTCACCCCGACTGGTCCGAAGACTCGGGGATTAAACCGTGAACGTAAACCATGAGCTCATTTCTGTAAAGTGATGTGCTCTGGGCACTGTAGCATATCTGTGGAAGTAGTGTTAGTTTGCATTTATACAATACAGGGAGTGGGAAGCAAACTACTCACCCCTACCGGTCTCAAGAGTCGTGGATGAAACCATGAGCTCATTGCTGTAAAGTCAGGTGCTCTGTGTACTATTCCAATGTAAGTCATGGTAGAATGTTAGTATGTAATGCTACTAGAATGTAAGGAATGTAATGTTTGAATGTAGGGCTGTCATGAGGGAAATCTTGGGGTGTTTGTACATGGTGCTGGAGAAGACAGTTGACTTGCTGTCTGCTCGTGTTGGTGGCTATTTAAGCTATCTTGTTTTCCTGCAATAAATCTACTTATCGGATCCACTGCTGTCTGCCTCTTGACTACATAAATTAGGCGATGAGCGGGAGAAGGTAAAAAGAAGGAAGCACTTACAAATATTTTGAGCTTCCTTGCGTTCTGCTGAAGACTTGTTTCTTCGTGAAGCTCTTTCTACTCATCCCAGGGTCGTCGGCTCATCGAACTAGGTCATCCGACCTCTGGTAGGATTTATATTTTTTGATTTTGGGCGTCCTCTGCCTCTTCACTACACTCTGGTCGCTGTACTACACATGTGCAAGTAGTGTTAGTATGCGTTTATACTAATTCTGTAGTTATGCAGTAACCAATGCATCATGGCCCTATGGAGCGCCACCTCCCAGGCGCAGCTCATACAATGTCCCAGAGTGTGCATCCGCGGGACATTTATGTTTGCTATTACAGGGCGGGAGCATGGCTTCCACCCTGTGATAGCAAATCCGTGTTTGCCTCGTTGAAGCGAGAGGTGGAAAACCTCGTATTGCTTCAATAAAGTGGATCCGGATGGTAAAAATGGAGAAAAAAAATTAAGCGGGGTCTCACTCGTTCATTTAAATGAGCCCCCTGTTGGCTAATGTTCCAGGGCCAATCCTATTATTATATTGTGGGGTCTCTGCAGCACTCGGGACCTTAATCTCACATGTAAATTAGGCGCGGGAGGGCACACAGATGTTTCACAGCCTAGGGGATCGCCACATCCCCAGGTATTGTTGACTAATTGTTCGGGGGCTTCGAGGCCAACTCAAGTCCGGGGATCGCCACCCTCCGGGGCTTTATTTAAATATGCAAGGTGGGCCTCGCCAGTCCCTGAAGCCTTGGCGGCCCTAGGCAGTGCCTTATTGGTTCTGTAATCACACGGGCAGTACTCATCCTGTTATAAAGTGATACACTCATAGGACCCTTGCAGTTGTAGAATTACCAAGGCTTCACTTATGTAATAGTCTGTTGGTTTATATTTGGTAGGTGCACCGCAAAATTACAAATGTTTTCCCTCATAACCTCCATTCAACCGGCGATTTTCACAATAAACTACAGAAAAGTGTTGTCAGAAAAAGAAGACCCATACACTCACTTCTTTATTGGTAAAAAAAATAACCTTTATCAAAAGAACACAAATAAATTTAAACGCAACTTTATTCGAACAAACAACAGTATAACATGAAATAAGTGGGTGGGACTTCTCTGGAACCAGCGTACAAAACCTGCAAGACAAAAAAGAAACATAAGTATGTGTGCCTTGTCCAAGAGAAATAAAGGTAGTCAGATTAAAAGGAAGAAAGTGAGAATGGGACAGAGCGCATGGGTGAAAGGGAGAAGGGGAGGGAGAGTCAAAAGAACAGAGGGAGGAGGAGACAGAGCATCGGCCTATTGCACCCGGCCCTCACTGTTCACCTCCCGTTACCCATGTGTCTGGGACGCTGGGGTCTGCGAGAAATAGTGCGGTCCAGCAAGTCCTTAAAATGAAACAGAGATATGAATGAGGCCAGAGATTACATTATTATCCACAGCAACATCACTTGCCTGCACCTCTGCACCCAGGCTGTTGCACCCCAGCCCCTTCCCCCGTACTGTGATCAATTGCAGCTCCTGCGCATTGAGTCTTCACTTTTCAACTGCCACCAACGGTGTGTCCAACGAGGTGCAGGTGCACGCTCCAACTCCAGGGTGCCTCTCTCAGGGTAGCACAGCTGGTCTCCGGTCAGGGACCGTGTCTTGATACCACGATGGAAGGCATCAGAATGCCCAGGGCATAATCACAGGCTGAGCACCCGCTCTGCCCATTTTGGTGCAACCAACTCAGTGTCTGAAAAGGGAGAAATAATATAATGCTGGAAACGCCTTGAGGTAAATGAAGGTTTATTTCAAGCTTAATAGAGAACACCAGTTGAGTGCATCCTTCCTTCTTGAAGTGCGATCTATCAACTGTTAGTGGTAATCATGGTTCAAAGAGGAGTTGGAGTGCATGAGAATACACAAGGTTAAATAATAATATATTATGCCAACCTTCACTTACAAAGGAACAGAACGCATGCTAGAAGCATAATGTGCGCGTGTAATGCAGTGGCGCAAGCATGTGTGCATGTACACTTAGTAATCAGCTCACTACAGTGCCCCAAAAGCCAACGCCACGTGTCTGTAGGGCAGCGCTGCCCACTGGCTCAGGCCTACAGTACGGTCCAGCAGGTCCTTAAAATGAGACAGAGATATTACTGAATGAGGTCAGAGATCACATCATTACGCACGGCAACATCGCTTGTTCGCGCCTGCTCACCCAGGCTGATGCACCCCACCCCTCCCACCGCACCGCGCTCAATTGAAGCCCCTGTGCACTCAGGCCCCACTGCTCACCTGCTGACATTGTTGCATGTCCAAACATGCCGGCCAGCAGTGTTCACAATTCAAATCGAGTTTTGATTGCCAGGATGGTGTACACCTCATGGATTCCGTTTTTTTATTGTTCATTGTGATATGCGAGGTGGATGTGGCCATATCACCTGAGGCAGTGTGGAAGAACTGGGACATGTGGCGTCGTCATTATCCTATTCATACATATGCAAAGAGGGCTGGGCTTGCGTACACCAGGCCAGCGAAGGGGTGTGAATAATTATTCTGGGGACCTGGGCGTTCCTGTCTGGATGTGTGTGTTCCTGTTGCAGTTTTGACGTGGCACATTCTGCAATTTATATTAATGAGCATGTACCTAGAGGGCGGCAACTATCGCTAATGAGATGCTGTCTGAAAACATTGAATGGCTAACATCACATGTCGTTGTCAAGCTTGTGGATATGCACAGACACGCATGTCAATGGTGTGCGGTATTAGTGAATGTGTTGCTATCGCGAAGTGCACACATGTGAATGTGCTCGGATGGAGGGAGGAGCAGCAGTGAGGCTGCGTCATACACAGTGATAACACTCATTACAGTCAAGCAATGCATGTCAAACGTGAATCTGAAAGTCTCCCATATGACACACTACTATACTGGTAAAGCCTGACAACAGAGCATACTGCAAAACCATTCTGCACATTACTCTTTACTGTTTGTCACATGTGAATTAGGATGTGCACTCGGCCCGTGTCTGATGATACCCCTTCGAGCCACCAATACCCAGGCCCAAAGGCAGTACAATAATGAGCACACACACCACACACACATTAGGGGCATCGTATAACACACATTTGTTTTTTGATGTAACGTTTGAGATGCATGGCCATCACATGTGGAAGGCTACTGTACAGACCATGAATATTGATCAACATGATCGTTGCATGTTGTGTGTAGCGTAAGATATGTGTACACAGCAAAAAACGTTTTAAAAAAGCTCTCTAAGCAGAAGAGGTGTCTCTCATCAAACGCTGTAGAGAGAATGACTAAAATGAGTGGGGTCCTCCAACTGTTACAACGGGAAATGTTATGAACGAATCAAATGCTTTCTTTTAAGGTCACATGGTAGTCGTGCACCGAGCGCTAAAGGAGGCCGGACGGGATGTGATTTTGATAAAATATATTTACCATAATATAAGATTATTACAGTTAGAAATATAGAAATGTTTAAAATATTTTAGATTATCCCTTGCTCTCATATACACTTTAAACCTATTTAGATATAGTTTTGAGACATAAAAAAAAATTAGGGAATGGTGTACCAGGTGTGACACCATATGTCTATGACGTAACACAGGGACAGGCAGCGTGCACTCATCGCATACGCAATGAGCAGCGGGCGCGACCCCATACATGCATGACGTAACGTGCGGCTGGGTACTGCGTACCAGTCGCATACCAAAGTAGCAGCTGGCGCGACCTCAAACATATATGATGTTACGCGGGACGCGGTGCCATGAACCCGTCGGATACGAAATGCGCATCACTTACGCGTTTAGCAATGTGGCGGAAAGGATTCGCGTGCTGATGGAGCTTGGTACACTACCGGTACGTAACTTCAGTTTTCTCAACAACAAAAAATAAGATATACATTTTTTTATGATATAAAACATTGCATAATTTTTTTAAGTTAAAAAAAGGATAATAGAGTTCCAAATTTTACAAAAAAATAGAAAAAAGATAGGTTTTATAAATTTTAAAATATGAAATTAACATATAAAAAACATTTGAAATTCATCGGTTTTACAGACGTTATAGTTAGGAATAAGCATTTGAAAAACCTTTGAAACTCACTAAAAAACCATAGGTTTCAGGGAGGTTATAGTTAGTTAGGCATTCGACTCGTATAAAACGAGAGAAATGTGCCTGTTATAGTCAATTGACATCACTGATTACATCATCCACGTGATAATCTGATGCACATAATGATGCCCTAATATAAACTTTGATACACCCACTCTAAAATATAGACTACTATTTTTTAAACTAAACACACAACAATGCCAGATACTACATACCACCCACTATTTCCTAGGTCTACACACACGTCCACTCACTTATACATGCAATTACTCATCATTACAGTACTATAATATGCAGGCCACTCATCCATAGAGTTAGTCACACACCTAGATAGTTGTGCAAAGAATCAATCACATACCCATTTACTCATGTATACAGTTATACACACCAACTCCGTTATTTATATACACATCACATCACTTATTTATTGCAGATACTAACACATACCTACTGTCTTATACACTCAATGATACAAGCAGACACTCATTTATACACCCACTCTTCAAATAACTTACAATCACATATAGTCATTGATATACTCCAACACTCACATATACTGCCTTAAAACATATGTAGTTACTCACACATATACCACTGAGACATTCATTCATTCACCAACACACCCATACACACACTAACTCACCCATACAGCCCTTCCCAGATGCACTTTTGAATCCATACAACTAGTGAATCACCCACTCAGATATCTATGCACAGTCACACCCCCACCCACAACCCATATAGACACCCATGTAGCTACTCACCAACCCATGCAGCCGCTTACACACCAAATGAGAGACTAATACAGACTTTCACACAGTTTAGTCAATAACCTATGCATTCAGTAAGACACCTACTAAATAATCCATTCAGACACTTGTAAATCCACTCATTCTTCAATACACCTTGGCATAGATATATATGAAAAATATTTAAACTTTACAAAAACACACATTCACTGGATGATGCCCTCAGTGATGGCATTTGAGATGTCATCAGTGATGTCATTGGAGATGTCATCAGTGATGTCACTGACCATGTCATGAGTCATGTAATATGTGACGTCATCAGCAGTGCATTGCGTACGCACGAGTTATAGTTAGCTCAACTAACTATAACGGGCAAATTTCTCTGGTTTTATATGAGTTAAATGTCCAACTAACTATAATGTCCCTGAAACCTATAGTTTTTAGTGAATTTCAAAGGTTTTTTAAAAGTTAATTCCTAACTATAACGTCTGTAAAACCTATGGTTTTTCAGTGAATATGTATTTAAATATGTGTGTGTGTATAGATAGTCAGATAGATAGATAGACAGTCAGACAGATAGATAGATAGATAGATAGATAGATAGATAGATAGATTGATAGATAGATAGATAGATAGATAGATAGATAGATAGATAGATAGATAGGTAGGTAGGTAGATAGATAGATAGATAGATAGATAGATAGATAGATAGATAGATAGATAGATAGATAGATAGATAGATAGATAGATAGATAGATAGATAGATAGATAGATAGATAGATAGATAGATAGATAGATAGATAAATAGATAGAAAAACAAAGGTTAGAGTGATGTAATAGTTAGATGTTGAGAAGTCATATAAGAACTAACAGTTTAAAAAAAAAAATGAAATTCATAACAATAACTAGCCCATGCACTGCTTATGACCTCACATATTACATCACTCATGACAGCGTCACTTATGACATCCCCAGATGACATCCTTGATTACATCATCCAGTCATTGTGACATAATCCTACAGGGATTCTGGACTTAAAGTAATTCAACAAACTACACCTGTGCCCACTTTTCTATGTCCAATCAAGTGATAATGAACATAACCTTTGAATACATTTTGAACACCCTTTAACCTTTTTCACTGGTATTCATCCCCCAAACAAACATAAAGGCTCCAAGAACTGTTAATGGATTCACCCTCTTTTTAAACCTTGAACATCTTCACAAAAATAGTTCCTACTCTGCTCATCTTAATAGGATCACCCTACTAAAGACTTCACATGGCCTGAAAGTTTAAGTCAAAATGTTGACGAGTGTGCATTTTCCGCCATTAAGACACCATCTGCCAAGACCCATTCCTGAGATGCACACAAGGCCTACAGCCTTAGAGCAATGCTTACAGCCTCAGTCAGAGTTGAACCACCTCTAAGTGGGTCACCACTATATTCTAAAATATTTAACAATCTGCAATACCTCCAAATCTTCAGTCAAGCTCTGGAAAAAAAATCCACACATATAAATGCCCTCATCACATGGAATTTGTCTATATCGCTGTATTACAACTATTTAACATGGTCACATGCGCAGAGTTCAACTGGTACATAATCTATTGTCAGCTGAAGCTTTGACTTTTCTCACAAATGTTTTTGCAACAGGCTTTGGCTTTAAGCCATAACCTATTTTGAAACAGGCTGCTGCAACCTGCATCAGGTGCGCTCAGTCTTTATTTTTTTTAACCTGGAGTAAAACTTGCACCCAGCGCATTATTGGTTTGTCAACAATGCACCGTATAGCTTTCTAATTGTACAACCAAAGTCTAAGGCTTTTTCTTTTCTATGTACCTACTTGTGTACACACAGTACCTCTGTGCTGCACACTACTATAGGCTCTTTACTAACAACTTTTGTTTTAATGATGTTACAGTGTTATGGAGTCATGTGAATAGCAGTATCATGGATTATGTAATTTGAGATGTCATCAGAGGTGCCATCAATGATATCATTTGACATGCCATTAGGTATGTAATGTGTGAGGTCATAAGCAGTGCATGATGGGTGTGCAAGTTGTTTACTACTTCACTAAAATATAACTATTGAATGTAAGTGTTTTTTTTAGTTGTTATCCTATTTCTACACCAAACTATGTCATCCCATTAATGCTCAGTTTTTTCAATACATTTCAGTTTTTTTCAATGTAAGATAGGAACTTATTACGACATCTAACTATAATGTCACCTTAACCATTGGCATTTCCAATGAATTTCTGCAGTTTCTTCATCATATTCAAAGTTGGGAATATGCCAAACAATCTCGGGAAACTTAAAATCAACCCCCTTCGGCAGTGTGCAGAGGGGGGTTAGATGCACATTCTGACCTCTGGCCAAGCCCTCTGCCCAATCCCTGGTGAATGCCCAACTCCCCACAGCTGCCAAACTGTGGCCGGGCCCTGCAGACAACCCCAGGGAGCACCCAACACTCTGTTGCACATGGCCTTTCGCCATGCACAGCTGTGGATTTGGCAAGGGTCATGTACAGAGGGAGGTCAGTTCATGCACCAAACCCCCAGTGCTTTGCTAACCGTAAGCTGCGCTTGGCCTTTGGCTGTGCATCATGGTATGTTGGCTGCAGGGCATGCGCAACTGTCGTTTGACTGTGCACCCTAACCAATTGCAAGCAGCCTGCACAATGGCAGTTTGTTTTTTCAAATAAAGTTTTACAAATACCATTACAGCAGTAACAGGGGTGGGGGGCACCTTGGGTATGGTACCGCAGTACCTGTGACACAAAATGTATATTTTTCTATTTTGACTAAAGGAGGGGATGCCTGTAGGATTTCCACCGATGGCCCTGAGAGTCAAGATGTTTCCACTCTTCCCCCTTACTTAGAAACTTTCATCTTTTTTCATTACTTAGCGTTCCACTATTCCACTTTGAATGGGCTAATCAGAGCAAATCTGGAACCAACGGTCCTAATGTCTCTAACTTTTTACAAACTTTAACCCCTTCATACCCACCTGAGCGCTGTTCTAAAGAAAAATTTCTTTTAAATGGCTGAACAGATTTACACCAATTAACAACAAGCATTGGCATAGCCAATTGGTTTCGCCAATGCAAAATCTATTGGGTTTGAGAATGTCGTTTTACTTTCCAGGGGTGATACAAACTGTATACCGATGTCTGTTGCACATTTGCTGCATTGCAATTTGCAGGAGTGCACACCCCGAATTTTAAGTCAGCCGACATCTTTCTAACAAACACAGACGGGGAGACGATGTGGTGTAATGGCTAGAGCGGCTAACTCAGAAGTTGGAGAACCGGATTCGAGTCTCAGCGGAAGGCTTAACATCCTGTGATTCTGGGCAAATCACTTAAACTCTCCATACTTGAAAATGAATGTGTTTGTCTGTAATGCAACTATTGCTCATATAAAGCGCATGCTCAAGCAACATTCCTGGGTCGCCCAGGAACTAGTGGGAAGGAGCACAGACACCTGGGAACATCAATGTAATGGCGTGGACACTATCTACTTCTGGGGGACTGAGCAACGTCTGGAGACACAGAAACTCAGCACACCTGCACCAGCCCTAGTAAGACAGTCAACTGGAAGTTCTCAGTTTGGTGGAATTTGGGGCTAGAGGAAGGGTAGGGTACACATAGTAATAACCGAGGTAAAGGTGTCAGTGTCTGGGAGAGGAGAGGAGTATTGAGTGAGGTCTCCGGACGAACTGACCCCAGCACTGTCTGAGCAGCAGAACACACATGACAGAGAAGAGCAGCTGTGAGCAGTGTGAGTCCACACTCCAGCGAAAGCGTCAGCCCGTGGCAGGCAGCCTTTTCCCAGCAGAGTGGGTAAAAGGTGTTTACGTAGCCAAGATACAACGTCTGGCAATTTTACACTGACTGTTCAGAGACAGCAATGAATGTCATAATATGTCTGTTTCACTGCAAGAAGCTCAGCTGCAGTGTTAAAAAAAGGTGTAAAATCACGTAGTATGTGAGCAGATTCTGCAAGTTGGTCGGAGCGTTTTAACTTTTGGAGGAGAGTGTTTTGAAAGTTTTACATTGTTGAACCTGATTAGATAATGTAATCACTGCATATGTGTGTGTAACAGGGAAAGACATTTAACTGTGTCCTGGTTGGCACAGGTGGTGTTATATGACTTGTGTATTTATAGTACTACGGGGTCCCAGGCTGTGACTGAAAGCACGGTGAAAGTCATAGTAATCATTTAAAATGACCAGTTAGTCTCGTGACCTGATGAAGAGTGAGTCATGTGACAGCTTACTAGTGTCATTATATGTTGTAATATTGCCCCTCATTGTTTTCAACGTAACACTGTCACCGGGGACTTATTAATCCTCTGGTGCCACTGTACATCCGATGCTGTTCTGCAGATGGTGTGTTTATCTGCTTGCTGATCAAGTTAGTGGCACTTTTCAATTGAAACTTTCACCCTCGCTTGAAGAATACCTCAGTGAATATTTATTTTTCTCCTGTCATTGCAACCTCCCTCTGTAAAGGTTGAACTTTTCTTAGTTGATTTCTTTTCAAGTGCAGCGCAAAACGCTCATATTGTTAATTTGATTTTTAAATAGTAAGATTTCAACCAGTCGGCTGGTGCAGGGTGCTCTCTGAGTATGCAGAACTGGTGTGCGGTAGATTCCATTACAAGTGCCTTTCTATGCTATTCTGCAGACACAGCCTTTGTGCCGAGAGATGTACCTCACAGCAGGGTGGTCACCATCCTGGAGCACTCCAAAACAAAGATACAAAGAGGTGTGAACTATCTGCTACTAGCTATGAACATCTAAGAACACCGTGATCACGAAAGAATCAAAAGGCTGTTCTAATCTAAAAAATCCTCATACTCTGAACAACAGAGACTGCAGCTGCCCTGCCCTCACCCTTAACCTATCTACCAATTGGTAGTGCTACAGGAAGATTATTCAGGGACTCCTGTCGACAAAAGGACCTAATCGAATTTCTACAGGAGCCCTCTCTCCTCCGACCCCACCTCAGTGACTAGCTCTCCTCCCTCCTACTTCAGTAGTGTCCACAATACACTTCCACTGTCTGGGGAAACAAAATCATCTCCAACGGGTGCACAGAAGCAGGCTAGGGGCTTTCAAAGTGGAACCCACATGCTTCCATTACTCTGCTTCCCTTATTCATACAATGCATATACTGGCCACTACAACACATGTACAAAATACACAGGGATGTCAGTAGTAAGTACCTTTCATATCAGCAGTTATGTGAGAAACTGGATGTCTGTTGCAGTACACCTCCTCCCGCCCCCATTTTTACCTGGTTTTGATGCAACTTTGACTGAGGTGTACTGGGTCCCTGCTAGCCAGGTTCCCAGTACCAATTTTCTTTCCCTACAAATGTACCACAATTCGCAATACTTCAACTACCCCTATAAAGCCCTAGTAAATAGTACCTCTGGTACCTAGGGCATGAGTGCTGGATAGGGTCCACTGGAACTGCAACACGAGTTGTGCCACCTCAGAGACACCTCCCCAAGGTCTCACAAACTGCCACTGCAGGATGCGTGTCTTGGTGCAGAAAAATCTGAAGAGTCGACATGGCAAATAGCCATTTGTGCCATGCCTTACACACTGCATGAGATATAGACTATTCACCCCTACTGCAGGCATTAGAGCCAGAAGGCAGGGTGCACCATGTCTCATGTGTGGACATATTTGCATGAGTAGATATGCCCCTACAATCTCTGGGCTATTCTTGCATAGGGAAGTAATAAAGATTACATGGGGTGGATTCTTGTCATTATGTATTTCCTTGCTCCATGATGGCTTCACTGCACCCTAAAATGTTTGGGACCAAACAACTTGTCCTAATAAGTCCTTACTGATGCCAATATGGGATTTATTCCTAAATGCACACAGGAGACCCTTTTGAGGGTTCCTTTGAAAACCTACCAAGCACTGGTGTTGTCTCTGACTAGTCATAGCCAGCCTGCCACAATCAGACATGTTTCTGAACCCATGGGGTGAGAGTCTGCACCACTCTCAGAGGCCAGAAACAAAGCCTGGTCTGGGTGGAAGTATTTCACACCTCCTCCAGGCAGGAATGATCTTCCAGATTGGGAAGCCTCAAAGGCATTTCTGATTTTGAATTTCAGCCCAGGCTTCCCCTTGGCTATCCCCGATAGTGGGGGATGCCAACCCCCCTGTCCTTCTCCACATTTGGCAGGTGGGAAAATTAGTCAGATTTAGGAGCAGTGTCCACATTCAGCCAGCACCGCCCCTAAGGTGTGGCAAGTGATGTAAACCCACTCCTGAAAATCCACCATCTTGAGAAACAACCTATCAGGGCTAGGGTAGTGCCTCTTCCCACAGAAAGTAGTCACTTAGAGGGTGTAGGCACAATCAAGGTAGATAAATTGGCTCCTACCTGTCTCACTCAGTAATGCCCATAAATTCAGTATTCAGGATGGACAAGAAGAAGAGAAAGACAAAGAAGACTCACTGCCCGAGAACTGAAGCCCTGCTGCAGAATAACTTGGTGCCAAACCCTGCCTGCTGTCTCTTGAACTCGATAATTGGAGTGTACCATGTCATCCTGAACCTGTGAAGACCCCAAACTTCGAAATATTGCCAAGAATCTCCCTTGGAATGAAGGCATTACTCTCCTGCGGTATGACGGCACCAATACCTGGCGTACTGGACCCCCTACAGCAAATGCAATATGAAGAGTCAGTGCTGAACTCTACCCCAAAAGCAACCACCCATCTAGGGACATCTAAACCCATGAGACTCATTTTCTGAGTGGCCTAACTGTTCCAAAATCGCCTCTTCAATTTGCCTGCTCCTGACCCCAAGGACTTCTCAACGCCTGGCTAATTTATCTGATCTGCACCTGGCCCCACCTGCCCAGCAACAATGAACCTGCTGTGTTCCTTTGGTCCTGCGACCCTTGCAACCCCCTCCCTCCAGTTTTCCTGTGCAGTGTCTTACCAGGTGGCCCTCTTCGTCTTCACGCACCAGCTACCAACACCTTCAGCACCCTGCTCCTGGCCGAATCGGGCCGCTCCTGATCTTCTGCTGCTGGAACTTTTGATTTGGTCCTGCTATCGACTTGAAATGAGAAGGTGAACTTCGTGAAAAAGAAAGCATTGCTTGATATTATATGCATTTTTCTGCTTTTCCCCATTGACTTTAATGGTGTGTAATTGTGCACAAAAGTGATATATTTTCCAAACTCTTAAAAATCGTAACTCCTAAAGTACTTACTGTAGATTGAAGTTCTTGGTCTTAAAATACATAAAAATCAATATTATTTACACAAATTTGTCTTGCATTTATTCTTAAGTGTATGTCTCATGTATTGGCTCTGTGAGTGCAACAAATGCTTAGCACTTCCCTCTGATAAGCCTAACTGCTCGCCCACACAACCCCAAATGGGCACTAGTATTATCTACTTTAACCTATGTGTACCAGTAAGGGACCCACTGAACTCTCTGGAAAGTGTACTTTGTTTTAGTATACTATATAGAGAGCAATCTTCCTACAAGTCTTTAAACGTACACGCATTTGAGGTCGCTCTTTCCGATGTTTGACACCCCAACTGTGGAATGCCTTGCCAGTTCTCTTGAGAAGAAATGTTTCTTTCTTGTGCATACCCTGCCACACTTAGGGCGAACAAAGCGATACAAAAGGGGATGATGGACGGAGCGTTTGAGCAAATCAAACACTCACCCCCAGTCAACTGATCTGGGTTTAATCCATCACCATTCTTTAGCCCACTCAGCCACCCCATTTCAGGCTGATGAAGGCTGATAGCCAGAAACCGGTCCTTGGATGCTTGATTCCGGTCTGGGAAAGACGTGGCTTGGTAGTTCGGGCTGTACTGTTCCCATGAGGCACAGGGTCAGACTGATTTGCATATAGCCATGTCTGAAATGGGGTGGCTGAGTGGGCTAAAGAATGGTGATGGATTAAACCCAGATCAGTTGACTGGGGGTGAGTGTTTGATTTGCTCAAACGCTCCGTCCATCATCCCCTTTTGTATCGCTTTGTTCGCCCTAAGTGTGGCAGGGTATGCTCAGACGTGAGTCCCTTGCTCACTTGGCCACTGGATTCAAGATAGCCTGGCTGATGAGGATTATGAATCCGAAACCGGTCCCAGGATGCTAGTTTCCGGTCCATGGAAGACATGGCTTGGCAGTTCGGGCTGTACTGTTCCCATGAGGCACAGGGTCAGACTGATTTGCATATAGCCATGTCTGAAATGGGGTGGCTGAGTGGGCTAAAGAATGGTGATGGATTAAACCCAGATCAGTTGACTGGGGGTGAGTGTTTGATTTGCTCAAACGCTCCGTCCATCATCCCCTTTTGTATCGCTTTGTTCACCCTAAGTGTGGCAGGGTATGCTCAGACGTGAGTCCCTTGCTCACTTGGCCACTGGATTCAAGATAGCCTGGCTGATGAGGATTATGAATCCGAAACCGGTCCCAGGATGCTTGTTTCCGGTCCATGGAAGACATGGCTTTGCAGTTCGGGCTGTACTGTTCCCATGAGGCACAGGGTCAGACTGATTTGCATATAGCCATGTCTGAAATGGGGTGGCTGAGTGGGCTAAAGAATGGTGATGGATTAAACCCAGATCAGTTGACTGGGGGTGAGTGTTTGATTTGCTCAAACGCTCCGTCCATCATCCCCTTTTGTATCGCTTTGTTCGCCCTAAGTGTGGCAGGGTATGCTCAGAAGTGAGTCCCTTGCTCACTTGGCCACTGGATTCAAGATAGCCTGGCTGATGAGGATTATGAATCCGAAACCGGTCCCAGGATGCTTGTTTCCGGTCCATGGAAGACATGGCTTGGCAGTTCGGGCTGTACTGTTCCCATGAGGCACAGGGTGAGACTGATTTGCATATAGCCATGTCTGAAATGGGGTGGCTGAGTGGGCTAAAGAATGGTGATGGATTAAACCCAGATCAGTTGACTGGGGGTGAGTGTTTGATTTGCTCAAACGCTCCGTCCATCATCCCCTTTTGTATCGCTATGTACCAAGGTTGGCATACTCCAGACTATGTTTATAAGGGCTGTCCAAGGGTTTGCACACAGCAGGCTAGACTCCTAATGTTTATGTGATGTGTACATTTAAGCTGTCTGCCCCGGACTAGAGCAATTTGTATAATATTTCTTCTTTTTACATCTCACATCTTTATATTGCTTTCTACAGCTTTCATCCATGCTCTGTGTCTCTGTGGGTCTTAGGGACGACTTTTATCTGCTTTGTGATATCAGCCCATACCTAACATGACTGCTACATGAGTCCAGAGATCCATGGAGCCTGAGGATCGGGTGATCGCGACCTGACGAAGCGAATACTCACTGACTGGGACACAGCACCCGGAACATAAGTGAGACCACCTACTGGCCCTCTGCAATGGTGGTTTCCCAGATCAAGTTTAGAGCGAAGGGGACAGGAGACCCCGTCAGATGAGGAGGTACTTCTGGCAGCCTGTTGAGCGACCCATGCTATACACCATGCAGGTAAGGATCCAGATAGATTGGCCCCCGGGGCCTATATAGGCTCATGGAGGGGGGCTGCATGGTGCTCTTCCCCTATTCTTTACATTTTGACCCCTGGGGGATGGGATACTTGGGGCTTAATTATATCTAGGAAGGGGGGCCATGTTCCCCCTCCCTGTATTAAATTAAAAATGTGAGCTCTCAAGTTGCTCTTTAGAACACTGGAAAAAACGGCAGTTGATCACCAGGGCATTAACTGGCAGTCTGCTGCTGGTGTTGAAAGTATGTTTTTCAGTCTGCATGTCAGAATGTTTTAATGAAATATATGAGGAAGATATTTGAGATCACATTTAAAATGTGCCCTAATTTTGCTTTCCACAGCACTAAGTATAAACTCTTTGACAAAATTAACAACTCATTTTGATGTTTCTGAATAAACGTTTTACGTTTTACCAGTTAAATTCAATCAAAATTTGGCTTCAGGTCCACAACACCTATGTTATAAGTAATGACTGTTAGTGCTCTAGTTTTAAACACAGGGGAATCAACTCAGAGGCTGCGACTGCTTTTGGAAGTGTGTTTTACTCAGAGTGTCAGAATTTATTCTCAAATGGCTGGGAAAGATAGTTTGAATTTACAGAAAATATGCTCTCATTTTAGCTTCTGCAGCACCTTCCATAACCTCTATTAGAAAATCATTAGCAAAACAGTTTTTCTTTCATACAAGGTTCAAGAGATCCAAGTAGAGGGCCATTTTTTCACAGAAAAATTACATTCCTAAGATGATCATTGTACTACCAACAAATGATGATATTATCACCATTTGTGAGTGCTCCTTCTTGTGACCCTCAAAACCTGACATTCATTCCAAAGCATTTCAATAAGTGTCAGATTCCAGAGTATTGTAATGCCTACCACAAAACGTTCTTCATGTTGTGGCCAGCAAGTGAAATGGGTTCCATTTGAGAACCCCCCCACCTGCTCTCCAGAATAACAAAAAAGATGAGGGAACTGATAGTGGTATCAGTATGATTACTACATATAATAACAGATCCAAGAAAATACGCAAACTCTCAACGCACAGTTGGAGGATTCTTCAAACAGATGCCATCATAGGTAGAGAGGTAGGAGAGAGAGACCCCTAATCACCTATAGAAAAGGTAAAAGTCTGAGAGATATTTTGGTAAGGGGTGATATCCATGAGCTGAAAGGGTTTTTTCCCTGTGGACACTGTAGGGCATGCAAATTCAGCCACTCAGTGAAAGAATTCAGCATCCCAGGTAGAACCAACAATTCGAAAATCAATCAATTTTTGACATGCAGCAGTAATCTTACTGTTTACATACTGGAGTGTCCTTGTAAACCCAGGTACGTGGGCAGTACCACATGCATGGTGAAGAAAAGAGTCATGGAACATCTTAGAGCCATAACAAATGTAAATACACATTACCCCATTGCCAGATATTTATTAGAACACCATCAGTCTAATAACTCTTTACTTAGATTTTTTGCCATCGAAGAGATAGTTCTGGGTACAAGGGGTGGCAACAGGGAATTGTCACTTAGACAAAAGGAATCGAAATGGATACTTGAACTGGAAACAAGTTTCCAGGAGGACACAATCTCGATGAGGAATTAGCCTCACATCTCTATGTCCCAAAAATATCTCTCCTAAGAACTGCAAGAAATGTTTATATAAGTACAGGGCTGTATGATACCATTTCATTATAAATAATCTGCTCCTTGTAAGAAACTGTATTATGTATATCTCTTATCTGTGTTTTCTTATTCACAGGAGAAAAGGAAGGGACACACCGTCAGCATGGTCACTTCACTCGTTCCCTACCCTTTTCTTCCCCGGGCTTGGGCCAACACTGAATCCAGATAAGAGACTTTTATACCTTAATATAACTTACTTCAATTTTGAATTTACTAATGTTACTTTATGTGAAGAACATTTTTTATTTATTTCCCTGCACTTTGTTATTCACGAAACTTTTTATGACGATATGGACACTGTATGGATATGGTAACCAGTATTTTTGAATTGTTTCAATATGAATATTTCACTTTACGAGGTATATGTTTACATGGTTATATGAATATGCAAATGAAATACATACATAACCTACCTAAACATTTGGCACTACACCGCATGCATAGGTTACTGAGAGCGAGTGGTGATTTCATCATGTGGAGGTAGTACTTGATTGTTGCATACATGAAGTAAGTATCCGGTATTAGACCGATATTATACGTGTCTGTAAAAGAGGCTAATGGATGGTATTGTCTTTAGGTTACTGCCACTAGTGCGAGGAAATAACGATTTTGACAGCTAGCATGGTTGACTTATATCCATGTTATATGTAGCCTCATACCTACAAGTCCTTAACTATGTCATTAATTAAATGAAGGTAAAACTCTGCTAGATTATGAAATACATAACCTAGCTTTATCAATTTCGACATCCCATATGTAACAACCTTTGATTTAAATTTTATTTATGCACACTTGAATTGTTGACATGTTCGTGTGATCAATACTTCGGTTGAAACGCGTAACGAGCAATAAACTAGGTACCTGTTTTGCAGCCTGAGACACTGAGTGCGCGTTTACCTGAAACTTTCATGGATTATATATATGTGTGTGTGTATATGTATATGTATATATATATATATATCCAAACAAGTGCAACCTCCCAGGCTCCAACCGTAGCGACCCAGGAAAATCACGCGGATCCAACACAGCTTTGTTGTAGGCACAAGTTTATTCACGAGCTGAACCAAACAATCTGACGCGTTTCGGGCATCCGCCCTTGCTCACAGACAGTCAGTGTTGGGAATGGCCACATTTAAATATACTTTGCCCCACAGTGAAAGTGCATTTTTTTCTATTCAGTACCACGTGATGACTGACATAGAGGACAAACTATAAATACTGCATGTTATAGTCTGTTTTCCAAACACTCGCAAATTGATAACCAAAAATGAAGGTAAAATGCAAGGATAAAATCCGCGCAAATTTTGACATTTAGAAAAGATACATACATATATAAATATATACATATATACAATTCATAGATATAATGGAAGAAAAATTAAAGCCTAAAATGCATATATTCCATTATATCCAATACCAGCAGTTAATGCCCTAGCATATATCGAAGTGCAAACTACGCAATAAAGTGCTTGATGCATGGTTTAAAATATCCATATAGAGACAATAAAATATCAGATGTATGTGCAAAAATACGCATGTGCAAAATACGCAATAATGTAAACATCACTCATTGCATCTCGTCATAATATGTGCAAATCAACGCTATATGTAAACATATGACTCATAGCAGCATAGTAATAGGGCAAGGACTACATAATATAAAAGGTCACAATTCATGATCATTGCAAATGCAGAATATATTTTGGAAAAACCAAACTGCCTATTGTCTAAGTCCTCGAAAGAAAAAGTGCTAACCCAAAAGAAATGCAAAAATAATACAATTGTGTAATAATAAATCACCATGAAACATAATAAAAGAAAAGAATTTAAGTGCAGGACCCAACTGAGGAGATTTAACATAGTGTGTGAGGGTGGGCGGCAGCCCGACGCAGCTCCAATGTAAAATAGTTATACAGACAAACCAGTACAGGACTAAATTACAGAAACACATGTAAATCGTCTGTATTGTTCAGTCCATTAGGGGATCTGCTATCTAACTCAAGTATAAATTGGGATTCCAACATCCTTAGCATCTTCTCCCTATCTCCGCCCCTTCTTGGTTTTTCTATTGCAGAGATAACAAAGTAGAACAGGCACTCCAAATTGTTGTTATGAACAGCCTTGAAGTGCCTGGCCACCGGGTAGGCTGGATCGTTGTTTACGATCGCTCGTAAATGCTGGAGGATTCTCACATGCACTGGCTGCCGTGTACTACCGACATATCTCAACGAGCATGTACAAGTGAGAACATAGATAGCAAATTCCGTTTTGCAGTTGTATTGACCCTTGATCTGAATTGGGTCGGGACTGAAAGGCGTGTAATACTGCCGTGTACTTTTGCCAAATTTACAGGCCCTGCAGGAGGTGCAGCGTTTAAAGCCTGATCTGGATTTCATCCATTCCTGTTTTTTCCTGAGTTCTGGAAAGTCATGGCAAATATGGGACTTCAGTGAAGGGCCCTTCCTGAAAGTCACCAAGGGGACCTCTACAAGTTGAGGTTTGAGAACAGGATCAGTTTTAAGGACTGGCCATCTCTTGGTTACAATAGATCTTATCTGTCTGGCCTGCCTGCTATATGAGGTTATGAACCTGGGCGTAGTGGCATTATCGTTCAATGTTTCTGAACGTCCCCCAGTGTTAGATGTCTCCAATAGAGAGACACGGGATCTACATTTGGTCTTATCCACTGCTACTTTTAACACAGATTCACGGTAACCTCTGTCTCGAAACCTCTGTAGTGCTTCATCAGTACAGATTTTAAGATCAGAGTCTGTACTGCAGATTCTCTTAATTCTTAAGAGCTCTCCCAAAGGAATATTGTCGACTACATGTCGAGGATGTGCACTGCTGGCATGAAGAATGCTGTTGCCAGCGGTGCTTTTCCGATGTAGTTTGGTAGCTAGCTGGCCATTATTAATGAAGACTTTAACATCTAAGAAGTCTGCCTCGCTATTGCTGATAGAACTCGTGAACTTGAGATTTTCCTTATTGATGTTAATCGAATTAACAAACATTTCTGCACTGTCACGATCACCCTGCCATAACACAAAAACGTCATCAATATAACGGAGCCAAAGCAAAACATGATCAGAAAAGACTCCAGCGTGTTGTCCCCTGAGGACCTGCTCCTCCCACCAGCCCACGTGTAAGCACGCGTAGCTGGGAGAAAAGCAGGCCCCCATAGCAACCCCACGCTTCTGCAAATACAAATCACTGCCAAACAAAAAGAAATTATTGTTGAGACACCAAGATGTTAGTTCAATGAGGACTTTGTTATGTTGGTAGCAGTTCATGGGCCTTTTGCCGAGAAAGAATTCCAGTGCCTTCAGCCCAGAACTGTGCTCTATGCTCGTGTAGAGCGACTCAATGTCAAGTGTAATCATGAGCATATCATTATTCCATGTGGTATTTTGTATTTTGGCAAGAAAATCACCTGTGTCTCTCACATACGTAGGCAGGTCCTGGACTAAGGCTTGCAGGAAATAGTCTATGTATTCAGTTACATGTTCAGCCACCCCTGCAATAGCCGAAATAATTGGTCGCCCCGGGACCGGTCTTGTCAACTTGTGAATTTTAGGAAGTAAATACAGTTTGGGCAACACAGGAAATTCCACATGGAGGAATTCAAATTCCTGTAATGAAATCATGCCCTCCCTTTTGTGCTTGAACAATAACTTCTTTAAAACATCTTTGGAGGCTTCAAAATGTTTTACATTGGCAATGGAGTAGCAGGCATTGTCACTCAGTTGTCTCTTCGCTTCCTTAATATAGGCATCCTGGGGCCAAATGACCACATTACCACCTTTGTCGGCAGTGGTTACAATAATGTTGTGGTCATTCCCCAGTTTTTTGACCAATGAATAATAATCGGTTTCTTGTTTGCTTTTGTGCCGTTTTTTGTTTTTAATCTGATGATGTAAATGCTTCAAATCTTCCACCACCACGTCCTGGAAGACGTCAATAGAGTCTCTGGGCATGGTAGGATTGAATTTTGACGTAGGTTTAAAGGGGCTGATCTTGGCCCCTATCTGGGAAATGGACGCTGCTCTTAGTTCCTCTTGTGTGGATGCACAGTCACTGGTTGCTGCATCATCAGATACAAGATTGTGTAATGTTAATAACATTCTCGTGTCTCTTGCCGGAAGTATGGGCACATTTGGAATAGCGCTAATTGCACTATCCACTATTTGTGTTGGTTTGTTACTCAGACCCTCCTTGATCTCAAAAAACTTTTTTAGTTTAAGTTTTCTAATGTACATATATATATCCACACGTGTCTTGGCATAATTGAAGTCAGTAGTTGGACAGTATGAAAGTCCAAGACTTAACAGTTGTTTTTCAGCCATGGTTAGATCAATAGTGGACAAGTTGATTATAGTATTGTCACTTACTTGTTTTTGCGCCAATATTGCCGCTTTGGTTTTTTGGGCGACTTTATGTTTTTTCCGGCGCTGCCCACGCCTTTTGTTATTTCTGATGCATTTGGCTGCTGCTGTTGTCCCTTTGTTTGTTGCTTGTTCCGAGGCCTTAATGTTTTTATCCGCTCCAGGGATAAAAAATCGACCTCCTCACCAAGGTCTAAAATCACCGAGCTGGTTTCACAAGCACTGCTGACATCATCATCAGAGGTGGGTCCGCTGGTAAGTGACTCATTGTCACTGATTTCATAATTGATGTTTCCAATTGCGGATGTATGTGCCAAAACTGAAGTTGATGTTTGGCTGGCAGGTTTGCCTTGTTTAGCCTGCTGAGCTTGTTGGGCAAACTTAGAACGCTTGGCACTGTCAAACTTGCGCGCAAAGGTAAATATTCTGCCCTGGGCATAATCTTCTTTGTCCCGCGCAAATTTGTATACCTTCCGTGCCTTTATTTTTTCTTCTTGTTTTGATAGGCGTTCATCGATTTCTTTACGTGTTTTCAAAATGAGATCATGTGGTTCAAATTTTGATAACTCTACATTGATCTCAGCAATCTCTTCCATCAACAGCTCACGGTCAATAACTGCATATTTAACCAAAATCTGTATCAGCTTTGCTGAGGATTCAAGGTTAGCCTGACCCCATTCTTTTAACATGCTGGGATTGGGTCTGTCATAAGTAGGAGCCAGCAAAATGCGCAGCCCCCTCGGCACACGATTTGCTTCCAGGTACATGGTTAATGATTTATGCTCCCACCACTTGGACATCTCTGAGTACATGCATTTTTCCAACCTCTTGAGTGCTGCACGTATCTGACTTTCCACAGTGTTGGAGCTCTCAGCTTGATCCGCTTTATTACTCGCCCCTCCTGCATCCGATGTTACTTTGGGCAGGTTGGAGTATGCAGCGGCCGCCGCCGCCTCTCTTCCACGAAGAGTCTCCTCGGACATGGCGTTAGGTTCAAATTGCTCAGACAATTTATTATTTGCACAAAGTAACCCGAGCCCGAAAATAAAGCTCCCAGGGTTACGTGCAAGTGCCGAATGCTCCTCCCCACCGTGCCGGATACTTGCAAAGTGCTCACCGCCAGAGACTGTGTAGTCAGGCGTTGGGCGCGGCCGCGCCTCCGTTGTAACAAACACGCCGCAGAATCTACGTATGTGAGCCGTTAACCTCCGCAGGCACAGGGGCTGTTGTCGACGAAATTCCTTCCAGGAAAGCTTTCAATGAGGTGATTGCGCATGACAGCCAACTTCGGGGGAGTGGATCCGCCTCGGAAGCAATCACCTTCCGAAAATTAAATCCAAACAAGTGCAACCTCCCAGGCTCCAACCGTAGCGACCCAGGAAAATCACGCGGATCCAACACAGCTTTGTTGTAGGCACAAGTTTATTCACGAGCTGAACCAAACAATCTGACGCGTTTCGGGCATCCGCCCTTGCTCACAGACAGTCAGTGTTGGGAATGGCCACATTTAAATATACTTTGCCCCACAGTGAAAGTGCATTTTTTTCTATTCAGTACCACGTGATGACTGACATAGAGGACAAACTATCAATACTGCATGTTATAGTCTGTTTTCCAAACACTCGCAAATTGATAACCAAAAATGAAGGTAAAATGCAAGGATAAAATCCGCGCAAATTGTGACATTTAGAAAAGATACATACATATATAAATATATACATATATACAATTCATAGATATAATGGAAGAAAAATTAAAGCCTAAAATGCATATATTCCATTATATCCAATACCAGCAGTTAATGCCCTAGCATATATCGAAGTGCAAACTACGCAATAAAGTGCTTGATGTATGATTTAAAATATCCATATAGAGACAATAAAATATCAGATGTATGTGCAAAAATACACATGTATATGTATATGTATATATATATTCACTGAAAAAACCATAGGTTATAGACCATATATAGTTAGGAATTAGCATTTAAAAAACCTTATTTTACTCACACAAAACCAATGAAATTCCATATATAGTTAGTTGTACTAACTATATATCGCGCACCCGCAATCCACTGCTGATCATGTCACATATTACATCATTCATGACATGGTCAGTGACATCACTGATGACATCACTGATGACATCTCAAATGACATCACTGATGACATCACTGATGACATCTCAAATGACATCACTGATGACATCACTGATGACATCTCAAATGACATCACTGATGACATCACTGATGACATCTCAAATGACATCACTAATGACATCACTGATGACATCACTGATGACATCTCAAATGACATCTCAAATGACATCACTGATGACATCTCATTTGACATTACTGATCACATCACTGATGACATCATTCATGTGATAATACGATGAACCTCTTCAGACTCTAATATAACCTTAGATACACTCAGTGTAAACACAGACTCGCAGATTGTCACTCATCCATGAAGTTACACACACACCTAGTCAGTCATGCAAACAATCAATCACACCTCCATTTCCTTAACTATACAGTTAAACACACCTTACTTATTCAAACATATACTAAACATATTTACTCACTTATACAATCCTGGATACAAGAGCACAATGATCCATACAGCCACTCACACATTCACTGGCTCTTATGCACAGTTATTTATATATGTCAACTCTCACATGTACTGTGTTTTACATATGTACTTACTTTGACATGTAGCACTGAGATATCCATTCACTCACCAATACAGTCATGCACACAGTCAACCACCCATACAGCTGTTTCCACATGCACTTTTGAACCCATACATTATGCACAGAGTCATACACCTTCCCAGCCACCCACACACACTCTCAGTTTCCCATACAAATGCTTGGGCAACCAATCAATAACCCATATAGTTACTCATATAGCTACTGATCAACACATGCAGCAGTTTACAGAACAACAGACATAATGATGCACAAATTAAGACAGTTTAGTCACTAACCCATGCACTCAATGAGACACATTTAACCACTCACTCATACAGTCAGTCATGCACCTACTAAATCCTTCATCCAGACACTTATACATCCACTCATTCTTCAATATGTAAGACATATTTTAACTTTACAGAAAAATACAGTCACTGGATGTTGTCATCAGTGATGTCATCAGTGATGTCATTTGAGATGTCAGCAGTGATGTCATCAGTGATGTCATTTGAGATGTCATCAGTGATGTCATCAGTGATGTCATTTGAGATGTCATCAGTGATGTCATCAGTGATGTCACTGACCATGTCATGAATGATGTAATATGTGACATGATCAGCAGTGGATTGCGGGTGCGCGATATATAGTTAGTACAACTAACTATATATGGAATTTCATTGGTTTTGTGTGAGTAAAATAAGGTTTTTTAAATGCTAATTCCTAACTATATATGGTCTATAACCTATGGTTTTTTCAGTGAATTTTCAAGGTTTTGTAAATGCTAATTCCTAACTATATATGGTCTATAACCTATGGATTTTTCAATGAATTTCATTGGTTTTTTAAAAGCTAATATCTATAGCTGTAAAATGTATTCTTCTTTAAATCCAAAAATATATTTTATATGTTTATTAATAAAAAAAATTTAATATTTTTTTTGTTTCGCTCCCGGTCCGCGAACCGGGAAGCTTCCCGTTAGCTCAATTTGATTCCGCGATCCGGTCCGCGAACCGGTAAGAAATCAACATAGTGACGGTATCGCGTTGCCGCGTAATGCGTCTTATGACGTACTGCGTTAGCGCACCCGGAAGTGCCCCGGGGCGCGGACCGAGGCGCGAAACGCAGCTCCCCGGAAGCGATCCGCGGCGCGAAAGCGCGACGTATCGCGTTGCCGCGAAATGTGTCTTGTGACGTATCGCGTTAGCGCACCCGGAAGTGTCCCGGGGCGCGGACCGAGGCGCGAAGCGGAGCGACCCGGAAGCTAACCGGGGAGCGTTCCGCAGCGCGTAACATGAGCGTGAGAGGTCATGTGACTTGTTAATAAAACTTTTCATTGGTTCATTTCACTTTTAGTTTCATAATTATGGAAGGCTAGGTCAGGTGACCTAAAAATAACACTTTTCATTGGTTGAGAAGTATTGTTTTTTCCAAATGATGAAAACCCCTCCTTCTTTCCTCACTCTGACTTTCATCATTGTGAGAGGAAGACCTATTTTGCTTGTTGGAAGACCTATTTTGCTTGTGTGAAAATGGCTTCATTGGTTGCTTCAGCTGGTGGACCCCCACCACCACCTCCACCTCCTCATGGGAAGAGAGGACCACCTCCCCAGGTGATTACCAACACTGAGGAGGAAGATGAAGAAATGGATGAGGAGGGAGAAGAACCACAATTCCTGGAAGAGTTGCCCCGGGTTTCCAGAAAGAAAGCCAGTTTCATCTGGCAGTTTTTTTCGATGCCTCGTGGACAAAAAAAAGTCAACGCGAGGTATGTCACCTGCCTCATATGCAAGGAACAATTGTCCAGAGGGATGGACAAAAAATACAGTTATGGTAATCACACCATGCATAGGCACATGACGAGGAAACATCCCCTAAATTACAGCCGGGCGGAATTAAGGGATATGCTGGACAATCCTAGACCAACTCCTGTGGCCAGACCAACAATAACGGTTTCTTTAACACCAGAGGAGGCACGGGAAACTGTGCCAAATATCCAACAAAATTTTGGGCATATGATACATTTATGTATGCACTGTCGTGCATTATTAGCTTGTGGCAACATGAGCATCAATGCACTCAACCTTGCATATGAACACCATGATTGCCCTAACCGCCCCCAGTAATTTTTTTTTGCTCCTGTTGAGCCCTTTTCAACGCCTGTTTTTTGTTGTTTCCCCCCCCCCAAAAAAACCCCAAAAAATATAAAATCGTTCAAAAAATACAAAAAAAAAAAAAAATGTTCAAAAAAAAAAAAAATATAAAACAACAAAAATATAAAAAAAAAAGTTCTTTTCAGAACTACCTTCCCTTTCAAAAAAAATTGCTACAATGTTTAGCACTCTGGCAAGCTCTATTTCTTTTGGTTCGCTCCCGGGTTAGCTTCCCGGTACGCGGACCGGGAGCTAACCAAAAAATTTATTTTTTTTTTTTTAAAAGTGTAAGTATAAGGAAAGTAAACAGAGAGTGATGTTAAAAGAAAGACAGCTATAGGGAGTAAAGAAGAGATACTGTTTAATAGATCTATTTACCGAAGAAAAGACAGAAGAGGGTATAATTGTGAAAAACAAAATAGATAACGAAGTGAAAAAAAAACAAGCATTGGCATAGCCAATAGGTCTCGCCTTTGGGACCTTCTAAGTATTTAGTTATGCAGCATAATATCCTTGGTGCAGCAACATCAACTGTTGCATGGCTAAACACGTATAAGGTCCCAAAGGCGAGACCTATTGTCTATGCCAATGCTTGTTTCTTAAGTAGTATTGCAATACGTCTGACTCTTCCATGTGAAAAGATCTTATCTTGTGCTCTAAAGATTGCTAAAGTCTCGACAGAGAACAGGCTAGGCTGTAAGTAGGGTAAATTGCGCTTGGTGATCTGTTTGAGGGAGCGTCTGCTTTGCCTGGTGTCTTTGGAGAGCAATTTTGATTGGTATACTGGACAATGTTAGTTTTATTGGTCCAGTAGACAATTAAACTGCTGCATGACCACACTGTGTGATCCTGGGCACACTTTACAAATCCTACCTACCATCCAGCGGCTGAAGTGCAAATTGTAAAACCTGATAGCTGGGCACAATTACAGTGTCATTGCAGGCACACCCTGTGTGATCTTGGACATTTATCACATCTCAAAGTACTTTTAAATGCTTGAGCTTGGGATAAACCCTAGAAAAATACTCTCATGCATTTGACCTACCCAGGTGTTTGCTGCTACGTGCTTGATAAGAAATAATGCAACACACAATTGCAACTTCTGTGCCCCTTCCAAATAAACACTAGAAATCAGAGTTGTAATTAGTCTCTAGAATGAGTAAGATGCCCTCCAGCCTCCACTTGAAAGCAGGGGTGTATAGTTTGAGGGGAGTGAGGGGGGGGGCGAGGGAGGCATGCAATACTTTAACGCAGGTAAAAGTGTCCAAAGTCACACCATCTGCCCACTAAAGAGCGGCTCGCAGTGGCCGGCTGGCCCGGCTGATTAGGGGAGCTGTTGGTGCCGAGCCTGGTGGGGCAGGTCCCAGCTGTGCTCTGCCGGGCTGCAGGCAGCTCAGTTATTAGGCAGCTGGTGGCGTGGGGACCACTGCTATTCCGTCTGTAATGTGCCCGAGCCTCCCGGCAGGCGGGGGGATCACAAGAGCGACCGCTCCCACCCTCGGAGGCTAATTAATTGGCAGAACAAGAGCGCATTAAGGCGGATATAGGAGGGAGCCCTGTGCTGGCACCTTCTGAGTGTATGAGCTAAAGGCAGGTGGTTGTGTGTTTCAAATGCCTCTCAGACTACAAAACGCAGCGAATGCTACGTCCAAATCTGAAATTAGGAGTGCTCGTGTGCACGTGCCTAGGTATGTCTATCTAAGTGTGTGTGCTTCATAGTAATAGTCTATGTGTCACTGCATCTTAGACTGTGTGCCACTTTAAGCATGTAACAGTGTGAGGGTATGCACTACTGCGCTTGTGAGTCACGCTGTTTGCGAGTGGGTTTGTACCTGACAATTACTGACCTTGCAGTTGTGTGTGACTCACTCTGTGTCTGTGCCACTTTATGCGTGTGCATTTAACCTTGAGTGCCTGTGTATGTGGAGCGTGATGTACTGCGTGTGTGTGCGCGTGTGTGTACAGCGAGTTACTGTATGTGGCCTACTGTGAGTGTGCGTGTGTGAGCCACTGTGTTTGTGTGCGTGTCCCACGCTGTGCTGTGTATCTATCTATGTTTGTTAGTGTGTGTGTGCTGCTGTGTAGGTACCACTGTATGTGTAAGCGGGTGCTGGAGTGTATAGACAAACACACGTGAATCCTCAGTTTGTATGCAATGTACGTCACACGTAATTTACGGTCCTGTTCCGCTTTATTTTATTTTGATTGCAGTATAAAAAATGCTTGTTTATATTAGACTGGGGAATACAAACAGGAATCTAGTCTTCAAAGGGAGAGCTGCATGCCAATGTAGAACAAGCACCGGCCAGCTTATAACCCTACTCTGCGATGTTCTTGACTCCCATGCCATTGTTCACCATTTGAGTGAAGTCATGACCCCGCCTACCGAGCGGGGAAAGAAATGCTGTTCACAAGTGTGGTTGTAGCTGTCTGGGCACTTAAATATGTTGCAGCTGTCACGTTACTTAAAAACATTGTGAGAGCCTAAGTAAAACTAGAGTGAATTATCGCATGGCATTTTATGTACAGCCCTAATGCTGCTGCGGCAGAATGGCACCATGTCCTGGAAATACAATAACAGAGACCAGAGCGTCTGTAAATGTCCATGAATCGGGCACCACGCTGAGCCAGGGAAACACTCGAACAATAACAAGGAGAAACACGAGAGATGGCCTGCGGCCGTCAAAGTGAAAGTGCGGCCGGCGGAGGAGAAATGCGACACGGCGGGCAGGGGAGGGGGCGGAGCGGGGAGAGCGGCATGAGGGTGTGAAGCAGCAGGGGCCTGAGACGAGGCCGCCTTGCCTTTGATGTGGTAATGCGAGGCAAGCGGCTGGTGGCATTGTGCACGCGCTTTCACGTGCACTGGAAGAAATCGCCTGGGAATCGCCTGATCTCGGTAAGCTCTGTTTAAGCTGCAATAGATCGAGCTCCCGCTCTCAATGCGCACATGCGCATTGAGATAGGTCGCTCGACCTAAAAAAGAGAGTATAACATTAACAAAGAAGAGTTTCTTGGAGAATGTGAGTGAATGTTCAAAATAAGATTAAAACATGGGGAATAACAGAGAGAAAAAATAGAAAACAGAAAACAAAAAATAACAGAAAAAGATTAATTGAAACAGCAAAGAAATGTAAGTAACATAGAGCCATATCATCAACATAGGCAATAAAAGTTTTGCAGCTTTTATTGGCAGAAATGTGTCGCTAAAGCTGCTTTTGCGGCAGAAAACTGCCACTAAAACTACTTTTGCACCAGTTTTCTGCCAATAAAAACAGCAATAATTTTATTGGCTGTGTTCATAATATGCCCCTTAGTGTGCTTCAACTACACAGAGAAAGCATTATGAACAAATAGTGATACAGTGATCAGTCAAAGACACTAAGAGTAATAGAGACGGAGTGAGTGAACAAGAGTGAGGAACTATGAGAAGAGAGGGACTGAGAAAAAGAGTGGAAGGAGTTGAGTAAGTAGGTAATAGAGAAAGGAATGAGGGAAGTAGCAAAGGCAGGAAACTGAGGATTAAAGAAATGAAGCAGTGGAACTAATAGTAGTTCAATGTGATAGAAATGTAACGAAAAGAGTACAAAATATTTACCTTATAATTGTCGTTAAATTACTCACTTTTTGTTTTTATACTTTCAATCTGTGAAAGAGAGAACAAACATTTGAAAAATATTAAAACATGTATTTAAAAATTACAAAAGACAAGGGCAAAGATTGAAGGACAAACAGTTTTTCAACAACTTTGACACTTACAGAAGCTTCTGCTTCTCCAGGCCCCCTACACAGTCCTAAAGATATACATTTTAAACTAACAGTATCTTGATGCAGATGAAGTGAGGCCTATCTTAAAACATGGTGCATATTTTGCATTGCTGTTGTTTCAGAAAAGTGTCGCAAGACACTAACATTTTAAATAATTGCTTCAGGATGCCAATAAGATGTCTACTATCCAGAGTTTTGTTTCAGGTGAGGCCTACTCAGGGTTGCAGATGAAATTTCGAGTTGTTGAAGAGAATAGAGGACATAATACATGTGAAGGTCTACCAATGAAGTGAGTCATGTCCAGTGCACTCTTCAACAAAGTCCAAACCTCCTATGTTTCCCTGGACAGACCTAAACTTGATCTGCACAATGTGATTCGTAATGATAGGAAACACAGGTGATGTAATTGAAATACATGCAATTTATTTTGCTCATTTCACAATCACATCACTTGTGTTTCCTTTGCTTAGGTATCTCATTGTGCAGATGTAGTCTAGCATATGAAAGAATACGCAGAAGTGCAGCACTGCATGCAACAACTTTGACACTTACAGAAGCCTCACCTTCTCCATGCCTCCTACACAGTTCTACATATACATCATAAATGCAAACAGTACAGAATTAATTATACATGTTAAATGGTTTATTTTTGCTGTTCTCAGAATGTATCAAAATTCACTAAAAACAGTGACTTGAAGGTATTCATCATGTAACAGCGGGAAAAAAAAAACACAATCAAAATGATTGTGTTTAAAAAACCCATACAACATCAGAAATCAAAATTCAGAACTCCTTAAAGTTAACTTACTTTCCATGACGTCCAAGGATGTCCTATGAACAGCTTACACTCTTTTGTGCTGTTATTACTCTCAGCCCGCCACTTTCTGAAAGAAAATCTCCATCGTTTTTAAAAACACGTTACATGCAATAAATGACTTCTTGCTCTCTACCACAATTTTCCACAAGGCCAAATCTGGTCAGAGCCATTTATAACTCTTGGATTTCTTGTAAGCCAATCCCGTCATTTGGCATTTCCGCAACTTTCAGAATTAAAATGTTGAAGATCATTTTCACAATCCTGGAATAGTAATATCTTCCCCTTCTTGCTCAGTCATGTTCTACTTTTCCTATGACACTGATACAAGCATACTTACACTACCTCTATGACTACTACAATTATTTAATTCTCTACATCACTTTTAATCACAAAGCAATGTAAAACAGTAGACAGCATTGCAGACTTACATTCCCTCTACTCCATGTTTTGATTGGCTGCTTCAATTAGTTTATAAAAAGAAACAGTTTTTCTGAACTCATTCAAAGTGCACGTATTTCTCCATAATGTCCAGTCCTATGGTTAGAAGTTATGTCTCTGAACTACACTTATCCTCAAGGCCAAATTGTGTAGGAGCCATTAGAACTTCTTGAAATTCCACAGAGCACATCCCGAGATTATTTCCCTAAAATTTTGGTTTTAAAAACACCAGGTAAGAGTTTTTAAGGTCATACGGCAATTTTTTTTTGAAAATTAAAACAGAATCATTGCAGAATGACCAGCCATTTCTAGACTTTAAATAAGCTGTGTAATGTCCTGATGTTATTGAAGGGCCGTCATGATATATAATTGCTGCAGTTACAAAAGTCCTTCCTGATATTGACAACTGCGAAGCTACAAAAATTTTTATTAAAGTTGTCAATTTTGTTCCATCAGGCCTACATCGTTGGAACATTAAAATGACATACTGGCCATATGTTCGTATAAATAATGTGGACATCATTTCAGATTTACATTGGCTACACTCCATGTTGTGATCAGCTGCTTTTACTAGCTTATTAAAGGAGACTGATTTACTGTCTGGCAAAGTTAAATATATAAATCTTTCTGAGTCTACACTAGTAGTACTTGATACCATACAGTTCTCGCAGTCATGCTGCCATTGATAAGAAAGCCCAAACAGCTGATCTACATCTACACCTTCAGCATGTAATACATCAAGCATATACATTAAAAACTCCTGACAATCTTGCTGAATATTTTGAGAGAATTGTGTTTGGCCTGAACATCTGTCTAACAGATTTCGAATTTCAGACACATTTTCTATGTTTCTTCTATCAGTGGTACATTTCTCTAACACAGAATTTAACAAACTGCAAAATCTTTGATCAGAATTGACCACAATCTCTTCTTTTACATTTTTTAGAGAAAACAAAACATTAACCACTACATTAGCATAGCAGTTGACACCAGAACTGTTTTCAAACTGAAAACCAACAACATCTTCAACAGAATCCTTTTTGTTTCTGCTTGTAATTTTAGGTTCATTGACTTTTTGTCTTTTTGCTACAACCTCCCCAGTATTGTTCTCATTTCTTCGTTTCCGGCCTACCACACGTTTCTCAAACAAAGGATACTGAGGCAAATGTGGCGCATACTCTCTTCTTAACCTATTGTATTCCTTAACACAATCTAGATCCGCACAAATGTTTGTGACATCACACTCAATCAAGTACAATCCCGATAAAGTTCTAACTCGTGACAATGCCACATATGCCATACCCTCCTTGAACACAGAACTGCCAATATTCACCAATGCACTGTCTACACTTAAACCTTGCGATTTATGAATTGTCACCGCATATGCCAAGCAAACAGGAAACTGCTTACGGCGAACATATAAGTCTTTTACAAGCAAAAATCTAGCAGAACAACGAGCAATTAGCTGTACTTCCTCAATGCCATCAAATTTAATTTTTTAAAATTCAATTCCATCTCTATTTCTGTATTTCACAAAATCAACAACATTACCCATTGATCCATTTACCAGACCTCTTTCAACATGTAAATTCCTTCTTAAAATTATACGGCAGTTCAAGCACACATTCAGAGTCTTTTCAAAACCTGCAGTTTTAGATATACTCTTCTCTAATGAATCCAATTTTGTTTTCAGATTCTCAGACAAAATAATTGTTGATCCCATATGCTCTACTCTATCAATAGCTTCCAGTTTCACAATCTCTTGCTTTTCTAAATGCAACATTTTGTTGTTAAATTTGGCACATTCTGCAAGAGTTGGCATCAAACATATTCCAGATTTCTTCTCAGTAATTTTCTGAAAAATATTCTCAGGCACAACATCTTGTTCTGGATATAAATTTGACAGTAATCGTGCATGTAAAGCTTCTTTCCCATGCTCGGTCACTTTTCCAATTCTAACATCTTGTAGAATAGTCTTGTAAACTTCATCCTTCGCCTGACGCATATTTTCATGCAGTTCAGCATAATTGAAGTTTAACCATATATTGACGTTGCCAATGCTGCCTAGGCACTTCCTGGTATCTTCATGCGTGAGCATTTTGAACACAGGTTGCCCTTTCACTGGTGTCAGCTGCAGAAGATCTCCGAAAACAATGATGTGTTTGCCACCAAATAACACATCATACTCTGTTTTGAGAACTTCTTGCATCCTCAAATGCACAAAGGCAAGCATGACATTGGAAACCATGCTTACTTCGTCAATGATAAGAAGTTTCATTTTCCTCAAGATTCTTGAAACTTCAAAACAAGCATCTCCAGATAGCTTGTGATATTGTAATTTGTTGTCATGCTCCACTGGCAGCATCAGTAAACGATGTAAAGTAATCCCTTTAATATTATGTGCTGCCAGTCCAGTTGGAGCAGTGACAACACAAGACAGCGATGACTCTGTCCTTTCCTGCAAATAGCATGAAATTGCTTTAATGAGGAAACTTTTTCCAGTTCCCGCTTCTCCACTCACGTACAGTCGGACAGGCTTCAACGACGTACATGAGCACTCTTTCTTATCATGACTTAATCCATGATCAATTTGCATGGTAACTTCGTCATATATTTTCCTCTGCTCAACGTTGAGTTGTCTTTCCAACTCTTCTAAGTTAACCGCATCCTCTTGAGCATGTGCCATGGCTCTTTCCACTTCATTCATAGCAGTGGCAGCTTCATTTTCGATAACAGGTCCTCCTAGTGGATCCTGACTCAATGAAGCAGAACTCTGACTGTCCTGAGAACTGTCTCTGGCAATCTCGGCTGCAATCGTTGCTTCCTGCTCAATTTCCGCATTCAACATTTCTACATATTTGGGAAAAGCAGGACATTCTATGGTCTCCTTGGCGGCATTGAAAGAGTCTTCGTAACAGAGGAAATCTCCAAGCAGTTCCTCTTCTGCACGCCAAGGCTTGAAAAGTTGCAAAAGTGCTAAATAGAAAAACTCCTTTTTTTCAGGAGATTCACCACTCAATTTTCGATGGTTTACCAAGTGGCATTTTCTTTGCTTGACCAGACATCCCTCACTTCCTATTACAGCATACACTCCTTTCTCAGTATCTTCTTTGATGTTCCTCTTGAATATGTAATTTTGCAGAACCTCATACAGACAAACATTCTCGAGGTGACTGCTTCGATTTGGATAATATGTATCCAACATGTTTGTCTTCAAAATGTCGGTACTGTTTGTCTCCTTTTCCGCCAAATACTCAATTTCCCGCACAGGTTTGAGAACTCGATTACGCGTTGCTGCAAGACCAAGACTCGCCCAAACGATACTCCTGGACTTGGCATAGAGACTTGCTGAAGACAACCGGTCAGAACATTCGTACGCTCCGATTTCTCGATGCGACAACATCTTCAGACTGAAACTGTACAACTTCTTGCTGAGGCTCTTTTCATGGGAAATGTCCTCCCACATATCCTTCAATTCTGTCTTCTCTTTTTTGGTGATGTAAGACGTCACATACCGAGCCACAGCCATACAGTTATCAGCCACAAACTGTATATCCATGTTAGCATTCCACATGGACAAAATCACCGGGTTGTAGTCGTTGATGTACTTGGACTCTTGGTTCCTCTTCAAATTGTAAGTGTTTTTAGGTGATTTCTTCATGACATTGTGTCGCAGCGAAGACATCAAACTGTTTACTCTTCCTTTAGAAATCACCGGTCGTGGAAAGCCGAAACGACATTTAGTGTAGAACTTGTCCTTGTTTCGGAATTTACGACGGCAGTACTTTCCACATCGATGGCTTTGGAAACGCAGAACTTTTTCTCTTAGGCTTTTCTTCTCCTTTGCGTTTGGAACAGCACACGTAGAATACTGTTGGATGAAACTCATCACTGAGTCTTCTGGATCCGTTCCAAATTTAGGTGCATCCTTGATCCACAGCAACATATGTATATGAGGAGCACCTCTTGCTTGGTACTCCTTTCTCCAGAAGAAATCCAACACCTCTCCAAGAGGTGGATTCTTCTTATTCATGATGAAAGACATCATAGCTTCAAATCTATGATTGAAGTACCTACATACATTGACTGGATCCAAAGAGCACAGTTCTCCAGGTGTCTTGAATTCGATGTTATCTACGTTAGCATTTGCCTCTCGTAGAAATTCAAGTAAGTCTTCCCAGCCATACTCGGCACAGCTCAGAGTGAGGAACCATGTGGGAGTACCTAAGTTCCTCAGCATACATTTTAAATCACCATGACGACGGTACCAGTACTCATTAGTACCACGCTGACACGCCATGAGATTAATCAGGTGAGAATCCAAAATACTGTCTTGGACATTGACTTTATCCATAAAGTCACTTGCCGAGATGTTTTGCATGTGTATACCACTTTTCAAGATGTGGTTCACTGCATATGACAGTCCAGACAGATCGCTTTCAAACAGGAGATGAAACAAATAAGGAATGCATTGTCGAAACCTAGCATCTCCTGCATACAATCGCAAAGTCCGGTATTCAGAAGCAGGAATTTGATGAGGTCGCTCATCATATCTTCCTCCCTGACCTGTTGGAAAAAGCTGTGGGAAACACCGAGCTTCCAAACTTTCCTCCCAAACACTAATGGGACTCCCTTTGGCTTGTTTCATTTGAAACAACTCAATAGCATTCCCCATGACTTCCTTGGAATGCAAAGGATGAACACTATAATGTTCATATATTTCTTCACTAGTAGAGGGTTCTACTTTCTCAATTTGACCAGCACACAAATCGCTATCCTCTTCCTCACTTACTTCCTCTTCTGCAACATATACATTCTTATAGTATTTATTATTTTTTTTCAAATACAATGTTGCCTTTTTAACTTTCCTAACATCTACTAAATCTTGCCATATTTTCTTATTCTTTGTCGGAACCGCATTAACTAAGATAACCAGAGGTTCCTCTTCCACTTTTTCTACTCCAATTGTGTTAATGTTTTTCTTCAAATCTAGAGGCAAATAAACAACTCTTCCCTTTAATCCTCTCTGTAAATCTGATGGAGGCAATTTCCCTGTCTTTGGCTCCATTCTTACAATAGCCTGAAAGGGATGGATACTTTGAATCAAAATAGATTCATAAGTATTTAAATCCTTCAATTCAGAAGGAATCTCAACCAATTCCAGATTATTATGAACTGCTCTAGCAGGCATCTGGTTTTGATTTAATTTGCAACAACAATAAGTACACACACGTTGATCCAATCCCAAATCAAAACAATTTTCTACCATCAAGTATGTTGCAAAATCCTTCCATTCACTATTATTTTCCCTTTCACTTTTTGCATATAAATCCACTAACTTAGTCTGATTCTTATAATAAGTGCGTCGACAACACACACAAGTGAAATTAGGCCTCTCACTTGATTTCACCTCAAACGTCGCAATTTCCCTCTGGAAATTATCTGTACTGGAAACCTGTACACTATCTTCCACATGACCCTCTTCTTCTTGCTCAATTTCAACATTCTCCTCTTTACTTCCAAAGTAACAAAACTCAATTTCTTCACATATATTCTTCACATCTATTTCAGAACCATGCAAAAGAGCAGCGCATAATTGTTTAAGCATAATTGCTGGACTCTTAGCATAATACAACATTCTAACTAATTTCCTCACTTTGTTATGATGCACTGCTAGCATCCTGAAATGATGAAAAACACTCTGGCATACTCTCCTGGAAAGACAAGCCAGTGAATGTCCATGCAAACCTGTCACTTCTCTTACTCTGCAAGGATCTAATTCTTGCAACAACATCATTTTCTGCTTCAAACTTTTCTTATTAAATGACCGTACAAAATCACAAAGCAAATTGATGGAATCCTGTCGCACACTGCAAATACTACTACACTTCCAGGTGTACACAGGACCCTTAGCACGTCTTCCTAAAACCTCATTACCTAACACCTCTTCTGCCTCTGTTGTCACAAGTTTTTCTTTTTCAACTGGACAACCATCTTTCACTTCATAAGCACGACCACTGGTGTCAACTGCATGCACCAAATCATTATCCTGGAAATAACTCTCCTCATTAAAAAATGCCTCACAGCTTGAACTATGCATCCATTCTCCAGAAAAAACTTCACAAAAATTACTACGATTAACTATTCTCTTCCATCTACTATTTCTTTTGAAATCAAAAATTGCCTTGTTTAGCTTCCTAATTCTATTGATTATCAAAATAAATAACTTACGTTTAATTTCAAATGCCTGATCAATAACTTTCTCAACTTTTTTTTTTGTCTTATAAAAAACCAGTTTCTGTTGACCTTTCTTAATATTTTTTAACAAATTGCCAATTATCCTGTTCCGGAACATTCGTTTACGAATCTCCCTAAACTGTTGTTTCCTTCTACTATCATGCACAGAGTTATCTCTTGCTCTAGCAGTAACATTTTTCATTGGCCTTTCTTTTCCATTTGATTTCCTTCTCGTTTTATGGACTGAAACATTTTCTGTAGTAATATTTTTTTTACTACACATATTTCTTATAAATTGTTTTGTGCTCTTACCCGGTGCTTTCTTCGTGACTTGACAAATCTTTTTGTTAGAGGACTGCTGCGTATTTTTTTTCACCTGCTGTCTTTGACGTTTTGCAGCCTTTCTCTGTCTTTCTATTGTAGGCATGGTGAAATCTTGAAATGATCTGCAGTTGAATCTGTGGAAAAATATAATAAATAATGTTATTAACCATTATTACCAAACAGTAAATCAGTAACAGTGATAAAAAACTTAACACACTACTTGACATTTTAATTAGAAGATTTTTTAGTCGTTGGCAAATTTACAATACAGAAATACCAGAAAAGAAATGACATTTATATTTATGTTACCTATGCTATTTTATATGTGAATCTGATCTAATTTTATGAGCATATTTTAATATTTTATTGAAGACACTACACATAACCTGCTTTTGAAGGTGTCTTTATTTTTAAATTAAACGGTTTACCTTTTTACTTTTTATTAATTATAAATTTTAAAAATAAATGTTTATATTTCCAAAGGCTCAAGCAGGTCAGCTTCCCATCCTATATCATATAATTCGGACAAATCTGCATCCTCATCACGCTCTTCTTCATCCTCAGGATTTAAATCATCCAAGGGATCAACATCCACTGATGTTTCAATTACAAGTTCAATGATGAGGTCAAAATCAACTGATTGCAGATTGTCGCTCATGTTGAGGTTGTCTTTATCTTTAAAGAAAGATAACAACAATGAGATGTTGCAGAGTAAGAGACAAATCTCACAGATTATAATAGTAAAATTGTTTAACAAGAGTAACATTTTGCAGCTATTATTTAGCCATGTCCAGCGATGCTGAGCAGGTGAAGCCTATGTCTAATCTTTCACTGAACAGGACTCATCTCTTCTTAACCTTGGATAAGCCTCACCGACTCTGTGTCCCCTGCACATACTTAAATGTAAAGGGGCAGATTTATGTTAAATGGCACATCCCCAGGCATGCACCAGTTAACGTGCACCACTGCTCTGCCACCCATGGTGTGCCGCATTTACAATCAGATAGGAGAAACCTGCGTCAAAACCCTGCGCCTGCTTGAAGCAGGCATAGGTCTTGACGCAACATTGTGGAGATGGTGCACCCCTGAGCCTTGCTGGAGCTGCATCGCACTTGCGATACAACTCCAGCAATGCGCCACCTTAACGGCACAGATGCGTCAAGCATCTGTGCCGTTTTTGCTCCATGCTGTGCCGCATTGTAAATGCAGCACACCATGGGTGGCGGAACAGCGGCGCAAGATGACTGGCACATCCCTGGTGATGCGCCAGTCATCATAAATCTATCCCTAAGCTTCTTATCTTGTTAGAGATGAACTGCCATATGTATCATCAAAATATTTTGCATTTCCTAAATAGCGAATTTTAAGGAATAAATAGCGATTCTTTACCATTCCTAATTTGCGATGAGCAAATTGCTAATTGCAAGTTACCCATTCATTTCCATGGGCTAGGAGGCTCATAGGAATGAAGGTTTAATTTGCGATTAGCAATTTGCTCATCACAAATTAGGAATTTTTCCAAGGGTGCAGGGGTGTCTCAAGAACACCCTGCTGCACCCCTGAAAAAGAAATTTGGGGGCATATGGCACACATACATGCCCTAAGGGCATGTGTTGGCGTCATATGGGACCTTTTGTTTTTTTTAAAAAAAGCTTTTTGAAAAGAATTCACAAATTACCACCAATTTACCACAATAGTTTCCAAATCCTTAATGTCATTTTTTAGATATTTTTTGTTTGATACATTGCATTTAAGTAGTCACAAAATTTGCAAATCCTTCAGTGCAATTGCAAAATAAGGAATAGCAAATTTTGCTACTCCTTATTTTGCATCAAACTTGTTTGATACATACCATTTGTCTAATTAACATTCGCAAAGGCCAAAATTCGTAGAATTTTGATCTTTGCGAATGCTAATTAGCTTGATACATATGGCCCCAAGTGAGGCCTGTCTTACGACATGGTGCATCTTTTGCATTACTGCTGCATCGGTTTCATGTGGTACGTTTTTTTTACACCATGACATATCTGCCTAAATGCATCAATTTGTAATGTTGTCGCCTCATAGCAAATCTTTTGCACCGCCGCTGCATCATAAAAGTGACGCACAGTGGCACAAAAGAGGCATACACCTATCATAAATCTGTCCCTAGCATTTTAAATGATTAATCCAGGATGACGATAAGGTGTGGCCTATCCAGAGGTTTGTTTAAGGTGAGGCCTACTCAGGATTGCAGATTAAAGTTACGCTTGATGAAGAATACAGAGGAGATAATACATGTAAAGGCCTACCAATGAAGTAAGTAATGTGCACTTTATTGCGCCAGTCATCATAAATGTATCCCTAAGCTTCTTATCTTGTTACAGATGAACCACCATATGTACCATCAAACTATTTTGCATTTCCTAAATAGCAAATTTTAAGGAATAAATAGCAATTCTTTACTATTCCTAATTTGCAATGAGCAAATTGCTAATTGCAAATTACCCATTCATTTCCATGGGCTAGGAGGCTCATAGGAATGAAGGTTGCAATTTGCGATTAGCAATTAGCTCATCACAAAATAGGAATTTTTTCAAGCGTGCAGGGGTATCTCAAGAACACCCTGCTGCACCCCTGAAAAATAAATTTGGGGGCATATGGCACACCTACATGCCCTAAGGGCATGTATGGGCGTCATATGGGACCTTTTGTTTTTTGGAAAAAAATGCTTTTTGAAAAGAATTCGCAATTTACCACAAACTAGAAGTTGGTGGTAGTTTCCAAATCCTTAATATCATTTTTTACATATTTTTTGTTTGATACATTGCATTTAAGGAATCGCAAATTTTGAATTAAGGACATTTTAAGTCATTTCCACATGTGCAGTGTTTTCAAATTATGATTTGAAAATCGTTTTTGGGGAAAAGTAATGGTTTGCAAATTTATGACAAGGACATAATGGTGTATGCTTCTCTATAAGGCATTTCAGTGTCTCTGATGTCATTTTTCCCATATTACATTATAAGACCTTTCCCCATGGAGCACATTCCTTGTAAATATGCTCCCACCTGTGCATGGCGAATTTAGATTTTGACTGTTTGAGTCACATAGCCATGTTAAAAGTGACCCAAAAAAATTGCTAACGTTTTAAAAAAACACATTCATGTGTCTTAAGGACATTTTAAGTCCTTTCCCCATGGACAATGTTTTCTAAGTGGCGCAAAAGAGGCATACACCTATCATAAATCTGTCCCTAGCATTTTAAATGATTAATTCAGGATAACAATAAGATGTGGCCTATCCAGAGGTTTGTTTAAAGTGAGGCCTACTCAGGATTGCAGATTAAAGTTACGCTTGATGAAGAATACAGAGGAGATAATACATGTAAAGCTCTACCAATGAAGTAAGTGATTTCTACTTCATTGCGCCAGTCATCATAAATGTATCCCTAAGCTTCTTATCTTGTTAGACATCAACTGCCATATGTATCATATAACTATTTTGCATTTCCAAAAAAGCGAATTTTAAGGAATAAATAGCGATTCTTTACCATTCCAAATTTGCGATGAGAAAATTGCTAATTGCAAATTACCCATTCATTTCCATGGGCTAGGAGGCTCATATAAATGAAGGTGCAATTTGCGATTAACAATTTGCTCATCACAAATTAGGAATTTTTTCCAAAGGTGCAGGGGTGTCTCAAGAACACCCTGCTGCACCCCTGAAAAAGAAATTTGGGGGCATATGGCGCACATAAATTTTAACAACATTCCTTTACCTCAAAAACGATTTTCAAATCATAATTTCAAAACACTACACATGGGAAAATTACTTAAAATGTCCTTAAGACACATAAAAGCGTTTTTTGATTGCCTTTCCTGCATGGTTGGGTCACTTTTAACATGGCTATGTAACACAAACATTCAAAATCTAAATTTTCCATGCACATGTGGGAGCATATTTTCAAGCAATTTGCGCCACAGAGAAAGGTCTTACACTAAAATGAGAAAAATAACATCAGGGACAGTCAATTGCCTTATAAAGAAGCATACACCATTATGTCCTTGTCATGAATTTAAAAACAATTCCTTTTCCCCAAAAACGATTTTCAAATCATAATTTCAAAACACTGCACATGGGAAAATGACTTAAAATGTCATTAAGACACATGAAAGCGTTTTTTGATTGCCTTTCCAGCATGGTTGGGTCACTTTTAACATGGCTATGTAACACAAACATTTAAAATCTAAATTTCCCATGCACAGGTCGGAGCATATTTACAAGCAACTTGCGCCACAGAGAAAGGTCTTACATTAAAATGGGAACAATAACATCAGGGACAGTCAATTGCCGTATAAAGAAGCATACACCATTATGTCCTTGTCATAAATTTAAATCAATTCCTTTTCCCCAAAAACGATTTTCAAATCATAATTTCAAAACACTGCACATGGCAAAATTACTTAAAATGTCCTTAAGACACACAAAAGCATTTTTTCATTGCCTTTCCTGCATGTTTGTATCACTTTTAACATGGCTATGTAACACAAACATTCAAAATCAAAATTTTCCATGCACATGTGGGAGCATATTTACAAGCAATTTGCGCCACATAATTCATAATTTTCTCCTTAAAGCACACTATTCTCTATCTAAATTAAAGAAATATTTTCTCACCTTAGCAAATACTTTGAGTTTGAAAACAGTCTCAGAAACACACCAATTTGTCTTCAGCAGAGCAAAAGGTATGCACTCCAGAGTCTGCAGCTATCAAAAGCACAGAAATGCTGTAATTCTTCACACATATTTCTCATGTCACCCAATCAAAACTCTTCCCTCACTTTTTTTCAAATGAAAACCCTTCCCCCCTCTGCCCTTTCTGTCTTTTCTGCATGGCAACCACCTCTTGGAAGACTTCTGGTGTTTGCAAGTTCACACAACTTTGTTGCAATTGAACTCTGAACTCTCAGTGCACCTGCATATCCAGTGCATTCTTTCATTTAATGATTTTTTATTGACCACTCAAAATACATCTTTCAAATAACTCATCCGTGCACCCTAACTTTCTGTTTTCAGCAATCAAAATCCACCAATCACTGTTACTGCTTCATGAACACAGAAACTCCACAGTTTTTTTCATTTTAAACTCTCATTTTTTCAACTGCCATTTCATTGCCACACTTCATCTGACTGCAGGAGAACCTTCTCTCACCATGTTTTCTGTCTGGATTGTTGGACATAGTTATATTCACTGGGCTCAAAGGTACGTTGAAAACAGGAAATTACCTAACCTCAATTTACAAGATGTGGAAATTAAGTGGTTTGGCCACAGAGGATTAAAATGTCACCAATTGATACCATTGGTGAAAACCTTTATGCATTTGCCCAAACCTGACCTGTTAATTGTGCACTGTGGAGGTAATGACTTGGGCACTTTGACTGGTGTAGGTCTGGAAATGCTTTTAAAGGACACCTTTGAGCAATTAATGGCACTTTTTCCTCAGACTGCCTTGGTATATTCAAATATATGCCAAAGACAGAAATGGAGGTGGTCAAACCAATTTTGTCCACAAATTGAGAAGTCGAGGAAGCATGTAAACAAATCTGTTTCAGCTTACATGAGAGACCATGGAATGGGCTCCCTGTACAACAATAACTTGCGTTACTACATGCAAGATATCTACAGAGGAGATGGAGTTCACTTCTCAGATGAGGGCAACAGAATTTTCACTCTGAATTTAAGAATGTGCATTGGTACCTACTTATAAGTACCTAAATGTACCATAAACCCAAAAGCTCTTCTCAGAGCTACCCTACATCTGATCACTCACAATTATTATTGTACTCTAACATTTTTCACTAATTTTCAACAAAGTACGCTCCCTGGGGCGCTACCCGGTACGCGAACCGGGAGCTAACCTCGCGAAATTTTTAAAAAAAATGTTTTTTTTTCGCACATATGGGCCTCCTCAGCCACCCTCACAAAACCTAGGGGGTCAAGATAAGTCTACCGTGCCCCCTTCTACCCATTCTGAACATTATTTGCCCTCCATCTTGTATCTTAATTCGACCGAAACACAAAATGGTGGACTTCTGGAACGCTTAAGGTCCGCGAACCGAGGCGCTCAACGGTTCGCGTACCGGGTAGCTCCCTTGGAAGCGCACCATCAAAAAAGGTGGGAAAGTAGTTCACAGAAAAGCCACTGGAGACAATTTCACCAAATATAGATTAGCTCATACTACATACCAATCCCTACCATTTTCACAAATTTGATTGGAATTCCATTTAGTCATTTAGCCTGTAGACCTCTCTAAATACCCTGAGGTAAATTACTTCACAAAACACATCTGAAGTGTTGGAATTGACAACCAATGAAAATGTTACTTTCATTTTCTACTTTTTTTACCTGACATTTGATTGGTTATGTACCTGAATATATATAAAGGAAGAGAGAGAAACACAGCCATTTTGACTACTACTTCCTGAACTACATTGCAAGATCATTTTCACTCACAACTTAAACTTGTTTTTAGAAGGTGAGATATTATTTTATAAATTTGAAAACATTTTCAGATAGTTATATACTATCCCTCTGTAAGAGTTAGACATTGAGAAAGGCTTCTTTATTATAATTATGGATTGATTTAGGTTTCTGTGGTATAATTATGAATTTACTTAGGCTTCTTCACAGGCACTTTTTAATAGTACTACTTCACGCCTGAAACCATACAGTGCCCATAGATTACTTCTCTGTTATAAACTCACAAGTACCTGTCTGAACTTAAACCCAACAGTGCCCTATCTCTACTGATATATTTATTTTTTATGCAAATTACAGCAAGAAAATGGAAGGTGAGCAGAATGTTTCCTTTGAAATTGTTCTGGAGAACAACACAGAAAAAGATATTGAGGACAATGATGACTCAGATTTCATGGATGAATCACGGGACCATGAATTAGTTCAATGTGTAGAATCTGTGGATCATTTACTTCATTATGATGACGGTCAAATGTGGGAACTTATGTTCACTCAACAAGAGGACATATCGGACAGTCAAATGCTAGACGTTCTATTAAATTTTGAAAAACAATCCGAAAAATAAAATTGTATGTAATATTAAAAAATTGTTTGAGTCTTTAATCATTTTTATATGTAATTAATAAACTAGTTAAATGTTAGAAATGTTATTAAATTTTCAACCACAATCACAATAATAAATAATTGCTTAAAAAACTAAAAAAAATAAAAAATAATCAACAAAACCAACAATCAATAAACATACTGCATTTGAAAAGTCTCTCATTCATTTTTCATTGCAGTACGCTGCCCAGAACGCTTCCCGGTTCGCGGACCGGGCGCTACCCACGAAAAAAAAAAATATTTTTTTTTTTTTTTTTTGCCCCGCGGGGCCCTTTTAAAGCCTCCACATTAAACCTAGGGGGTCAGGGAGGATCTACTATGCCCCCTTATGGTTATTTCCCCCTTTGTTTTGGCCTCCTCTTGTCTCTCAATCCTACCGAGAGACAAGATGGCGGCCGCTCCGGACTGTTTAGAATGTTGACAGACACCGTAGAGCCAATCAGCTTCGCTACGCGAAGTTCTGGTACGCGCCCCGGTCCGCGAACCGGGGAGCTGCCCGGTCCGCTGTTACAGATATATATCTTTTTTTAAACGTTAATTTCTCAAAATCCACTGGAGCACATATATTGAGACCTACAAAAGGCACATCGGGCTACCAGTCCCTACAATTTTGCCAAGTTTCGTGCAAATCCATTCAGCCGTTCGGGCTAAAAGTGAGGCCAACCGCCCTATGGAAAACTCAATGTTAAAAACACGTTTTGGGACCCCCCTTTTTTCTCGGCCCCCCCTGGACGAACCCCCCCCCAAATTTTCAGGGGCTGCTCAGAAACAAAATGTTCCATTTTCCAGAAAATTTCATCCAATTCCGTCCACAAACGCCAAAGTTATTAGACATAGAATTTTCAAAAATCCCATAGGGAAAAAATCCTAACTATATATACCTACTGGCGACCGCCAGTAGGTAATATATATATATATATATATGTGTGTGCATATATATATATATATATATATATATATATATATATATATATATATATATATATATATATATATATATATATATGTGCATATATATATATATATATATATATATATATATATATTACCTACTGGCGGTAGTTATAGTTAGGATTGATTTCCATAGGGAAATCGCAACATTCAATTGGGAATAACTTTGGCGCCGGTTGAGGAATCTGCCTGAATTTTTCAGCAACTTTGCCTCGCGGCGCTCCGCTCCTTCCCGGAAAGTTTGGGGGGGATTCGTCAAGTGGGGGCTTAGATAAAAGGGGGGTCCCAAAACGTGTTTTCCCCATGTTAATTTCCATATGGCGGTCGGTCGCACTTTTAGCTCGAACGGCTGAATGGATTTTTACCAAACTTGGCAACATTGTAGGGACTGGTAGCCCGATGTGCCTTTGCTATGTCTCAAGATATGTGCTCCAGAGGATTTTGAGTAATTTAGGTTCAAAAAATGTATATATCTATGCAGCGCCCCGGTACGCGCACCGGGGAGCACTCCGGGCGCGCCACGCGACTTGCGCACGGAAAGCTGATTGGCTCTCGGGTGTCTGTAAACATTCGAAACAGTCCGCAGTGGCCGCCATCTTGTGTCTCGGTAGGATCGAGACACAAGAGGTGGCAAAAAACAAAGGGGGAAATGACCAAAATGGGGCAGGGTACACCCCCCCTGATCCCCTAGGTTTGATGTGGGGGCCATAAAAGGGTCCCGCGGGACAAAAAAAAATAACATTTTTTTTCGATTTTCGCGGGGGGAGCGTACCGGGGAGCGTACCATGAGGAAAAACAGTGAAAAAAATTATATAATCATAATAATAAATAATAAAATAATCATTTTTAGTGATCAGAGGTAGGGTAGCTCTGAAAAGAGCTTTTGGGTTCTGTGGCTGTTTTAGGTACCTACAAGTACGTCCCACACACACCCACATGTTATGTTATGTTATGAAAATGTATTCAGCGCGCAGCTGCCCCAGCGAAGGAGCGTCCTGGCGCCTGACAAGGTAACCAACACAACACAACTAAAAAGACAACAGACTAAGAAGGAACAGGCTCAAGGAAATAAAAAAGTCTTGATGGCCCTACGAAATAAAAAGAGATTATCAGACGCACGTATCTTTAAAGGAAGAGAGTTCCAGAGGGCCGCAGCCCGAACTCGAAATGAGCGTCCTCCAGCTCGGCTAAGCTTAAACCGAGGGACTACTGCTAGATCCTGGCCTAAGGATCTCAGGGAGCGGGCAGGGACATAAGGCGTCAAGAGATTCGTGAGAATCGGAGCAGAAGAGCCCTTAAGAATTTTGTAGGACAGGCAAAGCACTTTGAACTGAATCCTCTGCTTGACTGGAAGCCAGTGGAGAGACCGCAGAGTGTTGGCAGCGGAGCAAAACCTGGGCAGACCCACCACAGCTCTGGCTGCCGTGTTCTGAACACGTTGCAGACGTGCAATTTCAGCTTGGTTCACCCCTACCAAAAGAGAGCTGGCGTAGTCAAGCCGAGAGATCACCGTCGCCTGCAACACCAGCTGCCTGGTTGAGGCATCAAAAAATTTCAAGGCTGGTCTTAATCCTCGCAAAATGCCAAAACAACTGGCGGCCGTTCCCTTGGTATGGGAGACAAAGCTAAGGGCGGGATCTAGCCACACTCCAAGATTTTTTGTCTCCATTACCAGAGTCGGGGTAGGCCCCAGTTCCGGAGGCCACCATATGTCGCCCCATAGTTCCGATTTCTTGCCGATGATCATTATCTCAGTTTTTTTTGCGTTCAGCTGGAGATAGTTGGAATTCATCCAGCTGGCAAGCGCCCTCAGCCCATTCTGGAACCTAGGGGCATCCAAATCAGAGTCCCCGCTGAGCGTGCACACAACCCCACACCCCCACACCCACACACTCCCCATACACACCTCACATACACACACACGTCCACACACACCCAAACACCCCACACTGACACCTTACACATCCACAACCACACCCACACATCCCACACACACACACACACACACCTCACCCCCCAACACACATACACGCACACACAGATACCTCACAGACACACCTCACACATCCCACACACACACCTCCCCCCCCACACACACACACGCACACCTCACTGACACACCCACACATCCCACACATACACACACATCCTACACACATACCCCCCACACCCACACACACCCCACACACACCTCACACACCCACACCCCCACCTACACCCAAACACCCCACACACCCACACACACACCTTACACACCCACTTCCCCACACCCACATACCCCACACACCTACACACACCTATACATCTCACCCCCTCAGAAATACACACACACCTCACAGACACACCCCACACATCCCCCACACACACCTCCCCGCCCCATACATGGGGAAAACTCAGTGAAACACTAAAATAATAATTTAAAGTGCTTAGAGGTAGGGTAGCTCTGAATAGAGTTGTTGTGTTGTTTGGGTGTTTTAAGTACCAACATGTAGGTACCAATGCTGAGTCTTAAATTTAATGTACACCGTTTCCTCTGTAGATAATTTGCATGTTGTTACAGAAGTTATTGTGGTATAGGGAGTCCATATCATAGTCTGTCAGGAAAGCAGAAACAACATGGAGGTAGGAGATGAAAAAGAGATGTCAAATACACATTGGAGATAATATATTGGGAGAAAGGAAGTATCTATGAGCAAAATTACTATGTAACATAAAAAAGTTGCACAGTATACTATAAGTTAGACTTTACGTTATAATCAATTTGGTACTAGTTTAAGAATTACATATAAAAATGAATAATGTCTCAAACAATTTTAGAATTATTAAATATAAATTTATTTTTCAGATTCTTTTTCCAAATTAAACATAACTTCTATCATTTGACTGTCAAATGTCCTCATTTTGAATGAGCAAATCCACTGATTCTACACATTGTAGTAGTTCATAGTCCCTTGATTCATCCATGAATTCCAAGTTATCATTGGGTTCTAGAATTTCTTCATTGTTGCTCTCTAGGACAATTTCAAAGGAAATGTTTTGTTGTCCTTCCATTTTCGTGCTGAAATTTGCATAAAAAATAAATATATCAGTAGAGATAGGGCACTGTTGGGTTTAATTTCAGACAGGTAGTTTGGATTTTTTAACAGTGAATTTATCTTTGGGCAGTGTATGGTATCAGACTGGAAGTAGAAATATAAAAAAGTGTATGTGATGAAGCCTAAGTAAATTCATAATTATACAAGACAAGCCTAAATCCATCCATAACTATAACAGAGAAGTCTATCTCAATCTATAACAATTACAGAGGGATAGTATATAATTATCAGAAAAAGTTTTCCAAATTAACTTAAAGTGCACAACATACTCCAGTTTTCAAAATAACAACTTACCTTTCAAAAAGAAGTTGAAGTTGTCAGTGAAAATGCTCTTGAAATGTACTTCAGGAAGTAGTAGTCAAAATGGCTGTGTTTCCCTCTCTTTCTTTATATATATTCAGGTACATAACCAATCAAATGTCATGAAATAATAGTAGAAAATGAAAGTAACTTTTTAATTGGTTGTCAATTCTAATACTTCAGATGTGTTTTTGTGAAGTAATTTACCTCAGGATATTTAGAGAGGTCTACAGGCTAAATGGCTCAATGGAATTCCACCAAATTTGGGAAAACGGTAGGGATTGGTATGTAGTATGAGCTATTGTATATTTGGTGAAAGTGTCTCCAGTGGTTTTAATGTAAATTAACTTTTCACATTTTTTGGGAGCGCTTCCCGGTGCGCGCCCCGGTACGCGTACCGGCAGCGCTACGGGAGTCCTCCATTTTGTGTTTCGGTAGATTTGAGACAGAAAATGGAGGACAAACAATGTTGGAAAAGGGTATAAGGGGGCACGGTAGACACTCCCTGACCCCCTAGGTTTTCTGAGGGGGTGTTAGGAGGCCCATATAGACCAAAAAATATATATATTTTTTTTAATTTTCGCAGGGGAAGCGCCCGGTACGCGCACCGGGAAGAGTACTGGGGAGCGTACTTTGGTGAAAAATAGTGAAAAAAGTTAGAAAAAGATAATCATTTGGAGTGATCAGAGGTAGGGTAGCTCTGAAAAGAGCTTTTGGGTTCTGTGGCTGATTTAGGTACCTACAAGTAGGTACCAATGCACAGTCTTAAATTCAGGAGGAATATTCTATTCCCCTCATCTGAGAAGTGCACACCATCTCCTCTGTAGATATCTTGCATGTTGTAACGCAAGTTGTTGTTGTATATTGAACCCATTCCATAGTCTCTCATGTAAGCAGAAACATATTTATTCACATGTTTCCGTGCTTTCTCAAATTGTGGACAAAATTGGTTGGACCAGTTCCATTTCTGTCTTTGGCAAATATTGGAAAATACCAAGGCAGTTTGAGGAAAAAGTGCCATCAATTGTTCAAAGGTGTCCTTTAAAAGCATTTCCAGACCTACCCCAGTCAAAGTGCCTAAGTCATTTCCACCACAGTGCAGAATTATGAGGTTAGAGTGTGGCAAATGCAAAAAGGTTTTCACCAATGGAATCAATTGGTGACATCTCAATCCTCTCTGGCCAATCCATTTAATGTTCACATTTTGTAAATCAAGGTTGTGAAAATTTCTGGTAGCTGCATACCTTTGAGCCCAGTGGATATAGCTATGTCCAATAATCCAGACAGAATACATGGTGAGAGGAGAATCTGGTACAGTCAGATGAAGTGTGGGAAAGAAATGGCAGTTGGAACAATAGGAGTTTGCGAGAAAAAAAACTGTAGACTTTCAGTGCTCTTGAATCACAAGCAATGATTGGTAGATTGAGATAGTTGAAAACTGAAAGTTAGGGTGCATGGTTGTGTTCTGTTTAAGAAGTAATTTGAATGGTTAAAAAAAAGTCATTTAAAGAAACATTGCACCAGATAAGCTGGTGTATTCGCAGGTCAAACATCCTTGCTGAGGTGATTTGCAACATTGTAGAATAAACTTTTAAACCTGAGAGCTCAGTGAGGAGGGAGTTGCTATGGTAACAGGTAGAAAGGGCTGAGGGGGGGAAGGGTGTTGGTTTGAAAATAGAGAGGGAAGAGTTTTGATTGGTTACCATGAGCAATATGTGTGTAGAATTAGAGGTTTTCTGTGCCATTAACGTTTGCAGTGCCTGGAGAACATACCTTTTGCTCTGCTAAAGAAATATTGGTGTGTGTATCTGGCACTGTTCTGAATCTCCTAATGCATTTGTAAGGGTGAGTTATGATTCATTTAATATACATAGAGACTTGTATACTCTATGGAGAAGATTTGGAAGCAAATTGTGGTTTTTTAATGTTGCTTTGTGTCATGCTTTTTGATAATGCTTGGTAAAAAGTTTTTACTGCATAGAGGAATTGTATTTTGTAAAATTGTGAAGTTTTAGTAGTGACATGGAATGCTTGTACATAGGACCTGTGCTGTGTTTCTTAAATGTGATGTCAAAAACGATTTTGGGAAAAATGAATAGCTTTTACATTTTTTAAAAGGAATAAAGAATGTGTGCATGTTTAAAGAAATAAATTTGACTCTTTACAATGATTTCACCTGTGTTAACTCAGTGTAGGAAGCATATTGAGTTTGTTTGCATAGAGGAATTGTATTTTGTAAAATAGTGAGGTTTTAATAATGACATGGAATGCTTGTACATAGGACCTGTGCTGTGTTTCCTAAATGTGATGTCAAAAACGATTTTGGGGAAAATGAATGGCTTTTACATTTTTGAGTATAATGTGGCGCAGAGGTTTAAAAAGTGACGCATCTACCTACATGTGTCACTTTTTAAATATGGCGCAAAAAGGTACATGTTTGGGCTTTCCTGGGGAACGTATGTGGTGAGGCTTGTGTCTAAGAGTGCAGTGGACTAGCCTTCATGAAGCCTATCCCCGACTGCACTCTTAGACACAGGCGTCAATTTGACTCTTTACAATGATGATACCTGTGTTAACTCAGTGTAGGAAGCATATTGAGTTTGTTTGCATAGAGGAATTGTATTTTGTAAAATAGTGAGGTTTCAGTAATGACATGGAATGCTTGTACATAGGACCTGTGCTGTGTTTCCTAAATGTGATGTCAAAAACGATTTTGGGGGAAAAAAATGGCTTTTACATTTTTGAGTATAATGTGGCGCAGAGGTTTAAAAAGTGACGCATCTACCTACATGCGTCACTTTTTAAATATGGCGCAAAAAGGTACATGTTTTATGCCGCCGATGCATCACAAAAAGTGACGCATCAGCAGTGCAAAACTAACGCAGGGCCTCATAAATGTGTTTCTTTTTTATTTGCACACTACTCCAGTTTAGTCCTGTCCACTGCACTCTTGGACACAAGCCTCACCTTTTGTGCTCCCATGGACAGTCTTCATCTTATCTGTACTCCTGCTTAGGTGTGAGAATCGTATCACATGGGGAAAGCCCCATGTGAAAGCGTTTGCCTCAGTCTTATCTCTGCTGTGAGGCAGGTGCAAGATTTTGACGTAACAGTGTCCTAAAAGTGACGCAGTGAAATCTCAGAGATTTCACTGTGTCATTATTACGAGGCTTTTTGCGGAGAAATGACCCCTCTCTGTACATTACACTTGACAGAGGTATAATGTGGTGCAAAAGGTTTAAAAAATGACGCACCTACCTACATGCGTCACTTTTTAAATATGGTGCAACAAGAGGAGGTGAGGTTTATGATCAAGACTGTAGTGGGAGAGAGGCCTTTCCCGGGAAGCATAGGTGGTGAAGCCTGTGTATAAGAGTGCAGTGGACTAGACTTCATGAAGTCTATCCCCTACTGGACTCTTAGACACAGGTCTCATCATCTTTGTACCTGTGGACAGAGATGTCTTCCACTATACTCTTCAATACAGGCCTCACCTTTTGTGCACCCCTGGAGAATCCTCACCTGATCTGTAACCCTGAATAGATCGTTTGCTTTTTGTCATTGCTTTGTTGTTTGGTAATAGTGATCTATAATGTGCACATTACACTTGACAGAGGTATAATGTGGTGCAAAAGGTTTAAAAAATGACGTATCTACCTACATGCGTCACTTTTTAAATATGGTGCAACAAGAGGAGGTGAGGTTTATGATCAAGACTGTAGTGGGAGAGAGGCCTTTCCCGGGAAGCATAGGTGGTGACGCCTGTGTATAAGAGTGCAGTGGACTAGACTTCATGAAGTCTATCCCCTACTGGACTCTTAGACACAGGTATCATCTTCTTTGTACCTGTGGACAGAGATGTCTTCCACTATACTCTTCAATACAGGCCTCACCTTTTGTGCACCCCTGGAGAATCCTCACCTGATCTGTAACCCTGAATAGATCGTTTGCTTTTTGTCATTGCTTTGTTGTTTGGTAATAGTGGTCTATAATGTGCTATTTTTTTCTTTAACACAGATTGAAATCAAGATTTCAAGAGTAAGCAAAGCTGCCCTCAAGGGAAAGGAAAGGAAAACAACGTAACCGCCAAAAAACAAAAACAGCAACGGAATTACAGCACTCTTCCACAACAAATACTTAAAAAAACAGGAACCAAGCTCCTGGTAAGACAACTAAGTCTTTTATACGGAACATATGTACTTTAAAAAAAAAAATGATGGACAGCATGTAGAAAAAGAGAATGAGAGAGTAAATTTGAAAAGGAAGGAGAGAACCTCAAAGAATCCTACAACTGGAGCAGGAGAGAATAATATGTATAGGAATAGAAGGCAGAATCAGTTTAGAGACATTCGTAAACGAATGTTTCGCAATAGGGTGGTTTTAAATTTGTTAAAAAACATTAGGAAAGGTAAACAGAGAACTGCTTTTTATAAGAAAAAGAAAAGTGTAGAGAAGATTGTTGATCAGGCTTTTGAAGTTAAGAAAAAATTATTTATTTTAATAATCAATAGAATTAGGACACTTAACAAGGCAATTGATGTTTTCAAATCAAACAGTAGATCGAAAAGAGTAATTAATCGGACTAATTTTTGTAAAGCTTTTTCTTGAGAATGAATGCACAGTTCAAGTTGTGAGCCATTTTTTAATGAGGAGAGTTACTTCCAGGAGAATGATTTAGTGCATGCAGTTGACACCAGTGGTCGAGCGTATGAAGTGAAAGACGGTTGTCCGATTGAAAAAGAGAAACTTGTGCCTAGAGAACCAGAAGAGGTGTTAACTGATGAAGTTTTAGGGAGACGTACTAAGGGTCCAGTGTACACTTGGAAGTGTAGTCGTATTTGTAGTGTGCGACAGGAATCAATTGATTTGTTTTGTAATTTCTTACGTACATATAGTAAGAAAAGTCTAAAGCAGAAAGTGAAGTTGTTGCAAGACTTAGATCCTTGCAGAGTGAGAGAAAACACAGGTTTGCAAGGCCATTCACTGGCTTGTCTTTCTAGAAAAGTCTGTCAGAGTGTTTTTCATCATTTTAGGATGTTAGCAGTGCATCATACCAAAATGAGGAAATTAGTGAGAATGTTGTATTATGCAAAAAGTCCAGCACTTAAGCTTAAACAATTAAACAGTGCTCTTTTGCATGGAACTGAATTAGATGTGAAGAAGATTTGTGAAGAAATTGAGATTTGTTATTTTGGTGAAAAAGAGGGTAGTGTAGAAATTGACACAGCAATTCAAGGTAATGTGGAAGACAATGTACAGATTTCAAGTACAGAAAAGTTTGAGCAGGAAATTACCAGGTTTAAGGTGAAATCAAGTGAAAGGCCGAATTTTACTTGTGTGTGTTGTCGACGAAGTCATTATAAGCATCAAACTAGATTAGCTGATTTATACGTAAAAAGTGAAAAGATGAATAATTATGAGTGGAAGGATTTTGCAACTTATTTGTGGGTGGAGAATTGTTTTGATTTGAGTTCTGATCAGCGTATTTGTAAATATTGTTATAATAAATTACATCAAAACAGAATGCCTGCTAGAGCTGTTCATAATAAACTGGAGTTGGTAGACATTCCCCGTGAATTGATGGATTTAAATACATATGAGTCTATTTTGATTCAATGTGTCCACCCTTTTCAGGCAATTGTTCGCATGGAACCTAAGATAGGGAAATTGCCTCCTTCAGATTTGCAGAGAGGATTAAAGGGAAGAGTTGTTTATTTGCCTCGTGAGTTCAAAAAAAATATTGATACAATTGGTATAGAAAAAGTAGAAGAGGAACCTTTAGTTATTCTAGTTAATGGGGTTCCGACAAAGAGTAAGAAAATCTGGCAAGATTTAGTGGATGTTAGGAAAGTCAAAAAGGCAACGTTGTATTTAGTCAAAAATAATGAGTATTACAAAGAGGTATGTGTTGCAGCAGAGGAAACAGCTGCAGATGAAGACAGGGATTGTTCAGGCGGCCAAATTGAAAAAGTTGATGTGTCTAGAAGTGAAGAAATATATGAACATTATACTGTTCATCCTTTGCATTCCAAAGAAGTAATGGGGAATGCAATTGAATTGTTTCAAATGAAAGCAGCAAAAGGAAGTCCCATTAGTGTATGGGAAGAAAGTTTGGAAGCTCGTTGTTTTCCACAGCTATTTCCAACAGGTCGAGGTGGACGATATGACGATGGTCCACTTCAAATTCCTGCATCTCAGTGCTTTAAATGGGCCGGCACTCACCGGTACTGAGTACCGGCACTTTTTCCTTTTCACCCCTTGAGTACCGGCACTTTTCCTAAAAGGGAAGAGAGTACCGGTACTCATGGAACCTGACTTCTACATAGGGAGCGCTCATTTCATCCCTCAACCTTTAACGAGCACTGCAGGGAATTAATCAGGGGAGCACTTGTCACCCAGCGTGAGCTGCTTTGGAATTCATCAGGGCGGGTGTGTGTCTGCAAGTGGTTATCTTTTCCATTGATCTTTCACGGGGCTGAGAGGGGGTACAATCAAATGGGTGGCGGTGGGCCTCACTGTTCTGGATAGAATCGTGAACAGGACAGAACAAAAGAGCGTTTGCTAATGCTTTCACTATTGCTACACATCTAAATTGCCTACCACGCATGTGAATGGCCTACTTGCCTGCTGCTACTTTCTTTGTTTTTCTGTTGTTGAAAATATTAGTTATCGCTGACCAGCAGTGTCTCATTTAAAAGTGGGTTTATGCTCCAAAGGACCCACAAGTTAAAGCACCGCACACCGAGCTCACTACCTGGTGTGCTCACGTTAAAAGAGGTAACTGTCGCTTTCTATGTGGACAAACAAAGTGACGCTCTTCACAACCTCATGAATGGAGTGGGTGGGGTGAGAGCACTGATGGAAGAGCAGCATAGAAGAGTCTTAAATAGGCATTCATCTCGAGTTTTTTTCCACAGCAGCCATTTCAAGAAGCAGGCAGATTTTAAAGATTCCTGAATATGTTGCATCATTTTTCCCGTGTTGTCCTTGCAGTGATAAAGTAAAAAAATGAAATTCATTCTGTTGTCCTGAGGGGTGGTTACTAAATGGAGACAGTTGAACTCATAGTCGATATAGTGTGGGTTTAAAGCATATTTGAGGGGTGCAGAATGAATGCTATTTGGAGCACTGTGTTCACGTGGGCATGTTTTCTGCAGAGTGCGTCCTTTCAACAAACTATTTGACTCGAGGAGATAGCTTAGGAAGGGTACATACATGGCTCTTCGGCGCATCAATATACAGCCAAACCCTTAAATGCTTGAACAGTTTCCCCTCTTTTATCTGTCCCTCACAAAGGTCCTATCCTGCGTACAGTGACATTCCCCCCAAAAAAGTGAGTATTTCCTTTTTGAAGGTAAAATGTGAAAGACGATGCCACAGACAGACCCAATATTCACTTTAATCGTATCATCAAAAAGAACTTGTTTTAGTTGCCCCGTGGCTTTGTAATTTGGTCCTCGATTGCAGCAGTAATTACAGCAGCTTTGCCCCTATGGCAACGTCTAGGACATTTTAAAAGTCCAGAGTCACGTCGCAGTGCAGCCAGTCTGTTGGCTTCATTTGACCAGTGGCCCTTGATCAGCAATTTCTGATGGCACAGCTGCTGCTTCTCCCCTCTCATCACAAGCACAGGGTGAAAATAACGCGGTGCCCGAGCCTCACTTTTAAGGACGTTGTGGTTCACAAGCCTTTATAAACCCTTCCCTCTGACTCGTCCCCTCCACATCCCCTTTAGCACATCCCAAGCCTCCTCCTACTGCTATGACCTAAAAAAAAAAGTCTAAATCCTTCCCTCTTCTATCCCTCCTCTATTCTTTTCGATCCAAGCAATAGACTAACATGTCCAGTCATATTTCACTAAACAAATCTATTATAGGTTCCAGAGTAGCGTGCTACTCGCCAAGAAAGTGCTTCAATACCCCATTAGGCAGACCCTCCAGTTTATCGCGATTTCGCGATTCACGAAAAAATCGCGAAATCGGCAGATTACCGCGATAATAACCATATTGGCCGTGATATTAAGTGAGACAGCAAAACAAACAATGCCTGGCTGTGCGCGCCGCCCTCCCCCCCCCACCCCCCCCCCCACTCGTGTGTGTCAGCAGCTTCCGGGGACACACACAGACAGTCAGACTAAGCCTCATTAACAAGAGAAAGGTCTTTAAATGGCAGTTTTGAACTGCCAGCCGCACCCGAGTACTTCACAGATCATTTAAAGACCTTTCACTTGTTAATGAGGCTTAGTTTTTCACGCCCCCGCCTGTTATCCTCGGCTCTGGCAGGTGTCAGGGGCTTGCGTGGTGCAAGCTTTCATCAGACAGTCGGCTTCCTGCACGGAGGATCACAGACCGGAGGGAGAGAGAAAGAGGGGTTGGAGGTACGTGTGAGGAGAAGAAAGGGGTGAAAGAAAGGAAGAGTGGCTGGGGGCACATGTGTGAGGAGAGGAAAGTGGTGAAAGCAAGGGAGAGTGGGGCGTTTAGAAGGAAAGGGAAGGGGTAAAAGAAAATGGGAGGATAAAGGTGAAAGGTGGAGCGCAAAGGTAAAGAGGGGGAGCAAGAATGAAAACTGAGGGTATGGGGCAGGTGAGACGAGAAAGAAGGGGTGAAAGAGAGGGGGGTGAGCAAAGAAGTCATAGAGGTGGGAAAGAAGGAAAGGGTAGTAGGGGGTGAGAGAAACTGGGCGAATGAAACTGAAAGGTGGAGAAAAGTAGAGAGGAGTGCAAGTGAGCAGGAGAGAAAGAGGGAGGGTGAATGCGCGAGAAAGAGGGCGAGAGAGGAAGGGGAAGAAAGACAGTGTCTGGAAGAACGAAAGTATGAGAGCTAGAGAGAGAAGAGAGGGCTAGGAAGGGAGAAAGGGAGCAGGGGCGGCTGGTGACATTTGAAAGTGGTGCGGCTTAAACTAATTTGCATATTGCACCGCAGCGATCGAGCGCAGCGAGCTGGCCCGAACCACCTTGCATCCATAGATACATCATTCATGCATCCACCCATCTATCCACCCACCCACCCTGCATCCATACATCACTCATTCATGCATCCACCCATCCATCCATCATGCATCCACCCATCGTGCATGCATCCATCCATACATCATTCATGCATCCACCCATCCATCCACCCACCCTGCATCCATACATCATTCATTCATGCATCCACACACAGAGATAAAAAATGACATGAGTTTGACTTGCCGTCCAATTTTATGCACTACGTCTTAAACTAACCCTTGCATAAAGTAATTTACATATTTTTTATCCAGGTCATAATAAAACATAAAATGTGCCGTTCAACCCTTTTATCACTTCACTATTAATATAAAAAATCCTGACCAATCAACTCCCACTAGGCTAACACAGAAAATGTAAACTTACCTGACCCCAGGGTCGTACCTTCCCCGCCTCAGGACCCACCTCAGTTGAAGAAGGTGCCATTCAATAAAAGAAACAAAAGAAACAAACCTGCTCTGCGTGGCGCTCTCCCATGAAACAGAGCGTGCCATATTTTAAAGCTGCTCCGACAGGGCCTATCCAGGAACATAAATAACGTCTGCTCTGTCTTAGTGGTGCCAAAAGTACAGCTCTTGAAATACCGGCTTGCTTCCACTTTCGACATTGTCCATGAATACCTTTTAGGACTGACGATTCTTTTTTAGAAACATGCTGCAAGCAGACAGCAGCCACATGATGGGCCAGAGATACTCTTCAGATCGCAAACGCTTTGTTTTTTTAAACACTGCACATCTACACTTGTCTTTCCCAGGACGCTCCTCGGGCTGTTCTTCAAGTGCCTTTGCAGCGTGCCTGATGCGAACCATAAAGCGCTGTACTGCCTTCACCAGGTCGCCCCAGCCGAACCCAACCTGCTATAAACCGAGTGCTAAATGGCAAAATATTAACAGTCCGTAACATCATTAGCAAATACTATGTGTCAGCAGTAAAGTGAAACATAGAGCTAAACACTCGCAGCCGACATCTGCTGTGTACCCCGTCCCATGTCAGTGAGGCCAGTGACTGCAGGTAGTAGCCCCCTCCTCCGATCAGCAACAAGGCTGGCTCTCCTGACCACGCAACGAGCAGGCACCCGAGGTCCTGTTTGCGCCTTCAGGTCCGTTCAGCCACGAGTCCGATGTCACTCTCTCAGTGACGTGACACTGCTCCAGCAGCGCCAGGATCGGCTGTGGAGCAGCGTAACTCCCTGCCCCATTCGGAGACCGGGGGCTGCGGCATGAGGCAACCCTCGGTCTCCCAAGGGGGAGGCTACTGCGCATTTTCGGGCCGGTCAGAAAAATGACCAGCCCGAAAGCAAACATGCGCGCCAGTTACCAGATCAGATACAGCCCCACCCCCATTTTCCCCTATTGCGGCCGGTGAAGTTTCTGATGGCGGTGCGCATTGGTTGGTGGGCAACGCCCGAACGCCCCACTGGACGCACCGCCACTGAGAGGGAGACAAGAGAGAACTAGAGAGGCAGGGTGCTAGAGAGATCCGAAGATGGAAAGAGAGAGGGACAGGGGATAAGAGACTGGGCTGATGAGAGAGATATCGATAAGGAGAGAAAGATGTGTGTGTGTGAGAGAGGATGAGTGAATGAGGCACAGAAAGGAAGGGGCATGAGAAACAGAAAGCTGAATGGGACAGTGGAAAGAGTGTAACAGGAAGGAAGATAGAGGAGCTAAAAGCGGCAAAACACAAATAAGAGAGGGAGAATTGGGAGGCAGAAAGAGTGTAAGGAAGGACGGGTGACGGATGGGGTCACTGGAGGCCGCTTTATCAAGGTCCAGGGCCAAATAAAATGCCGCAAAATTGACGCTAAATTTCCATTTTTGTGCCGCTAAATTTCCATTTTTGTGCCGCTAAATTTGCTAATCCATGCCGCTATATCCTGGGGGGTCTGATTAGGGGTAACAAGCACAATATAAATACAAACCTTTTTCCCTAGTCTATCCCTCCGCTATCCTTCTCAATCCAAATAACTGACTAACATATATCTACCACTCTAATTATTTTCATATTTCAATATACTAATTTAACACTAATCCTTTATGGGTTACGGAGTAGGGTGCTACTCACTGAAAAAGTGATTTGACGCCTCATCAGGGGTAGTATGCGCTACATAAATGCAATTACAATACAATACAATACTTGCATGTGTAAATAAAAAGGATCTTGTTACCAAACTCGCTGATCCTTATTTTATCGACCATGTCAGTCCGGTGAAAAATGTGAAATGCTCTTTAAACAGGGATGTTTGCAGCCAGTGTTAAACTACCTGTACCTACATGCCACATGGATGTACATGGCTGCATTTTTATCAGAAGCCGGTAAATGTGTTGCATGGCCAGGTATGTGTGTGTTCTGCACACTCATTGGTTGCAATTTATTGCACACTGTAATCAAATGCCAAAAGCAGGAAAACATAAATTTTTGTACAAGTTACGTGGTACAAGCACAGAAAACATATTTAATTTGTAATACGCCCCATCTCCTAACCAGGACTTCACGCCATTGGCCATGTTTTGATTCAGAAAGACCATCTTGCCATTTATAATGTGATTTGAAAGCCTGTTCTTTTCTTTTTAATATGTATTTCATCCACAAATGTAAGAATGCATTTGGCATTTAGTATAGTAAGTATATGAGGCATATAATATCAATTATTAGCTGAATTAACACACCTGGGATCATGGTGTGTATTTTTATTACAAACAGTGCAGCCAGATCAGTCCAGTAGATACTTCATTCTTTCTGATATCCTGTCTGTAGCATGTTTACTCCTTCCACCACTCCTTTTCAATCACATAAAATGGAATGTTGAAAGGGTGAGCCACCAGCAGCAATAAAGCTAGTGTCTGTCTGTGTGTCAGCATATCTCATCCAGTAGCAAGGGGAGAGAGAGAGAATATGCTGCTCACTAAAGTTATACACAGTATGTCTTTTCGAAAGCAACTCTGGTTTCCAGGTTTGAAAGAAACACCCACTAGTAGCGAGAATGAAAATAGTTCAGGTTAATTCCAAGCTTTTTACAGGTGCTTATTCACCATTCGTGAGAACCAGAAAGCTAAGGCATCATAAGTAACAATATAGTGGATAACTCTGGAGGTTAATGCACTTGCTAGAAAGATCTGTGTACATTCTAACCAAGGGTTTAACTTACCATAAAAGTGCATGGAGGATCAATGTGTCTGCTGGAAAGCACAGCATGCAACATGTAAGTTACAGATTCGTTCTTTATGTAGATAGCTTAGTTGATTGCTGTTTTTGTTCCATAGAGCCTTGTGTTACCTGCAGGTCAGAAGTTAACATCCTTGTAATCTAGCTTAGTGAGTTATGACCCTGCAGCAAGGCCCTGCCTGCAAACAAGAAGGCATATATTTAAAACCTTGCTGTTTTTCCTCAATCTTTTCTTATTTTAAGGATGCTAAAAAAGGCTACTATTGTTAGTAATAAACACTTATTAGTAAGTGCCATATATATAGTTATTAGTGAGATAACTAATGGATAGATATATCCGATATTCTAACAATGCATGCAGATTTTGTGCATACAATCATGGCAAAGTCAAAAAGCTAACCCCGCCCCTTGATCCACCTTGGCCCCTCCCAGAACTCCGCCCACTGCGCCTTTTGGTGAGTACCTGCACTTATTTTTTTCCATTTAAAGCACTGCTGCATCTGAATATCGAACTGTAAGATTATATGCTGAATATCCAAGGTTTCGTCAATGCATTCCCTATTTGTTTCATCTACTGTATGAAAGTGACTTGTCTGGGCTTTTTTATGCAGTAAACCATATACTGAAAAGTGGAGCACATCTGCAAAATGTTTCGGCGAGGGACTTTATGGAGAAAGTGAATCTGCAAGATAATATTTTGGAATCTCATCTAATCAATCTCATGGCATGTCAGCATGGTACAAATGAGTATTGGTACCGTCGTCATGGGGAATTGAAATGTATGCTAAGAAACTTAGGAACTCCTACATGGTTCCTCACTCTTAGCTGTGCCGAGTATGCATGGGACGACTTACTTCAATTTCTACGAGAGGCAAATGCAAATATACAAAATATAAATTTCAAAACACCTGGAGAACTGTGTTCTTTGGATCCAGTGAATGTATGCAGATATTTCAATCGTAGATTTGAAGCTATGATGTCTTTTATTACCAACAAAAAAAATCCTCCCCTTGGAGAGGTTTGGATTTCTTTTGGAGAAAGGAGTATCAAGCGAGAGGTGCTCCTCACATACATATGTTGTTGTGGATTAAAGATGCACCCAAATTTGGAACAGATTCGGATGAAACAGTGATGAGTTTCATTGAAGAGTATTCAACATGTGCTGTTCCGAAAACTACAGAGGAAAACAGTTTAAGGCAACAAGTTTTACGCTTTCAATCCCATCGTTGTGGAAAGTACTGTCGTCGAAAATTCAGGAACAAGGACAAGTTCTACACAAAATGTTGTTTCGGCTTTCCACGACCAGTGATTTCTAAAGTAAGAGTAAATAATTTGATGTCTTCTCTGCGACATACTGTGACGAGGAAATCACCAAAAAATACATACAATTTAAAAAGAAACGAAGAGTCCAAGTACATCAACGACTACAACCCAGTGATTTTGTCCATGTGGAATGCTAACATGGATATTCAGTTCGTGGCTGACAACTCTATTGCTGTGGCTCGATATGTGACGTCTTACATCACAAAAAAAGAAAAGACAGAACTGAAGGAAATGTGGGAGGACATTTCACATGAAAAGAGTCTAAGCAAGAAATTATACAGCTACAGTCTGAAGATGTTGTCGCATCGAGAAATTGGAGCATATGAATGTTCTGATCGATTGTCGTCAGCAAGTCTCTATGCCAAATCTAGAACCATCATTTGGGTGAGTCTAGGTCTTGCTGCAACACGAAATCGAGTTTTGAAATCTGTACAAGAGATAGAGTATTTGGCGGAGAAAGAACCAGAAAGTACAGATATTTTGAAGACAAACATGTTGGATACATACTATCCAAATAGAAGTCCTCACCTTGAGAATGCTTGTCTCTATGAAGTTCTGCAAAGATATATTTATAAAAGGAACATCAGAGAAGATATCAATAATGGAATATATGCTGTCATTGGATGTGAAGGATGTCTAGTGAAACAGAAAAAAGGTCATTTGATTAATCATCGAAAATTGAGTTGTGAAAATCCAGATAAAAAATAATTTTATTATTTGGCTCTTTTGCAACTCTTTAAACCATGGCGAGAAGAAGAGGAACTACTTGGAGATTTTCTCTGTTATGAAGACTCTTTTAATGCTACGAAGGATACCATAGAATGTCCTGTTTTTCAAAATTATCTGCAAATGTTGAATGAAGAAATAGAGCAAGAAGCAAAAATTGCTGCAGAGATTGCGAGAGACAGTTCTCAAGGCAGTCAGAGTTCTGCTTCATTGAGTCAGGATCCACTAGGAGGACCAATTATCCAAAATGAAGCTGCCACTGCCATGGATGAGGTGGAAAGAGCTATGGAGCAAGCTCAAGAGGATGTAATTAATTTAGAAGATTTGGTGAAACAATTAAACCTTGAGCAGAAACTGATATATGACGAAGTCACAGAACAGGTTGAACATGGATTGAGTCATGAGAAGAAAGAGTGCTCATGTACATCATTTAAGCCTGTCCGACTGTACGTGAGTGGAGAAGCGGAAACTGGAAAAAGTTTTCTGATTAAAGCAATTGCATCTTATCTGCAGAAAAGGACTGAATCACCGCTGTCTTGTGTTGTTACCGCTCCAACTAGAGTCAAGCTATCCAGGCTGATGAAGGCTGATAGCCAGAAACCGGTCCTTGGATGCTTGATTCCGGTCTGGGAAAGACATGGCTTGGTAGTTCGGACTGGACTGTTCCCATGAGGCACAGGGTCAGAGCTGATTTGCATATAGCCAGTGTCTAACCCAGGGTGGTGTGGAGTGCAAAAGAACGATGGATTTAGGCCCAGATCCTTGTACTGGGGTGAATGTATGACATTGTTCTACATTTTGTCCATCAACTGTGTTTTTTGCAATTTTCACCCCGAGTGGGCTGGGTATGCTCAGACGTGAGTCCCAGGCTCTCCACACCACTGGAGACAAGCTATCCAGGCTGATGAAGGCTGATAGCCAGAAACCGGTCCTTGGATGCTTGATTCCGGTCTGGGAAAGACATGGCTTGGTAGTTCGGACTGGACTGTTCCCATGAGGCACAGGGTCAGAGCTGATTTGCATATAGCCAGTGTCTAACCCAGGGTGGTGTGGAGTGCAAAAAAACGATGGATTTAGGCCCAGATCCTTGTACTGGGGTGAATGTATGATATTGTTCTACATTCTGTCCATCAACTGTGTTTTTTTGCAATTTTTGATCTTCCTTTTCCACTGCATATTCTATTTACACAAATCTTTCTTTGTGTTTTGGACACTTTCTCCTTTCTTTTCTGAGCTTGAAAACACCGATGATGAGAACAGGGCAATCCTGTTGAGTACCAGCCAGGTTCCCGTTGGTGGTGCGCCCGTGAGGTGTTTTCTCGCTCTCACTCACATTTTTTTGTCATTTATGTTGCACGGATGACACTAAGGTGTATGAGTGTTTATGTGTCACAACTGATCTAATTTTTGGAACGGGCGTTTTATTAAAAGAGGCACCATCCAGGGCTATACCAACTACCCTAAATAACTACAAATAAGGGAGTTGTATGATGCAATATTGTTGCAGAAACTGGTATACCCATTAATAGAAGGATAGATCTTTATGTGCCTAAACAGGTCTAGGTCTTGTTTTTGTATGTGATATGATGAGTGGAGGGCGACCTATGACTAGCTTTACCCTCTAAGCTCCTGTGTTTTGAATACTGATGAAGGCTGATAGCCAGAAACCGGTCCTTGGATGCTTTATTCCGGTCTGGGAAAGACATGGCTTGGTAGTTCGGACTGGACTGTTCCCATGAGGCACAGGGTCAGAGCTGATTTGCATATAGCCAGTGTCTAACCCAGGGTGGTGTGGAGTGCAAAAAAACGATGGATTTAGGCCCAGATCCTTGTACTGGGGTGAATGTATGATATTGTTCTACATTCTGTCCATCAACTGTGTTTTTTTGCAATTTTTGATCTTCCTTTTCCACTGCATATTCTATTTACACAAATCTTTCTTTGTGTTTTGGACACTTTCTCCTTTCTTTTCTGAGCTTGAAAACACCGATGATGAGAACAGGGCAATCCTGTTGAGTACCAGCCAGGTTCCCGTTGGTGGTGCGCCCGTGAGGTGTTTTCTCGCTCTCACTCACATTTTTTTGTCATTTATGTTGCACGGATGACACTAAGGTGTATGAGTGTTTATGTCTCACAACTGATCTAATTTTTGGAACGGGCGTTTTATTAAAAGAGGCACCATCCAGGGCTATACCAACTACCCTAAATAACTAAAAATAAGGGAGTTGTATGATGCAATATTGTTGCAGAAACTGGTATACCCATTAATAGAAGGATAGATCTTTATGTGCCTAAACAGGTCTAGGTCTTGTTTTTGTATGTGATATGATGAGTGGAGGGCGACCTATGACTAGCTTTACCCTCTAAGCTCCTGTGTTTTGAATACTGATGAAGGCTGATAGCCAGAAACCGGTCCTTGGATGCTTGATTCCGGTCTGGGAAAGACATGGCTTGGTAGTTCGGACTGGACTGTTCCCATGAGGCACAGGGTCAGAGCTGATTTGCATATAGCCAGTGTCTAACCCAGGGTGGTGTGGAGTGCAAAAAAACTATGGATTTAGGCCCAGATCCTTGTACTGGGGTGAATGTATGACATTGTTCTACATTCTGTCCATCAACTGTGTTTTTTTGCAATTTTCACCCCGAGTGGGCTGGGTATGCTCAGACGTGAGTCCCAGGCTCTCCACACCACTGGAGTCAAGCTATCCAGGCTGATGAAGGCTGATAGCCAGAAACCGGTCCTTGGATGCTTGATTCCGGTCTGGGAAAGACATGGCTTGGTAGTTCGGACTGGACTGTTCCCATGAGGCACAGGGTCAGAGCTGATTTGCATATAGCCAGTGTCTAACCCAGGGTGGTGTGGAGTGCAAAAAAACGATGGATTTAGGCCCAGATCCTTGTACTGGGGTGAATGTATGATATTGTTCTACATTCTGTCCATCAACTGTGTTTTTTGCAATTTTCACCCCGAGTGGGCTGGGTATGCTCAGACGTGAGTCCCAGGCTCTCCACACCACTGGAGTCAAGCTATCCAGGCTGATGAAGGCTGATAGCCAGAAACCGGTGCTTGGATGCCTGATTCCGGTCTGGGAAAGACATGGCTTGGTAGTTCGGACTGGACTGTTCCCATGAGGCACAGGGTCAGAGCTGATTTGCATATAGCCAGTGTCTAACCCAGGGTGGTGTGGAGTGCAAAAAAACGATGGATTTAGGCCCAGATCCTTGTACTGGGGTGAATGTATGACATTGTTCTACATTCTGTCCATCAACTGTGTTTTTTGCAATTTTCACCCCGAGTGGGCTGGGTATGCTCAGACGTGAGTCCCAGGCTCTCCACACCACTGGAGTCAAGCTATCCAGGCTGATGAAGGCTGATAGCCAGAAACCGGTCCTTGGATGCTTGATTCCGGTCTGGGAAAGACATGGCATGGTAGTTCGGACTGGACTGTTCCCATGAGGCACAGGGTCAGAGCTGATTTGCATATAGCCAGTGTCTAACCCAGGGTGGTGTGGAGTGCAAAAAAACGATGGATTTAGGCCCAGATCCTTGTACTGGGGTGAATGTATGACCTTTTTCTACATTATGTCCATCAACTGTGTTTTTTGCAATTTTCACCCCGAGTGGGCTGGGTATGCTCAGACGTGAGTCCCAGGCTCTCCACACCACTGGAGTCATGCTATCTAGGCTGATGAAGGCTGATAGCCAGAAACCGGTCCTTGGATGCTTGATTCTGGTCTGGGAAAGACATGACTTGGTAGTTTGGACTGGACTGTTCCCATGAGGTACAGGGTCAGAGCTGATTTGCATATAGCCAGTGTCTAACCCAGGGTGGTGTGGAGTGCAAAAAAACGATGGATTTAGTCCCAGATCCTTGTACTGGGGTGAATGTATGACATTGTTCTACATTCTGTCCATCAACTGTGTTTTTTGCAATGTTCACCCCGAGTGGGCTGGGTATGCTCAGACGTTAGTCCCAGGCTCTCCACACCACTGGAGTCAAGCTATCCAGGCTGATGAAGGCTGATAGCCAGAAACCGGTCCTTGGATGCTTGATTCCGGTCTGGGAAAGACATGGCTTGGTAGTTCGGACTGGACTGTTCCCATGAGGCACAGGGTCAGAGCTGATTTGCATATAGCCAGTGTCTAACCCAGGGTGGTGTGGAGTGCACAAAAACGATGGATTTAGGCCCAGATCCTTGTACTGGGGTGAATGTATGACATTGTTCTACATTCTGTCCATCAACTGTGTTTTTTGCAATTTTCACCGCGAGTGGGCTGGGTATGCTCAAACGTGAGTCCCAGGCTCTCCACACCACTGGAGTCAAGCTATCCAGGCTGATGAAGGCTGATAGCCAGAAACCGGTCCTTGGATGCTTGATTCCGGTCTGGGAAAGACATGGCTTGGTAGTTCGGACTGGACTGTTCCCATGAGGCACAGGGTCAGAGCTGATTTGCATATAGCCAGTGTCTAACCCAGGGTGGTGTGTAGTGCAAAAACACGATGGATTTAGGCCCAGATCCTTGTACTGGGGTGAATGTATGACATTGTTCTACATTCTGTCCATCAACTGTGTTTTTTGCAATTTTCACCCCGAGTGGGCTGGGTATGCTCAGACGTGAGTCCCAGGCTCTCCACACCACTGGAGTCAAGCTATCCAGGCTGATGAAGGCTGATAGCCAGAAACCGGTCCTTGGATGCTTGATTCCGGTCTGGGAAAGACATGGCTTGGTAGTTCGGACTGGACTGTTCCCATGAGGCAAATGGTCAGAGCTGATTTGCATATAGCCAGTGTCTAACCCAGGGTGGTGTGGAGTGCAAAAAAACGATGGATTTAGGCCCAGATGATTGTACTGGGGTGAATGTATGACATTGTTCTACATTCTGTCCATCAACTGTGTTTTTTGCAATTTTCACCCCGAGTGGGCTGGGTATGCTCAGACGTGAGTCCCAGGCTCTCCACACCACTGGAGTCAAGCTATCCAGGCTGATGAAGGCTGATAGCCAGAAACTGGTCCTTGGATGCTTGATTCCGGTCTGGGAAAGACATGGCTTGGTAGTTCGGACTGGACTGTTCCCATGAGTCACAGGGTCAGAGCTGATTTGCATATAGCCAGTGTCTAACCCAGGGTGGTGTGGAGTGCAAAAAAACGATGGATTTAGGCCCAGATCCTTGTACTGGGGTGAATGTATGACATTGTTCTACATTCTGTCCATCAACTGTGTTTTATGCAATTTTCACCCCGAGTGGGCTGGGTATGCTCAGACGTGAGTCCCAGGCTCTCCACACCACTGGAGTCAAGCTATCCAGGCTGATGAAGGCTGATAGCCAGAAACCGGTCCTTGGATGCTTGATTCCGGTCTGGGAAAGACATGGCTTGGTAGTTCGGACTCGACTGTTCCCATGAGGCACAGGGTCAGTGCTGATTTGCATATAGCCAGTGTCTAACCCAGGGTGGTGTGGAGTGCAAAAAAACGATGGATTTAGGCCCAAATCCTTGTACTGGGGTGAATGTATGACATTGTTCTACATTCTGTCCATCAACTGTGTTTTTTGCAATTTTCACCCCGAGTGGGCTGGGTATGCTCAGACGTGAGTCCCAGGCTCTCCACACCACTGGAGTCAAGCTATCCAGGCTGATGAAGGCTGATAGCCAGAAACCGGTCCTTGGATGCTTGATTCCGGTCTGGGAAAGACATGGCTTGGTAGTTCGGACTGGACTGTTCCCATGAGGCACAGGGTCAGAGCTGATTTGCATATAGCCAGTGTCTAACCCAGGGTGGTGTGGAGTGCAAAAAAACGATGGATTTAGGCCCAGATCCTTGTACTGGGGTGAATGTATGACATTGTTCTACATTCTGTCCATCAACTGTGTTTTTTGCACTTTTCACCCCGAGTGGGCTGGGTATGCTCAGACGTGAGTCCCAGGCTCTCCACACCACTGGAGTCAAGCTATCCAGGCTGATGAAAGCTGATAGCCAGAAACCGGTGCTTGGATGCTTGATTCCGGTCTGGGAAAGACATGGCTTGGTAGTTCGGACTGGACTGTTCCCATGAGGCACAGGGTCAGAGCTGATTTGCATATAGCCAGTGTCTAACCCAGGGTGGTGTGGAGTGCAAAAAAACGATGAATTTAGGCCCAGATCCTTGTACTGGGGTGAATGTATGACATTGTTCTACATTCTGTCCATCAACTGTGTTTTTTGCAATTTTCACCCCGAGTGGGCTGGGTATGCTCAGACGTGAGTCCCAGGCTTTCCACACCACTGGAGTCAAGCTATCCAGGCTGATGAAGGCTGATAGCCAGAAACCGGTCCTTGGATGCTTGATTCCGGTCTGGAAAAGACATGGCTTGGTAGTTCGGACTGGACTGTTCCCATGAGGCACAGGGTCAGAGCTGATTTGCATATAGCCAGTGTCTAACCCAGGGTGGTGTGGAGTGCACAAAAACGATGGATTTAGGCCCAGATCCTTGTACTGGGGTGAATGTATGACATTGTTCTACATTCTGTCCATCAACTGTGTTTTTTGCAATTTTCACCCCGAGTGGGCTGGGTATGCTCAGACGTGAGTCCCAGGCTCTCCACACCACTGGAGTCAAGCTATCCAGGCTGAAGAAGGCTGATAGCCAGAAACCGGTCCTTGGATGCTTGATTCCGGTCTGGGAAAGACATGGCTTGGTAGTTGGGACTGGACTGTTCCCATGAGGCACAGGGTCAGAGCTGATTTGCATATAGCCAGTGTCTAACCCAGGGTGGTGTGTAGTGCAAAAAAACGATGGATTTAGGCCCAGATCCTTGTACTGGGGTGAATGTATGACATTGTTCTACATTCTGTCCATCAACTGTGTTTTTTTGCAATTTTCACCCCGAGTGGGCTGGGTATGCTCAGACGTGAGTCCCAGGCTCTCCACACCACTGGAGTCAAGCTATCCAGGCTGATGAAGGCTGATAGCCAGAAACCGGTCCTTGGATGCTTGATTCCGGTCTGGGAAAGACATGGCTTGGTAGTTCGGACTGGACTGTTCCCATGAGGCACAGGGTCAGAGCTGATTTGCATATAGCCAGTGTCTAACCCAGGGTGGTGTGGAGTGCAAAAAAACGATGGATTTAGGCCCAGATGATTGTACTGGGGTGAATGTATGACATTGTTCTACATTCTGTCCATCAACTGTGTTTTTTGCAATTTTCACCCCGAGTGGGCTGGGTATGCTCAGACGTGAGTCCCAGGCTCTCCACACCACTGGAGTCAAGCTATCCAGGCTGATGAAGGCTGATAGCCAGAAACTGGTTCTTGGATGCTTGATTCCGGTCTGGGAAAGACATGGCTTGGTAGTTCGGACTGGACTGTTCCCATGAGTCACAGGGTCAGAGCTGATTTGCATATAGCCAGTGTCTAACCCAGGGTGGTGTGGAGTGCAAAAAAATGATGGATTTAGGCCCAGATCCTTGTACTGGGGTGAATGTATGACATTGTTCTACATTCTGTCCATCAACTGTGTTTTATGCAATTTTCACCCCGAGTGGGCTGGGTATGCTCAGACGTGAGTCCCAGGCTCTCCACACCACTGGAGTCAAGCTATCCAGGCTCATGAAGGCTGATAGCCAGAAACCGGTCCTTGGATGCTTGATTCCGGTCTGGGAAAGACATGGCTTGGTAGTTCGGACTGGACTGTTCCCATGAGGCACAGGGTCAGTGCTGATTTGCATATAGCCAGTGTCTAACCCAGGGTGGTGTGGAGTGCAAAAAAACGATGGATTTAGGCCCAAATCCTTGTACTGGGGTGAATGTATGACATTGTTCTACATTCTGTCCATCAACTGTGTTTTTTGCAATTTTCACCCCGAGTGGGCTGGGTATGCTCAGACGTGAGTCCCAGGCTCTCCACACCACTGGAGTCAAGCTATCCAGGCTGATGAAGGCTGATAGCCAGAAACCGGTCCTTGGATGCTTGATTTCGGTCTGGGAAAGACATGGCTTGGTAGTTCGGACTGGACTGTTCCCATGAGGCACAGGGTCAGAGCTGATTTGCATATAGCCAGTGTCTAACCCAGGGTGGTGTGGAGTGCAAAAAAACGATGGATTTAGGCCCAGATCCTTGTACTGGGGTGAATGTATGACATTGTTCTACATTCTGTCCATCAACTGTGTTTTTTGCAATTTTCACCCCGAGTGGGCTGGGAATGCTCAGACGTGAGTCCCAGGCTCTCCACACCACTGGAGTCAAGCTATCCAGGCTGATGAAGGCTGATAGCCAGAAACCGGTCCTTGGATGCTTGATTCCGGTCTGGGAAAGACATGGCTTGGTAGTTCGGACTGGACTGTTCCCATGAGGCACAGGGTCAGAGCTGATTTGCATATAGCCAGTGTCTAACCCAGGGTGGTGTGGAGTGCAAAAAAATGATGGATTTAGGCCCAGATCCTTGTACTGGGGTGAATGAATGACAGTGTTCTACATTCTGTCCATCAACTGTGTTTTTTGCAATTTTCACCCCGAGTGGGCTGAGTATGCTCAGACGTGAGTCCCAGGCTCTCCACACCACTGGAGTCAAGCTATCCAGGCTGATGAAGGCTGATAGCCAGAAACCGGTCCTTGGATGCTTGATTCCGGTCTGGGAAAGACATGGCTTGGTAGTTCGGACTGGACTGTTCCCATGAGGCACAGGGTCAGAGCTGATTTGCATATAGCCAGTGTCTAACCCAGGGTGGTGGGGAGTGCAAAAAAACGATGGATTTAGGCCCAGATCCTTGTACTGGGGTGAATGTATGACATTGTTCTACATTCTGTCCATCAACTGTGTTTTTTGCAATTTTCACCCCGAGTGGGCTGGGTATGCTTAGACGTGAGTCCCAGGCTCTCCACACCACTGGAGTCAAGCTATCCAGGCTGATGAAGGCTGATAGCCAGAAACCGGTCCTTGGATGCTTGATTCCGGTCTGGGAAAGACATGGCTTGGTAGTTCGGACTGGACTGTTCCCATGAGGCACAGGGTCAGAGCTGATTTGCATATAGCCAGTGTCTAACCCAGGGTGGTGTGGAGTGCAAAAAAACGATGGATTTAGCCCCAGATCCTTGTACTGGGGTGAATGTATGACATTGTTCTACATTCTGTCCATCAACTGTGTTTTTTGCAATTTTCACCCCGAGTGGGCTGGGTATGCTCAGACGTGAGTCCCAGGCTCTCCACACCACTGGAGTCAAGCTATCCAGGCTGATGAAGGCTGATAGCCAGAAACCGGTCCTTGGATGCTGGATTCCGGTCTGGGAAAGACATGGCTTGGTAGTTCGGACTGGACTGTTCCCATGAGGCACAGGGTCAGAGCTGATTTGCATATAGCCAGTGTCTAACCCAGGGTGGTGTGGAGTGCACAAAAACGATGGATTTAGGCCAAGATCCTTGTACTGGGGTGAATGTATGACATTGTTCTACATTCTGTCTATCAACTGTGTTTTATGCAATTTTCACCCCGAGTGGGCTGGGTATGCTCAAACGTGAGTCCCAGGCTCTCCACACCACTGGAGTCAAGCTATCCAGGCTGATGAAGGCTGATAGCCAGAAACCGGTCCTTGGATGCTTGATTCCGGTCTGGGAAAGACATGGCTTGGTAGTTCGGACTGGACTGTTCCCATGAGGCACAGGGTCAGAGCTGATTTGCATATAGCCAGTGTCTAACCCAGGGTGGTGTGGAGTGCACAAAAACGATGGATTTGGGCCCAGATCCTTGTACTGGGGTGAACGTATGACATTGTTCTACATTCTGTCCATCAACTGTGTTTTTTGCAATTTTCACCCCGAGTGGGCTGGGTATGCTCAAACGTGAGTCCCAGGCTCTCCACACCACTGGAGTCAAGCTATCCAGGCTGATGAAGGCTGATATCCAGAAACCGGTCCTTGGATGCTTGATTCCGGTCTGGGAAAGACATGGCTTGGTAGTTCGGACTGGACTGTTCCCATGAGGCACAGGGTCAGAGCTGATTTGCATATAGCCAGTGTCTAACCCAGGGTGGTGTGTAGTGCAAAAAAACGATGGATTTAGGCCCAGATCCTTGTACTGGGGTGAATGTATGACATTGTTCTACATTCTGTCCATCAACTGTGTTTTTTGCAATTTTCACCCCGAGTGGGCTGGGTATGCTCAGACGTGAGTCCCAGGCTCTCCACACCACTGGAGTCAAGCTATCCAGGCTGATGAAGGCTGATAGCCAGAAACCGGTCCTTGGATGCTTGATTCCGGTCTGGGAAAGACATGGCTTGGTAGTTCGGACTGGACTGTTCCCATGAGGCAAAGGGTCAGAGCTGATTTGCATATAGCCAGTGTCTAACCCAGGGTGGTGTGGAGTGCACAAAAACGATGGATTTAGGCCCAGATCCTTGTACTGGGGTGAATGTATGACATTGTTCTACATTCTGTCCATCAACTGTGTTTTATGCAATTTTCACCCCGAGTGGGCTGGGTATGCTCAGACGTGAGTCCCAGGCTCTCCACACCACTGGAGTCAAGCTATCCAGGCTGATGAAGGCTGATAGCCAGAAACCGGTCCTTGGAGGCTTGATTCCGGTCTGGGAAAGACATGGCTTGGTAGTTCGGACTGGACTGTTCCCATGAGGCACAGGGTCAGAGCTGATTTGCATATAGCCAGTGTCTAACCCAGGGTGGTGTGGAGTGCAAAAAAACAATGGATTTAGGCCCAGATCCTTGTACTGGGGTGAATGTATGACATTGTTCTATATTCTGTCCATCAACTGTGTTTTTTGCAATTTTCACCCCGAGTGGGCTGGGTATGCTCAGACGTGAGTCCCAGGCTCTCCACACCACTGGAGTCAAGCTATCCAGGCTGATGAAGGCTAATAGCCAGAAACCGTTCCTTGGATGCTTGATTCCGGTCTGGGAAAGACATGGCTTGGTAGTTCGGACTGGACTGTTCCCATGAGGCAAAGGGTCAGAGCTGATTTGCATATAGCCAGTGTCTAACCCAGGGTGGTGTGGAGTGCAAAAACACGATGGATTTAGGCCCAGATCCTTGTACTGGGGTGAATGTATAACATTGTTCTACATTCTGTCCATCAACTGTGTTTTTTGCAATTTTCACCCCGAGTGGGCTGGGTATGCTCAGACGTGAGTCCCAGGCTCTCCACACCACTGGAGTCAAGCTATCCAGGCTGATGAATGCTGATAGCCAGAAACCGGTCCTTGGATGCTTGATTCCGGTCTGGGAAAGACATGGCTTGGTAGTTCGGACTAGACTGTTCCCATGAGGCACAGGGTCAGAGCTGATTTGCATATAGCCAGTGTCTAACCCAGGGTGGTGTGGAGTGCAAAAAAACGATGGATTTAGGCCCAGATCCTTGTACTGGGGTGAATGTATGACATTGTTCTACATTCTGTCCATCAACTGTGTTTTTTTGCAATTTTCACCCCGAGTGGGCTGGGTATGCTCAGACGTGAGTCCCAGGCTCTCCACACCACTGGAGTCAAGCTATCCAGGCTGATGAAGGCTGATAGCCAGAAACCGGTCCTTGGATGCTTGATTCCGGTCTGGGAAAGACATGGCTTGGTAGTTCGTACTGGACTGTTCCCATGAGGCACAGGGTCAGAGCTGATTTGCATATAGCCAGTGTCTAACCCAGGGTGGTGTGGAGTCCAAAAAAACAATGGATTTAGGCCCAGATCCTTTTACTGGGGTGAATGTATGACATTGTTCTACATTCTGTCCATCAACTGTGTTTTTTGCAATTTTCACCCCGAGTGGGCTGGGTATGCTCAGACGTGAGTCCCAGGCTCTCCACACCACTGGAGTCAAGCTATCCAGGCTGATGAAGGCTGATAGCCAGAAACCGGTCCTTGGATGCTTGTTTCCGGTCTGGGAAAGACATGGCTTGGTAGTTCGGACTGGACTGTTCCCATGAGGCAAAGGGTCAAAGCTGATTTGCATATAGCCAGTGTGTAACCCAGGGTGGTGTGGAGTGCAAAAAAACGATGGATTTAGGCCCAGATCCTTGTACTGGGGTGAATGTATGACATTGTTCTACATTCTGTCCATCAACTGTGTATTTTTCCAACTTGGCTGGCAGCACATAATATTAAAGGATTACTTTACATTGTTTACTGATGCTGCCAGTGGAGCATGATAACAAATTGCAATATCACAAGCTATCTGGTTGTGTTCCGAAGTTTCGAGAGTCCTGAAGAAAATGAAACTTCTTATCATTGATGAAGTAAGCATGGTGTCAAATATAATGCTTGCTTTTGTGCATTTGAGAATGCAAGAAATTCTTAGAACAGACTATGATGTATTATTTGGAGGAAAACATATTATTGTTTTTGGAGATCTTCTGCAGTTGACTCCAGTGAAAGGACAACCTGTGTTCAAAATGCTCATGCATGAAGATACCAGGAAGTGCATAGGAAGCATTGGAAACGTTAATATATGGTTAAACTTCAAATATGCAGAACTGCTTCAAAATATGCGGCAGGCAAAGGATGAAGATTATAAAAATATTTTACAAGACGTAAGAGTAGGAAAAATAAGTCAGCAAGGGAAAGAAGCTTTACATGGACGGTTAATTTTAAATTTGTACCCAAATGAAAACATTCTTCCAGAGAATATTTTTAAGAAAATTAACGAGAGGAAATCTGCCATATGTTTGATGCCAACTCTGAAAGAATGTTCCATGTTCAACAACAAAATGTTAAATTTAGAAAATGAAGAGATAGTGAAACTGAAAGCTACAGATAAAATAGAGCATATGGGAGCAACAATTATTTTGTCTGAAAATTTGAAATCAAAATTGGATTCATTAGAGAAGAGTATATCTAAAACTGCTGGTTTTGAAAAGACTCTGAATGTGTGTTTGAATTGTCGTGTCATTTTGAGAAGGAATTTAAATGTTGAAAGAGGTCTGGTAAATGGAGCAATGGGTCATGTTGTTGGTTTTGTGAATTACAAAAATAGAGATGGAATTGAAATTTTAAAAATTTAATTTGATCGCATTGATGAAATAGAACAAATTTGTCATTGTTCAGCTAGGTTTTTGCTTGTGAAAGACTTATATGTTCGCCGAAAACAGTTTCCTATTTGTTTGGCATATGCGGTGACAATTCATAAATCTCAAGGTTTAAGTGTAGATAGCGCTTTGGTGAACATTGGAAGTTCTGTGTTTAAAGAGGGTATGGCATATGTGGCATTATCACGAGTAAGAACTTTATCAGGATTGTACTTGATTGAGTGTGATGAAACAAAGATTTGTGCAGATCTACATTGTGTTAAAGAATACAATAGGTTAAGAAGAGAGTATGCTCCGCATTTGCCTCAATATCCTCTGTTTGAAAAACGTGTGGTAGGCCGAAAAAGAAGAAATGAGAGTAATTGCAGTGAGGTAGTAGTAAAAAGACAAAAAGTAGATGAAACTGTAATTGTAAGCAGAAGGAAAAAGGATTCTGTTGAGGATGTTGTTGGATTTCAGTTTGAAAACAGTTCTGGTGTCATGCTAATGTAGTAGTTAATGTTGTTTTTTTTCTTCAAAATTTACAAAAACAGATTGTCGAAAATCGGGAACAAACATTGTGCTGTTTATTGAATTCTGTGTTAGAGAAATGTAGTAGTGATAGAGGAAAAATAGAAAGTGTTTCAGAAATTAGAAATCTTGTAGACATATGTTCAGGTCAAAATCAATGTTCACAGATAATTCAGCAGGATTGTCAGGAATTTTTAATGTATATGTTTGATGTATTGGAAGATGAAGGAGTAGATATAAAAAATCTTTTTAACCTTTCTTATCAATGGCAACATGACTGTGATAACTGTGCTTCATCAAGTACTACTAGAATAGACTCTGAAAGATTTATATATTTGACTTTACCAGACTGCAAATCAGTCCCTTTTAATAATCTAGTTAAAGCAGCGGATCACAATATGGTGTGTACCCAATGTAAGTCTACAATGCTGTCCACATTATTTCTACAAAATTATGGTCACTATGTCATTTTAATGTTCCAACGATGTAGACCTGATGGAACTAAATTGACAACTTCTATTAAAAATGTTGTGGCTTCTCAGTTATCGATATCAGGAAGAACCTTTGCAACTGTAGCTATTATTTTTCATGATGGTCCTTCTACAACATCAGGGCATTACACATGCTATTTAAAAACTTCTAAAGGTTGGAACCAATGTAACGACACTCATTTGACTTTCAAACAACGTTTGCCTTTTGGCTTTATAAATTCATACCTAGTGTTTTTACAGCCAAAATTTAGGTCAAAGTAATTGGCCAATGAAGACGGGAGCAGTTAATAAAGGTTATTTTGCTGTTTAAAAATATATTCTGAATAAAAGTGATCCAGGCAATATAAAAAATTGACTTGTCATATAGGTACTGTAAGTGGATCTCATAGTAAGTGATATTAGTATTATACAAAAGGATGAACATGAGTGAGTCAGAGATGGTTTTACAAATACTTAAATATTGTGAAAATGTTGTAGAGCCTTTCTTTCAGAACATCGGGAAAAAGGTCATTTCAGAGTGCCTTAGAATTAATTTGAACATATACTCATACATCTGACACTATTTGGCCAAATGGAAAGGTGAAGGAATGAGTAAAGAGTCATGACTGAAAAAAAGGAGTATATGAAAATATTGAAAATATTTCAGATGTTCTTGGAGCTTTTCTTATAGAAAGTCGATGAAATGGATTTTTAAGTGAACAGCAAAGTACTTTCCAACGAGAAAAGGACCACCATGATACAGTATTTGGCCATAAGGAGAAGTAAGTCAATCTTAGTTTAGCGTACATTTGTCATTTGTCAGTATTTAAGTTTTTTTTAAAAACACAATCTTTTAGATTGTGGTTTTTTTCCGCTGTCATATGATGAGTAATTTGAACTCACTGTTTTAAGTGAAATTCAATATATTCTGAGAACAGCAAAAATAAACTATGTAATATGTTGTACAAGTTATTTTATACTTTGGATTGTGTAAATTAAATTGTATTCCCATTCTCTGACACTTACTTTCCTTTTTCCATCCTCTTTCAGCTATTTTTACTCACTTATAATGTCTTTCTCTCACTCTCTGTAACCCCCGTTCCCTTACTCCACTTCTTTGACAACCCCTCATTCTCATTTCAACTGTGTGCATCCCGTCTCTCCCTTGCATAACTTTTTAGCTTTCAGTCTCTCTGCTTTACTTCTCTTTTCCGTATTTTCCTCCTTTGCTCTTTTAGTAATTCCTGTTTACTCACTCAGCAGTATTATTGCACTCTATCACTATAAATCACCCACTCTCCCTCGCTTATCTTTGTTTGCTCCTTACTTTTGACCTCTTCTCTCTATTTTTCGTTCACTACTTCTATGTCCTCAGTGCCTCACTCTACTTGTGTTATGTTCACTTGTGTTTATCTACCTTCTATCACTTCTTTTACAACAACTTCACTGCTCCTCTCTCATCGTTCTTCATCCCATTTCTTTTACTCTGGTTCCATTACTATCCCTCATTTCCTTTCTTTCAATGTCCTTCTCTTTACTTTCATCACCAAATTATTTTCTCTCAGTACCACTGTTTTAGTCGTTTTCTCCTCTCTTTCCTTCTTTTTGCTCACTTACTCATTTCCTTTTCTCACTCATTGTACTCCACCTCACTCAGTTTTTCTCTTAGTGTGTCTACCTTATAACTTCCTCAGTCCATTTCCCTCAATCGTTGTATATTATCCTGTCCCCCTTCATCCTTTCACTCTATGACTGTTCTTCCCTTACTCTCAGTTATCTTCTATTCCTCATTCTTCTAAATGCATCCTTAATTAGACTGTTTTCTGTCTCAGTCATTATCTTTTTACTTACTTCTGTTTCCTGATTTAGTTTTGCTAACTCACATTGTTTTAGTATCTTTCTTACCTTCAGTTCATTTCTCTGTTCTTCTCTCTCTTTTTGTCAGTGAATCTATATGCCTTACTCTTTGTAATTTGCTCTCCTTCTATTTCTTTTTCTCTCTTTTTGTCCTTCTACCTTAGTTTATTTCCCTTTCTGTGTCCTTCACTCTAACTTTATTTCTAAATAGAGCGTTATGATTTTTAACCTCTTCATTTGTATCTTTTAATTTAAAATACATATTTTACTAATTATAACTTATTTTTTCTTCTCTCTTTCACAGATACAAAGTGTAGTAAAAAAAATTAATTAAAGTTACATTTATTATATGGTAAGTATGACTAAAAAAATTAAGTTTGTCATCACCCTTTGCTTTAACCCCTTCGACGCTCATGACGGGCTGAGCTCGTCATGAGTTACCCCTCTCGTACACTCATGACGAGCTCAGCTCGTCATGTAACGCGGGTTTTTCAAAACCGCCGCGTACAGCGGGAAAACCGCTAGCGCGCATGCGGTTAAGGTCACTAACATTTTCTCAATCTACCTCACTCCTGTGTCTTTACTCTGCTTCCCTCACTTATTCTTATTCTACATGTTTACTCCACTTTCCCTATTTCCCCTCTCATATTCAACTTCTTTCAATCCCTACTCTTTACTTCACTTACCCTCTGTTCCCTTCCTTTGCTTCTTCACTCATTCTCTTTTTCTTAATTATTTACCTTACTCCTACACATACACCTCATCCCCCTCCCAACACATACACACACCTGTAACATATACCCCGCACACACACCACACACACACCTCATACACACAAAAAATCCTCCCACACACACTCCTCAAACACACACACACATTCCATACACACACATACATCGAACACATATACACCCCACACTCATACACTTCTCACACATATTTCACACACCCTCACCGCCACCCACACCGAAACACTCCACACAACCACACCCACAGACACACCTTACACACCCACACCGCGACCTACACCCACTGACTCCCTATAAGTCACACACACTGCATTACTTATCTTTTTTTGCTGTTTTACTCAAGCCCATTCAGGTACTGTTTCCTTTACTCTCTTTGTCCTCTCTCTTTGTCACTCCCCATGTGTTATCCTAATTCCATTTTTCTACCTCGTTCACCCCTCTTTACTTATACTACCTGGTCTTTTCTCACTTTCCCTCATCGTTCTTCATTTATCGTGGTTCCGCCACTACCCTTCATTCTCCATTTTTTACTGTCCTTTCTTTTTCTTTTAACAGCCAATCACAGTCTCACACTATCTCTACTTTAGTGTTCTTCCTCTCTCTTCCTTTCTTTCGCTCCTTTAGTCATTTTACTTTTCTCACTTTCATCCAATTACACCTTCTCTATTTTTTACTCTGTAATAAACAATCCCTCTGTGGTCATCTTGTAGCTCTTTTTCTCTTTACTTAACTCTCTTTGTGTCCTTCCCTCATGCTAACTGCTCCATTAAATTATATATATTTTTTTTTTTGGGGGGGTACGCCTCAGGACAAAAAATTGACAGAGATCCTTTAAAAATATAGGTTTAATTTTATAAATGAAAGGTAGTTCTAAAAAGAACTGTTTTTTTAATTCTTTTTGTTGTTTTATATTTTTTTAATGTTTTCTGAACATTTTGAACTGTTTTTGGCTTTTCAAAACAGTTTTATATTTTTTTGTATTTTTTATGGGAAGAAACAAAGAGAAAGGGAATTGAAAATGGCTCAACTGGAGCAAAAAAAAAAAAACGGACAAAATTACTTCTTTTTTTTGGGGCAAATGTGATTCTCACCAGCAAGGACGATCAGCTTTACGCTCTTTTCACCATAGGCGATGAGCTTGCCACATTCAGTTCAAGTGATTCTAAAAGTACCAAATCGTTCCTGGATACAAGGCATCACCTCTGATGTTTCTGGTCCCGATTGAGTGGATTGCTTTCTTTTGGAGCTGGTCCTTGAACACTGGGGGAGGTGACTGGCCAATTCCCTGATCTCTGCACGAGAATAGTTAGCAGGATGCTTCCGGGTCATATGCCGAATCATGGTATTATTACCAAATTAATATTTTTTATCTGGATTGCCCCTTGAGAGTTCTGCACCACAGATTCGACATGTTACCTTAGCCGCATTAACTTTTTTCTTGCCCTCTGGAAGTGAAAAAAACTCCCATACAATGTGTTCTTTTGGCTTGTATGGGGTATTTTTTTCAGGCAGCCATCTGCTCCCCTCCTCCTCTTCCTCTTCCTCCTCCTCCTCTTTTCCACCAGCAATGTATTGTTGTGGTGGTCCTCTTGGTGGTTGTGGTGGTGGTGGTGGTGCAGATGCTCCAGCTGTTGCTGCTACAGTAGCCATTTCAAAGTACAAAATAATTGTCTCTGTAGATGAAACAGGTCTTCCTCAGTCAAAGGACAAAGTCAGAGTGAGGAAGAAAGGTGGGGGTTTTTATCATTTGGAAAAAAAAACTGTGCTGAACCAATCAGAAGTATTATTTTCAGGTCACAAGACCAAGGCTTTACTCATATGGAAACCAAAACTGTTCTGCACCAATAGAAAGTGTTATTTTCAAGTCACATGACCTGACGCGCTTACGCTACGCGCCCCGGGGCCCCGCCCGTAATCGCGCTCCGGGGCGCGCCCGCGGGTGCGTAGTGTAAGCACGTCAGGACGTTTTGCGATCGTATGCGATCGCGCGCTTTCGGTTGCGATTACGCTGTGCGTCATATGACGCATCACGCGTGTACGCGATACGTCACGATGTTGTTTTCGTTCACGGCAATAGCGCTCCCGGGACGCTCCCCGGTACGCGCCCCAGGGCGCGCCGCGATCGTATGCGCACGCGTGCTTCTGGGTGCGCTTACACTGTGCGTCATATGACGCATCACACGTCTACGCAATACGTCACGATGTTGTTTTCGTTCGCGAGAAAAGCTCTAACGGGACGCTCCCCGGTACGCGCCCCAGGGCGCGCCCCAAGTTAAATATAAAAAAAAAAAAATGTTGACATAATTATACAATAGAAAATTCGTTTTAAAATGTATTATTTTGTATACCTATAAAGATTTGCTATTAAAAAACCATTGAAATTCACTGAAAAAAACCATAGGTTTCACACCAGTTATAGTTAGGAATTAGCATTTAAAAAACCTATTAAATTCACTGAAAAAAACCATAGGTTTTACACCAGTTATAGTTAGCTGGAAATTTTACTCGCATAAAACCATTGAAATTCCCACGTTATAGTTAGTTGGACTCACTATAACTTGCGCGTGCAATGCACTGCTGATGACGTCACATATTACTTCACTCATGACATGATCAGTGACATCACTCATGACATCACTGATGACACCATCCTTGTGACAGAGTGACAGACCTCCTTTCACTGTAATGTAACACTTGAAACAAATATTCGAAAATAGAAACTAAAATTTACAAAAAAATGGAGATAGCCATACCACTTACAACAACCAATTCAATAATTCCACCATCTATATACACATGCACTCATTTACCAACAGTTCAATATAGTCACTCATACATATACTGACTCATCATATGTAGTGATACACCTATACATCCTGTTACACACTGACAGTCATCCAAAAGTTACTCACACACATACTCACACATGCAAATTAACTATTCAACATCCATTTATTTGCATATACAGCTATACACACACTACCACTTTACTTCTAAGGAAACTTACACATACTTACTCTCTTAAACAATCACTTATAGAAACACATACTAATTTAAACAGGAACTCTTACAATCCCTCACTCTCACATATACTCACTTATATACATCAATATTCACATATACTAGATTAAAGCATATGTTGTTACTGATAAAGACACTAGTGAGACAGTCATTCACTCACTAACACACAAATATACACACTCATCCACCCATACAGTCCTGCACATATGCTGTCTTCAAAACACATACAAAGAGAGAGTCAGTCATTCATGCATGTATGTGCTAAGTAATACCCCCACCAAACCATACAAACACTCAATCTGATACTAAGAAAAACATCTAATAACCCATATACATACACATATACCTACTCACCAACCCATGCAGCCACTTATACAGAAAGTGAAACACTGATACATATATTTAAATATTTAAACATTACTCACTAATATTTATTTTTCAGAAAGACACACATTCACTGGATGGTGTCATCAGTGATGTCATGAGTGATGTCACTGACCATGTCATGAGTGATGTAATATGTGACGTCATCAGCAGTGCATTGCACGCGCAAGTTATGGTGAGTCCAACTAACTATAACGTGGATATTTCAATGGTTTTATGCGAGTAAAATTTCCAGCTAACTATACCTGGTGTAAAACCTATGGTTTTTTTTCAGTGAATTTAATAGGTTTTTTTAAATGCTAATTCCTAACTATAACTGGTGTGAAACCTATGTTTTTTTCAGTGAATATATATATATATATATATATATATATATATATATATATATATATATAAACTGGTATTTTACCTCTCGGTAAAAAGAAGGAAACACACACTCTTGTTGATAGAAGTTCAGGTGTTTTATTTGCAATATGTATATATTACCTACTGGCAGTCGCCAGTAGGTAGTTATAGTTAGGACCAAGTTTCCATAGGAAGAGCATTTTTTGTTTTGCTTATAATTTTGGCGTTGTTTGATGAATCTTCATGAAATGTTCAAAACTAATTCTGTGTTCATATCAGCTCCTATGTGGAAAGTTTGCAGGTGAATGGTTAAGGGGGGGCGACATAAATGGGGGTCCCAAAACATGCCTTCTCCATGTTAATTTCCACAGGAAACTTTAGACAAGGGGAAAGGTCAAACGGGTGAACGTAATTACCCCGAATTTGGCAGGGAGAAGGGCCTTGGTGTAGAAAGCACTCTTTTGTTTATTTTGTGTAAATCCATTCAGTAGTTTTGGAGAAATATAAAAATGTACAGATATTGATTTTTGGGAATTCTGCCATCTGATTGGCTGAGGCGTTACGAGCACAAGCTTGCTGCTTATTGGTTGCGAGCGCTGCGAGCGGTTGCAACTAGGAAGTGTTGGCCGCCATTTTGTGATTCCGTTGAAGCGAGTAAGGGGAAAAAAGGGTGACAAAAGTAGAAAAGGAGGGTAGGAGTACTGTAACCTCTGTGGGAAAGTGGGAAGCGAAGTAGTCACTCCTACCGGTCTGAAAGGGTGGTGTTGCTCAGAGTGACATGGTGCTGAGATGATATGTTGCTACACTCGGGTATGAAACTGAGAGCCTAAACGTGAGCTCATTGCTGTAAAGTGATGTGGTCTGGTCTTTGTAGCATTTGTGTGGAAGAAGTGTTAGTAGGCGTTTATACCATACAGGGATTGGGAAGCGAACTACTGACCGCTGTCGTGCATTTATACTATATCAGAAGCGGAAAGCGAAGTACTCACGCCTACCCGTGTGAAGACTCGGGGATGAAACTGAGCTGATTGCTGTAAAATTATAGGCTCTGGGCGCTGTAGGATACTAGCCGCTGTAGTATAACAGTGTAAGTAGGGTTAGTATGTGTTTATAATATGTAGGGAGTGGGTAGCAAACTACTTTCTCCTACTGGTCTGAAGACTCGGGATTAAACCGTGAGCCTAAATTGTGCGCTCATTGCTGTAAAGTGATGTGCTCTGGACGCTGTAGTATACCTGTGGAAGTAGTGTTAATTTGTGTTTAAATAATACAGGGAGTGGGAAGCGAACTACTCAGCCCTACCGGTCTCAAGACTCCTGGATGAAACCATGAGCTCATTGCTGTAAAGTCATGTGCTCTGTGAAGAATTCCAATGTAAGTCATAGTAGAATGTTAGTATATAATTGTACTAGAAAGAAAGCATGTAATGTTAGAATGTAGGGCTGTCATGACGGGAACCTTGGGGAGTTTGTACATGGTGCTGGAGAAGACGGTGCCTTGCTGTCTGCTCCTGTTGGTGGGTGTTTAAGGTGTCTTGTTTTCCTGCAACAAATCTACTTATCGGATCCACTGCTGTCTGCCTCTTCACTACATAAATTTGGCGATGAGCAGGAGAAGGTAAAAAGAAGGCAGAACTCACCAGTATTTCAAAGTTACCTGCGTTGTGCTGAAGACCTGAAGAGCTGTTTCTACTCATCCCAGAGTCGTCGGCTCGATGAACTATGTTATCCGACATCTGGTAGGATTTATATTTTTAAGTTTTGCGCTTTCTCTGCCTCTTCACTACACTCTGGTCGCTGTACTACACATGTGTAAGTAGTGTTAGTATGCGTTTATACTAACCAATGCATCATGGTCCTAGGGAGCACGACCTCCCAGGCGCAGCTCATACAATGTCCCGCGGGACATTTATGTTTTCTATTAGAGGGCATGGCTTCCACCCTGTGATAGCAAATCCTTGTTTGGATAGTTGAAGGGAGAGGAGGAAAACCTTGTATCGCTTTAATAGATCGGATCCGGATGGTAAAAATGGAGAAGAAAAAAAAAAGCGGGGTCTCACCCGTTCATTTAAATGAGACCCCTGGTGGGTAATGTTCCTTTGCCAATCTTATTATTATATTGCGGGGCCTTTGTAGGACTGGGGATCTTAATGTCACATGTAAATTAGGCGCGGGAGGGCACAGAGACGTTTCGCAACTTAGGGGATCGCCACCTTCCCGGGTATTGTTTACTAATTGAGGCCAACTGAATTCCGGGTATCGCCACCCTCCGGGGCTTTACTTAAATATGCAGGGTGGTCCTCTGCAGTCCCTGAAGCCTCAGTGGTCCTAGGCAGTGCCTTATTGGTTCTGTAATCACACAGGCAGTACTCATGGTGTTATAAAGTGATACACTCATAGAACCCTTGCAGTTGTAGAATTACCCAGGCTTGATTTGTGTAATAGTCTGTTGGTTTATATTTGGTAGGTGCACTGCAAAATTACAAATGTTTACTCTCATAACCTCCTATAAACAGACGCTTTTCACAATAAACTACAGACAAGTGTTGTCCGAAAAAGAAGACATATACACTCACTTATTTATTGGAAAAAAATTACCTTTATTAAAACAACATAAATAAATGGAAACGCAAGTTTATTTGAACAAACAACAGTATAACATGAAATACGTGGGTGGGACTCCCGAAGCAGCGTACAAAACCTGCAAGACAAAAATTTAACATAAGTATGTGTGCCATGTGGAAGAGGTAGTCCGAATGAAAGGAAGATAGTGAGAATGGGAGAGAGAGGGAGTGGGTGGAAGAGAGAAGGGGAGGCACAGTCAAAAGAACAGAGGGAGGAGGAGAAAGAGCAACGTCCAACTGCAAAAAGCCCTCAGTGTTTACCTCCAGTATCCCGTTTGTCTAGGATGCTGGGGTCCACGAGAAAGAGTGTGGTCCAGCAAGTCCTTAAAGGAACATCGCTTGCCTGAACCTGTGCACCCAGGGTGTTAACCCCAGCACCTTCCCCCGCACTGTGCTCAATTGTAGGTCCTGCGAACCGAGGCTTCACTGCTCACCTGCCACCATTGGTGTGTTCAACGACGTGTTGGTGCAAGCTCAGAGTCCGGTATACCTTTGTCGGGTGGGAGAGCAGGTCTTCAGTCGGGGACGGTGTCTTGATACCTAGATGGAAGGCATCAAAATGCTGAGGGCATCATCACAGAGTGAGCACCCGCTCCGCCCAATTCGGCTCAATCAATTCAGTGTCTGAAAAGGGAGAAATAATTTAATGGTGAAAACGTCTGGAGGTAAATGAAGGTTTATTTCAAGCTTAATAGAAAACACCAGTTGGATGCATCCTTCATTTTTTAAGTACGATTTACCAACTGTCAGTGTTAATCATGGTTCAAAGAGGAGTTGGAGTGCACGAGAATACACAAGGTTAAATAAAAATTTGTTATACCAACGTTCACATACAAAGGAACAGAGCGCATGCTAGAAGCATAATTTGTGCCTATAATGCAGTGGCGGAAGCCTGTGTGCATGTACACTTAGTAATGAGCTCACTACAATGCCCTAAAAGCTAACTCCACATGTCTGTAGGACAGCGCTGCCCGCCTGGCTGAGGCCTACAGTACGGTCCAGCAGGTCCTCAAAATGAGACAGACATGTGATTGAATTGTGGTAAATAAAATATTACCCTGGCATAATTTCTAGGTATTAACAATTAGCATGTATCAAATGAGAGGCAGAGAGTCCGTGGTGTCCAAGTTAAAAGGGCTTTATTCCAATAACTCGAGTTAAGGGAGAATCTGTTCCATCACCACTGAGGTTCAGGAAGGGTCTTCTAACATTATTTACAAAGAACAACACATATATACATTTTTCCTTGTACATAAGGAGGAGCGCTCCTGGCAGAGCATGAAAGAAAGAGATAAGAGCATGTGGGCGTGCATGAGGGTGTACACTTGATGAGTCACAGGTGGGTGATAGGTGGGTGGCTACATAGAGGAGGAGTTACATGGCAGGCTGGAACTTTGCCCTACTTGTGCACGCAATTTGAGCATGACGTGCAATTGACGTGTAACTGGGAGGAGAGCTGACTTTCAGTCTAGTAGAGAGATCTTTAGTGTCAAGGTGACCAGCACGTCTGGTACTAACTGATATCTTAAGTCAGGGGATGTATTATCTGAAGCAAAGGTTGCTCATCGCTAAGAATCAGAAAAAGCATATATTTCTTCGTGCATTGCATGGGGGCTGTGAGCTTTCAATGGATGCAAGCACTGTGATTTACTTCAATGGAGACAGAGAGGCTAGGCCCTATCTTCCGCGAACAGGTTCTGTTTACCTTCCTCACTGGGCAGGAATGTGACTCTGTACAGCAGGCAGATAACTGTTATTCATAATACAGTCTTGGCAACCCTTGCTGGGTCTCTTTCGGCTGAGCTAGAAGTATGCAAGGTCAGAGTTACGTCACTGCAGCTTGCAGTGTGTCAGGAGTCATGAAAACCCTAATTCAGAAACTGGCTCAGGCTGAACCACAAAAAGGGTTCATCGTGACTTATTTAAAAGTGCACAATGCAAATACATGGGCCTTAAATGCTAACTTAATATTTCTTACATGGGAGACTTGAAGACTGGCATCCTAATGCAGGACGTAAATGCAGAGGCCTTGTGATTCAAGCCACTAAGAGAAATATGCATGGGTGACATGCACAGACATGTAACATAGGGTACACGTAGGGGACATCTTGGTCAGGCAAAATTTCATTTTCCTCATTCCCTCCTTGTCCCCTACGTAACCCTTCAGGATACATCTATATTCATGAGACCGTATAGTTGATCATACAGCATCATTTGTTCGTCCTTAACCCTTTGTATACTTGGATACATGCAGTTGCACACAGGCCGCAAATGGCCGGGCCACACTGCAGACAGAGACAGCAACCAAATATCATAAGTAGGATCATTCCTAGGAAGGACAACACTTTCCATCCCCAAGCAGATATCACACCCCAGAGCCAACTGGACCAAGTCCATGTGCCTGGGTCTTGATGTATGCCATGAGCAATCTTGTGGAGCCTTGTTATCGCTGCATACACAGATGGCGCATTATTTGGGATGAAAACGCAACAACTAGATCGGATCACGCTACAAGCTCCGCCCCTATCCGCCAAGATGACGTCTAGAACGAGACGATTTTGAAGAACAACAAGTCTCATAGCAGACTGTTCCTGGGTCAAGTTCGCCAGGGCAGATGCAGTCACATTCACTACTGCCTCAAGAGTCCTTGTTAACCTGCGTATCACTTTACTGTTTTGGACGGGACCTATGAAGAAAAAGAATCCTTTGTTGAAATCTGTATATTGCTCCCAAGCTGTTTCAGTCTGATCAATCCCTGAGGCATCTGTCTCTCTCCTTACTCTAACATGTTCTAGTCGTGAATCTCTATGATAAAGGGATGGGGCCAAGAATACAGGTGGTAATAAGAATGCTATATAACAAGTCCCACCCCAGTCTAAGGGCAGATGTACATAGGCTGTCTGACCACAAATGAAATAGGTATGGCGTGATGTTTTGAAAGAAGAAAGTCCTTTATCATTAAACTCAACTACAACTTTACACTCGCTGTGTCCCATATGTACTGAGCCTTTCTTATTAACACATAAATCACCTTTTGCTGGTAGAACTGAAATAAACGGTGGACCTGTATTTTGCTTGGGCTGAACGTTTAACATTATAAAATTAACGGATGCATTTCCCTGCTCGTACTCTTCATTCTCTAGATCGGTTCCCTTCCTTTGGGGAAATCCGTCTTTGTCTGGAAAACATGCTTCATTCATTACTTTATTCAGGTTTCCATATATCCAGCCACCTGGATAAGCTATGTACTTTCTATCTATTGAGGTCATTAAGGCAAACCATGCTCCACATGAACCATTGTGTGAGAACGGCAGAGGATAGAAGGGCAGAACTCCCTTCGCCCTTTGATAAGGTGGCAGTTGGCCACATACCCAGCAATCAGTCGCATTGCTGGTCTGGTGAGAATGGTGTAACATTTGAATAAAAGTATTGTTACGCAATTCAAGTTGATATGACAATTCATGAGGTGGCAGTTCACTAAATGTATGCTCTATGGTGCTGTTACTGGAAGAGTGTATATGTGAAGAAATAGGAAAGAAAACATGTAGTAATAAACTAACACAGATTATAACAATGCACAGAATAAAAAGAATGATCAAAGTAACTATACATCTACTGTGTAATAACTTGCAGTATTTAGCTTTCTTTTCGCTCTTTTTACTATTCTCGTATGTGATCTTATACATGTCAGAAATCTAGTCTAACCGATTCACCACCGAGTGGACTTAAACAATTAAACTACGTCTGACTTACTAGATCTTAACTTAGACCTATACTCCTGCTGTGGAGTCTTTTCTAGTAAAGGCGGCGCAGGCGGCGCAAGCGGCGCAAAGTCTGTATTGTCTTTTACTGAAGTACCAGATTGTCCAAAGTGTCGTTTTCTGCAGTGATGGACGTGAATCCACCCTTTTCGTCCCTCCACTTTTATCGCGGTCCTCGTGGTCAGTAGCACCAACTTCGGCGTCTTCCAACGTGGCTCAAGGGGGCTTGAACGATCAAAGTTCCTCACAAACACGAAATCACCAGGGACTATGGTATGTTCCTTGACCTGGGTGTTGTCAGGGAAGGCGGCAGCAACCTGTGAACGACAAGAAAGTAGTGCAGACATCAAGGAAGCCAGGTAATCTGTCAGCATGTTACTGTCAACATCAGTTATTCTTTTAGGCATAGACGTACCCCACATATTTGGCGGTCTACCGAAGACTACTTCATACGGGGATAGGCCTGTTCTGGAATGAGCTACCATACGCATGTAAAAGAGGGCAACCGGTAAAGCTACCATCCAATCCACGCCTTTTTCTGCACATATTTTAGCAAGTTTTGTTTTAATTGTCTGATTATGTCTTTCTACAAGGCCTGCTGCTTCAGGGTGTCTTACACAATGGAATTTCCAGGTATATCCTAACAGAAGAGACACTTGTTTCATTAATTCAGAGGAGAATGGCTGACCGTTATCGGAATATACGACCCGAGGCAATCCATACCTGGGGAAGTACTCGCGCACTAATTGCCTAGCTGTTGTCACAGCAGTATAATCTGGAACTGGATATGCTTCTGTCCATCTAGACAGTGCACACACAACTACCAAGACATACTTGTAACCTCTACATCTGTTCATTTGGATATAATCCATCTGGAGGACCTCAAAAGGGTGGTCAGGAGGATGAAATCCGCCTTGTTCCACCGGAATGCCTTTACCTGGATTGAACTGACAACAGATCATACATGTTCGTACTTTCTGCTTCGCTGCTGCACGCATGTGCTTGTTAAACCAGATATTCTGCAAGCTGTCTATCATTGCCTTTTCTCCCAAGTGTGCTGGACTATGTGCTGTGTTTATGATTACTTGTACCATAGAATCTGGAAGAAACCATGTACCTTTTCCCTTAGTCATCCAACCTTGTTCAGTCTGGACCCCTCCTTGTTCAGTCCATTTCTTTATCTCATCTGCAGTGGCATGTGTCTGTATGTCGAGTACATCTTGAGTGGGATCCCTGACTGTCATACATGTTGTCAGTAATGGTACCTCTGTCCTTGTCGTGTCTGTTGGTGTCTGGGCTGTCTGGGCTGTCTGGGCTGTCTGGGCTGTAAGTTTAGCTGTTCGGTCTGCCAGGTCATTACCCTGGGAAATGGTGTCTGTAACTTTGGTTTGAGCTTTGCACTTCAGGATAGAAATGGCTGTAGGTAAATGTATTGCTTCCAACAGGGCTTGAATGAGCTGGCCGTGCTGGATCTTGGTCCCATGGGAGGTCAAGAAACCTCTCTCCCTCCAAAGTACCCCGAAATCATGAACTACGCCAAAAGCATATTGTGAGTCAGTATAAATGTTCACTCTTAAGTGCTTAGCTCTTATGCAGGCTTGTGTCAGAGCGATGAGCTCTGCTGCTTGTGCTGATAGTGTGTCTATTTTCTGTGTCTCTATGACTTTAGTAGCAGTGGTCACAGCATATGCTGCTACTAACTCTCCTGCACTCGTTCTCATGCATGATCCATCTACATAGAGCGTTAAGTCTGGGTCTGGAAGTGCAATATCTGTCAGGTCTTGTCTTGGTTTCGTCACTATATTCATTATTTCCACACAGTCATGTGGTGGTGCATTTACTGTACTTGAGGGCAAAAGTGTTGCAGGATTCAGAATATTACAACGTCTGATCTCTATGTGTGGTTGAAATAATGTCAGTTCATATCCTGTCAGTCTTGCTACAGTCAAATGTTGTGTCTGTGTCCTGTTTAAGAGAACCTCCACTGCATGTGGAACCTGTACTGTCAGAGGGTGACCCAACACTATCGAGTCACTTTGTCTGATGGCTAGGGCTGTTTCTGCAACTGACTTCAGGCACGCAGGCAGAGCCTGGGCCACTGGATCTAGTGTACTAGAAAAATAAGCGCAAGGCTTGTGTTTTCCTGCTTGATCTTGTGTGAGGACAGATAACGCTGTTCCATCTCGTTCAGTTACGAAAAGCATAAAAGGTTTGCTGTAACATGGAGTCGCTAAAACTGGTGCTTGACATAATGCTCTTTTTAATTCCTCAAATGCCAAGGTGTGTTCTTGTGTCCAAGGGAGGACAGTCAGAGTGGCTGCCTCCTGTGTAGTTAACTGTATGAGTGGTTTGGCTAGATAGGCATACTGGGGAATCCATTGCCTACAGTATGAAGTGAGGCCAATAAATGCACGTACTTCTTTTTGTGTCTTGGGCTGTGAAAGGTTAGCAATGAGCTGTATACAGTCTTGTGTTAGCTGTCTAACCTCCTTGGAAAGTAAGTGTCGAAGGTACACCACTTGCTTTTCACAGAATTGCAACTTGGAAGGGGACACCTTGTGCCCTTTGTCAGCCAGAAAATGTAACACTGTCAGTGATGCTTTCTCGCATTCTGGTTCTGATCGTGCTGTAATCAGGATGTCATCTACGTACTGAAGTAGCGCAGTGTTGGCAGGCATGTGAACACTGTCTAGCTGTCTTTTTAATGCTTGACTGTAAATGCTAGGGCTTTCTGTAAAACCTTGAGGAGCTCTTGTAAAGACAAAACTACGCCCTTTTAAACTAAATCCAAAAAGGTATTGGCTATCTGGATGAATGGGTACACTAAAGAAAGCATTCTTCAAGTCTATGACAGTGAAGACTGTGGCCTCAGAATCAATAGCAGTCAATAATGAAGAAATGTCTGGCACCACTGGATATTGTGGTACTACACATTTGTTCAATTCTCGTAGGTCAATAATTAGTCGGTACACTGGCAGTACACTAGGGTCTGATCGTTTAAGGATAGGGATGACAGGCGAGTTACATACATTCGAGTCAGTCTCTACCACTACTCCTCGTGCAATAAGTTCGTCAACTAATTTCAATAAGGCTGTTTCGGCGCCAGGTGGTAACTTGTATTGTCTAATACGTGGAAGTACTACTCCTGCTTTGAGTGTGACATGGTGTGGCGTTATGTCCATGTAACCTACGTCAGTCGGTCCTTGTGCCCATAGAGTCTGTGGCACATTCTTGAGTCTGTGGTCAAAATCAGTCAGTACATAATGACCTTTAAAATCACGTAAGAACAGGCGTACTCCTTCTGGAGAGCAGCAGATAACTGCTCCTAGGTCTTTTAATGTCTTCATACCAAGTAAGTTTTCTGGACATGACTTAGTAAGTAGCAAGTCTGTAGTCCGTGACAGTGGACCACCCCGAGGGAAACTGGTTTCGATACTTCATTAACAATAGGCTTTCCTGAAAATCCCAGGGAAACATTCTGTGAGCCTGAGAGAGGTGCCCCTGGAACCTCGTCATGACTGATGGTAGTCCTGCTCGCCCCTGTGTCAATCAGAAATTTTTGGTCTTGTCCTAGTACACGACTATGTACATACGGACCCTCTTGATCTACAGGAACCTCAATAAGGGGCAAGCCTACTTCCCTCTCAAGGCTGTTTCATGAGAACTGTTGATACTCAGGATAGTCAGACTGTGTGTACTGATACATTTGTGGTGTGCCCTGTACAGGCGGTGGTGGAGGAAAATTCGCTACTGTTTGTTGTGTGTTCTGTTGCGTGCTATTCTGTCTAGGAGTGTACTGTCGTTCTTTTGTCTTGCCTGTAGCTATATTGTGTTTCAGAATAGTGCAGTCCTTTACAAAGTGACCTGGTTGTTTGCAATAATTACAGTTCCCCTTGACAGGTGTCGTGCTATGTTTGTTTGAATTTGCCGGTACCGTCTGGGCAACCAGCACTTTCATTTTTGTCTCTTTCATGCGTCTCTTTTCATGGTCCTGCTCTTCTCTAATCCTGTTCTGGTGATATTGTAGCATCTGTAACATTTGTGAAGGGCTGTTTGCTTGCCAAGTACTCTCAACCTTCAGTACTCTATTCTTGATCTGGGGCAAGGAATTCTCAACTAATTTGCTCACAAAAAGGTGTGGATATGATTCACTACCTGGTTTAATGCCACTATTAATAGTAAAGCATTTCTCAAATCTAGAATAGAAATCACTTGTGTCCTCTTCTTGCTTTTGTTTACATGCTGAAATAGCATCCCAGTCTTCCTTTTTAGTAATCAATAATCTCGGTAAAACTTGTATCAGGAGTTCAGGCAGTTCTCTAGCTTTTTCCCCAAGACCAACCCCTGGGAGCCTACCTTTTTCTTCCGTTTCCAGTGCATCCCAGCTTAACTTTTTCTCGCCTACCTCCCAGTCTTTTTCCTTAAGCTTTTCATAAATACCAGCAGGTAACAGTACTTTTAATAACTTCAGAATGTCAGCGTACGTATAATCTCCTATGCGGAGGATGTCTTTTAATTCTCGGTGAAACCCCCCCCGGGTCTTTATCATGGCAGGGCAGCATCTTTTTCATTTCTAGTATTTCTATTTTTGTTAAGGGGGTGTAAACATACACCCGTTGCAACACATTGTCCGCATCTTTGACGGGATGTACCTCTCGTAGGGGGTTCTGTCTGTCTACGTGTAAGTTATTTCCGCCGTGGTGTGAGGTTGGAGGCATACATGTGGTCAGAGAATTTATGTACTTATGTCGTTGATCCAGGATAACATTAATTAATTCAGTACCTAGACCTGTCCATCTGTCTAGAAGCAAGTCGTCTAATAATTTATACAATTTACCGGGATCGGAATATTGACTCTCATACAACGTTATTAAGTGTTGGACCATGTAAATACCAGCCAAACGCTGTTCGTTCGGTGGAAGGCTTAAGAAAGTCTGAGCCACTATATCACTGCTGTATATATTGGAATTGGACACCCACTGGGTGGCTGACCGGGCCAACTCTATTTCGTGTGAGGTGGGAGGTCTCTCACTCCCTATCCGCTTTTTCAGGGCTTGTTCAGTAGCTTGGAATAGAGCTTCAAGGGAATACCTTTCTTTTATAGCTGGCCCTTGTTTACGGTAATCAAGGCACTTGGGTCTGTCAAACTGTCGCGCTTTTCCTACATAATTAATCTTGCCTTTCGGATCCTGATGATCCTCTACCTCTTCCGCTGATGACTTGCCCTTCTCGTCAGACTCTTTTCTGTGTCTTTCTATTATTTCCTTTCGTATTTTCTTGTACATGGCATCTATCTGTCCCTGTTTATCATGTCTACCGGCATCTATGTGCTCGCTCCATTCTATCAAACCTTGATTTACATCTCCATCTCCTTCGTCTTGTTCCCTGATCAGGCAATTAATAATAAAACGTAGGATATGGTTCTTAACCCCTACCTTTCTTTGTGCCATGGCTTGTGCTATACTATCTGGTCCCTCCCCCGTTCTAATAAAACGGTACATTTTATCTAGGTGTTCTTTCATGTCTGGTAATGTCTCTAGATATGCAACGGCTTGTCTTAGCCTAAGTGAAATCACGACCATTGAACCTTTTCCTGGTTCTGGATCATATACACAAAATGGAATGGCTACATCTACAGTAGGCACCCCTCCCACTGCCCCGGGACCTACGTCATCTTTTACTAGCTGGTGCTGAAGTTGCTGGAGCTGATCTGCTGGTGGGGGTGGAGGGAAACCTGCATTAACGTAGTCCGGAAGGGAATCGTCTAGATACGAGGAAATGAACGCCTCTGATGCTGTCGGCTTTACTCTACGTTCTCTATATGGTACAGGTGGTGGCGTTCGCGACCTACTGGGTCTCTCTGAGGTGGTCACTCTAGCTAGTTCTTCAGCCAGGACGGGATAAATACCAGTAACGACGGCGTTTCTTTCTCGGTCAGTCTGTTCTGTTTTGACCCGTTCCCCCTCCTCCCGCAATTCTTTTTCTTTGGCTCTTTCCCCTGCTTGTTTAGTTCTCTCTACTTTATTGAATTCTTTCTCAGTTCTCCTATGTGACTCTTAGCGCCATAACTCGATGGCATCTTTCTGAGAGGGTCTTGATTTCTTTTTCCATAGCGCTTCCTCTACTCTCATAATGCATTCTGAATCCCATGTTCCTGAGATAGGCCATCTATACTTTTCCTCCAGGTCCTTTGTATAGTCTACCCATAAGTCTAAAAACAAGATGGCGTCTAATCCATGCTTATTATACATATAATGACCAGGTGTGTCTCTAGGCGGGATGTTAACTGACTCTTCTAGTATACCTTTTCTGGTCCCTATCTGACGCAATTTTGAAAACAGTGGCATGTTGAAACCAACACAATGGAAATACAATACACAAAAATAGACTGCAACAATCATTCACACTAAAACATCATAACATTAAAACAAACATGATCTAAACCAATACAGAGAACTAAACATGTACTTGAAAAACTATATGCACTGGAATACAGTACAACCATACCGGTCTCAAAAATGAGACACGTCTTTACCGTGCCCACATTTACCATGGACCCGTCTTGACCGTGCTCGTGTGAACAAACCCGTCTTTACCATTTTCACGAATAACGTGAACCCGTCTTTACCGTTTTCACGAATAACGTGAACCCGTCTTTACCGTTTCCACGAATAACGTGGACCCGTCTTGACCGTGTTCATATAAAATGAACCCGTCTTGAAACTTTATGCATTCCCCATAGTGGTACTCACCGAGAAGCAAAACTTGAAACTTGAAGGCCTCGAACTTCTACGCATCTACGTCTACGTCTACGCATGCGCCTCGGAACGGGTGGACCTCTGGAAACCTCGGACCTTGCTCTCTCGCAGGTCGGGCTCTGGTTGAGACGATCCGCAATCCTCACCGCCTCGTATGGATGCCTGGTCACAGTCCGTCCTCCTCCTGGGCCTGAGGGAGTAGCGGGAAATCCTGATGGCGTGTACACTTTAAAGTCCGTCACGGCTGTAGAAGGGGGCAAAGCTGACCTACAACTCCGGCGCGTGGGGAAAGGGATATGTCCCTATTCGGGCGCCAAATTAATGTGGTAAATAAAATATTACCCTGGCATAATTTCTAGGCATTAACAATTAGCATGTATCAAATGAGAGGCAGAGAGTCCGTGGTGTCCAAGTTAAAAGGGCTTTATTCCAATAACTCGAGTTAAGGGAGAATCTGTTCCATCACCACTGAGGTTCAGGAAGGGTCTTCTAACATTATTTACAAAGAACAACACATATATACATTTTTCCTTGTACATAGGGAGGAGCGCTCCAGGCAGAGCATGAAAGAAAGAGATAAGAGCATGTGGGCGTGCATGAGGGTGTACACTTGATGAGTCACAGGTGGGTGATAGGTGGGTGGCTACATAGAGGAGGAGTTATATGGCAGGCTGGAACTTTGCCCTACTTGTGCACGCAATTTGAGCATGACGTGCAATTGACGTGTAACTGGGAGGAGAGCTGACTTTCAGTCTAATAGAGAGATCTTTAGTGTCAAGGCGACCAGCACGTCTGGTACTAACTGATATCTTAAGTCAGGGGATGTATTATCTGAAGCAAAGGTTGCTCATCGCTAAGAATCAGAAAAAGCATATATTTCTTCGTGCATTGCATGGGGGCTGTGAGCTTTCAATGGATGCAAGCACTGTGATTTACTTCAATGGAGACAGAGAGGCTAGGCCCTATCTTCCGCGGACGGGTTCTGTTTACCTTCCTCACTGGGCAGGAATGTGACTCTGTACGCAGGCAGATAACTGTTATTCATAATACAGTCTTGGCAACCCTTGCTGGGTCTCTTTCGGCTGAGCTAGAAGTATGCGAGGTCAGAGTTACGTCACTGCAGCTTGCAGTGTGTCAGGAGTCATGAAAACCCTAATTCAGAAACTGGCTCAGGCTGAACCACAAAAAGGGTTCATCGTGACTTATTTAAAAGTGCACAATGCAAATACATGGGCCTTAACTGCTAACTTAATATTTCTTACATGGGAGACTTGAAGACTGGCATCCTAATGCAGGACGTAAATGCAGAGGCCTTGTGATTCAAGCCACTAAGAGAAATATGCATGGGTGACATGCACAGACATGTAACATAGGGTACACGTAGGGGACATCTTGGTCAGGCAAAACTTCATTTTCCTCAGAATGAGGTCAGAGATCACACCATTACGCATGGCAATATCGCTTGTTCGCACCTGCGCACTCAGGCTGATGCACCACACCCCTCCTGCAGCACTGTGCTCAACATGTGTCTGTAGGGCAGCGCTGCCAGCTGGCTCAGGCCTACTTTTACTCGTGTTTATAATGCTACAAAAATGTGTGCAAACCGTTGATATTTAAAGTTTCTTAAATGACTATAACATTTGCAGTGTGTATATACAGCTTCCTTCTTTCGACATCCACACTAATCACCCCGATCGCCATTGTGCGTTATTTTTATCATAAGTAGTTCTTATTTTTCCATAGGAGCCATTGTTTTCTTTAAAGTCTTCACCCAGGCTCCAAGTGAGTAGGGTTCCTTTGTTTCCTTTCCCTGTCTTTAAAATGAGACAGAGATGTGACTGAATAAGGTCAGAGATCATATCATTACGCAGGGCAACTTTGCTTGTTCGCACCTGTGCACTCAGGCTGATGCAGCCCACACCTCCCACAGCACTGCGCTAAATTGGAGCCGCTGTGCACTCAGGCCCCACTGCTCACCTGATGTCATTGTTGTGTTTGCAAACAATGTGGGCAGCAGTGTTCACAATTCAGTTGCAATGTTGATTGCAGGATGGTGTACACCTGATGGATCTCTTTTGGAACACGACGGGCAGTAGAGTTCACAATTTAGAGCCAGTGTTGATTGCCAGGATGGTGTACACCCTTTTTTTATTGCGCATTGTGATATGCGAGGTGTATGTGGCCATACCACCTGAGGCAGTGTGGGGGAACTGGGACATTTGGCGTTGTCGTTATCCTATTTATACGTACGCAAAGTGGGCTGGGCTTGTGTATGCCAGGCCAGCGTAGGGGTGTGAATAATTGTTCCGGGGATCTGGGCGTTGTTCAATTCCTGTCTGGCCAGGAAGAGTACTTATGTGTGTTTGTTTTGCAGTTTTGACATCGCAGAATGCGCAACTTACATTAATGTAGCATGTATCGGGAGGGTGGCAACTATCGCTAATGAGATGCTGTTCGAAAAGATTTAATGGCGTACATCACATGTCGTTGTCAAGGTTGTGGATATGGGCAGACACGCATGTTAATGGTGTGCGGTATTATTGAAAGTGTTGCTATCGTGAAGCATACACATGTGAATGTGCTCGGATCGAAGGAGGATCAGCAGGGAGGCTATGTCATACAGAGTGATAACGCTCATTACAGTCAAGAACTGTATGTCAAACGTGAATCTGAAAGTCTTACTTATAACACACTACTATATTGGTAGAGCCTGACAACAGACGTACAGCAATACAAATCTACACATTACTGTTTACTGTTTGTCCCATGTGATCTAGGATGTGAACTCTGCCCGTGACTGATGATACTTCTTAGAGCCACCAATACCCAGGCCGAAAGGCAGCACAATAATGTGCACACACACACACACACACACACCAGGGGCATCGTGTAACACACATTTGTTTTTTGATGTAACGTTTGAGATGCATGGCCATCACACGTGGAAGGCTAATGTACTGACCATGAATATTGATCAAGATGATCGTTGCATGTTGTGTGTAGTATAAGATATGTGTATACAGCAAAAAACTTTTTTAAAAAGCTCTCTAAGCAGAAGAGGTGTCTCTCATCAAATGCTGTAGAGAGAATGACTAAAATGGGTGGGGTAGTCCAACTGTTATAATGGGAAATGTTATGAAGCAATCAAATGCTTTTTTTAAGGTCACATGGCAATCACGCACCGAGCGTTCAAGGATGCTGCACCTGACGTGATTTTGAGATAATATATTTATCATAATATAAGTTTATTACAGTTAGAAATATATAAATGTTTAAAATATTTTAGATTATCTCTTGCTCTCATATACTGTTTAAAGTTATTTAGATATACTTTTGAGGCATAAAAAAAGGGAATGGAGTACCCGGCACGACACAATACATCTGTGACTTAACACAGGGCTTGGTGGTGTGCACTCGTCGCATAAGCAATGTGCAGCGGTCGCGACCCCATACGTACATAAAGTAACGCGTAGCTTGGTACTGCGTACCCGTTGAATACCAAAGTAGCAGCTGAGGCGACTTAATGCGTAAATGATGTTACGCAGGACGCGGTGCCACGAACCCGTCGGATACGAAATGCGCATCATTTACAAGTTTAGCAATATGGTGGATCAGATTCACGTGGTGATGGACCTTGGTACGCTACCGGTATGGGAGTGCAGTTTTCTCAACAAAAAAAAGAGAAATACATATTTTTGGGGGAAGATATAAAACATTACATAATTTTTAAAGTTTAAAAAAAAGAAGTATAATAGAGTTCCAAAATATTTAAACAAATAAAAGAAAAAATATAGGTTTTATAAACATTAAAATATAAAACTAACATTTAAAAAACCTTTTAAATTGACTGAAAAAGCCATAGGTTTTACAGACGTTATAGTTAGGAATTAGCATTTAAAAAACCTTAGAAATTCACAAAAAAAGGGACGTTATAGTTAGTTGAACATTTGACTCATATAAAACCAGAGAAATTTGCCTCTTATAGTTAGTTGAGCTAACTATAACTCACGCGCCCCCAATGCACTCGTGATGATGTCACATATTACATCACTCATGACATGGTCAGTGACATTACTGTTGACATCTCAAATGACATCACTGATGACATCATCCACGTGAAAATCTGATGCATATACTGATGCCCTAATATAAACTTTGATACACGCACTCTGAAATACAGACTATTATTTTTGAAACCATACACACAACAATTCCAGATACTACATACCACCCACTATTTCCTAGGTCTATACACCCATCCAGTCACTTATACATGCAGTTACTCATCAATACAGTACTATAATATGCACTCATACACCTATGCATACAGTAACACTCGCCCACTCATCCATAGAGTTACTCACACAGCTAGTCAGTATTGCAAAGAATCAATCACAAACCAATTTACTCATGTACACAGTTACACATACCAACTCCGTTATTTATACACACACCACATCACTTATTTATGCCGACACTAACACATACTTACTGTCTTATACATTCACTGATACAAGCAGACACTCATTTATACACCCACTCTTCAAATAACTTACTCTCACGTATAGTCATTTATATATTCCAACACTCACATATACTGCCTTAAAACATATCTACTTACACATATACCACTGAAACATTCATTCACTCACCAACACACCCATACACATACTAACTCACCCATACAGCACTTCGCAGATGCACTTTTGAATCTATATTAACCATTGAATCACCCATTCAGATCAGACATCTATGCACAGAGTCCCATCCACCTACATAGACACTCAGGCACCCATACAGATACTCAGACAACAAATCCATAACCCATATAGACACTCATGTAGCTACTCACCAACCCATACAGCCGCTTACACACCAACTGAGAGACTAATACAGACTTTAACACAGTTTAGTCACTAACCCATGCATTCAGTAAGACACGTTCAATCACTCACTTATACAGTCAGTCACGCACCTACTAAAAAATCCATTCAGGCACTTGTAAATCCACTCATTCTTCAATACACCTTGGCATAGATATATATGAAAATTTTTTAAACTTTCCGGAAACACACATTCACTGGATGATGTTATCAGTGATGTCATTTGAGATGTCATCAGTGTTGTCACTGACCATGTCATGAGTGATGTAATATGTGACATCATCACCAGTGCATTGCGGGCGCGCACGTTTTTGTTATCTCAACTAACTATGACAGGCGAATTTCTCTGGTTTTATATATAATACATATTTAAATATCGAACCAAACCACATTCACTGGATGATGTCATCAGTGATATCATCAGCAGTGGATTGCGGGCATGCGAGTTATAGTTAGTAAAATTAACTATAACGGAGGAATTTCAATGGTCTTGTACGAGTGAAATGTACAGCTAACTATAACACCCCTATAACCTATGTTTTTTTCAGTGAATTTCTAAGGTTTTTTAAATGCTAATTCCTAACTATAACATGTCTGAAACCTATGGATTTTTTCAGTGAATTTCAAAGGTTTTTTAAATGTTTATTCCTAACTATAACATGTCTGAAACCTATGGTTTTTTTCAGCGATTTTCAAAGATTTTGCAAATGACAATTTTTAAATGTATTAATTGTTATATTTATTTTTTGATACTGATTTACTACATTTTTTTAAACTATTTATTTTTAGATATTTTATTTTTTTAATTACATAGTAATTACATTATACATGACATTACAAAATATACTTTCTCAGAATGAAATACTTTAGTTTAAATACTTTGCAAATAGAAATAGACTTTTAAGTACAGTATTTACAGTTGTTGCAATGGGCAACCCAATTTCAAACTCAATGCAACATTGAGCTCAATGTGAATTTCTAGCTAAATGCAATTAGTTACTTTATGGATTACTTTTCTAACCACAGGACTGGATCCTAGATTCAGTCCTGGGAACTCTCCTGTAAACAGTTGAGTAAAAGCGCTTTGGTTACAGTAGTGATTTTTAAGGAATAGTATTTTAAAAGTTTAAACTTTTTCACATAGAATCACTAATGTTATCATATGGGAGGAAATTCACTTGGCAGGTAAGTAGTGTTATCGTTACTTTTTCTTACTCAGTGGTGGATCCTGGATCCAGCACTGGTGCATCTCCTGTAAACAGTTGAAAGAATGCGTTTTAGTCATACAGGCGATTTTTAAGGAATATTTGTAGTTTGTGAAAATTGACACTTGGAAACTTTTCTGGTGAAATCCAGACAATGGATTCCTATGTCAGGAAATACTAGAGATTGGTAAGTACAGTTAGAATTACTTTTCAGTGATCAGTACTGGGCTCAAAGATGCAGCACTGAGGTCTCTCCTGATAAGAGGTGAGTAAATTGGAATTCGTAGTTCGGCTGATTTTAGAGGAATATTTGTATGTTTCAAAAATCGACACTAAGCAACTTTTTCAGCAAAAAGCAGGCAATGATATCCTATGGAAGGAAATTCAAGTTACTGGTAAGTACGGTTAAAATTAATTTTCAGGATCAGTACTGGGCTCAAAGATGCAGCACTGAGGTCTCTCCTGATAACAGGTGAGTGAATTAGAATTCATAGTTCGGCTGATCTTAGAGAAATATTATAAAGTTCCAAAACTCCACCCTTAGAAGAATTCCCAAGTGAAACCAGTCAATGTTAGCCTATGGAAGGAAATTCAAGTTACTGGAAAGTACGGTTAGAATTACTTTTCAGGATCAGTACTGGGCTCAAAGATGCAGCACTGCGGTCTCTCCTGATAACAGGTGAGTAAATCGGAATTCGTAGTTCGGCTGATTTTAGAGGAATATTTGCACAATGGTGAAGGAACAGGGTGGAACCTGAGTTGACATGTCTGCAATCACTCCCTGTGGCGCATGTTAAGTTGGAGAATTAATTCCTCCTCAATCCCGAGGGTCCCTAGGGGCCAACTAGCCCACCAGGTACCTCCAGAATGTGCCAGAGAGCTGCATTGCAGAGAGGTTTACAGCGTCCACGCTCCTTTTTACAACACTCTGCAACGCAGCACCGTGGCGCTTACTGGATGTACCCGGTGGGCAAGTTGGCCAGGGAATTAATTCCTGAACTTAAAATGCGCCACAGGGCGTGTTTGCACACATATCACCTCAGGCCCCGCACCCTCCCTTCACCACTGTGCAAATGTAAATGTAAATGTAAATGTCGGAATTTGTAAAGCGCACAGCTACCTCCACCGGAGGTGTCCCGGCGCTGTCCGTATACCGCTTAGGAACCCTTCCTGGCTTTCCTGGGAAATGTCCACTCCTAGGCACCCCCCCAGGTGCAGCCAGGCATCCCAGCGCTTTTGGGGCCGTGTGGAGACTAAGCAAGCTATTGCCCAGAGTTGCAGCGTGGGACCCATGATCAGAACAGGTACTGAGGCGAGAATATCCAGTCAGGGGAATTAATGAGTCAGAGACCCGCCGAGGCGGGAATCGAACCCTGGTCCCTGGCCAGAGCTCTGCATCAAGGTCTGCCTGCTCTAACCATTGAGCCACACTTCTCCACAAATGCACCACTGGGCACGTTTTAAGTTGTTGGATTACCTCTCCTTGATTCCTGAGGCTCCCTGGGGTACAACTAGCCCAACAGCTACCTCCATTAAGTGCCACAGAGCTGCGTTGCTGAGAGGTGTAAAAAGGGGCGTGGCCTCAGATCCCCTCTCTTCAACGCAGCCCCCTGGCGCATACTGGAGGTTCCTGGTGGGCTAGTTGGCCCCCAGGGACCCCAGTTTTCAAGGGAATTTGTCCCCCATCTGCAAACGCGCAATGGGGCGCATTTGCATAGTGCTGCAGCAAGGGGGCGAGGCCTCAGCGCGATGCCATTTTTTCTCATTTTATTTAAGAAGGGGGCTGTGTGGCCCCCTTCTTTTCCTTTTTTTGTGTCCCTGGGGACCCCATCCCCCAGGGCCTGACCCCTTTTAAATCTTTTTTTCAAATTATTTTGCAGGGGGCCGCATGGCCTCCCTCCCAAGGCCTTAATCGGCGCCATGGGTACCCCATCCCCCGGGGCATTGCCTTTATTATTATTTTTTTAATCTTTGAAGGGGGGCCACGTTGTCCCCCTCCCTGGCCACTTATGGCCCCAGGGTCCTCATCTTCCGGGGCCTGGCCTTTCCTTGGAGACTGTGGGGGGTCCCCAATCCTCCCATGGTCCCAGCCGGTTCCCGGCCTCCTGCGGGAGCCGGCATTGCTTTTCCACATGGGGAGCAGCTAACATGCTGCTCCCCATGTGGAAAAGCAATTTGGTTTGCATTTTGAAAGAGAGAGCAGTTTTCCCTGCTGTTTGTTTCAAAATGCAAACCAAGCTTGCTATGGCAGGGTGAGAGCCGCGAGGCTCTCGCCCTGCCATAGCAAACTACAGTGTCCCAGGGGTGGGCTCCCCGGGACACTGCAGGAGATGGCCCTGGGGGTGGTGGTCCCCAGGGCCCTCGAGGGATCCAGGAGGGGGGCCGCACTGCCTCTCCCACCTTTTTCAAAGCCCCGGGGCTTGTGGGGGGGCCATGAGCCACCGCCATTCTTTTCTAAAAGCCCCGGGGTTGGCGGTCCCCGGGGTTTGGGGGGGGCCTGAGAACCCCCCACCTAATTTCAAGAAGCCCCGGGGATGGCGGTCCCTGGGGCTGTGGGGCCTGAGAGCCCCCCACCCAAATTCAAGAAGCCCCAGGGATTGATGGTCCCCGGGGTGGGGGGGCTGAGAGCCCCCCTACACAATTGAAAGAATCCCCGGGGTGACAGTCCCTAGGGCTGTGGGGGCTGGAGAGCCCCCGCACATAATTAAAAAAAGCCCCAGGGGTAGCAGTCCCCGGGGCTGGGGGCCCCCTCTGATCCCCCCTTTACATAAGTATTGTCCCTGGGATTTGCCAAAGAAGCTCGATTTTGCTGATTTTTAAAAATATATATATTTTTTTTAGCCTTGGGGGTCCTTGTGGGATCCCCTGAACAGGCCTAGGGTGTCAGGGTGTTTCTTCCCTGCCCCCTTTTTGCGTTTTTTGCGGTTTTTATTTAGGTTTCTTGTGCCTTGGTTCTACCAAGGCACAAGATGGCTGCCAACACTTCCTGGTTTGGTGTGTTGACAGCCAATTAGCATACAGCTCTTGCTCGGCAGGGTGCACAGATTATACGCAGCAATAGATATATATGTGATTTTAATTGTGATTTTCTCAGGAACTACTGAATGGATTTACACCATTAAAGCAAAAGGCATTACTCTGAACCAAGGTCTACCTTTCTGGCAAATTTGGTGTAATTCCGTTCAGCAGTTCGGGCTGTAGCTGCGACAAAAGGTCCCTCTGGAAAATTGCATGGGGTAAACACATTTTGGGACCCCCCTTTTTCTTGGCCCCCCTCTTCACGAATCACCCGAGACTTTCAAGAGTTTTGAAAATTTCGCGAAGATTCATCAACCGACGCCAAAGTTATTCCATATAGAATGTTGCGGATTTCCTATGGATAATAGGCCCTAACTATAACTACCTACTGGCGACCGCCAGTAGGTAATATATAGATATAGATATACATAGTGCCTGCTTTGATTGGGGGGACCCTTGGGCACCCCTGTGACTGATTCAGAGGATGCTGGGTGAAGGGGGGCCTGCTATGGCCCCCGAAGTCCGATTCCCACAATTGTTTAATCTCGCTGAGACCGAGTCGATACAGCTGTCTGAATCGTGCATCGCACTCGCTCGGTCGGAATCTGGCTCTATTGCGCGGCAAGATTCTGCTGTGAACAAGTCATTCACACAGGATCAGGTTCAGAAACAATTTGTTCGATGCGGGCGAGATCTTCGCATCGTACTTGGTTGTTCGGAACTGTGTAACATTTGGTCGGAAACAAGGGTTACGAATCAGATCTGGTAAAGCCGAGTCCGGTTTGGAGGCATCTGAATCAGGCCCTTAGTGTTGTGAGCAGAGTCTGGCCATAGGAATGTTGCCAACAAACACTAATCATGGCCAAAGCTCATGCATGGCAGGGGCAGAATGAAGTCAAAGTAGGTGGATTTATTATATCACCAATATATCAACAAAAAAGCTCAAATTCAATTAAAAAAACTATTGTTGGATGGAAAGTTAATGGTTAGGATTGCTAGTAACACTTTAACATAAGTTTAGGAGAAATTCAGAAATTAATTTAAAAACACAGTCAACGTGAAGGTATGGTTACAAAACAAAATCTGAAAACAACTAAAATGTGCCACTCATGGTTAGCTCTGTAATCCTCACCTCACATACCAAAATGGGAAACATAACTCACTTGCCAAATGCAACATTTTATACCAATAAGTAACAGTACCTAAAACTTCAACGCCATTAAATAACAACAGATGTATGTACAATTCAATAAGAGAATTCTATTTTCATTGGTAGCTCAATGACAATGTTAGTGGTAATATACTATGTTGTCTGACCTGTAAGATCATTTAGGGTGAGGTCATTAGCATTGCATTTGGTTTGTAAATTGTCTGTGATTCAGGTGTAGAGCTAATTGCCTGATGTGTAAGAGCTTCTATTTACTGAGTAACACCCCCAACATTGGCAGTGGTGGGGGGGAAGCTATTTCTCTAACAGGAAAATATTTTTCCTATCATGAACACAATTAGTTGTGATATGTAATTAGACTCATGCTTGACATTTTCCCTTGCATAAATGTAAACTCTGAACATTTTTCCCAGCTGAAATGCCTTCACAGTGGAGCAAATAGAAATTCAGTGGTATGGCTAGAAATCTGTGATTGTTGTAGGCAAATTGCCAGTACACTCCTGCATACCTTTCTGAATTTCTAAAAAAACTGTAATTTACTTCAAATGGAAGAGGTTGATGGGGATTACATTTGAGTTTTCTTGTGAATTGGGGCCTAGATATTTCCTAAACAAATTCTCACAGGGATCCTGATTTTTTAAATAAAACAGAGATTTACATGGGTTTAAAGCAGAATCCTTTACAAATTTTCACTCTGAGACCCCCTGCCCAAAATGTTTTGAAGTTGGGCCCCCCTTCACAACTTTATGGAAATAGTCGAGGGGGAGGCAAGTGGGGCAGCGCTGAGCATAGGGGGCAGGGCATGTGAGATAATTTCAAGTTCGTTTTTCATTATCTCATAAACCATACTAAGGGGCACATTATGATGGCGTCCGCGACCATAGAGTAGGAGGGAACCTCCGCATGGGCTGCGGAGTTCCCTCCTGTGCAATTAGGATGTGACCGCCACCCTGGCGGTCACATCCTCTATTTTTAACATTGCGGCGGGTGCGGCTTCAAGCTGCACCCGCAGCAATGTTAAAAATTCACGCATTGCATTTGTATGTAGAAAGTGGCAGGCACTGCGCGGTGCCAGCCGCTTTCTGCATACAAATGCAGGGGGTACCATAGGTACCCCCATGTGCACCCCTCAACCCCCCTTCACCTAGGGGGCCCGCAACGGGCCCCCGCAGTGAAGTTACACATGCTTTTCCACGGCGGAAAAGCCGCCGCGGAAAAGCATGTTTCAGAGCCCATCCTAATCTGGCTGACGGTGTCTGAGAGACACCGTCACCATATTAGTGCTTTTCCGCCGCGGTTGTAAGCCAACCGCGGCGGAAAAGCTGCGGACCGAAACTAGGACCCACCAGCCATCCTAATGTGGCGGTGGGTCTTTGGTGGGTCCGCAGAGGATTTTCCGCATCCTCCGGGCCGGCGGTGGCTTCCGCCGGCCCGGAGGATGCGGAAAATCCTCCATCGTAATAGGCCCCTTAATGTGAGATTTATAAATGAGACATTACGTCTATTGTTTAGAGTCTTGTGAACCCCTCACACTCCAGGGCCCCAACACAACTGTCCCTTCTGCTATCCACCAGGCCTCAATTGTAAGAATTTTGTTGCAGTGGATTCTTCACACTCCTGGTCCCAGTGTCACTGCAACTGCCTCACTAATGAGAGCTAATACCTTGTGAAGCAAGCAGACTTCTCCGCCCCTTGTTAAACTGCCCCCCATCTTCTTTTCTGCTATATCTCTGAGGCATAAGCTAAGGTGTGTCCTCTGCCTCAATGTTCTCCTCTCTTGGGGCATCTGATTCAATGCCCAAAGCAAAACTGGTATAGCAAGGGTGCGTTGAGTCCTAATACAAGCAAGGTAAAACAGCCTAATACTAGCTGGTAAAATAGAAACAATAGTCGATTGATTGGGCCCACACACCCCTGGGCCTGGGTACCACTGCACCTGCAGCACCAATAATACCTACTCATCTGCTCCCACTACTCAGCCATCATGCTTAGACCTTAGGCCCAAAGCAGGCTGTGTGTCCCTTGTTTAAAAAAACTGTAAAAAGTCACACATCTCACCCCCTGTTGCTTGGAACCTGTTACCTATGTTACAAGGGGACTCGGGGTCCAATGCTAACAAGAAAAATGTCTCACCATCCCCCTGTTTGCTATTAAGATTACTATAATCAGGGTGGAGTGGTCCATCACATTGTTGCCTCAGTGTCAATGCTCCTGCTTCACTAATGTTAGTAATGGAACTTAAAAAAAATAAACTTCCTAATTTCTCAACACCTTCTTCAGGGCATCTCTTTGAGGAGGTGGAGAAGATTTCTCTGTCCATTTGTAAACCCCCACATAGCATCTCCTTCTTTAGGCCATTTCTTTGACTCTATCCATGGATTTTGGTCTGTTACACTTTCTCTTGGGCCATTACTCTGAGACAACAGGGTCGGGGCAATCAGGGTTCTGAATATATAACTATTTCGGTCTCCTCCGTGCCACCCCCTCAACTCACCCGAGAGGACATCTACATGTAAACAGAGGTCGAAGTTGGCCAGGTATGGGGACCAAGGTGTTTTTAATTTCACAAAAAAGTATCCCCATACATTTTGTTAAAAACAAACACCCCTGAATTGTTAAGGGTCCCTGGAGTACTTAGAGGGTGCTAACAGGGAGGGGTCTCTAAAGTGCTTTAATTTAAAGAGCCACTTGAAGTATGATGATGACAAATATTTCTTATTTTTAGAGATAGTGTAAGGATGCTGGGCTTTGGAATGTGTTCTGTTTTTTAAATGTTTAAGAACAGTCTAGTCAGCAATTACCAATATGTATTCTTGGAAAGCACTTGTTTTATCATATACTCTAAATCATTGTGCAGCATCTTATTGTGTACTGCATTTCATACAATTTTAAAATAATGACCTTAGATATTCACAGTGCTTTTTTTGTTACTTGCTAGTACCTGATAGCACTACATATACACGAGTCACTATTCTGCAGGGTGCCACGCAGGATCCCATCTGTGACATGGTGGTTTCATATTATACATGAGTACATCTCTCACCAAAAGTTTAATTTTCATTTTTGTTTTAATTTAAGGTGTGCTCATTATTTCATATGCAGTTGCTGTGAAGCTGAGAAAAGAGAAAAATACTTATAGAATAGTTTGTTGTTTTTAGCCATGTCTTTGAATCCACCACCCAGCAGCAGCCGCTCAATTAGAGCGGAGGAGTGCCGTCCCCTCCCACCACCACCAAATAAAATGTTTTTTTAACCTTTTTTACTATCATTTTATTTTAATCCCCTGGACCCGCCCCCAGGACTCTGATGAGTCTTGGGGGCAGGTCCAGGGGATGATACTGCCGGCGGAGGAGTGGTGGGCACTTCCTTCACTGAACATGAGGTGTTTGGCCAGCCGTCTCTGGCCATCCAAGCCCCTCAAGCACAGTGAAGTTCTCTCCAGCTTAGCTGCATTGCTGGGGCTGGTGAGAGCAGGCACAGGCTCCCAGTCTCATGCAAGAGCTGGTTCAGGATTGGCCGCAGGGCAGGCTGGGAGCCCGTACCCAGAGCCAGAAGCAGAAAGAGTTGATGAGTTGCAGCGGCTTTAAGGTAAATTAATGTTTTTAAATATTTTTGGGGGCCCTCCAGCCCACCCCACGAATTTGGCAGGGGATGGGTCACTTGCCAGCATGACCAGTATTTTTTGTATGTTACAAAAATTTGAAAAATCACATAAAGCCGATATTTTTTATAAAGTTCGACTTAACCATACCGGAGGCTTTCCCAAATCATAAAATGTGAACAGAGGGCCGGTATTTCTTTTTGTTAAAAGTGGTAACCCTAACTTCAACTGCTTCATCTAAATAAAGACACCCTGGAAATGAGAAAAATAAACAAATTACGCTTCCGGGACATTTTTATTTACACTTCTTTGCTGTGGCATTTGCACCCCTGGGAATGCCGCCATGGACTAAATAATGAGCTCACTACAATGCCCTAAATGCTAACTCCACATGTCTGTAGGACAGCGCTGCCTGCTGGCTGAGGCCTACAGTCCGGTCCAGCAGGTCCTTAAAATGAGACAGACATGTGACTGAATGAGGTCAGAGATCACATCATTACGCATGGCAACATCACTTGTTCGCACCTGCACACTTAGGCTGATGCACCCCACCCCTCCTGCAGCACTGTGCTCAACATGTGTCTGTAGGACAGCAGCGCTGCCCGCTGGCTCAGGCCTACTTTACCATCCAGCAGGTCTTTAAAATGAAAACAATGGCCCCTATGGAAAAATAAGAACTACTTATGATAAAAGTAACGCACAATGGCGATGGGGGTGATTAGTGTGGATGTCGAAAGAAGGAAGCTGTATATACACACTGCAAATGTTATAGTCATTTATGAAACTTTAAATATCAATGGTTTACACACATTTTTGTAGCATTATAAACACATATGCAATCCAACAAGTGATGGTGTGTCCCAAGTGAATTTTAACAAAAAAAGAACCTAAGCTATTGGAGTGAAACAAAATAACATGTAGAAAACATAAGGTTTCAGGTATATATTTCTGTTAAAAGAAGACGACCTGGTTATAATTATTAACAAATGAAGTGCTACAGTTGCAGTATATAGACAACTGTTGGGCAAGGTCTGTCTCTTTATCTCTGTCGACGACGTTTCGACCTGAGTAGGGTATCAGGTCTCTTCTGGACTGTTCAGTATGGGGCACCTATAAGATTGGGTAAGTGTGTGTTCACATGTGGGCCATCAGGAACGAATTGTCATGTAATCATAGGGCAATGTCAGTCAGGGGAAGACTACCTGTAAGGGAGTTACCTTACTCGAGAAGCGTGCAAATGTGGCACTGATTTACTACATTTTTTGAAACTATTTATTTTTAGATATTTTATTTTTTAAATTACATAGTAATTACATTATACATGACATTACAAAATATACTTTCTCAGAATGAATTACTTTAGTTTAAATATTTTACAAATAGGCAATAGACTTTTAAGTACAGTATTTACAGTTGTTGCAATGGGCAACCAAATTTCAAACACAATACAACATTGAGCTCAATGTGAATTTCTAGATAAATGCAATTAGTTACTTTATGGATTACTTTTCTAACCACAGGACTGGATCCTAGATTCAGTCCTGGGACATCTCCTGTAAACAGTTGAGTAAAAGTGTTTTTGTTACAGTAGTGATTTTTAAGGAATAGTATTTTAAAAGTTTAAACTTTTTCACATAGAATCACTAATGTTATCATATGGGAGGAAATTCACTTGGCAGGTAAGTAGTGTTATCGTTACTTTTTCTTACTCGGTGGTGGATCCTGGACCCAGCACTGGTGCATCTCCTGTGAACAGTTGAAAGAATGCGTTTTAGTCATACGGGCGATTTTTAAGGAATATTTGTAGTTTGTGAAAATCGACACTTGGAAACTTTTCTGGTGAAAATCAGACAATGGATTCCTATGTAAGGAAATACAAGAGACTGGTAAGTACGGTTAGAATTACTTTTCAGTGATCAGTACTGGGCTCAAAGATGCAGCACTGAGGTCTCTCCTGATAAGAGGTGAGTAAATCGGAATTCGTATTTCGGCTGATTTTAGAGGAATATTTGTATGTTTCAAAAATCGACACTAAGCAACTTTTTCAGCAAAAAGCAGGCAATGATATCCTATGGAAGGAAATTCAAGTTACTGGTAAGTACGGTTAAAATTAATTTTCAGGATCAGTACTGGGCTCAGAGATGCAGCACTGAGGTCTCTCCTGATAACAGGTGAGTGAATCGGAATTCGTAGCTCGGCAGATTTTAGAGACATATTATAAAGTTCCAAAACTCCACCCTTAGAAGAATTCCCAAGTGAAACCAGTCAATGTTAGCCTATGGAAGGAAATTCAAGTTACTGGTAAGTACGGTTAGAATTACTTTTCAGGATCAGTACTGGGCTCGAAGATGCAGCACTGCGGTCTCTCCTGATAACAGGTGAGTAAATCGGAATTCGTAGTTCGGCTGATTATAGAGGAATATTTGCACAATGGAGAAGGAACAGGGTGGAACCTGAGTTGACATGTCTGCAATCACACCCTGTGGCGCATTTTAAATTGGAGAATTAATTCTTCCTCAATCCCGAGGGTCCCTAGGGTCCCTAGGGGCCAACTAGCCCACCAGGTACCTCCAGTATGTGCCAGAGAGCTGCGTTGCAGAGAGGTTTACAGAGGCCACGCCCCTTTTTACAACACTCTGCAACGCAGCACCCTGGTGCTTACTGGAGGTACCCGGTGGGCCAAGGAATTAATTCCTGACTTAAAATGCGCCACAGGGCGTGTTTGCACACATATCACCTCGGGCCCCGCGCCCTCCCTTCACCACTGTGCAAACGGCCACGTGGCACGTTCTAAGTTGTGGGATTACCTCCCCTTGATTCCTGAGGCTCCCTGGGGTGCAACTAGCCCAACAGCTACCTCCATTAAGCGCCACAGAGCTGCGTTGCTGAGAGGTGTAAAAAGGGGCATGGCCTCAGAACCCCTCTCTTCAGCGCAGCCCCCTGGCGCATACTGGAGGTTCCTGGTGGGCTAGTTGGCCCCCAGGGACCCCCAGTATTCAAGGGAATTTGTCCCCCATCTGCAAACGCGCCATGGGGCACGTTTGCATAATGCTGCAGCAAAGGGGTGGGGCCTCAGCACTATGCCATTTTTTTCTCATTTTTGTTAAGAAGGGGGCTGTGTGTCCCCTTCTTTTCCTTTTTTTGTGGCCCTGGGGAGCCCATCCCACAGGGCCTGACCCCTTTTAAATCTATTTTTTAAATTATTTGGAAGGGGGCCTTAATTGGCGCCATGGGGACCCCATCCCCCGGGGCATTGCCTTTATTATTATTTTTTTAATCTTTGGAGGGGGGCCACGTTGTCCCCCTCCCTGGCCACTTATGGTCCCGGGGTCCTCATCCCCCGGGGCCTGGCCTTTCCTTGGAGACCATGGGGGGTCCCCAACCCTCCCATGGTCCCAGCCGGCTCCCCACCTCCTACGGGAGCCGGCATTGCTTTTCCACATGGGGAGCAGCTAACATGCTGCTCCCCATGTGGAAAAGCAATTTGGTTTGCATTTTGAAAGAGAGAGCAGGTTTCCCTGCTCTCTCTTTCAAAATGCAAACCAAGCTTGCTATGGCAGGGCGGGAGCCGCGAGGCTCCCACCCTGCCATAGCAAACTCTAGTGTCCCAGGGGTGGGCTCCCCGGGACACTGCAGGAGAAGGCCCTGGGGGGGTGGCGGGCCCCAGGGCCCTCGAGGGATCCAGGAGGGGGGCCGCACTGCCCCTCCCACCTTTTTCAAGGCCCCGGGGGTGGTGGTCCCGGGGCGTGTGGGGGGGCTTGAGCCCCCCCACACAGGGTATTTTTTTTTTAAAAAGACCCAGGGGATGGCGGTCCCCGGGGCGGCGGGGGGTCATGAGCCCCCGCCATTCTTTTCTAAAAAAGCCCCGGGACAGGGGGGGCCTGAGAACCCCCCACCTAATTTCAAGAAGCCCCAGGGGGTGGCGGTCCCCGGGGCTGGGGGCCTGAGAGCCCCCCCAAACAATTGAAAGAAGCCCCAGGGGGTGGCGGTCCCCGGGGCTGGGGGACTGAGAGCCCCCCCAAACAATTGAAAGAAGCCCCGGGGTGGCGGTCCCTAGGGCTGGGGGGGCTGGAGAGCCTCCCACACATAATTAAAAAAAGCCCCAGTGGTGGCAGTCCCCGGGGCTGGGGGCCCCCTCTGGGCCCCCCTTTACATAAGTATTGTCCCTGGGATTTGCCAAAGAAGCTTGATTTTGCTGATTTTTAAAAAAATATATATGTTTTTTGGCCTTGGGGGTCCTTGTGGGATCCCCTGAACAGGCCTAAGGGGTCAGGGCGTTTCTACCCTGCCCCCTTTTTGCGTTTTTTATTTAGGTTTCACAAGATGGCTGCCAACACTTCCTGGTTTGGAGTGTTGACAGCCAATTAGCATACAGCTCGTGCTCGGCAGGGTGCACGGATCATGCGCAGCAATAGATATATATGTGATTTTAATTGTGATTTTCTCAGGAACTACTGAACAGATTTACACCATTAAAGCAAACGACATGACTCTGAACCAAGGTCTACCTTTCTGGCAAATTTGGTGTAATTCCGTTCAGCAGTTCGGGCTGTAGCTGCGACTCAAGGTCCCTATGGAAAATTGCATGGGGAAAACACATTTTGGGACCCCCTTTTTTCTTGGCCCCCCTCTTCACGAATCACCCCCAGACTTTCAGGATAGGAGCGGACCGGAGCGGGCCACAAGTTTTGAAAATTTCGCGAAGATTCATCAACCGACGCCAAAGTTATTCTAAATAGAATGTTGCGGATTTCCTATGGATAATAGGTCCTAACTATAACTACCTACTGGCGACCGTCAGTAGGTAATATATAGATATAGATATACATAGTGCCTGCTTTGATTGGGGGGACCCTTGGGCACCCCTGTGACTGATTCAGAGGGTGCTGGGTGAAGGGGGGCCTGCTATGCCCCCAAAATCTGATTCCCACAATTGTTTCATCTCGCTGAGACCGAGTCGATACAGCTGTCTGAACCGTGCATCGCACTCGCTCTGTCGGAATCTGGCTCTATTGCGCGGCAAGATTCTGCTGTGAACAAGTCATACAGACAGGATCAGGTTCAAGAACAATTCGGTCGATGCGGATGAGATCTTCGCCTCGTACTTGGTTGTTAGGAACTGTATACTATTCGGTCGGAAACAAGGGTTACGAATCGGATCTGGTAAAGCCGAGTCCGGTTTAGAGGCGTCTGAATCAGGCCCTTAGTGTTGCGAGCAGAGTCTGGACATAGGAATGTGGCCAACAAACACTAATCATGGCCAAAGCTCATGCATGGCAGGGGCAGAATGAAGTCAAAGTAGGTGGATTTATTATATCACCATCATATCATCAAAAAAGCTCAAATTCAATAGAAAAACTATTGTTGGATGGAAGGTTAATGGTTAGGATTGCTAGTAACACTTTAACATATGTTTAGGAGAAATTCAGAAATGAATTTAAAAACACAGTCAACGTGAAGGTATGGTTACAAAACAAAATCTAAAAACAACTAAAATGTGCCACTCATGGTTAGCTCTGTAATCCTCACCTCACATAACAAATGGGAAACATAACTCACTTGCCAAATGCGACATTTTATACTGATAAGTAACAGTACCTAAAACTTCAACGCCATTAAATAACAACAGATGTTTGTACAAATCAATAGGAGAATTCTATTTTCATTGGTAGCTCAATGACAATGTTAGTGGTAATATACAATGCTGTCTGACCTGTAAGATAATTTATGACATTTGTATTTGCATCCCATACATCTAGGGTGAGGTCATTACCATTGAATTTGGTTTGTAAATTGTCTGTGATTCAGGTGTAGAGCTAATTGCCTGATGTGTAAGAGCTTCTATTTACTGAGTAACACCCCCAACATTGGCAGTGGTGTGGGGGACGCTATTTCTCCAACAGGAAAATGTATTTCCTATCATGAACACAATTAGTTGTGATATGTAATTAGACTCATGCTTGACATTTTCCCTTGCATAAATGTAAACTCTGAACATTTTTCCCAGCTGAAATGCCTTCACAGATGAGTAAATAAAAATTCAGTAGTATGGCTAGAATTCTGTGATTGTTGTAGGCAAATTGCCAGTACACTCCTGCATACCTTTCTGAATTTAAAAAAAAAACTGTAATTTACTTCAAATGGAAGAGGTTAATGGGATTACATTTGAGATTTCATGTGAATTGGGGCCTAGATATTTCCTAAACAAATTCTCACAGGGGTCCTGATTTTTTAAATAAAACAGAGATTTACATGGGTTTAAAGCAGAATCCTTTAAAACTTTTCACTCTGAGACCCCCTACCCAAAATGTTTTGAAGTTGGGCCACCCTCCACAACTTTATGGGAATACTCGAGGAGGAGGCAAGTGGGGCAGTGCTGAGCATAAGGGGCAGGGAATGTGAGATAATTTCAAGTTAGTTTTTCATTATCTCATAAACCATACTAAATGTGGGATTTATAAATGAGACAATACGTCTATTGTTTAGAATCTTGTGAACCCTCACACTCCATGGCCCCAACACAACTGTCCCTTCTGCTATCCACCAGGCCTTAATTGTAACAATTGTGTTGCAGTGGATTCTTCACACTCCTGGTCCCAGTGCCACTGCAACTGCCTCACTAATGAGAGCTAATACCTTGTGAAGCAAGCAGACTTCTCCGCCCCTTGTTAAACTGCCCCCCATCTGATTTTCTACCATCTCTCTGAGGCTTAAGCTAAGGTGTGTCCTCTGCCTCAATGTTCTCCTCTCTTGGGGCATCTGATTCAATGCCCAAAGCAACACTGGTATAGCAAGGGTGCGCTGAGTCCTAATACAAGCCAGGTAAAAAAGCCTAATACTAGCTGGTAAAATAGAAACAATAGTGGATTGATTGGGCCCACACACCCCTGGGCCAGGGTACCACTGCACCTGCAGCACCAATAATACCTACTCCTCTGCTCCCACTACTCAGCCATCATGCTTAGACCTTAGGCCCAAAGCAGGCTGTTTGTCTGTTGTTTAAAACAACTGTAAAAAGTCACACATCTCACCCCCTGCTGCTTGGAACCTGTTACATATGTTACAAGGGGACTCGGGGTCCAAAGCTAACAAGAAAAATGTCTCATCAGCCCCCTGTTTGCTAGTAAGATTACTATAATCAGGGTGGAGTGGTCCATCACATTGTTGCCTCAGTGTCAATGCTCCTGCTTCACTAATGTTAGTAATGGCACTTAAAGAAATATAAACCTCCTAATTTCTCAACACCTTCTTCAGGGCATCTCTTTGAGGAAGTGGAGAAGATTTCTCTGTCCATTTGTAAACCCCACATAGCATCTCCTTCTCTAGGCATTTTCTTTGACTCTATCCATGGATTTTGGTCTGTTACACTTTCTCTTGGGCCATTACTCTGAGACAACAGGGTCGGGGCAATCAGGGTTCTGAATATTTAACTATTTTGGTTTCCTCCGTGCCACCCCCTCAACTCACCCGAGAGGACATCTACATGTAAACAGAGGTCGAAGTTGGCCAGGTATGGGGACCAAGGTGTTTTTAATTTCACAAAAAAGTGTCCCCATACATTTTGTTAAAAACAAACACCCCTGAATTGTTAAGGGTCCCTGGAGTACTTAGAGGGTGCTAACAGGGAGGGGTCTCTAAAGTGCTTTAATTTAAAGAGTCACTTGAAGTATGATGATGACAAATATTTCTTATTTTTAGAGATAGTGTAAGGATGCTGGGCTTTGGAATGTGTTCTTTTTTTAAATGTTTAAGAACAGTCTAGTCAGAAATTACTAATATGTATTCTTGGAAAGCACTTGTTTTATCATATACTCTAAATCATTGTGCAGCATCTTATTGTGTACTGCATTTAATACAATTTTAAAATAATGACCTTAGATATTCACAGTGCTTGTTTTTGTTACTTGCTTGTACCTGATAGCACTACATATACACGAGTCACTATTCTGCACTGTGCCACGCAGGATCCCATCTGTGACATGGTGGTTTCATAATATACATGAGTACATCTCTCACCAAAAGTTTAATTTTCATTTTTTTTAATTTAAGATGTGTGCATTATTTCATATGCAGTTGCTGTGAAGGTGAGAAAAGAGAAAAAAACTTATAGAATAGTTTGTTGTTTTTAGCCATGTCTTTGAATCCACCACCCAGCGGCAGCCGCTCAGTTAGAGCGGAGGAGTGACTTCCCCTCCCACCACCACCAAATAAAATGTTTTTTTAACCTTTTTTATTATAATTTTATTTTAATCCCCTGGACCCGCCCCCAGGACTCTGATGAGTCTTGGGGGTAGGTCCAGGGGATGATACTGCCGGCGGAGGAGTGGTGGGCACTTCCTTCACTGAACATGAGGTGTTTGGCCAGCCGTCTCTGGCCATCCAAGATCCTCATGCACAGTGAAGTTCTCTCCAGCTTAGCTGCATTGCTGGGGCTGGTGAGAGCAGGCACAGGCAGGGCCGGATTGAGAACAGCAACCAGCCCTGGCAGGTTGCTTCTCCACCGGCCCTGGGAACGGAGGGGAGGGGATTGTTAGCCACTAAGCACTGCTTCCGCTTTTCTTACAGAGGGCCGATTTTGCAGCACTGCGGCAAAACCGGCACCCTGTAAGAAAAGCGGCCCCTTGCGGCCACAAAACCGGCCCCCACCCCTCCAGCCCACCGGGGAAATGCCCGGTGCCCTCTATGTACAGTCCGGCCCTGGGCACAGGCTCCCAGTCTCATGCAAGAGCTGGGTCAGGATTGGCCGCAGGGCAGGCTGGGAGCCTGTGCCCAGAGCCAGAAGCAGAAAGAGCTGATGAGTTGCAGCAGCTTTAAGGTAAATTAATTTTTTTAAATGTTTTTTGGGGCCCTTCAGCCCATCCCTCCCCACGAATTTGGCAGGGGATGGGTCACTTGCCAGCATGACCAGTATTTTTATGTATGTTACAAAAATGTGAAAAATCACATAAAGCCGATATTTTTATAAAGTTCGACTTAACCATACCGGAGGCTTTCCCAAATCATAAAATGTGAAACGAGGGCCGGTATTTCTTTCTGTTAAAAGTGGTAACCCTAACTTCAACTGCTTCATCTACATAAAGACGCCCTGGAAATGCGAAAAATAAACAAATTACGCTTCCGGGCCTTTTTTATTTACACTTCTTTGCTGTGGCATTTGCAACCCTGGGAATGCCGCCATGGAGCCAGTGTCTAACCCAGGGTGGTGTGGAGTGCAAAAAAAACGATGGATTTAGGCCCAGATCCTTGTACTGGGGTGAATGTATGACATTGTTCTACATTCTGTCCATCAACTGTGTTTTTTGCAATTTTCACCCCGAGTGGGCTGGGTATGCTCCGACGTGAGTCCCAGGATCTCCACACCACTGGAGTCAAGCTATCCAGGCTGATGAAGGCTGATAGCCAGAAACCGGTCCTTGGATGCTTGATTCCGGTCTGGGAAAGACATGGCTTGGTAGTTCGGACTGGACTGTTCCCATGAGGCACAGGGTCAGAGCTGATTTGCATATAGCCAGTGTCTAACCCAGGGTGGTGTGGAGTGCAAAAAACGATGGATTTAGGCCCAGATCCTTGTACTGGGGTGAATGTATGACATTGTTCTACATTCTGTCCATCAACTGTGTTTTTTGCAATGGACCCCAAGGGGGCACACTCCAACGTTTGAAGAGCTCTGGTTTAAAGTATATTTCTGACTTTTAGAGTGTTGTGTAATGTATTTGAGAAGGCACCTGGCAGAAGTTAATTACCAACCTTTTCAGAGTATGGATTGAGCGATGAGCATATGAGCAGTGTTTAATTTGTGAAGTAGTAAATGCCCACGGCATTTCACCAGAAGTGACTGCTGTGTGCACCACCCTCAGCCTCAGCCAGCAATGCCAAATGCCAGTGCCATTGATACCTGCTAACCATCAAACACCAACAATGTGACAATGGCTAATCCATCTCACCCAATAAAAGTACCTTGGCGCCCAGGCTGTTAGAATGTCCAGGGTGACCTAATATTTTTATTATATAATTTAGGTTGGTTTGTTACATACTGTTATAGATGTGCTCTGTTAAAAAAAATAGACAGACAGTGCCACCATGTGGTGGACTGTCACAAATAAGTGCCGGTGTTAAGAAGTAAATGCTGAGCACCAGCAAACTCCACCAGAAATGAAGCACAGTATGCATGTACCTGACAGGTACATTTGTCATTTCTGCTCCCAAACGCTCTCCTCAATTGCACAAGGTTTACTAACTCCCAAAATTCTGTGAGTAAATCTTTTTTGTCAGTTAAAAGAATTATCTGTTCATTTACACACATGGGTAATACAAAGCTTTACTAGTGAGGCGCATTGGCTCATCCTACATTTTGGGAGCCCAGAGCACATGTTTTGATTAGGCAGAAGTTGTGTGCTTTCACAAAAAAAAGTGTTAGCCATCCACACTGCTGTGAACATTTTGCTTATTTATCCAGCTCCTGAGCTTGAACTTTGCAGGGCACACGCATGGCACTGTAATGCTATCAAAGTGTCTTAGATTACTAGGTAATTTATAGTGTTTTTCTTTGGCAGCAGCACAGATGTGAGGAGGGCATTTATTAACCTACATGGATGTTTAGGTCTGGCTGACGGTGCAACTGTCACTTGACCTTTTAACCTACATCAATATTACTCTACAGATCTTTGCAGCTTTCTATTTATTGGTAATGCTTTACATTACCATACAACTTTCCTATAAAGCCAGACCTATTGGCATTGCCAGTGCCAGTTGACTGTTTGAGGCTGCTTTTTAAAGAGGACCTGGAAGTCTGTCATTATACTCTAAAAATGTTTTATAGTCGATGCCATATTTTCCACATACCGGGTCGCTGTTTTTTACTGTCAGGATGTTATTTATACAGTTTATATCCTAATTTTTTTAATAACTAATTTGTATACAATCTTATTTCACAGCTCCAAATTGCAGCCTATTCGTCCTTTTCTGCTTGAATATAATCATTACTTTCCGTGGCAATTTTATGGACCCTCCTCTGGGGCCTCGCACCCATCAAAGCATCTCCCCTCAATGACAATCTGACGAAACCCAGTTACATCTGACAGTGCTTCAAATATCTACCACCCGAAAAGTTGTCCCTCAGTCCTTGAGACCTGGATAACTTCAGCTTATTTGAAAAGTTCCTTGTCAAACTGAGTTTTTACTGCTCTCTTCCGGGAATTCCTTGCTCTCTATTTGAACTTGGCTGACAGACCTTTTTTCCGCTGTTTCTTTTTACACTACCAAAATGCATTATCACACATACAAACATAAACACTCACACACACACAAATATACATAAACAAACATACAGTTACAGCCCCTTGCAAAATGTGGCGAGGGGCCCTTGAAGCGCTGAAAACACACAGATATTCCTAGGGTTTCTTTTTAATTAGGACCATCAGAAGCCCCTCCCTCCTCTCCTCTCTCCCCTCACTCAGCGGCTGTAGGAGCCCGTGTTATGTCCATGCAAGCGCACACACACATACACAGGTACACACACACACACTCTCCCTCACTCACACACACACACGCCCCCATGTAAACCTTTCCCCCTGCTGCCTATACTGTGTTGTATGAAACAACTTCCCGTTTGCATTTTTTCTACATTCACCCAAGTTGCAAAGAGCGAGCTATGCTGTACAACATGGCAAACAAACATTACAAAGCCAAATAGCTTTATTATCTAATGTTGTCAATGTTTTTTAGCATTGGAGATGCCACTCCCATTTGACTTGTTGGAAATCCAAAGCACCAAGACAAATAACAGAAACACAAATGCAGTGATTGGTTGGAGACAGGTTTTACAAACGCATTACTAATTGTTTTTGGAGGAGCTGCGTGAATACCTAAAAAAAAATACTTGGGGGCTCATTTATGGGAAAGTGGCACAGTGCAGCGCAGCAAGTCACCTTGCTGCGCTGCACTGCATGACAGGGCAGGAATGTGCCATATTTAAGGAAATACGGCGCATTCCTGTCCTCTCCCCAGCGCTGGCACTCTTTTGGCAGTTTAGCGTCAACCATGGTGGGAGGGTACCTGAGTTGCAAGCAGGATTGTTTTTGGGCTGCAAGGAGCACCTTCCTGCACAAAAACAAGCCTGGGAGACATATTCCTCTTTCTATGTGTGCTGCAGAACGCAGCACACATAGAAGGAGGAAGGAAGAACCAAGGAGAAATAGAGATATTTCTTCTTTTTACGCCTTCCCTTGTGAGGCACAATTTTCTGGTGCATTCCATTTGGGAATCCGTCAAAAACCATTGGAGTTGCGTGGGAGCACCCACGCAAGGCACATAGAATTCCTTCCCAAGGTAGAGTAACGTAACATGGCGATTTGCACTATTTTAAGTTACTCCAAATTTTTGAAGCCACACAGGGGCATATTCATTTCAGTGACGTTGTGGTGGCGATAGGGGCCTCATGGCTTAACGCTGCCTTGTGAATAAGGCCCACTTTCATGCTGTGTTTAGCATTAAAGGAGTGTGCAGTGGGTGTTGTGATGGGCGTTCCAATGCAACACCCATTGATTTTGATGCTGACCCCTATTCACAAGGGCAGCGTAAATAGGAGGCAGTGCCAAAATGAAGGCCAGGAAAACCCTGGTGTTAAGTTGGCGAATCGAGGAGAAATTCTTTATTTTTCCTCGTTTTTGCTTTTTCCATGTGTTCTGCCTTGTGCAGCACACATGGAAAAAGCAAAATGCCATGGTTTATGTATCTACAGGAAGGTGTCCCTTGCTGTACATGAACAAACCTTTTTTTCAAATGCCATTTTGTAACTTGCATGTGTGCTGCATGAAGCAGCGCGCATGTAAGTTACAAACTGGCATTTTTTTTAGGTTTGTTTATGTGCAGGAAGGGACACTCATCAATTCAATCTATACTTCTTTTCAGTGTGTTCTGTGATTTAGTGATCCTGTCTAGTGATGAGTGATCTATTATTTAAAATACCTACCACTCACTTGCAGTTTATTTCTTGTATTGGTCTATTCAAATTAAATCAGACTCCGATGGCTTCTATGACTGGCTATAGAAACTTCTATTTCACCAGATCAAGCACATTCTCAGCAACTCAAAACAACTGTGCTCCAAGAATCCTTCATCTACCTACATATGCCATTGCCTTAGTCAGATAGTGAGTCCTAATGCATGTTGGTGACCATTTGTCCTCCAGGGTTAGCCATAGTCTGAGCTGGAGTTACCAATATCCCCACAACATGGACACGTCATAAATCTTCAATCTTTACCAAAAGTTCTAATAATGTGTATTCATCCCATAAGCAAATGTGAACTGTATAAAATACCATTGTTTTTAGCATAAGAAACAGTGTCAACATACTGACCCTATAGGACCTAGGGCAAGGGTCTCTATTTGTAATTTTGTGATGTATTATGCAAAGATTTGGGGACAAATATCAACAGGAGAATTAATAACATTCAGTCCTAAAACATATGGAAGGCCAAAGACTCGTCAAACATGTTGCTTGCTCTCTGGCATCCTTCCTTCCTTCAGAAGTTGAATGTCCTTTTGATACTTTTAAGGGCGAACTCCATGTTATTCAAGGTCTGTGTGAACAGGGAGTGCAATATAGTAAAGCTCATATTTGGTGCAACACTATCCCATACCACTAATTACCCTTGTGTGAAATTGGGTTGTTGGTTGCCAGGGGTGTGTGCCCTTGGTCAAGCAACAGCCACGCTCCCTGGCAGGATGAACCACAAAAAGTCACTAAATTAACCTGTGCTTAACCCTGGGCACGAAAACAGTTACGTTTAATTTTGAGGCAATGTGTAAACTATGTATGCAGCATATAAACAGTGACACAGTGAAACACAAAACAAGAAAAATCTCTCACCAATTTAGAAAAATAGCATAAAATGTAATAAATGATTTGCACCAAAATGACAAAAGTCCAATCAATAGAACCAGAGTTATGCTTTTTAAAAGTTTTTCGTAAAAACGAACTCCTAAAAGATGATAGCACCAACCATGCAAGACTGGGTCCAAGTGGTAAAATATGGCCCAACGCTATGAAGCATGGTTCAGATACAAGAAGTGAATTGTGCTTAGAAACATTTTCAAGAAAAATGTTCTGAGAAGGTAAAATTCAGCAGGGAAAGGCTGTCGCCTGTGTCCGAGGAAGAAGCATCATTGTCGGGGAGCCACGGGTCAAAGCCTCAGTGAAGATTTCTACATTCAGACATAATACCTTGGTGGATGGATACAAAAGTGACAGATATCCTATCCACCATATTACAAGCACCGTAGGATATAATGCACTTGTAATACGATGTCCGGGATATTTGTCATGTTTGTAACATAGTATCCCATCTGTAGTAACGGCGTCACCCGGCCCGTCCTCACACGCACGCATGCATGCATACACCTCGGGGCGGGGCAGCCCCTGGGTATAAATAAACCGGTGCGAGACCACTCGGGGTCTTCGGCCCTAGCTTGCAGATAGTGTGTACGCGTGATTATTCCTATAAGTAGTTAGGCCCCACTCTGCGGCCTAGGTCATCACTGCTCCTGCCCTCAGGCGCTACACTGGCGACGAGGTGGGTCTTGTCCTATGCCTTGCCCCCGCAGAAGAACATCGCCGGGCCCGCCCCTGCCTGGAGAGCTTGCGCCTGTCGCGGGTGCCCACCCCTCCGCCCTGTCGCCCGGCATACCTGCCGAGGTCTAGTAGTCCCTGGTGCTACATGCGCGCCAGGTCGTGGCGCTGAGGTGAGCCCCGGTGCGGTTCGCGGCCAGCATGTGTGCGGCCTCGCCCAGCCCCGTGAGTACGGTGACGAGCCCTGCCGCGGCCGTCACTCAAAGCTGCCGAGCTGCCTTCTGCTCCGTCCCGCCTCCTGCGCTGGGCTTGGTACGCGTCGGGGGACTGCATCAGCCCCCGCGCCCCTCCCGCATCGCTACTGGTGCGCGTGATCAAAAAAAGAAGGAAGGAAAGAAGGTGGAACGTGCTCAGACTGTCGGCCCATGCACGTGCTCAAGCCGCACGCGGCTCCATAAAGGGGTGAAGGCTGTGCCCCATCAACAGTGTGCACCACCTCAAGGCCCTCGCATCACTTGCACAACACGTGTATGGGAAAAATTACCCAAATTAAGCACCAGTAAGAACCCGCACTGCAAGGCCCGGCCTCCTGCACTCAGCCACCGCCGTGCCCAGCGAGAGGGTGCCCCACCAGGCTGCAAGTGCCCCAGAGTCCAGATAAGGCGCAATTCACAGCGTGGATAGGACGCGGAGGAGCCTACGCCCACGCGCCTCTCAGGGTAGGGCGCGGTCAACCACAGCCAATATTTGCCACGTGCTCACCTACCCGGCGGCATGAACGTGCAACTAGGGGAAAACGGAGGCGCAACTGCAGCCCCAGCGACACAGCAGGCCCCAGCGACGCAGCAAGCCCCGCAACCGACTGGACAACAGAATGTTGCGCCATTCCAAGGAGGCGCGAATGCCCCAGGCCCGGCAGCAGCCACCACACCTGCCCCTTCCTGCTATGGGTTGGCAGCTCTCCCACCGTTCAGCGAGCTCTCGGACCCGTTCACGGCGGTGGCGCAATGGCGTTTGTGGATAGGCCACCTTCAACATTACTTTGTGGGAGTCAGAGAAACTGATGGTACAGTGAAGCGCTCGCCGCTAATGTGTTATGGTGGGGACGAACTCTACGAATTATTTGAGACGCTGCCAGACAGAGGTGAAGCCCATGACTACGACGCGGCGGTCACTGCGCTGAATTGATATTTTGAGCCACGGGTGAACCCAGACTACGAATGGTTCAAGCTACGCCAGGCGCGGCATGGTGAATCGGAATCCATCGATACATTCTATTCAAGGTTGAGAAAGCTTGTGACGGCCTGCGAACTGCCAGACCAGAGACTTGAGATACGCGCGCAACTCATCCAGGGTTGCAGGTCAGTGCAACTCAGACGTCTCATCCTCAGGCAACCGCGGATATCCCTGGATGAAATCCTCGTTCTTGCCAGGTCGCACGAGCTCTCCAATGCCAGGGTAGATGAAATGCAGGCTGCTCTGAACCGTCCCGGAGTGGCGGCAAAGACACCAACCATCAAGGAAGAGCAAGTGGACGTGATCCGCCGATGACCACCTACAGCAAGAGGGAACACGCCAACTACATCACATTCCGCTTGTGGAAACTGCGGCATGGACCACACAGAAGTACTGAGATGCTTCGCGAAAGGCAAAACATGCTCGAACTGCGGAAAGCCCAACCACTTTGCGAAAGTGTGCCGCAGCAGTGGCGGTCGCCGCCCCGGGCCAAGTACGAGAGGCCCTGCCCATGCAGTGCTACAACTGTCACTGGAGGACCATGGACCCTGCAGCGATGCCTCACGGACGGCGTTCCACCTGGAGGATGATGATGACGATGTTTTCTTTGTATCGTTCGTAGGAAGAGAGGGGTCAAGGAGACAGCCGCCCCCCATGTGTGAGATCACCATAGCCGGCTCCCCAGTGCAGGCTCTGATTGACACCGGGGCCTCGGTAAACGTGATGGACAGCATCCAGTACAAAAAACTGTCTCCACGTCCGCCACTAGCGCCATCAAAAGCTAAGATCTATACCTACGACAGCAATGACCCACTTCCCCTGAGAGGAGTAATAGAAGTAGTGGCGGCATGCAATGACCAGGAGGTGAAAATGAGGTTTCAAGTGACGGGAGGAAAGTGTGGCACGCTGCTCAGCTGCCACACTGTCGAGGATCTCCAGCTGGTATTCATTGCACGCCAAGTGCATGAGCTGCACGCAGACGCGATGCTGAAAGACTTCCCTACACTGTTTCAAGGACTTGGCAGCCTGAAAGGAAAGACTTTCAAGCTACACATAGACCATACAGTGAGGCCAACGGCGTTGAGACACAGACGAGTGCCATTTCACCTGCGACCACAAGTGGAGGATGAGTTGCAGTAGCTCGAGGAGTTGGGAGTCATAGAGAAGGTGTCAGGCCCGACGCCTTGGGTTTCGCCTCTCGTGGTCGCCCTGAAACCCAAACAACCCGGTGCCATACGCCTATGCGTGGACATGTGCCTCCCTAATAAAGCAGTGAAAAGGGAAAGACATCTAACGCCCACGATGGACGACATCGTAGCGGACTTAAACGGAGCCCGTTGGTTCTCGAAACTGGATCTGAACGCCGGGTACCACCAGCTCGAGCTACACCCAGACAGCCGCAACATAACCACCTTTTCCACGCACTTCAGCCTTCGGAGGTACAAACGGCTAAGCTTTGGTATTTCATCTGCTGCCGAAGTTTTTCAAAACGCCATAGGGAGACACTGTCGGAAGTCATAAATCTAAGTGACGACATCCTGGTCTTCTCAAAGACGCTTGAAGAACACCACGTGCACCTTTGGGCCACCTTACAACGTCTGGCCGATCATTGGCTCACCCTGCATCGAGCCAAGTGCTCCTTCTACAAAGAATCGGTAGAGTTCTTCGGGTATGTTTTCTCGAGGGATGGACTCCAGGTGGACCCGAAAAAGGCAGAAGCAATAAGATCAGCCCCGAAACCAACATCTGCAACTGAGGTCAGGAGTTTCTTAGGGATGGCCACGTACTGTGGCCGCTTCATCCCCGGCCTAGCGTCCCTCTCGGAACCCTTAAGGGTGCTGACCAAAGCAGGACAGCCATGGACGTGGTCCGTGAAGGAGGATGAAGCATTTACAGCGGTCAAGGACGCATTGATTGACAACAACATCATGGCTTACTTCAGGCCGCACCGGCGCACGGAAGTGGTGGTAGACGCGAGCCCAGTCGGACTGGGAGCTGTCTTCATGCAAGAGACGGAAGCCCACGAATGGGTGCCCACCGCCTATGCCAGTCGGGCATTGACCGCCACGGAAATGAGATATGCGCAAATCGAACACGAGGCGTTAGCCATTAAGTGGGCATGCCAGCTTTTCCACCTGTACCTATATGGCCACGAGTTCAAAGTCGTCATTGACCACAAGCCTCTGGTGCTGCTGTTCGCGGGGATGGCCAGGCTTGCCCCCGCCCCCCCGCATCGAGAGGTGGGCTGTCCAGCTGCAGACATACCGTTTTGAGGTCATCTACCGTCCCGGAGCGGACAACCCGGCAGACTTCCTGTCTCGACACCCGGGCACGGCTGCCCATGACCAGGTGACAGAAGCCACGGAAGAGGTCGAAGAATTTGTGAGAATGCTGTCGCAGGAGGTGTGTCCCGCCGCCCTCACCCTGGATGCCATTGGTAAGGCCACGGACGAAGACGAATGCCTCAACCGGGTGAAAGACACACTCACTAATCAAAACTGGAAACACTTCCTAGACGGGGTCAGTGCACTCACAGCCATGGAACAACAATTCAGACAACAAATATGGAGAGCACCGAGCAAACTCAGCATGGGACCCCACGGGATAGTTCTACGTGGCACAGCGATTGTGATTCCATCCAGTCTACAGAAAGAAGTGGTGCGCCTTGCCCACCAAGGTCACCAGGGAGCGTCAAAGACTAAGGCGCGGCTGCGCAGTAAAGTGTGGTTCCCCGGAATTGACTCTGCGGTAGAAGAGGAAATCCGCAACTGTCATTCGTGTACGATAACTGGCCAGGACCCAGCTCTGCATCTCGTGATCACTGAAGACCCGTGTCATGAGCCATGGTCAAAACTCAGCGTAGACTTCGGGTCATTCCCGTATGGGCATCACACGCTAGTGGTAATAGACTCGTGCTCCCGCTTCCCAGTGGTGGAGGTGGTACCCTCCACGGCGTTCACTCATGTGAAGAAAGCACTGGAACGAATCTTCGCCATGATGGGCCTGCCCGAGGAAATAAGGTTTGACAACGGCCCACCCTTTCAAGGAAAAGATTTCCAGACTTACGTGGCGGCCAGAGGGATCCATCACCGGAAGATCACCCCGCAGTGGCCCCTAGCGAACGGGGAGGTCGAGAGGTTCATGCGAACGTTGAACCGAGCGCTCCAGATCGGCGTAGGAAAGGGAGAAGATGCCGAAGAATGGCTGTCCCAGTTCTTGTGCGCATATCGGCAAACCCCTCACTCCACCACCCGATGCGCCCCGGCACATCTGCTGTTCAAGAAAATACCAAGAGACTGTGTTCCGAACAGCCCCTCCTGGTGCCCGCCAGAGCTAGACCAGAACGCCACCCAAAACAGGAGGAGACGCACCAATGAAAGAGCCAGTCAGGCCAGGAGAGCCCAGCTCAGGTCCCTGGTGGTCGGTGACAAAGTTGTCCTCAAGAACCGTCACCCAAATCGGAAGTATGACACTGCCTATGAGCCTGAAGTGTGGGAGATTGTAAATGTCCAAGGCACCATGATATCCGCAACCCGAGGCACGAGAGCAGTTACACGAAACGTGTCGTGGTTCAAACGTGTCCCTAGAGGGCGCAACGATGCCAGCCAAACATCTGAGGAAGCGGAGCATGAGGGCAGTGGTGATGCCGACAACAAAATGCCGACAAGCCAGCGAGGAGGGGAAACATCCCCACCAAGACCTGAACCGGAGAGTAACTACACCCTGGAGGGTACCCCAGGAGAAACCCCAGACCCAGGAGAGCAGTGCAGAGTGGAGGGAGCGACGGAGAGTCAATGGAGCCGAAGATACCATCTCAGGCCCAACCCGACTCCCAGCCAAAGACTCAAGGACTATGCGTGGGGTCTTGGTCCCCTCAAGAGACTTCCATGACCGGGACTATTGATCCGTGAGTTTGGAGAGATGTAGTAACGGTGCCACCCGGCCCGTCCTCTAACGCACGCATGCACGCATACACCTCAGTGGCGGGGCAGCCCCTGGGTATAAATAGACGGGCGCGAGACTACTCGGGGTCTTCGGCCCTAGCTTGCAGATAGTGTGTACGCGTGATTATTCCTATAAGTAGTTAGGCCCCACTCTGCGGCCTAGGTCATCACTGCCCCTGCGCTCAGGCGCTACACCATCCACCAAGATCTAAATCTGGCCCTTAGTCTCTTTTTTGGAAGCTGAAAATCGCCAGTGAGACAAAGCAGGAGGCTGTAGCCAAATACAGTTCAATGGGCTTGGATACCCTTTGGCAAAGGACCGCTGAATAGGATTTGCTGCTGCAGAGAAGAATGTAGCGGGCCAGCCGCAGGGTCAGGCTGACAGGCGATGCACCTTGGGCGGTTCGATGAGCAAGTTGGTCCTGGTCTTCTGTTGGTTCTCAGAGCAGTTTTTAGCCAAAAAGTATTTGTCTCAAATCTCTGAATTTGACTATCTGGGCACTTTTAGAACCATAACTAAGGGCTCAGGACTGGTGGGACAGCGCTCACTCAAGCTGGGTTCAGGTGTTGGTTCAGGATAGTAGAAGTCTTTTTTGTCAGTATGGGTCTGAACCAGAGGCCAGAAACTAGCCTGTAGAGTCACTCTGGTAGTCCTGGGGTTAGGTGATTAGGCAGGGCTCAAACAGCAAGGCTGGCCTCAGAGGATTCTAGGAAGACTCCAGGCAACAAAGCAGTCTTTCTAGGTACTGCAAAGCTGTTATGCAGAGTGCACAGTGTGAGAAGTTGGCCTTGTATACGATGTTCACTATTCTAGTGAGCACCTTGCACCAGTCCAAACAACCCTTATGGTGATGGTTGTAAAGTCAACCTTATAGACCAGCTATCCTAGTAGTAGCATGGACAAAAGCAGTCTTAGGCTAAACTCAAGAGGGCATGTGAAGCCAGCTGTTTTACCATATGTAACCCCTTTAATACCAAGTGAAAGGACACCACACAGGTTGTATATCAAAATATATATGTATTTATTTCTAACACAATCCTCTGACCTCTTTATGAGGTCAGAGGCACCAGCACATAACAAGATACTTAATTAAAATACAATAAGTTGCACAAAATACAGTAATGCCCATGGGGCACTTCGAACCATATACTAAAAAAAGTGGTATAAGAACCACGTCATGAAAAAAGGAAAGGCCTAGGGCCTAGAGAATCACTGGGGCTATGTTGTACTACCAAAGGTTAGGGAGCAGGAGGCCCACGGGATGCGCGTGCAGTGTCTTTACACGCATGCAAGTTACCATAGAGTTTGAATGGGAACGAAAGAATTGGAAACTAGTTCTTTTAGGACACTTCCGGATGGACTAGGAAAAAGCTACTTGAAACTAGGACACTAGGATAGTCAATACCCACAGGAGTACCGAAATACTCGCGTTACCTCACCCATAGGAAGCGGGTGCATAGGTGTCAAAGTGTGTCAGGTTTTGTTGCTGATTCCTATGGAGCATTGGAGAAAGATGCTGTAGGTGATCAGGAGAGAAGTGTCCGGGTGGATCCAAGGGCGGATCGAGGATGAAGAGTACCTGAAAGCAGAGGGGACAGAGTCTGGGTCACTAGCCAGTGACCAGGAAGGAACCAGGACGGAACCAGGCAATGTCGCGAAGCAATCAGGTGATGTCATGAAGCTTGTCTCTGCAGCCAAGTGGACTAGGAGGTGTTGACGACAACGAGGAGCTGGATACAGACTGTCCCAAGAAGGCTCTCGCTGTCGGCAGTGTCGGCTTCCGGATTGGCTTCTCAATCCCCAATGCACAACTTCGAGGGTGCCTCAGAAGTTGCACGGAAAGCAATTTGCTGGCTTTCCAAGATGGCCAAGACGTCCAAGACGTCTCTCGTCGCCTCCACAGGTCTCAGCTCTGCTGTGACTGTGGATCGGGCTGTTGGATGTCTGGAAGTCCAGGTCTTGTCAGGCTCTGTGCTCAGGCTCTGGCAGGAGCATCGACAAAGCAAACCGTTGATCACTTGATGGTGCCTGCTTGTGCAGGGTGCTCATTCCTTGACCACAAGGGAGATTCTTGAGTCGTCTTCTTGCAAAGTAGATCGTCGAAGGTCCAGAGTTTAATTTCAGAGTTTCAGAGGGGATAAATCAAAAGTCTTGGGACTCAGCTCCTACCTATATACCAAATTTAGGGGCTGGATTACCTGCTAGGTCCCTCCTATGGGTGGGACCCAGGAAGGGGGTGGTTACACCCCTTTTCCTTTGTCCAGTTTTGCGCCAGAGCTGGGGCTGGAGTGCCCCAGCACTGGTTTGAACTGGACTATGCATGGGACACCTTGTGTGACCCAGGCAGTGTCTTATTTCATTCAGCCCTCACTGCCCCAATACACTATGGCCTGTCTGGGGTGGTGCTAGCACCTCCCAAGACAGGAAATCTATTGTCCAAGCCTCTCTCGCTGGAAGGACTCCTAGCAGCAGGAGGTCAGACTTGTGTCTGTGGCAGCAGCATCCATTTTGTGATGCTGAGGCTCTGGTTAACTTTAACCGGGATTAGTAGGAACAACATGTCTTCTGCCTCTAGAAGGGTGGAATGCTACCCCCGTTGCCAGAACTGGCGAGGGGGTAGTGTTCCAAAGCGTATGACACCTTACACGACATGTTTTGATAAATCCAAACCAAAGTTAGCACTTAACCGCGAGGTTCATAATGCACTTAAGAGTATATTGTATGGCTATATCATAGAAAAGTAATAAGGACATGGTTCCGAAAGCTGCAGACAGGCTCAGCTCATGCTAACGCACCATCTCACATAAAACCAAGCACTTTGCCTTCAGGATTGTTAAGGCCTGCCATAAGAGTGACTTATAGGTGCATATGTGTCTATATATAATGGTAGGTATAGGAATACTACACCTAAGCAAGGGGTGATTACACAACCTTGCCCCAGCTGAGTGATCAGCCAGTTGTGTCAGTTTGGATGGCCAGCCAGGGGTGGCAAAAGATATGCTGCAGCCCCTGGTAGGCCTTGGGTGCACCTATGCCCTGGGTGCCTATGGTACACTGTACAGGGACTCATAAGAGTGACCCAATTCCCAATTGGTGATGTACTTAAAGTACATGGTGTGAAATTTAGAGAGAGAATAGCAGGGCTGTGGGTCTGATTAGCACGCCCACCCTCCTACACACAGCAGATCACAGCAGCAGGCAGTCCTCTGAGAGTTATTCTGCAGGTCCAGAAATAAATTGAAGCGTGGGCCTGATGGTCTGATTTTTATACCTCATGCCTCCTTTGAAGTTAGGAGAAGTTTCTAGAGGTTTCTCTTTTAAGTGCATGGGATTTACTTCCTTCCTTCCCTGGATCCAATCTGGCTGTAATTACAATGTGGAGGTGATAAGCCCTTTGTGTAAAGGCAGAGCACACCTATTGAGTTGCAAGTGGGATTTTGAGCAGCTCTGCCCCCCCATCCTGCCAGCAGATGGCCCATTCAGGTACCCCTAATTTCTCTATTGTGTAATTGTCTGGGAGTAATCACAAAGTCTGGCACCAAATTGTAGGGGAATGCCAACTTTCTAAAAATGGCATTTTCTCGATTGGAATTTTAAATCCGAATTTATCATTAAAGAGGACTTTTCATTATAATTTCATATATACCAAACATGAAATGCTTAAGTGGTCCCAATCAAAAGTAAGCACTTATATTAAATGCAATGAGGCACCCAATGTTATCATATGTGACAGCCAGGCATCACACTAATAAAAAAACAAATGTGGGTGTTTTTCATTAGTAGGACAGGTAGAACTAAAACCTACATGTCCATTCTTTTAATTACAATGGACCCTGCCCAATGAGCTACCAATGGCCTACCTCAGAGGTGACTTATTATTAATATTATAATTACTTGAAATGTGTAGGGCGCACAGCTACCCGAGGTGTTTTCTGGCGCAAAGCAGGGTAGGCAAGAAAGAAAGGTACAAGGGAGGGCTAAGTTAAGAACAGCCAGGTTTTCAAACCTTTACAGAAGGTGAGCTGAGAGGTCTCAGCTCACAAGGAGGCTGGTAAGGAATTCCATTTAAGGAAGGACTTATATGCAATAAAAGGGGAATTTAATGCTTGGCAAGGGTATTACATTGCCAAGCTGAATTGGAAGAATAAAACTGTAATCAGACTGCAATGGCAGGCCTTGGACATGTTTTAAGGTGCTTCTTAAAGTGAGTGTTACAATGAGTGCTGCAGGCTCACTAGTAACATATAATTTACAGGCCCTGGGTATCTGCCATATCACACTACAAGGGACCATGCCACTCAGGTGTAAGCCAATTAAACTATGTTTAAGGGTGAGAACACAAGCGCTTTAGCTCTGGTTAGTATTGTATAAACTGCACAGAGTCCTAAGAAAAACGAATTTCCGCAACAGAAATGGAGGTAAGTTGGCAAAAAGTTTGGGGGTGACCCTGCAGAGAGGGCCAGGTCAAACAACTCTGGTTATCAGTGAATAGGAGAGTTCCAATGCTTCTTTTCAAGCCACTGGATTCTCCAGATGCTTGCCCCCACCAATACCAGGTCAATAAAGCACAAGTACTTCTCACGTTTATTTTATCTTCATTCAGCCAAAAATCTAAGCTGCATTGCTTGAAACTATCGGGACTATCCCCCTTCACTTTAGTATGTCTGTACATCATACATCTAGCTAGCCTCGGAGTTGCTTCTTCCAAACAAACTCTTCAATTTCTCCCTTGGGTCTTTTCAGAATCGTATGGGGGAGCCTGAAAGTGGTAGCACCCGGAATAAGGAAAGGATTCTGTGCAAGGTTACCAAGGACTCTGAGCAAGCCTGCGATTTTACTGTAGCAATCCTATGGCACGTAGACAGCTACTCCATAATGGCTTTAATGGAGTGTTTCAGATCAGTTACGATACCATAATATCATCTTTTTACATTGTAAAAGTGTGCTTCTTCCCACCTACCTTCAACCTGACCTTCCCATTACTCGGAACCCTAAGTGTCAGCAAAAAAAAGGAATATTATGGTACTATAGTTCCTTCACAATCATATGTAGGGTTTAGCCTTTCCCTTTAAGATAAGGTAAGGCATGGAAAATATGGAAGACAGGGACATGGAAGTTAGTATAGAACTGCCTGCATTTCGGGGCTAAGTTTGGAACTTCTGAGGGCTACTGAGCATAGATACATAAACAACACTCACAGGCACTAGGTAGGCACCTAGAAACTTTTCCAAGTTGTTTCAGCTTTCTGCTTTAACATTAAAACTCACCAACGGGCCTCAGCATTCTCTTATATTTTTTCTTCCCTACTTGGGTCCTGTCCCTATGACCCTTCTCAATATAGTTCCAATTTATTTTCTGGCTTCCCTTTTTTATTGGCTCCAAGACTTCCTTTCCCTTGGCTGCTCTGGTCGATCTGAAAGTCCAGGTGTCATGTGGCCGATAGGGACATTGTCGACATCGCTAAGTTAGCATGAGCCCAGCAGCCATGATGTATCTTTTGCGCGTTACTACATGGCTTAATTTTTGCAAGACGCTATTTATGCCTTTCACATGAGAACCTTCTGCTTTTTTCGTTCTCTGCCTGTTCCTGGAGTTTAGTCTGAACACTGTGGACAAGGTCGATAAACAATGCCCCTTGTTATTCTGTTCTGCTCAGTCCTTGGCACCTAGGCAAAACATGCTCACACAGCTGCTGCTGGAAACTTGTGCTTTAATATTATGGGGATGCATGTTTAGGTAGCACACACTTGGAGAGGGAGCTTTCCAGGGCGAAGAGCCATGTGATTCCTATGATGTAGATATACCACCTAGGCACTAATGTATGGGGTCTGCTGACAAAGCCCAGTGATCTTCTACTATATAATAAAGCTTATTCTTGCCAAGGGTAGGGTGGTTAGGTATTGTAGTCCTTTGTCCACTGTCTTTATATGATGACATCTTCCTTTATGATATATGGCCTTGCTGCAATGCTAACTGTGTTAGGTTTGTGCATTATGCTGCTGGTTGTGGCTCATATACTGCATTTTGATAATGATATGATAAAAATTATTTATATAGCACACGTACACCAACGGTTTCTTGGCGCTTCAAGGGAGGACTGAGGACGCGGCAGCGTGGAGCAGTAAGTTAATTGTATGCTTGAGAAAAAAGCCAGGTCTTAAGCGCCCTCCTGAATTGAGGATAGGAGGAGATTAGACGGAGATCTGAGGGGAGTGAGTTCCAAAGGAGTGGAGGTTGTGAGGAAAATCTCAAGCCACCATGCTTCTTACGTCTAAAGGTACAGGTTTGAGCAAGACGATCGTAGGGCCCGGGAAGGAACATAGCGGTGAATACGAGAGGCAATAAAGGCCAGGCCCTGGAAAGAGAGGGCCTTATGAATGAGGCAGCCCAGCTTAAAGAGGCTGTGCTGAGCCACAGGGAGCCAATGCAGGCTCTTAAGGAGAGGTTTAGTGTGACTGGACTTTGGCTGGGCATGGATGAGTCTGGCTGCTTGATTCTGAATAAGTTGAAGTTGATGAGATTGGTAAGCGGGTATTCCGGCATACAATGTGTTCGCATAGTCAATCCGGGATATAACCAATCCCAAAGTGACTTGGACAAGGGCATCGTGAGAAAGGAATCTGCTAATTTTCCTAATATGACATAGGTGGAAGAAGCCAACTGAAACCACTGATTTTATTTGGGCCCTCATAGAGAGGTCATTGCTGATGGTAACTCCTAGGCTCTTTACAGAGTTAACAGGGGATGGTGGACAGCCCAGGGAGCTTGGCCAAAAATTGACGTTCCAAGGATTTCCTGGAGGCCCTGTGAGGACTAGCTCAGTATTATCAGGGTTAAGCTTGAGCTGGTTCGCGTTCATCCAACTGCTGATGAAGGTCATAGTGGATTGAACGTTCTCTATGGAAGAGGGGGGGAATCAATTTTAAAAATGAGCTGAAGGTCATCAGCATATTTGAAGATGATAACTGATCTTTTCTGGAGCTCTGAAATTAAAGGAAAGATGTACAGGTTAAATAATAAAGGGGAGAGGGAGGAGCCCTGAGGGACTCCACAGGTGAGGCTTTTTTTCTCCGATGTAAAAGTGGAGAGACAGAAAGATTGATTTCGGGTCTTAAAGAAATGATGTAAGCCACCTCAATGGTGGGCCCTGGATGCCGGCGTTCTCGGCCCGGTCGAGGAGGATGGCATGGTCAACGGTATCGAACGCCGCAGACAAATCCAGGAGCACCAGGGCTTGTGAGGTATTCCGGTCGGCCCCCTTTCTGAGTTCGTCATGAACCGACAGGGCGATAGACTCGGTGGAATGTTGAGGCCTGAACCCAGCTTGGTGGGGGTCTAAAAAGTGAGAATTTTCCACGAAGGTGCTTCAGCAGTTTGCTACAAAAGCCTCCAACACTTTCCCCAAAAAGGGAAGCAACGAGATTGGGTGAAAGTTGCCCAGTACCTCGGGGTCAGCTCCCGTTTTTTTGAGGATAGGAGAGACAACTGCTGATTCGAAGGAGATAGGAACCACCCAAGAGGTGAGGGAGTTATTAAGAAGGGAGATTGGTGGATCAGGGAGATTAAGAAAGATCTCCCGAGCAATGTGGGGGGACAACTGTCCCGAGGAGAGCCGGAACGGACTTTATTAAGAAGGGAGAAGAAGACCTCCTGCGTAATCAGGGGGAAGTTGGAAAAGGACAAGGGATTCCCAGGTGCATTGCCAAAATTGGGATTTAAGCCAGTCTTAGGAATGCTAGTTTTGATTTTAATTATCTTCTCAATAAAGTAACTGTTGAGGGAGTGGCAGAGGGACTGTGATGAAAGAGGTTTGATGGTGACGTGATCAGGTTTTGCTAATTCGTTAACTATTGAAAAGATATCTTTAGCTTTGTTAGAAGAGTTCAGAATTTTTGCAGAAAAGTGTTTGGTTTTTACTACGAGGATGGCAGATTTATAGTCTTTTAGAGCGGTGAGGAAGATCGATCTTTCAGGTCCTTGGTGAACCAAAGCTGGGCATCGTGTAGCCGTTTATTTTTAAGTGTTTTCAATGGAGCAAAAGTGTCCCTTGCCTCGGCCAACCAAGTGTTGATGTCTTCAGCCTGGGCATGGACTGAGAGTGGTGGTCCACAGGGCTGGGGGGAACTTGGTATAGAAGCGGCAAGGGAAAGGCAGAGGGAGGAAATGTCTACCTGGCCCCAACTCCTGATCGTAAGGGGGTCGGAGGTGCAAGGTTTGGTGGTGACAGTTTTAAGCAAGGAAAAGGAAATAAAAAAGTGATCCGACCAGGCACAGGGGGAAATCTGAAGGTTCGAAATATCCAGGTTTGAGGACCAGACCTGGTCCAGGATATGTCCCTTAATATGGGTGGCTGCGTTAATGTGCTGGGTGAATTGAGACTGTTTAACAGATCCGTAAAATCCCTCGAGCAGGCGCTTTCGCGCTGATCGTGGGGCCAATAATTGAAATTCCCTATGATGAGGATTTTGACATAGTTTATCGCCAGCTCGGCAATCATACTACTGAATAGCTGGTGAAAATTTGGTAGATGAGCAGGTGGCCTGTAAAAAAGGGCTAAAGTTAAGGGAAGACAATTGGAGTCAAGTTTGAATAACAGAAAATCAACTGAGGGGATTATGGACATAGTGATAGAGGTGACTTTGTGAGTGTGAGAGATAATGGCAGCAACTCCACCTCCCACTTTCCCCTGTGGCCTGGTTGCCTGGAGAATATAGTCGTTGTCAGGGATTGCGGGCAATATATCCGGAATGGAGTCGGGTGTGACCCAGGTTTCAGATAAAAGCAAGATGTCTGGCTTTATGGAGTCTAGGTGATAGAAAACCTTGAGCTGGTGTTTGGCCAGCGAGCGAGTATTTAGGTACCAAATGGATAAATGGTCATAGTTGGAACTGTGACAGCAGGGGGGAATAACAGATTGTAAATCCCTGGGTCGAGTGAGGGGAGGGGGACCCATAGAAGATGGGGGAGAGGAGTATCTCCACTGTAGTATTCCATTAATCTAGAGGGTGCGGAGGAGGTTTTTGGAATTGGACCCATTCCCTGGGAGGGATGTAAGCTCCTTTGCTGTATATACTTGGGTAAAATGAGCAGGATGCCTGGCCCCTGGCCCCGGTCGGGTACGGACGGGCACGGACGGGCGCAGATGGGCTTGCCTTTGGCGTGCCTTCGGGGCACCGCCGGCGCACCCGACGCGCCCGTCCGCTGCGCATCGCCCCCAGCATCTGGTTTTAAAGGGAGGAAGGTTCGAGCGCTAGAACGCTCACCTCCTCCTACCGGAAGTAGGAAAATCTGCTGGTAATGGCTGACCCAATAGGTTCCCTCCACAACAATCGAGCAGTGCTTGTGGTGAACCGGGGAGTCTAGAAGCGCTGGGGCTGAGCAAAGTAAGTAAAATTCACCATAAACTTGTTAGCCGCTCATGCTATTAAGAGAAAATGTCTAAAACATACAGTTTAAAAACCGCCAGGCAGGCGAGTCTCAGCGCATCCACCACACGTCGCCCCCAGCATCCTGTTTTAAAGGGAGGAAGGTTTGAGCGCTAGAACGCTCACCTCCTCCTACCGGAAGTAGGAAAATCTGCTGGTAATGGCTGACCCAATAGGCTCACTCCACAACAATCGAGCAGTACTCGTGGTGGACCGGGGAGTGTAGAGGCGCTGGGGCTGAGCAAAGTAAGTAAAAATCACAATAAACTTGTTAGCCGCACATGCTATCAAGAGAAAATGTCTAAAACATACAGTTTAAAAACCGCCAGGCAGGCGAGTCTCAGCGCATCCCCGCATTTAGAGCACGATAGTTAAAATAAACATTTAAACTATACTCGTGTTTCAGTCAGTTCTTATTGTGGACATGTACGTGAGTTTGAGGGAAAAGGTGATTCTTGTTACCATGATTCCTGAGAGAACCGTGAGTGTTGTGTTCTGGGGTGTCTAATCATTTGCTTCTTCATGAGTGAGTAGGAGAGCGAGTGAGACACTATAGCTCAAACTCCAGCGCCCTCCTGGACAACCTCGCCAACATCGGACTGAAACAGCTCGCCACCACCCCCACACACAAGGCTGGACACACCCTCGATCCCATCTGTGCAGGAGGAAACAACTTTTATTTGAGTCACACCACGCAGCCCCTGTGAAAAGACCACCACTGCATCTACTTCTTCTTAAAACCCACCACACACAAGCATACACCTCGCCCCTTGCAGAAACTGATCACCGAAGAGCACCTCAATTTCACCTCAATTTTGCCCTCAACCGTACTCCTCCACCCCCCAGGACCGATGCCAACTCGGCGGCCACCGAACGCCACAGATGGATCGCCGACTGCACGAACTCGCTGCCCCCCCTCCAGAGCTCCGACATACAACACACCACGAAAGCTGCTTGGTTTACCACATACTTCCGAAAATCCAAGTGCACATGTAAACGACTCAAGAAAGTATGGAAGAACAGCGAAACCTCTGAAGCACGCACTGCCAACAGGACCGCCATGACAGAACACAACTAACTCATCAGATCCAAGAAGAGGAACTTCATCCAGGACAGAATCCTCTCCAACTCCCGCAACTCCAAGGATCTCTTCAGCCTCATACAAGAATTCACCAAACCGCCCAGCGAAACCTCCGAAGTCCTTCCCTCCCAGGACCTCTGCACCAGACTCAGCTCCTTCTACCATCACAAGATCAGGGCTCTTTACAACAACTTTGATGACCACAACCAAGACACCGACACAATACCGGCCACCAGCGATGCAACCCAGCTGACCATCACCACCTGGACTTCTGTCACCACAGAAGACACCGCAAAGACCATGAGAAGCATACACTCTTGAGCGCCTACCGACCCCTGCCTGCCACATATCTTCTACACGGCTGCCTCCGCCATAGCACCTGAACTATGATGTACAATCAACTGCACCCTCGAAAGAGGAACATTCCCAGATGACTGGAAATTAACAGAAGTCAAACCCCTCCTCAATAAGCCCTCTGCAGAACTGACGGACCTCAAGAACTACAGAGCCATCTCTCTACTCCCTTTCACCACCAAAATCACAGAGAAGATAATCAACAACCCGCTCACAAACTTCGTAGAATTCAACTCGATCCCCAACACTTCTCAATCCGGATTCCGCTGCAACCACAGCACCAAGACCACCCTCCCGACTGCCATGGACGACATCCACGTTCTCCTCGACCAAGGCCACACAGCAGCCCTCATTCTACAAGACCTCTCAGCAGCATTCAACACTGTTTCCCACCGCACACTAGCTGACAGACTCCACGATGCCAACATACAGGAAACTGCCCTAGACTGGATCTGATCATTCCTTGCCGGCTGAACTCAAAGAATTAGACTCCTGCCTTTCCTCTCCGAACCCACAGATATCAGATGTGGAGTACCCCGAGGATCCTCCTTCAGCCCCACACTCTTCAACATCTACATGGCCCCACTAGCAACCATCGTCAGAAAACACAGACTCAGCATAGGATCCTATGCTGACGATACTCAGCTCATCCTTTCCCTCACCAAAAACCCCAACATCACCAGACAAAGTTTCCAGGAAGGAATGAAGGACATTGCATACTGGATGAGCAGCAGCTGCCTGAAGCTCAACTCAGTGAAAACGAAAGTCCTTGTCCTCGTATCCACATTCTCCATGTGGGAAAGCACCTTGTGGCACCCCCACCCGCGGCAACCCTCCGACAGCCATGGACCACGCCTGCAACCTTGGCATCATACTCTACTCCTCCCTCACCATGAACCGACAGATCAATGCCGAATCATCCATGTGCTTCAACACCCTGTGCATACTCCCCAAGACCTTCAAATGGATACCCCCTGAGTCCAGAAAGACCGTCACCCATGCACTCATAAACAGCAGACTTGACTACACGAATTCCCCCTACGCCGGAATCAACAAATCTCTACTCCAGATTCCAGAACGCAGCAGCCAAACTCGTCCTCAGCATCCCACAACTAGACCACATCACTCAGCACCTACAAGACCTCCACTGGCTCCCCATCAAAAAACAGAGGGACCTTCAAGCTGCTCACACACACCTACAAAACCCTCCACAATACTGGAACCCAATACTTCAACAAAAGAATCCCTTTCTACACCCCCAAGAGGAACCTCCGCTCAGCCGACCTTGCCCTGGCTAAAATTCCACGCATCCGCAGAGCCCGAACAGGAGGAATATCCTTCTCTTACATCGCGGTTAAGACCTGGAACGAACTCCCCCTCAGCATCAGACGAACCCCCACACTGCAAGCATTCAGGAAGAGGCTCAAGACCTGGCTCTCTGGATGACCCGAAGATGCTAGAAACCCCGGTCAGCGCCTTGAGACCCTCAGGGGTGAGTAGTGTGCTTCACAAATCCCTGATTGATTGATTAAAAGTAAAGTCCAACACCTTCCCATGGAAGTTGATTGGCTAGGAAAAGGCAAAGCATTAACTCTCAAGGCAAGAAGAAAGAAACGACGTCTTACACACCATAAAACTGAGCGCAAGAGAATGAAAGAGAAACAAGGAGGACTAAGAGCAAAGCAGTATCTCAAGATAGCTAAGATCAGACAACACGGACACATCACATCTGAAGATGTGGCGCGCAAGTCCAATGACGCCAATACTGAAAGAGAGGAATGAAGCAGAGACCTGACCACCCTGAGACCAGACCAAATAACCTCTGAACAGATTAAGGAGCTGTACATCACATTGAGTATCAAGTCTCACAGACACTTCCAAAGAAGTGTGAAGAGCAAGTGCAGTCCACAAAAGTGCCAATGAGAAGAGTGGACCTAGCAGGAGTATGGGCGAAACTAGCGGCAGAAGATCTGTTAAACCAACCACACCATGGAAATTAGAATGCAGGTACCCCTGGAAAAGACACCTCAGAGGGAAGAGAAGCGAGAGGCAGCAGATAATCTAATCAGGGAAAGATGTAGACAAGATTCGCCCAACCCTAATCCAAGAAAATGAGTCTTCCAATTATGAGCAAAAGTCTACTTTACAACCGGTTGGTGCAGCATGTGAACAATAATTGAGGTCTGACAGCCAGAAAACCACCCAAAGACTCCGGTAACACTCCATCATGACCCCCTGAGTCAATAGAATCACTACTGACTGTGGCCACGTTAGACTCGGAGAGAATTACACAACAGTCTCGTAGATCAACACAATCATAAGTCACACCAAGGACAAAAACGAGCCTAACGGCCAAACATCAAGTTCATGAAAGCATCCCTGTATACAATGACCAAAAAACATAGCAGGCTGATATAATTTCTTCCAGTATGAGACCCTCACACCATAGTCTGACACAAAACAACCACCAGCTAAATACCCCATCCTGCCACGCCTGCAGGGGTCACAAAAACACATCAACCTCCTGCGTTCTGCAACAACAATTTCTCTTTCCCCACTTGGACACTCGCAATTGAGCCCATTGTGCACGAGATGACTTCCATACTTTCCTCACCTTATACCTACACGTTAGTGGTGCATGCCTTGAAACCTGTGAATCTCTTATGACCTGAGGAATCTACACATGGTTTATTTTTGCATTCCATTATTTCAGTCATTTATTTGTGTGCGTTTCGCTGCTCATGATACAGATGAAGTTTTCCAAGTGCCCTCACCATCCCCTCACTCCCATGTTGCAGGCTGGGAGAGGTTCGCCAAGGCTTCAGTAGAGTGTAAACTTTATTTGTAAAATAATCCCTTTGTGTTGAAAAGAAGAAAACTAAAATTAACCAGTATTAAAAGAATTGAAATGGCTGGAAGCTGATCCCTTCCCATGCGTATTGTTCTAGACAGAACCAAGCAGCATGTTGCCCGGTGATGTTGGCTGCAGCTGGGCCCCCACTCTCGTGGTATTTACCCTCCCCTTCGGTTCATGGACGATATATCTAAATTTGGAACTGGCTCGTGTCATTCAGACTGACAGGCGTGACATGTTGCTGTTAGGGAGCACCGTGCACCAGTAACTGGCAGAGAAAAAAAACCTACACAGAGGGACCGAGGGAGAAAAAACAGCTGTGTCAAAAAGCTGCAGGCAAACAGATTCGTTTACCTTCTTCTGTAGTCCTGTGAAGCCAAGCTTGTCTATTATTGATGAACCGCTGCCTGGCGTTGTGTATATGCAGAAAAAGGCCCGAGAGACTTCAAACGATATGATGGCGCAAGGCAAGGTGTTGCGTTTGCTAGTCCGGCCATCATTTGTACAATCAGGACAAAAGGCCCTGTAATGTGATCGGCTTCATCTGTGCATTAGCGGGAATGTCTTTCTGAGGGGCATTCTGTCCTGTATCATCTTAAAAACTGGTGAAAGGGGCCTGCGCTCTCTGATCTCTTCGAACGCCTGAAATCCGAGGACAGACCAAAGCAGCATGCATCTAAATGAGCCAGCGAGGACCCAGACCTGTCACTAATAGACCTCTTCTGTCTCGCCCGTGGCGCAGGCCGGTGCACTCCATCTGCTCGCGCTGCGCGGGAGGCTCCTCGCATGCGATCCTTTTTTGTACATTTACAGCAAGACACACCTAGATCGTATTTCTCTATTCTTCACCTGCCGGCTTGGGGCAGCGCGAGGGCAAGCATATTCCGCGCTTTGAAAACACAATATTTACAACCAATTACATTTAAATACACTACAGTGGAATGCGCGTGGAAGATACTGCTTTGCAGTGAAATGAATCCCACTGCTCTCGTATTCCACCGTACGACATGTTAATAATACAAAAACACATCATAATACTCTAATTATGACTCAGAAAGATAATATCCACATCGCTCTCAATTCAATGCACGAGGAGGTGGCCTGCTGGAATAATGTAAACAATGCACTTTAGACACACAGGGAGGAGAAAACAGCTCATTGTTTGACTGACAACTAGGCTACAAGATCCCGTGAGCTACAATATGATGAAAATATCTGAGAAAATGACAGATCTCGAAATTTTGGCTAAATTGCCAAGCTGTGTGCTTTTTATGTAGCAGCATGAACCGAGACACGGTTCCCAAATGGAGTCGTTTGTTTATCCTTTTGTTACTGTGACAAAGAACTTCACTAAAACATGGTACACTAGGGGGCTTAGAGTGTTAGTGAAAAGCTGTTTTAACCATAAAGTTGCTTCTGTTTTCTCAATGATGCCCTGGGTGCACATATCTTTAAGCATTATGCAGAGGTCTCCCCTTACACTCAATGGGATGTTATGTAGTTTCTGCTTGACTGGTGATACATCCTGTTTGACTTTAATAGTATATACAAAATCTGAAATTATCCCTAATTTGTCTTTAAAGACCACAACATTTTCCATCCCATACATTTCTTACTGTCACACACTGATCCTAATCTCTTTTTCTCAAATGAAATAGGTTAGTCCAGACCTGGTCTTATTGTAATACCAAACTCAGCTTGATGAATTAGACCTGAGACATTGATTCCTCTTCTGGCAACATATACTTTGCCTTTAATGGATTCGTCTGAAATTTTGATGTCAGACCAAAAGAAACCAATGAGATCTACTCTACTACCTTCAAACACTACGGTTAGAATATCTGGTGGAACTAAAGCTTTACTATGCCAATTTTTTTCAAAGAAGTCTTGAGAGATAATGGTTATGGGTGCGCCAGCGTCAACCAACAGTTGAATTGTGTGACTTTCAATAGAAACATTGAGGTTCGGGTCTAAAATCAGTTTTTCATCATTGGTATTTACACACCTTACACCCAAAACTAATTCTCTGCTCTCTTCATAATTTTCCTTTTCAAAATCTCCACTGTGTTCATTCAGAACACAGCAAATGTTTGTGGATCTCTCTGCCCTACACACTTTTAAAAAATGACCTACTTTCCCACACTGTTTACCTTGTTGACCCACTGCAGGACAATACGTGAAAGAAGAAACATGTGATGGGGAGCCACATCTATAACAATACACTCTGTGAAACTGTTGTGGAAACTTATTTGGTCTAGGAAATGTTTTAGGTCTTGTGTTTTCCAAGAAACATTTGGTGGCTGAAATTGTGGACTTGGCTAGTGACTCTTCTAACAACTTTGTGTCGATCGAAGAACCCTCAATACTTTTTGCTAAATCTATAGCTTTGTCTAATGACGAACTCTTGCATGCTAGCAACCATTCTTGTATTTTCTTAGAATGACATCTAGCCACTAATTGATCACGAATTAACTCTGCAATAAAATTGTCAAACTCACGTTTGGATGCTAGCATTTTTAAAGCCGTAACGTAAGTATCTATGCTTTCGTTGGGTTGTTGTGTTCTTGTGAAAAATGTGCATCTATGTACAACCATATTTTTAGTGTTGGAAAAGTACTTGTCTAGTTGTGCAACCGCTGTATCAAATTTGTCTAAGTCTTTATCCACCACAGGGACATGTTCAGGTAAGTGGTAATACATTTTGTCATTCTACGCCTAAGTGGTAATACATTAAATTTTTACGTCTTTCTGGTCTAAATTTTTGTCCATCAATTGCTCCTAGATAAGCTTTGAAAGATCTTAACCACAAGTTCCATTCTAAGAACGGCACTGGAGCTTGGACACTGCATGTTGAAAATAATTTGTTTTTTTTAAACGGTGTGGTAGCCAATTGAAAGTTTGACAAGCGTGCAAATTGCTGTGATAAAATATCTTGTAGAAGATCCAAAGCTTTACCAGCGTGCAAATCGCTGTGCTCTGCAATGTATTCTGAGTAATTAGTGAAATGAAATAACTGGAAAAAAGTATATAAATGTGCAAATCACTGAAGACACTTTTGGATTACACAGAAAGTTATTTGCAAACCGTGCAAATCGCTGTTGAAAAGTTTGCTTAGCAAAATCAAATTGTAGAAAACTTTGCTTTAACTAAAGTGATTAAACTAGGAGGGATTCAGTCCTCTTTCTTTACTGATGAAATGTGAACTGTGCTTTGTCTTTTTTCTCTTTCCTCTACTATTGATTCCCAGAATTAAATTTGTCCCAAGGAGCTCGAGGTGAAAGCAGAATGTTGCGCAAAGTATGCCTGTCAGGGCTGAGTACTGCTGGCAAGCGAAGCGACAATGAAGATCAGTCAACACTTCAAAGTAAGGGATTCAAGTCTAAATAGCGGGTGCAATGGACCACTCGGCTTGAAAGCGCATTCTCAAGTGAAAGCGAGAGACCTACACGTCTCGGAGAACAGCATGGTAGGATCAGCTTGCACCTCGCAAGCCACAAGCGTCTCGCACTTCTTGTGTCGCGCTCTAGCTGTTGATGCCTGTGGCAAATTAAGCAATATATTTGAGCCGCTGGTAGAAAATTAAAGTGTCTCTCACCTCGGGAAGAGTCGTACCATCTAGCGTTTTTCTATGTTACCAAAGACTCATGTCAAGCTTCTTTTTTTTTCCTTTGTGGTTCTTCGTTGAATGTTGATCCTCTGGCCCATGTCGTTTCTTGTTTCATTCTTGGTTTCTGTTTTCACGTAGATTGAGTCTTAAATATTCCTTGGTGCCAGCCTCGTCACAAAATTCATAAAGTAAATCCAGACACGTTTAAAGTGGTTTTAGATTTTTATTGTGAGCGACGCCATGTCTCCTCAAGAGGGGCCCAGAGACAACTGCCTGTCCTGGAATCCCAAGGGGATCTAATACTCCATGACGACACAGAGCTCCGAACACACATCACCAGAGGTCCCTAAGAAAATAATGGAAGAACATTACTCTAGAAGCAAAACAAATAATCCCCAGGTTTAACTACAATGAATCGATAAACAGCATTTTATTTCCAATAGACATAAATATAGGTTAAATAAGGAAAATTATCCCAGCTGGGGTAATCCTTACAAGTGTTAAAAACCAAGAAAACAGGCAAAAACCAATGAGTGACCACACTAATGTGCACAGTGGAGCTCACTTATTCATAGGACAAAACACTACTACACCCATAAGTCATATACACAATTTTCAGTGGGTAAGAGTGTTTTAAGGCCGCCAACGTTTCAATCCATTAAGAATATAGGATCATCTTCAGGACAACACCTATATAAACCTGATTACATTATAACAGGGTAATGTAAATAAATAACTTAGGGCCCGATTAGGATTGCTGTGAATCCGCATCCTCCGGGCCGGCGGAAGCCACCGCCGGCCCAGGGGATGCGAATGCACCGCTGCGGTGAGTGAAAAGACCCCCGCCAGATTAGGATGGCAGAGGGGTCATCTGCGGACGGGAAGACCGTCCACCGCTTTTCCGCCGCAATATGGTGGCGGTGTCTATCAGACACCGCCAGCCATATTAGGATATGCAGTGGGATATGTCTTTCCGCGGCGGCAATGCTGCCACGAAATGGCATACAGTCTTTTCTTTGGGGGCCCGTTGCGGGCCCCCAGTGTGAAGTGGGGGATACCCCCATGTATTTGCATGCACAAAGAGGCAGGCACAAAGCGGTGCCTGCCGCTCTGTGCATGCAAATGCACTGCATGCAGTTTTAACATTGCGGCGGGCGCTGCTTCAAGCAGCACCCGCCGCAATGTTAAAAATACAGGATGTGACCGCCAGGGTGGTGGTCACATCCTAATTCGCACAGAGGGACCGCCGCTGCCCCTGCAGACGGTCCCTCCACCTCTGGGGTGGCGGACGGACGCAGGTCCGTCCGCCATCCTAATAGGGCCCTTACGGCCAGATTCATCAATGTCTTGTTTTGCGAGTCCTTAATAGTGATTATTAAGGAATCGCTATTAAAGACTCGCAAAACGGGATTCATGTAGAAATCGCAAAAATAATTGCGATTTCTACAGCTTCCTTATTTGCGATTAGCAAATTGCTAATCGCAAATAAGGAATGACTCCCCATTCATTCCTATGGGCCTAAAGGCCCTAAACGCAAATAAGGATGCAATTTCAAGGGTGCCAGGGGTGTCCAAAGGACACCCTGTAGCACCCCTGAAATGTTAATTGACACTGGTGTTGCGCACACACATGTCCAAAGGACATGTGTGTGTGTAACATACAACTTAGAAAAATGCACTAAAGACCATTTTTCTAAGTTTTCGCTATTTACCACAAAGTCAGACTTCGCGGTGAATAGCGCAGAAAAATTGTGATTTCGCAATTCTGAAATGGTTCATGAATTGCATTTAAGGAATCTCAAATAGAGATTCCTTAAATGCAATTCCTCGCAATTTAGCGATTTCGCAATTTGCGATTTTTGCATTTGGGATAATGAAACCCAAAAGCAAAAATTGCGCTCGCAAAGTTGCGAGCCGGATTTCCTTTCATGAATCTGGCTGTTAGTGTTAAGTGGACATAGGGTCATGGGAAGAGATGACTCCTGTCCAGAAAAGCGTTGGCTGATAGATCTTGTGGTCCTCACTATTATGCATGGCAATTATAAGGTAAAGCGAGTGCACTCACCCGGAGGTCCCATAGTTCAAAGGGAAAATCAGTAACACATCCAGATTATGAGGTGTTGAGAAATAACAAGGATAGATCCAATACAGTGTGTAAAGATGACTTGTTCCTGGCGTCTGATCAAGACCTTCCCTCTTATAATTACTCCTGGGGATGATTTGTTTTGCTCCCTGAGTATTGTTCTTCTATTATTTCCTTAGGGGCCATTGTTCTAGTTAAATCTTGATCTTTGGGTTCCCTTGTGTTTATTTAACTATTAGTTAGCACTTGGCATAAAATATCACAGTATAAGACTGATGACATAGAGGTGGGCGAAAATGAACTAAATAAACAATACATTAAAAAACACCCTCATTTTTTGTGATTGCAAATGGCAGTTGTATATGTAGTCAAATTACTTTTTCAGTTCAGTTTCAAATCTATCTTTATTCGGCAAATGTCATGAAACTCATAACGATACATGTACAAATACGTATGTGATTAAAATTACAATTGCCCACTTAAATCATCAAGAGTACAGCTGTTGAGTTCATGGTCTATAAGAATAATTGGATTGAATCATATGTACAAATAAATGTATGATAAAAATTACAACTGTCCACTCAAATCATCAGGGGTACAACAATCAAGTTTATGGTCTAGCAGAGTAACAGGGTTGAAACATATGTATAACTCTTCATATCGTTTCCTGATTCTTAAGGTCGTCTTAATAAAGTTTAACACTGCATAACAGATCTCTAATATAGAGAGTTTCTGCACAAATTCTAATTCTGTCTGGTGCTGTCTCATTAAACAGGGACCATAAAGGATGACTGAGGCGCCGAGTAATGTGAGCAAAACAATATAAAGTGACATGCTCTTGTTGCTCCAATATGAGTTTACCTTAATTAAATTAACAGGCAAGACGTGTTTGGTAAAACAGGAATGAATTGGTTTAATTAGATGCTGCAGCCGGGAGAGTCTCGACAGAGTGCATCTGCTCAAAGTCTCTTGGTGTACAAATATTTAGCCACTATTATATACAGTTCATGTGGTACAATAAAACAATTTTCTACATTCCAAAAAGCATCTCAGTCACAAATCAAGGAATGCAGGCATCTGATAAGGGCACAGATGGCTCTCGACCTTGGGGAGAGCTAGTGTGGGCCAGTGTGTATGTGTCCAGATGTCTGGCATGAGGAGTGCGTGATCTCTACTTGTGCTGGGCATGTTGTGTCCTGAATGGTTCAGTGTTTCTCTCTACATGTGATATCTAGCTTTGTGGTAGTCAGTATAGAGCTAGCTTGCTCTTAAATGTCTGTCTCGAGAGTACTAACAACGCATGCAGCTGCTAGAAAAATTGTCAAATTATATGAAATGTTTTACTGATGTACTTTTGTCACAGAAATCAAGTGATAATTTCAAACAAACAACCTCATTTGGGTACCTTGTCTTTATGCATGTGAAAATAACCCAGTTCCCACATGGGAGCTGCACCTTATTGTTTCCAGAAGAAGGAAGCTAAGGCACCATAAGGTAGGACTGTATGCTAACGCTACCGTTTTAGGAATTACTGTCTTCTGATATGCTTTACAAGCATTGGCATTATTCACCTTGTTAGAACTGGGGGTCTCTAGTTGGCAGAGGTAGGTACTACTGTCCAAATAGGGACCCTTTCTTCTAGTCAGGGTAAGAAGGATACACTCTTTATATAACCCTTCTCATCCCCTTAGTAGCTTGGCACGAGCAGTCAGGCTTATCAAAGGCAATGTGCAAAGTATTTGTACCAACACTCACAGTAACACATAGAAAACACCACAAACTGACTCCACAACAGTTTAGAAAAATAAAGGTATTTTAATCTAAACTACATAAAACAAAGACGACAAAAATCAAACATACACAGTTCAAGAGTATGGTTTCAAAAGTGTTCTTAAGGTTGCGTTAAAATAATCCACAGTTGCGTCACATTTTAGCCAACAGTACCTTTAGATGCGACAAAAGTTCCAAGTGAAAGCTGCAGCGTTGAAGAGCAAGCGATGCATTACTCCTGAGACCCTGAGGGAGGCGATGCGACAACCCCGCTGGATGTAGCGGGCGTGTTGCAGTGACTCCGGTCTGTATGGGAAGGCATGCGATACCTTGCGTGGATTCTGGTGCGCAGGTTTCGGTGGAAGCGGCTTGCAAAAGGTATGATGCGTCGATCTTCGGGACGGCGACAAACTCAGGTGCAGCGGCCCAGTGTCGATCTTCTCCTCTCACGGCCCCTCGATGCGATGGCTCTGCGATGAATCTCGCAACGACGTGATGCAGTCCGCAAGCAGGCGGTGCGACGATCTCACCCAGTGACAACAGGCTCTGCGACGATGTTCGCAGCGATGGTGCTTTTCCCGTACTGGAGCCATGCATTCCGCAAGCGAAGGATGTGTCGGTTCTTGCAGCGGTAACAGGCGCTGCGACGATCTCGATCTTCGTGGCGGCGGGAATTTCCTCGCACTGACAGGGATGCGCTCCGCAAGTGTGCAATGCGTGAAACTTTGCAGAAAGCCTTTAGTATCTTGACTTCCAGATTCCCAAGCACTGGTACAACTTCCAGAGGCACCACAACTGGCCCAAGAACTCTCAGTAGAGTTCAGGGAAGCTGGGGGTGAAGTCCTTTTGTTCCTGGGACTTCTTAACAGGGAGCCAGCTCTTCTCAGGCCCTTGGAGATTCCTTCAAGCAAGGGGACACAGCACAAAGCGAAGTCCTTCCCCTCTCCTTGGCAGCAAAGCAACTGCAGGTCAGTCCGCAAGCATACAGCAGGACAGTTCTTCCTTCTTCAGTCTTCCAACTTTCTCCTTGGCAGAGGTTCCTTCTTGATTCCAGGATGATCTTGTTTTCTGTAGTCTGGGGTTCTGTACTTATATCCCTAAAAGTCTTTGTTCCCTTTGTGCAGGAGGGCTCTGAGCCCGGTCTGAACCAGTTCTGGGTCTTCCTTGAGCACTTTGTTTTCCTGGCCTCTCCTTTCCTTTCATAGAGAGGGGCAAGGTCGTCAGCCACCCAGCAGGAGGTGGAGCCAGCATTGTGGAAGGCAGACACAGCCCTATTCAGGCCCAGGTGCTACCCCCTCCCACCACTCTAGATGCAGATGGAGCTATTCAGCCCAGGACTGGCCCTCTCAGCCTCTGGGAGCCACCCAGCCCCTTCACTCACAAACCAGACAGTCAATTAACAAACAGGCCAAGGCACACAGAAAGGTCAGACAAGAGAACAGCAACTTTCTAAAAGTGCTGTTCTCAAACACAGGATTTAAAACCACCTTTCCTAAAAGATGTGCTATTAAATTCTGAGTTCAGGGATACCAGACTTGTATGTCCTATATTGCTCCTATGGAACGATATGCAGGTAACCACTGTAGCCAGCATTCCCCATGATAGCCTATTGGCAAGATAGCCTTACAATAGTGAAAAACGAAAATGGCTGTAATTCACTACCAGAGCATGTCACCTGCACTAGTACATGCTCTACCTTTCACATACACTGCACCCTGCCCAAGGGGGCACCTCGGGTCTTCCATAGGGGTGACCAATGTGTACAGAAAGGGAAGGGTTAGGCCTGGTCACTGGGGACACTGACCAGGAGGACATGGCAGTTCACAGACTGCACACAGGCACTGCGGTGGCAGGCCTGAGGCACCATTTTAGGGCTACTCTTGTGGGGGCACAGTCAGTGCTGCAGGCCCACTAGTAGCATTTGTATCACCACCCTGGCACACTCAGTGCACTTTACTAGGGACGTCTTGGTGATACAAATATGCCAATCATGGATAACCAATTACAATAACAATTTACACAGGCAGCACTTGCACTTTGACACTGATCAGCAGTGGCAAAGTGCCCAAAGCATCTAAGCAGCCAAAACAAAATCCAGCACAGCGTCAAAAATACAGGAGGCAGAGGCAAAAAGACAGGGGAAACCATTCCAAAGATGCCAGGTCTAACAAACCTGTTTTTTTCTCTTCAGTTTAAAGTGGATACAGCTTACAATGTTTCCAAATCATGTATCCCACTTTTACAGAAAAGAAGAATTTGGTGTCTTTTAACATGCTGCAACTGATATCGGCTGTGAAGTGACAGAGGAAGAGAGAAACAGATGAGGCTGCTGGTTGGCATTTCTGCTGAACATGAGTGCACTCAAGAGCCAGTGCAACTTGCTGTTGACTGCCACTTAGTGTGTGTCTTTAGCTGGATGAGTAGAGAAGTGGAGCACATGTAGATCGCCGACTTCTGAGGCTAACTGCTGGCTTCTCCAAAGGCACTGGTCAACTTCCGGTGGAAAGGGCAAAGCTGCCACAACTATGTTAAGCTTCATGAAGTTAATTGCGCAGTTGTATTCAACATATTGCCTGATTCAGACTTCTAGCTTTCTTCACAAGTATGACCGAGACCATCTCATGCTGCTAACTAGAGAGTGAGAGGAGATATGGTGCAAGGATCCTGTCTCATGGCACTCAACAGTGACATACACGGGTAAAGGACAAAGAGATCTAATTTTGCTATCTATCTCTTGCCATAAATACAACCATTCTGAGATCCCCAAAGACTGTGTGGAGTGCCCCGTCAGGTTATACTGGCAAGATGAATCTTACATACAAAATTCATCGGTATGGCATGCAGTTCACTTAAAAAGCTGACTCTGGAGAGGAAGAATAGCTACTTTTCACCCAACTAGGGAGTCTGAGTCCCAGACAGCTGTACCTTACCTGAACTCCCAACCAGCATGCTAATTCTAGTCCCTCCCCCTGTCTGAGGTCCACTGAGAAAATATTTGATTTGATATGTGATTTGTAAAGCACAGGAATACTACTAGGAGTGTCCTGGCGCTGAGTTCAAGACTACCTCCAAAAAGCGACAGAAGAAATACTCTTGTTGGAACCGCCAAGTTTTTAGTTTTTTCTTTAAAATGGATATCACAGCCATTGCACATAGCTCGAAAGGGAGCTTATTTAAGATATCCGGCTTGAGATAGGAAAAGGTCCGACCTCCAATTCTTGCCCAGTAGATCTTAGGTGTCTTAGCCAGCAGACCATTTGCTGATCATAGGTTTGTGGAGGGGATGTAAAATGTAATTCTGTCCCTGAGATAGCCTGCACATGTGGAGTGGAGGGCTTCATGGACCAGGACTAGTGATTTAAAAATAATTATTTTCTTAAATGAAAGTCAATGGAGATCGCTCAAAGGTTGGGATACATGAGATCTTGGGAGGAGTTTAAGGAGAATTCGGGCTGCGGAGTTTTGGCTCACCTGAAGCTTATTTAGTAGTTAGTCAGGGAGACATAGGTATAGGTCATTTCCATAGTCCTGTCTGGACGTTATAAGAGCCTGAATGACCTTCTTATTTTGCAGAAAAGGAAATTAGGGGAAGAATCGTTTCCAAAGTGAGTAACATCCCAAAACATTCATTTGTGGCTGAAAGGAGAGGAGTTGATCAAATTTGATTACCACATTCTAAAGTATGCCCTCGTGAGGGCTGGGAAGTGGGGCTCCCTCAGCCAAAAGTTCTGCCCTGAATCTGATATATTATAGCTAAAAAGTAGTATTTCAGTCTTATCGCAGTTGCATTTCAATTGATTAGTGGTCATCCAGGGAAACACAGATGAAAGGCATTTTTTAACACAGTGGGAATCAGCATTATAGAATACAGTCATTGTGAGCAATTTGGAAATACATATGAATCTACAAGTGTGCCCTCTAATGCACTTGGAGATGCCACTGCACACACACCCATGAACATTGCCAACACGTGAATGGGCTGGAAATGGAAACCTACAGATGCAGGCTCCATTTCACCTATGAAATGGTCTGCATTTCCTGTCAGCACCCTCTCTGAATTGCCGGTACTTGGAACCAGCCAAGCTATCCTTCACCCTGACACCTGCCTGTGCCATGTAGTGGCAAGTACCATGGTGCCATATATAATGCTATCTTTCACCGGCATATAAGGGAGAAGTTCCACAGCATCACTGATCTGCGGGATGTAGTGGTGGCTAAACATGGTGTTTGCTGTTTGCAGTTGCCATACTAAGGTCAGGCTCAAGAAATTAAGAAATGTTCTTATTCATGACCTTTAGACAGTGATTTCCAGCACCAGACCCAATAAATCCCTGTGATGCTATAACACATCTGCTATACTACCACCAGTGACTTGCCCACTTCAATATCACATTGCATACTACTTGTGAAAAACTAAGTTGATTTTCTAAAGGCATGTTGAAAACTTGAAACTGGGTTCTTTGTCTCACAGCATGATGATCTTTTCTGCTAAACGTGTCAGGGTACTACATTAGCCTCTATTGGCAAAGTAAAAGATAAAGCAATTGAAATCTATAAAGAAGATAAATCCATGAAAATAAACAAACTTGTCTTTCACAAGAGAAAAGAAACTGCCAGGAATAATTTTGAGAACATTCTTGACCAAAGTGGACTTGTGCCTATCTTGGGCCAGTAAATGTGGAAGTAAATGCTTATTTCTTTGGTAAGGAGACAATACCAAAGCCAACCTAATCAACTTTAAACCAAAACTACTGAACATACAATTACTCCCATCTTTGGAGATATGGGCGGTCCACTGGGATTGCCTCAAGAATGCACTAAGGCAAAAGACACAGAGAGTGACCATTATCTGCTTCCGGCACCATCAGCACTCTCGGATCCTGTCTTCCACAAGGAAATATGGGTTGTATAATTTTAGGGTAAACAATAATGCATATCTCTTTCCTCTTCTCAGCAGAGACTAATGTTTGTAAAGAAAGGCTTCTCCAGCTATGACACGCACCATGTAAATGGGACGTATACTTTGGGTTAAATGACCCAGAAACTATGATCATTATGACTGGTGGTAAGATGACTGAATGTCACAACCCTTGTGAGTAGAATAGCAGTGTTTTGGAAGTGTTTATGACGTCCTTCTGGACACTCAGAAAGGCAGAATTTCTGAAATGCACCAGTTCTGGAAAAGAGTAAACAACGTCCACCAGAAAAAGACAAAATGAAAGATTCTGATAGAGACAAATCAAGATTAGCTCTGAATTACAAGGATACAGTTTTTCATAGAAAATAACTGAAATTAAATTAAAAAATACGAATTTCATATTAAAATACAACTTTGAACAAAAATGAGTATTTAAAAACAAATATTAAACATATGGGCATTTAATTAAAACATATTCCTCTCCTCCCCACTAGCATACAAAACGGACACTAACATTTAAAACGAATACAAAATAATGTTATAAATATGAAAAACTATTAATGAATATAAAGTTATTTAACTTTAACATAATTTAATAAATAAATAAACTGACCAACCACTTAACAATTAGTTAAAAATCAATAAAAATTACAATTAATCAATTAATTAACATACACAATTTACATTATAAAAACCCTCCCACCCTGATCCCCTTCAAACCAAACAATCTACTACTAAATTAATAATTTCTAAGTAAGTACAAAATATATAAAAACTTACAAACTATATTAACCCAACATAAAACTGAAATATTATTATAATACTAATAATTTATAATACTTAAATAAATATGTATCAAACTAAAAAACAATATTTTACACAACTATATTAAATAGAACAATATCATACACAATTATATTAACAAAATGCAATATTAAATACCTAAAAAGAAGCTATTTCTACCTCTTAAATTCCATGCCAAAATATGCTTGCCATCATGATATTTTTTACATGTTTGTGAACCTTGATATTTTTTACACAATAGTTTGTCAGAATTCTGTTAAGGGACAGAATGCAGGAACAACTAAATATGATATTGAAACCTAACCTGACTTGAGTGAAATAGAAAAATGTATCATAGAAAACGTGAAGAAATGGTCCTCTTAAATAGTACTACAGGCACTGAAATCAGCAAAATATCACTTCACCACACTCTTCCTGTATCAGGAGGAGTGCACTGTGCCAGACATAAACCTGAAGCACTTAGAGCAAAGAGAGAAAGTTAGAAGGGACTTTGTTTTGAAATCATTATGTTTCCAGCCACTAAGAATCGAGTGCCATTTCCTTTCATCAATGCACCTACCCAACATATGGTAGAAAGCAGACAATTCCTAAAAGGCAAGATTAAGGAAAAACAAGCCAAAGAATTTATCAAGAACATGAACACTGAAAAATCACAAAGCGATGATAGCTTCTTCATGCCGGGTTTGGTGGGTTAGTGGACTATGCTGGGTTTGCTGGTTTAGTGGACCAATGCTTCTGCTGTAGGGGGTCTGTGTTTGACGACATGACCACAGGTTCAAATCGCAGCAGGTAAGCTCAGACTTTCATCCTTCTGTCGTGGGTAAAATGTGTACCATCAAGTTGGAAAACAATAAACATCGGTTATTCAGCGCACACAGGTTATGTTATCATGCTATATAAATGGTACTGACACTCATTGCCCCTGTGTTTGTGGAAGTCCAAATGTCATATTTTTAATCCTAGAGTACAACAGAGCTTCAGAATGTCTGATTCTGAAACTACATAAATGTAGTTGGACTGTGAGAGCTAAAGTATCATGTTTTTGATGAACTCAGATGTGCAAAGTATGGTGAAGATACTGACAGATAGTGTTTTCAGGTAAGCATGTCATAAGGTAGCACCAGACAACAAGACAACATTAACGTACGTTCTCCTCGATTTAGGGAAATATTTAACTTGCTGGAATGTGTCCATCGTCCTAGGACTGGCTTAGATCCAAACTTTCTAAACAAGGAGAAGCTCTTATACTAGTAGATGACATCTCAATTCACCTGTACAGTTTTCATGACAGGCACTTTTGAGATATACTGGTTATGGGAGTGTTGACATCTCTTGCCCTTGCTTTTTGTGCTGGTGCTGACGCCGTACTTCCTGGGGAGCACTCTCCACGTGGACTGTCATTTCTCTCAGGAGTTTCATGGATATCGTTCATTGACTTATGATGGAAACTTGAGAATTTAGCGCCTTGCTAGTGGAGCGTTTTCACTTTCTTGATATATAGTTCTCTGAATTATTGCGCCTTCTGACATTACTGGCATTTCCTACTTGGATAATGTACCTTTGAGTTTTTTATACTACTACTCTGACAAAGCTTGATTGCAGTTTGCCCTGAAGAAGTCTATGGTTTACTCCAGATAGACTGAACACGTCTTGGCTAGAATCTACATCTATGTTGGACTGTATCAAATGACAATAAAGAACAGAAGAAGAATTCTGTGGCAACTACCATTGTGGACTGTTCTAATTACTTTGGATACTTATTGCTCAGGATAGGAATTTTTTTTGTGACTAATCGTGTGGGCTTTTGTCTTCACAATTTGTGACAGTGGGTGGGCATTACATACATCCTTCGAGCATTCTGATTTATTTACTGTGAATCTACACTATTTTATTTATTTATTATTACAATTTGTAAAGCGCATACGTATGCCCGTAGGCATCTTGGCGCTAAGATTACAATTAGGATCTCTAAGGATGGCCGCATGTTGCTAAGAGGACTCATTACTGGTTAAACAACCACGTCTTCAGCAGTTTCCTGAACTGGAGAAGATATTGACTCGATCTAATTATTAACGGAAGCGAGTTCCAGAGTCTGGCTGCAGTCACCGTAAAACGTTTGTCTCCCCATGTAACCGTCCTGGTGCGGGAAACTGCAAGTTGGTGCAGTGACATTGATCTGAGTTGTCTTGACGGACAATAAGTAGCAAGCTGTTCTCGGAGAAACTTTGGCCCTTGGTTATGTATAGCCTTGAAGGTCAGACAGAGTGATTTAAATTTAATCCGGTTGTTGATTGTTAGCCAGTGGTAATTTCTAATAGTGTGACTGATTGATTTAAATTTGGGGGTCCTGGATAGTACTCTTGCTGCCGCATTTCGAATCATTTGCAGTTTGGAGATTACCCGGTTTTGTGCATTGGCAAATAAGCTGTTACAATAATCTAAAGAAGAGAGCACAAGAGTGCTCACCACTGTTTTACCAGCGCTTTCCGAGAGAAATGGGATGATTTTTCGTATCAGCCTGAGTTTGTGATGAGCATTTGCAGCAGTTTGGTTAGCGTGTGCCACAAAATTGAGCTTCTCATCAAAGACTATTCCCAGATTTCTGACCCTTGCTGCTGGCACTGGTAAGGCTCCCAAGGATGAAGGCCACCACATTTGCTGACCATTGTGGGGAGATCTTCCCGAAGATGACTACCTCCGTCTTCTCAGAGTTCAAACTGAGGCAGTTGGTCTTCATCCAGTCTTTGATTGCTGACATACCTTCTTGGAAACGTGCCGCTACCTGTTCTCCATCGTTGTTAATAGCAAGCACCAGCTGGGTGTCATCAGCATAGGAGGTAAGGCTCATCTGGTAAGATTTAATAACTCTTGCTAAGTCCGACATATAGATATTGAATAGTGTCGGACTTAGAGATGAGCCTTGAGGAACACCACAGGGTAGGGCAAGTTCTGGTGACTTAAAAGGTCCCAGCGTCACTGCTTGTGTACGGCTAGACAGAAACGAAGCAAGCAGGTCTTTAGCGCTAGATCGAATGGCCAGATTTCCGACACGGTCAATCAGAATGGAATGATTGACCGTGTCGAAAGCCGCTGATAGGTCCAGCATTATGAGGACAGCAGTCCCTCCATGGTCTCTGATGGTTCGGATATCATCAGCCGCCTTAATTAGGGCCGTCTAGGTGCCGTGGAGTTTGCAAAACCCGAACTGCGTGTCATCCAGCAAATTATTTTTCTCAAGGTAGTCAGATAACTGAACGTTCATTGCCTTTTCGAGCACTTTGGCTAGAAATGGCAGACTGGCAATAGGTCTGTAATTCTTCAGCAGCTCCTTATCTAGACCGTTTTTTTTGAGGAGCGGTTTAAAAAGAGTGTTCTTTAGGATGTTCGGATATATCCCTGACCTAAGTACCGTGTTACAGACTTGCGTAATAGCTGTACTGATGGTATCTATTACCGGCAGGTAGACCTTGGGTGGACAAGGGTCCAAGGCAGATCCTGTTTTTATTGACTGCATGATGTCCCTGATTTGTTCCTCCTCTAGTCCTTCAAATTGATCCAGTGAACAGGTAGGAGGATGAGTATGTGAGGTAATTGAAGCTGGTGGGTCGATGGCCGAAAACTCTAAGTAAATGTCATTAACTTTAGAGAAAAAAAAGTTAGCCAAAGAGTTACAGAGAGCCTGCGATGGAATGGGTGCTGTATCTGCAAACTTCCCGGCCAGTTGTTTCACTACCTCAAATAGCTGTTTGCTGAAGTTTTTGGCATTATCAATTTGATCTCCAAAAAACTTCTTGGCCGCAAGAATCATTTTTTTGTAGCAAAGCTGTGTCTCCTTATAGCGGAGTTTGCAGACTTGATCGTAAGACTTACGCAGTATCTTTCTTGCTTTCTGCATTCTTGTTTTTGTCTCCAGAGTTCTTCTGTGAACCCTGGAGCCAAAGGTAGTTTTCTATTTCTAGAAATGGTCTTGGATGGGACCAATAGGTCCATTGCATTCCCTATCCAGTCTAAAAATTGTTTAACGGCTAGATTAGGATCCAAGGATATAATGGGGTAGGTATTGCTCAGGAGGTCTGTGAGAGCTGCGTTATCTATGTCTTTCCATACTTTGAAAGGCTCTTTATTTAAATGAGCCTGTCTGGTTGGAGGAGAGCCAGTGATGGGAAGAGCGCAGAGTATGGCATAATGATCTGACCATGTAAGGGGAAGGATATCCTGGACTGGTATCCCTTCTATGTTGGAAAAAATGCCATCCAAAGTATGGCCAGCCTCATGAGTGGGAACATTAACCAGTTAAAACAGCCCCAGGCTTTCCAGGTCTTCCCTTAGTGCTTGGGAGTCTGCATCCTCCCTCTTCTCTAAGTGAAAGTTCATATCCCCTAATACTATAGTGGAGTCCTCGGTCGCCAAAGATTCGATCAGCGAATTAAAGTTCGCCAGGAAAACAGCACGAGGGCCAGGCGGTCTATACATAAGTACTCCTTTCAAGGTGTATGAGGGAGTCACCTTAATGTCAAATTGAAGGGCTTCACAGCAAGTGGACGGAATCGGGAGTGTTCTGACTGAGTGGTTATTACGAAGAATGATCGCTAATCCTCCTCCTTTTTTTCTCTGTCTATCTAGTCGATGTACCGTGTATCCCTGCGGTACAGCGACCACCAAGTCTGGGTCTGAGTCAGCATCCATCCAGGTCTCAGTTATAAATAACATATCTATGTTCTTATCAAGAATCAGATCTTGAATCTCCTGCCGGTGCCGTCCGAGGGATCTGGCATTAATAAGTGCAATTGTCATATTCCTGACTTTATTTTTGGCACTAGGCATGGCACTAGGGCTGGGCTGGCCGTGGAGGGCACCGGGAGTTTTCCCGGTGGGCTGCTAGGGTGAGGGCCGGTTTCGGGCCCCTAGGGGGGCGGTTTTTGTTACCAGGGGTCAGCAACATCGGCCCCCTGTAACAAAATTGGCTGAAACCAGCCCTTGCAAATGGTTCAGCTGTACCCTGCCCCCCTCACCCCAGGGGGGGCAAGCTGCGCAGTTTGACAGGGGCGGTTTTGGTTCCCAGTCCGGCCCAGCTCTACACAACTCCTACAACAAGTGCATCCTATACTCTGCCACCCTTTTTCTCTATTGTATATTGAATGTTTTTGCTGCGTGGGGAAAAGCATTGTCCACATAAGGTTAAAACTTTGGGGCACATTTGTCATCTGAGAATTTCCCAACTAGTCCCCCCTTCTTGTATTGGAACCCATGGTGACATAGACCCAGTTATTTCTATTCATTCATTCTTCATACTTTTGTTTATATAGCATAGGCTATCCTAGAGTTCTTCAAGGTCCAGCTTGCGAAACCAAAATTTAACATATCCAGGTGATGGGACAAAACACTGATTATGTAGTTCAATCCATTCAATCAAGGACTTCCGATAGTATTCCAGTTCTTCAATCTGGAACCAATATATCAGTGGTCTAACGTTTACTATATTGGCTACCATATTTAGAGCTAGATCAAGATATAAAGGCAGAACAGGCGCACTATTTACAATGATCTCAGAAAAACAATGATCTTAGAAAAAGATTTTCATATTTTGTTAAGTTTGAAACATTTCCATATCCCTTGATCTCAGCTCCATGAAGAGCTGCTCTGAGACCTTTTCCCAATAGACTTCCAGCACTGAGGACATTGTCCTGGTGGAGGATGCCTTAAACATTTTAAGTGATAAAGTTGTCCTATGTTTGAGTACGATCTGACCTTTATTTACTTAGGGCCACAGGTTAGGGTGCATGCAAACTTTACCGCCCAAAAAATGAAATGTCTTCATTCTGTCAATTGTTAAACCATCTTATAATGCAACAAAAAAACCTTGGTAACCACTTATAAATAATACAGAATCAACAAATATAGGTCAAAAGAACACGTACATACAAACAATATTGTATTAGAAGTCACATAAAATATGATAAATAGAATTCAATATCCAGTGTCACATTTGAGAAAATAGACACTTTTTTTATATATAAAGATAATCAAAATCAATGTATCAAACAAATACACATAAACTAATACAGTCACGATACCATCACAGAGCTAGACAAGCAAATACTATAACAATAACTTTTACAGCACTCATAAGAAACATGAAATATGTACAGATTAAAATAGAGATTGTGGCTCAATCAATCATTTGCTGAAAATCATGATAATTTCTATGCACATTTTGTCAGACAAAAACGCCTTCTTCAGGAGGAACCACGCAGTGTAAGTAGCGAGTACCTCAGTTAAGAAAATACCATAGAATTATAATGTTAGGAATAGTGAAAGATAAAATGTTATGCCAACTTAAAAAAATTGAAAAACATCTGATCTCTGTTAAACAGGTGCCACAGGACGAAAAAATATTCTCAAGACACTGATATTTCTGGTGCAGGTCCATTCGATGAGATGTGATAGCAAATGGCAAATGCTGCAAGAACCTGAGTGGCAACCTTATGCAAGAGCTATTTAAAAAATTCACTGCGAATGTATGTTCGGCTCGCCACCCAAGGGATGTAAATCGGTGAACAAGAAATCACTCAACATAGGGACCAATGGAGCAAAACTTCATGATCAAGTAAAGTTGTGCACTGAACCTCTGTGATTCACGTTGATATCCGTGAACCGTTGAACTTGAAAGGATAAGAAAGATGTACCATGATATTGCCTCTGAATGATATGCATTAATGGCCATGTTCTTGGTCTTTTGTGGGTTAAAACTGATTTCATAATACTTGCAGGCCCATCGGTGTCCTTGAGATTAATAGTGAATCATCAGCAAATTTCAAAATAGGAATGTTTACCCTGTGAGACATTGGAGAATTGTTCTGGCAGCCCAGTCGCGTCATTGATGTACAAACTGAACAAGATAGGTGTCAAAACACAGCCCTGTCACCACCTGTTTCTAATGGGGATACAAGGCGATAGATCTCCGTAAGAGCCCCATCGAAATTGCACATGCGTATCATTTAATGTGGGTAAGAGTGGTGCAGGTATATCATAATTTTTTTAATACACCCCACAGTAATTTACTGGGTACTAGATCAAAGGCCGTCCTCATGTTGACAAATGCTTTGTAGAGATGATCTTTCTCACAGACATACTTCCAAAACAGGGTTTGGACTCTGAAAACCTTATCTGCAACACTTTTTTTTCTGAAACCCATTTGTAAGTTGGTCGGGATACAGTGGCTTTCCATCCGCTCTTGTAACTTGTGTAATAATTGTTTGCAAAAAATATTTTGCAGGTTTTCAACTTATTGGTCTGTAATTGGCTCAGTTATCCTCTGGGCCCTTTTTATATATGATGGATACTTTCAGCTCCCTTTCATGTGTGGGGAATTTCTTCTCCTGTACAATAGCTTTAGTCAATATAGTCACATAGGGATTCCAGATCTGAAGTTCTGATAAATATAAATCTCTGAGAATTTGTTTGGAGGCTAGTGCTACCTGTCTTTTCATTCATCCCACAGTCTCCTCAGTTCCTTGTAAGATTAGATAGTATTTATCAGGTTTAGTCCACTCTGTAGTGGGACACTTTGCCACCTCCATGTATTCTTGGCCTATACTAATGTTGTATTTACCAGAGAGACTGGTAAAGTGGTTCTCCCAAACATGTGGGGCAATGTACGCTTCCACTTAAGAAATTGATTTTACGCTGCCCTGGGTGATTATATGCCAGAATGATCTTGTATCATTTCTTATTAGAGTGCCTAACATATTCAACCAAATGTCGTCCCCCAACTGCTTCCTACTATATATTAAAATTGCCTTGTATGCTCTAGAGGTTATGGTTACTAATGGTTTATTGTGTTTTTTTTTACCTATGTTAGCTTTGTCTAAGCTCTCCTACAAACTTTTGTATACCACAAAATCTGTTTGTCCTTTTCTTGGGCTACAGTATAATCTGTAGGGAAGTGTTCTTTCAAGCTATGAAAAAATGTGTTTGTCACCAATGGCAAGGGTGCTTTTGCTAAGTGTTCATGGTCTAAAAAGCCTAAATCTGCTGCATGCATTATCAGTTGTAAAGTATGGTGGTCACTAACACTTTGTTTGATTAGTTCATATTTAATATAAATGGCCACAGTTGTAGATCTAGAAGTATGCAATCGATTTTACTTTTGCTCATCTTACACGTCTCTCAAATGTATGTGATTCACATCTATCAGAGAGTGAGCTTCCATTGCACACCCTCAGCCCTTTGATTAGGGTTAATGTTAGTAAGTTAGTAAATGTTGGGCATTTTATGAATGAGGCTTCTGGTGGTGGAATGCCCCACTCTTTATATTCCTTGCTTTAAAGGGCCTTCATATTGTCTGGGAGCAGCTATTTGCCGGATAAACTTGATCAAAGTAATTGACACTTTATCTAAAGATCATGTTCCTCTCAGATCATATTCTACTCACCATGCTCTAAAGCTTCAATTTCTGAACTCATTAGATTAATTTATTTGTTTTCTGAATCTTCTGGCTGCAAGAATAATTAGAACAAATGTGGAATGCTACCTCTGACGAATCCTATGAACAATGGAGTAATAGAATCTTTCCTATTCAAATGGATCCTCGAAAACATATTTAGACTTGAGTTGAAGACCCTGCTTTTAGCAGAAACAATTCTCCTCACACTATACCCTCCTAATCTTCTATTTCAGACCCCGATGACCAATGTTAGCATTCTCTGAAGTTTCTGGGTACAGAATTAATTGGATCAAAAGTGAAAAACTACCAGTGTTGAATCTAAGAATCAAAAAAGCTAGGTGATCACTCCAATTAAACTGGTTCCTGAGAAACAATAAATAATTAGTGATCAAAGTCAGCAGAAGAGAAGGTTAGAACATACTATTACAGACATTAACAATTGTCTTCTAGAGAAAAACCACCACACATTTCTGTGAAGGTGAAAGCAACACTTGTCTATGTGGTGCAGGGTGCAAACAATGAAGATGGCTGTAATGTTTCGATTTAATTATGTCTTCAGCGTGATGCTCTACCAAAGTACTGAACACCTTTGTCTTTTGCAATAAATATTGCATGTGGGCAGTCCCTAAGCCGAGACTCAATGTATCAAGACTGTTTGCCAGTACCACACAATGTGGCCTGAGCGAGCCTGCATGAATTTATTTTGCAGAGCTCCACCATGAAAACTCTCCAAATCAGCATACCTGTGGATATTTGTTTATGCAATACTTAATTCGCTGTGGCATAAACAAATATCCACTTAAGGTATTTCTCAATATCAGAATCACTAGCTAAGTGAGTCCTAATATGGTCTGACTGCCCAAAGTAATAAGTTCTCTTGAACTCTTTATTATTCAGGTCAATGTTTTAGGGACTCAGTGGACGACACACTTTAGAGCCTGGGACTATTTCTGTACTATAGCAACTTCATTGCATGTGAGATTATAGTTTGGCTTTATGATCCCCTGAGAATTCTTGTACATGGAGATTTTTTTCTTAACCCAATCCTGTATTAACAGGTGAAGTCCACACTTTAGAAAAAAAGCCCCAAACTCTGGGAAACAAGCAGGTCATTAATGACATGACCAGTGTCAGCCTGAAGCCTGAAGGGAAGCCTTGGGATTCTTATTTATTTATTTATTTATTTATAAAGTTTTATATAGCGCGAACTTGATCCCGAAGGATATCATAGTGCTTCCAAACAGGGGGAATATAATAGGTGTTACTCTTTATTCAGTCATCCAGTGACCATACAAGAGATAAAATAAATCATACACAACAAAATACATAGTATACAAGAATGTTATAAAATGCACAAATCATAAAACAGGCATAATTAAAACAGTAATTCATAAAAGCATTGCAGATCATAATCATATAGGCCGCTATACAAAAATTGCAGTAAAGTAACACATTCTCACTGTTTTTAAAAATTCCATAGCACCCCTGCATTGTCTAAAACTGGCCTGTTTCCAAAATGGAAAAATAAACAGTTTTCTTAGAGATGACTAGTACGTGTAAATAAAGAATAAAGAGCAGCGTGCTTTGTGAAGAGCGTCCATCACAAGGGCAAGGAGGTAGATTGGCTGCATAAGTAACCTGTATGGGGAATGCAACAAGAAAATGTACGAGGTCCACCCTTAACTAGTCTAGATGGTAATCAACTAAATAGCAAGAATTTCTGTAATATCATGTTATCATGTTTCCAACAGAAGCTTCATATTGGCCTGTGGCTTCCATTTGGGAATATGTGTGGTTCTTCTGTTTCTTACTCTGCACCTGAACCCAAGTGTCATCACCAGAACCAGTGATCAGGCATTCTTCAGGTTCTCTGCGTCTGGTATCAATAGAGGGTGTCCCCCCTCTAAGGCACTATCACTTCATATATGGATGCTTATTCGTCTTTCTCTTTGGACAAGGCCGAATCTCTATTGCATATCTCCTTCCTTGCGAGGATCTAACTTTGCATTCACTTTTTCTGTTTTTGCGCAATCATCTAAGTATTGCAATATTATCTCTGGAATCAGTAGTAGCATGATGTTTCTGAAATGCTGGGTCTAGTTTCTAACCTATTGAATTCAGTCTTACATCTGTCTCTTTGCTCTATAAAGTGGCAAAAGACCATTGTGACTGTCTTTAAGTCTATAAGCCCCTCTTTGCCTGTAGTTTACTATCGAGTAGCTTTCTCTTACAAGTATTTCCTACATCTAACCTCTCTGTGCTGTTGAAATTCCACCTGTAAGTGCTAGCTCTACGAAGAGCAAAGGAAGGAAGCAGCTACATGGTTCAGATCTCTTCTTTGTTGCGCAAGGAATGTACTTTTAATGTGACTGCAGATTCTGGAACACCCATATGTGTTACTTCACTGTAATTTTCTATGAAATGTCCAATTTTACTACACTTTTATGTTCCATTGAAAATGCCAATTTTCTTTCGCTGACTGCTTTTTCTAATTGTTTTTTCATTATCTATCTCAAAGATGTGTTTTTGTTTACTCCAATAAGCTGCTCTCTGGTATTTTCTATTTCACTTTGCAAATCCCCATAATCATATTCAACTATTTGTTGTAAAGAATGTGCATTTTCCCAATCATCTTTTAATTTAGACTCCGAGGTTTGTATCTCACTAGCATTTTTACCTCCAATTTGTTTTTACAACTGCTGATTGTTCATGTACAGCGCAAGTCTATCTTGGTTGAACTTACTTACCTGACTTTGTAAACTGTTTATGGTTTCCACAGTAGTCTCAGCCTCTTTCTTGAGATTTAATATAGGATCTGAATGCCCAATATATTCAAGTCTTTTGTTTGTAGTCCACATGAATCCACATTAATATTATTTCATGTAATTTGATTAGCAAATAAAGATTGATACATTTTCAATATTGGTAAATTCCTGTGGCAATTTAATTAGTGTGCCTTGTATTGCTCTATTAGAAATGTCAAATATGTCACCCTCTATTTCAACTGAGTAAACACTGCATCCAGAGTTTCCTCATGCATTTTAATGCCTACATTCTCAAATTCTGACTCACTTCTTTGTTAAGGCAAAGCAGAAATCTCCCCATCCCGTCTTGCTGCAGATTAACTGCAACACCATAATTTGGATCAACTATTTCAGTAATGGGTTCTAATGGTCCTCCATCGTTCTGGGCAGATGATTCCATCATTGAATTATCAATGTCTCCATCCTCGCTAACATAGCTGGTGCCTCTACTTAAATCTGCATATCCACTGCTCTTCTGAAACATATTTCTAAATTCCTGCGAACACAGGTTAGGGAGAGCTGAAAATATTAGCTCGTTGTATGTGTATGTTTTTATTCCCAAAGATTCTGAATAAATACTGCATTTTGTACAATCCAATTAAATCACTCAACAGATTTTAGAAGCACCAATCTCTCTCAATAAGTGTTTGTGGCAGGAAAGAAATTACTTTTTTTAAATATTTCATGAGGAAGCAGTCAACCATCTGTGATATTAGTTCCTCAGTGCGGGCGTCAGTTTGGGTTCAGCAAACCCCCTGATTATTAGTGTCATAATAACGATAAGTGGAGAGAGAATCAATTAACTATTGCTGAGTCAATGTTCCCAGACTAATGACCAAGCAGAGAGGATCGCCACTGACAGACAGAGACTGTATTACTCTGCAAACCTAAATAAAGTTCAGGTAATTCAATAACTGATGTTTAAGGAGTCAGAGAACTGAATCTGTGAATTAGAAAGAGTTACATTTGGGTGTTTTGTGTTGAATCCCTATTACTGTGTGTAGCAAGTGAATGAACCCACCTTTTTGATTCACTGTCACTAGATTTAAACCTCTCATTATATGCACAGTCGTTTTTATTGTTTTAAATCTATTTTTACATTAGCCCTGTAACTGCTATCTCTACCTCATCATCAATAAACGCACGTCTTGAAAGTGTCTTGCTTGAGTTCGTCAGCTTGTATTTCCAGTGAGTGGAGGTCTGTGAGCAAACATTGCATTCTTCTGTTTATGACAATAAACGGTGCGTCATCCTACTGGGTGATGGTTTCTCAGTTGATAGGCGAGAAGTTATCAGTTTAATCTTTACCTTTACCTTACCTACTATGTCTAGTATCAAACTCATCTATCTTTGGACCGGATAGGCAGCTCATGCAGAGCTGTTTCTGTTGCACAGCTGTTTCCTTTAATAACTGAAGTGCTATTATTTTTCTTCAACTATGCATGCTATGCTGTATCGATTTGTAAAGCGCACAGCTACCTGAATGCTTCCCAGCACTGAGTGAAGCATAGCTTGAGCTAGCTGGGAAAAATGGCTAGTGGGAATGTAGCCAAGTCTTAAGCATTTCCCTGAATGGATCTTGTTTGTTTCATTTCTCAGGTCAGCCGGCATTAAATTCCAGAATTTTGGGGATGGATATGAAAAGAATCTACACCCGCATCTGGTTCTTTCAATTCAAGGCACCTTTAACTTTCGCTCCTCAGAAGATCTTAGAGCCCTTGAGGGAATGTAGGGTACCAGAAGGTACCGCGATCAATGAAGGAACTTTCCGATTTATTTCTCTATGAGCCAGGCAACGTGTCTTGAAATGTATTCTTTCTTTTACTGGGAGCCAGTGAAAGGAGGCTAGTGCACTTTTTGCTGATGTGTGTCTGGGCAGTTTAAGAATCATCCTAGCAGCCACATTATGAATCAGTTGCAGTCTCTTGATAATATTTTGAGGGGAGCTCAGATACAAGGAATTCCATAATCTAGACTCACAGGATCAGTGTTTGCACCAATATTCTCCTAGAGAGAGAAGGTAAGAGGTAAATACTATTTTGTAGGGTTCTGATCATAACAGAGCAGGAAGGTGTGAGTTTATTTTACTCAAGCGCCCATAGTTGAGGCACTGTCAAGCCACACTCCTAGGCTTCTTATGAATGAGACAGGGGTTGGAGGCGATTCTAAGATCTCTGACCATCCTATGTTCACTTATGTGTTTGGCTTAATTCCTACGATAATCACCTCTGTTTTGTCTCCATTTATCTTAAGCAAATGATTCTCCATCCACCATGCAACCTTCTCTACGCATGGGCCAGTTATTGCTTATCTGGGCCTGTTTCTATGGAAAGTGAGACACAACCGTCACTCAAATTCCTTGAAAAGTACTCTTCGCCAAAGAGTATTGATTTTTAAAAAATATATATTTTTATTAACATTTTTCAAATGTACTCACATTACATTATAATATTCATAGCTGCTCCACAGTGGTACAAATATGCAATTAGAAGACAAGCTGCTTTCGTATGGCAGGAACATTAGGGGTATGAATCCATCTGACGTTGCTGCAATGTGAGTTCGAGGGGGAACTGGGGGAGATAAACTGTGGACCTTGTGCGGGAAGGAGGGGGGAACGGAGACATAGGCAGAAGGGTAGGATTGTGGAGGATGTCAGGAGCACATCAGCTACATTCAGTTAGGGGAGTTTCACAGTGTTCCAAAGAGTATTGATGACACAAAAATGTAAGTTCATGCCTGCAGTTACCATTGTAGTAGGGCAGTGGATCCCCTAATCAGCATAGATTTACATCTTTACCTTACAGTACTGTAAACATATTGACCTCATCTATCATCTTCTGATCTAACAATAACATAAGAAAACATTCTCTCACCCTGGATGAACTCCATATTTGAAGGTCAGAACATCATCTGAAAACCAATGCATAGAAACAGAATTTGTTCTAAAATCATTCAGGCCATCTTCCCTCCCGAATTAATCATGGTTGTCTACTCTCTCCTGTCCAAAAATCATTGACAATGTGAAACTTCTCGGGTTCATCCTGAATGAACGATAAAAAATGTCTTTCATAATAAGTGCATGGGCAAAAAAGTGAGATTTCATCTTTGATCTCTGAAATGCCTTCCTGTCAGTGATGCCTAATATCAGAACTGCATCTTCCCCAGCAAACCTACATGCTACCGGCCACCTGATAGCTGTGTATAGTTGCTATGATCAAACTATACCAAACTTGATTACTTTTCTGTGGCTCTCCGTTGAGGTCAAATATTTGTTCAATATTGCAAATTTGACTTACAAAATTATATACCATGGTCCCACCTTAGTTGAGGAATAAGCTGATGGAAGTCAGTATGCTCTCTGCCCTACAGATAAAATAAGTGTTATAGTTAGAGGACATGGTCATCCTACAAGAGCCTGGAGCCATTTAGGTAGGAGGTAATTTCTTTATTTCATGTTAGGAAACAGCAACAGAAGGTAAGTACTGTCAGTGATCCAGCCTCCCTCCAACTTTCCCTACTGCATCATTCCCTCTCAGCATTCCAGACACCAGCTCAGACATAGACTAAATGGGGACACACAGATAATCCAATGAACCTTGAAATACCAATCTTCAAAATGTCCAGTTCTCCTTCCCAACCCTTCTCCAGCGCGGACCCCAAGACCAGGGCTTGGGTTCATGAGGGGCATTGAAAGGAGCAGATGTCAGGTGCCTCTCATGCAGATTATTCCTAGATTTCCCTCTATGTGAGTTATTGCATCGGTCCCATGGTTGTCATCATGTCAGCATCAATGTCGCCTGACGCACTTGTGTAACATTCTTCCCATCATGGTCTGACGGCTTCTATCAGGTTTAGTGGATGTTTGGTAAGTGGACTTCTAGTAGTTCATGTCCCATTTTGATATCCCCAAGTACCTTGGCACAAATTGAGGATTTTGGGCTTCTGCACAAACCTTACATCCTCTATGTGTAGTGCAACACTTTCACCAAAAATCCATATTGAACTGCATTCTGCCATTGGTGGATGGAGTGGTCTCAGGTAACTTCCACTAGATTACTATGGATTTTTTTGCTTGCAGCAATGCTAAGCGAAGTAATTTATTGTCCACCTTTTTCTGCTTTGGGTATGGAAGTAGCCCCAGTAAACAGAGCACTGGCTTTGTAGGTTAGTTCTTACCAGAACTCTCTCTAGGCTGTTTGTGATTTCCCTCCAGCATTGAGTCAAGCTAGAACGGATGTACGGCATTACGACGCGTACTTTTACAACGCATGCCGTTACAACGCGGTATTTTCAACGCAAGTCGTTACCACGACTTGCGTTGGAGTGGGTGCGGACTTAGGAATTTTTTTATTTACTATTCCAACACCAGCCTACGTACAGTAGGGAAGGTGTTGGATAGTAAATTAAAAAATTCCTTGTCCTGCAGCGCCCTCCAGCGCAAGTCGTGGTAACAACTTGCGTTGAAAAGACCACGTTGTAACGGCACGGCGGTGTAACAGCCCGTCGTAAAGGCTGTTCACTAGCTAGGACACTCCCAAACAATGTGGAAGAAATCTGCATCTACTTATGAGCATCTGGGTAATTTCAAAGCATGTGATGCACAGATGCTGTTCATCCATTTTGGAGACAGATAAACCCAATGGAGATATTTTAATTTAACATATTTAAATAGGGCATTTTTAAGATTCCTGTGTGTTTAGTCAAAGGTCTTCTCCCAGTCTTTGTCTTCAAGCTCCATGCCTATGTCAGCTTCTCATTTTTGCTGTGACTTATGTCTGTCTTAGTCATGAATGTAGGGCTTTGTAATACCAGGTTACTTGTCTGTGCTCCTTTCCAAGGGCGAACAGTAGTTGTGTTGCTTCATGTGTCTGCCAACTCTCCCACAAGACATGTTTCAAAGCATTAGATAGAAGGAACTTCCGAGCGGGAAGTTTGTCTCCCTTCAAACCAGTCAGCGATTTCAATTCATCTGAACTGTGGAAGTCCCCTGTCATCCCTAGGTCTATAGCCATTTATTTATTTATTTAGTTACAATGTTTTTATAGCCCAAAGGTCTTTACATTTAAGACCAGTTACATAAATGAAATGGTGAAAATTGTCTGAGATAAAAGCTATTTTCGGTGTGCAAAAAAAGTTGCAGGTTCCATGTATTAAATATATGTGATACACTAGCACATATCTCTGTGGGCTAATATAGTGAGATGATTGTGAAGGTTAGAATGTGTAATGCGTTTTAGTTCATGAGGTATTTCTGGATCACGAGAACTTTTAGCTCTTTGCAAGACTCAAAGAAGGAGTTGGTGCAAATGTTTATGGAGATAGAGCTCCAAATTGTAGGTGCACCACCCAAAAAGAAAGTAGAGATTGCTTTATTTTTCCTGAACAACTGTGGGTCTAGAAGAGAATTTACACTTCTTGTGGAGCAGCTTCCACCAGTTTGGGAGGTATTTCATGGTGCCACAATGCAAGACTGAGTTGTCTACAAGTCCACCACCGATGGAGTTGAAGCACAAGACTGGCTAGTATGGGTATTTTGTCCAGCAGATTCCCGAATTTCTAGCAAGATCAGCAGCAACATGGAGCCTCAATTGATTTTTACCTCACAATGCATGAATAGGCAAGTTATAATGCCCTCTTCTATCTTTGTCTGGGCAAGCCTAGTCTCATGGAGGTGAGCTCCCCTTGGACTTTCTGTTGCTCTCTGCAGCTGGACACAAAATCTGTTGTGCACACTGCCCTGGCCTCCAACTGTCATGGGGAGCTTTAACTTACTGAGCAATACGCTGTGACTATCCATTTCCCAGGTCATGTTTGAAAAAAATAAGCCTAGCTGGTACTTAAAGAATGATCTAGGGTGCCACACTAGTAGGTCGACAAAGTAGTGCAGTCATCTCAGAAGCATCACCATTTTGACTGACTCAGTTCTACCTATGATCAATCTGGGAAGTTTTCCAGAAATCGGTGCAGTGTCTCAAAGTCTACAATGCCCCCAAAGGCTCTTGTCTGTTATTTCTGCCACTGCCGCAGTGTGCAAGACAATTACACAAAGCTAAAGGTGTGCAGATCCCATGATGATCCAAGATCTGAAAGTCATGGGGGTTCTGTGTCCATCATAGGACTAGCTGTGAAGTCACAGGTTTATGTCCAATTTACTTTCAAGACTGACGTTTTTCAAGCACTATGCCCTGCCCCATCATATCTGTTCCACAGAATCAGTAGAGCATCATCTCTATATAATGAAATGTATTGTGCACCATCTGACAGCTGCACAGCCCTCCCCTTCTTTCACGTGTGGTTACTCTAGCAGTGAACGGTTCCATGGTCAGTGCAAACAACAGAGGGGATATTGGACATCCCTGTTGGGTACATGGAAGCACTCCGAACGAGGGGTGATCACTTTCACTGTCCTAACTCTAGAAGTTGGGTTATAGAATAGGAATGCTATCCACAGCATTGGTTTCCTGTCAGTTCCCATGTATCAGAGTACCACATATAAATATTGCCAGATTAACGAACAAAGTATTTTTCCAAATAAATAGCCACGACCATCACATTCAAGTTAGTCGGTAGTTGATTATTCACATTAGGTACCCAAGGTACTGGGAGGTGGTTTGCTACAGTCTAAATCTATTCTCGTCCAGGTGTACCATAGGGAAATAAGGGTTGGATTTGTCTTGCAGGTATTTAACAAAAAACTTTAGAGTCTGTGTTCAACATGCAAAATGGCCTGTATGATGCCTTCTGTGTGTCTTCTGCTGGGCTTTGATGTGGAAACATTTTCACTTCTGTGGGGCTCTTTGGTAGGCAGCCCCTTTCCAGGTAGGCAGGGCAAGGTTCCTCAGTGTAAGAATGCTTTGATTTCTGTTTTAGCTGCTGAGTCCTGCCCCCACATATTGCTCTGCATAGTATCCTAAGAAGACTGTATTTATATCCACCTGTGTGTACACCTTGACTCCATGACCGTTCCTAACTCGTGCTAGTAGCTCCCCTCTCAATTGGTTTGATCAATCCTTTGATAGTTGACTGGACCAGCCCCCCAGCCAATCATGATCTTACTACATATTCTGAGCAGTTTTGATTTTTTAAGAACTGTACCATATTTCTCCCTTTTCTCTAACAGCAGTTTTAGAGGCCTCACACCGATTTCTCCTCCAGGTCGTAAGGCAACGTATCAAGTATTACATCTTTGGACTCCATGAGCTTTCCAAAGTTCTCTTCCACTTTTTGCAATGGCTCCAGCTCTTCATGTTGAAGGCATCACACTCCATTATTATATTTGCAGTGGTACCTTTGCTTTCACAGATATAATGATGTATGGTAACTCCCAGTGATCCTCTAGATGCTGCATCTTCTGGAGAAGCACTCTGAAGCCTCCCTGGAGGGATGGACGATTGTTGCCCACCCCAGGCCATAATCAGCTGCAATATATTATTATCCAATAGAGCTTTGCCTAAGTATTGCAAGTGAGTTACCTCAGAATGAAGAGAGGGCGAACATAATATAAGATTGAGTTTCAAATGTAAGGTCAGGACAATAAAAAGAGCATTCCTAAGCACCAACGTCTGTCTATATCTGTACATCTAAACACCCCATGTGATCATTTAGATTGCTAGACTCCAGTTTGCCCTCTCCCCCCATGTGCCTCACAATGAATAATAGGAGAAGGCTAGGACTGCATCTATCAAACGATTGTAGTCCCACTTAATACCATATAGGATGGGGCCGCCTCACTAAACATTTTGTCAATTTCATTAGTAAACTAGCTGCTCTATGTTTAGAGCATATAAACTACCTAGTACAATGTCTACACAATCGAATTTACCTCTCACATTTACAAACTGTCCTACACCAACTGTTAGACTTTCAATGGCAATTAAATGGGTCCCATGGCACACCCAGAGCAATACACTTGTAGAGTATGAGAGAGTATGAGCGATAGCAGGTGTAGAATTGTTTACCCCTCCAACTGTGTTCGTCTTTCCCAAGTTCTGTTTCATGATATGAGTTTCCTGCAGGAAAGCTATTCGACCTCCTCTACATTTTGAACATAAATATATCTGATATTGTTTGGTAATACAAGACATACCTTTGTAAAGAACATACATTTATTTAGCTGTGCCATCTGGAAGTCCAGCCTTCCAGTAACACCTAGCTCTTTCTGTCCCTGGATCTAGCCTGAGTCACCTCCTTGCCCAGTGTCATTGTTGTCATTTTCTGCAGCAATAATTTGAGCATGACAGCAAGGCTATTGGGACTGCTCAGGCAAATTAATGTAACCTAAATATCTTATTTTCAATCACACGTGGAAAAACCTCAGTGCTGTTGGGGGCAAGGGGATCCCTTGCCCATCCCCTTGCCAGATATCTCCATTACTCTAACCAGTGTATGTCACATTGCACTTCCAAGATTGGGTTTTCACCTATTGAGGAGGTGATACCAAGGAGATGACATAGTTACAAACCATCTGGTACTGTAGGAGATACACCTAAGAGTTCAACTCCATTGTATGTGGAAGGATCTGATTACAACACAAAATTGTTTGTCTTCAGGGTTTTTTCCATTTCTGAACTGCCTGAAGATCATCGGTCTCAGAACGAGCATGCTGCTCTCGACAGCCACTGCTTTGTCATCTCTGGTTTGACTTCATGAGGGTCTCTTTGCTTGGCAGTGTCTGAATTTTTCTGTGTCTCTGGTGCTTTGGCAGCTGAGGGCAGATTGGTTGTCCTCTACCCGTGTCCACATCATGCAAGTCAAGTCAGTCCCATGTCTCTGTTTGTTCTGTGATTGTTGTTTACTATCACTTTCAACTCTGTGGCACATAGTAGCATGTAGTGTACTCCTGCCTCGTGGAGTGTTTTCTTGACCTCCGTAAATAATGAAATAATCTCTCGGACTACAGTTGTGTAGTCTGAGCACACATTCACTGGGTATTTTGTATTTTCCATTGTACTTTGTTCAAGCCATTCTCAGCATTGCATCTCTGCCCTGGTAGTGAAATAGTCTTGCTACCTCTCATATGGTAAGTGAGTGAGCCTTGCAGAGGGTGTAACATTGGTATTAATTCACCTTCTCCAGTGCGTGCAACCTGGTGACTTTCTGTGATGCCATGCCTGTTGCTAACCAGTCCCCCAAGTGATGCACCACACTGCTTCCTCCATTCCTTACAGGAGGCCCACAAACTTGATGTTTTTGTACCTCAGAGCCCTCAGCCTTACATTCTGAAACGCTTACTGTAAGCTCCTGCATCTGCTACTATAGCATCTGGTTGCAGCTGAGACAACACACCACCCACCTGGTTGACATGATCTGACTGTTTCCTCTGGGTGTCTTTAAGTATTGCCACAGCTCCTGTCACCATTTTGATTTTGGACTCAAAGACTTCTTGTGTATCAGTTATAAATCCCAGTATTTTCTATCTAGTTTTTCCTGATGAGGATTGTCCTGCAATTCACTTTTACCTTTGAAGTTGTTGTTTTTATTTTTGAGGCATGGCCTGCTGCTCCATTGCTTCTGTGCGGCCTTTGACTGTTTTAGGCTCAACGATGGTAGACACTTTGTCACTCTTTGTTTTTCTATGGCTGTGGTTAAGGCAGGAAGGTGTGCCCCCACACCAAATAGTGGCAGACAATCCACAAAGTTTCAAGTTGGAGAATTATCCCTATTGTGTGGTAGTGTGGTGCTTTACTAATAATTATTTCTGTGTCATTGACATTGATCTAAGGCAGAGGATTGTGAGACCAATTCATCTAACAAGTCTTGGGTTATGATTCACTGGGCTGTGGCACTACGCCATCCAATTGCAGCCACTTCGTTGTTGCTTAAGGCTTACCGATGTGGGGGCTTATTCACAAGCCCCTTGCATCCAAGGTGTGTCACTTTTTATCACTTTAAAAATTACGCACTGTGGACCTAAAGGGCTTGTAAATAAGCCCTGTGAAGTGTCTAGGCCCTGCAAGGAGATGGATCTCAGTGTTTGCCTTCCTCTTAATGTACTTGCTGTTGTACAGCTGGGTTCGTCCTTAGCCCGCATGTCAGCCCGTCTTCTTGTTGATGAGGCCTCACCACAGAGCCCTATGGGAGTGTCCTTTGCCCTGCTGTAAGTGTACAGGTCCGATTTCCACTGCCGCTATGATCTAAGTACCTCTTCTCCTTGTTCGTGGTTTCATCGCATTGCTGCAGTCAGGATGGGGGGAAGCATGAATGTTTCTAATTTCATGTTTGAAAAATATCACTTAAAAAAATATTCCTCAATGCACTGATATAATTTAATGTGCTAATGGAGAAACAGTTTTGCATGCTATTGAAATACAGTTTAACATTTTCAAGAGACTTTATCATTTTGTTACAGGTTTGCAGCAAAATGTATTAAAAGTGACGACTCAGGGCACCCTGCCTACTTTACGTTATTTAATTGAAATTAACCTTTAAATAAATGCTTGCCTGATAATTTTTTTTTTTTTTATAAAACTCTTTATTGGCTTTTTATCATCTGATTAGTACATTGAGCGGTTATAGTTTCACATAATATCATAAGAAAACCTCAATCTTTTTCAATTACAAACACCTCAATACATTATACCGGCATCGTCATGCAGGATAGATTGTAGTGAACGTATAGTCAGTGGATAAGCAAAGTCCATCAAATTGTTCCCTTTCTCAAACAGTGTCTCTGGTTGTAATATATACGGAGAACAGCATCATAAGAAAGGAGTTACATAGCAAAACGTCACTCCTTACCCTCCCCTCCCCCCGCTCTCCAATCCTTTGTAATTTATACAGTAATGCAATGTCTTTGGAATTTCATGGGCTAGCTTCTGCGTCGGATAGTGCTGGTGGAGGTTCACATGGATTCCCCCGGTATTCATTCCATTTTCCCCATATTCTGGACCATTTTTTGGTACTATACCCGAGCCCCAGTTCTTGGCAATATTCCGCTTTGCGATCGCCAATCCGAGCACAGCCCAAGTTTGTAATCCCCGATTGAGGTCTGTAGGTTTCCAAATATTTAATAAGCAGCACCTGGGCTCTGGCTGAACTTCCACCTCACTTGCTTCAGATATGCTATTCATTACATGCACCCAATAGGTTTGTATTTTGGGACAGTCCCATAGTATACGGAAGTACGTTCCTGTGAGCCCGCAACCTCTAAAACATCCGGGATCTGATGTGTGACCTAGTCTGTGTAACAGGGTGCGGGAATAATATATGCGGTGCAGTACCTTAAGTTGCACTACTTTTAGCCGGGATGGGATTGCTGCCTTTCCCATCTGCTACGGAGTACTACTGTGGGGTCAGGGAGATTATTCACCAGCTTACGGTATGTTTGTGATATTGCTTTCTTTTCTAAATGGTCGGTGAGAAGTCTATCCTCGAGGGGGGATGAGTCAGCTAGTTCCGTCCCTGGTGGGATAGCACTTTGTAGTGCATGTCTGATTTGGGTGTAACAGTAGCGCTCAGTGTCTGCCATTCCGTACGTCTCCTGTAGAGCTGCAAAGGTAATGACTTCTCCCCGAACCCAAAGGTCTCCTATTTTTGTAATGCATATAAGGTCCCATTGCCTAAATCCCTTAGAATTAGCTAGGGTGCCGAGGCGGCGTGTGTCCCTGAGCGGGGTAGCTAATGCCTGTTAATTTTTTTGATGTTAGTGTTGATTAGAGTAAGCAGCAGCCCAGTGCTGCTGTTGACCACGGGGCTGCATGCAAAGGTCAGAAGAGCCGGATGTGGCCGCCGGGCCGTCATTTGAGTGTCACTGCTCTAGATCCCCTAAACCTCGGAGGAGGAGTGTGGCTCAATGGTTAGAGCGGCAGACCCTAATGCAGAGTTCTGGCCAGGGACCAGGGTTCGATTCCCGCCTCGGCGGGGTCTCGGGCTCAATTTCCTCGGACCTTTAATTCTCGCCTCGGTGCATATTCTAATCACGGGCCCCATGCTGCAACTCTGGGCAATAGCTTGCTTAGCCTCCACACCGGCCCCAACAGCACTAAGGATGCCTGGCTTCACCCTGGGGTGCCCAGGAGTGGACACTTCATAGGGAAAGCCAGGAGGGGTTCCACAGCGGTATGAGTATTAGCGCCAGGAAGCCGAATAGGCGACACCGCAACGTGACCGTCTGGTGACAGTGCGCTCTATAAATACCATGACATTTACATTTACATTTACCTCCCTATACTCAAAACCCTTGAAAACTCCTTGAAAAAGAACTTACCTGTTCCAACGAACAGCAGCATCTTACTGCAACCGGGATCCCAGAAAATAGTCTAAAAATGATACAAATAGACTGCAAAGTAGAAGGTAGTGGTAAAGAAAAATTGCTGCAAAATTAAACTAGAAAAAAAGACTATCTCTCCATAGAAATGAATGGGAAAAATGTAAACATTTTGAACAAATGTATTAAATAAATGCTAAAAAATATTAAAGAACAAAACATGTCAAAACATGTTGTAGAAAAATGTTAAAACATTGTACAGTATACAATTAAATATTATACTATAAAATATATTTAATTATTTATTATATACTAATTGAAAATGTGCATATAAAATAATTTAACAAAAGTAAAAAAAGTGTTAAACAAAGGAAAAAAGTGGAAAGGTTCAACATGCAAATATTTAATTATCTCTATATATAACTGTTCTCCAGTATTACATCTTTCATAGATTCACATGCTTGTATCTTCCCCTTCGTCATGGTGGGAGTCTCACGGTAACAGAATGACCAAAGCAGTATCATAGAGAAGAAAAACTGCATAGCAAAGCCCCTAGGGACTGTAGTATTTGGTAACCAGACCTCCTCATTGTTTGGTCCAAAAGTCAGCCAATCAGTATTGCTGCCCTGCCCTCACACTCCCCAGCAGAAGCTTCCTGCCTCAGATTTCCAACCGCCTTCGTGTGAGAAAGGAGTCTCCCTGAGCTCTGCTCAGTTTTGCTGTTCCTGAGTGAACTATTGACCTTTTATTTCTACTATCTTTTCATCTGGATTAAGGTATTGTGTGTACCTAATTTCTTTCATAATGGCTGAAAGCTCTAAGAAGAGGCTTTTCAGACCTTGCAGATCCTGTGGAAAAGCTAGGCTTTTCTCGGAAGATCCTCAAAAGGACTGCTTATATTGCCTTCATCCTAAGCATGTGGCCAAGGATTGTAAATATTGTAGAACCTTCTCTGCAAAAACTCTGAGGGACAGAGAGGCTTGTCTGCTGTTGTGGCTTCGAAAGAAGAAGGCCGCATCAGACTCAGTTTCTGGGGAAGAATCTTCTAAATTAACTCCTAAAAAGAGAAAGGCCTCACTTTCTGAGGAGAGGGTGGAGCCTAAAAAGGTTCAATCAAAGGAGAAGGTGGCGTCATCTCTCCCTCTTACTCCCCTCAAGAAGCCGTCAGGTCAGAAAGGGGCAGTGTCTGCTCCGTCGACCAGTTCACTGGTTTCTTCTGGAAAATCTGTGGTAAAGTCTTCAGCCCCGTCGACGACTTCACCATCGACGACGACTGTTTCGACGACGGTGGCTCCGTCGACGGTAGTATTTAAGGCGTCGACGACGAGTATGACCATTCCGTCGACGAAAAAAACGTCGACGACGTCTTCGAAAGGCTCGACGACGACGAAGACGTCGACGATTCCGTCGACGGAGACCCCGTCGACGGCGGTCTCGTCGACGACGACTTTGGTGACGACGACTCCGTCGACGATGGCTATGTCGTCGACGACACCGTCGACGACGACTGTATTTTCAACAGGAAAGGCTTTTAAATCGCCACAGTCGAAGACTATGATATCTATTCGTTCTTTTCAGTCGTCAAGGGGCTCAGCGACTATAAGCAAATCTGCAGAATTAACGGCGTTGACCCAGATTTCGCCTCTACCACCATCTTCTTTACTGGAACAGGATTCAGAAGGAGAGGAGTCATCAGGTGCGGCCTACAGCCCCTCACAACTCAAAATAAAGAGCCAAGTACAGACGAGGAAGAGGTGTATTCCTTCAAGGAGAGAGCTCAATCTACGAGATATGAATCTTTCCAGGAAACATGTAATTATAATGATGAGGACGAGCAGCAAGAAGAGTCGTGAGAGGAGTCGCGAGAAGAGTCTGTCTCCATACCTACTTCTCTTGTCTCTGACCTGAGATTCATGATTAATGACTATTATCGCCGTTTCCCGGAGGCAAATGCGCCGCCGTCATCTACACCGGTGGTTACATCGCAACCTCCGAAGAACCATTCTACTCCACAGGAGCAGGTGGTAAGGTCACCACCAGTGATAACAATCCGGGATGATCTGACAGAGTCTGATGATGATGATCAGCCTGAGGAAGGTGAGCTTGTACAAGACTCTACTGGACAGGAATGGAATGAGTACATTTTGCCGTCGGCTCCTTCACCTATTCCGCCTCCAACCACTTCCCCTCCTCAGGACATTGGAGGTTTTCATGACATTATGGAGAAAGCGGCTAAGAGGTTTGATTTGGATATGGAGGTTAAAGAAACTGAATGTTTCTTATATGATTTTAAAGATGACGCCAGGAAATCTGCTCGCTCAATTCCGATTATCCCTCACGTTTGGGAAGAAGGCCTGAAAATTTTAAAGACACCCGCTTCCATCGCGGTTTCGGTTCCTAGAATCGAAAAGAAATATAGAGCACCAGAGTCTGCTGCGGCCTGTCTTATAGGACACCCGAGACCGGAGTCGGTGGTGACGCAGGCGGCGCAGAGGCGCTCAAAGAATCCAGTTGCTACTTCATTGGTGCCGCCAGATAAGGAAGGATGGAGGATGGATGGGGCCGGGAAGAGGTTTGCGGTCATGGCAGCCTCTACGATTAAAGCAGCCAACGCTATGGCCCTTATTAGCCGTTTTAATAGGCAAATGTGGTGTGATTTGGCACCCATTCTGTCTGCACTGCCGGACGATAAGAAAGAAGAGGCAGCGGCTATCCTTCGAGATGGGGCAAAGTCTGCATCAGAATCTATTGACATTGCCATGGATGTATCCTCTATGGCGTTCAGGCAGATGGCAGGAGCAGTTTCGCTCCGGAGACAGGGTTGGCTAAAGGCAACGTCCTTTCGTCCGGAGGTGCAAGCAAAGATTGTAGACATGCCTTTTGATGGCGAAAATCTATTCGGAAAGCACGTCGACGAGGCGCTGCAGGGGTATGCAACGCTTACAACGCGCGCGTTACCACGACCTACCATTACAACGCGGTCGTAACAACGAAAGTTGTTACCACGCATTGCGCTGGGGGGCGCTCAAGGATAGGAAATGATTTAATTTACTATCCCAACACCTTCCCTACTATCCACGGGGACTGGTGTTGGAATAGTAAATTAAATTGTTTAATTTTGCGCCCCCCCAGCGCTATGCGTGGTAACAACTTTCGTTGTTACGACCGCGTTGTAATGGTAGGTCGTGGTAAACGTATGCGTTCTAACGTCATACATCCGCTGCAGGGTATTAAATCAGACACGGATACAGCTAGAGTGCTGGGATCTCTTCAGCAAGGACGGTTCCAGTCCTTTCGTAAAAGAGGGGCAAGGGGTCAATTTAATCAGAGGTCTTCTTTTCAGACCAACAGATATCAACCTTATAACCAACAAGGATATAGGCCATACAATACAGGCAATCAGTACAGGACCTCCAACTCCTCTTACCAGCAGCAGTCTAGGGGCAAGTCCTCCAATAGAGGGAGGAATCAACAGTCTAACAAACGACAATGATTTCAGGCAGGCGCTCCCCACACAGCAGATCCCGGAAAACGACCACTATCTGTCTCAATACTTCAACAACTGGATATCCAGAACATCAGACAAATGGGTTTTGGACGTAATAAGCAGAGGCCATACCCTGGAGTTTGTGGAAATGCCACCAGATCACCCCCCGGTGCACAGGCATCACCAACATCGTCAGGAGCTGCAAACGGAAGTCCTTTCACTATTGCAGAAGGGGGCTATAGAGGAAGTACCTCAACAACACCGAGGGAAAGGCTTCTATTCGCATTTCTTCCTCATCAAAAAGAAACAATCTCTGAAGTGGAGACAGGTACTGGATTTGAGAGATCTGAATCAATACATAAAGAAAATTCCCTTCCGAATGCTTTCCTTGCAAGAGATCCTTCTAATGTTATAAGAGAAAGACTACATGGCGTCACTGGATCTCATGGATGCATACTTCCATATCCCAATTCATCGGATGCACAGGAAGTTTTTAAGGTTCGCTGTGGAGAGTCGCCATTTCCAATTCAAGGTGTTACCTTTTGGCCTCAAATCGGCCCGAGGGTGTTTACCAAATGCATGGCCCCGGTGGCGGCCCACTTAAGGTTGAATGGGCATTGCATTTACCCATATCTCGACGATTGGCTGGTGACAGGACCATCATTCACAAGAGCCAGAGGGTCCCTTCAGTGCTGCATCCGCCTTTTCCATCGGTTAGGACTAAGAACCAACTTGGAAAAGTCTTCACTGATTCCAGCCCAAGGGATTGGGCATGGATATGCACCAGGGAAACGAAAGCATACCCATCCGAGGAAAGGATGAGAAAAATAATAAGCCTTGCAACATCCCTTCAAACAAAAAGGTTCACTTTTGTACGGATGTACAAATCCTTGTTAGGGATGATGTCCTCTTACATCCCACTGATTCCAAACTGCCGTCTTACAGGAACATCTAGACGAGCAGTGGGTACAGTCAAAATGAACCTTCGAAGATCGGATTACCATCACTCAGTGTATGAAGGTGGCCATGTCATGGTGGAAGGTTCAGAGGAACTTGAATCAGGGTCTCATCTTTGTACCTCAAACTCACGAATATGTGATGACGACAGACGCTTCGTTGCAAGGATGGGGCACGCATCTCCAGGAGCTGGAGATCCAGGGCCACTGGTCAGAGTGGGAAGCACAGCTTCACATAAATCTGTTGGAACTCAAAGCGGTGTTTCTGGGGCTCCAAGCTTTCCTTCCCAGAATACAGAACTCGTCGGTGCTCATTCAGACGGACAGCACCACGACTATGTTTTATCTTCTGAAGCAAGGAGGAATAAGATCCAAACCTCTTTCGGCGCTGGCGCAAAAAATTTGGAAATGGCTGTTAAAACACAACATTTCTATTCGGGTGCAGCATATACAAGGCATCCTCAACACAAGAGCAGACGTCCTGAGTCGCACGACAAGTGTGCTGCACGAGTGGGAACTGAACGACACTCAGCTTCACAGAGTATTCCAAAGATGGGGCACACCAACGTTCGACTTGTTCGCAACCCGAGACAATTCGAAATGCGATCAGTTTGCGTCCACGTACCCTCAGCGGGATTCCAAAGGAAATGCATTTCACATGGACTGGACGGGAATGTTCGCTTACGCGTTCCCACCAATTCCTTTAATACCACGAGTGATTCGCAAAATGAGATCGGAACCATGTCATGTCATTCTGTTAGCACCAGCTTGGCCGAGGCAGGCATGGTTTTCAGATCTGCTGCAGATGTCGAAAGGCAACAAGGTGCAATTCCCGACATTCCAGAGCCTCATATCAATGAGCAACGGACAAATTCTGCATCCGGACCTACCATCGCTAAAATTATTCGCATGGAACCTCATGAGCGGGAATTTCAAGCCATGAGTATTCCACAAGACTGCCGACAAATACTTTCACAATCCAGAGCTATGTCAACCAACAAGACATACACAGCCAAATGGACACGCTTCTGTCACTGGTGTACTAGTCAAAGTCTACATCCATTGACGGTACCCCCAGAAGGTATTCTGCCATACCTGTGGTCGTTATCAAAAGCAGGTCTGTCTCATGCCTCGCTGAAGGTGCATTTGGCGGCGATTTCAAGATTTAGGAGAACACCAGACGAGCCGTCTCTCTGGTCCCATAGGCTGATAAAAGAATTCGTTAAAGGGCTCTTTCGAGCTTTTCCACCCATTCTACGACCGCCAGTACCCTGGCATCTCAATACAGTCTTGACGCAGCTTATGAGGCCACCATTCGAGCCTATACACAAGACAGAATTACAATTCCTCTCTTGGAAGACAGCCCTGCTGCTAGCTCTGACCTCGGCGAGGAGAGTTAGCGAAATACAAGCCTTTTCGGTGGAAGAGCCTTTTCTGCAATTTCGACAGGACAGGGTTATACTACGGACAAATCCTAAGTTTATACCCAAGGTCCCTACTTCTTTTCACTTGAATGAGCCAGTTATTTTGCCTACCTTCTTCAACAATCCTTCATCTGAAGCAGAAAGAGCGCTGCACTCTTTGGACATCGCTAGATGTTTAAAATTCTACATCGAACGAACAAGAACATTCCGCAAATCTAAACAGTTATTCATTGCATTTGAAGGTCAGAGGAAAGGGCTACCTCTGTCAAGACTGAGTATCGCCAGATGGATATCATCGGCTATCATTAAGTGTCATGAGAAAGCTGGACAGCCGCTTCATTCCAGAGTGACTGCTCATTCCACAAGAAAGATGGTGACATCGATAGCCTTATTTGCAGGAGTGTCTCTCCCTGACATCTGCAGAGCAGCGACTTGGAAGAGTGTGCATTCATTTACCAAGCACTACTGTCTTGACACTGCGTGGAAAGAGGACACAGCAGTGGGGCAAGCTGTTCTGAAACGTCTGTTTCAATAAGGTATTCTGTATTTCTCTATTAATACTCTATGCAATGTGTGTATGTATATATATATATTTATATATCTATATGTAGAATCTGATTTTGTTATACATGGTTTTCTATTCTTATCTGCCCGGTATATTTTCAGATCATGTTCTAACGATATTTCAGCTGCAGAACTTCCTTCTGGGTTCTATCCTGGAAACGCTGCAGGCTTTATGGGTACTACTTACTACTCTGATACAAGCATGTGAATCTGTGAAAGATGTAATACTGGAGAAGGAATTAGTTACTTACCTGTACACTATAGTTCTCCAGTATTATCTTTCATAGATTCACATGCGCCCGCCCACCTCCCCGTTTCTCAGGCAGAACTTATTGTCTCGGTATTTATATAGGTCTCTCACTTGGGGCCGGAAATCTGAGGCAGGAAGCTTCTGCTGGGGAGTGTGAGGGCAGGGCAGCAATGCTGATTGTCTGACTTTTGGACCAAACAATGAGGAGGTCTGGTTACCAAATACTACAGTCCCTAGGGGCTTTTCTATGCAGTTTTTCTTCTCTATGATACTGCTTTGGTCATTCTGTTACCGTGAGACTCCCACCATGACGACGGGGAAGATACAAGCATGTGAATCTATGAAAGATAATACTGGAGAACTATAGTGTACAGGTAAGTAACTAATTCCTTTCTATTTAATTTGAAATATAAATATAAAATATTTATTGAGTTAACTTTTGAAAACATGAATAATATTAGAAAAATGTGTTGCATGTCTTTAGTCTATAAAAAGATGTAATTAATTATATTATTTATTATAACCATTCAACTATTATTGTATTATATTTCTAAACACCAACAATACAAATTAAATAACACAAACTATTTCAACTACATACAAATACAATTTATACAAAGGATTTTACACTAAACCCCTCAGATGATATAATCACTCTGCTCCGTAAACCATTATTAAGAAAGTGTTGGACAGTAAAGGGGAGCCATTCACTATTCCAAGTCCATTTTAAACCAATTTGGGGAAGTGTTGAACACCAAAGGGGTGACATTTATTATTGCCATTCCAATCTATACCAATTTGGTGAAGGTGTTGGACACAAAAGAGGTGACAGTTACTATTGCCACTCCAATCTACACCAATTTGGGGAAGGTGTTGGACACTAAAGGAGTTAAATTTACTAATACCACTCAAATGTAACCCAATTGGTGGAAGGTGTTGGACACTAAAGGAGTTACATTTACTATTCCCTCTCAAAACTATACCAATTTTGGGAAATTGTTGGACACAAAATTGGTAAAATTTACTATTTCAACAACAATCTAAACATTTTATTTAAACAGTAATTCCTCCATACTCACACTAAATTTAGGATATGTGACATAAACTAATTTGTACTCATCATACACACTAACCAAAACTACAAACCTATTTATTCATATTTAAACTTTATATTAAAGAATATTTTAATACTTATACTATTTTCAATCATTAATATAGTTTGCAAATATTTACTACCATGCCACAAATTTGAACGATAAAAACAAAAGAAAATCATAATCCAAAATGAACAGTTAAAAATTATATAAAGCCAATTTTTTTGAAATACATCTGAAAGTAATGATTTTTAAAATTGCATGTTTTTCAGCATAAACAAATTTGGAAATATATTCATTCATTAAATATTTTGTTTTAAAAATAAAATGTGAATCTCATATCAATTTTTAGAAATAATATTCACTATAATAATTAATTTTTGTATATTTTTAATTCCTATATCTGCTTTAATATTTACTATAAAATATATTTTTTAACATTTATCATAATTAATATATTTTAAATTTTACTAAACTATAAATTATGTATAAAAAAATTGCAACAAATATATTTATAATTGTTACAATATTCATTTGCATTCAATTAAAATATGTAACAATCAATTTACTTTTAAATGCACACTTTTTCAAAATCTCCCCACCCTCATTTCCTAAAAACCCAATATTCTGCTGCTAAAACAATTATAAGTCCATCATTTTTCATCAATATTACACCTAAAAAGAACAAAATTCAAGAATTTCATAATTAATAAATTATCTTACTAAAAACACAAGTTCAAAACAATCTTAAACATATAGAATAAAACACACAATAAATTACATACAAAAAAATACAAACCATACTTTTCTTTTTTATGAGAAAAGGCACTCACTCAACAGTTAAGTATTGGGTGATCTTTTTCGCGTTGGTGAATTATGAACCTCTAGACCACAGCACCTCCCCTTGGACTAATCCTCAGACTGGTCTGTCTGGTTACCTTGAGAGTCAAGTTCTAAAAATGAGTACTTGGTTCTGAGTTGGGGGTTGCACTGTACTGTTGCCAGGAACACTTATAGTATAAGATCCCAGTTGTTACAATCGTAGCCTCATGTTGTTACAATTGGAGCCCAGTACCATCTGCTATGGGACTCTTCAACACCAATTCCTTACACATTGATTCCACCTTCTCTGTGTTTTCATTTGGATATCCTGAAATAAAAATAATATCCAATATTTATATCTAAATGTAGTACTCAGTGCAGAAGAAAATTCAAAGTCTAGGGGCCAGATGTAGGTGGCCGTTTCAGGCCATTTACCGACCGGTAACGGACGATTTCGGCCGTTACCGACCGGTAAATGGGTTTTCGGTATGTAGGGGCAATATTTTACAGAATCGGTAAATTTACCGAATCGGTAAATTTACCAATTCTGTAAAATACCGAATCGGTAGTTTTACCGATTCGGTAAATCTGAGATGTAGGTGGGACTCTTCTGAGTCCCAAAAGCCTTACCGAATCGGTATTTTACCATCAAATCCAATTTGATGGTAAAATACCGATTCCGGTGGGCATGCACATGTGTGCATGCACACCTATGCCATATGACAGGCAGACCTGCCCTTAGGGCATGTATGCCTATCACATGGCACCCGAGCCTGTTTTGGGGGGGGCCAGAGGGTGTCAAAGTGACACCCCCTGCACCCTTGTGAAAATCGGTATTTACCGATTCGGTAAATACCGAATCGGTAATGCCCATTCATTCCTATGGGCTTCAAAGCCCATAGGAATGAATGGGCATTACCGATTCGGTATACCGAATTGTTCCGAATCGGTATTCAAGCACATCTGGAATACCTACATATCCACCCCTCAGATTTGCCGATTCTTAATTACCGAATCGGTAAAATTCGGTAATTAAGAATCGGTAAATCTATTTTACCTACATCTGGGCCTAAGGGCCTTATTACGACTTAGGTGGTCCTACAGTGGATGGTGCAACGTGCCATTTACTGTAGGACCGCCAAAGCTGTGATGTGACTGCTACCCAGATTAGGAGTTAAATCCTGGTCTGACGGGCGGTCCTGTGATGGTCTGACTGTGGTGGTCTGCTTGGCTCATAGAAGAGTCTATCATGCAGACCGCCTCAGTCAGAGCGCTGACTGCATTGTGTGGCAAGTATGCTACATTGTGCAGGAAGGGGGGTGCAAATCCGGAGAGGCACTACAATTATCCCCCCACATGAAACCCCAGGCCCATGTTCGGCAGGGAGCCCAGTTAGGGCCCCCTTTGTTGACATTCCACCACCCTTTTCATGGCGGGTTCACCACCATGAAAAGGGCGGTGAAATGGCAACTCGGAATATGCTCTGCTGTGCCAGCTGCGTCACCACCAGCATGTTCCTGCCAGTGAAAGACCGCCGGCTCAATGGGATCATTGATCGCGGTGGTGCTGGTGGTCTCAGGGTGGTCCACCATGGGTTCGGTGGTCCTTAAGGTCCTTAATGTCTTCAAATTTCTTTTTTATCTTAATATCAATATATTGAAGGTGTGTGGGCCTGTTCATCAGAGCTAATCCTAAAATTTAGCAGTTACCTCCGTTTAAATTCGTTTTGTGTATGAGTAAGCATGTCTATGCATTTTGTTTTTGGGGCTATGACTTATTGGCCTGTGCTCACAGTGTAATGAATGGCGTATAATGGTTAATAATTGTCTTTTTTGGAAGCTTGAGTGCCCCCCTTTCCTGAGAATGTCTCCCAAATTTGACTCCTAGATTGACGGATGTGGCACAGCTGCCTTTTTCAGGCTTTAATGAATAAGTAGAAACTGTAGCAGGTGAGGCACCTTGTACCAAATCTATGAAAAGCCACTGCAAGTGTTTATACTTAGGACAGCTTTAAACATCATATATCGTACTACAGAAGCAAGATGGTTGTGAGACCATAGCCAATTATGTGGTGGGGTATTAAACACTGGGATGGAAACCTTTATCCCGGTACGATTTACAAGGTAGTTCAGCGCAACACTACATGGTTTAGGTGGTGTGTATGACTCTACTTTGAATCTTTCTCTTAGTGAATTTGGAAGCACTGTCTATGTTTTCGGCAATATGAGGTATTTTAACTTGTGTAATTGTGAGTGTGTTTGTCGCAATAGTAGTCTTTTAGAAATTGAAATTACCTAACGTTTCCCTGAATGTGACCTAGAATGCATCTAAAGCAACTGTGAGCATTGTATTCGTTTTTAAAGATTGCATGAGTCTCCAAACATACTTTGCTGGGTAGCATCTCTCAGAACTGTTCTGGAGAAGCCCTGCTATAATACGCTCTTCTGTTGCCCAATAATTATATGCACAATCAAACAATTTATTGTAATGACCTTACCAGAGTTGTACAGTGCCACTCTTCATTTTGGAAGATTACACATCAGTTCCTCATAAAAATTACACTTTGACTTTTTCCTTGTTTATAAAGAGGTATTGTGCATGTTTTGTATTCTGTGTTCCCGCCCTAAACCACACTACTGGGTAGATGCCTTTGTGAACTATACTCTTCATTATGTTTTCGATCAGAGGATGGTCTCCTTGGACACTGGGGTTCTTTGTAATCTGTAAATGAATCAAAAGACAACATATGTTAGCTAAGTGATAAAATACCAAATGAGACTAAGAAGTTGTATATTTGTAACACTGAATAGTAGAACCATGAGATGTATATGCATTAAGAAGATTCAAGTAGGAATTAAGTGCTTAGTACTACTGATATTTACTTCATAAGTGTGCCTCTGTTTCTGTGGTATTTAAATGTCATCACACAATGCAAACTAGGTCTGGAAATCCAAATGATGGTCTTTAAAAGCATAATGTACTGAGGTCCGAATTCACAAAACCACTTGTAAATAACTGTGCCCTGGATTCACAGAGGTCTTTGTGCATCTAAGATTAACTGAATAGTGTAAATACCTCCATTGATTGTATAAAGTTGTGTTTTATGTTTATAAAATGTGAATTGGCTGTTAAAGGGAATTTGTTGTCGCATAATAATATGCTAAAACTTTAGGTCTGAGCAAATGTGCTTCCAGAAGTTGGTTCTATGCATCATAGGACAGTCAATCATGCTTCCATACGTGTACACCCACAAACTCACAGGTTTGTGGATATTCTCAAACATAGCATGCACAGTCCATGCAGGATATGGAAATGTACTCCTGTGAAGCACATGTGCAAATCTGTAACCCCAATGAGGGCTGGGAGGGAGCCCTACAAAACTGATTCGGATGGTAGGAGAAGGGGTGGTCTACTGAGAAAACTATGTAACACAGGATAAAATGTAAAAGTTAACAAGTGCAGTTGCAGACCACCTATCTATGTGTAAATGCAAACACGCAACATTTTGTCTCACAAACATTTTTTCGTATGGAAGTAAATTTGAATTCACAAAAGCATTTGAGAAATAATTTTTGGGACAATGGTACAGTCTTAGCTTCGATGGAGTACTCTTGGAATAAATCCAATTGAATTCAATAACATCTTTATTCTGTTTAACAAATCATAAAAGTTAACAATACATCAATAATAATCATATTAATAATTAAAACAGTTCCTATGATAAAAATTGATTTCATTGAGTAAAATAATTTTATACAGTAAAGAAAGGGATGCTGATGCTAATATCTACAATACTAAATATTTCATTAATATATCTCATTTGATTACCGGCATGCTTTTCCTTTTCTTAAGTGCCTGTTGCATAAAGGACATTGCAGCAAAACAGATATCAATTGATTGCAACTGCTGTTGAAATAACAGTACAGGTCTACATTGTCTGACGGAAAAGTGATTGGCCAATGGTCTCAGATAGCACAACTATGGGACCTTAGAAAATGTACACAAAAAAAAAAAATGAATGAGGAAAACTGAGAACAGTAACCATCACGCGGACAACAAGAAGGATACCTTGACCACTGAGCAGTCTGAGGGAAGCAAGAAAAAAATGAATGGTTTGAAGACTAAAACTTGTCAACATAAACATAGCTTCCGAGCTATTCACCACTCCTATATATAATTGCATAACCTCATTTGTTAACACTAGGGATGGGCAGGGTTACTTGGTGGTTTGTTTACTTCCCCCTGCACCCTGCTCTTTCCGCTAAACCAACAATTTTTTTTATGTTAGCTTTGGAAAGAGTGCAAAGGGAATCATAAACATCAAAGAAACCGGGTTTGCCCAAATTCATGCTTACGTTTTTAATGTGGCCTACTGTCAGATGTAGTGCCCCTTCCTACCTCCGTGCACCGTGTGCCAGGTACCAATTGATGCATGGCACACAGTACGTGGATGTGCACACAGCACAAGCCACAGTGTAAATGAGCACTTTCTGACTGCCAGCCAGGCGGTTGCATTGTCATTGGGCGGCCGGAAAACCAACTGCTTGTCAGTCAGTCTCCTGACAGCCTCGATAGCAGTCGCGGTCCGACCACCCAATATCGTAATCAGGCCAAAGGTAATCAGGACAAACTTTACTACTCCTAAATACCTTATATGAATACCGAAAGTCGTAAATTTAGTAGTAAAGTTAGGAATACTAATTTTACTACTCCTAAATGTCTTTAATTAATACCGAAAGTCGTAAATTTAGGATTTTGTCTCAGATTACTTTTGTGAATCAGGCCCATAGATAGGTACAATTATGGCCACCAACCAAAATGGCATGATAGACCCTCCTCTCATAATGACATTTGTCAAAGTATTCAGATAAGGGACCCAGATATCAGGGTGAGACAAAAATAGGTAGCTGCAGATGCCATTGGGGTCTGGAGCTTTTTCCCTCTTTATCATGTTTAAGGGCTGTGCTGGTTGCAGTGCCACATCAATATTGTTAACTAGAGTGTGAATACCATTTGATATTACATTCCAAAATGCCTTAATTTTGCTATTTCAGAGAAAGTACGATATTCCCACTGTGCTGTTGCCCAGCATCTTTTGGTCTTACTTTAGATTGCCCCGTAGCCTCTTTTTGCCTTGCTGATATTTTTATAATGCCCTTCTTTTACTGCTTCTAAAAGCACTATTTTGGCATGCTGGCATTATTGTGTAGACCAGTCTGAGATATTTTGTGAGTGATTTTCCCCCTTTATTAGTTTTATAAGAAGGTAGGCAAACTATTGATTGCCATCTCAAAAGGGGTCAATACGTCCACAAATGACTTATAGATTGGGGACTGGATGGAAGCATTTTCTACTATTGATGCCCACTCAACTCTCCATCTATTATCACTTGGCATAACATCATGTATGTCAATATTACTTGAAAGAATTGGATCCAAATAGCTGTTGTAAAAAGGTGGACAGTAAGTGCTTCATGGTCGCCGTCCATCCTAAGTGCGAACAACATGTCAATTACCGGCAACCAAAGGAAATTATCTATGAAAATGTAGTGTACATTGCTTGTGTACACTAACCCTGGGCGCAGTTTTGCTATGCGTATCTACGCGAAGTGCACTTCGCACTATGCGAGCTACGTGTAGCTAGGTGAACTGCGTAGTGCACTGTGTAGAATGCTGTTCGCACTGATTGCACAATGCCGGATGCTTGTCCGCACTGTGCAATCAGTAAAAACCGCATCTTGCACAGTGCAAGCGGTCGTTTTCTGCCGCTCAAGTAGATTTCTACTCAAGCGGCAGCTTTCTCAACGCGGACTGGTAGTTTCTCATCGCGAGCGGTCGCGAGCATACACGACCACTCGCAATGAGAAACCTGACCTCCCTGCGTTGAGAATCTCGCCGGTAGGTTTATTTTCCACGCTCGCAATTGGCAACTTGATGTTGCTGATTGCGAATGAGGAAAAAGTCTCACCAGGATGTCATTTTGCACGCTCGCGGTTGCCAACTTGACGTGGAGGACCGCGAGAAAGCAAAAAATTACTGCTGCACTATGCCACGCTACGCGTGTTTGCACTGTGCTACGTGCAATTCGCGTAGTGTGAAGTAGCACAAACTTCACAAACTACGCAAGCGTAGCGTAGTACTTCGCCCAGGGTTAGTGTACTCTCCTCTTTTGAAGGTTAGGCATGGGGGTTGGTCAGCCAAAGTAGAGCAATTTAGGATCTTCATCTGATGTGCCGGAAGAATTTCCAAAATTTGACCTGTGGCCCTGAGTACTTTCAGTCATCAACCTCCACTGGGTAGAATGTCATACTACGGAAAATGAATCGGGCATCCTCTAGTCTAGCAGTCCTACAGATAGTTGTACATTGCAATCTCCTGCGATTATCTCAGAGAGTCGATCTATTGTAGGGGATTATACTTTAACCAAGACAGACCGTACATACACATTTATGATGGCAATATGTTTGGGCCCTGGCCTACTTCCTGATGATATCACTATACCCAGTAGGTATCCACTGTCAATTGGGATTCTCTTTCTTTCAAAAAACACATCTGATCTTCGTTAGGCCAGCAGGCCTCCTGACGCTCTTCCCGCAGGTGATGGGACTGCATTTGTATGAAAATGTTGTGTACCTTGTTCTGTAAACCGTCTCAGTAGCCCACGTCTCTTGGATTCGACAATAAGAAAGATAGTTATTTATAAATGCACCCACTTCGGATCTGATAGTTTACCCCTGAGGCCTGCTAAGTTCCAAGACAATAGTCTTAGAATCTCTACTGGGATAGAATTCTACTTTGTGTTGCTTTGCAAGTTAGGACTACACTATTCCGTTTCTAAATCAGGAAGTTGAAGTTCCATTGTACACAGTGCTTATCCAATCACTTCTTTGTAGTGTTCGCCCTCAAGAATTGGCAGAGGAGAGTTGTCTTCTAACATTACTATATGCAGTCTCTCTACTGTGTCACTCACTCCCTGAGATTCCTTTAGTCAGTCGACTTCTGACAAATTTGCTCGATGGTCTTCCGAATGAGGGACTGGGTGGAATAGTTAAAATAAATGAAAGGGGCCGTTGGTGTTATGATTGACAACTGCCAATGGAGCATTTAGCTTGAGCCTTGTTTGAGTACCTGAAGTGCACCTGAACCTATGTTCCAAGGCTATTAGGCCTTCAGTAATTTTGTGGTTAATTAGCCAAAGGCTAATATGGTCAGTCAGGGAAGGTTTGTCCGTGAAACGAGAGGCATTAAGTATGTCCTCTCTGATGATTGACATACGTCCTCTGACTTGCCTTAGCCAATGAATAGATTTGTTTTGTTAGAGAATCCTGCATCTTCCATCTACCTGGTGGAATGTTTGGGATGTTTATTATATTTATATCATGAAACTTAAGGGTGGACCCTTGGTGCTTTGTTCTTCGGTCCCCTGTAGACGGTAATAAGGGTCATATTTGGTTGGGCAGGCCTCTCTTCAGGTCCCTGTAAGCACTCTTCAGTCCTGTCCACCTGCCTTAAATGGCAAACATCAGACCAACTGGCTATCATGCTAGCCTGTACATTCGTATTGGTGTTCCAAGTCGCTAGGTGAAGCAGGGTGCTCTGGATTGCGCTAATCCTACCCCTGGTCTCTGTGCTATTCTGTGGGCAAACCTTGCTCTCCTTAATCTGGGGTGCAGCAAGAGTTATGGTAGACAGTAGACCTGCTCGATTATCTGATTTATCATTTAGTACCTTTGATAGCCTGCCCATGTATTTTCTCAGTTCTGATATCTCTTCTTTTAGAGAGATTAGCTTTAGGTTTATTGATGCTTTTTCTGCCTCCGGGGTGCTTATGGGCCTTATAGCGTTTATAGCATTGGTAGTCGGCTGGACACGGTCAGACATTTTACCTCAATGGTTCCTAGCATGTGAAACCTGTTAGAGCATTCAATGCTTACTGCTGCAGTAGGTTTGGGCGGATTCGATGCCTGTGCTGGTTGGGGGCTATGTTGGCTGTTTATGGTGAGTGGTGGTATATGGGAATGAACCTCTGCGCTAGCCTGTATTATAGCGCTATCAGTGGACGGCTTAGTGAATGGCCCCCTTACTACCTCTCCCAAGTTTCTTTTCTTTCGTTTTTGGAGCGAGGATGTCTTCGACCTCTTCTATTATCTCATCCAGGGTGGAATTATCAGGTGGATTCCTGGGTTGTTTCTTTGCCTTTATCATTAGTTTTGAGTTTTACCCGAATGGCACAATTACTAAGTGTCCATATATAGCAGACAAGAACAGAAGCAGAGAAGAGAAGTGAAATAATAGTTCAACCAAGCACCCTCATGCCCTGCCCCTCCGCTGTTTATGTATGTATGGTAAGCCCTGCTTAAAAGTACCCCAAGTTACTCAGTTTCTATAATCCAGTCACTAGCCACCATTTTAGGTCCATTTGAGAGGCCAAGTTAACCATATATGAATGGCAAGAATTACATACCCGCTTGCAAACGATGATTTCATTAACAACAATAAAAAATAGATAAATATCGTTAAAACCACCCCAAACCAATTGGACTGCACAATTGCTAGGTTAAGGCATATACAAATCAGGAAGAATAAATGGAATAACATAAACGTAACTTGGAATAATAACCTCAATTGTCGCCTCCAATGTATTTAGCTGGCCCAATTTCCCAATTTCTTTGTAAATTAGCCGACACAACTTCCCTCTCCCCTGCCCTCAGTCAGCCATTTAGCTTGGGCCTGGGACCAACCAATGGGGAGACCCACAGAGTAACACTGTGAGTTTGACCAGTGGAGCTCATTGCTGCTCAGCGGTAGTTCCTAAGAGCAAAAGGTCATAAGCCTATGTCACTTCAAAACTCCAGTAAGACAGAAATAAGAAGCTACAGAGAAGGAGTGGCACTGTTTGGAAATGGGTATGAATATTGGGCGAGAACTTGCTGGGTCAATATGAGTTGTTCGATCGAAAAAGAAGTCTAAAAAGGCCCATACAATACACACTCCATGTGGGGGGAAAGGCGCAATACAATGGACCCAAATACAAGTCTTACGCTCTGTTGATCTTGGCATGGGGCCAAAGGGGGTGGCCATGTCCTGTCTCTGCCTGGTGCTGACAGGCGCAGGATGGGCTTGCCCGTAGCCCGGGCTGTGCCCAGGCGAGTCCCACATTGCAGTAGGCGGAGAGTGTTTTTCATGATGTAGTCCGGGGGAATTGGCCGCAAGCACCTCCTGCAAACCGTGGTGAGTTCTGGGACAGGGAGTCCCACCAGTAGCAAACAGGGCTAACAATACCGCTACAGGCACACCAATCTGTAAATAGTACAAGTTAGACACGTTACCAACTTTTGTACCATAAGCTATGTGGGCATGAGGCTTCACAACCCTTGTGGCTCAGGTCACCATAAAAGTGCTATAAAAGTGCTATAAAAGCTATAAAACAGCTCCACTGGCTTCCTGTATGACGACATATTTATTTCAAGACGCTCTGTCTGGGGCATAAAGCCCTGTTTGAGGGCGGGGCTGAGGATGTGAAATCTTTGTTTTCACACTACCTTCCTTTAAGGCCTTTAAGGACATCCACCTGTGGCCTAATGCAAATTCCTAAGATAAAAAGAGCAAGATGTGGAGGAAAACGGTTTTCCTTTTTAGCATCTAAACTCTAGAACACACTACCTGTATATTTGAGAAAGGCACCAAATAGGTCAGATTTTAGGAAAGAAATCAAGACATGGCTTTTTTCCCAACCCTAATGTGTCAGTGGTTATAGCTCAGTCTCCTTACCTCAGCGCCAAGACGCCGCGGCAACACTGCGCTTTATAAATACCATCAGTCAGTCAGTCAATATGTTGCAATCCACTGAGATTAACTGAGACAAGATGAGAAATGCCCTTTCAGGAAGAGCATTGATTGCCTACCAAGGGCGTTGTCCAAAGGGAGTTGTATTACTACCGCCCAGATCCAAAATGGCCACTGAGATTTCCAAAATCTCGTGCAGCCACTTTAGAACTTCCCACCATAGAAACAAACCAGTCTGGAGCCTGTGCAGTTCAGGATGTATGTGACCCAGGACTTCTATCATGTTCTTCTGGTGATGGCCTGCAGACTCTTGTTGACTATTGTGTGCATTGGTCGACCCTGTGACCCCTGGAGCTTGAGAACCAGCCTCTTGTGTCTCAGTGCACACACCTAGGATGTCCACCTTCCCAATGGCAGAATCAGGTCAGTGCTCTAGATGACCATCACTCCTGTTTAGCCAACCAGTGCACTACCTTATTCTTCAGCTCAGGCCAGTCTTCAAATTGACTACCCCATAAACAGGAAACTACTCTGAGGATAACTTAGGGTGTCACCTCTGGGGGTACATGCAAGGTGGCAAGGGATCTCAATGAGGGTGTACAAACCGGCAAAGTATCAGAGTATCAGATTGCTGGTCTTAACTCTTGTGCGGACAAGGGTTCAACGTTGGTGCCAATGTATTATTCATCCTTTTGTCCTTAAGTTACCTACATTCCCTACTGGGTCTATTATGTGCCATAGATTCAGATCTTTTGACATGAGTTTGCACAATAGGCCTAGAGTCAGAATTGTTTATGTGCCCAGCCTGAACATTACAGTTTGTTATCATAATCCAACAACACAGACAGGGTATACAAGATACCCTTTAACTCACTAAAAACAGAGCCTAACATAACATTAATAGCACCCTCAATATGCCCTTGGCAGTTGATACCATGTTGGCCAGAGACAGTTGTAAAATGGTAAACTCTTCCTTTCCAGTTGACCCAAACTGGTCCCCACTCTTACAATTACAAGAACTAATCCCAATCAAAATGATATTTCCTTTTGGGTGAGTCATACATGGGGTTGCTTTCTTCATTTTCGTGCTTGGTGAACAAAGTAAGTGGACTTCTGACAAATTTGCTCGAATAAACAATGGTTCATGTAAATGTACGGATTTGATCTAAAACCTCTAGAATTGTCCATAGAAGATAGAGCCTGCTTTGATATAATCCTTGGCTCCATTGCAAAAGCCTCGCTGTTAAGGGCCTCCAACTCTCGAAATTTAAAAAATTGACAATGGATGGCGTCGCGGTGTATTCATGAATGCCTAATACATTAACAGACTTCCTTTTACCCGTAATGGATTCTGTAATGGCAAGGAGACCTCTAATTTAAAAATCAATCAAGAGGAGTGGCCCATCTCAGCTTCATCCAGGCTCTGACAGACTCAGACAGGCTAATGTTGGCCCATTCTTCACTTGTGCACAGCTGGGGCATGTCCTGTAGAGTGTGAAATTCATGTGCACTATATAGCATCACAACCCCTCCTCTGGATACTCAAAGGGCAATGTGGACTGACGATCCATACTCAGGCTCCAAAAGCAGTGTTCTCTCATCCTGCACAGCGAAAAAAAAGTGCAGGCTTTCTCCCGCCATGCTTTCATGCCCTCCTAGTCCCTGTGCCACACCATGCGATGTTCTTTTAATTATTATGGACATTAAGCGCTTCTTAAAAGTGCCTGCAACTTTAAATCCTGGCGTGCAGCATCGGATTGGGAAGGCGGGGTGTCGGGCATTGGCCGATGGGCGGGTGCCTAATGGTCACCAGTGGGCCGGTTTTTGACAACCGGCCCACAGAGCCTTATTGCCTTCCCCACCAGGCCACTGTACGGGGGTGGTTGGGGTAGCATCATGAGCAAGGAGGCTCGGGGTGTTGCTTTCAGCAGCGTCGCTATGCCAATATTGTTCTTTCCGCTGCAGATTTTATCTTGGCCTCCTGTGGGCCGGCGCAGATGCCCAGAAGCAATGTCCCACTCCCCTGCTGTGGGCCATTATCACCTCCGCTCCCCTGGAGCAGCGGCAGCACTGTGCTTTTCATCACTCCTCCCCTGCCAGGCCATCACCCTGAGGCTACAGTTAGCTGGGCTGGGGTGAGTAAGTGAATGGCCTTGCTGAGAGTCTGTTCTTGACACCTCGGCTACACTGTCTTTTAGGCCTTGGGGGTATGGGTGGGTGTTTGCATAAATCTCACTGTAAAGCACCTTCTTACAGGGCAGAACATTTAGATAATGTAATGTTAGTGTCAGAGCTGCCTAATGTGGTACCATGTGATTCTGGGCAAATGACTTAATTGTGCAAGGCCTAAAATAAAAATGAATTTGATCTTCTGTAATGTAACTGCTGCTCATATAATTGTGCCATTTGGCTGAGTTTATCCATATTAATATTATAAAGAGAGAGCCCAAACCTTTGAGGCGGGTAATCTCAGTAACCACAGCACCAATCACAACACCCAATACAGCGTTGGAAGGGCAGTTGCAGCAGAAGGACATAGGCTATGCAGACGGCCACCATATACATTTAAAAGGTAAAAGAACCGTGCCAGCAAAGTAGTCCCTTGTGGGAGTGTCTGCGTTGTGCTGTGGGTGTGGGTGTGGGCTGGGGGCGTGACTAACGCTGGGGGCGTGTGGTACAGCCATCCTATCGTGGGCTGTGGGCGTGTGCTGGGGGCGTGACAAACGCTGGGGGTGTGACAAATGCTGGGGGCGTGTGTCCGCCCTTCATGCCATGTGAGTCGTACATGCAAGTGCCAATTACGTTGCTGCGCAGCATCAAGGGGCACACTGGGGGCGTGAGAAACGCTGGGGGCATGAGTAACGCTGGGGGCGTGTGTCCGGCCTTCATGCCATGTGAACGCAATTGCGCTGCATCAAGGGGCACGCTGGGGGCGTGAGAAATGCTGGGGGCGTGTGCTACGTTCTGCCCTTCATGCCATGTGGGTCGTACATTAATCAGAAGATCGTCTGCTGGGGGCGTGACAATGGCGTTCAGCTGGAGGCGTGGTAAGTAACGTTACTGAAGCCTCTCCTGCGCGCTGTTACTGAACTCTCTCATTCAACGAAATTACACGCACCTGCTACCATCAACCAGGGCTCTAGCTGTGCTCAGGCGGCGGATCAGTACACTAATTACACGCGCCTGATAACATCAACAAGGGCTGCAGCTGGGCCTCAAGCGGGGGAGCACGCAACTGAGCGTGTCTGCGGAGACAATTACTGCACCATCTCCTACTCGCTGTCACTCAACTCTCTCAGTAAACGGATTTACCCGCGGCTGATAACTCTCTCATTCAACGACATTACACGCGCCTGCTAACATCAACCAGGGCTGCAGCTAGGCCTTCTCCGTCCCGATTCTAATGAAACAAAAAATGTTGTCTACCGCAAGATTTTAAAATAAATTGACCTTGTCAAATACACACATTACACACATTCTATTTCATACCCGGACAGCGTCGGGACGGGCTGCTATGCTATATAAAACTACAATAAAAAAATAACCTTCTGTTTGCTCATTTTTTAAGAATCTGCAAAGGCTGGAACTTAATAATGAGAGAGGATTCTTTATTCAATAATAAAAAAAGTCTGTATTCCTTCTTAACATGGCGTTTCTTCCTTTGTTTAGTTTTAACTATCAGCCATGGATCATTAAAGAATCTTTAGACCACGTTTTAAACTGCTTTAACCTTACGTTTACTGTTCAAACTTTAAAGGACATATCAATCAGGGGAGAAAATACCAGCTTTAGATGTTTTTCTTCATTTTCGTACTGGTAAGGGCATTAAAGTAGTGGTAATGGTGGGTAAAAAAAACTGCCACCATAGCCATATCAGGTGTAGTGACCTTTGGGCCACCTTATTTCACTTCGCCCGCCCGCCAAAATGTACTGCTTCTAGTTTCCACCAATGTTTCTGGCTCTATGAGCTTTAAAATACATCATTTATCAAACATTTCTCTAAAAATGAGCCCGATGAGACTAGCCAAATGCTGTTTAGTGAACAGGTGTGATTCAGGAATGTGGGCCACTTTTTTAGGAGTGCCCAGGCCAAATTGTGTTCCCAATCCGACCCTGCAGGCTTGCATGTAGCTGCTCTGCTTTCATCCCTTCCTCTTACCCTCTCCCATGCTGGATCTATCCAGCCCCTCCCCCCCAAATCAACAGTCTCATCCTCCAGGTGGCCCATGAACATGGGAGACCACTGGTTTAGACAGTCGTAGGGGAGGGGGCTCAGAGTGTGTTTGAGCAGCTGCCCCCTCTTGATCCCTTATGGCATTCGCCAAGTTGTCTCTCCAGTGCGGAAATCTGAGGCACAGAACCCGGGAAAGCACAGACCGAGTCCATCCTTGAGAACACAAGCTCTCTAGAAACAACAGTACAATTAGATGTAAAGGGTTTAATTGTTATTTTTTATTTAGTCCTTTGTTTATTTATTTTGCTATCCATCCCGTCATGGGCGACTTGCTGCTTTAGAGATGGAATCTGTGAAAATGCCTGGAAATAGTTTACAGTCAGTGTTCACAATGAGCCGCCTATCTGTCTGTCTGTCTGCCTGCCTGCCTGCCTATCTGTCTGTCTGTCTATCTACCTGACCACCTGTCTCTATCTGTCTGATGGTCAGTCCGTCATTCAATCGGTCTGTCTATCCTTTCATCGAACAGTGGGTACTCTTGTGAGCCAGCCTGCTGGGCATGTGTGCACGCACACTAAAGGTTCATATTAACCCTGGGCAAAGCACTACGCTACGCTCGCGTAGTTTGCGAAGTTTGCGCTACTTCGCACTACGCAAACTGCACGTAGCACAGTGCAAACATGCGTAGCGTAGCATAGTGCAGTGGTCATTTTTTGCTTGCTCGCGGTCCTCAACGTCAAGTTGGCGACCGCGAGCAAGCAAAATGACATCCCGGCGAGACTTTTTCCTCGTCGGGGAGGTCAGGTTTCTCATTGCGAGTGGTTGTGTATGCTCGTGACCGCTCGCTATGAGAAACTACCAGTCCGCGTTGAGAAAGCTGCTGCTCGAGTAAAAATCTACTCGAGCGGCAGTAAACTACTGCTCACACTGTGCATGATGCCGTTTTCAAAGATTGCACAGTACCGGATGCTTGTCCGCACAGTGCAATCATAGAAAACGTTATCTTGCACAGTGCGAACTGCATACTACGCAGTTCGCATAGTGCGAAGTGAACTTCGCGTAGCTACGTGTAGCGCTACTTCGCAAACTACACCCAGCCATAGTTTATATAAACACACACATTAATGATCTGTGCGCCCGGTTGCATCATTCCTTCTTGTGAAGGCACGTGCTCACTTTTGCTTCAGTTTGTGTACCTCTACCCAGGGATCGACACACAGGGGGCAGGGTAAAGTCATTTCTTGCTTCTCTGACATCCCCGTCGCCACCGATAACTGGTGCTCTTTGGGTCGACACACCGACTGTTCCAAGTTTTTAAGGCCTTGTTGTGGTTTTGAGCTCTGAAGAATGGAAGGGCACTGGCATTGCCATGCTCTCTCCCAGGGCAGCAGACAGACACTGGGTGTCAGGGCAGGAGTGATACTTCGGCCAGACAACGGATGCTCACAGTTTTATGGTCGGATCCATACACCAGGCAGTTAACTCTGGAGGACAGAGCGCCACCGTCCACGCACGCTTTCTGCCCTGGACTGCAGGGTTTTCACAGAGCGAGGTTCCTGCATTATTCCCACAGTAATGCCCACCTCACTTCTTGGCATACATCACCTGCCCCTGTGAACGTCATGGCACAAGCGTGCCCTCTGCCAACTGACACACAAAGGGCGGTGGCAACGTTACACTGGAGGCTTATATTGGACACAGAGGTCTAAACGCTACCCAGACACCATCTGAGCTTGCGCCTACATACCAGGGGGGAGAGGTTTGCTAGCCGCATAGTGCCTGCTGTCTGCTTATCACGCCAGGGAGCGTCCCCGACAGACTGACACACCTCCTCTTACATGCACATAGAGTCACTTAGGTTGCGTTGCATGCACAGCATTAATCAAATACATCTCTGCTTGTCTTCCACAATTACCCCAATGGCTCCCTAAGATGCAACATTTTGCTCTTCAGACATGTTGTCAGTCAACTCGGGAAAAACAATGATGTGTAAACGAGCCGCTGTTTCTTTCCCCATGTGCACGGGTCGCTGTGAATACTAACAGAGCCCCTGCAACTGTTTTGTAAATATTATTATAAAATTCAAATATATTTACAACATAACAACGTGCAGCCGGTGTAAAATAAAGTTCAATTCTGCATATCCGTCCTCTTCTTTCACAATGTCAGATGTGTATAAATATGAAATTAATCGTTTTAATCGAATTATTGCCTTCCTATTATTATGTGAAGCCAAGCCTCCTGCTAAACTCACTCTGAGCAAATGCTTTCTTTCAATACACTTTTTTGTCCTCTATTTATCATATGTTAAATGTAATTACATTTATTTGTATAAATGAAGGATGTATAAAAGTGAGCTCGACCTTTGGGCACACGTTTGACCTGTGAGTGAGGTTAGTGGGCGATGCACAAACTACCTATCCCTCTCAAACTTCCATTCAATCTATTCTATACATCTCTCACCCCTATCTATTCAACATGCCACATAACTCCACTGCAAAAATACACAACACACCACACAATTCCACTCCACACACTTCCACAACTAACAAATCCAATACAAACCTGATAATACCACTACAAACAACATACATACACCCACTTCACTGCAAACAAAGTAAAGAAGTAAAAAAATGATCAATTAAAATGCCAATAGCTCTAACTTTCACAAATGCGAGACCAATTGCATTGCAGATGCTTGTTTTTATTGATGTCTATTTAAAAGAGCCATTTTGTTGCAGCATCTTTACTCGATTAATACTTGCTGATTACCTGAGCAACAAATTAAAAACACTGTAGCAAATATATAACCGTAAGCAAATTAATTCCTGACAGCAAGCATCAACGCAGAAAAATGATTACTTAGAGCAGATGGAATTAGCTGCCTCAAAATAAATTACATTCTGAGAAGATGTCAAAATAGTTAGAACCCGTAACCAGGTTCCACCGAGTGAGTTCTGGCTTCACTAAACACTAACACACTGCTCCAAGAATGTTTTGTCCTTCATTATTACTGGATGGTACTGGTAGAAAGAATTATAGCTGCGAAATGCTCAGAAAGATGTGCTTTTCTGCTGCTGTTTTAACCACTGACTGTAGGTACCACGGTGCCATTTATGCCTGGTGGTATTTCCATTCTACTGGTGGCAATGCAAAATGTTAAGAATTTTTGAGACTTTGAGATACTAGGACACAACTTCTTTCTTTAATGAAATATGTATTCTAAGTTACAATTAACCCCTGTTGCACAGATATTTACCGCCCCTCTTGATCCATTGTGAATATTTCTCTATTTTACAGAAATGATTTAAGCAAGGGATGGAAATGTTGCAGAATCCAAAAATCCGCTCTTGACGGATACAATCGTTGCATCCTACAGTCACACGCTTCTAGGGGTGTGGTTTTAGCTCATTTCCCTAACTAAGAAAAAGCCAAACCTGTAGGTGTAAGGAGTGCGTTTATGGCATTTACTTGTTACCAGTGCTTTAAATGGGCCGGTACTCACCGGTACTGAGTACAGGCACTTCTTAAATGTATCACTCTGAGTACCTGCACTTCTCTATTGCCGTGGAGAGTACCGGTACTCATGACAGGGTAGGCTCATTGGCTGTGAGCGCTAATCAGCAGGAGTAGAGCGAGCTTCTGGCAGCGAAGGTGCCGGATTCTGCAGCCCTGATCTGAGCCCCTGCTGAGCTATTCAGCAGGGCCATTTGAATAATGTCCGGTGCTCACTGTCACGCTGTGGGTGACAGAGCAGGGTCGAGATTCATTTTACCTGCTAGTGTGCCCGTGTGATTGTCAAAGTGCAGCACTTCAGGTAGTGAACAGTCAGTACAGGGTAATTCTTTAAACATAAAAATGTTATCAGGGGCAATGGCGGCGGACTGTCTCACTTCCTGTACTTTCTCTCGATCGTAGGGTTAATGCCCTGAAAATGTGATTGAAGAGGACCCTGGAGCGCTAATCTAACTGCTTTCTGTACTGAGGCACCTACCTTTCTAACGCCAAATGCCTCAATTACCCGGTCTGTGCACAGAAGGCTTTCTGATATGCCAAAGAAGCTCAAAACTAGCACCCACAACCCAGCTTGATGTTACTCTTCCCCGGTCACGTTAGGTTCCACATCGACACACTGTTGCGGAGGAGCCATGTCCGTCGGTGCCCATGCTGTGGCAGAATGTTGCATTTCCTGCCTGCCAGCCGGGCCCCAGGGCACCCAGGAATTCCCCTGCTGCATGGAGTTAAAGGAGGAAACCGGTGTTCGAGAATCGATCACCTGCTGCTCACCTCCTCTTGAGCTTGACATAATGTGCTATTGCTGTGCCCAGCCCAGCAGAGCCCAACTTCTGCCCCAGAGTCACCACGCCATAGAGTCTCATAGTGGGAGAGGATGGCACAGGCTGCGACACTGCAGCAGGACTCGCTGTCTGACTCTCTGAAGAAGAGACAGGCCAGCAGTTCCTCTCGATGGATCGTTCTGACAGCTGTAAAGAGATTCAGGAAAGTCAGATATTAATTTATTAATCTGCTGCTGACATTTAAAATGTGTGTTACGGAAATGATTAGGGGGCTCCAGCACGGCATAGGGCCTTGCAAATGGGCACACTAGAGTTGTCTGTCTTTGCTGAAAACGCACTATGATTTGTCTAAACTAGCAGTTTTGCTGATTTATTAGTAGTGCAAAGTGTTTAACATCCTTGCTTGACCTTAACATAACGAAGCAGCACCATTTATTTTCTCAGCACAGTTGGGGGGTTGGTGTGGTGAGTGATGGATGGATGGAAGAGTGAATGGATGGATGAGTAAATGGATGAATGGGTGAAAGAGGGTGGATGATTGGATAAAAGGGCGGATGATGGGTGGAAAAGTGAAAGATTGGATGGATGAATGAAAGGGAGGGAGGATGGATGAGAGGGTGGATGATGGATGAGTGAAAGGAGGGATTGAGTGAAAGGGTGGATGGAATGAAAGGGTGGCTGCGATAAAGGAGAGAAATGGTTGATGGATAGATGCGCAAAAAGATTGATGGATGAGTGAAAGGGTGGATAAAGAGATGGATGAGTGAAAGGATGAATGGATAGGTTTAAAGATGGATGGATGGATAGGTTTGGATATGAAGGGTGGACAGACGGAATGGTGAAAAACTGAATGATCAATTGAAAACTGAATAGACGACAGAATATAAAGGGTAAATGGTGGACATCAGCAGGTAAATGGTAGGATGAAGGAATAAATGGATAGATCGATGGAAGAGACAAGAGATATCTTCTGGGGAGGGTCATGAGGATTTACTTCATTTGCTTGGTGCCATAAGAGCTTTGGTTCGAAGTGGGGGTATTTTCAGTTTCTTCCTACTCACATGCTCAAAAATATATAGTGTTGTGCCAAACAACAGCAATTAACAGTATGGCATTAGGAAGGTGCAACTATTGGAAAAAAAAGGAAATGTTAACATTATCGCATGTCTCTTACCGTTTTGTGTAATGAGTTAACCTGCTTTGTTTATATAAACACATTTATCATGTGTTTTGCTGTGTACTGCAACTATTATAGAAGTCGTTAAGTATCATCATGTCTTCCCTTAGCCCCGCCCCTAGCCCCGCCCACTCATTACACCTCTCTCTCATTTTAATGAGTACCTGCACTTATTTTTTCCCATTTAAAGCACTGCTTGTTACCCAAAGTTTATGCTAAAACTGTCTGCAGTTATTGACTCATAGGGAAGCAACACCCAACTAACGGCCATGCATTGAAAAGCAGGTATATTGGGGCGCTCTTTAACATTTGGAAATGTCTTGAAATCTATTGCTTACATAATTGCCATACAGTGTAGTGAGACTGCCAAAGTCATTTGACCAACAACTACAGCCTTATGATTTGCTGAGTTGCTGCTGTTATACCATATTTGCTTGTTAACGTCGCCAGCAAGCAGATGTCCCTACTTGTTATTGTGACACACATTTGAGTTCGATGTACCTCATGTCTTATGGGTGCACCACGAGTTTTTTGGGTAAACGTTTAACTTGATCCAAAAAGCTCATTTTTCAAAACGTCATGAGATAAGTACATAGTGGAACGTGAGATGTACAAGACCTATTATAGACCTGTCCTGAACCTTAAAATTCAGTCCATTTTGTCTGACAGGTATTTTAACTTGGTCAATGTTGTGCCCCCTGTATTTCTGCATGCTCTTGAGTGTACACCTAGGCTGGTGTAATTTACATCTCCACCACCACTATAAAGGCCAACCTCATTAGATGCACAGATATCATTCCAACACCCTGCTTAGACCGGCGCTCTGACGTTGGTCATCATCTGCTAGCCTACTGGTCCTGAACAGGCGCCCCCCGCGACTAGGGGAGGGGCGCCCTTAGTTGCGCCACGGGGCTAAGCCTCCGCCGTGGATCAGAGGAGGTTGGGCTGGATAGTTAATGAAGGGCTGGCGGTGTGGAAAACGAAACTTAGCAGGAAACGAAACTTAGCAGAGGTATTTAAGGCTGCGGTCCAGAGGTTTCGTTCTCTTTGTCCCCTCGGACCACAGCCTGGTTACAGGAGCAACGTCGACCACCCACCCACCCTGCAGAAGGATAAGGCGTAATGAAGGCAGAGCGCTGACAGTTTACAACAAAGGGGGATGCACAACAATGGAGGTGCAGCCATTCGATGGACCCCTGGAAGGGGTAGATTCCACGAGTGCAGTGGGTAGGCGTTAGGAGGGACTGGCCTGCCGGTAGTCCTGAACTCTACTGCCCTAACCCACCATGTATGGACTGAGTAGAATCTTAAGGAGGATGCCCGTGTTCAGGTGGGGCCAGTGCGGTATGCGGTGCCCTGGATGTCAAGTAATGTAACTGTTGGCTGTAGCGCGTTGGGGCCTGCCGGCGCAATGTGCGCAGTCGAGTTAGGGATTGTGGGGAGAATGCCTATGTTCAGGTACCCCGGTGGGCCGGTGCGGTATGCGGTGCCCTGGATGTCAAGTAATATAACTGTTGTCTGTAGCGCGTTGGGGCCTGCCGGCGCAATGTGCACAGCCGAATGGGAGATTGCCGGCCTAGACGGCCAAGTTCAAATGTACGGCCAAGTTCTTGTGTACGGCCGAATTAAAAGTTAATGTGTAAGTTCGAAATGTACGGCCAAGTTGTGCTCGTGTACGGCCAAGATAAATGTTAAAGTGTAATGTCGTACCTGATTTCTTTACTGCCGTTGACATGTTGATGCAGATAAACTGTGATGCTGTGATTAGTTCTTATATATCCAAAAAGGATACTTTTATTTGGTAATGGACAATAATGATTCACTTGGATTGATGTGAATAAAAAGGCTACGCCGTAGACAACATATCCTGAGTCTGAGAGTTCTTGGGCGTAGCGGGCAGTAAATGGAAGGAATTTGGGGAGGAGGGAATGTCCCGTTGTGCGCATACTATTATATTTTAAACACAGGCTTTTTGGGGTAGCTCCAGGGACTTGAATGTCTTAAAATGGGGATACCTAGAGAGCATCACTAGAGTAATTATAGACGTGGAATGCAAATGAGTTGAATAACTATAATTTATGGATACACACCCACATAGCAAAAATATAAATTTGTGATTATTTTTCAACTGGAAAAAAAGTCTGGTCATCTTCAAAGCTGAACTATTGACAGATAATTTTGAAATATAGGGTTTAGCATTTTTTTTAATGAAAGCCAGAAAAAGTACAAAAAACGGAACATTTATATATACAGATATTTAAAACCAGTTACATATAACTCGCTACCTTCCTGCAGGAACTTCAGTACCCATTTCTCACCACTTCAAATAAGGTAAGGTAAAACAATGTTTTAATTGACTTAAGGTAAGAGGTTCAACACTCCTGAGGCGGAAGCCAGGAGCACGCTGTATTTTAACATTTGTTTGTTGATATAAAAAACTGTTTTTACCTGGTCTTCACTCCCTTCAGGGCACACCCCCGCCCTAATTCACTTCTATAATCGCCGCGCAGCCGATCTAAACGCTGCTATGGCACTAAGATTTCCACCGCCATTCTCCTTCATCAGCCCAAGGCCACGCCCACGGCCCAGAGGCCACGCCCCCTGCCGAAACCTGCTACATAAGGCGCGCTGTCGCACTAGCTCGTAGTAAGAGGTTCAACACTCCTGAGGCGGAAGCCGGGAGCACGCTGTATTTTAACATTTGTTTGTTGATATAAAAAACTGTTTTTACCTGCTCTTCACTCCCTTCAGGGCACACCCCCACCCTAATTCACTTCTATAATCACCGCGCAGCCGATCTAAACGCTGCTACGACACTAAGATTTCCGCCGCCATTCTCCTTCATCAGCCCAAGGCCACGCCCACAGCCCGGAGGCCACGCCCCCTGCCGAAACCTGCTACATAAGGCGCGCTGTCGCACTAGCTCGTAGTAAGAGGTTCAACACTCCTGAGGCGGAAGCCGGGAGCACGCTGTATTTTAACATTTGTTTGTTGATATAAAACACTGTTTTTACCTGCTCTTCACTCCCTTCAGGGCACACCCCCGCCCTAATTCACTCCTATAATCGCCGCGCAGCCGATCTAAACGCTGCGACGGCACTAAGATTTCCACCACCATTCTCCTTCATCAGCCCAAGGCCACGCCCACGGCCCGGAGGCCACGCCCTCTGCCGAAACCTGCTACATAAGGCGCGCTGTCGCACTAGCTCGCAGTAAGAGGTTCAACACTCCTGAGGCGGAAGCCGGGAGCACGCTGTATTTTAACATTTGTTTGTTGATATAAAAAACTGTTTTTACCTGCTCTTCACTCCCTTCAGGGCACACCCCCGCCCTAATTCACTTCTATAATCGCCGCGCAGCCGATCTAAACGCTGCTACGGCACTAAGATTTCCGCCGCCATTCTCCTTCATCAGCACAAGGCCACGCCCACGGCCCGTAGGCCACGCCCCCTCCCCACTTATAATAATAATGTGCCTTCCCCGGACGCGCAGCGGACGCGTGCAACGGGCGCGCCGTTTGCATTCCGAAAGCGCGCCAAGGGCAAGCCCGTCTGCGCCCGTCTGCGCCAGGCTGGGCCCAAGGGCCAGCCACACCGGCCACCCTATTTTATATACAGCTGACTCCCTCAGGGACCTACAACTCCCAAGCCTCACACCCTCTCCTTCCACCATCAGACGCATCACCACTATCGGCATCATTTCGTCCGATCGACGCCCCACCAGTCGGAGCATGCCCCCCGCCAAACCGGCTGATTGCGATACTACCATCCGGGTGTTATATCTGAACACCCGCTCCCTGGTAAAACACCATGCCGACATTTTCATCCTCCTATCCACTGAGAAACCAGACGTACTCCTGCTTACCGAAACCTGGTTGACTGTGGATTCTCTCCCTGATATTCTGTCGGCCCTGCCCCCAGACTACTACATCCTTCGTGCCGACCGGCCAGGTAACCGCTCTGGGGGCGGGGTAGCCGCCATAATATCTAAACACCTCAATTTCATTTCCACTACCTCCCTCTCCCTCCCGGGAGTAGATAACCTTATCTTCAATCTAAAAACGGACATAGGAGCCTTAACACTCCTTCTCCTTTACCGACCCCCCCAGCCTATGCCCTCTTTCGCGGCCACCTTGACCGACCAGTTAATCAACCTACTCACCTCCAACCCCAGATTCGCCATCTTCGGCGACCTCAACTACTGGTTCAACGACGCCAACGCCGGGCCCCATGCCTCAGAGGTCTTTGAGGCTCTCATCAGCCTCAACTTGATTCAACAAATCACCTCGCCTACTCACACTAAGGGCCACATCTTGGACCAGATATGGACTCAAAATCTAACTCTCTCTCTTCCATCCGTCTCCCCCTGCACTTGATCAGACCACCACTTAATCGATACCACCCTCACTGTCAGTGGTAGAATTTCCACCCCACTGATGGCCGGCGGCCTCTCTCGCAAATGGAGTTCCTACGACTCCCAAGGCTTTCTTGCGACCCTCTCCGATACTCGGCCTGCCCTCAATCTGCCAACCAACATCGACAAGCTGGAAAGTGACATCGGCACCTGGCTGAAGTCAGCCAGTGACCAATTTGCCCCCTTAATCAAATTCCCCCCGACCAGACACCACAACTCCCACAGATGGTTCACAGACAACCTCAAAAAACTCAAACTGAAAGTACGTCAGCTGGAAAGGACATGGAGACGTAACTACTCCGAATCAGATAGATTGCAATACACCTTAGCCCGTAGAGACTACAAAATCGCAATCTCAGCAGCTAAATCAGCCCACTTCTCTAACCGAATCTCATCTTCGGACAACAAATCTAAAGAAGTTTTTAGAATCATGAACGAACTTACCTCCGATGACAGAACTCTCCCAGGTCAAACCCCCACTCAAGGAACTTGTGACGCTCTCAATCTCTTTTTTATTGAGAAAATTAATAAGATCAAGGCCTCGATCCCCACCTCCCCTCAGACCTCCACTCCCGATACTCTCCTCAATAACTCATCTGTCTTTACCAATTTCCCTTCCCTCAACTCTGCCTCCCTGGCACAGCTCGCGTCCCGGATAAAATCGGGCTCTCCGAATGATGGCTGTCCTCCACCGATCCTACGGAGCGTCTGTCACTCTCTACCAGAATGCATCTTACCTCTGCTGAACGGCTCGCTCAGCACAGGCACTGTCCCCAGCACTTTCAAAGAGGCCATCCTAGTCCCGCTACTGAAGAAACCTGGCGCGGACCCAGCAGAACTGTCCTACTACCGCCCCATATCGCTTCTGCCCTACTTTTCCAAATTAATTGAAGCGCATGCCACTCGATGCCTCTCCAACTTCATCGAGACCTCATGCTACCTGGAGCCTAATCAGGCGGGCTTCAGGCCTACCTTTTCAACTGAGGCTGTCATCCTGGCTGTCCTTGACACGCTGAGGAGGAACGCCGACACAGGGACCCCCCAGGCCCTCATACTCCTGGACTTATCAGCAGCGTTCGACACGGTTGACCACAACATCTTGCTTCACCGTGTCGAACAGGCTGGTATCCAGGGCCATGCCCTCAGGTGGATCCAGTCTTTCTTGTCTGGTAGAACACAAGCCGTTCGTCTAGGCCCCTACACAGCGCCCAAAACCCCCACGACATGCGGAGTTCCCCAGGGCTCCTCCCTGTCACCTTTATTGTTCAACCTCTACCTCCGGCCCCTACTCCACTCACTCCGAAACTGGGACATCACAGTATATAACTATGCTGATGATCTGCAGATCATCTTTCCACTCAACTCCCAGAACGCGGTAGCCAATTTCCATTCCGCCATGCTCCACATCCAGGAGTGGATGAACTCCAACCAATTGAATTTGAACCCTGGGAAAACCGATCTCCTTCTTCCGGGCTCCAGCCCTTCTTTTTGGGGGACCCAGTTCTGGCCCACCGAACTGGGCGCCCCACCGACCCCCGCGAATTCTGTACAGAGCCTCAGCGTGACCATCGACGCCGAACACTCTCTCCGATCTCAAGTCGGCTCCGTGATATCATCCTGCTCTTTCCAACTCCGTAAGATTCACAAAGTCAGCCACTTACTCCCTCCAGCTGCTTTGATCCAAGTAATCATCTCTCTTGTGCTCTCTCGCTTGGACTTTTCCAACTCTCTCTATCATGGACTTCCCAAATCACTTCTCTACCGCCTACAGGCAGTCCAGAACCAAGCAGCCCGCCTCATTTACAAATCTCCCAAATGGCAATCGGCCAAACCCCTGCTGCACAAACTGCACTGGCTGCCTATAGAGCAAAGAGTGGCCTTCAAGCTGGGCTGTCTCACGTTCAAAACTCTTCACGGCACCAGCCCCGCCTTCCTAACCTCACTCATCTATCCTTACCGCCCAAATCGCAATCTACGTTCTGCCCATCTTCACATGCTTGTTGTGCCCAAAACCAGAACTAATAAATTTGGCGGGTGAAGGTTTGCCCTCTTGGCACCGAAGTTTTGGAACGCTCTCCCCCTGACTATTAAATCTAGCAGCTCCCTCCTTCATTTCAGGTAGCAGTTCAAAACCTTCCTCTTCCCTCCATCCTGCTAATCCTGTAACTCCCAGCCTGCGTCTAACTTCTGCTTTATAGCGCCAGAAAACCCATGGTGTCAGCGCGCTCTACAAATTTCATTTAATAATAATAATAATAATTAATTCATATCAATCTTCACAAGAACAAAAACACTATAAAATTGTTAAAATGAATGTCATTTGTTACAACATTCATGCATTACATTGAGATAAGATACACTACATCACAGTAATAACATTGTGATTACCATTACATCATGATGCTATACTTTGTGGGATATAGATAGATAGAGAGATAAATAGATAGATATTGCAGTGATGTTATAAATGATGTCCTAGAATATGTAATCAATGATGTAATTTGTGAGGTGATTAGCAGTGCATTGTTAGGGCGCGAGCTACAATTATTTTAGGGCACGAGTTATAGTTTCTTGAGATAACTATAACTGGTGAATATCAGTGGGCATCCTGGCCCCACCCAGGCCACCTACATTTGCAGCATACTTTGAGGCCACGGATGAAGCCCGAAGGCAACAGCCAACCCTGACAGCTCACCAGGCAGCTCCCATTATGGGTGCCGGCAGGAGCTAGCCATTTTTTTTTACCTGGGTGCGCTGGTGCCCACCCGAGACACCCACATATTTTTTTAATTCAATAATGGGCCCCCATGGATTCTTCTCTTCTAGTTGTCTAAAAAGAAATCCCACTGTAATTCACTGAAGGTAGTCTGGAATCTTCTTTTATAGCTCCATTCTAGCCAATCCATGTTACGTCATTAACTGACTTCATCAGAGCTATCGAACCTTTTTTACACATTATATATCATTTCTCAGTTTAAAGACGGGCATTGTTTCTTTGTAATTGTCACATTTCTCTTTTGTTCTGAATCACATCATGCTGATTGCAAGAGAGACCCAAGCAACCCTTATTCATTCATTCAAATTGTATGTATTCATTTATAAAACAGTTTGTTTCAGGCTGCGAATATTTGTAAAATATGCAATGTGGCCCTTGTAAGAAAAAGTTTGGAGACCCCTGATCTAATATAAATGACAATGTAATAACTATATTACATATATTCTTACATTTCTATGTTCAAAACAACAAGGCAAAAGAAGAAGAAAACCCTTCCAATCCAATAGTGAGTCTGTGAAATCTCCACCAAAATAAAAAACAAGGCAAGAAAATTAAATTACTTAAAAATAGAATAACATTACCACAAAACCCCTCATGTGTCATTAAGAAGGCACATACATTTCATAGAAACTATATGGTCTTTGAGAGATGACTGATCTATACATTTACAAAACCCGTTGACAGCATGAGCCATCAAAGAGTGGGAGAGGCAGATAAAATGAGAGAAGATGTTTCACTGAGTGATTTGAGCTCCGAAACAGGATCTGGAGGTAGACAAGGTCATCTACTGCCAACAACACATCCATCAATACTGGAGGAGTTCCGGTTCTTCCGAAAGGACAGGTGCACAATTCACAGACTGAGAACAGACCAGGGAAAGCAAAAAAGAAATTGGAAACAAAGAAGAGAGGGTCAGGTCAGGAAGAGAAAGAGACGTGCATAAAGGGGGTAGCAAACGCAGTAGCAAGAAGCAATGATGGAGACGTAGGGCATGATTAGGAGTTGCTCATAATGGGCCCGATTCACAGAATGAACTTAAGACTAAATCCTAAACTTACTACTATTTGGTATTCACAGAATGCACTTACTACTTTCGGGATTCACAGAGTCAACTTACTACTTTCGGGATTCACAGAATAAACTTACTACTTTCGGTATTCACAGAATTGATTTAAGACTACTAACTCTAAGTCCGAACTCGGGCCAGAAATTCCGGCCCGGAGGCGGAGCTTCCGGCTTGGGGGCAGAGCTTTTGGGCCAGAGGCGGAGCTCCCGGCCCAGAGGCGGAGCTTGCGGCTTGGAGACGGAGCTTCCGGCTCGGAGGTGGGGAGTTTAGCCATGGCTGAAATCTCCACCTCTGGGCCGCAAGCTCCGACTCCGGGCTGGAAGCTCCACCTCCGGCCCGGAAGCTCCGCCCCCAAGCCGGAATTTCCGGCCCGAGTTCGGACTTAAAGTTAGTAGTTTTAAATCAATTCTGTGAATACCGAAAGTAGTAAGTTTACTCTGTGAATCCCGAAAGTAGTAAGTTCACTTTGTGAATCCCGAAAGTAGTAGGTGCATTCTGTGAATACCAAATAGTAGTAAGTTTAGGATTTAGTCTTAAATTCATTCTGTGAATCGGGCCCATTATTCCTAGCCATGTGTAATCTCCTGTTTACGTATGGGCCTGAATTATGAGTTTGAAGTTATTTAAGACATCCGATAATTCTTGGATGCATTAAATAACTAAATATTTGTTACATTTCGGCAGTTTAAACCTGCCAAAATTTACCAGAGGAAAACATACAGTATTTACAAGTATCATTTAGATTTTGGTGGGTTAAACACCAAAATACACATTTTGTTCTTGTAACTTGTAATTAGGCCCTAAAATAATAATCAGTCTGACTGATGAAATACTTATGAAGGATGACATTAAAAACTTCTGTTGAACCTCTATCCTTTTGTCCTAGATCACATTTAGATTATGCACAATCCAGAAGTAACTTGCACAAATTTATACAGAAGTTGAAATTAAATATTATAAAGAACTGTCTCCTATTGTTAAACAACACTCAAGGTGTAGAATGAATCCCCATAATAATCTCTTAGTTCCTGATATTGAGCATCAGTGAGTTGATAGAATTGGAAAGATAGATTAAGAATGATGAAATTGAGATGAGTGAGTTAGCCATGCTCAGGATCATAAACATCTATGTGGAGGAGGAATGGAGTACAACAATTAGATCTAAATCAAAATGTATAACTTCTATGTTGCATGACAATATATATGTTTTCTGAAGCAATTATGGTAGAGTTGAGGGTGCTTCAAATCAGGGTGAGCAAAGAAAAGGTGCACATAGAAACAAGAGAGAGACTGTGTAGACAAACAATGAAAAAAATGGAGTGAAAAAGAGAATTGCATGATCAGAGGTTGGAGAAAGGTGGAAATGTACGCCATGTACATACGAAACGCTTATCTACAATGGAATGATAAAGAATGCTATAAGAGGATAAGTAGATCTGATTATTTGAAGGTGTGATTTACTAAAATGGAGTGAAAAAGGGAGGCCTATAATAGCTGCCATCAACAGTTTTTTAAGAAAATGTCTAAATATATCCAAAAAAAATTATGCCGTTAGTCTCGAATCTTCCCTCCTATAATAAGGATACGACCAACATTTTTTGAAGAGGATCTTAGACATCAAATGGGAAGAGGATATGCTTATGATGATATGTCTTCTCAATATTCGAGCAACCGGCATGAGGACGGTATAAGAGCAGTTAAGCATTTCTTTGCGGGTGAGACCTATTAGGTTCTATAGACACAATGCAATGCTGCTTAAAAGCTACAATGGTGCCTCACCAAAAAAATCTTTCTGTTAAATGAGTTTTTTGAACATCAGAGGGGAACTGAGATGAGGATCTGCTTTGCCTCCAATTATGCACATTTTTGTGGGCTTGTGGGAGGAACAGGTACTCAGCAGCTCAGACATGGAGAAATTACCTGCAAATATTCTGTTATGAGTTTATTTTATTGACAACATTTTTGTTATTTTGAAGGGCACTGAGGAGCAAGCACATTATTTTGTGGAGGTGATCAATAACAACAATTTGAGCCTATCATTTTCCATAAATATCACTAAAGTACAGCTTGAATTCTTAGTAGTTAAACTGACAGTGAAAGTTTACAAACTGGTTGCAATTGTCAATAGGAAAGCTACATCTGATAGCAGCACTTTACACGCTAGGAGTTTCACCCCACAGCACTTAGGAACAGTATCCCGAATGGTACAAGTGCTAAGAGAATATGCAGCACACAGGACAGTTTTCTAGAAAGTCAGAAAGAGATGGTGTCTAGACTCAAAGCAATGGGGTACTCAGAAGAGTAGAGTGGCAGATGCAAGAGGGAAGATTCCCTTTTTAGGACTAAAGGGAGGAACAGAGGAATTAGAAGGAAATGTAGATGTATAACCTCGTATCATAGTCGTATCACCATGAGAAGGGTAGGTGTATTATAAACAAGCACTGATGCCTTTTCATGAATCACCTAATCATAGGAAAGAAATTATGAAGAGACTACAAATCAGCAACAGGAGGGTCTACTTTACTAGAGAAAATTTCGTGAAATGTAAAGTTATGAATGTGAGAGGAAAATGGCTTAAACTTAGATATGGCTTTACTAAATATACAGAATGTAAGGCTTGCCTTAATGGTGGTAATAGTACAGAGATTATTAACCCTAATAATAGGAAAATAAGAACTGTACTAAATTGTAAAACTGAATATGCAATGTATATGTTACTTTGTCCTTGCCCAAAAATCCATGTTGGGAGTACGATTTTGCTTGCATACAAATGAAGCCTATAGCACCAAGGGATGATTAGGAATAATAATATAAACTATTCAGTGGCCCAACATTAATAAAAAAATGTCATGATGGTGATATGAAGACATTCACATACAGTGTGATGGCATATTAGAAAAGCCTACTGGGGCTGTATTACAGGAGATATATGAAATAACCTGAAAAGTTATTTAAGAAATGTTTGTTTCTTAGGTCAGAATGATATTCATTTGAACACTAGCCTACTGGGACAAAATAAGTGGACATGAATATTGAAATATTAGATGCCAGAAATGAAAAACAGCAGTTTTCTAAGAGTATCCATTTGAAGAGAGCAGAAACTCCCATTTGGCGATTTTCACATAAAGTGAGATGATCGATCGTTTGTATACAAACATAGTGATTGATAAAACAATGGATCGTAATGATTATATATTGATGCAGGCACGCCAATGATGAAGTAATCAAAAGTCCTTTCTTGTAGCATTATGAATATTTTGATGCTGCAATGAATGTTTTTATCCTATTGGATATTAATGATTAATTTGTTTTATTGAAAAAAACAGATGTATTTCGATTTCAGGATGATTTGGCCTTCAAAGTTGCTCAGTTATTTGATAATCCCACATTTCCATATGGTGTGTTAATTTATAAGCACAGACCAGTCTGTTTGTTATGTTTACATTGTATGCACTTTAGGTATTTAATGTAATAAAACATGGTGGCCAGCGTCGTGATTAAGGAGGATATACCAAAACACTTTGATGCTGTTTTCTTGCACCTCTCCTTGTATGTTCAAGTAAATTAAATAAAAGGATCCTGTGTGCTGTGCGCATCCTTGGAGTGTTGAAGGGGGACGAGGATGTATAGAAATATATATATTCTTTAAGAGCTAGAGAGAGAAAAAGAAAGAGATAAATAGATATGATATGATATATAGCTATAGATGTGTTTTTGTGTGTATACATATATATATATATATATATATATTATTTTCACTGAAAAAAACTTAGGTTTCAGGCCTGATATAGTTAGGAATTAGCATTTAAAAAACCTATGAAATTCACTGAAAAACCATAGGTTTCAGGTCTGATATAGTTAGGAATTAGCATTTAAAAAACCTTAGAAATTCACTGAAAAACGTAGGTTTTAGGGTTGTTATAGTTAGCTGGAGATTTCACTCGTACAAAACCATTGAAATTCCTCTGATATAGTTAGTTGTACTAACTATATCTCTCGGTCCCCCAATCCACTGCTGATGATGTCACATATTCCATCATTCATGACATGGTCAGTGACATCACTGATGACATCTCAAATGACATCACTGATGACATCATCCAGTGAATGTGGTTTGCTTCGTTATTTAAATATGTAATATATATATATACTAATGCATTGAATTACAAGTTTGAAGAGGACATTTTGAATTACTATATATATATGAAAAAATGGTGAGGACAAGACGCATTTGTGCTCTTTATTTTAGAATGCACTCAAAATAATATGTTTTGTCGATGGTCAAGAATACTTACTAGGGCATTTGTGCTTTGGAAACAGTATATATATTCAAAACTGTAATTGATCCTAGTTGAATTTATAGTTATGGAATGTATTATTATTTTAATAGATCATTGCAATAGTTGGACTTTATTTGTATAAATTGTTAAACATTAGTTTCATTGATTCAACTTTGTTTTTTGACCAAGTTAAGATGGCCGACACAAAAACTTTGAGCAGCATTACTTACTTTGCTTTGTATACAAGTCCTTTCACCATGTTTCCTAATTTTGCTAAAACGCGCATTTTCATTTAACCGCGCTTTTTTCTAAATGCAATGTGTACTATAAAAATGTCAGTTTGTCCACCCGACCGCTAACAGTGAGCAAGGGCGTTCACGCCCGAAACGCGTCTGTCCGATGCTCTCATGTGCACCCCTGCACTTATGATTTAAATAAACCACGACGAATTGAAAGACTGGTTTCGGAGCTTTATTTGTGTCTGCGCGCTGGAGAAAGTGCTTGGGAGGTTTCATTGCACTGAAACCGGTTGGAAGCATATAATACAGGACGAGGTCGGTTCCTGTTTGCGCAGACCCCTTCGCATCAAGTGGCTGACTTGTTTAAACGGACCGCTTTGGATTTATGCTTTGCGAAGCAAACTACGTCAACCCCCTGGAGGAGAGCTATGAGTGAAGTTGCCGACGTCCAAGTGAACTGCTGCGGGAATATCCGTCGGTGAACGGGGATCCCCTGCAAAGTATCTCGGAGGTGTTAGAAAAAGACGCCGTGTCGGCACAAGACGCTGTGATTTCCTTCCAGGTTGCAGAGGTGCTCCGTCAACCAGCGGTAAGGAGCGGCACACTCTAAACGTGCCATTTCCTAAGGTCAATAACTTTCGTGCATAACTGAGGGGGGCGGAAAAGGAGAATGTCGGAGGAGCGGGAACGGGAGGAGGCGTTCGATCAGCTGTTCCTAAATTTGCCCAAGGTCACACAGAGTGGCGATAGAAATAAAGATGCACGCACTGAGACTGAAATGGAGAACGATATTAAGAAATTATTAAGGGACTTGGAGAAACATATGAGGAGTGAACTCACAAAATGGTGGGAGATCCGCTCATTAGAAAAATACCATGAAGTAGGCAGGGTGCCACGAGGTTTAAGGATCATGTTAGTACCTAGCTTCGATAATCCAAACCCGATGCTACTTAAAGAATGGGCAGAATCGAACCTGGAAGCCTCAATGAGATTGTTGTGCCTTTTGATAAAATATGCCAAAATTGATCGAGATAAGGATCTTTTGGAAATTATCCGCATTAATGAAGAAATTGCAAAAGAACAGTTTGCCAAAGACCAGGCACTGATTGAACAAACACGAAAAGACATAAAAAAACGGTTAAGCAAACATGAAGCAACAATTAAAACCAGAAAAGTATATAAATTTGCCCGTGATGAACAAGATTATAAATTAGGGCAAATTTACACCTTTGCGCGAAAATACGATCATTTGCGAAGACAAAGGGCATCGGGAAAAAATGTCCCCAAACAAGCACAAGCTCAACCGCAAGCAGAATCCACAGCAGCAAATCTGGGCGACTCTATTGTCACGACATCCAATGAAAGTTTAGTACCAACAAGTGAAGACTCTGACAGCGGAATCCCAGGTGCAAAGGAAGGGGATTTGGGTCAATTAACTCTGAGAGAGGAACTGGAGTTTATGAGAATGCAACGAAGGGGCACACTACGCTCCAGAAACACACAAGCAAACAACTCAGGAACTCAAGGCGAAGACAACGCAGGAAGTGCGCAAAGAGGCAGAGGGCGACCGCCGAAAAAAAGGAATTGGAAAAGCAACAAGTAATAAATGACAACACTATAATCAACCTCACTGATATCGCATTGGACCAGGCGGAAAAGCAATTACTGGCATTGGGACTCTCCTATTGCCCTGAGAGCAATTTCAACTATGGCCACACCAGAGTGGATATATTCAAATTCATTAGGAAAATAAAATTACGCAAATACTTTGCAATCAAAGAAGGAGTGGGAACTACGAAGAAGAGCACAAGAATAACTCCTACCCCACCAACGAAAAAGAGTGGATTGCAAGTTAAAGACATTACATTAATGAAAACAATGCACACACTTCAATCATGTAAGGATATATCCTCCCAAAACACACAGGAAGTCGCCAGAGAAGAAGGTATTAACCTGGGCCAAACTGTGGAAAGCCCTTTCAAATTACCATCAACCTTTATGCCAGTAATGCCTAAGGATGCAATAGATGTATATGCGGATCTCATAATAGATAGCCTCAAAAAACTCAATTCACGTACTAAAGAACAAGAAAGAATTACGAATATCAAGACAAGACCCTACAATGAATTAATGAAAAAACTAAAAAGGGAACAAACAGTTATTGTCAAACCATCTGACAAAGGTGGAAACATTGTACTCTGGGGCAAACAGCAATATATGGAGGAGGCATACAAACATCTTAATGATCCAGAATGCTATACACAGATTGATTTCAAAACTACAAGGTTGATTCAACAAGCCTATCATAAGGAACTTTACGGATGGAAAAGAGATGGTTTGTTATCCAAGGATGAAATGAACTTTTTACAAAAAGATCACCCAACATTACCAAATATCTATTTCATCCCGAAAGTTCATAAGGATGTTTTTCCAATCCCAGGGCGGCCAATAGTATCTGCTATAAATAGCTTATTTGAAAATACTTCAAAGTACATTGACCATTACCTGCAAGACTTCGTAACAGAATTACCTGCTTACATCAAGGACTCAACTGAATTCCTCAGAAACATCAACCAATGTAATTGGTCAGCGGAATATCTGCTAATGACAATGGACATTGCTAGTCTCTATACTAGTATTTCACATGAAGAAGGCCTAAAAGCTGTCAAATTTTATTTGGATAAAAGGCCTGTCGAACTGTACAAGCATAATGCCATGCTGATCACTATGATTGAACGCTGCCTTAACAATAATGTCTTCCTTTTTGATGACAAGGTATATAAGCAGTTGCGAGGTGTGGCCATGGGGGCATGCTTCTCCCCCAGCTACGCGGGGCTCCACGTGGGTTGGTGGGAGGAGCATGTCCTCAAGGTGGAACATGCCACAGCTTGGAGTAACAACATTGTGAAATACATTAGGTATATTGACGATATTTTTATTGTCTGGAGAGGAAGTGTGGAAGAGGCCAATTTGTTTGTATCCAGTATTAACAAAAATAACTCCAATTTGAAATTTTCTGCTGAAATAAGTAAACATAAGGTCAGTTTCCTTGATGTTCTGGTTGAAGTAGTAGACAACACCCTTACAACAAGTCTCTTCAGGAAAAGCACAGCGGGAAATAGCATCCTGCATGCACAAAGTTTTCACCCGCAACACACTATCAGAGCAATCCCCTATGGGGAGTTCCTGAGAATACATAGGACTTGTAGTACGGTAGAACTCCGTGATAAGCACCAAAATGAGGCAAGTTCCCGTTTGGAAGCTAGGGGTTACAAGAGAACAGAACTTAACAAAGCCAGAACCAAGGCAAACAAAGTTGACAGGATGAAGTTATTAGCAGAAACTTCAACATGTAAGGATGCGACAAATTTAACAGACAATGGTAACGAAATCCGATTAATTACCGGTTACAGCAGACAAGCCCGCTACATTTCAAATCTGGTAAGAAAACAGTGGCCAGTAATTTTGACAGACCCTGTATTAAATGATATCTTACCAGAAAAACCTACAGTAACATATAGAAGGGCTTATAGCATGCGCAATGAGCTGGTATCTAGTGCACCAGAAACTGTGAAAAATGATGATTGGTTGTCACCCCGTAAGGGTTTCTACCGCTGCATCTCCTGTCGCGCATGCCACTTTGGCATTAACACCAGGACCTACACAACTCCCTTTGATCCAAAGCCCATTGCAATAAAAGCCCACTATACCTGCAGGACAGAACTAGCAGTATATGTCTTAACCTGTACTTGTAATTTGAGGTACATAGGGAGTACCAAACTACCTGTATACCAGCGTATCCTCCAACATCTTCGCGCTATTGTGAACTGTGATCAGAGCTACCCTGTAGCTCGACACTTTGACCAATTTCACAACAGAAACTTATCTCATCTAAATTATTTTGTTATAGATGCGGTAAGAGCGTCTAAAAAAGGAGGGGATTACGAAAGGCAATTAAGACAACTGGAGTCAATGTATATCATAAGACTCAATAGTAAAATTCCCGCAGGTCTCAATATGGGAGAAGATTTGAGGAACTTTCTATAATTCTCTGTACATAACCTTTCCAGATATAATGTTTCCCATTTAGTCTCAGAATGCGAATACCAGAATGTATATATATCTCCCACTGTGTGACCCTTGGAGCAAACAGGATGTGACGTCAACATCCGAGAATGTAACTAACATTAGTCATATTGACTTTCATCTCATTTGATCAATATTTAGTGTATTGACACAGTATTGTCTCTTTTTTATATCCCAAGTTTGATGTTGGATTTAACTGGCACATAATTTGTCAAAACGAGCCTGATCGCTGACATTTTATCACTCCCCCACTTTTTGAAACATTATGTTTTTTACAATAGGATGGACAAACTAATGCATTGAATTACAAGTTTGAAGAGGACATTTTGAATTACTATATATATATGAAAAAATGGTGAGGACAAGACGCATTTGTGCTCTTTATTTTAGAATGCACTCAAAAAAATATGTTTTGTCGATGGTCAAGAATACTTACTAGGGCATTTGTGCTTTGGAAACAGTATATATATTCAAAACTGTAATTGATCCTAGTTGAATTTATAGTTATGGAATGTATTATTATTTTAATAGATCATTGCAATAGTTGGACTTTATTTGTATAAATTGTTAAACATTAGTTTCATTGATTCAACTTTGTTTTTTGACCAAGTTAAGATGGCCGACACAAAAACTTTGAGCAGCATTACTTACTTTGCTTTGTATACAAGTCCTTTCACCATGTTTCCTAATTTTGCTAAAACGCGCATTTTCATTTAACCGCGCTTTTTTCTAAATGCAATGTGTACTATAAAAATGTCAGTTTGTCCACCCGACCGCTAACAGTGAGCAAGGGCGTTCACGCCCGAAACGCGTCTGTCCGATGCTCTCATGTGCACCCCTGCACTTATGATTTAAATAAACCACGACAAATTGAAAGACTGGTTTCGGAGCTTTATTTGTGTCTGCGCGCTGGAGAAAGTGCTTGGGAGGTTTCATTGCACTGAAACCGGTTGGAAGCATATATATATATATATATATATATATATATATATATATATATATATATATATATATATATATATATATATATATATATATATATATATATATATATATATATATCAATTTGCATTGAAGAATGAGTGGATATATAAATATAAATATAAATATCTGGATGGAGGGTTTAGTAGCAGTGTGATTGACTGTTTACTTGACTAATTTACAGTGTCTCTGTAAATATATTGGATTTATTTATTTATTTATTTATAATTACATTTGATTAAGCGCACAGCTACCCGGAGGTTTCCCGGCGCTAAAGCAGACAGAAAGTATACGAGGTGAAGGGAGCATTAGATCAACATCTTACATAACCAGGTCTTGATACCCTTACGGAAGGTCATAAAACACATTTCAGAACGTAAAGATAGAGGTAAGGAGTTCCAAAGAGAGGGGGCTAGCAGGGAGAATGACCGACCTCCCATTTTAGCTCTCTTGATACGCGGTACTTTCACTTTATTTTGGGTGGAGGACCTGAGTGCGCGAGAGGGAACGTAGTGCTGCACTAGAACAGATAAATAGTGTGGGGCTATTCCAGTCAGGATTTTGTGCATAAGACACAAAGCCTTGAATTTAATCCTATTCTCGATACGCAGCCAATGCAGTTTGCGCATGTGAGACGAGGTCGAAGTTCTAGCAGGAAGATTACAAATAAGGCGAACAGCCATATTTTGCACCACCTGGTATTTCCTAGTTACCTCCTTACTGGCACCCAAGAGTAAGATGTTCCCGTAGTCCAGGCGTGAGATGACAAGAGCCTGGACTACCGTTCTCAGGGTGTCAGCAGGCAGCATCCACGTGATTTTCCTCAGCCACCTGATGATGGTAGTACAGGTGGCGGAGACTTTCACGACGTGCTGCTTGAAAGACAATTGATTGTCGAGGAGGACCCCCAGATTACGAGCATTCGTAGTTGGGGTAGGAAGAGGACCCATCTCCGGAGGCCAATGTTGTGGGCCCCATAGCGAGATGTCTTGGCCAAACAGAAGCAGTTCAGTTTTATCCCCATTTAGTTTTAATTTGTGATCAAGCATCCATGCAGATATTTGTCGAAGTCCATTTTGGAGAGAAGAGGAAGAAGAATTTTTATTGGTGGAGAGTGAATAGATGACTTGCGTGTCATCGGCGTAGGAGTAAATCGTGAGACCTGCCTGTTCTGCCAGAAAAGCCAGGGGTCTCACATACAAATTAAAAAAGAGGGGGCTGAGGATAGACCCTTGTGGAACACCGTGTTTAGAAGGGAAGATAGATGAAACAGATGTAGGAGAAAACACTTGAAATGTGCGATCAGAAAGAAAATTGGCAATCCAGGTCAGGGCGGAGCCACCGACACCCACAGATTTCAAGGTGGACAACAAGATGGAGTGGGAGACGGTGTCAAATGCGGCACTCAAATCAAGTAATATGAGTGCCACTGACTCCCCATTGTCCACCTTTAGTCTAATGGATTCCGACACTCCAAGAAGCGTGGTTTCAGTGGAAAAGCCAGCCCTGAACCCGGATTCAGAACCATGAAGAAAATTAGAAGATTCAACGTAAGAGGTAAGTAAAGAGTTGACATGTTTCTCCAAGATTTTGGAAAAACATGAAAGCAAAGAGATAGGGCGGAAGTTCGATGGGATGTTGGGATCTGCATTGGTCTTTTTTAATAATGGAACCACCATAGCATGTTTCCATTCATTGGGAACGATAGCTTCAGTTAAAGATGCGTTCAAAACTTTCAGGATAATATGAAGCAGGGTTGGATCCAGGGAGCTCAAAACTTGTGGAGGCATTGGATCAAGGGGGGAGCCAGATTTAATATCTTGAAGATATTTTTTTAAAAGTATAGGAGAGATGGAGTCCCAAGCATACAGAGGGGGAAGTGCAGAAGTGGAACCAAGGACAGTATCAAGAACGGGAGTGCATAAAGTTGGATCAGAATTAGCTGACCCGACAGAAGTAGAATTAAAAGTATCGTAGATTTTATCAATTTTCTCAACGAAAAAATTGGCTAAAACCTCACATTGAGCAGTATTTAAACAGGGGTCTTTAGGTACAGCAGATGCACCAGAAAGCTCTTTAACGATTTTAAACAGCGCCTTTGGTCTATTTTGTGCCGTAAGAATAGAAGTATTGGCAAAGTTGGCTCTGGCGGTGTCACAAGACAGATGATAAGCTTTAAGGGCTACCTTATATTTTATTTTCTGATCAGAATTGTATTTGGAACGCCAAATTCGTTCCAGTTTTTTACAATTAGATTTTTCTTGACGAAGCGCGTCAGTAAACCATGGTGCTGGTGGGTGATGGATATGAGGTTTATTTTTTTGAGTTGGAAGACAAATATCCAAAGCTGTTGTCAACCATCGTCTGATGGTAGGCAGCTCCTTAGTGGTTATACTGGAAAGCGCAGGTTTATCCTTGACAAGAAGGGAGTTAAGGTTATCAATATCTAGATGTTTCCAGTTCCTGCTGGCTTTGTGAGGAAGAGCGGGGTTCGAGGGTTTAACCGTCGCTGTTTTAATTGAGAAATTTACAATATAATGGTCTGACCAAATGACTGGTGACTAATGATAGTGACTAAACTGTGTGAACATCTGTATCATTTTGTCAGTTGTAAAAACTACTTCTCCAGTTGGTTACTAGCTATTTGAAAGTCTATATTAGTTATTGATTAGTTAACTGAGTATCTATATGGGAGAGTGAATGTGTGTGTGGTTCGGTGGGAGGTGTGTGACTGCCCAAAGATGTGTGAATAGTTGATTTAGTAGGTATGTGACGTTAAGACTACATGTTATAACAGTTGTTTGGGTGAGTGAATATCTTTATGGGTGTGGTGATGAGCAAATATCTCTCTTAATGGTACATGTCCAACAAAGTAGAAAAATAAAAGGCAATGTATGTGTCAGTTGCTGTTTATAAATAAGTTTACATAAGACTCAGTGATTGTGTGCGTGACTGTATGGATAACTGTATACTTGTAATAGTGATTTTATAACACACTAAGTATACGTTACTATCTATATGAATAGAAAAAGTGGTGTTTGTATAAGTGTATAGCTAAGTAAATGTAAGTATGATCCATTGTTTGCATAAGTGAATAGGATGACTTCATAAGTGAATAGGATGTGTGCTGGTGTGTAATGTCGATATAGGTGTATAAGTATATTTGATAGTGTTCTATTGATCATTGACTGCATGTATGCGTGAATCTGTAGGTAAGTGATTAGATGTGTGTATAGATCTAGGAATCACTGAGTGGGTTTTTAGAAACTTGTATTGGTGTGTCAATGTATTCAAATATGGTACAGTGATGTCATCAGTGATGTAATTTGAGATGTCTTCAGTGATGTCACTGACCATGTCATGAATGATGTAATATGTGACATCATCAGCAGTGGATTGCGGGCGCGCGAGATATAGTTAGTACAACTAACTATATCGGAGGAATTTCAATGATTTTGTACTAGTGAAATGTCCAGCTAACTTTAACACCCCTAAAACCTACATTTTTTTCAGTGAATTTCTAAGGTTTTTTAAATGCTAATTCTTATCTATATCAGGCCTGAAACCTATGTTTTTTTCAGTGAATTTCAAAGGTTTTTTAAATGTTAATTCCTAACTATATCAGGCCTGAAACCTATGGTTTTTCAGTGAATTTCGAAGGTTTTTTAAATGCTAATTCCTAACTATATCAGGCTTGAAACCTTTGGTTTTTTCAGTGAATTTCGAAGGTTTTGTAAATGACAATTTTTAAATGTATTAATTGTTACTTTTCTATACTTATTTACTACATTTTTTAAGCTTTTTATTTTTCGATATTTTATTTTTAAATTACATTGTAATTACATTATACATTACATTACAAAATATACTTTCTCAGAATTAATTACTTTAGTTTAAATACTTTGCAAATAGGCAATAGACCTTTAAGTACAGTAGTTGCAGTTGTTGCAATGGGCAACACAACTTCAAACACAATGCAACATTGACCTCAATGTGTTTTTCTAGTTAAATGCAATTAGGTACTTTATGGATTACTTTTCTAACCACAGGACAGGATCCTAGATTCAGTCCTTGAACATCTCCTGTAAACGGTTGAGTAAAAGTGTTTTAGTTACAGTAGTGATTTTTAAGTAACATTATTGTATTTTAAAAGTTGACAGAAATTTTTTCACATAGAATCACCAATGTTATCCTATGGGAGGAAATTCACTTAGCAGGTAAGTAGTGTTATCATTACTTTTTCTTACTCAGTGGTGGATCCTTGTTCCAGCACTGGTGCATCTCCTGCAAACAGTTGAAAGAATGTATTTAAGTCATACAGACGATTTTTAAGGAATATTTTTAGTTTGTGAAAATAGACACTTAGAAACTTTTCTGGTGAAAACCAGACAATGGATTCCTATGGAAGGAAATTCAAGTTACTGGTAAGGATGATTAGAATTACTTTTCAGGATCAGTACTGGGCTCAAAGATGCAGCACTGAGGTCTCTCCTAATAACAGGTGAGTACATCGGAATTCGTAGTTCGGCTGATTTTAGAGGAATTTTTTAAACTTCCAAAACTCCACACTTCGAAGAATATCCCAATGAAACCAGTCAATGTTAGCCTACGGAAGGAAATTCAAGTTACTGTAAGTATGGTTAGAATTACTTTTCGGGATCAGTAGTGGGCTGAAAGATGCAGCACTGAGGTCTCTCCTGATAACAGGTGAGTAAATTGGAATTTATAGTTCGCCTGATTTTAGAGGAATATTTTGCTCAATAGTGAAGGAAGGGGGCGGGGCCTGAGGTGACATGTGTGCAAACACGCCCTGTGGCGCGTTTTATGTTGGGGAATTCATTCCTCTTCAATCCTGAGGTCCCCTGTGGGCCAACTAGCCCACCAGGTACCTCCAGTATGTGCCAGGGAGCTGCTTTGCAGAGAGGTGTTCAGTGGCAACGCCCCCTTTTTACAACACTCTGCAACACAGCCCTGTGGTTCTTACTGGAGGTACCTGGTGGGCTAGTTGGCCCGTAGGGGACCTCTGGATTGAAGAGGAATTAATTCTCCAACTTAAAATGTGCCACAGGGCATGTTTGCAACCATATCACCTCAAGTCCCCGCCCCCTACCTTCACCACTGTGCAAACATGCCCCGTAGCACCTTCTTAGTTTGGGGATTAAGTCCCCTTGCATACTGGGGGACCCTAGGGGCCAACTAGCCCACCAGGAACCTCCAGTATGCGCCAGGGGGCTGCGTCGCAGAGAGGTGTAAAAAGGGGCGTGGCCTCTTTACGCGTCTCTGCAAGGCAGCCCCCTGGCGCGTTTGCAGAGGGGGAACTATTTCTCCTTGAATACTGGGGGTCCCTGGGGGCCAACTAGCCCACCAGGAACCTCCAGTATGCGCCAGGGGGCTGCGTTGCAGAGAGGTGTAAAAAGGGGCGTGGCCTCTTTACACGTCTCTGCAAGGCAGCCCCCTGGCACCTTTGCAGAGGGGGAACTAATTCCCCTTGAATACTGGGTGTCCCTGGGGGCCAACTAGCCCACCAGGAACCTCCAATATGCGCCATGGTGCTGCGTTGCAGAGAGGTGTAAAAAGGGGTGTGGCCTTGTTAAACGTCTCTGCCAGGTAGCCCCCTGGAACTGGAGGTTCCTGGTGTGCTATCTGGCTCCCAGGGACCCCCAGTATTCAAGGGGAATTACTTCCCCCTCTGCAAACGTGCCATGGGACGTGTTTGCAGAGTGGTGCAGGGAGGGGGCAGGGCTTGAGGTAACGGTTTGCACCACTCTGCAAACATGCCCCCTGGCACGTTTGCAGATGGGGAAGTAATTCCCCTTCAATACTGGGGGTCCCTGGGAGCCAACTAGCCCACCAGGTACCTTCAGTAAGCCCCACGGAGCTGTATTGCAGAGTGTTGTAAAAAGGGGCGTGGCCTCATTACACCTCTCTGCAATGCAGCCCCCGGCACATACTGGAGGTTCCTGGTGGGCTATTTGGCCCCCATGAACCCCCAGTATTCAAGGGGGCTTAATCCCCCAACTTAGAACACGCTACGGGGCGCGTTGCGTTTGCACAGTGGTGAAGGTAGGGAGCGGGACTTTACGTGATATGTGTGCAAACATGCCCTGTGGTGCATTTTAAGTTGGGGAATTAATTCCTCTTCAATCCAGAGGTCCCCTAGGGGCCAACTAGTCCAACAGGTAGCTCCAGTAAGCGCCACGGAGCTGCATTGCAGAGTGTTGTAAAAAGGGGGGGTGCCCTCTGAACACCTCTCTGCAACGCAGCTCTCTGGCGCATACTGTGATGTGAGTAGCGCGAGCGTGAGGTGCTGGTTTTTAGCTTTTTAACTCTAGTGGAAAGTTTGATTTTAAAAACTTTCTACACATTGAAAATTGTGCTTTGTCTGTGCTCTGTTTTTAAATACTGTGCACTTTTGCTTCTTTTGAACATCCCCCTTCCACTTACCCTTTTCAATCGCCGCTCCCTGGTCCGTCACGGCTTGCTGGTGCCGGTTGAATGGAGGGACGCGACTCCTCCCTCTCTTTCGCCGCACTTCCTGTTCCTTGCCTGTAAAAGGGAGTTGGGGGCTCGGCCGCGCAGATGTGAGTAGTGCGAGCGTGAGATCCTGGTTTTTAGCTTTTTAACTCTTGTGGAAAGTTTGATTTTAAAAACGTTCTACATATTGAAAACTGTGATGTGAGTAGCGCGAGCGTGAGGTGCTGGTTTTTAGCTTTTTAACTCTAGTGGAAAGCTGGATTTTAAAAACTTTCTACATATTGAAAATTGTGCTTTGTCTGTGCTCTGTTTTTAAATACTGTGCACTTTTGCTTCTTTTGCACATCCCCCTTCCACTTACCCTTTTCAATCGCCGCTCCCCGGTCCGTCACGGCTTGCTGGTGCCGGTTGAACAGAGGGACGCGACTCCTACCCCTCTTTCGCCGCACTTCCTGTTCCTTGCCTGCAAAAAGGAGATGGTGGCTTGGCCGCGCAGCAGATGCGCGCATCGCCAAAGGCGCGCCAAAGGCAATCCCGTCTGCTCTGTCCACGGCCGGATCGCGGCCAGAGCCAGCCATGCTGCCGGTGTGAGCAGGGAAGGTGAGAGGGTATACTGGTCCAGGTTTGATTTAATGGCTATGAATACTGCTAAGCAGTGTAAGGCAAGGAGAATTGACCATGCAAGCACTGAGCTGTATCCGGAGTGCCTACTATGTGGTATGGCAATGGGCTCTGCATCTGTGTTAGCTCACTCGATAATACAGCATAAAACTAACCCTGTAACAAGCCCTCCCAAGACGTTATTCCGTGCGGGCTTACTGAATTGTAGATCTCTCCCCTGGCATGCAGATGATATCTGGCTGATGCTTATGGACTCAGACTGGGATGCCTTATTTCTTACGGAAACATGGCTGAAAGAAGATAATATGGCCTCCATTTCATTAGCTGTCCCTACGGGCTTTACAATGATTTTCTCTAATAGGGGGGGGGGGCACAGAGGAGACGGTGGGGTGGCTCTTATTTTTAAAGAAAGCTATGCCTTAACTTCCTCTACTCCATCGGCATACAAGGCATTGAGGGTCTTTATTTCTGCCTTCAAGTAAATCCTAAGGTATCTTTAGCTGGGCTGATTATCTACAGGCCCCCTGACCGCTCTCTAGATAGTACTGGTGAGCTCTTTGACTATATTGTTCAAAGCCTGTATACCAGGCGAGGTCGCCCCCACACACCACTGCTCCTGCTTGCCTGCCGCTGCCTTGCCTCGTGCTTCCTTCGTTTTGCCTGCTTTTGTCCAGACGACCCAGCCGCCTCTGGGCCGCCCTTCTGACCGTTGTTCCCGCCGCTGCCTCCCTGCGGCCCCGCCCCCCTCCTACCCATTCGCCGCCCCGCTCCCGCCACCCAGCTGCTCCTCCCTCCCGGCTCCCTACTTAAGGGGTCCACACAGAGGTGCAGGGAGCGACCGCTGAGCCTGTATACCAGGCGAGGTCGCCCCCACACACCACTGCTCCTGCTTGCCTGCCGCTGCCTTGCCTCGTGCTTCCTTCGTTTAGTCTGCTTTTGCCCGGACGACCCAGCCGCCGCTGGGCCGCCCTTCTGACCGTTTTTCCCGCCGCTGCCTCCCTGCGGCCCCGCCCCCCCTCCTACCATTCGCCGCCCCGCTCCCGCCACCCAGCTGCTCCTCCCTCCCGGCTCCCTACTTAAGGGGTCCACACAGAGGTGCAGGGAGCGACCACTGAGCCTGTATGTTATGTTATGTTATTGATTTTTAATATGCGCACAGCTGCTCCAGCGAAGGAGCGTCCTGGCGCAGTGACAAGGTAGCACACAACATAACAGAAACTAAACATTATGACCACTAGATAGCATTTTAAAACAAGAAAGTCTTAATAGCTTTCCGGAAAAGCATGAGGTCCTCCAACAGGCGGATTTCAACCGGGAGGGAATTCCAGAGGGTTGCAGCTTTAACACTAAAAGAACGTCCGCCCGCCCGACAGAGCCTGAATCTGGGGACTACAGCAAGAGCCTGACCTTGAGAACGAAGAGTACGTGTGGGTACATAAAAGGACAGGAAGCTAGACATGATTTGAGGGCCTATGCCTTTCAGAATTTTAAAGGCCAGACACAGGATTTTAAAATAAATTCGCTTCCTCACTGGAAGCCAGTGCAAGGAGCGGAGGACGCTTGACACAGGGCAAAATCTGGGCAGGCCTACAATTGCTCTGGCCGCAGCATTTTGTACCCGTTGTAAACGGGTAATTTCTGCCAGGTTGGCCCCTACCAGGAGAGAGCTGGCATAATCCAGGCGCGAGATGACAGTAGCCTGTATGACCAGCTGCCTGGTTGGGGCATCAAAAAACTTAAGAGCAGGTCTTAAAGCCCTAAGAAGTCCGAAACAGCATGCTGCTGTTTTCTTAGTGTGGCCCACAAAAGTAAGACCGGCATCCAACCAAACTCCCAGGTTTTTCAATTCCAATACAGGAGTTGGAGTAGGTCCTAACTCAGCCGGCCACCATTGATCGCCCCATAATTCCACTCGCTTTCCGATGATCATCACCTCAGTCTTGGTGGCATTAAGCTGGAGACAGTTCCCTGTCAACCAGGTAGCCACGGCCTTCAGTCCGTTCTGAAACCTGGGGGCATCATATTCCGCGTCCCCGCTGAGAGTAACCGCCAGCTGAGTGTCGTCGGCATAAGAGACCAGGGTTAGGCCCCACTGCCTAACGACTTCAGCCAGCGGTCTCACGTATAGGTTGAATAACGTGGGACTCAGCGAGGATCCCTGCGGAACCCCCATGGCCAGCGGCTGAAAATTGGACTTGAAGGGAGGGGTGGCCACACAGAAGGAACGACCATCAAGAAAGGAGCGGAACCACTGCAGAGCCTGGCCCCCGACCCCAATCTCCGCGAGCCGGCGCAACAAGATGCTGTGGGACACCGTGTCAAAGGCGGCGCTGAGGTCTAATAATATCAGCGCCGCCGTCTGACCAGCATCCAGCACCGCTCGCAGATGCTCTACCATCACAAGAAGGGCGGTTTCCGTGCTGTGCCCAGCACGGAAGCCATTCTGTGTGGGGTCAAGGGCATTAGACCGGACAAGATGTTCCGACAGGGCCAGATTAACATGAGCCTCCATTATCTTCGCCGGCCAGGGTAACAAAGAGATCGGGCGGTAACTTTCGGGCTTCGAGGGGTCCAGGGTGGGCTTCTTAAGAATTGGGGAAACCACCGCCTGCTTCCATTTCGTTGGAACCACACCTGACTCCAGTGAGAGGTTGACTAGAGAGCACACAACCGAGCGTCCCAAGAAGGCCTGATCTCTTAAAACAGCAGATCTAACTGGATCCAACGGAGAACCAGATTTGACCTTCGACGCAAGTTTGTCAAACCCTTCCGGGAGTAGGGGAGGGAAAGAATGCAGGGTAAGGTGGCTTAAAGCCCCATCCAAGACTCCCAGGTCAGTCCCTGTGCTGGGGAATGTCCGATAGATAGCCTGGACCTTTCCCAAAAAGTAGGAGGCCAGAGACTCACAGTGGGAAATAGACCCCGAATCCACAGCGGGAGTCTGCTTCGCCAAAAGATCTTTCACGGCCTTGAATATAGTCTTTGACGGATTTAAGCTGTTACGAAATTCCGCAGTATAAAATGCCGCACGGGCCTTACAGATAGCCCGATGATAGATCCTGACGGAGGCAACATATGCGGCTTTCAAATCAGCCCCATAAGTCCTCCGCCATGCTCTCTCCATCCGTCTGCAGATTCCCTTCAAGGCACGCAAGGCACCGTCGTACCAGGGGCTCGACTCTCTGGTACTGATTTTACTCGAAACAATGGGAATCAGAGAGTCCAAGGCCCTAGAGATCCAAGAGCAAAACTGGTCATAGCCTGCTTCCACGTCATTCAGTGGGCCCAGGGGCTCTACCGCTAGGAGACGATGGAAATCATCCAGCCTAAGTTTATTCCAGTGTCTCCTGGATACCCTTTTGACCGAGGGAATGGAGGGGATCACAGGTAGAAGGCAGTGGATGGTCTCCAGAAAGTGATCTGTCCACCCAAGCGGAGAGATGGAAATAACCTTTGTCTCAGCCAGATTGGTAAAACAGGGGTCCAGAATATGACCCCCTACATGAGTGGGCTGAGATACCTGCTGGGTGAGCTGGAGAGCCTCTAGGTCAGCCAGGATGCTGCGTATCGTCGGGTTAGTTGGAATATCAAAATGTAGGTTCAGATCACCCAGGATGGAATAATTAGCACAGCCCATAGCTAATGTGCTAACAGCATCGGGGAATGAGTTTCTGAACACCACATCACTACCCGGTGGTCGATATACAATCATCCCAGAGAACGTAAACTGGGGGCTGACCGAGATTTTAAATGAGGCGCTTTCGCAACCGGCGATGTTAAGGCTACTCCATACGCAGGCAAAACAGGACCTGACTATTAGGACTATACCTCCACCTCTCGATGACCGATTTGAGGTGTGCATTGAATAACCAGGGGGGCAAGCTAGATTCATAATAGCTGCATCCGCATCCTGCAGCCAGGTCTCTGTAATGGCAAAAACATCAGGAGCTTCATCCTCAATGAGATCATAAATATCTTGATAGTGTTTCGATAATGATCTGACATTCAAGTTCAGGACCCGCAAAAAAGGTGGCTAGCCCTTGACAGGAGGGGCAGCTGGTATACTCCTCCGGGGGATAAACCCCGGACGGTCAAGCACCCAACCGTTACAAGGGCACTGAAACGGGCCACAAAGAGGATGAACAGGAGAAAACCTGCACCGATGAATGGCCTGTCCGATAGCGCACAAACTCTCTCTGGAGTATGTGAGCATCGCTGCGCGCGTCAGATGTACCGCCTGCCACAGTCCACTTACCCGCAGCGTCCCGCACGGCCTTAGCGCGGACGGGCGCAGACGGGCAGGACTCTGGCACGACTCCGGCCACGCGAAGGCGCGCCCGCTACGCGATCCCGCTACGCTAGGCGGGGAGCTTTAAATAACTGCCCCTCAGTAGCACCTGCGCACTAGAGCGCTCGCCGGTAGTAGCCCCTGAGCACACCACCACCACACCACTCCAAGATGGCGGCCAATACCAAAACGATCCCCACCCCAGAACCGGACCCGCACAAGCGGCGGTGAAATTACTATAATAGTGCAGGTAAGGGGGCAAGATAAAAGCAGGGGATAATAACCCAAAAGTAAACACAAATAGCAAACAGGGATTTAAAAACAGCTTTCAGCAATAAGAAGCGCCAAGCGCACAAGCAGCGTAGCGTAGCGCTACCTTGTCAGCCTTGTATACCAGGCGAGGTCGCCCCCACACACCACTGCTCCTGCTTGCCTGCCGCTGCCTTGCCTCGTGCTTCCTTCATTTTGCCTGCTTTTGCCCGGACGACCCAGCCGCCGCTGGGCCGCCCTTCTGACCATTTTTCCCGCCGCTGCCTCCCTGCGGGCCCGCCCCCCTCCTACTCATTCGCCACCCCGCTCCTACCACCCAGCTGCTCCTCCCTCCCGGCTCCCTACTTATGACGCCCACTCCAACGCGCAGCGTTGACGCGCAGCGTTGACGCGCAGCGTTGACGCGCAGCGGGCGCGCTGATTGTGCGCCGAAGGTGCGCCAAAGGCAAGCCCGTCTGCGCCCGTCTTCGCCTGGCCCGCGCCCAGCGCCAGGACCCCTGGCCCTCCCCACCGACGCAAGACGACCCGACTGACCTACGACGCCGCCACTCTCAACCCGAGACGCACCCACGGACCCTTCACCTGCTGTACCTGCAAGTTCACCTGCCTCCGAACCTGCCCAGCACCCGCCAAGACAAACACCAGCAGCAACCACCTCAAGTGCATCCTGCTCAACACCTGCTCCATCCACAGACACGCCGTGGAACTCTGGAACCTCCTCGACGCTACATCACCGGACGTCACCTTCCTCACGGAAACCTGGATGAACGCCTCCTCTGCACCCGACATCGCCATCGCCATCCCGGACGGGTACAAGATCATCAGGAGGGACCACATCAACCAGACCGGAGGAGGCATCGCCATCATCCACAGGAACACCATCCGCATCACGACCGACGCCAGCGACTCCTTCGCCGCAGCCGAACATCTCCACTTCCAGATTCACACCGACCCTAAGACGACCCTCAAAGGCACCCTTGTCTACAGACCCCCGGGACCACGAACACAATTCAGCGAAGATATCACAGACTTCATCAGCCCACACGCCCTCCCCTCCGCTGACTACATCCTCCTAGGGGACCTCAACTTCCACCTGGAGAACAATAAGGACCGCAACACCACCGCCCTGCTGGAAAACCTCGCTAAACTCGGACTCAAGCAACTGGTCAACACCCCCACCCACTACGCCGGCCACACGCTTGATCCCGTCTTCTCTTCCAGCAAGTACATCACCTTCAGCCACGCCACCGGACTCCACTGGACCGACCACAGCTGCGTCCACTTCAGCTTCAAAAGAACCACGACCCACCACCACCCGCAACAGGTACCACACAGGACCTGGAGCAAGATCACCGCCGACCAGCTTACCACCTCCCTCAGCCAGAGCCCACCTGCCAACACAACGGACCCCAACGAAGCAGCCCGCAACTTCACACAGTGGCTGACCGCCTGCGCCGACGACCTCGCGCAACTAAAGAACCCTCCAAGCGGACCCAGAAGCAAGAAGGCATCCTGGTTCACCGACGAACTCAAGGACTCCAAGAAGACCTGCCGCACCCTCGAGAAAGCCTGGCTCCTCGACCGGACCCGCAAGCACCACCAGCTCATCCGCACCACCAAGAAGAAATCCCTGAAGGAACGACTAGACAACAACGCCCACGACAGCAAAGAGCTCTTCACCATCGTCAAGGAGTTCTCCAACCCCAGCACCGGCACCAACGACATCACTCCGTTACAAGACCTCTGCGACTCCCTCGCCTCGTTCTTCCACCGCAAGATCGCTGACATCCACAACAGCTTCGGTGCACCACCCACGCACCCAACCGTCGAACCAACGCCCCCCACCGCCGCCCTCCGCACCTGGACCACGGTGACCACCGAAGACACAGCCCGCACGATGAACACCATCCACTCCGGATCACCGACCGACCCCTACCCACACCACGTCTTCAACAAGGCCGACTCCACCATCGCACCCCAACTCCGGAACATCATCAACACCTCCTTCAACACCACCACCTTCCCGGAGAGCTGGAAGCACGCCGAGCTCAGCGCCCTCCTGAAGAAACCTACAGCGGACCCCAGCCAACCTCAAGAACTTCCGCCCCATCTCGCTCCTCCCTTTTTCTGCTAAAGTCATCGAGAAGATCGTCAACAGACAGCTGACCGCCTTCCCCGAGACGAACGGATCCCTCGACCCCTCGCAGTCCGGCTTCAGAGCCAACCACAGCACCGAGACCGCCCTCATCGCAGCCACCGACGACATCCGGACCCTGCTCGACAAGGGGGAAACAGTGGCCCTCATCCTCCTGGACCTCTCCGCTGCGTTCGACACTGTCTGCCACCGCACCCTAGTCCAGCGCCTCAGCAACATCGGTATCCAAGAGAAGGCACTGGAGTGGATCATCTCGTTCCCCGCCGGAAGAACACAAAGAGTCCGCCTCCCCCCGTTTCGCTCCGAGGCCACCGAAGTCATCTGCGGCGTCCCGCAAGGATCCTCACTCAGCCCCACCCTCTTCAACGTCTACATGAGACCTCTTGCAGCCATCGCACGCCAGCACAACCTCAACATCATCTCTTACGCCGACGACACCCAGCTGATCCTCTCCCTCACCAGAGACCCCGACACCGCCAGAACCTGCCTACACGAAGGGATGAAAGACGTCGCCGAGTGGATGAAGGACAGCCGCCTGAAACTGAACTCGGACAAGACGGAAATCCTAATCCTGGGATCTTCGCCCTCCGCCTGGGACGACTCCAGGTGGCCCCCAGCCCTGAGCACCGCACCCAAGCCAACCGACCACGCACGCAACCTGGGCTTCATCCTGGACTCCTCCCTCTCGATGACCAGACAAGCCAACGCCGTCTCCTCATCGTGCTTCAACACCCTGCGTATGCTTCGCAAGATCTTCCGCTGGATCCCGACCGAGACCAGGAAGACTGTCACCCAGGCACTCGTCACCAGTCGACTGGACTACGGAAACGTCCTCTACGCCGGAACCACAGCCAAGCTACAGAAAAGACTCCAGCGCATCCAGAACGCCGCCGCCCGACTCATCCTGGATGTCCCCCGATGCAGCCCCATCTCCAGCCACCTGAGGAACCTGCACTGGCTCCCCGTCGACAAGAGGATCACGTTCCGGCTCCTCACCCACGCAAACAAGTCTCTCCACGACCTGGGCCCCAAGTACCTCAATGACCGCCTGACCTTCTACACGCCCACCCGCCAGCTACGGTCCACCAGCCTCGCCCTCGCAGCCGTACCACGCATCCGAAGAGCCACCGCCGGAGGAAGATCCTTCTCTTACCTGGCTGCCAAGACATGGAACTCCCTCCCCATCCACCTTCGGCTGACCCAGGACCATCTCGCCTTCAGGAAACAACTCAAGACCTGGCTGTTCGAGCAGTAGCATACCCCTTCCCCCAAGCGCCTTGAGACCCTCCCGGGTGAGTAGTGCGCTATACAAATGGAATGATTGATTGATTGATTGAAAGATCTCTAGCTCACTCTCATTTTGTGGTGCTGGGTGATTTTAATGTTCATGTGGATAGGCCTAACTGTCCCCAGGTCTCCAAACTAATTACAACTTTGGAAGCTGCAAACCTAATACAAATAATCTCTGATCCCACCCATAGGGCAGGACATACTCTTGATTTGATCTTCTCAAACATTCAGGAAGTAATAGCAGAGACACCCCTACCATTGGCCTGGTCTGATCACTTCCTGATCTCCTTCTCAGTAAAAATATCCTCCTATAACCAGGCCAGTGGTAGACGCTCTTTTAGGCGTAGACAGTGGAAGAATCTATCAGCTGACACCATAGGCCCTGCCCTGGCTATTGATCCTCCAGCTCTTACCACAGACTCAAATATTGATGCACTGGCAATGAATCAATGGATAGAAAAAACGGTGGATGCTGTCGCTCCAGCAAAACTGTCTATGTCACATAGAGAATCACCATCAGCCCCCTGGTTCTCGCAGGCTCTGAGGGATGAAAAGAGCAACTGTAAGAGACTGGAGCGACAATGGCGAGCGAATTATTGTGAGACAGCCAAAATACGTTATAAAAAAGCCCTTAGCAGACTTCATAAATTGATAAAAGCGGCCAAAAAACAATTTATTGCATCTTGCATTCAGAAAACGGACCAATCAAGCAAAGAAGTTTTTAAGATAGTTCAGTCTTTTTTTAAGCCAAGAGTAATCGAGACTGTGGTTTTGCCGTCATTGGCTTTGAGTGAAGATATCTCGGACTTCTTTGACAACAAAATTGTAAAGGTGTATGATACCTTCTCGGACCCAGTGGCAACAGTTAGGTTGGATTTGGTTTTGGTCAATGCACCTGCCCCGTCTTTAGCACGGTTCTACCCTATTTCACAACAAGAGGCTCTGGATGAAATTAAAAAATGCAAATCGGGGGCCCCAGATGATCCTTGCCCTACAAAGCTATTGAATGTGATATCCTGCTCTTTATTAAAACTCTCTTACATATTTGTAATACATCCATTGCCTCTGGGGTGTTTCCTGACTGCTGGAAACATGCCACACTACTCCCCTTGAAAAAAAACCTAATGGTGCCTCAGAGGACCTTGGTAATCTTAGGCCCATCTCTTTACTATCAGCGCCAGGAAAAATGCTTGAGAAACTGGTTCAACGCCAATTGAATTGTTTTATTGAAAATAACGCCATTCTGCATGAAATCCAATCTGGCTTTAGATCTAGCTTCAGCACTGAGACCGCCCTCATTGAGGTGGCAGAGTCAATCAGATGGGTTCTAGATTCAGGGGCATCAGCAATGCTGGTGCTCCTGGATCTATCTGCTGCATTTGACACTGTTGACCATGTCAGACTCATGCAGAGATGGGAGGCTGTTGGCTTGAAAGATAAGGCGCTGGCCTGGCTACACTCCTACTTAGCGACCGCTCCCAGAAAGTTGCTTTATGTCCTTTTTCTTCTAAACCAAAACAGCTTTGGTGCGGTGTTCCCCAGGGATCAGCACTTAGTCCCCTATCGTTTAATGTTTATTTAGCTCCACTGTTCACTCTGATTGCCAATTGGGGTGTCAAAGCGATTTCTTACGCAGATGACACGCAGTTGGTCTTTCCATATTCAGAACTATCGGTGGAAGCATTTAGCAATTTCAAAGGATGCCTTCGCAATATTGCAATATGGATGAACACCAAGAAGCTAAAATTGAATGCAGGGAAGACCAAGGTGTTTTTTGGGGGGAAAAAGCCTGAGCTCCCGCCTGATCTGTGGTGGCCATCTGAAATGGGACCTTCGCCTCTCCCCAGCAGTAGTGCAAAAAATCTGGGGGTGAGATGGTATGATAGTTTATCCTTCTCCGCTCACATCCAGCAGGTGTCAGCGGGGTGCCTAAACAAACTCAGAAATCTTGGCAAATTTCTTGACTTGCTGCCAGAAGACTGCCGAAAAGCTGTAGTCCATGCGACTGTCACATCGAGGCTGGACTATGCCAATGGCCTCTATCTCGGCTTGCCAAAGTATTTGACCCAGCGTTTACAGACCGTGCAGAATGCGGCTGTGAGGCTTATCAAACATATTCCTTTTAGACATCATCGGCGTGTTTGCACACATGTCACCTCAGGCCCTGCCCCCTTCCTACACTATTGAGCACAATATTCCTCTAAAATCAGCAGAACTACGAATTCCGATTTACTCACCTGTTATCACGAGACGTCAGTGCTGCATCTTTGAGCCCACTACGGACCCTGAAAAGTAAATCTAAGCGTACTTACCAGTAACTTGTATTTCCTTCCATAGGAATCTATTGTGTGGTTTTCACCAGAAAAGTTTCTGTCTATTTTTGAAACGTACAAATATTCCTGTAAAATCAGCCGAACTACGAATTCCGATTTACTCACCTGTTATCAGGAGAGACCTCAGTGCTGCATCCTTCAGCTCACTATTGTCCCTTAAAAGTAATTATAATTTACAAAACCTTTGAAATTCACTGATAAAACATAGGTTTCAGCCACGTTATAGTTAGGAATTAGCATTTAAAAAACCTTAGAAATTCACTGACAAAACCATAGGTTTCAGCCACGTTATAGTTAGGAATTAGCATTTAAAAAACCTTAGAATTCACTGAAAAAAACATAGGTTTCACACATGTTATAGTTAGCTGGACATTTCACTCATACATAACCATTGAAATTCCCCCGTTATAGTTAGGTCAGCTAACTATAACTTGCGCGCCCGCAATGCACTGCTGATGACGTCACATGTTACATCACTCATGACATGGTCAGTGACATCACTCATGACATCACTGATGACATCTCAAATGACATCACTGATGACATCACTGATGACATCATCCTTGTGAAAGAGTGGCAGACATTCTCTCAGTGTAATATAACCTTTGATACACACATTCAAAAATTAGAAACTACAATTTAAAAAAAAATGGAGATACCAATACCACTTACAGCAACCTATACAGTAATTCCACCATCTAAATACACATCCACTCATTCACCAACAGTTCTGTATAGTCACTCATACATGTACTCACTCATCATATTCACTCATACACCTATACATCCTGTTACACACCGACACTCATCCATAGAGTTACTCACACACATACTCACACATGCAAATAAACTATCAAACAACCATGTATTTGCATATACAGCTATACACACACCACTACACTTACTTTTACAGAACGTACACATACTTACTCTCTTAAACAATCACTTATAGAAACACATACTTATTTATACAGGAGCTCTTCCAATCTCTCACTCTCACATATAAGCACTTATATGCATCAATACTCACATATACTAGATTAAAACATATATAGTTACTCATAAAGATACTATTTAGACAGTTATTCACTCACTAACACACCCATACACACACTCATCCACCCATATGGTCCTTCATATATGCTGTCTTCAAAACACATACAAAGAGTGAGTCACTCATTCATGCATCTATGCGCTAAGTAATACCCCCCCGAACCATACAGACACTCATACTGATACTCAAAAAACAACTAATAACCCATATAGACACTTATGTAGCTACTCACCAACCTATGCAGCCACTTATAGACTAAGTGAGACACTGATACAGATATTTACATATTTAAACATTACTCGCTAATACATGTATTCCCTAAGATACACTTAATAAGTCAGTTATGCAATCATTTTTACAAAAAAACATCCATTTAGACACTTATTTACCCATTTATTCTACCATCGACCTTTAGATATACATATATAAAAAATATTTATTTTTCAGAAAGACACACATTCACTAGATGATGTCATCAGTGATGTCATCACAAGTTATAGTTAGCTGAACTAACTATAATGGGGGAATTTCAATGGTTTTGCATGAGTGAAATGTCCAGCTAACTATAACATGTGGAAACCTATGGTTTTTTCAGTGAATTTCCAAGGTTTTTTAAATGCTAATTCCTAACTATAACGTGGCTGAAACCTATGGATTTTCAGTGAATTTCTAAGATTTTTAAATGCTAATTCCTAACTATAACATGAATATATATATATATATATATATTCCGTAGTCAAGTGCCCCTTCTGGAAGCCCCACCCATTGACTAGTGGCGCGATGATTGCCGGCAGCGCACAAACCAGCATGTAATTCTCAAAATATGTCCAGTAACACGCGCTCTCAGATTTCTTTGCTCAAAAAGAATTTAATGGAGGTTACGCGTTTCGGAAGCGAACTTCCTTGATCACACGAGGAACCCATTGCAAGGCGTGGGTTTACATAGTGACAGTACTGGTGATAGAAAGCGGACTGAAAGTCCTGGAGTCAGCGGCCATCTTTAAACATGCAATTTTAACACCATAGTGAATTCATTCATGAATCTGTCCGCATATTTCAAGAAACTTATATACATATGTACAGTTTCATTTATAAATAAAACACAAGCTTGCATTTGCATTTCACGTCCTCGTAGTCAGGAGCGGACAGAAAAGCCTGAAGAAGTGTCCATCTTGGATCATGCAATTATAACACCTTAATGAATACATGCGTGAATCTGTCCACATATCTCCAGCTCCTTATATACATTTGCATTTTAAAATTGAAACACAAACTTACAATTGCCTGTCATGTCCTCTTATCGTGCATATGTTCATATATTCAATTGCTTATAAATGTTGACACAAACTAATGCATTTTCTATCCTATTAAAGTAGAGGAAAATCGATAGAACTCGTGAGCGCTACGAAGTGCAAAGGACTGAGATATGTGAAGGCACCACTTGTAGTGATTAAGCGGGACTATTTGAGATATTGCCCCTGCTATTAGGTAGAGTCAGCTGTAAATACAGGGACTGCTTGGAACGTGGAGACGCCACACTACTGTGCTCCAAATGCATATGCTTTAGCTCTAGTGGCTAACTGGTGTGCAGACAGTAAAGATTCGTACTGTACATTGCAGACAGTCTACAGATGTGAGAAATTCAATACTAGCTCCAAGTGGCTGAGAAAGGAATACCAGTTACTGTCAAAATAAGTTAAAGTCTTATCTATGCTTCTGGTGGTGCACTCTTAGAAGTGATGAAGAAAATGGTAGGTGGCCCGTGAAGTGCCCAAGAGTGTTCGGTTGGCCTCTTCCTTTCCTCCTGTGAAAAATAGAAAAAAAGAATAATGGATTAAAATGTTAAAATATAACTTTTACATATACAAATACATGTTCTTGCTGGAGGAAAAAGTTATACAAATGCATAAAACACAGCATTGAATGTGTATGAAGCTACATAAGTTTAGGCCCACTTACATCCCACACACTATTCCTCAATCAGATGTGTTGCCAATTCTTCATCTACGTTATGGCCATAAGGATATTTTGTCTCAAGTACTAGAATCCACTTAGACTCTTTTTTCCTGGGTTTAAACTCATGATTGCCTCCTCTAGAGCTTCCTAGAACTTGTTCAATGACAAAGTAGCTGAGAAGTGAGCTATTGGCTAGATGGTATTCAGCAAAATGTCTGGCAACTGGGTACTGGGGATTCCTATTATTGATGGCCCTGAGGTGTTCTAGTACTCTTTTCTTAGCCATATGTGTAGTACTCCCTACATAACATTTTTTACATGGGCATGTCAAGATGTAAATGACATAGTTGGTACTACATGTTATGCCACAAAATGAACGGAGGAAAGGGACCGCCTGTCAGAACCGTGGTGGTAGGCACCCAGTATAAGTCAAAACAAACCCATTTCAGGCATAGAGTGATGCATAAATTATGCAAAAAAGAAGCTAAAGTTGTGAAACAATCTGAAAGGTGCATGAGAGAGATTAAAAATGTCACACAAGAAAAAGGGTCAGAGGTAGCTGTGATGCAATATGACAATGAGTCAGTCAATGTAGTGAAAAAAGAATTACAAAACGTGGGTGTAACTATCAGTAAAAAAAAAACTACACAGTCTCGGTCGGGTTAGTCACAGGTGTGGCAGTACCTTCCATCTAGCAAATTCAAAAAACTGCTTTCCTCAATGTAAAGAATGTCACAAGTGTACCAAAAAAGGACACTTTGCACCTACTCTTTGATACTCTCCCTAGCTACACTGCGAATTTGACCCGTTCATGCCGGGTTGGAAATATCGCCTGCCACTAAACCTGTATACTTTATACCACTAACAGCCCTTTAAGAAGTGCATACCATCAGGTGAAGCTTTGTCCACACTCTAAACAGTTCACATCATTCATAACATCTGAAGCAACAGTTCAATTTAGCAGACTTCTTTTTTTTGTTATGTTCAGCTGCTAATGTTTTTCAGCGGCTCATAACTCAGGTTTTAACAGGTCTTACGAAGGTTGTATTTTTTTAAGATGCCATTCTGGTCTTTGGGGAAGATGAAGAAGAACAAAATAAAACTTTGAGAGAAGTGTGTCATGATTGGGCAAGTCAGATTTAACCTTTCAGAGAGAAAAATGTGGGTTTGGAATTCAAGAGTTTGAGTATTTAGGTCACCATATGACCAGAGAAACCGAAACAGAATTTGATGAGTGCAAATTTCAGGGATAAATTTAGGTCTTTTATGGGGCTAGCTGAGTATTACTCCAAGATTGTACAGGACTTTGCTCTTAAAACAGAACCGCTAAGGAAGTTGCTACGGAAAGGCAGGAATTTTACTTGGGGTGAAATGCAGCAGATGGCTTTCACATCGATTAAGGAAACTATAGCCCAAGTAGGCGTTGTGGTACTGTTTCAATCAGGCTTAAGTACAATACTTACTGTGGATGCCAGCACATTGGGCACTGGATCTGTGTCAGCACAAATGCATGGCAAGATAGAGAAAACTGTGACTTTTGCCTAATGCTCTTTGACGGACTCCAAAGGAATAACTCTGTCATTGAGTGCGAGGCATTGGCAGCTGCCTGGGCCTCTATGTATTTTCAAGTATTTCTGTGGGTTAGTGTTTTCGCATTGAGGACTTCTAAAGAGCTTAGATCCTGATGGCACAAAAAAATTGTTCTGGAAGATTGGCTCGTTTGGCAGTCAAGTTGCAGGAATATAATTGCAGTGTTGAGTATGGAGAAATAATGTGTCTGACTGCCTCTCAAGGTTACCGGATAAAAACACATTGACTTACATATTGAAGATAAGGTAGCCAATTTGTTTGATCATACTGAAGGTCTGGGTAGTTCAGTATCTAGTTAAGATTGGATCACATGGTATGCAGTGAAATGAAGCTCTCAAAAGTGTGGTGAGAATGATTACAGGTGTAGTGAGGAGGGAAAGTACCATACCAGAGGGGTTACAACCATACTTCAAAGTCATAGATGAGATGCCGGTCCAAAATCAATGGTTGGTGATGAGGGGTGAATGCTTTGTGCCACCAGCAGCACTTAGAGATAGGTTTATTGGGTTGGCCCATGAGGGACATTGACTATCAAGATAATAAAGGTGAGGTTTTGGTGGCCAATCATGAACAAACAATTCAAAGAATGGGTGGAATAATGTGGTAGTTGCAAAGAATCTGAAAAGACGTTGCGTGTGGGGATTGGCAAAGCGGAAGAAGTTCAACATGTAGCAGAAACTGATTACACTTGGGCAAAAATCTGTTTTGATTTTATTGGTCCATTCAATTATTTTGCATGAACACAAAAAATATGCTGCTGTGTTGTTGGATGCAAAGTCAAGGTGGGTGGAGGTAGTTTATGAAGTTTGTTACCATAGATGCAACCATTAATGTTTTGAGTCAAGTGTTCAGATGGGAAGGCATTCCAACAGTGGTCCTCACTGATAACGGAAAGCAATTAACTTCTCAGAATATCTATCAGTTCTTTGGAAAACATGGAGTGAGACATACATGTATTTCTCTTTACAATCTCTAAGGAAATGGGCTGTGTGAAAGGATTAACAAAATGATGAAAAGAACAATGCAATAAGCCTGTACTGCTGGCATCCAAGTGCAGAGGGCCATCAAAGAGATGTTATGGGCTTATCCCACTACTGTACATGAGTGAACAGGGAAGAGTCCATTTGAAATGATGCATGGCAGGCAACCAGGCATCAAATTAGTTTCATCGGGTGGTTCAGGTGTTGCAGGGAAGGAAAGAAATTGCTCGAGGAAGATGGGAAAAGAAAGATTCATTTAGATGAGGGACTGTGTGAATGTCAAACCAGGAGGAGTCAGTAAGGGTTTGTCTAAGTTCAGAGGTACATTTAAAGTCAACTTTATTGGTGAGAATTGGGTCAAATTGGACAATAATAATAATAATAATAATAATCCACATTTGTAAAGCGCACAATCACCCGTTAGGGTCTCTAGGCACTGGGGGCTGTCGGGAAGATTAAGCAAGCTATTGCCTAGAGTCACATGGTGCTGGACTAATATGCCGCCGGTGCCAGGGATCGAACCGTGATCCCCAGCTTCCGGAGTCAGTCGCCCTGGCCGCGGCGCCACACCTCTTCCTCCTGACAATGGTCAAACCTGGAATCTTAGAAGGGTGGTGTGGTATATAGGAATGATGTCAGGGTTAGAATGTCATATATGTCATAGCCATGATGCATGGGTTGGATCTCTAGGGTGTGGGAGAGACAGTGAACCTGGCTGGGGTCTTATGCTGAACCTGAAGATGTACTCATTAAATCCAACTCTTCAATTTAAGTTGGCCAGAGCCTAACATCACATTTGGGGACGAGTGAGAACCCCTGAACTCTACTGGACCTCAACAACCTTGAAACAATGTTTTTTCTCTTCAGGTTAACCCTTGAGTTCTCACATTTACTGATCAAGTCGCAGGATTGCTGTGAACCAAGGTAGTGTGTTTCGTTTTCCCTTTGGAAATTCACACTCAGTATTTCAGAGTCGCTCACTATGTTTTATTGCTGTTGCCATCTCCGAAAGATAATTCTGGCCATTTTTTGTGCTCACGCTGATGCCTTGTTGCCTTTCAAGCTGACAAAAAAGCGTGGCTTCAATGGCGCTTGGTAAGTGAGATCTGTCAGAGCCAGCTGGATATCCGTGCATATGACTCGACTGGTGCATGCTGGCTTACTCACGGCCTAGAATGCCCATTAAGCACTTTGATAGTGAGATGGTGAGCATGAGGAAGATTGCATATCTCTAGTACTGTGTGAAAACAGTGTGGAACAATGCGTTCAGTGGAATTCGTGCACCGGTGTGTTGACCAACTTGATCTTGGTGCAGAATAAAGCAGGCCACTGGTTATTAAATGTGGAAAGGGGCACCTGCCATTCTGTTATGTTTGAACACTGCTTCTTCTGCTTCATTGAACTGCTTGCTTTGCACTCTCACTGTTTGTCTGCATTTTCTCAGGAAGCAGAACGTAAGTGGTGATATCTGATTGACTTTATTAGTCTCCTCTTCGTCCAGACAATAGTTATTACATTTATTATTTAAGTTTGTTGTTTTATTCCAGAGGTCACCTCTAGTTATTTTGTGGCATTGACTCAATGGATTTTACCTTTTGTGTTGTTTTGCAGCTTTTCACTGGTATAGTGTCTACATTATCTTCCCCAAGTGAGTACAGTTTTGGAAAGGTATCACTTTGGGAAGAGTTAATACAGAGAGAAGGCAAATCTGTTGAAGAATATATTTTTCTCCTTGCATAAGTTAGCTCCCACCTGTTGTTTTGGCGTATCTTCAGAAGAAAGTCTACATGATCAGTTCAAGTTGGCGTGTTCTACTGATAAAGCCAATGAATCTCTATTGCAAAAGGATAATTCAAATTTGAAGGAGGCGATAACAATTGCCAAAACTTGTAAACATTCTATGGTTTGTGTTGAGACCATAAAAAAGGTTAAAGTGTCAGTTGAGAAGGGTAATGTTTATAAGGTCCATATGGCCAAACATGGAACGAAGAAGGGGGATGGCCTAAAGTTGTACAAGAAAAAAGTGTTTTCGTTGTGGGAACACCACTCATGTTGCCAATTTCAAGGATTGCCCGAGGTGAAAAGTGTGGTGCAAGAAATGAGGTAGGGACACTTCATTAATTGTTGTAAATCTAATGTCACTGTCAAACTGAAAATTAGAAAAGTCAACTGTGATTCGGACAGTGAAAGTGATAATAATTGAGATTGTTCTGCATATCAAGGATGGTGGATGTGAACAACCTATTGAGGAGGTTCTGGTGGATGGTGAACCTGTGAAGATGTTATTTCGTTTCGGAGGGCAAAATCACCTTAATTCCCAAGAGCTTGTATGATTCTAAATTAAGGAATAAGGTGAAGTTGCTAAAGCCTGATATCAAACCAAAAGGTTATGGGGGTAAACCCATAGAATTATTAGGATATTTTCTAGGAAGTTTAGAGTTTTTAGGAAGGGTAACTGCAGGAAAAATATGCATTGTGATCAAACGAAACTCTATTATTAGTTGGTTCCATCAAAGGGATTTGAAGTTACATTTGGATCCTAATGAATCCTCTTCAGTACACCTGAAACAAGCCAGTGTTCAAAAGGTGAGTGAGCTAAAGGAAGGCATTACATGTAAAGCTGAAATGTTTGCGAAAGAGTTTCTCAAAGTATTTTTAACAAACCTTGGGTTGTTAAAACAATTATGTGCATCTCATATAGCTTAAACCTTATTCTATGCCTAAGGTGTGCAAAAAGGTCAGGAATGTGCCACTGATGGTGAAAGCAGAAATTGCTAAGGAATTGGATAGATTAAAAGCTGATGGTATCATAGAGGAAATTGAAGCATCAGAATGGTTGGCTCCCATGGTCATGGTGTGCAAGGGTAATGGTAATACAAGATTTTGTGTTGACCATAGGGAATGTAACAAAAGTGTGATAGTGGATCACTACCCCCTTCCCAATATGAACGAGGGATGTTGGCTGGAGGGGTCACATTTTTCCATTCATTGGATCTTGCCACTGTGTACCACCAGATCAAGTTGCATCCTATATCACAGGATTTGACTTAATTTGTGACACTATTTGGTACTTTCAAATTTGTAAGAATGCCATTTGACTTAATATCGGCAGGCTCTGTATTTTAAAGAGCGATGTAAAGTGTTCTGAAAGGGTTAGGGGTCAAAATATACTAAGATGACATATTGGTGAATGCAAATACTTTTGAAGAACGTGAGGGTGAGAATTGAGGCAAATAGTTTAACACTGAAAAAAGTAAAATGTAAGTTTTGTGTACAGAAGATTTAGTACTTGGGTCATGTAGTCTCAGGTAAGGGAATACAACTAAAATGTGATTTAGTAGAAACCATTATTGACATTCCCAGTCCCTCTAATAAAGATAACTGATGACATTTCTGGTAATGACAGAGTATTATAGCACGTTTTTTATTGAACTTCATAAAGAAAAATTTGTTGACGAAAGGTAGAGAGTTTATCTGGAGTAAATGGTATGAACAAGAGTATGTTGAAATGAAATCCTGTTTGAGAAATGCACCGTCTTTAAGAAGTTTTGAACGTGGTCAAAAGACCATGTTAATGACAGACGCTAGTTCTAAATGTCTTGGGGGAGTGTTGCTGCAAGATATCAATGGCCAAGAGAGGACCATATTGTTATTTCAATAACACCTAAAGGGTGCTTATTTGAGATACTCAATGCTTTAAAAAGAGGTGCTTGCTATTCATTGGACTGTGAGAAATATTTTTATAAAATACTTTATTTGTAGTTTTCGAACAATGGAACAAATAAACTTGAGCAGTCATTTACAGAATCCTTCGAGACAGTTCTTATCAACACATTCTTAAGTTCAAGCATGAGAGTCCCTGGCACCCACAACAGGTCATTGTACATTTACACTTCTCGTAACATAGCAGCGCTTTCAGTAACATAATACAAAAGAAAAAAAACATCAGGGCTGACATAGGCACCTTACACATTGTTTTCCCCATCAGACCCACTAGACTGCTCACCGCCTGATTCCACTGCTGACAACAGTTGTCTGCTCAATTCTCTCCAACCTGTTATGTCCTCATCTAGCTTTTCGCCTTGATATGCAACTCCTCAGCCAAGGACCACTCGGCTACATCCCTTAGCGAGTTCGCAAATGAGGGAGATCTGTCACCCATCCAACAGATGGCTATCCTCTGGTTAGCCAACACCAGTGCCAATTGTACAAGCTTATTTGCAATTTTTCTCTTTTTGCGTCGCGGCACTAACCCCAGAAGGCAGTTTCTAGACGTTGCCTCCAGCGCAATTCCCACCCGTCTGTGGATACGCACTACTACATCAATCCAGTACTGGTGAACTTCTGGGTAATCCCACACCAAATGCATGAAAACCCAGATATATGCCATGACCTCTAGGGCACTCATGCGGTCAGGAGGCATCTATGAGATGGAGCCGCGCCGGAGTCAAGTATACCCGGTGCAAGAAATGATAGTGCAATAACTTCAACAGAGCGTTGCAGGAGACCTTACGTGTTAGCGCACGTGCCCTTCCCCACTCCTTTTTCTGTATCTGCTCCTGCAAATCTGTATTCCATGCATCCCACACCTTAAGGGCCAAGGAGCCAGAGTCAGCCCTTATAGCCTTATACAAAAAAGACACCAACCTGCGCCCACCTCCACAAGTTAGCAATATATCCAGAGTTTCTGTGATCCAGGGCATGGCCGGGTACACTGGCCACGTCATCTTGGCCACTTCCATCAGACCAGCATATTGTAAGTATTGCCCCAGACCCATGCTGTCCACCATCCTATGCACCGAAACTAACTGCCAGATGGACGGTTCCGGGTGAAAAGGAGCCCGCCCCAGTACTCGTTCAATGACTTTCTGCCATATCCAGGCTGTTTGCTTAACCACATATGGCTGCTCCGCACTTGCCCCAGCACCCTCCATCAGGGTGCTGGGGCAAATGCCAGGGATTTGCGCCTGTTAATGCGCAGCCCTGAATAAGTTGCAAACCGATTCATTAACCCCAACAAATGTGGTATGTTTTTGCACAGAGACGTAACATAAAACAACGCATCATTGGTGTAAAGTGAAATGTGGTGCAAACTGAGCCCAATTTCTATGCCCCAGCAACCCAATTCCTGCCGGGCCCAGACTGCCATAGACTCTATAGCCAGAGCAAACAGAAGCGGCGACAAGGGACAACCCTGTGCATGCCCCGCCCCAGCGACCATTGCGCCGACCTAGTGTGTCCCATCTGCGCACACACCACAGGATCCGTGAATAGTATTTTGACCCAGCTGGCCAAGGATTGCCAATAACTACCCCAAGTCCACCGTATCAAACGCCTTTTCAAGGTCAATCGACACCAGAACCATCTCCTCAGGCGCCCCCTGTGTATCATGCAGTACGTGTGCCAGCCGCTGCACATTCATGAACATACTATGGCCTGGGATAAAATCGCACTGATCCTCTTGAACTGGGTGGGCCATATGCGGTCCCATGCGCTTAGCCAGTACGTTACATAATATTTTTATATCTGAATTGTTCATTGTTAGCGGTCGGTATGTCGCTGGGTCCTGTGAATCGCTGCACCGCTCACCAATCGTAGTGGGCAATATTCCGCTGTCGAAGGACTCATTCAGAGTCTGTGACAAAGGTCTAACCAATATCACCGAGTATGCTTGATAACACTCAATCGGTAACCCATCCCCACCTGGTGCCTTGGCCCTAGGTATGTCCCCCATCGCTCTCTTCCATTCCTCTTCAGTAATGTGCTCATTAAGTTCTGCCCTAACGTCCTTAGATACGTGCCTTAATTGAAGGCCCTCCAAAAATGGGACATATAGGTCCACGTTAACCCTCGGGTCTACCTTATAGACAGACTGCGGACTGTGAGAGAATTACAAAGAGTTTTGTGGAGCAATCATTTTGAAACTAAAACTGATCATGAACCTTTGAGGGAGGTTTTTACCAGCAAAAGGAATTGATTGCATTTCAACTAGGATTTGAAAATGGGTGGTTGCTCTTTAGGAATTTGATTTTAATATTGCCTATGTTCCTGGCATTAAAATTATATTGCTGTTTGGTTTACCAGATTATGTTCTAATAGGGATGATCAGGTGTCAAATGGAGATAGTTTAGATGATGTTCAACAAGAGAATGAATGTAAGGTGTGCACAATCTCAAGTGGAGTTATACAAGAGAAAGATTTGATAGATGCAGTAAAGGCAGACCCTATTTTACAGGAAGCAATGAGTATGGTACAAGGAAGTTTGTGTAACAAAAGTGATTGCGCTGAAGGTGTAAACAAGAGTATGTTGAAGTGAAATTCTGTCTGAGAAATGCACCGTCTTTAAGAAGTTTTGAACCTGGTTAAAATACCATGTTAATGACAGAGTTCTAGTTCTAAAGGTCTTGGGGTAGTGTTGCTGCAAGATATCAATGGTCAAGAGAGTACCATATTGTTTAGTTCAAGAACACCTAAATGGCTGAGCTGAGATACTTACAGCCTGATTCATCAAGGGGCCGTTTTGCGAGCCCCTAATAGCGATTCATATTGAATCGCTATTAAGGACTTGCAAAACGGTATTCATGTAGGAATTGCTAAATAAATAGCGATTCCTACATATTCCTTATTTGCGAGTAGCAATTTGCTACTCGCAAATAAGGAATAACTCCCCATTCATTCCTATGGGCCAAAAGGCCCATAGGAATGAATGGGGAGTATCCCTTATTTGCGAGTAGCAATTTGCTACTCGCAAATAAGATAGCGATTTAAAGGGTGCCAGGGGTGTCCAAAGGACACCCTGTAGCACCCCTTAAATGCACATTTGAACAGGTGTTGCGCACACACATGTCCAAAGGACATGTGTGTGTGTAACATGCAAAAGAAAAAAATGCACTTAAGTGCTTTTTACACTATTTTCGCAATTTACCACCAAGTCAGACTTGGTGGTAAATTGCGATCAAATATTGCAATTTCGCAATTTCTAATTGGTTGATGAATTGCATTTAAGGAATCTCTATTAGAGATTCCTTAAATCCAATTCCTCGCAAATATGCGAATTCTTAAATAGCGATTTTTGCATTTGGGATGATGAATCCCAAATGCAAAAATTGCACTCGCAAAAGGCAAGATTCTGAGAATCTTGCCCTTTGCGAGTGCAATTTAGCTTGATGAGTCAGGCTGCAAGTGCTTGAAAAAGATGCGTTTACTATTCATAGGGCTGTGAGAAAATTACAAAGACTGTTTTGGGGCAGTCATTTTGAAACTAAAACTGATCAAGAAGCTTTGAGGGAGGTTTTTACCAGCAAAGGAATTGATTCCATTTCAACTAGGATGGTTGCTCTCCAGGAATTTGATTTTGATATTGCATATGTTCCTGGCATCAAAATTCTATTGCTGTTTGGTTTTCCAGATTATGTTCGAATAAGGATGATGAGGTAACAAATGGAGATAGTTTAGATGATGTTCAACAAAAGGGTGAATGGACGGTGTACAAAATCTTGTGTTGGGTTATACAAGAGAAAGATTGGGTAGATGCGGTAAAGGCAGACAACATTTTACAGGAAGCAATGAGTATGGTACAGGAAGTTAGTGTAACAAAAGTGATTGCACTGAAGGTGTGAAAGTGTTTTGGAGTGTAAAGATGAATTGAGAGTGGATGAAGGATTTTTGTTAAGAGGTAGCAGACTTGTACCTTCCAAGAGAATCAATAGTTGAAAAAGTACATGAGAATCATCCATGAATTTCCAAAGCGAAGGAGAAAGTGAGAGGAGATTATTGGTGGCCTGGTATGGACCTTAAGGGTGGAGTGAAGAGTAAGAGAATACAGTGAGTCTACGAGCAATGATAAGGTCTTAAAACATTGCGTAAATTGCTTTGGATATAGTGCGACCCATCAAAATAACCAATGTGGATTGTTATGTGCTGAGTTGTATTGATATGTATTCCTGATGACCAGAGGTGAAAATAGTAAATTCAGTAGAAACTGGGGTTATCACTTCATTTCTAGAAGGAATATTTGAGAGAAAGGGCTTCCCATTGTTCATTTTCACAGACAATGGTGTTCAACTGACCTCAGGGCAGATAGAGGAATGCTTGATTCAGAAAGACACAACCCACAAGAAATCAGCTCTCTATCATCCCAAAGCTAATTAGATGATAGAGAGATTCAACAAAGTTCTGAAACAAACTATTCAGCTAGCTGTTGCCTGTGGCAAATGTTGTATTAAGGAGGTTATGGAAAAGGTTAGGATAGATAGACTGACATCCCGTTCTATGACAGGAAGATCCCCATTTGACCTAATTAAAGGGAAGAAACCCCATTGTTCTCTTGGCTCTAGTTGGGTCAGAATAAGGAGAGGCTTTTCTGGTCAACAGATGTCAGGTATTGAACTTATAGAGTCAAGTAATTAGGAATTGTAGAACATGGCTGCTTCACCCATGAGGGTCTTGAGGCGCTGTCTGATAAATCTGCCTGTTCTCCAATCAGTTGAACATCCATGTCTTGAGGCCCTTCCAGAATTGCTGAAGCAATGGTGAGACTTTAAGGTGCATGGGGAGGTCGTTCCAGGTCTTGGCTGACAGACGGGAGAAGGAGCGCCCACCACTGTTTTCCGGCAGAGTGGCAGCTAAGGCGAGGGATCCCGATCTCTGTTTCCTGATTTATTGGTGAAAGGTCATTAAGTTGAGGTACTCAGGTCGTTCATTATGAAAATGCCTTTTATGTGTGGGTGAGTAGCTTGTACTGGCATCTCTTCATGACTAGTAGCCAGTGGAGTTGCCTGAGGTGAGGGGTTATGTGCGTTCATCTGGGTAAATCGAGGATGAGCCTGGCCTCTGTGTTCTGGATTGTCTGGAGCTTCTTCATGAGTTGGGCTGTTATTCCTAAGTAGATGGAGTTGCCATTATCAAGTCTGCTGGTGAAGAGAGCCTAACTAACAGTTCACCTTGTGTTGGTCGGGAGCCGTCTGAAACCTCCACAAGCATACAGAGCATGAGGATGCAGGCAGTGGAGATGGCGCTGACTTGCTTTTTCATGGACAGCTGGCTGTTGAGGATGATGCTGAGGTTGCAGGCGTATTCAGTGGGCATCGGGTTGGGCCCGACTCCGGGGGACACCATTCATTGTTCCACTGTGTGTCCTTGTCTTTCCTGTAGGTCAGTGTTGAGTTTGAGACAGTCTTTGTTCATTCAGTCAGCAACATCTTTCATGCATCTTTGGAACTTGTCTTTGGTGGTACTTGGATTGTTAGTCAGAGAGAGGATGAGTTGGGTGTCGTCGGCGTAGGAGATGATTTTGAGTCTGTGGCTTTTGACGATGTTGGCCAGGGTGGCCAGGTATATGTTGATGAGGGTTGGGCTGAGGGATGAGCCATAAAGTACCTGCAGGTGATGTTCTTAGGGAGCGAGGAGTAGGGAGGAAGAATGATTTTCTGGGTTCTTTCTGTGAAGTATGAAGCGATCTACTTGAGGGCTGCTCCTTGGATTTCAATCTGATAGGGCCCGATTCACAGAATGAACTTAAGACTCAATCCTAAACTTACTACTATTTTGGTATTCACAGAATGCACTTACTACTTTTTGGCATTCACAGAATTAACTTACTACTTTTGGTATTCACAGAAGTTAGGATTTTGTCTTAAGTTTGTCTTAAGACAAACTTAAGACAAACTTAAGACAGACTTAAGACAAAATCCTAACTTCTGTGAATACCAAAAGTAGTAAGTGCATTCTGTGTATACCAAAATAGTAGTACGTTTAGGATTGAGTCTTAAGTTCATTCTGTGAATCGGGCCCATGGAACCTATTGATCAGAGTATGGTGGGATACAATGTTGAAAACTGCTGAAAGGTCGAGGAAGATGAGGGCCACTGCTTCCCTCTGGTCCATCAGCATTCAAGTGTCATCTGTGACTGGGACTAGAGCTGTCTCGGTGCTGTGTTTTGTTCTGAAGCCAGATTGGGAGGAGTCCAGGAGGACGTGATTCTCCAGGTGTCTGGTGAGCAGGATGTTGATTGCCTTCTTGATGACCGTGGCTGGAAAGGGGAACAAAGAGATGGGACAGTAGTTCTCCTGGGGCTACGGATGGCTTCTTCTGCAGAGGCTTCATGCCAGCATGTTTCCAATTCTGGGGGAAGTGGGCTGGGGTGATCGAGGAGTTGAGGACCTTGATGAGTTCATTGCTGATGAGCTGATTGCCGAGGTTGAAAGTGTTGTGGGACCATGGTTCTGCAGGGGTCCTGGAGTGGATGGAACTCATTATGGTAGCTTTTCCTTTTTGCTGACAGGGTTCTACGAGGTGAGCTGGTGTGGTTGGGCATCGGTTGGCATGAGGAAGGTGATGCTGCCTGCGGCAGGGGGTTGGGGTGCGAAGTCTTGGTAGATGGTGTGGAAAATTCTGCCAGGGCATCGCAGAGATTTTGCGAGGGTGTGATGTTGCTTTCTGTTGCTGAAGGGGTGGTGAATTCCTTAACTACGTTTAAAACTACGTTTTAGCACGTGGATAAATGAGTCTTCTTGGTTTTTTTCAGGAGGTGGTGGTAGTGGTTGAGGCCAGCATTGTAGTGTATTTGGTCCTAGAAAGGAAGAAACATGAGATGCTGAAAAGTAAACATGAGTTTGATTAACAAAATAAAGTCAGAGACCCAAGTAAATGTAGGGGATTGGGTTAAAATCAGACTTCCAAAAAACAAAGTCATGCCAGTCCAAGTTCAGCAGGATGATGAGAGTTGTGAAGTTGTTCAAAAATGCAATCAAGACCGAGGATAATAGGATATGGAACTTAAAAAGAGTTGCAAAATGCTACTGGTGTGAACTCACTCAGGTGTTTACAAATATTGCTCTTGGCAGAGAGATTTTCTTTCATTGCTAACATATTTCATCAGTTTGCCATGCTTTGCACGCAGACCCTCCCCCTTTCTCCCCTGCTATCTGCTAATGCGCTCATTTGTTTTGCAGATTTTTATAGAGCACAAACTCCACCCTATGGTATTGGAGCACTTTACATCATTACCAGTTACTTTTTACAAGGACACATTCAGACTTGGTAGGCACTGGAGATTAAGTGATTTGCTCAGACTCATCCTGCCTCTTGCTCATTTCCTCCTCTGGAGGCACAGAAGCCTTGAAAGTTGCACTGCAAGCCTGCCAGGCTTCCTAGCAGGTGAGTGACAGAAATTGTTTAGGTGTGTGGTGATTCAGTGCTGCCATCGGGGTGCACAAAGCTTCTGTGAAGCATGGAGATGTGTACAAAGTGCACTTGTAAAGAGTGTTGCGAACTTCTCGTAATGGCATGCATACACTAAAGGTGGCCTTGAATGTTGTTTGTGTAATATGAAATGTCAGACCCACTCTCTCATGACAGCTGATGTTTTCAAACTTGCCTTACTAAAAAAGAGTAGGTGCGCAGTCTGTTGTTCAGTGTCGAAAGACGCAGTGGTACCTCTGAGTCAGGTTTTCAGTGTAGAACATGTTTTTAATTTACTATTATATTTTCTAGAAATTTAATAACAGATGCAAATGAGCTAACAGAAAACAATGTGTGGTACCACACAGTGGCAGATCCTTAGAAAAGCTCATTGTTTCTGGTTCAGTTGGTTGCTGAATGCCTGTGTTAAACTGGTACCGTTGAACAAGTCCAAACTGTATCAGTGTGTTCAAATGTCAAACTGGCTAAATAATGTTATTTTGGAATGAGCTGCATAATTTGGCACTCCTTTCCTGGCTAATTCTAGTGGCTCTGATAACCTCTTACCTTCCAGCTGAGGTTTGCCATCGTCCACTATTGAAGCACTTTAAAAATGAGGAGCTTGACTGGAATCCTCCTTAGAACTTTGGTTCCAGAAACAAAAGATAGGAATATAATAACTCTCAACACAATCTTTGCTTGAATGTAAGGTTGCTATCTTTACATTTTATCTATCCACTTTGACTTTTTAGATAGATAGATAAGTGACCAGATCTTATACTAATTTCTTCATGAAAAATAATAGCAGCACTACTATATGTTTTACCAGAAATAGATATTTGTCCTGATTTAAATTCAGCAATCTCCATTTCTAATGTAGTTCCATCTGCTCTGCAACAATGCAGCCTTTAAATAACATATATGCCACTTCTTGCAACACATAAAGTTGATGCAAGATCTGTTAGACAATTTGGGCATACATTGTTTTGTGTAGCTTGTTTCAGCAATCTCTCAAAAATCACACTTTTGCAGTCTGGTAATGTTAAATAAATAAAATGCTTCAAATCTTTTTCCGTAGTTGATCTCCATGAGCAATCTTCACATTTATGCCTCCATGAATAGGTCAGTCCAAATAAATCATAAATATGTATTTCCTCTTCTAAAATATCAAACATTACCATTATAAACTCCTTTGCATCCTCTTGAGTGCTTGGAGTAAACTGTACACATCCACCACATATACCTACAAGATTTCGAATGTATTTGACGTACAATGATTTTCAGTTCTGTCACTACACAGACCTTTCAACAAACCACACAATGCACAGCACAATGCCTTCTGTGGTTTCTGTTCAATTGCATCTACAAGACGAGGTTATGCCAACAAAACAGATAATAAAATATTAGCATACCAGTTGACACCAGAGGAGTTTGACAAGTAGTGACCAATAATATTTCCCTCATTTTCTGTTTTTTATTTCCGTTCCATTTCCTTCTTTGCAACAACATCGCTATGCTTCAAAAGTTTCTGATTTGAACAGATGGAGCGTTTTTCATACATGAATACTGTCCTAAATGAGGAGCATAAAGACTTCTTAATCGGTTATATTTTTTTACACACATTAGATCTGCATTTAAGCTGTTGTCATCAAATTCAACTAGATACAAATCAGACAATGTCCTAACTCACGACAAGGCTACATATGACATACCTCCCTTAGACACTGTACGACCAATATGAATAAATGCTGCAGCTACACTTAAAACTTGAGATTTATGACTAGTAATAGCAAATGCTAGAGAAACTGGAAACTGTTTCCGTCAAACATATACATCTTTCACAAGCAAAACACGTGCACCAGATTGTCCAATTTGCTTTGCATCGTCAATCTGATCAAATTTAATCCAAAGCTATTCCACCTTTTTTCTACTAGGAAAATTAATAAAATCAACAACTTTACCCATAGCACCTTTAAATGTTGCTGTAAATTAACTTTACAGTTTTTGCATACACTTAAGCATTTCTCCAATCATGCAGTTCATGAAACAGATTACTCTAATGAGTTCAGTTTCCTTGTAACTTTTCATTTAGCAACACAGTAAGTAACACCCTTATGCCATTAGTGCACAATTTCTTCTTTTTTCCAATTCCAGCAGTACATTGTGGAAAGATGCACACTCCTCCATAGTAGGCTGTAGACGCAAAATATGTTTATCTTCTTGTATGAAACTGAACATTAGTTCTGCTGCTGTCTTTGTTGTTGAATCAAGTTTTTTAGGAAGATGACTTTCAACAACAAATATTGTATTGGAAATTTAACCAAATAGTCACATTTCTAATGCTTCCCAAAAATTTCTAGTTTCATCAATGAGCAGTGTTTTGAACACCGGCTGACCCTTCACCCTTGTAAGTTGCAGTACATCTCCAAAAGCAATCAGATATTTTCCTCCAAATAGGACATCATTTTCTATTCTCAAAACTTCTTGCATTCTCAAATGCACGAACGCAAACATTACATTTGAGACCATACTCACTTCATCTATGGTAAATGTTTCAACTTTTTTGACACTCTTAACAATTCATGACAAGCTTCCCCAGATAACTTTTGGTATTACAGTTTGTTGTCATGTTCCACAGGCAGCATCAGAAGTCGATACCTTTGATATTGTGTGCAGCTAATTCAGTAGGTGCTGTAACCACATGTGATAAATTACAATGTGTAGTCTAGTCTTCTGTAGAATAGCAGTAATAACTTGTATTAAGAAAACTTTACCTGTACTAGCTTGACCACTGACATACAGCAATACAGGCTTAAATGTTGAACATGCCCACTCTTTCTTGTCATGAAGCAAGCTATGCTCACCTGAAGCTTTAACTTCCATATATATGCCAATTTGCTCATTATTTAGTTGTCCAACTAAATCTGCCAAATCAATTGTTTCCTATCATTGTTGCTCCATTGCAGGATCCACCTCTTTCATAGCAGTCTAATTTTTAATTATTGGTTCTTCAAGTGGGTCTTGACTTTGTGGACCTGAACTTTGGCTGCTCTGTGAACTCTCCTTAGCTACCTCAGCAGCAATTGTCTCTTCCTGTTGAATTTCGGTATTCAACATTTGCAAGAAGTTTGGAAATACTGAGAACTCAATGCTTTCCTTTGCAGCATTGAAAAAGTCTTCATAGCAGTCAAAGTCTCCTAGTAATTCTATTTCAGAACGCTGTGGTTTAAACAGCTGCAAAAGTTCCAAATAGAAAAATTCTCTTTTTTCAGCAGTCTGGCAACTCAGTTTATTTTTGGTTTATTAGACTTGCTTTGCTATGTCACACCAAACACCCATTACAACCAACTACTGCAAATTGTCCTTCATCTACATTTTCTGTGACATCTTTTATATATGTAGTACTGAAGTACTATATAGATATACGATTTCTAGATGTACACGTCTTTTTGGATAGTAACTATCCAACATGTTTGTTTTCACAAGGTACTATCTTGCTCAAACTGTGCAAGATATTCATTTTCTGGGAAAGATTTCAATACTCGGTTCAACTTGATGGTAGGTCCAGACTCACCCACACAATTCATTTCGACTTAGAATATTACAGAACGTAACCTATAACAGCATTCATAGGATACAATTTACCTTTGCAAACAAATCCTCAAGCTAAAGCTGTACAATGTTTTTGTTAGAGACTTTTCAGGAGAAATCTCTTCCCACACATCTTTCATCTCCAGCTTCTCAGATTTTGTTATGTATGAAGTAACATGATGAGCAACAGATTTAGAGTTGTCTGCTACAAATTGAATATCCATTTTGGCATTCCACATTTTTAAAAACAGAGGATTGTAGTTATTAATATATTTTGAAGCCTCTGTTCTCCTGAGGTTGTAGGTATTTTCTGGTGATTTACGAGTAAGGGCCCGATAACGATGGGGTTAGGAAGGCCTCCTACCAGCATTTGCTCCGTTCGAATCGCGCGTGTTCCCGACCGATTCGGAAAGGTTTCCTACCAACCAAGTACGATGCGAGTTAGGAATTATGAATATCCCAGTCCGAAACTGATGGCATTCGGAATGACCAAGTCGTACAGAGCAGAATCGTACATCTCTACGGACCGCGTTTCCTAACGACCTACTGCGATGCTGGGTTCGGATAACCTTTCCAAATTGTGCCATCCGACTCGAATCGGCAGTTGGAATCAGACTTTGGGGGCCCGTAGCGGGCACCCGGCACCCAGAGCCTTCCCAGTCAGGACCGTGGAGATAGCCAATGATCCCCCCTTACCGGCCATGCACAGTGTGGCAGGCACCAAGTGGTGCCTGCCACATGGTGCCCCCTTTTTCCCAGCCACCTCTTCTTCAATGGGAGCCTATGCATTCGGTTGGAGCATAGGCTCTCAATAAAGTCAAATGGAGTCCGACCAAATCTGATCTGGAAGCATCCGGATGCATTGTACTTGGCCGGTCAGACTCTCCCAATCTGTCGGTCAGAAACCATTCCCAACCAAATTTGGTCGGGAAGATTTCCTACCACATCGTAATCGGGCCCCACATGTATTTCTCACTGCAGATATAAAACTGTTCTATCTTCCATTTGAGATAACAGGGCTTGGAAATCCAAAACGACATTTTGCATGAAATTTTCCTTTTGCTCTGTACATCTGCCTACAGTACTTTCCACATTTATCTGATTGAAAATGCAGAACTTGCTGCTTTTGGGCATTTTCCTCAGTTTCTTTTGGAATACTACATATAACATACTGTTCTATGAAAGAAAGTTCAGGCTCATCTGTGTCTGTTCCAAATGTAGGTGCATCTTTTACCCACAATAGCATGTGAATATGAGGAGCACCTCTTGCATGGCACTCTTTTTGTCAAAAGAAATCAGTAACTTCTCCAAGAGGTTGAATTTTTTTGTTGCAGATGAGGTACAGCATGGCTTGAAATATCCCGCACCTACGCGCCTGAGTGGTACTATACCAGGCAGATATTGGCAGCCATCGGCAACCCCAGTACACGGCCTATCCCTGCTGATGAGGGGTAATACCCCGAAACACGTGTCTAGGGATGGCGAAGACAGCGAAGATAGCAGAAGATCGAAAGATGATGCATCTCGAACACTTTACTACATTGACCAGAGTCCTTAGGGGTGACACCGCCGGTGTGTGAGTAGTGTGCGACCCCACCCCCATTTGTAACTTTAAAGCTCCCTTGAGCAGCGGGCTGACGAGCCTGGGATCCCGCACCTACGCGCCTGAGTGGTACTATACCTGGCAGATATTGGCAGCCATCGGCAACCCCAGTACACGGCCTATCCCTGCTGATGAGGGGTAATACCCCGAAACACGTGTCCAGGGATGTCGAAGACAGCGAAGATAGCAGAAGATCGAAAGATGATGCTTTGCGAACACTTTACTACATTGACCAGAGTCCTTAGGGGCGACACCGCCGGTGTGTGAGTAGTGTGCGACCCCACCCCCATTTGTAACTTTAAAGCTCCCTTGAGCAGCGGGCTGACGAGCCTGGGATCCCGCACCTACGCGCCTGAGTGGTACTATACCTGGCAGATATTGGCAGCCATCGGCAACCCCAGTACACGGCCTATCCCTGCTGATGAGGGGTAATACCCCGAAACACGTGTCCAGGGATGGCGAAGACAGCGAAGATAGCAGAAGATTGAAAGATGATGCATCGCGAACACTTTACTACATTGACCAGAGTCCTTAGGGGTGACACCGCCGGTGTGTGAGTAGTGTGCGACCCCACCCCCATTTGTAACTTTAAAGCTCCCTTGAGCAGCGGGCTGACGAGCCTGGGATCCCGCACCTACGCGCCTGAGTGGTACTATACCTGGCAGATATTGGCAGCCATCGGCAACCCCAGTACACGGCCTATCCCTGCTGATGAGGGGTAATACCCCGAAACACGTGTCCAGGGATGGCGAAGACAGCGAAGATAGCAGAAGATCGAAAGATAATGCATCACGAACACTTTACTACATTGACCAGAGTCCTTAGGGGCGACACCGCCGGTGTGTGAGTAGTGTGCGACCCCACCTCCATTTGTAACTTTAAAGCTCCCTTGAGCAGCGGGCTGACGAGCCTGGGATCCCGCACCTACACGCCTGAGTGGTACTATACCTGGCAGATATTGGCCGCCATCGGCAACCCCAGTACACGGCCTATCCCTGCTGATGAGGGGTAATACCCCAAAACACGTGTCCAGGGATGGCGAAGACAGCAAAGATAGCAGAAAATCGAAAGATGATGCATCGCAAACACTTTACTACATTGACCAGAGTCCTTAGGGGCGACACCGCCGGTGTGTGAGTAGTGTGCGACCCCACCCCCATTTGTAACTTTAAAGCTCCCTTGAGCAGCGGGCTGACGAGCCTGGGATCCCGCACCTACGCGCCTGAGTGGTACTATACCTGGCAGATATTGGCAGCCATCGGCAACCCCAGTACACGGCCTATCCCTGCTGATGAGGGGTAATACCCCAAAACACGTGTCCAGGGATGGCGAAGACAGCGAAGATAGCAGAAGATCGAAAGATGATGCATCGCGAACACTTTACTACATTGACCAGAGTCCTTAGGGGTGACACCGCCGGTGTGTGAGTATTGTGCGACCCCACCCCCATTTGTAACTTTAAAGCTCCCTTGAGCAGCGGGCTGACGAGCCTGGGATCCCGCACCTACGCGCCTGAGTGGTACTATACCTGGCAGATATTGGCAGCCAACGGCAACCCCGGTACACGGCCTATCCCTGCTGATGAGGGGAAATACCCCGAAACACGTGTCCAGGGATAGCGAAGACAGCGAAGATAGCAGAAGATCGAAAGATGATGCATCGTGAACACTTTACTACATTGACCAGAGTCCTTAGGGGCGACACCGCCGGTGTGTGAGTAGTGTGCGACCCCACCCCCATTTGTAACTTTAAAGCTCCCTTGAGCAGTGGGCTGACGAGCCTGGGATCCCGCACCTACGCGCCTGAGTGGTACTATACCTGGCAGATATTGGCTGCCATCGGCAACCCCAGTACACGGCCTATCCCTGCTGATGAGGGGTAATACCCCGAAACACGTGTCCAGGGATGGCGAAGACAGCGAAGATAGCAGAAGATCGAAAGATGATGCATCGCGAACACTTTACTACATTGACCAGAGTCCTTAGGGGCGACACCGCCGGTGTGTGAGTAGTGTGCGACCCCACCCCCATTTGTAACTTTAAAGCTCCCTTGAGCAGCGGGCTGACGAGCCTGGGATCCCGCACCTACGCGTCTGAGTGGTACTATACCTAGCAGATATTGGCAGCCATCGGCAACCCCAGTACACGGCCTATCCCTGCTGATGAGGGGTAATACCCCGAAACACGTGTCCAGGAATGGCGAAGACAGCGAAGATAGCAGAAGATCGAAAGATGATGCATCGCGAACACTTTAGTACATTGACCAGAGTCCTTAGGGGCGACACCGCCGGTGTGTGAGTAGTGTGCGACCCCACCCCCATTTGTAACTTTAAAGCTCCCTTGAGCAGCGGGCTGACGAGCCTGGGATCCCGCACCTACGCGCCTGAGTGGTACTATACCTGGCAGATATTGGCAGCCATCGGCAACCCCAGTACACGGCCTATCCCTGCTGATGAGGGGTAATACCCCGAAACACGTGTCCAGGGATGGCGAAGACAGCGAAGATAGCAGAAGATCGAAAGATGATGCATCGCAAACACTTTACTACATTGACCAGAGTCCTTAGGGGCGACACCGCCGGTGTGTGAGTAGTGTGCGACCCCACCCCCATTTGGCTTGAAATATGTGGTTAAAATCTCTACAAATATTTGCAGGTTCCAAAAAGCAAAGTTCTCCTGGTGTCATCAATTCAAAGCCTTCAATGCTAGACATTGGTGTCATCCTGTGCATACTCTGGACAACTCAGGGTTACAAACCAAGTTGGTGCACCTACATTTTGCAACATACACTTCAGATCACCATAACGACAATAGTAATACTCATTGGTCTCACGCTAGAATACTATCAAATTTATCAATTTGTATTCACCGTTCTCATCTTTTCCATGGATTTTGTCAAAAAAGTTGTTTGAAGACATATTTTGTAGATTAACTCCTGTCTTAAGAATATGGTTAAAGGGGGCGTGGCCAGCAACATGGCCGACTAGACGTGCCTTGCCGGAGCTCCGGCCGAGCAGCACGATTATCCGACAATTCAGATCACCCATGGGCCCTAACACATGCCACAACGGAGGACCGACGTCCTGATACCCGGCGGAATCCCCCCAGCGATAGTGCGGAGCTGTCTCTACCGAGTGCCAGACATTTCAACCCCAGAAGCTCCCCGGCGGCCATGCTGACGACCGCGGCGCGCGGTGCAACGCGGCGCCCCTAGTGCCTCACCTTCCAATCCTGCCCCACAGTGCCCGGCTACTGGGGGCGCCGGGACCCCCCGCCCCCCCCTGGCGACCAGGCGGGACCGGGATTCTGCCGCTGGAGAGAGGAGGGTAATCCGAGGCGGGCGAAGCCGACCGGCCGCCTACACCAAGATGGCGGCCGACGGAGTGTGAAGCGGACGAGGCAGGCGAGAAGTCCCCACCGCGACCAACCCCAAGTGGCGGACGAACAGGGAGACGCAGACAGACCGCGACGGAGGTGAGCCCGGGGCACAGGAGCCGGGAGCCGACCACGCAGGAGCCGGGAGTCTGCCTCTGACTTGCACTCGGTGCCCGCCTTTACCAACATGGCGGCCGGACTGCTTTGTCACCCAGTCTGACGGCCACTGTCGAGGGTGTGTGCATGAGGGGCGAGTGCCACTTGGAGAGAGGAGACCTAGATCCCCCCGGTGAGGAGGCAGTCTGCTGGGGCCCGGGGAGAGGTCCTGCCTACGCGACCCCATCCTACACACGACGACCACCAGACCACGGTGAGCAGCCAGGGGACCCTCAGGACTGAGGCGAGAGAGGTGCCAGGGGACCCGCGGGAGAGTCTCTGCAAACGGGGCCGCCCGGAGTGACTTCACTACCACCCGCTGCCCGGGGCTGGGCACATCTGCGCCGCAGGACCCGGAGAGGCGCGATATCAACATGGGGAAAGGTGACCGGACTTCCGGGGCCTCGAAGCGGGGCCCCATGGACGACTTCACCGCAACGCGGTCCGGGGCGGCACAGCAATCTCAGCAGAACGGCGCACGCAACGACACGGCCATGCTGCTGGAGGCCATTCAAGCGTCCAGAACCGACATTCAGGCATCTCGGACGGCCCTGGAAACGAAGATTGGAGAGGTGAGATCCGAGGTGACGCTACTACGGCAGGACTTCCGCAACTTGTCCGAGAGGGTTACGGTGACCGAATCTCGCTTGACCGACAATGAGGAGGCGATTACAACACTTAAGAAGGATATGGCGGAACTGCAGGCCTCTCATCGCCAACTGCTGTGGAAGGTGGATGATGCCGAAAATAGATCCAGGCGCAATAACCTTCGCTTTGTGGGCTTTAGAGAAGGGATTGAGGATGGGAACATGTCCGCCTTTCTCCTGAACTGGCTGAAAACTACCTTCCCGGCGGCACGATTCTCCCAGTGCTTCATCATCGAGAGGGCGCATAGGGCGCTCCTCGCCAAACCTCCGGAGGGAGCGCGGCCGAGACCTGTCATAGCGCGCTTCTTGAACTACGCGGACAGAGACCTGATCCTGCGCGAAGCCAGGAAATTGGGGGAAATCCGTCTGGAGAATACCTCCATCATGATTTTTCCAGATTACAGTCAGGAGGTCTCGAAGCAGCGGCGCTTGTTCGACTCGGTCAAGGCGAAGCTGAGGTCTTTGAACATTTCTTACATGCTCCTCTTCCCTGCCAAGCTCAGGGTAATCTATAAAGACAAATCCATCTTCTTTGCCCACCCGGAAGATGTGTGGCAATGGCTCGAAGAGAGGCCCATTCTGAACAGCAGAGAGGCGGCAGGCCGAGCTGCTCTGGACAAGACGATCCGTGAGGGGCCGCTCTGGGAGGTGCCGAAACCACAGCGAAGGGGTGCGCGGAGGGTGCAGAAGAAAGCCCCGGCGACGCCATACCGCACGCGAGACAAGGAGGGTGAAAGAGGAAACAGGTCGGCGTCCCCAAGCAATGACTTGGTGGCGGGCTCGAGATTCAGCTGCCTGAGGAATAGAACCCGATCCGAAGGCGATGAGGTGGAGGACTCGGAAGCCCACATGTCTGGAGGAGAAGGAGACATACCAATGGACAACTCGGACCATCCGCTGATCACGGTAATCCAGCAAATGGAACAAGAGTCTTCAAGCCAAGGGATGAATACGGACACTCAGGACTCACATTCGTGAACCTGGCTGAAGGGGGATCGGAGATGATGACGTCTCGGCGAAACGGAGCAAGCAAGTTGACACGCACCCCCCTACTGTTCTTTAAGTTCTCAGTGTTAGTTCTTGTTTAGCGTGGGGAGGGATGTGCGGGAGGGCGACAGACCTTCTCCCTTGGATAGTTCAGGCCCGGGTTGGGATGCAACTGGAAGGGGAGGGAGGTGGGGAGGGGGGAGCTGAGGGGAATTGGTTCCTGTATTACCCCCGGTTGGGGTCCACAAAGGTTATGGGGGGGAGGGGGGAACCCGTTCAGGAACAGCAGAGACACGCCAGCCCACAGTTGATGACATCCCTAAGTCACGGTCCCACCCAGGGAAGGTTCAGAGCAACACAATGGCAAGTACACTAGACGCTACACCCACGGGTGACACAGGGTTCACGGTGCTAAGCTGGAATGTGAACGGCCTGGGGTCGAAAATTAAAAGAGGTTTAGTTAGTGCGTACCTCAGACGACTGACACCAGACGTCATCCTCCTCCAGGAAACGCACCTTAGAGGGAACCAGTGCGCATTTATTGCGCGGGGAAGATATACTGTCCTGGCACATGCAGGATACACGGCAGACTCCAGGGGGGTGGCGATCCTTATAAAAAAATCGGCGCCATTCACGATTACACGCACTTGGTTAGACCCTCAGGGCACATATGCGGGAGTCCAGGGGTTGTGGAAAAGACGTAGATTCACGATAATATCAGTGTACGCCCCACCCAAGCTGCAGGCTCCCACACTGAAGGCGGTTGCTAATATCCTACTGGACACGGCTGACACAACTCAAGTAGTGGGGGGGGACTTTAATGATGTCATGTGCACCACACAAGATAGATCGGGGACTTCACACCCAATGGGATCCACAACTGCCCTAGCCCGGCAGATGAATACCCTCGGCCTCACCGACGTATGGCGTTGGCTCCATCCAACACAGGTAGCCTATTCCTTTTACTCCGGGGCACACAAGGTCTTCTCCAGGTTGGATTATGTTTTTATGTCTAGGCAGGATATCACGGTTGGAGACCTAGCAGAATACAAGGCGCGGGGGATCTCCGACCACTCCCCCCTATTAGTGCAGGTGGGACGAGACAGAGGGGTGAGGCAGTCACAATGGCGATTAGCGGCATGGGACATCCAAACCCCGGAAATACTTAAGGGCGTGCGTGCGGACATACGGGTGTACATGGCCGAAAATGAGGGTTCGGTGGGCTCTGGTGTTACCCTCTGGGAGGCAATGAAACCAGTCCTGAGAGACCGCATTCAAACTAGGCTGGGAGAGGCTAGGAGGTCGCGCCAGGGTCAGGTAGAGAGTGAAGAGGTCTCCATTTTAAATTTAGAAACGGAGTATCACCAACAGAAGGGTGAGGCCCGCCTCAGGAAATTGATTGACGCACAGAGACGTTACAGGGAATTAGTCACGGATGAGGCGCGCACTCAGGCACTGGCGACGTTGCATCGACTATATGATGTCGGTGACAAGTCGGGCAAACTTTTAGCCTGGCTGAGTAGGAGGGAAACTGCAGCGAGATGGGTGGATAAGATCTCGTTAACAGGGAACAGGCAGGTAAACACGGATAGAGACATAGCCGAGGCCTTCGCGACCTATTACGAGGACTTCTACAGGGCTAGGGACCTGGGCGACTGTGAGGACGCCCAACGCTACTTAAGTGATATGGAGTTGCCGACGTTATCCGCGGAGGCTACTGCAGCCCTGGAGGCGGATCTGACGCTGGACGAAATCTCTGAAGCTGTGACGGCGTTGAAACCGGGGAAGACTCCCGGGCCCAATGGCTTCCCGGCAGAATTTTTTAAACTTACGGCGGATCTGTTGCAGCGACACGTGAAGAACCTCTTCACGGACGCATACCATGCAGGGAGTTTTCCTCCGGACCTGGTCTTGGCCACTATTATCCCAATCTACAAAGAGGGCAAACCCAAAAACGACTGCTCCTCCTACCGCCCAATCTCCCTCCTAAATACGGAGACGAAAGTACTGGCCACTATCCTGGCTCGACGGTTACGACAGGTGATAACGGAGTTGGTGCATATGGACCAGTCCGGTTTCCTTCCGGATAGGGCGACCAAATTGAATCTCCGTCGCACTCACAACTGGCTACAGGAGGTCCGTGAGAGAAGTGAACCCCACTGGTTCCTCTCATTGGATGCGGAGAAGGCATTTGATGCAGTCCACTGGCCCTTTCTGATGGAGACCCTCCGACGTTTTGGGATTGGTCCCAAATACATGCAGTGGGTCCGGCTCCTGTACTCCAACCCGAAGGCGAGAGTGCGGATCAATGGAAGGTTGTCCCGTGAGTTCCCCATTGGTAGGGGTACGCGCCAGGGCTGTCCATTATCCCCCCTCCTGTTTACCCTTACGATTGAGATTTTAGCGACACGGATTAGACAGAATCAGGATATCAGAGGTTTTAGATGGGATACTATTGCCGACACACAGGAAAAAATATCTCTGTATGCCGACGACGTACTATTGTTCGTGACCGACCCAGGCAGGACAATTCCAGCACTGTTCGGGGAGCTAGGCGAATTCGGGGCGAGGGCGGGACACACGATCAATTGGCACAAATCGGTCCTTTATGACCCACACGGCAAGGAGCGTCATGAGTGCCTTCCGGGACAGCTTATTCATACGACAGACGGCTTCCAATACCTGGGCGTATATATAACGCTAGATAAGGCACGCTCCTACACTGCAAACGTGGCTAGGATAATGGTAGAAACAAGGTCAGAAATGGACAGATGGAGGCAACTCCCGCTCACCCTATTGGGTCGTGCCGCACTATATAAAATGGTCCTACTACCCAAGTTTCTCTATGCACTCCAGAATGAGTATTATCCCCTACCATTGGCGACTCTGACTAAAATACATGCGGACCTGCGCGCCTTCCTGTGGCTGGGAAAACAACCTCGTGTGGCCCTCACCACGTTGCAGCGCCACCAATATAGCGGGGGTATCTCGCTTCCCAACCTGGAGGCGTACTATTGGGCGGAACACCTCGCCCCGATCAACGAGTGGCTCCATGCGGCGGCCGATCACCCCACCTATGCGCTGGAAAGGTCTCAATGGTCACGCAAATCTATATTGCATTACCTCTATGGGGAAGCGGTAGGCCAGCACTTCCTTCCCGCCACTAAGATAACGTTGACAGCGTGGCGTAGGGCAACGAAAAGAATGGGTTGGGACAAGAGGGTCACTCGTCAGACACCACTGTGGTGCTGCAAGTGGCTAGGAGAACTGAATAAACTGAAAGGTTTTAGGAGGTGGGATGACATAGGCATCTCCACGGTAGGGGACGTGATTGCAAAAGGGGAATTAAAGACCTTTCCGGCACTCAGAGCAGAATTTGGCCTACACAACACTCAGTACTACAAATATTTACAACTGAAACATGCATGGAGCGCACAAAACATTGCACTGGCAGATCTCCCAGAGTACGCACCACTGGAGAGTAGACTGCTGCAGGAGCAGATACAGGGTGGGGCGATATCCCTAACGTATAAGACTCTAACCAACAATATGCTGGGTGACCTGCAAGCCCTACGAGATAGATGGGAGGCGGATGTGGGGGACATGGAGGATCTAGACTGGGAACTCGCCCTCATGCACCCCCGTGAGGTAGCTATTAAGTCCAGACTCCGCCTCATACAATTTAAAATACTGCACAGATCTTACTTTGATAGGGTACGACTCTTTAAAATGGGTAGGATACCAGACACAACATGCCTTAGATGCCATCGACACACAGGTGATTTCTTCCATACACTATGGGGATGTGAAATAATTCAAGAATACTGGGAGGAGGTGTTCCGGGAACTGGAGGATGTATTGGAGGTGGCCTTACCACGTGACCCTAGACTGGCATTGTTGGGTACGATCACAGATGTGGACCTGCCCCGCCCCTTGACTATCTTTCTGGTACTGGCCTTAGTAGTAGCAAAAAGAGACATCGCAAGATGCTGGGGAGCGCCCGAAAAACCGAACATGGAAGAATGGCGGAGGGGATTGGATCTGTACATGGCGGCGGAGAGAGTTACTTATCGTGCACGGGGCTGCCCCAAAAAATTCAGGAGAATATGGGCTAAATGGAGACAATTCCATGGACTAGATTGAGACCCTGTGGACTAGTAAAATGTGGGAGGGGAACACCTGGACGAGATGGTGTGCACAGTGGGGACTCATGAGTGTTATGTGACTACATTAATACCTGTTCTTGTGTGCGAGATTGTCGGATGAGACACGTCTAGAGAGGGAGGGGACCAAGGGGTGGGGGGGGTGTGGAGGGTTGGCGGGCGGCTGTTCCGGGGATTCTGTTGGGTTTTGGTTTATTTGTTCTTACTCTTGCTAGTTTGAAAGCGAATCTATTACTGCAGGGTATGATATGATGTAATTACTGAGAAAAGTTGCGTTCCTGGCGGATAGGGCGGAATGTTGACACCCTACCGTCTGTCTGCCTTTTTCCTTAGCGGTGATACTACTGATGCAACAATAAAAAGAATTTAAAAAAAAAAAAAGAATATGGTTAACAGCATATGACAGTCCGGACAAATCACTGTCAAATAGGAGATGGTCTAGGACCCTCTGAATATAATCTTGTTGACCTATACTTAGCTGCAGGTATTTGCACAGGCCCGTGATCATACCTTCTGCCTACTCCAGTTTGAAATAGTTGCGGAAAATATCAAGCCGCTAAACATTTCTCCCATACACTCATTGGAGCCCCTTTAACTTGTTTAATCTGATATAGTTCAATAGCATCCCCAATAACCTCGTTTGAATGTAGTGGATGGATACTATATTGCTCATATATTTATTTACATTTACTTCTAGCCACTTTTTCAAAATGTCCACTTCAAGACAACATTTCTTCATCCATGCAACTTCCATATACGCCAACTTCCACGTCTTTTTAGTGCATTTAGGATAGAAAGTGGTTTTCTTTACCTTATTTACATCCACAAGTTATTGCCAGATTCTTTTGTTTTTTAGTAGCAAATAGTGCTTCCAAATCACTCTCTGCACCCACAGCTTCAATATTTAATTTAAAATCTAAAAGCAAGTACACAACTCTACATTTAAGGCCCTTCTAAAGCTCAGTGGGTGGTGGTTTCCCACTCTTTGGTTCCATAGGAACTATTGCATGAAAAGGGTGTATTGATTGTATCAGTATTGGTTCATAAATATTTAGATGTTGAAGTTCCTCTAGAATTTCAACCACCTCTAACTTATTGCGTATTTGTAGAGTTGAAGATGTAAGCAAGAACATAGAATGTGAATGTAGAACTATGGGTGGAATATTGTCTGATTAAAGGGGACTAGTATTGGAGTTGGAGCTGATGTGTGTGGCAGCTGGATATTTTCTGGGATCATCCATTGCCAATAACTGTTCCTGAAGAAGTAAATTGACAGCCTTATTCCTACATAAGATGGCAACGAGCTGAGGAACTGCACAAGGGGCAGTTGCAAGATGTTCCCACCCCTGGACTATATCAGAAGTATGACCCTTTAAAGGAAGATAGGAATCTAGATGTTTAATTTATTAGAGGCTTCTATGCAAAGAATGGTGAAGGATTGATTAGAAGTTCATTTGCTTTTAATGCATCTAATCTGTAGCATATTTAGATCTGGGAAGCCCAGAAGTTAAGTGTAACCACACAATGCTTTTTAAACACATGGATGTGATTTAATGATGTGTGCAGCATGTTTGCAGTACTGAACCCCGACCCTGAAATTGAGAGACGCAACTTGAAGCAATGCTTGCACTAATGATGGACATTGAGCTTACGTAGCAGGGAATTAAGCTTAAGCTTTGCTTAACCCCTTTGCTGTGGGGGTAATTCCCCCCCCCAGTGTGGGGGGCTGGGGGGTCCGTGGTGCCGCAGTGCTCTTGATGAGCCCAGCTCGTCATGAGTCACAGTGGAGCTGTGCCCATGACGTGCTGGGCTCGTCACAACCCCGCCCACTGATTAATTGTCCCGCACAGGCGGGGAATCAATCGGGCGTGGGTGGACCGAGGCCGTTATGACGAGCCCAGCTCATCATGAGCACAGCTGCACTGTGACTCATGACGAGCTGGGTTTGTCATGAGCACAGAAGTTAAATCCAGTACTGCCCTTAATTTAAGTGCACACTGCCCCGTGATAGTCTACTTCAGGCACACAAATCGAGTGCCTCTACTTTGTACGCATGTGGTGTCAGGGAGAGTTTGTGCATACGTGGTATCAGGAGAAAGGTGCTTGACTTCGGGTGCATGAATCAAGCATCTTTATGCATGTGATCTTAAGAAGGGACTTGGTTGTGTATGCGGAGCCCCGCTGATACATCCCCTGGTGAGGCACACCAATTTGGATCACACACAAGTGCTTCTTTAGTATTGTATTCTTCGTTTATTTCATTTCAGTAATTTATATTCATTTTGATCATAGATGACTTGAATATTAAACAGCATATCCAACAGTCGTTATCCATAACATTTAAACATTGGCCTCCAATGCATTTCAGTGGCAGGAATCAGGAACACGATTTTCTAAACACAACAGCACATGGTTCCATGAGAGCAGAGTACACCCTGGCATAAAATCATAATAGCACATTTCCACACGCATTTAATAAACAGTTCAATCATTTTACACAAGCCTTTACATGTAACAGTGAGAGTACATTACAAGGGAGTTCAGGACTTCCATCCTCCATCCTTTCCTACTTGTCTTCTATTGTGGGTGAGTCCAACTCAGCCATATCAGTTGGGTAATAACACAGAAAGAGGACTTCTGGAACACTAAAGAGTAAACGTTTGTGCCTGTGTTACAGTTTTATCAAATTCATGGAACTGATGTCAGCAAGCATGAGGGTTATTTTCGATGTGTGGAGAGTTACACTACAAATATCCTGAATAAAAATTACTTTTGAATTAGATTGTTGTGTTAACATATTTTTTTAATTATTATTTTACCTTTTTATTTTAATTGATTAGTTTAGTTGGTTATTTTACGTTTCCCTACAGATAAAATGGAGGATCAAGCAATGGCACCACCTCCAACTGTCCTTAATACTCCTGGTGATCCACCTGTTCTGTTTTTGGAACAATGGAAGAAATAGTTTTTTACAAACATATTAGCCATTGGTGGAGACAGGTAAGGTCTGGTATGACAACAAGCTATTTTACTCCAACATCTAGGAGTAGAGTGGAGGAGGTTATATGAAGAGCTTCCAGTGATATCTCTAGGTATAGGAACGGGCCTGCTTAGCAATGTCTAGGGTTTGTCACTGCAAATGCTGGCTTTATGCTTTATTACAAAGGTGAATGTAGTAATGGAAAGTCATAAGTTCTTCTCTAGGGTACAACAAAATGGAAGAATACATAGATACCTATGTTGCAGCTTCGAGAGGATTGTCCATGCAAATTCGAAAGTCTTTGTGATTCACTTATTAGGGATCAAATCGAAATATGCACCAATGTCAAAAGAGTAAGGGAACAATTATTTGCAAAAATCCAACTTTAGATGAACCCATTCAGGTAGTTAAAAGAATGGAACAAGCAGTGAAATGGCTGAAATAAATGGATACATCTCCAAAAGTTATCAATGATGTAAGTAGCGAATATGTCCCTGTCCAGGAAGTGTGGACTCCAAACGAGGAGGTAAAAAAAGACAAATTGGATACCTATGTGAAAAAAGAAACTAGAGTTAGAGTGATAAAATGCTATTGTTGTGGAGCTCTGGGTCACATTGCGACTAGTTTTAAGTGTTCAGGTAGAAGTGTTGTGTGTCGTAATTGTGAAAAAAGGCCACTTTGCCAAAGTGTGAACAAGATCTGCACTAGCAAGAGTAAAAGAAGTAGATGATGTAGGTAAGAACATCAGGGAGGTGGTGTTGACCATTCAGGATAAACAACTGCAAGGAATTCCTGAAAATATGTCTGACATGGTTACGAAATGCAGTTTTGTGAAGGGAATTGATAAAGGAAAGAAGGAATGCATTAGCATATTAGAAAAGCATCATTGTATTGTACAATTAGATGACCTGCAAGTAAAGGTGTTGATGGATTCGGGCAGCTTGTATATGCTGATAACTAAAGATACCTTGCATTGACAGCGTTCGGAAGGATTAAAAGGCTGGTCCGATCTGGACACACAGGCTTTGGGGTGTAATCCTTGCAATGGCCATTGGATTTGAGAAGGAAAAGTGTATGGTTGTGTGTATATGACTGACTTTGGTTCACATTTATTAGGCTGATGGCACCAGAAGGCTTTAGGAATGATTCTTGATCTTTGTTAGACCTGGTACCATTGGCGTGAGTCTCCCTTCCATTATTTACTGATTACCTCCTCTGTTTTTTATATGTTTTGCTGGTTTAGATGTTTTGGGCATTGTGCCACTGCTATTCAGTGCCACAGTGCAAGTGCTCCCTATTGTAAATTCATGTATTGATTAGTGACTCCATGATTGGCTTATTTGATTTACTTGTCAGACCATAGACCAGTGAACCATGTGTGCCCAGGGCCTGTAAACCAAATACTGCTGGCGGGCTTGCAACACTGGTTGTGCCACCCACAGAAGCAGCTTGTAAAGTGTGTCTCAGGCCTGCCATTGCAGAGCCTGTGTGCAGTCTGTGACTGCCGTGTCGACTTGGCAAGTGCACTAACTTTCCAGTCCCTAAACCTTCCCTTTTCTACATATTAGTCACCCCTAAGGTAGGCCCTAGGGCAGCGTGCATTGTATGTAAAAGGTAGGTCATGCCCGATGTGTGTGGAATGACCTGATAGTGAATTACAGCCATTTTCGTTTTTCACTATTGCAAGGCTACCTGTCCCCATAGGCCAGAATGGGCAGATTGATTATAACATTTTATAATCGTAACTGACCCAGGGAACATTGTAGAAATTCGAGTTTAGTATGCCTGAACTCAGAATGATAAAATACATATTTTAGTAAAGTTGGTTTTAACATTCTGTGTTTGAAAATACCACTTTTATAAAGTAGGTATTTTCTTGCCTAACCATTTAGCCTGCCTCTGCTAGCTGTATTTGGAACTACCATTGGCCAATGGTCTGCCTTGGAGGAAGGAGTTGAGTTAATTGATGTGGGCACATAGAACTGTGCCTCATTTGATGACAGGATTTTCCCCCTTTGTCTCTCTGAAGGGAAGAAAACAGAAATGAAAGTAGTTCCTTATTTGTTAGTTGGCAAAGATTGTGTGTGGGTTGACCATGAGGCAAAGAAAGCTGAAATTGCTGGAAGACATCAATGTACAGAGGAATAGTATATTGTGAAAAAAGAGTGAGAGAAATTAATTTGGACGGGGTGACTGGGTGGTAACGAAAAAGGTGGAATAGTGAGGAAGAGTGACAAAAAATGTTCACACCCACTGAAAGTCACTAGAGTGAGATGGAGTGTGATAGAATTGGAATATGGTTTGGTGTGGAGTTTGGTAAACGTTTGTAGAGTTTCTAACTACAAGATAAAAGGAAAAAACTTTTAATGCGTTTCTAAATGCATGTTTATTATTTGTTCATTTTCTACAAGTGCATACATTTATAATTGAAACTTTATGAAATATTTTAATATATAATTTTTGTAGAATGTATCATGAGTTAGGATGAGTTTGCTGTTTGTTGGTGTTACTTTCCTTTAATTGTTTTGCTTGTTTTGTAAATGGGAGAAAGATGTAGTGTTGATGATATAGCAAGAACATAGAAAGTGAATGTAGAACTGTGGGTAGAATGGTGTCTGATAAAATGGGACCGGGACTAGAGCGGAGCTGCTGTGTGTGACAGCTGGATATTGCTGGGATCATCAATTGCCAATAAATGTTCCTAAAGAAGTAAACAGACTGCATTATTTCTACACCATTGCTCTGGCAGACATTTTGTTGTCTTCTAATATGTCATAGCAAAACTTGCACATTATCTGGGGAGCTCACAAATCAAAACATTTCTCCACAGATAAGTACACTGCAAATTCTAGTCACTTTTCTCTGTTTTCTTCTTCAGGTTTTAAAGATGAATCAGCATTTAGAATTTGGCCTTTGTAGTGGGTGCGCCAACAACAAATACATAGTTTGGTTTTCTCCGTTGAAACTGCATTAAACGTTGCTATTTCTCAGCCAAAATTATCAGTACTAACATTCGTGTTTTATTTCTCTACAACTGAACAAATCAACTCCTCGTTTTGGCCAGATGGCACTTCGGGCCCAAAGAAATGTAAATTAATATCTTCAGAAACGTTTTCAACTTCTGATACTGTACCATACAGTACTGATTTTCTAATTTCTCCTAAACACACTGCAGGAATTTTACAAAGTAAAGTCTTTTAATTCAATGTTGCATCTTTGAATGACCTACAGCCTCACTTTGCATAGATCTAATGCTAGCAACACTGCAATTTGCTGCTTCACACTTTCAGATGGAAATTGACTTTAAAAAGTTCTTAATGTATCAATTGATTCCTGGTCAATACTACAAATACTACTGGACTCCCATTTATACATAGGGACATGTCTACACATTCCTTGTACCCCTTCACTTATATTTTGCTCTACATTTCTAGGAACCATCTCCTCTTTTGCAGTGGGAGTACTGTCTTTTACCTTATGGCATAACTGATGTTTCAACTGCATGCACTAATTAATTCTGTTTTAAGTCTTTATTACAGAACAGCTCAGTGCTTGACTTATGCTTCCATTCTCCTTTAACATTTTACAAAAGTTACTTTCATTATTAAGCCTTATTAAAAAAAAGTCCTCGTAGACAACACTGTTTTATCCAGTGTTCTCATTCTGTTTAGTATCAAAATAAATAGCTGTGCTTCAGAGCAAATGCTTTATCAATCACACTCTCAATATGTTGCTTGTTTTCAGTACTGCTCTTCTCCTCTTACTCTCTGTCATTTTTCATACTAAATTATGTATTACCCTACTTCTAAACATTCTTATTTATATTTCTTTACATTGTTTCTGCCTCCTTGTCAAACTAGGGACCTCATTTACAATCTTTTGACATAGTGCAGCTCCACAAGCCTTCCTGCTGTGCTGCCCTACATCAAAAGAAAATGACATAAATGTGCTGTAACTAATAGATACAGTGAATTTCTGTCCTTTCCCCCTCTGAGGGTGCACACATGTCTGCCATGCACCAATGCAGGCACCCTTGTGCTATGGTGCAAGGATATCTGCATTTTAGGGGTGATTACTTTTGTGCAGGTAAAGACACCTTACTCACAAAAACAATCAATTGAAGCAATTTCCTCTTTCTATGTGTGCTAGAATGGAGAACACATAGAAAGAGGAAAATATTCTGAGAAATAATGTTTTTCACCTGGTTGTGCCTCCACTATGCCACTGCTGGAGAGGTGTAGGTTTGTGACTCATTCCCAGGTTTACTAAATCTCATAAATCTGGGAATGTGTCAAATGCCATGGGTGTTACATGGAAACACCCACCGTAATACCCATGGCACGCCTCCCATTCGCTGCGTTGCCTCAGTCTATATCTATAAGGCCATGAAAAGCCATGCAGGATGGCTTTACAAGGTCTTGTAGATATGGCCCTGCAGTGTGCACTGTCAGACCGTCACTGAAAGTGACATTCCGGCAAGGAGGGGCCTTCTAATTTAGGCCCTCTGTGTTTTTGTAAGATTTTCTCCTTTAATATGACTTACTTCTTTTCCATTCTGAGTTGATTGTAAACTGCAAGTCTTTGAAAATGTTCCACCATTTTGCAAACTCCTCAGTTTTCTTACCAGCAGCTATTTTATTTCTCTGCACATTGTCCACATCATCTGCTTTTTTACTCTCACTTTGAAGCAGGTGTCCTCTATTTTTCCTCCTTTGTATCTATCTCTGCATTATAAATCCTCCTCTTTAAACACAAGTAAATCTGTGAAAACCAAATATAGAATAAAATAACTTTATATTATATAGTACTTCTTCATTACATACTATAAGTAAATCAGCAGCTATATAAATGTTTATCTCAGTTTGTAAAAGGCTCTCTAAGTCTATAACTATAAGTGCATAAATCTTTATATAAGTTGCTGTATGGGTGGATGTCTAGGTGTGTCACTGGTTCAGTGAATATCCAAGTAACGGTATCAGCGCTTCTATGTGTGTGCCATTGAATGTGTAAGCAGCTATTTCGATATCTCAGTGGTTGTGTTACTGACTATATGGATGTGTAAATGGCTATGTAAGTACTTCTATGGATTGGTAACTGGCTATGTTAGTCAGTGTTTAGGTGTGTAACTGTGTGTACGACTGACTCTATTAGTGGTAAATACATAACTGCTATGTGGGTGTGTGAGTGAATGTGCAATTGCCTCTATCGCCATGTGACTGGGTGTGTAAGTGACTGTGTCATTTTGTAATTAGGTATATCCCTACCGATATGTGTAGGTGACTGAGGGGCATATATTACATGCCACTGGAGCTGCACTTTTTCTGAAACTCCGGTGGTGTTGCTTTCTACCCCATATTTGCAAGGTGGAGTGAAATCACTTTATTTGGCTTAATGCCACCTTGTAAATATGCCCCTTACTGCAGCAGTCCGCTGTAGCAAAGGGGCCGGTAATGGGTGTTGCTATGGGCGTTTCACCGGAACACCCATTGCTTTTTGACTCTGCCCCATATTTACAAGGATGGGGCAGTGATAAAAACTAAGACCAGGTAAAACCTGGTTTTAGGATAGCGAACGAGAAATTATTTATTTTTCTTCGTATGTTGCTCTTTCTATGTGTACTGCATTTGGCAGCACACATAGAAACAGAAAATTACCTTTCCAGATTGTTTATATGCAGGAAGGTGTCCCTTCATGCACATAAACAATTGCCCCTGCAGTGCAGTCATCCTTGCAACATGGCACAAAGGTATCAGCTCTGGCACTAGGCTGCTTTTTTATATAGGCAGGGTCCTTATAAAAGATGTTTTATAAGCCCTGGTGTTGGAAAACTTGCCCAATTCCTTTTTCCCATTGCAATTCCCCAGCCACATAGGTTAACATGGTAAGAAGTTATTAAATATTAACTAACATTCAGGAGGTCATACAAATACAATTCAAGAATGGTATCGATAAATCCAAAACTATGCTATTGTTGAATTTGCTAAAATGTACAAACAAGAAGTTATCAGACTTTCATGTCTGTAAGCGACATTTATCCCTCTATTGCTCTGACATGATTGGCCAGAGTTAAGTGGTTTAGCCAGACGGCTTAGATGAGGTGATACGTAGGCAGGGGGTCAGAGAGCCATACTAGGCTCTGCTACATAGGAATGCCATGGCAGGGGGAGGGGTCAGAAATCATCCACTTCAAAGAGAGGCTGGGGCAGACAGTGTAATTCAGATCCAATTACAGCCCTAATCTCATAGCCCAGCCAGATGTTAGGATTAAGGCAGGAATTACCAGATGGAAGGAGAGGAAACGTATGAAGATGAAGCCATCCTGTAGGCTGGTTTAGTCAGTTCTCCTCTCTACTGAAAATTCTGACATATTGAATTTTGGAGAAATAGAGCTTTCTCTGAGACCATTGTGACACACTTTACAGGAAGTGGTCATACTCTGGGGTGTTCCCCTGCACCTCATTGGACAGGAGTGCCCTCCTGCCTGACCCCAGAGAACACTGATTAAGTATATGAGAGGGGCAGAGCCGCTCGGATCTGCTGCTTAAAACTTAAGGAAGAAGATGGGTCCATGCTGGAGGTTTTATTTGTCCCAACCAGGCCCTGCCCTCTGACTGACAGCACCTGCTGCACAATCTGGAACTACAGCCCTTTGGACCAAACCTACTTCAAAAGGACTAAAGAGTGAAAACCTGCAAGATACAGGTTAATAGAGCTCACCTTCAACAACTTCACCAAGAGCCCCCTGCCTGGAGTGTATCCAATGGACTTTTAAGGATGTTGTCCAGGTGCGTTGTGGGAAATGTGGTCCCAACCTTTCAAGGACCATCTTGGAGATTCCAGACCCTTGGATTGTGTATTGGACACTTTGGACCTTCAAGAGGAACTTCAGGAAGAAGTTCCAAAGGTTTGGTGAACTTTTGTGAAAAAGCTCCTGAGGGTGCCAGGACTCCCACAGAAAGGCAATCCTTTGAAACCTCACTGAATCTGGTCTGCTGGAGGAGGCTGCACAACATCAGAAGAGAAATCCTCCTGACACGTTTCTAAGTGTGAAGGTAAAATTTTAACCAAGGCTTTCCGCTTAGTGTATCCGACCAAGGCTCCATTGCAGTCGGCCTCAAACTTCAACTTTGTCCCGTCAGAGGCAACCAAATGTCTAAAAGTGCCACTGTTGGTTTCTAAGCACTTGAAAGGGTTTAATCTTTACACATTTACATCTCTGGTTCCCAATGGTGGAATTATTTTGTTTTGGTGTCATTTTAAAGATAAAAATATTTCCCATTTTTATAAATTGGTGGTGGACTTTTATAGTGTGTTGTGTCTTAATTAGTTACTGAATTGGTGTTTTTAAATGCTTCGCATACCTGTCTGTCTAAGTTAAGCCTGCCTGCTCACAGCCAGGCTACCAAGGGATGAGGATGGAAAACATTTTCAAAGTCCTATTCTGAGACCTATATTGTTTTAGTGGTATTATTGCCAGTGGTAAATGCATATTTGCCACTACTAATAATCCACTCTCCAACACAGGGTAATTGCGTGGGCAAGTGTCTGCATACCTAACTGTCAAAGTGTTGGGTATACGAATGGCTCTATAGGTGTGTGAGTGGGTATGTCATTGCCTGTAGGGATCTGTGAATGATTATGCAAGTGGATCTATAGATAGGAACACTCATTTTTGAATGCTTATATTGGTGTGTTTCTGAGTGTCTTGGCTACTGACGAGCTATATCAGTAGGGGGTACATAAGTTGCTTTCTGGGAGTGTAACTGAGTGTATCAGTGGCTGCCTCACTATGCATATGCAGGTGAATACTTACATATGTCTGTGTGTAAGAACCTGTTTAAGTTTCTGACTATATGTATATAAATGAGTATACCTGGGCCTGAAGTCGCAGTGTACTAATGTGTCCCCTGTAGGGACCTGTGTTTGATCAGGTTCAAATCTCAGCACATCCATTCTGCCTTTCGTTCTTGTAAGGTCAATAAAATCAGTATCATTGAATTTGGTAACAATAAATATCTGTTATTTAGTGCCAAGATAACCTTCTAGGTGAACATGCACTTTACAAATACATGTTATGTTATGTTATATGAGGAGTTCCTTTGCCTGTTTGGTGGTGTTACTTTGCCACTCGCCACACCACAACCACCCTGCTAAGCACCCCTGGTGGGACAACGGTCCCAGGGGCAAAGCCACCACTGTTGCGCCATCCGCACTGGTCCTCACACTCTGGGGTGGACTGCAACCCCCAGAGTGTACCGCTGTTCCCTGCAGCTGCCGCGAGTGAGGGGGAGGTGTGGCGAACATGCTCATAGCACTGCCTTTCCCACTGCGATGCAAGACTCGCGCGGGACACAGCCCGGATGAAGCCCGGACCAAGCATTTTGAAGTGAAGGAGTAATAGTAGTCAGGAGAAGGCTGGAGCTGAATGATCATCCATGCACCACTCATACACTCAATTCAACTTATATACATACTTTATTTTATTTTAGCTGTAACAGGAACCTCTTTTTGTTCTTTTGTAAAGTTCTTCTTCATTATAATAACAAAAATGGCAACTGCGACCGGAGGAATTCAAAAAACGTTCACAGAAATATGTGCAAAAACTATGAAAGGGGAACAAATTTAACAGTTATGATGTTTTGCAACATTGGGAATAGCTATAACGTACTGCTCACCAGCACTTACAACAACACTACAGTCCATGCAGTATGTGGCCATTCTTGAAAACTCTGGAGCCATATCTGTAGTAGTCTACACCTTTAAAGGGACTTTCTGGCTAGGAATTATTGCTGCTGCCACTATAGTAGATCCAGCTTTCCTCTGCTTGATCACCAGGTGGAGACGTTTTCCATAATAGGTTTTAAGATAATATAGCATGGATGTTGTCCCTCAGGAATATTTTTTGTTCATCCCTCTAGAGAAGGACTTGTCGCAGAATGTGCATTGCACTAGTTTTGCAGTAGTTTTAGATTCCCCAGATGGGATTTTGAAAAAATCTCATGCTACACCGGTTCTCTTTTGTGGAGGCTCCTCTTTTTTTAAATCTTCAGTCTCCACCTCCTCCACATCCTGATCCTGTTGTTGTTGCTGCTGAACCCCATCTCCTTCCTGTGTTGCCTTTGTTAATGGAAAAAAGGGCACAAACTCTCCACAGCAAAATGAATCCATTTGCTAATAAAAAAGTTACATGAAAGAAGATTCAAGAAGGAGGAGAGGGTGTGTACTTCCCATTGATTTTGCTGAAAGTGTATTATCCAATGATATTCCTTGCTTTCCCGGTCATGTGACATTCGCAGTGACTGTAATATTTGTGGCTACCACGCAGATGCGGGAATTCAAAATAAAAGTTTAAAGTCGTTTTCTTTACAAATGGAAAGAAAAGCAGAACTTTCAATACTATAATAGTGAACAGTTATACTAAAACTTGTTCAAAATACCTCTATATTTATGTTTCAGAGTTGTTGAAAATCACGCTGTATCCGTGATTACCGGCGTCATTGTGACTTCCGCTGTCTTTGCAAAAATGGAAAATAGTGTTTGAAGATGATTTTTCTGGAAACTCAGTACCAAAATATAAGTTTGATAAGTACACTATTAAAGCTCTACTCTTAAATGTATTGTAGATAATGCCTATATATATGTTTCACACTTTGTATAAAACATACTCTCTTCCAGACTGCTGACGTCACTGTGACAACCTCGGCCATCGCAAAAATATGAATAGTTTTTGTAAAGGTGGTTTTCTCCTGAAATGATCACAGAAAGAATATCAAAACTATATTTTACTAAATATGTTTACAGTGAAACTTTATTTAAAAAATTACTTTAAATTAATTTTTCAGTATGTGAAATACATTTGCTGATCACAGATTCTCTGCAGTAAAAGAGACAATGTTGTGCCGACTAAACAAATTGTTAAACATAAAACCAGTTCTCAATGCACTATCTGATAAACACATAGGAAATCAAAAAATGAGTGGTATATAATATAAATATAATATACAATATCTAATAATAGAAAGAAAATATGACAATCTTAGAGGCTCACTTAAAAACAAAATGGACATTACAATTAACAAATATTTGTTTTTAAAACCTTAGTAATTAACTGAAAAAACCAAGGTTGACGTTATAGTTAAGAATTAGCTTTAAAAAAATATAGAAATTCACTGAAAAAAAACAAAGGTTACAGGGATGTTATAGCTAGGGATTAGCATTTAAAAAAAACTTTGAAATTCACTGAAAAAACCAAAGGTTACAGGGCCATTATAGTTAGGAAACAGAATTAAAAAAACCTTAGAAATTCACTGAAAAAACCAAAGATTACAGGGATGTTATAGTTAGGCTCAAATTGCTGAGCTAACTATAACTCGCGCCCCCGCAATGCACTGCTTATGACCTCACATACTCCATCACTCATGACATGGTCAGTGACATCACTCATGCCATCACTGATGGCATCTCAAATGACATCACTGATGCCATCATCCACAGAATCTGTGATGCACCTGCTCACATCCCAATATAACCTTTCATACACCCACTACAACTTCTACACTAGCATTCTCAAAACCATCAATACACCCATAGTAGTACTTACACACTTACTCACTGATTCATAGGCCTAAACACACATCCATTCAGTTAACCATACAGCCACTCATACACCAACTCACTCACTAATACAGCCACTGATATATCCACTCATAGACCCATACAGCAACTCACACATAGCCAGTCACTCATAGATCTACTCACATTCCTACTCACTCACGTATAGTCAATCAAGCAGCAATTTACTCACCTATTCAGTTATACACATACAGATATAAACATATACTCATTCCCCTTTACAGTCACTGACACAAGCACACACTCACCCATATGGCCACTCTCGCAATCACTCAGTCACTCATATACTTCAACACTCACTTATACTGCCTTTCACATATGCAGTTACTCACCCATATTTCACTGACACATCCATTCACTGACCGACACAGCTGTACACACACTCACTTACCCATATAGCCCCTTATACACACACTCACTAACCCATTGAGCCACCGACCCACCCACGCACTAATCCATACAGGCAGTTACACACACCCTCACCCACCCACACAGACAGTGAGACACCTATACATGTACTCAGACAACCAAGCACTCACCCATATATAAACTCACATACCCACTCACACACCTACACAACCACTTGGACACCAACTGACAGACAGATACAGACATTCACACTAGTCGCTTCCCCATACATTCACTGAGACACTTAATTATTCACTTATACAGTTACTCACGTACCCACTGAATTATCCAATGGGGCACTCAAACACCCACTGATTCACCAGCACACCTTGGTATGTATATTTAACACATTAACCTTTTTTAAAACACTCACAGTCAGTGGATGATGTCATCAGTGAGGTCATTTGAGATGTCAGGAGCGATATCATCACTGATGTCACTGACCATGTCATGAATGATGTAAGATGTATGGTCATAAGCAGTGCATTGCTGGGGCGCAAGTTATAGTTAACTCAGCAAACTATAACTGCTGCATTTCTCTGGTTTTGTGTTTGTGAAATCTGAGCCTAACTTTAATGTCCCTGTAACATATATATATATATATATATATATATATATATATATATATATATATATATATATATACACACACACACACACACACACACACACACACACACACACATATATATAATAATTGTTAAAGTTAGTTAAAGTTTTATGGGGGTAAATACCCATTACCCCCAATATTGATAGGGGTCCATTACCCCCAATATTGATAGGGGTTTCAGAGAAGAGGCTTCTCCACGGTAGGAAAATTTTCCATCACAGTAGCAAAGAAAATGTGAAAAAGTGAAAATGCATTGACGTTACATTTTCTCACAAGTAAAGATACATTATCAGCCTTGTGAGTACTTAACTCCTGGAAAGCGTCACAAATCACACCTTCATAGCACTGCTTTCTGAATTCTGTGGAAATCCCACAGAAATCAAAAATGTTCTCCAAAGCTAGATGTGAGCCTGTGGAAGTGTTTCTCTCTTTGTGCCTCTTTGTGAAAGGAGACTTGTTGGGCGACGCACAGCTGCGCAAACACAAGCACACTCATTCTGTGATATTGCGGCTTGCCTTAATGTGCAGTGGGCAAAGAAATGTTCTGGAATTTGGCCTCAAGCGAATCTAATTTTTATGAATCTTTACAGAATGGTTGGAGGCGGGGCACACGCACACAAGCACTTTAATTGCAGTTTGCAAGGATGACAGACTCCCTAGCTGTGTTTATCGGTGGTGAATCTATTTTGCAAGATAACCCTGCCCTGGATACCAGCTACTGGGATGCACCAAGTACTGCTAGCTCTTTTATGAGATTGCAACAATGCACACGTTGGCTGCATCACCCTCCCATCAAAGATGTTCACAGATAACTAAATTAAAATGGATGCCTGCCCTATGGCGCGTTCTGACCCTGGGACCTCTTTGTTAGACCAGCAGATGGCAGCCAGCGGCAGTACACTATTACAATTAGCGCTTGGATGACCTTGTGAGTTATAGCGCTGTAAAAATAAATATGACAATGGTGATGCGATTACCTATGAATCGAAGTTAAATAATGTGATCAAATGCCACTTATTTAGCAATCTGCTACTTTCATTCGTTATGTGGTTTGAAACCGTTTGAACTTTGCAGTTATACATCTTGGGTGAGTGACATGTCACTCATTACTTCATCAATTCATGACTCCATTCATGTACTATGTGCATCTATTCAAACAAAATCACAGGCAAACATTCCTTTCCGACACGAGAAGGCATAAAAATGTCACAGACACCCCAGGATTCCAAAGATCAATTTAAAACCAGACATTAAATATTTTAGTGTAACAAACCTACCCCAAATACCAAGATATAACGTCGGGTATGTGATGGTCAATAATAAAAAAATGCAGTTATTAAAAGTAATGGCTCCTTGTAAAGTGCTTTTTTTTTAACTAAAAACAAGACAAAAAAGAGACCGTGGCATATTTTTCATGGTGAAAGTAAGTACCAAGCATAGGAGGATATGATGATTAATTAATGTGTATTTGCGAATATTGTCTTCTCATGTGTGTTATCATTATTATATTTATTTATTTATAAAGTTTTATATAGCGCGAACAAGATCCCATGTTGTATAGGTAAGCTTTTTTGTGTTGACTATAACTTTTATGAACTTCGTTAAAGTACACATATATGACTATTGTAATACTTCTACATGCAATGATATTGTGTAATGATATATGTATGGATATAAAATATAATGAAACTTAAACTCTTAATACATAATTTCCTTATTCACTCTGCTTTTACATGTTCGTGGGTCCTGTAGTACTTTATTTATCTTTGCTTGTTAGATATTTTTGAGACGTGTTCATTGTAGCAAGGGATTTATCTCCCAAAAATTGCTAAACTTACAAAAAAAAAGTGAGGCCTAGAATAAAGACAGTCCTCAGAGTTTGTTATTCATCAGTCAGACAGGTAGGCCTAATATTTTGGATGGAGGCGTTCACATTAATGCACTATTTCTTTTTAACAAGATCAGTCTTATGAATGTGCCACACAAAATGGGTAGCCATTTGTTGACAGGTCTTTCTTTCAGTACTACCTCTGCTTCCCATATGTCATTGGTTGCCAGCCCCTCAACACTATGTGCGTTTCTTAATTGACCAAGTAATCGTTTCCTCCGTTTCTAAACCAAGTGATGATTGCATTCTTTCAGACACCTGCTTCTATAGACAAATAATCATGAAAACGCAAACTCGCGCTCTAGAGGCTGCTGCTGAGGCGTACATGACGTGACTACACAGCTTCCAAGGAGGCTTCCAGGCTGCCTTAGGAAATGGCGCGCGAGCCACTTTGTTCCTGCATGCTTGTTTCTTTCTTGAGCTGTGACTTGACAAATGTTCTCACAAATTGTTGATGCACCTTGAAGTGTCAGTGTGACAAGTTGCCATTTCTTAGAGCAGTTAAACCGCATCTCCGGCCCACATCTTCCACTAGAGAAGCGCGGACAGCTTTTGAGAGGAGTGATCTGTGACAGGTCGTTAAAAAGTACCGTGAGATGCTGTGGGGTTCTCTTTACCATCATATATGTCTAACTGTGTGCTTGAATTATCCCTTAACTCAACATGTATGGGGTATAGCACTCACAGCTCTAAAGCTGTACAATATGTTGGGCAAAATTAAACACACCAAAATCAGTCAATAGATTTTTTCAAAAAAGGTATTAGCATTCGTTTAGTATAAGTAAGATTAAAAATAAATGCTGTACCTGAGAATGTGTAGAAATGTGCAGCGGGATTCTATATTTCCCCAAATGATCTAGGAGGTGCAAATAAAAACGTTGCCAAAGACATTTCAAATCTGCTAATCCCTATTCGTTTTATAAAAACATACCAGAAGGAAAAGGCAGATTTAATTTTCGTTGTTTAAACTGCATTTGTATTTATGCTCAATAAGGGGCCTTTCACCTTGGCTGCAGGCTCTGACAATAGGCATGATGACATCACAACTCAACTGTAACAACGTATTACAGTTCAGCAGTTACATCATTTCGTTATTGCAGGTGACTGGAGATATCACGAATGTAGCAACGAAATTAGAGAGACTTTTATACAGGGTTTACAGGCTCCCATTTAGTATAACTCTGAATGTAATGTCTTTGTCGAACTAGCATGTCTCTGCGGAATTACATAATGTATAACATTATTATTAAAGCAACTTGTTTCATTCAGTTAGTAGGTATAACACAGATGTAAAAACTATTTGTATTCACATTTATTTTATTTATTTATTTATTTATTTATTTATTCATTTTATTTATAGTGTTTTATTGAGCACTCTCCTTACCACGGGGCAAGTCATCACTTTGCATATAACGATTCAGTTAGGACAGAATTATGGGATAAATCAGCATATACGCGGCCTAGCGACCAGGGATTAAAATGCCACAGTAGAAAGAGCCTGTGAAAGATGTGCTTTACATTTTTTTAAGAAGCCGAAGAGGTTTGGAATTGTTTTAATGAACTCAAGAATGTGGTTTCAAAGTCTAGAGGCAAGCCATGAAAAAACCTGCTTAACAGTCTTGGCTCTCTTTGGTGTTAGGTCCTCAGTAGTCCGTCTTGTTTTTCCTGTAACGTGGGATATTGCTATACTTTCTGTTGCTCAATTTCAATTCAATTAAGTTCAGTGTTATTGTAGAGTAATTAAATTAATCACATATCCCTTCACGCACACATGGAAAACAGAAATCGCACTCAGTCAATACAACTGTAAAATTATACCATGGTTTCCTTTAAAACGATGTTAAAATTAATTGGTTCTTATAAATCGAATACATCATCCTAAACACTAACCAATAAAAATGTGTCATTTAGACAGCTTCTTGCCCATGTGATTCAACCCCATCCTCTCTACGTTGCTCTTTCAGCTGTTTCTTCTACTTCCCACCTCCACCCTCCACGCTTCTTGCCTCACCTTCGCCTTCCTTTCTCGCCCATTGCTTCTCCTCCCCACAACTCTATTCGCCCGCCTCCCCCCCCTTCCCCCCCCCCCGTTTGCCGCTGGCCTCTTTTCTTCTCCCATGTCTGCTTCACATTGCTGTGTCGTCCATTGCTTCTCCTCCCCTAACATGCTTTTTTCTTTAAAAAACAACAACACTTTTGTAATTTTTTTTAGCTTTTTAGGAATTGATACAACTCGGATCAGCAACTAAACAATAAAAAAACACCTACGTCATATGCACGCACCTACAAAATGATACACGAGACTGCATCAAAGGCGTTTTTACTTTAGTTATGCTGCACAGCATCGGGATGCCAAAGGCTAGAACTATTGGCTTTGCCAATGCTAGATGCTCAATGCTCCTAAACTCAGAAACACACTCTCTTCTACTGTTCGTCAGTGATACATTTATAAAAAAACATTTACAATGCAATGGTCTCGGCATTATTAAAGGTAGAGCTATTGGCATTGCTCATGACATTTTTTTTCATTTTTTTTTTAAACATAAATAAATGGTATTGTCATTTACAATGGCAATAGGTGAGCATTGCGCGGAAATGTAAACGTGCGGGGGAGGGACAGACAGGCAGAATACGAAATAAAAGGTGGTGCGAGGCAGAAAATGTGCAATAGGGTAGATGGTCTCTTGTATCCTGGAGAAGATAGGGGTAGAAAAAGAGGAATAAGATACGGCTTGTGGTGAAGAGCAGGGCAGGCGGGAGACAGGGACGTGGAACTGGGCAGTGTAGATCGCACAGAAGGCGGGGGGAGGGAGGATAAGCGAAATCAGTGGTGAGGGAATGGGTTGCAGAGAAGGTGCTGAAGAGAGATAGAGGGAGAAGGGTGGTGGTGACCGGTGCGGCGGCTGGGGTGGGACAGGCAGTTAGGTAGGGGTAGGATTGAGGCAAGAGAAGCAGAGGGGTAGAAGGGGTTGAAGGGGGCGAGAGGGAAGGAGGGCTGCAGCCCTGGAAGATACTTTAGTATATACAGTGGTTCTGTCGGGTATGCAAGCCAATTACTTCACAAATGCATATACCTTCATTCCAAAGTCATTTCTTAGTTAAACACAAGTTATTTTAAATTACTTCGTACAGTCATTAAGAAACAATGCTACTTCCTAAACAAATCAAAAAGCAAATCCCATATCGAGGAAAAAACAGAGTAATAATGTACTTTTTAATCTCTGAATTAATTTCATTCATGAATACTTTGTTTGTAATACAGGTAAATCAATTCGGACAATCCATCAATACTTGGTAACAAACGGAGCATATATACAAAAGTGCGTGCAATGTGACATATAGTGCACTCGTGAAAAAGTGAGTTATATACATCAAGTGAGTGAAAGGAAGGGGAAGGGGATTGTGTGAGGTTTCCTATATACACTCTTGCAGGTCAGTTTTCTATTTAATTCTAGAACATTCAATACGCCCTTTCATTTGGCCTTCATGACTGAATGTCCTATACTGGTTTGCTGATGGTGATACCGTCGATGTTTCGACCCTCAGACCCCTTAATTCTGGGTCTATAGCGGGTCTTCTTCAGGACTAAAGAGGGAGGGTTGTGAGTTAGCGCCTAGTGGCCCTTCTTGGATAGGAAACCAGAGGGTGTTTGGATTAATCACCCCTCAATTAGAGCCATCCGGCTTCAAAATGGTCCGATTCCTGATGTTTAAAAATGGTGGAATCCCGATTATTCTTCAGTACTTGGCGAGTATTTAAGCAGCCTGCCGCCAAAGTGCATCTGTAACACTCCTTATTTATAATATCAGCCACATCGATTTAGACGATCTGATATCAGATTTATCTTTCTAGATTCATTAAGTTGCCGACCACACTGGATACCAATTCCTATTGTGTGCCGCACAATGGTCTCAGACATTACTGGAAGATACAGCGCAGATGAGATAAGAGCGAGAGACTGGGGGAGCGATACGGGAGGGAAGGGTGGATTGAGGCACAGCGAGCGGCGAGGCACGGGGGTACAGGGAGCCCGGATGGACACGAGGGGGCAGGATTCGGATGGGTGGAGACAGGTGAGGTATCAGGTTTGAGGCAAGTGGTTTAGAGAGGTGGAGGGCAGTGAGTAAGGCACCTGCGCCTAGGCTGCATATGAAACCTGTAAAAGTTGATTTGTTCTGATATTGTAACAGCTAATGTCAGCAATTCGATGCACAAAAACATAATTAGGTGATCAGTACAACTTCTTCATAAAAAAATAAATTAAAGGGAATCAATTGGTCAAATTATCATGGCGCCCTTTTACCGTGACCAACCAGCTCTTTCACCGCCCACCAGAGGACAAGCACAGCATCTGTGACAACTGCTGAAAGACACTCCAGGTTTAGAAGCTCAAAGTGCAAGAACAAGAGGTAGTTTTGAACAAATGAAGAGTTGACGGAGAAAAGAACTGAATCCTTAAGGATAGCCAAGCTTGTTTATGAATGTCCAGTAAAGGGGAAGTGTGTAAACTGTGTTAAACAGATTTATTTATAACAAACTGGTCCTGACAGAGTTCAACGGTTTGAGGCAAGGAAGTCTGAAAGTAAACGAAGTTTTGAGTCCACTTTGAGGGATGCGCCACCGGAGGAAGGTAGAGTTTATCTTTGGGAGCCTTCGAGGCGGCCCACAACCATTGCGATTTACGTAATAACCGTTTTTTCTGAATGTAGTTCCCCGCTGCACTGTGAACAGGAAGGGCTGGTACAAACACATCCCGCTGCGCAAAGGTACCACAGCATCAACAAGCACTGAAACCTTAATACGATGCCACCAAGGAGCCAACAGGAAGCGCCTGAGCCAACCCAACCGCCAAGGCTTGCCAACTCTTACAAAGAGCTTAGGAAGTGCCCTGGAAGGCGGCCTTAATAAAGTTGCGTTGTTATTGCCAGTACTTTGCAGCTCACGTTCTCCAGAAACGCGCCAAATACCACTTTGTTTGTTCTGCACAAACATGAACTACGGATGATTCACATCTCATTAACCCTCTCGTGATGATAAAAGGCGGAGTAACTCCGCATCTTTCGATCGCGACCACCACCTCGAAAAACGTGTTTTTACATCAAGACGTCCTAGCACCAGCTTCACACACAGTTCAAATGTCGTACAATTTGGTTAAAAAAATTGCCAAAGAGGTTTGAAAAACGTTGCATTTTCAATTCTGTACAATAAATGCAACACAACCGTCGTCATATCGGAGGTGTCATCAACAATCTATACATAAAATGAGTAGTTTTGTGTGTTACATGACCGAATACCACACGCGTGTCACGGATCGGTGTAAAGTGTTCCCACTCATCACTAGAATAAGCTGAAACCCGATCAGGAACCAGGGGAAGTTTTTTTCTGAGGGCCTGTTATGGACCTTATGATGTATGTTATGATTGATGGTGCAACCGCACCAGTTTGAAACAGATTACATCGCATGCACTGTTCCGAAATCACCTTTCGCTTCCAAAGTTGGCAGCTTTCACCAAAACCCACCCATTTGTCTGCGGTCAGAAGTGAAAAAAGAAAATAAAACACTTTGAAAATCATGCTTGACTTTACTCCCAGTAACACGCAAAAGGTTAGAGATGTAGCCATCTGATTTACAATATTGGAGCCGCGTGACCTTTTGTGCCCTTCAGCAAACGTAAACAGCGATTCGGCATTTCTAGGAAATGAACGCGCTTTAACCTGGGTCTGGATTTACAACTCAAGGATGCAGAGAGCGCAGCACTGCGATCATCCGAAAAACACGAGGTGTGCCGAGTACAGCGCCGCGAGGCCAGCACAGCCATCCGAGGCTCAGTTGTTTACTCACCTGCACCAAGAGCATTCTAAAGCATTCTATGTTCAACTTTGGTGCTGGCCGAGGTCGGGGTCTACAGCTAGAGGTTGGCAAAAAAAAAAACAAGAAAGCAGACGCAAACATGAAAACAAGACATGAACGCACGAGATGAGACGGAAAAAAAACAAGTACTCACCTGAGGACGACTTCGTCTGGCGGCGGTCGGCCTGAAATGGCTGCCGCAAAGCTCCGACATTTTCGTGTTTCGGGTGCGTGTTTTTAGCAGTTGAGTGATGGATGACATCACGGCTTAAAAACTGCAAAAAACACGCCCCCGAATCGCATAAAGACGGGGCTTGAACAGAGTGACGCCCCACTCTTCCAATGGCTGGCCTCCGTTTAGGAAGCCAGCAAATGGAGAAGAGGGGCGGGTTCAAGCCCCACTTTAGCCAAAACATAAAATCTCGGACTCTGCCCACTGCTTACGCAGAGCGACCTAAAAATGGAAGTGCAAGTTCTCAAAATTACTCCTGTGGCACCAGGTGCTGCCTGTACATCAATGCCTAAAGTTGAACTGCAGGAAGGTAGGCACTGAATGAGGCTGCTTAATCAAGGAAGTAAGCCACAGGCTCAGGAGGGCTCCCCTGCATTTATAACCAAATGTTCGCTTACATTTCCTAAACACCTGCAACTATGAATGAACATTCTTAAAATGTTCCAGATTTTTCATGGTCCAGTTTTGGAAGAGGGCAAGGGTTGCTCATAAGGACAGTGTGAGAGTAGGAAGGCAAAGTTGCTATATATGCTTAACAATGCAAACTGGGTGGGTGCCAGTGTGGGCCAACACTGCATGAGAAGTTTTGGAATTAGGCAGTGCCACAGTGTATAAGTGCTAGATAGAGCACTGCAATATGTCAGGCTGCCTGAGACTGGCAGTGCCAGAGGGTGCAGTCGTGGATTGGACAGAGCGGGCTCAGGCTGTGGCCTAGTAGGACAATACTGGATGGACCAGAGCCTTAGATGGGTAGTGCCGGAAGGGACAGAGCCAGAGCGGAGTAGTGCTGGGTGAAAACGTTTTAGAGTTGGACAGTGCTAGATTAGTGCAGTGCTGTCTGGAAAGGTTAAAAAATGGGGCAGTGTTAGTTAGGACAGAATTGCGTGTGGCAGTGCAGATATTGACAATGCCAGAGAGGAACAGTGCAGTACGGAACAGTGCCCGAGTGGGAGCAAAGCTCAACTGAATAGTGCCCGAGTAGGAGCAGTGCTCAACTGAACATTGCTAAAGTGGAGCAGTGTTGGATGGAACTGTGTAAGGATGTTTGTCCAGGGTGATTCCGAGCAATTTGGCTGATTTAATAATGACGGGGGCAGTGAGATGGTTCAACCAGAGGTCTACCTTAGGGGTATGATTCGGAGGAGAAATGAGCAAGAATTCGGTTTTGGAAGTGTTGAGTAGGAGGTGGTTCTCCGTTAGCCAGTTTTGAGTGTTCATGAGGGTGTGATGTGAGATTTTCAGGTAACGTTGCGTGTCATCTGCATACATGTGGAAGAGAATGTTCATTGAGTGTAGTGCATTTGCAAGAAGTTCCAGGAATAGCTTGAATAGTATGGGGGATAGAGCGGACCCTTGTGGGACACCCATGGATACAGGAGTGGGCTAGGATAGGGAGTGGTTCACCTTTATTCTTTGAGATCTGTGGTGGAGGAAGGACGAGAACCATTGTAGCACCAAACCAGAGAAGCCCATCCTGTGTTCCATAACTGATAATAGGTTGTTGTAATTTACAGTGTCAAATGCAAAGGAAAGGTCAAGAAGGATGAGGAGGCAGGATTCATTGTGGTCGAGCATTTTTAAAATGTCATCAAAAACATGAATTAGAGCCGATTCAGTGCTGTGTCTGCTCCGAAAGCCAGTTTGGAGATGGTCTAGGAGTTGGAAGTTTTTAATGTGAGCAAAAAGTTGAGATTGGACACATTTTTAAAGGAGTTTGGCCAGAGTAGTGATGTTGAAGATAGGGCGGAAGTTGTTGAAGTCTGCACTATTAGAATTAAGTTTTTTTTTCAATAGGAGAAACCTGAGCCGCTTTTAGGCAGTCAGGGATCATACCTTGAGACAGTGATGCATTGACAATATTTGTCCAGGCGGGCGTTATGAAGTGATTGGATGGGTTAATATTCTGAAGAATTTTTTTATGTCTCTTTCGCTAAAAGGGGTGAAGGTGTCCCAAGAGGCATTATTTTTGGTGCTTAGTCTAGCTGGTACGTGCTGTTCAGAGGAGGATGGGGGAGCGCAGGCCAATGGATGGTAATGAGGCCTTTTTAGATTCCAGTTCGATATTGATGAGTCTCGATTTCTCTGAGAAAAACGTAGCCAATGCGTTGCAAGAGGGTGGGCTGTGTCTTGGGTCAGAACGAGTGAGTGCATCACATGATTGTTGTTTAACAATTTCAAAAAGTTTCTTGGGACGATTAGAGGCTTGATTAAGTTGAGATCTGAGGTAGTCTGTCTTGGTGCTCTTAATTTGTTTGGTATAGGAGCTTCTTACTGTTCTGAGGACTTTTAGTTGATCCATGGAACGATTGGATTTCCAAGATTGTTCAGTTACCCTTAGGTTGCGTCGTTCGGAGTTTAGGTTGTCATTAAACCATGGTTTGAAAATTTTTGTTGATGCATTTTTCTGGTGGATTGGTGCAACGGAGTCCATGATACTTGAGATAGTAGAGTTATAAAAGTCATTAAGTGAGTTAACCCCTGGCTTGACAACTTGGGCGGAAAGGGCAAGTTTACATTGGGTTGCTAGTTCCGCTGTATTAATATGTCTAAGGTCACTTTTCCATACCTTTAGCTTCTTCCATTGAGGCTTCCTCACTGACACCTCCCCGTTAATGTAGAAGATGATGATGTGATGGTCGGACCAGTCACAAGGAGAGATGCTATCCAATAATATTGTGTTTCCTTTGGAGATGATGAGATCCAGGATTTCTCCTTTATTATGCGTTGGCCTGTCACAATATTGGGTTAACGCGTGATCATCTAAGAAGGATTTCAGGCATGTAACAGCTTTGTCATTGTGATTAGACCAGAGAAGGTTGAAGTCACCGAGGAAGATTTGGGGAACTGCGGAATCGGCATTACCGGAGATGATTTCCAATTATTGTTCGATGAAGGAGAAATTGTCCCCTGGGGGATGATAGAAAGTAGGTAGTTTGCAAATCAGGATGTGGTTACTTAAAATGTTGAGACAGAGGTATTCACTGGAGGAGGGCGCAGAGGTCTCGGAGTGAGAGATCGCGACAGTGCTCCGATGAATAAAAGCTAGACCCCCGCCCTGCTTTTTCGCTCTGTCAAGACAAATTATGTCATGGGAAGGAGGCACTAAGAGGTCAAGGATAGGAGCGGAGGCGGAATTCAACCAAGTTTCAGTGTGGATGCTGCAATCTATCTCCTGGTATGATCTGCAGTTGAGAAGTGTGCATTTGAGTTGTCCCTGTGGGAGGGGGTGGCGTCTGTGTGATGTTCACTCTTTTGAGGTTGTCGTTATTTATAACTCTGAGGTTGAGTGGGGGTTCTCTGTTAGGGTTAGGGTGTATGGTTAAAATTTGACTAAGCGCAGTCTTGTTGGTGATTAAGTTAAGGGAGTAAAAGGAGAGTAAATCCATGATGTCTTCATATGCAAGATCGGTCTTCGCCCTTCTAGGCCTGGAATCTGTGTTAAGGAGAGGTAAGGTATTATGGGGAGGAGAGATATTTGGACAGGGTGGGGCTATCACATTAGAGAGGCCTACGGGCAAATTTCAGAGGGAAAGGAGGGAGCTAATCGGGGGGAGATACTCGATTGTCAGAGCTTTCAAGACCTGCAGTTCGACAGTAAAAGGTGCAGTTGGAGAGATAGATCATCAAGGCACACCACTGTATGGTCAAAGTCAGCCAAAAGTCAGCGAGTGTTGGGAGAGGAAGCTAAATCATGGAAGCTTAATGCATTGTGATGTGGCGTTCTATTAAGAGGTGAGTCTTCAACTCTTTCCTAGTCTTCGGGTGGTCCTGATGGATATGGGAGGGTTGTCCCAGAGCCTGGATTCATAGATAGAAAAGATCTGCACTTTTGTTTTTGCTTTTTCACACTTCTTAGTCCTGCCAGTGGGAGTGCTGAGAACCACCAGGGTTAGTGAGCTTGTCTGCATTAGTAGAGGTGCTGGTTGTTATCACTTTCTAAATGAGGTAGTAAAGAACAACAGGAGTATAACCCATAGACCAGGTTGAGATCTGGATAAGTATACATAATTGACAACAATGTCTCAACCAAATTCAATGAGGAAGACAGATACATAAGTATGTACACAACATTACAAGGTAGCGACAAAAAGGAGAGACTCCCAGTATTCTTTCAAAAGTGCTCATGGCATCATATATTTAAATTCACAGTTTATACAGGACAGTTATAGCAGCACTGTGGGTATAAAATGCAAAGGCAACCCAAGGGAACTTGGTGCACGTGGTGCTTGTATTACAGTGAGTGACGGCGCAAGTGACAAGTGGAACAACAACTTCGTACAGTCATTAAGAAACAATGCTACTTCCTAAACAAATCAAAAAGCAAATCCCATATTGAGGAAAAAACAGAGTAATAATGTACTTTTTTATCTCTGAATTAATTTCATTCATGAATACTTTGTTTGTAATACAGGTAAATCAATTCGGACAATCCATCAATACTTGGTAACAAACAGAGCATATATACAAAAGTGCGTGCAATGTGACATATAGTGCACTCGTGAAAAAGTGAGTTATATACATCAAGTGAGTGAAAGGAAGGGGAAGGGGATTGTGTGAGGTTTCCTATATACACTCTTGCAGGTCAGTTTTCTATTTAATTCTAGAACATTCAATAAGCCCTTTCATTTGGCCTTCATGACTGAATGTCCTATACTGGTTTGCTGATGGTGATACCGTCGATGTTTCGACCCTCAGACGCCTTAATTCTGGGTCTATAGCGGGTCTTCTTCAGAACTAAAGAGGGTGGGGTAGTGAGTTAGCGCCTAGTGGCCCTTCTTGGATAGGAACCCTGAGGGTGTTTGGATTAATCACCCTTCAATTAGAGCCATCCGGCTTCAAAATGGTCCGATTCCTGACGTTTAAAAATGGTGGAATCCCGATTATTCTTCAGTACTTGGCGAGTATTTAAGCAGCCTGCCGCCAAGGTGCATCTGTAACACTCCTTATTTATAATATCAGCCACATCGATTTAGACGATCTGATATCAGATTTATCTTTCTAGATTCATTAAGTTGCCGACCACACTGGATACTAATTCCTATTGTGTGCCGCACAATGGTCTCAGACATTACTGGAAGATACAGCGCAGATGAGATAAGAGCGAGAGACTGGGGGAGCGATACGGGAGGGAAGGGTGGATTGAGGCACAGCGAGCAGCGAGGCACGGGGGTACAGAGAGCCCGGATGGACACGAGGAGGCAGGATTCGGATGGGTGGAGACAGGTGAGGTATCAGGTTTGAGGCAAGTGGTTTAGAGAGGTGGAGGGCAGTGAGAAAGGCTCCTGCGCCTAGGCTGCATATGAAACCTGTAAAAGTTGATTTGTTCTGATATTGTAACAGCTAATGTCAGCAATTCGATGCACAAAAACATAATTAGGTGATCAGTAAAACTTCTTCATAAAAAAATAAAATAAAGGGAATCAATTGGTCAAATTATCATGGCGCCCTTTTACCGTGACCAACCAGCTCTTTCACCGCCCACCAGAGGACAAGCACAGCATCTGTGACAACTGCTGAAAGACACTCCAGGTTTAGAAGCTCAAAGTGCAAGAACAAGAGGTAGTTTTGAACAAATGAAGAGTTGACGGAGAAAAGAACTGAATCCTTAAGGATAGCCACGCTTGTTTATGAATGTCCAGTAAAGGGGAAGTGTGTAAACTGTGTTAAACAGATTTATTTATAACAAACTGGTCCTGACAGAGTTCAACGGTTTGAGGCAAGGAAGTCTGAAGGTAAACAAAGTTTTGAGTCCACTTTGAGGGATGCGCCACCGGAGGAAGGTAGAGTTTATCTTTGGGAGCCTTCGAGGCGGCCCACAACCATTGCGATTTACGTAATAACCGTTTTTTCTGAATGTAGTTCCCCGCTGCACTGTGAACAGGAAGGGCTGGTACAAACACATCCCGCTGCGCAAAGGTACCACAGCATCAACAAGCACTGAAACCTCTTAATACGATGCCACCAAGGAGCCAACAGGAAGCGCCTGAGCCAACCCAACCGCCAAGGCTTGCCAACTCTTACAAAGAGCTTAGGAAGTGCCCTGGAAGGCGGCCTTAATAAAGTTGCGTTGTTATTGCCAGTACTTTGCAGCTCACGTTCTCCAGAAACGCGCCAAATACCACTTTGTTTGTTCTGCACAAACATGAACTACGGATGATTCACATCTCATTAACCCTCTCGTGATGATAAAAGGCGGAGTAACTCCGCATCTTTCGATCGCGACCACCACCTCGAAAAACGTGTTTTTACATCAAGACGTCCTAGCACCAGCTTCACACACAGTTCAAATGTCGTACAATTTGGTTAAAAAAATTGCCAAAGAGGTTTGAAAAAAGTTGCATTTTCAATTCTGTACAATAAATGCAACACAACCGTCGTCATATCGGAGGTGTCATCAACAATCTATACATAAAATGAGTAGTTTTGTGTGTTACATGACCGAATACCACACGCGTGTCACGGATCGGTGTAAAGTGTTCCCACTCATCACTAGAATAAGCTGAAACCCGATCAAGAACCAGGGGAAGTTTTTTTCTAAGGGCCTGTTATGGACCTTATGATGTATGTTATGATTGATGGTGCAACCGCACCAGTTTGAAACAGATTACATCGCATGCACTGTTCCGAAATCACCTTTCGCTTCCAAAGTTGGCAGCTTTCACCAAAACCCACCCATTTGTCTGCGGTCAGAAGTGAAAAAAGAAAATAAAACACTTTGAAAATCATGCTTGACTTTACTCCCAGTAACACGCAAAAGGTTAGAGATGTAGCCATCTGATTTACAATATTGGAGCCGCGTGACCTTGTGTGCCCTTCAGCAAACGTAAACAGTGATCCGGCATTTCTAGGAAATGAACGCGCTTTAACCTGGGTCTGGATTTACAACTCAAGGATGCAGAGAGCGCAGCACTGCGATCATCCGAAAAACACGAGGTGTGCCGAGTACAGCGCCTCGAGGCCAGCACAGCCATCCGAGGCTCAGTTGTTTACTCACCTGCACCAAGAGCGTTCTAAAGCATTCTACGTTCAACTTTGGTGCTGGCCGAGGTCGGGGTCTACAGCTAGAGGTTGGCAAAAAAAAAACCAAGAAAGCAGACGGAAACATGAAAACAAGACATGAACGCACGAGATGAGACGGAAAAAAAACAAGCACTCACCTGAGGACGACTTCGTCTGGCGGCGGTCGGCCTGTAATGGCTGCCACAAAGCTCCGACATTTTCGCGTTTCGGGTGCGTGTTTTTAGCAGTTGAGTGATGGATGACATCACGGCTTAAAAACTGCAAAAAACACGCCCCCGAATCGCATAAAGACGGGGCTTGAACAGAGTGACGCCCCACTCCTCCAATGGCTGGCCTCCGTTTAGGAAGCCAGCAAATGGAGAAGAGGGGCGGGTTCAAGCCCCACTTTAGCCAAAACATAAAATCTCGGACTCTGCCCACTGCTTACGCAGAGCGACGCAGGCCGAGACCTAAAAATGGAAGTGCAAGTTCTCAAAATTACTCCTGTGGCACCAGGTGCTGCCTGTACATCAATGCCTAAAGTTGAACTGCAGGAAGGTAGGCACTGAATGAGGCTGCTTAATCAAGGAAGTAAGCCACAGGCTCAGGAGGGCTCCCCTGCATTTATAACCAAATGTTCACTTACATTTCCTAAACACCTGCAACTATGAATGAACATTCTTAAAATGTTCCAGAATTTTCATGGTCAAGTTTTGGAAGAGGGCAAGGGTTGCTCATAAGGACAGTGTGAGAGTAGGAAGGCAAAGTTGCTATATATGCTTAACAATGCAAACTGGGTGGGTGCCAGTGTGGGCCAACACTGCATGAGAAGTTTTGGAATTAGGCAGTGCCACAGTGTATGAGTGCTAGATAGAACACTGCAATATGTCAGGCTGCCTGAGACTGGCAGTGCCAGAGGGTGCAGTCGTGGATTGGACAAAGTGGGCTCAGGATGTGGCCTAGTAGGACAATACTGGATGGACCAGTGCCTTAGATGGGTAGTGCCGGAAGGGACAGAGCCAGAGCGGAGTAGTGCTGGGTGAAAACGTTTTAGAGTTGGACAGTGCTAGATTAGTGCAGTGCTGTCTGGAAAGGTTAAAAATGGGGCAGTGATAGTTAGGACAGAATTGCATGTGGCAGTGCAGATATTGACAATGCCAGAGAGGAACAGTGCAGTACGGAACAGTGCCGGAGTGGGAGCAAAGCTCAACTGAATAGTGCCCGAGTAGGAGCAGTGCTCAACTGAACATTGCTAAAGTGGAGCAGTGTTGGATGGAACTGTGTAAGGATGTTTGTCCAGGGTGATTCCGAGCAATTTGGCTGATTTAATAATGACGGGGGCAGTGAGATGGTTCAACCAGAGGTCTACCTTAGGGGTATGATTCGGAGGAGAAATGAGCAAGAATTCGGTTTTGGAAGTGTTGAGTAGGAGGTGGTTCTCCGTTAGCCAGTTTTGAGTGTTCATGAGGGTGTGATGTGAGATTTTCAGGTAACGTTGCGTGTCATCTGCATACATGTGGAAGAGAATGTTCATTGAGTGTAGTGCATTTGCAAGAAGTTCCAGGAATAGCTTGAATATTATGGGGGATAGAGCGGACCCCTGTGGGACACCCATGGATACAGGAGTGGGCTAGGATAGGGAGTGGTTCACCTTTATTCTTTGAGATCTGTGGTGGAGGAAGGACGAGAACCATTGTAGCACCAAACCAGAGAAGCCCATCCTGTGTTCCATAACTGATAATAGGTTGTTGTAATTTACAGTGTCAAATGCAAATGAAAGGTCAAGAAGGATGAGGAGGCAGGATTCATTGTGGTCGAGCATTTTTAAAATGTCATCAAAAACATGAATTAGAGCCGATTCAGTGCTGTGTCTGCTCCGAAAGCCAGTTTGGAGATGGTCTAGGAGTTGGAAGTTTTTAATGTGAGCAAAAAGTTAGGATTGGACAAATTTTTAAAGGAGTTTGGCCAGAGTAGTGATGTTGAAGATAGGGCGGAAGTTGTTGAAGTCTGCACTATCAGAATTAATTTTTTTTTTCAATAGGAGAAACCTGAGCCGCTTTTAGGCAGTCAGGGATCATACCTTGAGACAGTGATGCATTGACAATATTTGTCCAGGCGGGCGTTATGACTTCCTATATTTCCTTGAAAATGGCGGGTGGTAGCGGGTTGTTAAAGTGATTGGATGGGTTAATATTCTGAAGAATTGTTTTATGTCTCTTTCGCTAATAGGGGTGAAGGTGTCCCAAGAGGCATTATTTTTGGTGCTCAGTCTAGCTGGTACGTGCTGTTCAGAGGAGGATGGGGGAGCGCAGGCCAATGGATGGTAATGAGGCCTTTTTAGATTCCAATTCGATATTGATGAGTCTCGATTTCTCTGAGAAAAACGTAGCCAATGCGTTGCAAGAGGGTGGGCTGTGTCTTGGGTCAGAACGAGTGAGTGCATCACACGATTGTTGTTTAACAATTTCAAAAAGTTTCTTGGGACAATTAGAGGCTTGATTAAGTTGAGATCTGAGGTAGTCTGTCTTGGTGCTCTTAATTTGTTTGGTATAGGAGCTTCTTACTGTTCTGAGGACTTTTAGTTGATCCATGGAACGATTGGATTTCCAAGATTGTTCAGTTACCCTTAGGTTGCGTCGTTCGGCGTTTAGGTTGTCATTAAACCATGGTTTGAAAATTTTTGTTGATGCATTTTTCTGGTGGATTTGTGCAACGGAGTCCATGATACTTGAGATAGTAGAGTTATAAAAGTCGGTAAGTGAGTTAACCCCTGGCTTGACAACTTGGGCGGAAAGGGCAAGTTTACATTGGGTTGCTAGTTCCGCTGTATTAATATGTCTAAGGTCACTTTTCCATACCTTTAGCTTCTTCGATTGAGGCTTCCTCACTGACACCTCCCTGTTAATGTAGAAGATGATGATGTGATGGTCGGACCAGTCACAAGGAGAGATGCTATCCAATAATATTGTGTTTCCTTTGGAGATGATGAGATCCAGCATTTCTCCTTTATTATGCGTTGGCCTGTCACAATATTGGGTTAACGCGTGATCATCTAAGAAGGATTTCAGGCATGTAACAGCTTTGTCATTGGATTAGACCAGAGAAGGTTGAAGTCACCGAGGAAGATTTGGGGAACTGCGGAATCGGCATTACCGGAGATGTAAATGTAAATGTAAATGTAGTTGAGCTTATATAGCGCACAGCTACCCGCAGTGGGTTTCCCGGCGCTTGCTTAGGGAACCCTTCCTGGTATTCCCCTGTGAGATAGCAGGGTATCCACAAGGTGAAAGTCAGGCATCCCGCCGCGAGGGGCCGTTGTGGAGATTAAGCAAGCTATTGCCCAGAGTCGCAGAGTGTGAACCCGTGAGTCAAGGAGGCACTGGGGCAAGAATTATCGAGTCCGTGGAATTTTTAGCCCAAGACCCGCCAAGGTGGGGAATTGAACCCTGGTCCAGGACCGATCTCAGCTTCCGGGTCTGCTGCCTCTAACCCCTGAGCCACTTCCAATTATTGTTCGATGAAGGAGAAATTGTCCCCCGGGGGATGATAGAAAGTAGGTAGTTTGCAAATCAGGATGTGGTTACTTAAAATGTTGAGACAGAGGCATTCACTGGAGGAGGGCGCAGAGGTCTCGGAGTGAGAGATCGCGACAGTGCTCCGATGAATAAAAGCTAGACCCCCGCCCTGCTTTTTTGCTCTGTCAAGACAAATTATGTCATGGGAAGGAGGCACTAAGAGGTCAAGGATAGGAGCGGAGGCGGAATTCAACCAAGTTTCAGTGTGGATGCTGCAATCTATCTCCTGGTATGATCTGCAGTTGAGAAGTGTGCATTTGAGTTGTCCCTGTGGGAGGGGGTGGCGTCTGTGTGATGTTCACTCTTTTGAGGTTGTCGTTATTTATAACTCTGAGGTTGAGTGGGGGTTCTTTGTTAGGGTTAGGGTGTATGGTTAAAATTTGACTAAGCGCAGTCTTGTTGGTGATTAAGTTAAGGGAGTAAAAGGAGAGTAAATCCATGATGTCTTTATATGCAAGATCGGTCTTCGCCCTTCTAGGCCTGGAATCTGTGTTAAGGAGAGGTAAGGTATTATGGGGAGGAGAGATATTTGGACAGGGTGGGGCTATCACATTAGAGAGGCCTACGGGCAAATTTCAGAGGGAAAGGAGGGAGCTAATCGGGGGGAGATACTCGATTGTCAGAGCTTTCAAGACCTGCAGTTCGACAGTAAGAAGGTGCAGTTGGAGAGATAGATCATCAAGGCACACCACTGTATGGTCAAAGTCAGCCAAAAGTCAGCGAGTTTTGGGAGAGGAAGCTAAGTCATGGAAGCTTAATGCATTGTGATGTGGCGTTCTATTAAGAGGTGAGTCTTCAACTCTTTCCTAGTCTTCGGGTGGTCCTGATGGATATGGGAGGGTTGTCCCAGAGCCTGGATTCATAGATAGAAAAGATCTGCACTTTTGTTTTTGCTTTTTCACACTTCTTAGTCCTGCCAGTGGGAGTGCTGAGTACCACCAGGGTTAGTGAGCTTGTCTGCATTAGTAGAGGTGCTGGTTGTTATCACTTTCTAAATGAGGTAGTAAAGAACAACAGGAGTATAACCCATAAGATCTGGATAAGTATACATAATTGACAACAATGTCTCAACCAAATTCAATGAGGAAGACAGATACATAAGTATGTACACAACATTACAAGGTAGCGACAAAAAGGAGAGACTCCCAGTATTCTTTCAAAAGTGCTCATGGCATCATATATTTAAATTCACAGTTTATACAGGACAGTTATAGCAGCACTGTGGGTATAAAATGCGAAGGCAACCCAAGGGAACTTGGTGCACGTGGTGCTTGTATTACAGTGAGTGACGGCGCAAGTGACAAGTGGAACAACAGCGATGGACGCAAGGTGACAAAGTGAGGAAAAAATATATATGCAAGAATCAATGGTTCTTCTTCAATGATTGGAAGACAATGCAGCTAGTTTTGAAGATGGTGGGTGCTGGCAAGGGGAGCCAATGGAGTTCCATCAGGGTGGAGGTAACAAGTACTGATTCAGACAGTGCCAGATTGGGGCAATGCTATATCAGATACTGCCAGAGTGGGGAGGCACTGGAGATTACAGTGCCAGAGAGGAAATGTACTGAATTAGACAATGTAGCTTTCTGATTAAGTGCAGCAGCAGAGTACAGCAGTATCCACTTTGTACCTTCACATTATCTACCCCCCACCCCTCGCTTAGGTAGGCTGAAGCCTAGTCATACATGATATAGACGAGTCTGTGCATGAGTAGAAAATTAAAATGGAAAGAGAGGTGAAACCTTTCCAGATATCGGGAGACAAGGCGGGCAGCCCATAGCACAGCTCAACAGTGTGATGGGCCTTGGTAGTGCGTCCCTGTATCATTGTACTCAGCCATGAATGCCTCCTTCACTCAGCCTGCGGACTGCCACCCACAGGAGGGGCTCAACTGCCCTGGTTCCTTAAAAAAGATGGCGGCTATCCCCGGCGGCAATCACCAGCACAAATTTACCACTGATGTTTGCGCTGTGCTTGCTCTTGTACCCTTTCACTCGGTGCTATCGTAGACACGAGTTAGAATCTTAACAAGGTTGTTTCCTTCGAAACTGGCCACATTAGGTACCCTTAAATTTTGTAAAAGTACCACCTGTTACATGCCCACATAGAAGGGTCAGTGCACTACATAAAATAAATGCTGACAACAATCCTGGGCACATTTCTCATGGGGTAATTTGGAATCTTTATTTGTATTTGTTGAAATCATCATTTTTGTTTTCCTCCTCTGTATGTTGACTTACACTAGGCAATTTGGTAAAACCACTATTTAAGCTGAAACTAAAAATGAATCAATAAAAATCACAACATTTTGCTATGTTTTATTACAAGCTTTATTCTGATACACAGAGATACCCGGTGCAATCAATTACATGATTTTAGACGGTGGCAAATATTGTACACAACAAATCCTTACAGAAAAAAGTGAGAGCTGGTGATGCCATTACTAAGCTATGCGATGCCCCCTGCTCCCAAGTGACTATGAACCGCATCCAGTCATCTCTGTGGCCTACAGATATGTTAATAAATGTTCTTATATCAGAACTACTTTTTATTTAGCAACAACAGAGGGACAGATCGCCGGCTATTGGAAATAAATGTAAAATATCCGTTTGATTTTGCCAAATGTCAAATGTGACAGGGCGGTTATTTGCTAAGCGGAGAGGAAAGGCTCCCAGCCCACGAAGGTAGCATTATTTACACCCAGAGCCCAGAGTCTGAACTGTCAGGGAGCAGGATGTGAATTCTCTCATTCTTTGTCAGCCTCGTCATCCCCCTCGAGGGCTGCTTTCCCCTGACACTGACACTGTGAGCTTTGTTGGTCTTCCTTGAGAATCTTCTGAAGAATGGCTTGCTTTGCTGCATACAGATATGGCTCTCCAAGCTTTTCTTCAAAAGGCTCCGTGTCCAGAGCTCCAGTAACTATTCCTAGCAGCATGCTGCTAAACTGGAGCACTTACTGCCATCTGCGTGACTGAAGTAAGCAGGGTGGGTCAAAATGATATATTCTCAAGTGTGTTCACTGACACTGCTTCTCCAGAAAGATAAAAGAAATGAAAGTGTTTTTGTTTATTTACAGATGAAAGAAATCTTTATGACATTAATTGGGATTCAGCAAACTTGGCTGATCATCAGGAAAGGTGCAAGGATTCTGAGCGCAGGCCAAAAAGTGTTTTACCTGCTGGAAAACATTTTCAAGACCTTTGCTGATACTTGGTATCACCACTAGGTGACGCCACCAACATGATTTCAAATGAAAAGTGTTAGCAGAAGTGACATAACATACTTTTCCAGACAGCATTAGCAAAAGTGAAGCCATATGACCTTTGAACTTATGACCTCACACAAGGTGATATTTAGGACTGGTGGAAGGTTTTTAATTCCTTCACAAAGTCAGTTTTAGTTGGGAATCATTGCTTTTGCAAACGTTTCATGACTGCGCCTGACTTCGTCTGGGCTAGTGTCAAACCTGCCTAGACCTCTGAGTTTAGTTTCTGCACACTAAAGCAAGGAGGGACATAAGTGTTCCTACCATCACCCCTAAATGACTCAAATTGGAGAACATTTTCTCCAAGATCCCTGCTCTTCCTGGAAAAGATTTGCCCACAATATATGTATTTGGATCAACCAGAGAATCCGGAATCATCCATATGAATTCACCTTTCATCAGAAGAACTCAAAATCATACACTGTATGTGTTTCATGTTGAAAATGAATAGGATACGGGTTTGCAAATGACCATTCAACGCACTCAGCATGACTGAAGCTGCTCAAGATCTTAGGGTCTATTTACAAGAATCTCACGCACTGCAACGCAGTACAGCAAATCACCATGTGGCGCTGCACTGCGTGACAAGGAAAGGGCAGAAAGGCACCTAATTTAAGGCAAGAGAGCTCATTCCTGCCTTTTCCCCTATGCGCTGGTGCCCTTTTGGCAGCCTCGCACCAACACAGGCACCCTTGCACAATGTTGCAAGGGTGCTTGCGTTGCATGGAGGTTTGCTTTTGTGCAAGAAGGGACACCTTCCTGCACATAACAATCCTGACGGCCATTGAAAGAGGAAGTAAAGAGAAGAAATAAAGATATTCCTCCTCTTTACACCTCTCCTGGGAAGGCGTTCCTTTTTAGGCGCATTCACAGGTTTACCAGTTCTGGTAATTCTGGTAATACGTCAAAAAACATGGAACCATGGCACCATGGGAACTGCATTGGAACACCCACACAACGCCCATGGAATGCCGCCCTTATACAGAGTAAGACAATGAAGCGATTTTCACTAGGTTGCTTTACTCCAGATATATGGAGCCACTCAGGACCTGCGTCATGCATGTACCACGTTGTATGGTGCAAACGTGAAGCAAAGGGCTCATAAACAGGCCCCTTAGTATTTCTTCTATGTTGCAGGTGTTATACATATTCTAAAAAAAAGACTGTTAATAAAAGTAGAACCTAATCCAGCTGTTTTAAGTGAACATATTTTCGAAGGACATGCTGAACCATTGCAAGGATTGCTGTAAAGCTGAAGCTTAACAGAGGTTTGAAGTGTTGGTGATTTTGGAACATGGCTTGCCCTTGCAAGCTGACTGCCCCTTGTCATTATTATGGTTGCCGCCTTGTCTTTAATAAAATCTTAGATTCTTCTGCGCTAAAGCTAGGAAAATCAGTATTAACATGAAATGGGGCTATTTTGCTAAATTGGTTATCAGTTGATGTAGTTATAAAGTAACTTGCATATATATTCGGTAGTGGTGTGCCTGCTTACTCCTCTCTTAAATGCAGGGGCGTTTCTATAAATAGTGCAGCAGGTGCAGAGGGACCCTATTACCCCAATTATGGCTGTATTTCTGTACCTAATCAGGGGATGATTGGTCCGTTTAGCTTCCTCGCATTAGGGCATCCTTGTTGCCGCTGATTAAGTGTAATGATCTATTTATCTTGGATTGTGGCTGGAGATTTAGAAAAAGTAGTCATACTAAGCACCCAAACAGTACATCACAAAATGAATGTGTTTGCATTTATTTCATGGTCCCAAATACAAACTGGACTGTGAAATACAAAGGGAAGCACTGATCAGGGAACAGCATCACCTGCCGTGTTTAGAGGCTGGACCAGAAATCCAAAGACTAACATACAAGAATATTGTTTATGACGGTCTTTTCCACCGTCTTTTCCTGCAACAAAATGGCACATGAAACACTCAGAGATTATTGTGAAATTAAACGGTAATATCGCACAGATTTAGCATTTCAGTGTTGAAAAACCTGGCCATGCAAATGTCCCAATGACCTTTCCCCAACCAGATCATAGGAAGTGGATGTGCATCACGATGATTTTCTTTTACAGTAGCAGATTGTCTAGGTAAAAAGGTTTCTTATCATGCCAACATTTGTGAAAAATGCAGTAACCTCCTGTGGGCCGTTTTTGCAAACTGATAATTCACAAAACATTTTACAGATGTAAATCTGACTTACTTCCGGAAAAATACATACAGTCTGCATGTATAGCTTGTGCAGGATTCACAAATTATACGCGTGCACAACAGGACTTTGTAGAGCCAGACCGGAACCGTGTAATCTACGGCACAAACAGGCACGATTTTAGTTGTGTTTTTTTCCACATATCAGGATATTTACTTCTGCTCTCGAGGAAAGTAGAAGATAGTTCTGGAGTTTAGTCTGGGATGGAAAATCTCTCCTTTCATATTTTCAAGTATGTAGTATAGGATGTCAAATTCAAGTTTGGTCGCACTGGACGTTTTTACTGCACATTGGAAATGAGTATTCCCAGAGAGTGCCAAAGGTTAGTCAAGGACGTTGTATGTTAAACGTTGTATGTAAATAAAACGAATTTCGTTGAGTGCACTGCATCCCCAAATGCGATGCAGTGCGCGCAACGAAATTCGTTTTATTTATTTAAATGTTTACTTACCTGTAAAACTCCGTAATCCATACATTACTACCCCCCACCCTGCCCCTCCCCCTCCCCACGTCACCGCCCTGCAGGTACTCCCACTGCCGGCCGCGGCTGGTCTAGCTGGCTGATACCACACAAAGAGCTTCTGAAGAAAAGACGGACCATTCTGCATCAGGGCTTTATAGGGCACACAGAGAGCCTTAAATTTGATTTGTTGCACCACTGGAATCCAGTTTCTTCTAAGACAGACTTATACCGAGGCAGATTCAACAAGAGGCGAGCCACCGAATTCTGCACTACCTGGAGTTTCTCCAACACTGCTTTTGAGAATTTAAATAAAGCCCATTGCAGTAGTCCAGCTTTGACTGTATAAGGGAGGTAACCACCACTTTCTGCGTATGAGCTGGAATATAGGGTAGTACCTTCCTAATTTTCTTCATGAGGAAGTGTGAAGCAGACACAATGGCATTAGTTTGTTGAGCAAACGTCAGTCTGTTGTCAATCAACACACCCAAGTTTTTTGTCTTTGCCGTTGGGGTAGGCGGGGCACCCATTTCTACTGCGGTACTGGGGTACTCCGCATGGCAGCAGGTAAGGATCTGAGTTGAAACCATCGAGAGACACTGTATATCTCCTCTCCTGCAAAAAGGAAGCTAGCAGTGCCAATGCCATGCCATCCACACCCAAGGTTTTTAGTCGGTGTAGCAGGAGAGTATGATTAGCAGTGTAAACGCAGCGGAGAGATCGCGGAGTATCAATGCGGCAGTTCCTCCTCCATCCATGACCGCTCTGATCTCTTCGGTCGCCTTAATGAGCGCTGTTTCAGTACTATGTTCCTTACGGAAACCAAACTGGGAATGATCCAACAGCCCATTATCATTAATGAAATGAGTCAGTTGAGCGTTCATGATTTTGTCAACAATCGTTGCCGGTAAAGGGAGACGAGCAATGGGACGGTAATTCAACATGTTGGTAGCATCTAGAGTAGGCTTTTTTAATAATGGGAGAATAGATGTCTCCTTCCAACTTACGGATAAAAATGCCTGATGAAAACATCCTGTTGAAAATATCTGAAAGCACAGGGCTCACCAAGTCTAGCAGCTCTTTCAAAAAGGCAGATGGGCATGGGTCCAAAGGTGAACCTGCCTTGGAATCCGATATGTATTGGCTGACCTTAGCCGCCGACACAGGAGAGAACTCAATTAGTCTGCTCATGCCAGAATCCAAAACCTGCCCTTAAATGCCATTTGTGGACGTATACTATCAAGGTCCTCTAAATAAAAATTAAAATCACCCAAAATAGTAAACTCCTTATTGGACAGAATGGTTTCTAGCATCTCATCGAGATTAGCTAGGAAAGTAGTTTTAGTCCCTGGTGGACGATACACTAGAATGCCCTTGAAGGATAAATTAGCACAGAGTCTAAATGTAAATTGAAACACAACTATGCACAGTTTTAACTCTGATATGGTGAAATGTCATAATTTACACCTATTGGTAGTCTTGTTGCGGCAGAAAATTTAGGACTTGTTAAGCCCAGGCTTTCTCAAGTGTCCCGGTGTAAGGGTACATACGTACTATTCAGGCATCTGTAAGAAGTGGAGACAAGGGTGCGTTGTATTATTACAATGGCCTTTATTTCTTGACATATTACCACTTAATCAATACAATCACAATGATCAATCATTAAAAGGGGAATTCCATTTACAAAGAACTAATAATAAATCACTGAAATAAAAAAGAAAATGAAATCAGCATGGCATACACTCCCATGATGTAGTCCTACCTCTTCGCCTATGCCATCTCTTTCATGTAGCCAGTACTCCATTTTGCTGTTTGGTGATTTAAGTGCATGCATACAATATTTGCTTGTTTGCTTTACTGAGACTGGTCAGTGTACATTTACTACACTTGCGGCCATCGCGGGCAGAACCTGTTTGTGCTGCTCTTGTCCAGGTAGAGTCCATCACATTGCTGTTGGAGGTTTTCCATTTGAATCACATAAGCCTCTAGGGCAGCAGAGGCCCTGAAAGGGAGGTGCAAGCACATTGTTTTTCCTTTCTCAGTATCTCAAAGTCCAGCTGCTGCTGCTTGCACTGTTCTTGTAAATAACCTCTTAGTCACTGCCTCTCAAATGCACTGCTGTTTAGCCAGTGATTGCCTACAAGAAAAACACTCAGGAAGTGAGGCACTACATTGTATTTTACATTTCACAGGTCTGCCTATTGGGTCTATGCCATTTGATACATAACAGCAGCCATTATGGCTTTTCAACCAACAGCATGATGATCACAAAGCTAGTCCCTAACATCATTGCTACCCATCTCTCAGACATATTCAATATGATGTTTAAAACTGGTGTCTTCCCTTCTTAATGGAAACGAGCCTCCATACTGCCTCTATTGAAAAAATCCAACTTGGATCCCGAGAACCGGGCTACTACCAACCTATTTCCTGGCTCCCTATCCCAGCGAAGATTGTAGGGAAGGTAATGAACATGCAACTAATCAGTTCATCAAGGATTCCAACTGTTTGAACCCTACACAATTCAGATTCAGATCTGAATATAGTACAGAGACTGCTCTGATTAAGGCCACCGATGAGCTCAAATTTATCTTAGACAATGGGGGATCAGCAGCCCTTATCTTGCTGGACTTATCCGTGGCATTTGACACAGTGGATCATTCCACCCTGATATACCATCTGGAAGCAAAAGGCATAAAACAACTTGCCTTGAAATTACTTTAATGCTTCCTTTCAAACAGGGAAAACATAATTAATTTTGATGCCTTCGCAACAAGCTCATTTCGCTTGCCCGGCGCGGTTCCAAAAGGATCCTCTCTTAGCCCAACTCTTTTAAATCTAAACGTCACAGACCTTGCCCTCTGGTCGAATCCTTCGGGTTTTCACTTACCTCTTATGTGGATGACACGCAAATCGTGTTATTAGCCTCCCATGATGCCAACTATACTGGTGCTCGCATACATGACTGCATGAAAGGTATCAATGGCTGGATAAACAGACACAATCTTAAGCTTAATGCGGTAAAGACTTAGGTGATCTTACTCGGCAATAAACCTAACCTTTTGTCTGCCCCGTGTTGGCCTAGGGAGATTGGCCCTCTTCCTCTACCCACCAGGAAAGCTAAGAGTCTTGGCGTCATGATTGATGACCACTTACGCCTGGGAAACCAAATGAACGCAGTGGTCTCCTCCTCATATAACCCCTTGAGAATACTTAAAAAAATTATATATTTGTTTGCCTATTTCATCCAGGAAGTCAGTGATTTCCCCACTTGTATTATCCAAAATTGACTCAGATTCTTCAGAATTCGGCAGCCAGACTCCTCCTTGACCTGCCTAGGTACCATTTGGTTTCCGCTACTCTCAAGGATCTCCATTGGCTGGATGTCATAAACAGGATTGAATTTAAGGCCCTTTGCATAACTTATAAAGCTCTCCATGATTCAGGACGCTGGTTTCTCAAGAAAGCACTATCATGGTAAATTCCCTCAAGAAATCTAAGATCAGCAGGCTCTTTCTGTGCAAATACCATCAGATAAAAAAAAATCTAAATGGGTTGGCAAAAGCTTTGTGGGTAGAGCTGAGACAGACTGGAACCTCCTACCACTCAATCTCAGAACAGCTCCCTCCCTATCTCAATTCAGGAAGCTTCCGAAAACTTGGCTTTTCAATCAATAGGTCACTGATCCCTCTTTTGCTGCTTACCGCTTCAGCACAAAGACACCCTCAGCTATTCGCTGTGCATTACAAATAATTTAACATAACATAATATAACATTGTGTGGCTGGTGGTTTTTCATTTAACACTTTAATTATGGGCTCAAAACACCTGAATGCGAAGCAATTTTTGGCTAAAATTCCAGAACAACAGGCTGAATGTGTTGTACACAAAATAGAATCCCTTGTGAGCCATGTTTTAAAATTTGACAAAGACTTCTAATCAGTTTTAAAAACCTGCTTGATTCACATGTATAACCAAAAGTAAACTCTGCTCCCATATTTTGTGAGGGTTCACTCATTTATACATGCATTAAAACTAGCAGTGGCAATGCAAATCATTTTCTTTTGTGTAGTGCAAAATTGTGTATTGAGCTTCAAAACACAACAAAGGTACAGCTTGGATAGCAGCAACACACCCTTCACTAAAACAGAACAAATAAAGGACAGGTGGCAGTAGCATGAGGTTCATCACAATATTCTCTCATACATACAACACAGACACAATGCAAGTAGCTACACACTAAATAGGTGGACTTAGTGGATTTAAAGGGCTGTTGTACATTCTCCATAAATAGACATAAGTACAAAAGTCCTAGAAGAAACAGCTAAACCTTTTATCGAAATACCATACATTCATGTACTCGTATATGATGATGAACCTTTTACCGTCCTACCGTGGTATGCATCATCAGTGGGCCCACATAAGACCGAAATCCTACTCTTCGGAAATAACATTACCTTTTGGTCCCCGGACAGGGGGCCACGAGAAATGGGTCTACTCCTGTCCCCAGTGGAAAAGGTTAGAAATCTGGGGGTAATTTTTGACAAACAACTCTCCTTTGAAAACCAGATTAACAAATTGCTTCCTCGGTTTTCTTTCTTTTGAAGAGCCGAAGAAATATTTTACCATATACACCCACTAATCTTCAAAAATGTATTATGTCGTCATTAATTTTGTCCAAACTGGACAATTGCAATGGATTATATATCGGATTGCAACAAAATTTTTATCCAAAATTCAAACCTTACAAAATGCTACAGTTCGTCTCATTTTCGGGCTCCTCAAATCTCACTCAGCATCCATGGCCAGATCGAAACCCTGATCGAGAGCTAAAAGAAGACTAATAATATGTCAAAAGGAATATGGGTGGGAATGCACCATAGACTTTTAGGAAGATATGCAAGACTTGCAAGTGAAGCAATAGGTATGGATTCAAGGAGTATTATTTTGAGCGAGAATGATAGCGAATCCATTGGAGGAAATTGTGTGCCAGATGTACAAACGTTTTTTGTTGACGCAAATGGGTTTTAGACCCGTTTGCGCCCGCAGAAAACCTGTGGCCCATGTACTAATCCTATTTTGCAAGTCGCAAATCAATTTGCGACTTGCAAAATAGGATTAGCGACTCACTATTAGGAAGGGGCGTTCCAAGGTCGTCTCTTCCTGATAGCAACTCCTTAAGCTATGTAAGAATGTTTTGCGACCGCAATTGCAGGTCACAAATCACTCGCAGTTTAACCACCCTTCTCAGAAGTGTAGTAAACCAGTTGTAAACAGGAAGTGGTCCCCAGGGTACCCCTTACCATTTGTTAATGCATGCGTAAATATTTTTTTAGGGCAGACAGCGGTCCGAGGGACCACTGCCTGCCCTTAAAAAAATGAAACTGAAAAGTTTCATTTTTATTTTTAAATGCATGTGCCTTTAAGGAAAACGGGATGTATTTTTAAATAAAAATGCTTTATTTAAAAGCAGTCCCAGACATGGAGGTCTACGGAACCCCAGCAGGCCACCATCCCTGGGAGTGCCAGCTATTCCCAATTGGGTCGCAAATTGCGACAGCCTCATTATTATGCATGAGGCATGCAATTTGTGACCCCATTGGGAATCGCAAACAGAATCTCAGACATACCAATTAGCGAGTCGCAAATGCAACATAATTTACGACTCGCTAATTAGTGGGTCGTACATCTGGCTCAAAGCTTCCTGAAGTCAAAGAGAGATGAAAAACATAGATAGAACAGAAGACCCAAAAAATTCTGTTTCATAAGTGATGATGAACGTGATTCAGAAAGAGAGGCAGTATGATTTTCTCTGCGGGCCATTCCAGAAGCCTCAGCCTCAGCAAAAGGTTGGAAGGTTGGACATAAAGAAGAAGTAGTCATAGAAGTAGAAGGTTAGGGATAGGAGATGGAAAAGAAGTAAAATATGGGAGATTTTAGCAAGAGTATGAGGAGAGCGGGAATAACACAAAGATCAATATGATCAAAAGTATGAAATAATTAGAGAGGGTTGTGAGCCTGGTCTTGAATAATCAGGCGAAAGTACCATTCCCTGGCACACTTAAACTGTGACACAATATATTGTCTATGTGTGCTTTCGCCAAAGGCATTCAAAATTCTGTACAGAGGAATGAAGAGAGGGTAGTTCAATAGTCAGCCAGAGTTGAGAAGGTTTATAAGTGGAGTTGAATGCTTTGCAAGGAGCAAGAAAGTAAAGGGAATAGAAAGGTGTATGTGAGAATAGATAAGAGCCTTGTCTAAGAGGAAAAATAGAAAGCAAAGTGGTTCAGAGAAAGTATTAGAAATAGAGGTAGCTGGATGAACAGAAGTAAGATTTCACAGATCTTGGTGAAAAAAAATAATATGGGGCATTGGAAAGAGCAGCAGGAGCTAAGGGAAAAGAGGACAAGGTAGAGATAAAGAAGTGATTGGACTGAGGATAGTGAAGTACTGATGGAGAAGAGGTGGAGGCAAATAAAAAAGGAAAAGAAGGAAGATCAAGGAAGCTGAAGATTAAAGTCGCCAATAGGAAACAAAGAGAAAGTGTCCTGAAACCAAGACAGAATACAACTTAGATAATAAAAAATGAGGTTAAGGATTCTGATAATCGATAGACAATCACGAAAGACAGTTTTCCTGTCGAGATAACTCTAGCCACAATCTTTGAACCCAACCTGGATCAAACTAGCCAGCATAATTGTTGGTACACCAGCATAATTTGGTATCATTTCAGGCATGTGGAGTGATCAAATGTACGCATAATGCCCTAGAATACGCCATTATAGCATGTTGCGTAACAAGAAGACCTTTCAGGTAAAAATAACAACACAAGAGCACAGGAAATAGTGTAATTGGTACGCATGGCCAGACTGGCTGTAGTGGGCAGTAGGAATTTTCCCTATGGCCCGGAAGGTTGGAAGGCGGTTTTTGGGTAGTGGTGGCCGGCTTTGTTCCTGGGGGCCGGTTTTGCAGCAGTGCTGCAATATCGGCCCACTATAAGCAGAAGTTCCCCATTACCACAGGTTCCTGAAATCCACTCAAACATATATTTATTTGTTGGATTTTTGATCGTGTTGAGTGTTTAATAACTTTTTTAGCACAACACATAGGTTATGTCAACTAAAAGTGCCACAGAGACTGGAATGCTACTGTATATATAGTTGCAACTGCTTCCTGTCTCGTCAACTACTTCTACTGCTTTGTTGAGTCCTTGGTCATTTTGAATCTGGATTTTGGAGGAAAACATCTCTTTATTTTTATCAGCAATCTCTTCTGCATTCACATCCTTGGGATCTTTACTTTTTGAAAAAAAACTGGTTTATGTAGTACTTTGCAAACGTTTGCCATTTAAGTAAGAGCATGAACCACTATTTTTGCAGCTTTTGTGTTTTTCTTTTTGCTTGGGGCTGAGTGGGCAGAAGTTTGGATTAGGGGCCAATGTGTGACTCAGGTGTTTTAAGGGATGATGTTTACACGTTATATACTTGTTAAACATTTGACTGTGTTGTTGTTCTACTGTTTGGGGCCCAGTCTGGCCTGCAGTAGACTTTGAGGGTATTTTTAATGTCTTTTTGGCGTTCTCACAGCTGGTGTACAATAGGTATTTTATACATTCTAAGGGGCTTGTTTATGGCCTTGTATTCATGCAAAATGTAGGTTATTTTTTGTCTGCATGTACCTGTTGACGACTAGCATTGTGTAGCTATAAAGGTTCCTTTGTTCTCAACTACTTTTTTCCCATTTGCTTCCCCGCCATGTTTTGTTATTTTCTATATGTGCTAAGTGGTTGATTAGTGAGTTTATTTCGGGTAACATTTAAAAATATTTTGGTTGGGTAAGTGAAGTCTTTTTTCTTATCTGACATTGCTGATTTACTGGTGGTATTTAAAGTCCAAAGAGAGTCCAATAGATGGAGCATGACAAGTTTTGGGTATATACCGTCCTTGGACCCTCTATCTTCTACAGCACACAGCCTTCGACCATGCGTGGGCTTGGGCACAGGGCCTGCAACTCCCATGGGCTGCATGGCTGGTTATTTGATGTTACAATATAAAGTAGAAGACATTATCAAAGGGCCAGAACACCAAAATATAAAAATTGGGCCTACTGGCTTTATCAAGGGGTCAGTATATCAACATATATGAAGCAAATCTATTGTCTTTGACAAAAGGTCACCAATAATTATAAGCACATGTATTTTTTATAAATTCACACTTTGTAATATTTAATAAAAGTGATTGTCATACATTTAAAAAAATAAAGCCTTATTTAAAAAATAACATATCTTTGAGTCTGTCTTTTAACATATTTCAGGCCACAACATGCAACAATAAACTATCCACAAGAGGGCCTGCACTCCAGCTGAAGACCATACAGCTCCAGCTCGGAGTACTTTAAAAAATATGTTAATCTCTCCTGGCTTCATGGATTCGTTGACTTAGGAGACCTACAGTTTGTTAATGTTGCTTGGTTGCCACTGTGTTCCCAGCAGCCCTCCACAACATTAACAAAATGCTTGGTGATTCTTCTGCCCATTTTAGAGGCACCACCAGGATAAAAAATTATAAACAAAAATCCCTTGCAGGGCAATATAGAGCGCTCAATGTCAGAGCAGTGAATAAAACACGAGGGCATTTGCAGCTCATTTATTATTCTTTTTTTTAATTAAAAAATGGTTTGGGACCTGGTTCCCACCCTGGGCACCCACAATATTGACATCGATGGGGGCTACCTCTGCCGGCTGCCCAGCCACCACCATGGCGGGAACTGTCCTTTTTAAAATCATTTTTTTAAGTGGGTGCCCGGGAACCCAACTGGGGGACCCACAACACTCCATTTGTTGAGGGCAGCAGGGGCAGCTACAAAGCCACCATGGCCCCAGTCAGCTCCCCAGTCAGCACCCATTGTAGTGCTGCCAGGAGTCAGGTCTTTTAACTTGCTTCCGCCCAGGAGGGAGCAGCAATTTTCTCTGTTTGTGCCAGGGTGTGAGCAAAGCTGTGTTTTCTGCTTGGGACAGTGTGGGCAGGGTATACGCTTGCTCCCCTAGGCATGAAACAGCAGTGCCCTGCTGATGAGGTCCTGGGGGCACTGCTTGGATCGGGTCCAGGGGTATGAGGTTCTTGGGCCTATCTATGACTCGGGGAGGGGTTTTGTATGTCACTTCCCTTAATTATACAAACAGCCTTGAGGATGGGATCACGAGGGACACATAGAGGCATGAGGAGGGGGCCATGCTCCACTTCCCTAATTATAAAAAAAAAAGGCCCAGGGAGATGGGTCCACAGAATATCATGGAGGTTCAGAAAGGGGGGCGTGCCTTCCTTTCCCTGCAATGCTACACGATTTTTTGTGGAGATGAAGGTGCTCTAGGCAGGCTAGGGCAGCCATGTTATGTGTTCTCCCCAGCTGCAGCCCGTGCAGGTAAGAGTGGTGGAGCCGGGTGGGGGGTATTTTGACAGACCATGACGAGGGTAAATTAATTATTTATTTAATTTTCCCACATCATCATTCATCAAAATCCCCGCTCACCCGACCCCATGGCACCACCGCTCTTACCTGAACAGGCCTCGGCTGGTTCTCCCTGTCTCCTTTTTTGATGGCCTTGTGCCTGTGTGTCACAGGCAGCAATTTGGTCTTTGTATTCAAGTCCAAGCATCCTTCTTTGCTAGCCATGTGATATGTTCTCCATGCCGTCTTCCTTGCACGCCCAATGCCTTGTGGTGAACGACCACCATTTTGTTAAGTCAGTGGGTGTTTCTGATTTAGTTTTTTTCCTAATATATTTTTTCCTCATATGTTAATTTGTGCACATGGCTGATTTAGATACACAGCTGAGTAATTTATTAAATGTTTGCCTTCCCCTCAACCTTTCATAGGGGACTCATGAGCCCTGAAAGGAGACCAGCTACTATTTATTAACAATATATTCAATTTTTGCCTATTTTCCCTTGTCTCCTATTGGGACTCCATGGACCCTGGAGCGGCACTAACTTAGCTTTTCTAGTGTGATGTCTTGCAAAAAATAAAATTAGTTCATGCATGGATACTCCACTGTTAAAGATCTGTGTTCATAATGACTTGTATTACATTGACCAGATTGCCCAAGTCTCACTGAATTTCTGCTCACTTTTTATTGCTTGCAGGTGCCGAGATGTGAAGCATAATACTGTGAAAGAAATATGTCAATTAGCTGATAGCGACCCCTGTTAGGAGAAAAATAGTCTGCTGTTAGTGGTACCAGTGGCATCAAGCCCTCATCCCTTTTACATAAATGTGACATTCCTGCTGCACCCTTCTATGGCAAAAAGAGGCTGGGAGGATGATCGCCCTCAGATCAAAGGCACCATCAAAACCAAAGCCCATGTCTCTCTGCATTGCAGTGACTGCGGTCATGGAGAGCAGTAAGTCTGAAATTGATTTGTCCCAGTAGCATGTTGAATCTTCACAGGAAAGTAAATAAGAACCACACTCTACTACAGTTCATCTTCCGGAAGTAGAAGCAGTGAAGGACACTGAGCTTGTTGCAGAGCAGGATGTCATTGAGACTGCTCTTCAATTGGATACATCAACTTCATGATCTTGGGAAAGGAAAATAAAGAGCACTACTGAATCTTCTGCACTCCCCCTTCCAATGATCTTGACATGGATTGAAACCTGATCAAGACCCACCAAGAGAGATAAGGGAAATGACTGTCTTTGAATTGAGGAAGATGATGTTGAGCCAATGACTATCAGTGTGAAGAGTGGCACAAACGAAGTACAGATCACCTCTATTGAACCTACTTTGAGCAATGTAGTTGCATCATCACTGCCTGGTTCCATTTGTGAAGAATTTAAAAACCTGCATCAACCATCACTCCTATTACAATCATAGCCTGGCATAGAGAAAAGGAAACAAAACCGCGTGGCACAATAAAAAAGCTCTCCTCCCCAATTGGGGATGTCTTCACACTCAGGCTGCATGAGGGGCACATCGCAGAATGCTACATTTGCTGCAAAAACATTCTTTGTGGTAAGTCAGGAGTACATTATGCACCAGGGACCAACTGGCCAGCAGAGAAATCATCATGCAAGTTAGTGGGAAGAGCATGTCAAAAAGATAGCTACTGGTGAGAGAGAAGAGAACGTTAAACTGATGGAGGTGGTGGTGAGGAAGAAGAGGATGTCAGCATTATATGAAGCAGCCTGAGACTGTTTCTATTTCTGTTTCTCAAGTAACATAGTGAAACAGTGACTGCAAAGAACCCAAGCAGACTACCTGCTCTGCGTCGGTCACTGGGGTAAGTATCACACAGAATATAGTCAGAACAATCAACTATCAACGCTGTGTTGACCAAGGAGTCACTTTAACACCAAACCCATTCATGAAAAAATCAATTTATACAATGGGAAGATTGCCAAAATGGTAATGCTTAACCTCATTCCTTTTTCTTTTGTGTAAAGAGAGGGGTGTGGAACTCTGCAAAGTGACCAAATAAACTCTGCACAGTGACCAAATAAACTCTGCAGTGCTGCAAGGGTTCCGCAAGCAGCAGAGTGCATTATTACGTACTGTTTGCACAGATTGCACAGATTTTTAGCGCTGGGTGTTTGTCCCGCACTAGGAAATCAGCACGAACTGCACCATGCACAGCGCAGGGCACTGCTTCTTTCTGCCACTCAAGTAGATTTTCTACTCAAGCGGCAGCTTCCTCAAATCGAATGGATGGTTTCTCAATGCGAGCGATTGTGACCATCAATGACCACCCACATTCAGAAATCTCGCTGGGAGGAGGTCTTAAGTTGAATTTTCTTTGCTTGTGCACTTAATGACGGCGAGTGAGAAAAAACTCCACTCCATTTCTTGGAGCAGAGTGTGGAAAACTCTGGAAACTCCGAGAACGGAGCAGAGTTCACCGCCCAGGCCTACTTCTGTCCAAAATGGAAGGTTCCCAGCCGCACCAACATTTTCACTGTTTCTGTGCCAGCACTGTATCATGAAGTGATGCAATTGGTTGGCGGAGTTATGAAAAAGAGCCCAGTTCAGTCCATCTTCCTTTCGAAAGACGTGGACCAGTTATCAAGCATCACAGCACAGTGGATCTCCGCTAAGAGAAAGAAGGAAGGATAGCCGCTGGTCTCACCACTGATGATGCTTTTCAAGGCATTCAATGGTATGCAACAGTTGCAAGTTTTTTCCATGTAGAAATCACACACAACTGCCAACATCTTGGACTAATTTAATACCAAAGTCAATGAATGACTTCAACCCAGAGATCTTAACATCTTATCTTAGTCCAGTGTTTAGCGCACTGTATAAACATAATTGTGCAGGACTTCCTCACAAAAGACGAAGTATGCAACTGCATACTGGTCACCTGTCACGGAACTGGCACTCATTTTAGTCATTTGTACAAAGACAAGAAGCAGTAGAAGATCATTCATCATGCTAATAGGGTCACTGTAAAAGTCCTCATACAGGAAGCGCCAACATGTCGGAACTCCATCTAATAAACTACTACAATGCCTGATCGAGCAGTACGTACTACAAAGGAGAGAGGATACAATTGCCAAAGCCATGATTATGGAGATGGATAAATAGGAGCTAGTGGAGTGCCTGATGTAAATGCTACTGCCTTTTGAGATTGTGAAATGGGAAGTAGGCATGGGCGACAGTACCATGAGTCAAGCAATCCCATTGTTTCACCTGCTGTAGGAAAACTTTCAAAAGGTGGAGGAAACATTTAGCCGTGTCAACGAAGATGCAGCTGCTTTGGTCAACAGCTTAAACCTTGGCAGGAAAAAGAAATTGTGTCCTCCCAAGAGTACAGTTGTGCTATAATAATGGATACATGGTACAAAAAAGCATTGGCCACTTCATTCCTTTCTCAACATTGGACTCAATTTATAAGAATTGGATCATCAGGAAAACAGATGATCTAGAATTTAATTGTCAAATTTAAAGCCATTGTAGAACTGAAGTGCTACCCTCAACTTTCTGAGAGGGTGGTGCTGTTGTCTCTGAGTGCTCCAGAAGCCTGTCTCAACTGAAGCAGCAGCCAACATCACCACTGACTACTACCAAACCGACATAACAGCTGCTTCACTTCCTGTGCAATGGGTTGGTTTATATGGTAGGACTTAAATCTAGTGCACTGGTGCAGGCACCGCAAAAATAGACCCATTGACCTATTAGGATAGGAAAGGAACAGTGTACAATACAACACAAAGTATGCACACAGTCTACTACTCATTCACAAGTAGTGAGTGTCCCCAAAGTCCATCTTTCTAGTAGTGACAAATATCTTTGTTAAGGACGAAAACCCTTACCTACCTTAAGGTGGCATGCTCCAGTGGTGTGGGCTAAACGTCCCCCAATCAAGGAAGGGGTGCTTGGTTGAATAGTAAGGAATGGGAACCCTAAGTGTGCCTGTGAGTGTAGGGGAGAGGCACAGAGTGCTAACATGAAGGTATCTAAACTTAAAACGTCCTCTTGGTTGACTCATTAGGTACTTTAATTGTGTCTATAAGGTATAGAATAAAACTAAGAGGGGAATGTCACCTCAACCCAATTATGATAGAGGAGTCAGCTTATTTCTGCCTTTCTCGTAAACATTCGATGCAGTATTAGGTATTCTTCAGGACCATCATGGTAGTCACTCTGCCAATTAAAAAGGGAAGCACACAGTTCTATATTGTGTATCACAGTGGAGTACAATCAATGTATGGCTCTCAAAGTTCTCAACACCCACAATTGTCAGGTGTATAAGAATCAGGGCTCCGAAAGCCTAATGTTCCTCTTTAGTGGTTGCCTGGTCGAGGGGAAAGAACAGGAGCCAGAGCTTAGCAGGCTGGCAATGAAGTATCTAGCATGCCCTATAGCCACTGTATGTTTGGAACATGTGTTCAGAGCAGCTGGGACAGTTGGTCAGGGGGACCAGCCTCTCTCATCAAAACTTGAAGAGGCTGATGATGATTAAAATAAATTAAACATTTCATGCCCAAAAATGATATTGCTTCTTAACACACATCTATAAAGGAGGGTTATTATCGGATAACATTAATCATTCTCCAGATGACTAGCGTAGGTTTGAGGATGAACTCTATTTTTCACATTATACTAGGAACAATAACACAAAAAATAAAGTCTGAGACCACCTATTTTACGTAGACTAGACTAAGACTTAATTTCTTTTCATTTTCTTGTTCAACAGCTCCATCTCTTGTTTGATCAAATAAAACCTGCAGGTAATGTTGACAACAGCCAAACGAAGGACCAATGCTTATCTACCTCCATGAGAAACGAAGACTCAAAGAGGCCTACTCCAATTGGCTGAAGAGGGGTTTGATAACACAGACTAGTGGCTCAAGTGGCAAACTATAATTAAGTTTATGTGGTCTGGGAATGTCACTTTGCAGGTACATTTGCATTTTGTATTGCTTGGATGACCTGCTGGGTACATGTAGTCAATTGTCTTGTCTGGGGTCAGTACGTGATTGGCTCTTAGTTAATAGTACTCAATCATGGGAGCCTGTACTCTGCCCTATGACTCCTCATGTACCACATTTCCCAGAGCTCTCTAATATAGACATTACCTTTTTGCATTCAATAGGCCTTCTCTACTGCATGGCGCCTCTGCTCTTGCTGTTCATCCATGCACCCAAGAGGGATAATGTCAGAAGAATGTAGTTGCACCATCCATGTGCGTACAGTATCATTCTGCGTTTATTATAAATATTTTTGAGCTGTGTTGGTCATCCCTGTTGCATTTTTCCAGCTAAGGTAATGATCAGCTAGTCTGTGAGTTGCTAAAGAGAAATGCTGTATGACTTTGCTAATTGAACTATCATCTTCCTTCCATGACAGATGTGACGTGCTCATGGCCTTTGGTGAATTTTGTGTTTGTCTATCTCGTACCTTTCCCTAATTTCCCCTGCCCATTTATTCATGAAATTTTAATCCTCGTCCCCCAAGTTGTGTGATATGTTGGGCTGTTAATTTTCACCATCAATAGATCTCATTCTTGAAGAGCCAGATGTGGTTAAAGCTATTCCGACTGTAACAGTAGGAGGTTACAAAAAATTGTAAATTTGCCCACGCCACCCCTCCTACCTAGCCAAGAAGGCGGCATCATAGTGCACAGAAATAATTACAGCAGACTTTGGCCAAGGACAGGAAGTGTGCACTTTTCACCATAATCTATGACACACCTATTCTACTGAATCAATCTTCTCCTTAGTCCTAAGATATTATGCACTGTTATGATGATCTCTTTGATGAATTTTCCATTCCATTGTGTTTTATTTTTGTTTAGTTGCCTTTGATGCTGAATTAGAAGCCTTTGGTCAGTTCACAAGGGGTAATCGGAAGAGAAGAATCTTGTATTTCCTGTGAAGTCTTTTCTTCCCTCTTAGCGGAGTACCACCATCAGCCTGAAGGCTCTTTGTAAGCCCACTGTATCAAGGTACTATTGGGCTGATTTGGGGAGGTAGCAGACATCACTTTTCTACCGAGATAGGGAACAAATAGGAAAGAGGGAACAGTGTTAAGAACAGGAAGGAGGATTTGTTTTGACTCTCAGTTGGCAGGTATCATTAGTGTTAAATAGTTGAAGAGGCAAGAGCAAAGGCAGTACGTATACAGCTATTGCCAAAAGGAGGGTGGGTGCTGCTCTGGTAGGTAAAATAAAATCAAGCCAATAAAGGGGCAGAATTGGGCATGGTCAGGGTCCATTTTCCAACTCTGATTGCAGGGGGGTGGATTGGAGGAGAGAGGGTAACCTACATAGCCTGGCAAGGGAGCTCTGGTAGGGAGAGACTAAAGAGAAGACGATGGGGATGGACATAGTTTGACATTGTTACAACGTTGGGGGACTTTTCTGTTAAATTAATTACACAGTAATACCTGGTAAAAAAATTAAATAAAAAGAAACACATTGAAGAAAAAAAGGAACACATTGATTAATATAAAAATCTAAACTACCACCCTGACCTCCCACAACAGGCCTATCCCTGTCTCTATAAACCAAAAATACCCCACAACTACCCACTTTCCAACTGTTCTTCCCACTACCACCTACTGCAATAGGCCCACCCCTCACTAAAAGAACTGTCCCTCAGTGGCATACAGACTTAATAAAATGCCTGGCGAAGTGCTGGAAATACCCAGTAAACCTCCTTCACCTCCTCTAGGCTTTACAATACTACCTGCAGGAGGGTCTTTGTGGTTTTGAACGGTAATGGCTGCTTGGGATGTTAAACACCTATAGTGGCAGTAATGGCATTGGGCTAGTTTTCAGTTTGGCTATTGACTGGTTGGGTCATATGTTGTAGGCTTAGTTGTTGGTTAATTCAAGGTAGAAGATAGAACAGTGTAACTAAAGCAATGAGAATACACCTAGAAAACTGGGAGAGAACTATGGTATGTGCCGAGATGGGATTGTAGGCTGGCTGGGATAGAATGGGGAGTTGGTAGGTATGAGCAGGCACTTGGCAACACACCGTTTCTTCTTCTGATTGTTTTCAATGGTATTGAGACTTAGACAGAAACATAGAAAGGTAGTACTGGTATCCAGGCTTGGAAGGAAGGAAGAAATACCTCAAAATATGCAGCAATTGTCTTGAGAAAATAAGTGACATCGCTCATTCCAGTAGCCACTTGATCCCCTCCACAAAAAGATCCTTGAATGAATGAATGATTGACATTTGTACAGCACAACAGCTGTTTCCGAAGAGGCATCGAAGTGCTCACCAACAAATAACTTAAACCAGAATTTACTTGAAGATAAAGGTTTTCAAACTATTTATAAAATAGGTGTACATAGTTGACCTTTATCAGTTACAATGGGAGTTCATCCCACAGGTTTGCTGCGAACAGCGAGGAGCGTCCGCCCCTCCTCGCTTTGCGGACTCTTGGAATATGTAAAAGTCTTTGATTTGTACACTGCAGCACTCTAGCAGGTACCCATTCTTTGAACCTACTGCTGAAATAGACAGGCCCCTTATTATATATCACTCTAAAAGTGATTAGTAAGGCCTTGAAACTGATCCTTTTGATTATTGGAAGCCTTTGAAGTTCCTGCAGCTAGGGAGATGGAATGGAATGCGATCTGGGGTGATTAAGAATTAGCCACGGAGCAGCAATTTGTACTATCTATAATTTATTGATAATACCAGTTGGGATCCCTAGATATATAGAGTTGGTATAGTCTAATCTAGAGGTCACTAGAGAATGGACAATTGTTTTCCGCATGTGGAGTGTAAGGAATTTTAAGGTACATTTTAGGGATTTTAGCAAGGCAAAGCAAAAGGCTGTGATGGCCCAGATTAGGGTTTTAAAGTATGACTCCTGAACACATTTTATCCCCAGGATTCTCACTGCATGGATGGAGCTGAAGATTTCCTTACATCTGTTGACCACCAGCTCTGTAGGCTCAATGGGGAGAGCGGCAGATGAATAGTGCCTCTGATTTGCCACAGTTAAGTTTTAGACAGCCCATCTGCCTCCAACTAACCACTTCAGACAGATAACCTTGGACCCTATGTATTAATATATTATCAAACTGATAGAATGACAGCAGTAATAGAGTTTTATCAGCATGTGACACAATGTTGAAACCCCAAAGTTCCACCACCTTGGCCAGGGACACGAAATATGCACTTCACAAGGTAGAACTGAGGGCGGATCCTTGAGGGACACCGGGCCTCAACTCTTATTGCTGGACATGAAAGGCAGAAGGTGCAAGGCCTGCGTACAATCAGACAAAAAAGATTTTAAGCATTGTATGGCCAGTCCGAACATCCTCTGCAGACAGCTCTAACAGGATTACTACTAATTTTTTCTCTTGTCTAAGTTGGTTGTTATGAATTCAGAGACGTCCAGTAAGGCAACCTTGGTAGTGAGCCCCAGGCAAAAGCCAGATGAGTTTCGTCAAGTAATTGGTTATCCTCGATAGAACGAGACAGCTGAGAAACTAGTTTTTCCTGAGGGCTGGCAATATGAGGATAGGCCTGTGTTTTCTCACAATCGATGACTCAAAGGAGGCAATACTGATACTTTTTATCAACAGATTGAGACAGAACCTAATTGCAATGATTGATTTAGCAAAGCATTTATAGTGGAGTTTATGGCTGAGGCTGCTAGTTTTAGAATCCATGGTTTGATGGAGGAGCCTGAACTGCAGTTAAGGACTACCACCTCTGAGTCTGCCTGAGAGATTCTTTCAAAGAAGTTAAGTCATTGTCCCTCTCCATCTTGCAACTCAGTCCTTGGCAATCAATGGCTGCAGAGGCAAAGCGATTTACATTGTCAACATTCCTCATAGAAGTACTCCAACAGGTTATCCAATAGGGTGTGCAGAACTTTCACTTTTTGTTATCAGACAGCAGGGGAAAAGAAAGGAGGAACAGTCTTCAAGATGATTTCCTTTGATGCATTACCAGCATTGACTATTTGCCTAGGAAAGGCTGCAGACTGCACTTTCTGAATTCTTTTTCCAGAAGCTTTTTAGGGCCTCTTTATAGATCTTATTTTGCCTCCATGTCATGCTATTTCCTCTATTTCCTTTCCAACAGCTTGCAGTGGAGTTGTTTTGCTCGGGGAAAGAAGTGGAATGCTTTTGTCTCATCGGTGCATTTTTTTAATTGGCCATATTTTATCAATAGCCTGGAAAAGGGAGTTGCTCTATTGACTCTCCATCCAAGTCCATATTCCCTTCCAAGGCCAGGACTAAAGGGCCAAGGCCATCCAATAGCTTGTACTCAGATATTTTATGTCAGGTTTGTGTAGAGATTTCTGGCCTGGTGCCTAAGGAGGAACCCCTGGGCAGGCGAAAAAAAAATCACCATATAAGGGCTAGACCAAATCAAGGATTTTGGGTTGCCTACACAGAAAGTGGGGCAGCGAGTTAAAATGAGGTCTAGTGTGCAGCCCTTCTTATGGGTGGGCACTGACAGCTTTTGCTGGAGATTTAAATCTTCCAATATTTCACTTATCAGGCACACGGTTTTAAAGGTAGGGTATTCCGTATGGACACTGAAATCCTCTCACACAGTGAAGTTTGAGCACTGCATGCATGGAGGAGCGGCAGCATTTCTTAGAAGTTCACCAAAGTCAGAAGTATATTCCAGAGGCCCCCAAAAAAGTGAAATTATGAGAGATTTTAATTGAAGACATTATGAATTCACCCTCCCCACTGGACCTCCTGTTTGACTGTAGTGCAGTCTAACTGCATGCGACAAATAAGAGCCAACTCACTGGCAACTCATTTCTGATGGTCTAAATGTAGGTTTGAGTATGCTTCCTGAATAGCTTGTGAGATGCCAGGAGCTGAGGAGACTTCTGGCAGGTTTATTAAGGAATATTGCATCCCAGGAATCCTCATTAAGTAATCTCCAAATAGCCAATTCATGATTACGAAGGGATCTGGCATTAATCAGACTGTAATCTGTATTGACCCCCTCCATAGCTTGCAAGAAGGCATCACTTGTCCCACTTATCCTTTCCTGTTTCCTCCTATGGAATGGTCTAATTGTAAATTAGGTACTGTCATGTGATCCAGGCATTCATAACATCTGTGTACGGGCACTGCTTCCCTACTTAACCCAATCCTCTTACTGTGAGAGGGGAGTCAGTCAGCATGGATGATGTTGGACACAAACTGGGCACTGACCAGTGCAACCTGCACCTTCAGCATGCAAATGTCACACCTGCTGCACGGATCCGCACCACAGTGTAAATTATATGGACCCAGAATGATTGCTTCCTTGATTGGTTCTCAAATATTAGAAGGCTCAAATTAAAGATGGTGTCCCTAGGTTTGAACAATGAGAAGTGTGAATATTGACAGGGGGCAGCACCTCAAGTTGAATTGTAAAACAGATTTTTACAGTCTACAATTAATGATCAACACAATAGTTCCCCCCACTACCAGCTTTTTTCCCCAACAATAGCAACAAAAGAAAATCAGTGCTGGTACTATAACATTGCAAAATTGCCCTACTCTGTAATCTGTTGTGTTTGAGGCTTTACACAAAAACATAACACATACTTAGAAGATCTGTACCAACCATAGTATTTGCACAAGCTATGTAAAATACCTAATTACTGTGAAATTATTGCTAACCAAAGTATAAATTCGAAAGGTTTGCTTGGAATTTCAAAAATCATCCTTTCAGAACAACCCAAGAGAACTGAGAAGTCCTAGGATCCTGTCCCCACCATGGAGCAGGGAGGCCATACCCAGGCCGATGCCACTCCCTCCACACTGAAAAGGTTATTACAAGAATTTTGCACACCTCTTGAGCTTAGCTTATAGTTAAACAATTATTAAAAGTATATTACCTTAAAACTATGATTAATAATAACAGTAAGAACATTTTTATAATCCTATATTGAACAAAACCATATAGTAAATTATGTAAAAATATAAAAATAAAATAGAATATTTAAAAAAATTAAAATATTAAAAAAACATTTCTCATTGTTTAATGTTATAAATAAAAAACAAATGAAACATAATTAAAAATAAAAAATAAATGCTAACAATCGTACATACGCAATAGTAGAGAAAGGGTTGGACTTTGAAGGAGTCATGTTTACTATTCCCACTTCAATTAAAGTAACAGTATGGGCAGTTTTGGACTTGGAGTGGAAAATGTACTATTTCTGCTCTAGCTCAAGCAGAAGTAGGGAAAGTGTTGCAATTTGGAGGGATCAGATTTGGTATTCTCACTGCATTCTGAACAACAGTAGGGACAGTGATAGAGTATGAAGGGGTTAGATATACCATTCCCACTCCAAAGTAAGCAAAAATAGGAAAAGTGTTGGACATTGGAGGAGTCAGATTCACCATTCCCCCTACATCTTAATCATAAATTTGAAAACTATTGGACTTTGAAGGGGTATGATTTATTATTCCTAGTCCAATCTGAGCAATAATAGGGAAAGTGTTCAATTTAGGAGGGGTTAAATTTACAGTTCCAACTCCAACATAGACAAAAGTAGGGAAGGTTTTGGACTTTGGAGGGGTTAGATTTACTATTCTTACTCCAAGGTAGGAAATGTAGGGAAAGTGTTCAACTTACTTTGGAGGGGTAACATTTAAAGTTCCAACTCCAGTCTAAGGCAAAGTAGGGAAAATATTAGACTTTGCAATGGTTACATTTACTTTTCTCACTCCAATGTAAGCAAAAGAAGGGAAAGTATTGTTGTTGGGTGGGGTCAAATTTACTATCCCCATTCACAAGAGAAAATCTAGGAACAATTATTTTCCACCTGAGGACAAGAACTCTTTGGCCTTAATTTCAGAAGTAAAGAATTTAGTACTGTTTTCCCAGATTACTTTCAGCCTGGGCGGATTTAATAAGAAGGCCTGTGCCCCTTTCTCCTGGAAGGTTCTAATTATTTGTTGCAAACGCCACCGGCGTTCCGCGGTAACGTGGCAAAAATCAGGTCGTGTAAAAAATGATAATCCATCCCCAGCCCGCTGAGCTTCTGGTCTGGCTTTTACAAAAATGTTCTGGCGTATCAAAAAGTAACCAAGTACACCAAAAGTGCACGCGGTTTGGCATCAGGGTTGACAGGCTGCCGAAAAGTAAATGGAACGCAATGCGCTCTTTGTATTTCGGGAGGCCAGTTCCACCCTACTAGTTCTGGAGATGATTTCTGCAGTAACTGAACCATATACATCCGGGCATCGGATTCTTCTCTCTCTACAGGGATTCCTAAAAATCATTAGTTATTCCGCTTTTGCCGATTTTCATTATCTTCAAGCTTCCACTGAATGTCGATAAGTTGCGAGTCATGGGCTTCTGTTTGACCCTTTGACCCAGTGATATCCGACTCGAGAGCAGCAGTTCTGGTCTCAAGTTCCGTCAGCCGATCGCAAATGGCATGCAGGTTTTGACAACTTTCCTTACTGCCCCCTGTAGCTTGCGAGCAGCAGTTTGTGAGCGCCTGCTCTCCCATGAAGGTGTCCCTTCCTGTACATAAACAAACCTTTTTAGGGCTCGGCCTGCATCCCACGAAGTGGGTGTGGCTTCAGAGTCCTTTAGAGAGGAGTTCGAAAGTCTAACCTACACATTCCAGAGAAGCGCGTGAATTCTGTTCGTTATTTATGGCAGCTGCATGTCAATTGGCCATCGCATGGCTGTGTTTTTACAAGGCAACACACAATAGGCCATAGTCTGTAGAGTTTCTCCACTTCCTGCATATTCTGTGCGGAGATGCGCAGCAGAAGGCTATAATTCATCAATTACCAGCTGTCAGGGGGCGCGGTAATTGAATCCAGATGCTGGGCACGCGTGCACCATTCTTTGCTGTCTGCTCTCGGAAGTCTTGGAACTGTATTTGGCATTCCTGAAGCGTGTGCATTTAGTGTCAGGACTGGATGATGCTGGGCGCGCTGCACTCCAGCCTCTCCTCCTGGGCCTCGGCTCGGCAGAGGTGCGTGCCTCGAAGGCTGCTCGGGAGTCTGCCGAGTCAGGCACAATATGTTTTTTGTTGAAATCTGCAAGTTATGCAACAGTTTGCGGTTTGTGTGCAAGTACATTAACGGAAAGCGCCACTGGCGCGGAAGCACAAAACAATGATGTGTCCATGAACATAAGTGAAAACAGAGCAGTAAATAATGAGGCAGTGACGTGGTTGCTAGAAAGTACAATCACTTGTTAGCAGTGCTTAATTTGTGCCATAATAAGTGCCAGGGCCCAAGATATTTCTGAGGAGGCCACTGCTGCTTGCCCTACTTCAGGCCACTGCCACTGATGCCAAAAACGAGAACCAACGGCACCTACTATCCAGTGTAGGACTTAAAAAAACAAGTGTGGGGGCGTGGCTTGCATGGCGGTGTGAGCGGACGCATCCTGTCGGAGCTCCCGCCGTTCCCCGCTATAACGAGCTATTAAAGCGGAGTCGGAGGGCTTGCATTCCTCCCCCGGAGCTTGTCGGCGGGGGCTGCTACGACCGGAGCAAAGTCCGGTTGGGTGGTTTACTTGGAGAGCGGAGGACGAGCGCTTCTACTGGGCGCCGATCGGAGACCCGGAGAGGTGCCCGCCATCTTGGAGCCCCGAGCCGCTGCTGATATCCCCCTGATTGCCCAGGCTGCTGGTGCGCTCCCGGAGAGCCCCTGACACCCTACCTGGCGGAATTACTGTGGCTGGCCCTCTTTCTGCCCTGATGAGCAGTGGGTGAGCGGAGGTGCGGAATCCCCACCGCGGATCGGGCGAGGAGGATCCGCCATCTTGCTGTGTCTGGCGGCCGGCGATTTTGGCCCAGGGGTCGGGTCCCAAGCGCTGTGGACATACCTGCAGCTAAAGCCCTGAGGTGCAGAACGAGGGGGCCCAGTGGGCGGCTCCTCTGTGCGGCGCGAGCAGCGGTGGGGCAGCGGGTGCCTCTCTGGACATTGGGACCCACCATTTTGTGTGCTGCAGGAGCGGCCTACGTGCGCTCTGGAGCTAGCAGGCCCTCAGAACGCTGCCGGGGGGACTTGTGGTTCCGGCTCTGTGTAGGGAGGCGAAGGTTGCCAGCGGCCAGCGTGGTCTGGGGCTCTGGACGGCGCCGATCACGACGGCACGGTGTGTTAGGGCCGGTCCGGACCCCCTCCCCACCCCCCTGCACTGATCTGCCGGTTGCGGTGGTGGAGCGGAGCCCTCAGGAAAGCGATCTGGCGAGGAGTGAGTCCTGAAGTCTGCAGGTGAGCAATACCTTCCCCGGGCGTGTGGTTGAAGCGGTCGGAGCGATTCATCATCTCTAGAACCCTGATAGATCAGATTTGGGAGGCCTGCTGATCTGCGCGGGGCCCCCTGGAGAGCTGAGGGGGAGATCTGTTCCCCGCTTTACTTCGGGCCCCTCATTTTGGAGTAACCTGGCCCCGGGGGTGTCTGGACTGAGCTCTCGGCCCTCGTGGGAGCCACCAGTTGCGGAGCCTTGGGCCTGAGCGGACTGGACCTTGAACTGCCTTCCAATAGTACTCTTTCTGGCCTGGGGCTGTGTGGGGCGGTCAGATGGGGCACAGCGGTGGTCAGTGGAGCGGCTGACTGCATACCCTCTGGGACACGATTAACTGGTGTGGGAGTCCCTCCTGGAGGCCTGGACCTTTGTTTTGTGTGCAGAGGGCCCTGTCCTGGTGCGAGGCCGGAGTCTTTGCTAGAAGGAGGGGGGCCTTGTTATCTCCCTGCTCAGGTCTTTGCGGAGCCGGCCTCCTCTCCTAGTAGGCGGGGGAACTGCCTGTTTTGCCGGCTTTGACAATTCTTCAGAGATGACATCCTCCAACAAAGGCGGCAAGGCTGACTCGGCTGCAACCCCCAAGGACAATACGGTTGTGGCCATGTGGGGCAAAGCGGGGGCGCCTGCGGCCGAAGAAGGTCCATCCAGGGGTGCCGAGAGCTCTCCGCCGGTTACTAAAGCATTCATGTCCTCCTTCATGGCTGAATTGAAAACGGAGATAGGCTCCCTGCGGACCGAGGTTCCAGCTGTGTGACGGAGCTTCGGAGGGAGGTGACGGACCTTGGAGATCGAGTTGATGGGCTGGAACGGAGAATGGACACGCGAACGGAGGACCAAGAACAACTGTGGCAGCGCCTGGCGGCCCTCGAGGAACAGAACATCGAGCTCCAGGTGAAGCAGGAGGACTTGGAGGATAGAAGTCAGTGCAACAACCTCCGCATCCGGGGAATTCCGTTGGGAGAAGAAGGGGAGGACATCATGGGCTACGTAGCGCAGCTTCTGCATGAGGTCTGGGGAGACGAGAACGCTTCACCCCCAACGTTGGATCGAGCGCATCGGGTGGCCGCCCCGACGGGAAGGTCGGGACTCCTGCCGGATATCCTGACCAGGGTACACTTTTTCACTGAAAAGGAGGCAATCTGGAAAAATGCCCATGATAACCCGGATCTGAGCTACAACGGCCATAAGATCCAAATCTTTCAGGACCTGGCACCCAACACCCTTAAGCGACGCCGCGCATTCCGGCCGGTGACTGAGAAGCTACGAAGCCTGGGCATCTCGTATCAGTGGGGTCACCCCTTCGCCCTTATTTTTCAGTGGGAGTCGAAACGCAGATCGGTGAGATCCTACAAGGAGGCGGCACAGCTCCTTCGCCTGCCAACGACCCCTCCGCCGAGCCCGTCGCGGCCCCGCAGGCAGAGGAGGGAGCCGGCGGGGCCGGACTGGACCACCGTGCATTGGCATCGCCGTACCCCCCCTGCGGAATGATTCTCCCCTTCTCAGGCCAAGCAAGACATTATAGCCCACATACGATCCCTGGAGGGGGATAAGGCTGAGCTAGAGGAGGGCTCCCTCCCACCTTGATCAATGGACTGTCTCTTTCTTCGCCCCTGCTTCGGGGGGGTATACCCCGGATTCTGTTGGGTTCTGAGTGGGGGAGGAGGGGAGCAGAGAGACCCCTTCCTTTCATTCCTGACTCCGACTCTGTGGACTGCGGAGACGGTGGGGGCTCCCTAGCGGGAATCCCTTTGAGACTGTCACAACCCCCTTTTTGGTTTTGACCTGCCCCTTAGGGAGTGACATCCCGGAGAGCGTCCGAACCTGTGGGTGTAGGATGCCCTGTTACGGGGTCAGTGTACTGCGGCCCGGTTGGCCGCGAGTGTTTTTTCCTGATGGACGGGCCTTGTGGCTCTTAGCTTCTTTTCTCTCTCTTTTTATCCTTCTTGGTTTCCTACTGCCCTTTCTTTCTCTTTTCCTTTCTCCTTATGGGGGCCTGGGGAGGGGAGTAGACTGCGGGTGGGGAGTAGGGAGGTACGGCTCTGGATTGAGTGCGGACGGGCTGAGTGTGATATGACTGTTGAGCGGACCGTGCTAGGCTTTGCGACACCTTGGCGTGGCTATGAGTGTGGCTAGTCCTCTGAAAATCATGACCCTCAACGTGAAGGGTCTTAATTCGCCCAACAAGCGCAAACAGGTCTGGCACTATCTCCTAAGGCACAATCCAGATATCATTTTCTTGCAAGAGACCCACCTTCTACAGGCTGACACTGGGCGCATGACTCACCCTAGATACCCTCTTCAGTTCTGGGCAGCGGCGGACACGAAAACAGCAGGAGTGGCGATTATGTGCAGAGCTGGCATCAGGCGGGGGAAGGCAGGCCCTTCCGGAGTGGCGATGGCCGCTTCCTTAGGGTGAATGTCGAGGTGGGACGTCGCCGGTTAACATTATGCAACATGTACGCCCCCAATCAGGCGCAGGATCGCTTCCTATGAGTGGAGATGTCTGACATTTCAATCTCAGACCATGCTCATGTGGAACTGCTCTTTCGGGCCCCGGGTGAGTGCCCCCCTCGGGAGCGGAAATGGTATTTGCCGCCAGGCATCCTGCGGGATACAGCAAATGTTGAGTACATCCGTGAGACCATTACCGCCCACTTTGAGAACAACGACTTGCCCGAGACGCCTTTTCCGGTGGTCTGGGACGCCTTTAAGGCCACGATTCAGGGTCATATTACGTCTCTTGTGATCGCGAGGACGCGAGAGGCGAGAGCAGTGGAGGATGGCCTGGTGAAGGACTTAAAGGAGGCGGAGGCGCAGGACTTGGGAGGCTGTACCCTGCAAACGAGGCACCGCCTGGCGAATCTTCGAGGCCAATTGCGGTTGTTGCGTACTAATAGGGCGGACGGCTCCCTCTTGGCTTTAAAACAGACACATTTTGAGGGGGGAGATAAGGTTGGGAGACTCTTAGCGAGGAGGCTGCGGGTCAGGGCTGCTAAGTCCCATATAGCGAATGTTCAGCTACCTAATGGGTCCAGAGCGGCGACGGCTAAGGATAAATGTCAGTCGTTCCAGGATTACTATGCTTCGCTATACACTGCGGAGACGCCGCCTCCTGACTTGGTGGAAGAAGTCTTGGAGCAGTACGGCGGGACGATGTTGCGTCCCCACTCGGCGGAGCTCCTGGAGGAGTCGATAACACAGGAAGAGGTGGCCTCGGCTCTTATTGAGCTCCACTTGGGGAAAACACCGGGTCCTGATGGGCTCCCGCTCTCCTTCTATCGCCTGTTTCGGGCTCAGCTGGGACCGTACCTTCTCCGGCTCTTCAATTCTTTCACTGACGGACAGGGTCCCTCTCCGGAGATGGGAATGGCCGAAATAGCCTTAATCCTAAAGCCTGGGAAAGACCCCACACTTTTTTCATCATACCGCCCGATAGCTCTACTAAATACAGATTTTAAAATATACACCAAGGTGCTGGCGAAGCGGTTGGACCTCCCATATGCCTGACCTGATTGACCCGGACCAGGTGGGATTGATACGCGTCAAGGGGCTAATAACGTGCGCAGGGTGGCTCACCTGGTGGGGAAGGTGCACCACTGGCAGATCACAGCCTGTCTACTCTCGTTGGATGCTGAAAAAGCGTTTGACCGCGTGGACTGGTCATTCCTCCGGGCGGTCCTCTGCAAGATGGGACTTGGACCAAAGATGGTCGCTAGAATCATGGCGCCTTACATTGCCCCGAAGGCCAGGGTCTGTGTGAATGGACAGCTAACAGAACCGTTTAGCATAGGGAGAGGGACCAGGCAGGGCTGTCCCCTCTCGCCTTTGCTGTTCGCCTTAGCGATTGAGCCTCTGGCGGATATGATCCGTCGGGCTCCGGACATCCACGGCATTCCGCTGGGTGGGCGGGACCATAAAGTGGCGCTCTATGCAGACGATCACATCCTCACCCTCAGTAAGCCCCGGGAGTCTTTGCCAGCAATCCATTCTACACTATGCCTCTTTGAACGTGTCTCTGGTCTGAAAATTAACCACGGCAAATCTTGGGCACTCAACCTTACCGTCCCTAAACCCGAAATCCTCCCACTGGAGCAGATGTGCCTGTATCATTGGACAGAATGCCACATTCGGTATCTCGGCCTACACCTGACCCCTTCATTAGATGGGTGGTCGCCTGTTAATTGGAGAGACTGCCGCAGATCGGTCCTTGAAGACCTACGGAGATGGAAGTCGCTAATACCATCATGGTTGGGCAGACTCAATGCAATAAAGATGTCCATCCTACCCAAGCTCCTTTATTTGTTCCAGTGTCTGCCCACACCCATCCCCTTACATAATATTAGGAATGTGCCGAAGGAATTAACCAACTTCATCTGAGGGGAAAGAGCCCACGCTTCTCCCAGGCGCTCCTTATGGCACCACGAGACCGTGGAGGGCTGGCGTGTCGTAATTTGGTGGACTATTATTGGCCTGCCCATTTGCGCTTCGTGGCTGAGTGGGGTATCAGAGAAAGTGAAAAGGGGTGGCTTCACATGGATAGGGCTGTAACCGGCCATACTATCTGGGACCTGGCGTGGAACCATAAAGCAGGGCGTTCTCCGAGCGCCTATTTGGCGGTGCCCACAAAGACAGTATTGGAAATATGGGACAGAATAGCGCTACGTAGAGGTCTCACGACCTTCCCTTCCCCGCACACCCCTATTAAGGGCAACCCGTGGTTCCCTCCGGCTTTCCAGACTAGAGCTTTTCGTAGATGGTCTCAGGGCGATTGTAGGGTCCTTACAGACTCCTTTGATGGAGGCACCCTTAAGTCTTTCGCCCACTGCAGAGAGGAGTTTCGACTCCCGTCTGTGGCTGAGATGCAATATCTCCAGCTGCGACACTGGGTCCTGTCGGATGCAAGGTACCCGGGGGCCACCCGAGACTTTACCCCGTTCGAGTGCCTAGCCCGTTCTTGTGTCGACACGAAGGGTTTGATCTCCAAGATATACCAGATATTACAACATCCTCAGGTGCCGCCTTCACAGAACTATCAACAGCGGTGGCACACGATGCTGGGGACCGATATTGCACCGACGCAGTGGCTTCGTCTGTGGCGGGATATCCCTAAAGTATACCGTAGTATACCACAACAGGAAAACGCATATAAAATGATGACCCAGTGGTACTACACGCCTCAGCGCTTACATAAAATGTTCCCAGCCTCTTCTCCCGACTGCAGGAGGTGTCGAGCTGCGCCTGGGGTTTTCCTACACATCTGGTGGACTTGCCCCTTGATCACCGTCTTCTGGAATGAGGGCCTGAGTCACATTAAGGGGGTCCTGGGGTTTCCTCTGCCTGATGCCGCTAGTACATTGTTGCTGGGAATCAAACCTGCGAATCTGCTAGCTCTGACCCAGAGCGACTGGACTATAGCGCTACAGATGCTGGGCTCTGCCAGACAACTCATTGCCCTGTACTGGAAGAAGACGGCGGCGCCCCCTATTGCTGCGTGGATTGTGAAACTCTGGCACGTCATTACTATGGAGTTACTCGCAATACACGCTTCAAGGCGGTATGGCAACCTCTGGTGACCTATTTGTGCAAAACCGAACATGCGCGAAGCATGCCCCCTAGATTGAGAGCGCTGCATCTAGTGGACGATGCTGTACTTCCTCCTACCTCCCGCAGGCCTGTGGTGTGATTGCCCTGGAGCCCGTACTGTGGCATGTGGTGGATGCTCCTGCTGCTGACGGGGTCTGTGAAGACTCCTTTCCGAATGGTACCTTCGCTGTTCTCTAGGTCCTTTCTCTCCTCTTTCCTGATTCTTTCCTCTTCTTCTCTTCTGCTATCTTTGCTGTCCCTATTGCCTTCTCCTAGGCACCTGGTTGTAAGTTGGACCACTCTGGTCTGGTAGTTCTCGTAGTTCTGGTTCCTGGTCTATACTTGGCCCTAGGGACTAGGTTTTATTGGCAGTGACTATTGGGCATGACAGAATGCTATTTCTATCTTCTGACGCGGCCGGCCCTATTGGGTTGTAGGCGGAACGCTGTGTATAATGTTGAGAAGCAAACACGCTTTACAAGTTATTTTTACTGCATTCTCTCTGACGCGGCCGGCCCCTTTGGGGTTGTAGGCTTATCGCTGTGTATATGTCACCCTTCTTTGCGTACTCCCTTCTTCGGGGGTGAAATAAAAACAAACTTTAAATTAAAAAAAACAAGTGTGTATATCCAGTCATGCATCTGCTCAGAGTGTGAGTGCAGAGTGTGAGTGCAGAGTCGTGAGTGCAGAGTGTGAGTGCAGAGTCGTGAGTGCAGAGTCGTGAGTGCAGAGTCATGAGTGCAGTCGTGAGTGCAGAGTGTGAGTGCAGAGTGTGAGTGCAGAGTGCAGAGTAGTGAGTGCAGAGTAGTGAGTGCAAAGTAGTGAGTGCAGAGTGCAGAGTAGTGAGTGCAGAGTGCAGAGTGTGAGTGCAGAGTAGTGAGTGCAGAGTGTGAGTGCAGAGTAGTGAGTGCAGAATAGTGAGTGCAGAGTAGTGAGTGCAGAGTAGTGATTGCAGAGTGCTGAGTAGTGAGTGCAGAGTAGCGAGTGCAGAGTAGTGAGTGCAGAGTAGTAAGTGCAGAGTAGTGAGTGCAGAGTAGTGAGTGCAGAGTGCAGAGTAGTGAGTGCAGAGTAGTGAGTGCAGAATAGTGAGTGCAGTGTGAGTGCAGAGTAGTGAGTGCAGAGTAGTGAGTGCAGAGTAGTGAGTGTAGAGTGCAGAGTAGTGAGTGCAGAGTAGTGAGTGCAGAGTGCAGAGTAGTGAGTGCAGAGTAGTAGGTGCAGAGTAGTGAGTGCAGAGTAGTGAGTGCAGAGTGCAGAGTAGTGAGTGCAGAGTGCAGAGTAGTGAGTGCAAAGTGCAGAGTAGTGAGTGCAGAGTGCAGAGTAGTGAGTGCAGAGTGCAGAGTGTGAGTGCAGAGTGTGAGTGCAGAGTGTGAGTGCAGAGTAGTGAGTGCAGAATAGTGAGTGCAGAGTAGTGAGTGCAGAGTAGTGATTGCAGAGTGCAGAGTAGTGAGTGCAGAGTAGTTAGTGCAGAGTAGTGAGTGCAGAGTAGTGAGTGCAGAGTAGTGAGTGCAGAGTGTGAGTGCAGAGTAGTGAGTGCAGAGTGTGAGTGCAGAGTAGTGAGTGCAGAGTAGTGAGTGCAGAGTGCAGAGTAGTGAGTGCAGAGTAGTGAGTGCAGAGTGCAGAGTAGTGAGTGCAGAGTGGTGAGTGCAGAGTAGTGAGTGCAGAGTAGTGAGTGCAGAGTAGTGAGTGCAGAGTGTGAGTGCAGAGTAGTGAGTGCAGAGTGCAGAGTAGTGAGTGCAGAGTAGTGAGTGCAGAGTGCAGAGTAGTGAGTGCAGAGTAGTGAGTGCAGAGTAGTGAGTGCAGAGTGCAGAGTAGTGAGTGCATAGTAGTGAGTGCAGAATAGTGAGTGCAGTGTGAGTGCAGAGTAGTGAGTGCAGAGTAGTGAGTGCAGAGTAGTGAGTGTAGAGTGCAGAGTAGTGAGTGCAGAGTAGTGAGTGCAGAGTGCAGAGTAGTGAGTGCAGAGTAGTGAGTGCAGAGTAGTGAGTGCAGAGTAGTGAGTGCAGAGTGTGAGTGCAGAGTAGTGAGTGCAGAGTAGTGAGTGCAGAGTGCAGAGTAGTGAGTGCAGAGTACAGAGTAGTGAGTGCAAAGTGCAGAGTAGTGAGTGCAGAGTGCAGAGTAGTGAGTGCAGAGTGCAGAGTGTGAGTGCAGAGTGTGAGTGCAGAGTGTGAGTGCAGAGTAGTGAGATCAGAGTAGTGAGCGCAGAGTAGTGAGTGCAGAGTAGTGATTGCAGAGTGCAGAGTAGTGAGCGCAGAGTTGTTAGTGCAGAGTAGTGAGTGCAGAGTAGTGAGTGCAGAGTGCAGAATAGTGAGTGCAGAGTAGTGAGTGCAGAGTGCAGAGTAGTGAGTGCAGAGTAGTGAGTGCAGAGTAGTGAGTGCAAAGTGTGAGTGCAGAGTAGTGAGTGCAGAGTGCAGAGTAGTGAGTGCAGAGTAGGGAGTGCAGAGTGCAGAGTAGTGAGTGCAGAGTAGTCAGTGCAGAGTGCAGAGTAGTGAGTGCAGAGTGCAGAGTAGTGAGTGCAGAGTGCAGAGTAGTGAGTGCAGAGTACAGAGTAGTGAGTGCAGAGTGCAGAGTGTGAGTGCAGAGTGTGAGTGCAGAGTGTGAGTGCAGAGTAGTGAGTGCAGAGTAGTGAGTGCAGAGTAGTGAGTGCAGAGTGCAGAGTAGTGAGTGCAGAGTAGTGAGTGCAGAGTAGTGAGTGCAGAGTGTGGATGCAGAGTAGTGAGTGCAGAGTAGTGAGTGCAGAGTGCAGAATAGTGAGTGCAGAGTAGTGAGTGCAGAATAGTAAGTGCAGAGTAGTGAGTGCAGAGTGTGAGTGCAGAGTAGTGAGTGCAGAGTGCAGAGTAGTGAGTGCAGAGTAGTGAGTGCAGAGTGCAGAGTAGGGAGTGCAGAGTAGTGAGTGCAGAGTAGTGAGTGCAGAGTGCAGAGTAGTGAGTGCAGAGTAGTGAGTGCAGAGTAGTGAGTGCAGAGTAGTGAGTGCAGAGTGTGAGGCAGAGTGCAGAGTGAGTGTGTAGAGTGAGTGTGCAGAGTGCAGAGTGCAGAGTGAGTGTGTAGAGTGAGTGTGCAGAGTGCAGAGTGAGTGTGTAGAGTGAGTGTGCAGAGTGCAGAGTGGTGAGTGCCAGTTCCAGAGAGAGCAGGGTATGCTTGTGCCCTTACACGGTGCACTGACACACAGGAGCTAAAACAAAGAACAGCTGAACACGTGGGAGCTTCATTGAGGCAGCCGGCCCTCTGTGAAGGGAGCAGCAAGGAGGGGATGCCTCAACCAATCAAGCGCAGCTACTCACAACCTACTGTACGATTACAACACAGGCCGAAGGGCAGAGCTAGGTCTTTTCGCGTTACGCAGGGTGAGCAGTGTGTGAGTGTGTAGGGTGAGCAGTGTGTGAGCGTGCAGGGTGCACCTCCACAAAACTCACGCTATATACGGCTGAAAAATAGCACTAGGCGAGGATAATGAAATTCAACAGTACTGCGAAAGCATGGCTTACATTACAAACAAAGTCTTGCAGTTGCAATTGTAAATGACAATGCCATTTATTTAACGATTAAGCTATTGGAAATGTAAATGACAATGCCATTTATTTATGATTTAAAGAAATGTCATGAGCAATGCCAATAGCTCTACCTTTAATGATGCAGAGACCATTGCATTGTTAATGCTTGTTTTAAAATGCCATTTTGTAACTTACATTTGTGCTGCATGAAGCAGCACACATGTAAGTTACAAAATGGCATTTTAGGTTTATTTATGTACAGGAAGGGACACCTTCCTGTACATAAATAAACTTCCCTGCTCGCAGACACCCTTGCACTCTTGTGCAAGGGTGCCTGCGTTGGCGTTAAGTCGTGAGACTTAGCGCTATTACAGGGGGAAACACCAGGCTGCACCATATCCTTGGTAATATGGTGCAGCCTGGTGCTTCTGAAGTGGCGATGAGAGGCGTTAAGTCAAGGAGGCTAACGCCTCTCACCGCCACTTCCTAGATAATATGCCCCTGAATGTTCTAGAAGCAAACAAAAAGAAACAGAAAGACAAACATCGCCATGTTGTCGCAGAAGGTGTATATCCACCATTATTAGACCTGAGCCACTAAGCTACCAACATTCCAATGTTTTAACTAAGAATTATTGCTTATACCTGTGAGCAATAACTGCTGTTAATTACTGCACCCATATTAAGGGCATGAGCAGCAAGCAGGTAAGGGAATTTAACAAGAAGCGGTAAATAACCACCAAGTCAATAAGGCTATTAGCAGCTCCCACCCTCATGTCACATTCTCCCATATAGCTCCCTCAGTCTCTTCTTTACCAGCTGCCAGCAGCGCCAGTAAACAGGCGGCTGACCAGGCTCCCTCCCTTGCATTTGTGGAAAAGAAATCTAGTCAGCCAAAGAAAAGTAGGAAAATGTTGTTTACATTTTTCTTTTATTTTCTTCTGACTGGTCTTCCCTACATTATAAGAAAGGGGAGGAGCTCAGACAGCTGTGTGTGGAACAACAGCTGCTAGACATAAGTTTGTGGGAACACTGCAGTAAGAAGCTATTTGTTTCAAACAAAGATTCAGATGTGAGGCTGCTTATGCTCCTGCATTGCTCCCTATCTGCCCAATTCAAAGTGGAGGAACTAGGCAGCCACAGGATGCTTCCTCTGTGGCCTGTAACATTTACTATAGATAGCAAAGGGAGCATTCTGATAGACTGGTCAGCACCCAAAGTTTTGTTTCAAAACACTTTATTTGGGCCAGTGACCTTCAAAGTGACATCATCAATTACAATATAAAACAGTCATAAAAGCCAAACATTCACTAGATAAGAATCAAGTCCAACAACATATCAACTACATTTATAAGACAAAAAAAATAAACGACAGCTCATTGAAAGTTAAAAATAAAAAAGTGCTGAAGTAAATGTACTTGTAAAAACATCAGTTTTTCATTATAAATTACATGGTAATATGGTGGACTAAAGTGCATCAAATGTTGAGGTTTGAGCTAAGACTTTAATAAAATAGGCTAGGCATGAGAAACGTTTTAGCTAATTCTAGAAGTAACTACTTCACTCCCCTCTAACTCAGTACAACAAAGCGCAACATCCTAAATTAAGATATAGTAAAATGTATTAGAACATGTAGTTGTAGCTGAACATTCATGGGATTTCCACAACAGAAACTCACTGTTTAGTCAAATATCATAAAATGTTTTGATTTTGGGAGATTAAGCCCAATACTATGATTCTTGGATTTGTAATAACAATTATTTTAACTGTATCTAAAATAAGCCTCCACTGGACCAAGGCAACAGAATAGGGCAGAGAAAAAACACAATAACAATAGTGCTCATCTAGCCCAAAACATGCGTTCATGGCTTCAAAATGAAGCCTGGCTATCTAAAGCTATGAAGAACAGGGCCTCAATTGCAGCAGGCTCCATGGAGGCCAAAAGGGACAATATCTTGGACTGCATTGGCCAAATCTATTCAAGGAAGTATCGGACCAACAGAGTCTCATTGAAATTCTATATTGGTGGATTCCCAAAGAACGGCAAACGGGCACAATCCAGCAAATGTGCTGGCTATTGTAAACTGGACTAACAAATAAAGATATTTATCATTTTCTTCCACTTTGCTACATGCTCGGCAGATTCTATTGCCTTCAGTTGGCTCTTTCCTGTTAACAGTAACATTTGCAGGAGGTAGTGATCCCAGCCTAAATCGTATATAAACAGATTTTGTGATTGGTAGATCGATTTCGTCCACAAAGAGGACCCCAACCTGGGGGTTGATTTTATCTCTAGAAACCTGTTGGTTAATGTCCCAAGAATTGATGATTGAATAAGGTCCCTTTCCTCTTTCTCAGAATAGGAAGTCTTCAGCAATTTAATGTTAGTAGTGGTGATGAATGCTGGATTGTTCCAGAGATAAATCATAACCAAGGAAATTAACTCTTGCTTTACGTATTTTAACCAAGATAATGTCGCCATTCCCTTTTTGAGACACACATTTTTTCTAAATTCAAAGATCTACACCATATGACTCCAACTCATCATTGATCCAATACAAAATTGTTGGTTTAAGTCTGACCATGGCCGATATGGGTTGCATGTCCAGTCCAGTTTAAAAACTAATGGGGGACTTTCTGGAAGTTTAAGTATTGCCCTCGGAATTTGTTTTCTGCAATCGCTAATGAATCAATGTTGCTATGTCCCCAGAGTTCTGCACCATAGGCTACTGCAGTCCCTGCTTGGGCTCTCCAAATTTCTAATAGGGGAGCTACAGGATAAAAAGCAGTATCTTTTGCCAGTCTCATGGTGATTGCGGCCCTGTGGTTTAACAAAAGGGTACTCTTAATGATCTGGATAGTGATATTACCGCTAGATAAGATGATTCCCAGATAGTCAAAATCAAGGACTCTTTTGTAATCTATTCCATCCAAACTTAAAATGCCCTCTAAAGTCCATGTGTGGGTTGATTGTCATAAATGTAGTTTTGCTAGTATTAATAGTCAAACCATGGTCAGTACAGAAAAATGTAACCCTGGCTATTAAAGTCTCAGGTTCTTTAGGTCTTTTAGAAACTAGCAGAGTATTGTCAGCAAATAGTAAGGCAGGCATTTTAATAAACTCCAGGATTGGGGAATCATTTTCGCAGGCCAGGAGGAAATGTATGCAGCCATTTGTAAAAAATAAGAATAGCCTAGGGGTAAGGATGCATCTTTGCCGGACTCCCTTGGCGACTTCTACCCGGTCAGTTCTTTGCCCATTTTCTCCCCATTTGAGATGCTCATAACTATTTGTATGGAGGTGCACTATAAAGTCCAGTAGGGGAGATGGTAACCCTAGTTCTCTTAAGGTACGCCAGAGTCTTTCTATGGGCGGGCCATATTGAATGCTGCCTTTAGGTCAACAAAAACTATATAAATACTACCCCTATCAATTTCCACAGCTTTCCATCCTAAAAGTTAGAATCTGAATACTTGGTCTACTGTACTCATCTTAGAGCTGTACCCAACTTGAAACTGGTAGGCCATTCTATTTTCCTCAATCCACGGCGAGAGATGATCCAAAATGTGTCTGCAGAATGTCTTTTGAGCTGCGTCAATAAGGCTTATGGGTTGGTAATTTGGTGGGTCTGTTTTTATGCCCTTCTTAAAGATGGGTCCAATCTCTGCTACTTTCCAAGTTGTAGGTATTTTGGTGCCCGCAATGATATCATTGGTAACACAATTTAAATTAGGCGCTCAAATTATAGGTTCAGATTTGTATAGGTCCACAGGGATCTTGTCAGGCCTGGTGCCTTACCTGCTTTCTGTATAGAAATGGCACTGCTTGTTTCAGCCATGGAAAAAATACTAGTTCATCAACTTGCTTCCGCTCAGTCTCATCATTTTTTACTAGTAGATCAGTATCTAAATCTTCGGAATCCAGGATAGAGAGGCTAGCAGGACCAGTGATATCTTCGCTATAGTGTTTCAAAATGGCTGACCCAGTGCTGGGGTAGGATATTATTCTCTGGTCTCATTATATTTGTTCTCTCATTGGCAATCATATGACAAAAAGCTACCTTATTCCCAGACCAGATAGCATCCAAGATGTCACCCCATACAGCTGTATCCTATGCAGCTTTGCCCTGTTCTTGGTTCAAGCAGTCTAGATTTCAGGTACAGGACTACTTTTAAAAGCTTTTATTGGATGGATCGTGGGTGTCCTACAGACTTTATCGTAACATGTGGTATTAGTGGACGGCACGGTACTGTGTTCGGAGAAGAAGGAATTTTTCAGTATCTCAAAACACTTTTTATGAGATTCCAAACAGTTTGTGGAGAGGAATCAGGATCGCCAAATATGAACAAAGTTGGACCTAAATGATGATACAGTTTGGCACGTGTGCCCTCATAATTGGTTATACAATGCCATCTTACAATCCTCCAGTTGTAAGTAACAATTAAATCCCCAGAAGACAATATTGAACGGAAATAAAGGGAAATGGTTACTCTCCTATCATTCTATGATTTCCATGTCAATAACGTTAGACCAGGAATACAAATACAAAATATATAATTAATGTTGCTCTGCTAAGTGTTTCTTCTGAAGAAGGGATGCCTGGCTAAGTCAACGCCAGTTCCACCGTTACAAGCTCTCAGATGGCAACATAGTGAGAGATCTATCATTTGCAAAACCTCCTTAGCCATAGATGATATACATGGGCCTAATGGTTGAGGTATACCCCACAAATGGTCTTCATTGCCAGCAATGTACCTCAGGAGAGTTAAAGCCTCAGATCTTATGTTAAAATCCCCCTCCCACAAAAACAGGAACTGTTTTACCAGCCCTTTTGATGCAGTCACTCAATATCAATAATACTGGAGACTCAGGCGACTTTGGTACACTTCTACAATAGACATTAAACAAGAAACGTTTTTACCCACTCCAAAATGAGAATTTTAACCTGAGTAGATCGGGGGAGTTATTAGTTTGTTGCTTCACGTGACAACCCAAGTTAACACTTAATCACATGGCAAGTCCTCCTGATGGTCTGCTAGCCTGAGACCTTTTAGCTGGAACCGGAGGTGTGCAGAATCAATGCCTTCATTCCAGTGTCCCAAGGAATCCGAAACACAAGAAATCATGAAACTTGTAAGCAAAAAATACTATCTCCATAGTAACCGCAAGTGACAATTGAGTACACCTCATCCAATCAAGTATGCCATGATAGCCCATGTACCAGTGACCTCCCTCAAGATCTTCTGTGCCCATATGCATTTTTTTTAACTCCACTCCACAATAACGACCTGCAGCATCATTAGCAAATAAGCAGGAATGAACACAATGTACAGTGATTCAAGATGTCCACTTATCCCTCTGATTTTAATTATGGAGGTTACACAACATTACTTCATATACTTTACTGCCAACAAAATTCCAATAGCAACAGAGCTCAATTATATGTGATAAAAATTAATGGTTTGTCAAGTGTGGTGCTTGCACCCCTTTCTGTACCTTTACCTAATTTATTTACCTGCTGTATGTACACTGTGACTCAAATTCTAAGACTGGGGTATTATCTCAAACCTTGAGTGTATTATCACTGTAATACTTTGCGATTTAAGAGCCTAATTGATTTGAGCACTTGCGTATAACAGTAATGTTTTTCAGTGGACCTATCCTTTGCCGCTTGGATACTAGGTTTCCTTCTTCTACACCAGTCAGTCTAAAATCTTTATCCACTAGATGCTTCCATCCAAATCTTGGCCATTTTCTTGAAAGCTTTCTAAGTACTATGGACATTAACTGGATTTTCGTATGAACTATTATTATAAAATCTTAGCCATAAAAGCTCTTGTTTCAACACTGAGCATATCATTTAGAAGTCCTCGCTAAATGCAGGTGTTAATCTTCTAGAAGATTTGCTGGTGCACGGTCATCACAGAATATTTCAACACTGTTCATCAATTGGGGTACTAGTTATAAATTCTTTTTTCGGCCATCATTTCTAAATTTTTAGAAATTAGTGCTCGCATTTGTCTGTCAACTTTTAGGTGGTGATAAAACCAGGTGCTAAAACAACAAGTGCAATTTCAATGCTAAAATTATAATTGCTGCATTTCCATAACTGGGTCGGAAGAATTGTGATCTTTGGTACCACTGCAATGGCTATATTTTCAGTTTTGAATATTCACTGAGAGTAATGCTGATGTGACAGAATGAGCATTTTCATAGGTAAGGCACCGTCAACATCATGCCAAGTCGGTCTCTGGGAAATCCGCTGAATTTTGGAGGAGGCCTAGCTTTGTTACTCTTCCCAATAAACCGCTCTATACGTTAACTGATTTGTATTGTTGGATATTGCAGCTTTGGCATGAAGAGTTATATCTTGCCTTTGGTTATGAAATTAATGGGGGAACAAAGACTACATGAGAGAGCTATTAGCTGAACTCTGTTTGTAAACAGCTGCATTTGGGTGTTGTGTTAGCTTGAGAATAGTGCATTAATCCTTCTCTGCCATTCCTATATTATCTATATTCCAAAGTGTGCCACCGGGCTCAAATTTAGGTTCCTGTGTGACCTTTTTGTTAATGCATCCAGATATTTTACACAATGTTAATGTTAATGTTATATGTGCTTGTATAGCGCGCAGCTGCCCCAGCAAAGGGGCAGTAATAACTGGATGTAAATAACTGACATCCACTTAAATCCAGCCAGGACAATTGGCTTTGTCAATGGTTGTTAGCTGTTTAAGAGAAATGAATAACAACGAGTTTGTTGTAAATAATTAATACTGAAAATAATTGTGACATTATGAATCAAACATTACTGATGTTTATCGAAAGGGTAGGGACTTCAGTATCTCACTTAGTCCTGTTATGCGTTATGTTTGATCTCCGTTAGACATATACACCTTTTTTCCAATCCATCTGCATATCTTACTCCTCATCACTTTCCTCTTCTGCACACTCCTTTCACTCTAGCCTGAATGCACTTCCTTGATTCTCCTTTACTCCAACCCCCCGAAAACACACAATGCACACACTTGTAAGCACTTTATTTTCTTTTACTTTCGCTTTGTCAATATTTTGACAACTGTGTACCTCCTTCACGTACATTTGCACAAAATCACAAATGCAACTGGAATATATGACCATTGCTCTGTGTGCCCTGAAGATGTTGATGTATTCTGAACCCTTTTTGAGCTACTGACAGGCACTCTGAGAAACTCGCACAGCCTTCAGCTTCATCTCCAGACTTCTCAACCAGGACCTCTTATGAAAACATGAAGTCAAGGCAGTTCAAGGGGGGCGTGGCCAGCTAGCCAAAATGGCGGACGTGTTCTAGTAGAGCTCGGTCACCGGGACCCCCAATTAATCCTGCAAGCCAGCCTTGAGAGTGACCCTACGCCTGGGAGCCACTGTGCGGGTGTGGGAGCCGGTGTGGGACCCGGTGTGGCCCGTAGCTTCACAGTCGGGGCTGTGACGGTGGAGATTGGGGGAGTGAAGCAGAGTCGCGGCCTGCCCGGGAAACGGCGCGAAAACTCATCCCGGAGTCAGAGCGGCCGCTAGGAGGCCCGGGACTCTGGAGGCGGCGAGGCAAGGCACTGTTCCCCACCTCCCCCGGGTGCCGTATACCCCTGAAGGAGAAGCGGCGCTGATGCGGCTGGGGAGTCCTGAGCCCCGGCGCTGCTGACAGGCATCGGGAGAGCACGGGGCCCGGAGTGCGGCGGCTGTGTGGGGGCGGACCCGGAGGTGTTGTCGCTCGGCCCCTGAGACCTGTGGGGCCCGGAAGGTTCGCCCGACTGTGCTGCTGCAGCGGTGGTGATTGATAAGAGGCTGCGGGGAAGCGCGACCTGGTGAGGAGCGGGACCCTGGGCGGACTGGGGAGGCCCCGAGGCAGCACTGGCGTCACGGGCGAGTCCGAATACCCTGGATCACCTGTGACAGAGCCAGGAGGCAGGCAGTGGCAGAGCAGGAGAGAGAGAGCGGAGCGCTGATGTGATTCTGGCATTGTGGGAAGGACCGTCCTACGAGCTCTGCCCGTTGCGGTGCTTATGTGCGGTTAGAGACATCCTGGCGCCGGGGCCTTGTGGGTAAAGCCTCATCAATAACTAAGTGTGCCCACTGCTGACGGCTGTAGCGGGCCACCGACGCACGCTTCTGACAGTACGCTGACATCAGTAAGGAGGCCTTGACAGACACGAGGGTGCTGGGAGCATACGCTGGCGGGGCAGTGAGACTGGTGAAGAGAGCTGGGCCTGCAACGTGGCTGGACGCCCACTGTGGGGTTGGGAACACAGCCCCGGGCTTGAGGAGGACAGGAAGTTGGCGGGTGTCTGGGGCGGCTGCCCCCCGCCCTTGCAGCTGACTAGTAGCCCATTGAGGCCTGAGCCGGCTTCTCGGGACCGAGCTTGCGGAGCTGAGCGACATAGAGCCACCGACACGGAACCCTGAGAGAAACGGTCGCAGGATCGGAAACTGTGGGCATTCTCCCACATGGCATGGGGGTGATGTAAGAACATCGCGGAAGGGGACATCTGCTGCGCTGACCGGCAACACTGGTCGCCTGCGTCCTGGGAGGCGCCTGCCTGGCGTGAATCAGTGCTATCGCAACGAGACCGGAGCCCCGGTGGAGCGGGCGATGGGGCCTCACCCCTGGCCCCTGCGCGGCGGCCTATCGCACGGAGCAGCGATAGGGACAGATGCCTACTGCGCAACAATTGGCAATGGGAAGGCTCGGGGACAAATCTCAACAGCGGCGAAAGGCGACTGGCGACCCGGGCTCTCCTCGTGGGAACCAGAGCGGTGACATGGGACCAGTCGCGGCCTTGGCTGCCAAGATGAACACCGTGTTGGTGGCAGTGGAGCGCTTTGGAAGCACTCTGGAACAAACCAAAGCGTCACTAAAGGCCCGGATTGACAAGGTCACCTCAGACTTTAGCCTCCTACATGCTGACCATTGCAAACTTGCGGAATCGGTTGCCACGCAGCGCCAGTCACTCCAGGAGCTTCAGCCAGTAGTGCAAACGCATACCTCAGCGCTCCAGGACATCATGGATAAAATGCACGCACTGGAGGATCGTATTGAGGATGCGGAAGGGCGCTCCCGGTGCAACAATGTGCGTGTGGTGGCCTGCCAGGGGGCGAAGAGGGGAGAGATCCAGAGCGATTCACCGAGGGCTGGCTGAGGGAGATCCTACCACAGGAAGTACTGTTCCCGCACTTTGCAGTCGAAAGGGCGCACAGGGTGCCAACTCAGGCACCCAGACCGGGAGGTCGGCCCCGCCCGTTCCTCTTTAAGCTCCTAAACTATCGTGATCGAGATGTGGTGCTGCGCGAGACCAGGAAGCTAGCAGACCTCACAGTGCGCAACGGCCGCGTGATGCTCTTCCCGGATTACACAGCAGCGATGCAGAACCGAAGGAACACGTACATGGCGGTGAAAAAGACACTGAGAGACCTTGGGCTACCTTACTCCTTGTTCTTCCCCTCACACCTGCAGGTGGTCTCGAAAGATGACACCCGATTCTTTGATACTCCGTCGGATGTCTGGGACTGGCTCGAAGAGACAGGTCAATCGGTGGGGGCATGACCCGCAGACACGGAAGACGGAGGATGGCAGGAGCAGCAATCGAGAAGACGTCAGAGGAGGGGAGGTCGCCGCGGCCTGGGTCCTGCCGCACCAAGTCTGGAGAAACGGAGGATGGAATGACAGGACGCTCTCGACGCAGTTGCGAACTTGGATGTGATGGCCGTCACTGGCCGAGTAGACTCTCAGAAGCGCAGAGGCCTGGATACCAGTGGCTCCTCCTCTCCGTCCACGGTGATCTCCGAAGAGATGGACATGCCAACAGTAACGCCCCAAACAGCAGACCTACTCATGTGACAGACTACGGAACTCAAAAAACCCTATGGGGCCCCCTGCCCCTGGGCACACTGTTTCCTGTATCCTTTGTGCACCAGTGATATGTTTGATGTGGTGTTGGCAGGGGGGAAGGGGGTTGCCCGCAATGTATGCACTTGTGACTGCGAGTTGCTCACTGCTGCGTGTGTGTGTGGGTGACCACGACCCTGCGCAGGAGGGCAATAGCCCTCGCTCATGGCCCCGCCGGGCTCTGCTCCCGCTTACCCAAGCTGGCCCTATGCGTTGCCCGCACCTGATCAACACTGCGCTCTGCACATAAACTGGGGGTCCGCATTCGGGATGGGTACCGACTGGGTTACTGGCAACACACTCTCCCAGACAACCACTGCGTTGACCTCTCACCTTCAATGAGGGTGGATCTTGTTGGAGTTTGGACGTACGCCCCTTTGGGCTACGCCCTTTTAGTTATTGTGTTCTTTTCAATTGTTTCCTGTTTTAAAATGCGGCACATAGACACTCTCTCCGCCCAGACTTTCCCCGCTGCTTCCAGAGAGGCGCACCCCCGAAGATGCGAGGGCATGGCTTACATAGAAACATGATACACACTAGCATATTGACATGGAATATCCGTGGTATGCACACACCGGCGCGGCGCTATTCTGTCTTCTCCTTCCTGCAGAGGCACGGGGTGGGAATTGCAATCCTCCAGGAGACGCATATGACACAGGTCGAGCTTGAAAGGCTCCAGGCGCTGGCGGGGGCACATATATGGGACCACCTTCTCTGCACATGCGCGCGGCACACTAATATGGGTGAGAGCAGGCGTCCCATTCACCTGCAAGGCCGCACAGATAGATCCGGAGGGGAGGTACTGCTTGCTGCGGGGTATGCTCAATGGCCAAGAACTCCTGCTGGGGTCACTTTATGCCCCAAACTCAGACCAACCCTCCTTCTTGGAGACACTGAGTCAGGTCTTGCACACACACGCTGGACTCCCCTGGTTGCTGGGTGGGGACTTTAACATGGTACTAGATGTGGGGCTGGACCGCTCCTTCCCTCCGCTCAGGGCCGCGCAGGTGATGTCTAATGCGCAGGCGCTCAGGGATTGGCTGACACACTGGGGGCTACAAGATCTATGGCGATTGCAACACCCTAAAGACAGAGCATACTCACACTACTCCTCGGTGCATAACTTACATGTCCGGTTGGATCGGATACTTGGCACCCCATCGCTGCTCCCCTTGCTTGCTGACTCGGAATATTTAGGGATAACACACTCCGATCATAACCCGTTGCAGTTCAGACTTAGGTGGGACGCGGGCCGGCCGCCTGTGCCTATGTGGAGGTAGTAACCTGCTGCGCTCGAAGACTCTGAGTTCCGATGCTCACTAGGCACTGCAGTCCTAGACTACTTCGAGGTTAATGAGGGATCGGCGCATAGTGCTGTGTTGGAATGGGATGCGCATAAAGTAGCCATTAGGGGACACTGCATTGGAGCCTCGTGGAACCTACGCAAAACACTGTCCACCGCGCCCAGGCGCCTAGAGAGGGAGCTCATACAGCACGAGCAGGAGGGTGAGGAGGCTGGGAAACACACATGCACACTAAGTGACCTGAGAGCCAAACATGCAACCCTCATGGAGCAACTGAGATGCCATAATTACGCGGCGCACACGGCTCGCACACATGCCAAAGCGGACAGGGCCGGTCGACTACTGGCCTAGTTGATACAAAAGGAGAGTCGCGGTGTCCCAACAGGTGCCCTTCGAACAGCGAAGGGAATGGTGGTTTACACGCAACGAGAGATCCATCAGGCCCTGATTGGGCACTACACGCACCTGTATAGGGCCCGTGGAGTCGGTCCTAGGCAGGCACTGGGGAACTTTCTTGACATGGTCACCTTGCCTGTGGTCTGAGAGGAGCATCAGGGCACCCTCAATGCGCCCCTCACACTGAAAGAGGTGGGAGATGCGATACAGGCTCTGGCGACCGGGAAGACACCGGGCCCTGATGGGCTGCCAGCAAGCATACAAAGACACCTTGGCGCCCTTCCTTCTCCACATGTATAACGAAGCAATAGTTGAGGGCTCACTACCTCCGTCCATGAGGGAGGCTTTTCTGGTCTCATTGCCTAAGCCAGATAGAGACACAATGCAATTAGGTTCATACAGGCATTTGGCGATGCTCAATGTAGACTACAAAATTCTAGCGAAGCTGTTGGCTGAACGGCTGGCGCCGGTGGTCCTGCATCTTGTTCATGCTGACCAAAATGGATTTGTGCCAGCGCGGTCCACATCTTTGAACCTTAGAAGGTTCTTTCGGATAGCGGCGGAGGCGCCCAAGCAGTGGCCCAGAGCAGGGTGCCTAATACTCGACCTGGAAAAGGCTTTTGACTGCCCCGAGTGGGGGTACTTGGCAGCAGTGTTGGTGCGGTATGGGTTTGACGTGGACTTCCTCCAGATAGTAGATCTTCTCTACAAAAACCCTGTAGTACAAGTGCGGTTGGGCCGTACATCTCTGAGGAGGTGGCGGTGGGCAGGGCCACCAGGCAAGGCTGTCCCCTGTCGCCCCTACTGTTTGCGCTGGCAATGGAGCCTCTGGCGGCAGCATTGCGTCAGGTCTTAGATGCGGGAATTACCCTGGGGGACGCAACACACTAGGTATCCCTTTATGCTGATGACCTGTTGGTCTTCGTGCGCGACGTGACTTGCAATCTGGAGCAGCTGGCACAGCTGCTACACCAGTTCGCAGAAGTCTCGGGGCTCCGGGTAAACGCGGCCAAGTCCTGTTTATATGCGTTCAATGGTGGAGTGGAGGACCCGGAGTACAGCCTGGGAGGCACCAGAGTCCGCTGGCAAGCAGACACTTTTAAGTATCTGGGGATCCGGATTGATCGACAACGGGCTGACCTGCTTGGTGGTAACCTGGGGCGGGCAGTGACCGCGCTCAAGTCTCAGATAACCTTTTGGTCCACGCTTCCGTTGACGATCACGGGTAGAGTAGCTCTAGCCAAAATGGTAATGCTCCCCAGGCTCCTCTACTATTTTGACAACCTCCCTCTGTTTATCCCGGCCTCCTTCTTCTCAAAACTCAACATGGTCCTGCGGGACTTCATCTGGGGCGCGTCCCGACACCGGCTGGCACTGGCGAAACTCTTTCTGCCAGTCGACAGGGGAGCGCTAGCCACTCCCTGCTTTGAACACTACTATCTGGCTGCGCAGCTACAGTGGATTGCCCGCTGTCTGACAGAAAAATGGAAGGGAAGACACTGCTACGACTGAGCCGCCATTTTCGTTGCGCCGTGTCACCATGCTTTTCCACCCGCTGTCGGCACCCGGGAAACTAGACCCGCCGCTGCTGGTGGTGGCATACAAGTGCTTCCGTAGAGCCCTATTTCTCACCAGAAAAGTGCTGCCATACGCACCTGCTGTGCCTTTGGACGGCTCCCCAGGGAGCGTTGGGCTACTACTCACCCCATGCTGGAGCTGTGGAAGGACATGGACGTCCAAACGCTGGGTGATCTCTTCAGAGACGGAGCACTGGTGGCCTAGGAGACACTAGTATCTGAGGATGGGCTGCCCCCTGGGGGGGTTTCTGCTGCATCGCTCGCTCATCGCACATATGGCGGCCAAATGGGGAGACCTGACGGCAGAGCCTGAGCAGCACCTAACCGTTCAGTACCTGCATGTTATGGGGAGGGGCAGGCATCTGGTCCGTTGGTTTTCCGCATCGCTAAGAGCCCACACAGAGATCTACTTGACCCCGCTCAGAGGTAAATGGGAGAGAGATATGGAGCGAGCGCTGACGGATAAGGACTGGGAAAGAGTTCTCAAAAGCCCAAAGCATATTCCCCGGAACGCGCGCTTCCGTCTGATACAGCTCTTCATCGTGCATAGAGCTTACCTAACACCTGAACTAATCAATATGTATTTCCACCGTACTGATGCGTCCTGCCCTAGGTGCGGCGACCTTGACATAGGCATCATTCATCTCCTATGGAACTTTCCCAGGTTGGGTGCTTATTGGGAAGCGATAGGTGAAATGTTGGGGGTGTGAACGGGTCGCAACGTCCCCTTTGCTTGGCCCAAGTACATCCTGCATCAATTCAAAAGGTCACCCAAGGATAAGGCGGCCTCCCATTTTTTAGACCTCGGCTTGGTGGTGGCGAAGTGCCCCATCACGAAGAGGTGAAAGGCGCGCGATCTGCCAGCGGTGCAGGCATGGGTCCTCTCACTTCAGGCGTGGGCCCGGGCAGAATGGATAGCAATACGGAGGGAAGAAACGATAGGGCTCAGAAAGGAACCTATGGCAGAATGTTGGAAACATATGCTTGATACCCTGCGGCTGCCGGGGGGGGGACTAGCGATTCAATTGCTGTAATGACCTGAGTGGATGGATGGGGGGACTTGAACGCGCCGTGCGATGGTTTATTACTCAGATAACCTGTCACATGGTTTCCTAGCCTTTAGGTCTGTAGGCATGTGATGCACATTTATGTATTTATTTGCAGATGTGGTTATATATGTGGGGGGGCCGTGGGGGAGCGGGGGGATGATAGGTGGGGAGTGTAAGCACACGTGACTGTCAGCGATTAGCCGCTTCTGTTTGAATACTGTATATGGTTTTATTCTTGTTATTCTATGGTTGTATAAAAGTCACTTCTGGGCGCAAGTATGTAATAGAGAGATCCACCCTACGTGCATGTTACTGTATAGGACTGTAACACAGGATAGCCCAACTCGTAAGCGGAAGGAGTCTGAACCGGCCCTACCCGCAAAAGTCATATCTAGGTGCATGGCCCTCAAGTATGTGAACTATTCAACACGGCTGCATGTTTTCCTGATGTATAGATCTGAGACAAATGTATGTTGAGCCGGTGAGTCCGGAGCTTAGTGACATGCTGATTGATCTTTATATTGTATCTTGCAAATGTGAAATCTAACAAAATGCTAATAAACAGATTTGACAAAAAAATGAAGTCAAGGCAGTTCAACGTATGCAGTATACACCAGTAATATGGTGCATGAAAAAAACATACAGAAGCATAATATCCTGGAAAAAGCAAACACTCTTACGGAATACAAATATAAAAATATCTAAAATATAAACAGGAACTAAATTGCTGACATGATTTACATTAAAGGTTTTTTTACATTCATTGTTTAGAAATCGATCTGTGTTTTTGCTGCTAAGTGTTAAGGACATAAATACAGGAGCCTATAGGGACCCATTTCAATGTCTGTTTTTAATTTCCACGTGTCTGAGACCCGTAGCGCCCCGGACCACTTAAACCCTGAATTAAAGGCCAACGAACTAGTTGCAGAATATGGGGCCACAAGTATCAAAAATGTGTTTCGCATTCCTTAAATAACGAATTTTAGTTAATTATTGCTTAAGGAATGCAAAACGGTATGTAAGAAAATAGCAATTACCTTACAGCGATTCCTAGAGATTTGCAATTGCAATTAGGTAATTGCTATTAGGTAATCTAGTAGCGACGCCTAAAGATTTGCAATCACAATTAGGTAATTGCAATTAAGTAATACTGCTCCATTTGTTCCTATTTTGCATTAGCTAATTTGTGATTTCCTTATTGGTAATCGCAAATTAGGTAATGCAAAACTTAAGGCCCCCTGAAGCACCCCCAAAAAACAAATTCCACATGTAAGGCCACGGGAATGTGTGCGCAACATGGCACTTTGAAAAATGCATTTTTGTGCATTTTTCAAAAATTGCACATGTTTATCATCGACGTGGAGTTGATAGTAATAGCATTTCCTAAATACACAGTTTGCATTTAGAAAATGGCTGTTGCATGTGCTTACAGAATCGCAAATTGCTATTCCCTATTTGCATTTGCAATTTTAGGTAATAGCAAAAAATTGTGATTTATTTATTTATATTTATTTATTAACAGTTTTATATAGCGCCAACATGACCCTTGGGTATCAGAGCGCTTAACATCACATGGCATGGGTTAAAACAACTATGTATATAAAAAGCAATAAGATCGTAAAATTAATTAGTACTACTTCCAAACCTAATCTATATGTAGATAATATAAAGAAAACTATACAGGGCCGGTACATGGTTAAACAGGAATAAAAAATGTTCTGAGGTAGTAATTGAATCTTTTTAGCGACTTTTCTTTAGGACTCTAACATCTCCAGTCCCATGGTTTGTCTCGTGCCTCACGCCGGTGTCATCTTACCGTAGGTGATTTTCTATCTATTTCCTACGTTGTTATCTAGTAATCAATTCAATGATAAGTCTTAGATGGCGAGTTGTCGTACCTAAGGGAGGAACTTACTCATAAGAAAGATTACCTAAACTTGCGACTACAAAGCCCTTCATAGATTGTGAAGGGCTAATTTACATTTGCAAACAGACGAAATTACCGATTGACACTGATTGAGAATGCAAAATTCTTTGATACATGCGGCCCATGGTGTTCTTTTTACCAGGTCTCTAACGCCTCTCCTATACTCACTGACTCCTTCCCCAATGCGCCCAGGATCACAGTTCTCATAGTTTTATACATGCACTTCAACGACTGCCTATAACTACTGACCTGAAGGTAGATCCCTTTGAGTATAAATGTCATGGATAAAACAAAAGTAAACTCTCACACACAGTGTTTACATTACATGTTGCATAGAGACGAAGATATATCATCAAAGAGCAGCTCGAGACTGGCTCACGGCCTTGCACTTGTTCACATTACACTTACCTCACCGTAGTGATCACGCAATGCTTAAATAAAGTATGTTCAGGAAAGGAGCATGTAAAATATGCATACTGCTTACTTTTGTAGATGGTTGGAATGCGAGGCCAGGCCAGGAAAAATGTGTCCGGCTTATTGTTACTGTAACTTTACACTACTGCTTCTCACAGGCTGTTACTGTTTGTTGATGTTCAGTATTACCATAGAGCCCCGAGAACGTATTTAAATAAACACGCTTGCCCTAAGTACATGACACGGTGCAAATATAACAAGACCGATGTCAAAAGGTCCCACCGTCCCAAAGAATGCTAATTAGGTTATTCACAAGTCAGCGGCCATTTCAAACATGTGAAACATGTTCCCCTGTGGGGATGAGTGTGCCAGCCAGGGGCCTCCGCACCACCCAGCCCCTTTGTGCAGAAAACTAAACAACTGCACAAAGGTCACAGGCAGCTCATGTGGGAACTGGGTAATTTAAACAGCTGCACAGAAGCTCGCGCTGCACAGCCGCCATTTTGTTGCTGAGGTTTTGCAACGCATTTGGCCCTCGATTCATGGAACTTGCTTTGTGAGCAGTCGTGTCTTATTCCTCAGGTAAGTGCCCAGATTACATGTTGGGGCACATTGATCAAGAATCAAGCAACCTAGCGCTGCAAAAGGAGCTATACAGCGTCGCACCGCGTGAAAGGTAAACAGTTGTGCAGCATCATATTTACAACACGTGGCGTGCTGATGCTGTCATTAGCAGTGTCGTAGCTAATGCGTCATGTGCCAAAGTTCAAAGAAGGAAATTGGTGCCCTTGCTGTGATTAGAATTAACAAATACACCAATAAATAGGGTTTAGTGGACCCCTCAGGCCTCTCGGTGCCACTGGACCTCCTGCACCAACAGAGGCTATGCCCCTGGTCATTGGCCATGCAAATGGTAATAATCAGGGCTTTAAGTGGGCCGGATCTCACCGGGTCTGAGCATAGGTAGTTTTATAAGGAGGCCTCGAAACCGGTCTCTATTGGGCTCTGTTTTTGCCTGGACACAGGTGGTCCGTCTTTTTCCGGACTGCAGTGAGCAAATCAAACATTCACCCCCAGTCAACTGATCTGGGTTTAATCCATCATCATTCTTTAGCTCACTCCACCACCCTAGTTCAGACATGGCCATATGCAAATCAGTCTGACCCTGTGCCTCATGGGAACAGTCCAGCCTCAAGCATCCTGGGACCAGTTTCTGGCTAATCAGTCGTCATCAGCCAGGCTAGCAGTGGCAAAGTGAGCAAGGGACCCACGTCTGGGCATACCCTGCCAATTGAGGGCAAACAAAGGGATACCAAAGAAGAAGATGGACGGAGCGTTTGAGCAAATCAAACACTCACCCCCCAGTCAACTGATCTGGGTTTAATCCATCATAATTCTTTAGCTCACTCCACCACCTGACCCTGTGCCTCAGACTGATTTGCATATGTCCATGTCTGAACTGGGGTGGTGGAGTGAGCTAATACAATGATGATGGATTAAACCGAGAACAGTTGACTGGGGTTGAGTGTTTGATTTGCTCCAACGCTCCGTCCATCATCCTCTTTGGTATCCACTTTGGTATCGCTTATTTATCTTATGCAACTAACAACCACTGCCAAAGCCAATAGTCCTGAGTTGTAGATATGATGTCACTTGGTGTATCATATGTCTGGAAGCAATATCAGAAACATCAAAATACAAGTGAGGCGGCACACTATGCTCTGCATGGATTTTTAGATTACATGTTTTAAGCCACGCCCTTAATTACACTGGCCACGCCCCTTTGAGGGACCCTCCAGTTTTTTAATCCACGAAAGCCCTGGTAATAATCTTGAGCTTCTGGCAGAGCCTTGTACTCGAGGCACACCTTCCAGTACAAATGCCTTTGGAGAGAAAAACACCAGATGGTCATTTGATCCGAAAAATGTCTGTAATTTAGGGTGAAAATGACAGTGGACCACAAGTATGAAACCATTTTGCATTCGCAAATGGTGCAAATCGCTAATTTCGGCTGTTTGTCAATGCAAAACAGCCTAACAAGATGTCTGAAAGGCTTTGGCAGTACATTTTAGGTCATCACAATTTTTATGAGATGACCTAAAATTGTAACTACAAATAGAGAATCGCAAATGATCTAAGCACATGTATTAAGCATTTTCTAAATGCAAATGGTGCATTTAGGACATTTTATTACCATCGACTCCAGGTCGATGGTACCCATGTGTAGTTTTTGAAAATGCACAAAAAATATACTTTTCAAAGTGTCATGCTTTACATGTACACAAACAGATTTTTTGGGGTGCTTCAGAGGGCCCTAGGCTCCCGGGCACCCTTGCTTTTGCATTACCTGTGATTACCAATTAGGTATTGCGATTGTGACTCTTTAAGAACAGCTATTAGGTAACCACTATTTTCTTAGATTCCATTTTGCATTCCTTAAATAGCGATTACCTAAAATTCGCAATTTTGGGAATGCAAAATTGATTTCTGATACATGTGACCCAGTATTACTTGTTGATACATCATGGGACAGTTTTCTGACCACTGTTTTCATCTGACACTAGATTTCTATGCAAAGCCACGTTGTGCTTCTTTGCATGACTTTGCATGAAATGCTAGGGCCAGGCTTTACAAATATTTGATGTAATGTAGTGCAGCAACAAAGTGAGAAAGGTAAAATTTGTCTTATTTAGCAAAGTATGGGTACTTTTTTCTCACCCTAGCGCTGGGGCAATTTTGTTTCCTTGCGTCAATAGACACAGTCTTAATGCAAATGTGCATGCATTCTCTAAAGCATGCATCTTGTATTTGAAGGGGGCTTCCTGTGTATAAACTATCCTTTAAAACTAAGCCCACTTTGTTTGCGTGCTGTACAATTGACCACACATGCAAAATTGGAAAAATAAAGAGAATTGAAAGAAAAATTCTGTGTTTCACTTGCCTTGAGGAGACATAAGGTTTTGGGGCAAATGCCAGTCTGCGAATGTTAGTAGACAGGATTTTTCAAAGCCCATAGTTGTTTGCATGAGAGTGCCCTACGCCACATACTAAATGTATTCTTGATGTAGAGTAGCACAAAGTAGAACATAAAGAAAATTTGCATTTCTTTGCGTTACCTTACAATGCAAATCCTGGTTTGTGTTGGATAGTAAATCCCACCCCATCATTTTGCACCGGGTTTGCAAACCTGGCACCAAGCTTTAGTAAATCTGGGCCTAGGGTGTTTGTATTTTTCCCATGCCGTTAAACCCCAATATGCCAGCTTTGCATGACTTAGCAGTTCTCAGGTGCTTTAAAGTGCAATGTGATTGATCTCTAAATTTGCATACATTTTTGGAGGAAAACCCTTTTGCCCATTAAAATTGATTGATGTAACTATATGCCCCAGTTTGTGCTGCATTAACTCCCGCACTATAGTTCAGAAAATATCAGCCATTTTGTGGGAAATCTGATGTGGTCATACGACATTCAGAATTACATTTAGTGCAGAGTATGCAATTACAGATGTATTACCACACTGTTATGGGTCTCCATCAATGGGATGCAGGATAACTGCAGGAATCGGTGTTGCCACAGGTTTTTCCCAGTTATATTCCGCCAGGTTTTCACTGGAAATATGTGTATGGGGAAAATATCAGAATTGCAATTTTTCCACACAACTCATTACTCATTTGGGCACAGGGGATGGGGAGGAGGAGGGTGCAAGATGTTACACCCCCTATTAAATGTATTCTATAGCAATAGTTGGGTACTGGTACTTTAATTTGGCTATAGAGAGGTGTTTCACGGATTCCAATTGGGATTTCTACACACACACACACACATACACACACACACACGCCCACACACACGCACACACGCACAAACAAACCTTATGAAAATTTGAGTTTTCAGTACCCCTCACAATCCTCACTCCTCTCCCTTCTTACTGCTCCCTAAGCCTTCCTCCTGCCGTGTTTCTCACACAATTTATTTTAACCAGCATGATTATTGGTAAATATGAATTGTCCACCCATCTACATCTTACTGACCAAGCTACAAAGTTAATACATCAGAAGTGCAATTTCCAGGAGCAAATCACACTGCCAAAAAAGTTTTTTTTTTTTGGTGTCCTCCCAAAAGAATAGCATGTAACTTCTGCAGCGATTACCTTATTTCGGTACTTACTTACTTCGACCTCTGTGACTATTTTAGTAATTCACCCTTATTTACTTCAGAATTTACGAAATGATGATACGTGTCACAATAAATGCATGCAGCTTGATCATGATGGTTGCTTTAATTAAGGATGAGTCTTCTTACAAAGTCTGCTCGTTTACCGTTAAGGAAATTGCTTTTCAAACGCTTCCTGTGCAGGAGAGAGCAGCCCACTGGTTCGTTAGATTTCACTGCACTCTCTTAATTTCCTAAACGAAAGTCAGCTCAATGAATCATTTTTTTCATGTTAAATTTCCCATGCATATAAATCCCATTTATTTATTGTCTGAGCTTCACGCTAGAACAGAGTGCTGCTCAAGCTGTGGAAAATGTCAACCCCTCTGCATCCTGTTACAGTTGCCTTCAGGGCACCTTCCAAATCTGAGCTGCCCGAACCAAGAGCGGGCGCTTCTGAAAATCCATGTCACCTTTCAATGACTTACCTATGAAAATATAAGAGAAACATATGTACTGTCTCGGTGTAGGACATCAATGCTGTGAACGAATAAGCTCTTTAAACCATATTAGAAGCTCATATCAATTTGCTATGTTCAATTTCAGGAGGAAAACTTAAAATCAACCTTGAAAAATAAATACAATTCACAATTTTCCGAATCACATTTTAATATAGTTCTTTCAAATGTTAAACATCTCTAGGAGCACTGAAAGGATGTTTATAGGCCTTGGATGCTGCAACACAGTGAATGTATGACTTTCATTTATTTATTTACATACCTTTTTTTAGCATTTATAGAAAACCCTCAGGGCGTCAGAGTGTTTTAAAGGCAGTACATCTAGGTACACCGATAAAAAGCATGAGTGCAGCTAAAAAAAAAAATGAAACTGTAAATCACATTTAGGTCAAGAGAAGGACCTATACACAACATAAGCAAAACGGATTTAGGTACAGAATAAAAGGTTTGGAAGGAGATGAGGGGGATGTGTGCAGGGGCGGCGCTGTCAATAGCACATCAGGTGCAGTGGCACTGGGGCCCTGGAGTCACAATTAGTGGCAGTTTTTAGTTTTCAAACTACGAGATTGGTACCCACATTCCTTGCTTTTATTAGGGTGCTGAGACTATTGCTTCTGTGCTGAATGTATGAAGGGATTTCTGCACATCGAGGTAGAAATGCTGCTATATAAATCATCCAAAACCACATTCAAGTATATTATGAGAACTTGTGAAGACTTGTAATGGAGGGAAGATATATACACACAAAGTGGTTGGTTAAGCTCATCAGCTATCAGGCAAGGAGGGTCTTTGGGGAGGAGGGGATGTGCTCATTGGAGTAAATTAGAGAAATTTAAGTTCAGAATTGATAGCAGCATCGGAGGGACCAGTGAAGGGAGAATTTCCTGGGAGCTTCAGCCCATTCAGCTTTCAATAGTAGGAGGTGATCTACTCGAGAGCTGCATTGCACCCAGTCATTTCTTTATGGCTTGAAATATAATACTACATTTGATGCCCAAACAGGCAGTGCCAAAAGATAATTAGGCAGGTAGCTAATCAGGTCACCTATTGACAATCCACATTCAGATTTTACATATAGATTCTTATATACCAAAGGTCTAGGAATAGCATGGGTCTCATTTCTCTGTGAACATGTTTTTGTAGGTTTGGCCTACAGATAACTTTAGTTGTCTTGCAAACCTCATATTTAAAAAATATATATATAGATAAAGGGAGGATTTTAGTCAACCCTCTTGACCCAATAGGTGTTTTAAGTGACACACCAATTATGCTGTCTTCTACCATTATATACAGTATGGAACAAGGCATCTGCCCACTTCATCCATTGGATGCCTTTACTTTGAGTGACTACATTTTCCTCTGCACACACATCCACTTAAAAAATAATCCCCCTAGGTCAGAAACTTGAATACACTTGTATTTACCAGTTATGACTAGTACCTCTGTATAGTCAGGTGTCATCACCTAGTTCCATAATAATGAAGATATTCAGCAAAAGCTGAAATGTGGATTCATCATAACCAGCCAACTTTGGCAGATTCATTTACTCAATAGAAAACAAGCACACTTAAAATATCAAAAGTGGATTTCCAAATGTATTTGTTGAAGCCAAAACCCCCAGCTTTGTGAAGGACGTTTAAAGCAGTTGCTTTTGATTCAAGAGGGATGTCTATTAACAACTTGAGGCACTACAGCTTTGTTAAGACTTCAAGCAGTCAGCTCTGACTCAAGATGGACAAGCCAGGTAAATACTGCAACTGTGTGAAATACTTTTAAGGCTGCTGTATCTAACTCGAAAAGGATCTGTAGTAGAAAACTGAATGTTTGTTACTATTTTGCAAGCAGTTGTATCTGACTTGGAAGAGATAGCTAGTAACATCTTGCACCACAACAGCTAAATTTAAGGTAGTTTATTTTTACTTGAGAGGGACATCAGGTAACCACTTTAAGTTGTGCAGCTTTGTGAAATATTTTTAAGCTCACTGCATGTGACTCGAATGAGACCTCTAGTAACTACTTGAGGTACTGCAGGTATATGGATGTCTTGCAATCGTCAAGGTTTCTAATAGAAAATCGTATTGAAAATTCATAAAAATGTATTAATAGAATGCCTTTCAATACATTTATTTTCCTATTAGTTATCCAGCTGACATTGACATTTGTCCTTTTCCTACAACAACACAGAACAATGGATCAGCACAATTCAAACATGGGGTGACCTCTCTTCAAATAACTGCATTCTTTGTCTTGCACACTTGTGTAGCACGAGTTAGAAATGTGTCCTGAAAATATGGGTGATCTGAGTCAAGATGGACAGATATTTCCATCTTTCAGTACTGAAGTTCCACAGGACTTTGAATGCAGTTGTTTTTGAGTTGAGAGGCATCAGCTAAGCACCTTAAGTAGTGCAACTTTGTGAAAGACTTAGGGGCATATTTACAAGCTCCTTTTGTCACCGGAGCGTCTTTCCATGTGTGCTGCAGAATGCGAAATTGTTTGCCGAAGAAGATTGAAATTCAGTGTAATGTTACATTTTTTTTGTGAACTCCATTAGCAGAAGAATGATCCCCTCAAATAAGGCATAAGGTGGTCTTGATAGTGTTAAATGAGATATCAACTTGGTACAGAGACAGGAATTAATAAGCATCAGTAAAACCAGACAAATCACAAATTCCACTGAGCCTGCATGCTTACATTTTTAAAAGTAAGACAATATTAAAGACTGTTAATAGCATTAAGATTTGCTTTTTGATACTCAGAATGTCATCTTTGTGGTTGAAGTAAATTATTCAGCCACTTTGCGCAAAAGAACCGTATATAATAAATACCTTCACTGTGAGGATAAATAAATCCCTATTACTTGCAGTTTCAAGAATGCATATGTGACAGATAAAAGAGACAATCTTGCTATCAGATATATTTTTCTTGGCAGCGGCGGCTCCTCCGCTAAGACGGAGGAGCCTTGCCCCACTGCTCTCAGAGCAGTGGAAAAAGGAAAAACAATAATAATAATAACGTTATTATTAATTTTGTTTTAGTTCAGGCTACTGGGCCAGGTTAGGGTGGGGGTCACAGGGAGGAGGAGTGGTTAGTGCACCATAAGTGCACATGACAGTTTGGCCGGCCGTCTTGACCCGGCCAAACAGTCATGCACCCTTAGCATTTCTCCACCTCGCTATGTTGCACAGCCAGGTGGAAAACAGTCTCAAAGCTCCCAGGCACTGTTTGAGTGGTCAAACAAGCCCCTCAGACCAGTCATGACGCTGCTGTCATGCTAGTGACAGTAGCATCGTGACTGGCTTAGGGGAGCCTCTGTGCTGGCGGGATCCAGGAAGAGAAGAGGATGGAGGAGAAGCCACAGCCATAAACAGATAAGTGATATTTTGTGTTGTTTTATCCTCATCCCTGCCCACCCCCCTGTTCCATGGCAGCCGCCACTGCTCATTGGGTCAACTGGAAGTGCTTGCTGGTTATCTACAAAGAAGGATAACGCATCAGAGTCTTCAAATAAGAAGCAATGCTGGTAATGTGTGCTAAAAGAAACTTTTATCATCTGCCATCAGTAAGACTTCCCTTAGCCCACAGAAGCATGTATAGTCTGTGGATTCAGAGAAAACATTCAGAGGTCTCACCAAACCTCCCTTGGGCATAGTTCACATAGAAGGACAAGTGGAGAACAACCCCAGGGATGCCAGAGACTTAGTAGCTTAAATTTGGATACAGTCGATCCTCACTTTGCTCTAGAAAGTCAATGACAACCAACACTAGTTTTATATGTTACAATGTGTTATTTCACGCTAACGTACACCATATTAGATGCAAGGTAATTATAGTGAATATTTAAACACATTAGCACAAGGGAATTGTAAGAAATTGGGTTATTGGCTAAGAGGGGTGGAAGCCCCACTCAAGCAACAACCACAATCCATGTCAGGGTGAGCAACAAAAGTCACTTATTTAAACTCTGCTTAACCATCTGGTATCTTGGCACAGAGCAGTCAGACTTAACTTAGAGGCAATGTGTAAAATATTTATGCATAACACAAATAGTAATAAAGAAACACAGAACATAAATAAAATCCCAAAACATAGAGTAAATTCCAAACATTAGAACTGGCGATATTACATTTTTATCTTTTAAGTGAGGGGTTGCATTAAACTGGGGGAAAGTCACAAACTCAGGCTGACTGAATTGGAGCATGGGTTGAATACAGGGACCAGGTTAGTCTCGCTGAAGAGTTACCTTCTTAAGTCCACTGCAAACAGTTCCATTCACGTTGGAGAAGACTGCAAGGAGAAGACTTTTGGAGCAAGGAGCAGGTCGAGTATCGCAGATTGTCCTCACTCTAGGTCAAAGAGAGGGACATTACTGGTGCTTCACATTGGGTGTTTGTTGCAGACGGTCACTGTCGGCATGAAAAGCAGGTCCTCCTGGAGTTTCACATTGGTGGTCATTGCAGGAGGTCAATTCTTGTTGAAGAGGTAACTTCACAGATGTGAGGAACCCAAACTTCGGGATTTTCACCTTGCCTTGAGGACAATTTCACAGTGAAGCAAACCAAGGGTCTAGGATCTAGGGGGCACCTCTTTGGGATAAGGAATCGCTCAGGCATAAGCCAGCAGCAGAGCTCAGGCAGGTCCAGGCAGATCCAGTGCGTGCTGGTCAACTGGTCTGTTGCAGGAAGGCCTCTGGATGCTTCTTGTGTCTGTGTTGCTCATGCAGGAGGTCAGCCGACTGTCTCTTGGTGTCACTCTGGGTGGACTGGGATTGAGGCAAACAGGTCTTATTTTCCTTCTTCTGACAGAAAGGCAGTCCATCAAGAAGCATGGCGGTACTTGAACGGAATCTTCCAAAGTTCCAGGAGTGTTCTGAAGAATGGTTCTGAAGGTCCCATTATAATGCTTGGTGCCAGCCTTTGTGTGGGGGAATTTCATGACCTCCCTCAAAACTGGTTCTGGTCAGTACTTTCTCTTCCCCTGGATTTGGCTTCAGACTGTCCAGTGTGACAAATGCAAGGAGAAGGCTGCAAGTAGATGGGAGATGATGTGGCCTATCGGATAGGGCGGTCAATCTCAAATCTGGGGAACCAGGTCCGAATCTCAGCAATGACGCTCAACATCCTGTGATTCTGGGCAAATCACTCAATCTCCCTGTGCCTAAGAAAAATAACTATTTCCTCATGTAACCCAACTGGTGCTCATGTAAAGCCCTCTGATACACAATACCTTCAGATCAAGTTCACGCTATATACAGGCCTGGTATCAAGGTTCCTTTGTTTGTCCTGCAGGTAGAGCCATTTGAAATGTAATTAGGTCAGGGCACAACTGCTCTCCAGCCATAAGCAGGAGAGCTGTTCACAGTCCTATTTTCAGGGCACTGGTAGAAGGGCACGCTTGGGTTAAGGCAGAAAAATGGCAGCTTTCTAAATGAGGCATTTTTTTAAATTGTAACTTCAACTCCAACTGCACCATTAAATTGGATTTTAAATTATAATTCATTTGAGTATAAGCATAATTTCTCTATCTGCTTCCAATCTGAAGTTAGCCATATTAAATGTAATAAGGTAACCCAGTGTTAGTCTATGGGAGAGATGGGCCTTAAAACAGTGAAAAACGACATTAGGAGTTTTTCACTGTCAGGACAGGTCATGGAAAACAAAAACACACTGATTCCATACTGTGCACTCTGCCAAAGTGGTGATTACCTACCTTCTGGGTAACTTACAGGTTTTAAAAAGGAAGGTTTAAGCTCAGCAAAAGGTTTATTTTGCCAGGCCACCATGGGGAAAGAGGTGGAGCTCACGTCTCACTTGGAGATGTTTGAGTTGCCTGAGTGGGTGCCTGACCACACAGTCCATGCCAGACCAAGAGGGTAATATCAAGGACCTTAGCCTGGGAAAATGGCCCAGGCAACTACCAAAAAGAAGAAGTGCATGGTCCTGGGAAACCGCCCTTGAAATTCCCACAGTCCGACAGGAGGCAGAGCCAGAGGGTGACACCCCATAGTCTACAGGGAAGGACATTGCTGCCCTGGGAGACCTATGCAAGCTGGCTGACTACCATGCTGAAGAGGGGGCATACCAGGCAGAATTATGCAAAAGCCAAACAAAGTTCCCTACTCCTGAGAGCCTAAGGTGGAAGGCCAAGGCCCAGACACTTGGTAATACCTCTGTTGATCACTTCAATATCAATCAATATTTGTAAAGTGCTGCAATCACTTGTAAAGGTATTCAGACGCCAGGTTGCTTGGCTCAGTCGAAAGCCTGAGTCTCTTCCTGAATTTCACCAGTGCGGGTGATGCCCAGAGGTGGAGGGCAAGGACTCTGCTATGGTTTCAGCGGATATGTGGTATCTGTGGAAGGGAGGTGGAGCGAAGATCTCTGGATGGTTGCTTGATTTACTGGGAGAATAATCTTATGTATAGTGAGCTTAAGGTTTCGGAGCCTGGAGCAACCCATTTGTTAGTGGTCCCCTGGTGCTACAGGGCCTTCCTACGGTATCTGACTTATTACATATTTATGGGCCCACTTTTACTGGGCCCATATGAGAACCACCTCAGATGTATTATTCAGCTCCTGTCCCACCTTCCAGGCCTGTGGAAAGTCAGGGGCAAACCAGATGGCTCCCCTGCTTCCACAACCCGGTAGTGGGAATGCCCTTTGAAAAGGTGGATATTGATATTGTTGGGCCTCTGGTTCCCAGGATGGCCCTAGGCAACAGGTTTATCCTGGTCTAGGTGGACCATGCCATTCCCCCAAGGATGGGGACTGCATCAGTGGTGGCCAGGGCACTGATATTTGTCCTAGTGTGATTCCCCTAGGAGATTGTGTCAGACCGAGGTACCAACTTCATGTCTGCCTATGTGAAGACCATGTGAGATAAGTTGGGGTAACCTACAAGTTCTCCACACCATACCACCTCCAGACAAATCGGCTTGTTGAGTGGTTCAACAAGAACCTAAAGAGAATGATTATGGGCCTACCAAAACCCATGAGGAATAAGTGGGAGCTCCTCTTGTCATGCCTGTTTTCTGCTTACAGGGAAGTGCCTCAAAATGGAGTGGAGTTCAGTTCCTATGAACTTCTGGTTGTTCACCTGGTGTCCAGGCTTCTCAGTGTTGTCAAGGAGTGGTGGGATCAAGCTCTCAGGAAACCCCTAAGAATGTAGTCAGGTACATGTTGGCAGCTTAATTTGTAAAATATAAAGTCCAGGTGCTGAAATGTTTGTTGGAGGCTACACCCACTTTCCCCAGCTCTGTCCACTTTCTCCACTAGCTCCATCAACTTCCTCTATTGGCTCCACTCACATCCTCAACTAGCACTGCTGAAAGTCAGATGTAATACCCGATCTGAATTTTGGCAAAGGAGCCTTCCCCTACCCTGTAAAAATTTTGAAAAGAGTAAATCAAAAGTGCATTTAAAGCACAATTTTGGAATATATTTGCTAAAATGACTAATGCATCAAAATGGGACATGTGAAATATTCTGGTGCTCTATGTGTTGATTTGGGGGAAAGAACAATACTGGGATATGCCATTTTTAACAGTCTATTGTGTGTCATGAGTTAAGCCAGCACTCAAGCCCTAAACCGTGGACATGTCACACATAAGCCCTCAGGCCAGAAAGCATGGAAATGCCACACATAAGCACGTAGGCCAGAAAGCATGGAAATGTCACACATAAGCACCCATGCAATAATCCGAGGAAATGTCACATGTAAGAATCCAGGCCAGGGCTAGGTCATAAACCGTGGAAATGTTATACCTAGGCACACATGATCCAGGACATAAACCGTGGAAATGTCACATATAGGCATCCAGCTGGGGCGTGTACATATAGCCCCATGATTGTAATGGGGCCTTCCCTTCCCCCAGAAAAACATTATTTTATGTAGAAATATCAATTTTTTGTCTCATTCCCTCAGATCTACAGATTTTTGTTTTTTTTGGTTCTGTTTGGAACAGCTTGGATCTCTCTTGTGTGTCTGTTCCTTGTATTGCGCATTAACTGAGCTTCAGCTCAATATTGTATGCTCTAGATATATTGACCCAATATCCCTCCTGGGGATTGGAGAACTCGACTTGAGGTTACCTAGCTGTCTTACATTCAGGAATCACCCGATCCCACTGAGTACTAGATGTTCCATGCTCTACCTGCAGTGTCTAAAGACTTTTTCCTAGATTGTCCCTTCATCCCAGGATCTGCCTTCTCTGTCAACAGCTCCAAGTGAAGCCAAATCACAGATAATGTCAATGCTAGCCTGCTGGTGGGATTTCAGAGGTTTCTGGGTTTTAAGATCAGCGTATGGTCAGTGCTAGCCCATACCAAGGGATACACACCCATCGGGGGCTCAAGATCAGCTTATGGTCTGTGCTAATCAAACAGTATTTAATGCTAGCCCTTACCAAGACATCTGTATACATCTGGGGAGCAAGAGAAGCTAAAGATAAAACAGGTGTGGATGCATCTAGGGGTCAAGATGACCCAATGGCCAAAGCAAGTCCGTGCCGAGGAATACACATGAATGTGGGAGCTCAAGGTCAGCTAATGGTCCATACCAGCTTGAGTGAAGAGCACAGGTGCATCTGGAGGTTTAGTCTCAGTTTAGACAAATCCTAAACTGTAGAGGGTGTGCAGGAGGGTCCAAGTAATTAAGCGCACTGTATTGTCAATGCTGAACTGTTTAACAGTGCAGGTGCATCAGCATGGGGACAAGGTCAGTTTACACCAATCATCAAATGCAGAATGGGGGTGAGATGAAACTGGGGGCTCAAGCTCAATTTATAGTCAATATAAATCTGTGGAGAGAGTGCAACAGTCTGAGCATTTGATTATCACTGCCTCCCCCTATTTTTCCATCACGTCTGCCTTTGGAGTTGGATGGGTGTTTAATCCTGCCTGCGTCTCATCCCCATTTTTGAGATGTTTGTTGCAGTACAGGTTCACTAATCCCAACAGGAGTGAAGACCAGCCATGTGAGCGTTAGCCTATATGAAGCACCTACTCAAGGGAGTTAGAATTGATATAGGTACACCTTTCTCAGACTCCTTCACCAACTCATTTTGCTTATGTTTAATGGTACTGCAAGTCCATAAAAAGTAAAACCTCTTCGTAAGAGCACCAGCGAGTTGGTCCAACACAGGAGAAAAGTGCCCTGACAATGCTTTAGACAACAGCTCACTAAGGACGCTCAAGACTGAAAAACTTGACAGATCAAAAACCAACCAGGAGGAACCATAGCATGGGTGCGACAAACTTGCATCTGGCATGCTCTTCTCCTCTGGAACAGATAGGGAGTTCTAGGACTTAGCTAAGCCAAGGCCTTGCTAGGGTGGTTTTTATGAAGAATAATTTCAAAAGAATGGTAAATGTTGTCACCTGTCTATCCAACTTCTGCAGGGCAGCCTAATTCGCTCATGGCCTAGCCTACCCATAAGGCTCACTCACTGTCACTATAAATAATGCTGGTTAGAGAAATACTGTCACAGATAAATATCTTGAATAGAACCTAAACAATTTGGTAAGATCAGAAATATCCAGAAAGCAAAACGGCTGCAACAAATTCCTTTCCACTGAAAACATATTTCAGTCTCCCTCCTCTAACTCGACCAGTGCTATACCTAATTCAGTCCCCCGAATTAAAATGGAACATAAGGCTAACTGTTGCGCACACACAGCTGCTTATGGCACCCCAACAAGTTGCTTGCTAGGCAAGAATCATTGCTTGAATTTTTTCAGGTCAGGCTTTTTTCTATTAATTTAAAGCAAGCATTAAAAAGATGATGACAGTCTTTTTCTGATGCGCTATCATTTGGAATTCTCCGTCAACACTAGTTTTAAACGTAGGGTGAAGTGATGTGCCAGGTATGTATGTGCAATAACTTAAGCATCATTTGTGCCTGCCATGTTTGTAATTAGTGTTCATGTTTTAATGAGGAATGGTTTCTAGTACATTGTTCCATCTAAAAGTTGAAGAGTGTGGGTGAGTGGGGCAAACAACATGCTAAGTTTACACCCTCAGTTTCTGCACTAACATAGCTTTTCTGATTTTGTGGTGGAACTCTCCAAAATGGCGTGTGCATCACAAATTCAATTTTGAGGCAGTGCTGAAACAAGTAACGTCCGTTCTTTGTTGTGAAATCGTACTTCTGTGCTACAGTCAGTATTTGTTGTGTCAAATGACTCAATATCCTTCAGAAGGGAAAGGTGTGGGTTTCTGAACATCATTTTGGAATTCGATTGTAAAATGCAATCTCCTAAAATTGCCTTACTTTGCCATTCATTTCACTGAGAAAAGTAAGCACTTCTTCTAGTGCCACCACGCAGAAGATCTGCCAATGAGGAGGCGTAGTGACCATGAAGGTTCAGGTCAACCTGGAGAGAGGCCTTCTTTCTCTCTCACCACCCGACTAATATCCTGTTCAGAGCTGAGGGCCAGTGCATACATATAGTAAAGTGAGGTTGAAGCAGCATCCTTACTGCACACCATTAAGTGGTGCCACATTGCAAAAAAGTGCAAAATAATTTGTTTTTGCTGGTGGATGGGGAGTGATCCAACTGCAAAATCCACTTATGTTGACAGAGCTGGAAATCCTTGCACCTGACCATTCCTGGCTAACTTCTGTCCAGTTCCTGGAAGCAGGGTGAAGAGAAGTGGAGTCCACACGACAGGTAAGTGAGTACTAGGACTTTATTAAGCGTCCAGCCACAGCAGCTCCCCGGCAGCAACTGCCAAGGGAAGAATCTTACAAGTGTTCCACGCAGGGAACATTCTGTGTGGAATCCAAGTTAGAGAGGAGAAGTCCCAACACACCTCCCTTTCTTCATAGAGAAAACAAAAGAAAAAGAAAAAGTAAGAAGAAATTAGAATACAGAAGAGAAAAAGATAGAAGCAAACAGGAAGATGAAAACAAGATAAAACAAAACGCATCAATTCATAAAGTAAAGCAAACATTGGATAGTTGCAATCAATTCATAAAGTAAAGCAAACATTGGATAGTTGCAACACAAACATTACTTTGCACCTACCATGTGGTATAGGAATTCACATCATCACATAGTCCTGAAATTTAGCAGGAACAGATCTGACCCTGGAGGAAGTTTCTCTCCGCGAAAAGTTCCCATCAGAGTGCACAACACCACCCACCTTGGGAGAAGGAGGGGAAACGCTAACCCCCAACCGCTTCCCGACACTCTCAACCATGGGGCCAGGCATGATAGAAACCATACTCTTACTCCAAACCCGTCCATCTTCCAACCCCACCACATAATCCTTCACTGCAGACACCTTCTTAGGAGAATAAAACAGTGACTCCCCCTTACGGAGAAACCCAGGTTTCTTTATCCTCACCCAATCACCAACCTTCACCTTGCATTAAGACAACACGTCCGATCTAGTATCATACCTGTTCTGAACCGAAACTCTGACATCAGCTACTCTAGCTAAACAAGAAGCATCCACAACCTTCCTGGACATCCATTCTTTGTTCAACTTGGTACCAGCGACCCTACCACGCAACAAAGTAAAAGGAGCAACACCAGTCGAAACATGCGGAGTGGATCTTACAGCCCATAACATGTCGCTAACCGCTTGACGCCACTGCAAACCATTCACTAAAGCCAGTTGAAGATGCTCTTTGACAACACGGTTGAAACGCTCAACCAAACCGTTGCTGCGAGGATGATAGAGTGACGTGCAAATATGTTTAATTCCAACCTCCTTAAAAAACAAAGACATTTCAGCAGAAACCAACTGCGTACCATTATCCGAAACTATCTCTTCAGGAAAACCCTCCCTAGAGAAAACATCACGTAAAAATGAAATCACCACAGAAGAACTGATGGAATCAACAAATCTTACCTCAGGCCACTTGGTCATATAGTCAATCAACACCAAGATAAATTTGGGAGTCGAACCAACGAGACCATAAGGTCCAGCAATATCCAAAGCTAACTTGGACCAAGGAATACTCTTCACAACTATAGGTTCAACAGGCAAAGGACGGGTGACTTGTGACTTATCACTGACAATACATTAACAGCATTCACGAACAAAATGTTCAACATCCTTGTCCACAGATGGCCACCAAAAATCCTGCCTCACCCTGCGCTTCATGGACCGAATGCCTGGATGACCTTCATGAGCCAAACTAAGAATTTTGCCACGAATTGAAACAGGAACAACCAATAGACCACCTCTTCTCAAAATTCCATCAACAAGGGACTCATCCTTGACTCTCAAGTAAGGAATAATAGCGGCAGGACAAGCTTTTTCACACGGCCAAGGTTTGCAGAGGAGATCAATGACAAACTGCATGTCATCATCTGAAGCAATCCCCTCCAACCACTCACACTTCGAAAGAGCACACCTAACAGAGTCACATAAAGAACCAACTGCACAAACCACTTCCAAATCATCACTCGCAACGCTGTCATCACCATTGGAAAGGGGTAGCCTGGATAAGTAATCAGCAACCAAATTCTTCGCCCCAGCCACATACTCAAGCTGATATTGGAATTCCTGCAACCTGAATTGCCACTTGGAGATCCTTGGAGTCACCCTGCCACCACCCTTGGTCGTGAATAGATCGATCAAGGGCTTATGGTCAGTTCTCAAGATGAACCTGTTGCCCCACAAAAAAAATGTGAAATGTAAAACTCCCCACCATCGCTAGAGCCTCCTTTTCAATGGTAGAGTAAGTTCCCTCAGCACCCCTCAAAGTTCTGGAGGCAAAAGCAATGGTTTCCTCGCGACCATCACCCCTTTTCTGCATGAGAACAGCCCCCAACCCCACATTACTTGCATCGGTGGAAAGAATGCACAAGTCATTGATGCTGAACAATTTCAGAGGGCGAGCACCAATAATCTCTTGCTTGATGACATTGAAATTGCTATTACAATCATCATCCCAAACAAACTTGACATTTTTCTTGAGTAGGCTACGCATAGCAGCGGCTTTGGTAGAGAAATTCTTAACAAATTTGGAGTAATACTCCACCAGACCAAGATATGAACGTAATTGATCCTTGTTCGTAGGAACAGGAGCATTTTGAATGGCATCAATGATCTTGACCTTTGGTTCAACCCCATTTTGGGAAATGTGGTGACCAAGATAGTCCACCCCGTCTTGAAGAAATTTGCATTTGTCTTCCCTCAAAGTTAACCCACTAGACCTTAGTATGCTGAGAACAAGTTTAACACGCTCATCATGTTCAAGTTCGGTTTTGCCATGAACCAGAATATCGTCCTGGAAAAAGACAACACCAGAAATGTTCTTGAACAGGTTGTTCATTAACCTCTGAAAAACAGCCGTGGCTGAAGCTAAGCCAAACGGCATGCGGCTGTAACGATAAGCTCCCTCCGGAATTACAAAAGAGGTAAGGTGCTTGGAATTAGGACACAGCTCAATCTGATGATATGCGGATGAAATATCTAGGGAGGTGACAAATTTTGCACCTTCGAGGGTAGCTAACATTTCGTTGATATTCGGGAGTGGTTGCCGGTCGATCAAAATATTAGCATTGAGATCACGCAGGTCAACACACATCCTCAAACACTTGTCAGATTTCCTGGCCAAAACTATGGGAGCAAGCCACTCAGAACCCTCAATTGGCTCAATCACACCAGCAGCACATAACCGCTCCAATTCCTTTTTTAATTCCGCACGTAAGCTTAAAGGCACTTTCCGTACCTTATGGGCAACAGGAATGGCACCCTCTTTTAAAATTATCCTGTGTTGGAAACCCTTGAGTTTGCCTAATTCCCCACTAAAAACTTCAGGAAACATGAGTGCCCACTTGGTGTTAGACACATGAGATACAGCAAGTGTCTTTAGTGATGCCAAAACTGAAGAGTAAAACTCATATAATTCTCTGCGGGATATTACCATGTCAAATCTCCCTGTTCATCCCACCCCAACAAATTGGTACCATCCTTAACTATGAACACTACACTGGTAGTGTGATCACTATGAAACTCAAGTTTAGCAGAACATTTCCCCAAAACTTCAACCCTTTTGCTAATATAAGCAAAAATCTTGATACTGGAAGGTTCCAAAAGTACATTAGATTGTTTGCTAAAATCAGCAAAATTCAACAAAGTAAAAGGAGAACCAGAGTCTGCAAGGAATTTGCAGACAATTCCATCCACAGCTATCAAACAAGAAGGAGACTTCCTTTTCCGAAGACCAGACAAAGCGGACAGTTCTACTACCCTGGCCTCGTGCGAAGCAGCAGACAGCATCAACAGTTCATAACATTCTTCATCAGATTCCCCTGAAATATTCTTTACAGAGGGAACGGGCTTGTTTGTAGAAGTAGCTTTGCACATGCAGGAATAATGACCTTTGTTCCCACTTTTATAACAGGTTTGATTAAGAGCAAAGCAAAATTTAGCAGAACTCAGATGTGATCTACTGCCACAACGAAAACATATTAATTCATTTTGCACAGATTTAGTTCTGGAAGAAACATTAGATGGAATAGAACGGGTAACATTAGGCAAAACAGAGGCTTTAGATTTGAAAGGAGGTTTGGAATTCAATAGTTTAACTTCTGCAGAAGAAGAGAGCGTTGATGAAGAGGGAGAACTCATTTCTCTAACGCAAAATTGAGAATGTTCAATACTTTTGGCTAAAGTGAGTGCAGTCTCTAAATCAGGATCACCAGAAGCAAGTAGTTTCTCTTGAATTTTCTTGTTGGAAGTCCTTTCAATAAGTTGATCACGTATGATTTCATCTCTGAATTCTCTGTAGTTGCAGTTGATGGCCAGAATGCGAAGGGCTGCTACAAAGTCGTCAATTGATTCACCAGGGGTTTGGGCACGTTGAAGAAACTAATGGCGTTTGAGTACAACGTTTCTCTTGGGAGAGAATCTCTTGTCAAGAGTTTTGATCAATGAGGCATATTCATCAATTAGAAGTGATTCCCCAGCATCACCACCACTAACCGTAATACTGACCACTTCAAGAGTCAAAGTTTTTAATATGTTTCTGCCTTCAGTGCCAAGATTATAGATAAGCAGAGCTTTTTTCTTTTTGCCAGTAAAGGTATCGCCATCGATAGCTTCCAAATACACTTCAAAAGTGTCCTTCCACTGTTCCCACGGTACAGGGGGAGTGCCAGCAGTCTGTAAGAAAGGAGGAGCCAAAACACGATACATTGCGTGGGTGAGTTGCTGCCACAGTACACACAAAAGAAAATAATTCAAAAACTTTTAGAACACGAAATTATTCACTCAGTTATGTTTACATTAAAGATGATAAAATAATATATTTGAAAAATTGGCACAGTTGGTGTGCACAACAACGATGAAAGAATTCAGCTCTCTTTTTTTTTTTTAGTTGTGTGCTAAAAAAAAACGTTGCACTAGTAACATGCAACTTAGAAAAATGCACTAAAGTGCATTTTTCGAATTTTTCGCTATTTATCACGAAGTCAGACTTCGCGGTAAATAGCGGCCAAAAATTGCGAATTGGCAATTTAAAAATGGTTAATGAATTGCATTTAAGGAATCTCAAATAGAGATTCCTTAAATGCAATTCCTCGCAATTTTGCAATTTTGCTATTAGCGATTTTTGCATTTGGGATGATGAATCCCAAATGCAAAAATTGCGCTTGCAAAGGGCCAGATTCTTAGAATCTGGCCCTTTGCGAGCGCAATTTGCAATGATGAATCTGGCTGAAAGTGCATCAAAACAACAATCGGAAAGTTGAAAACCAGTAAGAAAACTTTGAGAGATAAGCAGATTAAAACCAGATAGTCTGACATGTGGTAGGACAGAGTCTTTACAACTGGATCAGGGGTTAAGGCCTGAAGGACAAGGCCCCGCCCTTCCTACCAGCCTCGCATTCTTGCTTGAGCCTCAGGTCAGAACATCATCATAATCATACATAGAGTGCAGTCACCACACTCGAGAAAAAGCAACGTTGGATGATTTGTTTTTTCATTTTTACGTACAGTTTTACTTTACTGGTGGCACCGCATTTATTACTTAGCGGCCTGCTAAATGCTTCTGCTTCAAATAACAGTGCCCGCCTCGATGTTGTCCTGAACTCTGGCCGCAGTGACTCGTGTGATGCCTGTGTGCCAGGGCATGGTCACGGGGAATTTAATTTGAAAAAAGTTTACGCAGACTGCTCCTACCCCTACCCCCACAAGACCAAATACAGCCCAATCAGTGGCCCGCCCAACAGCAACACTGAACCGAAGCAAGCCAGGCAAATACAAATGGATGACGTGGAGGATTTATAATTCGCACTGTCGGTTCTCTCAAAATGAGCGGCATAGCAACACTCTTCTTCAACAGGAAGACTAGTTTGAACAACATTGCAGTGAGTCAGTTAATTATATTTACTTTGTATGAAGGCACATGCAGTGAGTTCAGTCGCGTCCTGCTTGATGTGAGTTCAAGTAGCAGTAGCAGTGTAGACCCGGCCCAGAAAAATAAGTGCCGTGCTACGCACTGGAAAGCACTGGAAAAAACGTAAGCACTGCTCAAGTCTCTGGAAGCGATGAAGCACTGGTATTGCCAGAAGGCCACTCTGGTCAACAGGTATATGTTATGGAACCTGTGAAGCCCCAGGCTTTTAAAGAGGGGTGGACTGGACCCTATGAGGTCAAGAAACCAAAGGGTGAGGTCACCTACTTTGTGGTTCTCAAGACATCCAGGAACACCTTTAGGGTCCTGCAAGTGAACTGCCTCAAGCCCCTCTTTGAGAGGAGGTCCGAAGTAACCATGCTCCTCGTGATGGATGCATCTCCCTGACCTCCTAGGGTCCAAGAATCAGGATAAATCGGTGGAAGAAGTTGTTCTCTCTACTAACCTGACCCCGAGCAACAGAGGGACTGTTGCCCCTTGCTGGGGTGGTGTGCCTCACTTTTCTCACTTACCCCAGGGCTCACCTCATGGTGCACCCATAGTATTGACACCAGCGACAGCATGCCTTCCAAAAATAAAAATTGCAGACATGGTGAGAGCCAGTATTAAGGATGAGGTATGCAAAATACTGGAGTAAGGGGTGATTGAGCATTCCAATAGCCCTTGGTCCAGTAGCCTAGGTAGCCCCACAGGGTGCCACACCGGAACTCCAGTTTTGTGTGGGCTACAGAGGGCTAAATTCTGTCACTAAGCGTGATACTCATTCCATCCCCTGAGCTGATGACTCATCATTCATTTTTGAGCTGCCAAGTTCCTATGTATGTTTGTTTTAACGTCAGGGTACTGGCAGATTGCCTTAACTGAAGGGGTGAAGAAGAGGTCTGCATTCTCCACCCCAGGTACCACTTCAAGTTTCAGTTGATGCCCTTTCGATTAAAGAATGCTATTGCTACTTTCCAGAGGTTGGTCATCTAGGTACTGTATGTGTTGGAGGATTTCAGGGCTGCCTATCTATTTTACATTCATGTCTTTCGCTTCAGTTGGGAGGACCACTTGTTCCACCGCGAGGAAGTGCTTTAGGCCCTGCAAAAGGCAGGCCTCAATACCAGCACTAGTAAATGCCAGACAGGGTCACTAAGTTGGCGGGGCCCTATAGACCAAGATACAGACATCCTGGATTGGTATCCCCAATACCCAGGCTGAGGTGAGAACCTATTTGGGCCTCACAGGTTACTAAAAGATATTTATGATGTGATATAGCACCGTTGTGGCCCCTTGACAGAGCTAACTTCCTGAACGCAGCCAAAAAAGGTGATCTGGATGGAGGCGTGCCAGGACACTTTTGACACCTTCAAGGAGGTCATGTGTATGACACCAGTGTTCCATGCACCTCACTTTTCAAATGAATTCCTCATCCAAATAGACACATCTGAACATGGCATTGGGGATGTCCTCTTACAGCTGGATGATAAGGGCTTGGACCAACCTATAGCCTTCTTCAGTAGGAGACTACCTTCTAGGAAAGAGAGGTGGAGTGCCATTGAAAGAGAAGTCTTTGCAGTGGTCTGGGGACTAGAAGCTGAGCCCATACATGTTTGGAACTCACTTCCAGATTCAGACAGACCACAGACCCATCAGATGGCTAACGCAGATGTGGGATGAGAATCCCAAACTGTTGAGGTGATCCATTTCCCTATAGGGAATGAACTTTCTGGTGGAACATCACCCTGGGAATGACCATGATATTGAATATGGTCTCTTCAAATTTTTTCAACTTAGCGATGAGTACTCCCATGAGGGTGGGGAGTTCCCCCTACTTTCAGCTGGGGGTACACATATTAGACCTGACATACATGGCATGTTATTCCTCCAAACCTTTTTTCTTCAATCCCTGATTTCGATGATTACAGTCTAATTCACATTAGGACTCTGTGCACTTTAGACCTGTTAGCCAGTGCTTGTGCGCTCACCTTAAAACATGGTAAAATTAGACTACACCTAATGGGCATATTTAATTCATTTGTAAGTCCTTAGTAAATGATACTGTACCCAGGGCCTATAAATAATTTTGTTACTAGAGGGCATCATCACTCATTGTGCCACCCACTAAGGTAGCACAGTAAAATATGTCTTAGGTCTTCCAATGCAGCCTGTGTGTGCAGTTGTAAATTGCCATTTTGATCTGGCAGAATACACCTTTTGTTGGGTCTAAACCTTCCTTTATAATACTTAAAAGTCACCTCAAATGGTGTCCTTAAAGGATCATAGGGCAGGGTGCATTGTATTTAAAAAGTAGGACATGTGTACTTAATGTTTACATGTCCTGGCAGTGAAAATCTCCTAAAGTTGGCTTTTACTGTTGTAAGGCCTATCTCTCTCACTGACTAACACAGGATTACCATATTACAATTTCAGATTAGGAGCAGCTAGCGATATGCGTTTTACACTCAAAGTAATTGTAATTTTAAATCCTCTTTAATGGTGAGATTGGATTTTAAGTTACAATTCTGAAAATGACACTTAGAAAGTTGACATTTTCTTTTACCAACTATGCCTTTCTGCCAGCACCCTGGGTCACATCACTGTGAATGGCTCAGCTGTTAGGGTTTATGTGTTCTAGTTAGTGAGCTAAAGGGGGCTTAAGTGAGGGCAAGATGAGCAGCTGTGAAAAGATGGCTGGGGAGGAACTGTACCCAGTTACACATCAAATGGCTTTGCCTACAGCACAGTGAAAGGAAACTGACACCAGGTCTGTCCTGCCCTGTGTCACCCCAGACAGTTTGGACCATGGACCAGTGGAAGGGAAGAACTGAGCAAAACTAGTTTTGGGGGGAAGTCAGGGAATACTCCACACAAGGCGAGCAACGGAGATAAAAGGTGGAACTCTCAGATCAATAATCAGAACACTCCTGAACCTGTGTAAGATTCAGAAAATGGACTGCTCTTCTGCCAGAGGGCTGCCCCTCTGCTAGAAGGACTGCCTTGCAGTCTCAAGAAAGAAGATTGGACCTACTTACCTTAATCCAAGGCTATCCAGAGTGACTCCAAGGGTAAGTTGACTGGCCTCCTGTGTGAGCTACAGTGACAGAACAAGCTTCAGAGGCCTCCCTGCAACTGCCCAGCTGACCAACTGAACTGGACCTGTCTAGATCTGCTGAGCCCTGCTGCTGCCCTCTACTGTTGTGAGTTTTTTTCCTCAAGAGGTACCCTCCCCAGGTCCTGGACCCTTGTTTTGCATCAGTAGTAGCTCCCCTAAGGAGAAAAAGCTGAAAATCCTGAAGTTGGGCTTTCGCAACCACAAACAGGACCATTCTTGCTCTACACGCCAACACTGACCTTCTGCAACAGCCAGCAATGTGAGATCTGCACTTTGTGCTACAGCAATGAAAGCCAACGATGACCGGACTTCCAGTATAGCTACAACCATCCATGATGCATGACCTGGTTTTCACACCAAAATCTTCCTCCTCTCGGCCTCCTCCATCAAGAACAGAAATCTTCATGCTGAACTTGAGAAGGTCACTCTTCAACTGTACTAACCTGATCTTTTTACCCAACCCATGCTCCAGTGTTGTGGCCTGAACTTTTGACTTGACCCCGGTATAGCACAACCAGATAACTGGAAGTGGTGCTTTCTGCTTTTTGGCAAATATTTGGCTATCAACATGACAATTCTAAATCTCTTGCTCTACTGATTGGATTTTTGTTGTTCTGGTATCATTATATTTCTTAAAATGTACTCTATTTTTTTTCTAAATTGGTATGGGATTTTTATTGTTTTGGGTTTGCACTTTACTACTGTTATTTGCTGCATAAATACTTGACGCACTATCTCTAAGTTAAGCCTGCATGCATTTGTGCCAAACTACCAGAGGGTTAAGCACAGGTTAATTTAGAGACTTTTGTCACTCACCTTGGCAAGGATTGTGGCTGTTGTTTGAGTGGGATTACCCCCACCCCAACCAACAACCCAATTTCTTACACTCTGTACTACAATGTCCTCAATTTGGCCCTCTCAATAGTCTTCCTGTAGGATTCTCTGGGGCTCTAGCTCTACGAATAACACATATCCTAGGCCAGTCTGCATCTCTGACAAGTGGAAAATGTCTCTCCAATAGGCATTTATTATCATTATTAGTGACTGGAAATATAGTACTCCCTTTGCACTTTATTCACAAGGATGCATTGTTCAATATATGGTGTCATACATTTTGCATGTGTTTGTAATTCTATGCTGGACTTTACTATAGGCAGTATTATTGCATCTGACCTATGTTTGCAGGCTTTACATTTTCCACAACAGTAAAATGCTACTCGTTGCTCTTTCAGCCATGTTCTCAATTTCTCAGTAAAGAGGTAGCTTCTAACTGATATGTCACTAACAAACTTGCTTTTCCTGTAACCAATGCTTGGAGTATCTCCTAGATATTATGTAATGGTTTTTTCATTCTTGAAGATTTCTCAGCATTAAAAAAAAAATTCCGATGATGTGTGCTTAGTCTTAGAATGTAGTGATAATTCTGACTGTATTTGTTCGTTTTCAGTAATGGCAGCCTGGGTGTTGTTGTTTTTATTAGGTTTGGAGAATAACCCCTCATTTCTTACTTTGTTTACCTTTTCTCCAGGGGTTTCCTCTTGCCTCAAAGCTGTGAAGCATCTCTCCCTTCTCTAAACCTTCTGCTTTATGATATAGTTTTTCAGTCTTACCAATTACCTCCACAATATTAACCCTGGGCAGAGCAGGAGGAGTTGCTCTATGTGGAACTCCACGGATTAGGGCAAAAACTCCGGTCCGCTTGTGGGCCCCCGTAGTCTATTCCCTCTTGCCCATTTCCGCCACGGAAAGGCATGGTACCGCTCCCATTGTAATATAGCTGGCGGTGTATAACAGACACCGCCACCATATTACACCCTTTTCCGCCCAGTCAACGAGTTGACCGGGTGGAAAAGCGGCGGACAGTCTTTCCGTCCGCCATAGTAATATGGGGCGGATCACGGCCATGCGGGCGGTGGCGATCTGCCCATGATCCTAATGGGCCCCTTAGTGTACAGTTTACTCCCTGATAAGCAAACCTCAACATACACTGAACTTTTAACGGTGCTAAAATCTAACACACAGAGCAAAAGTCCTAGTAAAGTAAAATTGATTTCAAATTATCAATGATTAACATCATTACTAAAATGTATCCAAAACCCAAATTCAAGAATGTTTTTTTCACTTTTCACAGGCATATTGGTGAAAAATTCAAAAAACATCCTTAGTTGAGGATTCCATATCAGACAGTAAACTGCAATTTGAATTTAAAAACCTAACAGCATTGTGCTTTGTTCCTCCTGACTGTGTGGATGAATACCACACATCAATTACTGAATCAGACTATTTTACTACAAATGAAGACAGATTGGGCAACCTACAAAATTACTTTGAAGCCACTTGGATTGGCCAGCTAAGCAAGTCGGGTCACTGAAGGAATCCGTGGTTTCCTGTCAAGTGCTGTAACTGTTACACAACCTGCTTAGAGGTAGGAGCAAAGAGCAATAATGCCAAAGAGGGATGGCCCAACTCCTTCAATAAATCAATTGGAAAACTATATCTTAACTTTTATAATTTTTTGGAAATTTTAAAGAAGGAGCAAAGTTTCCAAGAAATGAGAATAGCGCAATCATTGACTTGTAGTCTAAACCCACAAGTTTCAAAAAGAACAAAAGAAATGTCCAAGAGACTATTGGGTCAAATCCAACAGCTTTCTTTGGTGGTGGCTACAGACTACTTAGACAATATTGCACACATACTACATTTCTAACTATCATTAACACCTATTCTATCTTACTTGCCTGCTTTGCGATTTTTTTATTTAAATTGTTTTTTTTCAAAAATGTTTTTTTACAAACATTAGAAAAACTGGATCCTACCTTTAGTTGTCTTCTTTCTTTGACTCTTGTTCCTCTATGAAAATCCAGGGTCCAGCAAGAGTCTGCACCTCACCAGATATCCAAACTGTGTAACCACAATTCACAATCTGATTAAAAGCACGTGAATTCAAAAAATTCAAAGATTGGCGTAATCATTTTTATTTGCAAATCAAATGCTACAAAACAATCTGTGATAATTAAAAAAACGCATTCTCAAGGAAATCCAGAAAAAGCAAAATTGATTGCCAAAAACTGTGACAGCAAATCCAGCATTGCAATTCTCTTTCCATCGATTTTCTTTCCACTGTGCATAAGAAATCAAAGCAAAAAAACATTAACAAAAGCGCTCTAAAATGACCATAAGTTTCGTTCTGGCAAATCTTCCCATCTGCGTAGTCCAAAATTCCACGTGGTTAAAGATCCATGAATACGCTTGCCTTTAAATACGCTTGCCTTTAAAAAAAATGTGTTAAAAAATGTTGTTTCTTTTACACTTCGGTTTAAAAGAAATAGAAATACTTCTGTCCACAGAGTTCCCTTTTTTAAACCAACATTGTAAAAAAAAAACATTCACCCCGACATAAGCGTACAACTGCTACCTGCATAGGAATAACATTGTTATTCATAACATAAAAACACACTCTAAATATTTGCATCTAACTAACTAACTCCCTCCACTCTCCTTGCAATAAAGTGCCTGCCACAATGTCTTTGCAAGATCTAAAAACACCTGTCACAGCCACCTTTTCATCTCTCGATTACATTAAGGATGTGCCTCCCAGAAAAGCGCCTCACCCCACTATAAATTGCTATTCATGCTTTTAAGCCGAAGTCAGCAAGATTTCACCTACAAAAATTAAACAAATTCAAGACATTCTATCGTTGCATGATCCTAAAACAGCTGTTGATGTCTTAGTTATCTCTTGATTAGTCTAAGGATTTACCTACCCCACTAAACGCTGTGCTACACACAACCGTCTACTTCTTAACTTACACCAGAAAAGGTTATAATTGGTTGCCATTGAAGCCTAGGGAGCCCATTAGGATGGCGAGCAGATCGGTATCCGTGCCGGAATGACCCCCGCCATATTAGTATCTGTGGCGTATGAAAAGATGGGGGTCCGTGGCGGATGAAAATACCGTCCGCCGCTTTTCCGCCCCGGTCGCCTTGCGACCGGGGCATGTTCATATGGTGGCAGTGTCGATCAGACATCGCCAACCATAATACAATGGGCTTTGTCAGATGCTTTTCCGTGGCGGCAATGCCGCATGGAACGGCATGCGGAGTCTGCTTTGGGGGCCCGATGCGGGCCACCATGGACTCCGGGGGTGTGGGGGGTGCACATGGGGGGCCCCAGCAGTTCCATGCACAGCATGGCAGGAACCGCGTGGTGCCTGCCATGCTGTGCATGGAAGTGCACAACATGCCTTCCTGCCATTGAGGCAGGTGGTGCTGAGTGCACCACCGGCCACAATGGTAGGAATGCTGGATGCGCCCGCCACTGTGACGGGCACATCCTAATGCTGGCCACGGGATCCCCGCCCTTATGGCGGGCGGTCCCTTTCACTGGTAGGATGACAGGATGACAAAGTCCGAGCGTCCTCCTAATGGGCCCCTAAGACTCCTTTATACCAGCTTTCCTAACCTATAAAGCCCTTCACCTAAACAACTATACAAAAAAACTCAATGTCTTGGGAGGATCCAGAAGACATAAGTCATGATTACAAGTCAGCCAGATAATTCCGACACCTGCGCAAACCCTTGTTTGCTATTGGGTCGGTACTGAAATTTGGTATGTGAAGTTTAGTACACCTGATGATTGCGGAAAGATACTGAGTTTGATAAAATTTGCACCTCACCAGTTGAAGTCTTAGCTCCAAAGTATCAGATTTTAACTGGCACTATAATTATTATGTCTGGGACTGATGTGCTCATAATCGAGGCCTTAACAACAGAAAAAAGTAGCTGCAACTCCATATTTCAGAACAAGTCTCAGAATTTAGAATACTATCCTAGCCCACATCAGGACTGAGCCTTCTGAAGTCATCTTATAAACCACAACTGAAAACCTCCTCAAAAACAAGTATGCGCATGCTGATCATTGTTAGACACCACATTCTAGCCCCAGAACACCTACCTGTGTAGACTGTTATGGCCTGACTAGGACGATGCTGTTAGTCCCATTGATATACCCCATTGAGATGGATAATTGCAGTGCAAACAGCTGTGGCCCATGCAGGTAAGAGCAGTGGGGCCAGGGAGGGGGATTTCAACGGACAAAGACAAGGGAAAACTAAATAAATAATTAATTTTCCCTTGTCATCGTCCATTGAAATCCTCCCCACCACTCTTACCTGCACGAACTGCGGCTGACTGCAATCAAAATTATCTCTGAGACGACATGATACAGTGAATGATGATGTCATTTTGTGAATAGGACTTAGAAAAATAGCAAAGTGTTGAGGTCTATTGCAAAAACACACAAGCGCCCCTTGGTCTAGACGAAATGGTGAAGTGATGGAGTGTCTCTTTTACAGGACGGTTTCCCTCACCCACCCGTAGGTGGCATGCTTCATCATAGTGTAACCTCCTCGCATTGTGCTAGTAAAATTGAATTTTTTTCCTATGTCATGTATTTGTCACTAATAATACAAAAATCTGTGTTTGTTGTTGCTGCATTACGTAGTGTAAACCCGAATTAGGTGATTGCAGTGCTTTACCTGATCACGCTCCATGGTGCTTGGAAGAGATGTTTTAATTTTTAATTTTTTATCTGTTGGGACAGTTTCTGTATAACATTACAGCGCCAGACAAATCCTGCAGAGTCTGGGATTGTAAACACGGTCATGTGCTTGTTCTACAAGTATTTCTCGAGTTTTGTGATTGCAGCCTGTTCCTTCTACTGGCCAGGAAGGGAGGCTGTATAGTTTCAAGAATAGTGAATTCGAAAATTACAGCTGTTGAGCTTTGTTGTCGCATTGCATCAAAGCTTATCTTTGTGAGCAGGCGTGTTTGGTGAGTTTATGAGACTTGTGCTGCTGTTCTTTTGTTGGAAGGTATGTATTATTTTGGAATACTTTTAAATAAATAAATAAAAACGTTTTTTTTCTTTTTCCGTGTGAGTTCTCCACTTTTTAACACCAAGCATTTAGCTTAGTAAACAGGTAGGTAATAAGACTGGCTTCTTTTCGAACTGACCATTACTGTGCAGATGGTATTGTTCTAGCACCAAAAACATGTTATATGGTTTTTGTATTTTCCACTGGCCATATAAAAAAGCCACTTAGTAAATGAGAGATACTCTGTAAACTGAAAGAGGAGTTATTTACTAATAGTGAGAATTTTGCAGTTCATATTTTCATGGATGTTAAATGCATTCATATTTATTTGCATACTTTTAACACATGGTATTTTAGCTTAATAATTGCTAAAAAGGGTTTGAGTCCTCCAAAGTAATTGAAACAACCTCCTGTATTTTCGTTGTTATATAATATAAAGAACATCAATTGTACATTCTTAAAACAGGCGAATGATTTGTCTAATTTGGCTTGCTCTACACCTGGTATTTTAGCTCATTAATTGCTAAAAAGAGTTTGAGTTATCCAAAGTAATTTAAACAGCCTCCTATATTTTCATTGTTATATAATATAAAGAACACCAATTGCACCAAGTGCCCATTCTTGTAATAGACAACATGCACTTACCGAGCAGGCACAAGGGTCATGATTTCAATAATGCAGCAGGTGCCGGGACTTATTGTAACTAATTTGTTACAAGATAAAAAACTTCAAAGCACAGTAATTGAAAATATCACAGTGTACTGTTTAACCCGTTGGCTGCTGCAGTCGGCCATTGGCCGACGGCAGCACTACCTCGCTGGTGCTGCCGTCGGCCAATGGCTGACGCGACCGCGCCCGTTTTTTAAAACGGCCGCACAGCCACAAAAAAGCGGTAGCAGCCAACGGGTTAAATAAAGGAAAAGTGTAAACAATAATTAACACAATGCCAATGTCAATGCAAGTGCAAATATTTACTATATGTCTATGCTTATGTTCATGTTTAATTTTTTGGGCAATAATAAAGAAACTGTGATGCAAAATTTAAAAAAACTAGGTAAGAGAAGTCTGTAATAAAAAAAACTTGCCCATCTCAATAAAATAAAAATCTCACTTTCACTGTGTTTCTTTCACTTATATTGCACACCTGCTCAAATGCTCATTTGAAACATTTTAAGTAAATTTTCATTTGCTTATCTTAACAAAGGACAATAACCAAGCAACACCTTTTTTATCTAGTTTTCATAATCATGTATTTTTGGCTTTGCAAAAACAGCCCTTACGCTGTACTTGTAAGGTTTTTCATCCACCCTTTACCTATTCTCCCCATAGAAGCACCACTTTCAAGTCTACTTATGAGGTATGTGTTTGTTTTTTTTTGTCCTCCATCATTTACCTAATCTCTCCACTTTATAATACCACTAGTAACAGCACAATATGTTGTCTTTTTGTACATAAACAAGTCATAACACTTTAACAGATTTTCTGTAACTTATATTGTACAACTATACAGCAAGCTACAACTTACAACAAAAAAGTTTATTATTAATCACATAGGCGAAACCTCATGTATTTACTAATGCTTGTTAATTTAGAACTTTCCATTCTCAGTAGGTGGAATGCTCCAAGAGCCCTTTAGCCCTTCCTATTGGGCTTTACCAGTTCTTAAAGACACTCTCCCTTGTTACAGACCCCTACCTGTAGCTCGGACATGTAACTAAGGTTCAAGGCCTTTAACAACTGGTATAGTCCTCACCAGTGGACTGAAAAGGAATAATAGTACATCCAAGTCCTACTAATACCGTTGGAATCAGTAATATCGTGTGCATTATCACTGCACCCAGTTCCCATGGCAGTTACAATGGAGGCTATTCTGTTTTGTATTACATGGTGATAATCTTCCAAGAGCATCTTGAATAGTTTGCAGTTGTACAATAGGAAATACCTTACACTGTATCTTGTGTTTTTTACTCACATCCCTTAATTCTGATGCCATCTCATTTTATTTTAAATGAATACTCCAAAATAGTCTTGCCCATTTACTTTGCTGTAGGAAATAAACCACATACACTTGTTTGGGCTCTTTTTATGGTATGGCTTGACAGCAAAACTGTTGCCAGACAATTATGTGAGTATCATCAGGAAAGGGACCATGGCTCTGGCCACATGTTGGGAGCCTGGAGTACATGTTTTGATTGTGCAGAAGTTGTGTGCTTCCACAAAAGGTGCCTCTTGTCCACACAGCTGTAATCTCTTTGGGCAAGATAACGATGACAGTGGGACCGCACCAACATTTTTTCTGCCTGCCACATTTGGATGGCGGGCGGATGTGTGGCGCTTATAAAGACCTACCCCCACGGATCCGTTTGTCGGAGTAATGCCTACAATGGTGAAGGTGCCTGCCAGGCACCGCCGTAGGCATTATGATGTTCCTTTTCATCGGACTTTTGATGGAGGTGAACCCGCCATGAAAAGGCATGCAGAAAGGGACATTGGGGCGCATAGCTGTCACCCCTTGCCCTCCCTGGGCCTCAGTTTTGTGTTTACCAAAGGTGGCCCCCTAAATATACATGCACCACATAGTGCAGGGATATGTTTCAGGCATATTTTATACTCTGCAGCGGGTGCTGCAGCCCGCAGCACCAGCCACAATACATAAAATAGACATTGGGACCACCATGGTGGTAGTCGCATCATTATTTGGACTGTGAGACCACCGACTTGTAGTAGGGCAGTCCCTTTTACAAATTGATGGAGGTCGCCCTAAATTCCGACCCCCATCCTAATGAGGCCCTTTGTTTGTTTATCCAATTGATTAAGCTTGATCTTTCAGGGGCACACACATGACATTACAATGATATTAAAGTATCTTAGATACATAGATAATTTACATCATGTTTCTCTGGCAGTGACACAGATGAGAAGAAGGTAGTCATTAACATGGGAAACAACTATTACAACACAGTCATTACAACGCACTACATTTACAATCCAGTCATTACAATGCAACAGCCTTTACATCGCATGCCATTACAATGCAGCCATTACAACGCATGTCACTACAACGCATGCCATTACAACACATGTCACTACAACGCATGCCATTACAAAGCATAAGGTAAGTAATGGGGAATAGTAATTTTTAACTATACACTATCCAACACTTACCCTACTGACTGGAGTGGGAATAGTAATTTTTACTGCTGCTCTAGCCAACACTTACCCTACTATTGCACTCACTGAAATGGGAATAGTAATTTGTACCCTGACACTATCCAACACTTACCCTACTATTGCACTCACTGGAGTGGGAATAGTAATTTTTACCCCTACACTATCCAACACTTACCATACTGTTGCCCTAAAAGTGTTATGCATTTTAATGGAATGCGTTGTAATGATATGCATTGTAATGGAATGCGTTGTAAATGTAGTTTCTAAAAATGCGTTGTGATGGCACGCGTTGTAAAATCATGCGTTGTAACGGATGTTGCAATGTAAACACTGCATTGTAAAGGCATGCTTTGTAAATTTTGCGTTCTAATGTGTCCTATTCCATTAACGTACATGGATTGGTAGGTCTGTTTTGATAGGGCATTCATAAGACAGATCTATTGGCATTACCAATGCTTATATTTGCACTGAAAGCCTCCTGTCATAGTATAGTTCCACAAACATATATAGCATATCTATTTTCTGGTTACGTCTATAAATATGTGCTGTTGTTTGAACAGATATATTATTTTAAGCCTTCATGCAGAGAAGCGCTTTCGCAGTTGTCTAATCCTGGTGCATAGTCAATGTGACACAAAAGGGGGGTGGTGATGGATGGAGCATCTGAACCAATCAAACACTCACACCCAGTCAACAGATCTGGGTTTAATCCATCACCGTTCTTTAGCCCACTCTGCCACCCCAGTTCAGACATGGCCATATGCAAATCAGTCTGACCCTGTGCCTCATGGGAACAGTCCAGCCCGAACTGCCAAGGCATGCCTTCTGTGGTAAATAATTAATTAATTACCGGTTCTATTTTTTAATACAGTGAATGAAACAGATAGCTCAATAAATAAGAGTCAGGATTCGAGGTATCTTGAGTCTACAGGCTTTAATCAGGCATAAAGGACAGGAACAGGACAGCCTGCAATAGTACGGGATGGCAGCTGCCAGGGAAGGGACAAGGGAAACTGGGTAACTTTTTGTAACAGTTCATAGTATATATATCAAAACAATTGCATTACATTCAATACAGTAGGCGTAGCAATAGGCGTGACTCGTAGCAGTCGCGAAAGATAAGGGCAAAATGATGTAACAAGAAGGCGTGTACAGGGCGTATACATAGACATGTGATGTAACGTAACAGAAGTGTCATAAACGGGGCGGAAACATGGAGGGGGCTACCTGAGCAGCTGGGACCTCTAACCTAGTGGTGCGCGCAAACGGGCAATGACGTGTCACCAGGGAGAACTGGGGGCTATGACTTCTGCGCTAGAAGAGGAGACTAAAGTCTGGAGTGTCAGAGCGACATGTACCTAAGGCATATCTGGTATCTGGTGTTTGGAGTACATATTGATAGAATCCAAAAGTTATCAGGGCAAAGGCTACTAGACATTAGGACTGATGCATGCATAATTCTACATGTATTGCGTGTACGAGGAATATTCTATGAATATTAATACAGTATTTCTCTTACATGGAGACATAAAGGCTAGACCATGACGGAAACTATTGATGCGATGCAGTAGCTTAGGAATGCAGAGAAGGAGGGCTGGACTGATAACTAGAAACATAACATACTCTTGGCAGACTGGGAGGCAGAGCCAGGCCGGGCCGGGCACTGCGAGGCATGAAGTAAGCGAAGGGTCAGGGATGCAGATGGGGGCTGTATCGCTCCTCGGAGAGGGTTCAGGAGACAGGAGCTGAATCTGGTGTCCGGGCCCTTTTGAGGCCTAGAAACGGGGACAATTCAATGAGTTAACGTGCACACCGTAAAATGTGGCAACGTAGGTTTACATAAGCCTAATATTCGTTGTTTTCACGAGGACTGGAAACTGGCATACTAGAGATGGACACAACTGTAATTGCGTCTTTAATCGATCAGAGGGGTATACATGCATATCGATCATGCACATATAGCATAATATGGGGAACACGTAGGCACATACAACATGGCAAAATTTACTTTTCCACATTCCCTCCTTGTGCCCTACGTTTCCATCAGGAAACATCAATATTCATGATACCATCTATCATTTCATATAGCATCATTTGCTCGTCTCGATTTGTCTTGGAACGGGATTTAGGACTAGGAATACAAGAGGTAGCGCACATGCCGCAAATCGCAGGGCCACATTGTATACAGAGGCAGCAACTGAATATGATCATTACTGCAATACCTAGGAATGACAATACTTTCCATCCCCAGGCAGATATAATACTCCAGAGCCAACCGGACCATGTCCAGGTGCCTGGATTCTGGTGTAACTGATGGGCAATTTTATGAAGTCTGGTTATGGCTGAATAAACAGACGGCGCGTTATTAGGAATGAAAATGCAGCAACTAGATCCGATGACTCTACATGCTCCTCCTCTATCGGCCAGGATGACGTCAAGAACGAGACGATTTTGGAGCACGACAAATCTCATAGCAGATTGCTCTTCAGTTAAGTTACCTAGAGCAGAAGTAGTCTCATTCACTACAGCTTCAAGGGTTCTGGTTAACCTACGTATTAACTTACTATTCTGGATAGGTCCTATAAAGAAAAAGAAACCTTTGTTGAAGTCTTGATACTGTTCTAGAGTAGTTTCAGTTTGGTCGACAATTGGGGACTCGATCTCCCTTCTAGGTCTGACGTGTACTAGATGTGTGTTTCTGTGATAATCGGATGGGGCTAGAAAAACTGGTGGCAGTAGGAAGGCAATGTAACATGTTCCATCCCAATCGAGGGGCAGACGAACATATGCGGTCTGACCACAAACAAAATAAGAATGACGTGAGGCTTTGAAAATAGATTTCCCACTGTCACTATACTTGACAATAGTAGTACAATCACTATGTCCTACATGTGCGGAACCATGTTTTCTGACACATAATTCGCCTTTGACTGGTAGTACTGAAATAGCAGGCAAATCTGGAGTAGTATCAGACTGAACATTCAGGACCATAAAATTCGAAGAATAATTACCTAAATCATATACTTCATTTTCTAGATCTAACCCTGTTCTATGGGAGAGACCCTGCTTGTCTGGAAAACATGTTCTATTCAATTCAATTCAAAATTTCTTTATTCGACTGACAGAGGAGCAGTCATAAAAGCACATAATACAGTAATATACAATTCAATCATAGAAAGAAAAAAAAACTAATATAATTCAGTTTGGAGTCATCCTTCCATGCTTAATCTAAACTTCAAGGCTGTTTTTAAAAACTTGCAGATAAAAAAAGTACTGTCTTCATGCAACATTTGAAGATATAGCAGTGCAGGCTTAATTTGTATAAAATTCATCTTTTTAAGCAACGGTTTTAAAAACATATTGCGTGGACTTGAGTAATAAGAACATAGGAATAGAAAGTGAGCCAAGTCTTGCGGAGACTTGTTGTCGCAGCCGCAAGCTGGCAACACTTGACCTCTATGGGCTCCACTTGGCACAGCTAAGAGCAGATGGTAAAGATCAAATCGAAATATGCTCAGCAGGAAGCGTTCATATCTAGATATATTCCACGATAAATAAGGTTCAGAGAACACACAGGTCTTTGTTAGTGCGTGGCTCCTTACGCTGGACTTTTTAAACTCAGTTTCTTCCCTGTCGAGTTGTCGTTTCAGATAAAAAGTGTTTTTTACAAAATTGACATCTTGCTTAGTGGTATTCTGGGGTGTTACGTAAAGGTCTAATCTGCCCAGATCTTTACAGCAATTTCGAATGTATTTCAGCCAGGGTAACTTGAGTTGTCCTTCCCAAGTAAGGGCTTCAGCTAGGATTTTATGGGTCAATGGAATAGATATATTGCGCCAACAGCTTAACCAGCAGAGCAAAGGGTTTACAGCGATTTTGTCAGCTAAATATGGGGTGCCCAGTTCCTCATGTACGGAGAAGTTTGCGGTACTCTTTGGCAAGCTCATGACCTGTTTCAGAAAGTTGTTTTCAAGAGTTACTAGGGTATCAACCGGTAAGAACCCCCACAGTTCACTTCCGTAACTTGCCACCGCAACACTTTTTGCCTGATAGAGCTTCAATATGGCAGACACTGGAGTGTTACCCAATTTACGAGCAAAATCCATTATACCAGAGTTGGTCCTCAATATTTCGCCTTTCTTTTTAGTTATGGCAGGGCCCCATTTGAGTTTGTGGTCAAACAGTACTCCCAAATACGAAAATGTTTTTGTTAGTGGTATCTTTTCCCCATTGACTGAGAAGGGGTATTGTTTTTTGGGAGTTAATCCAACCGTCATGATAAAAGATTTGGAATTGTTAATATTTAGGCCACGTGAGGACATGAATTGAAAAAAAGAAACCAGTAATTTTTGGAGTCCGAGTGCAGTTCTGGATAAAAGAACGGCGTCGTCCGCGTACAACAGGACCGGTACGCCTGTTTTCCCAATTCGAGGGTAATCCGTGTCTGTTTTTACCAGGTGATCTTCAAGTCCATTTATATATAAATTAAAAAGAAAAGGTGCTAAAATACAGCCCTGCCTGACCCCTCGGTTAATATTAAAATCTCTCGTTACTTTCATGTCTCTTGTAAAACGCACATTTGCACGGGTGTCGTTGTGTAAGTCGCCCAAAAAGTTGATCAAGTTATTTTCTACGCCCATATTTTGCAGGACTTCCCATAATTTACTCCTATCGACACAGTCAAAAGCCGAGGAAAGGTCCATAAAGGCCATATACAAAGTTCCCTCTCTTGCTTGGGTGTATTTACCACTTATTAGATATAGATTCAGACACTGTGTGGTTGTTGCATGTCCTGGTCGGAATCCATACTGTGCAGGGGTCATTATGTTGTGTTGTTTGGCCCATGCGTTCAGCCTCTTTAGTAGAATCCCGCCCACTACCTTCGCAACAGAGTTTATCAGGGAGATTGGTCTGTAGCAGGCCGCTTTTGTTCTGTCCCCCTTTTTGTAAACAGGGACGATAGTAGATGCTCCCCAAGATTTAGGAGCCCCCACTTCGACCCCGGCATTGTTCTATTCAGAAGGGACATATCATTGGAGGATGACGTTAACGTGGACCATGCTCCACACGAACCATTATGTGAAAACGGATAAGGAAAGAGTGGCAGAACTCCCTTCGGTGTCTGGAAAGGGGGGAGTCGACCACACACCCAACAATTAGTGGCATTGCTGGTCTGGTGTGAATAGTGTGACATTCGAATGAATGTGTTATTGCGCATAGCAAGACGATAGGATAGCTCGTGAGGAGGCAGATCACTAAATGTGTGCTCTACTGTAGCATTAGAAAACATATGTACATGTGAAATTGGAAAACATAAATGTAAAGCATAACTTGTGCAGGTAACCATAAGACTCAAAAATAACAAGAAGAATAGAACGATGATACATCTTTTAGAGTTTTGACTAACTCTCTCACTGTGTGGGTCTATCTCATACATGTCAGGAACCTGTCTAACCGTTTCACCCGAGAGGGACTTAGACAATTAAACTGGCTGACTTATTTTACTAGACCTTAATTTTTCTTTATACTCCTGCTGCGGAGTTTTCTCTAACAGGGGAGGCTTGAGTTCAGAGTCTGTTTTTAGGCAGTCTTTAGGAACAAGGCAGTCCTTAACAAATGTCTTTTGTCGTAATTCATGGAACTTCTTTATATGGCTGAGGTGGACCCACCCCTTCCTGCCTTCAAGTTTGACAGCGGTCCTTGTTGTTAACAACACCATTTGAGGTTCTTTCCAACGGGGCTCCAGCGGACTTGAACGATCAAAATTGCAGACCAAAACATGTTCACCAGGAACGAGTTCATGCGGTTTCACCTCGGTGTTGTCTGGAAATGCGGCGGCAACCTGTGAACGACAAGAGTGTAGGGCAGACATCAAGGAAGCTAGGTAATCTGTCAGCATATTACTGGAAACATCTGTAATACTGCGGGGTCTAGGTGTACCCCACATGTTTGGGGGGCGGCCGAATACGACCTCATACGGGGACAGACCTGATCTGGAATGTGCAACCATCCTCATATAGAACAGAGCAACTGGCAGAGCTACTAGCCAGTCTACACCTTTTTCTCTACATACTTTTGCAATGCGGATTTTCAAAGTCTGATTATGTCTCTCTACGAGACCGGCTGCTTCAGGATGGCGCACACAATAGAACTTCCACTGGTACCCTAACAGAAGGGAAACATGTTTCATGAGCTCAGATGAGAATGGCTGGCCGTTATCTGAATACACGACCCTAGGGAGTCCATAGCGGGGAAAGAACTCACGAACCAACTGCCTGGCAGTGGTCGCGGCTGTATAATCTGGAACCGGATATGCTTCTGTCCACCTGGACAAAGCGCATACAACTACGAGAACATACTTGAAACCTCGACATCTCTCCATCTGAATATAATCCATCTGGAGGACTTCAAAAGGGTGGTCAGGAGGTTGGAATCCGCCTTGTTCCACCGGGACACTTTTACCTGGATTGAACTGACAACATATCATACAGGTACGGACTTTCTGCTTGGCTGCAGCTCGTAAATGCTTGTTGAACCAAAGGTTCTGAATACTGTCTAACATAGCTTTTTCTCCTAGATGTGCTGGACTATGTGCGGTATTAATAATGACTTGAACCATAGAGTCGGGGAGAAACCATGTGGCTTTTCCCTTCGTCAACCATCCTTGATCTGTCTGGACCCCTCCTTGTTCGGACCATTTCTTTATTTCTTCAGGAGTAGCATGTAACTGTATGTCTATGACATCTTGTGTAGGGTCCTTAACTGTCATACAAGTAGTCTGATCAGCTCTGGCCCTGACATGGTCAGAGCACTCCCCCCAGGCTTTCATATACTCCACCTTGATAGACCTAAAGGGAGGGGAGGAGGAATTACAGTTCTCTACAGAGACACGCTCGCCTGTAAGATCCAGAATGGAGGGGTGACTGATTGTGAGAGCTTACAGTTCTCCCTTCGGCTGTCACCTACAGTGTCTTTGGTAGGCTTGTTGATCTATCGCCCTCCCGGACCCTTGGGCAGTTTCCCTAACTCTCTCTTGGAAACTACTGCACTTCTTGCCTCTTCAACTGCCAACTTTGTTGTTCTCGGAGATTTTAATATCCATCTTGAGGACCCCGCTAATGCCACAGGAGTCGATTTGCTCGATGATCTTAAATCTTTTGGAATCAATTTGGCCAACTCGGGCGCGACCCATGAGAAGGGCCATCTGCTTGATCCCTTACTTTCTAATCTGGACCATCTTACTCCATCTCCTGCTCTTGCCTTACCTTGGACAGACCATTATTTGGTGTCCGCATCATGGCAATTCGACAGCCGAGCTGCGGTGGTCCCACGGGTTCACACCCTGGAGAGAGCCTGGTCGAAGCTCCCTGTTGACACCTGGGCGGCACACTTGGAGGCCACGCAACCCTCTCAGGGAGCTAACCCGATAGTCGCTGATGCGAACTTCCATACCTGGCTCGTGGATTCTCTGGACACTCTCCTACCCAAAAAGAAACAACTCACGAGGGGGAAGAGAGTGGGCTCGGCACCGTGGTATTCATCAGAATTAAGAACCCTGAGGAAAGGATGCAAGAGGCTAGAGCGGTTCTGGAGGAGAGACTGGAGTGAGGCGAGTCGTATAGAATATCGTGCGGCCCTGAGCAGGTATAAATCCGCTATTCGGGTGGCAAAATCAGGATTCTTTGAAGAGCGTATTGGCTCTGCGGCCAACTCTTCCAAAGAGTCATTCAGGGTCATTAAGGAGCTTCTCAATGCCCCCGATCCTCAGGTTCTCCACGAGGACCCTCGCAAAAAATGCACAGAACTGGCTTTGTATTTTAAAAGCAAAATTGACAACATATTGGCTTCCCTTCCCCGGCTAGGTGAGGTCTCCTCTTTGGAGGACAATCCCAGCTCTCAACCTGAGTCACAATTGGTGGAGCTGGCCTCCCTCGGTCCAGTCAATAAGGAGGAAGTCTTGTCGGTGCTAAGATCTATGAAGAGCGGCTCTCCGAAAGACCCAGCACCTATTAAATATCTTAAACAGGTGTCATCCACTATCGTCGGCCCTGTGACGGACTTGATAAACCTGTCTCTTGCCCATGGGGTGGTCCCCCCCAGTTGGAAAGGGGCGGTGGTCAAGGCTCTTTTGAAAAAGCCTAACCTTGATCCCGCCGATCTTGCCAACTTTCGGCCTATTTCTTTGCTGCCGGGTATCAGTAAGGTGGCTGAGAAGCTGGTGAATAGCCGCCTTTCCAACTTCTTGGAAGCCAATTCCCTCTTGGGCGACTCCCAAACGGGTTTTCGCCCCGGTCAGGGGACCGACACCGCCCTGCTAGCAGTCGTGGAGAATGCGAGGAGCATGCTGGATTCGGGGGGATCAGTGGCAGTGATCCTCCTGGACCTCAGCGCTGCTTTTGACACCGTGGACCATCAGGTGCTTCTCCAACGGCTGTCGGGGGTGGGAGTCACGGGTTTTGCCCTCAAATGGTTCGCCTCCTTCCTGGAAGGTCGTACATCTGAGGTGTGGGAAGGCCAGGAAAAATCATCTTCTACCCCTCTCCAGTGTGGTGTGCCACAGGGCTCTTCGTTGAGCCCTACCTTATTCAACGTTTATATGGCCCCCCTGGAGAATGTGGTACGGCCGCTGGGTATTAAAATCATCAGTTACGCTGATGATACTCAGCTGGTGGTAGGCCTTTCCCAGTCGGCGCACCATCCCGACCGGCTGCACACGTGTCTTGGAAAGATCTACACGTGGATGTGCAATTCAGCCCTAAAGTTAAATGGCTCCAAAACGGAACTGATGCTGCTGGGGAACTCCTCTCCATCTTTGTCCCCCAGCAGCTGGCCAGACTGTCTGGGACCGATGCCCCCCCCCAAGCAGGAGATCAAGAGCTTGGGGGTATGGCTGGAGCAGGACCTATCGTTTAAAACCCACGCCAAAAAGACGGCTGGCGTGTGTTTTGGCCTGCTCCGTTCAGCCCAGAAGATTCTGCCCCTGCTCCCAGTGGCCACTCGAAGGCTTCTCATCCAGGGACTTATCATCTCGCGGCTGGATTTCAGCAATGCGCTATTTCTTGGCGCACCCAAATCTACCCTGAACAGACTGCAGCAAGTGCAGAACGCGGCTGCCAGGCTTTTGACGGGTCTCCCTAGGCGTCAATCTGCTCGCCCGGCGCTGAGGGCACTGCACTGGCTCCCTGTGAGGGACAGGGTGAAATTCAAGTCACTCTGCATCGCCCACAAAGTTCTGCACGGGGTAGGCCCACCCATTCTGGAGGAGAGGGTCCAGCCCTACAAGGCCTCTCGTTCCCTTCGCTCTGACCACCAGCATCTCCTTCATGTTGGTAGGGTGAAAAAGGCAAGAACTGGTGGCAGAAGGTTTTCAATAAATGTGGCCTCCTTGTGGAACTCATTGCCCCTACAACTGCGCTCCGAAGCCAGTCTTCTCAGGTTCCGTAAACTTTTAAAAACTTTTCTGTTCTCCGTTTAATCCCTGCCCTTTTTTTTTTTTTTTTTTTTTTCTTAGTAGTGTTATGTTCTGATAAGCGCTGGGATGACTATTGGTAACCAGGCGCTATACAAAACTCAGAATAATAATAATAATAATCTGGAGTGAGTGTCTGTGTCGTGTTAACTGGAATGTCTGGAGTCTGAGCTGTAAGCTTGGCTGTTCGATCTGCTAGATCGTTACCTTGGGAAATGATGTCAGTGACTTTCGTATGTGCTTTGCACTTCATGATAGCATGATAGCTGTCGGTAAATGTATTGCATCTAACAGAGCTTGAATGAGGAGACCATGCTGAATCTTGGTTCCATGAGAAGTCATGAAACCTCTCTCCTGCCAGAGCACTGTACAAGTCGTGTACAAATCCGAATGCGTAACGTGAATCTGTATATATGTTTACTTTCAGGTTCTTAGCACGTATGCAGGCTTGGGTCAGAGCTACTAGCTCTGCTGCTTGAGCAGACAGGGTGTCAATACGATGTGTCTCTATAACTTCAGTGTCAGTAGTCACTGCATACGTGGCTACTAGTTCTCCTGTACTCGTTCTCATACATGAACCATCCACATAAAGTGTCAGGTCGGGGTCAGGTAATGCAATATCTGTCAGGTCTTGTCTTGGCTTTGTCATAGTGTTAACAACTTCCACACAGTCATGTGTGGCAGGATTTGAAGTAACCGACGGTAACAGTGTAGCAGGATTTAGAATGTTGCAGCGTCTGATTTCTATGTGTGGCTGGAACAGTGTCAGTTCATAACCTGTTAAACGTGCAATTGTCAAGTGTTGAGTCTGTGTTCGGTTTAAAAGAACTTCCACGGAGTGTGGAACTTGTACTGTCAGGGAGTGTCCTAATACTATGGAATCACTTTGTCTGATAGCTAGAGCTGTGGCTGCAACTGACTTGAGGCACGCAGGCAGAGCCTGGGCTACTGGATCTAATGTGCTAGAAAAATAAGCACAGGGCTTGTATTGTCCTGCTTGATCTTGTGTGAGAACAGATAATGCAGTACCATCACGTTCTGTAACAAAAAGTGTAAAAGGCTTACTGTAGTTTGGTGTCGCTAGAACAGGTGCTTGACATAAGGCTTTCTTTAATTCATTGAATACAAGTGTATGTTCCTGGGTCCAAGGGAGGACAGTCGATACGGCTGCCTCCTGTGTCGTTAACTGTATCAGTGGCTTGGCTAGAAATGCATACTGAGGAATCCATTGTCTGCAGTAAGAAGTGAGGCCGATAAAAGCTCGTACCTCCTTCTGTGTCTTGGGCTGTGGAAGACTCGCTATTAACTGGATACGGTCTGGTGTCAACTGCCTACCCCACTTGGACAGTAAGTGTCCCAAGTATACCACTTGCTGGACACAGAATTGTAATTTGGAAGGGGACACCTTGTGCCTCTGCTCGGCCAGAAAATACAGAACTGTAAGTGACGCACGCTCGCAGTCACGTTCAGAACGGGCTGTGATCAGTAGATCATCGACATACTGGAGCAGGGCAGTGTCAGTTGGCATGCGGATATTGTCTAGTTGTCTCTTAAGTGCTTGACTGTAAATACTAGGACTTTCTGTGAAACCTTGAGGAGCTCGCGGGAATTTATAGCTCCTTCCATTTAAACAAAAACCGAAAAGGTACTGGCTGTCTGGATGAATGGGGACACTGAAAAATGCATTCTTGAGATCGATAACTGTGAAGAACGTAGCTTCAGAATCAATGGCTGTCAAAAGGGATGAAATATCTGGGACTACTGGATACTGGGGTATGATACATTTATTAAGCTCCCGAAGATCAATCACTAATCGATATACTGGAGGTGCATTTGGATCAGTACGTTTCAGAACTGGAATGATAGGAGAATTACATACGTTGGAGTCAGTTTCTACAACCACTCCTTGAGCAATAAGCTCGTCAATAATTTTGGATAAGGCTGCTACAGCCTCAGGTGGCAATTTGTACTGTCTGATTCGTGGCAAAACTACACCTTGTTTGAGAGTCACACGATGGGGTGTGATATGCATACAACCTACATCAGTTGGACCTTGCGCCCATAACTGCTGTGGTACATTCAATAATCTCGGATCAAAATCACGTAATACATAATGACCTTTAAAGTCTCTCAGAAACAATCGGACCCCTTCTGGGGAGCAGCAAATAACTGCTCCTAATTCTTTCAATGTCTTAATGCCTAACAAATTTTCTGGACAAGACTTCGTGAGTAACAAATCAGTAGTTCGGGACAATGGACCAACTTCTAGAGTAACTGGTTTCGAAATTTCATTAACAATTGGCTTTCCTGAAAATCCAAGGGAAACATTTTTAGAGCCTGAGAGTGGAGCCCCTGGAACCTCGTCATGACTGATGGTAATCCTACTTGCCCCTGTATCAATCAAAAACTTTCTGTCTTTCCCTAATACTTGACTGTGCACATAGGGACCCTCTTGATCTACAGGTATCTCGATGAGAGGCAAGCCTACCTCCCTCTCTAGGCTGTTTCATGAATATGGCTGATAATCTGGATACTCTGACTGTGCGTACTGGTACATCTGCTGTGTAACGTGTTGTGTTGCAGCTATAGGCTGCGGTACCGTGACTGTCTGTTGTGCATTCTGTGGTGGCTGAGAAGTCTGTGAAACTTGTTCTTGTCTAGGCGGACGTGGTCTCTCTTTAGTCTTACCAGTAGCTATGTTGTGTTTCAGAACTGCACACTCGTTTATAAAATGACCTGGCTGTTTACAGTAATTGCAAGTCCCTTTAACGGGAGCTACAGGATGACTGGCTTGATTCGGACCCCTCTTCTGACTGTCTTGTGGAACAGATTGTGCAACTAATACTTTCATCTTCGTGTCTTTCATACGTCTTCTTTCGTGTTCCTGCTCTTCCCTGATTCTGTTCTGGTGATACTGGAGCATTTGTAACATCTGTGACGGAGTATTAGCTTGCCAACTACTTTCGACTTTCAATACTCGATTTTTAACTTGTGGACTTGAATTCTCGACCAGTTTGGTAACAAAAAGATGAGGGTACGATTCACTACTTGTTTTCAGACCACTGTTAATAATAAAACATTTTTCAAATCTAGAATAAAAATCACTAGTGTCTTCATCTTGTTTCTGTTTACAAGCTGAGATTGCATCCCAATCTTCCTTTTTCGTGGCTAGTAATCTTGGCAAAACCTGTATCAATAACTCGGCCAATTCTTTAACTTTACCCCCAAGACCGGTACCTGGTACTCGTGAATTATCTTCAGCTTCTAAAGCTGTCCAATCGATCTTTTTCTCTCCCACCTCCCATTCTTTTTCCTTGAGTTTTTCATATACCCCTACGGGCAACAGGACCTTTAACATTTTAATGATATCAGGATACGTGTATTCTCCCATACGGAGCATGTCTTTTAATTCTCGATGGAACCCTGCTGGATCTTTGTCGTGACAAGGAATTAACTTTTTCATCTCTAAGAGTTCCATCTTTGTGATAGGGGTGTAAACAAATACTCGTTCTAGTTCACCACCCGTTCCTCTAACTGGGTGTACTTCTCGTAACGGATGCTGTCTATCTATGTAAAATGATTTACTTTCTGGAGGTGAGACATGAACAAAATGCGGATTCAGAAACGTTCGATATTTGTGGCGCTGTTCTAGAATGATACTAATTAAATCAGTACCTAGACCTCTCCATCTATACTGGAGTAACTCGTTCAATACATCATGTAGCGGACCTGGATCAGAATGCTGTCCCTCATACAGTGTAATGAGGTGCTGGATCATATACATACCCACCAGTCGCTGCTTGGCTGGGGGCAGTTTCAGAAACATTTGTGCCACTATTTCGTCTGGAAAAGTGGTAGAATCAGTAGTCCACCGGACTGCTGATCGGGCTAGTTCTTGTTCATGCATGGTACTAAGTTCACTATAACCGATTCGTGATTTCAGAATGTGATCGGTAGCTTGGAATACTTGCTCAAGAGAACCTTGTTCTGGTGCTGGAGGAGGGAAAACTTTCTTGTGATCTAGGCGTGAATGTCGGTCGGGAAGTCTAGTTCTACCTACATACGCTATTCTGGAGGGATTCTCGTCGTCTAGTTCTTCATTATCAGAGTCGTCTTCTTTCTCGGTTACTTGTGCTGCTTCTCGTTTCTCGTGTAACTTTATTATTTCCCTACGGATTTTCTTGTACATACTCTCTATACAGTTCTGTGTCTTGTGTCTTCCCTCGGCTATATGGTCACTCCACCTGGTCAGGACTTTCATTTCTTCCGGATGTTTATCCGGATAATCTTGTTCTCTTATTAAACAATTAATTAGAAACTTTAAAAGCATGAGCTGAGTCTCGACTTTTCTTTGAACCATGGCGTCGCCAATACTTTCTGGATCTACTCCGGTACGGATAAAACGATATATTCTGTCTAGATATCCTTTCATATTCGGCAGGGTGTCCAAATATTCGGTCACCCGTCTTACACGCAATGAATACAGGACCATATCATCATCGCCTGGGACTGGATCCTAACGGCATTCGGTAAGGGCTCGCTTGATATCTGCAACGGACTGAAGTTTGGGCGAACGCTGTAACTCTCGTTCATGTAGTTCAAGTAGCGTCAGACGTCTGTGTTGAGGCGGGGTTCCAGGAGGACTTCCCCCCGTTGCTCCTAGACTAGAATCGTCGACAGGCATTGTACGTGCGGGCAGAGTGACTGATGTGGCGGGTACATGTACTGTAGGCTGGACCGGGGGTGCCGTGACAGGTGCTGCAACGGGTGCCCCGGTGGCTGGAGGAACAGGAATTACATTATTTACAGGGGCAGGCGGAACAGGATTAGCATAGGCTGGGACTGTGTCGTCCAAATAGGACGAGAGAAATATATCAGCTGCGGTCGGTTTGTGACGTAGCTTAGTCGGAACTAATGGCGGCGGAAAATTACATGGTGCTTCCGGGGTTGCTTTTGGCAAGCCCTCGGCAAGAAGAGGATACATACCCTTAATAAGGGCATTTCTCTGTCGGTCTGACTGTTCTGCTTTAACTTGTTCACCTACTTCGATTAATTCCCTTTCTTGGGCTCTTTCTGAGGATTCCCTACTTAATTCTGTTTTTCTGATCTCTTTTTCGGTTCTTTTATGAGATTCTTTGCGCCATAACTCGATGGCATCTTTCTGGGACTGTCTGGATTTCTTTTTCCATAATGCTTCTTCTACTCGCATGATGCACTCGGCATCCCACGTACCTGATACGGGCCATCTATATTTCTCTTCTAATTCCTTGGTGTAATCCACCCATAAGTCTAGATATAATATGGCACTTAAGCCATGCTTATGATACATAAAATGACCTGGACTGTCCCTAGGCGGGACAGGAACTGCTTCCTCTAATAACCCTTTTCTGGTTTTTAACTGACGTAATTTCGAGAATAGAGGCATTGTCTAGGCTGGAATCTGGACACAATACAATACACGATAAACACAATAATAACTGGAAAAACAAATCACTCATACCACGACATTGAAAACACATGGAATAACATTTAGAATAACAGTTTGGACAGAACACATGAATTTCTCGAGAACAGAACTTACTAGAATGACTAGATGCACTGCTAAAACAGCGCGAAACTTACCGGTCCCATAAAGAGACACGTCAGGACCCGCGTCCACCTAGGTGAACACTTCGTGTTGGATCTGTGTACCCAAACCCACGGACCAGAGACAAATGAATTGACCCTGTCTAGATACTACCCCAGCAACGGTACTCACCGGGCAGCAAGAACGGAAGGCCTCGGACTGGACTGGACTGCTACGACGACGGACTACGAACTTCGGACTTCAGTTACAGGTGGGCCTCCGGATACCTCGGACCTTGGACTCTCGGCTTGGGCTCTGGTCGGGACTCGCCGCATTCCTTACCGCCTCGTCTGGATGCTGGACCGCAACCTCCGTCTCCTCCGTGGACCTGAGGGATACTTGAAGCAGAAATATCTGCCGGTGCGCAGTAGAGTTCCGTCACGGCTGCAGAGGATCAGGGGGCCTGCGTGGCTTCGCCGGCGCGTGGGGAAAGGGCAAGTCCCTATTCGGGCGCCATTATGTGGTAAATAAATAATTAATTACCGGTTCTATTTTTTAATACAGTGAATGAAACAGATAGCTCAATAAATAAGAGTCAGGATTCGAGGTATCTTGAGTCTACAGGCTTTAATCAGGCATAAAGGACAGGATCAGGACAGCCTGCAATAGTACGGGATGGCAGCTGCCAGGGAAGGGACAAGGGAAACTGGGTAACTTTTTGTAACAGTTCATAGTATATATATCAAAACAATTGCATTACATTCAATACAGTAGGCGTAGCAATAGGCGTGACTCGTAGCAGTCGCGAAAGATAAGGGCAAAATGATGTAACAAGAAGGCGTGTACAGGGCGTATACATAGACATGTGATGTAACGTAACAGAAGTGTCATAAACGGGGCGGAAACATGGAGGGGGCTACCTGAGCAGCTGGGACCTCTAACCTAGTGGTGCGCGCAAACGGGCAATGACGTGTTACCAGGGAGAACTGGGGGCTATGACTTCTGCGCTAGAAGAGGAGACTAAAGTCTGGAGTGTCAGAGCGACATGTACCTAAGGCATATCTGGTATCTGGTGTTTGGAGTACATATTGATAGAATCCAAAAGTTATCAGGGCAAAGGCTACTAGACATTAGGACTGATGCATGCATAATTCTACATGTATTGCGTGTACGAGGAATATTCTATGAATATTAATACAGTATTTCTCTTACATGGAGACATAAAGGCTAGACCATGACGGAAACTATTGATGCGATGCAGTAGCTTAGGAATGCAGAGAAGGAGGGCTGGACTGATAACTAGAAACATAACATACTCTTGGCAGACTGGGAGGCAGAGCCAGGCCGGGCCGGGCACTGCGAGGCATGAAGTAAGCGAAGGGTCAGGGATGCAGGTGGGGGCTGTATCGCTCCTCGGAGAGGGTTCAGGAGACAGGAGCTGAATCTGGTGTCCGGGCCCTTTTGAGGCCTAGAAACGGGGACAATTCAATGAGTTAACGTGCACACCGTAAAATGTGGCAACGTAGGTTTACATAAGCCTAATATTCGTTGTTTTCACGAGGACTGGAAACTGGCATACTAGAGATGGACACAACTGTAATTGCGTCTTTAATCGATCAGAGGGGTATACATACATATCGATCATGCACATATAGCATAATATGGGGAACACGTAGGCACATACAACATGGCAAAATTTACTTTTCCACACTTCCCTGGACCGGGAACAAGCTTCCGAGGACCGGTTTCTGGCATTTCAGCCGTCTTCAGCCCGGTTTGCTTGAATCCAGTGGCAAAGTGAGCAAGGGACTCACGTCTGAGCATACCCTGCCAACTTATGGCGAACAAAGTGGTACAAAAGGGGGTGGTGATGGACGGAGCATCTGAACCAATCAAACACTCACACCCAGTCAACAAATCTGGGTTTAATCCATCACCGTTCTTTAGCCCACTCTGCCACCCCGGTTCAGACATGGCCATATGCAAATCAGCCTGATCCTGTGCCTCATGGGAAAAGTCCAGCCCGAACTGCCAAGCCATGTCTTCCCTGGACCGGAAACAAGCTTCTGAGGACCGGTTTCTGGCATTTCAGCCGTCTTCAGCCCGGCTTGCTTGAATCCAGTGGCAAAGTGAGCAAGGGACTCACGTCTGAGCATACCCTGCCAATTTATGGCGAACAACGTGGTACATCACCACCCCCATATGGCCATGTTGGAACTGGGGTGGCAGAGTGGGCTAAAGAACGGTGATGGATTAAACCCAGATCTGTTGACTGGGTGTGAGTGTTTGATTGGTTCAGATGCTCCGTCCATCACCACCCCCTTTTATACCACTTAGTCAATGTGACAGCACACGTACGAGCTCCAGTGTCAGTAATGCAGCCGCTGTGGACATCACTACTCCACCCTACATGCATATCTGTCAAATAATTATCATCGCGGTTGGCAACAATGACATCTGACACAGTTGCATCAACCAGGAGCAGCATTATTGGCAAACGTGTACAGTGTCGATGAAGTGAAATGTTAGTGACCTAACCTACACAAAAGGACTCTATTGTCGTGTCTCTTAATAGAGCATTGGGGATCAAATCACAAACATTATTGGCTGACTCTATGTCACGTCAGAAGGCAGTGTTTGATGCAAACATCTTTTACCATTGTATTATGAAAGCTGATTCGTATCGGTCGTAATGTGTGAAAAGAACATTTTTGCATAGTTAAGTAGATGCAGCAACAGCACAACTCCATATCACAATAGCACAACACAATAACAACAATAGAGAAGAAAACATAACACAATAATTCTTAAACAACACAGCAATGAATACATAAAACTAGGAAAGGATGCAATATAACACACCAACATAATGCAGCACATCGATACAACACAGCGTACAGAAACAACGCAGCAACAGTATACTACACCAACAGAAAATGACACAAAAGAATATGTTTGCAATTGAGTTCTGCTATATTGTGTTTTTATGTTCTATTACTATGGTGTGATATGTTTTTGAGTTTTGGTATTATAGTGCTGTTTTAAAAGTGTGCTATGGCATTATTGTGGTGTATTGTGTTGCTGTATTTGGTATGTCACTGTGTTCTATTGTCATTACCTTTTGGTTTTTATTGTGTTACCATGTTATTGTGTGGTGTGTCACTGTGTTGTCCTTATGTGACATTTATTGTTGTACTTTTAGGCTGTCTTGCTAAGATGGATTGTTGGTTTGTGTTAGCGTGTCATGTATTTATACATATTGAGTATGCACAGTTTATTGTCTGATTTAGAACATTTTTACACACTCAGATGCAAATTGAGCAATGCAAAAAGCACTATCAAAACATTAAGTACACTAAAATTTTTGAAAATTGACTAATTTACTAGTGGGAAAATATGAGTGTTGTGGAGTCCATGCAAATTAATGGGAAATGAACAACTTCCTACATTTTAGGGATTCTCAAACGTTTTACATGGACATTCCACCCTGGAAGCACTCATTAAATTGACCCTAAAAAGAAAGAATTACATATGTTTCCAAGGAAGGCGAAGTGTAAAATAAGTTTAAGAATTCATGAGGGTATGGAGCATAAGAAGTGAAAAGTTGAAGGTCCAAATACACTTTTCTGTTGACCTACTGTTGTGGAATTTTCATGTAATAGAAAATATGTAAGAGTAAATGTTGAACAAAAATAATAATATCGGAACTATCCAACTACATTTATATTAATGCCTCTGTCATGTACCCCCAAATATTTGGGGTCATACCCTGTAGATTTCCAATGCCCCAATAGGAAACTATGACCTCTTTGAGGGGGGGCGGGGGCGGGGGCGGCAACTGCCTTTCACTCCTGCACCACTAGGTTAAACCCCTATCAGGTGGGTGTGTTAGAACTTAGTAAACAATCTGTCTAAGAAACTCACATCTACAGGTGTATATAGAACCACATACTCCAAAATCGGTATGCACACACAGTTATTGGTATTTTACATTATATGGTACTTTATTGTACACTATTCTACTGAAAATGATGTGCATTATAATGCATTATAATGACTGTATTATAAACAGCTCAATAATTTTACATGTATTAGGAGAAAGGTTAGCTACTTCCCAATCATATTTCATCACACATCCCTATTTAGTTAGTCTCTATCCCTACCTATATTTTTGACTAGCTGTTTAAAAGCATGATTGTGTAGTTTGTCTTAATATGATATATAATATATATTGATATGATATATTATGTATAGTCTCCTTGTGTACCATATTGTTACTTTAGACCTGAAGCCTGAAGCCAGAATTCCGTATTTCAGCATCCCTCCAGTAATTGGTCAGAGAGTATAAGATCACCCTCCATCTTCCTTATGCAAGGTGTTCTATGAGGGAGGAGAAGCCAGCTCATGCTTGACTTCTTGTTCAAAATATAACAGTACACAGAAACCTATTGGTACTTTTCTCCCTTCTTGCTACGTAAAATAATTCACAAGGTTATATTCTCCTTATAGGTAAATTTCAGCTGTCTTGCTAATAAAAATGATAATTAGAGAATAGAATATGGCTTTCTCCAACATCTTAACGTGAGCATCAGAATAACATGGCAATCAAGCATTTATCTAGCTGCACCATTTAAACCAGAAAGCTTGTTTTCTAGGCCCTGTATGCACATTATGCACTTTAATGCAGGAAGCACACATACAATGACCATGTTAGCATCCAATCAGACAAGTATTGAAGGAAGCATATACAAAGTACATGCAGAAGTCTTGTTACACATGCCAATCTTGCACATTCTTGTGGTACCTGCTCCAAATGTAAGGGATTTGAATTCTGACTTCCAAATGTAGGGCATGTGAATCAGGCCTTTACGGTGTACTTGCATCCAATATCATTGTGGATTGCAGGTATTAAAGTTCTCTCCCTTTGTACCAATGAGGCAGGTTTAAAGAATTATTCATGCAGCCAATCTTATTTCTCATCAAGAGCACCTGATGTGCCTATTGACTATTTGGGATATTTTGGACAGCAAAGATTAGATTTATTTTGAGGTGTCAATCCAGTGAAAAGTCATAATAACTTTTATTTACCCATTATTGGACAATCAACAATAAACAACAAAAATAATTGCTGAATGTTTTTGATTTGATGCTCTTTGGCTGAGATTTGTAATATTTTGGTTCATCATTCGGTAGATGGTTTAAACATTTCTTCTCTTCAAAGATTTGACGAGTAAGGTGATGAACACTCTGTTACTCTGTTATTGTTAAAATTGCAATTGACTGTTGACAACTATAGCTCACATCTACACATCAAATATATATCTGAGTAGTCACTATTATCATGAGTGTGAGGGCAAATTGGGGTAAGGGGTTTGCAGTAGCATGCAAATTATTTCTGCCACAAGATAAGTGGTTCAAAAACATTTATCTCTCATATGGTTCCAAAATACTTGGGACAGAGATCTAAAGCACTACCAAGTTGGCATGATGCTCTTGAAATAAGGATCTAATGCCCTTCATTTTATTCTGTTTGCAAACAGTGAGTGGAAGACCATGTCTTGCCCAAGGTTTAGAATAATAGCATGAACGAAGCTGTTGCTGGATGCACACACTGATCAGTTTGAAAGAAATCTTAAAACAAACAGGGTCTTCAATATTAGGTGAAGTGTGTGTCAGTTGAAGAGGAGGTCATGATCCGGAGGTCTTCCAAATAATGTTTACTATGTTACTCAACTTAGATCAAATGAACACGAGCAAAATGCTAAACACTTGTGCTGGATTTAGGTCAAAGGTGAGTCTCTTTGGCTCCCTACTGCACACTTTGAATATTGCCAGTGACCTTGCTAAATAGAGCATGGAGACAGGCATTATGTGGGACTACTTCCCAAGTGAAGCCTTTTTGTAAAATACATGCTCTTTCCAAGAGCAGCATCTTCAGTAAAACTAGGGCCTCTAAATTCCTCATGTGCTGTCACAATGGTGCGCTGATCCAGTCATTTCAGAAGTAAAGCACAAAAGCAGCTGAGACATGCAGACAAGATGTCAAATAACTATTATTGTTTAATTTCAGAGTAAAACTACTTCTATCTACTGCCTGCCGAAAAGGACATTAGAAATTCTTAAGCGTGTACACTATACTGTACATTCCATAACAGTCAGCAATATAACCTGATAAGCACCGAATGTCTGATTTTAATAATTCTGATCTGAGATGCTTTGACTTCTTTTATGGTTGAAAGACAATTCACACCCAGTGTTGTCTCGCTTATCTCGGGTGTTCACAGTGATTAAACAATAAGCAGAAATGAATACACTGTCTGGGGTTCAAATTGGTCAACACTCCACTCATTTAAATTATAATATTGTCACCTTTCGCTATGTTCTTACCTTTACTGAAGCCCAAAAACTTGACATCTGTATAAAAAAGGTTTTCAGTCATGCTTTTACCCAATACAGGTTTACTGACTTTAAGTTAGGAAATTACAATGCAGTATGTTTTCTCAGATTAATGAGTGCAATTATTCATATCAAAATAAAGGAGCGTGTCGACTGGCAAATTGTGCAATCAAGAGCAAAATACTTTCTTCAATCCCAAAATAATTCACATACTGGTTCTCCTTTGCACAAACAGCGTTACATATGAAGGTTAGTTCTCATCATTGTTTCATTTAATGCTTAATATGTACATTCTGCTGCATTATGAAGTAGTGGATCTGGGCATAACAGAGCCTGTTTGGGTGAAATAATGATTAATGATCTGTGCTGGTTCAGTAGACTCTGCCAAGCATCAGTAGATGCACGACATGCTATATATTGCTTGCGTAAAAGCAATGTCACAGTACAAGGTCAAAACTTTCAAGTACTGTTTCTCATTTTTTCATACGTGTTCCTCTCCTTGTGTAGAAGTACAGTTGGGCACAGTATTCATTATTAGGTCAACGACTCAATCAAGACAGCTTTTGCATTCTGGTCAGTCTCAAGTGATATAAAATACATATATAAATACACATACATACAGTGGTGTTGACCCGTTGGCCCTACCCTCTTCATCTGTTGGTCTGCTCAATAGTCGGTCACATGTTGTATGTGCCCACCACAGCATACAGCATAGGCCAATGGATCAGCCGACTTCAGCCAATGGCACTTGTCTCATCACATTTGATAGCTGCCTAAAAATAGGTGCACTTTAGTGTCAGGGCTGGGAATATGCACTTTTCTTTGCAATCCTTTTTTTCTTTAGAGTCTTTATAAATTCTTATTTTTTTATTTTTCGTAAACCTTGTACATTTAAACTAAGGAGCAACTCAGAAATCGTATTTAAGTCATTTTTGTAGCACTACAACAGTACTAAAACGTATTACAAACATACACATGAAGGTTTCCCCTCCACCTCTCCTATCTTTTTATGTAGAGTGATCTCCAGCCCAGCTGCAAAGTCTGTGCATGTGTACGTTTTCATTGTAGTAGTAAATTTGGGAGTGACGTAGAGGAGTGGATTAGAGGGGGGCTAAAGGAAGATTAGGGAGGGGCATGAGGGTACCTGTACCCACCCACAAATGAGTAATGGGCAGAATTACTAACATGTGATGCAGTGCAATGCAGCAAGACAATTTGCTGCACTGAGTCAAAGAGAAAAGCAGGAATGTGCCTTAACTAATAAGATAGGGCACACTGCTGCTCTCTCTCTCTGCACTGGCACATTATTGGCTGCCTAACACCAATGCATGGTGCAAGGGGGCTTGCATTGTAGGCAGGATTGTTTTGTGCAGGAAGGGATACCTTACTGCATAAAAAAAAATACTCTGAGGCGTTTTCCTCTTTCAATGTAGGCAGCAGAATGCAGCACGCATAGAAAAGAGGGAGAAACGAGGAAAAACAAACATATTTCTACTCGTAACACCTCCCTGGGGAAGGCATAGCATTTTGACGCCTTCCGGGTTTACTATTGTTACGAATGCACCAAAAACCATGATTGAATGAGTTGGAATGCCCACGCTCCACCCATGGAAAGCCCTTCCATGGCAGAGTAATGTTAGACAGCAACTTGCACAGCCTTGAGCAACTATGCCACACAGGACCGTGCAAGGTGGCTCTGCATGGCATAGTACATCTCTCTTAAGGGCTTGCGTTGCTCTTCTGTCAACTTGTGTGACACTAGGGCAATGCAAGCCCTAGTAAATCTGGGCCTAAACATATTGCTATTCACAAACTGCATTTCTAACGTTACTACAGTCAAAAAATGACCCAAAACAGTTATCTATCACTCCGGCTCAGAGCTGAAATAAGTCTAGCACCACAAATGGCCAACTACTGGAGCTGCAACACAATTTCGTTGAAAATAATTGAGGGTGGGACTTAAAATTAAAGCCCGTAGGAAATAATGTTAAATTAAATGATTTTAGATTAAATAGATAAAATGCAAAAAAATATAATTTAAAGTAAAAAATCTAAAAATAACATACATTTATTTATTTGATTAATGTGCTGTAATAGAACACTGACAAATGTGTCATGGAATTCAACCCATGATTTTTGCCTTGAGCCAGCCCCTATCAGCCCTAGGGGGTGAAACACGTGTTGGCTGTCCTTCAACTACACTGATCATCAGATTGTCATTCTGAAAAGAGCAATAAAATATAATTGGGGCAACATACATACGGACAAGAGCATGTTTTATTAATAGAACGCAAGATGCTGCTATGTTTCTTTGAACAAGATATACAATGGGGGAATTAGGGGTCGATACCGCGTTGTAGTGAACACGCGCCAAAAAGAAGGTATTTGAAACGGCAAGCGGAGGGTGTAGGACCCTTTATCATTGTGTTTACATGAGCTAAAAATTAACCTTGTTGAATATAAAGAATGAGTTAACAATCATTTTTATTAAAACATAATTAACTTATTTTAAATACTGCTATATGTGACTAAATCATTCCCAATGCATAGTAAAACATATCTTAGTGGGAATTGCATTTTTGATTTAAACATACACATTTTTATCTAATTAATGTAGTTAAATGAATTATAAATACATTTCAAAATTGAGTTAATATTCCTGCATCATTGTTTCCTATTATTCCACATTTAAAATATAATATATATATATATATATATGTAAATATATATATATACACACACATATATAAATATATATATATATATATGAATGGAAAAGGTCAGTTCAAATTCCTCCCAGCTGTTCAGCTGTTTAAACAAAGACCAACGAGTCCCAAAGTTTTTGGCAAAAGAGTTTATTCCTGCAAACTCAGCAGCGCAGTAGTTGACGCGTTTCGGGCAAAAGCCCTTGATCACATCAGATTTAAATTCCCACAATGCCCTCTTTATATAATTGTGAATGCACCATGTGACTAGTGAAACTAGAAAACATACTACTAGTAAAAATACTTGTTTGAAAAGGGGTACATGGTTGTATTATTAGGATGTTCCTATGTCTTTGATACATTTTAATAACCAAGTTAACATAATACCTGCATGAATGCTGGTTAATTCAAAACTAGCTTAGAGTCCAATATGAGTTATACTCCATAAAGTGCATAATATTTACTTACTGTTTGTATGTGCAAAATATCGCCACTCATAAATGCATTGCTATAAATATAAATATGAATATAAATAAACATATAAATATCATAGTACACAATTTCATATAGGTTAAAAGTAATAATGTACATACTTAAAAACCTCATATAAGATCAGTATTATATTGTGGTATATTGTGGTATATTGTGGTACAAATTATGGTACCACCTCAATGTGCAAAATAGTCCCATTTGTAAACATAACTCCAGATGTGCAAATCATGCCAATAAATAGGAGGCTCATTGGACCTAAACCTTTAAGTTCATAATTTGGTTCTATGAACATGTTTTTCAGTGTATCAAACTGGGGACATCTATGTTTGATGGCAACCCCTATATTATAGTAGTACATGTTCTACCTAAGAAAAAACATTGTTTTCTTTTCATATTAAAGTGAAAAGTGCAACCAGTATAATTCAGGAGTAGTAATACTTTATCCTAGAACTATAAACCGTGATAAGAATATGAAAAAACAGAAAAAACAGGGAAGGGAGTGGAGTTTATTTAAATCAAATGACGGACTAAATTAAAACACTGTGAGTAATTAGGACGGGGGACGGTCATGCCAATAGGAGCTAAATTTGTAATATTATAAAGTTTGTGGGGTCAGAGTAAACAGAAGACCTTCAACATGATAGACAGGAAGTTTACAGAAAATGATAAAGGTCTTCCGTAGTATTTAATCCGTTTATGTAAATATATATATATATATACACACACACACATATATAAATATATATATATATATTATGTTTAAAGGAAATATATTTTTACTATTTACTTTTTACTTTAATATATTTGGCTACTTTTCTCTATACTTTACCATAGTGCAACTTTGCAGTTAGGGTGGAGATTGCCATATCGAAAGCTACAGCGAAAAGCAAAAATGTTTGCTAAACTTGGGAAAGGTTTGTAAAAATATTTTGTACGTTAAATATTATTATCACTTATTTTAAATGTGCAATAAAAGAAACATTTTGACAGCACTATTAATTTAATTTTGAATAGAATGAGTAATTTATTAAAAATGATTTTTCAGAAGTTTAAATGAAAAAATATCCTACCTGAGTAAAATGTATTTTTATGATGCATTAATAATTAGTAAAGGCGATGTATAGAATTAATTCAAAGTAACCTAATCATACTTTACTAAAACTTAATGTTAATATTAATATTTAAATTAAAAGGAACATTTGTTAACATGTTTTATAATCTATGTATATAAAAACGAAAGTATGTCTGTCTGTCTGTCTGTCTGTCTGTTTGTCCTTTATGCATTACTACACCATTCATCCGATCGCCATAAAACTTTGGGAAGTTGTTGAGTACACTCCCGCGAAGGTTTCTAGCATAATTTTTTTAAAATATCGGCCCCCCAGGACCCTAATAATCTTTCGAATACTGATGTACGAACCAGACGGAAAAACAACAAATCGTGTATCCACAAGCACTCGAATACATAAATAGAATTAAAACACCATTCATCCGATCGCCATGAAACTTTGGAAAGTTGTTGAGTACACTCCTGCAAAGGTTTCTGGCATAATTTTTTTTTAAATATCAGCCCCTCAGGGCCCTCATCATCTTTTGAATACTGATGTACGCACCAGACGGAAAAACAACAAATCGTCTATCCACAAGCACTTGAATAAATAAATAGAATTAAAAAACCATTCATCCGATCAACCTTGAAACTTTGGGAAGTTGTTGAGTACACTCCCGCAAAGATTTCTGGCATAAATCTTTTTTAAATATCGGCCCCCAGAGGGCCCACATAATCTTTCGAATACTGATGTACGCACCAGACGGAAAAACAACAAATTGTGTATCCACAAGCACTCGAATAAATAAATAGAATTAAAACAGCATTCATCCGATCACCAGGAAACTTTGGGAAGTTGTTGAGTACACTCCCGTGAAGGTTTCTGGTCTAAATATTTTTTAAATATCGGCCCCCCAGGGCCCTCATAATCTTTCGAATACTGATGTACGCACAAGACGGAAAAACAAAAAATCGTGTATCCACAAGCACTAGAATAAATAAATATAATTAAAACAGTATTCATCCGATCGCAAGGAAACTTTGGGAAGTTGTTGAGTTCACTCTTGCAAAGGTTTCTGGCATAATTTGTTTTTAAATATCGGCCCGCCAGGGCCCTCATAATCTTTCGAATACTGATGTACGCACCAGACGGAAAAACTAAAAATTGTGTATCCACAAGCACTCGAATAAATAAATAGAGTTAAAACGACACTTTGAAATGTTTTCCATATTAAAATGAATAAGTTTCAATAGAAATGACACAATGTAAATTGAATGTTATCATAACAAGTTTCCTTGAATTTCCTTTCTTCGGAGATCACAGCAACGCACGACGGATAAGCTAATTAAATTATAAATATGCTTTATTTTGATATATTTTGTAATATTAACTGATATTGATTTATAGTTTAAAATATTTTAAATAATATAATTTAAATTAACAATTCTTCCTATTGGTTTATTTTAAATCCATACCTCTGTTATGTTTTACGGGAGGGCGTTGCAATGTCAGTGATTGGACATGTGCAGTGCTGAACTTTCTGCTGTTTCTTTTTGGCAGTCTTAACTTTTGAGTAACTTTATACTTTGAATTTGTGAATAGCGAAAGAAGTAAAGTTACTCAAAAGTGTAAGAGTAAATTACTGACAAGTGTATGTTACCTTCGTGAATACCCCAATAAATTGCAGGTTCACAATAGTGAAAGTCATCTCATTCTAGACCAATGGTTGATGGGTTAATCAGCAGCCTTTAGTGTCTCCATGGTGTGCCATTTGAGCATGAGCACATTGATATTTCTTCATATTAGCATCAGCATGGTACTGGCTGTTCTTTCTGCCATTGTCCATATTTTATAAGTAAATACCTTTTCCTTTCGAAACACACATTTATTGCTGGAAACTAAAGTCACCTTAGTATCTGATACATGTAGTGCACATTGTAGCTGTTATGGTGGTAATATTTATGCCATAATGTTAACACAAATGAAAAAAGAGCAATTAATGGGCAGAATGCAGAACAATATCATACATTCACCCCAGTACAGAGAGCTGGGCCTAAATCATTCGTTTTTTTGCTCCCCATGCCATTCCAGTTTGAACCCAGCCATATGCAAATCAGTCATGACCCTGCGCCCAATGGGGACAGTCCAGCCCGAACTACCAGGCCAGGTCCTCCCTGGACTGGAAAAAAGCATCTTAGGACCGGTTTCAGGGTTTCACCCATAATCAGCCAGGATAGCTTGACTCCAGTGGTATGGCGATAACGGGGCCCACGTCTGGGCATACCCGTCCCACTCGGAGTGACCAGGAAGCTTCTTTCTGGTCAAGGACCTGGCTTGGCAGTTTGGTCTGGACTGTTTCCATGAGGCACAGGGTCAAGACTGATTTGCATATGGCTGGGTCAAAACTGGGGTGGCATGGTGAGCAAATGAAGAATGGATTTAACCCAGATCTATTGACTGGGTGAGAATGTTTAATTTGCGCTGCATTCCGGCCATTATCTGTGTGTCTTTTACTAAGTTAACACAAGCCACTTCTCCTTAAGCATCAGATGTGCTCTTTGCACTCAAGCAGTTGAATATTGTTTCACCTTATTAATAGAGTGGTGCATTTGCAAACAGATCTCTGGATATATATTAAGCACCTCTTTTTTCAAAATAGGGATGGTCAATTTCACTTCAAGTCCTGGCAAACTGAACTCACCAGGGGAAGTGGATTAACATTTCATGGAATGTTGCATCATCCAGCACAACAGTGTTCAGGGCCGGACTGGGAACCAAAACCGGCCCTGGCAAAGTGCTCAGCCGGCCCCCCCGCCCCCCGGGCGGGAGGGGGGCGAGCGCTTTGCCAGGGCCGCTTTTCAGCCGACTTTGTTACAGGGCCGATTTTGCAGCTATGCTGCAAAAACGGCTCTGCAACAAAAACGGCCCCCAGGGCCCAAAACCGGCCCCCACCCTTGCAGCCGACCGGGGGATTGCCCGGTGCCCACAACGGCCAGTCCGGGCCTGACAGTGTTTTGTGGCCAAGGGAACAGTCGCCTATTCTAAACATAAGGAAAAGCGTTCATGGCACGAATGTTAAAAATGACTCAATGGGCCAGTAAAGCTTTTCTTTCAAAGAATTAACAACCAATGTTTAGTAATTCAGAGTAGCATTTACATATGAGCTACACAGCACAGAAAAATGTGTCATCCAGGGTATCCATGTCCCTTGAGCACAAGCTCTTCTGAGTAACCTAAATGTGCCTCCATTTTAGTTCATGTAATGTTGATGTAATGATTGTAAGCCATTTTAGAACACCGTAATGCTGAGAGCTCGATTGAAGTAACTTGGGTAGCTCTGCGCTTATAATGGCTGGTATAAGCTTGGAGCTCTAACTTTCCAATTTTTGTCTTTCTGTTCTCCCCTTTTTAATTGAGAATATTCTACCCTCAGTGGGTGAATGTTCTAATAGCTTGACAGCCCTTATGCCTCAGACTATATATGTTGCTAATCGCCCTCAATGTTATTGTGGCTCGGGCCTATAACTCGGGTTCAGGGACTCGGGTATAGCCCTTGGCAGTGGGCTATAAGGCAACAATATAATTTCAGCATTAATCAGAGAGCAGATGTCCAAATGTCTGATTCTTTGTAAATAAATTGATGAGCAATGGCAAACTAAGGTCTGTCTACTGTTCATCCTCTATAGTTTTACAAGTGAGTTCATTCATACAGATGGAAAGGTGATCATCCAATAAATTAATTTTAAGGAATACCAAAATATTTGATATTTAAGTGTAAACATAATTTCTAGATCATAATTCTTTCTGTTTATTCATGTTCTTTTCTATTTGTGGCTGACTAGCCATGTTGCTAGCCGCAAGATTCTGAAACCTTATCTGTAACAGCAACTTTCATGTTAATGTTTGTGAACTCCATTTGTGAAGGTAAAAAATAAACTTGTGTCATGGAAAAAAACCTATGAAATATGACTGACATAAGAATCTGTTCCTTGACAAAACTGTCCATTTGTAGACTGGAGTTTTAGTAAAATCATCAAAGTTAAAAGTCCTAACTTAATAATACAAGCAACTCTCTGGGAAAAATATAAGTGTTAAAGATGAAGGTCATCGGGACACATAACTAGAGCACATCATTTTTTTAAGTTTAAGGTGGGTCATCTCATTTGCATATTTAGAAGTGACAAGAATCATAGGGTAAATGTGGTGATTGAGGATTTCACCTAGATTGTTCATTTGGTAGGTAAAGTTATATTTTACTGGTACAGGGCTTCAGCCAGGGATTTTAAAGTGTTATGATATGTCATAGAGTTTGACATTTATAGCACAGTGTTGACGGTTATGGTCAATTTGGGGTAAAGGATAACAATTGTCTCTTAGAAGACATTCACATTTATATGGGTAGTGGCAACATTTGTTTTCTTTCTCTGAACTCTTAATGGGCAATATAATTGGTCTGGAATAAACAATGTTAGGATAAATACTTCATGCCCAGATGTTGATAAAAGGGCACGGTATTATAGATGAATTGGATGTGGCCAGGAAAGCCATTATATTCCACGATAGATTCACTAGGGTGACATCAGTATGGTCCATAAATTAGGGACACCAGAATACGTTGTGTACATTTTGGAGAAAGGAGGGTTCAACAGAGTTGTGAACAAGTAGTTTTTAAGAAGTGAGCTTATAAGGATTTTATACAGATCAATGTGAAGAGTGGTGTGAACTGAAGGCAGTGAATCACATCTAAGGATAACATTTTCAATCTCATGGAGGAACTGGCACACATGTTTAAGCGATGTACCAGGATGGGCAAAAGAGTCCATTGAACCATCTCTATGGGTTGGACCAATTATCACAGCTCAAAGAATTAGAAATAGGTTCGCCAATATATTGGTCTTCACAGTCTCAATTACTTGATTTGGGAGGACAGTCATTCTTAGGAGAGGCGTGTTGAACTAATTGCTGCAGTAGAAGCTGTGTGGTCTTTTTCCAAGCTGAATATCAGGGTGGTGTCCCTTCAGTTGGAACTGGATATCAGCTCTCATAATCTGAGCAAGTCCTCACTCCTGGCAATGAATTTTACTAATGTAGAATGCAGTTCAAGCTTGTGACGTGCACACTAGCATTTCATTGGTGGTTTACCTTTTTAAAGGTGTGAAAGGAGAAACTGCTTCCCAGGAAGACATCCTTACTTCATGAAACTATAAAGAATAGCATGATACCATTCTAGGCAGTCATCTGCCTGTGCTTTCACTCGCATGTCATGAATTTGAATCCTTGAAAGTACGCTACAAGCCTTCTATCATACCGAGAGTGGTAAAAGGAGTATCATCAACTTTAGTAAAATTAGCACCTGCTACAATTCCAGCATGTGAATGGGAAGGGAAATGGATGACCCCAAGATTTATTGGGGGCGTAGTTAGAGGATGTTTACTACGTGGGGAAAAAGTTTTCTCTGTGGAGTAAAAAAAAGAAGGAAAAAAGGCCTTTTGCACATTTAACAGCCCTTCCCACCATGTGGAATGTTGCTCTATGTGTAGTTATGTGCACTGCAGCGGCGGTTTCTGCCCAAGGGCTTTTGGGCTCAGCCCCTTTACATTCAGTAAAAAGAAAGGTATAATAGCAATGGTCGGATGTTGTTTTTAATTAAAAGAAAAACCTTGTAAGTTTCTATAACGCTGGAGCTATCAGCCCTACTCACAACGCTGGCGTTGTTACTGGACACTTGATGTGACTGTTGCGAGGAGTGCTCCCCTGGGTAGGCCCAAAGTTTAAGTATTTTCTGGGCTGACAATCTCACAACCCTGAGGCCTGTGAGATCATCAGCCCAGCAAAGCCCAGTCTCCACTCCTAGATGGCATGGAGATAAAGTTAGCCCCAAGCGTTTTAGATACAAGCCCGGTATTGCTAAGCCTCCACGTCAACCAGGGAGTGGAGCGCACTGTTACCATACCCTTTCTCAACTCGTTACAGGATGTTAGGTGGGACATCACCCTGTGACGAGTCGGGAAAGGGTACCGCAGGCAGGAAGAAATCAAGTCTGCTCAGACTCTAATTATAGTGAGGCTGCTTCCCTGGCCTCGTGTGAGTCTGTCAATACTGAAGTGGACACCATTTTAAGGACACTGCATGTGTGTCTGTGTTGAGACAGCCATGTAATCTACTGCAATGCCAACAGCTTGTCCTAGTGACTGCTTGGTCATAGCAGTGCAGGTTGCTGTCAGGAATAGTGGACGTCGTATGATCACCTGCCCAGGTAAGGTTAAAGAAAATTAACAGACAGTTAGTATCTGGCTACAGTTGGTCAAGTTCTCTGAAGTCAAAGAGGATACTACAGTACCTTTGACGTTATTAACAAGCTGACGAATGCTAACACATTGATTATTCAACATTCTACATAGGACCTCTCTACTCTGCCCCTTTATCCATTCAGCACATGAGAAACCCCTTGCGAGCGCTTCATAAAAAGGGGTGGACCGTGCACAGCTATATTTTTACAAACTGAATTATAACAGCCAAACCACCTTGCGGCGGGTGGGTTGGGATAGGTTGAAAGTTATTGTTGCTTACAGTTGGAAACATGACAATGAGATATGCAACTAGTTTGATAAAAATTGTACGATAAGAAGAGAGGTAAATAATAATCTATGATAAGTGAAATTGTATCCTCGTCCGTTGGAAACGAAAATATTATAATTATTATGATACACCTTTATGATAATGTACTGGTATTACGCAAATGCCAATAAACACTTATATAAAAATAAAAAAATAAATAAAAACAGCCAAACCACCTTGAGTGTGTCGGGCACAGCCCTACTTTTGCAGAAGAGGGGTGGCCTGTGTGTGTTCATGGTTCTGTGTTTGCAAAGTTTACACTTCTTCTCACACGTATTCACAATCGCACACCCTCAGTGAGCAGTTGCACTTTAATTTTGCCGTCATTTACCATACATCTGCAATTAAATTGTGTACTGAAATGAAATGAAATTAATATTTATAAAGCGCGGTTGCTGCCCAAGGGCCAAGCGCTGATGGAAGGTATGTTTGCTAAACAAAAAAAGGGGGTAGCTAGGAGGGAAAATTAATGGTGGACAAGAAACAGGAAAGTCTTTAGCTGTTTTAGGAACGAAAGGAGGTTAGGGTTGGATCTGACCTTCAAGGGAAGGGAGTTCCAATGTTTAGCAGCATTGAGAGAGAACATCCTGCCACCTACTCTTGCTCTCTTGATTCTAGGACTAGTACTAAGTACTTATCCTCTTTTGTAAAGACATTACAAGCCATACATGTTCTCTACTCAGCATTGCGCTTTCAAACATGCTAACAAGATAAATTCTTCAGACATTCTTTACTTTCAGTCATTTTTAAACTCAGTTATAATCTCGTATGTCATTTACAATAGGTGAACATGTCATATACACGCACTTTGCATATTTCTCTGTGGAAGAGTGTTCAATATATTCCTTCCATTTACATAACACTCAGGAGGTTGCTTCAGGGCACTGAAAAAAGATATGTTCACCACAAACCTATAACATGCCACGGTTGTCTTTAATGTATCCCTGCCATCGCTTTGGTGAGTTTGAATTTCAAAACAAAAAAGTCAAGTTTCTTAAAGGAACCGCTCCTTTCCTGAAGCTGTGTGTTGGGTGATCTGGGGCACAGGGTGGTGGTTCTGTCATCTGAGATAGGTTAGCATTTATGGAGAAGGATGCCCTCTGCAATGCATCAGGTCACCACATATACATAAAATAATGTGTTACTTTATGTGCGCACACTAGAGAGGTGGCAGTCGGATGGGGCTTGCTAGGGCACTTTGTCATGGGCAGTAAAAACCTTAGGGCCGCTGACTGTCGGGTCCCACAGGCCAGCCTTTGTGTCTGTGCCTCACTTCAGTTTCTTGTCTGGGCTGGGCTTTTGCTAAAGGGCGCTGTAGCTGTTGCCCTGTCTCCTTGTATTCGACTCTGAGCTGTCCTCTAACCCTGGTCTCTCTACTTCTCGTGGCGAGCCCCTTGAAACAGTCTTGTGCTCTAGAGACTGTGTCACTCACCCTCGTTTTTGCGTCTTCCTTTTTCCATCTCCCTACCTTTCTCTCTTGTTTCCCCCAGCTCCCTCTCTCTGACTTCGTCTCTCTAGCACTATTCCTTTCTGGTCCTCCCTTCCTCTGCCGGTCCCTGGTCCCTCTCTTCTTTCTCTATTTCCTTCAGTCACCCCAACTCTCTCTCGCCTCCTTATCCTTTCTCATCTGTCTGTCTCCTCTCTCACTTTCTCCTTTCCAATTTTCTCTTCCCTTCTTTCTCCACTTTTCTTCTCTTGCCCTTCCTTTCCCCCCTCTTTTTCCCTTTCCTCCCGCCTTCTCTCCTCGCTAGTGACAGGAATAGGAAAGGCAGTCTCTGCTACTGTCCCCACCGCCACGCACTCTGGAGGTGGGCATGCCCCCCATCTGTGATGCCCATGATTTGCAGCCCTGTCGCAGTGCCATGCTGCAATGAGGAGGCCATTCAATGAGGGTGCATTCAAATCTGTTAATAGAACCCGGGTAGTGCACTCAGATCTGGAAAACACAGCTTCTGTAGCAAAATCGCTGTCTTTTCGGATATTATCCTCCTGACGACCAGTGCTAATGCCTGCCGGGGCCCTCTCCTGTCAGAGAAGGGAAATTACTGGTAATACTTAGAGAGCCCTTTCCTGCCAGAAAGAGAAAGCAGAGTCAGAATAGTGTAGCTGGGGGTGGTGTCAGTAGATTTACTGACCGTCCTGGGAGTCTGATAGGACAGTGGAGCTGGGGCAGTGTCAGTAGATTTACTGGCGAACCTGGGAATCTGAAAGGACCATGGAGCTGAGTAGTGTCGGTAGACTTACAGGGAGGCCTGGTAGTCTGGAAGGACAGTGGAGCTGTGGCAGTGTCGGTAAACTCATGGGGAGGCCTGGTAGTCTGAAAGGACAGTGGAGCTGTGGCAGTGTTGGTAGACTTAGAGGCAGGCCTGGTAGCCTGAAAGGACAGTAGATATGTGGCAGTGTTGGTAGACTTATTGGCAGGCCTGTAGTCTGAATGGACAGTGGAGTTGGGGCAGAATTGGTAGACTTACAGGCAGGCCTAGAAGTCTGAAAGGACAGTTGAGGTGGGGCAGTGATGGTATTGTATTGTATTGTAATTGCATTTATATAGTGCTTACTACCCCTGACAAGGCGTCAAAGCGCTTTTTCGGCAAGTAGCATGCTACTCCGGGACCCATAGAGGATTAGTGTTGAATTAGTATAGTGAAACATGCAAGTACATTTTAAGTGGTGGATAGGTTAGTCAGTTAATTGGATTTGGAATGGTAGCAGAAGGATAGAGGAGGACAAAGAGTTACTGGCAGGCCTGGGAGTGTGAAAGGGAGGCCTAGGCTCTGAAAAGATATCTGAGCTGGGGCAGTATAGTAGATTTTTTTGTCAGGTTTGGAAGTCTGAAAAGATACTTTCACGATTGCTTTATTAACCTTCTTGCTTTCTCAAATTTACTTTAAAATGCAGCATTTCCCTACTCTTTTTTCAAGCTTTTCTCGGGGGGAGGACCCCTCGTGAGCACTCCTTATAGCATTCGGCTCTCACACTATGCTCGCTCACGAGTGCACACTCATCCCAATCTTTTGCGCCCCAACATTTTCAAAAGTCCCCAGCCGCCGTATAGGATGCCTTAAAAAAGTCACATGACAGTGCTGCTGGAAGCCTGCATGTGGCAAAACTTTCCAGATGTTCTATTACACCTCTTTTGTGAATGTCAATTTTGAAGTGTGTTCAGTTGGAGTTTAGACTCTGCCCATACTTCTATAATTTCCTATGCTAATTAAGTCCTTCATATTTTCTAGAAGTGTACACTTGAACTAACAAGCTGTTACTTTACATGCATTGGGCCCAATTCTTGGCTTGACTAAGTTTACAACCAATTTGAGGGTGAAAGGTTGGATTTCAGTTTGTGAATGCTTACAAATGAACAGCAAGGCATCATTGCCATAGGTTTCCTTAATGCGACAGGTGCAGTTGCACGGAGGACAGAGGTTGTGACTCGCCCACAGAACTGGAATTATGGTTGTCTTTTAATACCCAAGCAAATGGTAGGGTGGCATTTCTCTTGTTTGAATTAACGCCACTGGTGTCCTTTTATGCCTCTCAAAATCACATTTATTACTACAAGTTCATTGTGCTGTTTATGTAGCAATAATATATAAATTATATAAAAAAAATAACACGAATCCGCCAATCATGCTTAGTAACCAATTATTGTACACAGAAAACAATCATGGTTTGGAAATGGCTTTATTCTCCAAAATAGGATAATAATACAGAGATAAATATTTAGAAGTGTTCCAATTAAGAAAGAACAAACTCAGAAACAAGAGAATAACGGACTGCAAAGTTTTGATTTGGCTTTTATTTCATTGGCTCGTGTTAAAGACTGAGATAAGATCTCTTTCTTTGGAAGTATACCATCACTTTACAAGCTTGTAATTATATATCTGAACGAAATAGTCTGTGTGAAAACGTTCTCCCTCTTGTCACACAGGCATGTTTTTATCTGTGCATATCTCTGCAAAGCAGACCCATGCGCGTTCTGTCTCTCTTAACAGGAAACATATTTACTGCATCTCATCTTGTCAACTTCAGAAAACATTGCCAATACCCTCTATAGTATCAGTGCAGTGCACTGCCAAGATCAACAGGTCTACATTTATGATGATAGAGAAAAGCTTGTGTCTGTTGTGCAAGACAAAATAAATAGAATCATGGGTCCCGTTAATAGCTGTGCAAAGTGAAATTGTATTCATCTAATGAAGTCCACACACGCTTGTCCTCATTGTATTTATATCTTCATTTTTCTTTAGAAGTCAGTCAACCCTCAGCTGATATTATTCCATTAACAAAATCATCTTAGACAGTCAAAAAGAGCACATCAATAGGGTTATTTTTCTAAAATATTTTGAGCAGCTTAGTTTAGTTGAGGGGCACTAAAGAGCCACCTGTGAGTAGAAAATGCAAATCCAGAGTCACTGAATAAGGGTGTGAATGTATTTATTACTGCCGATGGAATTTAAGACTGTGGAAAATCTAGAAGTATGGTGGATTATTTGCCATCATAATGTTAGAGTTAAGGAGTTAAGGTGTGTTACGACCTTCCAGAATATCATATGGAGATGAGATATGAAGGATGCACTCTAACTGATCTACTTAGCCAATGCTATCGCCATTTATCAGACTGGAGGGAGACCTAAATCGTATTGATAGCATCCAAAATGGAAATGAAACAAAGAGCAAAATCACAAGGCATCCTTTGGTTCCGTTCCATGACCTATGGCACCGCAAAGATCCTCGCTTTCATCAATAGCCATGGCCCCTACCTATACCTCTGTAAATATACCTCTGTAGGTAATCTATTTATAGAGACAGAAAATAACTCCTCAGAGCAACCTTTCTGCCATTTTAGAAAATGGCACATCTATAACAATGTGTTTTAGCCATCATATTGGTAAATTATTTTAATATTGTTTTTGTTTCTATTTTCAGGTTGATCCAGCACATATGGTACTGCCATGGTACTTTTTCAAGACTGCACCAATGAAGTATCTGCTTGAAAACAAGCTGTATCAGGTGTAGCAGGGAAAGGGTCTAAAGGAGGTGGGTGTGCGCGCATGCACAGTTTTCTTAAGCAGTATTTCTAAAGGCGAAGAAGAGGAGGAGGGCAGCCGCGGTTAAAAGGTAAGTGGTTTTTAAGTGTTTTTAGTTAGTGTTAAGGTATATCTTAATAGCGGGATGGAGGCGGGTGGCGTAGCGGAGCTACGATGAGTTCCCGGGAGTTTGTTACCAACTCCGTGGCACTCTGCGTAGCCCTCTACGCTCACAACACCCAGGGTTACCCTTGTCCCGGGAAACATCCTTTACAACGCAACTTTTACCACGCAGTGCTTTTACATCGCAACTTTTACAACGCAAACCATTACAACGCATTGCGCTGGGGGGCGCTCTAGGATAGGGAATAGATTTAATTTACTATCCAACACCTTCCCTACTATCCACGGGGACTGGAGTTGGAATAGTAAATTAAACTATTCGCTATCCAGCACCCCAAAGCGCTATGCGTTGTAATGGTATGCGTTGTAAAAACTGCGATGTAAAAGCATGCGTGGTAAAAGCATGCGTTGTAATGTCATACATCCCTTGTCCCCACCCTTATCCTGGGATTTAGAAGAATCTTGCTTCTTCTTGTCACTACCATTGCCCTGGTTATTCTGCTTCACTTGAGGAGAGGTCAGATGAGAGTCCACTAGGCACTGGTGCAAAAGTTGGTTCTGGTAATTATTAAGGATCTGCTCCCTTATAATCAAATTGGACAATCCTTGGTAGTCCTCCACTTGGCTTCCATGTAGCCAGCCTTCCAGAGCCTTACTGAAACGATCCACAAAATCTACCCAGTCCTGGGTTTGTGCCTTCTGGGTGTCTCTGAACGTAATCCTATACTGTTCAGCGGTTAAGGCAAACCCATCTATGAGAGCATGCTTCAGTACTGAGTAATTATCAGCATCCTCTTCTCTAACAGTGAGGAGTTTATTTCTATCTTTGTCAGCAAAGGAGAGCCACAAGATAGCTGCCAAATGCTCCTGGGGGATCCTCTGACCTTTACAAGCCCTTTCCAAAGCATTTATCCATTTGTGGATGTCATTTCCCAACATAGTAGGGAGGAACATTCATGTTCAGGTTCGTATGGTTAAAATAAGTTTCTCTAACTCTAGGGACACTGTTGCTGCCATCATGGTACTCTAGTCCCAATTTCTTCTTAGCTTGCTAGACCTCTAGGGACTCTTTGTCAAGGGCAAACTGCTCTTGCCTCAGCTTAAGCCTTGCTTTCTCAAGTTCGAGAAGTTAGTATCCCTATCCAAAGAGTTTTCCATCTTACTAGATATGGAGGTACCTATTGACTGTCCTGAAGCATTGGATTCTCTAGAGGAGGATCTAGACCTCCCTGGTCTACTCTGAACCCTCCCAGGAGGAAGAAAGGGGGCACCCTCTGGGCCACCTTGCAGTATCCTCTGGAAGATCTGAGTTTTTCAAGTGGGAGTCATTAGGCTCGTTCTGGTCAGGGTTAGATTCAAGGTCATAGAGTGGTTCCCCTCCTGTCTTATCTCCTGTCCCCTGCCCACCCACATTGTCCTGTTCTTCTAACCCACTAGCTTTCTGTAGGTCATCTAGCAGTAACACCTCTAGGAGGTGTTGAAAATTAGGGCCTTTACTTGTCATAAGCTTTCTAGAGGCACACAGGGCTTTCAGTTCTTGGAATGAAAGCTCACTGTATCTACAAGGCAGAGAGCCACTGGCATCTCCTTTAGCAGACATACTAAGTGTGGTGTGGTGTTGCACCTACCTAACCTAGTGGGAACTAAATTCTCTGAGGTTGGAGAAAGGGCATGCGAGACCCTTGACTACCCAACCTTAAGTTCCGTAGAAGCTAGAATTCTAAGCTTGTATTATATGTACCTAGTATTAGTGATGGTTTTTCAATTAATCACACCAATATTTATCTGGTAAAACAATGCAGGCTTGAATCCCAACCACTGTACACCAATGTGAGAGGCAGGCCTGGTATATGATGTACACTTATGCAAGTGGACACCGAGGACCAGTCCAGACAATCCTTATGGTGATTTAGGAGGTCTTAGAAAACCTTGGAAAACCTTGGAAAGCTCTCTAAATGGTAGCGGTGGAGAGCAGCCTTCAGGCTTAGTCCAGAATTACATTAGCTTGTTTTACCAGAATGCAATCTTATAGGTGCAGATTAAATGAAAAAGAACCACACAATGTATTTATTAAAATCTTTATTTTTGTTATATTATACTCACTAACATATACAGCTATCTCCTACCCAGAGATATGCACAATGCACAAAATACTTTGCATAGAAATCACGTAAATAGCACAAAATATACAGTGGACCCTGGGGGACCAAAGCATATACTATGAAAGTGGTACAAGAACCACGACTCGTGTCAGGACAATGCCCAGAGGGTGTAGAAGTGTTGGGGACCCAATGAACCACCCAAGGTGAGTAACTATGGACTCCATGGAGATCGCGTGCAGTGTGGGAACAAGACTGCGTTCTCGATACAGATCAATGTGTAAGTCGCAGTTGCAAATTTAGAGATTAAGGACCCTTCCCAGTGGACCCTGAAGAAACCCTGTGGAAGACAAAAGGTATACCCTAGTACCCACGTTACCTACACCAGGGAAGCCAAGGGCATAGGTGTGAGTTAGTGACGGAAACCGCTGTCGAACCTGTTGGAGGACTTCAGGAAAATGCAGCTGCTGGAGAAGGAGAAAGAGTCAGGTGGAATCCAAAGGTGGATTCAAGTTGAAGAGTACCTGCAAGCAGAGGGGACAGAGTCTATGTCACTCAGGAGGGATCCGGAGACCTGGAAGAAAAATGCCTACTGATGTCCGAAGTTGCAGGAGTGTTGACGGTGACCTTGACGCTGCAGCTGTGAGGACCAGGCGAAGCTGTGGAAGGCCATGAGCCATGCACGGGCTGTCCCACATCGGACGTCGGGAGTTGAGGGGGCGTGTCCTTCAGCAACAAACTGCAAACAACGTGGATGTCGAAGAAGGTGCAATGTCGGGACCAGCAAGGTTTAGGTAACTCACCACAAGTAGGGGTGTCAGAGCAGGCCCTGAGCAAACAAGAGAATGCAAAAGAAGTAAAGATGACCCTCAACAGGACCTACAGGCTGGAGGCACTGGAGTCGCAAGAGGACCTCGAACAGCTCACCAAAAGATGCAGGCCATGGTGCAGACAATGCGGTGTGGACAAAGATTCTGATCACTGGAGATGCTTGAGGCTGGGGCTCTTTGGAGCCCAAAGGTCTTGGTGGAAGAAAGCCAATAAGCCATTGCAATGGCAAGTCAACGCTGTACACAGGGGTTCGGTTTCTGTGGCTTCTACGAGGGATACTGGCCTCAAACTTGATGAGAGGCAGGGCAGACCTCGAGAGAAATGGAAAACTACCACCTGTGTTGCGGAGCCTTTCGGAGTCCGTGGCACCTCAGGTTTAGCAGACCGGTCAGCTTAGTGGAGGTGCCTGCAGATACAGGGAAATGACTCCTGCACTCCAAGGGATATTGCCTCAGGTGTCTTGGATGCCCACAGGCCTTGGAAGGTTCCTGTATGGTGCACAGGTGCAGATGATGCAGCAGACTGGAAGGGAGACGGTCGAGCCCAAACGAAATTCCAAAGTGCCCAGACAGTGATCCAGCGGCATACCAACAACAGATACTCCACTACCTGGGCCCATAAACACACACACTAGTTTGAGTAAACCGCTGGAGTCAAAGTTTATAATTTCTTTACACAGTTCACAAGATTAGTTAATTACTCTTCCTAACTAACTTTTCACTGATCAAAAAGTTCTTTCCTCTGGTCGATGGACCAATAGTTGAACTAGTTGATGGTGAAAATGACATAAACTAACTTATTCTTTTAACCAATTTAAATAATCACAGACTCAGGAAAGTTTTAAATTTTTATCTAAAATTTCAAAGCATGTGAACCATTTCAAATACACAGTGCAGGCGCCATCACTCTTAGGAGAGAAAATTCAATTAAATCAGACAGACAGAGAGAAAAGAATATCTGCAAATAGCGCAAAATTATAATTACTAAGAATGGTGTGAAGATTAACCCACTGGCCGAAGGGCTGGTAAGGGTCCCCCGGGAAAGGTCATGCGACAAAGACTTCAGGACAGGTTTCAGGACAGGATAGATGACCTCTCTAGAATACTGATGCTTGTGTTGCACTCCTCTCTGACCCTCTCTTCCTCTTCGAGATTCTTCCGCGATCTTCTGTCTAACCCTAATTAAATTAGGATAGAAGGTTCTGCATTTGATTCTTTATCAGCATCTCTCACTACTCTGCCAGCACCCACGGCTCACAGCATCTCAGCATCAACGTCTCTCAGACAGCATCCCGAGCTCTGCTGCATTCTGTAAATCTTCATCTGACTATCTAACTAAAACTATCTCAATCATACCTTTCGTTCATCATGTACCACCCACTAAAGTTTCAATTTCGTAAAAATACAAAATCTAATTGGTCAGGCAAGGGGGGGATGGTCATCACACCATGCGTGCATGTCATCAAACGCAATACCACTATTGTTTGCAAACCCATCCCCTTAATCTTTATTCCATACTTTATTTTCCACTCGCATTCATGTTTCATTTGCAACACTTGTTTAAAATCTAACATGCAGACTCATTCATTTAAACTTTTCACTGCCGGTTCCCAGGCTGGGACATTCTGCAACCTTGTCCTACTTCCAACCTTATGTCATCCTTCTGGGTCTACTCTCAATAGTCATGCGCTGCTGTCATCTGAATCAGCTTACTTCAGCTATGCACGGGAGGCCCAAATATGCACTAGTGATAAATTCAGAAAGACAAATGTTATTTTATGTAAATGTAAATGTCATGGTACTTATAGAGCGCACTGTCACCAGACGGTCACCTTGCGGTGTCGCCTATTCGGCTTCCTGGCGCTGATACTCATATTGCTGTGAAACCCCTCCTGGCTTTCCCTGTGAAGTGTCCACTACTGGGCACCCCCAGGGTGAAGCCAGGCATCCTTAGCACTGTTGGGGCCGGTGTGGAAGCTAAGCAAGCTACTGCCCAGAGTTGCAGCGTGGGGCCCGTGATTAGAATAGGCACCGAGGCGAGAATTAACAGGTCCAAGGCAATTGAGCCCGAGACCCCGCCGAGGCGGGAATCGAACTCTGGTCCCTGGCCAGAAGTCTGCATCAGGGTCTGCCGCTCTAACCATTGAGCCACACTCCTCCACACATAAATGGCTAAACTGTACGCCACCCGTCTCTACTCTATTCCCCTAAATGTATTGATACTTTCCCCGCATTAGCATTAGTAAAATCACTCAATTTCATTTCAGCAAAGCTGTTGCCATACGTGTAAGTCTTAAAAACGCCATTTTAGTGCCTTCTGCTCATACGCAAGAATTTCCCTCCAAGCAACAGCTTTTCATACTACTTAGATGCAGTTGATTCATGCGCAGTATAGATTTCCCAGTTAGAAGCCATTTTAGTCCTTCGTCCGTGTTATTAGCGTTAGCAAACACATAGGCAGGCTTCACTAACCTGCGTGTTGTTGTGGTGTGCATTAGTTTTACACAAAACAGTTTCAATAACATGTTAGTGAGTTAAACGAGAGGATTGCTTCCGAGAAAATCTCTTTTCTATGAGTCCTTGCTCCATCAATCCCCTCTCTGATGGCATTTTGAGCCATCACAAAATTACCCATCCCAATCAGATTCCAACTTTAGCACATCTCAGTTTCTTTAACTTCTTTTCCTCTCTTAATTCCATCTTTGTCTTCTAAATCTTTCATTTCCTCCATCTGAATTTCCTCATATTTTCTTTTCTTTCCCTTTCCATTCACTTCATATCTTCCCTTACTTTTTTTTCACAACATTTGCACCAAATCATTATTACCAAACCTATTATTATTATACCCACTATTGGAATAATTGTTTGACCTAGAATACTTTTCCCTAAATCAAAAAACCAAGTCCCTATTGAAGAAATACTCTTTGTTATTCTTTCCCATACACTGTCAACCTCCAGTGGTTTCAATTCTTCTTGAAGTTTTGTAATATTCTTAATATACTCTCTAATTTCCTTACTTGTGTCAGGAATGTATGTGCAACAATGTTGAACTTTCAACATTCTACAGTCTCTGCCCTCTTTTGCCAATAAAATATCAAGAGCAAGTCGATTTTGTAAAACCATAGACCTAATTGCATCCATTTCTGTGTTTATCATCAAAAAACCCAAGCAGTATCCATCGATAGATGATCAACTACTGTTGACAATTGACAAATTCTATAGAAATTTAGAATGACTCCCACTGAATGTATCAATGCACCAAATAGGTCACCTACTATTTCAGAAAAACTAGCTCTCTTTCTTCGTGTTAGTTCATTAGTGTTTTCATTGCATCCAGTGATTCTTTTTATGTGATAAATTTTCGTAAATACTACCCCAAAGTAGCAGCTTCCGTACCACCGTGCAGGCAACTTATAGTAAGCATTATTCCCACACACTTAGTAAACCCCAGGAAATACTAGATCAGTTCCCCATTTTAGTCCCCAACCTCCCAAAATGAGGACATTTTGTTCACATTCACTGGAACCAATAAATACGTTATTATAATCTGACTTTAACCTGTGGAGGCAGGTTTTCCCTTTCTTCTTAAAGTCCAGGGGCATCGCAGCATGAGCCTTGCAAGTTGCATGAATTCCCTCTTTTCCAGCCCATGGAGGTACATGGGTTTTCTGTTCAGCAGCTTTCTTTTGGAAATCCTGTCTCCTTCCCTCAACTAAATTCAAATAGACTTTCTCTTCTTCACGTAATATACATGTTAGATTATTCTTTAGTGCCTTGACTAAATCTATTGATTTCATTGTTAAGAAAAATTCACCCATAAATTGTGCATCTTGACTACTAAGTACTGGATTCATATTCTTTCGAATAGGAAGTTCTGAAAATACTATATCTAAGTTTGAAGAATAATCCTGAAGTTTTCCCGTTACGTAAAACAGACGTGCTAAAACGCTACATGATATACCATATGTGAAAGGTAAGTGGTGATAGGTAACTTCTGATACCGATGTTGGTAATTTCATACAAACATAACAATCACTAATCTCCATGATATCTACATATTGAAATAACAATTTTGTGAAGACATTTAAAGACGTGTCATTATCTGATACTGTGTGATGAAAATCTGTCTCATCTGCTGCTTCTAATTCTACTCTATCTCCCTTTGTTGTAGCTGTCTTTCCATTGGTATCTGTATCATTCTTTCTATCTGTTATCATCAAATAAGGCACTACCACTGTTAGAAATATCCATACTGTACTTACTAATAAAATGCTAATAAAATGCTACATATGCAAGCTCTATAACATCTTTGTGTTTGATATTTCATTTTGGTCGCTCAGTGACTATTTTTAGCCATTTTAATCTGAGAAGACAATTTCTCCTCTTTCTTTCTTTACTTGGAAATTCAGGCAATTGTTTTAAGGAGGTCTCAATTCTCTTCCATTAATCTGTGTAGCATCTACTTCTTCTGATTCTTCATTCAAATCTAAATTCTTCAATTCTTCCAAAATTACATAGGTCCACTGAGGGGCCTTGTATTTATTATTCAGTATTCTCAGTCTTGGACTTCTTCGTGGATTTCTCACAGTGGACTTTTTAGACTGAGTCTGACCCAGTAACCTCATTTACTTGCTCTGTTCTTTCGTTTGTTTTTCTCAGGTAATATCTCAGTCTTTTCACTCCACCTAGCCAATTATCTCCTTTTCTGACCCTTTTAATTTGCACTGCACTTTCACCCTCTTCGTCTCTTTCTTAAGTTCTTTTATTTTCAATATGTCCAGGCACAATCTGTTCTTGTTCTGAATCACTCTCTACCTGTTTCTGTTCAGGTCTTATTAGTATTGCTTCATCCCCCTGAACTTGTTCTTCTTCCTCTATCTAGTCCTGTTCGGGTCTTATTTCAAATCGATCATCTTCTGCCCGAACTTGTTCTTCTTCTCCTAACTGTTCCTGTTCAGGTCTTACTACAATTTGCTCTTCTGCTGCATGAACGTGTTCTTCTTTTCCTGTTTGTCCCTGTTCAGGTCTTTGAATAGGTCGGTTTGCCTTTGCCTGAGTATCTTTTCCTTTCCCTTTATGGTACTGCTCAGGGTCTCGAGTCTTTATTCACTTCTTCCTAAGAGCACCTATCTGATCCTCATTACTTTCCTGTCTCTCGAATCTGGTTCTTCTGCTTGTTTGAATAACAACTTCAGGTATGTCAACCACCGGTATCCAACCCTCCTGACTTGTGCTCGGTTGTTCCTCGTCTATCACTTCAGAATCTATCACTCCAGATTCTTCCACGTCACCACCTTTAGCTGCTTCAACTGGTTCACTCAGTTGTTGTTCTTCAGTAGGGCCTGGAACTCTTTTGGTATTACTTGCGTGTGTCCAATTGGGTAAACCTGCACACTTCACTGCTGCAGTAGTGATCAGTATGACTTGACATGGTTTATCCCACCTGGGTGCTAGGCACAACTTTCTTGTATGTTTCTTCACTACCACCCAGTCTCCAGGATTCAAACCATGCGCCTATGCTGGATGCCTAGCAACTGCATCTTCTCCAACCTAGTTATAGACAGAACATACTAGGTCAGCCAATCTTTTGCAATAAGCCAATACCAGATCATCAGTTATATTAATCAATTTATGACCAGGAATAAATGCTTGTCTCATTGCCCTTCCCATGAGGATTTCATGGAACTCAATCCTGTTTTTCTGTCAGGAATACTTTGGAGTCCCATCAACACAAGAGGCAATGCATTTGGCCATTTCAGTGGGTGAACAACCTTTACAACGCAACTTTTACCACGCAGTGCCTTTACGACGCAACTTTTACAATGTAAACCATTACAATGCATTGCGCTGGGGGGCGATCTATGATAGGGAATGTGTTTAATGTACTATCCAACACCTTCCCTACTATCCACGGGGACTGGAGTTGGAATAGTAAATTAAACAATTCACTATCCAGCGCCTAAAAGCACTATGCGTTGTAATGGTATGCGTTGTAAAAACCGCGTTGTAAAAGCATGCGATGTAAAAGCATGCGTTGTAATGTCATACATCCATTTCAGTGATGTGGATGCACACACCTTACTCCTCTATTCTGTCAATAAAGTACTAAAATAAATAGAAAAATGGTCCATTTGCAGAGTTCACAAACCAACGCATATGACCACCAGCAAAGGTAGGTGAGACCCAAGGTCCAGAGATGGATTACCATCAAAATTCTTGTTAGTGATCTAATTTTATCATCTGGCCATCCACAGTACAGGGCTGGATCGTCTCTAGATCATTTGAGACTAATTCCAGTGCCGTCTGGTAGGACTGGGGTCAGACCCACAATCACATGTTGACCATGCGTGGGATCACTGTGATCTCGGATCCCGAGATCCCCATATCCGAGACTATCTATCCCCTCTATTACCACCTCGCACCATAGCCTGTCCAGGCAGACGCGTAGAGCCCCCAACAACAGCGTCCCTGACGACAGGCATCCCGCCCCTCTCTCCTGTGCAGGAACCAATCAGAGGTGCCGAAGGACCGGAAGGGATACACCGTGACCCCGGAAGTCCCGCCTCTCCACCGACTGTCGGATACAGAAAAGCCGGAAGAGAAGACACGAGCGGGGTCGAAGGATTGTGGCAGGAGATTTCGGCTGGACCGGTGACGGACGGAGAAGACGGGAACGGAGAACGCGAGGAGTGGTCCGAAGAGTGGTGGAGTCCCACGGAGGTGGCTGGAGAGCGGCCGTAACTCGGAGGAGAGTTACGGCGGAGCGCGTGAGTACCAGTTACTCCCTTGAGCACGCTAGGTGCCCGTGTATATAGTTAGAAACCCCTCCCAGTGTAAATTGTTCCCGCTATCCTAGGCACGTCACAAGTAAGCACTAAGCAGGTTGTAAATACGCACTTCACACTGTATAAAGAGCACCCCTCTCCCCACATCCCTGAGCACTTCCATTCCTTTCCTTTCCTTGATCCATACCCGTACCGCCCTCACTTCCCCTTCGTATCCACACACTCCCGGGTTAACGGTGAAGGTACCGGATCTCGAGTCCAAGCACAGCTAACGGCTCCCTCTTTTCTCTTGTTTGCCCTCCGAGGTATTCTCCGACCACAACGAGGCAGCTACATCAAAGACCCAACCTTTCCTTGGACCCTCATCCCGCCCGGACAAGAAAGAAGAAGACGTACACACCTTCCCGGGATTCGGACCGGACTCTCCTACTGTCCCCGAAAAACCTTGTACAAACAAACCCCAATAAACCGCTATCGCCCACTATATCCGGCCTCCTCGCCTGCTTTACCAGTCCGCTGACCGCCCACGATCACAATCACTAAATGGAATCAGGTGCAGTGCAAAGAGTGAAGGTGTAAGGAAAGTGGAGTTAAAAAGGAATAGAGGAATCACAGTAAGGAACCTTTAATGTCTGGAAGCCTCTTTCCATTAAAAACCAGAACAGTGCAAGATAGCAGTATAAACAAATGACTGCTTAGGGGCCGACATGTTTCTGCCAGATCGGGGATTCACTCCCTTGGCTTTCTTCAGGGCCTCTGTTCTTAAATACTTTTGCTACTGCTAGTGAAAAGTGCACACAAAATAACAAAAACAGTGACAATATAAAGGATATTCTTATTCCTCCATGTCAGCTGGTGTAACAATCACCCTTCTTGACAGGGGAAAATACCTCACCTCACCTGGACCAAGCTCAGAGTAAGGGAGGCCACGCTCTCTCCGTCGTTGCCCCGAACTGATTCTGAGGGCCTCCCCCAACCTCAGAATTGCATTGTCAGAAAACCAAACTTTTTTGTGCTTTCAACCTCTTTCCAGTTAATGGTAGAAATGGGTATGAAAGCAATAATGGATCTTGGAAAGCTATACATTTTAGAAAAATAGACACAATTCTGAATTCAGCAAGGAGCCATTTGTGTAGATCCATCAAGGTTTCTTTGTATTAACTAACCATTGAATATAGGAAAAATAAAAAATCAGTTATAAAAAACAGCCATTTGTGTCAACGTTTTCACCTGTAACTTCTTCTAATTATGACAGCTGTTTGAAAGCAATATACTGTTATATCCGCTGGACTTTCTGGTTGTGGGGATATATAGGACTTGAAGGTTCACCAAGAACCCGACGAAGCCAGAGCCAATAACTGAGCAGCGTCTTGCAGTGGTTCTTTATTATGCACCGGATTTATAGCAATTCATTTGGAAAAATATATTACCTGAAAAAATTGGTATGAAAGACACCAATGTATTTCTGAAATTGGAACAAAATATAGAGTTTAGAAACAGTAGATATGTGCGCATTTCCGAAATTGTGAGTACCTATACTAGCATGAGAATAATAGGTCATGACTTCTTTTTTACACAATGTCTTTCATCTGGAAGGCAGAAATGCATTCTGGGCAGCCCCCACCACTACACTATTAAAAATAATCCCCGGTGCCTCGTGGGCTTTCTACCCCACCCCCGGGGGCAGATCAGGGTCTATTGCCCCCATCTGCCCCTGGGGTGAGCAGAAAGACTGTTGTATTTTGGGGTTGAGGGCATTGGCCTGCCCATCTTGGCAGCCCCCACCCCTACATCAATAAAAAAAATCCCTGGTTTCTAATGGGCTTTCTGCCCCCGCAGGTGTCAAGAAGACTGGAATTTCACTGGGGGTGGGGGCATTGTCATGCCAATTTTGGGCAGCCCCCACCCCAACATCAATTAAAAAAAATCCCTGATATCTAGTGGCGTTCTAGTCCCCCGAGGGCAGAATGGAAGCTACTGCCCTCATCTGCCCCCTGGGGGGAAGAAAGACAAATATGCCCTAAACGCAATGGAGGGAGCAAATGCCCTTGCCCAAGGGGCCGCTCCCCATCTCTGGTGCTAGTGGGTGGATCCCTGCTTGGGGATCGCCCTCCTGGGGGGAGATGCGGGCATTGGCATGCCCATTCTGGGCTGACTTCTCCCCTGAATTAAAAAAACTAAAAATTCCTGAGGCCTAGTGGGCTTTCTGCCCCCTGGGGGGCAGAAAGACTGATATTTCTCTGGGGGGGCATTGTCATGCCCTCTTTGGGCAGCTCCCTCCCCAACGTAAATAAAGAAAAATCCCATTTAGTGGTCTTTCTTTCCCCCAGGGAGCAGATTGGGGCTACTGCCCCATCTGCTTCCCAGGGTGGGCAGAAAGACTGACATTTCTCTGGGGGTGGGGGCATTGACATGCCCTTTTTGGGCAGCCCCACCTCAATGTAAATAAAAGAAAATCCTAGGTATTTAGTGGGCTTTTTGCCCCCTGGGGGGCAGATTGGGGCTACTGCCCATCTGCTTCCCATGGGGGCAGAAAGACTGACATTTCTGTGGGGGCATTGCCATGCCCTTTTTGGGCAGCCCCCACCCCAATGTCAATTAAAAAAATCCCTGGTGTCTAGTGGGCTCTCTGCCTCCCCGGGGGCGGATTGGGGGCTACTGCCCCCATCTGCTCCTAGGGCGGCAGAAAGACTATTATACCCAAAACACAATGGGGGGACCAAAGGCCCTTGCCCAAGGGGCTGCTCCCCATCCCTGGTGCTAGTGGGTAGATCCCTGCTTGGGATTCACCCTCCTGGGGGAGGTATGGAAATTGGCATACCCATTCTGGGCTGACCTCCCCCTGAATTTAAAAAACAAAAAATTCCTGCAGCCTAGTGGGCTTTCTGCCCTCCAGGGGGCAGATAAGGAGCTATTGCCCCAATATGCCTCCAGGGAGGGGAAGAAAGACTGTGGTACTTGTTTTTGGGGTGGAGGCATTATCATGCCCATTCTGGGCAGCCCACACCCCTACATTATTTTAAAAAAATCCCTGGTGCCTTGTGGGCTTTCTGCCCTACCCGGGGGCAGATCAGGGGCTATTGCCCTCATATGCCCCTGGGGGAGCAGAAAGACTGTTGGATTTATTTTGGGGGGTGTAGGCATTGGACAGTGGAGAAGCGTGGCTCAGTGGTTAGAGGCGGCAGACCCGGAAGCTGAGATCAGCCGTGGACCAGGGTTCGATTCCCCACCTCGGCGGGTCTTGGGCTCAAAAATTCCACGGACTCGACAATTCTCGCTCCGGTGCCTACTCGACTCACGGGGTCACACTCTGCGACTCTGGGCAATAGCTTGCTTAATCTCCACTACGGCCCCTCGCGGCGGGATGCCTGGCTTTCACCTTGTGAATACCCTGCCGGGGTATCTCACAGGGGAATACCAGGACGGGTTCCCTAAGCAAGCGCCTTGAGACCCCTGGGTGATTAGTGCGCTATATAAATCGAAACACACACACACACACACACACACACACATTGGCCCGCCCATCTTGGGCAGCCCCCACCCCATCATCAATAAAAAAAAAGTCCCTGGTATCTAGTGGGCTTTCTGCCCCCGGGGTCAAATTGGGGGCTACTGCCCCCATCTGCCCCCTGCGGGGCAATAAGACTGACATTTCTCTGGAGGGGGTGGGTGCATTGTCATGCCCTTTTTGGGCAGCCCCCACTCCAACTTCAATTTTAAAAAAACTGGTTTCTAGTGGGCTTTTTGCTCCCCCGGGGGGCATATTGGGGGCTACTGCCCCCCCATCTGCCCCCTGGGGGGAGAAAGACTGACATTTCTGTGGGGAGGTGAGGGCATTGCAGTGCCCTTTTTGGGCCGCCCCCACCCCATGTCAATAAAAAAATACCTGATGTCTAGTGGGCTTTCTGCCCCCTCTTGGGGTGGGGGGAGAAAGACTATTATGCCCAAAACACAATGGTGGGAGCAAAGGCCCTTGCCCAAGGAGTCGCTCCCCTTCCATGGTGCTAGTGGGTGGATCCCTGCTTTGGGATCGCCCTCCTGGGGTGATCCCCAAGCAGCGATCCACTAGCGATGGGTACCATTTGAAAGGGGAGATTATCCCCTTTCCAACGATACCTCTCCCAAGCGTTTTGGTGCTCGGAGGGCTGAGATAGCCCAACAAACACTAAAACACTGAAACTAACTTTCAGTTTAGTTTTCAATGTAATGAAAAAGATTGTGCAAATATCTGGGGAAAAATCCACTATATCTTCCACCTCTACATTTCTCTTGTTCAAAAGACTCAGTCTCCCCATATTCCAAAGCCTCATACTGAGTTAATCTAGGTCTGGGTTCAAAATCATTCATCTGCATCCTCAAATTCTGAAGGATTCTCCCATTAAACGTACCATTTTCTGGGAAAGCTAGAACTCCATCACCGTTTGTATATTCTATCCAATTCTCCAATCACACACAAGTATGATATCCTCTTTCCATCATCATAAACGAAGCAGGCGTTTTCGGTTGGTGGAATAGGAATTTCTTCTTTAGTTAACACAAGCTTATCTTTTTTAAAGAAATTCTTAATTTTCTTTATTAACAACATTTGTCTCTTTTCTCCATACATTCTGGATGCACAATATATAAAATAATACTCTGCAAACCCTTGAAGTCTCCTATCAGTACGAATCCATAATTACAACTCTTTTCAGCCAATCCTAGCGCGGCTTCTATCTAGGGGTGGGCGGTAGTCGCATAATGACCTTTCGCGGAGAGGCACTGAGATTGAACCAATCTCAGTGCCTCTCCACATAGTTCCGTTATGCGCCGCCCGCCCGCCCGCCGCCCGTCCGCCGCCCGCCTTTAATAAATTATATTTAAAAGCCTAAAATGAAACTCAAATAAAACTTACCTTATTGCGGCCGCATCCTTCCCCATTGTGGCTTTTTCTGCATGCGCAGTTTCCAGATGAAGCCGCGATGGGAAAGGATGCGGCCGCAATAAGGTAGTTTTATTTAAGTTTCATTTTAGGCTATCGTTTTAATTATAAATTAATACGGCAGGCAGGAGGCGGGCGGGAGGTGGACGGCGGGCGGGCGTCCAACTTCCGTTCCGCCCACGAATGTGAGGAGATTTGCGGCAAATCTCCGCCTTCTTTGCGCAAGGGCAAATCTCCGCACATTCCATGGGCGGAATGCAGATGTCCGCCCACCCCTACTTCTATCTATTCAACCAATCAGATTCAGGCTCACGCTCGTGGTCTGACCAATGTCAGTGCAGCCTTTTTGTGACATCAGTATTACTCCTTCCTACTAACCCCTCCTTGACAATCTGCTTCTGTCTCACGCCCACTATTTCAACCAATCCCAGTGCTGCTCTCTGTGACGTCAGTACAACCCAGGTGGCTGACCCTCCCTTCACAAGGTAATACGAAAACGTATTTCTTTACTTTTCTTTAAAATAAAATCTGTTGATAACAACATAGAAACATTCTCTACTCTGCCTGTTCCACTAAAACAAAGGATAGATCTTAGATTTCTTCTGGAGTCTCAGAATTGCTCCTTCTCTTACTGCGAGTAAAACCTCTGTTTACCCTTCATTCCAGTTCAAGAAAACCTGTTACTCCTTCAGTGTTACCCTTGCTAGGAGATATAAGACCAAAGTTTCACCAGCGAACCCTCTGCTATCACTCATACTCTATTTTTATATGAAATAGTCCCTAGTTTAATACTGCCAGTCCTACGTACCTTCTCAGCATTATTCTAACTGACGAGTAACCTCACTGCAGTGTGGCTTCTATCACCATCCACTATTCATTTCCCCAGGATATTCAGGACAACATAAAACAAGACGCTAACTCTTTTTCTTAAACATAAATTAATAAGCAATAATTAAAATCAATATTTATCACCAAAGTAGTCAATAATAACCATAGCTCTGCTTCCAGAAAACTGATCTAGCGGTGTACCAACAACAGATACTCCACTACAATGCACTCACCTGGGCCCATAAACACACACACCAGTTTGAGTAAATGGCTGGAGTCAAAGTTTATATTTTCCTAACTAATCTTTCACTGATCAAAAAGTAATTTCCCCTAGTCGATGGACCATTAGTTGAAATAGTTGATTCTTTTAACCAATTTAAATAACCACAGACTCGGGAAAGTTTTAAATCTTTATCTAAATTTCAAAGCATGTGAGCCATCTCAAATACACAGTGCAGTCTTCATCACTATTAGGAGAGAAAATTCAATTAAATCAGCAAACATATACTTTGGACTTATGCAATGATCAATACTCAAAAAGAAGAAGACAGAGAGAAAAGAACATCCGCAAACAGCACAAAATTATAATTACCAAGAATGGTGGGTGGGCCAACACCCTGGCCAATGGGCTGGTAACGGTCCCCCAAGATAGGTGAGGCGACAAAGACTTCAGGACAGGCTTCAGCATAGATGACCTCTCTAGAATACCAACGCTTGCGTCGCACCCCTCTCTGACCCTCTCTTCCTCCTTGAGATTCTTCCGCGATCTTCTGTCTAACCCTAATTAAATTAGGATAGAAGGTTCTGTATTTGATTCTTCATCAGCATCCCTCGCTACTCCGACAGCACCTACGGCTCACAGGATCTCATCATCAATGTCTCTCAGACAGCATCCCGAGCTCTGCTGCATTGAGCAAATCTTCAACTGACTACTTAACTAAAACTATCTCAATTTTACCTTTTGGTATTCATGTACCACTCACCAAAGTTTCAATATCGTAAAAATACGAAATCTAATTGGTCAGGCAAGGGGGAATGATCATCACACCATGCTTACATGTCAAAAAAAGCAATACCACTATTGTTTGCAAACCCATCCCCTTAATCTTTATTCAAAACTTTATTTCCCACCCGCATTCATGTTTCGTTTGCAACAATTGTTTAAAATCATGCAGACATGCAGACTCATTCATTTAAACTTTTCTCTGCCGGTTCCCAGGCTCGGACATTCTGCGACCTTCTCCTTCTTCCGACCCTTATGTCATCCTTCCAGGTCCGCTCTCAATAGTCATTCGCGGCTGTCATCTGAATCAGCTTACTTCAGCTATGTACGAGAGGCCCAAATACGCACTAGTGATAAATTCAGAAAGACAAATGTTATTTAAAAAAATAAATGGCTTCACTGTACGCCACCCGTCTCTACTTTATTCCCCTAAATGTATTAATACTTTCCCCGTATTAGCATTAGTAAAATCACTCGATTTAGTTTTGAAGAAAATTACATATTTATATGTATTTGTGCCCCCATGCGCTACCCTCTCACCATCTGCCATGTTGAATAACAAAACCCCTGCATTACTTCACATTCAGAGGCCTTATTTCTCTGTCACCAGGCCCCTCCATGCCAGACCCTGAAAAAGGCACACGTTGCATTTCTCTGCAGCACATTAGATATTTTTTGCTGAGCAGCCACGGAGAAGAGGCCCAGCCCGGGGTGTCTTAACAGTGTCAAACAAGGGTCAACTTGATAAAGCTGCATTCCGGCCCCGAGCAGGAGGCGAGCAGAAGCCCCTTTGCAGAGATAAGGCCCAGTTTTGCTGTCGGCTCTCAGAGATAAGTGGGGCCCATGTCAAGGGAAACCTCCAAGACAGTTACACAAGGGGTGGACAGGAAGGGCCAAACCAACTTGCTAGTATGAAGCAGCAACACTTCTACAGATGAGAGCAATCTGCATGCTGCCCCGAGCTAGAGATAAGACCAGACATGCTAGTCACTCTGACACCCAGGGCCCTCCCTGACCAACAGAAAGGAAACAGCCCTCCTGGAAAAGTCTGATAAAGTTACGCAAACAGGCAGTGCGAGTTTTAGCTGACCTTGCTGCCCCCTCTATGCACCCACCCACCTATGACTCATTACAGTGAACGCCTACATGCTCATATCTTTTTCTTTCCTTCTGCTTGGAGGGCTCCTCCCTATGTATGCAAAGAATGTATAAATATTGTACTCTGTGAATAAAGTTCAGAACTCTCCTGAACCCGCTTGGTGCAGGAGCTCTCCTTTAACTCGAGTTAATGAAATAAAGCCCATTGACTCTAACACCATGGACTCTGCTCCTCATTTATGCTTGACCCTTTTGATATTTATAGAAATTATGATAGTGTAAATAATTTATTTACCACATTCTGGCGCCCGAACAGGAACGCATCCCCTTCCCCACGCGCCGGTGATGTAGGTCCGGCCCCTGCCCCCTTCTACAGCCTAGACGGACTTCAAGTGTACACGCCAGCAGGACTTCCTGCCAACTCCCTCAGGCCCACGGAGGAGGCGGACTGCGACCCGACATCCACACGAGGCGGTGAGGAAGATTGCGGAGCGTCCTGACCCAGAGCCCAACCAGTGAGAGCGCCGAGTCCGAGGTCTTCAGAGATCCGCCATTCCTGCGCAAGCGTCAAGTGTCCGATGACCAGGTCTTCAAGTTCTGCTTCCCGGTGAGTACCACTGAGAACGCATAAAGACGGGTTCATTTAATGAACACGGTAAAGACGTGTCTCCTTCACGGGACCGGTATGGTTGTACTGTATTTCAGTGCATCGGAATATGTTATATATGTTTTAGGTTTGAAATTGTTTTAATTGGGTTTTAGGCATGCCGCTGTTTTCAAAATTGCGTAAAATAGGCACTATAAAGGGAATATTAGAAGAGGCAGTTAATGTCCCGCCAAGAGATACTCCCGGCCATTTTATGTATAACAAACATGGCATCAGCGCTATTCTCTATTTAGACCTCTGGGTAGATTACACAAAGGATCTAGAGACGGTGCATAGATGGCCTGCTACCGGCACATGGGATTCAGAATGTATTATGAGAGTAGAGGAACAACTATGGAAAAGGAAGTCGAGGCCCTCGCAGAAAGAGGCCATTGAATTATGGCGCAAAGAGGCTAATAGGAGGGCCCTGAAAGAACTTAACAAAGCCGAGAAAAGCAGGAAAATGTCAGAACAGGCAAAAGAAAAAGAGTTACTAGAAGAGGGTGAACAGGTTCGAGCGGAACAAATGGATAGGGAGAGAAACGCTCTTGTTACTGGTATCTACCCTGTACTTTCAGAGGAGATCAAGGAGGAAGCTACCCAAGATGTACCCCTTAAAATTAAACCAACGGCACCAGAGGCTTTCCTTTCCGCCTACCTAGCAGAGCCACCCCCAGCCTACATAGACGCACCATTTCCCCCGCTCCCACCAGAGGCCGTGCCCCAGCCAGTCCAGAACCAACAACAGGCTTCCGGGGGTGCGGAAGGGGGGGGATAAGGATATAAAGGATGACGTCGAACTCCCTAGATGTATATATGATTTACAGCCAGGTATTACTGGTCCAATGCGCGCCATATCAATACGAGTAAGGCAAGCCATCGCAGAGCTAGATGGACTGCCTGATATGAATACACATTTAGATGCCATGTATGAGTTCATCAGAACAGGACGGAACCATGAATGCGTAGCTCAAGCTATGGAAAATAGAAAAGTAAAAGCTAAGAACAACATCCTCCGTTTTATTATTAACTGTCTGATCAGGGAACTTGATGGGGGTGATGGGGATGTGGAGGCTAGTTTAATCGAGTGGAGCGACAACATCAATGACGGTAAACATGATAAGGCAGCGCAGACAGAAGCAATGACGAACAAGATTAAAAAGAAAATACTAGCAAAACGCAACGCTGAGAAGGAAGGCAGGGATAGTGTGTCAGAGGAAGGGGATAACAACGAGCCGGCAGACAAAATGAATTTTCTGGGCATAGCACGGCACTGTAATGGCGCCAAACACCATCGATCTCAGAAAAGAAGGGTTAACAAGGAAACAAACATCTCTTCTGAGGATTTGTTTCAAACAACTGAAAAGGCCCTAGACCATTGGATGGACGACGAGCCACCCCTCACGCCACATGAGAGGGAGTTGGCTCGGTCGGCCACCCAGTGGGTGTCCCAACATCATGTATATAATCCCGACATAGTGGCCCAGATGTTCCTGAGCCTCCCACCACTTGAACAACGCCTGGCCAGAATCTATATGGTCCAACACTTGATCACGTTGTATGAGAGCCAATATCACCACCCTGGCAAATTATATAAAATACTGGAAAAGGTAATACTAGATAGATGGATGAAACAGGGCCCAGAACTGATTAACACCATTTTAGACTTGCGTCTCCAATATGAACAATTCCTGTCCGCCTCAATGACACCCGATCCTCGCCTCAGAGGACAGTACCCTCTGCGAGAGGTCCACCCCATAAGAAAACAAGATGGCACTGTCCAGCGGGTATATGTCTATACCCCTCTCACCAAGCTAGAAATACTGGAAATGAAGAGGTTGTTACCTTCCCATGATAAAGACCCGGGGGGGTTTCACAGGGAAATAAAAGATATACTCCGTATAGGAGACTATACTTACCCTGATATCCTAAGGTTACTAAAGGTCTTGTTACCAGCAGGCATTTACGAGAAACTTAAAGAGAAAGACTGGGATGTGGGAGATAAAACATTGAAATGGGCAGAGTTGCAAGCGGAAGATGCAGGTAGGGCCCCGGGAGATGGCCTTGGTGAAAAAATTAAGGAGCTCCCCGAACTCCTTATACAAATTTTACCAAGACTATTGACGACCAAAAAGGAAGACTGGGAAGCAATTTCAGCATGTAAACAGAAACCAGAGGAAGACACGAGCGATTACTACACTAGGTTGGAGAAATGCTTCGCTGTCAACAGTGGTTTAAAACACAGTAGTGAGGCCTATCCCCACCTTTTTGTGACCAAACTGGTAGATAACGCCCTTCCTCAGATTAGGAATAGGGTGCTGAAGGTTGAGAGTACTTGGCAAGCAAATAGCCCCTCACAAATGTTACAGATGTTGCAATACCACCAAAATAGAATAAGGGAAGAGCAAGAACAAGAAAAGAAGCGCATGAAGGATACAAAAATGAAGGTGCTAGTTGCCCAAACAGTACCTGCAAACACGAACAAGAATGGTACCGCGCCCACTAAAGGGACCTGCAATTATTGTAAACAACAGGGTCACTTTGTAAGGGAATGCCCCGTCCTAAAGCACAATATATCCACAGATAAAACAAAGGAACGGCCCTATACACCTAGACAGTACAACACTCAGCAGACACAAGCCCCCACCCCGCAGCAGGTCCAGACGCCCGCTGCCGCTGCACCTCAAATGTATCAGTACACGCAGTCAGACTACCCAGAATACCAATCTTTTTCATGAAACAGCCTCGAGAGGGAAGATCGCTTGCCCCTTATCCCAGTTCCTGTGGACCAAGAGGGTCCTTATGTACATGCTCGTTTGCTGGGGCAAGATAGAAAGTTTCTGATTGACACAGGGGCAAGCAGGACTACCATCAGTCATGACGAGGTCCCAGGGGCACCTCTCTCGGGCTCACAGAATATATCCCTGGGATTTTCTGGAAAGCCAATTGTCAACAAAGTATCAGAACCAGTCTCTTTAGGGGTGGGTCCACTGACACGCACCACAGACCTACTACTCACTAAAACATGTCCAGAATATTTACTAGGTATAAAGACCCTAAAAGAACTGGGAGCAGTTATCTGTTGCTCACCAGAAGGAGTAAGACTGTTTTTGCGTGATTTCAAAGGGCATTTCACGGTTAGAGATTTTGATCCCAGACTTCAGGATGTCCCACAGTATCTATGGGAACAAGGTTCGACTGACGTAGGTTACATGGATATAACACCACACGAGGTCACTCTTAAGGAAGGAGTAGTCCTACCCCGAATACGACAGTACAGGATTCCACCTGAGGCTGAAACAGCCTTATCAAAAATAATTCAAGAACTCATTAAACAGGGGGTGGTGGTGGAGACAGACTCGAATGTGTGTAACTCCCCCGTCCTCCCTGTTCTTAAACGTACAGACCCTCAAGCACCCCCAGTTTACAGACTAGTAGTTGACCTTCGAGAACTGAACAAATGTGTGGTCCCACAATACCCAGTGGTCCCAGACATTTCCTCATTATTTACTGCCATTGATTCTGAGGCAACATTTTTCACGGTCATTGACCTGAAGAATGCATTCGTCAGCATTCCAATACATCCTGACAGTCAATATCTTTTCGGAATCAGTTTAAAAGGACGCAGCTTCAAATTTACAAGAGCTCCCCAAGGCTTCACAGAAAGCCCAAGTGTTTACAGTCAGGCATTAAAGAGACAACTTGACAGTATTAGTATGCCTACTCACACAGCATTAATACAGTACGTGGATGACATTCTCATCACAGCAAGATCAGAAACTGACTGTGAAAAGGCTTCCCTCACGGTCCTTCATTTTCTGGCGGACAAGGGGCACAAGGTGTCCCCTTCGAAGTTACAGTTCTGTGAACAGCAAGTGGCTTACTTAGGGCACTTGCTGTCCAAGGAGGGTAGGCAGCTGACACAAGAACGAATTAAATTGATTTCCAACATTTCACAACCCAAAACACAGAAAGAAGTACGTGCATTCATTGGCCTTACTTCCTATTGCAGACAATGGATTCCCCAGTATGCCCACATAGTCAAGCCACTCATACAATTGACTACATTGGAGGCGGCCACCTCTAACGTCCTCCCTTGGACATCAGAGCACACCCTAGCATTTGAGGAACTAAAACGGGCAATATGTCAAGCGCCAGTTTTAGCCACTCCTGATTACAAGAAACACTTCACCCTGTTCGTGACAGAGCGGGATGGAACAGCACTATCTGTTCTCACAGAAGACCAAGCAGGGAAACACAAGCCATGTGCTTATTTTTCTAGTACACTGGACCCTGTAGCACAGGCTCTGCCAGCATGCTTGAAATCTGTTGCGGCCACAGCTTTGGCCATAAGACAAAGTGACTCGATAGTGCTGGGACACTCTCTGACAGTACAAGTACCACACGCAGTGGAAGTTCTCCTGAATAGGACACAGACGCAACACCTGACTGTAGCAAGATTGACAGGATACGAGCTGACACTATTTCAACCCCACATAGAGATTAGAAGATGTAACATACTCAACCCTGCTACTCTTTTACCCTAAAGCACAGATGACACCACACCCCATGACTGTGTGGAAGTAATAAATGTAGTGACGAAGCCAAGACAAGACTTGACAGATGTTGCACTCCCAGACCCTGACATAACGTTTTATGTAGATGGATCATGCATGAGAACAGGGGCAGGAGAATTAGTGGCAGCATACGCCGTAACTACTGACCATGAGATCATAGAGACACAAAGACTAGATATCCTGTCAGCACAAGCAGCAGAGCTCATTGCTTTGACGCAAGCCTGTAAACGAGCAAAACAGTTAAGGGTTAACATCTACACTGATTCACAATATGCGTTTGGGGTAGTTCATGACTTTGGGGTACTATGGAGGGAGAGAGGTTTTCTGACCTCACACGGGGCCAAGATACAGCATGGCCCTCTCATACAGGCCTTGTTAGAAGCAATACACCTACCTACAGCCATAGCGATCCTGAAATGCAAAGCACACACCAAGGCCACAGATGTCATTTCCCAAGGTAATGACCTGGCAGACCGAACTGCTAAACAGACAGCTCAGACTCCAATTGACATAACAAACTCACAGGTATTACCACTGACAAGGACTATGACAGTCAGGGGTCCCTCCAAAGATGTACAAGATATACAGACCCATGTCACTCCAGATGAAATAAAGAAATGGACTGAACAAGGAGGGGTCCAGACTGACCAGGGTTGGATGACTAAAAACAAAAAGACATGGTTCCTCCCAGATTCTATGGTACAGGTGATAATAGAGACAGCACATAGCCCGGCACACTTGGGAGAGAAGGGAATGTTGGATGGCCTGCAGAATATCTGGTTTAACAAACACTTGCGAGTGGCAGCAAAACAGAAAGTGAAGACTTGCATGATTTGTTGCCAATTCAACCCTGGAAAAGGCATCTCAGTGGAACAGGGTGGATTTCATCCCCCTGATCACCCTTTTGAGGTTCTCCAAATGGATTATATCCAAATGGACAGATGTAGAGGTTACAAGTATGTCCTGGTAATAGTGTGTGCCCTAACCAGATGGACAGAAGCTTACCCAGTCCCAGATTATACTGCAGTTACAACAGTCAAACAGTTGGTGGGGGAGTTCTTCCCGAGATACGGGTTGCCACGTGTCATTTACTCAGACAATGGCCAGCCCTTCTCCTCTGAGCTCATGAAACAGGTGTTCCTTCTGTTGGGATATACCTGGAAGTTCCATTGTGTAAGGCATCCCCAAGCAGCAGGTCTAGTAGAGAGACATAACCAGACCCTCAAAACAAAATTAGCTAAAGTCTGTGCAGAAAAGGGCGTGGATTGGATGGCAGCCTTACCGGTTGCCCTCTTTTACATGCGCATGGTAGCTCATTCTAGAACCGGCCTATCCCCATATGAGGTGGTCTTTGGAAGACCGCCGAATATGTGGGGTACACCAATGCCTAAAAGAATAACTGATGTTGACAGTACTATGCTCACAGATTACCTGGCTTCCTTGATGTCTGCACTACTCTCTTGCCGTTCGCAGGTTGCCGCTGCCTTCCCTGACAACACCCAGGTCGAGGACCATGCCATAGCCCCAGGGGCCTGGGTGCTAGTGAGGAACTTCGACCGGACGAGCCCTCTGGACCCTAGGTGGAAGGCACCAAAATTAGTCCTGCTGACGACGAGGACGGCCATCAAAGTCGAGGGAAGAAAGGGGTGGCTGCATGCCAGTCACTGTAAAAAATACTTTGGGACTACCGGAACATTTGCTAAAAACAAAGACAGTACAGACTTTGAGCCCCCCTTTTTGGAAAAGACTCCCCAGCAAGAGTACACTTCCAAACTGAGATCTAGAAGGTCAGTCGACGTTTGATTGTCTAAGTCCACTCGGTGGTGAAGCGGTTGAACATGATGTCTGACTTGAATAAACTAGTGAACAGTAAAGAAAAAAGGACTAATATGAGAGAGAAATACTGCAAGCTATTACACAGCAGATGTATAGTGTCTCTGAATATTGTACTTTTTATGAGCATTGTGATAATAAGTATTGGCTGGTTCTTACATGTTCTCTATCCACCTGCTGTCTCACAGAACGCCACCATAGTACACTCACATCTTGAGCTACCAGTACACTTAGAGAACAGAAGAAATTAATTTAAGAACAATACTTTCATCACCCTTTTACAACAACATCAACTGGCCATAAACACATCCAACTGCTGGGTGTGCGGTCTTCTTCCCCACACAGTTGCCAAAGGCATGCCTTTCATCACTCTCCCTTTTTCTTATGAAGGCTCTTGTACTGGTTGGTGGGAAACAAACAAAGCTTCCTATATGGCCAATACGGACATAAAAGAGCAGTCTCAGCTCCGATATCACCTATACATTTTATGTTGGCGAGGTGAAAAGAACAGGACATGTGGTACCCCGCTAGAGCAGGAAGCCTATGCTGACCGCAGTAACAGATCTAATAGTTTATATTATCAGTATATGGACAGGAGAAAAAGATCCGTTTCGCCTGTTTTTATGGCATCAACGAAAGCCCCTTTTTGTGTCCAAAGTAAAGGAAAGATACGTATGGGTGATAGCATCTGCAATCACACAGTCAATTTGAATGGAACAAACAATACACAGCTTGTAGTCGCACAGGGCACCTACTTCATATGTGGGGATAAAGGTTATACATAACTCCCACAGGGCAGGTCCGGCACATGTTACATTGCTTTTCTCCTCCCCCCCACCTACACTGCCCCTGCGGACTATCATGAAATTGAGCCTCTGACTGTCTATAACAGATGGCGAAGGGGGGTCATAGATACAGAAGATACAGCAGGGCAGGAGGCGGGAGACTTCTTTGCCGGAGTCATTCCATTTTGGGGTCCAATGGTAAACAGCAGGAACATCCGCCACCTCACACGAGTGGTGCAAAATACGATAGATGCAACGGCAGGTGCCCTCTCTAATCTCACAGCCGAGGTGGTCGCGGATAGACTCATGACCCTACAAAATTGCATTGTTTTAGACATCGTTCTGGCTGACCGTGGTGGTGTATGCAAATTGATCTCCACGAGTTGTTGTGTGTTTATTCCAAATAACGCACCTACGGTATACCAAGCCATTGCCAAGCTACACAAGATGTCAAGTCAGCTAGACATGGATAAAGGAGAATGGTCCTTAAGCAGCTGGTTGTGGGGATTAATATCAACATGGGGATGGAAAGCGTTGACTGTAATAGGATCAATACTGCTTATCATCTTCAGTTGTTGCCTTTGCGTCCAATGCGGCCCGGCCATCTGCGGTCTGTGCGCCACCGCCTGCATACCCCGCCCACACATACCGACCAGAGAAAATTAAAAGATCATGTTGCAAGAACACATTAACGGCCTGATGAAAATAGAGGTGTATTAGAGGGGTGCGCTTGGGGACAAGGAGGGAATGAAGAAAATTACATATTTATATGTATTTGTGCCCCCATGCGCTACCCTCTCACCATCTGCCATGTTGAATAACAAAACCCCTGCATTACTTCACATTCAGAGGCCTTATTTCTCTGTCACCAGGCCCCTCCATGCCAGACCCTGAAAAAGGCACACGTTGCATTTCTCTGCAGCACATTAGATATTTTTTGCTGAGCAGCCACGGAGAAGAGGCCCAGCCCGGGGTGTCTTAACAGTGTCAAACAAGGGTCAACTTGATAAAGCTGCATTCCGGCCCCGAGCAGGAGGCGAGCAGAAGCCCCTCTGCAGAGATAAGGCCCAGTTTTGCTGTCGGCTCTCAGAGATAAGTGGGGCCCATGTCAAGGGAAACCTCCAAGACAGTTACACAAGGGGTGGACAGGAAGGGCCAAACCAACTTGCTAGTATGAAGCAGCAACACTTCTACAGATGAGAGCAATCTTCATGCTGCCCCGAGCTAGAGATAAGACCAGACATGCTAGTCACTCTGACACCCAGGGCCCTCCCTGACCAACAGAAAGGAAACAGCCCTCCTGGAAAAGTCTGATAAAGTTACGCAAACAGGCAGTGCGAGTTTTAGCTGACCTTGCTGCCCCCTCTATGCACCCACCCACCTATGACTCATTACAGTGAACGCCTACATGCTCATATCTTTTTCTTTCCTTCTGCTTGGAGGGCTCCTCCCTATGTATACAAAGAATGTATAAATATTGTACTCTGTGAATAAAGTTCAGAACTCTCCTGAACCCGCTTGGTGCAGGAGCTCTCCTTTAACTCGAGTTAATGAAATAAAGCCCATTGACTCTAACACCACGGACTCTGCTCCTCATTTATGCTTGACCCTTTTGATATTTATAGAAATTATGATAGTGTAAATAATTTATTTACCACAGTTTCAGCAAAGGAGATGCCATTTTTGTGCCTTCTGCTCATGCGCAAGAATTTCCCTCAAAGCGACATCTCGTCATTCTACGTAGATGCAGTTGACGCATGCACAGTATAGATTTCCATGTTAGAAGCCTTTTTAGTCCTTTGTCCGTGTTATTATCGTTAGCAAACACATAGGCAAGCCTCACTAAACCGCGTGTTGGTGCGGTGCGCATTAATTTGACACAAAACAGTTTCAATGGCATGCTAGTGAGTTAAACGAGAGTATTGCTTCTGAGAAACTTTCTTTTCTACGAGTCCTTGCTCCATTAACGGTAGAAGTTGAAGTGGTGTCTGAATTGAATCGTGTCCCACTACGAATCTAAGGACCTACACCCAGGGAAGCCCTTAAGTGCCCTAAGGAAAGGGTTGGGATGATTTAGGGGACCCTCCAAGGGGACGGGGTTGGACAGGGGAGAGGATACTCCCATGTCCTTTGTCCAATTCCGCACCAGAGTGGGAGCCTGCAGCTCACAGACTTGGTTTGAACTGGACTATGCAAGAAGGCACCAAATGTGCCCCTCATGCAGACAGAGTTTGCACTGGTAATCGCACCTACCTAAATCCTGTCTGGGAGGTGGTTACACCTCCCTTGATAGGATGCCTATCCTATAGGATACCTCCCACATCATTTACGGAGGTATGATTCCAACATATTTGAAACCAAACCTAATAGGATTCGTTGCAGTCGATTTCGATATGGTCATCATGTAATTACTCGGTGCCCCTCTATATGGTATAAGGCTGCTTCCCTTACAACCCGGGAAAATGGACCCCGTAGGCTGTAGGGGTCTCCTGCTCATACAGAGGCACCCTCACACGTAGAATCAAGCACCCTGCCCTCAGGATTGCAGAGGCCTGCTATAGGGGTGACTTATAGGTTTTAAGTGCAGTGACCCTAGATATAGGAAACCTATATCTTTTGTAAGTGGTGTTAGCAGCAGCTTACACAGGCTGCGATGGCAGGCCAGTAGTTACAGTTTGAATGGTCACCATGGGTGGCATAATACATGCTTCAGCCCAGGAGGGACCTCTGGGTACATATGCCCTGGGTACCTTAGTACCATATATTAGGGACTGATAAGGGTATAACAATTTAGAGGAGGAAGCAGAGAGACTGGGGTCCTGATTAGCAGGATCCCAGTCAGATTAGTTAATAACAGCTTAGCACCAGGCAAAAAGTGGGGGTAACCATAAAAGCAGATCCTACTTTCCTACATTGCCGATTTCATCACCGTCACTGCAGAATTTCATTACTCACATGGCACAATTCCACTCTGAGATAGCTGCTATACATCCTTGTAGAGAGAGCTTCAGAGTGGCGCAAATAGACAAACTGTCAGCGATGCAGCTGCTCTCTACACACTCCCCGGCAATACCCCACCTTGCTGAGGAGCTAGGCTAATATATTGTAGATTCATGAATTATTGGACTACTTTGAGCCTATGTACATAAGTTAAATGTGTATAAAAAAAGAAAGACATTTGCAAAATTATATGGGCTATTATCAACACAAGATCAAGCCATTGACTGGAGGGTTATCTGCCAAAACTAGTCAATGGCTGAAAGCTGCTATCCCAAAGCCCATCTTCGCAATTTATATAATGAACATTGTGTGTGGTGTTGACATGACCTATGGCAGTCATCTAAACTATCTGTAGCCAGGCATGGCAAGCCTTTCCTAATTGTTTTTTTACAACTTTTTTTCTTGTTACTTTCTGATAAGAGAACAGGGAAATATTTGTTTGTAGCTGCAGCTTCTCAAAAAGAGCAGGGCTCCCGACTCACCTTCATAATGTACATAACATCATCTACCAGACATACAGTAATGAGAACAGGTTAATCTCTGCCCCCATGGGACCCGGAAAACAACCCGCTAGACCACCATGAGGGGCAGGAAGACTCCCGTTAAGGAGTCATTTCTCAGCTACTTTACTGAATATAAATATATATTTAGATACATGATGAGAGTTTCCTTTCAGGGATGTAATTAAGCATTCCTTTGTGATGAATGGGGCAGAGTTGTGATTTCTGGTCAGACCATTGCTAACTATGTGACTGTGGAAAACGTACTCCACTACCATGAATTTCTCCACCCACAATGATCCTGCGCCCTAGGGTACCTGAGGAAGAGGTGTCATGTTTCATGGATCTAGTAGCTAGCGGTGCCCCGGAAGGGCTGAGTACATGGGTGCTAGAACATCCCAGGGAGAAATACGTCCCCCTCCCATGAGGTTAGGAGTTGAGCTGTGCTTCTGTAGAAACTTTAAATATGGCTATTTCAAAGAGAAATACTCTTCTAAAACAGGTTCCATTGATTTAAGGATGAAATGTCTTTTTTTTTCCTGCAAAATTTCAATTTTTGTGCTGCAAAATTTGATTCTATACCGCAATATCCTGGTGGATCTGCCTAATAAACAATGAATCCATAAAATTATACCCAAACGGTCTTTTCCTCAAAATACCAAAAAATTAAACAAGAACTAAAAAAAGCAACACAGTGGGTGCTTAGTGCATAAACATGTTTGATGCCCTATTATAAGTGATACACACAAGTGATAAATCATGGCCAGTATATGTAGCAATAGGTCATGAATTGCACAGCCCGTTAATGTAATACAGAGTCCATGGGGACCTTGTTTAAAGTCAATGACGTTTGGATCCCTGTAAGACTCTCTGGATCATCATTAGGAATTGAGGGGATAGAGGAACCGGAGGAAGGACTAAAACAATAAATAATACAGACATAAAAATAAATCAAAGGTATTTAAAGAGAAATATAGAAAATGAGCCATATTTACAGAATAGTTTGAGGCCTCTTACTTTTTTAATGGCGTGTGTAGATCACACAAAAAGAGGGAAAATTAAAAGATAAAAAGTTTAAGTGAATGGGGGTTGTACACATGGAGATGTCAAGTGATGAAGGAATATACCCGAGAATAGACTCCCATTGTAGCGGAACCCGAGGGTCCTGACCAAATATTGCAAGGAATTAATGGTCAGAGGTCTCATGCTTCCAAGAAGGCAAGTGCCAATCACACTAACAAAAGCAAAAGCAGCATAACACAATAAGTAAGGATTTTTACATGGTGAGGTCAAGAGAGGAGGGTTCCCAGCAAATTGACACGCCTTGGAGGTGGGATTCCGCCGGCCATGGAGCAGATGGTGACCACAAAATCATCAATAGAGCGGCCTGAGAATAACAGGGCCTAGAAAACAATCAAATGATACTACATGGAATGCTAGGCAGTAAATAAAAAATGCTGCAGAGATTTAACCCAGTAAAGTGACTACTGAGCATGCGGGCAGGAATAATCTGAAGCCCAGAAAGGCAGTGGCTGATAGAGGCACAGGCTTGACACAACGTGTGTATTCCTGGATTTGAATGAGGCACGTCTGGTGAGAAAGGGCTCATAGTAATAGAGAAAGAACTCAGGCTAATGCATGTACTGTTTCTTTGAGGCATAGCAATTGAAAGAAGTCTGGGGCTATTGAGGTCATCTTGAGTTGGAGCTCCAACAAGTATAAAACAAATGAAGTGGGCGTATTGGAAGGGCAATGAGACTGACAGTTGCCAAAGGGGTGTGAGCAACCAATTCAACAGGATGTTAAAGTGAGCATATTGGTGCAAATGCTAATAGGAGAAATGGACTGAAAGGACATCAGGGAAACCTCTTTTTTTAAGGGAGAGAGAAGATTGAAAAAAGGTGAAAAAAGGCTGCAAGTGGAGAAAAGGACCAGTTGAAATCCAGTCAGACAAACTCAGGCAAGACTAAATAGCTTGTGGATTGCATGAAGTACAACAGAACTACTCAAAGATCATTTTTATGATAGTCTAGGCAAATTCAGATAGCATCCACAATTAAAGAAGGAGAACGCAATTGCTGTTGGTATTTGTGGTGAAAATGTCCCAGAATGTCTTGTTATAGTTGGTGAAGAATTTGTAGCTGCTGTTCTATATGAATTTAGCATTTATGTCAGTGAAATAAATTGTGGTGGCCATGTTTTTCTTAAAGATTGCATTTTGTACCTCAAGGCACTTGCCTAAATCTCTCTTGTATTTATTTCTATAGTAACCTGTCTAAATCTTAAATATAGAAATTTGATTTAACAACAGTGAGTCCTGGTTCTTATTTTTGGGAAAAAGTTCACTTCACAAATTCTACTTTGAAGAAATTGTCCTATACAATTTACATGGGTTTGAAACATTTTGAATTGCTTTTAAGAATCCAACTTTAGCTTTTTTCACAATGGATGGAATCATTGCTTTCCTTTAGCAATTACAGACTGCCTAAGCCAAGGCTATTTAGTGAACTTTTGTATCCCTGTTGTTGTATTCTGCTCAACCAGAATGTGGGGAAATGGTTGGTAGAATGTTGGGAGGTGGTTGGAAAGATTCTAGGAATGTCAGTTAAAGCTAGAGGTTGCTTGCGCCTAAGTCATTTTAAATATCTGCACAGGCTTTACCGCACCCCCGTTCAGCTACACAAGTTGGGTCTCATCTCCAGCGAAAGATGCCTGCGCTGTTCTGCTCCTGCTGTGGATTTCTCCCATCTTGCCTGGTTATGCCCTAAGGTCTCTGACTTTTGGTGTGAGGTCTGTACAGCTATATCCGAGAACACTTCTTCACCGGTTCGGCCCGACCCTCCGATTTGCCTCCTAGGCTTTGTTAAATATTGCCCAGACGCCTCCCATCGCTTGATTGCTATGCTGCTTGTCCTCACGCGGTGGAGGGTGTCCATGAGGTGGGGGTGCAAACCTGCACCTAAGTTCGCCCAATGGCTCGAGGATGCATCAAGATGCCAGAACCTTCTATCTGAGTTCTGGGACCTTATGCCAGTCAAGTCTCGTCCACTGGACATTTGGGGCCCTCTAGTATCATATCTTCACGCTCATACCCCGCAAAACCAGACTGCCTCTCCCATGCTCCCTGCCGGCACTCCGCCCACGGCAGCCACCGGTGAAGGTCAATAGTGCCCTTTGCCCCGTTCCTACTCCCTTTCCTTACTGGCCCTCTCCCTCTCTCACAATCTGTCTGATGTATATCCACTGTTGCTCACTGTCATGATGTGCATAAGTAATGTCTAGTTAGCCACTGTACTCTGCTGGTCGGTGATATTGGCCCGCCTTTATATCCTCTAGCATTGCTCTGTATACTGTGCTCTGATTTGATGCAAGATTGTAATGTGCCTGTGCTATTTTGTCAATAAAGGTTTTTTTGAAAATTTAAAAAAAAAAGCTAGAGGTTGCTTCTGGGCAGCTGATGTTTTGTCTGCTCCTTATTTATTTGAAATAAAAATGTATTTAGTTAGGAGTACGGCGTGATGAACCCACATGGTATTAGAAGCCTTGGTAAAGATATATTCTTGATGTGGTGTTTTGTAGCTGGTATAGCCGTTCTGGTTGGTCTCCCATTGTTTGGTATTAGGTGTGATACTGGTGGAACATGGTTGAGTTTACTATGGTTTTTTTTTGTTATTGGCACACAAAAAAAGGCAGTGCACGAGCCTGAACTGATGTTTCAAAAGGAGATCTCATATTTCAAGAAGTTACAGGAAAGCTAGTGAACAAACCCAAAGTACAGGCAAAGGAAACTACAAGAAGCTAGTGCATAAACCCACACCAACACATGACGAGGAAAGCTCATGGACGGTACAACATAGAAGGCGTGGTTGTGAGTGCCAGGAATTGTTTCTACTATTTGCTCTGTTGTGTTTACCTGGCAGCCATATTTCAATGGTGCTGAAAAAACTATGATTTGCGCACCCTAAGCATACACTTTATTTGGTGGCTACATTTCTATGGTGCGGAAATAACGGTGTTTCGCGCACCCTGTTGAACACTACTGTGTCCTAGTGATCACACTTGGCATGAAAAATGTATAAATGTCCAGTGCAGGCCGTGATCTGCACACCTTATGGTCCTCATTTATATGTTTATTGTAGTGGATTGGAATTTTGGGCACATTGTGCAGATTAAACAGTGATTTGCACATCTTACTGGGGGAAAACCTGATTGCCATCAGATTATTTTATGTTATCAATTTTTTTTATCGTTTGGCTGACAATTTAGTTGTAATATAGCTATCATTGCTTCACCACCTTCATTTTTACAATCTATGTAGTTATGGAAAGATTACAATTTTACTTCTGTGTACAAAGAGATGATGAACGTATCAAAGCCTATGATTCGGCTTTAGGAGAATTGGCAGTATTATGTGAATTTGAAACAATTACTTACAAACAAGTATTAAGAGATCAGGTCATGATGAAAACTAAGCATGAGCGGAAAATCCGTTCCGATCGCGGATTTTGCGGATTTTCGGTAAATCCGCGATCCGCGAACTCTCGCGAATTTACCGAGAATCCGCAATCCTTGATCGGAGCGGATTTTGCGGTCAAAAGTTCAAGCCTACATCATTTACGATGGCGCCGGCAAGCTGCCAGCGCCATCCTCAAATGGTTACTTAATTAGCTTCGACAGGAAGCTCTAACAGATAAGATAAAGCAGGGGCTCGAGCGCCTGCTTTATTTTATCAGTTGGAGCTTCCTGTTGAAGCTAATTAAGTAGCTTTTGCAGGATGGCGCTGGCAGCTTGCCGGCGCCATCGTAAATTATTCAAACGGTGGTGTCTTCTTGAATAAATATGAAGGGCAGGGTTCATTCGGGCACGACGGTCCTGGCACAAAAAATAAACCTCAGCAGGAAACACTGCAATCGTGAGCGTTGTGGGGGCTGGGCAGGTCTGCCTTCTTCCCAAATATACCATCGAAAATCCGCTGTGATGCTCGCCAGAGGCGTTAGCATCTTTGACTTTGACGAGCGGAATCCCCGTGCTGTTCCTGTGACCAGGGGCTTCTGTCTCTTAATCTGCTGCTCTGATCGGTCTCTGACCTTTTATACACACAAGCGGCATGCACCGTCTTCCCGCCATTTACCCACTATGATGGACATTTCACTCAAGGGACCCCTGCGCACTTCGGCGCGATTGCATAGTAACACACACTTGGTCGCTGGAACTAGTTGAAGCGCAAATGCAGTGACTCATTCATCAGCCCTAAAAACAATCGTGAGCGTTGGGAGGCTGGGCAGATGTGCCTTCTTCCCAAATATACCAGGGGCTTCTGTCTCTTAATCTGCTGCTCTGATCGGTCTCTGACCTTTTATACACACAAGCGGCATGTGCGCTCGCATGGAAGCCCCGTCCGTTTGGCCCCGCCCACACACTCGAGGAAGCCCCGCCCCCAAATCCGCCGATCCGCATAATCCGCGGATTTTGCGGATCCACGATCCGTGAATCCGCAAATTCGTGAATCGTGGATCCGCAAAATCCGCCCATGCTTAATGAAAACTAAAAGCAAAAAGGTGCAAGAGAGACTCTGTGTAGAAACAAAAATCTGGGTAGGAATAAAAATTATGCTAAAAGATACTGTAAGCTTTGCTGAAGGAATTGAGCAATAAGAGATTAGTGAAATAGTTCAGAGTTGCTAGTGGGAATGGTAGAAGGGACAGGAAATCTACTGAACCGAAAGCTGAAATAAATCCAGATAATTGTTATAGATATGGGAGTACTTATCATTTAAGCAATATTAGTGGTTGCTCAGCAATTGATAAGACTTGTAATTGTTTGCCGGAAGAACAGAAAAATTGGAAGAGTTTGCAAAAGGAAGCCTGAAACAAATGTTAACTGTGTTTTAGATGATGATCATGATTGTCTCAACTCTAATGCCATACTGTGTATCAGTAATGAAGGTGTCAGTAGTTTTCCCAAACGTACAATCAAAATAAATGGTAAGAATGCAGAAGTCATGGTGGATTTGTGTGCTTGGTATAGTATAGTCAGTAAGTCATTATCGGAAACGAACTGGAGAAATGAGTTAGTTACCTCCTGAAGTGTGATCTAGGGGTTATATTGGTAATAAAAGGGAGTTGTTTGGTTAGTTTTGTGCTGACATACATGTTGCTTCCAGAATAACTTATGGCAAGATCTATGTTGCTGCCAGAGGTGATCCTATTTTGGGATGGCCTCATTGGCAAGAATTGAGCATAGGGTTATATCCTTATGCTGTACCACCTGTTTATACGATGAGTGGGTTGTGTGATTTTCAGAGTGTTTTGTGACAATTTAGAAAGATTTGTTGGATTTAAGCACAAAATAGTTTTGTTGGACAATGCAGTTCCAATCAGAAATAAAGTATGCAATGTGCCCCTTACTTACAGAGCAAGACTCAAAGAGTTCTTGAAATATTTATGTGACAAACAGGTTATCAACCTATTGAGTCACCACCATTGGCTTCACCTGTTGTAATTACTTTGAAGGATTCAGGTGAGCTTAGATTATCTGTAGATCTTAGAAACCTTAACAATGAAATATCGATAGATAGACATAATTTACAGAATTTACTTGAGTTAGTTTCCACGTTATCTAAAGCTATTTTGTTTTCCACTTCAGATCTTGGCAGTACAAATAATGGAGTTGAGTTGGATGAGGAGTCCAGACATTTTACAGGTTTTGTAACTCCTGAAGACATGTTTCAATTAATTGAATGCATTTTGGGTTAGCCAGTGCAACATCTGTTTTCAGAAGGTTTAGGAAATAAACTTTAGGAGGCATTGATGGGGCCATTGCATTTCAGGATGATATTTTAGTATTTGGTAAGAGTTTGGAACAGAATGGCTTAACCCTCAAAGAGCCGAAGTGTCAAATTAAATGTGAAGAGGTGGAATATTTGGAGGATTGTATCACCAGAAATGGGATAAAATTTAAGCACAACAATGTACAGGAAGTACCAGATGCTCCTGTGCCACAAATCAGAGTACAGTTACTATAATTTCTGGGTTGATCAGAATTTTATTAAAAGTTGATTGACAATAATGCTACCATAGTAGAACCTTTGTGATGCTTGCTGAAGAAAACAAATTAATTTGTATTGGGTGCAAAACAATTTAATTCTGTCATTCTGTCATTTATCTAAAAACTGAATTGGTAAATGTCCCATTTCTTAGATCTTTTTAATTGGACAAAGAATGTATTGTTGTGGTGGATGCAAGTGGATGTGGTCTAGGAGCAGTTTTGTTACAGAGAGATACGTCCATGGAATGGGTGGTATCTTATGCTGCAAGGACATTAAGAGAGTCTAAAATAAACTATTTGGTAATAGAGAAAGAATTGCTCAAATTTACTTGGGAAGCTGATCATTTTTGACAATTCTTATGGGGGAAGCGGCTTGTTAAAAGACCAGACCATAAACTGCATGTGTATGTTCTTTCTCCATGGGGGGAAGGTGTTTTCTGCTAGATTTGCTCTTTTGGCAGCAAAACCTCATTCTTAACAGTTTAAGATTTAATGTGTTCCAGAGAGAGTTAATGAGCATGCTGATTTATGTCACATTGCTGGTGGCATTGAAGTTGGATGAGGAGGATATGGTGGAGGAATGTAAAATGGCATATACTGTGGACGACATCAATGGTTGAAATAACATGGATAATTAATCGAGTGTGGTTTCTAAGGATATGTGGTTGAGTCAAATGGATAAAGATGTTGAGATGAAGTTGGTTTGTGATAATCTTTCCAGTGGTTGGCCAGAAGAGAGGAAGTTGAGTGGGGAGGTAGCTGTGTTTTTTAAAGTGAAGGATGAAATTATTTATGATGGTTCAGTCTGTTTCATAGTGGCAAGGTTGTGCTACTTGTCAGTGTGAGAAGGAGAGTTTTTGCTATTAGTCATGAAACAATTTTGGGATGTGGCAACTAAGAGGTGACTACGTGAAATTTACTAATAGCCTGTTATTGACAGGATGGCTGATGAGTGGGTGAGAAATTGTAGTTTCTGTTCTAATAGTGACAAAACTGCTAAACCTTCTGCAACCAAATGATTGCCAATTGAGTTTGCTTTGGGTCCATGGAATAAAATGGAGATAGATATTTTAGGTTAATTTTGTACTATTCCGAGGAAATAAGCTTTTGCAATAGTGTTAATTGATTATGTTTCTAAGTGGCCTGAAGTTACAATGACAGAGAAAGTGATTTCTTAGGTTGTGATTGAATTTGTAGAAGATTTACTCTGCAGAGGTTTGCCTGAGGCGATGGTATCTGATAATGAGTCTTAGTTTGTGAGTAAGAGGGTTAAGGAGTGCCTATTGAGATGTGGTATAAGACAGAGGAATACTGCTAATTAGTATCCCCAATCTAATGGCCAAGAATTCTTGGAGTAACAGCTGTCCCGAAGTTACTCTCTGTCGCTGTCCTGACTCTTGACTGCATCTTCGTGGGTCTGTAACCGACTCCTGACTGTGTCTTCATGATTATCAGCTGCAGCTGCAGCCGCTGCACTGTGACCGAGGAGCAAGGCGGGGAAGACGCTGCCACCACTGCTAGCCAGCCGCTGCACTGTGAGTGCGTAGTGGAGGTGTTGCTACTCGCTGCTCCTCTCTACTCCTCACTGTCTGTACCTCAGCTGGAGCTGCATTTGAGCTCACTTTGAGGCCGAGTGAGGCCCCCGCCCGCCTGCCCTGTTGAGCTCTGCTAAGCTACTGTTTGAGGCATCCCGTCGCCCTTGCGGTCTTGCGTACCCCCAGCCTTGCCTGCAATGGAGGGTGCTTGGAGGGTGCTGGGTCTGCTGACACAGGATGCACAGCCCACAGAGTGCTCCAGACCAGGCCTTGCCTGCTTTAGAGGGTGCTTGGAGGGAGCTGGAGGGTGCTGGGTCTGCCAGCACAGCAAGCACAGCCTGCCCTGTTGAGCTCTGCTGAGCTACAGTTTGAGGCCTCCCTTTGCGGTCTGACAGACCCCCTGCCTTGCCAGCTTTGGAGGTTGCTTGGAGGGTGCTGGGTCTGCTGGCACAGCACGCACAGCCCGCAGAGTCCTCCAGACCAACTAGTGGCCTTTCGAGGAACCGGGGGCCCAGAAGACTCACAAAAGACTCTGTCTGGAGAACAGCGCGCTCTGTGGCATGCCAGACAAGTGGAACCCGCTCTGAGTGGAGCAGAGTGTAGCCTGGACTCATCCACGATCCCCAGCCCGGCTCAGAACCAGGAATTGGGAACTGCCACAAAAGCAAGCCAAGCCTGCGGTAAGACGTGCCAGTGACAGTTATTTCTGGGGGTCAAAGTAGGGGGTTCACTGTATGGATTTTCTGGCTTCTGAAAACTACTCCTGGAGGACAGGGGAGTAAAGAAGTAGAATGACATATGGAGGGCAGAGGGCGGATGGCATCGGGGTGACAGGCGGTGAGGCATTAGTTGGTGGATCCTGCCTGCCTGCTGACTCCTGCTACCTCCTGCTGCTGACTGCTGCTCATGGCCTGCAGTCTTGAGCACGGCCATTCGACACTTAAAGGATTTACGGCCAGATTCATGAAACGAAAATCGGCTCGCAAAGGGCCAGATTCTGAGAATCTGGCCCTTTGCTAGCGCAATTATTGCATTTGGGATTCATCATCCCAAATCCAATAATCGCTATTATAGAATTCGCAATTGTGCGAGGAATTGCATTTAAGGAATCTCTATTTGAGATTCCTTAAATGCAATTCATGAAACATATAAAAATTGCGAATTCGCAAATTTGGGCCGCTATTTACCGCGAAGTCAAACCTCGTGGTAAATAGCGGAAACTTAGAAAATTGCACTTAAGTGCATCTTTCTAAGTTGTATGTTACACACACACACATGTCCTTGGGACATGTGTGTGCGTAACACCAGCGTCCAATGTCATTTCATGGGTTCAACAGGGTGTCTTTTGGACACCCCTGCAGCCTTGAAATCGCAAACTCAAAATGCGAATCGCTAATAGCGATTCGCACATTGATATGTCTTCCCATTCATTCCTATGGGCCTTTAGGCCCATAGGGATGAATGGAGAGTTATTCCTTATTTGCGATTAGCAATTAGCTAATCGCAAATAAGGAAGCTGTAGGACTCGCAAAAAAAACTGAGATTTGTACATGAATCCCGTTTTGCGAGTCTGTAATAGCGATTCCTTAATAATCGCTATTACAGACTCGCAAAAGGGGACTTTGATGAATCTAGGGGTTAATCTTTTTATAATTAATATACAAATTATACAAATATACAAATATATAAAAAAGGGTGTAAGTGAACTGCAGATGTACAAAAGCCATAATACCATAAAGAGCCAGTCACAGCACTGCAAAACATGAGGTCAGGACATGTGCGTGGAGGGACTACATTTACAAATAACATCAGGAAGCGTAAAAGGAGGCTGAAAACATCTGTTGGTACAGAGGGGGAATCACAGGCAAAAATTAGACCTGCTATACAGAAACCTGACACTATAATTGAAATAACTCCAGATATTAAAAGGGCAAGCGATATAAAACCAGAAAACAAAACCTTAAAACATCGCCGCTTCCAGACAAAAATAGATACAACATTTTTGTTCCTAAAAAAAACGCGGGAGACACTCTTCTCTCAGGACCTACACCCATAATGGGCCTTTGAACTCATATCCAGCCCATACACTAAACGGAAAGTGTAGAGAGAGAAGGAAACAAAGATCAACGCAATAGAGCGGAGAATTCTGGTCCAGTCAGTCCAGCTAATCTAGTCAGACTAATAACAATCCTACAGTGTCAAACTATCTCTGCCTCTCGGATGTCCCAGACCTTGGGAAAAAAACAATGAAGAACATACGGAGATAATTCAGGAGGCGAACTCAAAGAATGGGACCAGGGAACAATGGGAAGCCACTACAGAAGGAATAGGCTTTTACAATTTTGATGCAATAGACATCTCAAATGCCCCATTGCCTAGGAGTATATCATGAAACAAAGCTGAAGGAGGAAATTGTGTTATAACAGAGGCATTAACTATTTGAGAGCTAGACAGCCCTGAATTAATCCCGCAGGCGAGGAAAAGAACATGCACGCCTGCAGATGAAATGGAAGAAACAAAAACAACAGCGGGTGTACCTGAAATCCTAAACGAAAATCTGGGCTCAGGTATAAAATATTGCTTGCAACATCACCAACACAAAATAAACCTGTGATACCCCATCTTAGTGAAACGGAAGATAGTGAAGACCTGGACATATTCCTCGATAAGGAGGAATGGGAGGGACTCCTCGAAACCTACTCACAGGCTAACTGTAAGAATGACACCCCAGCAGATATAAAAATAGAGGGGCCTATGGGGAACACGGCTCATAATGCAGAGGAGGGGATGCAAGTAAAACCAAATCTCCCCGAACACAAAAAGGGTGCATCCGGAGATCAACATGAAGACACACATCAATCAGATAATGGGAAAGCCTCAGCAAGTCTGCTAAAAACAGTGCAACTTCTGGTAGAGGCCCTGCAATATCAATCAGAGAAAATTGACACACAACTAACCTTAATGAATACTTTGGCAGTGTTTGTGGTTGCAATTGACAGCAAGCTAGGCACGTTGAACACCTCTCTGCAAAGCATCCAGGACTCTGCCCTAGCTAACAGTCGAACCTGTGGATGCAGCTCGATTGTCGATAGACTAGCCACTCTCCTGACAATGTTGAGTGATTTGTGTTCACAAATCAAATAGTTTTAAAATAACGGCCTCACTGAGCTATTAGTGGAACAATCCTTAAATGGAAATTACAAAGTTATGACAACTCACCCAAATGAAATCACTAAGGAAGAGAACCTATCGAGCACGATCAAACCAACACAAAACAACTTAAAAAATAAGAACAGTGAAAAAAAGTACACACCGAGCCAAGTGCCAGATATTCCAGGAGTGGATAAAGGGGAAAACTAAATGAATGCAAAACAAAGACGCGCACAAATACGGAAAGGTCAGAATCAAAAACAAATTTGTAATAAGAACTGATTTTTGCGCCTCTTCAGGGCAACATCAACCCTAAAAGCAATAAATCAACAAAACACATCCACATCCACGCCAGAAATAACAAATATAAAAAGCAAAGAAATAAAGCTGGGATTAAGTCAAAAGTCCCCAATCAGGGTCCTAGAAGCTAGGAAGACAGAGCAATTTGGGGAGGCAGTGGATATAGAATCTACACAGCCACGTTTGGAAAGAAACAGCACTATAATTCGATTTAAAAATTTTGAAGTAGAAACTACGACAGGAATCCAATTGCCATACTCGAATCAGGATCACATGCTATCTGGAATTCCTCAAACATCAAGTACAAATGGTCCAGTCACTGAGGGAAGCAAAGAAAACATGGGGAACTTGGACAACCAGGAAATCAAATGTATGGAAGCAGTGAATAAAAGGATGATCCATTTTTTCAATAACGTCATGGTTCATAGGGAAATGGAGAATACAAGGACCACTCATTTTCTCTATAAGGATATGATTGACACACAAACATCTTCTTTTATAAACACAGAGCATCACTGGGGACAGCATCCTGAGGCGCTCATAGAGCCTAACCGAATTGGTTGGGTATTAAATTGGAGGGAGTCTGCAGGACGGTTGACGGAAGCGGTACAAAAGGCAGAAGGGAACCTGCTGGAAATAGGAGGATGTCAAAATAATGCGGCCCTTCCATATATAAAGCAAACACGCATTTGCAATACAAAAGGTCTCGCATTATTAAAGTTTGAGCTGTTGGCATTGCTAAATAATGCAACACCATGGGTCAAACTTTAATAATGTTTTAACGCTATGATGATTCTTACTGACCTGGCACAGCTCCATATTTAAAAAAAAATACAGTCTGCAGGAGCTTATCCAAGAATGTTTAATCTCTTGATAAGATTTCAGAACTTTTAGTTACAGATACTGTACCAAGGTCGAAACTCATTGCAACTTTGGAAGCACCTTTTCCCGATAGTAAAAAACTTTTTACAAACTGTACGCTCAACTTTACTTCATTCAACTCCAAAATAGCAACTCTATATTAAATTGTTGGGATTTCAGCATTGACTACGTACGTTACTCAGCATTTATAAATATATGAAGCCCCTACCTTCAGCTGTTACCAAAGTACTCTTCTGCATACTATGGGGAATTCCTTTCATATTCTGGTTCAACTAAATGCCTGTGAAACAAAAATTGTGGCACTCTTATAAGAGGTTGCTCGTACAAATCCGAATGACAAACTTCTTCCTCTGGAGAAATGCAGCAGGCCTATTGCTCACAATAATTTTGATTTCAGTCAAGCTGAGAGTTAGAATTTTATTCGAGTCACACTTCTTCGCAGACCATGATTTGTCAAGAGAACTAAATGGGCGTACACAAGTATTGGTCCCTTCTTGAGGTTATCTCATTTCGTAATGAACCTGAGAAGTAAGAGACGGGAACCACAATACACCCCAGAGCAACTTCTTTCTTGTTTTAATTTTTTGAATAGCCCTTTTTTTAGATTTCTACACTCTCAACTAATTCAATACACCAAAGTAAATCATTTGAAACAACCTGTCCCCCAACCACCAATTCCACTCTTCCTCAATCAAGTCGTCTGATCAACTTGTAAGATGCTAACACATTCTATGAAAGAAAAACTAACATTTTCCAAACCACATTTTAAAAAATTCAAATTCTGTGTGAAGGATTGGGATAACATTTTCTATAGCCCAAGCTTCAAAGTGCAACTGGACTCTTTCAGAATAGATCATAACATGGAAATTTGTGTCATGCAAGAGACACACCTGTTTACAAAAGACTGGGGGGCAAAGGAGCGATGGGTCTTTCTAAGTGGTTTCCCCAGCAGTAGTGGCATTACACAAGAGCAACAAGCATTGGCAAAGCCACTAGGTTGCGCAATCTGAGTGCTATATATGTCTTTTAGAGACAGTGCATGCGTTGCTAGAGCCCTCAGCTTATGCTTTTTCACTCCTTTGGGAGGGTGAGTGCCCTTTCGAAGGGGTGGAGGGGAGAGAAATTGGTTAAATATACTTTATAAAAGGCTTCATGAGGAGCAATGATGCCCAAATGCCAATGCACTACCCCTCTATCCTGGTTTCAAAAACTGATTCTCTGAGCTAAGGTGCACCCCAGACACTAGAGCTGCACAAGTGAATATAAAACTATGATATCACAACTCTGAAATCACAAACATACACCATTGTAAGGGAGCAGTGGGGGGTTCCTGTTCATGTAAAGCACACACATCAAAGTGAGGACATTGGGGTGGGGGGCGGAGACAGGTGGTCAGAAAATGGATGTCACACTCTGCGGGTCCTTGCACCTTCCTATGGTCCCCATGACCAGACTGTGGGGACACCTGCTGCGGCCTACCGCTATCCTATGCTGGAAAGCAGTTTGGGCAGGAGGGTGCGGACACAGGGAGCATCGCAAGCCTTGTGAGGCAGGACAGCCCAACCTGCGGAGAGAGAAAACGGGAACACCGACCCACACCGGCGAGGGGAGCAGCAGTGCTGCATGGACTGCAGGGGAGGGAAGAGCCCGACAAGCAGGGGAGGAGAAGGCTTTCATCGCCTAAGGAGAGGGAGCGAGTGGCAGTACCAGGGAAGCCTGCAAGAGGAGGGGGAGTAGATCGAGCAGTAGCAGCCAGAGAGTTAAGGGGGAGGGAGAGCAGAGCAGAAGTAGGACACAGGAGTACCGAGGGAGCCGAGGTCAGGAGGGAGGGGATGAGCAGCAGCACCAGCTGGGCCGGGCCGAGCTGGCAGAGGCAAACACACAGAAACCAAAGTGAGAACAGTAGAGGAGGCGGCTTCGTAAGCCTGCAATACGGAGGGAGGAGACACAGTAGAACTGGATACGACAGAATAAAAAATGAGATTAAGGTGCGGCAGGCCATTTAAAATACAAAAGCATGGCGTGTTTCTACCTGCAGGTATGGTGGAATTCTTAAAACCATCCTCGTGCCTGACAGCAAGCCCTAGACAGCTGCGCAGTGAAAGCGTTCGCGAAAGCAAACGCTATTGTAAAACAAATGTGCTTTCAATTATCGCGCCAATGTCTGGGCACGATAATTGAAACCACATGGCCTTTGGTGTGAGTAATAGACACCAATAGGCCATGGGCAGAGCAATTCGCCGGCTTTGGCCTATTGTGTGCTGTCTTGGTAAAAAACACGCACGCAAAGGCCAATAGCGGGACACAATAGGAAAAGCACACGCATGAGAGTGTGCGATTCTTAGGTCACTCTCTGAAAGACCAATTTTACCCTACTAAATGTCTCGTGCTGCGCGAGCACTGCTGAGCACTGCAGCACTAGACGTGAGACGTAAAAACTGACCCTAAAGGGATAAGTGGGAAGGAAACAAGCGCCCTATGGTTTACATCAGAATATACGTCTAAAGGAAGGCATGACGTCATGAATCGAGGTAATATACTATGCCTGCCTTCCCACATCCCATCCTTGATTGAGATAAAGACAATGGTCCTAGACTCAATAAAATTCATCAAATGCAAGGACTCCATGGCAGGAGAAAAAGAAGAGCAGCATGGAGTTCATCTGCAATTACACAAAGAATATTTTTAGAAAGTGACATTTTTAAGACCGGGGGATAACTTTTACACCATACATCAAGCCAGGATACCCCGACCTGTTAATGCCAAAGCACACAAGGGTAAAAGAGGTGACTGTAAACAAGCCTAAAACATCAGTGCTGAAAGGAGCCATGGGGCACTGTAAAACGAATGGGGAGCTCCCTCCAGCAGAACCTGAAACCCATTATGATTTTATTACACTGCAGAATTGGGATTCTGACATAAGATGGATCTTGAGAACAATAAATAACAAAAAAAAAGATTGACAGCTTCCTTGTCCACTGCAGAGGTCCGGCGTGAAAGGGTCTATACAGATATGCTCATGGAATGTGAATGGTCAGATCTGGACTTTGTCACCCATATCAGGGCGTTCGATATTGTGGCGTCTCAAGAGGCCTGGCTGATTTATCATCCTCATATGCAGTGTTTCCTGTGTTTCTTCGCAAGTGCACCTACAGGGGGAGAATACGGACACCTGCAGGGGGGTCTGGTCATATATGTTGCAAGTACAATCAATCTCATTGCCCGTGAATTTGATCCTACATCACCAGCACCTCTAGCTGTAAACCTATTCTCCCTAACATCTGCACATGTAATGGACACCAACATCATAATAATAAATGGTTATATTCAACCAAAACGAAAAAGCAAATTAGCAAAAGAAATGTGTAATTTTGTAGAAACATGTATTAGAGAAGGGCCTACAACTGACCTCATTCTTACAGGGGACCTACATTTAAATCTAATTGATTCCTCCTTGGATGAAGAAGTGTCAATACAAAATACAATTTCGAACACCCCTCTGCAAGGGATACTGCATCCATGCAAACAAACTAAGGCAGGTCAGTGGGCCCTGGAGGAACTGGAACATCTAAACTTAAGAGCTCTAAACGGCAGATCAAGTGGAGACAATCCCCCTGTAACAACACACAGCTCAACAAGAACAAACACGATACTGGTCTACCCTTTTGTCTCCGTAGAGTTGTTTCATCAAATTATCTCATTTCAGTTGGGTGACAAAGGAGATAGTGACCATCGGCCACAAGAAATCGAGCTCAGAATAATTGTTCCTATGTTTGAGCGCTGCGGGGCTCCTCGAGGATCAGATTTCCCCATTGACCTTAAATGGACTGCCACAGATTGTAGGATGCTAGAAACTGCAAAAAAACACTTTGATTTGAGGGCTGGACAAGACAAGCCAGGAAATGGGAACATTTTACTAAAACTATGGCAGTATATGCCACTAAGATCAAACCCCAAACCTAGCAGAGATTTGGCGGAGTGAAGTCCATATCACAAACTGCAATGAAAGAGATCAAGCTCTCTGACAATTCCATGTATCGCTCATTGAGACATCTTCGGTGTTAGCCAAATGATACAATGCAATTAAACTTACTACGAAAGAACAAGGCACTATTGAAAACACAAAAAAGGGATGCAAATAGAGATGAGGAGAAAGACCCCCGACATCAAACAAAATAACAGTGTGAGTTTTGGGAAAACAAGAAATCAATGTATTTACCCTAACCACGAACGGGATTTCATCGAATATTTCTTAGGAAGTATGGGTAAAATATCTTAGGTCTCATTTCCATCAAGACAGTGAGCTTAGTGTAAAGGGGAAATAATTTTTGAATGCAATGGAAGGCTATAACATCAGCATGGCCTGTGCAACAAGTAACCAGACCACACTTGGGAAATCGGAAGAAGATTTCTCAACTAAGGATTTGCCAACAAGCCGAATTAATATCATTAAAAGGCAAATAGGCAAGGGCAGGAGAGAGGGGGGCACCCAGCCCAAATGGAATGCCTCCGACACTTCACAAGCAAGAGTCAACTTTTTGGGCTGAAGTGCTAGAACCATTGTTCAGGGAAATAAGGATGACAAACATCTTGCCGGCCTCTTGGAGAGGATCTAGTATCTCACCAATTCACAAGTCAGGGGAAAAGTCAAGTCCACAGAACTATTGACCAGTGGCATTAATGGACAACGATGCACCATTTTTTGCTGGAATGCTACTAGAGGAGCTTCAGGGACGGGCGAAATAGAAAACCGCAATTCCAATAAACCAGACTGGATTTGCGAAAGCAGTTGGGACAACTACAAACATAATAACAATGGCAATGCTTTTTGATAAGGCTGAAACTGCAAGGAGGCCCCTGCACCTATGTTTTATTGATTATAAAGCAGCTTTCGATCACGTCAATTGCACTAGAGTATGTTCCAAACTGCACAGCTGGCGTCTCCCACAGTCCCAAATAAACTTGCTGATAAACCTGCATACCGATACATGGGTTCAGATTTAGGGGCCGATTAGGATTGCGGTGAATCTGCATCCTCCGGGCCGGTGGAAGCCATACCCGGCCCGGAGGATGCGGATTCACCGCTGCGGTGCCTACAAAGACCACCCGCCAGATTAGGAGGGCTGGGGGGTCATCGGCGGACGGGAAGACCGTCCGCCGCTTTTCCGCCGCGGTCGCCTTCCAACCGTGGCGGAAAAGCTCTAATGTGGTGGCGTGTCTATCAGACACCGCCAGCCATATTAGGATGGGGCAGAAAACATGCTTTTCTGGGCCGGCTTTTCCGCCGTGGAAAAGCATGTGGTCTTTGGTGTTTGGGGGCCCGTTGCAGGCCCCCAGGGTGTCAGAGGGTGGGGGAGTGCACATGGGGGGGTACCTATGCACCGCGCGATGCCTGCCTCTTTGTGCATGTATATGTAAAACATGCATTTTTAACCTTGCGGCGGGTGCTGCTTCAAGCAGCACCCGCCGCAAGGTTAAAGATACGGGGTGGCGGTCACATCCTAATTGCACCGGAGGGACCGCCGCTGCCCTGCAGACGGTCCCTCCACCTCAGGGGTGGCGGACGGACGTCCGCCATCCTAATAGGCCCCTAAGTTGGGCGATGTATTATTCCTGTTGAAACGCATATCAATTGACAAAGGGCTTAAATAAGATTGTGTTTTAGAACCTACACTCTTATGCTTGTTTATAGCTGACCTTGTACCGATACTAAATGCCTGTAACTCACATGCTCCAAAATTAGGAGGCATCTTATTGCCATGTTTCCTATAAGCGGAAGACATAGTACTGATTAGCCAAATGAAAGTAGGCCTTCAACATCTTATAAACGCTACACAGGACTATTCTAAAGCAAATGGCCTAACGATAAATCTGGATAAAACAAGAACCATGACGGTCAATAAAAAAAGGGACAAATTTGCAGCTTGGTTCTGTGGGAAGACTGGAATTGAGGACACATTGGAATATAAATATCTTGGCGTGAAGATAGACAAAGGTGGCTGGTTTCTTGCACAGATGGATAGCCTTAGGCATAAAGGCCTTGCCCTGGCAACTTCTTTAAAAGCATTAAACTCTAAACTAAATGGCCCATCGATCCTGCCTATAGTGCAGGTGGTTCATGCAAAGCTACTGCCAACAATTACTTATGGCAGTGAGGCGCAGAAAGGGAGAGATGCCAAAATACTTGACTCTACAGTAATAACTATGTATAGGGACATATTTGGACTGCCCTGATACACTTAGCCCTCGCAAATGAGACTCGAGTTTGGCATACAGAAGCAATCTATCGCAGGACATGGGGCACGCATCATTACCTGGGACAAAGTGTGGAAAACCCCTCTAGGAACTTTAAATGAACAGCTATGAAAAGAGCTACAACGCCATACCGCTTCACCTGCAGCGAGTTCTCTTAAAAATGGCTTACTCAAAATGGGATTGAACCATCTCTGGGAAATGTCTACAAGTACCAGCGTGCTCAAGAAACTGGTATGGAAAACAGTCAAATATCATTCATGGCTGGAGGATAAGGCATTTCTCTCAGAAGTGGCTCACGGACGGATGACACTGAATACCTACCGTAAGCCAGTCGCTCAAAAGTACTTCAATTTGGGCTTTGCCAAGTATATAAAAATGTGCTTTCTGAAGTACAGGCTTGGTCTGCTACCCTGCATACAGCACCTCCCACCCTAGCTAAAGAAGAAAGTGAGCCCTATGTGCCACGTATGCGGTTCAGCACCGGAAGATCTACTGCATCTACTAATGCTCCTTCAAAGAACTTTTACAAGAACGGAAACAACTACTGAAAGATCAATTTAATTCAGCGAGGGGTTCAAACCAGGAGGCAAACAGTTCTGGCATGTTTTACACCTAGCGACCCACAACTGACCCACAACTGGCATGTTTTACACCTAGCGACCCACAACTAAACTTTACCAACTGTGCGTTGGTAAAGTTCTTGAGGATATGCAAAAAGAAAATTCCAGCAACATAGTTATTGAAACAATCAAACCGCATACTCAACTCAGCCACATGGAATAAAATGCAGGACCTGTCAGGCACTAATGAGCTCTATTTTGAGCTGGAGACCACCGGGATTGCCCGCCGGCTGGAGCAGCATTCACCGAAGGGCATTGAGGAGGAGGCTCGGTGGTCGAGGCGCTGCGGCTAAGGCTGCGGCTCACTACCGTGCGGTCCGTGGTCTGCAGGGCGGAGAAAGGGCGAGGACGACGGGGGGCGCGGCGGAGGCGCTGGAGGACTGATCCCGGAACCGAAGCATCGGGCCCCGGTTTGCGCGGCTCGTGGCTGGGGCGCACCTGGCCCCTTTCCCATCGCGCCGGCTGCACGGTAGGAGCTTTGGAGGTGGGGTGCAGTGGGGCGGCCGCCCAGCGGCGTTTGGGCTGCGGTGCTGGCGGGAGAGTGGGGCGGCGGGTCGACGGCTCCACACGAAGCACTGCACGCACGTAAAGAAGATGCCTAATAGCCGCCCCCCCCACCCCCAGGGAATGCCCAGGATTTGCTTTGTTTAAATGGAAAGAATACTGACATTGCGAACATAGGCTATTACCCACTAATGGAGTGACTATTTCTGACTCAACTCGCCACTGCACAAATCGACTTTCTGCTTCAGATGTGAACAGTTTCAGGGCAGCCTAACTACGGTGATGTCCTGAAGGTATTTGCATGCATTCTGTCATTTTCATCTCTAGCATGCCGGCCCTGCACTCCCTGCCCTGAATGCTGAATCCTATAAAGTTTATCTGCCTGCAAACTTTCTTCACAACATGGCGGGCTTCTCACTCCTCTCACTCTCCATTCCTAAAATGGCGGGGGCCATATACCAGAGCCATAAATCACCTCCACTGCCCACCAGATGACCATGAGGCTACATACCAACGTGGTCACAGGTCAACAAAACAGATAAGACTTTCTCCTCGCCTCCAAATAACAGGGAAGCTAATCTCTCTCCTCCCACCTAACAACACAGAAGATGGACTCTCTCTAAGGCACACCAACAACAGAGAAAGGACTATTACTCCTGTTTCCAATTATGCCACTCTGGCGGCCATCTTTGACTAGTACCTCACTGGGGTGGCCATCTTAGCCTAGTCATCCCTACCAACTGCTCATACGTAAGTCCTCCTTTTTAGATAGCAAATCTGAGATAAGACTCCCCTTGGTACGCAGGACCCTGAGCCAGCCGGAATCGAATGTGAAACTGCTCTGCCCTGCTATCAAAACAGTAACAACTAAAAGAGGACTAATGACTTCATCCTCCCTACTTGGTGGCCATTTTTAAACTACTCTTGTCTCTCTTTGGCGGCCATCATGGACTAGTCCTTCTGACTATTACTTACTATCGGTACCAAAGACTCCACATAGCTCTGTATTTAAATCTTTGTGTTCTTATGGGTCTGTCTTTTATCGCGGTATTTTATTACTATTGTATTTTACACTTTATATAACCTGGTGCTCTTGATATGCTTAAGTATCTGCCTTTTACTGCAGTATTATCTTACTATTGGTATCCTACATCTTATGTAACATATACCCATCTTCACTTTTACTCACCGACAGTGCACTGATTGCTACCTCATATTCGAGTGTCTTATTTGTTACTGCATTAATTTGTTGGTACATATATTGGATTCAGTAATTCATTAGCAATTTAGCTTTTTTACTGTATATGCGGTAAGCTACACCTACCTCACTTTTATCCCTATCATTCACTGTTCGCTACCTCATTTATTTGTTGGTCCTTCCGATGTAAGCCACTTCACGATGTTGCACTGATTATTATTATTACTACCTCATTCACTTCGTTCAGTCATGTAAGCTGCACCTAGCCACTTTCTACACCTAGACTACACTGCTGTTACCTCGTACATTCTGATAGGTAAATTTGATTCCACCTAACCGGTTCTACCGCCCATATTTTGTACATGGTGTAAGCTGACTACTACCACGCATATAGGATACATTAGGTAAGCTGCACCTACGCACTGTTGGTTCCTGGATTGCACTGACTTCTACCTCTTATACTTTTGGTCACTCACTAGTGTCATTCCTTGCCTGTAACTAGTGGCTGACAGTTTTTATTGTCGTCCTATCTCCTACACCCAACATCACAGCCTTTCTATAATGGAGCTTAACGGCAAGCACACTTTTAGAATTAACTACCCTTCCACACTCACCAAAAAAGCCACTAAACGTTTTAAACATAACTTCCTGAGGTCGCACCCTGAAACACCCTTTGCCGACACCTACTTCTCACCGGGCAATGGAGCCCTGAATACTGATTTCATCTTCCACACCTCACGCAGAGCCCAATGGAGAAAAGTGTTCCTATCCCTACTCACCGTCTCCACCACCAGGAAAACAACTCATGGCCTAACTCTCTCTATCACACCTTCCCACCTCTTCCCTGGCAGGACTACCATTACTATCTACAATAACGGGACTGTCCTAATTCAAGCCACTGACAAGAACCTGGATCTACTAGACAACCTGTTCCCCAAGTTCAAAGAGCACCTTTCCAAGCTGCGGACCCCCACCCAGAACTCCACCAGCACTATCACCCCTGACGTCGCAGCCCCCACATACAACACCTCTACTCCCAGCCCCCCGGTAAATGGCCCACCTGCTGTCAACTCCCCACACTCCCCAAGGACAGTCACAAATCTCTCCACCTCATATACTAGCCGCCCCTCGTACATGACCCCTCTTATCCCCACTCATACCCCCTCCATCCCTCTCCCCCCTGACATAACAACTCCCACCCGCAACACGCCACCATCTGAACACACCACTGCTCGGATCACCCCCCCTCCCATCCCCCCCACGGCAGACCCCTCTCCCTCCCCAGCCCCCTCCCCACTCCCACCCACGAGTCTCTCACACCTGACACAACAACTCTCTCCCATTACACGCCACCATCTGAACACACCACCATTCGGAGTTTATCCACCCCCCCATCCCATCCCCCCCACAGCGGACACCTCTCCCTCCCCAGCTCCCTCCCCACTCCCACCCACGACACTCTCACCCTCCCAACTAAAGATACAGAACATACCGCCTCCCTTACCCTAGCATCCCCCTCTACCCCACCTCCTACTCTCAGCCCTCACTACCCTCCTGTCTCCCCCACTGTCTTCAGCCTTCACTCACTCTTCTACTCTCCGGCACCGTCTCCCACTGACGTCACTACCTATGCCTCCCACCCACCGCCTACTTTACCTACTTCACCCACACCCCTCGCCCACAAACACGCCCACACTTTGAATGCCATCCCACTCATTAGCACAGCAGAACCTTCCAACAACGCTAGTATATCCCCCCCCGCGATACCCTGCCCGCTTTCCAGCTCACTACTCAACCATTCACCAATGGCTCTCACCACCAACCCCATCCCGACCTGACTTTATCCACCCTCCAACAAGTCAAAGAGGATATTCTACAAATCAAAAAAGATGTCCACGCAATCAAAGACCTTCTCTCCTCACAGCCCAGTCTACCTCCCACCATCCCTCTACCCCACAAACGACGCACCCTCCCTACATGCCCTCGCCCCCAACGACACCCGCGCTGGCCGACTATCCCCGTTCGCAATAACTCCCACCGCCCCCGCCGTGTCCTCAACCCATTGTCGGACCGCGACCTATGCTCTCTCCTACGCTCTTATGGCCCAGGTCCGGTAAAACACATAGCCAACACACACATCCCCATACCCACAATTCTTACAAACCCTCTGAGGCTCCCAACACTCAACAACAGAGGTTCCGTCCCTAACAACCTAAGAAAAGTTCCCCTCACACTAGAAAGCTCGACCACCCTTCTCTCTCCCAAACTCAAATGCATCCTACTCAACTGCAGATCGGCCCAGAGACACTCCTCCGACATCGCTGATCTCGTCTCAGCTATGGATCTGGACCTAGCCATTCTAACGGAAACGTGGCTTACTGAAGCCTCTACCCCGATTATGGACATACTAGTCCCCCCCCAATTATCACATCATTAGGCTGGACAGATCTCCTGGCAAGACGGGCGGGGGAATTGCATGCATTTTTAGGAGCAACCTCTCCGTCACTAAAGTCACCTCCCCCTCCCTTTCCTCCTGCGAACTCCTCTGCCTCGACATCACCAGCGAGGGCAAACAAGTTTGTGCTCTACATCCGCCCCATCCACCCAGGAGGAGGAATCGCCATCGTCCACAAGTCCAGCCTCCGCCTGAGCACACTCCCTGACGAGTCCACAGAACTGATGGAACACCTTCACTTCAAGATACTGGCCAGCCCCACCGCCGCCCTCCGAGGAACCCTCATCTACCGACCCCCTGGACCCCGCGGACCCTTCGCCAACTCCATTACGGACATTATCTCCCCGCAGGCCATCGCATCCACCAACTACACCCTGCTGGGAGACCTCAACTTCCACCTCGACAATCAACTGGACCCCAACACCACATCCCTCCTGGACAACCTCCACAACATTGGACTCCGCCAGATCGTGACCGAGCCCACGCACTCAGCAGGACACACCCTCGACCCCCTCTTCATCAGAGGAAACTCCATCACCTTCAGCCACACCACCGAACTCCCATGGACCGACCATCGTTGCGTCCACTTCACCTTCAGAACACCCACCATCCACAGACACCAGCACCTGCTTCCACAAAGAAACTGGACCAAAATCACCGATGACCAGCTCACCTCCTCACTCAAAAACTCCACCCCAACCATCGCGGAAAACGACGACCCCAACACCGCAGCCCGAACCCTGCATAGATGGATCTCGGACAGCACCAACACCATAGCCCCCCTCAAGAAAAACAACAATACCTGTGCCAAGAAAGCCAGATGGTTTACCACCGAACTTCGAGAGTCCAGGCGCACATGCCGCCGCCTCGAAAAGGCCTGGAGAAACACCAAATCCACAGAAGCCCACAACAACTTCAGAGCCGCCACCAACGCCCACCATCAACTCATCAGAGAAACGAGGAAAAAAGCAATTGAAGACAGAATCTCCACCCACGCACACAACAGCAAGGAACTCTTCAGCATCATCAAGGAGTTCGCCCAACCCACCAGCGAGTCTACCGACATCCCTCCCTCACAAGACCTCTGCGACAAACTCAGCATCTTTTTCCACCACAAAATCAAGAGCATCTACGACAACTTCGACGAAGACAACCAACACACTGAACCCTCACCAACCACCCCCGACACCCGGAAACTAGCGATTGATGACTGGACAGCCCTCACCACCGAAGACACACTGAAGACAATGAAGTCAATCCACTCAGGGGCCCCCACGGACCCCTGCCCCCACCACATCTTCAACAGAGCCGCCAACACCATCGCACCCATGCTCCGCCAAACCATCAACCGCTCCCTGGCGACCGCCTCATTCCCCGACGACTGGAAACACGCCGAGGTCAACCCCCTCCTAAAGAAACCCTCAGCGGACCCCACCGACCTCAAAAACTACAGACCCATCTCCCTGCTCCCGTTCCCAGCGAAAGTCATCGAGAAAGCCATCAACAGCCAACTCGCCACATTCATTGAAGAACACAACATCCTCGACTCCTCCCAATCCGGCTTCAGAAAAAACCACAGTACGGAAACCGCCCTCCTCGCCGCAACAGACGACATCCGCACCTTACTGGACAAAGGAGAAACAGTAGCCCTCATCCTCCTCGACCTATCAGCGGCGTTCGACACAGTCTCCCACCGCACCCTAATACGCAGACTCTACGATGCAGGAATCCAGGACAAGGCCCTCGACTGGATCTGCTCCTTCCTCTCCAGCAGGACGCAGCGGGTCAGACTCCCCCCTTTCCTCTCGGACCCCACACCTATCACCTGCGGAGTCCCCCAGGGCTCCTCCCTCAGCCCGACGCTCTTCAACGTCTACATGGCTCCACTTGCCCCCATCGTCAGAACCTACGGACTCAACATCGTGTCATATGCAGACGACACCCAGCTCATCCTCTCCCTATCCAACGAGCCCAACACCGCCAGACGCAACTTTCGAGAAGGCATGGAAGCCGTCGCCAAATGGATGAAAAACAGCTGCCTACAACTAAACACCAACAAAACAGAAGTACTCATCATGGGCCCAAACCCCGACGCCTGGAGTGACACCTGGTGGCCCACCGCCCTCGGAAACCCGCCAACCCCCACAGACCACGCACGCAACCTGGGAATCATCCTGGACTCCGAGCTCAAAATGGACCGCCAGATCAACTCTGTCTCATCTTCCTGCTTCCACACCCTCCGCCTCCTTCGTAAGACCTTCAAATGGATCCCCCTCGAACACCGAAAGACAGTCACACACGCCCTGGTCACCAGCAGACTCGACTACGGCAACGCACTCTACGCCGGAATAAACAAAAACCTCATCCGCAAGCTACAGAACATCCAGAACGCCGCCGCAAGACTGGTCCTCAACCTGCCAAAACACTGCCACATCTCCCAGCACCTGCGCACACTCCACTGGCTCCCCGTCGAGGCGAGAATCACCTTTAAGATGCTCACCCACGCACACAAGGCCCTCCACGGCACCGGACCAGCATACCTGAACAGCCGACTCAAATTCCACATACCCCAAAGGACCCTATGATCAGCCCAGCTTTCCTACGCTGTGGTCCCCCGCACCAGAAAGACCAGATCGGGAGGCCGCTCCTTCTCCTTCCTCGCGGCCAAAGCATGGAACGCCCTTCCGCTCCACCTCAGACAGACAACATCGCTCCCCATCTTCGCAAGAAACCTCAAAACCTGGCTCTTCGACAGACCCCCTCCTTGATGGAATGGAACCTGCACCCACCCCAACCCCCCCCACCCCTAGCGCCTTGAGACCCTTACGGGTGAGTAGTCGCGCTTTAACAAACTCCTGATTGATTGATTGATTGACATCTCATCTATCACCCGCCTGGTGACAATCTCATATTCACCCAACAACTCATGGACATGATCACTTCCAATGCCGGTCGGCAGACCACCCAAGTCTACCTGGGTGACTTCAATCTCCACTGGAACGATCAGAAAGACACAGTGGTGAATAGTCTCAAAACTTTCCTTAATGCGCTTGACCTCACCCAAATATGCGATAGACCAACACACGACAAAGGCTCGATACTTGATCTCATCATTGCCAAAGAGAACTCTACACAACTGGAGGCGATTCGACCCTGCGACTGGTCAGATCACCACATTATCACTGTTAGACCTGTCTGGATTTTTTGCGTAGTCCCTCCTCATTATTCTTTATTTTGTCCCCTTTTTGCCCCTCATACCCTTAATATTTTTGTGTCTACTACTTTTTATAGGTGTTGGTCAAGGGGATAGGTGTTCTTTTTCCCCCCATAATCTTTTACCTCAGGCCCAGAGGCCTGTTCTGACAGGGACAGTTGGAGCCACAAAATGGTGGCTACCAACTGCCCTAACTGCCAAGTCCAGAACTCACCCATAGACCAGCATAGGGCATTCCAGAACCTTCTGGTCCATTCTGGACCACTGAAGGGCAGCCTATAAAAGGCGGAATGCGGGGCAGCCATTTTGTCTACCTGTGGAAGTCAGCTGGAGGACAGGCTGTAGCTAAGGGTGGGAAGAGGTTAGACTTAGGGTTGACCTCCTGGACTGGGAAGCTGCCCTATTGATCCACCCCACTACTCCCCTTTTGGTTACCTGTCCTGGCCCCACTGTTGAAGGTTACCGGAGACCCTGGGCGCCTAGCTGGCCCCTTGTCTAAAGTTATACAGGGGCAGCTTCAGGAGAAGGAGACTGCCGCGCTGCGGAGCGCAGTCCTCTGCCCAGTTGGTGAGACTTATTGAGGGGTGTGCCTTCTTTTACCCCCAGCCCCTGTCCAGGGACTGGCAATTGCCCCAGGACTGCTAGTCGCCCCCTGGGGTTGGTGTGTGCCAGTGGGTTTGGATTAGCCCAGCTTGTCATCTGCCTTTCCCTCTCACAATCTGCCCCTCACCTGCCATTGCTGTCGAGTGCCCGCTTATCCTTGTGAGGTGTGGGAGGAAGGTGACGCGATCGCCTTGAGGAAGCTGCTGGGCTTGCTGCCCTCATCCTGGTAGTACAGACAGGGGGTGATCGATCCTCCGACTGAAGAGGGAAGAGAGCGCCTGGACGTGGTAGCGGCCAGGAGACTGCAGCGGTAGTGTTGTGGAGCCGCTAGCTTCCCGCGCATGCTCCGTGAGCGGCCAGCAAGTGGAGAACGAGGCGGCGCTTCCTTGGAGCCGCTAGCTTCCCGCGCATGCCCCGTGAGCAGGCTAACGGTCTGGAGAGAGTCGGCGCCTTCGGAGAATCATTAACCCCCACGTTTGCCTCGTGGTGTAGGCGCCTGATACCCCCAGCGGCCCCCCCCCTTACTGAAGAAACAGTGAGCCATCGGCGAGAGCTCCTAACAGCGGGAGCGGTTCAGCGCGACCTCCCCTCAGCGCAGATGTGTATTCCTGCGTGGCCAGGCTGGTGAGGAGGCGACGCTGACAGAAAGAACATCAGTGGTGAGCTCCAGCTACCCACAACGTGCTACAAGTAAGGTGGGGATCTGGGTAGTAGAGACTGGACCATGATACAGGAAGGTCCCACAGCTGAGAATACTACAAACAAGTCCATAGTGTGAATTCAAGGGCAGGTTTGATTAGACTGCGGTATTGAGACTGGGGGAACTCTCCCAAAGTACTTAAGCATTATATAAGAAAGCCTCATTGGTTATTGAGACAAGATAAAGTTGCCAGATTAATAAGCCGGGTAATATTGTTGGTTATGATGTCTGTTTCCTTTACAGAGGGGGACAAGTGAAGAAGCTAGTCAACAGTGGTTATAAGAAGCCAAAATTAATTAATGCTGGAGTCTCATTATACCTTTCAGGAATATTTACATAATTGAATGCAGAATACTAATGTTGGTGTCTGATGCAATGTTCTTTTGATAATAGCTCCTGAAGCAGGTTAACATTTCTGGAGGTGGCACTACTGACGTACATGACATCCAAATGTGATGAAAGTTACTGTTAATGTGGATTTTTAATGCCAGTTAACACTGCTAATTAGGTTGCTATTAATTCCATGACATCTGCTTGTGCTTATATTGTGTGATAGTTTTCTCTCCCAAAACTTTAGCGGATTGTTTTCACTTGATTGATTGTAAAGTACTGAACTGTAAATTCTAAAGTATGAGAGAACAGAAAATATTATTTTTATAAAGCAGTACTTATTTTCCTATATTTTGGTGTAGTGTTGTTTTTGTGTGCTATTGCGTGGATTTACTTTTGGGTGGTCTGCAACCTTCACACTGTGCCTCTAGAAATTGCATGTCTTACCCCTAGGCCAGGCTACCCTAGGTGACCTGGCATCTCAGGTTCTAACATTTGGTGCCTAGCGGTGGGATACTGACTTAGTTGCAGCTACTCACTAGTAATTTAACGCAATACACTAACCTACACCAGGAGTTTTCTCCTTGCGGCCCTCCTAATTTGAATTTTGTTTTTTCTAAATTTATTTCTGGTGGTGGGTGGAGGTTAACCCCAGGTTACTTCTTGGTTTTCTCCTGTGAGTTGATTCTATCCCATAGCGAAAGATGGAATTTAATTTTAAAGAGCTGGAAGCCAATACTGTGGCCCAACTCAGAGATTGGTGTCAGCATCAAGGGGTATTTTTTAATAAAGGTGCCAAGAAAGGAGAGTTGCTGACAAGCATAAGGGCATGGGTGGAAGCTCATTTAAGGGAGGAACCAGAAACTGAAGAGGGTGAAGGGGACACTGTCCCTGAGGCTGCATTGTTGAACCAAGTGGGAGGTGGGAATCTGCTGACAGGTCCCAGGATACCTTCAAGGGCAAGCAGCAGCGTCTCAGACAGGGGTTTAACTGAAGCCGAGCTAGAAGATAGGAGGGAGGAGAGGAGAATGAAGCTGGAATTAGCTAGGATGGATATGGAAAGGGAGGAAAGGAGGTTAGCTCATGAGCGAACCATCAAGGAGATGGACCTACAAGCCGTACTAAGAAGGTCTCCCAATCCTGATAATGGTGGCAGCGAAAATAAAGTGAACACCAGGGAATCCAGACCCTATTTACCCAAAGATGTCATTGCTAGTTACACCCCAGGTGATGACATTGCCAAATGGTTGGCCGCCTACGAAGTTTCTTTAAGGGCTCACGGGATCTTAGAAACTCACTGGGGAGGTGGGCTGTATAAATACATGCCACCTGCTGGCAGAGACACTTTGTTGGCTCTGGAGCAGGATGAGCAAACCCACTACCCTGCAATGAAGGTGGCACTGGTGAAAAAGTTTGGACTTACCCCTGAAAGGTACAGACAGAAATTCAGGGGAAGTCACAAAATGAGTACCCAGAATTGGGTAGACTTTTTAGACTACGCCAAGAAAGCTTTGGAGGGTTGGGTCAAGGGCAGCGAGGTGAAAGACTATGAGGGGCTGTACAATCTATTTTTGAAAGAACACCTCCTCGAGAAATGTTTTCCCGAGTTGCGCCAACACCTGGTGGACAGCAAGCTGACCGATCCCCGGAAGCTTGCAGAGGAGGCGGACACTTGGGCAAGTACCCGGGTGTCCTCAAAGGGGACTGGAGGGGATTCTCAAAAAGCCGGACAGGGCGCCCCCCAGAAGAAAGAGGGAGGAGATAAAAAGAAGGAGTTCTCCAAAGGTCCCCAAAATAATTTCCAAGGTAAGGGAGCAGGTTTCACCCCTAGGGCAAACCCGCCCAGAAACCCTAATCCTGGCCAAAGCCAGCAGCCAAGGGTTCCCCACTGTTTTGAATGCTGTGGTGTTGGACATTATAAGGGAGATGTCAGATGCCCAAAGAGACCACCCCCTCCCACCGGAGGAAAGTCACCGGGAGTAGCTAGTGTAGCGCTCGGGGAGGAGTTGCCCTTAGATAGGGGGGTGAGTGGGCGGGTGTCACCTTAGTGTCCCTGGGAGAGCGGGAGATGGTACCAAAGATCCAGGTGCCCCCAAATACTACAAAGTATGGGCAATGGGTTACCATCAATGGCCAAAGAGGGGAGGCTCTGAGAGATACAGGAGCCAGTATGACTATGGTGAGAAGTCAACTGGTGTCTCCAGAGCAGGTTGTTCCTAATGTACTCCACCCCACCGCGATGGCTGACGGCAGAATGGGCCACTATCCAGTGGCTGAGGTTCCCTTTGAGTGGGAAGGGGTTGCAGGTTCACTTCGAGTTGCCGTAAGCCCTGCCGTGCCAGTTGATTGTCTGTTGGGGAATGACATGGAGCACAACACTTGGAGAGAGGTGGAATACCGGACGCATTCTGCGATGCTGGGTACACCTGACTGGGCCTGTGTAAGCACATGGTCTGCGACTGCCCGGAGAGGGAGTTCGCCTGGGTTGGAGCCTGGAACAATGGCCCAACCCGCTGCTAAAAAGGGACAGAATCGGAGACAGGGACAGCCTGCTTCGGCTTCCATGCCCCATGGGACAGATCGGCCACCTGCGGTGGTAGGCCAGGAGTCCATGGAGGGGGGAGTAGACTCTCTGGAGGATTTACCCATCCCTGCTGAATGGCATGTGGAGGGAGGTCCTACCAGAGAGGAATTCTGTAAGGGGCAGAGGGAGTGCCCTACCCTTGAGGGACTGAGGCGTCAGGCTGAAGCCCAGGCAGCAGGTGATGCTACGGGACACCACCATATTTACTGGGAGGATGGCCTCCTCTACAGTGAACCTAAGGTACCTCTACCTGGCTCATCAAGGGCCTTGGTGGTCCCGCAGCAATACCGAGCCTTTCTGCTGGAATTGGCTCATGCGATACCACTGGCAGGACACTTAGGCCAGGACAAGACCTTTGCACGGCTTGTTCTCCACTTTTACTGGCCTCAGATGAAAGCGGCGTCCAACACATACTGTAGGACATGTGTATCCTGCCAGGCCAGTGGGAAAACAGGGGTGAAGCTAAAGGCTCCCCTGGAACCACTTCCAGTCGTTAGCACCCCCTTTGAAAGGGTGGGCATCGACATTGTAGGGCCATTGGATCCACCAACAACAGCTGGTCACAGGTTTATCCTGGTTCTGGTGGATCATGCCACACGGTACCTAGAGGCCATCCCTCTGAGGACCGTTACTGCACCTGTGGTGGCTAGGGCCCTGATGGGAATCTTTACCCGGGTAGGATTTCCCAAGGAGGTTGTGTCTGACAGGGGGACCAACTTCCTGTCAGCTTACATGCGGACAATGTGGAAGGAGTGTGGGGTGACCTACCGGTTCACCACTCCTTATCACCCCCAGTCCAATGGACTGGTTGAGAGGTTTAATAAGACCCTGAAGGGCATGATAAGAAGTCTGCCGGAGAGCTTACGGAGGAAGTGGGACGTCCTCCTACCTTGCTTGCTGTTCTCTTACAGAGAGGTGCCGCAGAAGGGAGTGGGCTTCAGCCCGTTTGAATTGTTGTATGGGCACCCTGTGCGTGGGCCTCTCAGCCTGGTGAAGGATGGATGGGAGAAGTCTCCCAGAAAACCTCCCCAGGATGTGGTGAGCTACATGCTGGCCTTCAGAAGCCAGATGGCCAAGTTGTGGAAGCAGGCTGCTGACAACTTGGAGGCCAGTCAGGCAGTCATGAAGGAATGGTACGACCAAAATGCTCACCCGGTGGAGTTGGAGCCTGGCCAGAAAGTATGGGTGATGGAACCTGGAGAGCTAAGTGCCCTTCAAGATCGTTGGACAGGCCCATTTGAGGTGTTGGAGAAAAAGGGTAAGGCCACTTACTTGGTGGATCTTAAGACCCCGCGGCAGCCCCTACGGGTGCTGCATGCCAATCGCCTCAAACCCCACCATGAGAGGCCAGAGGTCATCCTGATGTTGGTGACTGATGGTGCTGAGGAAGCAGAAAGCGAGCCTCTCCCAGATCTCTTTTCATGCCAAGAGAAGGATGGGTCGGTGGAGGGAATGATTCTCTCCCCATCCCTAACTCCTGAGCAACGAGAGGATTGCCGCCAGGTATTGGGGCAGTACTCTTCGCTGTTCTCCCTTGTCCCGGGAAGAACCCACCTGTGTACCCATGATGTGGACACAGGAGACAGCCCCCCAGTAAAGTCCAAGACCTACAGGCTGTCGGACAAGGTGAAGGCTAGCATCCATGGCGAAGTTGCCAAGATACTGGAGCTAGGAGTGATAGAACCTTCCAGCAGCCCTTGGTCCAGTCCGGTGGTGCTAGTCCCAAAAGCCGCCCCACCGGGCACCACACCAGAACTGAGGTTCTGTGTGGATTACCGAGGACTGAACTCAGTTACAAAGACTGATGCTCATCCAATCCCTAGGGCGGATGAGTTAATTGACCGGCTGGGAGCTGCCCAATACCTGAGTACCTTTGACCTCACTTCAGGGTACTGGCAGATCTCCTTGACAGATGGAGCAAAGGAAAGGTCAGCCTTCTCCACGCCTGAGGGACACTTCCAGTTCTGTGTGATGCCCTTTGGGCTCAAGAACGCCCCTGCCACATGTCAGCGACTGGTGAACCAGGTCCTCTCTGGAATGGAGAGTTTCTCTGCTGCTTACCTGGATGACATTGCTGTCTTCAGTAGCAGTTGGGAGGACCATTTGCAACATTTGCAAGCAGTTCTCCAGGCTCTGAAACAAGCTGGATTGACCATCAAAGCCAGCAAATGCCAGATTGGGCAGGGGTCGGTTGTGTACCTTGGACACTTGGTGGGTAGGGGGTCAGTGCAGCCCCTGCAGGCGAAGATTGAGGCAATCATGGCCTGGGAACCCCTCAAGACACAGACTGAGGCCCGAGCTTTCCTGGGCCTCACAGGTTACTACCGTCGCTTTGTGAAGGGGTATGGCACTATTGTAGCGCCCCTCACAGAGCTCACCTCCAAGAAACAACCTCGACGGGTAGTTTGGAGAAAGGCTTGTCAGCAGGCCTTTGAAAAGTTGAAGCAGGCAATGTGTGAAGCACCGGTCCTGAAGGCTCCCGATTTCTCCAAGGAGTTCATTGTTCAAACAGATGCATCCGAACATGGCATTGGGGCAGTGTTATCGCAACTAAATGAAGAGGGCCTGGATCAGCCTGTAGTCTTCTTATCCAGGAGACTGCTTCCCCGGGAACAGAAGTGGAGTGCAATTGAGAGGGAAGCTTTTGCGGTGGTGTGGGCTCTGAAGAAGCTGCGGCCATACCTCTTTGGCTCGCACTTCCTGGTTCAGACTGACCACCGCCCCGTTCGTTGGCTGATGCAAATGAAGGGGGAAAATTCCAAGCTGTTGAGGTGGTCCATCTCCCTACAGGGAATGGACTTCCGGGTGGAACACCGGCCTGGAGTGGACCACGCCAATGCAGACGGTCTCTCCAGGTATTTCCGCCTTAGTGAAGAGGACTCCCAAGCGGTTGGGTAGTTCTCCCCACTTTCAGCTGGGGGGGACGCGTGTTAGACCTGTCTGGATTTTTTGCGTAGTCCCTCCTCATTATTCTTTATTTTGTCCCCTTTTTGCCCCTCATACCCTTAATATTTTTGTGTCTACTACTTTTTATAGGTGTTGGTCAAGGGGATAGGTGTTCTTTTTCCCCCCATAATCTTTTACCTCAGGCCCAGAGGCCTGTTCTGACAGGGACAGTTGGAGCCACAAAATGGTAGCTACCAACTGCCCTAACTGCCAAGTCCAGAACTCACCCATAGACCAGCATAGGGCATTCCAGAACCTTCTGGTCCATTCTGGACCACTGAAGGGCAGCCTATAAAAGGCGGAATGCGGGGCAGCCATTTTGTCTACCTGTGGAAGTCAGCTGGAGGACAGGCTGTAGCTAAGGGTGGGAAGAGGTTAGACTTAGGGTTGACCTCCTGGACTGGGAAGCTGCCCTATTGATCCACCCCACTACTCCCCTTTTGGTTACCTGTCCTGGCCCCGCTGTTGAAGGTTACTGGAGACCCTGGGCGCCTAGCTGGCCCCTTGTCTAAAATTATACAGGGGCAGCTTCAGGAGAAGGAGACTGCCGCGCTGCGGAGCGCAGTCCTCTGCCCAGTTGGTGAGACTTATTGAGGGGTGTGCCTTCTTTTACCCCCAGCCCCTGTCCAGGGACTGGCAATTGCCCCAGGACTGCTAGTCGCCCCCTGGGGTTGGTGTGTGCCAGTGGGTTTGGATTAGCCCAGCTTGTCATCTGCCTTTCCCTCTCACAATCTGCCCCTCACCTGCCATTGCTGTCGAGTGCCCGCTTATCCTTGTGAGGTGTGGGAGGAAGGTGACGCGATCGCCTTGAGGAAGCTGCTGGGCTTGCTGCCCTCATCCTGGTAGTACAGACAGGGGGTGATCGATCCTCCGACTGAAGAGGGAAGAGAGCGCCTTGACGTGGTAGCGGCCAGGAGACTGCAGCGGTAGTGTTGTGGAGCCGCTAGCTTCCCGCGCATGCTCCGTGAGCGGCCAGCAAGTGGAGAACGAGGCGGCGCTTCCTTGGAGCCGCTAGCTTCCCGCGCATGCCCCGTGAGCAGGCTAACGGTCTGGAGAGAGTCGGCGCCTTCGGAGAATCATTAACCCCCGCGTTTGCCTCGTGGTGTAGGCGCCTGATACCCCCAGCGCCCCCCCCCCCCTTACTGAAGAAACAGTGAGCCATCGGCGAGAGCTCCTAACAGCGGGAGCGGATCAGCGCGACCTCCCCTCAGCGCAGATGTGTATTCCTGCGTGGCCAGGCTGGTGAGGAGGCGACGCTGACAGAAAGAACATCAGTGGTGAGCTCCAGCTACCCACAACGTGCTACAAGTAAGGTGGGGATCTGGGTAGTAGAGACTGGACCATGATACAGGAAGGTCCCACAGCTGAGAATACTACAAACAAGTCCATAGTGTGAATTCAAGGGCAGGTTTGATTAGACTGCGGTATTGAGACTGGGGGAACTCTCCCAAAGTACTTAAGCATTATATAAGAAAGCCTCATTGGTTATTGAGACAAGATAAAGTTGCCAGATTAATAAGCCGGGTAATATTGTTGGTTATGATGTCTGTTTCCTTTACAGAGGGGGACAAGTGAAGAAGCTAGTCAACAGTGGTTATAAGAAGCCAAAATTAATTAATGCTGGAGTCTCATTATACCTTTCAGGAATATTTACATAATTGAATGCAGAATACTAATGTTGGTGTCTGATGCAATGTTCTTTTGATAATAGCTCCTGAAGCAGGTTAACATTTCTGGAGGTGGCACTACTGACGTACATGACATCCAAATGTGATGAAAGTTACTGTTAATGTGGATTTTTAATGCCAGTTAACACTGCTAATTAGGTTGCTATTAATTCCATGACATCTGCTTGTGCTTATATTGTGTGATAGTTTTCTCTCCCAAAACTTTAGCGGATTGTTTTCACTTGATTGATTGTAAAGTACTGAACTGTAAATTCTAAAGTATGAGAGAACAGAAAATATTATTTTTATAAAGCAGTACTTATTTTCCTATATTTTGGTGTAGTGTTGTTTTTGTGTGCTATTGCGTGGATTTACTTTTGGGTGGTCTGCAACCTTCACACTGTGCCTCTAGAAATTGCATGTCTTACCCCTAGGCCAGGCTACCCTAGGTGACCTGGCATCTCAGGTTCTAACAATCACCTTCTTTATCAATGAAAAAGTTAAGCTTAACCCGGCTCAACCAATCAAATACAAAACATGGAAAAGGGACATGAAGAATCTTAACGCCTCTACCCTCCCTCCCCACATCGGCAATCTCCTCCTTCCCCCTTCAGGTGCCTCGGATGTTCAATCACTGACCGACCACTACCTTGACTCTATGAACACAATAGTCAATGAAGTCGCCCCACTGAAACTGAAGAGAGTCTCCACCAAAATTTCTAACCCCTGGTATGATGAGAGACTCAATGACGACAGGCGTACTATGCGAATGGCAGAGCACACCTGGAGATCGGACCCTTCAGCACTGCACCTCAAAAGGCTTAAGAACAAGAGAAATGCCTACTTCAGGAAAATAAAGCGCACAAAGTCAGACTTCTTTAGCCGCCAGTTGGACCAAGCAAAAAACAGGCCAAGAAAGCTGTTCGAACTAATCAAGACCCAAACAAAGACACAACCCTTACAATCAAACAGCACAACAAGCGACACCCCACACTGTGAAGCCTTCTCTGCTTTCTTCAAGCTAAAGACTGACAACATAAGAAATGACCTCATCATGGATGTAAGCCGATTCCCCAACCACACCAGAATGGCTAACACTCAACCTAAAAACAAGGCATCTTGGCTGTACTTCGATACCTACTCGGAAGAAGCAGCACACAAACTGCTCTGCACCTTGAAGCCCTCTAATCAACTCACAGACCCTCTACCTGCTAATGCTGTAAAAGACTTCATCCCCTTGCTCCTCCCTCTCTGGACCAAAATCATCAACAGCTCCTTGCAACAAGGCCTCATTCCAGACTCCCTCAAGGTGGGGCAAGTCACGCCTATACTCAAGAAACCTACAGCTGATCCGTCTGACCTAAACAATTACCGGCCCATCACCAATATCCCCACCCTGGCCAAACTGCTGGAGAAATGTGTCCAACTCCAACTAACAAAACACATTGACCAATTTGACCTCCTCAACCCTCATCAATCAGGCTTCCGAGCCAAACATAGCACGGAAACAGCTATGACTCACATAATTGATGACGCCCTCCAAATTCTTGATCGCAATGAGTCCTGCCTCCTCATCCTTCTTGACTTCTCGTCAGCTTTTGACACGGTCAAACATGAGAACTTGCTGAAGCTGCTAAGCACTAGAATGGGTCTTTCGGGAACTGTTCTTAAATGGTTCTCGTCCTTCCTTCACAACCGGTCTCAGAAGTTCAAGATCGACAATGTGCTATCTACACCTGTGCCTGCAGATCTAGGTGTTCCACAAGGATCCTCCCTCTCCCCCACACTGTTCAACCTCGTCATGGAACCGCTCGCCACCTTGCTCCAAGCCTCCAATGTCCAATTCCATATGTACGCCGACGACACACAACTTTACCTAAAGCTACAATCCCCGGAAGATATCAAACATCTGAATTCCACGCTTATTAACACTCAATCTTGGCTGGCCGATAATCACCTCAAACTAAATGCTCTGAAAACTGAGTTCCTACTCATCTCACCCCCGGCGAAAATTGCCACCACCCAAACCTGGCTCAATAACCTAACAGCACTCAATGTCCAACCTACCATCGTGGATTCGGCGAAATCCCTAGGCATCACACTTGACGCCAAGCTCAACATGCAGCAGCACGTTAGCAAAGCCACAAAAGCAGCTAATTTCCAAATCAACACACTGAGGAAAATTAAACCCTTCCTCCCTGCCGAAGACTTCCAAACTGCTGTACAAGCTTTAGTCATCCCTCGAATAGACTACGGAATTGTGGCTCTCAGCGGACTCCCGCTATCCACAACAGCACCCTTAAGAGCCTCCCTGAACGCTGCCGCGAGACTCATTACTGGATCAAGAAAACATTCGCATATATCCCCAGACTTAAAATCTCTAAAATGGCTGCCTTTTGAAGCCAGAATACAGCTAAAAATTGCAGTTATGACACACGCGGCCGTGCACCACAATGCACCCAACTACCTCGCTCAAAAGCTGTCTATATCAGGAGGTTCGAGATCCAATAGAAGTACAAAAAATCTACTCCTGAAACCTCGTAGATTCCGGAAAGAGAAAACATACAAGCGCTCCTTCTCTGGGATGGCACCCAGGATCTGGAATGCGCTCCCTCCTGAAACCAGGCTTATCTCCTCCACTGCACTCTTCAAGAAAGAGGTGAAAACCATCCTTCTGGCCAAGATCTCCTGAACCTTATAGGTGCTGAATCAGAGACTCTGCATTGCTTTGTAGCACTGTTCACCTAGTCCTTTGGCACTATACTTCTACTTGATGGGGACACTACTACGCTACTCCCTTACTACCGATCAATATATGCTACACGTTGGTCTACTGGTTCACTCTCCCGTTGCCCCCACTCAGTGTTCTCTCTATACTAAAACATTGGTATAAGCCATCCACACACCCAATGTGTACCTGAACACCTCTGTAGTGGGTTCAATGACTTGTGCCGTCTTATATTACTTGTTTATCTGATTGTATATTGATATGCTTTATGTATGTTATTATTATCCTACCATGTTAATGACCTTTATACTGCTCCCATTACCTCTGTTTCATTCCCCTACCCTGTCTTTGTGAAGCGCTCTCATATCTGTAAGGATCTTGTTCGCGCTATATAAAACTTTGAATAAATAAATAAATAAATAAAATAAGCACCTTATTTGAACATATTAATTTTTGATATATAAAGAAATGTAAGGACCAATTAGATACCTTAGCTAACAAATGAGATGTGCACAGTCGGACATAATTTGGCTAAGAAATTGACCCTGTATTTGTAAATTTGTATAATTATAGTACAGTTTTTAGAAGAATTTTAAGTATAAGGCATTTTGAAGCTTGGAGTTTTATACATGTATATTTTTTTTAAATGAAAGATTTTTGTATTGCAATGGTTTTAACGAACTATGCAAATAAAGAATTAAAAACTAAATATCCAAGTTGAGAGGTTTAATTGAGTAGCCAGAGAATCAATTCAGTTAGCTGTGAAGGATGGATTATCTTGGAGAAAATCTTTACAGGCCATGTTGCTGTGATATTGCACCATGCCTAAAATGGTTACTATATGTTCTCCATTTGAATTGCTTTGTGGAAGGAAGCCTGTTGCCAAATTGGCTCCTTGGTGGTTAAACGAAAGTGGCGGAAAGTCGTAGGTTTTTGGTTATAAAAAGATTTTTTTAAAGTGTGGAAGACTATCAAGAGAAGATGAAAGAGATGATGAACAGGAGAAGAGGAACAACTTCAAAATTAAGATAAATCCTGGAGAATGAGTTTTTGTTAAAAAAAAAGGGGTGTCAGGTACCACAACGGTCTGAAGTGGTAGGAGTTTATGGTAGATCGGTGAATGCCATTGGAGGGAAAATTCAGAAGATAAGAAAAATGTCTGTTTGCAGAGGTTCTGAAGGTGTTAAGTTAAATTAAGTTGGCCATCCTATAGTGTCAGAGGTTGAAGAGAGAAAAGTATTCTTGGACGTTCCTGTGCAAGAGCAATTGTGTGAGCCAGATGTTAATGATGAATATGAGTCTACTCCTGAGAGTGTGGATGATTCTGCAAATACTGGTGAAGGTTTGAGAAGAAGTTCACAGCTGAAAGTACAGTGTCTTTAGTTTAATTCTATGGTAATTTTATAGTTACTTTTGTTGTTATTATTACAGTTGTTTTTCCAACAAAAGAAGATGTGTTGTATTATGGCTTAATGAGAGTGCAGGAAAATGGCTGGTAGAATGTTGGGGGGAGGTTGGGAAGATTCCAGGAATGTCAGTTGGAGTCAGAGGTTGCTTTGCAGAGGATGAACTTTTGTCTGCTCCTGATTTATTTGGAATAAAGTTTTACTTATATCAGAGTACCGCCTCTAGCAATTATTTCACCTTTGATGGTTAGACTAAACGGGGAAAAGGAATGAATAAAAAAATTCAGAAGAAAGTATTGATACTCTATTTCTGTTATTTCTTTACCTGTTTGTGATGGATGACCTTAATATTGATCTGCTAAAAAGGGAAAGTAGTTGTGTATGTGCACATTCATCTGCTTCTGAAGATACATCTTTAAAGAAAGAGCTTATAATCAATGTTCCCTTTTGTATTGCCAAAAGCGCTAAACAAGACCTTCCTTCACCAGTTAATTATACAGCTGGTTAGCTCTGGAAATATTACTTCTGGAAATAACTTCTTTAAAATATGTGTTAGAAGAAATTAATGCAAATACTACAAGCAATTAATCATCAATTGTTTTTGATGGATAAACAAATCCCTGAATTTAAGCTTAGGGTCATAAATGGTGAAGTTGTGGTCCAAAGAGATACTGCTTTGGAAAAAGAGCATGCTCTTCTTAAAACCCATGCAGACGATTTAGAAAACAGAAATTGTTGAAAGAATCGAAGAATTTATAGCATCCCAGAAGGGGACAACATTATATCCTTTCTGGGTATAATTTGTTCCGTACAAGATTTGGTCACCCAGACTTAGCTAATGTTAACATACAGATAACTGGGAAGTCAAACATATTGTGTGGTGAAGATTAATCAACTTAAAGAATGATTGTTCTTTTTTAATAATATACTTATGAAATCATTTTGGTGTCTAAAGATAAAATCATCTTTTACGGTATCAAAATAATATTTATCTCTCTCAAGGTGTATCCCGAACCACATCAATTATGATGAAAGAATTGTTCGATTTTCTTTCTACTCTTAGATATTTTAACTCTGTTAAGACCTTTATGTCTTTGTTCATTAATGTGACTCATAATAACAAAACAGTTTCTATAGTTATTCAGCAAAACTAAAAACTTACATTTTCTGTCAAAGAGATTAAAAAAAAGAAGATTTATAATGGATACTTCTTTTTGAGTCTGTGCATTGGAATGAGCATGTTTTTGATAAGATAATATTTTCTATTTGTTCTAAATTATTTTGTTCTTTTTCTACAGAATTGTCTTTATGCATCCTTGATAATGAATTTCCAACTTGTATTATTTAACTGTTTTCATCTGCCATGGTAGGGAAGTACATGGAGAGCGGGATTCACAAAACTTAAATTTTTGTGTAAAATTAGAATTGTTTGCTCTTCCCAAAGGTATTTTACTAGTAATATCTTTACAACTCTGGAATCTCCACACAGAAAAACAGTCCTAAAGATGCTACTAGTAAAATACCTTTGTGAATCGCAATTAATTGTAAACTTACACAGCAGTGTAAGTTTACCTTTATGATTCAGGGCCTCGTTATCTTCATGAAGCTCCCACCACTTTTCTATTCCTATCTCTTCTTAACTGTTAACTATTATCTCCTTTTTAAACTCTTATATTGGTTTCCCTCTTGTCTACAGACCTTTTTCTTTTTCTCTCTATTCTTATGTCCTTGTTGCATAACTTATTTATTTTTCATGGGGTTTGGATGTGTTTGTTCATGTCTTATTCCAATGTTATGTGTAATTTTACAAAATGTGAAGTGATTGCATTACTTTAGAATGTAGAAAATGTTGTCTTATCTAAAAATACCAAAGGGCAGTAAAATACAGCTTTATATGAATCTTATTTAGCAGGCAGAGAAGCTCTGAAATTTAAAAGAACTTGGGCTGATGATGTATTTTCATCTCCATCTTTGGAGAAGAGAAATTGTGTCATAATATTGGTTTACAAATCCCTGGAGATAAATATTATATTTTGAGAAATTGATGATCAAAGACTTTGGTGTTTGTTAAACTAATATAGTAATGGGATTTCCTCTATATTCTAGATGTATGGCCCGGTGCTCACAATTCCCTTTTAAGATTTGCAGCACTCCTAATTCTTGTTCTAATACTACCTTAATTGCATGAGGGGTTTGTAACAAAGGTTTAGATCCTTTTTTAGATAGGAAATCTAAATTAATATATGTACCCAATAACATACAGATGCGCTTTAAAAAGAGGGTGCTCTTACCTTCCTTGGTAGACTCCTGGAGGATATGTCATCTTGACATGCAAGAATTTACATTGTTGACATCAGTTCATTATTCACTTTTAAAAATTGATTGCATTTTTTTAAATAGGAACTTGACTGTTCTAATTCACATTATTGTAGCACTGTGATCAAAGGTGTATGATTCATTTTAATACTCCTGTCAAGCTCCAAACATTTAGTTCAGAAATAAATTCCACTCCATTTCGTTGCCAGTGCCTCCCCCTCAGTTAGTGAGTAGTTTCTTTCAGATTTTCTAAAACAAGTTTACTGCTTACCACCATGAGTCTATGAGAGGGTGGGTGCAATGTGTATAGTACTGGTGTTAACCATGGCACAAATCTTCTTGATATTGTCGCAGGGATCCTGTTCTCCTACAGAACTGTGCATAGAGACTTGGAACCTCAGTGAGTTAGGGTGTGCCAAAACTCACCTTAGTACCCAAAATCCCCTACCTGACTAGCTACAGTGTCTCATTGGTCATTACAAACTCCCAATACTTAGACAAACCAAAACATGGACTTAGATTCCCTCAGGTAACGTGGAACACATAAACACTCTTTCGTTATACAATCGTTTCAATTCAAAACAAGGAGTAAATGAGGACGCAAGCATATTTGAAATGTTTATTTACTAATGCAGGGTTCTCAAGCGCAGTATCTTAGATAATACCAGCAAACATATTATAAGAAGCAAAGTAATCAGCATAGTTACTAGTCCATAGAATGCAAAAGGTGACAACATGCTAAAATGCTGAAATGAATCGGTTTTAACAACACCTAATTCTCACCCTCCCTAACTAGCATATTATATTATATCTAAGAAGGTCTCATTGGGTTTTAGCAGGGCGGCCCCATACCTCAAGATCCTAGTGGTAAAGGATCAGATCATCTTCCACCAGCTCTCTGCATGCGAAGCACCATCAAGTGTGTTTTGGTGCGCTGCGTGAAGCAATATAAAACGTGCCTAAAGCCAGAATTTGGCTGCCCATGCATGTATGTTATGTCTAGGAAGGTGCGAAGATCAGACCTCACAACAACCACTGTGTCGAGTTATCCTTGAAGGCTTCAGCATTCACTGTACAGACACAGCTCACTAAGCAAAGCTGATATCAGAGTAATAACATATTATTCTCGTGTGAATCAGAGCGCTCTACTAGGCTCAAAGCTCAAACAACAGTTATGTGTCGTGTGCAAAAGCAGCAGAAAGGAAAAATGGCGTTTAAACTTCTAATAGGCTCATGCTAACTTAACACAGCATATAGGCAAAGCGTATCTATATGACATCCCCCCATGATCCGAGCACGGATAAGACAAGATAAGATAAGGGGCTCATTTTTGAAGTGCAGAGTTCAAGAACGATAGTCAGTTCAAATTTGAGGAAGTGAGAAAAATATTTTCGTCAGTCAAAAAACCAAAATCTCACCATCTTGACAATTTGAGCAAAGTCAATAGGTCTGGGACATGAACATTTTAGATATAATTCCCCCCAAAAAAATCAAAAAAAGTTCAATGTCATCAAAGTAAATAGGTCTGGGACATGAAAATGTTGTCATAAGTTCAAAAAAATCGAAAAAAGTTCAATGTTAACAAACATTGGTCTCAGCCCAGGACTGAATATGCAAAATAAGCAGCAACAGCTTCCAAAAGGAAGTCACTGTTATCATCCGAAAACAATTCAGCCATCCAATCTAATAGCGGGAAAGAACATTCATGCTCTTCAATTACCGGAGCCTCTAGCACCATCATAGGACAACTCGGTGGGTTCTCAATGAAGCTGTGTGCCAAGAAATCTTGCGCCGCTGGCAATATATTCCAACGACCCAGTACTCCATGCATCGCTGCCAAGGCCATAATCCTTTCATCGGAACAAAGCAACTCGTAAGCAACTAAGGGACTCATAGGATGATTAAAATCCACGTCAGGAGAAACCATCTTGAAGAGACACAAATCCAGGGCCCCATCGAAATCGCAGCTCAGGCAATGAAAGACAGGCTGGACACATGTAAAATAGGAATATCGAAACGATAATCCATATGCTGCACTTAAGGTTGCGAGCGGCAGCGTGCCATAGTATTCAAGCATCCTGTTGCAAAACAGTGCCAGGTGGGTCTGCGCGTCTTGAAACACAGGACGGGCATCTATTTTTAACAAAACAAAATATCACCAGAATGCCTGCAGCCAACGCCAGTAAAACGGGAAACCCACCAAACAGGCTTGAAAAGATTGAATGGAAGAAAGCAGGCATGACTCAAAATATCTTTTCAAATGAAGTCACAAGACCACTGCTAACTATTTTAAAAAAATGTGCGAGGCCCGATGTGGAGGACGCGTTAAAGATTGTATGAATCAGTTCACTGCAATGCAATGGTAGGTCAGTATTTAATAAAGCTTGCACCTCTGTGCGGGTGTTGGCTACGTGAAGGACAAATGTTCCACGAGCTGAAGTCAGGGCAACTTCTTTTTGTGACAAAAGGGCTCTTATTCTACTCATTCCATTGAACTCTACCTTCAAGGTTGGAATTCTCGGCCAGATGGAAACATCCGAGTTCCCATGCGGGGGAGGATGCAAAACATTTTTACAGCAAACCACACGTTCACTGACTGTAACAACATAAGTGATGCCTTTTATTAACCCACAACAATCTTCATTATTTAAAAGTAAATAGCTGCCGTTTGCCAGTAATGTGAAAGTTGGGACGATTGCAGGAACGGGAGTACCTTTCAAAACACAGGCTAAATTAGGCTGTTCTTGGTTGCAAGAACCGTTCAATTGGATATGTCTACACATTCATGAGTGATCATGTGTTTCTGTGCACTCCTCACCTTTGAGATAAACTTCCCTCCCTTCTCTGAGGCATCTGTAAGTAAAGGGAGCGACCAGGCTTCATGGAGGTATGAACTACCCAGTGGCTCGTATCTACCAATGGCAAAATATTTCATACAATTTGTAAATTTAAATAAAGCAAACGGTAACATGATTAAACCGTGGATAAGCCACGTCGCAGCCGTGTTCTCTGCCCCAGAGAATGGTAAAGACTCCAACTTTTCAATATGTAACATGGAAAAAGATGCATCTCTCATTGAAAGCAAACGCTGCTTGTCAGTCAAATTAAAAGGGGCAAAGAGAGAGGAGACATTCATGTAATTCCAAGGCACTTTTCCGTCCTTAAGTGTCTGCAGGGTCCATGCTAACTGCATAATGGAACGTAATTGATTCTGACCATGGTATAACACAGACACTTCATCTTGCACAATATCAACAACAGACAATACAATATTATCCAATGTGTAAATGCGGGAAGAAAGCGTGTTAATGCTATTATCTACAACTGCAAGCACTTTCTCCAAGTTAGCTTGATCAATAGCCCTAAGATGGGTAGCCGCCTCAATCTGTGATGTTTTCCAGATTTAATTATAAACCGCATATATCCATCTTTTTGATCTACCACTAGCCGGGCATTTTATAAAATCATTCAAATCAACATCACCTGTCAGTTTAGATAGATGCAGTTTAACCGATGCCAAGGTAGAATGTTGGAGCCAATTCTGACATAATTTGCCTATTGAATAAGTGGTGACAGAATGGTCATCCTCAAAACGGGGATCGGCCCTGATATGTTTGAAGCCATCAGCTAAACCCAGAAAACGATGTTGGCACGAATCAGCACCTCTGTGCCACAACAGCCAACCTTTTGGATCCAAATTGGATATGTTAAAGGACGAGTTATGCAACAGAGTGTGCAATTCCCTAATGGAAAATTTTGTAAAATTACCCCAACCTGAATATTCTTCTAGATCAGGGATGGGAAGGAGTATTAAATTTTTTAGAAGAAGCCAATTCAAAGCATGTCGTTTGATAAATGGTAGAGTTAAAAAATAACATATGATTTGGGATGAGACATGCACGGTGCAAAGCCTCAGTGCCTTGCACCTGCCAACTTTTAGAACCCCAAATTGATTTAAGATCAATTGTCTCCTTCCACAACTCGTAGCTTCCAACAGCTAACTGGTCTAGGAAGGACTTCAAATACAATAACTTAGTATCGGTAAGTCTAACCTTGGACGTGGATTTTTCTGTCGTTTTAAAATAAAATGAAGCGGGATTGGACTGATTAAAGTCAGTAAAATAAGTGTACTTCTTCAAAAATGTACTTCAACTGCCTTGTAAAGGAGCTGGGCAATGCTCCCACTGTGTATAATTTACAGTATTCCTCCTGGAACTAGTCTTGTGTAAGAAGTGGTTGCCAAAATGTTGGAAGCAAAATAAATCACCATAATTAGCAGAATCTAAATATAAATCTTCAGCATCAAACGCAGCATAATATTTCAAATCAGAAAACAATGCCTCCACGGCCTGAACATCCCAGTCATCAGAACGTATGTTTTGTTTCACCACATCCCCCATGTTTACTCTAAGCACATTAGGGACATTAATAACCTCAGTTGGATTTGAAATGTAACCGTATCCCATACAATCCCATCTAGGACAGGCCAAGCAGTGACATTAACAAATGCCAAGTCTCTCTTCAGTCTATGGGCAGAATGTGAGGAGGAAAGGGGTGCCAATGTTCCATTCAGATGTCGAATGCATGTTGTCTCTTCGACATAGTGTCCATTGACGATTCGGAAAAAATAAAACGCAAAACCAATTGACATAAAAAGATAAATTGTAAAAAGTACTAGCCAAACATATGTCCAAGGAGAAATTTAAAAATGTTTTTTAAATAAACTTGTATATACTGCAATCCGAGACGGCTTTCCTGGAGTGTGCGAGACAGTGTCAAATGAAAATCTGGATTCTGTGGCCAAACTTGTTTGCAAATCAGGCATCGACAAGTCAGTTGGGTAAGTGTAGTCAATTTCATCAAGGTTAGTACCAGGTTAGTAAAGGACTGGAAATTGTAGGCATCTCGATGGCCACCTCCGGCTCAGGATTAGAAGCAGTGGCCAAAACAGAATTTCTCACAATCGAAAGACAGGAGACTGCCGGTGTCATACTAAGAAGAATCGGCCACTCTGGGGGCGGAGCTAGCCGGCAACCGAGATGGCTGTCTAAGTCCGGAGCTCCTCCACTCTGAACCACTATCCTTCGATTATCCTGCACATTTTGGTCTATCACCGTGACGTTCTAGCGCCCAGGAGGTACCGTGGTCATCAGGGCCCCATTGGACAAGGAACGATTGGGTTCACGGGCCGGAGGACGGAGATCTGCGGCCCGGTGTGGTGGCGAGAGGCAGGCCTGTGAGACCGCGGCCTCGATTACTGCTGCGGCCGACCCCGGAGCTGTGTTTCCCGGCGCTGTCCACTACGCGACCCCGCGCTGGGAAGCGGGTCGCGTCTCCTCTCCTCAGCGGTGGGGAGTGCTCGATGGAGGGGGGGCCTTCCCTCCTCCCCTGCTCCAGACTCGGACTGGCTGGTGAGCCGGAGCCGGGATCGACTGGTAGAGCGCCTGCATCCTGCGAGGCCTGGTCGTGCTGTGGGACGCCTACCTTGGAGGGACCGATCACGCTGACGCAGGGCTTCTCGAGTGGCTGCCTGCTGGTCTCCGGGTGCGACGGTGTCCGCCCTTGCCCCGATTTCCCTCACGGGGACCAGACTGCATACCGGGCACTGGTGGGTGTCATTCCCCACCCCAGCTGACACCCCATTGAATGCGGTGGTGAGGCTCCTCTGAGGGGGCTGCGTCGTGTGGGCAGGTGTGCTTCTCCACTAAATTTGACGGCCTACACCCCATCTGGAGGCAACTTAGACCTACTCCGCGGTCCGCGGCCGGGTGGACGGTCTTTGCAGGCGGAGTCTGGCGCTCTTTTGAATTACGTGTCTGCGGCAGGTACCTACCTGCTGGCCACGTGGAGTTTGCGGGCGCCTCTCCCTCTCCTGCTGCACTGATTCTCCCCCACGCTGAGCGCCAATACAACTTCTCTGGCCTAGAAGTGACAGGCGGAGAGTACATTGCCTGTGATTCTGTGCAGGGGCCCGGGGAGGCTCCTCTCTACGCCATGGGGTGCCAAGATAGGACACAGCCGAAGCTTTCCTTCACGAAGCAGAGCTCGAAGACGGCAGATGGCGGGGCGGGGGCGTGACTGGTGGGGACACACCGGAGGGGACGCCACAGCAGGACCTGAGGGAGATACTCCTAGCCATGGAGAAGAATCTTCAGGGAGGTATGACGGCTATCGGCACGAAACTGGACGCCTTAACTTACCGCATGGACCGCATGGCGGAACGGCTGGATAAACATGCGGAACGGCTGGATTTGTCAGAATACTGAATTACTGAGGTGGAGGAAACGCACACCACGCTGGAGACAGACAACAGACAGATTAGCCGGGCTATGCAGACACTTCTGGATAAAACTGAGGACTTGGAAGCCCGTTCGCGCCGCTGTAACCTGCGCGTCACGGGCCTTCCGGAGACTACCTCTACGGGTAACATGGAGTTGTTTATGGAAGGCCTACTGAAGAAGCTGCTGGGGGACGTTGTATTCTCCCACATGTTTGTGGTGGAAAGGGCGCATCGATCCTTGGGGCCACGACCCAAACCAGATGCCCCACCGCGACCCATTATAGCCAAACTTTTGAATTATTGCGACCGGGACGTCACGCTCAAATTGGCTAGAGAAAAGCAACCTTTGCAGTATGAGGGATCTACTTTATCTATTTACCCTGACTTTACGGCTCGTGTCCAGGAGGCCCGGAAACAGTTTGCCCCTATGAAGCGCCAGCTGCGAGACATGGGCGCTGACTATGCAATGCTATACCCGGCAAAATTGCAGGAGGGGAAGTCCCTAATCTTTACTGACCCTAAGGCGCTCCTGAAAGACTGGCAACGAGAGAAGCGACGGCCGCGAATGGAGGATGCCGAGCTGGATGGGGGCTCCATGGAGGACCAGGACTGAATGGGACATATTTTGAGGTGATTGCTGTCCGGTTGGGACACCTCAGGTTTGGTCTCTGCTTTCTTTATCCTTTCATGACAGTTGTACCGCCCGGCCTGTGGGGGCCTGACGTCCCGGAGGCTGACGATCCAATTGCCTACTTCCCAGGCATTGTCAGCCCTTGTTTACTGAACTTGAACTTACTAGACCTGAGACCCTTTGTGTTGATGCATCATTTTGGGAGACATGTCTTGGTATGCCATTACAGTTGTTCGACTATTGCTGCCACTATAATATGTGTGAGTATGTGCCCCTGTTTGCTACCTGGTTGTGGTCACGCTAGAGCCCCTTTGGGCGGGACGATACCTTCTGATGTTCTGCTCTTCGATTTGCCCATGTTTGGTTCCCAAATGTGCATGTTGTGGCGATGATGCCACGCTTTCTTCTTTAGGGTTCTGGGGAGGGGGGGTGACGGGGGGGCGGCCTTTTGAGCTGTTGTTGTTCGGTACCCTTCGTCCGCGCTAGCTCGGCTACCTCTGCCCTCGTGTGCTTACCACTATTCCTATGGTTCTTGGGGGGGGGTGGATGTTTTGTGGCTGTAGAGGGTATTTGTGACCGTTGTGGAGCTGAGGGTTGCATGGGGAGGGGAGGAATGCTTGTTGGGGTGGATGGATGAGCGCGGCCTAGTTGGGGTAGGGCAAGCGTGGGTGTGGGGATGGGATGGTTCTGTTTCATAGTCCATTTTGTTGCTTTGCGGTGTGGAGCAGCTGTTGTTTGAGGCATGTGGACTAATTGGTAGGGGTGACGGCGATGGGCACACAATTTCTCAGGTTACTAAACTGTATGTGGTGGATGCGATCTTTTTTACTCCTCTATGGCGGGGGACATGACAGAGGGGGAGGCGACTCCTGACACACTGCGGCTCCTGAAGTGGAACGTGCGAGGCTTGAATAACCACTGCAAGGTCCGTAGGGTTCTCCAGTATCTGGCAAAACACAGGGTAGACATTGCAATTTTGCAGGAAACGCACCTGGCGCCACATAGTCCTATCCTTGGTTACAGAGGGCTTTGTGATAATATCCATGCTGCAGGGTTTACTACTCATGCCCGTGGGGTTCTTACTTGGTTTAATCCTAAGTCCTCCCTTGCTTGGACGCCGGTGACCACTGACAGTGAGGGACGATTCACGATTACGGCCTGTTCTGGTAAGGGTCTGGACATGTGCATTGTGAATACGTATGGCCCCAATTTTGATCTCCCTAGCTTCTACACGACACTGGCTCAGAAGGTTTATGCGTTTGCGGACAGGGTTGTGTTTTGGGGAGGGGATTTCAACCTGACTCTGAACCCGGCGCTGGACAGGTCGGACGGCCCATCCCGGCCGCCTTCGGCCTCTGCACACACACTGACTACACATTTGTCTAACCTCGATCTACTTGATGTCTGGCGTCATAGATTCCCATTGCGGGGAGGATTCACACACTATTCTGCCCCCCATAATATTCACACGCGGAAAGACTACTGGTTTGCATCCTCGGCTTGCCTGCTGGACGTACGATCCAGTGATATTCTCCCGCGGACCTACTCGGATCACTCGCCTATATTGCTCTCCTGCTCGGTGCCAGTGAGACGGATACTGCCTTTTTCCTGGCACTTCTCCCCTTATTCATTACTCGACCCTCTCTTCAAGGAGGAACTCTTTACGGCCCTGGAGACTTATTTTGAGGCCAATGTGGGCTCTGTTGACTCGTTCCAGTCAGTTTGGGAAGCGTTTAAGCTTTATGCCAGAGAAGTTAATATCTCCAAGCATGGAGGTGTGTTAAAGTCGATCAGGGGCCGCCTTGATCTTTTGGAGCGGAAGCTTCGAGATCAGGAAGAGCTGCGCTTACGCTCTGGCGGTGTCTCGGTTGACCGGGATATTGCTAGGGTTCTTCGGGAGTACAATGACGAGGCGGATCTGGAGATTAAACACTTAGGGAAATATGCTATTGCCAGGACTTACTGCGAGGGTGAGCGACCGTGTGCGGTGCTGGCCCGCTTGGCTAAGGGGGGCAGGGAGCACTCTTCTATGCCGATAATGACATTTGGTGACGCCGGGCTCCCTCTTACGAACGATGAAATAACTGCACGCGTTAGGGACTACTACTAGGTTCTGTACGCCTCGAGGGGCCCCGCTCCGGAGGAAGGGATAGTAGACTACCTGTCACACATAGAGCTCCCGTGGCTCTCCGATATGGACCATAGGTTTTTGGCTCGTCCCTTTGAGAGAGAGGAGGTGGTGTTGGCACTGTCCTCCATGAGGGGCGGGAGCTCCACGGGCAGTGATGGCCTCACGGTGGCTTTCTACAAGGCCTTTTCCGAATTGCTGCTTCCCCACATGCTGAGCCTGTTCGATGATATGGCCAATTTAGGCTCCATGCCGCTCTCCATGCGTGAGGCTGTAATCGTGGCTATTCTCAAACCGGGCAAGGACCCTAATGACTGTGCCTCGTATCGCCCACTCTCCCTGATGAACGTAGATGCGAAGATATTTGCTAAAGTGCTCTCTAACCGCTTATACCCTCTGGTCACGACACTGGTGGCCCCAGAGCAGTCTGGTTTTGTCCCTACGCGCAATCTTGTTTATAACATCCGAACGGTCTTCGCTGCGTTTCAGCATACCCGCCCGGAGGTACCAGCTGTTGCCGTATTTTTAGATATGGAAAAGGCTTTCGATTCTGTAGAGTGGACTTTTATGCATCATGTTCTTCGCAGGATGGGTGTTGGCCTTCTCTTCCTGCAGTTGTTATCGGTCCTGTACTTCAAGCCGAGGGCCCGGATCCGTATTGGCCCCCTGACCTCTGAGCCCATTGAGGTGGGCAGGGGCACGAGGCAGGGTTGCCCGCTCTCCCCGATGCTTTATGCTTTGGTGGCTGAGCCCCTTGCTTGTGCCCTTCGCGAATACCATGCTCATTGGGGCATCCGCTTCCCTACGTACATGCTTGTTGTCTCTACTTATGCGGACAATAAGCTTCTTTATGTACGCGACCCCGAGACTCATCTTTCCCCGGTATTGCGGGAGGTAGTCCGGTTTGGTGCCCATTCTGGCATCCGGGTGAACTGGACGAAGTGGCTCATGTTTCCGCTTACAGCGGCCACGGTGCAGTTTGAACCTGAGTTTCCGCTGCAGTGGACTACTGAGGCGGTCCGATATCTTGGCATCCGGCTTCATACTGATTTGGAGAAAATTATGGCTGCGCGGTTTCGAAGTTGGAGGATGATGTAGACAGATGGATTTCTCTCCCACTGTCTCTTTTGGGACGCATCGCGTTAATGAAGATGGTGGTGCTCCCACGTTTTCTTTTCCTGTTCAACACTATTCCTATGGTACTTTCTGTCCAGTTTTTCGGCAGGCTCCAATCGCTGCTGGTACTACTTGCTTGGGCGGGTAAACAACCTAGGGTTGCTTGGCATATTCTAATACAACCATATGCGGCGGGCGGGCTCAACGCCCCTGATTTGGAGCTCTACAACAGTGCGGCCCAGTCCGCTCATGCTTATGCGTGAATCCACGGTTCACAGGATGCCCCTTACGTCCGTATCGAACGGATAGTCGCGGACCCAACCCCCCTGTCGGCCCTGTTAATGCAGGCTAAGGATCGACGTACAGGCCTGGTTGATTCTTTACTACCGGTCACCCACGCCTGGCACTATATGGCGAACGCCCAAGCGTGTTCGCTCCTGTACTCCCCCAGCGCGAATCTTGAGTGGTGCTACTGGCTGAGTCCCTGTAGGGAAAAGGGAGTGATTCTGGCACTGAGAAGAATTGGCATTCACACCATGGGAGACATGTTCTTGGGTGGCACTGTGCGGACGTGGGACGAGGTGACTGACGCACTGGAGGACCCCCCCTTGATGGCGCACTTCCAGTTTCATAGGGTGCGCAGTGCTCTGCGGGACCTTCTTGGGTCAGATCTGACGGAACCTGTGACGGTGATTACTTTTGATTATGTGGTCACAGCTAAATCCCCTCAGAGATTCGTTTCCACTCTCTATCGCATAGCCCAGGCGGAGCTTTATGCGGATTATACCAAGCCTCGTCTGGCCTGGCAACATGATTTGGGCACTGATATGACTGACGACCTCTGGAGCTATTGCTGCGCCAGCGTCCGTAAAATCTCCCTTAATGGTCGCCATAGGCTCACGCATTTTAAATTCCTGAACAGGACCTACTACACGCCGGAGAGGCTCCATAGATATGGACTCCGTGAAACCCCCGGAGTGTGAGAGGTGCAGGGCCCCCCAGGCGGATTTTCTTCATGCTGCATGGTCGTGTACCACGGTCTTTTCTTTTTGGCAATAGTTTTTTGTTGAAATTAATAAAATGGTGCAATTGACACTGGCACAGGAACCTTTATTAGCTCTCCTGGGCTACTCCAGACCCTTGCGCTCCTCCCAGCGACGTATTGTGGATCTGGCGCTCCTGATGGCCAAGCGTTGTATTGCCAGGGCCTGGATGAGAGGCCCCCCGCCTACTGTACGAGTGTGGAAGAGAGAGCTGATTTATTGCTGTACTCAGACTGAGCTGTATAGCGATCTGATGCCCCCCAAGAATAGACCTAAGAATTACTGGCCTGCGGTGTTGGAGGGTGCGGGCCATGTGGATGTGCCAGCTGATACTGCTGTGGCCCCTGACGAGGAACGGATTGTTCAGTGGGGGAGGCTCCTGATGCTGACACTGACGCACTTCTGGAGGCTGTATCACTTATGTAGGGAGTTCTTGGCTGCAAGGGGGGTGTGTTGCTGTGGGGTTGGCCTGCGCTTGCTGACACTTTTCCCCTTTCTTTCTGTCTGACCTGCTGCAATTGTTGTATTGTACTTTCTCCACTAAATGCTTTTGCCATCTGCGACATCATATGCTGTTTGCCCTGCTGTTTGACTGCCCACATGCCTGTGATATTGTTTGTGTTCTTGTTTTCTTGGTTATATGAAAATGCAAAGTTCAACTGGAAACGCTATGGCATCTTTGTCTATCATGTACAGTGGCTACTCTGGATGCCTTATTTTGCATTGCCGTCGGACCCCCGGGATGTCGGATGATGGACTGTGTTTTAATTGGAGGCTGCTCTTCTTGATAAACGCTGCCAGCCCCAGGGTTGTAGGCACGCAGCTGTGGTACATGTGCAATATTCAATAAAGCCTTTTGAACTCAAAAAAAAAAAAGAATCGGCCACTCTGTGTATCTTGACATTGTCAAATGAGATAAACCTGTTTTCCTTACAACATGGAAGTGGTGGTAAAATGACTGTTCTTGTGCCCTTCACACCAAGCACAGGAACCGGAGCTCGGTAGGAGGGACCAAATTCTTTCTTGTTCTCGATCTTCTCCCGAACCAGTTCTCCAACTTGGGGTAGCCAGCCAACTACCGGGATCTGCAACGCATCATCTGAAGTGGAGGGCAAATGTTCCTTTGCAAGACTGTCTCTTGTCTTTTGTAGAGTCTGTAAAACATTGCAATGTTCATCTACGTCAAAGGAGGCAGCGCTAGCCACCGAGTCTAGACCGTCAAGGTCCGGTACATACATCTTGATACCAAAAAGCATTTCGTATGGGGTCCGCCCACCCAGAGACCTTCTAGGGAGATTATTAAGAGCACGCTGCACGCCATTGAGATGGGCCAGCCAGTTCCTGCCAGTGCCTATAACTCGAGCTGTCAAAGATTGCTTTAAGTCACGGTTCCTTCGCTCCACTACACTATTACCCTCAGGTCTGTATGGAGACAAAAACTTGACTTGGACCCCCATCAAAATCATGGCATCCTTATACACCTTAGAGGCGAAAGCCGGACCCTGATCCGAATGGAAGGTACAACAGGCAAAAATCCCTACAAAGACGCGCAAATCTCTTATGACAGTCTGTGAATCAGCGCTGCGGAGGGGCCAGACCCAAACAAAGCGTGTGCATGAATCAACTAAGATGTACTTATATGCAGTATCAGAAGAAAAAGGACCGCAGTGATCCAAATAAACGCATCCTAGTAGCTTACAGGACTGAGCTTCATGCCGCCCTGTCCTGCAGGAAGCGCCGCACCACCCGGGGCCCCGCCCGGAAGATTACGGGTTATGTATTGTACCAACGATCGAATAACGCTAATTGAGGCCACATGTAGTCGTCTTAACTCAACCACAGAACACGTGCCGTGTTGAGGATGAGGAGTAAATCCAGCCAAAACAGGCCAATTTGCGCCCGGAATAGACAAAGGAACTAACCCCGGAGCTGTTAAAGAGTGGGGGAGGGCGCCACCAAACAAAACGCGGTGCTGCCAAGTATCTACAGGTACTTCCTGTGCCCTATACGGAGTATATTCATTTGGCACAGGAGTGGGAGTGTAAGTGTGGAACACACATGAAGTTCCGTCCACAGATGGGAATGTCACCCACAAGTAAAAGATTTCGTAAGGGTAAGCTACCTCTGCACTCACCACCATTATCACGGCCATGCCATCCACGGGAACATTATACTGCAGCAAATGGTTGTGCACCGCAATGCGACTATGCTGCGGAATGTCCACCGCGGCCATAACTACACAGAAAGTTGAAAGGACAAAGTAAACTTTGTAGCACAACTGGGTTGTAATGCAAGGAAACCGTTTAGAAAGATTCAAGCTTGAAAAGACCTATTACAAAAATAGGTAAGTTTTTCCGACACCACCGTTTTCCGGAAACGACAGTGAAGGGGTTAAGGATCGAAAGATGTACTACTCAAGTGTCATGTAATAAGACCACCGAAAACGTTGGGTGCCATGTCGCAGGGATCCTGTTCTCCTACAGAACTGTGTATAGAGACTTGGAACCTCAGTGAGTTAGGGTGTGCCAAAACTCACCTTAGTACCCAAAATCCCCTACCTGACTAGCTACAGTGTCTCATTGGTCATTACAAACTCCCAATACTTAGACAAACCAGAACATGGACTTAGATTACCTCAGGTAACATGGGACACATGAACACTCTTGCGTTATACAATCGTTTCAATTCAAAACAAGGAGTAAATGAGGACGCAAGCATATTTGAAATGTTTATTTACTAATTCAGGGTTCCCAAGCGCAGTATCTTAGATAATACCAGCAAACATATTATAAGAAGCAAAGTAATCAGCATAGTTACTAGTCATAGAATGCAAAAGGTGACAACATGCTAAAATGCTGAAATGAATCGGTTTTAACAACACCTAATTCTCATCCTCCCTAACTAGCATATTATATTATATATAAGAAGGTCTCATTGGGTTTTAGCAGGGCGGCCCCATACCTCAAGATCCTAGTGGTAAGGGATCACATCATCTTCCACCGGGGAACATCGTTTACGACGCGGTTTTTACACCGCAGTGCCTTTACCCCGCAGCTATTACAACGCAAGTTGTTACTACGACTTGCACTGGATGGCGCTGTGGGATAAGGAATCTTGCAATTTTATATTCCAACACCTTCCCTACTGTTACGGGGACTGGTGTTGGAATATAAAATTATAAGATTCCTAAATCCACGCCCTCCAACGCAAGTTGTTGTAACGACTTGCGTTGTAAGACTTGCGTGGTAAAGGCATGCGTTGTTACAACATGCGTTGTAACAACGTACATCCTCTTCCACCAGCTCTCTGCATGCGAAGCACCATCAAGTGTGTTTTGGTGCACTGCGTGAAGCAATATAAAACATGCCTAAAGCCAGAATTTGGCTGCCGCTGCATGTATGTTATGTGTAGGAAGGTGCGAAGATCAGACCTCAAAACAAACACTGTGTCGAGTTATCCTTGAAGGCTTCAGCACTCACTGTACAGACACAGCTCACTAAGCAAAGTTGATATCAGAGTAATAACATATTATTCTCGTGTGAATCAAAACGCTCTACTAGGCTCAAAGCTAAAACAACAGTTATGCGTCATGTGCAAAAGCAGCAGAAAGGAAAAATGGCGTTTAAACTTCTAATAAGCTCATACTAACTTAACACAGCATATAGGCAAAGCGTATCTATATGACAATATCAAAAGGTGTCAAAATATTAGTATATTCTATTTTTTCCTTGATGACTTATAAAGTATTTTGTTGTGGAGTCCCTCACTCAAACCACCCCCTTTCCTCCGCAGCTCCTCAGTTCTATCAGCAACCCCCCTCACTAATTTTACATAGTACTTTAATCAATCCATGAAGATCTCAACTAAACCTTGTTTTCAGATATGGTTACACCTCTAATGGAAGCTCACCAAGTCCCTCTTTGGTCTGGTCCCAGCGGCAGACATAATGTATCCCAAATATTAAATTTCTTCAACCAAAGAAAATAATAATAATAATTCCCACTTTGTCTCGCCACTACATTAACATCAAGTTGTGCTTTTGATATTTTTTCAAAAACTTAGCACGTCATCCTGAAAGAACATAATTTAGTCGATCATCCCAAAACCTGTGATCATCCTCTAAAATACTTGTACTCCTGAGGCAAAACCAAAAGTCAACTTAGTAAATTGCAAACTACCTTAGGCATGATGAAAGCTGCCAGAAATTTGAATTCAGGGAGCAGCTTGGTCTGGTGATGAGCACTCCTCAAGTCTAGCTTAGAGAAGTACTATACACCATCTAACAACAATATCATCTCATTAATATTGGGCAAAGAAAAGCTGCACATCGCAATAGTCCTATTCAGACATCGTAGATTGACAGAGAATCTTAACTTGGCATTTGATTTTGTTATAATGATGACAAGAGATAGCCACTCTGCTGCTTTCACTGATTTCATCCCTCCTTCCTTCTTCATCTACTTTAACACCCCCTTTTTTGTACTGTAATTGTTTATTGAAACAGAGAAATGCAACATATGCACACCTTGAATACGGCAAACAGACATAATATCGACTACAAAATATCGAATGGACATAATATCGAGTCCAAAATATAGGCTGGACAAAATATCGAATGGACAGAATATAGACATCAAAAATATCGTTTTGAAGGTAAGTAATGTAATATCGAATGTTAAAAATATAGAAATTTAAAATATCGAAGTATATAATATAGGTTATTAAAATTATCGAATTTTTTATAATATTGAATTTTTTATAGTGTTTGTTATGTTATATATTTGTGAAAAGTGTGTATTTATGTTATAATAAATTTTAATTAATTAATTTTGTTATTTTAATATTTGCGTAATTTAATTCTGTAGCGGGTTGTGGGTTTATAGGGGAATAGGGTGGGAAGTAATTTAATTATAATTAATTAAATATGTAAATTTATATAATGGTATTCAATTTTAATTAATGGTTAATTAAATTATATTTGGTAATTAATTACATTTTAATTGACAATTAATGTTAATAAATTGATAAATTGCTAATTATGTTAATTTTACAAATTTATTTTCTGTAGCGGGTTGTGGATTTATAGGGGAATTGGGTGGGAAGTAATTTATTTATAATTAATTAAATATGTAAAAAATGTATTGGAATTTTTTTTGAAATAATTGTTAATTAAATGTTTATGGGTAATTAATTATTTATTAATTGCCAATTAATTTTATTTAATTGATTAATTGCTAATTATGTTAATTTTAATAATGTATTTCCTGTAGCGGGTTGTGAGTTTATAGGGGAATAGGGTGGGAAGTAATTTAATCATAATTATTTAAATAATTCAATTTATTTAATTGTATTTAATTTGAAATAATTGTTTAATAATTTTTCATTGTTAATTAATTAATTGTTAATTTGTAATTAATTTGAATAGGTAACTAATAGTAACAATTAATTGTAACTTGTAATTTTAATTGGTTAATTATTATATTATATTAAATTGGTAATTACTTATAATTAATTTTTGATAGATATTAATTTATATGTTTTTTACATAATATAAGAAGTATTTACTTTCCCTACTGTTGCACTCTCTGAAGTGCGAATTGTAATTTTTACCCCTACGCTATCCAACGCTTTCCCTACTGTTGCACTCTTTGGAGTGGGAATAGTAATTTTAACCCCTACGCAATCCAATGTTTTCCCTACTGTTGCACTCTTTGGAGTGGGAATAGTAATTTTAACCCCTAAGCTATCCAACACTTTCCCTACTGTTGCACTCTTTGGAGTGGGAATAGTAATTTTTACCCCTACGCTATCCAACGTTTTCCCTACTGTAGCACTCATCGGAGTGGGAATATTAATTTTTACCCCTACGCTATCCAACGCTTTCCCTACTGTTGCACCCACTGGAGTGGCAATAGTAATTGTTACCTCTACGCTATCCAACGCTCTCCCTACTGTAGCACTCACTGGAGTGGGAATATTAATTCTTACCCCTACGCTATCCAACAGTTTCCCTACTGTTGCACCCACTGGAGTGGGAATAGTAATTTTTACCCCTACGCTATCCAACCCTTTCCCTACTGATGCACTCACTGGAGAGGGAATATTAATTTTTACCCCTACGCTATCCAACGTTTTCCCTACTGTTGCACTCTTTGGAGTGGGAATAGTAATTTTTACCTCTACGCTATCCAACGCTTTCCCTACTGTTGCACTCACTGGAGTGGGAATAGTAATTTTAACCCCTACGCTATCCAACGTTTTCCCTACTGTTGCACCCACTGGAGTGGGAATAGTAATTTTTACCTCTACGCTATCCAACGCTTTCCCTACTGTTGCACTCTTTGGAGTGGGAATAGTAATTTTTACCCCTACGCTATCCAACATAACATAAGGGCACCATAAGTCTTTGCACCATCAGACAAGCAAATACCGATTAGGTTGAGCGAGTATAAGGTGCAGAAAAGCAGAAAATCTGAAAATAAATCCTTGAAAAGGGTTGGATGTAGAGAGGAGGGGAGAAAAGCAGCATAGATGTAAGTTTATCTTGTAGAAGGGAGGAGGGGCAGGGAGCATGGGGAGGAGCTGGGGGTGAAGGGAAGGGACAGGCGGGCATAACCACAGCAGGGCAGAGTGGGGTAGTGGAGTAAGAGAAAAAGAGAAAAAAAAGGGGTATCGGGAGCAGCAAGGCGGAAGAAGGAAAGGAGATGGAAGAAGGGCCTGGAGGGGTAAGAGATCCACAGGGTAATGAAGGAGAAGACATCCACCAGTGGAGAAGAAGGCGGCATTCTGACAGCAAGTGTTGTAGCACACAACCACAGACATCAGCTCTCCCTCAGGAAAGAAGACCAGATGAGACGAAAACTTTCAGCCCTGTCCAGCAAATTGAAAATTATTCTTTCACAGGAGGAAGCTTTATACACACCTGTGAGCCATTTCCTGTGTGTCTGCAGCTGCGGGGGTTGTGAGTGATGCAGGATGCAGATCACTGCTGCCGTCAGGGTGGTGGTGAGCAACCGAAGGGCATGATGGGGTATTTGGGGATAGTCTGCCAGGTCATGGAGTAGGACTAGCGGGCATGACAACAGAACAGGAATGGCCAGCTTCATTGGTCACCCCAAATAAAAGACTTTAGGCCTTTATCAATCTGCCGCAGGGTCTTAAGGGGTGTAAACAAAGGGAGCATGCTCAGAACATAGGTAAACTGTGAGAGATTCACTATCTTCACTGCCTGTGACCTACCCACAATGACAGATTCAAGTGGTTCCAGTTCTCAAAGTCTAGCCATATCCACTCTAATAGTGGGTCCAGGTTATGTGCTACCATGAGCTCCAATCCCCTGTTGACATAGATACCCAAATACTTAATACAGGAGGCCCGCCACAGGAACCAAACCCATTGATAGCGGTGTTGGTGGTTACCCTCGAGAGCAGCAAGGCCTTGTTCTTCCCCTACGTAACCTTATAACCAGAAATGCCCTTAAAGGCATTGCTTGTCTCCAGCAACACAGGTAGGGAAATGGCAGTGCTGACAGAGTGAGGTGTATCAAGGTCCCTCTGGCGTGGAGATGCCTACCATCTGTGCCTCTCAGTTAGGCAGGGTGGGTGGACTGAATCAAGAAAGGTAACAACCCGTCCCATGTCCAGGACCATTTCAGAGGAGTAGAGAGTCCAGTGATAGGAAGTTAATGTGTCCACTATGTCTTGCAATAAGCTAACAAAACCCCTGGAGTCGGTGGTGATATCAGGGATAGCCATTCCTGTTTCCCATAGCTGTAGCAGCTCTGCCAGGAGCCTAACCAGCTTCTCTCCCTGCTTGTAGTGCCTGTACCTCAGTTTCTAGAGTGCACACTCTGCTTTGGAAATTATGAGAGTATTGACTTGCATCCAATTGTTACCACGCCTGCCTTTGTGTGTTAGAAATGGCTCCATCCATAAACAGCTGGCCCCTGATGATCAGTTGAAACGCCGCCCACAGGGTCAGAGCTGAGTCAACCGCCCACTTGTTATGCTCCGGGTATGTGCAAATGTGGGACTTAAATTGTTCCTTACCCATGAGCTGGGTGTAGCAGGATATGTTGAAGCACAAAGACTTGCAAATCTGCCTTGGATGGCAGCGTCGCTCATGAGAGGGAACACGGGCTGTGTACCCAAGAAGGAGTCCAACCTCAATTGGGTACTGTGTATTGGGGAAATATATGTGTATTCCTTATCTGTGGGGTGCAAGAGGCGGCACGCGTTCAGGAGGTCGTGGTCCTCCCTAATATCTTGGGAGAGACTCCAGTCCACCTTATTGAACTTCCTGACTGGGCCAGTGCAGGCCATGATCGCATCCCAAGCCAGGTTCTGGTGGGCCACCTACCCACTGGCCAGCGGCAAGGGGCAGCAGCTGTGGATCTCCTTGGCCACCCAGTCTGGCCAAAGCATTTTCCACCTCTGCCCTAGTGAAGTGCTTCTCATGGAGCAGGGCTATATTGACATGCTTAGAGTTGGAGGTACGTGAGAACCTTTTTACATTTGTTACAGTGTGAAAGGCTGTGCACATTCAAAGAGATGATGTTTAGCACTTCTCGTCAGGGCATCTTAAGAGTGTGGGCTAAAGGGGAACAGGGATGTAAGAAGAGTGGATGGAGGCCGACAGAACTCACCAAGCACAGCGTGTATGGTCTCCTCGAAGCTGGGCAGGGGAGGGGATTACCCACGGATCCAGGTAAAGGGTCCAAGGGAGGTGGAGTAGGTGGATTAGGCGAACAAGGAGGGCAGGAAGGATGCAGAACAGAAAGAAACCGAAATATCAAAAGGCAAAGTAGAAGGGGAAGAAGAGAAGGAAGAAGAAGGGTAAGAAAAAGGGGCCACAACAAAAAAAGCTACTAGAACTGGTGAAACTCTCTTGTACTCAAGTCAATATAACATAAAACTGTATTCTGATCCGGGGGGAGAGGGGAATGTGACCAGTGGTGATCCCGGAGAGTATACCGAGTGGAGGTGGCTATGAGTGGGTGGGTGAAGCTTGGCGAGCGGAGGAGAGGAAAGGGGGGTCAGGTGGCTGGGGGTTCACTGATAGAATATCGATGCCCAAAATATCCCCATACACAAATATTGAGCCATAAATATCGATGTCTAAGATATCAACATCCTATATTTATAAGGGTAAGTATAAAAATATTGAGAAAAAAAATATTAATTAAAAAAATATAGATGTGCACAATATCGATTCTATTTATAAATATATAAAATAATGTTAAATATATTAAATAAAATAACATTTTACAAAATTATTTGGATTTAATATACAGTTTAACAAATATAAAAAAACACATTTAATTTAAAAAACATACAAACATACACATATAAAATGTTATATATATTTACTTTAAAACAATTAATAAACTATTAATTTAAATTTATTTTTACATTTTATCAATATATAAAAATGTACAAATAAATATATATATATATATACATACACCTATCACATAAAATCTAATAAAAACTAACATTATATTATAAATTAAAACATTAAAATATTTAATAGTCTTTAAACTTAAATTGTGCACTCCAAATGAGTGCAACAGTAGGGAAAGTGTTGGAAAGCCAATGGGTAACACTTAACATTCTCACTCCAGTGAGTACAACAGTAGGGAAAATGTTGTATAGCAGAGGAGCAAAAATTACTATTCCCACTGCAGTGAGTGCAACAATGGGGAAAGTGTTGGATAGCGGAGAGGTAACATTTACTATTCCCACTCCAGTGAGTGCAACAGCAGGGAAAATGTTGAATAGCGCAGGGGTAAAACTTACTATTCACACTCCAGTGAGTGCAATCGTAGGGAAAATGTTGGATAACGGAGGGGTAAAAAATACTCTTCCCACTCCAGTGAGTGCAACAGTAGGGAAAGAGCAGGATAGTGGAGGAGTAAAAATTACTATTCCCCTTCCAGTGAGTGCAACAGTAGGGAAAGTGTTGGATAGCAGAGGGGTAAAATGTAATCTTCCCATCGGAGTCAGTTCAAAATTAAAAACAAACAAAATATCAACTACAAAACAAAAGATTTGAAAAACAAAAAAAGAAAACATATATAAAACTATTAAAAATGTACAAAAGATAGAAACATATTATAATGTTAAAAAAATATTACAAATACCTAGAAAAAATATTTAAATAATTTACAAACAAACAACTATTTTTAATACAAATTATTTATAATCAAAAACATTAATTATTACATAAATGTAATATTGTTTTACTTCCTACCCTATAATACCACTCAATTGTCCACACACATCTAAATTAAGAAACAAATGTACCTCCATAATTAACATAATTAATTATTAATTAACTAAATATTATTAATTAAAAAACAAATTTAAACAGACAGAAATTAATTTACTCCTCAAACGTTCCCCTATAAAACCAAAACGCACACATAAAATAAAAATAAACAATGAACATAAATATTTATGAATTGATGAATTAATATTAATAATCAACTAATTATTAATTAATTAAACATAAATTACTTTCCACCCTCTACCCCAAAAAAACACCACAAGCCACACCTAAAAATCATTACACAATTCCCACAACTAATTTTACATTAATAAATTAATATATATTGAAAACTATTTATTAATTAATTGAATTTATTTTACTCCCCACCCTTTAACACTATGAACCCCGAAACTCACATCTTAAATTAATTAAACAATTGACATATTTAAATTGTAATTATTCAATTAGCATTATTTAACAAATAATAATTAATTATAAATACATTACTTCCCACCCCCCTATAAACACCTCCACCGCTCCTAAAAAAAACAACACAATTAACATAATTAATTACCAATTAATAAATTAATATTAATTAACAAGCAATTAATAAATAATTATTAATACATTAATGCCCACAATTATCACTATAAAATATGAATACATATTAATAAATAAGAAATAAATTACTTCCCACCCTATTCCCCTATAACTCCACAACCCACTCCTACAAAAATGACACAATTAACATAATTACCAATGAATGAATGAATTAATAATAATAAACAACCAATTAATAATTAATACTACATAATTCCCACAATTAACACTATAACATGTAGATTAAATAAATATGAATAAATAAAAAATATGAATACATTTATATAACTAGAAATACTTCCCACCCTATTCCCCTATAAACCCACAACCCGCTCCTAAAAAAATGACACAATTATCATAATTGTCAAAAAAACAAGCCTGGATTTCCAGTGATCATTGATACCTCTGATGTTCCAGGTAGTAAAGGTTACCTCGGCCATACTAATGGGTTGCGAAAAGTGTAAATGTACTGTTGGTGTTGTGTTGACCTCTGTCCAAGGGGAGGACTCCTCTGCCTATTGTGTTGTAGTCGGTTATTGCAATGGATGTCACCTACTGAACATACTGAACATTTAGAAGGAACATAAACCCATAACAGAAGGGTGAATTCCCAGCCCCTGTCTACAGTTACCCTAACCCTCGCACCTCCCACTCCAACCCCATTCAGGTTGAGAAACTTTCCCCCACCACCCCCAAGCAACAAAAAGAGGAGGAACAGGTAACAAGTGGGATTCATCCCAAGTGGGAGCGAGGGCTCAGTCGGACCTTCCCCCGCCTGAGGACAGGGTGACCGGGCAAGAGTGTACGATAACAGCTATAGGCCCAATAGACACATTCTAGTTCACCTGTGAATGCAGTGAAATATCAGTTTAGCAGGGAACAAGTAACATCAGGCAAAAAGATACATCCCAGTGTTCAGTGACAGCAAAGACAGTAGAAGAAAGGAGGCTAATCATTGTCACCAAGATGGTTATTCTCACGCCCCGGTGATAAAGAGCGTGGGCGGTCTTTGTTCAGGTGTTTGGCAAAGGATGTGGCTGCCTTGGGGTACATGAAATAGCCCTCTGTATCAATGAGCAAAATCCGGGTACAGGAGGGCATATGTGATGTTGAGTTGCTGCAACAGCTACTTAGCTGGTAGGAAGTCTCTTATGGCAGTTTGGACACGGAGGGTGAAGCCTGTATAGAAAGCTAGGGTGTTGCCCTGATGCCGTACTTCCTTCATCTCTCTCGCCCTCCTAAGGATGACATTGCGGTCGCGATAATTTAGGATGCGGGCAATAATTTGTCTTGCTGTAGCCCCAGGAGGAGGCAGAGATCCCAGCTGGTGATGGTCTTGCGCAACTATGAAGCATTCAGATAATGATGGGCCAAAGAGTTCATGCAGCAGTGTTTGTAGGTAATCCTCCACCCTCCCCATTGCCGTAGTCTCCGGAATGCCCGTGATGCGCAGGTTGTTCCAACAGGATCCTGCGTCTAGATCTTCATATTTGGCGCGTATGAAGTCCAGGACCTTATCAATTTTGAGCAGTTTCTGTTGTGTTTCGGCAATGGAGTCATCGCATCGGAATCAGACACTCGGGCTTCCAACTGCATGATTTAATTGTCGTGGGAGTCGACGCATTGTTTAACCTGGTCTCGGCGCAGTGCCAGGTGACCAATTTTAGAGTCAATGGTCTAAAGGCTGTTTTTGACTTCCATAAGTAATGATTTAATATCATCATCCTGAACAGTAGGAGCCTCTGTTTGAGTAGTATGATCGCCTGCATCTTGCTGTGCGTCACCGTCAATGCCTTTGTACCTGCCCTTGTCGTAGCAGACCTCAGCCAGGCCCGCTAGTGCAAGGGGTCCGCCCTTCTGTGCACAAAAGTCCGCAGACTCCAAAGGAAAAAGTTGGCACGCAAACTGGAAATACAAAACATAACATTTATTACACCTCATGAGGTGGTGCTAAAATTCAACCAGTACCCTTCGGCACTGCGAGAAGTAGCACAAAGGGCTACCGAACACATGGTTTATTTATACCCACACAGGGGCTCAAAAGAAGGCGGTACAAAGCATAAGAGCACAATTTATGTCCATACATGGTAATATCGAGAGGCATAATCGATCAGTGGTTGGAGCTATCAGTCTTAGGGGTCTCGGCTAACACATTCCAATCTAAGGCTAACCATTAACTGATGTAGACCCTAACGGTCAGCGGAGAACACAAAGGAGCTATTAATAGCTTGTTGCCGGGCAGTTTAGAGGCCATGAGCAGAAAAGTAGGACAACGCACATGGTCGACACGAGGTAGCATGTGGCAGACAAAATGGCTGCCATAACACATGTCAAGATAACGGAAAACCTAGATGTCTTTTGCTGACTCTCAACTTAATCGCCGTTTTATATACAACACCCTTGAAGTTTAATTTAGGCTGTTTCAGTTCAGTTTTCCCCATTTCGAGCAAAGGCCAGAAGCCCGGTTCAGGGGTGGCCCAGGTGGCGTGCCCGGTTGAGTTCGCAACCTCAAGGTTCTAGTGGGGGGCCCAAGGAGAGGCAGGGAACGCCACGTATTCAGCTTCACCAGCAGCCACGCAGACCAATGGGAACTCCAGGCGCACCTGCCAACAGGCCCAGCACCGCAGCCAAAGGCTACAGGGACAGTCAATTATTGTGTGTGCTGAAGGGCGATCTTCTTCACAGGTAATGTCCTCACTTCAAATCGTGGGGATCCCCCAGCATGCACGCTCTCATGCAGTCGAAAGCTCCAGGATGCCACGCAGCCCTCAGGCCTTAGCGCATGCGGCGGCCGGCAGTGTTTTTATGCTCGTGTTTGGCTCCATGGTTCCCTTCTACATCTCCAGTGCATATTCGGCAGTGCCCTGTCTCAGGGCAGGACTGGAAGAAAATATTTCTGGGCCGAGGCAGAGCCTGGCATAGGCCCTGGGAGCTTATAGGACCAAAGTTTAACAGAGCCGGAGAGCTAATGGGCAGTCCACTGCATGCCAAATTAATTAAGGGGACAAAAATGGTAGTGCCTCTCTCTGTATACGGGCCTCAGGCATCCTCCTCCATCGTTTCTGGGGTGCTACCCTAGCACACAGCCCCCCTAGGGGATTCAGGCAGGCAGAGCAGCCCAACCCAGGACTGCACCACAGGAAGCTGAACCGTCCACAGCAGGCAGGTAGCAGATGTCTCTGGCGGAATTCCTTGAGGATTCAAAGTGACATCACCCCGGCCCAGGGACTCCGCCGTCAGGCAGCACAGCAATCTCACTTTTGGGGAGGGTCACAGGGAGTCACAGAACAGGGCACAGAACAGGGTGGCCGGGGGAGTCATTCAGTCTGGCGGCCCACACCCCTCAGCTGCAGCGATGCCAAGTCCAGGCCTGCCCAGCCACTCATAGCCATGCTCACCTCACTCAGGCAGGGCCCGCCATCTTCATTCAGGGTCTCGTAATCGAAGGCCACCCAGTGGCGAGTTCTTCTCCCAGCTCAGGTAGCACAGATAAATTCAGTGTCGGTCAGCGAGAACCGCACCTCAGTCGTCACCGCCACACGCCGCTAATTCAGCCTCCACAGCATCGCGGTCCACTGGGCCAGGCCCGTTTTGCAGCAGGCCACGCCCCTCGGCCATCCCTCCGGGGCAGCTCTGCATCTCGCAGGTGGATCGTAGCAGGCAGCAGAGTGTCCCGCATCACAGGCTAATGTTTCAGGCCATTTTGGCGGGCCTAAAAGCAGGATATTAACGGATCGTTCTCGTCCGGTTGGCAGAGCTCATTCAAGGTGCAGCCATCTTGCCGCCAGAGAAACCACGCCCCCATATTATGAATCTTTAAAGTGCTGCTTATATATCTTTTCCTTTTGTTGTGCTGCTACATGTGGAAAGAGTGGTTAAAATAAATGTTCAATGCAATGTGTCTCTACCAGGGCACAAGTCCTAAAAATCAGGTTAGGAGGTATGCAAGTGAAATCATGACGCTGCCATCACAGTGCAAGATGTCACAACACATGACACTGCAGGTTACATAACAGGAAGTGACCTCACTGGATGTGACATCACAAGAAGTGACATCAGATATTAAGACCACATAAATGTTTATCAGGTATAACATGAGTACATTTAAGCACATTACGAGATTTAACAAATGAGATTTGGCGTTGAGGTTGTGCCAAAAAAGTGGCGCAATCCCGACGTAAAATCTGGGCCTCAACTAATATGTTAATTTTTTTAAAACCTTTCACAAAGAAATTGGCAACAAGGAGAATCAGGGCAGTAGACCTGTTCTGCTTAATTGGTTGTAAAGTCTGCATTTTAAAATATGTTATGCGTTGAGGCATCTGCCGTAAAGGTGCCCAGTAAATCTCAGGGAATAGTTATAATAGTGAGATATCTCTGGAGTTTAACGCAGTTGTTGGAGAGATCTGTATTTTGTGAAGTCCCAGATTGAACCAAAGTAGCATAGCAGGTTAATGGGTCTCCTGCAGAGCACATCACATAACATGCAGATGACAGATTTTTATGTTATGCAGATAGTAAAGTGGGTTACTGCTTTTAACACAGAGATCCTTTTGTTACCTACAGTTCATAAATTGTAATCCGTGTAATATAGCACAGTGAGCTATGAATGGCATGTGACTCCTATACCTTGTAACTCAGCTTGTACATTGATTTACACATGTACATGATTTATTGTTAATGTATAATGTGTATGTTACCTAAAGAGCTCTGACACCTTGCATTGGGTTGCGTAGCGCTATAAAAGAAATAAAATAGTGTTATTGAAATTGTTATTTGTGTAAATACTGGGACAGAGGAACACACCTAACATTCCTACAGTCCACTCATCTCTTATATACAAGGACTAAACAAAGGCAAAAGCATGCCTCTCTTAAGGACCTGTGAAGACATAACAAGCTGTGTGCCTTTGTTTCCTCTCCACATTTACATTTAAGTGTGAGGTTCCAGGCAGGACAGTCAAACAAAAGAAAGCCTGATGACCACTTAACTTTGGCCTTCATCTTCGGCCCAGCTGGAGGTGGAAAAAAGCTCCCTCGCTGCCTGCACGTTGCTACTGGGAATGGAAAGCAGACAACATACAGGCACTGGCGAACGTGTCCCGGTGAAGATTACACCAGTACACATTCAGCATATTTCTCTGGGGCCAAGTACTGGGCAGGGGGGACGGCATCCACCCTGTGAAAATAGTGGGTGGGCGCTGTGTACCTGCGTGAACCCCCGACTTGTGCTCTGGTCTCTACCACTGGGCTACTTTGTAACAAGGCCCAACCTTGAAACAGTCCCGTTTCATGGGATACACTCCCATTTGCCATCTATGCTCGTCTCTCAGGGGCACATGCATCATTGGAAATGACATTCGCAAATGGTGCGAATCGCAAAAATCGGCCGTTTGCGAATACAATTCCAATTTTTGAGATGCATTATCATTTTTGTTATTTTCGCAATTTAAGAAATCGCAAAATTGCGATTTCTTAAATTGCGATTGCATTTACGGAATCTCAAATTGAGATTCCTTAAATGCAATGCATCAAACTTTTAAAATTTGCGGATTCGCAAATAAGGGGAGCAAATTACCATGAAGTTGACCTTCATGGTAATTTGCGAAAACTTTGAAAAATGCACTAAAGTGCATTTTTCAAATTTCCATTTTACACACACACACACCTGCCCTTGGAGCATGTGAGTGTGCAAAATGTACTTCTAAGCAGATTTCAGGGGTGCAACAGGGTGTCCTTTGGACACCCCTGCACCCTTGAAATTGCATTCTTAATTTGCGAATTTCTAATGGTGAATTGCAAATTAAGAATGTCTTTCCATTCATTCCTATGGGCCTCTAGGCCCATAGGAATGGATGGGGAGGTATTCCTTAATTGCGATTCTCAATTAGAGAATCGCAATTAAGGAATTTTAAGAAATCGCTATTTTTTTAGCAATTTCTTGATGCATTGCTGTTTGCAATTCCTTAATTGCGATTCCTTATGTTTCGCAATTAAGGAATCACAAAATGCAATATTGATACATGTGCCAGTTGGTCACCTTCTGAAGATTGTAACCCCTCTAAAAGTTAGCCAGGTAAGCAGAGCCTTTTCCAACTGCACTGATAGATTATTAAACATCTTGCTTCATGCCCTCTCTGCTTCTCTTAAACATAACATGTTCCTTAGGGTTCTGAGGACCTGGCAGGGCTCTTTTTCAGCACTAGATAAGATCCTTGCTTTACATGGCCCATAAACTCCAAAGCTGATAAGTGGAAATGGAAAGGTGGAACATTGATCCATTTTGTCTTCCTTTGTGCACCGTATAACTCACTTCTCAGACAGCCATTCATTAAAAAACTCCACCACTTAATGAAATGTTGTATTAACCTGCCTCCAGCCTTCTGCAAAGAGGTCTCAACGATGAACCACACAACAAATTAGGAGGTGTTTGTATGAAATGTTGTTGGGGAATTACCACGAGTATAAGCACCATTTGCAACAGAATTTTGAACCAAACATTTTGTGACTCTGGAATATGTTGTTTGTAATAATGTCAAACAAGCCCAATTTATTTAGGAGGTGTTTGTGTGAACAGTTGCTTTGGAATTACCAGGAGTATAAGCACCATTTGCAACAGAATTTTGAACCAAACATTGTGTGACTCTGGACAATGTTGTTTGTAATAATGGCAAAGTAGCCCAATGTGTGTTTGTTTCTATTGACTTCATAAAAAACACGTCTTTTATTGTTGATATTTTCACTGGGCCCGTTCATTCACTGCAACACGGTTGCTTATTGTTGTGTTCTCAGGATTTTTTTTACATAGTAAATTATGAACACACATTTCAACCATATGCTTTACAAGGCTGGGAGAGAATGTTGCAGAGACTAGGCAATGATATTCTATCCCCCTTTTTAAAAGTTCTTTATTAACTTCTCATGTTGAAAACCTGATACTAGAAAATATCGATGGAAACATCCTTTAATCATTAAGGCATCTAATGCAGCACAGAAATATATAAAATCTGTCCTACAAAAGTTTTAAAAAAGAAATCAGAAAGGAAGGTTGGATAGGTGCTGAAAGTGTAGTGTGTCTTTGCCATGTACTACTCAACGCACCCCTGTGCATTATTCGTGGAAGTCATGGGATCATAGCTTGCAAATAACATTTTCCAAACGAAATTTCATGCCAATTTATTTTTTTCTTTGAGCTGCCGAGCTTTCCATGAACGTGATGGGCAAGGTGGAGCCGGATAGCTTCTTGAAACTGAAAGAGAATGATGGCGTGCACATACTCGGGCTCCAAGGAGGGAGGCTAATAATAGAGGTCAGAAAATACTCTTGCTACAAAGTGATCCTGCTGTGGCACGCTCTTCTGGGGAAGTACTGCAGGCGAGTGGCTTAAGAGGATTCAGAGAGGGCTTAAATAACTTTATAGTGCACGGCGGTATTCACGGCTCTGCCCGCTATTTTGTTACTGGGCAGTTCAGTGGTTCACACAAGTAAAGGAGGCGGAGGAAAATGCAAGGCAGTCTTCAACCCCTGGACTTGCTTGGAACTTAGACGAGAGTTATGCATGCAAAAATAACCATTTATTCATGTTAACCCGTGGCTTGTGAATTAGAAAGGTCTGAGAGTGAGTCTTGTCGACTGTCTTTTTGCAGGGTTACTAGAAGATAATTTGAGGTCTGGCAGAACATGCAAGTATCTCAGTTAAAACGAGTAACCTTTTACAATGCAGACCTTCGGTTGTAAACAGTTCCCTTACTGGAGTTTTTAGGTCTGGCTTGACGGCATGGCACCGTCGACAAGACCTGTTTACAATTCGTAAACGTGGGCTTTGGCACCAATCATGGTAATTCCCTGCCATGCTATTGGGTCTATGGTGCATCACTCACCTTTGATGGAGTGCTTGCATTAGGGGGCATGATGGACCATTTTACATCTCAAAAGTACACTGAATCAGGACAAATTAAGGGGCATATTAACAAGGCGGTGATATCAAATAATCGCTGCTTTTTGGCTGAAAAGCGGCGATAATTTTATCTCCTTATCTGCAAAGAGACGCTATCGCGTGTTTTGATGATTTTGCTCCCGTTTCCAGCACGCCTAACTACACATCGCTAATGAGATGCAAAGTAGGCGTGTTTGTGGAAACAACATGGGTAAATATCGCGAAGACAGCTTCGCGATATTCACAACGCGGGGAAATGATTATTTTAATCGCGCTAAGTATGCCTGAACGCAGGAATTTAACGTCTGTTAAATTCCTGACTAAGGCATGCTTAACATGGGAAGCAGATTCATGTAATACGCCTACAGGGTCGTATTATCAAGCATATTGCCGTTTTACATGAAACATCACTGAAAAACCAGCGATATTCCATGGAAAAGGGCGCTATCGCTGGAATATTCAACGCCATGGCGCGAAATGTTGTTAATACAACGCTAGCCTGGCAAAATATTCCAGCGATAGAAAATTATGCGGTATGCAAAGTCAGCGATAATTATCGCTGCATGTTGCAAATATGCTCCCATATTCATTATCTGATAGGTGCATTGAGTACATTAGAAGCCGAAAGCCGTAGTGGTATTTTTAACTGCAGTGTTTTTTTATTTTTTTTTAGGATGCAAAATGCACTTTAAAATGCAGCTTTACTATGTTTGTTTTTACATTTGTACCTGCAAGTGAGATTCTCTAGAGCACACTCATGAAACAAGAAAGGACTTGAATGTAACGTTTCCATGAACTGGTGGCTAGTACGTCTTCTCACGAATAAGTAGCATGGGTTTCTGTTTTTCACTTTAGTTAAATTTCTAGCTGCCAATTTTAAAGCGCTTACACACTAGTAATTCATTTTTGCGATTTCTGGATTTGACATCACGTCAGTGGTCAGTCTTTACTGCCCTTTTATACCTGCCACTAACTACAAGACGTTCCTGAAAAAAGGAAGAGAATGAATCAAAATAAATGATAGTACTGATTCTGGTTCAGGCCATTTTGAATGCATGGCTTCAGATGGTCAGTATGAGGTTAAAGAAATACCCTAGTGTGTGAATTTCATGGAGTTTAATTGAGTGATTCCAGATTCATGAAGCCATTTTCTTGCCTGTTAGCATGGTTTTAGTTGCAAGATCATTTAAGGGAGGGACTGTATAAGGGCATACGTCCCTAACTATCTGTGTAGCTAGTTCATACCTTACATTGCACTTTCCTGTACTGGTGTTGCAATATTTGTTGGGAGTGGATAAAAGACTGTGATCACGATCAGTGCACTTGTCAATCAATCAAAATCATCTGTATTCGGTCATTGTAGGATCATAAAAGCACGGAATAAAACATTTACATCTTCAGAAATATTTTTTAAATACTTCAAAAGCACCATAAAACAAATAGTCATTAAAGAGCATAGGTTCTTCTCAATTTGATAGCAGCAATGCTATGCTGAGAACAGCAGTGCAAACATCAAGTGATTGTAAGTTTTGCAGATAGATCAGGACCTATGTATAAGAATTAAGGAGTTTATGCAGTAGGGCGGGACGTAAGAAGCGCAATCTAAAAGAGTCATATAAAAGAACATAAAAGGTGCGTTGGATTGGGCAGTAACACAGTCACAGGGGCAACATGGTAGGGAAGGAAACCAGAAACCCATTAATGGGAAAGCCACAAGAAAATGAACTGTGTTTGGTCTTGATCTAGTGAGACAATATAGGGAATGGGGTTGGGGTGGGGGGGAGACAACAACGGGGGGAAGGTTGAAAATATATATTTTTTTATACGGCACTTACATTTTCTCCACCGGCCCCATAGCTCCTTCGCTTCTCTGCTCTCCCTGACTCCAGTCCAGAAGAAGCTGCAGAAGCTCCCAGTCACACAGGATCCCCTGAGTTAATCACAATGCTGCAGTGCAGCGTTATGATTGGTCTGAGCACTGTGGATCGGTGCTCAGATCAGGACAGGGAGCCTGTGCATATTCCCTAGCAGGCTGTCCATTACAGTCTGGTAGGTAATATGCAAAGTGCACAAGACTGCCTGGCTGGCTAAAACGACTGGCCAAGTAGTCATGAGCCCTTAGTGATCATAGTCCACGTCTCTTCCCACCCTAATCCCTCAGCCTCGCCTTGTCCTAACCCAGCCTGCAGAAACCAAAATTAAAATGATAAAGACCTTGGGGGTCATTACGATAGCGGATGAAAAAGCCCTCTGACAACCGTGCCTGCAGACAAAAAAACAGCCGCATGTTCCACGGCAAGACCGATGGTCACATTACGATGCAATGAATGTAAAATCCAACCGCGGCGGTCGGAATTCACAAAAAGCCATGCACAATGTCCGGAATACCAGAAATTCAATCGCGGCGGACAGAAAAGCTGCGGTCACGCAGAAAGAAGAATGGTGGTCGAATACAACCACACAGCAAGGCCTCCAAGTGTGCCTGTTTTTTCAGCTGCCCCCAAACACATTTGACACACCGCAATGATACATCCCCTTGGTATTGAAAACCAAACAAATCCCAGCTCAACATGGAGGACACACCTGACAGGAATACCTCATTTTGACACACCCACATAGCTGAGTATAAAACCAACCCCTTCCCTGACCAGCATCCTTTGCACAACTCCTGCAGGGAAGGGCCAAACAGCACAGCTGAAAGGAGAGACAAATCATCACACATCACCCCATCACAACCACCCATACCAACACTACCAACACACACCTTACACATCACCACCATCACCTTCCCACCTGCACTTACTTGTCACTTATTTGAGCATCACACACCATGGCACAGAAACAAATGCCCGCATTCACAGACAATGAGTTGTCAGTGATGGTAGACGAGATAATTAGAGTAGAACCACATTTGTTTGGAAGCATGGTCCAACAGACACCACCAGTCAAAAAAAATCAAATGTGGGAAAGGATAGTCAACAAAGTCAAGAAGAGGTGGCATGACCTAAAGACCAGGGTGAAGAACCGTGACAACAGGACCCATGTGGTGGCTCAGAGGACTGGCGGTGTACCTACTACTCCACCACTAACATTCACTGAATGGGAGGAGACGGTTCTTGCCATACTGCATTTAGAGAGTCTCACAGGAATAGTGGGGGAGTGGAGGCTGGTAAGTACCAACAAATGTATCCCATCACACTGCCATATACTGTCTTGCACAACTATAAAGCCACACTTTCTACACCTAAATGCACTTATGTACAACACACTCTTCCCAACACATGCCTCACATATCTATCATTTCCTTCTTCAGATTCACTTCAAATGTAGGTAGCAATATTTCGATGGGAGTATGTGTACAGGCAGTCAGCACTACAACTCCCAACAGGCACCCTTGACTCACAGCTGAGCCGGATGGAACACTCAACCCACCCAGAACCATGTGGCAGCCATTTCATTGCTCTCCTTCACCTTACAGCTAGGTAGCCCTTTCATATTCTCCATCCCATCACCCATTAACAGGATGGAATACTCCCCACCAGAACCATGTGGCAGCCATGTCATTGCTCCCGTTCATCATACAGGTAGGTAGCTGTCAATGAATGAAGGAAAAATACATGATTTCTCAAACTGAGCTACACTACATAATTGAAGAGGCAAGAACTACAATCAATCAAGAAAGACTTAATAGCATGTGGTCTTGAAACCTTGCTCTGGTTCACAGGTAGGTGGTGTGTGAGGTACCTTTTAGCTAAGAGAATTTAAAGTTGGAGCAAGTGCATTACATGCAAGTATGTAAGTGTTGCAAACATTCCCCCTTACATGTGCACCTGTATTTTATAGCCATTGTCAATGTATTCTGGGACATTGAAGTATGGAATAGAGTGTTCACTCAGTTTGCACGGGTGTTTGCTTTTTAAAAGGTTAGCTATTAAAAATATTTTATAGATTATATCCTCAGAAGTATTGCATACGATTTTTTAACTCACCTGATCAGGGCTTTCTTCCTCATCAATGAGAGGATGAGAGCTGAATTTGTGAAGGCTGCTATAATAAAACTAATGTGTAATGAAAATTGAAGTATGACAATTTTGTTTGACTTACTTATGCATGTTTTCCATTTACCACAAAACTTACTAGTACATTTTGGGATTAGATTTTTCGGAAAATATACGCATGTCATAGATTTCTAGGAGTCCTTCTAAAACTAATTATGAATCCTATAAAAATGTAAACTCACGGAATCCTCAGGATCGGATGATGCTCAGAATGGTCCACCACTTGATAGCACCAAGTCTGAATTTCTGTAATAGCACAGACTGTTGAAGCAATCAAGTGAGGGAAGGATAGCAAGGGAACAGCAGGGAAGGAGACCCAAAGAAATAAAAAAAAGTATATAATAAATCACACCTCCTATATATATTTTCGCTATCTGAATGATTGCTTTTAAACTAACATTTATGCTTATAAAAGAAAAGAACTATCAATCAATCAGGAGTTTATAGAGCGTGCTACTGACCCGTGAGTGTCTCAAGGTGCTGTGGAGAGGGGGCTGCAATTAGAGGGGGGTGCAGCTTCGGATCAGTCTAAGAGCCAGGTCTTGAGGCTCTTCCTGAAGGTGTGCAGAGTGGTGGAGCATCTGATCTTGACTGGGAGCTTGTTCCAGGTCTTTGCTGCAAAGTAGGAGAAGGCTCTTCCACCTGCTCTGGTTCTGCGGATATGTGGGGTTTCTGCCAGGGCGAGGCCGGCGGAGCGGAGGTTCCACATTCACTTGTTTTGGAATCATCAGAATGAAGATTGCCAACAACCCAAATCCATATAATGGAATGCTGCAATGGAAGGACAATATTATTATGTATTGTTTGTTTTCTCCCTTCTTTACTCAAGGCACCAGCAGTTGATGGGTATGTACAGATTAACACCTACCCAAACATACCAAACGACTATTGTCACAGGGGTGAAAGAGCAAACCTCCAAGCACTCTACACAGAACATCTGTTAAAAGGCAGCAAAACAAAGTCAGCAATAAATTTCCATTTACTTTTATTATTTGCCAAATCTTTTCATATCACACATAATGATTGCCAATATACATGGGTAGCACCAAAATAATAAAATGTTCCATCACAGTCCCAGCACTCCTTAAAACATATACCATAAGATTTATGCACAATCTTATTCAGTCTTTAGATAATAACACAGATGAGATAAAGAAGTCTGTGGGGAAATACACCTTATTTCCCCAAAGTATGGCATCTGATTCCTGCAATCAAAACAAAGTACAAAATAATGTTCCTAGTAATTCCTTCCACATGGGTACCCAAAAGTGTATCTCGCCAGCGGACAGGATTACCTACACAGAGCATCCTCACTCCAGAAAACAATACATAAGCTCTGTTTCACGAAAAAAACAGAGATTCAAAGGTTTGCTACTGAACACACACTTCTGAACAAAACTAAAGAGTGGCGCACCAGCACCCTTATCAGACCATAACCAAAGTACGTGAACTTCCTCAGCAGTGTGGCATTATCGGAATAATCGACCACGTCTTGGAATGTGGAAGCATCTTTATAGGGCACTGCACCCCTACGTAATCACGTTTTCCTCAGCCACTACGAAGAGTCATGGGACTTGCAGTTTTCTATGTCCCGCTTTCCACCTTCATCCTTTCTTGCCTTTCATTCTCCATACAGAAAGACAGTGCGGATAACCTGGCCCGCAATTCTATCATACCCTGGCAGTTTTCATGCCGCTAGTCAGTTTCCTCTGGTGGGCTATGTCAAAAAATGAGAAATTTAATCCAAAAGCAAGAATAATTCTATTAGTATGTGCACAACGTGACATTCCCTCCTCCCCAAATTCCTTCACCTTACCGCCCAATAACTCTCAGAATCAGGGTCTGTTGTTCACGGTGTAGCCTTTTATTCACACTACTCTAGGCAATTTACCACATGCCCTTACCAAAGAAAGATATCCTTCCTGGATATATAAGAATTATTCACAGCTTTGCATCTCACTTTAGCTGCATCACATGTCAACGACAGTAAGGAAATTAGTTACAAGATTACACTTTAACTTTAACTCGACCGTACACAACTTAGCCGTACATTTAAACATTGCACTTTAACTTTTAGACTCAGCCATTCACTAGAACTTGGCAATACATTTGAACTTGGCCGTCACGGCCACCAATGTCCCACTGTGCTGCGCACATTGCGCCGTCAGGCCCCAACACGCTACAGCCATCAGTTGACATCAAGGGCACCGCATACCGCCCCAGCCTACTGGGGTACCTGAACACAGGCACCCTCCCAAGATACTACTCAGTGCATATGTTGTAGATGAGGGCAGTAGAGTTCAGGACCACTGTCAGGTCGATCCCTCTTCCCTGCCGACCCACTACACATGTGTAATCTACCCCCTCCTGGGGTCCATGGAATGGCTGCACCTCCATTGTTGTGCATCCCTCTTTGTTGTTAACTGTCAGAGCTCCACCTCCGTGAAGCCACGCTCTTCTGCCGGGTGGATGGGTGGTCAACAATGCTCCTGAAGCTCAGGCTGCAGGCTAAGGGTTCAAAGAGAATGAAACTCCCCAGGGCACATCCTTAAATACTTGTTAAGTTTTGTTTCTCATAAGTTTCATTTCTCCATGCCTCACGTCACAAAGTCATCACCACCAACCCCCTTCTTTTTGTCCTGGGGCCGGAGGAGACTCAGCCCTGTGGTGCAACTAAGGACGCCCTTCACCTAGGTGCGGGGGGCATCTGCTCATAGTATGTGCACAACGTGACATTCCCTCCTCCCCAAATTCCTTCACCTTACCGCCCGCTACGCCCAATAACTCTCAGAATCAGGGTCTGTTGTCCACAGCATAGCCTTTTATGCACATTACTCACATTTCAAACAAGACATTCAGAAAAAACAAAGGACCAGAGCATGAATCAGGATCATGTATCAGCGACACATCGACATAGACAGAATACGACAATGGGGATACTGCTGAGAACTGCTTCACGGAATCATCCCTTAGCGCCACTGAAAGGACTGCCCTAGCGCTACATCTGGCCGCGCGGGTGCCGCTGCGCCGTCTGGAGACCTTGAGCACTGGTTGTGTGTGTGTAGCAAGGCGGGTTGAGCAGCGGAGCAGGGACTCAAACTCCCAGGAGTCCCTGCTGGAATTACATCACCTGCTCCAGCATCGACACCGAGACCCGCCCACCACCACCAAACAGGTCAAAAGCACAACATCACCTCGCGGACCTTGGGACACTGCTGAGAACTGCTTCACGGAATCATCCCTTAGCGCCACTGAAAGGACTGCCCTAGCGCTATATATGGCCGCACCCGGTGCCGCTGCGCCCTCTGGAGACCTCGAGCACTGGTTGTGTGTGTGTAGCAAGGCGGGTTGAGCAGCGGAGCAGGGACTCAAACTCCCAGGAGTCCCTGCTGGAATTACATCACCTGCTCCAACATCGACACCGAGACCCACCCACCACCACCAAACAGGTCAAAAGCACGACATCACCTCGCGGACCTTGGGACACTGCTGAGAACTGCTTCACGGAATCATCCCTTAGCGCCACTGAAAGGACTGCCCTAGCGCTACATCTGGCCGCACCCGCTTCGCGGGTGCCGCTGCGCGTTTGGAGACCTCGAGCACTGGTTGTGTGTGTAGCAAGGCGGGTTGAGCAGCGGAGCAGGGACTCAAACTCCCAGGAGTCCCTGCTGGAATTACATCACCTGCTCCAGCATCGACACCGAGACCCGCCCACCACCGCCCGATCACCATATAAATATATTAGAGACTACCGCAGCGCGGGAGCGCCGGGCGAAGCCCGGGCAAAGGGCGGGTCCTCTTAGGCCCTCAGAGGTCGAAGGAGGCTGGGCTGGGCTCACTCATTTTCATTTTCCAGCTGGCAAACTGATGCTCAGGATGCACAGAGACTTCTATCATACTCCTTGAAGTAAGATGTCTCTAGTATAACTATTATTCGGTATCCTTTGTCATAAATGCCCGGTTTGACATTGGTCTTGTTTAATCATTGCTATTGCTAGATTTGTATCGGTAGCCTAGTCGGTTCTTCTACCTAACAATTTTGTGTTAGTACAATGTCAGCCACCCAAAAAGAAAAAGAAACATCGCTCCTCTTAGGAGGAACTAACCGAGGTACGCTAGATAACTATATTTTCAGGATTGGTAATGATGCTGATTGGATAGGCAATGCTTGCTGAGCGTCGGGCCGATAGACGCCGCTCAGTGGAGCTCATCAAGAACAAACGTTCGTTGATGGGCACACTGATGAAGGCTGTCTCCCCAGTTCCTAATCCTATCTGTGAAAAGGAGGGCTTTGGTGCATCCCCCATAGATAGTATTCCATTAATCTTTCAGGATAGATCTTCTACTCTCCCAGTAATCAGCTCTCCAATATCAAATGTTTCAATACTCTCTGTTAATTCAATCCCTGAGGTAGAAATAGTGTTAGACACTACACCACCAAAAAATAAATCTAATCAAAAGGTAAAAAAGATAAATAAATTAACCCCGATTGTGGGCCCGCCCCTGAAAAAAAGACGAAAAAGAGGCAGTGCCCAGAATAAAATTAAAAACAAAATTACTAGCACTAGCTCTGGGAATAATAAAGGCACAGTGGATGACCCATTACTAGCCTCTGTAGTAGTTACACCATCGCATATACCACTAAAAGACTCGTCTTCCACTGACCTAATGAGTAATATGGAACATTTAATTAAATCTCTTATACTACCAATAGTAGAGAGGCTGAAAAGAATAGACTCGCAATTGGGAATTTTGGAGCAAGTCATGGGGGAAATTAGAGAGGCCACAAAAGATCTAAAAAAGCCTATACCTGCTCCACTGAAATCTGTCCCAGTTCCAAATAATACAAATAAATATACAAATAAATATGCAAGTAAAATCATGAACCTACCCAAAACTAAAGTTGTCAAACCAGTTCCCCCCAAACCAGTAGCAACCAATACAACTACGAAGCAGAAAGATAAGGAGGGCTTGGCAACTGTGAAATCGAATCTTCCCAGGGGCGCTCCAAAAGTAAATGAGCTCACGAGGGAGATTCCATCGAAAAGGCCCATTGTGGAGTTGCCGCCGGAAGCGGTCCCATTTGTGGTGGTACTAACTGGTGTACCATCTTTGGAGGAAGGGACCAATGAAGCCGAATATCAACTAAGGAATAAAGTAATATATTGGCTAAAACAGAACCGTCCTCTCCCTCCAAATTTAAATGGGAAAATTTTGTATGTCAGACGCCTTCCCTGGATAGGACATAGGAAAAAAGATATAAAGGGAGACATAATAATAATAAATTTTAAAGATAAAAGAGCAGTTGGTCACATCATTAACTGGATCCCGCACAATGCTAGCAATACCATAAACCCATGTGACCTTACATATTTCTACCCTAGAATTCCAACGGCCCCAGTATCCAATGTCCAATCATTGTTTCAGTCTACTGCAAATTACACAGAACCTCCATTCCGAAATCAGAATGATTGGCTAGGACATCCACTTCTAGATCTGGAAGGTTGCCCTAGGCCTCTAGCACATAATGCTCGACCACTCTTCCAGCCTATTGGAAATTACAAAGACCCGCCGATCCAAAGGCAGACAGACTGGCTAAGGCAACCGCCCTTGAATCTGGAAGAATATCCTAAGTATCCATTTTATCAACATCCTAAATACCCAATTCCACTTTATAATCGTTATGCTGCATTGTCAGGCATGGAGGGAATTGATTGACTTGATCGAGGGATGACAGTAGAAAATAGTTCTGAAAATAGTTCTGTTAGTTCACAAAAGGTTCTCCCTATGATCATTGATCAACAAATTCCAAATGACATCTTCCCTATTCAGTGCCCCAAGCAAGCTTGCCTGAAAGACACAACGATTATCCCTGCAATTACGATCGCAGGTCAAAATTACCCCTCTCCAGCTTCCAAATCTAAACCGAATTGTCACCCTGGAACTGGCAATACACTAAAATCAGTTATTGGGGGACACAAAGGGGTGGAGAATAAACATCGTATTTCTGTCTTATTTTGGAATGTATTTCAAAAGGAGGGAGGTCAGCGGACACTATTTACCACTCAGGGTGGTGGAAGGTCCAGTAGCAGCAGGGTGTCCGTACACAGTACTGGAGTTGCAAAAAAGGGGGGGGTGCTGCACTGTTCCTATTGAGAGATAAGGTAGGGGGGGGAAATGGATTTATCTAGCGTGACCAAGGGTGTTCCAATGATACCCTGGGGCATCCATTATGTTGGACGTAATTGCCTCACACACCCAGAAGGGTGTCATGCTTCATCATTGGCGGTTGCTCCTCGTCGGGGAGGCGGTGCAATCCCCGACGGGCTCACCTCAAAGAGGGGCTCTTTAGCGGAGATCTTTTTCCAACAGCCTATTGGTGAAGTGGGGGTGTGTGGGCAGATGGTATACTCCTGTGATGGGATGATTAAAATGTAGCTAAGGGTACCGGAATTGACTTTATTCTGGGGGTCCCTTGGCTGCAATTAAAAAGTGGGGCTAGCTCGCTAGGTGTCAACTAATAAAGGTTGTGTGACCCTAGAGGAGACTAGTAGTGAGTGTGGTCGACATGTTTCTCGCTAAGGGTGGATTACCCGCGATTCTTCAGGACCTATATACAAAAAGTGAAGTGCAAAGACAACAACGACATGCTTGTATCATATGTGTTGTGTTACCTCAGTGGATTCTCCTATGCCTGTACATAGAGAAGGAACAAGGAAACAACAGTTATTTACATTCAGTACAGATATGCAAGTCACAACATTGGCCAGAGGAAGTAAAAATATATTGCCATGCTGGTGGTACTAGGAGTGATTCTATATAACCACCGCATGCCCTGTGTATTGAGCGTGCAATGTTCAGGGTGAAGAGCACACGCAATAACTCTATCTGTGGCAGGGTCTGTGGTTGGTGAAGGTGAGGGTTAAAATCAATATTTAAAAAGGTATTAAGGTTAAAATGCAGCAGTTCTAAAGTGATTCTCTGCCTATAGTGTGTTAGAGAGATAGGCAGGTCTCATGTAAGGACACCATTTATAATAGTAGCTGGATGCAGTAAAAAGCTCACACAGTGATATGTAAAGCAATGCAAGTGAAACACTTATATGTTACCCTACTCACCTATTGGTCATAAACTAATAACCACATGAGGGTTCGGCGGGGCAGTACATCAGAGCAGAGCCCAAAGGTTTAGTAGCTGGTATAGGGGAAGAGGTAAAGGTAAAGAAAAGCGCCCCTTAGTAACTGCCTGAAGGCTCAATCGGGATGCAGGCTGATGGTCATGGTGCCCGCCCCCTACTCTGCGCTAACGCACTCACCTCCAGTCCTCCGTGTCTGTGTCCAGTGACCTACCCATTCCCGCCGAGCTCGAGTAGATGTCTGAGCTCGGCGGCGCGGGTCATTTAAACAGCACCGGAGGACCGGCGCGCCCAGTCAATTCTCCGCCTACCGCCATAGGTCACATGGGCAAAGACGAATGCGTGGCGGCCATCTTAAAAGGGTGTCGGATTGGCGGAGTTGAGGCATTTATTCTCGTCCTTAAGTTAACCCGCCGCTAATTTAGCCACATATCAACCTCGAAAGCGGGGAGTAATATATAGTTCAACTACGGCGGGGAAGCCCTGTAATTGGGGTATATTGGGAGGAAGTCATGTATATTCAATATCCGGCGTTATGTGGATAGGGTCGGGCCGATTCGTGTATAGATTATTAGTGGCCGTTGTGTTGGGGGGTCAGGGATTTCGCCCATCTATAGAACGAACCATTCAAAAATACATGGCCCTCTGCCATAAGTCACACGGGAGAGGCCGGTTGCGTGGCGGCCATCTTAAGGTGGTGCAGGTATGATTTTATGTGCCCCCTCTTCATAGTAAGGTCTGACTGTTCGTGTGATGGAGGACAGTAGGCAGTGGAAGAATCAAGGTTGTCAAAGGCGCTGAATAGGGGGTAGTGACTACGGGTAGGGTAGGCTTGTAATAAGTGTTAAAGTCAGATTCTTATCCAGGAATATGGCGGATCAAGGCAACTCATGGTGCAACTCCAAATATTATAATGAGTGCCAGGGTATATCTTCATTAAGACCCTGTTTATCAGAGGACAAGCGATGTACCCATCTCTGTTCTTTGTTGAAGAGGGCTCTAGTAGGGCAGTTGGGGCTAGATTCCAGAACCACCCATTTCATGGAATTTTCATCGTGGTCGGACTCCACATAATGTTTGCACATTTTAGTGTGGGTCTTTTTGCAGCGAAAATTGCTGCGATGTTCTATGATCCGTGTCTTGATAGGGCGGGTAGTCATCCCTATGTACTGCAGGCCACAAGGGCATATGAGTAAGTATATACAGTGTGATGTGTTGCAATTTGTATGTTGTCTAAGTTCCCAATTGAAGGTCTCAGAAAGTTGTATGGTCTTGAGTGTCAAGGTGTACTTACAAACCCCACACATACCGCACGGGTAGTGGCCCGTCACAGGGGGTAGATGCCATAAGGTAAGTTGGGTTTGTTTCCTCACTTGCTTTGGCCTGGTGCTGATTAAGATGTCTTTCAGATTTTGTGACCTCTTAAAGGCGAACCTAGGTTCCTCTAGGGACATGTCTCCTGTATTGAGTATGCCCCAGTGGTGTTTGATCGTGTTCCTGATCTTATTGGACAAGGGGGTAAACGTGGTTACGCAAGTGATCGGTTGATTCTCAACTGGGACTCTCTCATGCCTTTCAAGGAGTGCTTCGCGGTTGTTATTTCTGGCCCGTTTCCTCGCTTTGGAAACATCACTCTTGGGGTACCCTCTGTCAAGTAGGTTCCTTGAGAGAATTGCGGATTCTTTCTTGTAATCAGACACAGCACTGCAGTTGCGCCTAATTCGTAAGAATTGGCCAAAGGGCAGGTTGGTACGTAATGCCTTTGGATGATGACTTTTGTAGTGCAGTAAGCTGTTGCGGTCTGTAGGTTTGCGATACATGGTGGTGTTTATGGATCCTGCTTCTAGTCTGATTGTTAGATCTAGGAACGCAATTTCATGGGGTGAGGAGGCCATTGTGAAGCGTAGGTGGGGGTTTAATGTGTTGACCCATACCAGAAAGCCTTCGTGTGAGGTTAGAGGACCGCTCCACAGGATCAGGATGTCATCTATGAAGCGTTTCCACATTTTGATGTTTTTCAAGAAGGGATTTGATTCATGGTGTATGTGTGCCTCTTCGAAGTTGGCCATATAAAGACAGGCCACCGAAGGGGCAAAGGTACTGCCCATAGAGGTCCCCTGGGTCTGGTGGTAAAACTTGCCTTTATATTCAAAATAGTTTTCCGTCAAGGCTAGGGTGGCACACTCCATGATAAAAGTTTGAGGAGTGTTCGAATTCCAAGGTTCATGACCCAGTCTTTCCTCAATAACCTCTAGAGTGGCCCTCTGAGGGATGTTGGTGTAGAGGGCTTCTACATCTAGGGTTATCAAAAGGTCAATCTCTCCTGTGTCCTGGACAGTATCCAGTATTCGTAGGACATCTGTGGTATCCTGAATGTAGGAAGGGATGCTTTTTACAAGGGGTTGAAGGAAATGGTCACAGAATTGTGATAGGGGCTCCAACACTGAGTCTATCCCTGAGACTATTGGTCTCCCTGGTACCGGTCTAGTGGCTTTATGGATCTTTGGCAGGATATAAAAATATGGTACCCTAGGGTCCCGTTTTATCAGAAATTCTGCCTCCTTTCTGGTGATCCATTGATCACATTCAGCGCTAGTAACCAGGCTTGTCATTTTGGTTTGTAATCTCATGGTTGGGTCATTAGTAATTGGAGTGTAGTACCTTTGGTCGCTGAGTTGTCTCGTACATTCCAGCTCATAATCCACTGTGTTCATTAGAACTGTGGCTCCCCCTTTGTCCGCCTGTTTGATTGTAATAGAGGGGTCATCTGCCAATGATTTTAGTATTGCCAACTCATTCTTAGAGATGTTGGAGTGTGGTATCTGGCGGTTGAGGTTATTGATATCTCTCAAAACCGCTTGTTCGAATGTCAATACTTCGTTTGGGACCATTCCATTATGTGGTGTGAAGGTTGAGGGGTTGTGGAGACCGGAATCCTCCATGGGCTCCCTTGGTTTCCCTTCAAAAAATGTTTTCAACCTTATCTTTCTGAAAAAAGCTTTCAGTTCCCTGGTTTGTTGGAATGGGTCAATCCTGGGTGTTGGGACGAAGCCCAAACCTCTTTGCAAGACTTCTTCCTCTCCTCGAGTGAGGTGGCGGTCAGATAAGTTGACTACCAGGCTCACTGTTGCCCTGACCGGCTCGTGCTCCTCGTGTCCATCCCTTGGGGGCGTGTGTCCTCCCACTGGACTCTTTTCTCTGCTGCGTTCCCTCTTTTTCGCCCTCGCCCTCTGCCCCAACCTCTGCCTAAAAAAGGAGGGTGTGTAGGGTTCTGCGGGGGATAGAATGGAGGATATTGTGCTCCAAAAGGAGGTTGAAAATGGGGGAACTGTGGATATTGCCAAAACTGTGGACCTTCAGGTTGCCCCTGATAATGGTAATTGGGGAAATTATGTTGTCCCCGTCCCTTGCCTCTTTTCGCTCTGGGGGGCATCTGTGCAGGATTGTTATCTCCACTGCTGTCAGAGCCACTATTTGAGCCTCTCCTTGATGAAGTTGTGCTGGAGTCTGAACTGTAGCTAGTGCCCGGTGGGACATAGTCATCCCTCAAATAGGGGTAGACTTTCTCTTTTGAGAATTTTTTGATGTCCTTTTGCAATTTGGCTACCTTCTGGTTCATAAGATATTCCTTATGTTCTGCCATTTCTTTGTTGATCTCTGTCAGCTCATGTGGTTATTAGTTTATGACCAATAGGCGAGTAGGGTAACATATAAGTGTTTCACTTGCATTGCTTTACATATCACTGTGTGAGCTTTTTACTGCATCCAGCTACTATTATAAATGGTGTCCTTACATGAGACCTGCCTATCTCTCTAACACACTATAGGCAGAGAATCACTTTAGAACTGCTGCATTTTAACCTTAATACCTTTTTAAATATTGATTTTAACCCTCACCTTCACCAACCACAGACCCTGCCACAGATAGAGTTATTGCGTGTGCTCTTCACCCTGAACATTGCACGCTCAATACACAGGGCATGCGGTGGTTATATAGAATCACTCCTAGTACCACCAGCATGGCAATATATTTTTACTTCCTCTGGCCAATGTTGTGACTTGCATATCTGTACTGAATGTAAATAACTGTTGTTTCCTTGTTCCTTCTCTATGTACAGGCATAGGAGAATCCACTGAGGTAACACAACACATATGATACAAGCATGTCGTTGTTGTCTTTGCACTTCACTTTTTGTATATAGGTCCTGAAGAATCGCGGGTAATCCACCCTTAGCGAGAAACATGTCGACCACACTCACTACTAGTCTCCTCTAGGGTCACACAACCTTTATTAGTTGACACCTAGCGAGCTAGCCCCACTTTTTAATTGCAGCCAAGGGACCCCCAGAATAAAGTCAATTCCGGTACCCTTAGCTACATTTTAATCATCCCATCACAGGAGTATACCATCTGCCCACACACCCCCACTTCACCAATAGGCTGTTGGAAAAAGATCTCCGCTAAAGAGCCCCTCTTTGAGGTGAGCCCGTCGGGGATTGCACCGCCTCCCCGACGAGGAGCAACCGCCAATGATGAAGCATGACACCCTTCTGGGTGTGTGAGGCAATTACGTCCAACATAATGGATGCCCCAGGGTATCATTGGAACACCCTTGGTCACGCTAGATAAATCCATTTCCCCCCCCTACCTTATTTTGGAATGTGGCAGGGCAGCGGGCAAAGGTAAATAATGACAAGTGGTTAGATTTTACCCCAAATTTTGACATTCTAGCACTTCAGGAGACGTGGGCATGTGATGTCATACACATGGAGGGATACAAGACCTATTTCTCGCCTGCCAAACCTTCCACTTCGGGCAGAGCGAAAGGGGGCCTAACAATTTACGTCTCAAACCTCCTTAATACGACCAAAGCTGTACCCATTAAATTAGATTCAAATTTCCAGATTATCTGGATATCCCTGAACAATAAGGAAACTTTTCTTGTGGTTAATTTTTACAACAACCTCACACCCCTAGATGCAGTAAATGTGGGAACATTGATTCGATCTACTTTATTAAATTGTTTGAGAAAGACCTAGAAGGACGTGACAATTATCTGGGGGGGATTTTAATCTGGGCCCATGTATCTCTGAGGGTAATGGTATTTGTGGTATAATAGATGAAGCTAGTAATTCTATTACACACTTTAGATTTAGTAATAGCAAACAACGCCAACAAGGAGGATTCGCTACTTGCTCCAACATTCCATGGGAGGGGACACTATTCAGTTATAGACTATATTCTGGTCTCAAATGGTGCTTTGTTGGCAGAAGAAGCAGTGTTCACTCTGCATAAAATCCCATTGAGTGATCACACTCCAATTAGCATCTCCTTGCCATTGTCCCAAAACTCAAGGAGCGGATATAGTTCCATTTTAACGCAAAACAACTTGGCGTTAAGTAGAATAAATGGCTATGCTTTGAAGTGGGGAAAAATAGACCCTGCAGAAATAACAAAGCAAGTGGTAGTAAGGGCTCTCCCACATTTCACAAAATGTCTTAGTATGGACGTATCTGACCAAGAAATTATTATCAATTTTGAGGCAATTCTTAAAACAATAAAAGAGGCGCTCTGGATTGAAACTAAACAAAAACCTAGGCAGAAAAAGGGTGGTTCAATCATGCATGTACGGTAGCTTACTCCAATTTAACCACTTCCATGCTAATGACAAGGTCAGCTCGTCATGCAGTACACTGGAGCTGTGCTTATGACGAGTTGACCTTGTCATGAAGCATAGGATTTTAGGACTTTCAGCACCCAGCGGGAATTGCCTTAGCAGGCAAGGTGTTAAAAAGTGCCCTTAGGAAGACGGTTAGGATCCCCCAAGAGGTAAAAATATTACTGAAGATATACAATCTAGCACTCAAAGCGAGGAAGAGGGAATTAAAAAACCAACTTTGGGACCAACTGCACGAAAGCTGCAGTCTTAGGAACTCAGCTGCTTTCTGGCAAGTGGTCAAATCCCCTTTTCTAAATGATAACATCAGGCTCCCGAAAATTGATATAGCAATAGAAAAGAAAGACTGGGTCCAACACTTTACTAAGATCTTTTCATATGGCTCGGACTCCCAAAATTTAGGGGAGCCTAGACCCAATGATCTACCCAGTTCTTACCCTATTAACCTGCAGTTTACAACGCTAGAAGTTGCACAGGCTCTGAAAGCCAGTAAAAATGGGAAGGCGCCTGGCCCTGTAGGCGTCCCAATTGATCTGTTTAAAGCCCAAATGGTTCTATGGACCCCCCTTCTCACAAGAGTCTTGAATGCAAATTGTAAAGTTGGTTTATTGGAATCCTGGTCACGTTCCGTATTAGTTCCCATATTTAAAAAAGGGGACAGGGGGTCTGTTTCCTGCTACCGCCCAATCTCGCTTTTAGACTCCCTTGGCAAAGTGGCAGGTCGAGTCATTTTAGAACTGTTACAAGATTGGGCGGAGGAAGGAAGAATTATTTCAGACCTACAATATGGGTTTCGTCAAGGTCTACGGACTATAGAGCAGGCCCTAAATCTCTCCCTCCTTATTGATAAATACGTTTCCATTAAAGGCGGAGATTTGTACATGGTCTATGTGGATTTATCATCTGCGTTTGATTGTGTCTCCCATTCTAAACTTTGGTCCTTGTTGATCGATATGGGGGCACCATCAAACGAAGTGAAGTTCCTGAGAGAACTCTATTCCAATGCCACAGCCAAAGTCCGTTATGGAATGGGAGGTGAGTTGACAGAGGACTTCCCAATAGAAAGAGGGGTGAGGCAGGGATGTGTCCTGGCTCCCCTCCTCTTCACCTTGTATACGAATAGGCTGGAAAGTGAGATGTTGAAGGATTCCCAAGACCTCCCAATGGTGGAAAACCGCCCAATTCCCGCATTACTTTATGCGGACGATACAGTAATACTAGCTCGCACCCCCATTGAATTACAAAAGAATCTGGACAGGTACTCAAGGTTTATGGCGGGTCTGGATTTGAAAATAAATATCAGTAAAACCTTCGTTATGAGGGTGGGTTCAAGTCGCAAAAGTAAAATGAGGGGGATTTACCTCAACAAGGAAAAAATAGCGACCACTGATAAATATTCTTATCTAGGCATAACAATAGACCATAAACTTTCATGGAGACCTGCTGTGGATACACGCAAACTGCTTTTTTTAAGAACCACAGCTGCCTTAACCAATTTTGCCAGAAAGCTGGGAAAGAGAGTGCCTTTGGAAATGATAAAAATCTACAAAGCCAAATGCCTTTCTGTGGCTCTGTATGGGGCGGGTCTTTGGGGTTTCGTCGCACTTGATAGTATTCAGCGGGTAGAAAACTCCTTCCTAAGATATCTATTAGGAGTACCTGGTAGCTCGGGTACCTTTGCCTGTCACATTGAGCTAGGCCTTTCATATATTACGGACCTAGCAAAAATCGAACCACTGTTACTGTGGCATAGGATTTGGACCTCAGAAAAGGCAATCTTCACTCAGCTTATTCTTTCTGATTGCTTAAAAATGGATGACGCAAATAACTCAAGGTGGCTACGATATGTAGCGAGATTTTTTCATGATTTGGGTTGCGATCAATATTATTCTAATCCCTCCAAAATTTGTGAGGTACCGAGAAAGGTTTTAAAAAAGAAATGTTTGGCTCATCTAGAGGCTTTGAGACTAACGAGTGAGATTACAAAACCCTCTGTCACTCATGCCTTGCTTATACAAACGGAGCCTTTAATACAGCCATACCTCACTTATAACACCACGAGTTATGAACGACATCTGCTGGTATGGTTCAGAATGAACTCCTTTTATAGATTGGTTACATTTCCTATTAGAAACAATTGGGCAAAAGCCCTTCCCCCTTGTCCCTGTGACAGTCTCTCGCCACAATCCACTCCCCATATCTTATTTTTTTGTACATTTTATCACAACCTTAGAAAAAAATGGCTTACACCCATACTAAGGAGCACTGGTCTTAGACAATATCGTCCAGCATTACTTTTTTTTACATTTGTTACAGGGTGAGCGGTTGGTTTTTCTAGTGGCGAACTTCCTTAAATGTGTTGTCCGCCATCGTTTGACTCTAGAGTGCTCACTACAAAATATTGAAATCTGAATTTTTAATGACATAACAAGTAATGCTCAGACATTTGTAAAAATTCAATTTGCAGGTTGCCAATCGAATAATATTTTATCTTGTAAAGATTGTATTTTTTTTAAATGTATTATAAATGGTTATATGATTGTATTTATTCATGAATATATGTATGTTTTGTAATGTATGCTTTTATGATTTGCAACCAAAATCGAAATAAAGCAATATTGAATTGAATTGAATTGAATTGAATAAGACAATAAAGTAAGACATCATTCCCGAGACAAAAAGCAATACTGACATACCTTAATAGCGTAGACATTCCCAATACATCCAGGCCTAGCCCACTAAGGGCGAATCACACACGCACCCAAAGACCTCAACCGTGCCCTCTTATCTAGCAGGTCCCTGCTCGTCCGTCTGAGGGGACGAACACGTCTGTGACCTCCCTGCAGTCGATTCAGTATCTGTCCCCTGAGTAGTGCAACCTTCCCGGTCAGAACTATTCTCCAAGTATAGGGCCCAGTAGTTCTTGGGTCTGTTGCGGGGAAGCAATACTTCGCTATATGACTCTGTTTGGGTGCAGCAGTAAAGCATCTCCTTATTCCACCGCGAAAGCGTTGGCGTCGGGCCCCGCATCCAAGACAGAGCAATGCACCTCTTGGCAATAAGAAAGGCCATATCAATAAGCCTTCTGAAGTCCGTCCCAATGTCTTAGAGTACCCCAAGATAGCCAACAGCGGAGCAGGGGCTAATGCAAGTGCAGTAATCTTATTGATTTCACCATAAACTGTGCTCCAAAAGTCAGAAATTCTCAGGCAGAGTCAGGACAAATGCAAAAAATCAGCCACCTGTGCTCCACATCTCTTACAGCATGAACTCTTTTGCAGCCCGTATCAGAATAGTTGTTCTGGGGTGTAATATACCCTGTTTAAAAACTTAAAATGCAGCAGTCGGTGACGTCCATTTAAATATATCTTTTTGATGTTGGCACAGCAGTACCTCCACGTTTCCTCAGGCAAGTCAAGCTCTAGATCAGTCTGCCACGCTAGGCGAGGCTTAGTGTAGTCCGTCGTGCTTTCCATAAGGGTAATGCGATACAGATTTGTGATTAACTTAGTTGAAGTTTTAGCGTTAATCATGAAATCATATGCCGCGACCACCGGAGGCTCCGTCCTGTCCTCCCCCAATAGATCCTTCAGCGCATGTCGAACCCTATGAAATTGAAAACGGGAGAGAAGAGAGCGGGTAGTGCCCTCAGAGTCCAGTTCCTCCCAGGTACATGCCCTACCTTCCAAAAACAGATCTCCCATGTGTGTTAAACCTAAGGGGGCTAACGCCGCCAGCACCCCCTTCTCCCTACACGGGGCAAACCACAGACACCATTCCAAGGGCGCCTTGGGGGCATACAGTAGCGAGCTATCCTGTGCATCCATCATATGATGCCAGGCGTGCGTAACAGCATTCAATGAGTCTAGGAGTCCCGTTCGGCGGTCCCTAGGGCGGGCCAGTAGAGCGGGAAGCGGCGTCGGAGCAGCAACTATCTACAGGGCCATGCATCCAAAGATACGCGTGTGCATCCTGCGCAGCTCGATAGGAAAGCTCCAGGTCCAAAGCGTTGATACCGCCTGCCTCATATGGTCGAGTGAGGATATCCCACGCGACCCTAGGTTGTTTCTTGGCCCATGTCAGCCGTAGTATCAATGTGTGCAGTTGCTGAAAAAACGTACCCGACAAGTCCATGGGGATGTTGCTAAATAGAAACAGGAATCAAGGCAGCACAATCATCTTTATAAGCGAGATGAGGCCCATCAAGGACAGAGGAAGGTCTATCCACCTAGTCACATCATCCTCCAGCTGAGAAGTAGCTACCCCGTGATTCTCCCGGAGGACCACCTCAGAGTCCGTATGCAATCGGATCCCTAGATACTGTACCGCTTCCGTGGTCCACTGGATCGGGTATTCCGATTCAAAACACTTGGTGGCAGGCGTGAGCGGGAACATAAGCGATTTGTCCCAGTTGACTCGGATACCCGACAGGGAGCCAAACAAAACTACTTCGCGCAGCACCGTCTGCAGGTTTTCCCCTGGATCGCGCACATACAATAAGGTGTCATCCGCGTACGTGGCCACGATCAAGTGGTATGTAGGGATCTGAATACCCCTATGCCCATGATATTCGCGCAAAGCGCACGCCAGAGGTACAGCCACCAAAGTATAAAGTATAGGGGATAGGGGGAAACCATGTCTGGTTCCGCGACCAATAGAGAAAGAGTCAGTGGTAAGCGACCCAATGCGGACCCGGGCCATGGGAGAAGCGTAGAGCGTATCCAGCAACTGAATACATAAATCCCCCGTGCCCATGCGGCTCAGGACGTGTCTTAGGAATGGCCACTCGACGGAGTCGAAGGCCTTTTCCATGTCCAAAAATACCACTACAGCGGAGACCTCTGGGCGGGTATGCTGAAATGCTGCAAATACCGTTCTCAAGTTGTAAGTGAGATTGCGGCTAGGGACAAAGCCCGCCTGCTCGGGGGCAACCAGTGTAGTCACCATGAGGCTAAGGCGATTGGCAATAATTTTGGCAAAAATCTTCGCATCAACATTCAATAATGATAGGGGCCGGTACGACGAGCAGTCTCCTGGGGGCTTCCCGGGTTTTAAAATAGCAACGATTATTGCCTCACGCATCGTGGGAGGCCTCTCGCCCATCTCCACTATGTTTTCAACAAGCAACAGTTGTCGCGGGATCAGCAAATCAGAGTACGTTTTGTAAAATGACACAGTTAGCCCGTCGCAACTCGGCGCGCTCCCCGCTCGCATTGACGACAGCGCCCGACAATTTCCTCCCGCTCAAACGGCCGCACCAAGAACTCGCGATGCAAATCGGGCAACCAGGGCAATTGAGTGTGCGTCAGGTAGTCCAGAATACGTTCCTGTGGGGCAGGGCCCCTCGAAGCGTATAATATGGTATAAAACTCCTTGAAGCGTTCCGCTACTTGCTCATTAGATAGGGGCTCGTCTGTCTGTAGAGATCTCATGTCGGGGATCCCCGAACTGCTCCTGCGGTGTTTGACCATCTGTGCTAGAACTGTTCCGGGGCGCTCCCCCTCCCCGTAGGCCCGCGCTGTAGCATATTTCCCCAGATGCTTAACCTCAGTGTCTGCCTCCTCATGGTACTCGCGCAACATCTGGGCGAGTTCCCAAGTCAAAGCTTCATCATCAGCCAATAAGCGTTGTGCCTCAATGTCTTTAATTTTGCTTTCGAGCAGCGCCAGCCGCCCTCAGAAGGACTTAAGGACCCCCGCCTGTTTAGAGATGGCGACACCTTGTATATATGCCTTAAAGGCCTCCCAGACGGTCAGAAAGTAGTCGACCGAGCGGATGTTGACGTCAAAGAATTCTTCTATGGCCAGTGTCAATTCTTCCCTGAAGGCGTCATCCAACAAGGAATAAGGGGGAAAGCGCCAAGCAAATGGTGGGAGATGCTTCGCCGCCACAGCCAACGTAATAAGGATCTGGGAGTGGTCTGAAAAGGTACACGGAAGTATCGAGCACGCCCGAATTCACAGTAGGAGATTGGAAGTGGACAACCAGTAATCTATCCGCGTATGTATATCATGTGGAGCGGAGTAATGCGTGTACCCCCCTGTGTAGGATGCCTCGATCTCCAAACGTCCTGCATTCCTAAGCGAGTCATCTCCGCATCCAGCACTCTGGCAGAGGCCGAGAGGCGGCGGTCAGGGCCATCAGATCTATCCAATACTCGCTGCCTAGTCATATTAAAGTCGCCCCCCCATAAAACCTGCCCCTTGCAGTGTTCCCGGATCCTAGCCGCTAAGTCAGAATAAAAAGCGGGATAGTCGTAATTAGGTCCATAAGTATTCATCACATGAAACTCCATACCTTTACCAGTGCATTTTGTGAGAGTCCGTCCGTCAGAACAGGAGTAAAGGCCAGGGATGCCCTAGGGTTAACCCACGTCAGTACCCCTCTAGCATGCGAAGTGAAACCTGCAGCATGTATGTTATTCGATAAACCTCTGTAGCATAGTGGCGGGCTGTCCGGGCGCAAATGGGTCTCTTGCAGCAACGCTACATCTACCCCATGCATCATGAGGTACTGTAGGATTCTCCGCACCTTGCGGTGGTCGTTAAGACCTCTAACATTCCATGTCAGCAGTGTGATGGTGTCTGTGGTGTTACTCGGGTGTGTCATCTCAGGAAAAACCTTCTGCTAGAACGTCTGCACAATATAGTCCATGCCTGTGTCGATTGCACCTGGCGATTCGTGTCTACATGAAAAGGTCCGTCAACCACACATATAACGCACACTCTTCCTTCCCCCGTTCCCAACAACTCTAAAAAACAACAAAACCTTCCCCTCCCACAGCCCACCCACCCCTGTCCTCCCCCAACCAAGTCACAAGCTCCTACCCGTCCCCTCCAGTTGCACTCATTCCCCTCCCACGCCTGCCCAACCCCAACTAGGCCGCGAATTTCCCCTTCCCCCAACCAACCCACCCCGGACTCCCCCCCCGACAACAGAATACCCAAATACATAAGGGAACAAGTCCCGCAATGCAAATTCAGTGAAATACACACAAGGGCAGAGGTAGCAGGCAATATTCAGGTTTTACACAGAGTGTATACACTTTGCCACCCCTCTCCCCCGTCTCAATGTCTGCAGAATGTGTGTGCAATCTTCACTTGTAACCAACAGAACTACACCCTCCAAATGTATGTAAGGGTCTCTCAGGCAACCCTTCCTTAAGTAGCAATGCCTTCAAACATATTTCCGCCCCCTCATCCATAAAGCCTAGCATCGGTGCGCTTCATACAGAGTCAGTAACTTATCTGCACTGCGAGACACTAGTCCTGGTCTTCCAAGGAACTCCCAGCCGCCTCCGACTCTCCATTCCGGGTAGGCCTATTTTCTTTTCGCCATTCCTTAATGGCCTATTGCAGTGTTGCAGGATCTGTAAAGAACAGAGACTTCCCTTGTCGGTTAATCCTGAGTTTCGCAGGATATAGCATTGCATAATCAGTTCCCAGTTCACGCAATTGACGTTTCATCGGTGCAAATTGTAGTCTGGCCTCTTGCACCTTGGTGGTGAAGTCTGGGAACAGCGAGAGGGTGGATCCTTCAAATTGGAGAGGTTGTTTTTCGCTTTCCAATTGGAGCGCAGTATCGCGGTCTCTATAGTTAAGCAATTTAGCAATCACTGGCCTCGGGCCATGTCCATCCTCTCCACCTGTTTATCCAATTTTCCGCCATGCGGTCCATACGATAGGAAAGCGCGTCCATCTTAGAGTCCAGCGAGGCTATGCCGCCCTGCAAGCCCTTCTCCATTGCCAGCAGTAACCCTTGGAGGTCCTGTTGCGAAGCGTCCTCAGCCAGGTCACGTTCTTCCGCGTCCCTGCTCGCTGTAGCGTCGCTCGTCTTGGTGCCCCTTGGATCAAAGGACAGTTTAGGTTGAGATCTATCTGTGCGTCCCATGCCTGCAGATCAAGGCGTAATCCCGTGGCGTTGAGGAGGCAGAGTACACACAGCAGCAGTGCCCCAGCAAAGTGGCGTTTCGTGGGCACGTGTACCAGACCGGACTAACTCGGCGGGCCCAGGCACCCCAACGGCTCCAAAGAGGCGGTCTCTGCAGCAAAATTGCAGTGTGTTTGTGCACCCCCTCTCCCTGGCCGTGCTTCCTCCAGCAACCGAATCACGCCTGTGTAGGAAGGCGTTCTGCGTCCCAAGAATAACTCTTTCCTCAGTGCGATAGCCCAGTGGAAGGCCTCGCGGCGCTGCTCTACCAGATCCCTTGTCTCAGACCACGCAAGAGTAGGGGAGGAGGGGGTACTAGATCTCCACAGCAGCCCCCCGGCGCCAATCCGAACAAGATGGGCAATCACAAAGCCCCTCCGTGGAGCCTCCAGCCAGTAGCTGCCCACACATGTCTGGGCCTATCATAGAGGCAGTGGAGCCTCGCCACAAAATGGCGGCTGGTGCAATGTCTCCAGGCGCACTGTATGTTTTAAACCGCAAAGTGGTAGGGGACAAGCTGCTCACCTTCGCACCTCTAAACAAGTGTCCCGCCGCCTCTGGGACATCAGCAAATCTCAGCCCCACTCTGCCAGAGGGGTCCCCAGATGCACACGCACACCCAGGGGCCCGCGGTAATCCTCAGCCCCAGCGCGCGACTCCGCTCACTCCTCCGCAAGTCTTCGTGACCGCCCGACAGGCGGCCCGTACTTCCGGGCCCCGCACCCAGTCCTCTAGGCCCAGCCGGGCGCGAATGCTCAGTCGGTACGCCGCGCTCAGCCCGCCGACCCAGGGACAGGGCAATGCAGCAAACGGATCAGTTCTCCAGGCAGTGGGGAGCGGGCCGGACCGGCACAGCAGCTCCTCCCGCGTAGCTCCCCGACTCCCCCGCAGCTCCAGGGCCGCAGCAAGAGGCGCAACACGAGTGCCTCACTTCACCGCAGCCCCTGATCACCGCTCTGCAGGCAGACGGGGGTATCGGCTCTCACCTCCGCCTGCTCAGTAATTCAGGCCGTGGCTCTCTGTCGCAAAGCACACCTCAGGCCGCCGGATCGCGTCGGGCTCATTCGGCAAGATCGGAGCCCGGATCCACATCAGTTCCCGTCTCTAAGTGTTCCGACGCCAGATTCTGGAACTCTAGGGCACTGTAGGTCCACACACATGCAGGATATATTCAGGATAGTATCTAGAGACGGGGGAGCTCACGGCTCAAGCAGCCATCTTGGTTGCGAGCTAGCTCGGCCCCCCCAAGGTTCCTCCTTTTATGACATGTGTCTTCCATGGGAGGTTGTTGCTCTAGGCCCTCTTACTACAAGATTCAGTTTTGTAGAAGCTTGCCCAAAGCTGTAATTTGTTATCACCTTGCCAGAGGAAAGATAGCTGATAAAAGTTGTGTTTCACAATCAATCACTTTTCGAAGGGCGAGGATCAAAACAAAAGGGTGCAAAGCATTGACTGCCTCTCTGAGCACACAGAGCACTTGCATACAAGAAATAAAACCCGTCAGAAATGCAAATAAGATTTACAAACCTGTTTACAGAAACAGAGCAATGGAGCTGGATTGAGGCACCCAGAGACTCTTTAAACAAGCGATGAGGGACAGAGAGGGCAAGCAAGGGAGGGACAAGCAGCAATGGATGGGGAGACTGTCTCACTTTGAAGTTAGACAAAGAAAACTAAACAGGTGCCCTCGGGGAAACAGCATCTGACATTTGATCTTGCTCTTTAAATGAACAGCAAATGTGACGAGATAACAAGAATTACTGCACTGTTTACAGAAATGGAAGTGGAAGCTCGAAGTTACAGAAAACATTGAGCGCTCATGTCAAGTGCTCTTAACAAAGGAAATAGTAGTCCCTTTTACAGTTGCTAAAATATGACAAGTTGAAGGCTACAAGTAATGGGGTGCTTCTCGTGGGAGCGAACAACTGATGAAAAGGAGGTCCAAATAGGAAAGATTAACTAATTTGAAGCAAGGATTTTTAAAGGACACTGAACAAATGAAAGGCAATGGGCAGGCTGTAAGCCGACGAAGTATATACAACATGTCTCGAAGAGACAGTGCATGCTTGATCTTCTGTCAACTCTGTGAAACCTTATTCTCATACAGGAACTGTGACACCATATCAGGGTCCAGTCAGTTTAAGGTTTCACTGGTATTACCAGACAACAGCCTATACAATATGCTTTCGATGGAAGCCACAGACCACATGTCCAATGGAGCACAATGCTTCATGCTTGATCAAGCTGCTCATCACCTGCATCCAACTACCTATATGTATATAGTTTTGTTTTTCTTTATACACCATTTGTTCTAAACCCACATACAGCGATACTATACTAGACTGGAAGGTACACTACAAGGCATCTACGTCAATGGAGTCCATGAAGCAGACATAAATATATACAAATGGAAAAAAATATGTAGAGTCCTCTTCATTAAAAAAAATGATAAAACTTGTAGCTACTTCCCACTGTAGCTTTACTGTTATTTGGAATTCATCAAGTTCTCAGGGAATCTACCTAGCAAGCTGTGCCTGGCACAGGTTTCCTTGCAGATTCCTTGAGAAATCACAAGATTTCTTTATAGAAATGTATTTTGTCTGCACAGAGTAATCCTGGTCGAGATGGTCACAAGTGGGAAATGGATTCCCCAGAGCAAATAGATATATGTTTTCTCTATGTAGAAACCCCTTCCAGTACACCCCTCCCAAATGTGGGGTGATCAAATTACCTTCTCACATTGGAAGAGTATTTAAACCAGCACTTGGCTGAAGCAAAAATACGACCCTTTCCAGGCTGGAAAAGGAAATGATAGTTGTTTGTGGGTGTCCATGTTTTTGAACTGCCTCAGTTCCACGCCTTGAGTGGGATTTACGGTTGAAAAAGCATGTTAATGACCACATTTACCTTGTTGATAGACTCTATTCCAAAACACACACACACTCTCTCTCTCACCCCGGCTCTCTCACACACACACAAACGCACACACAAATACACACACACTCTCCCTCTCTCTCGCTCCCTTTCTCCATCTCTTTCACAAATGCACTCTCATACACACTCAACTGTGTCTCTGTTGGTTCTCATACATTGCTCCACTATCATTTTTTATTCACGGGGGGAATGATAGTTCTATCGACAATGCTTATTATTTATATAGAGGTTATCTGTCAAGACAAGTAGAAGGAAAGTGCTTTGGCGGCCCCTTTGTATAGCAGCCACCAGAGCTGTGGTCTGACTTTGCCCCAATGTGTTATTTACAAAAGAGCTCTGCTGCCCCCCGCCTGAACAGTCTTTTATTGGAAGGCTGAACGACTTGCACAGTTTTTATGAACGCTAAGAGGAAATACAAAGGAGGAAACTGAAAAATCTCCAACTGCAGTATAAAAGTTTATAAATGTCCATAAATAACACACGGGGAAGGGCAAAGCCCTTGTTTTCGGGGTCACGGAAAGTTCTCCTTCATAAAATGCCACATATATTTAATTTCCTAACATTAGGCAAGGCACTGTAATTCTAAGTTAAATAAGCATCTAAAACCTGACCTCAACAAGAGTGTTTCTAGAAAAGCAAAAAGGCTGCAGCTGAGCTAATAAATGTTGCCAGACTATTTTCTATGTTTTGGGAAGGGACATGATAATACAAACATAGGTTGTGAGCTGAAGATCGCTATGGTGTACAAGCCTTCACTCAGAGTTTCAAAACAATCCTCTTGAAAAGAAGCAAGAACCATAAAGATCCCTAGTTTGAGGACCATAAAATGAAAAGTAATTGTGTACATCAATCTTTAACTTGTATTATAGTTATATGCAATATTTCTTGGGTCTCTGTAGGTTAATTAGGTAGTTGGAGAAATCAGGACACCTTAGCTAGAAAATAAGTGTATAAAAAGGCTTTTTAGTGTGCGAAAAACAGAAATATTTTTCTGTTGTGCACTTTAATCCTGATGAATGGCAGAGAACATGACGTTGTTAATGAACAGACTGCATCTAAAGCCAGGAAAACAACTTTACAAACGTTTTTCTTCTGAAGGACTGAACGTCTGGGGTGTAAATATTTACTGTATTATAGCAAGCTATATTTACATTTAAATATCGCTAGTATACCTCCTCACTAAATGTAAGTTCAATAAAAATTGTAATCATCTCTAATGTTGTCGTTCAATTAGCTATCTATTTCTGAAAGCAAAGTAGACCCTCAACATTATAAATGTTATCAGGACCTACTATTGGCTCTGATTTACAGGGAATAGCTCTGAGTTGATCCAACTCCTATTGTTTAATTATTGTTGAAAGCTACCATTCTAATTACAATCAGGTCCCACTGTTACCTCCACATTGTTGGCAGTAGCTTTAACAATCTCTGATCTTTATACCCAGAATATGTTTCTTAAGAAAGTAAAACCTGTGTGATCTGAATGCCTGTGTATCACTGTATCCTTAAACATGTTATTAAATACGTATTTTACCAATTATCAAAAATATATCAAATAATATATGTGGTGTTGAGTGAGCATGGAATGACGGAACCTTTGTAGCTCCTGACGGACTCCAAAGAACTGTGACCTCAGCAGTAGAGGGTAGTGAATTGAATACATGTTTAGAATTTTAAGTTTGCAGTTACAAGCAGAAGAATAAAGACGTAGTACCCGGGCTGGGGACTAAATAGTGGATAAGTGGTCCAGCAAACTGCTCATGCGTGCCATGTGTACCTCTGTCGAAATTCGGAATCAACGTTTGGCGTATGTGGAGTTGAAGCGCAGCCCTAGTTCAGTGAAAAGCATTTGAGATTAATTAAAGTATCACTGAAAAGTCTACACATCAGTTGCGGAAAACCTATGGTAAAAGCCTCACCAAGAGGTACTGTGCTGCTACCAACTCAAAGCCATACATTCGTATGGACATGGGCCAAAGAGGAGCGCACCCTCGCCCTGCACAACACGGTCTCCTTATCTCCCGCGTGGGAGCGTTCCAATACCACACTGGGTAAGGCATCAAAACGCCAGTGGAGACACAACACCCGACAAAAAGCATCCACATCATTGGGAGCGACTGCGAGGAGCACGTCTGGATCTCCTGTGGAGGTGTGACTCCTTGTCTCTCAGGAGATGGAGCCGGGCGAAGAGACACCCCAGACAAGTTCCCCGACCCCACCGATGGATGAATCTGGAGACACGGACCTCTCACGCAGTCCAAGACTATAAAGAGAAGCTTCCGAACATGATGATCGAAAACTCACGACAAAACTATGACACTCAGAGAAGGGAACCTTCTCCTGTCCCTTATGGGCTGAGAGGAGATCTCTAGTGGGAGTACATCCTCCTGTGTTAAACTCTATTCCACAACAAGTACCCCACGGTCTTGTGCAACACATACACAATTTTTTTGAGCTAACCCTGGTTAGTTAGTTATGGGAAGTTTTTTGAAGCACTCCAGTTGTTACCCACTAAACATTGGGGAAGGAAGCAGTTCCTTTTGTTAATTTTACCCTCACAGACTCTAGTAGTGTCATGTTTCATCAACGGGTTGCCCCGACTCCTAAAGGTCAGGGTGGGCTCATCCGCATTCCAGGGAGCTCTTTGAAAAATGTATATGTCCGGGGGTGTTTAAAAATTAAAAATCCTCAGACAGATCCCAGTATCCCTATGTTCATGGAACTGTCGGGGACGTGTTGCACAAGACCGCAAGGTACTTGTTGTGGAATGGATCGAAAACTCACACCAGCCTCGATGAGTATAGACAATCTCAGACTCCTGAGATTCTTTAAATCATGCAACATTGAGGGGTCCACCACTCCAGCCTCAAACCATAATGGTCACACTTGTTTTAGTTCTTACTGTTAGGGCAACAGATGCTTCAAGGGAAGAAGCATGGGGCGGGGGGTTGGACGGGGATAGTTTGGTGATTTGATTTGATGTTCTTGCCCTTTTTCCAGTTGTTCGAGACACCAGACATGACAAGTTTATATCACTCACTCATCGACAAAAGACCAAAGAGGATCCACTGCTCCCCGCCCACATATCTAACTCATACAGGCCCACGAGCACTCAAGATACACAATCACTATCCCTCCATTAATAGCACCTACAACGTCACTCCACGCGGGCCTTCAGCCCTTATGCGCCCTCTGTTGGAATGTGAATGGGCTTCTGGACCGGGTGAAGCGCATTGCGGTCCTAAAGTTCTCGCAGCGATCCTCCACTAGCACCCTCATGCTGCAGGAAACCCACCTTCTAGGTAATTAATGCCCATTCCTAGCCCGCCAAAGGTATGATAGCGTCTACCATGCGGAGTCATCCATGTTTCCCGAGGAGTGGCTATTCTTCTCCGTTGTTCCTTTCCTTTCTTAGGCACCCAGGATATCCAAGACCCCCAGGGATGCCTGCTGGGCCTCACAGGGGAGATAGGGAGACACACCCTCAACCTAATTACATGTACATACCCCCAGTACTCCTTGAGGCTTCCCTCCATGACCTTGCAGTCTAGCTGTCATCTCTCCCCCAGGAACTAGCAGTGATTGGAGGGGACTTCTACGCAGTCATGAATGTAGCCTGAGATGCCACTGGTGTCCCCTCCCATCATCGACGCCAAGGCACCAGGCGGCTCTCGGAATCGGCCTCCCAAATAGGGATATGTGATGTGTGGAGAATGAAGAACCGTTTATACCCACTTACTGGGTCTCGGCGGCGGGGGAACCGCCCAAGTCTTCCATACCCTCCTTATATAGGAAAAAGGAGACACAGGAGCCTTCATCTGCAGGAGGAACCAAGTTTTATTCGAATAGTCCGGGCTATGGAACAGAGTCCCAAGCTCGTCGGAGACAAGACAAAGGAGGTTGCTGCTTCACTCCGCAGCTTACAGGCCTTATATACATATTTCCCACCTTAAGAAACCAGTTCGGATGGGGGCCTGGCACCTCCGAGGCAGAATGCAGCGACGCCATTCTTTGTTCAGGCAGGACGGTGCTGCAATGAATGGTACAAAAGCCTACGGACAGGTCTTACAAAACAGGATATGTACGTGAGAGAACAGACAGATCTTGAACAGCAGGATATGTGAAAGAAACAAGTTCTGGGACGGTGGTGTGACCAAGTCTTACGAAACCGGGTGGGTGTGTGCAGGAGTTCAGTCCGAGGGTGGTGAGGCCAATTCTTTGTTCCCTTTTTTGAAATTGTCTCAACCACAAGGAGCAGGAAGGGCAGGATGGTTGTGACAGTTAGAGTTTCATCAGACATCAGCAGAATCGACCAGGAGGGTCGTGCAGAGGTGTTTGACACAAAATTAAAATGCAAAAATAATGGAGTCCTGACACAAAAAAAATGCCGACAAGAAGGACACTTTCCCTCAGACCCTCCTTTTGCCATTGAATGGCAAATACTATAGGAACTAATTGATATTCATGAGATCATCTGTTTCTTGTTGGAGCATTATCTTCATATTGGTGTCGCGAATGTTAGAAGGTTGAGGCTTGAGAGCCTGAACACACATTGCACAGAGCATTGGCAGGCACTAAATGCACAAACAGCAGGAGACTAGGTCAGCTACTCCCAAGGCAAGGAAGATGAGGACCATCCATCCCCATTGGGAAAGGAGGCCCCAGATCCAGCCTGTGAGGGACCAGTTGCCTTCGTCCTGATGAATTTCAGAAGAAAGGTGATACAGACGTTGGATGGCATCTGTGGGTGCGTGATCTGGAATATACACACAGCAGCTGGAGCCAATCAATTTACACACACCACCACGATCAGCGAGGATGATGTCAAGGACCATTTTGAAGTGTTACAAGGTGGTTTGCCTGTAGCTCTGCAGTAATGTTGGAGAGGGCACCAGCTGTTTCTGTTATGGTGGCCTCAAGGACCCAGGTCAGTCCTCGTATAGCCCGACTGTTTTCCATGGGGCCCCAGAATGGGAGGAAACCCTTAAAGAAGTCCCCGGCCTTCTGGCCTACTGTATCCTCAGCCGATATGACACCCCTACATGAGCGGCGCAAAGCGCACTTCATCTACAGGTGGTAATCTCCATGGGTAGAATACGTTGGTGAAAGGAGGAAGGCCAGATAGCAGGTATCAGACCAGTTCCGGGGGGGGGGCAAGTGTAGGCTGCTGTTCCACCAATAAAATAAGTGTTGGGGGACGCCACCAACTTTGGAGGAGACGTAGAGTTTAAAGATTTAATGATGTCACAGATACTAGTACCAACTTTCATAGTTCCCAAGCCATAGATGCAGACACGGACTCGCACATTTATAATATTCAGAGTGTTTCGTCCATCAGGTAGTACCCTTCGGGCGCGAAATTTGGTAAATGTTTGTCGAGAAGTTGAGTTAAATACCACCAATTCACCGAGTTCATTTGTCGGTAATAGCAATGTTGATAATCAGGTCGGGCAAAAAGGGGCATTGGTATTGCCAGACCTGTTTCGCCAGAAGTCATCTCGAAATGTTCCAAGGGCAGAATTGGCAGTACCATTGATAGTATAGACCTCCTGCATCAACATCCACCATGCAAGACAGGACTCAGAAAAGGAAAAAGGATAAGGAAAGAATGGGACAGGTTGTGTTATAGCACGCGGCATCAGTCCACATACCCAACAGTTGGAAGTATTTATGATCAGCTGATGATGATGTTACATCTGGACAAAGGTTATATTGAAAAAGTCTGCACGGCGGGGTAATTCGAGGGCGGGTAATGTGAAATACTGATGCTCTGCAGGAGTCGGAGTAGGAGTTGGTGGGGTAACAGGATAGTAGATCAGTAACATCCAACCGATGATAGACAAGATGATTGAGACTAACAGCGTCACCACAGGGGCCACAAAGCACTTGCTATGTGGGAGACTGACATATCGTTTCTGGACTTGGGTGTATTGGACAGCTGCCATTGTACTAAGCCAGGGACCACGAGCGGCTGTCTATAATTGGTGGTGGCTTCACTGGATGAAGGTGCCAAGAACCCTAGGGGCGTACCATAGTCTGAAACACCAGCACCGTTCTTAGCCGGGAGATCGCAGCTCTACAGCCATAGGTACCTGGGCGAAGTCAAGGGCAAGCCTTCCTTCTGGAACGCAAGTTATATCGGGTAGAAGTAAGAACAGTATGGTCGGGAATAATTGTTCCTGATGCTGAGCAGAGTGAGGGGAGTGTTCCACCTTTCCCTTCAGTATACTGTCACTCTCTGCTTCCGTAGATGTAAAATGTAATCTTGCGTCATTGAATGGAACAAACGTCGGGACTATTTCTTTCTCTGAGTCTCCCCGTCCTCCTCTCACCCACTGATCATAGGGGAACGGCAGAGGCACTTGTCTACAGTGTGTTGCGTGGATTCAGTTCTTCCGACCTTCAACTTTCACGGCAGTGCGGGTGGCCAGTAACACCTGACGGGGCTGTGTCCAGCGGGGCTCGAGGCTCTCAGTAAGTTGAAAGTTGCGAATCAGAACCCAGTCTCCAGGTTAGATAACGTGTCCTGGGCCCTTGCTTTTATCAGGTATGGCCTTATGCACCTGGTGGTAAAGAGCACGAAAGGTGTTAGTCAAACTGTACAGATAATCAGTCAACACAGGGTATTCAACGTAAGACAGTTTCTGGGGCCGTGGAACACCACACATTAGCAGGCCTCCCGAACACAATCTCATGGGGAGATAGTCCTATCCTGGTATGGGCTGTTGTCCTGACAGACAGCAGAGCCAGGGGCAGAGCATCAACCCAAGTGACACCTGTCTCGGCTACAATCTTGGCCTTTAAGTCTGTAGGATGCCATTGTACACCTCCACTAGACTTGCTGACTGGGGCTGGTTAGCTGCATGAAATTTTAGTTTCATACCCAGTGCTGAACAGACATACTCCATTATTTGAGCCGTAAAGTGTGTCCCGTTGTCACTCCAGACCAAACGGGGCAAACCAAATCGTGGGAAGTATTCTTTAAATAGTATTTTGGCGGTAGTGATAGAGGTGCAGTCTTTGACAGGGTAGGCCTCCACCCATCGGCTGAAGGTACAGACCACCACCAGGACGTATTTTAAATTGTTACATCTGTCCATCTGGATATAATCCATCCGGAGGGCTTCAAAAGGAAAGGTAGGGGGAGAGAATCCTCCTCCAGGGGTTACTGAACCTTTTCTCGGATTGTACATAAGGCAAATCATGCATGTTTTGACCATCCTCTCAGCATATGCTTGTATCTTTGAGTTATACCAGGTGGGTTCTAGCAACTTACATATCCCTTTCGCACTAATGTGAGCAGGACCATGGGCCATCGTTACTACCGGTAGCACATGACTGTCGGGCAACATCCATTGTCTCTCCATAGTAATACAGGCCCAACAACCATCTATTTCCTTTACCGCCTAATGCTCCGTCCACAACCTCAGCTCCTCAGGGGTAGCGTGGGACTGAATATCGATCACACTCTGTACGGTATCTTCAACCATGCCCCCCTCTGCCACCCACCGGGCGGGTCCTCCCACATACATTCCTTCCTTTTTCTTAAGAGCTGTCTGTCTGGTCAGACAGGGCATTGCCTTTTCCAACATCATCCGTCACTTTCTTATGCGCTTTACATTTTATAATAGCTACCTTTCTGGGAAATGTCAGGGAGTCTAATAATCAGTGGATTAGCGGGCTACGTTGAATTTTCGTCCCATGTGAAGTAAGGAAATTCCTTTCTTTCCACAGTCTCCCAAAGTTGTGAGCCACCCCAAAAGCATACTGACTGTCAGTGTAGATATTAACCGTTATTCCTTTGCTTAACTCACAGGCTCTAGTGAGGACCACTAATTCTGCAGCCTGAGCAGAGCACTGCGGAATCTGAGCTGTTTCTACTACTTGCTCCAATGTCGTGAGGGCGTAGGCGGCTGATGTGTTACCATCTGGCCCTCTGAGACATGATCCGTCCACATACAGTGTACCTTCTGGGTATGCTATCGGGGTATCCTGTAAGTCAACCCGTCCCTTCGTCTCCTCCTCTATCCTCAACATACCGTCATGTGGATCTAAACAGGTATCCTGAGTATCCAGTGGGAGTAAGGTGGCGGGATTCAGTACAGTGCATCTCTTGATGTTAATGTGGCTGGAAAAGAGTATCAATTCATGTCCTGTGAGTAGTGCACTAGTGAGGTACTGTGTCTTGGTGTTATTAAAGAGGGTACCTATAGAATAGGGAACCATCAGAGTCAAGGGGGAGTTCATGACAATCCCCGCACTCTGACAGACCATGAGTGCGGCTGCAGCTGTCGCCCGTAGGCATCCTGGGAGAGCCCTTGCAACAGGATCTAAGGTAGCTGAAAAATAAGCACATGGCCTATGGTGACCTCCGAATATCAGGGTCAAGACAGCGCATGCACAGCCGTCTGTCTCATGTACAAAAAGAAAACATTGTTTCTTAAATCAGTAGTACCAAAGACTGGAGCAGTACACAGAGCTCTTTAAATCCTGGAAGGCCTGTGTATGCTCTCTAGTCCATGGAAAGGAACTGTCTGATATGTCTTTAGTGGTGAGGGCAAGAAGAGGTTTGACCGTGGCCGAAAAATTGGAAATCCACTGTCTGTCGTATAAGATTAGATCTATGAAGGCTCGCACCTGCTTTTGTGTCTGTGGGGCTGCCATAGCATTAATAACGGGTACACGATCAGAAGTGAGCTGTCTTCCCTCCTTTGAGAGGAGATGACCTAAATTGGTCACCTTCTCTTGACAAAACTGAAGCTTTTTTAAAGAGACCTTGTGGTCATGGAGGGCAAGGTGGCTTCACAAACAGAGAGTGGCCTCTTTATATGTTGGGCTGAATTTGCAGTAATGAGGAGGTCATCAACATACTGCAGCAGTGTGGAATTATGAGGGAGTTCCAAGGAATCTAGTTGACTTTTGAGTAAGTATGGGCAAATTTTGCGGATTCGCGGTCCGCGAATTTGCGCAAAATGGCAAAAAATCAGCGAGTTTGCGGATTTTCCCGCAAACTTGCGGATTTTTTTGCCATTTGTGACACGTGTGTCTGGGCCTTTGCCACCGTGCCGAAAGGCGCCAAGGTCCCTCGAGTGAGCTGTCCATCATAGTGAGGAAATGGCGGGAAGACGTTGCATACCCTAGTGTGTGTGTGGCAGGGCTTCTATGCGAGTTCACATGCCTCTTGTTTATAAAGGGTCAGAGACCGATCACCAGATGAGGAGAAAGCAGCCTCCTGTTCACAGGAAGAACAGGGGATTGCGCACGAGAAACTCGTGGATGCAGACCTCCATCAAGGATTACATCTAATTGTAGGCGGTAGAGATATGGGGAGGAAGCACATCTGCCTAGCCTCGACCGTGCTCACTAGTTGTTTGGGCGCCGAGCTCCCTCGAGTGAGCTGGCCATCATTGTGAGGAAAGGGAGCGAAGACATTGCATACACTAGTGTGTGTCGCGGGGCTTCAATGTGAGTTCAAATGCCTCTTGTTTATAAAGGGTCAGAGACCGATCACCAGATGAGGAGAAAGCAGCCTCCTGTTCACAGGAAGTACAGGGGATTGCGCTTGGGAAACTCGTGGATGCAGACCTCCATCAAGCATTACATCTAATTGTAGGCGGTAGAGATATGGGGAGGAAGCACACCTGCCTAGCCTCGACGGTGCTCACTAGTTGCTTGGGCGCCGAGGTGCCTCGAGTGAGCTGTCCATCATTGTGAGGAAAGGGTGCGAAGACGTTGCATACACTAGTGTGTGTGGCGGGGCTTCTATGCGAGTTCACATGCCGCTTGTTTATAAAGGGTCAGAGACCAATCACCAGATGAGGAGAAAGCAGCCTCCTGACAGCAAGATTAATGGGACCCCCTCAAAACTAAAGCAGGTCAGGGAAAAGGAGGGGAATGAAAAAACACAAAAAGAACAATTTTCCCTCGCTGACCACAATATTTTAGTACAAATATATACTTTTCATTTATTGCTCAACATACAATTTAGCATGGGTGACAAATACACAACAATCCTATTTGCTTTTTTTTATAAAAGTATAAAGTTTTATTCATTATTTCCAAAGTATTCTTCTTTTAAAAAAATATATATATTTTCACATAGACTCAGAAGTCTAACAAGCTTGTAACCAAAATCATAATCAATATATAAATCTTAAACATGTAAATACATTGATATTTCATACAAGAAAAAAAGATACATAAATATACACAAAATACGAAATACCAATTTATAAAAAATGCACAAATCACCAGAATAATTGTCCCCCTGGTAACCAGCAATCTATCACAAACATTCTCACACAATCATACCCTCACCACACTCATTCCAACAACATCTGAAAAAAAGAGACTGGAACCAATTGGCCAAGGGATCTCTGCCAATCGTTAAATCTCAAAACCCCAGTATGAGATTTCGCACTTGGTCGACACCCGTTTCGGTGGCCCAAGGACCTCAGGACCTCTTCCAGATAAGCAAGCACATATGCCCAGGGGACCTAAAAATATATAATATGTACAGTCACCACATGTAGCCTCATAAAAGACAGAAGAAATAACAGACCACTGTAATTATGCTAAAGCTAACATAGACTTCCCCATGTGACCAACCAACATGAATATCATCTCATAGGATAGGAATTCAAAAGTAAGAACAGAGAAACAAGAAACAATTTTTTTTTTTAATTTTAAAAAAGTCATTTGAGTGACTCACAACTCATCTAAATGGCACACTTTTATAAAGATAATCTCATGTGAAGAACATCCCCTATATTATTCAGGTGTACTAGGGTACCTACGTAAAATAACAGGTCACTAATCCTCCCCAATGGAAACGATATCAGTAGTTAGACCCTGCTATATCCTGTATGTCCTAAATCAATAGAGTGCAGACCTGGCTACCTAAAAAATAGGAGATCAAAGTATCAACCTATAATCTATATGTTGCATAGTTGATCAGGGAAACAATTAAGGTATCAAGTATATCTTACCCCAACTGTCGTAGTATCGCTATTTATATAGATTCACAAATGAGTACCATCACAGGATGAGATCGTGAGTCTCTTAAGCTGCAGAGAGACAATCACAAAACAATGAGAGCCGCCTGTCTACCCGAGGATATAGCGCATCTATGAGTCAGGGGTTAATTGAATAGGTTAAACCCACCTCTTTATATGAATTATTTACGCAGAAAATTCGATCTCCCCTTTTAAAATTCTATTTCTCAGAAGGGTGCAGGATGTAAAGCTATCTCTTCAGGCTTGAAAATCACCTGTCGAGGGAAGCGATACTTAGCATTAATATGAAACCAAGATTAGATCAAATACAACGGCAGTGTCTACTCGTCCGCCAGTAAATGGCAGCTCTATGATAGCGGTAAGAGACAAAAGACATGCAGTATGACAAACTCAGTTACAAAGTCAGACAACCCGTGTTAATCATGTATGCTGAGCCACAAAGATGGCTGTATCGTAGATGCCCAAAGACAAGGTATAATTAAAGCGTTTTAACATCGGGCGTAATTGAAGCCAAACATAGTATGCCTCGAGTACTTCTACACCTAATGTGCGCCCTACTTTATGTTTGTTAGCTGCACGCAAGCAGCCGGAATCTCGATGTTATGGCGATTCCATAATCACTGAGCGTTATACTAAGAATGAAAGATATACAAACATTATCCCTAACCCCAATCACTAACAACCGGCATGCATCCACGGCATGTCAGGGCTTACCTAATTTCGAGTTGCAGCGGGCAGTCGTGTCTTCCAATTTCATGACACGATTAGAAGTGGCGAGCTCCCACTGTCCCAGTGTATTTAAACACTTAAGGTACACTGAAGTTATCGCGATATCAGCTCACTTCCGATAATGCGTGCAGGTTTAGAAAGGAAAAATAGAAAACGAACTACAGTGCGGCCATCTAAGGTGAGAGTAGTAAACCTCACAAGACTGCCCCGGGCGTCAAGAACGTATAATAATCATCAACAAGCAGCTCTCAATAAACTCAGTAAAAAAAAGGGTCCAATTTTAACTACAATAAAGAGTATTAAATAAAGTCATGTGAGTCCAAAAAGCTGTCTCATAATAAAGTGCATGATAAATTTGGGACCAAGAATGCTATGTCACGAACCAAGATACTGACATCCACATCGCAGGTCACAGAGGATGTGCAACACATCCCGTTGTGGATTATACAGGTAATACTACACATGACAAAATAAAGACCAAGGATTCCACCAACCAATCTCTGAACTGTATTAACTCATACGGTGGCCAAGGAACTATAGTGTAGCGCACACACAGCGTCCCACTGTGTGAGTGCATTACACACTGAAATAAACAGAGTTCTATCAAGAGGTGGGAATAGGCTATATAGAGCAACGCAAATGGTCAATGTAAATGTAGAATGACTTTTGGACGTATTGCTGAAGCGGTGGGAATAACTATAACAGAGATATAAATCTCATATATGCTAGTTAAAGTTTAGGAAAATATCTGTGTGTAAATCTCCCAAGCAAATATTCACCATTTACTTAGTACGTACCACGCGATTTCTTCATTCAGGCCACGTTTAACGCAGTCTAAATGAAAGACCCAAAAGGTCTCCTGCTTCTTGCGTGTAACTTCTACTAGTTGGCCCAATTTGGGTTGCACTTTTTCCAGAATCGACCACATTAGTTCAATCTCACAGTGGTTCATATCCAAACAATGTTGGACCAGGGGTGCCGTCAGTCTTTTGGTTCTATTCGCAGACTTGTGTTCGCTAAATCGCATGCGAAATTAACGGCCAGTATGCCCCACATTGGCCAAACCGCACGGACAGAAGGGGATGTATATAACATTACTACTGCGGCAATTGGTTAGATGACGTAACTTGATTTCCTTATCGTTGTAGTTGATCACATCTAATATCAGTGCTGAGTCGCAGGCGTTGCAAGAGCCACATCTGTGATTACCTAGTATGGCCGGCAAACCTATAATTGATAGCTGGCCATCCAAGGGTTGCCTTTTAACCTAACGTGTATGGACCAACATATCTTTGAGATTCTTATTTCTTCTATAGGCCACCAAGGGTAGTGGCATGGGGGGGACACTTTCATCAGAATTTAAGATTCCCCAATTTTTGTTTATGACATTCCTGATTTTAAAGTTGAAGGTCGAATGGTTAATGACACATGTGATACGATTCTGGCTCGGGCGCTTGGACCCCTGCAAGAGTGCCTCTCTATTATAATACTTGGCTCTCTTGTATGAGTGTCGTACAAGGCGATGAGGGTAACTTCTCTTCAAGAGTCTATCCTTAAAAGCATCTCCATGCTCATGAAAGGATGCCATATCCGTACAATTACGACGGATACGTCAAAACTCACCAAAGGGAATGGATTCCCTTTGGCAGTTCAGGTGGTAGCTGCCAAATTGCAAAATAGTATTTTTTGCAGTTGATTTTCTGAAGAGACTCACCTTTAATTGCCCACTGGTTCCATCAATCCTGATGTCCAGAAAGTCAACCTGAGAATGGCTGTAGTTCACTGTGAACTTAAGGCTTGTGTCACTGGTATTAAGCCAAAGGATAAACGCCTGTAACGTGTCAGTTGGTCCGCTCCGAATAAAAAAAATATCATCTATGAAGCGTTTCCACATAGACACATTTTCAAAAAAAGGGGCTACCTCATTATAGATGTTACGTAGTTCCCATTCCCCCATAAAGGCATTTGCCACACTAGGGGCACAAGATGCCCCCATTGATGTACCCTTGATTTGTTTGTACAGGGACCCTTTGTATTCGAAGAAATTGTTCAATAGGACCACCTCAAGACACTGCAAAATGAAGATGTCTGGCCGATTGTCTGGGAATCTTTGTAAAAGGGCTGACACCGCAAGCAACGCCCGACACTGAGGTATATTGGTGTTTAAAGCCTCAATGTCGAGCGTTACCAAGGTGTAAGTCACTGGGTTGAATGGAATCCCCTCTATCTTATTAATGATATCGCCAGTATCGCGAAAATATGAGGCATACCTGTGTGTGAGGAGACACAGGAATGCATCGACATACTTAGATAGGTGTTCAGTACAGGACCCAATTGTTAATATGATGGGCCGCATAGGAGGATTGGTTTCCGATTTATGAGTCTTTGGCAGACCATAGAGAGCAGACGTCACTGGACAAGATTTGTTCAAGAAAACATATTCATCATCACAGATATAACCCTCTGCAAGAACCGCTTGGGTCATTTCTTGAATATGAGTATTCAGTCTGTCGAGTTCTCTCCGGTGCGCTGGTCTGTAGTGATCCGTCACAGCCAACATCTCAAACATTTTTTATCATATGTGTTTTTATCAAAGATGGCGATCCTGCCACCCTTGTCACAAGGTTTAATGACTAAAGTGGAATTTTTTTAAATTTTTTCCAATGATGCATTCTCTAGTTTAGATAGATTAAATTGAGGTTTGTTAGGGTGTTTGATAATCCGGGCAATATCCCGAAGGACACTTTGTTCAAAAATCCGGACATCAGCCCTTACCATGCCCAAAGTAGGTGTAAATGTCGATAGCGGTTTACATCTAGACAGGTTATTGTCTTCCTCAGTCGCTGGTCGATCTAAGAAGAATCTATTTAACCTAACTTTCCTAAAGAAAGCAAACAAATCTTCATGTAGTTTAAATTTGTTAAGATAAAAACTAGGCACAAATGAGAGGCCCTTACTCAACATTTGAATATTTTCAGGTTTAAGTATAGCTGTTGATAGATTATAGATAGGTAAACTCTCTTCCGCAGTTTTATTGGTCTGCATAGATGTATTGCCTACCACCAATACTGTTGATTGCGGGTCTTGACATATGGCTGAGGTTGAGGGCTCATTTGTGGTTGGGCTCCTTGGTCTTGCCACCGGACATTCCTGCCCCGGTATTGGCCCTGGGGTAAAAAACCACGTCCATGAAATGGTCGTTGAGTGGATCTGCCTCTGAAAGGCCTAGAGTTATATTGGCTATTTCCTGAGTCTTGATAGTTGTCACCCTCAGAACCTGATGACCCTGAATCTGAGAAGTTGGTAAATCTCCTACGGGGATAGCTATCATAGTTGGGATTATAATTATTCTGACCCCCATCCTGATAGTAGTTGGGATCAAGATAGGGGTAAGCCTTTTCTTTGGTAAACCATTTCACATCCTTGCGTAATTTCTCAGTTTTTTTATTTGTTAGGTAGGTTTCAAAGCTCTTCATTTCTGTCTGAGTTTTCTCGAGTCTACTTTTAGCATCCTCCACAGCCGTGGAGGCACTCAGTTTCACTTCTAAATCAGTAATCTCCTGCATGAGGGCAGATGCATTCTCCTTAGTCGTCTCGATGATAAGCATCATCCAGTCCCTGGAGCAGCGGTTCGAAATAAGTGACCACTGCTCCAGGAACTTTCTGATTTCGACAAATAATGCAGGGGCATTACGGACTCGTAGGCCTAGGAGATTGCATCTGCCCTCATGCAGGAGATTACTGATTTAGAAGTGAAACTGAGTGCCTCCACGGCTGTGGAGGATGCTAAAAGTAGACTCGAGAAAACTCAGACAGAAATGAAGAGCTTTGAAACCTACCTAACAAATAAAAAAACTGAGAAATTACGCAAGGATGTGAAATGGTTTACCAAAGAAAAGGCTTACCCCTATCTTGATGCCAACTACTATCAGGATGGGGGTCAGAATAATTATAATCCCAACTATAATAGCTATCCCCGTAGGAGATTTACCAACTTCTCAGATTCAGGGTCATCAGGTTCTGAGGGTGACAACTATCAAGACTCAGGAAATGGCCAATATAACTCTAGGGCTTTCAGAGGCAGATCCACTCAACGAACATTTCATGGACGTGGTTTTTTACCCCGGGGCCAATACCGGGGCAGGAATGTCCGGGGGCAAGACCAAGGAGCCCAACCACAAATGAGCCCTCAACCTCAGCAATATGTCAAGACCCGCAATCAACAGTATTGGTGGTAGGCAATACATCTATGTGGACCAATAAAACTGCAGAAGAGAGTTTACCTATCTATAATCTATCAACAACTATTAACTACTTAAACCTGAAGATATCCAAATGTTAAGTAAGGGCCTCTCATTTGTGCCTAGTGTTTATCTTAACAAAATTGAACTACATAAAGATTTGTTTGCTTTCTTTAGGAAAGTTAGGTAAATAAATTCTTCTTAGATCGACCAGCGACTGAGGAAGACAATAACCTGTCTAGATGTAAACCGCTATCGACATTTACACCTACTTTGGACATGGTAGGGGCTGATGTCCGGAATTTTGAACAAAGTGTCCTTCGGGATATTGCCCGGATTATCAAAAACCCACACAAACCTCAATTTAATCTATCTAAACTGGAGAATGCATCATTGGAAAAAATGAAAAAAGATTCCACTTTAGTCATTAAACCTTGTGACAAGGGTGGCGGGATCGCCATCTTTGATAAAAACACATATGTTCAAAAAATGTTTGAGATGTTGGCTGTGACGGATCACTACAGACCAGCGCATCGGAGAGAACTCGACAGACAGAACACTCCTATTCAAGAAATGACCCAAGCTGCACATGCAGAGGGTTATATCTGTGATGATGAATATGTTTTCTTGAACAAATCTTATCCAGTGACGTCTGCTCTCTATGGTCTGCCAAAGACTCATAAATCGGAAACCAATCCTCCTATGCGGCCCATCATATCAACAATTGGGTCCTGTACTGAACCCCTATCTAATTATGTCGATGCATTCCTGTGTCCCCTCACACACAGCTATGCCTCGTATATTCACGATACTGGCGATATCATTAATAAGATAGAGGGGATTCCATTCAACCCAGTGACTGACACCTTAGTAACGCTCGACATTGAGGCTTTATACACCAATATTCCTCAGTGTCGGGCGTTGCTTGCAGTGTCAGCCCTTTTACAAAGATTCCCAGACAATCGGCCAGACATCTTCATTTTGCAGTGTATTGAGGTGGTCCTATTGAACAATTTCTTCGAATACAATGGCTCCCTGTACAAACAAATCAAGGGTACATCAATGGGGGCATCTTGTGGCCCTAGTGTGGCAAATGCCTTTATGGGGGAATGGGAACTACGTAACATCTATAATGAGGTAGCCCCTTTATTTTGAAAATGTGTCTATGTGGAAACGCTTCATAGATGATATTTTGTATATTTGGAGCGGACCAACTGACACGTTACAGGCGTTTATCCTTTGGCTTAATACCAGTGACACAAGCCTTAAGTTCACAGTGAACTACAGCCATTCTCAGGTTGACTTTCTGGACATCAGGATTGATGGAACCAGTGGGCAATTAAAGGTGAGCCTCTTCAGAAAACCAACTGCAAAAAACACTATTTTGCAATTTGGCAGCTACCACCCGAACTGCCAAAGGGAATCCATTCCCTATGGTGAGTTTTTACGTATCCGTCGTAATTGTACGGATATGGCTTCCTTTTATGAGCATGGAGATGCTTTAAATGATAGACTCTTGAAGAGAGGTTACCCGCATCGCCTTGTACGACACTCATACAAGAGAGCCAAGTATTATAATTGAGAGGCACTCTTGCAGGGGTCCAAGCGCCCGAGCCAGAATCGTATCACATGTGTCATTAACCATTCGACCTTCAACTTTAAAATCAGGAATGTCATAAACAAAAATTGGGGAATCTTAAATTCTGATGAAAGTGTCCCCCCCATGCTACTACCCTTGGTGGCCTATAGAAGAAATAAGAATCTCAAATATATGTTGGTCCATACACGTCAGGTTAAAAGGCAACTCTTGGATGGCCAGCTATCAATTACAGGTTTGCCGGCCATACTAGGTAATCACAGATGTGGCTCTTGCCACGCCTGCAACTCAGCACTGATATCAGATGTGATCAACTACAACGATAAGGAAATCAAGTTACGTCATCTAACCAATTGCCGCAGTAGTAATGTTATATACATCCTCTTCTGTCCGTGCGGTTTGGCCAATGTGGGGCATACTGGCCGTTAATTTCGCATGCGATTTAGCGAACACAAGTCTGCGATTAGAACCAAAAGACTGACGGCACCCCTGGTCCAACATTGTTTGGATATGAACCACTGTGAGATTGAACTAAAGTGGTCGATTCTGGAAAAAGTGCAACCCAAATTGGGCCAACTAGTAGAAGTTACACGCAAAAAGCGGGAGACCTTTTGGGTCTTTCATTTAGACCTCGTTAAACGTGGCCTTAATGAAGAAATCGCATGGTACCTGACTAAGTAAATGGTGAATATTTGCTTGGGAGATTTACACACAGATATTTTCCTAAACTTTAGCTAGCATATATGAGATTTATATGTCTGTTATAGTTATTCCCACCGGTTCAGCAATACGTCCAAAAGTCATTCTACATTTACATTGGCCATTTGCGTTGCTCTATATAGCTTATTCCCACCTCTTGATAGAACTCTGTTTATTTGAGTGTGTAATGCACTCACACAATGGGACGCTGTGTGCACGCTACGCTATAGTTCCGTGGCCACCGTATGAGTTAATACAGTTCAGAGATTGGTTGGTGGAATCCTTGGTCTTTATTTTGTCATGTCTAGTATTGCCTGTATAATCCACAACGGGATGTGTTGCACGTCCTCTGTGACCTGCGATGTGGATGTCAGTATCTTGGTTCGTGACATAGCATTCTTGGTCCCAAATTTATCATGCACTTTATTATGAGACAGCTTTTTGGACTCACATGACTTTATTTAATACTCTTTATTGTAGTTAAAATTGGACCCTTTTTTCTACTGAGTTAATTGAGAGTTGCTCGTTGATTATTATACTTTTTTGACGCCCGGGGCAGTCTTGTGAGGTTTACTACTCTCACCTTAGATGGCCGCACTGTAGTCCGTTTTCTATTTTTCCTTTCTAAACCTGCACGCTTTATCGGAAGTGAGCTGATATCGCGATAACTTCACTGTACCTCAAGTGTTTAAATACACTGGGACAGTGGGAGCTCGCCACTTCTAATCGTGTAATGAAGTTGGAAGACACGACGGCCCGCTGCAACTCGAAATTAGGTAAACCCTGACATGCCGTGGATGCATGCCGCTTGTTAGTGATTGGGGTTAGGGATCATGTTTGTATATCTTTCATTCTTGGTATAACGCTCAGTGATTATGGAATCGCCATAATATCGAGATTCCGGCTGCTTGCGTGCAGCTAACAAACATAAAGAGGGGCGCTCATTAGGGGCAGAAGTACTCGAGGCATACTATGTTTGGCTTCAATTACGCCCGATGTTGAAACGCTTCAATTATACCTTATCTTTGGGCATCTACGATACAGCCATCTTTGTGGCTCAGCATACATGATTAACACGGGTTGTCTGACTTTGTAACTGAGTTTGTCATACTGCATGTCTTTTGTCTCTTACCGCTATCATAGAGCCGACATTTACTGGCGTATGAGTAGGCATTGCCGTTCTAGTTGATCTAATCTTGGTTTCATATTAATGCTAAGTATCGCTTCCCTTGACAGGTGATTTTCAAGCCTGAAGAGATAGCTTTATATCCTGCACCCTTCTAAGAAATAGAATTTTAAAAGGGGAGATCGAATTTTCTGCGTAAATAATTCATATAAAGAGGTGGGTTTAACCGATTCAATTAACCCCTGACTCATAGATGCGCTATATCCTCGGGTAGACGGGCGCTCTCATTGATTTGTGATTGTCTCTCTGCAGCTTTATAGACTCACGATCTCATCCTGTCATGGTACTCATTTGTGAATCTATATAAATAGCGATACTACGACAGTTGGGGTAAGATATACTTGATACCTTAATTGTTTCCCTGATCAACTATGCAACATATAGATTATAGGTTGATACTTTGATCTCCTATTTTTTATGTAGCCAGGTCTGCACTCTATTGATTTAGGACATACAGGATACAGCAGGGTCTAACTACTGATATCGTTTCCATTGGGCAGGATTAGTGACCTGTTATTTTACCTAAGTACCCTAGTACACCTGAATAATATAGGGGATGTTCTTCACATGAGATTATCTTTATAGAAGTGTGCCATATAGATGAGTTGTGAGTCACTCCAATGATTTTTTTAAATTTTTAAAAAAAAATGTGTTTGTCTCTTGTTTCTCTGTTCTAACTTTTGAATTCCTATCCTATGAGATGATATTCATGTTGGTTGGTCACATGGGGAAGTGTATGTTAGCTTTAGCATAATTACAGTGGTCTGTTATTTCTTCATCTTTTATGAGGCTACATGTGGTGACTGTACATATTATATATATTTAGGACCCCTGGGCATATGTGCTTGCTTATCTGGAAGAGGTCCTGAGGAAGGTGGCCTTGGGCCACCGAAACGCGCGTCGACCAAGTGCGAAATCTCATACTGGGGTTTTGAGATTTAACGATTGACAGAGATCCCTTTGCCAATTGGATCCAGTCCCTTTTTTTCAGATGTTGTTGGAATGAGTGTGGTGAGGGTATGGTTGTGTGAGAATATTTGTGATAGATTGCTGGTTACCAGGGGGACAATTATTCTGGTGATTTGTGTATTTTTTTAAATTGGTATTTCATATTATGTGTATATTTATGTATCTTTTTTTTTTAATGAAATATCAATGTATTTACATGTTTAAGATTTATATATTGATTATGATTTTGGTTACAAGCTGGTTTAAAAAAAATTCTTTAAGAAATCTTTCTTCTGGGTCTATATGAAAAGATTTTTTTTTTTTAAAAAGAAGAATACTTTGGAAATAATGAATAAAACTTTATACTTTTATAAAAAAAGCAAATAGGACTGTTGTGTATTTGTCACCCATACTCAATTGTATGTTGAGCAATAAATGAAAAGTATATATTTGTACTAAAATATTGTGGTCATCGAGGGAAAATTGTTCTTTTTGTGAAAGCAGACTCCTGTTCACAGGAAGTACAGGGAATTGCGCTCGAGAAACTCGTGGATGCAGACCTCCATCAAGGAATACATCTAATTGTAGGCAGTAGAGATATGGGGAGGAAGCACACCTGTCTAGCCACGACCGTGCTCACTAGTTGTTTGGGCTGATTATAATGCGTGACTGAATTTGAGCTTCAACTCGGGCACTCTGCTTTATTTATATCATTCTGTAAGTGCTTCCTGTTGAGGTTTAATTTTTGTGACAGGAGCATCGTGCCAGAATGAATCCTGCCTGCATTATCCACGAAGATGCTACAAAACAAAATCCGCCTGCTAGCAAATTTGGGAATTTTCGGCAATTTTGCGAGATTCGCAGATCGCAAAATTGCCGAAAATTCGCAAATTTCGCGAGCGGGACGGATTTTGCGCCCTTACTTACTTTTGAGAGCTTGACTATAGATACTGGGGCTCTCGGTGAAGCCATGAGGGGAGCGGCAAAATCTAAAGCTCCGCCCACCAAGGGAGAAACCAAAAAAAATATCTGCTGTCAGGATGTATAGGAATACTGAAAAAAGCATTCTTCAGGTCTATGACAGAAAAGTGTGTGGTGTCAGAAGGAATCATCATCAAAAGGGCTGTAATGTTGGGGACAACAGGGTATTGGGAGATCGTTATTTTGTTAAGGGTTCTCAAGTCAATCATGAATCTGTATATTTTAGGGGAGAGAGCATCTCCACTGGTCTTTTTAAGTACTGGAATAATGGGACTGTTACAGATATTACCACGTGTCTCCTCCACTACGCCCTTGTCCATCAATTCAGATATTATTGTTAAAAGGGCCGCTCCTCCTTCTGCGGGCAGTCAATACTGTCGAAGGCGGGGAAGGATGGCACCGGGCTGAATACGTACCACATGAGGAGGTATATTGAGACAGCCGACATCAGTGTCTGGTGATTCCCAGAGGGAGGAATGTAAAGACTGCAACTCTGGTGGGAGGGGACCGGACAGATACATATAGGAGGCTGTGGTGGAGGAAATTGTTAGGGATACACCTTGGGAACTACATGATATGGTTGCATATAGAGCTTTCAGTAAATCCAGGCCTAATAAGTTTTCAGTGCAACATGTAGTGAGGACCAAGGGAGCGTCAACATGTGCGGGGCCAATATCGAGAGGGAGGGGTTCAGAGACAGGGCTGGTCACAGGTGTTCCTCCAAAACCCACAGAGACATTCAGGTTGCCAGAAAGGGGTGCCTCTGGGACTGACAGACATGCAATAGAAGACATGGTGGCCCCAGTATCCAGAAGAAAATTCTGATCGTTCCCCACACCTGACATTTGAACATACGGGCCCCTTTGATCCACTGGAATTTGCACTCTAGTAATACCCCTTTCCTGGCTGTCCGATGCTTGATAGAACCCTGTATCATCAACTTTGTCATAATCATCATTGTAATAAGTGCGTGTTGCTTTGTATCCATCAAACCTATTGGCCGGGCATTGCCAGACACGGGCGTCATCCCTGGGCATATGCTCTTTGTCCTGCGGACGGGCGGGCCATGGTCCCTAGTTTGCCTCCCCTCCCTAGGAGCATGAGGCAGAGTCTTCCGTGTTTGGATGTTTTCAGCTAATACGGGACACTCATCTATCCAATGGCCTTACCCTTTACAACAAGCACACTGATCTGTTTGGAGGGCTCCTGTGCGTTGAGGGCCTGAGGGGGTAGACTGGCGATCCCTCGGATGGGGTTGGGGCTGTGGTCCTAAATTCCCGGGGCATTCGGGACCTCGGGGAGGGTAAGCCTGCTGCAGAAGTGCCTTAGTCTTAGGATCCCTAGCCTTCTTACTGTCCTTCTCTCTATCTTCATTCTCCCTATTATCGTGATACTGTGCCATAGCCAAGATTCCAGTCATAGTCTGGGCAGACCATGTACTTTCAACTTTCTTGAGCCTGGTGGAAATCTCAGGAAGCAAGTTGCTGACAAACTTAGCGACAAATACTGGGCTAGAGCCCGGGATCCGTTGGTCCAAGCCACTATGTCCCTTGTATTCTGTTTCAAAACGGGTAAAGAAGTCAGCCACACTTTCATCTTTTCGCTGCCTACAGGCATTTATCTTATCCCAGTTAATGACTGTTTCTGGCAAAAATGTTTTCATAAGTGTTCTTATTTTACCGGGCAAAGCCAGGATGGCAGCTTCTGGCTTAGTCCCTCCTGCCCTTGCATCTTCCATAGCTTCCAGATTAGCCCATTTACATCCCAGCTCTACTTCATGGTCAGTATGTCGAATTTTATCCCAAATTTCAGTAGGAACGACCGTACCAAAGAGTAAGTCGATGTCTACAAGAAGTGTACCAGCTGTATTATCTGGCCTAATTCTTTGTAAAAGGCAGCCGGGTATTTTTTCGAGGATCTGGTAACTGCCCTTTCACCTGCATTACTTCTGACCTTTTCCAAGGGACATGAACCCATAGCCTACACCAGTGGGCTTCAACAGGCCCTCGGACATTATTTTAGGCATCGGTGAGTGCGTTAACAAAGACAGGGGCCGCCTCGCTCATTGGCATAGCTGTCGCTAGAGGTGGTTTGGGGAAGGTGGTCATATCACGGTAAACTATTAAAGCAGACATAGCACCAAACATCCACTCTCCCTGCACATTGTCTCTTTTTAATTGTGACCTGAGGTCCACTAATCCGGTGGGTATCTGCATAAATGAATTCTCGAATCTCTGCATAACCAAGGTACACATGTATTCAGCCCAGGCGGTCTGTTCCATAATCGTCCACTCGGAAAAGGTGGACCATATTTCTTTAAATGGATAAATATTCCTGCTATTTATCCAACATTCACACTGTTGCTTTTGCAGGTCATCTGCTCGAAGGGACGAAAATCTGACTGCAGAGCGCAAGGAAGCCAGTCGGGGGGAATTCAATAATCTATATAAATCCTGCTTAACCGTAGACCACGGGGAAGAAGGGAAGGGGCGGGCAGTGGAAAGCTGCAGGGATTGAGCAGATGGGGACTCGTTGTCATTCCCACGGAGAGGACAGGGGTAGTGTGCACAGTCGGTGTCATAGGCGTCAAAATAGGGGGGGTCGGTGTGACGGGGGAACAGTAGGAGGGGCAGTGGGGACAGGAGTGTGCAGCATGGCTGGTTCAGCTTCATGCCGGGCAGGGGGTGTCAGCGCAGGGTACATGGGGGCATAAGAAGGAGGACTTTCCAACATGGTATCGAGCAGGGAATCACCCTCTTCTCCCCCTTCCATAAAGCCTTTTCCTTTCTCTTCACAGGCCGGGTAGCACTTCTGCACCCGCGCCTTATGTTCCCTATCAGCTAGCTCTACAGATTTTTCCATTCGGTCCTGTAAGTGCTCCCTAGCATAGTCAGCCATTGACATCCGCTCCCGCTTCCTTTCTAATGCCTTTTCCTTCTTTGCTCTCTGCTCAATTTCCTTCCTCTACAACCTGACGGACTCAAACATCAAGGGACGAATCTTCCGTTTAAATAGCTGTTCCACTAGATTTGCCAGAACTTGCGGGTCAAAAGACCCATAAGGCGGCCATTGTAATTGTGAGTTACTTTGTTTAGTGTATTTGGTCAAAAAAATGGGTAAACATTATAGCAGAAGGACCATGTTTAGTATACATGGTGTGACCATGGGTCCCCTCTGGAGGAAGCGGACAGGCCGCCTATAGCTGGGAGTCCTGCGCACACATACAACAACATAATTTCTTAAACTTACTACTGGCCGGCATGTTTGTAAACAGATAACAGCGTGTTTAAAAAACTCACCTCACTGGCTTGGCTTGGCTTTTGCAAAAGTCAATAACAGCAAAATCACACAGACTCGCTGGGTGACCAGCCCACCCTTACCTGACAGGGGTAGTTCTCTTCTGCAGACGTAGGGCTGTGTCCTGTTCCAGAAATCACTTTTTATGGGGTCCCCAGCGAGGACGCGCTCATGTGGCCCAGACCTGGCGGGGAGGAACAGCGGGCGAGTCGTTCGGCTACCGGACTGCAAGAATCCGTCAGGTAGGGTACCTCCATCGGAGTCTCTCCGTGCACCTTCTCTGTCAGAACCAGCTGCTCTTCCCGCTGGCACTCGACACAGGAGCAGAATGATGCTAGCTCAAAATTCTGCAAAAAGGACTCTCCAGCCACTCACCTAAGATATATATGAGTAGCTAGCAGAGCCCTCATGGGGAAAGGGGAATTGGACAGAGAAGAGAATGCACACAAGTTCTTCTTTCTTCTAATGGAGGATTCTGTGTATGAGTTCTTCTTCCTCTCTGAGATGTATTCTGAATCTTCTTTTCACTGGCTGAATATTGCTGTAAAATAAATGTTACACATGCATTTACCTGCTTACAACTCTACCCTCACTAATCATTAATTATCTATTCTTACCACATACCCAGTATTCTGTGTGCCTTTGCCTCTCTTCTTTTATTTATCTTTTCCTTAGCTCTTTCCTGGCTGTGAATGACGAATGCAATTTTAATTCTATAGTTTATTCTTCTCTTACTATGTCTTGTCTTCTTTCCTACAGGATTCTACTCTCACCTATGGCTAACCAAGTAGCTGCCGTAGAGGTAAGTCCTTTTGTTCACCTAAGCGGTAACTTATAGCTGGAACTGACTACTGTTAACTTCACAGTTTCCATGTACCAACTAGTAGTTGCTTTCTCTTGAATGCCTTTTTGAATACACCTTACTTGCACTGGTTCATTAAGCTTCGGCTCATAAACCTCCTTAATTCTTTAACTCCTTTTACTGAAATATGCTATGTACTTATATCACAAATGTCTTACTTCGACACTCGCATTAAGAATGCTTGTTCTGTCTCTGAATCTTTCTTCTTCTGAAGTACGCCACAGTTTGAACTGCGAAGCGGACCTTCTATAGAGCGTGCGCAAAGGCAAGACTTTTTTTACACAGTTTGAAAAAACGCTACACCAAATACTTTCGAAAATTGCTTATTCAGTCTTGTTTTTTCTCTCATCTGAGAGTTCGCTACCATCCGAACTGAGCAGGCTCAATGAAGAGAACACTTCAAGGAGCGTGCGCAAGCAAGTCAAACATTTACACTGTTATTTTGTAATAAATTCGGAACAGTCTTACTTCTCGGTGATTCTTCAGTAATTCTGCAACAAAACTCTGGAGACACGCGACGCGATAATTTCCCTGACTATGCGCCGCACATTGGATACACGTCCTGCTACTCCAAGGGCTCAGGTGAAGTGCGTAGTTCCTCACGCGCTTCACCTGCTTGAGGCCAGCTCTGTAAATCAGCTAGAACGCTAACCTCACCAGGCTTGAGAGATCGTTGGCATCCATGTTGCTTCTTGCCTTGCTTCTTATGTAGTTTGTGCAACTGTATGATTGCTGCAAACACTACTCCCTTATTCTTATTGCCTCTTTGCGCTGCTTTAGGGACACGTCTAGTGGGGGACCTGACAGTACCCTCCCTCCAGGAGCATCCTTCCTTCTGTGGTTTGTTAGGGTATCTTCTATGGAACTCAGCCACCAATCTTGGAGCGTTCACATCAGAGGCTAATTCCCATGATCTCTCCTCAGGGCCATAACCTTTCCAGTGCAACAAATAGTAAAGCCTACCCTCTTTTATTCTGGAGTCTAATATTTGTTGAACCTCAAACTCATCTCCCTGTTCTTTTTGAATTGGTTTTGGAGTTTCTCCTAATCTCAGGTTTGGCTCTGCCTTTTTTAACAACGACACGTGAAACACAGGGTGTATTCGTAAGGACTTGGGCAACCTTAACTGATAATTTAGTGTGCTCAACTTCCTGTCAATTTGGTAAGGCCCAATGTATCGTGGTTGAAATTTTCTGATTCCTTTCAATCTAAGATTCTTGGTATTTAACCAAACCTTGTCTCCCACTTCCAGTTCTGGCTCTTTCCTTTTCTTCTGATCAGCATACTTCTTGTAACTTGCCTTTGCTAACGTTAAATTCTTAGTAGCTAGATCATGAATCTGTGTCGGGTGTCCTACCAAATCAGTAACTGCTGGAACATCAACTTCCTGAAAATGTAAAGAGTGCTGTGGGTGTCTACCTGTGTTCAGAAAGAATGGAGTGTAACCTGTGGAAGAATTCTTAGTGTTGTTATGTGCAAATTCTGCTGCCCACAAACACTCTGGCCAATCTCCCTCCTGTTCTAACAGACACAACCTTAAGTATTGTTCTAGTTCTTGATTCGCCATTTCTGTTTGCCCATCTGACTCTGGGTGGAAACTAGTGGAGTACCGATTTTCTATGTTTAAACGCTTGGTGAATGCTCTCCAAAAATGGGACAAAAACTGGGAACCTCGATCTGAGATCAAAATCTTTGGTATGCCATGTGCCCGAACTACATGTTGACTAAAAACACTCGCTAAAGTCTTGGCCGTAGGCACCCCTTTTAAAGGCACAAAATGCGCCATCTTCTTGAAAGCATCCACACATACTAAGATTGTATCATAACCTTGACTAGAGGGTAACTCCACTATGAGGTCTAATGTCACTGTGTGCCAAGGATATGGAGGGGTGGGTAAGGGTTGCAATAACCCCTGTGGACGCTTCCTTTCTGATTTTCCTCTTGCGCAAGTCTCACAAGTAGCTACATATCGATGCACATCCTTAATCATGTCTGGCCACCAGAATCGTCTTCGAACCAAATCTTTGGTCTTATTGATACCCTTGTGCCCTGTCAGAATACTGTCATGGCATTCTTTTAACGCCTTCTGTTGCATCTCTGTGGTTGGTAAAAACAAGACTCCATTATGATACTGCAAACCTTTTTGAATCTCTCTCCTAGAATCTTCCTTTAACCAAGCACTGAATTCCCTATTGCTCAGTGAACTTAATTTCTCTGGTATCACTTCTTCCTCTCGCAATACTGCACTGATGATGTTTCTTGTGGAATAATTGGCTGATCTTGGATCTCTTCCACTAATCCTTCTGTCTCCAACTGTGACAAAGCATCAGCTTTTCCATTCTGATTTCCTGGTCGATATGTAATCACAAAATCGTATTCAGCGAAATATAAGGACCAACGCAATTGCCGGGGAGTTAGAGTCCTAGCAGATTTTAAAAATGTCAGATTCCTGTGACCGGTATATACTGTCACCACATGCCGGGCCCCCATGAGATAATGTCTCCACTCCTTGAAGGCATCCTTAATGGCCAGCAGTTCCTTTTCAGTGATCGTATAATTGATCTCTGGGGGCGTCAATTTTCGAGAGCGGAAAGCCACCTGATGCAATTGGCCAGTCGTCTTGTGTCTCCAGGATAACACTCTCCCCAATGCCAGATTTGACGCATCAGTTTCCACAAAAACGGTTCTGCTGGATCCGGATGTAACAAGATTGGGGCTGTGGTGAAATTTTCTTTTAACTGCTCAAAGGCATCTTCGGCTTCAGCAGTCCATTGGAAAGGAACTCCTTTTTTTAGTAAGCGTGTGATTGGAATCACTTTTCTAGAAAAGTCTTGGATAAATCTCCTATAAAAATTTGCAAAGCCAAGAAAACTTTGAATTTCCTTAACTGAAGTAGGAGATTTCCAGTCAACCACCGCCTTTATCTTATTTTCATCCATAGTTATTCCTCCAGGAGTCAGCACAAAACCTAAAAACTCTACTGAAGTAACATCGAAGGCACACTTTTCCAATTTCACAAAGAGTCCATTTTCTCGTAGCCTGTGCAAAACTCTTCTCACATGGTTCTCATGCTTCCCAATTTCTGTTGAATAAATCAGTATATCGTCTATATAGGCTATTGCCAGTTGGTCTATGCAATCCTTAAGCACATCGTTAATAAAGTGCTGGAAGGCAGCTAGTGCATTGCACAACCCATATGGCATCACCTGATAGTCAAACAAACCATGTTTTGTTCTGAATGCGGTTTTCCATTCATCTCCTTCTCTTATTCTGACTAGATGATATGCGCCTCTCAAATCAAGTTTCGTATAGATTTTGGCTTCCTTAACTTGATCCAACAATGTTGAAATAAGAGGTAGAGGGTATCTATTCTTGACAGTAATCCTATTAATTGCTCTGTAATCAATGCAAGTGCGCAATTCTCCGTTCTTCTTTGGAATAAAAAATAACGGTGAGGAGACTGGTGACTGCGAGGGCCTGATGAAGCCATTCTCTAAATACTCAGCAAGATAATTCTTCAAATGCTGGTCTTCCTTCTCAGTCAGCGCATAAATTCTGCTGCAGGGCAAATTGACCCCAGTTTCCTAATCAATTTTGCAATCGTACTCTCTATGCGGGGGAAGTTTACTTGCCTCCGCCTCATTAAAGACATCCTGTAACTCTTTATACTTTTCCGGTAACACCACTGCATCAATTACGCAAACCACCTTTTCAATTTCACTCAGATGATATGCTGTGGATTTTTAGGTCTTCCTCGGACAGTTTCCGAAACAGTTCTCTCTGCAATAATTGGAATTCAAAGTTATTGTTCTTGCCGCCCAATCGATAGTGGGGTTATGCTCTATGAGCCAGGGTAACCCAAAAATCAACTGAAACTGAGGCGCATCTATCAAATTAAACTGCAGGGTTTCTCGATGTCCTTCTGTGGATTCCAACAACACAGGTTCAGTATGGCTCACGATGGGACCTGATGACAAATTGGTGCCGTTGACGGCTCTCACCGGTTCACTCTTTATCTTCTTTATGGCTTGTATACCAATTCTCTTCGCAAACTGTATATCACAAAAATTGCCAGTGGCCCCAGAGTCTATCATCACCGCCACTCGTTCCAGTCTTTCTTCTCTATAATTTAGCGTCATAGTCAAAACTAAATGAGGAGCTGCCGATTGTAGGGTATTAGCTTGAGCATGATCTCCTGGAGCTGTCTTTGTTTCTGCTACCACCAGTCCAGCTCCTTTTACTGGTGGCGCGAAGCGTTTTCCGCCGACACTGACTTGGGCTTCTTTGGACAGTCTCAAACGGAATGTCCACTACCACCACAATATACGCACAACTTATTTGCACGCCTTTTGTCCTTTTCTTCTTTGGAAAGCGGACCACGTACTGCTCCAATTTTTATGGGCTCCACTCCTTTTTTCGAATCGTTTTCCTTATGAGAGTCGTATCTGGCCCTATCAAACCGAGGTATGTTTGGACAAAAATCTCGTTTCTATTCTCCTCTCCTCTCACTGATTCGAAAATTAATTTCTAATACTAGATCGACTAAAGCTGATATCTCCCTTGGACGATTAGGAACTTGTGCTAAAGCATCCTTCAATTCGTCTTTCAGACCCCGATAAAACACTGCAGCTCTTTTATTCTCAGGCCAGTCCGTTTCTAATACCAACTTATTGAATTGCGCCAAATAAGCCACTAGATCTCTGTCTCCCTGCATAAGTTCCAATAGTCTGTTATCAGTGGCTTGTGACGCCCTCCGTCGATCAAATATTCTCATGAATTCCTTCTTGAATGCGTCTAAATTAAAAAGCACTGGGTCATTCTTGATGACCAAAGGCATAGACCAGGCTGCCGCATCTCCACTTAAATAAGACAAGATGAAGGCTACTCGAGACTGCGCATCAGGAAACAAAGCTGGTCTACACATAAAGTGTAAAGAACATTGCGTCAAAAAGACCTGTGCCTTCTGGGGATCCCCACTGAAACATTCTGGAGGGGCTAGTGGTATGACTGGTGACAAGGAATGTATGACCTGGCTGTTTACTTTGGGTTGTGGCGAAGAAAAATCTCCAAATGATCCTACATCGGGAGACAACATTTTGACTCCATCCCCAGAAGCTAAACTTCCCATTCTTTGTGCTAACTCGATGGTGTCCTTTTTTAGCTCTCTATTTTCTTCTCTAACTATAATTAATTCTCGTTGTATGCCTTCCAGTATCTCTCCTAACTTCTTTAAATCTAAACCCTCAGCCATTCTGCTCAGGTGCCGCTACCTCGTGGGCACTTTACTCTGTCAGAACCAGCTGCTCTTCCCGCTGGCACTCGACATAGGAGCAGAATGATGCTAGCTCCCAATTCCGCAAAAAGGACTCTCCAGCCACTCACCTAAGATATATATGAGTAGCTAGCAGAGCCCTCATGGGGAAAGGGGAATTGGACAGAGAAGAAAATGCACACAAGTTCTTCTTTCTTCTAATGGAGGATTCTGTGTCTGAGTTCTTCTTCCTCTCTGAGATGTATTCTGAATCTTCTTTTCACTGGCTGAATATTGCTGTAAAATAAATGTTACACATGCTTTTACCTGCTTACAACTCTACCCTCACTAATCATTAATTATCTATTCTTACCACATACCCAGTATTCTGTGTGCCTTTGCCTCTCTTCTTTTATTTATCTTTTCCTTAGCTCTTTCCTGGCTGTGAATGACAAATGCAATTTTAATTTTATAGTTTATTCTTCTCTTACTATGTCTTGTCTTCTTTCCTACAGGATTCTACTCTCACCTATGGCTAACCAAGTAGCTGCCGTAGAGGTAAGTCTTTTTGTTCACCTAAGCGGTAGCTTATAGCTGGAACTGACTACTGTTAACTTCACAGTTTCCACGCACCAACTAGTAGTTGCTTTCTCTCGAATGTCTTTTTGTATACACCTTACTTGCACTGGTTCATTAAGCTTCGGCTCATAAACCTCCTTAATTCTTTAACTCCTTTTACTGAAATATGCTATGTACTTATATCACAAATGTCTTACTTCGACACTCGCGTTAAGAATGCTTGTTCTGTCTCTGAATCTTTCTTCTTCTGAAGTACGCCACAGTTTGAACTGCGAAGCGGACCTTCTATAGAGCGTGCGCAAAGGCAAGACCTTTTTTACACAGTTTGAAAAAACGCTACACCAAATACTTTCGAAAATTGCTTATTCAGTCTTGTTTTTTCTCTCATCTGAGAGTTCGCTACCATCCGAACTGTGCAGGCTCAACGAAGAGAACACTTCAAGGAGCGTGCGCAAGCAAGTCAAACATTTACACTGTTATTTCATAATAAATTCGGAACAGTCTTACTTCTCGGTGATTCTTCAGTAATTCTGCAACAAAACTCTGGAGACACGTGACGCGATAATTTCCCTGACTACGCGCCGCACATTGGATACACATCCTGCTACTCCAAGGGCTCAGGTGAAGTGCGTAGTTCCTCACGTGCTTCACCTGCTTGAGGCCAGCTCTGTAAATCAGCTAGAACGCTAACCTCACCAGGCTTGAGAGATCGTTGGCATCCATGTTGCTTCTTGCCTTGCTTCTTATGTAGTTTGTGCAACTGTATGATTGCTGCAAACACTACTCCCTTATTCTTATTGCCTCTTTGCGCTGCTTTAGGGACATGTCTAGTGGGGGACCAGACATTCTCACATCCACCGGGCCTGACCTTCGTGCTCGTGAGGTCCCTATTCGGGCGCAATTTGAAGAACCGTTTATACCGACTTACTGGGTCTCGGCGGCGGGGTAACCGCCCAAGTCTTCCGTACCCTCCTTATATAGAAAAAAGGAGTCACAGGAGCCTTCGTCTGCAGGAGGAACCAAGTTTTATTTGAATAGCCCGGGCTATGGAACAGAGTCCCAAGCTAATCAGAGACAAGACAGAGGAGGCTGCTGCTTCACTCCGCAGCTTACAGGCCTTATATACACATTTCCCACCTTAAGAAACCAGTTCAGATGGGGGCCTGGCGCCTCCGAGTCAGAATGCAGTTATGCCATTCTTTGTTCAGGTAGGATGGTGCTGCAACGGATGGTTCAAAAGATTAACGGACAGGTCTTGCAAAACAGGATATGTATGTGAGAGAACAGACACATCTTGAATAACAAGATATGTGAAAGAAACAAGTTCTGGGATGGTGGTGTGACCAAGTCTAGCGAAACAGGGTGGGTGTGTGCAGGAGTTCAGTCCGAGGGTGGTGAGGCAATTCTTTGTTCCCTTTTTTTGAAATTGGCTCAACCACAAGAAACAGGAAGGGCAGGATGGTTGTGAAAGTTAGAGTTTCATCATACATCAGCAGAAACGACCAGGAGGGTCGTGCAGAGGTGTTTGACATGAAATGGCAATGCAAAAATAATGGAGTCCTGACACAAAATAAATGCCGACAAGAAGGACACTTTTCCTCAAGAACATGGAATAGCCTGACTTGCCCGGGGAATTTCTGGTCATTTGCCCCTACTCCTTTGCCTGGAGGGTCCCACTGGCACTCTCCAAACAATCGGGTGATTTAACACCTGGTTCCTCCAGCACAAGGACAGCAAAAGGCACTGCAAGAGGCAATACTTTCAACGTAACAGGGGTACCGTCAAGTCAACCGGTACCTTATGGGCGGCCGGTAAAGCCACTCGCAGAGGCTTTGCCAAGGATTAAATCAAAAGGATAGACCGAAGTCATGAAGAGCACTACTCCCAACTGGAAGCCCTCGCACTCCAATTGGAACACGCCATGGGCATAGAGGAGGGAGACAATGAGTCCTGCCTGCTCGAGATCATAAGCAAAGAAATTCACCATGTCTCCCTAGAATCGGCCAAGCAAATGTGGAGGTCCTCCACAGCCCGTGTCTACAGAAAGGGTGACAAAACGGTAAGCTCCTGTACCTCCTGGCATCCTGCCCTTTAGCTAATTGGATAATTCCGCAATCATGGACGCAGATGCATGCACTAAGCCAGCAACAGAGGCAATGGTCCAGACATTTGCTGCATATTACAAACGTCTTTATTCCAACTCCTGACCCCAAGCACAGGGTTCAGTACCGACTTCCTGTGGGATGCCCTGCGGTTGTCTGAAGCCGACACTCAGATGCTTCCCCAACCCATCTCATGGGAGGAGATACATCAGGCCATCTTGGAGGTAGCAACAGGTTAAACCCCATGCCCTGATGGCTATCCAGCGGAGTACTAGTCTGCATTCAGGGAGATCCTGGCACTGCAGCTACAGGCCCTCTACGCGGAGGCGGAGGAGAGAGAAGGCTTCCACGAGACATTGATGTGGCCACGATCATGATCATTCCTGAAGCGAATTCTCCCTCTTCTTCCAGCTTGGACTACCGTCCAATCTCACTCATTAATTGTGAGGTCAAAATCCTAGCCATCTACCTCAAACACGTACTCGCCACCTTAATACATCCTGACCAGTGCGGATTCATGCCCCGCTGAAGTATGAGGCACTGCCTGCGACGCCTGCACATAGCACAGGTCATCACCATCTCTTTTCACCATATCTGGTGTTGCTATTAATAGATTTTGAGAAGGCCTTTGACACGATGGACTGGCATTAATGGAGGTTGTGTTGGTTCAGGGAGGCTTCTGCCCATATTTTAGGGGTCTTGTACGAGTGTTATACTCCAACCCGTCAACCTGAGTCTTGATAAATGTGGTTCTCTCACAGGACTTCCTGATCAGTTGGAGAACGAGGCAGGGCTGGCCCCTTTCTCCCCTGTTTTTCGCTGTAGCGATAGAGCCAATAGCCCGACTCATCAAATGCGATGCCCAAATCCAGGGATGGTGCTGGAACACCTCCCATGAAGAACATATCGCCCTCTATGTGGATGATGTTCTCTTATTCATGGCAGACCCTGCTCATCTGGGCACCTGCTGTTTTTGGATCTTCAAACTCTTCGGGGAAGCGTCAGGTCTAAAACTCAACCCAGCCAAATCATGATTGGTTCCCTTACATGCTTCACTGGAATGCATGGAGTGGCAAAAAAACATCCCCATCAGACGTCTTAGTTTTCGCTACCTGGAGATTTGGGTGGCAATCCACAGGGTGCTAACTTGGTCCCTCAGCCTTACCCCATTACTAAAGAATACCAAAGACGATCTTCAGAAATGCCAGCCCCTCCTACTGAACCGGATGGGGAAAATTGCCTTGTACAAAATGATGATACTCTCTCGCTTCCTCTGTGTATTGCAGAATCTTCCGCGCCAATGGTTTCACACCCTAGACAAACTGATGACATTGTTCCTCTGGGGCAAATCAAGACCACTGCCAAAAAGCTCCATATGACTGTGGGATGGGAATGACCAACCTCTTCCTCTGTTACATTGCAAAACTCCTCCTGGTGATTAACGATTAGTTCTCAGGGGGATGGTCGTACCTGGCTTACCAACTAGAAATGGAGAATCTGGGGTTCTCACAGATCCACGCAATGCTTTATGGGTCACCAATACCCCACACTATCCCGGCTGTGACTAAAGCGGTCCTTTTAGATTGGCATTCAGCACTGTGCTACACCCCACTTGGTGGGTTGCCAAACTCAAACTCCGAACACCTTTGTGGCGAGGTACATGGATGGTAGATGTGGTGGTGTTAGAAGGGTACCAAAAATGGGATCTTATTGGGATCATACAGATTGGCGATGTCTAGGCGGAAGGTCAACTTCGCACCTTTCAGGACCTAAAGGGCCTGTACTCCCTCAACTCCACTTAGTTTTATAAATACCTACAGCTCCGATACGCCATTACTCATCCCTGCGGGTACCACTCTTCCCGAATTCACCCCCTTGGAAGCCAAATTCCTAATGGTGGATTTAGAGAGGGGGGGTTCCAGATCTACAGGTCCCTGTCAAAAACTCCCCCACCATCACTTGTGGACTCGCTGGGAATGATGGTTGGGTTCCCCAGAAGAGGAAGATTGGTGGGACCCCTCATGTCCCCCGTGTGATAACTATCTAAGACAGATTGAGGCTGATCCAACTCTACTATCTCCACTGTGCATATCTCATCCCAGCCAGGCTTCACTGAGCGGGGTACCTTCAGAACCCAAGTTGTCCACGGTGTGCAGAGATGAAGCAGACTTTTATTACATGTTCTGGTCCTGCACCGTCATAACAAAGTATTGGGAAGAGGTGGTTGAGGAATTGAGCGAGACCGAGATCGTTGGTTTCTATTTCGACTGCCTAATTACAATATAGACTGTCAGAATTGAAACCGGCCGGTCATTCCAGGTGGATTCTGACAAGCTCAAGGAGTTCGTCAGCAAGTCGGAGGCCGGCCTGTGATCCCAATGGATGGTGTTTCTGCCACTGGGATTACAATGCTCAGTTTCCAACAGCCTTTCCATTCCTGGTTTTCGACATGGAAAGCCTGTCGGAAAGCGAATTTGGGGGTCTCTATCAGGGCTGCCTTCTCTTTGCTGCATCTTGTTGGGGGCCGAGCATCCCTGCACCGTGTAGCAGGCAGTTAAAAATATTTATAATTATTTTACTTTATTATATTTAGATTTTATACATTTTTACTTTAAATAATTGCGAACATTTTTGTGCCACAATATTTTTTATTTTTCATTTTCTCCTAATACAATGTTGTGTGTAAGACGAATTATATTATCACATTTGTTACTATTGGGAGAAGGAAGGTCCCCTGCATGGCTCTGGAAAACAGACACCCTTACCTCAAATTCACTATTGCAAACTGTAGCTTTTTCAGATGAGCCTCTGTACACATGAAGATCATGCATGTGTTTGTGAAGTACTTTTGTGACAATGATTGTGCGACCCAGAGTTGAGGTCTAGAGGGCCACAACATGTCCAGTCTCTCTCCTGAGTGTCACTATCTTCACTTCATTGGACTGTAGAGAGATAATGTTTGCAGGTGCAAGTTAGGTATTTTTACCTATCCATGCCAGGGAGGGTAATCTACTGGTCCCTTCTGCCTTTTATTTTGAAGAAGCCTGCCATTCCTCTTCTATCAAGTCCTTAAACTACCCATGTGTGTAGAGTATGCATGCATGGCGTGTATGTGACACAGGTGTCCAATGCCACCTTGGGATCCGTTTTGTATTTCCTGGGAATTTTTGTGGTGGGTCAGACTGTGGAGTGCTAAGAGAGGAGGAGGAGGACTCCATTTAAGATAGGGAGTTTTACCCATACTCTTTCCTGGCACATACTTTTCTAGAAGGCCACCCTCACAGGTAGGCATGTAGATAGGTTGGTGCAGTTTCTCTTGTCTTGGTGCACTTGTTTTTGGTTTCTCCTTTCTTGTGACTCCCAGCTTCATCCCACTTTCCTACTCACATCTAGTTACAAAGACATTGTTGGGCCAGTCTGAGTGTAATAAGCAAAAGGATAGAACTACCCAGAACTAGTCCAGAAACTGAACAAGTCTCTTTAGTATAAAGGTGGGGCAGAAAGTTCCAGTAAGTGTGCAAATATTTTTCTACCACAAATCCAGAGTAACAATGAGAACTTCACTGTGCTCGAGAGTTGGAGCATCCAACCAGAAGCAAGATCAGGACCACAAGGAGATTAGGAGAACTAGGACCAAGAGGACAAGGATCATGAGAATACAGAAATCTAGAGGTACTGGGAAAACTAAGATTAAGAGGACATGGCTAGCAGACACACAGAACCAGTTCTAGGAGAATGAGGACTAAAAGGCTCGAGAGAATCAAGGTCAGAAGAACCAAATCTAGACCGAGTAGGACAAGGACCAGGGCACCAGGACAAGGACATTGATGATGAGGTGAGCCAAGGTCAGGTGAATCAGGGCAAGGATGACGGGCCATGAGGGAAAGCACCATGGGTGGTGTCATTATGAGAATGATCACTAAGAGGAGTAGGAAGAGCAAGAGAATCAGCACTATGAACAGGAACAGGACTGGGAGGAGGAACACAACCAGGAGGATCAAGATCACAAGGACCAAGAGGACTAGGGCCAAAAGGACAAGCATGCCCACGACTAGGAGTATGGAATGTTCTAGGATGAGAATCAGGAGACCTAGGTTTACAAGGACTAAAACTAGAAGACCACATGGATCAGGACCTAGAGGATAAGGAACATGAATAGGGTGATCAGGATGTGGAACATCAATTAGACTACATTAGACTACAGCTAGCTGACCCAAGTCAACTCAAGCAGGGGGCATGGAGGACCAAGATGACCATGCTCAGAGAGACCTGGGGCAGAACTAGGAACAGTACCAGCATCTGTATGAGGACCAGGACCAGAGGGACCAGGACCAAGAAGACCAGGTGGATCAAAACCAAGAAGACCAGTAGCATTAATATTTTGGGTCTGCAAGAGAAGGAACACGACATGAGAAAAGGGACACCAGCACATGACCAGGATGAAGATTACAAGGATTTGAGAATGGTCAGGTGGAGGAAGACCAGAATCACAAGCAGGCCCAGTAACAAGAAATTCAATAAAATCAAGATGCTACAAAACTAAAATAAGGAAGACCAAACGAGCCAGGACTAGGAGGTCTTTCACCAATGGGCCAGGGATGGGAAAATTTAAATCTGGTGGACCAGTGCCATATGAGCCAGGCCCTGAAGGAACAGAATGAGTAGATACAGTACATGGGGGAATGTCATCGGACAAGCACAAGGAAGGTCAACAGAAAGATTAGGACTAAAAGCAACAGGAGGAGCAAGAAGAGTAGGACCAGGGCCTGGGGGACTGTGAAAAAGCTCAGGACCTGGCAGAGGTCCACTACTAGGAGGATTGAGACTAGAACTGGAAACACGGGGATGAAGAGTACTGGCATCAAGAGAACTAAGGTAAGGGGGGAAAACATGGCGGCTGGCTAGTTGCGGGTCGCGAGTGCACGGAGGTGGTGGTGCGCTGATTGTGTGAGGGAGAGTTGTTTTCGGCCGGAGGACACTGACACCGATAGGATTGCGGAGCTGAAGTTAGGCTGAGCTGAGCTGCTAAAGAATTTTGGAGGATTTTATCTCGGGCGTCTTTCTTGAGAGCAGCGGTATCGCATGGAGACGAACGCCACGGAGCGAACAGGCGAGGACGGCAGCGAGCCTCTGGAGGAGGCGGGGTTAGTCTTCCGTGGAAGCGCGGCGGGAGAGGCGAGTCCCGCAGCAGTAGCAGCAGTCGGCTGGACAAGGGCTGCCCAGGAGGTAGGAAGGGGGAGACGGGCGGCGGCAAAAATTGCACTGAGAGCCGGTGGCGGCCGTGGAAGAGGACTGGAGCATATACAAGACTTAAATGCCAAAGCAGGGAGCAGCAAACCGGCACCTCCAGGTGACGATACCACTACAGGTACGAGGACGAGGGCGGACTCAGGGAGGGCCGCATATGTATTAAGGAGCGCAGGCTTGGCTGCAGCAAGTAAGGCGGAGGTGGGAGATTTACAAAAACAGCCGGAAAATTTCAAAGAAAGGAAAGGGCAGACTCGAGGTAGGTCATTAAAGCGGCACAACGTAGTTTCGAGTAAGAAAGCAAAGCATAAAGTAGCTCCTTCTCCTTCTCTCAATACATATTTTAAAACAATCCCAAAAACGCTAATTTTACGACTGAACATTGACAGGGTGAGTTTTGAGCAAGGCCAGATCCTTCCACTGAGTCCCAATAGGTACCAGGTTCTAGGGGAGGATTCGGGAGGTTTTAGTCAGGGAGTAGGAGAGGAGAGTATGGCTGACGGAGGAGAGGTGGATAAGGCTGTAATAAACATTTCGGGCAGTGAGGACATGGAGCCTTTGATGGTGGCTGAGAGCAAGATAGAGGTCATAAGGGAGACGCAGGAACCCTCAATACAAGAGGACAATTTGCACTCTGGGGGAAACACAGGGTTGCCTGAGCAAGAAGAGGATAATCCAGATATACACATAGTCACCCTCCTGAGAAAATTAGATAGAGATATGAAGGAAGGATTTTATGTTGTGAAGGCCAATCAGGCAAACATTCAGGCTTCATGTAACAGTTTAGAGGCCAAGTTTAGCGAACTAAGTCAGCGTACAGAGGCTCTCGAGTTAGAGGCGAAGAAACTCCGCGAAGAGGTTGTGACCAATCAAAAGGAAATTGATGAGATCAAATTTCTAGACAGAGCACAAGATGAAAGGATGGAGCGCCTAGAAAATATGCAGAGGCGCAATAACTTAAAAATCTTGAAGTTGCCTGAAAACAGCGAGGGTACAGACATAAAAAGATATGTGGCGCATCTCTTGAGTACAGAGTTAGAGCTAGAGGTAGATGAGGAGACTATTTTTGCTGACATACAGAGGGTACATCGAGATCCTTTTAGGTTTTATTCTAATAGGACTAAACCGAGGAAAATTTTAATTAATTTTTTGACATACAATCTAAAAAGAGAGTATCTTGTCAGTTGCTTTGAAAAAGAAATCCTTAACAGTCGATGGAGCAAAAGTAGAAATCAGATCAGACCTGTCCCTCGTAACGGCGAACAGGCAATGGGAGATGGGAAAGCGAATGGAGCCTCTAAGGAATTTGGGTGCCACAGTTCAGCTTAAATTTCCGGCATTTCTTAAAGTTATGTGGCGAAATAAGATGCACTCTTTCCGTACAGTTGAGGATGTGGATGACTTTATTGAGAGATGTGCAGAGATGACACGAGATGCATCCACTCTAAATTAGGGATTGTAATTGTTCCCTTTTGTTATAGGCCTAAGACAACAAATGTATAAGATTGCTCGGAACTAGAGAAGCACCACCACCATTGAACTCACAAGGCCTATGGCCATGGGCAGACAGGAAGGGTTTTTCAGAGGGAGGGGGGGTGGGGGAAAGGTTAGGGGGCGGGAGGAGGGGGGGGGAATTAAAAAAATAATCCTCAGAGGCCAAAGGGCCACCAGTGATGTAAAGATCAGTTGTTTTTTTAGAGAGAATGACGGGGGCTAATAAGAAAGAATTAAGGATTTTGTCCTGGAATGTTAATGGGCTACGGGTGAAATCCAGGAGAAGGATTATTTTTAAATATTTAGAAGACTCACTGGCTCATATAATTATTTTGCAAGAGACTCATTTAAATGAAGCAGAAAGCAAGGATGTGTTTGGAACGCAGAAGTGGATAGCTTACAAGTATTATACACCCCAGACTATGGTGACTAAAGGGGTTGCAATTTTAGTTAGGGAAGGAGTGCAGTTTTCTTTTGGTGCTATGGCGGCAGATCCTGGGGGGAGGTGGCTCGTAGTACAGGCCACGGTGGCTGGGAAAGACCTTGTCTTAGTTGGATATTATGGGCCAAATATTGATGACCTGGTACCTTTAGATAAATTAGCGGCCGAATTATTAAGCTTTTCTGGCAACATTGTTATGGCAGGAGACTTTAATACGGTTATGGATAAAGACCTAGATCGTTCAGGAAAGAGAGCGCAGAGGAATGTTAAGATGGCTAACAGAGTAAAAGTGCTGTTAACACAGTATGGAATGTGTGATATTTGGCGTATCAAATCGGGCCAGAAGGTGGGCTATACATACTATAATCAAAAGTATAAACATAGGTCAAGGATAGATTATTTTCTGTTAGATCTAAGGATGGTGGAGCATGTTACAAGTATCAGTCATGTAGGTGTACATCTATCAGATCACTCTGCTATCTTTTTACATTTGACGTTTGGCCAAAAAACGCAGAACCCAGTTTGGAGATTAGATCGTACGATTCTGTTAGATCAAGAAGCCATGGAGATTGTAGAAGGCGAACTGGATGTTTTTCTGACTGCGAACATAGATACTGCCAAGCTAGAGATGGTTTGGGATACGTGCAAGGCCTTTTTGAGGGGGAGGCTGGGGGCCTTAGGGGCAAAGAAGAGAAGGTTATATTATAGTAGAATTATTGATATGGAAGAAAAAATCAGACAAAATGAGGCAAGGATCGTGGGAGAAAATGAGCAGCAGCTAAGGGACCAGGCCATTTTAAAACTGAAGGCTGAATTAGTCACAGTTCTTGCAGCCAGAAACAAAGAGAGATGGGATGCTAGCAGCCTGGCACATTTTAGTTATGGAGAGGGGTGTGGTAAGCTTCTGGCATGGGAAGCAAAGAAGGACCTGGTTCGAAACTTTATTAAGGAAATAAGAGTGGACGGGTCCGAAGGAGATACAGCTATTACAGACAGCGGAGAGATTGCAGAAGTTTTTTTTTAGCATTTCTCCACCGTTTACAAGGAGGAGTTAGTACCTGACCCACAAGAGGTGACAGCTTGGGCACAGTTAATAAAGCCACTCCCAATCCAATATAAACAGATTTTGAATTCAGAAATTTCACTGATGGAGGTGGAAAAAGCTATAAAGAAGGGTAAGAGAGGTAAGGCCCCCGGGCCAGACGGTCTCCCTCTGGAGGTCTACAAGACCTTGATTGACTCAATTGCCCCTTTTCTACATCGAGTTTTTAACAACATCTTTAGAGGAGATACAGCGATGCCGGAGTCTTGGAATGAAGCGGTAATAGTTTTGATCCCAAAACCCGGCAAATCACCTAAATATTTAGATGCATATAGGCCAATATCCTTATTAAATAATGACTATAAATTGTTTACTAAAATTATGGCCGATAGATTGAGTCAAGTTATTTCGCACTTAGTTCACGAGGATCAAAAGGGATTCATGAAGGGTAGATATTTAAAAGAACTCACCTTCTCAGTGGTTGGTGCAATAGACATGGCGACAACTTTTAATCTCCCCCTTGCTCTTATTGCCCTTGACGCCGCCAAGGCGTTTGACCGTGTGAATTGGCTATATTTGAAGAAACTCATTCAGCATGTTATGTTATGTTATGTTATAAAGTATTTTATTACGCGCTCTGCTACTACAGAGTATCCTGGCGCGATATGTAGGCACTAAACTGACCCAGTCCTAAAAGAAAGAAGCAGAGAACTAGATACTAAGATTAAAAAGATGGGTTTTTAGCCCTTTCTTAAATCCTGCCAATGTGGTTGCTGATCGCAGAGAGAACGGCAAGGCATTCCAGGCCCGTGCTGTTTGGACTGAAATTGACTGACCGCCCAGTCTCGCATATCTGATTTTAGGTATGGACATCAGACGAAGATTGGCCGATCGAAGAGCACGATGAGGCGTGTAAAAGGAAAACCTCTTGTGCAAATATTGTGGGCCTTGCAAATGCAGGGCCCGAAAGGCCAGAACCAATGATTTAAACATAATGCGATGCGCCACAGGGAGCCAGTGGAGCTCACGAAGATGGGCACGCGCACTGGTTCTTCGAGAAAGATGGAACAGAAGTCGTACGGCCGCACTCTGTATAACCTGCATTCGCTTGACAAGGTATTTGGGGAGACCACTATAGAGAGCATTGGCATAGTCAAGCCTAGACAGAATAAGAGCACGCAGGACAGTCTCCTTCGCCTCCCTATGGAGAAGTGGAAGGAATCGCTTGAGTGACTTTAAGGTGGCAAAACAGGTTGCAGTAAGTTTTTTTATATGGGCTTCAAACTTAAGATCCTGCCCAAACCCGACCCCCAGGTTTTTAGCCGGGCCTCCATGGTAGCTAGGGCATGCCAAATCTGTCGGCCAGATAAGCTCTCTGAAATTGGCCGGAAAATTGCCATAGAATAGTAGCTCAGACTTGTCCTCGTTGCATTTAAGCTGGGCTGAGACAAGCATCTAGGACTAGGTCCAAGTTATACTAACACATTGCTATCACTGTACAGCTCCCCTACCTCTAAGGTGCTTGTCAACGGCATTTTGACACCCTCTTTTAGGGTAATGAGGGGTACGCGCCAGGGATGCCCGATTTCTCCTTTATTATTTAATTTGTATATAGAGCCGCTTGCTAGTAGGATTAGAGCTATGGATACAATAGTCCCCTTTAGGGCAGGTGAGTGGAAGAAGAAGATTGGTCACTTCAAACTTGAAAGAGTCAATGGGAAACATATTTAAGCTCACTAAAGAATTTGGCAAGGTTTCAGGGTATGAAATTAATGAGAGTAAAACAGAGCTAATGGCATGGAACTTGGACACTAAAGACATTAAATGCAAGAAGGAGATGAGATACTTAGGCGTGAGAATAACGCAGAATATAGCAGACTTAACAAAAATTAATTTTTCTAGGGTGAAGAAAGAAATAGGGGCTATACTGCGAAGTTGGACTCATCTAGCTCTTACCCTGTTTGGTCGTACTAATCTGATTAAAATGGTGATTTTACCAAAACTTACTATTCTGTTTGAAACAATTCCCTGGGACTTTGACAAGAAGGGCCTTAAGAGTTTACAAAGCGAGATATGTTCTTTTATTTGGGCCTCGAAGGGATCTCGCCTATCTTGGAAGAAAATTAGAAGAAGATGGGATAAGGGCGGGCTATCAGCCCCAGATTTTTTGTTATATGACTGGGCTTTCGTTTAAAAAATTTGAGAGAGCTTATGGGAGTACCGAAGGCTACAACCATCGGGCATATTTTTTTGGCTATGTTAAGCTTGAGCAACTATGATGAGGACGGATTCATGTATAAATTTTCAGACCCTAAATTTTTCAAAAAGGTGAAATTGAAAACTCTACGGGAAGCAGCAGAGCTCTGGTATAAAATCAGGAAACTAGCAAAGCTGAGTTATTATGGATATAGGTCGTCTATTTGGGATACACCAGGATCACCGTCGTGGGCAGAGGATGCATTGGCTGTCCCGTTGAAAATAGCAGGATTAAAAACTTGGGGAGACCTATTTCCAGAGGGAAAGTTGATTGGCTGGATACAAGGGGCACAGGTGTGGGGCAAAGGGTTATCCAAATTTAAATACTTGCAGATGCAAAGTTGGGCAAACAAGTCGGACACTGTTATCGGCCTCCAGAATGACTTTGAAGACAAAATATTTTCTCCACAATTATTCGAGAAGGAAGTTGCGATATGGTACTGGGTAATGATGGAGATGGAAGATGGTCCGTTCACATTGCCGGAACTGTTATGGGGAGATTGCTTGCCGGACATCGCTACAGAAAATCAATGGCAAGTAATGATGACTATACTTTATAAAACAGTAAAATCTGCAAATTTAAGGCGAAATGTTCTGTTTACTATCCATAGAGCCTATTGGACTCCCCGTAGATTATCGAAGTTTAAAGCTGGAGGACGGGTTGAGTGCCCAAAATGCAGAAATATAAATGTGGATGACCTGCACATGTTCGTGGAGTGCTTGAACATCAGGGAATTTTGGGAGGCGGTAAGCAACTGTTTGTCACAATCAATTGGCTGCACGATAGAGGTAAGCCCTGAATTAATTATTACTGGGAGACATGATTTATATGATAATAGAATGAACGATAAAGCAAAGTTCGTTTTTTATGGGGTTCTGCTAGCTCGCAGGGAAATCTGTAAGGTATGGGTAGAAGCTATGACACCGACACTTATGGACTGGTTGAAAAGCATGAGATACTTTGCGACACTAGATTCTAAAGGTCGGATGAATAAGAAGCATAGATTTTGGTCACTTTTTTTGCAACATTATGGGTAAAGAGTGGGCCTTCGCCTTGGCATATTGTAAGAGACTAGGACACAAACGAAAAATCCTATGATTAAGGCCTTGGCCTATCTCGCAGGCTTGGGGAGCAGGTACGTCCTTCATGAAGGCGGAGTCTGAGACCGGGCTGCGACCTCCGGCAGGGCTGTGCCACTGTCTATATAGGGCGGTACAGAGGATTTTGGCCCAGTGCAGGCTGGAGAGCCGCATATACATATATATAGCATATAGCCAGCATATGAGATAAAAGCCCAGGGCGGAAACAATCGAACAATGGGTGGCGTAAAGGCTAATGAGGATTAAAAAAAAAAGAGAGAACTAAGGTAAGGAGGGCAACAGTGCCAAGACCAGGAGTATCAAGAAGACTTGAATCAGGACCAAGAAACCCAAGATCAGGAGGACCAAAACCCGAAACACCAAAAGGACCAGGGCCAGAAGGGTAAAAGACAGTGGTCTAGATCCAGAATGTCTAAGACCAGGAGGTCTAGGGGGATTCAGACAAGGAAGACGATGAGACTACCAGGACCAAGAGGAGCAAAAGGAAAAAGATGGAGGATGCCAGGAGAAGGAGGAAGTGGTAGTGGCATGGCCAGGAGGAGGAGGCCACCCAGGAAAAGGGGGACTGAGAGAAGGAGAGAGAATGAAGAGAAGGAGGGGGAAGAGGACCAGGCAGAGAATGATCAGGAGGAGGACCAGAAGGAAGGATAGTGGGATAATGAGATTCTACACCACATATGAAAAGGCTTGCCCTTAGTAACAGAGGCTGTATCTCTTCTAAACAATTTATAGCTACTCTTGTTAGGCTTCAGTTCCTTCAAAGACACCCACCTTTTTAAGCCACTTAATGCACTGCTTAAATCCTTCAGTTGTCGTTAAATGTTGCCTGTTGTGACTATTTTAAAAACCAGAACATCTTTATTTTCATATTTTTCCTAATTCTAATATTTGTGGGGACAGCGTTTGGTCAGTATAGCTCATGATTGGCTGTCATTGGGACCATTTTTGTAACCTCACTAATCTTTATGACAGACCCAATTTCTGGGATCCCAGAGTAAACTCTGTTCATTTGTAGCACTGATGTGATTTTGGCAATCTCTATGGGGCACATGCATAATTGAAAAAAACGGTTGCAAAGGGGCAGATTCGCAAAATCAGCCCCTTTGTAATCTGTATTTTTGCATTTTGGATGCATCAACCCAAATGCAATTTCGCAATTTAGGTATTCGTAAATTTTGTGATTATCTGACTTGCAAATGCATTTAGGGAATCGCAAATTGCGATTCCCTAAATGCAATGTATGATGCACTTCAAAATTGCAATTTCCCAATTTGGAATTCGCAAACTACCATCAATTTCAAGTTGATGGTAATTTGGGAAAACTTTGAAAAATGCACAAAAGTGCATTTTTCAAAGTGCCATGTTGCTCAGACATGCCAATTTAATTGGTGCATCAGTGTGGCCTTTTGGCCTCCTTGCATCCTTGAAATTGCATGCGCAATTTGCGAGTACCTATTTGGGCCTCGTAAATTGCGCATGCAATTCCTGTTCATTTCTAATGGTCTCAAGACCCATAGGAATGAATGGGAAGCTATTCCTTAACTGTGAATCGCAATTTGCAATTCGCAATTAAGAAATATGTAGGAATCACTAATATTTGAGGGAAACCTACATGCATAGGCAATTGCGATTTCATAATTGCGATTCCTTAATAATCGCAATTGACTACATAGATGCATGTGCCCCTATGTGTTTTATGTGTATGTGCGTGTGTACATATGTGTTTAAGAGTGAGTGTGTGTGGGGACATGGCCAAGATGGCGACAGGAGGAACAGCATAAACGTGAGCGCCATCCTGTTCTGGATTTATCCTGAAGTTAGATTGCTGTCCTATGTCCTGCCATGCTCCTACTGACCCCATCTTTTCTGCCGGCTCGCCTGGAATCACCAGGGGAGAGAGGGCCCACCAGCATCAGATGCTAGCTCAATCAGGGCCCGCCACCTGGCTGAGCGGCTTCTGACCTACTGGCTGAAGCGTACAAGCTACCAGTGGTTTAGGGGTTATTCCCCGCTGTGGCAGAGATAGTGAGGTCACAGCCAGAGAGGTGGGGACCCCACCTGCACTGTTTGATCTCCTGAAGAGGTGTCACAACCCTTGGAATGAGGTTGGCTCCCCCTAACTTATTGGGTTGAAGTTTAGTGTGACCATTGAGATGATAGGGCCTACCAGACCCTGTGGGCTGCGGCGAACGACTGGTGGCTCAGTTCTTGGACCAGCAGCCTTCTCTACCGAACAGTGCATGGTGGTGACGCAACCCGAACAACATGGACCTCCGAGGGTAAGTTCTGACTGAGAGTGGTACTGCCCAAACCCTCACCACCATGATGAGTGCAGTCACCTTTCCTTAACAAGAGGCTTAGCTGTGCACTCTGGCCTTGCAGTGAGTGAGAGGGGCATTGTCAATGCTAGCACTGCTACGGAAGGCCCCCAACTACACTCTTGGAACTCTGAGGGGCATACCTCATGGCTGTTTCATGGAGCAAATCTCGTTCAGGGGGGTTGAGCATCCCCCTACATCCCTTTTCTTCTGCACATGCCAGCTCTCTGGACATAGAGGAGGAGACGTGTATCATTGTGGTATATCCCAGCAATCAATTGAGGCCCTGGGATAAGTTGCACTGGGAGCACTGCTTCAGCTCCATTGCTCTGCCACACATGTTAGGGGACCGTAGAGCTCCCCCCACTTTATCAACTAGGAACTTCTATGAACCAGGAGCTGACCAACTTTTAGGTGACACCCTCCCTCCCCAGAGGCACTTTTCTTTGAACTGCAAGGTGATTGGTGGGACCCTGTGCATTTGACCACCATGTTGTGACCCCTTCTTGCCCTCCCTTCTGTTGCTTTGCGGGGACCACATCCCCGGCATGAGGATGTGAAAATAATCAATCAATCAAACAATAGATACTTTATTTGGTTAAGTAATAAATTGCATCATTGCCAACAGGGAATCACTGTATACACACTGGGCAAGATACACCTGGCCCCGGGAAGGTGCGGGTGAGGGGTGCGATTATTCACTATTCAATTGCACTGGGAGGGGCACCTACAGGACACATGAACTGACCTGTTGCTGCAGAGTGGAATGTGCATCCACTGTGCTTACCAATGCCCTCCCTGCCAAGATAGTGTGACCTAGATGCTCCAAACCTGGAGATACCCAGAAGGTATCCATGGTGGCGATGTCCCAGATATGAGTGCTCATCAGCGCTGATAATGTGTTGCATGACACCATGCCTAGTTCGCTGAACTTTTGGTGGCCGTGAATGGGCTGCAGGCTTCACTTGAACCTAAACTAGACACCTTGATCTTGGACATGGGCAAAATACTTGAGGAACATAATAAACTGAAGACCAGGTTATCTGCACATGATATAATTATAAAGGAAATGCAACCACTTGTGTCATATACGCAGGCTACACTAACTTCTCTGCGGCAAGAGGTGGACTTCTTGAAAACGATGGGCTGAAGATGCAGAGGGATGGTTCAGACAAAGCAACATATGAATAGTGGGCCTGCCCGGCCAGGTTTAGGGCCCAAGCATGAACCTGTACCCAGAACAATGGCTGACAGAAACAGTCCTGGGAGGTAAAGCATCTACTTTCTTTTCAGTTGAACAGGCTCATCGGGTTCCGGCTCGTCCACCGCCACCTGGAAGGCTGCCATGCCCAGTGGTGACCCGTCTTTTCAACTACTGGAATAGAGACAATATCCTTCAAATTGCAAGTATCAAAGGCTTGTGGCAGGTAAAGAATCAATCAGTTACTATATTCCTGGATTACACAGCTGATGTCCAAAAACGTAGGGCCTCCTACTATGCAGTGAAATTTAAACTCTGGCAACTGGAGATCAAATATTCATTTATTTTTCTCTCTACGTTATGGATGAGGGCAAAGTGTTTCTTTTTCAAACCACCCAAGAGACCTTGGACTGACTATAATCTAAGGGGGAACCTCCACCATCGGATCACTGAGACAGTGAGGATGATTGGCGCCCAGAGCAGAGTTGATGCCGCTGAACTCCTAAATACCACTTCTGCTCCTCCCAAGAGCAGGCTGTACAGGAAAGGGCCCAAGTGGTGAGTGCGCTGCACCAGGCAGGATCCCCCAACTTGGTGATGATTAGCACCGGAGCTTTAGAAGCTGTAGATTCCTTCCGGGAACAGTTCTCTACCAGATGATCTGCCAGATGCCCTGCAAGGGGCCCTGTAGTCACACTGATTACTGCTGACTGCTTAAGCACTTTTGGGGGCCATTACAGCTTGTTACCTGCTATCTGCTTCCTGCTCGCTTCTGGGTTCTCCCTCCCGCCGCCGCCACTCCAGCATAGCAGCCGCCGAGCGTAGGAGAGGACTACCTCCCGCAGACTCCCCAGCGGCATCGTGACCAGCTGCCAGCCACCTATCACCCACCTGGAGGCGCTACAAAATCCCAGCTCAGTCCCGGTCGAGCGGGGGCTGCTTAAGCACTTTTGGGGGCCATTACAGCTTGTTACCTGCTATCTGCTTCCTGCTCGCTTCAGGGTTCTCCCTCCCGCCGCCGCCACTCCAGCATAGCGGCCGCCGAGCGGAGGAGAGGACTACCACCCCAAGACTCCCCAGCGGCATCGTGACCAGCCGCCAGCCGCCAGCCGCCAATCACGCACCTGGAGGTGCTACAAAATCCCAGCTCAGTCCCCGCGTCGCGAGACGCGCGCGGGCGTCGCCGGGATATGCCCGGGACAATGGCGGGACAGTCTGTAGCAGTCCAGGGCAGGACGAGGCTGGGCTGGGCCATGGACTTTGGTTTATGGACATTGTAGCTGAGCTCTATCACCCCCGACAAAGTGAGACTTTTTAATTACTTCGTGTATGTTTGTTTTAATGTGTGAATTATAAGGTCATAGGACAAGGAGTTGAAACAATCCCTTTATTACTGTAGTTTGGTTTTCGTCCCGGTTTCTGTTCCCATAACCAAACTTTTTAGAAATAATTGACAGTACTAATAATGTCGAAAGCTAAAGCTGTTAAAACCCCCCTGTATCAGCCACGTTAGACAACTACCTTGTGAAAGTTGTGAACAAAATAAATAGTGAACGACGTAAATCGTTAGGTCGGGGGACCTCCTCTGTCTCACCGCCTACATCGCCTATTTTACTGTCTGTATCCCCACCGGATGATAGTTGTGATCCTGATCAATCTGACTTATTAAATATGGAAGATCCAGCCCATCCATTTATAGAACCAGTGCTGAATCAGGACAAACCGGGTGCTTCTCATGATTCCCCAGCTCAGCGCTCCCCGGCCCCGAGAATACAGAGAGTACTGAGATCGCGTAATAACACACAAATCAAACGGGGGGGCCGTAACAATAAAAGAGCAGAATCACCACCCATTAGTGTTGGAAGTGCTACCGAGCCAGCAGTTAACAATGCCACAGTTAAAATAGACACGGAGCAATTAGATCTCTTGATTGGTATTATAGACGCAAAAGTAGTTAAACCTCTAATGGCTAAACTTGACCTGATTTCTGCAGAAGAGTGAGATTAGGTGGCCTTCTGGGACCCCACATTGATATAACTGAAAGTGATTAAGCTGCAGAAAAGGGTCCTGGGGTTAATAATAATGAGACCTTTAAGTTTCCCAATGGGGGATCTCGTACAGTTGAACCAGCAGTACCTGTAGTCCCGTAAACTGCGCGTAAAAACCCATCACCAGCAACAGGCCCAGAGAGAAAGATAGGGCGAGCAGAAGTGAAGAATAGTTGCCTGGTTAACTCACAACCAGATTTACCACCGGAATGTGCACCGTTTGTGGCAGTCCTAACTAATGTTCCACCTGTAAGAGAGACTGGCCACTCAAACAAGCCAGAATCCCACGATTCCCTGAAGAACAAAACTGTGTTGTGGCTTAATCGAGAGTGTGGGTTTCCAGTGGCATTATCACACCAGATCTTAACTACTAGAAGATCTCCTAAGAATATTAGTGGCGACTGTGTCATTATTAATTTTAGAAATCCACATCTTGCCAATACTGCATTGTTAAGAGCCACCTCTCTACCCCATAACGACCAGGGTATTACACTTCGACCACTGGGATATTTTTACAGGCATTTAACCCAGCAGCCCTTTAATGATTCCTTTAGGGGCAGAGGTAACAGCACTGATGGGTCTACTGGCTGTGGGGTTGCCACATTCAACCGTTATCAACCCATGCGTGGTCTAGACTCTAATGATTGACTCGAACTTGGCTGGGTCCTTTCTCCACCTGGTGTAGAAGCTAGTTTACCGGTTGTGGGGGCGGAGGCCGTAAAAGTAGGAAACTCAGTGAGTGTACGTGGGAGTGGCAATTACAACATCACAGACATTCTGGAGGATGTACAAGGTGGCTGTAGTGATGGTATGGCGGTAGCTAAGGTTCCTCGTCCAGGAACCAGGTTCCTTAGCTGGAACATTGCCGGGTTAAACAGTAAGGCAAATGATGCCAAGTGAAGGGACAGTCTTTCTGACTGTGATATTATTGGGCTCCAGGAAACTTGGAACACAAAAAATACCTTTCTTTTGGATGGGTATGCGGCTTTTTGGTCGCCAGCAGTCGCTTCTCCTATGGGGAGGGCGAAGGGCGGACTCTTAACCCTTATCTCACTAAAACTTGAGGGCACTTACACCAAAGTGGAGACAGGTACACCATACTGCTTGGCTGTGGAAATCCTAACCAAAACCACCGGTAACTGGCTCATTGTTAATTTCTACAACTCCTTTGATAAGGCCTTTTTTAATGACCATCTAGTCAGTTTATATGACTTCTTAGAATTGTATAATGTTGATAGCACAAATTGTTATTCGGTTATAGTGCTTGGAGATTTTAATGTTCACTGTCGCAACGGTAATTGTTATGTCTGGGACAGTTTAGGACCAGCTAACCAAGATAACATTCATTTTGAGCATTCCCCCCATGGATCGTATTTAGAAGAATTGGTGGCTGGAAACGATCTGATCTACCCTACCCAATTTAGAGGGGACGTTCCAACTTTTAAAGGCAAAGGCTCTGGGTCAACTATTCATTATATCTTCGTCAGCCTAAATGTGGCAAATAGGGTTTGCCAGTGTAATGTTTCCTGGTCCTCATATGACGATCATAACCCTGTAAGGCTGACCTTGATACATGACCTAAAGAAAAGAGATAAAACTAATTTGACAGCTGGAATGTTAGATTTAAGACCCACCGATCAAGCACGATGCTTGAAATGGTGCCGGGTGGTGCCTAAGGATTTTGTGGACAATTTGCTGGCAAAGGTTGGGCAAGATATGTCTACCTGTTTAACAGATGGTATAGTCGGTAAAGAAGTCCTTTTGGCCTACAGTAGAATTTGCACCCAGATCGATAGTGATCTCAAAAAAGTAGTTAAAGCGCAATCTAGGAATGGGGAGAAATGGTTTTACTACAATTGTTCAATAGCTCATCAGAAGCTGATGGTAGCGTTGAAATCCAACCCTCCTGATAAAGCGGAAGTAGCTGTCCTTAGGAATTCATACAAATTGGCACAAAAAAAGCGGAAAAATGAAATTAGGGAGGAGGCCTGGAATGAGCTTCTATCCATTGATGTAATTAAAAATAGCGCAAAATTTTGGTCTGTGGTTAATAAGCCTTTCTTCCAGGACAAAAGCAACAGTGAGCTTGATTATGGTATCCAGGAACAAGGCTTGTACAGTCACTTTAAACATGTCTATGATGGGGAAGGGATGCCGGCAGGTCCAGTCCTAAATATGGAAAAATATTCACTGTCATTTACAGAGCTAGAGGTAACGCAAGCTATAATGCAAATGACCAGTAATAAGGCTCCGGGACCAGACGGAGTCCCGGCAGACCTTTTTAAAGCTTGTGTAAAGACCTGGACAAAGATATTGTATAATGTCTTTGTCAACGCTTGTCATTTGGGACTGCCTCCTACATGGGCAAGATCTTTCATCATATCAATATATAAGAAAGGGAATAGAGGTGACCCGAGTTGCTATCGCCCGATATCCTTAATTGACTCCTCAGTAAAAGTACTTGGCAGGGTGGTTCTAAGCCAATTGACTGGATGGCTCGAGGAAACGGGAACGCTTTCTATAGCCCATTATGGCTTCAGAAAAGGGATGGGTACAATAGATCAATGCCTAAACCTGCAACTATTGATAGGCAAATATATGGTGGCAAAGAAGGGAGCATTATTTTTTGCCTTCATGGACCTCTCCTCGGCCTTTGACCGAGTAAACAGGTCAAAGCTGTGGTCCAATCTTCTAACCCTAGGCGTAGACAAAAACATTGTCTATTTTTTAGCGGACCTGCATAGGGATTTATCTGCAACGGTGAGGTATGACCAGCAGGGCAATTGTACGGAAGGTATACCCATTTAAAATGGAGTCAGGCAGGGGTGCATCTTGGCGCCCCTGCTCTTTACATTATATATCAACAACTTAGATACCACCCTAACTGCCTCCTGTAAAGATATTCCCTGTGCAGGGAAACGCTTGATTCCTGCACTTTTATATGCGGACGACGCCGCCCTCTTAGCGAGAACGGCAGTGGGACTACAGTCATTGTTAGATTCTTTTTCGGCCTTTATGAAGTCACTAGACTTAAGTGTAAACTTTTCAAAATCACATGTAATGGCCATTGGTCAGAAATCCCTAAAGGTCAAAACCCTTTATTGCGAAGGACATATACTAACTAGGGTCTCGTCGTTCCCATATCTAGGAGTATTATTCGACGACCAAGGATCCTGGGGAACCCAAATTACAGCGAAAAAAACTGTTTTGATCAGAGCCACATCTGCTGTGTTGGGCTTCGCCAGGAAGTTAGGAGCCAGGCCAATGAAGGCCCTAATTCAAATATACAGAGCAAAGTGTATATCACTAGCCATGTATGGGGCCGATCTGTGGGGCATTAAAAACACGAAGGCTATACAGATTGTCGAAGATAGGTTTTTAAAGAACCTTCTAACTGTCCCTAAAACAACAGCCAATTACATTGTCCTTCAGGAGTGTGGAATTGGTTTTGTTGAAGACGCAATTGCCGTGGCACCTCTACAGAAATGGATAGCTACTTGGCTAAACCCTGATTAAGTGCTAAACCATGATATCTTGAAAGATTGCATGTCACTCGATCATGGGTTGTGTATACCCTGGCTCAAATACGTTCAGAAGCTATCAGTTAAGCTGGGTAGACCAGAATTATATAACTCCCCAGAAACATTAGAGAAGGGAGATATAAAATGGTCCAAGGAAACATATCTGCGCTTAGCTACCACGGATAGAGAAGAGAGAGAGCTGGCAAAGGTGACAGTAAGGTCCCACCAGCTATGCAAAACAACACTATCCATGGAACCATATTTAGGCTATGTCACAAACAACAATCACCGTTTCTTATTGATCAGATTCAGACTTAATCAATTTCATTTTCTTCTTGGTGAACAGAAAGGTTGGAAGAAGGTAGATGATCTTGGGCCCTGTACCTGCGATAGCTTTTCGGGACAGGATATCATACACTTCTTTCTTTTCTGTGTGCACCTTACTGTCATTAGGAAACGTTTTAATTTTCCAATTTTAATTAACAAAGGTTTTATGCAAGTGAGACCTGCCCTTCTTATTTGCAAATGCTGACAGATGTATGGGAAACTTTTAACATTGCTAATTTTTTATCTGCAGCTGAGCTGTAAGAACCCTGATGAAAATAACTTAATATTATATAATCATGTATATTTTTATCATTGTGTTAAAATGAAATTAGTTTGTACTATTTTCATCCATTGATTTTATATGTATTTATGAGCTTCGGTTGGGTTTTATACATTAGGGATTTACAGTTGCTGACATATTCTGTTTTTTAGAATGCTTTTATGGTTTGCACATAAACCGAATAAAGATATTTGACTGACTACTGCTGACTTTATTGGTTGATTCTCTTGCACTCATATCCTTTTCCTATATGTGTATGGCAGGATTGGTTTGCTTCCACATGGTGGGGATCAATTCTCAGGGGGATGGCAGGATGGGGGGAATAGTTCCACGTTGGTTTGGCACTACAAGATATATTGCGAATTTCTTAGTACCAAAGATCTGTGTTACCCTTACATTACCCTCTATGATCCGCAGGACTTTTTTATACTTTGGTGCACATATGTTGTGGGCTTTGTGGCCTGTTGATGCACTGTAGTGCAATGGCCAGGGGAGGGGAGTTTGAGACAATGCTGCGTAATACAAATGTGTGTGTGTGGTGCTGGGTACTAGAGGCCTCTGAATGGCTCCTTATCTTGCGGCAAATATATATATTCACATTTCAGCTCTGTTAAGAAAATAATGAAATGAAAGTTCCTCGCGTTGAATGAGAGGGGTAGGGGTTCCTACACTAACCGTCACTAGATATATGCCTACCAATAGATATGTGGGACCCAATTTGTCTGTCTCCAAGAAACACACCTTACACCTGGAACTCACTAGACTGCATAGACGAGAGCTCGGATAGGTCTACGGTACTATCTATTCTAGTTATGTAAAAGGTGTGTTAATATGGATGGCCCCTTTAGTGCCTTTTACAATGCCCATTACTTGGATCAACCCTGAAAGCCGCTATGTTGTGGTGGGGAGTTACTCAGTGGTACACAAGCTTCATTCCAGGATAGATATGGTCTTTGCCCCTCAAGCGATAGCACAGTGCACAAGGGCAGAATACCCTGGTAAGACCCTGTCAGTTCATAATTCGCTTATTGGTTTCCTTGAGGAGGGGAAGGCCCAGATCACAGATTCCTACTTGGTACTTGCCCACTTATGCCCTGGCCGATGTCGTGGTCAATTCTCAGGTAGGCGAAGCCATTGATACTTATTTCCAGGAAATTAAGGGACAGGTTTGAATGCATTGGTTGAATGGGATGCATTCAATGTCATGTTACGTGGCTTATGCATGAAAACAGGCCATGGGGTACGTAGGAGGCTGAACGATGAAGGGATTGCTGTGGAGGATCTCATGAGGGAATTGGAGCAGCCTAGTTTGATGGATCCTGGCCAATTCCAGGTCCTATCAGATTGCCGTAAAGACTATGGGTGGCTACTCAGTGGACTATCTAACTTTGATTTTAAAATGTACACACAACAACAACATGAGCATGGTAATAAGATGGGTCGTCTGTTAGTGTGGTTACTACACTCAGGATTACCTAGATCTCCAATTGCTGTGATCCAACAGCGGTCACAGCAGATATTGAACACACAGGATGATATCAATGGGGAATTTGCAACGTATTACCGGGGTCTATATACCAAGCCCTCAGTTGTATCCGTTGTGGCATATTTGACGTGTGTTAGTACTGCCTTGGTTGACCCCCTCTTGGGCCAGGAACTGGATTTCCACTCATGTTGGAGGAAGTGCAGGAAGCAATAACCCAGATAGCCTGAGGGAAGGCCCTGGGTGCCAGCAGGTTCATGATTGAATTGTATGCCCACTACTATGTAATTTTGGCCTCATGCCTCCTTAAGGTGAATGAATGTGTGATGAATACTAGGACCTTGCCTACCTCTATGAGGGAAGCAGTAATGGTAGTCCTTCCCAAACCGGGGAGGAAAACTCTCAATGTGACATCCTATTGGCCTCTGTCTCTCTTGAACCATGACTATAAGGTTCTTGGGAAGATCCTGGCCAACTGCCTACTCACAGTAGTTCCGTCTTTAGTGCATTCTGATCAAAATGGCTTTATACCCTACTGCAATACTTTTAATAACTTACAACAGTTATTTCACATAATGGATTGGACTAGGTGCACTGAGACGGAATGCTGAGCCATCTCGCTTGACATAGAAAAAGCATTTGATACCTTGGGGTGGCGATATATGATGGCAGTCCTGGCACACATGGGGTTCGGCTCTCCTTTCTTATGTTGAGTGGTATTACTGTACACCAATCCAACTGCCAGGGTGCGCACAGAGGACATAATATCTGACTCTTTCCCAGTGGCTAGAGGGACATGACAGGGCTGCCTCCTATCTCCACTGTTATTCACCCTAGCGGTGGAACGCCTGACGTGTACGCTTCGGTAGTGTGCACCGTGATGGGGTCTTGTTGTACTCAGGCAACATCAGATAGTGTAACTTTTGCGCAGATATGTTGATCTACTTGACGGCTGAGCCCACGGTACTACCAGAAGTCATGACTCTACTGCCTTCATTTGGGGTCCTGTAATACCTTTGTGTTAATTGCATTAAATCCTGTCTGTTCTCAATACTCCCTATTCCTGAGGACTATCGGGGCACGCTGCCGCACATGGACCGACTTGGAAGTTCGACTCCATTAAATATCTAGGAGTACAGGTGTATTATGTTCCTGTGACTTACTAGAATGGGAATTTAGGGAAGGCAGTGTCTGGGATTCGCCGCTCTCTCCCCTTCTGAACCAAACTGCCCTTGTCCCCAGTGGGCAGAATCGCCATTGCCAAAATGTTGATCCTACAACACCTCTATTTCTTTGCAGCCCTACCATTGATTATTCGCTAAGCCTTCTTCCTGGATATGAGAAAAATGCTGACTGAACTGATCTGGGATGATGACAGGAGATGGGTTGCTCTTCATGAACTATTTGCCCCACTAGAAGAAGGTGGCCTTGATGCCCCTGACTACGAATTGTACTATGCGGCAGCTCAGTTGCAGTGGCCAATGTGGTGGCACACAGGAGAAACTTCCTTGGAACACTGACAGAGTTATCAGGAAGGCCATTGCTGCATAAGCTCATTGACACTGCAGCTACTCGGGACGCAGGTAGTGTGTTAGTACAGACGGCAGTGGTACATTTTTGGAAACACTCAACAGGAGATGGGCCATAACATACACCCTATAAGCCCAGTACTCCGCTTTGGGCCATGCTGGAGTGTGCTGGCTTCTGGAACACACATAAGGTCCGGGATTGGGAGGAGGGGGATATCGTAACTTGGGCGGATGTGGTAACTGAAGACTGTTTCTGTACCTTTGATGTTTTGGCGCTCGATCATGGAATTCTACGTTATGGGCACACCAGTGGCAGAGCATGCGCTGTTACAAGATTGGTGGCGCCCTTAGTGGCATCTCAGGTGGGAGCCGGTTTGTTCTCCCTTTCCAGTAGGTAGATGGAAGTAAGGGGCCGTGCCCCGCTGACATCATACAAGGGCACAAGTGGTCCCTCACATGCCACAGAAACTATAAAACCAGTGGGAGAGGCCGACAAACCCTCTCTGTCCCTTCCAACATTACCCACCCACCCATCCCTAAGGCTAAGGACAGGACTGGTGATGTTCCGGGCAAGAAAATGGAGCGGACTCCTTTTTTGGCATGGACTGTCTTACCCTGAAATAGGGGCTCCGGGCTGGCGGGAGGGGGGACTGACCTGCTGGTGGTCCTGGACTCTCCTGCCCTACCTGAGATGCCTGTATGTGTAGTAAGATGTTGGGGGGTATCCGGTGTTCAGGTACCCCGGTGGGGGCAAAGAGTTAAGCTGTGCCCTGGTGGTCAGTGCCTCCGTGATGGAGGACTGGAAAGTTACTGCTGATAAAACAGTGCAAGTTGGGGCCTGCTGGCACAGCAAGCACAGGGGTATTGATTCATGACCGGAGTGCGTGTATTGATGTCCTGATGACTAAGGCCATGTCTGGAATGTAAATACAATCTGTTGCTAGAATGAGCCTACCTCTTCGGGGCTACAATATCTGTGGTTTGGTTTACCTATGCCTGAATAAAATGATCAAGTGTTTCGTCAATGAACAAATTAACCCTTTGCGTACATCGGACGGCGCCCGGCCGTCCGACGTCACGGTGGGGGAGTGCGGAGGTCGGCGGGGGCCATCCAAAACACGCTCAGTTGTAAATCACGGCAGCAGAATTCCCGCCGCGGTCAACGGGTTAAAGAATAATACTTTAAGGTGTAATAAAAGACTACGCCGTGATGACCAACTATCTGCCTGATGTCTCTCTGTGGTGCAGGATCGTGGGGGGGGGGGGGTAAAGATGTTATCTCACTGGTGTGACTTGCACGTTATGCTTGCAATCAGTCACATGAAATGCACAGTTTCGCCCTATACAATTGCACTTCCTACCCCAGGCATATGTTACCCCACCCAGGATTAGCAAGATGCTTCCCGGTGCATCCACTACATGTCCGTGTTGAGATTCAGCTGATACTGACTTCCCTCACAAGATGTGCTTCTGTGCCCTGATCCATCCCTCTTGGGAGCAGGTGTCACTGGTGATATCTATGGTGACACCTAGTTTGTTCCCGTTGGATCCGCTCAGATACTTACCTGATATAGGACATATAAGCAAAAAACACAAAGGTCTGCTGCGATTTCAGAATTCAGCACTTCTTTTAGCTAAATGCTGTATCATTGTGTCCTGGAAGTCAGCAGCAGCAGCCCGCTGGGCAACTGGTGAGCTGTTGGTACACAAACAATTGTATACGAGAGGGAATAGGCCAGACCCGCTAAAATGCTGGGACACACACCTGGAAAATCTTGAGACGGGAAGACGACCACCCCCCTTGATCACCTAGAAGGCCCCGACCTGCTTGATCATTCCAGCCAGATCCCTCACTTTGGTTGGTATGCTGGATGGGTAAAAGATGGGCCCGTATACGAGGTATCCTTGATGCAGCGCAGGGGATGGATTCAGCATTTGTTGAGAGACATGGTTGTGTGTGTATTCCTATATTCGTTAAGACTGCTACACTATTCGAATGTGGCCCGGCCACATGCATACTCACACACACGGGCATTATTATGATTGGATGGTTCAATTCAAGTTCTAATATGTATACACGTGCAACTAGTGTTAAAAGGTTTAGTGCCGTAATGTATGATAATAGACACCATACTCTTGACCCATAAAAGGCAAACGTTTTCTTTTTTGCCAAATTTGGCACTTTGTTCCGCCAGAATGAGAGGCCACCCCCGCGACTAGAGGAGGGGGGCCTTTAGTGGGTATTCCGTGCCTGCCTCGGTGGATAGGTTTCGTTTCTGGGTTGGGACGTCATGGGGAGGGTGCCTAGGGAATATGAGATGCTTGGTGGGCGTCTGAGGACCCTCCTCCCTAAGGGATAAAGGAGAGCAGCACCCCGGGAGTAGCCCTCTTTGTCTTTCGCCTGGGAACAGGAAGGCCAGCTAAGAAGGAGTTGCGGAGTTGCGTGTCGGGCCTGGTGGCCTTGTTGTTCGAGAAAGCACAGGTGAGAGGCCATAGCGTAGCGAGTTGGGGCAGTAATGGATGGGGCCGGGAGCCGCGGGTTCGGGCCCCGGTGATGCGGATGGTTTTTGTTTAATTTTGTTTCCATTAATATAAAAAAAAAAAAAAAAAACGAATACTAATAATAAATACAAATAAATAAATAAATAAAGGGAGAAAGAAACGCATGTGGGCCGGACGAGGAAGCCTGCTTGGTTTAGTAAGTCTGTTAATGATGTAAGCGCATGGGGGTACTGGGCGGCGATATCGCAGGCGGGATATCAGTAGGCGGAGGGAGGGGGATCCCTTTCACCCGCGTGGCGTGCAGCGGTGCGCGTTGGCCTGGGACTCCCTATGACAGCACGGTTCAAGTCTCTATAGAGACGCGGCAATATGGTCTCAGTGGCAAAATGGAATAAAAAAAATAAATAAATAAAAATAAAAATAAAAAGAATAAGGGTTTAAAGTAAGGAGAGAGGACAGAGGGTTGTAATGGGGCGCGACGCCTCGGTTGAACGCACGTAGGGGGAACATGCGGTGAGTAATGTGTCACTGCGAGACACTGGGGTTCGAAGCCGATTAGGGACGGCACATTAGCATTTAGGACAGCAGAGCGCAGATTTGGGGCTGCAGGGTATTGCGGCAGGGATGTGGAGGAAATGGGAAGGGGAGCCAGAGCGCGGTGTCAGGATGATTGATGGGCCAAGGCTCCGGGTTAGTATTCAGGGTTAGGGGATACGTCCTGAAGAAACGGGGGGGCGCAGCTTCATGGCGCTGCATAGACAGGGCGCTAGCTAGTTCTCCATGCTTTGCACAACAGATAATTCGACATGGGGATGTGTTCATAAATGGTATTCAGGTTGAAAGAATTTGGGATTAGATTGCAGTGGCTGCTTCTTTCATTTAGATGCAGTGCATTTCAGTCAGGCACGCACAGGTGGTTTGGATATTTCACGGGGATCCCTGCACCTATTTAGCAGCATATTCAGTCAGTGCGCCAGAATGCTATGTACAAGCAGGGTTGTGTAAAGGGATTGCGGGGTGGCATTTTTCCAGCTTTTGAATACATTGCCTTGGGTTAAATGCAGAGAATTGCAGCAGCAAAATTATGTAAAGGACCTTTAGAGGATTGGTGGCGCGCAGGCAATTGGGGGCGAGTATGGTGCTTGGGCCCAGAAGGGCAGGGGTGGCGCAGGCTAGGTGGCGCGCCAGTGCAATACCGGCTGGAAGGGGCAGGCAGGTGTGACTCATTAATGATTATATTTTCTGTCTTAGTAGGTACAATGCCGCCCAAGAGGGCACGGGGGGGCAAGGAGGCCCCTGCATCAACAGAGGAATTTCGTTCGTTGGCGGCATTGTGGGAGGTCGCAAAGAAAGGAGGTATCGATTGGGCTCTGAGGACCCTATCGCAAGATGGGGGTGCGAGTGGGCAGCAGGAGTCCACTTTGGCAAAACGGGTTCGGCGGACGCCCATTCGCTTTATGGATGGGCAGCAGCAGAAGACCAAGCGGGTCTCAGGACAGCGAACGACCGATCCAGGTGAGGCGATGGCAGAGGGCCTGCCCCTGGTGGTCGAGGACACAAGGCGGGTGGCGAGCGTAGGCGCGACGACTGAAGCAACTGAAAGGGGGTTGTCCCCTAGGGAGGGGTCAGCACAGAATGCAGTGGTGGCCAGGGGGACAGCGACAGAGGGGGGCGTGTCGGGCGTGTCGGTTGCGGCAGCACGCACCCTGGTGGAAACAGTTCAGGCTCCGGTGGTGGCAACACAAAATGGTGGGGTGGCTCAGGTATGGGTTCAGCCAGGGGGAGTAGTACAAGCACCTATGGTGATGGCTACCACAGCTCAAGGCCCAGTGAACAACGCAATGGCTTTGGGGGCGGGGCCAGGTACGATGTCCCCGACTCCATCTAATGCTACAGTGCCATCATCGCATGCTCCCCTTACGCATAGCCCAGTTTTATACGGATCAGCATCATTGGCAATGACACCGTCGGCGAGTATAACTTGGCACGTTCCGGCAGATACAAGGGAAAAGATTTTTAAGGGGGAGTATGTGGATGTGTTTGATCTGATTAACGCAGGGGTGGTTCCGGGGAAAACCAGATCAGGTAAAGACGGGGAAATGAAACAGAAGAAGGTTTGGGTGGAATGGTCATTGAAGAACTGGGTGACTGGGTTTGCTATATATGCAGCAATTATGGTGGAACGTTTCCCTGCATTGGCGGCACAGTTGATAAGTTACATGGCATTGATTCATGGGGCGGCTTCAGAATTTCAGGGAACGGCATGGTTGCAATATGACACAAAATTCAGGCAGATGAAGGCGGTGAAACCCGAGATAGCATGGGATCAGCGCGAGATTAATATTTGGCATGGGGAGTTTTATTCAGCGGTGCCAACTAGCAAACCTACACATTCGTTTCGAGGAGACCGGGGTGCCGGGGAAAAGAAACAGGCATGCTGGCAATACAACAAGAATGAATGTAATAGAGGGACGGCTTGTAAGTTCAGGCACATGTGTTCCTTCTGTGGGATGTTTGGCCACCCAGAGATCAAGTGTTTCAAGAAGGGCGGAAAGCCTAAGGAGCCCCGTCCTCCCCCTGCAGCTCCCGCTCAACCAAAACCTCGCCCCTCTCAGTGAAGCTCCGAAACTGCCCACGCCCATAAGCATCCCAGTATTAACTCATCTGCTCGCAAGGTATGAGAGGGGGTCGGAAGCACAATTTTTGTATGAAGGTTTTAAGTACGGTTTTCACATTCCCTCGACTGCAGGGCCATCTGCAGTTCCTCCCCGCAACCAACGGTCAGTGCTACGGAATCCAGAAGTAACGTGGGAGAAGATTAGGAAGGAGTTGGTTTTGGGGAGGGTGGCAGGTCCTTTTGAGGCAATGCCTAGGCCGGACCTGGTATGCTCCCCCCTAGGGCTAGTTCCCAAAAAAGAGGTTGGAAAATACCGTCTCATTCACAACTTGTCAAGTCCGGCAGGTGGGTCAGTCAATGAGGGTTTGGATCCAGAATTGTGTGCAGTTCGTTACACCACCTTTGACTCTGCCATTCAGAAATTGCAGCTGCTGGGGGGAGGGGCACTGATGGCAAAGGCTGACATTGAGTCGGCCTTTCGCCTATTGCCGGTCCACCCGGAGGACACTAGGTTGCTAGGCTTCACTTTTGAGGGCAATTTCTTTGTGGATCAATGTATGCCGATGGGTTGTTCCATTGCATGTGCAGTATTCGAGACATTCAGTTGCTTCTTGGAATGGGCAGTGCGGGAGGTGATGGGCGCGCGAGAGGTTGTGCATTACTTGGATGATTTCCTGTTTATGGGAACGGCAGGCGGGTCAGAGTGTCAGGAGGCTCTGGTGGGTTTTCAGCGACTGGCGGGGGCCTTGGGGGTGCCTCTGGCGGTGGAGAAAACAGAAGGACCAACAACCCAGTTGACGTTCTTGGGTATTGAGATAGACACGGTTGCAGGAGTGTGCAGGCTACCTCAAGAAAAAGTTAAAGCGTTTCAGGGGTCCTTGGATCAATGCTTGAGGGCACGCAAGGTTACTTTGCATCAGCTACAGGTGTTGGTGGGTCAATTGAATTTTGCACTGCGAGTGATACCTATGGGCAGGGTCTTTTCCAGGAATATTGCCAGGGCGATGTCAGGTTTGAAGGAAAAGCACCACCACACTAGGTTGTCAACCGAGATGAAGGAGGACTTGGTCACATGGAGGGATTTTTTGGAGGATTTCAATGGGTCAGTGATATGGCAACAACCAGCGCAGGACAACAGAGATTTGGAACTTTACACGGATGCAGCAGGTAGTGTTGGGTTTGGTGCTGTGTTAGGAGCAAGGTGGTGTATGCAGCATTGGCCAGCAGAATGGTTTGAGAGGGGGTTGGTTCGCAACATCACATTTCTGGAGTTATTCCCCATTATTGTGGCTCTTCAGATATGGGGCGATTTGCTGGAGAACAAGAAAATCGTGTTTTGGTCTGACAGTATGTCAGTGGTTTTGGCGGTGAACAATCAAAGGGCCAAATGTCCTTGGGTGCTCCGTTTGCTGAAAGTGCTGGTGCGGGAGTGTCTGCGGCGTAATGTGCATTTTATTGCAAAGCATGTGCCAGGTGTGGTTAACACAGTAGCTGATTCTCTGTCTCGTTTTAAGTTGACAGAATTCAGAGCGCGATGGCCACAAGCAGACGCTCAGATGACAGCCTTCCCGGAAAGCCTGTGGAAGCTTGGTGCCCCATTGCTCCCGATCTCATAGCAGCGTCGGTTGCTCCCAAGACTAAGAGTAGGTATGAGAGGGACTGGCAGGTTTACATGGCAGTCTTGCAGAGCGAAAAGGGTGTGGGGGAATTTACACCACAAGGCGTGCTCAGTTTCATAGTTAGTCAGAAGGATGAGGGAAGGTCTCTGGCTCTGGTGCGCAGACAATTATCAGCGATAGCCTTCTTTGCAGGGATAAAAGGGGTGAGGGATCCCACTAAAGACCTTAGAGTTAGAAGGGCTATGAGGGGATGGGAACGTTTGGTTCCAGGGGAAAAGGATACCAGGAGACCGATCGATTCCAAAAGGTTGGTGAATATCTTGGGGGTTTTGCCACAGGTATGTTGGTCGCATTATGAGGTACAATTGCTGCAACTAGCATATTCTTTAGCATTCTTTGGGGCATTCCGGGTATCAGAGCTGGTGTCAAACTCCAAGAGGGACAGACAGGGGGGAATTGCTGTTGAGGATGTGGTGATTGCAGCAGGTTTGCTGCAGGTCAGGGTACGGCGGTCGAAGACTGACCCACTGGGTAAAGGAGTATGGGTGCAACTGAGGGCAAGTCAGGGGGCAGGCTATTGCCCGGTGATGTTGATGGAGAGGTTCATGCAGATGAGGCCTGGATGTGAGGACAATAGGCTGTTGGTGCATGAGGATGGTACACCGCTGACAAAATTCCAGTTTACGCGTATATGCAAACGGGCTCTGGAATTGTTAGGAGAAGACGTAGTTCATTTTACGTCACATTCGTTCCGTATTGGGGCAGCTACTACAGCTGCGGAATTGGGATTATCACAGGGTGCAATCAAGAGAGTGGGCAGGTGGAAGTCAGCGAGTTTCGAGCGCTATGTGCGACCACAGCTGGTATAGGTAGGGGGTATTCTCAACAGATTGGTATTTACCCACTTCTCTCTTTCTATTTTGTCTTTGGTCTCGCTTGCAGGGGTGGTAAGCCAGAGGATGCAAGTATGCTGGTGTGGAGATTCGGTCATATGCAGAGCGGGGAAGTGGTTTGGAGAATCTGGGGTGGACAGGACGCAGAGGGCCTTGGGAAGGGTCCACAACTGGTTAGGGTTGGAGGGTCTGCGGGCTGAAGGCGTTTCAATTCTTTTGAGGAGTGCGCTAAATTCAGGTTTGCCTATTCCAGACATGCTGGTTATTCATGTCGGGGCTGAGAATATGGTCCCGGGGGGCAGACGAGGAGCCAAGGAGGCATTATTCTCTCTTCTTACTTGGAGCAGAAGGGCATTGCCGGACACAGCAATTATGTGGTCAGAGGTTCTCACTCGGAGGGAGTGGGGGGGTGATGTGCCGTCAGCAGCAATGAATACGTCAGTGAGAAAAATGAACAGAGAGGTGGAAAAGTTGTTGAAGGGTTCACAGATACTGGTTATTAGACATACCCTGCTGCAGACATTGACTCCTGATGAGTATCGGTCAGGGGGAGTGCACCTGACCAGGGTGGGTTTGGAGGTCTTTGTGCAAACTATCCTGGGGGCCATTGAGTTACACCCTGGTAGAGTGGCTGGGAGTTAGTATGGGGGGAGGGCAAGAGCGCCAGTGGGGCTCCTTGCCCTGTGGCGGGGTCCCTGATAAGAGAAAAGGTTGAGGGACTCCTTTTGGACGGAAAACGGTTAACCCTGGAGCAGGGGAGGCAGTTCTGGCGGCTCTAGGCTGGCGGGAGAGGGGGCCGTCCTGCTGGTGGTCCTGGACTCTCTGGCTCTACCCTAGTAGCTGGTGGCTTGGAAAGGGGTAGTGTTGTGTCCTGCTGGTACAACACTCCTCTAGAGATGCCAATTTGTATATATATGGTAAACTGTGGCGCATATGTATGGGCGCAGCATTTATGTGTGGATTAATAAATGGTAAATGTGGGAAGTTTCATCCACAACGGAAATGGAATGTGGTATTATAATAAAGCTACGCAGAGGACATCAATCATTTGTAAGTGTCTTACTGGGAGAGGGGTGAGCCTGGTAAAGAGGAATGGCGGGGATATCCCCACTATGTGGAGTTCTACTGGGTGGGGAGGGACGTTTTTCTTTTTCCCCTGTATTATTTTCTGGTGGCTGATTTGCCGCATACGACTGTGCAGTTTATGACTTCCTTCGACTCCCACAATGTGTGGTAAATGTATGCTACATCGGTTCCCTTTGTCGACTGTAACAACCTTAAAACAATATGCAATAACGATATTTTAAAAAAAGGTGTGAATTTGTGTGTTTGCAGGGCTGGAGGCATGGACATCCATGATAAATAATAAAAACAATGTCAACCCAATTTAAAAAAACTGATCTTCTAAATGCCCCAAGGACACCGTGAGCCATACAATATAGACTCCCTTCACACGATCACCCTGTGAGGAGCTAATACCGCAGTGTGAAGGAAGTCTAGCTGGAAATCCATGCACCGAGTTGGTTTCCACCTTTTCTTCGGAGGCTATGGGCTACCAATGTCCATTCTGCATTTTAAAATCACCCCAGGACTGCGGCAGCCTCCGGAAGCTTTTTCTTTTAGGATGGCAGATTTGGTGAGGAGTAGGGGCACAAATCCCTCAGCCAAATCTCGGCACAACTCCCACCCACTACTCACACTGTGAATTATTTTGTGAAGTTGGCGGGAGAACAAATGAAAAAGGATTTATAATGGGCGCGAATCCTACAAGAGTGTGCCAGCCCCGATAAACTCAGAATGCTACTTAAACAGGAAGAAACACACAAAAAAAAGGAGGTTAATAGTAATATTCATGCCACCCGGTAATCTTCCACTAATGCCCCATGATGTACAAATTGAAGCTGGTCATTTCCTTAAAGACTGAACTGATGTCAATACATTTCTGAGGAATGCTCACATGACCATCGGCCCCGCACAGACATGACTAACCAATATGACTGCTCTGATGAACGACTGCAGCTTACTTTTTGTTTCAGACAAGCGTGTTTTGTTTTGTTCTTAAATTAGTATCCTCTATGTCATGAATATATCCCACACATTTCCATTCCAAGATAATACGGCGAAGTCATCAACACTGTCATCAGCACGGGAGTCATGTGCCAAAATAGTCCCACAATGAAAGTAAAGGGGGCCCCTTCAATCTGAGACACTTTGTCGTCCGAGTTAAAGAGCGGAGCAGGCTGAGTCATACCCATACTTCACTCGCCAGTCAGCGTGGCAGACAGAGCACAGACGTCCATAGTATTACAACCACACGCCATGTTTAATCACCAGTGGCATACTCACTATTAATAGGTTACTGCAGTTTAATAAACATAAAATCGGTTATTATAACCAGAGCATCAATTATTTAGTTGAGTGGATAAACGACGGTTTTCCTACAGTATAACAATGCTAGTATAATAGCTTTTTGAAGAAAGGCTGACACAACGATAGTTTTAGCTATCACAAAAGAAGTGTGTGAAATAAGAGACATGGAGAGTAAGACATAAGATGTGCGAGGCAGTGAAATTAAAAGTGATAGAAAAGGATTAGGAAAGGAGAGGAACATTTATAGGAAAAAGACTGTAAATGTGTCAGAAAAAGGAGAAAAGACGCTCTATTAACTAATGTTTCTCAGTAGAAAAATTGGAAGACATGGAGAACAAAGCGCCCTCCGCATACTCTATTAGGAAACTTACATCACTAGATTTAGGTTGCTCATCAGACCCAGGGAAACAAACATTGAGTAAGCCAATTAATTCTCCTTAGTCCTAATTATAATATTGAAAGCCTCCTGCAGGTAAAAATAAAACAATAATACATTTATGAGTAAACAGTGTACCTATAAGATGTAAAATAGACCCTTCTGTACTGCAATACAAGCACCACAAAGGAGGTAGAATGGTACACCAAAAAGGCAATAACATAATATGAGAGAGTAATAATGCTGTGTGTGGACAGTAAGACTTTCAGACAGCTGCGCGGTCACACCACCTTTTAAAAAGTACGGCACATTGCAACGGAACAATCCTAATTTCTTGGGGGAGATATATATATATATATATATATATATTACGCTCCATGGGGTTGTCCAAGTAGCGGGTAGCACCCGAGCCTGCGTGCGCAGGCTCGGGTGCTACCCGCTACTTGGACAACCCCATGGAGCGTAATATATATATTACCTACTGGCGGTCGCCAGTAGGTATATATAGTTAGGATTTTTTCTCTATGGGTTTTTTGAAAATTCTATGTCTAATAACTTTGGCGTTTGTGGACGGAATTGGCTGAAATTTTCAGGAAAATGGCACATTTTGTTTCTGAGCAGCCCCTGAAAATCTTGGGGGGGTTCGTCAAGGGGGGGCCGAGAAAAAAGGGGGGTCCCAAAACGCGTTTTTCCCATGTTAATTTCCATAGGGCGGTTGGCCTCACTTTTAGCCCGAACGGCTGAATGGATTTGCACGAAACTTGGCAAAATTGTAGGGACTGGTAGCCCGATGTGCCTTTTGTAGGTCTCAATATATGTGCTTCAGTGGATTTTGAGAAATTAATGTTCAAAAAAAGATATATATCTGTAACAGCGGACTGGGCAGCGCTCCGCTACGCGTACTTTTCGCGCAACGGAGCTTTGTGAAGCGCAGCTGATTGGTTCTCCGGCGTCTGTCAACATTCCAAACAGTCCGTAGCGGCCGCCATCTTGTCTCTCGGTAGGATCGAGAGACAAGAGGAGGCCAAAGCGAAGGGGCAAATGACCATAAGGGGGCATAGTACATTGTCGCTCACCCCCTAGGTTTGATGTGGAGGTTTTAAAAGGGCCCCGCGGGGCAAAAAAAAATAAAAATAATAATAATCGAACAGCTGAATGGATTTGCACGAAACTTGGCAAAATTGTAGGGACTGGTAGCCCGATGTGCCTTTGCTAGATCTCAATATATGTGCTCCAGTGGATTTTGAGAAATTAACGTTCAAAAAAAGGTATATATCTGTAACAGCGCACCGCTTCGCGTACTTTTCGCGTTACGGAGCTTTGCGAAGCGAAGCTGATTGGCTCTCCGGTGTCTGTAAACATTCCAAACAGTCCGTAGCGGCCGCCATCTTGTCTCTCGGTAGGATCGAACAGCTGAATGGATTTGCACGAAACTTGGCAAAATTGTAGGGACTGGTAGCCCGATGTGCCTTTGCTAGGTCTCAATATATGTGCTTCAGTGCATTTTGAGAAATTAACGTTCAGAAACAAGATATATATCTGTAACAGCGCTCCGCTTCGCGGAGATAAAATTATATGTGTATTACCTAGCTGTTGCTAACACCAGTTAGCGACGGCTAGTAGAAGATAGCGACCATCTTGGGCCCCACTTTGCATGTGAGTGATATTTATCACTAATGACATGCAAAGTGGGCATGCCAAGATGTTAGCGACTGGAAACAGTCGCTAACATCGCTATCTCCTATTATCAACTTTTGGAAATATTCGAGATAAGGGCGAATATCTCCAAAAGCTACCACCTGCCCTGAGCAGTTCTTAGCCATGTTATCCAATGGGAGGTGGATAACATGGCTAAGAGCATTAGCTCGGTAATGCATGAATATCGCTGAGTTTTCAGCGATATTAATGCATTGCGGTCGTTTTTTATCGTATTTCCGATAAACCTTGATAATAGCAAGGTTTATCTGCGATAATTTCTGACGGTAAAAAAATCGTTGCTAAGCATCGTTAGGGATAAATATCGCTTAACTTTGGTAATATGCCCCAACGTCTGTTAACGTTCGATTCGAAGGAAATCAGGAAGTGTTGAAAAACATTGTCTGCGCCATCTTGTCTTTTTTCAAATGCCACACTTTTGTCGTGCACGGCAGCCATTTTAGATGCCTTGACCAGACCCACTCTGTGCACGCTGTCGATCCTTAGCATGGCTCCCCACCCTCGCAAGCATCTCCCCCAGGCAGTGGTCACCCCCGCTCTCTGTCTTATGCATGGGTAATAAACCTCCCCCATCTGCGCTGCTGTTCCCTGAGAATCACACCCTGTGCCCGCCCGACACCTCCCTTTCGCCCTATTCACTACCGCACCCTCTGACACTCCTTTTCCTCTGTGTCCGATTGTCCAGGCTGGTCCTAGGGTATCAGCTAGCCCTGCAGATGTAGTTTATGGCCACAGCTGTAAAGAATCACCCCTCTTCAAAGGAGTTATAGTAGATCAAGGCCCACACTCGATAAGATCCGTCACAGCAGAAGCGTTGCTATTATCTGAAAACCATCCTGTATTGTGATTGGGGAGGGGACTGAGCCTGAAGCGGAAGATTCCAGGGATGACTGTTTGTACATCAAAGTTTTTACAATTATGTGTCACATTAAAAATATATAGCACTCCGACAAAGTAGTAAGATTATAAAACTTTAATAATTTATAAATATATACAAGAAAACAAAAATAGTAATAACATATAAACATTTTTAGGGAAAAACAACGAAGTAGCGGTCGGCTGTGCGAATAGTCCCAACGCAGCACAACGTCCAGATTTCCGGCGTGGGGCGTCGCGGGGGGTGGGTCATCAGTAGCAAACTGTTGTGCGAATAGTTCCAAGGCAGCAGAACGCGCCGAAATCTAGATGACACGAAAGTGATGTCTAGTAAGTTGCCACCCAGCAAATAACGGCATGGGGCGTCGCGGGGGGTGGGTCATCAGTAGCAAACTGTTGCGCGAATAGTTCCAAGGCAGCAGAACGATGGCACCAAGGTGATGTCCAGTAAGTTGCCGCACTGGTTTTGGTATCCTACAATGCTGCTCCGAATAACGGCGTGGAGCGCCCCGGGGGAGGCGGCGTGAACGGGCCTCTCCAGGTGGAGTGTCATCTGTTGTAGTGGGGCGCCCCTTTACCGTTTCAGTTGCCATTCCGTCCGTTTTTGGTCCACTGTGTCAAAAGCCGCAATTCAGCTGAGTTGCGCCCACTCTTGCGGTGCAGCGATAGGCGGCTGTCACAGGACTCTCAAAATGGCGGCAGGCTGTTTCCTTTTTGGGCCTGGTCCACTGAAATGGCCCCGGGACACCTTGGAAATCGGACGCTTGTCTGCTAGGTCTTGGACCCCATTCTCGAAAGCGTCCCCTCCGCCTTGAGAATTCATCAAAAGTTTTGGGGGCTCCGACTCCTGCAGGCTTCTGGTGGGGAGCGGCTGCCATGATTGCTCGCGGAATGACCACGACTGAGCTACGAGATGGTGGTGCTTTCATGCTGACGCCAGCTTCAGTCTGAAACATCCAGAAACAAGGTGGGGCTTTCATCGTTTGGGAAAAAAAAAAAGTTTTCATCCTATGAAAAGTGTTGTTTTTAGGTCACATGATCATGCCTTCCATCATTAGGAAACCAAAAGTAAAATGAACCAATGAAAAGTTTTATAAACAAGTCACATGACCTGTTATGCGGCATAGGGTGTAAAATGCGGAGAAAATACGTTGGCACGTGAGGCGGCGTCAGTAGCGGACCGATGTGCGAATAGGCCGAAGGCAACACAACGCGCCAAGATCCGGATGGCACCGAGGTGGTGTCCAGCAAGTTGCAGCACTGGTGTGGCCATCCTACAATGCTGAAAGTCGGCGTGGGGCGCCCCGTTGGCCTGTGAGTTTGCGTCAGTAGCGGACCGATGTGCGAATAGGCCGAAGGCAGCACAACGCGCCAAGATCCGGATGGCACCGAGGTGGTGTCTAGTAAGTTGCCGCACTGGTGTGGCCATCCAACAATGCTGAAAGTCGGCGTGGGGCGCCCCGTTGGCCTGTGAGTTTGCGTCAGTAGCGGACCGATGTGCGAATAGGCCGAAGGCAGCACAACGCGCCAAGATCCGGATGGCACCGAGGTGGTGTCTAGTAAGTTGCCGCACTGGTGTGGCCATCCTACAATGCTGAAAGTCGGCGTGGGGCGCCCCGTTGGCCTGTGAGATGGCGTCAGTAGCGGACCGATGTGCGAATGGGGCCAAAGGCAGCGCAACAATATTTTCTGATTTGAAGACACCACAAGGCGCTGAGATGCCAAGATCCGGATGGCACCGAGGTGGTGTCTAGCAAGTTGTGGCACTGGTGTGGCCATCGTACAATGGTAAAAGTCGGCGTGGGGCGCCCTGTTGGCCTGTGAGATGGTGTCAGTAGCGGACTGATGTGTGAATGGGGCCAAAGGCAGCGCAACAATATTTTCTACTATATTTCCGGAGTAGAAGACACCACAAGGCGCTGAGATGCCAAGATCCGGATGGCACCGAGGTGATGTGTAAGTTGCGGACCGATGTGCGAATGGGGCCAAAGGCAGCTCAACAATATTTTCTGAAGAGAATACACCACAAGGCGCTGAGATGCCAAGATCCGGATGGCACCGAGGTGATGTCTAAGTTGCGGACCGATGTGCGAATGGGGCCAAAGGTAGCGTAACAAGATTTTCTGTATGGAAGATACCACTAGGCGTTGAGATGCCAAGATTCGGATGGCACCGAGGTGATGTCTAGCAAGTTGTGCCACTGGTGTGGCCATCGTACAATGGTAAAAGTCGGCGTGGGGCGCCCTATTGGCCTGTGAGATGGTGTCAGTAGCGGACTGATGTGCGAATGGGGCCAAAGGCAGCGCAACAATATTTTCTGACTGACACCACAAGGCGCTGAGATGCCAAGATCCGGATGGCATCGAGGTGATGTCTAAGTTGCGGACTGATGTGCGAATGGGGCCAAAGGCAGCGTAACAATATTTTCTGTATGGAAGATACCACTAGGCGTTGAGATGCCAAGATTCGGATGGCACCGAGGTGATGTCTAGCAAGTTGGTGTGGTCATCCTACAATGCTGAAACTCGGCGTGGGTCACCCCATTAGCCTGTGAGATGGCGTCAGTAGCGGACCGATGTGCGAATAGGCCGAAGGCAGCACAACGCGCCAAGATCCGGATGTCACCGTGGTGGTTTCATAGTTGAGAGGCACTTCATCTGCAGTGGGGCGCCGAGATCCGGATGGCACCGAGGTGATGTCTAGCAAGTTGCTGTACTTGTGTGGTCATCCTACAATGCTGAAACTCGGCGTGGGTCGCCCCATTAGCCTGTGAGATGGCTGTTCTTTGGATTTGGGCCTGGTCCACTAAAATGGCCCTGGGACACCTTAGAACTCGGACGCTCGATTTTTTTTTCCTTTCCTGTACATGCAAAAAAAGGTAAATGCCCGGTATGTTACACGCTTCATCTGCCACGATGAACTCTCCAGAGGAACCGAAAAAAAATATAGTTGTGGTAACTATACCATGCATCGTCATATGGAGAGGTGGCACCAATTAATTATAGTGCTGCATAAAAGAGAGATTTGGAGGAGAACCCCTGACCTGCTAGTACATTCATCAAAGAAGTGGCACTGAGAGCTTCAGAGGCAAGGGAAACGGTCCCAAATATTTAGAAGAACTTTGGAAAGATTAAAATGACATGTTTAGATTGTGGTAAATTAATTTCATGTGGGCAGATGAGTGTTACTCTAATAAATACAGCATATGAACATCATCATAGTCGATGGTTGGTAGAGACATTTTGACTATATCCTGGACCTGCCCGTCCTCGCCCAAAATGGCGCCGGAATAAATGGGACTCGTAACTCCTTGTTGTGTACTGGTTGCAGAACCTTGAAATCACGGGATACGTATGCAGTTTTGAAGCACATGGCGGGCGGGGACGAGAATTGATTGAATATTTCGACATCCCTATTGATATTAAGTTCTGATGTGTTATTGATTACTGTACTGTTGAAAATTCGAATTAACGTCACCCATGGTACTTGCCCGCAAATGTATATCTAGATAATTTTATTGTAACTGGCCCTGTCGTATTTTAATTATAAAATGTACGTCCACCGATTCCGTAACTGTTAGACACCTTAGTTTTTGCAACCTAATGGCCCGCCCGTTACGTTCCTCTACAGTGTAAATGTCTATTCATCATATACGATTACAGTTTGCTCCGTGGCAGGCCCACGTGGTTATAGGCTCGTATTTGTATAATGAAATTTTCACAATAAAGGTTTTTAAAAGAAAACATGGTAGTAGTGTATACATTGGTAAAGTTTTTAATAATAGTCACTGTTTTAGAATCATTAAAAGGCAAGTGAAATAAAGCAGACCAATTACATGAAGGGTAAAAGGTATAATACGAAGGAACGCAGTAAAGATAAATGGTCAAGGGCTGTTGTGTTTTCTATTCCTGCAAAATAAAGTGATCGATAAGAATCTCATATTCAGGCGTATCGGCGACTAAGACAGCAGGTCGACCCTCTTTTGCTCAACGGCTCCGTCATGGGACGAAGAAACGCTCTTTTTCTCGAAAAAAGAATATATTTTACTTGCAGGACAGTTGTAAAATTTCCGGGAAAGTACATTAGCCTGGAACATTATAACATATATTTAAGAGAAAATAATGTTCGGAAGTAATTAAAAGCGTAATTTTTAGGTGATATGACCAAGGCTTTCATCATTAGAATAAGAAAAGTAAAATGAACCAATGAAAAGTTTTATTAACAAGTCACATGACTTGTTATGCTTACGTTACGCGCTGCGCGCCCCGGATGACTTCCGGATGCGCTAACGCGGCGCGTCATATGACGCATTACGCGACAACGCAGGTCCAGAATATAGTCAAAATGTCTCCACCAACCAGCGGTCGAAACACAACCCCTTTCAGCAGGCTAAATAGTTCTGTTAAATGACAACAGAAGGGACAGGCAACAAGAACCATCAGTCAAAGAGGGGAGGGCTAGTTCTTCTCTACCGGGTTACATTGGGGCGCTACCGGAACTGATCGAATTGGTAGTCTACAGTGTTTCTGGATGTTTCAGACCGAAGCTGGGGTTAGCATGAGAGCAGCACCATTTCGTAGCTCCGTTGTGGCCATTCCGCAACCAATCATGGCAGCCGCTCTTTATCGTTATTTTGGGCGGGGTGGGTGGCGGAGCCGAGCTGTTTTGCAGCCATCATTGTGTGGAGTTCAGTTCATCTCACTAGTTTTGTATTTGTCATGAGGGGTTGTTCCTAATGTTTCTGTTTTAGCGAGGTCAAAAAGAGATCCCATTAGTGGCCTACTGATTTTGCTCGATTCCTTTTCTTTTTTTTTACACGATTTTTCGTTATCTGCAAAGACTAAACAGAGTATTGCGACTCTGTGTTTGTTTGTAAATAGAGAATGAACCAAAGAGAACTAATTCTAAAACAGTAAATACTTGGATAACAATCAATCAAATGGAGAGAGAAGCAGGCACGACGGATTACAACGGGGGCAAAGGCCTGCGTTAACTACCTTTCACTATCTGCAAAGAGAGAGTACTCCTAATAGAAATGAGGGGGGGGGGGGCACCATTCAAAGCAGATCAGTGTGCATAAACACGAAAATGTTTTCACTTACCACGTACTTGACATTCGACAGCTTATGATATTTGCTATTAAAAAACCATTGAAATTCACTGAAAAAACCATAGGTTATAGACCATATATAGTTAGGAATTAGCATTTACAAAACCTTGAAAATTCACTGAAAAAACCATAGGTTATAGACCATATATAGTTAGGAATTAGCATTTAAAAAACCTTATTTTACTCCCACAAAACCATTGAAATTCCATATATAGTTAGTTGCACTAACTATATATCGCGCACCCGCAATCCACTGCTGATCATGTCACATATTACATCATTCATGACATGGTCAGTGACATCACTGATGACATCACTGATGACATCTCAAATGACATCACTGATGACATCACTGATGACATCTCATTTGACATCAATGACCACATCACTGATGATATCATTCATGTGACAATACAATGCATCTCCTCACATTTTAATATAACCTCTGTTTCACCCAGTGTTAAATACAGAGTATAATTTTTGAAACCATTGACACACCAATACTAGTTACTACATACGTACTCACTGATTCCTACGTCTACACACACATTCACTCATTCACCCATACAATCATTCATACATACAATCACTCATCTTTACAACACTATCATATGCACTCATACACCTATACAGACACTCACACTCTGCCACTCATCCATGGAGTTACTCACACACCTAGTCAGTCCTGTAAAGAATCAATCACACTTCCATTTTCTTGTCTATACAGTTAAACATAGAGCACCTTACATTTTCAAACATATAGTAACACATACTTACTTTCTTATACAATCATTGATACACGTACACATTGATCTGCACAGAGTCACACACTCCCAGCCAGCCACACACACACTCAGTCTCCCATACAAATACTTGGGCAATCAATCAATAACCCATATAGTTAATCATATAGCTACTGATTAACACATGCAGTAGTTTACAGAACAACAGACATAATGATGCACAAATTAAGACAGTTTAGTCACTAACCCATGCACTCAGTGAGACACATTTAATCACTCACTCATACATTCAGTCATGCACCTACTAAATCCTTCGTCCAGACAGTTATACATCTACTCATTCTTCAATATCTAAAACATATTTAAACTTTACAGAAACACACAGTCACTGGATGATGTCATCAGTGATGTCATCAGTGATGTCATTTGAGATGTCATCAGTGATGTCATCAGTGATGTCACTGACCATGTCATGAATGATGTAATATGTGACATGATCAGCAGTGGATTGCGGGTGCGCGATATATAGTTAGTGCAACTAACTATATATGGAATTTCAATGGTTTTGTGGGAGTAAAATAAGGTTTTTTAAATGCTAATTCCTAACTATATATGGTCTATAACCTATGGTTTTTTCAGTGAATTTTCAAGGTTTTGTAAATGCTAATTCCTAACTATATATGGTCTATAACCTATGGTTTTTTCAGTGAATATATATATATATATATTAGCTCATTTGGTCGGTGGGTGTTGCCGGGGTTCACTCACAAAGTGACAGGACCCAATTCTTTATGTGGCACATGCCTTTCAGGAGGTTTCACTCAAGGACAACCAATTAGAGGGCAAATACTTTGGAACTGTGATAGGTTTGTGCCAAAGGTATATGTGTAAATTCCTGGGGAAAGGAAATTCAAAAATCCGATGTTGCATTTTAGGTCTAGTATTCAGTATTTATTCATTATCATAAATACAAGTAACAAAAGAACAGCCAACACGTGTTTCGCCCAAATGGCCAGCAGGACAAGGGCTTTCTCAAGGCTGATTAGAAAAGTGTGGACATAAATGTAGGTGCGGGATAAACAGGTACATAAGTGACAGGCACATAATCGCATGTAGTCCATGGTCAGCAGGAGACCCAAAGCAAGTAGAATTACATATAAATATGGCAAAAATAAAGTAGGTTAAAGTAAGATAGGAGTAAGGTCTAAGAGAATAAATCTTGTAGGTGTCTCTCAGGCCTTTTTTCTTATATGTTGATTCCTTTTTTGAGATATATCCTGACTACACATTCTAATCATCCATGCTGATTACACCATTTTTTTACAGTCTAATCATGCATCTAAGTTATATGTGTATTATTTACCACTATCAATATCAGTGCTGAATATTTAAAGTTTGTTGCAGCTGACTGTGCCCTAAACTATATGTGTATTAACTCAGTACCTGTTTACTTTCCTCTCCTATACCCTCATTTCCTTTCTCTCATCTTTTAATCTGTCATCTCGAACCCCCTTCCCCCTACTATGGTTTCTATAACTCGGCCCTTTGTGCTCTCAACCCCTGCCTCATATACACCGACTACCCACTTTCCCACCTGGGGCACATTCCTGCCATCCTCTTGTAACAAAGGAACATGACTGTTTTTTCCTTTCTCTTCGTACCTTACGCCTACCTTACTTTACCCTAGTTTCTTTATGCCATATTTATAGATTATTCTACTAGCTTTGGGTCACCTGCTGATCATGGAATACATGCAATTATGTGCATGTCACTTATGTACCTGTTAACTCTGCACCTATTTTTATGTCCATACTTTTCTAATCAGACTTGAGAAAGCCCTTGGCCTGCTGGCCATTTGGGCGGAACAAGTGACAGCTTTTCTTTTTGTTACTTGTATTTATGATAGTAAATAAATAATGAATACTATACCTAAAACACAACATCTTATTTTGGGATTTGGGATTTCCTTTCCCCAGGAATTTACATATATACCTTTGGCACAAACCTATCATAGTATATATATATATATATATATATATATATATATATATATATATATATATATATATATTACCTACTGGCGGTCGCCAGTAGGTATATATAGTTAGGATTTTTTCTCTATGGGATTTTTGAAAATTCTATGTCTAATAACTTTGGCGTTTGTGGACGGAATTGGCTGAAATTTTCAGGAAAATGCCACATTGTGTTTCTGAGCAGCCCCTGAAAATTGGGGGGGGGGGTTCGTCCAGGGGGGGTCGAGAAAAAAGGGGGGTCCCAAAACGTGTTTTTAACATTGAGTTTTCCATAGGGCGGTTGGCCTCACTTTTAGCCCGAACGGCTGAATGGATTTGCACGAAACTTGGCAAAATTGTAGGGACTGGTAGCCCGATGTGCCTTTTGTAGGTCTCAATATATGTGCTCCAGTGGATTTTGAGAAATTAACGTTTAAAAAAAGATATATATCTGTAACAGCGGACCGGGCAGCGCTCCAGTTCGCGTACTTTTCGCGCAACGGAGCTTTGTGAAGCGAAGCTGATTGGTTCTCCGGCGTCTGTCAACATTCCAAACAGTCCGTAGCGGCCGCCATCTTGTCTCTCGGTAGGATCGAGAGACAAGAGGAGGCCAAAGCGAAGGGGCAAATGACCATAAGGGGGCATAGTAGATCCTCCCTGACCTCTTAGGTTTGATGTACCATTTTGCCAAGTTTGGTGTAATTCCGTTCAGCCATTCAGGCTGTAGACGTATCTAAATGTCAATAATCAAACGGCTGAATGTATTTGCACGAAACTTGGCAAAATATTAGGGACTGGTAGCCCGTTGTGCCTTTGCTAGGTCTCAATATATGTGCTCCAGTGGATTTTGAGAAATTAACGTTCAAAAAAAGATATATATCTGTAACAGCGCTCCGCTTCGCGTACTTTTCGCGTTACGGAGCTTTGCGAAGCTGATTGGTTCTCCGGCGTCTGTCAACATTCCAAACAGTCCGTAGCGGCCGCCATCTTGTCTCTCGGTAGGATCGAGAGACAAGAGGAGGCCAAAGCGAAGGGGCAAATGACCATAAGGGGGCATAGTAGATCCTTCCTGACCTCTTAGGTTTGATGTACAATTTTGCCAAGTTTGGTGTAATTCCGTTCAGCCATTCAGGATGTAGACGTATGTAAATGTCCTATGGAAAATTGCATGGGGAAACACATTTGAAAGTGTTGAAATTTAGAACCAATTAAAATGTTACTTTGGTTTTGTATTTGTGTGTGATGAAAGTTAATTGGTTATGTATATATGTCAAATGAGAGGAAACCACAGCCATTTTGTGATACTACAGTCTGAGGTACATTTGTGAGGAATTTTTGGTGGTGAATTTCTGGTGTTTGATTTACACAGTACTAACACTTCTCCTTCTTTTAAAAAGGTGAGTTGTTAATTTGTAAGGGGAACTATGTTGTACACTTGAAGATAATTTGAAAAATGTTTTCTGTTATTTATTTGCAGTCCTTCTGTTATACTAAATACTTGATAAAGTTAGTTTTATATTATGTATTACTAAAAACAATAAATGAAAGTGAATATTTTTTTCTGCAATTTACAGCAAGCAATTTCAAAATAAAATGGCTCACAATGAAGAGACCGTGGCAATTTCTTTTGAATTGTCCACTACATTGATTGAAATTGAGAGCACCAATAATGAAATATTGTCACAAGGAGGAGATGACGTGTATGATTTCATTAGATTGATTGAAATTGACAGCACTAATAATGAAATATTGTCACAAGGAGGAGATGACTTGAATGATTCCACTACATTGATTGAAATTGAGAGCACCAATAATGAAATATTGTCACGAGGAGATGACTTGAATGATTCCACTACATTGATTGAAATTGACAGCACCAATAATGAAATATTGTCACAAGGAGGAGATGACTTGAATGATTCCACTACATTGATTGAAATTGACAGCACCAATAATGAAATATTGTCACAAGGAGGAGATGACTTGAATGATTTTTTTGATCAATCTGTTGATGGCGAATTTATCGAATGTTTGGAGACCATAGAGTTACAAGAATCATCATTGCAGACTTTTCATGAGGAAATTGCTGATGAGGACATGTTACTAGTTCTTTCAAATTTAGAAAATTCTGAAGAATAAATTTATATTTGGAAATCAAAAATTGTTTGAGACATTATTCATTTTTATTTTTAATTTATGAGGTTGTAGCGAAGTGATTGTAGTATAAAATGAGACTTATAGTATAGAGTGCAACATTTTTATGTTACATGGTAAGTTTACTCATATTTACTTCCCTTCTGCCACTATATTATCTCCAATGTGTATTTGACATCTCTTCTTCATCTCCGTCCTCCTTTCTCTCACTGTGTGTCTCCGATGCATCTTATCGCTGCTATTTTGTGTAATTACAGAAGAGAGTAAAATAAAATAGTTCGGAACGTGAAAAGGGGGCAAAGTAGAGTACCCCTTACCCCCTAGGCCTTTTCAGGCGGTCCCAGAAGGATCAGTTTCTGCTTTCCTGAGAGATTATGGTATGAGTTCCATATACCACAATAATTTGCATTACAACATGCAAGATATCTATCTCCTATTACCAACTTTTGGAGATATTCGCGCTAAGCGCGAATATCTCCAAAAAGTAACACCTGCCCTGAGCAGTTCTTAGCCATGTTATCCAATGGGAGGTGGATAACATGGCTAAGAGCATTAGCTCGGTAATGCATGAATATCGCTGACTTTTTAGCGATATTCATGCATTGCGGCCGTTTTTTATCGCATTTGCGATAAACCTTGATAATAGCAAGGTTTATCTTCGATAATTTCTGACGATGCTTAGCGGTAAAAAATTCGTTGGTAAGCATCGTTAGCGATAAATATCGCTTAACTTTGGTAATATGCACCAACGTCTGTTAACGTTCGATTCGAAGGAAATGAGGAAGTGTTGAAAAACATTGTTTGCGCCATCTTGCCTTTTTTGAAATGCCACACTTTTGTCGTGCACGGCAGCCATTTTAGATGCCTTGACCAGACCCACTCTCTGCACGCTGTCGATTCGTAGCATGGCTCCCCACCCTCGCAAGCATCTTCCCCAGGCACTGGTCACCCCCGCTCTCTGTCTTATGCATGGGCAATAAACCTCCCCCCATCTGCGCTGCTCTTCCCTGAGAATCACACTCTGTGCCCGCCCGACACCTCCCTTTCGCCCTATTCACTACCGCACCCTCTGACACTCCTCTTCCTCTGTGTCCGATTGTCCAGGCTATCAGCTAGCCCTGCAGATGTAGTTTATGGCTCCAGCTGTAAAGAATCACCCCTCTTCAAAGGAGTTATAGTAGATCAAGGCCCACACCCGATGAGATCCGTCACACCACACGTGTTCCTACTATCTGAAAACCATCCTGTATTGTGATTGGGGAGGGGACCGAGCCTGAAGCGGAAGATTCCAGGAATGACTCTTTGTACATCAAAGTTTTTACAATTATGTGTCACATTAAAAATATATAGCACTCCAACAAAGTAGTAGGAATATAAAACTTTAATAACATATAAATATATACAACAAAACAAAAACAGTAAAAACATTTAAACAACGAAGAGACCGTGGCAATTTCTTTTGAATTCCTGATGAGGACATGTTACTAGTTCTTTCAAATTATGAAAATTCAGAAGATGTTGCCTGGGGGTGGGTCGTCAGTAGCAGTCTGTTGTGCGAATAGTTCCAAGGCAGCAGAACGCGCTGAAATCTAGATGGCACGAAAGTGATGTCTAGTAAGTTGCCGCCCAGCAAATAACGGCGTGGGGCGCCGCGGGGGTGAGTGAGTCCAGTAGGCACCACAGCTATTCTTACCGGCATTGCAGAATTACTGCTGGGGACAATGCCTGTGCTGTAGCAGGGTCACAGCAGAAACAAAAAGGATTCTGTTGAAGATGTTGTTGGTTTTCAATTTGAAAACAGTTCTGGTGTCAACTGCTATGCTAATGTAGTGGTTAATGTTTTGTTTTCTCTAGAAAATGTAAAAGAGGGGGAGGCAGTCCAAAGTTCCGTTAAAAGGGCAAAGGAAAGGATCGGTGGTTTGAACTATCAGTCAAAAAGGGGAGGGGGTGCAACAATTTTTCCTACCGGGTCACACTGTGCTTTCACCGGAACTGAGGTCTGCAGGATTCTAGTAATTCAAAGTGAGGCTGGCGCCAGCATGGGAGCGCCGACGTCCTGCGGATACAGTTTCGTCACTCCACGGACGATCATGGCAGTCATTCCCCATCGGGGGTCGGAGACTCCCGCGGCTCCTGTAGAATCTTCAAGGTCGTGGAGGACTACGGTGGTGGAGTCAACCAGTGACCGGGCCATTTCTTCATGCTGGGCCCGCTCTTGCCAGGTCGACCGCCATTTTGAGAGTTCGGTAGCTACTGGCGATCGCGGGGTCAAATGAGCGGACGGGCTCCACCCTGCCGGGCGAGACGTTGCAGCATCGCCACAGTGGAAGAACCCTTTTCCGGGCGCTTGGAGCGCTGAGGGTGCAGGTGGGAAGCCTCCACTGGGGAGGCGGGAGAGGCCTGTTCGCATCGTCTCTCCCTCCCAGTGCACCCCACGGCGTCTCGCTTGAGATTTGTTATGGCCGGACCAGGCGATGAGGACGAGGGAGGGGGGGTCGGAGGCATGTGCAAGACATCCCCCCCAGTGTTGTCGCAGCCATTATTCAAGAAAGAAGAAGTGTCCCGTCCGTCTTCGGGCCGGGCTTCCGGTGGATGTCGGCCGGACGCCCCTGGCTCTGGCCCCATGAACGGGTTCCTTGGTTTATCGGCTGCAGCCGGATCCCGTCAGCCTCGGCCCCCCGACCGTTGGTGGCCGGACCGGAAGAGCATGTGGCGGGACTACCTGAAACTCTCAAGGGCCACCGCGGCCGGACTGGGAGAGAGAGGGGAGGGTCGAGGAGACATTCCCCCCCCTGCAACTCTTCAGCGTTGTAAAGGCAATCCCCTGGCCGGGTCCCGCTGGCCTCGGCCTCTCCTCCGGCTACACCCTACGTTAGGATCTCCTGGCCGAGGCGTGGCAGCAGGACCCGCCTTATATGGGCTGCTCCCGGCTGGGCGTAGCCGCAACCCTGCCCCACCTTGGAAGTTTCCAGAGTGGGGGCGGATGTTCTACTGACTTGCATTTTCCCTAGTCTATCGATTTTTTTGGCGTGGCAGGCGGTGGGACCGCGAGGGGTGATTTGGTTTCTCTTACTGTTTTTCTGGTCTCTCACCACTGGCATATTTCTAACGTTTTCTTGTTTCTAGGACATTAATAGGTTTTATCATTACGTTATGTTATCGTTTCTTTGTTCGTTGTTTAATAAAAGTTCATGTTCATCAGTGGCCTACTGATTTTTGTTTTCCTATTCTTTTCTTTCCAGGTTGTTTCATGCTAAAGTTTCTGTTAACAGGATACAGTGATCACTTCGTTATTATTGCATATGTCCTTTTCACTAGGGGTGCTCTCTGGTCGGGCCAGATGACGTATCTCTAGTAAATGGTCCGGGTGAAACAGGTGCATCAATCAGTGGGGAGTAGATAGGCATGACAGATTACAACGGGGGAGAAAGGTCCGCATTACGTACCCTTTCACTATTTGCAAAGATTTTCCTACGTATATTTGCAAACAGGGAATACCTACAAAAAGAACCAATTCCCAAACAGTCAATGTTTGGGGAAACAATCAATCAATGAGGAACGAAATAGGCACGACGTGTTAAAGGTTTGCGTTACCTACCCTTCACTATCTGCAAAGGGAGAGAGAATATTCCTATTCTTCCTCATTTGCAGGCAGAGAAGATTCTTAAGAGAACCAACTTCGAACAATTCAATGCTCGATTCAAACAATCAAGAAGGGGTACTGTGAACACAAATGAACGCCGCTTATGTACATACACATTGGTATTATCAACAGGTTGTTCCTAATGTTTCTATTTTAGGGAGGTCAAAAAGAGATCCCATTAGTGGCCTACTGATTTTGCTCGATTCCTTTTGTTTTTTTACACGATTTTTCGCTATCTGCAAAGACTAAACAGAGTATTGCGACTCTGTGCTTGTTTGTAAATAGAGAATGAACCAAAGAGAACAATCAATCAAATGGAGAGAGAAGCAGGCACGACGGATTACAACGGGGGCAAAGGCCTGCGTTAACTACCCTTCACTATCTGCAAAAAGAGAGTACTCCTAATAGAAATGAGGGGGGGGGGCAGCATTCAAAGCAGATCAGTGTGCATAAACACGAAAATGTTTTTACTTACCACGTACTTGACATTCGACAGCTTATGATATTTGCTATTAAAAAACCATTGAAATTCACTGAAAAAACCATAGGTTATAGACCATATATAGTTAGGAATTAGCATTTAAAAAACCTTATTTTACTCACACAAAACCATTGAAATTCCATATATAGTTAGTTGCACTAACTATATATCGCGCACCCGCAATCCACTGCTGATCATGTCACATATTACATCATTCATGACATGGTCAGTGACATCACTGATGACATCACTGATGAAATCTCAAATGACATCACTGATGACATCACTGATGACATCTCATTTGACATCATTCTTGTGCTAATACGATAAACCTCTTCAGACTCTAATATAACCTTAGATACACTCAGTGTATACAGACACTCACACACTGCCACTCATCCATGGAGTTACTCACACACCCAGTCAGTCATGCAAAGAAACAATCTCACCTCCATTTCTTCCACTATACAGTTAAACACACCTTACTTATTGAAACATATACTAACACATATTTACTCTCTTATACAATCCCTGATACAAGTTCACAATGATCGATACAACCACTCACTCATTCAGTGGCTCTCATGCACAGTTATTTATATATGCCAACTCTCACATGTACTGTGTTTTACATATGTACTTACTATGACATGTAGCATTGAGATATCCATTCACTCATCAATACACTCATGCACACAGTCAACTGCCCATGTAGCTGTTTCCACATGCACTCTTGAACTCATACACCTAGTGAATAAACTGCTCACACATCTATGCACAGAGTCACACACCTTCCAGCCACCCCCACACAAACTCAATCTCCCATAGAAATACTTGGGCAACCAATTAATAACACATATAGCCTCTCGTATAGCTAATGATCAACACATGCAGCAGTTTACATCACAACAGACATAATGATGCACAAATTAAGACAGTTTAGTCACTAACCCATGCATTCAGTGAGACACATTTAATCACTCACTCATACAGTCAGTCACGCACCTACTAAATCCTTCATCCAGACACTTATACATCCACTCATTCTTGAATATGTAAGACATATTTTAACTTTACAGAAACATACAGTCACTGGATGTTGTCATCAGTGATGTCATCAGTGATGTCATTTGAGATGTCATCAGTGATGTCATCAGTGATGTCACTGACCATGTCATGAATGATGTAATATGTGACATGATCAGCAGTGGATTGCGGGTGCGCGATATATAGTTAGTGCAACTAACTATATATGGAATTTCAATGGTTTTGTGTGAGTAAAATAAGGTTTTTTAAATGCTAATTCCTAACTATATATGGTCTATAACCTATGGTTTTTTCAGTGAATATATATATATATATATATTACCTACTGGCGGTCGCCAGTAGGTATATATAGTTAGGATTTTTTCTCTATGGGATTTTTGAAAATTCTATGTCTAATAACTTTGGCGTTTGTGGACGGAATTGGCAGAAATTTTCAGGAAAATGGAACATTTTGTTTCTGAGCAGCCCCTGGAAATTTGGGGGGGGGTTCGTCAAGGGGGGGCCGAGAAAAAAGGGGGGTCCCAAAACGCGTTTTTCCAATGTTAATTTCCATAGGGCGGTTGGCCTCACTTTTAGCCCGAACGGCTGAATGGATTTGCACGAAACTTGGCAAAATTGTAGGGACTGGTAGCCCGATGTGCCTTTGCTAGGTCTCAATATATGTGCTCCAGTGGATTTTGAGAAATTAACGTTCAAAAAAAGATATATATCTGTAACAGCGGACCGGGCAGCGCTCCGGTTCGCGTACTTTTCGCGTTACGGAGCTTTGTGAAGCGAAGCTGATTGGTTCTCCGGCGTCTGTAAACATTCCAAACAGTCCGTAGCGGCCGCCATCTTGTCTCTCGGTAGGATCGAGAGACAAGAGGAGGCCAAAGCGAAGGGGCAAATGACCATAAGGGGGCATAGTAGATCCTCCCTGACCCCCTAGGTTTGATGTGGAGGTTTTAAAAGGGCCCCGCGGGGCAAAAAAAAAAAAATAATAATAATAATCGAACGGCTGAATGGATTTGCACGAAACTTGGCAAAATTGTAGGTACTGGTAGCCCGATGTGCCTTTGCTATGTCTCAATATATGTGCTCCAGTGGATTTTGAGAAATTAACGTTCAAAAAAAGATATATATCTGTGACAGCGGACCGGGCAGCGCTCCGCTTCGCGTACTTTTCGCGTTACGGAGCTTTGTGAAGCGAAGCTGATTGGTTCTCCGGCGTCTGTAAACATTCCAAACAGTCCGTAGCGGCCGCCATCTTGTCTCTCGGTAGGATCGAGAGACAAGAGGAGGCCAAAGCGAAGGGGCAAATGACCATAAGGGGGCATAGTAGATCCTCCCTGACCCCCTAGGTTTGATGTACCATTTTGCCAAGTTTGGTGTAATTCCGTTCAGCCATTCAGGCTGTAGACGTATCTAAATGTCCTATGGAAAATTGCATGGGGAAAACACATTTGAAAGTGTTGAAATTTAGAACCAATTAAAATGTTACTTTGGTTTTGTATTTGTGTGTGATGAAAGTTAATTGGTTATGTATATATCTAAAATGAGAGGAAACCACAGCCATTTTGTGATACTACTGTCTGAGGTACATTTGTGAGGAATTTTTGGTGCTCAATTTCTGGTGTTTGATTTACACAGTACTAACGCTTCTCCTACTTTCAAAAAGGTGAGTTGTTAATTTGTAAGGGGAACTATGTTGTACACTTTAAGATAATTTGAAAAATGTTTTCTGTTATTTATTTACAGTCCTTCTGTTATACTAAATACTTGATAAAGTTAGTTTTATATTATGTATTACTAAAAACGATAAATGAAAGGGATTATTTTTTTCTGCAATTTACAGCAAGAAATTTCAAAATAAAATGGATCACAATGAAGAGACCGTGGCAATTTCTTTTGAATTATCCACTACATTTATTGAAATTGACAGCACCAATAATGAAATATTCTCACAAGGAGGAGATGACTTGAATGATTTTTTTGATCAATCTCTTGACGGCGAATTTATCGAATGTTTGGAGACCATAGAGTTACAAGAATCATCATTGCAGACTTTTCATGAGGAGATTCCTGATGAGATGATTGTAGAGGAAATTCCTGATGAGGACATGTTACTAGTTCTTTCAAATTATGAAAATTCAGAAGAATAAATTTATATTTAGAAATCAAAAATTGTTTGAGACATTATTCATTTTTATTTTTAATTTATGAGGTTGTAGCGAAGTGATTGTAGTATAAAATGAGACTTATAGTATAGAGTGCAACATTTTTATGTTACATAGTAAGTTTACTCATATTTACTTCCCTTCTCCCACTATATTATCTCCAATGTGTATTTGACATCTCTTCTTCATCTCCGGCCTCCTTTCTCTCACTGTCTGTCTCTGATGCATCCTATCGCTGCCATTTTGTGTAATTACAGAAGAGAGTAAAATAAAATAGTTCAGAACGTGAAAAGGGGGCAAAGTAGAGTACCCCTCACCCCCTAGGCCTTCTCAGGCGGTCCCAAAAGGATCAGTTCCTGCTTTCCTGAGAGATTATGGTATGAGTTCCATATACCACAATAACTTGCATTACAACATGCAAGATATCTACAGAGGACACGGTGTACATTTCTCAGATGAGGGGAACAGAGTCTTTCTCTTGAATTTTAGACTCTGCATCGGTACCTACTTGTAGGTACTTAAATCACCCACATAACACAACAGCTCTTTTTAGAGCTACCCTACCTCTAAGCACTCCAAATTCTTATTTTACACTATTTTCTTTCACTGTTTTTCCCTGTGCTACGCTCAGGGTACGCGTACCTGGAAGCGTACATGGGAACGCACCCAGCGCTTACCCCGCGAAAATTTAAAAAAAAAAAAATAGTTTTTTTGCCCTTCAGGGTCCTTCTAGGCCCCCCTCAGAAAATCTAGGGGGTCAGGGGGTCTACCCTGCCCCCTTTTAATCATTTCCCCCCATTTATTTTCACCTCTTGTGTCTCGATTCTACCGAGACACAAGATAGCGGACTCTCCGGACTGTTTAGAATGTTGACAGACACCCAAGAGCCAATCAGCTTTCCCCTCGCGCACTTCCGTGGCGAGCAGGGTGCGCTCCCCGGTTCGCGTACCGGTAAGCGCTAGAAGCGCGCATATAGATATATATGTGTTTTTGAAGTTAATTTAAAAAAAAAAAACACTGGAGCAATTTTCACCAAATATAGAAAAGGCACTTCTGCGTACCAGTCCCTACAATTTTGCAAAGTTTGGTCTAATTCCGTTCAGCGGTTCGGGCTGTAGCCTTGTCTATTCGTCCTAAGGAAATTAACATGGGGGAAACATGTTTTGGGACCCCCCTTTTTTCTCGGCCCCCACTTCACGAATCCCCCCGAACCTTTCAGGGAAGGAGCAGAGCGGAGCTGGCCTTAATTTTGGAAAGTTACAGGCAGATCCCTCAATCTGCACCAAAGTTATTCCCAATAGAATGTTGTGGATTTCCTATGGAAAACAATCCTAACTATAACTACCTACTGGCGACCGCCAGTAGGTAATTACCTACTGGCGGTCGCCAGTAGTTACCTACTGGCGGTCGCCAGTAGGTATATATAGTTAGGATTTTTTCTCTATGGGATTTTTGAAAATTCTATGTCTAATAACTTTGGCGTTTGTGGACGGAATTGGCAGAAATTTTCAGGAAAATGGAACATTTTGTTTCTGAGCAGCCCCTGGAAATTTGGGGGGGATTCGTCAAGGGGGGGCCGAGAAAAAAGGGGGTCCCAAAATGCGTTTTTCCAATGTTAATTTCCATAGGGCGGTTGGCCTCACTTTTAGCCCGAACGGCTGAATGGATTTGCACGAAACTTGGCAAAATTGTAGGGACTGGTAGCCCGATGTGCCTTTGCTAGGTCTCAATATATGTGCTCCAGTGGATTTTGAGAAATTAACATTCAAAAAAAGATATATATCTGTAACAGCGGACAGGATGGTTCTCCGGCGTCTGTAAACATTCCAAACAGTCCGTAGCGGCCGCCATCTTGTCTCTCGGTAGGATCGAGAGACAAGAGGAGGCCAAAGCGAAGGGGCAAATGACCATAAGGGGGCATAGTAGATCCTCCCTGACCCCCTAGGTTTGATGTGGAGGTTTTAAAAGGGCCCCGCGGGGCAAAAAATAAAATAAAATAATAATCGAACGGCTGAATGGATTTGCACGAAACTTGGCAAAATTGTAGGTACTGGTAGCCCGATGTGCCTTTGCTATGTCTCAATATATGTGCTCCAGTGGATTTTGAGAAATTAACGTTCAAAAAAAGATATATATCTGTGACAGCGGACCGGGCAGCGCTCCGCTTCGCGTACTTTTCGCGTTACGGAGCTTTGTGAAGCGAAGCTGATTGGTTCTCCGGCATCTGTAAACATTCCAAACAGTCCGTAGCGGCCGCCATCTTGTCTCTCGGTAGGATCGAGAGACAAGAGGAGGCCAAAGCGAAGGGGCAAATGACCATAAGGGGGCATAGTAGATCCTCCCTGACCCCCTAGGTTTGATGTGGAGGTTTTAAAAGGGCCCCGCGGGCCTGGGGAGCGTACTACAAGGAAACAAGAATGATTGACTTTTAACTTATTGTATGTTTATAGACTTTTTTTTTTCTTTTTTTTCTGCTGAGTTACGTCTCGGCCTATCTCCACGGGATGCAGTCCCTACCATCTCGGCGCTTAAGCCCAGGGGGACCGGTAGTGTGGTAGAGATAACGTCTGTTAACGTTCGATTCGAAGGAAATCAGGAAGTGTTGATAAACATTGTCTGCGCCATCTTGCCTTTTTTCAAATGCCACACTTTTGTCGTGCACGGCAGCCATTTTAGATGCCTTGACCAGACCCACTCTCTGCACGCTGTCGATCCTTAGCATGGCTCCCCACCCTCGCAAGCATCTCCCCCAGGCACTGGTCACCCCCGCTCTCTGTCTTACGCATGGGCAATAAACCTCCCCCCATCTGCGCTGCTCTTCCCTGAGAATCACACCCTGTGCCTGTCCGACACCTCCCTTTCGCCCTATTCACTACCGCACCCTCTGACACTCCTCTTCCTCTGTGTCCGATTGTCCAGGCCGGTCCCAGGCTATCAGCTAGCCCTGCAGATGTAGTTTATGGCCCCAGCTGTAAAGAATCACCCCTCTTCAAAGGAGTTATAGTAGATCAAGGCCCACACCCGATGAGATCCGTCACACCACACGCGTTCCTACTATCTGAAAACCATTCTGTATTGTGATTGGGGAGGGGACCGAGCCTGAAGCGGAAGATTCCAGGGATGCCTCTTTGTACATCAAAGTTTTTACAATTATGTGTCACATTAAAAATATATAGCACTCCAACAAAGTAGTAGGATTATAAAACTTTAATAACTTATAAATATATACAACAAAACAAAAACAGTAAAAACATTTAAACATTTTTAGGGAAAAAGAAGGAAGTAGCGGTCGGTTGTGCGAATAGTCCCAACGCAGCACAACGTCCAGATTTCTGGACGGCACCCAGGTGATGTTGCCTGGGTGCCGCACTGATTTCGGTATCCGGCGTGGGGCGTCGCGGGGGGTGGGTCATCAGTAGCGGTCTGTTGTGCGAATAGTTCCAAGGCAGCAGAACGATGGCACCAAGGTGATGTCCAGTAAGTTGCCGCCTGCTGAATAACGGCGTGGGGCGCCCCGGGGGGGGGGGGGTGAGGCGGCGTGAACGGGCCTCCCCAGGTGGAGGCTCGTCTGCTGTAGTGGGGTGCCCCTTTACCGTTTCAGTTGCCATTCCGTCCGCTTTTGGTCCACTGTGTCAAAATCCGCCATTCAGCTGAGTTGCGCCCACTCTTGCGGTGCAGCGATAGGCGGCTGCCACAGGACTCTCAAAATGGCGGCAGGCTCTTTCCTTTTTGGGCCAGGTCCACTGAAATGGCCCTGGGACACCTTGGAAATCGGACGCTAGTCTGCTAGGTCTTGGACCCCATTCTCGAAAGCGTTCCCTCAGCCTTGAGGATTGTACAAAAGTCTTGGGGGCCCCCGACTCCTGCAGGCTTCCGGTGGGGAGCGGCTGCCATGATTGCTCGCGGAATGACCACGACGGAGCCACGAGATGGTGGTGCTTTCATGCTGACGCCAGCTTCAGTCTGAAACATCCAGAAACAAGGTGGGGCTTTCATCGTTTGGGAAAAAAAAAAGTTTTCATCCAATGAAAAGTGTTATTTTTAGGTCATATGATCAAGCCTTCCATCATTAGGAAACCAAAAGTAAAATGAACCAATGAAAAGTTTTATAAACAAGTCACATGACCTGTTATGCGGCATAGGGTATAAAAAGCGTAGAAAATCCGTTGGCACGTGAGGCAGCGTCAGTAGCGGACCGATGTGCGAATAGGCCGAAGGCAGCACAACGCGCCAAGATCCGGATGGCACCGAGGTGGTGTCTAGCAAGTTGCCGCACTGGTGTGGCCATCGTACAATGCTGAAAGTAGGCGTGGGGCGCCCCGTTGGCCTGTGAGGTGGCGTCAGTAGCGGACCGATGTGCGAATGGGGCCAAAGGCAGCGCAACGCGCCAAGATCCGGATGGCACCGAGGTGGTGTCATAGTTGAGAGTTCTGAGCAGCGGTTGTAACACTGTCTGAAGCTTATTTGCAGCTGCTGCAGCTTCACTACGCGCCAAGATCCGGATGGCACCGAGGTGGTGTCTAGCAAGTTGCCGCACTGGTGTGGCCATCCTATAATGCTGAAAGTCGGCGTGGGGCGCCTCGTTGGCCTGTGAGTTCGCGTCAGTAGCAGACTGATGTGCGAATAGGCCGAAGGCAGCACAACGCGCCAAGATCCGGATGGCACCGAGGTGGTGTCTAGCAAGTTGCCGCACTGGTGTGGCCATCCTACAATGCTGAAAGTGGGCATGGGGCGCCCCGTTGGCCTGTGAGGTGGCGTCAGTAGCGGACCGATGTGCGAATGGGGCCAAAGGCAGCACAACGCGCCAAGATCCGGATGGCACCGAGGTGGTGTCTAGCAAGCTATGCAGCTGAGTTGCGTGCGCACTTGCGGCGAATAGGTCGAAGGCAGCACAACAATATTTTCTGAATAGAAGACACCACAAGGCGCTGAGATTCGGTTGGCACCGAGGTGGTGTCTAGCAAGTTGCCGCATTGGTGTGGCCATCCTACAATCCTGCTCCGAATAACGGCGTGGGGTGCCCGAAGGGGGGGGGGAGGCGGCGAGAACGGGCCTTCCCAGGTGGAGGCTCGTCTGCTGTAGTGGGGCGCCCCTTTACCGTTTCAGTTGCCATTCAGCTGAGTTTCGGCCGCTCTTGATGCTACAGCGACAGGCGGCTGCAACAGGACTCTCAAAATGGCGGCCTGTCCTTTGGATTTGGGCCTGGTCCACTAAAATGGCCCTGGAACACCTTAGAACTCGGACGCTCGAATTTTTTTTCCTTTCCTCTACATGCAAAAAAGGTAAATTCCCGGTACGTTACACGCTTCATCTGCCACGATGTACTCTCCAGAGGAACCGAAAAAATATATAGTTATGGTAACTATACCATGCATCGTCATATGGAGAGGTGGCACCGATTAATGATAGTGCTGCATAAAAGAGAGATTTGGAGGAGAACCCCCGACCTGCCAGTACATTCATCAAAGAACTGGCACTGACAGCATCAGAGGCAAGGGAAACGGTCCCAAATATTTAGAAGAACTTTGGAAAGATTAAAATGACATGTTTAGATTGTGGCAAATTAATTTCATGTGGACAGATGAGTGTTACTCTAATAAATACAGCATATGAACATCATCATAGTCGATGGTTGGTAGAGACATTTTGACTATATCCTGGACCTGCCCGTCCTCGCCCAAAATGGCGCCAGAATAAATGGGAGTCGTAACTCCTTGTTGTGTACTGGTTGCAGAACATTGAAATCACGAGATACGTATGCAGTTTTGAAGCACATGGCGGGCGGGGACGAGAATTGATTGAATATTTCGACATCCCTATTGATATTAAGTTCTGATGTGTTATTGATTACTGTACTATTGAAAGTTCGAATTAACGTCACCCAAGGTACTTGCCCGCAAATGTATATCTAGATAATTTTATTGTAACTGGCCCTGTCGTATTTTAATTATAAAATGTACGTCCACCGATTCCGCAACTGTTAGACACCTTAGTTCTTGCAACCTAGCGGCCCGCCCGATACGTTCCTCTACAGTGTAAATGTCTACTCATCATATACGATTACAGTTTGCTCCGTGGCCGGCCCACGTGGTTATAGGCCCGTATTTGTATACTGACATTTTCACAATAAAGGTTTTTAAAAGAAAACATGGTAGTAGTATTTACATTGGTAAAGTTTTTAATAATAGTCACTGTTTTAGAATCAGTAAAAGGCAAGTGAAATAAAGCATTCGAATTACATGAAGGGTAAAAGGTATAATACGCAGGAACGCAGTAAAGATAAATGGTCAAGGGTTGTTGTGTTTTCTACTCCTGCAACATAAAGTGATCGATAAGAATCTGATATTCTGGCGTATCGGCGACTAAGACAGCAGGCCGACCCTCTTTTGCTCAACGGCTCCGTCATGGGACGAAGAAACGCCCTTTTTCTCGAAAAAGGAATATATTTTACTTGCAGGACAGTTGTAAATTTTGCGGGAAAGTACATTAGCCTGGAACATTATAACATATGTTTAAGAAAAAATAATGTTCGAAAGTAATAAAAAGCGTAATTTTTAGGTCATATGACCAAGCCTTTCATCATGAGAATAAGAAAAGTAAAATGAACCAATGAAAAGTTTTATTAACAAGTTACATGATCTGTTATGCTTACGTTACGCGCTGCGCGCCGCGCCCCGGATCACTTCCGGATGCGCTAACGCGGCGCGTCATATGACGCATTACGCGACAACGCAGGTCCAGAATATAGTCAAAATGTCTCCACCAACCAGCGGTCGGAACACAACCCCTTTCAGCAGGCTAAATAGTTCTGTTAAATGACAACAGAAGGGACAGGCAACAAGAACCATCAGTCAAAGAGGGGAGGGCAAGTTCTTCTCTACCGGGTCACGTTGGGGCACTACCGGAACTGATCGAATTGGTAGTCTACAGAGTTTCTGGATGTTTCAGACTGAAGCTGGCGTTAGCATGAGAGCACCACCATTTCGTAGCTCCGTCGTGGCCATTCCACGAGCAATCATGATAGCCGCTCCCCACCAGAAGCCTGCGGGAGTCGGGGGCCCCCAAGACTTTTGTAGAATCTTCAAGGCTGAGGGGACGCTTTCGAGAATGGAGCCCAAGCTCTAGCAGACAAGCGTCCGAGTTCCAAGGTGTCGCAGGGCCATTTTAGTGGACCACGCCCAAATCTGAAGAGCCGGCCGCCATTTTGAGAGTCCTGTGGCAGCCGCCTATCGCTGCACCGCAAGAGCGGGAGCAACTCAACTACATGGTGAGCGAGACGTTGTAGTCGAAAGAGCGGGCGGTAAACAGCTGAATAGCGGAAGAGGCACAGTGTAGCAAAAGCGGGCGGAATGGCAACTGAAATGGGACAGGGGCGCCCCACTACAGCGTGTCTTTAGGTGAAACGGATTGTGGGACAAGGTCAAGAATGGAAGAGTTACCAAAAGGCAAAAAGTTCCGCTTGATCCCGGGAGCCGGCCACCTATGTCGGGGGCGATCTCAGGCCACACCAGGAGAACACGACTTGGGGAGGGGGCCGGAGCCAAGCGCCCCCTCCGAGTCCGCGCCATCACACCGTCCCTCGGGGTCCTCCGTTAAGCGGTTCAGGGTGGCACCGCATCACATTGTTTACAAATGCAGTAACGTACTCAAACAGCCCCCACTTACTTTTAGAATAGTGAAGATGAAGCAAGTGCAAATAGGCTTCAGACAGTGTTACAAGCACTCTTCAAAACTTTGAATCATCAGAGTGCATGAGTTTCATGCTCGATCGATTGAGCTAGCCGGATCGGGCAACAACAAGTTTAAAATAGTTATGTAAATAGTTGTTTAATAAAATGTTTTACCCTGTTACTTTGCTGGTGTGTTGTATATATTTGCATAGAGTTTATCGTTATTTTGGGCGGGGTGGGTGGCGGAGCCGAGCTGTCTTGCAGCCATCATGGTGTGGAGTTCAGTTCATCTCACTAGTTTCGTATTTGTCATGAGGGGTTGTTCCTAACGTTTCTATTTTAGCGAGGTCAAAAAGAGATCCCATTAGTGGCCTACTGATTTTGCTCGATTCCTTTTGTTTTTTTACACGATTTTTCGCTATCTGCAAAGACTAAACAGAGTATTGCGACTCTGTGCTTGTTTGTAAATAGAGAATGAACCAAAGAGAACCAATTCTAAAACAGTAAATGCTTGGATAACAATCAATCAAATGGAGAGAGAAGCAGGCACGACGGATTACAACGGGGGCAAAGGCCTGCGTTAACTACCCTTCACTATCTGCAAAGAGAGAGTACTCCTAATAGAAATGAGCGGGGGGCAGCATTCAAAGCAGATCAGTGTGCATAAACACGAAAATGTTTTTTCTTACCACGTACTTGACATTCGACAGCTTATGATATTTGCTATTAAAAAACCATTGAAATTCACTGAAAAAACCATAGGTTATAGACCATATATAGTTAGGAATTAGCATTTACAAAACCTTGAAAATTCACTGAAAAAACCATAGGTTATAGACCATATATAGTTAGGAATTAGCATTTAAAAAACCTTTTTTTACTCACACAAAACCATTGAAATTCCATATATAGTTAGTAGTACTAACTATATATCGCGCACCCGCAATCCACTGCTGATCATGTCACATATTACATCATTCATGACATGGTCAGTGACATCACTGATGACATCACTGATGACATCTCAAATGACATCACTGATGACATCACTGATGACATCTCAAATGACATCACTGATGACATCTCAAATGACATCACTGATGACATCACTGATGACATCTCAAATGACATCACTGATGACATCACTGATGACATCTCATTTGACATTACTGATCACATCACTGATGACATCATTCATGTGATAATACGATGAACCTCTTCAGACTCTAATATAACCTTAGATACACTCAGTGTAAACAGACACTCACAGACTGTCACTCATCCATGGAGTTACTTACACACCTAGTCAGTCATGCAAAGAATCAATCACACCTCCATTTTCTCAACTATACAGTTATACACACCTTACTTATTCAAACATATACTAACACATATTTACTCTCTTTTACAATCCCTGATACAAGTTCACAATCATCCATACAGCCACTCACACATTCACTGGCTCTTATGCACAGTTATTTATATATGCCAACTCTCACATGTACTGTGTTTTACATATGTACTTACTTTGACATGTAGCACTGAGATATCCATTCACTCACCAATGCACAGAGTCATACACCTCCCAGCCACCCACACACACACTCAGTCTCCCATACAAATACTTGAGCAACCAATCAATAACCCATATACTTACTCGTATAGCTACTGATCAACACATGCAGCAGTTTACAGAACAACAAACATAATGATGCACAAATTAACACAGTTCAGTCACTAACCCATGCACTCAGTGAGACACATTTAACCACTCACTCATACAGTCAGTCATGCACCTACTAAATCCTTCATCCAGACACTTCTACATCCACTCATTCTTCAATATGTAAGACATATTTTAACTTTACAGAAATACACAGTCACTGGATGTTGTCATCAGTGATGTCATTTGAGATGTCATCAGTGATGTCATCAGTGATGTCATTTGAGATGTCATCAGTGATGTCATCAGTGATGTCACTGACCATGTCATGAATGATGTAATATGTGACATGATCAGCAGTGGATTGCGGGTGCGCGATATATAGTTAGTACTACTAACTATATATGGAATTTCAATGGTTTTGTGTGAGTAAAAAAAGGTTTTTTAAATGCTAATTCCTAACTATATATGGTCTATAACCTATGGTTTTTTCAGTGAATATATATATATATATATATATATATATATATATATCCTTTCACTTCTCCTTACAAGAAATGATTGTCCGGGCCACTTGTAGTTTCAAATGCGTGTTTAATCGGAAGACTTCGCTCGATGCGTTTCGCAGGTAAGACCCGCTTTCTCACGAGACCGAGACAACTGTTTCACGTACAATATATACTAGGTCACAAGGTATTAACATCATACCAATAGCAATAGACAACAGACTCGCTGAAAACGCTGTGAGCTAGGTTCACTTAGTAACAACATCGTGAAGCAAAAATAATATAAGCACACAAGTACTTTGCAATTAATTAATGCCATCGTGCGATACCTGTGGACAAAACAAATGTAACATCATAATTAAGTGACATTGCATTTTTGTATCGGGTTCCTACCCGTAAGTGTGCGTATCAGGCAAACTAATAAAGCTTTGCAATTTTAACCTGACGTCATGTGATGTGTTAAATAATGGATGGCTCTGGCTTCAATGGACGAATATAAAGCCCATTCGTAACAATGACAGAGATAAAGTTTTCAAAAAATTAGTTCATATCAAAGCAAAAAACGTGCCATCTATTAATCACATAAGAGCAGAACTCGTCTGCTTTCAAAATTAGAAATAAAGCCCAAGTGGGCTAACCCGGCATTATTAAGACGAATGCTTAAATCAAAATCAGAAGCCAGAGAAGTTCCCATCATAAGAATATAGCCCCAGAGGGCAAAAGTTACACATGGTAAGCCATCACAGGCGGTTGACAGCCAGTTCATATGCCAATGCTAGTACTAAATGATGCATGTTATCAGGCATCTTCACAAATGTTCTCCACAGTTATGCGGTGACATGTTGTTACACAGGTACATCGTGCACAAATTCCGACCAGCAATAATCACGTAGTTCTGTGAAAAATAATAACATAAAAACATAATCAATGGTGACTTCCTTGTGGCTGTGATTAAAATATACGACATACAGATTCTCACAAACATAGTTAAAAACATTCATGAATGCGGCAAAACTGGCACTAGATTCTAGCCTAAATGTACCGCTAAATCCTCATGTAAGTTGTGCCCATTTGGTTGTGTAGTTTTGTATTTGATGATGAGTTTGGACTCTAATCTCCTTAATTCTTGGATTTTGTTTCCTCCTCTTTCTCTGGCGGGTACCGTCTCCAAAACACAAAATGACAATAGGTGTGCATTGCTTTTATGAAATGCGGCAAAGTGCCTTGCTATCGGATATTGTCTATCTCCGTTAGTGATAGCACGCATGTGTTCCAGAACCCTCTTTTTGGCTGGTTGCTTAGTGCTCCCGATGTAATAAAGATTACATGGGCATTTAAGCGCATAGACCGCATTGTCTGTGAGACAAGTGACATGTTTAAGGATCTTAAATTTGTCACTCTCTTTGGACAGTTTAACTTCTTTCTGATTACTACTATTACGACAGGCTTTACATCTGCCGCAAACGTAGAATCCTTGGATGGGTTTTCTAGTGCTGGTATTCACTGGTATTAGAGTAGTGCATAAGAGGTCCTTAAGGGATTTAGGTCTCCGATACACGATCTGTGGGTGATCTGAGATCCCTGGTGCAAGGTCTTTGTCTAGTTCTAATACATTCCAATATTTCCCCATCGCTTTCTTCACTTCGTTAGATTGTGAGTGATAATCAGTGATACATCTACTGGTCATGGTGGGTGGGGGCCCCTGATCTGTCTCTTCTTTTCTTTCATCTTGTTTCCCTTCCTCCTTAGTGTTCACAATTTTTATGGCATGGGTGATACATTTCTGGGTATAGCCTCTTTGTTTAAAGCGCTCTGACATAACCAGAACCTCCTTCTGGTAGTCTTCATCTTTAGAGCAATTGCGTTTCGCCCGCAGAAACTCACCAATAGGTATTGAATTGATAAGGTTGTTAGGGTGGGACCTGCGGGCATGTAGGAGGCTGTTGCCAGCTGTCTCTTTCCTAAACAGGGAAGCGATGCGACTGTCATTTTCAATTCTGACTCTCAAATCTAAAAAGTCAATCATCACATTGCTAGTGTGACTGGTGAATGAAAGATTGTATTCATTTTTGTTAAGCTCTTGAACAAATTCACATGCCTCCTCATGGCTTCCGTTCCATATGATGAAAATATCGTCTATGTAGCAGAGCCATTTGATTACCATGGTTTGGTAAATTGGGGACTGATAGACCACCTGCTCCTCCCACCAGCCTAGGTAAAGACCCGCGAAACTGGGGGCGAAGCAGGTGCCCATCGCAGTCCCGAGCAGTTGGTGATAAATACTATTGTTGAAAAGAAAGAAGTTTTTGGTTAAACATAGAAATGCCATGTCAAGTAGCATTTCAGAGTGTAGTAGAAAAGAGATAGACCGTGCTTGCAGGAAGTATCTGCAGGCCTCTATACCTTGTTGGTGAGGGATGCACGTTTAGAAATCATTCACGTCAAGTGTCAAGCCATTGAAGGATTAAACGGATGCGGGAGGGCAGCCCTGATGTACTCTGCAACCCACTGGGGTAATACAAACTTTTATTGTTGTGGAGAAGGCACGCAACCCACTTGGGAAAATACAAGACACTACAAGTACCAGGATTCAACGCTCTGTGGCCACGCCCACGGAGGTGGGAACTTGGACATTTGCAGGGATATAATGCGTTGTGCCTTCTCGCAAGTTGAATTGCCCATAGCCCATGAAGAAGTGCTGACCAAGCACGAAACGCGTCGGCAGGACAGAAGAATGAGCGACGCACTGTGCTGTTACTCTTGCTGCTTCCTTCAAATAAATGAAAGGCATACTTACCTCCTTGTGTGGGCTCGTCTATAGCAGGCAACCTGTGTTTGAATGTTACAGCGGCCCCGCCTGAGCCGCGGACGATGTCCCGCTGCATTTCATGCAGCCCTGCTGCCCCGCCAAACAACGAGGCGGCGTAAGGACAAGGAAGCCATTGAAGGATTAAACGGATGCGGGAGGGCAGCCCTGATGTACTCTGCAACCCACTGGGGTAATACAAACTTTTATTGTTGTGGAGAAGGCACGCAACCCACTTGGGAAAATACAAGACACTACAAGTACCAGGATTCAACGCTCTGTGGCCACGCCCACGGAGGTGGGAACTTGGACATTTGCAGGGATATAATGCGTTGTTCCTTCTCGCAAGTTGAATTGCCCATAGCCCATGAAGAAGTGCTGACCAAGCACGAAACGCTTCGGCAGGACAGAAGAATTGAGCGAGGCACTGTGCTGTTACTCTTGCTGCTTCCTTCAAATAAATGAAAGGCATACTTACCTCCTAGTGTAGGCTCGTCTATAGCAGGCAACCTGTGTTTGAATATATATATATATATATATATATATATATATATATATATATATATATATATATATATATTACCTACTGGCGGTCGCCAGTAGGTAGTTATAGTTAGGACCTAGTTTCCATAGGAAATCCGCAACATTCTATTGAGAATAACTTTGGCGCCGGTGGACGAATCTTTGCGAATTTCTCAAAGAAGATGGCCTGCTCCGCTCCGCTCCTTCCCTGAAAGTTTGGGGGGGGATTCGTCAAGTGGGGGCTGAGATAAAAGGGGGGTCCCAAAACGTGTTTTCCCCATGTTATTTTCCATAGGACGTTTAGACATGGCTACAGCTCGAACGGCTGAATGGATTTATAAGAAATTTGGTAGAAAGGTAGAGTCTGGCTCGCAGATTACGCTTTTCTTTGAATGGTGTAAATCTGTTCAGTAGTTGCTGAGAAAATTAACTTGGAAAAAATATATATTGGGCTACATTGGGCTATATATATGTTAGAGCCCAAATGTAGCCCAATGTAGCCCAAAGATGGCCACCAGAGACAAAAAAACAAATGTAGCCCAAATATCAGCCAGATGTAGCCCAACTATAGCCCAATGACAGAATGTCCCAGAGTGTTCTAAAGAACAACTAGAGCGCTAACAGTCTTACTTATGACAAAAGTATGGCACACCTGAAGTCATCTTGATTGGAATAAAGTGTTAACACTTAAAACATTTAATTTGCAAAGGAACAAAATGAGGGGGTTCATTTTGCCATAGAAATTATGATTAGTGCTGAAGAAAGAAAAATTAGGGCACATTTTGAGTGACTTCTCAAATCCTCTTATATTTCATTAAAACAATTCTGATATGCAGTCTCCCAAGATGGCCACCAGAGACAAAAGAGCCCAAATGTAGCCCAAATATCAGCCAGATGTAGCCCAACTATAGCCCAATGACAGTAGTTAGGACCTAGTTTCCATAGGAAATCCGCAACATTCTATTGAGAATAACTTTGGCGCTGGTGGACCAATCTTTGCGAATTTTTCAAAGAAGATGGCCTGCTCTGCTCCGCTCCTTCCTTGAAAGTTTGGGGGGGATTCGTCAAGTGGGGGCTGAGATAAAAGGGGGTCCCAAAACGTGTTTTCCCCATGTTATTTTCCATAGGACGTTTAGACACGGCTACAGCTCGAACGGCTGAATGGATTTATAAGAAATTTGGTAGAAAGGGAGAGTCCGGCTCGCAGATTACGCTTTTCTTTGAATGGTGTAAATCTGTTCAATAGTTGCTGAGAAAATTAACTTTGAAAAAATATATATTGGGCTACATTGGGCTATATATATGTTAGAGCCCAAATGTAGCTCAATGTAGCCCAAAGATGGCCACCAGAGACAAAAAAAAACAAATGTAGCCCAAATATCAGCCAGATGTAGCCCAACTATAGCCCAATGACAGAATGTCCCAGAGTGTTCTAAAGAACAACCAGAGCGCTAACAGTCTTACTTATGACAAAAGTTTGGCACACCTGAAGTCATCTTGATTGGAATAAAGTGTTAACACTTAAAACATTTAATTTGCAAAGGAACAAAATGAGGGGGTTCATTTTGCCATAGAAATTATGATTAGTGCTGAAGAAAGAAAAATTAGGGCACATTTTGAGTGACTTCTCAAATCCTCTTATATTTCATTAAACAAATTCTGATATGCAGTCTCCCAAGATGGCCACCAGACACAAAAGAGCCCAAATGTAGCCCAAATATCAGCCAGATGTAGCCCAACTATAGCCCAATGACAGAATGTCCCAGAGTGTTCTAAAGAACAACTAGAACGCTAACAGTCTTACTTATGACAAAAGTATGGCACCCCTGAAGTCATCTTGATTGGAATAAAGTGGTAACACTTAATACATTTAATTTGAAAAGGAACAAAATGAGAGGTTTCATTTTGCCATAGAAATTTTATATATATATATATATATATATATATATATATATATATATATATATATATATATATATATATATTCACTGAAAAAACCATAGGTTTTAAACACGTTATAGTTAGGAAGTAGCATTTAAAAAACCTATGAAATTCACTGAAAAAACCATAGGTTTTACACACGTTATAGTTAGGAAATAGCATTTACAAAACCTATGAAATTCACTGAAAAAACCATAGGTTTGACACCAGTTATAGTTAGCTGGAAATTTTACTCGCATAAAACCAATGAAATTCCCACGTTATAGTTAGTTGGACTCACTATAACTTGCGCGTTCAATGCACTGCTGATGACGTCACATATTACATCACTCATGACATGGTCAGTGACATCAGTCATGACATCACTGATGACACCATCCTTGTGACAGAGTGACAGACCTCTTTTCACTGTAATGTAACCCTTGAAACACATATTCAAAAATAAAAAATAAAATTTTCAAAAAAATGGAGATACCCATACCAGTTACAACAACCAATTCAATAATTCCACCATCTATATACACATCCACTCATTGATCAACAGTTCTATATAGTCACTCGTACATATACTCACTTATGATATGTAGTGATACACCTATACATCCTGTTACACACCGACAGTCATCCAAAAGATACTCTCACACATATTCACACATGCAAATAAACTATTGAACATCCATTTATTTGCATATACAGCTATACACACACAACCACCTTACTTCTATGGAAACTTACACATACTTACTCTCTTAAACAATCACTTATAGAAACACATACTTATCTAAACAGGAACTCTTACAATCTCTTTTTCTCACATATACTCACTTATATACATCAATATTCACATATATTAAATTAAAACATATGTAGTTACTGATAAAGACACTAGTGAGACAGTCATTCACTCACTAACACACACATATACACACTCTTCCACCCATACAGTCCTGCACATATGCTGTCTTCAAAACACATACAAAGAGAGAGTCAGTCATTCATGCATCTATGTGTTAAGTAATACCCCCACCAAACCATGCAAACACTCATACTGATACTAACAAAAACATCTAATAACCCATATACATACACATGTAGCTACTCACCAACCCATGCAACCACTTATACACAAAGTGAAACACTAATACATATATTTAAATATTTAAACATTACTCTCTAATATATGTATTCACTAAGATACACTTAATAAACCAGTTAACCAATCCATTTTTTTTTTTAAAACATCCAAGTAATCACTTATTTAAACATTTATTCTTCCATCAACTTTTACATATACATATATAACACATATTTATTTTTTAAAAAGACACACATTCATTGGATAGTGTCATCAGTGATGTCATGACTGATGTCACTGACCATGTCTTGAGTGATGTAATATGTGACGTCATCAGCAGTGCATTGCACGCGCAAGTTATAGTGAGTCCAACTAACTATAACGTGGGAATTTCATTGGTTTTATGCGAGCAAAATTTCCAGCTAACTATAACTGGTGTCAAACCTATGGTTTTTTCAGTGAATATATATATATATATATATTCACTGAAAAAACCATAGGTTAGAGACCATATATAGTTAGGAATTAGCATTTAAAAAACCTTGAAAATTCACTGAAAAAACCATAGGTTATAGACCATATATAGTTAGGAATTAGCATTTAAAAAACCTTATTTTACTCACACAAAACCATTGAAATTCCATATATAGTTAGTTGCACTAACTATATATCGCGCACCTGCAATCCACTGCTGATGATGTCACATATTACATCATTCATGACATGGTCAGTGACATCACTGATGACATCACTGATGACATCTCAAATGACATCACTGATGACAACATCCAGTGACTGTATGTTTCTGTAAAGTTAAAATATGTCTTACATATTGAAGAATGAGTGGATGTATAAGTGTCTGGATGAAGGATTTAGTAGGTGCATGACTGACTGTATAAGTGAGTGATTAAATGTGTCTCACTGAGTGCATGGGTTAGTGACTAAACTGTTTTAAATTGTGCATCATTGTGTCTGTTGTTCTGTAATCTGATGCATGTGTTGATCATTAGCTATATGACTAACTCTATGGGTTATTGATTGCTTGCCCAAGTATTTGTATGGGAGACTGAGTGTGTGTGTGGGTGTCTGGTGGTGTATGACTCTGTGCATAGATGTGTGAGCAGTTGATTCACTAGATGTATGGGTTCAAAAGTGCATGTGGAAACAGCTGTATGGGCGGTTGACTGTGTGCATGAGTGTATTGGTGAGTGAATGGATATCTCAGTGCTACATGTCAAAGTAAGTACATATGTAAAACACAGTACATGTGAGAGTTGACATATATAAATAACTGTGCATAAGAGCCAGTAAATGTGTGAGTGGCTGTATGGATCATTGTGAACTTGTATCAGGGATTGTATAACAGAGTAAATATGTGCTAGTATATGTTTTAATAAGTAAGGTGTGTATAACTATATAGTTGAGGAAATGGAGGTGTGATTGATTCTTTGCAAGACTGACTAGGTGTGTGAGTAACTTCATGGATGAGTGACAGTCTGTGAATGTCTGTTTACACTGAGTGTATCTAAGGTTATATTAGAGTCTGAAGAGGTTCATCGTATCATCACATGAATGATGTCATCAGTGATGTGATCAGTAATGTCAAATGAGATGTCATCAGTGATGTCATCAGTGATGTCATTTGAGATGTCATCAGTGATGTCATCAGTGATGTCACTGACCATGTCATGAATGATGTAATATGTGAAATCATCAGCAGTGGATTGCGGGTGCGCGATATAGTTAGTGCAACTAACTATATATGGAATTTCAATGGTTTTGTGTGAGTAAAATAAGGTTTTTTAAATGCTATTTTCTAACTATATATGGTCTATAACCTATGTTTTTTTCAGTGAATTTTCAAGGTTTTTTAAATGCTAATTCCTAACTATATATGGTCTCTAACCTATGGTTTTTTCAGTGAATTTCAATGGTTTTTTAATAGCAAATATCATAAGCTGTCGAATGTCAAGTACGTGGTAAGTAAAAACATTTTCGCGTTTATGCACACTGATCTGCTTTGAATGCTGCCCCCCCTCATTTCTATTAGGAGTACTCTCTCTTTGCAGATAGTGAAGGGTAGTTAACGCAGGCCTTTGCCCCCGTTGTAATCCGTCGTGCCTGCTTCTCTCTCCATTTGATTGATTGTTATCCAAGCATTTACTGTTTTAGAATTGGTTCTCTTTGGTTCATTCTCTATTTACAAACAAGCACAGAGTCGCAATACTCTGTTTAGTCTTTGCAGATAGTGAAAAATCGTGTAAAAAAACAAAAGGGATCGAGCAAAATCAGTAGGCCACTAATGGGATCTCTTTTTGACCTCGCTAAAATAGAAACATTAGGAACAACCCCTCATGAGAAATACGAAACTAGTGAGATGAACTGAACTCCACACCATGATGGCTGCAAGACAGCTCGGCTCCGCCACCCACCCCGCCCAAAATAACGATAAACTCTATGCAAATATTACAAATATATACAACACACCAGCAAAGTAACAGGGTAAAACATTTTATTAAATAACTATTTACATAACTATTTTATACTTTTTGTTGCCCGATCCGGCTAGCTCAATCGATCTGATAGTTCAAAGTTTTGAGGAGTGCTTGTTAGACTGTCTGAAGCTTATTTGCACCTGCTACAGCTTCACTATTCTCAATGTAAGTGGGGGCTGTTTGAGGACGTGACTGCATTTGAAAACAATGTGATGCGGTGCCTCCCTGAAACGCTTGACGGAGGCCCCCGAGGGACGGTGTGATGGCGCGGACTCGGAGGGGGCGCTTGGCTCCGGCCCCCTCCCCAAGTCGTGTTGCCCTGGTGTGGCCTGAGATCGCCCCCGACATAGGTGGCCGGCTCCCGGGGTTAAGCGGAACTTTTTGCCTTTTGGTGACTCTTCCATTCTGGACCTTGTCCCACAATCCGTTTGACCTGAAGACACGCTGTAGTGGGGCGCCCCTTTACCGTTTCAGTTGCCATTCCGCCCGCTTTTGCTACACTGTGCCTCTTCCGCTATTCAGCTGTTTACCGCCCGCTCTTGCGACTACAGCGTTTCGCTCACCATGTAGTTGAGTTGCTCCCGCTCTTGCGGTGCAGCGATAGGCGGCTGCCACAGGACTCTCAAAATGGCGGCCGGCTCTTCAGATTTGGGCGTGGTCCACTAAAATGGCCCTGCGACACCTTGGAACTCGGACGCTTGTCTGCTAGGGCTTGGGCTCCATTCTCGAAAGCGTCCCCTCAGCCTTGAAGATTCTACAAAAGTCTTGGGGGCCCCCGACTCCCGCAGGCTTCTGGTGGGGAGCGGCTGCCATGATTGCTCGTGGAATGGCCACAACGGAGCTACGAGATGGTGGTGCTCTCATGCTGACGCCAGCTTCAGTCTGTAACATCCAGAAACACTGTAGACTACCAATTCGATCAGTTCCGGTAGCGCTCCAACGTGACCCGGTAGAGAAGAACTTGCCCTCCCCTCTTTGACTGATGGTTCTTGTTGCCTGTCCCTTCTGTTGTCATTTAACAGAACTATTTAGCCTGCTGAAAGGGGTTGTGTTCCGACCGCTGGTTGGTGGAGACATTTTGACTATATTCTGGACCTGCGTTGTCGCGTAATGCGTCATATGACGCGCCGCATTAGCGCATCCGGAAGTGCTCCGATGCGCGAAGCGCAGCTTCCCGGAAGCGATCCGGGGCGCGGCGCGCAGCGCGTAACGTAAGCATAACAGGTCATGTGACTTGTTAATAAAACTTTTCATTGGTTCATTTTACTTTTCTTATTCTAATGATGAAAGGCTTGGTCATATGACCTAAAAATTACACTTTTTATTACTTTCGAACATTATTTTTTCTTAAACATATATGTTATAATGTTCCAGGCTAATGTACTTTCCCGGAAAATTTACAACTGTCCTGCAAGTAAAATATATTCCTTTTTCGAGAAAAAGGGCGTTTCTTCGTCCCATGACGGAGCCGTTGAGCAAAAGAGGCTCGGCCTGCTGTCTTAGTCGCCGATACGCCTGAATATCAGATTCTTATCGATCACTTTATGTTGCAGGAGTAGAAAACACAACAGCCCTTGACCATTTATCTTTACTGCGTACCTGCGTATTATACCTTTTACCCTTCATGTAATTGGACTGCTTTATTTCACTTGCCTTTTACTGATTCGAAAACAGTGACTATTATTAAAAACTTTACCAATGTAAATACTACTACCATGTTTTCTTTTAAAAACCTTTATTGTGAAAATGTCAGTATACAAATACGGGCCTATAACCACGTGGGCCGGCCACGGAGCAAACTGTAATCGTATATTATGAGGAGACATTTACACTGTAGAGGAACGTAACGGGCGGGCCATTAGGTTGCAAGAACTAAGGTGTCTAACAGTTGCGGAATCGGTGGACGTACATTTTATAATTAAAAACGACAGGGCCAGTTCCAATAAAATTATCTAGATATACATTTGCGGGCAAGTACCATGGGTGACGTTAATTCGAACTTTCAATAGTACAGTAATCAATAACACATCAGAACTTAATATCAATAGGGATGTCGAAATATTCAATCAATTCTCGTCCCCGCCCGCCATGTGCTTCAAAACTGCATACGTATCTCGTGATATCAAGGTTGTGCAACCAGTACACAACAAGGAGTTACGAGTCCCATTTATTCCGGTGCCATTTTGGGCGAGGACGGGCAGGTCCAGGATATAGTCAAAATGTCTCCACCAACCATCGACTATGATGATGTTCATATGCTGTATTTATTAGAGTAACACTCATCTGTCCACATGAAATTTATTTGCCACAATTACCATAACTATATATTTTTTCAGTTCCTCTGGAGAGTACATCGTGGCAGATGAGGCAGGTAACATACCGGGCATTTACCTTTTTTGCATGTAGAGGAAAGGAAAAAAAATTCGAGCGTCCGAGTTCTAAGGTGTCCCAGGGCCATTTTAGTGGACCAGGCCCAAATCCAAAGAACAGGCCGCCATTTTGAGAGTCCTGTTGCAGCCGCCTGTCGCTGTAGCAGCAAGAGCGGGCTAAACTCAGCTAGACAGCGCTCCATTGAAGTAACATAGACTTGCTGAGGATCTTTCATATTTTCAAGACACACCAGTGCGGCAACTTGCTAGACACCACCTCGGTGCCATCCTGATCTCGGCGCCCCACTGCAGATGAAGTGCCTCCACATGGAGGGAGAGACTCGTTTGCGCCGCCTCCCCCCCGCTTCTCAGAACTCTGAACTATGACACCACCTCGGTGCCATCCGGATCTTGGCGCCTTGTGCTGGTTCCGGCCTATTCACACATCGGTCCGCTACTGACGCCACCTCACAGGCCAACGGGGCGCCCCACGCCGACTTTCGGCGCAGCATTGTAGGATGGCCACACCAGTGCGGCAACTTGCTGGACACCACCTCGGTGCCATCCGGATCTTGGCGCGTTGTGCTGCCTTCGGCCTATTCGCACATCGGTCCGCTACTGATGCCGCCTCATCTTGGGGGTGACGCACAGCATCACATTGCTTTCCAATGCAGTCAGATCCTCAAACAGCCCCCACTGACTGACGCGAACTCACAGGCCAACGGGGCGCCCCACGCCGACTTTCGGCGCAGCATTGTAGGATGGCCACACCAGTGCGGCAACTTGCTGGACACCACCTCGGTGCCATCCGGATCTTTGCGCGTTGTGCTGCCTTCGGCCTATTCGCACATCGGTCCGCTACTGACGCCGCCTCATCTTGGGGGCGACGCACAGCATCACATTGCTTTCCAATGCAGTCAGATCCTCAAACAGCCCCCACTGACTGACGCGAACTCACAGGCCAACGGGGCGCCCCACGCCGACTTTCGGCGCAGCATTGTAGGATGGGCACACCAGTGCGGCAACTTGCTGGACACCACCTCGGTGCCATCCGGATCTTGGCGCGTTGTGCTGCCTTCGGCCTATTCGCACATCGGTCCGCTACTGACGCCGCCTCACGTGCCAACGGATTTTCTACGCTTTTTATAGCCCTATGCCGCATAACAGGTCATGTGACTTGTTTATAAAACTTTTCATTGGTTCATTTTACTTTTGGTTTCCTAATGATGGAAGGCTTGATCATATGACCTAAAAATACACTTTTCATTGGATTAAAACATTTTTTTTTCCCAAACGATGAAAGCCCCACCTTGTTTCTGGATGTTTCAGACTGAAGCTGGCGCCACCATCTCGTGGCTCCGTCGTGGTCATTCCGCGAGCAATCATGGCAGCCGCTCCCCACCGGAAGCCTGCAGGAGTCGGTGGCCCCCATGACTTTTGTAGAATCTTCAAGGCTGAGGGGACGCTTTTGAGAATGGGGTCCAAGACCTAGTAGACAAGCGTCCGAGTTCCAAAGTGTCCCAGGGCCATTTCAGTGGACCAGGCCCAAAAAGGAAAGAGCCTGCCGCCATTTTGAGAGTCCTGTGGCAGCCGCCTATCGCTGCACCGCAAGAGTGGGCGCAACTCAGCTGAATGGCGGATTTTGGCACAGTGTACCAAAAGCGGGCGGAATGGCAACTGAAACGCTAAAGGGGCGCCCCACTACAGCAGACGAGCCTCCACCTGGGGAGGCCCGTTCACGCCGCCTCACCCCCCCCCCCCGGGGCGCCCCACGCCGTTATTCGGAGCATCATTGTAGGATACCAAAACCAGTGCGGCAACTTACTGGACATCACCTGGGTGCCATCCACATCTCAGCGCGTTCTGCTGCCTTGGGACTATTCGCACAACAGACCGCTACTGACGAGGCCTCCCCCCGCGCCCCCCGGGATGCCCCACGGAATGGCAACTGAAACGGTAAAGGGGCGCCCCACTACAGCAGACGAGCCTCCACCTGGGGAGGCCCGTTCACGCCGCCTCACCCCCCCCCCCGGGGTGCCCCACGCCGTTATTCGGAGCAGCATTGTAGGATACCAAAACCAGTGCGGCAACTTACTGGACATCACCTGGGTGCCATCCACATCTCAGCGCGTTCTACTGCCTTGGGACTATTCGCACAACAGACCGCTACTGACGAGGCCTCCCCCCGCACCCCCCGGGACGCCCCACGCCGTTTTTCGGAGGATACCAAAAACCAGTGCGGCACCCAGGTAACATCACCTGGGTGCCGTCCAGAACTCGGCACGTTGTGCTGCCTTGGGACTATTCGCACAAAACACAGCTACTGACAATTGTTGCTTCTTTTTTTAAAAAAATGTTTAAATGTATTTACTGTTTTTGTTGCGTTGTATATATTTATAAGTTATTAAAGTTTTATAATCCTACTACTTTGTTGGAGTGCTATATATTTTTAATGTGACACATAATTGTAAAAACTTTGATGTACAAAGAGGCATCCCTGGAATCTTCCGCTTCAGGCTCGGTCCCCTCCCCAATCACAATACAGGATGGTTTTCAGATAGTAGAAACGCGTGTGGTGTGACGGATCTCATCGGGTGGGGGCCTTGATCTACTGTAACTCCTTTGAAGAGGGGTGATTCTTTACAGCTGGGGCCATAAACTACATCTGCATGGCTAGGTGATAGCCTGGGACCGGCCTGGACAATCGGACACAGAGGAAGAGGAGTGTCAGAGGGTGCGGTAGTGAATAGGGCGAAAGGGAGGTGTCGGGCGGGCACAGGGTGTGATTCTCAAGGAAGAGCAGCGCAGATGGGGGGAGGTTTATTGCCCATGCATAAGACAGAGAGCGGGGGTGACCAGTGCCTGGGGGAGATGCTTGCGAGGGTGGGGACCCATGCTAAGGATCGACAGCGTGCAGAGAGTGGGTCTGGTCAAGGCATCTAAAATGGCTGCCGTGCACGACAAAAGTGTGGCATTTGAAAAAAGGCAAGATGGCGCAGACAATGTTTATCAACACTTCCTGATTTCCTTCGAATTGAACGTTAACAGACGTTATCTCTCCCAAACTACCGGTCCCCCTGGGCTTAAACGCCGAGATGGTAGGGACTGCATCCCGTGGAGATAGGCCGAGACGTCACTCAGCAAAAGTCTATAAACATACAATAAGTTAAAAGTCAATCATTCTTGTTTCCTTGTAGTACGCTCCCCAGTCCGCTTTCCGTTACGCGTACCGGGCGCACCCCACGATAAAAAACGATATTTTTTTTTTTGTTGCCCCGCGGGGCCCTTTTAAAGCCTCCACATCAAACCTAGGGGGTCAGGGAGGATCTACTATGCCCCCTTATGGTCATTTGCCCCTTCGCTTTGGCCTCCTCTTGTCTCTCGATCCTACCGAGAGACAAGATGGCGGCCGCTACGGACTGTTTGGAATGTTTACAGACACCGGAGAGCCAATCAGCTTCGTTTCGCAAAGCTCCGTAACGCGAAAAGTACGCGAACCGGATCGCTGCCCGGAGCGCTGTTACAGATATATATCTTTTTTTGAACGTTAATTTCTCAAAATCCACTGGAGCACATATATTGAGACCTAGCAAAGGCACATCGGGCTAACAGTCCCTACAATTTTGCCAAGTTTCGTGCAAATCCATTCAGCCGTTCGGGCTAAAAGTGAGGCCAACCGCCCTATGGAAATTAACATGGGAAAAACGCGTTTTGGGACCCCCCTTTTTTCTCAGCCCCCCCCTTGACGAACCCCCCCCAAATTTTCAGGGGCTACTCAGAAACAAAATGTTCCATTTTCCTGAAAATTTCAGCCAATTCCGTCCACAAACGCCAAAGTTATTAGACATAGAATTTTCAAAAATCCCATAGAGAAAAAATCCTAACTATATATACCTACTGGCGACCGCCAGTAGGTAATATATATATATATATATATATATATATATATATATATATATATATATATATATATATATATATATATGTCTTCACATAAGTTCCCCTGAGAATACGTCCATCTCCTTAGATTTATTTCTGGCTCAATTTGTTGTCAATTTGAGTTCCTACTGCAGAGACAGCTCTGAATTCCTGAAACGCATGAATGACATTCAATGGGAACCCACATATCTTTTAATATGGATGTATGCTCTCTGTATACATGCATTAATCAAAAACAGGGAGTGGAGGCATGCATGCAATACTTACGAAGTAGACAAATCTCATTTAAAGATCACAATAAGATGTTAGAAGAAATGATTCCCTACTGTCTTGAGCAAAATAACTTTCTTTTTGAAAAGACTCTTTAGTGCCAGATATCTGGTACAGCAATGGGCACTTGTTTTACCCCAAGCCTGGCTAATTTATTTTTGGGCAGTTGGGAAGAACAAGTTGTGGAGGCAAGCTCAAATGACCGGTACACGCAACACATCCCAATCTGGTTCAGGTACATAGATGACCTGTTCCTGATTTGGGATGGATCAACAGACTGGCAGAGGAATTCATTCAGAAATTAGGAATGAAGAGCTTAAATTTGAGTGTCACACATAATATAAGCAGAGATTACTGTGAATTCCTGATGTAGCAGTGCAAGTAGTCAACGATAAAATAACCACTCGCCTATTCAGAAAAGAAAGTGAAGGAAACACCATTCTGCATGCGGACAGTAATCATCCTACTACCTTAATACGAAGCATACCGCATGGGGAGCTCCAACAAGCACACCGAAATTGTAGCACCCTTGAGAGCTACCTATAGGAACAGGAGTTGATGGTAAAACGGTTCAAACAGAGGGGATACAGCAATAAAATACTAGATACAGCCAAAACAAAGATTACAGGAAAAACGCAAAACTACCTTCTCTTCAAACCAAATCCTAAAGATGGTAAGAAGAATGACGATGCTCCCAGAATGATCACCACCTATGGTGGAGGCTCCCAAAGATTAAGAAGAACAATGAAAGCCCATTGGAGTCTATTAAAAGCTGACCCCATTATAGGCAGACATATAGGGCAGGCCCCCCAAATCACATACAAAAAATTGAGGTCTTTGAAGGACCGATTGGTCCACAGTTATCAACAAGAGGGACAAGTGGGTAACTGGTTAAAATCTGTTAAAGGATTCGTAACATGCAGTAATTGCAAGGCGTGTAAGAATAGTAAGAGCCGAAAATCCTACAGAACTGATCTAAATGAGGAAAGGAGGATTAACAAATTCTTCAAGCACTCTAGTGACTGTTTAATCTATGTCTTAGAGTATCCATGTCAGTACAAAGATGTAGGCAGCACTAAACTGCAACTAAAAGTGCGGATCTTGCAGCATATGCGTGCAATTTCCAACAGAGGCTATACCTATCCAACCGCACAACACCTTGCTGAGAAACACAACAGTGAAAGCAATCTCCTAACATTTTATGGGATAGACAGGATACTGCCTCATCCCAGGGGTGGAAACCGGGAGAGAGCACTCGGCATCCTGGAGTCCAAGTACATCATTGGGCTCAACACTAAAAACCCGAATGGACTTAACAGCGGGGAGGAATTAGCAACCCATATAGGAGTCTAACATTTGGACCAATATAAGGCTAACTATCCACAATTCTTCTTTTAAATACACTATCACGATTTTAAATGGCAGGACTGTAGGTATTGGGCGAGGTTGATTGATTACCAATAAAGAATCAGGGCTCTGTTTGAAATTAGTGTACATAGTATGTGATATTAAAACACTCTGTACCCGAAATTTATATATTGGATATAATCAAATCCCCCACTCTTCTCCCCTTTGTTTCACGTATAATTTAGTTATTCACTATGTTCATTGTCCCACTAACTCAATAGAGTTAGACACCACAGGCACCAATATCTGCTTTCCCACAGAGAAAGACGATTACATTCAAAATGTAATACTTAAAGCATGATCAAGCTTATAATAATAACGGGATATCATAAAGGTACATTACCAATGACTAGAATAATAAGAGGCAGACAGTGTTATTTAACATCTTTAATGCTTCTAACTGCTATATTGTTGTGCGTAGGTCCCGCTGACAGTGCGATCCAATAATTGCCACATATGAGTTGTAAACTTTATTGACAACGTCAAGTCGTGCAATTCACATATACCGCATCAGGTACATTATCTATGATTGCATGAAGCACTCCCAAAGCCAAGGTACATTACCACTGGCATTAAGGATAAATAAACAGAATAAGAGGCAGATAGGGTTGCCTAATATTCTTAAAGGTTCTAACTACAGTAGCGTTGCGTGTAGGTCCCGCTGACAGCGCAAATAAGGTATTACCAAATACGGGTTAAAAACTTTATTGACTATTCCGCTAAGTCACAATATTGGTGCATGAATGTTCCACTGGCAACATGACAAAGTAGTTACCATACATGGGCTAAAAAACTTTATTGACAATTTAAAATGGTATAACCTGTATACACTGCATGCCTCGGTGAGAACTAAAAAGCGTGGGATAACTATTGAATATTGTACATTGTATATAATTAATTATGGTTTTCATAATATGATATCAAAGATGACAATATATCTTGTTTACATTGAATTATGATAATGTGTATTCACATGCTCAAAACCATGAAGTATTTTTTTGCTTTTTATCAACTACAAGATGTATTTCTAAGGGAAATTGCAGTATTCATTCACAGGAAAAAGGCTAACGCCGAAAGGCGTCGTCTTGGTGCACATTAAAATATTTGTGCAGTTATCGCTGGTGTGCCGCTTGCTTTTTCCTGTCTGGAGTTCTGTATAAGGAGCTTGGTGAATCATGTGATCAAGGCCTCTGGGCAGGCCGAAACGTCATGCTGGCAGGACGCTCTTTTTAAATAAAGACATTACTGCTCACCTGCACATCGGGGTTGGCTCCTTGATCCTGATTCTCATGTGGCCTCTGGGAGAGGGGGTGCGGAGTTTTGGAGTGAGCAGCATGTATATATAAATATATATATATATATATATATATACATATATATATATATATATATATCCAAACAAATGCTCCAATCCGGACCATGGATGCTTAGGAGGTGGTGCATGCACCGGTAGAGCACCCGGTAAAGAAAAGTCCCAATAATTCCTTCAGCGGTTGCGAAAATAATGCACTCTCAGGTATGCAGTTCAGCAAAGTTTTATTCTGCTTCCACATTACATGTTACGAAAATGAATCCTTTCCCACACGTAAGAAACATTACAGCCATGACAATAACCAAAGGACTCTTAGCACAAAGGAAGTAACAAAGAGAATGACGGTAATTTGTAGTGTGCAACTGTTCGAGGTTTAAGTAAATAATAATTGTATGAATACATTTTATCTCATGAAAGTTGAGCACTCGTTATGAATTCAGTACATTATAAACAACAAGTAAAGCAACTGTAAGGGTTTCACGACAGAAAGAGAAATTCAAGTTGAAACGACATGTGCCAATAAAATATGAACCTTATCCCGCAGATTAAGCTGAATGGAATTCATGGCCATCTTGGGATGGTACCTCTACAAGCAGAGTCATACAGCCCGTAGAGAACAACCTACCCAGAGTCTAAATGCCAATGAAACCTAACTGGTACCGATCAAGGGTATGTCACATGCAAGGTTCAATGAGTTGTCAAGGCAAAAGATCAAAGTAAAGTAAATTATGACATATTGAAAATAGTGATGAAACTAAATTGTGGTGAAAAATAATAAACAAAGAAAAAAAGGTTGATAATGCTCATTTCTCAGTATCCCATTGGGACTGGAAGTAGCCCAGTGAACAGTTTCCTCCCCTGTCACATACTATCAAGATAAATGGAAAATGACATCCTGAAGCAGTGCCTCAAAGTTCAAAAGAAAAAAGGTCACCAATTGTGATGGTGCTAGGTAGTAGGTCATGAGGTCTACTGGACAGTACTAATTACAGTACTAATTACACCTGAACAGAGGTTAGAGGCACCATGCAGAGTATGACACAATGTCAAACACAATCATAAATAAAGGGTGAGTGCCCAGTTAAACATGTGAGCATACATAATTAACCTGCGAATACACTGTACAGTTCCAAGTGGTGTACCGGTAAATACATGTGTTGGGACCGTGCCCAATTTCAAACATAGGACTAGAGAAAAGAGACAACTGAATCAAACTACATGGTACATGTTCCTGGCTGATGTGACTTGACATCGCCATGTGCCTCTGAAGAAAAGGTTAGGGAGCCCGTGAGGGTGAACTACCAGGGTAGTGTGGGTCCCTTCCTTTCCTCCTGCAGTGAAAAAAGGGAAAGAAAATAGATTAAAAACAGATATACAAAATGTTAAAAACATGTGTATAAACAATACTGCATTCCGAGAAGCAAGGAGGTTACAGGAGAACAGAGAATATCTTAAGCTACATGCAAATGATTCGTAGCTCTTCATCAAGATTTAAGCCACCAAGGCTTTTGGTTTGAAAATGAATAATATATTTGGATTCCCATTGACTCAGTTTGAGTACTCTATTCCCCCCACCAGGTGGTCTGGGGATATTTCACAAACGCACTAGCTTAAGAGGGCACTATTAGAGTAATGACGTTGTTGGAATTTTTAACTACAATGTGCGTGAAACCTATGGTTTTTTCAGTGAATTTCTAAGGTTTTTTAAATGCTAATTTTTAACTATAATGTAGGTGAAACCTATGGTTTTTTCAGTGAATTTCAAAGGTTTTGTAAATGATAATTTTTAAATGTATTAATTGTCATGTTTTCTTTATACTGATTTACTACATAATTTTAAATTATTTATTTTTAGATATTTTATTTTTTAAATTACATTTTATATTTTTTATATAAATTGAAAAATAAATGTTTGTAAAAATATTGAAATTGTAATATTTTTATTTTTTTAAATATTTTTTTAATTTACATATATTTTATATAGCAGGCAATGATATCCTATGAAAGGAAATTCAAGTTACTGTAACTAGGGTTAGAATTACTTTTCAGGATCAATAGTGGACTGAGAGATGCAGCACTGAGGTCTCTCCTGATAACAGGTGAGTAAATCGTAATTCGTAGTTCGGCTGATTTTTGAGGAATATTTTAAAGTTCCAAAACTCCACACTTGCCTATGAAAGGAAATTCAAGTTACTGTAACTACGATTAGAACTACTTTTCAGGATCAATAATGGGCTGAAAGATGCAGAACTGAGGTCTCTCCTGATAACAGGTGAGTAAATCAGAATTCGCAGCTCGGCTGATTTTTGAGGAATATTTTAAAGTTCCAAAACTCCACACTTGCCTATGAAAGGAAATTCAAGTTACTGTAACTACGATTAGAACTACTTTTCAGGATCAATAATGGGCTGAAAGATGCAGAACTGAGGTCTCTCCTGATAACAGGTGAGTAAATCAGAATTCGCAGCTCGGCTGATTTTTGAGGAATTTTTTTAACTTCCAAAACTCCACACTTAGAAATTTTTTCAAGTGAAACCAGTCAATGTTAGCCTATAGAAGGAAATTCAAGTTACTGTAAGTATGGTTACAATTACTTTTCAGGATCAGTAGTGGGCTGTAGGATGCAGCAAGGAGGTCTCCCCTGATAACAGGTGAGTAAATCAGAATTCGCAGTTCGGTTGATTTTTGAGGAATTTTTTAAAGTTCCAAAACTCCGCACTTAGAAGGATTTCCAAGTAAAACATGTCAATGTTAGCCTATGAAAGGAAATTCAAGTTACTGTAAGTATGGTTACAATTACTTTTCAGGATCAGTAGTGAGCTGAAAGATGCAGCACTGACGTCTCTCATGATAACAGGTGAGTAAATCGGAATTCGTACTTCGGCTGATTTTAGAGGAATATTTCGCTCAATAGTGAAGGAAGGGGGCGGGGCCTGAGGAGACATGTGTGCAAACACGCCCTGTGGCGCATTTTAGGTTGAGGAATATATTCCTCTTCAATCCTGAGGTCATCTGTGAGCCAACTAGCCCATCGGGTACCTCCAGTTTGCGCCAGGGAGCTGCGTTGCAGAGAGGTGTTCAGAGGGCACGCCCCCTTTTTACAACACTCTGCAATGCAGCTCCGTGGCACTTACTAGAGGTACCCGTTGGACTAGTTGGCCGCTAGGGAAACTCTGGATTGAAGAGGAATATATTCCCCAAGCAAAAATGCGCCACAGGGCGTGTTTGCACACATGTCACCTCAAGCCCCGTCCCCTACCTTCACCACTGTGCAAACATGCCCCGTAAAGCGTTCTAAGTTGGGGGATTAAGTCCCCTTGCATACTGGGGGTCCCTGGGGGCCAACTAGCCCACCAGGAACCTCCAGTGTGCGCCAGGGGGCTGCGTTGCAGAGAGGTGTAAAAAGGGGCGTTGCCTCATTACACCTCTCTGCAACGCAGCCCCCTGGCGCGTTTGCAGAGGGGGAACTAATTCCCCTTGCATACTGGGGGTCCCTGGGGGCCAACTAGCCCATCAGGAACCTCCAGTATGCGCCAGGGGGCTGCGTTTCAGAGAGGTATAAAAAGGGGCATGGCTTCCTTACACGTCTCTGCAAGGGAGCCCCCTGGCCCATTCTGGAGGCTCCTGGTGGGCTAGTTAGCCCGCAGGGACCCCCGTATGTGAGGTGAATTACTTCCCCCTCTGCAAACGCACCAGGGGGTGCGTTTGCAGAGACGTGCAGGGAGAAGGCGTGGCCTCCTCCCGATCCCGGTGTATACAAAAAAAACTTTTAAGAAGGGGGGCTGCAGGGGTGCCGTGAGCCCCCCGCATACTTTAGAACAAAGCCCCGGGGGGTGGCGGTCCCCGGGGCTCGGGGGGCCTTAGAGGCCTCCCATCATTAATGTCTTTGCCCCGGGGAATAATAACTTTGCCCCAGGGGGTGGCGGTCCCCGGGGCAGTGTGTGGGGGGATTGGGCCACCCCCACACTTTATTTGAAATATGCCCCCGGGATTTGGTCCCTCCGGGGGCTAATTTTTTTTAAAAAGCAAACCGTGTTTTTTTTTTTCAGCAGAGTTCGCGAATATATAGATATATTACCTCCTGGCGGTCACCAGTAGGTAGTTATATTCAGAACCTATTTTCCATCGGAAAAGCATTTTTTGATTTGCTAATAACTTTGGCGTCGTTTGATGAATCTTCGAAAAATTATTTTTAAAAAAAGGTTTATCCAGGTCAGCTCCTATCATGAAACTTTTTTAAAATGGTGTAAATCTGTTCAGTAGCTGCTGAGAAATTTGACAAATAAAAGTAAAAAAATCTATTTCCCATTGGAAACTTTAGCCAAGGCTACAGCCCGAACTGCTAAACGGAATTACACCAAAATTGGCAAGAAGGTAGTTCTTGGTTCAGAAAGCGACCTATTCTAAAATGGTGCAAATCCATTCAGTAGTTGCTGAGGATACAATAAATATCGATATCTATGGGCACGGTGCGTTCGCGAACCCTCCTGACCAAGCGCTTCATTCTAATTGGCTAAAATTGCAAAAAACACAGTTGATGGACAGAATGTAGAACAATGTCATACATTCACCCCAGTACAAGGATCTGGGCCTAAATCCATCGTTTTTTTGCACTCCACACCACCCTGGGTTAGACACTGGCTATATGCAAATCAGCTCTGACCCTGTGCCTCATGGGAACAGTCCAGTCCGAACTACCAAGCCATGTCTTTCCCAGACAGGAATCAAGCATCCAAGGACCGGTTTCTGGCTATCAGCCTTCATCAGCCTGGATAGCTTGACTCCAGTGGTGTGGAGAGCCTGGGACTCACGTCTGAGCATACCCAGCCCACTCGGGGTGAAAATTGCAAAAAACACAGTTGATGGACAGAATGTAGAACAATGTCATACATTCACCCCAGTACAAGGATCTGGGCCTAAATCCATCGTTTTTTTTGCACTCCGCACCACCCTGGGTTAGACACTGGCTATATGCAAATCAGCTCTGACCCTGTGCCTCATGGGAACAGTCCAGTCCGAACTACCAAGCCATGTCTTTCCCAGACCGGAATCAAGCATCCAAGGACCGGTTTCTGGCTATCAGCCTTCATCAGCCTGGATAGCTTGACTCCAGTGGTGTGGAGAGCCTGGGACTCACGTCTGAGCATACCCAGCCCGCTCGGGGTGAAAATTGCAAAAAACACAGTTGATGGACAGAATGTAGAACAATGTCATACATTCACCCCAGTACAAGGATCTGGGCCTAAATCCATCGTTTTTTTGCACTCCACACCACCCTGGGTTAGACACTGGCTATATGCAAATCAGCTCTGACCCTGTGCCTCATGGGAACAGTCCAGTCCGAACTACCAAGCCATGTCTTTCCCAGACCGGAATCAAGCATCCAAGGACCGGTTTCTGGCTATCAGCCTTCATCAGCCTGGATAGCTTGACTCCAGTGGTGTGGAGAGCCTGGGACTCACGTCTGAGCATACCCAGCCCACTCGGGGTGAAAATTGCAAAAAACACAGTTGATGGACAGAATGTAGAACAATGTCATACATTCACCCCAGTATAAGGATCTGGGCCTAAATCCATCGTTTTTTGCACTCCACACCACCCTGGGTTAGACACTGGCTATATGCAAATCAGCTCTGACCCTGTGCCTCATGGGAACAGTCCAGTCCGAACTACCAAGCCATGTCTTTCCCAGTCCGGAATCAAGCATCCAAGGACCGGTTTCTGGCTATCAGCCTTCATCAGCCTGGATAGCTTGACTCCAGTGGTGTGGAGAGCCTGGGACTCACGTCTGAGCATACCCAGCCCACTCGGGGTGAAAATTGCAAAAAACACAGTTGATGGACAGAATGTAGAACAATGTCATACATTCACCCCAGTACAAGGATCTGGGCCTAAATCCATCGTTTTTTTGCACTCCACACCATTCTAATTGGCTGCCACTACCACGCGGCTTCATTCTAATTGGCTGCCAATAATCCAAGCCAGGAAGTGTTGGCAGCCATCTTGTGACTCGGTAGAACTGAATCACAAGAAAACAGTAAAAGAAAGTGAAAAATTAAGAAAAGGGTGCAGGGTAGGTACTGTCCCCAACAGAGAGGCCAGGCCCCAGGGGATGGGGTCCCCTGGGGCCAGAAGTGGCCTGGGAGGGGGGCCACGCATCACCCCTTACCTTTGAAAAAAAAATAATATATATGTAGATGTGGGCATGCCTCGGGGGATGGGGTCCCCGAGGTGCATGCAAATTAATGAAAGTGAACACTTTTTATTTTTCAAAAAAATTGGAGTCGCGGCCCCTAGTGTGAACACGAAGGGTGCACGGCTCTCAGCGCGGCCCCCTAGTTTGAATAAGAAGGGTGAGCTGCTCTTAGCGCGACCGCCTAATGTGAATACGAAGGGTGCGCGGCTCTCAGCATGGCCCTCTAGTGTGAATACGAAGGGTGCGCGTATCTCAGCGCTCCCCACGTAGTGTGAATGTGCTGGGTGCACAGCTCTCCGCGCTCGAGTACTTCTCAGGTCTTTAAAACACAGAGTGGCATATTCTCAAGGACACATCGCCGAGTTAATGGCACTTTATCACAGCCAATTCACAAGCTGGTGCAAACAGCCCATATTTTTTTTTTTTTTAATTTATTTTATTTATTGTATTTATTTTAAAGGTTTTATATAGCGCTGGCTGGACCCGGGGGTATCAGAGCGCTTTACATGAGTGAAGATAATACAGGCACACTACAATTGTTCAAATCATGGTGATCACATAGGTTACATTGAGAAGAACAAGTAGCAAAATACACATTAACAAATGATGCCACGAGAGGGATAAGATACATGAATAAATGGGTACAAGTGGTCGAGTAATATATAGCATCCTGAGATGGAGTAGGGCTAGGAGGTAGTAGGGTGGAGGGATTGGGGGAGTGATATTAACGAGGGTAGAGAAGAATAGACAGGGGCGGGAAAAGTAGGGGAAGGAAATGATTATGGACCCCAATATTTCTTGAGCAAGTGCAGTTTGAGGTCTTTTTTGAAGCTGTTGTAGGAGGGATAACAGCGCAGGTCTTTTGGGGAGGACATTCCATATGCTGGGGGCATTTCCAGAGAAAGGGCGAGACTGCGTGGTTTTCTTTTTTGTCAGGAGTGGGATGAGGAGGAGGCCGTTGGTGGTTCTCAACGGTCGGGTACATCCTGCTTTGTTGAGTTTATTAGTTAGATAAAGTGGGGCTTTTTGGTGAAGGGCTTTGTGTGTAATGCATGCCAACTTGTAGGTGGATCTACCTTCGATGGGAAGCCATTTAAGGGCCTTTAGGGCTGGGGAGATGTGGTTGATGCGTTTGCAGTCAGTGATCAGCCTGGCCGCTAGGTTTAGCACAGATATGAGTGGGGCTAGGTGAACTTTTGGGGTTCCGGAGAGGAGGGCGTTACCATAATCAATTTTTGAGAGGACCATTGATTGGATGACCGATTGAAAGTCATCAGCTGGGAAGAAGGGTTTGATTTACTTGAGATGGCGTAGGGTGAAGAGCGCTCCTTTGGCCAAATATGTGGTCCTGGAGGGTTAGGCTGTTGTCAATGGTGATGCCAAGTGATTTTACTTAGCTTGATAAGGAGAGCTGACATTTGAGGGCATTACGGTCCGAGATCCATGTTTGGATAGGAAGAGGGTTGTTTTTTGGAAAGAAGAGAATGATTTCTGTTTTTTTAGAGTAAAGTTTGAGATGGTTAGAGTGGAACCAGGATTGGTTTTTAGACAGGGTGTTATTAGGGTGTAGATTGTCGGAGTGGGATTTGATCTTATAGTAAAGTTGGGTGTCATCGGCATGGAGGTGATAGTTGATACCGGCTTGTTTTAGAATGAATGTAAGGGGTTCCATAAAGAGGTTGAAGAGCGAGGGAGAGAGAATAGAACCCTGGGGGGACACCTAGGGAGACGGTAGTGGATTAGAGAGGCAATTGTAGATTTTGATTTGTTGTGTTCTGTGGTTCAGGAAGGAGGAGAACCATTTAAGTACCAGACCATTAAGGCCAAATCTAACTTTGAGTTAACCGTATCAAATGCTGCAGAGAGGTCAAGGAGAATGAGTAGCCAGGTCTCACCGTTGTCAAGAGAGTGATGGATGACGTCGACAATACTTAATATGGCAGTTTCTGTACTGCAGCCTTTTCGGAATACGGTTTGTAAGGAGTCAAGTAGGCTAAAGGAGACAATGTGTTTGTCCAGTTGAAGAAGGGAACTTTTTCAAGAGCTTTAGAAAGGAGGGGGAGGTTGGAGATGGGGCAGAGATTATTTAGGTCATTAGGGTCAGCATTGGGATTTTTAAGAATGGGAGTGATTTCTCCGAGTTGGAGGGAGGGAGGGACACATCCCGAGGTAAAGGAAGAGTTGATGATAGAGGTCCAGTAAGGAGCAATGATGTGCTTGAGCTCCTTAACAAGGTTAGCGGGAAGAGGGTCTTTGGTGTGTGAGGTAGGTTTAAGTTTGGAGAGGATGTTAGAGACTTTGATGTTCTGTTACGGGGTGGAAATTGAGCCAGGAGGCGTTGTTTTTAGGCTGAGGGTTAGAAAGGCTGGAATTCGGATGGGTAGTGGCAGGAGGGAGGACGGAGGGGGGAGTTAATAGGGAGGGAGATTGAGAAGTCGAGACATCGATAGATAGGGGATGAGGGGGAGATGCTAGGAAGAATTGGTCTATAATGGCTATTTTTCAGAGAAGAAGTTAGCAATTTCTTCGCATCTGTCAGTTTTCACCGTCAGTGTTGGAGGGGCCGAGAAGGTTTGGTTTCGGACTATGTTGAACAGCTCTTTGGGTCGATTTTTCACTCGATCGAGTTGGGTACAGAAGAAGGAGGCCTTTTTCGTGAAAATGTGTTTCTTATATCTGGCTCTGGCGGATCTGAGGAGAGCAAGCTGGGCGGGGGAAGGGTGTTGTCTCCATGTTCTTTCAGCGAGTCTAAGAGCACGCCTTTCATCATTGAGGATGGAATTGTACCATGATTTTAGATGGAATGTTGCTTAGGGTTTTAAGTTTGGACGGGGCAATTTGGTCTAGGACATCGATTGACAGGTTTGTTAAAATGTTCAGTTAGTTCATTAGCATTTAGGAAGAGAGGGGTAAGCAGAAGTTGTGTTTGGAGTTTAGATTCAAGTTCACCAGGGGGGATGCGATTAATATTTCTGGTCCATTTTGAGACTTTAATGTTGTTAGTGAGGGAGGGTGGGTTATTGTTTGCAATCGAGAACAGAATGAGGTGGTGATCAGACCAGTCGGGTATGATGGCGGACAAGGAAGCCAAGTCATTGCTGGTAATGATGGTGTCATGATTGGCTCCTTTGGAGTGGGTGGGAGAGTGGCAGAGTTGTTTGAGTTCATTGGTCTCAAGAAGATTGGTGAGGAGGTTGACTGAGGAGTCATCAGTCACATTCCAGTGGAGATTAACATCTCCAAGGAAGAGATTTTACGTGTTAGAGAGAGAGGATTGGTAAGAAGTTCGGATAGTTCCTCGATGAAGGTGAGTGGGGCTCCAGGTGGGTGGCAGATATTATGCAGTCGAATCGGGGGAAAACCTTGAGACTTAAGTTCAGTTTCAAGGTATTCGAAGGTATTGCGGTCGGGGTTTTTTACAAGGGAAAGTTGGAGTTCATTTTAAAAAATAATCGCTAGTTCACCCCCGATTCTCTCTGTCCTGTCTTTTCTAATGATAGAGTAACCCAGGGGGGGAAAGTAAGTCAAGGTTGGAATTAGAGTGTTCATTGAGCCAGGTTTCCGTGAGGAAGATTATGTCAATGTTTTCGCTAAGAATGGTTTCTGAAATTTCAGTTGCCCTGCCTGAAAGACGAGCGGCAGTTCACTAGCATGCAGGCGAGGGGATTAGGACAGTCTTTTGGGAGAGGGCGTGAATGGATGGTGGTCGTTGGGGTGGGGATCTGGGGAGACAGGAGAGGGTGGAGATCTGATGGTCCCTGCAATGACATGAATGTTGGAGCTAGGGAGAATGCAGGAGAGGGGTTTAGGGAAGTCTGTGGGGGGAGAGTGTGAATGGATGGTGGTACGTTGGGGAGGAGGTCTGGGGGAGACGGGAAAGGGGGGATCTGCTGGTCCCCAAAATAACGGGGATGTTGCAGTGAGGAGGGGGAGGAACTTACTAGAGGAGTTAGGAGGGTAGGTGTTGCGGAGGGTATGAAGGTCAGAAGCGGTGAGATGATTCGATGTGTGGTGGGGCCTATGAGAACGGCAGACAAGGGGAATGGTGTTCCACAGTTGAGGATTCGAGAAGTGTTGAGAGCCAGGGTCGACGGAGTTAGGGCGGTTAGATAGGGACTTGGAGTAGAGCGAGTTGACATCTTCTCTCAGCCGTGTGAGTTCAGTCGTCAAGGTTGCAAGATTGCTTTCAATGTTGGACAGAGTCTGAATTAAAGGAGTGTGGGAGAGCGCAGTTGGGGAAGAGGTGGGGGAAGGAAAGCTTCTATATTGGTCAGAGAAGACCTGGTGTGAGGTGATGGAGACTGTTTGGGAAGGGGGATAGGAGGAGTGCCTGGGTTGTAAGATATATGGGGGTCTGATGGGAAGGTTGGGACATTTCTAGAGTCCGGAGGTGAGGCTTGAGAAGATGAGAAGCTGTGATGGGGGAGGGGGTAGGTGACAGCGGGTGTAGGGGAGGACTGCAGTTCAGAGAGGGTAAGAAAGGGGTCTGGTTCAAGTGAGGAGAATTAGGGGGTTCCTGGGAGGGGGAAACAGTGGCAGGAGTATGGACTGGGGAACTATTAGGGGTTGGAGGGGGAAGTTCATCAGGGAGCGCGAGAGTTAGGGAGACAGATGATGTTGTTTGGGGACTGGGGGAAGGCTCTCAGGAGGGACTGTGTGACTGGATGATGAGATTTGGGGTACAGGATTAGCCGTAGAGATGTCGAGGGGAGGGAGGATTTGAGTCGGCGGAGATGGAGAGTGCCAAAGGGCCTCGAGGGGTTGAGTAGTAGGGGAGTTAGATGAGAGTTTGGATAGATGGAAGGACAGAGCCTGGAAGTGCTGCTCAAAGATGGAGAGGTAGTGTTCGGAGGATTGTATGAGAATGTTACCGGTTTCAAATATGGAGATGCCAATTTCTGCGTGAAAAATTGGGGAAGGGGTAGTGGATAGTTTGAATCCATAAGGAATTTTGATAGATTTAGATATTGGGAGGTGTTGAAGGAAGATACTCATCCATATGGAGGGGTGTTTAGAGTGGAAGATGTAGTTGGGGAGGGGAGGAAAGGCTGAGGTAGTTGTCTACGATGAGTGTTTCAGGATGCCAAATTAGTAATTTATGTTTAAAAACTTCTTAGCATTTTCGAAGAGATTAGGAGGGTAAGTAATGGACCATGAGTTGGGACCATGTCTGATGAGGGTTGAGTCTAGGGGGGTGAGGGTGTGATTAAGGGGGGGATGTTAGGTCGTTAAGTTGAAGGTGGAGAGAGAGGGGGCTCGCAGGTGAAAGAGGGAGGTCGGAGTTAAGGGGGTGAGGTAGAGAGCAGACGCAAGGGTCAAGTAGCTATTGTGGGGAGAAGTGAACATGTAAGTCGTTATTTTACACCTGGAATAACACACAGTATAAGACAGGCTACTACATGTAAGTAATTATTTAAAATTAACATAACACACAGTATAAGACAGTTTGCTACATATAAGTCATTGTTTTAAAGTTGCATAACACACAGTAAAAGAAAGATTGCTACATGTAAGTCATTATTTTACGCTGGCATAACACACAGTATAAGCCAGGCTGCTACATGTAAGTCATTATTTTAAACTAGCATAACACACAGTATAAGACAGGCTGCTACATATAAGTCTTTGTTATAAACTTGCGTAACACACAGCATAAGACAGGCTGCTACATGTAAGTCATTATTTTAAACTATCATAACTCACAGTATAAGACAGACTGCTACATATAAGTCATGGGTTAAATCTTGAAAGACACATAGTATAAGGCAGTTAGCAAAGAGAATAAGATTACCAGCCAGTGCTTTAGAAATATAGGGTTTAGAATATCCCCAAAAATAGTAAAATACCTTTTATTGGTTTTTTTATGTCGGTGGTTTGGAAATTTGCTAAGAGTGCACAGCCGTTATGGGTCCGTGCTGCTCTCTCGAATCTAAAAGGACAAGGATGTAACGCACTGTGGTTCAACCCCTTTACGTGGCTCAGCAGGCCAATCTGTGTGCACATCCACCTCTAATATTCTTCCTCACTCACAATGTGCACATGAGCACCCAGATTCATATGTTGGGGTTCAGTGCAGTGATGGGCTTCGCAAGGGCGGGCAAATTTGACTTCCTCAGAACCAAACAGGGCCCACACTTCAAAGGGGAAACACGAGGGCAGGCTCCAACACCAGCTGCTGCACACCTGGCAGGTCCCTGGCAATGTAGGACACCGGGGGAGGCTGCGTGGGGCATCAGGCTCGTTGGATCTCCATTGGCATCATGGGGTCACAATCAGGCTCAATGGCAGGCACCAGATCAAACTCCGGGTGGGACGGGGCACTGTAGTGAGGTGAGTGAGGGCTCAAGAATGTCAGGGCAGCCCGGAAAGCACCGGGGTGGACAGGCCCTCCGGGTAGGTCGGAGGTCAGCAAGGAAAGCCACAAAATGGTGTCAGAGCCCAAATGGCAGCCAGAAACAGTGCTAGAACCGCTGTTCACATAGAGAGACGATTACCATATCACCAGTTTATAAGCGATAGCAGCCCCAAAAAACATTGTCATGGATGACCTCAGCAAATATCGCTAATGAGATGCAGAGTAGGCGTTCCCATGCAAAAAGTAGCGAACACACCACTTCACAACTTTCTCAACCACCAGTAAGATCGGCGAAGAGAATTCAAAAGAGGCGATAAGGTGCGTTTTCACCAGGAGGTTTACACCTGCTCTGACCTGGTGTAAAGTTGGACTACAACCTGCAAAATGAAAGGGAGCCCAGCCCACAGCCACACCTGAAAAACAACAGATACAATGAAGCCAACGATCACGCAGTTACAGTGCCCTAACACCCCCCGCCACCAGCCCCTTGCCCGTCATCCCCCCTTAACTCCTCGACAAGCAAATGTGACAGCAACCTTCCGAAATCTGAAACGTAATAAATCAGCTGATGTAGCACAATTATAATAAAAACGATGCGTGCGAGGTTGGACAAATGAGAATCATAGTCATCTATGGATTTTCATAGAAAACATTTTATATAAGCAAACAACAAAATAAAAGTAGGTACAGCCTCGACAATCTGTGAATCATAGCCTGCAAGACAAAAAGCAAGATAAGATTGTGCGTCAGGTGCCCATCAAAGGAGAGAGAGAAAGAGCGAAAGAGTGAGAGAGAGAAAGAAAGAAAGAGTGAGAGAGAGAGAGGAAGACAGAAAAAGAGAGAAAGAGTGAGAGAAAGAGTGAGAGAGAGTGGAAGGGAGAGAGAAAGAGAGAAACAGTGTGAGAGAGGAAGAGAGAGAAAAAGAGTGAGAGAGAGGAAGAGTGAGAGAAAGAGTGTGAGAGAGAGAAAGGAAGAGATGGAGAGGGAGAATGAGTGCCAACACTGTGGACAAAACCCCTCACAGCTCACCTTTCCGCCACTGGTGTGTCTCCAACCACGTGCCGGGACATAGTGCAGCCCTCAAGCTGACTCATCAGAAACATAGTATAGGATCAGTAATGGCAGAGTACTTACAACTGCACACGCCTAAATAGCTGTCCCACCCCATCCCCTCCCGCCTCTCAGAGGTGTCTGCCCGCCCCTGCGCTCCCAGCCTGCTGCACCCCATCCACTCCCACTACCCAGAGGTGACTGCCCTCCGCTGCAAAACAAACCTCTCTGCTCACCTTCCGCCACTGGCGTGTGTCCATGCGGGCCCATCATATGTCAAAGCAACTTCCTCAGCCGTCGCAGGATTCTGTGGCACAGGCCCCCTGCGCATCCTGCTGCACCGCGATGAGGAGTCATGTCTGTACAGCTAGCTGCCTTTGGCGTACACGCGGCCCTACCGAGATCACAATTTAAATCGGATCTTGATTGCCAGGATGGTGTATCAAGGTCACGCATTATTGCAGGCTGCACACCCACTCAGGTCTGGTGACACTAACTCAGTGAAACTCAAGTCATCGCCACGTGGTGGGAGGCCCGTATTGGGCAAAATTCCTCAGCTGCCACCAACTATGTGTACTTCAAGTCATGGGAGAGAATGGAAATGACAGGTGCACCCAGCCCTTTTATTGGCAGGGTCACATGTTCTGTGGCACCTGTGCTGCATGAATGTGGTGTGCGTGTAAACCAGCCATGAGGGAGTGGCTGTGGCATGCTGACAACTAGACCTGTGATCAGCAGATCACTACAGGGAAGACCTGGGACATGTAGCGTTGTCGTTCCTCCCTGTAAGCATAAGTGGAGTGGGCTGGCCTGGCCTGGCGTATGCCAGTCCTGCGTGAAGCTGTGAACAATGACCCCGGAGCTCTGGGCGTGGTTTCGTCCTGGGCTGTATGAGGAATCAACTGATGTGGGTGTCTCTGTTGTAGTGTTGCCGCCACGCGGGCCGTAAGCGCCAATGTGTAACCCTGTGACCCAGAGGGAATCACTTACCCTACATTCATCCATACTTCCACACATGAAAGATCGTGCACATGACATATCTGTGTCGATATGAATGTTTATTGCGCATTCAGTGGAGTGTTGCAGCTGTACCAATACAGGGCCATGCAAAGCCCAAATTTCAGTTTTTGGCACAGGGAGGGCAGCCAATTAAAGCCAAGTTCGTGCTCGGGGGTTAGGCTCTGCCAACATATGTACTTATCCAATTACTCCGCCAATCCCCAAGTACTTATAAATTCCCTATACACTCTCCTTGCAGTACTCTAATGATCCAGTCTCTACCTATGTACTTCTACAATGACCCAGACAAAGTTACATAACCGAAGTTTTCCCCTCTGCCAGAGGTAACATGGTTGCATGCGCTGTCCATAGCACAATGTAACGTGGTAGGGCCCAGGGGCAGCATCATGCATACATAATGAACACACGGACACAGTTAGATAGATAGTGGAACTGGGTAAGGGCACGTGCGCTCGGCCCCTTTTGATTACCAGGGTCACATGTCCAGTGACGTCTGTGCTGGATGCGTGTGGGGTGAGTGTAAGTCAGACCTCAGGGAATGGTTAGTGCTGGCAACAAGTATAACAGTAATTATCGATCACACACAGAGATTCAATCATAAAGGGTCTATGACTTGTGCTTCACTAAGGTAGGGGCCCGAGATGTGAAATAATACAGAAAGATTCTATCGTAAAAGGTCCATGAGTTGTGGTGCACTGAGTTAGGGGCAGCAGATCTGAAATCATACACAAAATATTCTATCATAAAGGGTCCATGAGTTGTGGTGCACTGAGGTAGGGGCATCAGAAGCATTCAGTGTGTGCACAGCCAGGGATGATGCATGGTCCAAGTGGGCTGCACTGGTAGCAATGTCTGTTGCCTACTGGACTGCGTCATCTGCAATCGCAACTGGATCTGAATTGGGAGCCCTGCTGTCCGCAGTGTAGATCGAAGGCAGGAGTCAGCACAAACATCGAGGAATGCTTTTTGTCACTTCCTCTTGATAAAATCCAAGGACATAGAGTACAATTCTCTCTGCAATTAATACATCAACACTGAATTCAAATTGTGTGCTCTTCTGACCGCAGTGTAGGCATATGAAACAAAAGATGAAATACGTATGGACTACATTGTCGAAATATGTAGGTTTCAGGGACGTTATAGTCAGTTGCCAACTGGACTCTAAAATTAATGACTCAAGACTGAATTTGAATTGTGAACCCTGCTGACTACAGTGTAGGCTGGAGGCAGTGGTCAGCAAAGGCCCACAACCACTTGGCGTTGCCTTGAGCTGCACAGATTTAGTGGCACCTGAAGCACTCAGTCTGTGATGATGCGTGGTCCAGGCTGGATGCACTGGTAGCAATGTCTGTTGTCTACTGGACTGCGTCATCTGCAATGGTGACTATATCTGAATTGTCAGTCCTGCTGACCGCAGTGTAGGACGGAGCAGCGGTCAGCAAGGGCCAATAGTCATGTGGCGTTCACATGAGCTGCACAGAGTTAGTGGCACGTGTGCGCAGGCAGCGACTCTGCAATTAATGAATCAAGGACTGAATTTGAATTGTAACCCTGCTTACCCCAGTGTAGGTGTATTCGATCTTCTGAGTACAACCTTGTTGTACGATATTCTGATGCTGGAATCTGTACGGTTCGTTTGTCATATCATCCACCTTTTCCAGTGGGGAAGAGCTGTGGAAAAAAACAAGCTTCCAAACTTCTTTCCCAAACACTCACGGGAGTTCCCTTTGCCTTCTTCATTTGGAATAATTCAATAGTATTTCCAATCACTTCCTTTGAATGTAAAGGATGCGCACTATAATGTTCATGAATTTCTTCACTTTTGGAGATGTCCACTTTTTCAATTTGGACACTTGAAATTTCGCTATCATCAACTCAATCGGTTTCTTCTACAGACACATTTTTTACTAAACATTGTTTTTTGTGAGATATAACATAGCCTTTTGCACTTTGCTGACATCTGCTCATTCTTGGCATATTTTTTGATTCTTCGTAGGAACACCATTAACTAGAATAACTACAGGTTCAGTTTCCTCTTTCTCTACTGCAACAGTTTCAAGATTTTATTTAAATCTAAAGGTAAATACACAACTCTTCCTTTTAAGCCTCTTTATAAATCTGATGGAGGCAGCTTACCTGTTTTAGGCTCCATACGAACAATAGCCTCAAACGGGTGTACTTTTGCCTAATTAATTCTGCCTCAATAAGGCCACATGGCGTTGACTTGTGGTGCACGGAGCTACTGGCGCCTGAAGCACTCAGTGTGTGTGCAGCCTCGATGATCTGTGGTCTGGGCGGGCTGCACTGGTAGCAATGTCGTTTGTTTAATGAAATACCTAAATAAGGCTATGTGGTGATGACTTGTGGTGCACTGAGTTAGTGGCACCTGAAGCACTCAGCCTGTGCGCACCCTGCAATGATGCATGGCCTGCGCGGGCCACACTGATAGCAATGTCTGTTGCCTACTGGACTGCGTCATCTGCAATCGCTACTCAATCTGAATTGTGAGCCCTGCTGTCCACAGTGTACATTGAAGGCAGTATTCTGTACAGAAATAACTCTGCGGTGCTGTGCTACTGGGTTCGCCGGGGGCCTGTGTCGAGGAGGCCGGTGGTCACGGCAGCAGCCTCGTGGCAGGGTGAGGGCCGCAACTCTGGTAGACGCGTTGGCCTTGCCAGAAGTGTACCACGCCCAGAGCCCTGGCCTATTTATTCACACTCCTACGATGGAGCGGCGTACATTGGACCAGCCCACTCCGCTTCCAGTGCAGCTTACAGGGGGGGGGGACATATCTACATGACCGAGATCTTCCCCACTGCCTGAGGTAACATGGTTGCATCCACTGTCCACAACACTACATGCACAATCAGTTTATGTACACATGAAGAGGTCGGTGCTCTGCATAGTGAGGTTTGTCCTGCACATCACCACTACACTTGGCATTGTGTGCATTGTTATTGATTGCTGACTTGCATCCTTCACACATACTTGGTTGCCACATCTCCCAGCATTCAGCTGTTATGTGGCTGAGGGTCCATGCCGTTTTGGAAAGGTCCGCTGTCCTGTTCTGCGCTGCCACGGTGGTAAGAGGGGGGGTGGTCTGGGGGGTAGGTACGGGGGGTGGTGGCATGGGTGTTGTGGCCTTCTTTGGTGTCGGGCTGCATGATCACTAGGTCTATGACATGTGTCGGTCTTCAGATGTGGCTCTGGGCTGGGCTCCCTTTCACACTGTAGGTAGTAGTCCTGCTTTACACCAGTAAAACGGTACAAAAGGGGGTGGTGATGGACGGAGCATCTGAATCAATCAAACACTCACACCCAGTCAAAAGATCTGGGTTTAATCCATCACCGTTCTTTAGCCCACTCTGCCACCCCAGTTCAGACATGGCTATATGCAAATCAGTCTGACCCTGTGCCTCATGGGAACAGTCCAGCCCGAACTGCCAAGCCATGTCTTCCCTGGACCGGAAACAAGCTTCCGAGGACCGGTTTCTGGCATTCCAGCCGTCTTCAGCCCGGCTTGCTTGAATCCAGTGGCAAAGTGCACAAGGGACTCACGTCTGAGCATACCCTGCCACACTTATGGCAGCCAAAAGTGGTACAAAAGGGGGTGGTGATGGACGGAGCATCTGAATCAATCAAACACTCACACCCAGTCAAAAGATCTGGATTTAATCCATCACCGTTCTTTAGCCCACTCTGCCACCCCAGTTCAGACATGGCTATATGCAAATCAGTCTGACCCTGTGCCTCATGGGAACAGTCCAGCCCGAACTGCCAAGCCATGTCTTCCCTGGACGGGAAACAAGTTTCCGAGGACCGGTTTCTGGCATTCCAGCCGTCTTCAGCCCGGCTTGCTTGAATCCAGTGGCAAAGTGAGCAAGGGACTCACGTCTGAGCATACCCTGCCACACTTATGGCAGCCAAAAGTGGTACAAAAGGGGGTGGTGATGGACGGAGCATCTGAATCAATCAAACACTCACACCCAGTCAAAAGATCTGGGTTTAATCCATCACCGTTCTTTAGCCCACTCTGCCACCCCAGTTCAGACATGGCTATATGCAAATCAGTCTGACCCTGTGCCTCATGGGAACAGTCCAGCCCGAACTGCCAAGCCATGTCTTCCCTGGACCGGAAACAAGCTTCCGAGGACCAGTTTCTGGCATTCCAGCCGTCTTCAGCCCGGCTTGCTTGAATCCAGTGGCAAAGTGCGCAAGGGACTCACGTCTGAGCATACCCTGCCACACTTATGGCAGCCAAAAGTGGTACAAAAGGGGGTGGTGATGGACGGAGCATCTGAATCAATCAAACACTCACACCCAGTCAAAAGATCTGGGTTTAATCCATCACCGTTCTTTAGCCCACTCTGCCACCCCAGTTCAGACATGGCTAAATGCAAATCAGTCTGACCCTGTGCCTCATGGGAACAGTCCAGCCTGAACTGCCAAGCCATGTCTTCCCTGGACCGGAAACAAGCTTCCGAGGACCGGTTTCTGGCATTCCAGCCGTCTTCAGCCCGGCTTGCTTGAATCCAGTGGCAAAGTGAGCAAGGGACTCACGTCTGAGCATACCCTGCCACACTTATGACAGCCAAAAGCGGTACAAAAGGGGGTGGTGATGGACGGAGCATCTGAATCAATCAAACACTCACACCCAGTCAAAAGATCTGGGTTTAATCCATCACCGTTCTTTAGCCCACTCTGCCACCCCAGTTCAGACATGGCTATATGCAAATCAGTCTGACCCCAGTCCCCAGTCAAACTATATCTAGGAGGAACCTCAGGAAAATCACGAGCGACACGCTGGCCCCACTGATGCAAAATTACAATGCTGATCCTTTTGAGGATGTCAATTCAGCCGCTTCTGAATTGTCCAAAGCCATTAGTGCAGCAGTAGATGTGCCAGCTCCTATTTCTTCTTGCTACTCTGCGAGAAAGAAACCCTCGGCACCCTGGTTTTCGGAGCCTCTTAGGCTCATGAAACAGGGGTGCAGGAAGCAAGAAAGGGTTTGGCGGACGAGCTGGATTATGAAGGAGAGGGATAAACACAAGAAACTCCTCAAGGAGTACAAGATGGAGATCATCAGAGTGAAGCAAGAGTACTTTGCTAACCTGACAATGGCTCTTTCCTTTCCCAGGGAGCTTTTTAAAATAGTGGACTCGCTCTGTACATTACAGATGCCGGACCCTGTAGTAAGCACCCAGGAATTCTGTGATAAAATCGCTGGATTCTTCCACTCGAAGATCGTAGACATCTATTCGAATCTTGAACTACAAAGATCAGTTACCCCTCCTCCGCCCGTCCCCTCTTTTCCGCTCTCGAAGAAGGCTCTATCTACCACCTCTATGACTTTGTCCGAGTTTCCGCCTCTATCTTATCAGGAGCGTGACCTGCTCTTAAATAAGATGAGGTCGGGGTCCCCACTGGACCCATGCCCCCTTAAAGTCCTGAAGGAGTGCAGAGACTCCTTATTGCCCTTCTTGCTGGAAATCATGAATAGGGCTATGAGAGAGGGCACTTTTCCATCTCAATGGAATAGTGCGGTGGTCAAGCCCCTCCTAAAGAAGCCTACACTAGACCCCGAGGTGCTTAAGAATTATCACCCCATTTCTTTGCTTCCAGCTCCCGCAAAGATGATGGAGACTCATCTAAATCAACATCTGGCGGCTTCTCTTGACTCCTCGGGTCTCCTAGATCAATCTCAACACGGCTTTAGGAGGCATCATAGCACCGAGTCAGACCTTACGGTTGTTCTGAATAACATCCGTATGGAGGTAGACCAGGGTCATACCACCGTCCTGGTCCTCCTGGACCTGAGAGCTGCCTTTGATACCCTATCCCCTTTGGTTTTAACATCTCGCCTGAGGGAGATAGGGGTGGAAGGGGCGGCTCTGAGTCTGCTGGCCTCCTTTTTGGACCAGAGGGAACAGAGGGTTAAGGTGGGAGAGTTCATATCTCCATCCCTACCTGTGCAATGTGGGGTCCCACAGGGGTCGGCATTAAGTCCGACCCTGTTTAACATCTACGTGACCCCGCTTGCCAGGTTGGTTAGATCTTTTGGGATGGAGGTAGTTTCGTATGCTGACGACACACAGATCTTGGTGTCCCTCTCCCACCTGGATAACTCGCCACCGTTCAACTTCAGGAACTGCATGGAAGCAGTGTCCCAGTGGATGATTTACAATTCACTAAAGTTGAACGGTGAGAAGACTGAGATCTTGGTGTTTGGCCTAAACAATAACATCTGGTCACCTGAATGGTGGCCGCCCTCGTTGGGGACCTGTCCTACTCCTACGGGGTCGGCACGGAACCTGGGAGTATTGATTGATCCCGCCCTCTCCATGACTCTGCAGGTCAACAGAACTGTTGCTACCTGCTGGGGTATTATTAAAATACTCCGAAAAATAAAACATTACCTGTCTCCTCTGGTGCGGAAGCAAGTGGTGGTAGCACTTATCGCTTCACGATTTGATTACTGTAACGCATTATATACCGGCATGAATAAGAGCCTGATACAGCGTCTTCAGACTGCCCAAAATGCGGCAGCGAAATTTGTTCTGGACGCTCCCAGATTAGCGTCAGCAACGGCAGCCAGGAAGGCCTTACACTGGCTTCCTATTGAATCGAGGATCATCTTCAAAACGCTCTGCCTGACCTATAGTGCACTCTCTGGTAAGGGGGCGGGGGTGTTAAGAAACTGCTGCTACCCTATGTATCGGGCAGAGACTTACGCTCCTCTTCAAAGAACCCGCTGGTTGTACCTCGCTTCCGTAGGAATAAATGGTGCGGCAGGGCTTTCTCTTCAATTGCCCCTAAATTATGGAATACCCTTCCTTGTGAAATTAAATCTCAGTCTTCCGTTTTGTTGTTTCGGAAAGCACTGAAAACGTGGTTGTTTGCAAGGGCGTACCCGTAGTTACTGTTCTCTTTTTTGTTCCTATGGTTTTGCTGTTAGGCGCCTTGATGCCTTCGGGCTTAGTTGCGCAATACAAGATTCTTTTCATTTAATTTCATTTCATTTCACCCTGTGCCTCATGGGAACAGTCCAGCCCGAACTGCCAAGCCATATCTTCCCTGGACCGGAAACAAGCTTCCGAGGACCGGTTTCTGGCATTCCAGCCGTCTTCAGCCCGGCTTGCTTGAATCCAGTGGCAAAGTGAGCAAGGGACTCACGTCTGAGCATACCCTGCCACACTTATGGCAACCAAAAGCGGTACAAAAGGGGGTGGTGATGGACGGAGCATCTGAATCAATCAAACACTCACACCCAGTCAAAAGATCTGGGTTTAATCCATCACCGTTCTTTAGCCCACTCTGCTACCCCAGTTCAGACATGGCTATATGCAAATCAGTCTGACCCTGTGCCTCATGGGAACAGTCCAGCCCGAACTGCCAAGCCATGTCTTCCCTGGACCGGAAACAAGCTTCCGAGGACCGGTTTCTGGCATTCCAGCCGTCTTCAGCCTGGCTTGCTTGAATCCAGTGGTAAAGTGAGCAAGGGACTCACGTCTGAGCATACCCTGCCACACTTATGGCAGCCAAAAGCGGTACAAAAGGGGGTGGTGATGGACGGAGCATCTGAATCAATCAAACACTCACACCCAGTCAAAAGATCTGGGTTTAATCCATCACTGTTCTTTAGCCCACTCTGCCACCCCAGTTCAGACATGGCTATATGCAAATCAGTCTGACCCTGTGCCTCAAGGGAACAGTCCAGCCCGAACTGCCAAGCCATGTCTTCCCTGGACCGGAAACAAGCTTCCGAGGACCGGTTTCTGGCATTCCAGCCGTCTTCAGCCCGGCTTGCTTGAATCCAGTGGCAAAGTGAGTAAGGTACTCAAGTCTGAGCATACCCTGCCATACTTATGGCAGCCAAAAGCGGTACAAAAGGGGGTGGTGATGGACGGAGCATCTGAATCAATCAAACACTCACACCCAGTCAAAAGATCTGGGTTTAATCCATCACAGTTCTTTAGCCCACTCTGCCACCCCAGTTCAGACATGGCTATATGCAAATCAGTCTGACCCTGTGCCTCATGGGAACAGTCCAGCCCGATCTGCCAAGCCATGTCTTCCCTGGGCCGGAAACAAGCTTCCGAGGACCGGTTTCTGGCATTCCAATCATCTTCAGCCCGGCTTGCTTGAATCCAGTGGCAAAGTGAGCAAGGGACTCACGTCTGAGCATACCCTCCACACTTATGGCAGCCAAAAGCGGTACAAAAGGGGGTGGTGATGGACGGAGCATCTGAATCAATCAAACACTCACACCCAGTCAAAAGATCTGGGTTTAATCCATCACCGTTCTTTAGCCCACTCTGCCACCCCAGTCAGACATGGCTATATGCAAATCAGTCTGACCCTGTGCCTCATGGGAACAGTCCAGCCCGAACTGCCAAGCCATGTCTTCCCTGGACCGGAAACAAGCTTCCGAGGACCGGTTTCTGGCATTCCAGCCGTCTTCAGCCCGGCTTGCTTGAATCCAGTGGCAAAGTGAGCAAGGGACTCACGTCTGAGCATACCCTGCCACACTTATGACAGCCAAAAGCGGTACAAAAGGGGGGGGTGATGAACGGAGCATCTGAATCAATCAAACACTCACACCCAGTCAATTGATCTGGGTTTAATCCATCACCGTTCTTTAGCCCACTCTGCTACCCCAGTTCAGACATGGCTATATGCAAATCAGTCTGACCCTGTGCCTCATGGGAACAGTCCAGCCCGCACGGCCAAGCCATGTCTTCCCTGGACCGGAAACAAGCTTCCGAGGACCGGTTTCTGGCATTCCAGCCGTCTTCAGCCCGGCTTGCTTGAATCCAGTGGCAAAGTGAGCAAGGGACTCACGTCTGAGCATACCCTGCCACACTTATGGCAGCCAAAAGCGGTACAAAAGGGGGTGGTGATGAACGGAGCATCTGAATCAATCAAACATTCACACCCAGTCAAAAGATCTGGGTTTAATCCATCACCGTTCTTTAGCCCACTCTGCCACCCCAGTTCAGACATGGCTATATGTAAATCAGTCCGACCCTGTGCCTCATGGGTACAGTCCAGCCCGAACTGCCAAGCCATGTCTTCCCTGGACCAGAAACAAGCTTCCGAGGACCGGTTTCTGGCATTCCAGCCGTCTTCAGCCCGGCTTGCTTGAATCAAGTGGCACAGTGAGCAAGGGACTCACGTCTGAGCATACCCTGCCACACTTATGGCAGCCAAAAGCGGTACAATAGGGGGTGGTGATGGACGGAGCATCTGAATCAATCAAACACTCACACCCACTCAAAAGATCTGGGTTTAATCCATCACCGTTCTTTAGCCCACTCTGCCACCCCAGTTCAGACATGGCTATATGCAAATCAGTCTGACCCTGTGCCTCATGGGAACAGTCCAGCCCGAACTGCCAAGCCATGTCTTCCCTGGACCGGAAACAAGCTTCCGAGGACCGGTTTCTGGCATTCCAGCCGTCTTCAGCACGGCTTGTTCGAATCCAGTGGCAAAGTGAGCAAGGGACTCACGTCTGAGCATACCCTGCCACACTTATGGCAGCCAAAAGCGGTACAAAAGGGGGTGGTGATGAACGGAGCATCTGAATCAATCAAACACTCACACCCAGTCAAAAGATCTGGGTTTAATCCATCACCGTTCATTAGCCCACTCTGCCACCCCAGTTCAGACATGGCTATAAGCAAATCAGTCTGACCCTGTGCCTCATGGGAACAGTCCAGCCCGAACTGCCAAGCCATGTCTTCCCTGGACCGGAAACAAGCTTCCGAGGACCGGTTTCTGGCATTCCAGCCGTCTTCAGCACGGCTTGCTTGAATCCAGTGGCAAAGTGAGCAAGGGACTCACGTCTGAGCATACCCTGCCACACTTATGGCAGCCAAAAGCGGTACAAAAGGGGGTGGTGATGGACGGAGCATCTGAATCAATCAAACACTCACACCCCGTCAAAAGATCTGGCAGTTCGGGCTGGAATGTTCCCATGAGGCACAGGGTCAGACTGATTTGCATATGGCCATGTCTGAACTGGGGTGGCTGAGTGGGCTAAAGAATGGTGATGGATTAAACCCAGATCAGTTGACTGGGGGTGAGTGTTTGATTTGCTCAAACGCTCCGTCCATCATCCCCTTTTGTATCGCCTTACACCAGTAAAAGGCAGATGTTACATTCTTACTACTAACTTGGCTTTTCGCTTGTTTTTGGATTGTATCGCAGATGTGGCAGGTCGTTGAAAATATCGGGAAGTGGTGTTTTTGTGTTATTTTTGCACGGAAACGCCTACTCTGCATATCATTAGCATCAGTTTTCGCTCTCATTTGTTGGTTGAGAATGGGATGATAATTTAAAATCACTGAAAAAACCATAGGCTTAATGAACTTATAATTAGAAATTAACATTTAAAAAATCTTTGAAATTCACAAAAAAAAACATAGGTTTCAGGGGCGTTATAGTTAGAAATTAGCATTTAACAAACCTTAGAAATTCACTGAAAAATCCATAGGTTTCAGAGACGTTATAGTTAGAAATTAGCATTTAAAAAAAACTTAGAAATTCACTGAAAAAACATAGGTTTCAGGGATGTTATAGTTAGTTGGACATTTCACTCGTATAAAACCAGAGAAATTCGCCCATTATAGTTAGTAGAGCTAACTATAACTCGCGCCCCTGCAATGCACTGCTGATGACGTCACATATTACATCACTCATGACACGGTCAGTGACATCACATGTATTTCGCATGTAAATAGTAGGAAACAGGAAGCATATACCCTTTAGCCACATTCAATTTGAAATCTTCAAAGGAGAGGGTTGTGCTCTTTAGCTGTAGAACTGCAGTGGATGAAGGAGATGGTGCTGTGCTGTTGCAAGAGGAGGAACCAGAGGTGGAGTAGAGGAAGAAATTATTGGAATCCATTGTGCTGGATTTTTTTCATTGCCACCTGGAGGGAAAAAAGGTAAACTCAAATCTTGTCACCTATAACCTGTGCAATAAAGTAATTTCTCATGGAAACATGAAACAATACTCGTACGGTACCATGGAAATGAGAAAAAATAAATAGGTTAGTATTCATTTTATAGTAATTCCCTACTTATTACCAATTTATAAATATATTATTAGTTGGAGAAACTTATTTTTTAACTATTATAGAAATGTATTGGAGGGGAAGGACGTTGGTGGCTGCTTGAGGCGGCCGTAACGCAGCTCTCTGACAAGTCGCCAGGATAAATAGTATTGGAGAAACCCTGTAAAGTATGCTCTTGAAGGTCATAAAGGATTTCTGGAGGATGGCTACTCTGTTAGCAGAACTCACTGGCAGAAGATGAAGCAATACATTATGAGGGGGAGAATTCCTACTTGTCTGTCAAAGCTTACTAATTGCAGCGGTGAGCTGTTGCTTCTGCAGCCAGTGTTGCAAACATAATCCAGTGATTAGGGGCTGGAGTAGGAGCAGACATCTAGAAAGGAAAAGGTGCCTCCCTGACAGCAGCTGTGCCCCAGGATCTCGTGGGCTCAGGAGCAGAGCCAACAAGCAACATAGCTCCATGCAAGAGTATGCGGAGCCTTCCACCAGCAATGAAAATGGATTTGTCTGGGAAGAAGAAGGGGAAAAGTGAGCCTCCGCTATCTCAATGTCCAGTCGGCTCGACAGTTTTCTTCTTGGCTCAGTCAGCTTGTGAGGAATTCTGAAGCTGCTGGTGGGGGCTGAAGGAAAACCAGTGATCAGTGAGACAATTGAAACTCTGCCTAAGGATTTAACAGAGTCTGAAGTCCAGGAAAACGCTACAGCTGGGAAGCCTCTGCAATGATTTATATTATACCCCTATCATAGCATTCAATCATAGCATTTGTATAGCGCGCTACTCACCCGGGCGGGTCTCAAGGCGCTGGGGGAGGGGGGTCCGTTTATTACTCGAAAAGCCAGGTCTTGAGCTGCTTCCTGAAGGCGAGGTGGTCCTGGGTTTGTCGAAGGTGGGTGGGGAGGGAGTTCCATGACTTGGCTGCCAGGTAGCAGATGCCTAGAAAGATATCCAAATGGAGTACTACCGCCGGAACCAAATATAACAGATGAGACCAGTTTGCTGCGCACGCTGTTCACATGTTTTTTTCTTGTCCCAAATTATCTGAATTATTTTTTTCAATTGAACAATTTTTAGGATTAATAATGGGACTACCAATGACTAATACTGGGGAATTGGTCTTGATTGGCGTCAGTTCAGAAACCTCTGCTTATACTAGATCTAAGACTATGACATATTTTATATTTATTTGTATGGCAGTAGTACGTGCTTGTATTACCAATGATTGGATTAATTCGGATCCTCCTTCCTTCTTTAGCTGGCATACAAGACTATTAGCTATGTATAATTTGGAAATGGCCATATACAAGACTATGGGAATAAGAAAGAGGACTATGGGAGTTAAGATTTGGGGCCCTATAACTGATTGGATTTAAGCAACCTCGTATATGTTCTGCATTTTTTTCTTTCTTCTATATTTCTTGACTGTATTTGCTCATTTGAATTGACTTGTATGATTTGTACTCTGCATTTCCTTGCATAAAATGGGACAAAATAAATAACAAAATAAAATTTGAAAAAAGGGAAGCCTCTGCAAGGGGTGCAGACTTTCGAAGGCAAGTTAAAGGGCGCTATCATTGTAATACCGCTTGAGGCCAATGTGGGGGATTCTGGAATGCCCATACAAGAACATGTAGGTCCTATACTAAATCCTGGCATAGGCATGAAGGCAAAAGTACACATTGGAGAGGGATTAATGAAGGATGATGGTGACTGCAGCCTCCAGCTAAAGCTGCAGATTCTGAGAGTGCTGTCTCAGGCAGATCCCATTGGCCCAGCAAAGGCACACAGAATCAAGCACACATAGCCAGCTCTGACCCCCAATACGAATGAATGATTCTTTTCCCTGTTGGACGAGGCAGAACGGTCCATTGATGGCTCTGAATTCCTCACTGAGTCTAGCGATAGTGACAGTGTTCCTGAGAACCTTACTGGTGGTGCTTTTTTTCTATGGCACGGAAAGTTGTTAAAAAGACTTGATGGCAAGCTACAAGCAGAAAGGGTCTCAAGTGGAACTACTCATCAACCAAGCAATTGGTGGGAGTAATGTCAAAAGGTTCCCAAGAGGTTCTTAGCTCAAATCCCCCTACCATGGACTCCATCTTTCAATGCATTATGTCTCATCGAGAGAAAACTTGACTGGATGGTTGCAGATCTCAGGAAGCAATACACAAGTTGCAGGGGGTGGTTCGAAAGGTGGCCAAATCATGCAATGCCACAGTGGAGTGTTTGACAGATCTCGAGACTAGAACCGCTGCTTTTGAATCTAATGTCGCCACAGCTTGCGGTCACGTGAAGGCTCACGAATCCCAACTAATTGACATTCAGTGGAAGCTGGTAGAAGAAGAAAATTGACCAATCAAATGTTTATTCGTTTATGGTGGACTTCTTTTGTCAGGCATTTCCCAAACTAGAGGGATGGAACTAGGCCCTCAAGATTAAGAGAGCCCTTTGGGTTCCCTTTTTACAGAAACATCCAGTTAGGGAAGCTGGGAAGCCACAGGCTATTCTGGTGTCTATAGGCAACTTCCTTCTGAGACAATCAATATTTGAGAAGGCCAGGTCGAAGGCAAAATGAACAGTTGGGGACTGCTCTTTCTTCGTAATGCCTAACTTCTTCCACATAACCATTGAGAGGAAGTGGAGCTTGCAACAACTAATGTAATCTTTTCAGTACAAAGGATCCCAAGCTTTTTTTAATGAATCCGGCACTTTTAAAAATGATCTGGGAGTCATTACAAGTCTGAAATAAAATCAAAAGAATACCTGCAGGAATTTAGTACATAAACTTTTGTAGACTTGTGGAGGGTTCATCCTAGGCTATGACACAATAAGGTTATCAGGTGGATTTTTTTTTCTAGTATTTATTTTCAAGTTCTACTTGATTCTAAGGGGTTTGTACTGTGCAACAGGAATGTTTGTTTTTGAATAGATTTCAGTTGCCTGGCTGGTTGGTCTGAGAGTATGCTCTCATCTCTATAGACCATGTCAGTTACCTTTACATTGTTGGAGATGTGAGGGACAGGCGTGTGGTGGTGGATGGATGGTTGGGGAGGGGGCGGTGGAGGAAGGGATGAGGGTTGGGGTGGCAAACAAAAAATCCCAGCATGAGCAAGGCAAGAAGAGGGAAAGAGGTGGAGTATCAGATCTCAAGGAATAGGCATAGTAACAAGTCTTTGGCTATTAAATGGGTAAATTATCCATATGTTCAGTTAATGTGGGAGGCCTAAATGGCAGGGCTTAACAGCAGAAGGTGGCGGAGATACTGCGGTCCCTGGGTTCAGAGGTTATATGTCAACAGGAAACGCATATTCCATGGGGCAAGAGGGAATTGTTGACAATTAGAGGGTGTACCCTGGTAGCATGTATGACCCAGAGCGCTATGATTAGGGAGGTTGGTATCTTTGCTAAAAGTAACATCGATCCTGTCAAGCAGAAGTAAGTGAACAAGTGGGTAGATGATCAATTGTGGAGCTGCCGGTGGGGGTGACAGTTTGTTCTATTTGCAGCTCTAATCAAGATGATTCTAAAGTATCAGAAGATCTGGAGGTGGAGTTAGCATGCTGGCCAACCCTGTGGGGATTTAAGAATACAGCATGAGGTGGGAAGTATTCAAATTATCAAATACCACAGAAGAAAATTTGATTCCACCAGGCTGTAGTATCACTTATGAACAGTCACAGGCTTGTTGACATTTGAGATGTTAAGCAAGCCCCTGTTAGGGTACTTCAGTAATTGCATGAACATTCTGTCTACATGTATATTTGGTATTATGAGTCCAAGGTAGCCTTTGTTAGGCCCCATTCATAAAGTTGCGCATTGACAAATGTATTTCCTTTCTAATTGCCAAATATGTATCCCTTTGAATAGTCTTGTGTTTGCCAATGCTTATTTGTTTCAACCAGTTTCTATGAGGCTTGTTATTTGGGCTTGCCAATGTTTGTTTTGCTTATTCCTCTCCGGAAATGTTCGTACTGAAGCAACTGTTTAAACCATGTGCAGCATTTACATAAAGATAACGTTGTGCACATGGAAAAGACTGCCGGTTAGAGGAAATGAAAAAACATGTGTAAAACGTGAGGAACAGCTTTCACACGCTCTGGCTATGAACCGACCCCACCCACTCAGCCTTATATAAACCCTGCTCCATCGGCAGAAGGCGCTTGCGTTCGTTTACCCTCTCTGCTCACCTGAGACTAGATGACATCTCCTCTGCTGTTCCTGCGCTCATCTCGAGGCGTCCTTAGCAATGCAGCAACAGTCAATTTGTTGTTCCGGTCCGGCTGTTTAACGTTTCCCTCGGAGATTCAGGCTCGTCCTTCCTGTTTCCTGCGTGTCCCGTGAACTTTGCTCCTTCCTTCCCTGAACAAAAAAGTAAGATACATCTGTTAATTGCACTCGCGAGTGGATTTAAGATATTCAGAGAAGATTCCAGTAAGTACTTTGAACTATTTAATGAATAATTATCGCGCTTTGAACAGGACTTGAAAAAACACGATCTTCATGATAATTATTCTGCTATTTGGACATGGTTGTTTATTTTAGAAACATCTTGAGCACAATATTGGGAGTTGCAGGACTTGATGCAAAGAACTTTGGATATTTACGTGTCACATTTCATCCATGTGTATTGGACATTGGTGTACAAATGTTATTAGTGAACTTTGGTGATGTGTAATAATAATTGACTCTAAAGAGTTATTTAGAGCGCACAAGAAAGACATTGAACAGTTACAGGTGAATCTTAAGGCAGCAAAACTACTTCAGCAAAACAGGTTGGTGTAGAACAACTTTATAGTTTAGTTTGGTCAAGTCTAGATGTTTCAGGTTTTGATTAATATTAGAAAACTGTTCATTATTTATTTACAGAATCCAGACTTTCAAAAAGGAAGATTCAAAGCACTTAAATTATTATAAGCAGTCTGATGAAAATATAATCAGACTCGAAAGGTACATCTAGAATTGTATGTAGAGTATTTATTCATATGTAAAGTTAGATCTTATTATACATTTGATTTCTCTGTTCTTCTTTTGATAACAGACACCATCCTAGACGACGAGGTTGCCTGCTAGAAGATACCTCTCTGGAGTGTCTCTCTTTTTATTATTTTATCCATTCCCCCTTCCCTTGGGATTGTGATCTTCTTTGGCTGTTACATAAATCAGTCACTGGGGCTCAGATTCTCAGGGGCAGACGAGAATAAGCTTCACGTCAATCAACTTGAACTACCTGAGCTTTCAGGTGAGTGGAGGCTTTAACAGAAATGCAAGCCTCTACAAAATTAAAAGTTCATTTTGATAGACATGGAAGATGAGGACGATAAGATAGATGGTCAGGCCATGGCACAGGCTCTTAGTGAGGATTTAGAAAGACAAACTTCAGTAACTACCATGTTGCAACAAATGCAGTTGGAACTAGATAGGTTAAAACAGGAGAATCAGTTACTACATCAAGAGGTGGTGCGTTATAAGCCTAGGAAATCCCTTTGGGGGGAACCCTTTTCCTCAACATATACAAATACAACAGAAAAAGAGAAATTTAAAACTACAACCGCTTTTAATGTATCAGATTCTACTACTACTGCACCCTTGCAAGTTACTGTAGCAGTACCTCAATCAATCAATCAATCAAAGCATTTATAAAGCGCACTACTCACCCAGAGGGTCTCAAGGCGCTAGGGGAGGGGGGTCCGCTACTGCTCGAACAGCCAGGTCTTGAGTTGCTTCCTGAAGGCGAGGTGGTCCTGAGTCAGGCGGAGGTGAGTCGGGAGGGAGTTCCAAGTCTTGGCGGCGAGGTAGGAGAAGGACCGTCCCCCTGTGGTGGCTCTTCGGATGTGGGGGACGGCGGCGAGGGCGTGGCCGGTCGATCGAAGCTGGCGTTTGGGAGCGTAGAAGTTGAGGCGGCTGTTGAGGTATCCTGGGCCTTGGTTGTGTAGGGCTTTGTGTGCGTGGGTGAGGAGACAGAAGGTGATTCTCTTGTTGACCGGGAGCCAGTGCAGGTCTCTCAGGTGTCCGGAGATGTGGCTGCGACGGGGGATGTCCAGGATGAGTCGTGCTGAGGCGTTCTGGATCCGCTGGAGTCTCTTCTGGAGTTTGGCGGTGGTTCCGGCGTAGAGGGAGTTGCCGTAGTCCAACCGGCTGGTGACGAGGGCCTGGGTGACCGTCTTCCTGGTCTCGGTGGGGATCCATCGGAAGATCTTACGTAGCATGCGCAGGATGTTGAAGCATGACGAGGAGACGGCGTTGACTTGTCTGGTCATGGAGAGGGAGGGGTCCAGGATGAAGCCCAGGTTGCGTGCGTGGTCTGTTGGTTTGGGTGCGCTGCCTAGGGCGGAGGGCCACCAGGAGTCGTCCCAGGCGGAGGGTGAGGATCCCAGGATGAGGACTTCCGTCTTGTCAGAGTTCAGTTTCAGGCGGCTGTTCTTCATCCATTCGGCTACCTCTTTCATCCCTTCGTGTAGGTTGGCTCTGGCGGTGGCGGGGTCGTTGGTGAGAGAGAGGATCAGCTGGGTGTCGTCGGCATAGGAGATGATGTTGAGGTTGTGCTGGCGTGCGATGTCTGCGAGGGGGCTCATGTAGAGGGTTGGGCTGAGCGAGGAGCCTTGAGGGACGCCGCAGATGACTTCGGTGGCTTCTGATCTGAACGGGGGGAGGCGGACTCTCTGTGTCCTTCCTGCGAGGAAGGAGATGATCCACTCCCGTGCCTTCTCCTGGATTCCGACGTTGCTGAGGCGCTGCACTAGGGTGCGGTGACAGACAGTGTCGAAGGCCGCAGAGAGGTCTAGGAGGATGAGGGCTGCTGTTTCTCCGTTGTCAAGCAGGGCTCGATGTCATCGGTGGCTGCGATCAGGGCGGTCTCGGTGCTGTGGTTGGCCCGGAAGCCAGACTGCGAGAGGTCGAGGGATCTGTTCGTCTCGAGGAAGGCGGCCAGCTGTTTGTTGACGGTCTTCTCTATGACTTTTGCAGGGAACGGGAGCAGCGAGATGGGGCGGTAGTTCTTGAGGTCGGTGGGGTCGGCTGATGGCTTCTTGAGTAGAGCGCTGAGTTCGGCGTGCTTCCAGCTCTCCGGGAAGGTGGCGGTGTCGAAGGAGGTGTTGATGATGTCCCGCAGGTGGGGTGCGATGACCGCGTCGGCCTTGTTGAAGATGTGGTGAGGGCAGGGGTCGGTCGGCGATCCGGAGTGGATGGAGTTCATCGTGTGGACGGTGTCTTCGGTGCTGATCGGGGTCCAGGCGCGTTGTAACCTAATGTTGTACCACTCTCTGCTCCTGAACGTTTCTTTGGGGATAGTAATAAGTTTGGTGTGTTTATAAGTCAATGTCAGTTACACTTTATATGTAAGCCTCACTTATTTCCTAATGATGCAACTAAAGTAGCTTTTGTGTTGTCTTATCTGGGAGGAACTGCTGCAAATTGGTCAATACCTTATATTGACAGGGATGATCCAATTCTACATGATTGGTTTAAGTTTAAAAGAACTATGACCAAGTTATTTGCCAAACACACATACGTTCATTCCAGTGATAATGAGCTTCTTAATTTAAAGCAAGGAACCAAGGATTTGTTGACATATGTACCTTCTTTTAATAGGTTGCTAACGCAAACTCAATGGCCCGAAGAAAAGCGAACCTCCTTATTTTATAGAGGTTTGCGCGATGACTTAAAAGATGCTTTGGTACACATTGTTGATTTACCAGAGGATTATTCAGAATTTGTGGACTTAGTTGTGAAACTAGACCATCGATTAGGAGAACGGAAGGGTGATAAAACTCGATTTGAACCCAGGTTTACAACTATTAAACATGAGAAAAAGGAAACAGAAAATAAAATGCCAGATCCAGAACCAATGCAGGTAGGGTTAGTAAAAGGTCCTTTATCAAACGAAGAAAAAGATAGAAGAAGGAAACTAAATTTGTGTTTATACTGTGCTCGTTCAGGACACTTTGCTAGAGAATGTCCTATCAAACCTAAGGTGCCAAAAAAGGTCAATGCTTTAAATATCTCATCTCAAGAACAGGAAAACTGATTCACTCGTCAGGATCGGAGGTCGCCTGCACGAGTAAAGTTAAAAATAGGATATCCCATTGTTTGGCAAATATGGTTCCAAGAATCCCTAAACATGTTATAATACAGGTAATCTTAATAATCAGTACTCAGTTGCGGCAATCTTTGCCTGTTTTGTTAGATTCTGGAGCCACAGGGAATTTTATGGATATAAAATTAGCACAGGAATTGCAAATCTCTACTGAATTTAAAACTCAACATGAAGCTGTCTGTGCTGTTGATGGCTCCGCCTTATCATCAGGAATGATAACAAAAAGAACAACACCTATGATTATGGTGCAACAAAATGGCCATTCTGAAAAACACAGTTTTGATTTGATTGATACTCCAAATTTTGGTTTAATCCTGGGAGTGCCGTGGCCGATTTCACACAACCCCAAGATAAATTGGATTTCCCGAACTGTAACTTTAGACTCTTCTTTTTGTAGAGCTTCATGTTATCAAGAAGCTCCAAATGACTCTATGACAGTGGTTCATTGTGCCAGTCTTGAAAAACCTTCTAGTGGCATCCCGTATGAATATCAAGATTTCAAGGATGTCTTTGATCCGGTTAAAGCTTCAACTTTACCTCCTCACAGAACATACGATTGTCGTATTGATTTGATACCAGGAGCTCCTTTACCTACCAGTAGGCTATATGCTCTTTCAGAACATGAAACTAAATATCTAAGAACATATCTAGATGATTTACTAGCCTCTGGATTCTTAAGACATTCTACTTCCCCAGTGTCTTCGCCACTTTTTTTTATCCCGAAACCAGATGGCTCTCTTCGCGCCTGCATAGACTATCGCGGGTTAAACAAAGCTACAGTTAAAAACAAATATCCTTTGCCCTTGATACCGGTACTTCTAGATCAGTTACGTCATTCCACCATTTATACGAAACTTGATTTCAGAGGTGCGTACCATTTGGTATGAGTGAAAGAAAATGATGAATGAAAGACTGCTTTTAAAACAAAATGTGGCTTATTTGAATACACAGTTATGCCCTTTGGGTTGTGTAATGCACCTGCGGCTTTTCAATATTTTATTAATGAAGTATTGCACTAATTCCTAGATATTTGTGTAATCGTCTATATAGACAATATTCTGATTTATTCTAAGAATAAAGAAGATCATATACAACATATAAGAGCAGTTTTGGCTAAGTTACAAGAAAATCTTTTATTTGCAAAATTGGAAAAATGTATTTTCAATACTGATACAGTGGACTTTCTTGGTTATTGTTTGTCTCCCATGGGTATCATGATGGACCCTAAGAAAATCAATGCGATTGACCAAGGACCAGAACCCAAATCCGTAAAAGACGTCCATAAAATCTTAGGCTTCGCAAATTTTTATAGACGTTTTATTCCCCATTTTGCTGAAACAGTGGTCCCACTCACTAAGTTATTACAAAAAGGACACATTTTCACATGGTCAGAAGACACGGCTCAGGCTTTCAACAATCTGAAAAAGAAGTTCATAACAGCCCCTATTCTAAAACATCCAGATCCAGAAATACCTTTTTTTGTGGAGGCTGATGCTTCCCAAATGGCAATAGGTGGTGTTCTCTCTCAGAGGGATCCACATGATGGTCAATTGCATCCTGTGGCTTTTATTCAAAACAATTATTGCCCGCAGAGCAAAACTATACTGTGGCAGAAAGAGAATTATTGGCCATAAAATTAGCTTTCACTGAATGGAGGCATCACTTGGTTGGAACCAAGTATCCAGTAACTATTTTTAGTGATCACAAGAATCTACAATTCTTTAGCTCCATAAAAGCACTTACTCCTCGTCAAATGCGATGGTTAAATTTCTTCAGTGCATTTGACTTTGTAATCACCTACAGACCAGCTTCTCAGCTGCTGCAGTCAGATATCCTATCCAGATATGGTTACACACATGAAACAAAAAAGGATGGTTTAGGACCACCAATTATTCCTCCAGGAAGAATTGTGGCCCCTGTCACTCGAGATGATTTCATGAATATACTTAGAACAGAACATTTAAAACAGAATGCACAAGATTGGTTAAAAACACTGAGAACACAATTCAGGGAGGTTTATTTTATGATTCTTCACTTCTGTATGTGCCCACTGCAGAGTTACAGGAAAAGGTCATATCTTGGAATCACAATTCCGCTTTAGCTGGTCATCCAGGTTATGCCAAAACTTTGGAATCATGTCAAAGGCATTTCTGGTGGTCATCAATGAGAAAAGATGGTAAAGAGTATGTTATTGCTTGTCCGATTTGTGCCAGAAACAAGTCAACACATAAAGCGCCATCTGGTTTACTTCAACCTTTATCAACTTCTTCCACCCCGTGGCACACTCTTAAGGACCGATTATGATGGCGGACGGACCTGAGTCCGTCCGCCACCATAGAGTAGGAGGGACCGTCCGCAGGGGCTGCGGCAGTCCCTCCGTGCAGATTAGGATGTGACCGCCAGGGTGGCGGTCACATCCTCAATCTTTAACATTGCACCCGCCGCAATGTTAAAAATGCATACATTGCATTTGTATGCAGCAAGCGGCAGGCACCGCGCGGTGCCTGCCGATTACTGCATACAAATGCAGGGGGGTACCATAGGTACCCCCCATGTGCACCCCCACCCCCCCTTCACCCAGGGGGCCCGCAACGGGCCCCCGCAGTAAAGCTCCGTATGCTTTTCCACGGCGGAAAACCCGCCGTGGAAAAGCATTTCTTTTCGGGCATCCTAATATAGCTGACGGTGTCTGAGACACCGTCACCATATTAGTGCTTTTCCGCCGCGGTTGTAAGCCAACCGCGGCGGAAAAGCTGCGGACGGAAACCAGGACCCACCAGCCATCCTAATGTGGCGGTGGGTCTTTGGTGGGTCCGCAGAGGATTTTCCGCATCCTCCGGGCTGGCGGTGGCTTCCGCCGGCCCGGAGGATGCGGAAAATCCTCCATCCTAATGAGCCCCATAGTGTGGATTTTATAACAGGTTTGCCTAAAGCAAATAATTACACTACAATTTTAGTGGTTATTGATTACTTGTCCAAGATGGCGCATTTCGTACCATTGTTAAAAATGCCCACTGCATCAGAGTTTGCTGAAATTTTTATCAGAGACATTGTACGATTACATGGTTTGCCAAAAAAGATCGTTACAGATAGGGGTAGTCAGTTTACTTCAAAATTCTGGACAAGCTTATGTAATAAACTACAGATGGAAATCGCTCTTTCCACCGCCTTCCATCCAGAAACTGATGGCCAAACAGAGCGAGTTAATCAGACTTTACTACAAACCCTACGATGTTTAATGTCAGAATTCACTAGTGAATGGGATAAGGCCTTACCAATTGCTGAATTTGCATATAATAATCACATGCATTCAGCCACTCAGTGTACACCTTTTTTTTTTTTTAAATGGCTTCCATCCACGATACTTGCCTATAACCATTACTTCCTCCCTCACTCCAGAAGTCACTGGTCGTCTAAATCAGTTATTGGATATCCAAGAGAAAGCTAAAAAGTGCCTATTCAAATATAAAAGAAATATGAAAAAACAGGCGGATAAACATAGAACAGCTGCTCCAAATTATCAGATTGGAGACCAAAGTTTGGCTTTCAACAAAGAACTTAAAAATATTAGGTTCTAGAAAATTGCAACCAAAGTTCATTGGGCCATTTTCTATAGTGCAAATTATAAATCCAGTAACTGTCCAATTAGACTTACCTTCTGAATATGCTGTGCATCCGACCTTCCATGTATCCTTGATAAAACCATATGACCCAAATACCAGACCAGAACCACCACCTCCTCCTATTCCACTTGACGGTCACTTAGAATATGAAGTTCATAAAATTCTTGATGCAAAAAGAATTCAGGGAAAACTGTTCTATCTAATATCTTGGAAAGGTTATGATTCCACAGAGAATTCTTGGGAACCAGCATCATTTGTTCATGCTCCTAGATTAGTTAGGTTATTCCATTTAAAATATCCACGAAAGCCACGTCCAGTAGGACGGCCTTTGAGGGGAGCGACTGTTAGGGTACTTCAGTAATTGCATGAACATTCTGTCTACATGTATATTTGGTATTATGAGTCCAAGGTAGCCTTTGTTAGGCCCCATTCATAAAGTTGCGCATTGACACATTTATTTCCTTTCTAATTGCCAAATATTTATCCCTTTGAATAATCTTGTGTTTGCCAATGCTTATTTGTTTCATCCTGTTTCTATGAGGCTTGTTATTTGTTTTGCCTATTCCTCTCCGGAAATGTTCGTACTGAAGCAACTGTTTAAACCATGTGCAGCATTTACATTAAGATAACGTTGTGCACATGGAAAAGACTGCCGGTTAGAGGAAATGAAAAAACATGTGTAAAACGTGAGGAACAGCTTTCACACGCTCTCGGCTATGAACTGACCCCACCCACTCAGCCTTATATAAACCCTGCTCCATCGCCAGAAGGCGCTTGCGTTCGTTTACCCTCTCTGCTCACCTGAGACTAGATGACATCTCCTCTGCTGTTCCTGCGCTCATCTCGAGGCGTCCTTGGCAATGCAGCAACAGTCAATTTGTTGTTCCGGTCCGGCTGTTTAACCTTTCCCTCGGAGATTCAGGCTCGTCCTTCCTGTTTCCTGCGTGTCCCGTGAACTTTGATCCTCCCTTCCCTGAACAACAAGCATTTACAATGCAATGGTCTCGGCATCATTAGAGGTAGAGCTATTGGCATTGCTCATGACATTTTTTTTCTTTAAATCATAAATAAATGGCATTGTCATTTACATTGTCAATACACACCACTCTGCACTCAACTGCACTCACCTGCACTGCACTCAACTGCACTCACCTGTACTGCACTCACCTGTACTGCACTCACCTGCACTGCACTCACCTGCACTGCACTCAACTGCACTCACCTGCACTGCACTCCACTCACCTGCACTGCACTGCACTGCACTCACCTGCACTGCACTCCACTCACCTGCACTGCACTGCACTGCACTGCACTGCACTCACCTGCACTGCACTCACCTGCACTGCACTCACCTGCACTGCACTGCACTCACCTGCACTGCACTGCACTCACCTGCACTCACCTGCACTGCACTCACCTGCACTCACCTACACTGCACTGCACTCACCTGCACTCACCTGCACTGCACTGCACTCACCTGCACTCACCTGCACTCACCTGCACTCACCTGCACTGCACTCACCTGCACTGCACTGCACTCACCTGCACTCACCTGCACTGCACTCACTCGCACTGCACTGCACTCACCTGCACTGCACTCACCTGCACTGCACTGCACTCACCTGCACTGCACTCACCTGCACTCACCTGCACTGCACTCACCTGCACTGCACTCACCTGCACTGCACTCACCTGCACTGCACTCACCTGCACTGCACTGCACTCACCTGCACTGCACTCACCTGCACTGCACTGCACTCACCTGCACTGCACGCACTGCACTCGCCTGCACTGCACTCGCCTGCACTGCACTCGCCTGCACTGCACTGCACTGCACTGCACTCACCTGCACTGCACTCACCTGCACTGCACTCACCTGCACTGCACTGCACTCACCTGCACTGCACTCACCTGCACTGCACTCACCTGCACTGCACTGCACTCACCTGCACTGCACTCACCTGCACTCCACTGCACTGCACTGCACTCACCTGCACTGCACTGCACTACTGCACTCACCTGCACTGCACTGCACTCACCTGCACTGCACTCACCTGCATTGCACTGCACTCACCTGCACTGCACTCACCTGCACTGCACTCACCTGCACTGCACTGCACTCACCTGCACTGCACTGCACTGCACTCACCTGCACTGCACTGCACTGCACTCACCTGCACTGCACTCACCTGCACTGCACTCACCTGCACTCACCTGCACTGCACTCACCTGCACTGCACTCACCTGCACTGCACTGCACTCACCTGCACTGCACTCACCTGCACTGCACTCACCTGCACTGCACTGCACTCACCTGCACTGCACTGCACTCACCTGCACTGCACTCACCTGCACTGCACACACCTGCACTGCACTCACCTGCACTGCACTCACCTGCACTGCACTCACCTGCACTGCACTCACCTGCACTGCACTGCACTCACCTGCACTGCACTGCACTGCACTCACCTGCACTGCACTCACCTGCACTGCACTGCACTCCACTGCACTCCACTGCACTGCACTCACCTGCACTGCACTGCACTCACCTGCACTGCACTGCACTCACCTGCACTGCACTGCACTCGCATGCACTCCACTGCACTGCACTGCACTCACCTGCACTGCACTGCACTCGCCTGCACTCACCTGCACTGCACTCACCTGCACGGCACTCACCTGCACTGCACTGCACTCACCTGCACTGCACTCACCTGCACTGCACTGCACTCACCTGCACTGCACTCACCTGCACTGCACTGCACTGACTACTCTACACTCACTACTCTGCACTCACTACTCTGCACTCACTACTCTGCACTCGCTACTCTGCACTCACTACTCTGCACTCACTACTCTGCACTCACTACTCTGCACTCTGCACTCACTACTCTGCACTCACTACTCTGCACTCACTACTCTGCACTCTGCACTCACTACTCTGCACTCTGCACTCACTACTCTGCACTCTGCACTCACTACTCTGCACTCACTACTCTGCACTCACTACTCTGCACTCTGCACTCACTACTCTGCACTCTGCACTCACTACTCTGCACTCTGCACGCACTACTCACTACTCTGCACTCACTACTCTGCACTCACTACTCACTACTCTGCACTCACTACTCACTACTCTGCACTCACTACTCACTACTCTGCACTCACTACTCACTACGCTGCACTCACTACTCTGCACTCTGCACTCACTACTCTGCACTCACTACTCTGCACTCACTACTCTGCACTCACTACTCACTACTCTGCACTCACTACTCACTACTCTGCACTCTGCATTCACTACTCTGCACTCACTACTCACTACTCTGCACTCACTACTCTGCATTCTGCACTCACTACTCCGCACTCACTACTCTGCATTCTGCACTCACTACTCTGCACTCACTACTCACTACTCTGCACTCACTACTCACTACTCTGCACTCACTACTCTGCATTCTGCACTCACTACTCTGCACTCACTACTCTGCACTCACTACTCACTATTCTGCACTCACTACTCACTATTCTGCACTCACTACTCACTACTCTGCACTCACTACTCTGCACTCACTACTCTGCACTCACTACTCACTACTCTGCACTCACTACTCACTACTCTGCACTCACTACTCACTACTCTGCACTCACTACTCTGCACTCTGCACTCACTACTCTGCACTCTGCACTCACTACTCTGCACTCACTACTCTGCACTCACTACTCTGCACTCACTACTCACTACTCTGCACTTACTACTCTGCACTCACTACTCACTAATCTGCACTCACTACTCACTACTCTGCACTCACTACTCACTACTCTGCACTCTGCACTCACTACTCTGCACTCTGCACTCACTACTCTGCACTCACTACTCTGCACTCACTACTCACTACTCTGCACTCACTACTCACTACTCTGCACTCACTACTCTGCATTCTGCACTCACTACTCTGCACTCACTACTCTGCACTCTGCACTCACTACTCTGCACTCACTACTCTGCACTCACTACTCACTACTCTGCACTCACTACTCACTACTCTGCACTCACTACTCTGCACTCACTACTCACTACTCTGCACTCACTACTCACTACTCTGCACTCACTACTCTGCATTCTGCACTCACTACTCTGCACTCACTACTCTGCACTCTGCACTCACTACTCTGCACTCACTACTCTGCACTCACTACTCACTACTCTGCACTCACTACTCACTACTCTGCACTCACTACTCACTACTCTGCCTCACTACTCACTACTCTGCACTCACTACTCTGCACTCACTACTCTGCACTCACTACTCACTACTCTGCACTCTGCACTCACTACTCTGCACTCACTACTCACTACTCTGCACTCACACTCACTACTCTGCACTCACTACTCTGCACTCACTACTCTGCACTCACTACTCTGCACTCACTACTCTGCACTCACTACTCTGCACTCACTACTCACTACTCTGCACTCACTACTCACTACTCTGCACTCACTACTCACTACTCACTACTCTGCACGCACTACTCTGCACTCACTACTCACTACTCTGCACTCACTACTCACTACTCTGCACTCACTACTCTGCACTCTGCACTCACTACTCTGCACTCTGCACTCACTACTCTGCACTCACTACTCTGCACTCACTACTCTGCACTCACTACTCACTACTCTGCACTTACTACTCTGCACTCACTACTCACTAATCTGCACTCACTACTCACTACTCTGCACTCACTACTCACTACTCTGCACTCTGCACTCACTACTCTGCACTCTGCACTCACTACTCTGCACTCACTACTCTGCACTCACTACTCACTACTCTGCACTCACTACTCACTACTCTGCACTCACTACTCTGCATTCTGCACTCACTACTCTGCACTCACTACTCTGCACTCTGCACTCACTACTCTGCACTCACTACTCTGCACTCACTACTCACTACTCTGCACTCACTACTCACTACTCTGCACTCACTACTCTGCACTCACTACTCACTACTCTGCACTCACTACTCACTACTCTGCACTCACTACTCTGCATTCTGCACTCACTACTCTGCACTCACTACTCTGCACTCTGCACTCACTACTCTGCACTCACTACTCTGCACTCACTACTCACTACTCACTACTCTGCACTCACTACTCACTACTCTGCCTCACTACTCACTACTCTGCACTCACTACTCTGCACTCACTACTCTGCACTCACTACTCACTACTCTGCACTCTGCACTCACTACTCTGCACTCACTACTCACTACTCTGCACTCACACTCACTACTCTGCACTCACTACTCTGCACTCACTACTCTGCACTCACTACTCTGCACTCACTACTCTGCACTCACTACTCACTACTCTGCACTCACTACTCACTACTCTGCACTCACTACTCACTACTCTGCACTCACTACTCTGCACTCACTACTCTGCGCACTCACTACTCTGCGCACTCACTACTCTGCGCACTCACTACTCTGCGCACTCACTCCTCTGCACTCACTACTCTGCACACTCACTCTGCACTCACTACTCTGCACACTCTCTGCACACTCTCTCTGCCCACTCACTCTGCACTCACACTCTGCACTCACACTCTGCACTCACTACTCTGCACTCACTACTCTGCACTCACACTCTGCACTCACTACTCTGCACTCACTACTCTGCACTCACTACTCTGCACTCACTACTCTGCACTCACTACTCTGCACTCTGCACACTCACTCTGCACTGTGCACACCACTGATATCATGGAATCTTCCACCACACTTTCTAAAACTCTATAGTCCGAAGCATAATAGGCACAGAACCAAAAGAAGGGTAGACATTGCTTAAAATAATCTTATTGTATTTATGAGAAGCAAAAGCGAGACTGTGAAATGTGCTGAATATCAGTTTGTTACGAATCAACAGAGTGGAGTTAGAGAACCAAGAAATAGTCATTTAGAATCCGGGTTAGAAGGAGTAGTAATCACAAGCTGAGGATCAACGGGCGCGAAACAGCGTGGTGGGCGCGCAGGAGACGCAGCGTGAGCGTGCACATCAGCTGAAGATCGCCGGAGAAGACACTGAGCCTGCCTGCTGCCATGACTGACCCGCTGCGGAGGGAAAGAGCCCGGTGAGTGGGGGTAGAGGGGGGGCGGCAGAGAGGGAGTGGGCAGAGAGGGAGTGAGGGTGTGTGTGTGTGCGTGCGTGTGTCTGTCTGGTGTGTGCCTGCCTGCCTGCCTTTGTGTGTGCACGTCCACAGACCCTGGTCGGCTCGTGCACCGCTCTGTACTCCCTTGCGAGCTTACTCGGCGACAATAGTTCTCGTTGCCGAGACCTAAAAAAGTAAGATAAATCTGTTAATTGCACTCGCGAGTGGATTTAAGATATTCAGAGAAGATGCCAGTAAGTACTTTGAACTATTTAATGAATAATTATCGCGCTTTGAACAGGACTTGAAAAAACACGATAATTATTCTGCTATTTGGACATGGTTGTTTATTTTAGAAACCTCTTGAGCACAATATTGGGAGTTGCAGGACTTGATGCAAAGAACTTTGGATATTTACGTGTGTCACATTTTATCCATGTGTATTGGACATTGGTGTACAAATGTTATTAGTGAACTTTGGTGATGTGTAATAATAATTGACTCTAAAGAGTTATTTAGAGCGCACAAGAAAGACATTGAACAGTTACAGGTGAATCTTAAGGCAGCAAAACTACTTCAGCAAAACAGGTTGGTGTAGAACAACTTTATAGTTTAGTTTGGTCAAGTCTAGATATTTCAGGTTTTGATTAATATTAGAAAACTGTTCCTTATTTATTTACAGAATCCAGACTTTCAAAAAGGAAGATTCAAAGCACTTAAATTATTATAAGCAGTCTGATGAAAATATAATCAGACTCGAAAGGTACATCTAGAATTGTATGTAGAGTATTTATTCATATGTAAAGTTAGATCTTATTATACATTTGATTTCTCTGTTCTTCTTTTGATAACAGACACCATCCTAGACGACGAGGTTGCCTGCTAGAAGATACCTCACTGGAGTGTCTCTCTTTTTATTATTTTATCCATTCCCCCTTCCCTTGGGATTGTGATCTTCTTTGGCTGTTACATAAATCAGTCACTGGGGCTCAGATTCTCAGGGGCAGACGAGAATAAGCTTCACGTCAATCAACTTGAACTACCTGAGCTTTCAGGTGAGTGGAGGCTTTAACAGAAACGCAAGCCTCTACAAAATTAAAAGTTCATTTTGATAGACATGGAAGATGAGGACGATAAGATAGATGGTCAGGCCATGGCAAAGGCTCTTAGTGAGGATTTAGAAAGACAAACTTCAGTAACTACCATGTTGCAACAAATGCAGTTGGAAATAGATAGGTTAAAACAGGAGAATCAGTTACTACATCAAGAGGTGGTGCGTTATAAGCCTAGGAAATCTCTTTGGGGGGGGAACCCTTTTCCTCAACATATACAAATACAACAGAAAAAAATTTAAAACTACAACCGCTTTTAATGTATCAGATTCTACTACTACTGCACCCTTGCAAGTTACTGTAGCAGTACCTCAATCAATCAATCAATCAAAGCATTTATAAAGCGCACTACTCACCCAGAGGGTCTTAAGGCGCTAGGGGAGGGGGGTCCGCTACTGCTCGAACAGCCAGGTCTTGAGTTGCTTCCTGAAGGCGAGGTGGTCCTGGGTCAGGCGGAGGTGAGTCGGGAGGGAGTTCCAAGTCTTGGCGGCGAGGTAGGAGAAGGACCGTCCCCCTGTGGTGGCTCTTCGGATGTGGGGGACGGCAGCGAGGGCGAGGGCGTGGCCGGTCGATCGAAGCTGGCGTTTGGGAGCGTAGAAGTTGAGGCGGCTGTTGAGGTATCCTGGGCCTTGGTTGTGTAGGGCTTTGTGTGCGTGGGTGAGGAGACGGAAGGTGATTCTCTTGTTGACCGGGAGCCAGTGAAGGTCTCTCAGGTGTCCGGAGATGTGGCTGCGACGGGGGATGTCCAGGATGAGTCGTGCTGAGGCGTTCTGGATCCGCTGGAGTCTCTTCTGGAGTTTGGCGGTGGTTCCGGCGTAGAGGGAGTTGCCGTAGTCCAACCGGCTGGTGATGAGGGCCTGGGTGACCGTCTTCCTGGTCTCGGTGGGGATCCATCGGAAGATCTTACGTAGCATGCGCAGGATGTTGAAGCATGACGAGGAGACGGCGTTGACTTGTCTGGTCATGGAGAGGGAGGGGTCCAGGATGAAGCGCAGGTTGCGTGCGTGGTCTGTTGGTTTGGGTGCGCTGCCTAGGGCGGGGGGCGACCAGGAGTCGTCCCAGGTGGAGGGTGAGGATCCCAGGATGAGGACTTCCGTCTTGTCAGAGTTCAGTTTCAGGCGGCTGTTCTTCATCCATTCGGCTACCTCTTTCATCCCTTCGTGTAGGTTGGCTCTGGCGGTGGCGGGGTCGTTAGTGAGGGAGAGGATCAGCTGGGTGTCGTCGGCGTAGGAGATGATGTTGAGGTTGTGCTGGCGTGCCATTTCTGCGAGGGGGCTCATGTAGAGGGTTGGGCTGAGCGAGGAGCCTTGAGGGACGCCGCAGATGACTTCGGTGGCTTCTGATCTGAATGGGGGGAGGCGGACTCTCTGTGTCCTTCCGGCGAGGAAGGAGATGATCCACTCCCGTGCCTTCTCCTGGATTCCGACGTTGCTGAGGCGCTGCACTAGGGTGCGGTGACAGACAGTGTCGAAGGCCGCGGAGAGGTCTAGGAGGATGAGGGCTGCTGTTTCTCCGTTGTCAAGCAGGGCTCGGATGTCATCGGTGGCTGCGATCAGGGCGGTCTCGGTGCTGTGGTTGGCCCGGAAGCCAGACTGCGAGAGGTCGAGGGATCCGTTCGTCTCGAGGAAGGCGGCCAGCTGTTTGTTGACGGTCTTCTCGATGACTTTTGCAGGGAACGGGAGCAGCGAGATGGGGCGGTAGTTCTTGAGGTCGGTGGGGTCGGCTGATGGCTTCTTGAGTAGAGCGCTGAGTTCGGCGTGCTTCCAGCTCTCCGGGAAGGTGGCGGTGTCGAAGGAGGTGTTGATGATGTCCCGCAGGTGGGGTGCGATGACCGCGTCGGCCTTGTTGAAGATGTGGTGAGGGCAGGGGTCGGTCGGCGATCCGGAGTGGATGGAGTTCATCGTGCGGACGGTGTCTTCGGTGCTGATCGGGGTCCAGGCGCGTTGTAACCTAATGTTGTACCACTCTCTGCTCCTGAACGTTTCTTTGGGGATAGTAATACGTTTGGTGTGTTTATAAGTCAATGTCAGTTACACTTTATATGTAAGCCTCACTTATTTCCTAATGATGCAACTAAAGTAGCTTTTGTGTTGTCTTATCTGGGAGGAACTGCTGCAAATTGGTCAATACCTTATATTGACAGGGATGATCCAATTCTACATGATTGGTTTAAGTTTAAAAGAACTATGACCAAGTTATTTGCCAAACACACATACGTTCATTCCAGTGATAATGAGCTTCTTAATTTAAAGCAAGGAACCAAGGATTTGTTGACATATGTACCTTCTTTTAATAGGTTGCTAACGGAAACTCAATGGCCCGAAGAAAAGCGAACCTCCTTATTTTATAGAGGTTTGCGCGATGACTTAAAAGATGCTTTGGCACACATTGTTGATTTACCAGAGGATTATTCTGAATTTGTGGACTTAGTTGTGAAACTAGACCATCGATTAGGAGAACGGAAGGGTGATAAAACTCGATTTGAACCCAGGTTTACAACTATTAAACATGAGAAAAAGGAAACAGAAAATAAAATGCCAGATCCAGAACCAATGCAGGTAGGGTCAGTAAAAGGTCCTTTATCAAACGAAGAAAAAGATAGAAGAAGGAAACTAAATTTGTGTTTATACTGTGCTCGTTCAGGACACTTTGCTAGAGAATGTCCTGTCAAACCTAAGGTGCCAAAAAGGTCAATGCTTTAAATATCTCATCTCAAGAACAGGAAAACTGATTCACTCGTCAGGATCGGAGGTCGCCTGCACGAGTAAAGTTAAAAATAGGATCTCCCATTGTTTGGCAAATATGGTTCCAAGAATCCCTAAACATGTTATAATACAGGTAATCTTAATAATCAGTACTCAGTTGCGGCAATCTTTGCCTGTCTTGTTAGATTCTGGAGCCACAGGGAATTTTATGGATATAAAATTAGCACAGGAATTGCAAATCTCTACTGAATTTAAAACTCAACATGAAGCTGTCTGTGCTGTTGATGGCTCCGCCTTATCATCAGGAATGATAACAAAAAGAACAACACCTATGATTATGGTGCTACAAAATGGCCATTCTGAAAAACACAGTTTTGATTTGATTGATACTCCACATTTTGGTTTAATCCTGGGAGTGCCATGGCCGATTTCACACAACCCCAAGATAAATTGGATTTCCCGAACTGTAACTTTAGACTCTTCTTTTTGTAGAGCTTCATGTTATCAAGAAGCTCCAAATGACTCTATGACAGTGGTTCATTGTGCCAGTCTTGAAAAACCTTCTAGTGGCATCCCGTATGAATATCAAGATTTCAAGGATGTCTTTGATCCGGTTAAAGCTTCAACTTTACCTCCTCACAGAACATACGATTGTCGTATTGATTTGATACCAGGAGCTCCTTTACCTAGCAGTAGGGTATATGCTCTTTCAGAACATGAAACTAAATATCTAAGAACATATCTAGATGATTTACTAGCCTCTGGATTCTTAAGACATTCTACTTCCCCAGTGTCTTCGCCACTTTTTTTTATCCCGAAACCAGATGGCTCTCTTCGCGCCTGCATAGACTATCGCGGGTTAAACAAAGCTACAGTTAAAAACAAATATCCTTTGCCCTTGATACCGGTACTTCTAGATCAGTTACGTCATTCCACCATTTATACGAAACTTGATTTAAGAGGTGCGTACCATTTGGTATGAGTGAAAGAAAATGATGAATGAAAGACTGCTTTTAAAACAAAATTTGGCTTATTTGAATACACAGTTATGCCCTTTGGGTTGTGTAATGCACCTGCGGCTTTTCAATATTTTATTAATGAAGTATTGCACTAATTCCTAGATATTTGTGTAATAGTCTATATAGACGATATTCTGATTTATTCTAAGAATAAAGAAGATCATATACAACATATAAGAGCAGTTTTGGCTAAGTTACAAGAAAATCTTTTATTTGCAAAATTGGAAAAATGTATTTTCAATACTGATACAGTGGACTTTCTTGGTTATTGTTTGTCTCCCATGGGTATCATGATGGACCCTAAGAAAATCAATGCGATTGACCAATGGCCAGAACCCAAATCAGTAAAAGACGTCCATAAAATCTTAGGCTTCGCAAATTTTTATAGACGTTTTATTCCCCATTTTGCTGAAACAGTGGTCCCACTCACTAAGTTATTACAAAAAGGACACATTTTCACATGGTCAGAAGACGCGGCTCAGGCTTTCAACAATCTGAAAAAGAAGTTCATAACAGCCCCTATTCTAAAACATCCAGATCCAGAAATACCTTTTTTTGTGGAGGCTGATGCTTCCCAAATGGCAATAGGTGGTGTTCTCTCTCAGAGGGATCCACATGATGGTCAATTGCATCCTGTGGCCTTTTATTCAAAAAAATGATTGCCCGCAGAGCAAAACTATACTGTGGCAGAAAGAGAATTATTGGCCTTAAAATTAGCTTTCACTGAATGGAGGCATCACTTGGTTGGAACCAAGTATCCAGTAACTATTTTTAGTGATCACAAGAATCTACAATTCTTTAGCTCCATAAAAGCACTTACTCCTCGTCAAATGCGATGGTTAAATTTCTTCAGTGCATTTGACTTTGTAATCACCTACAGACCAGCTACTCAGCAGCTGCAGTCAGATATCCTATCCAGATATGGTTACACACATGAAACAAAAAAGGATGGTTTAGGACCACCAATTATTCCTCCAGAAAGAATTGTGGCCCCTGTCACTCGAGATGATTTCATGAATATACTTAGAACAGAACATTTAAAACAGAATGCACAAGATTGGTTAAAAAACACTGAGAACACAATTCAGGGAGGTTTATTTTATCATTCTTCACTTCTGTATGTGCCCACTGCAGAGTTACAGGAAAAGGTCATATCTTGGAATCACAATTCCGCTTTAGCTGGTCATCCAGGTTATGCCAAAACTTTGGAATCATGTCAAAGGCATTTCTGGTGGTCATCAATGAGAAAAGATGGTAAAGAGTATGTTATTGCTTGTCCGATGTGTGCCAGAAACAAGTCAACACATAAAGCGCCATCTGGTTTACTTCAACCTTTATCAACTCCTTCCACCCCGTGGCACACTCTTAAGGGCCGATTATGATGGTGGACGGATCTGAGTCCGTCCGCCACCATAGAGTAGGAGGGACCGTCCGCAGGGGCTGCGACGGTCCCTCCGTGCAGATTAGGATGTGACCGCCAGGGTGGCGGTCACATCCTCAATCTTTAACATTGCGGCCGGTGCAGCTTCAAGCTGCACCCGCCGCAATGTTAAAAATGCATACATTGCATTTGTATGCAGCAAGCGGCAGGCACCGCGCGGTGCCTGCTGATTAATGCATACAAATGCAGGGGGGTACCATAGGTACCCCCCATGTGCACCCCCACCCCCCTTCACCCAGGGGGCCCGCAACAGGCCCCCGCAGTAAAGCTCCGTATGCTTTTCCACGGCGGAAAACCCGCCGTGGAAAAGCATTTCTTTTCGGGCATCCTAATATAGCTGACGGTGTCTGAGACACCGTCACCATATTAGTGCTTTTCCGCCGCGGTTGTAAGCCAACCGCGGCGGAAAAGCTGCGGACGGAAACCAGGACCCACCAGCCATCCTAATGTGGCGGTGGGTCTTTGGTGGGTCCGCAGAGGATTTTCCGCATCCTCCGGGCTGGCGGTGGCTTCCGCCGGCCCGGAGGATGCGGAAAATCCTCCATCCTAATGAGCCCCATAGTGTGGATTTTATAACAGGTTTGCCTAAAGCAAATAATTACACTACAATTTTAGTGGTTATTGATTACTTGTCCAAGATGGCGCATTTCATACCATTGTTAAAAATGCCCACTGCATCAGAGTTTGCTGAAATTTTTATCAGAGACATTGTACGATTACATGGTTTGCCAAAAAAGATCGTTACAGATAGGGGTAGTCAGTTTACTTCAAAATTCTGGACAAGCTTATGTAATAAACTACAGATGGAAATCGCTCTTTCCACCGCCTTCCATCCAGAAACTGATGGCCAAACAGAGCGAGTTAATCAGACTTTACTACAAACCCTACGATGTTTAATGTCAGAATTCACTAGTGAATGGGATAAGGCCTTACCAATTGCTGAATTTGTTTATAATAATCACATGCATTCAGCCACTCAGTGTACACCTTTTTTTTTTTTAAATGGCTTCCATCCACGGTACTTGCCTATAACCATTACTTCCTCCCTCACTCCAGAAGTCACTGGTCGTCTAAATCAGTTATTGGATATCCAAGAGAAAGCTAAAAAGTGCCTATTCAAATATAAAAGAAATATGAAAAAACAGGCGGATAAACATAGAATAGCTGCTCCAAATTATCAGATTGGAGACCAAAGTTTGGCTTTCAACAAAGAACTTAAAAATATTAGGTTCGAGAAAATTGCAACCAAAGTTCATTTGGCCATTTTCTATAGTGCAAATTATAAATCCAGTAACTGTCCAATTAGACTTACCTTCTGAATATGCTGTGCATCCGACCTTCCATGTATCCTTGATAAAACCATATGACCCAAATACCAGACCAGAACCACCACCTCCTCCTATTCCACTTGACGGTCACTTAGAATATGAAGTTCATAAAATTCTTGATGCAAAAAGAATTCAGGGAAAATTGTTCTATCTAATATCTTGGAAAGGTTATGATTCCACAGAGAATTCTTGGGAACCAGCATCATTTGTTCATGCTCCTAGATTAGTTAGGTTATTCCATTTAAAATATCCACGAAAGCCACGTCCAGTAGGACGGCCTTTGAGGGGAGCGACTGTTAGGGTACTTCAGTAATTGCATGAACATTCTGTCTACATGTATATTTGGTATTATGAGTCCAAGGTAGCCTTTGTTAGGCCCCATTCATAAAGTTGCGCATTGACACATTTATTTCCTTTCTAATTGCCAAATATTTATCCCTTTGAATAATCTTGTGTTTGCCAATGCTTATTTGTTTCATCCTGTTTCTATGAGGCTTGTTATTTGTTTTGCCTATTCCTCTCCGGAAATGTTCGTACTGAAGCAACTGTTTAAACCATGTGCAGCATTTACATAAAGATAACGTTGTGCACATGGAAAAGACTGCCGGTTAGAGGAAATGAAAAAACATGTGTAAAACGTGAGGAACAGCTTTCACACGCTCTCGGCTATGAACCGACCCCACCCACTCAGCCTTATATAAACCCTGCTCCATCGCCAGAAGGCGCTTGCGTTCGTTTACCCTCTCTGCTCACCTGAGACTAGATGACATCTCCTCTGCTGTTCCTGCGCTCATCTCGAGGCGTCCTTGGCAATGCAGCAACAGTCAATTTGTTGTTCCGGTCCGGCTGTTTAACGTTTCCCTCGGAGATTCAGGCTCGTCCTTCCTGTTTCCTGCGTGTCCCGTGAACTTTGCTCCTTCCTTCCCTGAACAAAAAAGTAAGATAAATCTGTTAATTGCACTCGCGAGTGGATTTAAGATATTCAGAGAAGATTCCAGTAAGTACTTTGAACTATTTAATGAATAATTATCGCGCTTTGAACAGGACTTGAAAAAACACGATCTTCATGATAATTATTCTGCTATTTGGACATGGTTGTTTATTTTAGAAACCTCTTGAGCACAATATTGGGAGTTGCAGGACTTGATGCAAAGAACTTTGGATATTTACGTGTGTCACATGTTATCCATGTGTATTGGACATTGGTGTACAAATGTTATTAGTGAACTTTTGTGATGTGTAATAATAATTGACTCTAAAGAGTTATTTAGAGCGCACAAGAAAGACATTGAACATTTACAGGTGAATCTTAAGGCAGCAAAACTACTTCAGCAAAACAGGTTGGTGTAGAACAACTTTATATTTTAGTTTGGTCAAGTCTAGATATTTCATGTTTTGATTAATATTAGAAAACTGTTCATTATTTATTTACAGAATCCAGACTTTCAAAAAGGAAGATTCAAAGCACTTAAAATATTATAAGCAGTCTGATGAAAACATAATCAAACTCGAAAGGTACATCTAGAATTGTATGTAGAGTATTTATTCATATGTAAAGTTAGATCTTATACATTTGATTTCTCTGTTCTTCTTTTGATAACAGACACCATCCTAGATGACGAGGTTGCCTGCTAGAAGATACCTCTCTGGAGTGTCTCTCTTTTTATTATTTTATCCATTCCCCCTTCCCTTGGGATTGTGATCGTCTTTGGCTGTTACATAAATCAGTCACTGGGGCTCAGATTCTCAGGGTCAGACGAGAATAAGCTTCACGTCAATCAACTTGAACTACCTGAGCTTTCAGGTGAGTGGAGGCTTTAACAGCCCCTGATATGGGATTTACAAATCTTTCTGCTCTGCATAGAGCGTTTGTCCGATGAGATTTTTTCTGGCCTCCTCCAATTAGTAGGCAAGGTAGAGATCAAGAAACTACCAAGGATTTTTTCAGATCATAGTCCTTTACTACTGGAAATCTCAGACCAGGGCAGCTTTAAGTTCCAGACAAAATGGACTCTCAATCAGAAACTGCTCTTAAATAATGTATTAATCAAGCATATGAGGAAATAGATGGTTGTGTTTTTTGGTGCGCATAGATATAGTGCTTCATGGAGGGTGGTCTGGGATTCTTTTAAAGCAAGACTGTGAGGGGAGGTTCTAGCTTTGTTGTTTACATAGGTGACACTGGAGGGCTGTATAAATAGTTAGTTATACTAGAAAGATTCAAACACAGATAATATTGCAGGGGCAGTAGGATGGCACATAAAATTTGAAATCATGACAGTAAAAGGCAAGATTAACAGTTATCATATTTAGACTGTGGCGGAAGTATTTCAGGGTACATAGAAATGAGAGATGTGAATATGGTGATTCGGTTGGGAGAATTTTAGCTTACCGTAATAGACAAAGGAAAGCTGTGAAAAATCATTTAGAAAATGTCCAAGGAAGGATGGGTCATTTGCCATCAATCCCACTGACATCATTAATATTTTTGAGGGTTTTTATAGAACATTATTTTGTGAAGATAACCCTCACAGTAGCCTTGGGGGAGAAGAAGCAGAGCTATCGGAAGATTGGGGATTGATAGAACCGGATTTAAACAGGAATATGGAGGCAGATATCACACTGAAGGAAGTCATAAATGCTTTGAAGGTGGCTGGCACCGACAGAATTCCCCTTGCACTGTATAAGTTTCTCTATCTAGAGGCAGCACCAGTTTTACTTGATTTGTTCATTACAGTACAGCAGAATGGGATACCCCCTCTGTCCCGGCAAGGTACAAATATTGTTATTTTAGGTGATTTGATAAATTCTGACACCAAACTGTAGTCTAAAATTTTGGAGGTCCACTTGGAGAGAATCATAGCTCACCTGGTCTCACCATGGCAACATGGATTTATACCTGGCAGAAGAAAAACAGACCATGTCAGACGAGATATAACTCTATTTGACATTGCAGAGACAACAGGTGACCGGATGGCTGTGATGATCCTAGAAGCAGAGAAAGCAATCAATAGATTGTCATGGTGTTATTTATAGCAAATTCTGTAATGAAAGGGGATTTGTAGGCGTTCTCTAAAGGCTATTAGAGCAATCTATACTTCCTCCTACACCAGTCTTTAAATTACGGGTCAAGAATTAGGAAGAATTGACATAACAAGACGTAAAAGACAGGGATGTCCCTGCTCTCCAATTTTATTCACCCTTTATATAAATCTATTATATAAAGATCCATTTATAGATCAAATAATTAAGTATTTGCAGGTAAGGGAATTTCTCAGTCAAGTCAGTGTTGGTATAGTCTCCCTGAAATAAATTCCTTTCTTAGGGCCCGGTTCCGATCTCGCTCGGAAGGGCTCCGAACGTGATCCAGCCGGAAAAAGTACAAGCCGTACGCGTGTTCTCCACCCGACTCATACAGCTGTTGGAGCGAGCAAGTACGATGTGAGAAACGCAAAATCACCGACCTAATCGTTTCCGGGTCCGAATCGCTCCGTTCGCCTCATCCGCAAGCAAATCGTGTCGTGCAATGGAGACAATTTCCAACCGAGCCAGTACAATGCACGCATGTGACAGCCGGATCGAGCCGAAGTTTCTGGCTCGCAAAACGCCCAGGAAACTGCTTTTGGGGGTCTGCGTCGGACCCCCATCACACGCAGCCTTGCGACTCAGACAAAGGGGGAGACCCGAGGGAGTCCCCAACACAGGCATGTACGGTGCGGATGGCACAGACACATACCCACAGTAGGGGGCGCCCTTGTGCGAGACATACCCATTCAGTCAATGAGAGCCCATGTACGCGTCATAAGACCGGCTCCCATTGACTTCTATGGGAGTCCGACCGAACCGAGTCCAGCAGCATGCAGCCCCATTTTTAGGTTTCGCCTGGGGCACGGAGCGTTAGCTCCGCCCCCAGAGAAATCTCTAGTCTTCAGTAAGGGACTCTTGGAATACGCCCTCTGTTCCATTGGCTAGCTCCATAAATGGAGGCTAGCCATTGGAACAGAGATCTGTCCGTCAAGGCAGGACCAGATTCGGGGGCGTTCCCGAGATTTTTTCCCTGGGCGTTCCCTCTGTGTAGTCATCGGGCGGTGGGCGGAGTTTTTTTTTTTTTTTGGGTGTTTGTGTCCGTCATTATGCCGACCACGGCCGCCGGAAGAAGTCCAGGTGAGTGCGTTCCTTTCCCGCCCCCCCCTCCCGCTGTCCGTTTCTTTCCCGCCCCCCCCTCCCGCTGTCCGTTTCTTTCCCGCCCCCCCCTCCCGCTGTCCATGCGCAGTCCCCCCCCCTCCCGCTGTCCATGCGCCGTTCCCGCCCCCCCCTCCCCGTGTGCCCGTAGGTGCTTGTTTTTAAGCAGGCTTCGATAGCGCATATTGAAAAAAGAGTTTAGAACTCATTTTTTGTTCGTGTTATGTTATTAAACGACCAAAAATGCCCCCAGAGCCACGGAGACCAAACCGAAGGGGCAGCTAGCTTATTGGTGGCTGGCACGCAGGAGCCGTGCTCTGATAGGCTGCTGGCACGCGGGAGCCGCGCACCGATTGGTCAAGGAGCTCTGACGTCATCGGGATTGGCCCATCGCTCGGCACCTTACATCACAGCCTCCTCGGAAACATTCGGAGGTTAACTCTTTGTTGGCATGCTTTCGGACGAGTTTTCGCCTTCGTTTTCCCCAAAGTTGCGTGCGGTTGCAAATGTATAGTACCAAAGGGAGAACAACATTTCCGAAAGCTTTGTAAACGATCTATGCCAAAGCGCGCAAAAGTCATGTGTTCTTTCCAAAACGTGCAATCGCGCCTAGCAGGCTCAGCTCTCTCGCCTCTTTCCTGCACTCTCATTCTGATGCTGAGCTTTAGGAGGCGTTTGTTTTTCCCAACACCGCCGGAAGTACGTCAGGTGGTGTCCGGAAACGGAGCGCGCGTGGCTGATTCGCTCTTCCTGCTGGCTCTGGTTTAGTTGCTACCAAGGCGCTCAAATGGCGGGTAAGTTCCTGTTGTGGGAAACAGAAGGCACCGTTCTCGCGGCAACCTTGATCCTTTAAAAGACTGGTCGCTTTCGGATAGCGGTGTTTGCAGCTGTAGGGCTGGCTTAGAGGGCGTGGAACAAGAAGGCGCTGCAGAGCTCCCGCCATCTGACAGCACCTAACCCGGCTGCGCGGGAAAACAGCCCCACTTCAGCCTCCCTCTACTCCCCACGCTGACTCAACCGGACCGCGTGTACAATCTATATATCTCCCTCTGCAGCTGCTTCTCAGTCTGCGGTGTGTACTTAGAGATGCGCCACTCGTCACCATGCATAGCATAGGGCAGCACAAACTGTTACAGCAGGACGAAAAGTGACGGAGCAGTTGTTCCTAGCCACGGTTGAACCCTCACCCATATCGATGTTGTGCCCCTCAAGCACCTGATAGCCAATCGAAACTGGCCTCCGAGCCGTCACCTGCCAATCTCTTGTTGGTCTCCGCTTCTCTACTTGTGGCGTCTTCCACATCAACAGCTTTTCACCCGTGGTGGCCTCTTGTCACTCGCCTACATTATCGTATCTTCACTGGTTCACGGTGCCCTCCCTACGCATCAATGGGTACCCTCCCATTCACCTTGCTCCTCCGCACTTGCGAATCACGTGTGGTTTGTTTACGTACCATCACTTACGCACGATTTCTTCTTCACTGTCCCTCATCCGATGAGTCTTCTGCCCCTCGTGCACTAACACTCCCTGCTTGAAAACTCGGATCCTTCAGTCGGCCACAGAATCCGCTCAGCCCGACTTGGCAATTAAAGCGCTTTGCCGGGCACAGAGTGGAGGAGATCCGTGATGAAATTTGTTGTTTGATGCAGTGTAGGCTACAACTGCCCCCACCCTCCTCAATAGCTCACTTGTTTTAATTAATGTTCATTCGTTTGTATACTTGGGCAGCTTTTTCGTTTTTTGTTGTTGCTGTTTTAAATAGCATGAACTCGACCCGACGGTATTGGAGCGCTTTACACGAGCACCAGTTACCTTACACAAGGACTCGTTAATTTTTGTAAGCACGGGGAGATTACGTGATTTGTCCAGAGTCCCAGGATGTTCAGCCCACGCCGAGATTGCAACCTGGTTCCTCCGTTCTAAAGTCGCCAGCTCTGGTTGTTACGCCGCACCCGCTCCCTTTCTTTTCTTTTTGCTGTGCTTCAGAGCGGCAGGAGTTAAATCCCAGACGGATGCTGCAGAAAGGTCGCCTGTTCCTCCGCTAGACTGCTGTGAACGGGTAGCACTATTAATGGGAAGAACTCGCATCACAACCCGATCAACCTTTATTTTACAATTTCACGAAAAATATAGTATGTCGCGTCCAGATGCTTCAGAGCAAAACCTGCAAACTATTCATGGTAGAAATATTATATTTAGGAATGGGTGTCTGGCTCTGTGTGTGTGTGTCTGGCTCTGTGTGTGTGTGTCTGGCTCTGTGTGTGTGTGTCTGGCTCTGTGTGTGTGTGTCTGGCTCTGTGTGTGTGTCTGGCTCTGTGTGTGTGTCTGGCTCTGTGTGTGTGTCTGGCTCTGTGTGTGTGTCTGGCTCTGTGTGTGTGTCTGGCTCTGTGTGTGTGTGTCTGGCTCTGTGTGTGTGTGTCTGGCTCTGTGTGTGTGTGTCTGGCTCTGTGTGTGTGTCTGGCTCTGTGTGTGTGTCTGGCTCTGTGTGTGTGTCTGGCTCTGTGTGTGTGTCTGGCTCTGTGTGTGTCTCGCTGGCTCTCTGTGTGTGTGTCTGGCTCTGTGTGTGTGTGTCTGGCTCTGTGTGTGTGTGTCTGGCTCTGTGTGTGGGTGTGTCTGGCTCTGTGTGTGTGTGTGTGTCTGGCTCTGTGTGTGTGTGTGTCTGGCTCTGTGTGTGTGTGTGTGTCTGGCTCTGTGTGTGTGTGTCTGGCTCTGTGTGTGTGTGTCTGGCTCTGTGTGTGTGTGTCTGGCTCTGTGTGTGTGTGTCTGGCTCTGTGTGTGTGTGTCTGGCTCTGTGTGTGTGTGTCTGGCTCTGTGTGTGTGTCTGGCTCTGTGTGTGTGTGTGTGTGTCTGGCTCTGTGTGTGTGTGTGTGTCTGGCTCTGTGTGTGTGTCTGCCTCTGTGTGTGTGTGTGTGTGTCTGGCTCTGTGTGTGTGTGTGTGTCTGGCTCTGTGTGTGTGTGTGTCTGGCTCTGTGTGTGTGTGTGTCTGGCTCTGTGTGTGTGTGTGTCTGGCTGTGTGTGTGTGTGTGTGTCTGGCTCTGTGTGTGTGTGTCTGGCTCTGTGTGTGTGTGTCTGGCTCTGTGTGTGTGTGTCTGGCTCTGTGTGTGTGTGTCTGGCTCTGTGTGTGTGTGTCTGGCTCTGTGTGTGTGTGTCTGGCTCTGTGTGTGTGTGTGTCTGGCTCTGTGTGTGTGTGTGTCTGGCTCTGTGTGTGTGTCTGGCTCTGTGTGTGTGTGTCTGGCTCTGTGTGTGTGTGTGTCTGGCTCTGTGTGTGTGTGTCTGGCTCTGTGTGTGTGTGTCTGGCTCTGTGTGTGTGTGTCTGGCTCTGTGTGTGTCTGGCTCTGTGTGTGTGTGTCTGGCTCTGTGTGTGTGTGTCTGGCTCTGTGTGTGTGTGTCCGGCTCTGTGTGTGTGTGTGTATTTGTGTGTGGGGCTCTGTGTGTGAGCAATGCCAATAGCTCTAACTTTTCCAAAGGCGAAACCATTGCATTGTAAATGCTTGTTATTTATTTTATTTATTTATAGTTTTGTATAGCGCCTGATTCAATTCCCGAAGGGATATCTCTGCGCTTGTGCTTCTACTGGAGATCTCTAGCAGGGTAATATGGTTGGTTGGTTATGGCTGTGGTATGAGGAGACTATACCTATGGCATGGTGTAAAGGTAGGTTTTTAGATTTTTCCTAAAGGATTCAAGGCTTGTGATTTGTTTCAGCACAGGTGGTAGGGAGTTCCAGAGAACAGGGCCCTTGTAGGAGAGGGACCGTCCTCCCTGTCTGGCTCTTCTAAACTTTGGAACCTGGAGTAGGTGATGGCTGCTGGACCGTAGAGTGCGTCCGGGAGTGTATGGAACGAATTTTTCCTTTAAGTATCTGGGACCAGAGCCAAACAAGCATTTATGTATAGTGACACATATCTTGAATTTTACGCGTTGCTTTACTGGTAGCCAGTGGAGTTGATGAAGAAGGGGACGGGAGGGAGTTCTGGGAGGGGCATTGAGAACTAACCTTGCTGCAGTGTTTTGCACTATTTGCAATTTCTTCAGTTGTTCCTCATTAGCTGATATATAGAGGCCATTACAATAATCCATCCTACTTATTATTAGGGTCTGTACAAGCATTTTTCTGTGGTTGTCTGGTAGAAATGGGAAAACACGTCGGAGCAGCCCAACCACACGGAAACATGCACCTGTGACTTGGGTAGTGTGTTCCTTAAGTAGGAGAGCCTGATCCAGGCGGATGCCAAGATTTTTAACCGGTTGTTTCGGGGTTGGGACAAGTCCCAGCTCTAAGGGCCACCAGTCGGGGGACCACGTTAGAGTTGCCCCTCCAAACAACATGACCTCCGTTTTGGACACATTGCATTGTAGGTAGTTCTGTGCCATCCAATGTGCCACTGCTCTCATACCGTCCGCAAATAATTTTTGGACTGCAGGTGTGAGAGTGTGGAAAGGAAATAAAAGCTGTGTGTCATCAGCGTATGACACCGGGGTGAATCCATATGATCTTATAATGTTTGCCAAGGGGGCCACATACACGTTAAAAAGCGTAGGGCTTAGGCATGAGCCCTGTGGCACTCCCTTGGTAAGCTCCCTGAAGACGGAAGAATGGGACCCTAGCTTGACCCCTTGTGATCGACCTGAAAGAAAGCTTTCCAACCATGACATAGCCACCCCTCATATGCCCAAATCTCTCAATCGGCCGAGAAGGAGTTCATGTGACACCGTGTCGAAGGCAGCAGATAGATCTAACAGCACCAGAATCATTGAGCCTCCTTCATCAAGTGATATCCTGATGTTATCAGTCACTGAGAGGAGGGCTGATTCGGTGCTGTGATTCGGCCTGAACCCAGATTGAGAGTGGTCCAGGCCTTCCGCTGCCTCGATGTAGTTTGACAGGTGTGTATTCACATGTTTCTCGGTCAATTTACTGAGATATGGCAAAAGGGAGATGGGTCGGAGATTGGAAAGGTCTGACCATGGAAGTGCGGCATTCTTTCGGATGGGGTTGACCACTGCTTTTTTCCATTCTACTGGTACATGCCCTTCTCTGAGGGAGTGATTTATGACTGTTTGGATATGAGGTCCTAGGAGGATGTTCAAGGGGGCCATCATTTTTGCAGGTACTAGATCATTGGGGGAGCCTGATTTTATATGGCTGGTGAGGAGAGGAAGATCTGCGACAGTAACTGGTGGAAAAGCCAGCAGGGAGGTTTTTCTTTGGGTGGATGTTGAGGAGGAAATGGTGTTACAATTGGAGTTTGAGGTGTTCAGAATTTTTTCATAGATTGAATTTATTTTATTTTCGAAGAACAGTGATATTTCATTGCAAAGAGATGAAGAGAAGTCGTCTGGGCTAGCACAGGCTGTGGGTTTGGTGAATGCTTCCAGTATTTTGTATAGTTCTTTCGAAGAGTTACCTGCGTCTGCAAGTTGCTGGGCAAGACTGTTCTTTCGGGCCTTTTTCATATTTTTATAGTAGTTTGTCTGTGCTTCATAGTGTGCCTTCCTATTCTCTTCTGTACGTGTCTTTCTCCATTTTTTTTTTATCCTCCTACATCTCTGTTTCTCAGCTCTCAGTGTCTCGGTATACCACTTCTCCTGTTTGTTTATAGGAAATTGTTTGTGAAGTTTCATGGGGGCAAGTCTGACTATTGCCTCTGTTAGGGATTTGTTAAATTTAGCTAGTGCGTCCTCCATATTATCTGTGTCCGTTAAATTGGGTTTTTCCCAGACCCTTTGCAGCCCTTCCACCGTTAGCTTGTGCCACTGACGACGCCATATTGGCGGGAGGGCTTTTTTGTGAGGACGTATATTGATAATAGGTAAACAAAATTCCACCAGATAATGGTCAGTCCAGTCTAGCTGGATGGCAGTTTCACAGTGGATTTTGGCACAGTTGGTAAAAAGCAGATCAATGGAGTGTCCCCCTTCATGAGTGGGTCCATTATTCTGTAGTTCTAGGCCCAGGGTGGATAAATCAGCAAGCAAAATTTTTGTTTCTGGAAGTTCGGGGATATCTGCATGAATGTTGAAATCACCCAATAGGAAGAAATCTTCTTTATTTATTTATTTTAGGTTTTTATAAAGCGCTAACAATCATCCTGGGTAGGATATCACGGCGCTATGCTCGCTAATGTGAGAGTAGCATGGATGGAAGCCAAGAGGGGGTTTATTCGGGAAGAGGAAAGAGGAAGGTTTTTAGCTGCTTCCTAAATGTCAGGTGGTCTTCTGTGAGTCGAAGCGCTGTAGGTAGTTCGTTCCATTTGGCGGCTGCAATATGAGAGAAAGCGCGTTCGCCCATCCTGGCTCTCTTTACCCTGCAGGTTTTTGCGCGAGCCAAGGATTCTTTGGCTCTAAGATAGGGGGCTAGCAGTTCCAGAAGTGAGTTAGTAAAATCTGAGTGAGGTCCTGGAGGGCGATAGATCAGTGCTCCTTTCTTAGACACTTTGGTGGAAAGATTAATTCTAAAAATTACAATTTCTATTAGTGGACAGCATTTTTGCTCTAATATGGTGACCTTCAAGTGTTCTTTATATGCGATAGCCAGACCGCCACCTGTTTTGTTTGGGCGATCCATGTTAAGGAACTTGTATCCTAGAGGTATCCCTAGTGTAATGGCGGGAGTAGTATGGGGTTTAAACCATGTTTCTGTAAAGAAACATAGATCAGGTAATGATGTTTGAAGTAGATCCCATATTTGGAGTTGATGTTTGGGCATCGAACGAACATTCAATAATATACATTTCAATTCGTCTTTTGGCCTATCTGTATATGTGTCCAGAGCGTTGGGGGTGGTTAGGTGGGTTGCTTGAAAGTGACATTTGAAACAGGAGAAAGGGCCCTCTAAGCATGGCCAGTTCTCGCTAATATAACCTGACAGTGGGCAAGGTCTTAATTTCAGCATATCTTGTGCAGAATACCTGAGAGTGCCTTGTGAGGATCTAATAGGGTCCATGGCCCCTAGCCCCGTCCTGTCGCGGACGGGCGCAGACGGGCAGCTCTTTGGCTGGTCTTCGGCGTGAATTCGGCTGCGCGCTTGGGAGGGGGCTAGGGCTGAATAGCCCCTGGGAATAGCAACTAGAGCGCTACCCGCTCCAGTGAATCCCGGAAGTGCCGGAAGTGTTTGGCTCTCACCTGTCCGCCCTCCGCACAACGGTAATAATTACCCTGTCGGAACGAGGCGGACAGGAAGGAGAGTTGAGCCACCACTCCTCGCTGTCTCCAGGCAAGAACCTGGCTAGCGGCTGTTTCCCTACTAGTACATCAGGTGAGGGAGAAACGGCGCGGTAATTCCTAGCGCATTTGTAATCAACACGTTAAAATATTACACGTTTAAAAAGCGCGCATTATTAGTCAACACACACACAGATTTATATCCGTTTAAAAGTGTTCAGACACAAAGTGAAGTGAGGATTAAAATTGTCCAACAGCTTTTACCATATTAATCGTTGTTAGCGCTGTGTCAGTATCAGCAAGCGGGTCAGGGACGCTGCCACCGTCTCCTGTCATAAGACCGGCTCCCATTGACTTCTATGGGAGTCCGACCGAACCGAGTCCAGCAGCATGCAGCCCCATCGTACTTGCTAGGTTGGACTGCAGGAGTCCAGCTTAGTCGGAATACACTCCGGTTCCGGCTCGGCTGGAGAGCTTTCCGACCCAGATCGGAATCGACCCCTTAGAGGTAAGAAGTCAGACAGATTGTAGAATAGGGCAAATCTATAATCCTTTAAGGGATAAAACCCCAGATGATCTGGAGAAGACTAAATCTGACTGGGCAAGGAAATTAGGAGAGGGGATGTGGATTTGTATATGTCAATGGGCTAGGAATGAAGGTTCTTCTCTCATCTAATTTGAGGGACCAGGACTAAAAAAATATTTTTAGATTATATTATACCCTGGAGAAGTTGTTTGGATGGGGTAAAAAGGAAGATGATAAATGTTGTAGGTGTGGAGAGGGCATGGCTGACTCACTACACATGTTTTATGATTGTCAGAAACTGCTGCTTCTTCAGCAGGGTATCAGGACTTATTGGAGAAAGTTGTTTGGGTGGGAGATAAACAATAGTGCACTTATGATTCTTTTTGGCTATGACAATCGAAGTGAACAAGATTTGACTCAGACCTATTTCATTTTTATTTCTATGACAGTAGCCTGATTGTTATTTGCAACAGTGTGGAAAAGTGCAGAACCTATGTTTCAGGCATGGCTAGGGCGATTAATGGGCATTTTTAAATGTGGAAATATCCTTATATAATTGTAAGGGTAGCAAGCAAAAAAATGTGTCCCCCCATGATCAGGTGGCTGACTGGTCCCCTTGCCTGTAAGGACTGGCTAGCCCCCAGCTGGTAACTGGGAGGGTTATAGCTGGTTATCTTCTAATGATTCTCATTTGGAACACAGGCTCCCATTGAAGCCAATGGGAGCCCGACCGAATCATACCCGGATGCATGCAAATGTATCGCACTCGTTCGGTCGGACTCTCCAGATCCGAGTCGTATGGAAATGTGGTGGTGAGCCTCAGCAAGGCCTACCAGTGCTAGGGGTTTTCCCTTCTCTGCACAGAGTCCTCAGACCAATAGAAAGAAGTTGGCACAGAAGCTGGAATAGAAAAGACAGAGTTTATTAAACCTCATGAGGTAGAACTACGTTCACACAACACCCTTCGGTAATGTATGAAGTAGCACACTGACTGGAATGAGCTTGGTCCTTTTATACCCACACAGGAGCTCAAATGAAGGCGGTACGAGTACAGACTGCTGGTTTTAAATACATATAAGGGCATACACAGAGTGTGCTGGCAACAAGTGGGAGGGGCTGACAGTTGGATAATGCCGGTGGACACATCCGGACAGTTACAAGTCGGGGACAGTTGTAAGCTCAACTGAGCATGTGCGAAGCAGAAGAGGCTAAATATATCTTGTCTCTAGGCAGATTTCAAGAGCAGTTGACAGGAAGGTAGGACAGAGCACATGGCGAGCACATGGCAAACAAAATGGCTGCCAGAAATACAAAATGGATTCAACACAACAGACAAGATAGTCTCTAAATACAAGATGTCTTCTGCTAATGCTTAACCTAATCGCTGCTAAATTACAACAGACGACCCTTTCAGCATTAGTTGAAGACATTCGTTTATCTAGGGTAATCTAGATATGCATCCTGTACATTGATGTTCATCATCTCAGTAATTTCATTATTTAACATTTGTTGTGCTTTTATGTTGGCAGTATTTCCTTTGTCAGGTGTACAAGCAGTGATGAACATCGAGCAAAGCATAGGACCACATTGTATACAAGTACAGCATGTAAATAGTATCACCAGTAGTATTCATAGAATAGTCAGTAGCTTCCAGCCCCAAGTAGCAAAGAGTGTTCACATCCAGTTTGAAAATGTCCATGCACCAGTCTCTGTGTGAATTTCTGCAGCAATCTTATGCAGTTTTGACATTGCATCATATACTGAAGGTGAGTGATCTGGTATAAATACACAACAACTGCTACCGATGATGCAACATGCACCACCTCGATCAGCCAAAACCATTGTCTAGCACCATCCTATTTTGGAGTGCTACAATCCTCGCAATTTGTAGTTCCTCTGTAATGTTCCCAAGTGCCATATCTGTTTGATTGGTGACAGCTTCCACAACAAGAGTTAATCACCTTATCTTTCTGCTATTCAATGCAGCACCCACAAAGGAAAACAAACCCAAATTGAAATCGACATATTGTTGCAAAGTGGGATTTGTCTGGTCAACTTCATCTGCACTTATTGTTCGTTTATATCTATTCTTGTAAATGTCAATTTACAACTTTAAATTCAGGTGATATGATGAAGGGGCCAAGAACTCAGGTGGTAACAAAAATGATATGTAACATACCCCGGACCACCCAACAGGCATTTGATAGTATCCTTTATTACCACATACAAAATACGAATTATGCGAAGACGTAAAACTACTGTTGTTATCTCCTTCAATAATCAATGTCAAAATACATTCACTCCGTCCTACGGGAATTCTCCCAACACTACTTATACACAGTTCTGCTTTAGCGCTAGTCACAGAAATTACAAAAGGTCCATTGTCTTTGTTAGTCCTCATATTCGTGAAGACATATGGTGTCGAAATATTGTCCGGTTGGTACTCTTCCCATTCCCATTTAGTCCCTTTAGCTTGAGGATAACCTTCTTTATCTTGATAGAATACTTTATTCAACCGAAATATGATTCCACCTACTAAGGGCTTTCCGAAAGCAAACAAAAGGGCATACCAAGCTTGACATGAACCATTGTGGGAAAACGGTAGAGGAATAAAAGGTGTTGCTCCTTTCTTTTGGTGTGCAGGTATCATCCCACACACCCAACAATTGGTAGTATTCGTGGCATTGTGTGTATGATGCAACATCTGGATGAATGTGTTATTTAGGTAGGATTGTCAATGCTTCTGCTCATGATAGGGAAGTGTAAAATAGTGATGTTCCCCTGAAGCTGGAGTAGTGGCAACAAGAAGCTGTCGAGCAGGAGTCATTTTCTCAATTAACCAGGTGATTATCGCCATAACCACCAGAGCAACAACAAACCCTACAGCACAAATGATTCTTTTGTTATTCATTTCAGCAACAGCGATAATTGATCTTCCTAAAAACTCATTGAAAACAATCGTTGGAGCTCTTATCCCTTGGGCAGCCACTGATTTCTTCACCATGGGCCAAGATGGGTGTCACTGCACTAATGCAGGGCTGATCCCCCCCCTTGCCACATCGGCTCTCTGTTTCACTAACCCAGGGCGGTAGCTCAACCAGTCTTTTTCAACACTGCAGATTCTTTCCTTGGTCTCAAGTGGTATCGCGATGCTCCAGGAATCATGTGGTCCGGGAAGACTTCCGCAGATTGGTCAGGTGAGATAGCTTGACCTTTCTCCGTCTCCAGAATCTCTCGATGGTTGGTCAGCACAGCAGGTTCCACCAAGTCAGGCGACACACGCTTACAGTGTGTGCTGTGGACCCAGTTCTTCTTGTTCGTCACTCGAATTGCTGTCCTTGTAGTCAGGAGCACCTGCTCCGGACCTCGCCACCTTGGTTCCAAGCTGTTCGATCTGTCGAAGACCTTGACCATCACATAGTCACCAGGACGGAGTTTGTGGGCCTCACCTGTAGCTCTGTCAGGAAGCGCTTCTCAAACCTGTTGATGAATAGAGATCAAACTGTTGGTTAACTGTGCCAAATAATCATTCATCAGAACACAAGGAACATCATGTATGGGGTATGGCTTAGGAACTCCCCAAATATTCATCGTTCTCCCAAAGACCACTTCGTATGGGGTGAGACCAGATCGTGAATGTGGCGCCGATCTTATGGACAACAATGCCAAGGGTAATGCATCTGACCACTTTAAAGACGTGGAAGCCAGTATTTTTGCTAACTTCAATTTTAAAGTAGCATTGTATCTTTCCACTAATCCTGCTGATTGCGGGTGGAAGACTGTATGGAATTTCTGTTTGATCCCTAACCCTTTCAGGACATGCTCAACAACTTGCCCAATAAAATGAGGTCCGTTGTCACTCCACAAAAGCTTACAAACACCATATCTAGGGAAAAACTCATTTATAAGCACCTTTGATGTGGTGAGAGTAGTATTATCCTTTGTATGGTATGCCTCTATCCATAAACTGAAGGCACATACCACCAGTAGGACATATTTTAGATTATTGCAGCGTTCAAGTTGGATGTAATCCATCTGCAAGACTTCAAAAAGTGCGGTTGGTGTTGCAAACCCTCCTGTAGGAGTCCGTGTCTCTTTTCCAGGATTTTACTGCCAACAGATCAAACAGGACTGTACTACTCTTTTAGCTGTGCTGGCAATTTCAGGATGCTCCCAAACGTGTGTAAGCAATTTAGTTATTGCTAGAGCTGCAACATGTGCCAGCCCATGTGCCATTTGAACCATAGGTTGTAAATAGGCTGAAGGCAATTTCCACTTATTCATTTCTTTGTTACACTAACAACCCTAATCGTCTAACATTCCTTCTTTAGACCATTGCTCAAGCTCTTCCACAGAGGCAGATCTCTGTATATCCAATACTTCCTCTCTAGCGTCATGCCAACGCTCAGCTTGAGACTTCATTACGTACATGGAAGTAGTGTTTCGCTGCATCGCAGTTTCACGAGCTACGCGATCTGCAAAGGCATTGCCTTGTCCTATTTTGTCAATGATTTTCTTGTGTGCACTACATTACATAATAGCAACTTTCTTTGGGTATGTAAGTGCAGTCAAGAGATGATGTACTAATTTTCCGTGCATTATCTGCATCCCGTGGGATGTAAGAAAGCCTCTTTCCTTCCAGAGTAGGCTAAAATCATGAACCTCTCCAAAATCATAGCGGCTATCCGTGTAAATGTTCACACACAAGTCCGTGCTAAGTTCACACGTTGTGTCAAAGCTATTAGTTCAGCTGCTTAAGCTGACTTCTGAGGTATGCGAGCTGTTTCCACTAATGTCTCAAGTGTGGTGATTGCATTAGCAGCTAAAGTCGTGCCATCTGGTAACTTCAGACAGGACCCATCAACCCACAGTTCCCCATCTACATCTGGAAGGGGCGTATCTTGCAAACGATGCAACCCTTTGTCTGTTCCTCAGTAAGGAATATACTATTGTGAGGTTCCTTTGACTGGGACTGAGTCGCAGGATATGGCAACAAAGTGGCTGGGTATAGTGTCGTACACATCTTCAATGTAATATGAGGTGCTAACAGTGTCAATTCGTATCCTGTCAGGCGAGCACTAGTTAAGTGTTGTGTCTTGGTCTGATTCAAAAGGCCATCTACTGCATGGGGTACTAGCACCAACAGTTTGTGTGACAAAACTATCCCTTCACTCTGACGTATGGACACAGCTGTTGCTGCAACTGAACGGAAGCATCCAGGCAACGCACGAGCAACAGGATCAAGAACTGCAGAAAAATATGCACAGGGACGCTGCTTATCACCATGTGTCTGTACTAAAACTGACAATGCACATCCATCTTTCTCGTGTACATAGAGTATAAAAGCCTTTGTGTAATCTGGTGCAGAGCAGAGAGCTTGTCTTAACTGACGTAAAGCGTTTTGGCATTCATCTGTCCATGGAAGGGGGATCGGAGTGTTTTTAGTCAAAAGCGCTAGCAGGGGTTTAACAATGTGTGAAAAGCCCAATATCCATTGCCTACAAAACGAAGTCAAACCAATAAACGCAACGACATCTTTCTGTATAGAAGGTACTGGGGTGTCTAAAATTGCTTGAATGCGATCTGGTGTCAATGCACGGCCCTCCTTAGACAGAAGGGGACTAAGTAGGTTACCTTCGGTCTACAATATTGCAATTTCTTTCGTGATACTTTATGATGGTGTGTAGCAAGAAAAGAAAGCAAAGACAAAGTACATTTTTCACACTGCTCAGGCGTATCGGCTGCCTACAAGATGTCATCGACATATTGTATGAGAGCCACTCCTTCAGACAAAGTAAAAGAAATCGAGTTGTCGTTTTAAGGCTTGACTATAAATACTCGGACTCTCAGTGTACCCTTGAGGAACTCTACAAAATCTGTATGATCGATTATTCAGAGTAAAACCGAACAAATATCGGCTATCAGGATGAATAGGAATCGAAAAGAAAGCATTCTTCAAATCGATTACAGAAAATGTAGTTGCTGTCGGAAGGACCAGGGTAAGTAATGTCGTTATGTCAGAAACCACAGGGTTCTGCAGTACTACAATCTTGTTGACTGCTCTTAAATCAATGATGAATCTATACATCCTGGTGTTAGTATCTTTTTTCAAAATGGGAAGAATCGGACTATTGCAAACATTGTAAGGAACTTCTTCCACGACCCCTACTTTAATCAAGTTATGTACAATGCGTGTGAGTGCTTCTTCTCCTTCTCGAGAAATCTTATACTAAGGCAGTCTTGGCAATGAAGCACCCTCCTTGACACTAATATGCACTGGTGGAATAACCATTTGCCCTACATCGGTGTCTGAAGTAGCCCACAAGGTACTAGGGAGTGAAGCTAATGCAATGTCCTCTTTAACAATACAGGATCTCTCAAACACTGGGTAGTTGTCATTCAAAATAACCTGTACTCCTTCCGGAGAACATCGTATCATAGCCCTGAACTATTTAAGCATATCAAGACCCACAATGTTGTCTGGTGTGTTTGGAGAAAGCAAAAACCGACATGGAGCAGTAAACTTATCAACATGGAATACGAGTGGTTGTGACAATGGGCTAAGGGAAGGTGTTCCATCGAAATCTATCGATGTAATGGTTAAGCCAGACAGGGGAGCCCATGAAACCAATTGTTTAGACAAGGCGCTACGAGTAGCTCCTGTATCAACCAGAAAGTGATCAGTAGAACCCAAAACATGTGCTGTAACATAGGGACCCCTCTGATCTACTGGAACTTCAACTGATTCCTTACCCCATCCTAGGCAATCCTATGCATAAGCAGAATCTTGGAAATCAGAGGGCACATAGTCGGACATTTGTTATTGGTTCCTTCTATCAAAAGTGTTAAACCCATCCTGCCCACGTGTATTAGCATCAAACCTAGTTCGATCATTCATGCTTCCTCTAGGCCCTGAATATCCAGAGCGATTTCTCGTTTGTCCCCGACCACGTGGACACTGCTGAGCACGCAGTACTGAACAATCAGAAAGCCAATGTCCAAATTTCTTGCAGTACGCACACTGGTCAACAGATAAATTCGAATGAGTATAAGAATGAAAAGATGAACCATAAGATCCACGTCAGCCTCTATCATTACCTCTAGAAGGTGGTCCATAAGCTTGAGCTAACATAACCTTTGTTTTTAATTCTTTAGACTTTTTATCCTCATTACTTTTAGCTTCTAATTCTTGTTGCTCATAATACTGAGCCATGGTTAAGAGAGAAACCGGAGAAGAGGTAGTCCATGATGGAGAAGCTGGCCTGGTATATGATGTTCACTATTCTAGTGAACACCTTGCACCAGTCCAAACAACCCTTATGGTGATGGTTGTAAGTCAACCTTATAGACCAGCTATCCTAGTGGTAGCGTGGACAGAACAGTCTTAGGCTAAAAGACTCGTGAGGGCGTGTAAAGCCAGCTGTTTTACCATATGTAACCCCTTGAATATCAAATGAAAGGACACCACACAGGATATATATAAAATATATATGTATTTATTTACTAACACACTCCTCTGAACTCTTTATGAGATCAGAGGCCAAAGTACATAACAAGATACTTAGTCAGAATACGTTAAGTTGCACAATTTTACAGTTAGGCCCTAGGGGCGAAGCAAACCATATATTAAGAAAGTGGTATAAGTACCACGTCATGAGAAAAGGAAAGGCCTAGGGCCTAGGGATTTGCTGGGGCTACACTATCTGAACCTTAGTTTAGAAGTAGGAGGCCCACAGGCGGCGCGTGCAATGTCTTTACACACACGCGAGAATCAATGTAAAGTCAAAGGGAACTTAGAAGTTAGATAAAGAAGGATTTAGGACACTTCCGGTTTAGCTAGGAGGAAACAACTAAAAACCTAGACACTTGGATAGTCAATACCCTTGGGAGCACAAAAGTACTCGCGTTACCTCACCCACAGGAAGCGGGTGCATAGGTGTGAAGATGTGTCGGGTTTCGCCATCGAAGTCTATGGAGCCTGTGAAGAAAGATGCTGCAGGTGACCAGGAGGAAGATGTCTGGGTGAATCCAAGGATGGATCGAGGATGAAGAGGACCTGAAAGCAGAGGGGACAGCATCTGGGTCACTAGCCAGTGACCGGGTGAGACCAGGAAGGAACCAGACGACGTTGAGGAGCAATCAGGTGCTATATTGAAGCTTGTCTCTTCAAACACGTGGACCAGGAGGCGTCGAGGATGACCAGGTGCTGGAGACGAGCTGTCCCACGAAGGTTCTCGCAGATGGAGGGGTCGACAACCGGATTGGAGTCAACAAGCCTTGGCAAAGGCAACCCACGCAGGATTCAAAGAAGGTACCTCACCTTTGCAGGGAGGAAAGGGCCAGTCTGGAGCAACCAGACCAGCGAGTTGGTTCAAAAGGATTGTCGTCACAGAGGCTACTAGCCAACAGGCCAGCAACCAGACAACGCTTCGAGCAGAACACAAGCAGAAGTGCCCCACGCAGAACTCGTGGAGTGTGGAGGGCTGATCGTCGGTGCAGGTGGAGCTCGGAGTCGGGGCTTCTCAATCCCCAGTGCACAGCTTCAAGGATACCTCAGGAGCTACACAGATAGCAAGTTGCAGGCTTTTCAAGATGTCCGGTCCCACGTGTCTCGTCGTCTCCACGGATCTCAGCTATGCTGCAGTCGTGAAGAGAGGGTCAGAGAGGTCTGGAAGTCTGGGTCTTGTCAGGCTCTGTGCTCGGGTCCCGGCGGGAGCGTCGACAAAGCAAGCCGTTGATTTGCTGGATGGTGCCTGGTTGCCCAGGGTGGTCACTCCTTGGCCACAAGGGAGATTCTTCAATCTTCAGCTTCAGCAGAACGTCAAAGGTCCAGAGTTTCGTGTCAAGTTTCAATTCCAGGATTAATCTAAAATCTCAGGACTCAGCTCCTACCTTTATACAACTAAAAGGGGCTGGATTACTTTCTAGGTCCCTCCTATGGGTGGGACCAGGAAGGGGGGTGGTTACACCCCCTTTCCTTTGACCAGTTTCGCACCAGAGCTGGGGCTGGAGTGCCCCAGCAACCGGTTTGAACTGGGGTATGCATGGAGCACCTAGTGTGCCCCAGACAGTGTCTCATTCTATTCAGCCCTCCCTGTCCCAATACACAAAGTCCTGTCTGGGGTGGTGCTCGCACCTCTCCAGGCAGGAAACCTATTGTCCAAACCTCCGTGACTGGAAGGACTCCCAGCAGCAGGAAGTCCGACACAAGACCTCCTGCTGCTGGGAGTCCTTTCAGTGGCAGCAGCGTCCATTTTGTGATGCTGGGGCTCTGGTTAACTTTAACCGGGATAGTCAGCACTAACATGTCTTCTCCCTCTAGAAGGGTGGAATGCTACCCTCTTCGCCACAATTGGCGAGGAGGTAGTATTCCAAAGCGTATGACACCTTACACGACATGGTTTGATAAAGCCAAACCAGAGTTAGCATTTAACTGCAAGGTTCATAATGCACTTAAGAGTATATGGTATGGCAATATCATAGAACAGCTATAAGGTCATGGTTTCGAAAGCTGCAGACAGGCTCAGCTCATGCTAGAGCACCATCTCACACATAACCAAGCACTCTGCCTCCAGGATTGTTAAGGCCTGCCCTAGGAGTGACTTGTAGGTTACTGTGTGTCTATATATAAGGATAGATATAGGAATACTATACCTAAGCAAGGGGTGATTACACGATCTTGCCCCAGCTGAGTGATCAGCCAGTTGTGTCAGTTTGAGTGGCCAGCCAGGGGTGGCATAATACATGCTGCAGCCCCTGGTAGGCCGTGGTTACACCTATGCCCTGAGTACCTAGGGTACACTTCTACAGGGGCTGACAAGGTGAACCAATTCCCAATTGTGGATGTACCTAGAGTACATGGTGTGAATTTAGAGAGAGTGCATCTGGGCTCTGGGTCTGATTAGCAGGCCCACAGCCACATCTAAGTCGAAAACCAGTAAAGCAAAGCAAAAAGTGGGGGTGACCATAGGAAGCAGACCCTACTCTCCTACACAACCCCCCCCCACACACACTTAGGGACATTAAACTAACCTTGACCAGTTGAGTCTTCATGTTCTAAGTGGAAATATCTGGAGAGTCCATCTGCATTGGCATGGTCAGTCCCAGGTCTATGTTCCACTGTAAAGTCCATCCCCTGTAGGGAAATGAACCACCTAAGAAGTTTGGGATTTTCACCCTTCATCTGATTTAACAATAGGAGGGGCTTGTGGTCTGTCTGCATCTTGAAGTGAGTGCCAAACAAGTATGGCCTCAGCTTCTTCAGGGCCCAAACCACAGCAAAGGCCTCCCTCTCTATAGCTGACCAACGTTTCTCTCTAGGGGTCAGCCTTCTGCTTATGAAAGCAATGGGCTGGTCTTGACCATCTATATTCAGTTGTGAAAGAACAGCTCCCACACCCAACTCCGAACCACCTGTTTGGACTATGAACTCTTTGGAGAAATCTGGACTTTTCAGAATAGGTGCAGTACACATGGCCTGCTTCAGGTCATCAAATGCCTTTTGACAGCTAACTGTCCACTGAACTTTCTTTGGCATCTTTTTGGAATTTAAGTCATTCAGTGGTGTCACAATGGACCCATAGTTTTTAACACACTTCCTGTAGTACCCAGACAGGCCCAAGAAAGCTCTGACCTGTGTCTGGGTGATTGGAGGAGTCAGTCTCTGATGGTCTGGATCTTGCTCTCCAGTGGTTGAACCTGCCCCCCCTACCAGGTGGCAGAGGTACACAACCTTGTTCTGCCCTATCTGGCACTTAGTGGCCTTGATAGTGAGGCCTGCCTTTTGCAGGGCCTCTAAAACATTCCTCAGGTGGACCAGGTGATCCTCCCAGGTGGAGCTAAAGACAGCAATATCATCTAGATAAGCTGCACAATAGTCATCCAGTCCTGTGAGAACTTGATTCACCAGCCTTTGGAAAGTGGCAGGTGCATTTGTCAAACCAAAGGGCATTACCACAAATTGATAATGTCCTCCTGGGGTCGAAAATACTGTCTTGGCTTTTGCATCCTCAGCTAGTCTGATTTTCCAGTAGCCTGCTGTCATGTCAAATGTGCTCAAAAACTTGGCAGAAGCCAATCTATCAATGAACTCATCTGCCCTGGGGATGGGATGGGCATCTGTCCTAGTGACAGCATTGAGACCTCTGTAGTCCACACAAAACATCCTCTCTCTCTTATCATCTTGGGTGTGAGGTTTTGGCACCAGGACTACTGGACTGGCCCCAGGGCTCTCTGGGGGCTCAATAACTCCCAGCTCCAACATCTTTTGGACTTCTGTCCTAATGCAGTCCCTGACATGGTCAGGTTGCCTGTAGATTTTAGTCTTGACAGGCAGACTGTCACCAGTGTCCACCTTATGGGTGCACCAGGTTGTCTGACTTGGGGTCAGGGAAAACAGATGTCTGAAGGACTGAAGAACTTGTCTGCAGTCTTGTTGCTGATGTTCAGTGAGGCTGTCAGCAAAGACTACACCATCTACTGAACCATCATCAGGGTTCTGAGTAAGCAGGTCTGGGAGAGGGTCACTCTCTTCCTCCTGCCCCTCATCTGTAGCCATGACCAAGCCCATGTCTGCCCTGTCGACAAATGCTTTTAGTCTGTTGACATGAAGCACCCTGTGGGGGCTTCTGGGAGTCGAAAGGTCCACCAAGTAGGTGACTTCTCCCTTCTGTTCAACTATTGTATGGGGTCCAGACCATTTGTCCTGGAGTGCTGCTGGGGCCACTGGCTCCAACACCCACACTTTCTGTCCTGGCTGGTACACAGTCAGCACATCCTTTTGGTCATGCCAAGCTTTCTGAAGTTCCTGGCTGGCCTCAAGGTTTTTAGAAGCCTTCTCCATATACTCAGCCATCCTGGAGCGAAGACCAAGTACATAGTCCACTATGTCCTGCTTAGGCTTTTTGAGGGGTAACTCGCATCCTTCCTTCACAAGACATAGGGGTCCTCTTACAGGATGCCCAAACAAAAGCTCAAAAGGGCTGTAGCCAACCCCCTTTTGTGGGACCTCTCTGTAAACAAACAGAAGGCAGGGTAAAAGGATATCCCATCTTTGCCTCAGCTTTTCAGGTAACCCTTTTATCATCCCTTTGAGGGTCTTGTTGAATCTTTCCACAAGCCCATTGCACTGTGGGTGATAGGGGGTGGTGAACTTATAGTTAACACCACACTCCTTCCACATTGCAGTTAGATATCCTGACATGAAGATTACACCTCTGTCAGAGACAACCTCCTTTGGAAACCCCACTCTGGAGAAAACTCCAAGTAGGGCCCTTGCCACAACAGGAGCTGTTGTGGTCCTCAAGGGTATCGCTTCTGGATACCTGGTGGCATGATCCACTACCACCAGTATAAATCTGTGCCCAGAGGCTGTTTGGGGGTCCATTTGTCCTACAATGTCTATCCCCACTCTTTCAAAGGGTACCCCCACCACAGGTAGTGGTATGAGGGGGGCCTTTGTTGTGCCACCTGATTTGCCACTGACTTGGCAGGTAACACAGGAGCGACAAAACTCCTTGGTATCTTCTGACATATGGGGCCAGTGAAAGTGAGGGACAAGTCTGTCCCAAGTCTTGTTTTGGCCCAGGTGTCCTGCTAAGGGAATATCATGGGCCAAGGTAAGAAGGAAGCCCCTAAATTGCAGAGGTATAACCAACCTCCTGGAAGCACCAGGCTTGGGGTCTCTAGCCTCTGAATAAAGGAGCCCATCATCCCAATACACTTTATGGGTACCTTAAGCATTCCCAGCAGCCTCAGCAGCAGCCTGCTGTCTGAGGGGTTCAAGAGAGGAACAGTCTAACTGTGCCTGCCTCAGATCTGCCCTTGAGTGTCCACCTGTCCCTCAACCTGATCAGGCTCAAGCTCTTCTAGGACAGTTCCCTCTTGGATCTCAGAATCATCCTTCTGGAAGGGCTGATCCTCAACCTGAGGTAGGGGGGAAGGCACTGCCTTAACCCTCTTGCTCTTTCTCTTGGGTGGTGTCTGGTCTATTGTTCCAAGATCCAGCAGCTGTTCAGGTAAGCACTTTTTGGCCTGTGACCTGGTCACAGCAAGGACATGTGCTGATATTCCCAGCATTTCTGCATGGGTCCTATACTTCCCCTCAGACCAAACTGAGGTTTCAAGACCATTACCTAACAGAGACTCTACAGGAAGGTCTGATCTCACAACTCTTTTGAGGCCTGTTACCCCTCCCCAGGAGAAGTTAACAACTGCCATACTATGGGAGGTAGTGGCATTGCTAGTGTTGGCCACTAGGTAGGTTTCACCTAGTATGATCTGTTCAGGGTCCACAAAGTTAGGTGTCACCATGGTGACACTGGCACATGTGTCCCTGTAGGCCTGAGCCATCTTATTATGAATAAAAAGGTGTCTGCATGTACTTGCTCAGATTACTGGGACTTACAGTAGAGGACATTGCTATGTCCCCATCACAGACAAGAACAGCCTGAGTTGGTACTCTGACTAGGCCAGCGTCCACCTCAGTTCCCAGGGTCAACCCTTTAATACCCTTTTGCTTGGAACCACCACTAACAGCTGGACTAGTGGGAACAGTTGCCTTATGGTGGTGGTGCTGTGCCCTTCTTGGTGCACTCACTAAACCAGTGAGAGACTGATTTACAGTATCCACACCAGGGCTTCTTTGGACCTTCTTGTTTCTGTTTGTTCTTTTTGGAGCCACCCTCCCCCTGTACCTTTTGGGGGCCTGGTGAAGACTTCTGGTCTTTTTGTTTCTGCTCATTACCCTTCTGGTCTGCCTTTTTCTGATCACCTCCCTGGTTCTGGTTTTTCTGCTTAATCCTGGTTCTGACCCATTTGTCTGCCTTCTTTCCCAATTCATGGGGAGAGGTCAGATCAGAGTCAATCAGGTATTGATGCAATAACTGGTTTTGACAGTTGCTAAGGATTTGCTCTCTCATGATCAAATTATACAATCCTGTATAGTCCTTAACTTGACTTCCGAATAACCAGCCTTCCAGAGCCTTAGTGGCACAATCAACAAAATCAGTCCAGTCCTGAGTCTGTATCTTCTGGGTATCTCTGAACAACAGCCTATATTGTTCAGTGGTTGGGCCAAACCCATCAATCCGAGCACTCTTTAGGACAGAGTGGTTGTTAGCATCCCCATCACTAACTGTGAGGAGCTTATCTCTACCTTTTTCTGAAAAGGAGAGCCATAAGATTGCTGCCCACTGACTTTGGGGTACCTGCTGTACTTTGCAGGCTTTCTCCAAAGCAGTTATCCATTTGTGGATGTCATCCCCTTCTTTGTATGGGGGCACAATCTTGCTTAGGTGTCTATTCTCATAGGACCTATCTTTATCCTTAGGGATATTGCTTCCACTCTCCCTATGCTCTCTAGCACGAGCAAGCTTCTCTTTGGCCAAGGCAACTTCTAGTTCTTGCCTCTCTATCCTCAGAGCAGCTTCTCTCATTTTTGCCTCATGTTCCATTCTCTGAGGGGAAGTCATCCCTCTCTGAGCAGGGCCATGAGAGCTAATTGAAGCATGAGAGTGGAGAGATTTAATAGAGTGGGATCTTCCTCTCCTCTGCCTCTGGATAAGCCCACTTGGGGGTCTGTATGGGGGCTGCCCATACTGACTCCCATGCATGCTTAAGTTAGCCTGGCTAAGTCTTCTGACTGGGACCTGGCTGTTTGTCTCAAGATCAGAATCATCTTCTTCCACCCCCTCTTCTTCCTCATCTGGTACAGGAGTATCAGCATTATCATCTGAGGAGGGAAAGACTTAATCTGCACTACCTGTGTCACCTGTCTTAGGTGGCTGTTGAGCATCATACTCTTCTTAGAGCTCAACCAGGAATTTGAGGGTAGGGTTTGAACCCTGTTTTAGCCTTCTAGAAGTACACAATTGTCTCAATTCTTGGAAGGCTAAGGCTTCATATCTTGAAGCAGTCCTCAAGGGATCTACTTGAGGACTGAGGAGGGACTTGTGTCTGTGGCAGCAGCGTCCATTTTGTGACGCTGGGGCTCTGGTTAACTTTAACCGGGATAGTCCACACTAACATGTCTTCTCCCTCTAGAAGGGTGGAATGCTACCCCTGTCGCCAGAATTGGCGAGGGGGTAGTATTCCAAAGTGTATGACACCTTACATGACATGTTTTAATAAAGCCAAACCAGAGTTAGCATTTAACCGCGAGGGTAGATATAGGAATACTATACCTAAGCAAGGGGTGATTATACAACCTTGCCCCAACTGAGTGATCAGCCAGTTGTGTCAGTTTGAGTGGCCAACCAGGGGTGGCATAATACATGCTGCAGCCCCTGGTAGGCCTTGGTTACACCTATTCCCTGAGTACCCAGGGGCTGACAAGGCGAACCAATTCCCAATTGTGGATGTACCTAGAGTACATGGTGTGAATTTAGAGAGAGTGCATCTGGGCTGTGGGTCTGATTAGCAGGCCCTCAGCCACATCTAAGTCGAAAACCAGTAAAGCAAAGCAAAAAGTGGGGGTGACCATAGGAAGCAGACCCTACTCTCCTACACATGAACTCTCACTGGCCTTTAGGCGACCAGCTATTCCTGGCAAAAGGTTTGCGACATATTTATCGACAAACAGATGCCTACCCGTGTCAACTGTCAATGACTGGCCACTAAAATCGTGGAATGCCTCTTCAAAGCGTGTAAAGAAATCTGAAACCGATTCATCTGCCTTTTGCTTACACAACGCTAATACAGTCCAATCAATCTTTTTAGGGGGAATAATCATCTTTAACTTAACTAATATAGCTGCCTGAAGATTAAAAATTAACTGACACGGTTTCTGTGCAGGTTCTCTATCTTCATCTAACTACTATAAATCTTTCCATAATGCTCCAAATGTCGCATGATCATCAACTTTACGCACAGTTCTCCACATATCAGGCGGTAATGTTAATCCAAAAAACAAATCAATATCAGGCAAAGTTCTAGTACAAGAACTAATTGCATCCTCAACTTCCTCATAAAAGGCTGTTGAATTCTTTCGAGGATCAGGCAATGCATTTATAAGGGCCATAACATCTGCTCTATTCCAAGGAGTGTAAACCCAATTATAATTAAAATACCCTTAAGCATCTACAGAAGTCTTATCATCATTTGTACCCGTTCCCTTAGGATGAATATATAAAGGCGCGGCTTCCCTCCACTGGTTTCACATTAATTACAACATTCTTATCTGTTTCAAGAGTAGAAGTTCGTGCCATGCTGACGTGGGATGTTTGTGCAGCTGCATCTGCTGCCTTTTTCTCCTCTCGCAAACGGACTGCATCAATATGCACTTTAACCAAGCGTCTGATCGTGTCAGGCACCTGGAAAAAGACAAAAAGACTGTCACGTAATTATTTACAATCAGCTGCTACATCATCGGGCTCCATTTCTACCGAATGTTTCCTAAATCGTCCAATAACCTCAGCGGCAAATGTATTGGTAAAATATATTTGCTCCCTTTCCTGCCAACCTTTTATACTATCTAAAAGTTCAGAAGCAGTGGCAGTACTACGAACGGCTTTACGCGCAGCAGATCTAATGTCCGATGCACGCCCAGCAGATAACATTGAGCGAGTTTCTCGAGCTTTGTCCTGGTCTGTAGGAGAGTCCTCATCTGACTCATAAGGAGCAGTAGGAAGAGTATACGGAGGTGGACAATGATCTAATATTAGAGAATCATCTTGGGGTTTATTAAGAATAGGATAAAGAGGTCTACGAACAGCATATTGGCCATTTACCTGTAAATGACGCTCCCTATCTTCCCTCTCTTTAATTGCTCTCATTTCCCTATTTTTAATTTCCAATGCTTTCGCATGAATACTCTTACGTTGTTCTTTTTCAATCAAGGCTTGCTCATGCTTCATTCGCTCACGCACTTCTTTCTCCCACATTCGTACACAGTCAAACATCTCTTGCCTAGCCTTTCGCTTAAACATCCGTTGCTCCACATACTGAATCTTTCGCAAATCAAATGACCCATGCATAGGCCAACGCAACTCAGGATCTTTACAAGTGTATTTATTCCATAACGTGGAACGTACATTATGGAAGAAATACTATACTTAACATACATGTCCCTATTAGGCGTCCCCTCCGGGGGGGCCGGTTGTGCTTCGTCAAGTCTCAAATTGGTACCACTACAAAAGCAACACATCCTATGAAATGTGCTGGAAACAGGCATGCCAAAAATAGTGCAAAATATGCAGTATTATAATCAAAGTAGCGCTTAAGGTACTCTTCGTACGTTGCGCCGTTCAAACAAAGTTAGAGAAAAATCTCCTCATAACCTGCCTATATGAATTGCAATACATATATAATTGTCAAACAGATTTCAATATTAGCAAATCGTACAAACAAAGCTGCAGTAAGTGTTACTAAACTACCTTACCAATCAAAGGCGTCAAACCAACAGCAAGTGCCGCAGAACGACTCTTACCAATCAAATGGTGTCCAGGTTCCAACTGCCAAGTTCTCAAATCGACCAAATGGTCACTGCACGGCGAATCAACAGAAGAGATCTCAGTCGAGGACCGGCACCACCTGGATGGTCAGATCAGAAAGAAAGGAAAAACGCCGTGGGTGCCAAGACTCGGGTCTCCTCAGGCAGCTATCGCGTCCAAAGCGAGGTTCCAATCCTTCGTCGCAACCAGTCCTTCGGGCATCCGAGTCGCCGATGAGCCCCACGTTGGAAGCGCCAATTTGTGGCGGTGAGCCTCAGCAAGGCCTACCAGTACTAGGGGTTCTCCCTTCTCTGCACAGAGTCCTCAGACCAATAAAAAGAAGTTGGCACAGAAGCTGGAATAGAAAAGACAGAGTTTATTAAACCTCATGAGGTGGAACTACATTCACACAACACCCTTCGGCAATGTATGAAGTAGCACACTGACTGGAAGGAGCTTGGTCCTTTTATACCCACACAGGGGCTCAAATGAAGGCGGTACAAGTACAGAATGCTGGTTTTAAATACATATAAGGTCATACAGAGCGTGTGCTGGCAACAAGTGGGAGGGGCTGACAGTTAGCTAGTTTTGGTGGACACATCCTGACAGTTACAAGTTGGGGACAGCTGTAAGCTCAACTGAGCATGTGCGAAGCGGAAGAAGCTAAATATATCTCATCTGTAGGCAGATTTCAAGAGCAGTTGACAGGAAGGTAGGACAGAGCACATGGCAAACAAAATGGCTGCCAGAAATACAAAATGGATTCCACACAACGGACAAGACAGTCTCTAAATACAAGATGTCTTCTGCTAATGCTTAACCTAATCGCTGCTAAATTACAACAGAAAGCATTCCAGAACCGAGTCGGTCAGTGTACTTTCCGAACAGGATCAGAATCGGGTCCTTAGTACGTAAATATCAGTTTAAACATGCTTTGAAATAAGTATGTATATAGTGGTGCAGAGCTAGAATTTTGATCCATAAATATCGAGATACAGAAATATCGAGGTAAAAATATTGTTGGACAGAAATATCGATGGTAAAAATATCGTGGTCAATAATATCGATTGTTAGGTAAGTAATATTGATTGCAAAAATATCGAAGTGTTAAATATCGTTTACAAAAATATAGTTGTTAAAAATATCAATTTATTATTATTGTTATGCATTTTAGTATTTGTTTGTGTTTTTAGTTTATGTGTTAAAATTGTAATAGTTATATTTTTTTTAAATACAATTTTGCGTTTTTAGTTTTGTAGAGGGTTGTGGGTTTATAGGGGAATAGGGTGGGAAGTAATTTAATTAAATACATTTTATTTATTATTTATAGTAGTTAATATTTTTTTTTTTTATTGAATTTTGCGTTTTTAGTTCCGTATCGGGTTGTGGATTTATAAGGGAATAGGGTGGAAAGTAATTTAATTATATGAAATGTATTCAATAATTTATATTTATTCATATGTGTATAATTGGGATGTATAGAGTTAAATGTGTACATTCATTTGTTAATAATTGTTTGATAATTAGTTGTTAATTAATTTAAATGAATTAACTATTAATTAATTATGGTAATTGTTTAATTAATTTTAGGTGTATGTTGTGGTGTTTATAGGTGTAAATGGTGGTAAGGGTGTGAAGTAATTTATTTTTTATTGATGAATTATTAATTACTTGTTAATTAATTTGCATTCATTAGTTAGTAATTATTAACTGTAATTGTGAAATTAATTTTAGGTGTGTGTTGTGGATATTATAGTGTTAAACAATGTGTAATTAATGACTGTTTATTACCTATTTTAATAATAATATTTTTCAATTTCAATATTATTTATGTTGATAATGGAAGTAAAATGTAATAAAAATGTTGATTTTTTTTTATTGCTGTGGTATCCAGCACTTTGCCTACTGTTGCACTCACTGGAGTGGTAATAGTAATTTTTACCCCTCGGCTATCCAACACTTTCCCAGCTGTTGCACTCACTGGAGTGGGAATAGTAATTTTTACCCCTCCACTATCCAACACTTCCCCTACTGTTGCACTCACTGGAGTGGTAATAGTAATTTTTACCCCTCAGCTATCCAACACTTTCCCTGCTGTTGCACTCATTGGAGTGGGAATAGTAATTTTACCCCTCCGCTATCCAACACTTTCCCTACTGTTGCACTCACTGGAGTGGGAATAGCACTTTTTACCCCTCCGCTATTCAACACTTTCTCTGCTTTTCACTCAATGGAGTGGGAATTATTGTGTTGCGAAGTGTTTTTTTTTAAAATAGTTTAATGTGTTAATTAATTATAGAATGTTTTATATCATTTTTAATTATTGTTATATGTTTATATTTTATTTTTTGTAATTTAATACGTTTATACATTAAATAAAGATAATAGTTAATAAAATGTATGTAAGTAATAACATGTATATGTACAAATGTTTGCGTGTTTATATTTTTTAATTAAGTTTATTTGTTATATTTAGTTAATATATATATTAAATGTAATTGAATGTAATGAAAATATTAATATTATTTCATATATTTTGTTGAAGTTATATATATTTTTAAAGTTGATATTTTTGACATCTATATTTTTTACTTCAATATTTTGATTCAATTTTATTGTACTTACCTGTTTAACTATAGGGAGTCAATATTTTTGTATTCGATATTTTTACATCGATATTTTTGTAAACTATGTTTTTTACATCGATATTCAAACAGGGAACCATATATAGTAATATGTGTAGGGCAATGTTCAGAATGCTTATTTTTACAAATTATTTGTTATTGTGTTGGTGGTCACTGAATGTCTGCTTTTGTTTTCCATTTTCGTAACATGTCCACGGGGATTTCAATAACAGACGTCAACGCGGTCTCTGGAGTCCCTGCAAAAAGATGAAATAGGTTTTAGGGATGGTTGTTATAGAAACTCCCTACTAAAACATGACTTTAGAGAATACTATAAGAAACCCCTAGGGGCCCATTAGGATCACGGGTGGATCACCACCGCCCTCATTGGGGTGGCGATTCGCTCGTGATCCGACCCCACCCGCCACCGAATTCTCCCCGCCATATTACTATGGCAGGGGGACCACGGCGGACGGAAAGACGGTCCGCCGCTTTTCCACCCGGTCAACGAGTTGACCAGGCCGAAAAGGGTTTGCGTTGCCGCCACGGAAAGTCATGCGGTGTTTGACATTGGGGGCCCGTTGCGGGCCCCTAGGGACTCTGGGGGTGGGGGTGCACATGGGGGTACCTATGGCACCCCCTAGCAGTTCCATGCACAACATGGCAGGCACCCCGTGGTGCCTGCCATGTTGTGCATGGAAGTGCACAACATGCCTTTCTGGCATTGTGGCGGGTGGTGCTGAGTGCACCGCCCGCCACAATGACAGGAATGCAGGATGCGCCCGCCACTGTGGCGGGCACATCCTAATTGCCCCCAAGGAACCCCCGCCCTTATGGCGGGTGGTCCCGTTTCCCAATAGGGTGGCGGGTGGACAATCCTAATGACCCCCCTAGTGTGTAAAATACTGTAGCATGTGTGGATATATCTGTTTTACACTTTAATGAAAAGGTGCAAATGTCACTGTTAAGGACACCATTGTGACATCCCGAATAACTGCAAAGATGGAAAATGGGTCTGAAAGATGGATTTTAAAGAAATTTAGGGGGCTATTACGATGGCAGGCGGACCATCGCAAGGGAGCCAGGGAGCGACCGCTGAAGTTGCGGTTGGTTGCCATCCTGAAAGCGCTGGTTAAGGATCGACTGTCGAAAGATGTAGGAATCATGCACACTGCCTGGGAAGTTGGCAACGACATTGGTGAACTCTCCCTGGTGGTCCACTATTGCTTGCACATTGATGGAATGCGTGTGCTTTCTGTTGATGCAATTGTGTGCAGTGTGGGCAGGTGGCACAAGTAGGACATGTGTGCAGTCAATTGCCCCAACACATGCGGGAAGTCAGCCATGGCGTAGAAGCCTTGCTTGGTCTCCAGCTGTTCCTGCGCAGTGTGGGGGAATTGAAGGTGCTGGGGTATCAATCTGATGATGGCATCCAAGACAGGAGGAACTTTAATAGGGCTGGCTGTGAGACTCCTCCGACTCTGGCAGTTGTTGGTTGGACGGTACCAGAGGCCAACAAGTGCAGCACAGCCAGCTTTGTCTGCGGAGGGATGTAGGTTGCCCGTTGTGTTGGTACCTTCAGCCTGTGGGCAATATAGGTCAGGATGTGGAGGATAGTTGTCCTTTTGAGCCTGTAGTGGGCAATGACATCCTCTGGCGTTAGGTCTCTGAGGCTGGTGCGTTTTTGGAATGTCCGCTGTCTTGTTCTGAGCTGCCTCGGTGGCAGTCCAGGGGTGGGGTGTTCTGGGGTGGGGGTGGTCCTGGTGGTGGTGGAGGTGGGTGTTGTGGCCCTCTTGGGTCTCCGAGCTGCATGATTGGTAGCTCCATGACATCTGTTGGTCTTCAAATGTGGCTCTGGGTTGGGCTCCCTTTATACTGCAGGTTTTTGTCCTACTTCAGACCAGAAAAAAGCAGGTCTGAAGTCCCTGCTGCTAATGTGCCTTATCGCCTGTTTTTGGCCACATTGCCGATCTGGCTGACTGTTGAGAGAATATCGCGAAGTGGTGTTATTGGGAGTTTTTGAACGGGAATGCCTACTCTGCATAAGATTAGAGTTAGTTGTCGCTGTCAGCCTTGGCGATGCTTTTAGCGGCAGCTATTGCAGGTAAACTGGTGTTGTCCGCTGTTAGCGCAGGCTTGTGAATAGGGTGATAACTCTATTGCCACTTTCGTGGCGGAAAAAGTGCAGCTAAAACGCCGATGAGTCCTTGAGAATATGCCCCTGCACACACACATACACATGCGCGTAGCTTATGTCTGACTCCATGATGTCTTACAGGAAAGGGGAGAGGACAATAAACCAGGGCCTGGGCGGTGCTTTGGTGATTGTCATGCATGTGCTGTTTTTGTCTAGTGATGCCTATTTCTCTATCCTTTTCAATTTGCAGTTCTACATAACAGATGGAAAACCAATATGTAAAATCAGACTGTAAAGTTGCCAGTAGTGACTTTTCAGTCAATTTTTGAGTCATACGAATACCCATCTCCTCATTTAGAGGTGGGGACACATTTGTTTATGTGCAAATCTCTGTTCGCTGGATAAGAATTTCCTCTGGATTCCTCTGGGAATGTTTACACCCAGCCACAAGTGTAAACCTACTTGTGCAAACATCTTTGCATGTGGATTTACCTTAGTAATTTGCTCAGGCTATGTTTGTTTTATTTTACACAAATAAAAGGAGAAGAAAATTGTTGCATTCATCATGCACACAACAGAACTCAACACCAAGAAACACAGAAACCTGTACCATTATAAACATCATGCTTGATAGCGGTTTCTAAAGCTTTGCGTTTTTTGACAGCGGATGGATTTTATTGTTTTCTTGGTGTTTACAACTCGTGTTTTAACCTTTGGAGACAATACAGCTGATTTCATCCAATACACACTATCACATCACACATGTGACCTTTGTGGAACGCCACCTCTCTGCTGCTAGGGGGATGAATTACTTCATGCATGTGTGCAAACAAAGACGTCTCTATTTTAAACCGATGAACAACGAATGAGGCATATTCTGTTACATAATGACCATGCCAGCCAAAGGTTGACCGTAATGTCCACTCGAGTATGACACGGTGACATCTGTCTTGAAAATGCCGCTTATGTAAAGGGTGCAAAAGAACAAGTGATTTAACATCGGAGGCACTGACAATATAACCTCCTTATTTTAGTTAAAATAATGAGATTTTTATTTACATACAGCTGTTCTTTTTTAAGACTGTTTGGGTGGAGTCCAGTTTGTAGAGGAGAGAATCATGTCTAGATTACCAAACATTTTTGACAAGGGCTATTTCATGTCCTTAGTGGCCAGTTAATAAAGCGTTTGCTGCAAACACTTTTTACCCCTGTATTATGAAAGCATGTTTACGCAGGTGGCAATGTGGGTCAAAAAAAGTTTGTGTATATTTGTTGTATGGCATTTTGTTGCAGTGAAGATACATACTATAGTTTTTTGTGCTGTATTTTGTGCTGCATTGTTGCAATCTGAAATCCTGTTGTACTGTTGATTAGTGTTAACTGGTACCTACGGCATAGGTACTATTGAGGGTCTCTACGAGCTGCAGCATATCTTGTTCCACTCTAAAGGACCCAGCACCAAATTCTCCAGATTACCACTGCCGGCTGCATGACAAGGTGCTCTACAAACTGAAAACACGATATAGTAAACATGTGTGCCATGTCATACTATATCGCTGAAGGGTTTTTAGTAAAGACAGGAAGAATGGCACTCAGACTTGCTCGTGTTATGTCTATTCTGCTCAGAGTGTCCACGGTGCTGGCAGGTCGGGGGGAATACCCTGTAACCCCGTAAATGTGTGAGTCGAATACCCACACCAATAATGAGAACACAGTCCTGCGCACATGTAAAAAAGGTATAACAAAAGTTGAAATGTCTCGCATTCAACGAATATCCACAGTATATTATTCAAATGCTTTTAATGATGCAACAACGAAAAACAACCAGCCAACACGTGTTTCGTCACAAGTGGGAAGTAGCCTGTGATTTTTTCAGGGCTGTGTGGCAATGCAGTAATGTAATGTGGTGTCGCGAGACCGGTGATAATTCCAACCCGGCCAGGGGGTTAAATAAGGACAATGGTCCACGTTGCAGCTCCTGGTAGAGGGGTAAGGGGGCCCGATGCAGCAATCCTCTGAATTATCATGTAAGAAGGGCGGTTGGCCACTAATTACATGTAGACCTCAAAGGGAGTGTGGTACGCCTCGATGTGACGTATGATGGCGAAGGTGAGTACAAATGGGGATGTGTATAAGCCGTGAGATAAAGTTATCAGATCCGTCCAGTGTCTGAATGAGGGGAGGGGGTGGGTACGCCTTGCTGGGTATTGATCTCGAGTAGATCTGGTGACTGAGGTGGAGACACTGGTTCTGTCTGGATTCCCGCATTGTGAGCCAGTGTCTCCTCCTCAGTCACCAGATCCACTCGCCTAGCCAGCCTGCTACCAGAGACAAGTTTCAGACCCCCAGGGTCAGGAACAAAGCCTGTTCAGGCAGAGGGTGTTTACACCCCCTTCCACAGGATGACCTGCAAAATTAGCTTTCTAAGGCAGGGAGTTTCAAAAGCCCACCACCTTTGGTATGCAAATCTGACTTCCCTCACAGGAGAGAAGGCTGACCCCTTTGTCCAGAGTCTCTTTGGCATCTGGATAGGCGGAAAACTATTAGTCAGAGAGACGTGCCCACCCTCAGCCTAGTACCATCCCTAAGGTAGGCTACCTAAAGTGGATGCAAATTTTCAGAGTTTGCCATCTTTGTGATGGCAAACCTAGGATCTCTGGGACAGGGTTATGCCCACTTCCCACAGGAAGTGATCATATAGGTGGCATTCGTAGCCCATTGGCTATTACTTTACACTCCTCTAACACATCTAAATTTTGTATTTAGGAGACCCCTGCACCAGGAAATCTGATCCTACTGACCTGAAAGAGGAAAAGAGATATGAAGAGTGACAAACCGCATGAAGTGCCCCAATGCAATACATGTTTTCCGCATAGGACAACATTGTTGCAGGGAAAGGGGTCCCAGTAGCTACACTTAAAGAAAACATATAATTCAAAAATAATGAATTCACAAATATACTGATGGTTGCTGAGTGATGTTATTTAATCACATCCTCATCAAAGCTTAAACATGACAAAAAATTCTTTGTTATAGATATACATATATATATAAAAAAATATTTGTGCACAGAGAAATAGAAAGGGAAGGTAGGCAAGTGGTTTCGTGGTGAGGAATAAGGGTTGAGTGAAAAGTTTCAAAGATTAAGTGTGGTCACCGCATTCATAGTTGACAAAACACAAGTATTTTGCTAAACCAATAAGATAACATTTTGGTCCTAGCCCATGTGTCAGAACACAGTAACAATAATTCTGTTGTTCAAGGGTAGGAGAAGGTAAAAAGAAGTTGACGTTTCAACCCCTGCTATACGTAGGTTGAGTTCCACTTACACTGGGGTCTTCATCAGGACAGGGATGTGAAGTGGGGGTGAGGAGGGGCACCTAGGGTCAATAGAAAATATATATATTGAAGCTACAGACATATGACTACTTCGATTTGTACGAGGAGTGAGGATCTCTCTTCTTTACTCCCCCTACATGCCAGTAGATTAGTCTTTCCTCGGTTTTTGTAACCCGCACGCGGTGATGCGGTGCCCTGCTAGGTTCCAGCGGCTGCAGGTGCACGCGCAGTACGTGCTTTTAAAGAGCTTCTCCAGCGCGCTGTCATTCTCTCCGATTAATCCTGGAGCGAGGACAGTTTCCATGCGGTAAGTGCTGCGCCATCATACTCAATAGTTTTGAGGGTGTTTCCTGTTATAAATCCTTTATCTGAAAGCTGGTTTCTGTCAATTTTTGCAGATTAACCCACGGACTGTGAGATTCATTTATTGGACTTTTACAAACACCACGAGGTTTGGTGAGTTTGTTTGTCGGTCAGTTGCAATGTGGCTTTTTTAATCTTTAACTTTACTGAACTCAGCAAGGATGGTAGTTTTGAAGCCGCCTATGTTTTTTCATTTTACAGATCATTTCTGCGTTGATTGAGAGGTAATTCTCTAGTTTTAGTTCTATTTAATGCGGTGTGTCAGTAGTTGCCTTGTAATAATAATCACCCCTGGAACCACGGACTGGCCATTATTAATAGGTGTTGCAGGTCCACTGGGAGTGTATAGTGTATTGGAATATATGTGTTAGGTCTCACACATGTGCCCTGATAATTTTTTTGTCTGGTAATGAATGCACTCAGTGACGCTAGTATAGAGTGTACCACTCATTGATAATCATTCAATTCTATTATGCTTTCTCATGTGTGCCACAATGGTAGGAGGCCTGACATGTTTTATGTATTTAATTTTGAGTTCTTGAATAGGACAACCCCTGTACATACCTGACTTTGACAGGAGATATCTCGCTCCCTTTTGTTTCTAGGAGCTCAAGGGCCCAACATTGTCTTTCAATTGACCCCACCAGTGTGGCGGGTCTTGGTAAATATTAGCAGCTTTTGTGCATTATTAGTCCTAGTAGGTGATTTGTCTGTAGCTTCAATATAATTTCTATTGATCCTAGGTGCCCCACCTCACCCCCACTTCACATCCCTGTCCTGATGAAGACCCCAGTGTAAGGTGCAACTCAACCTACGTATCGCAGGGGTCGAAACGTCGACTTCTTTTTACCTTCTCCTACCCTTGAACAACAGAATTATTGTTACTGTGTTCTGACACATGGTCTAGGACCAACATTTTATCTTGTGTGGTTTAGCAAAATACTTGTGTGTTGTCAACTATGAATGTGGTGACCACACTTAGGGGCCTATTAGGATGGCGGACGGATCTGCGTCCGTCCGCCACCCCCGAGGTGGAGGGAACGTCCGCAGGGGCTGCGGCGTTCTCTCCATGCAGATTAGGATGTGACCGCCACCCTGGCGGTCACATACCCTATGTTTAACATTGTGACGGGTGCTGCTTGAAGCAGCGCCCACCGCAAGGTTAAAAGTGCATGCTTTGCATATGCATGCACAAAGCGGCAGGCACCGCGCGGTGCCTGCCTCTTTGTGCATGCATATGCCCATGTGCACCCCCCACCCTCCAACACCCTGGGGACTCGCAACGAGTCCCCAAAAATGAAAGACCACATGCTTTTCCACGGCGAAAAAGCCGCCGCAGAAAAGCATGTCTTCTGCCCCAACCTAATATGGCTGGCGGTGTCTGATAGATGACGCCACCCTATCAGAGCTTTTCCGCCGCGGTCGGAATGCGACCGTGGCAGAAAAGCGGCGGACGGTCTTCCTGACCCACCAGCCATCCTAATCTGGCAGTGGGTCTTTGGAGCCTCCGCAGCGGTGAATCCGAATCTTCCGCGCTGGCGGTGGCTTCAGCCGGCCCGGAGGATGCGGATTCACCACGATACTAATCGGCCCCTAGATCTTTGAAACGTTTCACTCAACCCTTATTCCTCACCACGAAACCACTTATCTACCTTCCCTTTCCCTTTCACTGGCCACAAATATTTTTTTTATATATGTGTATATCTATAACGAAGAGTTTTTTGTCATGTTTAAGCTTTGATGAGGATGTGATTAAATAACATCACTCACCAACCATCAGTATATTTGTGAATTCATTATTTTTGAATTATATGTTTTCTCTAAGTGTAGCTACTGGGACCCCTTTCCCTGCAACATTGACTACCCAGGTCCCAGTACTTTGGGTATACCCTTTTATGTAACGATAGGACAACCTTGGGCACCCAATGCTGAAAAGCACCTCTGCACCTGCCCCCCCCCCCCCCCCCAGTGCTGCCCAAGGTGACCTGTTAGTACTGCCTTTGACCTTTCCCCTTACTTATCTTAAGTCCCAGGGATTGATTCTGAAAGTCACTGTGAAGTGCCCGAATGCAGTACATGTTTTCCCCCATTGCATAACATGATAACATAGGGGACCCAACACTGAAAATCAGCTCTGCACCCTGCCGTCCCAGTGCCACCCAAAATGACCTATTAGGACTGCCTTGATCCTTGTCCCATACTTACCTTAAGTCCAGGAGATTGGGCCGTAGGTTGGAGTTCTTCTTGGTTCATAGTTCTCCTGTTTCCTCAGACCGATTGGGACAGTAGTGTTTATTTTAACTAGAGGCACCGATCAGCCCTTGACATACAGCCTATGCTCCTGCAGCCTCGTACAGAAACCATTTGCACCTAACTCAAGAGGGGGTATTAACAGCTTGCAGAACTATGGTATATTTAAGTTGTGCACAAATATGAAATCCTGCCACCTTCCAACTCTTCCCTGTTGATATTATTAATACTATTAAAAAGGTGAGCACCACACTCAATGTATACCATACTCCATGTATAAACCACCATGATTCATTTATGTTATGAATAGGATCTCTGAGATTTAAGGTCAACTAAAACTAAAACAATTTAGTGGGTTATAACACAATGCTTCTGTGCAGGATTGTCCCTGTTTGGCCTCTTGAACTTACAATGCATGTGACTCTGTATTTTGTGTTCCACCACAGACGAATCCTGAATTTTTAATGACATTTTAAAAAATTTGAATTTGTCCAGTTATAAGCCAACTGTAGAAAAATGCATTGAAGATCAATTCTAATAAAATGCTTCAAACGAAGGGGCTGATTCCGAGTTTGGCCGTCCATGGGACTGCCAAACTCGTGGTGGAGGTGCAGTAGCGGTTGGAGATCGTTGCACCAGCAGTCCGATCATCGTATTACGAGTATGTCAGTCGGACCTCCAGAGAACCGCTGCAACACCCAGGGATCCACGAACCCTGGCGGTGGCATGGCAGTCTAGAGAAGCAATATGTTTGGTGGTGCCACTGTGGCTCCGCCAAGCATTATTACGAGTTTCTCCACTGCCAGCCTTATCATGGCGGTAAGCCTGCCATGAAAATGCTGGTGGTGGGGGTGAAACTAAGGGGTCCTTACAGAGCTGCCTATTGCGACTGTGCATGGGGATGCATGCAGGGGGGCACATGTTGTGCCCCCCTGACAGCATGCACCCCCTTTCCTGCATGGGTAGGGTTCAAGAGTCCATGCCGTACAGGAATGGCATTTGACCCTCCAATTGCGGTGCCTTTCTATAGGCACCACTGTGGGATGGTTCACTGACAAAATATCGCCTCTGGAAATATTGCCATACCAAAATATCTTCACATAACTAGCATTGTCACAAATATCTTCATGCTATCTTTATAATGTAAATGACAAAAATATCGAATTAAACATATCATTGTCATTAATATCATCTTCCAAAACCTAGGGCCTCATTACGATGGTGGACGGACATTAGTCCATCCGCCATCGATATGGATTTGGAACCGGCCGCCTATGAGGCGGCTTCCCAACAATACTTATCACGATGGGACCGCCACCACGATGGTCGCATCACCTATATTTTACATTGTGGTGGGGATGCGGTCAGCAGCCCCGTCACAATGCAAAATAGAGGGTGCAGACACATTCCTGCACTATGTGCCAGGCACCCTGTGGTGCCTGTCACAAGGGGCAGGAATATGTAGGGGGGCACGATAGGTGCCCCCCAGGGTACATGTCCCTGCACCAGGGATTAAGAGGGGCCCGCTACGGGCCCCCAAATCTGTTTCCACCATTTGTTTTGCAAGCTGCAAAATGACTGGAGGAAAAATATATCATAATCTCTACGGCGGTGCCTACAAGGCAACACCACAATGTTAAACAAAGTTTTAGTTCGGACAGACGGTCGGAAAAGGACCAACTGTCGGAACCATGGCGGTTGCTCAACCAACGATTCCCCCCGCCATCATAATAAGCCGGGAGGAAAACTTCAGTTCGATTGCGGAGGGCCCGCCACCGACCAGCTGGCGGTGGCAGGCCCTTTGCCTTCGTAATCACCCCCCTTAGGTTTTTACATATATATCGGTATAAATATTAAACTTTAAATATATTAAAAGAAACACTAATATTATACAAATTAAAAATATTTGATTACTTTTTAAATAAATGTAACCATTAAACTTATTCAAAAAATTTTAAAACATTTTTATATTAATATATATGTATATAAGTGTATATATATATATATATATATAATTTAAAATATTATTAAACTAATATTTTAAATATATTTTTTAATTTAAAAATGTATTTAAAATGTAATAATTTAAATAAACACATTTATATATATATATATAATATATATTTGATATGTGTACATACATATATCCAATAACATCATAAAATAAAAAAAATATAGCAATGTAATTACAATATAAAAAGTAAACAACATAAACCATTTATTAATTTGCTAAAACGTTATTAAATATATTAAATATTAATAATTATAAACAGTAGATTTTTACATACACAAAAACATAATAATGTAATTTTAAATGAAATAAAGAAAACTATAAAATTCTGTAAATAATACAAACTCCATCCTCGACCCCTCCCAATCCAGATTCCGCAGTAATCACAGCACCGAGAACGCTCTACTCGCAGCCACAGATGACATTTGCACCCTCCTCGACAAAGGACACACCGCAGCCCTGATCCTACTCAACCTCTCTGCAGCCTTCAACACCGTCTCCCACCGCACACTCACCGTCAGACTTCACAACGCCGAAATACAGGGAACCACTCTCAACTGGCTCTACTCCTTCCTCACCGGCAGAACCCAAAGAATCAGGCTGCCACCCTTCCTCTCTGGACCAATAGAAATCAACTGCGCAGTATCCCAAGGATCATCTCTCAGCCCCACGCTCTTCAACATCTACATGGCCCCCCTCGCCACCATCGTCAGAAAGCATGGACTCAGCATAGTGCAGACGACACCCAGTTCATCCTCTCCATCACAAAGTACCTCAAACCCGTCAGACTCAACTTCCAGGAAGGAATGAAGGACGTTGCATCATGGATGAGCAGCAGCTGCCTGAAGCTCAACTCGGAGAAGAAAGAGGTCCTGTCCTCAGACCCTCCCCCTCTACATGGGACAACACCTGGTGGCTCACCACCCTCGGCAGCTCCCCCAGCCCCACCGGACCACGCACAAAACCTTGGCATTGTACTTGACTCTCCCTCTCCATGACCTGACAGGTCAACGCCATCGCCTCCACCTGCTTCAACACCCTCTGCATCCTCCGAAAGATCTTCAAATGTGTTGTGTGTGCTTGTGTTTCCATTTGAATCTTATGCGAGTGCGCGAGCGCTCGTATCTGCTTCAATGTTAATTTTCACGAGCCTTGTTATGTTTAGAATATACCGCGTTTAACGCGGTTGTGTATTGTTATTTGAATAAGCTATGCGCAGTGTTAAGGAAGCTGGTGGACGGTTAGATTATTCTGTTAGGTACATGCAGCTTGACGGATGGAATAAACAGCTTCACAGCATACCTGTTTTCTTGACTTATTATCAGGATGTATGGATCGATCTTTACAACACAGGCGATGATTGGGGAACGTTTCCTCGCTTGCTGTTAACCCGTGGAAGGATTATTCAACTTTTGAGCAATTTAGCATTTCTTAGTGTCTTCAGTCTCCGAGTCATCAATTGCTTCATATCGAGCACTTTCTACCGATTGGATATTGAGAGACCATCGACCATTGGCTGAATATCATTTTGTGCACCTCTCTTTTCCGGGAATTGGAAACCTCATTGGTGTACGCGCGTAGATACAGCCAAACGTACACGCTGCAATTAGTAAGTTGCTCGTCATTGGACGTTACCGATCCAATCAGGAGCCAATAAATTTGGTGTTTGACCAGGAAATAAACACGATATTTATGCCGGTTTAAAACACGATCTGCAAGAAGTTTATTAGAAGTATAAAATTCGAATTTCCTTGTGACATTAGTTTTAAATTGTGTTTATTTATATTATTTCTTGACATCTGTGACACACACAGATTTAAGAACTGTGTCATAATATTATTCATCATCTTCTGTGATACACACACAACCAAGAATACAATATTTCTACTTATATTCATAAAGGAACAAGAAGGATAATTTTCCATAAGTTGTAACTATGTCAGGCATTCAGGCTCCACCATCCTTTCTTAATTTACCTGGTGAATCTCAAATAGAATGGGACATTTGGGAAGCAATATTTCTTGCTTATGTGGATGTACTAGAAGGAGAAGAATGTGAGCCAGAAAGGAAACTAGCACTATTGAAACATTGTCTTGGCGGAATAGCTTTGAAAGAATACAAGAATTTACCTCCTTTGAGTAATATTTCAGATTTAAATGTATATTAAATTGCTTCTAAACAATTGGCCATTCGCTATGGGAAGAGAATAAATATGGTTATGGAAAGATTCAGATTTTATTCAAGGAAACAAAAAGCTGATGAATTCATTGATAACTATGTGTCAGCCTTGAGAGCATTAGCTGTCACATGTGATTTTGAGCACATTAACTATGACCAAGTCTTGAGGGATCAGATTTTGATGTGCACTAACAATAAGAAAATACAACAAAGACTGTGGACATCTTCTGACATGTCTCTCAATGCGGCTATTGAGATAGCAAAATCCATAGAACATTCTGAAAAATTTGTAGATCAAATTAGGTCATGCAATAAAAGTGATATATATCTTGTAACCAAGGTGATTGGTAAACAAAAAGAAGCTGATAAAAACAAAAGGACTGTTGGTTATAAGAATGATGAATATCAGAAAAATGAAAACAAAAATAGATGGCAAAGGTCAGATACAAGATGGAATACCATTTATTGTTTTAGATGTGACAGTATCTACCATCTTGGGAATTCCAGTTTGTGTCTCGCTTTGGAAAAAATATGTGCTAGATGCAACAAGAAAGGTCATTTTCCCAGAGTATGTAGGTCAGCACCAAGAAGAGTTAATGTTATTCAGGACCAGGAGGACCAACTTGACTGTGATTATGATGTGAATACCATTATGTGTGTAACAAAAAATTAACCCTGGGCGGGCAACTTCGCTACGCCCACAAAGTGGGCGTAGTGTTGCCTACTTCGCCCTTTGCAAAGTAGGCGAAGCAGGCAACACTACGCCCACTTCGTGGGCGTAGTGAAGTTGCCCGCCACCCGCCCTCCTAAATGCTTACATTAATATATAAAAGAATTATAAAACCACTTACCTTGTCCTGCCGCGTCCCAGGGGCTCCCGCTCATCATTGCGCCGCCGGCCCGCGCGTCTTGGGTGCTAATGTGCATGCGTGGCCGCCCGCGCATGTGCATTTCTCACGAGAAATGCGCATGCGCGGGCAGCCGCGCATGCGCATTAGCATCCAAGACGCGCCCGCTGGCGGCGCAATGACGAGCGGGAGCCCCGGGGACGCGGCAGGACAAGGTAAGTGATTTTATAATTCTTTTATATATTAATGGAAGCATTTAGGGAGGGCGGGAGGGAGGCGGGTGGCGCGTAGTGGGGCTACGCGAAGTGCGCGGGTGGACGTAGTTTTTTGCCCACGTCGCGTAGCTTCGCGAAGCCCCACTACGCCCATTACGCCCAGGGTTACAAAAAATGACTACGCAAGGAAATTTCCTTAATGCAATGTATTAATTAACAGTGTTTCTACAAACGTTTTTGTAGATTCTTGCTCTTGGTATACCATTGTATCGTATGATCTATTCTGTGTTAATTGGCCTAACATAATCCTTAAACAACCTGATATTTCTCCAAGTGGATATACTGCTCATAAGTTACAACTAATTGGGCGTTTTGAAGCTACATTAAGTTTCAAAGAACGTGACACTAAAGCAAAAATATATGTTACTAATGCGGGACAAGCACTTTTGGGTTGGCCACATCAAGAAAGATTAGGCATAAAATTGGATCCTAACTCTGATCCTCCTGTGTATCCCATTGATACAGCTGTTCAAAAACAAGTTGAATCTAATGATTTTTTTTTTATTTCAAAAGTAAAAAATTATTTTCCTACCTTATTCTGTAACAAACTAGGTGAGTATAAAGGATTCAAACATCGCATAAAAGTCAATGCAAATGCTATACCTGTACGTCATAGGGTTAGGATTGTACCTCTATCATACAGGAACTAATTGAAAGAAATGTTAGATGATATGTGTGCTAAAGGGATTATAGAGGCTATAGAATCTTCCCCTTGGGTTTCTCCGGTGGTGATTTCTATTAAATCTGGAGGTGACCTTAGGTTGTGCATTGATTTGCGCAGTCTCAACAATGCCATATGTGTAGATTCTCATCCATTACGCAACTTACATGAAATGGTATCCACTCTAGGTGATGCACAACTATTTTCTTGTTTAGACTTGGCAAGTGCTTATCACCAAGTATCACTTCACGAGGAATCCAGAGATCTCACCGCATTCATAACTCCGGAAGGATTGTATAGATTTTGCAGGATGCCATTCGGATTGGCCAGTGCGGCTGCTGTTTTCCAAAGATTAATGAAGGAAACATTACAAAGTCTCACAGGAGCAATTGCGTTTCAAGATGACATTCTAATTTTTGGGAAGAATGATGAAGAGTATGATAATAATTTGATGAAAGTTCTTCAAGCCTTAACAAACAAAGGTTTAACATTGCGTGCTGAAAAATGCAAATTCAAACAAAAAGAAGTGGAATACTTGGGACACTGTATCAGTGGGAATGGAATAAAACCGAAGAGGTCACATTTGGAAAACATCAGTAAAGCCCCTATTCCACAAAACAAAGAACAGTTGGTTGCATTTTTGGGTTTAGTGGAGTTTTATGCGAAATGTATTCCGAATTACGCAACAGTTATTGAACCATTTAGGAAACTATTAAAGAAAAAAAATGAAATACATTTGGACTGACACCATGACAACTACGTTTGCTACACTCAAAGACATGATTATTAAAGCACCTTGTCTCAAACCTTTTGTTATCGGCAAACATTGCACCATTATGGTAGATGCAAGTAATTGTGGATTGGGTGCTGTACTGATTCAAGAAGAATGGGGTAAAGAATGGATCGTGGCATATGCTTCAAGAACGTTGAGAGAGCCTGAACGTAATTATTCTGTGATAGAAAGAGAGTCACTAGCGTGTGTATGGGGAGCTGAACATTTTAGATCATTCTTATTGGGAACTAAGTTCACAATCAAGTCTGACCATAAACCTTTGGTGCATATATTATCACCAGGAGGTGGACGTGCACTGTCTTCTAAATTAGCCAGACTGTCTTCTAGGTTGCAAAATTTCAGATATTCCCTAGAATATATTACGGGTAAAAGTAATGTTCATGCAGATTGCATGTCGAGGCTACCTCTCCCGAGTAATGATTCGGATTGTGTTGACAAAGATGAATGTGAAGTAGCTCATGTAGTAGCTGATGTAAATTTGTTCTCTGATGGGCATTCTATTGTTCAAGAACAATTGTAGAATGATGAGATGGAGAAAGATTTGGAACTTAAGGAAATGATGAAGTTCATATCCAATGGTTGGCCAGAAGAGAAAGAACTGATAGGAAGCATGACTAGTTATCACAAGATTCGTGATGAGCTAGCTATTGAGAATAGTATCATTATGAGGGGAGACAAATGTATTCCACCTTTTGGGCTTAGGAAAAAATTTGTGGATTTAGCACACGGACACTTTGGTATTTCTACTACTAGAAAAAGATTGAAAGAGAATTTTTGATGGCCGGGTATTGATTCATTTTTTGAGCATACGGTGAGATTTTGTAAATTGTGTGCCAATAGCGATAAGTCTGTTAAGCCATTATCTACTGTTCCACGACCTGTTGAATTGCCTGCTGCACCTTGGAGTAAACTTGGGATTGATATAATTGGCCCATTCAGTATCTTACCTTGTCAACAATCTTTTGGTATTGTAATCATTGATTATTATTCTAAATGGCCGGAAATTAAGATGGTTAAGGATGTTACTTCTGATGCTATTGTACAATTTTTAGATAGTGTGTTTTGTAGAGAGGGTATTCCTCAGGAGATAGTCACTGACCATGGACCACAGTTTGTTAGTAAGACTATGGATGACTATTTAAAGAGATGTGGTATAACTCATAGAAGAATTGCAGTTTTCCATCCAGAAGCTAATGGCCAGATTGAGAGATTTAATAGAGTAGTCAAAGAAGCTATTCAGTTAGCTGTTTAAGGTGGATTAAGTTGTGATAAAGTGTTACAATCTATGCTACTATCCTATAGGACAACTCCTAATGCGGTAACTTCTGTGAGTCCATTTGAATTGTTGAGAGGTCATAGACCAAGTACAAAATTAGTTCCTTGGTGGTTAAAGAATAAGAAGGAATCACAAACGGAATTAGCTGAGATAGATTTCAAGGATATTCGCCGGAAAGTTGAGTTATAGAAAATGAAAATGAAGGAAGATTTTTTGAGGAATAAGAATGTAAGGAACTGCAGGATACAGGTTGGTGATTTGGTACGATTGAAGAAGAGTGGGTTTGTGCGCAAAGGATTATCGACTTGATCTGATCCTATGGAAGTGATTGAAGTTTTAAAAAATGCAGTACGAGTGGAAGATGGAAGTGTGTGGAACCTTAATAGGGTTTCAATTTCTAAAGGTATGAAAGCACCTCATGATGACAATTATTCTTCAAATGTATTTTTGGACGTAAATGTGGAGAAGGCTAGTAATTGTGATGATAATTCATCTAATTGTGGTAAAAATGACTCTAGTGGACATTCTATTTCTATTAACAGTGATTCTGTCCAAAACTGTGACATCAGAACTTCAAGAATTCGTAGATTTCCTGTAAAGTTTAAAGATTTTGATCTATCTTAAAAAAAAAAAAAGGGAGGGAGGTGTGTTGTGTGTGCTTGTGTTTACATTTGTAGCTGATGCGAGTGCGCAAGCGCTCGTATCTGCTTCAATGTTCATTTTCACGAGCCTTGTTATGTTTAGAATATACCGTGTGTAACACGGTTGTGTATTGTTATTTGAATAAGCTATGCGTAGTGTTAAGGAAGCTGGTGGACGGTTAGATTATTCTGTTAGGTACATGCAGCTTGACGGATGGAATAAACAGCTTCACAGCATACCTGTTTTCTTGACTTATTATCGGGATGTATGGATCGATCTTTATAACAAAATGGATCCTCCCGAATCAAGGAAGACCGTCACCCACGCACCTATAACCAGCAGACTGGACTACGGAAATGCCCTCTATGTCGGGATCAACAAGTCTCTGCTCCGCAAACTCCAGACCATACAGATCACCACAGCCAGACTCATCCTCAGCATCTCTCGACCCAAAAACATCACCCAACACCTGCGTAACCTCCACATGCTCCCCGTAGAGAAGAGAGTAACTTTCAAGATACTCACTCACTCCTACAAATGCCTCCACAACTCCAGACCCCAATATCTCAACATTTCAATATCCTCCCACGTACCCAAGAGGAACCTCTGATTCACCGACCCGTGCATCCGCAGAGCAACAACAGGTGGAACAACCTTCAGTCTACATCCCGGCCAAGAGCTGCAACGAGCTACCGATCAACATCAGATGCACCCCCCCTGTAGATCTTCAGGAAGACCCTCAAGAGCTTGCTCTTCGACTGACTGGAGCTGCTACCCCCCTCCCGAGTGCCTTGAGACACTCACGGGTGATTAGCGTGCTTTAAAATTCCTTGATTGATTGATATACTCTTCCCACTCCAATTTATACAACAGTGAGAAAAATGTGGGACTCAGGAGTGGCGAAATGTACTACTCTCACTCCACGCAGTGTAACTGTATGGAAAATGTTTAATTGCAGTGGGGTAAACTTTTCTATTCCCTCACTAGTCATGCAAGAGTAGGGAAATTGTTGAATTCATGTGGGGTAAATGTAACTATTTTCTCAGCACACAGTGCAATAGTAGGAAAAGTGTTGAATGGCGGAGCGCTAAAATGTATTATTTCTACTGCAGTCTATGCAACAGTAGAGAAAGTGTTGGGTTGTAAAGAGGTAAAATGTACTTTTCCCACTCTAGTCAGTGCAACAGTAGTGAAAGTGTTAGATTAAGGAAGGGTAAAATGTACTCTTCCCACTCCAGTCAGTGAAACCGTAGGGAAAGATTTGGGTTGCGAAGTTGTGAAATTTACTATTCCCACTCCAGTCTATACAACAGTAGGGAAAGTGTTGAATTACCGAGGAGTACATTTTACTATTCCTACTTCAGTCAGTGCAACATTAGTGAAAGTGGTGATTGCGGAGGGGTAACATGTATTGTTCCTATTCCAGTCTATGCAACAGTAGGCAACGTGTTGGATTGCAGAGGGGTACAATTTACTATTCCCACTCAAGTCAGTGCAACAGTAGGGAAAGTTTTGAATTGTGCAGGGGTAAAATGTACTATTCCGATTCCAGTCAGCGCAACGCTTAGACCTCTGCCGAACCTACAACCTGCACCTAAAACTTAACATTTAAAAAAATTAATTGCACAAATGGCATAATTAATTATCACTTACCTAATTAATATTAATTAATTATAGTTAATTTACTGTTCCTTCTATAACTCTAAAAACCCACAACCCACACCTGAAACTTAACTTAAAAAAAATTATAGATATGTATCAAGTAAATCATAAACGTTATTTAAAAATTAGATATTAAGTAATCATAATGAATGAACTTTCAACCCTTTACAATAACAAATTCCAAAACTTAACGTAACAAATAACTACACAATCAGCATAATGAATTATCAATTAAATAGTTAATATTAATAAACAATGAATTAATTATAATTAATTTACTTCCCAACCCTGTACCCTTATAAACCCCACAACCCGCTAAGGTACTCAGAATCACACAAAAAATTAAAATAAATTCAACCGCTACTAAAAATGTAACAACTATTTTAAAAAACATACACAATAATTATACAAAATAAACAATAATAATGATTCATATTTGTAAAATCGATATTACTTACCTTAAAATCAATATTCTTGACAGCAATATTTTTACAGACAGTATTTCCAAGTAACAATATTTTAGACACAATATTTTGATATGACGATATTTTGGTTTCTATATTTTGTCTGAATATCCGTGGGACTGCCCTGCAACCTGCCAGCCATCGAATGAGAAAACTCGTAATCTGGTGGGCAGTTAGCTTTGGCAGTGAGGGAGCAGGCGGTGGTGTGGTGGCCCACCCCCACACCACCAAATTAGTCATCAGACCTTAAGTATGGACTGTATCATAAAGCACATTTATATGAGGGAGCCTACTAGGGTTTCTTTGACCTATTTCCACCTACATTTTACATAAATGTGACTGCCAGCATGAAAATTGAAGGGGAAGACATTACCTACAGACATGAACTAGAGGCTGTGAAAAAGATTGCATTAATCCTTCCATTGAGCTAGAAGTACAAACCTTTGGGGCCCCATTAGGATGTCGGGCAGATCGCCTCCGCCATTCGGGGGGGGGGGGTGGCAATCCACCCGACATCCTTTCCCCCCCGCCCGTCACCCATTTCCCCCCGCACGGTGCCTGCCAGGTTGTGCATTGAAGTGTGCAACATGCATTTTCAGCATTTCGACGGGCCGCAATGTTACAAATACGGGATGCACCCGCCAGTGTGGCGGGCGCATCCTAAAGGCCCGCACGGGACCGCCGCCCTTATGGCGGGCGGTCCCATTTTACGTCGGGATGGCGTGCGGACAAAGTCCGCCCGCCATCCTAATGGGCCCCTTAATATTTAATGTGTTGCAGCCCAGCATTCGGCTATCATAGTTTGGTATCATAAAACAATTCAGGTTCTACAGGCCCCAGGTATAATTCTGATAATAAGTATATGGAATCAAGGGTTAGGGAGCATTAACACTTGAGTTGCCAACTCTAGTGACCACCAAACTCTAAACATCAAATTGGATTTAGCATACTATAATCTCTTTCAAAAATGCTAAGACCACACACGTTCCTAAGGATATATAACGGATATCAGTTAGAAAGATATATTCACTAGCTCGTTACTTACTCACAGATCACCTGCTTTATAAAAAAGATAAAGTTGAAGTGGCCTAGTAGCTTATGCTAATCTAGCCCTTATAAAGCTAAGCCGAGCCTGATACAGATGGGTGGTCCCTCTCTGCAATAGTAGAGATGAGTTATCAATAATGGAGTAGAATTCACCCCGAATAAATACCAATGGGTCAAATTATTTGAAGCCATTTTCAGTAAGCTTCGAGCTAAGATAGTCAAGTTCTATCCGCTTTCCGTTTAAATAGTTTTTTTATGATTTTATGTAGCGTAACAGCAATACAACATAAGCCACCTACAACCCTTGGCCGGTGGTTTGTGCCAAACCTTGGCTAGTATTTGTATCATACTTAGTAGGCAGTGAGTAAAAAAGAAGGAATACAACTTATTAACAGTGCTGTTGAGAGTGAAGGAAAGATAAGGGAAGGAGTAAATAAGGGTATAGGGGGCATTGCTTTCCTGGTGCGCTTGCATCTTGAGCATCTTGAAGAGTAATTATGACCTAGGTGGGTGTGGTAAGCTTGGTGGCTGTTAGTCGCAGGATCCACAGGTATTGGGGCAGGTCAGCTCACGGAATTAGTCTGCCAAATACAGTATACATGGTTGCCACATCTTATCAAACCGGGGCAAATGATGTGCGATCACTGCAGTCAACTTCTCCATTCTCAAGATTTCCCACACTTTGTGCAACCAGTCCTGATGCGTGGGTATCTTGTATGTCCCCCATCTGTCTAAAAGAAGCTGCTTAGCCGCCCCTAAGGTAAGAGTAATGGCTCTGCCTCTGGGCGATTTCAGTGAGTAGGTGAGTGCGTTAGGGAGACCCAGCAATATGTAACTAGGGAATATGGGTATGTCTGTGTTAAACATTGTGTTAATAGCAGTCAGTCAGTCAAACAAGCTTTATTCGACGATTGTCATAAAAGCGTAACAGTCAAATACATTGATTGTTTAAAAATAAAATACAAAAAATTCATGGGAATAAAATTATGAGATTAAAATTCATGGCTGTTAAAATATTTACAATACATATACACTTATTTACATCGGGTGGTCAAAAATAGACATTCAATGGCTTATCCCTTGATCCTTTTGCTTCTAATAATCCATGACCAGCCTAGAAATTTAGCCACAGCTGTGTACACTACAGAACTATCACTCGTACAAATAATTTGAATGGCCATTACTCCACTCCTTGTGCCCAGCAGTTTACACATTGGTCGTAACCAAACTCTGCATGGAGCGGAATATGCAGGGCACCCAAAGAGTAGATGGCCAATTGATTCCAGGGGGTCTGGACAACATGGGCATAAGGTGTTTCCTCCACTTGTCCACCTGGATGTGAACGCTCTGACAGGGAGGCTGCCAATTCTCAATTGAAAATAAAGCTTCCTATCCAGTGGCTTTGTTATGACGTCCCAGAATGGCTCGAATTGAGTCTCATCCTTGAACTCCATAAACGCCCCCGTGAGAGAAAGTGTGGCAGTGGTCCTAAAGGCTCTAGAGGATATCATTCCCCAGTACAAACCCTTAATTACCTTTTTTGACGGGAATGTAGCATTAATCGGATCCTCCCATATCTCCAGCAAGCCTAGTTCTCTAATTCCAGAGAGCCATTTGACCTGATGGAAGACATCACTTTTAATTATGTCCAAGAGCCCCATGGCGAATATTTTTAGTTCTGGGGTTAGCCATAAACGCCTCCAGTATAGTACTGGACGGAGGCTTGCAATGATTTCAATTGGTCTCATACACAGATCTTGGGAAATGGGGCCCATGGGGGTACTCTGGGGTAGGTTAACAAGATCACGTAAAAACCTATTTTCAGAGGCTGTCAACTTATTTAACTTCTCAAACCCCCAGATCTCTACACCATAGAGTGCTGCACCCACCGCCTTTGCATTATAAACGGTAATGGCCGAGGCCACTGGTTTTGTCAAGGACTTGGCATGTTCTTTATTCAGTGCCCCAGCCAATTGTCGGTGCTTGAGCGTTGCTGTCTCTATCTGCTCATTCCAAAGCAGATCATGCTGGATGGTAACACCCAGATAGCTAAATGATCTAACTTGCTCCAAGGGTAAGTCATTAATGAATATTTTCCCCCTGAATGATTTGTGTTGGTTAAAAGTCATGAACTTGGATTTTAAAACATTTATTTCCAGCCCGTGATTCGTACAAAAAGCTTCAAAAATCCCTAGAGCTTTTTGGAGACCACTTGGCGTCTTGGAAATGATAAGACAATCGTCGGCAAACATTAAGATTGGTACCTTCGCGTCTGCTAGGATTGGGGCATCAATATTTGCTTCGATCAAAACATTTGCCACATTATTGATATACAGTGAAAACAGGGTTGGGGCTAGCACGCAGCCTTGGCGCACCCCGCTCTCTACTGGGTACTGTTTAGTAACACTTCCAGGAGGACCCCATCTTATGTGGGCAAAGTTTCATTTGTGAAGTTTAATAATTAGGGAGAGCAGAGCAGGAGGCATACCCATGTTATTTAAAACGAGCCACAGATTTGGACGTGGAACAAGATCAAACGCTGCCCACAAATCAATGAAAGCAGCGTATAAACTACCCCAACCTAGTTGGACAGTCTTCCAGTAAAGCATAGCAAAATGCAATACTTGGTTGACTGTACTTATGCGCGTTCTAAATCCTGCTTGGAGGTGGGATAGAATATTCATCTCGCACTCCCACTCCTGGACCTTATTTAGTACCAGTCTGCCAAAGATCTTCTGGATGGTATCGATCAGGCTAATTGGGCGGTAGTTACCGGGGAGTGACTTGTCACCCTTTTTTAAAACAGGGATGATTTCCGCCCCGTTCCAGGATTCGGGTATGGGTGCTCCTTTAGCTATGAGATTTGCCAATAATAATATGTATCTCCTCCAAGATTCTCTATCATGTAAGAAGATGTCTGCTGGGACGCCATCTATTCCCGGAGCTCTCCCAGGTGTGACAGAGTCTAGAGCACATTCGATGTCTCCACTAGTAAACGCATCTTCCAACCAAGGAGTGTATGTGACCCCTCCTGGGTGTTCTATGAGTGGTTCTATACTTTTAGCGTATCGGGGCAATTGCTGTGCGATCACTGCCGTCAACTTTTCCATTCTCAAGATTTCCCACACTTTGTGCAACCAGTCCTGATGCGTGGGTATCTTGTATGTCCCCCATCTGTCTAAAAGAAGCTGCTTAGCTGCCCCTAAGGTAAGAGTATTGGCTCTGCCTCTGGGCGATTTCAGTGAGTAGGTGAGTGTGTTAGGAAGACCCAGCAATATGTAACTAGGGAATATGGGTATGTCTGTGTTAAACATTGTGTTAATAACATCTAAGACTCCTGCCCAGTATGCTTCTATCTTGGAACACTGCCATAGGAGGTGCATGAGTGTGCCCTGCGGTCCGCATTGCCGCCAGCACAACCTGCCCTCCCTAGGGTCCCATGTAGCTACTCTGGCCAGTGTGAGATACCAGTAGTGAGCTATTTGGAGGAGCATTTCTTTACTAGTGGTGTTGAGAGCAGATGTTCGTGCTCGGTGTAGAATCTCACTCCACTCTTTATCAGCATTCGCTTTACCATCTAGCCCTGGCAGGAGAAGGCAAGGGATGCACGGCCGCATCAGTAACAAGTATATGTTGGAGAGCAGCTTCCTGTCTGAGCTTTGTGTAATGAGCCACTTCTCAAAGGACAGTAGGGATAAGCTGGAGTGTGGTTGGATACACTGTCGGGTCACCCAATTTGCCACTGCCAGATACTACCATCTCGCCAAATTCAGGAGTGGGTAGCATGCAGTTTGGCAAAATCCATGAAACTAAATAGGTCCCCCACCCGCTTGCAATTGGCCTCCTGCCATACCTTAAAACTCGAGCCTTACAATGCAGGGAGGAAGTCCAGGTTGCCTATCAACGGGGTCTGCGGGATATCGGAGTAGAAAGGTTATGTCTCCGCTGTACCTTATCCCAGACTCCAAATGTGGATTTCGTGACCAGTGAGATATACACACCCACTAGTCTATGTGGCTTAGGTAACCACAGTACTTTCCAGATGTGTATTCCCGCTATGGCTTTTTCTATAAAGCACCAGTGCTTTTCAGTGAGTGTGCAGGACCACTCTACCATATATCGTAGCTGGGCTGCCTGATGTTACTAGCACATGTTCAGGACCCTCAGTTGTCCCTCCACCACTGCAAGAAAAGTTTGTGGTCTGGACATTCTCGTCCGCTTACCCTCCCAGATGAAGTTCCAAATTAGGGCCTGCAGCTTATCTAATATTCGTGTTAGGTGCTGGAGCAGCAGGGTTTGCATCAAGTAGTGTAGCTTGGGTAGTAACTTAATTTTGATGGCTGCCAGCCGCCCCAGCCATGAGAGGTTCTGTGACTTCCATTTAGTGAGATCTGATCGGGCCATGGCGAGTAAATTCCCATAGTTATTCGCCGCAGTAGCCTGGAGTGTGGGGAATATTTGTAATCCTAGGTATGGGAACCCACCTTTTGCCCACTGAAACAGGAACAGTTCATGGAGTTGGGTTCTCTCAGGTTCTGTAGTGTCAGGTCTAGGACCTTGGACCTCTGTGGGCTGATTTTAAATCCCGATGCTCGCCCGAATTCCAAGAGCTCTGCCAAGACGGCCGTCAGAGAATGAGACGGGTTTGTGAGTGTCAGGAGCACATTGTCTGTGTATAGCATTATCTTATGTTCCCTTCGTCCCATCTGAATCCCGGTCACCTTTACATTGTCCCTTATTCGCTCAGCCAGTGGCTCCATATAGAGCTCAAAAAGGAGAGTAGATAGGGGACAACCCTGTCTGGTTCCTCGCCCTATTGGGAAAGTGGGTGACTGTACACTGTTTACACAGATGTTAGCCTGGGGAACTGCATAGCAAGCTTGCACCCAACCTTGGAATGGGGTACCGAGGTCCACCAGCTGAAGCACCAGGTATACATATGGCCAGTGCACACAGTCAAATGCTTTCTCTGCGTCTATTGTCAACAAGAGTGCTGGAGTCCGGGAGTGCTACGTTTTGTCCAGTAGGTGGCATAGCCTCTTTGTATTGTCACTACACCCGTGTTCTGGGAAAAACCAAGCCTGGTCCGGGTGGACCAGTCCTTGCACATATGGTACCAATCTAAGTGCTAAAATGCTATTAAAATTATTCGCATCCACGTTCAGCAATGAGATTGGCTGATACGATGTGCAGTTTTTCGGGTCCTTGCAAGGCTTGGGGATTACTGTGATGGTGGCATTGCGCATTGATTCTGGTGGCACTCCCTGTGTGTCAATGGAATTGAATTGGCGTGTGAGTATCGGGGCCAGGTGAGTGGCAAAGGTTTTGTAGAATTCCCCACTGTAGCCATCGAGCTGGGTGCTTTGTGGGGTTGCAGCCTATGTAATGCAGTGAGGACTTCTTTTACCATGATGTCCTTCTCTAAGACAGTGTGCACGGGTACCTCCATGTCAGGTGGGCAGACCCGGGGCAGCTATGTCTCCACTTCCGCTTCGTGTAAAGGAAAGGCAGTGTAAAGGGACCTACCGAATGCTCCAAAGGAGTTCGCAATACCCTCATCTGCGGTGAAAGTGAAGCCATCAGCCCCTTGTATTTCGGGTATCCGACGTTCTATCACCTGTGCCCGAAGGTGATGTGCTAACATGCGCCCGCCTTATTGTCTCCTGCGTAATATTTCACAGTAATGCGTACTCTGCCCTCCCTTATCTATGGCCCATAGCTGTTTCTGTGCTGCCGTCAGCTGTCGACGCACCATCCTGATTGGTCTTGTGCTGTCTACAATTCCTTAATCTGGGTTTCTAGCTGACAGTGCTTATCCCACCCCTCCCTGTTGTAGCATGTTGCTGTGCCAATGAAGTGCCCCATAGGACCACCTTTAGTGTCTCCCACCTTATCACATGTGAGGAATTTTGTGTCTAGGCGCCAGTGGTGGGGGATTGTTGGTTGGGATGTGGGAGGAAAATTGAGGCTAATGGGGGAATGGTTGGAAAGGGCGGCTGCCCCATATCCTCAGTCAGTGTGTCCCTCATACTTCCTGGTGTGGCGAGGAAGTAGTTGATCTGTGTATATGTTTGGTGCACCGCTGAAAAGAATGCGTAGTCTACTTCCGTGGCGTGCATGTTACGCCAGATGTCGATTAGGCCTGCTTCGGCCAGCCAGCTCTTAACGCCCAGAGTGAGACATCTGTCCTGGCCCGCCCGAGGGAGTCATGTGTCCCGCTGTCTGTCCATTATGACAAATAAAGTCACCCCCCACCACCATCTCACTGTCTGGAGTGGAGATCAGTCATCCAAGGGCATCCCTGAGAAAGAGTTCCTGTCTGTCGTTAGGGGCATAGACCGTGGCCATTGTGTATGGGGAGCCCTGTATCTGTATGTTTAGAGCTAACAAACCACCTGGCATGTCCATGAAAACTCCCTCCACCTTCCCCGCAAAGTGTGTGGTGAGCAGGATGGATACCTGCCTTCTTGGCAAGTCCGGTGGAGAAATACTCACGGTCGAACCAGTGGGAACGCATCCATCGCCAGTCTTGTTGGAGTAGATGGGTTTCTTGCAACATGCAAATGTCGCACTTTGTATCTTTAAGATATGAGAGTACTGCTAGCCGCTTTGTTGGGGAGTTAAGGCCTTTGACATTAAGGCTAAGTATGGACTCCATGATCAGTGCCATCACACCCCTCTGTCTGCCTGTTCAAGTGCCCCACCACCCTGCATCCCCCCCCAAGGTGAAGGATTAATGTAGACAACATGGAGGGGGAGGGAAAAGAGAAGGTACAAATTAGAGCACAGAAAATAAGGTAAGAGTAAGTCTATCAACACCTCCCACCCGGGAGTCCTCACAGGTGCAGGTTTGAGGTCCATGTTGAAGCTGGGTGTGCGAGTTGGAATTGAAAAGATTGTCTCGGTGAAGCTCCGCCAGAGTATCCCTGTAGCTAGGGTGTTGGGGATCGGCTTTGGCTAGGCCCAATGGCTCTCGTCCTGGAGGTCGACGCTAAGAACCATCTCCTGCTCAACCCTTCCAAAACGGAATTCCTGCTCATCTCCCCTCCAAACCACATCCCTAAGCTAGACCTCTGACTGAGTCACCTCAATGCTTTCAACTGCACTCCTCTCAAATGTCTCGGTATCACCATGGGCAAGCACCTGAACATGAAAAATCACATCAGCAATGTATGCAAAGGAGCAAACCACTTGATGAGGTCACTCAGAAATATCAAACCTTTCCTTCCTCTAAATGACTTCAAGCAGGTGGTCCAAGTGCTCGTCCAGCGGAGGCTCGACTACGGCAGTGATACCCTAGTGGCCTTCCCAATTATGCCCTGGCTCCGCTAAGGGCCTCACTGAACGCTGCGGCTAGACTGGTTACAACCACCAAACAAAAAGAGCATATATCCCCAGTCCTAAAATCCCTCAATTGGCTGCCCTATGAAGCGTGAATTCACTTAAAGATTGCTGTTCTTACACGCGAAGTCCTTCACTTGAACACTCTTACGTACCTTGCACAAAAACATAAGCTATCCTGTGGTGTAAGAGCCTCAAGAAGCGCCTCTACCTTCCTCCTGAAACGACTCATCCATAACAAAAAGAGAAGTTGTCACCGAGCCTTCTCCGGCACTTCCCCTAAGATATGGAACTCTCTTCCACCGGAAGTATGTAGAATCTCCTCATCTACGATGTTGAAAGTGGAAGCCAAAAGATTCCTAATGAACAAATTCTTAGCCTAATAGGGATAGAGTTAAGTGCCTGTTGACATTGCTCCTACTACCATTGTACATCCATCTGATTCGGCCCCCCCACTGCATACTTTGACTCCCCCTTGCTGCTCGCCTACACCTCTCTATTACATTAACCTCCTGGATGCAACTGTACTGTAAAATGCAACATTCCTGTTTTTTTCTCCCTCCTACGTGATATGAATATTGCTTTTGTATTTCCTCCCATTTTACTGTTAAGCGCTCTAATATCCCTCGGGATCTTGTTCGCGCTATATAAAACTTTATAAATAAAATAATAAAATAAATAAGCCCAGAAGACTGTTGGATACCAGGTATTCTGCGCCCTAAATTATCGCCGGCAGAGGACCCGGAGGCACCCTCATGCTGTAGGTGTTAGAGGAGTCGCAAGCGTTCCTCATGACTATCGGCTTCTATAGGTTTGGTCTGAGTTTTCTGACCCGCCTAGAAGAGTGCCTTATTCTCCGCCTCTCACCCGCAAGCTCGCACGTCTGCAACCCCGGGGGGGTAGATTGGCGCTGTTCTGACATCTCTGATAGTGCACATGCTTCGGCTAAAGTGTGGACCATCAGACCTCCTCCTTCCATATAAACTGTAGGCGGAAAGGGTGTCTCCACTTGTACCGAAAATCAGTTGGCAGATTTAAGGCCTTCCGGCACTGCAGTGTGGTCACCAATAAGTCTTAGTAAAGCCAAACTTGAAGCCCTTGAATTCAATGTTTCTAAGGTCTCCAGTCGCAGACATTATAGCTTCCTTCTGTTTATAGTAATGCATACGCGTGAGTATATCCTGGGGATGGCCCGGCGCGGTCACTGGTCTCCCGGCACGATGCGTGCAATCCAGGACAACCTCCTGGTCTTGTAATGAGGGCGTCACATGTTTGAAGAGTCAAATCACAAACCCCTCTAAATTGTTCGGGATGGCCTGAGCTAGCACTCTTTTGATACGTATGTTGGAGAGTCTGGACTGATTTTCTAAATCTTTAATCTGGTAGCGTAGTTCTGAGTTCTGGTCCCCTAGCTCCAGAAGCTCCCAGCAGTGGCCCTCCAACACCTCCTCTCAAGCTGTGCTCTGTTGTTCGAATTTCTATAGTTAATGTGTATGCAGGAACTGTTCTCTATGTACTGAGTAACACTGTGGGTGGCACAGTGTTGCATTGAGCACGCCAGAAGACGTATTGAGATTTACATTTGGAAACTTAAAAGAGGTGCTGGCTGTTTTCTCTGAAACCACTGCCATCATTTTGTACATAAAACCTCCTCTCAAGCGTCCTGGTTCTGCTCCACCGACTGCAAACTTTGATTGAAGGTGGCGACGTCTTGCCTGATTCCCTTGATGTCTGAGGCAATGTCGCGCTTGAGCTCCGCAAAGTCCATGTGGAGGATGCCAAACAGGTGCTCCATGAATGCTTGTGTCAGTTGGGACTTCTCTCCACTTCCATCCTCACCATTGGCCTTATCTGAGGGCCCGTGATCCTCAGCCTCCCGCACCGTGTTTTCGTGTTGGACCGGGCAAACAGGTCCTTTACTGAGGAGTCTTTTTTTGATTGACGGTGGGTGGACATTCTTGCACGGGCATAGCTCCCCCACTGTGTATCAGTTGGCCTACCCTCCCCACGGGCTGCCACTTGTGGACACTGTCGGGTAATTTGGCGCAGGTCGAAACAAACTCTGGGTCCACAGCCCCCAGCAGGGAGGAGGAGCAGTTCCCAATTTTAAGGATCAATCAGAGCGAGAAGGGTCAATCCACCAGCAGTGGGCCGCAGAAGGCTGCGATCCAGGGCCCTCACCTTCAATTCCAATGTTGCGCCCGGTAGGATGGGCAGATGAAGGCCTCAGAGCACATCTCTAAATGTGTGAGGGGGCCTGGATGCACAACCAGGGCCATTGTCACCCACCTTAATGCAGCTGACCGGTCCAAGCCGCATAGACCTCAGTAGTTTCTCATAGGTCACTCCTGCAAATGCTGCACCTGAGCCCCAGGGGGCCCACAGCAAAGTGAGGTTGGCCGGCCTTCACCAGTGGGCTGCAGAAGGCCAGCCGGCCAGTGCCCTCTCCTCCAACTCTAGCCCGAGGCCCAGGAGGTATCGGTGTGGGTCCCTGCAGCTGCCAGCAAACAAGGGGGAATGCGGCTCCCAGAGGTCAATGAGGCAGCAGTGTCTTGGGCCCCCTACGCACCCTGAGTATGGGTTCTAGTAATTGGCCGGGGGAGCAGTGGTAGATGCAGACACACTCCTGCACCACGATAGTTGATGGACTGCTCCCCCGCACCCTCGCCCCAGCGTCTCCACTCACCATGGTAGATGTTGTCCTTCACTACATAGCCAGGGCTTGATCATCAGCTCAGTGGGGACAGGTATGGCCCGTCCCACTCCAGGCAGCCCCAAGCCTGAGGCCACCACACGTCTCTAGCCAACCTCACTTTGGCTGCCAAGGTCAAGTCCATCCCTGAACCTTCGGCGCTGCCGGCCCTCTGATTCACTACCACCTGGAGTCCGTGAGCAGGCAGTCTCTTCTGTCGGCTCTAGACGCCCACGTCCCTCGCTCTGTTGTGGCTGGGCCTAAAAATCCAGTGGAGCTCCGAGGTGTACATCCTACACCGCTGCCATCTTGGACACTCCTCCTTTCTAAAAGAAATTCTATAAGACTTAGCCCATCGTATCGCTGGCTGGCGTGCCACACAAAGGGTGTGCAGTACCCTAAAAGTAGATTTTAATTTCAAAGGGTGTATTGCACCATCAGTCGGCGGCCCGAGGACCAAGATGGTTGTGCTTTGTCTGTGCTATCCAATTTCATGAAATTTCGTTTAGCAACCAGCCAGCTGTCAGAAGAGTGAAATACTGAATTTCACCTGCCTCACCACCAGTTTTGGAAATATCTACAGCTCTGGCACTGCTTGAACTCCTAATTGGGACCACGACCATGGTCTACACTCACCTCACCCTGCCAAGATTACCTGGTCAAATAGCTTCATTGTAAAAAGCTGATCACTGGCCTGCACGATTTATTGATCACAAAACTTTTCTCTGACCCAACAGGAAGACCACTCCAACATAGGGCTTGATTCCGATGTTGTTCGGAAGGCCTCCAAATCAGATTTGGCTTTCCCAGATCCGTTGTAGCCTTTGTTTCCGACAGAATCGTACACAAGTCCAAACGACAAAGTACGATGCAAAGATTGCGTACACGTTGACCGAATTGTTTCCGGGACCCGAACCTATTCATATGACTTGTTCGTAGTGAAATTGTGCCGCGCAATGGAGCCGAATTCCGACCTAGCGAGTACGAAGCACGATTCGGACAGCCGCTTCGCCTTGGTCTCAGCAAGGCAAAACAGTTGCCAGAATCATACTTTGGGGGGCCGTCGCAGGGGGGCTCTCCAAATCTGCCACAGGGGTGTGCCCATGGATCCCCCTGTTCCATGCATGCACAGTGTGGCAGGCAAAATGGGGTGCCCGCCACAGGGTGTACGCTTTTCACCACCCACCCCTTTTTGCTAAGAGAGCCTGCGTACTCGTCTGTACACAGGCTCCCATAGAGTTCAATGGGAGTCAGCATATGGATGCATCGTACTTGCTCGTTCGGACTCCGGGAGCACATCTTGCTCAGATAGCCCTCTGGATCCGAGTCGTACGGAGGGCTTTCTTAGCGAGATCGAATTCGGGCCCTTAGAACGCAAGATCGACTATGGGTCATATATCTCAAAAAGAATGGTCCTATCTGCTTCAAACACATGACAAAGGATTGCGCGAAGCTTGCATTAAATGTAGCGTCTTTAAAATTAAACACAATTGGCATTGGGGACCAAGTCAACTATACCAGGCCTAAATGTCCATCACGGATGAGTGCTGGAGATGTGCCTCCTCTGCTGGGGACATTTCACGTATCCTGTGGTCTTGCCATCGCATCCAGATTTATTAGAGTCATACACAGTGCACCCTCAAAGACACAAGTGGAATCCCATTTTGCCCTTCCCAAGCAATGGCAATACTTCACAACATGAGATATTTGGGGACTCAATATCCACATGAAACGCAACAGTGCAAATCTGCCTTCTTCGAGGATGGAAAATGTCTACTCCCCCCCACACACGCTGACTCGATGAAGGCCATGGCCATAATGGCAACCCATGAACAACTGTTATATAGACTGAATGATTAGGTTCAGTTATTTAAGCACATTTGGAGTGTGTTCCTTACTTAACTCTATACTTCCATGATGGTGGCCATTTCTTCTTGATGTATCCAGTAGGATTATTGCCACTCATTACTCGGGGAAGACCCACCCAGTGGGTACATTGAGTTGTTCTGATTATTATTGATAATGACAGATCTCTTTGTCCTGACCTAGGACAGTACACTACCCTCTTATTGACCCCGACCTGTTTATTTAGATCTACTGATTAATAGATGTGGCCAGATGGTTTTTTTCACTGCTTCCTTTGAACTTATGGCTTACACTTTGTGAATATTGATGTTGCAGGGACAAGTATTCACCCATGCTGACAGTGTGTTGATCTTTGTCATTTTTGGTCAGATGATGTCACCCCCTGATGAGGGACTGGTTTTGTAACCCGCACTAAATCTTGCTTAATAATTTGGCTTGTTCACTACAAAAATAACAAACAGAGTCAAACACAAGAAGAGTGACAATGTTTCATTAGCTAACGTGCTTAACTATTACTTTTGAAAGTCTACCACTATCCATAGAGCAGACAAGAGGTCACACCTGAAAATCAAATTGGAAACCTACAAACCCACTAGATTGATATAGTCAGAGAATGCTGAATTGTTAGTAAACTCAGAATTTAAAGTTCAATACATTGGGAAAAGACATTTTGAGGTCCATGAAGTTCTCATCTGGAAGAATCTATTCATGCGATAATAAAGTCTCGTTTAGAAGCAATTTAAATGTTTTAAGGGCAAAAACATCATCTTTAATCTATAGTGTTAAACCTTTACACAAATAACTGAGGTGTCAACGGTACAAAAAACCTCTTAAAGTTTTGGGAGCTAAGCTACAGACAATAATTGCATATGGCTCGCCTATCATCAGGGGAAAAGATGCTAACCTCTTGAATTTATTAATAATTAAGACCTATAAATTGGTCTTTGGAATTCCCAGGTCAATTAAACAAGCCGAAGTTCATTTGGAGTTTGGTCTCCCAAGACAGTCTATGGTAGTGCAAGGGTCATTTTTAAAATTTATGTATTCCTTGTTTCAATCTGATCCTGACTCTTTAGCAAACACATGCTGATGTGAAATAATTTGTTCAGTTAATACAGATGCCTGGAGATCTCATATTTCATCATGTTTTCAGAGTTTCGATCTACAGTCAAGGTTTCTAGAAATGACAAAGTTCAGCTTAAAACTGTTCCTAAATAAAAAGATTAAAATGAATTCACTCATTGTGAAAAAGGAGGCTTTAGTGGCAAAAACACATGCTTGCTCTGTGATTAATTCCCATCCCTGTTTGCGAATTCAGCTATATTGGACTGCTTATTTTTCAGCCCATAGGAGGGATACATTTTTACAATCAAGACTTGGTAGATACCCCTCTAAGGAGGGCACGCCAACCTGGATACAACCATGGCCAACTAGTTAATGTATACTGTGTAGGTGGCCGTGTCAAAATTTACTACACATAGGGCCCCATTAGGATGGCGGGCGGATTGCCCCCGCCAGGCTGGCGGAAGCCCGCCCGCCATCCTTGCTGCAAAGACCCCCCCGCCATATTATCATATTAACATGGCTGGGGGGTCCGCGGCGGACGGAAAGGGTTTATATGGTGGCGGTGTCTATCAGACATCGCCAGCCATATCAGGATGCAAATTTTCAATGCCTTTCCGTGGAGGCAATGCCGCCACGGAAAGGCATGCGGAGTCTGCTCTGGGGGTCCGTTGCGGGCCCCCAAGGACTCCGGGGTTGGGGGGTGCACATGAGTGGTACCTATGGTACACCCCAGCAGTTCCATGCACAACATGGCAGGTACCGCACGGTGCCTGACATGTTGTGCATGGAAGTGCACTGCACACCTTCCTACCATTGTGGCGGGCGGTGCTGAGTACACTGCCCGCCACAATGGTAGGAATGCTGGATGCGCCCGCCACTGTGCTGGGCGCATCCTAATGCAATGCACGGGACCCCCGCCCTTATGGCAATTCAAAATATAAATAATGTGAAGTCATTAAAATATTTGCAAAGTCTTTGCTTATAAAAGAGGCGCTAATTGTGTTCTACTGGAGGCCTTTCAAGCAGGGAAGTGACAACGGGCTCCGTCATTGGTTCATTGCCAGTTGCAAACATGGCGTACACGTGGCATACACTTGTGAGCAAGTTCCTGGATGACGTTAGCAACGCAGGGATGAGGGGAGAGCGGAATTCAAAGTGCTAATTAATTTGCCCACTTCCTCAGAAGGAAGATTGACTGCGAGACGCCTTGGAAGTAAATATAATAGGACTGACACATTGTAAACAAGCAACGCATCCCCTTGGTTTGTGATTATGCAGGTCTATCAGCTCAGTTGGCTAATGCATTCAGGCCCAGATGTAGGTAAAATAGATTTACCGATTCTAAATTACCGAATCATACCGATTCGGTAATTAAAAATCGGTAAATCTAAGGGGTTGAGATGTAGGAACATCCAGATGTTCCTGCTACCGAATCGGTAAAAATCTGTATTTACCGATTCGGTAAATACCGACCGGTAATGGCCCATTCATTCCTATGGGCTTTGGAGCCCATAGGAATGAATGGGGCATTACCGGTCGGTATTTACCGAATCGGTAAATACAGATTTTGACAAGGGTGCAGGGGGTGTCACTTTGACACCCTCTAGCACCCCCAAAAAAGATTCGGGGGCCATGTGGCAGGCATACCTGCCCTAAGGGCAGGTCTGCCTGTCATATGGCACAGGTGTGCATGCACACATGTGCATGCACACCGGAATCGTTTTTTTACCATGAAGTTGGATTTCATGGTAAAATACCGATTCTGTAAGGCTTGTGGGACTCAGAAGAGTCCCACCTACATATCAAAAATACCGAATAGGTATAAATACCGATTCGGTATTTTACAGATTCGGTAAATTTACCGATCGGTAAATTTACCGAATCTGTAAAATAATGTGTCCCTACATACCGATTACTGAATACCGGTCGGAAACGGCCGAAAATACCGATTTTCGGCCGTTACCGATCGACCTACATCGGGCCCTCAGTCACTCTACTAATGCTGTTTCACCTCGTGGCTACAAGTCTGAATTTCAATGGGCCCACTGCTAAAGGAAATAAATTGAGTAGCACGGAGTTGGCTAACATTAACAATCTTTTATGCAACCGGACCGGTGGAATTTATGTTTCATTTTAAGATTGTAAGTTCGATTCCCGGTAGGTTCACACTTTTGAGTATTTGTCTAGCATACAACTCACCTGGGAGTTTATCGGACTCAGAAGCCTGTCATCTTTCATAGGTCGATAAAATGTTGGGGCAAAGAGACCCAAGGGCGAATCTGCACTTTACAAATGCATGTTTTAGGTCACATGCCTCAAAAGTAAATTACAAACACAAGTCATGGCATATGTGGAGTTCATGAACTATTTGTAACATTTCTCCTCTGGTTATGTTTAACGACAGAGTTGCAAAATATTCTCTTCTAGGAATACAAAATAGACATTTATAAGCTTTTCATTTGCCCTTGAAACGCTTGGAGGCCCCGCCGATATACACAATGTTCCATTTCTGTTCCAAGGATATGAACTAATCCTTAAGTAGGTCCAGTTGAGTCAAACCAGGGCGCCTGCCTTCCTGCGAGTGCGATGCTCAGTGCATCTTGCATTAGGTAGGGATGAGCTGTGTGCTGTGTCTACACTGCGGGTGCTCCTTTTCTGGGTTTCTGGCATGTTTTAAAATGTATTTACTTCAATCTGAACACATGGTCATCTGCTGCCCATGTGCCCATTAATAAAGACAAGCAATGCTAGAGGGAAGCATTGTAGGAAAACATCCCCAGCTGCAAACAAATAAGCACAGGACAATTGAGAGTACTTACACAGACGTCTTGCACTACACTATGTCCCAGATTTACTAATGCTTTGTGGCACAAAAGTGGTGCAAACCTGACACAGAGAGTTGGTTGGGGTGGGATTTTTACCATCCAAAACAAACCAGAATTTGCATTGAAAAGTTCCCCAAAGTAATGCAAAGTTGTGCTATGCACAGAAGTGCTGGAACAAGTTTCAGCGTGGGAGTGCTGCTATCAATGTTACAGAACAGCAGTCATAGACACAAAGAACAAGTGCAGCAAATGAGGCACAGCCATTCAACAGGAGAGTGGTAATAATGTAGTATGTAGCCAGCGGTGTATTTTGGAGCACTTTGTGCAAACATATTGTGGGAGCACAGTGCCATTTACAGAAACACATTTTCTATTGAAATTGACACTACTTTTGCAGAGACATGCAGTTATACTGATACAGCTATATAGCACAAAAAATAATGCCTGCAAATTGGCTTTCAGAGGATATTTATTTTTTGCACATGGTCAATTTAAGAGGCTTGATTTGTTTTGATCCTATTAAAACGTTTGTTTTCATTACAATTCCGAATTACAACAAATTGTGCTTTCATAACTATTTTGAAAATATTTATACAGTTAACTTACAGATACTTAAATTTTGTTGTGTATTAAAAATCATCCTATAGCCTATATTTTTACACTTGTGAGGCTCAGACATTGTCACATAGTTAAGTTTACAAAAGCCTCTCAATTTGTAGTCAGAGGAAGAAAAATAAATGTCAGTTACCATGTTAAAAGAATACGGAGCAATAAGTCAGAAGCTATACCTGAAATGTGACCTTGTCGTTGAATGCAGAGGAAAGGGGACAAGGTAAAAATGCATCTTTATTGCTCTTTTACCTTCTGAACCGTAGCAAGTTTATTTCAGGGGACTGAAGCAGCCCCAGCACCTCTACTTCCAGCACCTATGGCTATGCACTACTTTACATTACTTTGTTTCGAATGGGTGTTCCATGGGTGGTGCATGGGTGCTCCTTTGCATCCACTAAAGGGTTTTTTACTTAAATTCCTGTCTGCAAACATTTGTAGATAAGGATTTGATTTGTGACAAAACTTTATGCCTGCTCAAGGCAAGAGTAACAATGCAAAATGTTTTCATTTCGCCTTATTTTTCCAACTTTGCCTGTGTGCTGCATTGTACAGTACACATACAAAGTGTGAAAAGTGTTCAAGAATAATTTTTGCACTTTCCATACAAAACCTATGCTCCAGAGCTTTCACACACCCTTATAGCATGGTACAAGGTTACGCGTGTTGGCCATTTCAGCCAAAAGAGCATCAGTGCTGGAGAGCGAAAAAATGTGCTGTATCATAATAGATATGGATCATTTTTACTCTCTCTCTCTTCAATGCAAGGTAGAGTACTGCACTGTATCAAATATTAGTAACCTTGAAAACAAGGAGAGGGTCTCTAAACGTCCAAAGAGACAGAGCACCTATTTTGACAAGCAAATAAAGATTCCCTTTGAACACACCAATACCAATTAACTCCATTAAATCACAACAATGTCAAATAAATGTGTTATGTACTAGGAACATCTCCATAAGGAATACAGTGAAACAAAGATTAGAAAAATATACATTTAATAATACATCAACATAAAAAATCACAATATCAGATCATTAGATTCAATAATAAAAACATTTCAATGGGCTCACTCTAATAGTGAAAGACCTACAAGTTTACAATACAACATATCCTATAAGAAGCAATTCAGAATAGTGGCGGAACCTAAATATTGCATGGAAAGATAATAAAAGAGGCAAACCAACTATGCATTTGTAAGGTTAATTCGAAATAGTTGTAAACAAGACAAGGGACAGTGAAATGTGGCCTCTGTATAACTTGCCCCAATTCGAATTTAAGCCAGCTGAACATTAAAAAACTGAGCTTGCCTCGAAAATGTTACATGAACGGATTAAATTGATCTCTAGTAGGTTAAAACTTCTGGTCATCAGTCCAGTAGGGAGACGTCCTTATCCTGAACTTCTTGGTAATAGGGTTCACGGTCTTACGTCTATTGCGCTTTCCAAAGCTGTTAGCGGTGCTTGAGTAAATTGGGCGTCAGCTGTGATTCTCACTCCTCCTGTTCGAGGGAAAGCCTAGGCCCGTAAAGCTCTATCTGCGCCGTGTAAACTCGGCTGAACCAGATCTGCGTGAACATATGACACGGTAAAAGTTTAACCAAGAAATACAGATTGAACTAAAGAAAGGAGTATTATTTATTCAAGTCCTGAAGAAGGTGGCATTATCAAGTTGGCACCACCGAAACGCGTTGACGCATTATATTTGTGTTAAATTCGAATTGGGACAAGTTATACAGAGGCCAGATTTCACTTTCTGACCTGCTAGACTTCTGGAAAGTTCTTTTCTGAGCAGCACCAATTAATTGTCAAAGGTATCTAAAAAAATCGCACAATACATTACTATGTGAAGATAACACATTGTTGTTTTACATAATCAAAAAGTGACAAATGTCAATGAAAAACACATACCACTCAGTGCCTTCCGGGCTGAAAAACGCAATGTAGAATTGCACCACCTTAAACAAGTTACTGTATCATTTTCATTAAAACAGCTTATTTCTGTGATGACTCGGCGAGAAATGAGCTGGGGCACTGCCTTTGAAGGAATTCCCTCGATGAGTACATGTAATGACAGGACAAACTGCAGCGCCGTAGTACTGCTCACAGCTTCAAGTCGTTATCTTACTTCACCTCGGAGATGTAACATCCTTACGGAAGACAGAGCACATGGCCACTACGTCAACACGGAACAGAATAACACCTTAAGATGAAAACAGCTGAGTAGCCAGCTCAAAATCACCTTATGTTCTTTAAAGTTCCTATTGAATAAAAAAAAGAGTTAGCTTAATCCTCAATTCCCCTGCTTGAAAATCAACTGTTATAACAATTCTATGACTTTTTGTGACCACGATTCAAAGTGCAGTACTTATAATTTCCAATCATTTGAACCCGATAACATCCCAAAATGGTGAAATGCAACGCACCTACTTCACGCTTCAACTCAGCTGTCCAATTGACGAGAAGTATCTTAACTTTTCCTGCGTGAAAAGCTCAATGTGGGGAAGTTACCAAATTCCCCCTTTGTATGGTTCCTGTTTGTCAAAGAACTCCAGTTCATTTAATCCATGTCTGACGATGAGTGATTTATCCAGGGGCTGGAAAAAGGCAACGCAGGGTAGGCGACCAAGGGAGCCAAAGAGGGAAAACAAACCCACCACTGCATATTATTGGCATCATGTCATGGCCTGGCTACCAGTTACTTAATTTACCGGTTCGTGGTGGGGAGGCGGGACACACACTGCCTGCACTGCCTTAGCTTTATAACTAAGTAGGCCTGCATGCCTCACCTGGTGCTGCCTGCCAGTCCTCAATGTTGTCGTCGAGTTGCGCTCGCACTAGGACTGAGTTCAACAATGAAATCTGAAAAAATCTGCACATGCTGCCTGCTGCCGCACAGCCCCGACCCCCGCAGAACCAAAATCCAGCCCAAATCAGTGTCCTGCCTACCGAGCCGGCAACACTAAACTAAGGACCGCGGCCGCCATCAGCATATCAGATTGGGATTGAGATTCATTCATATGAATCTCCATTGTCGTCTTGGCTCAGCCAGGGCAGGCTCATTGGGAGGGAGGGCGAGGGGGGGGGTTAAAGCAGACCAGAAACTGAAGTGTGGAAAAGGCCGCTTTATTAGGAACAGGTGCACATTACAAAATCATAAACCTCGGCAACGCCTTCCAAAACTAGACCTCACTAAATAAATAAATAAACCTGACCCCCGCTGCCACCCCCTCCCCTAAAATCTTTATGGCCCCACCCCCACCCATGCAATACAACATTTAAAACATTATAACAACATTATAAAATATTACATCATCATTAATAAACATAACGTCATCATATCAATCCCGAACTTACCCATACCAGGCCCATCCTCAACCAATCACCTGTCTGCCCCATCATCTCTGTCAAACCCTCAAAAAATATGATCATCCAACCAATGACCAACTTATCCTTTCCCTGTCGCTAACACAAACCTGAACAGCAATCAACCAAACTCTGACACCAACTGCCCAGAAACAACTAGACCCTGCCACCCAGGAAGGAGGGGGGGCAACACCAGCCACCCCCCTCCCCTTTCTGCCCCCCCAATAGGAAAAAAGGGGAGTATGAAAACCAAAAAACCCTCAACGCTGCATAGACAAAGCCCTCGCCAAAACCTCTCGTAACTCTAACAAATACAAGTCCATGCCTATTCTGGAGAGATGGACACCATCATCCCTAAAAAACTCTACCGCCTCAAAACGAATCTCTCTGTGGGAAAGTCTCCCAAAACCCAGCTGACGGCAAAAACGAGAAACCTCGGTATTCACCTTCTTTCTGGCCCTGTCAACTGCTCTCGGACTCACCGCTCCACGCCAAATCCTGAGGGGTATCAGTTCGGTCCAAAAAACATGGCAACCAGCCCAACGTTCCTTAATGAAACTTAAATCCCTCTTCATGGCCCGCAACAAAACGACTCCTTTTGTTGCACAAAGATCATTTTCGCCTAAGTGGATTACCAAAATATCTGGACAACAATTTCCAACCAAACTTTTGTTAAGACACGGAATTAATTCCTTCCAAAGCATCCCCCCTTTACCTTTCCAAACAATATTAAACATTTTATCATTAAATCCCAACAATTCTCCAAAATAACTTTGGGCAGCCTGAACCCAGGCCCACTTGACGAACGAATGGCCCACAATCCACACCGTCACCGCTTGGGATCGAGGCCCTGCCACAGAACCTGTAAAAGAGAAAACAATGAATTCTCAAGGAAAAGAGGATGACGCATGCGCCTCCCCCGCATCTCCCCGCACATAACGCTGAAAGCACTTAGATGACCAGCGGCCCAATTTCATGATGTCCCCTTCAGACCATCCCCTGTTATGCGCTTCTGTTGCCGCACCAATACGAAACAAGTGTGTCCCGAATCAGTCCCCATCCAAACCAATATGCTGCAGCGCTTTACGCAAAACCATGCGCAGTTGGTATGCTGTAACCGGAGCTTTGTTAATGTGCTGGAAAACAAGATCACCGTCAGAACCCCTTGATAAATTGCGCCAGTGGCGAGCCAACCGCAAAGGACATGTAATCTTAAGGAAACGAACTTCCAACCATACCCCTTTGCCCAATTTCCTTTGATCAGTCTTGGAACAAGAAAGCCACACATGAACACCCTCTTCGGAGCAGAAGACATCTCTCCAACATATACCAACCTTAGCCTTAGACCCCAACAATTCTGAAACACGAAAAGCCCCAAAGAACATAAAGGCCATTAGCATGGAAAACAAACAAGATTCGAAATCATCGCTACAAACAGAAGGCAGGACAGCTAATACCCGGGCCAATGTCTGCCAAGATAAAGCGGCCCTAGACATTGTGGAACCTCCCCGTTCCCTGGCCCAACCCTCCAGCATTCTCTTGCCAATCTCACCAGCTGAAGGAGAATATCCCCAAAAAAGTTTACCCATGAAGAAAAATCCCTGCCAACTTGCCCGCGATGGTGACTCTAGACAAACCCTTATCCATAAGATGCAAAATAAAGTGGATCACATCCTCTGAGCGGCGCCAAACCTCCTCACGCCTGGCCGCCCCCCGAGTCCAAGAACTCCTTCCAAGCCAAAGAATAAGCTGAACGCGTGGACATAGACAAAGAACCTACCACCAGTTGTAATACCCGCTGTTGCCTACGTGCCACAGATGAATCGGCATTAGGGTCAGTGATCTGTCCGCCTCCCTGGCCAGTCCACGGAATCTCCCCCGATGCAAACGAGACAAAGCATCCGCTATGTCATTGTCCACACCAGGAATGTGTAAGGCTCGAAATGCAATATCATGCTTCAAACAACCCAACACAAAGACTCTCATTAGCTTCAGAACCTGCTCGTCTCTGGCTGACTGCCGATTGACAATTTCGACCACTGCCATGTTGTCCACACGAAAAAGTACTTTTTTGTGTGCCAAGTCCTCACCCCACAGAGTCAAAACCACCAGCAAAGGAAAAAGCTCCAGAAATGTTATACTCTTTCCCCCATTCAACCATTCTTCCGGCCATCTCTCCGCACACCATCTCCCATTCCAGTACAAGCCAAAACCCTCACTGCCCGCAGCATCAGAAAACATCTGCACATCCCACTGAAAATCAATGTCTCTAACCAAAGGCACACCATGAAAGGAAGCAAGGAAACATTTCCACATCCGCAAATCTTCTTTGACCCCTGCTGACAGATGCACAAGATGGTGCGGCAAGTGTCGTCCAGCCAGAGCCCTGCCCAGCCGCCGACAAAAAGTCCTCCCCGCTCTCACCACTCTGCACGCAAAATTAAGGTGTCCCAACAACACTTGAATCTCTTTCACCTGCACCTTCTGTTTCAACAACATACCACTCAATAGTTCCAGCATTTTTGTCTTCTTATCCTCCGGCAGGCGAGCCTGCATCGTCACAGAATCAATTTCAATGCCTAAAACTGATAAAACTGTGGCAGGGCCCATAGTCTTCTCAGGAGCCAAAGGCACGCCTAGCTCCTCCATGAGCCCATGAAAAGTGTCCAGAGCTGCCTGGCATTCCGCGGAGCCCGGGGAACCCACAAAAAAGAAATCATCCAAATAGTGCGTAACCAAGGAGTGACCAGAATGGTGTGTGAAATGCCACTGCAAAAAAGTGCTGAAACATTCAAAAAGAGCACAGGACATGGAACAACCCATCGGCAATGCTTTGTCCACGTACCATTTTCCTTCAAAATGGATACCCAGAAGACACCAATCATCTGGATGGACTGGAAGCAGCCGGAATGCAGACTTAATGTCACACTTAGCCATCTCAGCAGCTGCGCCCGCGGTCACCACAAGTGACATGGCCACGTCAACTGAGGAATATGAAACCGAAGCAGCCTCCTCATCAATGAAATCATTCACAGAAGACCCCTCCGGCCATGATAAATGCTGAATAAGTCTGAACTGTCCCTGCTCTTTTTTAGGGACCACACCAATTGGTGACACGATCAAATTCTGGATCAGCCAGTCATGAAAAGGGCCTACCATCCGACCTTCACGCACTTCCTTACTCAGTTTGTCTCGCACCACTGCCTTATGCTCGAAAGCTGACTTTAAGTTGTCTGCCCATCGCCTCTGCCTTGGCCCCAGGTAGCCCAAACGAAAACCAAATTGAAAGCCCTCCAATAGCCTCTGCTTAACAGCTGCGTTCTCATAATCCTGAAGGGCCCGTTGTAACTGAGGCAGCTTAACTGGTGTATGAGCCCTTTGGCCCAGAACCCTGCGCGCCCCTACCTCCCCGGCCCCCTCGAAACTGCTGTGACGATCATGCCGCACCTGAACTTGCCTTATTCCCCTGTTGGGCACCTCCCGGCTTGGGCCCCCAGCATTTAAACAAGGGGTGTCGCCTTCCACAGCCCGAGCACTCATGCCTATATTTGCAATACTCTCTGGTGCACAACCCCTTATTGAAATCCCAGCAAGCACCATTTCCTGACTGTGAACCTGAACCACTCCCCACCCCTCCCCGGGTGGGCTTCCCCTGAAAGGGCTGATAAATTAAAGGAAGACCGCTGGCCGTAAAAATGGTCTTGCCCCCAGAGGCGGCCCCCATCGTATGCTGCCATAGATCAGTATCCAACTCTCCCCACTTTGCTTCCGAGTCCCATGCCATCCTTGCCCTGAATTCCTCATCATACTGGGCCCAAGCGTATCCCCCACCAGTAAGCTGCGCTTTCCGAATCACATCCATGTATTTAAATATAGAAACGCTGCGCTCTGGAAATTTCTCACAATAAACACTTGCATAAATGAGAAAAGCCGCTGTCCAATTCTCAATCGTCAGTGGTACCTTTGGGCGTTTTGCCAGCTCATACTCCTCTTCCTTTGAGCCCTCTTTAGAACTAACTTCACGGTGGAGGAGCTTCAATATCTCCACATACTCACCCTTCCAAATGCGCTCTTTCGTTGCTAACATAAGATGAGCGCCCAAAGGTTTAGTGACTCCCATATATGGCAGTTTTTTAATTTTCAACTCTTTACTGTGTAGGGAGTCTTTAACTCCTTCTACAGCATCCGTATTTGTACCACTTTCAGTCTTACCTTCAACTGAACCAAAACTGTATCTACACCTGTATCCTTAACATATCTCCCCTTCAACAATCTCCCTTCCCCAACCTCCCCAACCCCCTCCACTCCCGTCCCCACAGACACCATATTTGGTTTGGCCTGTGTAAGTGCTCTCTCACCTGGCTCTAAATGAATTGTCTTTGCCGCCTCCTTCCGTGGCGCAGATAAATCTAACATGGTCCTTCCTCGAGAAGCCCTACTGGATGTGCCATGCTCTCGTCTCTCCCTTGACTTTTCTGCAAAGGACGACACCTGAAAGACACTACGGGACACATGAGAGGACTCCCCCTCCGCCCCTTCACACAGTTCTCCTTCCTCAGGAGTGTCATCATCATAGTCCAAGACCACCGGCTCCATCTCCAGAAGCCCCACATTGTCATGGACCACAACACCTCGGGTCTTACCTAACCCGTCATTAGAAACATTAATCTCAGACTGAATAGAACGGCTTCCTGGAGGGGGAGCAGACTGTACACGCCTGTACCTTCTCCCGTGCTGACTCTGTAGCTCCATAGCCGACGGCAAGGTCGACCACCTAGACCTGCTATTCGTTGGGGCCAGCGAGGTTGCGCAATCCCTTCGTGTGCTGACTGCGACGGGATCCCGCGGTGGAATAGAGATCTCCGCGCTAGGCTCTCTCCTCACTTCACCTCGGCGAAATTGGACTGGACCACGCCCTACCGAGTCTGGACCGCCGAAATGATCTACGACCTGAAAAGAAAAAGTTTGGACTGGTGTGCTGGGGCCCCTCATAACAAAACCTGTACCAGCCCTAGGCTGCTGCAAAACCACTGGATTAACTGACTGCGACTGCAACCTATCAAGAGACAAAACCCTACCCTCACTCCTCAAAGGTGCCCCTCTAACAGGAGAATCCCCAACCACATTCTCATCATCACTCGAAACCACTCCAGTAGGCGCAACCACCGAAGAAGACACTCTACCTGAAATTCTCTCCGCCAACCCCTGCTCCCCCCCTCTTTCTGCATCCCACTCCCCTCCATGTACACCCTTCTAAAACGCTCCCAACCAGAAGGCTGATACTCAAAATGGGATCCAACCATACCCTGTGAAAAACCAGGAACAGTATCTGAAAACCCCCGAACGGAAACACCACCCACCCTCCCAAAACCCCTACCATGCTGGGAAAATGTAGAAGGAACCGCATTCCTAACACCAACATCCGAAACATTTCGCCAAGCCTCTGCTGACCCCTCAACAGGTACGTGACCCACACCCAGCTCAGAGAAACCAGAAATAGAAGCACCCCTGTTTTCAACAATAGCTCCTTCACCCACACCCTTTACTCTAACCCAGGGGTACTCAAAGTACGGCCCGCGGGCCAGTAGCGGCCCGGCAAGCCTTCAGTGGCGGCCCGCGGAGCTTGAGACATCGCACCTGTGTGTCTTTTTTTTAACTTAAGTAAACACCTCGGGGAGCAGCAGTGGGGCCCGGGCGATTCCAGCCACATTAACAAACAAATGGTTGTTTAAAGACGTGTTAAGTACTGGGGTGCCCGGGAGGCTGTGTCAGCCAGGCTGACGGCACAGGGGAGAGGGGGATGGGAGGGGGGAGGGGAGAGGACAGCAGGAACTGAGAGCTGGGTGAGATGGGAGGGCAGCGCAGGGAGTGAGAGCCTGGGTGAGGGAGGTGGAGGGCAGAGCAGAGAGTGAGAGCCCAGGTGAGGGAGGTGGAGGGCAGAGCAGGGAGTGAGAGCCCGGGTGAGGGAGGTGGAGGGCAGAGCAGGGAGTGAGAGCCCGGGTGAGGGAGGTAGAGGGCAGCGCAGGGAGTGAGAGCCCAGGTGAGGGAGGTGGAGGGCAGAGCAGGGAGTGAGAGCCCGGGTGAGGGAGGTGGAGGGCAGCGCAGGGAGTGAGAGCCCAGGTGAGGGAGGTGGAGGGCAGAGCAGAGAGTGAGAGCCCAGGTGAGGGAGGTGGAGGGCAGAGCAGGGAGTGAGAGCCCGGGTGAGGGAGGTAGAGGGCAGCGCAGGGAGTGAGAGCCCAGGTGAGGGAGGTGGAGGGCAGAGCAGGGAGTGAGAGCCTGGGTGAGGGAGGTGGAGGGCAGAGCAGGGAGTGAGAGCCCGGGTGAGGGAGGTGGAGGGCAGCGCAGGTAGTGAGAGCCCAGGTGAGGGAGGTGGAGGGCAGAGCAGGGAGTGAGAGCCTGGGTGAGGGAGGTGGAGGGCAGCAGGGAGTGAGAGTCGGGTGAGGGAGGTGGAGGGCAGAGCAGGGAGTGAGAGCCCGGGTGAGGGAGGTGGAGGGCAGCGCAGGGAGTGAGAGCCCGGGTGAGGGAGGTGGAGGGCAGAGCAGGGAGTGAGAGCCTGGGTGAGGGAGGTGGAGGGCAGCAGGGAGTGAGAGCCCAGGTGAGGGAGGTGGAGGGCAGCAGGGAGTGAGAGCCTGGGTGAGGGAGGTGGAGGGCAGCAGGGAGTGAGAGCCCGGGTGAGGGAGGTGGAGGGCAGAGCAGGGAGTGAGAGCCTGCGTGAGGGAGGTGGAGGGCAGAGCAGGGAGTGAGAGCCTGGGTGAGGGAGGTGGAGGACAGAGCAGGGAGTGAGAGCCCAGGTGAGGGAGGTGGAGGGCAGAGCAGGGATTGAGAGCCCGGGTGAGGGAGGTAGAGGGCAGCGCAGGGAGTGAGAGCCCAGGTGAGGGAGGTGGAGGGCAGAGCAGGGAGTGAGAGCCTGGGTGAGGGAGGTGGAGGGCAGAGCAGGGAGTGAGAGCCTGGGTGAGGGAGGTGGAGGGCAGCAGGGAGTGAGAGTCCGGGTGAGGGAGGTGGAGGGCAGCAGGGAGTGAGAGTCGGGTGAGGGAGGTGGAGGGCAGCGCAGGGAGTGAGAGCCTGGGTGAGGGAGGTGGAGGGCAGAGCAGGGAGTGAGAGCCCAGGTGAGGGAGGTGGAGGGCAGAGCAGAGCAGGGAGTGAGAGCCCGGGTGAGGGAGGTGAAGGGCAGAGCAGGGGGTGAGAGCCCGGGTGAGGGAGGTGGAGGACAGAGCAGCGAGTGAGAGCCCGGGTGAGGGAGGTGGAGGGCAGCAGGGAGTGAGAGCCCGGGTGAGGGAGGTGGAGGGCAGAGCAGGGAGTGAGAGCCCGGGTGAGGGAGGTGGAGGGCAGAGCAGGGAGTGAGAGCCTGGGTGAGGGAGGTGGAGGGCAGCAGGGAGTGAGAGCCCAGGTGAGGTGGGAGGGCAGAGCAGGGAGTGAGAGCCCAGGTGAGGTGGGAGGGCAGAGCAGGGAGTGAGAGCCCTGTGAGGTGGGAGGGCAGAGCAGGGAGTGAGAGCCCTGTGAGGTGGGATGGCAGAGCAGAGCCCGGGTAAGGGAGGTGGGAGGGCAGAGCAGGGAGTGAGAGCCCTGTGAGGTGGGAGGGCAGAGCAGGGAGTGAGAGCCCTGTGAGGTGGGAGGGCAGAGCAGAGCCCGGGTAAGGGAGGTGGGAGGGCAGAGCAGGGAGTGAGAGCCCTGTGAGGTGGGAGGGCAGAACAGAGCCCGGGTAAGGGAGGTGGGAGGGCAGAGCAGGGAGTGAGAGCCCTGTGAGGTGGGAGGGCAGAGCAGAGCCCGGGTATGGGAGGTGGGAGGGCAGAGCAGGGAGTGAGAGCCTGGGTGAGGGAGGTGGAGGGCAGAGCAGGGAGTGAGAGCCCAGGTGAGGGAGGTGGAGGGCAGCAGGGAGTGAGAGCTGGGTGAGGGAGGTGGAGGGCAGCGCAGGGAGTGAGAGCCTGGGTGAGGGAGGTAGAGGGCAGCGCAGGGAGTGAGAGCCTGGGTGAGGGAGGTGGAGGGCAGCAGGGAGTGAGAGCTGGGTGAGGGAGGTGGAGGGCAGAGCAGGGAGTGAGAGCTGGGTGAGGTGAGACAGATAGAGATAGAGACAGATAGAGACAGGGACAGACAGCAATAGAGACAGACAGAGAGATAGAGACAGCGATAGAGAGAGACAGAGAGAGACAGAGGGAGGGGGACAGGCAGAGGGAGATAGAGGAGGGAGACAGACAGAGGGAGGGAGACAGAAAGACAGAGGGAGACAGACAGACAGAGGGAGGGATGAAGACAGACAGAGGGAGACAGACAGAGGGAGGGAGGCAGAGGGAGACAGACAGAGGGAGGGAGACAGACAGACAGAGGGAGGGAGACAGAAAGACAGACGGAGACAGAGGGAGGGTGGGAGACAGACAGAGGGACGGAGGGAGGGAGGGAGACAGAGGGAAGGAGGGAGTGAGGGAGACAGAGGGAGGGAGTGAGGGAGGCAGAGGGATAGAGGGAGACAGACAGAGGGAGATAGACAGAGGGAGGGAGACAGAGGGAGAGAGGGAGGAAGACAGACAGAGGGAGACAACACAGACAGACAGACAGAGACAGGCAGACAGGGAGGGAGACAGACAGAGGGAGGGAGACAGACAGACAGACAGAGGGAGGGAGATAGAAAGACCGAGGGAGACAGACAGAGGGAGGGATGGAGACAGACGAGGGAGATGGACAGTGGGACACAGATAGAGGGAGATAGATGGAGGGAGACGGAGAGAGGGAAGGAAAGAGAGGGAGGGAGACAGAGGGAAACAGAGAGAGAGGGAAGGAGGGAGCGAGAGAGAGAGATAGAAGGAGGGAGACAGAGGGAGGGAGAGATAGGGAGAGAGAGAGAAAGAGAGATGTGTGTGTATGCTGGTCTGTTGGCTCAGTGGATGAACGCGTCAGCTGCAGGGGCCTGTGTTCAACTTCATGGTCACAGTTTTTTTCTTTCTAGCCCCTTCCCCCTCCCCCACTGACCCCACCTCCACCGGTGCGGCCCTCGGCCACAAACCACACTGTAAATTTGGCCCCCGAGAGAAAGTTTGTGAGTACCCATGCTCTAACCAAACCCCTAACAGGAAAAACCTCCCCCTGCCCCACATCACAGACAACATGAGAAAGGGAACAAGGTACACCCTGTTCAACCCTACCCTCCAACTCGTGTAAAACAACGTCCTCAGACAAACCTACGACTTGAAGACCCTCCCCTGACCTAGTGACCCCTTCCTTCAAAAGATTTCTAGCACTGACCCCCCCCTCCCCAACTTGAGCCCACTCCCCTTCCCCCCTAGAGCTTCCCAACACAGACCCAGCCTCTTCATGCTCCGAAGGAGGACCAGAAAACAACAAGGGGCTATGCTCAAAACCTGCCCCCTTATATGCCTCCTCCACATGTGTAATGTCAATATCAACAGAAGCCTGGCCTAGATCGTCCTGAGGAACATCATAAACCGCTATATTCACCGCATTCAACAAGTGTTGATCAAATTGAACCCGACCAGGAGCCAAATGATGCAATGAAAGAAGTTCCCTGCCCTCCACACAACCGCCCCTCCCCTCACCCAAAGCAATCGATCCTCTACGAGCACCGCGCTGTGGAGCACCGTCACGCAACCCCTCCTGCCGTTCCATGAACGTCAGAGACGAAGAGCGCTTCGCGCTCCTTTTACGGCCTCCACGGCCGAGAACAGCCGCCGGGGAAGCTTCAGACATACCAACACCTGTATCGCCACCAGCGCCTAGAGACGAGCGCCCGGTCACCTGAAGCGCCAACGCGAACCCCGCTCCTGCACCCGGGGGGTCGCGCGAAACACCCGACACCTCCTCAGTCCCCGCCCGCACCTTTGCCGACGGGGCCGCCTTCCGAGTCCGGGAGCGGCCCCGCTCACTTACCCCCTGAGACCGGCGCTTCTTCGGCGACGAACAGGCCGCCACCACTGCGCCACACCAGCCGAGGCCTGGCGCGAAGGACGCGCCGGGGCCCCCCCGATCACCAGATCCATGCGGCCGGCCTCAGACAACAGGCGCAGAGCCTCCAGCACGCGGTGATCTTCCATAGATGTGGCTGACAACAACAAAATATACTAAAGCTAAATATAAAGCTAAATATATCAACTTATCACCTCACAGAACCTCAACAAAAATTACGCTAAGCCTCCAGCCACCAGGTCACCAAACCCAAAATGGTGGCGGAGGGGAGGAGTCAAGGAGTCTTATATGTTGGGCTGCCAGAAACCTACTAAAAAGCAGACCAACAGAAACTTCTAGAAGGGTCTGGAAAGGAAGAGAACCCCCTCCCCCCCGAAGCCCTCCCAAACAGCCGGGGGGGGGAGACCTCCCGGTGGTCGGCACCCCCCCAAGCCCCCCATCTCACAGCTGCACCCACAACACACTTCACTAGGACAGTCTCAATTGGGAGCCGGAAGAGGAGCAGCACTGTAGATGAGAAGTTGAACACAACACTTAATGACAAGTACAGTAGTGAGGTAAATTAAACATATAAAAATCAAAGATGTGCAGCAAAATGCATGTAGACCCAACCCTGATAATTAAGTGCCAGTGCTAAGCACCGGAAAGCACCGGCATAACGGAGGTAGGATCTCAACTAATGTACTCCGTGATTTTAATAGCAAAACCATAGTGATATTTTTAGCAGTATGTAACAATAATTTCTCTTTCGTAGGTCATATAAATGCAAAAAGAGCGTTATATTAGACATAAGCAGCGCCATACCGGCCATCTAATCCCGGGGAGGAATTTTAAAGCTATATCCATCTGATTAATCAGGTGAGATACCACAAAGAACAGACCGTACATGTGTTGGCGAATAAAGATGTTACTAAAGGTATCCTTTGACGGAGGAATTATTATATATATACCTAGAAGTGCTTCCACGAATAAGAAGGTAATGAATTGAGTCTTCCCCTGTAATCGATTTTAGAGTTAGATTGGCAGGGAAGTCTCATGTGGGACGATTGTTAGATTAGGTTTAACCTCAAATACCGGCTACCATGGAAAGAATTGGGCCGTATTAAATTATGTCAAAATAATTGAACCAACAGACAAAGTCTAGCTATGAAAAGTGATGGTGAAAAAATATTTTGATCAAACACATGTGGGACAATTGCTATATTTTGTTTAATAACTTTTTAATAATAACTGGAATTATTAGTCCCGTAAGGAAGAATTGGGCTCAAATAGATTATGTAGAGATAGCCCAATCAATAGACAAATGCAAACAGTACTGATGGTGTAAATATATTCTTATTTCACACAAGAAAGTGAGGAGTACAAATGTACCTCTTACTTGTTTGCCATGTAAAATGTTTGACATTGAAAGTTGATTTGTTTGACAATTATAAAGGTATCATTTAAATACAAGATTTTTATATACATTTGTTTTATACAGGTTTTTAACAGGGGCAATAATACAAGGTTTTACATAGAGACTTGCAAAATTTGTTGTCTTGAAAAAGATGGAGTATTGACAAAAGCCTTCGAAACGCTTGACACACTGGTGACATAATCCATGGAAATAATTGGATCTGTAGATACCAAAAGAAATAGTGTATCCAGGCCTAGTTATTGAATTGTTCCATTGAATATGTTTTAAGAATGACAAAGTATATTGTGTAAACTTTTCTCTCTCTTTATGTTATGTTATTTTTTTTATTGTACTATATGCATTGTGTGTTTTTTAAACAAGATACGTTGTAGGTGAATTTGGGGACATAATACATGCGATAATTTTTGATAAAATATAGCAATGTATATAAAGGCTTTTTAAATAAAAAGTGATTTTTTGTGATAATCTTTGAGTGTCAGAATATCAATGTGAATATTGTTTTGTGGGAGTCTATTGTATTAATTGTAGTACTGTACTTCTCTAAAGGTATAAGTCAGATGTGAGTCAAGCTTAGTGTTATTAGCTCTTTTGCATAAGGGATTACTTGTTTCTCACTTGTCAATAGCACCCTATTCCCTTGGTTTATACAAGGGGTCCCTCTCCCTTTTTTATATATATGTCAATCGAGCCACTGGTGGAAGTGGCTGGAGCCAATGGAGGATGTGGGTGGAGCTAGGAAAGTGGGTAGTGGCCTCCTAAGAAAACATTTGAGCACCTACACTTCTTACTTTACAAATTAAGCACTGGAAGCTCCTCCGATTACAAGCAGTGTCTGGCAATGCTGCATGCCGAGGAGGATCGCTCGGGGAGACTGCTGGCATGGTTGGGAAAGGAAGGCTAGCGTCAGACCATGATCAGGGTGATTAGACTAGATAACAGCACAATAGTCACATCACAGACAGCCATCAACACTAAATTCCGAGAGTACTATCAACGATTGTATGAAGTGACAAACTCACCACCACCAGGACACATACAGAGGCTCCTATATGACCAACTGCTGACCAAACTGAACCTGTTGCAGTGGGAATTGAACAAGCCTCTGCAGTTGGAGGAAATACGTGCAGCTATCTCCCAAATTGCTCGGAACAAAACGCCGGGCACAGACGTGGTGCTGATCACGTATTATGCCACCTTTTCCTCTCACAGTACTTAACACCTATTGGAGATGTTTAAAGGGTATCTTCTGGTCTTACTCTGAGAAGCCCTGATCATACTCATACCCAAACCTGGCAGGGATCCACTGGACATCCGCTCCTATTGCCCTCTCTCACTTCTGAACCTAGATTATAAAATCTTAGTCAAAATACTAGTGAACCGTCTGCTCCCCATTATCAGGACTTTTGTGCATGAAGAACAGTCAGGAAGCATACCTGGAAGTAGCACTTTCACTAATATCCATTGGCTATTATGCCTCATACAAGTGATACCTCCAGAAGCCCATGGCCAGGTAGCAGTGTCACTAGATATTGAAAAGGCATTTGAGTTGGGACTTCCTCCTGCTGACCCTTGAAGACACGGGGTTCAGCCTTGGCTATCTGGGTTGGATCTGCACACTGTACAATAGCCCAACGGCGCAGGTCAAAACAGGCCAGCTGATTTCAGACAGCTTCGCAATCCAGAGAGGCACTAGACAGGTGTGCCCGCTCTCCCCACTCATTTCTGCTCTTGCAATGGAACTGCCGGCCTGCCCACTATGGCAACAGGAACATCAGTGGAGAATTCGGGAGTTGGTTGCACATCATGTCATCTCTTTATACATAGACGATGCCCTAGTATTTATTTTGAGAAGTGAAGGTCTCCCTACCATGCCTAATGCTAAATGCTAAATATAAACTGGCCTAAATCATGCCTGTTTACCCTGGCACCACTCTCCAAATTACACAGGGCTGCCTCCCCCGGTACTTTGTTTACGGTGGTGTTATGACAGTTTTAAATATATGGGTGTTCAGATATATCCCTCGGAAATCGACATCAAGGATGGCATCATAGACAAGTTGGTGGGATATATCCAGAAGCCTTTGCCCTTTTGGTGATCCCTATCCTTATCCCCACTAGGTCGGGTGGCGATCTCCTAGATGCTGGTCCTACCATGCTTGCTTTACTCTTTTGCAGCACTCCGGATAGTGCTCCCCAAAGCTTCTTTTGTAAGGTGCATGGCCTCCTGCTCAAATTAATACCCCGCCGGCTCACTCTCGCCACACTACAATGCCCCCTGACTATAGGAGGACTTGGCCCACCCAATTTTGAGCAGTACCATGCATCGTCACAGCTACAGTGCCTAATGTCCTGGCTACAAATGACTGCATGCCCCAACAAGAAATCGCTCAAGAGATTCTATGTAGGATGATCATTTATACATGGCTGTCAGACCTAGACACTCGTTTCTGGTGTCAGACTCGGCAGATGACTGTGGCTTGTATATGTTGGCATAGATTTGTACACAGCAAAGGGCTCCACATTCCATACTACCTATCCATAGAGATATGGAACCTACCGTGACTCAGCAGTATGACAAGGGTCCCTGGAGGGAAGCTGAAGTTGAACAACTGGTGAAGCTCATGTCTTTTCAAGACATTATGGATACTTAGTGTACATGGGCTGGTTATTTTCGGATATTCCACTCCATACAACATGCATTGCATACTACATGGCATGCTAGGGAACTGGAACCTCCTTTATCCCCCACATTACATATGCTCTTCACTCATGACAGCACACGTCATGCCATCACCACTCTATATACATCCCTCAATCCTATATCACAAAGGTATGCAGAGGGGACACGCGCTACATTGAACATGGTCCTACCACAAACAATATCAGCCAAGGCTTGGTCCAGAGCGCTTCAAAGTGATAGAGGTATCCCGCAATCCAGATTTTGATTCAAACAGTTCAATTACATGCATCACGCTTACCTCTCCCCTTAGTGCATTAAACACATGTTATCGACCCTGAATCCTGGTGAACGCTGGTTTCTACTATATGATATGGGAACGCCCGATGCTACAAACAGTTTGGTGCAAGGTTACTACCACAGTTGCCAAGCTTGCAGAACACACCCTCCTACCCACACTTGAATCCTGCCTGTTGTGACATATCACCAGAGCCAAGGGTGACAGACACCTTTACAGGTTCATCAACCTGACTCTAGTCCTATTCAAAAAGCAGATAGAGATGTTGTGGAAGGTGCCCAACCACCCCTTCCCCCTCCCCCCGGCTCCAGCGCTGGCTGACCACATTGCTGACATGGACACGCGCGGAAGGGAACACCCTTAAGTTGCTTTGAACAAAAGAGGACTCAAGGACTGGTAGCGAATGTTGGGAAACCTATCTAATTAACATTGAAGTGAAAAACGGCACGTGCCCACCATAAAACGTATCCCGTCACTACTAAAGGGATATCACAATCACACACCTGATTGTGGGCTAGCTAGACACAGGAGCGGAAGAACACAGGAAAAATCGGGAGCCACACACCGGAAGGCCACAGCTCCATCATACCCACTGGCAGGCAAATGGTCACCCAACCTGCTAAATTCGCACCGACTTGATCGTATTGGTGTCCCTCCTTTCCTGTGACGCTAATCACCACACTTACGAGACGCCCTTGACACATTATCAACACCTGAGACTGTTTACTCACCCCCAGCCCAGTCACACAACACAACTCGCTCATGTTACAAGCAGATTTCACAGTTATAATTGCTATTATTTAAATTATCACATGTCTGTTTTACTTGCCCTTTATTAATGCCGGGCAAACACTGCTCTACCATAAAGACATGTTAGCATTTTGTTTATGACATGTTTGACTGCATTGTATTGTTGTTGTCTGCTTAACGCACTGATGTCATGTCATGCAAAGAAAATCAGTAAAATACATTTTAAAAAACACGCATCTGTACACTTTTGAACCCGAAATATTCTTAATTATATTTTTTTATTTATTCTGAAATGTTAAGCTACAATCTCTCCTTTGTTTGTCCTATGGAACAAGTTTAGGAAGAATAAGAATTACCTTGCATTTGGCAATAAAATAAATTTTTCCCTGCATGCATTTCGATTCTACAAACATTGTTTAAGATTTTCTGTCAGTTATCATTGACATCAAACTAATTTACTTCATAACTGTTTATGAAAATGATAAATAGCAGCTAACAGCCTAAAAATATCACACCCAACAAAAAACATCTTGAAACTGGGAAACAAAAATAATTAAAACATGCAAGGGGACCTAGTAGCAAACTATAGTTTGTAGTATGCTTAGTAGTACAACCATAGTACTACTCAAGTACTACTAAATGCGATTCACTAATCTACAAGCGGAGGTCTTGTCTCCTCCACTCTGTGGGCCAGATGCATCAATGCACCATGTTGCGATTCCCTCATTGCGAATTATTGCGATTCGCAATTAGGAAATCGCAAAACGGCATGCATGAAAGTGTGTAGAACACTTTTTGCGATTCTTGGGGATCGCAAATGACCTACCTCATGAATATTAATGAGGTAGGTTGCAATTTGCGACCCTCTAGGAATAGCAAAAATTACAGGGATGGTGGCCTGCTGGGGTCAGCAGACCACCATGTCAGTGATTGAGTTTAAATAAAGCTATAATTTTTTAGGTCGAGCTTAGCGGCAGTGCGCATTCACTGCTTGCTCTGCGAGACTACTGTAGTAGAGTATGAGAGCGAAGCCGCGCCCCCGCTACTCCCATATTTTTAATTGGCTTGTGACATTGTCTTTCGTAAATGCTGTCTTTGGATTCGTTAATAGGCTTGTTATGAAGAACTGGGATTTCAAGTACCCAGCGGTGCCAGGGACACGCCCAAAGTCCTCTGGGTTCCCTTGCCTTGGTATACAGAGACACGGAATACTTCTAGGTGGCGTCAGAGATCAAATTTATTAGCTGCAGCTAGTAGCAGAAATCCCAGTAATAGAACACGGTGTACAACTCAAGAAACTGCTCAATTTAACTGAGGCGAGACATCCCTATTTATACACAAAAAGGTACATTTAAAATGCACGCCCCTGCACCAAAATTCCACCAATAGAAAGTACATGACATCACACAGCTTCATATAGTAAAGCTCATTTTACAGTGTCCCAACCCACAAGTTAATATTTAGGCATATCTAAATAATAATCTGGAAGGCCCGGACAAACCCTTAATTGAAAGCGTAACCCATGAAATGAAGAAACAGTAAAGAAAAGTAGTTTCAGATAATGTGCAAGATAAGAGAAACGTAAGGAAACTTAAAAGTTAACAAATGTCTTGAATGGTGATTAGGAAAGTGGATAACGATCTTGCAGGGAAATTGGCTTGGCAGGGTCAATTCCAGGTGAAAGGCCAGCTTCTGAAATTAACTCCAGCGCACGAAGGAAACCTTAGTTAATGTACACATGACCCACAAAAGGTCAGACTGCTTTGCTCGCAGACTAACTTCTGAGGCCTACGTAAAAGGCAACACCAGATGGCAGTCACGACGCATGGCAAAAACCCATGTTTAGAAAAGAAAGTCGTGCACTTTAAAAGCACGCAAAATCACAGAACGTCAGACCCTCCTTTTGCCATTACGTAGGCAATAACCTAAACTCATGTCAATCTGAATCTAGGTCTATATCTATTCTCATCAGGTCATCAAGGTGTTGCTGTAACATCCTCTTATTATCCTTCACTTCTCTCGGGACTGGTCTTCTCACACAGATCGTAGCACAAAGACTACAAATGGCGGGACCACACTGGATGCATAAACAACACGAGAAAAGGATAGCTAACGCCATACCAAGGAACATCAGAATCTTCCATCCCCATTTGGACAGCAATTCCCATAACCATCCCATCAACGACCAGTCTCCTTCGTCCACATGAATAGACTCAGAGATCTTATGTAGTCTAGAGATGGCTTGGTACACTGTCGGGGCTTTATCTGGTATGAAAACGCAGCAACTAGATCTAATCAATTTGCATAACCCACCTCTATCTGCAAGTATAATATCTAGAACAAAGCGGTTCTGTAATGTCACAAGGCGATCCGCTTGAAGCTCAGCTGTAATATTGCTAAGGGCACCTGCAGTCTCATTAATAGTGGCCTCAACCACTCTCGTAAGCTGACGAATATTCCTACTATTAGCCATAGGACCCCAAAAGGGTAGGAAACCCTTAAAGAAGTCTCCAGCTTCTTGTGCGACAGTATCTTTCGCATCGATTACACCTCTACCATATCTCGTCTTATGGTAATCGGAAACAGCAGTGTATGGAGGGGGAAGCAAAAATGCCACGTAACATGTGCCAGAAAAATCAGATGGCAACCATGTGTATGCTCTATCATGACAAACAAAATACGTGCCTTTACCAGCAAAACCTGTTGCACACCAATGAAGAAAGTACAAAAAGGATGTCTCAATGGACATATAAAAGTTCAGTAATTCTTTTCTGTAGACAAAAGAAGACGAAAGGTAGTACGACTCCTCTTTTATTGTTGTGGATAGCCAGCCGACACGTGTTTCGTCGTAAAGTGATACAATACTTTAACGACTCCTCAGGGCTGGGGAGGATACAAAAAGTAGAGGATGGAGTACATAGTACTATTACAATGAACAATACATGTTTAGGTGGGTGTCTCAAGTGATAGTGAAATGTGAAGATGAGTGTAGTGACAATATACAGTAACTTTTTCGTGAAAGCACACAACACCGTCCCCGTCCGGTATGGAAGTCTTAGGGTGTTGATCAAGTGATGTGGTGATGTGGGAGTGAGTACGTTTGTGGCGCCGGTAAGAATAGTAGTTTAATGATAAAAAGAAAATTGGTGTGGCGGCGCATAGCGAGAATAGGAGTGGGGACAGGGGGGGCCCACGGTGTGAGGGATGTGGTTATGCTTAGAGAAGTGCAATATGTGTATGAAAAGACTTTCAAGAAAGCTAATAGAAATGGAACAGTTACTTGGTTAAAGCTCCAAAAATGTGCGCTTCCTACCTGTAGTAGAGAGGTACAATGCCACAGGTCTATAGCGTTACCAAAAAGAAGGAAAGAAGGGAAAAATAAGATACTGGGTCTAGGGAGTGAGGTCTACAAAAGAGTCTTGAACAAATAAAGAACACATGTGAATGTGTCTCAAACTAGTCCTAATGTCACTAGTAAAAAACAACTCACCGCTTAGCCGGTGATAATTCCAACCCGGCCCCGCTCGAGACCAGGTAAAGTGATTTTCAATCGTAGTATTGGTTAGTTTTATCACAGTCTGATCCTCATCAGATTGGCTGGGGAAGGAAATGATAATATCTTTCAGATCTGTGACCTGATAGTATTTTATAGAAAATGAGTGAGTCTGTCTAAGACATATTATCGTTTCTGTAATAAAATGAACCAACACCTCACCTTGTAAGTTGAGTGTTGTGTGTTCTTAGTTGGCTTCTCTGAAGAAGTCTTGTTAGTAGAAAGGGCAGCAAATCATGCGGCTGTGGAGTACGTTCAAGCTCTACAGCGTGTATCCTGGAAAAGTAGTCGCGGTATGTCCAGGATACGGAAATGAAGAATCCAAGGAAAAAGTGGGGCGAGAGTATCAGTTTACCCGCTCTCATTATATTTTAGCGAGCATTCAGATATGCATTGCAGAGATCATCTATCATGACTATAAGTAACCTTAACTTAATGTTAAGAGTTACACGATTAAGTCGGAATTTGACTATGATCTTCAAAGAGATTATTAAAATCTTACCCGAGTCGCGGGAGAAAAGCCGGCAGGATGGGTGCTCCTGCACTGTGGATCCGGGTGCGGACACGTGATGTCTACCCGGAAATGCTTAAGTAGCATAAAGAGGACCCGTATCAGGTAAGCTAGAACGTTAAAATTAAACCGGAAGTGGATAAATGTGCCTACTTATCTATAGCGTCTTCCAGCATAAATGATGGAAGGGCAAACGAGGAAAAGAATTGTTATAAGGGAGTGCATTAATAAACGTTCACAAGTAATGCTGGATTCCTATTGTTCGTACAACCGAAGTGGTACAAATTTATACTTGTTTGGGAAATACTGAAGCTAAAGTGTAAATGAAAAGCGGATAGTAGAATAAGGCATGCATAAGTGATGCATCCACAAATCATGCTGGGTGCTTATTATTCATAGGATTAAGAGAAGGTATGGTCATGCAGAGATCTATACAATGTAAAAGTTAATCATATCACTGGCTAAGGCAGTGAATAATACAGATATATACAATTACTCAATGCAAATATCTTGAGAATACAGTACAAAAACATGTAAGTAAAGTTGCTAACTTAGCGTAAATCCTAAAATTAAAAATTAATCAATATTTGTTGCGTCAAGGTAAACAAGTAATAACAATTGAGTCGCCATAAAGGGTCACTCTGTAAATATGAGCGACCCACCTCATATGTGCCTTATTGAGGGTGTGTCCGACCGTAAAACAATTGAATGGTTACAGTAATATAATACAAATAATGGTTCACATTATATCAAAACTACAGTGGATGACAGGAGACGTAGTGTGTATATAGCGTGTACGTGGGTGTATGCATATGGCATACAACAGAGGGGGCTGTCACGGGAGATCTTTCAGTTAATCACCCAGAAAATATTGCATCTCATGGTCAAAATTCAAACCGTGATCAACTGTACGGAGGCGGAGAATCCACATAGCCTCCAAACGTCTAAGTTTTAATTCTCTATTACCCCCCCGTACACCTCGATTACACCTCTACCATATCTCGTCTTATGGTAATCGGAAACAGCAGTGTATGGAGGGGGAAGCAAAAATGCCACGTAACATGTGCCAGAAAAATCAGATGGCAACCATGTGTATGCTCTATCGTGACAAACAAAATACGTGCCTTTAGCTGGCACGAACGGAGGAGATTTCTGGGACATATAAACGTATGTGTGAACACACACACTCTTACCAAGCTGAGCTCTCGGATTCTGACCATTACCTTGCAAACAAAGATGACCTTGGTGGGGTATAATCCAAATAGGAGGAGACCTTCGCTGCCTTTCTTTCTCCGTCAAGCTAACACTATATGTCGTCTTATTCCAACTGACATATGCTCATACCTCATCTCTAGGGATAGCGTTATACGCATCGATATCTCTAATCATATCAACTATTCCCCGTATCAAGGCATTATTACTTGCATTGTCTTTGACAGAACGTACAGAAGAGGCTTCATTCGCATAGCTAAACATTGATTGGAGTGCCCAAACTGACCCATTAGGTGAAAAAGGCAAAACCAAATATGGCATTCCCTTATCTGTAGTATGTGGCATAAGACCACACACCCAACAATTTGTGGTATTTATAACTAGCTGATGCTGATGCAACATCTGTATAAACTAATTATTCACAAATTCTGATCTTCGTGTCTGTTCATGTTCAGGTAACGTATGAAACTCATGTGGAGAAACAGTAGAAAAAGAAAGAGTAGGTTGGGAGGTAGATGTAAGTGGCAATTGTGTGACATAGAAAATCCAACCCACACAAGCTAACGTAATATTCACAAGCATAAGACAACACATTATCAAAAAACATTTGCTACGAACAAATGTACACATTTGGACTTTAGAATCCACTTTCCTAACACATTTATCAGATTCAAGAAACTCCATCCTCTAACGTGCTGCTCACGGAAATTTTCCTTCTTCACTTAAGTGTGCGCCAAGATCGCACTAACGACCCTGAAACACAGACCTTGTGTCAATACGTGGCTCAACCCTTAAGAACTTCCTACTGTGACCCTGCAGCTGAGTCCGGATGGTGACTCGAAAAAGGAAAAAGCAAAAAAAAGTTTCTTGATCTGCCAAAGTGTAAATTCACTATCTAAAAAAATATTCCAGTTTCACGTTTATTTGTCCATATGTACAGTCTTTCGCGGTCTTAGATTGTAGCGTTCTTTATCAGGGACAGTTGGATCCTTAAATAAAAGTTCCAGATTGGTGGTGTCAATCTTTAGATGAGGAGGCACAGCAGCTTGCAGAACATCATCATCCTCGCGTTCCGACCGTGTCCATGTCAAATGAGCATCACTAAATGGAACAAATCTAGGAGTTTTTTCACATTCAGAATCGGCTATACCTCCCCTCACCCACTGATCATACGGTAAAGGCAAAGGAACTTTTTTCGTATGGGTGGCATGCACCCAGTTCTTTTTACCCGCTACTCTAACAGCAGTTCTAGTGACCAGAAGAACTAAATAGGGACCAGTCCATCTCGGTTCCAGATTCTTGGTGCGCTGGAAATTCTTAACGAGAACGTAGTGTCCAGGTTCAATGGAATGGCCTGGATCTGTAGTAGCTGTCAGTAAACTGTCATGGACCTGTTGGTGGAGAACACGTAATTTAGCAGTCAAGTCATGTAAGTAATCCACCAACATAGGGTACTCAATACTGCTGTATTCTTTAGGACGAGGCACACCCCAAACATTGGCCGGACGACCAAACACGATTTCATACGGACTAAGTCCCACTCGAGAATGCACAGTCGTCCTTGTTGACAAAAGAGCCAATGGCAAGGCATCCGGCCATGTAAGACCAGTGCTTGCTTGTACCTTAGCTAATTTCAGCTTCAAGGTACCATTGTAACATTCAACAAGTCCAGCAAACTGGGGGTGATTTGCTGCATGGAACGTCTGATTTATTCCCAAACCAGCACATACTTTCTTCATGATTTGACCCACAAATTCACTTTCATTGTCCGACCATACAATTCTCGGCAAACCATACCTAGGGAAGTACTCTCTGAGCAAAACCTTGGCTGTAGACAAGGCAGTATTATCCTTTAGGGGGTAAGCCTCTATCCACCTGGAAAAGGCGTAAACAACCACAAGGACATACTTCAAATTATTGCATCTCTCCATGTGAATGTAGTCTAACTGTATCACTTCAAAAGGATACGTTGGAGGAGCAAAATGACAAGCTGGAGTCGGAGTTTTCTTACCAGGATTATACTTCAAACAAATCATACAATGTTTCACCACATTCTCTGCACATTTCGGAATTCCAGCATTCTGCCAAACTGGAGCCAACAACTTGCATATTCCCTTCGAACTTATGTGAGCCATTCCATGAGCCATTGTAACCACTGGGAGCACATACGCATCAGTCAACAACCATCGCTGGTGTTCTGACAACTCAACCCAACAACCTGTCGAATCCAACATACCCGTAGTCTCTCTCCAAACACTCACTTCTTTCTCCGTCGCTTCAGCCTGAATCATTTTCACACTTTCTATTGTGTCTTCACACATTCCACCAGCCATAACCCAATTGGCTGGGCCTGCAACATACATACGGCTCATCATGTCTTTCGCTGTTTCCTTCGCAACTTCATCTGCAAACGCATTCCCTCGACCAACATCGTCCACAACTTTCTTATGCGCACTACACTTCATAATTGCAATCTGCTTTGGGAGAGTGAGAGATTCCAAAAGTTCATTCACCAACTGCCCATGCTGTATTTTTGTCCCATGCGAAGTAAGGAACCCACGCTCTCTCCACAAACGCCCAAAACTATGGGCAACACCAAACACATACTGGCTATCGGTGTAAACATTCACTCGCTTTCCTTCTGACAACACGCACGCTCTAGTCAGTGCAATCAATTCTGCCGCTTGCACAGAATTCTGTGGTATGCGTGCTGTCTCAACAACTGTATGTAAAGTTGCAATAGCATACGCTGCAGTCGTTTCACCATTCGGAAGCTTAAAACACGAACCATCTACCCATAGGGTACCATCAACATCCGTAAGGGGAGTATCCCTCAGGTCAACTCTAGCTTTCCTTTCTTTCTCTGTACGAAGAAAACAATCCTGCTGTTCCTGAGGATCCGTCTCTGTAGAGATCGGTAACAACGTAGCTGGATATAGCACATTACATCTTTTAATGTGAACATGACTAGCCAACAGTGTCAACTCGTAACCTGAAAGACGTGCACTAGTAAGGTGCTGTGTCTTAGTCCTGTTTAATAAGGTATCCACTGCATGTGGGACCATCACAATCAACGTATTGTCCAATACCAAACCAGCAGACTGTCGGATAGAAACAGCCGCTGCAGCTGTAGTTCTCAGACAACTCGGCAACGCCTTAGCAACTGGGTCTAACGTTGCTGAAAAGTACGCGCATGGACGCTGCTTGTCCCCAAATGGTTGTGTCAACACTGACAACGCACAACCTTCTCTCTCGTGCACGTACAACGTGAAAGGCTTACTATAGTCTGGAGTACCCAACACAGGAGCCGAACACAATGCATCGCGTAGTTCAGAAAAACTTTTCTGACATTCGTCAGACCCAGGAAGAGGATGCGGAGTATCTTTCAGAGTCAATGCCAACAGTGGTTTTGCTAGCAAGGAAAAATTGGGGATCCATTGCCTACAATACGAAGTGATACCTAAAAAGGCACGCACTTCTCTCTGCGTGGATGGCACATTCATTTGTGCAATCGCTTGAATTCGTTCTGGGGTCAATCTCCTTCCCTCCTTCGACAAGAGATGACCTAAGTAGGTCACTTCTTGGCGACAATATTGCAATTTTGAAGGTGACACTTTATGATGAAGGTCAGACAAATACCGCAACAAAGAAAGAGTAGCCTCTTTACAAATCTTTTCATCATCAGCAGTAATCAACAAATCATCGACGTACTGAATAAGAGTAGCACCAACAGGTAACACAAAACCGTCAAGCTGAGTTTTCAACGCCTGACTATAGATGGAGGGACTTTCACAATAACCTTGGGGAGCTCTCTTAAACCAGAAGCTTCGGCCTCCTAATGAGAAGCCAAAAATATCCCTACTCTCCTCAGCAAAAGAATACTGAAGAAAGCATTCTTCAAATCGATGACAGAAAACCAAGCTCCCGAAGCAGGAATCAAAGTCAACAAAGCAGTGATATCAGGTACCACAGGAAACTGTGGCACGACTATCTTATTGACCTCTCGAAAGGTCGATCCCAAACCGGTACACAGGTGGAAGAGAAGCATCAGTATGTTTAAGGACAGGCAAAACAGGACTGTTACACACATTACCTCTCGTTTCCTCAACTACACCCTTCTCAACCAGATCATAGACAATCGCTAAAAGAGCTCTCTCACCATCACTCGAAATCTTGTATTGTGGAATACGAGGCAGCCTAGCATTGACTTAAGGGTAACAACATACGGAGGAATCTGCAAAAGACCAACATCATTTGGACCTGTGGCCCAAAGTGTATCAGGAAGCAAACGCAATTCCAGTGGCAAACAATCCTTAGACAAATACATTGGGGAAATCACTTTCTTACCAAGGGTAAGTTGTACTCCTGAAGGAGAACAATGCAATGTCGCATACAATCTTTTCAGCAAGTCCAAACCCAACAGATTCTCACCACAACCAGTCGTTAAAATAAGTGGAGCTTCCAATTCACAAGGGCAAATGGAAAGGGACAAAGGACTAGAAACTGGATTACGAACTGGGGCACCTGAAAATCCTACTGAAACATTGGTCAAGCCAGACAAATGTGCGCCAGGAAGTTTAGAGTGCATAATAGAACTCTTCATCACACCAGTATCCAAAAGAAAAGGTTCTACCACACCTGATGTAATCACTTCAACATAAGGTCCACTCTGATCTACTGGAACTGACACTACTCCCTCACTTTGTCCTTGGCTGTCCTAGTTATCATTATAACCAGAACTCTCACCTTCGACATAGTAATCCTCAACATAGTACTGGGCAGACTGACCACTCGGAACATTCTGTCTGTCAAAATAATTTGCAGAATTCTGTAGGGAAGAGGAACGCTCATTCTGGGGGATCACACCACGTCCCCTACCCCTAGGTGCTTGCTGAAAACTACCACGACCTCTCTGACCAGATACACCATTCGCACGCTGTAACAAAGCTGGGCAACTATTCTTGTAATGACCTTCCTCTCTGCAATAAGCACACTGATTAGGGCGAGGAAAGAATCGCTGAACATAAGGTTCAGGCTTCTGTAACAATCTCTGAAATTGTGGAGGTTGCTGAAACTGAGGCTGATTCTGACGAGGCGGATAAGCTTGCTGCAAAAGAACTTTCGTCTTTAACTCTTTAGTTTTCTTCTCCACTTTATCCTTCTCATCTTTATCCCTATTCTCGTAATATTGTGCAGTAGCCAATATCTGGGCGGACGAAGAGACAGCCCATGAACTCTCAGAGTCCTTTAACTTATTAGAAAGTTTGGGAAGCAAATTAAAGACAAATTTATCCACGAACAACCTTTGACCACCCTCCGTACTCATATCCTGACCACTATGATCAATAAACGTCTCTTCAAACCTAGTGAAGAAATCAGATACACTCTCGTCTTTCTTCTGCTTACATGCTGCTAACTTATCCCAATTCACTTGTAAAGCGGGCATCATCGTTTTCATCAAATTAATAATTCTACCTGGTAATTCTGAAACTAGAGGTTCAGGTTTAGCACCTCCCTCCTGTCTACCATGTGCAGCAACAATATTCGCCCAGGTATCACCTAATTCAGCAGCATGATTCTCATGACGAATCTTCGCCCACAAAGGTTGAGGGACTACATTACCCATCAACATATCGATGTCAGCTAAATTCATAATACACGCTTCAACTGTCTGGGACAACTCCTTGTAATAACCAGCAGGATTCTTACGAGAGTCAGGTAAGGTCTGCTTAAGAGCCAAGACCTCTGCTCTCTTCCAAGGGACATGTACCCATACTCGCTGAAAATGAGCCGGAGCGGTCTGAATACCCTGATTTACATTAGCCTGAACTGCTTCTTTCCATACAGGAGGAACTTCTCTCTTAGGGTACTGTCTCGCTTTTCTTCTAACAGAGGAATCAGGTTCATATAATGTCTGAGGCGGAAGGCTAGATCTAAAAGCCAGTATCGTCTCTACGGCATCTGTAATATCAGATTCCACTATCATCCCTTTAGCAAACTCTGACTGAACATCGAGCACATCCTGCGGAATCGGACCCAACTCATTATCTTCCCATTCCTGACGCAGAAAAGTACACATTACATCAAAAACATACCTATGCTTAGGCGGTTCCCACTGAAAGAAAACATCCATAACTGCTGGCAAATCATACCTCGGAGCATTTAAAATCCACCTACGAGCCAACAAATCCAACACTGTCCGTTCTTCAGAACTAGGAAGCTGACTACGACTCTGTTTACGTCCCGAAACAGGGGTCATATTCAGTGACCCAAAAAATGGTGACAACAAATTAGAAACAGTTTCTGTCATTCGTTTTCGAACAGAAGGAGAAGAAGCAGACATAAGAACAGGAGAATAAGTATTCTGAGGCAAGGAAGGTGTAGGGACAAGAACAGTAGAAATCGAAGATGCAGAAGCAGAAGGCAAAGGAGTTTGAGGCAAAGCTGGTAGCAAAGCTGGCGACCCTAGAATGGGTTGCGCAGGAAGAGGCAAAACCGTCTGTGGAGCACCGGGTGGCTGAACAACAGCACGAGGTTGAACAACAAAGGGTGGAACAACCGGGGGTAATAGAGGCGCAGTAGCACCCTGCACATAGGGAGGAGGCAATCTCAGTAAATGAGAGATCAAAGGATCTTTTTCAGGGTCTTCCATCACTTTCGGAGGAGAAAACGGCAAGGCCGGATAACATCTATCTATGGCCATGCAACGCTGTCTATCTAAAACTTCACTCGTACGCTCTTCTCCATCTTCCTTAAACTGTCTAGCAGCTTGTAGTACTGACATATTTTTATCTTTCCTATCTCTCTAGGCTTGTTTAATTTCTCGCTGTTTGGCTTCCTTACGCCAAAGGCGGAAAGAGTCAAACTTTGCCGGCCGGGCTTTTTTCTTAAATAGCTTAACTTCTAGATTGTCTAAAATCTCTGTTTCAAAACTACCATGTGGGGGCCATTGCAAAACACCATCCTTTTTAGTGTAGTGGACCCATACTTCATTATAAGTAATAGGGCCCACTCTGTGTTTTGAATAGAGCTCATAAGTCGGAGTTCCAACCGGAGGTACCGGACATGAATCGTCCAATCGGGAATCCCTGTTACAACCACAAACAAACCAATTACCAAATTTACCAAGACCAGGCATCTTGCTCACTAGTCTGGTTTCAAACTTCAAAGGGAATCAAAAAATGATACACTCGTAAATATACAAGCCCTTCGGCTTTGGGTACTGCAGCAGCCAAATCAAAACTAAGAAAACAAACAAAGTCGTGGGAGCGACCCACTTATACTTAACCAAATATCTGTCACGCCACCAGAAGACCGTCTATCGTCTTGCTTTACAAACATCAATTGGAGGGTCCAAGACAAGGCGACAGTCAGGGCAGCAGTCCTTCGTAGCCGTTGGAAAGCGGGAAGCCTCGCAGAAAAGACCTTTGGTCCACGTCGACATGCAGGGATCGATGAAGTGGGGGCCCTCCTCCAGAATTTCCTCACGTGGCTCCTCGCAATCTTCGGGCTTGGACCGGTACCACTGAAGTCGAGCCCCACGTAGGGCGCCAACTGAAGAACTGGGATTTCAAGTACCCAGCGGCGCCAGGAACATGCCCAAAGTCCTCTGGGTTCCCTTGCCTTGGTATACAGAGACACGGAATACTTCTAGGTGGCGTCAGAGATCAAATTCATTAGCTGCAGCTAGTAGCAGAAATCCCAGTAATACAACACGGTGTACAACTCAAGAAACTGCTCAATTTTACTAAGACGAGACATCCCTATTTATACACAAAAAGGTACATTTAAAATGCACGCCCCTGCACCAAAATTCAACCAATAGAAAGTACATGACATCACACAGCATCATATAGTAAACCTCATTTTACAGTGTCCCAACCCACAATATTATTCTGGAAGGCCCGGACAAACCCTTAATTGAAAGCGTAACCCATGAAATGAAGAAACAGTAAAGAAAAGTAGTTTCAGATAATGTGCAAGATAACATAAATGTAAAGAAACTTAAAAGTTAACAAATGTCTTGAATGGTGATTGGGAAAGTGGATAACGATCTTGCAGGGAAATTGGCTTGGCAGGGTCAATTCCAGGTGAAAGGCCAGCTTCTGAAATTAACTCCATAGCACGAAGGAAACCTTAGTTAATGTACACATGACCCACAAAAGGTCAGACTGCTTTGCTCGCAGACTAACTTCTGAGGCCTACGTAAAAGGCAACACCAGATGGCAGTCACGACGCATGGCAAAAACCCATGTTTAGAAAAGAAAGTCATGCACTTTAAAAGCACGCAAAATCACAGAACCTCAGTTAGTCCCTCCTTAGTACGACCTTGTCTTCATTTGTACCCTCCCATGGCGACTGGTCCTTTTGCTTCAGTTGTTACACAGTACCTGTTATTTAGACTGTAAGTACTATTTACCTTATTGAGTTTCTATTACTGCAGACTGGACATGCGCTGCTCCAGCTGAAACTGACACCACTTGTGTTTTTTTTATTTAAGCAGCGTGGCCGCCTCGTAACACGGACGCCTGCTTTCAATCACTTTAACCCAGCAGTATCTAGTGTCTGTTTCAACCCCCCCTAAGTAAAATGGATTTAGAAATGATTAGCGAATTAAGTCGTGTGAATTTCATGTAGCACATAATCCTGTGCGAATGGGCTGAAGCTGACAACAGCACATCTGTGTTACATGTCATCTGTACTAAAGCTACCTGATGGGTTGTTTTCGAAAGCCTGTTTTTTTAACAACACCACCACCAATACCACCAATAACACCAATACCACTGCCGCCAATACCACCACCACAACCAATACCACCACCAATACCACTACCACTGATACCACCACCACCAATACCACCACCACCACCAATACCACCATCACCAATACTAACATAAATACCCCCACACATACTACCAATGTCATCACCCCCAATACCACCACCACATCACCACCACCTCCACCACCACCAATACCACCACCACCAACACCACCACCAATACCACCACCACCACATTCGATTCCACCACCACCAATACCACCACCACCAATGCCAACACCACCAATACCACCATCAGGACCACCACCAATACTACCACCAAATCCACCACCACCACCAATACCTTCACCACCACCAATACCACCACCACCAATACCACCACCCCGATACCACCACCCCAATACCACCACCAATACCACCACCACCAATACCAATACCAGCACAACAAATACAACCACCAATGCCACCACCACCAAAACCACCACCAATACCACCACAAATACCACCACCAATACCACCACCAACAATATCATCACCACCACCACCAATACCACCACCAATACCACCATCAATACCACCATCGCCAATACCACCACCAATACCACTACCATCACCACCACCAATATCACCAATACCACCACCATCACCACCACCACCAGTACCACCAATACCACCAACACCAATACCAATACCACCACCAATACCACAACTATCACCAATACCACCACTGATACCACCACCACAAATACTACCAATACCACCACCAATACCATCACCACCACCAATACCACCACATCACAAATACCACAACCAATATCACCACCACCACCAATACCACAACCAATACCACCAGTACCACCACCACCACCAATGCCACCACTAATGCCACTACCACAAATACTACCACTACCACCACCACCGATACCACCACCACCAATACCACCACCACCACTGATACCACCACCACCAATTACACCACCACCAATACCACCACAACCACCAATACAACCACCATCAATACCACCACCAACACCTCCACCACCACCATCACCAATACTAACACCAATACCACCACCCCCAAAACCACCACCACAATACTACCACCACCATCGATACCACCACATCCACCACCACCAATACCACCACCACTGATACAACAGCCACCAATACCACCACCACCAATATCATCACCACCAATACCACCACAACCACCAATACCACCACCACCAATACCACATCCACCAATACCACCACCACCACCAATACCACCACCAATACCACTACCACCACCACCACCAATATTACCATCACCCCAATACCACCACCACCACAATACCACCACCACCATCAATACCACCACCTCCTCCAACAATACCACCACAAATACCACCACCACCCCCAATACCAGTACCACTACTGCCAATACCAATACCACCACCAATACTAATACCACCACCACCACCAATACCGTCACCACCAATACCACCACCACCAATACCACCACCACCACCAATACCAGTGCCACCACCACCAATACCGCCAACATCAATGCCACCAATACCACTACCACCACCATCACCAATACCACCACCACCACCAATACCACCATCACCAATACTAACATCAATACCCCCACACATACTACCAATGTCATTACCCCCAATACCACCACCACATCACCACCACCTCCACCACCACCAATACCACCACCACCAATACCACCACCACCACATTCGATTCCACCACCACCAATACCACCACCACCAATGCCAACACCACCAATACCACCATCAGGACCACCACCAATACTACCACCAAATCCACCACCACCACCAATACCATCACCACCACCAATACCACCACCACCAATACCACCACCTCAATACCACCACCCCAATACCACCACCATTACCACCACCACCAATACCAATACCAGCACAACAAATACAACCACCAATGCCACCACCACCAAAACCACCACCAATACCACCACAAATACCACCACCAATACCACCACCAACAATATCATCACCACCACCACCAATACCACCACCAATACCACCATCAATACCACCATCAATACCACCATCGCCAATACCACCACCAATACCACTACCATCACCACCACCAATATCACCAATACCACCACCATCACCACCACCACCAGTACCACCAACACCAATACCACTACCAATACCACAACTATCACCAATACCACCACTGATACCACCATCACAAATACTACCAATACCACGACCAATACCATCACCACCACCAATACCACCACATCACAAATACCACAACCAATACCACCACCACCAATACCACAACCAATACCACCAGTACCACCACCACCACCACCAATGCCATCACTAATGCCACTACCACAAATACTACCACTACCACCGATACCACCACCACCAATACCACCACCACCACTGATACCACCACCACCAATTACACCACCACCAATACCACCACAACCACCAATACCACCACCATCAATACCACCACCAACACCTCCACCACCACCATCACCAATACTAACACCAATACCACCACCCCCAATACCACCACCACAATACTACCACCACCATCAATACCACCACATCCACCACCACCAATACCACCACCACTGATACAACAGCCACCAATACCACCACCACCAATATCATCACCACCAATACCACCACAACCACCAATACCACCACCACCAATACCACCACCACCAATACCACCACCACCACCACCAATACCACCACCAATACCACTACCACCACCAATATTACCATCACCCCAATACCACCACAATACCACCACCACCATCAATACCACCACATCCACCACCACCAATACCACCACCACTGATACAACAGCCACCAATACCACCACCACCAATATCATCACCACCAATACCACCACAACCACCAATACCACCACCACCAATACCACCACCACCAATACCACCACCACAACCACCAATACCACCACCAATACCACTACCACCACCACCACCAATATTACCATCACCCCAATACCACCACAATACCACCACCACCATCAATACCACCACCTTCTCCAACAATACCACCACCAATACCACCACCACCACCAATACCAGTGCCACCACCACCAATACCGCCAACATCAATGCCACCAATACCAGTGCCACCAATACCACCAATACCAATACCACCACCACCAATACCGCCACCACCAATACCAGCACCACCAATACCACCACCACCAATACCAATACCACCATCTTAGCGCCTCTCACTCACTAGTAATAGCAGGTTCACTGTGAAAGGCCGGAGCTGCAGCCAAAACCATCCCTCCCTCCATGCCTTCCATGAAGCACAGAACGCCCTGCACCAGGAGGTGGAGGCAGAGCACTACTACAGCTAGAGTGTTTTTTATTAGGCCAACAATAGCAATGGCATTACGCAATGCCACACAGCACACTCAAATCACGCAGAGGGCAGGAAATAGCCCCCTCCCACTCTTCCTCCTGAGCCGCGACAGTGTAATCACAGAGCGAAAAGTGTTGGAGCGATTTGATAGTGTTTATAGCTCGGATCATATGTAACTCTCACTTCACACTTTGTGTCTGTGTAGTCTACAACACTTATTCATCTTCTTTATTGCACTATTTATCTCTACGTTGAAGACATCACAGGCCGGTCTCTTCCTCTGATATTTACAATCTAACAAGCAGTCGAGAAGGCCCTTTATTGCAATGCAATAGTGATGAAATGAAAATGTTTTGCTACCCTGCTTGTGTTTGGTACTTATGTTAAGTTAGTATACACTGCAACATTTTATGTCCAGTCGCCATTTTGAATTATGTTGTGAGCTGTGCATTCCCTTCTCAAGAAGCAGGCTGTGGAAAGCCTCATGAACTTAAGGTTAGGCCTTGCTCTACTAATTGATACACTGTTCTTGTTAACGCATTCCTTTTGCATTGATAAAGGCTTTCTCCCACTAGCCTAGTGGTAGACACAAACAGAATGACCTTGGTAATAACATAATGTGTGCCCGGTATCAGAGTCGAGAATTGTCTTACTGTACTTCTTTGTTTTAGCTGAACCTGCTAGTAGATTTCCATTATGGTTGGGACATTCTTGGTTCAGAAACGTACAAAATGTATCACTATGTTTGCTGAAGTCGGTCCCTCAGCAGCAATCCTATGAGACTGGTCAGACTGGACTCTGCTTGAGTGTACCTAAATAAAATATACTTAGTTTGTATTCTCTACTGTCTGACCGAAACTTCATTTGTATGGAAGGCTGAGAGGTGGTCGCAAGTGACCCGGGTGGCCCTAATCGGGTCACTTCCTCAATAGGTCTCACAATTGCGAGAGTTTAAGCTTTTAGTATTGTAAATGTAAATGTAAATGTGGGTGTACTTGTAAAGCGCACTGCGACTCTATGGAGTATCCTGGCGCTGAAGACCGCTAGGGAACCCGTCCTGGTTTTCCCTGTGAGATGGTCCCTTTCTGGGTATCTCCAAGGTGAAACCAGGCATCCCCGGCGTCTGTGGGGGGCCGTTGTGGAGATGAGGCAAGCTTAATGCCCAGAGTTGCCGAGTGTGTTCCCTGGTTAGAGTAGGCACCGAGGCGAGAATTATCGAGTCTGTTTTGACCACGGTCCACGACCCTGCCGCGTCGGGAATTGAACCCTGGTCCCCGGCCGTTCTCTGCTTACGGGTCTGCCGCCTCTAACCAGTGAGCCACACCACACCACTCCACTAGACTAGACAACAAATTTTATTTATGTTTTAAAACCCAAAACATAAATAAAAATAAAAGGCATTGTAATTTACAATGCCAATAGCTCAAACTCGCATGAAACCCAGGCCTATTGCATTGCAAATTCTTGCTTTGTGAAGCAGCCCGATTTCCTTAAAGGAAAACGAGATGCTTTACAAAAATAAAAATGAAAAGTTTTACTTTCATTTTTTAAGAGCAGGCAGTGGTCCGTGGGACCACTGCCTGCTCTTAAAAAATGCTTTTACAAGCAATCACAAAGAAGAAGGGGTCCCTTGGAGACCAATTCCAATTTGCAAATAGATTACCACCTATTTGAAGAAGGTGCTAAAATGTGAATGTTTTGTGGCCGCATTTCGGTCGCAAAACATTCCTACATACCGATGCGATTCGGTATTAGGAAGGGACACCTTAAACATGCCACTTCCTAATTCCGAATAGCAATCCCATTTTGCGATTCGGTGACCGATTATTGAATCACATAATAGGGTTTGCTGCATCGGAAATACATTTTTTGAGTTCGCAAATGGGACGAATCTGTGAATCGGCTTGTTTATGAACTCAAAAAGGCTTGATACATGTGCTCCTATATTTTTCTATGTACAGATCTCCACCCCAACTACGGAAATCTCTGCATGCAGATTTGTCTTGAATTAAGCAATCTGTCAGTCTTTGAAACTGAAGATCACCTTCTACTTAAATCATTCCATGATGTTTAGCCATTGCCTGAAATAGAGATACCCAAGTGTCAAAAGCAAACCACTGGAAGTGGGTGTAGCTGACCCTGCAAGCTGAGATCAGTTGGATTCTAGCTGTAGTAGGGATGAGCACGTCACAATTCTTTGTTAATGGGACCCTCTCTCTCTGCTTTTCTCAGGCATCTGTTTCTTTCCTCTCCTCAACCGGTGCTACTAGTGCATTTAATTAAGTGGCCACACTGTTGCACTAGCACTGGCTACTGTGTATTTGTAACCCACTCATAAGTCAAGACAAGTAGGGAGTGTCTACCCATTCAGAGACACCGTGGGGCCTATTCGCAAAGTGAAATATTCACATGAATTAGTCTCCTTAACTAAAAGTGAAGAGAAATTCAAAACAGTGAATTAGACTTTTAAGAATAATTCTGTAAATATTTTAACGTTACATATTGATGTAAATTAATGTTATATATTTATTTGAAATATAGAACAAAATAAGACAGATACAGCACTGTTAATTTAGTTTTGAAATAAATATTTAATTAACATAAATACATTAAACTAAATTTCAATTTTTATTCAGAGATCTATCAAAAACAATACCTTTGTAAAGTAAAATGTTTACACGTGCATTTGAAATATATGCAGGTAACTAATTTTTGAATTTTTGAAACAAAATAGTTGCATTTATCTTTACATTTAAAAAGTAAATAAATATTTAAAAATATGTATTTTTCTATTTACATGTATACTAAACATTAAGTTAAACAACAAAATTTTTATGAGATTCTGATTAGTCCCTGCAGCCATAATTTTTTATAGAAAAGTGGTGTAGGCCTAGAGGTAAGCTATATGTGGTGCTGGATACCCACTAGGCTGCGCTGGAGTAGATTTATGACTCCTTTAGGGCCTTTTTGGCTGGAGTAGTTTTAGTAGTACAGTTTGTGAATATGAATGTGCTTATTCTTTTGTGGTTTTGTTCCTGTCCCTCCATAAACTCCCACTCCTCACTAAAACCCTCCTCAGGCCTCGATATATACCTAACATTCAGTAAGTATTGCCCACTTTCCATCCACTCTTCCCTGTCCCTCCCACATTTACTACTAAAATATAAGTTTACATGTGTGAAGATTTCTGGAGAACTACACAAAGAAAGGATAGGAGGGGTGGAGGTGTCCACATGTAGGTTTGAGTGTAGCATTTTGTAGTATGTGAGTAGTACTACTATAGTACAACTAAATGAACTTCAAAGTGTAGTTTGTGAATAGACCCCGCAATGGTTCTGCTATGGAGGTGAATGTCTGGTACTCTGCATTGTGGCACGAGTTCTGGATTAAAGGAGCCACGCCTGTATCTGTACATTGACAGTCAACTTGCAATAGAGGAGGTACATTAGGAGCCAGATTGCAGTGTGGTGCCACACAAACAGCAAAACAAACAATAAAAAAGCATTATGATTAAACAATGCCAGACAAGAAGAGGATATCATCAAAGATGGACAAACAATTACAGCAGCAACAGTAAGAGCATCTATATAATACAACCCACTACCACAGCAAGATTTCACTGCGCTCTCAAGCATTATTACATATTACAGTGCACCTGAGCTCTTCAATAAGATTAATGAGAAGCAGTCGCAGTCCTCTGACCAGAGAAATGGCTGTTGGATCGCCATTACACAAGCTGCAAGACACATGTTCTTTCATTCATAAGCCAGGAAGAGATTTTAAACCATTTCAAAACGAGCTAACATGGGGGCATGGACAGCCAAGAAGGTCGAGCGGATGTAAACCGTATCCGCTCTGCTACCAAACTTGGTGAAAAAGCTCGCGGATCCCTGCACCGTCAGGGCTCATCCTACCTGGGCCTCACACAGGGAGTCCTCACCAAATAGCCGGTGGTTGTCAGGAGGAGGCACAATGAAGGAGGAGAGCAATCAGCCGGGGGGCCTACTGGAAATCATCTACAGCTCAAGTGACAAACACCCTGCAGCGATAGGAAGGCCTGGGAACACCGTGGAGACTGGGATGCGAGAGGGGGTCCTCCACAGGATCAATTAGATACCTATACCAACCATTATACTCACTACACTTACATGTATTTATTTATTTATTTAGGAAGTTTTATATAGCGCAAACATGACCCAGGTAGGTGGAATGTTAAGGGCCTCAACTCACCAGCTAAATGTCCGAAGGTATGGAAATACCTAAGAGACCACTGGCATGATGTGGTAGCTCTACAAGAGACCCATGTTAAGAGGGAAGAGGACCATAGACTACGACATCCAACATACCCCACAATTTTTAAGTCTTTGGCCTCCACGAAACACAATGGGGTGGCCCTGCTGTTTCACTCTTTGAAGCAATTTACATTAGAGGGAAACAAAACTGACAGAGAAGGCAATATAGCATGATTAAGGGACAGTCCAGAGGCAAACTATGCACTTTTGTCACAGTCTATGTATTGAACTCTGATCAAAAGTCATTTCTTCACTCTTCCTTAGCCTTATTGGGCGGGCTTTCAGAGGGAGACATAGTAGGCATGGGGGACTTCAACTTGACATCGCACTCAGGTGATGACAGCACACACACAAATAGGGGGACTACGGGGAGCTTCCTGAGACCTCTCAAAAATGTTTTTACATCTCTAGGCCTTAAGGATGCATGGAAATAGATAAACCCTACCACACATGACTATACATTTTTCCCATACACATCACACCTACCCAAGAATAGATTATATATTTATGAGTCGGAGTCTAAAAACTTCCAATATCGATCTCCGGACAATCACCTGTAGGGGTGACACTGAAATGGACGGCCCCACCACCAAGACCCGGGAACTGTTTTTTCCCCCCTTGTTGCAAGACGAACTCCGGAAGGCGATTAAGGAATACTTTGAGATAAATGACCTCCAAGATACCTCTCCAGGTAACAACTGGGATGCATTTAAAGCCTACGTTAGGGGTAAATGTATAGCGCTAAACTCCGCTCTCAATAAGCAAAGAGCAGCAGAATGGGCACAACTTTTTTTTTAGATTTCCTAAATACAGAAGAAGCACACATGCGTATTTGTTCACTTGTGCATTGTCAAACATTGTCACAATAAATCAATACCCGCTCCAAAAACTACTGTCATGTTCTTAATCGCCAGGTAGGTAAAAACTGTAACATCAGTGCAGCATTTTTAAACATGAGAGACCCTCACATACACTCTCCCGCCCATTGAGAAATCCCAGCAGTAGTGTCATACATTTAACTGCGGTGACTTATACCTGGATGGTTCATGTCCACCTGTCATGCAATACAGACGTTAGGTAATGCAAGGATAGGTTTACCCCACTCCCACCGGAACAATGCCCTGTTCCAGCTGGGAGCCAGATGCCTGGCATATGTTTTCAATATATGAACGGTATGGGCCCCATATGTCCCTAGGCCGAGATGTACTAGGCATCCCGCTTGCGTATACTACGCTATTCTCATTGCAATAGGCCAGACTGTTCAGCCAGTTCTGGACAGTAGGAACAGACTTACGCTCCCAGTGTGTAGCTACTTCCCGCTTCGCTAACAGGAGACCCAGGGATGCAAACCTTCTGATCTCCTTAGGAAAGTTGACTGTGTATCCCAATAGGGCCACTTCTAGGGTGGGGATCAAAGGAAGATTGATCATGTGCCCTAATGTATAATGCATGCGTTCCCAAGAATGCTGCAGTTTTCGGGCATGTCCAGGTAAGATTTGCGAAGTCGGCATGAGGTGCAGAGCATTTTTGTCAGTTGTGCGGTTTGGACGGGTCAATTTTGTGTGCCATAGCCGGGGTGAAATATATACGGCGCAGAAATTTGAAATGTAGGGCTTGTGTCTACTATTTAGTCAAATGGCTTGCGTGACTGTGCAGCATTTGGCCCACTGTTCGTCTGTGATTGATCGCCCAAGGTCAGCCTTCAATGTGCTGCGTACTCTGTCATCATTTATAGGTTTCAGAGCAGCACATGCCTTATATCGTTTTGAAATTAAGTGAATGCTATTTGTGTTTTTTATAATCATCGTGAGGGGGAGAAACGAGGCCAGCTCAATTGGAAAGGACGGCAAGGTGGAACGCAGGGCGGATCTGATGCGGCCCAGGCCAAACCTGTCCATGATGCTCCCAGATTGGAAACGAGCATCCTTTGATAATGAAAAGATGTGTCCCCCAGGATATAAATCACCCTTACGAGATAGTTCAAATGTGGTCAGAGTGAGCTGTACTAAGCGTTCCCCCGTGATTAGGATCCACCTGGGGTTGATGATGGGTAGTGCCAAAGAGTACAGTGTGTTCACCCCCATGAGCCTGCGTCGTTTATTCCATGCCCAGCTTGTGGTGGACACGGTTTGGATGTATGGGGGATCTCTGGGGACGCCAGTTGGTAAGACAGTCAAAAGCCACTCCAGAAGAACGAGATCCTCTTCAGGCCTCAAATATGGGATCCAGGCTTCTGGGTGAAACCAGGAGTGAGCGTAACTACAATGGGCCACTGCATAATATAACTGGAAATCAGGGACATTGTATCCCCCTGTCATATTTCAACATGAGGACTGACCACCTGACTTGAGCCTGTTTCCCCCCCAAACCAGGCGGGTTAGGAGAGTACGAAGTGTTCGAATAAAGCTATTGGTGAGAGGAATTGGTATGTTGTTGAAGAGATATAGAAATGTGGGTAGTACTACCATCTTCAGAATCGAAACTCAGCCTGCTAGCAATAGGGGTAGTGTCAGCCATTTCTCTATTTGTGTTTCAAGCGTGTCTATGGCTCATCCATAATTTAGACTTATTATTTGGGCAGTGTCCAAATGGATATGGACGCCTAAGTATTTAACTGAGTCATTGCACCACTCCAGAGGGAATTCACATTCCCATGGTTTCATGCTAACTGTCAGAGGGAAAATGACTGATTTATGCCAATTGATGCCTAGGCCTGAGAAACGGCCGAATCTGATAATTTCCCTGATCAGCGGGTCCAAATTGTCTTGGGGGTAATTGACATACAGAATTGTGTCATCCGCGTAAAGCGAAACCAGGAGGGGACCAGTGTTGAATTGTAGTCCTCTATGTAAGTGCCATTCCTAAAAGTGACGTATCAGTGGATCCATAGCCAGGATAAACAATAAAGGGGGCAGGGGGCAGCCCTGACGAGTTCTGCGGGAGAGCTGGCAGGGATGGGAGAGTGTGTCATTTCAGCGAAGCCTTGCTGTTGGTTTATTGTTTAGCAACACTGTTGGGGCGATGAAACCCATGGGCATGCCCATACAACGCATGACAGAAAGGAAGAATGGCCATTCTAATGAACCAAAGGCTTTCTCCGTGTCTGGGAGAATAGCTGCTGCAGGGGTTTCTGGGTTGATCCTATGTATTACTGCAAAGAGTGTTCTAAGATTTAGGCTGAATGATGGGGTACAAAACCGGACTGTGCTGGGGATATGATAAATTCCATTACTTGGGGCAACCGGTTGGAGATGACTTTGGCTAATATTTTATAGTATAGGTTTAGGAGGGACAGGGGCCTGTATGAACCCCAGTGCTTGGGATCTTTGCCAGGCTTAGGGAGCAAGATTATAACCACCTCCTGGAGTGTAGGTGGAAGGAGTTGCACCTCAAAAGCCTCGATGTAAACCTCAATGAGTTTGGGGGTGAGGAGATCCTTGTATTCTTTATAGAAATCCCCTGTGAATCCATCTAACCCAGAGGCCGGGGAGCCACGAATAGTGTCTATGGCACCAATCACGTCTGCAACAGAGATGGGTTCCGCTAGAAAGTCCTGCATATACCTTTCGAGAAAGACGAGAGCCATTTCGTCTAGGTATTCCTCTTGTGCCTCATGAGTGCTCCCCAATTTGGTGGACTACAGAGTCAAAAAATGTTCCAGGAATGTGTTTCGAATGTCAGTTGTGGAGGTGTACGTGTGGTTGCCAGAGGTGTGTAATTCTGTGATGTGCGTCTTGTGGTAGGGCAATCTCAGCAACTGGGCCAGGCCTCTCACCTTCTCCATATTGTCTGGCTGTCTGGTACTTCCCCAGGTATAACATTTCCCAGTCTGCCGTTTCCCTGTAGTCATCCAGGAGACCCAAACGTTGGCTCTCGTGAGTGGGTGACATGGGTTGCGTGGAAGCACCATCCAGTGCCTTGAGTTCGCGCTCGAGACAGGCCAGTGTGTTGCGAAGGTCCCTGAGGACACCTGCGTGTTTGGCAATGCATGCACCCTTAATAACGGCTTTAAAGCCTTCCCATAAAATTGCCAATGAGTCCACCAAGCCAGTATTGATGGCAATGTAGTCCTCAATGGCCTCGCGTATCTCTGCCTTAAACACTTTGTCGTGTAGAGCGCGACTGGGGAAGCGCCCCTGTCTTTTGAAGCCCTCAGGGCGGGGAACTTTCAGGTGAATTGTAACTGGGGAGAGGTCTGAATAAGTTCTGGGAAGGGTCGCGAATCGAGGTGCACCAACCATAAATGTATGGGGAGAGCAGTCAGAAGTCTATCCTCATCCAGGTGTTGTGTTGACCTGAGTAATGGGTATATTCTGTGGTGCTGGGATTTCGTTTGCGCCAGACATCCAGCAGAGTGAACTGGTCACAAATTTCCCACAAGGCATTGCGGGCTCGTGGCTTTGAGTCTGGGGCCCCGGAGGTGCTGTCCATCCCTGGATTGAGCAATAAATTAAAATCCCCACCAATAATCAAGATTTGCGGCTCTAACCTGGTAAGCTGGGTATTTAGGGCATGAAAAAAATAGGGAGCATCAGTGTTTGGGGCGTCGACGCATACAAGTGTGACATTTCTGCCCATTAGGGACCCCGAGACTGCAAGGTACCTCCCCTCGCCATCCCGGTGCACGGAGCTAAAGCTGAAGGGGACCCTCTTGTGTATTAAAATGCCTGTTCCTCTTGTGTAGTTGCTGTAGTTAGCAAAATATCTATGTGTACCCCAGCTAGTACCAAAGTGTGCCGTATCCGTTTTGGGGAGGAATGTCTCTTATAAATAAGCAATATCCACCTTGTGGCGCAATAGATAGTGAATTACCTGACACCTTTTACGAGTGTTATTAAGGTCTCGTACATTCCAAAATATTAGGGAGAGGTCTGAGGGACCTTCTATATTACCAAACATGGCCATCTATATGGTGCAACGTTTACATCATGGTATTGCAGCGACAATAAACAGTGATAGACAACAGTGAACGACTCAGCCCATATCAATATGCATGTATTACAAATGCGAACATCCCTTTCGCCCAGCCAAACCCCAATTGGGGAAGGGCCAATCCCAGAAGTGAGAACGAAAGTGAAGTACCAAATAACTTTACGCTGGTATGATAATCCCAAAAAGTAGCACCCCAGAGTAAACCAAACAAATCTCAAAGGATACACAATGGGGGGCGGCAAGGCCCAAATAAGCTACCAGCTAATTGTAATAACAATTCAGAGTATAGAAAGCATTTCCAATATAGTATTAGAACAACTTGGCATGAGTTAGGGAGCTGAGTCAGCCCGTGCCAGAACTAGCAAAGAGATCGGCACTTGCATCGGATCCACTGTGCGGAGGGGAAGGACCCGCTCCGATCCTGGCGGATTGATTGTTATTCTGCTTGTAGATTCGACAAAACTCCTGTGCCTCCACAGGATTTTCAGAGATACGAGACCTGCCATCCGTGTCGACCTTCAGTCTGGCAGGATATAGCATACCGTATCGTAGTCCCAGGTTCCTCAGGGTGGCCTTGACCCCATTGAATTTGCGTCTGGTACCATGGTTGTAAAGTCTGGATTAAAGGAAAGCTTAGAGCCCTGCCAGTCCACGTCTCCTCGCTCCCTGGCCAGTTGGAGTGCAGCATCTCGGTCCCGGAAGTTCATGATGCGCGCCACGATGGGCCTGGGGGGGAGACTAGGCCAGTGAGTGTCGTCTCTGGAACACCTAGTATGCACAGATTGTTGCGGCGGATGCGTGCTTTGAGGTCTTCATTTTTGATGGCCAGCTCCTTTAGGATGTACTCAACCCGTTCCAGACGTTTAGCAGATTGCGCAGTCCCATCTTCGATATCTGATATGTGAGCCTCCGCCACATCAAGCCGTCGATCATGCACCTGGATCTTGGCACCAAGACTGGAGATGTTCTTGTCAAGCAGGTTGCATTGACTGTCTAGTGCTTTAAAGTCGGCTCTCATCTCCTAGAGTAGCGAGGCGTACACCTCTGGGGGGCCTTCTCTGTGTTCTGCGGGTTGTAAAGACTCTGCCATGCTGGGGCCATGGTGCGGGTCGACTAGTCTCTCAAATGGTAGCATCTTCTGTTTGGGGTCTTTATGGCCCATGCTGCGTCGGAGCAGCACCGCTGTGACCTGCGGGGCTCCAGCTGGACTGGCCGAGGTGCCAGGTGTTCCGGGCCTATTACACTCTATCTCTTCTGATGGGTGATCAGCTACGTGGGATAGGAATGCCAGGATAAGATAGCATGAGCATCAAGTTGATCAGGGGATGGCACCAGTGAGAGCAGGATCCAGACAGATATACGTGGACTGAATGCAGAGCCTCCGTGTCATGTAAGCACGCTTCAGGCCAAGGCCTGCCAATCCTGATGTTAAAGCCTGTGTGTTGAAGGGAGTCACTGTTATGTTAGGCAAAATTTATAAAGCGCACTGACACCATTAGTTTCCTGGCGCTGTCACTAACAACCTCTGGGGCCCAGAGACAGTAAGTGGCGGCTCTCCTCAAATGGCAAGACTGGGCATTTGTTGGGATGCAGTCTCAGTTGCTGGAGAGGGGGCCTAGGCGCGGGTGCAACCAGGCCGCAACCAGAGTGTGGAATGTGCGGCCTGGAACCAGTTGCGGGATTCACCGTGATGCCCCAGCGTGCTGGCGGTGAAGTCTGTGCAGGCTGAAGGTGTACTGATCGCCACAAGCAAGATGCAGGAGTCACTGCCTGTTTTTCACCCGTTGCAGTGTTTATAGGGGGTCAATGTGGTCTCTTGATGCAGCCTTTTCTTGCCAGTGAAGGTCCGCTCCAGCCGCCACAAGCTTCACATAGGTCCGCCGCAGCGCTACAGCAAGGGCCCGCAGGCTGCGATCTCACCCAGGTCGCGCCGCCAATGGTGGTGTGCGTGCCACGCCCTTGAAGACAGTCATGGTCCCAGTGCCGCCGGGCAGGGGGACGGAGGGGCGCAGCGATACCTCACCGGCAATGCAGGTCAGATTTCGGCACCAGGTGCCGCCGTGTCGTCAGCTCCTCATCTTCACAGATCTCAGCGGCCTGGAAGTCGGGCAGTCGTGGAGCTCCACCTATGCCGGGCCATGCCACTGATCTTGCTCAGCTCCGCTGCTGGGGGTTTCCGGGCACCTTTCAGCTTTGTCTTTCAGTTTGTGTGGTCAGGCCCTCATCCGCCTCTTGTTGCAGCATGCCATGAAGCTGAAATGCTCGTCAGAGCTTCAGAACCAGGCGGCCATTTTAGTTGCCGGCTTGTCCACGCCTCCCCAGAATGGGCACTACTAGAAATAGACCTATGCCAGCTAGAACAGTCCCATAATGCAAACCCAACTATGACCCTTCAGCAGAAAGTCACTGCCGCAAGCAGTAAACTAAATGTAATATACAACAATAGAGCGAAATTCACCCTCCTGCGTCTTAGACAAAGTTCTTACTCACAAGGGAATATAATTGGTACACACCTAGCCCGTCAACTACGACTTAAATGGGAATAGGAGTATATTGAGATGATATGCACACAGACAGGTAGAATAGCAACACCCGAATTAGAGAAGGCAAATTTCTTTAATGACTTTTATGATGACCTATATACTAGTGCACAAGTAGATCACGGGTCCCAGACAGAATATTTGAGCAAGTTGCAAATCACCCAGGTTACTGATGCCCAAAACGACATACTAAAGGAACCCATCCCAGAAGAAGAGGTTTGTGATGCCATTGCTTCATTAAAATGTCATAAATCTCCTGGCCTAGATGGCCTCACGGCACATTTTTACAAAACCTTCAGCACGGATTTGATGATTCACCTGAACCTTTTTTTCAGGTAATTTGTCACCTGAGGACCACTTACTGTCTCTATGAATGAGGCTCTGCACTGCTCTGCTAACACTTATTCCGAAACCAGGTAAAGATGCCAGCTTCTGTAGTTCCTATAGTCCCATAGCTTTGCTCAAGTTGGACGCAAAGCTTTACACAAAGATCCTAGCATCCCGTCTCGAATCCCTGATGCCTGATCTGATCCACCTGGATCAATTCGTATTCATAAAGGACCGGCAGACCCATGGCAATGTGAGACGTGTTCTACACCTCAAAGAAAAAACTACGAATAGACAGATCCCAACTTTAATTTTGGGTCTTGATGCAGAAAAAGCATATGACTGCGTCGACTGGTCTTTTCTTTTTCTCACCCTAACACACTTTGATTTCTGTGATGATTTTATTGCAATGATCATAACAATTTATGACGCCCTCAGATCAAGGGTAATAGTTAATGGCTATAGCTCTACACCTTTATCACTTGGAAGAGGGGCAAGACAGGAATGTCACCTAGCCCGCTACTATTTTCCTTAAGCATTGTACCGTTGACCAATCAAATCTGAGCTAACCCATTATTGAAGGGGATAACCTTTGGGGGAACGGAGCATAAGATATCATTATTAGCAGACAACATCCTCTTAACCCTAACTGATACAAGACTCTCTTTAACAAACCTTTTGGCAGACTTAATCAGTTTTGAAACTATGGCAGGCTTCTGGGTTAATAGAACTAAATCATTCCTGCTAACTTAACCCTCGCCTGCAGCTACATGGAAGCACTGGTGATGGCCTCAATGCTCCAATGGACAAAGAAAGATATAAGATAATTAGGGGTCCGGATTACTCCCAAACTTACGAGCTTATATAAGGCAAACTGCCCCCACTACTCAAGCAATTAAAAGCAGACAGTTGTCGCTGGTCTCCCCTATATATGCCATGGCTTGGCTGTATTAATGTGATAAAGATGAATATCCTCCCAAGGTTGACCTATCTCTTTCAAAGTTTACCGATTACCCTGGACCATGGCTTTCTCCCGAACCTCCGGACATGTATTACAGGCTTCATCTGGCAAAACTGCACACTCCGACTACCACATACACTCCTCAGGCTACTGAAAGAAAGAGGAGGCCTGGCCCTCTCAGACTTTCACCCTAACTATATTATGGCTCAACTAAGAGTGACTGCCGAATGGTCATTCAGATCCTCGGACAAGCACTGGTTACATATGGATAGGGCCATAGTGGGATGAGTCATATGGGACGTCCTATGGAAGCCTAAAACGGAGAGGCCTCCAAACACCTATCTCAGTACACCTACATGAACCCTCACTGAAAATATGGGATGAAGTAAATAGCAGAGCAGAATGGACAACATTCCCCTCACCATGTAGACCCATACACTTTAACCCTGCTTTTCCGCCACGTTAGAACCAGGTTCTTTTGATGCCTGGCGAGAGGTAGGCTGGCTGACAATCGCAGATCTCTTTCACAACTGGGATGTTTTAACATTTGAGAACTGCAAAAGGGACTTCAGACTGCCATACTCTGAACAATACCACTATAATCAGCTGCAACAATGGATACAACAACCTCTGTATAGAGCAGCCGCTACAAGGGACCTTACACACATAGAACAGTTTGTTAGGCAGGCTATGACCACTAAAGAGACCATCTCCTACTTATACTCTTTACTTTTAGACACTTTACACACCCCACAAGCATGCCACAAAACTATGTGGGAGCAGGTGCTACAGATGGACATGCCAGAGAAAAACATTAACACAATTATGGGGAGATAACATAAAATGTAATCACTCAATGGATATGAGGGAGGCACACTACAGGGCATGTATGACTGGTATCTACACCCCTCCAAATTACAAAAAAAGATTGCCGGAATATAAGATCTGTGCTGGAGGGGATGCAGTCTTCTGGGAGATTTCAGGCATCTATGGTGGGACTGCCCGACTATATGCCCATTTTGAAATGAAATCCTTGCACAACTCAAAACCATTGTGGGATACCAAGTTCCTAAAACTCAGACCTTTGTCTTATTAGGTCTCCGAGATGAAAGTCTGAAATATGAAACTAAAGGAGACAAGGTGATTACATGGTTATACTTAGGGGCGGCAAAATGGACCATAGCTGCCGCTTGGAAGAAGAAGGAAGCCCTGGCGCTCATCCAAGGGCATGCTAATCTCTGGCAGCCCATTACCATAGAATGATTGGCAGATATCTTCAGGGATGATTCAAAGCCTTTGAGTTTACATGGTGCCGATTAGTGGCATATCTCTCAAGAGGTGTCACATTGACGACATGTCCCACTAAAACTAGAGCCCTGCATCTATTTCAATTTTGAGGAAGAGCAGGGCCTTTATATTCTAGAATAGGTTCCTCCTGCCAATAACAAACACTCCCTTGATTCCCAAATTGATAATTACTACACACAAAGAGACAACCCTAAGATACCCACACACTGCTTAGAAAGTTTTTTAGGATAGGTTTACTTTCGGTTTCTTTTTGGGTTTTTTCATTCTTAAATCTCACAATCTCTGAGACTTGGACACCTGATGATATGTGGAGCAATAATCACACAAAAGGGGAAAGACGTGGAAGGACAGGAGAACCATGAGGGTTTTGTTATTGAGGAAGTATATATATTGACAGAGTGGGGATTTGGAGAACCCAATTGTATGTGCTTGTTAACCATGAGACCAGTTTGTGCCTCTGTATGATGCTGTATCGTTCTGCTGCAGGCCTCTAAGAAATGGCATGCTGTAAGCGGTCCCTCCAACGACTCTGATATTATATTTATTATATAAAAACAAGTTTGAGAAAAAAAACTATCCTAACACTACTATTGACCAAAAAGACAAAGGCTCATTGAAGCGCAGTTGTCTGTGGTCCATAATTGTTCTGCCTGTATTTGTGCCAGATCCCAATAGTCAAAGATGTAATATATTTCAGATAGTCACAGTTTATTCTTTTATATATTTCATCAGGCAATTCCTGATGAAATCTGCATGGGGGTAAACAGTTTAGAAAGAGGGTAAACGTATATTACCTGGGTACCGAAACTCAGGATCTACTGCCGAAACACAGAATCAGCTAGTAATATCACCCATTGGTAAAACCTCAGGGTCCCTAGTTAAACTTTTTTCCAATTACAAGCAAGTAATTTTGCCTCATGATAAATTCAATAACACTTCTCACACTAAATGAGCAGTGCAGGCCAGACCACAGATCCTCATACCTTTCAAGAAGCAGATGTTTCTGTGGTGTGATTGGTTCAGTCAAGGTGGCCCTTTTGCAAACTAATTAGGCTCTCTTAATGTAGGTGTACCTCAACTTGTGTCTCCTTGAAGACAAGGAATAGTTTACTACACTTTATCAGTAGAATTCATTTTCTTTCAGTCATGCATTGCAACTGAGGAGCAAGGTTTGCAACTCAAATTGCTCTGAAGCATAGCATAGATTGATCACCGGGCCACTGTTTGTGAGGTACCTGTTACATTGTGTTATTTTATGTTAATTGATCTTGAATAATGCATGTTCACCAATGGTGGTTAGGTGGTTAGGCTTGCATGAAAAGCCATGTGTTCAAATTGTTCCAAAATCGCCTAAAATAAGAATCATGAAGAGTTTTATCAGGCATCAAATTCCATATTGCTAGGAAAATCGTACAACAAATACTATGTGCAACAAATATTATGTAAAAATATGATAAGGTGCCTTCAAAGACTCACCCATCTCTATACTTAACCCTGGGTATTTTGTACCTGAAAATAAGCTTAGATGCTGCTGCGAGTGTGATATCTGTTTTATATGTGAGGATATTTTTGTTTGCACTGCTGAAGACCGTCTTCTACCTCAGCTGTGAGTGAGGGCAGATTACACTGCTGCCAAATATGGCCCATTGACCATGGTTACACACAGGCTTTAAATGTTGCTGCAGATGTTGTCCATGTTCTGTGCATGTGAGGGAAGCTTACATTGTTTCTGACCGGATTGGTTTATGGATGTGAGGAAAGCGTGTACTCGTGCATGGTTCGGTACCTGCTTTGCGTGTGGAAATCTTGTTATGCCAAGCTCGTACTTATATACCCCAGTGTTGTTCCTTACATGTGTGCCACGTCTGAAATGCTGCTTGTTCATTATATACTGTTCTAACTGGTGCTGCCCAGTACCACATTTGTCCCTTGTCTTTGAATAAAGCTTGCTCTGACCCTGAGTCCCACACGTATTCCATGCCTTTGATGGAAACTTGCACTGGCCCTGTAGTTGCATACTGGTTCCATAACTTTGAAGCAAGCTTGTTCCGGCCCTGAGTGCCAAATATGTTCTATGTCCTTTTGAAGATTGCATTGGCCCTGCGGCCCCACATTTGTTCCATGTATTTGAAGGAAGCTTGCACTGACTGGCCCTGCAGCATGTCTTTGAATAAAGCTAGCATTGTCTGGCACTGAAGTACTACACTTGTTCCATTTCTTTCAAGGAACCTTGCATTGGTCCTGTAGTTCCATTCTTGTTCCATGTCTTTCAGGAAAGATGCTCTAGACCAGTGCTGTATATATTATGCATGGGAGGCATGGGAGCCATGGGAGCCCTGAGCTCCTGCTCCCTGTGCTATATCTATATCTGTGTGTTTTAGGTCTGACCAAAAAGGACTGCCTTAGATGTCACACCAGACTCGTGTTCTCTTAAAAATAATACTTAATCTTGCTTAGAGTAAATGGGCTTTTGGTAAGCCCACTTTAGTTAGTCATTAGTGTCATTCACTAATTCGTTCGCCTTACAGAACAGCATACATACAATTGGGCAGTGGAACAGCCCTCTTCAGCCATCGGCTTGATGCCAATGTTTGGCTCTGCCTAGTAGACAAAAGCTGGTCTTTAGGATGTCAGGTAGTCTAAGTAACAGTATTTTATTTATTTATTTATTTATTTATTTTATTTACTCTGCATCTAGAGAAGCTTGACCTCGGGAGATATTTCCTTTGTCTCACCCCCCTGCTGCTCACCTACAAATACAGACTTGTGCTAATTAAGAAATAATAGTACCAGCATCCTTGCTTTCATTGCTACTGAACCACAACTTTCTTATACATGCACTCGGAATCACTGTTGAAGGCTTCAAAGCCATGCCACCTTTTTGAAACAATATTCTGTATACTCTAGCATTGTTTACTGTTCCAACATAGAAGACCAGTGCAAAGCTTTACTTTTTGTTTTTTATTGAAGCACATGTCCTCCATATTAACTTAGCATATTTTTTCTTTTGGTTTTCTTTTTTTAAATTTATTTTAGCATATATGTGTGCTACCAAGAAAACCACCACCTTGTTCTGTAGAAGGAAAGTGAGACTTTTTTAAGCCAAGACTTCCCGACAAAAGTTCAAAAAGATTCGACTCACTTAGGCTACACTGCTGGTCCAAGTGTGATTTATGGGAAATTAGATAACCTCAGTGGGCATTGAGGCTTCAGTGTAGCTTACCTCAAGAGCTTTTAATTGCCAGATGCACCAGATGCTCAACTGTCTCCTATGCCACCATCTGTCCAAACTCTGTTCCTCACTAGTAATCGGTGTACTTGTGTGTGCGCAGTGTGCTAGTCTCAGTGCAGGCTAGTCACCATGAGTGGATTGTGAGGGATATTTATGTTTGAATGCAGGATTAACATTGTCTTTTGAGAGTGCAGAGTACATGTTCTACTGGTTCAAAGTTGTCTCAGTGAATGCAGAGTGAGGCATGTGCCTATGGGAGTGCAGTGTGAGAAGTGTGCCTTTGTGAGGGCAGCAGTGAGTGTGGGGTCCCTGCATGGTATGTCTTTGTATGCATGCACTTTGCAAGGGTCAAACCTATTGGATTTATACATGCTTTTTAGGGTAATGGCCTTGACTTTCAGAAATGCAGTGAGTGGAAGTACAATATTGTGTGCATGAGAACAGTAGTGAGTTTCAATATGGCAGATGCAGACTCTGTCGAAGGAGCTTGAGGAGTGTTGGGGCATCTGACAGACTGAGAATTGAGGGGGCCTAGTTTCTCTGCCTGTACTAAGGCCAATGGCAATCTAGCTGTGGCCATGCTTTCCAATACCTTGTAGAGGAAGCAATTCAAGTGGAATCCAGGGTTCTGCCTGTCTCACTTCACTCCTTGTTTGCATTTGTTACTTGAATCATCTGTGCACTTCATTGGAGCACTTTCTTTTCATGTACTGACGTACAGTCCAAGAAAAATTTTAAAAATCCACTTAATGTGCTCAGTTGACCCCCGAGTTTATCATTATAGGTCTATTTATTTACATGATTATAAATACAAGTATTTGCCGTTTCACTCTAGTCACGTTAGAAAGTGTCCTCTTTGTTTTAGTGGACTTTCCATTTTCTTCTAGTGTTTAAGAAATGGGGGTAGGCTTCCATTTTTTATAAAGTGCTATTTTGCACCATATGACTGAAGATGAACTCTTCTCCTCCGTTTTCTTTTTGTGACAAACTTGCTGTTCTGCGACAGTCAATATCAATGACTGTCTCCCCCACATACAATATATCTAGACAAAAAGAAAGCATTTATTTTTGGAACCAAAAGCAGTCGAATTAGCCCAATTAAATTGAGCAAAATACCGCCGTAGTAATATATTTTTTTTATTTTTTTTATTGCCAACAGGAGATCAAACAGGAAAAGAAAGAAAAAATTGCAGATACATTTCACAAAATACGATACACGACAATTAAAGCCAAAATTAACAGTAACAATTTAAATAAACAATTAAATCCCGGCTTTTAGTTCGTTACAAGACACATAGCTTAATCATAAAGAACTTCTAATTCTCTAGGTAATCTTTAAGTACACCCCATATCAATATTCCAATCCTTTTTTTCCTTGTCCCTTTTAAAGCAAATAAGTTCCATTCTAATTCAAATATGTTCAATAATTTCCTTTTCCAAAATTCAAAAGAAGGTGCTTGAGGTTGTAACCATTCAGTAGCTATACATAATCTAGCAACTATCATTGCTACAAATAAAAAATATTTATATTTAGACAAGTGTGTATTTTCATTAATACATTGAGTCCTTCCTAATAACATCAATGCCGGTGATATCTTTATAGGATAGTGAGTAATTTCTAACATGAACTTTTCTATACTTAAGATAAAGGGACTCAATTTAGAACATTCATAAAAGATATGAGGTAGATCTGCTTCTTCTCCTCCACACCTAAAACATTTTCCATCATATTGTGGCCCCCATAAAGACATTCGTTTAGGTGTGTAGTATAATCTAAATACCGTTTTATATACTTGTGCTTTCATATTAGCTGAAATACAGACATCTTTAATCATAAGAATGGTATCTACAATATTCAGTTCCTTGTCTTCCAGCTGATTTTGCCAGTATATATTATATTTGTTCAGGTCATCCTGTCTGTATTCCAGCAGTATTTGATATATCTGCCCTATCTTTCTCTTTTGTTGTATCGCTTCTATTAAGCTATTAGATGTCGGATTAGTTATTTTCTTTAAACAGAAATCCCTAATTTGCAGATACTTAAGGAAGCTAGAATGCTGGATGTTAAATTTATTAATTAGTTCGGAGAAAGCTTTAAAGGTTCCATCCTTCTGATATAGGTCTCCAATTCTTGCTATCCCTTGCAAACTCCATGCTTTAGTCACCTGATCCCTAAATATTGGTGGAAGGATTTTCTCTGCTGAAAATGGGGTGTAAAAAATAATTTTATCTAGTTTCAATGACTTTTTGACTTTCCTCCATACTTTATATGCTGCATTAATCACCTTAAACCGGGTGTGTTTATAGTAATTGCCTTCTAGTTCTTTCAATAGACAACCCTTTGAATATTCTCCCAATAATAAATAAAATATTGAGGGGGACTCTGCCGGGTCCTCTATTCGGTCTCCTGTTAAGAGAATTCGCATTCTCTGTAAAAAGCATACATAATAATAAAACAAAAAGTCCGGAATCCCCCGCCCCCCCCTCTCTTCCGGCAAAGTTAGCCATTTCATTGCTCTTCTGGTTTTCCCGGGTGCCCAAAAGAATTTCGTACATAATATTTGTATTTTGTTTATATAGTTTTGAGGAATTTCTAAAGGAATGCTACGATATATATATAATATTTTAGGTAATATATTCATCTTGATAATATTACCTCTTCCAATTATGGACAGTTGAAGTCTCCCCCATCTGTCTAATGATTGTTTAATTTGTGATGTTATCTTGGTCAAATTAGCTGCCACTATCTCCCGTGTATGTGATTTTATAGTTATTCCTAAATATGTTACTTCTGAGACTACCTTGTTGTCGTTATATTGAAGATTGTCTGAACAAAGTACCTGCGTTTTTGCAGCATTAAGTTTATAGCCCGAGCTATATCCAAAATTAATAGCTAGTTGTTCAATCTCTATGATTGCTTGTCTGGGATCTACGGTAATAACAGCTATGTCATCCGCATATGCAAATATTGAATAAGATATATTGGATACAATAAATGGTTTGATACATAATGACTCGTGTAACTTAATTAAAAAAGGATTAATAAACAACGCAATAAGAAGTGGAGAACAGGGGCATCCCTGTCGGGTACCTCTCGTGATAATTATACTATCTGATTTTTGCCCCATAACTACAATTCTCGCATTGGGTGACCGGTATAGTACCTTAATGGCTGTTAAGAATTTATTACCAAATCCCATTCTATCCATAACTTCCCATAAATAATCCCATTCTACGCGATCAAACGCCTTCTCGGCGTCCAGTAATATCAGGGCCAAATCTCTCTTCTCAGTTTCCGCAATATCAATTAAAGTGATCACTTTATTAATATGTTAAACAGTTCCTCTTTTGGGAATGAAGCCATGTTGGTTTAATGATACTAAAGGTGTTATAATCTTAGAGATACGATTGGCTAACATTTTTTAATACATTTTGGTATCACAATTTAACAATGATATAGGTCTGTATGAGGCAGGCTCTTCTGGGGGTTTCCCTTTTTTAGCGAAAATGATTATCGAGGCATCATCCCAAGATTGTGGGGCTTTCCCTAATTGCGCTCTTCTAAATGTCTCTAGCATAAGATTCTTTAGAGGATCGAAGAAGCATTTATAAACCTCACTTGGGATGAGGTCAGGACCGGCTGCCTTACCATTAGATATATTTGTTATTGCACTTTCCAGCTCTTCCATTGTGAAAGGTTGATCTAACACATCTTTCTCTGATTGTTTTTTTTTTTTTATTTTTTATTTATTGAGAGTTCATACCAGTAAATACATATTCATAAATGCGTACATAAATACATAAATAGATGCAAAAAATTATGCCATCAAGTAAAAGAACAGAAAGAATAGTAAACAATAAATAGTAAACAGTAAACAATAAACAATAGACAGGTTAGATAACTATAGTGCCAGTAAAGCTACTGGGGCCCAAAGTCGCTTACCCATATCCCTTAGCTTAGCTCCCTTTAAATCATATAGTGCTTCCTCAATGTTATGTATACCCAACATTCTGCACATCCACATTTGAAAAGTAGGAGCTTCTGTATCCTTCCAGGCTGCACTAATTAAAATCCTAAGGACTGCTACAGAGATGAAAACTAAAGCTTCAGCCTCAGTACGCATATTTAATTTCACATCACATCCAATTATTATCAGGGTAGGGGATAGGTTGATTTTGACGTCAAGTAACCCCTCTAAAAACCGCACTATTTCAGTTTTAATGCTTTTTAGTTTTTCACACCCATGGAACATATGTATAAGATCAGCTGGACCATTTCCACATCTGGGGCAGTTACTATCTGCCGCTTTCCCCCAAGAGAATAATTTTTCCGGAGTATAGTATAGATTGAATAGCGTTTTGTAGTGTTGGGCCCTGAGATTCGAAGAACGCAGAAACCTCTTATCCATAGCTAATGCCTTATCAAGATCTACTTCGGGATCCCCCAATTTTTTGGACCAGGCGGTTTCCATTTTTCCCATATCATCCATCGATGCATCATTAAACATTTTATATATGTCCTTAATTCTATGGCCCCCCGACTTCAGGTACTCAATTAATTCAAATGTCCCAAGCAAAGTGATACGTGGCCTAATTGATTTAATTCTATTGACAATCTGTAAGTATTTAAACTCTTGATAACCTTGTAGTGAATAGTGTTGCGTAAGTTCTTCAAGTGTTCTACAGTGATCTCTAATCATTATTTGCCCCAACTCCACAATGCCCTGACTCTCCCAATGACGCCACGCTCCATCCCTGCTAAGGTTTGGAAAGAGTGTTGAGTTCCAAAGCGGTGTTCTCTGATGGATAGTGGGTATATCTAGGATTTTTTTAACAGTTTTCCATATATACCATACGTCTTCAAGCGTTTTAAATCCAATTTCCTTGTAGTAACTCCCCTGAGTTCTCCTTAATAGGAGCCCTACGGCTTCACTTCCCACCAATAGCTGAAAAATTGATGGTATCACCGCCTGCCTGAGGGTTGGGCCCCCCGGATGAAGTAGGATACCCATGTCTGTGAGGTGACATGCGAAATGATAGCTCTTGATATCTGGCAATCCCAACCCTCCTCTATCTTGTGGTAATGACATATATCTATTTGATCGCTTTATTTTACCATATTGCCACAAAAATTTCATAAATATAGCCTCAATCTTTTTTATAATCTTCTCGTCAATATTAAATGGGATTGACCTTAATTTATAAAGCACCTTGGGAAACATTGTCATTTTTATAACGTTAGCCCTCCCAATCAATGACAGCTGTAATGAATCCATTCTTTTTAATTCTGTTTCCATCAAATGGATAAGCGGTGTATAATTATCTTCTATTATTCTTCCTGGTTCTGCATTTATTATTATTCCCAAGTAAACTACAGATTCTAAGTATCTACCATCCAACTTGGCTATTTTTTTAGAGCATAATATTTGTGTTTTGTCCACATTTAGTCGGTAACCCGACACATCTCCAAACTGACCGGTTATATTAACTACCTCCCTCATAGCTAGCCCTAGGTCTTTTGTGATGACTGCTAAGTCATCAGCATATGCGAGGAGTTTAGTCTGAAAACCATTTGATATTACTGGTTTAATAGCCGCACTGCTCATTAATTGTGTGATTAAAGGGTCTATGTAGAGCGCGAACAGGATTGGAGAGCATGGGCAACCCTGTCTCGTACCCCTTGTTATGTTAATCCTATCTGATCTTTCCCCCATTGATTGAATTCTTGCCGTAGGTGATGAATACATAGCCTGAATGGCTTGACAGAATCTAGGACCAAATCCCCTTGCCTCCAGAACCTTCCATAGAAAACTCCATCTGACGCGATCAAATGCCTTCTCCGCGTCGAGGAGGATCATTGCAACCCCCTCCCCCCTAGCAGCACCGATGTCAAATAAGGTGATAGCTCTCCTAATATGATCTGTGGTTCCCCTTCCTGGGATAAACCCATGCTGCCAGGGGGAAACCAAGGACGCAATAATCCTCCCCATGCGAGTGGCCATAATTTTTGCATATAGCTTGTTATCACTGTTGATCAATGATATTGGTCTATAGGTGCCCGGGTTGGTCTTTGGTTTTCCTTTTTTGTGAAAGATCACTATATTAGTTTCTTGCCAAGACTCCGGTATTATTCCGGTATTCATAACGCCATTAAATAGATCTAAAAGCATTGGCGTTGTTTCCTCCCTTAGGCTTTTGTATAGCTCTACCGGTATAGCATCTGGTCCCGCAGCCTTTCCGCTTGCCAGGTCTTGCAGAGCTTCCAATACCTCTGACATTGTGATATCTTGTTCCAGAGGTTCTAGCTGGACCGGTTTTAACTTACTACCCATGTCTAGCCAACTTATATTTGGGGCCTCTACACCTGCTTCCTCCTGATATAAATCTTGATAGAATTTCCTAAACACCTCCAGAATTTCACCTGATTTATCGTATATTTGGCCCTGATATTCAATTTGTGTCACTATGTTCTTACTTGCCACCTGTCTAATTCGCAGGGCCAGCTTGCTCACCGGTTTCATAAAGGCGTGATCTCTGTGCCTGATAATTTGCTGCCGCCTTTCTTGCTAGTTGTTTCTGAATCTCTGCTTTTAGGGAGTTTACTCTATGTAGACTCTCAACAGATTGAGCACCTACAGTTATATCTTGTCTGTGTTGTGTCTCTGCCTCACTCAGCTTTCCCATCAATGCTTCCCTTTCCCTGTTAATCTTTTTCCATATGTTGGTAGTATAGCTTATGGTCTCTCCTCTTAATCCTGCCTTGAAGCTATCCCATACCCCTCCCATTGATGCACTATACCTATTAGCATCAAAAAAGGCCTGGGACCATGTTTTCATATGAGCGATGTAATCCATATCTGCTAATAGTTTTTTATCAAATGTCCAAGGCCTAGGAGCCTTATATGGTTTATTGATGACCATATTTAGGACTAGGGGATTATGATCTGACATGATTTTGGGAAGCTTATTTATTTGGACACTCTTCAGCAGGGTGGTCGAGATCATGAAATAATCCAATTTCGAATATTTATTAAAAGGATGTGAAAAATAAGTAAACCCTGGATCTCCAATCAATAAATTCCCCCAGACATCGTCTAAGCCATGTGACTGCATCATTGAGGTTATTGCTCTAAACACCCTTGGCTTCCTGCCTATGTATGGGCTACCGTCCGAAAAATTAGCTGAAATGTTGAGATCCCCACATAATACTATGGGGGTATGCCAGTCGATTAGTTCATTTTCAATGTGACTAAAGACTTCTGACTCGTCTGTGTTAGATCCATATACCGAGCAGATAGTGATACCTAAATTAATTTCACAAATTGCCCATCTTCCTAGTGAATCCGCCTTACACCTTTTGGCCCCCCCCTAACCCCACTTTGCCAATTATGGCCACACCTCTTATCATAGAAGTCTGGGATGTACATGACAGCAATTCATAGCCTTTAAAGTTCAACCAATGTTTTTTCCTCCAGGGTAAGTGAGTCTCTTGTATACATATTAAATCTAAGTTTATCATATTTAGATATTGTTCAAACTTCCCCCTCTTTTTCCAATCATTTAATCCTCCTATATTGAGAGATCCAATCCTTAGCTTGGCATATCTAGTTTTTATATATTGCCAGACCATCAACCTGTCCATATGACTAATGCATACACAATATACATAATGGGAACGTATCCTTAGTTTCAGATTTACTCTTTCATTCGAAATCACTTTACCAATACCAGTACCAGTACGAACTCTCTTCAATTTTTTTAGTTCCTCCCTCCACACCCACCACCCAACCCCCTTTCCCCCCTCCCTGCCCCACCCTCTTGGCCCCCCCCTCCTGCCACCCTTTGAGGCAACCTGGGTTTAGACTCACCCAGCTGTTGGTGGCCGTGTGTTCTGTGCGCCTGGGCTTGCCCCTGGCCTGATACTATTTGAACCTAAAAAAAATGTCAACCATGTATCAAATAGTAATAGTTTGTCTGCACTAGATTCCCTCTTCTATTCAGTTGCCATTATTTTGTTTCGTTCTTGCTTCGACCTCCTTAAGATAGGCCTCCGCCTTGATTTCACTTGTAAAGCTCCTCGTTGAGCCTTTGTAAGTTATTTTTAAGCGCGCCGGATTTTGCAGATAGACCGTTGCTCCTAGCTTTTCAAAAGGGGCAAAAAGTTGTCGCATTCGCCAACGTCTTTCTACTGTTGCATGTGCGAAATCTGGTCTTACACAGAAATTAAAGCCCCTATATTCTCTTTGGGCCGTTGGCCTGGCCAGGTCATATATTGTGTCACGTACCAGAAAGTTTCCAAAGTTGACTAAAAGTGCTCTGGGATATTGCGGAGATTTCTCTGATCGTTTTGGTAGTGTTAGTGGAAAGCGGTGTGCTCGGCATACTTCTCTATCCATTTCCCAGGAGTTGAATTCCGGAAAAGAAGATTTTAGTAGATTAGTCATGAAACTTCTTGGATCACTCCCTTCCGAGCCTTCTGGAATCCCAAGAAATCGAAGATTATTCCTCCTTGCTCTATTTTCTTGGTCTTCAACCTTTATCATTAGGTCCTTAATTATTCCCTCGTGCTCCTTTGCTTGAAGTTGTAGTTTGCCGACGTCTGATTCCAAGTTTTCTGCACGAAGTTCTACCGAGCACATTCTATCAGAGATTTCCAGGCATGTATTGCCTACTTTATTGATAGCACCTTCCAATTTTTGAATAGCGACATGATTTCTTTGGCTATCCTTCTTTACGTCCTGATGAAAAGTTTTTATTGATTCGAGGACTTCACTAAGTGTGGGCTCTCTATGCTTCATCGGCTCATCGTTATCCGGGATGTCGGAGATATTCTTATTTCTTTCAGTTTCAACGTTTAATTTGCGATGAGGGCTTTTACGTGAGAGTTTAGTTCTCACTATTGTATGTTCTGGGTTACTCCCTGGATCTGTTGTCTCATCGTAAATTGTTTTTGAGTGCTTTTTATGTTTACTTCTTTTTTTCCCCATTTTTTTTGTTGGTGTATTATCGTATATTAGAGCATTTTTAGATCCAATATCTATTGGTGAAGGTACTTTTTTGTCCTGTTCCTTCTGCCTAGGATCCTCACCAGGATCGCTCTCTTCGCTGGATTTGCTGGATTCGCTGGAGATTGATATTCCTGTCTCATAGATCTCTGACTCAGAGCCATCGGAGACTTCTGCTGGAGCGCACCGTTCCATCACTGGGTTTATATTCGAGGCTTCTATTGAAGTGCTCCCTTTCACCAATGGACTTTTATCTTTCTCTGATTGAATAAGTTTGTTAAGTGTCGCATCCCGCAAAAACAAATCAATATCTAAATTAGGTTGTTTCGTATATAGTTCTGTATAAAATTGATGAAATATTTCCAACATCTTTTGAGGATCTTCAAAGATTAGACCATTTTTATCTTTTAATCTCGCAATTTGACGAGACAATTCTTTCATTTTTAATTTTAATGCCAAGGCTCTACCTACAGCTTCCCCATATTCATGCATGTGTCTCCTATATACTAAATATTTCCGAGCAATCTCCTGAGACCAAATTCCTGTAATGTTTGCTCGACATTTAGCTATAAGAACCTCAGATTCATGGATTTTGGTTGTAGTGTTAAGTCCCTTTTTAATTTCAATGGTTAGCTTTTCTTCTGCTTTGGCAAGCTGATCATAAAGATCTCTCATTTTACCCTGTTGTAAATTTTGAGCATGAAAGCCATAACTCATTGTTTCTCCTCTGAAACATGCCTTCCATGTATCCCATATTATATCAATATCAGCCGATCCTATATTGTTCTGGATAAATTCCGTGATCCATTTCACCATAGCTTCTCTATATTGTGAATCTAAACATAGCTTCCTGTCAAATGTAAAATTCCTTGTCTGTTTTACTTCTCCTATATAAGCAATCTCTATAAGCAATGGTGAATGGTCCGATGTTACTCTCGGAAATATCTGGATTTTTGTTTTAGATTGTAAACTAATTGAAGTAAAAAAATAATCCAAACGGACTAGTTTCTTATGCGGGGAGGAGTAAAAAGTATATCCTGAAGCAGAAGGATGATTCCTACACCAAGCATCAACCATTGCGTGATCCTTCACTAAATTGTATAGAGCTTTAAAGACCCGAGGTTTTTTCCCCTTATAATTCTCTATACCAGCATCTAATTCGCCTGCACTCAAGTTTATATTAAAATCTCCACATAGTACTAAAGGAGTTCTCCAGTTAGCCAATTCGAGATTTAAATATTCGAATATTTCTCCCTCATCCAAATTGGATCCATAAATTGAACATATTGTAAAATACGTAGTTCCTATACTTAGCGTAGCTATCACCGATCTGCCCCATTTATCCGATAGGCTTCTTACCAGCGTACCCAACCTTGGTTTTATCAAAATCATTACCCCTCTAATCATATTTGTTTGCCGGGATGTTACCAATAAAGTATATCCTAAATAAGATGCAAGAGCTCTTTTCTCCCATGGTAAGTGTGTTTCTTGAAGACATAATATATCCGGTTTCAAAAAACGAATTTCTGCTGCAATCCTCTTTCTTTTATTTATATTATTAAGACCAGAAACATTAAAAGAACATATTTTCATTTTCTTAACCATTATAAATTTTCCCCATCCTGTTTCTAGCTCCGAAATTAACATTAAAGTATATTATTTTGATCTTAGCATTTCCTTCAAAACTGTCTCCATTCCTCTTAATTAGTTCCAAAAACGTTTGACCTCCAAGTGGCTTTAACCCCCGTGCCCCCCTCCACCACCCACCCATCCCGTGACCCAGTAACCCCCTCCGTAATAATATTTTAAGTGGTACAAAATTAGCATGCACCACAAAAAATAAAAAGTAACACAATGAGCCAACATAGATAATTAGATTCTGGTGTTTTCCTTGCAGTAACTACAGCCAGATACCTGAAAATGCAAAGTTCAGCAAGAAATGGCAGGATCAGAACATCTCCAAAGACGACATCAAAGAAACAAGAACCCGGAAGAGGGCACATTTTGATTCTCACTAGAAAGAGATGCAACAGCACTGTGATGGGGCCTGCAAATCTCTAAGATCTCTGGGGCTCACGACGTTTACTCAGTGGGTCCGTGGCTGTTTAGAAAATCAAATAATATAATTTTAATTACGTATACAAAAAAAGCAAAACGTTTCAAACGCTCTGTAAATGTTAAAGAAGTTAAAATGTGCGGCTAAAAGTTAGGTTGGTATTCTTAGCTTGATTTGGGGCAGCAAACTATGGGCCACTATGCACAGACAAAAAGAGAAAATATATAAGGAGCAAATACAAAGTGAAATACTAGAATCTAGCAGGATGCTTCTATTTTTAGAAATAAAGCCAAATTTGAAAAGCACCAACATTCACATTAAAATAAAAATGTTGCTTTCTGTATATTTTTTGTTCTGAATTAAATAAAAAAAACTCATAAATTGGGAATTATTTTGAGGTTCTACTCAGAGAAATTGCTTAGGTCACGGTCTTACTTCCAGTAGTGATTCAGTAGGGCCCACAGAAGTCAAAAGGCCAAGAGCCAGTGCGTTAAAAGATAGGGGGCAGAAATCCCTTCACAGAGATGGGATCGGCTCCATTGCTATGACTGTGGTAATTTATTGCAATTGAATAGCTAAGCTGAGAGACTATGAATGAGCAGTGTTTTAACACACGCATTGATGAATAGCAAATATCTCATTATGAGGGCGGGTTTGAGATTAATAATCTATTCTCTTGAGAAACACTTGGCTGAGTTCTGAGCCGCTTCTCTGATATTTACATGATTGACTTTCAAGAAAAGATTAAATGTTTGATATTTGGTATTTAAAGTGTGAATTTATGTCTGCATGTATCTTTCTGCTTTCTTAATAAATGTGCAGTTATTGTGTAAAATGAGTTGAAGTAAACACCACTCAAGAGTTAAATGCTTTATTGCAAAAGGATTGGAGAGAAAAGGCAGCTGCAGTGGTCATGGGGAACATACAGAGTCTGCCTTGTTAGAAGGCTGCACGAAATATCTGAGCCTTAGCGCTCAGTAGAAAGACGTCTTCAACACAACACAATAGCTACACAAGTTTTGTTACGGTCTAAATGTTGCAGTGCATTTTTTACATGCACACATTTTTTATATTTCTCAATTATTTATTTTGTATCAAAGCGCGCTCCGTTATTTTAGCTTACACACGATCAAACAGTACCCACTGTACACAGATAGGCACAGACAAGAGTAGTATTGAGGACAGGAAATGACGTGATCAGAAATGGAGAGCTAAACAAAGACCTTCCCTTCTGGCGTGCAGCTTTCTAACCCCTCAGGGTTCTTAAGTCTGAAACAGAAACTCTCGTTATCAATAGCTTTTTATGTAACATTGCACTCATTATTCGTTATCATCTGAATCAAACAGAGATACTTGACCAGTCAAAATAGATAAAAACAGCACAGAGAAGCCATCGCCGATTTTCACAGCTATGAAGAAGGCCTCTTTGAGGGAAGGTTTCAGATAGGAGAACCAGCAACATCAAACTAAAAAAATCCTACAACTGACCCTTACCCTCTTGCCAATACAATTCCCTGTCAAACATGTCATTTCTTCTAACCCTTATCGAACTAAAAGGAGCTTTAGTCTTTAGTGAACACGGTATCTTTAGGTGATAGGGTTCACCACCCTCGAACAGTCGCTTCATTGTAAATATTCCAGAATCATGAACCAGCTCTCCATTTGTCAGTGCTACAATGCTCCTAGGGTTGGGCTTTACAAATACCTTTAGAGCACAAAGGTGATAGAGTATCCTCTTTGCTGACAGAGTAGGGTTTTCTAAATCTCAATATTTGGGTGTAATCATTAACACCATCCATGCTCATGACGAGCTGAGCTGTCATGAGGCACAGTGCTCCGGTGCTCATGATGAGCTGAGCTCGTCATGAGCTGTGGAACGCTCACACGTGGGGATAATTCCCCTGCTGTGCTGATCGTTCCACGGGAACGAGATCAGCTGTGATGAGCTCAGCTCGTCATGAGCACCTGAGCGCCGTGCCTCATGACGAGCTGAGTTCATCATGAGCATGGGGACGCTGTGCGCGCCCCCCCGCCCCTCAGCACAGCGGGGGAATTACCACCCGCAGCGAAGGGGTTAAATAACACCCTCCACTGGACCTATGGTCTTTGTTTGTCAACAAGGAGAAATGAAAAGGTACAAACATGTACATCAATCCAATAACATGATAAATCATTAACCCCTTGGCTGCGGCCGGAATTCCGCGCCGGTGCTGGACATTTCGATCGCGGGCGTGGTCATGACGGCTCCCGGCCGTCATCAGCACAGGCCCGCCGTGACGCATGACGACCGGGAGCCGTCATCAGCACCGCATGGGTTAATGCCTTTTATTAAGGGTCAATAAAGAGAATTTGTGTGAGTTAAAGGGCTTTATTTTCAATACTTTTGTTATGTCATTGTTTATTCAATAAGTATTATTCTTTAAGCATCAGCACTAAAAGTTAATATGATCTAGTAATTGATATTTCAATATAGGGAAAAATACAATGTTGGTTAAAATTACAGGTAATATTGTGATAATACAGCAATCGTGTTCCAAGAGGAAGTGCCCTAATCTAAATTAAATTGGAGTAAACTAGAATAAAGTATCAGTTCAGATGCCCAATAAAGAGTACTGATGAGAGAATCAATGCATAAGCATAAAGCCTTTACATATAAAGCTGAAAACTATTCTCAACTATAAATAAGCAACAATCAAAGAAAAGTCTAAGCAGCCTCAATTGTAGAGTGGTATAAGAAAATCAGAGATGAGTATCCAGAAAATGTGAAAAATCCCACTAAGAGAAAATCTCAAAGGAAGAAGCGCTTCTCTGTGAGAAATGCACACAGAAAAAGCCCTCCTCTTGCTCGAGGAAAACACACTAATAAAAACAATACACAATATTTTAGATGGTAACAAGTGTCTCTTCTCCTTCCACAACATCCAAGAAGATCTGGGAATATTTTCATGACTGAACAATAGTCTATAGACGTTAGTCCTTGAAAAGATACATTGTTCACATTTTGTAGTCCAGGCAGTTCTTCTCATGAGTCATCCTGCCTGTTGCCTCCACTCCTGGTGAGAACCTCACTGTCAGTTGTCTAATACCAAATAAATGCCTACTTATAAACGAATAGAAGGCTTCTGGAAAGTTACAACATCTACAGCAAAAGAGAAAACATCTTGTGAAAAATAATGGCTCAACATGGAAAACAGGCTTTTCAATATTAATCCATTATTTTCAGTTAGCATGCAATCGATAGGTAGTCAGGCTTAAATGAGCACTTATTTACTTCACATGTAGGCTTATAACCTCTAAGTATGATTACCTACTACAACATTTGTGTTTAGTATGTGGCTATTTAAACAGATACTGTTGCACATTTTAATAAAAACGTTTTTATTTCCAAATGAAATTCACTCCATCAGTTTTTCCTCTCTGATGGTTGAATAATCATCACAATTTCTTACAAATTAATCTTTTAACATGCATCTTCTTTTCTTGCTGAGTCACCAAATTTATTTTTCAAGGTATTCGTATCTTTCAACTTCTTATACGCCAAATTCTTTCTTTCTTCCATTTCTATTTCTTCTCTCATTTTCCTTTCTCTTTCTTTAATCTTTTTCCTTGTTAAATAGCATCTATATCCTTTGTACAAAGCATATAAGCATGTTAAACAAATGATTAATCCAGGTTTTAATATGACTCTATGGAGTCTTCCTACTATGGTTACAAACCAGTTGCTAATAACAGAAGCTCCCTTGCCTAAGGTTCCTAGTACACTCAAAGGTTTTAATTCAGGTTTCAGGTCAGAAATGTTCTTTACAAATTCTTCAATCTTTTTATTCTGGTTGGGTATGCATGAGCATCAATTTTGAGCCTTCACCATTTTACTAACTGCAACTTTCTCTGCAAACAATATATCTAAACCTAAATGATCTTGTAAAACCATTAATCTAAAAACTACGTATTCTGCGTAAACTACTAGTGAATCACTGGCTGTACTAGTAGCCAGTTTGTCTACTAGAGAGGATAACTTTTTAATGTCGCTGTCATTTAAAACTACTTCTACTGGTGGTATGATGGTTCCAAAAATATCTCCTACTAATTTTAATGGTACTAATTGTGTGTCTCTGAGATGGAGTCATTATCAAAGCATCTATACTATTTACATGATATATTTTGGGAAGCAATACAACTAAATAGCAACCACCCTCCCAGTCAGTGTCTGGAAATAGACATCTTGTCCTTAAAGAAAATAAACTCCAGGAATAACTGCTTCTTCTCCTGTTAAAATTTGAACACGGCCTCTCAAAACTTCAAATGCATGTTCACAGATACAAATCCCAATGTGTTTCTTTCTAAACTGGTTTCTCCTTTTGCAAACGCATAATTTATTTTTTTGTCATCTATCTAATTTTAATTTAGGACAAATCATTTTCTGCTTGTATTCATTTTCCTCTTTCTTCCAAACATTCTTTAACACATTCTCCTCCTTGTTTGCCTCATGAAAAATGTGAGCTCTTCTTTTTTCTAATGTTAAATAAACTTCTTTTCGAAGGGTAATGTTAAACAGGTTAAATTATTTTCATATGCCATGACAGTGTCTATAACGGTAGGAGATATAAAGAAATATATCTCTCAGAGTACCCTCATTGTCTCTTAAATATTGGCAGTCCACAACAAATACATATTGGGCTCATCAAAAGGTTCACCTTTAATATCTGATCTTGGCTTGGTGCATATATTGGTAACATCAAGGCAGTCATGTTCAACTTCATTTCCATCAATTTCACTTTCAGGCAATAGTAACAATGAAGCTGGATACAGTATTTGGTACTGTTTGAGTACCACATTATCAGCAACAAGAATTTGTTATTCATATTTTGTAAGTCTGCTGTTTGTCAAATACTGCTTTGTGGTACATCTGAGCAAAATCTCCATGTAGTAAGGAACTATCACTGTGAGGGGATGTCCCATTACTAACTCTCACATCTCTCGATACTGATACCAATTGCTGTCCTGTGTCAACAGGGTCAAGAGTAGTGGAAAAATATACCACAGGTCTTTGGTCCAGATGTATCACCATTTTTAGCGGTCGCAAACGGAAAATGAGGATGTTTGTAACTGCGAACCAGGGTTGTTGCATGTACAAACCCTATTTTGTGAGTCAGTAGCCTATTATCGACTCACAAAATAGAGTTTGCTGGTTGCTATTAGGAAAGGGTGTACTAAGGGCATCCCTGCGTAATAGCGAGCTGCAGGGTGATGTGCAATTGTTTTGCAAATGCAGTCTCAAAACAAATGCAGTTACCACCAATTTCAAATTGGTGGTAAGCCAGTCGCAAACGCCAAGGGGTCCCTTTTCTTTATATTTGGTAGCCAAAATATTTTAAAAGCAACGAAGTGGTCCAGTGGACCACTGCCTTACCTTAAAACATGAAAAAAAACTATTAATTTTTTTCTTTTAAACGCATCCCATTTTCCTTCCAGGAAAACATGCTGCGTTGGAAAAAAAGTGTTGTTTTTATTTAAAAAGCAAACACAGACATTGTGATCTGCTGTCCTCAGCAGGCCACCATCTGTGATTGTTCCATTTCTAATGGGTCGCAAATTGCGATCTGACTCATGAATATTGATGAGGCAGGTCATTTGCACCCTATTGGAATCGATAAATGTTTCTTAGACACTTAAGTACATTCCGTTTTGCGCTAATTGTGAGTCACAAAAAATTTCACACTGTGACCCGCAAAAACTGAATGGTCGTACATCTGGTGCACAGTGAGTCTCCATGTAACTGAGTAAGCACTGAGAGAGCACAGCCTTTTCACTCACTGCAAACCAATATGAACATTTTATTGTAATCAGGCATTTCCTGTGCCGTGAAATGACAGAGACTTTCGCTCAGCTCTACGCGAACACTTTCAAGCAATGGTTATCCCATGGAAGCAGATCAGACACACCTTTGTGCATAAACTTCAGTAAATGCTTGGCCATTAGGGAAAAGTTTGAGATCCACTGTCTGCAATATCCGACCATTCCCAGGAACTTCTGTCTGGGTTGTGAGCAGGTTCATCGTCAGGATTGTCTTGATTCTCTCTTGTGCCACCTTCTCAATGAGTTGTCCTAAATATATTGACAGTATTGTAATTTGCTCAGGACACCTTGGGGTCCATTAGGATGGCAGGCGGAATTTGCCCGCCCGCCATCCCATCGGTAAACGGGACCGCCCGCCATAAGGGCGGGGGTCCCGTGGGGGGCATTAGGATGTGCCCGCCACAGTGGCGGCCACATCCTGTATTTTCAGTATTGTGGCGTGCGGAGCCATCTGCACCGCCCGCCACAATACAAAAATTGCTTTGCAGCATTTACGTAAACAATGCGGCAGGCACCGCGCGGTGCCTGCCGCTTTGTATTTGCAAATGTGGGGGGGTATCACAGGTACCCCCGTGTGCATGCCCCTACCCACCTTCACTCTGGGGGCCGGGCCCCCAGAGTGAAGACCGCCTTCCTTTCCGTGGCGGCATTGCCGCTACGGAAAGGCTTGTCAAAATGCCTATCATAATATGGCTGGTGGTGTCTGCTTGACACCGCCACCATATTAATCATTTTCCGCCCCGGCCGCAATGCGACCGGGGCGGAAAAGTGGGTGGCGGTGTTTTGCTCCACCGTGGTCCCCCCGCCATTCTAATATGGCGGGGGGGAATACAGGGAAGGATGGCGGGCGGATTGCCCCCGCCAGGCTGGCGGTGGCTACCGCCAGCCTGGCGGGGGCAATCCGCCCGCCATCCTAATGGACCCCCTTGTGTCCGTTCTTAGTTAAATGATTTAAAAGAGCAATTGTGTCCTGTTTACAAGCTAATTTTGTACTTGATGCCACAAGTAAGTCAAAATATTGCACGATAACTGAATTGAAAGGCATCTGAAAAGTCTCAATATTCTTTTTCAAGACCTGATTAAAGTTCAACGGAATCTTTGTGTGCTGCTCCGGAACTCGCACCATGGCAAAACTATCTCTAAATACAAATGAGAACAATAATTGACTATCCTCATGCAACAGGATAGAGAAAAGGCCTGGCAGAGATCCACAATGATAAACCACTCTGCAGTGCAGGGACTCTGAAATAGTATTGTTGCTGGATTCAGTGCCACAGAACTTGGGCAGCTATATTTTTCATTTTGTGAAGTTTCTGTACAATTTGATACTTATAACTGGGCTTCTGTAAACCCAGGATCTGTGAATCGCAAAGACTTCCAACAATTTCTTTCAAAATCCCTTATTTCAGCATCTTTCCAGTCTCTGGAGTTATACCAGCCACAGTATTGGGTGTTAGTTTATATGCTGGTGTTCTCTGAAAAACTCCATTTGGTTTATTGCGATTCAGACTGGTATTACAGCTTTGATTAGTCTAATGTCATCCCCTGAAAAATCTCATACTTCTGATTTTACAATATCTCGTAACTCGGGTGGGTATATCCTCTTTTTTTACAGGATATAATCATACAGCTGTTTCTAAATTTTTTATTCAACATCTTCATCGTGTGTTTAAAAATCAACACCTTCCTCTGTGCAGTCAATGTTGCAATTTAACTTGCACAAACAATCTCTTCTCAACAGATTTACAGAACTTAAATCATACACCACAAATTGGTGACCCTGCTCAAATGAACCTATTTTTACAGCTCCTTTTATGGAAACAGGATTAGCTATTTGTTTATTAGTGACACCTACAACTTGGATCTTCTTTTCCGAGAGGGGTAGGTCTGGGGCTTCTTCTGTTCTATCAGTGGAACGGGTGCCTCCTATGTTGATGAGAACTTAAACTAGGGGACCATTAACCTCTCCTTCTACAAATGGTTCACTTTAGTCCACCTCTAAGACTGCACAAAGTATGCAGTCGTTGTCCCCCAGCAGGTATCCTCATTGGGAATTGTAAGAATCGAGCTTCTCATTCTACGACATGAGGAACTGTTGAAATGGGTTCTGATTTTGATAAGGATTTGAATTTGCTCTTGGTGCTTGATTCATACTGAATCTGGGATCGGCTATATTCGGTGGGCCCATAGGAGCTTGTGGGACCTGCATCATAGGAACATGTGACTGCGTTGATATCTCCGTTCACTGGACCGGACACTGAATGTGAACATTTTGCATTTACATTTGATTTACCCCTGTCAATTTCTTCAGTGTTGCAATGTCAACCAGACTGCCTCGACCTCTACCCTGTGGAACACCAGCTTCACCTTGTGCAATTTGACCTACAACTTAAAACCCAACACCTTGCATTCCATCAACATTCTCTACATGCGATTGATTCTGGAATCCTCTTTCAGACAATTTTGTCTGAGCCAACATAAATGTATCTTTAAATATCTTATTCTGTATTCCTTGCTATTCACTACAGTATTTTGCATACCTCAGAATCTCATCTACGGCGTTATGTCTGCCAAAAAAAAATCACATTTTGTTGCATGTGCATGCTAATTTCTGGTTGTAACTAGGCCTGGATGGTAAATTCCATTCCGCTTGCGGAATTTGGGTAATTTCGCGTTCCGCGGAATTGCCAAAAATTCTGCGATTCGCGGCATTTTTTGCTTGTTTGCGCTTTCAAAATGCGTGCTCATGAGATATTTTCCCCCGAGCACGCAAACAAGGTAAAAAAAGCATTGCAAACGAGCGGAACAAGCAATTCCGCGTGTTCGTGGAACTCTGCGTGCTCGCAGAGATTTTTTACTGTTTCACCGAGCTTTGCGTAGCACGACTACGCAAATTCCGCCCACCCCTAGTTGTAACCAAAGAATTATCTGCAACACATAACTCCTCATATCTCAATTTCCAGGATTTTCTTGTCTGCTATGCTGTTTAAACACCTACAGCAATCATTCATAATAAGCACGCACTGATTCCTTAGCTTCTTGAGTAGTTCTATTGATCTTTAAACAATCAATATCCCTCACTGGAACTCTTCCTTTCAAAAAAGTAAGCATCTCGTCATACTTTGTCATCATCGCAGGTAAAGGTGCACAAATATCTGTAGTGCTTGGACGCTCAGGACATGGCCATTGAACAGCTATCTTACATTCAACCCATAAATGACTCAGTACCAAATTTTAAAGAAGGTATTCAAGTCTGTCCCCAAAACCTTTGAAATTGTGTGTATACCACTCAGCAGGATTCTCTCTTATTTTTGGAAAATACTTGTGGTGTCGTACCATTTGCTTCTGTAGCATCTGACTGCTTTTTTTCCTGTCCCTGTTTCTCATCCCACTTGCTCTCTAACCTGGCAAAATTGCTCCACTTGTGGATCAGCTTCACCAACTCTTCAATGTGTAATCTCATTCCTGAATACTGCATTGTCACAATAGCTTCATCACCTAACTGGGCCCTGAAACTTTTCTGTAAAGGTAACACAGAGGTCGACCTTGAATTTTCCTACCCGCTCAGTAAATTATTTCTGAGTGACAGCTGCTTTATTGGGATTTCTTTACTCAAACATATTAATTCATTTTCCTGATATTGATTCAAAAGTGAAATGTCTAAACATCGACTAGAGGCCTTACTCTTTCCTGGCTAGGAAATGGTCTAGCTGTTTCTCCCATTCTTTTATTTTCTGGGGTTTCATCAAACCATGGCGGAAAAAATCCCAACATCAAAGGTCCTGTCTCTCCCGGTGCAATAGGTGTTGTAAAGACAATCCTTCTCTCTTCTCTTAATGATTAGACATTTTGTGGTGGGGTCCGTGCATAAATCTTGGAATTTTGTGACATTGGGATGAACCCAGTTGTGGCTCATCCTCCAACAGCACCTGGAACAGTAGGATTCAGAACAATATTTATTGGTGCACTCGCAACAGGCACTGCTAATGTCTGAGCTGATCCAACTTGTGACATTGGTGCAGGAACAGTCACCATAGAAGCAGTAACGCCTAGAGCTATTCAACAGTTGCAAATGGAAGTACTGGATGTGGTCGCTAAATCTGAGATATATTTGGATCAACAGGGGCTGTAGCCAACGTAACGCTAGTAGTTGTTACACCATCTGTACTTGTTGTGCGAGCCACATATGGCGGACGATGTGTGTATAAAAAGGCATCTAAAATGTCAAATCCTGATTCGTTATCAGTTTCAACTTTTCTTGCAGCTTCCTCATCATCATTTCCCTGCTTTTGGTTGTTTATAGTCTTTTCTGCTGCTATCGCTGAGTACATTCTAGCCCCCTCGACTACACTCTATCTTTGTTGTTCTTCATCCTATTGGGCATCTGCGTAATTTTGCACTGCTCTCTTGGATCTATTCTGGTACCTTTCTTTCTCTTTGGCATGACCTGCACGCTCCTAATCATTTAATGCTCCATACTGTGTAGTCCTAGGAGGGGGCTTCAGTTCATATCATTTCTCCCTTTAATGTTTAATAATTTTTAAATTAAAAGTACCATATAGTGGAAAGATGAACAGTCCTTCCTTTTAAGTGATCTCATGCCACTTGGGTATGAAGCCATACATTTGTCGCCATATAATGACCTGGCATGACTGTCCCATGGTGCCTCTTCACCCTCCCAAACAGGGATTTCCTCATCAAATCTCTAAGGGCTTTAAAACATTTATTGTTTGCAAAAATTTCAACGATACACAAACAATTGCCAATTGAAAAATGTTCAAGTTTTTATTTAAATTAGCAATTCTGTATACGTCAATATTTTTTCCAGTCCTGACACAATCCTCTTTTTATAAACCTATCACAGTTTAGTACTTGATGACTCGTCAACCAATCTCTGCGCAGCTCTTTACACCAACTGACCTATCCCAGCAAACTACACTCTGGCATAAATCTTCACTGCTTGCCGTGACTCACCCTCCTTTAAAGTTTTCTTGTACACAAAATTCTACAAGTTTAAACCAGCACAATAAACAAATAAAGTTTTTCTGCTACACTAAAGAATTCAAACTAGTTCATTCAGACCAGAGACAAATCAGAAATAAAGTTTCAACACTCTCTAGTTTTCTTTGACACACACACAAATGAAACCTCGACCAGCAAAAATCACCATGACTGATATAGTTTCCTCTTTGTGCACTAGGTTCCACTAACGCCAATCAATATTAGTACAATCACAACCTATAGTTACAGTCCCTAGCTCTAATATGCTGTCAATGGTACCTCATGAAGTTGTACCACAAACCATAGCAGAGAAAAAACACCGCAACTTATTATTTATGAATTATCCAGGGATCTTGGACTACTCCGAGTCCAATAGCAACTTCAACAGCTCAACATCAAGTACTTAAAGATGGCTAATGCTAAATGCCAAACACATGACTTCAAAACACTGAAAACTCTTAATTCAAATATATGTGACGCATAACCCTATTCATACCAAAGGGGATGATGGACAGAGCCCTTGAGAAAATCAAACACTCACCCCCAGTCAACTGATCTGGTTTTAATCCATCATCATTCTTTAGCTCACTCCACTACCCCAGTTCAGACACGGCCATGTGCAAATTGGCAGTCCAGCCCGAACTGCCAAGCCATGTCTTCCCTGGACCGGAAACAAGCATCCTGGGACTGGTTTCAGGTTCATAACCCTCATCAGCCAGGCTATCTTGAAACCAGTGACAGAGTGAGCAAGGGACCCACTTCTGGGCATACCCTGCCAATTTAGGGCGAACAAAGCGATACTAAAGGGGATTTATTTATTTTTATTTGCGGGTTTGTATAGCGCTAGATGATGGACGGAGCGCTTTAGCAAATCAAACACTCACCCCCAGTCACCTGATCTGGGTTTAATCCATCATCATTCTTTAGCTCACTCCACCACCCCAGTTCAGACATGGCCATATGCAAATCAGTCTGGCCCTGTGCCCTGAATGGGAACAGTCCAGCCCGAACTGCCAAGCCATGTCTTCCCTGGGGTGAATGTATGACATTGTTCTGCATTCTGTCCATCAACTGTTGTTTTTGCATTTGTCACCCCGAGTGGGACGGGTATGCTCAGACGTAAGTCCCGTGCTCTCCATGCCACTGGAATCAAGCTATCCTGGCTGATGGGGGCTGAAAGCCCGAAACCGGTCCTAGAATGCTTGTTTCCAGTCCAAGGAGGACCTGGCTTCGCAGTTCAGGCTGGACTGTTCCCATGGGGTACAGGGTCAAGACTGATTTGCATATGACTGTATTCAAACTGGAATGGCATGGTGAGCAAAAAAACAATGGATTTAGGCCCAGATCTCTGTACTGGGGTGAATGTATGACATTTTTCTGCATTCTGTCCATCAACTGTTGTTTTTGCATAACCCTATTGATATGCCTTCGAAACCACAGGCTCCGTCAGTCTTCTAGTTCGGGCTTTGGACTTAAGTGACATGGGCAATTCTAAACTTGGGCACATTATTTTAGCTCCTTTTCCCCTGTGACGTAAATCATCCTTTCACAACTCTTTGATGGAGCAGAGTTTTCTATATTTTAATCATCTTCAGGTGTAGTCACTGAATAACCCCCACCAGTGGTCATATAGACCTTTGTTAATCAACAATGAGAGATAAAAGGAGCAAACATCTACATCAACCCAATAATGTGATTTATTATTATTGATTTCTAGAACAGTCAATAATAAAAGTATGTAGTAAAAGGTTTGTTTTCAATTCCTTTAGTATTTATCTTATAAGTATCAGCATCAAAAGTTAATATCATCAAGTAATTAATATTTCAATAGAAGATAAAATCCAATGTTGGTTACATTTACAGCTAATATTGTGATAATACAGCAAGTGTGTTCCATAGAGGAAGTTCCTTAATCTAACATAAATTCCCTACTGTAGAGCACTCTGGACTGGGATTAGTAAATGTTAACCCCACCTGAGTCCTACTCTTTCCCTGCTGTTGCACACACTGGAGTGGGGACAGTAAATTGTACCCCATTGGTGTCCAACACTGTCCCTACTGTTGCACTGAGTGGAGTAGGAATGTTTGTTTTACCCTTCCTGAGTCCAACGCTTTCTCCACTGTTGCACAGACTGGAGTGGGAATAGTAAATTGAACCCATCCTGGGGCCAACGCTTTCCCTGCTGTGACCTACTGGAATGGAAATAGTAAATGTCACCCCTCCTGAGTGCAACACTTTCCCTACTGTTGCACAGACTGGAGTGGAGATGGTAAACTTTAGCCCTCATGAATCCAACACTTGCTCTACTGTTGCACACAGTGGAGTGGGAATAGTAAATGTTAACCCTCCTGAGTCCTCTGCTTTCCCTACTGTTGCACACACTGGAGTAGGAAGAGTGCATTTTACCCCTCCTGAGTCCTACGCTTTCCCTACTGTCACACACGCTGGAGTGGGAATAGTGCATTTATTTTTCCTTGAGTTAAATATTTTTTTTGTTATGTTTACATATTTCTTATTATTATGGGGTCGATTCTGATCCTGAAAAAAAAACGTCCGTACGATTCGTATCCGGAGCCCTCTCCATATGAATCGTAAACATGCCGTGCAACCCGACGAGTACGATCCGGACCGGGGTATGAGAACGCGATTCATACGGTCCACGTCAGGTAAGGCTGATTCGTACGGAAAAGCACACAATCACATACACACCGTACGGTCCGTACACCCCATGATCGCAGGGGTACGCACTGTACCCCTGCGATCATGGGGTGTACGCACCATACCCCGTGATCGCAGGGTGTACACACCGTACGCCCAGCGAACATGGCGTACGGTGGGTACACCCCATGATCTCGGGGTACGGTGCGTACACCCCATGATCGCAGGGGTACGCACCGTACCCCTGCGATCATGGGGTGTACACACCGTACCCTGGGGGCCGTTCCGTACCTGTTTCGAGGCGAACTCTGCTCCTCCGGACGTTTTCGGCTCCCGTAAAAAAAGCGTAGTACGGTGCGTACCCGAGACAAATCGTACTTGCTGGGTCAGGGAAACCAGCCGCGAACCGTACGGATGTCACGTACAGCGGGTTCCGAGGGAGATTCGTACGGGGGTTTGATTCGTACGGTCTCTGTACGATTCGTACGGAGTGCAGCTCCTGTTACGAATCGTACTTCGTCGCACATACGGGGGACGTTGCAGGGTACTAGTCGTACGGGAAAAAGGCTCCGTAGGGCTATTCGGACCATTTTTTCCCGAATCGGAATCGACCCCTATGTGTTTATGTACTTAATTTGATGTTTTTATACATGAAAACGTATATTATGTTTAACATATTTTTAGTAAAACATATTCTTATTTATTGTTTTATGTATAATTAAATTAGAAATATTTATTAAAAATTGCAGTTTATTTGTTAGATTTTTTATATGTGTATATATATTTTTTTTCTTATATTGGCATGGTTAAACAACATTAGAAAATGTAAATATATATAATTAATTTTAACTATATGATATATATATATATACACAATATTTTGAATATTTTTTTATATTAGTGTAAAGCGATATTTTGTTTTTGATATGTTCTTACTTACTATTATAAGTATAGGAAAACAATATTCTTGTGATCAAAATTTTTGATACAATATTTCAGTATCACAATATTTTCGGTTTCTATATTTTGACAGTGATCCATGTGTACCACACATTGATTATGCTTGATATTACCTACTTTCATCTGCGATGGTGTTATTTATAAGACTTATTTACAGAGTGGTCACTCGTCGTTATATGTATGTGTTGTATTTTATTTGCAGTTGTTGTTGTAGTACTGTTATTTTTGGAAGAGAACTATGCACTTTGTCATGCCCCAGAGGAAGCTGGCAGTCCCTCATCTGCATACCCAGCATCACTATTCAGAAGAGAGGCTCTCCCAAGCAGAATACACCACTTCAGGTTTCTGGACAACCCATTTAATATTATGGTATTGCAAAATCCCTTCTGAAAGTCCAGATTACACTGGCATGAAGATATTGCCACAAAAAAATGTCTCAAAAAGAATGTGTCACAAGATTTAGAACTTTACCAATTTACAAATTCCAGTGTGGAGTTTGTGGCAAAAAAAAGAAAATAGAAAATAGATTTTCTCTATTTAAATACACATGATCTGAAACTAAATGCCTGTATGTATCTGGACTACCTCAATACTGCTTCAATTTAAGGAGGAACTGAAATGTACCTCTTTAAAGAACATTACATCAGCCAACCTACCTTATCAGACCCCAGCTATCCCTTAAATTGCTTATTAATTGTCTACTATCTTTTGACAATGCACAGCACTCCTCTACCTTTGGGCTAGGTTGGCTCTATACAGGTACCACATATGCACATACCTGTAAACATAAAGGAGGGCCAATTAGTTCAGGCATTGATGCTTGGCCAAGATGGCCACAATTCGGATGAATAAACTAGCTCCAATGACAAGAGGCCACAAATCAGGTGGAACAGTGAAGTCCAGGACGGTATAAGGACTTTGTGCCACTTTATTATTGCCGACAGGCATTTTGCTGCCTGCACTGCAGTGCCTAATTTTACAGAGCTGCAGTTGTAGGTGGCAAAATTTCCGTGTGCATGGTGGGAAGGGGAGTTGGAGTATGGGGGAGGCTCCCCTTAAAATAAAATCAGCAATTACCTCAGGGCAAACACCGGCATTGAGAGTGAGGGAATAGTTTGCCTAGGACCAGGTCTAAACTAGGTGGAGTGGTGAGCAAAGGAATGATGGATTTAACCCAGATCTCTTGACTGGGAGTGAATGTTTTGATTTGTTCTGGATTCCGTCCATCAATTGTGTGTCTTTTGGTATCCCTGATGAGGCATCAAAGTGCTTTTCAGCTAGTAGCATGTTATGTTATGTTAATACTCATTTGTAGAGCGCACGTACACCCGTAGGTTTCATGGCGCTGATGCAGAGAGACGTAACCAAATCCCTAGACGTATGCTTGCTCAAACAGCCACGTCTTCAGGGACTTCCTGAAGACCAAGAGATTGTCACTGTTCCTAAGTGACAAGGGGAGGGGGTTCCAGAAAGTGGTGGCTAGGTAGGAGAAATAGCTTCCTCCTTGCTTTTTTCGTTTGAATGATGAGATAGTTACCAAGTGGAGATGGGCAGAGCATAGTTACGCTGGGGTTTGTAGTTGTTAATCATGTTTCTTACAAATTTGGGGCCGTTGCTATGCAATGCCTTGAAAGCTATGCAACCCGTCTTAAAAGCAACCCTTTGGGCCATCGGTAGCCAGTGTAGTTTTGACATACCCTGTCTAGCTGACTTCCATTTGGGCTGTTTCCAAATGAGTCTTGCTGCCTGATTTTGAATCATCTGGAGTCGTTTTAGCAAGCCCAGTGTCAGGCCAAGATATAGGGCATTTGAAAAATCCAGGCGCGAGAGTACCAGTGCTATCACTACCTGTATGAGTGCAGAGTGAGTCAGCAGGTGTGCAATTTTCCTAATTTTTCAAAGTTGGAAAAAGCTAGAGGAGACGACAGCTCCCACCTGTCCTTTAAGCGACAGATCGGCGTTGAGGATGACCCCTAAGCTTTTTACCGAAGGGGAAGCAATGGGAGAAGAGCCCATATCTGACAGCCAGAAATGCGGGCCCCAGCTGAGCTCACTCTTCCCAGCCAGTACTAGTTTCGTCTTGCCTGGATTGAGTTTTAGATGGTTCAGGTCCATTCGCTCCGTATGTGGGACATGGTTGCCCGAAACTGTGCTGCTGAATCTGGGGAATTCAGAGGTATTATCAGCTGCAGTTCATCAGCGTAATTGAAAATAGTAATCTTGCGGTTTTTTAGGGAGTGTATCAGGGGTCGGAGGTATAAATTAAACAGTAGTTGCGACAGTGATGATCCCTGAGGGACCCCACAGAGGGAAGAGAGTCTCGGGCGATAAAGGTTCCATGTCTTACTGATTGCGTCAACTCAGTAATGAAGGAAGCAATCCATCTGAGAGCGGATCCCCTGAGGCCAGCCTGTTCGACACGGTTCAACAGTATGTTATGGTCAACCGTGTCGAACGCGGCACACAGATCCAGGAGCACCAGGGCCTGGTGGTTGCCCTTGTCTACATTGACTCTAAGAGTATCCTGAACTGCGAGGACCACCGCTTCCGTTGAGTGTGACGGGCGGAGGCCAGCTTGGTTAGGTTCTAGATAGTCAGAGTGTTCGATGAAATTCGAAAGACATCTAGACAGGTGGCCTCTAATATTTTGGCCATGAAGTGGAGAAGGGAGATGGGCCGATAATTGGATGGGTCCATGGGGTCTGCCCCAGGTTTTTTTATGAGTGGGACGACCGTTGCATTTTTAAAGTTGCAAGGAACCTTGCCCTGTGCAAGAGATTCATTGAGAAAGGGGAGAATACTCTGGGGTAGGGCCGAGAAGACCTCCTTCATAATATGTGGTGGGCAGCTGTCGTTAGGCGACCCAGAATTGACCCGAGACAAAAGCTCCGAGAATGTTTTCGGGTTAACAGGAGGGAGGGCATCAAGAGTAAGATGATTATTACAAATGTCATCCAATGGTTCCTGACTGAGGGGATTAGGGATGCTATTTTTAATAGCAGAGATTTTGTCTATAAAGAACTTATTCAACGAGTTACAGAGCTCCTGGGTGGAGGACTGAGTGGGTGCCATTCTCTCGCTGTTACATAGGTCATTCACTATTTTAAAAATATCTTTTGATTTGTTTTGAGAGTTTAGTATTTTTGTAGAGAAATAAGCCGCTTTGCTATTTAGGATAGTTTTCTTATATTCCCCACAGGCTGTGGAGAATTCCTCCTTATCTTGCCTGGTGTATTTTGCTCTCCATTTCCTTTCTTTCTGGCGTAATTCAAGTTTAAATTTTTTTAGGTCAGAAGTGAACCATTTGTGGGCATCAATACAACATGTGCGGGAAAATTTAACAAGAGGGGTGTGAGTGTCGTAAGCCGCTGATAACCACTCCGTGATTTTTCCTTCCATAATGTCGACATCTGAACAGAAAGTGGGTAAGGTGGTTTTCAGAGTGTCGACAAAGGCCGGTGTATTTAAGGACTTCCATTTCCTAGTTACCCCTCCCACCCGGGGCAGGGACTTAGTGTAGCCATTGATGGTGGTTGTGAACTGGGTTCAGTGGTGATCAGACCATATGCAAGGCATGGTGGAAGGAGTCGAGAGTGAGAGATTGTGTGACCATACTTGGTCCAGGATATGTCCTTTTTCGTGAGTGGGGGAATATATGTTGGACCAAGTTCAGATTCAGAATGAGCTCCGAGAGTTCGACCTCCTGGGGGCCGCCTGCGGTGTTGTTAAACCAATAATTCAGGTCCCCAATTAGGGGAACTTTAGCAAATGTTACCACTTAGGAGGCCATCTGCTCACCCAGGGAGGTGGGAAATTTGGCCATAGCCTGAGGGGGACGATAGATCAACACGAGTGCCAGCGAGCCAGCATCCGCGTCGAGTTTAATGACTAGGTTCTCGACCTCCGGCAGGACAAGAGGGGATAGAGCTACAAACTTAGGGTTTTTGTGGATAATACGTGCCACCCCGCCTCCCAATTTGCCCAGGGGGCGATTGGCTGATAGAATGTAATAATCTGAGGGGAGTGCTACTAGGATATCCGGTAATGAGTCCTGGGTTAACCAAGTTTCCGTGATTAATAGAATATCAGGATTTTCATTGGCGAGTAGCAAGAAGATGTCCAGTTGGTGTTTTACCAAAGAGCGTGTGTTGAGATATACACAGTGAAGATCCAGTTGAGCATTTGTAATAGGGTTAATGATAGCGTGGGAAACAGGACTGGGTTCAACAGGAAGGTGATCTGATGGAGGCCTAGAGATGCCATTGATGGAAATACGGTGATGGGTGTTAAGGTCCAGAGAAGGACAGAGGTGTGTAGGAGGTCTTAGTAGTTTTAATTCCCTAGATGAATAGGTTAAATTTTTGCCATAATCCATGGCCCCTGGGCCCGGCCCGGACGGGCGCAGACGGGCTTGCCGTTGGCGCGCCCGCATCTGCTGCGCGTTAGCATCATGGTGTGATTTATGTGGCACGTTACTGATGGAGCACTAGAGCGCCACCCTGCCACAATGGTCGCTCTAACGTGCTCAACAAGGAAGTAAAAACTAAAGTGCCTCCCTCCACACAAACAGCACGAGATTGCTGCGGTGGACCGGGGAAAGCAACAGAGCAAGCGAGAGCCAAACAGGTAAAAGCAATTAGGCTATGTGCTAAATTTTAAAAGAATACAATACAGTTGCATTAAGTTCATACGAGCGTAGCTAGCGCGAGGAGATTTTGCTTACTGTCCTCGAGCTCGTCAGCCCCGAACTGGATTTAAATGCCCTGCAGCTGATAGAGCACTAGAGCGTCACCCTGCCACAATGGCCGCTCTAACGTGCTCAACCAGGAAGTAAAAACTAAAGTGCCTCCCTCCACATCAGAGCAAGCGAAAGCCAAACAGGTAAAATCAATTAGGTTATGTGCTAAATTTGAAAAGAATACAATACGGGTGCATTAAGTTGACTCCTAGCCAAGCTAGCGCGAGGAGATTTTGCTTACTGTCCTCCTACTCCAAAACCCAAACAGGATTACTGGTGAATTAGTATAGGGAAATATTACATGAATTTGAGCAGTGAACATGTGAGTCTGTTAAGTGGATTGAAAAGGATAGTGAAGGGATAGAAGAGGGAATGGTCTAGAAAGGGTTGGAGATCATAGCAGCAAGAGGAGTTTTGGATAAGTAGTGGGGAGGGGAACGAGTAAGAGAAAGGCTTGTTTGGGAGATCTGTATAGTAAAAGAGGTTTGAGATGATTCAAGGAAGGGTAGAGGAGGGAAGAGTCTATAAAGGATTATTATGGCGCTCATAGTGGTAGAATGGGGTTTGGGATGAGTCAGAGAATAGAGGTATAGGATATATTGAGAGGGGTCTAGGGTGAGAAGTTGGGTAGTGCATTGGAGACAGTAGTAGATTGAGGTTTGGGATGAGTCAGCGAGTAAAAGTAGAGGATATATTGAGAGCGGTTTAAGGTGAGTTACAGGGTTGTGCACCCGGTGCACTTAGGGTGATAAAGCAAAAGACACATAATTGATGGATGGTTTCATGCCCTAAGTGCGCCAGGTATGCCCAGACTTGGGTCCCGGGCTTACTCTGCCACTGGATTAAAGCTATCCTGGCTGATGAGGGGTGAAACCCCGAAACCAGTCCTAGGATGCTTGTTTCCGGTCCAGGGAGGACCTGGCTTGGCAGTTCGGGCTGGACTGTTCCCATGAGGCACAAGGTCAAGACTGATTTGCATATGGCCAGGTCTAAACTGGAGTGGCATGATGAGCAAAAGAATGATGGATTTAACCCAATTCTCTTGACGGGAGGTGAATGTTTTAATTTGTTCTGCACTCCGTCCATCAATTGTGTGTCTTTTGCTCATCGGGGATACCAAGCACCAAATAATGCAAACCTTTTCCTCTTCCATCCCTCCAAAATCCTTTTTCAATCCAAAATACAAACTCACATGTCTACCACTCAAATTAATTTCATATTTCCGTATACTAACTCCCCACTAATCCTCTAATGCTTTTGGGCCCTATAGTAGCGTGCTACTCGACGAAAAGTGCTTTAACTCCTCATCAGCGGCAGTAAGAGCTATAATAAAACAATTACAATTAGAATATACCACCATGACTAATAGAGGTTCAACTTTTATTTGTAATGTTAGTCTTACTACCAGGGCTACACCTTAGTATTCTATGGCTATGAGTAGTGTTAGTATACAGGTAACAGTAGGTTTGGGATCACAGCACTGTGTGACATTGCAACTGTGGACAACAGCTTTCAGGTCACGGTCCCATCACCTTCTCGCGCTATGACGACCACACACAACCAATTACTACAGGAGTCTGCGGCACATTGAAAAGCTGACTCTTTATGTGATACTGCTTATGTAAAATACAGTGTATGCTACAGTGAAAGCCATTAATCCAGAGGATAGAGAAATGAGGAATGGGATGAGTAAACGAGGGGGCAGAAGACTGGAAAGGTGTCTGTTGCGGATACTGCAAAAGATCATACCATGCCGGCGCCTAAAAGTCTTGCAGAGTTCTTCCACCGTATACAATACATACCAGGTCCGAATGGTGAGTGGTATTTGTACTCAGAAATCTCCACAACAGAGAGTGATTTTCAGATGCGCAGAGAAACCCAGATTAATGTCTCCTGGAATTTCTTGGAGGCAGTGAGTAAACAGAGCTTTAAGTGCATGCAGCTTCCCAGCGCACGACACTTCCTCTTTTTTTTTAAGTCGGGCCCTTTGGCGCCAATACGGCTTGCCACCCCATTCGGTTTCCTAACATAATCCGGGCGCGAGGAAGCCAAGCTTCCGAAAGCATTGTTGGAAGGCCTGCCCGGGTTCACTTCTCTGGCCGGTTCATCGCAGACAAGTGCCACACGTGCCAGGCCCTGAGGCGCTTGTTCCCCGTCCACGCATTTTTCGAATCATTCTGCATTTAAATTCCTCACGAATGCGTCTCAGCCGTGGATATCCGTTAACATGCCGCGCTATTTAATCCATCCGCCACTCTGCGAAGATCAGAGAGGGGCTGCGTTCTGGCACTGGAGCGCAACGTATCCGCGCCCGCCACCCCAGTGACATATCACCAGCCCGTATAAGTTCAGAGTCCGTTCCAAAAAAAGACAGACACACTTCATTCATCTGAAACCTTACTCAATCAACGTCTACTCTCGGGGAGCCATGCGAGATGCGTTCTCTTGTGCGTGTGGCAGTCCCGCGTGAAATGTGCCCTGTGTCTGTTATGTAACTGACCTGCGAAGTTTGCATTACAGGAATACTCTAGGTTGGGATGAGCCACGAAAACGAGAAGTACTTAAATACTGTTTGCAAATCCTAGCGGCAGCTCACGTTTATTAAAAGTGAGCTTAACATCAAAATAGCAAAATAACAAAATAGCAAGGGGTATATATTGGCTCCAGTCTCCAGGAAGTACCTCTTCTTCAGAGATTTAGCCATGAAATGGTGTCCAGCCTTCGAACCCGAGGTCCAGATTTCCAAATATTCAGGGAAGACAGACAACAAGTGAAGTTGCTGAGCTGCGTTGCGTGAAAGGGAGCGTACCATTTCTCCAAAGATGGAGGCTGTGCTGGTCTCTCCCTGCGCTGCCGCACTTTATGCAGCATAGTGCAAGGGTGTCTGCATTGTGGTCAGCATGCCTTTCTGCACAAAAGGTATTCTGGAAGGCAATTTTCCCTTTAAATGTGCTGCAGAATGCCAATCTCAGGGAGGAGCAGAGGTACACATTTTGGTGCAAATCCAAATCTTCCAATCTTTGTAGATATGGATTTGCGTCAAAACCCCTAACATGATTTTTTCTGTTCTGTTGATATATTTTTGTGAAGTCCAGTTATCTTTGACCCCAGTATTTACCAGCCAGGACCTATAAAGAGAACATGACCTTTATCCACGCTAGTCAGGCCAATGCTACACATGCAAAAAAGGGAATGCGGATGCACTAGTCTTACACAGCTTAGCGCGTACTGCTCCCAGACGTTATCGTATCAGATGGCAGCAACTTGATGGTGTGATTATACGACAATGCAATGACATAAGAAATTGGTTCTGGGACATTAGGACTGGCCTTTCTACGATTGATTTAATAGAGGTGTATTCCACGTGGTTACACTTGCAATTTGGAAAGACCAATTTCGCTAGGTATTGATGCGCTCAATCAATCAATCAGAGCATTTATATAGCGCACTACTCACCCGGAGGGTCTCAAGGCGCTGGGGGGAGGGGGTCCGCTACTGCTCGAACAGCCAGGTCTTGAGCTGCTTCCTGAAGGCGAGGTGGTCCTGGGTCAGGCGGAGGTGGGTCGGAAGGGAGTTCCAAGTCTTGGCGGCCAGGTAGGAGAAGGACCTTCCTCCTGTGGTGGCTCTTCGGATGCGCTATTACTTATCAGTCATTTTCATTACTCTTGGTCCAGTTGTCCTGGTCCCATTCATAAACAAAGTGAGATAATCCTATCTCACCAACAGAAAAAAAGAACAAAGAAATGCTGGCCCTTCTCACGCCCCCCCACCCCCCAAGGAGTACCAAAATGTACCTTAACCAGCATTCCCTCTGAACTACCAAGCCACAGATGGAAGCCAGCACGTCCGGGAGGGAGGGAGAGGAGTAATGAATGGGACAAGGACAACAGGACCAGGAGTAATGAAGATTACTGGTAAGTAATAGGGCATTACCCCCAGGTCCCCCCTGTCCTCGTCCCATTCATAAACAAGGTGAGAATACCCAAGCAACAACCGGCATTCCTCAAAAACAAACCCCCAGGACACAAGGCAGACAGCAACACCCAGTGATTTATTGGCCCAGAGAAACAAGTAGTCAGGAGCACACAGCCTGCAGTACCCCCAAACCAAAATTAGCATCATTCCCCAGCAAATTCTGGGTCTGATAATGCCTCACAAAAGTATGAGAGGACGCCCTAATGGCAGTATGAGAACAGATAATACCAGAAGCATCCAGGGTAGAAAGGACATAAGCACCAGGCACAAAGAATAACAAAACCGCTATGCAGGACTTACCCAGCACGGCTGCAATTAAAGGAACTCCAAACATCCCCGTAGCTGACCGACATCGAAACACCTGATGTCCTGGACTGCTCAGACGCCAGAAGATAGGCAACGTAACCCGTAAGGTGGGAGCAACATTTGCCCAGGTCACTACCTGGGAACAGGGATGAAAGGAGGAAACGGAGCACCTCCCGACATGCCCGGCAACCCAGGAGGCATGGACCAGATACCACCGTCAGCAACACAGAAAGTCACTGCCCAGGAGGAACTCAGCATGTCTCCCTCCAAGGTCGGCAAGGAGGGAGACACGAACACCAGCAATGTCTCTACCGCCCGGCAGCAGAGACGTGAGTACATAAGAAGCCCATCGGCTCCTGACTCGCCCTATTCTGTCGGCAGAAAGAAAAAAGGAACAGAGGGAATGCAGGATAAGGTACGTTTATGTACTCCCGGTGTGGGGAAAGGGGGATATGGACAGCATTCCTTCATTCTTTTTTTCTGTTGGTGAGATAGGAATATCTCACTTTGTTTATGGATGAGACAAGGACAAAAGGGACCTGGGGGTAATATACACTTGCATTCACAATTATTGGGGGATCCTAGAAGCACTTTGGATCAGTAGTGTCACTATAATTTGTTGATCGAACCTACTACAAAATTTCTCTTTTTGCATTTGTAGGCTTGGCCTGGTTATTAAAATCACATAGGCCACAACTTTTACATGACAACCTGACAAATTCATAGATGAGGTATGTCTAAACTGCCCACTAAGGGACTTGCTGTGCATTTGCTTGTGATATTTCACGACACTGAATGGCCTTTCTCTTTTGACCCCTTAGGGTTTGCATAACAATGGCATTCTTTTATCCTGGTGAAACCCATATAACGTGGATGGGCCGAAACGTCAACATCTTCTCAGAGGCTGTATTTTAATGAAATCAATACAAGCAAAACATAATATTCATATTGGGCTTGAAGTTGTGTTTCAACAGGGGACACCCCTGCATGTATGTATGTGTATCTTACTGTACAGTTCACAGCACCTTCAATTTTGAGCACTGCGTCGTCTTCACCATTGTTGATTGTTATACGAACCAATGAGATAATAATTGATTTGCATTCAGAAAGACCACTGTTGATTAATTGATGACGATAATTTGGTTTCTCTACAGGTTCTCACGAAAGGAATAGACCTGGTTAGGAATGAGACCCATGGAACCACTGTTTTATTATTCTCTTCCTTCCACACACAGCACCCACTTGGTATGGGTCCCCGGCAAAAGCTATTGCATTTTTGCTTATCAAAAATAGATCATGGGAATGTCAATGAAAAATGCAGCTTTTGGGACCCCAATAATTTCCTCTCTCCTTGATTAATTTTCACCATTATTTTCACGATCAAACTTTCGTGGATGTTGTGTTGTTTGCGAAACTTTCATACAGAATTTTCATATCTGACCACAGACTAATGAAAAAAACAACTTCCATGCATGCCCCTATAATTCCGAGGATCAAACAAAAGTTAATTCCATTTTTATGCAGCAAGTTTTCATTAGCGTCTCTAAGCTCTGTTAAAGCTATCAGCAAAATACATTTATATTAAAATGGAATCACTACGTTTCCCATAATTTCCCAAACATTCGTTTGGCTATAATGAAATGTTTATTGACGTTGGAAGAAGGTTGCATGGGAGAGGGCACAGTTATAGGAAGTATGCAGATGCTGTTTTTTTGCCAGTGTTAAGTCACACAATGTTTAATGAAAGTTCGTCATGTTTGAGGCACTTAATTTAATCAGCGCCTTTTCCAGACTTGATAAATGTTACTTCTATTTACAAAAGAACGATTTTATCTCGCATGCATGTGTCCGTCCTATTGGCATGTATGTATCTATCTGTTAGTATCTGTGAACATGTCCAAAAATGTTTAGTGACAAATGCTTGTGGATTTAGTCAGCTGCGCCTCTGGTTGATTGTAGCTGACTGGGTTTGCACAAATCAAGGGGCCACTATTTGCAATTCCCTCTGTATTTGATATTTATTTCCCTGATATAGATGAATACGTGCATAGAAAATAGTGCTCAGCAGGTGTAAGCAGGGCCGGCTTTACCGCTGGTGGCACCCAGTGCGACAATGTTAGTTGGCGCCCCCAATGACCACCTCCACCACGGATTCTCTCACTAGCACCCTTTAACAGTGACCAAGTCTCCATAACCACTCTCTCTTAGATGCATTGAATTTAGTATATAGCGCTACTCATACCATTAAAGTATGTCAGAGCACTTTGCATCACACACACATTACACAGACAATCAATCATACTTGTGTAAATCAGTGTTTAGGAAATGTTACATAAGCCAAAGGACTAAACGTGTAAGAGTCACATGTCATCCATTCTGGTAGGCAGTATAGGTTAGGAGTGCCTGGTGTGGAGAAGCACAAACTCAGAGTCAAAAAAGAAAGAGCATAGTTCTGAGTTTTCTTTAATAATAAGAATCCGTTTCTACCCAAATTTACCCTTTTTGCAACATTAATCAATGTTCTATACTTAGCAGAGTGTATGCACTTCTATGATGAAAGTTAATACCTCACTATTCTATATTAGAACTTTAAGTTATAAATTGCAAGTAACAAAAGGATGGCTCTTTTAAAAGCAGTAACCTGCTGAACTATTTACATTAAATGCACTCTGTGATCTACTTGGTACACGTTCTTTGCAGAAGGCATATTAACCTTCTGTACTACCTTCACATAAGTCAAAAACCTCAACTACACAAAACTCTGATCTCTGGCCAGGAAGAACATTAATCACAGGAGTTATCTTGTCATTTCTGTGAGGCCCCGTAATTGCAGGAGGAAAGGAACGCGCAGCAGGTGCTTTTAAAATCATAATTAAGTTGTAAACACGGCGCCCCCAGGAAGCCAGCACCCGGTGCGATGGCACCGTTTGCACCGCCCTGAGTGTAAGGTGAAAAATCAGGGGCGGCTCCTCTGTTATAGGGGAGGAGTCATCTCACTTAAATGCCCCCAGAGATGGAAAAATAAAATGGTGATGAAGTTAATACACTACCATTTTACTTTTCGTCACCCCGTCCCAAAAGGACAGGACAGGGCCGCAGCAGAATGACAGAAGCAGCAAGAAGGAGGGTGGGCTGCCTTTTGCACTTGTTTAAAGTGCAAACTTCTCTTTGGGCGGCCGTCTTGCGATGACCAGCCACACATGTGCACTTTAAAACTCTCTAACCCAGCCAACAGCTGGGTTAGAGAAAGCAAAAGCCTCCAGTGTTCTTGTGAGCGCTGATAGAGGCTGCTACCACCAATCGTTTTGCTGCTCTGATTTTGTGGGAGCAGCACTGGGATTGGTTGAGAGAGTTAGTGAGGGCGAAGCAGTAGCTACCACAGTAAGTACATTTTTATATTATTTAATTTATTGTTCTGAATTTATGAAACCCCCCACCTGCCCGCCCCGCCACTCACCGAAGCTGGCAGCCACCACTGAAAGTCATTATAGATCAAGGACATCTAAGACACCTCAGCCGTTCAGCTTTCTGTCTGCCCAGCGTTTTCCTCGCTACTTGCCTGGCAATATGCAATCCCTCTGATGTACAAGCCCCCCGAGGGTGCTCGATGCTTGTGAAATTCCACCAGCAGTTCACACAGGTCTTTCCACGAGGTGGGTACAACCAGCCTGCATCTTCAGTTACAGTAAATATTGGAGTTATCTTCCCTCAGCCGGTCTGTTTAGAGTGTGATGTTAGGAGCCTGCTGAACATTTCGTTCAGGGGCAAAAGCCTTTATCTTGTGCCCTAGGGCGGGGGTTCCTACTAGTCCTGCAGGGTACGATATACCCTGAGGCCTCTAAGAGGCATCTTTCACACATATACCAGGTAAAAAAGCAGATTCTGACACCAGCTGTACATTCATGCATTGCTGTTTGAGCGTACCTGTTTTGAATCAAAAGTGCCCACTGTAGGGACATGGTAGCTACACCTGTAAGGCAGGAGATAACCCTACTTTTTGCTTTTGTCATGGTGAATATGACATCCTTTGTGTAAATTTCGTTCCACCACCAGCCTTCTAGTCTATGTGCTCGAAGATAAAAGGCAAAAGACACAGTTGATGGACAGAATGTAGAACAATGCCATACATTCACCCCAGTACAAGGATCTGGGCCTAAATCCATCGTTTTTTTGCACTCCACACCACCCTGGGTTAGACACTGGCTATATGCAAATCAGCTCTGACCCTGTGCCTCATGGGAACAGTCCAGTCCGAACTACCAAGCCATGTCTTTCCCAGACCGGAATCAAGCATCCAAGGACCGGTTTCCGGCTATCAGCCTTCATCAGCTTGGATAGCTTGACTCCAGTGGTGTGGAGAGCCTGGGACTCATGTCTGAGCATACCCAGCCCACTCGGGGTGAAAATTGCAAAAGACACAGTTGATGGACAGAATGTAGAACAATGCCATACATTCACCCCAGTACAAGGATCTGGGCCTAAATCCATCGTTTTTTTGCACTCCACACCACCCTGGGTTAGACACTGGCTATATGCAAATCAGCTCTGACCCTGTGCCTCATGGGAACAGTCCAGTCCGAACTACCAAGCCATGTCTTTCCCAGACCGGAATCAATCATCCAAGGACCGGTTTCTGGCTATCAGCCTTCATCAGCCTGGATAGCTTGACTCCAGTGGTGTGGAGAGCCTGGGACTCACGTCTGAGCATACCCAGCCCACTCGGGTGAAAATTGCAAAAGACACAGTTGATGGACAGAATGTAGAACAATGCCATACATTCACCCCAGTACAAGGATCTGGGCCTAAATCCATCGTTTTTTTTGCACTCCACACCACCCTGGGTTAGACACTGGCTATATGCAAATCAGCTCTGACCCTGTGCCTCATGGGAACAGTCCAGTCCGAACTACCAAGCCATGTCTTTCCCAGACCGGAATCAAGCATCCAAGGACCGGTTTCTGGCTATCAGCCTTCATCAGCCTGGATAGCTTGACTCCAGTGGTGTGGAGAGCCTGGGACTCACGTCTGAGCATACCCAGCCCACTCGGGGTGAAAATTGCAAAAGACACAGTTGATGGACAGAATGTAGAACAATGCCATACATTCACCCCTGTACAAGGATCTGGGCCTAAATCCATAGTTTTTTTGCACTCCACACCACCCTGGGTTAGACACTGGCTATATGCAAATCAGCTCTGACCCTGTGCCTCATGGGAACAGTCCAGTCCGAACTACCAAGCCATGTCTTTCCCAGACCGGAATCAAGCATCCAAGGACCGGTTTCTGGCTATCAGCCTTCATCAGCCTGGATAGCTTGACTCCAGTGGTGTGGAGAGCCTGGGACTCACGTCTGAGCATACCCAGCCCACTCGGGGTGAAAATTGCAAAAGACACAGTTGATGGACAGAATGTAGAACAATGCCATACATTCACCCCAGTACAAGGATCTGGGCCTAAATCCATCGGTTTTTTTGCACTTCACACCACCCTGGGTTAGACACTGGCTATATGCAAATCAGCTCTGACCCTGTGCCTCATGGGAACAGTCCAGTCCGAACTACCAAGCCATGTCTTTCCCAGACCGGAATCAAGCATCCAAGGACCGGTTTCTGGCTATCAGCCTTCATCAGCCTGGATAGCTTGACTCCAGTGGTGTGGTGAGCCTGGGACTCACGTCTGAGCATACCCAGCCCACTCGGGGTGAAAATTGCAAAAGACACAGTTGATGGACAGAATGTAGAACAATGCCATACATTCACCCCAGTACAAGGATCTGGGCCTAAATCCATCGTTTTTTTGCACTCCACACCACCCTTGATTAGACACTGGCTATATGCAAATCAGCTCTGACCCTGTGCCTCATGGGAACAGTCCAGTCCGAACTACCAAGCCATGTCTTTCCCAGACCGGAATCAAGCATCCAAGGACCGGTTTCTGGCTATCAGCCTTCATCAGCCTGGATAGCTTGACTCCAGTGGTGTGGAGAGCCTGGGACTCACGTCTGAGCATGCCCAGCCCACTCAGGGTGAAAATTGCAAAATACACAGTTGATGGACAGAATGTAGAACAATGCCATAAATTCACCCCAGTACAAGGATCTGGGCCTAAATCCATCGTTTTTTTGCACTCCACACCACCTGTCCAGGGAAGGCATGGCTTGGCAGTTCGGGCTGGACTGTTCCCATGAGGCACAGGGTCAGACTGATTTGCATATGGCCATGTCTGAACTGGGGTGGCAGAGTGGGCTAAAGAATGGTGATGGATTAAGCCCAGATCAGTTGACTGGGGGTGAGTGCTTGTATTGTCAACGCTCAGTCCATCATTTCCTTTGGTTTTGCTTTGTTCGCCATAAGTTGGCAGGGTATGCTCAGACGTGAGTCCCTTGTTCACTTTGCCACTGGATTCAAGCTAGCCCGGCTGAAGACGGCTGCAATGCCAGAAACCGGTCCTGGGAAGCTTGTTTCCGGTCCAGGGAAGGCATGGCTTGGCAGTTCGGGCTGGACTGTTCCCATGAGGCACAGGGTCAGACTGATTTGCATATGGCCATGTCTGAACTGGGGTGGCAGAGTGGGCTAAAGAATGGTGATGGATTAAGCCCAGATCAGTTGACTGGGGGTGAGTGCTTGTATTGTCAACGCTCCGTCCATCATTTCCTTTGGTTTTGCTTTGTTCGCCATAAGTTGGCAGGGTATGCTCAGACGTGAGTCCCTTGCTCACTTTGCCACTGGATTCAAGCTAGCCCGGCTGAAGACGGCTGCAATGCCAGAAACCGTTCATGGGAAGCTTGTTTCCGGTCCAGGGAAGGCATGGCTTGGCAGTTCAGGCTGGACTGTTCCCATGAAGCACAGGGTCAGACTGATTTGCATATGGCCATGTCTGAACTGGGGTGGCAGAGTGGGCTAAAGAATTGTGATGGATTAAGCCCAGATCAGTTGACTGGGGGTGAGTGCTTGTATTGTCAACGCTCCATCCATCATTTCCTTTGGTTTTGCTTTGTTTGCCATAAGTTGGCAGGGTATGCTCAGACGTGAGTCCCTTGCTCACTTTGCCACTGGATTCAAGCTAGCCCGGCTGAAGACGGCTGCAATGCCAGAAACCGGTCCTGGGAAGCTTGTTTCCGGTCCAGGGAAGGCATGACTTGGCAGTTCGGGCTGGACTGTTCCCATGAGGCACAGGGTCAGACTGATTTGCATATGGACATGTCTGAACTGGGGTGGCAGAGTGGGCTAAAGAATGGTGATGGATTAAGCCCAGATCAGTTGACTGGGGGTGAGTGCTTGTATTGTCAACGCTCCGTCCATCATTTCCTTTGGTTTTGCGAAGATAAAAGGCAGCACACACTGATTGGAGGGCTTAAGCAGCTCTGCCCCAAATCAGAAAATATTTTGCCTCTTCTTGTAATGCTTGACCCATCACTCCCTAAAGCATATACTCGAAACCATGTGCAGCTTTACCTTTTGTATTGTGCTGAGAGCTCTAAGGACATGGTAGAGAGCTGCTCTGAATGTATCACTAGCCTCTCTCTAATACAGTCACAGCTGCTGCCATAATGCAGTCAGGGGCAGCAGGGCAGCGGAGGGAGTTGAATAAAAAAAAAAAAAAATTACTTACCTGATCATGCGGCTGTCTCACGCTATGGGGTTCCTCCATACTCCTGCTACTACCGAAAGTCCCTGGGACAGACTCCCTAGCCAATCCAGATGCTACTCTCATACTATGATAGCAGCGCCAGGATTGGGCTGAGTGGGCTGGTCTGATGGTCCACTCAGGCACAGGGAGTCTGTGTTGTTTGTCCACCCGGCTGTAGAATACAGCCGGGTTAGAGAAACCTTACTGCGCATGTCTGTTTGATCGTCCTAGGATGGACGGCCAAACAGACATGCACACTTAGGAGTTCACCAACCACTCCTCCATTTGACCACCGTCCTGCCTACCCTACAAATGCTGGCTCGGCCAGCAGCTGAAAAATAAAACAATAATAAAATATTATTTTATTTTTCAGCTGCTGGGTCTGATCCAGTGGGGGGGACACGGCTCCACCATTGAGGAGGAGCTGCTGCTGCTCTAATATTTATTCCTTTGGATGAGACAAGGATTATCTGATCAGAACTGATGTGTCTGTTTAAACAAAGCACACCCTTTGATTCGTCCTGTGCTAAATAAATGCCTCCAAGAAAGAATTGGCCTGCGCGGATCAGTTCCTTATATTTATTAGGAATTTTAAAGCATATCTATTGCATCAGTAGAGAGAAACATGTTCCCAGGGACAAGTGATAAAGATGCTCCCCCACCCCCACAAAGCTAGGAACAAGATTAAAATAAGCCCTGTTTTTGTGAACTGCCAGAGAAGAAGAGTTTTCTATAGCGCGAACATGACCTAGAGGGTATCATAGCGCTTTACAGTTAAATACATCTGGACGGATACAAGAGATAGAAAACAGAACGCACAAAGAACAAAGTTAACAGTCTTGTAGGGCTAGGTGCCCTCGGGAGCTTGGCAGCTGGGAATCAATCTTGCGAGGGTGCCCTCAGTCGCCTAGTAAGAACCCTTACTAAGGCAGAAATTTCTTTATCAATAACACTTTGACTTCCTTTTTGAAAAGGACAGTAGAAGGATTCAGTCTTAGTTCGGGGGGCAGGGAGTTCCAAATCCTCTGGGCGATACTATAGAAGGCTCGATTGTAGGTTTTTCTTATCTTGAATTTTTGTGGTTTGAGCAGTAGAGTGCTGGCACTTCTAGAGGCTCTTGATCAACCTGAGAGCTCCAGCTTTTGAGCGAGGTACAACGGGGTATTGAAGTGAATGGCTTTATGTGCCATTCATCCAATTTTTGGTTGTATCCAAGCTTCATAGGGGAGCCAGTTCAGGGAAATAAGATCAGGCGAGATATGGTTGTATCTCTTGGCACCTGTAAGGAGCCTAGCAGCAGAATTGAGGGGAGCCCTGAGAGGTGCCGTCCTCGATCTTGGAAGGCCGCAGAGGGTTGCACTGCCATAGTTCCATTTTGAGAGCATTGAGTTTCAAGTGTTTATGTGTCAACCATCTTTGTGTTTCCAGTAGGGCTGAGTTGAGGGACATGATGTCATCAAGGGAGGAGATCTTCAGGTAAAGTTGGGTATCATCCGCGTACATGTGATAGTGAATGCTGGATGATTTCAGGATAACTGTTAAAGGCTCCATGAACAGGTTAAAGAGCGTGGGTGAGAGGGTAGATCCCTGTGAAACCCCCAGCGTGACTGGAGAGGGATGAGATAGGGACTGTTTCACCTTGAAGCTTTGGGTTCTATTGTAGAGGAATGAGGAGAGCCAGTTTAGCACAGGCCCAGATAAGCCCATCCTATGTTCCAGGAGTTCAATTAGGTTATCATGTTTAACAGTATCAAAAGCTGACTAAAGGTCAAGGAGGATCAGTAGGCAAGATTAGTTTTGATCAAGCAATCTTAGCGCATCATCTACTTTGTGGGTGAGAACAGATTCTGTGCTATGACCCTGTCGGAAACTGGATTGAAATTGGTCCAGGAGTTGGAATTGATCAATGTCGTTACAGAGTTGGCCGTGCACACATTTCTCTAGGAGCTTTGCCAACATGGGTAAGTTAGAAATTCAGCGGAAGTTATGTAGGTCAGTGGGATCTGTGGATGGTTTCTTCAAAATAGGAATAACTTGCTCAGATTTTAGGCAGGCCGGAATAGCACCTTCCAGCAGTGAAGCATTGACAATCTTAGTCCAAAGTGGGAGTATGGAGGATCTGATTTCAGAGAAAAGGTGCGAAGGCAGGGGGTCCTTGAAATGATTAGATGGTTTCATAGTAGCCAGTGTTTTGCGTATAGTGCTTTCATCAACGGTTTTGAATAAGCTCCAATATGTGTTGTTTTTGGGGGGCAAAGCTGAGCAGGCAGGATGACATCTGGTCTGGGAGGAAGGAGGGTGTTAGTCAGAATGATTGACAGGAGCTCCAAGTCTGAACGTAATTCAGCTTCTATCTTAGTCGTCTTATACAAGAAGAAACTGGCGAATTCCTCGCAGTTCGGCTGTGGTCCTCGACCCAATCCGGAGAGGTTAGGTTGATTGTTTGCTTGAGACTTGATGAGTTCGAAAAATGTTTTTGGATGGTTTTTTGATTGATCTAATTGATTTCTAAAAAAGGTGGCTTTCGAGCATCAGAGATGCGTTTGTTATTGATGCTTTTGAGGGATCTCAGATGATTAAGATGTTCAAGGGAGGGAGCGGATCTCGACATTCTTTGCATAAGTCTTAAATTCTGTCTTTTAGCATTAAGACTATAACTGTACCACATTTTGGAGACTTTGGAGATAATATTTTTAGCTGTAGTGGCGCCATTGAGTCTAGAACAATTGACATGGAGCGGTTATAGTGGGCCGTATGGTCATGGACATCAGACATGTTCGCAAGAAGGGGCAGGATGTTATCACATAGAGCAGTCAGATCATGCGAGTTGATGTTGTGCAGACATCTTTTCCAGTGTCTGGGGTTCTTAGGTTGGACTCTATTAGCTCTTACAGAGTCCAGGATGCGGAAGGTGATGCACTGGTGGTCTGTCCAATCACATGGGACAATAGATTCCAGTAGATGGTATTGAACTTAACAATGACAAGATCTAAAGTAGCTCCTTTATTATGTGTGGGGCTATCAGAAATTTGTGTTAAGTTGAGGTCTAGCAGGAAGGATTTAAGGCTATTAACTGCCCGATCATTCATATAATTCCAAAGAAGGTTGAAATCTCCCAGGAAGATCTGAGTGCCATGGAGATCAGCATTAGCTGAGATAATGTTCATGATCTGTTCTTTAACGAGAGGGTTGTTGCATGGCGGGTGGTAGAACGTGTGCAATTTGCATAGGTGTTTGTTACTACCAACCACCTCAATGCACAGGTATTCACAGGACGGCAGGAGATCGGATTGTAGTAGCTTGACTGTTTTATTGCTATGGTGTATGCAAGCAATGTCACCACCTTGACTGCTTGTTCTATCCAATTTAAACACACAGGTTTCCAGGGGTCTATACTAATAACTCTGAACGATATAACTACCTATAAATACCAGACTGAATGTGCACACCAGTTTCCAGAGTGGAGCCTCCTTGTTCGCTGAACCGCAGCCAGGTGAGGTGAGGTATCCTCCTAATGTAAGTCGGAAACCGTGAGCTGCACGGGACTCGCAGAGGAAGGACTACATATGCCGAAATACAGGTTTTTGGTTGCATTGGTTTTATCCCCTGTTGGGGTTTTTCTATGTATTTTTACATTTGTAATTCACTCAATACAGTTTAGTACACAATTGCAGTAGCAACATAATAGTGGTCCTGAAGAAGGCATGGGACGGCATAATGTCCACAGGTGCTGAAACATGTTGACCCTTTAAGTACGAACACCAGACAGTTATTTGTTAAAGACTGTTGTATTTGCACTGTTTTTTAGGTTTGATTTGTGCGAAACAATAATAAAGATAGGGTCTCTCATACGTCAATTTTAATTCACAATCAATTCCCCTTTTCTTGTGCACTGCATTTTTCCCACAAAAGTTAAGTGCTCTCATCTGAATATCCATAGTGTCCTTAATAAAACATCCTCGGGCTCCCCTATACCTCTGATAAGGTTGCAGCCCTTAGTGTCATGATTGTGACTTCAATGAGGAGACCCAGATGATGAAGCATGTCACCTACGGGTGAGTGATGGGAATCCGTCTAATTGATTAATATTTTCTAGTATAATAGTCTCCACTCTGGAAACTGGTGTGCACATTCAGTCTGGTATGTATAGGTAGTTATATCGTTCAGAGTTATTAGTATAGACCCCTGAATACCTGTGTGTTTAAATTGTCCTGTTGGGGCCAAATGTCCAGACTAGGTCTTTAAATATTGCCTCAGACCCCCTTTAAATTGTGTATGTATTGTGTTTGTTCTATTCATCCTGATGATATCATAGTTGGGAGGCACTAGAATGTCCAGGATGGTAGCAAATGAGTCATTTAGCCAGGTTTCAGTCAACATTACAAGGTCAAGGCCGTGAGCAAGAATAAGCTCAGCAATGTCAGCAGCATGTCTTACTGCTGATCTGCAGTTGAGAAGCATGCATTTAAGTTTTGGATTATCAAGTGTGGTAGATCGTGTGGTAGTGATTCTCATGAGGTTATTCTCATTTAAGGCTCTGGTGTTTAACCTAAGTACCCTAAAAGGGTCCGTAGGGATTGTTTCAATTTGGTGCAAGTTTGCATTGTTGGGAGAAAGTGTTGAATCATATGAGCGTAGAAGAGTTAGAATTAGAGCCATCCAGTCTAAAAGAGCTTGCCTGATGATTGTCTTGAAGAAATGAACAGTCAGGAACCAAATGGGTGTTGCAGCACAACCGAGCAGAACTAGATCAAAGGCATCTTCTTTTAAAAAATGCTTAATGATCAGCAGGAGACGGTCTCAGATTGTTAGTGTGGTGAGCCGCTGCAGCCGACTCAGATACTATCGGAAAAAGAACAGTTGATGCACAGGGTCAAGACTGATTTGCATATGGCCATGTCTGAACTGGGGTGGCTTGGTGAGCAAAATAACGATGGATTAAACCCAGATCTGTGACTGGGGGAGAATGTTTTGCCATTGTGCAACATTCCGTCCATCATCTTGTGTGTTTTGCTGTTCAGATACTATCGGAGCCGATTTGACACTATACACAGCTTGAGAATGACACATGGTAATTCTCCCTTTCACCAGAGACACTAGTCAGTATGCTTGTTGCTGGGTTTGGCCGCAGTGACACTGGAAGTCATCCATCTCTCAACCCTTTAGAGTTCTGGAAAGGCCACTGTTGATGGAGTGTAGCTAAAACTTTGAGGCCTACTAGGATGGCGGGTGGACTTTAGCCCGCCCGCCACCCTAGTGGTGCTGGCACTGGCCGCCAGTGGTGCGGCGGTCTCGTTCCGGAAATTAGGATGCCGCCGCCATGGTGGCATCCCCGAATAACAACATTGTGGTGGGCGGCGCACACAGCACCGCCCTTCACAATGCTGTGGCTGCACTGTGTGCATATGCAGGCACAACGTGGCAGGCATCGCGCTGTGCCTGCCACTTTATAATGCAAATGATGAGGGGTACCCTAGGTACCCCCCCATGTGCACCTCCACCCCCCAATACCATGGGGGCCCACTACGGGCCCCCATACGCAGAAACTGCATGCTTTTCCATGGCGGCAACGCCGCCATGGAAAGGCACATCACCGCATGCATAGTAATATGGACGGCGGTGTCTTGCAGACACCGCCACCATATACAGGCCCTTTTCCGCCCAGTCAAGTGGTCAACAGGCAGAAAACCGGCGGAAGGTCTTCCCATCCGCCGAGGTCCTCCCCGCCATACTAATGTGGCGGGGTAAATAGAATGCGGGTGGAGGAGAATGTTGGGCTGATCTCCACTGTCATGTGGGTGGTGGCGATCCGCCCGACATTCTAATAGACCCCTTAGTTCCTAGTTGCTATTTATGGGCATTATTGTGGAGCTTTAAACAAGGGTCGACTTGTTAAGCCTTATGTCCCACTGTTCCTCGCTCTGGAATGCCAATTCAATTTTGAATGGTGCATGTTTTATGTTTTCGCATTTTCTCAGTCACCTGAGCTGAATTAATTGAATTGTTGAGTAGCTCCCACAGTCACTGAGAAACTAGGAAGAAGGGAAGACATATCATAACACATTTCAAGCTCCATCGGTTTCTGTCTGGCACCTTTAGCTTCATTGAGCAGAGCCTGCACACAAAGACCACAATGGGAGCCAAAGTCCCGAGCGTTCATGGAGATTGGTATGGATTTGTGTTCCATGGTCCTACAATAAAACCTGTGCCTGTAAATAAAGAACTATTTGAAAACATATAGCTCTTAGTAAACATTTAGAGCCACATGTACGAACTATTTGCAGCTCACAAATCCCTAATTACGAGTCACATACTGTATGTACATTCGATTTGCAAATTGCGACTAGCCGCAAATTGGCTCGTTCGCACATGGAATATACCACCAATTCAATTCATGTAGTAGCAGGTACCAAAGCATAAAAGCAACCCCAGAATGACTCAGGGGCTTCCATAATGGCTGCCCTGCACGTGATAGCGAGGAGGATGCGCATACTGGTTGATCAGTAGATGAGGCAGCTATAGCAGAGGACATTCAGAGTCACCCTATTTCAGTAGAGTAGTGGAAGAGCGATATGAACAATGCGGGCTGAGTTGCAGCAATATAATCTTGGAGATAATAGTCCTCTTAAAGCCTTGCCTTGAAAGCAGTACACAGCGCAGCAATGTAGTCCACACCTATGTTCAGGTGATGTGCTCCCACCATCTATTGGCCAGTGGCAATTACCAAAATGTGATAGCTGTGGCTGAAGGGGTGTTGCAGAGTGTGCATTCACATTCATTTCACACTTTCCTAGATGCCATGCTCCTCCCCATACACCAACACATTTACCTGCCCAGGAATGATGTGGAAATGCAAACTGAGAAATTGCAATTTTACCGGATAGCCAGATTCCCACAGGTCATAGGGTGTATAGACAGGACCCATGTTCCCACATGTCCCCTATCCTATCTGAAATACCTATTCAGGAACTGCGAAAACACATATTCCCTGGAAATCCAATAGGTCTGCACTGCACACAATATCATCACAGATATTATGGCAACAACTGGAAAGATGAGAGTTTGCTAAAGGTTACCTACTAAGTACAGGAAAGTAATGATAACACATATATGTATTTGCCCACTCATCAGTCTTTGTATGTTGTTTCACACAGATGTCAGGTGACAGTGCATTTGCCCTGAGGCCCTGGATCCTCACACCCTACCTGCGCCCTGTCAACTCACATGAAAGGAGATATAACACAGCACATAGGCGCATCAGGTCAGTGATCAGGCGGACCCTCGGGCTGCTCAAAACCCACTTTAGGTGCCTGTCCAAGAGTGATGGTGCCTTGCAGTATGTGCCCAAGACTGCTTGTGAGATTGTGGCAACCTGTGCCATACTCCACAACATTGCCTGTAGGAGAGGCCAACCCATTGAGGTAATCGGAAGTGACTCCAAGGACGAGGATCCCAGCCCACCTGCACAGCAGCCAAAAGAGTCAAGCAGAGCAGCAGAGGGGAGAAGGTGCAGGGACCACATAGCTAGACATTACTACTATTACATCTGCATGTAACAATTCTGTTCAAAATAGTAAAGGACCTCTCTGGAGTTAATTGCCAACCAATGCCCCCCGTGCTTGATGAAGCACAATGCGAGGATGTGGCAAAGTAGTCCATTGACAAAGTTGAGACGACCTATGTGGAACTAAATACAAAAACAACTAATGTGGATCAGCAAACAAAGAACGCTATCCCCTCATTTGGCGGTAACTCGCCACACGAGACTCATGACTCAGAACCTACTAATATAAAAAATTGGCTGCCATTGGATATTTTGTCTTTTAATCGTATTTTTAATAGTCTTAAATCTTAATAGTCTTAAATCTGGTTCACCGAACAACCCGCTTCCGATTCATATTCTCCAAAAACTAGAACCTACTGCATTGGAACTTAGTATGGAGTTACTAAATGCATCATTGAGGGAAGCAATTCGACCAGCTGCATGGAAACACGCTATGGTTCTTCCCCTTTTGAAATAGCCCAATGCTGATCCGGCTGAACCTTCTAACTTCCGCCCAATCTCTTTGCTTCCCGCTTTTTCGAAAATCCTAGAAAAACACGTTACCCAACAACTCACGCAGTTCATGGAATTTCATAAAATCTTGCATGTGTCACAATTAGGTTTTAGAGCAGGGTACTCTACGGAGACCACACTCCTGGGAGTCACGGAAACTTTGCGCCACCATCTGGACAGGTGTGAAATGGTGGCACTCATTTTGCTTGACGTGAGTGCCGCTTTTGACACTGTGTTACACACTGTTCTATTAAAAGTACTTCAATCCCTGGGCATAGTCGGATCAGCTTTTCAGGTTTTTTCCCCATCCGCTAGCTCTCAGACCTTTGCGTCTCCTTATGTAGTAAAACAGGGCTCGATCCTTAGCCCTGCACTATTCAATCTCTATGTTAGCCCTCTAGCTACAATTGCGGAAGAAGCGAGGTTGTCTACCTTTTCTAATGCGGATGACACACAGATTATCTTCTTCTTATCCTCTAACGAGCCATCCTTGGTATCATCTTTACAGGTAGGGCTGCAAAAGATAGCTAGCTGGATGCACATTAATTAGCTCAAGTTAAATGGTGGAAAAATTGAGGTTCTGATCCTGGGGAAAAACAAAGACCTTTGGAGCCCTAGTTACTGGCCCTCCCAAATGGGCTATCTGCCTCAAAAGGTGCAAACAGCACATAATCTAGGCGTGGTCATAGATGATCAGCTATCTGTGAAGCAGCAAGCAGTCAAGATCGCATCAACGTGCTTCACCATCCTAAAATGGCTCCGTAAAATACTGTGGATGTTGCCTGGTCCCACACAAAGAACTGTGATCCAGCCCCTGATTATGTCCAGGCTGGACTATGGCAACGTCCTATACCTAGGAGCAAATAAGGAGGTAGTTTGCAAGTTGTTCAGAACTCTGCGGCTAGACTGCTCTGTCATGTTCCGAAAAAGTCTTCTACCTCAGGTGCTCTCCATGACCTCCACTGGCTCAGAATAGAGAATCGCACAAAATTTAAGGCCTTATGCTATATGCATAAGATCAAGCTGGGAACAACACACCAATACCTGAGCTCCCTAGCCAATTCATATCTACCGACATGCCTACTTCGATCTTTCTCTCAAGCCAAATTTCAAGTTCCTAAGTTCAAACTGTCACATATGGGCGGACAGTCCTTTCCGTATCTAGCCCCCATGCTGTGGAATTCATTACCCACACCTCTCCGTCACAAAACCAGTCACAAAAACTTTCGAAAGGGCCTTAAAACTTGGCTATTTAATCAGTAGATGTTGTTCTTTCTTTCGTATTGTGTCCGTTGGCGCTGGGAAACCTCTGGCTAGCCTTATAAATGTGATTTTTTATTAATAATAATAATAATGATAATAATAATAATAATAATATGTCCATATACACAGTAGTATAAGAAAATGCCACAACAAGTGATTCATTGCTCAAACTTAAGCTCCCATTATTGGCAGGTTTTAACAAACATTGGCAAACACCAAAAATCAAAAGTCCTTTGAGTGAAAATGTTGGTTACATCACTGCCAACTGAAGTGAAGAACAGAACATAATAAACCCTGGCTTGCATCCATCAATTACTTCTTGGAAGTGCACCCAGTATGTGAGATGGTACCATGTGGAGGTGCCTTAGTGCGGCTACCACTGCATTACAGCACACAAGTACCTGAGCAGAAAATGCTGCAGAAGCTTGACACCTCACTGTCTGGAGCCTCTGCACCCACCACGCTTGCCATGGAGGCAGTTTGGATAGCCTCCACTGCAGTAGTTATCTGGGCACAGCCCATGAGACATCCCCACTGTAGTGGCCCATCTACTCTTGTCGGGCGACTGTGCGCTTGGACAGTGTTGTGGTGGCCTGTGCAAGCCTTCCTATGGCCCTTGTCATGGCATACATCCAGGCACCCCTGCTCCTCTTTGTTCACCTTTGCAGGCTCCTGTCCTCTGACAGCTCGGTGCAGAGTCTGGTAATGGCACGTGTTAGGTCATCCATTTTGCTGCCCATGCTGATCTCATTGTATGACATCTGCTTAGACAGAGTACTGAACCCCAGTGTCAATTTTCAGTTGATCAACCTCATTTGTTTTTGCTGCAGGCATGGAACTTGCAGCATCGCTTACTCCAGCCTCCCATCAGTGGTGGTCAGCACAGGTAAGATCGGTAAGGTGGTGAGGCAGGGGCGGAGTGGGGTGGGGGTAGGATAAGTCGACAGACAAAGGGATAAGTACCACTTAACTTGCGCTTGCCACATCGCTGACTCGGCGATGCGGCGAGTGGTTTTATATTTTTTTTCCATTTAATTCAACTTATCCCATCCTCTGTCGAATCACTGACAAAATATCGAAGGTCACAATATCGACCTACAAAAATACTTTTTGACACAAATGCAGAGTGAGCCAGAGATGAGGGAGGAAAGAGCGGAATGAACAGCGCTGTTAGAAAGCCCTTGAAATGAATTTCGCACACTACGCGCCACTTGAGTATCCAACTTATCAGCAGATATAACTCGACAAAGTACAGAACACGAAGCCTGAGGCAGCCGTGAGCCTCCTTTGATAACAATAATTGAAGGTGGCTCCTTTAGATGCAACCCAATTTGGACGCATCTTCATGAATAGAGAAAAGAAGATTGTTAAGGCTACTCCACGTGAGGAATTCCGTGGTTAAACCCGAATGTTTATTCAACTCCCCTCTTTCAAATATTTTGATACATTCACAGCGCCCTGAAGAGATTCCAGGAACTTTGCCCTGGAATCGAAACGCGTCGGCATGTATTAAGGAGTTATTCTGATTAATTTCTCTATACCAGCAATTGCTGGTTGAATTAGTGGTCATAGATTAACTTAACTCCTTGGATTTTGTGTTGATTTATTCGCTATCTTCACTTGTATCGAATCATTGGCTAATGCACTTGTTTATTTGATGTATTGTTTTGTTTAACAAATGTTGTGTTTTATGTGGGATGTATAGTATGTAAATATTTGATTCATTTTTTGTTTGGTTGTATTCGTTATTTCTGTGTGTGTAAATTTTATTTTTACATTTGTGTAAATTTTTGTAAATACGTGGATATAGAGATGTTACTTTTTTGCTAAAAAAACATTTTCTTGAAAAAACAGTAAATAAATATAAAATAAGTGGTATAAATAAAAATACCTGGTCGATCCAGACAAACAGCGTTTTCGACCTTCCTTAAATGTGGATATAAATGTAGGTGGCTAGGCAATTTCTTGTTTTTCCTTACAAAAATATTGCAGCAAAAATATCGAAGTCAAGAATATCGACATCATATCTACATTATGGTAAGTACAAAAATATCGGGGACAAAAATCGATGTCAAAAATATCGTTGTAGAAAATATCATTTATTTAAGTTAAAGAAATAATGTAAAATAAAGTAAATAATACATATAATTAAAAGAAACAGTTAAAAATATTTTTAAATGCTTAAAAATTATGAGTAATATATATATATAATAAAAAAATACATGAAACATATACATATACTATATAATATATACTTACTTATTAATATGTTTTAATATGTATTTTAATAAGTTATACATTGTTTAATTTTTTTTGTTATAAATTATAAATACATCGATACACATAAAACAATAATATAATTAAAACTTAAATAAATATATGTAACAAATTTAAAAAATCTAAATTATTTTCAATCTGTTTTAAATCTATTTAATCTATTTTCAATCTGTTGGTGTATGGCCACGTGTGCCCATACACCAATCCAGCTGAGTCTCCCTCGATCACACGTTAGAGCAAATCAGGGCCAGGGTCACGTGGGGCCTCTAGACCAATCCCGGCTAACCTTTTTTAAACTTCCGCGTCTAACCACCAAAGAAGCGTTCGGGCTGCGGACGTGGAATTTGTAGGTACCGAGCGGGGAGCCGACTCGGTGAAAGTAAGTTCGCCGTGGTTGATCTTTAAAATCCCGGTGGAGGGTTCTTTTGATCGGGAGAGTTTCTTGTCCCTCTAATTATTGTCAGATATACGTGGGGCAATAATATATTTACTTCTGGCGTGTCACACATGTAAAGAAATGATTATTGCTGTTTTCGCATGTGTGAGTGCGGATTATATGTCAACCTGTAACGGAGGGGTTTCTTTCACGTTCTTTTAATAGATATCTCAAGTCGTGAAGATTACCCCTGCGCAGTGCCCAGGGAGCAATTCCCTTTTGAAATTAAAGTAAGTTACCTCTGGTAATACGTTAGTCCTCCTTTAAAATATTATTTATCCTCCATGTTTTTAACGCATAGTGCAAGATGATGACAAAAAATTACTCCCCCTGGTATACTAATTCTGGATATTGGGGTTTGGCACCATATATTTTTTCTTTTTCGGGTTGATTAACCTGGAGGGTAAATCTATGAGTGGGTTTAATGTTAGCTCCTTGGTAAACATAACCAACCTGAAAGCTAGAATAGCAAGGACTAAAAACTTGCTGGTTGTAATTATTGCGATACCCCTCATGAGCAATGCAGGGTTTGGATAATCCCAAATAAATTTTCCTTTAGGGATCTAATTAAAGAATGTATGGATCCGAGTAAGTAGGCATTATGTTCTGACAACAGGAATCATTCACAAATATAGATTAAAGCATGCAAAATGAGCGAGAATTCTAATATAACCAATGGATGTCTGTTTGAATTTGTGAATCTCTGACCTTTTCTTACAGATTGGTAGGCGCTGGAAATCCCAAGCATGACCTACAACTGGGTAAAACCGTGAGTTTACCTACGTTTGCACTTAACTCACCAAGGTTTGGATACGCCTTAGTGTGCGTAGACCGCCTGGGAGTTGTTTTCTTTTCTTTTCTTCTTTTTCCTTCTGGTCCTGATGAAAGCTTGCGGAATTTAGCACCTTGAAAGCAGAAACATGTCGACCTTTTAGAAGCACTTAGGACATACTTGACTCGAAATTATGGCAATTAATGTCCGATTCACCGTTTGTAATAATGACAATCTGACTCCATATAAAATTTATTGCGGAGGATAGCTTGCCATTTTTTAAAGTTTGCACTTCTCACTGTTTGTTTAGTTGGAATCTGCTCCACTGTAATACAGTTGTAGTAGCAGTCCAGGGAGACATTCTGTCTCCTTGGCAAAACTAAGCGTGGGCGTAAAATCCGTTTCGCGGGCAAATTTGCGGATTTTTGACGATTTCGCGATCCGCGAATCGTGCGAAATTGCCCAATAATCCGCAAATTCGCAAGCTACGAATTATTTTGCTTGGTCGCACTTGAAAAATACAATATTGCGTGCGCGGTGTTGACTCTGAGCCTGCCGAGTTGTTTTTCTCCCGGTTTTGCGTGTGCTGCGCCATTTTCGATCTTGCTGCGTGATCGCGCGAGAGTTTTTCGAACGCAATTACATCATCGCGGCTTGCCATCTTGCACAGGGAGAGTTTAACAATGCGAGTACGTCATAAATGCCCGCGACGGCGCGCAGCTGATTTCCGGCGGGAGGTTTGAACAGCTCGAGTTCCCGAAATTGCAAAAATTGCAATTCTGCACAAGGAATCCACCGCAGGAAGCATAAACCTTGTGAAAATGATGATTTTGATCAGAATAACTCCTCAGATTGACATTTGGCTGCACTTTTTGGTGCAGGAGTCCATTTTTTGGGGTGGGGTGGGAGGAAGGAAGTGCCTCAGAGTCTCCAACTTCCTGTTCCTGTCCCGCAGGCTCCTCCCAGTGCTTTGTCCATGTACTGGCCACTTTTCATTTGGCTGTTGAGCTGGAAGGATTACTTTTTAGGTCTCGGCAACGAGAACTATTGTCGCCATGTAAGCTCGCAAGGGAGTACAGAGCGGTGCACGAGCCGACCAGGGTCTGTGGACGCGCACACACAAAGGCAGGCAGGCACACACCAGACAGACACAGACAGACACACGCACGCACACACACACGCACACACACACACACACAGCCTCCCTCTCTGCCCACTCCCTCTCTGCCGCCCCCCCCCTCTACCCCCACTCACCGGGCTCTTTCCCTCTGCAGCGGGTCAGTCACGGCAGCAGGCAGGCTCGGTGTCTTCTCCGGCGATCTTCAGCTGATGTGCACGCTCACGCTGCGTCTCCTGCGCGCCCACCACGCTGTTTCGCGCCCGTTGATCCTCAGCTCGTGATTACTACTCCTTCTAACCCGGATTCTAAATTACTATTTCTTGGTTCTCTAACTCCACTCTGTTGATTCGTAACAAACTGATATTCAGCACATTTCACAGTCTCGCTTTTGCTTCTCATAAATACAATAAGATTATTTTAAGCAATGTCTACCCTTCTTTTGGTTCTGTGCCTATTATGCTTCGGACTATAGAGTTTTAGAAAGTGTGGTGGAAGATTCCGTGATATCAGCGGTGTGCACAGTGCAGAGTGAGTGTGCAGAGTGCAGAGTAGTGAGTGCAGAGTAGTGAGTGCAGAGTAGTGAGTGCAGAGTAGTGAGTGCAGAGTAGTGAGTGCAGAGTGAGTGTGCAGAGTGAGTGTGCAGAGTGAGTGTGCAGAGTGAGTGTGCAGAGAGAGTGTGCAGAGAGAGTGTGCAGAGAGAGTGCAGAGTAGTGAGTGCAGAGTAGTGAGTGCAGAGTGAGTGTGCAGATGAGTGAGTGCAGATGAGTGAGTGCAGATGAGTGAGTGCAGAGGAGTGAGTGCGCAGAGTAGTGAGTGCGCAGAGTAGTGAGTGCAGAGTAGTGAGTGCAGAGTAGTGAGTGCAGAGTAGTGAGTGCAGAGTAGTGAGTAGTGAGTGCAGAGTAGTGAGTGCAGAGTAGTGAGTGCAGAGTAGTGAGTGCAGAGTGAGTGTGCAGAGTGAGTGTGCAGAGTAGTGAGTGCAGAGGAGTGAGTGCAGAGGAGTGAGTGCAGAGGAGTGAGTGCAGAGTAGTGAGTGCAGAGTAGTGAGTAGTGAGTGCAGAGTAGTGAGTAGTGAGTGCAGAGTAGTGAGTAGTGAGTGCAGAGTAGTGAGTGCAGAGTAGTGAGTAGTGAGTGCAGAGTAGTGAGTAGTGAGTGCAGAGTAGTGAGTAGTGAGTGCAGAGTAGTGAGTGCAGAGTAGTGAGTGCAGAGTAGTGAGTACTGAGTGCAGAGTAGTGAGTGCAGAGTAGTGAGTGCAGAGTAGTGAGTGCATAGTAGTGAGTAGTGAGTGCAGAGTAGTGAGTAGTGAGTGCAGAGTAGTGAGTAGTGAGTGCAGAGTAGTGAGTGCAGAGTAGTGAGTGCAGAGTAGTGAGTAGTGAGTGCAGAGTAGTGAGTGCAGAGTAGTGAGTGCAGAGTAGTGAGTAGTGAGTGCAGAGTAGTGAGTGCAGAGTGAGTGTGCAGAGTGAGTGTGCAGAGTAGTGAGTAGTGAGTGCAGAGTAGTGAGTAGTGAGTGCAGAGTAGTGAGTGCAGAGTAGCGAGTGCAGAGTAGTGAGTAGTGAGTGCAGAGTAGTGAGTAGTGAGTGCAGAGTAGTGAGTAGTGAGTGCAGAGTAGTGAGTGCAGAGTAGTGAGTGCAGAGTAGTGAGTGCAGAGTTGTGAGTGCAGAGTAGTGAGTAGTGAGTGCAGAGTAGTGAGTAGTGAGTGCAGAGTAGTGAGTGCAGAGTAGTGAGAAGTGAGTGCAGAGTAGTGAGTGCAGAGTAGTGAGTAGTGAGTGCAGAGTAGTGAGTGCAGAGTGCAGAGTGCAGAGTAGTGAGTGCAGAGTAGTGAGTGCAGAGTGCAGAGTGCAGAGTAGTGAGTGCAGAGTGCAGAGTAGTGAGTGCAGAGTGCAGTGCAGGTATGTGCAGTGCAGTGCAGGTGAGTGCAGGTGAGTGCAGTGCAGTGCAGTGCAGGTGAGTGCAGTGCAGGTGAGTGCAGTACAGGTGAGTGCAGTGCAGTGCAGGTGAGTGCAGTGCAGGTGAGTGCAGTGCAGGTGAGTGCAGTGCAGGTGAGTGCAGTGCAGTGCAGGTGAGTGCAGTGCAGGTGAGTGCAGTGCAGGTGAGTGCAGTGCAGGTGAGTGCAGTGCAGTGCAGGTGAGTGCAGTGCAGTGCAGGTGAGTGCAGTGCAGTGCAATGCAGGTGAGTGCAGTGCAGTGCATGTGAGTGCAGTGCAGTGCAGTGCAGGTGAGTGCAGTGCGGTGCAGTGCAGTGCAGGTGAGTGCAGTGCAGGTGAGTGCAGTGCAGGTGAGTGCAGGTGAGTGCAGTGCAGGTGAGTGCAGTGCAGGTGAGTGCAGTGCAGGTGAGTGCAGTGCAGGTGAGTGCAGTGCAGGTGAGTGCAGTGCAGTGCAGGTGAGTGCAGTGCAGGTGAGTGCAGTGCAGTGCACGTGAGTGCAGTGCAGTGCAGGTGAGTGCAGTGCAGTGCAGGTGAGTGCAGTGCAGTGCAGGTGAGTGCAGTGCAGGTGAGTGCAGTGCAGTGCAGGTGAGTGCAGTGCAGGTGAGTGCAGTGAAGTGCAGGTGAGTGCAGTGCAGGTGAGTGCAGTGCAGTGCAGGTGAGTGCAGTGCAGTGCAGGTGAGTGCAGTGCAGTGCAGTGGAGTGCAGTGCAGTGCAGTGGAGTGCAGTGGAGTGCAGTGCAGTGGAGTGCAGTGCAGTGGAGTGCAGTGGAGTGCAGTGCAGGTGAGTGCAGTGCACACTGCACTGGAGTGGAGTGCAGTGCAGTGCAGGTGAGTGCAGGTGAGTGCAGTGCAGTGCAGGTGAGTGCAGTGCAGTGCAGTGCAGGTGAGTGCAGTGCAGGTGAGTGCAGTGCGTGCAGTGCAGGTGAGTGCAGTGCGTGCAGTGCAGGTGAGTGCAGTGCAGTGCAGGTGAGTGCAGTGCAGGTGAGTGCAGTGCAGGTGAGTGCAGTGCAGTGCAGGTGAGTGCAGTGCAGGTGAGTGCAGTGCAGTGGAGTGCAGTGGAGTGGAGTGCAGTGCAGTGCAGTGGAGTGCAGTGCAGGTGAGTGCAGTGCAGTGCAGTGGAGTGGAGTGCAGTGCAGGTGAGTGCAGTGCAGGTGAGTGCAGTGCAGGTGAGTGCAGTGCAGGTGAGTGCAGTGCAGGTGAGTGCAGTGGAGTGCAGTGCAGTGCAGGTGAGTGCAGTGCAGGTGAGTGCAGTGCAGTGTAGGTGAGTGCAGTGCAGTGGAGTGCAGTGCAGGTGAGTGCAGGTGAGTGCAGTGCAGGTGAGTGCAGTGCAGGTGAGTGCAGTGCAGTGCAGGTGAGTGCAGTGCAGGTGAGTGCAGTGCAGTGCAGGTGAGTGCAGTGCAGGTGAGTGCAGTGCAGGTGAGTGCAGTGCAGGTGAGTGCAGTGCAGTGCAGGTGAGTGCAGTGCAGGTGAGTGCAGTGCAGGTGAGTGCAGTGTGTGCAGTGCAGATGAGTGCAGTGCAGGTGAGTGCAGTGCAGTGCAGGTGAGTGCAGTGCAGTGCAGGTGAGTGGAGTGCAGGTGAGTGCAGTGCAGGTGAGTGCAGTGCAGTGGAGTGCAGGTGAGTGCAGTGCAGGTGAGTGCAGTGCAGTGGCATGCAGGTGAGTGCAGTGCAGGTGAGTGCAGTGCAGTGGCGTGCAGGTGAGTGCAGTGCAGGTGAGTGCCTTGCAGGTGAGTGCAGTGCAGTGCAGGTGAGTGCAGTGCAGGTGAGTGCAGTGCAGGTGAGTGCAGTGCAGGTGAGTGCAGTACAGGTGAGTGCAGGTGAGTGTAGTGCAGTGCAGGTGAGTGCAGTGCAGTGCAGGTGAGTGCAGTGCAGTGCAGGTGAGTGCAGTGCAGGTGAGTGCAGTGCAGGTGAGTGCAGGTGAGTGCAGTGCAGTGCAGGTGAGTGCAGTGCAGTGCAGTGCAGGTGAGTGCAGTGCAGGTGAGTGCAGTGCAGTGCAGGTGAGTGCAGTGCAGTGCAGGTGAGTGCAGGTGAGTGCAGTGCAGTGCAGTGCAGTGCAGGTGAGTGCAGGTGAGTGCAGTACAGGTGAGTGCAGTGCAGGTGAGTGCAGTTGAGTGCAGTGCAGGTGAGTGCAGTGCAGGTGAGTGCAGTGCAGGTGAGTGCAGGTGAGTGCAGTGCAGTGCAGGTGAGTGCAGTGCAGTGCAGGTGAATGCAGTGCAGTGCAGGTGAGTGCAGTGCAGGTGAGTGCAGGTGAGTGCAGAGCAGTGCAGGTGAGTGCAGTGCAGTGCAGGTGAGTGCAGGTGAGTGCAGTGCATGTGAGTGCAGTGCAGGTGAGTGCAGTGCAGTGCAGGTGAGTGCAGTGCAGTGCAGGTGAGTGCAGTGCAGGTGAGTGCAGTGCAGGTGAGTGCAGTTGAGTACAGTGCAGTGCAGGTGAGTGCAGTGTAGGTGAGTGCAGTGCAGTGCAGGTGAGTGCAGTTGAGTGCAGAGTGGTGTGTATTGACAATGTAAATGACAATGCCATTTATTTATGATTTAAAGAAAAAAAAGAAATGTCATGAGCAATGCCAATAGCTCTACCTTTAATGATTGCCGAGACCATTGCATTGTAAATGCTTGTTCTTGCTGCTGGTGGATTTTTGTATTTGAGGACTTTTTGGACTTTGGAGTTTGGATCACTTTTGGACTTGAGATTTTACAAGTAAGTTGGTGTTGTTTGTTTGGGGCATTGCAGTTGAGGCAACTCCAGTTGTAAAACTTTTTTCACAAGTTTAACAAAATAAATATTGTGGGGGTAGCCAGCCGCAGTATCCAGTAGGCCCAGGGTTAGTCATGAGTGCATGATACAACTGTTTCTCTGATTTTTTTTTAACTTAATTCTCATTTATGTCATGGAATTTTAGCTCACTGTTACATGTTGTTTTTTTTTTAATTTTGTGGTGCCTGTAAAGCCTCACTAGCCAGTAGGCCCAGGGGTAGTGAGTGGTGCATGGGCCTAGTCTTTCTGTGGGGTGTCTTGAATTTAAACATCATTGAGGGCATGGATGGCATGGGATTGTGGTGATTTTTATGTGTTTTTCGATTTTCGGGGGTGTTGTTGGGGACTGGGCATGTGGGTGGGGGCCATTTTGTGTGCTGGTACAGGCAGGGCCTGGCCATGTGCTGGGGGCAAGGGGCCTTTTTGAAGGCAGGCAGTGTTCTCAGGCCTGCACCCATTTTGCCTAGCTTTCATCCATTATGCCCAGGGGTACTCAGTGGTGCATGGGCCTAGTCTTTCTGTGGGGTGTCTTGAATTTAAACATCATTGAGGGCATGGATGGCATGGGATTGTGGTGATTTTTATGTGTTTTTCGATTTTTGGGGGTGTTGGTGGGGACTGGGCATGTGGGTGGGGGCCATTTTGAGTGCTGGTACAGGCAGGGCCTGGCCATGTGCTGGGGCGCAAGGGGCCATTTTGACGGCAGGCAGTGTTCTCAGGCCTGCACCCATTTTGCCTAGCTTTCATCCATTATGCCCAGGGGTAGTGAGTGGTGCATGGGCCTAGTCTTTCTGTGGGGTGTCTTGAATTTAAACATCATTGAGGGCATGGATGGCATGGATTGTGGTGTTTTTTATGTCTTTTTCGATTTTTGGGGGTGTTGGTGGGGACTGGGCATGTGGGTGGGGGCCATTTTGAGTGCTGGTACAGGCAGGGCCTGGCCATGTGCTGGGGCGCAAGGGGCCATTTTGACGGCAGGCAGTGTTCTCAGGCCTGCACCCATTTTGCCTAGCTTTCATCCATTATGCCCAGGGGTAGTGAGTGGTGCATGGGCCTAGTCTTTCTGTGGGATGTCTTGAATTTAAACATCATTGAGGGCATGGATGGCATGGGATTGTGGTGATTTTTATGTGTTTTTCGATTTTTGGGGGTGTTGTTGGGGGCTGGGCATGTGGGTGAGGGCCATTTTGAGTGCTGGTACAGGCAGGGCCTGGCCATGTGCTGGGGGCAAGGGGCCATTTTGAAGGCAGGCAGTGTTCTCAGGCCTGCACCCATTTTGCCTAGCCTTCATCCATTATGCCCAGGGGTACTCAGTGGTGCATGGGCCTAGTCTTTCTGTGGGGTGTCTTGAATTTAAACATCATTGAGGGCATGGATGGCATGGGATTGTGGTGATTTTTATGTGTTTTTTGATTTTTGGGGGTGTTGGTGGGGACTGGGCATGTGGGTGGGGGGCATTTTGAGTGCTGGTACAGGCAGGGCCTGGCCATGTGCTGGGGGGTAAGGGGCCATTTTGAAGGCAGGCAGTGTTCTCAGGCCTGCACCCATTTTGCCTAGCTTTCATCCATTATGCCCAGGGGTAGTGAGTGGTGCATGGGCCTAGTCTTTCTGTGGGGTGTCTTGAATTTAAACATCATTGAGGGCATGAATGGCATGGGATTGTGGTGATTTGTATGTGTTTTTTGACTTTTTGGGGGTGTATAACTGATGTTCCTCTGTCTTCCATTGCTTTTAGGTGCACATGAGAACCACCAGTGCCAGGAAGAAGTCCTGCAGCGGTGTGTGCAGCACAACGTCACACGACGTCACGTGTGGCCACAGACAAGACAACTCTGCAACTCGTGCAACTGCGGCCTGCTGTTCTGACATCTGAAGAAGATGGGCCCAAAGAAAGGTGGCCGTAGCGCCTCAGCGAAGAAAGTTGCCAGTGCCACTGCCAGTAAGAAGGAGCAGAAGAAGCAAGTGGCACCACTTACCAAGGAGACGGGTGTGCCCACCAACACCTTTTTGGGAAAAAAAAGCTACGCCTGCAGCAGCAGCGGTGTCCGCCGGGGACCAAGCTGGAAGCAGCACCTCCGCCTCATTGGGGTCAGTGCCACCATGCCAAGTTAGGTCCAAGACCATGAGTGCTGCTGCGGCAGCCACTTTGGTTGTTCAATCACCATCGACTAGTGATGTTGGCTCATCACAAGAAAGTACCATCCAATCAACGCCGGGTGTAACTCAGCTGGCGAGTGTTCAACAATCACAGCCGCAACGACAACCACAAGTGCAAGTAGTACAAGCGCAAGTACATGGGCAAGGAGAGGTGCAAGTACATGGGCAAGGAGAGGCGCAAGTACATGGGCAAGGAGAGGCGCAAGTACATGGGCAAGGAAAGGCGCAAGTACATGCACAAGGAGAGGCGCAAGTAGAGGTGCAAAGGTTAAGGAGGGCTGCTACTACTACAAGTTCTTCTTCAAGCCCCCTTCATTCTGATGACCTTGATCCTGATTGGAACCCACCAATACAGTCTGACAGTGAGGCACACCATGAGCCAACAAAGGTAGCTAAGCCTAAAAGGAAGGTTCCCGCAAGGCTTCGACCCAGTCATCACAGACGTCACTCCAGCCACAGCGGGCATGCAGCAGACAAACATTTTAACCCTAGCCCGAATGGCTACTGAGCGGGATGTGGTCGGCGTGGCACTGGTACCACCACCAACGCAGTTAACTACAACACCAACACAACCTCCAGCTTCCATATTTTCTCGTCAGAAGGGCCGGCGGGGACCTCCATCCAGCTCGACCTCCATTACCTCAAGTAGTGGTGCTGTAAGTGAACATCAGAAACAAATTTAGCCACGCCCATCCTCCACTTCATCTGGCATTGAAAGTCAAAGTAGCGCCTCCACCACCAGCAGACATCTCCAGTCCCCAGTTTGAGACTTCTTTACTGTTAGCAAAAAGGCGGAAAACATGGTTGTTTGTTCGATTTGTAAAGTATCAGTTAGTCGGGGTAAGCTTGGTACCAACTATGGTACCGGAGGCCAGAGAGGTCATCTCAAAAAACACCACGCTATCCAGTGGTATAAGCACCTAAGTGACATCGAGGAAGGCAAAACCAAAACAAATCCAAATGTATCCCTTGATATTGAATCTGATCATGACGAGAGGCTGATCGTGCAGGGGGAAGTGAAGAAGCGACAGACATTTTTTCTGGTACACCCAGTACCCCTGGCAGCAGCACTGCAGTGGTAGCGCCCACACCCTCTACCCCTGCAACATGTATGAGGCACACTAAGAGTCTGAGACAGACACCAATGCAAAAAACGAAATCAATGAGCCTAACTGGTTTGAAGTCTGCATCATCATCATCATCACGTAAAACGGTCCAGCGCACCATTAGCAGCATGTTTTTGGTCGGATGCACCATTTGAACGCAACCACCCAACGGTGCGTCTGTATAACGCAAAGCTGGTTAAAATGCTAGCGCTGGACCTTCTCCCTTTCTCTTTCGTGTAAGGGGTGGGTTTTCGTGAATTGGTGGCAACAGTCTGCCCTAAATGGAAGGTTCCTAGCCGGTCCTATTTTGCAAGGGTTGCTGTTCCAGAACTACATCAAGATGTGCTGGAGGTGATTGGCGCAGCTATTCTGAAGAGTGCTGTTCACACTATCCACATGACAACAGACATGTGGACCAGTTGCCAAGCCCTTGATTACATGTGCATCACTGCACACTGGGTCTCTTTTGCAGGGGTCGAAAAACAGTTAAAACACAAAGATGTTGACACGGAGGAAGTTTTTCAAGCTACTCGCAAACATGCAACAGTAGGCATGTTTGCCATGGAGAAATCTCACACTGCACCTAACCTTTTGGAGGAGTTTAACAGGAAGGTCAATGAATGGCTGCATCCAAGAAACCGCACAGTTGGTTATGTTTCCACGGATAATGGCAGTAATATAGTTAAGGCCATGGACAACGGTGTCTATTTCAGAGTGCCGTGTTTGGTGCACACTATTAACATCGTGGTGCAAGCCTTCTTGAAAACAGAAGAGCCAGTCGTCAAAGTACTGACCACCTGCCGAAAAATTTGCTCACATTTCAACCATTCTTTTAAGGCCCGGAAGCAGCTGAGGAGCCTTCAATATGAACGTAAACTGCCAGTCAAAGGACTAATCCAGGAGGTGGCAACACGTTGGAACTCAACCTTTTACATGCTTGAGCGTCTGTCTGAGCAGTGTGAGGTAATACATGAGTTTGTTTTTAAACTGGGTTCTCCTCACAAAGACTTGATGCTAGAGTTGGAGGAATGGAAGCTAATTGCAAGCCTGACAGACATGCTTCGCCCTTTTGAGCTCTTCACGCGTGAAGTCAGCAGGGAGGACTGTTCTTTTAGCAAAGCTATCCCATTGTTGCGCATGCTAGAGCACCAACTGAAGGAGGTGTCTTCAACGTTCCGAGATGATGGTGAAAAGCGAGAAGCATATGGTTTGGCGGAGAAGTTATTATGGCGCCTACTTGACAATGAAAGGCTTAAAAAGATACATACAGAACAACATTACATTTGTGCCACTATTCTTGATCCACAGTTCAAAAAGGCACTGCCCACCAATACTTTCCTTCCTTTTTCTGAAGCAGATGTTTCAAAGTACAAACATTGGCTAGCTGTGTCAGCCACTCGGTTCAAAAAAGACCGGCAGAACCTTCAAGGAGTCAGCACAAGTACAACTGAATCAGCAGGCCATCCGGCGTCAAGTTCCACTTCTCAATCCGTGGCCGAAGGGAGTCACTTTCCCTCACAGCCGTTAACGACACCAGCAACCATATCATCATCCTCACCTGCACCAGGCCACAAACAAATATTGTCGGAAGGGGATTGGCTAACTCAGCAAGGGTTAGCTCGGTCCACTGATGAAAAGGTCGCAGATGGTACGCAAAGTGGATCAACCCTGGAGAACCTTGAGTCGGTGGTACAGACCTATCTGGATGACCCAACAGAGGTCTGTCATAATGAGAACCCATTGGGATATTGGTATACGAAAATCTCAAAATGGCAACTGATCACCAACCTGGCTCTAAATTATTTGTCTTGCCCACTCACAAGCGTGTCTTCTGAACGTGTTTTCAGTGCTGCTGGTGCCATTGTTACTTCAAAAAGGACCCGCCTTTTGCCCAAAAATGTGGAGAGGTTAACAATAATCAAGATGAATCAGCACTTCATACCACCCGATTACAAAATACGTGAATGCACACAGGAAGAAGAGGACACCGACTTAGGTGACGACGACGGACGTTCTTCTCGGTCACCAGACCTACTCCCGCTCAATTCGTAGACTTGGAGGACGAGCTCTGCTTCCCTGACACCGAGGACTGAAAATTACTTCCTTTTTTTCCGTACTTATTCACTTTTATTCCTGTGTGTCTTTCTTTGTTTTGCTACTTTTACCACAACAAAACTCTAATCACCTAATCACAATAAGTCCATCATCAGCACTGTCTTCATCTTATTTTCCTTATTGATTTGAAGGTGCCGCAGTCTGCATTCAGATGTTCACAAGTTCACAACTCAATCATGCCCTTCTAGCCTCCTCCTCCAGACTCCCCCTATCCATTTCCCTCAAGGCAGATGGATGGATTATGGAGAAAAAACAAACTTTGTCTTCGTAGACGAGTCCCCTCAAGTGGGACTGAAATAACTGACTGAGTGACTACATGCTTGCTGATTGTTGACAGACCTACTTTTGAAATTTACAAGAGAGGCTGCCCTGTGGGCCCTCACTTTCCGAAGAAGATACAGATATAAAGTAGAACAGGTAATGAATAATGAGAAGATGGCATGCAGTGGACAGCAATGGCTGTCTGTCTCTGTTGAAACCAATTGCTGTTCGTTTTTTGTGAACAGCGCAATTTGCCATGTTTTCAATATACCAGTATTGCAGGTTTTTGGGTTTATTTGGGGGTTTTCTAGATTTGCGGTGCTGGGTCGGGGGGTCTGGGAGCACTGCTGGCACAGTCTAATGTTGATTGCATTTGTTTTTCAGGAAATCCATGGTGGAAAAGGGGAGTTAGGGCCTAGCTGCATAGCGCTTTTGGACTGAATTCCAGGTTGGCCCGAAATTTTCTAAGTCTCACTTTTTAAGGTTTTGCTTTTTGGCTGTTTGGTGGTCTTCTACTTGTTTCCGCCTGGGTTGACGGGTCTAGGGGCATTGCTGGGAAGGTCTAATACCGGATAAAAGTTTTTGGGAGAAAATCGGAGTTGAAAAAGTTTTTGCGTTTTTGCTCACTTGCTTGTTTTTGGGGTGCTGTTTGGGGGGGGTTCCTGGTGTTTGGGGGTAGGTTTTAGGGTCTTGGAGCAACACTTGGTATGGATACTTTTGATTGCAAGAGGTTTGAAGCAAATCCATGGTGGCAAAGGGGAGTTAGGGCCTAGCTGCAGAGCGCGCGCGGAGTGATTTTGGAAATTTGCCTGAAAATTTTAAAGTCCCCATTTTTGTATATTTGCTTTTTGCCTGTTTGGGGGTCTTCTACTTGTTTCCGCCTGGGTTGACGGGTCTGGGGGCATTGCTGGGAAGGTCTAATACCGGATAAAAGTGTTTTGGAGAAAATCGGAGTTGAAAAAGGTTTTGCGTTTTTGCTCACTTGCTTGTCTTTGGGCTGCTGTTTGTGGCGGTTCCTGGTGTTTGGGGGTGGGTTTTGTGGTCTGGGAGCACTGCTGGCACAGTCTAATTTTGATTGCATTTGTTTTTCAGGAAATCCATGTTGGAAAACGGGAGTTATGGCCTAGCTGCACAGCGCGTTTGGACAGAATTGAAAGAAGGCCGATTCTAAGTATGAGATTTTCCATTTTTGCTTTTTGCCTGTTTGGGGTGTTCTGCTTTTTTGCGGGTGGGTTGGCGAGTCTTCGGGCATTGCTGGGAAGGTTTAATACTGGATAAAAGTGGTTTGGAGAAAATCCATGCTGAAAAGCGTTTTGGCACTTTTTTTTAACTTAGGGCTCGTTAGGGTTAGCACTGGCAGCAGTATTGCATGTGTTTGAGAGTGTTCTAGATTTTTGCAACTGGGTTCTGGGGTCTTAGAGCACTCGAGGGAATGTGTAATTTTGGTTGCAAGTGGTTTGAAGAAAATCCATGGTGGGAAAGGGGGGATTAGGCCTAGTTAAAGAAAGCGTTTGCCACTATTCTTAATTTAGGGTTCGTTAGGGTTAGCAGTATTGTATTGCATGTGTTTGGGCGGGGGTTCTAGATTTTTACGACTGGGTGGGGTCTTGGAACACTTGTTGGAATGTCTAATTTTGATTGCAAGTGGTTTGAAGAAAATCCATGGTGGGAAAGGGGGGATTTGGCCTAGTTAAAGAAAGCGTTTGCCACTATTCTTAACTTAGGGCTCGTTAGGGTTAGCAGTATTGTATTGCATGTGTTTGGGCGGGGGTTCTAGATTTTTACGACTGGGTGGGGTCTTGGAACACTTGTTGGAATGTCTAATTTTGATTGCAAGTAGTTTGAAGATAATCCATGGTGGGAAAGGGGGGTTTTGGGCATACTTTCTGAGAGCGTTTTGGCACGATTTGAAATTAGGCCTCTGCGAGGTAGCAACAGTATTCTGCATGTTTTTGGGAGGGTAATGTGGGGTGTTCTAAATTTTGGGGATTGTCATCTCTGAAAGTGACAGTATAATTTTTGCACTACACAGCGTGCCTTATATATTTTTTTCTCCGAGGTGTCTTTAACACTTACTGTTGTGTTTTTCCATCATAAATTACAGGCAGGCTTTTACCCTGTGCCATCGATGTACTACTCAGGCTTACAATTAGCGATCCGCAAATCCGCATCTGGCAAGCAGTGGACAGTCAGTGTGTCTGGTCACCAAGATTGATCGACGGAGCATCCGATGGAATGAAGGAGTACCGCGAATAAGAGGAATGGCTGGATGCATCAACTTCACAAATTCAACGGGACAACTACAAAAAACAGTAACAGTATCCAAAATTCTCCTTATCTTTTAACCCCTTCCACGCTCATGACGAGCTGGGCTCGTCATGAGGTAGCCTCCTCGCACGCTCATGACGAGCCCAGCTCGTCATGTAAAGTGCGGTTTTAAAAATCTCAGCGTGCGAGCGGAATTCCGCCCGCACGCATGCGGTTAAATGATATTCTTGTGAACTTGAACTTACTTCTACGAGTGTGACTCTGTGCGTTTGTTTGATCTCTGCTTCAAATTCATCCCTCCAGCTATTTGATACGTCTTTGCTATGTTTAACACTAATTTATTGTTCTAAGTGTTTATTCTCTGAGGGCAGAGAGGCAAGTGAAATTGCGTAATGACTGCAGCCCTGTACTGCCAACTTGTTCCTTCGTAGTTACTAGTAAGTAGTAGTACTACTTTTCAGTAAGCTAACCATCCATTTACTAAACAACTTCTGGCATGCAGTAGTACACTTCCTTTATGTCCCTTTAAAAGTTTATCGATATCTTCAAATCCAAAGATTTGTTTCTCTTCATTTGTTGTTTGACTGTCCATGCTGTGTTTTTTTCCTCTCTACCAAACTTTCCCAAAAAACCCCATTCCCATCCAATTTTCAAACCCTAACCCTCTTCCCCTGGGCTGTGTGGTATTTCATTGAGGTGTGACTGACAACAACAATAAATTCCACACACTTGCTGGGGAGGATAAGGTCAAAGCAACCAGAAGTTCATGTGCACCATCGTGGATTGATAATAAGAACATCCTCCTCCTACACGACGTGAGCAATCTAATGCTTAATGCTTACCTTACGTTGGCACTGCTTAGGCTACAATTTAGGGCACTGTTCTGTACCGTACTATCTATTGTACTGTTTCTAATGCTACGCTCAGGCCACTCAATGTTTAATTTCCTCTTTTTTTAATATGGTGATACTGCAAGTGTGTACCACTACTGCTACCAGCACAACAATGATATTGCATCCGTCGAGGATTCAAGTCAACAACCAACCTTAATCACCATTTGCAATGCAGCCAGCCCTGGGGCTACCCCGATTCTCAAACACGAATCACAGGTAAGATAAGCATTTTGGAGAGGTAGAATAATGGGCTAGGACTGGGAGGAGAGCAGAGATTGCCAGTACTACTAGTAAAGTACTAGTAGGGCTACTGAATTCACTAACTCGGTTACTGGCACTTTGGTACAATTCAGGACTAGATGTTTCATTCATGCTGGTAAGTTGGAAGAAACCAAACGTCCAGTAACCACCGCCCACCCCCACACAAAATAATATGAACGAGTATACTATGTTTTGGTATGAAAAATAATTATTAAGAAATATATTGAGGTAGTCAAAAAATGAAATAAATTACCCAACTCACCCCCCTACCTAACCCCAACCAATGTCCAAAAGTCCCCTTTCCCAAACACCCAATCCCCCCCCCCCCCAACAGTCTTTAAAAAAGGGGCAAGGGACAGTCACTTCCTCCGGTGGCGTAGTTTTGCAAGTTGCTGCTTCATGTCCCGCTGCTCTTTGCAGAGGTCCCGGAGCTGGTGCTGATGTTTTTCGGCCAACCGCTCCAGGTAGTCCACTCTTTTGCATAGTCGGCGCACGCGGCGGCGGCAGGAGGCTGTCGGGCCACAGCTCCGTTTGGCTGGAGGCTTCTGGCTGGTCGACCCGGGGGCAGTGGAGGAGGATGTACATGTTGATGTCTCCTCATGCTCCCGAGCCCACAAACGCTGATACTCGACACAAATAGCCTCTAGCTATGTTTAACACTAATTTATTGTTCTAAGTGTTTATTCTCTGAGGGCAGAGAGGCAAGTGAAATTGCGTAATGACTGCAGCCCTGTACTGCCAACTTGTTCCTTCGTAGTTACTAGTAAGTAGTAGTACTACTTTTCAGTAAGCTAACCATCCATTTACTAAACAACTTCTGGCATGCAGTAGTACACTTCCTTTATGTCCCTTTAAAAGTTTATCGATATCTTCAAATCCAAAGATTTATTTCTCTTCATTTGTTGTTTGACTGTCCATGCTGTGTTTTTTTCCTCTCTACCAAACTTTCCCAAAAACCCCCATTCCCATCCAATTTTCAAACCCTAACCCTCTTCCCCTGGGCTGTGTGGTATTTCATTGAGGTGTGACTGACAACAACAATAAATTCCACACACTTGCTGGGGAGGATAAGGTCAAAGCAACCAGAAGTTCATGTGCGCCATCGTGGATTGATAATAAGAACATCCTCCTCCTACACGACGTGAACAATCTAATGCTTAATGCTTACCTTACGTTGGCACTGCTTAGGCTACAATTTAGGGCACTGTTCTGTACCGTACTATCTATTGTACTGTTTCTAATGCTACGCTCAGGCCACTCAATGTTTAATTTCCTCTTTTTTTAATATGGTGATACTGCAAGTGTGTACCACTACTGCTACCAGCACAACAATGATATTGCATCCGTCGAGGATTCAAGTCAACAACCAACCAAAATCACCATTTGCAATGCAGCCAGCCCTGGGCCTACCCCGATTCTCAAACACGAATCACAGGTAAGATAAGCATTTTGGAGAGGTAGAATACTGGGCTAGGACTGGGAGGAGAGCAGAGATTGCCAGTACTACTAGTAAAGTACTAGTAGGGCTACTGAATTCACTAACACGGTTACTGGCACTTTGGTACAATTCAGGACTAGATGTTTCATTCATGTTGGTAAGTTGGAAGAAACCAAACGTCCAGTAACCACCGCCCACCCCCTCACAAAATAATATGAACGAGTATACTATGTTTTGGTATGAAAAATAATTATTAAGAAATATATTGAGGTAGTCAAAAAATTAAATAAATTAACCCAACTCACCCCCCTACCTAACCCCAACCAATGTCCAAAAGTCCCCTTTCCCAAACACCCAATCCCCACCCCCCCAATAGTCTTTAAAAAAGGGGCAAGGGACAGTCACTTCCTCCGGTGGCGTAGTTTTGCAAGTTGTTGCTTCATGTCCCGCTGCTCTTTGCGGAGGTCCCGGAGCTGGTGCTGATGTTTTTCGGCCAACCGCTCCAGGTAGTCCACTCTTTTGCATAGTCGGCGCACGCGGCGACGGCAGGAGGCTGTCGGGCCACGGCTCCGTTTGGCTGGAGGCTTCTGGCTGGTCGACCCGGGGGCAGTGGAGGAGGATGTAGATGTTGATGTCTCCTCATTCTCCCGAGCCCACAACCGCCGATACTCGACACAAAAAGCCTCTAGCTTTCGGCCCCGGCCCGGACAGCCATCTCCTTAAGGGTGAGCTTTTTGGGAGTAGCATCTATGAAGAAAGAAAGAAAAATACTGTAGCCACTAGTCTTTAACATAAAGTCAAAATAATTCAACGGAAGGTTGACACTCAGTAACACCAGCAAGTAGCAAACACCGTATAACATTTTGGCATGTATCTTTCCGCCGTCTTTGTAAGCCTGTGACACTGTGAGTTTCAGGAATTCCACTAGCAGCACTATAGGTGGACTCACTACTACATACATAGTCAGAGAGTACTAAAAAAAGGCCTTTTTTACTTTTTTCTCTTGTTTTGCAAAAGAAATTACTGGTACGTGAACTTGTGGTAGCCGCCATAATGGCAGCTCACTCAGATTTCACCCAGGAAATACAGACACAGGCCATGATGATGCAGACTCGCAGTACTTTAAGCAGTACATGCAGGTGGGAATAGGAATGTCTTACTTTTCTATAGGGGTGGCACTGCCACTGGCCATACTTCATCCACTCAGCATCTGCTCTACTACATCATACACCTCTGCTATCGACGAGGAGGATAAAGAAGATAACATCCAGGCTTCCAAAGTACGTCTATGATTCTTCTTAATGTCTCAAATGTACCAAAATGCCTTTTTGTCAACAACCAACTAACACCCTTTTCATTATATTTTGGAAACCGCCGTCTTCTTTCTTATGTTGAATTGCATTCAACAAAACCATTCTTTACAGTCATAAATAAATATTAAGACTCGCTCGTACTTCGTTTCAACCTTCTTTAACTTTTCGTTCTTCACATCCCTAAACTACATCTGATCTGATATGACTTGGCTTCACAGTAAAAATTTGCCAGCTGAGTTCAAGTGAAATAGAGGGGGCCATTGGTTACCAGAGAAGTACCGCCGCTAATGCTATTACAAGTCAAGGTTGACTGTCTTCTCCGTGATAGCCCAAAAAGTAGTTCTAAATTAGTAAATGTTCTTTACAGTACAGTGTACTTATACTAGTGTACTGTGTACTACTATACAGTACATCATACACTCCTTTACGAGCATACTCAAAAAAAATTCAATAAGTAAGGAGTATAATAACTTACCACCATCCGCCGCCGCTGAGTCTTCCCCCCCAGCTCCTTCTGTTGGCGCCGTCGCATCCAGAGTGGACCCCTCCGCACTGCTGGCCCTGGCACTGGTGGCCATCTGTGCCGCATCAGATGTTGTGACGTCTAGGAAAAACATGTCATATTTTCAGATGCCATACACAACCCCCTATTTTGTCCCGTAATGGAAGAAAATGTTACATAACACATTTTTTATTACTGGGATTGAAAAAAGTAACGGTTTTGGGGAGGGTGTTAACCTTTTATATGCTTATTCCATTAAATGCTACACTCCTTCTTATGACAACTGATGAATGCTTGCTTAACGTGCACCATTTTTCTCATTACAGAAAGAAGATTCCATTGCCCTTCTGCCAGACGATTCACCAACTACTACTGAGTCATCACCAGCAGTACTTTATGTACTTTAAAGAAGGTGGGGCTCACGCACAGTTATTCTAATAATTTCCTGTGTCTGTTAACTATTATTAAGTTTGAGTCATACTAATTTCATTCATGGGAATGTTGTTTAAACTTTAACGTCATCTTCATCCATCAGAATACTACGCTATTAAAAATAAAGAAATAATGTTTTCATTTCTTAATTGAAAATAAAACTTTAAAACTAACAAACACTGTGTGGTTTTTGTTCACGAGTGAGTGAGCGGAAAGGTTTGAACTACTGCACTTGGCAGTCATGTTTCAGTGACTCAGATAGGCCGGGACTCGGAGGTAGTCTTCTTCTGTTCTTCTGGGTCGTAAAATCATTGGTCAGACATTCTAGATAGTCGGTCAGGGGAATGGGGGTCAACTTCTGTTCGGACTGAGGTATGTAGAAAGTCGAACTGCACCTATCATCAACAAAGTCCTATTTATCTTGTCCATACTTCTTTGTGTGCAGAATAGTCCCTGAAACACTAACGGTATGGGATGTGCTCCTCTCAAATCAAAAAGGCAACTGCTACCTTTTACTTGGTGTAAACAATGACATTTTGTTGTTGGAAATTGTCAAAGCACTTACATTAAGAAGACTGGAATATACAGCAAGGGCTACCCAGAGGACTGCACTCAGTGCCTAGAGCTATTGCTGTATCAGAGTTTTGTTTCACACCGTTTGCCGAATGGGCAAGCTTAGCTACCTACACAGACCGACTCATAATTGTAAATAGTAGTAGCACAGAGAGTGATGGTAGAGGCAGGATAAGAATGTAGAAATTAGTCTACATTAGAAGAAGATCAAAGACTATTTTGTAAAACATAGAATTATTAGGAACCAGTTGGTAATGAATAGGAGCTGTAAAAGTTAGGGAAGTATAAGTATTAATACAACAATAGAACAATTTACTGGGGCCAGCAGAAGAGCCTGCAAGGGACTGAGCCTCTCCACCTTCTGCCACCGGAGTCTCTGCCGCCGCCGCCGCCTTGCCCCTGGGAGGTCCTGTGGATCATGAAATAATGAAACACAACATGGATGATTGTTTTTTGGGAAATATTTGATTTCTTTGTACTCAATCTAAAATTATGTCGGGGAAACAAATTAACATCAATTGCATCTGATCTGGTCAACTAGGAGGATAGTAGTACAGTATTGCAGGATTTGCAGACCATCTAATAGGAAAGTTATGTAATTCACTAACTACATCAACAACAAAAAGGTTCTACTACGACTGCCATCACTCAGCAGCACGAGACGTCGCGTGACAGACACAGTCCGTCATCATGATTGCAGACCACTAACAAATGTCCTATAACAAGTAATAAATAATATACTCAACTTATCAATCCACCACTATCTCTTCAAAGTGGCAGCAGCAGGAGTACAAAGAAGGACTAGACTTGAGTCTACTGTCTCTAGCATTACGGAGTAATGCTCTCAAATGACTAAAAAGTTGCAAACATTTAAGCATAGTAGCAACGCCAATAACCAGGCGAGCACCTGCAGTGACAGAAGCTATATAAACATTAATTTACCTGCAATGTAATCGAATCAGCAGCATTCGTACTCTTCAGGAAAAAAATAGATTAGCAATATAACAGAGCAGAAGGAAAAAAAGTAGTTATTAAATAGCTACTTACCAAGGTCAGGGATCTCCACACCGAGCAGGTCGACTATGTCATGCTCCCGGTCCAAGATGTCACTCCACCGGTGCGTCACTTGCTGGTAGGTGCGCCGGACCCCAGACTCCTTATACGTGCGCCGGCACACCTTTTCCCACAGCTGGCGACCCTCCCGGAGGCCGTAACCGGAAGCAATCCGCCCACCTGCTGCCACGGTTTTAGGGAGGTGGACTTGCACAAACACCATCAAGGCAGCCACCTCCACCGCGGAGAAGATCTCCCTGGCCTGGACTTCCTCGCCCCTCAAATGCCCGCAAGGGAGCCGGGTACGGGGTGCTGGGCCCTTCCCCTTGCCCTTGTCGCCTCCCTTAGCCATGGTCCTGGGCACAAGAAGAAGGAAAGAAGAATAGGTGTGAAAAAAAATAAGAGAGAGAGCGAAAGAAATAAAGTAGGTAATAAAGTAACAAACAGTTAAAAAAAACACAAAATATATATGTAGGAAATTGAAGAGAGATAATAAGCAAAAAAAGAAAAAAAAAGTTCCGAAAACATAGGATTACGAAGATGTGAGATGGATAGAAAGGTAGCATGCCCAAAACCATAGCAGTGAATGAAAAACAAGATGGCAGCGCCCGTACAGGATCGCGTGGGTAAGTTTGCGCGATATTTTCCCCGCGAGCATGCAAAAACGCCCATGAACACGTAATCGCGCACCGCATACGACGCGAGCATGCAATAAGCGCCCGGAAACGGAAACACGTCACGCAAACAAGATGGCCGCGCCCATACACGACTGCATGGGCAACCTCGGGGTCGGTGCGCTGCAAGCGTTCCGCGAATAAGCAGAAAACCGCACGAACACGCAAAAAAAAAGAAATCAGCAAATTCGCACGAATTTGCGGATTGCAAGTTAGATTTCGCAAGAATACGCGCCCCGCGAATCTCGCAAAATGGCAGAAAAACGAATTTTGGAAAACTGAAAGCACTTAGCAGGTGCAAAAGTTCAAGCTAATTTGTAACTATTCCCTGTAGTGCTTCCTGAGGGGCCCCTCCAGAGTTCAGTTGCCTACTTGCAACTATTCTCTGACCCTGCTCTGACCCTCAAAGCAGGGTCAGAGAATAGTTACAAGTATGGCACAATGCTCCTGTAAAAAAAATAACTGCAACAGGAAGCACTTACAGCTAAGGAAGCAGGTGCCAGACTTGAAGCTCAAATTCAGTGACACATTAACCAGCCCCAAATTAATTAATCTCAGTTGGGCAGGTGTGCTTTCCCCCCATAATCTACAGTGGTGAACCATAGGGTGGCAGGGATGAACCAGAGGGTGGCAGGGATGAACCAGAGGGTGGCACTGGTGAACCAGAGGGTGCTGTGATGAACCAGAGGGTGGCAGCGAAGAACCAGAGGGTGGCACTGGTGAACCAGAGGGTGGCACTGGTGAACCAGAGGGGGCTGTGATGAACCAGAGGGTGGCAGGGATGAACCAGAGGGTGGCACTGGTGAACCAGAGGGTGCTGTGATGAACCAGAGGGTGGCAGTGCTGAACCAGAGGGTGGTAGTGATGAACCAGAGGGTGGCAGGGATGAACCAGAGGGTGGCAGGGATGAACCAGAGGGTGGCGCTGGTGAACCAGAGGGTGCTGTGATGAACCAGAGGGTGGCAGTGCTGAACCAGAGGGTGGTAGTGATGAACCAGAGGGTGGCAGGGATGAACCAGAGGGTGGCAGGGATGAACCAGAGGGTGGCACTGGTGAACAAGAGGGTGCTGTGATGAACCAGAGGGTGGCAGTCATGAACCAGAGGGTGGAAGTGGTGAACCAGAGGGTGACAGTGCTGTACCAGAGGGTGGCAGGGGTAAACCAGAGGTGCTGTGATGAACCAGAGGATGGCAGTCGTGAACCAGAGGGTGGCAGTGGTGAACCAGAGGGTGACAGTGCTGTACCAGAGGCTGGCAGGGGTGTACCAGAGGTGCTGTGATGAACCAGAGGGTGGCAGTTGTAAACCAGAGGGTGGCAGTGGTGAACCAGAGGGTGACAGTGCTGTACCAGAGGGCGGCAGGGTGAACCAGAGGGTGCTGTGATGAACCAGAGGGTGGCAGTGGTGAACCAGAGGGTGGCAGTCGTGAACTAGAGGGTGGCAGTCGTGAACCAGAGGGTGGCAGTGGTGAACCAGAGGGTGACAGTGCTGTACCAGAGGGTGGCAGTGGTGAACTGGAGGGTGGCAGTCGTGAACCAGAGGGTGGCAGTGGTGAACCAGAGGGTGACAGTGCTGTACCAGAGGGTGGCAGGGGTGAACCAGAGGTGCTGTGATGATACAGAGAGTGGCAGTCATGAACCAGAGGGTGGCAGTGGTGAACCAGAGGGTGACAGTGCTGTACCAGAGGGTGGCAGGGGTGAACCAGAGGTGCTGTGATGAACCAGAGGGTGGCAGTCGTAAACCAGAGGGTGGCAGTGGTGAACCAGAGGGTGACAGTGCTGTACCAGAGGGTGGCAGGGTGAACCAGAGGGTGCTCTGATGAACCAGAGGGTGGCAGTGGTGAACCAGTGGGTGGCAGTAGTGAACTAGAGGGTGGCAGTCGTGAACCTGAGGGTGGCAGCGGTGAACCAGAGGGTGACAGTGCTGTACCAGAGGGTGGCAGTGGTGAACTAGAGGGTGGCAGTCGTGTACCAGAGGGTGGCAGTCGTGAACCAGAGGGTGACAGTGCTGTAACAGAGGGTGGCAGGGGTGAACCAGAGGTGCTGTGATGAACCAGAGGGTGGCAGTCGTGAACCAGAGGGTGGCAGTGGTGAACCAGAGGGTGACAGTGCTGTACCAGAGGGTGGCAGGGGTGAACCAGAGGTGCTGTGATGAACCAGAGGGTGGCAGTCGTAAACCAGAGGGTGGCAGTGGTGAACTAGAGGGTGACAGTGCTGTAGCAGAGGGTGGCAGGGTGAACCAGATGGTGCTGTGATGAACCAGAGGGTTGCATTGGTGAACCAGAGGGTGGCAGTGGTGAACTAAAGGGTGGCAGTTGTGAACCAGAGGGTGGCAGTGGTGAACCAGAGGGTGACAGTGCTGTACCAGAGGGTGTCAGTGGTGAACTAGAGGGTGGCAGTCGTGAACCAGAGGGTGGCAGTGGTGAACCAGAGGGTGACAGTGCTGTACCAGAGGGTGGCAGGGGTGAACCAGAGGTGCTGTGATGAACCAGAGGGTGGCAGTCGTGAACCAGAGGGTGGCAGTGGTAAACTAAAGGGTGGCAGTCGTGAACCAGAGGGTGGCAGTGGTGAACCAGAGGGTGACAGTGCTGTACCAGAGGGTGGCAGGGGTGAACCAGAGGTGCTGTGATGAACCAGAGGGTGGCAGCCGTAAACCAGAGGGTGGCAGCGGTGAACCAGAGGGTGACAGTGGTGAACCAGAGGGTGCTGTGATGAACCAGAGGGTGGCAGTAGTGAGTGCTGAACCTGAGGGTGGCAGGGGTGAAGCAGAGGGTGGCAGTGATGAACCAGAGGGTGGCAGTGGTGAACCAGAGGGTGTCAGTGGTGAACCAGAGGGTGGCAGTGATGAACCAGAGGGGGCTGTGCCCATACACAACCGCATGGGTAACTTCGCCATGCAAGCGGCCCGCGAACACGCAAAAAGCCTCGTGAACACGCAAAAATGCCCGCGAACACGCAAAAAAACAAAAATTTGCAATTTTGCACAAATTCGCGAATTATGCGGATCGCGAATGCGCTTTCGTACGATTTCGCTGATTTCGCCCATACTTAGGCAAAACCCTATGATGAAGCATGTCATCAACCATGTTGATGACTGAGGGTTTTACAAAACATTTTACAATATTCCAACTATAACGTCTTTTCCTGTGTCCATATTGCGAGTATGTGTGTGTGTGTGTACATATATTTCTTTCTGCACTGAGAGTGAGTCCTAGAGATTCTCTTTTTGTGCAATTTGAAGTATTGTAATTTAGTAGCTTTTTGGTTACCCCATGGTAATATAGACAACATCTGGCGAACAATATATAGTAGCATGGAACTTCTTTAGTTGGTCCAAACCCATCACATTTTTACCACAATTGGATATTAGAAGGAATAAAGAATTCACAGTAAAAGGGCAAACAGTAAGGGCAAGAGGGTGTGATATGGGGTTTACAACCGGTACGTCTGAAAAACTCACTGAAAAATTAATATGACCAGAGAGGGGCACCCCATGGACCAGGTGTCGGGCAATAGAGCTTTTTGTGGCACCTGTATCAACCAAGAATTGCTTAGGAGATCATTCCAGATCTATCTTGACAAGAGGGTAACGCTGGTCTACAGGTATTTGAACTTGTCCCGTACCCTGTCCCTGGCTGTCCTAGCTGAAAGACATCCCGTCACATCATCAATATCATAATTGTCATTGTAGTACTGCCTATCCCGAGTGTCATCTAAATAATTGTCAGAACAGTCTACAGGGGCAGTAGTGTGTGGCTGCCTATTGGTCCCGCGACCCCTGTTTCCAGAACCTCGCCCGCAAAAGTACAGGACACTTGCTATGCCAGTGACCTTCTTTCTTGCAATAAGCACACTGATTCTGTTCCAAAGGTGTCATCGGTGCGTGGAAGTTGTTTTTGCTGGGGTCCCCGTCCCCTGGTGTTACCTCGACATGCCTGTTGCAAGAACACCTTTGTCTGCAGATCTTTATACTTTTTATCGCTTTTGTCTTTCTCTTCATTACCCCAATGCTCGTAATATTGGGCCATATTTAAAATCAGAGGGGGAAGATGTAGACCATGTACTCTCACCTGCTAGAAGGTTAGACAATATTTCGGAAGGAGATTAGTGACAAACCTATCAACAAATAGACAGGCTCCTCCCTCCGTAGACATATCCTGCCCACTGTAATCCAAAAACGTCTCTTCAAATCTAGTAAAAAAATCAGAAACACTTTTGTCTTTCTTCTGCCAGCAGGCACTCAATCTGTCCCAACTAACTTTCTGGGGGAGAAAGAGCGTATGCATATATGTTATTATGTGGCCGGGCAGGGAAAGCAACTCAGCGCATGGTTTGTCTCCTGGCTTCTTATCTCAGTTCCAACCCCTAATCACATCCCACGTTCTGCCCACCTCGGTGACGTGGTCTAGGGTATGCACATGTCGCCAAATACCAACTGGAACTAGTAGGTCAAAAACATTTTAATATCAGCAAGGGTCATCACAGTGGTAGAGGCAGCATCTGTCAATTCTTTAAAGTAATCAGTAGGATTTTTCCTAGGGCCGGCTAACTTGCCTTAGGGGCCTGAACCTCACTTCTTTTCCATGGAGTATAAACCCATTGTTCCCGAAAATGGGCAGCCACAGCCGGTCTGGTAACCGACCCATGTTGATCTGTCACTGCAGGGATTTCCGGGTGGGAAATGGGATGAACCTCTCGCATTGGGAACTGAGTTATGTGAGTGGCACTCTTATCATGTAGTCTGCCCCTATACAAAACAAAAGTGGAAATATTCCTGAACACTTGCGCCGGCTCCATGTTAATTACATAAGAGCCTTCATTAATATCAAATAGTATTTGGGGTGCTCCTATTTCAATATGTGTGTGCCAGAGGTCAATTAGGGTGGAGGACAAGTGTTTAAGGGCATGGTGCTGCAGAATGGGGTTGAAGTCTAGCACTACCTGACAAATAGCCTCAAGACTGTAAATTGGCTTGCAGCCCACCTTGTTGCCTGGTTCGCTATTTCTTTCTTCTCTCTATCCCCCACTCTGGAATGCATTAACGGACCTGACTGTTCTCTGAATCCAGTCAGATCTCAATCTTTCGGGCCGTGCACTGGTGTGTCAGTAATTAATGACAATGGAGACTGAATGACTGGAATGGGCGTAACAGGTATCGCAGCAGTCGGAGATTGTAATAAGAGGGAAGGAGTAGGGGGTACATTAACAGAGGCAGTAGGTATAACAGCCGTAGACACTGGTGCACATTGTGCAGGTTGGTGTTGTTGATGGGGAACAACAGGGTATATCCGTTCTGGTACATATGGTGACAGGGGTCGAGCATCTAATAGGGTCTCTTTAAAAGTACAAAGAGAGTCAAACATGGACTGCCTACTACGTCTTTTAAACAACTATTCTTGTAAAAATCCCATCTTTTGCTCATCAAAAGAGCCAGTCAAAGGCCACTGTAACTCTGCATTGTCGCTCGTATATTAGCGCCAAAACGCATTAAACATAATAGGGCCAAGCCCATGTTTCACATACATATCAAAATTAGGACTGCCCTCAAGAGGTGCAGGCTGGGGCTCTTTCAACCGTGCATCTCTAGAACAACAATAACAGCACAAACTCTGAAGTTTACTGAAACCAGGCATTGCAAAGCAAAGAAAAAACAAAATTGTTATGTTACCTGGCAAAGTATTTACAAACACTTTTCACCAAAACAGTCCTAGTGCTGAAACAAAACCGATTTACAGTGGTACCACATTCACAAAAACTGAAACAGACTCACCTGGTATCAGGGGCACAGACAGACCAGTTATCCACTGCCGACTCTTCAGACCAATCAGTCAGATCACTGGTTCACCATTCAGGACTCCAGCGGGGATGACCCCTGGGCGAGGCACCCTCCGGTAGGACAGAGGCAGCAGCTGCAAGAAACATATCTCTTCATGCAGGGATCCCTGAGCCGTCGGTCCAACCTAATGGTGTTCTCGTCCTCCCCTCCTTCTATGGAAAAGGGATGGGTCATGCCACGATGGAGTCCCTGTTCAGGCGGCAATTGAAGGAATGAGCAGCTTAGGGCCACCCGGGTCACTGCAGACCACCTTTCAGCCTTCCATGCCAAATGAAGAGTCAGAGGAACAGTGGAGAATACAAACCAATATTGTTTATTTATATATGCTCTGAGCGGGCCCCTGTCTGCACAGTCTTGCTAGAGTGCTGCAGAGGGAACTAACTTACGGCAAGCAGGAAGATACATTTTGTATGTTGTATGATTAACTAAGAACATGCCCACAGTGGAATTTTCCAAACAGATGTAGCCAGAAATCATAAAAAGAAAAAAAGTTCTAATCTTGTATCTTACACAACTCGAGACATTTTCAAGGTCGTCTCACCCTGAGCTGTGATCAAACTGCTAGGCAGGTGGGAGAGGGCCTTGACCAAAAGGGAAAACTATGTGAACAAGCAGTTCTTCATTACAGAAACAAAACTTAGCAAAGGGGATTTCTCAGAATAGAAAAGGATTTGTTTCGAACACCACACAAAATGGATCCTGAAAAAGCAAATGGCATTGCGAATGCTAACTTATACATAACATTATTAGAGCATCAACAAGCATAATCGAACAAGGACATTTAGCTTCATGTTTAATGGGATATTTTGGTTGCACTTGCGAGTTAGATCTTATGAGTATTATATGATAGGGTGAACCTTCAACACAGCCCACATGGTTGCAATATAATAGTGGGGCTTGAGAAAGGGCCCACTCCTTGGCATACCCATGTTTAACTGCTTCGGGAACAAGGATGGAGAAAGATGGTAATATCACATTTTCCCCTGGTGGGACATTTCATCATATGTCCAACAGTAGGGAAAGAGTTGGACATCGGAGGGGTAAAATTCACTGTTCCCACTCCAGTCTGTGCAAAAGTCGGGAAAGCATTGGACTCTGACTGGGTACCATTTACTATTCACACTCCAGTCTGTGCAACAGTGGGGAAAGTGTTGGACTTTGAAGGGGTTTTAAATTTACTATTCCAACTCCAGTCTGTGCAACAGTGGGGAAAGTGTCAATCGAAGGGGTTAAGTTTACCATTCCCACTCCAGTATGTACAATAGTAGGGAAAGTGTTGGATTTCAGACGGATAACATTTATTATTCACACTCCAGCCGGTGCAACAGCTGGAAAGTGTTGGTCTTCAGAAAAGTAAAATTCATTATTCCCACTCCAGTCTGTGCAACAGTAGGGAATGTGCTGGATTTCAGAGTGGTTTTGTTTACTATTCGCACTCCAGTCTGTGTAGCAGTAGGGGCAGTGTTGGACTTCGGAGGGGTTAAGTTTACTATTCCTACTCCAGACTGTGCAACAATTGGGAAAGTGTTGGACTCTGGAGTGGAAACACCTATTATTCCCACTCCAGTCAATGCAACAGTAGCGAAAGCATTGAATTTCGGAGGGGTTAAATTTGCTATTCCCACTCGAGTCTGTGCAACAGTAGCAAAAGCACTGGACTTAGGAGGGGTAACTTTTACTATTCCAACTCCAGTCTGTGCAACAGTGGGGAATGCATTGGTCTTCAGAAAAGTAAAATGGACTATTCCCGCGCCAGTCAGTGCAACAGTAGGGAAAGTGATGGACTTTGGAGGGGTTACATTTACTATTCCCACTCCAGTCTACGCAACAGTAGGGAAAGCGTTGGTCTTCGGAAAAGCAAAATGTACTAATCCCACTACAGTCTGTGAAACACTAGGGAAAGCGTTGTACTCTGGAGGGGTACCATTTACTATTCCCACTCCAGTCTGTGCAACATTAGGGAAAGTGTTAGACTTGGGGGGGGCTTACATTTACTACTCCCACTTCAGTCTCTGCAACAGTAGGAGTATACATTTACTATTCAGTAGAGGAAGTGTTGTAATTCTTTAATTTTTCTTTAATAAACTGTATTCAATTCACGTAGTGTACCATAAAAGCATACATATTAAAGTACAATAAAATGTCTAAAAATTGATTAAAAGACAATGAGATAAAAAATACAGATACAATTTAAGATAATGCAGCAATAAACTGCTCTCCCGATAGTTGACAGCCCATAAAAATCGTGCTAAACCACACATGTATACAGCTTTTTAAGTAATAGTAAGTGCAAAAAAAACCAGTCTACATTGCTTAAAATTTTGAGATTTCTTTAATGGCTTAATAAAAGAATTTCTCAATTCCGCCCAAAATTTACAAAAAAAAAATATAGGTATGGTCGATTGTTTTGACATTTTGTCACAGCGGCAATGCATTAGTTTATGTGACCAGTTATTGGTATTGGGAAAGACTGTCAATCAGTGCAAAATATTAATCCTAAAGCATGTCAAAACAAATCTGTGCTGGGCATTAAGAACGTTAACTAGGTAGGGTTGCATAGAAAAGGTAGTCAAAATAATTTGGTTATGAAAAACAGTAGGTTTTAACCAGTTTAGCAGACAGCTTCAATTCCTCAAGTAAAGTTAAACATTCCAGCATTAGCGATTTCCTTATGATGTTTCTCAAGGTTTCTGGGTGGTCATAGTATTCAGGGTGGCCAATATCAGACATAAATTGCTTAATGAATTTTAGCCATGGAATTTTTAGAGCATACTCCAAACCACAACAATCCTTTGCAATGGCATGATTGGGTTCCATATAATCAGATGACCAAAGCAAAACTGGTTGAACCTTTATCAAATCTGCTACGTATGATGCACTCAGCTCAGAATGGCATGCAAACAGCTGTTAGGAAGTGCAAGAAGCTTTTTCAAAAAAATGCATTTTCTGTCAGCTGTAGAGTCTCCACATTTACTTATCCCCACAACTCAGAATCATACATCGCAATAGATCGACATTTGGCATTATTATTATTATTATTATTAAAGAATTTTGTACCGCGCACGGTTACCCAGGGGCATCCCAGCGCTAATAGAGAATCAGAGCAAGCAGCCTGTATGGAGCGGAACAGAAGCTGAAATTATTCTGGGAATAGGTGAGTTTTGAGAAGTTTCCGGAACCTAAGCAAGTTTGGTTCAGATCGTAATGAGAGTGGGAGAGAGTTCCAGGCGTAAGCAGTATGGATAGAAAAACTCCTGCCACCTGAACGGGCTCTCCTGATTCTCTTTATCTGAAGGAGGTGTTTGTTGTCGGAGCGTAAAGCTCTAGTGGACTTATAGGGCCGAATCATGTCCTTCAGAATAGCTGGTCCTTTCCCCTGTATGCTCTTATGAGCAATACAGAGGGCCTTAAAGGTCACTCTCTCTTTGACAGGAAGCCAATGGAGTGCCTTTAAAGCAGGTCTAGCTGACTGCCTGGCCGGAACGTTCCGCAACAGCCTCGCCGCTGCGTTCTGCACTTGTTGCAGGATCTTGAACGTTGACTCCGGTGCTCCGAAAAAGAGTGCATTACTGTAGTCCAAGCGTGAGATGATTAGACCTTGGACTAACAGCTTCCGGGAGGGTTCAGGTAAGAGGGGTAGAACCTTACGGGCCGATCGGAGCAGTCCATAACACACGCCAGCGGTCTTCTTGGCGTGTGTCCTAAAGGACAGATCAGGCTCCAGCCAGACCCCCAGGCTCTTTATCTCCTTCTTTGGGTCAGGCGGGGTGCCCATGCAGTTGGGCCAGCTGCTCGGCGACCCAACGGTCAACATTTCTTTTGGATGTTTAATACCAATTTCCTTTAAAAATTGGACAGGGCCATCATTGATTTAATGGATTGGAGTCTTCTAGAATTTACAGCACTTCTCCAATCCTCCTCACAGTCAAATACGATCCCTAGGTACGAGAAAGAGGGTGTTTGCGGTATAATGGCTTTTGCAATTTGAATGTTACGCAATTTTGTTGTTCTTTGGCCTGCTTTCATAACAAAGGTTTTGCTTGTATTAATTTTTAACCCCAAATTATGCATGTAGTGTACAAATTCATTAAGAAGGCGCTGCAGGACCATCGGGGTGCAAGCCATGAGCACTGCGTCATCGGCATAAAGCAGAACCGGTATGGGCCGGTGCCCAGCTTGCGGCAAATCAGAGCATTTATTAGCAAGAGTGCTACCCAAGCTGTTAATATACAAATTAAACGGAAAAGGGGTGAGTATGCACCCTTGTCGAACCCCTTTTTGGATACTGAAAGATCGAGTACATTCACCTGTCAGACTATAGCAGACCCTTACAGTGCTGGTTGAATATAGGTATCTAAGAAAGTTGACTATGGTGATATCTACTCCCATCGAAAACATGACAAACCAGAGTTTGTCATGAACTACACAGTCGAAGGCAGAGGATAGGTCTTCAAAAGCCATAAACAAGTTACCATGCTTAGTGTGTACATATTTGCCTAACAGCAGGTTCAAATGAATAGCCTTCTCCGTTGTACCAATTCCATACCGAAATACGTATTGTAAGTCCGAAATGATGTTATTACAATCAGCCCCCTCCTTTAGTCTACATAAAAGCATGCGCCCAACCGCTTTGACTAGTGAGTCTAACAGGGAGATGGGTCTTAAATGGGCAGGACAAGGTCACCTTTCTTAAATACTGGCACTCAGACCAGGAATTTGGGAATCCAGCACTGTGCCAAGATCTAAGGATGAGAGTCAGGAGGGGGCCCCAAAAATCAATATTAGCCCTAAAAGTATCAATCTAGATGCCATCTGGGCCTGATGCTTTACCTCCTTTACTCAACCTTAGAGCCAAGTTGGCCTCATCCATGGTTAAGCTGAGGTCAAACTGGTAGTGAGGAAGAGTGGACGAAGAGGAGTCGACCACAGGCGCTAATGTGGGGGAGTTACTACCACACTCAGTTGAACTGGCATATAAATTAGAATAATAGGCTAGCCAGTCTTCTTCAGTAACTGCGATCTCAACTCTGGGCTTGTTGTCAACACTAAAGAAAGGAAGGAAGGAGAGTTTTTAACATGCCAAAATTCTGTGTTATCATTGTTACAACAGGCCTCTTGCAATTTTTCCCAGGCCTCCTATTTCAATCCTTTTTTACGATGTTTTACGGCAAGCCTATACGCCTGTCTACAGTTTTGTACTTCAATGATTTTCCTGGGTAGAATGTTTAAGGTCAGTTTCAAGTTTTTATGAGCCTGTGTACAAGTGTGATCAAACCAGTCCTTAGTTTTTTAGGCTCCTCTCTTCTGATGGGAGGCTTTAATCTGCTTTAATCTCCTGATTAGATGGAATGCTTCTATGACAGTAGTAGCCGCTGCTGCCTCCTCTAGGCAAGTGCCAAAAGCCCTTCTCTGGTGCAGGATTAGTTGTTCTAAAATTTTACTTGGATCAACCATAAACCATCGCAGAGTGAAACCCTTTAAACAAGAAAGTTCATTACTCTCAACTGATGAGGTGTGGTGGCAGACCCATCGATTTTTAACAAGATTAGTGTCCTCTAACTCTAAGCTCTGAGGGAAGTGGTAGCTCAATGCAAAGTCATATAGAGTAAATTTATTGACTAAGGCAGAATAGCGGTTTGGGAACAGTAGGTAGTCAATACACTATTACCCATACTACCATTAAATGTACAGGTTACGTCAACTGGGATGTGTCCAAATTCATTGCTAATGCCCAAGTATATAGAAAATAACTCATTGAGTTTCTCTCCATACTCTGTGTGTATAAAATTGGTGGTGTCGTCATTTGTGGGGGTAACCATGCCACAGACTTTATTAGATGACAGCTGGCACTGTTGGATGTTAAAATCCCCCCCCCATAAAAGGATTTTGTCTCTAGGCTCCTTAGAAGTTAGTGATTCCAAGTCAAAGTCCAGTTGACATAAAACATTTAATATTTCTAAATCTTGGGTATTATCAAGAAATTTACTAAAACCAGCAAAGATGACCCTAAGAGTTTTATGGAGACAATTTGTTAAAATGAATTAGTGGATGTAGCAGCTATACTGGAGGAAACCATTTGATTGGAAACATAAATGCAAAGACCACCTTTAGGCCTACCAAATCTCAAAGGAGTGTCTGGAGAGTGAAATGTATTAAAACCATTGAGATGAATTGGCACGACAGCCCACGTTTCTTGTAAGCAAATAATGTTAAAACCTGTAGTGAAGTCTACCCATTCTGACAGATTGGGCTTAATGCGAAGCCCTGCTACATTCCAGCATAAATGGCACATGCATTCTGTGAGGTGGGCACTACATTTTCCTCGCTACTCGGAGAAACTGGCTTGGGTGTTGTTGGAGGATTTAATGAGCAATCATCTCTTGGTGGACTAATAACATAGGTGGGAATTATAGGAGAAGTTACACTGAGATTTTCTCCATTCTGGGTAGCTACCCTCGGTCAGTCCACACCAGTAAGGGAGGAGAGGCAGTCAAAACTGTTGGAAATCGAAATAGGATACGTAGGACGGCAGAAATGATTCAGATTCGATGTATATGGTTGGAAAAAAGGTTGTGATTTGAGTAATGGTTGTGTCAGCGAATTGAAATGTGAAGAGAGTTGTAAAAGGGGTTGATAGAAAAACCCAATTGGTAGGACAGTGGTTTGATCTGGGTTCAGAAACACTGTGCTTGCTCTATCTAGTATGATTTTAACCAATTCTGGATTTTTAAGTGAGAGCACCATGCAATCTCCTTGGAGGAGTTTGGGATCTCTGCCAACCCACTTAAGCTGTCTAGCCATCTTAATGTCCGCGAAAAGGGCAGCCCCTAACCCCACTCTTGTATGTAGCCAATTGAGGGATTTGTTTCTTAAAGAATCCCAGAGTTCTTGAGTAGGGGAGGGAAGAGATGGCACACATAGAAGGTCGCAGCCTGGGAGAGGTCTAGTCGATCGGATTTGGAAAAAAAAAAGATTGCCGGTGATTCGCCTAGAATGTTTGTTAGTAGGGGAGGGACTGGAAGATGAAGCCTTCAATGTAGGAGAATTATTTACCACTGAGACAGGTGCTTGTTGGGTCTGAGACTCTGAATTGCCAAAAGACAATTAGATGGATCAGTATTGCCTATGGTAGTCGGCTGTGATGGGCGATTAACAGAGTGTCTAGAACTTAGACCAATATTATTAGTGTTACATTGTGGCACTCCCATAGCATTCCCTTGTGAGGAATGACTGTCAGAGTGTGGCTTGATCGTACCCAGTAGATCTACACAGGTTAATACTGTACATTCAATAGCTATAAGTCTATCAGTAAGAGCACTGAAGGAAGCCTTGACAAAGTCTGTCAGAACCTGAACTGATGCTGCCAAAGAGGTATGGTTCAAGGGTGCAATTGGCAGTATTTTATTACCGGTTCTGGGTGGCTTGGAAATAGCTGCCAGTTTCTGAGTAAGTGCCTCCTTTTTAGCCCGTACAATTCTACCCCGCGGGGCCTCAGTAGAATCATCGATGCGGCTATTAGGTACTTTTAGACGTTTAGTTGGAGGGTGAGGGTTTGAGGTGCATGGTAAGGTGGAATTCGAGACACTTTCATCTTTGTCAGGTGAGCCAGAGCATGCATCAAGGTGTGGGCTTGGTTGAGCAGCCATTAAGGATGCCAAACTTGGATTTATCAGGTCAGGACCACCCTCGGTGCAGGTAGTTAACGTTTTCTCCACATTGAGGATCCGTTTTTCTATAGCCCCTATTGCCCATGTAATGTAATTCATAATAGATGAACAAGATTTTGAAGGTGACTTGGCTAAAGTTGAGCTAGGGTGTTTCCTTTTCCCCATGGTTTAACATGAGCAGTAACTGGCTGTCTATATAACATAAACAGCAATGGCCTCCTTTGGGATAAAATCAGAAAACCCAACAGGCAAAGGGGGACCAAGAAAGGGGGCACCAGCCAAAGCAAAAGAAAACCAAATTACTTAACTGGCGGTGACATGCAGTAATAATTGGTAGGGAGAGAAAACAACCACTTCCCCAAAAGCCTAAGTCAAGGGGGCTATGAAGAATAAAGACAGTTTACCAGGAAGGGGACAAGCGGTGGTCACCATGAACTTACAAAGCCAGCCATACCATAAGGGAACAAAAGAGAGAGTTTTTAAAACATTCAGCCAAGAGGGGGGCACAACCCTGCCTCTTGCTGTCACTGACGGGCACGGACAGGATCGCCCTTGGCCCGGCCGAGCCAGCAGCCCTTAAATAGCGCTAATCAGGGTCAGGTGAGAATCTTGCAGGGGGTTGTGGACGCTGTTGTGTCCCGGCAGCTGTGTCTCGCAGCGGCACACACCCCCCTGCAGGAACCAGCACCCAGGGAGCGAATAGAGCACGGAAAGGGCACACAAGTAGCACAGCAGTTCCTTAATGGAGTTTCGAAGTTAGTAACAATTGCACAGGACCCGGCCGCGTGCCTAAAGGCCTGATACACAGAATTCAGAGGTGTAATATTCACTATGCCCACTCCAGTCTGTGCAACAGTAGGGAAAGTGTTGGACTTCGGAGGGCATAAACTTACTATTCCCACTCCAGTCTGTGCAGCAGTAAGGAAGAGTTGGACTTCGGAGGGGTAACATTTACCATTCCCACTCCAGTGTATGAAACAGTAGGGGAAGTGTGGGATTTCAGAGGGGTAAAATTTACTTTTCCCACTCCAATCTGTGCAACAGTAGGGAAAGTGATGGTCTTTGGAAAAGTAAAATTTACTTTTCCCTCTCCAGTCCGTGCAACAGTAGGGAACGTTCTGGATTTCAGAGGGATTTCAGAGGGGTTAAATTTACTATTCTCACTCCAGTCTATGCCACAGTAGGGAAAGAGTTGGTCTTCGGAAGAGTAACATTTAATATTCCCACTTCAGTCTGTCTAACAGTAGGGAATGTGTTGGACTCCGGAGTGTTTACATTTACTATTCCCACTCCAGTCTCTGCAACAGTAGGAGTTTACATTTACTATTCCCACTACAGTCTCTGCAACAGATGGGGAAGTGTTGGACTGCGGAGGGGTAATATTTACTATTCCCACTCCAGTCTGTGCCACAGTAGGGAAAGTGTTGGACTTCAGAGGGGTTCAATTTACTATTCCCATTCAAGTCTGTGCAGCAGTAAGAAAAGTGTTTGACTTCTGAGGGGTGATGTTTGCAATTCCTAAAACAGTATATGCAACTGTAGGGAAAGTTTTGGATTTCACAGGGGCTAAATTTACTTTTCCCACTCCAATCTGTGCAGCACCAGAGAAAGCGTTGGACTCTGGAAGGGGAACATTTACTATTCCCACTCCAGTCCGTGCAACAGTAGGGAAAGTGTTGCACTTGGGAGGGGTAAAATGTAATATTTCCACTCCAGACCGTGCAACAGAAGGGAATGTGTTAGTCTTCAGAGGAGGAGCATTTACTATTCCCACTCCAGTCTTTGCAACAGTAGGGAAAGTTTTGGATTTCGGAGGGTAACATTTACTAATCCTACTCCAGTCAGCCCAACAGTAGGGAAAGGACTTCACTTCAAACACCCCCTGGTCATATTTTCAGATACTCGAGAGAGTCGCTGTTACAGCTCAATACCAAAGGTAGGATGCCTTGTTGCTCTGAATGCTTTAATTTTAATTTGAATATTTTGTAGTATTCATGTCATGATACCTGCTGACTGCCAATTAGTGAGAGAACATTGTCAGCTTGTAAAGGCTCCATTGTGAACTCTCTCAGCAGCTCACTCCACAAAAGATTTTTGATTATCTGGACTTTTATAACCCGATATCAGTTTTTTAACTGAAACCTGGGCAGATGAATTTTCTTTTTATTTCAACAAACCAGCAGTTACATAGCATACAAATATTGCAATCTACAATATTCAGGAGCACATAGTATTTGATGTTTTAGTCTTTAACATACACATATCAGTTGTCACTGTTTGCAGTAGCCTCATCGTCAGATGATAGCCCATCTTATATTTGTCTACACTTCCCACCTGCCAACCCACCCCACCCCACCGTATTTCCTTAACATCCTATATGTGTGGTACCCTAGTCAAGTTGTCTTAAGTACTGGTTACTTCATGAATCAGATCGTGATTCGGACTCCTGCGCTGCCTGCAAGTAACGGGCAAGCGGCTCCCAGAAGTATCTGGGTCGCGAAGCGTGTGGAATGTCCTCTGCATAAGTCTCCAGTGTAGTTTTACAATAGGTCATGTCCGTGATCCAGTCTTTAAGTCTGGGGGGTCTCTTGCTCCCCTACCTCATTGCTATGCGCCTTTTCGCAAGCAGTAATGCTACCGCTAAAGACTTCCTGCGTCTAGCATATTTGAGCCTCCTGACGCCCAATATGCACACTAAAGGAATGTTGGGGATCTGCTTCGATAGCATTTCGGATAATGTGGCTTGTGACTTCGCCCCAGTATGTCTGCAGTTCTGGGAATGACCATGAAGTGTGTAAGAAGTCAGCGTTCGGTGCCTTGCACCTCTGGCAGGTGTCTGTCTCTCTTAGGCCTAGTCTGTGTAACTTGGCCGGCGTATAGTATAGTTAATGAAGGAATTTGAAGTGGATGATGCGCAGTTTGCTGTTCGATGTGAGGAGGGAGAGTTGCGTGCAGCGGTTTTGCCAATATTGTTCATCTATTGTCTGACCCAGCGCTACCTCCCATCTACCCAATGCTGCAGTAGGTTTCTCAGCCCGTTTCTCTTGGGCTGCGTTATATAAGCGTGTTACCAGGTTGGGAGCTGTTAACAATATTTGTAATGTTTGCAGTTGAGGGGATTCGTCCGGGAATGTGGTGTATAAGGACCGGACCGCCATACGTAATCGTATATATGCGGATTTCTTCAGTGGGAGTTGATGAGCATAAAGTGAGGGGTCTGTCCATGCAATGAAGGTATTATGAGGGTATAGTTGTCCCATAGAGGTCAGTCCCATTTCTGTCAGTAGTGTGTGCATATTCTTTTCTTGTGTGACAGTGAGCTTAGGGTGTCTTGTCGTGGGCAGTGCCCGAGCATACACCGGCAGCTTGCATGCCCTGTGTGCCAGCACATGCCATGCCCTTGAGGTGCATTTGGCTGTGTGAATCTCATCCCTTGATGTGTATCTTATCGGGTCAGCTATGAGCGCGGACAGTGGCAGAGAAGCCACGCTGCCGGTTTCCATCGCGATGTGTGGTATGTATGCATGTGGTTTTGTCCAGTAGTGAGCATGTTGTGCTTGTGCGCAAAGATAATATAAGTGGAAATCTGGGGCCCCAAAAACTCCTAGATGGTACGGTTGGGTTAAGACCTTCCAACTAGTTCAAGCCTGTTTGCCTGCCCATGTTAGTGTCTGCAGAATAGAGCGTAGTCTGACAAAAAATGCTGCGTTCAGCCATACTGGTATGTTCCAGAATAGGTACGGAAACCTAGGCAATGTAATCATTTTCTGTAATGCTATTCTGTCCGCCATTGAGAGAGGCATTTTTCTCCATTTATATACCTGTTCCTCTATTCTCACCAGCGCCTTTCCATAGTTCTCCCTAATTACCAGTTCTGGGTCACGGTGGATCCAGATCCCTAAGTATTTAACTGGATCTGTCTGCCATTGTAAAGGGTATTTTAAATGAGGCTCCACTGTCTCTGCAGTTAAAGGTACCACAACTGATTTGTCCCAGTTTATCCGGAAGCCGGCATATTGTTCATATCTAACATATTCCCTAATAAGCAGGTTTGAATTCTTATCTGGGTGCGTGGTATAGAGGACCATGTCATCAGCGTATAATGCTATTCCAGTGGGGCGGTGGCCGAACTGCAGGGCCAAGTCAGAGTTTTTCTGACGAATCTTACAGGCCAGTGGTTCTAGGATTAGTGTGAAAAGCATTTGTGATAGTGGGAAGACCTGCCTTGTACCGCGCGTTACCTCTACAGGGTTGGATGTGTAAACATTTATTCTAACCCGTGCCTTAGGTGCAGCATATAGTAGCGCTATCCATTTCAGGAATGGCTCTGGGAACCCCATTTTGCGAAGAGTGATGAACATAAAATCCCACTCCACCGAGTCGAATGCCTTAGCGGCATCCAGATGGGCCGCAGCCGCCGGTATGTCCGGGTCCAATTGGTAGAGTGCATAAATTGTACGAATATTGTGGGTGGTAAACCGTGTCGGCATCAAGCCTGCCTGGTCTGGCAGCACCATGTTGCATAGGAGCGGTTGTATTCTTTTCGCTATTATTTTAGCTAAAATTTTAGCATCTATGTTTATCAGGGATAGGGCTCTGTATGACTCACACTCAGTAGGATCCTTTCCCGGTTTCGGAAATCAGGAGTGCCTCACTTAGTGAAGTCAGGAGTGTGCCTTCTTCGTAAGCTTCTTCAAGCATTTAGGTGAGGTGTGGGATCAGCAGATCACAGTATGCTTTGTAGAACTCACCCGGAAGGCCATGTAGCCCGGGTGCTTTATTGTTAGGGAGGGAGTTAATGGCTTCTATTATTTCATCTCTGGTAATGAGGTGACAGAAGTATTCTTGGTGGGTGTCTGATAACCATGCCAGTGTCACGTCCTCTAGATAATCTCGTATTTCTGATGTGGAAGTCTTTGCCTGGGCAGTGTACAGTTTGGTGTAGTATTTAGTGAATCATTCCAATATAGCTGGAGTGTCGTATACTGTTTTGTGCTGCTCATCCTGGATCTTTGTGATGTATGTCGAAGTGTGAGTGGGCCTAATTTTGTATGACAACGCTCTGCCAGATCTCCCTCCCTTCCCATAGTTACATACAGAGTATTTACGCGAGATTTACTTTATTTCGTCGTCTGCATATTCATTATTTTTATCAATCTGTGTTCTGATGTCAGCCAATAGCGTGTCATCATGTGTGTCTTCAAATTCAAGTTCCAGTCTGGTGATTTCAGCTTCTATTCTTCTCAATTGTCCTTGTATGTCCTTTAGTATACCTGTGTGTCTACTAATACAATGTCCTCTTATTGAGACGTTGAAAGCCTCCCATAGTGTTCTTGTACTCTGTACTGATCTGGAGTTATGTTAAAAAAAGTCTATTATAGCTTGGCAGAGCTCTTCCCTAAACACCTGGTCCTGAAGTGTTGTTTGCCTCAATCTCCACGTGAATTGCCTTGGGGTGTGTGTCGGGACTTGTAGTGTGATTCAAACCGGGGCATGGTCCGAGAGAGTTTTGGGTAAGTGTTCAATGACAGTAGCCCACATGCATGCATCCCGAGATATCAGCCAATAGTCAAGTCTGGACCACGTGAGGTGTGTTGAGGAAAAGCACGTACCCTCTCTATGGTCCGGGTATCTATATCGCCATATATCCACTATGTCCCAGTCCTCCATACCATCCCTCAAAACCTTGGCGGATTGTTTACCGTATCTATCCATCCCAGTTGATCTATCCAGTGTGGGGTCTAAGTAGGTATTGAAGTCCCCGCCCCAGAGGAGAGTGCCAGGTTGAAGTCCATGTAATTGCATCCAAATTTGTGCGTAGAAGGAGGGGGTCATCATTATTCGGGCCATAAACATTCACAATCGTTATCACTGTGCCCCCAAAGCTACCTTGCACTATAACGTAGCGCCCTTGATCATCCTTCACCGATTTAATGAGTGTGAAAGGTGTATTGCGTTTCACCCAGAGCAGAACCCACCTCGCATAGGAGGAGTAGGACGGTGTCATCCTGTATGCAGCCCATCTGGCCCCTATTTGTGTCTCTCTCAGTTCGGTCAGGTGCGTCTCTTGTAGGCAGGCTACGTCTGTCCAGATATGCTAGAACCTTGCGTATTTTCTATGGGTTGTGTAGCTCCCTAACATTCCACGTGAGAAGTGAGTACTTTGCCGCTGGTCAGAGTTTTCTGATTATCCCCCTTCCCCACCCCCTCCCACTCCACTATCCCCATCCTAGTGGAGGCATTCCCAACATTAACAAATAACAATACCCCACAAAATGAAAAAAGAAGAAACAATACAACAATTTGTGTGAGTCTCACGTAGGGATCAGAGCTTCCCACCCGTTGCTTGTGGCATTAGTCACATGGGTAAATGCCCAAATATGCATAGTACAATTCCAACACTACACAACATTACAAAACAAAGCTATGAAAGATCCCTCTACAGCGGAGGCCAGTGTCCCTGTCCTGTATTGAATCACTAAAGGGTGGGACATCACAAACAGAGCATTAATTATAACAGTTGAGCGTCAACTTACCTGAACCAGCAGGTAGTAGGCTTCCTGCCTCCCAGCAGCATCCGACCACTTCTGATGAGGGGCCCCACGTAGCACGCAGGTGGTTCATTGTCTTAACAAACATTTGTCCAAGAAATATTGTTCACTCCACAGCAGAAGTGGTTGACTGTTCTCCATGTGTGCTCCTCGGCGATCGTCTCTGCGCTCCCATCTGTCCCTTCTATTGCACAAACTTCAGTACTTCCGAAGGTTCAGCGAATATTCGCGTCTTGCCATCAACGGTGATTTTGAGTCTGGCGGTCTCTGTTTTGCTACTGTGAATTTATTTTGCGCTTCCTGTACTGATGACGTGAAATCTGGATATAGGGATATATCCATACCTTCATGGGATAGCTTGCCTAGTCCTCTGGCCTTACGGAGCACCGCATCTCTGTCTCTGTAATTTAGGATTTTGGTGATGATCGGCCTCGGCCTGGATCCAGCAAGTGGTTTTGGTGCCAGCGACCTATGGGCTCTCTCCACAATAAAGACCTCTGAGAACGTATCCCGTCCCAGAATGGAGATGAGCAGTTGCTCCACGTAGCGTTCCATTGGACCCGGGTTTGTCATCTCTGAAACTCCTATTAAGCGGATGTTGCTTCTAAGGGACCGAGCTTCTAAGTCTTCAGTCTTTGCCGTCAATTGCTTCTCCATCCTTGTTTGTTTCGTGTCTATCTGCACTTGGCCGTCTTCGGATATTCTTTGTTCCGCCATGTCCAGTATTTCCGTGTGTTTATCAATCCGTTTCGACATCCTATCAACTCTATATGCCAAAGAGTCAATTTTCCCATCAATGTTCGATAGCGCGGTTTGAATTGTGGTAAACATGGACTGAATGTCGTTGTTCGACACCCCGCGTCGCTGTTTGCGCCGCCGATTGTTTGTCAGTGCTTAGATCTTGTTGTTTCTTCGTTTGTTCAAAGGTGATTTTGGGTTGGGTGCGGTCTGGTTTACCCATGTTGCAGATTAGAAGCTATCCAATACATGCATGCGGTTACTACAGCGTTTCCGGAGCGCCAACGCTTCAAAGTTAGGACCTCCGGTTCGTCCCACAGCGCAAGAGTTGACTATGCCACGTGTCTCACCCAGTACTCTGTAGCGTCTGATGATCCTGGTGTTATTCCGACTGTGCCCGTGGGCTCTGGTGTAGTTGCGCTTTGCGTGTCCTTCAGTGGAATGGTAACGGGGAGACACTGTTCCAAGCTCCTCTATATATGAACTCGCGGCCCAGGGATCACTACCAGGGAGGCAAAAGATCTGGGCCCGCCTCATATCCCTGTGTCCGATGTTCTCTGCGGGGATATGACGTAATGCACCCAGTTGTTGGTTCCTCGCAAGCGCTACCTGCGTAGCATATGTGCCACACCACACATCCAAGTATTCAGCGCATGGGAACTGGTGAGGGTCCCATATGCACTGTGATACTGGTGCATAGGATGTGGTTTATTCGAGCTGACCCACCAATTAGCACAATTATCTGCTTTTTGTTCACGTGTGATTGTGGTGTGCCTCGCGTCCTGTGGCTCCACGGCCTTTCAAGGCCTGTGATCACTCCTGTGTCCCCAGTGTCTTTAGTAACACAGCTGCGCTGCATAATCAGTGCCTTTAATCGATGACCGCATGCAGGCTGACTCTAAACACAGCTCCACAGCCTGCTGCGCGTCCCTGGCAGGGCACCACTCCCCGGGCCTTAACTACATCCGGAGGTGTTCAAAGGGCGCACTCTGGAGGGCTGTCCCGGGGTTCCAAGGAGGCACTTCCCCCTCTCCCCAACTCACAAGGGGAGCGTGGGGTCAATGGTCCAGGCCCCGGAGCATGGGCCCAAGCCAAGCAGGCGCTGCGTTACTCACAGGTTTCCAGCACACAACGGAGCCCCTGCCAGCGTCTTGCCGCGCTTCGCATTCAGTGCGGGTGGTGTTGGGCCTCAATGTTCGTGTCTGCCAGCGCTACCACCACTCCCTGTCACAATGCCTCAGTCGCAGCGGGCTTGTCTCCTCCCCTGGCCGTGCTGCGTGACGTGCATCTCGGCATGTCTGCCTGCCGAGGCCCGCGGCTTTACTTTCACTTTCTTGGCAAGGGCCGCAGACCATGCGTTCACCGATTTGATGTATGCTGATGTTTCAGACTCGGCGCTATTTTGAGGTCGCTATCTTCCCTTCTCGACCCCCCAGTGGTTTCAGGTACTTTGGCCTATGTTGGGAGGATATGTTTGCAGGATTTTTAGGCATTTGCGAGGAGCTCGCTTAAGAAGCGGCCATCTCGCTTCAAGGCTAGCTCCGCCCCCAGGGCAGATGAATTTTCTGACCCAGATTTTCCTGCAGCTCTCCCGCCAGGATTTGGATTAGAGCAACGAGACAAACGGGGGAGAGTGGGGGGTGTGAGGTTTGTCAACACATATAAGGACCATTTTGACATCAAATGCGAGCCATTAGTTACTATAGATGCGGAAGATCTCGCCTTCAACTGTATATAAACCTATAACTCCAGGTTTCAAGGAATACTAATTTACCAGCCACCTGGTCCTAAACAAAAATGTTTGAAAGCTATTAGTGTCCTGCTGGAAAATAGTATCCACTATGGTAATTACACAATTTTGTGAGACTTCAGTTTTCATTTAGAAGATGTGTGTAACAGAGACACAAGACTTCTAATTGACAACATGGCCAATTTCGACCTTAACCTCCTGATAAAATGTCTGACCCAGCTCCGGACTGGCCGTAGCGGGCACTGGGCATTTCCCGGTGGGCCGGGAGGGTGAGGGGCGATTTTTGGCCCCTGAGGGCCATTTTTATTACAGGCCCATTTTTGCAGCATAGCTGTACAATCGGCCCCTGTAATGAAACCGGCCCTGGCAAACAGCACTGCCGATCCCATGTGGTGGCCCAGCTCTTTGCCAGGGCCAGTTTTGGTTCCCAGTCCGGCCCTGGTCTGACCCACTCTGCGAGGCACACTTTGGATGCAATATTTTCAAAACTTCCTGACCTATTGATCGAGAATATTCTCCCAATCACTTGGTCAGATCACATGATTATTAATTTTACCACCCCAGTTCCCTCCCACAAACAAATTGAGCCATGCAAGGGGTCAGGTGAAGTTTTCAGAGCCTGGAACAAGATGGATAAGAATGAGTTAGCTGCCATCTTGCAAGCATCCTCTCCCACTATGACTGGTGAGGTTGAGGCAATGATGGCTTACTTCTTTCCCTGGATAGATGAAGGTGCTAATAGGCTGGCCCACCAAACAAAGAAGAGATACCATAGATCCTGTCCCTCAACCAGATGGTACGCTTCCAAACTCAAGGAGTTAAAAAGAGCCTGAAGGAGACAGGAGAAAGTCTGGAGGTCAAGTTATTCTCCGGGTGAGAAAGAAAAATATAGGAGGCTACTGTTGAACTATAAAGCAGAAATCAAAACAGAAAAAAATATTTTTTCTCAGATAAAATCATATCTGCAAGTAATTCCTCCAAGGTCAAGAAACTATTTAAAACGATCCAGTTGCACGCTCATTCACCAAATGCTAATACTCTAGCCTCAGGCAGGATCTCTTCGATAAGCTAGCTTACTTTTTTAAGAACAAAGTTGAAGTGATATACAATATTTTTAAAGCAGGAACGACAGATGACCTCTTAGCATCTGAAAACACTCTCCCTAAGGATAACATTCCTACTCCGTGTAATTTTCCATCTCTGGAACCAGTAGAGGTAGTCTAGTTGATCTTACAGATGAAGTCCGTGGCACCCTCTGACCCTATACAATTAACATTTTTCATGAGTTGACAGATACCCTATCCCCCTTGGTGTGTATCACTTACAACGCAACTTTTACGTCGTAATGCTGTTACAACGCAGCTATTACAACGCAGGATCCATTACAACGCATGGCATTACAACGCATGGCATTACATCGCAGATGCTATTACAACGCATACCATTACATCGTAAGTATTGGTAAGTATATAATTTATTTTAATTTTATTTAATATTATATAAATGATTTAATTAATATTAATTATAAATAAAAATAAATAAAAATATTTATTTATGTTTTTAAATATTATAAATTAAATTTATTAATTTAAGTAATTTTGTACAGGGGTGTTTTTAGGTTTCAGGGTAGGGTTTGGGTTTTGGGGTACAGGGGTGTTTTTAGGTTTCAGGGCAGGGTTTGGGTTTTGGGGTACAGGGGTGTTTTTAGGTTTCAGGGTAGGGTTTGGGTTTTGGGGTACAGGGGTGTTTTTAGGTTTCAGGGTAGGGTTTGGGTTTTGGGGTACAGGGGTGTTTTTAGGTTTCAGGGTAGGGTTTGGGTTTTGGGGTACAGGGGTGTTTTTAGGTTTCAGGGTAGGGTTTGGGTTTTGGGGTACAGGGGTGTTTTTAGGTTTCAGGGTAGGGTTTGGGTTTTGGGATACAGGGGTGTTTTTAGGTTTCAGGGCAGGGTTTGGGTTTTGGGGTACAGGGGTGTTTTTAGGTTTCAGGGCAGGGTTTGGGTTTTGGGGTACAGGGGTGTTTTTAGGTTTCAGGGTAGGGTTTGGGTTTTGGGGTACAGGGGTGTTTTTAGGTTTCAGGGTAGGGTTTGGGTTTTGGGGTACAGGGGTGTTTTTAGGTTTCAGGGCAGGGTTTGGGTTTTGGGGTACAGGGGTGTTTTTAGGTTTCAGGGCAGGGTTTGGGTTTTGGGGTACAGGGGTGTTTTTAGGTTTCAGGGCAGGGTTTGGGTTTTGGGGTACAGGGGTGTTTTTAGGTTTCAGGGCAAGGTTTGGGTTTTGGGGTACAGGGGTGTTTTTAGGTTTCAGGGCAGGGTTTGGGTTTTGGGGTACAGGGGTGTTTTTAAGTTAAATAAAATTAATTATATTATATTAATTACATTTCTTAATTAAAATAATTAAATTAAATACATTATTTTAAATAATTTATTTTAATTACAATCAAAAAAATATTTAAATTAAACTAATTTAATTATATTAATTAAATAAAATTAATTACATTTTTTATTAAAATTAATTTAAATAATTACTATTATTTTGATTAAAATAATTTAATTAAATTAAAATAATTACATTTTTTTTAAAAAGGTATACTTACATATACTTACGATGTAATGCCATGCGTTGTAATAGCATCTGCGATGTAATGCCATGCGTTGTAATGCCATGCGTTGTAATGGATCCTGCGTTGTAAAAATTGCGATGTAACGGTCTGCGTTGTAAAATAACGCGTTGTAACATCATAGATCCATCCCCCTTATATATCTTCTAAATAAAGCCAAGGGTGAGGGTATTTTCCCTACTGAATTTAAGAGAGCATCTCCCTTTACTTATCAAAAACTCTAGATCCCTCTAGATCCAGTGGAAGAGAAGAATTACTGCACTATCTACAGACTTCCAGTCCTGGCTACAATCTTGGAAAGGCACATGAATGTGGTTATTTCTAACTTACTGGAGGAAAATAAAAATGTTGATGGATCCCAACTTGGCTTCAGGAAAGCACATATCATGGAATCAGCTCTGTTGGTGGCAACAGAAGAGACTTGTGGAGTTTTGGACAGCGGGGGCGGCAGTGGTCCTATTGGACCAATCCGCAGCCTTTGACACCGTGAGCCACTGGGTCCTGATTCATCTTTTAAAGAGATTGGGATTGTAGGATTGGCCCTTAAACTTCTGGTATTGTTTCTTTGTAATAGAACCCAGTCAGTTACCTTTAGTGTCTTTGTCTCAAGCTCCTTTTCCTTACCTTGCAAGGGTCTTCTGTAAGCCCCTCTTAGTTTAATATCTATGCACCTCATCTGGCAGCATTGATAACATCTTTTGGTTTTAACACAATATGTTATGTGGTCTCTATCCACTCTAATGTAGATGAGGTAGCCAATAGATTTAAAAACTGTATGCCAGCTATTGCCAGCTACATGGAAGCTCAATGTCTCAAACTGAACTCTGATAAAACAGAGGCGCTTCTTTTTGGATCAGATGTGTCTTTTTGGAATTCTACTTGGTGGCCACCCACCAAAGCTAAAAACCTTGGAGTTATTTTTGATTCCAAATTAACCTTCAAAGATCAGCTAATCTCTTATTGTTTTTACCGGATCACTGACATAATATCGAATTCACAAATATAGAATTACCAAAATATCGAAGAAAAAATATAGAATGCAAAAATATCTAATTCCTATCTACAAACAGGTAAGTACAAAAATATTGAATCAAAAATATAGTTTAAAAAACATATAGTTAGTCCAAATATCGATTTTTTTTATATGTCTTAAAAGTAATTTAAAATTAATGAAATAATAAATATAACATTTATTATTACCACTCCAGTGAGTGCAACAGTAGGGAAAGTGTTGGATAGCGTAGGGGTAAAAATTACTTTTCCCACTCCAGAGAGTGCAACAGTAGGGAAAGCGTTGGATAGCATAGGGGTAAAAATTACTTTTCGATATTAAATTACTTACCTTCAATTCGATATTTTTCACCACTATATTCTGTCCATTCGATATTTTGCCCATTCTATATTTTGACTACGATATTTTGGTAATTCTATATTTTGAATTCGATATTTTGTCTTGTTACCGTTTCTACCATTGAAAACACTGAAAAAAGTTCTGCCATTTATCTCTATTGAGCTCCAGACTACAGTGGTTGTCTCGCTGGTGCTTTCTCAGATTGATTACTGTAGCCCTTTTTATCTGGGAAACAACAAGGACTTTTAAAAAAAACTTCAGTGGCTGCAGCTTGCTGCAGTCCAGCTTCTGAATAACCTTATGAAGTCTAAATCAGCTAGCACAAACAACAGCTTTTAATTGACTTTGCTTGGAACACCAGGCCCCTCGAGGTATTGGCCCAGACTACCTTAAGGATAAAATGATATGGTATATTACCAGAAGAACTTTGCAATCCACCTCGGCCAGAGCCATGCAAGTACCTAATATCTGTAAAGCTGTTTTGGGTGGAAGAAGCTTTATTCATTCCACAGCTTTGCTGTGGAATCAAATACTGCTGCACCTTAGGTCTCAGTTCAACTTAAGGTGTTTTTCATTGATTAAAAACCTGGCTTTTTGCTTCCAGTAAACTACTCTTTTGCTGCTTTGGTCCCTTCTGAGCCCTGGAGTATAGCCGTTAGCGCAAAGATGCTTTTGGGCAAAATTTTATAATATTAAACGGGACCTTCCTGCAGAAAAAAATCCTACCGACAACACATACATCCTTGCACCATAGTTCAAGGGTGCCTGCATTGGTGCTTTGTAACCAAAACTTCTTTTTATGAAACAAGGGAACCCAAACAGTTAGCTGCGGACCGTGGGTGATTACTGCTATTAGAGACAAATGTCCTTAGCTTTTTCAGATAAAACACAAAAATAATACAATATAGGCCATAATAGGGAGCTATATTTTGTCACAGCCCAGCCGGACAGGACCTTTATTTTCAACAATGTAAGACTTGTGGTTCAAAAGATAACAAGGCACAATCCTGTACCAAGATAGAGAAGAACACAAGAAACAAAAGAAAATTCAAAAGTGTTAGAAACAGGCAAAAGAAAGAGCAAACGTTGGCCACTTTTCAATCAGTGTTACATTAAAGGTATGCCAAACAACTGCCAAAACACAACACGATTCAACACACTGGTTGTGCCGTTTTGGTTACAACTATTAGAGACAAAGGTCCTTAGCTTTTTCAGATAAAACACAAAAATAATACAATATAGGCCATAATAGGGAGCTATATTTTGTCACTGCCCAGCCGGACAGGACCTTTATTTTCAACAATGTAAGACTTGTGGTTCAAAAGATAACAAGGCACACTCCTGTACCAAGATAGAGAAGAACACAAGAAACAAAAGAAAATTCAAAAGTGTTAGAAACAGGCAAAAGAAAGAGCAAACGTTGGCCACTTTTCAATCAGTGTTACATTAAAGGTATGCCAAACAACTGCCAAAACACAACACGATTCAACACACTGGTTAAGTTGTGAAGGCACTCTACAAAGTCGACGTTTCGATCCCTAGTGCTCAATTAATTGGGATCATCATCAGGACTGACAGATTTAAAGCATTTGCCTGTGAGATTAAACTATTTACAATTGATTGACCGCCCTGATTCGCGATCGGAAAGACCCTGGATGATGATGGTGGATTGGGTATGGGACGCCCGCCTGTGAGGGCTTGTCCGTCATCGAGTGGGGTCCGTGCTCCTCGCCGGGTAGCTTGGGACTGGTTGTTGGACAGTGTGGTTCACTTGGGGCGAGGCGTCCTCACTGTGCATCAGTCAGCATAGTGGTGGCAGTGGAAACGATGATGGACAACCCAAGCTACCCGGCGAGGAGCGCGGACCCCACTCGACAACATTGTTGAAAATAAAGGTCCTGTCCGGCTGGGCAGTGACAAAATATAGCTCCCTATTATGGCCTATATTGTATTATTTTTGTGTTTTATCTGAAAAAGCTAAGGACCTTTGTCTCTAATAGTTGTAACCAAAACGGCACAAGCGCAGGGGGAAAGGGCAGGAATTCACTGTACTAAATAAATTCGGTACATTCCTGCCCTTTCACTTTGACATAGGGCTGCACAGCAAGGTGACTTGCTACGCTTTCCAACACGAAATACCCATAAATCTGCCACTCAGTCTTTAACTGATGTATGACTCTGACTGCACAACAGATATGACCATACAAGCCATTCAACTAGCGGCTCTGGTGAATTAGGTGAGTTACAATAATTGTCTATAACTTAAATGTTGACCCTTCTGAGGTCGTTATAAAAAGTACCAATTTAAATTATATAACATAATGTTATAACAGTGTCCTTTCTAAAATGCTATAAAGAAAACATATGAGCAAATGCACAACATTTTGGATGGATTTATATATTATACTGTTAGGTGATTTTCTATGAATCAACATTATATCTGGACCTATCAATTTATCTTACTTAATACAGAGCACATTTGACTATCAAGAAATTATGGGGTATCTTTATCTGAGAATTGCATCACTTTTGCGCTTTGCAAGGGAGTACAAAAACAACGCAACCTTAAGTTTGATTTAGGCCCTGAGTGGCTTAGCAAATCCAGAATAATGCAACGCAGTGCAAATCACTGTATTGCGTTGCTGTGCCCTGGGAAAGCACTCCATGGGTAGAGCATGTGTGGTCCCAGGCTTTCACCCTCGGATTTTGGTGCACTTTTTTATATAGCTTTAGTTTTATATAGCGCAAACTAGACATGAAGATATCAGGTATCAGATATCAGAGCGCTTTACATGAGCACCATTTTCGTTACAGATGGAAACATTCATTAGATTTACAAATACTGGTAGACCTGGGTATGCATCAGAATGCTGCGCCTTCCATGTGGAGGTGTAATGAGGAGAAATATCTTTATTTCTCCTCGTTTCCTCCTCTTTCAATATGTGCTGCAGAAGGAAAATGCCTGAGAGGAATGTTAATGTGCAGGAAGGTGCCCCTTCCTACCAGGCCCGGTTCTAGCGGGTGGGCCAGGCCCACCCAAACACGAGCCTTGGCCCTCGCGGTGAATCTGCCACCGATGTACAACAACAATAAAACATGTTCGGATTACTGGTGATTTATGATCCTGCTGGAGAGCATTAATTTGTCTGTTGGTAGTTTTTAAATGCAGATAAACTGCATGTTATATGGATAGCTCAGTGGGTTACTGCCTTTGTCACAGAGATGCTTATGTTACTTGAAGTTCAGAAGTTGCAATCCTAACACAGCACAGTGAGCTCTGAACTGTCATCAAAGAGCTGCAAACAAACTTCGCTTTTTTGTGTTGTGATATAGTTAGAACTTCTCTAGTCTTTTATTATTCTAATGTTGCTAGAAAGAGTTTGTTTGGGCAGTTATAGATTTTTATCAGTAAAACCAACCACCAACTACTGGAGTACTTTTTAAATCCTGAGTTTGTGCTTCTCCAGACCAAACCCCTGTAAAATATACTGCCCATCAGTATGGCTGACGTGATTTCTACATCTGGTAATCCTCATTGCTTTATGTGGCATTCCCTGTTGACTGATTTACATACTTGTATGATCCATCATCTCTGTATAATGTGTGCTGTGATGTAAAGTACTGTGACACCCTACACTGATATGAGTAGCGCTATACAACAAATGAAATGTATATGAGAGAGGGGCTACGGTGAGATGAGGGGCACTGGTGGAGGGTGGTAGTGAGGGAGTCTGAGGAGGAGGTCATGAGGGGGAGGGGCTACAGAGAGATGAAGGGCACTGGAGGAGGGTGGTAGTAAAGGTATCTACAGAGAAAGAGGTAATTGGTGAGGCACCAAAAAATACTTTTGCACCAGCACTATAGCCGGCCCTGTCATGGTTTTCTGTTTTCGTTTTTTTAATTAACAGTCGGTGATTAGGACAACTGTGGATCATGCTTTAAAGTGCATGGTAATTACATTTACTGCGATATTCAATGTTTCAAGTTAGAAGGTGATTTTACTAATGTTTTTTACCAGGAATAATGGACGTGGAGGTGTAATGAGGAGAAATATCTTTATTTCTCCTCGTTTCCTCCTCTTTCAATATGTGCTGCAGAAGGAAAATGCCTGAGAGGAATGTTAATGTGCAGGAAGGTGCCCCTTCCTACCAGGCCCGGTTCTAGCGGGTGGGCCAGGCCCACCCAAACACGAGCCTTGGCCCTCGCGGTGAATCTGCCACCGATGTACAACAACAATAAAACATGTTCGGATTACTGGTGATTTATGATCCTGCTGGAGAGCATTAATTTGTCTGTTGGTAGTTTTTAAATGCAGATAAACTGCATGTTATATGGATAGCTCAGTGGGTTACTGCCTTTGTCACAGAGATGCTTATGTTACTTGAAGTTCAGAAGTTGCAATCCTAACACAGCACAGTGAGCTCTGAACTGTCATCAAAGAGCTGCAAACAAACTTCGCTTTTTTGTGTTGTGATATAGTTAGAACTTCTCTAGTCTTTTATTATTCTAATGTTGCTAGAAAGAGTTTGTTTGGGCAGTTATAGATTTTTATCAGTAAAACCAACCACCAACTACTGGAGTACTTTTTAAATCCTGAGTTTGTGCTTCTCCAGACCAAACCCCTGTAAAATATACTGCCCATCAGTATGGCTGACGTGATTTCTACATCTGGTAATCCTCATTGCTTTATGTGGCATTCCCTGTTGACTGATTTACATACTTGTATGATCCATCATCTCTGTATAATGTGTGCTGTGATGTAAAGTACTGTGACACCCTACACTGATATGAGTAGCGCTATACAACAAATGAAATGTATATGAGAGAGGGGCTACGGTGAGATGAGGGGCACTGGTGGAGGGTGGTAGTGAGGGAGTCTGAGGAGGAGGTCATGAGGGGGAGGGGCTACAGAGAGATGAAGGGCACTGGAGGAGGGTGGTAGTAAAGGTATCTACGGAGAAAGAGGTAATTGGTGAGGCACCAAAAAATACTTTTGCACCAGCACTATAGCCGGCCCTGTCATGGTTTTCTGTTTTCGTTTTTTTAATTAACAGTCGGTGATTAGGACAACTGTGGATCATGCTTTAAAGTGCATGGTAATTACATTTACTGCGATATTCAATGTTTCAAGTTAGAAGGTGATTTTACTAATGTTTTTTACCAGGAATAATGGACGTGGAACCTCATGGTGGCTGATATGGGGCTGGGGCCCAAAGTCAGCTGTGAGATAAGATGCACTGGAGAGGGGTGGTAAAGAAGTGGATATTCAAGCCTGGAAGGGAGTGCGCTGAAGAGTTCGAGGTCAGTTGGAGGTCATAATGAAGAGGGATTCTCCCTGGAGGCTCCCACCGAGGGAGTCCGAGTAATGCCACTTGCCTGATGCTCCCACCTCAGAAACCTCCTCTTCTCATTAAAGGGAAATTAAATGGAACAAAACACTTTTTTAGAGCAATAACATTTAGAAAGACATTTGGAAAGAAAATAATGTGTTTTACTGGCCCTTGTAAGACTAAGAAGAAATAAAGGAGGGCCCTGAATCAGGCCTGGCTAGACATATAAAATCGGGCCCGCAGTGGCCCACCCGAATGCATCCTTGGCCTACCCAAATAAAAATTCCTGGAGCCGGGTCTGGTTCCTACACAAAAATCAATTTTGCATGCAACAGAGGCACCCTTTCCCTATGGTGCCAGGATGCCTCCTTTGGTGCTTGGCAGCACTTTGTGCACCAGCGCTGGGAAAAGACAGGAATGCAACGGATTATCTTAGATTCAGCGCATTCCTGCGCTTTCCCTGTCACGCTGGTAAAAATACCCCAAACAATCAAAGCTGATACAGGCAAACCAATGTCGCAGCGCCGTAGCTAGGGGTGGGCGGGGGGGGCGGCCCGCCCCAGGCGGCACTATTTTCAGGGCGGCGGGTGCGCGTCTCTGGCCCGTTGCGGCGTCCTTTATTATTTATTTGGGGACATTCACTGACAGTGTACCCAAATACATTATAAAGGCCACCGCAACGGGCCAGTGCCGCGCGGCCGCCATTTGAGGTTTTGAAGTGCAAGCCTCGCGTGCCCTGGCCTCAGCCGCGTTCAGCAGCTGAGCCTCAGATTTAAATCAGCCGCCTCTTCTTGCACGCTCGCCATTGGCTCCGCCGTTTGCCCGTCAACGATGCTCCTCCTTTAAAGGTGGTTGTGTTGTGTGAGCGTGACCGATCCTGGGTGCGGAAGTGGGGAGTGCAGGGTCATGGAGCGCCGCAGTCTGCTCTCACTGCTCGCCCTGTGTCTGTGCCAGGGAGGTAAGTGTGCGGTGGACTTAACTTCCATCAAGCCGCTCTTCACAGTTAACGTGGACCACAGGGTAAGAAGCTAATGATTCCGTGCTTCAGGATGTTTTATAGTTGTAACGCTTTAACTCTCGGTTGTATCCATGGGTACTAGGACTTGAACGAGAAGCAGAAACTGCAGATGCTTTTTAGATGTGGGCGTTAACTTCTGTAGCAGTCTCTGATCTTGCTAGAATAATAAACTTCCTCAACCATTGTCTGATCTGCCCTCCACAGGCCTGTCACTCGTGTGGGCCGTACAGCCCTTCACGAGGAGATCACTTCTAATCGAAATATCTATTGTCTGTCTGAGGGGCAGGCTTGTGTGTGAAGCTACAGGTCTGCTCATCATTAGGAACGGGGATCAGAACTGGACCTTTTCACAGTATTCTCGAGCCTTTCCTGTGGGCACTGTGTTAAGAAAACCTTGATGGTGCGAGGTAGCCTTTAATCCCTGAAACAAGTAAATATTTGAGTGTGCAAAAGCTTTGGTTGTGTGAACTTTCGGTTGCCAAGTTCAGTAGATTGCACGTTCCTTCATGTGGAGGCGGGGAGGGGGAGAGCTTCACACTAGCCTGGTGCCACTCTGAGGGAGAAGGCCTTCTATAACGTAAAGGGCTCGGTGTACTGTGAAGAGGACTACTTGGTGAGTACTTTGTAAGGCCGCCATGTTAAGTGATTAATGATGATTGCGTGGTGTGTGTGTTTTATATTCAAGTCTGTTTATTTTAAACACAGCGATGAGCCTACAACCTCGTATCGAGGCCGGCCGCGTAAGATGCAATTGCTGAGTGCGGCGGCAAAGCGGCCAGAAGTACAAACTTTAACACAGCGCCTTGCCTACAACCCTCTCAGAAGGGCCGGCCGCACGGCTTGCAGATACAGTGTCAAAGCGTTCGCGGCAGGCAGGAGGTTATTCGCAGTGGTGAGTAGGATACGTAAAGGGCAGATGGCCCGTCTGTCTCTAACTGCCCAACGGGGCATAACCGTCTCTTAGAGAAACAAGTGCCATAGTGGCAAGTAGGAAGAAAGAGAGTAGGAAAGACAGAGAGTCCTAGGTGGGGACATGGAGTGGGAGGGGCAGAATGTCAGGCACTGGCGGCATGGCGGAGGACAGCTGGTGCAGGGGCGTGTGTGTCTGTAGACACAATTGCGTTGTGCATGAAAGTCAGGGACGCAGCCGGGCCGGGTCTCTAGGGACAAGCGCGTCTTCGAAGAGGTGCAGAGTGCGGAGCCTAGTGGGCATGTATCGCGCATATTCTATAGAGCAGAGATGTCGTACTAAGGGTTCCCATACCGCCTTGAAGCGCGTATCCTGCGCCTGCAGCCGCGCTGTTAGGAGCTCCATTGCAAGGACCTGCCAAAGGCGCACAAACCAAGAAGCTATGGGTGGCGCCTCCACTCGCTTCCAGTACAATGCAATGAGCTGCTTGGCAGCACCCAGCATATGGAGCGTGAGGATCCAATCGCCGCGGGTGAGCGCCTTGAGAGCGGTAGGGCGTATGCCCAGCAGGACCGTGGTCACATCCTCTGGCAGAGGGAACCCCAGTACCCCCTTGATATGGCTAAGCACCTCCTTCCAGAAAACAGCAAGGGTCGGACGCGTCCACCAGATATGCACAAAGTCACCAGTCGCAGATTTACACCTCCAGCACACCGGGGAAACGTTAGGGAACATCTGGCTAAGGCGAAGAGGGGTGTAGTACCATTGTGTAAGTAGCTTGTAGGCATTTTCCCTCTGTGGGATGCTGCGATATACCTTGGGTATATCCCGCCATAATCTGCTCCACTGAGAGGGGCTAATGTCTGTGCCCGCTGTTGAATGCCAATTCCTCTGATAGGGATGCGCTGGCGCCACTGTAGGGTGCTGCAGTATGCTATAGATTTGGGAGATCAGCTTCTTCAGACCCCCGAGAGTACGCGCCAGCTTCTCAAAGGGCGTGTACGCCCGAGTAACTGCCTGATACATTTCGTCGCTGGTGGTCCAGTGGCGTAGCTGTATGTGTTGAAGGCTAGCTTGTGGCGGCACCCGGAATTCCTCCCTGCAATCCTTCCAAGTTTTAGGCATGCCCTCCAGAAAGAGATCCCCAGCTACTCTACAGTCCCCCTGAGTCCATTTCTCAAACGCCCGAGTCCGGTGGGCCGGGGGAAACTGCGGGTTCCCAGCTATCGGGGTGTGCGGGGATGGGAACGAGGTCAAGCCTCTTGTCACTGCTATGCTGTCCCATATATCCAGCACCGTTTTCGTGGGGACTGCAAGGTATGCACTTCTGGATCGAGCCGTCCGCGGGAGCCAGGGTAGGTCCCATATGGTACGGCCCGTGACCGCTCGGTCCATATGGAACCAGTGTTTATCGCTTTCGCGTGCACCCCATTCCACCACGAAGCGGAGATGTGCCGCCCAGTAGTAGTGCACCAAGTTGGGGCACGCCAGGCCCCCTCTGTCTCTTGGCTCCATGAGGACCTTTTGCGAGAACCGGGGGCGCTTCCCTCCCCATATAAAGGATGTGATCTCACGCTGGAGGCTCCGAATACAGTGCAGGGGAATAGGGGTGGGCAGGCATTGGAACACATATAGGATGCGAGGGAGGATCGACATCTTAACTGCGTTAAGACGCCCCAACCAGGATATCATCAGGGGCTTCCACTTTCTAAGATCCTCTAGTACTGCTTTGCGGCATTCCGTCCAGTTCACCGAGGACCAGGAGTCCAGATGCGGAGTAAGGGTGAGGCCCAGATAACGAATGTGGTTCTCCGCCCATTGGTAGGGCACAGCCTCTTTTAGGTAATGGACGTCCTCAGTAGGGACGGTGAGGTTGAGCGCCCAAGACTTAGTATGGTTAATTTTGAGGCCCGACGCCCGTTCGTAGAGGCAGAGGACGTCGTGGACTGCCGGCAGAGACGTTCGAGGCTGCGAGAGAGTGAGGATCAGGTCATCCGCGAAGAGCGCCACCTTATTGACCCTCCCCCCGAGAGTTATGCCATGTATTCTAGGGTCCCGTCTGAGCATTGCCGCTAGGGGTTCTACTGCCAGGGCAAACAGGAGCGGCGAGAGCGGACATCCCTGCCGCGTGCCTCGGTGGATCGTTAGTGGTGGCGTTAGCTGGCCATTTACCTTGATCCTGGCCTGTGGTCCCAGATATGGGGCCATGACTCTCGCTATCATTTTGGGGCCAAGGCCCATTTTCCGGAGGACCTCCTTTAAGAAGGACCAGTCCACCCGGTCGAAAGCCTTCTCTGCATCGAGCGAGAGAAGGCACGCGGGGATATCCCAGTGTCGCGCCTTGCCCACCAGGTTGGCCAGTCTGCGCACGTTGTCAGCCCCCTGTCGATCTCGGATGAACCCCACTTGATCCGGGTTCACCAACCCCGGCATGTATGGGTCTAGTCTTTTGGCCAGGATCTTGGTGTAAATTTTCAGGTCGGTGTTTAAGAGGGCGATGGGCCGATAGGAGGCACATAACGCAGGGTCTTTCCCTGGCTTTGGTATTAGCGCGATCTCCGCCATTCCCATGTCGGAGGTCGGCCCCACCAAGTCCGAGAAGGAGCTGTATAGTCTCAGCAGCTGTGGGCGAAGCTGGGTTTGGAAGACTCGATAGAAGGATAGCGGCAAGCCATCAGGTCCCGGGGTTTTCCCCATGGGGAGGTCCTTGAGAGCCAAGGAAATCTCATCTTCTAGAATGGGCTCTTCCAATTCCGCTGTTTGGGGTGGCGACAGGGGGGTCCCCTCAAAGTCAGCGAGGACGGACGCCCGCGCCTCCGCCGATGTAGGTTCCTCCGCGTACAGGGAAGTATAGTAGGCCACAAAGGCGTCCTGTTTCGTTCGCTCAGTGACCGCACACGTGCCATCATGATGCCGTATTGTAGCGATATGAGCTCTGGCCGCCCGCGCCCTCAGCCGTCCCGCCAGCTGTCTCCCCACTTTATCCCCCCCTTCGTAATATTTTTGTTTCAACGCAAGAAGGGAATGTTCGGCCTTGTTAGTGCGTATGAGGCGAAGCTGTCCCCTGAGATTGGCCAGCGTCCTTCTGGATGCCAGCGAAGGCCTCTCTCTGTCCTGCGCCTCCGCCTGTTTGATCTCGCTCGCTAAGTCAGCCTCCAGCTTATATGCCGCTCTCCTCCTCGCAATCGCCAGGGAGGTGATGTGCCCCCGTATGGTGGCCTTAAAGGCATCCCACACCACCTGAAATGGTGTCTCCGGAATGTCGTTGAGGGCGAAGTACGAGTCTATGGCTTCCCGAATGTTGTCAACGTCTTCCGGGTCTCGCAGGATGCTCGGCGGAAGAGTCCAGCGTCGTTCTCGAGGGGCGCATGTCATCGGGTCCTGCATCTGCAGTTCCACGTGTGCGTGATCCGAGATCGAGATATCAGAGATGGTGACCTTCAGTGTATCCCGCGCCAGATCAAGAGACGTGAATAGGTAGTCAATGCGCGAGTACGTTCGGTGGGAATGCGAATAGAAGGTATAGTCGCGGATTCCGGGGTTGTGATATCTCCACGCATCCACTAGCCCTAAGTCCGTAATCTGGTCCTTCAGCGTGGCCGACATTGCGCCCACACCGCTAAAGGCTGCGTCCCCACGATCAACTCCAGGATCCCACACTAAATTGAAGTCCCCGCCTAGGATTGTGCGCGCCGCGCCAGACTGAAACTGTTCCCGTAGAAGCGTCTGAAGAAACTTATCTTGCGACTGGTTGGGTGCATATATATTGCCAAGGGTGTACTGTGTTCCTCCCATCTGTACCGTGGCCCGGAGGAAGCGTCCGTCACCACTCTTGTAGGGCTTGGTGGATCCCCGTCTAATGCCAGCTCTACAGAGGATAGCCACACCCGCCGTTTTAGTGTCAGCTGATGCCCAGAACTGTGTGGGGTATCTGGGGTGTGCCATGCGTCCAGTGTCTCCCCTCAGGAGATGCTTCTCCTGAAGAAAGACAATGTCAGGGGAGTGCTGCAGGAGGTAGCGCCATACCTGGTTCCGCTTGTTGGGGGAGTTAAGTCCCTTGACATTAAGGGTCATGAGTTTGAGAGGCGCGGGGATAGTCATCGCCATATCACTAAGGGGAAGAGGGCCGCCTTTACACTCAGCATCACCCACCCCATCAGGCAAAGGGGTTGCTCCTCCCCCACCCACCGCAAACGCAAAAGCACCCCCAGCAACCCCCAGGCCACCACAGCACACAACTGGAATGAAAGCCAGGTAAAGGGAAAGGTTGAGCAAGAAGTAGGAGGAAAAGAGCAAGCAAGTAGGGGGAGAACATAGAAGAAGTATAGAACCACAACAGGTCAACATGGCCGTAATACAATGTCCCAGGTTCCGGGCATCCTCTACCCGAGGGTTCGGATGTACTCAGGAATGTCACTTCCTAGGGGACAAAGTGGGGGGTTTTCTCGTCAGATAGATGAGTCTCAGGCACCCTGAGGTCCGTCGACCCCGCTGCTCGGGGTTAATTCGGGGGCAGATAGCGTGGAGGCAGTGTAGGGAGAGTCGTACCATTGTAGGCGGTTCAGCAATGTCAGGCCTCAACCCGTGGGACACCCTACCCAGGCCATTCGGCCGCCAGTAGCAGCTGTCAGTGGCGTCCACGGGAGAATAGCTGTGCACCATTCCGACTAGGATAATCACTGTCCCATCAATGTCCCTGAGTGGCCATCCACCACGCCTTGTCGGTGCCCCCCAGAGGAGCATAGCAATGATGAGAGTGTGGGCAATCACGGAGTGTGGGGCTCCAGGGTGCGATCCTCGCAGTCGTGCTCAAGGGAACGGATATGAGCTATGATGTCCTGCTTCGCCTGAGACATGGAACCTGCATCCATCGGAGGGGATCGGCGGCGTCGATTCACTGTGGTCCACTCTGGCCGGGCCGGGGGCCTCTCCGGGCGGTTGCTGCGAGCGGGACTGCGTTCCGGGGGTTCCGAGAGCTTGAGCAGCTGCGCCGCCTCGTTATAGGAGCGGATCACTTTGCGTGTACCTTCCCAGCGAAAGATGAGAGCAAAGGGATGACCCCACTGGTAGGGGATCTCAAGGGCCCTCAGTTTCTCGGTCACCGGGCGGAAGACCTTCCGCCTGTGTAACGTGTTAGGGGCCAAGTCCTGGAATATTTGGATCTTGTGGGCGCCATATCGCAGGTCCTGCTGGTCCCTCGCCGCTTTCAAGATGGCTTCCTTTTCTGTGAAATAATGCACACGAGTGATGATGTCTGGAAGGAGGCCCAACTTGCCTCCCGCTCCGAAGATTCGATGGGCCCGGTCCAGAAGCGGTAGGGGGGGCCTCTTTGTCGCCCCTCACCTCGTGCAGGAGCTGTGCCGCGTAGGCCATGGTGTCCGTCCCTTCTTCTCCGAGTGGCACACCCCGGATGCGGAGATTGTTGCGGCGTCCCCTATTTTCGAGGTCCTCCTGCTTAATCTGAAGTTCGATATTCTGCTCCTCCAGGGTTGCCACTCTCTGCCACAGGTGTTCTAAGTCTTCAGTGCGTGTGTCCACCAGTTTCTCGAGACCGTCGACTCTGTCCCCCAGCTCTGTCACGTCCGTGCGCAGTTCTTTGACGCATGATTGCACCTCCGATCGCAGGGACCCTATTTCCGACTTCAGGTCCGCCATGAAAGAGGACATGAAGGCCTGCGTCACCGGCGGGGACTCAGCGGCCGTTGGTGGCACTTCCTCAGTTGATGCCGTTGCTCCTGCCTTGCCCCACATGGCAACCACCGAGGTGCCCTGTGAAGCCGTCGTCTGAGCTGTCTTGCCTCCTCTCCCGCGAGTCATGGTTCGTCGCTCGCTGTCTGTAGTGCAGCACCCCCCTGGTGCTGTAGAAGCGTGGCAGAAGGGCAGGGCCTCACCGATCAACTTCCCTCGCGGCAAGCGCTCTCTCCCACGCCGTCCTCTGTCTCCCAGACGATGAGACACGCAAGCCCCCCTCTCTTCAGGGAGTTGCAGGGTGAACTCAGTGGTCGCAGTGGTCAGCGGTTTCACCTTCCAGAGGTGGCCGATGTGCGGGTCACTCCCCACCTCCGCCGCCCTCTTTGAGTCAAATCTCCGGCCCCTCCGAGAGAAGGGGGCTACCCACAGTCCCAGGCCGCAGAGGGAGTGTTCTCCAGGAAATAGCGCAGGCCAGTCAGTCAGCCACTCGTGGATCCCCCACCAGCAAGGGGGGGGGGGGCGCAGGCCACACGCTCACTCGGCACCGGTCAGCGAGCGTGCAGAGGGGTGCTCAGATCGCCCTTACGGCCAGCCAGGCAGCGGTACGCGCTCGGGGGGTAGATCAGGTGCCAGGGGTGTGGGGCCAAGGTCCGCTCCAATGTTCTTGTAGGGCCGCCGCCGACGGGTGTCCTCCGGTATTCCCCACAGCCCGCCGGGATGGGCGCACCAGGTCCCGACGCCGGCGTGGAGAGGCAAAATGGTGGGCAGACTCGCGCCCTGGAGAACAAGATGGCGGGCCGCTCCTCCAGTGCACCAACCCCCCGTGCAGGAATTCAGGGCGCCTTCACGAACACAAGCGGCGGGGCAGCTAGGGTCCTCCAGACGCAGTCCACCAGGTTAGCCCCCCAGCGGGCAGCGGCCCCACAGACGTTCCCCCCGAGAGGGGCTCCAGGACCCTCTAGTAGATGTTGAGGTACTCACTGTTCGTAGGGGGCGCAGGCCCAAGGAGGTCCCCGCCAGCAGTGCAGGCCACACACTCTCTCTGCTCTTGGCTAGCGGGCGCTGTTGTGTCCAGTAGTTGAGGGACAGCCCAGGTGCCGGGGGGGGGGGCAGGGTCCAGGGCCCACTCTGTCGCTCACGTAGGGCCGCCTCCGCCGAGCACACACCGGTGCCTCCCACTGTCCGCTGGATCCGGCGCTCCGGACACAGGCGCCGGCAAGGGGAGACAGGTCAGCAGGCAGGCACCCGATAGATAAGATGGCGGGCGGCTCCTCCAGCGCGCCAACCCGCAGCGCCGTAGTTCAAGGCACCACCTCTGCGCCCGGCAGCAAGGGTCCGCCGATTGCAAGGGACCGCCTGGCGCGGATCTCCAGGGCAGCCCCCCCCAGCGTCAGGGGCTCCACCGGCGCGCGGTCGGGGTCCGCTACACTTCCGATGCGGCCCCGCCGCCGCTCTAGAGCCGGGGTCCTCTCGTAGGGTCTGCGGCCAGGATGAGAGCACTTCTCCGGCCCGCGGACACTCAGTCTATGGCGGCTCCGCTTCAGCCGCTTGCAGGGCCCGCTATGGCCAATCCCAGCCGGAGTCCGTCACGGTGTGTCCGGCCAGTCACCAAGGGTCCCCTCGCTCAGATCTCCGCCCGCCAAGCAAGCGAGGCTGGGACGCGGCGGGAAGATGGCCGCTATGCGATGTTCTGACAGCCGGGTCCGCAGGCTTGCAGGCACCCCTCGCAGCAACCTCCGCCCGGGAGCGGCCACCAAACGTGTCTCTACCCACTCAGGAGCCTCACGGGGGTCAGGGACATCGATGGGGCCCCCGAAAAATGCTTTCAGACGCTCGTGAAGGTAGCGGGGCGACGGAGCTCGCCCAAGTTGTGTCCGTTTACATCGCCGCCGAAGCCACGCCCCCTGGTGTGTGTGTTTTAAGAGGACAGCCTATGTGAGGATTCCTTGGTGAGTGGTGTGTGAGAGCGACTTGGTGATTGATATGTAAGAAATAAATGTATGTCAAACCTAGGACACAATATCCTGACACAAAAAGACTGTGTCAAAAGTATTAAAAGCAAAAACTGTTTATGTACTTATAATATAACGACACAAACATAAAGTACAAATATAACAGCAAAATATAGTGATTATAAACATGAACTACCAAAATCTAGGCTACAAATATATTTCTGAAAAATAATGGCTTTCACCATAATATTGATTACAATATTAGTGTACAAAAAAATTGAATAAAGTATTTGAAAAATCCATATAATATGAAACACATGTAAATATGTAATTTTTAAATTGTATTTTCGAATATTTTTCCAAGCATACTAAATATAATTTTTTAAATATACAATCTCTTAAATGTACTCATTTATGTTGCATGTTTTTATTCAACCCCAGCGTGTTCCCCTCGTCTTCATTGCTTAATGTTATTCTCTTGAAGGTGTCACTCATTGTCATTGAAATGTCACTCATAATTTCACAGAAATTATGAAACGTCACACATAGCAGTCTGAAACCTTGGCAGCTATGGTGTTTTCTCTGTTATGTGTAGAGGGAGTGGGTTGCAGGCTCTGACCTTGGCCTTGGACACAGTGACAAACCGGCACAGTAACAGGGGCAGTATTTTAAATGGGCCTGCACTTCAAAATACTCTTCTCTTCAGTAATGGAACTTTTGTTTTGCAGTTTTGTAGCAGTACAGAGGTGTTAAAAGTACTACAATGTTCCTTGAATATTGAGCAGTTTTTGGGCAACACCCAAACTCTGGTGATTCATTTACCTGCTGGAGAGAGATGGGAGTTTCATCTAGTGGCATGTTTCATTTGTGTGAGTTAGCGCAGGTGGTTAATATCATAGCTGCCAAGTATTCGCATTGCTAATGTGACATTTCCATTGATGTAGTGACTTATGAAAGACATTCCACAGCGAAATGTGACACTTCAAAAACATTTTATACTGTTTTAAAATAATGATTTCCATATTCATTGTGCTTTAAATCATAGGCTGGGACATCGTAGCACTTTAAATACATAAGTCGTTAGCCACCGTTCCTTACCCACCACCACCACCAGGAATCTATTCCTTTGCTGTCTGGTTACGCTCATCTGTAGTGACAGAATTAATCAATAAAATATTATAATGCAAACAAATGCATTTCCTACCGATTACTTTAACTTGGATTTATCTTGAAACATACAGTGTGCCTTTTATTTTATATGCTGTTACCTGAAGGTGAAGACAATCGAAACTTGGGACAGAATAAACCTATTTTGTCCTTCCAGCTTTGTTTTGAACTTACTGCCACTCCCAATCCTCTTCCCCCTCATCCGGCCTGGTACTGCCCCAACTGCAGAACTCAAGTTAGTCTAGTGATCACGTGCATTGGACTCACCTGTAGTAACCTGAAGGTGCTGCCAGTGGAATTGTGGTCAAACCCAGTGTGGTGGACCGGTCTGCAGACATTGCTGAGGTCATGGACGGGGCAGATAGGGGACAAGGGTCCTGCACAAGCTGTGATATTATGAGTGAGATGTCACAAACAGGGTAGCTAGAACTGATGTAAGTTTTGGGTTTCCTTCTGCTTTTCCTTCAGCGGCGTAGCTAGGTGGGAGCGGCCCGCCCCAGGCGGCACTATTTTGGGGACGGGGCTGTCTAGCCCTGGGCTGTGTCATGTATGTGCATGTAACTTGCATGATCAAAGTAACTATTTGCGGCGATACTACGTGTCACTCGGACCTCTTTCAGGTGCTCGCTGTCCGTTTTCCCCAGCACCCACCCAGGGCGGCGGCAATCTGAAGGATAGTCCCGGGCGCCACAAGCTCTAGCTACGCCGTTGCAATGTCAGAAAGTGAGTGCCATGAACATGTTGGTCATAAATTGTTAACCATCGAGGTTATAAACAGTGCAGGATAAAGCCATACATTATGTCGAAATACATACTTAGGACTTTTTATCTTTGCATACGGTGTTTGTGTTTCAGGACACTATTTGAATTTCTCATTCTCATCCTTTTCGCAGTTTGCCCTCTCTTTTGCTCTGAGAGTGTAATCTCAGTGGCGTACAATCCATGCTTGCTCGGCTTTGTTGCGTGCACTGTATTCCACACATTCATTGACACGCCATCCCATTCATTCTCATATGGAGCGAGCCTGTGAACAGCCTGAATCAGTGCTTCAGATTACAGCCTTGCAACACAATTAATCCTGAAGGAGTCAAATTCAAATGCGCGAGCCGACCGTGCAGTGCCGCGCTGGAATCCAGTTATTATCGTCTTGGCGCGTAACGCAATACCTCACAAGTGCCCGAATTTAATCTGCCACATCCTGACTGCGGTCATCATTTTAAAAGCCGTCCCTGAGTCCTAAATCCTTCCTGCAGTGTCCTGAGAAGACATGTAACGAGAAGCTGCCAGGCTGCCCCCCTCTGCCACGGCCTGCCAGGATCACCTGCTCAGCTGGCATCATCACACAAGCAGGCGCTGTCACAGTCCCGGCGGCCGCGCGCACGAGATGACGGAGAGCTAAGCCGGGCGGCACCGAAGCTCGGCTCTAGAGCGCGCTGACTTGTGGAGCCAGAACTTTTATTTGCTTGTAAGACAAGTCCTGCAGTCATTCAAGCTTTTGTCAAAAGGTCAAGGACTCTGCCCAGTGAAGCACTCTGGCCAGTCCAGTTGACATTCGGTCAAAAGCACAATGGACTGATGCATCCATTGTGAAGGTCTGTGTGTTGTCTGGAGGCCGCAGGTTTGAATCCTGGTGGGTGCATTCAGTCTTTAATTCATCCGAAATCGATAACATAAATATTGTTGAGTTAGGTAAGCGCGATTTTTACTTTTCTCTCCAGCCTAACAGCCTCCTAGACTGACATAAGAGTGACTTACCTTGCGAGCAGGATATGAGATAGGTAGAAATGGGAGTAGTCCTGTTGAGCACCACACATTCCACAATAAATAGCAAGGGGCAGAAACATGTTGACAAGTAATCAAAGAACCTGCTCTATATAAATTCCGAAACACATTTCTTCTGTTGACGCACTATGAAGGTAAGAATAAAAACGTTAAAACCCAGTCATCGTTTATTAATGTAAAATTCTTTTAAGGTTGCAGTTTTCCTACCAAAAGGGAAGTATACTTTATAGCTCTCCAGAACTCCCGGGGGAGCCCGCCGTGAAGACCTTTGGGATTTCATGGTGAGGAGAGCTCTGAAGATGACGCATGCTACCGTGATGGATGGGGGCCTTTGTCTTTTTGTTGTGAAACTCCTCAGGTGATTCACTACTTTCAAAGCATCTATACTCGATTATTTGGGTTGCCAAAATGATGTCTCATTCTTTTGTCAGGTACATTGTTGAGTGCACCGATAATTATCACCTCCACTTCTGCTTCTTTCCCATTTCATCTATTACTCGGTATGTTGCCTCCCCATAGACGAGTTGAAGCCCCAGGCTCCATTCCAGAAGCCATCTTTTTCTTTTCATGCTGCCCCATATGATCATAGTCACCTCATTTGCCATGTTCATCACACTGGGTGAGCAGTGACTCATCTTTGTTTCTTCATGTTTATCTTGTAACCGATGATTCCGGAAGTTAAGACGAGGTGGTTTAGTGTAGGGGATGTGCCTGATTTACCACTGCAAGTTTCCAGAAAAGCTATTTGTATCATCCCCAGTGGAGCTTTCTCAGACGATTAGGCAGAATGACATCATAGTGAGGTCGCACAGCCTGAAAGTAGGCAAGGGTGTGCCGAGACACAGGTGTTTCCAAGCTTTATCAGGGAGGGATGAGTGTTTTCTATGTTGGACTCTGTAATGTTTGTTGGTGAACCATCTTCTCGAGACAATGCACTAGAAAATCACAAGTGGATCAAGGACGACACACCAGTCCTGGTCTCACTTTCATTCTTGCTCCTGCTCTCACTCACCGTCTTGCAAGCAGTGCAGAAGATCTGGTTGGCTGGTTAGAGACTGTCTGCCTAGATCTGGTGAAGGGCTGCAGTCTATAAATGATCAGATGGTAGTAAAGTCTGTAGCTGAAGACTTGAACGGCAGAGATGCCTCTTATTCAGATTCAGATGTAGATGAAGGATCTGAGTTGGGCATCAGGTACTGGATTATGTTAGAGGCAATGTGCATCTGCACCTCCTCTGGAGGATCATAAGAAGTGTGAGGACATGCTTGCGTACCTTTGAAAGAGAAAATCAAAAGTTTGCTTTTGTATTTCATGAGAAGTTCATCTTTGTCTCTTTCAAGTCAAAGGAGTCTGGTGTATGTTCAAGGGGATCATACTTAAAGTTCTGTAAGAAATTACATAGATCACCTGGAGCTAAGGGGATACATATTACTTTCAACCATCTGCCCGAAAAAGATTATTTAGGTCCTGACTGCATTCTGAGCATAATTCTAGAAGTTCAGATAGTGTGTCACATTTGTTTATTCAAGACTTTTTGGCTTCAGCCTTTCCACAATCCTTGGGTGCTGTCTGTGGTGTCGGTGGGTTGCTGTAGAGAATTCTTGGACATCAAGCTTGGTTGTAATTCCAGGTCACAGGGAATCAGACAAGGGAGATGCCCTGGTTTCTCAGACACAGGACCTGCTGAACAAGAGGGCTCTGGTTCTAGAGCCAAGGAATAAGATGGGTTAAGGGATGTATTCAATAATAGTTGTGGTCCTAAATACAGCCCAAGGATTCATACTGCTACTGTGCCTCAATTCGTAGAACCAATAGATCTCAGGTATAAAATTTAAAATAGAAACATTACAAATAATCATCCCACTGATGCAACCTCAATCTTCTCTAGACCTCCAACATGCTTAATGCAAGGTTCTCATTTTATATTCTCACCAGCGATTTCTCTGATTCAATGTGTACAGCCATGACTACCAGATCACAGCTTGTCCTTGAGCCTCAAATAAGCTCATAGTCTGCCCATCAAAGTGCTGGCTCCCAGGTGAGGTTGTTTCATGTGGAAGCAGCCCCAATTTGGTTGATTGCCTGATCTTCTCCCCGTCTATAAGGGTGGTGGAAGCCATACAGAGAGGATGTTTGAAGTCCTGCTACAACATGCATTTCTTATCCATCTGAGCAGATCACACCTGTCACCTTCCCACCCCATGGGATATTTTTGGAATATTACTACACTTCTACAGGCAGTGTGCTTCTGCTGAAACACAGGACCCAAGCTCTGCATACCAGATTGTCCGCTCTTTGACTGCAGCGTGAGCTGCTGAGTCTTCTGTCACCACGCTTGGAGTTGAAACTATGGAGTCTGAGAGAATATTCTTGGTGTGAGGTTCACACTTAAATGGGTCTACAGCGGCTGTTCAACTGGCCAGGGAGGTTTCCATGTGTGGAGCCTGGTCACCGATGAATGTCTTTTCAAGATTGGTGTTTTTCTCAGGGCACACAGTAACTGTCAATGACTTCCACCCAGGATTTTCAATTTCTTACCAAAGGGCTTCCAGAAGTGTCTGGTAGTGGCAGTGTTCAAGCTATAATAGACTGCAATAAATGTCTTTCGTGGTCACCATGGTGAATTTCAGGTTCTGGATTCTTTAGTTTCTTTCCCGTAAACAGCATTCTGATTTTGCATCCATCTAGAAAAGTGCCGATTTCATTTTGGGTCTTTCCTATGGTTCTCAGTGTGTTGAGTAGATTCCTTGAATCCCTTGTCACAGAAGGTGGTTTTAATTGCATCCATCACCTTGCTAAGGTGCCTGGATGATTTTAGTTCCAAAGTATGTTCAGCTTCATTTTTACGAGCCCTGCGGGAAGCATTGGATCTTCAACCTGGTAAATGTACAAATGTAGATCTACTCCTACACCTTGATGTAACTCTCCAACTTTTTACGATTCATCATTTCTGAGTGGAGATTTAAACCTAAGTGTAAACCTATGTCTCAAACCCCACCAGTGAGTGGGTGGAACCTACTTTGAATTAATTTACAAGTGTACTTCAAGTACTTTAAGTAACTTTTCACCTAATGGTGAAAGTCTCTGCTTCTGGGGTGGAACTCTACCTATGGAAAAGTGTATTTTTAGTAATACAAATTATTACAATATATATTAATGTTAACTTAAAATGAAAAATAATTTATAGCAGCTACTAATAAAATACAAAATAGCATTGATTCTTCCAATTAAATGTGTATTAAATAATAATGTAATTGAAATATTAATATAATTCTTTTATTTTTAAATAATAATGTAAAAACACCCTTACTAATATTTTTTTAAATGTGTAGTAACTCCCTCCCTGGTGCTGCGCACGACCATTGGCTGACGCAGCCCGCCCAAAACTTTAGAACCCCTATACCGCGGCGAAATGTTTGCCGCGGTAAACGGGTTAATTGCGATTTTTAAGGAATCGCAATTAAAGAATCGCTATTGCCTATGCATGTAAGAATCACAAAAAATGTGTGATTTCTACACATTCCTTAATTGCGACTCGCAAATTGCAAGTCGCAATTAACGCCTTAACCGTGGCAGTTTTTCCGCCGCGATGCGGGCGTTCTGAAGGATGGGTGGGGCTCTGTCGGGTGTTGGCCGATGACAGCACTGGGTAGGTAGTGCTCCCGTCGGGTTAAGGGTTAAGGAATTGCTTCCCATTCATTCCTATGGGCCTAGAGGCCCATAGAAATGAATGGGAATTGCATGCGCAATTTTTGAGTACCCAATACGTATTCGCAAATTGAGTGTGCAATTTCAAGGGTGCCAGAAGGACACCCTGTTGCACCCCTGAAATTTCCATTTATCTACATGTTGCGCACACACATGCCCCAACCATCAACTTTAGATTGACAATAATTTGAGATTCCTATTCGCAAAATTGCACATTTTTACTGGTTAATGCATTGCATTAATTTGAGTAATCGCAAATTTTCTGATGATTTAAATTGTGATTTTTTGCATTTGGGATATGCATCCCAAATGCAAAAATACCGGTCACAAAGGGGCAGATTCTACAAATCTGCCCGTTTGTGACCAGTTTTTATATTGTTGCATGTGGCCCTGAAAGTTTAATTGTCAAAGAGGAAGGTCTTGGGACCTAGAACCGATATTTAAATAGGTCCTGCACACACGGCTCGTTGTAAGCTGTGTAACAAGGGGTATGCAGTTCCTAGGGGGAAGACAGGTCTTGCTTCGTGATGCCCTCACACACCCCGGAGGATGTCATGCTTCATCATTGGGCTTTGCTCCTCGTCGGGCCGGTGCTGCAATGCCCGACGGGCTCACCGTTAATGGGGCTCTTTGGTGGAGATCTTTTAGTGTAGCAGCCGTTAGGTGGGTAAGGGTAAGAGGGCAAGGTTAGTGAGCATTAAAATAAGTCTGGATCAGTCCTATTGAAAACTATTTTATTGTTCTAGGTAGATCCAGCTTAGATAAAAAATAGCAGGACACCCTATGTGGAGGTAATGTTCCTAGAGGGCTATCTCTGTGGAAAGGGTCGACATGGTTCGTGCCTAGGTAGCTCCTAGTGAGTCAAATAGCACTTCATCAGGACCTAAGTGATTTGTGTTGCACTACTAGATGTCTGGCTCCTAATGTTAATGGATGGTAGCCAAGCAAAAATAGCGTAACGTCCTAGTAGATTGTACTGGACGGAAGCATATGACCCATGGTGGAGGGTCTAAATGCGGACTGGGATGGTGACAAGGCAATTAGTTGCTTAAAAGGGTTGCGGAAGAAGCAACTAGCTGTAGTCCTAACCTCGCCTTGGGCCCCGTTTACTTCCCTGCCTCCATTGTTTTCTGCGGGGGTGTGTTGCAGTATCATTGGCTGGACATGTGTGGTTATTGATATACTCTTGACTGGATTTCATTTAAACCTATCCTGACACCATTATCTCTTTAGTAGCTTTAGAAGAGAATTACATGGGTCTCACTCTTTTGTGGGAGTGTGTTTTTTAGATTTCGCCTGTACAACACATGTGAACGGAAAAATAAATCTTAAAAGGGGCTTAGAACCCGCCCATTTATAACCTTATATTACTATTGGTAGGCTCCCAAGTCACTCTCTGTTTCTTTGATTCCTATTGTCAGTGACTCCTCCTCTTCTCCGGCTTCTTCCTGAGCTTCAGTCTTCGGTCTCAGCAGTGGAGCTTGGACCAAGTATTGCTTCCTGTGGCCTCTCCGCAGTCTCCTTTGTTACTTTTAGACATGCACTCATATCAGTGCATGTCTCTGCAGTCCCTCTCCTTTATCCCCACCCATTTCCTACTTGTCCTCCATTGTTTTTCAGCAGCTCCTTCCCACCGTTGTATGTCACACACCCTCCGATGTGTTAATCATATGGGTTGACCCCCACTCCGGCTGTCTTTTTTTTACATGTTTCCATTCCGGAGAGGATACACTGAAAACTGCACAAACTCAATGGACCCTAGCATGTCCAAGTAATCAGAGGACTTAGATCAGGAGGGCAGTATGCCACATTAGGTGCATTTTCCGATTTAAAATGTGCAGTGTCTTACATAAAATAACATTAAGAAGTGTCACTTAAAGTATCCGCAGGGCTCTCTACTATTCTGTCTTCATCGGGGAGAAATCTTCAACAGAAAAAGCATTCTGTTGAACATGGCTTGGAGTAAAAATAAAAATGTGCCATAATGTGGTCAATGCTGGCTGCCTCATAGCGCTACTCTTTAAAAAAAGTAAGCCATGTTGCACAGCAGCTTCTGCACAACATGTAAAATTAACATTTACGAAGCCAATAGAATTCGCATAGGTGAAACCCATTGGCTTTGCCAATGACTTTTTGGTTGAAGAGTTCTCCCTGATGAAGACAGGATTGCAAAAGAAAGTTGCTGGTCCAGTTTGTGTTGCCTCAAATTTGGACAGCGTGTTCAGGGAGGTGTAAATCTGTGTTCCATGTCATTTTCTTTTAGTTTTTAGACAATAGTAATGAGCAGTGCTATTTCCATCTCTTAGAAATTTCAGGTTAGAAGGGTCGCAGCAACAAAGAGCAAGTCTTGGAAAGTCTGATGAAATTCACTGGCCGCTCCGAAGCCACTGCTCTTGGCGGTCATTGTTATGACAGCGCTACTCCCCCAATACTTTTGAATAAACATACACAATGGAGCATTTCAGTAAAGTGTATATTTTTTTAATTTATAATTTGTTCAATAATCACTTTTTTAATCAAAGTTTTTTTAAAAGACATTTTTTTAAAGAAAATCACAGTTCTTTTCACCCAAAATCACCAAATTTAAAAATAATAATCTTTGAGACAACAGTATTGTTTTTTCAAAAAATCAAATTCTCATTGAGTCTATTATACCATATTTCATGGTGAGTAATATTATTAGTTTATTTCACAACTCATGGGGATTTTCACAGCATAAATGAAGTGTTAGTAGCTATGATTTCCTTGCCAATATAGCAGGCTGAAATGAAGAGAGTATGTCCAATACCCGAAGCACACACTCAATTAATATTCAAGTTATAAGCGCAACTAAAAAACATGTTTCGTTGTAATGGGGTGTACGCCACAACTTCTTCAGTACTGTCCTTCTTTTTGGAGACACTAGCGGGGGTAGGGAATAAGCGCGATTGTGTGGATCTCTCTCGCTGACACATGGCACAGTTTTGATGGCCGATATTGTCGTCACCGCAGAACTGAGAACCCTTACTTATTATCGTGTCAAGAGGGTTTGTGGCTATCAGCATGACCCATAATGCCAAAGATCATTAATTGGGGACCCAGATACAGGGATAGAATCACACTTCATATTGATACTCAATATAAAGATCATTTTCCATTGATGTCCCGAACGGCACTAAGGATTGACACAAGGATTTGCGCAAACAACCATAAAGCAGACAAGCTACAAAAATAATTCTAAAACAATGAGATAGTCAAACTTTAATTTTTTTTACATATATATATGCAGACGTGACTAAATAATACAGTGACACAAATGACAAATAGACATGTTCCAGTTTAGATGACTGAAATAATCCCCAGAAAGGAGATTCAAACCATTATACAATCCTTAAAGTGATCAGGTACACGCTTAGAGAATGCTGACCACATAGGTGTAGAAACCTTTGACTCTCCACGCCCTCATTGCATCCCATGTGACTCAACTCTAGCTTATCCTTGGGAATCATCACCACTCTATAATTTTTCCACACACACACAGACATGTGAAGACAACACTTGAACTTCCTGGCCTGGAAGTGGAATACCTTGACTCACATTTCACAACATGGCCAGGCTTCCTTATTCTTACCTATCACCCCTATTTAACAAGCACCTTTCTCTTACTATCCTTCTTGGTCTTTTACCCAACTTAACCTTAGCCCTGAGGTCCACAAACTTTCTCAAACATGAGGCATCAACAGTTTGGCGATCCATACAATCTCTTTCTTTTGGAATCATGGACATAACAAAATGAAAGTGTGTCCTCATGTAACGTAACTGGTGCTATGTAAAGCGCTCTGATAACCGATTGGGGTCAAGTTAGTGCTATATAAACTCTGCAAAAAAAATACCCCCTCAACAATACAAAAGGCATTACCACTGTAGACACAGTAGGTATAGTCCGCACGGCCCACAATTATTTTTTCCACCAATTGTTTCCAATTCAGATTAGTGATTAACACCAATTGCAACTGATCCTTCTATATACTGTTGAATTGTTCTGCCAGCTCATTACTTCTAGGATGGTATAATGAGGTCTGTGTGTAATTGATGCCGATCTTGTTAAAAAGCAAATTCATTTAATCCAAAACCAATTGCATAGCATTATCCATCACAATTTTGTTGGGATAACCTTCACAGCTGAAAACTCTCTGTAAGAATCGGACCCCAGAACAGGCATACCAACACTATTCACAAATACGACCTCCGGCCACTTAGACATGTAATCCAACAGAAATAAAGCACGCTTAGGAACTTCTCCCCTAATCTTAATGGGACGAGACATATCTAAAGGTAACTTGGACCTTGGTTCCATATCCATCTCTACCGGATTTAACATCAACAGAGTTGTAACTTGGGCCTTGTCCCTCATAATACAACTCTGGCAATCAGGTACACAACACTCAACTGCTTTATCTACCATGGCACAAAATATCCTCTCTTACTCTCTGCTTCATGGCCTTAATTCACAAATGTCTTTCATGTGCCAGAAAAGAGCCCTCTCCCTCAAACTGAAAGGTATGATAGGTATGAGTAATTGTTCAATCCTGCATACCAGACCTTCCACACAGGTTAACTCCGTATCCACATGTGCATAAGGAACACATTGTGAACTCACATTCCTCACATTCAGCCAACCACACTTTACTCAAGCTTTGACCTGAGATAATACAGTATAATTTTTAAGTTCCTTTCTCCACGCTTGTTCGGAGATGGCACAATCAGGTAACCCCAATATTTTCCTCGCCTCATACACCACAATCTAATCATCACTTGCATCTTCACAACTATTGGTATCCTAGATAAATAATCTGCCACCACATTCCATTTGCCAGGTACACATTCATTGTGAGAATGATACTCTTACAAGTGATATTGCCATTTAAATACCGCTGAGGTAGCCCTTCTCCTTTGATGCTGAACAAATCAACCAGCAGTTTATGGTCTATGTGTACAGGAATCAGAATTCTCCACACAAATGTTCTATCATGCTGGGTAGCCCACCAAAGTGCCATAGCCTCCTTTTCATCCAATGCTCTGGATGAAAATTCAATTAACTCCTACCTACCATCACTTCTCTATTGCAATAACACCATACCAAGGCATTTATTGCTAGCATTATTGACAATTACATCTGCATCACAAGAATTGAACGGTTTCAAAGGAAGAAAAACTGCAATGTCTCCCTTGATCACCTCAACTGCATGCTGGCACTATTTACTCCAGACATAAGCACATCCCTTTCTATCAAATTCCTAAGGGGCACTGTCTTCTGCGCAAAATGAGGAACATACTTAGAGTAGTACTCAATCAGACTTAGAGCGGACTTTAATTGTTGCTTATTTTCATGAGACAGCGCATCCTCAGTAATTTTCAAAATCTTCATCTTGATTGTCACTCATTTACCACTAATATGGTGACCCAAATAATCCACATCATTTGTCACAAACTTGCACTTGTCACAATGCAACGCAAACCCTCATTCTCTCTAAATCTAGACAATACTTTGTTCAACCTTTCATCATACTCAGCCAGATTACTCCCAAACACCAAGATTACACCTTGGAAGTACAATACACCAGACAACCATTGGAACTTCAACCTCATCAGTCTCTGGAAAACCAATGAAGCTGATGTTAACCAAATTGCATTTGTTTGTAATGATGTGCTCCCAGGGGAGTGATATAAGGAAGTGAAGTGTCTAGATTCTTCAGTCAAGACTAGCTGGTGGCAAGCAACCAACATCTCCAGGGTGGTAAGAATGATTCCCCCCCACCTCAAGGTAGAAAGCATCTCATTGATATTGGGTAGAGGTTTGCGCCGATCCACACACAATCTCAAATACTGATCACCTTTCTGGGCAAGGACAGTTGGCACCAACCCGTCAGATGCTTCAATGTGTTCAATAATGTTAAGTTTGCACAACCAATCCAAATCCTTTTGCAAGACTTACAACTTGCTTACATTCCTCATCATTGTCCAATTTCTTCACAACATATTTTCTAGTTAAACTGAGCATATGTACACATCACTGCTGTCCTCATCACTTCCGCTCTCTTCCAACCTGGATACCAGCCAAACACACTTGAGACAGGAACGAACAATGTTTTGTTGATGCTGCATGAATTTTGCTGACACACCTAACATACATAACTTTTTTCTTACACACAACATCATTTTGATTATTTAGTTTTGACTGGAACTTAGTCTCTGGAAACCCTCTATCATCTTTCACTCAATTCTTATGATTATAACCGAATAATTCATCGTACTGTACTAAGTTGTTAGGGGATGACAACTCCTGACAGTAAGCAGAAGCATTTTCTATGGCTTTAGCAATGCCTACTACTGTTTCCAAATCCAGTTTGTCAGTCAAAAGTAAATGCTCTTGAATGTTCCCATTAGAAGTTTGTTCGGTTAATTGATCACAGATCCTCTAGTCGTACATGTTGCAATAGTTACACATGATTGCCAGGATTCTTAGGACAGATACAAAGTCATCCACCATTTCACCTGGCTGTTGAAACCTTTGCAAGAGCTTAAGTCTCTCTAAAACGACATTAATACACAGGTAAAATCTTTTATCCAGCGCCTGTAGCACAGTAGTACATTCATCCACTACATAAATAGGTTCTCCAGCTTCTTCTTGGTGACCAGCTACCCTCACTTCAATATTAGGCAACATTTTCAAGATTGGTCTCCCACTGGACCTAAATTATGGACTGACCAGGTTTACTTCTTTTTATTCGTAAAAGTATCTCTGTCTGTACCATCAAAATAGACCTCAGAACCCTCTTTTCATCTTTAGCATTCCAAAGGAGATTTTTCTGGAGTAGACAGTAAAGGTTGAGGAGGCGATAATCCTTTCGTGCCAAAGTACAGTGAGCTGCACAGAAAATAAAATGTGTGACTCAAATATGTTGTCTTCAGCAGTGGTTTCTTTATTGGGGCATGAGGGAGTCCCCCCTTGTTTGTGTGCCCTATACTAAATGTTTACTTAATACTTTATTGTTTTGTTAAATATTTTTAGCCGTAGTGTGCAGCATGGCGTGGGCATAGTTTACCTTACTTACAGCAGTGAGGCGGGCGGACATGGGTGGGGTGTTGGACTGGGAGCTCTGAGCTTGAATAATTGACAGGTCATCTGCCTAACACCTTGGGGTGAAGTGTGCATTTCAGGTTGTTCCAGTACCTTGCTCTGCCCAGCTGACATGCGCACTCGAACCCTCGCCTACATGTGCAGTGGACTAGGCTGTGGGATTTCTGCCACCACTCCCAAATCTCCTAAGTAGCGTTGGCAGCACCTGATCGAGCCAATCGTCGTGCTTCTCTCATTTTGTTTACTAACATAAACATCAAGGGAGCAGCATCTCGATTGGCTCAGGGGTTGCAAGGTGGGACTGAAGGCTGAGCTGTTGGTCACAAGTTCAATGCATGCGTGACTGGACTGGAGGTACGACGAGTGTTCTTCCCTCACTCTGAGATGGTCTGGACCTTGATGAGGTGGTGAGTTATTAAGAATATTGAAGTTTATTGTTATAAACACAGGCAGGTGGGCCTCTCGTGCCTCCCTGCTCTCCCCTACTTCAGGAAGCACACAACATCCCAGGCTCCTGCCTCATTAGCACCCTGTGACAAACATTCTTAAGATTGAATTTCGGTGGTGGCAGAAGGCGCGCTGCAGCTAACTGACAGCCGGGAGCATAGATGGATGTGCTGCCCGGCTGCACCTTCCTCTCTAATTTGGCTAGTCATTTCATTTTCTGTCGCTTTTGGATTGAAAGTCAGGATAAAACTCACACCTGTTTAGTGCCCATGAGTGATGTTCTGTCTCTTGAGGAAATAACTCTTTGCATTGCGAGACTGTTGTGCACATATTAATGGTGACTTTTTGGGATAATCCTGGTCCACCAAGTTCACAAAGACCCAAAAAATAGCCTTGTACAAGGCAAACCACAATTGCCTACTGGGTGGTGTGAAGGGTGTGAAGCAGATGGAACACAGATATGTGGATGTCCTAATGCCAGACTGCTGTCAATATTATTGTTTAGATCTGTAAAGCAGTGTATTTTCTGCATAGCTCACATTGTGAGACAAATGGCTTGTAAGCTCTGCTATAAATTATGTAACAGTTTGAAAGGAGTCACTGATGAAGCCCTCTGCAGCAGTGTCACCATTCGCATTTGTGTGTAGTTTTACTGTCATATCCATTGTTTAATGTCATAAATCTAGTCAACAGCGTTCACGCTGCATCGAAAGTAAATCTGTATCACCTGTATATACTTCATTTTTATACATTCAATAGTTAATATTCTGGGGTCGATATTATTACCGGATGGTATTTTGTCACTTGATACTGTGACACACATCCATTTGGATTCTGCAAAAGCTGCATGTCTCAACATGCCAAGTGCTGTTGGATAAAAACTAGACTGTATAACACGGTTTCTCATGGAGTGGCCTTATACTCAAATTCCCTTAAACCGGTGTGCTGCAGAGTGATTTACGAATACTATTAATCTACTACCTAACCTAAATTTAACTTAAGAGCACTAATTGATATTTTTTTTAAAACACACTGGGTATTCAAAAAACAAATATCGTACCACAAAAATGTGTATGTGTGAGTACATTTTCTTCCATGGGTGAGCAGAGGGTGTTCTCTATAAATGTTATGTACATACACAAAGATACATGTTTGTGTATATTCACAGACTATTATCCAGCCCTTTCCCACCATGGGCAAATAAAAAAAAAACTCCTGCTTGGAATCTTTTCTAACTGAATCTCGGTCACTCTCCGATGAGGTTCCTAGAATCTTTGAAAAGACACAGATCCCAACATGACAATGGGTAAAAACTTGGGTGGTAGAGTTAGTATGACGACGCCCAGTAAGACCCACTCTAGATAATTTATAAGCCTTGTAAAGTATTATCTCTGACCCGAAGATTGCATACTCACAGGAAGAAATTATCTTATCACAGGAAAGGAGGACAATGCCCTGATTTATATAAAACCTGAAATCCTCTTTATGATTAGCAAACTTCAGGCAAAGCTTGTTGCTCATTAGAGAACCAAGTGTCACAGTCAACATATCAGATGATATAGCCATTAAAATGTGAGCCTGGCCTGATTGCACTGTGATTAGGACTTCTTCCAGTAGCTCAAAAGGATGCCCCAATAAGGCAAGTTGAATCGATGGAAATGGAACTTACTTTTTTGGTGTTAGATGCCAAATCCATTCAACACTTGCTGAGCATGTAGATGCGCCTTCAATAGCTACCCATTGAGACTGCAAAATAAGCCATTGAAGAATCTAGTTTCAATACAATTCAGCATCTATATTGAGTACTAAGGACACACCCTCAATGACGTACTTCGGCTCATAAAGTTTCTCCATTGGAGGTCAAATAAAATTCTCACAGTTAAGCATAAACATGTCTGATCGATTAGGGCTCGAAAAAGTGCAAAAGAGCTACACAAACAATACTTCGCCTTATTGCTAGTGCTGAACTATTCAATTAACATATCCCTTTGCAAATGTTCATTCCCCAGCAGGAGCATAGATGTAGAAAATAAACTTGTTGTTTTCATTGTCCTAAACCTGCATAGACAATGTTGACCTCATTTGAATCACAGAGGTTGTAATCCTGCCTTTTTGTCTTATTGTCTTGCTAGCTGTGCTAAAGTAGAAGTTTACATACTTGCAAACCTTGAAACATTAAACACATTGTGTTTGTAGAGCTGTAGTTGGTCTCTCCCATCACCAGTCTGTTGCCCTTCCCTTTGGTTCATATTGGCACGCTGCCTTTTTACCACGGTATTAGCTTTCAATTAGTGAGTTTGGTATAGAAGAAATTGGTGCAGATCTTTTCTGACTAGGATGCCTGGCCAATGTCTGCTTTTTCTTTTACAGTGGCAGTGTACAATGAATAGCTGGCCTGCAATAGGCTCACGATGCACATTTTCATCAGAAACATGGACAGACCTCATCAGGTTCCATTGCAGGTTTGTTTGGTGGTGGGGCCAAATACCACAAAAATATTACAGAACTACATGACCTTTTTTGGAAACCTCACACATAAGTCAGAATCGGTTATAGGGGTTTCAACTTTATAGCAGTCACGCTATGCATACATGTGTGATTGGTGAAAAAGCAAGAAGCTATCAGTGCATGCCTGAGAAGAATTCATGTCTACCTACAAGAGACATATCAGAAAACCTGTCTCATCCTCTAACTTGACATTTGCTACTAGTCATTACCGCCCATTCTCGGGGTACCCTTTTCTTCTCTTTGCAGTCCACACGGACATTTTGTATCTCATTCGCCTGTGAAGATCCTGCCTGCTAAAGGAAAATGCCCAATAAGCCTGAGTTCTGTGTGGTAAAAGGTAGCCTGAGACCAAAAGGTGCTACTGACTATTTCGACTGATATTGTGGTCTGGGTACAGTGTAACCATCATTGATCTGGCAGTTTGCTCTGGTGTTTTTGCATGCATAATTCCTTGAATTTTAATCTTTGAAAAGCTAAGATCCTCTACATTAAGTAGCCAGTTCAGTCAAGACTTACCCATCATACTATCTCCAAAATGTTTTAACGTTACTTTGATGGGTGAGACATCATATTTTTGACCCACTGAATTGGACTGAGGTCTCAGGCCTCATATAACGTTGTGGTACAAATTGTGCTATTTTTACATCAAATATCAAAAAACACGGAAGATACGGTAGGTCTAATACACTATCATAATAGGGAATCCTTATTATGGAAAATTCAGAGTAATAGATACCAAATGATTATCTATGAGAAACACAAGAGAGCTATCTAAACAGTCTCAAATCGTGAGTAAAGAAACCCATCAGCACACCAATTGGTGGGGCCTCATCATCTGGGTTTTGTAACCGCGAATGGTGTCCATGAGACAACACCCCAATTAATTCAATGAGGGTTGTAAAGTGTGGATCATCAAACGCAAAAGACACGAACCATCACACAGACGATGGGTGTTATAAAGAGCTGATAGGAAAAAATTGCAGTGCCCAAACAATAATGTGAAAAAATTAAAAATACCTGTCGTGATGACTAAAGAACAATTTTATTAGGGGTGACCATCAGGACGGTATATTAAAAGCAGAGTGGGTATAGTATTTTGAAAAGAATATTACTAACCATCAAGGATGTAGAGTGGTCAACATGTTTCAGCCCTTACGGGCTTTCGTCAGGACCTATGGAGTTCACTACTGCAATTTTGTGAAAACAAAAATAAAAAGAGACCTACCAATGGTATGGTCGCTTCAATCCCAGCGCTCTCCTGTGTAGTCAGAAAACATAGAAAAGAGAAAACAAAAATACAAGACAGTTTGTATCCAGTGCTCTCTCAGATATTGTACGGAATCTCAGTGTGAAAAGGCTGATTTAACAATCACTGTCAATGTTGGATTGGAATCATGCATTGGTTACTCACCCATAAATGTAGGGAGGAACAGCCTCACCTCTCCTGGCACTCGCTCAGGAAGAAAGAGGCCACGCTCTGAATAAACAAGAAAATGTTTTAAATTTTTTGCAATTTGCCATATTTGTATATGATATATACCTTTTTATGTGGAGTTGACAACTAGAAACTAACAGCAAACATGGCAGGGAAAGGCTGCACATAGGGAAATGAGAAGTAACTCCTCACTAAACCCTTTTAGAAAAATGACAAACCCTGTAGCAAGATTCGTTATATATATAGTCCTTGTGAGACGAAGGACTAGTGCAAAGTGGCAGAACTTTACAATGAAAAGAGGTTGTTGCTGTGCATTGTTACGCTAGAACAACCAGAAAAAAGTTAAACAAGTTCACTAGAACAAACACAAAACAACTCACAGATAGAATAGAGGAGCGCAGAGTTGCTCCATGCATCTATCTGTAGGAATCCAAACAAGTCTTTTTCTACAAAGCTAATGATGTTTTCAGAAAAAACTTGTCTATTTTTCAAAGCTATAAATGTTTAACAAAAACCATTATTACCAAGCTACTGATGTTGACATAAAAGCAATGAAAGCACACTCGCAGCGCTCACCCACCTGTCCGTCGTTGCCTCGGTCGTGTAACTGAGCCGAGGGGAAGGTGGTGAGGCTGCCTGTGCGTGCGTGTAAAAAGAGACCAAGGCGGACCTGAATGGCAGCTATCTGCCAAGGTGCTGCATTCTGATTGGACAAGGAAGGAACAATTCCAACTAATGGAAAGACGGCAACGCGAGGACTGTGTGCCTTGCTGTGTTGCCATTTCAGAAAATGTCAGCGCTGCCGTGATTGGTAGACATGGCCGGATCCGGAAATGAATGGTCTCGGCCCGAGTTTGAGAGTGATGGTCGAACTCGCCCATTGGTTAAAAACAACTACCAATGGCCGTGCAGTACTGTCGAAATGGTAAACACTCGCATATGACGCGGGTCCGCGCAATTGATAATATAAACGTTCTTCACTCAAACATATATTGGTAATAAGTTCGTTCCGCTTGATTAAGGGGGCGAGTGTCAGTTTTAATGCCTCTTTGGTTCCTTTGTGTCGTTAATGAAAAAAGGGGGGGGTGTTGTTTGCCCAGATCCCTGGAAGGACTCAAAAGGTGGATGTTTTCCTGGCACCACTTGTGAAAACCATGCCTACTTATCTCCAGGACACCAAAGATGTCTTACGACTGTTACCTGAGACAGTTTTCAACACTGACTTAGACATGCTTGTCAGTTTTGATGTAGAGTCGCTGTATACTTGTATACCGCAAGTGGAAACCCTACAAACTGTACAGCAACTTCTTGAGAACACCATTCATGACAGTATAACACCTATCCAATTCATAATGGATCTAGCCAGAATTGCCATGACCGAAAACTTTTTTAGTTTCGAAGAGTCCCTATACCTACAAACATCTGGGACATCCATGGGCAGCAAATTTGCGCCGAGTCTGGCCAATCTCTACGTCCACCATTTCGAAACTAATCATGTCCTCAACCACAACAATCCATACTACCACCAGATGGTGTTGTGGAAGAGGTACATCGATGATATCATAGTCATATGGCGTGGAGACAGTGAGTCCGTACTATCTTTCCAAACCTGGTTAAATGACCAGAATCCCTTTTTGAGATTCACAGTGGACTATAGCAAAACAGAACTTGCTTTTTTAGATCTGCTGATTTTTCCAGCTGAGGGACACCTTGCGAGCAGCCTATACAGCAAACCCATGTCACGCAATTCCCTTTTGAGGTTTGATAGCCATCACCCCAGATCCCTTCGTGAGAATCTTCCGTTTGGGCAGTTTTTGAGGGTTCGAAGGAACTGCTCAGCCACATCTGATTTCCGCACTCAGTCGGCGGGTCTGACAGAGAGATTGAAACGACGTCTGTACCCCAGCAGGCTGATTAAGAATTCGTGCAAGAGAGCTCTCAACAACCACCGAGATGGACTCCTTGCACCAGCCATTGCGAAACCTCCACTGAACAGACTTGTCTGTGTTACTACTTTTAGTACTGTCTCATCCACAATACAAAACATCATCAGACATAAGTGGCGTATTTTGAACACCACAGGAGACAACATCCCTCTGCCACTTTTCTCATTTAAGAGAAGCACAAATCTAAGAGATGAGTTAGTCCACACCAGACCAAGAACCATCATGTGTGACACTACCACCAGATTGTGGAATTTGCCACCGGTACAGGGCCATTACCCCTGTGGCAGCTGCTCGGTGTGTCCCCAGACAAAGAAGACTCTATCAGTAGATATTGGAACAGCTCGTCCTTGGGTTTTGAAGAACCACACCAATTGCAACAGCGAAAGGGTCATATATCAGATCACTTGCCCTTGTTCCCTACGCTACATAGGGATGACAACGAGAAAAGTAAAACTAAGGATACAGGAACATAAAAGCACGATTCGATGTAACAGACAAGCCACACGTCTGACTTCCCATTTCCTCAGCAAGAAACATTCAGCTGATGATCTGGAATGGGTCGTTTTGGAACAGCCATACATACCCCCTCATGTCAAAGACATCTCACATTTCCTACTTAGGAAAGAACAACAATGGGTTTTTAAACTTAACTGTGATACACGAGGGCTGAACGATGATATCCCGTGGTTACAGCTCTAGAAAACCTCCTCCTAAGATTCGAGACTGATGAGATTATGTCTTCTTCACGGTAGCACCTCTCTGTGTTAAAATAGCTTACTTTTGGCCCTGACCTTTGGTCCGTAGCTCTACTGGTAATAACATTTCACCATGAAAAATAGATATACAACTAAATGGCACTCCATAGCAACGATAAATTAATATTCTTATCATCAGAATGCGACGCAAGCGAATCTGGCTGACGCATTTATTTTGTGAATTATCAGTTATCATGAAATGCTGCAGGTACCTACAGTGACACACAGTGTACCAGTATGCGTATATACACTCAACAAACCTTTATTAATGGTTATTACTATCTAGGTAACACATGATTTTTTTGTAGCCTGTATACTTCCACTCTACGTGCCTTTACACAACACACTGCAATGAAAATTGTGTTGGTTCTCCGTGTCTATCTTGGAACTGTAATTTCACCTTTTGAGTCCTTCCAGGGATCTGGGCAAACAACACCCCCCCCTTTTTTCATTAACGACACAAAGGAACCAAAGAGGCATTAAAACTGACACTCGCCCCCTTAATCAAGCGGAACGAACTTATTACCAATATATGTTTGAGTGAAGAACGTTTATATTATCAATTGCGCGGACCCGCGTCATATGCGAGTGTTTACCATTTCGACAGTACTGCACGGCCATTGGTAGTTGTTTTTAACCAATGGGCGAGTTCGACCATCACTCTCAAACTCGGGCCGAGACCATTCATTTCCGGATCCGGCCATGTCTACCAATCACGGCAGCGCTGACATTTTCTGAAATGGCAACACAGCAAGGCACACAGTCCTCGCGTTGCCGTCTTTCCATTAGTTGGAATTGTTCCTTCCTTGTCCAATCAGAATGCAGCACCTTGGCAGATAGCTGCCATTCAGGTCCGCCTTGGTCTCTTTTTACACGCACGCACAGGCAGCCTCACCACCTTCCCCTCGGCTCAGTTACACGACCGAGGCAACGACGGACAGGTGGGTGAGCGCTGCGAGTGTGCTTTCATTGCTTTTATGTCAACATCAGTAGCTTGGTAATAATGGTTTTTGTTAAACATTTATAGCTTTGAAAAATAGACAAGTTTTTTCTGAAAACATCATTAGCTTTGTAGAAAAAGACTTGTTTGGATTCCTACAGATAGATGCATGGAGCAACTCTGCGCTCCTCTATTCTATCTGTGAGTTGTTTTGTGTTTGTTCTAGTGAACTTGTTTAACTTTTTTCTGGTTGTTCTAGCGTAACAATGCACAGCAACAACCTCTTTTCATTGTAAAGTTCTGCCACTTTGCACTAGTCCTTCGTCTCACAAGGACTATATATATAACGAATCTTGCTACAGGGTTTGTCATTTTTCTAAAAGGGTTTAGTGAGGAGTTACTTCTCATTTCCCTATGTGCAGCCTTTCCCTGCCATGTTTGCTGTTAGTTTCTAGTTGTCAACTCCACATAAAAAGGTATATATCATATACAAATATGGCAAATTGCAAAAAATTTAAAACATTTTCTTGTTTATTCAGAGCGTGGCCTCTTTCTTCCTGAGCGAGTGCCAGGAGAGGTGAGGCTGTTCCTCCCTACATTTATGGGTGAGTAACCAATGCATGATTCCAATCCAACATTGACAGTGATTGTTAAATCAGCCTTTTCACACTGAGATTCCGTACAATATCTGAGAGAGCACTGGATACAAACTGTCTTGTATTTTTGTTTTCTCTTTTCTATGTTTTCTGACTACACAGGAGAGCGCTGGGATTGAAGCGACCATACCATTGGTAGGTCTCTTTTTATTTTTGTTTTCACAAAATTGCAGTAGTGAACTCCATAGGTCCTGACGAAAGCCCGTAAGGGCTGAAACATGTTGACCACTCTACATCCTTGATGGTTAGTAATATTCTTTTCAAAATACTATACCCACTCTGCTTTTAATATACCGTCCTGATGGTCACCCCTAATAAAATTGTTCTTTAGTCATCACGACAGGTATTTTTAATTTTTTCACATTATTGTTTGGGCACTGCAATTTTTTCCTATCAGCTCTTTATAACACCCATCGTCTGTGTGATGGTTCGTGTCTTTTGCGTTTGATGATCCACACTTTACAACCCTCATTGAATTAATTGGGGTGTTGTCTCATGGACACCATTCGCGGTTACAAAACCCAGATGATGAGGCCCCACCAATTGGTGTGCTGATGGGTTTCTTTACTCACGATTTGAGACTGTTTAGATAGCTCTCTTGTGTTTCTCATAGATAATCATTTGGTATCTATTACTCTGAATTTTCCATAATAAGGATTCCCTATTATGATAGTGTATTAGACCTACCGTATCTTCCGTGTTTTTTGATAATTGAGTTGGGGGACAAGATACTAGTAGGTCTTTAAAATTTCTCCCCTAGGACCCTCCTCACTTTTTTGTTTGTATTCTATTTTTACATCACACGTTTCTGTACATTTTAACCCATTTTCTCTTGTGTGTGATTTGCATCATGTCTAAGAATTACCAACTGTTCAACTAGCTTATATTGAACTTCCTGACGTTATATATTAACTGAATTCTTGTTTGGATAGCTGTCGCTGTAGCACAGTCGTGTCCATCGGAGCATAGTGTTTGTGGCTGTTGCGGACAACGAAGATCTCACACAAACTAGCCAGCTCGCAGTGGCGAAAAGTCCAAACTTCAGGATTTCTCTTTCTTCTTCAGAGGTGTGCACTCTGATGCTAACCAAGGACATAGAAGGCACCTCTTGGGGATCAGGAAATCACTCATGAGGAGACCAGCAGGGGTCAGACAAGTCAATTTGCAGTTTTTGTGACACAATCTGGGGGAACACATGAATGCCAACTACACATATTCATGTGACCCAGGATACAGGCTGCGGCCACCAAATGGTTAAGACCAAAAAATTATGGACTCGGTTCACAAAATTCTTAATTCTCAAAGCGCATTTCTGAGGAGTAAAGTTAGGATTTTGTCTCAGTTAAACTTAGGTTTTGGTCTTAAGTTTAACTTAAGACCAAAACTTAAGTTTAACAGAGACACAAATTTGGTCTTAAGTTTTAGTTTTGGTCTTAAGCTTAATTTAAGACCAAAACTTAAGTTTAACTGAGACAAAATCCTAACTTAAAAGTCGTAAAGTTAGGATTTTGACTCGGATTCATTTTGTGAATCGGGCCATCAAATTTATAAAAGTGCCATTTTCAGAATTGTGACTTAAAATCTGACTATTGTTAAAATGGGGTTTCAGTTACAATTAATTCGACAATCCTACCTGCTCCAAATCAAAAGTTATAGCATATTAAGTGTAATAAGGCAACCCACTGTTCTCCAATGGGAGAGATAGGCCTGCAGTAGTGAAAAACGAATTGAGGTGTTTTTTACTACCAGGACATGTAAAACTTAAAGGTACATGTCCAACATTTTAAATACACTACACCCTGCCCTATGGGCTGTTTAAAGCCTATGCTAGGGGTCACTTCTATGTATTAACAAGGAAGGTTTAGGCTTGGCAAAATGTTTATTTTGCCACGTCAAAGTGGCAGTAGAAAACTGTACTCAGACTGCAATGGCAGGCCTCAGAAAATGGCAACTTAAGTGGGTGGCACAATGAGTGCTGCTAGCCCACTATTAGCATTCAATTTACAGGCCCTGTATAAATATAGGACCACTTGAATAGGGACTTGTAAGTAAATCAAATATGCCAAACAGGAGTAAGACAGTTTTACCATGTTTAAAAAAACGAGCACAAACACTTTAATATTGACTAGCAGTGTGAAAGGGCACAGAATCCTAAAAGCCAACCAAAATGGGGTTAGAAACCAGGAGGGTGAAGGTAAATAGTTTGGGCTGACCCTGCTGAGAAGGCCCAGTCCAACAATTCGTATGCACACAATTTGTTTTTATGTATAAATGTCTAACATCCACTGGGCATGATACACAATATATATATATATATATTACCTACTGGTGGTCGCCAGTAGGTAGTTATAGTTAGGACCTAGTTTCTATAGGAAACCCTCAACATTCTATTTGGATTAACTTTGGCCCTGGTGGATGAATCTTTGCGAATTTCTCAAAGAAGATGGCTCGGTCCGCTGCGCTCCTTCCCTGAAAGTTTGGGGGGGATTGGTGAAGTGGGGGCTGAGATAAAAGGGGGGTCCCAAAACGTGTTTTCTCCATGTTATTTTCCATAGGACGTTTAGACACGGCTACAGGTCGAACGGCTGAATGGATTTATAAGAAATTTGGCAAAACTGTAGAGTCCGGCTCGCAGATTACGCTTTTTTTGGAATGGTGTAAATCCGTTCAGTAGTTGCTGAGAAAATTAAAGTTAAAGTCAATTATATATCTATACGCGCGCACGGGTGCGCGCACTCAAGCGGCTGCGCGCGAGCGGAATTTTGTTTTTTGCTGCGTGACGTCTGTTAACGTTCGATTCGAAGGAAATCAGGAAGTGTTGACCGCCATTTTGTCACTGCGAGTAAATATATTGTTCATTTCAAAGCGTTGGAACATGGAAAGGGGAGAAGGTAGAGATTGTTTTGCTGCGTAGGTTTTATCAGGGTGTGCAGTAAGGCCCTTAAAGGCGAAAATATATATATATTTTTTTTTTTTAAGTTGCGGGGTGCGCGCACCCGGGCGCGCACACCTATTTACAAGAGTGTGAAAATGGAGATAAATCAGAAGTTTGAGTGCTTTGATATAAGGTGGCTCTGAAAAGAGCCCTTGTGTTAATTGAGTTTTTTCTGCATTTATAAGTAAGTAGCGATGCAGAGCCTGATGTTGCAGAGGAAGATTCTGTTTCTGCCTTCCTTCTTACCTAGTTATGGTTTTTTCACTCCCACTCCAGGCTTTTAGTCTGTGGATGGAAAACCATGAACCTAGACTCACCTATGAAAATCTTACTATTGATGCTTGACTGAGGCCAAGGAGATCAGAGTGCATGTCTGTGTAAGGTGATGTACCTCTGGGGAGATGATGTTACGTTTAAACGTAGCCCCTGAGTGCTTAGTTCGGTTCTGTTCTCTGTCACTGTTGTTGATTTAGAGCCCCAAATACAAAGGCTTGTTGTTGCTTGTGAATCCCCAAGTGTATATTTGCCCATACTGATCCATAACGCCCCGGCCTATCCATGTCGTAGGCCGCAAGAGTGGGCAAAACTCAGCTGGCCGAGCAAGATTTGGGGAGGGGGCAGGAGCCAAGAGGAAACAAGGAGGGGTTTTCATCATTTGGGACAAAAAATAGTTCTAAACCAATGAAAAGTTTTATTAACAAGTCACATGACCTGTTATGCTTACGTTAAGCGCTCCGCGCCGTGCCCTGGATTGCTTCCGGGAAGCTGCGCTTCGCGCCTCGCGCACCGGAGCACTTCCGGGTGCGCTAACGCGGCGTGTCATATGACGCATTATGCAACAACGCGATACGTCGTTGGAGCTCCACCGGAACTGATCGAATTGGTAGTCTACAGTGTTTCTGGATGTTTCAGACTGAAGCTGGCGTCAGCATGAGAGCACCCCGTGGCTACGTCGTGGCCATTCTGCGAGCAATCATGGCAGTCGCTCCCACCGGAACTCTGCGGGAGGCGGGGGCCCCGGTGACTCTTGTAGAATCTTCAAGGCTGATAGGACGCTTTTGGGAATGGGGCCCATGCCCTAGCAGTCAAGCGTCCGAGTTCCAGGGTTGTCCAGAGCCATCCTTGCAGGCCAGGCCCAAGTCTGTGGAGCCGACCGCCATTTCCTGAGCTCCGTGGCAGCCGCCTGTCGCTGTATCGCGAGAGTGGGTGCAATTCAGCCGGATGGCGGGTGAGACGCTGTAATAGCAAGAGCAGGCGTAATTCAGCTGGCCGAGCGGGGCAATGTGCCACAGGAGCGGGCGCAACTCAGCTTGTCGACTGAAGCGCTGGGGTGTAGCTGAGAAACCTCCACCTGGGGAGGTGGGGGAGGCTCGTTCATGCCGCCTCTCCCTTCCAGTGCACCCCACGCCGTCTCCTGGCGCAGGTATATGTGATGGTTGGACCAGGGCACCGCAGGACGTGTCTTTAGGGGTGTAGCTGAGAAACCTCCACCTGGGGAGGTGGGGGAGGCTCGTTCGCGCCGCCTCTCCCTTCCAGTGCACCCCACGCCGTCTCCTGGCGCAGGTATATGTGATGGTTGGACCAGGGCACCGCAGGACGTGTCTTTAGGTCAAACCCTCAACTATGGCACCCAACATCCAGGACTTATGCCATTTGTGCAAGGCAGTGACATCGAAGCATCTCAGGGACCAAGCATATCCAGAGTCCTTCCTACAGCCTCTGCGTTCCTTCTTACCTAGTTATGGTTTTTTCACTCCCACTCCAGGCTTTTAGTCTGTGGATGGAAAACTATGAACCTACACTCACCTATGAAAATCTTACTATTGATGCTTGACTGAGGACAAGGAGATCAGAGTGCATGAGTCTCATGCTCGATCGATTGAGCTGGCCGGATCAGGCAACAAGAAGGTGGTGGGGGTGGCGGCATCAGCAAGGCATCCCCCCACACAACTTGTCGGACATCACCTCTGGATGTACTGGGGACGAGCCTTGGCGCATGGTGTCGTCCCCGGGGTATTTGCACAACGGTCCTCCACCCCTAGGCCGCCAGCTATGCTACCTCGACAGGAACAGCGTCATGCATTTGGATCGATGTTGCAGCAGGCTGCCATGTAAATAGTTATTTAATGAAACGTTTTACCCTGTTACTTTGTTGGTGTGTTGTATATATTTATAATATTTGCATAGGGTTTGTCGTTATTTTGGGCGGGGTGGGCGGCGGAGCCGAGCTGTCTTGCAGCCATCATGGCGTCGAGCTCGGTTCCTCTCACTAGTTTCATATTTCTCATGAGGGGTTGTTCCTAATGTTTCTATTTTAGCGAGGTCAAAAAGAGATCCCATCAGTGGCCTACTAATTTTGCTCGATTCCTTTTGTTTTTTCTAACGATTTTTATGTTATAGTTTGCTAGCACGATACAGCAGCTAGTCCGCATTTTATATATATGTCCTTTTTATTAGGGGTGTCCTCCGGTGGAGTCGGACGATCTACCTCTAATAAACGGTCCGGGTTGAACCAACTACCAACAAACGGGGCAGAGATAGGCATGACAGGTTACAAAGGGGACAAAAGTCTGCACTACCTATCCTTCACTATCTGCAAAAACTAAACAGAGTATTGCGACTCTGTGCTTATTTGTGAATAGGGAATCACCCAAAGAGAACCAATTTTTAACAATCATAGGCTATTGGCAGTGGGCAGAGAGGGCATGACACACAAAATGGCTGTTACTTACGTGCATGATGGGGCCTAAAAGGGACTAGATGGCGTGGCAACTGTTTCGCGACTTTCACTTTACTTTCAACAGTGGCTGTGGTGAACATAAATGAACGCCGCTTATGTATACCTAATTTTAGTCATTTTCCACAAAAAAGCTTTTGATATTTTCTATTAAAAAAACATTGAAATTCACTGAAAAAACCATAGGTTATAGACCATATATAGTTAGGAATTAGCATTTACAAAACCTTGAACATTCACTGAAAAAACCATAGGTTATAGACCATATATAGTTAAATATCTCAAGTCCATCTCTGCACTCGATGGAGATACAGGTCGTCGATCAGAAGATGTGCTGGACACCTCTAATGGTAATAGCGTGGCCAGGGCTTTTGTCGATGCCTCTGCAAATTGCACAGGGTGCACTTGTTTGACATGCCGCACCATGGTATGTATGGAAAAGGAATATTTTTTTGTTGGATTTCCTCTTGAGAGAAACGAGTCACATATCGTGCAGACTACTTTTGGTGCATTTACTTTCTTTTCATCTTCAGGATAAGTGAAAAATTGCCAGATGAAAGATTCTTTTTTTCTTCTTAAAGGTAGTCGATCATTTTGTTCAGATTCGGAAGATGAATGAGATACGGTAGCCATTTCACCAAAGTCTTCAGAAAAATGTAGGACGTTGTTCTCTCTTGAGAGTACAAAAGATAGTGAGGGAAGTGGGTGGAGTGCTGCGTGTAAATTCCAGAATAGAAACTAGTAAGAACCAATTGGAAGTGTTGTTTTCATGTTGCAGCAGGCTGCCATGTACATAGTTATTTAATAAAACGTTTTACCCTGTTACTTTGCTGGTGTGTTGTATATATTTATAATATTTGCATAGGGTTTGTCGTTATTTTGGGCGGGGTGGGCGGCGGAGCCGAGCTGTCTTGCAGCCATCATGGCGTCGAGCTCGGTTTCTCTCACTAGTTTCATATTTCTCATGAGGGGTTGTTCCTAATGTTTCTATTTTAGCGAGGTCAAAAAGAGATCCTATCAGTGGCCTACTGATTTTGCTCGATTCCTTTTGTTTTTTCTAACGATTTTTAAGTTAAAGTTTGCTAGCACGATACAGCGGCTAGTCCGCATTTTATATATATGTCCTTTTTATTAGGGGTGTCCTCCGGTGGAGTTGGACGATCTACCTCTAATAAACGGTAAGTGTTCCTCTGAAGGAATGTGTCTTGAAAGTGGCTGACTGTAATGCATGATATTTCACTCAGTGACTTTCAGGCCCATGCTGTTTCAAAACTGTGCATGTGCTTGAAGCAGGCGTAGGTATTGACGCAGCATTGTGAATATAGTGCATTGGTGAGCCTTGTTGGAGCTGCATCACACTTGCGATGCAACTCTAGCAATGTATTACTTTTTCAGCACAGATGTGTTACGCATGTATGGTGTTTTTGTACCATGGTGCGCCACATTTCAAATGTGGCACACCATGGGTAACGGAGCACTAGCATACTGTGGTGCACATTAACTGGTGCATATCTGGGTATGAAGTAGTTAACATAAATCTGCCCCATAGGTTACAAATCCGCGTTTAGTAGAGTGTTCGGCCTTTGTAGCGTTATGTTTTTTCTGTTGTTCTATGTAGGTATGTAATATTGCAAGATTTTTGTCACGAAAAAGAAGCCATGAGTATTGGGTTTGTGAAAGATTGCAAGATTTTTAAAATTAAAAAGCAACAACCATGGCATTGTTTAATATAGTATTGTAAATACTTATCTTTAACAATGATGAGAGAGTAAAAAAAGGTTAACCTGATGTTTTAAAGTTATTCACAGGCTTCTTTGGAGGAAGTATTCTATATGATTGTAGCGTGGGTGTTTCACTTTTTTATAGGTAATAGAATGCATTCTGTATGCTGTAGCAGGAGGAGTACTACATGCTTGAATATTCTTCAGTGCTTATTTTTATTTCGTAAGTGGTATTGAGACCGACACAGAACTTCAATGGATCGGAGGGGCTGTTCCTGTGCATCTGGAGGACTGCCAAGCCGTTGCAGCAGTGGGAGTGAGGCCTCTCACGACAGAGAACTTCAATGGATCGGAGGGGCTGTTCCTGTGCATCTGGAGGACTGCCAAGCCGTTGCAGCAGTGGGAGTGAGGCCTCTCACAGGGGCGTAGCGCAGCTCCTTTTGATGTTCACAATTGCAGATAACAGGGTAGAGATGTCCGTGGAATTTATGGATGGTTAGTCACACTAGAGTGTGCGCGGCGCCCCTAGCACCTCATTACGGCACACAGGGGAGCCGCGTTGCACAGTTTGAGAATCAGAGACTTAGGAGATAAACCTTCATAATAGGAAGGCTTCTAAGTGATAAAAATCGCCGGTGCTCGGCGTTAAAAATATCACTGCTATCGGTGGAATTTTCCACGGTGTTAGTGCTTCAACAGCAATGGGATTCAGAAAAGGGGGTGGTGATGAACAGAGTGTCTGAATTAAGCAGACCACTCTTACCCAGTCCAAAGATCAGGGCTTGATCCATCACCGTTATTTATCTCACTGCCCCATCCCAGCTCAGAACCTGGCTATATGCAAATTAGTCTGTCCCTGGCCCAGTGCATCATGGGAACAGGGCAGACCAAACTACCAAGCCAATTCTTCACCAGAAAGGAGACAAGCTACCGGGGACCGGTTTCTGGCATTTCAGCCTCTTCGGCCCGGCTTGCTTGAATCCTGATGGAGCAGTGAGAAAGGGACTCATGTCTGAGTATACCCTGCCACACCTATAGTGGCCAAAAACGATTCAGAAAAGGGGGTGGTGATGAACAGAGTGTCTGAATTAAGCAGACCACTCTTACCCAGTCCAAAGATCAGGGCTTGATCCATCACCGTTATTTATCTCACTGCCCCATCCCAGCTCAGAACCTGGCTATATGCAAATTAGTCTGTCCCTGGCCCAGTGCATCATGGGAACAGGGCAGACCAAACTACCAAGCCAAATCTTCACCAGAAAGGAGACAAGCTACCGGGGACCGGTTTCTGGCATTTCAGCCTCTTCGGCCCGGCTTGCTTGAATCCTGATGGAGCAGTGAGAAAGGGACTCATGTCTGAGTATACCCTGCCACACCTATAGTGGCCAAAAACGATTCAGAAAAGGGGGTGGTGATGAACAGAGTGTCTGAATTAAGCAGACCACTCTTACCCAGTCCAAAGATCAGGGCTTGATCCATCACCGTTATTTATCTCACTGCCCCATCCCAGCTCAGAACCTGGCTATATGCAAATTAGTCTGTCCCTGGCCCAGTGCATCATGGGAACAGGGCAGACCAAACTACCAAGCCAATTCTTCACCAGAAAGGAGACAAGCTACCGGGGACCGGTTTCTGGCATTTCAGCCTCTTCGGCCCGGCTTGCTTGAATCCTGATGGAGCAGTGAGAAAGGGACTCATGTCTGAGTATACCCTGCCACACCTATAGTGGCCAAAAACGATTCAGAAAAGGGGGTGGTGATGAACAGAGTGTCTGAATTAAGCATACCACTCTTACCCAGTCCAAAGATCAGGGCTTGATCCATCACCGTTATTTATCTCACTGCCCCATCCCAGCTCAGAACCTGGCTATATGCAAATTAGTCTGTCCCTGGCCCAGTGCATCATGGGAACAGGGCAGACCAAACTACCAAGCCAATTCTTCACCAGAAAGGAGACAAGCTACCGGGGACCGGTTTCTGGCATTTCAGCCTCTTCGGCCCGGCTTGCTTGAATCCTGATGGAGCAGTGAGAAAGGGACTCATGTCTGAGTATACCCTGCCACACCTATAGTGGCCAAAAACGATTCAGAAAAGGGGGTGGTGATGAACAGAGTGTCTGAATTAAGCAGACCACTCTTACCCAGTCCAAAGATCAGGGCTTGATCCATCACCGTTATTTATCTCACTGCCCCATCCCAGCTCAGAACCTGGCTATATGCAAATTAGTCTGTCCCTGGCCCAGTGCATCATGGGAACAGGGCAGACCAAACTACCAAGCCAATTCTTCACCAGAAAGGAGACAAGCTACCGGGGACCGGTTTCTGGCATTTCAGCCTCTTCGGCCCGGCTTGCTTGAATCCTGATGGAGCAGTGAGAAAGGGACTCATGTCTGAGTATACCCTGCCACACCTATAGTGGCCAAAAACGATTCAGAAAAGGGGGTGGTGATGAACAGAGTGTCTGAATTAAGCAGACCACTCTTACCCAGTCCAAAGATCAGGGCTTGATCCATCACCGTTATTTATCTCACTGCCCCATCCCAGCTCAGAACCTGGCTATATGCAAATTAGTCTGTCCCTGGCCCAGTGCATCATGGGAACAGGGCAGACCAAACTACCAAGCCAATTCTTCACCAGAAAGGAGACAAGCTACCGGGGACCGGTTTCTGGCATTTCAGCCTCTTCGGCCCGGCTTGCTTGAATCCTGATGGAGCAGTGAGAAAGGGACTCATGTCTGAGTATACCCTGCCACACCTATAGTGGCCAAAAACGATTCAGAAAAGGGGGTGGTGATGAACAGAGTGTCTGAATTAAGCAGACCACTCTTACCCAGTCCAAAGATCAGGGCTTGATCCATCACCGTTATTTATCTCACTGCCCCATCCCAGCTCAGAACCTGGCTATATGCAAATTAGTCTGTCCCTGGCCCAGTGCATCATGGGAACAGGGCAGACCAAACTACCAAGCCAATTCTTCACCAGAAAGGAGACAAGCTACCGGGGACCGGTTTCTGGCATTTCAGCCTCTTCGGCCCGGCTTGCTTGAATCCTGATGGAGCAGTGAGAAAGGGACTCATGTCTGAGTATACCCTGCCACACCTATAGTGGCCAAAAACGATTCAGAAAAGGGGGTGGTGATGAACAGAGTGTCTGAATTAAGCAGACCACTCTTACCCAGTCCAAAGACCAGGGCTTGATCCATCACCGTTATTTATCTCACTGCCCCATCCCAGCTCAGAACCTGGCTATATGCAAATTAGTCTGTCCCTGGCCCAGTGCATCATGGGAACAGGGCAGACCAAACTACCAAGCCAATTCTTCACCAGAAAGGAGACAAGCTACCGGGGACCGGTTTCTGGCATTTCAGCCTCTTCGGCCCGGCTTGCTTGAATCCTGATGGAGCAGTGAGAAAGGGACTCATGTCTGAGTATACCCTGCCACACCTATAGTGGCCAAAAACGATTCAGAAAAGGGGGTGGTGATGAACAGAGTGTCTGAATTAAGCAGACCACTCTTACCCAGTCCAAAGATCAGGGCTTGATCCATCACCGTTATTTATCTCACTGCCCCATCCCAGCTCAGAACCTGGCTATATGCAAATTAGTCTGTCCCTGGCCCAGTGCATCATGGGAACAGGGCAGACCAAACTACCAAGCCAATTCTTCACCAGAAAGGAGACAAGCTACCGGGGACCGGTTTCTGGCATTTCAGCCTCTTCGGCCCGGCTTGCTTGAATCCTGATGGAGCAGTGAGAAAGGGACTCATGTCTGAGTATACCCTGCCACACCTATAGTGGCCAAAAACGATTCAGAAAAGGGGGTGGTGATGAACAGAGTGTCTGAATTAAGCAGACCACTCTTACCCAGTCCAAAGATCAGGGCTTGATCCATCACCGTTATTTATCTCACTGCCCCATCCCAGCTCAGAACCTGGCTATATGCAAATTAGTCTGTCCCTGGCCCAGTGCATCATGGGAACAGGGCAGACCAAACTACCAAGCCAATTCTTCACCAGAAAGGAGACAAGCTACCGGGGACCGGTTTCTGGCATTTCAGCCTCTTCGGCCCGGCTTGCTTGAATCCTGATGGAGCAGTGAGAAAGGGACTCATGTCTGAGTATACCCTGCCACACCTATAGTGGCCAAAAACGATTCAGAAAAGGGGGTGGTGATGAACAGAGTGTCTGAATTAAGCAGACCACTCTTACCCAGTCCAAAGATCAGGGCTTGATCCATCACCGTTATTTATCTCACTGCCCCATCCCAGCTCAGAACCTGGCTATATGCAAATTAGTCTGTCCCTGGCCCAGTGCATCATGGGAACAGGGCAGACCAAACTACCAAGCCAATTCTTCACCAGAAAGGAGACAAGCTACCGGGGACCGGTTTCTGGCATTTCAGCCTCTTCGGCCCGGCTTGCTTGAATCCTGATGGAGCAGTGAGAAAGGGACTCATGTCTGAGTATACCCTGCCACACCTATAGTGGCCAAAAACGATTCAGAAAAGGGGGTGGTGATGAACAGAGTGTCTGAATTAAGCAGACCACTCTTACCCAGTCCAAAGATCAGGGCTTGATCCATCACCGTTATTTATCTCACTGCCCCATCCCAGCTCAGAACCTGGCTATATGCAAATTAGTCTGTCCCTGGCCCAGTGCATCATGGGAACAGGGCAGACCAAACTACCAAGCCAATTCTTCACCAGAAAGGAGACAAGCTACCGGGGACCGGTTTCTGGCATTTCAGCCTCTTCGGCCCGGCTTGCTTGAATCCTGATGGAGCAGTGAGAAAGGGACTCATGTCTGAGTATACCCTGCCACACCTATAGTGGCCAAAAACGATTCAGAAAAGGGGGTGGTGATGAACAGAGTGTCTGAATTAAGCAGACCACTCTTACCCAGTCCAAAGATCAGGGCTTGATCCATCACCGTTATTTATCTCACTGCCCCATCCCAGCTCAGAACCTGGCTATATGCAAATTAGTCTGTCCCTGGCCCAGTGCATCATGGGAACAGGGCAGACCAAACTACCAAGCCAATTCTTCACCAGAAAGGAGACAAGCTACCGGGGACCGGTTTCTGGCATTTCAGCCTCTTCGGCCCGGCTTGCTTGAATCCTGATGGAGCAGTGAGAAAGGGACTCATGTCTGAGTGTACCCTGCCACACCTATAGTGGCCAAAAACGATTCAGAAAAGGGGGTGGTGATGAACAGAGTGTCTGAATTAAGCAGACCACTCTTACCCAGTCCAAAGATCAGGGCTTGATCCATCACCGTTATTTATCTCACTGCCCCATCCCAGCTCAGAACCTGGCTATATGCAAATTAGTCTGTCCCTGGCCCAGTGCATCATGGGAACAGGGCAGACCAAACTACCAAGCCAATTCTTCACCAGAAAGGAGACAAGCTACCGGGGACCGGTTTCTGGCATTTCAGCCTCTTCGGCCCGGCTTGCTTGAATCCTGATGGAGCAGTGAGAAAGGGACTCATGTCTGAGTATACCCTGCCACACCTATAGTGGCCAAAAACGATTCAGAAAAGGGGGTGGTGATGAACAGAGTGTCTGAATTAAGCAGACCACTCTTACCCAGTCCAAAGATCAGGGCTTGATCCATCACCGTTATTTATCTCACTGCCCCATCCCAGCTCAGAACCTGGCTATATGCAAATTAGTCTGTCCCTGGCCCAGTGCATCATGGGAACAGGGCAGACCAAACTACCAAGCCAATTCTTCACCAGAAAGGAGACAAGCTACCGGGGACCGGTTTCTGGCATTTCAGCCTCTTCGGCCCGGCTTGCTTGAATCCTGATGGAGCAGTGAGAAAGGGACTCATGTCTGAGTATACCCTGCCACACCTATAGTGGCCAAAAACGATTCAGAAAAGGGGGTGGTGATGAACAGAGTGTCTGAATTAAGCAGACCACTCTTACCCAGTCCAAAGATCAGGGCTTGATCCATCACCGTTATTTATCTCACTGCCCCATCCCAGCTCAGAACCTGGCTATATGCAAATTAGTCTGTCCCTGGCCCAGTGCATCATGGGAACAGGGCAGACCAAACTACCAAGCCAATTCTTCACCAGAAAGGAGACAACCTACCGGGGACCGGTTTCTGGCATTTCAGCCTCTTCAGCCCGGCTTGCTTGAATCCTGATGGAGCAGTGAGAAAGGGACTCATGTCTGAGTATACCCTGCCACACCTATAGTGGCCAAAAACGATTCAGAAAAGGGGGTGGTGATGAACAGAGTGTCTGAATTAAGCAGACCACTCTTACCCAGTCCAAAGATCAGGGCTTGATCCATCACCGTTATTTATCTCACTGCCCCATCCCAGCTCAGAACCTGGCTATATGCAAATTAGTCTGTCCCTGGCCCAGTGCATCATGGGAACAGGGCAGACCAAACTACCAAGCCAATTCTTCACCAGAAAGGAGACAAGCTACCGGGGACCGGTTTCTGGCATTTCAGCCTCTTCGGCCCGGCTTGCTTGAATCCTGATGGAGCAGTGAGAAAGGGACTCATGTCTGAGTATACCCTGCCACACCTATAGTGGCCAAAAACGATTCAGAAAAGGGGGTGGTGATGAACAGAGTGTCTGAATTAAGCAGACCACTCTTACCCAGTCCAAAGATCAGGGCTTGATCCATCACCGTTATTTATCTCACTGCCCCATCCCAGCTCAGAACCTGGCTATATGCAAATTAGTCTGTCCCTGGCCCAGTGCATCATGGGAACAGGGCAGACCAAACTACCAAGCCAATTCTTCACCAGAAAGGAGACAAGCTACCGGGGACCGGTTTCTGGCATTTCAGCCTCTTCGGCCCGGCTTGCTTGAATCCTGATGGAGCAGTGAGAAAGGGACTCATGTCTGAGTATACCCTGCCACACCTATAGTGGCCAAAAACGATTCAGAAAAGGGGGTGGTGATGAACAGAGTGTCTGAATTAAGCAGACCACTCTTACCCAGTCCAAAGATCAGGGCTTGATCCATCACCGTTATTTATCTCACTGCCCCATCCCAGCTCAGAACCTGGCTATATGCAAATTAGTCTGTCCCTGGCCCAGTGCATCATGGGAACAGGGCAGACCAAACTACCAAGCCAATTCTTCACCAGAAAGGAGACAAGCTACCGGGGACCGGTTTCTGGCATTTCAGCCTCTTCGGCCCGGCTTGCTTGAATCCTGATGGAGCAGTGAGAAAGGGATGGTGCAATGAGCTAAAAAACTGTGTTGGATCTAGCCCTGATCTCTTGACTGGGTGAGAGTACTCTGCTTAATTCAGAGACTCTGTCCATCACCACCCCTTGTTGTAAATAATTTTGTCCACCCTAAGCGTGGAAGGGTATACTCAGATGTGAGTCCCTTCCTCATTGCACCATCAGGATTCAAGCAAGCCGGGCCGAAGACGGCTGGAATGCCAGAAACCGGTCCCCGGAAGCTTGTTTCCTTCCCAGTGTAAGAATTGGCTTTTGTAGTCTGGTCTGCCCTGTTCCCATGATGCACTGGGCCAGGGACAGACTAATTTGCATACAGCCAGGTTCTGAAACTGGGATGGTGCAATGAGCTAAAAAACGGTGTTGGATCTAGCCCTGATCTCTTGACTGGGTGAGAGTACTCTGCTTAATTCAGAGACTCTGTCCATCACCACCCCTTGTTGTAAATAATTTTGTCCACCCTAAGCGTGGAAGGGTATACTCAGATGTGAGTCCCTTGCTCATTGCACCATCAGGATTCAAGCAAGCCGGGCCGAAGACGGCTGGAATGCCAGAAACCGGTCCCCGGAAGCTTGTTTCCTTCCCAGTGTAAGAATTGGCTTTTATAGTCTGGTCTGCCCTGTTCCCATGATGCACTGGGCCAGGGACAGACTAATTTGCATACAGCCAGGTTCTGAAACTGGGATGGTGCAATGAGCTAAAAAACGGTGTTGGATCTAGCCCTGATCTCTTGACTGGGTGAGAGTACTCTGCTTAATTCAGAGACTCTGTCCATCACCACCCCTTGTTGTAAATAATTTTGTCCACCCTAAGCGTGGAAGGGTATACTCAGATGTGAGTCCCTTGCTCATTGCACCATCAGGATTCAAGCAAGCCGGGCCGAAGACGGCTGGAATGCCAGAAACCGGTCCCCGGAAGCTTGTTTCCTTCCCAGTGTAAGAATTGGCTTTTGTAGTCTGGTCTGCCCTGTTCCCATGATGCACTGGGCCAGGGACAGACTAATTTGCATACAGCCAGGTTCTGAAACTGGGATGGTGCAATGAGCTAAAAAACGGTGTTGGATCTAGCCCTGATCTCTTGACTGGGTGAGAGTACTCTGCTTAATTCAGAGACTCTGTCCATCACCACCCCTTGTTGTAAATAATTTTGTCCACCCTAAGCGTGGAAGGGTATACTCAGATGTGAGTCCCTTGCTCATTGCACCATCAGGATTCAAGCAAGCCGGGCCGAAGACGGCTGGAATGCCAGAAACCGGTCCCCGGAAGCTTGTTTCCTTCCCAGTGTAAGAATTGGCTTTTGTAGTCTGGTCTGCCCTGTTCCCATGATGCACTGGGCCAGGGACAGACTAATTTGCATACAGCCAGGTTCTGAAACTGGGATGGTGCAATGAGCTAAAAAACGGTGTTGGATCTAGCCCTGATCTCTTGACTGGGTGAGAGTACTCTGCTTAATTCAGAGACTCTGTCCATCACCACCCCTTGTTGTAAATAATTTTGTCCACCCTAAGCGTGGAAGGGTATACTCAGATGTGAGTCCCTTGCTCATTGCACCATCAGGATTCAAGCAAGCCGGGCCGAAGACGGCTGGAATGCCAGAAACCGGTCCCCGGAAGCTTGTTTCCTTCCCAGTGTAAGAATTGGCTTTTGTAGTCTGGTCTGCCCTGTTCCCATGATGCACTGGGCAAGGGACAGACTAATTTGCATACAGCCAGGTTCTGAAACTGGGATGGTGCAATGAGCTAAAAAACGGTGTTGGATCTAGCCCTGATCTCTTGACTGGGTGAGAGTACTCTGCTTAATTCAGAGACTCTGTCCATCACCACCCCTTGTTGTAAATAATTTTGTCCACCCTAAGCGTGGAAGGGTATACTCAGATGTGAGTCCCTTGCTCATTGCACCATCAGGATTCAAGCAAGCCGGGCCGAAGATGGCTGGAATGCCAGAAACCGGTCCCCGGAAGCTTGTTTCCTTCCCAGTGTAAGAATTGGCTTTTGTAGTCTGGTCTGCCCTGTTCCCATGATGCACTGGGCCAGGGACAGACTAATTTGCATACAGCCAGGTTCTGAAACTGGGATGGTGCAATGAGCTAAAAAACGGTGTTGGATCTAGCCCTGATCTCTTGACTGGGTGAGAGTACTCTGCTTAATTCAGAGACTCTGTCCATCACCACCCCTTGTTGTAAATAATTTTGTCCACCCTAAGCGTGGAAGGGTATACTCAGATGTGAGTCCCTTGCTCATTGCACCATCAGGATTCAAGCAAGCCGGGCCGAAGACGGCTGGAATGCCAGAAACCGGTCCCCGGAAGCTTGTTTCCTTCCCAGTGTAAGATTTGGCTTTTGTAGTCTGGTCTGCCCTGTTCCCATGATGCACTGGGCCAGGGACAGACTAATTTGCATACAGCCAGGTTCTGAAACTGGGATGGTGCAATGAGCTAAAAAACGGTGTTGGATCTAGCCCTGATCTCTTGACTGGGTGAGAGTACTCTGCTTAATTCAGAGACTCTATCCATCACCACCCCTTGTTGTAAATAATTTTGTCCACCCTAAGCGTGGAAGGGTATACTCAGATGTGAGTCCCTTGCTCATTGCACCATCAGGATTCAAGCAAGCCGGGCCGAAGACGGCTGGAATGCCAGAAACCGGTCCCCGGAAGCTTGTTTCCTTCCCAGTGTAAGAATTGGCTTTTGTAGTCTGGTCTGCCCTGTTCCCATGATGCACTGGGCCAGGGACAGACTAATTTGCATACAGCCAGGTTCTGAAACTGGGATGGTGCAATGAGCTAAAAAACGGTGTTGGATCTAGCCCTGATCTCTTGACTGGGTGAGAGTACTCTGCTTAATTCAGAGACTCTGTCCATCACCACCCCTTGTTGTAAATAATTTTGTCCACCCTAAGCGTGGAAGGGTATACTCAGATGTGAGTCCCTTGCTCATTGCACCATCAGGATTCAAGCAAGCCGGGCCGAAGACGGCTGGAATGCCAGAAACCGGTCCCCGGAAGCTTGTTTCCTTCCCAGTGTAAGAATTGGCTTTTGTAGTCTGGTCTGCCCTGTTCCCATGATGCACTGGGCCAGGGACAGACTAATTTGCATACAGCCAGGTTCTGAAACTGGGATGGTGCAATGAGCTAAAAAACGGTGTTGGATCTAGCCCTGATCTCTTGACTGGGTGAGAGTACTCTGCTTAATTCAGAGACTCTGTCCATCACCACCCCTTGTTGTAAATAATTTTGTCCACCCTAAGCGTGGAAGGGTATACTCAGATGTGAGTCCCTTGCTCATTGCACCATCAGGATTCAAGCAAGCCGGGCCGAAGACGGCTGGAATGCCAGAAACCGGTCCCCGGAAGCTTGTTTCCTTCCCAGTGTAAGAATTGGCTTTTGTAGTCTGGTCTGCCCTGTTCCCATGATGCACTGGGCCAGGGACAGACTAATTTGCATACAGCCAGGTTCTGAAACTGGGATGGTGCAATGAGCTAAAAAACGGTGTTGGATCTAGCCCTGATCTCTTGACTGGGTGAGAGTACTCTGCTTAATTCAGAGACTCTGTCCATCACCACCCCTTGTTGTAAATAATTTTGTCCACCCTAAGCGTGGAAGGGTATACTCAGATGTGAGTCCCTTGCTCATTGCACCATCAGGATTCAAGCAAGCCGGGCCGAAGACGGCTGGAATGCCAGAAACCGGTCCCCGGAAGCTTGTTTCCTTCCCAGTGTAAGAATTGGCTTTTGTAGTCTGGTCTGCCCTGTTCCCATGATGCACTGGGCCAGGGACAGACTAATTTGCATACAGCCAGGTTCTGAAACTGGGATGGTGCAATGAGCTAAAAAACGGTGTTGGATCTAGCCCTGATCTCTTGACTGGGTGAGAGTACTCTGCTTAATTCAGAGACTCTGTCCATCACCACCCCTTGTTGTAAATAATTTTGTCCACCCTAAGCGTGGAAGGGTATACTCAGATGTGAGTCCCTTGCTCATTGCACCATCAGGATTCAAGCAAGCCGGGCCGAAGACGGCTGGAATGCCAGAAACCGGTCCCCGGAAGCTTGTTTCCTTCCCAGTGTAAGAATTGGCTTTTGTAGTCTGGTCTGCCCTGTTCCCATGATGCACTGGGCCAGGGACAGACTAATTTGCATACAGCCAGGTTCTGAAACTGGGATGGTGCAATGAGCTAAAAAACGGTGTTGGATCTAGCCCTGATCTCTTGACTGGGTGAGAGTACTCTGCTTAATTCAGAGACTCTGTCCATCACCACCCCTTGTTGTAAATAATCAACAGCAATGGGAACACATATCTGATAGAAAATCCTGTAACAATCTCAGTATTTCACATTATCGCGTGAAAAGAAAGTCTTCCGAAAGATGTTGAACGTTGTTCTCTTTTGAGAGTAGAAAACATAGTGAGGGAAGTGGGTGGAGTGCTCCGTGTAAATTGCAGAATAGAAACTACTAAGAACCAATTGGAAGTGTTGTTTTCAAGTCACATGACTTCACATGCGCGTCTCAGGACGTGTACGCGGTGACAGTATCTGGTCACGTACGTCATTTGGAAGTAGCGGTCTAATTCAGCGAAGTTTCAAAACGTGAAAAGGAGTAAATCCAAACACATCTGGATTTAATATATCTTCTGAGCTCGATTCAAGCATACAATTGTTAAAGTATAAAACCTTTTATATTTTTTTTAAAAATACCAAGGTGTGTACATTCGGTCACGTACGAAAGTTTAAAAAGACATTCGGCTCCATTTAATGTAAATTTTCATAATATTAAAAAAGAAGCCTAGGTTTAGTCTCTTCGACGTAGTATAAGTTCTTTGATGGGTCTATGAAGAAATTGAATACGTTGCAATTGCAAAGTTTTCACGAAATATATAGGCGGGTGCGCGCACACGGTCGCGCACGAACGAAAGCCAAAAAAGCGGAGATAAACCCCCTTTATAATATGCTCCTGGAGCTCTTTTTGGTACAATGAGTTAGTTCTGAAAAGAACTTTTTTTTTTTTTTTGTTTTTTTAAAACAAGTGTTATGTTGTTTTTGATTTTTTAAACTTGCAACAACATTTTCATGTGTGACACAGGATCAAAATGAAATGAAGAAATTTATCTTTTCTCGGGGCATTTATGACTCTCAATTTTTAGTTTAGTAAGAATGAGGCTCTGCTCTCCGTACAGAAGAATTTCTCCACACTCGTTGCATTTCATGTGCACCTTTGCAAGATATGGTCTCAAGTCCATCACAGCACTCGATGGAGATACAGGTCGTCCATCAGAAGATGTGCTGGCCACCTCTGATGGTAATAGCGTGGCCAGGGCTCTTGTCGATGCCTGTGCAAATTCCACAGGGTGCACTTGTTTGACATGCCGCACCATGGTATGTATGGAAAAGGAATATTTTTTTGTTGGATTTCCTCTTGAGAGAACCGATTTGCATATCGTGCAGGTAACTTTTGGCGCATTCACTTTCTTTTGTTCTTCAGGATAAGTGAAAAATTGCCAAATAAAAGATTCCTTTTTTCTTTTTAAAGGTAGTCGCTCATTTCCTTCAGATTCGGAAGATGAATGCGGAACGGCAGCCATTTCAGCAAAGTTTTCCGAAAGATGTTGAATGTTGTTCTCTTTTGAGAGTACAAAAGATAGTGAGGGAAGTGGGTGGAGTGCTCCGTGTAAATTGCAGAATAGAAACTACTAAGAACCAATTGGAAGTGTTTTTTTCAAGTCACATGACTTCACATGCGCGTCTCAGGACGTGTACGCGGTGACAGTATCTGGTCACGTACGTCATTTGGAAGTAGCGGTCTAATTCAGCAAAGTTTCAAAACGTGAAAAGGAGTAAATCCAAACACATCCGGATTTAATATATCTTCTGAGCTCGATTCAAGCATACAATTGTTAAAGTATAAAACCTTTTATATTTTTTTTAAAAATACCAAGGTGTGTACATTCGGTCACGTACGAAAGTTTAAAAAGACATTCGGCTCCATTTAATGTAAATTTTCATAATATTAAAAAAGAAGCCTAGGTTTAGTCTCTTCGACGTAGTATAAGTTCTTTGATGGGTCTATGAAGAAATTGAATACGTTGCAATTGCAAAGTTTTCACGAAATATATAGGCGGGTGCGCGCACACGGTCGCGCACGAACGAAAGCCAAAAAAGTGGAGATAAACCCCCTTTATAATATGCTCCTGGAGCTCTTTTTGGTACAATGAGTTAGTTCTGAAAATAACTTTTTTTTTTTTTTTTTAAACAAGTGTTATGTTGTTTTTGATTTTTTAAACTTGCAACAACATTTTCATGTGTGACACAGGATCAAAATAAAATGAAGAAATTTATCTTTTCTCGGGGCATTTATGACTCTCAATTTTTAGTTTAGTAAGAATGAGGCTCTGCTCTCCGTACAGAAGAATTTCTCCACACTCGTTGCATTTCATGTGCACCTTTGCAAGATATGGTCTCAAGTCCATCACAGCACTCAATGGAGATACAGGTCGTCCACCAGAAGATGTGCTGGCCAACTCTGATGGTAATAGCGTGGCCAGGGCTCTTGTCGATGCCTGTGCAAATTCCACAGGGTGCACTTGTTTGACATGCCGCACCATGGTATGTATGGAAAAGGAATATTTTTTTGTTGGATTTCCTCTTGAGAGAACCGATTTGCATATCGTGCAGGTAACTTTTGGCGCATTCACTTTCTTTTGTTCTTCAGGATAAGTGAAAAATTGCCAAATAAAAGATTCCTTTTTTCTTTTTAAAGGTAGTCGCTCATTTCCTTCAGATTCGGAAGATGAATGCGGAACGGCAGCCATTTCAGCAAAGTTTTCCGAAAGATGTTGAACGTTGTTCTCTTTTGAGAGTACAAAAGATAGTGAGGGAAGTGGGTGGAGTGCTCCGTGTAAATTGCAGAATAGAAACTACTAAGAACCAATTGGAAGTGTTGTTTTCAAGTCACATGACTTCACATGCGCGTCTCAGGACGTGTACGCTGTGACAGTATCTGGTCACGTACGTCATTTGGAAGTAGCGGTCTAATTCAGCGAAGTTTCAAAACGTGAAAAGGAGTAAATCCAAACACATCCGGATTTAATATATCTTCTGAGCTCGATTCAAGAATACAATTGTTAAAGTATAAAACCTTTTATATTTTTTTTTAAAATACCAAGGTGTGTACATTCGGTCACGTACGAAAGTTTAAAAAGACATTCGGCTCCATTTAATGTAAATTTTCATAATATTAAAAAAGAAGCCTAGGTTTAGTCTCTTTGACGTAGTATAAGTTCTTTGATGGGTCTATGAAGAAATGTAATAAGTTGCAATTGCAAAGTTTTCACGAAATATATAGGCGGGTGCGCGCACACGGTCGCGCACGAACGAAAGCCAAAAAAGCGGAGGTAAACCCCCTTTATAATATGGTCCTGGAGCTCTTTTTGGTACAATGAGTTAGTTCTGAAAAGAACTTTTTTTTTTTTTTTTTTTTAAAACAAGTGTTATGTTGTTTTTGATTTTTTAAACTTGCAACATTTTCATGTGTGACACAGGATCAAAATGAAATGAAGAAATTTATCTTTTCTCGGGGCATTTATGACTCTCAATTTTTAGTTTAGTAAGAATGAGGCTCTGCTCTCCGTACAGAAGAATTTCTCCACACTCGTTGCATTTCATGTGCACCTTTGCAAGATATGGTCTCAAGTCCATCACAGCACTCGATGGAGATACAGGTCGTCCACCAGAAGATGTGCTGGCCACCTCTGATGGTAATAGCGTGGCCAGGGCTCTTGTCGATGCCTGTGCAAATTCCACAGGGTGCACTTGTTTGACATGCCGCACCATGGTATGTATGGAAAAGGAATATTTTTTTGTTGGATTTCCTCTTGAGAGAACCGATTTGCATATCGTGCAGGTAACTTTTGGCGCATTCACTTTCTTTTGTTCTTCAGGATAAGTGAAAAATTGCCAAATAAAAGATTCCTTTTTTCTTTTTAAAGGTAGTCGCTCATTTCCTTCAGATTCAGAAGATGAATGCGGAACGGCAGCCATTTCAGCAAAGTTTTCCGAAAGATGTTGAACGTTGTTCTCTTTTGAGAGTACAAAAGATAGTGAGGGAAGTGGGTGGAGTGCTCCGTGTAAATTGCAGAATAGAAACTGCTAAGAACCAATTGGAAGTGTTGTTTTCAAGTCACATGACTTCACATGCGCGTCTCAGGACGTGTACGCGGTGACAGTATCTGGTCACGTACGTCATTTGGAAGTAGCGGTCTAATTCAGCGAAGTTTCAAAACGTGAAAAGGAGTAAATCCAAACATATCCGGATTTAATATATCTTCTGAGCTCGATTCAAGCATACAATTGTTAAAGTATAAAACCTTTTATATTTTTTTTTTAAATACCAAGGTGTGTACATTCGGTCACGCACGAAAGTTTAAAAAGACATTCGGCTCCATTTAATGAAAATTTTCATAATATTAAAAAAGAAGCCTAGGTTTAGTCTCTTTGACGTACTATAAGTTCTTTGATGGGTCTATGAAGAAATTCAATAAGTTCAAATTGCAAAGTTTTCACGAAATATATAGGCGGGTGCGCGCAGTCGGTCGCGCACGAAAGCCTGGAAATGCGCTATCCATTTTATTGAGAACTGTTGCCGAGAGTGCGCACACCGGGTCGCACACGAAAGTTTAGAAAGGTTATTTTTATTTACAGACAAATTTTAATGCGTTCAAAAAAAGGCAAGGTACAGACTTTCTAATTCTGTATCGCTTTACAAGGGGTCTCTATGCAACTTGAACAGTGAAGAAAACGGCTTGTTTCCGAAAACAATATTGCCAGAACTTTATTGACAAAAGTATAGGTTGCATACACGAGATATTTCTGAATTAGCAGTTTAAAAACCAATGAAATTCACTGAAAAAAACATAGGTTTTACACACGTTATAGTTAGGAAGTAGCATTTACAAAACCTATGAAATTTACTAAAAAAAACATAGGTTTTACACACGTTATAGTTAGGAAGTAGCATTTACAAAACCTATGAAATTCACTGAAAAAACCATAGGTTTGACACCAGTTATAGTTAGCTGGAAATTTTACTGATATAAAACCAATGAAATTCCACGTTATAGTTAGTTGGACTCACTATAACTTGCGCGTGTAATGCACTGCTGATGACATCACATATTACATCACTCATGACATGGTCAGTGACATCACTCATGAGATCACTGATGACACCATCCTTGTGACAGAGTAATAGATGTCCTTTCAGTGTAATGTAACCCTTGAAAAACATTCAAAAAAAGAAAAAAGAAACTAAAATTTTCCAAAAAAAAGAGATATCCATACCAGTTACAACCATTTCAGTAATTCCACCATCTATACACACACCCACTCATTCACCAACAGTTCTATATAGTCACTCATACATATACTCACTCATCATATGAAGTGATACACCTATACTTCCTGTTACACACCGACAGTCATCCAAAAGTTGCTCACACACATACTCACACATGCAAATAAACTATTGAACATCCATTTTTTCGCATACAGAGCAATACATACACTACCACCTTACTTCTATTGAAAATTACACATATTTATTCTCTTAAACAATCACTTTTCGAAACACATACTTATGTAAACAGGAACTTTTACAATCTCTTACTCTCACATATACTCACTTATATGCATCAATATTCACATATTCTAGATTAAAACATATGTAGTTACTGTTTAAAACACTAGCGAGACAGTCATTTACTCACTAACATACACATATACACACTATTCAACCATACAGTCCTGCACATATGTAGTCTTCAAAATACATACAAAAAAAGAGTCTGTCACTCATGCATCAATGTTGTAAGTAATTCCCACACTAAACAATACAAACACTCATACTGATACTAATAAAACATCTAATAACCCATGTACATACACATGTACCTACTCACCAACCCATGTAGCTACTTATACACAAAGTGAAACACTAATACATATATTTAAAAATTTAAACATTATTCACTAATATTTATTTTTCAGAAAAACACACATTCACTGGATGGTGTCATGAGTGATGTCATGAGTGATGTAATATGTGATGTCATCAGCAGTGCATTACACGTGCAAGTTATAGTGAGTCCAACTAACTATAACGTGGAATTTCATTGGTTTTATATCAGTAAAATTTCCAGCTAACTATAACTGGTGTCAAACCTATGGTTTTTTCAGTGAATTTCATAGGTTTTGTAAATGCTACTTCCTAACTATAACGTGTGTAAAACCTATGTTTTTTTAGTAAATATATATATACTTGAAGATGAAGGATCACAAGAAAACAACAGCCAGCCAGGGCAAAAATCTGGATCCCAAAGGATACAATGAGTCACAAAGATATAAAATAAAATAAGAAAGAAGTGACTCAAACAGATAGATTCACCAAAGAACAAAAATATATTTCCATTACAATGTTTCAGCTTCCGCCTTCCTCAGGTAGTTTCAAGATGGTAAGCTTACCATCTTGAAACTACCTGAGGAAGGCGGAAGCTGAAACGTTGTAGTGGAAATATATTTTTGTTCTTTGGTGAATCTATCTGTTTGAGTCACTTCTTTCTTATATATATATATATATATATTCACGCTCCAAGGTTGTCCACCATGTGAGTAGCACCCGAGCAGCAGCTTTATTTATGTGTAGGTGAGGACGGGGATCCGCTTGTAGACGCCGCTCCGTAATGGATCTGCCCGACGCGTTTCGAAGCTCCATCTGCTTCTCTTCAGGGGCTTAAACGGAAGCGGTGTGCGCACCCGCTACACTTCTCCAATTATATAACTCGCCCGTCGATGGGAGGCTCCAGTGAGACTTCTGGGAAGTGTAGTACGGAAAGCACACAATCAAGTCCTGTATGGACTCCACAAGTGGGCCCGTCCTCGATTCCATGTACGGCTGCTACTTCACTGCCGTGACCCCCACGTTAACGGGGTGGTGCATACTCTGCGGCTGGACTGCCGCATATAGATTCACGCTCCAAGGTTGTCCACCATGTGAGTAGCACGCGAGCAGCAGCTTTATTTATGTGTAGGTGAGGACGGGGATCCGCTTGTAGACGCCGCTCCGTAATGGATCTGCCCGACGCGTTTCGAAGCTCCATCTGCTTCTCTTCAGGGGCTTTAACGGAAGCGGTGTGCGCACCCGCTACACTTCTCCAATTATATAACTCGCCCGTCGATGGGAGGCTCCAGTGAGACTTCTGGGAAGTGTAGTACGGAAAGCACACAATCAAGTCCTTTATGGACTCCACAAGTGGGCCCGTCCTCGATTCCATGTACGGCTGCTACTTCACTGCCGTGACCCCCACGTTAACGGGGTGGTGCATACTCTGCGGCTGGACTGCCGCATATAGATTCACGCTCCAAGGTTGTCCACCATGTGAGTAGCACGCGAGCAGCAGCTTTATTTATGTGTAGGTGAGGACGGGGATCCGCTTGTAGACGCCGCTCCGTAATGGATCTGCCCGACGCGTTTCGAAGCTCCATCTGCTTCTCTTCAGGGGCTTTAACGGAAGCGGTGTGCGCACCCGCTACACTTCTCCAATTATATAACTCGCCCGTCGATGGGAGGCTCCAGTGAGACTTCTGGGAAGTGTAGTACGGAAAGCACACAATCAAGTCCTGTATGGACTCCACAAGTGGGCCCGTCCTCGATTCCATGTACGGCTGCTACTTCACTGCCGTGACCCCCACGTTAACGGGGTGGTGCATACTCTGCGGCTGGACTGCCGCATATAGATTCACGCTCCAAGGTTGTCCACCATGTGAGTAGCACGCGAGCAGCAGCTTTATTTATGTGTAGGTGAGGACGGGGATCCGCTTGTAGACGCCGCTCCGTAATGGATCTGCCCGACGCGTTTCGAAGCTCCATCTGCTTCTCTTCAGGGGCTTTAACGGAAGCGGTGTGCGCACCCGCTACACTTCTCCAATTATATAACTCGCCCGTCGATGGGAGGCTCCAGTGAGACTTCTGGGAAGTGTAGTATGGAAAGCACACAATCAAGTCCTGTATGGACTCCACAAGTGGGCCCGTCCTCGATTCCATGTACGGCTGCTACTTCACTGCCGTGACCCCCACGTTAACGGGGTGGTGCATACTCTGCGGCTGGACTGCCGCATATAGATTCACGCTCCAAGGTTGTCCACCATGTGAGTAGCACGCGAGCAGCAGCTTTATTTATGTGTAGGTGAGGACGGGGATCCGCTTGTAGACGCCGCTCCGTAATGGATCTGCCCGACGCGTTTCGAAGCTCCATCTGCTTCTCTTCAGGGGCTTTAACGGAAGCGGTGTGCGCACCCGCTACACTTCTCCAATTATATAACTCGCCCGTCGATGGGAGGCTCCAGTGAGACTTCTGGGAAGTGTAGTACGGAAAGCACACAATCAAGTCCTGTATGGACTCCACAAGTGGGCCCGTCCTCGATTCCATGTACGGCTGCTACTTCACTGCCGTGACCCCCACGTTAACGGGGTGGTGCATACTCTGCGGCTGGACTGCCGCATATAGATTCACGCTCCAAGGTTGTCCACCATGTGAGTAGCACGCGAGCAGCAGCTTTATTTATGTGTAGGTGAGGACGGGGATCCGCTTGTAGACGCCGCTCCGTAATGGATCTGCCCGACGCGTTTCGAAGCTCCATCTGCTTCTCTTCAGGGGCTTTAACGGAAGCGGTGTGCGCACCCGCTACACTTCTCCAATTATATAACTCGCCCGTCGATGGGAGGCTCCAGTGAGACTTCTGGGAAGTGTAGTACGGAAAGCACACAATCAAGTCCTGTATGGAGGGGGTCACGGCAGTGAAGTAGCAGCCGTACATGGAATCGAGGACGGGCCCACTTGTGGAGTCCATACAGGACTTGATTGTGTGCTTTCCGTACTACACTTCCCAGAAGTCTCACTGGAGCCTCCCATCGACGGGCGAGTTATATAATTGGAGAAGTGTAGCGAGTGCGCACACCGCTTCCGTTAAAGCCCCTGAAGAGAAGCAGATGGAGCTTCGAAACGCGTCGGGCAGATCCATTACGGAGCGGCGTCTACAAGCGGATCCCCGTCCTCACCTACACATAAATAAAGCTGCTGCTCGCGTGCTACTCACATGGTGGACAACCTTGGAGCGTGAATCTATATGCGGCAGTCCAGCCGCAGAGTATGCACCACCCCGTTAACGTGGGGGTCACGGCAGTGAAGTAGCAGCCGTACATGGAATCGAGGACGGGCCCACTTGTGGAGTCCATACAGGACTTGATTGTGTGCTTTCCGTACTACACTTCCCAGAAGTCTCACTGGAGCCTCCCATCGACGGGCGAGTTATATAATTGGAGAAGTGTAGCGGGTGCGCACACCGCTTCCGTTAAAGCCCCTGAAGAGAAGCAGATGGAGCTTCGAAACGCGTCGGGCAGATCCATTACGGAGCGGCGTCTACAAGCGGATCCCCGTCCTCACCTACACATAAATAAAGCTGCTGCTCGCGTGCTACTCACATGGTGGACAACCTTGGAGCGTGAATCTATATGCGGCAGTCCAGCCGCAGAGTATGCACCACCCCGTTAACGTGGGGGTCACGGCAGTGAAGTAGCAGCCGTACATGGAATCGAGGACGGGCCCACTTGTGGAGTCCATACAGGACTTGATTGTGTGCTTTCCGTACTACACTTCCCAGAAGTCTCACTGGAGCCTCCCATCGACGGGCGAGTTATATAATTGGAGAAGTGTAGCGGGTGCGCACACCGCTTCCGTTAAAGCCCCTGAAGAGAAGCAGATGGAGCTTCGAAACGCGTCGGGCAGATCCATTACGGAGCGGCGTCTACAAGAGGATCCCCGTCCTCACCTACACATAAATAAAGCTGCTGCTCGCGTGCTACTCACATGGTGGACAACCTTGGAGCGTGAATCTATATGCGGCAGTCCAGCCGCAGAGTATGCACCACCCCGTTAACGTGGGGGTCACGGCAGTGAAGTAGCAGCCGTACATGGAATCGAGGACGGGCCCACTTGTGGAGTCCATACAGGACTTGATTGTGTGCTTTCCGTACTACACTTCCCAGAAGTCTCACTGGAGCCTCCCATCGACGGGCGAGTTATATAATTGGAGAAGTGTAGCGGGTGCGCACACCGCTTCCGTTAAAGCCCCTGAAGAGAAGCAGATGGAGCTTCGAAACGCGTCGGGCAGATCCATTACGGAGCGGCGTCTACAAGCGGATCCCCATCCTCACCTACACATAAATAAAGCTGCTGCTCGCGTGCTACTCACATGGTGGACAACCTTGGAGCGTGAATCTATATGCGGCAGTCCAGCCGCAGAGTATGCACCACCCCGTTAACGTGGGGGTCACGGCAGTGAAGTAGCAGCCGTACATGGAATCGAGGACGGGCCCACTTGTGGAGTCCATACAGGACTTGATTGTGTGCTTTCCGTACTACACTTCCCAGAAGTCTCACTGGAGCCTCCCATCGACGGGCGAGTTATATAATTGGAGAAGTGTAGCGGGTGCGCACACCGCTTCCGTTAAAGCCCCTGAAGAGAAGCAGATGGAGCTTCGAAACGCGTCGGGCAGATCCATTACGGAGCGGCGTCTACAAGCGGATCCCCGTCCTCACCTACACATAAATAAAGCTGCTGCTCGCGTGCTACTCACATGGTGGACAACCTTGGAGCGTGAATCTATATGCGGCAGTCCAGCCGCAGAGTATGCACCACCCCGTTAACGTGGGGGTCACGGCAGTGAAGTAGCAGCCGTACATGGAATCGAGGACGGGCCCACTTGTGGAGTCCATACAGGACTTGATTGTGTGCTTTCCGTACTACACTTCCCAGAAGTCTCACTGGAGCCTCCCATCGACGGGCGAGTTATATAATTGGAGAAGTGTAGCGGGTGCGCACACCGCTTCCGTTAAAGCCCCTGAAGAGAAGCAGATGGAGCTTCGAAACGAGTCGGGCAGATCCATTACGGAGCGGCGTCTACAAGCGGATCCCCGTCCTCACCTACACATAAATAAAGCTGCTGCTCGCGTGCTACTCACATGGTGGACAACCTTGGAGCGTGAATCTATATGCGGCAGTCCAGCCGCAGAGTATGCACCACCCCGTTAACGTGGGGGTCACGGCAGTGAAGTAGCAGCCGTACATGGAATCGAGGACGGGCCCACTTGTGGAGTCCATACAGGACTTGATTGTGTGCTTTCCGTACTACACTTCCCAGAAGTCTCACTGGAGCCTCCCATCGACGGGCGAGTTATATAATTGGAGAAGTGTAGTGGGTGCGCACACCGCTTCCGTTAAAGCCCCTGAAGAGAAGCAGATGGAGCTTCGAAACGCGTCGGGCAGATCCATTACGGAGCGGCGTCTACAAGCGGATCCCCGTCCTCACCTACACATAAATAAAGCTGCTGCTCGCGTGCTACTCACATGGTGGACAACCTTGGAGCGTGAATCTATATGCGGCAGTCCAGCCGCAGAGTATGCACCACCCCGTTAACGTGGGGGTCACGGCAGTGAAGTAGCAGCCGTACATGGAATCGAGGACGGGCCCACTTGTGGAGTCCATACAGGACTTGATTGTGTGCTTTCCGTACTACACTTCCCAGAAGTCTCACTGGAGCCTCCCATCGACGGGCGAGTTATATAATTGGAGAAGTGTAGCGGGTGCGCACACCGCTTCCGTTAAAGCCCCTGAAGAGAAGCAGATGGAGCTTCGAAACGCGTCGGGCAGATCCATTACGGAGCGGCGTCTACAAGCGGATCCCCGTCCTCACCTACACATAAATAAAGCTGCTGCTCGCGTGCTACTCACATGGTGGACAACCTTGGAGCGTGAATATATATATATATATATATATATAGTTGCAAATAAATATTACTGCTCAAGCCAAGCTACCACATGTGACCCATGGATTCCTCAGAGAAATTAAATGAACTGTTTGAATCAGATTGTTTGTGGGAACACCGTCAGAACTAACATCGATTATCTCTTTTCCTCTGCCTATAATTCGGTTTCCATTTGTCTTAAGTAATTTTTCTTTTTTGTACTTCATCAACATTTTAAAAAACTATTTTGGCAATTACTAAGCTTCTGGTTAAATTAGAATGGATGTACAAACCTATGGTGAGGTAAGTGCAAAGCCATATGAATGCATACACATACTTACAACAGGTTTAAATAAACTTTCAACTCAACTATGAGTGCAAGCCAACTGTTTAAGGGATCAGGGATAACACTCTCCCAACACAAAACAGCTCGCAAGTATGTGTTCTTAAATGTCTGCCCAATGCATCCACAGAAATTAGTAATGCACATTATTAATTCTCACTGAGTCCAGTAATATTGTTATCCACTTATTTCGGTAGATTAGGTTCCAGAGAGCCATTTTAGAATCCCAGTTAGCTGAACCCATACATATAACTTGATGAGTACCACATGGATCTTATCTTTCACCTATTTTATTTAATATTTACCTCATCCCCTAACTTGAATTGTGTCATCTACATGGCCCAGTATCAGTCTTATGCCAAAGACGTCTAAGTCCTTATTACTTTTGAGGGAACCACACACAAGATAACAACTTAGCGGACTACATTACACTACGAAATGAACAGTGACCATATTGGCCCCCGGTAAATGCAAAGAACACTGTGGGCATCTTTTGGGCCCAAGTGAGCATCACTGTAACCAAATCCTACTGCCACTTTTTCCTGATAATCACTTCTTTCTTAGCAATGTGATCACAAAACGTAGATGTGGAAAAGTCAGTTTTTTTCAAACATTAAGAAGAGACTAGATTAAAACAGAAAAAGATACTGCAACAGACTCTATTCCTGTCTCATCTAACAATGATGATTTTCATTCGTAATTTCCCAATGATTGAAAATGGTGCCTGCTTGCCTGTGCCTACCATTACAGTCCTGCTTCTTCACACTCAACACCAAGTTCCTACTTCTTAGACTGAACATCCTGTGCCTGCCTTCCATTTTAGATGGTCACACCTAATGCTACCTACCTGACCCCCATTTCTACCCCACTATCTCTGATCCATGTCCTAAAAGCAATTCAAAACTTGCCCTGGTAATGCAACAACCTGGTACATATCACTTGTTTTTCGCACTTCATTACTATTTCTATTTCTATTTTATTCATTTATAGAGCGTGACAGCTGCTCCAGCCAAGGGGCATCCCGGCGCTAGCAACAAAACAGCAGCAATAATACAGACAACGGTCTACACAGTCGGAAAAAGAGAAGTTTTAATAGCTTTCCTAAAATCAGTAAGGTTGTTAGGGCCATGAATATGGGGGGCAGAGAATTCCAAAGAATTGCCGCTCTATATCGAAAAGAACGACCTCCAGCTCGAGTTTTCTTAACTCGGGGAACCCGCAGCAGATGTTGGCCCATGGAGCGAAGCTGGCGGGGAGGAACATAGAAAGAAAGCAGATCTGTCAGTGCACTAGGGGATCCGAGCCTTTAAAAGCTATGCAGAGGGCTTTAAACTCAATCCTTTGAGCCACGGGCAGCAAGCGGAGGTGGCGAATACTGCCAGACACTGAGCAGACTCTACACAAGCCAAAAAGAGCTCTGACTGCGGCATTCTGAACCCTCTGTAACCTTAGTACTTCTGCCTTGTTTACCCCTAAGTACATAGAGTTCACATAGTCAAGCCTAGAAATAATTAGTGCTTGAATAATGAGCTGTCTGGTCGGTGCATCAAAGAAGCCCAGAATGGGTCTCAGCCCACGAAGAAGACCGAAACAGGTACCCGCTACGTTCTTTGTTTGTGTCTGGAAACTAAGCGAAGAGTCCATCCAAACCCCTAAGTTCTTTACCACCTGTTTAGGAAGGGGAGGGGTGCCTAGATTCCTGGGCCAACAGTCTTCATTCCTTAACCCATGATCCCTTCCCACCATCAACACCTTCGACTTACTAGCGTTCAGCTGGAGGCAATTGGCTGTCATCCAGCCCGGCAACTGCCGCCAGATCGCCTTGGAACTTAGTGGCGTTGTCCCTTACAGATTTTGAATGTAGAATATATTGCACTCAATTTGAGAAAAAGCTGCCTTTGCTGCTGAATGGCAGCTGTCTCTGCCATTTGAGCCATGTAGAAATCCCAGGAGGCTATTGGAATGTCTTTGGAAGTTCCAAAAAGGGGGTACTCAAGAGTCTTGTTGATGCAAGAGATGGATCATTGTGAAGCATGAATGCATTAGTAGTTGATGCGCCAAATTACAATTGTGCCACTAAGTAGATCTTACATCAGATTAATAACAAAGTCAGCATAACCAATGCAAATGGCAGAGACAACATGACTAATCAATAAACACCACTCATTGACTGGTGGGGATAATGATGACAAGGGTGTGCTGATTAGTGTCAAATTTCATTTGTACAATAAAATCAGTCTGTTGCAATAGCCAATACTCCTCAATGACCACTTGGAGAATGTATGTAGGTAAAGCCAAATACAATGCTATAGTCACTGAAAAACACATGAAAAAGTAGTTACTGGGCCAAGGTTCCTTTTCCTGATCCCCAAAGAGTGAATGGTGGATCATCTTGATGGATTTTACTCACTAGACCTCCTAGCTTGGAGTGAAAACAAATAAAATAAACTTACAATATAAGTTAGTGCACAATATGGATGCTGGCTGCTTATTCCTGGGGAAGCAGGCTATGAAGATACATGTTAGGCATGGAAACAGACCAGTTGGTGGCCTTTCAGATAAAGGGGACCAGAAGCAACATTTCCCCACTGCACACTCAAAATGGCATGCCCCTCTCAGAAACACTGGTGGCAGGAGACAGAGAGGAAACTGAGCATGAAATCAGAAATGCATGCACACTTACATCTCTCTTTGCAGGTTGCCTCACAAGAGCAAAGCTGAAATTCTGAACACATATAACTAAGCTTCTTTCATTCTCTCTTCTCTCCATATCTACTAAGAGCTCAATCCAACCTTCTGGAAAAGAGATAGGAATCTCTAACAAATGGATATTGCATTTTCCTCAAAAGCACCTGGATAGGTTTAAATTAAAGTCTCTGCCCAAGCAGGAACTTAGGTTGGCAGGTTGCAGTATACTCATGTTCCCTGTCATACAAAGTACCAAACCGCCTTTTGATAAAACAAACGGAGACACCTTAGTATCAATATTAGGTGTGGTACGGCCGGCCCATAAAAGATTCCTAAACTCATGCATCTAAGGGAGAACATTGACAAGTGACAACTGTAAATTGTCTTTTATCACACGGTCAAACCTCTCCATAAGGCAATTGCTCCTAGGGTGATATAACGATGTAGTAATGTGTTTAATCTCAAACTCCAACATCCTCAAATTCTTGGTATATGATCTGTGGGCCATTGTCCGACACTACCTCATCAGGGACCCCTTCTCTCAAAAAAAAAATTTCCATCACTCTTCCTGCTAAACTGACGATGAAGTAATACTATTTACAAACTCCACTTCAGGCCATTGTGAATAATAATTGATCAAAACAATTCCATACTTTTCCAAGTCATTATTCACCCTCACAGGTCCTATGATGTCCACAGCTACTTTGGACCAAGATTTTTTATGAACAGGAACAGCATTGAAAGACCTTGGCACAGTGACCTGCGTTTTGTCACTAGCAATACAATGCCTACACAACCATACACACATTCAACCTCCCTGTCCATGCCCGGCCACCAATAAGTGTCTCTCACATTCTTTTCATGGCACACATAACTACATGGCCCTCATATGCCAACTCAATTACTTTCATTTTCAAAGTCTCAGGTACTGCCAAAACGTATGCCCTGTGAAGAACACCATTCAAGACAGACAGGGGCCCAAATTCCTATAAGCATCCAACACAGCATCTGACAATTTATTTTTGGGCCAGGCCTTACTCACATACATCATCACATTTTTCAAAACATCATCCGTCTCAAGAGCTTCATACCAATCCTGGTCAGAAATGGCATTATTGGTTACACCAGATAAATCATTAATGACAACCTCTACATTTTCAATATTTTCATTATCACTCTTACCCATCTCATTTACTGGCAACCTAGATAAACAATCTGCCAAAATGTTCTTCATCCCTGGTATATAAGCCATCTTGTAGCGATTACCTTGGAGTCTATTTTGAAATTTTTCAATCTTAGGGGTAGACCTTGCCTCTCCTTTCATGATGAAGATGTAATTTAATAGTTTATGGTCAACATGCACCACAAACTCCAAGCCCCACAAATACTAGCGAAAATGATCAACACCCCACCAACACGCTTATTCTTTGCAATCCACCACCAAATACGAAGCTTCTGCACCTCTCAGTCCATGACTGGCAAATGCCACTACTTCTTGTCTTCCATTCCTTTTCCGAAGTAAGATGGCACCCTACCAATAAAGGCTAGCATCAGTGATAACAATGCTGGTATCCTTGGTGTCAAAAGGCTTAAGAGAAATAGCATTGGAAACACACAACTTTATTTCCTCAAAATCCTTGCAGCATGCATCACTCCACACAAACTTCTCCCCTTTCCTTAGCAACAACCACAACTTGTGTGTTCTTGAAGCACATCTAGGGATACATTTAGAATAATATTCCAGCATTCCCATAAAAGAACACAATTCATCCTTTCCTTCTGGCACAGAAGCATCAGCAATGGCCTTCACCAAATCTTTTTTTGGTTTAATACCAAATTCCGATAACTGTTGCCCCTTTTTTTCAATGTTTATTTATCACCACTAGCTAGGGTAATAGAAGCCTGCGGGGTCAGAGTGGTCTCCTATGCTGATGATACGCAGCTAGTATTTTCATTTAGAGATCACTCTGACAACGGCCTATCCAACTTTAGATGTTGCCTCTCAAACATTGTATTGTGGATGACTTCTAATACCCTTTAGCTAAATACTGATAAAACCGAGGTGCTGTTCTTCAACCAAAAGGCCCCACTGCTACCTTCTGTGTGGTGGCCGTCCGAGCTTAACCTTCCCCCATCCCCCGTCAAATCTGCTCAAAATCTGTTTTTTTTTAATTGACAACGAATTGTCGTGTACGGCCCAAATTAATAAAGTCACCTCTGCATGCTTTGGCAAATTGCGCATGATTAAAAAGATCTTTCAATATCTACCCATGGAGTCTAGGAGGACAATTATTCATGCCCTAATTACTTCCCACCTGGACTATTCGAACAGCTTATATGTGGGAACTCTAGCTTATCTCATCGCTTTCAGATTGTTCAGAACGCGGCTGCTAGGCTGATATGTAACATCCCCTATCGCCACTCAATTACCCCGCACTTGAAGAAACTTCACTGGCTCCCGGTATCCTCCCGCATCCAGTTCAAAGCCCTGGTCCTGTCCTTCAGGGCTCTGAATGGCAAGGGACCAGGGTATCTCAGACGGAGGCTGAAGCTGGTGCACTCATCGCGAGCCCTCAGATCCAACAACCTCAGCCTTCTGTCCCCCCCCCCCCCCACCTCCCCCTCCTGGGGTAGAGCTTTTGCGGTGATCACGGCCAAGCTCTGGAACTCCCTTGAACTAAGTCTCCGGCTTATCGAATCGGAATCTCTGTTCAGGAACAGCCTGAAGACATGGCTGTTTTCCAGTCACTAGTTCACCTATGGTATGCCGTTTGCTGTCCACAGTGCCGGGACACCCCTGTTGGGGGTAGCCGCGCGCTTAACTAATCTCAATTATCAATAATCAATCAGATAATTTACTCTCTGCAGAGCAAATTTACACTTGTAGGCCCTCAAAGTCATCACTTTATCCTCCAACACGGACAACACTCATGTCAGCCTTTTTTCATGGCTAGACTTACCACCAGAATACACTGATAAATAATCTTGCAAACAGATGACTCCCTCTACTCCCTTGAACAAGGATTCCATAAGGCTTTGAAAAACAGCCAAAGCTAGACCAAAGGGCATTCACTTGAAATGGAATGCTCCCTCCGGGGGTGACAAACGGGGTCAAATGCCATGACCTATGATCTAATACTATCTGATGATATGTGGATGCCATATCTAAAGTGGTAAAGTGCTTCACCCCTTTTATCAATGAGAGCTTTTGTGTAATATTAGTTAGAGGTTGCCTGTCCATCCAAATCCTGCTATTCAAATCTCTCAAATCAACACACATGTTTAACGATCCATTAGGCTTGTACGGCAGAATCACTGATGACAACCATTCTGACCCTTCTATGAGTTCAATTATGTCTAGTACCTGCAACTTGTGCAATTCTCTTTGCAATTCATCTCTTAACATCAACTGAAACTTTCTTGCCTTATGCACCACAGGCTCCACACCTTGTTGGAGTTGTATATTGTGCTTAAATCCTCTCAAAAGGCCTACCTTAACAGTAAAAATGTAATTTGCCACTGAGATACTTACATTGCCCAAACACTCATATACTCCATTTTTAATACAACCTGATCTGCGTTATTAGGATCCACAATTATTTCCAAATGTTTCTGTTATTTCCCACCCAATAACGAAGAACCATACTTGGCTACATAAATGTAGCAGGAGTTGTGTTCCCTTTAAAAGTTAAAATGGCCTCAAATTCTCTGATTATTCCTATATGTTTCCCCCAAACGCTACAGATTACAAGTTTGGACCAGTCATCTACACCAAACAATTTGATAAGCGACCCAGAATTGCCATCATGTTCACCATCACTTCACCCACATCTACCTGACAATATGGTCTTTTGATGCCTGACATGTTCAGTACAAAAATATTACCAGCAGAACTATCTGCATTAGTTCCTGTGCCTTCCTCAATGCTTAACACACAGCCCTCCTCACTTGAATAAGAATTAAAACTGTCATCATCATTTGCATTCACCTCACTAACAACTTTAATTTTTCCTTTATCCTTTGCCAAATGTACTTTGGCAAAATGCCTGTTATTCTTGCAATAAACACAAATGTTATCTACCGCAGGGCCACTACGTGAATTGCCTAAATGAGAAGGACTGCCACACTAATAACATGCCAATAGAGGTTTCGTTTTGTAGTACTCTGATTCTTGCAAAATGTATTTTCTCCTTTAGTAGATTTGTTGGCAACAATGGACTTAGGCCCACATGCATCAAGGAAAAAAGTGATCGCAAACGGGCAGATTCTCAGAATCTGCCCCTTTGCGACTTGTATTTTTGCATTTGGGATGCATCATTCCAAATGCAAACATCGCAAATTGCGATTGCATTTGAGGAATGGCAAATTGCGATGCCTTGGATGCAATGCAAGATGCCATATAAAAATAGCGATTTCTCTATCAGGGTCCGCTAATTACCGGAAAATTATACCTGATGGCAATTAGCGAAAACTTTGAAAAATGCACTGAAGCGCAATTTTAAAAGTTCCAGGTTACACACACACATCCCCCTAGGGAATGTGTGTGCACAACAGGTGTTCACATATCAATTTCAGGTGTGCAACAGGGTGTCCTTTTAGCACCCTTGCACCCTTGAAATTGCATGCGCAATTTGTGAGTACCTACTGGGTACTCCCATATTGCGCATGCAATTTCTATTGATTCCTATGGGCCTCTAGGCCCACATGAATGAATGGGTAGCAATTCCTTAATTGCGACTCGCAATTTGCGAGTCGCAAATAAGGAATGTTTAGGAGTTGCAAATTTTTCATGGATTTCTACATGCATAGGCATTTGCGATTCCTTATTTGCAAATCCTTCATTTTCGCTAATAACGAATCGCAAATTACATTTTTGATGCATGTGCCAGTTACTGTCATGAGCTTTAGACATTTGTGTCACATACAATACCATATTTTTAATACCAGCCGCCAACTCAACTGCTCTACTCAAAGTTACATTTGGTGTTATAAGCAAAAACCTCTTGTATATTTTTATTATTAGTGTGCTCCACCACCTGATCATGAATTAGTTCATCTTCGAACTCCTTGTGTTTGCATGTGGCAGCAAGCATTCATAACAAACCAACATAGCTTTCTACAGCTTCCCCTGGTAGCTGATGCCTTTTATGAAATGTGTGTGCTTCTAAGGTAACATTTGTGTGAGGTTTTAATATGACATCAAGCATTTTTTTTGCAGAAGCAAATTCATCTTCCTCATCTCAAAATGGTTTGTTTCAGTAAATGTATTAAAATCGTTCTTCCTTCCACACCCAGACGTCTTAACAACACATACTTTTTTTGTGTGTGTCCTCATTTGCCTTAACTCTCTTAAAGAAACACCGACCACCTTTTGTATCCTTTCTGAACAAGTTCTGAACAAGTTCAGGGGTCTTTGTATGTATATTGACCCAGACCAAGGCATGATTGATTGACTGGCGGAAGGAGCAACGAGTGGAGAGGATAGATTATTTACTCCACCTAGGTCTTTTCCGACCTGCCGGACCGAATTGATAACCTGGGAGACCCATTACACTGGTCCAAGGAGTATAAAAGGCATACTTTTTCTTGTCCTTGAATTAATCACCATCTATAGTTTCCATGTAAGCTTCAAAACACTCCTTCCACTGTTCCCAGTCTTCTACCAGCATTGTCTGGACTGGGTACAAATGTGGACGGAGGCACAATGTTTTGCTGTATTTTGATTTTGTACACAATAGAGCTAGCAAAAATATATATGTCACACTATGTATGTATGTATGTAAATGTATACTAGACATCAATAGACCTATAGTAACAAACAATAACCATGATAAACTCACAAATGCAGTTGTGAGCACATCTAAAAATAATGAAACTACACTCTAGATACAATTTCCAAAAGTGTGCACAAATATATATGCATAGATACGCATATCACGTCATGTTTCAGAACATCCAATACCACACAGTAAATATAACAAGCGTGTAACATTCATTCTTCACCAATAATAAATATGTGTCAATACAGAGGCTTGCTGAAGATGAGAAAAAAAACAAATACTACAATATGGTGTGTGTGTGTCACCAGAACTGATAACATGCTTCTACAATGAAATATCGATTGTAAAGAATTGGGAAACGCTCATAAAACTAATGGAGGAAACAAGGTGTGCGTGTCACTGATCCAGTAGTACGTGAAATGCGGTGCGCGTATCATTAAAATGGCAACACACTGAAAATTCCTCCAAAACCTCCTCCTGCACAACTGCTGCCCACCACTAGGATTGAATCCCGGAAATAGAGATGCAAAAAGATGTATGAAATTAATGGAGTAATAAGGTGTGTGTGTCTCTAAACCGGCAATACATGAAATAGGGTGCACGTATCACTGAGAAACAACAAGACAAAATGCTCCTCCTGCACACCTGCTGCCCACCGTGAATATACGTTGTGACAGCAATGGGTCGTTGACATGGTTATGCGTACAAGTGAGGAGAAAACAAATCAGGAGCAAGGACAGAAACAATATCCAATGAAAAGGTGCGGCTACATGTGAGCCTGCGTAGATGAGCCAATGCAGAAACAGAGGCAAACATTCAACCAATTCCAAAGTAGGACAATTCCAATGCTCACACATCGCATGCAATAACCTCTGACCTGCATCTGCCTTCATCCTGCGTGTAACCTCCGTCTTGTGTGTCGGCTCCGCAGCAGAAAGACTCCAAATTCTTCAAGGGCTGCTTACGCCGGGAACACCAACAAGATGCCGAAGAAATGGTGGGACCTTGCCAGTCAACTCGGCACCAATTAAAAGATTCCAGGAATGAGATAAACCTTAAAAACATGCTTTATTTAGTTGCATACATGTACAACATGGACTGGTAGGGAAACAGGCTCACACCAATTGCCTTACTACCTTGAACGATGCACATTCCATTCCCTCACACAGACCCCGTGTTCCAATTCAAGCTTGGAATTAAGATCTCAACACACCCCTGCCTTGATTTGCTGGGATGACTAGTCCACTAGGTTGTCCTTGATGCCCCATGTCATGGGGAGATGCTATTGGGCTGGCAGCAGAGTCCTACTCAATAGTAGGATAAAGGAACTGCTGGCTTATAAGTATTGCTAAACCTAAAGTTGTTGTTCCTTCAATTTCCCCCATACCCTAAGCACCACCCAGACTTCACCTCACCAAATAACCCCTCCACTCCACCCCTCTACTCCCCGCCACAAGCTCTTTGCCGAGACAGGGAAGCCTACAAATCACATTGGCTGTGCTAAGATACGTCATGATTTCATCATGTAAACTGCAGTTCACCTGGTATCTTACCTAACTGTTGCTTTTTTATTTTTGTATGTCAAAGAAGTCTGTTACTCCTACGATATAGACACAGGTCAAAAATCACAAGAAGAATGACTTCTAAAATGTTAGCAAATACATTTTATGATCACTCCCCTTTCTGTATAGCCCTATGAAATATGAGGATGAATAATTCAATTTCGAATACCCAATTCAAATCAAATCAAATCATCTTTATTCGGTTTTCATTTTTTTAAAGACCATAAAAGTACATAAATTCAACATAAGAAAGTAAAATTACATTAAATTTAAATCAGACTGTAAATAAGTACTTATTTTTTGACCTCCATCTTATATCATGTATTAAAACAAGGTTCATCATCCAAAAAATCACAAATTCAGTCGATGCCTAATACAGAGTTTTAGATACTTAGCAACCGATTTAGCCATCAAGTTGTTTTCCAAAAATTGTAGTGCCAAGTAGGCTGGGCGGCATCTACGAATTTTTAGAGCTTTTAATACTGGTAGTATCCATTGTCTGCGGAAAGAAATGTAAAATTTACAGAAAAATAAAACATGAATAGTGGACTGTGATGATGTTAAATCACATGGACATACTGAGGTATTATGTGTCCAATCATTTTGTTTGGGGAACAAAACCAAGTAGTGATATAAATTAAACCTAAAACGAGTAAGAAGAAATTTTTCAAATTGTGTTAAATCATACTGAAGATAAGGTTGGATGGTAGGGACCAACTGAATTAATAAACAATGCTGAACTGATGGTTTCCCTATTTCAGTCAACAACCGTAGTTGCGATAAATGTGACATGCAAAGTAATTTAAAATCTTTTTTTGATATGTCCAATACTGACGGTGGATCGTCAAAAAATCTCGGGAAACCAATGTCTATAAAAAAGGATTCCACGTAAGCCAGCCATTTTATCTTTCTCTTGTTGTCTAGTTTCAGACAGTCCTGAATTATTGTTCTTGTGAGCTGACATTCTTCCGTGGCCCATATTCTACGCCATAACATGATGGGTTGAATTTTGATGATGTCGGAGATATAATTAACCCCAAGTTCTAGGTGGCAACCATATGTAGTTGTACTTCTCGGAGTAGCCAGTAAATATCTAAGAAAAGAATTTTCCGCTGTTTGGATTTGTTCAACGTTAGTCGTTCCCCATACCCCTGCTCCGAAAGTAGCTGTACTTATGCATTTGGCATTGTAAATTTTAATCATTTCGTTCGGAGGTCTTTTTCCGAGACGAAGAGAGAAGGCTTTTAGTGCACCCACTGTTCTTACAAGGGACAGTTTTCGGGAGTTGATCGCTTCTTTCCAATTGAAAGCCTCATCCGTGATGATGCCTAGGTAGGGATACATGTTTGTTCTTTCCAGGGGGAGATTATCTACGTAGATGGTTTTTACTTTTTTCCCTTTTGTTCCCACATGCATCACATATGTCTTTTTGATGTTAATTTTCAGGTTTAGGCTATTCATGAAGGAGCAATAGTTGTTCCAAGCCCGTTGAAGTTGGATTGGAGTTTGGGCGAGAATTACCGCGTCGTCGGCGTATAGTAACGCAGGGATCTGACGACGACCGGCTTCAGGGAGATCTTTTACATCCTTTAGCATTGCGCTCTCGAGGCCATTAGTATACAGCGTAAATAGCAAGGGGGCCAGTACACACCCTTGTCTGACCCCCTTCTGTATAGGAAAGCTGTCTGTCAGTTGTCCGCATGTCCCAAATCTAATTCTTCCCGTGGCTCCTGTGTACAGTTCGCGGAGGAAGTCAACTATTGATGGTTCGATCCCCATTTCCATCATGATTGTCCAAAGTTTAGAGTGTTGGACACAGTCAAATGCTGCGGTTAGGTCGACGTAAACCATATGTAAAGAAGATCTTTTTGCGTTTACGTATTTTCCGACCAATAGAGTTAAATTTAGCACTTGATCCAATGTGCTCAGTCCAGCTCTAAATCCATATTGCAGGTCTGAGAGCACACCTTGTTCTTTCGACCACTCCTGTAAACGATCAAGGAGTATACGCCCTGCCATTTTTCCTATTGAATCCAGGAGGGATATTGGTCGATAACACGATGGACTGTCCCTGTTGCCCTTCTTGAAAATAGGGACGAGTATTGAGGTAGACCAGGAATCGAGGAGATTGGTGTTCTTTGCCGCGTTCAATACTTTGGTAAGTAAGGGAGACCAGAGATCGGGTAAAAGTTTGTAAAGGTCCATTGGGACCGCGTCGGGCCCTGGTGCTTTTCCTTTTTTGGCCATCTTTATTGCTTTAGTTGTTTCATTTAATGTAAAGTGAATGTCTATCGGATAGTTCACAGGTGGAAGTGTTATCTGGACGGTTAGATCTAAAGGTGTATCCTCGCCAAATACTCCTGTGAAATGTTGTATCCATTCGTGTGCATTTATAGCTATATCCAGAGATGGGTCATCGTTATTGTCTCTTAAAAAGGGTTTTTTTACTATCTCCCAAAAGGCTGAACTGTCTTTTAGGGTACTACTTTTCAGTAGTTGTGTCCAAAGATTTGTTTTAAGGTCCTTTTTTCTTTTCCTGATTGCTAATTTATATATTTTCCGTAGATTTGTTACCTCTTGTCTGTTTCTGTCTTTCTTTGTTAGAGCCTTCTTTAGATCCGAATAGGCTTTGGTGCATTCTGAGTCAAACCATCCCGTTCTTATTTCTTTGTTAGAATACCCAATTAATTTGCAGGGTTGCAAGCACTGTACATGTTTTGAGTAAAGACCTGCCTAACCTTCGGAAGAGGAACAACACAGTATGTAGCTCACTCAGATCAGTCAGAGACTTACGCCCACAAACCCGAAACAAAATGTCATAGGGTTTTATCTGTGCATGGGCACAGCATAGGCATCAAATGCTGCAAGGAGTTAGCAGAGTCATAGATGAAGAATGACATGCCAAGAAGACTCACTACAGCACAGCTAAAAAAATAAGAATGACATGCCGGGAAGAATTACTCTAAATATATTAGAATATGTTTCTCTCTTTTGAGGACAAACGTAAAGTTAGTTCTTTCTAGGAACTGACCTTTACTCATACATCCCATGACCTCTACTTAAAACATACAACAGTATACATTTCCATCACTCCTGAACTAAAGAAAGCACTAAGGTCTTGTTTTAATATTTGCCAACCACTATTTATTGAAACAGGTATTGTCTTAATTTTATTTTTCAAAAAACATATTTATAATACATGAAACCAATGTGGGATCACACTGCTTCACCTGCCAGCAGGTTCGCCCCTAAGCATTATGATGCATGCAGTTCACCAAGTGTGTGTAGTTGAAAAAGTCTTTAGAGTAATTCACCAGGTTGGTGCAGATAAGTACTGGCCATCTCTATTCACGTGTTTCTGGATTATTATCTGTCGTCAGTAGAGATTAGGCATTTCAAATATTTGGGGTTGATGAGCAGGCTGCCAAAATATTCTCAGGTCACAGTACCTCTCAAGGCGTGCAGGTGCCTCTCCACGAGCTCGCCAGCTCAAATGGCTCAAGGGAGCCTTTTAAACAGGAAACCAATGTGGGATCAAACTGCTTCACCTCCCAACAGGTTCACCCCTAAGCATTATGGTGCAGGGAGGTAAAGCATGCACCATAATGCTTAGGGGCGAACCTGCTGGGAGGTGAAGCAGTGTGATACCACATTGGTTTCATATTTGTAATACATCACACATTTAAACACACTCTCCATAGAAATTATGCATTGTAAGAGGTCTTGCATTCTATGTTAAGTAAAGCAATATTGGGCCTCATGTACGAGAAAGTGACTGCGAGGTGCCGCAAGCCATTTTGCTCTGCCGCACTGCGTCACTTTCAAAGCACAAGGCTCCCTGTGCTCCCCTGCTGCGCTGGCGCAAAATTGGCTGTAATGCGCTGATGCAGGTACCCTTGCAGTACAAGGGCACCTGCGTTCTGGGGGATAGTTTATGTGCAGTAAGGGACACTTTCCTGCACAAAAACAATCACAAGAGGTGTTTTCCTCTCTCTTTTTGCTGCTGAATGTGTCCAGGTAAACATGTGTGCACCAGCAAAGGGCCCGAGACCTTGCACGCATCCCACAATCAAGCATGTGGCATGCAATCGGCAGCCCGTACAGATTAGACACTGCAAAGAGTGGTCCACTGCTGTGCACAAAAGAGGATAAAGGAGCTCGCAGGAGGCACATGGTGTTTCCCAGGAATGCATCAGAGCAAGAAATTCAGAGAAAAGTGAGCACCTATAGGCTGGTGCAGGGGCGACCCGGAAAAAATAAAATAAAAAACAAGCACAAGCAAACAGACATTAAGGTACCATGCCAACTCCACCTTAGGCAGCAGCAGCTCAAGCACAACAAAACTGCTCGCATGCCCCAGTCAACACATTACTGTCATTTAGTCAGCTAGCTGGTCCCGCGACGGCTGTACCGAGAGAGCAGTAACTGCCCTCAATAGGCATTTTGATCTCCAATTAAACCCAGATTATGAATGACAAACTCTGACAGGCTCCCCAGGAGGAAGGGGAGTCAGTTGGCATGTTCTTTGCATTGTTACGTAAATTGGTGAACACTTGCACAGGGATAGGCAAGCAAGAAAAAATCTGTGAAAACTGATCGTGAGGCAGCCTGGCATCACGCTAGATGACATCTTGATCCTGCCCTGGTCTCATGAACTGGCGGACACTTGGGCTGGAGAAATGGACTCCAGAAGAGTTACATGAGTTCTTTGAACATCTTAACAACAATCATGTATTTATGAAATTTACAATAGAATACAGGGTAAACATCACTTACAACAAAACTTTTACAACACACTACCATTACAACGCGGTCATTACAACGCAAACTATTACAACGCATTGCGCTGGGGGGCGCTCTAGGATAGGGAATACGTTTAATTTACTATCCAACACCTTCCCTAGTGTCCACGGGGACTGGAGTTGGAATAGTAAATTAAACTATTCACTATCCAGCACCCAAAAGCGCTATGCGTTGTAATGGTATGCGATATAAAAACCGCGTTGTATAGGCAGGCGTTGTAATAGCCTGCTTTGTAACGTCATACATCCAGAATACAGTTATGAGAGGCTGACTTTTCTTGACGTAGAACTATTCATTAAAGATGACAAGTTGTGCAGCAGGATGTTTCGTAAAGCTACAAGTCGTAATTCAATATTGTCAGCGGACAGTTGCCACCCTTCATGTCAAATTAATTCCTTCCCATATGGAGAAATGTTGAGAGCACGTAGAAATTGCTCAGAGGATGTAGACTTTGAAACTAATTTGACTGATATGAATAAGAGGTTTAAAGCTCGAGGATACTCAGACAAAGTCATTAATATGGCTACTAAAAGAGTCAAGAGTATTAAACGATCAGATACACTCAGATCCAAACCGAGCCCTAGAAATGCGAGAGATACCAAGGAGTTGGTGAGATTGGTGACCAATTACGGGGAAGGATGCCATTGGTTATATGGGATCCTTAAGAAATACTGGCATCTATTATTGGGTGACTCTGATATTAAGGAGATGCTAAATGATAGACCTAACATCACATATAAGAAAGGGACAACACTATCTAACAAACTTTGCCCCAGTTACTACAGTGTACCTGATAAATCGAATTGGATTACACGCCAACCAACAGGTTGTTTTCACTGTTGGAACTGCAGCTCTTGCACATGGGCCGTTAGGAAGATTAACGAGTTTAATTACAATCAAATGGGGACTTTTAAAATTAACTCCTTTATTACTTGTGAAACCACATATGTGGTTTATGTGATTGTATGTTCATGTACAAAGATCTATGTCGGTAGTACTACTAGAAGACTACGAGATAGGATGGTGGAACACTTTAGAGCACTAAAAAATGGAGATACAAGATATCCAATAGCAGCACATTTTATCAGGTCCCAGAATGACAAGATCAAACATCAGTTCCTTTACCATGGCATTGATGTAGTGAATGCAGACAAGAGAGGTGGGGACAGAACCCTACGATTACGACGAAGGGAATGTCTGTGGATCATGAAACTTAGGGCCGTCGAAGATGGCCTAAATTTAGATTCTGAGTTACAATACTACTTGGGTCATTGAATATGCTAGGCGTTGCATTATACCATAATATGGATATATATACATAATGGTTATTGCAGTTATATGTATATTGGATCTGTATTGTATGTCTTCTGTGGTCTAATAGATGAAGATGATTATATATATATGTAAAGGATATCTTAAGAGAGATATTTATTGTATACGAATGAAATAATTTACTTTGGATGTACTTAAGCCCGTGTTGCAAGTAGTCTGTGGTCCAGTTGATATTGATAACTGTGGATATGCATATAGTGAATTTTGAAAATAAGAACTCTATTATATTGATGTACAATTGTATCACTTAAATATAAATATTGTACTTATTGTTTATAATTAGGGACAAATTATGTCTATCTGTAAATACTCTTCCTCTCTCTTTGGTAATATTTTCTTTTCTGTCTGGTTCTGAGGGTTGACACAGGATATTTGACGTAACATTTTTCTCTTACTCTTAGGAATAATAACATATTTCTTATTTTTCTTGACTCTAATCTTAAATTTGTCTGACCCCATTCCTCATCACATTATTGTTTAGTAATGTGAATTATATGAATATTTATATGAACATATACCAATCCTATTCATATTTGCCTAACAGAATTGTAGTGGCATCAAGTAATGGAGGCTTTGGGACCTGTGATTAGATATGGTTCGAGGCTGATCTCATAATCTTTATACTGAACAATATACTTCCATTTGAGACGTAAATTATACACTTGGAGATGGGGAACTACTTAATTCGTCTACCACACGTCTAATTACGTTGTTTTTGTATGAGGTGCAAAGATAAGAAGTTAATTTCTTGCATCAACCTATGTTAAATAACTCTATCCGATAGGAGAAATGAATATGGTTAATACTCTGTATCATTTAACGTAACTATCGTTAGCACTCAGTTTAAGAGCCTGTTAAACCAACGTTTTTGAAACATGGTTTGAGGCTGAGATTTATCCGTTATACTTATAATGTAGAAAAATATTCTTTATATTATAAGAAAGTTGTAATACCAGCTTTTAAAGAATAATCGATTATATTGATATTTGGTCAAGTCCCCCTACTCAAGTTATAATTGTAGGTAGATTAGAAGAGATCGGGTTGATTACGAGTAGAACAGAGGAGGGTTTTTCTGCGTGATATCGTTCTTGTACAGATCGGTTTACTAATATAGAAGATCTCTAATCTCATAATTAAATAAGAAATCAGTTGAGGTAAGAACTTCATATTCCCGGAGTTATTTGCACATTACAATATGGCGCCCACACATATACCAGTTTATAAAGACATTTTAACATGGCGACGGTGCAGTACGCCGGAATTGATATAGACGAGACGGTACACAACGTTTACAACGCAATTTTTACAACGCACTACCATTACAACGAAACTTTTACAACGCGACATCCATTACAACGCATACATTTACAACGCAGTCATTACAACGCCTGACACTACAGCGCACACCACTACAATGCATACCATTACAACACAGTCATTACAACGCATACTATTACAACGCAAAACTTACCATCCAACACTTACCCTACTGTTGCACCCCCTGGAGTTAGAATAGTAATTTTAACCCCTACACTATCCAAAACTGTCCCTACTGTTGCACCCCCTGGAGTTAGAATAGTAATTTTAACCCCTACACTATCCAACACTTACCTTATATGCAATGTAATGTAATGCGTTGTAATGGTATGCGTTGTAAATGTAGTATGCGTTGTAGTGGAATGCGTTGTAAAGGTATTTTTTAAGAATTCGTTGTAATGGTATGCGTTGTAATGGTGTGCGTTGTAATGGATGTTGCGGTGTAAAAAATGCGTTGTAAAGGTATGCGTTGTAAAAGTGTGCGTTGTAACATCATACATCCGTCGAGACTTCACGTTAAATTGGTGAGTGAGCTCTGTCGATATTATTATACTTGCGATCTTTAAACAATTTTATGCACGTACTAATGTACGCTGTGCTTTTTGTCTTCCCCACTCCTTATTTTGTTTACTTGACGATAATTTGACAGAGTTACTACATATACGAGAGTAGTGGGTGAGTCGTGTTTCCAATTTTTATTTATTTAGGAAGCAATGTATTCTATTTTTGAGGTGAAATTGATAGTTTTCCCTATATCTATTAATCCTCAGGGCTCTTATGATGAATCTTGGAGCCTGAGGTAAATTGGGTATCTATAGTCAGTTGACTGTGGTGCTAGTGTATGGGCAATCATTTGCGTTATATTACTTGCCCCTCCTTTTATTTTATTTTATTTTTACAGATATCTGAGGAATTCTAATTACTTTGTTACGTGAGGTCCAACATATTTTAGGATAATAAATTGGTACGGTTGTACAGTAAAGAGTACAATAATTGCAATACCTTACGGATTAATATTGTAATCTGATGGTCAACCCTATTAATCTCTTATCATAGATACATACTTCTCCGCATACAGCTGGGAGCCATTTCATATGCTAATTCCTTATGACTTATGGGAAGTGATGGTGATATTTACAATTGGTGAGTCTAGAGGGAAATGATTTCTAATTATATCTTCCAATCTGGGATAGTGTTGCTTTTAGGTTTGGACATAATGTGGTGAGGACATTAGGATTGGGCATCACGGCTATACTAGAAATAATTAATTGCCTATGTTAATTTGTGTTATTTAGAGGACAAGAAAACTGTTAAAAGTCAAGAGGATGAGATGAATCTTCTATGACAGGATTCAGGTTATATTGAAAGGTGATTATGGCCATGTCAGAACTGATTCTTGGGTAATGTGGTATGCACAATGGTGACTCTATGACCCTGGTGGCGTAGTAGACCTTTTTCTTCCATTCCTCATAATCACTGGAGTACACTTTCTTTTCTATACTTATTCTAGTTGCTGAACAACATCCTGTAGTGACAATAATTTACTGATATATACTTATTTGATGTTTTAACACAGCCCTGATGAAGTCATTGGCTGATTTTATAGGCCAGACGAAACACGTGTTGGCTGTGAATTGAATGTACTGACATCGAGTGGAAAGAAATCGAAGAATAAAAGAAGTATTCTACGACCAGATACATCTTTGTGGACATTATTTTGGACTCTTCTTTTTGAGTTATTGAACCTCCTATACCAGGATTTGAGGAATGAATACTGCCTCATGTGACCAGTAACGTTTGGTTACAACATTGATATTATAATTGTGCTATATAGCATAACTGTGTTATCTACTGATACGATTACCTTGACTAACCTATACTAGGTGAATTTGATTTTCAGATACTTAGGAGCGCAGGTGAGATCCCCCATTTCTAATCTTATTTTCCACACATATGTGTGGTTTTGAGGGTAGTCTGGTAACCACCCTTTTCTCACCTAGCTGCACCATTGACTTACAAATATAGTGTGAATTCCTGGAGATAATTTGAGCGCCCTTATCTGCTTGGTTACCAGTGGTATTTTTCTTGAGAAATGGAATCCGCTCTCGCAAAGTACCTCCATCCTGACAACATAAACTGTGGTGAAAGTCTAAGAGGAGGTCATGGAAGCAATACAATGATCAGGGCCCTTTCTAGGTGTTTTGCCGCCCTAGGCGAGAATTGAAAAATGCCGCCACCTCCCTTTTAATACGATCACTCTCGCCCCTGTCATCCAGGCTAGAAGAATTAATGCATTTTGCTTTGGGAATGTGCCACTTTTTCAGCACAACCCTAAAGAAAAATTTGTTGAATCAAATAATGTCCCTAATGCACTCATAATATACCTAATAAAAACCAATGAGTGGGATCTTAACTTATCTGATGTTACTTCTTGTGATGTCACTGACTGTAATGCCACACATTGTGACATCATGGGCTATGTGGCCCAATAAGCACCAATTGTGGCTAGAGTTTAGTACTCAACTGTAGGGGCAACAGGGCATTTTTTCTTTCAAGCAATAGGACCCAAGCCACCCTTGCTATGCCACATCTAGGTAGAACGAAGGCGAAACTTTTAGTCAAACAAATGTTGCACTTAGCTATCCAGGGGACTGACAACACTGTCACCAAAACATTAAGCCACTCTATGGTTGTCTGTGCTATGGATTGTGGTCTACAGACCAGCCACCAGCCCTGCCTCTGTATACTTATCTGTTCTATGGCCTGTGGTCACAACACCAGGACGGCAACTGTTATGCTTGTTTGTGCCGTGGTCACAACAGTAGGCTGGGTAAAGGTAAGAAAACCCCTCATACCAAGAGTACACAGTTATATATACAAACAGCTACAAATTCCCCCGGGCTCAAATACAACTACAATCATTCAAAATACTTACACCCATTCAAAAACAACTACTTCTATATACCACAGCAATTAGAAAAATACGACAGAATGTAGAATGCATGATTTTCAATATCGTTAATTAAAAATTATAATTTAAAATCACATATATTACCTACTGGCGGTCGCCAGTAGGTATATATAGTTAGGATTTTTTCTCTATGGGATTTTTGAAAATTCTATGTCTAATAACTTTGGCGTTTGTGGACGGAATTGGCTGAAATTTTCAGGAAAATGGAACATTTTGTTTCTGAGCAGCCCTTGAAAATTTGGGGGGGGTTCGTCAAGGGGGGGCTGAGAAAAAAGGGGGGTCCCAAAATGTGTTTTTAACATTGAGTTTTCCATAGGGCGGTTGGCCTCACTTTTAGCCCGAACGGCTGAATGGATTTGCATGAAACTTGGCAAAATTGTAGGGACTGGTAGCCCGATGTGCCTTTTGTAGGTCTCAATATATGTGCTACAGTGGATTTTGAGAAATTAACGTTTAAAAAAAGATATATATCTGTAACAGCGGACCGGGCAGCGCTCCAGGACGCGTACTTTTCGCGCAACGGAGCTTTGTGAAGCGAAGCTGATTGGTTCTCCGGCGTCTGTCAACATTCCAAACAGTCCGTAGCGGCCGCCATCTTGTCTCTCGGTAGGATCGAGAGACAAGAGGAGGCCAAAGTGAAGGGGCAAATGACCATAAGGGGGAATAGTAGATCCTCGCTGACCCCGTAGGTTTGATGTGGAGGTTTTAAAAGTGCCCCGCGGGGCAAAAAAAAATAATAATAATAATAATCGAACGGCTGAATGGATTTCCACGAAACTTGGCAAAATTGTAGGGACTGGTAGCCCGATGTGCCTTTGCTAGGTCTCAATATATGTGCTTCAGTGGATTTTGAGAAATTAACGTTCAAAAAAAGATATATATCTGTAACAGCGCACCGCTTCGCGTACTTTTCGCGTTACGGAGCTTTGCGAAGCGAAGCTGATTGGCTCTCCGGTGTCTGTAAACATTCCAAACAGTACGTAGCGGCCGCCATCTTGTCTCTCGGTAGGATCGAGAGACAAGAGGAGGCCAAAGCGAAGGGGCAAATGACCATAAGGGGGCATAGTAGATCCTCGCTGACCTCCTAAGTTTGATGTGGAGGTTTTAAAAGGGCCCCGCGGGGCAAAAAAAAAAAATAATAATAATAATCGAACGGCTGAATGGATTTGCACGAAACTTGGTAAAATATTAGGGACTGGTAGCCCGATGTGCCTTTGCTAGGTCTCAATATATGTGCTTCAGTGCATTTTGAGAAATTAACGTTCAAAAACAAGATATATATCTGTAACAGCGCTCCGCTTCGCGGAGATAAAATTATATCTGTATTACCTAGCTGTTGCTAACACCAGTTAGCGACGGCTAGTAGGAGATAGCGACCATCTTGGGCCCCACTTTGCATGTGAGTGATGTTTATCACTAATGACATGCAAAGTGGGCATGCCAAGATGTTAGCGACTGGAAACAGTCGCTAACATCGCTATCTCCTATTATCAACTTTTGGAAATATTCGAGATAAGCGCGAATATCTCCAAAAAGTAACAGCTGCCCTGAGCAGTTCTTAGCCATGTTATCCAATGGGAGGTGGATAACATGGCTAAGAGCATTAGCTCGGTAATGCATGAATATCGCGGAGTTTTCAGCGATATTAATGCATTGCGGTCGTTTTTTATCGTATTTGCGATAAACCTTGATAATAGCAAGGTTTATCTGCGATAATTTCTGACGGTAAAAAAATCTTTGCAATGCATCGTTAGGGATAAATATCGTTTAACTTTGGTAATATGCCCCAACGTCTGTTAACGTTCGATTCGAAGGAAATCAGGAAGTGTTGAAAAACATTGTCTGCGCCATCTTGTCTTTTTTCAAATGCCACACTTTTGTCGTGCACGGCAGCCATTTTAGATGCCTTGACCAGACCCACTCTGTGCACGCTGTCGATCCTTAGCATGGCTCCCCACCCTCGCAAGCATCTCACCCAGGCAGTGGTCACCCCCGCTGTCTGTGTTATGCATGGGTAATAAACCTCCCCCCATCTGCGCTGCTCTTCCCTGAGAATCACACCCTGTGCCCGCCCGACACCTCCCTTTCGACCTATTCACTACCGCACCCTCTGACACTCCTTTTCCTCTGTGTCCGATTGTCCAGGCCGGTCCTAGGCTATCAGCTAGCCCTGCAGATGTAGTTTATGGCCACAGCTGTAAAGAATCACCCCTCTTCAAAGGAGTTATAGTAGATCAAGGTCCACACTCGATGAGATCCGTCACAGCAGAAGCGTTGCTATTATCTGAAAACCATCCTGTATTGTGATTGGGGAGGGGACCGAGCGTGAAGCGGAAGATTCCAGGGATGACTCTTTGTACATCAAAGTTTTTACAATTATGTGTCACATTAAAAATATATAGCACTCCGACAAAGTAGTAAGATTATAAAACTTTAATAATTTATAAATATATACAAGAAAACAAAAATAGTAATAACATATAAACATTTTTAGGGAAAAACAACGAAGTAGCGGTCGGCTGTGCGAATAGTCCCAACGCAGCACAACGTCCAGATTTCCGGCGTGGGGCGTCGCGGGGGGTGGGTCATCAGTAGCAAACTGTTGTGCGAATAGTTCCAAGGCAGCAGAACGCGCCGAAATCTAGATGACACGAAAGTGATGTCTAGTAAGTTGCCACCCAGCAAATAACGGCGTGGGGCGTCGCGGGGGGTGGGTCATCAGTAGCAAACTGTTGTGCGAATAGTTCCAAGGCAGCAGAACGATGGCACCAAGGTGATGTCCAGTAAGTTGCCGCACTGGTTTTGGTATCCTACAATGCTGCTCCGAATAACGGCGTGGGGCGCCCCGGGGGAGGCGGCGTGAACGGGCCTCTCCAGGTGGAGTCTCATCTGTTGTAGTGGGGCGCCCCTTTACCGTTTCAGTTGCCATTCCATCCGTTTTTGGTCCACTGTGTCAAAAGCCGCAATTCAGCTGAGTTGCGCCCACTCTTGCGGTGCAGCGATAGGCGGCTGTCACAGGACTCTCAAAATGGCGGCAGGCTCTTTCCTTTTTGGGCCTGGTGCACTGAAATGGCCCTGGGACACCTTGGAAATCGGACGCTTGTCTGCTAGGTCTTGGACCCCATTCTCGAAAGCGTCCCCTCCGCCTTGAGAATTCATCAAAAGTTTTGGGGGCCCCGACTCCTGCAGGCTTCTGGTGGGGAGCGGCTGCCATGATTGCTCGCGGAATGACCACGACGGAGCTACGAGATGGTGGTGCTCTCATGCTGACGCCAGTTTAGTCTGAAACATCCAGAAACAAGGTGGGGCTTTCATCGTTTGGGGGAAAAAAAAAGTTTTCATCCAATGAAAAGTGTTGTTTTTAGGTCATATGATCAAGCCTTCCATCATTAGGAAACCAAAAGTAAAATGAACCAATGAAAAGTTTTATAAACAAGTCACATGACCTGTTATGCGGCATAGGGTATAAAATGCGGAGAAAATACGTTGGCACGTCAGGCGGCGTCAGTAGCGGACCGATGTGCGAATAGGCCGAAGGCAATACAACGCGTCAAGATCCGGATGGCACCGAGGTGGTGTCCAGCAAGTTGCAGCACTGGTGTGGCCATCCTATAATGCTGAAAGTCGGCGTGGGGCGCCCCGTTGGCCTGTGAGTTTGCGTCAGTAGCGGACCGATGTGCGAATAGGCCGAAGGCAGCACAACGCGCCAAGATCCGGATGGCACCGAGGTGGTGTCTAGTAAGTTGTCGCACTTCTGTGGCCATCCTACAATGTTGAAAGTCGGCGTGGGGCGCCCCGTTGGCCTGTGAGATGGCGTCAGTAGCGGACCGATGTGCGAATGGGGCCAAAGGCAGCGCAACAATATTTTCTGACTGACACCACAAGGCGCGGAGATGCCAAGATCCGGATGGCACCGAGGTGGTGTGTAGCAAGTTGTGGCACTGGTGTGGCCATCCTACAATGGTAAAAGTCGGCGTGGGGCGCCCTGTTGGCCTGTGAGATGGTGTCAGTAGCGGACTGATGTGCGAATGGGGCCAAAGGCAGCGCAACAATATTTTCTACAATATTTTCGGAGTAGAAGACACCACAAGGCGCTGAGATGCCAAGATCCGGATGGCACCGAGGTGATGTCTAAGTTGCGGACTGATGTGCGAATGGGGCCAAAGGCAGCGTAACAATATTTTTTGTATGGAAGATACCACTAGGCGTTGAGATGCCAAGATTCGGATGGCACCGAGGTGATGTCTAGCAAGTTGCTGTACTTGTGTGGTCATCCTACAATGCTGAAACTCGGCGTGGGTCGCCCCATTAGCCTGTGAGATGGCGTCAGTAGCGGACCGATGTGCGAATAGGCCGAAGGCAGCACAACGCGCCAAGATCCGGATGTCACCGTGGTGGTTTCATAGTTGAGAGGCACTTCATCTGCAGTGGGGCGCCGAGATCCGGATGGCACCGAGGTGATGTCTAGCAAGTTGCTGTACTGGTGTGGTCATTCTACAATGCTGAAAGTCGGCGTGGGGCGCCCCATTAGCCTGTGAGATGGCGTCAGTAGCGGACTGATGTGCGAATGGGGCCAAAGGAAGCGCAACAATATTTTCTGAAGAGAAGACACCAAAAGGTGCTGACATTCCAAGATCCGGATGGCACCGAGGTGGTGTCTAGCAAGCTATGCAGTTGAGTTGTGTGCGCACTTGCGGAGAATAGGTCGAAGGCAGCATAACAATGTTTTCTGAATAGAAGACACCACAAGGCGTTGAGATTCGGTTACCACCGAGGTAATGTCTAGCAAGTTGCCGCACTGGTGTGGCCATCCTACAATACTGCTCCGAATAACGGCGTGGGGTGCCCGAAGGGGGGGGGAGCCGGCGTGAATGGGCCTTCCTAGGTGGAGGCTCGTCTGCTGTAGTGGGGCGCCCCTTTACCGTTTCAGTTGCCATTCAGCTGAGTTTTGGCTGCTCTTGATGCTACAGCGACAGGCGGCTGCAAGAGGACTCTCAAAATGGCGGCCTGTTCTTTGGATTTGGGCCTGGTCCACTAAAATGGCCCTGGGACACCTTAGAACTCGGACGCTCGATTTTTTTTTCCTTTCCTGTACATGCAAAAAAAGGTAAATGCCCGGTACGTTACACGCTTCATCTGCCACGATGAACTCTCCAGAGGAACCGAAAAAAAATATAGTTGTGGTAACTATAACATGCATCGTCATATGGAGAGGTGGCACCAATTAATTATAGTGCTGCATAAAAGAGAGATTTGGAGGAGAACCCCTGACCTGCTAGTACATTCATCAAAGAAGTGGCACTGAGAGCTTCAGAGGCAAGGGAAACGGTCTCAAATATTTAGAAGAACTTTGGAAAGATTAAAATGACATGTTTAGATTGTGGCAAATTAATTTCATGTGGACAGATGAGTGTTACTCTAATAAATACAGCATATGAACATCATCATAGTCGATGGTTGGTAGAGACATTTTGACTATATCCTGGACCTGCCCGTCCTCGCCCAAAATGGCGCCGGAATAAATGGGACTCGTAACTCCTTGTTGTGTACTGGTTGCAGAACCTTGAAATCACGAGATACGTATGCAGTTTTGAAGCACATGGCGGGCGGGGACGAGAATTGATTGAATATTTCGACATCCCTATTGATATTAAGTTCTGATGTGTTATTGATTACTGTACTGTTGAAAGTTCGAATTAACGTCACCCATGGTACTTGCCCGCAAATGTATATCTAGATAATTTTATTGTAACTGGCCCTGTCGTATTTTAATTATAAAATGTACGTCCACCGATTCCGTAACTGTTAGACACCTTAGTTCTTGCAACCTAATGGCCCGCCCGTTACGTTCCTCTACAGTGTAAATGTCTATTCATCATATACGATTACAGTTTGCTCTGTGGCAGGCCCACGTGGTTATAGGCTCGTATTTGTATAATGAAATTTTCACAATAAAGGTTTTTAAAAGAAAACATGGTAGTAGTATATACATTGGTAAAGTTTTTAATAATAGTGACTGTTTTAGAATCATTAAAAGGCAAGTGAAATAAAGCAGACCAATTACATGAAGGGTAAAAGGTATAATACGAAGGAACGCAGTAAAGATAAATGGTCAAGGGCTGTTGTGTTTTCTATTCCTGCAACATAAAGTGATCGATAAGAATCTCATATTCAGGCGTATCGGCGACTAAGACAGCAGGTCGACCCTCTTTTGCTCAACGGCTCCGTCATGGGACGAAGAAACGCTCTTTTTCTCGAAAAAAGAATATATTTTACTTGCAGGACAGTTGTAAAATTTCCGGGAAAGTACATTAGCCTGGAACATTATAACATATATTTAAGAAAAAATAATGTTCGGAAGTAATGAAAAGCGTAATTTTTAGGTCATATGACCAAGCCTTTCATCATTACAATAAGAAAAGTAAAATGAACCAATGAAAAGTTTTATTAACAAGTCACATGACTTGTTATGCTTACGTTACGCGCTGCGCGCCCCGGATGACTTCCGGATGCGCTAACGCGGCGCGTCATATGACGCATTACGCGACAACGCAGGTACAGAATATAGTCAAAATGTCTCCACCAACCAGCGGTCGGAACACAACCCCTTTCAGCAGGCTAAATAGTTCTGTTAAATGACAACAGAAGGGACAGGCAACAAGAACCATCAGTCAAAGAGGGGAGGGCTAGTTCTTCTCTACCGGGTTACATTGGGGCGCTACCGGAACTGATCGAATTGGTAGTCTACAGTGTTTCTGGATGTTTCAGACTGAAGCTGGGGTTAGCATGAGAGCAGCACCATTTTGTAGCTCCGTCGTGGTCATTCCGCAACCAATCATGGCAGCCGTTCTTTATCGTTATTTTGGGCGGGGTGGGTGGCGGAGCCGAGCTGTTTTGCAGCCATCATTGTGTGGAGTTCAGTTCATCTCACTAGTTTTGTATTTGTCATGAGGGGTTGTTCCTAATGTTTCTATTTTAGCGAGGTCAAAAAGAGATCCCATTAGTGGCCTACTGATTTTGCTCGATTCCTTTTCTTTTTTTTTACACGATTTTTCGTTATCTGCAAAGACTAAACAGAGTATTGCGACTCTGTGTTTGTTTGTAAATAGAGAATGAACCAAAGAGAACTAATTCTAAAACAGTAAATACTTGGATAACAATCAATCAAATGGAGAGAGAAGCAGGCACGACGGATTACAACGGGGGCAAAGGCCTGCGTTAACTACCTTTCACTATCTGCAAAGAGAGAGTACTCCTAATAGAAATGAGGGGGGGGGCACCATTCAAAGCAGATCAGTGTGCATAAACACGAAAATGTTTTCACTTACCACGTACTTGACATTCGACAGCTTATGATATTTGCTATTAAAAAACCATTGAAATTCACTGAAAAAACCATAGGTTATAGACCATATATAGTTAGGAATTAGCATTTACAAAACCTTGAAAATTCACTGAAAAAACCATAGGTTATAGACCATATATAGTTAGGAATTAGCATTTAAAAAACCTTATTTTACTCACACAAAACCATTGAAATTCCATATATAGTTAGTTGCACTAACTATATATCGCGCACCCGCAATCCACTGCTGATCATGTCACATATTACATCATTCATGACATGGTCAGTGACATCACTGATGACATCTCAAATGACATCATTCTTGTGCTAATACGATAAACCTCTTCAGACTCTAATATAACCTTAGATACACTCAGTGTATACAGACACTCACACACTGCCACTCATCCATGGAGTTACTCACACACCCAGTCAGTCATGCAAAGAAACAATCTCACCTCCATTTCTTCAACTATACAGTTAAACACACCTTACTTATTGAAACATATACTAACACATATTTACTCTCTTATACAATCCCTGATACAAGTTCACAATGATCGATACAACCACTCACTCATTCAGTGGCTCTCATGCACAGTTATTTATATATGCCAACTCTCACATGTACTGTGTTTTACATATGTACTTACTATGACATGTAGCCCACACATATACCAGTTTATAAAGACATTTTAACATGGCGACGGTGCAGTACGCCGGAATTGATATAGACGAGACGGTACACAACGTTTACAACGCAATTTTTACAACGCACTACCATTACAACGAAACTTTTACAACGCAACATCCATTACAACGCATACATTTACAACGCAGTCATTACAACGCCTGACACTACAGCGCACACCACTACAATGCATACCATTACAACACAGTCATTACAACGCATACTATTACAACGCAAAACTTACCATCCAACACTTACCCTACTGTTGCACCCCCTGGAGTTAGAATAGTAATTTTAACCCCTACACTATCCAAAACTGTCCCTACTGTTGCACCCCCTGGAGTTAGAATAGTAATTTTAACCCCTACACTATCCAACACTTACCTTATATGCAATGTAATGTAATGCGTTGTAATGGTATGCGTTGTAAATGTAGTATACGTTGTAGTGGAATGCGTTGTAAAGGTATTTTTTAAGAATTCGTTGTAATGGTATGCGTTGTAATGGTGTGCGTTGTAATGGATGTTGCGGTGTAAAAAATGCGTTGTAAAGGTATGCGTTGTAAAAGTGTGCGTTGTAACGTCATACATCCGTCGAGACTTCACGTTAAATTGGTGAGTGAGCTCTGTCGATATTATTATACTTGCGATCTTTAAACAATTTTATGCACGTACTAATGTACGCTGTGCTTTTTGTCTTCCCCACTCCTTATTTTGTTTACTTGACGATAATTTGACAGAGTTACTACATATACGAGAGTAGTGGGTGAGTCGTGTTTCCAATTTTTATTTATTTAGGAAGCAATGTATTCTATTTTTGAGGTGAAATTGATAGTTTTCCCTATATCTATTAATCCTCAGGGCTCTTATGATGAATCTTGGAGCCTGAGGTAAATTGGGTATCTATAGTCAGTTGACTGTGGTGCTAGTGTATGGGCAATCATTTGCGTTATATTACTTGCCCCTCCTTTTATTTTATTTTATTTTTACAGATATCTGAGGAATTCTAATTACTTTGTTACGTGAGGTCCAACATATTTTAGGATAATAAATTGGTACGGTTGTACAGTAAAGAGTACAATAATTGCAATACCTTACGGATTAATATTGTAATCTGATGGTCAACCCTATTAATCTCTTATCATAGATACATACTTCTCCGCATACAGCTGGGAGCCATTTCATATGCTAATTCCTTATGACTTATGGGAAGTGATGGTGATATTTACAATTGGTGAGTCTAGAGGGAAATGATTTCTAATTCTATCTTCCAATCTGGGATAGTGTTGCTTTTAGGTTTGGACATAATGTGGTGAGGACATTAGGATTGGGCATCACGGCTATACTAGAAATAATTAATTGCCTATGTTAATTTGTGTTATTTAGAGGACAAGAAAACTGTTAAAAGTCAAGAGGATGAGATGAATCTTCTATGACAGGATTCAGGTTATATTGAAAGGTGATTATGGCCATGTCAGAACTGATTCTTGGGTAATGTGGTATGCACAATGGTGACTCTATGACCCTGGTGGCGTAGTAGACCTTTTTCTTCCATTCCTCATAATCACTGGAGTACACTTTCTTTTCTATACTTATTCTAGTTGCTGAACAACATCCTGTAGTGACAATAATTTACTGATATATACTTATTTGATGTTTTAACACAGCCCTGATGAAGTCATTGGCTGATTTTATAGGCCAGACGAAACACGTGTTGGCTGTGAATTGAATGTACTGACATCGAGTGGAAAGAAATCGAAGAATAAAAGAAGTATTCTACGACCAGATACATCTTTGTGGACATTATTTTGGACTCTTCTTTTTGAGTTATTGAAACTCCTATACCAGGATTTGAGGAATGAATACTGCCTCATGTGACCAGTAACGTTTGGTTACAACATTGATATTATAATTGTGCTATATAGCATAACTGTGTTATCTACTGATACGATTACCTTGACTAACCTATACTAGGTGAATTTGATTTTCAGATACTTAGGAGCGCAGGTGAGATCCCCCATTTCTAATCTTATTTTCCACACATATGTGTGGTTTTGAGGGTAGTCTGGTAACCACCCCTTTCTCACCTAGCTGCACCATTGACTTACAAATATAGTGTGAATTCCTGGAGATAATTTGAGCGCCCTTATCTGCTTGGTTACCAGTGGTATTTTTCTTGAGAAATGGAATCCGCTCTCGCAAAGTACCTCCATCCTGACAACATAAACTGTGGTGAAAGTCTAAGAGGAGGTCATGGAAGCAATACAATGATCAGGGCCCTTTCTAGGTGTTTTGCCGCCCTAGGCGAGAATTGAAAAATGCCGCCACCTCCCTTTTAATACGATCACTCTCGCCCCTGTCATCCAGGCTAGAAGAATTAATGCATTTTGCTTTGGGAATGTGCCACTTTTTCAGCACAACCCTAAAGAAAAATTTGTTGAATCAAATAATGTCCCTAATGCACTCATAATATACCTAATAAAAACCAATGAGTGGGATCTTAACTTATCTGATGTTACTTCTTGTGATGTCACTGACTGTAATGCCACACATTGTGACATCATGGGCTATGTGGCCCAATAAGCACCAATTGTGGCTAGAGTTTAGTACTCAACTGTAGGGGCAACAGGGCATTTTTTCTTTCAAGCAATAGGACCCAAGCCACCCTTGCTATGCCACATCTAGGTAGAACGAAGGCGAAACTTTTAGTCAAACAAATGTTGCACTTAGCTATCCAGGGGACTGACAACACTGTCACCAAAACATTAAGCCACTCTATGGTTGTCTGTGCTATGGATTGTGGTCTACAGACCAGCCACCAGCCCTGCCTCTGTATACTTATCTGTTCTATGGCCTGTGGTCACAACACCAGGACGGCAACTGTTATGCTCGTTTGTGCCGTGGTCACAACAGTAGGCTGGGTAAAGGTAAGAAAACCCCTCATACCAAGAGTACACAGTTATATATACAAACAGCTACAAATTCCCCCGGGCTCAAATACAACTACAATCATTCAAAATACTTACACCCATTCAAAAACAACTACTTCTAAATACCACAGCAATTAGAAAAATACGACAGAATGTAGAATGCATGATTTTCAATATCGTTAATTAAAAATTATAATTTAAAATCACATATATTACCTACTGGCGGTCGCCAGTAGGTATATATAGTTAGGATTTTTTCTCTATGGGATTTTTGAAAATTCTATGTCTAATAACTTTGGCGTTTGTGAACGGAATTGGCTGAAATTTTCAGGAAAATGGAACATTTTGTTTCTGAGCAGCCCTTGAAAATTTGGGGGGGGTTCGTCAAGGGGGGGCTGAGAAAAAAGGGGGGTCCCAAAACGTGTTTTTAACATTGAGTTTTCCATAGGGCGGTTGGCCTCACTTTTAGCCCGAACGGCTGAATGGATTTGCATGAAACTTGGCAAAATTGTAGGGACTGGTAGCCCGATGTGCCTTTTGTAGGTCTCAATATATGTGCTACAGTGGATTTTGAGAAATTAACGTTTAAAAAAAGATATATATCTGTAACAGCGGACCGGGCAGCGCTCCAGGATGCGTACTTTTCGCGCAACGGAGCTTTGTGAAGCGAAGCTGATTGGTTCTCCGGCGTCTGTCAACATTCCAAACAGTCCGTAGCGGCCGCCATCTTGTCTCTCGGTAGGATCGAGAGACAAGAGGAGGCCAAAGCGAAGGGGCAAATGACCATAAGGGGGAATAGTAGATCCTCGCTGACCCCGTAGGTTTGATGTGGAGGTTTTAAAAGTGCCCCGAGGGGCAAAAAAAAAAATAATAATAATAATCGAACGGCTGAATGGATTTGCACGAAACTTGGCAAAATTGTAGGGACTGGTAGCCCGATGTGCCTTTGCTAGGTCTCAATATATGTGCTTCAGTGGATTTTGAGAAATTAACGTTCAAAAAAAGATATATATCTGTAACAGCGCACCGCTTCGCGTACTTTTCGCGTTACGGAGCTTTGCGAAGCGAAGCTGATTGGCTCTCCGGTGTCTGTAAACATTCCAAACAGTACGTAGCGGCCGCCATCTTGTCTCTCGGTAGGATCGAGAGACAAGAGGAGGCCAAAGCGAAGGGGCAAATGACCATAAGGGGGCATAGTAGATCCTCGCTGACCTCCTAAGTTTGATGTGGAGGTTTTAAAAGGGCCCCGCGGGGCAAAAAAAAAATAATAATAATAATCGAACGGCTGAATGGATTTGCACGAAACTTGGTAAAATATTAGGGACTGGTAGCCCGATGTGCCTTTGCTAGGTCTCAATATATGTGCTTCAGTGCATTTTGAGAAATTTACGTTCAAAAACAAGATATATATCTGTAACAGCGCTCCGCTTCGCGGAGATAAAATTATATCTGTATTACCTAGCTGTTGCTAACACCAGTTAGCGACGGCTAGTAGGAGATAGCGACCATCTTGGGCCCCACTTTGCATGTGAGTGATGTTTATCACTAATGACATGCAAAGTGGGCATGCCAAGATGTTAGCGACTGGAAACAGTCGCTAACATCGCTATCTCCTATTATCAACTTTTGGAAATATTCGAGATAAGCGCGAATATCTCCAAAAAGTAACAGCTGCCCTGAGCAGTTCTTAGCCATGTTATCCAATGGGAGGTGGATAACATGGCTAAGAGCATTAGCTCGGTAATGCATGAATATCGCGGAGTTTTCAGCGATATTAATGCATTGCGGTCGTTTTTTATCGTATTTGCGATAAACCTTGATAATAGCAAGGTTTACCTGCGATAATTTCTGACGGTAAAAAAATCTTTGCAATGCATCGTTAGGGATAAATATCGTTTAACTTTGGTAATATGCCCCAACGTCTGTTAACGATCGATTCGAAGGAAATCAGGAAGTGTTGAAAAACATTGTCCGCGCCATCTTGTCTTTTTTCAAATGCCACACTTTTGTCGTGCACGGCAGCCATTTTAGATGCCTTGACCAGACCCACTCTGTGCACGCTGTCGATCCTTAGCATGGCTCCACACCCTCGCAAGCATCTCACCCAGGCAGTGGTCACCCCCGCTGTCTGTGTTATGCATGGGTAATAAACCTCCCCCCATCTGCGCTGCTCTTCCCTGAGAATCACACCCTGTGCCCGCCCGACACCTTCCTTTCGCCCTATTCACTACCGCACCCTCTGACACTCCTTTTCCTCTGTGTCCGATTGTCCAGGCCGGTCCTAGGCTATCAGCTAGCCCTGCAGATGTAGTTTATGGCCACAGCTGTAAAGAATCACCCCTCTTCAAAGGAGTTATAGTAGATCAAGGTCCACACTCGATGAGATCCGTCACAGCAGAAGCGTTGCTATTATCTGAAAACCATCCTGTATTGTGATTGGGGAGGTGACCGAGCGTGAAGCGGAAGATTCCAGGGATGACTCTTTGTACATCAAAGTTTTTACAATTATGTGTCACATTAAAAATATATAGCACTCCGACAAAGTAGTAAGATTATAAAACTTTAATAATTTATAAATATATACAAGAAAACAAAAATAGTAATAACATATAAACATTTTTAGGGAAAAACAACGAAGTAGCGGTCGGCTGTGCGAATAGTCCCAACGCAGCACAACGTCCAGATTTCCGGCGTGGGGCGTCGCGGGGGGTGGGTCATCAGTAGCAAACTGTTGTGCGAATAGTTCCAAGGCAGCAGAACGCGCCGAAATCTAGATGACACGAAAGTGATGTCTAGTAAGTTGCCACCCAGCAAATAACGGCGTGGGGCGTCGCGGGGGGTGGGTCATCAGTAGCAAACTGTTGTGCGAATAGTTCCAAGGCAGCAGAACGATGGCACCAAGGTGATGTCCAGTAAGTTGCCGCACTGGTTTTGGTATCCTACAATGCTGCTCCGAATAACGGCGTGGGGCGCCCCGGGGGAGGCGGCGTGAACGGGCCTCTCCAGGTGGAGTCTCATCTGTTGTAGTGGGGCGCCCCTTTACCGTTTCAGTTGCCATTCCGTCCGTTTTTGGTCCACTGTGTCAAAAGCCGCAATTCAGCTGAGTTGCGCCCACTCTTGCGGTGCAGCGATAGGCGGCTGTCACAGGACTCTCAAAATGGCGGCAGGCTCTTTCCTTTTTGGGCCTGGTGCACTGAAATGGCCCTGGGACACCTTGGAAATCGGACGCTTGTCTGCTAGGTCTTGGACCCCATTCTCGAAAGCGTCCCCTCCGCCTTGAGAATTCATCAAAAGTTTTGGGGGCCCCGACTCCTGCAGGCTTCTGGTGGGGAGCGGCTGCCATGATTGCTCGCGGAATGACCACGACGGAGCTACGAGATGGTGGTGCTCTCATGCTGACGCCAGTTTAGTCTGAAACATCCAGAAACAAGGTGGGGCTTTCATCGTTTGGGGGAAAAAAAAAGTTTTCATCCAATGAAAAGTGTTGTTTTTAGGTCATATGATCAAGCCTTCCATCATTAGGAAACCAAAAGTAAAATGAACCAATGAAAAGTTTTATAAACAAGTCACATGACCTGTTATGCGGCATAGGGTATAAAATGCGGAGAAAATACGTTGGCACGTCAGGCGGCGTCAGTAGCGGACCGATGTGCGAATAGGCCGAAGGCAATACAACGCGTCAAGATCCGGATGGCACCGAGGTGATGTCCAGCAAGTTGCAGCACTGGTGTGGCCATCCTATAATGCTGAAAGTCGGCGTGGGGCACCCCGTTGGCCTGTGAGTTTGCGTCAGTAGCGGACCGATGTGCGAATAGGCCGAAGGCAGCACAACGCGCCAAGATCCGGATGGCACCGAGGTGGTGTCTAGTAAGTTGTCGCACTTCTGTGGCCATCCTACAATGTTGAAAGTCGGCGTGGGGCGCCCCGTTGGCCTGTGAGATGGCGTCAGTAGCGGACCGATGTGCGAATGGGGCCAAAGGCAGCGCAACAATATTTTCTGACTGACACCACAAGGCGCTGAGATGCCAAGATCCGGATGGCACCGAGGTGGTGTGTAGCAAGTTGTGGCACTGGTGTGGCCATCCTACAATGGTAAAAGTCGGCGTGGGGTGCCCTGTTGGCCTGTGAGATGGTGTCAGTAGCGGACTGATGTGCGAATGGGGCCAAAGGCAGCGCAACAATATTTTCTACAATATTTTCGGAGTAGAAGACACCACAAGGCGCTGAGATGCCAAGATCCGGATGGCACCGAGGTGATGTCTAAGTTGCGGACTGATGTGCGAATGGGGCCAAAGGCAGCGTAACAATATTTTTTGTATGGAAGATACCACTAGGCGTTGAGATGCCAAGATTCGGATGGCACCGAGGTGATGTCTAGCAAGTTGCTGTACTTGTGTGGTCATCCTACAATGCTGAAACTCGGCGTGGGTCGCCCCATTAGCCTGTGAGATGGCGTCAGTAGCGGACCGATGTGCGAATAGGCCGAAGGCAGCACAACGCGCCAAGATCCGGATGTCACCGTGGTGGTTTCATAGTTGAGAGGCACTTCATCTGCAGTGGGGCGCCGAGATCCGGATGGCACCGAGGTGATGTCTAGCAAGTTGCTGTACTGGTGTGGTCATCCTACAATGCTGAAAGTCGGCGTGGGGCGCCCCATTAGCCTGTGAGATGGCGTCAGTAGCGGACTGATGTGCGAATGGGGCCAAAGGCAGCGCAACAATATTTTCTGAAGAGAAGACACCAAAAGGTGCTGACATTCCAAGATCCGGATGGCACCGAGGTGGTGTCTAGCAAGCTATGCAGTTGAGTTGTGTGCGCACTTGCGGAGAATAGGTCGAAGGCAGCATAACAATGTTTTCTGAATAGAAGACACCACAAGGCGTTGAGATTCGGTTACCACCGAGGTAATGTCTAGCAAGTTGCCGCACTGGTGTGGCCATCCTACAATACTGCTCCGAATAACGGCGTGGGGTGCCCGAAGGGGGGGGGAGCCGGCGTGAATGGGCCTTCCTAGGTGGAGGCTCGTCTGCTGTAGTGGGGCGCCCCTTTACCGTTTCAGTTGCCATTCAGCTGAGTTTTGGCTGCTCTTGATGCTACAGCGACAGGCGGCTGCAAGAGGACTCTCAAAATGGCGGCCTGTTCTTTGGATTTGGGCCTGGTCCACTAAAATGGCCCTGGGACACCTTAGAACTCGGACGCTCGATTTTTTTTTCCTTTCCTGTACATGCAAAAAAAGGTAAATGCCCGGTACGGTACACGCTTCATCTGCCACGATGAACTCTCCAGAGGAACCGAAAAAAAATATAGTTGTGTGGTAACTATAACATGCATCGTCATATGGAGAGGTGGCACCAATTAATTATAGTGCTGCATAAAAGAGAGATTTGGAGGAGAACCCCTGACCTGCTAGTACATTCATCAAAGAAGTGGCACTGAGAGCTTCAGAGGCAAGGGAAACGGTCTCAAATATTTAGAAGAACTTTGGAAAGATTAAAATGACATGTTTAGATTGTGGCAAATTAATTTCATGTGGACAGATGAGTGTTACTCTAATAAATACAGCATATGAACATCATCATAGTCGATGGTTGGTAGAGACATTTTGACTATATCCTGGACCTGCCCGTCCTCGCCCAAAATGGCGCCGGAATAAATGGGACTCGTAACTCCTTGTTGTGTACTGGTTGCAGAACCTTGAAATCACGAGATACGTATGCAGTTTTGAAGCACATGGCGGGCGGGGACGAGAATTGATTGAATATTTCGACATCCCTATTGATATTAAGTTCTGATGTGTTATTGATTACTGTACTGTTGAAAGTTCGAATTAACGTCACCCATGGTACTTGCCCGCAAATGTATATCTAGATAATTTTATTGTAACTGGCCCTGTCGTATTTTAATTATAAAATGTACGTCCACCGATTCCGTAACTGTTAGACACCTTAGTTCTTGCAACCTAATGGCCCGCCCGTTACGTTCCTCTACAGTGTAAATGTCTATTCATCATATACGATTACAGTTTGCTCTGTGGCAGGCCCACGTGGTTATAGGCTCGTATTTGTATAATGAAATTTTCACAATAAAGGTTTTTAAAAGAAAACATGGTAGTAGTATATACATTGGTAAAGCTTTTAATAATAGTGACTGTTTTAGAATCATTAAAAGGCAAGTGAAATAAAGCAGACCAATTACATGAAGGGTAAAAGGTATAATACGAAGGAACGCAGTAAAGATAAATGGTCAAGGGCTGTTGTGTTTTCTATTCCTGCAACATAAAGTGATCGATAAGAATCTCATATTCAGGCGTATCGGCGACTAAGACAGCAGGTCGACCCTCTTTTGCTCAACGGCTCCGTCATGGGACGAAGAAACGCTCTTTTTCTCGAAAAAAGAATATATTTTACTTGCAGGACAGTTGTAAAATTTCCGGGAAAGTACATTAGCCTGGAACATTATCACATATATTTAAGAAAAAATAATGTTCGGAAGTAATGAAAAGCGTAATTTTTAGGTCATATGACCAAGCCTTTCATCATTACAATAAGAAAAGTAAAATGAACCAATGAAAAGTTTTATTAACAAGTTACATGACTTGTTATGCTTACGTTACGCGCTGCGCGCCCCGGATGACTTCCGGATGCGCTAACGCGGCGCGTCATATGACGCATTACGCGACAACGCAGGTACAGAATATAGTCAAAATGTCTCCACCAACCAGCGGTCGGAACACAACCCCTTTCAGCAGGCTAAATAGTTCTGTTAAATGACAACAGAAGGGACAGGCAACAAGAACCATCAGTCAAAGAGGGGAGGGCTAGTTCTTCTCTACCGGGTTACATTGGGGCGCTACCGGAACTGATCGAATTGGTAGTCTACAGTGTTTCTGGATGTTTCAGACTGAAGCTGGGGTTAGCATGAGAGCAGCACCATTTTGTAGCTCCGTCGTGGTCATTCCGCAACCAATCATGGCAGCCGTTCTTTATCGTTATTTTGGGCGGAGTGGGTGGCGGAGCCGAGCTGTTTTGCAGCCATCATTGTGTGGAGTTCAGTTCATCTCACTAGTTTTGTATTTGTCATGAGGGGTTGTTCCTAATGTTTCTATTTTAGCGAGGTCAAAAAGAGATCCCATTAGTGGCCTACTGATTTTGCTCGATTCCTTTTCTTTTTTTTTACACGATTTTTCGTTATCTGCAAAGACTAAACAGAGTATTGCGACTCTGTGTTTGTTTGTAAATAGAGAATGAACCAAAGAGAACTAATTCTAAAACAGTAAATACTTGGATAACAATCAATCAAATGGAGAGAGAAGCAGGCACGACGGATTACAACGGGGGCAAAGGCCTGCGTTAACTACCTTTCACTATCTGCAAAGAGAGAGTACTCCTAATAGAAATGAGGGGGGGGGGCACCATTCAAAGCAGATCAGTGTGCATAAACACGAAAATGTTTTCACTTACCACGTACTTGACATTCGACAGCTTATGATATTTGCTATTAAAAAACCATTGAAATTCACTGAAAAAACCATAGGTTATAGACCATATATAGTTAGGAATTAGCATTTACAAAACCTTGAAAATTCACTGAAAAAACCATAGGTTATAGACCATATATAGTTAGGAATTAGCATTTAAAAAACCTTATTTTACTCACACAAAACCATTGAAATTCCATATATAGTTAGTTGCACTAACTATATATCGCGCACCCGCAATCCACTGCTGATCATGTCACATATTACATCATTCATGACATGGTCAGTGACATCACTGATGACATCTCAAATGACATCATTCTTGTGCTAATACGATAAACCTCTTCAGACTCTAATATAACCTTAGATACACTCAGTGTATACAGACACTCACACACTGCCACTCATCCATGGAGTTACTCACACACCCAGTCAGTCATGCAAAGAAACAATCTCACCTCCATTTCTTCAACTATACAGTTAAACACACCTTACTTATTGAAACATATACTAACACATATTTACTCTCTTATACAATCCCTGATACAAGTTCACAATGATCGATACAACCACTCACTCATTCAGTGGCTCTCATGCACAGTTATTTATATATGCCAACTCTCACATGTACTGTGTTTTACATATGTACTTACTATGACATGTAGCATTGAGATATCCATTCACTCATGCACACAGTCAACTGCCTATGTAGCTGTTTCCACATGCACTCTTGAACTCATACACCTAGTGAATAAACTGCTCACACATCTATGCATAGAGTCACACACCTTCCAGCCACCCCCACACAAACTCAATCTCCCATATAAATACTTGGGCAACCAATTAATAACACATATAGCCTCTCGTATAGCTAATGATCAACACATGCAGCAGTTTACAGAACAACAGACATAATGATGCACAAATTAAGACAGTTTAGTCACTAACCCATGCATTCAGTGAGACACATTTAATCACTCACTCATACAGTCAGTCACGCACCTACTAAATCCTTCATCCAGACACTTATACATCCACTCATTCTTCAATATGTAAGACATATTTTAACTTTACGGAAACATACAGTCACTGGATGTTGTCATCAGTGATGTCATCAGTGATGTCATTTGAGATGTCATCAGTGATGTCATCAGTGATGTCACTGACCATGTCATGAATGATGTAATATGTGACATGATCAGCAGTGGATTGCGGGTGCGCGATATATAGTTAGTGCAACTAACTATATATGGAATTTCAATGGTTTTGTGTGAGTAAAATAAGGTTTTTTAAATGCTAATTCCTAACTATATATGGTCTATAACCTATGGTTTTTTCAGTGAATACATATATATATATATATATATATATATATATATATATATATATATATATATATATATATGAACAAATCCTCCTCAAAAGAAAAGGCAGTGACCCGTAGGGAAAATGAAGAAGCACTTTATTATCGGCAAGCCATAGGCGAATGCATTTCGGAGTTTCCTCCTTCATCAGCGCCCCTCTCCAACTGCTCCTTCTGCTGCGAAAATGTTGGATCTGCCTCTAAGTAGATGGTAACAGGTAGCTCCGCCTCCTGATAATGTTCAGCCCTCCCAAAGTAGTCCTTGCGTATAGGGACCACAAAACCCATAATGCCACAGTCATCGGCATCACGGGAATGGAGATGCCGCGTTGGAGAAATTGTGGAGTGTCAGAGTACAGGCGCAGGCTGGGAGCACGAAGGAAGGTGAGGCATGTCGACAGTCCAGTGCCCCTTCAGCTCCCCACTTGAAACCCCCGCAACCTTTCAGTCCAGCATTATCAAACGGGGGTCAGCGCGGGAATCCCGGTTACCCAAGAGGGAGGTAGGCATACCTCCTCCACCGCTTTATTTCGCCAGGCGTCGAGGTGGGTCATAGGCGATGCTGCTTACACAACGAAGACAGGATGCTCCGGAGAGCTAGGCCAGGACGTCCGTACCTCTTTGTGCGGGGGTGGGTGCACCACAATTGCGTTCTGGCTTGACGCAAATTAGACACGAACAAATCCTCCTCAAAAGAAAAGGCAGTGACTCGTAGGGAAAATGAAGAAGCACTTTATTATCGGCAAGCCATAGGCGAATGCATTTCGGAGTTTCCTCCTTCATCAGCGCCCCTCTCCAACCGCTCCTTCTGCTGCGAAAATGTTGGATCTGCCTCTAAGTAGATGGTAACAGGTAGCTCCGCCTCCTGATAATGTTCAGCCCTCCCAAAGTAGTCCTTGCGTATAGGGACCACAAAACCCATAATGCCACAGTCATCGGCATCACGGGAATGGAGATGCCGCGTTGGAGAAATTGCGGAGTGTCAGAGTACAGGCGCAGGCTGGGAGCACGAAGGAAGGTGAGGCATGTCGACAGTCCAGTGCCCCTTCAGCTCCCCACTTGAAACCCCCGCAACCTTTCAGTCCAGCATTATCAAACGGGGGTCAGCGCGGGAATCCCGGTTACCCAAGAGGGAGGTAGGCATACCTCCTCCACCGCTTTATTTCGCCAGGCGTCGAGGTGGGTCATAGACGATGCTGCTTACACAACGAAGACAGGATGCTCCGGAGAGCTAGGCCAGGACGTCCATACCTCTTTGTGCGGGGGTGGGTGCGCCACAATTGCGTTCTGGCTTGACGCAAATTAGACACGAACAAATCCTCCTCAAAAGAAAAGGCAGTGACCCGTAGGGAAAATGAAGAAGCACTTTATTATCGGCAAGCCATAGGCGAATGCATTTCGGAGTTTCCTCCTTCATCAGCGCCCCTCTCCAACCACTCCTTCTGCTGCGAAAATGTTGGATCTGCCTCTAAGTAGATGGTAACAGGTAGCTCCGCCTCCTGATAATGTTCAGCCCTCCCAAAGTAGTCCTTGCGTATAGGGACCACAAAACCCATAATGCCACAGTCATTGGCATCACGGGAATGGAGATGCCGCGTTGGAGAAATTGCGGAGTGTCAGAGTACAGGCGCAGGCTGGGAGCACGAAGGAAGGTGAGGCATGTCGACAGTCCAGTGCCCCTTCAGCTCCCCACTTGAAACCCCCGCAACCTTTCAGTCCAGCATTATCAAACGGGGGTCAGCGCGGGAATCCCGGTTACCCAAGAGGGAGGTAGGCATACCTCCTCCACCGCTTTATTTCGCCAGGCGTCGAGGTGGGTCATAGACGATGCTGCTTGCACAACGAAGACAGGATGCTCCGGAGAGCTAGGCCAGGACGTCCATACCTCTTTGTGCGGGGGTGGGTGCACCACAATTGCGTTCTGGCTTGACGCAAATTAGACACGAACAAATCCTCCTCAAAAGAAAAGGCAGTGACCCGTAGGGAAAATGAAGAAGCACTTTATTATCGGCAAGCCATAGGCGAATGCATTTCGGAGTTTCCTCCTTCATCAGCGCCCCTCTCCAACCGCTCCTTCTGCTGCGAAAATGTTGGATCTGCCTCTAAGTAGATGGTAACAGGTAGCTCCGCCTCCTGATAATGTTCAGCCCTCCCAAAGTAGTCCTTGCGTATAGGGACCACAAAACCCATAATGCCACAGTCATCTGCATCACGGGAATGGAGATGCGGCGTTGGAGAAATTGCGGAGTGTCAGAGTACAGGCGCAGGCTGGGAGCACGAAGGAAGGTGAGGCATGTTGACAGTCCAGTGCCCCTTCAGCTCCCCACTTGAAACCCCCGCAACCTTTCAGTCCAGCATTATCAAACGGGGGTCAGCGCGGGAATCCCGGTTACCCAAGAGGAAGGTAGGCATACCTCCTCCACCGCTTTATTTCGCCAGGCGTCGAGGTGGGTCATAGACGATGCTGCTTACACAACGAAGACAGGATGTTCCGGAGAGCTAGGCCAGGACGTCTATACCTCTTTGTGCGGGGGTGGGTGCACCACAATTGCGTTCTGGCTTGACGCAAATTAGACACGAACAAATCCTCCTGAAAAGAAAAGGCAGTGACCCGTAGGGAAAATGAAGAAGCACTTTATTATCGGCAAGCCATAGGCGAATGCATTTCGGAGTTTCCTCCTTCATCAGCGCCCCTCTCCAACCGCTCCTTCTGCTGCAAAAATGTTGGATCTGCCTCTAAGTAGATGGTAACAGGTAGCTCCGCCTCCTGATAATGTTCAGCCCTCCCAAAGTAGTCCTTGCGTATAGGGACCACAAAACCCATAATGCCACAGTCATCGGCATCACGGGAATGGAGATATATGTGTGTGTGTGTGTCTACACACACACACACCTGGGGCAGTGCAGACTTCTACTTTGCCTGCCTGGGGGAAGGGAAGAGCCCAGGGGGGACGGGGACCTCTTCTTCTACATTTTGTAATTTGGTGAAGCAAATGATAGCCTAAGACTTTTGAATAACATGCTTTTGCCGTTCACATATAATAAGTATACAGAATTTGAGGGTGTTCCTTTTGAAGAAGGATGATAATTATTGACACATCATCCGCTGAGGGCCTGCTTCCCGTTTCAGCTAAGAGGAATTAAAATGAATTCTGATGGAAATAGGTTAAATCAACATTTAAAGCTATATGCAGTGGCAGCAAGCCACTAAGAGCATGCAAATTAAGACTTTCTATCCATGTGGAACTGTATGGGTTCTGGTGTCAAGAGCGCGGAGCGCCAGTGCCACAGCATTTCACCACTGCCAGCCCTTCCGTGGTACAAATTAAAAGATTTAGGAGGATTATGTAGGATAATTTGGACTATGGATAGACCTCAATTGGAGCCCGTTCATCATGATTAGTAACCCGGCCATGCCCCATTGTGGTGCGTTCTTGAAATTGGAATAAACAATTAAAATTACATTATTTTGATATTTCACAAATATTAATTTGGTAGATCAGAAAACACATTTTTAAAGAATGATTCCCCCGGATAGAATGTCTTAATGTGAATGATCTCTATGGCTTGCTGTCTCTGCATATAGCTTTTAATGTTGTACCACGTAAGGGCCTCTGCACTCTTGACACCAGGCCCAGACAGTTCCACACATTGCTGGAATGCGTGCAGCTCAAGGGAAGGGGGGCCTCAGACTTTAAGGCAGTGGAAGGCACACGCTCTTCGCGGCCCCCTCTCCCGTGTCCTGACCTCCACCCAGAGACCCCTTTCCTTTTGCAAAAAGCTCAATGCTTGTTTTATTTGGAAAGGACACTTACAACATACATCTTCCAAATAACAATTACAAAGGAAGTTCCTACGCCGGTTTAGAAGCTGGTAGTAATTGACTACTAAAATAGGGTTTGTACCTATTAAAACTGTTCAGTCCCAATCGCAGTTTGCCACTGTAAAATGTTATGTATATCTGACCTCACTTACTTTCATTAGATTGCGATTTATTTGACTTGGGCTGTCAGCTTGAACCTCTGGTGAGCTGACATTTACCAGTCACCACCCTGTCCACACACCAGAAGCCCCCGGGTACCTCCGTTTACCACAGGTGCTTATGCCAGCTCCCTAAAACTCTCAATAAAAAATCAACTTAATATTCCACAGGAAGCCTGTTGGCTATTATTCATTGAAGAGACCCAGCCTCGCCCACATGCACAGTGGTGGTGGGAATCTATCACCTCACGGACTGGAGCCAAGGCCTGCCGCCTGGACATGGGGCCGCTGCCACCAATCCCAATGCCCGCTATTTTATGATTTTTGGGTCTGGGCCTGCTGCTGCAAAAAATAATTTATAACCGAAACCCATGCCAACATCGATATCCCTCACAGTTGTGCACCCGTCTCTGAGCCCTTGAGGACCGAGACTAGCTTAGAGACTCACTCACAGGCCTCATTTAAAATTACAGTACTCATTACAAATATTTTGCACGTTTGCACGCAGCAGCAGGCCTGCATGATGATGTTCGTACTTGACTCGCATCCACGCGCAGAACAGACCCCGGATTCGGATGTGCAGTTAGCAGGCTCCGAGGCTCGTGCACTGCTGGCCTCAGTACGACGCTCCAGGCCACCACCGGAACTACTAACAGGGTGAGACTCTGGGGACAGCGAGAGCAGAGGACTCGGAGTGGAAGGCCGCCGACCGGGACAGGTGACACGTCTGTGTTGTTGTGGGGCAGTGGCAGCAGTCAACAGGTCAGGAGGCCTGCCTGGCAGTCAATTCTCCATTAGCCAGCAGAGCCACACACACAGTCCGGCCATCCCTCGCGCACCAACAGCGAGAGAGGGGAGCGCGTCATGCCGTCATCATCAGTAGCTGCTGTAGCACCGCTCGGGGATTGGCCGAAATGATGATGCCCAGGGCCGTCATTGGCAGCGCTATCCCGCGCTACTAGATTGACGGCCCTGGGGAGGTACCTGCACATACAACACTGTTAGTATGTACTGCCCGCCCGCTCCTCTCCACCACCAATATGCTAGGGTGCGCTCAGTGCTGCGCAGCAATGTACAAGCATAAAGCAGGTGCATTTGCACTCCACTAATAGGTGCTGCTGGTGCTGCCTGCTTGATTTTTGCCACCCTCCACCTTTTGCCGCCCTAGGCGGCCGCCTAGTCCTGCCTAATGGCAGAAACGGCCCTGACAATGATGACCTAGGAGACAACGCAAAATCATCAGTGCAAAAACTAGTGAGGAAACGTGTGGAAGCTGTGAAATGGTACTTTATCCACCGAGAGGATGCCCTGCTCAAGGAAAAGCATGCCTAAAATGTGGGTGTCAAAACCATTTTGTTAAGGTGTGTTGCAACTCCAGTGTGAGATCAAACACTGGCACAAAAGGATTTTAAACATTCGGCAGTTGTAGGATGGAGAGGACAGCCAAACACAAGCAAACAATACCTACATGAGTCGACTGGAGGAGGATGACGAAGATGAGGAAGTGTTTACTATAGTTTTCTCAGAGCTTAACAATCAGAGGCGAAGACCCCGTTCCATGTTCTAAACAGACACTGGCGGAGTTCATATCAAAGAGCTGATTGACACAGGAGTTAAGGTAAATGTCATTGACTCGGAGCAGTTCCTCAAGCTGCATCCCAAGCCCGAAATCATCCCAACAAAGGACAAGAGTTACATGTACGGGGGACTGGCCCCATTCCGTTACAAGATGTTATTGAGGTAGAGATGGCCAATGGCGACACAAAGAAATGTGATACGTTTCATGTGACCAAAGACAACACTAGAACGCTGTTAGGCTGTCACAATGCAGAGGACTTGGGCCTAGTGTTCTTTGTGAAGCAGGTTCATCAATTTCATGCAGAGGACATTCTTGCTCATTTTTCTGAACTGTTTCAGGGATTGGGGTGTTTGAAAGGCATTCAATTCAAGGTCCACTTTGACACCAGTTGAGCTGCACCACAGAAAGGTACCTCTACATCTTTGCTCTGTGGTGGAGAAAGAGATAGAACAGTCTGAGCCTTTGAAAAAGTGACCGGTCCTACGCCCTGGGTGTGGCCGCCGGTAATTGTCCGAAGCCCAAACAGCCTGGGGCGATAAGATTATATGTGGATCTAACAAGGCTATCTGCAGAGAGAGATACATCACCCTAACCATTCAAGAAATTGTGACCGATCTGAATGGGGCCGAATGGGTCCCTAAAATTGACCTAAATTCACGATATTATAAACTGATGCTGGAGGAGTCCATTGTTCTCCATGCATGTAGGACTGCGAAGGTTCAAATGTCAGCTCTTTGGGGTGTTGTCAGCAGCGGACGTTTTTCAAGACACTATACATGAGGCACTGTCCGGTTTAGTGTGAGTGATCAATTTGAGAGACAATATATTGATCTTCTCTGGCTGAGGGCTACTTTGCAGCAGCTGATGGAGCGTGGACTGAGCCTTCATAGCCAAATGTGTTCATTTAACTCAAACAAGGTGGAATTTTTTGGTTACAGGTTCTCCAAAGAGGGTTTGCAAGTATATACACAGAAAGTTAAAGCCACCAGGACAGCAGTAATTCACAGAAATTCATCAGAGATTCGCATTTTTTTGAGGATGGCCAACTACTGGGGTAGGTCCTTTCAGATCCTCTACGGTCACTAACAAAGAAAGATGATCAGTAGGAATGGAACAAAAATTCTGTTGAATTCCCAAATATGGCAGACTGGGCTAAGGATGTAACCCCTAATCGTTACCAGGTCCTAGCCCCAGACACTGTGACCAATGTGGAGACTCCAGCTGCGGCACTCTTTAGTGAAAAGGAAGGTAATGAGTGGGGGCACGGCGAGGAAGTAGGAGCTGCTTCAAAAAATTTGGATAAAGAGGATTTTTCTACTAGTGCTCTGCTCACAACCCTTAGGTTGGAAATAAAGAATCAATTTGAAACTTCAGAAACAAATCAGAAAGAGATCAGGTTGGTGTGTGAGAGTCTGGAGAAAAACATTGACGACTTGAGTTTAAGAACTGTTATGTTAGAAGGGGAAGTGAGGGACCTTAAAGAAGCAGTGAAAGGTAACGCTACTGAAATAGAGGTTCTAAAAACGAAAGAGAGAGAACAACAGGAGAGAGTAGAAAGGTTGGAAAACTTACAAAGGAGGAATAATCTAACGTTTCTAAAATTCACAGAAGGCAAGGAGGGGGAGGACATTAAATCATATATAGTCCAGTTGATTAAAAAGGAGTTACTCCTTGAGGAGACAGAAGATGAGATCAGCAAAGACATTCAGAGGATCCACAGAGACCCTATAGACTCAACCCAAATAGGGCCAAGCCCAGGAGAATTTTTGTTAACTTCCTCACATAAACCTTAAAGGAGAAGATCTTTTCCAGGGCCTTGACTAAGAAGATAATGGAGATTGACGGGGTTAGGTTTGAAGTTAGATCTCATGTGTCAAGTGTAACCTCCAATAGGCAGTGGGCACTTGGGAAGAGAATTTAACCTCTAAGGAAGCTTGGTGCGCCGGTACAGTTAAAATTCCCAGCTTTGTTGAAGGTGATGCTTAACAATAAAACGCATTCCTTCCTCTTCGTTGATGGGGCACCCATACAGCTTTTGCCATGAAAAGTCGGGGAAGGTTTTCCACGGGGGGAGGGTGCAGGGATCACAGGGTGGGAGCATGAGGGAAGAAACTTCAAAAAATATTCCTCATTTGTCGTGTTGGCTTTTATTTTGCATCCAAGGGTTAACTGTAAGAGGGACCTTAAAGGCAATGGCTAAGAAAGGTGCAAATGAGATAAAAATCTTATCTTGGAATGCGAACGGTCTGCGGCTAAGGGGTAGAAGTGAGGAAATACTGCAGTACTTAAGGGACTGTCCTGTGCAGATTATTATCATGCAGGAGACTCATCTGACGAAGTCTGAGAGTTCGGAGTTTTTTAAGGCTAAAATGTGGATCTCGCGAACACTTTTCACAAAGCTGTCAGCAGTCACTAAAGGGGCGGCGCTTTTGGTGAAACAGGGGATGAACATCTCAATAGAAGGTAGCATTTCCAACATTGTGGGTAGGTGGCCAGTGGCAAAAGTTAAAATTCACGGCCATAAGTACACGTTGGTGGGTTATTAGGCCTGAACCAAGACGACACGGGCCCCCTGGAAGCTCTGTTTTCCGAGTTATTAAACTTTCCTGATCTGATCATTATGGCAGGAGATTTTAACGCCCTTCAGGATCATAGGTTAGACAGATTTCGGATTAGCAGAGCAATGGTAAACCCCAAAATGTCTGCCTTTATACGACAAGTAATGATGCAATTCGGTCTCTGTGACATCTGGCGAGATAGGATAAGCACCCAGAAAGGTTTCACATTTCATAATAAGAAATACAGACATCATTCTAGGATTGATTATTTTTTAATTGACAGTAAGCTAAAGGATCAAGTACTAGACATAAGGGTGCATCTCTCAGATCACTCAGCAATAATGTTGCATATAAAGCCGGGTGAGGGGATGGTTCAACCAAGATGGACATTAGATTGCATGATCTGTGTAGAGACTCTAGATATTTTAAGAAGGGAGACAAAGGAGTTCTTTGACAGCAATTTGGGTTCATCGTCTGTTGGTATAGTTTGAGACTCCTACAAAGCTTACTTAAGAGGCAGATTGGGTTACCCAAGTGGCGGTGAGAAGAAGAGCACATTATAATAAGATACTAATATTAGAAGAACAAATCCTGTCAATTGAAAACGACTTGATTAACTCAAACATTCAGGATGATCAGGATACTAGGCTGAGGGAAATAATGGAAACTAAGGCAAAACTGTCAGCAAATATACCAGACAGGCTCAGGAAAAGATGGGAAATATGTTGGCTGACCCATTTCGAATATGGTGAAGGCTGCAGTAAGTTGTTGGCCTGGAAAGCTAAGAGTGATCAAGTGAGAAACAGGATTAAAGAGATAAGGTGTCAACAAACAGGAACACTGCTCGGAGATAATCAGGCCATTGAATTAGCCTTCTACAGACACTTTGGTAAAGTATATCAGGAAGATTAGGAAGTCTCGGAAGAAGAGGTGATGAGCTGGTTGAGTGAGGACCTTGCTGGTCCTTTAGAGAGAGAGAAATGTGAGCACTTGAATGAGAGGATAAATCTTGGAGAAGTAGAAAAGGCAATTGGGGAGGCCAAGAAAGGGAGGGCATCAGACCCAGATGGTTTGCCTCATGAAGTTTACAGGGCCCTGGCCAGTACACTAAGCCCCATTCTACTGAAACTTTTTAATGCAGTTTTCCTGAATGGAGCAGAATTGCAAGACTCGTGTAAAGAGGCCACTATCACCTTGATCCCAAAACCGGGAAAATGTCTGAAGAACTGTGATTCTTACAGGCCTATATCGCTTTGGAACTGCTACTATAAACATTTTGCAAAAACCATAGCAGAAAGGTTAAACAGGGTCATGCCTCTGCTCATACACGAGGTTCAAAAGGGGTTTATCCAAGGAAGAACGCTGAAAGACCTGACTTATACCCTTATAGGTTCCATAGACCTGGCCACCACCTATGGGCTTCCTTTAGCAGTTATGACACTAGATGCCACCAAAACTTTCAACTGTGTCAACTGGGTCTATTTAAAGGCTGTGGCTAAATCTTTCAAGTTGAGCCCTAATGTCTGTAGAATGTTGGAGGGAATTTACGCTGCTCTCGTAGCCAGGGTTCTAGTTAATGGGGTACTGACAAAACCTGTTTCGATCACAAGGGGCATGAGACAGGGTTGTCCCCTATACCCTCTACTCTTCGATTTATATATTGAACCTCAGGCTAGAAGATTCAGGAACAACTCTGAAATTCTACCATTTCAATTTAACGGGTGGAGCAAAAAAATAGGTCTATACGCAGATGATAACTTAATTTTTACTACCAACATACATAGGGCATTGAGGGGTGTTCCAACAGTTACTGGGGACTTTGGCAAAATCTCAGGGCATGATATTAATAAACAAAAAACGGAGGTCATGGCCTGGAACACTGAGGAGGCGAAGTAAAATGTAAAGAGGACATAAGGTATTTAGGGGTTAAGATCACCCATGATATTGCAAAACTTACAAAAGAAAATGTTTAAATAGTGAAGAAAGAGGTGGGTGTCTTGTTGAAGAGCTGATCATATCTTCTGTTAACTTTGTTTGGTCGAGTTAACCTAGTTAAGATGGTAATCCTCCCAAAATGTACTTTCCTTTTTGAGTCCATCCCACTACCTTTTCATAAAGAGTGGTTTGTAAAAGTCCAGAGTCAGATTAGCTCCTTCATCTAGTCCTCTACAAGGCCACAGATTGCCTGGAAAAAGTTGAGGAGGAGGTTGGAGAAAGATGGGCTAGCTTTACCCGATTTGCTATTTTACTCCTGGTCTTTTTTACTAAAGAATGGAAGAATGTTTCTGGACAGATCCACAAAATCAGAGATTGGCAACCTTTTTGAGATGTTGTTGAAGAAAGAAAAAGGAGGGAATGTGGTTTCATGTATAAATATGCGGATCCTAAGTACTTTAAAGAACTCAGGTTATAGATCCTAAGGGGCATGGCTGAGACCTGGTATATAATCAGGAATTCTATAAAAAATATCATACTTCAGTCTGTATGTCCCCATCTGGGACTCTCTGGGCTCACCAGAATGGACCAAGGATGCGTTGGCTATTCCACTAAGGGAGGATGGCAAATTAAGGTGGAAGCATCTCTTTCAGGAAGACCGTTTGGTCACGTGGGAATGGTGTAATCAGAAATTCGGCCAAGGAATTTCAAGATTTAAATATCTTTAGATTCAGAGTTGGCACCAGGCCTCAGACATAAAATTAGGTGAATACAACGAATTTGAGGAAAGGCTCTTGTCTGGGGTCGTTCCGAAGAAGGAAATCACTTTGTGGTATTGCCTGATGGTAGGGATGGAAGACGGAGACTTCACTCTCCCAGTGGATCTTTGGGGCAGATTCTTGCTTGTGACTACCCTGGAAGACCAATGGCAAGTATCTATGTCTACTTTGTATAAAATAGTGAAACCTGCATACCTGAGGAGGAATCGTTTGTTCACCATTCACAGGGCCTACTGGACTCCCAAGAGGTTATCTAAGTTCGGGAAAGGAGGTGATGTTGCATGTCCAAAATGTGGTAGCATGAAGGAAGACAACCCCATATGTTTCTACACTGCCCAAAGATTCAATCATTCTGGGAGGCTGTGAGTAAAGCTCTGTCAAATTCCTTGAACTTACAAATCAAAATAAGCATTTTATTAGTTATTTTTTCAGGTTTGGATCCACAAATTTCAAGTAATAAAAAAAATGCAAAGTTGGTTTTCTATGCTATTTTATTGGCCCGTAGAGAGATCTGTAGACAGTGGGTGTCACAGGCCCCGCCAAGGTATGAGGACTGGGTAATCTCTGTGAAGAATGTGGCTAATTTGGATATTTAGGACAAGGGTCACAGAAGATATGAATTTTGGACACCCCTCCTGAGTTGGTGTGAGCAACCAGTGTGACTTGTGGAGAAGTGTGGCTCAATGATTAGAGTGGCAGACCCTGATGCAGAGGTCTAGCCCGGGACTAGGGTTCAATTCCCCGCCTCGGCGGGTCTTGGGCTAAAAAAATTCCACCGACCTGATAATTCTCGCCTCGGTGCCTATTCCAATCATGGAGTCCCACTCTGCAACTCTGGGCAATAGCTTGCTTAATCTCCACAACGGCCCCCACAACGCTAAGGATGCCTGGCCTCCACCTTGGGGGTGCCCAGGAGTGGACACCTCACAGGGAAAGCCAGGATGGGTTCCACAGTGGTATTCGTACAAGCGCCTTGAGACCCTTGCGGGTGAGTAGTGCGCTATACAAGTATCAATTTACAATTTTTTACATTTACTTGTAGATCAGGGGTCCAATGATTAAGCCATTCTCTCACTCAGCTGACACTTCTCTTAAAGGTTGTAGTGCCACGAGAAGAGATGGTGTGTTTGGGAAGAAAGAAGCGGGGGTCACAATCCAAGGGCAACAATATGTGATCCCACTTCTTACACCTGCTTTAGCATATGAGGTCTGGGACATTGTAGTTGGTAATGCAAGTCAAATGGTGTGAACAAGGCAAATAAGGAAAAATGTTATAAAAAAACAAAAAAACGATGTCGGGGGCGTGGCTTGAGCGGCGATGTGAGCAGACGTGCTCTCGTGGGGCTCCCGCTGCTGCTGGCCTTAATTTGCTATTTCTGCGGATTCAGGGAACTCTAATCTCGCCCCCGAGTGCCCTGGAGGTGTGGGCACACTGTGCTCGGGTGTCCGGCGAACGGCCCGTGTGGAGGACGGCTGCAGAGCGCTGTCGGGAGCGGACGGTTGGACCCTCAGCGGCGGCGCCCGCCATTTTGAGAGCCTAGTGTCGGTGGACGCGACCTCTGCCGCCAGCCGAATGCGGCTTGCTGGGGCGTCCGGAGACGGCATTGCTAATTCCCTGGGCGGCGTTGGCTACTGAGGGGCGCCAGAGGCTCTCCTGCGCAGCCCTGAAGGTGTGCGGGCGCTGAAGACGCGGAGACCTGCGGCCGGGACCTGGGACGGGGACCCGCCGCCTCTGTGCGCTAGGAGGCCGATGGTCGTGGTGGCCTTGGTCCCCCTGTGTGCCCCACGCGGTGGCCTGCCCTGACTGGCGATCAGGCGCACTCTACGCTCTCCGCTCCAGGCCCGAGAGTACTGAGACGGCCGGAGAGAGCTGAGGCCTGGGGGCCCGATGTGACGCTGGAACCCAGACCCCTGCGGTGGCGGTCCGGCCGGCGGCCTCTGCTGGAGACGTCGGTGTGTCCCCCGAGGAGGTGTGCAGGAGCGAGGGCGAGCTGACGGGGGACTACCGGTGCTGAACCTGGCCTGACAGTAGGCGGCGAAGGAAGCAGTGAGGGCCTGTGGTGTGAGGTGACCGCCATCTTGCGAGCTGTGGGATACGGCGACCGCCATCTTGCGGACACGGAGGAGCTGCAACACCTGGTGGCAGTGAACTACGGAGGAGAGGTGCCACGTGGTGAGGGGGTGATTGACGGCGACTGCCCCTCCCGAGTCCTCATGTGTCTGGCTCCGGTGTGACTGACACTGTAATGTGAGGGAGCACCTAGTGGCTGGACTGAGAGCGGTGCCTGGAGTGAGCCCTCAGGTACCTTTACGTAGCTGCACTGTGCTTCAGGAAAAGAGGTGAGCTGCTTTGACTGTTTGGGGGGGTGAGGGGGCCCATTGTTGCTACCCTGCGGCGGGGGCCTGGTGGCCCGGGTCCGTGACCCATGAGGGGCTTGGGTGTGCCTGCTCAGCGATCTGCCTGGTGCGACTCTCCCGGGGGCCTCCTTAATCACCCCCCATCCTGTCATCGTTGATCTACACTTAACAGACTCCAGGTCATTCAAAACTGTGCGGCAAGAATCCTCCTGGATATCCCCCGCCGAACTTCAGTCAGAGCCAGACTGAAGGATCTTCACTGGCTCCTGGTGAGATCCAGAATTGAATTTAAGAGCATGTGCATCGCACACCGATCCTACTGGGGTACAGGCCCCTCTATTAACTCCCCCCTGATGAAAGCCTATCTACCCTCCCGCCCACTCAGGTCTACGACCTCTCACCTCGCCTCAGTACCACGCATTAGGAAGGCCAGATGTGGAGGCCGCTCGCTTTCTTACAACCTGGCTAGGATCTGGAACTCCCTTCCCCTCCCTATCAGATCAGAACCTAACCTTCTCACCTTCCGTAAACTATTAAAAACTTGGCTCTTCAGCAAAATTCCAATCTAACTTTTCACTCAGCTTCTCTTACTCCAGCCTCTCCAGCCCAACTCACTCTTTTCTATAGCGCTGGGACGCCCCTGGGTAGCCAACGCGCTTTACAAATCACCAATACAATACAATTGTTCGCGGCTGTGTGGAGGAGGTGGTGTATCGGCCCGACTCGCCTCCGGGACCGGGAGGTGGTCCCTTTCCCCCTGGTTTGTACGGACAGAGGGCGATGACGCGCTCTAACAAAGGCGCCAAGGGTGACTCAGCTGGGGCCCCTAAGGATAACACTGTGGTGGCCATGTGGGGTAAGGCTGGGGCGCCTGCGGCCGGAGAAGGCCCGTCCCGGGTGGCGGCGGAATCCCCACCGGTCACCCAGGCCTTCATGGCGACGTTTATGGCTGAACTGAAGGCAGAGATCGGATCCCTGCGCTCGGAGGTGCACTCCTGTGTTACAGAACTTAGGAGGGAGGTAACAGAGCTCGGGGACCGGGTCGATAGCATGGAGAAGACCATGGACGCGCGCACGGAAGATCAGGAGCAACTGTGGCAGCGCCTGTTGACCCTTGAGGAACAGAATATTGAGCTCCAGATCAAGCAGGAGGACTTGGAAAACAGGGGCCGAAGAAACAACCTCTGTATCCGGGGAGTTCCGCTCGGAGAAGAGGGGGAGGACATGATGGACTATGTGGCACAACTCCTTCACGACGTCCGAGGAGATGATGACGTGTCGCCCCCCACCCTAGACAGGGTGCATCGAGTGGCGGCTCCAGCGGGTAAACCGGGCCTCTTGCCGGACATTTTGACCAGGGTGCACTTCTTCGTGGAGAAAGAGGCGATATGGAAACGTGCGCGCGACCAACCAGACCTCCAATACAAAGGCCACAAGATTCAAATTTTTCAAGACTTGGCACCTAACACGCTGAAGAGAAGGCGGGCGTTCTGACCGGTGACGGAGAAGCTACGGAGCATGAACATTCCCTATCAATGGGGGCACCCCTTCACATTGATCTTCCAGTGGGAGGGGAGATGCAGGGCCCTGCGATCCTACACCGAGGCGGCGCAGCTCCTCCGCCTGTCGATGTCCCCCCTGGCGAGCCCGACCCGACCACCTACGCGAAAGCGGACGCCAGCTGGACCGGACTGGACAACGGTACAGAGACGGCGGCGCGCTCCCTCAGCTGCAGAGTCTACTCACAGTCTGGTCAAACAAGACATCATAGCCCACATCCGCTCCTTGGAAGGTGACAAGTCTGAAGTGGAGGGGGGCCCCCCTCGCGCCCTGACGGCAGATCTAACTGTTCTGCATTCCTCCTGATGTGCTGACCCCATATCTCCTTCTACTGGCCTATGGGTCGGGCTGCGGGGAGGGAGTCCGCCGCGCCCCCGGACCCAGTTGGCCGGGCCCGGGGCAGTGGGAGCCCCATACTTCTTGATACGTTATGATCACCACGACCCCCTGGGGAGTGACATCCCGGAGAGCGTCCAAACCTACGGGTGTAGGATGCCCTATACTGGGGACAGAGAACTCTGGCCCTGTTGGCCGTGTTTAACTGGTTCGAACATCCAGCCTATCCGGCTGATCGATTTTTGTTTTCTTTTCTCCGCTATTTCTCTTTTCCCTTATTTCCTCCTTCCTGTTTCTCTTCTCTTCTGTGTGGGACCTGGGAGGGGACTGTGGGTGGCGGGGAGGAGGGATGGAGGTTGGGCTCCTGACTGGGGTGTGAGGGCTGTGTGTAGATTGGCGATGATGGTCACGTTAGTGACTCCTGACGGTTCCTGATATGGCTGGTGGTATGAATGGCCCCCTAAAACTCCTGTCCCTCAATGTTAAGGGCCTTAACTCGCCCAATAAGCGCAAGCAGGTCTGGCACTATCTCCTACGACACAATCCAGATATCATTTTCATACAAGAGACCCACCTTCTACAGGCTGACATTGGGCGCATGGCTCACCCTAGATACCCTCTTCAGTTCTGGGCAGCGGCAGACACGAAAACTGCAGGAGTGGCGATTTTGTGCAGGGCTAGCATCAGGCGGGGGATAGACAGGCCCTTCCGAGGTGGCGATGGCCGATTTCTAAGGGTGAATGTCGAGGTGGGACGTCGCCGCTTAACATTATGCAATGTGTATGCCCCCAATCAGGCACAGGATCGCTTCCTCCGGGACCTCTTGCAGGATCAGATACCTCAGGGTGGCCCCTCGCTAATTCTAGGAGGGGATTTGAACATGGTGTGGTGCCCAAAGATGGATCGGAGTGAAGGCTCCTTTAATGGGGCTGGGGCAATGTCTCTGGCGCTTTGCAAGCAGATCGGTGACCTAGGATTGTTTGATGCGTGGCGGTATCTCTCCCCGGATAAACGTGAGTACTCCTTTTATTCGAGTGCCCACCGATCCTACTCTCGAATTGATTATATGTTTCTATCCCACGACCTTATCCGGGATGTAGTGGGAGTAGAGATGTCTGACATATCAATCTCAGACCATGCTCACGTGGAACTGCTCTTTCGGGACCCGGGTGAATGTCCTCCTTGGGAGCGGAGATGGTATTTGCTGCCAAATATCCTTCGAGATGCAGCAAATGTTGAGGGCATCCGTGAGGCCATTACCTCCTACTTTGCAGAAAATTACTTGCCCGAGACGCCTTTTCCGGTCGTCTGGGATGCCTTTAAGGCCACGATCCGGGGTCATATTACGTCTCTTGTGATCGCGAGGACGCGGGAGGCGAGAGCAGTGGAGGATGGCCTGGTGAAGGACCTGAAGGAGGCGGAGGCGCAAGATCGGGGCGGCTCTACCCTACAAACGAGGCGCCGCCTGGCGAATCTTCGAGGCCAATTGAGATTGTTGCATACGAATAAGGCTGAAAGCTCCCTCTTGGCTTTAAAACAGACACATTTTGAGGGGGGGGATAAGGTTGGGAGACTCTTAGCGAGGAGACTGCGGGTCAGGGCTGCTAAGTCCCATATAGCGAATGTAGAGCTACCTAATGGGTCCAGGGCTGCGGCAGCTAAGGATAAATGTCAGGCGTTCCGGGATTACTATGCTTCACTATACACTGCGGAGCCGCCACCTCCTGACTTGGTGGAAGAAGTCTTGGAACAATACGGTGGGTCGACATTGTGCCCCCACTCGGCGGAGCTCCTGGAGGAGTCGATAACGCAGGAAGAGGTGACCTCGGCTCTTAGTGAGCTCCACCTGGGGAAAACGCCGGACCCTGATGGGCTACCGCTCGCCTTCTATCGCCTGTTTCAAGCTCAGCTGGGACCTTACCTTCTCCGACTCTTCGATTCTTTCACGGACGAACAGGGTCCCTCACCGGATATGGGAATGGCGGAAATAGCCTTAGTCCTAAAGCCTGGAAAAGACCCCACACTCTGCTCGTCGTACCGCCCGATAGCTCTACTAAATACCGATTTTAAAATATACACCAAGGTGCTGGCGAAGCGGCTAGACCCCATATGCCTGACCTGGTGGACCCGGATCAAGTGGGATTTATACGCAGCCGTCAGGGGGCTGATAACATGCGTAGGGTGGCTCATCTGGTGGGGAAGGCGCACCACGGGCAGATCCCAGCCTGCCTCCTCTCGTTGGACGCTGAAAAAGCGTTTGACCGGGTGGACTGGTCATTCCTCCGGGCGGTCCTCTGCAAGATGGGGCTTGGTCCCAAGATGGTCACTAGAATCATGGCGCCTTACGTTGCACCAAAGACCAGGGTCCGTGTGAATGGACAGCTAACGGACCCGATCAACATAGGGAGAGGGACCAGGCAGGGCTGCCCTCTCTCGCCTTTACTGTTCGCTTTAGCGATTGAGCCTCTGGCGGATATGATTCGTCGAGCTCCGGACATCCACGGCATCCCGATGGGTGGACAGGATCATAAAGTGGCGCTCTATGCAGACGATCTCATCCTCACCCTCAGCGAGCCCCGAGAGTCTTTGCCAGCACTCCATTCTACGCTATGCATCTTTGAACGCGTCTCTGGTCTGAAAATTAACCATAGCAAATCCTGGGCACTCAACCTTACCATCCCTAAACCCGAACTCCCCCACTGGAGCAGATGTGCCCGTATCCTTGGACAGAACGCCACATTCGGTATCTTGGCCTACACCTGACCCCTTCACTAGATGACTGGTCTCCACTTAACTGGCGGGACTGCCGCAGATCGGTCCTTGAAGATCTACGGAGATGGAAGTCGCTAATTCCATCATGGTTGGGTAGGCTCAATGCAATAAAAATGTCCATCCTACCCAAACTCCTTTACCTGTTTCAGTGTCTACCTACACCCATCCCCTTACATAATATTCGAAATTTGCAGAAGGAATTAACCAACTTCATCTGGGGGGGAAAGAGGCCGCGCTTCTCCCAGGCGCTCCTTATGGCACCAAGAGACCGTGGAGGGCTGGCGTGTCCTAATTTGGTGGACTATTACTGGGCTGCTCATTTGCGCTTCGTGGTTGAGTGGGGCAACAGAGAAAGTGAAAAGGGGTGGCTTCACATGGACAGGGCTGTCACCGGCCATACCATCTGGGACCTGGCGTGGAACCATAAAGCTGGGCGTTCCCCGAGCGCCTATTTGGCGGTGCCCACGAAGACAGTTTTGGAAATATGGGACAGGATAGCAGTACGTAGAGGTCTCACGACTTTTCCCTCCCCGCACACCCCTATTGAGGGCAATCCGTGGTTTCCGCCGGCTCTCCGTACTAGAGCCTTTCGTAGATGGTCTCAGGGTGATTGCAGGGTCCATTCGGACCTCTTCGATGGGGGTACCCTTAAGTCTTTTGCCCACTGCAGGGAGGAATTTCGGCTCCCGTCTGAGGCTGAGATGCAATATCTCCAGCTGCGCCACTGGGTCCAGGCGGATGCAACGTACCCGGGGGCTACTTGAGACTTTACCCCGTTTGAGCGCCTGGCCCGTTCTTGTGCCGCAACGAAGGGCTTGATCTCCAAGATATACCAGATACTGCAGCATCCTCAGACGCCGCCTTCGCAGACCTATCAACAACGATGGCATACGATGTTGGGTGCCGATATTACACCGACGCAGTGGCTTCGTTTGTGGCGAGATATCCCTAAAATATACCGTAGTATACCGCAACAAGAAAACGCATATAAAATGATGACCCAGTGGTATTACACGCCCCAGAGCTTACATAAAATGTTCCCATCCTCCTCTCCCGACTGCTGGAGATGTCAAGCTGCGCCTGGGGATTTCCTACACATTTGGTGGACCTGCCCCTTGATCACTGTCTTCTGGAAGGCGGTCCTGAGTCACATTAAGGGGGTCCTGGGGTTTCCTTTGCCTGATGCCGCTAGTACATTGTTGCTGGGAATCAAACCTGCGAATCTGTTAGCTCTGACCCGGAGTGATTGGACTATAGCGCTACAAATGCTGGGCTCTGCCAGACAACTCATTGCCCTGTATTTATTTATTTATTTATTTTTGAAATTTGTAGAGCGTGTACAATTGCCCGTAGGCGTCTCGGCGCTAGAAACTGAATGTATTTCCAAGGCTGGGCTAGTAACTATTCTTGATCAAACAGCCAGGTCTTTATTTTTCTGCGAAAATGTATCAAGGACGGGCTGTCTTTGATAGAAGCTGGCAGGGAATTCCATAATCTGGGAGCTGCCACTAGGAAGCGTCTATCGCCCCAGTTGACTGTTTTTGTTCGTGGTATATGCAAGAGTTTAAGGTTGTTAGATCGGAGCGATCTTATGGAGGACTGGTACCTGAGTTGGGATTTCAGGAAGTGCGGACCATAGTTGTGCAATGCTTTATAGAGTATGCACAGCGCTTTAAACTTGATCCTGTTTCGAATCTTGAGCCAATGCAGGTCCCTTATAGTATCAGAGATTGGTGAGAACTTTGGGATTCCAGACAGGAGACGGGCTGCAGCATTCTGGATGGTCTGCATTTTGTTGGTCACTCTTGCTTGGGCATTGATGAATAAGCCGTTACAGTAGTCAAGAGATGACAACACGAGGGCGCTTACCAGCGTCTTACCTGCCGAGGTTGGTAGGAACGGCATGATTTTCTTGATCAGCCTGAGTTTATGGTGGGCTGTTGCTGCTATTTTATTTGAGTGGGCCATAAAATTTAGTTTATCGTCAAAAATCACCCCTAGATTTCTGACGGTGATGGCTGGTGTAGGTGGTATTCCGTGCGTAGGGGGCCACCAGGTAGTTGACCATCCAGGAGAGAGATGTCCAAATATGACGACCTCCATTTTTTCAGCGTTTAACTTTAGGCAATTGGAGGCCATCCACTCACCGATCTCCCGCATGCCTTCTTGGAAGTTTTCTGCTACCTTGTCTCCATTCCCGTTGATGGCCAACACAAGCTGTGTATCATCTGCGTATGAGGTAAGGCTCATCCCATGGGCCTTGATGACAGAGGCCAGGTCCGACACATAGATATTGAATAGTGTAGGGCTGAGGGATGAGCCTTGGGGAACCCCACACGGTAGTGACAGCTTGTGTGATTGAAAGGGCCCTAGTGTGACCACCTGTGATCTACCGGCCAGGAAGGAGAAAGCAGATTTTTAGCCATGTGGCGGATGCCCAGGTTTTCGGCACGGTCGACCAAGATCTTGTGGTCGACTGTGTCGAAGGCTTCAGACAGATCGAGCAATACCAGTATTGCTGTACCTCCCTGGTCCCGGATCACTCTTATGTCCTCTGTAGCTTTTATTAAGGCAGTTTCGGTTCCTTGGTACTTGCGAAAACCAAATTGGGTATTGTCCAGTAGTTGATGTTTTTCTATAAACTCTGAGAGTTGTATGTTCATCGCCTTTTCCGCTACCTTAGCTAGGAAGGGAAGACTGGCTATGGGGCTGTAGTTTTTTAGTTGGTCCTTGTCCAGATTGGCTTTCTTAAGTAGGGGTTTGACCAAGGTGTTTTTCAGGGAGTCTGGGTATATCCCAGTTCTGAACATTGTGTTGCAGATTGAGACAATGTCAGGGGCGAGATAGTCCATGATCGGACGAATGACTTTGAGAGGACAGGGATCTAATGCTGATCCTGATTTAATCGTGGCCGTTATTTCCTTGATTTGTGTTTCTCCAAGGTCTATGAACTGAGATAGTTCGATATTATTAGTCCCGTTGTTAGATATGGGGGAGTTGATTACTGTATTCGTGGAGAATGCTTGATATATATCATTCACCTTTGTGAAGAAGAATTCGGCTAGTGAATCACAAAAGACTTGGGATTGTGGAGGATTCAGGTCCGGTGCGTTTCCCGCTAAGACCGTAGTTATCTCAAAGAATTTTTGACTTGAGTTTTTAGCAGTGTTGATCTGTTCGGTAAAGTAGTTTTTTTTTGTCACGACAATAAGGGCTTTATATTGTCCAAGTGCTTCCTTGTAACTGGCCTTGCTTTCAGCGCTATAGGATCTGCGCCAGTGTCTCTCCCTGTTTCTACAGAATTGTCTCTTAATACGTAGTTCCTCTGTGAACCACGGGGCTGATGGCGTAGCTCTGTTTCTTGAGAGGTTTTTAGTTGGGGCTAAGGAGTCGGTGGCGATACCTATCCACTCCTGAAATTGTCGGGTGGCCGAGTTTGGTTCAGAGGTTGGATCAGGACGGGTTCTTTCGAGTATGGCCGTTAGCTCAGCTTGATCGATGTCCTTCCATACCTTGATGGTTTGTGGTTTCCATGCGGAGTGGAGTCTGATTCTATTTAATTTGCCTGGTATTTTTATTAAAATGGCGAAGTGGTCGGTCCATGGCATTGATAAGGTGTCTATTATATTTACGCCTTGCATGTTAGTAAAGATGCTGTCTAACGTGTGGCCGGCTATATGGGTGGGGGTGGTGACCAGTTGCCGAAGACTCATGGTGTGCATATCTGATATCAAGGAACGGGTGTCCTTGTCTGATGCATTTTCAAGATGGAAGTTCAAGTCGCCCAGTACTGTAAATGAGTCTTCCAGCGATGGAGCTTCTAGTATTGCGCCTAGATTAGCTAGAAAGTTGGTGCGAGAGCCTGGGGGTCGATATAGAAGGATGCCTTTAAAATGGGACGACGGGGTGAGTTTAAGATCGAAAAGGAGGGCTTCACAGGAGGTGGAGGGGATATGAGATATTCTTACCGTTATGTGGTCGCGGGCGATGATGGCTAGTCCTCCTCCGCGCTGCCCTACTCTATCTAGGCGATAGGCGTTGTAGGCTGCGGGGGTCGCAACTGCCATGTCAGGGTCGGATGCTCCATCCGTCCATGTCTCAGTGAGAAAGAGGCAGTCAAGGTTGTTATCGATGATGAGATCGTGTATTTCTTGCCGGTGCTTGACAAGGGATCGTGCATTGATGAGTGCAGCGGTGATATCGGTGGACTTGGATGCAGTGACAACATGCGTTTTGACTTTATCATTGGTTATCTGTAGCTTAACATTGCAATGAGGACATGTAAATTTTATGGTATCTGACCATATGTGTGGATTATGTTGGGCGCAGTCGGTGTTAGGCGTGCGCAGTGCCATCAATGTGGATTTGGGATAGATGTGGAGAGCCTGTCGAGGAAATTGATCAGGGGGTCTTGCCCTTGGCTGGAAGAAGACGGAGACACCCCATATTGCTGCATGGTTTGTGAGACTCTGGCATGTCATCACTATGGAGTTACTCTCCGCTAGACTGCAGTCTCGCAATACACGCTTCAAGGCGGTATGGCAACCCCTGGTGACCTATTTGTGCAAAACCGAACATGCGAGAAACATGCCTCCTAGACTGAGGGCGCTACACTTAGTAGACGATGCTGTGCTCCCTCCTACCTCACACAGGCCCTTGGTATGATAACCCTAGAGCCCGTACTGCGGCATGTGGCGGATGCTCCTGCTGCTGATGGGGTCTGTGAGGGCTCCTTTCCCGCCGATCCCTTCGCTGTTCTCTAGGTCCTTCCTCTCCCCTTTCCTGACTCTTTTCTTTTCATTTCTTCTGCTACCCTTGCTGTTCTAATGATTCTTTCTGGGCACCCGGTTGTAAGTTGGATCACTCTGGTCCGGTAGTTTTATTAGTTCTGATCCCTGGTTTATACCTGGTCCTAGGGGCTAGGTTTCATTGGCGGTGACTATTGTGCATGACAGAATGCTATTTCTATTTTCTGACGCTGCCGGCCCTATTGGGTTGTAGGCGGAACGCTGTGTATAATGTTTAGTAGGAAACACGAATTGCAGACGTATTATTTTACTGCATTTCTTTTGACGCGGCCGGCCTCTCTGGGGTTGTAGGCTTATCGCCGTGTACATGTCACCCTTTTTTTTGCGTACTCCCTTCTTCGTGGGTGAAATAAAAACAGACTTTAAATTAAAAAGTAAAAAAAAAAAACAATGCAGAGCAAGCATTGAAAGACATAAAGAAAGTACTCCTACATGATGCCACCATGGCCTACTTCAGCCTTATGTGAAGAACAGAACTAATTGTAGATGCCAGCCCCGTAAGTGCTAGGGACGGTGTTGCTAAAACTGAATTACAATGAGGAATCGGTACCTTTTGCGTATGCGAGCCGAGCTCTCACCGCAGTGGAAACTCAATATGCCTAAATTGAAAGAGAGGCGTTAGCAATCAGATGGGACTGTAAACATTTGCATTTATATCATTGTAGTCAAAAGTTTCAAAAAAGTCACAGACCATGAGCTATTGGTACCACTATTTGGAGGCACAGCTCAAAAAGGACCTCAGAGAGTTGAAAGATGGGCTGTTCAGTTGCAGCAATACTCCTTCAATGTCATTTACGATCCCAGGGCAAACAATCGAGCTGATTACTCATCACGCCACCAACTAGCGGCTGATCCTAGAACACAGCAGGAGGATGGCCCTGGAGCAGAGGGCTTTGTCAGAATGGTAATATAACTAGCATGCCCCTGAGTACTATCATTGAAGGGAACCGTGGTTGTCACCATGTCCGATATGTGCCTAATGCGAGTCAAGGAAGCACTACAGGAACATCACTGGTAGAACTTCTTGGATGGCCCCGTGGTCTAACAGAGGAAAAGCGGGAAGCTATAACACAGCTGTGGAGGTGCCGAGATGAGTTAAGTGAAATTGAGGAAGGGCTCATACTGTGGGGTCATCAGATGGTTATCCCTCCGCATCTCTGGGCCCGTACTGTAGAACTAGCACACCAGGGACATCAAGGTATGGCCAAAACAAAAGCATGCCTCCCTAACAAGGTGTGGTTCCCTAGGATGGACCGACTGGTTGAAGAAAAATTGAAGAGTAGTCATTCCTGTGTTCTCACAAGTGCCAAACCTACAGTGGCCCCTGTCATCACTGAAAGTCCATATACCAAACCATGGTTATTGGTGGGCATGGACTTTGTAGGTTCTCCTGGCAACAGTCATACTAAGTTCCTGGCTGTTGAACTGGTGAGGTCTGCTGCATTTGAGTGCGTAAAGTAAGCACTGGAAAAAATCTTTGTATTGTTGGGGTTGCCAGATGAAATTTAAAAATTAAATCAGCCACTATTCCAGGGCCAGCAATTGCGGGAATATCTACGTCACCTCAACATGCACCACCAAAGGATAACTTTCCAGCGGCCCCAGGTGAGCAGGGAGGTGGAACGATTTATGAGAACGTTCAACATAGCACTCTGGATTGGAGTAGGACAGGGGGAAGAACTTGAATGTTGCCATCAATTTTTGAGACCATATCGTCAAACTCATACAGCACTACCACACATGCCCCTAGTGACCTTATAATGAGGAGACTTACCAGGGTTCTACTGATGACCGGGCCCAAGTGGGAGCCAGCCATCATCGATGAAACAGCTGCCCAGGAAAAGCAGAGAACAAACAGTAAAAGAGTGAGCCTGGATCGGAGGGCTGTAGAGCCAGACCTTCAAGTAGGCAACCAAGTTGTCATCAAAGATCTCCACCCAGGATGGAAATTACACACACCATTCGAGAAGGAGACATTGGTAGTTGTCAAAGTGCGAAGGACGAGGATCATGGCAAAGCAAGCAGATATAGAGGTATCGATAAATGTGTCTTGGTTTAAGAGAATCACTAAGGTATGTTCCAGGGTCCAATAAGAAGAGTTAACGTATGAGCAAGACAATGCTGCCTTAGAGAACGTGCGTGGAGACACCAGAGAGAGATCGCCTGTTGATTGCAATTGGAGCGAGGCTGGCCTCGAATCAGTCCTACAGGTGGATAGCAAATGTCAGGTGCCCAATAATAGAGAAGCCCCCAACCGTTTCTATCCCTACCAATTGAGATCCAATCAGATCTCAAAGCTTTGTTTGCTGAGAGGCCTTTGTTTTCTAAAAACTTGTAAATGGTGGACTCTTTCCTAATTCCTTCCTGTTTTTATTTGTTGTCTTTATCTTAAATGTTATAAGGGATGTAGTGAGCCACCCAGCCACTGCTATACATTGCATTCACTTGCCTCCGGAGGGCCAGGCGTGGCGAGGATCTAACTTAGGGCTAGAGCATGTACCACCTATGTCAGTGCAAGTGTCAGTTACTGCTGTCCGATGCAGGAGGCCTGAGTGAGGCCTATTCTAAAAGGTGGTAACCACCACAGGGAGGTTACTCAAGAAATGGAAGGGATTCATTTCCTCATCCAGAAACGGAGAGCTACTTGTTGATTTGGTGTCATTGTCAGAATATGGGACCTGATTCCCTATAGTTTGGGTTAAAATCTTAATTATATGTCAAAAGAAACAGAGCGGTTCTCAATGGCATGTGGAGATTTATCCTAGCAGAGCAACGAAACATGAGTGATGTTCCATGAAATTGCTCAGGAGGGACAGCATGCATATTTACCAGAAAAAACACTGGAGGGACAGTAGTACAACACATAAAAGTACATAAAACAAAGAGAGAAAAAATGGAAAACACCCAAAGTCAACAAGAACATGATGCAGAGCCCTATGAGCAGAGGCACATAAGTTATCACAATGCAATAGACTTTAAATGTTCTTCACAGCTGTAGTAGAGATTAACCTATTGCGAGGACCAACATTTTGTATTGAGCCCTTATATATCTCCAGAATTACACAAATGAAGTCTCTAATGATTATAAGTCTATGATTATGGACGTCTATTTTCATCTTTCTTTGGTTTGGAGCTACCTGCAGATCCATCATTCTGTTGTTAATCTGGATTGAGGTGCGGAGACAAAATAAATAGCTGAAATTGTCACATGCACCTCTGGATAAAGTACCCATTTATATACTGAGTGAGGCTTAATTTGAAGCGGTAGGTGAATATGAGGAACATCACCATTCATTTTTGCAGACCAGCACTTACTTTTCCTCAATAAATGTTGATCCAGAGTAAGAGACACAAAAATACAAAGGAGTGAAGAAAAGAGGAAGTGACGGATGGAGAACCAGGGCAAAGGGGGAAAGGAGGGATGACAAAGATCCTGCAAGAGTGGGATAAAGAGTTATGCAGTGTCTAGTGGTGAATTAAAGAGGCATGAAGTGGAATCCAGACTGTGCAGTATTGGTATTTGGTACCCCTACCTTCGATAACACCAGTCACTGACCTCTTAACAAAACCTTGGCCCTGGCACTCATTCTTTTACAAATTAAGCACTGGGACTGAACATGCACTGAAATACCTAGCTCTATAAAATGTACATGCCCTTTGTCAACTCTGTCAACTTTGACAATGATCCAAAGCCAAAGAATATCAATTTGTTAAGGGATAACAATGTGTACACATCACCAACACTGGTACCTGATTTAGAGCTTGGCAGATAGGATACTGTGTCATAAAAGGGGGGGCTGTCCCATCCTTCAGACTCACAGTTTTCCCACTTTGTTTAGAGAGGGGTAACACCATGTTTCTGATAGTGGGTCCTATGCTAGCTCCATTGGCGGAAATAGTTGACCAATGACCTGCCAAACACTGGGTCAGGTCTGGCGCTAAGCATGGGCAGCATGGGCTGCTGCCCAAGGCCCAACACTCAGCCAACTAACACTGGGCCTTGCAAAAGTGTTCCCTGTCCTAGGCCTCACATCTATGATGCAGCACTGCCAGGCCCGGAGAAGGGATGCCTCTCTTCTGGTCCTCGCAGGTATGTGTATCGCTGCGAGGAATAGGGGAAGAGGCTCACCTCACCTGTGACTTGCAGCACTGGACTATGGCTCCTAACCTCCAGGGAGAGGCCCCTTCTTCCCTGGGCCTCGAAGCTCCACATGTAGCTGTGAGACCTGTCGGCATTTGCCATGTTTGACCTGTGATTGAGGATGTTGTCCCCTTCCCACTCAAATGCCCATTATCCGACATTTTGGGGCCTGGCAACTTTAATCATTTGAAAAGACAAGCAACTCTCACTCTTTCAGATGCTGATGAGCTATGAAAGAGATGCAAGTCAGTGACAGGCAGGGAGGAGTTGCAGTACAGGAGGGGTCATGCACCATCCAGGGTCAGGAACACCTATCATTTGGATGCAAATAGCCTTCAATGAGTAAATTAAATCAATTTTCTTCTGCAGTTTTTATATAACACAAACTCAACCCAAAGGTATTGGAGTGATTTACATGAGCCCCAATTACATGGGCATATTCCTTTTATTATGTACGGAGAGATGAAGGGCTTCATTTAGATCTCGGCAGGACTACCGTCTTTTTTCCACGGCAAAGTTTACAAGTACTCCACCAAGCTGACGGAATCCCACCTGCCGTATTTAGATGTGTGCTGGCTAAATACCTGTCCACCGCTTTTAACGCAAGAGACTTCTCTGCTGACTGATTAATATTAATCAGGGTGGCAGGATAGCACCAAACCTATTTAGACTTCACAGATGTACTGGCGGTGCTCTAGCGGCAGATGGCTGTTTGAATGATTATATTGGACTATTCCTGTGGCTGTAGGATGGCTTTTAGCATCACACACCTGATGTGTTTTGACCAATTGTGCTCACCTGCATACTAATACACACTCCATTTTAGACCATGATACTTTGCCCTTTCACTGCACCACAACATTTTCAAGCAGAACTTTTGCAAGTTAAGTTAGTTTTCTTTTGCTTTCTCTGTTGCTTGTCTCTTATTTCTTGTCATTTCTTTTTTTGTGGCTCTTAACATTTATTTAATTTTTGCTTGTTTGATAATGACTGAGAGGTGAAATCCCCATTTTACAAAGGGGGAATTGTCAGTCATGGTGAATTGAATTATTAGTGTAGAGCCACAATTCTTTGGAGCCCAAGTACAACATTGTCAGATAGTACCTAAAAGCTTTCACAGGAGGTGAAGCTGAGTCCCACATCCTCCTCATCACTGACCATGGTCACAAGGTTAAAACTTATAAGCATGTGACAATGGCTTGGGGGAAAGGGGAAGTGGAGAAAATAACAAAAGAGACTGCCTTGAAGAGAATGAAGTCTGCCTTCATAGCTTCACTATCTGTAGTCTCGATCTGAGAACCTTGGGAATTGTACCTGCAGATCTTTTTGAGGGGGGGGGGGGGAAAGAAAAACAATGTTTTAACTCATTCCTGAAACACCTTTTTTCTTAATATAATATTCAAATCTACTAATTGAACCTGTACCCAGAATTCTCAAGGCTTGTGCCACTCTCTTTTTGAATCAGAACTTGTTTCTATAAAATTGTGATCTGACTGTTTTGTGTAGTTTAAGTCTTCTCTGTAGATTCTGTCTTTAACAGTCTTATCTATCTTCTTTATTACATTGCATTCGTACTGCTGATTTAAATTGCTGCTGCCTTTCTTGAAAGCTTAAATGTATGCTTGTAGAATAGTCTGTTTCATGTGCTTCCTGGTTCTGTGCTAGTATAGCTATGAGAAAGCCCACTTTTGTCTTTAAATTATTTTAAAGTCTTTTTTCACTTGTCAGGTTAAAAATAGAAAATAAATACATTGTTCATGGATCGTCTCCTCTGTAGAACAGTAAGCACTTCAGTAATTATACAATTGTATTTTTTTATTTATTTTTATTTCTTTGAGTTTTATATAGCGCTGGCTAGACCCGTAGGTATCAGAGCTCTTTACATGAGGAACGTTATGTTACAGATTACAAATTACATACGTTACCAGAGCATAGTAGAACATGGGTAGAAAAACAATATAACAGTAATTAGATGAAGGGAGGGAAAGAGAGTAGACAACGGCAGGTAGACGTGAAGAACTGTGCCAAATGTCCGGCTGGGTAGGTGCCGACCGAGATGGCATGCTTGGTTTGTGAGACTCTGGCATGTCATCACTATGGAGTTACTCTCCGCTAGACTGCAGTCTCGCAATACACGCTTCAAGGCGGTATGGCAACCCCTGGTGACCTATTTGTGCAAAACCGAACATGCGAGAAACATGCCCCCTAGACTGAGGGCGCTACACTTAGTAGACGATGCTGTGCTCCCTCCTACCTCACACAGGCCCTTGGTATGATAACCCTAGAGCCCGTACTTCGGCATGTGGCGGATGCTCCTGTTGCTGACGGGGTCTGTGAGGGCTCCTTTCCCGCCGATCCCTTCGCTGTTCTCTAGGTCCTTCCTCTCCCCTTTCCTGACTCTTTTCTTTTCATCTCTTCTGCTACCCTTGCTGTTCTAATGCCTCTTTCTGGGCACCCGGTTGTAAGTTGGATCACTCTGGTCCGGTAGTTTTATTAGTTCTGATCCCTGGTTTATACCTGGTCCTAGGGGCTAGGTTTCATTGGCGGTGACTATTGTGCATGACAGAATGCTATTTCTATTTTCTGACGCGGCCGGCCCTATTGGTTTGTAGGCGGAACGCTGTGTATAATGTTTAGTAGGAAACACGAATTGCAGACGTATTATTTTACTGCATTTCTTTTGACGCGGCCGGCCTCTCTGGGGTTGTAGGCTTATCGCCGTGTACATGTCACCCTTTTTTTTGCGTACTCCCTTCTTCGTGGGTGAAATAAAAACAGACTTTAAATTAAAAAGTAAAAAAAAAACCAAAAAAAAACAATGCAGAGCAAGCATTGAAAGACATAAAGAAAGTACTCCTACATGATGCCACCATGGCCTACTTCAGCCTTATGTGAAGAACAGAACTAATTGTAGATGCCAGCCCCGTAAGGCTAGGGACGGTGTTGCTAAAACTGAATTACAATGAGGAATCGGTACCTTTTGCGTATGCGAGCCGAGCTCTCACCGCAGTGGAAACTCACTATGCCTAAATTGAAAGAGAGGCGTTAGCAATCAGATGGGACTGTAAACATTTGCATTTATATCATTGTAGTCAAAAGTTTCAAAAAAGTCACAGACCATGAGCTATTGGTACCACTATTTGGAGGCACAGCTCAAAAAGGACCTCAGAGAGTTGAAAGATGGGCTGTTCAGTTGCAGCAATACTCCTTCAATGTCATTTACGATCCCAGGGCAAACAATCGAGCTGATTACTCATCACGCCACCAACTAGCGGCTGATCCTAGAACACAGCAGGAGGATGACCCTGGAGCAGAGGGCATTGTCAGAATGGTAATATAACTAGCATGCCCCTGAGTACTATCATTGAAGGGAACCGTGGTTGTCACCATGTCCGATATGTGCCTAATGCGAGTCAAGGAAGCACTACAGGAACATCACTGGTAGAACTTCTTGGATGGCCCCGTGGTCTAACAGAGGAAAAGCGGGAAGCTATAACACAGCTGTGGAGGTGCCGAGATGAGTTAAGTGAAAGTGAGGAAGGGCTCATACTGTGGGGTCATCAGATGGTTATCCCTCCGCATCTCTGGGCCCGTACTGTAGAACTAGCACACCAGGGACATCAAGGTATGGCCAAAACAAAAGCATGCCTCCCTAACAAGGTGTGGTTCCCTAGGATGGACCGACTGGTTGAAGAAAAAGTGAAGAGTAGTCATTCCTGTGTTCTCACAAGTGCCAAACCTACAGTGGCCCCTGTCATCACTGAAAGTCCATATACCAAACCATGGTTATTGGTGGGCATGGACTTTGTAGGTTCTCCTGGCAACAGTCATACTAAGTTCCTGGCTGTTGAACTGGTGAGGTCTGCTGCATTTGAGTGCGTAAAGTAAGCACTGGAAAAAATCTTTGTATTGTTGGGGTTGCCAGATGAAGTTTAAAAATTAAATCAGCCACCATTCCAGGGCCAGCAATTGCGGGAATATCTACGTCACCTCAACATGCACCACCAAAGGATAACTTTCCAGCGGCCCCAGGTGAGCAGGGAGGTGGAACGATTTATGAGAACGCTCAACATAGCACTCTGGATTGGAGTAGGACAGGGGGAAGAACTTGAATGTTGCCATCAATTTTTGAGACCATATCGTCAAACTCATACAGCACTACCACACGTGCCCCTAGTGACCTTATAATGAGGAGACTTACCAGGGTTCTACTGATGACCGGGCCCAAGTGGGAGCCAGCCATCATCGATGAAACAGCTGCCCAGGAAAAGCAGAGAACAAACAGTAAAAGAGTGAGCCTGGATCAGAGGGCTGTAGAGCCAGACCTTCAAGTAGGCAACCAAGTTGTCATCAAAGATCTCCACCCAGGATGGAAATTACACACACCATTCGAGAAGGAGACATTGGTAGTTGTCAAAGTGCGAAGGACGAGGATCATGGCAAAGCAAGCAGATATAGAGGTATCGATAAATGTGTCTTGGTTTAAGAGAATCACTAAGGTATGTTCCAGGGTCCAATAAGAAGAGTTAACGTATGAGCAAGACAATGCTGCCTTAGAGAACGTTCGTGGAGACACCAGAGAGAGATCGCCTGTTGATTGCAATTGGAGCGAGGCTGGCCTCGAATCAGTCCTACAGTTGGATAGCAAATGTCAGGTGCCCAATAATAGAGAAGCCCCCAACCGTTTCTATCCCTACCAATTGAGATCCAATCAGATCTCAAAGCTTTGTTTGCTGAGAGGCCTTTGTTTTCTAAAAACTTGTAAATGGTGGACTCTTTCCTAATTCCTTCCTGTTTTTATTTGTTGTCTTTATCTTAAATGTTATAAGGGATGTAGTGAGCCACCCAGCCACTGCTATACATTGCATTCACTTGCCTCCGGAGGGCCAGGCGTGGCGAGGATCTAACTTAGGGCTAGAGCATGTATCACCTATGTCAGTGCAAGTGTCAGTTACTGCTGTCCGATGCAGGAGGCCTGAGTGAGGCCTATTCTAAAAGGTGGTAACCACCACAGGGAGGTTACTCAAGAAATGGAAGGGATTCATTTCCTCATCCAGAAACGGAGAGCTACTTGTTGATTTGGTGTCATTGTCAGAATATGGGACCTGATTCCCTATAGTTTGGGTTAAAATCTTAATTATATGTCAAAAGAAACAGAGCGGTTCTCAATGGCATGTGGAGATTTATCCTAGCAGAGCAACGAAACATGAGTGATGTTCCATGAAATTGCTCAGGAGGGACAGCATGCATATTTACCAGAAAAAACACTGGAGGGACAATAGTACAACACATAAAAGTACATAAAACAAAGAGAGAAAAAATGGAAAACACCCAAAGTCAACAAGAACATGATGCAGAGCCCTATGAGCAGAGGCACATAAGTTATCACAATGCAATAGACTTTAAATGTTCTTCACAGCTGTAGTAGAGATTAACCTATTGCGAGGACCAACATTTTGTATTGAGCCCTTATATATCTCCAGAATTACACAAATGAAGTCTCTAATGATTATAAGTCTATGATTATGGGCGTCTATTTTCATCTTTCTTTGGTTTGGAGCTACCTGCAGATCCATCATTCTGTTGTTAATCTGGATTGAGGTGCGGAGACAAAATAAATAGCTGAAATTGTCACATGCACCTCTGGATAAAGTACCCATTTATATACTGAGTGAGGCTTAATTTGAAGCGGTAGGTGAATATGAGGAACATCACCATTCATTTTTGCAGACCAGCACTTACTTTTCCTCAATAAATGTTGATCCAGAGTAAGAGACACAAAAATACAAAGGAGTGAAGAAAAGAGGAAGTGACAGATGGAGAACCAGGGCAAAGGGGGAAAGGAGGGATGACAAAGATCCTGCAAGAGTGGGATAAAGAGTTATGCAGTGTCTAGTGGTGAATTAAAGAGGCATGAAGTGGAATCCAGACTGTGCAGTATTGGTATTTGGTACCCCTACCTTCGATAACACCAGTCACCGACCTCTTAACAAAACCTTGGCCCTGGCACTCATTCTATTACAAATTAAGCACTGGGACTGAACATGCACTGAAATACCTAGCTCTATAAAATGTACATGCCCTTTGTCAACTCTGTCAACTTTGACAATGATCCAAAGCCAAAGAATATCAATTTGTTAAGGGATAACAATGTGTACACATCACCAACACTGGTACCTGATTTAGAGCTTGGCAGATAGGATACTGTGTCATAAAAGGGGGGGCTGTCCCATCCTTCAGACTCAGTTTTCCCACTTTGTTTAGAGAGGGGTAACACCATGTTTCTGATAGTGGGTCCTACGCTAGCTCCATTGGCGGAAATAGTTGACCAATGACCTGCCAAACACTGGGTCAGGTCTGGCGCTAAGCATGGGCAGCATGGGCTGCTGCCCAAGGCCCCACACTCAGCCAACTAACACTGGGCCTTGCAAAAGTGTTCCCTGTCCTAGGCCTCACATCTATGATGCAGCACTGCCAGGCCCGGAGAAGGGATGCCTCTCTTCTGGTCCTCGCAGGTATGTGTATCGCTGCGAGGAATAGGGGAAGAGGCTCACCTCACCTGTGACTTGCAGCACTGGACTATGGCTCCTAACCTCCAGGGAGAGGCCCCTTCTTCCCTGGGCCTCGAAGCTCCACATGTAGCTGTGAGACCTGTCGGCATTTGCCATGTTTGACCTGTGATTGAGGATGTTGTCCCCTTCCCACTCAAATGCCCATTATCCGACATTTTGGGGCCTGGCAACTTTAATCATTTGAAAAGACAAGCAACTCTCACTCTTTCAGATGCTGATGAGCTATGAAAGAGATGCAAGTCAGTGACAGGCAGGGAGGAGTTGCAGTACAGGAGGGGTCATGCACCATCCAGGGTCAGGAACACCTATCATTTGGATGCAAATAGCCTTCAATGAGTAAATTAAATCAATTTTCTTCTGCAGTTTTTATATAACACAAACTCAACCCAAAGGTATTGGAGTGATTTACATGAGCCCCAATTACATGGGCATATTCCTTTTATTATGTACGGAGAGATGAAGGGCTTCATTTAGATCTCGGCAGGACTACCGTCTTTTTTCCACGGCAAAGTTTACAAGTACTCCACCAAGCTGACGGAATCCCACCTGCCGTATTTAGATGTGTGCTGGCTAAATACCTGTCCACCGCTTTTAACGCAAGAGACTTCTCTGCTGACTGATTAATATTAATCAGGGTGGCAGGATAGCACCAAACCTATTTAGACTTCACAGATGTACTGGCGGTGCTCTAGCGGCAGATTGCTGTTTGAATGATTATATTGGACTATTCCTGTGGCTGTAGGATGGCTTTTAGCATCACACACCTGATGTGTTTTGACCAATTGTGCTCACCTGCATACTAATACACACTCCATTTTAGACCATGATACTTTGCCCTTTCACTGCACCACAACATTTTCAAGCAGAACTTTTGCAAGTTAAGTTCGTTTTCTTTTGCTTTCTCTGTTGCTTGTCTCTTATTTCTTGTCATTTCTTTTTTTGTGGCTCTTAACATTTATTTAATTTTTGCTTGTTTGATAATAACTGAGAGGTGAAATCCCCATTTTACAAAGGGGGAATTGTCAGTCATGGTGAATTGAATTATTAGTGTAGAGCCACAATTCTTTGGAGCCCAAGTACAACATTGTCAGATAGTACCTAAAAGCTTTCACAGGAGGTGAAGCTGAGTCCCACATCCTCCTCATCACTGACCATGGTCACAAGGTTAAAACTTATAAGCATGTGACAATGGCTTGGGGGAAAGGGGAAGTGGAGAAAATAACAAAAGAGACTGCCTTGAAGAGAATGAAGTCTGCCTTCATAGCTTCACTATCTGTAGTCTCGATCTGAGAACCTTGGGAATTGTACCTGCAGATCTTTTTGAGGGGGGGGGGGGGGGGAAAGAAAAACAATGTTTTAACTCATTCCTGAAACACCTTTTTTCTTAATATAATATTCAAATCTACTAATTGAACCTGTACCCAGAATTCTCAAGGCTTGTGCCACTCTCTTTTTGAATCAGAACTTGTTTCTATAAAATTGTGATCTGACTGTTTTGTGTAGTTTAAGTCTTCTCTGTAGATTCTGTCTTTAACAGTCTTATCTATCTTCTTTATTACATTGCATTCGTACTGCTGATTTAAATTGCTGCTGCCTTTCTTGAAAGCTTAAATGTATGCTTGTAGAATAGTCTGTTTCATGTGCTTCCTGGTTCTGTGCTAGTATAGCTATGAGAAAGCCCACTTTTGTCTTTAAATTATTTTAAAGTCTTTTTTCACTTGTCGGGTTAAAAATAGAAAATAAATACATTGTTCATGGATCGTCTCCTCTGTAGAACAGTAAGCACTTCAGTAATTATACAATTGTATTTTTTTATTTATTTTTATTTCTTTGAGTTTTATATAGCGCTGGCTAGACCCGTAGGTATCAGAGCTCTTTACATGAGGAACGTTATGTTACAGATTACAAATTACATACGTTACCAGAGCATAGTAGAACATGGGTAGAAAAACAATATAACAGTAATTAGATGAAGGGAGGGAAAGAGAGTAGACAACGGCAGGTAGACGTGAAGAACTGTGCCAAATGTCCGGCTGGGTAGGTGCCGACCGAGATGACGAGCCAGGGCGGATCTCCTCAATAGCTGTCTAGCTGCTCCACCGGGCATCAGCCATGGTGCCCGGGTCTCAGTGGTCAGGGAAAATAAAAACAGTTTATCATGGATACAATAGTTACAGTTGCAAAGTCCAATACAGATAAACAAGTCCCCAGGGGAGGAAAGAGGGATGGGGGGGACTGGGAGGCTGATAAGATCTGGCAGATCCGCAGTGGGAGTGGAAAACCTCGTGGGGGCCAAGAAGGTAGAGTAAATTGGCCCAACGCTTAGATAGGGCATCATAGTCATTAAGTTCAGAATCAAGTTGGGTCAACGCGCCAGGTCATCTCAGCAATCTGGGGGAACTGTGCCGCGTCGTGTCTCATGTCTCCCTCAGCAGGTCCTGCACTCCAGATCGGACCATCAATGCAATGAGGAGAGATCAAGCAGGCCTCAGTACCATCTGGGACAGAAGAGCGGGGTTGCTGGGTGTACAGTCACCTATGATATGGAGAGTCAAGCTGCCACCAAGTGGGCGCCACCCCATATGCCGGGAGAACAGATTTAACAATAATGATAGTCAATTGTACCCAGGGAAGACATGGGCAGCTGGCAAGCGGTGAGTTGCAGATCAGGTACGAGTGAGGCAAGGCGCCAACTCACGTAGGTGAGGATACATATGAAAAACAATCAGGAGATGTGCGAGCGTTACAAGCCAACACACCATTCTAGGGTCAGGCAAAGTCAGGGGATCGACTGTCCCATCGATGACAATAGGGCATTGAAGGAAGGAAATAAAAACAAAAATGGTACCTTGAGCGAAGATTGGTCTGAAAGACATTGTGAGGCCCTCTTCAAGTGGAGCAGCCACTCGGGAGGAAAACCGGAGCTCAGTCAGGCCGCAAGCACCACAGTCAAACATATCCGGGTATCCGCCATCAATGGGGATGCGTTGGTGAAACTGAAATTGGACATCAACACCACTAATGGCGTTTCCCAAAGGCGCATCGAGAGGACATCGCAGCATGATCTGAGAGGTGTCCACAGTAGACGAAGCATAAAGGTTGAGTCCTGATGGTGGGTGTCGAGCTGCAAATCTGGAAGATGTCACGGGGCATTCTGGCCACGGTCCGCAGAGAGCAGAACAAGAGGTCGAGTCCTGGAGGGGGGAGGCGGTGAGAGGGGGAGAGCCACAAGCTCACATTCACACAGCAGCGAGGCATCTCTGCCGAGCCCGCGGCCGTGAAGGCAAAGGCTCCCTGGGCGCTCCCTCAAGAAACTCGGAGGGTGTGAAGCAGGCCACTCGGATCATTCTTGGGGTCCGCAGTGAGTGGAAGAAGAGGTCAAACCCTGGAGGAGGGTGTGGATCGGAGGGGGGAGAGCCACCTGCTCAAACTCCACAGCAGTGAGGCATCTTCGCCGAGCCAGCGCCCATGATGGCAAAGGCTCCGTGGGCGCTCCCACGGGTAACTCGGAGGGTGTGCAGCTGACTACCCGGATAACTCCAGGGGGAAAAGAAGGCACCGTAGTGCAGGCACAAGATCCACCGTAGGGAAAGACTCAGAAGGGGGAGAGAGACTCGGGGTAAGTGCCAGAGTCAGTTCCCATTTGGAGGAACTCTCGACCGGAGCTCCTCACCGGTGGCCATCTTGTATCGGTATTCAAAATCAACAAGAGAGGTAGGGCATAGACACTCCTGTACCCCAGTTAAATGTATATAAACAACAAAGGAGTGACTGTGATACAAAAAATAATAAAACTGGTGGCAGTTAAAAAAAAAATGTAACTCCGCCGTGTGCTGCACCCGTGATCATTGCTCACACACGTGCATACATGCAGCGGGGAAATCTCTAAGTCCCTGTATGAGCCCAATGGACTGTCTTCAATAGAAGAAAGTCAGGGCGCTTGGTGGTCACCCTATAATAGGCGGAGGGAAAAGAACTTCACTTGTTTGAAGGACCCTAACTCACCACTAGTTGGTGACATGCTTCATCATTGGGTCCCCGCTGGGGTGACCGAATGTCTCCCCAGCGTGCTACGACGCCTGGCTACAGCGGAGCAGGATGTGGTGAGTGCAACAGTGCCCAAATTAGGAAGTGACTGAATGTGATTGTGCAAATGTGTTCAATGTTAAAAAATGCAAAGGTTGTGCCTTCAAAATTTTTTTTAATAATGCCAGCCTGCATTGGTTAAAAACAAAGTGAGCGGACTCCCCAGGTTCTTAATTAAGGAACCGGAATCCTAATCCAAGACAGAGGTTGGTCGACATGTTTCAGCTGTTTGGTTGCGTTTTGCTCAGCTTTCTTCAGGACCCACAGTAAAGTCCTCCGGTGGTGTGCGCGCGCTTAGGCGTACCCTCCCGGGAGGCTCAAAATGTGAAAAATATATATACAGTGAAAATGTTCGGAAATTTTCCACTACACAGTTGGTGGGGATGTATAAAAAGACCTGTAAGGGAAAAGGGACAAACAAGACCACACACACATAAACATGAAGAAGAAAGGTTACTTTCTGCAATGGGAAATTTTGATCAACATTTGTTTCAAAATTGAGGAGATATAGGTATCATGCATGATTTATGTGACACCAGTAGTGGGGTGCTACCTTAGATTCCCTAGTTGGGTGCATCTAAATTAGCCACACACACCGTCCCTGTCATGAGGTCGGTATCAGGTAATTGCTCGACTCTCAATTCGAACGAGCAATATGCAACTCGCTTTCTACTTAAAGAGCGATAGAGTGAACACACAACACGCAGTGTTAAGAAAGATGTTTTGCAAGTATATCCTAGGATTTTGGAGAAACAAAAAAGCCACACACAGAGAGGAAAGCTCCCTCTCAAAGCGGGAGAAGTAACAAGCAACAGTAGGTCTTCTAGAAGTTATTGAAAAGACTCACTTCCTAAGGGACATGATTAAGCCCCTACGGAGACGACAGCGTGGGATATCTTCACGCGGCGTTTTTCTGAGAGAAATACCAAAGATAAGAGACCGTTAGGAAATAGTACGGATTAGTTAGAGTCACGAATGCTAGCCTTGGTAGCAGGGTAGGGTCAACTAACTTTAACGACCGCGGCTCCCCTCGGTGTACCTATGCAGTCAGCGGCTGTCTTCCGGGAGTGCGGGGAAGGTAAACAGACCGGTTTAAATGCTAGACGCCCCTGATTGGTTCGGCCGTCCCTCGTGGGTGTGTGACGTCGGTGGCTCAAAGGCACGCCCCGCGTCTTAAAGTGACAGGCAACCTTGGGGTGGTTCAAAATACACGGAAAACAGCGTGGTTCGCTCGGCGGTCCCATGTGGGATGATGATGTCAGAAGGACTCTGACATAGCAAGCGTTTTGGTGTTCGTAACCCTGGAAATTGAGGGTTCGAGTCCAAGTGCTACTAATGCACCAAGTACTTTGTTACTAGTTGCGGGGTTTTCAAATAGATTACAGACAAATTTTATAGAAAACCGGGGCGACTACTGGGAAAGTGGTCCCTCGCCTGGGAGCTGCAGTATTCGGATCAAAACAAGCAGTGTAGAGGTGGAGAGAGGGATCAAACAAATGGCTTGTGTTCACTTGCTCAGAAGGTGCGGTATTGCGCTCAAAACAAGCAGTATAAAAGAGAAGGGGTAACTACTGGAAAAATGGACCTCATATCAACAGCAGAAAGGGATGGTTGGATCACGAAGAAAGAGGCTGACTTTCTGACGTTGTCAGAGGGACGAGTCCCCTACTTTTACGTACTACCAAAAACACATAAAAATGTGTTACCCCCCCCGGACGACCAATTGTCTCGGGTTTGGGATCACTTTTGGAGCCCCTTTCAGAATATTGTGATTTCTTCTTAAAACCTATTGTGCAATCCACTACCACCTACCTCAAGGACACAAAGAGTTTTCTTTTTCTGCTTAACACAATTTCCTTACCGAACGCCTCTTGTTTCCTCGTCTCGATGGATATCGAGAGCTTATATACCTGCATTACGCAGGACGAGACCATTAAAGTGGTCAAGGAAGCGCTGGACCAGGCGGTGTGGAACTTCAACACCACTCGTGATTTTGTAGTTGATTGTGCCACCCTTGCCCTCAAACGCAACTTTTTCGAATACGATGGCCAACTCTACCTACAAGCCATGGGAACTTCAATGGGCAGCACCTTTGCCCCATTGGTAGCGGGGCTCTACGTTTATGATTTTGAGTCAAAACACATTCTGAACCCTCTGAACCCATACGGCAACAACATCGCCGTATGGCGATGTTACATAGACGACGTGTTTATGATTTGGCAAGGAGATGAGCCTACCCTTTTCGAGTTCTATGACTGGATCAACACGTGCGATGACCACCTGAGGTTCACACATGAACACTCCCGGGATGAACTCACGTTCTTAGACGTTACCATCAAGAGGGAAGGCAACCGACTGGAGACCAAAACCTTCCAAAAGCCCACAGCAAAAAACAATTTGTTAAATTTCACCAGTTATCACCCCCGGGCCCTACGCAAGAATCTCCCGTATGGGCAGTATCTGAGAATACGGCAAAATTGTAGCACTCTGTCTACATATAAACAACAAGCGAGTGCATTGACTATCAAATTGGAGAAAAGGGGATACCCGAAGAGAATCCTAAATACTAGCCAAAAGAGAGCACGGAACCAACAAAGGGATGCCTTGTTGGAAGATAATCCCCCCCCAGAAAGGAGTGAGATCCCTCTAACATGTGTCACTACATTCAACCCCCTATCTATCGCAGTGAGCAAATGCATATCCAGGAATTGGAGAATTATCACCAGTAACAAGGCACATTGGCAAAAACCACTCTTCTCCTATAAAAGGGCTGCCAGCCTGAAAGATTCCCTGGTCCATACGCGACCAAGAGAAGATACCAATCCCAACCAAACACCGAGTGTTCTTAACGCATGGGGGCTACCACCAGTAACGGGACACCACCCTTGCGGTAATTGTAGTATCTGTTACCTGACTTCACATACCAAATTTCTGAACCTGACGGACGGCACACGCTGGGTTCAACGTAGCCACACCAATTGTAACACCGCAAATGTGGTATATTTGATTACGTGCAGATGCAGATTACAATACGTAGGGATGACATCCAGACGTGTGAAAACCAGAATATGCGAGCACCGAAGCAACATCCGTTGCAAAAAATCAACAACGAAACTTACAGCACATTTCTTGCAAACCAATCACACACCTAATGACCTCGAGTGGACAATCCTTGAACATCTGGAGGGCAGTTCCGAGTCCTTGCTATTCGAGAAGGAACAACGTTGGGTGTACCGCCTGGGTACTAATACAAAGGGCCTCAACGATGAGATACCGTGGGGTAGTGCATTATGCTGAGGGGTTAATACACCCCCTTTTCCTGTCTCTCCATACCTGAGGTCTAAATTTCTGATTACCAGCTAGAGTATACAGGCACCTCAGTTAGGGACACAGTTGATATCATTTGGGAAGGGACACATGCAGGTCCGTAAACACATACTTCATTCTGTGTGATGACCAACCGTTTTCCCCCCCAAGGCTAATAGTTGATCCCTCTTCTCTTTTATACCGCTTGTGATGAGCTCAATATTGCACCATCTAAGCGAGGGACCAGGTTAACATTTGATCCCTCTCCTCTTTGACACTGCTGGGCTGAAGCATTACACTGTACCATCCATGCGAGGGTCTAAGGCTAATGTTTGATCCTTTTCTATACTCTTTGCTTTGAGTGCAACACGTCTAAGCGAGGGGCCATTTTTCCAGTAGTTACCCCTTCTCTTTTATACTGCTTGTTTTGAGCGCAATACCGCACCTTCTGAGCAAGTGAACACAAGCCATTTGTTTGATCCCTCTCTCCACCTCTACACTGCTTGTTTTGATCCGAATACTGCAGCTCCCAGGCGAGGGACCACTTTCCCAGAAGTCGCCCCGGTTTTCTATAAATTTTGTCTGTAATCTATTTGAAAACCCCGCAACTAGTAACAAAGTACTTGGTGCATTAGTAGCACCTGGACTCGAACCCTCAATTTCCAGGGTTACGAACACCAAAACGCTTGCTATGTCAGAGTCCTTCTGAGATCATATTCCCACATGGGACCGCCGAGCGAACCACGCTGTTTTCCGTGTATTTTGAACCACCCCAAGGTTGCCTGTCACTTTAAGACGCGGGGCGTGCCTTTAAGCCACCGGCGTCACACACCCATGAGGGACGGCTGAACCAATCAGGGGCGTCTAGCATTTAAACCGGTCTGTTTACCTTCCCCGCACTCCCGGAAGACAGCCGCTGACTGCATAGGTACACCGAGGGGAGCCGCGGTTGTTAAAGTAAGTTGACCCTACCCTGCTACCAAGGCTAGCATTCGTGACTCTAACTAATCCGTACTATTTCCTAACGGTCTCTTATCTTTGGTATTTCTCTCAGAAAAACGCCGCGTGAAGATATCCCACGCTGTCGTCTCCGTAGGGGCTTAATCATGTCCCTTAAGAAGTGAGTCTTTTCAATAACTTCTAGAAGACCTACTGTTGCTTGTTACTTCTCCCGCTTTGAGAGGGAGCTTTCCTCTCTGTGTGTGGCTTTTTTGTTTCTCCAAAATCCTAGGATATACTTGCAAAACATCTTTCTTAACACTGCGTGTTGTATGTTCACTCTATCGCTCTTTAAGTAGAAAGCGAGTTGCATATTGCTCGTTCGAATTGAGAGTCGAGCAATTACCTGATACCGACCTCATGACAGGGACGTGTGTGTGGCTAATTTAGATGCACCCAACTAGGGAATCTAAGGTAGCACCCCACTACTGGTGTCACATAAATCATGCATGATAACTATACCTCCTCAATTTTGAAACAAATGTTGATCAAAATTTCCCATTGAAGAAAGTAACCTTTCTTCTTCATGTTTATGTGTGTGTGGTCTTGTTTGTCCCTTTTCCCTTACAGGTCTTTTTATACATCCCCAACAACTGTGTAGTGGAAAATTTCCGAACATTTTCCCTGTATATATATTTTTCACATTTTGAGCCTCCCGGGAGGGTACGCCTAAGCGCGCGCACACCACCGGAGGACTTTACTGTAGGTCCTGAAGAAAGCTGAGCAAAACGCAACCAAACAGCTGAAACATGTCGACCAACCTCTGTCTTGGATTAGGATTTCGGTTCCTTAATTAAGAACCTGGGGAGTCCGCTCACTTTGTTTTTAACCAATGCAGGCTGGCCATTATTAAAAAAAAATTTGAAGGCACAACCTTTGCATTTTTTAACATTGAACACATTTGCACAATCACATTCAGTCACTTCCTAATTTGGGCACTGTTGCACTCACCACATCCTGCTCTGCTGTAGCCAGGCGTCGTAGAACGCTGGGGAGACATTCGGTCACCCCAGCGGGGACCCAATGATGAAGCATGTCACCAACTAGTGGTGAGTGAGGGTCCTTCAAACAAGTGAAGTTCTTTTCCCTCCGCCTATTATAGGGTGACCACCAAGCGCCCTGACTTTCTTCTATTGAAGACAGTCCATTGGGCTCATAGAGGGACTTAGAGATTGCCCCGCTGCGTGTATGCACGTGTGTGAGCATTGATCACGCGTGCAGCACACGGCGGAGTTAAAAACATTTTTTAACTGCCACCAGTTTTATTATTTTTTGTATCACAGTCACTCCTTTGTTGTTTATATACATCTTGTATCGGTACAATATCTCAAGCTTTACCTCCTGTGCCTGCTCGTAATTAATTATCTGACTTTCCTTCTGCAAATGTATCGTCCAGGAAAGCGCACTCTGCTCATGCACCTAAAACCGCACTTTCCTTCAGCAAATTATCATGCTGGAAAGCACGCTCTGCTCATGCACCTGAATCAGAACCCTTCTTCCTTCTTTTCTACAAAACTGACACCAAATACTCGGAGCTCACTGAGACACTACTTTCCTCAGCGAAATTACAGTTGAAGTGCAACTCTCATCTCTCGAGCGTGCGCATTGACACTTGCCGATCAAGCTTGTGCCAGAAAGACTAGACCGCTCACCTCTAGCCCAGTTCTCCCAACCAGGAAATGCAGGCACTGACTAAGGGGTAATAAAGAAGACGTCAAACATCTCCTCCATCGCGGATAACTTCTGGCTCTCACAAGTTTAACACATTTTACTGTTTTCCAGCCTTTTATGAGAATTAAATTAATTGAATTTCTGACAAAAATACAACTATATCTCAGAAAAGGCAAATGTGGGCCAGAATAGTTGACAGAGTGAATGCTGTAGCAAAGAACCTGAGCACACAGGAAGAAATTAGGAAGAGGTGGAATGACCTACAGGGGGTGAGTGTGTTCCCTGGTCACCAAGTGCCACCTGAAGGCCTAGAGGACTGGTGGTGGTGCTTCCCGCCGCCGCACAGCCTTTTCCTTGGGAGGAGAAAGTCTTGCAGATCCTACATTCTGATGGTTTGATGGGAATCCCTGGTTTAGCGCAGACTAGTAAATTATACTTTTGAATATGTCTCTAAACCTTAATCTTGTTTTTGGTTTTCCAATAGCTGTTTCTAATGTGTTCTGCATCTTTTGGAAACATACACACATAAAATAATGTTATCATTTTTTTTTCTTAGTTGTTTGTTTGAATGTATTTTGTTCAATATAATATGACAGGTTTCAATGTCCATAACATTTTACATGATGTAATGTTGCTTGTAAGTGCTTTTACACAAGATAATAGATTGCATTTATATTTTTATATATGAAATCTGTGTACTTTTTAACAGCATATTTTCACTAGGTATGTTCAACTTACACATTTGCAAGTGTTATTAATGTTTAATTGAAATGACTACAACTACCATGATCCCTTGTTTTTGTTTTGTGAAAATAATATTGTAATGTTATTGTGCTCTTTCTCTCCTTCCTATCATATGTTCACATATGTCAAATTGTTATGTATTGATCAATCTCAATATCATGCTATGTTATGAATTGGCTTTGTGTTTAATTTTGTATGTTATGAAATCCCAGTTATTTTATGAAATTGATGTTATTTTTTTCACAAAGCAAAGTTTATATAGTAAAATAATTTAAGGTATGTGATTTTGTATGCGAAGTGACAAAAAAACTCCACCAAGCTACGCTGCGTTTCTGCAAGCGGTGGAGTGGGTTACCTTGCGCTGTTTGAGCTGAATTATAGTGCTGGGTGTTTGTCCCTTGCTGATTTTACAGCATCTCGCACAGAGCAAGTGTACAGGGCACTGCTTCTTTCTGCCACTCGAGTAGAAGTTCTACTTCAGTGGCAGCTTCCTCAATTCAAACAGATGGTTTTTCAACACGAGCGATAGCGACCATCTGCGACAGCCCGCATTTAAAAACCTCACTGGGAGCTGGTTTAGCGTTGGATTTTCCAAGCTCGCACTAGCCAACTTACCGTTGGGGAGCGGGAGCAAGGAAAAAACTCTGAATGAAGTGGAGTTCACTGCCCAGGCTTAGTATGTGTACAACCATCTACCATTAGGATACCTGCACTCCAGACCAGGGCAAGCCTTCAGTGAGGACTACACTCTTGCAAGACCGGTTGATGAGGAGCAGCCTGGCCCATCTGGTCTGTCTGGGCAGACAGCTACAGTGAGTCTTACTCAGCCCACACCTACACCTATGGAAACCTCCACTTCCTGTGTCCAAACCAACATCACAACAATCTTGTGCCCCCAATCCTGTCAGCTATTGATAAACCACCACCACTACCTCAATTTCAGCTAGGAACCAGTGGGATCAGTTACAGGCACAGGGTAGTGGGGTAGGGGTTGTGGGAGGGAATCTATGGGCTAGCAAATTAAGACCACTGGGTTCACTGTCACCAAGGCCATTATCAACCAAGTCATGGGATCTCTCCATCAGTGCCAAGACATGATGTGCCAGGTCCTGATAGACCTCAGTTGCAGAGAGAGCACAATGTGCAGATGGAGAATCTAAACTCCATTTTCGGATCTCTGACTAGGGTGCTGCATGATATTTTCACCTATGTGTGCAGGGCTTTTCCAGCAACATCTTCCCGTTTCTGAGGTCCAACTACATCTGGCCCAACTACATGTGCTTCAGTCCCAGAAAAGGGGTCTCTGCCGCAAGAGGAAACACCTGAATCCACCTCAGTCCCTGCAACTGTGGATCCACCCCCTTTCAGGAGGGGGCGTTCATGTGGACTACCAAGAGAGGATGGCAACATCACCAGTAAGAGATGCAGAACTTAATTTCCTCCTTTGCGTGATGGGCATTCACTCTATGGACGATTTTCTGGACAGACTTACCTTTCGAATGCCAGTTGTATTTTGGATATTGGGCTTCAAACTATTTTGGCTCTGCAATAATAGTTTTGTTTACCATGATTGACAATTTTAATTTTTGGTTAGGTTTTGTTATTTCATCTTGTGTTATAAAACAAAACTGACAAAGTCAAAGACAGTTGTTGTATTTCATTTTTCAATTAGTTCATTTTTTTTACATCATACATTTTAAAATGTAAACATTAAAATGAATGTTTAGTCATAAATAATTTCCATGTAGGTAATGTGTCCGTCATAAAAAAACAAAATAGCAAAAATAACAAAACCGCAGATCATTACTAGTACTTTATTAAATTGGAAAAAATACATTTTGACATTTATTTGTTAAACATTACAACCCTTGCATAACCCAAATATACTTAGTGCCGTTTTTTCATCTACAGTTCCAGACCGTGCCATCATTGAAGAAAAGAATATAATCAAATACATCAGATGAAATATGCTTTCTATTATTGATTTAAGTCATCAGCTGGAACCAGATGTATTGACCCACAGTAGGAATCCCACATTAATAACATCAATAGTCTACCTCATGGCAGTACTTCATTTAGTGGCCACAGGATCATTCCAATACAGGGTTGCAGTATATGGTGCAATATCACAAACAACCTTAAGTGTTGTGCTACAAGAAGTTCTTTCTACAATGATAACATACATCAACAGCCTCAGACACATAACAAAAAATGAGGATTTTACAAATGTAAAGGGAGATTAGTATGCTTTGTGTTGACTACCACGTGTGCTAAGAGCAATTTAAGTAGTAGATACTGGCTTGGTGCCAACATTCCACAGAAAGCACATATAAAGCACTCTTAAAAACTTCAACTCAATCATTGTGCAAGTTGTCTTTGTACACGATATGTACACACAAAGTCTGTGTGTGTCTTTCACAGGATCAACCCATGTTCTCTTTGTACTTTGCAACAGCAGTTTATAACTTCAAATGTCAAACCTTTGAAATGTCCAAATGAAGATGGCATGGTAAAGGAACCCGAAACAGATTAAAAAATAGCAATTAGTGGATTACATTACAAAATGTTCACATAACAAATTAATAATTTTGAGGACACATTTTCTAAGAACAATCAAAGATAAAGTATGTAAATAAGCAGAGTACTCAATGTGTCAAAACTTTGATCAATAAACATCTTTGCACTGTATTTTCCTTGAATTGTCATTTTAAAAACAATTTACAGCACATACTGTCATCCTCATTAGATTTAACATATAATGTAATAAACTGTAAACATATACTCACATTCATATGAAGAAGTTGTCAACATCTTTATGTACGTCAATTCCTTTCTCTTCACTACTATCATCTTCATTTGGCTTTTCAACTTCCTTATCTAGTGGCTCTTCATGGTCTCTGTCATCTGCAATGTACGGGGTATTCCTTCACAGTTCTATGTTGTGAAACATCCAGCAGGCCATGGAGATGTGGCACACCTTATTGGGTGAGGAGATGAGGGCTCCAACAGTCTTATGCAGGCATTGAAATCTGGCCATTAGGAGCTCAAAAGCCCACTCCTTCGGCCTTTGTATTCTTCCATGGGCCTCACTGAAGCGGAATTCCCATGGCTTTGTTAGATTTCTCAGCGGTGCCAACAACCATGGTCAGTTAGGATAAGCTGAGTCTAATGCAAGAAGAAAAGAATTAGTCAAAACATGTAACAATATTTAAATCATTAAACTTGAAATTAATGAAAGAATATATGGACTGATTATACTTACCAACAAGCCAGGCCCTCTAAATTCCAAGTTGGGACTTTTGCAGGTGTATGCTTGTTAGACCTGGCACTATTGGCGTGGATCTCCCTTCCATTTTTTGCTGTTGACTCCTGTATTTTTGCTATGTTTTTGCAGGTCTAAATGCTTTGGGCACTTTGCCACTGCTATTCAGTGCCAAAGTGCAAGTGCTCCCTATTGTAAATTGTTGTAATGGATTAGTGTCTAAATGATTGGTTATTTGATTTACTTGTCAAAACCTAGTACACTGCAGCATGTGTGCCCAGGACCTGTACATCAAATGCTACTAGTGGGCTTGCAGCACTGGTTGTGCCACCTACAGGAGTAGCTTGTATAATTTGGCACAGGCCTGCCATTGCAGATCCTGTGTGCAGTCTGGGACTGCCCTGTTGACTTGGCAAGTGCACCCACTTGCCAGTCCCAAAACCTTCCCTTTTCTTCATGTTAGTCACCCTTATGGGCAGGGTGCATTGTATGTGAAAGGTAGGACATGCCCTGGTGTGTGACATGTCCTGATAGTGAATTACAGCCAAATACGTTTTTCACTATTGCAAGGCTACCTGTTCCCATAGATCAGAATGGACAGTTTGGTTATAACATCTTATAATCCTAACTTACCCAGGGAACAAGGTAGAAAACGTGTTTAGTATGCCTGAACTCAGAATGTTAAAACACATCTTTTAGTGTGGGTGATGCTTACATTCTGTGTTTGAAAATACCACTTTTAGAAAATAGGTATTTTCTTGCCTAACCATCCAGTATGCTGTGTATTCCATGTCTGGTTTGTGAGTGACAGGAGGCTGGAGAGGGCTTTTGTTCCAGCAGTCTGATGAGGAGTCAAGGCTGGGCTGAATAGGACCTGGGATGAATAGAGAGTAGGGGGAGGAGATTTCCTTTCACTTACCTGAGCATACATAGAATAGAGAGTAGGGGGAGGAGATTTCCTTTCATATACCTGGGCCCGGTCTGCTTACAACAATGCTGTCTTCACCTCCTGCCAGTAAGCTGCACGAGTGAGGATACAACAGGTTTTGACTAGATACAGGCACTCTCTGCCTTCAAAGAACAAAAGATTTAGAAGTATAAATATTGGGGCCCAGACCCCAGAACTTTAGATCACTTCTGTGAATCAATGCAAACCTTTGCAAAGGAGAGAAACCAAGGAAGCTGATGGAAGAGACTGCCCCTGTGCTGTTTGGGGTTAGCCTGCAGATGTTTACTTATTGCCAATGAATGGAGAAAAGGAGGAAATTTGGGTGCACTTTATCATCTTGAGGACGATATCCTAGGGCTTGAAGCTGAGCTTGCCTCCTGTTCTGAAGTCTCAGAGACACAAAGACTTCACCACCAGCTCTGCTGAATTTCCTTGCTGGGAATTCTGCCTGCAAAGAGGTGCCTTCTGCTGTTTTTGGGACCTCGTGTTGCTGGGAGCTGGAAGCGCGATGCAACGAGAAAGAAGCGTGCCGCTGCCGCAGCTGTTGCCATCACATCGCTGAAGAAGTGTGTCGCCGCAGCAGCTGTTTACTGACGCATCGCCGAAGAAGCGTGTTGCATCACCGGAGAAGCGTGTTGCCGCCACAGAGGTTGCTGTGGCATCCCTGGAGAATCGTGTTGCAGGGTCGGTCGTAGCTCCAAAGTTCACTGAGTTCGCCTCACGGCTTTGGGCTTGCATGCATTGCCGCCAAGTTGTCGCATCGCATCAAAGACGTCATTTTGTCTTTTCGCACCGGATCATTGCATCGCATTGAGGCGTCATCTTGTCACCTCGTAACCGGATCACAGTAAGAAACAGACGCTTCGCCTTCTCTCCGGTAAGGAACAGACGCATCACCTCCCCTGCACCACAGTAAGGAACAGGTACGCCTCCTCCCCCGAAGCAAGGAACTGATGCATCGCCTTCCCAGCGACCCTTTTTCTTTATTTTGCATGACGCATCCAAGGTACTTTGAGAGTAAAGTGTTGCATTTACCATCTACATTGAACTAAGCTATTTCTACCATTTTAAAGTCATATTCTTGGTATTGTATTGTGGATTTTTTCATTTGGTCTTGTGTTAAGTCTAGTAAAGATTACATATTTTTCTAAACTTGTGTGGTGTACATTTGTAGTGTTTTCACTGTATTACTGTATGTGTTCACAAATGCTTTACACACTGCCTCTAAGATAAGCCTGCCTTCTCGTGCCAAGCTACCAAGGAAGCGAGCATGGGTTATTTTAGAAGTGTATCCCCCTTTCCCTGACTAGAAGCAAGGGTCCCTATGTGGACAAAGGTGCAAACCATTGCCAACTAGAGACCCCCATTTCTAAAAATGCTGCTGTTCCATAGAACAAAGGAATCATGGGTTGATCCTGGAAAATGCTCACACATGCTTGTGATGAACAAAACTTGCACATTAATTGAATGGAAGCTCTTTTGACTGCAGTAGGCTTGTTCTCTAGTGTGTGGTGGCACTAAGGCAATATGTGTGCTGTCACGTGCTCCTACCACACGTGGTTGATGACCCAAAGCATAAAAATCTCCCTTCACATTGAAAAAATCCTAATTTTCTGGAAATTGGATGAAGCTGTTGATGTGCCTCATCATTTAAGAACAAACTTCTTGTAGCACACCACTGAAAGTTGGTTGTGACATTCCACCAGCTACTGCTACAATGTATTGGAATGAAAATGTGGTAGTACTACCATGATTTTTACTATTGGCGTTATTGCTGTGCTATTCCTAATGTGAGACAGAAGATATGGCTCCAGCAGATGACATATATCGAGAATTGTTTGCCTATTCAGTCTGTATTTTTTGATAATATCCTATTCTTTCACAGTAGCACGGTCTGGAAATGGTCTGAACACTTAAGTCTGTTGTCTCCTTACTCTTCCAGGGTCCATATGTCTGCATTTAAAATAATAAGAATGTTGAAAATGTTTGCTAACATTTTTTTAACATTAAAACGCATTTCATCAATTTTAAAAAAATATACATTGTTTTTACATAATTATACAGAACAGGTATCATTTTTTATGACTTTTATTTACTTGTGCTAATATTTGTTGTTTAAAATGTGTAAATAAAACATAATGTATTATTTACACATTCCTATTTTAAATTTTTGTCATCCAAAATTCCATCAACCGTGGTATAAACAACAGTGCACAAATATTGCATCTAACCACATTAACGCACTGCATAGCACTTTTTGAGGAAAACAAATTAACAACATTAGCATCTTGTATATGTAAACAAAGTAGCCACCGTTTTGAGTGGTGATGTCGCACATAACATTCACAAACACACTATTTCACAATCTAAAAAAGCAGGCTCTTGAACTCGCCAACAGAACATTTGCTATCAGACGGCTGTTGTGGAAGTTGACCGGGGAGTGGGTGTGATACTCCACCACCGACACAGCCATAGGCTAACGTGTCGAATAGCAAGGTATGATAGCCAGTGGATGTGTCCCTCTCCGTTGATGCTCATGTATGTCATTCAAAAAAAGCTCACTTGTCTCCTAACATTGCAGTCAATAAGACTTCCTCAACTTTTGCTGCTGTTTCTGACCACTGGGAGCCACGATGCCCAGGAAAGCAGGTGACAGGGCCCCGGTCTTCTCGCCAGAGGAGCTGGAGTTGCTGGCTAGGGAGGTCCTGCCCTGTACAGCAAGCTATTTGGCTCACCAGAGGACAGGTACATGTTAAAAATAAATATGTCATTCAGATTTAACACAGGCTAGAATGTACCTTTTAGTTCCTGGGTAAAGTGTATTCAATGAAGTGAAGTTTCAGTTCTTTTTAAATTACCTAGAATTATGATGGTGTGTATTTTTAAAAACGTTTTAATTACAGTACACTACAACATTAGCATGTGTTGTGTGTTTGACGCCATATATTTTCTTCGGTTTTTATTACTATTCATATATATGTAGATTGGATATTTTCATATGAATTCTACAAAATTTAAGTCATGTTGATTTAGAAAACACATTACATTTTCTATACAAACGTACTATATATATATATATATATATATATATATATATATAAATATATATATTACCTACTGGCGGTCGCCAGTAGGTATATATAGTTAGGATTTTTTCTCTATGGGTTTTTTGAAAATTCTATGTCTAATAACTTTGGCGTTTGTGGACGGAATTGGCTGGAATTTTCAGGAAAATGGCACATTTTGTTTCTGAGCAGCCCTTGAAAATTTGGGGGGGTTCGTCAAGGGGGGGCTGAGAAAAAAGGGGGGTCCCAAAACGTGTTTTTAACATTGAGTTTTCCATAGGGCGGTTGGCCTCACTTTTAGCCCGAACGGCTGAATGGATTTGCACGAAACTTGGCAAAATTGTAGGGACTGGTAGCCCGATGTGCCTTTTGTAGGTCTCAATATATGTGCTCCAGTGGATTTTGAGAAATTAACGTTTAAAAAAAGATATATATCTGTAACAGCGGACCGGGCAGCGCTCCAGGACGCGTACTTTTCGCGCAACGGAGCTTTGTGAAGCGAAGCTGATTGGTTCTCCGGCGTCTGTCAACATTCCAAACAGTCCGTAGCGGCCGCCATCTTGTCTCTCGGTAGGATCGAGAGACAAGAGGAGGCCAAAGCGAAGGGGCAAATGACCATAAGGGGGAATAGTAGATCCTCGCTGACCCCCTACGTTTGATGTGGAGGTTTTAAAAGGGCCCCGCGGGGCAAAAAAAAAAATAATAATAATAATCGAACGGCTGAATGGATTTGCACGAAACTTGGCAAAATATTAGGGACTGGTAGCCCGATGTGCCTTTGCTAGGTCTCAATATATGTGCTCCAGTGGATTTTGAGAAATTAACGTTCAAAAAAAGATATATATCTGTAACAGCGCTCCGCTTCGCGTACTTTCCGCGTTACGGAGCTTTGCGAAGCTGATTGGTTCTCCGGCGTCTGTCAACATTCCAAACAGTCCGTAGCGGCCGCCATCTTGTCTCTCGGTAGGATTGAGAGACAAGAGGAGGCCAAAGCGAAGGGGGAAATGACCATAAGGGGGCATAGTAGATCCTTCCTGACCTCTTAGGTTTGATGTACCATTTTGCCAAGTTTGGTGTAATTCCGTTCAGCCATTCAGGCTGTAGACGTATGTAAATGTCCTATGGAAAATTGCATGGGAAAAACACATTTGAAAGTGTTGAAATTTAGAACCAATTAAAATGTTACTTTGGTTTTGTATTTGTGTGTGATGAAAGTTAATTGGTTATGTATATATTTCAAATGAGAGGAAACCACAGCCATTTTGTGATACTACTGTCTGAGGTACATTTGTGAGGAATTTTTGGTGGTGAATTTCTGGTGTTTGATTTACACAGTACTAACACTTCTCCTACTTTTAAAAAGGTGAGTTGTTAATTTGTAAGGGGAACTATGTTGTACACTTGAAGATAATTTGAAAAATGTTTTCTGTTATTTATTTGCAGTCCTTCTGTTATACTAAATACTTGATAAAGTTAGTTTTATATTATGTATTACTAAAAACGATAAATGAAAGTGATTATTTTTTTCTGCAATTTACAGCAAGCAATTTCAAAATAAAATGGCTCACAATGAAGAGACCGTGGCAATTTCTTTTGAATTGTCCACTACATTGATTGACATTGAGAGCACCAATGATGAAATATTGTCACAAGGAGGACATGACTTGTATGATTCCATTAGATTGATTGAAATGGACAGCACCAAGAATGAAATATTGTCACAAGGAGATGACTTGAATGATTCCACTACATTGATTGAAATTGAGAGCACCAATAATGAAATATTGTCACAAGGAGGAGATGACTTGTATGATTCCATTAGATTGATTGAAATGGACAGCACCAATAATGAAATATTGTCACAAGGAGGAGATGACTTGAATGATTCCACTACATTGATTGAAATTGAGAGCACCAATAATGAAATATTGTCACGAGGAGATGACTTGAATGATTCCACTACATTGATTGAAATTGACAGCACCAATAATGAAATATTGTCACAAGGAGGAGATGACTTGAATGATTTTTTTGATCAATCTCTTGATGGCGAATTTATCGAGTGTTTGGAGACCATAGAGTTACAAGAATCATCATTGGAGACTTTTCATGAGGACATTGCTGATGAGGACATGTTACTAGTTCTTTCAAATTTAGAAAATTCTGAAGAATAAATTTATATTTAGAAATCAAAAATTGTTTGAGACATTATTCATTTTTATTTTTAATTTATGAGGTTGTAGCGAAGTGATTGTAGTATAAAATGAGACTTATAGTATAGAGTGCAACATTTTTATGTTACATGGTAAGTTTACTCATATTTACTTCCCTTCTGCCACTATATTATCTCCAATGTGTATTTGACATCTCTTCTTCATCTCCGGCCTCCTTTCTCTCACTGTGTGTCTCCGATGCATCTTATCGCTGCTATTTTGTGTAATTACAGAAGAGAGTAAAATAAAATAGTTCGGAACGTGAAAAGGGGGCAAAGTAGAGTACTCCTCACCCCCTAGGCCTTTTTAGGCGGTCCCAAAAGGATCAGTTTCTGCTTTCCTGAGAGATTATGGTATGAGTTCCATATACCACAATAACTTGCATTACAACATGCAAGATATCTATCTCCTATTACCAACTTTTGGAGATATTCGCGCTAAGCGCGAATATCTCCAAAAAGTAACACCTGCCCTGAGCAGTTCTTAGCCATGTTATCCAATGGGAGGTGGATAACATGGCTAAGAGCATTAGCTCGGTAATGCATGAATATCGCTGAGTTTTTAGCGATATTCATGCATTGCGGCCGTTTATTATCGCATTTGCGATAAACCTTGATAATAGCAAGGTTTATCTTCGATAATTTCTGACGATGATTAGTGGTAAAAAATTCGTTGGTAAGCATCGTTAGCGATAAATATCGCTTAACTTTGGTAATATGCCCCAACGTCTGTTAACGTTCGATTCGAAGGAAATGAGGAAGTGTTGAAAAACATTGTCTGCGCCATCTTGCCTTTTTTGAAATGCCACACTTTTGTCGTGCACGGCAGCCATTTTAGATGTCTTGACCAGACCCACTCTCTGCACGCTGTCGATTCGTAGCATGGCTCCTCACCCACGCAAGCATCTTCCCCAGGCACTGGTCACCACCGCTCTCTGTCTTATGCATGGGCAATAAACCTCCCCCCATCTGCGCTGCTCTTCCCTGAGAATCACACTCTGTGCCCGCCCGACACCTCCCTTTCGCTCTATTCACTACCGCACCCTCTGACACTCCTCTTCCTCTGTGTCCGATTGTCCAGGCTATCAGCTAGCCCTGCAGATGTAGTTTATGGCCCCAGCTGTAAAGAATCACCCCTCTTCAAAGGAGTTATAGTAGATCAAGGCCCACACCCGATGAGATCCGTCACACCACACGTGTTCCTACTATCTGAAAACCATCCTGTATTGTGATTGGGGAGGGGACCGAGCCTGAAGCGGAAGATTCCAGGAATGACTCTTTGTACATCAAAGTTTTTACAATTATGTGTCACATTAAAAATATATAGCACTCCAACAAAGTAGTAGGAATATAAAACTTTAATAACATATAAATATATACAACAAAACAAAAACAGTAAAAACATTTAAACAACGAAGAGACCGTGGCAATTTCTTTTGAATTATCCAATAGATTTATTGAAATTGACAGCACCAATAATGAAATATTCTTGTCAGTAGCGGTCTGTTGTGCGAATAGTTCCAAGGCAGCAGAACGCGCTGAAATCTAGATGGCACGAAGGTGATGTCTAGTAAGTTGCCGCCCAGCAAATAACGGCGTGGGGCGCCGCGGGGGTGAGTGAGTCCAGTAGGCACCACAGCTATTCTTACCGGCATTGCAGAATTACTGCTGGGGACAATGCCTGTGCTGTAGCAGGGTCACAGCAGAAACAAAAAGGATTCTGTTGAAGATGTTGTTGGTTTTCAATTTGAAAACAGTTCTGGTGTCAACTGCTATGCTAATGTAGTGGTTAATGTTTTGTTTTCTCTAGAAAATGTAAAAGAGGGGGAGGCAGTCCAAAGTTCCGTTAAAAGGGCAAAGGAAAGGATCGGTGGTTTGAACTATCAGTCAAAAAGGGGAGGGGGTGCAATAATTTTTCCTACCGGGTCACACTGTGCTTTCACCGGAAGTGAGGTCTGCAGGATTCTAGTAATTCAAAGTGAGGCTGGCGCCAGCATGGGAGCGCTGACGTCCCGCGGATACAGTTTCGTCACTCCACGGGCGATCATGGCAGTCATTCCCCATCGGGGGTCGGAGACTCCCGCGGCTCCTCTAGAATCTTCAAGGTCGTGGAGGACTACGGTGGTGGAGTCAACCAGTGACCGGGCCATTTCTTTATGCTGGGCCTGCTCTTGCCAGGTCGACCGCCATTTTGAGAGTTTGGCAGCTACCGGCGATCGCGGGGTCACATGAGCGGACGGGCTCCACCCTGCCGGGCGAGACGTTGCAGCATGGCCACAGTGGAAGAACCCTTTTCCGGGCGCCTGGAGCGCTGAGGGTGCAGCTGGGAAGCCTCCACCTGGGGAGGCGGGAGAGGCCTGTTCGCACCGTCTCTCCCTCCCAGTGCACCCCACGGCGTCTCGCTTGAGATTTGTTATGGCCGGACCAGGCGATGAGGACGAGGGGGGGGGGTGGGTCGGAGGCATGTGCAAGACATCCCCTCCCAGTGTTGTCGCAGCCATTATTCAAGAAAGAAGAAGTGTCCCGTCCGTCTTCGGGCCGGGCTTCCGGTAGATGTCGGCCGGACGCCCCTGGCTCTGGCCCCATGAACGGGTTTCTTGGTTTATCGGCTGCAGCCGGATCCCGTCGGCCTCGGCCCCCCGACCGTTGGTGGCCGGACCGGAAGAGCATGTGGCGGGACTACCTGCAACTCTCAAGGGCCACCGCGGCCGGACTGGGAGAGAGAGGGGAGGGTCGAGGAGACATTCCCCCCCCCTGCAACTGTTCAGCGTTGTAAAGGCAATCCCCTGGCCGGGTCCCGCTGGCCTCGGCCTCTCCTCCGGCTACACCCTACGTTAGGATCTCCTGGCCGAGGCGTGGCAGCAGGACCTGCCTTATATGGGCTGCTCCCGGCTGGGCGTAGTCGGAACCCTGCCCCACCTTGGAAGTTTCCAGAGTGGGGGCGGATGTTCTACTGACTTGCATTTTCCGTAGTCTATCGATTTTTTTGGCGTGGCAGGCGGTGGGACAGCGAGGGGTGATTTGGTTTCTCTTACTGTTTTTCTGGTCTCTCACCACTGGCATATTTTAACGTTTTCTTGTTTCTAGGACATTAATAGGTTTTATCATTACGTTATGTTATCGTTTCTTTGTTCGTTGTTTAATAAAAGTTCATGTTCATCAGTGGCCTACTGATTTTCGTTTTCCTATTCTTTTCTTTCCAGGTTGTTTCATGCTAAAGTTTCTGTTAACAGGATACAGTGATCACTTCGTTATTATTGCATATGTCCTTTTCACTAGGGGTGCTCTCTGGTCGGGCCAGATGACGTATCTCTAGTAAATGGTCCGGGTGAAACAGGTGCATCAATCAGTGGGGAGTAGATAGGCATGACAGATTACAACGGGGGAGAAAGGTCCGCATTACGTACCCTTTCACTACTTGCAAAGATTTTCCTACGTTTATTTGCAAACAGGGAATACCTCCAAAAAGAACTAATTCCCAAACAGTCAATGTTAGGACAATCAATCAATCAATGAGGAATGAAATAGGTACGACGTGTTAAAGGCTTGCGTTACCTACCCTTCACTATCTGCAAAGGGAGAGAGAATATTCCTATTCTTCCTCGTTTGCAGGCAGAGAAGATCCTTAAGAGAATTAACTTCGAACAATTCAATGCTCGATTCAAACAATCAACAAGGGGTACTGTGAACACAAATGAACGCCGCTTATGTACATACGCATTGCTATTTTCAACAGGTTGTTCCTAATGTTTCTATTTTAGCGAGGTCAAAAAGAGATCCCATTAGTGGCCTACTGATTTTGCTCGATTCCTTTTGTTTTTTTACACGATTTTTCGCTATCTGCAAAGACTAAACAGAGTATTGCGACTCTGTGCTTGTTTGTAAATAGAGAATGAACCAAAGAGAACAATCAATCAAATGGAGAGAGAAGCAGGCACGACGGATTACAAAGGGGGCAAAGGGCTGCGTTAACTACCCTTCACTATCTGCAAAGAGAGAGTACTCCTAATAGAAATGAGGGGTGGGGGGCAGCATTCAAAGCAGATCAGTGTGCATAAACACGAAAATGTTTTTACTTACCACGTACTTGACATTCGACAGCTTATGATATTTGCTATTAAAAAACCATTGAAATTCACTGAAAAAACCATAGGTTATAGACCATATATAGTTAGGAATTAGCATTTACAAAACCTTGAAAATTCACTGAAAAAAACATAGGTTATACACCATATATAGTTAGGAATTAGCATTTAAAAAACCTTATTTTACTCACACAAAACCATTGAAATTCCATATATAGTTAGTTGCACTAACTATATATCGCGCACCCGCAATCCACTGCTGATCATGTCACATATTACATCATTCATGACATGGTCAGTGACATCACTGATGACATCTCAAATGACATCACTGATGAGATCACTGATGACATCTCATTTGACATCAATGACCACATCACTGATGATATCATTCATGTGACAATACAATGCATCTCCTCACGTTTTAATATAACCTCTGTTTCACCCAGTGTTAAATACAGAGTATAATTTTTTAAACCATTGACACACCAATACTAGTTACTACATACGTACTCACTGATTCCTACGTCTACACACACATTCACTCATTCACCCATACAATCATTCATACATACAATCACTCATCTTTACAACACTATCATATGCACTCATACACCTATACAGACACTTACACTCTGCCACTCATCCATGGAGTTACTCACACACCTAGTCAGTCCTGTAAAGAATCAATCACACTTCCGTTTTCTTGTCTATACAGTTAAACATAGAGCACCTTACATTTTCAAACATATACTAACACATACTTACTTTCTTATACAATCATTGATACAAGTACACATTGATCTGCACAGAGTCACACACCTCCCAGCCAGCCACACACACACTCAGTCTCCTATACAAATACTTGGAGAATCAATCAATAACCCATATAGTTAATCATATAGCTACTGATCAACACATGCAGCAGTTTACAGAACAACAGACATAATGATGCACAAATTAAGACAGTTTAGTCACTAACCCATGCACTCAGTGAGACACATTTAATCACTCACTCATACATTCAGTCATGCACCTACTAAATCCTTCGTCCAGACACTTATACATCTACTCATTCTTCAATATGTAAAACATATTTAAACTTTACAGAAACACACAGTCACTGGATGATGTCATCAGTGATCTCATCAGTGATGTCATTTGAGATGTCATCAGTGATGTCACTGACCATGTCATGAATGATGTAATATGTGACATGATCAGCAGTGGATTGCGGGTGCGCGATATATAGTTAGTGCAACTAACTATATATGGAATTTCAATGGTTTTGTGTGAGTAAAATAAGGTTTTTTAAATGCTAATTCCTAACTATATATGGTGTATAACCTATGGTTTTTTCAGTGAATATATATATATATATATATATATATATATATATATATATGTATGTATGTATATATATATATATATATATATATATATATATATATATATATATATATATATATATATATATATATTACCTACTGGCGGTCGCCAGTAGGTATATATAGTTAGGATTGATTTCCATAGGGAAATCACAACATTCTATTGGGAATAACTTTGGCGCCGGTTGAGGAATCTGCCTGAATTTTTCAGCAACTTCGCCTCGCGGCGCTCCGGTCCTTCCCTTAAAGTTTGGGGGGGAATTCGTCAAGCGGGGCCCGAGATAAAAGGGGGGTCCCAAAACGTGTTTTCCCCATGTTAATTTCCATAGGGCGATCTGTCGCACTTTTAGCTCAAATGGCTGAATGGATTTTCACCAAACTTGGCAAAATTGTAGGGACTGGTACCCCGATGTGCCTTTGCTATGTCTCAAGATATATGCTCCAGTGGTTTTTACGAAAATTAACTTTGAAAAAATATATATTGGGCTACATTGGGCTATATATATGTTAGAGCCCAAATGTAGCCCAATGTAGCCCAATGTAGCCCAATGTAGCCCAAAGATGGCCACCAGATACAAAAAAAAACAAATGTAGCCCAAATATCAGCCAGATGTAGCCCAACTATAGCCCAATGACAGAATGTCCCAGAGTGTTCTAAAGAACAACTAGAGCGCTAACAGTCTTACTTATGACAAAAGTATGGCACACCTGAAGTCATCTTGATTGGAATAAAGTGTTAACACTTAAAACATTTAATTTGCAAAGGAACAAAATGAGGGGTTTCATTTTGCCATAGAAATGTTATATATATATATATATATATATATATATATATATATATATATATATATATATATATATATATATATATATATATATATATATATATATATATATATATATATATATATATATATCGCCAGTAGGTATATATAGTTAGGATTGATTTCCATAGGGAAATCGCAACATTCTATTGGGAATAACTTTGGCGCCGGTTGAGGAATCTGCTTGAATTTTTCAGCAACTTTGCCTCAAGCGGGGGCCGAGATAAAAGGGGGGGTCCCAAAACGTGTTTTCCCCATGTTAATTTCCATAGGGCGGTCTGTCGCACTTTTAGCTCGAACGGCTGAATGGATTTTCACCAAACTTGGGAAAATTGTAGGGACTGGTAGCCCGATGTGCCTTTGCTATGTCTCAAGATATGTGCTCCAGTGGATTTTGAGTAATTTAGGTTAAAAAAAAATTATATATCTATGGCCGCGCCCCGGTACGCGCACCGGGGAGCGTTCCGGGCGCGCCACGCGACTTGCGCACGGGAAGCTGATTGGTTCTCGGGTGTCTGTAAACATTCGAAACACTCCGCAGCGGCCGCCATCTTGTGTCTCGGTAGGATTGAGACACAAGAGGTGGCAAAAATCAAAGGGGGAAAAGACCAAAAGGGGGCAGGGTAGACCCCCCCTGAGCCCCTAGGTTAGATGTGGGGGCCAATAAAGGGTCCCGCGGGGCAAAAAATAAAGTTATTATTTTTTTCTTTTTTCGCGGGGGGAGCGCCCGATACGCGCACCGGGGAGCGTACCATGGGGAAAAATAGTGAAAAAAATTATATAATCATAATAATAAATAATAAAATAATCATTTTGAGTGATTACAGGTAGGGTAGCTCTGAAAAGAGCTTTTGGTTCTGTGGCTGTTTTAGGTACCTACAAGTACGTCCCACACACACCCACACGCACACAACCCCACACCTCCACACCCACACACTCCCCACACACACATCACACACGCACACCTCCACCCACACCCAAACACCCCACACTGACACCTTACACATCCACACCCACACCCACACATCCCACACACACTCACTCACACACACACCTCACCCCCCCAACACACACACACGCACACACAGATACCTCAGAGACACACCTCACACATCCCACACACACACCTCCCCCTGACACACACACACACACGCACACCTCACAGACACACCCACACATCCCACACATACACACACATCCTACACACATACCCCCCACACCCACACACACCCCACACACACCTCACACACCCACACCCCCACCTACACCCAAACACCCCACACACCCACACCCATACACACACCTTACACATCCACATCCCCACCCACACCCACATACCCCAAACACCTACACACACCTATACACCTCATCCCCCTCAGACACACACACACCTCACAGACACACCCCACACATCCCCCACACACACCTCACCCCTTCCCCACACACACACACCTCTGACACACACCTCACACACACACGCACACACCACACACACCTCACACACACACACACACACACACACACTCCTCTCACACACACCCACACCCCCCCACACACACACCCACACACACACCTCACACACACACACACACATCCTACACACACACACCCCACACACATACCCCCCCACACACACACCCCACACCCACCCCCCGCACACACACACCACACACGCACTCATTATTTTTTTTATTTTTTTGAGGGGGTGCCCCACACACATACCCCGTCAAGCTGCGGATAGGCCATCACAGTTATGCAGGTCATTACAGGGGTCATGGTGCAGTGCACATGCTTCTCATGGTGGGAGGACTGTCTGAGCTGGACATCAGCTGATCTTTTGGGTCCAGCGTTGTAGGTCCTTCCACTTCTTCCTGAAATGGATGTAGTGCTGCTTGTAGACCCCCTGGGTTCTTCCCTTCATGGTGATGGCCTTCCAGATGGAAGACAGAGAAAGAAAGAAAAAAATAGTTTTGTGACTTTTTTGTGTTTGTATTGATGTAACACAATTTTGAGAAATCAATTACAAGCATTAGTAAAAAGTTCTGACTGCATTAAAAAAAACTTTTTAAGCAATTAAACAAAATTGTAGTAACCTGTTGAGTACCCTTATCCATTGTCATATCCTTATCTTACTAATCCAGGCCACTGACATCATCTAGACCAGGGGTCAACAGCATTTTCTGTAGTCAGAGCTACTTCTGATCACATAAAATCTTCATGAACAACTTGTCCATTGTTAACAACCACCCGACACCAAGCTTCATTTATTTACGGTTTATGTCCATAGAGCCAGATACTATGGTTTGAACAATATACTATGAATAAGGGCACTATGAAAGGGCTGCCATGTGTGTCAGTGAGAGCACTGTCTTTGGGGGATGTATGAACATGTTTGCATATGAATGGGACACATTTGTACGGGTGACTGAGAACCTGTGCCATATGTACTTGAAGCACAGGATATACCTTTCACCATATGTGGCCCAGTTGAAGGAATAACACAAACATACACTATCATTTTTTTAACCCTTTCGCTGCGGCGGCAATTCTGCCGCAGTGCTAAGGGGGTGGGGCGGCCGCACGTCGCTCCGACGCTTATGACGGAACCGCTCCGTCACGGCCCTCGGGTGGGCTGTGCTTGTGACGGAGCAGTTCCGTCATGTCCCCGCCTGCTCGATGAAACGCGCCGCGCAGGCGTGAAATCAGCACCGCGAAGGCGCAGCGAGCGGGCCATGACGGAACCGCTCCGTCACCAGCACAGCCCACCCGAGGGGCGTGACGGAACGGTTCCGTCATAAGCGTGGGAGGGTTTAAACTGAAGAACTTTAAAGTGCAGAAAAACAACCTGCCCTAAAATTCATGATGTGAAATATTTTTCTGCACTTTCATTTTCTCTCTTTTCAAACAATGGATGTATTTTCCCATTATACTTATGGCACAGTGTCTACTGGCCACCGGGTGTACGGGCCTGGTTTTTGTCTTTTAAATGGGAGAAAGTTTAAATGAGGAGTTAACTTACTCATTAAGGCAACTATTCATTTTCATTTTCTCCCATTTAAAAGCATTCAGAAACATAATTTTGTTTACAGATCCAATATTGAGTTGACCAGGACTTTTATTTCAGAGTTACATACCTCAGTGCTCAGTTGTTCACCTCTGTGACCCAGCACCAGGCTGGGACATGAATGTGACTGTGCACTGCACATTAACAGGCCATGCTATCTGCAGCCTGAGCATAATAATGTAATGTAACACAGCTTTCCCTTAACATTTAAAAATTAACTTGAGGCTGTGTGCTACTCTGAAGGTGTCTGTGAGCTACTGTTAGCTCCCAATTCACTGGTTGGAGATATATGATCTAGGCTGAGTGATTTGTGGGATAATAGATAGAAATAGCTAATATCAATTTTATTTGGTATTTAAAAATATAATATATATATATATTCACTGAAAAAACCATAGGTTTCAGGCCTTATATAGTTAGGAATTAGCATTTAAAAAACCTTTGAAATTCACTGAAAAAACCATAGGTTTCAGGAGTTATACAGTTAGGAATTAGCTTTTACAAAACCTTTGAAATTCACTCAAAAAACTATAAGTTTTAGTGGTGTTATAGTTAGCTGGACATTTTACTCATACAAAACCATTGAAATTGCTCCTATATAGTTAGTTGTACTAAGTATATATCGCGCACCCGCAATCCACTGCTAATGATGTCACATATTACACCATTCATGACATGGTCAGTGACATCATTGATGACATCTCAAATGACATCACTGATGACATCATCCAGTGAATGTGGTTTGCTTCGTTATTTAAATATGCATTATATATATAGCAATTTGCATTGAAGAATGAGTGGATATATAAATAAATATTTGGATGGAGGATGGAGCTAATTCCTAACTATATAACTCCTGAAACCTATGGTTTTTTCAGTGAATTTCAAAGGTTTTTTTAAATGCTAATTCCTAACTATATAAGGCCTGAAACCTATGGTTTTTTCAGTGAATATATATATATATATATATTATTTTTTTTAAATACCAAATAAAATTGATATTAGCTATTTCTATCTATTATCCCACAAATCACTCAGCCTAGATCAGATATCTCCAACCAGTGAATTGGGAGCTAACAGTAGCTCACAGACACCTTCAGAGTAGCACACAGCCTCAAGTTAATTTTTAAATGTTAAGGGAAAGCTGTGTTACATTACGTTATTATGCTCAGGCTGCAGATAGCATGGCCTGTTAATGTGCAGTGCACAGTCACATTTATGTCCCAGCCTGGTGCTGGGTCACAGAGGTGAACAACTGAGCACTGAGGTATGTAACTCTGAAATAAAAGTCCTGGTCAACTCAATATTGGATCTGTAAACAAAATTATGTTTCTGAATGCTTTTAAATGGGACAAAATGAAAATGAATAGTTGCCTTAATGAGTAAGTTAACTCCTCATTTAAACTTTCTCCCATTTAAAAGACAAAAACCAGGCCCGTACACCCGGTGGCCAGTAGACACTGTGCCATAAGTATAATGGGAAAATGCATCCATTGTTTGAAAAGAGAGAAAATGAAAGTGCAGAAAAATATTTCACATTATGAATTTTTGGGCAGGTTGTTTTTCTGCACTTTAAAGTTCTTCAGTTTAAACCCTCCCACGCTTATGACGGAACCGTTCCGTCACGCCCCTCGGGTGGGCTGTGCTGGTGACGGAGCGGTTCCGTCATGGCCCGCTCGGCGCGCCTGCGCGGCGCTGATTTCGCGCCTGCGCGGCGCGTTTCATCGAGCGGGCGGGGACATGACGGAACTGCTCCGTCACAAGCACAGCCCACCCGAGGGCCGTGACGGAGCGGTTCCGTCATAAGCGTCGGAGCGACGTGCGGCCGCCCCACCCCCTTAGCACTGCGGCAGAATTGCCGCCGCAGCGAAAGGGTTAAAAAAATGATATTGTATGTTTGTGTTATTCCTTTAACTGGAACAAATTGTTTTTTTTTTTACCTATGCCTCTATTACGAATATCACAATGAATGCTAGATTTGGGTAAACCAAAATTTATTAGTTTATCCAGACATTTAAGTCTTTTACGTTCATTCACTTTTTAGTTTTTCAATTATTTTAGTATAGGCAAAACAAAGAACATCGTCAACTTCATGTATTACCATATACTTCCGCACTGCAAAATTATACAAAAACAAATCATAAACTTTTACAATGATGAAAACATTACTACACAAATAACAATTACATATATATACAATTACAGTATCAAAGTGCTCTTCCGTTTAGGGCGGAAAGAATTAGATAACTGGTGCGCTCTGCGCTACAACGCGGTCAGGCTAACACGCGTTTGTATTGCTTGTTTATTTCCACAGAAATCGTGTTCACTCGATAATCAATAGCGGAAGTGAACCGCTCCTGGGTGGATGCCAAGTAAGTCAGTCTCGTAATTGTTCATAATGATACAATTCAAACACACTACGTGCGAGCTTGACAACGGATATTTACATTATTGCAGAATATGTGATCCGCTTGAGGAATAATCTTTTACCGGTGGTTGGAAAATAGACGCGCCGCCTGTGTCAAAACACGCAAGGTAAAATACTGCCATTCTGGCCTTTGTTTTAGTTTTCCTTATTAGCAGAGACTTTCACTAAACAATACCACTTTGTTGCAGTGAGTACCCACGGCCTAGACCACAGTTCATGTTAAGTGCAGCCCTGGAACTCGAAATCACCAGGTACGCTGCACTCTGTTCATTGGAGAAATTCTTTTGTAAATAAATAATGGATGGAGGACTAGATAGATACAGTTTATCTTGTTTTTTTGTATTTCACAAATAGTTTCCATGGACCAGACTCTGACAGCCCTGATGAGAGTCTCTTGACTCACCTACGGGACTCGAAACGCGTCGGCATTTTTTACTCTTTGACATTCATTGGCAGTGATTAATGCAGAACTTTTCTGATTTGCATAGAAGTAGATGCACATTGTATTGGGTTGAAATACTCTTTACATTTTTTCTGTTCAAGAGATGGTTTAATACTCAGGATTGAGACTGTATCATTGAGTAACAGTTCCATGTTCCACTGTAATTAAGAGCACTTTGATACTGTAATTGTATATATATGTAATTGTTATTTGTGTAGTAATGTTTTCATCATTGTAAAAGTTTATGATTTGTTTTTGTATAATTTTGCAGTGCGGAAGTATATGGTAATACATGAAGTTGACGATGTTCTTTGTTTTGCCTATACTAAAATAATTGAAAAACTAAAAAGTGAATGAACGTAAAAGACTTAAATGTCTGGATAAACTAATAAATTTTGGTTTACCCAATTCTAGCATTCATTGTGATATTCGTAATAGAGGCATAGGTAAAAAAACAAACAATTTGTTGCATTTAACAGTGGCCCGACCTACCCTCTTTCCCAGTGGGCCCAACCCCCAGTTGCCTTCATTCCTTTAACTGGGCCACATATGGTGAAAGGTATATCCTGTGCTTCAAGTACATATGGCACAGGTTCTCAGTCACCCGTACAAATGTGTCCCATTCATATGCAAACATGTTCATACATCCCCCAAAGACAGGGCTCTCACTGACACACATGGCAGCCCTTTCATAGTGCCCTTATTCATAGTATATTGTTCAAACCATAGTATCTGGCTCTATGGACATTAACCATAAATAAATGAAGCTTGGCGTCGGGTGGTTGTTAACAAAGCACAAGTTGTTCATGAAGATTTTATGTGATCAGAAGTAGCTCTTACTACAGAAAATGCTGTCGACCCCTGGTCTAGATGATGTCAGTGGCCTGGATTAGTAAGATAAGGATATGACAATGGATAAGGGTACTCAACAGGTTACTACAATTTTGTTTAATTGCTTAAAAAGTTTTTTTTAATGCAGTCAGAACTTTTTACTAATGCTTGTAATTGATTTCTCAAAATTGTGTTACATCAATACAAACACAAAAAAGTCACAAAACTATTTTTTTCCTTCTTTCTCTGTCTTCCATCTGGAAGGCCATCACCACGCAGGGAAGAACCCAGGGGGTCTACAAGCAGCACAACATCCATTTCAGGAAGAAGTGGAAGGACCTACAACGCTGGACCCAAAAGATCAGCTGATGTCCAGCTCAGACAGTCCTCCCACCATGAGAAGCGTGTGCACTGCACCATGACCCCTGTAATGACCTGCATAATTGTGATGGCCTATCCTCAGCTTGATGGGCAGTTTAGAGCCCAACAACAGCATTAAGGGGGTAATTTCTTTTTGGAGTGTTTCATGTTACATAACTATTTTGTGTCACACTAACATATTATGGCATCAACATAAAAGTTGACACATTCCAATGCACAAAGAAGAGTTTTTGAAGGTGTATGTAAAGCACAACATGCATGTTTTTTTTATATGAATTTGTGGAAGATGATGCCACTTTTTCTGTTCAGTACCAAAGGACTGTTTTGAGTAGACACATGCCTGCCTAAACCATAACTATACATGAGTTTGTTAGGTGTTTTTTAAGGGACAGTTGTCCCAAACAGACAACAAGTTATAATTGTGTCTGGTATGATGCTACTTCACAATAGTGAAGGATGTAATGTTAGCCCTATTACAGGAGACATAGCATTAAATGCACATATGATACAATGGATGTGCCAAATGTCACATTGGCGAGTTGTTGTTATAAAAACAATAGTGAGCATGGGAGCCAAAATGACTAGAAACATTAGATTAAATGGCTACATTTCTCATAAAAAAAGTCTCACAAATATGCTTTAAATCAAAAAGACTATTTAATTTATGTTAAAAGTGATAGATGTGCATGATGTCTTACTCCTTCACAAATGTACATGTAAGCATGTCTGTTTAAAAAAAAGTATTTGATTGGCATACATTTTTTGAAAACACAGACAGGAATGTATACAGATTGGTGACAGAGTAGCACATATCCAAAAACATTTTTAAATGTCCTGTGTTATGTCCAAATGATAAATCAATGATGAACAAAAATAGGATACTTAAGGGACTTTTGCAGACAGAATGTTCTGTCACATATATGTAGGAGTATCCCATCTTGCAAACTGAAAATCAGACACAAGTCATGACTCATGATGAAATTGTAGGAATGCATCAAGCTTTGATCTGTTGCATGTTGTAATTCGCATTTTAATTTTTTAATCAAAAATTGTATATGAATCAGTGTATGAAATATTTTCTGTGATGTTGTACTAATTTTTGCCGAAAGTGAAAGCCATTATATTTTTAAAATATTTTCACAATGGGAAAATAAACTGGAAATAGCTTAAGATATTAGTCACGTGTAAAAATATATTTTTCTCTGTACTAAAGTGGATTAGAAATGTATCAAGCCCATGTATTTATTTATGCCATAGAAGTCATTTGCAAATCCCAAAAAACGTTTTCTCAATTTCTTCAACAACTTAAATGAATACATAGGATGTGATACATTAAAAGCAACTTCAGTCCTGATTTCATTTGATATTTTCAACGTTTCAAAAATATTTACGTTATTTGAAGAACATGTTACCATTATGAAATGCCTAAACAAAGGTAACAGGCTTTCAGATTCTACAAATATTGGTACCACATTGCAGTAATTGTTAACACACATTTAATTATATTTGAAAGTTTCTTAATACATATGTTTAGCTTTTTCTTGCCTTGTATACACAGTGTACAAAGGTCATTTTCCTTTATATGATTTTTGTGACATAAGTGCACTATTCTTAAACAACACATTAGAACCATTCAGAAGTGTTAAACAGTTCCTGGAGTGAATTTAAAATAGTTAAGAGACACATTTATAAATGATATAGGAGCAATAACGGGAATGTGTAAAAACGTGACCAAATGGTTTCTGAAGATATTCCCTACATGCATGATATAATGATAAAAATGAACCAAAGTTTAAAAGCTTTGAAGTAGGTGAAATCTGAAAATTTGGAGCATTTATTGAGAAAAAAGTTAATAATCAGTTCTATTTACACATATATAATAAGAACTATTGCATATGTCTTTTCAGCATCTTCTAGAGCAGTTGAAGGGGACAGTGGCAACAAAGGCTGGGAAGCAGCTGGGCACTGTGTTTCGGGTGGTGAGACCATGGACATCGATTAACACTGTGGCACGGAGGATGAGGGTACTGGAACAGAGACCTCCAACTCATCAACATCTTCAGAGGCCTGCACAAATGTCTCCAGACCCTAGTTGTAGGAGACCCCACAGGAACTGCACCACCTGCATCCCTGTCCGCCACCCAGAAATTCATCTCCACCTTCCCTCTTGGTCACCCCAGCTGGCCAAACCACCCCCCCCCCCAAAAGGGCTGAGGTCTCCTTCTCCACAGGCACCTCACCCCCTGCCACCTTGGCTGCACTGATAGAGGAGGCTACTGGCCCCTAACGCTGCATCTCTGTAGACCAGGCTGCGCTCCTGAATGGCATTAAGGGCCTTAGTTGCTAAATGCAACAAATGGTAGCATACCGGGAAACCATTCATAGTTCTATTTCTGGCCTGCAGAGATCATTTGCAGGACCAGACTCCTCACTGACTTCAGCCTTCCAACCAGCCCAGGCTTGTGCCTTGCACCAAATCTTAAATTACAGTACAATTATATAGGTGTGTTTCTTCACATTTCTTAAATGACAAAATTACACACACAGGCTTTCACTTTGATATGTTATTGCTTGTAAGAGAGATTGCAACATGTACTAGTCCAGATCAAATGGAAACAGACAAGTCAAAAGGTAAGAAGCTAAAGTAGAAGCTTACCTTCGATTCGGGCGACAATGGGGTTGATTTGCTTCGTGGTTAAGTAGTAGCAGCAAAGGCTGGACTTGGACAATCGGCTTCGTGACGGAAAAGGAAGTATGAAACAGGAAGAAGGTATGTTTCGGGCTCATATCCGTTCCAATCCGCCAAGTCAGGTGTGGAGTTTTCCGTACCACCGTCATGTTGGCAGGAAGGTACATCATGATTGGCCCAGCTGACAAACTGACTGTACTCCCTGCAACCGCCGCTTTTGTCAATAGAACCATCAATGCAGGTGAAAAAATCTGACAAAGATGGCTGCGCTCAAAAGGTCTTTCGTCCATCGACCCACCAGCATCTAAACAAAGCGGCAGACCGCTTACTATGCATACAGTGAATCAGACGGAAAAGAAATGGGAGGACCAAATCTGCCAATATCTAAATCAGGCCCTAAATGATTTGTGAGTTCTAAAGTCGGCAGCTCTGACATAATGTCACATCTTCTCCCCTCCTCTACCCATGCTAAGGACCTGTCCAGGAATACACTCTTGATGTCTAAGTGCTTCCATATTACCAAAACAGTGGACAAGGCACAGGGAGAACCATAAATGATAAAAGCTACTCCCCCGGGGTATACATGCCACACATTAAATAGGCTGGAAAAAAAGGGTGGCGGTCTAGCTGTGATATACCTACAAACTCAGAAGGCAAATTTTAGTGCATCTCCCAATCTGGAATGCGAGGCATTAGACTTCAGCTTTTTGTTGTCTCACCACTCCACATTTAAAGGTACACTGATCTACAGACCACCGGGACCCAGGAGCCGGTTTATAACACAAGCAGGAAACTAGCTTGGAAAAGGGACAATTACCAGCTCATACACCATATTGGGAAACTTTAATTTTCACCTAGAAAGGGGTGAGGATGGAGGCACATCCAGCTTGACAGACCTAATGAATTCATTAGATCTAGGTCAATTGGTCACTGATGCCACACATACAGCTGGGCACACACTCGATGGCATTTTTTCCAACAACAGCCATCTGAGGTTCTTAAATACGCTCCCAGTTGTCTGGTCAGATCACAGGATAGTGTTTTTTGAGGTGACATCAGCAGCTCAAGACACCCTGAAACCAGGATCGAAACAAACAACCATTAGAGCATGGGGTCGAATAAAGGCCGGTGAACTACAAAATCAACTGGTCTATACCGCCCCTCTGCTACCAGGAGACTTAGATGGGGCCACTTTGGCTTACACTACCTGGTTGGAAGCAGCGACAAACAAATTAGCCCCGATAAAAACTGTCCACAACAAGAGGGAACGTCCAAGGGTGCCTTGGTACTCCCAGAATCTTAGAGAAAGCAAACTTCTGTGTAAACATCAAGAAAGGGTATGGAGGGGGAGGAGCCAAGATGGCGACCGAGATGGCTGCGTAAACGCTCGGCTCCGTGAGCCTTCTCACCCCGCGCATACATCCTGGCAATCATCCTGAGCCGCAACGGCATATTTAAGTAGGCGAAGTACGACTTTCACTTACCGTTTGCTCCCGAGGCTTCCACGTGCGGCAGACCTGTTGTAATGTCCCCGACTGTTTTGCGGCCTTCACGTAGCTGGGACCGGGGTCTCGAGTGAGGAGAGTGGCCGGCCGCGACTGCGACAACAGCGGCCTCTGGTGATGGTGAGGAGTCGGCCGGTGGGAACCGAAGACTTGCTGGCCGATGGGGACAGTGCCGACCCAGTTCATTTGGCGGAGAGCCTTGTGGGCAGTGCGATACAGCAGGGTCGAGGGGTGTGCACGACACTTGGCCCCCCATCCCAGTGTTTTGTCCGGACGTGCTACCGCCTTTCCCGGAGTCGGCGGGCAGCTCCCAGGGAGCGGCGGAGATTTTGTTTAGCCCTTTGGTGACCCTCCGATGAGAAACCTGCCTTGACTTTCGGGATCCCCGTGGTGAATCCTGTTCCTCCCTGGTGTGGGGCCCGGTCCCGAGGTGAGGTGGAGAAGGACATGGCCGGATCAGCTAAGATGGCAGATGGCACCCTCTTACGTGCGCACCCCATCCGGGTAGAGAAGCCGCTGTGTGTGAGAGTCCTGGGGCCTGGCACCACAAGAAAGAGCCCACGTCCAGAGATATACTGGCTGTGTTAACAACTCTGCAAATGACCCTGATCCGAGACGCCCGGGATCTGGGAAGAAGGATGGCCGCCATTGTTGTCCCACCGCTCCACATCGGCGTGGTTCGATCTCACGGAAGTGCCACTGTGCCCGTTTCTGCGTCAGTGATGAATGCTCCAGCTACGCCTACGTTTGTGGAGAAGCCAATAGACCTGGTTCATGATACCGCTTTGGATAGATCTGCTGTATGTGTGAGTGACTCGTCGGGGCCCTTATCTGTTTGGCGGCTGAAGAATCAACGTCGATCTATGGTTTGGACTGCCCCGGCGGCGTTTCAACGCTTACCGAATTGTGTGACTCTCTCTTCCTGGCTGGTGCGATGGTGCGCGGACTGGAGGTTGTTTCCGGTGTCGCTACTGACACGGTCGGATTTCCGCCATGCCTATTCGGCTGGGTTTTGGGGGCTACAGTCCCATAGAGTGATGACGCTGCCCGGTCCGCCCGGTTCGGTTGGACCCTCCACACTGCTCACTGTGCCGATTGATAAATGGACGTATGTTGGTACTATTGATAGAAAAGGCCAGGGGTGAGATCGTCTAGGTCATAGTGGGACTCATTGTTGGCTGACGGTGCTTAGGGGGACACTCAGAGGGGATGTTCTTGATTGCGCTATTGATGATTATTGTGTACTGTGGCTGTTCTGATCCTGCTTTTCGGATGTCTACTGTGCGCGGTGGGTGAGGGGGGTTGGGTAGCTAGATCGACAGCCCTTCTCCACATTTTTTCTTCTTTTTCTTTTTCTCTTCTTCTATATTTCGAGTCTCTAATTTAGGGCGATAGGCACGCTGCTGGGGGGGGTAGGCCGTAGCCTTCTGCAGGGGTGCAGGGTGGGGGGTCGGGTGGTGGGGGTTTGTTGATTTGTTCCTTCTTTGTCTCTATAGCCCTTTGTCCTTTTTCTTTTTGGTGTCGCTGTCTTTCATGTTTCCTACAGTCTGTCTCGTTTTGAGGGGTGGGGTGCAGTTCGCCACGAAGTGTATGTGTTTTTTGCATTTATCCTGACTCGTGTGCCTTACCCCCATTTCTTCAACTGTATTCGCACTCTTTGCGGATTCCCGCTTCATGCTTGCTATTGTAGGAACATGTATGACCATATGGCATTGATTCTGAATTTTCTTTCTTTATTGTAAAATGAACCTACTGGAATCCTGAATCATATGCAGTGTGCTTGAATACAAGTTATGTCCTGGACTCTTGTCATACCCCGATTTTCGGGCTGCTGTGTCTTTCTATACTGCTTCGCTAACCTTACGACTTACTAGCGGCCGGCCGGGATGGTTGTAGGCCCGTGCTTGTATTTCCTTGAATTAACAATAAAGGTTAAAAAAAAAAAAAAAAAAAAAGAAAGGGTATGGAGGAGGGAGTATAATGAGGAGGAAAAAACCAAATATAAACTCTGTCTGGCGGACTATAAGAAACTATTGCACAAAACAAAACAAGAGTTTTTTGTGATGAAAATACGGTCGACAGAGAACTCTACTAAAGAACTATTTAAAACAGTCACAGCCCTAGGCCACCCCCCTCAAATCCCGTCATAGCTAGTCAAGAGCTATGCGATGAAATAGCCAGCTGCTTTTTTAAGAAAGTAGAGGATATCTAGGTCACATTCACAGGAGATAAAAACACCACCTCTCAAATAAAAAAGAGCAATGGGGAAGAAGTGGGTTATAGCAAGCCGCAACTATGCAACTTTGCACCGTCTACAGCAGCAGAGGTCCACACTGTCCTGTTAAAAATTAAATCTGGATCTCCAATGGACCCCTGTCCTCCCTCCATAATAAAGTTGGTATCCGAACCAATCATACCTACTTTGACAGTAATCATCAATAAGGTCTTACTGGAGGGTTATTTTCCAAAAGCCTGGAAATCACCGTTGATTCTTTCCCTACTAAAAAAAACCAAGTTGGATCCTATGAACTCAAATAATTTTAGGCCTATCTCTAGATTGCCGCTCCCGGCAAAAATCACTGAAAAGATAATGAACACCCAACTCAGTTGCTTCCTAGAGGATGGACATTTACTGGATCCCACGCAGTACGGTTTTAGAGGGAGCCATAGCACTGAGTCGGCCCTTATTAAATCCACCGAAGAAATAAGGGCCACTCTAGATCAAGGAGGGAATGGGGCTCTGATCATGTTGGACCTCTCTGCTGCGTTTGATACGGTCCATCACAATCTATTGATGGACCAGCTGCATGAGATCAGGGTTACAGGCAGGGCTTGGAAACTGATCAAATCATTCCTAGCAGACAGAGTACAGACAGTCACACTTGGCAACTTTGCTGCAAAGTCATTCTCCCTCCACTGTGGGGTTCCACAGGGGTCATCTCTGAGCCCCACGATCTTCAATGTTTATGTCTCTCAGCTTGCTCCCCTTATTAGACCCTTTGAGTTCAAGCTGACCTCATACGCCGATGAAACCCAGATTGTGGTGTTGATGCGTCCTAATGAAACTCAGGTGCCACAAGGTCGGTTTCACGACTGTATGACAGAAGTGGGTGGCTGGATGGCCCAGGACTGTTTAAAGCTCAATTCTGCCAAAACCGAGGTGATACTGTTCGGAAACAACCCCCAATTCTGGACCCCAGCATGGTGGCCAGATTCCCTGGGCCCTCTGCCAACACCAGTTAGGAAAGTAAAAAACCTAGGGTTCCTAATCGATAATAAGCTCTCCCATAAGGATCAAGTAAATTCTGTTGTTTCGACCACCTCCTATATTCTAAAATCATGTAAGAAAATACTGCCCTATCTGCCCACTGAATGTCAGAAAACAGTGGTTACGGCCTTAGCAATGTCCAGGCTGGACTATTGTAATGGCCTATATGTCAACTTGCAGGAAGGTCTTTTAAGGAAACTGCAAAGCTCATTTGCATTCCTCGGGCCAAAAAAGCCAACTGGGGAGGTAGGAGTTTTTTTGTAGGCGCCGCCAAACCGTGGAATTCCCTTCCTCTTTCTATCAGAGGCATCACAGAGCTGCTTGCCTTTAGGAAGGCCCTGAAAACTTGGCTATTTAACTCTTAGAGTTGGAAGTAACCCCGTGATCAGGCCTTAGGAGGACATCTTACATAGTGCCAGGAAGCCCTTGGCCAGCAGTGTGCTCTATAAATATCACTAACATAACATAACATATTTGCTCAGTTTCAAACAGATGGTTAAATTAGTAGACCCAGGACTGGAGTGCAGTCCTTCTTGGGGCAAAGGCTACATATTTACCACTCTACTGAATTTAAGTGACTAAACCATGTTTCTGGGCACCTCTCTTCTCCAAGGTAATATCTAGTCCATTTATTAAATCACCCCGACTAGTAGTTTTTACATTGACTCACAATACTTCCAATCTACCCAAAACGGGTTCAGAACAGTTATTGTCCAAGAGCACACAATTGGAGGCTGGGATTAAAAAACACTCCTCCTGGTGCCTCATTTCCAACTAGTCTACCAGTCCACAACTGGGGTGTCAGTGATTCTGATGGCAAGGCACAGGGGTTGCCCCTCCCAGGGAATTGTCACTTTGCAATGGGCCGTGACCAGCTTTGGAGCACAGTGTTTATTTCTATCATAAAGCTGAGAGCAGATATTTAATATCGATGGCTAAAGCATTCCCACTGGACAAGGTTCTGTGTCAGAGGCTACTTACTGGACTTTATGCATTCTAGATACTGATATTTACCAATGGTGTTTCAAGGCTTAAGACTATTTCATTCCATTTGGATACCAGAGTATATTGTTTAAATTTGTTGCTCAAAATTTTAAATAACGAGCAGTCAGGGCTTACTCCAGAAGGTGGTAAAGGGATTAGAACTCAAATATAGTATGAAGAGTAATCATGATTGATAAACTCAACCTCCAGCTGAGTTATCTTTTAACATGACCCCCTTGAGAGGGAAGGTTTTAGAATAAAACTAAAAAAATCCACAATGCTGCTCATTGTTCCCCTGTTCCCCATCTTCTGATGCCTCTGCACCCGCAAGGTATTTCCAGGTATGCAGTGTGTCTCCAAAGGCATACATTGTCCTATGAGGTGATAATGAAAACTATGACCACCTTACTTGGTCTTCACATCAATGGCTGGAGACTAAGACTGCGAGGCCTAGGGAAGTGGACTCTCCTCTTCTGGGCCTTGCAGCACCAGACCATGGAAGTGGTGCCCAGAGAAGAAGGCCACCTCCCATGGGCCTTGCAGCCCCAGACCATAGCTGAATGCCAATGGAAGGGGATCACCCTCCCCTGGGCCTTGCAGCTCTAGGTCATGGTGGGGTGGTCTAGACAAGAAAGGAACACCCTTTCCCTTGGCTTGCAGTGCTATCCCATTGCTGCAAGGCCCATGGAAGAGGGCTCTCCTATTCTAGGTTCCCTCTCCTAGGTCCCGTATCACTAGCCCATGGTTGTGAGGCCTAAAGTGTTGGAGGGCCCTACCCTACGCCTTGTAGCCATTGTGTAGCACTCGAGGGTCTTGCAGAGGGCCCCTCTCCCCTGGGCCTCACAGCCATGATTCAGTGCTGTTAGGCCTGTGGGTTTCTCTGAAACCTCTCAATGCTACACCATTACTGAGAGACCCAGGAGAGGGGGCGACTTGTGTGAGGCCCCACCCCTGGGCCCAATTACATTTGTCTCACAGTGATGTATCCTGGCCCTGTGCATGGGTCTCTGACAGGGGCATAGCAATTGGTAGTGCAGCAGGTGCAGCAGCACCAGGCTCAGGGGTATTAAGAGCCCAATGTTCTCATATTATGGCTCTACTGTACCTTGCAGCCAATGGACAAGGCTGAGGGGATGCTTTTACTGTGCACCATGGCACCATTGCTGTGCTACTACGATCTCTTTCATGAGCCTGACAGCGATGTTCCAGGGCTGTGAGGACTGCGAGAGACCCTCCCCCCGAGCCTCACAGCGATGTTTGGACACTCAGGGAAGGAGGCATCCACCTATAAGCTTAGCAGCACTGGAACATGGCTATTTATTTATTTATTTATTTATTTTTGCAATTTATACAGCTTGAACAAATGCCCGTAGGCGTCTCGGCGCTAGATACTGTATGTAAGTTCCCAGAGACTAAACCGGCTGCTATTCTTGACCAAACAGCTAGGTCTTTATTTTTCTACGAAATTGCATCAAGGAAGGGCTTTCTCTGATGGCAACTGGCAGAGAGTTCCACAGTCTGGGAGCAGCCACCAAGAAGCGTCTGTCACCCCAAGTGACTGTTTTGGTACGTGGTATCAGCAGAAGTTTTTGATTGTTGGAACGGAGCAATCTTGTGGCTGAGTGGAACCTAAGGTGAGATTTAAGAAAAAGCGGACCTTGGTTATGTAGTGCCTTGTATACTATACAGAGTGTTTTGAATTTAATCCTGTTCCGGATCTTGAGCCAGTGGAGGTTTCTTATGGTCTCAGAGAATGACATGAACTTCGGTGTTCCGGACAGGAGACGGGCTGCAGCGTTCTGAATCGTCTGCATTTTGTTTGTCACTCTGACTTGAGTGTTAATAAATTGGCCATTGCAGTAATCTAGGGAGGCCAACACTAGAGAGCTTACCAGTGTTTTACCTGCTGCAGTTGGTAGAAACGGCATGATTTTCTTAATCAGCCTGAGTTTGTGGTGGGCGCAGGCTGCTATTTTATTTGCGTGGGCCATAAAGTTCAGGTCTTCATCAAAAATCACACCAAGATTTCTGACGCTGAGAACTGGTTTAGGGGGGATCCGAACGTGGCAGGCCACCAGGTAGTTGACCAGCTAGGAGAAAGGCATCCGAAAATGACCACCTCCGTTTTTTCGGAGTTTAGTTTTAGGCAATTGGAGGCCATCCACTCTCCAATCGCCCGCATGCCCTCTTGAAAATTTTGTGCTACCTTTTCTCCATCCCCGTTAATGGCCAGCACAAGCTGCGTGTCATCGGCGTATGAGGTAAGGCTCATCCCATGGGCTTTGATGACAGAAGCCAGGTCCGACACATAGATATTGAATAGTGTCGGACTTAGGGATGAGCCTTGGGGTACCCCACACGGTAGTGATAGCTTGTCTGATTGGAAATTGCCCAATGTGACTACCTGCGTTCTACCAGCCAAGAAGAAGGAGAGCAAGTTTTTTGCCATGTGGCGAATGCCCATCTTTCCGACACGGTTGATCAAGATCTTGGCCACAGACAAATCGAGTAGTACCAGGATCGCTGTTCCTCCCTGGCCTCGAATTACTCTTATATCCTCTGTTGCTTTAATTAGGGTAGTCTCCGTGCCATGGTGCTTGCGGAAGCCAAATTGGGTATTGTCCAGTAATTGGTACTTCTCTATGAACTCTGAAAGCTGCGTGTTCATAGCCTTCTCAACTACTTTGGCCAAAAAAGGTAGGCTAGCTATGGGACGGTAGTTTTTTAATTGTTCCTTATCCAAGTTGGCTTTCTTTAGGAGTGGTTTGACCAGAGTGTTCTTCAGTGTGTCCGGGTATATACCCGTTCTGAACATGGCATTACAAATTGTGGCTATATCAGGGGAGAGACAGTCCAGGACCTGACGGATGACCTTGATGGAACATGGGTCTGCTGCTGATCCTGATTTAATGGAGGCAATGATGTCCTTAATTTGTGTTTCTCCAAGGTCTGAGAACTGAAGCAGTTCGGTGTCTTGGGTCCTGCTATCCAGCTGGGGTGAGTTGAGTGCTGTGTTGGTGGAGAATGCTTGGAATATATCGTTCACTTTAGTGAAAAAGAAATTGGCCAATGAATCACAGAAGACTTGTGATATTGGTGGAGCTAAGTCCGGCGTATTTCCCGATAGGATCTTGGTGATCTCATACAGTTTTTTATTGGAGTTTTTTGCATTGTCGATCTGTTCTGTAAAAAACTTTTTCTTGGTTTCGACAATGAGGGCTTTATATTGCCCGAGTGCTGCCTTGTAGCTGGCCTTACTGTCTGCACTGTAGGATCTGCGCCAGTGCCTTTCCTTGTTTCTACAATGTTGTTTCTTTTTGCGCAGTTCCTCTGTGAACCACGGGGCCGATGGTGTTATTCTGTTCCTTGAAGGCTTTTTGGTCGGGGCTAATGAGTCAGCGGCGGTGCCCAGCCACTCGTAGAATTGACGTGTAGCAATATTAGGTTCAGTGGACAAACAGGGTCGAGTTCTATCTAGTAGAGCGGTAAGCTCTGTCGGAACAATGTCATTCCATACCTTAAAAGCTTCTGGTTTTAGTACGGGCTCTAGTCTGGTTCTGTTCGCTTTGACTGGGATTTTTATTAGAATGGCATAGTGATCGGTCCACGGCTGTTATTTTTATGCCTTCCAAATTAGAAAAGATGCCGTCTAGGATATGGCCGGCCTTGTGGGTGGGGATGGTGACAAGTTGCCGGAGATTTAAGGTGTCCATATCTGATATCAATGTGCGGGTGTCCTTGTCTGAGAGAGTCTCAAGATGGAAGTTCATGTCACCCATAACTGTACATGAGTCTTCCATAGCCAGAATTTCTAGTATTGAGCCTAGATTGTCTAGGAAGTTTGTACGTGCACCTGGGGGTCGGTATAAAAGTATTCCTTTGAAATGAAATGACGGAGTGATTTTAAGATCAAATTGGAGAGCTTCACAGGAGGTGGATGGGATCTGTGCTATTCTCACACTTACATGGTCGCGTACTATGATGGCTAGACCCCCTCCACGTTTCACTACAATATCTAAGCGGTAGGCTTTATAAGCTGGGGGGGTGGCGACTACCATATCTGGGTCGGATGCCTCATCCGTCCATGTCTCTGTTAAAAAGAGACAGTCTAGGTTGTTATCCAGGATGAGGTCGGATACTTCCTGCCTATGCTTTACGAGGGAGCGTGCATTGATTAGTGCTGCGGAGAAGTCTGTGGGCTTGGCTGTTATTATCAAGTTTGTCTTAACCTTTTCATTAGCTATCGGTTGCTTGATGTTACATTGAGGGCAGCGTAGAGTTGTGTACATGAGTCCTCTCTCAGGGGGTGTAGTTAACAATGGTGCAGCAGGAGCAGTGACACCAGGGCTCAAGGATGTTAGGGACCCACTGCACCCAAATTACAGCTGTGTTTTACTATCTGGCATCATTTTATTGAATCAGGGCCCATGGCAACATTACTATGCCATTGGTTCCTTCTTCCATGCACCGCACAGCCATGATCCAGAGATGTGAATCTCACTCTAGGCCCACACTCCCCTAGGTATCACAGCCATGGACCTGTGCCTAGAGGCTCAAGGGTGGGAGTCTGCAGCCCTGAGCTTTGTAGTACAGATTCCTGGATTTCATGCTCAGGACAAGAGCCTCCTCTGAAAGGCATAGCTATCAATAGTATGAGAAGTGCAATGGGACAATGGTCTTGTGAGGTTATGGGTACAATGCACTCAAATTATGGCCGTATTTTACTGTCCAGTCAGTGACCAGAGGGTAGTGGGGAGGAAAAATGTACCTTGGTTGCACCAGGGCCCATGGCAGCATTGCTACACCACTGGCCCCACTCTCCTGCGCCTCGCAGCCATGATCCACTTCTGAAGGCCCAAGAGAGTCCTTCTCTCCCCTGGACCTCACAGGCATGATCTAGTGCTCTGAGGCCTATCAAAGTAGGATGCCAGGGTACAGGATTGTTCTTCATGTTAGATGTTTGTCCTGGATCCTGTAACAAGCGCCCGCTGGATGAAAATGTCCAACTTTGTTTGCTTGTACGTGACTGATATAGGCAAGCAGGCTAATCAATAGGGGGTGCAAAAGAAATAGTTTAGCTAGCAAGCCCGGAACAGCCCATCCCAATCGGTTGTCACAACACTGACTCTGGGAACAACCACTGTGCAGAGGTGGACAACAGGGAAGGGAAACTTGTACAACAGGACAAATGCAATATATTTCCATGTAGTAGAACTTTAAAATATATATACTTATTTTATTTGTTTAACTATTTATGCTGTCATTGTTTTACCGAAATCTGCCCCAAGAAAGTTGCTTCCTGTAAAGCTCCTCAACAATAGTCAATGTATGACACTTCCTGTGGTGGCATTTTCTGTGATTTCATGGCCTATGTAAATTAGAGGGGCCCTAGACATTCCCTTTTTGCCTGTGGAATCAAATGTTCTAGGACCAGCCCGGCAGTGGGCAAACAGTCAAAGTACCTTAGACAATCCACCCTATGTAGGCCAGGTATTTCCAATGTGCTTCTTCCCTGTTTGAGACTGCCAGGGAAAACATAGATTCTTGGGGTAAGCCTAAAATGGTTTTCATCATCCACAAATAGATAACATATCTCAACACGACAGAAAAAAGAATGTTAACATTCTTTGATTGTGTCATGTCCTAAATCTTATTTTTGTGAGTGAATGTGAGGTCTGCCAATGAGCAAATGGTAGGCAGAATCAGTCAATCTTCAGGTTTCCGCCGGACACACTGCACCTCAGCCAGTCACATTGAACCTGAAGAACCGGGTTTTAGAACCCAGCGGCGCCAGGGACACGCCCAAAGTCTTCGGGTTCTCCTGTCTTGGCAAACAGAGACACGGAATACTTCTAGGTGGCGTCAGAGATCAAATTTATTAGCTGCAGCTAGTAACAGTAATCCCAGCAATACAACACGGTGTATAACTCAAGAAACTATTCAATTTTCATAGAGCAAGACATCAGTATTTATACACAATATTCTCATTATAAATGTACACCCACTGCGCAAAATTCTGACCAATAGGAACATTAACAAAAACCTAATTTACAGTAACCCAACCCAAAAGTTAATTATTAGGAATGTCCCAAATTCAATTTCCACAAGCCGGACAAACCCATAATTGAAAGCACTACCCATGTAATGAAAAGTCGTAAGGAAAGAAACAATTCAGATGCTGATTAGGATAAGATATGTGCAAGGAAACTAAAAGTTAACGAGGTCCTGAACATTGATTGGCAATCTCAGAAAAGAATCAAACCAAGGGAAATTGGCTTCGTGAAGGGTCAGTTTCAGGTGAACAGGTCAGCGTCCTGCAGTTCACTCACAAGTCAGAAAGGGCAAGTTAATATGTACATGGACAACGAAGCCAATGCAACTTTGTTCGTTCGTTTACTTCCAAGGCCTACGTGAGGGCAGCATAAAATGGCGTATCGAGCAACGCAAACAAAATGGAGTCCGGTCCCGAAAACCACGGAACCTCAGGCCCTCCTTTTGCCATTACGTAGGCAATAACCTAAACTCACGTCAATCTGAATCCAGGTCTATATCTATTTTCATCAGGTCATCAAGGTGTTGCTGTAACATCATCTTATTATCCTTCGCTTCTCTCGGGACTGGTCTTCTCACACAGATTGTAGCACAAAGACTACAAATGGCGGGACCACACTGGATACATAAGCAACACGAGAAAAGGATCGCTAAAGCCATACCACGGAACATCAGAATCTTCCATCCCCATTTGGACAGCATTTCCCAAAACCATTCTATCAATGACCAGTTCCCTTCATCTACATGTATAGACTCAGCGGACTTATGTAACCTCAAGATGGCTTGGTACACTGTCGGGGCGTTATCTGGTATGAAAACGCAGCAACTAGACCTGATCAATTAACATACTCCACCTCTATCTGCAAGTATAATGTCTAAAGCAAAACGGTTCTGTAATGTCATTAGGCGATCCGCTTGAAGCTCGGCTGTGATATTGCTAAGGGCACCTGCAGTCTCATTTATAGTCGGCTCGACCACTCTCGTAAGCTGACGAATAGTCCTACCATTAGCCATAGGACCCCAAAAGGGCAGGAAACCCTTAAAGAAGTCTCCAACTTCTTGTCCTGCAGTATCTTTCCCATCGATAACACCTCTACCATATCTTGTCTTATGGTAATTGAAAGCAGCTGTGTATGTAGGGGGAAGCAAAAATGCCACATAACATGTGCCTGAAAAGTCAAAAGGCAACCATGTATATGCTCTATCATAACAAACAAAATACGTGCCTTTGGCTGGCACGAACGGTGGAGATTTATGGGACGTATAGACATAGGTGTGAACGCACACACTCCTACCAAACTGAGCTCTCGGATTCTGACCATTGCCTTGCAGACAAAGATGACCTCGGTGGGGTACAATCCAAATCGGGGGAGACCTTTTCCATTTCTCCTTCTCAGTCAAACTAATGCTATATTCAGTCTTGTTCCAAACAACATATGCTCGTACCTCATCTTTAGGGATAGCATTATATGCATCAATATCTCTGACCATATCTACTATTCCCTGTATCAAGGCATTATTATTCGCATTATCTTTGACGGAACGTACAGGAGATGCTTCATTCGCATAGATAAACATTGACTGGAGTGCCCATACTGACCCATTAGGCGAAAAAGGCAAAACCAAATATGGCATTCCCTTATCAGTCGTATGTGGCATAAGACCACACAACCAACAATTCGTGGTATTTACAACTAGCTGATGCTGATGTAACATCTGTATAAACAAATTGTTCACAAATTCTAATTTTAGTGTCTGTTCATGTTCAGGCAACGTATGAAACTCATGTGGGGAAACAGTAGGAAAAGAAAGAGTAGGTTGGGAGGTAGATGCCAATGTCTGTTGTGATGCATAGAAAATCCAACCCACACAAACCGACGTAATGTTCAAAAGCATAAGAAAACACATTATTAAAAAACATTTGCTACGAACCAATATACACATTCGGACTTTAGAATCCACTTTCCTAACACTCTGGTCAGACTCAGAAAACTCCATCCTCTAACGTGCTGCACACGGTCGTTACCTTCTTCACTTAAGTGTGCGCCAAGATCGCACTAACGACCCTGGACCACAGACCTTGTGTCAATACGTGGTTCACCCCTTAAGAACTTCCTACCGTGACCCTGCAGCGGAGTCCGGATGGTGACTCGAAAAAAGGAAAAGCAAAAAAAGTTTCCTGATCTGACAAGGTGTAAATTCACTATCTAAAAAAATTCCAGATTCATATTTTTATTTGTCCATATGTACAGTCTTTCTCGGTCTGAAATCGTAGCATTCTTTATCAGGCACAGTCTGATCCTTAACCTGTTCGGTGCTCATGACAAGGTCAGCTCATCATGCAGTACACTGGAGCTGTGCGTATGACCAATTGACCTTGTCATGAACGATAGGATTTTAGGATTTTCAGCACAGGAGGGGAAAACCTCTAGCAGCCAAGGTGTTAAAGAGGAGTTCCAGATTGGTGGTATCAATCTTCAGATGAGGAGGCACAGCAGCTTGCAGAACATCATCATCCTCGCGTTCCGACTGAGTCCATGTCAAATGAGCATCACTAAAAGGCACTAATCTAGGGATTGTCTCACAATCTGTGTCAGCTATTCCATCCCTCACCCACTGATCATACGGTAAAGGCAAAGGAACTTTCTTAGTATGGATGGCATGCACCCAGTTCTTTTTACCAGCTACTCTAACAGCAGTCCGGGTTACCAACAACACCAGAAAAGGTCCAGTCCATCTCGGTTCCAAGTTCTTGGATCGCTGAAAATTTCTGATTAGAACTGAATCTCCAGGTTGGATAACGTGCCCCGGGTCGGCAGTAGCTCTCGGCAAACTGTCATAGACCTGTTGGTGGAGAACACGTAAGTTAGCAGTCAAGTCATGTAAGTAATCCACCAACATAGGGTACTCAATACTGCTGTATTCTTTTGGACGAGGCACACCCCAAACATTCGCTGGACGACCAAACACTATTTCGTATGGGCTAAGTCCCACATGAGAATGCACAGTCGTCCTTGTTGACAAAAGAGCCAACGGCAAGGCATCCGGCCATGTAAGCCCAGTGCTCACTTGTACCTTAGCTAATTTCAGCTTCAAGGTACCATTGTAACATTCAACAAGTCCAGCAGACTGGGGGTGATTCGCTGCGTGGAACTTCTGATTGAGACCCAATCCTACACACACTTTCTTCATGACTCAGCCCACAAATTCACTCCCATTGTCCGACCATACAATTCTCGGCAAACCAAATCTAGGGAAATACTCTTTGAGCAAAACCTTGGCTGTAGACAAGGCAGTATTATCCTTTAGGGGGTAAGCCTCTATCCATCTGGAAAAGGCGCAAACAACCACAAGGACATACTTCAGGTTGTTGCATCTCTCCATGTGAATGTAATCTAGCTTTATCACTTCAAACGGATACGTCGGAGGAGCAAAATGCCCAGCTGGAGTTGGAGTTCCCTTGCCAGGATTATACTTCAGACAAATCATGCAATGCTTCACAACATTCTCAGCACATTTCGGAATTCCAGCATTCTGCCATACTGGAGCCAACAACTTACATATCCCTTTCGAACTGATGTGAGCCATTCCATGTGCCATAGTAACCACTGGGAGCACATACGCATCAGTCAACAACCATCGCTGGTGCTCCGACAACTCAACCCAACAACCTGTCGAATCCAACATACCCGTACTCTCTCTCCACGTACTCACTTCTTTTTCCGTAGCTTCAGCCTGAATCATCTTCAGACTTTCTATTGTGTCTTCACACATTCCTCTTTCCACAACCCATCTTGCAGGACCTGCCACATACATATGGCTCATCATGTCTCTCGCCGTTTCCTTCGCAACTTCATCCGCAAATGCATTACCTCGACCTACATCGTCCACAACTTTCTTATGCGCACTACACTTCACAATTGCTATCTGCTTTGGGAGAGTAAGAGATTCCAAAAGTTCATTCACTAACTGCTCATGCTGAATTGTTGTGCCATGGGAAGTAAGGAATCCTCTTTCTCTCCACAAACGTCCAAAACTATGGGCAACACCAAACGCATACTGGCTATCAGTATAAACATTCACTCGCTTTCCCTCTGACAATACACACGCTCGTGTCAATGCAATCAACTCTGCTGCTTGCGCAGAATTCTGTGCTATGCGTGCTGTCTCAACAACTGTATGTAAAGTTGTGACGGCATATGCTGCAGTCGTTTCACCATTCGGAAGCTTAAAACACGAACCGTCTACCCATAGGGTACCATCAACATTCTCAAGAGGAGTATCCTTTAGATCAACTCTAGCTTTCGTTTCTTCCTTTGTACGAAGAAAACAATCCTGCTGTTCTTGAGCATCCGTCTCTGTAGAGATCGGCAACAACGTAGCTGGATTCAACACATTACATCTTTTAATGTGAACATGGCTAGCCAAAAGAGTCAACTCATAACCTGACAGACGTGCACTAGTAAGGTGCTGTGTCTTGGTCCTGTTCAATAAGGTATCCACTGCATGTGGGACCATCACAATCAACGTATTATCCAATACCAAACCAGCAGACTGTCGGATAGAAACAGCCGCTGCCGCTGTAGCTCTCAAACAACTCGGTAACGCCTTAGCAACTGGTTCTAACGTAGCTGAAAAATACGCACATGGGCGTTGCTTATCTCCTAACTGTTGGGTCAACACTGACAATGCACAACCTTCTCTCTTGTGAACGTACAATGTGAAAGGTTTACTGTAGTCCGGAGTACCCAATACCGGAGCCGAACACAATGCATCACGTAATTCAGAAAAACTTTTCTGACACTCATCAGACCAAGGGAGAGGATGCGGAGTATCTTTAAGAGTCAGAGCTAACAGAGGTTTCGCTAACAGGGAAAAATTAGGGATCCATTGTCTACAATACGAGGTGATACCTAAAAAAGCACGCACTTCTCTCTGTGTGGATGGCACACTCATTTGCGCAATCGTTTGAATTCGTTCTGGGGTCAACCTTCTTCCCTCCTTCGACAAGAGATGACCTAAGTAGGTTACTTCTTGTCGGCAATACTGTAACTTGGAAGGCGACACTTTATGATGAAGGTCAGACAAATACCGCAACAGAGAAAGAGTAGCCTCTTTACAAATCTTTTCGTCATCAGCAGTAATCAATAGATCATCAACGTACTGGATAAGAGTAGCACCAGTAGGCAACACAAAGCTATCAAGCTGAGTTTTCAACGCCTGACTATAGATGGAGGGACTTTCACAATAACCTTGGGGAGCTCTCTTAAACCGAAAGCTTCGTCCTCCTAAAGAGAAGCCGAAAATATCTCTACTCTCCTCAGCAATCGGAATGCTAAAGAAAGCATTCTTTAGGTCGATAACAGAAAACCAGGCTGCTGAAGCAGGAATCAGAGTCAACAAAGCAGTGATATCAGGAACAACAGGAAACTGTGGCACCACAATCTTGTTGACCTCTCGAAGGTCGATCACAAACCGGTACACAGGTGGCTGAGAAGCATTAGTACGCTTAAGGACAGGCAAAACAGGACTGTTACACACGTTACCTCTCGTTTCTTCAACCACACCCTTCTCAACCATATCATAGACAATCGCTAATAGAGCTCTCTCGCCATCGCTAGAGATTTTATATTGAGGAATACGAGGTAGCCTAGCATTCGATTTGAGGGTGACAACATAAGGTGGAATCTGCAAAAGACCAACATCATTAGGACCTGTAGCCCAAAGTGTATCAGGAAGAGAACGCAATTCCAGTGGAAGACAATCTTTAGACAAATACATCGGAGAAATCACTTTCTTACCTAGGGTAAGATGTACTCCCGAAGGAGAACAATGTAATGTCGCATACAATATTTTCAGCAAGTCCAAACCCAACGGATTCTCATTACAACCAGTCGTCAAAATAAGAGGAGCTTCCAATTCACAAGGGCCAATAGAAAGGGGCAAAGGACTAGAAACCGGGTTAAAAACTGGGGCGCCTGAAAACCCTACGGAAACATTATCAAGCCAGACAAAGGTGCGCCAGGAAGTTTAGAGTGCATAATAGAACTCTTTGTCGTACCAGTATCCAAAAGAAAAGGTTGTACCACACCTGATGTAATCAGTTCAACATAAGGTCCACTCTGGTCTACTGGAACTGACACTACTCCCTCTCTTTGCCCATGGCTGTCCTAACTATCATTATAACCAGCACTCTCACTCTCGACATAATAATCATCAACATAGTACTGTGCAGACTGACCACTCGGAACATTCTGTCTGTCAAAATAATTCGCAGAGTTCTGAAGGGAAGAGGAACGCTCATTCTGGGTTAACACACCACGTCCCCTACCCCTAGGAGCTTGCTGGAAACCACCACGACCTCTCTGACCAGACATACCATTTGCACGCTGTAACAAAGCCGGGCAACTATTCTTGAAATGACCTTCCTCTCTGCTATAAGCACACTGATTAGGACCAGGAAAGAATCGCTGAGCATAAGGCTCAGGTTTCTGTAACAATCTCTGAAACTGTGGAGGTTGCTGAAACTGTGGCTGATTCTGACGAGGCGGATAAGCTAGCTGCAAAAGAACCTTCGTCTTTAAATCTTTAGTTTTCTTCTCTGCTTTATCCTTCTCATCTTTATCCCTATTTTCATAATTTTGTGCAGTAGCCAATATCTGGGCCGACGAAGAAACAGCCCATGAACTCTCAGAGTCCTTTAACTTATTAGAAAGTTCGGGAAGCAAATTAAAGACAAATTTGTCCACCTTCCGTACTCATGTCCTGACCACTATGATGATAAACGTTTCTTCAAACCTAGTGAAAAAATCGGACACACTTTCGTCTTTCTTTTGTTTGCATGCTGCTAACTTGTCCCAATTCACTCGTAAAGCAGGCATCATAGTTTTCATTAGATTAATAATCCTACCTGGTAATTCTGCAACTAAGGGCTCAGGTTTGGCACCTTCTACTTGCCGACCATCTGCAGCAACAATATTAGCCCACGTATCTCCTAACTCTGCCGCATGATTCTCATGACGAATCTTCGCCCACAAAGGTTGACGAACTACATTACCCATTAACATGTCTATGTCAGCTAAATTCATAATACACGCTTCAACTGTCTGAGACAACTCCTTGTAATGACCGGCAGGATTCTTACGGGGGTCAGGTAAGGTCTGCTTAAGAGCCAAGACCTCTGCTCTCTTCCAAGGAACATGTACCCACACTCGCTGAAAATGGGCCGGTGCGGCCACAATACCCAAAACGGCATCAGCCTGAACTGCGTCTCTCCATACAGGGGGAACCTCTCTCATAGGATACTGCTTCACTTTCCTCCTAACAGATGGATCAGGTTCATACAATGGCTGAGGCGGTAACCTAGACCTGAAGGCAAGTATCGTCTCTACAGCATCTGTAACATCAGATTCCACTATCGCCCCTGTAGCAAACTCTGACTGAACATCAAGCACTTCCTGCGGAATCGGACCCAACTCATTATCTTCCCATTCCTGCCGCAGAAAAGCACACATCACATCAAAAACATACCTTTGCTTAGGCGGCTCCCACTGAAAGAAAACATCCATAACTGCTGGCAAATTATACCTCGAAGCATTTAAAATCCATCTACGAGCCAACAAATCCAACACTGCACGCTCTTCAGAACTAGGAAGCTGACTACGACTCTGCTTACGTTCCGAAACAGGGGTCATACTCAGTGGCCCAAACAATGGAGACAACAGATTAACAACAGTCTCGTCATTCGTTTTCGAGCAGTTGGAGAAGAAACAGACATAAGAACGGGAGAATAAGTATTTTGTGGCAAAAGAGGTGTAGGAACAAGAGCAGTAGGAGTCGAAGATGCAGAAGTAGAAGGCAAAGGAGTTTGAGACAAAGCTGGTAGCAAAGCTTGCGACCCTGGAGTGGGTTGCGCAGTAGGAGGCAAACCATCTGTGGAGCACCGGGTGGCTGAACAACAGCAGGAGGTTGAACAACAAAGGGTAGAACAACCGGGGGTAATGGAGGCGCAGTAGCACCCTGCACATAAGGGGGTGGCAATCTCAGTAAATGAGACATCAAAGGATCTTTTTCAGGGTCTTCAGTCACTTTTGGAGGAGAAGACGGCAAGGCCGGATAACATTTATCTATGGCCATGCAACGCTGTCTATCTAAAACTTCACACACTCGATCTTCCTCATCTGACTTAAACTGCCTAGCAGCTTGTAGTACTGACATATTCTTATCTTTCCTATCTCTCTTTGCTTGCTTAATTTCTCGCTGTTTGGCTTCCTTTCGCCAAAGGCGGAAAGAGTCAAACATTGCCGGCCGGGCTTTCTTCTTAAATAGCGCAACTTCCAGATTATCTCAAATATTTACTTCAAAACTACCATGTTGGGGCCATCGTAAAACACCATCCTTCCTAGTGTAGCAGACCCATACTTCATTATAAGTAATAGGACCCACTCCGTGTTTTGAATAGAGCTCATAAGTCGGAGTTCCAACCGGAGGTATCGGACACGAATCCTCCAATCGGGAATCCCTGTTGCAACCACAACTAAACCATTTCCTAATTTTGCTAAGACCAGGCATTTTATAGCTCACTAATCTAGCTTCAAACTTCAAGGGGTTATCAACTATTGATACACTCGTAAATATACGAGCCCCTCGGCTTCGATTTTTGCAAAAATCAAATCAAAACCAAGAACCAAAACAAAGTCGTGGGAGCGACCCACTTATACTTAACCAAATATCTGTCAGGCCACCAGAAGCCCGTCTATCGTCTCGCTCTACAAAGGATCAATCAAGGGTCCAAGACAGGGCGACAGTCAGGGCAGCAGTCCTTCGTAGCCGTTGGAAAGCAGGAAGCCTCGCAGAAAAGACCTTCGGTCCACGTCGACATGCAGGGGTCAATGAAGTGGCGGCTTTCCTCCAGAATTTCCTTACGTGGCTCCTCACGATCCTCGGGCTTGGACCGGTACCGCTGAAGTCGCCCCACGCTGGGCGCCAACTGAAGAACCGGGTTTTAGAACCCAGCGGCGCCAGGGACACGCCCAAAGTCTTCGGGTTCTCCTGTCTTGGCAAACAGAGACACGGAATACTTCTAGGTGGCGTCAGAGATCAAATTTATTAACTGCAGCTAGTAACAGTAATCCCAGCAATACAACACGGTGTATAACTCAAGAAACTGTTCAATTTTCATAGAGCAAGACATCAGTATTTATACACAATATTCTCATTCTAAATGTACACCCACTGCGCAAAATTCTGACCCATAGGACACATTTTCTAACTGAGTATCACATTAACAATAACCCAATTTACAGTAACCCAACCCAAAAGTTAATTATTAGGAATGTCCCAAATTCAATTTCCACAAGCCGGACAAACCCATAATTGAAAGCACTACCCATGTAATGAAAAGAAGTAAGGAAAGAAACAATTCAGATGCTGATTAGGATAAGATATGTGCAAGGAAACTAAAAGTTAACGAGGTCCTGAACATTGATTGGCAATCTCAGAAAAGAATCAAACCAAGGGAAATTGGCTTCGTGAAGGGTCAGTTTCAGGTGAAGAGGTCAGCGTCCTGCAGTTCACTCACAAGTCAGAAAGGGCAAGTTAATATGTACATGGACAACGAAGCCCATGCAACTTTGTTCGTTCGTTTACTTCCAAGGCCTACGTGAGGGCAACATAAAATGGCGTCTCGAGCAACGCAAACAAAATGGAGTCCGGCCCCGAAAACCACGGAACCTCAGACCTCCATCAGACACACTGCACATCCAGTTCTCAATATAGGCACTGCAACAGCTCAGAAAGTTACAAGGGTTTGGATTCAGAGCAGAAGAACTGGAAATATTCCACATGTCTTTTATTGTGCAAATGTGATAGCTACATTTTGGGTACTCTTTCAGGTTTATATCAAATTTTTTGTTCCAATTATGGAAAGTGATACAATAGCCTCACAGTAAGGCACCGAAACATCAAACCTCTACATTCTCCAAAGAGACACTAGAATACATGTCCTACAATTATAATACAACAACCCCCCACAGAATCCTAGAACGGAGACTGACAGGGAGACTGAGGGATCGCATAGTGGTTGAGAAAAAACTATTAAACAAGTATCACTTCCTGCTGACAAAGGCATCCGGGACACGACTGCGGGTTAAATCGTGTCTACGGGGGTAAACCTAAAGACTAAAAAATTGCCTCATGTTAGCTAGGGCTCATCACCGGATATTGCAAAGTGAAATGTGTTTAAGTCTCATAGCTCGAAAACAGGCACATTGCATAAAGCAAAACGAACTTTGACATCATCTAAAAAAATAAAAAACGCTGTTTGGAGAGACTGAAATATCGTGCATTCCACTTATCTAATTTGCAACACGTATTATTCTTGTCTTTTCGTGCACAATACTGTGTGCAACGTAGTGCGCGGTCTACTTCTGCCATCTACAGGCCATTACTTGATATTACATCACATTGTCACTTCTAATAGCACACACTTAATTACATCACAAATGATGAATGTAATAGATTGAATCGTTTGAATTTAAAGTACGAATGAGTGAACAAATAAAGTGAATGGAAAAAGCTGCCGTCTAAGTGGAAAATTACTAAAATACAGATAGATACAATATGAGAAAATGTGAAATACTATCAGTTTAGACATCAGTCTGGTGGGTTCAATGTAAACTCATTAACTTTCTGCTGTCAGATATAAACTTTGAATAGATAGAAAGCAGGACAAAGGAGCAAATATTGACACGCCGGGAAAACATCAAGGTGAAATGCAAAAAACAAATAAAAAGCTAAGTGAAATTGCCAATATGATCATAGAAACGAAGATTTTTGAAAACGTAAACGTTGGCCACTGGGATGATAACATTACCCAGAAGATAGACTATACAAGAAGAGAATACAGAGCACAAGATCACCTGTGAACAAAAAAGGAAGCATGCCCCATTTGCCGGGTATACACGAATGAGTAACAAGCAATGGCAAAGCCAATAGGCCACGCCTTTAGGATTTTTGTCTTTGCCAATGGTTTTTGGCAATACAGTACAGCTGTGCAGCATGGCTAAAGAAAAAGAAAGAAAAAAGAACACTGCGCTGCGGCCGCATCATCGTTTAGGAGCGTGCATGCATTCTGAAATGGATGAGTATTTTTTTTTAAGTAGCGCGAAAGCGTTTTTTGTTGTTTTGTTTAAATCTTTGAATGGAGTAGGGTCGGGGAAGTGGGTAGACACGCAACAATTCGGAACAGTGTTAGGGAGGGCAAGCAGCACGGCAAGCAGCCAATACTGAGGGAAGGCAAGAAATACAAAGGGATGGCGTGCGAGGCGAATGATACCAAGGGAAGGATGTCAAGTAACACCGAGGGGTCAAGAAACAGAAAGGGAGGGTGGGAGGTCGGAAGACCAAGCCACACCGAGGGAGGGAAGGGGTGTACGAGGGACGGCAAGCCACCCCAAGATTGGGTCAAGCAACACTGAGAGAAGTCAGGAGAGAAGTAACACAGAGGGAGGGCTCAAGCAACACCCAAGGGTTGGTAAGAGGAGCTTCTGCTGTGGAACCAGAAGAAGGTTTCTTCTACGATCTTATTGAACCGTTTTGACTATTTCTCTCCATTATTAGGGGACTGGGAGTTCCTGATACATCTTTGAAAACGAACCTTGATCGTTGGACAATTAGCTTTTAATTCAGTTTGCTCCATTAAGAGTAGCATTAAGGATTGAGGAGGGTGGTGAAGTCAGTAGAGGCCCCCGATTACCGGCAAGGAACAGGAGCCCATTGGCCGAAAACCCTCTCCCTCCCCACTCGCTATTTGTGCTTTCTGTTTGTTTTGGGGAATCTTCCTTGTACAGCTCATATTTTGCCCCAGTTAACCTCAAGTGGTAGTAGGCTGATTCTTGTGGGGTGGTTGCTGTTGTGTCGTGTACCCAGTGGTAGAAGTGGGCGGGAACGGAAGGGCACGGCGTGCCCCTACTTCTAAAAAATTGTTCAGTCCGTTCCCCTACTTGCTTTCAAAAAAGCATCCCGGGAGGCAAGAATAGTCCAACTTTAAAACGATAACTTTTTTCATTCCGCTTCCAGGGGCTGCTCGCACTTCTCTGCTGAGCTCCAGAGGCTCCCTGAGCTCGCACAGACCGAGGACAGGCCCATTGTCATTCCGATTGAGGCAGATTATCCCCTTTCGAATGACAGTGGGCCCACCCTCTGCCTTTAGCATATCAAGTGCCCATGAGATCGGAGTTGGTGATTAGAGAGGAGCTTTCCCCAAGCAGAGTACTGTGGGGAACTTGACACCTTTGTCAATGTTGTACAGGAAGTGAAGTTAACTGGGCAGGAGCAGTGACCACAGTGACCAGACAGAAGAGGCAACAGGAAAGGAGAGGTACTAGTGCAGGAGAAGTGACGGGGCAGGAGAGGTGACGGGGCAGGAGAGGTGACGGGGCAGGGGAGGTGACGGGGCAGGGGAGGTGACAGGGCAGGAGAGGTGACGGGGCAGGAGAGGTGACGGGGCAGGGGAGGTGACGGGGCAGGGGAGGTGACGGGGCATGTTAGATGACGGGAAAGGAGAGGTGACGGGCAGGGGAGGTGAACGGGGCAGGAGCGGTGAACAGGGTAGGAGCGGTGAACGGGGCAGGAGCGGTGAAGGGGCAGGAGCGGTGAAGGGGCAGGAGCAGAGAACAGGACATTAGCAGTGAACAGGACAGGAGCAGTGAACAGGACAGGAGCAGTGGACAGAACAGGAGCGGTGAACAGGACAGGAGCGGTGAACAGGACAGGAGCGGTGATGGGTCAGGGGAGGTGACGGGGCAGGTGAGGTGACGGGGCAGGTGAGGTGACGGGGCAGGTGAGGTGACGGGGCAGGTGAGGTGACGGGGCAGGGGAGGTGACGGGGTAGGGGAGGTGACGGGGCAGGGGAGGTGATGCGGCATGAGCTAGAGCAGTAACCAGGCGTGAGCGGTGAAAGGACAGGAGCAGTGACGGGCAGGAGCGGTGAAAGGACAGGAGCAGTGACGGGCAGGAGAGGTGAAAGGGCAGAAGCGGTGAAAGGGGCAGGAACGGTGAAAGGGACAGGAGCAGTGACGGGGCAGGAGCAGTGACGGGGCAGGATCAGTGACGGGGCAGAAGAGGCGACGGGGCATGATAGATGACGGGGCAGGAGAGGTGACGGGGCAGGAGAGGTGACGGGGCAGGAGAGGTGACGGGGCAGGAGCGGTGAACAGGGCAGGAGCGGTGAACGGGGCAGGAGCGGTGAACGGGGCAGGAGCGGTGAACGGGGCAGGAGCGGTGAATGGGGCAGGAGCGGTGAACGGGGCAGGAGCGGTGAATGGGGCAGGAGCGGTGAACGGGGCAGGAGCGGTGAACGGGGCAGGAGCGGCGAACGGGGCAGGAGCGGTGAACGGGGCAGGAGCGGCGAACGGGGCAGGAGCGGCGAACGGGCCAGTAGAAGTGACGGGCCAGTAGAAGTGACGGGCCAGGGGAATTGACGAAGGAGGAGTGTTGATCGAGCAGGAGTACTGACTGGACATGAGCAGTGAAAGGGCAGGAGCAGGCGTTTCCCAGGGCGACTGGAAGGATAGGGGGCCAGTTTAGTTTGAGTAGAGCAATATGTTATGTGCATAGTTCAGTGGGTACTGCTTTGTGTTCACTTCCCGAATGAAAGGACACTTGAATACATATGGCCTGGCAGTTCGGACTGGACTGTTCACATTGGGTGCAGAATCAAGACTGATTTGCATATGGCTGGGTCCAAACTGGAATGGCATGGTGAGCAAAAAACGATGGATTTAAGCCCAGATCTCTGAACTGGGGTGAATGTATGACATTGTTCTGCATTCTGTCCATCAATTGTTCTTTTTGCATTTGTCACCCGAGTGGGACAGGTATGCTCAGACATGAGTCCCGTGCTCTCCATGCCACTGGAATCAAGCTATCCTGGCTGATGAGGGCTGAAACCGGTCCTAGGATGCTTGTTTCCAGTCCAGGGAGGACCTGAGCTGTGCAGCCGCCGAGTTCTGCCACGCTCTGACCGCACGCAGGGCAGGAGCTCCCTCAGTGCCTCCAGCAATTATCTACCGGGCTTACGCAGCTGGCAGTTGATCTTGTCAGCGGTTCCCGGTATTAATGCCCTCTTCGCTTCCGCTATGGCCGTAGGCTCGATGCAGGACCCCCAGCCCTCCCAGACATCGGAGCTCAGGTCCGGAGGCCCGATGCAGGACCCCCCAGCTCTCTCAGACATCGGCATAGGAGGCTCTCAGCTCCGGCTACGAACCGGGCAAAGCGGGACAGCAGTGGATGCAAGAGACAACTTCTCTCCTCCACCACCAACAGCTCAGCACCCGAGTGGGCGCCATTTTCTGCAGAGAAGCTCCGGGGCTCACCGGGTCGGTTCGCGGGCAGACTGCGGGTCTGTCGGAACACAGAGAGCCTGCTTTTGGCTGCCGCTGAGCCCCCCACGCACAACGCCACCACCCACAGCGTGTTTAACTGGGCTCTGGTGGGAGGCCCCCCCTCTTTGTTTGAGACTTTGCTGCCTCCCGCTCTGCGATCAGCTGCCTTGGCGCCTGTGGTCTTTCTTCCCTGATCCCTGGTCTCCAGATTGAACTCCTCTGCCTCAGCTCCTCATGGACGATGAGGCTGTGACTTTGCTGCGGACTGCCTTTCTCCCCTCAGACGTGCTGGCTATGGCAGCCCTCTTCCTGGACTTTCGGACTTGAACCTTTATGCTCCCCGCCATTTTCTTTTTATGACTCGCTTCTTCTTCTAACTTTCTCCGTCGCCATTTTAGCAATCTCTGACCTCCCCCTCTGTCCCAGCGACCTTTCTTTTGTCTCTCCTGTTGCCTCTGACACACTCCTCACTGTCTTACTCATTGCTATCTGCTTCCCTCTCTCGTTTGTCCCACTTTCCTGCCCTTCTCTGTCCCTCCCTTGGTGCTGTGACTGCATCCCCCCTCCGACCCCACTTAATGGAACTCTGCTTTTCTGTATATAGAGATAACTCTAATCACTAGTATATGCAGTAGACCATTGTACTCTCTACCATTCCTATGTGACTCTTAGAGTATATCCATTCATATCCCTTCCCTATGTATTTAGAGATAATTATAATCACCAGTCTCTTCTTTGTGTGACTTTACATCTTGTACATTTGCAATTTTTTTCTGTGTGTATCTTTTATGTAACACATGTAATCCTAAGTCCTTATGTTTTGCAACTGGTTCTTATGTAAAGCGCTCTGACACCTTCGGGTAAAGTTCACGCTATATAAAATCACATTAAATAAATAAATAAATAAGGATCAAGACTGATTTGCATATGGCTGGGTCCAAACTGGAATGGCATGGTGTGCAAAGAAACAATGGATTTAGGCCCAGATCTGTGCACTGGGGTGAATGTATGATATTGTTCTGCATTCTGCCCACCAGTTGTTCTTTTTGCTATATTATGATTGAGCAGCTAGCTGGCTGACATGAATATGAAGGAGCCTTTGTGGGTTTCCGTGAGTCTAGATTCTTCTGAAGAGTCCCTTTCTCTTCTGAGCCCTGCTTAACACATGTGTATAGGAGGAGCCCTGCATTCATGACCTCAATGTTTGAGACAAAAAATAATCATGGATTTCTGAACAAGGAGAGTAAAAGCATTAAGGTAACATGTTGTTCCTTCTTATATTTCACACGCTTTACATAAACCTGTATTCCCTGTGAGTGTTTGCTTTTTCCTGAATTAAACCTCAAATAAACATATCCATTCTTTTAATTAAGTAACGTTATAAGCTGTAACTGGTCAGTGAAATGCTAAACGTACTAAAAATTGGTATGTTTTGCTATTTCTAGCCACACCCCTGACTCCGCCCAATGATTCAATCTTCGGTTATTCCCGCCCCCTGATTCTCCACCCACCCACCCACTCCCCTACTTTTATTTTCCCCCTTCGACCACTGCGTGTACCCGACTGGTACAGACACCGTGGGGCTACTGTGTGGGGTCTGGGGGCACGTTAAATAATACGCAGGAGACAGGAGGTTAGTTACTGCTAGATCACGCTCTCGTAGCCTGAGTAGCGTATGTTTACGTGCCTCTCACTTTTATTACTTCCATGTCACATGACCCCAACGTTACGGCCGTGCCCGTTACGTCACAGGCACGACACTACATTCCTCCCCAACACACATTAAAACAACATTAACTTCAGACCCCAACGTTGGATCAGTTTGCGAACAACACAGTTCAGGACCAGCAACATCATATTCAGTCAACCATTACATCAAGAACAGTCTTACGTGAAGTAGTCCTTCAATCGGCATGATGGTTTAGGATTTCTCCACAGTCGATACTGGGACTGGCCTCGACTTTGAGACTCAGCAACTTCTGCTTCATAGGTGGCTTCACAGCGACTAGCCTCAGACGGAGCCTGAGAGACCTCCAGCTCCGCACGGCGGACGCTGTCTTGCCACGGGAGACTAGAGTTGCCAGATTCACCATCGTCCTCCAAGGGATCCAGCTCCGCCGCTCCTTCGTGACTGTCCCCAGCCACCGCCATTGGACCGGCCTCAACCTCAGGCTGAGCCGGAGATGACGCTGAGACCTCTGAGTGATATTTTTTAAAGTGGGACACATTTCACAGTCTCCCTACCTCTGGCTAATATATTCCGGGTTACTTTGACGTTGACCACAGTCCAGGGCTTCTTTTCATAGGGCAATTGAAACTTGCCAGTGGCGAAGCGATTCCTGAGCACTACCAAATCCCACTTTTCAAACCGGCGAGTCTTGGTGTTCCTCCGCTGACTGACTTGGGAGTAGGCCTCCCGACAGCGAGCATCAATCCTGGTGTCATCAGGTGTCTGCGGCTGCCACTGGGGGTGATGAGGTGTTGAGTCTGTGACCACCCGGCCCATCAGCAGATGAGCTAGGGCGTCCCCCGTGGTGGTGTGGGGCATCTGGCGATAGCTTCTGAGAAAGGTAAAGATGGCCAACTCTATTGTTGCAGGGATTCTGCTCAGACATAGAACTGTGCACAGAGACTCTGGACCTCAGTGAATTAGGGTGTGCCAAAAACTCACCTTAGTACCCAAAATCCCCTACCAGACTAGCATCAGTGCCTCATTAGCTCTTCGTCCTATAGCAAAGTAACCAATGATTAGACAACCCAGAACATGCGACTTAGGATACCTCAGGTAAGGTGGGAAACATGAACACTCTTTTGTTATACTCTCATACCAGTCCAGATCAGGGAGTAAATGGAGACACATGTAAGTTTAAAATGTTTATTTTAACGCAGTGATCTCAGGTGCAGCATCTTAGCTAATACAAGCAGACATATATAACGAAACAAGTTGTGGGTTTACTATACGGTCTGCACATCTTGGGACATTCTGAGTCTATATGTACATTGTTAGATTCAATTGGTAGGAGGTGCTCAAGAGATGGTGTCTATATACCCACCCACCAGGGTATAAAAAATTCTCGAGACCTGAATGGCCCAGAGCACTGATTAAACAAACTGCACCAGAGCACACTCAATCACTATATCTATAATTCCAAAACAATAGAGGTTGTTCAAATAACAAAGATCATTATGGGACAGTCTCCCTCAAGATGTATTTCCAATAGATAATTAGTCCAATATTCCAAGATTTAGGCTCCAAAGAATGTTTCAATCAAAATCCCAAAATCAAGTCTTTTTCACTTTTCACTTTTCACTTTTTATTTCCGGAACATACAGCAGCAGCCGACGCGCGTTTCGCCCGCAAGGCTTTTTCAAGGCTCAACAAAAGTTGTCCTGTAGAAGACTGCAATATTTATTGGCAAAAGAGCAGTCAATTGGTTGTAGAAAACACTTCTATAATAATATGAGACCAGAATTTCACATGATCAAGCAGGATTGTGATAGAAACATTCTTTGGAGCCTTAATCTTGGAATATTGGGACTAATTATCTATTGGAAATACATCTTTTTCTACATTGGGGCAAGATGGCCGCCGAGAGGCTGTAGAGGATAGTCGCACCGGACCTCCCTCCCGATGGTGATAGCGCTGTGCTCTTGGTGTTTCCCTACCACAATGGATACCCCCTAACAAATTGACACCCAATTGGACTGTAGTTGGGGTGCTTCTCTCTACACGGATTGTTTTCCTGTGCGCACAAGTTCTACATATGGTGGTGTTAGCAGTTGATCTCGAATAGGGCGAAAGCACTGAGGCACACGCAGCTGATGGTGGCGATGCTGGGAGTCTTTACCCTATGGCCCTTACGACTGGATGTAATCGCGCAGGTTAAGACAAAAACCTTCTCCGCAGTTGGCTTTTCCCTTCTGTCACGCCTCGCGCAGTCTGGGCAAATCGACTGGAGGGGTTTACTTAGAAAGATGGCACCCAAGATAATGCGATCACCCAAAAGGAATAGGGAGCCGCAAAGCAGACGGGGTGATGAAGGTGATAATGATGATGAGCACTCTGAGGGGTTTGGGGCCCCTTCCTCCAATTAGAGAGGGAAAGCACGAGTCAAAGCGCAGCAGAGACGAGAGGCAGCCAAAGAATGCAAGCTGCGCAAAGCTCGCGAAAAGGAGATCGAGAAAAAAAAAATGATGACGCTTGCAAAGAAGTGTAACGAGGCGCAGGCGACTGTTGGGGAGGCAATAGGAAGGGAAATCTCATTACGGCAAACTACAATTGTGGAGACGTTTTCCCCCTTACCATGCGTCCAACATGCTCAGCAGCCTGCTCGAGTTTTCCTCGTTCCGACACTGAAAGCACTGTGTAGCGCGATGGCAGAGAAGCAGGAGAAGAGCGCTGTAGAGGAGCAGGAGAAGAGCGCCGTGGGATCAACTGAAGACGCGACCTGCCTAATAGAACTGGCTAACGGCTCTGTTGAAATTACAGAACCCTCACGTCAGCTGGGTTTTTCAATGGAGCCAGCAGGAGGCGGGGCTAGTTCAAAAGCGGACTCTAAGGCTGAAAGTAGTCAGAGAAAGGCTGCAGTTAAAGGCACAGTTAAAGGCACAGATCAAGTGTTAGTAACAGCTGGTGCTCTACAACCTCAGGGCGGTGCCTACAAAGACATACTTACACCAGGCTATACAGATTCAATAATGATTCCGGACCTGTCCCAACGGGATGGAGGTAAGATGTCGGTTTCGGACATGGCGGACATGGCGAATATAGGGGCACGCAAGACAGTACTTGGGAACGTGGTTAACAGAGATGAACCAGCTATTTCAGCATCAGTCCTAGCCTCACCCAGCGAGGATGTTTTCTTTACTGGTAACGACGTGGCGGATGACGAGGACGAGAGTGGGGGTAGTGACCCGGACCCACTGACAGGCTCAGAGTAGGAAACCTCTGTGGGGTCGGTATCTGATACTGACTCAGATAATGAAAAAGAAGTGGAACCTGATAGCGTTTCATCCTCTATGGACAGTGAGGCAGAGCTCATTGTTATACAGAATGACACAGTTCAGAAAGGGCCGAAGACAGTGCTAAACTCCGCTCCCATAGAAAAGAGTAAATCTACATTAAAAACTAAAGCCAAGTGTAAGAGTAAGTGCAAGAGCAAAAGAAGCAACTCTAGACATAAGACCTTTGCTAGGGAACATCATGGATCCCCGGTAAAATCGGTCGCTAAAAAACTTGAGTGGGACAATACACTGGAAAATCTGGCGGTGTCCACGGGGGGTTCTGACAATATAAGTGCTAGCACTTTGCAAGTTAACCCTCAGGGTGTTGATGGAAGCCCTTCTAATTTTGAAATTTTACTAACTACTTTAAGGCAAATACAGGATGAGGCCCGCACTGAGAGTCAAAGTGCCAAGAGAAGAGCCAGACATGCCAATAAAAAAATCCAATCTTCACTGCATAAAATCAGTAAAATGTATGAAGAGGTGGTCGGGAGAGTCTCTGAGGTGGAGGAAAGAACGGGCAAGTTGGAGGAAGACGTGGTGAAATTACAGGATATTAAGAGAGATCAGGAGAAGACCACAAATGATATGCTCTGGAAACTGGAAGAAGCAGAAAATAGACAAAGGCGCAATAATGTTAGACTACTTGGCGTACAGGAAGGAAAGGAGGGGGGAGATGTACGAGGGTTCGTGATCGAGTTGCTAAAGGGTGCCTTTCCAGAGATGGTATCATGGGACTGGGAACACGAGATTCAACGGGCACATCGATTCCCGATGATGCGGAAAGAGACTCAGGGTAAACCTCGCGCAATACTGATATACGTAGGCAACTTTCTATTACGCGAAGAAATAATCAGCAAGGCAAAGCCACATGCCAAGCGTACCTATAAGGATGTTGTGTTTTTCGCTAGGCCTGACTTCTGCCACGTCACCGTGGAGAGGCGCTGGCGGATGCGGCAGATGATTACCCCTTTCCAGAACATTGGCTGTGAGGTTTATCTCCTCTTCCCAGCAAGACTGAAAGTGGGCCCAAATGGAAATTTTAAAGTCTTCCACTCTGAAATTGTGGCACAAGAGTACTTAAGCTTTCTACGTGAATCCAGAGGCAAACAGAAGGTGCAACAAAGGGAACTTGAAGAGCATGGATCACAAGTGGTAGCCGTTAGAGACTTCTCTCGGAAGAAGTAGTAAATGAAGAAATAACAATAACAGTAACGTACAGTGGCAGAAATGCAATGCCGGATGAAATGCTTACCTTACCTTACTTTACCTGGTTTAACATTTTTCTACAACCTAGAAAGTAAGAAACAGGTCTTACTTATTGCATTATAGACGATTGGGGAATAGGGGTGGGTATACACTGGTTGGGTTTTTTTTTTTCTTTCTCTATTCTCTTTTAAGGGAGTGCACCATTCGAAAAGTTTAATATGAGCATCGGGGGGGGGGGGGGGAAGGGGCGACATCCCGTCAGCACCGTAGGTCAGATATAGGTCTGGTTGACCTATTTGCCTGTAGGGGGGGTGGGAATCTGCGGGAGGGTCACCATGGGAGGGGGAGGGAGGGGAAAGGGGCAGGGCACAAGAGCATTGAAGAGGAAGAATGTGATTCAGATAGGCGTTATCATTACAGATTACGCAATGAAAGGTACAAACGCGCTGCGATAGACTCCGATTCAAAAGCAGGAAAGAATAGACCACCTAAGTTGAGTATTAGCAGCGAGCAGTCAATATGCTGTCCCTTAAACACTCAGATATGACAGTCAGATTTGTAACATGGAATGTTTGCGGGCTGAACGATGCACAAAAGAGACAAAAGATAGCAGTTCGCCTCCGGCAGATGAATGTAGATTAGGTATTCTTACAGGAGACACATGTAATGAATACCCAGGAGTTTTGTCTAAAACAATTGGGATTCCACTTGATAGCAAGTTCTAAGCTAGGGGCTAAAAACAGAGGGGTAGCTATCCTCTCAAGGAGTAAAAATGTGGTGACTGGTAGAAAATTAGAGGATCAGTGGGGGAGATGGGCCATGGCTGAGATATTAATAGAGGGCGTATGGACAACTTTAGTAGCAGTATATGGCTCAACCCAGGATGACCCAGAAATCTTGCAATTTCTGGATACAGAGTTAGTGTGCTGGCCATCCCAAATTGTTATAGGAGGGGATTTAAACATCAATGGGGCAGATGGGTTGGGGGTAGGGACAACTGGGACTTATAAAGGGAGGAAGAGAAGAGTACATAAAGCCCTTATTAATCTATTAGAGAACAACATCTTGCAAGACGTGTGGGGTAGCACTAGACCGGGTCAAACAGGGTTCACATATTACTCAGCACCTCACCGTATATGTGTTCGATTAGACTACTTCCTGGTCTCAACAGATTTAATGAACGGAGTAGCAATCGATAGGCTCCCCCGAATTTTAAGTGATCATAACCCCTTAATACTAACAATGAAGGTGGGAGGGAGAATAAGAGTAAGCAGGACCTGGACTTTTGAAAGAAGACTCCTTCTGGACAATAACTACATACAGCATATGTCCAAATGGATTTGCGAGTTCTTCGAGAACAACAGAGGGAGTGCCCCAGTTGGAGTAGTTTGGGATGCCTTTAAGGCTGGAGCGCGGGGTGAGACATGTAGTTTTAGCGCGCATAAAAGGAAAGTAGCACGAACTAGGGATAGGGATATAGAGAGGGCTGTTTCAGAGGCGGAGGAACATCTATACGACTTATTAATAAGGGGTGAATCGATTGAAGAGGCTACTATAAAATTGATGAAAGCAAAAAGTGAAGTGGAAGAAGATATGGCGAATAAGGCAGCTCAGCAGTACACTACTAAAAGGGAGAGATGTTACGAGTTCAGTGAAAAAGTTGGGCACGTACTCGCCATGCGAACTAGGCAGATAGCAGCAATGGGAACAGTCAGGGAGATCAGGGATGAATTCGGGAAGCTACATTCAGACCCACAGGAAATAAGGTGGGTCTTTAGGAAATTCTATCAGACCCTGTATGATGAGAAATACCCTAGTAATATTTCAGAGATAAGGGAATATCTTCAGGATATTCCGGTTGTCAGGGTTTCTATAGAGGACGCAGAAGGTCTGGAGAAAGTGTTGGAATACAATGAAGTCAAAGAAGCCATGGCCAGTCTGCCCTCTGGAAAGGCTGCTGGTCCGGATTAATTGCCTTTAGAGTTTTACAAATTTTTTGGGGGGATTCTAGGGCAGGACCTAATTAGGACTATACAAATTGCGCAGTCTGGGGAATCTATCCCCAAATCCTGGAGTGGTGCGGATATTGTTTTAATATTAAAAAAAGGGAAGACAGAAACTGAACCAGGGTCCTATAGACCAATCACGCTGATGAATAGCGATACTAAAATATACTCTAAAGCCTTGGCAATGAGATTTGCAGGAATAATATCTACCCTGGTTAGTAGCAGTCAACATGGTTTTATCCCTGGTAGAGGGACGACACATCACATCCGGAAAGTCATAACCATGTTTGACGCCGCAAAAGTCACAGGAGACCCGATGGCTGTAATGCTGCTCGATGCTGAAAAAGCATTCGACCGGGTCTCCTGGGACTTCTTGTGGCACATCCTAATAAGAGCTGGGATGAAGGAGGGATTCGTGAAAGCCCTAAAAACTTTGTACAGGGACCCGGTCGCAGCTTTAAGAGTCAATGGGGGCACTACGGGTCAATTTTCGATTAAGAGAGGCACACGGCAGGGGTGCCCTTGTTCGCCCCTCCTGTTTGCCATGTATATGGATCCTCTAATTCGCAGGATAGAGACATGTCCAGATATCACTCCATGAAATACATTATTGGGATCCTGCAAGATACTCGCATACGCCGATGACGTGGCGGTGATAACACCAAACCCCACGGAGGCAATTGTTGTGGTAGAGGGGGAGGCCCTCAAGTTCGGACAGGTATCAGGCTATGCGCTAAATACTTTAAAGACCCAGATTATCAAGAACCCTATGACTACCTGTAATGATACCCGTGTTGTACATGAAGGGCTCTATCTAGGCATTAATATCTCAGCGGACTTAGATAATCTAGTGGAAAAAAATATTGCTCCAATATTAGACAAAGTAAAGAAAGATCTAGATCGGTACGAAAATCTACATTTATCATTAGTTGGACGAGTTAATATTATTAAAATGCTGGTCTTGCCCAAACTTTTGTATATTTTTAGAGCAGTTCCATTAATAGTCGACAATAAGTGGTTTAAAATCTGTGAACAAACGGTTAACCGTTTTGTCTGGGCAAGAGGCAAGACGCGGAGGGCCCTGAGGTTTATGTCGCTCACGCGGGAAAGAGGGGGCTGGTTACTACCCGATTTAAAGCTCTATTATTGGGCAGCGGCTTTACAATGTATGGTGGGTCTGATCGGAGGAGCCGAAGAGGAGGACTGGCATGACTTTGCATCACTTGTCATCTATGGTCTGACTCTTGGTATGAACGCTGAAAATGTTTTTTTAAGATTCTCTGAGGGCAGTTACTTTAAGAGAACACGCTTTAAGACTGTAATAGCTGCATATAGTATATGGAAAGGTATATCTAAAAAGGTGGGAATTGGGAAGTATAGTTTATACACCAGATTAAAAAATAATCCCCTCCCTCCCCAGTGAGGTTTTTTCGGATACTGTATTTCAATAGTGGGATAGGCGGGGGATAAGAAAAGTTGGAGATATGATGGGTCCCCACGGCATACTACAATTTGCAGAACTGCAAAAGAGGTTTAACTTGGATACAAAATTTTTTTTTTTAAATATCTTCAAATAAGAAGCTGTCTTATAAATAAGCAAGGGGGCGCATTGGGTTTTGAAAGAAATGCATTGATGGATCTTATTGAAAAAGGCTCAGACTGCACGATTAAGAGGTTTTATTTAGAAATGACGAACTTAAAGAAGGATGATTTAGAGAAATGGGTAGATAGATGGTCTACGGATTTAAATATGAATTTAGACATGGGCAGGGACATCTTTATCGAATCATTGGAATTGGGTAGGACAGCGCTGTGTTCGTCGTCCCTTCAAGCTCAGCACTACAAGATACTATTTCATTTGTATTACACACCCGCTAAGATCGCTCAGTGGGGTGGTATGACTGGAAATACCTGTTTTAGATGTGGAAATGTATCTGCTGATTTGTTACATATTTTCGCAGTCTGTCCTCACCTGGATAAATTGAAACAGGACATTGTGAATTTCTTTCAGATTGCTATGTCCTCGACTATAGAATTAACGCCAGCAGTCATGTTATTGGGGTTAAGTAATGGCGAGCAGCCGACTTGTAAATATTTTTTGTTTGTGGCAATGGCGATTCTGAGATTAATTGTGGCTTCGGCCTGGTTAGATCCTAATCCCCCAAAATATCATCAATGGTTAGGCAAAGTAATGTCTATACAAAAGTTAGAAACAGCTATATATGCGAGAAAGGGAAAAAATGGTAAGAAGATGTGATTACAAATATGGGAATCCTTTATCCGATGGAAGCTTGGCTTAGACCTTTAAGGGGGGGGGGGGGGGAAATGGTATACTTACTTGTTTTTGCTTCTGTTTTTTTTTTTGTATTTAATTGTCAGCAATTTTATGTTTAACTTTCTGCTGCAAATGAGTTGTAATTAATGTGCCCTGCTAATGTTATAAAGAAAATGGGGGGGGAAAAAATCCACTAAATAAAAAAATAAAAAAGGAAATACATCTTGAGGGAGACTGTCCCATAATGATCTTTGTTATTTGAACAACCTCTATTGTTTTGGGATTATAGATATAGTGATTGAGTGTGCTCTGGTGCAGTTTGATTAACCCCTTCGATGCTCATGACGAGCTCAGCTCGTCATGAGGTATTCCTCTCGTGTGCTCATGACAAGCTCAGCTCGTCATGACCACACCCATTTTCATTATGGCCCAGCACAGCAGAGGACCTCCTCAAGCACCAAAGGTGTTAAACAAGCAGACATATGATAAGAAATAAGACTGTCAGCATGGTTACTATTCCATAAAATACAAAGGGAGAAAGCATGTTATAATGCTAAATGGAAACAGGTTAAATATATACCTATATTTCATCCTCCCTTGCTAGCAGGTTATTTTATAACTGAAGAAGGTCTCTTAGGCTTGCATAGGTGACCCCATACCTCAAAGATTAGCAGGAGTGAATCACATTGAGTTCTGCACAAGCTCTCAGCATACAAAAGTTCTCCAAGTGTGTTCAATCATGCCTACACAGTGCATTATTAAAGGCGCCAGTATCTGAGTTAGCCACAGCTGCATATATGTTATAGCTAGAACGTGAGCTGATCAGTTCGAACAACAGCTACAGTGTTGATATAACCTTGAAGGTCTCTGCACTCACTGTTCAGACTAAGCTTACGAAGCAAGTCTAGCAATGTAGAAAAAGAAGTTATTCTCATGTGAAGCACTCAACCTAACTCTAAACAATAGCTAACGTGTGCGCCGTGTACAAAAGAAAGCAAAAGGTAAAATGGTGTTTGAACTCTAATATGCTCATGCTAACTTAACACTGTATGAATGTAAGGCTCAGCCCCACTACACTATTGACTGTCTCTTGTCGTGAGCAATTCGGATTACTTTATTTAGAGTATTCATGCATCTCTCCGCTTCACCATTGGCTTGAGGCCATCTGGGGGTGATTCTGTAGTGCCGAATGCCAAGATTGTTGAGGTAGGTAGCCAGTTCCTGACCTTGGAAGGGAGGTCCGTTGTCTGTGCGCAGCTCTTGTATTAGGCTATGTGCAGCCATGATCTTTTCAATCTTTGGTATTACTTCAGCGGCACGGGGAGTTGCCACGATTTCAACCTCGGGATATTTTGAATGTTCGTCAATGGCTACTAGGGTATGACAACCATCAGGAAGACTGCCGAAATCCAGACTGACGCAGGACCACGGAGACCTCCGATGAGGTTCCGCAATGACTGGAGCAGGACTGGGCATCTCCCCAGTCACTTGACATGACGAGCAAGAGCGTACAGTGGCCTCTACCAATTCGTCCATCAACGGGAACCACACTTTGGTTCGGAGCCGTGATTTGGTCTTTACCATGGCTTGGTGCCCCATGTAGGCGAGTTGAACGCATCTGTCCATCAATGATGTTGGGATCACCAGCCGGTGTCCCCTCAACAGACACCCAATGGTGTCTTCGGTGAGCTTGTCCCTGACGTGGTATAGGCTTTCCATAATTCGCTGAGCAGGGACCGTTAGGATCTTCCACTCTCTTTAGCCTTGTGCCAGTTGCCACTTCTTAGAGCCACCTTGGCTCTTTGCAGGCAATCGTCTTTGGACGTCACGTCTGTGAGATCCTCCATGGAAAGGGTAAGAGGACATGAGTGGACCGCAGCGCACTTGACATATTCTTCGTGTCAGCTGCATCTTCCATCTCCTTGGCTGTGGCGGCTCTGGGATGCTGGGACAGGTAACCCGCAGGATTGCAGGACACTGGTTGGTACTCTACCGTACAATTGTAATCTTGAAGCTGCAACATCCACTTCTCAATCCAAGTAGGTGGCTTAGTAGAGGTCCCTGAGAACAGAGCCACGAGGGGTTTGTGGTCCGTCGCCACCTCAAACGGCTTGCCGTAGACATACAGGTGAAAGTGGCGACACCCCAAATGAATGGCAATAGCTTCCTTCTCTATTTGAGAATATCTCTGTTCGGTCTCAGTAAGGGACCGGCTTGCAAAGGCCACAGGGGTCCAGTCATCTTCCTGGCATTGTCTTTGCAGCGCTGCGGCCCCTAGGCCCATGGGACCCGCATCCACCGCTATCTGGGTCATTTTCCCCGGGTCGAAGAAAGCAAGCATTGTCGCTTCTGAGAGTGCATTCTTGATCTCCTTGAAGGCCTTGGCTTGGTCCGGACCCCACTCCCAGGGCACTGAGTCCTTGGTGAGTTCTCTCAGCGTGAGTGTCAAAGTGAGAAGGTCACGAATGAACCTGCCGCAGTAGTTTACCATGCCCAGGAAGTTGCGGACTTCTGTCACACTGGTAGGGGCTGTGGCGTCCTTGATGTCTCGGACCTTTTCTGGATCTGGGTTGACGTCTTCCGTGGAAAAAGTGTAGCTGAAGAACTGCAGCTTTTTCTTCAGGAATTCACACTTTTCCCGGTGCAGGGTAAGTCCAGCATCCCGCGGACGGCGAAGCAATTAGGTGAGGCGAGAGTTGTGTTCGGGAAGTGATTTCGCGTTAACCATGATGTCACTGACGTTGATAACACCTGAGATGTCCATGATCAACTCATATATGATGTTTTGAAAGACCTCTGCTGCGCTAGACACTCCGAAACCCAACTGGGTATAGCGTTGAAGCCCCACATGAGTTGAGAAGGTGGTAATGTTTCGGGCCGCTTTGTCTAGCACCAGTTGATGGTATCCAGACCGCAAGTCAAGCTTGGAGAACCAGCAGTCTCCGGCCATTTCCCCTCTGAGATCATCTATGGTTGGGGTGATGTGGCGCTCCCGTTTGAGTGCGGTGTTAGGTAATCGCATGTCCACACAGATCCTCACTGCCCCAGGCTGCTTAGGCTTGCGAGTGACAACGATGGGAGAGACCCAGTGGGTGGGTCTCGTCACTTTCTCGATGATTCCCGCTGCCTCCAGCTTTTTAAGTTCCTCCTTCACCTAAGGCCATCTTCAGTGACGTATACATTGGTGGTGATGGAGTGATCTTCGTGAGAGATGGACGTTTTGAAACAACCTTGTATTTTCAGCGGCGTGTCTTGTCCGTACGCAAACACAGTGATTGCCGACGATTACAGTTTGGGTGCTGGACACAGTGTTCGGTGAAGATTCGAGGCCATGATATTGATGGTAGCCCGGGTATCCACAACAGCCATGACGTCCTGGTAATGTTGAACTGCGGTAATCGTCGCTCTTTACGGGTAGCGGCGGCAATCATGTGTTCTTTGTGGACTACCCGCTCTTCCTCCTCATCATCGTCCATGTCGCTGGGTGTCCTTTCACCCTTGGGTACTGCAATTACCACCTGCCGCGGTTTCCGATATCGTTTGGATCTGCACACCTTCTCAAAGTGGTTAAATCGCCCACATCCCGAGCACCTCTTTCCTTTGGCAGGACACTCTGCTGCTTGATGAGGAGGCCCGCCACAGTATCCACACTTCGTGGCTTGACCCGCCGTCGCTGTACCGGGCCCCTTCTTGCTCCACCTCATTGTGGGCTTGGTCGTGACAGCGTTCACCGGTTCAGTCTTCACCAGGGCTTGGAGAGCCGCCTCCATGTGTGCTGCGCTTGCCTTGGACAGCTCCTTGTTGCGCCCCAGGGTCAGAATGTCAGCAAGGGACTTCCCGGATTCCTCTAGAATTCGCTCACGGAGTTTGGCAGAGGCACAGCTATGAGTCAATTGCCCCCTTATCTCTTCCGTCTCATCTTGGAACCCGAACATGGATGCGAGATTTTTGAGTCTTGCGTGGTACGTGTCTAACAACTCTTCCAGAAGTTGGCGCATTTGCCTAAATATGAACCTCTCATAGTCCTGATTGGCCATCGGCTTGAAATGTCCGCTGAGGGCATTTATTAATGTGTGGTGGTTCTTTGGCGTGGCTTGCACCAGCGTCTTAGTGATGTTATGCATGTCCTTGCCCCCAAGGTGCAACAGCATCGCTCTTTTCTGGTCCTTGTGAACCTTGGTGGCCTCAAAGAAAATCAGTAGAGGGTCCACCCAATCTTCCCATTTTGGTGCAAGTGAAGAAGGTGACCCTTCCACTGTGAAAGGCTCTATCGGCGGTATCGTGGACATGGTTGAAGCCTTGGAACGTGCGCCTAGTGGTTCAGGGGAAGGCGTGCTAACTTTTGCGTTGCTGCTGTGCTGTGCTGGTGGCGTAGACGTTCTCTCCGCCCTCCACTAGGCTTCTAGCTTACTAGGGCGTGCTGAGGCGTGCACCCTGGTGTGGCACGTGATGACTCTTCTCCTATCTGTTTTAGGGCGCCTGCCTCCTCCGTCAAAATTCACCCTCTTTTCTGCCCCTTGGTTGGGCCTTAAACCCTTCTGCGTGTCCCTATGCAGGGCTTGAGTTGAAGCCTTGTGCCTGCCCTCAGCCGCGCTCCACTGGGCCTGTGTGAAGGTCTTAATGTGCACTAGGCCTGTGTTTAAGGCCGTACTTTTCTTTTTTTCTTTTCAGTACTTGCAAACGTGGTGCTGCGCGCTGTGTCTTCAGACCCTCCAACCCAGCCAAGGCGTAAGGGGCCAAACAGGGGCACAATCCTGACAGCGCTCCGCCCAGGCGACACGCCCTCGCCGACGAGCGGGGCAGTGTCTCTCCCTCTCGCGCCCACACGCGTGAGCGTCACCGCGCGGCCAAGCACAGCCGTGGGAAGCCGCACATGCGGCCGGCAGCTCCGCCAGAGTCAGCGCATGGGTAGGCTCACCTTTCAGTGGGGCTTCTGTGTGGGGCCTTGGGGCACGTTAAATAATACGCAGCAGATAGGAGGTTAGTTACTGCTAGACCACGCTCTCGTAGCCTGAGTTCCATGTCACATGACCCCAACGTTACGGCCATGCCTGTTATGTCACAGGCACGACACTACAGTTGCACTGTGGTACTGAGAAGTTTTAATAATGGGAAAGCGCACCTGCCCTGCTAAACAACCCCAAGTAACCCCTTCCTCCTCACTGCCACCAACCTGAATCAACAAGATGTTACAGAGGGCTATAGGTGTGGTAACTACAGAAATAGAGCTCACTGAGAGGGGTTTGTCATTAACCCCAGACCTCTGTCACCTGGTGTCTAATTCGTCTACTTCTCAATTTGCCACCCCAGTCTCCACAGCTAGGGTAACCATGCCTCTGCCATCCTCCTATGAAGAAGTTGCACTTTAAACAGTAACTCGGAAGGGGGGAACTGTCACCAGTATACCAAAGAATGGGAAGCGTAAGCAAGCAAGTGGGGTTGGAGCCAAAAGAAAGAAAACTAACGAGGGGCCAACAATCATTGGGGAGGATCTGGACAACCATGACTTAACTGTAGGATGTATCGCTAACGTTCGATCAGACATGGAGTATCCATCTTAGGTGCTGAATTTGTTAACAGACTTACAGAGCCAATTTATTGCTATTGTGAGGGAAGAACTTGCCCTCCTTGTTGATCGCATAGATAAATTGGTAATAATGGGGGATAGTAGGCAAGCAAAGACTAGTGCAAGCAGCATACAAGCCTCAGCGAGGGGGAGTGATTTTAGCTGACAGGTAGATAGCTTAAGTTTACATGCATAGACAGGCCTGGTGCTTTGAGGAATCCAGATCCCACCATCCTCTTGGGTCCCAGGCGGGTGAATGACCATAGTCAACAGACAGGTAAACCTAATCTGACTCCTACAAAAAGGCCAGGTGCACAGCAGGCTCAAGATCACATCACCTCCACTGGTCCCAGGAGTTCTGATTATGAGGTTGGGAACAATAACCCAGTGCATCTCAAGCGGGGTACAAATAAAAACAGCCCCACTCCAATAGGGCCTAAGGAGAGCAGAGAAGGGCTGGGGGTGAGGAGGGTACAGCTGGTAGGCCCGAAGTAGTGAACCTACCCACTATAAATCTACTCCCAGCTTCATCTCCATATGTAATCACACTGACAGGAGTACCAGACATTGAAAGCGGCCAGAGGGAAACACAACTGGACCTCAGAAACAAATGTCTGTTTTGGTTGGCGAGGTACAGACAGCTCCCCTATGATAGGGCAGGGGAAGTCCTAATGGTCCACAGATTCGGTTGGTTGGGAAATACACAAAAAAACAATAAAAGGGGACTGTGTAGTTATCAATTTTTAAAATCCCCTGACTGTCTATAGCCTACTAAGTCAGAAATCTTGTCCCCAAGAGCCACGTACATGGGTTAGGACCTTTGCACTGTACTATTTTTACTCTCACTGTCATATGCCATCCAGGGCCCATACCAGCCCGGAATTAGGCAGGTGGCCATTTGAACAACAATTTGTGGGCCACTGGCACCCACCTCCCAGACCCTTGCTATTTAATATACCAGTAACAAATAGATTTGGGGTTCTGGAAGAGGTAGATTGACAAGCAATGACAGTAAGACCAGCCCAGGGATCTAGAAGCTCGAGCTCTGCAGGAGATCTAGAAGAGTATAGTAGCGGCCAGCTTAGCCAGACCACTTGCCTTGGCGTAGGGGCAGAATCAAAGGAACAGCCAACAGTAATACAACAGATGACAAATGGTGTAGAAGGGATATGGGAAGAGTCGCCTGGAACACCAGCTGCCCCAACCACTGTTTCCCTAAGCAATAGTATGTTGAAGGAAGGTGTACCCATGAGATTAGTAGATAATCATCCCTTGTTCTTATTGAGGGATATTCAACCTCCCAATAGGTACACACTTGATGGCACCCTTGATAAGCGTAAACTAGGTAATAAGCTGAGGGTCTTATCCTGGAACATTGCTGGTTTAAAAAGCAAACTGTCCTGCCCCGATTGGGAACTTTTCATGGACCAATGTGACGTATACATGTTTCAGGAACTTGGGCACGGGAAGACTCTTTAAGGGTGGGGATTGTGTCATTCAATGTCCCTTACACCTTGGAAGGAAGGGGTAGACCATCTGGGGGCTTATGCATTTCGCTTGGCCCACATCTGGGTTGTACACCTGAACAGTTGAACCCCCTGTCTAATGACATCCAGTGTATAGCACTCACTTTTCCTGCTTAGCTAAAAATAGCTTTTATTAACGTCTATTCCCGGCCCGTAAGCCTTAGCCATGAATCCCCCACCTTTGACCAATTGAATTTCTTTATTCCTACTGTCCCTATAAATATGTGGTTGATTGTAGGGGGCAATTTTAATTGTCAATTTGAGCCCCTTGCTGAGCCTAGTGATAGGACTTGCGATGGCTAATCCCAGACCCACAAATCCAACAGATTAAGGCATGGTCCACGCTGGCACTCCGGATCTACTCCGTCACATTGACCCATTCACTGAGAGTGTGTAACGGCTGCACTAAATCAGATACACCGGGTAAGTTAACATTTAATAGAATAGGCCAATCCTCCCTGTTGGATTACATCCTAGTGGAAACTAGGCTATGGCAACAGGTTGTTGATTTCGCTGTCCTGCCACGACATGACAGCGATCACAACTCTCTGACCATGGAGCTGGAAATGCAGGATTCGGGTAATGCCACAACTAGCTGTATCTCCTCTGATAACAGATTAATACTCTCTAATAACAGAAGAAGAATAAGGTGGGCGTAATTCAATAGTCACCTGATAAACTGGTCACATTATATTCATCAATTATTCCAATCTTACTAGAAATGGGAAAGGCCACTACTGCAAAGGGCATTGTACTAACCACCCATAGAGTTGCAGAAATGCGTGCAGAACTGACATCCAAACTGGTTAATATATTTTATCGAAAGGTATCTTCTAGGGTGAAAATAGGAGCTAAACGATCTTGGTTTACCGACAACTGCCGATAGGTTAAACCGACTCTGTTAGATGTCATCAAAGCAAAGGATAGGCTCTTAATTAAGCAAACGCGGGTACTGTAAAGAGATAGCATCCAACAAGCAAAAAGACCTGGGAACGAGACAGATGGGATGCTCTAAAAACTGCCCTATCCATCAAAGACATGAAGGCATTTTGGACTATATAGTCAGTACAGGCTGTAGTGAAGGGAAGTCAGCTGTAGAGCCAAACATTGCATCAGATGACTGCCACATGCCACTACTAAAGCATAGTACACATTCCTACCTCTCTGTTGTGCGAATTGAATTTTGACTGGAGAGGTCAGGTAAGAATGTAACCTCTCCGGGGGGCGCTAGGGGGCGCACAGCGGAATGGCTGCCTAGACGTGCAGCTCCGCCGTGCGGATCACATAATTGCCGAAAATGTGCGGATTGACATAATGGTATGGAGCACAAAACGTCTCAGGCTGTAGGTGAGGGTCCGGAGCCCCGGTGGATGTAAAGGAGGCAACAATAACGGCGCAGACACTTCGGTGTGGACGTTTGCTCTGTGGTGCTCGGGAACGGGCAGGAGGGTGACCGGAGTCCGGCTGAGGACGAATGCGGTGAGTCTAATGGGTAAAGACTACCGGCGCTAGCGGTGGCGAAGACAGCGGGACCTGACTGCTCGGCAGGGCAGCGGGACGTGACCCCCTTCATGCTGGCAGCGCGCTGCCACATATAGCGCCGGATCTTTCCTCTGCAGCGAAGACGGCCGTTGTCAAAATGGCGGCAATGTGGTCCTGAATACTGCGGGCTGCCACGAACGGAACAATTGTGGGATCGGCTGCCAAGCTATGCTCACAGGGGATGTTGCACGCCAGAGCAATATAGGAGACCACATGGGGAGCACACATAGCGGGATCCCAGGCTAAGCGGTGGAACTGGTCCGTCATAACACATCGGACACTGCACTAAAATGGCGGCGCCCAAGTACGGGACGAAAATGCATGCAACACACGACAATTGCACTAAGGCCTCAGCAGATCCTATCGGGGACTCTTGCCTGCACTTGCAAAGCGGGCCGCGCTGGTTGAGCTCACCTTCACATTCTGGATGAAAAATCAGAGCGGCGGGGGAACAACCTCTGGGGCGCGGGAGCGTAGGGTGCCTCACGTAGCGGAGGTGCGCTTCCACGGAGCACTAGCGGCACCCACTAACAATGCCGGCGGGATCAGTGGTGGGGCTCGAGGTCGGAGCTCGAGCTGCCTCCAGGGATTGACACCGGGACTGGCGCTTTCATCGTGCTAAAGGGAAAACAACACAGCTCCAAATAACGTGAGTGAATTCTTACTATATGGTGTGAGGGGAATGGCGCACTGGATCAGCGCGCGCCGGGCCAGGTTTTTTTGCCGCTGCGACCACGGAGATGATGCAATGATCCATTGATACTTGTGCCGCCACTAACTACACCCAACTGACAAGGCGCACACAGGAGATCCACTGCGTGCTACGCGTCAAGCGGGCGCTCCCACCGGATTCTGCATTGTGACTACACGGCGCTGCACAATGGGGAAGCCGGATAGGCAGCAACCCAAACTCACGTTTGAAGCAAAGAAGACACCTAAAGGCCAAACTGAACTGGTCGACGAGGATCAAGACACGGACTCCGCGGCGACCAATGTTATGGACAACATTCTAAAGGCGATACAGGAGTCAAGACAAGAAATCAATGCTAAACTTGATCTTCTGACAGGTAGGGTGGATAGCCTAGCGTCGAAGATAGACAAACATGGCGAACGGTTAGACACGGCTGAAAACAGGATCTCCACTGTTGAAGATGAATCGCGTGCCACGTCAGCCAAATGTACGGGTATGGAGAAAGTCATGGACGTTATAAAGGCTAGGTCGGAAGAGTTGGAAGCGAGGTCAAGAAGGAACAACATACGTATAGCGGGCCTGCCAGAATCCACCAACACGGGACGCATGGAACCATACGTGGAAAGCCTCTGCAAAGAATTGTTTGGCGCCGAAAACCTGTCGTCCATTTTCATAGTGGAACGAGCTCACCGCTCCTTGGCTCCGCAACCAAAACCAGGGGCCCCTCCCAGACCAATAATTGCGAGAGTCCTCAATTACCATGACAGAGACACTGTGTTAAGACTGGCGAGAGAGAAAGGGGTGATCCAACATCAAGGTAATAAGCTGGAATTTTACCCGGATTTTACGGTAGCGGTACAGCAAGCACAAACGGAATTTAATGCTGTTAAGGCCAAACTGCGAGAACTACAAGTGCCATACGCCATGTTGTATCCGGCAAGGTTGAAGGTCACCTGGGATGATAAACCGGTGTTCCTGGCGATGCCCAAAGCTGCCATGGACTTCATCAAATCGACGGTTGGTAAAGGTAAAAGACCTAATCGAAGGGACCACCAGCAGGAAGCGGAAGGAAGGTAAGACTGTTCACTGGTGAAGGTGGTGACTCTGACCACATGCATGCCTTGTATGATCTAACGACAAAGAGTGTGGTCCTGCAGTGACTGATCGGCCACTGTCCACGTAGGATATCTGGCGGACGGCTGGAGCTCCGCAAATCGAACCTTCCCTATATGCACGAACTTTGGACATGGGGCGCTGATTGTCCCTCTTAGCGATGGCAGAGGGGTGTTTGAGGTGGTGGTGCTGATGTACCTGCGCTGCTAATGGCCGGGAATAGCCCCAGGCAGACAATGACTGTGTTAATCTGAGACATCGCTTATTACACCCTCATGGCTATCCAGTCCGTTTATAAGTACTGATTACGGTTAGACCTGAATCGTGGATGGTCGCTTGTCTGTAGCACGATAAAATTTGGTTATAGTCTATAGATCTGCCCCCATCCTAATGCTAGGATGGCAAATTGCACCCTCGGCGGACCTCTACTAGGGCGGTCCCCATGAAAAGTTATGTTGCTTGAAGAAGTTTTATGGGCACAATGTCTTCGGCAGGATTGGGTTGCCGAAGTGGGAGGGAAGAGGGACAGTTGGGGATTGTTGTTTTTTATACCGAAGGAGCAATTGAGATACACTGCTGAACGCCATAGCCCCATGCATAACGACTACAGACACCCTGGTACCGTAAAATTTCGTGACATTGTGCTGTCACAAAGTGGTTCACGACGTATTACATTATGCACTGTTTTAGGCTTCAAATCTGTTACTAATAGATGGGCAAACTCAAACATGGTCCGATTGGAATGTGAGCGACTGGAAGGGCGTGGGGAGAGAGGGGCTACATCATTCGCCACGATACTGGGGCTGGAGTGATGAATGGCCGTGCACTGAACCTGATAACGTGGAATGTGAGAGGATTTACTAATCCTAAGAAAATCAGACAAATCTTTGCCTGTCTAGATAGGCAACACATAGATATTGCTCTAATTCAGGAAACGCACATGGACCCGACAGCCCGAAGGTCTATAGGCACACGCTGGGCGGAATCTGCTTACTCAGCAACCTATTCTTCCTATTCTAGGGGAGTCATGACCCTGGTTAAAAAAGGGACTAATTACAAAATCACTCACACGGTTATAGATCCCAATGGCAGATATGTTATTGTGTCGGGCGCTCTAAGAGGGCAAAAATTAACGATAGTGAATGTATATGGGCCGAATGTTGATGCTCCGGAGTTTTATCAGGAAATGTGGGACCATCTGCTGGGATTCACCGACACAACTATGATCTGGGGAGGTGATTTCAATGTAGCTCTGTGTGCTGCGGTAGATAGATCCAAGGCCTCCACAGAACCGCATGAAAAGGCCGGGGAAAAAATACGAGATCTAATGCTGGAGTTAGCACTTAAAGATATTTGGAGAAACGACATCCTACTGCACCTGGCGCGACTCACGTAAATCTGGCACATGGGAGCTGGTCGAGAATAGATTACTGGTTGGGATCCGATGATGCCCTTTTGTGGACCACTAACATTACACCACTCCCGCGCACTCTATCTGACCACAACCCAGTAGCACTGTCACTACAGATACCTCAGTACACCCCCCGCCTTTTAGTTGGCGTTTTAATGCAAAAGCGCTGCTAGACCCATTATATCTCAAAGCCATAACTAAAGCCATTAGGGATTACTTTCACTTGAACACGGGTACAGTAGACGACCCCTGCATACTATGGGAAGCATTCAAGGCGACAATCAGGGGAGTGTGTATTAGCACATCAGTAGGTATACTCAAGGACATAAGGGCGCAGATCACCAGACTTAAACGAGATATGACGGCCCTAGAACAGGAATACGCCTATACGGGAAAGGTAGAACTACTGGGGGAACTCAAGACTAAGCTCGCGGAGCATCAGACATTCGCGGAGGATGAGCTAAACTATGTGACCAAACGACCCCTGGCTAGGCAGTTCGGTGAGGGGGGCAGACCTGGTAGAGTGTTGGCGAGGAAAATTGGCGCAGGGAGGGACTCGCAGGTAGTAATACAAATAAAAGACAAGGATGGTACACTACACTCACACCTTGAGGGGATACTCAACAGCTTTGTGCGCAACTATGCAGAACTATACACATCACGTAACCCAGCGGCACCACAAGAAACGCTTAGATACTTACAAGATGTGACACTGGCGTGGTTGTCGGACGCACAACGTGAATACCTAGCACAACCCATCACTGTGGAGGAGGTTACCGCTATTATCAATGCACTTCCCAAAGGGAAGGCTCCTGGTCCTGATGGGTACACGTGTGAATTCTATAAACAATTTGCTGACATGATCGCGCCCCATCTGGTCGAGATGTATGGTGGGGCGTTCGATCAGAACATACTACCGCAATCTTTGCGGGAGGCAATCATTGTTACCCTCCTGAAACCAGGCAAAGAGCCAGACCAATGTGACTCTTATCGTCCATTATCACTGTTGAACGTGGATTCAAAAATCTTAGCCAAACTATTAGCAGAAAGATTAAAACCTCTAATGACACACCTGATACTACCCGATCAGGCTGGTTTCATCCCCACAAGAGCTACAACACACAACACAAGAACACTGTTTGCCCTATCTCACTACCTCACGCCACAAACCAAGGCAGCTGCCATAATGTTGGATGCTGCCAAAGCGTTCGATTCAATTGAGTGGTCCTTCATCCGCACGGTTTTACAGAGGATGGGCTTCCCGGCGCGGTTTATTACATGGGTTACACTGCTGTGCACGAACCCCGTGGCAAGGGTGAGAGTCAATGACTACATCTCAGACCCTTTTGAAATAGCGAGAGGGACTAGACAAGGATGCCCCCTGTCGCCTCTGATCTTTGCCCTGGCGCTGGAACCCCTCGCATGTATTGTACGGCAATCTCATAATCATTCAGCCTTACACTTTCCTGGGAGACCTCTACACATCTCGCTTTATGCGGATGACATGCTATTATACGTGCGAGACCCCGAACTGAACCTTAGCTCGCTACTGCGAGAATATGTGCGCTTTGGACGACACTCGGGGCTGCAAATTAATTGGGACAAGTCGTCAATAATCCCACTCACTGACTCCACCACTCCTTTTACCCCAGACTTCCCTCTAGACTGGCAGACGGAACCCACTAGATACCTAGGAATCTGGTATAGTCGAGACCCGGAAGAGGTAATTAGGACTAACTATGGAAGGTTATGTACGGATTTGGAGGACAGAGTAGCCCGCTGGATACAGCTTCCGCTATCGCTTGCGGACCGAATAGCTATAGTTAAAATGAATATTCTGCCCAAGTTCCTCTATCTTTTCAATAATATACCGATTATACCCCCTAAGGCGATCTTCACAAATATAACCTCGCTAGTGTTGAAACTTATTTGGGCAGGTAAACAGGCTCGCATCGATCTACGCACCTTAACGTTGCCATATGAGAAAGGGGGATTTTGTGTGCCCGACTTTAAGCTTTATTACCTGTGCGCACAGGCCCAATATGCGTCGCACTGGTGCCACCCCACACCATACTTAACCCACACGGCGGTTGAGGAGGGAGACGCGTCACCAATTCCATTAACCTCGATAGTGACGCACAGAAGGCCGCCCCTACACTCGAGGGATATAAACACGATAGACACTACTGCCCATGCTTGGAAGACTCTGGGGAGGATGGCTCACAAATTACCGCTATACGCACCTGCGCTTCCACTACCATTCCATCCAGAGGTATCAGTGACAAATGAACAAGTAGGTATGGATCTATTGAAGAATATAGGTATAGCCACTTTTGGAGATCTATATCACAATGGAACCTTCCGCACAGCTGAGGATCTGACATATGTAAGCAACCCTACACTCTTGTATAGATTCACACACTATAGGCTGCAGAGGGCGATTCGGGATCTCTACCCGGACTACCCGACAGAACCTCCCACCTTACATTCACTACAATTCGTTATCACGTCGGCAAACACATCACACCTGGTGTCCAGATTGTACAGGGTAGCCCAAAGCGAACTCCCACAGGGCTCCGAGAAAGCAATGCAGAGGTGGAACGATGCGCTCCCTGAAACACTAGTGGAGAAGGACTGGTCTGTAACCTGCACGCTGCTTAAACTACTCACCCCAAATGGAAATCTACGCATTGCACATCTGAAATATTTACATCAAACATATTACACACCAAAAAGGCTACATAAATATGGACTGCGAGACAATGCAAGATGTAAGAGGTGTGGATGCGATGAGGCGGATTTTGTCCACCTAGCATGGAACTGCCCAAAGATACTTGATTATTGGGAAAAGGTGATGGCTGTATTGGGAACCATGGTGGGAATGGTCATAGATTGCTCGATGAAAGTGTGCCTACTGGGCCTTCTACCCAATGTGAGAGCGGGGAAGGGAAAATGCTGTGCGATTGCGCTACTGCTTGCTAAAAGACAGATATCCAAATGCTGGGAGAGGAAGAATGTGCCTACTGTCATGACGTGGCTCAGGGACATGACTTATTGCAAAGATAAATTAAATACATACGAAGCGGAACTGCCCAATAGATCACGTCCGAAAGACTTTTGGTGCTACTTATCGGATTATCTGTTAACCGCAAATAGAGATGAGGAGTCATAGTAATTTAACCGATATGTTGACCGACCTAAGTTGTAGTGTAATGTGGAAGTGCTTACAACGACTAGGACTATGGTAACTAAAGCTGGTACACTAAGGGTATGATACACGCAAAAGGCGAAAGAGTGTGGAATTGCCCGACGGTTCTACATGTTATTGTTTGTAATGTTAGTTTTTTTTGTAACCTCACACAAATCAAAAACTGAAGTTCCAAGTAACGACACTAAAGGGTGGGCGCGGGCCTCACATTACGTAATAATGGACTGGTTCAAGACATGCCGCTGGGCCCTTGGGTTGTCAGCTAAATGGGCGTGTGCAAAGTAATATAATGCTACTGCCACAATCGGCCGGCCTCCGGGTTGTAGGCCAGTGGCGATAAAAATTGTGATAACTTACTGCCAATAAAGACTTTGTTTGAACTTCAAAAAAAAAAAAATAAAGAATGTAACCTCTCCCCCCTTATTTCTACGGATGAAGTACCTCCAAATGATGTCTATGTCAGTAGCCACTCTGTAGGTATAGTTAGGGTTACTAGAAACATGAATTCCTCTGACTTTTTGTCTCTGCTACATGGATGAAAGACAGCTGTCTCAAGCTCAACTCGGACTAGACCAAAGCACTCATACGGGGACCCACCCCTTCAACTTGGGACAACTCCTGGTGGCCAGCTGCTCTGAGATATCCCCGCACCCCGACGGACCACACACACAACCTCAGCATCATACTGGACTCATCACTCACTATGAAGTACCAAATAAAAGCAGTGTGCTCAGCCTGCTTCTACACACTCAGCTTGTTTTGAATGACATTCAGTTGGATCCCCACAGAATTCAGAAAGACAGTTACCCGTGCACTCATCACCAGCAGACTTGACTACAGCAATGCACTCTACGCCAATGTCACCCAGAAGCAGCTCAAGATACTACAGAATGCCCAAAACGCCACAGCCACATCAACTGATACTCGACATCCCCTGTCACCGGCCACATCAAGCAACACCTCCGATAACTCCAACTCCACTGGCTCCCAGTCAACTAAAGAATCACTTTCAAGCTCCTCACTTATGCCTACAAAGCTCTACACAATGAAGGATCAGCATACATGACCCACTGCCTCACTTTCCATTTACCGGCCAGGCAACTCCGATCCTTCCAACTCGCCCTTGCCTCCATCCCCAGGACCCGCAAGATCAGAACTGGAGGAAGGTCATTCTCCTACCTCGCTGCCAAGTCCTGGAGCACCCTGCCCCTCCACCTCAGGCTATCAGCGTCACTGATCCAATTCTGGAAGAACCACAAGACCCTGCTCTTCAAATGATCCTCCACCCAGTCTGACCAGGAGCCCCCTCCCCCAGCTCCTTGAGATCTTTACGAATGAGTAGCCGAGCTATACAAATTACTGATTGATTGATTAAAATAATTTTATATGTGTTATAATAGTATTTAATATATACTTTACCATTTTTGTATGCATTTTTGTAACATTATTGTACATGTTATATATTTTTTAATTGTTAAACATTTTAATAAACATTCTGGTGACATTTCTGCAATTATTTTCTTTGATTCCTGTTGGGGAGATAGTCTTTTATTAGGCAGCCATTTTTTCTACCGCTAACTAACTTTAGTAGTCTATTGCTGTTATTTTGGGGTCGTTTGCGAAAGAAAGCAGTTACGGTTTGGTTCTGCTGTTTGTCAGTAAAGGTAAGTTAATTTGTACTTATTTTTTTATTTTATTTTTTATTATTTTTTCTTTACATTACACACATTGTATTACATATATTATACATTTGCCAAATAATTCTGAATTTATAATTAACCATAACTGGTTTGATGAAACTACTCCTACTATACATGGCCATAAAAAAAAAAAAATTAAAAAAAGGGAAAAGAAAAAGAAAAAGATAAAAAGGGAAATTATAAAATGCATTTACACAAAGTCAATCTAAACTTATGGTTTACAAATATCTATATTTCCTATTACATTTTCAAATACAAATAGGTTCCTATATTGCCATAATCTCTTTCCATTTCGCAATTGGCTGCCAAATTTTTAATCCTAACTTTCTTCCCCTTTTTCCCTTACGTGCGTAGATTGCCTTCTCAAGATTATACATGTCTAGTAAATTTGAAAGCCAAGTTTGCATAACCGGGGGGTCTTATCCAACCATGTACTTATTTTTAAGGTATTTCTAAGTTAGGGGGCGATAGGAGAGTTGTGTATATAATATCTGTGTTGTTATTGGTAAGTTCATTGTGTTTTCTATAGTTTTTTGTGATGCTATCTAGTGTTGCATACTTTTATTATGTGATGTAGGAATTGAAGTGTTTTTAATGTAAGTTGTGTGTAATGTATGTATTGTGACTGGTTTTATGTACAGTAATATAATATATGTAATTATTTGGGATTGTAGTATTTGTGCGGGAGGGAGTGCTATCTATTTTTTGCAGGTTTCATTTTTCTGGATGTTTCTAAGGGAAGTCAGACATTCCATTTAAATTTTTAAAGAGAATCTGAATTGTTTTTTCATAAATTCGTTTTTTCAAAATAGATTTCCTTGTTTTTCGGATTTCTTGGAGCGGTTCTATTTTAAACAATTTTTGGGCTTTTTGTATGGAACCTACAGACTGAATAGCCCTGTGGGATTGATTTTTCCTAAACTAAATGTTTGCATTTTGTTGGGGCTTTTTCACTATGGTGTAAATAACTTTTGTGTGGGTTACTTTTTAAAACTATGTAGATTTGGACAGAGATCTGCAGCAACAAAATCATAAGTTAATTTTAATTATTTACTGTGGGTGGGAAATGTTCTTTCTTCATTTTACCTCACTGCAGCGAGGACTGCCTTCTACTCCAGCCCGCTCATCGAGGCCGATAGGATCTGCACCACTGTTCGCGACACCCGCTCCGCGGGTGCCGCTCACTCGTTCCTTCTGGCTGCCCGACCCTGGTGTGAGCGGCTCCACAATCGGTGGAGAGCATACTCGCTCCCAGGAAAGTCCGGTTTAGCCTGAGGGGATCTTTGAATCCAGCGGGCGTGGAGCCTACCGGGGGACTGCAAGGACCAGCATCCTCTACTCTACCCAGCTGGTGCCTCTTCCCCCGGCGGCCACACCCCCAGTTTCCAAGGATATCTATCCCGGGGAGTACTGGCGCATTGGGCGCTTTCTTTCTTCATTTTACCTTACTGCAGCGAGGACTGCCTTCTACTCCAGCCCGCTCATCGAGGCCGATAGGATCTGCACCACTGTTCGAGACACCCGCTCCGCGGGTGCCGCTCACTCGTTCCTTCTGGCTGCCCGACCCTGGTGTGAGCGGCTCCACAATCGGTGGAGAGCATACTCGCTCCCAGGAAAGTCCGGTTTAGCCTGAGGGGATCTTTGAATCCAGCGCGCGTGGAGCCTACCGGGGGACTGCGAGGACCAGCATCCTCTACTCTACCCAGCTGGTGCCTCTTCCCCCGGCGGCCACGCCCCCAGTTTCCAAGGATATCTATCCCGGGGAGTACTGGCGCATTGGGCGCTTTCTTTCTTCATTTTACCTTACTGCAGCGAGGACTGCCTTCTACTCCAGCCCGCTCATCGAGGCCGATAGGATCTGCACCACTGTTCGCGACATCCGCTCCGCGAGTGCCGCTCACTCGTTCCTTCTGGCTGCCCGACCCTGGTGTGAGCGGCTCCACAATCGGTGGAGAGCATACTCGCTCCCAGGAAAGTCCGGTTTAGCCTGAGGGGATCTTTGAATCCAGCGGGCGTGGAGCCTACCGGGGGACTGCGAGGACCAGCATCCTCTACTCTACCCAGCTGGTGCCTCTTCCCCCGGCGGCCACACCCCCAGTTTCCAAGGATATCTATCCCGGGGAGTACTGGCGCATTGGGCGCTTTCTTTCTTCATTTTACCTTACTGCAGCGAGGACTGCCTTCTACTCCAGCCCGCTCATCGAGGCCGATAGGATCTGCACCACTGTTCGCGACACCCGCTCCGCGGGTGCCGCTCACTCGTTCCTTCTGGCTGCCCGACCCTGGTGTGAGCGGCTCCACAATCGGTGGAGAGCATACTCGCTCCCAGGAAAGTCCGGTTTAGCCTGAGGGGATCTTTGAATCCAGCGCGCGTGGAGCCTACCGGGGGACTGCGAGGACCAGCATCCTCTACTCTACCCAGCTGGTGCCTCTTCCCCCGGCGGCCACGCCCCCAGTTTCCAAGGATATCTATCCCGGGGAGTACTGGCGCATTGGGCGCTTTCTTTCTTCATTTTACCTTACTGCAGCGAGGACTGCCTTCTACTCCAGCCCGCTCATCGAGGCCGATAGGATCTGCACCACTGTTCGCGACACCCGCTCCGCGGGTGCCGCTCACTCGTTCCTTCTGGCTGCCCGACCCTGGTGTGAGCGGCTCCACAATCGGTGGAGAGCATACTCGCTCCCAGGAAAGTCCGGTTTAGCCTGAGGGGATCTTTGAATCCAGCGCGCGTGGAGCCTACCGGGGGACTGCGAGGACCAGCATCCTCTACTCTACCCAGCTGGTGCCTCTTCCCCCGGCGGCCACGCACCCAGTTTCCTCTCATATAAACAGACACACCCATTTCCGCGAAGCGGGATGCACGCGGGACGGAGCTCGGGGCGAAGACCGGGCAAAGAGCGGGCCGTTTGAGGCCGTTCGAGAACGTGAGTAGACCGGACCGGGCCCTCCCACTAAGTTCTTTATAAGCAGATCACCCTTCTACAACCCATTCAACCCAATATAGCTCATTCATCTTTTACGATCCTGAGAAATCCTTTTGCTGAAAATGAACACCAGGGGTAGAAAGATGAAAAAGGCAAAAAAGGGCGGGATTGGAGAACAGTTGTTAGGCCCCATGGACGATTTTATTTCTAAGGCAAACTCTTTTATCGACCAAAGCATTAGCCTAATAGAGGGCAGAGTATCTACTGACCTCGCTAATGCGAGGCGATCCTCCCTGAGGCAACTGGCCACAGTAAGATCCCCAGAGGTAGCGGGCACTCCAGAAAGATCGCTACAAGGTAATAACAGACTTAGCCTACCAAATGTAGTAGATCTTTCAGCTTCACAGCTTTCCTTATCACTTTCAAGCTCTGATCTAGAAAGAACACCTGAAATGTTATGCAACCAAACTCCAGAAGATCTAAGACAAGCAAGAGGGCGGAGGGAGGGGGCGGTTAAGAAAAGGAAGGATAAAGAGAAAGGTGACAAAATTACAGTTGCCGACATGGTGGACACATCCGACCCAGTAACACCTTTAAACGCAGTAGGTCCTACTCCTAAAATGGTCATTACCATCGACCATCAGGCAGTGGTACACCATTCCTCATTTAGTAACATCCCAAGCACTGCCGTCTCGGGTTCACCTGTTCTAATTTCCCATAGCAGTGAACCCGATACCTCGGAGCTAGTAAACAAAATGACCTCATTATTACATTCTTTTCTCTCACCCCTTGAAACCAGATTAATTAACATAGAGAAGAAACTCTTAAAAATATCAAAATCCATCCAACCTAGCCCAACCCAAGTACTTCAAAAAAAGGGAATAGACAATATGACAGTATTAGCCCCACAAAAGGAAAAAACAACCACAGCTTGTCCTCCGTCCAAACAGCCATTAGTAGTTAAAATCCCCATACCACCGAATTCTCCCTCGAAAGTTATAGCAACAACCTCTCAGAGCAGCATAGCTATAAAGCCTCCTGTAACAGTAACTACAGTTCAACAAACGCCAGTTCCGAAAACACCTGCTATCACAATACCTGCTCAAAAAAAATCATACCCCATAGCAAATAAAACAACCTCGAGAGGACCCCATGAGGGCAGACCTTTTACGAACCTGCCACCTGAAGCATCACCATTCGTGGTTGTGATGACTGGGGTACCAGAACTAACGGGGGAGACTACCGAGCCCAATTGGTCCCTAAAAAACAAGGCTCAATATTGGCTAAAGCAAAATCGACCTATCCCCCCCAACTGGCCAAGTAGGATAGTAACGATATGCAGGACCCCATGGGTGGGCCACACTAAAAAAGTAACACAGGGGGGCTGCATTGTGATTACTTTTGAGGACCCAAGAGTTGTAGAGTACATATGCTCTTGGGAGCAATATAACACAAGTAGTGGGATTGACACAAAGCGTCTTTCCTTCTTTTACCCAAAGAAACATCAAAATAATCACCCCAATGATTTTGACAGCATTTGGCGAAAAGCAGTCCCACAGCCCTGGGAATTTACAAATCCTAGACCAAAAATGGCCCGAGGCAAAATGAACATGAGACCCCTTGGTGGCCAACAGAACCTAATTACCATCCACAGGAGGTTCCATGGCAGACTGTGGGTCCCCGTAATAGAGGAAGAGATTGGGAGCAATGGGGCGCACCATCTCAGCGATCATATAGACCTACCTTTAGAGAAGTACCTCACTGGGAAAACTGGCAGGGTATACCGACCATGAATCGGTTCAGCGGTCTAGAATTGGTCGATTGACCATCACCCGAATCTCCCAAATATGAACAATCTATGCCACATCAAGATCTTGTACGGAGGACTCACGCAATTACGGAGAATGGGCTGCCATCTTTGTCCATCATCTTCTGGAATATTGCGGGACTCCGTCCCAAAATAGAGGATGGCTCAGCAGCCCTTTTTCTTAAAGAAGGAAAGATAATATGCCTCCAAGAAACATGGGCCAGGAAAGAGCTGCATATCGTAGGGTATAAAACTTTTTTTTCCCCAGCCCTCCCAACCAATGTGGGCAGGCCCAAGGGGGGTTTGGTTACATATATAGCTAATATAATTCCATGTATGAAGATATTAAAAACAGAACTTACTCCAAATTACCAACTTCTCGCCCTCTCAACAGGCAAAGATGCAATTGTCATTTTAATAAACTTCTATAATAACTTAGACGAGGATCATCTTATCAATACCCTATTGATAATCCAGGAAAAAATTATAAAATATAAACAACTATACAAAAAAAAGGCTATTGTCCACCTGGTATGGGGAGGGGACTTCAACCTGCATCCCTGCCCACGCCTGAGCAACCAGATATGTGGACTAGTGGACGAGCAGGATAATCCTCTCGTGCATTTTCACCATGACAGAACAGGAGAAGTAATGAACAACCTTCTTGTAGACCTTGAATTGTCAATAATAAATAAGATAAACCCCGTTAACAATGCATTAGAGCCCACATATTTGGGGAGAGGCCATGAGACCACTGTGGATTATATCCTCTCGACCGAGGGCTTTAGGCAACTAACCAGGGATTTTGCACTACTGGAAAACATCTTAAGCGATCATTCTGCACTTAGATTGGACTTAGACCTTTCTAATCAATTAACGCATACCACAATGATCGCCCATACTCTTTCTCAAAACCGACTTGACGTGGGCAGAATAAACGGTTATACGTTAAAATGGGGAAAGATAGACCCCACTAAACTTACTAAAAACCTAATAAATGCACTATACCCTAATATAATACAATGTTTGGACCTGGAAACAGACGATAATACTATCCTTAAAAACTTTAAGATCATCTTGGATAAAATAAAATAAATGCTGACAAGGAAAAGCAATCAAAATACTATCAAACAAGTAGGCTGGTTTAATCACGACTGTACTGTCTCCTTAAATAAGCTAAAAGAGGCTCTCAGATACTCGAAAAGTGACAAACAACTGATCCAGCAGAGAAGGTCCGAGTATAAAAAGGCCAGGAAACTGAGGAAACTAGAGTTGAAACAGACACTATGGGATGACCTACATAAAAGCACTCTCACAAAAAACAGCGAGTCTTTCTGGAGAATAGTGAAAAACCCATTCTTATCTGATTCTGATAGACCCCAGATTGATGTGGCAATAGAAGAAGAAACCTGGGTAAATCATTTCTCTCATATTTTTAAATTAACATCCCCAACAGAAGAATTGAATTACTATCTTCCCCCGGTTGACTTCCCAATTACCCTACAATTTGATATACTTGATGTAGTGCAGGCATTAGACCTAAGTAAAGGGGGCAAAGCACCTGGACCAGATGGGGTCCCTGTAGATCTTTTTAAACATCTTCCGGATCTCTGGGCCCCCATACTGACAAGAGTTTGCACTGCGGCAGCAAACCTAGGATTGATGGAGTCCTGGTCCAAATCCATTATGGTGCCTATTTTTAAAAAGGGGGACCGTCAAGATGTTAAATGCTACCGCCCCATCTCTTTATTAGATTCACTAGGAAAAGTAATTGGTAGAATAATCCTAGAACAACTCCAGCGATGGGCTAACGAAAGAAAGATCTTATCGGACCTACAATTTGGGTTCAGGGAAGGTTATGGAACCGTAGAACAGGCCCTTAACCTAAGTATAATTGTCTCTAAGTACATTCACGCAAAGCAGGGGACAATGTACATGGTTTACGTGGACTTGTCCTCTGCTTTTGATTGCGTATCACATGCAAAGCTTTGGTCCCTTCTGAAAGACATGGGGGTGGATCACCCACTTTTGGACTTTCTAAGAGAACTTTATGGGGAAGCTTCTGCAAGAGTGCGCTATGGGACAAAGGGAGAGCTTACCGCGTCATTTGGGGTAGAGCGGGGAGTCAGGCAGGGGTGCGTTCTTGCCCCCTTCCTCTTCTCCCTGTATACAAATGGGTTAGAGGAGAGGATGCTGAGGGGAGGGCAAGACCTCCCAAGGTTAAGAGAACGTCTGATCCCCGCACTGCTCTATGCGGATGACGCAGTTATTCTGGCTCGTACTCCAACAGAACTCCAAAAATCCCTGAACAAATACGCTGAATTTATGAGTGCTCTGGATCTCCATATCAATGTTAAAAAAACTTTTGTTATGGTGGCTGGCGGAGGGCGAAAACGTATAAAGAACATTCATCTAAATAAACAAAAACTTGAGAGGACTCCTCAATACCCCTATCTGGGCATAATGATAGACGAAAGACTAAATTGGAAAGCAGCCATTGAGGCAAGGAGACATCTTTTTAAGAGAGCTATTGTTGCCCTAACGAACTTCTCACAAAGACTTGGAAGGAGACCACCAGTTGAGCTGTTAAAAATTTACTCTGCTAAATGTCAAGCTATAGCCCTATATGGAGCCGGTGTATGGGGTCATGCTGACGTTAGCTCGCTCCAATTAGCTGAGAACTCTTTTATGAGATTTCTTCTATCTGCCCCAAAGTGCTCCTCAATCTACGCATGTCATGTGGAATTGGGAATCCCTTATATAGAGGATCTCATAAAAGTCCAGCCATTGTTACTCTGGAGACGCAGTTGGCTAGCGGAGGAAAATATGCTTACTAAAAACATCCTAGAGGACTCGATGACATTGGACCATGTGCACAAAATAAACTGGATTACCTATGTTAGGCGTTTTTTTTTTACAGACATGGGCTTGGAAAGATATTATCTCAATCCAGCATCCTTAATTGAGATAACAAAAAAGGAGTTGAAGCTGAAAGCCATGAATCATTTAGAGACCCTTAGATTAACTTTGCTTTCAAATAAACAATCCGTCCAACATGCAAACATGGTACAGTTAACTGTACAAATTCAGCCTTATCTCACACTGGAAATCAGCACATATGATAAGATGCTTCTGACCAGATTCAGGCTCAACCTTTTTCACAGACTTGTGGCCTTCCCAAAAAAGAACACTTGGGATTCAAATCTGACTTGCTGTCCGTGTGATGATATCTCCTCACAGACATGTATGCACACAATATTGTTCTGCAAATACTTTCAGCCCCACAGAAAAATTTGGTTATTTCCATTGCTAAAACCATGGGGTTACAGACAATGTCGCCCGGCTATGTTATCCTTACAGATGCTGGATTCTGAGCGCTCTTGTTATCATGTACTACATTTTTTTAAATGTATTATCAGGCATAGGAATAATCTTTAAATACTGCCTGAATTTTACTAATGTACTGTGCAATGTTTTTATGTTGCTTTTTTGGTTTTACAATGATAAAAACCGAATAAAGATTTATATTTACAATATATTTATAATTATGTTATGTTGATATATTTGTTCTGTTGTTTTCCTGAAACTATGTGATGTATTTTTAAAATTATGTGCAGGTAGTTTGGTATTACGTTTTATGTATTAAATAATGTGCATTATTATTTGAATAATAGTATTAATATTGTGTCTCAGTGAGAAATGCAAAATGTAGAAATATTTTTTCACTGACATAATAATAATATTTTACTACTTTAAAAAAATGTGTTTAAATTATTTTGGTATATTATGTTGCGGTTTCTAAGATGCCTGATACATTTTATATGTGGTTTAAATAATAGGTTTGACTATTATTCCTAAGCAATCTAGTCCTTTGTTATTTTTAAATAGTTTTACTTTAAATCATAGCTTTTTGTACATGTTTTCTAGTTTGGTTAGTTTATAACAGATTTCTGTAACAAATTGTTCAAGTCTAAGCTCTTAGTAGCTTTGCTCTTTCTGTAAGGCTTCTGGTAACGTGTTTACCCTAGGTTGAGTTATGCCTAGTGCAGATAGGAAGGCATTATGCCATCCTTCAACTGGACTGTTTTTGCATCCTGTGCCAAGGTGCTGTTGTCAATATTCCACCATGGTATGAGGAATTTTGGCTGCCGCCTGTGTCCTGACCTATGTTGTCCCTGTATGACTGTGTGGTGGTGTATTTTTAGTATAGATTGGATCGTAGCTCACTTGAAGTGAATAATAATTTGTTGTGGATAGTAGTTGTTTGTCTGTTGCTTAATATGGTTTAGCAGTTCCACGTAGGTACCGCCTTGTTCGTTTAGGAGTAATGTATACACAAAAGTCACATAAGCTTTTTGAAATTTACCATGGGTAATGTATAAATGATGGAATGGTTTGGGACACATTTTAAATAATATGCCATCAATCATCCATGTTTGACATTGGGCTCATTTGTGTAGGTTTGTAGGGGTAGCAAATATAAGTGTACACTTTTCATGGCTTTTATAGTCATTTATTAGGAATTCTTCCTCTCTGTGGACGATTGTAAGCTGAGTTGGGATGACTATCTCTCTAAATGTTTTAGGAGCAGGTGGGGTTTTGTTGGTAACCCTTTTAGTTTGAGTTATAAGGCATTTAAAGTGGGTATTGATGGCAACTGGCATGTTATGTGTTCTGGTATGTGGGGTAGTATACCTTTAAGTATTTGTGCTGTGGGTTCTTGGGAACTGGTGCTTTCTTCCCTTATATTTTCAATACTTCTCTCACTTCTATTTCTGTTACATTGGGAGGGTGGTTATGCTCTTTTACATTAATTACTACAGTTTACGAGACCTCCAAAGCCATTAGCACACTGACTGCCATATTAGGAGTTCAATCCTGGTCTGGTGGGCGATGCTTTGGTGGTCCCACAACTGTGCCTTTCTAAGGCTCATGTATGAGCCTTAGAAAGGTACAGCAATGGGAATGCCAAAGAAAGTTTCTGCATGGCATCCAGCAGCACCGCCAGCATATTGCGGCCTCACACCGCTGCAACACTGCCGAGGGATCACGGATCCCTGGTGGTTGCAGCAGTACTTTGGCGGTCCGTCTGCCAAACTTGTAATAGGGTGGTTGAACCACCGGTGCATTGGTACCCACTCTGCCACTGCAGCTACAGCGGTCCATAGGACCACTGTAGTCATAATAAGTCCCAACAATCATTTATTTACTTTAAGAACATGAATATGGAAAATAGTTATTACTAAATGCTTTTTAGTAATGTACAGTTAAATAGACAGCTTTGTTTTTTCCAAAATGTACTTGTATCTTTTTTAGCAACGTTTTGTCTTTGTGGAGCGTTTTTCTTCAGCGAGCTTCTTGGTGCCTTTCTGCAAGCTTCTCGGTGCCTTTTTCTGTTGGATGAGAAGAGGTAGTGTTATTTATTGCACATATTATACTTTTAATCGTTAGGCACTTTTAGGTTATTCTGAGTTTTAACTATTGCTGGTTTAGTAACTTTAAAGTAGTTTTTTAGATATACTTACTTTTTTGTTGTCTTTGATGTGTGCTTGTTGATGGAGTTTAGTTGAAGGTTGCATAATCTATAGAAAAGGATAAACATTAAAAACTGTGTTAGTAATTGTTTAAAAAATAATTATTTCTTAATGTTAAAATTATTTAACTTTCAATTTTAAATTAAGTTGTTAATTACTTGGAGAAGTGGATTTACCATTGTATATGATGCAGGCTTCTCTTTTACAGGAAAAATCCAGCAGAGTTTCTTCCTCTTCAAATGTTTGGCATTTTCTGAGCTATTTCTTTTTAAATGACTGTGGCATTTAAAATTGTTTGGTTAATTGGTTATGCAATTGTATTGGTTATAGTTTTGCATAGTTTAGCTACCATTTAATTCTTTTTTCAGTTGTGTACATTATTTAGAAAATGCCAATAAATGTTTTTTGATGCTTGTATTAGAGATACCTTATTTTATTTAATATTATATGTATTTATTTTAAGTAAATATATAATATTGTTTGTAAATGTAAATATGTGTTGTGTGTAAGTGGGTTGTAAATATGTGTAATATATCATTTAACTGAGATTTATGTTGATATATTTTACATGTATTCCACACAGGTACCAGTATCAAGTACCACACAACAATCCAGGAGTAAACTTAAGTCTTCAGTTTATTCACACAACGCGTTTCGGCGACTTGCCTTGATCACACGTGATCAAGGCAAGTCGCCGAAACGCGTTGTGTGAATAAACTGAAGACTTAAGTTTACTCCTGGATTGTTGTGTGGTTCCTGAGAGCGTACTTGATACTGGTACCTGTGTGGAATACAAAATTATCCGGTTGCTTCGCCGGAGCGTACGCCACTTTTCAATGGGTCACAGCGTTGCAGCAGAAGCAGCAGTGTTTGGACATATTTTACATGTAGTATTTTGGCTAAGCAAAATATTACATTTTATTTATAAATTATAGCTATTAATGTGGGATATATATTTTGTTGTTTGTTTGTTTAAATCATGTGTTGCTCATATTTTCCCTGCTACTTATTACTTTTTTAAACGATATTTATGAGGTTAATATTTTTCACATTGGCTAAGATTAGTTATGTCACAATATTTTTGATTCCAATATTTTTGTTTTAGATATATATTAGTGACAATATTTTTGATGACGACATTTTTTTGTTGATATTAGTGACTTTTAAAATTAATTATAGGGTCTTGATATTTTTGTTAATGATATTTAGGTTTTGATAATTCTGTAAATCGATATTTGTGGTGTTGATATTATGTCAGTGAACCTGCAGGCTGTTCAGAGGTACTCAACACATTAGCATAAACCACAACATTCCCAATATTGCATGTGCCACACAGTTGAAATGGTTAAGAAAGCACAGGTTCTGACTAAGCCTCATGACCCAGCCACTCAGCCATTCAAATTACACCAGCCAACATTACAAGTTGAGCCCGCTGGCGACACTTTGATTAGATTGACAGGACTACTTAAAGCGGATGGAAACATGTTCTCATATGTCCAGATTTGGTCCTCAGGCACCCAGTAGCACCTTCACAAGTGCGGGATCACTATCCGTCCATAGGCAAAAGACTGTGATATCAGAAGCTGGTGTGCTTCCAAGTTGAAGAATGGTTTCCCCTCTTGTGGAGATGGAGATGTGAGCTCCAGTTGCTCCAGGCAGCCATCCATGGGTGCTCACAAGACACCACAAGACTCCTCCTGTCCAGTCACTGAGTACCTTGTGCCATGGGTCCGGAGAGAGGGAGCCAGGGAAAGCTGAGGCGTGATGTCAGGCACTGTCGTCCTCCCAATGTGGAGGTCAGAAACAGTCTAGGCTGCCAGCTCGGGTCCTACGGATTTGGAAAACTCCCACAAGACCTGCCTGAGACCACATGCTGTGGAATGTGAGCTAGCACAGATTTACGGTTATAAGCACGGGTCCCTCAGACTCAGCATACTTCCCCCATGCCTCCCTTTACTCCTTATGCTACAGCAGTCCCAGGTGGGCCGCTGATCATTACGCACACACTCCTCCGCACAGTGTGATGACTGCACACATCTGGACGGTTCTTGTCCCAACCGACGATCACTTCCACCTATTTCTGCCACACACTGCGCGGTCCTTATGATCTTGTGGAAATGGGGTGATCCTTTCTGTCCCTTGGATCTCGTGGACCGGAGGCCAGCCAATAGGCCCTTGGAGAGTGCTTAGGGGCCCAGGCCATGACATTTGGCAATTAGTTGCAGGCCTGCAATATCCAGGTAAAATTCACTAAGTCATAGTCCCCTTCCTAGAGCATGAGAAGCCCCAGGCCACCACAAGTCGGTGGATAATCCAGTTACAGTCCCTCCTGCCCCAGTAGTTCCTCTTGTTGATGCCCCAGTGTTGAACCAGTTCCAATCCCCAAAGTGTCTCTATCTCCTGATGGCAGAGCGCCAATAGTTATACCAACAATAACCTTTGATGATGAGATCAGGCATTGGGTGGCATGGCATACACTGAAGTGGCATAGAGTGAAACAGCATATAGTGGAGTAGTGTACATTGGATTGGGCGTAGAGTGGAGTAGTGTAGACCAGGGTGGCATACAGTGGAGGGATTGAGTGTAATAGTGTATGGTGTAGTAGCATAAAGTGGAGTGGCATTCCGTGAAGTGGTGTAGACTGGAGTGCTGTATTGTGGAGTAGGGTAGAGTGTCATAGCAACAGTGGAGTGGCGTAGAGTAGAGTGTGGTAGAGTGGGTTACCATACTGTAGATTGGCAAAGATGTAAGTGAGTACAGTGTAATAACGAAGAGTGGAGTGGCATACAGTGGAATAGCACAAAGTAGAATACAGTGGAGTGGCATAGAGTAGGACAGCATAGCGTGTAACAGCATAGAGTGTAATCGAATAGAGTAGAGAGGCATAGAGTCAAGTGGTGTAGACAGGAGTAGTGTACACCAGAGTTGGGTACATTGTAATGGCATACAGCTGAGTAGCATACAGTGGAGTGATATCCAATGGAATAACATATGATTAAGTATCATAGAGAGGAGTGGCATACACTGGAGTGGAATACCTTTCTTTGTAGTGGTATACAGTGAAATGGCATTTAGTGGAATGTCGTACAGTAGAGTGGCATATGGTACAACAGGACAGAATGGATTGGTGTACAGTGGAATAGAGTAGAATGGGATAGCATATACTGGAGTAGAGTATAGCGGAGTGGCACACAGGGAAGTGGCATACACTGAAGTGGCGTAGATTGTAGTTGCGTACAGTGTAATAGCGTACAGTGGACTGGCATTGAGTAGAGTTGAGTAGAGTTGTGCACAGTGTAATAGCAAAGAGTATAGTGGCAAAGAGTGGATTGTTATACAGTGGGTTGGCGCAGAATGTAATAGTGTATAGTGGAGTAGTGCACAGTGAAGTTGGGTACAGTGGAGTGGTGTAGACTGGAATGTCGTGGAGTAGAGTAGAGTGGAATGCCATACAGTAGATTGGCAAAGATTGAAATGAGTACAGTGTAACTGAGTAGAATACATTGGTGTAGAGTACAATAGCATAGCGTGTAACAGCATAGAGTGGAATAGCATGGCAGACACCAGAGTTGGGTAGAACATAGTAGCATATAGCGGAGTGACATACAGTGGAGTGGGATTCAATGGAATAGTGTAGAGTGGAGTGGCATACACTGGAGTGGAACAGAGTGGACTAGCTTTCTTCTCAGTGGTACACAGTGGCGTACAGTAGAATGGTGTAGAATGGGATAGCACATACTGGAGTAGCATTTAGAGGAGTGGGACACAGCGAAGTGGCATACACTGAATTGGCGTATAATGGAGTTGCATACAGTGTAATAGTGTACAGTGGACTAGCATAGAGTGGAGTGGTGCACAGTGTAATAGCAAAGAGTGTAGTGGAGTCAAGTGTAGTGTTGTACATTCGGGTGGCATAGGGTCTAATTGTGTATATTGGAGTAGTGCACAGTGGAGTAGTGTACAGTTGAATGGTGTACTTTAGAATGATGTACAGTGGAGTGGGGTAGAGTGTAATAGCACACAGTAGATGGCAGACACTGGAGTGGCATACAACGGAATAGCATAGAATGAAGTGTTGTACAGTAAAGTGCCATACACTAAAGTGGATTAGTGTGGAATAACATACAGTTGGGTGGAATAAAATACAATGAAGTGTTGTAGAATGGAGTGGCATACAGTGGAATAGCATTTAGTGGAGTGGGGTACAGTGGAATGATATAGAGTGGAACTGCAAATAGTAGAGTAGCGTCCAGTGAAGTTGAATACATTGGAGTGACATAGACTGGAGTGACAAAGACTGTAGTGACGTAAAGTGGAGTTGCATACTGTGTAATACCATAGAGTGGACTAGTGTAGAGTGGAGTTGTGTACAGTGTAATAGCGTAGAGTAGAGTAGCATAGAGTGGAGTGTTGTATAGTGGAGTCGCATAGAGTGTAATAGTGTTTAGTGGAGCAGCGTACAGTGGGGTGGGGCACAGTGGAGTGGTGTGGACTGGAGTGGCCTACAGTGGAGAGGGGCAGAGTGTAACAGAATACAGTGGAGTGGAATCCATTAGAGTGGTGTCCAATGGTATAGCATAAAATGAAGTGGTGCAGAGTGGAGTGCCATACACTAGAGTGGCGTACAGTGGAGTAGCATTCAGTGGAGTGGCATACAGTGGAATAGCATACAGTGGAGTGCTATAGAGTAGAGTGGCATACAGTGGAACAGCATAGAGTGGAGTGGCATTGAGTGCAATGGCATAGAGTGGGACAGCGTATAGTCGAGTAGCATCCAGTAGAGTGGCTTATAAAGAAGTGATGTAGACTGGAGGCTGTAGATTGGAGGTGCATAGAGTGTAATGGCATACAGTGGAGTTGAGTACAGTGTAATAGTGTGGAGTTGACTGGTGTAGAGTGGAGTTTCGTATAGTAGAGAGGCCTAGAGTGGAGTGGCATAGAGTGGAATGGCATATAGGGTAGTGGTGTACAGTGGCATGGGGTACGGATGGGTGATGAGACAAAATATTGAGTTGTAAATATAGACTTGCACAAATATTGAGTCGAAAATATTGTGACATGGAAATATCATCAGCAAGAATATCGTTGTCAAGAATATTGATTTTAAGGTAAGTAATATCGATTTGTAAGATATCGAGCAGTGGCGGCTGGTGACATTTGAAAGGGGTAAGGCGTAAACACTGAGCATGACTTTCATATAGGGAGCAACGTGAACAGGTTTAATGGACAAACCTGGGAGTCAAGGTGGGTCCCTTTCCTGAGAAAGAAATGAAACCATGGTTGCCAAAAGGTACATTTCTAAGCAAATGAATCTAGCGATAAAGCAAGGCTTATAAAGCAGTGGGAATGTATGGTCTTGAAATATTAAACACAATACAAACTGCCCCATATCTTACTGCATTAATATGTTGAGCAGTTAATGTAATGTGTAAATTTTACAGCGGGACAGCTTTTGCACTTTAAAATGTATGCTTGCCCACTGTCTTGCACTGCATGCAGCATTAACTTTTGAAAAAAATGCTCTAACCACCAGACTTCGGGAAGCACCCACAGCTGCTGGCCGCAACCAGTCATATAGAAATATGTACATACAGGTCTTTAAGTGAGATGAAAAAAGTAGGGTCTCTCTATAAAGGAACATGTCAAATAGATTTCTGTGATTCCCATACCAACCAACCAGTATTTTGGCTTACTGGTTTCTCTCTGAGATGTAATTGTATCCAGATAAATGACATAACAACTGATCTACACCTACAACCTTGCACTACGATTGGCTTTGTCAATGGGTGAAGAGAAATTTGTGAGCATGTGTTCCTCCTCTCCAAAAACATATATTCACCCCCATCAATGGGTACATTTTCTTTTTTTGTTTTTTTGGAGATAGCACAGTACGGATTGGTTGTAGTGAAGGTAGTTCTTTTTGTTTGTATTTTTCACTTCATTTCATCAATTTCACTCATTTGTCATTTTTCCATTGCGAATATTGTTAAGAAGAGCAAGAAAGAACAGCCGACACGTGTTTCGCCCTGTGTGGTGATTAAGGCCAGGGCTTTCTCAAGGCTGTTGATTGAAAAAGGAGAAAAAGGAAAAAGTGTAAATATTGGGGCATATAACTCCCAAGAGATAAGAAGGGAGACACCAGCCAAGTGTTGAGTTGAATAATAATATTAAGAACGGTGTTTTGTGGTATCACTTAATCCAGAAAGTGCCCAAAAAATAAATTAGATTGAAAGAGTGGAAGAGCAGTTGTTTATAAACAGTGCTATAAGGGGAAAGAAAAATGCCAAGGGAATAAACTCATTGAGTCCAATGTCCATTACCATGGTTCTTAGCTCGAGCTAGTTGTTTAAAATGAGTAATTACAATTCACAAGGATGGTGGTGCTTGCATACAGCATATTGCACGTTGTTGCTATGCATATAATACGTAAGTATGATTAAATTGGCAAAAGGAAGGCTAAGCACATTCTAAACTTAGCCAGGAAACGATGACATGCATTGTTAAAAGATATCATGCAGGGTCAGATCATGCTTGATGATAGAGCGGTAAGGTAAACCAGTATTTAGTCCCTTTTTATATTCTTCCTATAGGACAGTGTATCAGCATCAATTTCATACATTTTCACAAATTGTAGCAAAACATTGTCAGAAAGCATCCAAATCTGCAGGCACAAGCATATTTTATAAGCCAATTACAATCGTAATTCATAATAGTATGACAATTATGCAATGATTTTGAAATTTTCTATATAAAAAACATTCCAAAAAGGACAGTAAACGGAGTTCTTTCAAAAATAAAGATAGTCTTTTTACCGATTTCGATATAATACATATGGTATGTTCATGTTCAAGGTTATAATATTTTGTGGTGTTCTGCCTTGTTGCTGAGCACTTTATCACTATTAAAATAATGAGGGAAGACAACCATAACATTTTTTAACAAAAAAGAGCTTGAGCTTTAATCATGAGTAACTTGAGAACAGATTAGTGCTGGGGTAAGCTTAAGGACGAATCGCAATTAAGTCTATGTGAGACACAAACACTAAGGTATTAATGCATTACGTGGTCAAGATGCTTGATGGTATATTATTTGTATGATGTACTGACCCAAAAAGAGTGTTGACCAAAATTCTATTTGAGTGATGGTTTGTTCCTCTGATTTTCTTAGAGCCAGTGATGCCATTCATGTTCTATATTGAGACCCTTCTCCGCTGTTCCAAGGCCTATAATAAGTGGGCCCTCTTCTTTACGAAGGCGTAATTCCAAGTTTCCACCGCGTTTATGTTGCTTCAGTTTTTTTAGACCGACAAAAGTGAAATTTTGTTGATGGTAGCAGTGTGTCAAAAAATTTTCCGCCAATGGTTGTCGAGTATCTGATTTATGGATGTTACGGTAGTGTTCTTGGATGCAAATTTTCAATAGCCTAATGGCATTCCCAATGTAATGTTGGTTACAAGGGCAAGAAATGAGGTAGATTGTGTTAGTACTTTCACAGTTGATGAAGTCATTTATTTTGTACATGTTGTTGATGTCAATTTCCTTTGTCTTAGATTTTCCCAGCTTGCATATTGAACAGTTTGAGCAAGTATAGAAGCCCTTTGGCTGCTGTTGAAGCTTGGTGGATTCTTGTTTTATATCCAGAAAGGATGGACATAGAATGTCCCTCAGGTTTCTACTTCTGGAAAAACGGAGTTGTGGTTTTTCATGGAACACTTCCGATATTGTAGGATTCTCTTTCAGGAGATGCCAGTTTTTGTTGAGTATTTTGCGGATATGCTGGTGACCATTGTTATATTGTGTACAAAAATGAATCACTGGTTTGCTTTCTCCAGTGCAGCTACTGATGTCGTTCGGTATCAGCAAACCTCTTCTGGACAGTATTTAGGACTCGTGTTTTATATCCTCGGCTAGTTATTTCATTTGAATTGGTCATATAGTCTTCAGTAGAGCTGCAGTTCAGTCGATCTTGATGATATTCTCCTGCTGGGATATTAGTAATGGTGTGGTTCGGATGACTACTGGATGCATTGAGAATTGAATTTGCACTAGACGGTTTTCTGTGTATTTTAGTTTGCAGTTTATTGTTCTTGATGAAAATGGTAAGGACCAGAAACAAATTCAATTTCAGTTGTTGAGATGGTATGAGTGATTTCAATTCCCCATCTGTTGGGGGCAAGTGAGTCGAGGAACTGTTTTAGGAGACCTGTGGGTCCTTGCCAGACAAGCAAAATGTCATCGATATATCTGCCCCACATTATGTTGTTACAAGTGAAGTCAATCGATTTTTCACCCCATAGCCAGTTTCTCTCTACCTCTCCCATAAGGCGGCAGGCATACGGTGGTGCAAATTTTGCCCCCATGGCCGTACCCTGGAGTTCTATATAGAAATTTCTATTGAAGAGAAAGTAATTATAATAAATTCAGGCAAATCCAATATCATATTGTTTCTGGCTGTTAGGTGGATGGATCTGGTTTGTAGAAATGTTCTGGTTGCTGCAATCCCATCCGTATGTCTTATTGAGGTGTAGAGGCTAGTGACTACGATTGGCTTTGTCAATGGCTGTAGCACTTTATTTTCACATACAGTCACCCTGCAAATATTTTGACATCTGTGTACCCCTTTTCACACCCATCCACAGGATTTCAGTTATAAATGTAATACATAAAGATTGTTCTATGTGTTCTGGAGAGAGGCCAACCCACTGACAGGCACTTTGTTTGCCTTCAGCCTTAACGCCTGGGCGCTTAAAGTCCCTCATAATCACCTGGCCTGGCTCAATCCTCAAAGTATGCACAGAAAAAATACAGATAAACAATAACATTATAAAATAGCTAACTCTTGCAGAATGCAAGATTAAGTAAAATATGAGAAATAAGAGAGGAACTAAATCACTGAAATGTATTGCCTCAACATATTTAACATTCATTGTTTGCAAGTCCATTCATGTTTTTGGCATCAGTGTTAACTTAGTTGAGCGCCTGGTCTGAACCATTGTAATTACTTCTATAACTGTACATATCTGTGGTGCAACAATTTATGTGTGTGTGTGTGTGTGTGTGTCTATATATATATATATATATATATATATATATATATATATATACACAAACAACTCCTGTTGCCAGAATCCAGTTTCCCACAGGGGGCAACATACACATAGAGAGAGAGAGAGAGATAGAGATAGAGAGACTGTATTACTATTGAAAAGAAGGCATTGATTTTCTTATACGTTTTAACCCCCTTGAGCAGATTCACACAAAATGTGGCCATCTACTTACCCAATCTACTAGCTTTCAGCTGCGTCAGTTTTGCAAACATCTGATCATGGTGGAATAAAATGAAGGGGTGGGGAAAAGATATAATCTCCTGTTTTAGCTTCCCTAGGAAAATGTGCAGAAAGATAGAGCAACACATGCTGAATGGATTTACACCAAAGTTGGCATGAACGTGGACCTATTCAGTAGTTTTTGAGATACAAGAAATTGAAAAGAGTGCAGTGTGGGCTTCATAATGTTAAACCTTTGTATACTGTTTCAATTGAAAAGCCATTTGTTAAGTGCTTTTAACGTTCACACAGTTTGATGATTATGCCTGAAATTCAGCAGGCACTTAGGACGCTGAGATTACTGCTGGTATTTTCAAACGTGTGCCTATTAATAAGGGAGGGGCATATATGTAACGTTTTGGGCCAATCCTTAAAGAGGGCAACATAGGAGGGGACCAATAAAATGTACATATGCTTATAACTTTGGTACTGTTGGATGAATCTGTGTCAAGTGTGGGATGTGATTAGCAAGTGATACCCAGTGAAAGTAATTTGGGTTTTGGAAAGAATGAATGGGAATGGGGGGGGGGAATTAAAGGAGGGAGGGTCAAACATATTTTCGATTTGTTAATATATTTGTTCACCATTTGAGGAATTACACGAAATTTGTCACAAAAGAGTTTAACATTCTTTTAGTCATTAGGGGCAAAGATAAATGGGAGAGCAATGAGAGTTTCATTCTCAATAACTTTGGTGATGCTCAATTGATCTACATGAAAAGTGGCAGCTGGCAAATTATACCCGGTGCAAAGCCAGGCAAGCCTTGCAGCCAACACCCAGCTGCACAGAACTGAAGGTGGTGAGCAAAGGGACTGGCCCAAGGTTCTGCATAGTGTGGAGTTAGGCGGTCATGGGGGATTGGGCATAGGACCTATCCCTGTAGATAGCAGGGTCCTCAGCAAAATTTTGGTAAAATGAAATAAAACAGTTTCTTGCCCTAAGGGGGTCCCCTAGGCTTGGAGGCAGGGTATCAATACCCTGCCCCCTAATATTTTTTTACATTTTTTCTAGGACTTGTGACTGGGTTCCAACTCCTAAGATGTCTGACGCCATATCATTGTTGATGTGATAGCAACCAATCAGATGGCATGCATCCTCATCAGCATTAATTGCTAAAAAATTCTGAATGGATTTATACCATAGCACAAAAAGAACACTTTCTGGACCAAGATCTACATTAAAAAAAACAGTAAATTAAAAATGTTTTTGTAAACGCACGTAATGGCCCACAAGTCCTGAAACTGCAGGGGTCTACTTTCTGTAGGTGATGGCTTTGTGCTTCAGCAGAATCCTGTCACTCTCACTCTCACAGATTCTCACAATTCCGCTATATATAACTGTTAGATTTAACTTTTTTTTGTTTAAAATATTACATTTCAACTGACATTTTAACCTAACTGTGATCAAGACACAGACTTGTGTCTTGATCACACGAGTTTTTTTTTATTTTTTATTTTTTTGCTTGAAAAGTTTTTGTTTATTCCCAAATGACGCTACACGTTTCGACACAGACTTGTGTCTTGATCACACAAAATGCTTCAACAGTGCCGGCATGTTTAAATAAACACAAACACAAACAAAGGCTGGCTACAAGCTTGCAGGTCACATGACTTGATGCATATTTGGATCCGCCATTGCTAAGTGGTGAAATAACATATATTAAACGTTTTAAAATGTCTATTAGGCTTTAAACATCAATGCATTTCTATTGTTTGACTGGAGTGGTGTTCATATTGGCAATATTATCCAACCACCTATTCATGTAATAGGTATCTTTGGTACAAATAACCGTAAGCATTACCACATACATTTTTCCAAGTAAGTACTTAGTCAAAAAAGGCAATCTTAAGTACCGATCATGTTCTATTTCATACACAGAGTCGCACAATCACAGATAAGTTCATTTCACTCGGTATAGTACCCCAAGTAACTACTGTGCATTCAATGCTGTGCATAAATTATTCCAACTCATACATAACGCATGCATTACTGCTGGTAGATGGATGAATGCTCACTTTAACTACACTACCTATTCATATCATGGGTATCTACTGCAGTAAAGTACTTGGTCGATAATGGCAATCTTGAGTATCTAGCATGTTATCTTGCATGCAAAGAAACAAATAATCATATGCAATTCCACACGGCATAGTACCCCAAGTAAACTACTGTGCCATTAATGCTATATAATAATTCTTCCAATTCAAAGATAGTGACTAATCAGTGACTGGCATATTATGGAGGTATCTTTCCACTTCCAAAAAAGCAGTCCTTGAAGCAAGTAGTAAAAAAGTGCAATTTCTAAATAAGACATAACTGCAAACGTCATCAGGATCATGTATGAAAAAAGTAGCCGCTACAAAAGTACGTGTGGAGCTATTAGCATGCCGGAGTGATTACGAAAACTAGTACAAAACACTAGCTACAAAAAGTGAATTATTTTTTTATCTTACGATGGTGTCTTCAATCCCCGTGAAGGAAAAAAGAGAAAAGAACAGTGAAGTGCACAGGACAGTAAATTGACTATCTCTTCCATTTCCCTGAAACAAAAACATATCATGAAAAAAATGTTAAAATCATCATACATTAAAATAATTCTGTAATCATATTCTAGTTATTTACAGAAACAAGCAACCTATTTGAAATCATTGTATACATATGCCATTATCTTATTCTGTCGATATCCCACTCATCCTGTTATTCATGTAAGTGAGTTGCCACTTTCTCATCAAGATTATGGCCACCCGGGAATCTCGTCTCGAGGTCCATAATCCACCTAGATTCACGTTTTCTTAATGCCAGCAACCTATTGCCCCCTCTCTTTCCGATGTTTACCTGTTAAACCACAAAGAATCTTAATAGGGAAATATTCGATTGGTGGCATTCCTGGAAGTGTCTAGCAATGGGGTAGCGTGCATCTACATGGGTGATAGCTCTGAGGCATTCCTGTACTCTTTTCTTAGCCATGCAGAGCGTGCTTCCTAAGTATCTCTTATGACACGGACATTCCAAAACATACACAACGTAAGTAGAATTGCATGTCAAAAACTGTTTGATCTTTCTAGGTTGCGGGTTTCCTGGGATATCGACTTGTTTCACCATATAGCTTTCTTTACATGCTCGGCAATGACCACAGGGGTAGAACCCTTTCAAACCTTGAATGTGTTGTTTTTTGTTATCACTGATATCTCCTTTAACCAAAATATCCCGTAGGTTTCTCCCTCTCCTATACGTGATAAGTGGTCTTTCCCCTATGTGTGGACCTATGATGTTGTCAGATTTGAGGATGGGCCAGTTTTCAGTTAGTATTTTTCGAATTTTATCAGATCCCTGATGGTAGGTGGTGATGATTCTAGTTCTGACTTCTTCATTCTCAGTTTTATCTTTAGGTTTAAGAGTGTCTGATCTCTCTGTTTCTGAGACTTTTGAGACTTCCTTTTTAAGAACCTATTCGGGGTAGCCTCTTTCTCGGAATCTAGAAAGTATCATCTCTTGTTCTGAAAGAAAACCCTCAAGATTGCTGCAATTTCTTCTTGCCCTCAGTAACTCTCCGAACTGTATATTCCATTTTAAGGGTTCTGGATGAGCACTGAGGGCATGCAGCAAACTATTAGCCGCGGTTTCTTTCCTGTGTAACCTCGAGACTAAGGTTCCATTTTCAATTCTTTCTTCAGTGTCCAAGAATTCCACACCTTCACTGCTGATATTATAAGTGAGATGTATGTTATATCCATTGTTGTTAAGTTTATTAATGAAACTCTCTGCCTCGCTTTGGGATCCATGCCATTCGATGAACAAGTCATCTATGTATCTGATCCAAGTACCTACTTTCGCAAAATCCTCTTTAAGATCCGTCTCCCTCCTAATCTCCTCCTCCCACTTTCCTAAGAAAAGGTTAGCGAAACTAGGAGCAAAGGCCGAGCCCATAGCTACGCCACGGACCTGTTTAAATATGTCCCCATCAAACATAAAAAAGTTATTCCTGAGGCATATTTTCATCATTTCCATGAGCATGCTAGTATGATTCAGATAGCATATGTTCCTATTTTTAAGATAGTAGTAACTGGCTCAATGATAGTATACAGTGCACTCACGTCCATGGTAATGAGCAGAGATCCCTCTGTCCATTGTATGTTGCTTATTTTATTGAGGAAGTCAGGAGTATCCTTAGTATATGAAGGCAGGAGACAAACATATTCTCTAAGGAAGTGATCGATATATTTGGATACATTTTCATTAACACTTCCAATAGAGGATACTATTGGTCTGCCTGGGGGTACACAGGGATTCTTGTGAATCTTCGGCAGAAGATAGAAAATCAGTAATTTCGGGTACTCGTTTTTCAAGAAATTAAATTCTTGCCATGTTAGTAGACCACCCTTTTGCCAGGTATTTCAGCGCTTACTGAGCATGGACTCCGCCAAGGGCACTTACCATTTTAGTGCATGATGGGGGCTGTAGTCCTTACTCACCTGACGGCACCTGCAAGTAATCTGGAGGAGCCACCTGACTTCCCGCCCAGGGGGAGGACCTTAGCAGTACAAAAGGGTGGTGAAAGTGAAATCCTTGTCGTGTGAAGGGTGTCTGAAGAAGGCATACCTAAACGCCGAAATGCATTATGCCCTGCACTCTCCAAATAAAGAGAACCTTCTGAAAAGTCCCCGCTGTGTCCTCTGATCTCTTCCACAAGGGGTGGTCTGTTTTGGATATTTGGACGTGTTTGCTGGCAGCACGCACAAGAGGACCCGTTCTTAAAGAGCACTGCGCATTGCTGGCATCAGTGGAAACACTTTCTTCTTCCGAGGTATCGGATTGCGCAGAACCGCCTCAGCAACCAGTTCGGGCATGTGGCCTCTGCCAGGAGCAGTGCGTGACTACACGTATCAGCAGGATCATTGTACCCGTGTTGTGTGGCTCGGTCAGACTCTGGTGTAAGAGGCAGAATGTTGGGGACCGAAGGAAGACTCGGAGTGACTTAATTAAGATTCTCTTTCTTCAAATAATCACTGTTTTGCCATGTATTACAGCGCTCACTGAGCATGGACTCCACCAAGGGCACTTACCATTTTGGTGTATGATGGGGGCTGTAGTCTTTACTCACCTGACGGCAGCTGCAAGTAATCTGGAGGAGCCACCTGACTTCCCACCCAGGGGAAGGACCTTAGCAGTACAAAAGGGTGGTGAAAGTGAAATCCTTGTTGTGTGAAGGGCGTCGGAAGAAGGCATACCTAAACGCCAAAAAACATTATGCCCTGCACTCTCCAAATAAAGAGAACCTTCTGAAAAGTCCCTGCTCTTTCCTCTGATCTCTTCCGCAAGGGGTGGTCTTTCAATCATCCACCCATACAGTCTTGCACACATGCTGTATTCAAAATACATACAAATAGTGAGTCACTCATTCATGCATCTGTGCTCTAAGTAATATCCCCCACCGAACCATACAGACACTGATACTGATACTCAAAAAAACAACTAATAACCCATATACACACTCATGTAGCTACTCACCAACCCATGCAGCCACTTATACACAAAGTGAGACACAGATACAGATATTTAAATATTTAAACATTACTCGCTAATATATGTATTCACTAAGATACATTTATTAAGTCAGTTAACCAATCAATTTTACACAAAAAAACATCCATTTAGACATTTATTTACCCATTTATTCTTCCATAAACCTTTAGATATACATATATAAAAAATATTTATTTTTCAGAAAGATACACATTCACTGGATGATGTCATCAGTGATGTCATTTGAGATGTCATCAGTGATGTCATGAGTGATGTCACTGACCATGTCATGAGTGATGTAATATATGACGTCATCAGCAGTGCATTGCACGCGCAAGTTATAGTGAGTCCAACTAACTATAACGTGGGAATTTCAATGGTGTTATGCGAGTAAAACTTCCAGGTAACTATAACTAGTGCGAAAACTATGTTTTTTCAGTGAATTTCATAGGTTTTGTTAATGCTATTTCCTAATTATAACGTGTGTAAAACCTATGGTTTTTTTCAGTGAATTTCAAAGGTTTTTTAAATGCTAATTGTTAACTATATCTTGACTGTAACCTATAGTTTCATCATTGAATTTCGACAAATGTTTTTATCCGATAAAAAAGTTTTCTTGACTGGCAGAATTGTTTAGGGACTCCTTGTAAATCTCTAGAGGTTTACAAAGTCTTTACCTTGCCTTCTTTTTAACGTTTTCAAACTTGTCACTAAATGTCGGAGAACGTCTTTTTATACTTCCGTGCGCGACCGGGTGCGCGCACCCCGGTATTTTTAAAGATTAAAAAAGGTTTTATAGTTTATCAGTATTCTTCTTGGAGCCCCGTATGAAGGTGTACAACATCAGGGATTATCTACCTTTCCTCCTTTTCACGTTTTGAAACTTCATTAAATTAAACCGATACTTCCAAATGACTACGTGACCGGATGGTGTCATCGCGTATACGTCCTAACGCGCGCAAGTTAAATCATGTGACTTGAAAAGAACACTTCCTATTGGTTCATAGTAGTTTCTATTCTGAAATTTTCCAGAAACCACCCACTTCCCTCACTATCTTTTTGCCTCTCAAGGGAGAAGAACCTTTCACATCTTTCCGAACAGTTTGGTGAAATGGCTGCCGCACGCAATTCATCTTCGGAATCTGAATAAAATTATCGAAGTACATTTAAAAAAAAGGAATTAATCTTTCATCTGGCAATTCTTTACTTATCCTCAGGGTCAAAAGAAAGTAAATGCCCCGAAAGTTACTTGCACAATTTGTGACGCAGTGCTTTCAAGAGGAAATCCTTCGAAAAAGTATTCGTTTTCGATACATACGATGAAGAGGCATGTGAGGCAAGTTCATCCTGTGCAATATGCACAGGCATCTACAAGAGCTCTGGCAAAACAACTACCACCAGCTGTGGGCAGTACTTCATCTAGAAGACGACCTGCATTTCCATCTACTGCACAGTTGGACTTGAGACCATATTTTTCGTCAGTGCATATGAAATGCAACGAGTGTTCAGGAATGATTGTCTACGGAGAGCAGAGCCTCACTCTTATAGAAAAAAGAATAAATGAACATCAATGCTACGACAGAAGATCATTTTTTAACATTTTCTTTTGTTCCTGTTTCACAGTTTTACAGTTCTAAAATTCAGCTCCAGTTTAAACAATCAAAAACAATATAAAAGTTCTCAAAAATAAAAAAAAATAAAAAAAATACAAAACCAAAAAAAAAGTTCTTTTCAGTACTAACTCATTGTACCAAAAATAGCTCTATTCATAAACTGAAGTTTCGCCGCTTTTTCAGCACAATTTTTCAAAAAAGCGGCGATACTTGGGGCATATTATGAAGAAGACGTGATACGTTATCGTCGCTTTTATCAGCAGGACACTGCTAATAAAGCGACGATAATCGCCTTCATAATATGTTCTATAAATTCCAATCGAAACGTATGTTAGATGTCTTTATATCTATCATTACGTTCGATTGCAATTCATAGAGCATATTATGATGGCCGTTTTCGCCCCTATATCGGCAGTTTCCTGCCGTTAAGAGAGGCGATAATGTTTTGCCTATCCTTGTAAATATTCCTCAGCACCTTTGTGAAAACGTCATAACAGCGCCTGCCAGTATTTTTAAAGATTAAAAAAGGTTTTATAGTTTATCAGTATTCTTCTTGGAGCCCCATATGAAGGTGTACAACATCAGGGATTATCTACCTTTCCTTCTTTTCACGTTTTGAAACTTCATTAAATTAAACCGATACTTCCAAATGACGTACGTGACCGGATGGTCTCATCGCGTATACGTCCTAATGCGCGCATGTTAAATCATGTGACTTGAAAAGAACACTTCCTATTGGTTCATAGTAGTTTCTATTCTGAAATTTTCCAGAAACCACCCACTTCCCTCACTACCTTTTTTCCTCTCAAGGGAGAAGAACCTTTCACATCTTTCCGAACAGTTTGGTGAAATGGCTGCCGCACGCAATTCATCTTCGGAATCTGAGGAAAATTATCGAGTACCTTTAAAAAAAAGGAATTAATCTTTCATCTGGCAATTTTTTACTTATCCTCAGGGTCAAAAGAAAGTAAATGCCCCGAAAGTTACTTGCACAATTTGTGACGCAGTGCTTTCAAGAGGAAATCCTTCGAAAAAGTATTTGTTTTCGATACATACGATGAAGAGGCATGTGAGGCAAGTTCATCCTGTGCAATATGCACAGGCATCTACAAGAGCTCTGGCAACACAACTACCACCAGCTGTGGCCAGTACTTCATCTAGAAGACGACCTGCATCTCCATCTACTGCACAGTTGGACTTGAGACCATATTTGTCGTCAGTGCATATGAAATGCAACGAGTGTTCAGGAATGATTGTCTATGGAGAGCAGAGCCTCACTCTTATAGAAAGAAGAATTAATAAACATCAATGCTCCGACAGAAGATATTTTTTTAACAATTTCTTTTGTTCCTGTTTCACAGTTTCACAGTTCAAAATTTCGGCTCCAGTTTAAAAAATCACAAACAATATAAAACTTCTCAAAAAATTAAAAAAAATAAAAAAACTACAAAACCAAAAAAAAAGTTCTTTTCAGAACTAACTCATTGTACCAAAAATAGCTCTATTCATAAACTGAAGTTTCGCCGCTTTTTCAGCACAATTTTTCAAAAAAGCGGCGATACTTGGGGCATATTATGAAGAAGACGTGATACGTTATCGTTGCTTTTATCGGCAGGACACTGCTAATAAAGCGACGATAATCGCCTTCATAATATGTTCTATAAATGCCAATCGAAACGTATGTTAGATGTCTTTATATCTATCATTACGTTCGATTGCAATTCATAGAGCATATTATGATGGCCGTTTTTGCCCCTATATCGGCAGTTTCCTGCCGTTAAGAGCGGCGATAATGTTTTGCCTATCCTTGTAAATATTCCTCAGCACCTTTGTGAAAAGGTCATAACAGCGCCTGCCGTAAGAGCACTTTCCATGTCTGCCACACAGAAAGTTAATGACATGCATACTAGGCGTACGTCAAACCACAAGCAAAATGTGGTTGGAGAGGAAAAGACTATCACGAACATAGCCGCTACGAGAAAAACAGTTGGAAGAAACTTGTTTATCGTACGACTGCCACGGCCTGCTCTGATCAAGCATTTGGCAGCGTTAACATGGGGGTGTGGAAAATAAAACTAAATCAACCCCCTCTCCTAATTACAAGGCACACATTAGTGCGTGAAAACAACGCTTGTTTTCACGCGGTAATGTTAACTGCCGCCGGCTGTTACAGGATTTACTATCACATATGTATTCGAATTGATAATAACGCAGTTACACTGCGGAAAATTCTGGCGATAGCCGGCAAAAGTCAAATGTACGATGTTCGGGGCATATTAACAACAACTATAGGTTCACCAGGCGTCCCCGTTTTGCCAGGACGGTCCCCGTTTTTAACCAGCTATCCCAGCAAATTTCAAGAAATATTGCTCATGTCCCCGTTTTTAGAGAGGGTCGACTGAAAACGGGGAGAAATCTATTTTATGTTTTACAAAGCAGTTAAAGTTACCTGTTGTTTCTACAATGCAATGTAATTGACAGGCAAGGTACACGGTTTAAAAATTACATTTTATTTATGTTCTTACTGCCTCTTCTGTAATTCTCTGCTAATGAGCACTTTCATCGCTTGAAGTAAAATCGTACTCCTTCTTCTATTTTTCTGAAATGTCCCGGTTTTTGGCTTTAAAAATCTGGTTACCCTAAACAACTAGCGATAATTATCACTATGTTGGTTTAGTTGCGATATTTTTTTCCTCAAGCTGCGGCGTTTTTTTTCGCTTAGGAGTCGTGCTATTATCAAGGTTTATTTCCTAAGCCTGTGATTCACAAACTGTGCACCACGGCTCCCCAGTACACCGTAATGAGGTGCCAAGGGCGCACACTAGGCTAACCAACCGTCCGTAAATTCCACGGACGTCCCTACCCTGTTATCTATAATTGTAGCCATCACAGGGAGCAGTGCTGCTCCCCTGCGAGAGGCCTCACCCCCGCTGCTGGATCGGCCTCGCACTCCTCCAGGAGCACAGAAGCAGCCCCTCCCGCCCATTGAAATTCTCTATGGACGTCATTGCCACTTATTGAATGAGAATATGGCAGTCAAGGTTGTTCAATCACGTAGCGCTCCTCCTGCCTCAACGTACAGAAGGGATTCTGTTAGATAAAAAAAGTTAAACGCCCACGCTGGAATGTTAGAAAACACTTCCTTTAAAGAAAGCTATGAAATAAGTTTAAAAAAACAGATTAACGTTCTTTCATTCTCTCATCATTTTTGAACAGAAGTATTTTCAATATTATATTCAACAATGCCATGGTTACTGCTTTTGTACTTAAAGGAACTAGCAACCATTGACAAAGCCAATAGTCCTTGCTTGTTCTTGTTACTCCTTAGCACACGTTTGGTATTCTACGTAATTGTTAAATACAAGTGTTTCCACAATACAGTTCATACACCAGCAAAATAAATTTCTTAATCCTTTTGTTCAGGGTGCTAAGGAGTAACAAGCATTTTGTGGCATCGCCTAACTAGAAGAGGGAAAGTGGTTCTCTTCTCCTTGTAGCACCGTGAAAAAATCAGCATCCAATTACTTATATACAAGAAAAGTGCACATCTCCCTGTGGCGCCGTTAACCTAGTATATATTACCACTATTCTAGTAGCCAAAAGTCCTTGCTTGTTGTTGGTGTAAACATACTTGCTGTGTTATATATTTGCATGCAATGACAGATACAACATAACACCAGTCGACCACAACACTATGCTAAACGCATATTTGTAGCTTAGGTGTTTTCAACTGCCCACGGAATTACATCCAACACCCCCTTTCAAGAGACCCCTCCATTTTTATTAACACTGCTTAAAGCCCTGGAAACAACACCATTTTACAGTAACCTCACATCCTGTTACTGTACATCATGTGTGACTGATAACTTCTACGTTTTCAGTCTGCCTATGTACGGAGGCATTGTGAACTCTCCCCCACCGCACCCCACCCCTTGCTGTAGTTTGTTCTTCACAGGCCTCTTCTCCCTACAACTCTGCAGACAAAGACTCAGGTCATAAAGTACAAAGCTGGGTGAGTAAATAAGTTTGGAATGTCTAAATGGCTGGATCGATTACTGAAAGGATGAATGGATGAATGAAAAGAGAATAGTTAGATAATCAAAGAAAAGATAGATGAATAAATGAATGAGTGGAAGTATAGATGAGAGAAAAGATAAATAGATGGATGTATGGCTGGAAGGGTGCATAAATGGCTAGAAGGATGGATAGATATGTTAAAGGATGGATGCATGAGTAAAAGAGCACCTGATGGATCAGTGATTTAGTGGATGGATGTGTGAAAGGATAGATAGATGAATAAATGAAAGGGTAGATGATGGGCAAGTGAATGCGTGGATGGATAAATTGATAAGTGAAATGGTAAAAGAATGGATAACTGAAAGGGTGATTATAAAGATTAATTAGTAAGTGAAAGGGGGTAGATGGACAAAAGCAGGGATAAATCAGTGAAGTAAAAGGGTGGATGGATAAGAGAGCGGATGGCTGGATCAGTGAACGGATGATTGGATGAGTGAAAGAATGTGTCCCAATTACTTTAAGGAAGATAACAGGACGTACATACCACCTACCCATCGTTAAAAAAAATGGTGGGGAGCCACTGTAAACTGCTGAGTAGGTCAAGGAAACCACAGGTCAACAAAGTTTGCGAACCACTGTCCTAAGTGATAAAAATCGGTCCAAATACATAAATATTGTTGTGAAGTCAGCAATATTCATGCATTACCGAGCTATTGGTCTTAGTCATGTTATCTACCTACCATTACATGACATAGCTAAGAACTGCTCAGGGGCAGCTATTAGGTTTTGGACATTTTCGACAGTAGCACAAATATGTTCAAAAGTGGGTAAAAGGAGATAGCAATGTTAGGAACTGTTTCCAGTCACTAACATCTTGCAATGCTAACTTTGCATGTCAATAGTGATAAATTTCACAGACAAACAAAGCGGGTCACAAGATGGTCATTATCTGTTATTAGATGTCGCTAACTGGTGTTAGCATCAGCTACGTACTAGAGAGATAATTTTATCTCCGCTTTCTTGGCTTTTAAAGCCAAAAAAGCAGAGTAAAACCCCCTTGATAATATGCCCCAAAGTTCTTTAACACACATCATTTACCTGCAATGTTTTGACACATCCGCATTAGTGAACTGACTCACTGAAATGTTGCTGATTTCTTAAATTAATTTTTAAGAGGCTCCTTGTGACCGTGCAGCCAATCCTCCGTGGAAGTGCTCACATAAAACACGACACTGGTATGACCAGGATACTCAAAGAAATTACACAGTGATGAAAAAGTATTTTTATTTTTTATACTTACCTAAGAAATAGTAATAAAGAAAAACTTAAAATCTTTAAAAAACAAGGTATCCGTGGTAGAAAAGTAAAAATACGTTTATAGTGTCATTTCATAAAACAAAACAAAGTAGAAGTGATTGAAACAGAAAGTGAAAGAAAAGAAGACTGAGGGACAGAAAGAGACCGAGACAGAATATGTAGTATATAAATCAATAAATAAAAGAATTAATTGAAAGAAATAATAGCACTCAAAGAATGACTGTCTAAAGGAAAGTAAAGTGAGAGACAAAATGAGAGTATGATCAGTGATAATACACGAAACAAACAGTCTGTAAAATAAACAGACTAAGAGTACCGAAATGTCTTAAAGAGATAGATAAAATAAAGGAACAACACTAAGAGAAACAGAGTGAAAAAGGATGAGTAACAGAAGATGAATGGAATAGAAACAGACAAGGAGTGTAAGAGAGAGAGATAAAGAGAAATGAAGTAGGGTGAGAGAACTAAACTATTGTTGGAAACGGGACCCCCGGCTGGCCAGGGCTTTCGCCAAAGTCAGTCAGAGATCCCCATTCCCAAGTCAGGGCAAGGGAGTCACACAACAAGATAACCCCTGCTCACCCTCTAGGTAACGTGGCGCGAGGAGCAAGGCTAAACTTGGAGGCGATGTAAGTTAAGTGTTTGCGCGCACACCCCCAGCAACAACTCCCAAGGCCCACCACAAAGGAAACTCCACACAAGGTTATATGAAAAGAGCCTTTGTATTATAATAAATATACATTAGATAAAACACACATATTGTTACACTGTGCCAACAGGCACGGGCGGAATTTACAAGGGATTATGTACAGGACAGGGCCACCTGGACCACTGTCAAGGGTATACACTTTTAGAACTTAGCACTTGTAGAAAGAATACTTGGTAGAACCAATACTCAGCACATAAACCATATAATTACTTTAGCATAAAAATAGCACATGTAGCACACAACCAGGACTTCCTGGTAAGGGGTAAACCCCTCCTACGTAACCCTAACCACTCTAGGCAAATCACGCAGGTAACTAGAACCTTAGTCTCAGGACCTATGGAAGGAAAAGCAATCACCTAACCATAAACACCTAGCAAAGGGAAAGAAGCAAAACACATGATGTATCCACACATTCAGAGGTGTAGCAATAACAATTGCGCCAAACTCACTTAAGTCACCACCTGTGACTGTCCCTAGGCCAACTGGCCTCTCTAGGGCTAGGACGCCCTGTGTCCCAAAGTCAGGGGGCCTAAACGTGGCAGTTGCCCACAAAGTGCTGGGCAACTGGTGCAGGGAAAGTTAGGGCAACGTTGGAGCCTCGTGGGCTCAAGAACCACCACTGTGGCACTGCTGAGCCTTTCTGGGCTCTGGACAAGAACAAATGCGGACAAGGAGCCTCTCTGGGCTCTAGGCAAGAACTGGCCCTCCTGAGCCTCTCTCAGGCTCTAGAGCACGAATGTCGCCTTACTGGGCAGGGGGCCCCTCACGGGGGACCCTCGAACACTTGAAGAGCCTCTCTGGGCTCAAGAACACGGAACTGGCCTCGAGCCTCTCAGGGCTCGCGAAACAACATATGGCCGGGAGCCTCTCTGGGCTCAAAGAACGATGGGGCGTCGGTGGAGTCCCTCACGGGGGACTCAGAACAAGGGCAAATGCCAAATGCCCAGAAGAGCCTCAACCGGCTCTTCACAGAGAAATGCTGCGCACGTTGGAGCGGCCCTCTCCCAACGGGGCCGCTCGACGAACCACAAAGAACCCGCCCCCGCACTCACCGGGACTTCACTGGTGCTGCGGGCGGCGGGGAACACGGCCGGCTTCTCCTCTTGTGGGCGGCGCGGGCTCCTCGGTCACAACGGAGCCCGACCTGCACCTTCCGCCGCCGGGCTCCTCTTCTCTCGTGGAGCCTCGCTTCCTGGTTCTCTCTCTCCTCCCCCGATGACGCGGCGGGAGGCTCGGCCGGCTGGGCCAATCCCAGCGCGGCCTGGCAATGACGCGGGCGGCTCCTGCGTCTCGGTTTCTCCTCGGCGGCGAGGACACGGCAATGCCGGGTGGTCTCCGGCTTCTAGATAGCAATAATCCGAGGTGGGCACTCGGACATCAAGTAGGGGGCACCATCAAATCAGCAGATGCCGGGTGGGCACAGGCTGGGCACCCAAAGCGCTAGCAGCGCTAACAACGAAGGACAGGCGCTCCCAAGCGCCACAGGACAAGATAAAGCGCTCACAGCGCTAGGAGCCAAATGAAGCGCTCTCAAGCGCTAGGCAAGGGATTTCAACGCTCCCCAGCGCTGAAGGGCAGAGAGCAGCGCTCTCAGTGCTATAGGCACAGCACAAGCTCCAGCAGGGGCTGGAGGCAGGCAGGGGGGCAAGGCTGGGCCCAGAGCCAGCACACTGGGTCTCCAGGCAGGGAGACAGTCCAAGTGGCGGTCCTCCTGGCCCCAGCAGCAGCAACAGCCCCCTCTGGCAGGATCCCGGAAGAGAACCACTTCTGTGGGGACACAGCCCCATTTTTATACATCACATTCCTTTGTCTCAGGGTGCAGGGTGGGGGCAGAACCAGTCGCAGCTGGTCTGTGAGCACTGTTGATGGGCTCACCCACCCATTCATTCACTGGCAGGGCTAGGGTCGTTAGACACACCACAGGGGGGCAGAGCCAGCATTGTCAGGGGAAAACCCAGCCTCATTCAGGACACAGGTACACTCCTCCCCAGCCATCAGCATGCTAATCTCACACTCACCACCGGGCAAACCCATCCAGACTTCCTGGAGCCTGGCATGCCAGCCAGCTCCAGCCAATCACGCTCCAGCACCCTCACTGCACACACATATCAATGTCTGGAAGTGGCACTTCCCTACTAGACACATACATGCCGCATACACCATCTCGCAGCATTCACTCTCACGAGTTCACACATACTAAACTCGAGTCTGCACTCCCCACACATCAGGAACTACCAGGGACACACACATTCCCCATGCATTCCTATGGGAGGGCAGGCCAGCCATACTACACGCACGCACTTTACTCTGGGACACAGGGAAAAAGTGCACAGAGACCCAAAAATCACTAACATAGATCACATACCAAAAGCAAAAAGTTTAGGGGTGAACCTGCCATAAGGGCCAAGTCCAACAACTTTAGATTTAAGTTTGGAAATTGAGCATAATTAATGAAAGCAGAGTAAGGTAACAAATTGTAAGGTACAGTAAGACAAAGAAATTAAGATTCAGGAAACAAAGGTGATACAGGGTCAATAAAGGTGACTCGGTATAAAACAACGTAAGTAACAAACTGAAGAGTTAGATACACTGAATAGAATACTAACAGAAAAGATGTAAGAGAAACAGGATAGAAAATTTAAAAATGCAAAATGTACATGAGTTAAAGGGAATAACCATGTCTAAACACCACTAACAAAGGAAGAGGATGAAAGAAATAAGGATAAGAGAGAGGTACACGAAACTCTCAGATATGATTAGTTGTACTTACCTTATAAATTTAATATCTGTGGAAGACAATAAAGAAATCTGTTATAATACATATTTCTAAATCCAATATAACAAAATAACTTAGACAACATATTAAATGGTTTATTTTTGCTGTCCTCAGATAAATTGATTTTCACTATAAACAGTGATTTCAATAGTAATCATCATGTAACAGCGGGGAAAAAAAAACACAATCAAAATGATTGTGTTTAAAAAACCCGTACAAGATCTCTATAGATAATATAAATACCTGAAACAAACATGTCTTAAATGTTTTTCTCTAATTCGCAATTTCTTGAGTAAGCACAGCACATACTCCACAGTTACAAACTAATTAAACTATACCACTTATTTTTAAATGCCTCTCAACAAATATCCGTGCAACTATGTTCTAAAAACATTTATCTCAAGTCCACATTTTGATATCTCATTCTTTTCCGCGTGGCCAAATAGTATGAGTTAATTCGTTCTTTTTTTAGTACCTCTCAACAAACTTCCGAGCAAGTATGTTCTGAAAACATTTATCTCAAGTCCAAATTTTGATATCTCATTCTTTTCCGCGTGGCCAAATAGTATGAGTTAATTCCAACGTGTTCTGTACCATTAAACATTAAGGAAACCTTACCTGATACTATCACTATGCCACATAAAAGTTTCATTTATAGATCTGAACACCCTCAATCACATCATATTTCTAAACAACACAGTTTCATATTTTTACAGTATTAATCTTACTACACCATGTAATTTTACTGAAATTTAGGTTGCAAAAATATCAGATAAGAATTGGTTAAGTCAAAAGGCAAACGTTTCTTAAAACTCAATTGACTATCATTGCAGAGCGTCCAACCTGTTGGAGATTTCAAATAAGCTATGTGATGTCCTGATGATATTGATGGCCCTTCATGAAAAATATTTGCTACAGTTACAAATGTTCTTCTACAAATAGATATTTGAGCAGCCACAAAATTTTTAATTAAAGTTGACAATTTACTTCCATCAGCTCTGCATCGTTGAAGCATTAAAATTACATACTGTCCATATCTGTGGATAAATAATGTTGATAACATTTCTGAGTTACATTGAGAGCAGACCATGTTCTGATACGCATCTAGTTTATTAAAGGACACTAATTTACAATCTGGTAATGTTAAATATATAAATCTTTCTGTGTGTATCTCAGTACTACTTGAAAATGAACAATTATCGCAATTATGTTGCCATTTATAAGAAAATTACAAAAAGGGGGTGGTGATGGACAAAGTATCTGAGTTAATCAGAACACTCCTACCCAGTCAACAGATCAGGGCTTGATCCATCACCGTTTTTTAGCTCACTGCACCATCCCAGTTCAGAACCTGGCTATATGCAAATTAGTCTGTCCCTGGCCCAGTGCATCATGGGAACAGGGCAGACCAAACTACCAAGCCAATTCTTCACTGGAAAGGAAACAAGCTTCCGGGGACCGGTTTCTGGCATTACAGCCGTCTTCGGCCCGGCTTGCTTGAATCCTGATGGTGCAATGAGCAAGGGACTCATGTCTGAGCATACCCTTCCACACTCATGGTGGCTAAAATAATTACAAAAAGGGGGTGGTGATGGACAGAGTATCTGAGTTAATCAGAACACTCCTACCCAGTCAACAGATCAGGGCTTGATCCATCACCGTTTTTTAGCTCACTGCACCATCCCAGTTCAGAACCTGGCTATATGCAAATTAGTCTGTCCCTGGCCCAGTGCATCATGGGAACAGGGCAGACCAAACTACCAAGCCAATTCTTCACTGGAAAGAAAACAAGCTTCCGGGGACCGGTTTCTGGCATTACAGCCGTCTTCGGCCCGGCTTGCTTGAATCCTGATGGTGCAATGAGCAAGGGACTCATGTCTGAGCATACCCTTCCACACTCATGGTGGCTAAAATAATTACAAAAAGGGGGTGGTGATGGACAGAGTATCTGAGTTAATCAGAACACTCCTACCCAGTCAACAGATCAGGGATTGATCCATCACCGTTTTTTAGCTCACTGCACCATCCCAGTTCAGAACCTGGCTATATGCAAATTAGTCTGTCCCTGGCCCAGTGCATCATGGGAACAGGGCAGACCAAACTACCAAGCCAATTCTTCACTGGAAAGGAAACAAGCTTCCGGGGACCGGTTTCTGGCATTACAGCCGTCTTCGGCCCGGCTTGCTTGAATCCTGATGGTGCAATGAGCAAGGGACTCATGTCTGAGCATACCCTTCCACACTCATGGTGGCTAAAATAATTACAAAAAGGGGGTGGTGATGGACAGAGTATCTGAGTTAATCAGAACACTCCTACCCAGTCAACAGATCAGGGCTTGATCCATCACCGTTTTTTAGCTCACTGCACCATCCCAGTTCAGAACCTGGCTATGTTGAAACCTGAGTCGGGTCGGGGACAATCGATATTTGCCCGGCGGTATTGCCTCTGTGACCCTCTAGTTATTTAATCAATGAAGAGGCAGGCGCTGGAGACTGGAAAGCAGGAAACAAGGTTTTTATTCTCTCCGGAGGAGAACACGACAAAACGGGCAGAAGGTATCGTTCTGAGGTGCTCTAACTGCATCCCTGAGGCCTGGCCTCTTATACACACGTTTATCTCTTTATTGCATGTAACACATTCTCGTCGATACTTTGATGTACGGAAAGACATCCTCAGAATCCCCCCTTCCCAGCCCGTTCCCACGCAAGGTTACAGTGGAAGTCCCCGCCCCGTTCACAACAGGTGATGATCATCGCGCAGCTGGATATTCCGCCGATTCACGGAGTGTGTGGGGTTCGATCGGATCTCGTAGGGCGGGGGGCTTTGATCAACCCGGGGATCCCTTGCTGGGGGGAAACTTTCTATTGTACGGGGAGGGGCAAGGATTGGTATCGGCAGAGCTGGGTGTCGGCCTGGGAACGGGGAAGACAAACGGGCACACGGGGAAAAGGGGTTTGCATCAAAGGGCCGGGGATCATAAATGGGAAGAAGGGAGGTGTTGCGCTGGGAACAGGACGAGGGCCTGGGGCAGAGCAGCGCCGAAGAGGGGTTTTATGATTCGCGGCAGGTGCAAGCAGGGGGGGGGTGGTCAGCGTGCAGGCTTAGTGAAGGCGAAGGGCTATGTCAGGGGCCAGCGGCATGCAAAAGGGTTCGTTCTGATCAGGGCATTCTAAAATGGCGGGTGCGCACGACAAAAGTGTGGCATCAGGGGAAGAGGCAAGATGGCGCAGATAATGTTCACCAAACCGTACTAATTTTCAACAGTCCTCCCTTTAACATATTCAAGACATCTTGCTGGTTCATTTTCTACTCGGTTCTATTGTGGTGGGCATGAGAAAGAAAACGGTAGGAACCCTAGATGAAAAAAGAGTTGTAAACAATACATTTTAACATTTCTAGGTTTAGGAGGTGGACCTATTTGATAAACTTTGATAAACTTGTTCAGCAGGAAAGTCATAGGAATGTAATACAAAAAACGGTTCTGTAGCGAGAGCAGCAAGTACATATCATAACGTGAACTGGCAGGTTATTACATATCTCAGATTCGGATTGGAGCAGGATCAATACAATGGCGGCTGGGAGAGAAATGAGGCATAGCAGAAACGGTGATTGAGGATGTCAAATGTTCGAAGTTAACGAGTTCTCATTATTCTTTGTGGTCTTTCGTTGGCGCTGTGGAGCACCGGCGATGGAGCTACGGGTCCAGCTCTACTCTAAGTTCTGCGTTGCAGGGCACGACCCTTTCCTCGCGTTTCTGGTCGGAAAGGTCCCTTTCGCCCTGTGTCCTTTGAGGTGATTGTCAGAAAGTTCAGATGGAAGAAGAGCGTACAAAAGAGTCCATAGGGTAGGTCGGAGGAAAAGGGGGATGGAGCAAGGCCAAATTAGGAACAAACTAGGGAAACAAGAGACTTCAGATAGGCGGGCGTGTGACGGAATTCAGAGAGCGGGGACTTGTCGGCAAACACTGGACATCGAGCAGGGGCATCAGGTTGCCCCTTTCTTTTCATGTTGTCGAAAACAGTGCCTCGTCCTGCAGCTCTTTTCTGTCGTGGTCTCGCCTTGGCTAATGTCGCAGGTGTTCCTTAGTCTGCAGTCAGGCCTCGTGCTCCCACATCCGGTCCTTCTCTCCTCCAACAGCAGTACCCTTAAACAAGTTTGAAAAGACAGTCTTTAGAGAATTTGCAGATGAAGATAATCAAAAAGTCTATTTCTCTCCCAGCTCCAGGCAAAGAATGAAAATGCCCGTTATATTAGTGTTCACAACTGGCATATGAATGACCGGTGACGGGCCTGTTGGATCTACTATGACTTTCCTTCACAATTATTTATTACAGTCACGACAGTTCATCTGATGGTGACCCACCTTCGTGAGACGAACCTGGCAAAGATATGCCGTTCTCTAGAGTTTTACATTTACAAAGGGTACTGTGAGTTGTCAACATGGTACTACACAGGCATTTTGCTGAGAAACGAACATGGCTAAACATTTCTTTTCTATTGATGCATCCTGCTTTTCAACTACTACGGGGTTCATTTCGATGATTCACCTTGGACTAGTCAGTTAACCTTGTAAAACATCATCCTGGGTCCTACGTAACTTCCTACGGCCTGAGTACTTAATCAGAAAAGACAGGGGTTTTGTGGGAGACGACTAGGGACATAGAAACTTGTGGTAAGGGCGTAAATCGACCCATCTCTCACAACCGGAAATGAGGGGTAGTTTCATAACTCCCGTTTTTGGGCGGCTGATACAGGGGATGTAACAGGGGTGATCATTTTTCCTGTTTGGGTATTGCGACGAGTCGGGGTGGGGAGGGTCGCGTATTCTGAGGTCCTTTCTTATACCATAGGAGCCGTTGACATGTAGTTCCCTTATTTCGGGCCAGATTAGGGAACCTCTGTCGTCTTACCTGTCCTTTCCCTTACGGCCCAACCTCGGTTCATTGACTTCTAGCGGAAAAGGAGAGGTAATGACACGGTCTCAGGGTGATTGTATTAAAGACAAGTTTTTGTGCAAATACTGACGGTATTTGAAGCCAATTAGGTGGTGTGCTAGGGGTGGCAGTCTGCCAATTTCGGGGCTAATCACTCGGAAGAGTGGGAGTGCAAAAATAGAGAGAGAGAGAGAGAGAGAGAGAGAGAGAGAGAGAGAGAGAGAGAGAGAGAGAGAGGGGGAGGGGAGAGAGAGAGAGAGAGAGAGAGAGAGAGAGAGAGAGAGAGAGCGCAACGGCAGGCTAAATAGTACACGTGCAACAGAGAGGGTGGCGGTGTATTCAAGAAAGGCTATTTAGTGCATTACACAGTAAAGGGCATTCACGGGTCTGCGTTAGAATCTTGTAATCATGCAGTTTGAGCATTAGACAGGGTAGAGGGGACGTGCCTTGAGAAAAAAGAAAGAAGAAAGGAGGTACCATTTTGTCGCACTTTCTCGCATTCTCGGTCCTTCGACCAGTTGGGTCAACGCCTCAGTCACACACACACATTCTCTCATAGCTTCGCATCATACGTGACATGGGTTCATTCGTCCGGTCTGGTTTAAGGGTGATCACTTTTTATCAGGTTGTGCTAATTTTTCGGGTTTGTTCGATACGTGAGTAGTTTGCAGGCGTGCTTAGACACCACCTTGCGGCGCTAGTCCGCTTCGTGTATTAGACATGGCAAGGCTTCAGATCTTCGCCACACCTCGGCTGTAATCTCTGATGTAACCTGCAGAGGGAGAAAAAAAGGGGGTGGGGGAGACAGCATTCGCGCATATTCAAATACATGGATTCATAAGTCCTTTACTTACCTCTTACTCGTCTTTCCTCCTCGGGGCAGGGTCCCCGGGGATATGGTTTCTGGAGTCGAGGGGGGTAGTGTGTCCATATAGGTCGTGTGCGGGGAAATGTGAAAAGGAAACCAGAGGTGCTTAGTGCGAGGTATCTAGTCAAAGGATGTATCTCACTATCGGGATCCTAAAACCTCTTTCAACGCTGTGACGTTCTAAGGTTCTTCGGTTCTTGGGTCAGCTCCGTTCCCTGATACTTTGGAACGTTGTACTTTATAACATTTACATTATTTCATTTCACCCTCCTTTTACATTCCCTCATTTACACCGTTCGTTTTACCCATCCTTGGAAGTCAAGGTCTTCCTCTACGCGAGAGTTCATGGGTCAGTCGCGTACTTTGAAGGCGGAGTGTCGTGTTGTCGATCCGATCCGTCCTCCAGGGCTGGGCAACCATCTTCTTTTAACCTTAAAGAGAGAGCAGAGTAGGGTGCACAGAAAAGAACTTTCCCACCGATCCCACATTTTTAAAATAAAGCATGCAATACCCGTCCATAGTTTCAAAAAAACTTTATTTTGAAAAATCATTTCAGCACGTGGATTATGAGGGTGCGGTCGTATTTGGCCGGTCGTGGCAATGGCTAAAGTGCGTACAGTGGGGGGTGTCGTTTGCAGCAATAAAAACATCGGAAAGTTTTACTCATTCATTTGTAAGAAACTAAAACGTCTATTAATTGGCTGGGGGTTCGGGGGCATTTATTTTCATAATTTAGAAGCATAATCATAATAGTTGTAATCAGATTTCCTATATGCATACCGTACGTGTGCGTCGTAAATGAGGTTTACATCAGTTATAAGAATATAATACATTGTACATTTGTAATCAACATTTGTAACGGGGATCCTTTCATACTGTTCGTCGAGTGAGTTCTCCTTGTCTTTTCTAGCCAAGTGTACAAAGGATCATATAAAGTCTCAGAACATCAAGTTTATATTAGTGCGAAGGAACACCACGAGGTGTTCGTAAGTTCCGATTGATACCAGCGCCATTTTGGGCGGGGCCGGCTCAGTCCGGAAGCAGCATCAGGGGGAAATGTTTCCCATTACTGGCAGTTTGGACCAGAGTCCTTTTCGGCAGTTCTAGAATTCATGCTAACAGAAGGAGTGGCAATGTCATGTTTGTTTCGTTGGCGATCAAGGCAGCCGTCCCTCACCGGAAGCCTGCAGGGGCCGAAGGCTCCGCCGGGGACCTTTGTAGAATCTTCAAGGCTGCGGAGATGCTGTCGGAGATGGGGGCTCGTGCTCCAGTGGGCAAATGTTCGAGTTATATTGCTGGTCAAAGTTACTCTAGTGGCCGGGGCCCGCCTTCCAGCGGACCCAGACGCCATTTTGAGGCCCTACAGGGGCCACTCTCGCCGAGTTTGCAAGAGTGGGAGAGATCCTTCGGAGTGAAAGGAAGAGGTCCCTGTTGGGTGAAAGCGGGACGTTCAGCTGGGGTGCAGCTGTGATGCCCCCACCTGGGGGGCGAGGGAGACTCGTTCGCGTCGTCTCCTTCTCCCGGTGCACTCCATGCTGCTCCTTTTCATCGCCCCGCATGAAGGTCTCTCCACATCCGGTGTTCCCCAAGTCCTGTGCTCAGTGCTGTGGGAGTATGGCCACCTGTGGCGCGCATTCGGCGCGGCACGAGTATCAGCGCAGTCATTGCAGGTTCGGTGTTCCAAAAATATGGCCACCATTGCACGTTCGGTGCTGCGCAAGTACTGGGGTGCCACCATGGTGTGTTCGGTGCTGTGGAAGTATTGGCACCATCGCCTGACTGGGGGTGTTCGGCGTCGGGCCGGGGGCTGGGAGACCTCCTATCGGTGGAGGTGGGAGAGGCTCGTCCGCGTCGCCTCTCCCTCCCAGCCCAACTTGGACAAATTGTTGTGGAGGTACGTGCAGGACATCCCGCCGTCCAGAGCTGCTGCGGCTGTTACGGAAGGGAAAAGAAAGAGGTGCCTCGTTCTTCTCTGGACATGTGGCGGGACTACTTAAGTCTATCCAGGCCCGTCGCGGCTGGCTGAGGAGACATGTGGCGGGACTACCTACAACTGCCCAGGCTGCTGGCTCCTGCCTCTCCTCCGGCTCCCCCATACGTTAAGATTTCCTGACCAAGAGTTGGCGGCCGGGCCCGCCTTATATGGGTTGCCGTTGGTTGGGCGTAGCCGTAACCCTGCCCTACTTTGGAAGGTTCCAGAATGGGGGGAGGGCGAATGTTCTGTTTGACTTTCATTTTCTACAGTTTACCGTTATTATTCCTTGTTTGTTGTGCTAAATTAAAAGTTCAAGTTCATTAATGGTCTACGGATTTTGGTTTACCATTTCTTTCTTTCCAGGTTGCTTTTATGCTAAGTTTCTGCTAACAGAGGTTGAGTAACACGGAAACACGTGTAGAGGGATGACGCAGATTCGTACATTACATACACACAAACTCAGACGGGGGACAGTACAAGTACGACATACAAAGACCCAAGACGAATATAAAACAGTTATTGGTCATAATTATCTCTTTCCGTCTGTGAATTTAAAACGAGGCTGGGTTCCCGTCTTGACGTTGCCCGACCTAGGAGAACTTGAGCATGCCGCTGAAATTGTCCTGGCGAAATCTGTGCCATCGGGCATAATCAAACGTGGTGGTTCTATCTGGTCTGCCTATGTAAGTCGGGCTCTTCTTTGTCTCGCGCTATTTCTCGTACTGCCGGTCTGTCGTTCCTGTCGGCCCTTTGCCTTTACTCACGCTCAGTAGAGTCGGGCATTGGGCTTTCCAGTGTCCGACATACCTACAAAAAGCGCATTGGTCTGGCCCTAAGTCTGGTCGTCTTTTGCATAGTGTCGGGGGATAAGTTGTGGGTAGCGGTGTCCTGGGGTTGTCCTGTCGGTATATTTCTCTACTTGGTTTGTCCTCGTCTTTTCTCTGTTGTTGCATAGCCTCTCTGCGCCACATACCGAGACTGTCGAGCATAATTGGCGTTGTCTTATTATTTCGAAGGGCTATTTCTAACGTTTCTATTTTATCAAGGTCAAAGGATCCTGCCAGTGGCCACTGTTTGTCTTGACTTTCTTCGGTATACCTGTGCCACAATTTATTATAGGCTATGGTGACTAATCCATAGTTTATGAACATGTCCTTATTAGGGGTGCCTTCTAGTGGAGCTATATGGTCCACCTCTAATACACGGTCCGGGCTAAACAGGCTATTAATCAGTGGGGAGAAGACAGACATGACGGCTCGTAACGAGGGACTAAAAAGTCAGCACTGCCTATCTTATCACTAGGTGCAAAGACTGGACAGAATATTTCTATTCTACGTTGTTTGCAGGCAGTGAATACCTCATGGATCAAAAAATAACAAAAAGACCAATAAATAACAATGGGGAGAATGAGTAGGTCCGCAAAGATCTGCGTTACCTACCCTTTTCACTATCTGCAAAAAGGGTGGTCTCTTCCCTGTTTGCAGACAGGGAATCTCCAGGAAACAATAGTTTTGCGAACAACAGTTCAGTTTCAAGTAATTATTGAGTGGGGGAGAAAAAATAAGCACGGCTGCTGCCCTACCTATCCTCCACTGCTTGCAAAGAGAGAGCCCGTTGTTTCTCCGTTTGTAGACAGTGAATCTCCAAATAAATAAAGAGCAATACTAGTATTTTTAAACAATCAAGCAATCAAACAATCAAGCAATCATTTCGCAACTTGTCGTGATTACACGACCTTACCCGGACCATGTGGACAGTTTCTTGTCTTCCGAATCCAGCGCCCGATCGTCCTCTTTTTCTCGTATTTCTCACGGCACTCCTGATGGTCCCCAGTCAGGACCGTAGATCACTCGAGAGAGGTCTGTTCGGAACTAGTGAAGTTCGGATGATCGGCTGCCAGACGAGGGTCTATTGGGCAAGAGCTCTCCCGATCGTTGCAGTCGTTCACTCTGTCGTCGGGACCTCTCCCACTGGATCCACGAGTCGCTGATGGGCCCCACGCTTGGGACGCCAATTGTTGAAACCTGAGTCGGGTCGGGGACAATCGATATTTGCCCGGCGGTATTGCCTCTGTGACCCTCTAGTTATTTAATCAATGAAGAGGCAGGCGCTGGAGACTGGAAAGCAGGAAACAAGGTTTTTATTCTCTCCGGAGGAGAACACGACAAAACGGGCAGAAGGTATCGTTCTGAGGTGCTCTAACTGCATCCCTGAGGCCTGGCCTCTTATACACACGTTTATCTCTTTGTTGCATGTAACACATTCTCGTCGATACTTTGATGTACGGAAAGACATCCTCAGAATCCCCCCTTCCCAGCCCGTTCCCACGCAAGGTTACAGTGGAAGTCCCCGCCCCGTTCACAACAGGTGATGATCATCGCGCAGCTGGATATTCCGCCGATTCACGGAGTGTGTGGGGTTCGATCGGATCTCGTAGGGCGGGGGGCTTTGATCAACCCGGGGATCCCTTGCTGGGGGGAAACTTTCTATTGTACGGGGAGGGGCAAGGATTGGTATCGGCAGAGCTGGGTGTCGGCCTGGGAACGGGGAAGACAAACGGGCACACGGGGAAAAGGGGTTTGCATCAAAGGGCCGGGGATCATAAATGGGAAGAAGGGAGGTGTTGCGCTGGGAACAGGACGAGGGCCTGGGGCAGAGCAGCGCCGAAGAGGGGTTTTATGATTCGCGGCAGGTGCAAGCAGGGGGGGGGTGGTCAGCGTGCAGGCTTAGTGAAGGCGAAGGGCTATGTCAGGGGCCAGCGGCATGCAAAAGGGTTCGTTCTGATCAGGGCATTCTAAAATGGCGGGTGCGCACGACAAAAGTGTGGCATCAGGGGAAGAGGCAAGATGGCGCAGATAATGTTCACCAAACCGTACTAATTTTCAACAGGCTATATGCAAATTAGTCTGTCCCTGGCCCAGTGCATCATGGGAACAGGGCAGACCAAACTACCAAGCCAATTCTTCACTGGAAAGGAAACAAGCTTCCGGGGACCGGTTTCTGGCATTACAGCCGTCTTCGGCCCGGCTTGCTTGAATCCTGATGGTGCAATGAGCAAGGGACTCATGTCTGAGCATACCCTTCCACACTCATGGTGGCTAAAATAATTACAAAAAGGGGGTGGTGATGGACAGAGTATCTGAGTTAATCAGAACACTCCTACCCAGTCAACAGATCAGGGCTTGATCCATCACCGTTTTTTAGCTCACTGCACCATCCCAGTTCAGAACCTGGCTATATGCAAATTAGTCTGTCCCTGGCCCAGTGCATCATGGGAACAGGGCAGACCAAACTACCAAGCCAATTCTTCACTGGAAAGGAAACAAGCTTCCGGGGACCGGTTTCTGGCATTACAGCCGTCTTCGGCCCGGCTTGCTTGAATCCTGATGGTGCAATGAGCAAGGGACTCATGTCTGAGCATACCCTTCCACACTCATGGTGGCTAAAATAATTACAAAAAGGGGGTGGTGATGGACAGAGTATCTGAGTTAATCAGAACACTCCTACCCAGTCAACAGATCAGGGCTTGATCCATCACCGTTTTTTAGCTCACTGCACCATCCCAGTTCAGAACCTGGCTATATGCAAATTAGTCTGTCCCTGGCCCAGTGCATCATGGGAACAGGGCAGACCAAACTACCAAGCCAATTCTTCACTGGAAAGGAAACAAGCTTCCGGGGACCGGTTTCTGGCATTGCAGCCGTCTTCGGCCCGGCTTGCTTGAATCCTGATGGTGCAATGAGCAAGGGACTCATGTCTGAGCATACCCTTCCACACTCATGGTGGCTAAAATAATTACAAAAAGGGGGTGGTGATGAACAGAGTATCTGAGTTAATCAGAACACTCCTACCCAGTCAACAGATCAGGGCTTGATCCATCACCGTTTTTTAGCTCACTGCACCATCCCAGTTCAGAACCTGGCTATATGCAAATTAGTCTGTCCCTGGCCCAGTGCATCATGGGAACAGGGCAGACCAAACTACCAAGCCAATTCTTCACTGGAAAGGAAACAAGCTTCCGGGGACCGGTTTCTGGCATTACAGCCGTCTTCGGCCCGGCTTGCTTGAATCCTGATGGTGCAATGAGCAAGGGACTTATGTCTGAGCATACCCTTCCACACTCATGGTGGCTAAAATAATTACAAAAAGGGGGTGGTGATGGACAGAGTATCTGAGTTAATCAGAACACTCCTACCCAGTCAACAGATCAGGGCTTAATCCATCACCGTTTTTTAGCTCACTGCACCATCCCAGTTCAGAACCTGGCTATATGCAAATTAGTCTGTCCCTGGCCCAGTGCATCATGGGAACAGGGCAGACCAAACTACAAAGCCAATTCTTCACTGGAAAGGAAACAAGCTTCCGGGGACCGGTTTCTGGCATTACAGCCGTCTTCGGCCCGGCTTGCTTGAATCCTGATGGTGCAATGAGCAAGGGACTCATGTCTGAGCATACCCTTCCACACTCATGGTGGCTAAAATTATTACAAAAAGGGGGTGGTGATGGACAGAGTATCTGAGTTAATCAGAACACTCCTACCCAGTCAACAGATCAGGGCTTGATCCATCACCGTTTTTTAGCTCACTGCACCATCCCAGTTCAGAACCTGGCTATATGCAAATTAGTCTGTCCCTGGCCCAGTGCATCATGGGAACAGGGCAGACCAAACTACCAAGCCAATTCTTCACTGGAAAGGAAACAAGCTTCCGGGGACCGGTTTCTGGCATTACAGCCGTCTTCGGCCCGGCTTGCTTGAATCCTGATGGTGCAATGAGCAAGGGACTCATGTCTGAGCATACCCTTCCACACTCATGGTGGCTAAAATAATTACAAAAAGGGGGTGGTGATGGACAGAGTATCTAAGTTAATCAGAACACTCCTACCCAGTCAACAGATCAGGGCTTGATCCATCACCGTTTTTTAGCTCACTGCACCATCCCAGTTCAGAACCTGGCTATATGCAAATTAGTCTGTCCCTGGCCCAGTGCATCATGGGAACAGGGCAGACCAAACTACCAAGCCAATTCTTCACTGGAAAGGAAACAAGCTTCCGGGGACCGGTTTCTGGCATTACAGCCGTCTTCGGCCCGGCTTGCTTGAATCCTGATGGTGCAATGAGCAAGGGACTCATGTCTGAGCATACCCTTCCACACTCATGGTGGCTAAAATAATTACAAAAAGGGGGTGGTGATGGACAGAGTATCTGAGTTAATCAGAACACTCCTACCCAGTCAACAGATCAGGGCTTGATCCATCACCGTTTTTTAGCTCACTGCACCATCCCAGTTCAGAACCTGGCTATATGCAAATTAGTCTGTCCCTGGCCCAGTGCATCATGGGAACAGGGCAGACCAAACTACCAAGCCAATTCTTCACTGGAAAGGAAACAAGCTTCCGGGGACCGGTTTCTGGCATTACAGCCGTCTTCGGCCCGGCTTGCTTGAATCCTGATGGTGCAATGAGCAAGGGACTCATGTCTGAGCATACCCTTCCACACTCATGGTGGCTAAAATAATTACAAAAAGGGGGTGGTGATGGACAGAGTATCTGAGTTAATCAGAACACTCCTACCCAGTCAACAGATCAGGGCTTGATCCATCACCGTTTTTTAGCTCACTGCACCATCCCAGTTCAGAACCTGGCTATATGCAAATTAGTCTGTCCCTGGCCCAGTGCATCATGGGAACAGGGCAGACCAAACTACCAAGCCAATTCTTCACTGGAAAGGAAACAAGCTTCCGGGGACCGGTTTCTGGCATTACACCCGTCTTCGGCCCGGCTTGCTTGAATCCTGATGGTGCAATGAGCAAGGGACTCATGTCTGAGCATACCCTTCCACACTCATGGTGGCTAAAATAATTACAAAAAGGGGGTGGTGATGGACAGAGTATCTGAGTTAATCAGAACACTCCTACCCAGTCAACAGATCAGGGCTTGATCCATCACCGTTTTTTAGCTCACTGCACCATCCCAGTTCAGAACCTGGCTATATGCAAATTAGTCTGTCCCTGGCCCAGTGCATCATGGGAACAGGGCAGACCAAACTACCAAGCCAATTCTTCACTGGAAAGGAAACAAGCTTCCGGGGACCGGTTTCTGGCATTACAGCCGTCTTCGGCCCGGCTTGCTTGAATCCTGATGGTGCAATGAGCAAGGGACTCATGTCTGAGCATACCCTTCCACACTCATGGTGGCTAAAATAATTACAAAAAGGGGGTGGTGATGGACAGAGTATCTGAGTTAATCAGAACACTCCTACCCAGTCAACAGATCAGGGCTTGATCCATCACCGTTTTTTAGCTCACTGCACCATCCCAGTTCAGAACCTGGCTATATGCAAATTAGTCTGTCCCTGGCCCAGTGCATCATGGGAACAGGGCAGACCAAACTACCAAGCCAATTCTTCACTGGAAAGGAAACAAGCTTCCGGGGACCGGTTTCTGGCATTACAGCCGTCTTCGGCCCGGCTTGCTTGAATCCTGATGGTGCAATGAGCAAGGGACTCATGTCTGAGCATACCCTTCCACACTCATGGTGGCTAAAATAATTACAAAAAGGGGGTGGTGATGGACAGAGTATCTAAGTTAATCAGAACACTCCTACCCAGTCAACAGATCAGGGCTTGATCCATCACCGTTTTTTAGCTCACTGCACCATCCCAGTTCAGAACCTGGCTATATGCAAATTAGTCTGTCCCTGGCCCAGTGCATCATGGGAACAGGGCAGACCAAACTACCAAGCCAATTCTTCACTGGAAAGGAAACAAGCTTCCGGGGACCGGTTTCTGGCATTACAGCCGTCTTCGGCCCGGCTTGCTTGAATCCTGATGGTGCAATGAGCAAGGGACTCATGTCTGAGCATACCCTTCCACACTCATGGTGGCTAAAATAATTACAAAAAGGGGGTGGTGATGGACAGAGTATCTGAGTTAATCAGAACACTCCTACCCAGTCAACAGATCAGGGCTTGATCCATCACCGTTTTTTAGCTCACTGCACCATCCCAGTTCAGAACCTGGCTATATGCAAATTAGTCTGTCCCTGGCCCAGTGCATCATGGGAACAGGGCAGACCAAACTACCAAGCCAATTCTTCACTGGAAAGGAAACAAGCTTCCGGGGACCGGTTTCTGGCATTACAGCCGTCTTCGGCCCGGCTTGCTTGAATCCTGATGGTGCAATGAGCAAGGGACTCATGTCTGAGCATACCCTTCCACACTCATGGTGGCTAAAATAATTACAAAAAGGGGGTGGTGATGGACAGAGTATCTGAGTTAATCAGAACACTCCTACCCAGTCAACAGATCAGGGCTTGATCCATCACCGTTTTTTAGCTCACTGCACCATCCCAGTTCAGAACCTGGCTATATGCAAATTAGTCTGTCCCTGGCCCAGTGCATCATGGGAACAGGGCAGACCAAACTACCAAGCCAATTCTTCACTGGAAAGGAAACAAGCTTCCGGGGACCGGTTTCTGGCATTACACCCGTCTTCGGCCCGGCTTGCTTGAATCCTGATGGTGCAATGAGCAAGGGACTCATGTCTGAGCATACCCTTCCACACTCATGGTGGCTAAAATAATTACAAAAAGGGGGTGGTGATGGACAGAGTATCTGAGTTAATCAGAACACTCCTACCCAGTCAACAGATCAGGGCTTGATCCATCACCGTTTTTTAGCTCACTGCACCATCCCAGTTCAGAACCTGGCTATATGCAAATTAGTCTGTCCCTGGCCCAGTGCATCATGGGAACAGGGCAGACCAAACTACCAAGCCAATTCTTCACTGGAAAGGAAACAAGCTTCCGGGGACCGGTTTCTGGCATTACAGCCGTCTTCGGCCCGGCTTGCTTGAATCCTGATGGTGCAATGAGCAAGGGACTCATGTCTGAGCATACCCTTCCACACTCATGGTGGCTAAAATAATTACAAAAAGGGGGTGGTGATGGACAGAGTATCTGAGTTAATCAGAACACTCCTACCCAGTCAACAGATCAGGGCTTGATCCATCACCGTTTTTTAGCTCACTGCACCATCCCAGTTCAGAACCTGGCTATATGCAAATTAGTCTGTCCCTGGCCCAGTGCATCATGGGAACAGGGCAGACCAAACTACCAAGCCAATTCTTCACTGGAAAGGAAACAAGCTTCCGGGGACCGGTTTCTGGCATTACAGCCGTCTTCGGCCCGGCTTGCTTGAATCCTGATGGTGCAATGAGCAAGGGACTCATGTCTGAGCATACCCTTCCACACTCATGGTGGCTAAAATAATTACAAAAAGGGGGTGGTGATGGACAGAGTATCTGAGTTAATCAGAACACTCCTACCCAGTCAACAGATCAGGGCTTGATCCATCACCGTTTTTTAGCTCACTGCACCATCCCAGTTCAGAACCTGGCTATATGCAAATTAGTCTGTCCCTGGCCCAGTGCATCATGGGAACAGGGCAGACCAAACTACCAAGCCAATTCTTCACTGGAAAGGAAACAAGCTTCCGGGGACCGGTTTCTGGCATTACAGCCATCTTCGGCCCGGCTTGCTGGAATCCTGATGGTGCAATGAGCAAGGGACTCATGTCTGAGCATACCCTTCCACACTCATGGTGGCTAAAATAATTACAAAAAGGGGGTGGTGATGGACAGAGTATCTGAGTTATAGGGTATACTCAGATGTGAGTCCCTTGCTCATTGCACCATCAGGATTCAAGCAAGCCGGGCAGACGACGGCTGAAATGCCAGAAACCGGTCCCCGGAAGCTTGTTTCCTTCCCAGTGTAAGAATTGGCTTTTGTAGTCTGGTCTGCCCTGTTCCCATGATGCACTGGGCCAGGGACAGACTAATTTGCATACAGCCAGGTTCTGAAACTGGGATGGTGCAATGAGCTAAAAAACGGTGTTGGATCTAGCCCTGATCTCTTGACTGGGTGAGAGTATTCTGCTTAATTCAGAGACTCTGTCCATCACCACCCCTTGTTGTAGCCATTTATAAGAAAGGCCAAAAAGACTATCAATATCTACACCTTCTTCTTCCAAAACTGTAAGCATATACATAATAAATTCCTGACAATCTTGCTGAATATTCTGAGAAAATTGATTTAGTCCTGCAAATATGTCTAAAACATTCCTTACTTCTGAAACACTTGCTACTTCACTATTACCACTGCTACATTTTTCAAAGACAGAATTTAAGGAACAACAAAATGTTTGCTCCTGATTTTGTACAATCTGTTGCTGTAAATTTTTTAGAAAAAAAACAACATTAACCACTACATTTGCATAGCAGTTGACACCACACCTGTTTTCAAATTTAAATCCAACAATCTCTTCAATACTAACCTTTTTCTTACTGCTACCAATGACAGCCTCATCTTTTTTTCTTCGTTTCTCTACTACTTCACTACATTTTTCCTCATTTCTCCTTTTCTGACCAACCATACTCTTTTTAATTAAAGGATATTGAGGTAAACTTGGAGCATATTCTCTTCTTAACCTATTATACTCCTTCACACATTTTAAATCTGCACTAATCTTTGTGTCATAAAAATCAATTAGATAAAGTCCAGATAAAGTTCTAACTCGAGATAAAGCAACATATGCCATACCCTCTTTGAATACAGTGTTTCCAATATTTACCAAAGCACAATCTACACTTAAACCTTGAGATGTGTGAATAGTCACTGCATATGCCAAACAAATTGGAAATTGCTTCCGACGGACATATAAGTCTTTCACAAGCAAAAAACGAGTTGAACAGCGACTGATTTGTTGAACTTCCTCAATTCCATCACATTTTATTCTTAAAAATTGAATCTCATCTCTATTTGGGTAATTTACAAAACCAACAATATTACCCATTGCTCCATTCACCAAACCTCTTTCTACATGTAAATTTCTCCGTAAAATAATCCGACAATTTAAACATACATACAGATTCTTTTCTAAGCAAGCAGTTTTAGATATAGATTTCTGAAGAGAATCCAATTTTAACTTCAATTTTTCAGACAAAACAATAGTACTTCCTTCATGCTCTATTTTATCTTTAGCTTCTTAATTTCTTGTCTTTCCAACTTCAACATTTTTTCATTGAAAACAGAGCATTCTTTTAGAGTTGGCATCAAGCATATGACTGACTTCTCTTCTACCTCTTTACTATATATTTTCTCAGGTACATTTTCTTCATTGGGAAACAACTTAGAAAGTAATCGTGTTCGTAGAGTTTCTTTCGCATCTTCAGTTAGTTTTCCAATCCTTATATCTTGAAGAATATTTCCATATTTAGTATCGTTTGCCTGTTGCATATTTTGAATCAGTTCAGTATATTTGAAATGTGACCATATATTAACATTTCCAATACTGCCCAGGCACTTTCTGGTGTCTTCATGTGTAACAGTTTGAAATACAGGTTCTCCTTTCACAGGAGTTAGTTGCAGTAGATCTCCAAAAACTATGACATGTTTGCCTCCAAATAACACATCATAGTCTGTTTTAAGTATCTGTTGCATTCTTAAATGCACAAAAGCAAGCATTAAATTGGATACCATGCTTACCTCATCAATAATGAGAAGTTTAATTTCTTTAAGGACTCTAGAAACTTCATAACAAGCGTCTCCAGATAGCTTGTGATATTGTAATTTATTTTCATGTTCAACTGGCAGCATCAGGAAACGATGTAAAGTAATACCTTTAATATTATGTGCTGCCAATCCAGTTGGTAATTGCAAACACAACAGTGATGGACAGAATGTGGATCAATGTCACACATTCACCCCAGTCCAAAGATCTGGGCCCAAATCCATTGTTTTTCCACTCCACACCACCCCGGGTTAGACAATGGCGATATGCAAATCAGCACTGACCCTGTGCCCCATGGGAACAGTCCAGTCCGAACTACAAAAGCCATGTCCTTCCCAGAACGGAAACAAGCATCCGAGGACCGGCCCGGTTTCGAGGTAACACCTCTCACCAGCCCGGCTAGCTTGACTCCAGTGGTGCGGAGTGCCTGGGACTCACATCTGAGCATCCCCAGTACACTTAGAGCGGTAATTGCAAACACAACAGTGATGGACAGAATGTGGATCAATGTCACACATTCACCCCAGTCCAAAGATCTGGGCCCAAATCCATCGTTTTTCCACTCCACACCACCCCGGGTTAGACAATGGCGATATGCAAATCAGCACTGACCCTGTGCCCCATGGGAACAGTCCAGTCCGAACTACAAAAGCCATGTCCTTCCCAGAACGGAAACAAGCATCCGAGGACCGGCCCGGTTTCGAGGTAACACCTCTCATCAGCCCGGCTAGCTTGACTCCAGTGGTGTGGAGTGCCTGGGACTCACGTCTGAGCATCCCCAGTACACTTAGAGCGGTAATTGCAAACACAACAGTGATGGACAGAATGTGGATCAATGTCACACATTCACCCCAGTCCAAAGATCTGGGCCCAAATCCATCGTTTTTCCACTCCACACCACCCCGGGTTAGACAATGGCGATATGCAAATCAGCACTGACCCTGTGCCCCATGGGAACAGTCCAGTCCGAACTACAAAAGCCATGTCCTTCCCAGAACGGAAACAAGCATCCGAGGACCGGCCCGGTTTCGAGGTAACACCTCTCATCAGCCCGGCTAGCTTGACTCCAGTGGTGTGGAGTGCCTGGGACTCACGTCTGAGCATCCCCAGTACACTTAGAGCGGTAATTGCAAACACAACAGTGATGGACAGAATGTGGATCAATGTCACACATTCACCCCAGTCCAAAGATCTGGGCCCAAATCCATCGTTTTTCCACTCCACACCACCCCGGGTTAGACAATGGCGATATGCAAATCAGCACTGACCCTGTGCCCCATGGGAACAGTCCAGTCCGAACTACAAAAGCCATGTCCTTCCCAGAACGGAAACAAGCATCCGAGGACCGGCCCGGTTTCGAGGTAACACCTGTCATCAGCCCGGCTAGCTTGACTCCAGTGGTGTGGAGTGCCTGGGACTCACGTCTGAGCATCCCCAGTACACTTAGAGCGGTAATTGCAAACACAACAGTGATGGACAGAATGTGGATCAATGTCACACATTCACCCCAGTCCAAAGATCTGGGCCCAAATCCATTGTTTTTCCACTCCACACCACCCCGGGTTAGACAATGGCGATATGCAAATCAGCACTGACCCTGTGCCCCATGGGAACAGTCCAGTCCGAACTACAAAAGCCATGTCCTTCCCAGAACGGAAACAAGCATCCGAGGACCGGCCCGGTTTCGAGGTAACACCTCTCATCAGCCCGGCTAGCTTGACTCCAGTGGTGTGGAGTGCCTGGGACTCACGTCTGAGCATCCCCAGTACACTTAGAGCGGTAATTGCAAACACAACAGTGATGGACAGAATGTGGATCAATGTCACACATTCACCCCAGTCTAAAGATCTGGGCCCAAATCCATCGTTTTTCCACTCCACACCACCCCGGGTTAGACAATGGCGATATGCAAATCAGCACTGACCCTGTGCCCCATGGGAACAGTCCAGTCCGAACTACAAAAGCCATGTCCTTCCCAGAACGGAAACAAGCATCCGAGGACCGGCCCGGTTTCGAGGTAACACCTCTCATCAGCCCGGCTAGCTTGACTCCAGTGGTGTGGAGTGCCTGGGACTCACGTCTGAGCATCCCCAGTACACTTAGAGCGGTAATTGCAAACACAACAGTGATGGACAGAATGTGGATCAATGTCACACATTCACCCCAGTCCAAAGATCTGGGCCCAAATCCATCGTTTTTCCACTCCACACCACCCCGGGTTAGACAATGGCGATATGCAAATCAGCACTGACCCTGTGCCCCATGGGAACAGTCCAGTCCGAACTACAAAAGCCATGTCCTTCCCAGAACGGAAACAAGCATCCGAGGACCGGCCCGGTTTCGAGGTAACACCTCTCATCAGCCCGGCTAGCTTGACTCCAGTGGTGTGGAGTGCCTGGGACTCACGTCTGAGCATCCCCAGTACACTTAGAGCGGTAATTGCAAACACAACAGTGATGGACAGAATGTGGATCAATGTCACACATTCACCCCAGTCCAAAGATCTGGGCCCAAATCCATCGTTTTTCCACTCCACACCACCCCGGGTTAGACAATGGCGATATGCAAATCAGCACTGACCCTGTGCCCCATGGGAACAGTCCAGTCCGAACTACAAAAGCCATGTCCTTCCCAGAACGGAAACAAGCATCCGAGGACCGGCCCGGTTTCGAGGTAACACCTCTCATCAGCCCGGCTAGCTTGACTCCAGTGGTGTGGAGTGCCTGGGACTCACGTCTGAGCATCCCCAGTACACTTAGAGCGGTAATTGCAAACACAACAGTGATGGACAGAATGTGGATCAATGTCACACATTCACCCCAGTCCAAAGATCTGGGCCCAAATCCATCGTTTTTCCACTCCACACCACCCCGGGTTAGACAATGGCGATATGCAAATCAGCACTGACCCTGTGCCCCATGGGAACAGTCCAGTCCGAACTACAAAAGCCATGTCCTTCCCAGAACGGAAACAAGCATCCGAGGACCGGCCCGGTTTCGAGGTAACACCTCTCATCAGCCCGGCTAGCTTGACTCCAGTGGTGTGGAGTGCCTGGGACTCACGTCTGAGCATCCCCAGTACACTTAGAGCGGTAATTGCAAACACAACAGTGATGGACAGAATGTGGATCAATGTCACACATTCACCCCAGTCCAAAGATCTGGGCCCAAATCCATTGTTTTTCCACTCCACACCACCCCGGGTTAGACAATGGCGATATGCAAATCAGCACTGACCCTGTGCCCCATGGGAACAGTCCAGTCCGAACTACAAAAGCCATGTCCTTCCCAGAACGGAAACAAGCATCCGAGGACCGGCCCGGTTTCGAGGTAACACCTCTCATCAGCCCGGCTAGCTTGACTCCAGTGGTGTGGAGTGCCTGGGACTCACGTCTGAGCATCCCCAGTACACTTAGAGCGGTAATTGCAAACACAACAGTGATGGACAGAATGTGGATCAATGTCACACATTCACCCCAGTCCAAAGATCTGGGCCCAAATCCATCGTTTTTCCACTCCACACCACCCCGGGTTAGACAATGGCGATATGCAAATCAGCACTGACCCTGTGCCCCATGGGAACAGTCCAGTCCGAACTACAAAAGCCATGTCCTTCCCAGAACAGAAACAAGCATCCGAGGACCGGCCCGGTTTCGAGGTTACACCTCTCATCAGCCCGGCTAGCTTGACTCCAGTGGTGTGGAGTGCCTGGGACTCACGTCTGAGCATCCCCAGTACACTTAGAGCGGTAATTGCAAACACAACAGTGATGGACAGAATGTGGATCAATGTCACACATTCACCCCAGTCCAAAGATCTGGGCCCAAATCCATCGTTTTTCCACTCCACACCACCCCGGGTTAGACAATGGCGATATGCAAATCAGCACTGACCCTGTGCCCCATGGGAACAGTCCAGTCCGAAATCCAGTTGGAGCAGTAACCACACAAGACAGTGGTGACTCAGTTCTTTGCTGTAGATATGTAGTAATTCATTTAATTAGAAAACTTTTACCAGTTCCAGCTTCTCCACTTACATATAGTCGAATAGGTTCAAATGGCATACATGAGCATTCTTTTTTGTCATGACGAAAACCATGCTCAATGTGCTCTGTCACTTCATCATATATCTGTCTTTGCTCAAGATTAAGTTCCTTCTCCAATTCTTCTAAGTTTATTATATCCTCTTGAGCTTGCTGCATTGCTCTTTCCACCTCATCCATGGCAGTGGCTGCTTCATTTCGGATAATTGGTTGTCCCAGTGGATCCTGACTCAACGATGCAGAACTTTGAGTGTCTTGAGAACTTTCTCTAGCAATCTCCGCTGCAATTGTTGCTTCTTGCTCTATTTCGTCGTTCAACATTTTGAGATAATTACTAAAAACAGGACATTCTATACTACTTTTAGATGCGTTAAATGAATCTTCATAACTATTAAAGTCACCAAGTAGTTCCTCTTCTGTACGCCATGGTTTAAAAAGTTGCAAAAGAGCTAAATAGTCAAATTCTCTTTTGTCAGGACTTTCGCAACTCAGTTTTCGGTGATTAAACAAGTGTCCTTTTCTTTGTTTGACCAGACATCCTTCCTGTCCAATTACAGCATATACACCTTTTTCAATATTCTCTCTAATATTCCTTTTAAAAATGTATTTTTCAAGTACTTCATACAGACAAATGTTTTCAAGCAGAGTACTTCTATTTCGATAGTATGTATCCAACATATTTGTTTTCAGAATGTCTGTACTGTTTGGTTCTTTATGTGCTAAATATTCAATTTCTTGCACAGTTTTCAAAACACGGTTTCGTGTTCCTGCAAGACCTAAACTCACCCACAGGACACTTCTAGATTTCGCATAAAGACTTGCTGATGATAATCGATCACAACATTCATATGCTCCAATTTCTCGATGAGATAACATCTTCAAACTGTACGTATACAATTTCTTGCTTAGGCTCTTTTCATGAGAAATATCTTCCCACATCTCCTTCAGTTCCGTCTTTTCAGATTTCGTGATGTAAGACGTTACATATCGAGCCACAGCAATAGAGTTGTCCGCAACATATTGTATATCCATGTTAGAATTCCACATGGACAAAATGACTGGGTTGTAGTCATTTATATATTTGGACTCTTCACCTCTTCTTAAATTGTAGGTATTTTTGGGTGATCTTCTTGTGATATTATGTCGCAAAGATGACATCAAATTGTTGACTCTTCCTTTTGAAAGCACCGGTCGTGCAAATCCAAAACGACATTTAGTATAGAATTTATCCTTTGATTTGAATTTTCGCAGACAATATTTTCCACAACGATGTCTTTGAAAGCGTAACACTTGTCCTCTTAAGTCCTTATCAGTTGTACTGTTAGGTATGTCACAAGTGGCATATTGTTCAATAAAAGACAGTACAGTGTCATCCGAGTCTGTTCCAAATTTGGGAGCATCCTTGATCCATAATAGCATATGAATATGAGGAGCACCTCTTGCTTGATACTCTTTTCTCCAGAAAAAATCCAGAACTTCACCAAGCGGTAATAAAAGACATCATAGCTTCAAATCTATGATTAAAATATCTGCAAACATTAACTGGATCCAACAAACACAATTCTCCAGGTGTCTTGTAGTTTATATTTTCAATATTTGCAATCGCCTCTCGAAGAAATTCAAGTAAATCTTCCCAAGCATACTCTGCACAACTTAGAGTTAAAAACCATGTAGGTGCTCCTAAGTTTCTTAGCATGCATTTTAAATCTCCATGACGACGGTACCAATACTCATTAGTACCACGCTGACATGCCATTAAATTAATTAGGTGAGAATCCAAAACATTGTCTTTCTGTTGCACTTTATCCATAAATTCCTTTGCTGAAACATTTTGCAGATGCACTCCACTTTTTAAGATATGGTTTACTGCATAAGAAAGACCAGATAAGTCACTCTCAAACAGAAGATGAAACAAATATGGAATACATTGACGAAATCTCGGCTCTTCTGCATATAATCTTGTTGTCCGGTACTCAGATGCAGGAATCTGCATAGGTCGATCATCATATCGCGCACCTTCACCTGTTGGGAATAACTGTGGGAAACAACGACCTTCCAAAATTTCTTCCCATACACTAATAGAACTTCCTTCTGCTTTTTTCATCTGAAATAACTCAATAGCATTCCCCATTGCTTCTTTCGAATGCAGTGGATGAACACTGTAATGTTCATAAATTTCTTCCCTTCTGGACAAGTCGACTTTTTCAATTTGTCCAATAGACAAATCATTATCCTCTTCTTCACTTACATCCTCTTCTTCTACGTACACATTTTTATAGTATTTATTATTTTTGACTAAATACAACGTTGCCTTTTTGACTTTCCTAACATCCACTAAATCTTGCCAGATTTTCTTACTCTTACTAGGTACACCATTAACTAGAATAACTAGAGGTTCCTCTTCTACATTTTCAATACCAATGGTCTCCATATTTTTTTTTAAATCAAGTGGCAAATATACAACTCTACCCTTTAATCCTCTTTGTAAATCTGAAGGATTTAATTTCCCAGTCTTAGGCTCCATACGAACAATAGCCTGAAAAGGATGTATTTAAATCCTTCAGTTCCGATGGAATATTTATCAACTCAAGATTATTATATACAGCTCTAGCAGGCATTCTATTTTCATTTAATTTATTATAACAATATTTACAAATACGTTGCTCAAAACCCAAATCAAAATTGTTTTCTACCAACAAATAAGTCGCAAACTCTCTCCACTGAGTATTATATTCATCTTCACTTTTTAAATATAAATCAACTAACCTAGTTTGACTTTTGTAATGAATGCGTCGACAACACACACAACTCAATAGCATTCCCCATTGCTTCTTTCGAATGCAGTGGATGAACACTGTAATGTTCATAAATTTCTTCCCTTCTGGACAAGTCGACTTTTTCAATTTGTCCAATAGACAAATCATTATCCTCTTCTTCACTTACATCCTCTTCTTCTACGTACACATTTTTATAGTATTTATTATTTTTGACTAAATACAACGTTGCCTTTTTGACTTTCCTAACATCCACTAAATCTTGCCAGATTTTCTTACTCTTTGTAGGTACACCATTAACTAGAATAACTAGAGGTTCCTCTTCTACATTTTCAATACCAATGGTCTCCATATTTTTTTTTTAAATCAAGTGGCAAATATACAACTCTACCCTTTAATCCTCTTTGTAAATCTGAAGGATTTAATTTCCCAGTCTTAGGCTCCATACGAACAATAGCCTGAAAAGGATGTATTTAAATCCTTCAGTTCCGATGGAATATTTATCAACTCAAGATTATTATATACAGCTCTAGCAGGCATTCTATTTTCATTTAATTTATTATAACAATATTTACAAATACGTTGCTCAAAACCCAAATCAAAATTGTTTTCTACCAACAAATAAGTCGCAAACTCTCTCCACTGAGTATTATATTCATCTTCACTTTTTAAATATAAATCAACTAACCTAGTTTGACTTTTGTAATGAATGCGTCGACAACACACACAACTCAATAGCATTCCCCATTGCTTCTTTCGAATGCAGTGGATGAACACTGTAATGTTCATAAATTTCTTCCCTTCTGGACAAGTCGACTTTTTCAATTTGTCCAATAGACAAATCATTATCCTCTTCTTCACTTACATCCTCTTCTTCTACGTACACATTTTTATAGTATTTATTATTTTTGACTAAATACAACGTTGCCTTTTTGACTTTCCTAACATCCACTAAATCTTGCCAGATTTTCTTACTCTTTGTAGGTACACCATTAACTAGAATAACTACAGGTTCCTCTTCTACATTTTCAATACCAATGGTCTCCATATTTTTTTTTTAAATCAAGTGGCAAATATACAACTCTACCCTTTAATCCTCTTTGTAAATCTGAAGGATTTAATTTCCCAGTCTTAGGCTCCATACGAACAATAGCCTGAAAAGGATGTATTTAAATCCTTCAGTTCCGATGGAATATTTATCAACTCAAGATTATTATATACAGCTCTAGCAGGCATTCTATTTTCATTTAATTTATTATAACAATATTTACAAATACGTTGCTCAAAACCCAAATCAAAATTGTTTTCTACCAACAAATAAGTCGCAAACTCTCTCCACTGAGTATTATATTCATCTTCACTTTTTAAATATAAATCAACTAACCTAGTTTGACTTTTGTAATGAATGCGTCGACAACACACACAAGTAAAATTTGGTTTTTCACCTGCAATGACCTTAAACTTTGTTATTTCCTGTTCAAAATCTTCAGTATTAAAATCTCCAATATTTTCTAACACATTTCCTTCTATAACTATATCAGTTTCTGCATTGTCTTCTTCTCGAGCAAAATAACTTACCTCAATTTCTGCACAAATGTGCTTCACATCTAATGCACATCCATGCAAAAGAGCACTATTTAACTGTTTAAGTTTAAGTGCTGGACTTTTTGCATAATACAACTTTCTCACTAATTTTCTCATTTTGGTATGATGCACTGCTAACATCCTGAAGTGATGAAAAACACTCTGGCATATTTTTTTAGAAAGACAAGCCAGAGAATGGCCTTGCAAACCTGTTTTTTCTCTCACTCTGCAACGATCTAATTCTTGCAACGTTACAATTTTTTTTTTAGACTTTCCTTAGTGTACTTACGTAAGAAATTGCGAAAGAAATCAATTGAATCCTGTCGTACACTGCAAATACTGCTACAATTTCAACTATAAACAGGAGCATGAACACATCCCTGTAAAACTTCTCCACCTATTGCCCCTTCTGGATTTCTAACCTCAATTTTCTCTTTCTCAATAGGGCAGCCATCCTTCACCTCATACGCTCGACCACTGGTGTCAACTGCATGCAACAAATCGTTACTTTGAAAGTAACTCTCTTTATTAAAAAATGGCTCAGAATTTGAAGTATGCATCCATTTTCCAGAAAAGACTTTACAAAAATTAGTTCTATTTATGTGTCTCTTCCATTTACTCTTAGCTTTTAAAACTCTGATTGCCTTATTTAGTGTATTTATTTTATTAAGTACTAAAATAAATTTTAAAAAATTGTCTCAAACGCGTGTTTAACAACATCCTCTATATATTTTTTCTTCTTATAAAAAGCAGATTTCCTTTTAGAAACTTTTTCCTTTTTTAATAAATTCGAAACTACTCTCTTATGAAACATACGCTTCCTGATTTCCGCAAACTGATTAGTACGTCTTTTACTGTACATATTTTCCTCACCGCTGATTTCAGACACATTTTTCTTTTTTCTTGCATTTCTCCTTGTAGATACTGACAACTGCTTTTCCTTTTCAACATTATCCAATTTACTTTTCCTTTGACTGAACTTTTTCATAAAATCCTTGCTGCTCTTACCAGGAGCACTCTTGTTTTTCTCCGTCCTTTGTTGATTATGTAATTCTTGTCCTTCTCTCCTCTTCAAATGGTATGTCCGTTTATACAGCTTTCTTTTTTCATTTCTGGTCGGCATACTGATTGATGTTTGTGTTAAAAATGACAATCTGTTTGGAAAAAAGTTAAAAAATATTATAGACCTCTACTACCATATAACATACAAATTATAACCACTGCTTTATTTTATAACTAGATTAAAGACAAAGAAACAGTCTCTGAACAGAGTAGGAAATCCTGTAGTGAATATTGGTTCTAAATTTATAACAGTCCATAGCTGTGTCACCATTATAGACATATTTCATGATTCTAATTTTTCAGGCTAATGAACACTATACTAATTTTCAAGCACTGTAGGTGTTCCTCCTGCTTTTAATTTTTTTAAATGTAATCTCTTATACAGTTCATGAAAACTTTTATTCTCATTCTCATAAAGCAGATCAACGACCAATAGCACAAGAAAAGTGCCTTCAAGATTTGTTTTTAATATAAATAATTTTATTCATTTAATAATTCATATTGTAAAATCACTTGTAGCATAATATCATCAGGAACTTCTTCATTATTGTAATTTTCTTCTTCCAAATTCTCTTCTTCACCTTCCACCATTTCTAAATAAGCACTGTCAAAAGTGCGGTCCATAAAGTCCACATTTTCTGTGTCATTTTCCTCCTCAAATACTCCATCTAGTAATTCGTCTATAAATTCATTTGCAATTTCAAAATGTAAATTTATGTTTTCGGAATCATTTTCCATTTTAGTATTCCTTTTCTGTCTTCTGTGTCCTTTTAAAAAAATGTAAAGACTAAATTATATCTTTTTCATGAATAGATAACCAAAATGTACCTTTACTAATTTTTAAACTACATACATTTTCATACTTTTTAACACATTAAGTACATATATTAAGATAGCACCTTCCTCTTGTTTTGAAAGAAACTGACACTATGATCCTAGACATTAACACTATCCTTTCAATGTTTTTAAGTAAATTGTGCTGTAAAAACACATCTTACTGTGAAATTTGTTTTTAGGATTTTTGGACTGTAGAACTGTTGATAGACTTTCTAATTTATTTTTAGAGATCTATTTTCTGAGTTCACCACTACAAACTACGATTTAAACAGTATGCAGACTGAAGGGGGACTCACAATATACCAATTAAAACATTCACTAAACAGATTACTACTTCCCACAGAGACAGTTGCTTTTACCTTTCAGCAGCATACTCAACATGTGAATTTCATCGAATGTAGAATATTTTGTGCTAACCATGAGGAACCACATCATAATAGACCTCTGCAAATGCATATAATAGGGTGCAAATAGATAGTACAGTCACAGATATACACAAAAAATACCCATCATGCCAACAGCCATATCATAATACACCTCTATAATTCAAGAAAAACGACTGTACACAAATGATACAGCATGAGTTACAGTGATAATGATAACTTAGCAAGAATTAATCCACGTAAAGAGCAAACTCTTGCAGTCAAAGAATAGATGAACCAGAACTGCATAGGAAATAACACATGGACCCGGCCCATAAAAAGATAGTGCCAACAGACAGTGGAAACCTATCTCAAAATACATATGTAGTGCAAGCAGGTACAGACATGGTAAAAACAGAACATAAAATCCTCCAGCAAAAGAGAAGCAGTGCAAATATTCTAAAAAATCTTACTTATTATTTTAATCTGCACAAACATAAATTGCCTTTAACAAAATACCAACTCACCTGGAAAAAAGAATTTGATCGTTGTAAAGTCTATCACGTTGACTTCAGGTTGTTGCTTTTCAGCACCAAACACTCTAAAAATAAAAAATAAACAACTGATTTTTAGTTAACATATTACAGACATATTTATTACACAACATACACCCATTGTGCCAAATAACAAGCCTAACAGATACATTCCCTAATTTTCTCTCCATTATATATCCTAAAGCTTAACTAACTTTAATATTTGTTTTTTAAACACATCCAATAACCAAATTTTTCACCCAGATTTTTTAAAAATCAAACTTCATTTACAGTGTAATATCCCACACATTGCCTGGATACTACATGCAATATCTATGATATGCACTGCTACACAATCTTACTTAGTATATCTGTTACCCATCTTACTTGGCAAAATATATCAGCATGGAACATCAACATCACATTGTGAATAAAGCTTCTTTTTACATAATTTTGAGTGAATAATTTGCTTTTGAGTTTTATATTTGAATTCTGGTAATTATACTGATTCGTTTTCCTTCCTACATTTTCATAATCACTAGTTGCACAAAACTAATGACAGAGATAGAGAGAGATGTACAATACGAAAGAGACACAGAATAGAAGGAACACAGACCACAGGAGACAGACACACAGTACCAGGGACACCAACATGCAGAGAGACACCAGCTTTGAAAGCACAGATAGAGAAAAAGAAAAAATAACAGAAAGCAGAGAATAGTGAACAAAAAGAGGGAAGTTACAAAAAACAAAAAGATGAACATAGACAGGGTGTGACAGAGTAGAAACAACAGACAGGGCACAAAAGAAACAAACGCCAGGAGGCACATGGAAATAGAGGACACCAGGCAAACAGCACAATAGGGAGAAAGAGAGCATAAGGAATGCAGAGATGGACAAGAAGAGCAGAAGGGAGAGAGAGATGGAGAAAAGGCGGCTGAATAGAAGAGAGAGAGAGAGATACACCACCATAGAGATAATGCAGGAGAAAGACTGAAAGCAGGAGATAGAGAAAGATACAAAACGACCATAGAAAGCAGTGAGAGATCACAAGGGAGAGGGAAAGCAAGGGCATAAATCAGGCCACAAAGTAAAAGAAGCACAGATGGCAAAAAAAGAATAGTAAAAAGGACAACAAAGAGAGGGACAACAAGAGAAACAGAAAGAATACAACAAACAGTGAGGGAGAACAAAAACAGGATAGAGAGAAAATACATGAGAGTCAAGAAGGATAGAATTCAGAGAGTACACAACATAAAGTAAAACTGCACAATAGACAGAGATACAGAGAACTAGCCGGACACACTGAAATATATGAAGGAACTAGCACAAAGATAGAGATATTGAGAAAAGGGAAAGAAGAAGACAGATATATGTTTGCTAACTCCATAGTAACTTAGTGCATGAAGACATCTGCTGCTGGAACTTCTGTATAACGTCATAGTCAAAACTCTTTGTTTCGCTTTAGCCCCACCCCTTTCCCCTCTGACCTCTCACCCACCAGAACCACAAACCACACTGTAAATTTTGCCCTACATCTCAAAGCATGAGGGTATGGTACACTAGATAACATGATACCTACAGCAACTGTGAACTATTGCCTTTGACACACATTCATAGCTGCACAAGTTAAATAAGCATTAATATCAATACCACACATAATCTACCTGCAGTTTCTGAACGTGTCTGTTCTGCACTCTCTTTTTTGCTCTACCACTTTTTCTTGAAGTACTGCAACAGCATGCTGTCACGATACGCCGGCAAAAAAAACATTCTACCTATGCCAGAGCTCAAAAGTTCACCCCGATACACACCCAGCCTAGCTTTAAGAAACTGCCTATAATGAGACCCGAAAAGACCCGCCACACTTAAAGCCCTGAAACTATCTTAATGTCTCCTCTCCCTTTGCACCTTTAAATTTCATTTTCAAACCACGTTTCCTTTCCATCACACACGATTCTTTTTCGGTGTTCCACATTCAACGCCTAGACACTTTACCCTTTTTAGTTTGCAGCCGCAGCTGCAACATGCCTAATCAACAAATTAATTACTCTATCTTTCGCGCTTTTTCAATGTTTAAATTCCACAGTTTTTTTTCACAAAAATACATACCACCGGTTCAGTACCTTTTACTAACATGAAACCAAGTCCCTCCCTTTTACTTACAAATCCCTTAGAGACGGCAAAAAATTATATTTGTATAGAGATGAGCGTACTGGAACATGGGATTAGTCGTTCACACCCAGGCACTTCCAATTGCATGACTTATTTAACTAGAACCGCTGTAATGTTGCGTTTTTTTTCAAAGGTACACCGGTGCCTCCTATAAAGCCTACTTTTACCTTAATACTCAACAGTGATTATTTATTTTCAAGCAATGAGAATTGCTATGACTTATTAAACGACAAACCTTACTCTGTAATAGTCACTCTACATATGCTTCTCTGTAAGAATGTAGTTTATCCACCCCCGCATGGGAACCTTGATGTTTCCATCTGGCTGCGAATTCCGGCCTTGAATTCAAAGTTCCATCCCAAGACATGAACAACAGCCTTATTGTCACAAAATCAAGTTACCCTAGCATCTGTTCACAAACATATCTCCTTCACTTAGCTAACACTCGCAGAGAACTGCATAACTTATTAAATAGTGACCTTCCTTTACAATTTCCTGAGGTGACTCCCATAATCTTTAACGCATCCTCCACTTCACAGCTGGCCTTTTTTTTTTTGCAACTTCTAACCAATGGGTTTGTGATTTCTTTCCCCAAATTATTTAAAGTCATTCTGCTACTCTTCACACCATATTCTCTGACCTATTTTTGTGAACTTGCTGATCTACTACCAGTAGCTGCTACTTTTCTGTTCCTATTTTCTTCTTTACAAAATGGATGTCCGTCCTGTCTTCGCAAACGAGCTGGAGCACTTAGAACTGTTTCGCCACAGGATGCTTGAGTACTATGGCATCCTGCCACTCGCGACTTTGAGTGCATCAAATGGATTATCATTTCGATTTTCCTATTTCACCTGTGTGCAGCCTGTATTTCATTGCCTGAGCTGTGATTTCATGTGGGCCCTGGACTTATGTCTCTGCAACTCGGTATCTCCTGAAGTGAATTACAATCATCTCATGAATCCGTTAATTGATCATGAACAGCTTTTTTCCGACGGAGGGATTATGGCCTTTGCAGCGATACATGGAGTTCTGGGTCATTGGAATATATTCGCAGCGACGCAAGATTTCTTGGCACACAGCTACATAGAAAAGTCACCGAGTTGTCCTCTGATGGTACTAGAGGCTCCGGTAATTAAAGAACATGTATGTTCATTTCCTCTTTTCAATTGGATGGCTGACTTGTTTTCGGATGATAACACTGACTTCCTTTTAGAAGCGGTTGCTGCTTACTTCGCCTACTCAGTTGTTGGATGACTCTTATGCAAGCCATTGACGTCTTAAGTTTTTTTTCCCTCCCTATCTTTATCACGTTTTTTATATAAACAGACCTATTAGCTTTACTAACAGTGGACATTAGAATTTCATACTGGTGAGATTTTCGTGTTTTATGTGCAGTTAATTTTTTTTCCTCACCTACTCGATTTCGTTCAAAACATTTCATTGTACTCTAATTTGAACAAATCACTTGCTTATCTTATCTTATCTTATTTCAAATGTTCTCGAAGCAAGGCTGGGTAAAATATTGTTAAATGTACCCTGATAAATGTGTAAAGCTACAATGACTTTTTATTTGTTTATTTACAACAAGGGGTGGTGAGGGACAGAGTCTCTGAATTAAGCAGAATACTCTCACCCAGTCAAGAGATCAGGGCTAGATCCAACACCGTTTTTTAGCTCACTGCACCATCCCAGTTTCAGAACCTGGCTGTATGCAAATTAGTCTGTTCCTGTCCCAGTGCATGATGGGAACAGGGCAAACCAAACTACAAAAGCCAATTCTTACACTGGGAAGGAAACAAGCTTCCGGGGACCGGTTTCTGGCATTTCAGCCGTCTTCGGCCCGGCTTGCTTGAATCCTGATGGTGCAATGAGCAAGGGACTCATGTCTGAGTATACCCTTCCACGCTTAGGGTGGACAAAATTATTTACAACAAGGGGTGGTGAGGGACAGAGTCTCTGAATTAAGCAGAATACTCTCACCCAGTCAAGAGATCAGGGCTAGATCCAACACCGTTTTTTAGCTCACTGCACCACCCCAGTTTCAGAACCTGGCTGTATGCAAATTAGTCTGTTCCTGTCCCAGTGCATGATGGGAACAGGGCAAACCAAACTACAAAAGCCAATTCTTACACTGGGAAGGAAACAAGCTTCCGGGGACCGGTTTCTGGCATTTCAGCCGTCTTCGGCCCGGCTTGCTTGAATCCTGATGGTGCAATGAGCAAGGGACTCATGTCTGAGTATACCCTTCCACGCTTAGGGTGGACAAAATTGTTTACAACAAGGGGTGGTGAGGGACAGAGTCTCTGAATTAAGCAGAATACTCTCACCCAGTCAAGAGATCAGGGCTAGATCCAACACCGTTTTTTAGCTCACTGCACCATCCCAGTTTCAGAACCTGGCTGTATGCAAATTAGTCTGTTCCTGTCCCAGTGCATGATGGGAACAGGGCAAACCAAACTACAAAAGCCAATTCTTACACTGGGAAGGAAACAAGCTTCCGGGGACCGGTTTCTGGCATTTCAGCCGTCTTCGGCCCGGCTTGCTTGAATCCTGATGGTGCAATGAGCAAGGGACTCATGTCTGAGTATACCCTTCCACGCTTAGGGTGGACAAAATTATTTACAACAAGGGGTGGTGAGGGACAGAGTCTCTGAATTAAGCAGAATACTCTCACCCAGTCAAGAGATCAGGGCTAGATCCAACACCGTTTTTTAGCTCACTGCACCATCCCAGTTTCAGAACCTGGCTGTATGCAAATTAGTCTGTTCCTGTCCCAGTGCATGATGGGAACAGGGCAAACCAAACTACAAAAGCCAATTCTTACACTGGGAAGGGAACAAGCTTCCGGGGACCGGTTTCTGGCATTTCAGCCGTCTTCGGCCCGGCTTGCTTGAATCCTGATGGTGCAATGAGCAAGGGACTCATGTCTGAGTATACCCTTCCACGCTTAGGGTGGACAAAATTATTTACAACAAGGGGTGGTGAGGGACAGAGTCTCTGAATTAAGCAGAATACTCTCACCCAGTCAAGAGATCAGGGCTAGATCCAACACCGTTTTTTAGCTCACTGCACCATCCCAGTTTCAGAACCTGGCTGTATGCAAATTAGTCTATTCCTGTCCCAGTGCATGATGGGAACAGGGCAAACCAAACTACAAAAGCCAATTCTTACACTGGGAAGGAAACAAGCTTCCGGGGACCGGTTTCTGGCATTTCAGCCGTCTTCGGCCCGGCTTGCTTGAATCCTGATGGTGCAATGAGCAAGGGACTCATGTCTGAGTATACCCTTCCACGCTTAGGGTGGACAAAATTATTTACAACAAGGGGTGGTGAGGGACAGAGTCTCTGAATTAAGCAGAATGCTCTCACCCAGTCAAGAGATCAGGGCTAGATCCAACACCGTTTTTTAGCTCACTGCACCATCCCAGTTTCAGAACCTGGCTGTATGCAAATTAGTCTGTTCCTGTCCCAGTGCATGATGGGAACAGGGCAAACCAAACTACAAAAGCCAATTCTTACACTGGGAAGGAAACAAGCTTCCGGGGACCGGTTTCTGGCATTTCAGCCGTCTTCGGCCCGGCTTGCTTGAATCCTGATGGTGCAATGAGCAAGGGACTCATGTCTGAGTATACCCTTCCACGCTTAGGGTGGACAAAATTATTTACAACAAGGGGTGGTGAGGGACAGAGTCTCTGAATTAAGCAGAATACTCTCACCCAGTCAAGAGATCAGGGCTAGATCCAACACCGTTTTTTAGCTCACTGCACCATCCCAGTTTCAGAACTAGCCCTGATCTCTTGACTGGGTGAGAGTACTCTGCTTAATTCAGAGACTCTGTCCATCACCACCCCTTGTTGTAAATAATTTTGTCCACCCTAAGCGTGGAAGGGTATACTCAGATGTGAGTCCCTTGCTCATTGCACCATCAGGATTCAAGCAAGCCGGGCCGAAGACGCCTGAAATGGCAGAAACCGGTCCCCGGAAGCTTGTTTCCTTCCCAGTGTAAGAATTGGCTTTTGTAGTCTGGTCTGCCCTGTTCCCATGATGCACTGGGCCAGGGACAGACTAATTTGCATACAGCCAGGTTCTGAAACTGGGATGGTGCAATGAGCTAAAAAACGGTGTTGGATCTAGCCCTGATCTCTTGACTGGGTGAGAGTACTCTGCTTAATTCAGAGACTCTGTCCATCACCACCCCTTGTTGTAAATAATTTTGTCCACCCTAAGCGTGGAAGGGTATACTCAGATGTGAGTCCCTTGCTCATTGCACCATCAGGATTCAAGCAAGCCAGGCCGAAGACGCCTGAAATGGCAGAAACCGGTCCCCGGAAGCTTGTTTCCTTCTCAGTGTAAGAATTGGCTTTTGTAGTCTGGTCTGCCCTGTTCCCATGATGCACTGGGCCAGGGACAGACTAATTTGCATACAGCCAGGTTCTGAAACTGGGATGGTGCAATGAGCTAAAAAACGGTGTTGGATCTAGCCCTGATCTCTTGACTGGGTGAGAGTACTCTGCTTAATTCAGAGACTCTGTCCATCACCACCCCTTGTTGTAAATAATTTTTATTTGTTTAAACACCATTTTCCCTTTCTGCTCCTTTTTTCCGCCTCACACACATGTGCTGCTTTTCTTTTCTGCCTAGTGAAACATGTTCGATTCATAACAGAAAAATATGTGGTTACACTGATATTACCCTTGCTTATCGAGCTGTATCTGACATGGAGTACTGAAACCTTTCAAAAGATATCTCAATACAGTAGTTGTTTTGAACACTGATTTTCGACATCCCTACAGATAACATACATGCACCTCCAGCCAAGTTCTCGCTTTTGGCGCGTTTTGTATTTCCTTACACAATACCATAACACAAACTTGATAGTGCTTCGTATGCACACAACTAATTGTTAATGAGATGATGTCTAACCACAAGCATTTTCATATATGATTACTGAACTTAAAATCAAAAGACACCTTCTTAGATTTAATATAATTTAATATTTTTGCTTAGGAGGCTGTAGAATATGTTTTGTTAAACCTTATTCATTTTGCATCATACTATGCTTCTACCATTTGTGTTCTATGGACTAGTAACTATGCCGATTACTTTGTTTCTTATAATATCTTTACTCGTATTAGTTAATAAACTTCGCTACAAAGCACTGCATTAGTGAATAAACATTTCAAATATATACGTTCCCTCTTTTAATCCATATTCATAACTGAAATTATTGTATACTAAAAGAGTATTCATGTGTTCAACGTAATCTCAGCTATAATAAGTTCATGTTTTCTTTTGTCAACCTGAGTTACTCATACTGCAACCCGCTGGCCTGTGACGGCCCGTCAACCCTTTCTTAGCGGGTCGCTGACCATGCAAACAATTTATTACTGTTACCAAGCACCGCCGCTGTTGCGCTTCACTCAGACTGATAATCACTGCTCCCCCGCTTCTACAGAGCACACGCTATGTCGTATTTTACTACTTATCACCCTTTCATCTCCACTATAACAAACACTTCTTCGCCAGCCACCAAAGAACAAAGTGGAAAACCAAACAGACTAAGAAGTGAAATAGGACAAACCCTTTGCTCTATGGAGCCGACCGAGCGGTAATTCTGAAAGTAGTCAGTCACTGACTAGCGCTTCCAAAAAGCATCTCAATTAAATAAATATTATTTTGAAAACCTACCAAGTACTTTGATGCGACTATCTGTGTCTGCCAGCAGAACAAACTTCCTCAGCCCAGACTGAACGCAGACACAGACAGACACACACACACACTAAGATAACACAGAGCAACGGATACAGAAAGCAGGAGGGAAATGAAAATGGATTCAGACGGCAGGAGGGAGAGAGCTCTATGTGTACTCGGTCTGCTACCTCAATGTATGAAGGCATTATACCCCACGAACGAGTGTACAACCTCATGGTCACAAGTTTTCATTTTATTTTACTCGACCCCCTCCCCTTCTCACCCCACCCCCACCAGTGCAGCCCTCGGCCACAAACCACACTGTAATTTTATCCTCCAACATAAAGTTTATAAATACCTTAAGCATTAGCAATTTTTGACGACGATATGACATATAATCTACCATTTCTCTCTCTACCTGCATTATCTGTGTCTCTGCTAATTCCATTTTTTAATCTTCAACCAACTTCACAGATTTTATGGAAACGCTCCCAAATCAGTCAAATAATTACTGTCTATTTTAACATATTTTATATACCATTTATTCAGTATACCAAAAATATTTCCAAAACTATAATTCACACTTGAAAGAAAGTGAAAAAACGGCGCGCAACCCCCATTAACTTCACAGGACTTCAGCCCCCTCCCGTCTGCTGTGGAAGCCCAAGATAACATACATCCCAGATACACACAGAGCCGCACCTGAACGTTTCACATCTCTATAAAGAACCATTTGAATGTTAATTAGGCCTTGCACTTGTTTTACCCATTCTAAGAGCCCCTCCAGCTTTACTCTACCTACTGATTAAACGTTCATGTCCCCTTAACAAAAAAAATGTTTTTCTCCCCCCCCCCCGAAATTTCGTTGCAGTTCCGTCTCTGACTGACATTGCATTAAAAGAACTAACAGTAGGGGATAACATAAGAACATGCCTGAAGTCCACTGAGCTTAATCAAATTTATTAATCGTAATTTAAAACTATTAATTGCAAATAAATAATGTATATAAAGAGTGATTAAATGAAATGGAACAGTAGTTGAAGAAATAGAAAACGGTGCCAAAGTCAAAAATGCGGTTACTCAGAGACTGTGAGGGAAATAAACAATTGTAGTGACCAAACCACATTTTACAATACATCACAATAGAAACAGTTAGAGACTCACCTTTACTAATGCTTTATAAGATGTAGAACAATGATATTCACAAAACAGATAGTCATTTGACGGAACTCTCAGTAATGCTTCTATCACTGCAACCAAAAATTAATGGCACAGATTTCCTGTCAATACACACTCATATATGTCTCTTCAACCAATCATATTTGTTCCCGCACAATTTCATAATCAAATTAACATTTCAGTTGGTTATCCCTTTCAATATTTTCAAAGTCACATAAAGGTCACCCTTCACCCTCTGCCTTCTCTGGGTGTTACCATGGTAACAGCTCATTCTGCACCTGGCTGAAGGCACAGGTCAAAAGTTCATATCTCAACGTTCTAAATCAAACCAACAAGGCTCATTTCCCTCCAAACACACCTGCCTATCCACTATTTTTTTACATTTCATTTTTTTTCACGACCAATAGAAGTTTTCGTTTAAAAAAAACTGTAACATACAACGTAGTCTTCAATCTTGAGGTATAAGAATCAACCAATCATTTTTAGTTTTTCATCAACACCAAACCTCATCCACTTTTTTATCCTCACTTTCACCTTCTAACTGCCATTCCACTTCCAGAACCCATCGGAGTACTACTGCATCTGCCTTGAAAATGAAGGTTTGGCTTTTAGGACACAGCTATATTCACTGGAGTGAAAAATATGCTGCAAACAGACGAATTTCTAACCTTGACTTACCAAATGTGCACATTACGTGGATTAGCCAAAGAGGATTGAGATGTCACCAATTGATACCATTGGTGAAAACTTTTATGCATCTCCCTGAACCTAACCTTATAATTGTGCACTGTGGTGGGAATGATCTAGGCACATTAACAGGGGTAGGTCTGGAAATGCTTCTAAAAGACACCTTTCGTCAATTGATGTCACTTATTCCTCGAACTGTCTTGGTGTATTCAAATATATGCCAAAGACAGAAATGGAATTGGTCCAATCAACGTTGTCCACAGATTGAGAAAGCAAGGAAACATGTAAATAAATCTGTTTCTGCTTTCCTCAGAGATTATAGCATGGGTTCTATATACAACAACAACTTGCGTTACAACATGCAAGGCATCTATAGGAGAGATGGTGTTCATTTCACGGATGAGGGAAATAGAATCTTCCTCTGTAACATGAGACTCTGCATCGGTACTTACTTATAAGTGCAGAAAATACTCAATTAACACAAAGGCTCTTTTAAGAGCCACCTTACATCTAAACACTCAAACTTGTAATTTATCTCCATCTTTCTTTATTTTTTTGTTCACCGTGCGCGACCGGGTGCGCGCACCCCACAACTTTTTAGCAAAAAAAAAGCTACTTTTACACTTTCAGCGTCCTTAATAAACCCCTGAGGAAACCTACGAAATCAAACAGTCTCCACCCTACTCCCTTTCCATGCTCTCCACTATAGTTTTTCACAGTCTTGTGAATAGGGATGCACGAGCGAGTGCGCGCACCCCGCAACTTTTTTTCACAAGGAAAAAAAATTCTTTTCGCGTTCAGGGTCCTTACTGCACCCCCTGACAAACGTACCCGGCCAGACAATCTCTACCTTCTCCCCTTTCCAAGTTCTAACCCTTTGTTCTGTACAAAATATTCACTCGCACTAACAAAATGGCGGTCAACACTTCCTGATTTCCTCTGAATCGAATGTTGACAGACGTTAAACAGCAAATCAGAATTCCGCTCGCGCACAGCCGCACTAGTGTGCGCACCCGTGCGCGCTTACAGATATATAATTGATTTCAACATTAATTTTCTCAGCAACTACTGGACGGATTTACACCATTTAAACAAAAGCGTGATCTGCGAGCCGGACTCTACCTTTCTACCAAATTTGTTGTAAATCCATTCAGTCGTTCGAGCTGTAGCCGTGTCTAAACGTCCTATGGAAAATAACATGGGAAAAACACGTTTTGGGACCCCCCTTTTATCTCAGCCCCCACTTGACGAATCCCCCCAAAACTTACACAGAAGGAGCACAGAGGACCGAGCCATCTTCTTTGAGAAATTCGCAAAGATTCGTCCACCGGTGCCAAAGTTATTCTCAATAGAATGTTGCGGATTTCCTATGGAAACTAGGTCCTAACTAGAAATACCTACTGGCGACCGCCAGTAGGTAATATATATATATATATATATATATATATATATATATATATATATATATATATATATATATATATATATATATATATATATATATATATATATATATATATATATATATATATATATATATATATATATATATATATATATATATATATTGAACGCTGAGACCTGACCGCCAAAGGTAGCGGTGACAACAGGCGTAGACCTCGTCTTCGATGTCAGGTGTTTAGTCGATTCGTAAACACCGATGAAGCCACAACACAAAAATCGTTACCAGCAATCCATATTTAATTTCTGTTAGAGTGCAAGAGCGAGTGCCCTCCCTGACGCGTTTCGCTCCGCAGGCGGAGCTTGATCACATGACGCGTCAGGAGTAGGCAGTGCATTATAATCAAATTAAAAGCCCAAGCGCCTAAAGAAACAGGACGCAAGGGTTGCAGAAAAGCAAATAGGCATACAATTTGTAAATGAAGCAATAATGTCGATCAATTGTGTTTCTACTCTATGTACAAGAAGACAGAAATAGGAGCATAGTGCTCAAATGACATGTCAAAAAAACGTTACATGAATAGATATAACGGCCAATTTTAGGGAGTAAAGTGCAGATTATAGATTAATCTTGTCAATATACTGATAATCAATCAAAGTTATCTAGAATATAAAGCAAACCTGAATCTTCTCAAATGAAAATAAACAGTGTGCTTAAACATAAATGAAGATACCCTCGCAGCGTTTCTTATTTCCTTTAATTGCAGGGTAGCAGCAGCGTGCAAGGATTCGCCAACAAACAGTGTCTGCCAATTAAAGCCTACGCGTTTCGAAAGAATGTCTTCCTTAATCATGGCTTGGCAATTGCAATGTGGGAAGTGAGCGGCCGTTTTTCTTTTTGTTCATTAACAGGTAAGTGTTCCGCCTTAATGGGCGTGCCGCCAACTCGGCATTCTGGTACCTGAAGTTTTTAGTTGGTATTTTCTCCGTAGTGGAAGCCGCTAACCAGTCCCCTCAAACAGTGTCTTCCATCGGGTCACTGGAGCGGCGAACCCGAACCAACTGCTTTTCTTGCGCTGATCCCCACAAGGTACGTTGCTCCGCATTGCGTGTTCAACATGAAACACGCGGATCCGCTGGGCAGCGGTGGGGTGATCTTCGTGACCCGGACCGGCCACTAATAATTCCAACTATATTTGTCCTGAAAATGAAGATACCCTCGCAGCGTTTCTTATTTCCTTTAATTGCAGGGTAGCAGCAGCGTGCAAGGATTTGCCAACAAACAGTGTCTGCCAATTAAAGCCTACGCGTTTCGAAAGAATGTCTTCCTTAATCATGGCTTGGCAATTGCAATGTGGGAAGGGTTGGAGGTAGGGGTAGTTACAGTTGTTATTATTTGTTTTGAGCAAGAGATAGGGAAGCATTACTGCAAACACTTTAACCAAAGCTTGATAAGACATCTAGAGCATTACACATACACTAGAACTCAACACCAAGTGCAGGCTGTGAAGCCCGCTTCACAGAGCGTCCACATGGCCATCCCGCACAAGACAGCTAAACGCCCCCAAGACAAGCACACTCACAAATGACACCCATCACGCTCCTCACCTGGAATAACCACAGCCTAAAGGATAACAGGAAAGCCGGCTGGTTCAGACGTACCTGCTCCGACAAGGCATTGAAGTCTGCTTCCTGCAGGAGACGCATCTCACAGCACCGACACTGAATAGGCTTTGATCAAAATGCTGGGCTTACACATTTGAAGCAACTTACTCCAACTACTCCCAGGGTGTATCAATCTTAATTCGTAGGGATCTAGGCCAGACTACATGTCTGACCTTAACAGACGCAGACAGAAGATACATAATAGTAGAGGGACATATTGGATGCATATACCTCACGCTGGTGGCAGTATACGGCCCACAATATGGACAACCCTGACTTTTACAGTAGAATATGGGCTGAAATCATAAAGATAGGCGAAGGCATGACAATATGGGTTGGGAGACCCAATTCTGGAGGATGGAAGGGACAGGCTGAGCGATGCGCAGACACTGCACCCTAGAGCCACTGCTCAATTACAGTCTATAATGAGAGAGAATCACTTGGTAGTTATCTGGAGACAACTGCACCCAGGCACGCTAGAGGGCACTTGCCTATGCGTACATCTCAAAGCATGGTCCAGAATAGATTTGGGGCTACTCTCTGGCAAAGCAGCATCTTGGACTAGCGAGGTCAAACGCATGCCACACACTCTATCTGATCACGTGCCGGTAATGCTCAAATGGCCCCTCCCACAGATGTCTCCCAGAGCCTTCACGTGGCGCTTGCCGCAGGAGGCCCTGCTGGATCCGGTCTTTAGAGATGAAATTCGCAAAGAGATACTGGAATATTTTAAGACCAACGAGTCAACTGTGCGCTCACAGGCAACACTATTGGAAGCATTTAAATTGGTAATAAGAGGAGCCTGCCTGGCCAAACAGGGGGGAGTCCTCAGGGATATAAGGCGCACATTAAGTAATATTGAGGCAGACATTCACAGCTTTGAAAAAGAATATTACCAGACCCAAGACCCCGTCACATTGGCTAAAATAAGAGAACAGATTACGACACACGAAGAGGAAGAGAATAAAGAGCTTTGCTTCTTAGGCAGGCATGGGCTGGCCAAACGATATGGGAGGGTAATCGACCAGAATAAAACCCTGGTCACAACCTTGAAAACATTTCACTCTCACGCTCACATAATTGAATTAATGGACGAGGACTCCATCTTGGTAAAAGATCCTAAGGTTCTCCAAAAGGTGGTCACAACATACTTTGAGAAATTATGTTCATCCTGCGACGCACACAACCCGGCCTTGTTGATCGAATATTGGGACACCATTGAACTGATCTGGTTGGAGAGGGCGCACAGGGATTACCTAGATCACCCCTTTACTGAGGAGGACATCATACAAGTAATACAAAGCCTTCCCAGGGAAAAGGCTCCAGGGTCAGATGGCCTCTCAGTTTCCTTTAATAAAACATATGCCTCAATACTGGTGCCACACCTGCTCAAAGTGTACCAGGAGGCTATAAACTGTGACAGGCTTCCACCACCGTCCATGCAGGATGCCTTAATAACTATAATACCCAAACTGAGTAAAACACCAAATAATTGTAACTCGTACCGCCCACTATCTCTGATTAACGTGGACAATAAGATTTACACCAAACTCCTGGCGTCCTGCCTTCAACCGCTGCTGCCCCTTATGATACGTCCAGATCAATCTGGTTTCATACCGGGTAGATCAACCTCCCATAATTTGTGGACACTCTTTGCGACAGTCCATTACCTACACTTACAAACATCCGCAATTGCTGCCCTGCTTGAAGCAACCAAGGTATTTGACACTCTGGAGTGGTCCTATCTATTTGCATTACTGGCGTGAGTTAGCCTCAGTACACAGTTTGTGCGGCAGATTAGACTGCTATACACAAGTCCCACGGCTCATATCAGCTACAACAATGTAATAACTGAGCCCTTCGGAATCTCACGTGGCACCAGACAGGGGTGCCCATTATCGCCTCTGCTGTTTGCCATAGCGATGGAGCTCCTGGCTGCAAGGGTGAGGCAACATCATGCGCAACACAGCTTTGGATTTACGACCAGAGTACTGGTGGCGTCCCTCTACGACGATGATCTTACATTATACATTGATGAGCCACTTGAAAATCTAAACCTCATGATAGAACAACTGCTAAGCTTTGGACAATTCTCTGGTATCCTGATCAATTGGTCCAAATCCATACTGCTTTCGCTCATGGACCAAAAGGTGCCGTTTCCATTGGACTTCCCGGTACAGTGGGCAGAGGGCCCTGTCAAGTACCTCGGGTATGGGTGAGCAGGGATATAAAAGAAATTTGGAAGATGAACTACGGCCGCAAAATGACATGATTGGAAGGAAAGATCCCCATTTGGATGAAACTGCCTATCTCTATGGCAGGTAGAATAGCTATTGCAAAGATGATTGTGTTGCCCCAATTACTGTATTTGTTTGTAAATATACCCATGCCGTTGAAAGCAGATTTCTTGAAGAGACGCAGATCAAATATGATCACTTTAATTTGGCCGGGCAAGCAATTGCTTGGGAAACCCTGCCACTGCCACTCTGTCAGGGTGGTTTGGGCGTGCCAGACTTCCAACTAAAAGCATTCTGTGCGCAGGATCACTTCTTACATTATTGGCTATATCCCACTCCGTTTCAGCCGCACGTGGCAATGAACTGGACAAGGTTGCCCCACTCCCCTTGGCTACGACCCTATATCAGGACTATAAACATCCCCCTGTGGAGATTGACACCGTTGAGGGTCCGAGGTGGGCATGGAACAGGTAAAAAAAAAAAGAGCGAAGACACCAGTTATGTTTGCCCTTCTGTCCCACTGATGCAACATCCGCATTTTACCATGTTGAAAGGCAGAGAGTCTAATAAAAATGCGAGCTCACTTCACATAGCTATATTTGATGATCTCTATGCGAATTACGTTTTCATGACTGTTGGACTTGGCCCATTTTCCCTGAATTTTTCGCCTTTCACCCCCCTATTTTAGGATGTATCCCCCATGGTAGGAACACTGTATAGGCCATGTGTGGTATGAGATGCCCTGTTTAATATGAAAATGTAATGCAATGGTGTGTGCGCTTATTAACCCCCCATTGTGGAAATGCACCTGGTGAAATGCTGTATTTCAAATGGATGCCATGGCTATGTGTTGTGCCACCTGACTGCAGTGGGTTAGCAGTCTAGACGTTTGGTACCCAGCAATCCCAGCATTTAGAGGGAAAGCCTGGCACCCAGGGTGCTCTACTCCTTCCCCTGAGCCAGTTAGAACTAGTTCCCCTGAGAATTCCAGAAGCTTCTGGCAATGCCTGGAAGGTGGGGTTAGGGGCATATAAATAAGGGGGCTGTGCCACCATGTGCTGAGACAGAGCAGGGTCAGGAATGTGAGGGGACCTACTGCCAGGGGATACCATAACTTGGGCCTGTGTGCTGGACCCTGCACCTTACCAAAACCCCTCTGCTGTCCCCAGGGCTAGTGGAAGCCCCACTACAGGAGTTCAGGCTGCTGTGTAGGAGGAGGGCCACGCTACAGTGGAGGATGGTGAAAGCCTACCGCTCTGTTTTGATGAGTTCCCACTAACTGCTGACCTGGCCCAGTAGTGCGTGCTGCTCTGTTCCCGGGCCCCTGAGGAAGAAAGGAGTGCCATCCCAGGTCCCTGACTCTGGCAAGCGCCTGGAGAAGTAGGGCACTTTCCATGATTACTAAGGAGCACCTGTAACTGCGCCCAGAAGGAGGTGAGGAGCGCTATCTGTCGTCCCCCCAAGCCCTGGTGGGACTAATCCCATTGTTAGCGCTGGATTAGGGGAACTGGGGAACCCCCTGTGATGTGTACTGTGTGCCCGGGATTGGGAAGAAGCCCTGCCTGCTGCCCCTGAAGTTGGTGAGGCTGCTGAGCGCCTCCTCAGCGCTATACTAAGGGAACTGTTGCCTCCCAAGGTTCTGGACTGCTGCTAGCGCTGTGTGGCCTCGAAGCGCTTTGCATACCCCGGGCTAATGTGTGAGGCTGGGGCCAGGAGAACTGTTCTACTGGAGAGCGCCGCGGGGGCACTTCTGTTTAGAGGGAGCCTACCCCTTGTTATCGAGGAAATCACCGCGTGGCCCGGGGCCCGGAAGAGGAAGAAACCTTACCGCGATCACCGCTGCGGCCTGGGCCCACATGGGGAGAGTCTGCTGTGTGGCACTTTAAATTAACTCCACGGGTGCCCACCCCGCATCTTTGCCACCTTGAGATCACTGCCGCGACCTCGGGGTCGCTGACCAAGGAAGTGCCGCTGCTGTCTGCGGCCTCCGCTGCAGCCCCCGGAGCCTGGGGAGGGCTGCCGCGGTAGTGAGCAAGGTCGCGCAGGGCCTTGGAAGCTCCGGTCCCACCGTCACTTGACGGGGGCGTCGGCTGCATCTCAGGCCACGCCCCCACCAAACGCCGCACAGCCATTGGGCCCAGCTGCCACGCCCCCGCGAACTGCGCTGCCATTGGCGGCTGTGGGCGTGCCCACCAGCAGCGAGCATTCTGATTGGTTCCCGGGCCCGGGAAGGAGCGGTAGGCCCGGGACCACTTGCAACACCGGAAGAGGGGGCTCCCAGGAGCCGGAGAGCCCCCTGAACACCCCGAGGCAGAGGCAGCACGATGCGTTCAGGGCTCTGAGTGGAGAGAGAGCCCTGCAGTCCCCTGAGCGCCCCAAGGCAGAGCCAGTGGAGCCCGGTGAGTGGGGCTCAGCTGTGTGGTGGTTGGGGGGGTGTCGGGGCACAGGGTCGGTGCCCGCCCCCTGGACCAGTGTTTTGCTGCGGGGGAGGCCTTGAAGGATTCCGGAGGCCACCCTGCCCCTGCTGGAAACTGTTGTCGGGCCCCGTTGGCCCCATGTTTCGCGGATGAAGGCCTGGAGGCGAGGAGAAAGGAACTCCCACCCCTGGACTGGGCTTTGACAGTGATCCCTGACTGTGTTGTGCCACCGGAAACCCTGGCTAGGGGACTGTCCCTCGTAGACTGCCTTTAAGCAGGAAGCCAAGTTGCTGTTAATAACGTGCCATGCACATAGGGGTTCTGGTGCTGAATGACCCAGGAAATGTTGCTTTATTGATCCCGTTGAGGTCCATGATTATAGGAAAGGTTACCGTCACTGAGCCTACTGCCTTCACGCTGATGGGTATGCCCACAGGTTTGTGCCCGGTGCTAATGCTTTACGCCCCATGTAACATGTGGTCAGCCTAACAGGCTAATGTAGGTTTTACGCCTATTGTTTCTCCATCTCAATCTGGTTTTGCCTACAGCGCTGATTATGTCTGATGGGTTCCATACCCAAGTTATGTCTCTACGATTGCATGCTTTGTGCCAAGGAGGTGTAGGGAGTGTATAGGCCTAAGAGATTGCCCACTCTTTGACTGATGCTGGTGACATGTACCTACATAAGGTTATGCCAAATGTTAATGTTTTTCTATGTCAGCATTGCAACTAATGGACTCACCTTGCTTTTCCCATTTTCCCTGTAAATAATCCCCCGGGTACACATTGCCCTGGCGCCAGTTGGCGCCCCATTGTGATTACTGTGTTTTACTTTTGCATCTTTAGTACAATACTAAAGTTATTCTTTTTCATCCAAATTGGCGTCGTGTCTCTTTTGTGGTGTGCCTTGTGTGTCGTCTGGGTGTACTGCGTGGATGCTTCACACATGTCCTCAGGAGTTTGGCCTGCCCGCTCTGCACCATGCTACCCCCCGTAGAATTGGTCACCCCCATTTCTAACAATGGCCGCTCCCTGGTGGGCGGATAGAGTCCCCCAAAACCAAATCAGACACATTGTTGTATTACCAACTTAAAGCCACTTGCACATTTCCGGCCCCCTCGCCTACACCGGCCCCACTGGACCACCTCCTGTCAGAACCGTCATCCAAGAAACTAGTCACCCGTCTCTACACTATCACGCAACAAAAACCCCCAGTGACACATCCTCATGCGCTGGACATCTAGAATGCAGAGCTTGACGACCCTCGACCCTGCCATGCTACAACAGTCACTTTATTGCTGTGGCCAACTGGAGCTACTGTCCCCCAATTATAGGCTAAAACCAATTATTTTCAAATGTCTTCACCAGCTATATAGAACCCCCACGCCGCTCTTGAAAATGGGGCTGAGGACATCCAGCAATTTCTGGAAGTGAAAGGCACCAGATGCTACTTTTTTGCATCTGGCAAGGCACTGTCCTGTGGTGGCAGCTTATTGGGACAAGGTGACCAGCACGGTCACAGAAACTACTGGGGTAGACATTGAATGTACACCACTAGTGGGATTTATGGGATGTGGCAAGGAAGTTCCTTGAGCCCATAGCTGTCTGACTACAATGTTACGTCTGATGGCCAAAAGAGAACTGGCGATGCACTGAGGAGAAAGCAGGGCCCATTGACTCCTAGATAGACGCTGTCGCGTACTGCCAGGAGCAACTCTCCAATTTCTTGGAACTGATGCCTCCTGCCTCTAGACCACAGGACATATGGGCCCCATATTCAGACTGGCTAGGGAAAAGAGAGCTCAGACCCCCTCTGCAGCAGGGTCCCCCGGCAAGGGAGTAACTGCTTGACAGGCAGTTAACATATAATGTAATGGGATTGTTAATTGGGTTGATGCTGATGAGAACTATATTTGACTTGAAATGTGGATTCTGATGTGAATGTCTTGCACTTAAAACTGAAAAAAACATACCTTGATGTGCTGTACCATGGACGATCTAAGGGAGGATGCTTTTCCTCTTGCAGTTAAATGTTTTGTTCTAAGTAGTTAAGGTAGGACATATGCACAACAATGACTATGTAATAAAGAAATAACTGCTTTGCTATGTATGTCACTGTTCCGAATTATCAATGAAAAACACACACACAAAAAATGTTATGCAATAATGAGGTTAATGTTAAAGATGTTTTCCAAAAGTCATTTTTCCATAAAATGTCTTTGAAAACTATATTATCACATTCTAGCAAAACAAGAATCCTGATCATCGATGCCTGCATGTGAAGTAGAAAATCTCTCTCACTTTCAGCAGCAGTAAAGTTATTTCTCTGACATTAAAATAAATGTAAGTTCAATTCAGAAGGAGCACTATGATTAATACAATGGTTTCTGTTGTAAATCCGAAGATCAATCTGACAGACACTTCTTAAGTATTGAAGTAGAGTTTAATTACAGCACAGAAACAAACGTGCATCTCCTCATCTGGCCAGGCTCTAACTGCCAAAGCCAGAATCCCAGTAATGTCAGAACACAAATAGGAACATTGACAATATGACATAAAGCTAATGAAATAGAGAACAGACTACACAATACAATAATATTAAAATTATATTTACAACAGTTTCGCATGAGGGTCTGATTGACAAACGCATTTTGAGATTTGATTCCAGAGGGTTAATTTGGCATTTCAAGCACATTTTGGACTTTTCAGGAATTAACAAAGAATATTAGGCCTACTCCTGGAAAGTTGAAACTTTCGCAGTTTTCTGAGATAACTCACCTGCTTAACATTTACACATTTGGTAATGTAGCAAGTGTACATTGCTGCATATGTAAATGTAATTTAAATGCCTTTGTGTTTATTTGTTTTCTTTTTCTCCATGTGGAAAATTGTTTCTGTGTGGAGAAACCTCCTTACACAACCTTTAAATATAAAAGGTTTCTCACACTTTTCCGCCATGAAATGTATTCTACACCATCCCTTGAAAAGAGTAACTCTGCAGCTGTTTTCATGGTGGAAATAGCTGGAACATCTTTCAAAATACCCTCAAACATGTATTTGGTAACATGGGTTTCCACTGCCTTTTTTAAGGGATCCCCGTTCTGGAACACCCAACTGATTCTCCGGAGAAAAGATTTGCTTAGACTTAAAATGATCAATTAATAAAATTAGGAGCAAATTTAAAAGTCAAAAATAACATTAGTATGTTTAATTGCGAGTAAGTTCACGTTTTATGAATCACTAATAGGAACTTTCACTTTAAATGAGAGTATTTTTGTTCAGAAGTATCTGAACTGTTAGAATAATTGGAAGCAAAACATGTATTACGTTTTTTAGTTAACTAGCACTGAAATGGGACTCGGAGAGAAAAACAAACGGCCATGTTAAGAAATAAATTGAAGAGGGCAGCAAATGCAAGAAAATGTTTTGGTAATAATAGGTGAAAGGTGTATGTGTTTTTGGTGGCATTCTATTTGATGCATTTCTCACTGCCAGAAAAATAAACTCCTTCTACAAGAAATCTCCAGTTAAATTTCAAAAATAGTTGCTGAGCTTGCTCAGTTAGCTACACATCTTGCAGTCGCGGTTCCTGTGTATGGGCGTTGGGACGTCGCCCCAATGATTATTTTGCCCCAGGGGTCCACCAGCAGCAGCACTTACTTCATAATAAATGTCAGTAGTTAGCTGTCTCACTCAGCCGCGGGCATGCCATTACTGATGTGACGTCACTCAAGGGGAGGTGGGGGAGTTAAAAGCAACTTGCAACAAGGCTCAGCCATTCCATGAGTCAGTGCAGCAACAATGCGCATGTCAGGTTGGCCGGGTACCTTTTCCTGGCCAGCCCGACATGAGCAGTCTTGAGGGTCTTGCCACTCTCGCTTGTACAATGGAGGAGGGGGTCAAAGCCATAGCCACCCGGCATCCTAAGGAACTGCTTTATTGTGAAGCCGTGCAGTGAATGGTCATTGTTGCCCTCAGTAAGCTCAGCCCGCTCTCTCTGCTCCAGGTGCTCCCCCTCCCTCTGTGCGTGCGTGCCATTTGCACACACAGAAGGGAGTGAGAGAGAGTCAGGAGCACTCAAGCTCGCCTGACCTCGTTGCCCTGGGAGGCCTCTACTTACTTCACTGAGCCAGATCATCATGGGCAGCCCAGGCCAGTGCAAGCCCTACTGCAGGCAATGTGAGCTGCCGTCGAACCTGATGCTGAGCACATACTCCTAGAGTCAGTCAGACTCAGTAGAAAGGATCCACAGTGAGTAAGTACTGACTAGACTACAAGCTTTGCCAAGCCAGCACAAGTGCACAGTGCTGCATTATGCATATATTGCTGCCTGTCAGCGTGTGACTGACTGTCCACTGAATCTTGTGGCCCGTGACCGTACTGTGGCCAGAGGACAGCTGCTGACTTTGGTGTCTCTCTCGCGTCTCCAAACTAAAGTTAGCAATTCTGCTCTGGCCAATATTACGGCCATGATGACTGTGCTGCGTCACGTCACATGATAAATGTTGAGGCCCTGGGTCTACATGAATCCTCGACGCTGAGACCGGAACCTGGTTCTCACTTCACCAACCTGAAGGACGGGAACCAGGTTCGGTATGCCAATATCGAACCTGGTTCTCGGCCTTCAGGTTGCCATGGTCAGCACAGCAGCCTAACACCAGAGTCTCTGGCCATTATTACGGCCATGACTGTGCTGCATCACGTCACATGATAAATGTTGAGGCCCTGGTGTAGTTGATAAAACAAAAATAATGAGCCCCCATCCCCCTACCCCACCTGCCTAACTAGACAAAAGTTAAAAAAAGAATTCCTAATGTTTGTCTGTAGTATTAACTATGCTGGTGTGAATTTTCGAAGACAGTCTCGCCACCATCAGCGCGTGGCTTCATGACCTGCTGCAGGGCGTAAAGCACTCAGCTGAATCCCAGTCTGCAGGGCATCACGTTTATTGTTTATTTATGGGTCAGGCCTGTGGGTGTCACTCTTCAATACAAGGCGAAGAACATAGTAAAGCATGAGAATAAAGTCCAGTCTCCGCCTCCCAGCCACATGCCCCTTCCCCCTCCCCAACTTAAATGCCGACCGCTGCGGGAGCGCGAAGTAGACCCCTGACCCTTGGTCAGTGATCAGGTCTTCCCCCACAGCTCTGCTTGTCAGAGCTCTGCCCACGGTCCCCACAGGCAGGGTTCGAGACCTCCCCCTTGTGGGTCCTGCTTTTTCATCTTCTTATTGTATTTGTGTTTTTATTAGCTCCTCTCCTTCTTGGCTCCATGGCTGAGGGTTGCCCGCTACCCGTAACACTACCACTGCATTTCCTTCTTTTTCTGCCGTAACCCGCCCCGCTTCCGCCTCCCAGCCACACGCCCCTCCCCTACTTAAATGCCGAACAGTCGTGCAGGTGACGCACGCAGTGGACGTGCCAAAGGAGGCTATGGCAGGCCCATCTGCGCTAGTACGCGTCTGGACCACGGCCAGCACCAGACCCCCTGGCCCCCACGAGCGCCACATCACCCGATGCTGCTACGACGCCAACACCCTCCAAGCACTCAACGCCGGCTGATCCTCCACCTGCTTCCAGGCTACCCCAAAGCTCACCCACAGACCATTCACCTGCCGAAACTCCCGCTAGTCCTGCCAGTGCACACCTGTACGTCCTGCCCACCCCACCAAAGGAGACCATAACCATCTCAGAGCATACTGCTCAACACCTGCTCAGTCTACAAGCACGCCGTGGAACTCTAGGACCTGCTCGATTCATCCTCCCCGGACGTCACCGTCCTGACAGAGACCTGGATGAACGCCTCCTTGGCGCCCGACATAGCGAATCCCGGACGGCTACAAGATCACCCGCAGGGACTGAAACCACAAGCCAGGAGGAGGAATCGCCATCGTCCACAGGAACACCATCAGAATCTCGACCAACACCTACACTTCCAGATCCACGTCAATTACAACATCACCCTCAGAGGAACCCTTGTCTACAGATCCCCGGGACCTCGACCGCAGTTCAGCGACTCCATCACCGAACTCATCAGCATGCACGCCCTCGCCTCCACAGACTACATTCTCCTCGGAGACCTGAACTTCTACCTCGAGAACGCAAACAACAGCAACTCCACAACCTTGATCGGCAGCCTCGCCAACCTCAAACTCAAACAGCTTGTCAAGACACCCACCCACTCCGATGGACACACCCTCAACCCCATCTTCTCCACCAGCAACCACGTCACCTTCAGCCACACCACAGAACTCCACTGGTCCGACCAACACTGCATCTACTTCTCCTTCGAGAAACACACCGCGCACAACCAATCACAACGAATCCCACACCGCAGCTGGAAGAAAGTCACCAAAGATCAACCTATCACCACCCTTGCCCGAGGCCCACCAACCGGGCCCTCAGACACCAACACAGCGGCCCACAACTTCAGACAATGGATCGACGACTGCGCTAACTCCTCCTCCTCTATCAGGAAACCCACAAACAAGCGCACAGACACAAAAGCCATCTGGTTCAACCCGACCTCCAGACTTCCAAGAAAACCAGTTGAAGACTCGAGAAGCAGTGGCACCACGAACAGACACCAGACAACCACCCAGCCCTCAAGAACGCCAGACGCAAGAACCACCAACTCATCCGATCTGCCAAAAGGACCTCCTTCAAGGAGCTCATGGACAACAACGCACAAAACAGTAACGAGCTCTTCAACTTCATGGAAGAACTCGCCACCCCCATCTCCAGCTCCAATTGATCCCCTCCTTCTTCACCGGCAGAACCCAGAGAGTCCTCCTCCCCCATTCTGATCCGAAGCCACCACGATCACCTGTGGTGTACTACAAGGATCATCCCTCAGCCCGACTCTTTTCAACATCTACACGGCACCTCTCCCCAACATCCTCCGAGTGCACCACCTCAACATGGTGTTGTACGCCGATGACACCCAGCTGATCCTCTCCCTCACCAAGGACCCGGCCACCGCCAAATCCAACCTCCACAAGGGAATGAAAAGCCGTTGCAGAGTGGAAGGAGACCAGCCGCCTGAAACTAAACTCGGACAAGATGGAGGTCCTCATCCTCGGCTCCACCCCCTCTGCATGGGACGATTCCTGGTGGCTGGCCACGCTGGGAACGGTCCCGACACCCATCAACCACGCTCGCAACCTGTGGTTCATCCTGGACTCGACGCTCTCTATGACCCAGCAAGTCAACGCGGTCTCCTCCTCCTCCTTCAACACCCTCCGCATGCGCCGCAAGATTTTCAGATGGATCCCCACCGAAACCAGAAGGACAGTCATCCATGCCCTTGTCAGCAGCAGGCTGGACTACAGCAACGCCATCTATGCGGGAACCACGGCCAAACTCCAGAAAAGACTTCAACGCATACAAAACGCCTCCGCATGCCTCATCCTTGGAATCCCTTGCCACAGCCACATCACCGCCCACCTGAGAGACCTGCACTGACTCCAGGTCAAAAATAGGATAATATTCTAGCTCCTCACCCACGCTCATAAAGCACTCCCTAACGCTAGACCAGTGTACTTCAACAAAGACTCACCTTCTACACCCTGAAACGCCAGCTTTGCTCCACGGACCTCGTCCTCGCCACCGTTTCCACGCATCCACCGAACGACCACTGATAGCAGATCATTCTCCTACCTCGCCGCCAAGACATGGAACACCCTCCCCACCCACTTGTGACAAACCCAGGACCTGCTGACCTTCAGGAAACTTCTCAAGACCTGGCTGTTTGATGAGTAGCTGCTGCTTCTCCCCCCCCCTTCTAGCACTTGAGACCCTCACTGGTGAGTAGGACGCTTTACAAATGTTTGATTGATTGATTGATTGAGTCTGGATGGCAATGCAGATCTATGTAGCAGCTGTGGTCGGTAGGGGAGTACCTGCCGGGCGGTGACGTGGGGAGAGGGGGGGCAGGGTTGGGGGGTAGTAATGTATGGATAATGGATGTTTGCGGGTAAGTAAACATATAAATAAGTCCGACGAATTTCGTTGCGTGCACTGCATCCCTAAATGCAATGCAGTGCACGCAACAAAATTTGTTTGATTTATTTATATGTTTACTTACCTGCAAACATCCATTATCCATACATTACTACCGCCCACCCTGCCCCTCCCTCTCCCCACGTCACCGCCCCGGCAGGTACTCCCCTACCGACCGCGGCTGCTATGTAGTGGGTGAACGTTGACCATCTTGTTTTCAAATTTGCTTGAAAATGTACCATTTACCCACTCTTTTTCAAAACTTTCTCGGGGGAAGAACCCCCCTGAATGCCCCTTAAATGATTCGGGCTTGCTCTCTGTGCTCGCTCGCCACAGTGCACTCGGACAGAAAGTTTACACCCACCACTTTCAAATCTCACCAGCCACCACTGCAGGGGGATGTGTGTGTGTGTGTGTGCTTGTGTGTAGTGTGCATGCGTGAATGCACGTGTGTGTGTGAGTTTGTGTAAATCCTACCTCTAAAAAATCAATCAGGTCCATCAGCTTCAAAAAATGAGTCTCTGAGAGCCTTTCTTTTGAGTTTAATGAAACTGGTTTGCAGTGTGCATCATTTAAATTAGCAATGCAGTAACATTCTATAAGGGTTAAGTGCCCTCTGGTATGGCAAAACGATATGGTAAATTTGCTTTAGCATCAGCTCTAGTAGGCCAAATGCATATGTTCTTGGCAATTTCTATGTGAACAAATTTTAAATTGGCACTGATAAAAGTGTCATGTTAAAAGAACTTGATTTTAGCATTTGATAACATGATGGTTCGCTGATACCACATATCTAATTCAATTGCTCCTTTTCATTAAGAAAATACTTGAGTAATTTATCCTGAGAATTTAAGAAGATGCCCACTACAATCAAGTACAAAATCAGTAAAAAGAAAAAAACATAATTCAAGTGAGAGTTATATGTACACTCCAATTAGAAAGTTATTTTTCAGCTTCTGTGAATTAGGGTTATGGAAAAACATATCAGTAAGGGATAGGTGTGGATTCTGAGTCTCATTATATAAGTGTAAGTCAATAAACTACAAGACTTCTACTTCAAACTGAGGGGCAGATTTATCAAAATGTCGTGCAATGCAACACAGTAAGAAAACTTGCTGCACTGCTTGACAAGGAGCGAGCAGGACTGCTCCATATCTACTAAGATAAGATGTATGATTTGTCTGTCCCTGCACTGGCCAATGCAGGCACCCTTGAGCCATGAAGCAAGAGTGATTGCGTTACAGGAAAAATAGTTTTTGTGCAGCAAAGGGGACCTTTCTGTTCAAATATAACTGTTAAAGGCATTTTCCTCTTTCTATGGGTGCTGCAGAAAGCAGCGCACATAGAGAGAGGAAATAATGAGTAGAAATTTCTCCTTGGTATGCCTCTGTTGGGAAAGTGTACCATTTTGTTGCAATGCCATGTTTAGAACCCTTAGTCAATCTGGGATATTGTCGAAATCCATGGATAGATGCTTGGGAAGACCCATGCTCCACCCATAAACGCCTTCTTATCACAGAGTAATGCAGTCAGCGATTTGGGCTATCTTGCATTACTTTGTATTTACTAAGTCACGCAGGGCAACACAAGATGGCTTTGCGTAGCTTAGTAAATCTCACTTTGGCCCCTGCACTGCCTTGTGTGGCACAAGGGCATAGGAAATCTGGACCCAAGTATATACTAATTCATTTTCATTGGCAAATATTAATGCTAATATATCAGATAGATATGCAACCATATTTAATCGACTCTCTAGAAATATTGGACTGCTCTATAGCGAATTTGTGAACATTACAACTGTCATGAATTCATTAGACGTATATGTAATGCTTTTCTTTAGAGAAAGCCTGAAATACAAATGAGTGAAGGCTAAGGCTACTTTCACGTCACTAAGTAGTGCTGCTTTTAAGAACAACAGCCTCTAATTTTTTGGTGGTTGTGAGATGTGTTTAACAACAACTGCGAGAACCTCTTTGCTAGGCTGTCAACATCTGTTCAGTGGTGGCTCCTCCATTTTATTATCATTTTATTTTTCATCCTATCAGCCGAGCCAAGTCTATGGGTGGGGTGGGCCATTGCTGGTGACGGACAGCAGCAGGGAGGAAGAGTGGTGGGCACTGCAAGTGTGCATGTCAGTTTGGCAGGCTGTCTTGAGACAGACAGCCCGACATGCACACTTTAAACCTCTCCAACCCAAGCTGTGTTCCACAGCTAGCTGGAGAACAGGCACTGACTCCTTCTCTCATGCTGTATTACCACCATAAGAGCAGTGTCTGGATTGGTTGGGAGCGGTCCAGTGCTTACTTTGAGCGAGTGCTTTCAGTTACTCAGCACCAGCACTTAATTGGTTTCCGGTGCTGGGCAGCGGCACCTAATTGTCAACACCATACTTACAACAGTCTACCACATGGTGACGCTGCTCATCTAATTTAGAGATGAGCAGAACAAGTACTTTTTAGGAATACAATATACATTAAAACTGCTAATACCTGCCTCCCCAGCCATTTTTTTAGCTTTAGGGACCTGGAATAATCTGAACTGTCGAGTTAACATGCAAGACAGATGGTTAGTAGTTGTTTTGGCAGCGATGACAAGGGCAATGGGTGGTGCAAGCTGCAGTGGCCTCCTGGTCAGAGCCCTGGCACTTAATATTTTACACATTAAGCACTGGTCAGCGTTCACTAGACTCTGGGTGCCTGTGCTGGAGCCGTGGAATGCGAGGACGGGAGCGGAGCTTTGAGGCAGCGGGTAAGCACGCTTTTAAACTTTTTCATTTTAACAGCCACGCCCGTGGAGGGAGTTCGGTGGGGCAGGGAGGCGGTGCGGGGGAGGGGCAGGGTGGAGGGTGGTAAACAACGGAATATGGATAATTGCAGGTAAGTAAACAATTTAATAAACAAAACGAATTTCGTACCGCACCCTCCCTGCCCCACCGAACTCCCTCCATGGGCCGCGGCTGCATTTTAATTAAATGTTTCCTTTTACTCACTGACAGGCACTGTTGGAAACTTGCAACTTCAGAGCTCTCTATCGTGGCCCGTTTTAAACTCTGTTTGGAACAGGCCACGATTGAGAGCTTTACTGTTGAGTCGAAGGGCATTGCAGGTTTCTGGCAGTGTATGAGGATGGGTAAAATTGTTCTCCCCTGCACTGCCTCACAGCTTTGATTTGACAGCAGCCGCCTCTGTTATTCTGCAAGTAATCAATATTCACGCGTATTATGCAGTCGCACACCCTTAATATGTTTGACAGTGGTGACATCTACTGGTTATTTGCATAATAACGGTTGAGCTACAAATTGCTGAACCCCCTCCCCTAAGTGTTTGAGATAACTCACTCACTCGTTCGCAGACTTATCAATTTACAATGTGGAAAAAATATAGTTGTCTTTTCCAGGGATAATAAACCACAGCATGTATCTGTGCACTGATTTCCTTTAATAATTTATTCAAAAGGGTAACCTGAAACCATTTAGAGATTACCTAAAATTCTATTAACTTATCGTTTGCTCGTGTTTTCAGCCTCGCTGTTCCATAAAACTGTGCAACTATAACTTCAGCGTTTATTAACAAAAGAAAAATATTCTGTAAATCACAGAATCAGGTTATAAGGAGACCCCCGCGCACTTGTGAGCATAAAAGCTATAAACACACGGTCAGAACACACAGTTATATATTCAGGGCACACGTCCTATAAAAAGAAGTGGGGGGGACTGACCAATTAAGTCAATATGCAAATGACCTCATGAAGGCACGACGTATCACTAAAAAAAGAAATAAAATAGAGCTATTTAAATCATTTGTGTAGATTCTGGGACAGACTAACCCATCTGACAGTCTTAGAGTGGCTGCATTTATAAACAGCGACAGAATAAAAGCAAAAGCATGCCTATCTTAAGTACCTGTGAAGAGAAGGCAAGCTGTGTGCCTTTATTTCCCTCTGTGGCATTTTTATTTACATGTAAGGTTCCAGGTGGCCCCCAGTCAGCATATACAAACAAAAGGAGGCCGGATGGCCCCTTAACTTCGGGCCTACTTGAGGTCATAAAAGCCTCCCTCGCTGCCTGCACATTGTTACTGGGAATGGAAAGCAGGAAACCTGCAGGTGCTACTGAACGGGTGTCTGAAAATTACACCAGGACAAGTTCAGCATATATTTCTATGGGGCCCAATTTCTAGGCAGGGGGGGCGGCATCCATCCTGTGAAAAGAGTGGGGGTACGCTGTGTACCTGCTTGTACCCCCGACTCGAGCCCTGGTTATATGCCTTCGTAAACAGGGCTCCGATGGAGTTGATGTTGCGAAAAGAAACCGAAAGACAATAGAGATGCAAATCTTGCATGATTCATACAGCATACTATCCATCAGTTAACATACATGTCACAGCCTTGGGCTTCAGGCAGCAAAGCTACTCCTTAAGTCGCAGTTATCTGAATGACTCAGACAACTAGTTTACCAATAGGAGCACGACCTAGTAAGCCACAATGATGGCAGTACCAAGGATGACAAGAGATTCACACATCTTTATGTAAGAAACACTTTTCAGGTCACATTTTAATTCACATACATTGTGAATGAAAATGTTTGTGTCAACATCGCACGCACCACAAAAGAAAACAGATTTTCAGGTGACTTTACATTAATTATAATAATCAAAGATAACAATGATACATAATCCATTTAATTAGCATAAGTCCATGCATCTCCTTTACTGTGTAAGCCATTAGCAGGAATTACAATCATGAGTCCTTAGAAACTACAAATCACAAATGGTGTGTTTCTGTACATGTTCTATTTCTGCTACATTTGAGTGCCACGCCTTTAAGAAGATAAATAGGTCCTAATATCTATGTTAGAGAGCTCCATAGCTCCTCCCGATCACCATTCTGGTAGATGGTCCTGTTCTGCCAGGTCAGGCCATGGTGGCATGGCACAGATCCTTCCTCAAACCTTCCCCGAAGGCTGTTATTATCATTCCCTGTTCAACATGTTAGCTAGCCACAGAAGCAAACTGACCCTGATACTCAGTAACTCTACCCAGCTCACATTTGACACAAAAACAATCCAGAAATGCCTGACCCGATCTGGTTTGCAATTTTGAAATGCTTGGACAATGCGGCAAATGTGCCCAAGAAAATGGCTAGTGGGGGTGGGGGGGTGGGGGGGGAGTGTGAGTGTGTGTGTGTGTGTGTGTGTGTGTGTGTTTTGGGTATGTTTTGGGAAAACATGAGGTTTGAGAGAAAACTACTGCTGTGTCTAGGCCAGATACCTCAATATGTTCTTTGCAAAGAGCTCCGCTGACCATGGAAGCTGGGTCTGCGCTATTTCTAAAACATATTTCTAAGAAATCAGAATTCGTTCGTGCCTGCAAAAGGATGTGTGCTAAAATAGTCGAACTGGATGAATATATGTCCCACTTCACACGAGTGTAGGATTATACAAACACGAAAAGCGGCCCCTTAAAAAATAAATGACCCCTTCACAAACGCATAGGTAAGCTTGTGCGGGATGAGAGGACTTTACACGTTGAAACAGCAATACACATTTTCCTCACATGAACTTCTTTTTAAGAAAATGCGCATAGTCACAAATCGTCCCATTTAACATTTGAGTTGTAAAGTATTGTCGGCTAAAATTATATAATATCCCCCTTACTACGGCCAAAAAGACAGTGATTAGGGAAAGCCTGTTTTTTCAGTCTCCAGAAGCCATTCAGGGTGATGTCGCTGAATCAAACAAGTGAAAGTGTCAACTCACTCTTCTCTTGATTTTGTCATGGAATTGCAACACATGGTTCCAGCACGCGGCTCGGGTGACTGATCGGAACTACTACCCCACGTCACGTCCGTAGCAGGTTCCTGGAAACGCTGGGACCATGGCGGTGGACCTTTAGGGACACAATTCTTGCACTACATGGGGTCAAAAGTGCCATTAAAGCCCATATGCTAATTAAAGGAACGTGGGTGGTCCTAGTTCTCACTGTCGCACCAAGTAAGCGTGAATCCTCACACCCCATTCCATCCTTCAACTCCTAGTAGTGACAGGATGTAATGGTGTTAGCCCCGACCCTCCCAGAACAACCCCTTTAATTAAACAAACACTTTATCTCCCGCAAGAACCAATTGGCATATATAACCCTGTTAATTACAGTGACCTTGGAAGATATTTTTCCGTACCGCAGCCAGAAGGAAAATTAAGAATCGATTAAGGGAGGTGGGTGATGGTCTAGGCGCGTTCCTTATCCCTTTACCTGCAATCCCTCTAAAAAACAAAAGGATGTTTGTGGTGTTTTTTTTTTCTTCTCTTAAATACGGGATATTACATGAAATCAGTGCAAAAAAAAGCTAATTTAAATTTTAGTTGACTGGTTACAAACGGTTTCTGGTGGTTGCAGAGGAGATGCTTGAATTTTGGCACATAGGACCTAGGCCTGGACGACTTTGTGTTTTATCTGCAAAATACAGAAGTGAACATTTTTTGATAATTTGTTATTCACTGTTCGTGATGCTTCATGACAGTTGAAAAAATTTCGTAAGTTTTCGTGTGGGTGAACAGTTCTTCTTTGAGAAATTCCCCTAAAACACTGAAATCTGCTGAGTGGGAAAAGTATCGAGAACTGAATTAGTTTTGCATAGAAAATTGTTCCCCTGGGCGAAATTCACGTATTTCACATTACGCCAGAATATTTCGCCAATCACTAATTGGACTAGGCTTAGCTGAATAAATACATGGAAAATTGTACTATAAATAATATATAAAATAACCAAATGAATCAATTGAAAACAAAAGATAGCAAATGCCAGCTTTAAGATGCAACTAAATTAATTTAAATGCTTTCCCTAGCGATACAGTAGGTGCAAAAATAACGCTTATGTTACAGCTAAATCCAGTAAAAAGATTTATAATTAATGCTGGAATTTCCATTATGGAGCCAGAAGAAGCATTGCATGTGCTTGTTCTCAGCTAAACAAACGTGACCCGACAAAGAAAGGAACTAAACCGTGGGTAAAGTGTTAAAGAGTATTTACAAACCATAACACTGATAAAATAAATGCAGAATCATGTCTCGTTTAGTCTATATACAACCTGGTTAATTCTTATTCCCCCATTTTTAGGTCTCACCTACACAGCGCGCAAGCGCTGCTTTGGAGTGACCTTTTGGAATCACTCCGTACTTTTTGGGAAACTCGTGCATGTACTGCACTGTTTCCAATGAGCCTTCGTGCATGTACAGCCTTTACCTTGTGGGAGCGAGCAGCGGCGCCATCTGTTTGTAATTATCGCGCCCACCACTGCTCGCTCCCGTAAGGTAAACGCCCATACATGCACAAGGGGCCGCGCTTGTTAATTATTGGCACGCCACTCACTCTTCTAAAGCCACTCGAGGGAGCTGAGGAGCAGCTCGTTAGTCAGCTCGTGTTAGTTGACCGGCCTTCACATCCACAGATGGATTAGTGTTTTTGTTTGTGACCTTGTTTCACTCGAGTGGCCCAACTCCAAAGCAAACGTTCCCCTCAAGTCACAACCGCCCGTTCTCGGGATCAAGCGAGGCGCTTTCCGAAGATGTTTGCCAAATAAGGCATTGCAGCGCCTGGCACCGCAGTCCAATAAAGGGACTCGGGTGAACTCCGAGCCCCCCCTCCAGTGGCAGAACACTTTGCAAGAGATAAAAAATATACAAACAAGCACTTTTCGGCTCAGCAATCAGCAGTTTCATTAATGCCTCCCGCGGACAAAGAGACAGAAATGAACTCAGCAAAAAATAACAACGAGCTCTGAAGCTGCAGGGAGGGGATGCAGGACCCGGCCGAGGGGCCATGCTTCAATCCTGTGGCAAGTGAAGAGAGCGGGGATGGGGCCCCACTGCCCATTACCGGACTGGAGAGCAGAGGCCAGCTGGATGCTCGGAGCCAGGAAAAGGACATCTCACCTGCATGTCTGAAACCGAGGCTGGGCTGCCCCACAGGCATGACGGTGCTCAAGGACCAGGGGTCCCAATGGCAGCCCCCTCTGTTCATGCTGCCCTCTGCATCACACCCACTGTCAGAGCTGCAGGAGGCGGGTAGGTGATCAGGAACCCAGGACATAACAACAGCTCCCTTGACATACCCCCACATGGATCAATATCTTACTTTAAGCACCAAAGACACAGCCGAAGTGCCAGAACCGGCTATCCTGGTCCAATAAGCAGCACCTGATACCCGCCAATGTCCACCTCGTGACATTGCTGTAGCGCCTATAACTTGGCTTTCACAAACAGAGCGCTTTAGGCAGAACACTGACGCCTAATGTGCACAGCTCCTCATTAAAGCCACATAGTTGACACCGGACAGCACCCCCCCTCTCCCTCACCACATCAACTGCACCCCAATTATAAGGTTCATTTACCAGACATAGGGACAGGGGGCATATTGCTTGTTTGCATTACGGCCAATGGTGGCCTGGCTGAGTTTCTGACTGCACAACAGACACATAACGAACAGCCGGGCAAGCATGCTTGCCCAGAGGCTCAAATATACAGTGTGCTTGTGCACAGGGCATAGCGAGAAGCACAGAATGTAAGGTGATACACAAAGTGATGACAGGAGGAATTCTGCTCTGCCAGTTGTGTTTGCACAGTAGTTTTGACCACAAAATATGTCAAGCACCAACAGTACAACTTGTTTCGTGTTGTGTAGATTGAAAGCTCTTCTCGAACGTCACTGGGGCACAGGGAATGGGTACTCTCTGGGCACCAGCAGTGCAAGCTTCTGCTGAACACACGTGCCCCAAACAGGTGTCATATGGGCATTAGAAGTGATATCAAGCACCGTATCAAGCGCGTGGCTTGCATCGGGTATGCACATGTGCATGGTGGGTGACATGGGGAGGGAGGGGGAGAGGACGTGGTATGAAGGCCTTGGAACTGAGGAATTAGGTTTGGGTCTGGGTTCAAGATCCTGTGATTCTGAGCAAATCACTTAATCTCCAAGTGCCCATGAAAATGAATAAAACTGCAAAAAATAAATAGGACTATGGCAGCTTCTGTTCAACCCTTGCACTCCAATTTTGTTAGGAAAAGTGTGCAGTAATTTTACCATGGGGGTCGCCAACAAATTTCCTTGTTCAGGTGACTCAGCATTTACCAATAATACAGTTCTGTACACTCGAGATCCTGGCATTTTCTGACAAGCATTAACAAAGCTAATATGTCTCGCCTACGCCGTGGGAGCTATTACCTTTGTCAATATGTAGCAGCACAATAGCAGTCGCACGGCACGCACAACTCTAATTTTTTATTTGCCCCAATATTTTTAAGCATCCCTGCGATGCTGCTCCTAATCACCAACAAAGGCAGCCAGCAGTGAGCAGGACAACTGGATCAAGGGAAGCACACTCTAATCAGACTTTACAAAAAATGTTTTGTTCGCGTAGAAGTGTGGGCTCCATTCCATTGGTGCACTGCCGAGACCCAGGGATGTGCATTGCTACTTCCGTTCCATTAAAAAAACGGCATGTCCTTTTGTAGAAGTTACAGCAGCCCACTTTGTTTTGTTTGTAAGGACAAGGTCTCAGAGAGCCTCTGTGCAGCAGTGAGCCCTGAACACCACTTGATTCATGCAAACGCTGTGGAACAGTCATGGCAAACGATATAAGCACATATCTTAGGTAAGATTACCTACCTGCGTCCACATTTTATTGATTGATATGGCATGCTAGGGGTTTCACCCATGTTTATTTTACTTTTAAGTAATGGAGGTACCTACAAGTGTTCTAATTAACTAGTTACTAAGGACTTTATCCAGGGAGTCTGTTGGATGATTCAAAAAGGTACCCAATGGCATCTGAGCTATCCATTTGCCTAATTACGGTGAATTTTTTTTATAAAGCACCTATACTGGACATTTGCTAGTCCAAATATATTTTAATAAACAGCTGACTCTGTTACCCAATTTAACGGTACTTTCCATGACCCGCAAAGGATGAAAGTTGGGTTAATTTTGCTCTTGCAAGGTGGCGTAGCTGACCATAGCAGAGGACTTAGAAGTGGGCATTTAATTCGTTGAGACGTTTTCCTAGTTAAGATCATTTTAAGTATGCTTAATTGTCTTTTTTTGTGATGCTCTCCCAGTTCAACCAAGAAAGTCTATTTATCAATCTATCTCGCACTTCTAGCCCTCTCATCTCACCCACACTGCCCCCTCATCTCGTCCTCACATTCCCACTGCCCCCTCTCATTCCTCACTCACACTCCCTGTCTCTTCTCTGGACTGCTTGCTCACACATGCTGCCTTCCTCAATGCCACTCTACTCTATGCCACTGCACTCTACTTTGCACCACTCAACTCTACATCAATGAACTCTACTCTGCAGCACTTCACTCTATGAAACTCTATGTATGCTTAATTGTCTTTTTTTGTGATGCTCTCCCAGTTCAACCAAGAAAGTCTATTTATCAATCTATCTCGCACTTCTAGCCCTCTCATCTCACCCACACTGCCCCCTCATCTCGTCCTCACATTCCCACTGCCCCCTCTCATTCCTCACTCACACTCCCTGTCTCTTCTCTGGACTGCTTGCTCACACATGCTGCCTTCCTCAATGCCACTCTACTCTATGCCACTGCACTCTACTTTGCACCACTCAACTCTACATCAATGAACTCTACTCTGCAGCACTTCACTCTATGAAACTCTATTCTGCACCACTGCACTCCTCACCACTGCGTTCAACACAACTCTCCGCCACTCTACCGTGCACCAATCCACTCTACCCTACACCACTCCACTCCACTCTTCACAACATCACTCCACTCCGAAGCAATGTACTCTATGCCACTGCACTCTACTACACTATAGTCAACTTTGAAACATTCCATTCTATGCCACTGCACTCTACTACACTCTACTCTACTTTGAAACACTTCACTCTATGCCATTGCACTTTACGCAACTGCAATCTACTCTGCACCACTCTACTCAACTTTACTGCACTCTATGCCAATGACGATTCTGACTAGAGTAACATTCCTAAGGAACCTGGGACCATGCGGAAATCAATTCCTAGACATAAGGAGATAGTATCTACATAGGCTCAGTGTACTACAAATATCAGTTAAAAATATTTCATTTTATTCATATAAAAATTAAAAATCTGACATAAACAGCCATAATGGAACATGAATAGCATGACATACAATACAACAATACATACAATGAAATAATCAGTTTAGACACAACCATAAAACAAATAACCAAAAATGATCAAAGACAAGATAAATATTCAAGTAGTGTGAACCACGTGTGGCTGAAATGTGTAGATGTTTGTGATTTTCTGGGGAACATCGTTTTCAACGTGTTTTTTACAAAGTAGTGCCTTTAACCCGCAGCTATTACAACGCAAGTCGTTACTACGACTTGCGCTGGATGGCGCTGTGGGATAAGGAATCTTGTAAATTTATATTCCAACACCTTCCCTACTGTTACAGGGACTGGTGTTGGAATATAAAATTATAAAATTCCTAAATCCACGCCCTCCAACGCAAGTCGTTGTAACGACTTGCGTTGTAAGACTTGCGTGGTAAAGGCATGCGTTGTTACAACATGTGTTGTAACAACGTACATCCTGATGATTTTCTCTATGCCAATGACTACACCACTCTATGAAAACTCTATCCGCACCACTGCACTCCTCACCACTGCGTTCAACACAACTCTACACCACTCTACCCTGCACCAATCCACTCTACCCTACACCACTCCACTCTTCGCAACATAACTTGACTCTGAAGCAATGTACGCTATGCCACTGCACTCTACTACACTATAGTCCACTTTGAAACACTCCACTCTATGCCTCTGCACTCTATTACACTCTACTCCACTTTGAAACACTCCACTCTGTGCCATTGCACTTTACGCCACTGTAATCTACTCTGCACTACTCTACTCATCTTTACTGCACTCTATGCCAATGACGATTCTGACTGGAGTAACATTCCTAAGCAACTTGGGACCATGTGGAAATCAAGTCCTAGACTTAAGGAGATAGTATCTACATAGGCTAATGGTACTACAAATATCAGTAAAAAAAAATCATTTTATTCATATAAAATTTAAAAATCTGACATAACCAGCCATAATGGAACATGAATAGCATGACAAACAATACAACAATATATACACTGAAATAATCAGTTTAGACACAACCATGAAACAAATAACCAAAAATTATCAAAGACAAGATAAATATTCAAGTGGTGTGAACCGCGTGTGGCTGAAATTTGTAGATGTTTGTGATTTTCTCTATGCCAATGACTGCACCACTTCACTCAAAACCACTGCACTCTTCGCCAATCTACTCTACACCAGTGTACTTTACTCAACTTCACTCTAGTCCACTCTACTCTAACACTCCACGATACTCCACTTTATAATGCTGTACTCCATTACTCTTTGCCACTCTACTCTATGCCACTCCACAACACTCTGCCACTCTACGACACTACTCCACTCTACAACGCCCTATGCAGCCCTCTCTATGCTACTTTACTCCACTCTGTTATGTAATTAATTAATTAATTAACAGTACTCCACTCTACTCCAGTGCATCACCTCCACACCAGCACACAACCACCTCAGTATGCCCTTGGAATCTGGCATCTGTTGATTCTCCCCTAGTGTCCATCTGCTGCTTGTGTTGTAATTCAGGTACTATTTCCCAACCTCCACCCCACCCCCTTGAAAAAAAAAACTATAACGTGTGTTGGAACAGGCAAGAAGAAGTTGCTAGCACTGCAAGGACAAAAAACATGACATTTTTATATTCTTTCTTTAATAGGATCTTTCAGTTGTACATAATGTCTTCTTGGTTATATTTAAGGTAACACAAATGCTTACAACACTTTTATATTATAACTTTTCAACATACTGCTCAAGTAACACACTACTTTACAGCATGACTTAAAAACATTGGCAAAGCCAATAGCTCTGGCTGAACACTTATAACGTACCAAAGGCGAGTCCTATTGGCTATGCCAATGCTTGTTTTTTATATCTGCTTAGGCCTTATTAGTTGTAGTTTCTGTTGTGCTCCAGTTCTGGCAGTTTTCTGTACATTTTCTCGAACAGGCCTTGTTCATAAGAACGATTCACCTTCCCTTAATGATAATTAATAGTTACTTCCAAAAACTTGCATTGTATTATACTTTTTGACTTCTGTTATTGAAATTGTTGGCTCATTGTCATAGCTACCAGATGCCAGTCTTTATTCCTACTGTTAAACCCACAGCGGTTGTCTAAACAAACACTGGCAATGCCAAAAGTTCTGGCTTATGAATGAAAGGGAATTTTGTGTCATTGATGTGTGTAGGTACTCAATAAGTCATCTTACACACACTTTGTCACTCATCTTTTCACTCATGCATACATTCATCCATCCACTGACTCATTCTTGCATTTACCCGCTGACACAAACACAATAAAACACACACAAAATCAACAACATATGTAATATAAATTAAAAGAATACAAGTTATTTCAAATGCTTGAAATAAAACTAAATATAGCAGCAGGTGGCTGTCTTTCAGAAGTATTGCAAATAGTCTATTGCCACTTTTAGAACTTTTCCTTTATTTCTTTATTTCGGTAGAAATTTTTCACCATAAAAGACATTATAAATTTCATTAAAACAGTTAAAATAGGGGAGGAGCCAAGATGGCGACCTGAACGGACGTGTGGTCGCTCGGCTCCGCCGGCCCTGAAGACCCGCGCTCATATCCTGCCTGGAATCCTGGGGTTTCTCTCGCCCGACATGCGTGGGACACGAAGTCGATCCTGACGGTGTCCCTCTGGCCTCTCAGCCCTCCCAGAGTCGCGAGCTCTGGGGAGATCGTTTCTGCCCCGGACCTCCGCCCGCTCCCTGCAGCCTGCCGGACCTCGCAAATCTCAAGGGGAGGCTCTGTTGCTGTGGCTGCCTGTGCTGGGGGAGTGCTTCCGCCCGTCTACAGTCTTGCCTATGCCCTGTGCTCATTGACCTGCCGAGCTCACACGGAGCAGCTCCGACACGGATATGTGAGGGCTTGCGTGGGTTCCTTTGTTTGTGGCCGCCATGATGCCGGTCAGCTTTCTTCCTAGCTGCGCTGATGGCCGGTAAGATCGAGCTGCCCTGACTGCCCGCCGCACCATCGGATGCCCCTCGCTTATGCAGCGCACAGGAGGGGACGTAAAGTGTTTTGGGGCAAACATCCACTTCCCTGTCGGAAACTGTGTACCCCGTTTTCCCCCCCTCCCAGCACTCCGTGGACTGCTGCTAAGATGGCGATGCCTGATCACCAACGGGGTGGAAATGGCGCTGGGACCTCTTCCTGGGGTGGCATGTGTTCATTGGTACGGGGGACCGTGTTTGAGCCCTCCACTGAGATTGGAGAGCCTCGAGTATCACGGCCGGACTGCACCTACAGGGAGGTGTTGAATATCCTGGATGAGGTGCGGTCGGAGATACTGCGTGCCTCGGCGGTGCTGTTTGAGAAACTTGATGCGTGTCTCCCTGCTGTGAGCCGAACGCGAGGGGTTCACTCTCAACAGGACTCAGGTCTGACTTGGTTACAACTTGCCAGCCCCTCGCTACCTCCTGTTGCTACTGTATCACCCGATATAACCGCTACTGGAGCTTCTGCAGACTTGTTGCCGCTCATTCACGCTGCTGTTGCTACAGTGTTTCCCCTTTGTTCTTCGATTGGCTGTCTGCCTCGTGAACCAGCCTGGCTGTGCAGTGCATCGCTAGCTTGTTCTCCTGCCCTTGCCCCTGCTCCCTCCTTGACTAGTTCCATCTCGACGTTCAGCGACTTTTGCCATTTATGCGCTCTGGGAGTACATTTTGTTGTTGGACTACTATCTGCGGGGGACGACCGGAGTTCCCTCGGCGATGGTGCGCTTTCCTTATCCTCGGGGCGGCCATGTTTCCTCGTCAAGATGGATTGCAGCGGACTGCCGAGATGGTTGGGTGACAATGTGCCTCCTAGATCGGGCCAAGGCTAGCCGATCCTCTGATTGCATTCCTGTACGGACTGGTGGAGGCCAGGACAGACTTGATATGTGTGTGGTACACAGGGTATTACTTACTATCTTTCCCCAATGAGGATGTCTCGGGTGCAGTTCTCTGGTAATTGATGCTGGGGTGTGGGATGCTTAATGAGCCGGGGCTGTCCGAGCGTGTACATTTGATGCGGGAGGGGCGGGTTCCTGGTTGTGTCCCGTCTTACCGGGTGGGGATCGGGGCTAGATTGTGATACGTATTGGCTACATGATTTGTATTTACGATGTAGATTGTTTCCCCCCGTCTGTCTCTATTATAGCTAGTGGTTGTCTTGCTCTCCAATTAAGGCATCCTTTGGGTGTTGCGACCTTTGTCATTGACACAAGCTGCATTATACACTGGCTACCCTGATTACTTGCTCGCTATCGGCTCCGCCACGTTTTTCTTTGTTTCCTGTTTGCTGGTCCGGGAAACTTATGGTGACATGGGGGTTCTTTGTACAGGGTAGCGTCCATCTTGCTCTCCTCTGTCTGCACTCTCCTTACGGCGGCCATTTTGTCCCTTTGTCCTGACTGGGGAGGGCGTTTGCTGGGCCTCATAGTATAGTGGTCGCTCGCGACCGGATTAGAGATCGTGGTCTTCGGGGCTTCACTCTGGTTGTCCCGGCTGTTCTGTTTCTGACTGTGCCACCTATCTGGTGAATGTAGAGGTCGTAGCTCCCCATATCTGTTCTGCTACTGTTGTTCATCCTGGTGAATTCGCACGTGGGGTGGAACTGGGTTTATCCTGTTACCGCCCATATGGACGGGGTGATCGTTTCAGTACTGACTCGGGGTCCGGGGCACATCTGTTTCAATATTTCATTTGCTGGTATATTTTTCGATTTGATTGCTTCAATTGGGGCAGGGGGCTATACATGGCTGGGGGACCGGGAGTTTGTTAATATTAGGGCTCCTCCTCCCTCGTTTCCTTTCCTTTTCGGGAGTGATAGACTGGCTTGTTCTTCTCTTCCTCCCGATGCTTCAAGTGTGATGGTTTTCTTTTCTTATCTTTTCTTCTTTCCTTTCTATTCTTCCTCTGTATTTCGGGTTTCTTTACTGGGCGACAGGCACTTTGCCGGGGGGGGGGTAGGCCGTAGCCTCCGGATTGTTGTAGGGTGGGGGGGTAGATTTAATTTCTCTTTTAGTTTCTATGGGCCTTATTTTTCTAATTTCTGCGCTTTCTTGTTCTGGTTTCAGTTCTGGGTCTGCCCTGAAGGTTAGTAGGTAGTGGGTGGCGCTGAGGGTAGTGCGTAACTGTGGACTGCAACTCCTGTTGTTGGGTGTGTTACTGCCATCTCGACGTGGTGTTCTTCATACTGTTGTTCTAATTCATGCTGCCTGCTCATGTTTGTGTACTTACTGTCTGGACTCAGTTCTCCTTGATTTCATTCTTCATTGCTATTTTCTTTATAATTTTAAAATTTAACCTTCAATTCTCCTTTTCCTTGGCGACATGACTCCATTTTGTGTCACGGCTACTAATTGTTACTATCATACCTGATGCCGTTGTGGAATAACGTTGCTCGCACCTGTGCTTAAAGTTTTGTGGCCGGCCTGATGGTTGTAGGCCCGTATTTGTTCTTTTTTGTGCACAATAAAGGTTTTAAAAAAAAAAAAAAAAAAAAAAAAAACAGTTAAAATAAAATTTGTACTTTACAAATTCATACAGTCCATTACATGGAATTTCATCACATTACGATATATTGCGGTCACTGAACAGCCTTGATACATTTTCTCCTCAAAAGCCACACAGCACCTAGGTACTTAGCTACTGTAAATACAATGTGGTCCGACAGGTCTGTTTTAAGAACTCTAAAAGCGGCCAAACACTCCACAAATCCCAGGTTCCTACATAAAGGGACAATCCATTTCTTACGTATCTCATGATATACTGGACAGAAAAAGATTATATGCAGCTCAGACTCATCGGCCAATTTGCATGCTGGACATACACTATTTGCATTTTCACTCCACTTACTTGTAAATGCACGGAGTGGGAGAGACCCATGTCTCCATTGTAAGTAGAGTTTCCTAAGCAAGGAGGGATATAAATTATCTAACGCTGGCTCGAAGCTATAAATATCCTTAATGCGTAGAAATCCCTCTGTTAGTGTCCCATGGTTTTGGCGGCGGTACAGTGCCGTCAATTTGCTATCCTGATATACCTTTGCCAATGTCTTTTTGGGGAAAAGTGGACAATTGGATAGGGGGTCAGACCACAGTTTCAGAAGACCCAAACCCTCCAACTCAGTTTTAATAAATTTCAGCCATTTAATTTCCCCCGCATTGGGCATTGCAAGCACCTCCTGGAGACCTTGTCTATAGCTGATCAGTTCCGGGACTGACCATAACCTACGCCAGTATGACAGCGGTCGGAAAGCCAGTTCCTCATCAAGGGGTCGTATTCCAAGATCTAGCCTTAGGGGGACAAGAGGCGTACTAGGGGGAAGGGCTACAATCCTCCGAATAAACTTGTTCTCCTCTTTCAACAAATCCTGAGAGACTGCATGGCCCCAAAGCTCACACCCATACATGGCAGCCCCCCTTGCCTGTGCCCTATAAATCTGTAAAGGTGGGCCAACAGGCCGAATAGATGACTTATTATCGCACATGAGCTTCATGGTACCACCCGAATACTGAATCAGTTTAAGGAGCGCTTTCTCTTGGTGGGTACACCAGGTCATTCTTTCGTTTAGGATAATTCCTAGGTACTCAAAAGTTCTCACCCGTTCCAGTTTGTTTTGTTCAATCTTGGGGGTAGAACGGAGTTTTGGGGGGGGATTAAATACCATAAATTTGGTCTTTAGGGTGTTAATTTCTAGACCATATTCCCCACAAAACCATCGAGTACCCTCTGGATACCCATCATAGACTTTGATAACAGTAGAGTGTCATCGGCGAACATGATCGCCGGCACTCTAGTTCCCGCCAGCTTCGGAACGTCAGAGTCAGCCACCCCATTCAAATGAGGGATAACCCCGTTGACATAGAGGCAAAACAGGGTCGGTGCAAGCACACAGCCCTGCCTTACCCCCCTGTCAACGGGGAACCTATTCGAGAGGGCACCCTCCTTGCCACACCTTACCTGTGCAAAGTTGGCAGTATGGAGATGAATAATCATCTCCAGCAGTCCCTTAGGGACCCCCAATTTGGCCAACACCTCCCAAAGTTTTTTGCGAGGGACCAGGTCGAAAGCCGCCCGCAGGTCCACGAATACAGTGTAGAGGCTGCGAAGGTGTGCCAAAGGTAAGCCCGTCTACGCCCGTCCGCGCCTGGACCGTGCCCAGCGCCAGACCCCCTGGCCCCCGCAATTCCCAATCCCCCCGCATTACATATGATGCTGCCACCCTCACAGCCCTTAACCCCGGCCGACCACCACACTGCTACCAAGCAGCACCCGGTCACACCCATGGACCTTTCACCTGTAATTCATGCAAGTTTGCCTGCATTAGAACCCTTACCAAACCCACCACTTCCAAACATACTCCTAAAACCAACCAGCTGAATTGTATCCTTCTCAACACCCGCTCAGTCCACAGTCACGCCGTCCAACTCTGGGACCTACTCGACACTACAGAACCAGACCTCGCCTTCCTCACAGAAACCTGGATGAACGCCTCTTCAGCTCCAGACATCACCATAGCCATCCCGGACGGCTACAAGATCATCCGAAAAGACCGCACCAACCAAACAGGAGGAGGCATCGCCATAGTCCATAAGAACACCATCCGTGTCTCAACAAGCTCAGACGACAACTTCACTATCGCCGAACATCTTCACTTCCAGATCCACATCGACCCCAAGACCGTCAGAGGCACCCTCCTCTACAGACCACCAGGACCCCGCACACAATTCAGTGGAGACATCACTGACTTCATCAGCCCACACGCCCTCCCCTCCGAGGACTACATTCTACTGGGAGACCTCAATTTCCACCTGGAAAAGAACAACGACAGCAACACCACCACCCTTCTGGACAATCTCGCCAACCTCGGACTCAAACAAATCGTAAACACCCCCACCCACTACGCAGGACACACTCTCGACCCTATCTTCACCTCCAGCAAGCACATCTCCTTCAATCACACCACAGCTCTCCCCTGGACGGACCACAGCTGCGTCCACTTTGAGTACAAAAAAACCACAATCCACAACCACCCTCAACCAACACTGCGAAGAAACTGGAACAAAATCACCATCGACCAGATCTCCACATCGCTTCTTCAAAACCCCCCTGCCTATTCGTCGAACCCTAACCAAGCAGCCATCAACCTCACTCAATGGCTAACCCACAGCGCAGACAACCTAGCACCCTTGAAAAAACGTCAAATCAAACCAGGCAGCAAAAACGCCCCCTGGTTCAACGATGACCTTAAGAAATCAAAGAAACTCTGTAGTTCCCTGGAGAAAGCCTGGAAAAAAGAACCAAACATTAGGACTAGAGACGCCTTCAAAAACGCCACCCGTAAACACCACCAACTTATCAGATCAGCCAAGAAATCCGCATTTAAAGACCGACTAGACAACAACGCCCACAACAGCAAGGAACTATTCAACATCGTCAAAGAGTTTACCAACCCCACTGCCAACTCCAACGACATCACTCCCTCTCAAATCCTCTGCGACTCCCTAGCTTCATTCTTCCACAACAAAATCGCCGACATCCACAACAGTTTCGACAACCATCCCGGAAACCAACCCACCCAACCTACCCCTGATCCTAAACCCCCCCTGAACATCCTTCATGACTGGAACCCAATCTCAACTGAGGACACCATTCGCCTGATGAACTCCATCCACTCAGGATCCCCCACAGACCCATGTCCCCACCACATCTTCAACAAAGCAGACTCCTTCATCGCACCCCACCTCCAAGACGTCATCAACTGCTCACTCAACTCCGCCACATTCCCGGAAAGCTGGAAACACGCCGAGCTCAGCGCCCTTCTGAAAAAACCCACAGCAGACCCCTCCGAACTCAAAAACTACCGCCCCATCTCGCTCCTACCATTCCCGGCCAAAGTCATTGAGAAAGCCGTCAACAACCAGCTCGCCGCCTTCCTCGAAACCAATAAATCCCTCGACTCCTCACAGTCCGGCTTCCGAGCCAAACATAGCACCGAAACAGCCCTCATCGCAGCAACTGACGACATTCGAACACTACTGAACAATGGAGACACAGTCGCCCTCATCCTCCTTGACCTACCAGCAGCATTCGACACAGTTTGTCATAGCACCCTTATACAACGTCTCAACAACATCGGAATTCAAGGAAAAGCACTGGACTGGATCACCTCGTTCCTTACCGGAAGAACTCAAAGAGTCCCCCTCCCACCGTTTAAGTCAGAGGCCACCGAAGTCATCTGCGGCGTGCCGCAAGGATCATCGCTCAGTCCCACACTCTTCAACGTATATATGAGCCCCCTCGCGGCCATCGCACGCCATCACAACCTTAACATCATCTCCTACGCCGATGACACTCAACTGATCCTTTCACTCACCAAAGACCCAAACACCGACAAAACTAACCTACATGAAGGGATGCAAGAAGTAGCCGAATGGATGAAGCATAGCTGTCTAAAACTGAACTCGGATAAGACAGAAGTCCTCATCTTAGGTACTTCACCTTCCGCTTGGGACGACTCCTGGTGGCCAACGGCCCTAGGAAAAGCACCCATCCCAACGGACCACGCAAGGAACCTGGGCGTCATCCTGGACTCCTCACTCTCGATGACCAGACAAGTCAACGCAGTCTCATCATCATGCTTCAACATTCTTCGCATGCTCAAAAAAACATTTCGCTGGATCCCCACCGATACCAGAAAAACGGTAACCCACGCACTGGTTACAAGCCGCCTGGACTACGGAAACACCCTGTACGCCGGTACCACCGCAAAACTTCAGAAAAAACTACAACGCATCCAAAACGCATCAGCCAGACTCATATTAGACATCCCGCGCAAAGACCACATCTCCGGTCACCTGAAAGACCTCCACTGGCTTCCCGTCAATAAAAGAATAACGTTCCGCCTCCTCACCCACGCACACAAAGCCCTCTACGAACTTGGACCCGAATGCCTCAACACACGACTATCCTTCTACACTCCCCCCGCCAGCTTCGTTCTTCCAACCTTGCCCTCGCTGCTGTTCCACGCATCAACAAAACCACCATGGGGGGAAGATCCTTCTCCTACCTAGCGGCTAAGACATGGAACTCCATTCCCATTCACCTCCGCCTTACCCAAGACCACCTAGCCTTCAGAAAACAGCTTAAAACATGGATATTCGACAAGTAATCCTGCACCCTTCCTCAAGCGCCTTGAGACCCTCTGGGTATGTAGTGCGCTATATAAATTATCTGACTTGACCCCCCAACTGTACCGTTTTCCAATGGATAAGGGCGAGGCGGAAGACCTGATCTATCGTTGAAACCTTCCCTCTAAAGCCTGCTTGGAGGGGACTCAGTATGTCGTGTTCCATCGACCATTCCAACAGACGATCCAGCAAAAGCCTGGCGAATAGCTTTTGTGAAACGTCTATCAGGCTTATTGGCCTATAATTGACCGGGAGCAGAGGAGAGCCCTTTTTAAAAAGAGGGACTATCTCTGCCCCCAGCCAAGTGGGGGGGATCGTCATGCCATTCAGAATTGCATTGAACAGCACCCTAAGGTACGGGGCCCAGATTTTAACTTCGTGTTTGTATAGGTTACCTGGAATCCTGTCCAGGCCTGGCGCTTTTTCAGGTGCCAGCCCCGAGAACGCCGTGGTAATTTCTTCCAGAGTGAATCCATCCATAGGAGCTATACTTTTAGTATGTTGGTCCATTGTAAGTTCCGGTGGAGTCACCAATTGGTCCAGGTTATGTTTTCTATACAAATTTTTAAAGTGATCCTCCCAAATGGCGGGTGGTATATTCGCTTCAACTGCAGCTAGGGGTTCAGCTGATCCGTGCTTAACAATTTGCCAGAATTTTCGACTATCTCGGATCGTAAGGCAGCTGTCATTTCAGACCAATTTTCCTCATCCCACTCTATTTTAGCAATACGTAAAATAGACTTATAAGCTAGCCGTTTTTCCCTGATCATGCTTGGACTATCCCTTATTTTAAGTGACTCTAATAGAGCAGCCTTTGCTCTCCTGCAAGATGCACTGAACCACGAGGCTCTTTTCTTCTTGAATTTCTTCCTCCTAGCCACCGGGTTCAATACCTCTACCAGGTTGGAGCATAGCTCAGAGTGGATATCCCCAAGCACAGAGAACTCAGCAAGGGTGGTTTGAATGGTATTGAGTACTTCGGCTCCTTCTAGAGCAAAAGATTCAGTAGGAATAACTAGCTGTGGGGTAAGGGCCTCAACCTTTTCTAGCGCGAGGACCACTGGTACATACAGCCTTTGGATATTAGTTGGGTTCTCTAAGAGTTTCAACCATTTAATTTTACGCCTATTACTACTTAGGACCAAGGCAGCTGAGAGTACTGAGTTTTCTTCTGCCATACCCATAGATATTCCCTGGACCGCAAGTCTCAGTGAGAGAGCATTGTGGTCGCTGTCATTCCTAGCGACTATCCTAAAGTCCTTCACTTTATCCCAGTCCTTCGTTGAGACCATGATGTAGTCTATTAGTGACTCGCAACCTGGTCTGTTGAAGGTGTATTTTGATGGAATATCTCCTTCAATACGGCCATTGCAAGCCCTCAGCAAGTGGCAGAGCGTTAGAGAGGTTATTTGTGTGGCGATAGGTGACCAAGCCTTTACGGGGGAGGCCACCAAGGTGGGGATCTCCCAGAGATCGTCCTCTTCACTTGTAACACCCACTAGATGATCCGGGAGAGGCTCATATTGGGTGTTAAAATCTCCCCCCACTATAAGTGTGGAGCATAGGCTGGCGGAATCGAGGAACAAAGCTAAATCCTCAATTGTTCTCGAGGTGCCTGCTATCCCTACTGGCCTTGAATATACGTTAATCAGTGCTATACTTGCACCGTGTGCCCATTCCAAAACAACGCACTGGAAGTCCGCTGAATTGGTTTCGCGCAATGTTACCCTACATCCAAGATAAGAAGCCACCCAGATCAGAAGACCCCCAGATGGTCGTCCCTTCCCACCCCAATTTGCCAGTGTTTCAAAGGAGGCATATCCTATGTGAGACTGTTTTTGCCTGGCCCATGTTTCTTGAAACAGGCATATGTCATATCCTTCTATTAATTTCTCCCACTCGGGGGAGTCTATTTTGTTGGCCAACCCTGCGATGTTCCAAGAGAGTATGGAAAGTAAACCTGGGGTCACCATCTTATCAGTGTCGCTAGTTACCGGAGTAGGCCTGCTTGCCCTTGGCTGACCTTGGATATAGGAAGACGTGCCTTCCTTTACCGTTGAGATTATTACAGACGTCACCTCTACAAGGGGATTGTCCTCAATGCTATGGTCTAATTTAGCTTTGTCTGTATAAATGTTTTTAGCATTATATAACCCAATAATTGGAGAAGTTGAAGAGGTTGTAATACCCCCAGAGTGATTGGAAGCAGGGTCATCTTTGTACCTGACCTCATCTGTAGTTTGATTACAATCTCCACATTGGGAATATGGGAAAGAAAAAGCAGGTTGGCCCAGAGAATAGATAGGGCAACTGGCTAAGTCTACTAGTGGCTGTGTGTTAGTAGACCTATGGAAGAGTCAGTCTACTTCCTCAAGGCACCCAAACCTATTGTAGACAGGAACTTCTGTCCACCCGCCATGTGTATTTGGCCAATGATTGTGGAACCCACCCTGCACACCTTTTATCTCCGGGATCCTGCTCCAATTCCCTCCTGTATTATGATGTAAGCGTGGAGGGTAGAAATAGGTTAGGGGTCTGGAAGCTATAAGCGAATTTGCATTGTTGTTATCCCAGGTGTGAATATAGTGTGCAGCATTCGGATTTTCAAATGAAATAATTACACAATCACCGTTAATAGACTTATGCGAAGTGCCTATCCAGGGTACCCGACGCACCATGAGGATTTTACTACTCAGGTGGTTGGGTATTGGCCTGTTAACATTGAGCCAGTGTGTTACTTTATTTTTTAGTGACCCATAGTCTTCCTGGTGATGATATAACAATTCCGGCACCCCTGTTAGCACAACTACATATGGCCCTACATCAGGGGGAAGATCAACATAACCCCTATAGTGATTTGTGTTAGTTTTTACTCTCTGTGTTGTAAGGTGGGGGTTATTATGCTCAATGACCCTCTGTGTAGTTGCGACTGTCGGAGCTGGAACAGCAGGAACCACCTGCTGTTTTACATCCACTGATAACCTGTTAACAGAAGTGCATGTGACACCCTTGTGCCGGGGTTTTGGGATAGGTTTAGCTTTCAATGCTTCTGAGAGGGAGGCAACAGGTAATGCTGTGGCGACAGATAGTGGTGGTAAGTTATTAGTAATAGCCGATCGGCAAGTTAGTTTGTTATCAGATATACTAAGGGTGGCAACATCGAGGATACTTTTTTCAATCTCAAGCAACTGAGTTTCTATTCGTATAAACCTGGCTTCAAGGGGGGTTAAAAGTTTTTTTAGTGTTCCCCACACAATTCTCAGAAATTCCACATCTTTCCCTTTTATAGTACAAAGTGGAACCCCACCGTTCTCACTTTCTATTACAAGGTTATCTAGGTCGCTTTTACCCACCAGTTTTGCAGGGCTGGATTCTATTTCTAGATCAGAGGGACACGTGTTTCTCATTAAAGAGGGTTTGTGGGGTTTCTGGGGAAAATCATGAGTAAGTAATTGGGCCTTTGCTACCTTTGCCTTTTTCCTTGAATAGGCAGAGGTATGATTGCGTTTTCTTTTGTGATTTGGGCCCTTATGTGGGGTATACAGAATCCCCCCAGTCTTTCCCCTAGATTTCACAGTTGGTACCTTATTCATAAGGGCCCCCTCACATGTTATATCCGACCCAACCTCCCCGCCCAATGAGCGACTTAGAATAGCTGGAGTTTCTTGTAGAGACTCCACCTTAGGTGTATGTGGCATAGTTGCTAATGGCTGATGAATATCGGCTTGTGTCGCAATCAATGTGGGAGTTAAGCCGATTGTGCGGTCAGGTGTTTTAACAAAGGCAAAGTGCCCTAGGGAGGATTTTTTTTTAGCCATGGCCAGTTCATGAGATAGCCTTCTCGCTGCGTCTAGTTCATTAGAAACCCTACGCTGCATTTTATTAATTTCCATATCTATTGTATTGTTGGTCCTGGTAATAAAATTGTCTAGTGTTCCATTTTTTAGCGTGTCCTTCGCTGCCCTACTCCTATACTCACGGGTAGACATAGTGCTTTATATAGAGCGGGCCAACAACCAGTAAAGCTAGGGAGCAGAATTAGGACCAAAGGGTATGGCCCAGTCCAGTCTCTCCCGGGCTCGAACGGCCTCAAACGGCCCGCTCTTTTCCCGGTCTTCGCCCCGGGCGCTCCCACGCGCTACCGTGCTGCGGTTTCCCCAGACAGTGAAATAGGGCTAGGGCGGGGGGCGTGGCCGGCAGGGAGAGCGGCCGCAGGTGTGACACGCAGGGACTCCTGGGCAATTGAGTCCCTGCTAAGCTGCTCGCAGCCCTGCCGGTTCAAGAGGCACAGCAATATTCGGCTCCCTTCGCTAAACGCCCCACAGAGACAAGAGACGCAGCGGGACCCGCGCAGCGGGTCCGGCAAGGCGTAGGTGCAATGCTCCGTCCCACGGATCCAACGGCGGCAACACAGCAGGAGGAGGGAGTCTCCACACAGTTCTCCTAGACAATCCTCAGAGAAAGGTTTCCCGCAGTCTGCACCAACCAGGCAGCTTTATACAGGGCGGGGGCGTGGCCGGCAGGGAGAGCGGCCGCAGGTGTGACACGCAGGGACTCCTGGGCAATTGAGTCCCTGCTAAGCTGCTCGCAGCCCTGCCGGTTCAAGAGGCACAGCAATGTTCGGCTCCCTTCGCTAAACGCCCCACAGAGACAAGAGACGCAGTGGGATCCGCGCAGCGGGTCCGGCAAGGCGTAGGTGCAATGCTCCGTCCCACGGATCCAACGGCGGCAACACAGCAGGAGGAGGGAGCCTCCACACAGTTCTTCTAGACAATCCTCAGAGCAAGGTTTCCCGCAGTCTGCACCAACCAGGCAGCTTTATTCAGGGCGGGGGGCGTGGCCGGCAGGGAGAGCGGCCGCAGGTGTGACACGCAGGGACTCCTGGGCAATTGAGTCCCTGCTAAGCTGCACGCAGCCCTGCTGGTTCAAGAGGCACATCAATGTTCGGCTCCCTTCGCTAAACGCCTCACAGAGACAAGAGACGCAGCGGGACCCGCGCAGCGGGTCCGGCAAGGCGTAGGTGCAATGCTCCGTCCCACGGATCCAACGGCGGCAACACAGCAGGAGGAGGGAGCCTCCACACAGTTCTCCTAGACAATCCTCAGAGCAAGGTTTCCCTTGTTGGCCATCTTGGAAAGGTAAAACAATGGCACATTATGGAGAACAGCATTCCATAATGTTCTCCTGGTGTAGCGGGAGGGGCCACGTGGGATGTGCACGCTCTGCAGATGAAATGAGCGGCAAGCAAGCAACCAGTTAGCATTGCCTAGAGAGCTGAAGCATCCTCTAAAGAAGCATGAAATTATAAAGTGGAGAAGCAAGAAATAAAAGGGGAACAATAAAAGGAGACAATTGAAAATTAAAGGACTGGCCAACCCGATCTGACACTGAAGCACACTTGTATTCATGTGGATGTAAAAATGTGATCAGCAAATGCTGTCATTCACAGGGCAAGAGAGCCAAAATCCTTCCTTTCAAAGGTAATCAGTGACATTTCACTAAATAAAATACCTTTCTCTAGGCTTTATTACAGAGGGATAACAATACATCATTAAATGGCTATTGACTTTATCATATGCTTTTCATAATCAATATGTCAGGCCTACTGCGTTTATCATAACTTTCCAAAATAAACAGATCAGACTATGGCACCAGAAAGATTTTTTTCTAGTGAATCAATCAGGGCCTATTGTTGTTATCATTGGCTTTTCACCATAGGCAGCTTGGGCCTTCTGTATTAAACTTAAGCCTTCCCACAAGGCAACTATCAGGTGTAGAGTCATAAAATTACATAGTACATCAAATTACAGTGGGCAGAGAAAAATATCATCAGTACTAAGAGGAGCTCACAGGGAGTTTGACAGTGTAAATCTTCTAAATCCCTGGTTTTTCTGAGGGGATAACCTGTACTAAAACCCTTACCTACATAGTGCTTTATATAGAGCGGGCCAACAACCAGTAAAGCTAGGGAGCAGAATTAGGACCAAAGGGTATGGCCCAGTCCAGTCTCTCCCGGGCTCGAACGGCCTCAAACGGCCCGCTCTTTTCCCGGTCTTCGCCCCGGGCGCTCCCACGCGCTACCGTGCTGCGGTTTCCCCAGACAGTGAAATAGGGCTAGGGCGGGGGGCGTGGCCGGCAGGGAGAGCGGCCGCAGGTGTGACACGCAGGGACTCCTGGGCAATTGAGTCCCTGCTAAGCTGCTCGCAGCCCTGCCGGTTCAAGAGGCACAGCAATATTCGGCTCCCTTCGCTAAACGCCCCACAGAGACAAGAGACGCAGCGGGACCCGCGCAGCGGGTCCGGCAAGGCGTAGGTGCAATGCTCCGTCCCACGGATCCAACGGCGGCAACACAGCAGGAGGAGGGAGTCTCCACACAGTTCTCCTAGACAATCCTCAGAGAAAGGTTTCCCGCAGTCTGCACCAACCAGGCAGCTTTATACAGGGCGGGGGCGTGGCCGGCAGGGAGAGCGGCCGCAGGTGTGACACGCAGGGACTCCTGGGCAATTGAGTCCCTGCTAAGCTGCTCGCAGCCCTGCCGGTTCAAGAGGCACAGCAATGTTCGGCTCCCTTCGCTAAACGCCCCACAGAGACAAGAGACGCAGTGGGACCCGCGCAGCGGGTCCGGCAAGGCGTAGGTGCAATGCTCCGTCCCACGGATCCAACGGCGGCAACACAGCAGGAGGAGGGAGCCTCCACACAGTTCTTCTAGACAATCCTCAGAGCAAGGTTTCCCGCAGTCTGCACCAACCAGGCAGCTTTATTCAGGGCGGGGGGCGTGGCCGGCAGGGAGAGCGGCCGCAGGTGTGACACGCAGGGACTCCTGGGCAATTGAGTCCCTGCTAAGCTGCACGCAGCCCTGCTGGTTCAAGAGGCACATCAATGTTCGGCTCCCTTCGCTAAACGCCTCACAGAGACAAGAGACGCAGCGGGACCCGCGCAGCGGGTCCGGCAAGGCGTAGGTGCAATGCTCCGTCCCACGGATCCAACGGCGGCAACACAGCAGGAGGAGGGAGCCTCCACACAGTTCTCCTAGACAATCCTCAGAGCAAGGTTTCCCTTGTTGGCCATCTTGGAAAGGTAAAACAATGGCACATTATGGAGAACAGCATTCCATAATGTTCTCCTGGTGTAGCGGGAGGGGCCACGTGGGATGTGCACGCTCTGCAGATGAAATGAGCGGCAAGCAAGCAACCAGTTAGCATTGCCTAGAGAGCTGAAGCATCCTCTAAAGAAGCATGAAATTATAAAGTGGAGAAGCAAGAAATAAAAGGGGAACAATAAAAGGAGACAATTGAAAATTAAAGGACTGGCCAACCCGATCTGACACTGAAGCACACTTGTATTCATGTGGATGTAAAAATGTGATCAGCAAATGCTGTCATTCACAGGGCAAGAGAGCCAAAATCCTTCCTTTCAAAGGTAATCAGTGACATTTCACTAAATAAAATACCTTTCTCTAGGCTTTATTACAGAGGGATAACAATACATCATTAAATGGCTATTGACTTTATCATATGCTTTTCATAATCAATATGTCAGGCCTACTGCGTTTATCATAACTTTCCAAAATAAACAGATCAGACTATGGCACCAGAAAGATTTTTTTCTAGTGAATCAATCAGGGCCTATTGTTGTTATCATTGGCTTTTCACCATAGGCAGCTTGGGCCTTCTGTATTAAACTTAAGCCTTCCCACAAGGCAACTATCAGGTGTAGAGTCATAAAATTACATAGTACATCAAATTACAGTGGGCAGAGAAAAATATCATCAGTACTAAGAGGAGCTCACAGGGAGTTTGACAGTGTAAATCTTCTAAATCCCTGGTTTTTCTGAGGGGATAACCTGTACTAAAACCCTTACCTACTATAGTTATCCACGAGATTCCTTATGACAAAACACCTCCCTCTGGGTTTTAATAGAGAGCAGTAACAATCTATCCCTAAATGTGAATTTAATTAATGTGTGCTTTATGTAATCAAAATGTCAGGCCTAGTGCCTTAATCATAACATTTCAATATAAACAATATGGTTTATAACCTTTATTATTCGCATGTCACTATGACTAACTCAGGCCTACTGTGTTGGTCATAAGACTTTCCAATAGGCAACCATCATTAATACTGTAATTCAATTCCAAATTTGATTTGTACAAAATACACTTTTACAAAACAATATAAAATCTCTACTAATATAGCCTAATACGGGCTATCTTAATGCGAATTGTGTATCCCCGTGTTTTTTTGCCTGGGTGGCTCACCAACACCAAACCCGTGCACACGTTATGAATCTGTAAGATTCCGTGTAACAAAATATCTACCTACAGGCTTTAGCACAGTGCAATAACAACCCTCCCTTAAAAACCTATTGTCTTTAACACATGCTTTTCACAATAAGTAAGTGTGGTCTACTTCCTTTATTATATCTTTTCATTATAAACAGATCACACCTAAGGAATTTGACATAAGGTTTCCAAGTGAACCGAAAAGGCCTCTAGCATTTACAAATGTCTTCACACTATATACAACACAGGCTAACTGAAGTGTGCATAAAAGGGCAAACACCAGGCACACATTTATAAAATGACAAATATGTACAAAATTACAGTTTGCAAAACAATGCACAACACATCTCAACAAAGCATAACAAGAATCCTCACAGTGAAACTTTACTCCCAGGGTTACTTCCAGGGTTTGTCGGAGTAGGTGACCAACACCAAAACCCTTGCCTTCTATGCTTCTATGCTAATCTGTGAGGTTATATGTAACCAAATACATTTCTATGACCTGTACCCTTATGTGATAACAATTAATTTTTAGAGACCTGTTTACAATATAGTTTTCACAATAAATAAGGCAGACCTACTGCCTTTGTAATAATTTTTCATAATTACCCATCCCAATCTATGGATCACATACCATTTCCCTGCACAAGAATCAAACCCACAGGAGGTATGACTGGCTTGTTACCAAAACCCCTCAGTGCTACTGTACTGAGCGTAAGCTTTTCCACAAGGCAACCATCAGGCATAAGTTATAACATTGCTAATGTATACAAAACAAAAGAACAATTGGAAAAGCAAAATACTATCTCTCCTAACAGGCCTTAACAAGAATTCCCACTATGCAAATCTTTCGTACAAATGGGGTGCAAGAGGGGGTAACCAGCACCAAAACTCTTGCCTTCTAATGTAATCTGTGAGATTCCATGTAACAAAAAAACAGTAGGCTTTAAGTTAGAGCAATAACCGTTCATCCTTAAATACCTATTGTCTTTAACTTATGCTTTTCAAAATAAAAATACAAGGCCTACTGCCTTTTCTTGTAAATTTTCATAATAAAGCAATCAAGCCTATAGCCTTTATCATTTCTTTATCACCATAACCAATTGATGCCCACTGTACGGAGCATAAGCTTTCCACATCGCAACCATCCAGCAAACAGTCACAACATTGCAATTGTATGCCGAATTACAGTTGGCAAAGCAAAATACTATCTTTCCTAGAACAGCTTAAAAACAATTATTGTAGTGCATATCTTCTTTCCTACTGGTTCGTTATGGTGAATCATCAACACCAAACCCTTGCCTACTACCCTACTCTGTTAAATTCTCGGTAACAAAATACATGCCTGTAGGCTTTAGCACAGTGTAATAACAATACATCCTTAAATGGCTATTGTCTTTAACACAGAAATCCACTAAAAATTAAAGCAAAAATAGACAATCGCAAAGAAATTTGGCATCTCTTGAAGCAATCCAGCTCTGGGGAACCAGACAAGCAAATTGAAAACAAAAAGTATCTTTTAAACAACAGAAAAATTGAAATAAGGAAAAATCACCAACATGTCACTAATAGAGACAATTAAAGCAAACAACACTAAAACATGTTGGCCCTTGATAGGGAAGTAAATGAAAATTTATAGCATAGCAAACAACCATTTAATACCAGAAGATATATGGGCAGAACATATAAAGACGTTTTATGTAAGCACCATCAGGTGCCCAAATATAAGCATCCCATTATTTGAACTATGCCTCAAAATATCCCAGGAGCAAGCAACTGCCTCGATTAAAAAAAAGTTCCTCTTCAAAAGCAGTAGGCCCAAATGCCATTCCTATTGAGTTGGTTAAAATGGATATGCCGTAATTGCGTTCATTTATTAACTCAGCTGTATTTAAAGGTGTTGTAAACTGGAATTTTTCTTCCAGTGCTAAAGGGATCCCTCATCTATCTTATTTATAAAAAAAAAGCCCAAAACGCGACCCTAGAAATTATAGGTTAATCACCCTTCTGGACTTTAAAAGTAAACGTTTTCCAAAATGTATACTAAATAATTTAGTAACATGGGTAACTGAAAGATTTTGATACAATTCAATCAAACCAGCTGTCGAAAGGGCTGCTTAACATCACAGCTAGAGGTGGGTGGAATATTGCATGCTGCCCACAGAACTGTAAAGCGTAGTTCTGGCCAGATTGTGCCCAAAGCGCAATGGTAGAAATATTTTCATGCACAAGGCTCCAGAACGGTAAATTGGCACCCCCATGTGAAATTTTTGGTCTTTAGGAGGACATTAGCCAAGGTTTTTCTAACGTGGGTGGTCACAGACGTTCACGGTTAGTAGAAGGCTGCAGATCAGGTAAGAAATCTACTTGAGCATTAGCAAAATCAACTCAAGTAGCTGCTCCCTCTGGTGAACTGTATGGTGCTGTTCATGCTGATTTTTCAGGAACGCACTACTGGTACTAAATCACAGAACAAGCAGAACAACAGGCCTATTTTCGCCCACTGGAGTAAGTCTGCAGAATCTCACTGAGTTTAATGTAACTCAACCGAATTCCACAGAGTCAATTTCCGCAAGTTCTACCCACCCCTAATCACTGCTTTAAATCTTTCAGTAACAAAAACATTAAAAATAACACCAGTGTATATGCTTGTTAAATGGACTACACTACTGCATTTGACAAAATAAATTGACATCCTCTGTGGAGTAAATTATTAAAATGGGGAATAGATTAATCCCTACTATACTTTCTGATTTTACTACACTATGACACCTGGCTACGAAATGCATACCTAACAAGAATGTTGTATTGCCTAAGACGTCAACATCAAATAGTTCAAAACAGGGATGCATTCTGGCGATTCTTTAATGTTTGTTATATATTGCAGATTTACCAGAATATTTAAACCATGTTCAAGGATTGGCACTTAAACTAGGCACTATTGATGGAGCAAGTATTCAAGCAATCCTTCATTAACTTTTATTAACTGTTAAAACTGTATATGAGACGAAGCTAATACACACCAGACACCGACACATGGGGAGAAAGCTTTACACATGCTTAATTAATAAAGAGTAAAATGCAACGTGACTAAAACCTGCTTTAATTTGCAAAAATGCATTGCGAGTGCTGCATCGCCAAATGTGATGCAGCGCACGCAACAAAATTATAAAAAAACAAATTTCGGTACTAACCTGAAAGCGTCCGTATCCCGCATTTTACAACCCTCCACCCTGCCCCTCCCCCTCCCGACGTCACCACCCGGTGGCACACCCTACACGGGCCGTGGCTGGGAGTGAAGTCTAGAAAGTATCTGCCCTGTCTTGATCCTGTCCTATAGCCTTTGTCTCCTGATTCTAACTCAGGGGACCCCCACCAGTCATTTGGCCAGAGAGGTGGTTTTTAAATATTTATAATAGGTAAATATTATTCCATCTCAAAAAGTTGCATATTCTTTTGCAAATGTATTTCTAATTTGTATCTTTGTCTCTTCATCTATCCACTCTTATGCGTTGATTTGTCGAATGAGTCTGTGTTATTGATTGTATTTGCCAAATGAAAAATTTCTCTCCCTTGTGAAGAATGATGGAGTTTGCAATGTGAATCTGTATTAATGAGTGTTCAATTTATGACTAAATTCTTAGATAAAACTTATAAATCTTACCCAGAGTCTGTGGTTATTTCACTGAGATTTGTGAATTAGTTAGATATCTGTTAATATCACCATCAACTAACTCAACTAATGGTCCACCGGCCAGAGGAAAGAGTGTTGATCTGTGAAGGGTTAGTTAGGTATTAAATATTGTTCAAATTTTGTTTGAGACTACAGAAAGCTAACTAATCAGAATTTAAGTGAATTATAAAACTTGATCCCCAGCAAATTTGTCAGGGTGTGTGGATGAGCATTTGGGTAAATGTGTATGGGCCCCATTGAAATATTTTGTTTGTGAAGTATTTATCCCTGGCCTTCCGCTGGACCAGCTTTTCTGGTAGCAGAGTTATGGTTATTATTGATTAGTTTTGTGATAATTGAATATTAACTGTATGTTTAACATCAAGAGTTAGTGTTGCGTTCTATGTTGTCTGGAAGTACAGGTACTGAGCTACCTGGGAATCCTAGGAATGGAATTTAGAAGAGTGTGGTAAGGAAATTACACTGCACAAGGTCACTCATCTGTTGTCATAACACCTAAAAGCTATGGAGGGCTGTTGGTGTTTTATTAGGGACTATATCGTATAAGAGTAGAGTGTGAGTGATAGTGAAGGATCGACCTGTGAAACTTTGGCCTGATCCACAGAGGAGTATCCCTAGAGGAGTAATAGGTCCTCCCCGAGCTTAAGTGGAGGTAAACAGTGGTTTTTACTCGTAGTGAAAGGAAGTACTTTTTCTTTTTGAAGCAAGTGAAGAAATTTTCCTTGGTTCAGCGGAGCAGACAGCGTAGTGCTGTTTTTACGTTGTTACTAACAGAAATTGATAAAGCAAAGTGGGAAAAACGCATTACTGTATTACCTTGTGAAGGGAGGGTCAGTAGCAGGAGTCATACTGATATCGCAGAGAGCTGCGCTGGTATTGGTTTAAACAGCAGGCGTGTAACAAGTGCAGATTGTAAAGGGAGGGTCAGTAGTAGGAGTAACAATGACCTCACAAAGAGCCACGCTGGCATTGGTCAGACAAGTGAGTGTGCAGTGAGTTCTGACTGGCCAGTAGATGAGAATCGCGCTGGTATTGGTTGTGGAAAAGAACACGTAGTGAGCTCTGATTGGACTGTTGCTGTGACTCGCACTGGTATTGGACAAAGTTTAGCAAATAGGATACGTGTGAATACGGAAGAGTTTCCTGGATTTTGATTACTGAATTAGTTAGTCACATGAGTCAGAAAAATGAAGTTGATTAATAAAATCCAAAATTTCTTCAAGAAGGACAAGCCGTATTAACTAGGGAGGAAATTCTTATGCCACCTTTTTTATGATGATGGAACGAGGATATCATACTTGTGTTTGGTTGGAAAATTGGGCAGAATACATGAAAGGTGATAGTGTTTTATCTTTTCCAGAACATGGGATGTTTAAAGTAAGGATCCTTCAGAATTTGAGAAATCACATGAATACATTAGAACCAAACCCTAGGTTGACGCAGTATGAAGCTTTGGGGTAATGGGAAGTGGAGGCATTTGAACAAGAGAAATACAGAGGAGTTAGAACAATTAATAGAGGATTTTTACCCAGATACCCATTTGACACTTGAGGGGATCAGATGAAAAGATGGAGAAGAGCTGTAGTAACAGAGGGCTTATATCCAGTGTTGATGGCTGAGGATCAAGTAGGGAGTAAATGTAAAGAAAAAACGAAACTAACAAAATGTAACATGGTTTTATGTGTATGAACAAGAGTACTGTGCACACGTAAGAGTGTAGTAGGTTTTAGTGTAAAAAACAAACTTATAACACAATATTCTTGTAGAAATAATGAAGGTTGACATCACGAGTTTCAAGTAGAGTAATTTATAAGTCAATCCAGATCAGTACAGAAAGAAATAAACCAGCCGACACGTGTTTCGTCACACCGTATTACAGTTGTGACTCTTCAGGGCTGGGAAGGACATGAAAAAGAGGAGTAAAATAAAAGAAACATAACGTTGGAATTACAATTGTTGTATGAAACAAAATAAAAAATATAAAATAAATGAAACAAAAAAGAAGAAACCAAACGCTGGATTTACATTAGTTGTGTGCAGTGGAAGGAAATACAGCAAGAGTGATCTCAAAGCAAAACACCCTGTTGACCGTGGAAACCCTATATTTGTTAAGGTACGTTATTGTAGTGACATTCTAAATCATATAAAACCCAAAATTTGGCTATATCAGGATGATGAATTATTATTTATTTGTAAAAGCATACAATGGAAAACAAAAACCAAGTATGATCAATTAGAAGAAATGGCTGCTGAATTAGAAGTAGATTTAAGTAGACAGAATAATTTGCAGAAACATTATAGAGTGGATTTCTCTGAAAAAGACATTGAAAACATGAATACCACAGGAAGAATTATTCATATAAAAGATTTAATTGTGTTTCTAAAAAGATTGGGTGAATTGAGTAAGTGGAGAGTAAAATGGACAAAGAAAAGAGAGGAAGACAAAAGAGAAAGAGGAGAAGTAGTGCATGTTCCTTGGACAAGACAGGACATTTTGCTGTTTACAAATGATTTTCCTTGGCTGAGAGAAAAACCTGTGGAATGGTATTGACAAGTAGACAGATTTGTGAAAGTTTCAAAAGTTCTGTGGATTGATCTTGATGGATTCTTTGACATAGTTGTCCCATCAGATCTTTGGACAGAATGTAACATTTCTATAGATTGCCCTAAAGAAGAACCTTCTCGAGATAAGGTAACAGGTGCTCCTTCATCAGATGTTATGAATCTGTACGAAAAGGTAATTGTGTGGTTGAAAACAAGATTCCCCCAAAAGAAGTAGATTGGGTTAAAATAGATAGAACAAATCAAGAACCAAAAGAATCAGTACATTCATTTTATGAAAGATTACTGCTGGTATTTTAACAATACAGTGGTTATGAAAAATTGAGTGAAAAGGATATGAGCCATGTTATATACAGATTTGTTTATGGCTTAAGACCTGAAATTGGTGAAATGATAAGATCAGGAATAGTTGGCTGACAATCGCTCTCAGTAGACGACATTTTGAGAAAAGCAAAATACTGTAGTGATGAATTAGATGCTAAACAAAAGAAGCTAAAAGAAAAAGCTATGTGGGCACAGGTGAAAGTGGCTGAACAGCAAATAGCAACCCTAGAAAAACAAAAGTGTTAATCAGAATCAAGGGAAATTTAAAGGTAATTTTAATAAGCCAAGATTGATGGGAAATATTGAAGAATTAAAGCAAAAACTCCCATGTTTTAATTGCCGCGAAATTGTACACTGGAAGCGCAAATGTAAGAATCCGCCCAGAAATTTTAAAAATGCATCATTAAATCCACAGATGCAGAATGAAAAAAATCTGCAGCAACAGCTATTTTTTCCATTCAAAGCTAGGACGGTAGACCGCGCAACATTATACGCCACTACTCCAGCATACACAGACAGCCGGTGATCTGTAGCCGCATTTATCTCCTTCCTCGGCGCAACATGTGACACCGGCCCGCACGTAATTTTTTTAAAATAGACAGCCGGTGATCTGTAGCCGCATTTATCTCCTTCGTCGGCGCAACACGTGACACCGGCCCGCCCGTAATTTTTTTTAAAATAGATAGCCAGCAATCCACAACTGAGTGAACCTCGCTGGCGTTGTATCACGTGACACCGGCTTGTTTTCAAATTATTTAAACAGATACTTAGTAAACTGAGCTCCTAGCAACTCTCCAACGGCTTCGCCCAACACTATACCAACTGGTTTAAATTACACGCAGATTGCCGGCGTTCTGCTGTGGATAAACCCTACTCAGTTTTTCAATCTCGTATGTTTGGCAAAATACCATCCTAATCTATGGAGTGGACCTCAACAAGTCACGTCCGCACAGATATTAAAAACCACGCGACTTCAATTCAACAGGAAGATTTTTAAACAGTATCATGATGGTAGTGTCCTGAAGAAGACACCTTCAAGGTGTCGAAACGCGTAGACAGGAAACCATCTCCCCATTTACCTTACTGTATATAACAATGTATTAATGGCATTTGTTTTATCACTTTTTATCAATATGTCAATGGTTTAACTCATGACACTTTTTATGAAAATTTATTAAAATGTACTTTTCATGCTAATTCAGTTTGTTACTATTAATTTTGTCTTTGTTAACTTATTGATTTGTGCCAGTTTATATGTGTGTTTGCCTGGGTATGCTACTTTACATATATTATTTGCCCTGACCCAGGAACTCTATCCATATCAGGGGGTCCTTGTTATTTCTCATATTGCAACAGCTACAGCGACAGGTAGCGAATCAGCAAAGTCAGATACCACAGCCGCCACTTCCAAACTGTGTAAATGTGCAGAGATACAATAGAGAAACAGGATTCTGCGGAGTTGAACAGGTAAACAGATCGCCAAGAGTGAATGTGTCAAATGTTTCTCAACAGTATTGGTTAAAAGAAAATGGAGGGAGTGATTCTGAGGATTACTTATGACGGTGCCTGAGAGAGGAGGAAGAGTGTGTACTTGGAGCCACTCTTGAGGTAGATCAGGCTGGTCCATTTGTAAATGGTAAAGTGAATGATGTAGAAATCACTTTTCTAGTGGACACTGGTGCTACCCGTTCTACTGGTAGATCAGTGGAAATAGAAAACCTGCCTCTCTCTGGTGAGAAGATCCAAGTAGTTGGTGTAGCAAATCAACAAATTAAAACAGATTTAACAGAACCAGTTGAAGTTGAAATTGGTAAATTTAAAGATATGCATACATTTGTAGTTTGTAACAGCAGTCCTGTAAACTTGTTAGGAAGGGTCATCCTTTGTAAGATGAACTGTAAAATATATTGCTCACTGGATGGTATTGAGCTCCAAACTCAAGAAGAAGATGGGCTTTATAAGTTAACAATGTTAATGGTTTGAGCAGAAGAAAGTAAATTATTTCCTGTATTTGATAAAAATAATCTACCTGAAGAATTCAAAGAAACAGTTAATGCTAAAATTTGGGATTTCACTGGAAACGAAATGGGTTTGATGAAAAATGTAGACCCAGTAAAAATATCAGTAAAACAAGGAGTAGATTATCCAAACATTCCTCAGTATAAAATGAAAGCAGAAGTTATTGAAGGTGTCATTCCTGTAATTGATAAATTCATAAAACAAGGTGTTCTAAAAGAAATTGAAAGCAGTTCATGTAATTCACCGATTATGGAAATCAAAAAGCCAAATGGAACTTTCAGGATTGTTCAAGATCTGAGAAAGGTTAACAAAATAGTTGTACCTTGTTGCCCTGTTGTGCCAAACCCAGCGGTAATTCTTTATCAGATTCCGCATGATGCAGAATGGTACACCGTTATAGATCTTTGTAGTGCATTCTTTACTGTTCCATTGCATCCAGAAAGCCAACACATTTTTGCGTTCAGGTTCCAAGACCGTATCCTAGCATGGTGTTGTATCCCTCAAGGGTATACAGAGAGTCCATCTATTTTTTATCAGTTGCTAAAGAAATCCTTGGAAAATCTAGATTTACTTGGAAAATCAATGTTAGTGCAGTATATTGATGATCTCCTTGAAGCTGCAAAAACACGAGATAACTGTGTGACAGATACCATTATTCTTTTAAATCATTTGGCAGATGAGGGACATAAAGTGTCTCCTGCAATATTACAGTTTTGTAAACAAGAAGTAAAATACCTTGGTCACAGAATTGCAAAAGGAATCAGGCAAGTGACAACTGAGAGAATAAAAATGATTCAGGCAATGCAACCTCCAAAAACACAGAGACAGGTCAGAATGTTTCTAGGAATGGTAGGTTATTGTCGCCAATGGATTAGTGGATTTTCAGTAATTGCAAAACCACTGCAGAGATTGACAAAAGCAGACATAAAAAACCTGATTACCCTAACAGAAACTGAGTTAGAAGCTTTTGAACAGTTAAAGAAAAGTTTGTGTGAAGCTCCAGCATTGGGAATGCCAGATTATGAAAAGGAGTTTGAGCTATATTGCAGTGAAAGAGAAGGATGTGCTTTATCAGTCCTTATTCAAAGACATGGAAGATTGAGAAAGCCAATAGCATATTTCTCAGCTGTTCTTGATCATGTTGCAAAAGCATTACCAGGCTGCTTAAAAGCAGTAGCTGCAACAAGTGAAGGGATAATAATGGGATTCCCGGTAAAAGTATATGTACCTCATTCAGTTGAAATTCTCCTCACTAGAAGCAAAACACAGCATTTGACAAGTAACAGGTTAACAAAATATGAAAAAGTTATCCTAGGATCAGATAACGTATCAATTGCAAGATGTGTGAATTTAAATCCTTCCACATTATTGCCAGATGGTAGTGTAACAGAAATCAGAAATGAAAATATTGTAATGTAATGTAAAAAGTATTTCTAAAGCGCAACTAACACCTGGCGGTTTCTTGGCGCTTGAGCAAAGGGGGAAGACAGTCCACAAGGCAGAAAGGCGTTAGTAGTAAGCATTACAAAACAAATGAGTTTTAAGAAGGGACCTAAAACGGGTATAGGGGAAAGCAGATCTTATACCTAGGGGGAGTAAGTTCCAAAAGGAAGGGGCAAGAAATGAAAATCTCAGTCCTCCGTGTTTCTTACGTTTGAAAGCTGGGACGTTGAGTAGGACCAGGTGGGAGGAACGGAGATTACGGGAAGGAACATAAGGGTATAATAATGAGGAAATAAAGGATGGACCCATTCCAGCAAGGGACTTAAAAATAGTACATCCTAATTTAAATTTACAGCGCTCAGACACGGGAAGCCAATGAAGGGATTTTAACAAGGGACGGACGTGTTGATGCCTAGGTTGATGGTGAATAAGACATGCGGCCTGGTTCTGATCGAGTTGCAGCCTCTTCAGTAGGTAAGCCGGGATGCCAACATAAAGAGAATTGGCATAGTCTTTCCTCGAGATAACTAAGGCTAACAAAACTAGAGTGAGGGCCTCAGTTGTCACAAAGCGGGCAATCTTATGGACTTTCCGCAACTGGAGAAAACTGGAGAAGACTACAGCATTGATCTGGGGCTTCATCGTAAGATCATTGCTGATGATGACCCCCAGACTTTTTGCTGAGTCGACTGGGCTGGGGGGGAAAACCCAACCTCGCGGGCCAGAAGATGGATTTCCATGGGTTGGCAGCCCCCCCGACAAGGACCAGCTCAGTCTTGTCGGGGTTGAGCTGGTACACGTATATTGATCATGAATGCTTGGATGTATTAGAATATTGCACTAAACCTAGGCAAGACATTAAAGATGTCCCATTAACTGAATCAGATTATGTTTATTTTGTTGATGGTTCATGCTTAAAAACAGGTGAAGGTGTTCTAAGTGCAGCATACTCTGTCTGCACAGTTGCAGATGTAATTGAAGCCTCCTGTCTCAAAGGAATTCGTTCAGCTCAAGTAGCAGAATTGATTGCTTTGATTCGTGCATGTGAAAAAGGAAAAGAGTTAAAAGTTACCATAGTGACTGATAGTCAGTATGGGTATGGCGTAGTCCATGACTATAGCCAGCTTTGGTCTCAAAGAGGTTATTTAACTTCTGCGGGAACTCCTATCAGGAATGCAAAATTGATCAAAAGGCAGATCGATGGTATTCAGCTACCAGAGAAAATTGCTGTTGTAAAATGCACAGCACACAAAAAAGGTGATGACTATATGACAAAAGGAAATGCATATGCTGATGAAATTGCAAAATTTTGTGCTAAGAATAATATGTCCATTAATCGGGAAAAAGACAATGAACATGTTTTGAACTCACTTTTGCTAACATCTGTAGTTGAGACATGGCAAAGAGTAAAATATTTACAAGATGAGGCAAGTGATGAGGAAAAAGACACATGGTTAAAAGCAGGTTGCAGACAGAGAGCAGAGGATGAGATTTGGGTTTACAAAGATGACAGACCAGTAATGCCAGATAGCATGATTGCTGACATGGCTCGAATGTATCATGGTCCAGGACATATTGGAAGAGATTCAATGATCAGATTGTTTAGGCAGACATGGTACAATCCAAAGTTCAGACTAATTGCAGAATCTTTTTGTCAGAGATGTTTGATCTGCCAGCAGATTAATCCAAACAGAAAAAACGGTTGTGAGCATGGGAACCATAGGACGGGAGGGTGGTCCTTTTACCAGACTACAACTTGATTTCATTGACATGCCACCTCATAACAAGTTGAGATGTGTTCTGGTGATAATCTGTCTGTTTTCAAGATGGGTGGAAGCATTCCCAACACGTCACAATGATTCAGTTACTGTGGCAAAATTGCTTTTGAGAGGAATCATACCAAGGTATGGATTTCCGGTGACGGTCGAGACTGATCGTGGCACACATTTTGAAAACAGATTGTTAAAATTGATTTGTGAAGCACTAGACATAAAGCAAAAGCTACACTGTGCCTACAGACCAGAAGCATCAGGTGTTGTTGAACAAGTGAATGGCACAATCAAAAATAGAATAGCGAAAATGTGTTTAGCTACAGGAATGAAGTGGACTGATGCACTTCCACTTGTTTTGATGTCATTGAGAAGTACTCCAGATAGAAAAACAGGTTTGAGCCCCCAGGAAATTGTCATGGGCAGAGTTATGAGACAAGCATTTGTTCCAGTTGGTAAACTATTGAGCATTAATGATAGCGTCATATTAGAGTACTGCAAGAATCTATCTGACGTGGTGACTTCTGTGTTCCATCAGGTGGGAACTGAAGTGATAACAAAAGAGAAGGAACAAGCTCATGATTTGTTACCAGGAGACTGGGTGAGAACAAAAGTACACCAAAGAAGAAATTGCCTAGTACCCAGGTGACAGAAGGCAAGACAGGTGATACTTGTCACAACAAATGCAGTAAAGTGTAGAGGATTGAAGAGATGGATTCATGCTAGTCACACCATACGTGTACCAGCTCCTGAAAATCCTGACGAAGGTGACACTACAGCTGATTCAGATTCTGAAGAAGAACCTGAAAGTAATCCAGATTCTGAAGATCGACAGGGAAGTCGACATCTGGAAAATTCAAATGCGAATGAGGCATTGAATGAAGAAAATGAAGAGATTGTGATACAAGACTCTGAAAATGATGAAGATCTGCTAGATCAAGAAGCAGAAAAAAAGGTGAACAAGTGGTGATTCAAGATCAGGAGAGTATTGAAAAGCAGATTGGAAGCTCTGGAAGAACGAACAAAAATTCTGAGTCTGGGAAGTTGAAAGTAATTGAAGAAGAAGAAGAAGACGAAATTCTGAGTACCAGCTGTAAGGATGATGTTCCTAACAGAGTGAGACTGCCGAGTAAAGAAGTACCTGGATCTAAAACTGACATCACAGAAAGCGAATCAGATGAAAGTGATGATGAATTCAAAGTGAAAAATTCAAGGAAAAGAGCTTGGAGAGCAGAGTGTAATCTGACTGAACCAAAGAAGAAATTATTTAGAAAAGGAGATAATTGGCAAGCTGAAAATGAGAGTCTAAAATTCAAATTAGTGAACAGATCAAAAGAGCAAGTTAATGAGGTCTCATGTCAGAAGGGAGGAGACTCAGATAAGAAAAATCAAATAGGGAAAAAAATAGAAGTGATAAGTAATAGAGCGAAGAGAGTAACAAAGTCTAATCAAAAGTATAAGTCACCTGAGTGGACGTATATTATTATCCCACCAGTAGTTGAAGTGAATAGCAGTAGCCAAGAAGATTTGGATGATACAAGTGATAATGATTGATTTTGTTCTGACACAAGGTTGAAGAAATTGTGTTAGGTGACACAAGGTCGAAGAAATTGTGTTAGCTGGAAAAACACATCAATGTAAGACATAAGGTCGAAGAAAAGCTGTTAGAAAATAAGGTTTTCTTAATTAAAAAAAAGTAAAAAAGAGGGGTGTATATTTAGTAATTTTTAAATTTTTAAATTTTTGTTTTTTGTTTTGAAAGGCTCTTGTTTCAAAGTAAAGATGCCTTCTACTAATAATAATTCGAGATGCTCTATTGTCAGGAGATGTTGCAAAATGTCTTCCATATGTGTAATTCTAATAATTTTGGTTTGGTTGATTTTGGCTGTCATTTTTCCTTTCGGAATTGATAAGGAAGAGTATAAAACTAACATGACTAGTAAAGTTGTGGTTAAACAAGACAGCCATGATATAGTAGGCAAGACTAATAAAATCATTGAGCATAAACCAGAGATTCACGAAGATAGATCTGTAGGAGATTTTTCTAGTAATACCGTTTCAAGACTTTTATCTGAATATGTTAAGGTAATGGATGTGAAAGATTGTTACATTTGTGTGAAATTACCCGCTTCTGTCTCTGAAGGGGTGACCTATAATATGCTTCCTCTTACTTATGGCATCACTTGTAGTGTAATAGCTAGTTTGTTTTATCAGACAGGTCATTTAGAATACTATTACTCAAATTTCGATGAAATATTTGCAAATTTAAAAGTTGATAAAAGCTTGAATAAACTGAAACATGCTAAACAGATGAGGGAATTTTTCATAGTAACTAATTAACTTACTTATGAGTATGCTTTTAGAAACAATTTAACATGTAAGTTGAGAATGGAAGAAAAATCTTTCTTAAATATGGTAGAAGAAAGAAGGGCAATTTATAAGCGAAATGAGATGTTGAAACAAACCAAATCTAAGTTTTGGCAGATTGAAGATGAAAAGCTCAATGGTAAAACTGAAAATGTTGCAATTCATATAGACAAACCTGTTAGTGGAAAGCTTTGTATTAGAAGAGATAATACTCTGTTCGATAATTACTTTGTAGGTGCAAGTCAATGTGAAGATACATATCAAATCTTAGGGGGTTGGGGATTTAAAGGAGGTAAAGATCCAATTTTTCCTGGAATTTATTTTGTCTGTGGGAACAAAGCTTACTATAATCTCCCAGACCACTGGTATGGGACTTGTTATGTTGGTTTAGTGTTCCCAAAGATTTTTCATGTAGATAAAAATGAAAAGGGGTCATTTGAAATTGGCAAACTCCTGAATAGATACAAAAGGGAACGTTTTTCAGAAATTTTGGGAGAAATTTTTGGTGCAGTAATACCTTTGGTGGGTATAACCCTGAATGCAGTTAAAATCAGAAAAATGTCTACAATTGTTGATAGATTGTCTACAGATACTGCAGGTGGATTCCAATTAGTAAATACAGAACTTATTGCCATGAGAACGATGGTAATGCAGAACCATCTTGCATTAGACATTCTGCTAGCTAAAAAAGGAGGAGTTTGTGGAATTTTACATGCCCAGCATTGCTGTACATATATTCCAGATAAAAGCCAGAATAGTGAGATGTATATTAAGAATATTACAGAATTACATGCTGAAAATGTACCTTTAGAAGATGAAGATTTTTCAGAACGCTTGAGCAAAAGATTTGCAGCAATCAGAAACTGGTTTTTAGAGATTGGTAGTTAAATTTTAGGTAAAATACTGTGTCTTCTTATAGTCATAGTCATAGTGATATTTTTGTTAAAAATTAGTTGCATGTTACATAAGAGAAAGAAATATCTAAGGGAAAAGAAAAGAATTTACAAACTCAGAAAAGAAAAAGAAATAGATTTAGAAGAGTTTCGTAGATCTCAATATGAGAGTTGCAGACAAACAGCTGAATCGAAAGTTTAGAAATACTAATATCAAGAAAGTCCAAACCATGTTCAAGGGTTAAAAAATTTCCTAAATTTTGGGTGTTGTTTGGTGATTTTGAAATCACCAGATGAGGGAGTTGATGAAGCGAGGTGATGAACACTTTTTGTTCAAACTCGCAAAGTTAAACTTCCACAAAATATGTAACAGTAATAACAAGCATGTGGTGATATTATTAATCAACTTAGATTAAAAATGCATTCATTCAGAAAACAAGTGGGATTAACATATGTGCTTTATGTTGCAATTGCGAAGAAACTAATAAACTAACCTTGTCTATTGTCTTTGTCAGTATTAAATGCGCTGTTTAACTAATGGCATGTGCTTATTTTGTGTGCTTATGTTATGTCTTTTCTGTGACAAAAGCTCGTGGAGAATCCTTGCGGTCTAAAAGAAGAAGGTACATATAAATGCTGCTTTGTGTGCTCAGCTAGGTAACATAAATTAACGGGTTTTTAATTAGCAAAGGGGGTCGGTAACAGAATGGGTCTCAATTCTCTATTTAATTGATGTCTTGTGTTTGTTTGAATAATAGTTTCCGAGTGAGGCCTAAGGCATGCTAAGAAATGGTGTTACGAATCCTGTCCAGAGAGGAGCCTTGCACATATTCAGAAGTGGAAAACTTTTGCCACGTTGACATTTTTGTCAGAAAAACACAGTTAAATAAGTTGTGCTAAACGTGCTCTTGGAGAAAGGCTCAAGGACAGGAAACCAGTAAGATTGCCAAGGCAAGGAAGTTGTGAACTGTAACTTGAGAGAAATGTTTCTCTTTTGAGGAAGCCAAATGACACAAAATGAAAGGACAATAGGGCTAAAGAAAAGCCTGAACTTGGTGATGAAACGGAAATGACTTAATTTGGACTGACATAAGACAGCCAATGGAAAGTCTGGATTTGCTTGGAGGAATATAAAATGTAGACAGTTTAGCTAGATAGAAAGGTATAAAACCTGACCTGTTTCACTCCAGTCAATGTGCCTTATACCTTTAGATCATCCTACTTTAACTACTGGTTCTAATTACATCAACATTCTAAAATGGTGATAGTTTGAGGTGACGTGGCTATGATTCAAATGGGTTTTGGTACTACACATAGGTATTGGCAGTCTATACTTTTACTACTTTTTCTTAGGGCATTTTTAAGGTGTGGGGTTAAAGCTGAAGGGGTAGTGCCCACAGAGGATGCTCTGGCAACTTATGTATGCTTGGCAAGTACTGACTGTCCATGTACTTAGGGTCCCTGGCTACCCCAATGTTTGCAGAAACACCCTCACAGCAGGCCGCTAAAAAAAATCACAAGAGAGTAATTTTGAGCATGTGTAGTTTGTGTTAGTATATAGGCTTATCTATGAGATTCTCCATTAATTATAATCTAGAATCAGAATGTTTCAGAGATTATATGACAATGTTGGGAAGGAGGTTCCAGATCAACTTCAGCCTCTTTTGAGGCCAAGAAACACACTACCAGATGCAACTACAAAAGATGTTTCAGCATCGTGAACTTGATAATGTCACTCATACAACGCTATCTAAGTATTGCATGTCTTTCTTCACTAATGCTCATAGATCTCCTGGGCCCTCCAGTTCCTCTTTGAAATCCATTGTCAAATGTTAACAGATGGCTGACAGCCCATCGCCATGGGATGATACTCAGCATTTGAAGGTAGATCTTATTACCCATCGAAAGAAGTGATATCAAATACATTTTATGTTTTTTTAACTGATGTTATTAACCACATGCTTGGGATTCAAAGATGTAAATAGTCTCATTGAAAACTTCTTTTTGCTGGTTAAATGTCCTTTGGCAATATGGTCTGTCCAATAATGTCTGAATCGATATATGTGCAGAACATCCAGTTATAGCTGCATCTTTCATAGGGAATATCATTTGTCATGTTCACAATACCAAATGCAGTGTGCAACTTGCATTTGTATGTGCAAATTGTCAAAGTTTGCTAAAGGTGTCAGTGTATATACTGGTGGTATGTTAAGTAGGTTAATACATTTTATAGTTTTGATATTCACAAATGTAGTTGCTTGTATTTTTAATACAATGCATAGACTGTGCTTTGCTCTTGGTGCAAGTTTAGTATGCCCAGCTTGTAGCACTTAGTGGTTTGTGTACGGTTTACAGTTTACTTTATTGTACAGTTAATTAAAACTCACAATATAAAAAGTACATCATTAAAATCGTTATAAGCTTGAAAGCGCGTGTATTGTTAAAGGAAAAAAGGAATATAAAACCGTATTGAGTTATCGTTCTCGATTACAGTGTCTCTAACCCACTTGTGAAAATTAAAAGTGTGAGTCAATGTTCTCAGCTTGCTTTGGCTTGGCAGGACCTTGGCAGACTATTTCTTGATTGGCGAGTTATTAGATGCCGTTGATCACTGTGCCGTGTAGTTGAGTAAGTCTTGTGGATACAATGTCAAAAAACTTCGTCAGTCTGCAATTTAACTGGACCTCTTCTGGGTTGAAGCATATCATCACGGCTTGCCTGCAGCTTTTTACACCTTTTTGATTCCAAAGTGATCGAAATAAGGTGCGCCTTATGTCTATCAGGTTAGGGCAGATACAGATTATGTGGATTAAATCCTCATTCCCTGATTTGCAAAGACGGCAAAGATGTTCGTCTGGCCTCCTTTTCCATGGTGCCAAGTGAGGTAGAATTGGTAGAATTCCAAAGTGCAGGTTTAGAAATGTATCTTTTGTCTTCCGCGTGAGGCCCATTTCCAGATATTTATGCAGTTTAAGGGCATTGTAATCTTTCAGCACGCCCCATCCATGTGCCCTCTTGGCCAGGGTGTCTTTATCTTTGATAGATGATATTAATTTAGTAACTTTTGTTACCACCTTTTTGAAACTGTTGTTGTCATCTGATGACTCCCAAAGGCTGGTTAGGTCCAGATATTCCAAAGAGTTTAAAAGGTATTTCTTAGCGGGTGAGTTTGATCGTATTGACAGTTCTGTCCATAGGTGAGCGTTTAGGGTTCCTCGTTCCGAGCCTTTGATTTTGCGCCAGCATTTTATATAGGCGCCTCTTCTCTCTACCGTTTGTTTTTGGATGCCAAATTCGAGACGGATTTGGGCAGGAGAGATATAATTTGGCAGACGGAAGATTGCCCTGTATGCTCTGCTGATTATTTTGTCTAGGGCATTGGCGTCCTTCCCTTGCATGGGTTCGCTACCGTATGTGAGCATAGGCTGGAGGCGTGCATTAATCACCTGTAGGAGTCGGCCAAATGATCGTTCAAGGAGAACTTTTTGTAGCGGCTTCATTGAGAAATGAAAGGTAGTTCCCTTCCGTGCTATAGCATCTAGCTGGGGTTTGAACAAGCCTCTTCTGTCTAGTAATACGCCAAGGTATTTATAGTTGGTAACTTGATCCAGCCTTTGACCATCCAAGGACCATGCCAATTTCTTTAATTTGTTGTAATTCACTGACATGACTGTAGTATTTGAGTCCATACATACACTCAGCCCATACTCCAACTGCCAATCCTCATACCAGTCACACAAGCATTCCATCCATGTCAATCACACTCACATTCTAACCTGGAACACTCACACTGGCTGAGTAGCTAGATGCAGAGAAGTGCAGCAATATAAATACTAAACCCAGAATACTACAATGACTTTAGTCTTGTTTAAGTTAATCTTCAAAGCATTTTTTATTGAAAATTGATTGGTAGTGTCCAAGAGATGGTGCAGTCCAATTGGGGAGCGGCTTACCAAGACTAGGTCATCGGCATAAAGAAGGTTTGATAGCAAGATGTCTCCCAGCCTTGGCGCGTGTGAATTGGTTTTGTCCAGTTCTCCAGGCAAGTCTGCGAGAAAAAGATTAAACAACATGGGAGCAAGGACGCATCCTTGTTTTAGACCTTTAGTGGTGTTGATTTGCCTGGAAAGGTGCGTCCCGCTACCAAGTTTGATCTTGACCCAGGTGTTAGTATGGAGTAGTATCAGCTGCTGCAGTAATGGCCCTGGTATCCCCCACTTGTCTAGTTTCAACCAGAGTTTGGTTCGGTCAACATGGATCAAACGCTGCACTATAATCTATAAAACATAGAAATAGTGAGCTCTTGGTTGTCTTGGCAGCGTCTATCAGTAGGGTTAATGCCATGATATTTGTGATTGTGCCCTGTCCTCTGCAAAATCCAGTTTGGTTAATGGGAATGAATGATGTGTTTTAGGGTTGCCCACGATGTTAGTTCCTCCAGGAGGAGGCCCGCGTAGTACTTTGCCTCTGTATCAATTAGGGCGATGAGGCGATAATTACTTGGAGTGCTCCTATCACCTTGTTTGTGGATCGGACTAAGTATTGATCCGCTCCAGGTTGAAGGGCACGTCACTGTTTCCCTAACTTCCTGGAAGAGTGGCACCAGTGTCTCGCTCCAGAAGTTGGCTTTGTGCTTATACATTATTGGTGGGACTCCATTGGGCCCAGGAGCTCCTTCCGGTTTCCCTTTGGATATTTGTTTCTTAATCCTGGCTGCTGTTATTGTATGTTTTTTATCCTCGCTGCCTGAAGGTGGTCTAAAGCTTGATGTTCCGTCTATCTCCAGCGTTGCAGAGTTGCATGATGTCTTCACCGGAGTTGTGTCTTTGTTTTCGTTTGCATTTGTTCGATGATTGAGTGTCGTTTTCATATTGCTCTATATGATCCTCATAGTTAGATTTTTTCCTCTAGGTAAGCCCATCTCAGGAGTTTTGTCATTGAAGTGTGTTGATAAATAGTGAGCCCATTCGGGTTCGGATACATGGGAATTTATTCCTTTGTGGCTTGGACGTTGGAGGCTTTGTATTGTTTTCCAGAACCTGGCGCTGTTGTTCTATTTTGAGTCGTGTACGATTTTCACCCAGAGGTCCTCGTTGATTTTCCTTTTCCTTTCCCAGATTGACTTGTTGAGCCGAGTCTTTAGGGATCGCAGCTCCTCATGCAAGGGGACATTGTTTGGTTGTTTACGGAGTTTCCTAAGGATCATAGTTATTTCCCGTTTTAATTTTTTTATCTCCTGTGTAGTTACTTTCACTGTTGTGTGGGTTGATGAGGTCGTAGTGTAGGATTTTTGCTCTGTGGCGAATTTTGTTCCGAGTTCTGCTACAAAGTCTTCCCAGGCCTCTAGTGGGTTCCTTGACGAACTTGAGATCTGATTCAGGATTGCTCTTGCATTGATTGTAAGCTCTTCTACTTTGTTAGTCTTGCACCTTATCCGTCTGAGATTGGTGGTGTGCTCAGTGCCAGCAGTTTTTCTTTCTTCCAGGTCAATCCCTCTGGTACCGTATAGTTCCACTTCCTGTGGTTGGTGGTCGCTTTCACCATTTACACCGATCTTGAATGAGCAAATAGCGTCAAACAGAGGGAGTGCTAGGAGGGTGAAGTCGAGATGCGAAGAGGTTGATGAAGAAAATACGTGAATGCTGGAGGTGTGTCCTCTTCAAATCGACCATTTATTACCCTCAGATTTAGCTGCTCTAGGCCTCTTAATAGCTGACTTGAGCATCTTGTTTGCTTATTGGGAGTGGGTGCAGCTTGATTAGGAATTCCCCAAGCGATGTTAAGGTCTTGTACCATTTCGTCTTCTGATTTATCTCCGAAGAGTTGAAGATTAAAATCTCCTGCCAGGAGTAAGTTCTCTATTTCCCTTTCTTCCATCATTCTTGCCACCTCATTGACCAATTCTCCCGCGCCTTTTGATCTATGCTTGGGATGTAAATATGTGTTTATTATATGCAGTTGTTGGGCAACATGGTTTATTTTGATCGTTATTACTATTGCCTGTATGGCCCTTGGAGGTGTCATTTTTGCCTTTATTGCTTCCATTTTTCCTATGGTGAGTATTGAAGCTAGCGTTGCCAGACCTCCTGAGCTGTGACCATAGGACGAGTTTCTTATGGCTGGATGGATTTGGGTTGAGTATCCTTGAAGAGAGAACTCTTTCTCCTCCCAGGTTTCTTGGAGCAGAATCAGGTCGAATGATTTTAGGTGGTTTAGTGTTTCTGGGTCGTCTAGTTTACTAGTCAGACCGTTTATGTTCCAAATGCATATTTTTATGTTTGGAGTGTCAGCTTTTATAGAGGACTGGCTTGGTGACCTTTGTCACTTTGTGGCGCCAGTGGTTATTCTCCGCCGTATGTTTGCCCAGCTTGGGTTAAGTTGGTAAGTTATCGAGGATGTTAAAGTGTCATTCAGTCCTGGTGAGTTACTGCGTGCTCCTTTTAGAATCGAGATGACTTTTTTTGGGTGGTCTTTATTGCTTCCTTCCAGGAGTGGGGTGGGATAAGCGGGTCTCTTTCCCGGTACCAATTTTTTTCCCCATTTGGAGAATCTGAGTGTTTCCCCTAAAATTCGACCTGCTATTTCTTTTGTTTTCCATACTGACTTTTTTGTTTCACTGTCTCGTCGGTCAGACGGTGAGTAAAATTCGATCGATAGCAGATCTGCTGTGTTAATGTGTGTTAGACTTTCGATTGAGTGGATGAGTCTTAGTATATTGCCCCTGTTTAGGGTGTCCACTCTACCTCTAGATTTGAATTCGGGGATGAACAGAATGATGTCTGTCTCGTTTGTTCCTGGGGACTGTCTGCACGGATAAGTGAGTGTCATGTGTTGGTTGACACTGTTGGGGGATTCGGCACTATATAACATGTCGTTGTAAGTAGTGGTGATGCCATGTTGATTCCGGGTAGTGGTGTCCTTGTAAAGTGCAGCACGGTTTATTGACTGGTTGGTGTTTATATTGTCTTTACTGAAATGGGTCAAAACCCCTTGGGCCTGATCTTTGTTGTGCATTCCACATTGCGTTTGTTTTGACAGTACTATTGGCTTTTTAACATCTGTCATACTTCCAATACTCTGTATGTCGTGTGCAGAATCTGTTGCAGGGGTAAGTTGTTTTTTAATGACTGGGCCGGTGACTTCCTGCTCCGTCTGTTTGCCTGCTCCCTCTTTTACTTGTTTCCGTGTTGAGGTCTCTGCTAGTTCCAGAGTCGTAGTGTCGGTAGATTGAATATCTGTGGGAGGTGACTTTATGTCCTCCGTGAGCTTCTCGTTTTTTCGTTTTTGTTCTTTATCTCCTGGCGTTGTTATTGACTCAATCTCGTTAATACAACAAGTGTCTATTGTCTTTCTGTTCCTGCCCTTCCTTTTTTGTTTGCGGCGGGCACGTGCATTTGTAGATGTCACTGCACCTTCCCTGCCGGTGGTGGAAGTGTTCAGGAAGGAATCATCTCTAATGTTTATGGGTTTTGGGGATAAATCACCTTGCTTACTGGTGATGTGGTGGGTCTTGCCACCTGGTGTTTTTTGGTTAGGACCTGTACTGCTGGTCTTTGCCTCTGTGACTAGGTGCGTTGTAATGTTTTCTTTTAAGTCCACCAGGAGGTTCCCCAGAATTGTCGGTAATGTTGATAACTTATCAATTATCGGGGAGCAGATGCACTAAGTTCTTATTATTTGTGATAGTGTTGCTGATTCTTGCCCTCTTTTTATAAGTATACAACAAAGGAGGGTTTGGCTTAAGCGCAGTAAGGCTGCGACAATTATATCAAAAAACAAAAAACAAAAACAAGTGCCAGTACTGCTCAATAATTTAGAAAATGTAGAAACATGATCACCAGATCTCACATTTCTATGGACCACTCTTTCAGTCTAGAACCAAATCTCAAAAAAGTTTTGAATTTTTATTATTATCAAGATAAGTTGCGTTTTGTTTTATTTCACAAAAAAGAGAACATATTTATGCTCAGTCAGAACAAATCTCCTACAGCATAATATGAATACGAAGGGAATTCCTAATGGTAGAATCTTATCAAGTGAATATATACAAGTGTGTAGTGTGGAGAGGGAGTGAACTAAACAAAAAAAGTTGTGATGCACTCAAAATCAGCTTCATACAAAATCACTCAGTCATACGTGAATAAGGAAATTAGGGAAAAGGAGGGGAAGGAATTGTGCTGGATGGAAACAGGGAAGCCTGCACTAAACCAAATTAATTATGGCAGGGAGTACCAACACGAATAAGAAGAATACAAATCTTTAGATACAATCAACTAATAAGCCATCAAAAACAATTTGAATTTTCAGCATTTGCAAATGATTGGCTTAAAGGGAGAGGGGTCGATGCGTTTCGAATCCCCAAAAATGATGGGATTCTCCTCAGGACCGTGCAGAAATTAATTCTGGACAGCTTCTGGATGTTTATGGGGCAGGAATTTGATGGTTGCAAGTGAATTCTTGCAATGCCTCCGCGGGCGCAGGTAAGATGAATGATGCTGGCTTTGGATGGATTTGATAAATTCGGATTTGCCTTTAACAACGTTTCTTTGTTTTCGATATACAATTCTCCCAGTTTTCCAGATCAAGAGAACGCCAGAGGGAGAATTGTATATCGACAACAAAGAAACGTCGTTAAAGGCAAATCCGAATTTATCAAATCCATCCAAAGCCAGTATCATTCATCTTACCGGTGCCCGCGGAGGCATTGCAAGAATTCACTTGCAACCATCAAATTCCTGCCCCATAAACATCCAGAAGCTGTCCAGATTTAATTTTTGCACGGTCCTGAGGAGAATCCCATCATTTTTGGGGATTCGAAACGCGTCGGCCCCTCTCCCTTTAAGCCAATCATTTGTAAATGCTGAAAATTCAAATTGTTTTTGATGGCTTATTAGTTGATTGTATCTAAAGATTTGTATTCTTCTTATTCGTGTTGGTACTCCCTGCCATAATTAATTTGGTTTAGTGCAGGCTTCCCTGTATCCATCCAGCGCAATTCCTTCCCCTCCTTTTACCTAATTTCCTTATTCACGTATGACTGAGTGATTTTGTATGAAGCTGATTTTGAGTGCATCACAACTTTTTTTGTTTAGTTCACTCCCTCTCCACACTACACACTTGTATATATTCACTTGATAAGATTTTACCATTAGGAATTCCCTTCGTATTCATATTATGCTGTAGGAGATTTGTTCTGTCTGAGCATAAATATGTTCTCATTTTTGTGAAATAAAACAAAACGCAACTTATCTTGATAATAATAAAAATTCAAAACTTTTTTGAGATTTGGTTCTAGACTGAAAGAGTGGTCCATAGAAATGTGAGATCTGGTGATCATGTTTCTACATTTTCTAAATTATTGAGCAGTACTGGCTCTTTTTATAAGGCCATTAAGATCTGATAGTTTATTTTCTATCCCTGTTGTGGCATCTGCTAGCGCCTGAAGGACGGTTAGCTGTAGGTCCAGTTTGTCTGATTGATACTGCAGTGCTGTGGCTGACCGTTGAATTGTGTTCAATAAGTTTGCCCAAAATATGTTGGTGGGACCGTTACTCCCTACGATGGACGGGGAAGCGAGGTCTTCTGTAGAGCTGTTGTGGGTAGGCTTTACGCTGTATGAAGCTACTAAGTCCTCCCATTCTTGTGTTGCCAGAAAAGTCATGTCTGGATTACTGAGGTCCACAGGTGGCAGTTGTGAAGGGTGAGTTGGTGGATTGGAGCTCCTTTGCTGTTCCTCGGCTATTAGGTTGTCATGATGCGTGACTGGTTGCTTATTTGAGGTGCAGTGTGTTGCATGGCGAGTTGTAAATAATCCTTCGTGTTTGCTCTGAGAGTTCTGATGCATTTGAGGGTTTAGAGAAGAGGGGGAGTGTTCTCTCAGGTCATTGGCCTGCTGATGCTCAGGTAGGTCATTAGGTTGTAAGGCCCCATTTTTCTGCTCTGGGTTCTTTTCATTCACTGGCGTGAGTTTCCCAAAGCTCTGTACCGGGTGCTCTGCATATGGTGAGGAGTTGGTGTGGCGACTAAGCTGGCCGCTATCCGCATCAGATGCTTCTGCACTGTTACCATTTTGTCCCCCTTGTACTCCGTCCCCCCTTTTGGTTTTCCAATGGGCTGTTGTCTCCATTTCAGTTAGGGAGTTATGAATTTCAACGACTGTTGTTCCAGTTGCTTGAAGTGTCTGACGTTCTGCTACTGACTGGCTTTCCGCTACCTCCGGTCGCAGTGGGGATTGTAGACCCGTAATGATGTCGTTGTTTGAGTAGATTATGTTCCCAGGATCTTTGAGAAAGGTAAATTTTGTGTAGATTTTAGGCTGATAAAGGCTTGAGTGCTTTTTAGATGACTGTCCATCTGTATCTATGTCTATATCCACAATCTCGTCTTGTTTTTTCCTTTTGGCTCCTTTAACTCTTTTGGGAGTTCCTTTTAGCTGGTTTCCACCTCTTAGGTCCATTGTAGGTTGCGAGTTCTTGCTCGGTTTTCTGTTGGGCCGACAGTTAGACGGACGTTTGTTTCCTGGGTGTCGCTTATACTGATGGTACCGTTGTCCTCGGTGTTGCGCCCAGTGGGATCGTCTGTTTCTGAGGTTTCTTTACTCCCATCGAATGGCTGTAAGGCTGCCTTCTTTTTCGGTTTAAGAGAAGGCCTTGTGAGGGTTCTTCTTACTCTTCCAGACCTTATGTCGGTATTCTATTGACCTTCTCCCGGTGCCTTTTGCCTCCCCACTCTGTCTTTTGCCTCTTTAACGTTTAATGTTTTCCTAACTCCCCCCTTCCCGGGGATCCGTGAGCTGTTCTGGGCCTCAGGCAGATTCCCACTATGAATCAGTGGGGTTTCTTTGCAGTTTCCTTCCACCGCTGGTGCTGGTGATGTGCTGCTGTCTTTGCCTTGTGCTCTTTCTTGTGCCTCCTTGTCCCCCTGTAACCCCTTAATGGTGAAGTACTGGGGTCTTGGTGTGAGCCAGCACAGACCAACAAGACAACACGACAGTGTGTAAGTGGGGGGGCAGTACAGGGCCAAAAGCTTGATCCTCCTCCACCTCCACCTATGACTATTTCTTTATGGTGGGGGCTTCCGTGGGATTCCGTGGGCTTTTTGTTGGCTGTACGTGGCCCCTCTCCTCTCCTGTACCCTGTGCCTAGTTCCGCTCCTAGTACTGCTCCTTCAGTTAGGTTGCGGGGGGGGGGCGTGTGGGTGGCGGACCGGCGCAGGGGTTGAGGTGGTCAGTCCCCCTGCTCTCGCACACAGCCCCCGGGGGCTCACAGCCGACCGCCGCCGTCGTCCACGCTGGGCCGGGAGCACTGATCGCCGTACAGCGGAGCAGCTGAGCTGAGCAGCTGAACTGAAGCAGCAGCAGCCCAAATCGCCGCCAGAGAAACAGCAGACAGCGGATGGCGGATGGAGGATGGTGGAAGACGGGCGGGCGGGCGGCGGCGTGCTCAGTGCTCAGTGGGCTCAGTGGGCTCAGCAGGTCTCGGCAATTCTGAGGATGCCGAGAGGGTGTCAATGCCCGGTGTGCAAATACCAGCAGCTCTGACTCTGGCTCCCCGTACACCAAGGCCAAAGCCGACGCCACTCACCGCCGCTGCAGCCTTCCCGCGGCCTCCCGCAGTCTCCCTCGCTCCTCGCTCAGCAGCTCCTCTGTAAAACACGGACCCGGACTCTGCGGACTCTGCGGAATCTCTTGTGTACTGAAGTTAGACAGACAGCAAACTTCATCCACATTTGGGCTGGTAATTTCTTCAAGCAGGGAACTTAAGTCTTAAGTACTGAGCTGATCAGCTTTCATTTGTTAAATCTTGTTTTGCTCTGAAATGTACTGATGATAGATCTGCTAAGCATATGTGTGAGATCTTAAGAGCGAATGTCACATCTTGTGATGTCACTTCCTGTGAGGTCTATGGTCATGATGTACCTTCCTGTTTCATATTGCTTGACTTGGTTAGTCCCCCCACTTCTTTTTTTAGGACTTGTGCCCGGGTGCTAACTAAGCAGGGTTATGACCCCCAAGATGTCAAGTCATATATACCACTATCATTACATAACATTGAGCAGAAGATATTGGGTAGTATTATGGTCAATCAATTGGTTCCATGTCTTGCAGAAACTGATAAATGATGACCAATGGGTTTGGTTACCTGGAAGAAACATACTCTTTAACTTATGTGCACTCTTCCATGTTATGGACCTCTTGTGCAAAGTGATTGAACCACCAGCTGTGGCCTCTCCTGACAAAGAGAATGCTTTTGACACCCTATTATGACATCTTAAAGGTTTTGGCAAAAATTGGAGTGACAGGACGAATACTGAAATGGACACAGCTTCTGTATTCGCAGTCACCATCTAGGGTATATCCAGGCCATTTTTTCCAAGACAGATGGCTTATTTAAAGAAGTATAAGATAGGGGTGCCCCTGTCACCCCTTCTGGTGTGTTGGCCATGGAGCCATTAACATGTCTACTATGAGCCCAAAAACAGTCTTGGGGTATTCACATGTTGAAGTTGAAGTTGAAGTTGAATGGTTTTGTAAAGCGCTCTACTACCAAACGGTTTCTTGGCGCTGCAGAAAAACTAACCTGAGGGTAACAGGGGAGGAACTACAGTGGGTAAGCTAGAGTGAAGAGGTGGGTTTTTAGAGCTTTACGAAAGTCCATGTAGATGGTAATGGATCTAATGGTGAAGGGAAGTGCGTTCCAAAAAAGGGGGGCAAGGGTAGAAAAGCTAGAACCGCCAAGTTTTTTCCTGCGGTAGTGAGGTACACTAAGGAGAAGCTGGGTAGAGGAGCGAAGGCTTCTGCTAGGGACATAGGCCCTGATCTTTGATCTAATGAAGTCTGGAGCTGTACCGGCCAATGAGAAAAAGATCAGGCAGCCCATCTTGAGAATAGAATGTATGGAATGACACCCAGTGGCCTTGTACGTGAATTATACCCTTTTGTTTCTTAGGGATCCTGGGGCTCATATGACCTCCATATGGGCAATATTGATGGAATTTGGCAATGTATTGCGTATCAAAATTAATTGGGCTACATCTTGCCTATTCCCCCTTTGATGGCTGAATGCAATGGAACAGGTACCTGACAGCTCTCAGGTAGGAGCCAAACACCTTTAATTGTTTAGGATCAAATGTTTATCGCACAGATGATGATCTCCAGGGGTTTCTAATCTGGATAAAGCTATAAGGAATTTTAAGCAGGCACTTTCATTTTGGAGTCTGAATCTGCTGTTGCCATTGGGAAGGGTGGCCAATGCAACAATTAACATATTGCCTAGGCTCTTAACGCCGTTGTATTGCTGCCTCTTTGGAGGTATATCTATAGGGCTACATATATATCCATACACTTATATATACATATATATATATATATATATCCACGGAAATAAATTGGTAAAGACAAACAGAAACAGTGCTCTCCCGTCTCCCGTCTCCCGATAGTGCCATATGTCACAAATGTTATTTTCAGAACTGGCGAGTAACATGCAAAGCATTTCAGCAAAGAAACCTTGGTCACAAGTGTTCTTCAATGCCCACAAACATACTTATAAAGAGCACCACATGTGAGACATCAACATAAACAAAGGAAAACAAAAGAGTCCACAGTAAATGAAAAGAACACACCATATTTCACAATACTCATATACATTTAATACACTATTATGAATGGCGTAGTCACATTTACATATATAAAGAAAAAAAAATCCCAGCATAATATTTTGAGCAATACATTTCATTACGTTATAAATGTGGTCCTAATGATTCATATGGAACATAATTGACAAATACACCAAAAATGAAGGACAGCTGGCATAATTAATCGCTGTGCGAAATTGAGCAAAATGCAAATATTGTTGCTCCTTAATTGATTCCATGAATAACAACCAATAGTATATGTATATGTACAGAAACCTATATTCAGCATTATGTGGAAGTGAGCAAAGCAGTGTATGCTAAATTCACAATAGTCAATCAAGCCCCGTGGGGTACACCATCAAGAAAAAAAAATCTTTACTGGATCAACTGCCAAAACAAAAAATGATAAATGTCCAAAATTCAATTCACTCATTTTCAGAAAAATAAAAGCATAAGCAATACATTTTATTCAATTATCCTTCAAAAGTGGAAAACACATTTAAATAACAACATTACCAGAACCATACAATTCAGAGACTATGCAGTTAAAAAAACTGTGACTAAAGCCAAGATGTTGCAGTGTTCAATACATAACCCTATTTCCATATTGTAACAATCTCAGTCTAACTGAACATTTAATTCCTCATCCCGATTGAGGCCTTTCAGATATTTGGTCTCAAGTTTAATTAGATACTTAGGCTCTGATCTCCTTAGTCTAACTTCTCTGTCCCCTCTCCTTCTGGATTCGTCCATACTATGAATGAAACAAAACTTCAGTTTGCTCTGATCACTACAATGTAGCTCTTCAAAGTGGCATGGCACTGGGTAGCCTGATGTCTACCCTGTATTGCCCTTGTGTGTTCCAATACTAATTTGTTTGCTTGGTGGATGGTACTCCCAATGCATCTTAAATCACAGGTGCATGTCAGCATACACACCACAAAGTCATACTTACCTGTACAAATCTCAATGTATGCTGGCATGTTAGAATATGGTACTACTTATCCAATCACATAGCTGCTGCATCTACAGTTTACAATTGCCACGGATGAAAAAACTTTCATATCAATCCCATGAGTTCTATCACTGCTGGTGACATCAAATTTAACCAGTTTGTCTCTTAGTGAGTTATTCTTCTATATGTAATACTAAGATTGGAACCAGCCTACTTTTCTATGTGCCCATCTGTCAGAAGAATATGCTGATTCCTTTTCATAATCCATTGTATTTGACCTGGTTGATCCCAAAATGTACTGATAGGTTTATCATCAACACTATCAGGGTCTTTTAGGGAAAACACTAATTCACTATGTTTTGTTTGAGCCACCATCAAGTCAGAAATCTCAAATCTCCCAATCAACTCAGATTGTTCCTTGATAAAATCATCAACTAATATATAATTATGCTTGATAAGTAATATCTCCCAATAAGGGATACTCCATTTGAGTTTAGAAGGATGGTTGCTGCGACATGGGGGGCACTATTATCTATAGTTTCCTTCCCCAAAAAATTGAGACACTGACCATCACATCAAGAAAATGTACATAACTGTAAATAACTGTCACTAATCTCACATGTACTCTGCAGAAATGTTTGTGAATAGCATTTCATTTGTAGACTATTGTAGTACTGCAAAACATATGGGGAATACACTCCACGGACTGGCAGGATCTCTTGTTTCAGCAGTCAATTAAATTATTCCTGGAGATTGCAGAGACACAGGCTGTAGGTAAGGACCACAGGCAACAACATCTTCAAAGGGCCTGCACCATATGACCTAGGGTGGGTCCAGATGTTACATCCCCCAGTCCTAAGAAGCATCATAGAATTTATGGGAAGTACAAGAATAACTGAGCCAGAATCCACAATCAGGTTTGGTAAGCCAACTTTTGTTTCTTACACATGGGATTCGGTGAAGGTTGAGAAAGGACATGGTAAAGACAGGCCCCGTAGGAAGCCCAGAGATAAGTAAGGTACAATGGAAGTGCTGAAACATGTTGACTAAGACCTGTGATTTTCTGTCTCTACTAGTTACTTTCCCAACTCCGTAGCATTTGTTTTTAACCTTGTATATGACAGATATGAGTAAAAAGAAACAGATTCTTCTGCCTTATTACAATTTAGCGGACTCCATTCTTAAAAACATATATAGCCCTAGAAATATACTTTCTAAAGGGATCAGGATGTGCCCACCTGCTACCAGTAAAGCGCTGGTGAAGGAAGCACTTATGATGTAGCATGTCAACTAGTCTGATAGTCTGAGTGAGGAGAACCTTCTTTTTTATTAAAACCTGTTAGAAAGTGAATGTGACTTCTTCACAACAGACTATCTATTTCGGAAAAGGAAAGAACCATAGGCAATATGGAATCATTTCCCTAATTACCAATACAAGAGAGCCTCCCAACCTTTGTGTTGAGATTCATGTACCAAGGGAAATTGCAATTATTATTCCAGTGAGCTATGCATAGTATAAAAAGTGCAATTTATTCCACTGTGGCATTGTACAAGCTATTGCACTGCTCTTCTAGCAAAATATCCTCCTCCACGTATGATGATCCCCCAAAACCAACCCCGCCTAGCAGATAACATAAGTTATCAGGACCTGACATGGGTTAAATAAGACAAATTGCAGAAAGCAACCAACCATTGAACAACAAGGAATACCCCCAATGTTGAATAGCACAGCAGGGCACTGTAATATGGAATGAAAAGAGTAATATACAAATGAAAGAGAATCAGCTGTTAATGAAAATAAATGCCTTTGATTGTTCTTTCTTTTTTTTAATTTTGTTAATATATGTAGGGCCTTATTCGCAAACTGCATTTTGTAGTACACAACATAGAACTGCAGTAGTAATATGTGGTACAATATGCAATTTACAAACCTACAAGTGTAAATCTCCACCTCCACATCTTCCATTTTTTCTATGGAATGATCCTACTCAGGGCCTGATTACGAGTTTGGCGGTGTGGGTGCGGCCCACCGCACCATCGTCCCGCTCCCACACTGCCAAACAGAGCCGACACCTGCCCGCCAGATTATGAGTGAAATCGAGATCTATAGGGCAGGTGGTGTGGCAGTCCCACGGTGGTGCAGTAAATAGGCGAAAAATGTGAATCATAATGCTGCACCGCTGCAGGCTGCCGTGGCACATTCCGGGGCACAATACGTGCCCCCTTGCATACACCAACATGCATAGGGCAAGGGGGGCACTGTAGGGCCCACTTTGTTTCCTGACCGCCACCAATTTCATGGAGGGAGAACCTCCATGAGACCGCCGGTGGTCAGAAAACTCGCAATATGCATGGCAGTGCTGTAGCGGCACCACCAGCAGAATGTGGGCCTTTAACCACCGCTCCACCACCAAGGAACGCAGTTCTGTGGCAGTTGAGGCAGTCTAATGGCAGTCCGACCGCCAAAGTTGTAATAAGGCAATTGGACCGCAGTGCGGCGGTGACCGGAACAACACCGCCACATCACTGTGAGTTTGGCGGTCTATGGACCGCCAAACTCATAATCAGGCCTTTAGTGGTAAGTGTGGAGGGACCAGGGTGAGAAAATGGGGGACATTTACTACTAAATAGGAAGGGTTAAGGAAGAATAAAGAGGGGTTAATTGAGGGTTAGGTTGGGGTTCAGGAGGGACATGCAACCACCCACAACAAAGTAAGCCCATTGATATTCACAAACTGCACTTTCAAAGCTACTGCAGCCAAAAAGATCCCCAAATCACAGTAAATGTACTCCAACTCAGGCCTAGAGTAAATAGTAAATAAGCACTTAAAATAAAACCTCATAGAAAATAACGATAAATTAAATTACATGTTTTAAGCTAGTTAAAAAATACATAAATGTAAGTTAATGTTAAAATAATGATCTACAAATAAATCATAATTATTGTTTTATTTAAAAACATTTTAATTGCTTTTTTTAATTAAAAAATGCATGTAACAATAGTTTTATTAAAGTATAATGAAATATTTTTAATTAATTCTGCACATCACTTTCAATAATGTTTAATGGATTTTTGTGATTTAAATTTCAGAAAAAATAATATTAATTTGATTCATTTAAATTGATTAAATATTTAATTCAAAATTAAGATAATTGCATTGTAGCATTTTTCCATTTTGTTCAACATTTAAAATAAATATTTCAATTTATTTAACCATAATGTTTAAAATAAAAATATTTTTACAATTCTTTTTCAACTTCATTAAATATTTTTTAATTTTCCCTATACTTTACCACAGAGAGATCTTCACTACCAGTGATTAGCATGATGCCAGAGCCAAAGAAAAAGTCAAGATACCAGTTTCACATAGGGTTAGGGCTGTGGATGGGGTTCATGCTTTTTTTCCATGCAGGAAATCCTATCCTGCGCCAACTTATCGATGCATAAATTGTTCACCGGATTCACAATAAGAACCTCAGGATAAACATTTTAAAAACAAAATTCCTGAATGTAAATCCTTGACAACCCCTGAAGAGTATTTTTAAAATGTATTGACAGGCACTCATATAATCAAATACGAGCACTACCAGAAGGTCAGATTTGATGAGAAACTGTCCTGGGCTACACAGCTAAGAGTGAAACCATCCTGACCCAGTTTAGCAATGCGGTACTCACATTGTTTTTTAGGTCGAGCTGGAGAAAGCATGCGAAGCATGCATCCAGCTCGACAACTATAGCTGCCCGTCTCCTGGGAATCTGAGACAGGGGTCGGGCATGCGCGTCGACTTCACCTCGTGGGCGCGCACGCCCAGCCCGGTGCCGTGCACATCCCCTGCCTCAGATTCCCTGAGCACACACATACACACATGCACACGCAGGCAGGCACACACACACACACAGGCTGGCAGGCACTCACACACGCACCCCCCCCGGCTCACGCGCACTCAGCCACGCAGGCCCCCCCACCCACATATACACACGCACAGCTAACAGACACACAGTCACACATATACATACACACACACAGCTACACCCATACACGTGCCCCCCCCAGCCGCCCCACCCACTACAACTAAGCCCCACTTACCGTATCGGTGCTACTCCGGACTTCAGCCGCCACCGCGGGGCTCTCCCTCGGGCATGGGAGCCCCGCGTCATCACTGCTCCTCTCCTAGCCAGCCACTCCGTGGGCGCAAGCTTCCAGCAGGAAATGGAAGTCCCGCCCCACGGCAGTTTTCGTCACGCGCACGTCTTGTTGCTCATGCTTCCTGTTAAACTTGTTTCACATTTGTTCTGCCCATAACACTATTGATCGTGCTTTGAGTCACAGAACGCTTGTTTGATCAGTGATTACGTAGAGCTCTTCAGGACATAAGTTTTTCCGGGCACAGGAGGCATTTCAGCCATCCCCACTACTAGTTTAACATTTTCTCCATATTCACTGATTTAAGTGTACTGTAGTCGTAACACGCTGTAAAAGGACATGTAATGTTTCATCAGACCCTGGGTTTTGACAGAGTACGTGTGCTTCCCGTCTGTGGTTGGGGGACCCGACTACCAGTGGTGAGTGAGACGTAAACACCCAGTCCTGCAGGGATGCTGAGAGTACCCCTTCCCAGAGGAGATTACTCTCATCGCCCATGAAAACTCCCATTGCACTTTGTTGCAGTGCGATAATCCAAGTTAATGCGCTGGCAGCGGAGAGCGTAAAGGAGATGCAAATAGAGTTTGTCTGTATTCTGCAAGTCATAGGTGCGACCCTGGATGGTCTGATACTGCTTTTAAACAACAAGAAGTAAGTTTCGTCATATGATAGGCAGAACGTACCGCGTGCTATCTGTTGGAGTGTTGTTTTGTAATGCCACCTGCGCACCCTGACCTCGGCTCCATTATAATTGTGGCCAGTGTCTCTTCCGGCGTCTGACTCCCACCACCATATGTTAGGGCCCAGTCCTTATTACCTCCCCTAAACCCAGCCCTCTGGGATGGTTGGCCAGTCCTACCTGTACCCTCTCTGGCCCCAGCCTCCTTTACATGTTGGGCTAGTCTTTTCCGTACCCTCTAACCCCATCGCCCTTTGAATGGCCTTTCAATCAGTCATGCAGCCTATGTTGCCTTGCCACTTTGGTTATATATTTATTGGTAATTTTTTCATTAGAAGCGTATCGCTTGTGAACAACTTCCGTTAGTGGGCAAGACCGTTTTTTCTTGCACGCCCCTCTGAAATTGGAATAGAGGCTGCCCCCTCTCTCCGGCCGCCACTCAAATATCACACACATCACAAAATATAGCTTCCAAGTTTTCAGTGTGCGTGCATGCGACATTTGCATGTCTCATGTGTGACACCTTAAGGGACACTCAGTCACAAGCAGCTAAAAAAGAAAACTGGTGCAGAGCATAAAGTTTAATTCTTGTTTTAATTTCGGAACCAAGGATCTTCAGCGCTTAACATTGTGAGCATCGCAAGTACCAGAACTCACAGGAAGAAAAATGATCACATTAAGTACTCACACCCAATTTAGGATCTTCTGGGATCACCAAGTTGTTCCAGTTTAGGTCGCAGTCTACTTTACACTTTGGGACTTAGTTCACATCCAAGGTGAAAACCTCACTCCATGTTATCACTTGCCAGGACTAGGCTTGTGTGTGACAATGTAATGCATTCTGGGTAATGTAGTGTTAGTGCCAGTGGACCTAATTAAACTAACAAGAGTGGCCATCATAGTTTTAGGACGTACGTTTTAAAAATCCTCGGAGCGTACATTTCAGAATTAGTGGCATTACATATGGTGGTATAGAGGAACAAAAAGGAGAGCAAGGGTTATGTTCACCAAGGTGAACGGGGAGTACTCCTGTACCCCTGGGTATGACTGCAGAAAAACAAATGAAGGAGTACCACCAGCAAGAATTCACAGGTTGCTATAGGGGTGGAAGGTTTAGACAAAGAGGAGAGAGTCTCCTTTTGTTAAAAACCCCTCACTCATCACCTAGTGATGACATGCTTCATCATCGGGGTCCACCCTAATGACCTAGCGTCATCAGGGTGTGCTACAACACCTGATTACAGTGGAGCAGGTTGTGAGTGATAGTGCGTGAGAAAAAGAAAAGGTAAGTGTGTTAAAAATTGTCCTGGTTTGAACTTGAAGAAAATAAATTTTTTTATTGGCAAGCAACTGGACAATGTTAAAATCGTGGCGAGATAAAGTGAGGGCAGTAATGAGCCCGTGTATCTCTCTATGTGTTAGGTCTACATGTTTCAACCTTCGAGGTTATGATGAACCAGGTTTTCTTCAGGACCTTAAAACCAAATTGGTGGACGGTCTGCGTCCCCTAAAAGACGCACCCTATCCTACCAAATGGGACCACTGAATGGCAAAAGTGTGCCCGTGGTATCAGCTCGCACCACAGTGGGTGAGCTCCAAAAATCAAAAAGCCTGTAAAAGAAAATACGGACAATTGTCACATATAGAGCGTTTTTACAAGCCTGTTACATAGTGCAGTGCTTCAACGTTGTGCCTGCATGCTGTCTATCCCCATAAGGTGGTGAATTTAATGGTAGCACCAAACATTTTTTTGCGTTACCGGTATAAAGCTCAGCTCCAACATACATCAATGGGAGGAAGGATGTGAAAGTGCACGATGTGGGGCGGTGAAAATTAACCGCAACTTGCACACTGAATAACTAGAGTGCTGTGTTTTCTTATGTATCTTCACAACTTTCACGCAATTCAGTGATTATCGCGGCGTGGTGCTGACTCGCATTCTGACTAGCTGGTGCGAGGCTATATCGATTTGATAATGCATGCACTGCCATGCTAATTTGTAAAACACAAAACAAGACAAACACGTCAAAAGTACGAGACAGACAAAAGAAAAGAAAAACCAAGGCTCACTCTCGATGGAGTGTTCGAGGACTTCATAGGGCAGGGGAGGTTACCCTTGCAAACAAACGTACTCTGAAAGAAAGGGGTTTTCAAAGTGGGGCGTTACTGCGAGGGAGACCGGCTTCTGGAGATCAGAGCCGTGTCCTGAGTGCGCGCTGTGGCGCTCGATGCGTAGGAACTGCCCTAGGGAAAAGGGCAGGGTAAGATAGATTTTTACTTACAGTTTGGTGGCGAGGACTCTGGCCGGTAACCTACTACCTACACCGCCCCGTTAGTATTGGGCTGGGCGTCGGCGATGGTAAATATCGGTAGAGCGCTGCCGTGATGGGCGTGGTTAGACCTCCCGATCACGTGCGCGGTATCCAGGCAACCGGGGAGGGCGCAGGGATGGTGGCTGCACAGGGTCATGAGTAGACGTGACTCTCGTGTGTTCGATCCCCAGATTGGGTAGCCAGGTAACGGTACTGGGTGATAAAAAAGTGGAACATAATTCGTGATAAATGATTCATAGGTCTATTCTGTAAATCGTGGCAAAAGATTAATTGGTCAATTCTGTGAATAATAATATAAAATAAACAGAATAACCCACAACCAGATATGCACTGGTCGGAGTGTGACTGGAAGAGGTCTTAAAAACGGGCAGTTCCCAAAATACAGTTGGCAATGGTACTACAGAGCATCTAGGACATAGGGGGGTGTGTTAAGGGGTGGCATATATTGAAAGTGCCTGTAGGGGTAACTGAATGGAGAGCACAAAGGAACATTGGGCAGTACTGTAGGTAAGCCTGAATGGAGGAGGTGGTATTCCATAGGTGGTCCTCATTTGAGGGGTATTCATTAAGGGAGTTACTCATTAGGGCAGTTGGGTAGACAGCCCAGTAGGGAGGCCATATATTGAAAGGTTTATACTGGGTAAACATTAGGTAGGGTTATTTAAGTACTGAAGCCCAAGGGATATTATCATTCAGGCCTGTGATGTGGGTGGAAAGTCTGTAGACCCAGCGCTGTTCTTTTTCATATAGAAGTTGTTGCGAATTAGGTCCTGTCCGAATTTGTTCGATGATGGTCCACCTCATGTCGTTAGGGGTATGGTTAGCATCTAGGAAATGGTCCGTCAATTTGGTAGCGTTTTTCTTGCAGCGTATTGTGCTGCGATGCTCGCAGATACGCTGCTTGACCTTCCTAGTGGTCATGCCAATATAGTTCTTACCGCATGTGCATGTGATCATATAAACGACATTGGTGCTGTTGCAATTCGTGTGTTTGCGCTGTTCCCAAACTTTACCTTCTTCAAGATTCAATGTTTTTGTGTTCTCAGTCAAATGGCACACACTACAGTCCCCGCATTTGAAGTGTCCAGTAATTGGTGGCAAGTTCCATAGTTCTGTAATGCTTGGGTTAAGGTTGTTGGTTTCAGCTTTAGGTCTTGTGTTGACTAGGCTGTCTTTTATACTTGGTGCCTTCTTGTAGGAGAAGAGCGGTTTGTCCCATTTGAGCATGCCAGTATTTAATATTTGCCAATGTTTGTTAATACTCTTACTCACTTTGTTAGATATAGTATTGTATGTCGTGACACAAGTGAGGGGGACTGAATCATTTTGAACCATTCTTACTTCTAGGAGCGCGTCTCTAGGTTGATTCCTCGCTCTTTTCTGGCACTTCTCAATTATCTTGTTGGGATATCCTCGTTGTTTCAATTTGCAGGTGAGATCTTGTGCTTGAGTTTTGTAGTCCGATAGTTTGCTACAATTGCGTCGTAGTCTCAGGTATTGACCATATGGCAAGTTTTCTCTGAGCGGGCGAGGGTGGAAGCTCTCGTACCTTAGTAGATTGTTCTTGGCTGTTGGTTTAAAATGTGTTTTGGTTGTCAATTCCTGCCCCTCCTTGTTGATTTCTATATCCAGGAAGATCATATGCTGTCTATCATAGTTGTGGGTAAATCTGAGGTGTGGATCACGGGTGTTGATACAGGTGGTAAAAATTTTAAGTATTTCCTCAGGTCCTTGCCAGATTGCTATGACGTCGTCAATGTACCGGCGCCAGAACTTGATATGTTCAATGTAAGGGTTCTCTTCCGTCAGGATATGGTTTTGTTCAAAATCGTGGACGTATAGTCCGGCTATGCTTGGAGCAAAAACACTGCCCATGGATGTGCCACCGATTTGGAGGTACAGTGAGCCCTCATATTCGAAGTAGTTTCTTTTGAGTGCGAGAGTAGCACACTGTAAGATGAATGTTTTAGGCGTTTGGTGCTCCCAGTTGTTCTTATCCAAGATGGTTTGAAGGACATTCAGGGTGGCATCTTGTGGTATACTTGTATACAGGCTCTCAATGTCAAAGCTGAGTAGGATGGTTTCATCGTCTACTCGTACGTCGTTCACACTGCAATGGTGGTCCATTGCAGTGTGCACACGTTTTCCTCTATTGACAAATATTACATGGGCAGTAGCAAGCCACGTGTCGAAGCAGGAGCCTAAAGTGAGGGCATCAGAATCAAATGACTGATTACGTTACCAGCTTTAATTAAGCTTTGCACACTTCAGCTGCTGTTTTCAGCTGCAGAAATAAATATCGAGCAGGCCTGTATTTCACTTTATCTACTGTGCCCTCCCCACCCCACACTACCTCCCGTCTGTCCCTGCTTATTTAACTGTTTGTCTAACTGTTTGTCTTCCTCCCTCAGCATTACGCACTTCAGCTGCTGAAACAAATATAGAATCTCTCCTCGGATATATCGTGATTGCCTTAAAAACACAGATGTCCAGCAGCCGAGGCATACTCCTGCATGCACAATATCATATAAGTCAATCAGTACACATTCAGAACCCAAGCAGTCTTTCCCAACTCTTCGCCCCCCAAAAAACGAAATATACAAAACTCTGACCTGCAACTCAGCACCAACATAGCATCAGTGCTGCACCAGTGCAGAACCACCTCACTACCAGCGCAGCACTACCTCAACATCAGCGCAGCACCATCTCAGCATCAGCCCAGCACCTCCTCTGCATTAGCACAGCATCACCACAAGCGTAGCCCCACCTCAGCCGCAATTCAGCACTAACGCAGCACTACTTCAGCATCAACACAGCATTTACTCAGCACCACCTGAGCACCAGTGCAGCACCACCACCACATACCTCAGCATCACTCAGCATCACTCAGCACCACCTCAGTATCACTCAGCATCACCTCAGTATCACTCAGCATCACCTGAGCAGCATCTCTGCACCAGCACACAACCACTTCAGCACCACATCACCATATTTCAGCACCACCTGAGTATCATTCAGCATCACCTGAGCATCACCTCCGCATCAGCAAACCACAACTCAGTACCACTCAGCACCACCTCAGTCTACCCCCAGAATCTGGCATCTGTTGATTCTCCCCTGAAGTCTGTCCGCTGCTTGTGTGTAATTCAGGTACTATTTCCCAACCTCCACCGTCCCGTTGTTTATGTCCACCTTGCATAACAAAACAAAGAAAAACACAATAAATAAATCAACAATAAATAAACAAGCATTAGAACAGGCAGGAAGAATTTGCCAGCACTGCAAGGACAAAAAACGAGAAGACTTTTTTTTATGTTCATTCTTTTTTAATCGGGACATTCAGTTGTACATAATGGCTTCTTAGTTATATAAATATATTGTAACAAAAATGCTTATAACACTTTTTTATCATAACTTTTCAACTTGTTTCACATGACACACGTACACAACGTTTTCATATTTTCATTAAAACGCACGGAAGCCCATCCTTGGGTGTGTGGTCGTTAACAATGCACCTGAAGTAACAGTAGATGGTGTAGCACCGAGGATAATGTGCTGCATGGCTAAATACTTCAGAAGGTCCAAATGGCATCATCACCAGTCAGTGCATGGTTCCATCATGCACACACACTACTAGCTGTCTGTACACCCTTCCATCAGACACACACCACCAGACGTCAGTGCACGCTTTGACCAGGCAGACACACACCGCCAGCTGCAGTGCACGTTTTAACAGGCACACTCCTCCAGCTGTCAGTGTACACTTTCACCAGGCATACACAACACCAGCTATATTTGCATGCTTCCACCAGGCACACACACCACCGTTTGTCAGTGCACGCTTCCACCAAGCATACACGCCATCAGTGCACGCTTCTAGCAGGCAGACACACCACCATCCGACCCACCTAATTGTTACACAACTATTTTTTAATGTACTGTCTTTTACACACTTTTGTTAGGCTGATCTATTTTAGTACACATTATGCTGCAATCTGGCGTTTATGAGTTTTTTTCTGGCACACCTCTACCCCAAAGCCTCTCACTGAAAGGTGTGAACACTAGCACTGCCACGCTCACAAATGCCTTACAGTGCAACCACACACACAACCACACACAACCACACACACAACACCACACACACAACACCACACACACAACACCACACACACAACACCACACAAACACAACAACACACACAACCACACACACAACACACAAACACAACCACACCCACAACCACATACAACCACACACAACCACACATACAAACACACACACAACAAACACACACACAACTACACTGAAAACCAAACCGTCAGTGCACACTTTCACCACGCACAGACACCATCACTCATCAGTACACGCTTTTACCACACACAAACACAACCTGCCATCAGTGCAGGCTTTCACCGGACACAGACACCACCAGCCGTCAGTGAACGCTTCCACCAGGCACACACCAACAGACATAGTACACACTTTCAACAGGTACACACACACCATCAGCCGTCAGTGCATGCTTTCACCAAGCACACACACACCATCAGCCATCAGTGCACACTATCACCAGGCATGCACACACCACCAGCAGTCACTGCACGCTTTCACCAGGCATACACACACCACCAGCCGTCAGTGCACAATTTCACCATTCACACCCACACCACCAGACGTCAGTGCATGCTTCTAACTATCGCCCTCACTCTATCTATCGCCCTAACTCTATCTATCTATCTATCGCCCTCACTCTACCGCCCTCCCTCTATCTATCGCCCTCCCTCTATCTATCTATCGCCCTCACTCTATCTATCGCACCACCACAGCATCAATCAGCACCACAACAGCATCACCCAGGGGCACCACAACATCACTATGCGCTACCACAGCATCACTGAAGGCCACAGCATCACTCGTCGCCAACACAACATCACTCAGCGCCACCACAGCATCAATATGTGCAACCATTCAACAACAACTGGTTCAAATATGTTCTCTCAATGTTTCAAGCTTTATTACAAATGTCACAAAAAGATGTTAATATTTCACTTCTGTGCTTGTATGTTCGTCACAATAAAATACACTGAACATAATTTTCACAAAAGTTATTTACAAAAGTTTAATCTATTGCCATTATAAATTACAATAACTTTTAAGTAATAATTATTTTAAAAAAATAAAAGCCATTGTTATTTGTAATATCAATACATCTAAGTCACGTAAATACAACACATATTGCATTACAAATGCTATAGGTGACACATTTGCGAAAGTTAAAACTATTGGCATTGTAAATGACAACGCTATTAATTTTGTTATTTTCAAAACCAACACATAAATAAAAAATGTGTCATTTACAATACCAATAGCTCAAACTTTCCTAATGCAAGACCTATTGCATTGCAAATGCTTGTTCTAAGTGTGACCCCAGGCTCGTTGCCCCAGTACTATGAGCCTATCCAATGAAAGCTGTGACAAGTTTATATGGGGCGGAGTCCTGGGGTTTAAAAAAAGACAACGGGCCTTGGCAAGGCAGTCAATAGATTTCTGTGCAACCTTCAATGTCTTGGGCCTGGGACCCCAATGCCAGCACTTAAGATGGACCTGGGCCTGATGACCATCAAATCAGTCCTATGTCCCTTAAACCTGTCCAGTGCTGGGTGCGAATCTGGGATTGTTGTAGCCTTTTAATGTCGAATGCTGATTGTATGCCAGACTTTACAATCTACTTTGTGATTATGTGCCTAGTGCTACTGACGACCCAACTCAAACCTTCATTCGTCATATGATTTGCAAATGTATTCAGTGAAAGACATCTTAGGGACCAACCGCGCGACCGCATAAAGCATAATGCACAATTGCAACCTCGACCTTTTAATAATTTTTGCACTGCATTATGTTTTTATTGTTTGGCTTTTATATAAAGCTGAAATAATAAATATGTATGATGACATTCCCACACCAACACAGACAAAATGGCGACAAAAACACAACATTAATCCGAATTTCTCAAAATAATTATTAACTCATCAACGTATTAAAGCAATCATTTTTCATAATATACTCCCTCCTGAATATTTAACATTTCATGAGATTAAATATTACCCTAAAAAATGTAACTATATATATCAACATATCCTTAACTGTTTGAATTTGTGTTTTCCTTAAGACTGAGACCAGTAGCTGAGCATGTTCTGGAATCCAGAAGCTGCAAAAAAATATTCTGAATACAAGTATTCACTGTCTGCAAATATTTTTTAATTACCCTTCCTCTTCCTCAATACCACTACTTTTTATTTATCAGTATTGATCCTGCATATTACAACACAGGTCTGAAGACAATGCCCATATTAGCTTATTAGGAAGTATGGGGAAGACCCCGTTCTTTTATCTTTTGCATTCTTCCAGCACGGAATTTCGACTTCTATGAAGCCTGCAGGCAAAACACAGCCACTACTAATACAGCAGTGAGTGGAAGGAAAACGTGTGTACTATGGACAAGAAAAGGGCATGACAATACAGCAAATACAAAGAGTTCATAATGTCTCAAATTATTGAGGCTTCAAATTCGTTACTTTAGGCCCAAAAAGCCTAGGCTTTGCAATCTTTCACTGAATAAGTAAAGCATTCAGATGCATACGTTGCATGAATATGGACTTTGTTAACCTGCATTGCCTTCCAACACTTGCTACTTTATCTAATATATAAAAAATGTGTTCGCTCTTGAAAATGGACTGGATTAATCTGAAGCGGACATGATATGAAAGCTTTGCCGTTTTTCTTTTTATAGGTTTAAATGTGTTATCCTTTTTCTTTGCCACTGCGGGTAGTAAAAAACATTCAATACATAATAGGAGCTGGGGGTTCTGGACATAGAACGCACCAGAAGATTTCGTTAATGAAGGTCAATGAGAAATCCCATGTCTATACAAAAAGGGTTGATCAGACTCTCTAAGCACTGCAATGCCCTGTAAATGGTACAGATGCATTCAACACATGATGACAGCATGACATGCATCCACTAGTAAGCTCTGTGTTCAGTCTGCAGTCACAAGTCAGAACACACTCGCGTATCATTGTTTCAAAAGCGTTCCATTAAGTAAGACCAGAAATAATGCTGTCATCAGCCTGCATCAATGTGGCAGTAAAAGATATGTTATGACTATGCCATAATTCTCTCCATCGCTTTCATCGCTTCATGCCTTACTCCATGTGGAGGGGATCCATCTCTTTAGACTAGGAACTCCTTGTAAAGCTACCTAAATCCATCAAAATATGTGTTTTTTTTACCAATGTCGCCCTAGGCCCTACTTCTCACATGCTCCCATAAAGGGTAGTGTTACCCTGCCTCCATCCCATTGGTTTCCTGCGCATCTGTGGTGAGCCACGCGCCCTGGGCTCTGACGCTCCGGCTACTTTAGCACTCCATCACTTTCATATATTTGAGAAGAGAAAGCTTGGATCGACTCTGTTGCTGGTTTTGATGTGGGTCTTTACCCCTTCCTCCGCTGGTCATCTCAGGTGCATGGTCCCGGTTGAAAGCGTGGCGAAACTGCGTCTTGTTCCCGTTGCCCTATTCGGATAGACAGTATGGCATGCTTGGAGACCCTGCGGCTGGATACACTGGTTTGGCCTGAAAGTGACGCAGGTTGTCTGGGCCTCCTTCTCTTCCCCTCCTAGCTTGTTTTCAGGTTGGGAAAGTACCATCCGAGGTGCAAGGGCCCCAGTTTGAAGGTATGGCAGGCTGGGAGGCCGGTTTGGTGCATTGCTGTGGTCTTGCACCTCCTCCCTTGTTAATCTTTGGTGGGTTGACGACCTGTGATTGTATTGTGATGTTTTGATGTGTGGGTGGCTCTTGCTACCCCTGGCAAGGCACTGAAGTGCTTACATTGACCATTTTCAAAAGCCCAGGTAGGTTCTAAAGGGGACATGGTTTGGCTGGGTCACCATGTGTTCCTCTCCTGGCCGGTTCTCCTCATTGAGATATGCCCTCCTGGGTGCAAGAGCCCCGGCTCATGGTGTCACAGGTCCCCACTACCTTGCTGGTTTTGTGCTTGTGGATATACACATTTAACATCTGACATTATTAAGGACATCATTGGCGCATACCCAAGTAGAAGCTCTGACAGTGAAAGGGCAACCGATTATGTGGATTAAAAAACAGCCTAGACTGCTTGCTGCTCCAATCCTGGCCAACATTTCTGAGGTGAAGTTGACTCATGCATTAATGAGCAGCAGGTTTCTCGATGAGTGCAATCTGGCAACAATGATGAACACGGAGCAGCTTTTTCCACACCACTTGGTTGTCCTTATTCGTAGTCTAATGGTGCACGTTACTGTCTCACTATCTAAAGGCAGTTTGTATCCTGCTATCACTATGTTCCAATGTTTGGTGGAAGCATTCATCAGGAATCTCTACAATAAGTTAAAAAATACTTCTTCCGTCGCTAGTTATTTAGTGGGAGGCAAACTGCTGCTGTTGTGGTTCCTGCCTTTTTTCTGACCTTCTTTTCACCACAGTTCTCGAGGGTCTTCACTGGGTTCACTTAGAAGATGGGTGCATTTTGATTCTTTAGGTTAGCCCATCATAGCTGGCACACAGATTTTACTGTTTTGACAATGTTAGTTGGTGTCTCTTATGGCAGGTCTCAAATGGGTCTGCACAATCTTTTCATAGGTGGGCAGCTACAATGGCTGCTCCCTACTGGACCCTGCAGTGTTTCAGGGGTGACTTTATCATGACTGTACTCTGTGGCAATCTGTGGCTTCCTGCTTCACCTGTGATGCCTTAAGATGACTACCTCTCTTTATCCTGTGAGGCAGTAGGGCTCAGGTGGACCTTTGGGATGGTTCATGCCTAGGAATTGAAGGAACAGCCCTATTCCTGGGTATTTCTCTGGGTTCCTGTCTCGTGGAGGCTGGGAGTGGATGGTGTACCTTTTCTGTGTAGCATAAAGGATCCATGGATGACAGATCAATAGAACCTAGCCAAGAACATACGGGTGGATCACCAATTGGGTGGAAACCAACCTCTGTTAGCCGAAAAGAAAAATGAATTTTCTTGAGTCCCCTCACTTACCCAGGGTTTCCCCTTGGTGACAAGCTTCATCATTGGGGCCATCCCAAGCATCTACTGCGACTTGCAGAGTTATGTAGGAGCACTTAGTTTGTGAGTATATGTGTAGTGCAGTGTAGGGGGAGTGGTGTAAGTGATATTTAAAAATGTACCTAACTAGTGAGCCAAAGTTTTAGTGCTGCTCCCAGTTTGCAAGGATAAAAAGGGGTTAATAAAAGGGAAAAATAACTGTTATGTAATTATAATCCCTAGTATTGTGTCAACATGATTTAAGGTATCCCCTAAATCTCTTCTTCAAGACAACAAAGGGACCAACCCCTTGTGTACCACTCCATGCAGGACCTATAGTTAAGTGAAAATAAAGATAATGAATGCACACCTATTGTGTGAGCATTTCGAAAAAATACATACAGTTGATTCTGAACATGTAGTATTTATTTTATGGCCAAATTGTACCTCATGGTCTGTCTGGGTGGAGGGGCCTGTAGAACCTGTGCTCAGCAACCATCCGTCAATACGACCTACTCATTCCCAGGGTGGACCGCATCCCTTTTCTGTGGACAGCACTTCCTGTTGTATCCCTGTTGGCAGCAGGGTCATATTTGTGTATACTAGGTGTGTTTTGTTTCTGACCACTGTATTCTGTTTGCTACAATGGACTGGATTTAGAGGGCAACGAGGGCAACTTTGGCCTAGGAGCCTGGACTGTACATTATAAGAAATCACTTAACCTCATTCTCCTCCTTCTCTGTGGGTGGCAGGTTTTAGGTGAGAGGCTCAGGAGGTGAAAATCAGAAATGTTATTCCCTTTTACTTGGCCTGCCCTTCTGTTGGGACGGAAAAGTCCTCTGTATGGCAAGAGATGTGTACCCCTGCCCTGAGTGCCCAACTGTACTGCTGTCTGGACCCCTACTGCTGATTTTTTGCTATAGGCAAACATGGATCATGTGTGTGTGCCATGACATGGGCCTGTCTCACAGCTTGCAGTCTAGTTGGACCAGGAGGGGCTGCCAAACTGCTACGAGTGGTGGAAGGCTACCGTCTTGACCAGGATTTAAGCAGCACGAGTGCAGTGGTGGCAGCATACCATATAGTGAACAGTAGTAGTGAACAGAGCCTGTTTACCCTATCACTAGAATTAAGTCTACAGACTCATTGTGCTTTTAAAGTTCTGATCTGTGCTTAACTCGCCCTTGGAATACATGAGGTAGATGTGGAGTTCTGCACAGCGTTGGAGTAGTGATTCTGTACTAGTTGTATGTGTCCCTTTGAAGGGAACAGTATTGAGATAGAGGGCTACTGTATAGTACATGTGAGATTAGTGCATGTGCTGAGTGTATGTATGCCTACGAGGAGTACATGACATGAAAGATGTAGAGGGGTACAGTGTGTGCACAATGAGAGCAGGTGCAGGGTGTATGTGCACTTGCATAAAGGACCATACGTGAAGGATGGAGTGTTGTGCAGCACGGGTGAGTGTGTGTCCTGGAAGTGTGTGTTTATAAATATAGAAAAGCCTTAGTGCAGAACAGTGTGCGCAGACTGAGTGTGTGTGCTGAATACATGTGTACATGTAATGATACAATGCATGGAGGTACTAGTGCTGGACAGTAAGTGTGCTGTGAATGTACTCTGAGTAAGTGTGCCTGCAATGGTACATTACATGGAGGACCCATTTTGATAAGTCCGGGCCTGTCTGAAAAAGAAATGAGGAGAGGAATCCCCCCAGACATATTTGTGGAATGCTGCATTGCTGTGAGTTTGGCAGGACACACACAGGCCGGAAGAGGAAGAGACTCTCTTTACACTTCAAAGGACTACTCTATGACTCTTTGATTCACTGATAGATCATAAAGAAGGGACCTGGGCACATCTCAGGAAGGGAGATGCAGAAGATAAAGAGTAGAGCTGGGGTCTGGGATACCAATGCGGCTGATATGCAGGTGTGAACTCTGGTCACTCCCATGGATTGTGTTGTGGGACAATCAGCTTTGGAGTCTTGCCTGCTGTGACAGACATCTTTCATGAGGAAAGAAGGGTAGGAGAAGTGCTTACTTCAAAACAAGCAGAACATTAACATAAACATCAAAGACTCAGACCCTAAATCACATTGGGTGTCTGGAAAAGGACTATCCAAAGGGGAGGTTGAGTCCCCAAAAACTTGTCATCTGCCAAGCAGCCAGACTGGCTATGTGAGAAGAGGAAGCTCTGCAGTACTTCTGCTTGTGACCAGGACAGGGAGTAAAGGCCTTCTAGTCTCCCTGCTGGGTGAGAGGACATTACCCAGGGAAACCAACATCACCTGCCCTGGAGCCCGGAGTGCCAGCCTCTGCCTGCTTACCAAGACCAGTATGTTATGTGAGGAAGAGGAGAGTATTGGAGGGAGTGAGGTCCAGTGGGGAGCTGTACTATGAAGACGGCCTGTGCGAGGTGTGAGGATTCAGCTGTGCACTGTTTGGGCTGTTGTCTGTGTACAGGATTGTTTTGGCAAACCTGTATGCCAGAAGAGGACTGTCATAGACTGAGCCAAGTATCGAGCACTGTGCAGAGGGTGCCAAGCCCGCACTGCCTTGTTGCGGTGATCCCACATGCCAGAAGGGGCCACCATTGAAGGAATTGTGTTACCAGCATGCTAGGACTTGTGAACACCTTAGTGGCGGCCCCATATGACAGAAGGGTCTGCCATGGTGTGTGTGATTGCCCCGGAGCAGTCTATCTTGCATTCAAAGGTTCTAGGGCAACCCTGTGTGCCAGGAGGGGCTGCAGGGACCAAATCACCAAAGACAGTGCGCTGTTACCTGGAACTGGAGTAAGGCTGCCACCAGCGGGTCTAGACAGACAGTGAGAGCGCCTTGACTGATCCCCTGAGGACGCCAAGCAGAATATTGCACCCTCGATGGACTCACGTCGAGAGCTGAAGGATTGAATTCCCCCCGATAAGTAGAAATTGATTTACTGCGTCTTTGAAAGCTAGAAGCTACTCCGATTTCTGGGGAGAACTGGCGGCACCGCTCAGGAGAGAGTGCCTGAGTCTGCTGGATGCTGCCTCGTGTACCACGAGCAGCCCAACTTCTCTGAGCAGATTCTGTGCTCGCAAGTGCCCTCACTCAAGGCGCCAGCTGTAACGCCAAGGGCTCCCGTGTTGCAGTAGCGAGTAAGATTTAAACTGGGCCTGTGGGCTCCAGGGGATTCGCTGCTGAAGGAGCTGTGGTACCATTGACACTTTTGTAATAACTAAGAAGTCAAAGGGGAACTCTTAGGGACCTTGCTCTCATTCCTCCCTTCCGCGCAGCCGAGTTGGATGCTGCCGCGGCTTCACTCTGACCTGCCCGCCGCCTTCAGCGGACGCTCCTCCGGCCACGCCCACTTCCTGGCCACGCCCCTTTGGGGCTGCTACCTACTTAGGAGCTGATTACGAGCTCGCTCCCTCAAAAGGATCGCTCCCCTGCCATCCGCGGGAGCTCTCAGCCACACTTTGTCGTTTTAATTTGCACTTTCACCTCGCAGCGCCTCAGCACGCTTTTTAACTCACTGTCCCCTTACCTGTCTTAGGGACCTTGCTCTCATTCCTCCCTTCCGCGCAGCCGAGTTGGACGCTGCCGCGGCTTCACTCTGACCTGCCCGCCGCCTTCAGCGGACGCTCCTCCGGCCACGCCCACTTCCTGGCCACGCCCCTTTGGGGCTGCTACCTACTTAGGAGCTGATTACGAGCTCGCTCCCTCAAAAGGATCGCTCCCCTGCCATCCGCGGGAGCTCTCAGCCACACTTTGTCGTTTTAATTTGCACTTTCACCTCGCAGCGCCTCAGCGCGCTTTTTAACTCACTGTCCCCTTACCTGTCTTAGGGACCTTGCTCTCATTCCTCCCTTCCGCGCAGCCGAGTTGGACGCTGCCGCGGCTTCACTCTGACCTGCCCGCCGCCTTCAGCGGACGCTCCTCCGGCCACGCCCACTTCCTGGCCACGCCCCCTTTCCCCACTAATAAATCATGTGCCTCTACCGTTCGCGCAGCGGACGGGCGCAGCGGGCGCGCCGTTTGCGCGCCGAAGGCGCGCCTAAGGCAAGCCCGTCTGCGCCCGTCCGCGACCGGCCGGGACCAGGGGCCACAGACCTTGCCCGTCCTCTGATGTATTCTTCTGCTCAACTCATTTCGTTTCCTGCCTCTACCTCTCCCTCTCCATCCACAGTTAAACTTTTATCCTTGCATGGTATTTACGTCTCCCCTCCTACTGGCCCAGTCTTGCCCATTTCCCCACCTCTAACATCCTCCCCGCCTCCCCTCACTCGTATTTTCCCCGGTTTCCCTCTTGCTTCTGCCCTTCTCCTCAATACTCGCTCTGCTGTGAAAAATCAATCTGCTCTTTTCAACCTTCTGGACACTGACGCCCCGGACTTTCTGTTCCTTACAGAAACTTGGTTTTCCTCGGACTCTCTCCCCGATCTGCTGGCCATTCTCCCTGACACCCACTACGCTCTTCGTGCCGACCGCCCTGATGGTAAAACTGGAGGTGGAGTGGCCATGATAGTCCGACGCTCCTTCCAATTCCAGCTCCTGCCGCACCCTGGCATTTCTGGTGTGGATTTCTTGGTGGCCCGTTCGCTCAACCTCCCGGTTCCCCTCACGGTGATTCTTCTCTACCGTCCCCCTCAAAGTATGCCGTCATTTGTGTCCACCCTGCAGGATCTCCTGGCCACGCTGGCTGTTAACAATTCCTCGTTACTTCTGCTCGGGGATTTTAACTTTTGGCCGGGTGACCCGACGGAGGACTCCTCTTCTAAAGACTTTTCTGCTACCCTTCGTTGTCTTAATTTTCTCCCTCTTGTTTTGGCCCCTACCCACACCCACGGTCACGTATTGGACCAGATCTGGTCTCTACGCTGTAACTCTTCGGTTACCTCGATCTCCCCCTGTATCCGGTCCGATCATTTTTTGATTTCCTTTTCTATCAGCCTAGGTCAACCCGAGAAAGCCTCCCGCCCCAAAAACACCTGGGCTCGGAGCTGGAACAAGACGGACCTTAGTGATCTCTCTTCTTCTCTACTTTCATCGGCTCCTACCCTGACTAACCTCCCTGTGGAGAATCAGGTGGTTGCTATCAACAACTGGCTCTTCTCGGCCTGTGACCGGGCCGCCCCCCTCAGAATGATCAGATCAGCCCGCCCCCATGATGCGCATAAGTGGTTCTCCAGCGACCTCAGATCGCTGAAATTAGAACTTAGGCGCTCTGAGCGTCGCTGGCGCCGCAACTACTGTCCTGATCTTCGCATTGCCTATAAAGCTCTTCTGAACAGCTACAAATCGGCCATCTTAGCGGCAAAATCCAAGTATTTCTCGGAGCGCGTAGCCCTTTCGGCCAATAAATCGCGTGAGATCTTCTCACTGGTGCGTAGTCTTGCCACCTCCGATCGGGCTAGCTTGTCCCCCGCCCCCTCTCTATCTCTCTGTCACTCCCTTAATGATTATTTTATTAATAAAATAATCACCATCAAGTCCAACATTCCGACTGTACCTGAACCTAACTTCCCGGATCACTCTTTCTGTTGTTCTTCTGTTTTTGATCACTTCCAACCTATATCACGTGAGCTCTTCCGTGACCTCCTTGTTAAGGTCAAGTCCGGTTCTCCGGCGGATTGTGCTCCTGCTCGGATCCTTAGATCCCTCTACACTTCCTGCCCCACCCCTCCCTTAACTCTTCTCAATTCTTGTCTGGCTTTGGGTTCTGTTCCTTCTCTTTTCAAAACTGCCATTGTGCTTCCTATCCTGAAGAAAGCTGGCCTGGACCCTTCCCTTCCATCGAACTTTAGGCCGATCTCCCTTCTTCCCTATCTTGGGAAGATCCTCGAGAGCTATGTGACTTCTTGTCTCTCGAATTTCATCGAGGAGAATAACATCTTGGCCGCTCGCCAGGCTGGTTTTCGACCTGGCCACTCCACTGAGAGTGTGGTCCTCGCGGTCCTGGATGAACTGAAGGGGAAGGCTGACAGCAATCTCCCCCAGGCCTTAGTTCTCTTGGACTTGTCCGCTGCGTTTGACACGGTCGATCATACCATTCTTCTCGACCGTGTCAGCGCAGCGGGCATCCAGGGAACCGCCCTCTCCTGGATCGCGTCCTTTCTTCAGGGCAGATCACAGGCAGTTCACCTCTCTGACTTTTCTGCCCCCTCTCTCCCGGTCACTTGTGGGGTACCCCAAGGTTCTTCTCTGTCCCCCCTTCTTTTCAACCTTTACATCCGCCCTCTTATCTCCTCCCTTCTCGAGCTGGGGGTCTCTGTGTACAATTACGCAGATGACCTCCAGCTCGTTTTCGATCTGTCCTCTCCTACTCACTCTCTCTCCAAGTTCAGTTCTACTCTACTCTTTATTTCCCAATGGATGAGCTTTAATCATTTAAAGCTCAATCCTGACAAGACTGAGCTTGTCCTCACTGGTGGTCCCTCTAACCCCTGGTCTGCTGTTCACTGGCCCCTTTCCTTTGGTCCCCCTCCTTCCCCAGTCTCCTCCGTCCGGACCCTGGGCATTAAGATCAGCAATGATCTTACTATGCATGCGCATATCAGCGCCGTCGTCTCTGCTTGTTTCCTTTCCCTTCGCCTCATCCGCAAGATTTCCCGGTTTTTTTCTGTTGATGCCCTTAAAACTATTATTTCTGCCCTTATCACTTCCCGCCTGGATTATGGCAATGGCCTGTTCGTAGGCATTCCGGCCTACGAAACTCGCCGCCTTCAGGCCATCCAGAACCAGGCAGCCCGTCTTGTTTTTCGTCTTCCTAAGTTCTCCCACATCACCCCTGCCCTTAAATCCCTCCACTGGCTCCCTGTTCACCTCAGATCTCACTTTAAACTTGCCTGTTTGGCTTTCCGGGCTCATGCCCGATCTGCTCCTCTCTTTATCAATTCTTTAGTTTCCTCTCATGCCCCTTGTCGCTCTCTTCGCTCGTCCTCTCTCTCTCTTCTTCACGTCCCCCGCTTCCGTAAATCCCGCACCGGAGGCACCCGCTTCTCGGTGCGGGCCCCCCAGATCTGGAATTCTCTTCCCCTCTCGATTCGCTCTATTCCTATTTTTTCTCATTTCCGTAAAGCTCTTAAAACTTTTCTCTTCATTCAGGCTTTTCCTGTCTAACTTCCCCCTGGTTCCCTTCCAAATTATGGCTGTGTTCCTTAGCGCCAGGAAGCCGCTTGGCCGCAGTGCGCTCTTATAAATATTTGTTTCATTTCATTTCATTTCATTTCTCTTAAGTACAGTCTACTTGTACTCATTCTCTGGATATAGACACCAGTGAATGAGGAATAACCCCAAGCACGCTGCACAGTAGAGGATGGGACAGGGATTTGCCTGACAACTACTAGAGTCCTGATCACATGGGAATGTGTTATTGCATGAGTATTCGTTATTCCTTTGAATGCTTACAGATAAAGATAAAATACTTATTTTTCTTATAAAAGTCAGTATTGGTCTGGACGTTGATGTATTGTTCGTACTGTGTGCACATTGAGTTTTGAGTTGTGTTCAATTACCTGTATCTACACTCCCACCATGCCCCCTCCCGAGGGAGTCTTTGACTGCTTGTCCACAGCTACCACTGAGAGTCAAGTGTATGACTCAGTTGCTATAGTATGTCAGGCCCTGGGACATCAGGAGTAGAAGGCCTCAACCATCACGGTTGGGCCCAGTAACTTGTGCGTGCCCTGTGGCTCTCTGAATGGGGTTCTGACAACTTCTGTTCTGTATTGTTTGTCTGCCATGTGCTGGTGTGCTTTTCTCTAGGTTTAGCATGGGCATCTTTTCCTTTAGTTACTGTGTAGGTGTTTACCATGATGCCATTCTTCACATGTCTTTTGCGAGCTGTATACTTCCTTTTCTGTGGCCATGCTTGCTCTTTTGAGGAAGTCTCTCTAGGCACCTTCCTGGGTATTGAGGCCTTAGGACTGGCATGTTTTTCCTTGGTCATGTCACCATGTAGAGCCTCGACTTTCCTGACCCACTCCTACTTCCTGTTGCGGTCTGGACCTCGTCAACCTTAGCTTTTTTGTCTGGGCAACCCTGCACATTAGGGACTATAACTGAGACTTTGGGAAGTTCACTCTGGTATGCAGTCCGGTTCTGGTACCCCTATTTGCCAGCTCAGTATCTTCACCGTCCCTCTTCGTCCCTAGTTCCCCACTTTATTGTTTTGGGGCCCTGACGACGCCAGCTCTTTGCCAGTTGGACCCTTTTCTTTGGAAGTGATACTCATGAACTAACGGTTAATGTCTCTGACACTCAACCATAAGGTTAAGGGATTACATTCTGCCTTTACCTTGCTCATTTGACTATATGATACCCACCGGTTGAGCTAGCGCTATAATATAAAACTTTATAAATAAATATGTTCGCTCACAATTTATTTCACTTATCTTTCCAGAGAGTGAGAAGCCAATCGCTCTCATACATTTTGGGGCTTCATATGGGAAGGCCTGCTATCGTGGAGTGAATTCCAAGCATGTGGTTGGATACGAGTCCAGACTGTGTTGTGTTATGAAGGGTGCTGGCCCGTTTATATGTCATTCTGTTTGGTGCTTGGTATTATACAACTCGGAGTGCGGCCGACCGACGGCAGCATGAGAGCAGGGCAGGGCCGGCGCTAGGCATGGGCAGCATGGGCGGCTGCCCAGGGCCCCGAGCTCAGCCCATCAACAGGGGGCCTCGCAAAAGTGTTAACTCACCACATCTTAGGCTTCGCGCCTGTGGTGAGCACTGCGTGTCCCAGGGAAGGGCTGCCTCTCCTCTGGGCTTCACAGGCTTGTGTAGGAATAGCGGAAGAGGCCCCCCTCCCCTGTGCCTTGCAGCTCTTGGCAATGGCTGTTTGACCTGTGATCCCCTAGATGCGGTACCAGCGAGAATTCTTCGTAGTCATCTTCCCCAGGTGGCGAAGCACATAGGCAATATGGCCTCGCTTTCCTTCTATGAATGTCTAGTTCCGGAGAGCTGGAAACTGGCCCAAGTCGTCCCAATAAAAAAGAAAGCCCACATAAGCATAGCGCAATTAGACAACCTAAGACCAATCTCCCTTCTCCCCTACTGTGCGAAGGTAGTAGAAAAACTGGCTAACCGACAGCTGGTAAGCTTCATGGAGGAAAACTTGCTCCTGCACACGTCTCAATCGGGTTTCAGAGCTAAACACTCGACTGAGACCGCCCTCCTCCTATCAACAGAATTGCTGCAGAGCAAGGCGGATGAAGGTCACACGGCCGCACTGGTCCTATTGGACTTAAGTGCGGCGTTTGACACCGTATCACATCCCGTACTACTGGACCGACTGAGTGAAAAGGGAATAACCGGACCTGCTCATGAGTGGCTGGTATCCTTTCTTAAGAACAGGAGATTTCAAGTGCATTGCCCACCATGCAAATCCAGTGTAAGGTGTCTCAGGCAAGGGGTTCCACAGGGCTCTATTCTGAGCCCTACATTATTCAATCTGTACATGGAACCCCTTGCCAATCTGGTGGAGTCATATGGTGTGGCAATAGTCTCCTATGCAGATGATACACAACTGGTGATCAATCTGTCCCGTGATCCAGTTGTGGATGCTGAGAAGTTCTCGGCTTGCCTTGTGGCACTTGACGGCTGGATGAAACAAAACTGTCTCCGCCTTAATGGTAACAAGACGGAAGTTCTTATTGTAGGTCCATGTCCTTCCATCTGGACCTCTGCCTGGTGGCCCACTGAACTGGGCTCTGTCCCGGTCCCAGTAGACACAGTTAAGAATCTTGGCTTTCTTCTGGACTCTAACCTAGCCTACACCAATCATGTGGGTAAGGTCGCGGGAAAATGCTATGGACTCCTGAAGGTCCTAAGGAAAATCCTGGACCTATTGCCCCCCAGCTCCAGAAAAACTATGGTACACGCCTTGGTCACCTCCCAGTTGGATTATGGGAACTCCCTCCTATGTGGACTTAGTAAAAAGGGCCTAACACAGCTGCAACGCGTCCAGAACGCAGCTGCGAGGCTGGTCCTTAACCTCCCTAGGAGAGCCTCTGGTAAACATGCATTACGCTCCCTTCATTGGCTCCCAATAAAGGAAAGAATCAAATTTAAAACTATGTGCATCACCCACCGTATAGCTCACAAAAAAGCACCTCCATATCTTCAGGACTTGCTTCCAGTCTATCGCCCTGCACGTCCTTTGAGGTCGATGGGTAGCATGCTATTAGTGGTGCCTCGGATACATAGAGCAAGGATGGGAGGACGTTCATTCAGACACCATGCCAGCAACGACTGGAATAACCTACCCATCGAACTGAGGATGGAGCCGTCTGAAACCAGGTTCAGACAGAGGCTGAAAACCCATCTTTTCCCCATGATAAACTCAGCATAGTTCACCCGTGTCCCTGTGTTCACCCTCTGTGAGCTAAGCTGAAGAGATGTAGGTAGGGTCGTCAGCGCGGGGACGCACTGTTCTCTGTGCAACCAAGCGCTTAACAAATGTCATAAACTAAACTAAACTAAACATTAAGGATGCTGTCCACTTCCCACGCCAGTGACAATTAGCACGCATTTTGGGGTCTGACAGTTTTAACATTTATAAAGACAAGCAACTCTCACTCTTTCAGATGCTGATGAGCTGCGAAAGAGATGCTTGTCAGTGGCTGAAAAGAAGGCGTTGTAGCACACGAGGGGGGCATGCACCATTAAGGATCAGGAGCACCTTCCGTAATTTAAATGCAAATAGCTTTCTATGTGTAAATGAAACCCGTTTTCTTCTGCTCTTTTTATATAGCGCAAACTTGACCCAAAGGTATTGGAGTGCTTTACGTGAGCACCAGTTACAAAACATGGACATATTCCTTTTTTTAGGCACAGTGTGATTAAGTTACTTGCGAGAATCACAGGATGAGACACCGTCAAAAATCAGCAGCCCTGACGTAACACATCTTCTCCCACCTCTACCTCTCCGGGGAGTCATCTTTTAATGTCTATTTCCCACATGAAAGCTGTTTCAAAGTGCTGCCCTGCTGTCAAATCAGTGGACGGGGCACAGTGCCAAAAATATTTGCCCAGAATCAAACCGTTGGTTACATCAGTAGAGCCAGGACTGCAGTGCACTCCTACTTGGAGCAAACCCTATATATTTTCCACTGTACTGCATTTAGGTGACATACCCCCAGATGCATCAAGAACCCATTTTGCTATTCCTTAATAGCGAAAAATAACGATTCGCTATTAAGGAATAGCAAAATGCAATGCATGAAGATATCACTAAAAAAATCGATTTCTTAAAATTCCTTAATTGCAACTCGCAAATTGCGAATCGCAATTAAGGAATACCTCCCCATTCATTCCTATGGGCCTAAAGGCCCATAGGAATGAATGAGAAGACATTCTCAATTTGTGAATCGCAATTAGCGAAACGCAAAATGAGAATGCGATTTCAAGGGTGCAGGGGTGTCCAAAGGACACCCTGTTGCACCCTTGAAATTAATCTGTGCACATATGTTGCGCACACGCATGCCCCTAGGGCATGTGTGTGCGCAACATGAAACTTTGAAAAATGCACTTTAGTGCATTTTTCAAAGTTTTTGCAAATTACCATGAAGTTGTACTTCATCGTAACTTGCGTGCCCTATTAGCGAAATCGCTATTTTTTTTAATTTAATGCATTGCATTTAAGGAATCTCAATTTGAGATTCCTTAAATGCAAGTAATCGCAATTTAGCGAATTCTCACTTTGCGATTTTTGCATTTGGGATGATGCATCCCAAATGCAAACATACCGGTCACAAAGGGGCAGATTCTGGGAATCTGCCCCTTTACGACCAGATTTTCCTTTGATGAATCTGGGCCTATACCATGGGTTGTATGAAGTTACAAAGCATACTTTTACAACGCATGCCTTTACAACACATTTTTCACATCACAACATCCTTTACAACGCATTCCATTACATCGCATGACACGACATCGCATTTTAAGAAACTACATTTACAATGCATTCCATTACATCGCATACTACCTTTACAACGCATACCATTACAACACATACCACTACATTACATTTATGGTAAGTATTGGATAGTATAGGGGTAAAAATTACTATTCTAACTCCAGGTAGTGCAACAGTAGGGTAAGTGTTGGGTAGTGTAGGGGTAAAAATTACTATTCTAACTCCAGGGGCTGAAACAGTAGGGGAAGTGTTGGATAGTGTAAGGGTACTATGCGTTGTAATGGTATGCGTTGTAATGGTATGCATTGTAATGACATGCGTTGTAATGACATGCGTTGTAGTGTCATGCATTGTAGTGTCATGCAATGTAATGGTTACTATATGTGTTGTGTTTTAAACTTAACATAATTCTGGTGAGTAAAGAGCCTACACACAAAAAAGATTGTCCTATGTCTCTTAGCAGGTGCCTGCGGGATACTGATGAGAGGGTTTATGTTAAAACAAATTACGAAGTATTAATGTCATCCTAAGGTAGCACAATAATGGCACGGAAAGATAAGGGGGCCTTTTGAAATTTGCAATTATATCCATGGTGCGAGAGGTTTTCTCTTGTGTCATTTTATTTTTTTAATGATCCCGCCCCTCATTACCTCACAGTATCTCCCCCCTTTATGAGGCAGAACTGGAAATTGTATCATGGAGTTATCTCGAAACAATAGGTTAACGAGGAGTAAATAATATACATCTTTGTGAGACCTGCACCTAGCTTTTCCATCCAATGTGACAAATGTAATCCATTTAATACAGATTTAAAATATATGGACTTATTTAATTTGTATATTTATCTTTTTGCCCATGTTGTTACTGATATCGACCTTAGGTCTCTTCAGGGATGCCAAATAAGATCAATAGTCCCGCGATGTAACTTTCAAAGCTCCTCCACTAGGGCGGAGGAGCGTTGCCCAACTGCTTTCTCGCAGTGCGAAAAGCAGAAACACAAAATGCAAAAACTACCATTTTATGTTTCTGCTACGCGCACTGCGAGAAAGCAGAAGTGTTTGGTTGGGGGCGGGCGGGTCTGCTTCAGGACAGGGGAGGAGTGCCTTGCCCACTGCTAAGGGCCCTGACTGTTTGGTCTGCCCTCCAGTCATGCACACGCTGGCCTTTCTCCATGTAGGCACCAGTGCACCCTACATGGAGAAAATGGCCTCCCCATAGGCGCCAGGCTGGTCGGCTGACATTGCAGTATTGTGATTGGCTTAGGGAAGGGAGGCTCCCTGCTTCCTGTTCCTGCTAGAGGCAGGAAAGAAGGAAAGCAGGTCAGGAGCAGAGATGACGCAAGACCTGGGAAGGTAAGTTTATTTTTAAACTACTCCCCCCCCCCCCCCCCCCCCCCGCGCGAACCCCCGCGAGACCTTGGCTGCAACTGGATTTTACATGCAAATTAGAGGGGCCTCACAACTTTCCTTTCGCCCAGGGCCCCAGAAGTTCTAGGACCGGCCCTGGAGCAGGGAATAGGGCAACATTTCTATTTTGAGGGCTATAGGCAGTTTACAAGGGGTGCGTGGTATGAGAAGGAGGGGCGTCCTTTTCCTAGAGCAAGGTAGTGGGGCAAGTAAGGAAGAATTGAAGTGATTTGGTTCTCAGGTAGGGCTTCTCTGCCTCGCTCGCGTCTGGCTGCCCGCGGCTCCCCGCTGACTCCTAAATCCCTCCCTGCTGCTTTATTAGTCTGAGTGGCCAGAGCCGTGTCAGCACCGCTTCCAGAGGGATTACCCCTGCCTTATCTTCTTAGCGGGGCCTGCTGTCCTGGGAGACCCGCAGGTCCCTTCCACAAGCCGCGCCCCCCAGGACATACAACTTCCTAAACAATTATCAGCTACCTACGGCTGTCCTGGGCGGGGGTCCCGTGTGGGAAAGCGGATGCTTTTTGAAGGAGGAGGTGTGTGTCCTCATGCGTGGGTTAATGACTTGTTAACAGCCGTGCCCGCCTGCTTGAATTAGATGGACTCTCCGCCTGCTGCCGTGGAGGGTCGGTGTCAGGGCGCCCTCCCGCTCTCTCGCTTCCTGCCCTAGTGTGTTCTCCGCCCCCTCCCACTCCTGTCACAGAGCCCTCCAGTCCGTCGCCGCTTCAGACCTGCTGCCTCCGCTCCGGGCTCCTGCGCTCGCGCTCTGTCCCGCGCGCGGACCCCGGCTGCAGGCTGCCCTCGGACGCGGCACGGCGCGCGAGCCTCTCTGCAGGAGTTTGTCGTCTTCATCCCGGGACAGATGGGGCCGCCCGGGACGTCTCGCGTCCTCGCTCTTTATTATTTGGCTGCGGTGTGTGGTCACGCTCTGGGGTCCAGGAGGACCACCCCGAGAAGACAAGGTAACAATTAAGAGCTGCGCCTGTCTCATCTTCTTTAACATCTTTAAGGATTGCAGGGAGGGTGACGGTTAAATGTTTGTGTCTGCAGAAGCGCTCATCCTGTTTCCGTGAGAGGTTCTGTTTAAAGTGGACTTTCCGTGTGTTTCTTTGTTGTAGAAGCAGATGATGCTATGCGCGGATACTGGCACGCTCAGGGCTGAGTGCGGAGGACTGGCCTACAGAGAAAGTGCCCAGGTATTCAGTCTGGCCGGTGCCTCCCAAAGGCCGGTAGGGCGGGGGCAAAGGTGTGGGGGGCGTTCTGGGGGGCAGTGACAAGATAGGCCGGCAACTCCGACAGTCGGGTTCCAAAGGGCTGGGACAGAGACAGGACAGGCTGGGGTATCTGGATATCCGGCAGAGCTTTGCTAGGGTAGAGTAGGGACAGGCCAGTATCACTGAAACGCTGCTGCGGCCGGGGTAGAGAAAGAACATTTAAGTGCCTCCGCCATGTGATGTCAGGAGTGAAACATATCATGGGGTCTTTCGGACAGGCCAGTACAGTAGGACTGGGCAGAGACAGGACATGCCCTGCCTCTGATAGACCGTTAGGCCCGTGGTAGGAAAAGGACACACCTGTGTCTCTGGCTGTGATTTTGACAGGCCGGCGCCACTGGAAGGTCTGCTATGCTGGAACACGGACAGAGAAAGCACGGGCCGGCGTCTGTGGGGTACAGAAGAGACAGGACACCCCAGTGCTTCTGAATGTTCTGTATGGAAGAGGCAAGCAAGGACACACCTCTGTCTTTGAAAGAGCGCGAGGGAATGGACAGCAAAGGGACAGGCAGGTGCCATTCACGGTTCTGTTCTGTTGTGTCCTGTTTGCTTGGGGGCAACAGTCTGGGCCGGTCCCTCTGAAAGGCTGATAGTTTGAGACTGAACCCAATAGTACCTAATAATGGCACCGAGACAGAATAGTCCAGCACCTATAAACACACAGGAGCCCTTCCATCGGTAGGGTTGGGTTAGAGTCACTCACAAGCAAACCTGACTTTTTTTTACAGATATATTTATATAGCCCGAGCGACTTTCATGGCCATCCAGCGACATTAATAAAGGATCAGATTCCTCTTTTTAAGGCTCGGGGAGATTTAAGCAATTCGCCCGGAATCACAGGCTGTTGAGCCGACGCCGGGACTCAAACCCGGTCCTCAAGTTCCAAAAGGCTGCAGCTGTTCCCGCTTAGACACATCTCTTTCTTCCCTGACATTAGTGCTTGTGCTCTGTACGCCTGTCTGGCCATCTTTTGGTTTCGCGGCAGCCCGGTCCAGCCCCGCTCGTCACGGGATGTAAAACTGGCAGACAGCTCTCGGACGTGAGTAATACTGCCTTTGTCTGAGAACTCCTTGGCTCTGCCCTCTCATTTGCCTCGCTGTCTCTCGGCGTGGCATTTCCTGTTCTTAAAAGCCCCTCAGAGCTGCAGATGTGGGCTCTGCCCCGCGCCCTCTGGCGTGGGGTGGCTCGTCTGGTGTCAGTGTGTTTATCCGCGCCAGCATCCCCTGGCAGTTCTGAGTAGGGCGTCAGTAATCTCGGCCCTGGCCCCAGACACGCATTGTTCGGCAACCCTCTTCCAAATGAACTTTGTTTCAATCAGGTTTGGGGACACTAAATCCTGCCTGCCTTGTTATTTTATCATTACAGTCCAGCCTGAGTCCCCGCAGACCCGCGAAATGGAGTAAAACCGGGATGTGTTTGTTTGCTTTGCAGGGGGTACCTAATGACATGGGAGAATACTTCTGGAGCAACAGCGTTTTGTTTATTTGTTTGTGTGTAGTTGTATCTGAGAATGTGTTCCAAACAACGGGATGTCGGGTTGACTTCAGCAGGGCTCAGAACTATCTAAGGACAGTTATGTGGCAACCGCGCCAGATTCACCACAGAACTCATTTATTTCAGACTATGGTGCCAAAATCCATGGTGATAATCCATTCCTCATGCTCTCATGATGTTATGTCCACATGTGCGGCGCTGTTTCGGTCTCAGCGTTTATGTAACAGTTATATATCGCTGCGGTCCATAAGGTATCATTACACTTACATTAAATTGCAAACTGTAAACAAGCATTGGCAAAGTCAATCGGTCGGGAGTTGGCTGCCAGCATTTTAGCTTTGTCAGTACTTGGTTTGTTTTGTCATGGTTTGTATGCAATTTTAGTATTGTATGAGCTGTCAGGCCATCAGCAAAATATATAAAAAAATATTGGCTAAATGCAATGCATTATTTTAGTATCAAAAAGTTCGCATTCTAATAGCAGTCAGTGGCACCGAAGGGAACTACTTTTTATGTGGATGTGCTCCATGTGAAAGACCCCTTACAGTGAAGTTAGCCAATATCTGTCATGAACTGACCCATTGCTGCACGCTGCATACAATACTGGGCAGAAGAAACTTGTGAATGCCACACAAACAGATCAGTGGATGAAGAGGTCTGAGTGAAGGCCCCTATAAGTACGTAGATATATATATATATATATATATATATATATATATATCACCAAAATGAAGAACGGACCACCAGTGATGTGCTTTGTTCAATCTTTACTCAGCTTTCTCTGCCATGACGCGTTTCGGTCTCTCAAGACCTTGATCACATGATGCGTCTTAGGAGAATAGCATTATATTTAAAGTGAAAGTGTCGACACACGTGATTATCGAGCAATGCCATTGACATGGAAAAAATACTTCAATGCAAACTATACATTGTGCAATATATCGCAAATTCTCTGTGCAAAATTCCGCAAGTTTAGATACTCATATTATTAAAGTGCAATAGATCACAAGTATAAATACTAGAACCTGTAATGATGTGCAACATATCGCCAGTATAAATACTAAATGCAATTTGGTACCACGTATATGTATAAAAAATCACAATAAATATATAAATATATTTAATAAATAACAAGGTAGAAATACATTTTTTTATATCTTTAGTCAGTCACTAGTTTATTGCATATGATTACTTAAAATCGTTACAATTTACAATATAAAATATTTCGACATAAGAAAACTGCGCAATTTTTTAAAATCCGAACCACGTTAATAATGCACATAAGAGGTTACTAACAGTTTAAACAGAATTTCAAAAGTTCATGTTATTCCGATTTTTCCAGGTGCTCGGGTACATTTTTTATATCATAAAAATTGTATAACACATTTGTGATACTGTGTATGCTAAACACATTGTTGTGACAGGATTATCAAGAACTGCATTGTCATTCTCATTTGAAATCACTGCCTGCCTGTGAAACATCTGTAGAAATTAGTTGAGCCTAAAAACACCAATTGTTCACCGCACAGAGAGTTGATGTATAGCCTTGATCATTATGATTTAAGGTCTCTCACTACATGTCTGGCTAAAACAAGAGTGTAGTGTAAAAAATTATAAATAACAAGTGCGATGTGCTATATTCGTGTGTGTGTGTTAAAACCATTTTTAAAAAAAATAAAACTTACATGTGTGGGCAAAATTGCCTATGTTGTTATTAGCATAACTTTGTATTAGAATATTGGACATATTTTATAAGTGGGTGCCATCATAGAAGTACCAATTTTGTAATATAGCTTTTTTAGAAACATGTATAAAAATCTTCGCTGGCATTATGGCTGTTAGTTAGGTGTTTTTGAATCGAGCCTGATGATGTCCTTCGTCTCTAATTGTCTTAGTTTAGACTCACAATTTCCGCCTCTTCTTGAGCAGGGAATCGTGTCAATCAGGAAATATTTCAGGTCATCTAGCTTATTGTTATGTCTTTCCCTTAAATGACGGGCAACAGGGTATGTTGCGTCTGAGTTGGTGATCGCCCTCATGTGTTGCAATATACGCTTGTGGGCTTGCAGCTTGGTAATGCCCACATATTGCAACCCATAAGGGCACTCCAACACGTATATAACGAACTCAGTGTGACATGTCAGAAATGTATTGATTTTTATTGGCTGTGTTTGAAACGGGACAGTGTAGTAGGTTTTATTGTCCCCATGCCAGCAAGCTTTACAGTTGTTACATTTATAAAAGCCACCCCGTTTACTTAGCCAGTACACATTTGGTCTAACTTCTGGTCTACTTTTGACCAGTGCATCTCTCATGGATCTTCCTTTCCTGAAGGTAATGTTAGGATATCTAAGAAGATCTTTGCCGATTATTGGGCCATTACGTACTATCATCTAATTTTTATTGATGATTTTGCGCAAAGCTTTGTGCTGCTTATTGTACGTTAATATTAATCTTGTCTCCTGTTTTTGTGTGTTGGTAGAGTCGACTGGTTCTGGGACAATTATAGATGTTAATAGCTGTCTATCATGATTGTTGGCTTTTCTGATGGCAATATCTAATGTTTTTTCACTATAGCCTCTGGCTAAAAAGCGTTGTTTGCTCTGTTCTTGGGCATGTTTTAAGTCAGGATCCGTACTGCAAATTCGTCTGATTGACAACATTTCTCCACATGGTATACTATGGATGAGGTGTTGAGGATGGTGACTGGTGGCATGTAATACGCTGTTGCATGCGGTATCCTTGCGGTGAAGCCTAGTTTCAATTAGTTGATTATGGATAAAGACCTCAACATCAAGGAACTGAACTGAATGTTGACTGATTGTGATTGTGAAGCATAAGTTTAGGTTGTTGATGTTAATTGATTTTATAAACTCATTTGCCATTGCTTCTGTCCCCCGCCAGATAATAAATAAATCATCTATATATCTGAGCCAGGCAACCACATGATTTTGAACTGTCTCACTATGAACAGTTTTTAAAACCCTTTCCTCCAACCAACCCATATGGAGGGAGGAGTAGCTGGGAGAAAAACATGCTCCCATAGATACTCCTCTGGATTGTTGGTATACTTGATTTTCAAACATTAAATAATTATTTTCAAGACATATGCTTAGCGTGAAAGGGATGGGCAGTGGGTGTTGGGGTGGGTGTTCCACCGCAACATCCATTGTTTTTTATGCAGCCCCCTATTTACAAGGGCAGCGTAAATAGGAGGCAGTGCCAAAATTAAGACCAGGAAAAACCTGGTCTTAAGTTGGCGAAACAAGGAGAAATGCTTTATTTCTCCTCGTTTTTGCTTTTTCCATGTGCGCTGCCTTGTGCAACACACATGGAGAAAGCAAAATGCCTTAGATTGTTTATGTGTAGGAAGGTGACCCTTCCTGCGCCTAAACAATCTTTTTTTAAAAATGACATTTGTAACTTTCCTGTGTGCTGCATTAAGCAGCATACATAGAAGTGACAAAATGGCATTTCAGGATTGTTTATGTGCTACACTGCTAAGTGTAGCACCAGCGCAGGGGGAAACCCAAGGTTGCACCATATCCTTTTAATATGGTACAGCCTTGCCTTTCTGAAGTGGCATAGTGAGACTTTAAGCCATGACGGCTAACGCCTCCCTCCGCCACTTCCTTGTACAAATGCCTCTTTGTCTTTATATATATAGATATAAATATATAGATAAATAGGTATATTCCACATTCAGTGATATATACAGTTTCATTGCAATTTGGCTAAATCCCAATCTAACTGTGTATATCACTAAAGATTGGTGGGCCAGAGTTTTTCTTGAATTTGGATGTGGGATTAATCAGGGGATCTGGTCTACCCCCATCAATAGTACCGACAGCAGAGTGTGCCACCAAATCACTCTGACAGACTTGTACACACACACACACATATATATATGCCTGAAAGGGTTTTGTTTTTATATATATATATGTATATATACATATATATATATATATATATATATATATATATATATATATATATATATTTCAGTATTGATTTCATGTGCGCACGCCTTACATTTTAGGCATTTCACAAATCCTTGCTTTTTGTTTAACCATGTAGTTTTTACTCTACCAACACCAGGGACTGTTTAAAGGACCTGACTTTTCGAAAGGTGATTTGCAGTCTCTTCGTAACATGCTTGCCTAGAAATGGGTCATTCTTTATAATGTGCCAATGTTTGTTGAGTATTCTTCTCACCTCATCATGTTACTTGCTAAATGTCGTGATAAATCTACACTGATTCTCACTACTTTTCTAATTTTTCTTCCTAGCATCAAACAGAATTTCCTCTCTTTGCTTTTTTGATGCTTTGCTGATACCACTGTCAATCCACTCCTCTGGATAACCTCTACTTCTGAATCTCCTTTTTAGAACACCAAATTCCATTTTACTCTCTTCTGGCACACTGCAATTATGCCTGACTCTCAGACTCTCCCCATAGGGGATACTTCTTTTCAGATTTATTGGATGAAAACTCTGAGCGTGCAGCAGAGTGTTGCCAGACGTGGGCTTTCTACACAGTTTAGTTTCAAACTTCCCCTTTTCTATATACATCAAGAAAGTTGGCACTTTTACTGCTGATTTCACTTGTAATGTTGAGATTCAGATCATTCTTCTGAAGTTTGGCAATGAAGGATTTTGCTTCAGTCTCATTGCCTTTCCACACTAAAAACAAGTAATCGATAAACCGACTCCAATGCATTATGTGGTTGTCCCATTCCCTGTGGTACTGCACTCGGATCACCTGCGCCTCCCACTAGCCCATATGCAAATTTGCATAGCTGGGGGAGAAGCAGGTGCCCATCGCAGTACCACAGATCTGGTGGAAAAGTTGTCCATTAAACAAGAAGAAATGACTCTTCAAGCATTTCTCCACCATACGAATGATCATCTGGGTATGGGCCCATAATTTGACGGCGTTGTACCTATGAAGTGTCCCACCGCTCGTAAACCATCAGTGTGCCTTACACTCGTGTATAGAGTTGACACATCAATGGTTACTAGCAAGTAATCATCTTCCCATGGGAGATCATAGATCCTCCTGAGAAAATCTCAGGTGTCTTGTATGTAGGAGGGAAGTGTTTTCACAAGGGGAGTCAGAAATGAGTCTACAAATTTAGACATGTGCTCAAGGGCACTGCCCATGACAGAAATTATCGGGCGACCAGGGGGATTACTTAAATCCTTGTGCACCTTCGGGATTAAGTAGCCTACTTGGGCGTTACACGAACGGCAGGCTAATAGCAGTGTCTAATTTGGTTGCTGAATGCGCTATGTTTAATAGGCACACATGCACGGTATTGCCAACATTAATTTTGTTGCGTAAAGAGCAAGGTCAATAAAGCTCACTTGAGCTTGAAGGTACAGCGGATGAAGTTGACGCTTAGAGAGCGGTGTCAATAAAGCTCACTTGAGCTTGTAGTTAAAGCGCGTTAGCAATAAGGACAAAGAATGTGAAATACACAATGCTTTTGAAATCTGAGCAAAGTGTAAGGCTGAGAATGGCAAAGCACAATGGCAAATATTTTTTAAACTTGAATGAAATTTAAATGATTTGTAACGTGGACACTATGACTAAAACTACAAATCTGTTTTTCATGTTTATTATATCTGTAGTTGTTATGCACTGTACGTCATGCACTTTAAAAATGGCCGCATTTTAAACCTTGTTTACCAGTGAGCAAGACTGCTTGTCAGTCGAAACGCGTTTGGTAGCGGCAGAAAATAAAAATTAAAAATCGCACAAGGCGTCGTCATTTGGTGAAATATTGAGAGACTCGACTCGAGGAGTCTATCAGGCGACGCAACTCTCGCTTTGGTGTGGCAAGGAATACTTGAGGAGCGCAAGGACATATATATATATATATATATATATACAATGAGTTAATGAGAAAACTGAAAACCAACCAAGCAGTAATTGTCAAAAAATCCGACAAGGGTGGCAACATCGTGCTTTGGGACAAGAAACAATATATGGAAGAGGCATACAAACATCTTAATGACGCAGAATGTTATGCCCAAATCGACTTCAAAACCGCCAGATCCATCCAACAGGCATATCAGAAAGAACTTTATGGGTGGAAAAGGGAGGGTCTTTTATCCAGGGATGAAACAAAGTTCTTACACAAAGATCATCCAGTGTTACCTAATATTTATTTTATCCCAAAAGTTCATAAGGGAGTCTCACCGATCCCAGGGGAGACCAATAGTCTCTGCCATCAACAGTCTATTTGAGAACACCTCAAAATACATCGATCATTACTTGCAGGAGTTTGTCACCAGCCTCCCTGCCTACATTAAAGACTCAACGGAATTCCTTAGGAACATCAACCAATGTAACTGGTCTGCTGAGTACTTGCTAATGACAATGGACATTGCTAGTCTCTATACTAGTATTTCGTACTAGCGGTGTATGTATTAACTTGCACATGCAATTTGAGATACATTGGGAGTACCAAATTGCCTGTGTATCAACGCATTCTCCAGCATCTCAGGGCTATTGTTAATTGTGATCAGAGCTACCCAGTAGCACGACATTTTGATCAATTTCACAATAGGAACCTGTCTCAGCTCAATTACTTCGTAATAGATGCTGTAAAAACATCCAAAAAAGGTGGAGACTATGAAAAAATGTTGAGGCAGTTGGAGTCAATGTACATCATTAGACTCAATAGTAAAACTCCTGGAGGCCTAAATATGGGAGAAGATTTAAGCAATTTTCTGTAAATGTGCTGAATGTCATCACTTACAATATGTAATTTAAGGTTCCAGTTAATCAAAAAACTCCACTATGAAACATATACCATCTCCTGATTCAGCAATATGAAATAATTTGATTAGATTATGTACCCCTTTGTGAAACTAGTAAGCAAACAGGATGTGATTTAACATCCTAGATTATGAATTTTTTAATATTACGAAACCAGCAAGTAAGATTGATTTCTTAGGTTTCATGCATTTCTATTTCTTCACATATTTATGTTTATTTGGATTTATCCGTACACTATATTAGTTGTCAAAACGAGACTGATCGCTGACACTTTGTCACTCCTTCACCATTATTAAATTGTTATTTGTTCATTTTTATTCTGATGGACAACTATTGCCATGATTAATTGGTTTGAATATTTGGAAAAACTGTAGGAACATTTTAAAGGACATCTGAGCATTTGTGCTTATCTATGACATAGAATTCAATTGAATAGATAATTTGGTTTTTAAATCTTTGTTTGGTCATGAAATTTGTATTTGTACAGAAAATGTTTAGATAATGTATCTGTAAGGCGAACGCTCTAATAGTGTTCACTTTTCATTATAATTAACTTTTTCTATATCATTTTAAGAAAAATTCTTTATTTTCATGGATATTTTCATGCAATCCCAGTATTTTTACTAGCATGTTTGACTAAGCAAAGATGGCCGCTACATTAGATTTCATTTTCTTACATTTCGAAAAGTCCTTTTATGATGTTTACCATTTGCATTTGGGCGCGCTTTTTCCGAATTAACTCTGTATTATTTAAATGCAAGTTAGTCCATCTTACCGCTAACAGTGAGCAAGGGCGGCCACGCCCGAAACGCGTCTGTTCGTCGTTCTCTGTTGTGTACCCCTGCACCTTATGATTTGAAAATAAAAACAAAAATCACCTGAAGACTGGCTTTGGACCGTTATTCTGTGTCTGCGCACTGGCGAAAGTGCTTTGGAAGTTTCGGTGCACTACAACCGGTTGGAGTGATATATATATATATATATATATTGACGCTCGCGTGTAAAGACACAGCCACACTCACGGGGAGATTCTTAAACTCGCCTTTATTTGCCACAGCTCGCTTGAATAGCTAAGGAGTTCAAGAAATTGTGATTCAAATCCCATTTCGCCGTGGTGTTCCTGACGCGTTTCGAAGGCTCCCGCCTTCTCTTCAGAGGAAAGGGCGAATTCATGATGGGAATGCAGGTACCAGCCCTATATATATATCAATCAGCAACTTTCCGAATCACCTCCAGCCCAACAGCACCGGCGAAGAAGGAGAACAGACCACCGGCAAGATGTTCCTTTCTTTCTGTATTGCCAAGTATTAACAAATGACGCGTTTCGGGCTCGAAAGCCCTTGATCACACAACGGTCATAGCAAACTTTTACTTTTTTAAATGCTTTTTAGTGCACTCCCATCAACACCATGTGACTTGGTCATGTGACCATAGAAAGTGAGAATATACTCTATCAGACCCCCAGGATATAGCGGCATGGATTGGCAAATTTAGCGGCCCAAAAATGAAAATTTAGCGGCCCAAAAATGAAAATTTAGCGGCATTTAGCGGCATTTTATTTTGGTTTTTTTTTCTACAACAAACACAGATATCTTACTGTTTGAGTTATTTGCCAACATGGAGCTATGTACATTTTGTTTATTTACAATTCAGCCCACTTGTTTTGGTTAAAAGGCATGTTAATCTTGGCCATGTACGTTCACATTCTTCTGAGCACTCCAAATCTAGACCAGTATTGTGCTGCTGGTTATAATGTACAAACAATAATGCCCGGATCGATCAGTACAGTGCAACAAAGTTAAAAAAAAATGTGTGCAGCAGGCCCCCACAACAAAGTTAAAAACATGAATTTGGGCCCCCACAAAGTTAAAAACATGAATTTGGGCCCCCCCAGGGGCCCGCTGCGTGCCCCTGTGTGCAGCAGGCCCCCACAACAAAGTTAAAAACATGAATTTGGGCCCCCACAAAGTTAAAAACATGAATTTGGGCCCCCCAGGGGCCCGCTGCGTGCCCCTGTGTGCAGCAGGCCCCCACCGAAAATTAAAGAAAATGATTTTTGGCCCCCCCAAGGCCCGCCGCGTGCCCCGTGTGCGGCAGGCCCCCACCGGAAAGTAAAGAAAATTATTTTTGCCCCCCCCGGGGCCCGCCGCGTGCCCCGTGTGCGGCGGGCCCCCACCGGAAAGTAAAGAAAATGATTTTTGGCCCCCCGGGGCCCGCCGCGTGCCCCGTGTGCGGCGGCCCCCCACAAAAGGAAAAAATACTTTTATTAAGTACGGCGTGAAGGACCTACTTGTTCGCTGTTCGCCGGCTGTCTCCTGCTTGCCGGCGGGGTGCCGCTTCCGCTTCCGTGTTCCTGGGCTGGGGGTTGGAGAAGAGTCGTCATGTCTGGTCTCCTTCCTGCTCTCCGCTCTCCTCGTGTCCGCTGCCGCTTCTCTCTCCCCCTGGTCTCCTTCCTGCTCTCCGCTCTCCTGCTGGTTGTTCCTCTCCTCTCGTCGCCCCTCGCCGCTGCTGGATGCTGACCCTCCTCCTTTCCATTGATTGGCGGCTCACGGACGGAAACGGCGGATTTCGCGGGCGTTTGTGTAAATATCGCGGCATTTGCACGGATCGGCCGATTTCGCGATTTTTTAGCAAATCGCGAAATCGCGATAAGCTGTAGGGTCTGCTCTATGAACTCCACATATACGATCATATATCTATATACAATTGCATAAATACATCCATAAATGAATAAATATAGCAGCAATATTATAAATCTATACAATCACTGTATGAATACGGATATTTAGATAAATATAGCAGCAATATTATAAGTCTGTACGGTCACTGTATAAATACAGGTATTAATTCTAGTCTAAACCAAAGGACTTTGATTTAGATGTAATATATGCAAAAATATAGACAACACCTGTACTACCGCAGAAATAACTGGATAGTATATGACTGTATAAATACAAAAAAACATTTCATATTGTCTAATATTTCTAAAATAAATGTCGTCAATGCAATGTATATGACTGTATAAATACAGAAAATCCAATGACACGCATTTATCCTTTGTTATTCATATAGAAAATATCCTATATCTGTCGAGTCCATGTGCAAAATATAGCAAACATTTCTACTTTACTGTGTAAAAAAACGGCAAAATATCTGTGCAAATAGCTTCTGAAAAGTGCAAACCGTATGAATAAATAACATCTATCAATCAATATCATCAACAACAATGAACCCAAATTTTGGATAAAAAATTGGTAAAAATATATAAATACGTCGGGAGGAGCCTAGCTCGCGGCCGTGATGGTCGCCCTTTAGCTCGGCTCCCGCAGCCCTCCGTCCTGATTGACGATCCTGTCTTCTATCCTGTCCGAGGACGACACATCTTTTGGGGCATTGAAACATAACGGCTTGTTTGTACTTACCATCCGACCCCGGGGTCTCGGTGTGCAGTGGCTCCGGAGTTGTGGCCTCCGAGGGATCGGGGCCTCTGCGAGACTTGGACCGGGACCTGGCTGGCGGGATCCGACGGCTCTCGGCCCTGGCCGAGAGCGAGAACCAGTGTTGGGAGCCGATGTGCGAAGATCCCGGCGATCCTGACCCGGGCCTGCCATGGTGGCCGCGCGGCCGACGTGGGTGAGAGGCCCCGGGACCTGATTCTGTGAAGAGGTCTCCCTCCGCCGCTGCTTGGTCCGGCGGCCCTGGTCCTCGGGGCCCGGACTCCGCTTGTTTGGGGCACCGGAGCTGGTGCTGGCGGAGACCCGTTTTGGGCGGATATCCTTTTGGCATCGAGGCCGCCCTTGCTGGGACCCCTGGAGCTTGTAAAGTCCTACATTTGCGAATTGTTATTTCCGGGGGTCTTGGTGGGCGGCGATTGGGCTGATTCACGAAATGGCGGCCGACCCTCTGGAACGAGAATCACCCTGTGGCGGCGGGCCCGTGTTGCCTAATCGTGTGGGGAGCGGATCTGGTGGACGTGAGCCGACGGTCAGAGATGTCCTGGAAGCCCTGAGATCCCTACACGCTTCCCTGGCCCTGGGAGTCTCGGTGGGTCCGCCACGATCTGCCGCCATTTTGGGCGGCCATTTCTTCTTGTCGCCCTCTTGTCTCGATGACTTCATTGCCTCGCCCCCCTCGATTGACTTGAGTGTCTCCGCCACTGATCGAAGATCGTGTAGTGTGCCGGTGACTTGGGGGCGCCCTGCTTTTCATGGTTCGGACCCCGGGGACTTGGATGCTGTATTGCGACCATGTTCGACATTGTTGCCTGAAACTATTGGTGGACTGCCTCCTGTGCTTGCTTCGATGACTTTGCCTGTGTCTATAATTGGGACCACTTCGCCCGATCCAGTGGCGCAACTGAACTCCTGTTTTACACTGATCGTGCTGCGATTGTTGATGCATCTACACTTTCGGTTCGGACTATTGCTCCCTTGTGGATCTATCTACCCCCCACGTAGCTATGTTAGTCACCATTCCACTCGACTATATGCTGATTTCGTATTTAGTATGTGGTTTTACATTGCCATGTGGTGGGTGGGATTTGTCGCTCGAAAGGGTTGGGGGTGAAATGTACGACTTCTGTTTGATTCCCGGTATACGATTTAGTAGCATCATTGTTTTTAATCGTAGAAAGGTGGCCGGTCCCCTTCTCTTAATGTTTTATAGCGCGTGATGGGGTGTCGTCCTGGTCTGTTTTTGACTGTACTTTTCTGGTTGGGCGGAGGGCTGCGGCAGCCCGTTCGGATTATAGTTATTCTGCTCCTCCCTCCTGTCCCTTTTTTTCTTCGCTTTTGTTGTTCTTTTTTGTCTCGTTCTTCTTTCTTACTTCTCGCTATATTTCGGGTTCTGGTTTAGGGCGACAGGCACGCTGTCTGAAGGGTAGGCCATAGCCTTCTACAGGGGTGCAGGGTGGGACGGGTGGGTTGGGTACTATTTTTTGTTTGTCCTCTGGTTCTATGGCCCTTTTCTATCTCTTTTTCTTGAGGCCGCGTCTGTCCTGACCTCCTCTGGTGTGTTTCGGGTGGGGGGTGTGGCGTCGTTAATCCTCCTGATAGGTTTCGGCTGTCTTTCTCCCCGATTGCCATACCCCCACTTGGGCCGCTACTCCTTTTGTCTCCTGTCTTCCTGCCACGGGGGGCCTGGGTCGGCGTGTCTTCTTCCTTTCGTTTTTCTTATTTCTTTATTTCCCTTTTTATTGTCTTATTTTGTCTTCCCTCCGTTTTCCCTTCCCTTCCCCCTCCCCTTCCCTACCTCGCCCCCCCCCTTTTTCCTCTCGGTGTCCTAGAAGTTCTTATGACGAGCTGGTTTTGGTTTATTGTCTTTCCGATCCCTCTGTTCTGGCTTGGTAGTGTCCTGGGTGGCGGGCATGTTACGAGAAGAATGCTCAGGGGCTGATTGTGTCTCACATATCCAGATTTCTTGAATGCATTGTATTATCCCCCCCGATCTTCTGGCCCCATGCCTCCTTATTAATGTTGCAGTTGATTACGGGATATCGGATGCCTCCGTATTGAAAGTGCGCCTGTCATACGTCTTCTCCCCATATTATAAAATTAAGCCTTATTTACTCCTGTGTTTTAGCCCTTTGGTTCCCGAATTTTTTCTCCCCCCTATTATATTGTACGGCCTCTGCTTTGTATTGATTGATTATGTGATATTTGCCTGGTGACTCCTGATTGTTTTGTACATTGCGGCCGGCCGGCTGGGTTGTAGGCCTTGACTTGTCTCTCCTTTCTGATGTCAATAAAGGTTTTAAAAAAAAAATAAAAATATATATATATATAAATAGTGTTTTACAACCTTATCATAACGGTAAAATGAGTGCAAAAAGGAGGTGAAATATATATAAAAAAAATTCATTTTGATTATTTACATATTATTTACTATCTAAACTGTATAGAAATTATTGCCAATAGAAACTCATCATAATTTATATTCTATTCTCATTTTATTGAGTGCTATGATATTAGGGAACCTATATATCATGCGAAGAGATTCAACATACCTCCCATAGCCAGCAGTCCACTGAACTACATAATTAATCTAGATGTTAAGGACTAACAGTAAAACCAAAATATTTGGTAGATACCAGGGAACCTCAATATCTACAAGAAATTATGCAATTCTTCAGTATTGTTTAACCCATTAGGCCACATGCTGTCAAACTCTAATATCATCTTAGTCTCAAGTTGACGCAACTGGCGCTCACGGTTTCCTCCCCTACGCGGTTTGGGGATAGCCCCTACCACGAAGTACTTTAGGCAGAACACATCATTATTATGACATCTCTTAAAATGGCGTGCCACTGGGTAGGCTGGGTCAGTGTGCAGAATGGCACGAAGATGCTGCAAAATTCTGACGTGCACCTGTAGCTTGGTACTCCCTTTGTAGTTCAATCCACAGGTGCACGTCAGGACATACACAGCATACATGCAATCATAACTACCAGAAATTGCCACATCTTGAGTACTGAATGGAGTATGAAAATGAGTAGTGTTGACCCCAAACTTGCACGCTCTGCAGCTAGTGCATTTTCGAAACCCATGTGCCGGTTTAAGCCGCATACTGTTTGAGATTGTTTCAGGACTATTTTTGTCTAGACTAGTCCCCATATTTCTTGCTCTTCTTGAGGAGCGCGAGAACATATATATATATATATATATATATATGAATCCACCCTCCAACGACGTGAAAGGAAGCAGCCACAAACAGGGAAAATTCAGGTGAGGCTTTTAATTGGAACTGGACAGCGTAGGTATAATGCATTTCGGTTTATATTCCTTCCTCAGACACCTTTTGCTGCCGCGTCTCATGTTTGTGTGGCCCAGCTCAAATGTCCGTTATTTACATCCTACACGCCCCCAACCATGTGATCATCCGCCTTGTTGCAGCCATTGCAAAACTACAACTCCCAGAAAGCTATACTCCGGATTGGCGTGATGTGGGGATCCAAAGTTTTATCTTTTCGTTAAGGCGTTTGTAGGACTGGGCACACTTGGTGAGATCACATTATGATGTCCTGGCCCCTCGAGTCCCTGCGCGACGTCCCAACCCGCAGCGCGTCTTCCAGCTGGGACATGGATCGGCGAGATTGCACCGACTCTCCCGTGAAGTCACGGTCTGCCTTAAGCAGTGTCCTTCCCATTCCGGCGCTCTGTTGGTGGACTGCCTAAAAGCCCATACCTGAGCAAATTCCATCCTCTTTCACAGGCACCAGAACAATAGGCAGCCTCTTGATAGGACGGGGCTCCTTAATGTGTCCTCTGGCTGACACGAAGTATATGAATCCACCCTCCAACGACGTCAAAGGAAGCAGCCACAAACAGGGAAAATTCAGGTGAGGCTTTTAATTGGAACTGGACAGCGTAGGTATAATGCATTTCGGTTTATATTCCTTCCTCAGACACCTTTTGCTGCCGCGTCTCATGTTTGTGTGGCCCAGCTCAAATGTCCGTTATTTACATCCTACACGCCCCCAACCATGTGATCATCCGCCTTGTTGCAGCCATTGCAAAACTACAACTCCCAGAAAGCTATACTCCGGATTGGCGTGATGTGGGGAACCAAAGTTTTATCTTTTCGTTAAGGCGTTTGTAGGACTGGGCACACTTGGTGAGATCGCATTATGATGTCCTGGCCCCTCAAGTCCCTGCGCGACGTCCCAACCCGCAGCGCGTCTTCCAGCTGGGACATGGATCGGCGAGATTGCACCGACTCTCCCGTGAAGTCACGGTCTGCCTTAAGCAGTGTCCTTCCCATTCCGGCGCTCTGTTGGTGGACTGCCTAAACGCCCATACCTGAGCAAATTCCATCCGCTTTCACAGGCACCAGAACAATAGGCAGCCTCTTGACAGGACGGGGCTCCTTAATGTGTCCTCTGGCTGACACGAAGTATATGAATCCACCCTCCAACGACGTCAAAGGAAGCAGCCACAAACAGGGAAAATTCAGGTGAGGCTTTTAATTGGAACTGGACAGCGTAGGTATAATGCATTTCGGTTTATATTCCTTCCTCAGACACCTTTTGCTGCCGCGTCTCATGTTTGTGTGGCCCAGCTCAAATGTCCGTTATTTACATCCTACACGCCCCCAACCATGTGATCATCCGCCTTGTTGCAGCCATTGCAAAACTACAACTCCCAGAAAGCTATACTCCGGATTGGCGTGATGTGGGGAACCAAAGTTTTATCTTTTCGTTAAGGCGTTTGTAGGACTGGGCACACTTGGTGAGATCGCATTATGATGTCCTGGCCCCTCAAGTCCCTGCGCGACGTCCCAACCCGCAGCGCGTCTTCCAGCTGGGACATGGATCGGCGAGATTGCACCGACTCTCCCGTGAAGTCACGGTCTGCCTTAAGCAGTGTCCTTCCCATTCCGGCGCTCTGTTGGTGGACTGCCTAAACGCCCATACCTGAGCAAATTCGATCCGCTTTCACAGGCACCAGAACAATAGGCAGCCTCTTGACAGGACGGGGCTCCTTAATGTGTCCTCTGGCTGACACGAAGTATATGAATCCACCCTCCAACGACGTGAAAGGAAGCAGCCACAAACAGGGAAAATTCAGGTGAGGCTTTTAATTGGAACTGGACAGCGTAGGTATAATGCATTTCGATTTATATTCCTTCCTCAGACACCTTTTGCTGCCGCGTCTCATGTTTGTGTGGCCCAGCTCAAATGTCCGTTATTTACATCCTACACGCCCCCAACCATGTGATCATCCGCCTTGTTGCAGCCATTGCAAAACTACAACTCCCAGAAAGCTATACTCCGGATTGGCGTGATGTGGGGAACCAAAGTTTTATCTTTTCGTTAAGGCGTTTGTAGGACTGGGCACACTTGGTGAGATCGCATTATGATGTCCTGGCCCCTCGAGTCCCTGCGCGACGTCCCAACCCGCAGCGCGTCTTCCAGCTGGGACATGGATTGGCGAGATTGCACCGACTCTCCCGTGAAGTCACGGTCTGCCTTAAGCAGTGTCCTTCCCATTCCGGCGCTCTGTTGGTGGACTGCCTAAACGCCCATACCTGAGCAAATTCCATCCGCTTTCGCAGGCACCAGAACAATAGGCAGCCTCTTGACAGGACGGGGCTCCTTAATGTGTCCTCTGGCTGACACGAAGTATATGAATCCACCCTCCAACGACGTGAAAGGAAGCAGCCACAAACAGGGAAGATTCAGGTGAGGCTTTTAATTGGAACTGGACAGCGTAGGTATAATGCATTTCGGTTTATATTCCTTCCTCAGACACCTTTTGCTGCCGCGTCTCATGTTTGTGTGGCCCAGCTCAAATGTCCGTTATTTACATCCTACACGCCCCCAACCATGTGATCATCCGCCTTGTTGCAGCCATTGCAAAACTACAACTCCCAGAAAGCTATACTCCGGATTGGCGTGATGTGGGGAACCAAAGTTTTATCTTTTCGTTAAGGCGTTTGTAGGACTGGGCACACTTGGTGAGATCGCATTATGATGTCCTGGCCCCTCGAGTCCCTGCGCGACGTCCCAACCCGCAGCGCGTCTTCCAGCTGGGACATGGATCGGCGAGATTGCACCGACTCTCCCGTGAAGTCACGGTCTGCCTTAAGCAGTGTCCTTCCCATTCCGGCGCTCTGTTGGTGGACTGCCTAAACTCTTATACCTGAGCAAATTCCATCCGCTTTCGCAGGCACCAGAACAATAGGCAGCCTCTTGACAGGACGGGGCTCCTTAATGTGTCCTCTGGCTGACACGAAGTATATGAATCCACCCTCCAACGACGTGAAAGGAAGCAGCCATAAACAGGGAAAATTCAGATGTCATTTGAGAAGTCATCAGTGATGTCATCAGTGATGTCACTAACCATGTCATGAATGATGTAATATGTGACATCATCAGCAGTGGATTGCGGGTGCGCGAAATATAGTTAGTCCAACTAACTATATATGAGCAATTTCAATGGTTTTGTATGAGTAAAATGTCCAGCTAACTATAACACCACTAAAACTTATAGTTTTTTGAGTGAATTTCAATGGTTTTTTAAATGCTAATACCTAACTATATATGACCTGAAACCTATGTATTTTTCAGTGAATTTCCAAGGTTTTTTAAATGCCAATACCTAACTATATATGACCTGAAACCTATGGTTTTTTCAGTGAATTTCCAAGGTTTTTTAAATGCTAATTCCTAACTATATATTGCCTGAAACCTATGGTTTTTTCAGTGAATTTCAAAGGTTTTTTAAATGCTAATTCTATTAGCGGATAACGTTTAAATATATTAATATCCTAGTGGGACCACCTGAGCAGCCCTAAGGGGTCAGGGTGTTTCTACCCTGCCCCCTTTTTGTGTTCTACACATTTGTTTTTCTGCTTTCTTGTGCCTAATTCCTAACTATATATGGCCTGAAACCTATGTTTTTTTCAGTGAATTTGCAAGGTTTTTTAAATGCTAATTCCTAACTATATAAGGCCTGAATCCTATGGTTTTTTCAGTGAATTTGCAAGGTTTTTTAAATGCTAATTCTATTAGCGGATAACGTTTTTATATATTCAGACTTTTTTAAATGCTAATTCCTAACTATATAAGGCCTGAAACCTATGGTTTTTTCAGTGAATTTCAAAGGTTTTTTAAATGCTAATTCCTAACTATATATGGCCTGAAACCTATGTTTTTTTCAGTGAATTTCAAAGGTTTTTTAAATGCTAATTCTATTAGCGGATAACGTTTAAATATATTAATATCCTAGTGGGACCACCTGAGCACCCTAAGGGGTCAGGATGTTTCTACCCTGCCCCTTTTTGTGTTCTACACGTTTGTTTTTCTGCTTTTTTCTGCCTCAGTCTATTAAGACCCAAGATGGATGCCAACACTTCCTGGTTAGAAGTGTTGACAGCCAATGAGCATGCAGCTTTCTCGGGAAGGCATGCTGATTGGCTGTCACTGTCTGTCAACACTAGCACAAGATAGATTCCAACACCTCCTGGTTAGAAGTGTTGACAGCCAATGACCATGCAGCTTTCTCGGGAAGGCATGCTGATTGGCTGCCACTGTCTGTCAACACTCAAAACCAGGAATTGTTGGCAGCCATCTTGTGCCTTGTTAGAACCAAGGCACAAGAAAGCAGTGAAACAAAGGTGTGAAACTCGCAAAGGGGCCAGAGTAGAATCACCCTGACCCCCTAGGCCTGCTCAGGGGGTCCCACATTTTTTTTGTAAATGTCGGGGTACGCATACCGTGAGCGTACGCGTACGGTACGCATACCCCGCGATTTAAAACATTTTTTTAATTTTATTTTGCCTTGGGGGTCCTTGTGGGACCCCCTGAGCAGGTCTAGGGGGTCGGGGTGCTTCTACCCTGCCCCTTTTTTGAGTTCTACACGTTTGTTTTTCTGCTTTCCTGTGCCTCAGTCTACCGAGGCACAAGATGGCTGCCAACAGTTTCTGTTTTGGAGTGTTGACAGACATTGGCAGCCAATCAGAATGCAGCTCACGCTCTAGAGGTACGCGTACCGTACGCGCACGTACGCGTACCGTAAGCGTACCGGTAAGCTCACCGGTAAGCTGCTACAGATATATAAATTTTTTTGAACCTAAATTACTCAAAATCCACTGGAGCACATATCTTGAGACATAGCAAAGGCACATCGGGCTACCAGTCCCTACAATTTTGCCAAGTTTGGTGAAAATCCATTCAGCCGTTCGAGCTAAAAGTGCGACAGACCGCCCTATGGAAATTAACATGGGGAAAACACGTTTTGGGACCCCCCTTTTATCTCGGCCCCCGATTGACGGATCCCTTCCAAACTTTCAGGGAAGGACCGGAGCGCCGCGAGGCAAAGTTGCTGAAAAATTCAGGCTGATTCCTCAACCGGCGCCAAAGTTATTCCCAATAGAATGTTGCGATTTCCCTATGGAAAACAATCCTAACTATATATACCTACTGGCTATCGCCAGTAGGTAATATATATATATATATATATATATATATATATATATATATATATATATATATATATATATATATCATTGCCCAACTCACACTTCTGTTAAAAAAAGGGCTCCGACACAGCTCAGATACACTACCTGCAAGTTTATAAGTTCACCAGAGATGTAAGTACAGTATTGTCAAATTGATGTACTAGAAGTGCCTTGGCATACAAGTTTCAGCTACTCGCCTTCCTCAATGCCGTTTAAACTACAAAGTTCATCAGCTGGGGGCCGTTGAATGTCCAAAGATATACATTCCCATTCAAGCAAACATCCAACCCCCTCCATCTCTTAAAGTCACAGTGTCCTTTCCAAATAACTCCGCATAAATAAATAAATATATATATATATATATATATATATATATATATATATATATATATATATATATATATATATATATATATATATATATATATGAGCAAAGGTTTCCCCGTTCAGGTTCGGTCACAGGAAAAGATAAGACTTCAAGGTTGTTTATTAGGCTGACGCGTTTCGAGCAAAAGCTCTTTATCATATATATATGTATGTATATATATATATATTCACTGAAAAAACCATAGGTTAGAGACCATATATAGTTAGCTGGACATTTTATTGACATAAAACCAATGAAATTCCATATACAGTTAGTTGCACTAACTATATATCGCGCACCCGCAATCCACTGCTGATGATGTCACATATTACATCATTCATGACATGGTCAGTGACATCACTGATGACATCACTGATGACATCTCAAATGACATCACTGATGACATCGCTGATGACATCTCAAATGACATCACTGATGACATCATCTAGTGTCTGTGTGTTTTTGTAAAGTTTAAATATGTTTTACATATTGAAGAATGAGTGGATGTATGGAAGACTGAGTGTGTGTGTGGCTGGCTGGGAGGTGTGTGACTCTGTGCATATCAATGTGTACTTGTATCAGTGATTGTATAAGAGAGTAAGTATGTGTTAGTATATGTGTGAAAAAGTATGGTGTTCTGTGTTTAACTGTATAGATGATGAAATCGAAGTGTGATTGATTCTTCACAGGACTGACTAGGTGTATGAGTGCATATGATAGTGTTGTAATAATGAGTGACTGTATGTATGAGTGATTGTATGGGTGAATGAGTGAATGTGTGTGTAGACGTAGGAATCAGTGAGTGCGTATGTAGTAACTGGTATTGGTGTGTCATGATGTCATCAGTGATGTCATTTGAGATGTCATCAGTGATGTCATTTGAGATGTCATCAGTGATGTCATTTGAGATGTCATCAGTGATGTCATCAGTGATGTCACTGAAGTATGGTGTTCTGTGTTTAACTGTATAGATGAGGAAATGGAAGTGTGATTGATTCTTTACAGGACTGACTAGGTGTGTGAGTAACTCCATGGATGAGTGGCAGTGTGTGAGTGTCTGCATAGGTGTATGAGTGCATATGATAGTGTTGTAATAATGAGTGACTGTATGTATGAGTGATTGTATGGGTTAATGAGTGAATGTGTGTGTAGACGTAGGAATCAGTGAGTGCGTATGTAGTAACTGGTATTGGTGTGTCATGATGTCATCAGTGATGTCATTTGAGATGTCATCAGTGATGTCATCAGTGATGTCATTTGAGATGTCATCAGTGATGTCATCAGTGATGTCACTGACCATGTCATGAATGATGTAATATGTGACATCATCAGCAGTGGATTGCGGGTGCGCGATATATAGTTAGTGCAACTAACTATATATGGAATTTATTGGTTTTATGGCAATAAAATGTCCAGCTAACTATATATGGTCTCTAACCTATGGTTTTTTCAGTGAATTTTCAAGGTTTTGTAAATGCAAATTCCTAACTATATATGGTCTATAACCTATGGTTTTTTCAGTGAATTTCATTGGTTTTTTAAAAGCTAATATCTATAGCTGTAAAATATATTCTTTATTTATTTATTTATTTATTTATTTAGCGATTTATAAAGCGCCTGGTGACCCGGAGGCATCCCCGCGCTAATGATACAAGTGGAGACCAGAGGGGGAATCACGTAGCCACGTGAGACGCCTCATGACGCGTCGCATAACCGTGACGTATCGGCTCTGCAGCGCAAACAAAACCCGTAACGTAAGCGTGCCGGAGCACGCTTACAGATATATATATTTTTTTTAACCTTAATTAGACAAAATCCACACGTGCACATATCTTGAGGCCTTGCAAAGGCACATCAAACAAACAGTCCCTACAATTTTGCCAAGTTTGCTGGAAATCTATTCCCTTCATTTTTTTTTTACTGTTTCTCTTGGTTTTCCCCTTGTTACGCTTACCGGGACGCTACCCGGTAGGCGAACCGGACGCTCCAAAAACACAAGATGGCGGACTCCCGTTACGCTGCCGGTTAGCTGCCCGGTTCACGTACCGGGAAGCGCCTCTACCGCGAAAAATCGCGGGGGACTTTAATATCCCCCTCATCAATCCTAGGGGGTCAGGAGGGGTTTACCTTGCCCCCTTTCCTTCATTTCCCCCTTCTTTTTTCACCACATCTTGTCTCTCGAACCTACCGAGAGACAAGATGGCGGCCGCTCCGGACTGTTTACAATGTTGACAGCTACGCTGCCGGTTAGCTGCCCGGTTAGCTGCCCGGTGAGCTGCCCGGTTCGCGTACCGGGACGCGCCTCTACGGCATAAAATCGCAAAAAAAAATGTTTTGTTTTTTTTTGCCCCGCGGGGCACTTTAATATCCCCCTCATCAATCCTAGGGGGTCAGGAGGGGTCTACCTTGCCCCCTTTCCTTCATTTCCCCCTTCGTTTTTCACCACATCTTGTCTCTCGATCCTACCGAGAGACAAGATGGCGGCCGCTCCGGACTGTTTAGAATGTTGACAGACACCGGAGAGCCAATCAGCTTCGCTTCGCGAAGTTCCATTACGCGTCAGGTACGCGAACCGGGGCGCTAACCGGAGCGCTGTCACAGATATATATATTTTTTTAAACGTTAATTTCTCAAAATCCACTGGAGCACATATATTGAGACATAGCAAAGGCACGTCGGGCAAACCATATCTACAACTTTGCCAAGTTTCATGTAAATCTATTCAGCCGTTCGAGCTAAAAGTGAGTCCAAACGCCCCATGGAAAAATGAATGTGAAAAACGCGTTTTGGGACCCCCCTTTTTTCTCGGCCCCCCCTTGACGAACCCCCCCCCAAATTTTCAGGGGCTGCTCAGAAACAAAATGTGCCATTTTCCTGAAAATTTCAGCCAATTCCGTCCACAAACGCCAAAGTTATTAGACATAGAATTTTCAGAAATCCCATAGAGAAAAAATCCTAACTATATATACCCACTGGCTATCGCCAGTAGGTAATATACATATATAAACATATATAATCTGCATATCTATATAAATATAAATGCATGCATACATATACATATATGCATACATATGCATGTTATTTACATGAAAGTTTTAAAAACACTAATAAAAGCAAAGCTAAAAAGCCACCTCATTACAAACAGAATGGCTTTAACCCCTTCAGTGCTGCGCGAATTTCGCTGCAGTGCTGAAGGGTAATAAATCATATTGACTCATGACGGAAATGTTCCGTCATCAGCACGGAGCACCGACGCTGATGACGGAACCGTTCCGTCATGAGCATGGAAGGGGTTAACTTAAACGAGGGCGAGATCTATTGCATTTTCAATGCTTGTTTACTTTGGTTCTGTCAAGAAGGCATTCAGATGTGTCACACATTTGCCATAAATTCTGAATGTTAGCACTCTAGTTGCTCATTAGATCACTGTAGTAAAGCTAGTGCTCACCAGGGAAGTCTGCTGCTAATCATGGTTTGCAGCCATTTTCCCGCATTTTTTATCCCGCAGACTTTCAGTCCGCATACCATTATCCCGCAAGGTCATTGACCTCGCATACCATTATCCCGCATTTTTTCAAAACGCATGTGCATTTATCGCGCATGCCTTTACAAAGAATTACGTTTTAAAGGCACGTATGGTAAATGCATTTGCGTTGTGAAAACCACGATGACGAGAGAGGTAAGTGGGTTTGTGTTCATTTTTTCGTGGGTTAGTGATTGTGTAGTGTAGTGTAGTGTTGTGTAGTGTAGTGTTGTGTTAGTGTAGTGTAGAGTTGTGGTGGTTGTTTAGAGTAGGGTCATGCTGGGGGTAGTGTTTTAGGGTTTAGGGTTGTGTTGTAGTGTTTGCTGGGGGTAGTGTTTTAGGGTTTAGGGTAGTGTTGTAGTGTTTGCGTAGTGTAGGGTCATGCTGGGGGTAGTGTTTTAGGGTTTAGGGTTGTGTTGTAGTGTTTGCGTAGTGTAGGGTCATGCTGGGGCTAGTGTTTTAGGGTTTAGGGTAGTGTTGTAGTGTTTGCGTAGTGTAGGGTCATGCTGGGCGTAGTGTTTTAGGGTTTAGGATAGTGTTGTAGTGTTTGCGTAGTGTAGGGTCATGCTGGGGGTAGTGTTTTAGGGTTTTGGGTAGTGTTGTAGTGTTTGCGTAGTGTAGGGTCATGCTGGGGTGTAGTATTTTAGGGTTTAGGGTAGTGTTGTAGTGTTTGCGTAGTGTAGGGTCATGCTGGGGGTAGTGTTTTAGGGGTTTGGGTAGTGTTGTAGTGTTTGCGTAGTGTAGGGTCATGCTGGGGATAGTGTTTAAGGGTTTTGGGTAGTGTTGTAGTGTTTGCGTAGTGTAGGGTCATGCTGGGGTGTAGTGTTTTAGGGTTTTGGGTAGTGTTGTAGTGTTTGCGTAGTGTAGGGTCATGCTGGGGTGTAGTGTTTTAGGGTTTTGGGTAGTGTTGTAGTGTTTGTGTAGTGTAGGGTCATGCTGGGGGTAGTGTTTTAGGGTTTTGGGTAGTGTTGTAGTGTTTGCGTAGTGTAGGGTCATGCTGGGGCTAGTGTTTTAGGGTTTAGGGTAGTGTTGTAGTGTTTGCGTAGTGTAGGGTCATGCTGGGGGTAGTGTTTTAGGGTGTAGGGTAGTGTTGTAGTGTTTGCGTAGTGTAGGGTCATGCTGGGGGTAGTGTTTTAGGGTTTTGGGTAGTGTTGTAGTGTTTGCGTAGTGTAGGGTCATGCTGGTGGTAGTGTTTTAGGGTTTAGGGTAGTGTTGTAGTGTTTGCGTAGTGTAGGGTCATGCTGGGGGGTAGTGTTTTAGGGTTTAGGGTAGTGTTGTAGTGTTTGCGTAGTGTAGGGTCATGCTGGGTGTAGTGTTTTATGGTTTAGGGTAGTGTTGTAGTGTTTGCGTAGTGTAGGGTCATGCTGGGGGTAGTGTTTTAGGGTTTAGGGTAGTGTTGTAGTGTTTGCGTAGTGTAGGGTCATGCTGGGGGTAGTGTTTTAGGGTTTAGGGTAGTGTTGTAGTGTTTGCGTAGTGTAGGGTCATGCTGGGGGTAGTGTTTTAGGGTTTAGGGTAGTGTTGTAGTGTTTGCGTAGTGTAGGGTCATGCTGGGGGTTGTGTTTTAGGGTTTAGGGTAGTGTTGTAGTGTTTGCGTAGTGTAGGGTCATGCTGGGGGTAGTGTTTTAGGGTTTAGGGTAGTGTTGTAGTGTTTGCGTAGTGTAGGATCACGCTGGGGGTAGTGTTTTAGGGTTTAGGGTAGTGTTGTAGTGTTTGCGTAGTGTAGGGTCACGCTGGGGTGTAGTGTTTTAGGGTTTTGGGTAGTGTTGTAGTGTTTGCGTAGTGTAGGGTCATGCTGGGGGTAGTGTTTTAGGGTTTAGGGTAGTGTTGTAGTGTTTGCGTAGTGTAGGGTCATGCTGGGGGTAGTGTTTTAGGGTTTAGGGTAGTGTTGTAGTGTTTGTGTAGTGTAGGGTCATGCTGGGGGTAGTGTTTTAGGGTTTAGGGAAGTGTTGTAGTGTTTGCGTAGTGTAGGGTCATGCTGGGGTGTAGTGTTTTAGGGTTTTGGGTAGTGCTGTAGTGTTTGCGTAGTGTAGGGTCATGCTGGGGGTAGTGTTTTAGGGTTTAGGGTAGTGTTGTAATGTTTGCGTAGTGTAGGGTCATGCTGGGGGTAGTGTTTTAGGGTTTAGGGTAGTGTTGTAGTGTTTGCGTAGTGTAGGGTCATGCTGGGGTGTAGTGTTTTAGGGTTTTGGGTAGTGTTGTAGTGTTTGCGTAGTGTAGGGTCATGCTGGGGGTAGTGTTTTAGGGTTTAGGGTAGTGTTGTAGTGTTTGCGTAGTGTAGGGTCATGCTGGGGGTAGTGTTTTAGGGTTTAGGGTAGTGTTGTAGTGTTTGCGTAGTGTAGGGTCATGCTGGGGGTAGTGTTTTAGGGTTTAGGGTAGTGTTGTAGTGTTTGCGTAGTGTAGGGTCATGCTGGGGTGTAGTGTTTTAGAGTTTTGCGTAGTGTTGTAGTGCTTGCGTAGTGTAGGGTCATGCTGGGGGGTAGTGTTTTATGGTTTAGGGTAGTGTTGTAGTGTTTGCGTAGTGTAGGGTCATGCTGGGGTGTAGTGTTTTAGGGTTTAGGGTTGTGTTGTAGTGTTTGTGTAGTGTAGGGTCATGCTGGGGGTAGGGTTTTAGGGTTTAGGGTAGTGTTGTAGTGTTTGTGTAGTGTAGGGTCATGCTGGGGGTAGTGTTTTAGGGTTTAGGGTTGTGTTGTAGTGTTTGTGTAGTGTAGGGTCATGCTGGGGGTAGTGTTTTAGGGTTTAGGGTAGTGTTGTAGTGGTTGCGTAGTGTAGGGTCATGCTGGGGTGTAGTGTTTTAGGGTTTTGGGTAGTGTTGTAGTGTTTGCGTAGTGTAGGGTCATGCTGGGGGTAGTGTTTTAGGGTTTAGGGTAGTGTTGTAGTGTTTGTGTAGTGTAGGGTCATGCTGGGGGTAGTGTTTTAGGGTTTAGGGTAGTGTTGTACTGTTTGTGTAGTGTAGGGTCATGCTGGGGGTAGTGTTTTAGGGTTTAGGGTAGTTTAGTTGTTTAGTGTATGCTAAAGGCATATTCGTTCTAAAAGTTTTCGTTATTTTAATTTGCGGCCTAATAGTACATGCAGGATTTTTTTTGCGGACTGATGGTATGCGGGATTTCGTTTTATATTCGCTAATCATACTTTCTATGGCAAAATGAACCCCCTCATTTTGTTCCCTTTTAAATTAAATGTTTTAAGAGTTACCACTTTATTCCAATCAAGATGGCTTCAGGTGTGCCATACCTTTGTAATAAGTAGGACTGTTAGCACTCTAGTTGTTCTTTAGAACACTCTGGGACATTCTGTCATTGGGCTATAGTTGGGCTACATCTGGCTGATATTTGGGCTACATTTGTTTTTTTTGTCTCTGGTGGCCATCTTTGGGCTACATTGGGCTACATTGGGCTACATTTGGGCTCCAACATATATATAGCCCAATGTAGCCCAATATATATTTTTCAAAGTTAATTTTCGTAAAAACCACTGGAGCCTATATCTTGAGACATAGTAAAGGCACATCGGGCTACCAGTCCCTACAATTTTGCCAAGTTTGGTGTAAATCCATTCAGCCGTTCGGGCTAAAAGTGAGGCCAACCGCCCTATGGAAAATTGCATGGGAAAAACACGTTTTGGGACCCCTCTTTTTTCTCGGCCCCCCCTTGACGAAACCCCCCCAAATTTTCAGGGGCTGCTCAGAAACAAAATGTTCCATTTTCCTGAAAATTTCAGCCGATTCTGTCCTCAAACGCCAAAGTTATTTGACATAGAATTTTCAAAAATCCCATAGGAAAAAAATCCTAACTATATATACCTACTGGCTATCGCCAGTAGGTAATATATATATATATATATATATATATATATATATATATATATATATATATATATATATATATATATATACCCTGAAGAAGTAATATCCTCTGCAAAATCAAGGATGACAATGAAAAATAGAGTGGATTTGCTTGTACTGAAAATACAAAGGTCTGAAAACATCATAGACATGGGAAGTAATCATGAGAAAGAAGTGACAAGATTAATCATTGATTTTGACAACCAAAGTAATGAAATGAAAAGGGCATTGCAAAAACATTGGAAAATATTGCTCCTGGATGAAACTTTGAAAAATAACTTAACAACCTTTCCAAGTATTGCCTACCGGAAAACTTCATCTCTATGAGATATCTTAACACAAAGTCATCTTGAGTTAAGAGAACCGGACAAACGAACTTGGTTAACTGCTCCTGGGTTCTGGAAGTGCTACAAGTGCAAAGCCTGTGAGCATGGCGTGAACATCAAGGAGTACAAACTTCAAAACGGCAAAACAGAGAAAATAAAGGAGCACATCACGTGTGAATCCAAATGTGTGGTCTACAGATTACAATGCCCCTGTGATAAATCTTATATCGGGAGCACGATCAATAAATTGAAATTAAGAATATTACAACACCTAAGGGCAATTAAGAACAAAGACCCTGGCTACCCGATGGCCGCACATTTTGCCAAACACCATCAGAGTAACCCTGCCTTATTGAAATATTCAGGAATCAAATTAAGCAAAATCTCGGAGAGGGGTGGAGATCGAACTTTACAACTTCAAAAACTGGAATCCAGAATGATATTAGGCATGGGAACTGAGGTCCCATTTGGACATAATTTAGATGCCGAACTGTTTGTACATCTGTAAAAATAAGAGGAGGAAATGGTAGAGAAAATGAGAGAACTATTTCACAAAGCAGAGAAGTGTAAGAACGGTATAAATAATGTAAATAGATGTGAGGAAATTTGAAATTGAATACAACATATCAGCCAGAACCCATAAACCAAAATATCATAGCATCCCAGGGTTTGTACAGAGTTATTATGAATCATTGTTAAAGAGGAAACGGACAATAATGGAACAACATAGAATGAATGGGTGTCTAGGACATGAACAAAGCGGATATAAAACCTGTACTTTACATAAATCTTGAATGTTCATTTGCGTCACCCAATCAAATACAGCCATATAAACTAGTAACTAAGGAGTATGTACATAATTATGGAACATTCAACAGACTGTAATCATTAAATAGTGTACATATATACCAGTGGAACTAGAATTTGGCTTTAAAAGTATGTTGAAATACAACTTTGCCCGGGATTGTGGATTTAACAGAGTACTTTACTAAATATAGTCGAGCAACAATGGGTTCATTAACTATCATAAAACCGTAATTGTAAATAGGAATGGGATGTAAAAATTGTAAAATTGTAGAAATGTCAATATGTTCATATTATAATTTGGTTTTCATTGGTTTTGAACAAACAGAGTACTTTACGTAGATATTAAAATGTAAAATGGCTGCCTTAGTATGCCGACAATTAACTGTGCAGGGTTGTTGGTCTAGATGACCAAGGAAAGGGAAGAGGGTACTTACACTGAGCACTTTAAAAATGAGGTCTAGACCCGAGGACTCTATGGTCCAGTGGAAGGCTAGGAGTAGCCGAAACGCGTAGGCAGTCCGTTATTTGATGCACGTTTATTTTGCACATGGTGTGTAAATAAAATATCTGTGAACTGACCTGTTGCTGTGTCGTGACTTCATCCGTGGTAATCGTGGTGAGAAGAGACAAGGCAAAATATATATATATATATATATATATATATATATATATATATATATATATATATATATATATACCTTTCATCACAAGGTAGTTACAGTTAGGGCCTCGTTTTCATTTTCTGTTTTGCTTATAACTTTGGTGCTGTTTGACGAATCTTCATAAAACCTTTCCAAAGAAAAGTTAATTCACCCCAGCTCCCTCCTTGAAAGGTTTGGGTTGATCTGTCAAGCGGGGGCCAAATAAAGTGGGGGGGTCTCAAAATGCATTTTACACATGAAATTTTCCATAGGAAAATTAGGCACAACACCAGCCAAATTAGGGACTGAAAATATAGTTGCTTTAGGCCACATGTTATAGTTACTTGAGATAACTATTCAGAGGTTTAGTTTGTTAAAAATGGTTTACTTAAAGTGACATTTTCAATCAACTATAATATCCCATTAACCTTTCTTTTTTTCAGTGAATACACAAGCGAACATGCACACACACACACACGCACACACACACACACACACACACACACACACACACACACACACACACACACATATACTTTGATTGTAAAAGATACAAGGTCTTCACAGTCTCTCAATCACTCCTGTTCTCCATTCACACCAGTCTCTTCTTCAGTCTCTCTGTTAGTATATTAGATATTTACACTATTTTATCCTAATATCTTTCTGAAACACTGAATCTGCATATCTCATATCTCACCTCTTTCCTCTTCAGCTCCCTATGTTCACTCTTTGCTGCACGTACCATCTTGCTTGTCCTTCACTTTACCAATCAGTGCACCCACTAAACCTGTATGCAATGCAATCTTTAACTATCACCATACCAATATTTGAATGCTTTGTACTGTTTCACACACTTTTGCATGTAATCACAATTAGAATTGGCACACCTGACCATAATGCTGTCTGGTCTGCTGAAAGGCCAAGGATTACGGCCCAGATTTATTAAGGTTTCGAGTCACCCTTGTACCATGGAAGGGGAAGCAGGGTAAAACCGAACCTAAAATGAGATTTACCAAGTCATGCAAAGGCCTGCTTGGGCGGCTTGGTAAATCTGGAGTACCGCAAAGCAGCAGCAGTCTCTGCCATGCGTTATTGTGCATGGTGGGGGGGCGTTACATGGTGGAGCTTGGGTGTTCCCACACATCCACCGATGTATTCTGAAGCATTCTCAGATTTACCATCACTGGTAAACTTGGGAATGTGTCAGAATTGTATTCCTTCCCACCGGGGTGCAATGAAGAGAAACATCTTTTTTTTCTCCTCCTTTCTGCAGCACACTTAGAAAGAGGAAAACGCCTCAGTAAATTGATGTTTATGTGCTTGAAGCTGTCCTTTCCTGCACAAAACAACCCTGCCTGTAATACAGGCGTCCTTGCTTCATGGTGCAAGGGTGCCTGCATTTGGTGCTGGCTGCAGATTGTGTGCCAGCGCAGGCAGAGTACAGGAATGTCCATTTATTTTTTTGGTCTTGTCCAAATGTACAATTATTTTTTATAAATAAGTTTTTTGTGGGTCTGTAGCAGTTTATTTGTGGTTCTTGTAGAAATTGATGATTTTCTTATAAAGAAATCAATTTTTCAAGAAAACAAAGAAGAAATTGAAACGGATGTTTCTGGGTCACATTGAGTTTTTATGTGTGCCTTAACCGCATGCGCGCTAGCGGTTTTCCCGCTGTGCGCTGCGTTTTTTTAAAAGCCGCGTTACATGACGAGCTCAGCTCGTCATGAGCGTACGAGCGTCGTAACTCATGATGAGCTGAGCTCGTCATGAGCGCCGAAGGGCTTAATGAAAGATTGATGGAAAGAATATCAGTGTTGGCATGTTTGTTGTTGCATATCAATTTTTGGCTCAGCCTTACCGATTATGGGCCAAAACCCTCTTTAGTTAGTTAGGTAAACAGGAACAACATCCTAGTTTCCAGGTTGAGAGTGCCGGTTCTGTTTTTTCCAGCAGTAGAGGGACATAAGAGGTGGCAGGACATTTAAAGATGTCCCACCAGTGCCCAGTTTAAAATCTAAGGTCAAGAATTAGTCGAAATTCGTCCAATGAAGGGATAGTTGGCTGTTTGAGCAGATCTGCCCGCCTGACTGACTCTGTCGCCCTAAGTGGAAAGGGTATGCCCAGGTGTGGGTCCCGTGCTCACTGCTGCACTGCATTCAAGCTAGCCTGGCTGATGAGGGGTGATGTCCCAGGATGCTTCTTTCCAGTCCAGGGAGGAGCTGCGTTGGCAGTTTGGGCTGGGCTGTTACCATGAGGAGCAGGGTCAAGACTGATTTGCATATGGCCGGTTCCAAACTGGGGTGGCGTTGTGAGCAAAACAATGATGGATTGAACCCAAATCTTTGTGACTGTGGTTGAATGTTTGCATCGTTCAGCATCAGTCCATCAGTTGTTCCTTTTACTTTTGTCCCTCTAAGTAGGAAGAGTGTGCCCAGACGTGGGTCCCGTGTTCACTGCGCCACTGGATTCAAGCTAGCCTGGCTGATGAGGGGTGATGCCCCAAAACTGGCCCCAGGATGCTTGTCCAGGTCCAGGGAGGACCTGGCTTTGCGGTTCAGGCTGGACTGTTCCCATTTTTTGAAAACACATTTTTATTAAGTTTTCATCGCCATACAACCAAAGTACAGTGCATTCCTCCTGCAACCATCAATTGCGTCTTCATGTTTACTCCCAACTAACACCCAGAGTCCCCTCCCCCATACAGCAGTTGGTGTGGGCACTTCCAAATACACATAACACAGCCCAGTACCAGTTGTAAAGATAACGTCCAAAATACAGTGCGCATATTCAGTACCACATATATAGTCCTTGTACATTAACCCTCGTTGTCCCTTTGCGAATCCTGCAGAGCCTGCACCAATGCTTCCCATGCCTGGCCATTTCTAGCGCTTTTTCATTGGTTGTCTGTTTGGCCTGTGCTGGACTGTTCCCATGAGGATCTGGGTCAAGACTGATTTGCATATGGCTCGGTCCAAAACTGTGGTGGCGTGGTAAGCAAAAGAACGATGGATTAAACCAAAATCTTTGTGACTGGGGGTGAATGTTTGCATTGTTCGGCCCTCCGTCCATCAGTTGTCTCTTTTTCTATTGTCGCCCTAAGTGGGAGGGGTATGCCCAGATGTGAGTGTAGTCCTCACTGCACCACTGGATTCCAACTAGCTTGGCTGATATGGGGTGATGCAGCAAAACCGGTTACCAGGATGCTTGCTTCCAGTTCAGGGTGGGCCTGGCTTGGTAGTTTGAGCTGGACTGTTCTCATGAGGAGCAGGGTCAAGACTGATTTGCACATGGCTGGGTCAAAAGTTGGATGGCATTGTGAGCAAAAGAACAATGGATTAAACCCAGATCTTTGTAACTGGGATTGAATGTTTGCATTGTTCAGCATTCCGTCCATCAGTTGTTCCTTTTGCTTCCAACTGACTCGGCGCCCCGCGGTGCCTTGCAACTTGTTGAATCCGATACTGTAGAGGTGATGGGGTCTTCATTTTCCTGAGTGTGCTCGATGGATCCCAAAACTGGAGGACAGCTTCGTTTTGGAACTTAAAGTGTGCCTCGATTGGCAGGAGGCTGCTAACATTTGGGGTGTGGTTGGAACCTCATGCCATGAAAGAATTTTGGTCCTGGGCTGGGGTTTTTTAAAATTGGAGTCCATTCGATTCAGTTATTGAAACCCGACCCAATTGACTTGTGGGTGCGGGGGCATGGGTGCCTGCCTTTAAGGAGTGGATGGGAGCCACCCTGCTCCCCCCTCGTCAGACAGCACTTCCCCTGGGGTGTGGTCAGTCATCCCTGACCTGGGGGATCAGCAGCGTATTGTAGACTAGGCTCCAGTGAGCACCCAGAAAGGCTGACTGTAGAATGCAAGTAAAGGCTTGAATTCCTGATATTGTCTCATTGGTCCTTCTTTTGAATTTAAGTACAGTGAATTGTGAGGTGCGCATTTAATGGATTGTTTGTTATTGGGGGTTGTCACTTACTGCATACTTGAGTTCCGCATTTGCAAGAAGGCTTTGCCCCCCAAGACAGTATCCCTGCCTTGCAGTTGTTGTGGCCCCGGTCCCTACTGGGCTGGGTTCCCTGTCTGTAATAGTGCAATATGTGGGCCTGTATATCCTGCCAGGGTTTCGTATCTAACCCTACTGTGCTTCCCAAACCACTCTGTGTCTCTGTGGGTTGTCTCTTATTGACAATGTTATAAAAGAACATGACTTGTGGGCCTGTGTCAGTACATGGCTGTCTCTTGTCCCCATCATTCCCTCATTCTATCCAGAAACTCAGTTATGGTCTCCTCAGGTTTCATAGTTTCAGCCATCATCTCTCCTACATCTGGGTAGTCAGGAAATATTCCCCTCAGGGCCATCCAGATTTAGAATTGAATGTGGCTCCATCATGCTCGGTATTTGTCAGCGTGACTGCTGGGATGCGAGCTCGGGTGAACACTGTGTTAGTCGTTTTCCAATAGAGCTGCTTAGAAAACATTTAACATCGCCTCTCGCTGGATTTACACCCACGATGTTCTTCTCAAAACATGAGATCCATTTCCCCGCTCCATCCAGCAAGGGTCGCAATTTGGTCTTTAACCCTTCTTTATCCATCTGAGCCCAGGGCACATAGATGGTCCCAGACGTGCACTTCTTAAGTAGTGGGTACATGTTGGCGTGTGTGAGCTCCACTGGTTTTTCCCTAACAGAGCATCCCCATCTTCTTAAGTAATCCTGTATTTAGGGGAAGTTCCACTAGGGATCTCACCCTCCATGCCAGATGCAGTCTCCTGCAACAACCATGTCATCTGGTTCGAAGGATCCCTCCTCTGGCCAGGGCCTATCACAATGATCCTTTCCCTCGGCCGAGCAGTGCAGGTTGCAAAATGGCCAAGCAAAGATCTTGCTTTTCTCTCGGGCCACTGCCTTCTATAGGGTCAGTGTATCTGTTTCGCATGTTTGAGGGGAGCAGCGGACTTCTTCGTCGCTGCTCCCCTCATGTGCACGCAAAGGTGCCATCCTACTTCTATGTCTTGCTTGATTTTGCACCAGGCTACCTTGGTTTCTGATTTCCCGGTCAGCCCCTCTCCTACACTGATGATCTGGTGAGGCTTGGGACCCAGCCAGGAGCCTCACCTTTAGTGCTGCCTCAGACTCTTCCTCGAATTGTACTCTGTGCCTACCCCAGCTCTCCTCAGGAGGAGGCATGCTGCTTTGCGTTCTGGCTGATCTTCTATGGTGCGGGCTTGCTCTCTCTCTAATTAGTACACTCGTTTCCTCTAAATCCCACCTAGATTGTCTCCTTCGTTCCGAGCTGTGTGCAGTTCTTTTTGGTCTGAACTTGCCTTCAAACTCACTACTTGTTGTTTCTTTGGCTACCTGAGCAAACCCTGTGGCCCCCACCTAGTAGTCAGATCCCGGAGGACTGGAACACCATTCCTCACCTTCTCTAGTTGTATAATTGTCCAGAATGGTTAACCCGAGATGTTCACTTGACCTGGTGGGATTGTACTTTCTTCGCGCTGCTGGAGCTTGAAGGGTGGAACGCGACAGATGAGGTTTTGAGTTTCGGGGAGCCCTAGAACTGGACTGGGGCCATGCCTGCTGGTCTGTTAGGCCCTTGTGTCTAGACCTAACAGTCCATTGCTCGGTAGGGGACCTCTGACACCCTTAACTGGTGGGTTTATGTATCCTAATGCAGGGGTGGGAGAGCACCTCCATACCAGCATATGGCGGGGCAGGTGCAGACATTTTACTTATTGTCTGTAGTGTAGGATTATCAGTCTGGGCCTCCGCAAGGATGACACACATTTCTAATAGTGCCTATCTCCTGTCCTTTTGTCCTACATATTTAGTCCATCCGTATATGTGTCCTCCTGTCCTCCTGTGTTTAATTGTGTTGGTGTCGAACGTTCCCTCTTCTGGCCAGGGAAAACTGTGTGCCTTTGTGTCTGCGCGCCATTCGTGGCAATACTTGTTACATGTTTTTGCCGCCTGTGTGGAGAACATGGGTTGCATGTGTTTTAGTGGCAACTCTATGATAGTTTGGGTACTTTTTAAGGGACAGACACATCCTAGTTTTTCTGGGGGTTTGGGGAATTTTTAAGTTCTGCTCTGGTTGTAGGGAAAATATTAATCTAAAGGATTGCTGGTCCTAACTACTTATTATGAGCTCAACGCTATGTACAGATGCATCAATATGTACATTTCACAAACACAAAATATCAATGCATATGAAGGGTCACAACCTGGAAGAAAGTGCAAGTATTAAATTGGTAACAAATAGCAGACTTACTGTGATATGAAATAATGGTTGTGAAAATAGCAACACCTTCATATAGCACATTAAGACATCGACAAAACACAATATTCATACAAAATACAGCTCAGTTAATCTACCGGCACCACAGCATCAAATCATCACAACATTAAATACGTTGCATAAATTAAAAAACTACAATAAGCAAAAAATGGAGAGAAAAAAGTGATGACTTTAGCAAAAATATTTTAGCCCGCTCCTAGCCCATGCTGTCCTTTGACCAGGGGAAGTCATGTGTGGTACACTAATTGAGCCCGATAATCCATCAATATCGGCTCCGGGGCAAAAAAAGCGACAATTTTTTATAGGAGAAAAGGAATATCTTGAAGAATCACAGGTCTCTCTTGGCCAAAAACAAGCTACACCTGATCTCCCAGATCTAAGTCTTTCCCTAACATCCAAATTGCACTCTGTTTCACACCCAGGGGCTTAACGTACCACCTGTTTCATGCCCAGCGGTCCAAGCGAACAGCACCTCTCACTTCTTTCAGATACCGACAGTGTTTTAGAGACCCTGCAGTACTGAGAAAACCCTTTTAGACTAAAAAATTAAGATTGCAGTCTCGGCACTATATCACAACTAGGCCCCATGCATACTATCTGCATCACCCACAGTGGTCAAAGTGGTGAGGCCTCAACCCTGTATCACACCCAGGGACAAGTGTACCATCTGTGTCACACACAGCGGTCCAAGCGACAACCAATTCACCCTTCCTAGAGTGCAGACTATCGAAAAATGGTGACCTCAGCAGTAATACCTCTGAAGCCGCCTTGTGACTCCTTAGTTCAGGCACATAAAATAGGTGTCAGATTCCTATCAGTATCAGGGCGCAGGTTACATTTGTATTCTTCTTCCCAGTTTGCCATATGCCAAATGCTGGGGACTAAGGATCAGATGTGGTCTCTTACCAACTGACGGCGGCTTCAGGACATGACTCCAACCCATGTACTCATCAGAGGTTCCAATCAATTGCGGTGCCTGCCCACCTTCCTTGCAGCACAGCTGTGAATCCGTCTGGGCGGGATCCCTTTCCTTGAGCTGCAGTTGGGCTTGAGGTACCAATCTCTACTGGCTGGCTTATCAATATGTTGCTTGAAAATGAATTTGCCTTGAAAAAACAAAAGGCAACAGGTGTTTGGCAAAACAGGAACAGTAGGATTAATTAAACACTTCGGCTGGGAGTACAGCTTACAGAAATGGGTCTGAGAACTGTCTCAAAGTACAATCAATCCAAGTGAGTTTTATACAGTTTTGGTTGTCATAAAAGTACATCAGACGATCCTTGTTTGGTAGAAGAATGCGAGCCTTGTCTGTGGAGCCGTAAATGGGAGGTCCCTGATAACAAATGCAGGTGGGCCTCCACCTTATGTGGACACAATGTGGCCCAGTGGGTAATATGTCCAGCACGAGGCACGTATGATCACTGCGTGTACTGTGTGTGTTGTTTCCTGGTTGTTGCGTGTTCCTAACTCCATGTGCCATCTGACTTTATGGTGTTTTTGGAATGCGCGCACCCCTCTGGCCAGGTGAGCTTTATTGGGGGCCAATATCCCTGGACCATTGTGGTGACACTGCACTTATCTGGTGATGGCCCAGAGTTTCGCGCAATTATCTGCAGGCCATGTGTCACCCCACCTGTGACCTGTCAATCAGCTACTACAGGCCTACATTGCAGAGCCTGCCTCATCACGCATTTCTGAGTCAGGGTTAATGGAGAGTTCATGACGGGTGAATTTGATAATAGTGATGCCATTTTGTTTGTGTATGTGAGTGCACCCTTATAAGCATTGGTATTGTTTTAATCAAAATCAAAACATCACTATAGAGGGGCTTCGGCTCCGCCCACATGTTGGGAACCAGAAGTATGTTATCTTTGTGCTTCCACAAAAAAGTGCTCCGCCTCAAACAGCTGTGATCATTTTATTTATTTATCCAGCTGCCTGAGCTTGAACTTCCAGGGACACACACATGATGTTGTAATGCTATTAAAATGTCTTAGATAACTAGATAATTTATGGTGTTTTTATCTGGCAGAAGCACAGATGGGAATAGGACAGTCATTAACCTATATGGATATTTAGGCCTGGGTTTACAATGCAACTGTCTCCTGACCTTTTCCCCTACACCAGTATTATTCTACAGTTTTTTGCTTCCACACAAATACACATCCATTCCCATCTTAGTTACATTTAATGCTTCACATTAACATACTCTAAACTTTGAGGCGTTGGGCACTTCAAAGCAACCACCTTGGGCCTCTAGCACATTGCAAAAAAACTGTAAACGAGGTGGGTGATTTAGTTGAAAAACGTTTTTCTATAGGACAAGGTATTCAATAGACTTGAAACACCAACAGTCCTAGGGTGAAGATGGAGGCATAAGTGACTCACGAAGTTTAACGTTTTTAAGTTTCGGACTCTAAAATAATTCTGCAGTGCACCTACAAAAATCTAAGGAGCTTCTCAAGTTGACATCAGAACTATTATTGGGAGCAGCCCGTCCCCCTCCCCTCCCTCCTTTTCTGATGATATAAGATACACGCAATCACCAGCCCATAACCCTGAAGAGAACCCCCAGCTATTTGTGGTTCAGAACACGTTGGTAAGAACCATCTGGGACTCCACCAATTCAAACATCAGTATGCATAGTGTAAAATAGACTATATGATAAAGAATCCATCCATAATAGATGATATTGGAACCCAGGTGCCACTACTGAAAGGTGTTTGCTTCTCTAGGGCAGCCATGACTTAATCCCTCCAGTTTTAAGAGTTCTGGACTGGTTAAAAAAATAACTTATATCGTTTCTTGTGGTCGCATTCATGACATAACACAATTTGTGTGTTCACATATAAGATATAACACATTCTTGAATGTATAAATGTCACCATTTGAGTTTGAATTGAATGTCATCGTCTTTTGCCTTTTGGTCTTATTAATGCGGTACAATTGTTTGATAATGTCATAGTTTTCAGTTTTTTCGTGTTGTTAATGTGGTACAATTGATTGATGCAAAAGAAGAGGGTTTTCATTTTTGATGTTTTGTAAAGCATTAGGGCATAGATTCATCAAACAGAAATCCGCTCGCAAAGGGGCAGATTCTGAGAATCTGCCCCTTTGCGAGCGGTATTTTTGCATTTGGGATGCATCATCCCAAATGCAAAAATCGCAAATAGAGAATTCGCTAAATTGCGATTATTTGCATTTAAGGAATCTCAAATTGAGATTCCTTAAATGCAATGCATGAAACTTTTAAAAATAGCGAATTCGCTAATAGGGCATGCAAATTACCATGAAGTACAACTTCATGGTAATTTGCAAAAACTTTTAAAAATGCACTTTTGTGCATTTTTCAAAGTTTCATGTTGCGCACACACATGCCCTAAGGGCATGTGTGTGCGCAACATATGTGCACCGATCAATTTCAGGGGAGCAACAGGGTGTCCTTTGGACACCCCTGCACCCTTGAAATCGCAATCTCATTTTGCGAATCGCTAATTGCGACACGCAAATTGAGATTGTCTTCCCATTCATTCCTATGGGCCTTAGGAATGAATGGGGAGGTATTCCTTAATTGCGACTCGCAATTTGCGAGTCGCAATTAAGGAATTCTAAGACATCGCTATTTTTTAAGTGATTTCTGGATGCATTCCATTTTGCTATTCCTTAATAGCGAATCGGTATTTTTCGCTATTAAGGAATCGCAAATTGGGTTGTTGATGCATCTGGGGGATAGCAACTATAAACAATGAATTGCGAAATGAAGACATAGGCCAAGTCTATTGAATACCTTGTCCTACAGTAAAAAGCTTTTCAACTAAATCAACGACCCCCTTTACAGCTTTTTGCAATTCACAGTAACATACAAGATTCCTTTAAAGTCACACCTATTGACATTGCCAATGCTTGTTTACCTTTACTTCCAGTATATTTGCTGCCTGTGTGTGCTGCCAATCTACCTCTCCTGGAAGTTATTTTATAAAAGACCCACACCGTATTTTCTTTTAACATGCCAGGTTCTTTACAATTCCAGTCACACTAAAGGCTAGCAACGAATATGCAAAGTGCTATTAAAGCACCACATTGCTGCCTGTAAAAAGCAAGTAACAAAGAAAAATTGTTAATATATTCAAATATACACATTTATATATTAATTTACCTTAAATGGGGATCCTAAAAATAAAAGAATGACAGTACTGACATTTATGCACTATCCTACAGGCAGTGAAGTGTCTGCTACAGCATCTGCCAGTACCTTGGGAGCTTCAATGTGGAAAAGCAATCTGCAGACACCTGGGTGACAGAATGACAGGGGGAGGACACAGTCTGTAATGATACTAAGAAAATCAGGACCCTTCAATAAACTGACAGCTGTCATTAGCACGGGCCTGTCTGGCAATCGATTTTTTTAAATAATCTGGACATCTGACTATAAATAGCATTCTACGTTAGTGAGAGAGATCAGGCTATTATATGCAGACCGTTTGCTTGCCAGTTATGGTGCAAGGATGTTCACTGCTCCAGGTAAAGCAATACTTTACAAATAGAGCATGCAAACAAGAACACTGTGTTTTTTTTATAGCCATTACCTTATAACTTGGTGCCACTGAGTGGCAGCCATAAGGCAACAACCTTGCTGCTAAGACTTTATGGCTGGGTCAAACCAGGAATCTTAAACTACCAGAAATTCAAAAAGTATCCCTTTCATTATTTATTTTATCCCTGTTGGCAGCTTCTCAACAAACTACATTGATCCTTTTTTAATGTTTTAAAACTGATTTTCAAGATTAAACACATTGACAATGTCAGGAGTGAAACGCCCACAATCAGTGATGCCATCGAGGTCCTCTAGCTCACATCCAGAGCTAGGAGAGCATATGGTCAGGATCATGAGGACAGGCACAAGTGGGGTCTATCGATTCAACATAACCACACAGAAGCCGAGAGCAAAAAACACAATATCTGATCCCCCTTTCCTAAATATCTGCAATTGTTTCCCCAGCCGCAAAGCGTCAAACCTGACCGGAAGGTTTGTCGCCTGTCATAGTATTTAAAGTTGTAATCACTTGGTCCCATTTAGTCGCATCCGCCCATCCACTGACTTTTCGTTGGAGTGCGGGTACATTTGTTACCCTCTGCTTCCATACATTTCAGGACCTCTTTCATCAAGGTCCTGACTGGGGGAGGCTGAGGCATCTTGTAGGATATAGCTATGCTAAATGTGCAGATCTGTTTTCTAATTTTGCAGTTTTTGGTTTTGGTTTTTGGTTTAAGCCATATATGAAAACCTCAAGAGTAAGGGTGGCATCTTTTCTTTCTTCTCTCGCCAAACTCTGAACCATCTTCCGGAAAGATGAACGTCCAGGCAGTTCCAGAGCATACTAAAGGCCTTAATATGAGTTTGGCGTCTGATGGACCGCGAAACACACGTTGGTCGTGAAGCAAATAAAGCACTGGTGGGCCCACCTCCGTATTATGACTTTGCTGTTAGGACTGCCATAGGACTGCTGCTACCGCTAGGGATCCGCAATCACTGGTGGTCTTGCAGTGGCCTAAGGCCACAATATACTGCCGGTGCAGCTGCTGCACCCCCATGCATATTATATTATAGTTTCCTCACTGTCATTCTTTTCATGGCAGTGAGCCCTCCATGAAAAGGGTGGTGTTGAGGAAACTTAGGGGACCCCTGGTGCCTCAGTGCTTGGGGGTTCATGCAGGAGTGCACATGGTGTGTCCTCCTGTCTAGCTGCACCCACAGTTCCTGCATGGCATGGACTTTACAGTCCATGCCATTCTGGAATGCGCTGTGGCGCTCCCACGGCACTGCCTTTTTAAGTCTCTCCTATTAGCCTTTAAAAGTCAGCACTGTGGGCCAGCCGCCGCAGGAATGCCCGCCCAGATTACAACTTGTAATTTAGCGGGCCGTGGGTGGTGGAGTTTGGCGGTGTGGGAGGGGGTGGCAGTGTGTCACCTGGCTTTCACACCTCCAAACTCATAATCAAGCCCTGTGTCTGCCTAGGGTAATAATACTGGGACATTGATCCATTACAGCACGGAAACTCCTGTGTAGCCACTTGTTCGATTAGCTTTATTCGATTTCAGTAAAAAAATCATAAAAGCAACAACAATACATAAAAATACACCAAAACATTAATACATTTCATTTCATAAAACAATTAGATGAATTTGAAAATAAATTAAATCAATAAAATGAATCGGCTAATCAGTATACAAAATGCAGCGTGAACAAGTTAAAAAACAGGAGAAAGTTGGCCACGCAATATAAGACCACTTCTTGTCGTCTGGAAATTACTCTATGTTGTCTGACATTATGACGGGACATATAATGTTCTGGGGTAAAAGTCACTTAGAGACCAAACTGATATGGGACCATCCCCTATTTGTGGCTGCCAGGATTGCAGGTATGGTACGACATATTTATTTCTAAACTTTACGAGTACCAAGTCGCCCACAGTGTTTTTTACGAGAGGTCCTAACCAGCCCACCCTTCGGACACTTAATATGGTCCCGTCTAAATTGGAGGGCAGAGGTCTATTTTTGGTGAGCCAGTACACTACCTTATTCCTTAGGTCGTGCTGTCTCTCGAGTTTTCCCTTTGGGAGTTCAGGTATTCCTGAGAGGACACACACAATAGGAGCTGCCTCAGGTGGCAAATGTAGGTGGTTAGTTTTGTGAGGTAAAGTATCATGACTAGACACTATTCTTTTATAAGATGACTTGTCTTTATTCTGCCCAGCCCTAAGGTAAGAGGATTGTGATGGCATAGCGGCTTTTGCGACTTTTGGGGTATTTACAGCTTTCATGTGTGGGGCAACTGGTTGTATACTGGAGAGCTTGCTTTGTGTGATGGAAATTGGCGTATCTCTAGGGGCTGGATGCTGTGATAGTACGGGTCCTCCCAAAGATTTAGTAACTATTGACTTGACTTTTATAGCTTCCTCGACTCCCCTAAGCCTGTCCTCTAGGCTAGTCATTTTATCAATCAACGGAGTTATGATTGACTTCATCATGGTTTCGAGCTCCAACAATAGGGAGGCCTGTGTAGGTGTTTTCGAAGTCGCAGTGCTGAGAGTATTGCGTAAAGGTGGATTACGATGTAATTTTTGTAATTTGGCCTGACTGCCCGTGTGTATAGCCTCATCTCTCTTCCTTTTAGCAGAGAGCACCTGGTTGGGGATTACCGGTAGGAAGTTTGCTGTTGGTTGTATTATGTGGGGCGTTACCTGTGGAGTGTAAGTTAATTGGGAAGAGCAGCTAGACCCATGTTTAGGCGTAGATATTGGGGAAATTGGAGCTTTTTTTGGAACCAAAGGGGCGTAAGAGGATTTGCACAATTGATTAAGTTCATCCAGTAATGATATTGCCGGGGCTATATTGGCAGTCTGAGGCAGAGAACCCAGAGCGAAAGAGCTGTCTAGAAGTGGGGATCATTCTATTCTATCTAAAGCACTTGCAATGGGCAGTATAACACGCTTAAAATACGAATCCATTGTTCCCCTATGCAGGTCACCCTGGGAGGAGAGATTTCTAAGGTCCGCTTTGCAAGACATAGCGTAGGAGCTATCACCAATAAGGAAGTTTTGTACTAAGACAATATCGAGAACCTTGGAAGGGGCCTATTACAAGGACCGGAAATAGTCAATGGGTAACAGTACCATTGATCAGTGTTCCTGGAATATTGGCATAAGAACTAAGGGGGGTGACCCGACCCGGCCTCCTCTGGCCTTTGATGGCCGCAGATGGCCCCGCCCTTGTCCCGTGCTTTGCCCGGCGCTCTCGCGCAGCGAGCAACTGGCGTGGTTATATTGGAGTTCAAAGGCGACCAGAGGGCGGGGCTAACAGGGGGCGCAGACCAGCTGGCAAAGGTCAGGCAGGGACTCCTGGGGAAGCGAGTCCCTGCAGCGCTACACTCCTGTGCTGGTGAAAGATCCTCTCGGCCCACGCACACTCCAACACCCAGGGCAGTTTCTCCAGGCGGCGTCTCTGACCGCGCAGCGGCACCCGCGAAGCGGGTGCGGCCAGTCGTTGTGGTGAAAAGAGGGTAGGTAACAGCGTCCCACGAGGGGCTCCCTGGCTGTGTACAAAGGCTCCCACTTACACCAGGGAAGAAAGTCAGTTTTTGAAGGTGTGTGCCGTCCGGGGGGCGGGGCTAACAGGGGGCGCGGACCAGCTGTCAAAGGTCAGGCTGGGACTCCTGGGGAAGCGAGTCCATGCAGCACTACACTCCTGTGCTGGTGAAAGATCCTCTCGGCCCACGCACACTCCAACACCCAGGGCAGTTTCTCCAGGCGGCGTCTCTGACCGCGCAGGCCAGTCGTTGTGGTGAAAAGAGGGTAGGTAACAGCGTCCCACGAGGGGCTCCCTGGCTGTGTACAAAGGCTCCCACTTACACCAGGGAAGAAAGTCAGTTTTTGAAGGTGTGTGCCGTCCAGGGGGCGGGGCTAACAGGGGGCGCAGACCAGCTGGCAAAGGTCAGGCAGGGACTCCTGGGGAAGCGAGTCCCTGCAGCGCTACACTCCTGTGCTGGTGAAAGATCCTCTCGGCCCACGCACACTCCAACACCCAGGGCAGTTTCTCCAGGCGGCGTCTCTGACCGCGCAGCGGCACCCGCGAAGCGGGTGCGGCCAGTCGTTGTGGTGAAAAGAGGGTAGGTAACAGCGTCCCACGAGGGGATCCCTGGCTGTGTACAAAGGCTCCCACTTACACCAGGGAAGAAAGTCAGTTTTTGAAGGTGTGTGCCGTCCGGGGGGCGGGGCTAACAGGGGGCGCGGACCAGCTGTCAAAGGTCAGGCTGGGACTCCTGGGGAAGCGAGTCCATGCAGCACTACACTCCTGTGCTGGTGAAAGTTCCTCTCGGCCCACGCACACTCCAACACCCAGGGCAGTTTCTCCAGGCGGCGTCTCTGACCGCGCAGCGGCACCCGCGAAGCGGGTGCGGGCAGTCGTTGTGGTGAAAAGAGGGTAGGTAACAGCGTCCCACGAGGGGATCCCTGGCTGTGTACTAAGGCTCCCACTTACACCAGGGAAGAAAGTCAGTTTTTGAAGGTGTGTGCCGTCCGGGGGGCGGGGCTAACAGGGGGCGCGGACCAGCTGTCAAAGGTCAGGCTGGGACTCCTGGGGAAGCGAGTCCATGCAGCACTACACTCCTGTGCTGGTGAAAGATCCTCTCGGCCCACGCACACTCCAACACCCAGGGCAGTTTCTCCAGGCGGCGTCTCTGACCGCGCAGCGGCACCCGCGAAGCGGGTGCGGCCAGTCGTTGTGGTGAAAAGAGGGTAGGTAACAGCGTCCCACGAGGGGCTCCCTGGCTGTGTACAAAGGCTCCCACTTACACCAGGGAGGAAAGTCCGTTTGTGAAGGTGTGTGCCGTCTGGGGGGCGGGGCTAACAGGGGGCTCAGAGCAGCTCGCAAAGGTCAGGCAGGGACTCCTGGGGAAGCGAGTCCCTGCAGCGCTACACTCCTGTGCTGGTGAAAGATCCTCTCGGCCCACGCACACTCCAACACCCAGGGCAGTTTCTCCAGGCGGCGTCTCTGACCGCGCAGCGGCACCCGCGAAGCGGGTGCGGGCAGTCGTTGTGGTGAAAAGAGGGTAGGTAACAGCGTCCCATGAGGGGCTCCCTGGCTGTGTACAAAGGCTCCCACTTACACCAGGGAAGAAAGTCAGTTTTTGAAGGTGTGTGCCGTCCGGGGGGCGGGGCTAACAGGGGGCGCAGACCAGCTGGCAAAGGTCAGGCAGGGACTCCTGGGGAAGCGAGTCCCTGCAGCGCTACACTCCTGTGCTGGTGAAAGATCCTCTCGACCCACGCACACTCCAACACCCAGGGCAGTTTCTCCAGGCGGCGTCTCTGACCGCGCAGCGGCACCCGCGAAGCGGGTGTGGCCAGTCGTTGTGGTGAAAAGAGGGTAGGTAACAGCGTCCCACGAGGGGCTCCCTGGCTGTGTACAAAGGCTCCCATTTACACCAGGGAAGAAAGTCAGTTTTTGAAGGTGTGTGCCGTCCGGGCGGCGGGGCTAACAGGGGGCGCAGACCAGCTGGCAAAGGTCAGGCAGGGACTCCTGGGGAAGCGAGTCCCTGCAGCGCTACACTCCTGTGCTGGTGAAAGATCCTCTCGGCCCACGCACACTCCAACACCCAGGGCAGTTTCTCCAGGCGGCGTCTCTGACCGCGCAGCGGCACCTGCGAAGCGGGTGCGGCCAGTCATTGTGGTGAAAAGAGGGTAGGTAACAGCGTCCCACGAGGGGCTCCCTGGCTGTGTACAAAGGCTCCCAGCCACTTAGGGGATAAGTATACTGTATGAAGTACTTTAAATTGGTGTCTTTGAAGGATATTGATTTAAGAGTTAAACAACTTCCAGCATCTCTTTCCCATAAGCCCTTCAGTGAGGAAATATCTGTTATTGATTGTAGGGTCAGGATGTAGTACAGTGCTACCTTTCTTGGTCCCACTGTGAATCAATAGAACTCTAAATGTGTTATGAGTGGTGAGTTCCAGATCTGTCTCCAAATGGATTTTATGTGTCATATTAATGTCCGGAATGTTAAAAATTGGCCCACAGGAATCTGTGTACTTTGTCTTAGTTCATTCTTCAAATGTAAGAAGCTTGTTAGTAACAAATAAATCCCCAATGTGATTATGTTGTTTGCAAGTGCCACATTGGTACTCTTGTAACACGTACTCCTCACTCCAGCAACAATTTAAGGTGGCAATGATCTGATATTTAGATGTCAACAGTAGGCCCTACATTTACAAGTTGCATCGAAACACGTTAATTCATGTATGCAGTAGATAAACTAATTAAATTAGTGATTAATTGGAGAATGCTCTCTTGCCAGGATGCATGATGCACCATGTGTCAACCAGTCTTCAACTGGCACACCATCTGGTGAGTTTGGATCTTAGGCTAGCTGCCTGAGAACCCTGATATGCCAGTAGTGATCTGTCTTTGTCAATGTTAAGCACATTCCTCCCACCTGTGTCCCCAGATCCCATCACTCTATGGGACTAGGATAACTTACCTTGCAACAGAGTCTAAAAAGTCATGTTGGTTGGTGGTTGGGATGGGATGTAAATGTTTACCAATCTGATTGGACACCCATCCACCTTATCCTTTAGGCAGGGGCGTAAAATAGGCCCCTGTGCGGGGGGCCCGTCAGCACCGCACTTCTGCTTGGGAGCTCTAGATTGAGTCCGGAGGGGGCCCCTTCACGTACCCTGCAGGGGGTGACCCCTCAAGGTTCGTTACGCCACTGCCTTTAGGACTGTGTAATTTCCCTCTCCATTGCTAATATGTTTAATCACTCAAATGGGACCACCGGGTTAAAACAATTGAGCATACCTCTGGCAAAGGAGGAATATGTAGGACCAAATAACTATCACCTCTACCTATGCTTGAGCCTCTCCAGCGCTTTTTCCTCTTGCAGAAAGGCAATATCAATGCTGTTTCACTTAATCTGCACATGAATTTGTGATTCTTAGTCGAACCTCACAACCCCTTGACAAAAAAAGGAGGATATATATATATATTACCTACTGGCGGTCGCCAGTAGGTATATATAGTTAGGATTTTTTCTCTATGGGATTTTTGAAAATTCTATGTCTAATAACTTTGGCGTTTGTGGACGGAATTGGCTGAAATGTTCAGGAAAATGGCACATTTTGTTTCTGAGCAGCCCTTGAAAATTTGGGGGGGTTCGTCAAGGGAGGGCCGAGAAAAAAGGGGGGTCCCAAAACGTGTTTTTAACATTGAGTTTTCCATAGGGCGGTTGGCCTCACTTTTAGCCCGAACGGCTGAATGGATTTGCACGAAACTTGGCAAAATTGTAGGGACTGGTAGCCCGATGTGCCTTTGCTAGGTCTCAATATATGTGCTCCAGTGGATTTTGAGAAATTAACGTTCAAAAAAAGATATATATCTGTAACAGCGGACCGGGCAGCGCTCCGGTTCGCGGACTTTACGCGTAACGGAACTTCGCGTAGCGAAGCTGATTGGCTCTCCGGCGTCTGTGAACATTCCAAACAGTCCGTAGCGGCCGCCATCTTGTCTCTCGGTAGGATCGAGAGACAAGAGGAGGCCAAAGCGAAGGGGCAAATGACCATAAGGGGGCATAGTAGATCCTCGCTGACCCCCTAGGTTTGATGTGGAGGTTTTAAAAGGGTCCCGCGGGGCAAAAAAAAATAATAATAATAATAATCGAACGGCTGAATGGATTTGCACGAAACTTGGTAAAATATTAGGGACTGGTAGCCCGATGTGCCTTTGCTAGTTCTCAATATATGTGCTCCAGTGGATTTTGAGAAATTAACGTTCAAAAAAAGATATATATCTGTAACAGCGCTCCGCTTCGCGTAACGGAGGTTTGCGAAGCTGATTGGTTCTCCGGCGTCTGTAAACATTGCAAACAGTCCGTAGCGGCCGCCATCTTGTCTCTCGGTAGGATCGAGAGACAAGAGGAGGCCAAAGCGAAGGGGCAAATGACCATAGGGGGCATAGTAGATCCTCCTTGACCTCTTAGGATTGATGTGGAGGTTTTAAAAGGGCCCCGCGGGGAAAAAAAAAAATAATAATAATAATCGAACGGCTGAATGGATTTGCACGAAACTTGGCAAAATTGTAGGGACTGGTAGCTCGATGTGCCTTTGCTAGATCTCAATATATGTGCTTCAGTGGATTTTGAGAAATTAACGTTCAAAAACAAGATATATATCTGTAACAGCGCTCCGCTTCGCGGAGATAAAATTATATCTGTATTACCTAGCTGTTGCTAACACCAGTTAGCGACGGCTAGTAGGAGATAGCGACCATCTTGGGCCCCACTTTGCATGTGAGTGATATTTATCACTAATGACATGCAAAGTGGGCATGCCAAGATGTTAGCGACTGGAAACAGTCGCTAACATCGCTATCTCCTATTATCAACTTTTGGAAATATTCGAGATAAGCGCGAATATCTCCAAAAGCTAGCACCTGCCCTGAGCAGTTCTTAGCCATGTTATCCAATGGGAGGTGGATAACATGGCTAAGAGCATTAGCTCGGTAATGCATGAATATCGCTGAGTTTTCAGCGATATTAATGCATTGCGGTCGTTTATTATCGTATTTGCGATAAACCTTGATAATAGCAAGGTTTATCTGCGATAATTTCTGACGATGCTTAGCGGTAAAAAAATCGTTGCTAAGCATCGTTAGGGATAAATATCGCTTAACTTTGGTAATATGTCCCAACGTCTGTTAACGTTCGATTCGAAGGAAATCAGGAAGTGTTGAAAAACATTGTCTGCGCCATCTTGTCTTTTTTCAAATGCCACACTTTTGTCGTGCACGGCAGCCATTTTAGATGCCTTGACCAGACCCACTCTGTGCACGCTGTCGATCCTTAGCATGGCTCCCCACCCTCGCAAGCATCTCCCCCAGGCAGTGGTCACCCCCGCTCTCTGTCTTATGCATGGGTAATAAACCTCCCCCCATCTGCGCTGCTCTTCCCTGAGAATCACACCCTGTGCCCGCCCGACACCTCCCTTTCGCCCTATTCACTACCGCACCCTCTGACACTCCTTTTCCTCTGTGTCCGATTGTCCAGGCTGGTCCTAGGGTATCAGCTAGCCCTGCAGATGTAGTTTATGGCCCCAGCTGTAAAGAATCACCCCTCTTCAAAGGAGTTATAGTAGATCAAGGCCCACACTCGATGAGATCCGTCACAGCAGACGCGTTCCTATTATCTGAAAACCATCCTGTATTGTGATTGGGGAGGGGACCAAGCCTGAAGCGGAAGATTCCAGGGATGACTCTTTGTACATCAAAGTTTTTACAGTTATGTGTCACATTAAAAATATATAGCACTCCGACAAAGTAGTAAGATTATAAAACTTTAATAACTTATAAATATATACAAGAAAACAAAAATAGTAATAACATATAAACATTTTTAGGGAAAAACAACGAAGTAGCGGTCGGCTGTGCGAATAGTCCCAACGCAGCACAACGTCCAGATTTCCGGCGTGGGGCGTCGCGGGGGGTGGGTCATCAGTAGCAAACTGTTGTGCGAATAGTTCCAAGGCAGCAGAACGATGGCACCAAGGTGATGTCCAGTAAGTTGCCGCACTGGTTTTGGTATCCTACAATGCTGCTCCGAATAACGGCGTGGGGCGCCCCGGGGGGAGGCGGCGTGAACGGGCCTCTCCAGGTGGAGTGTCATCTGTTGTAGTGGGGCGCCCCTTTACCGTTTCAGTTGCCATTCCGTCCGTTTTTGGTCCACTGTGTCAAAATCCGCCATTCAGCTGAGTCGCGCCCACTCTTGCGGTGCAGCGATAGGCGGCTGTCACAGGACTCTCAAAATGGCGGCAGGCTCTTTCCTTTTTGGGCCTGGTCCACTGAAATGGCCCTGGGACACCTTGGAAATCGGACGCTTGTCTGCTAGGTCTTGGACCCCATTCTCGAAAGCGTCCCCTCCGCCTTGAGGATTCATCAAAAGTTTTGGGGGCCCCCGACTCCTGTAGGCTTCTGGTGGGGAGCGGTTGCCATGATTGCTCGCGGAATGACCACGACGGAGCTACGAGATGGTGGTGCTCTCATGCTGACGCCAGCTTCAGTCTGAAACATCCAGAAACAAGGTGGGGCTTTCATCGTTTGGGAAAAAAAAAAGTTTTCATCCAATGAAAAGTGTTGTTTTTAGGTCATATGATCAAGCCTTCCATCATTAGGAAACCAAAAGTAAAATGAACCAATGAAAAGTTTTATAAACAAGTCACATGACCTGTTATGCGGCATAGGGTATAAAATGCGGAGAAAATACGTTGGCACGTGAGGCGGCGTCAGTAGCGGACCGATGTGCGAATAGGCCGAAGGCAATACAACGCGCCAAGATCCGGATGGCACCGAGGTGGTGTCCAGCAAGTTGCAGCACTGGTGTGGCCATCCTACAATGCTGAAAGTCGGCGTGGGGCGCCCCGTTGGCCTGTGAGTTTGCGTCAGTAGCGGACCGATGTGCGAATAGGCCGAAGGCAGCACAACGCGCCAAGATCCGGATGGTACCGAGGTGGTGTCTAGTAAGTTGCCGCACTGGTGTGGCCATCCTACAATGTTGAAAGTCGGCGTGGGGCGCCCCGTTGGCCTGTGAGATGGCGGCAGTAGCGGACCGATGTGCGAATGGGGCCAAAGGCAGCGCAACAATATTTTCGGAATAGAAGACACCACAAGGCGCTGAGATGCCAAGATCCGGATGGCACCGAGGTGGTGTCTAGCAAGTTGTGGCACTGGTGTGGCCATCCTACAATGGTAAAAGTCGGCGTGGGGCGCCCTGTTGGCCTGTGAGATGGTGTCAGTAGCGGACTGATGTGCGAATGGGGCCAAAGGCAGCGCAACAATATTTTCTAACTGACACCACAAGGCGCTGAGATGCCAAGATCCGGATGGCACCGAGGTGATGTCTAAGTTGCGGACCGATGTGCGAATGGGGCCAAAGGCAGCGCAACAATATTTTCTGTATGGAAGATACCACTAGGCGTTGAGATGCCAAGATCCGGATGGCACCGAGGTGATGTCTAGCAAGTTGCTGTACTGGTGTGGTCATCCTACAATGCTGAAACTCGGCGTGGGGCGCCCCATTAGTCTGTGAGATGGCATCAGTAGCGGACCGATGTGCGAATAGGCCGAAGGCAGCACAACGCGCAAAGATCCGGATGTCACCGTGGTGGTTTCATAGTTGAGAGGCACTTCATCTGCAGTGGGGCGCCGAGATCCGGATGGCACCGAGGTGATGTCTAGCAAGTTGCTGTACTGGTGTGGTCATCCTACAATGCTGAAACTCGGCGTGGGGCGCCCCATTAGCCTGTGAGATGGCGTCAGTAGCGGACCGATGTGCGAATAGGCCGAAGGCAGCACAACGCGCCAAGATCCGGATGTCACCGTGGTGGTTTCATAGTTGAGAGGCACTTCATCTGCAGTGGGGCGCCGAGATCCGGATGGCACCGAGGTGATGTCTAGCAAGTTGCTGTACTGGTGTGGTCATCCTACAATGCTGAAAGTCGGCATGGGGCGCCCCATTAGCCTGTGAGATGGCGTCAGTAGCGGACCGATGTGCGAATGGGGCCAAAGGCAGCGCAACAATATTTTCTGAAGAGAAGACACCAAAAGGCGCTGAGATTCCAAGATCCGGATGGCATCGAGGTAGTGTCTAGCAAGCTATGCAGTTGAGTTGTGTGTGCACTTGCGGCGAATAGGTCGAAGGCAGCATAACAATGTTTTCTGAATAGAAGACACCACAAGGCGTTGAGATTCGGTTACCACCGAGGTGATGTCTAGCAAGTTGCCGCACTGGTGTGGCCATCCTACAATACTGCTCCGAATAACGGCGTGGGGTGCCCGAAGGGGGGGGGGAGGCGGCGTGAACGGGCCTTCCTAGGTGGAGGCTCGTCTGCTGTAGTGGGGCGCCCCTTTACCGTTTCAGTTGCCATTCAGCTGAGTTTCGGCTGCTCTTGATGCTACAGCGACAGGCGGCTGCAACAGGACTCTCAAAATGGCGGCCTGTTCTTTGGATTTGGGCCTGGTCCACTAAAATGGCCCTGGGACACCTTAGAACTCGGACGCTCGATTTTTTTTTCCTTTCCTGTACATGCAAAAAAAGGTAAATGCCCGGTACGTTACACGCCTCATCTGCCACGATGAACTCTCCAGAGGAACCGAAAAAAAATATAGTTATGGTAACTATACCATGCATCGTCATATGGAGAGGTGGCACCAATTAATTATAGTGCTGCATAAAAGAGAGATTTGGAGGAGAACCCCTGACCTGCTAGTACATTCATCAAAGGAGTGGCACTGACAGCATCAGAGGCAAGGGAAACGGTCCCAAATATTTAGAAGAACTTTGGAAAGATTAAAATGACATGTTTAGATTGTGGCAAATTAATTTCATGTGGACAGATGAGTGTTACTCTAATAAATACAGCATATGAACATCATCATAGTCGATGGTTGGTAGAGACATTTTGACTATATCCTGGACCTGCCCGTCCTCGCCCAAAATGGCGCCGGAATAAATGGGACTCGTAACTCCTTGTTGTGTACTGGTTGCAGAACCTTGAAATCACGAGATACGTATGCAGTTTTGAAGCACATGGCGGGCGGGGACGAGAATTGATTGAATATTTCGACATCCCTATTGATATTAAGTTCTGATGTGTTATTGATTACTGTACTATTGAAAGTTCGAATTAACGTCACCCATGGTACTTGCCCGCAAATGTATATCTAGATAATTTTATTGTAACTGGCCCTGTCGTATTTTAATTATAAAATATACGTCCACCGATTCCGTAACTGTTAGACACCTTAGTTCTTGCAACCTAATGGCCCGCCCGTTACGTTCCTCTACAGTGTAAATGTCTACTCATCATATACGATTACAGTTTGCTCCGTGGCCGGCCCACGTGGTTATAGGCTCGTATTTGTATAATGAAATTTTCACAATAAAGGTTTTTAAAAGAAAACATGGTAGTAGTATATACATTGGTAAAGTTTTTAATAATAGTCACTGTTTTAGAATCATTAAAAGGCAAGTGAAATAAAGCAGACCAATTACATGAAGGGTAAAAGGTATAATACGAAGGAACGCAGTAAAGATAAATGGTCAAGGGCTGTTGTGTTTTCTATTCCTGCAACATAAAGTGATCGATAAGAATCTCATATTCAGGCGTATCTGCGACTAAGACAGCAGGTCGACCCTCTTTTGCTCAACGGCTCCGTCATGGGACGAAGAAACGCTCTTTTTTTCGAAAAAAGAATATATTTTACTTGCAGGACAGTTGTAAATTTTCCGGGAAAGTACATTAGCCTGGAACATTATAACATATATTTAAGAAAAAATTATGTTCGGAAGTAATAAAAAGCGTAATTTTTAGGTCATATGACCAAGCCTTTCATCATTAGAATAAGAAAAGTAAAATGAACCAATGAAAAGTTTTATTAACAAGTCACATGACTTGTTATGCTTACGTTACGCGCTGCGCGCCCCGGATGACTTCCGGATGCGCTAACACGGCGCGTCATATGACGCATTACGCGACAACGCAGGTCCAGAATATAGTCAAAATGTCTCCACCAACCAGCGGTCGGAACACAACCCCTTTCAGCAGGCTAAATAGTTCTGTTAAATGACAACAGAAGGGACAGGCAACAAGAACCATCAGTCAAAGAGGGGAGGGCTAGTTCTTCTCTACCGGGTTACATTGGGGCGCTACCGGAACTGATCGAATTGGTAGTCTACAGTGTTTCTGGATGTTTCAGACTGAAGCTGGGGTTAGCATGAGAGCAGTACCATTTCGTAGCTCCGTCGTGGCCATTCCGCAACCAATCATGGCAGCCGCTCTTTATCGTTATTTTGGGCGGGGTGGGTGGCGGAGCCGAGCTGTTTTGCAGCCATCATTGTGTGGAGTTCAGTTCATCTCACTAGTTTTGTATTTGTCATGAGGGGTTGTTCCTAATGTTTCTATTTTAGCGAGGTCAAAAAGAGATCCCGTTAGTGGCCTACTGATTTTGCTCGATTCCTTTTCTTTCTTTTTTTACACGATTTTTCGTTATCTGCAAAGACTAAACAGAGTATTGCGACTCTGTTTGTTTGTAAATAGAGAATGAACCAAAGAGAACCAATTCTAAAACAGTAAATACTTGGATAACAATCAATCAAATGGAGAGAGAAGCAGGCACGACGTATTACAACGGGGGCAAAGGCCTGCGTTAACTACCCTTCACTATGTGCAAAGAGAGAGTACTCCTAATAGAAATGAGGGGGGGGGCACCATTCAAAGCAGATCAGTGTGCATAAACACGAAAATGTTTTCACTTACCACGTACTTGACATTCGACAGCTTATGATATTTGCTATTAAAAAACCATTGAAATTCACTGAAAAAACCATAAGTTATAGATCATATATAGTTAGGAATTAGCATTTACAAAACCTTGAAAATTCACTGAAAAAACCATAGGTTATAGACCATATATAGTTAGGAATTAGCATTTAAAAAACCTTATTTTACTCACACAAAACCATTGAAATTCCATATATAGTTAGTTGCACTAACTATATATCGCGCACCCGCAATCCACTGCTGATGATGTCACATATTACATCATTCATGACATGGTCAGTGACATCACTGATGACATCACTGATGACATCTCAAATGACATCACTGATGACATCACTGTTGACATCTGAAATGACATCACTGATAACATCTCAAATGATATCACTGATGACATCTCAAATGACATCACTGATGACATCACTGATGACATCTCATTTGACATCAATGACCACATCACTGATGATATCATTCATGTGACAATACAATGCATCTCCTCACACTTTAATATAACCTCTGTTACACCCAGTGTTAAATACAGAGTATAATTTTTGAAACCATTGACACACCAATACTAGTTACTACATACGCACTCAGTGATTCCTATGTTTACACACACATTCACTCATTTACCCATACAATCATTCATACATACAATCACTCATCTTTACAACACTATCATATGCACTCATACACCTATACAGACTCTCACACTCTGTCACTCATCCATGGAGTTACTCACACACCTAGTCAGTCCTGTAAATAATCAATCACACTTCCATTTTCTAATCTATACAGTTAAACATAGAGCACCTTACATTTTGAAACATATACTAACACATACTTACTCTCTTATACAATCATTGATACAAGTACACATTGATCTGCACAGAGTCACACACCTCCCAGCCAGCCACACACACACTCAGTCTCCCATACAAATACTTGGGCAATCAATCAATAACCCATATAGTTACTCATATAGCTACTGACCAACACATGCAGCAGTTTACAGAACAACAGACATAATGATGCACAAATTAAGACAGTTTAGTCACTAACCCATGCACTCAGTGAGACACATTTAATCACTCACTCATACAGTCAGTCACGCACCTACTAAATCCTTCATCCAGAGACTTCTACATCTACTCATTCTTCAATATGTAAAACATATTTAAACTTTACAGAAACACACAGTCACTGGATGATGTCATCAGTGATGTCATTTGAGATGTCATCAGTGATGTCATCAGTGATGTCACTGACCATGTCATGAATGATGTAATATGTGACATCATCAGCAGTGGATTGCGGGTGCGCGATATATAGTTAGTGCAACTAACTATATATGGAATTTCAATGGTTTTGTGTGAGTAAAATAAGGTTTTTTAAATGCTAATTCCTAACTATATATGGTCTATAACCTATGGTTTTTTCAGTGAATATATATATATATATATTACCTACTGGCGGTCGCCAGTAGGTATATATAGTTAGGATTTTTTCTCTATGGGATTTTTGAAAATTCTATGTCGAATAACTTTGGCGTTTGTGGACGGAATCGGCTGAAATTTTCAGGAAAATGGCACATTTTGTTTCTGAGCAGCCCCTGAAAATTGGGGGGGGGTTCGTCCAGGGGGGGTCGAGAAAAAAGGGGGTCCCAAAACGTGTTTTTAACATTGAGTTTTCCATAGGGCGGTTGGCCTCACTTTTAGCCCGAACGGCTGAATGGATTTGCACGAAACTTGGCAAAATTGTAGGGACTGGTAGCCCGATGTGCCTTTTGTAGGTCTCAATATATGTGCTCCAGTGGATTTTGAGAAATTAACGTTTAAAAAAAGATATATATCTGTAACAGCGGACCGGGCAGCGCTCCGGTTCGCGGACTTTTCGCGCAACGGAGCTTTGTGAAGCGAAGCTGATTGGTTCTCCGGCGTCTGTCAACATTCCAAATAGTCCGTAGCGGCCGCCATCTTGTCTCTCGGTAGGATCGAGAGACAAGAGGAGGCGAAAGCGAAGGGGCAAATGACCATAAGGGGGCATAGTAGATCCTCCCTGACCTCTTAGGTTTGATGTACCATTTTGCCAAGTTTGGTGTAATTCCGTTCAGCCATTCAGGCTGTAGACGTATCTAAATGTCAATAATCGAACGGCTGAATGGATTTGCACGAAACTTGGCAAAATATTAGGGACTGGTAGCCCGATGTGCCTTTGCTAGGTCTCAATATATGTGCTCCAGTGGATTTTGAGAAATTAACGTTCAAAAAAAGATATATATCTGTAACAGCGCTCCGCTTCGCGTACTTTTCGCGTTACGGAGCTTTGCGAAGCTGATTGGTTCTCCGGCGTCTGTCAACATTCCAAACAGTCCGTAGCGGCCGCCATCTTGTCTCTCGGTAGGATCGAGAGACAAGAGGAGGCCAAAGCGAAGGGGCAAATGACCATAAGGGGGCATAGTAGATCCTTCCTGACCTCTTAGGTTTGATGTACCATTTTGCCAAGTTTGGTGTAATTCCGTTCAGCCATTCAGGCTGTAGACGTATGTAAATGTCCTATGGAAAATTGCATGGGGAAAACACATTTGAAAGTGTTGAAATTTAGAACCAATTAAAATGTTACTTTGGTTTTGTATTTGTGTGTGATGAAAGTTAATTGGTTATGTATATATGTCAAATGAGAGGAAACCACAGCCATTTTGTGATACTACTGTCTGAGGTACATTTGTGAGGAATTTTTGGTGGTGAATTTCTGGTGTTTGATTTACACAGTACTAACACTTCTCCTACTTTTAAAAAGGTGAGTTGTTAATTTGTAAGGGGAACTATGTTGTACACTTGAAGATAATTTGAAAAATGTTTTCTGTTATTTATTTGCAGTCCTTCTGTTATACTAAATACTTGATAAAGTTAGTTTTATATTATGTATTACTAAAAACGATAAATGAAAGTGATTATTTTTTTCTGCAATTTACAGTGTAAAAACCTGAGGCGGGTCGGGGGCAATCGATATTTGCCCGGCGGTATTGCCTCTGTGACCCTCTAGTTATTTAATCAATGAAGAGGCAGGCGCTGGAGACTGGAAAGCAGGAAACAAGGTTTTTATTCTCTCCGGAGGAGAACACAACGAAACGGACAGAAGGTATCGTTCTGAGGTGCTCTAACTGCATCCCTGAGGCCTGGCCTCTTATACACAAGTTTATCTTTTTATTGCATGTAACATATTCTCGTCGATACTTTGATGTACAGAAAGACATCCTCAGATCCCCCTTTGGGCCCGTTTCCACACACATTTACAGTTGAAGTCCCCACCCTAGTCACAACAGGTGATGAGTATCACGCAGCTGGATATTCCGCCGATTCACGGAATGTGGGGGGTTTGATCGGATCTCATGGAGTGGGGGCTTTGATCAACCCGGGGATCCTTTGATGGGGGAAGCTTTCTATTGTACGGGGAGGGGCAAGGAATGGTATCGGCAGAGCTGGGTGTCGGCTTGGGAACGGGGAAGACAAAACGGGCACACAGGGAAAAAGGGGGTTTGCATCTTAGGGCCGGAGATCATGAAAGGGAAGCAGGGAGGTGTCGCGCTGGGAACAGGATGAGGGCCTGGGGCAGAGCAGCGCCGAAGAGGGGTTTATGACTCAAGGCAGGTGCAAGCAGGGGGTGGTCAGCGTGCAGGCTTAGTGAAGGCGAAGGGCTATGTCAGGGGCCAGCAGCATGCAAAAGGGTTCGCTCTAATCGGGGCATCTTAAAAAAATGGCGGGCGCGCACGACAAAAGTGTGGCATCAGGGGAAGAGGCAAGATGGCGCAGATAATGTTCACCAAAACGTACTAATTTTCAACAGTCCTCCCTTTAACATATTCAAGACATCTTGCTGGTTCATTTTCTACTCGGTTCTATTGTGGTGGGCATGAGAAAGAAAACGGTAGGAACCCTAGAGGAAAAGAGTTGTAAACAATACATTTTAACATTTCTAGTTTTTAGGAGGTGGGCCTATTTGATAAACTTTGATCAATTTGTTTAGCAGGAAAGTCATAGGAATGCAATACAAAAACGATTCTGTAGCGAGAGCAGCAAGCATATTTCATACTGGCAGGTTATTACATATATATCAGGTTCGGATTGGAGCATGATCAATACGATGGCGGCTGGGAGAGAAATGAGGTCTAGCAGAAACGGCGATTGGGGATGTCAAATGTTCGAAGTTTAACGAGTTCTCATCATTCTTTGTTGCCTTTCGTTGGCGCTGTTGAGCACCGGCGGTGGAGCTACAAGTCCAGCTCTGTTCTAAGTTCTGCGTTGCAGGGCACGACCCTTTCCTCGCGTTACTGGTCGGAAAGGTCCTTTTCGCCCTGTGTCCTTTGAGGTGTTTGTCAGAAAGTTCAGATGGAAGAAGAGCGTACAAAACAGTCCATAGGGTAGGTCAGAGGAAAAGGGGGATGGAGCAAGGCCAAATTAGGAACAAACTAGGGGAACGAGAGACTTCAAATAGGCGGGCGTGTGACCGAATTCAGAGAGCGGGGACTTGTCGACAGACACTGGACATCGAGCAGGGGCATCAGGTCGACCCTTTCTTCTCATGTTGTCGAAAACAGTGCCTCGTCCTGCAGCTCTTTTCTGTCGTGGTCTCGCCTTGGCTAATGTCGCAGGTGTTCCTTAGTCTGTAGTCAGGCCTCGTGCTCCCACATCCGGTCCTTCTCTCCTCCAACAGCAGTACCCTTAAACAAGTTTGAAAAGACAGTCTTTAGAGAATTTGCAGATGAAGATAATCAAAAAGTCTATTTCTCTCCCAGCTCCAGGCAAAGAATGAAAAAATGCCCGTTATATTAGTGTTCACAACTGGCATATGAATGACCGGTGACGGGCCTGTTGGATTTACTATGACTTTCCTTTACAATTATTTATCACAGTCACGACAGTTCATCTGATAGTGACCCACCTTCGTGAGACGAACCTGGCAAAGATATGCCGTTCTCTAGAGTTTTACATTTACAAAGGGTACTGTGAGTCGTCAACATAGTACTACACAGGTATTTTGCTGAGAGACGAACATGGCTAAACATTTCCTTTCTATCGATGCATCCTGCCTTTCAACTACTACGGGGTTCATTTCGATGATTTCTTTACCTTGGACTAGTCTGTTAACCTTGTAAAACATCACTCTGGATCCTACGTAACCTTTTACAGCCCGATTACTTAATTAGGAGGGACAGGGGTTTTATGGGGAACAACCAGGGACATAGGAAACTTGTGGTAAGGGCAAAAATCGACCCATCTCTCACAACCGGAAATGAGGGGTAGTTTCATAATTCCAGTTTTTGGGCGGCTGATATAGGGGGGGTAACAGGGGTGATCATTTTTCTGGTTTGGGTATTGCGACAATTCGGGGAGGGGAGGGTCGCGTATTCTGAGGTCCTTGTTTTATACCATAGGAGCCGTCGACATGTAGTTCCCTTATTTCGGGCCAGATTAGGGAACCTCTGTCGTCTTACCTGTCCTTTCCCTTACGGACTTCTAGCGGAAAAGGAGAGGTAATGACGCGGCCTCAGGGTGATTGTATTAAAGACAAGTTTTTGTGCAAATACTGACGGTATTTGAAGCCAATTAGGTGGTGTGCTAGGGGTGGCAATCTGCCAATTTCGGGGCTAATCACTCGGAAGAGTGGGAGTGCAAAAATAGAGGGAGAGAGGGAGAGAGAGAGAGAGAGAGAGAGAGAGAGAGGGAGAGAGAGAGAGAGAGAGAGAGAGAGAGAGAGAGAGAGAGAGAGAGTGCAACGGCAGGCTAAATAGTATACGTGCGACAGAGAGGGTGGCGGTGTATTCAAGAAAGGCTATTTAGTGCATTACACAGTAAAGGGCATTCGCGGGTCTGCGTTAGAATCTTGTAATCATGCAGTTTGAGCATTAGACAGGGTAGAGGGGACGTGCCTTGAGAAAAAGGAAAGAAGAAAGGAGGTACCATTTTGTCGCACTTCTCGCATTCTCGGTCCTTCGACCAGTTGGGTCGACGCCTCAGTCACACACACACATTCCCTCACAGTTTCGCATCATACGTGACATGGGTTCATTCGTCCGGTCTGGTTTAAGGGTGATCACTTTTTATCAGGTTGCGCTAATTTTCCGGGTTTGTTCGATACGTGAGTAGTTTGCAGGCGTGCTTAGACACCACCTTGCGGCGCTAGTCCGCTTCGTGTATTAGACATGGCAAGGCTTCAGATCTTCGCCACACCTCGGCTGTAATCTCTGATGTAACCTGCAGAGGGAGGAAAAAGGGGGTGGGGGAGACAGCATTCGCGCATATTCAAACACATGGGTTCATAAGTCCTTTACTTACCTCTTACTCGTCTTTCCTCCTCGGGGCAGGGTCCCCGGGGATATGGTTTCTGGAGTCGAGGGGGGTAGTGTGTCCATATAGGTCGTGTGCGGGGAAACGTAAAAAGGTAACCGGAGGTGCTTAGTGCGAGGTATCTAGTCAAAGGATGTATCTCACTATCGGGATCCTTAAACCTCTTTCAACGCTGTGGCGTTCTAAGGTTCTTCGGTTCTTGGGTCAGCTCCGTTCCCTGATACTTTGGAACGTTGTACTTTATCACATTTACATTATTTCATTTCACCCTCCTTTTACATTCCCTCATTTACACCGTTCGTTTTACCCATCCTTGGAAGTCAAGGTCTTCCTCTACGCGAGAGTTCATGAGTCAGTCGCGTACTTTGAAGGCGGAGTGTCGTGTTGTCAATCCGATCCGTCCTCCAGGGCTGGGCAACCATCTTCTTTAACCTTAAAGAGAGAGCAGAGTAGGGTGCACAGAAAAGAACTTTCCCACCGACCCCACATTTTTAAAATAAAGCATGCAATACCCGTCCATAGTTTCAAAAATTTTATTTTGCAAAATCATTTCAGCATGAGGATTATGAGGGTGCGGTCGTATTTGGCCGGTCGTGGCAATGGCTAAAGTGCGTACAGTGGGGGGTGTCGTTTGCAGCAATAAAAACATCGGAAAGTTTTACTCATTCATTTGTAAGAGACTAAAACGTCTATTAATTGGCTGGGGGTTCGGGGGCATTTATTTTCATAATTTAGAAGCATAATCATAATAGTGGTAATCAGATTTCCTATATGCATACCGTACGTGAGCGTCGTAAATGAGGTTTACATCAGTTATAAAAATATAATACATTGTACATTTGTAATCAACATTTGTAACGGGGATCCTTTCATACTGTTCGTCGAGTGAGTTCTCCTTGTCTTTTCTAGCCAAGTGTACAAAGGATCATATAAAATCTTAGAACATCAAGTTTATATTAGTGCGAAGGAACACCACGAGGTGTTCGTAAGTTCCGATTGATACCAGCGCCATTTTGGGCGGGGCCGGCTCAGTCCGGAAGCAGCATCAGGGGGAAATGTTTCCCATTACTGGCAGTTTGGACCAGAGTCCTTTTCGGCAGTTCTAGAATTCATGCTAACAGAAGGAGTGGCAATGTCATGTTTGTTTCGTTGGCGATCAAGGCAGCCGTCCCTTACCGGAAGCCTGCAAAGGCCGAAGGTTCCGCCGGGGACCTTTGTAGGATCTTCAAGGCTGCGGAGATGCTGTCGGAGATGGGGGCTCGTGCTCCAGGGGGCAAATGTTCGAGTTATATTGCTGGTCAAAGTTACTCTAGTGGCCGGGGCCCGCCTTCCAGCGGACCCAGACGCCATTTTGGGGCCCTACAGGGGCCACTCTCGTCGAGTTTGCAAGAGTGGGAGAGATCCTTCGGAGTGAAAGGAAGAGGTCCCTGTTGTGTGAAGGCGGGACGTTCAGCTGGGGTGCAGCTGTGATGCCCCCACCTGGGGGGGCGAGGGAGACTCGTTCGCATCGTCTCCTTCTCCCGGTGCACTCCATGCCGCTCCTTTTTATCGCCCCGCATGAAGGTCTCTCCACATCCGGCGTTCCCCAAGTCCTGTGCTCAGTGCTGTGGGAGCATGGCCACCTGTGGCGCGCATTCGGCGCGGCACGAGTATCAGTGCAGTCATTGCAGGTTCGGTGTTCCGAAAATATGGTCACCATTGCACGTTCGGTGCTGCGCAAGTACTGGGGTGCCACCATGGTGTGTTCGGTGCTGTGGAAGTATTGGCACCATCGCCTGACTGGGGGTGTTCGGCGTCGGGCCGGGGGCTGGGAGACCTCCTATCGGTGGAGGTGGGAGAGGCTCGTCCGCGTCGCCTCTCCCTCCCAGCCCAACTTGGACAAATTGTTGTGGAGGTACGTGCAGGACATCCCGCCGTCCAGAGCTGCTGCGGCTGTTACGGAAGAGAAAAGGAAAAAAAGGTGCCTCGTTCTCCTCTGGACATGTGGCGGGACTACTTAAGTCTATCCAGGCCCGTTGCGGCTGGCTGAGGAGACATGTGGCGGGACTACCTACAACTGCCCCGGCTGCTGGCTCCTGCCTCTCCTCCGGCTCCCCCATACGTTAAGATTTCCTGACCAAGAGTTGGCGGCCGGGCCCGCCTTATATGGGTTGCCGTTGGTTGGGCGTAGCCGTAACCCTGCCCTACTTTGGAAGGTTCCAGAATGAGGGGGGGGGGCGAATGTTCTGTTTGACTTTCATTTTCTACAGTTTACCGTTATTATTCCTTGTTTGTTGTGTTAAATTAAAAGTTCAAGTTCATTAATGGTCTACGGATTTGTTTTACCATTTCTTTCTTTTCAGGTTGTTTTTATGCTAAGTTTCTGCTAACAGAGGTTGAGTAACACGGAAACACGTGTAGAGGGATGACGCAGATTTGTACATTACATACACACAAACTCAGACGGGGGGACAGTACAAGTACGACATACAAAGACCCAAGACGAATATAAAACAGTTATTGGTCATAATTATCTCTTTCCGTCTGTGAATTTGAAACGAGGCTGGGTTCCCGTCTTGACGTTGCCCGACCTAGGAGAACTTGAGCATGCCGCTGAAATTGTCCTGGCGAAATCTGTGCCATCGGGCATAATCAAACGTGGTGGTTCTGTCTGGTCTGTCTATGTAAGTCGGGTTCTTCTTTGTCTCGCGCTTTTTCTTGTACTGCCGGTCTGTCGTTCCTGTCGGCCCTTTGCCTTTACTCACGCTCAGTAGAGTCGGGCATTGGGCTTTCCAGTGTCCGACATACCTACAAAAAGCGCATTGGGCTGGCCCTAAGTCTGGTCGTCTTTTGCATAGTGTCGGGGGATAAGTTGTGGGTAGCGATGTCCTGGGGTTGTCCTGTCGGTATATTTCTCTATTTGGTTTGTCCTCGTCTTTTCTCTGTCGTTGCATAGCCTCTCTGCGCCACATACCGAGACTGTCGAGCATAATTGGCGTTGTCTTATTATTTCGAAGGGCTATTTCTAACGTTTCTATTTTATCAAGGTCAAAGGATCCTGCCAGTGGCCACTGTTTGTCTTGACTATCTTCGGTATACCTGTGCCACAATTTATTATAGGCTATGGTGACTAATCCATAGTTTATGAACATGTCCTTATTAGGGGTGCCTTCTAGTGGAGCTATATGGTCCACCTCTAATACACGGTCCGGGCTAAACAGGCTATTAATCAGTGGGGAGAAGACAGACATGACGGCTCGTAACGAGGGACTAAAAAGTCAGCACTGCCTATCTTATCACTAGGTGCAAAGACCGGACAGAATATTTCTATTCAACGTTGTTTGCAGGCAGTGAATACCTCATGGATCAAAAATAATAAAAAGACCAATAAATAACAATGGGGAGAATGAGTAGGTCCGCAAAGATCTGCGTTACCTACCCTTTTCACTATCTGCAAAAAGGGTGGTCTCTTCCCTGTTTGCAGACAGGGAATCTCCAGGAAACAATAGTTTTGCGAACAACAGTTCAGTTTCAAGTAATTATTGAGTGGGGGAGAAAAAAATAAGCACGGCTGCTGCCCTACCTATCCTCCACTGCTTGCAAAGAGAGAGCCCGTTGTTTCTCCGTTTGTAGACAGTGAATCTCCAAATAAATAAAAAGAGCAATACTAGTATTTTTAAACAATCAAGCAATCAAGCAATCATTTCGCAACTTGTCGTGATTACACGACCTTACCCGGACCATGTGGACAGTTTCTTGTCTTCCGAATCCAGCGCCCGATCGTCCTCTTTTTCTCGTATTTCTCACGGCACTCCTGATGGTCCCCAGTCAGGACCGTAGATCACTCGAGAGAGGTCTGTTCGGAACTAGTGAAGTTCGGATGATCGGCTGCCAGACGAGGGTCTATTGGGCAAGAGCTCTCCCGATCGTTGCAGTCGTTCACTCTGTCGTCGGGACCTCTCCCACTGGATCCACGAGTCGCTGATGGGCCCCACGCTTGGGACGCCAATTGTAAAAACCTGAGGCGGGTCGGGGGCAATCGATATTTGCCCGGCGGTATTGCCTCTGTGACCCTCTAGTTATTTAATCAATGAAGAGGCAGGCGCTGGAGACTGGAAAGCAGGAAACAAGGTTTTTATTCTCTCCGGAGGAGAACACAACGAAACGGACAGAAGGTATCGTTCTGAGGTGCTCTAACTGCATCCCTGAGGCCTGGCCTCTTATACACAAGTTTATCTTTTTATTGCATGTAACATATTCTCGTCGATACTTTGATGTACAGAAAGACATCCTCAGATCCCCCTTTGGGCCCGTTCCCACACACATTTACAGTTGAAGTCCCCACCCTAGTCACAACAGGTGATGAGTATCACGCAGCTGGATATTCCGCCGATTCACGGAATGTGGGGGGTTTGATCGGATCTCATGGAGTGGGGGCTTTGATCAACCCGGGGATCCTTTGATGGGGGAAGCTTTCTATTGTACGGGGAGGGGCAAGGAATGGTATCGGCAGAGCTGGGTGTCGGCTTGGGAACGGGGAAGACAAAACGGGCACACAGGGAAAAAGGGGGTTTGCATCTTAGGGCCGGAGATCATGAAAGGGAAGCAGGGAGGTGTCGCGCTGGGAACAGGATGAGGGCCTGGGGCAGAGCAGCGCCGAAGAGGGGTTTATGACTCAAGGCAGGTGCAAGCAGGGGGTGGTCAGCGTGCAGGCTTAGTGAAGGCGAAGGGCTATGTCAGGGGCCAGCAGCATGCAAAAGGGTTCGCTCTGATCGGGGCATCTTAAAAAAATGGCGGGCGCGCACGACAAAAGTGTGGCATCAGGGGAAGAGGCAAGATGGCGCAGATAATGTTCACCAAAACGTACTAATTTTCAACAACAGCAAGCAATTTCAAAATAAAATGGCTCACAATGAAGAGACCGTGGCAATTTCTTTTGAATTGTCCACTACATTGATTGAAATTGAGAGCACCAATAATGAAATATTGTCACAAGGAGGAGATGACGTGTATGATTTCATTAGATTGATTGAAATTGACAGCACCAATAATGAAATATTGTCACAAGGAGGAGATGACTTGAATGATTCCACTACATTGATTGAAATTGAGAGCACCAATAATGAAATATTGTCACGAGGAGATGACTTGAATGATTCCACTACATTGATTGAAATTGAGAGCACCAATAATGAAATATTGTCACGAGGAGATGACTTGAATGATTCCACTACATTGATTGAAATTGACAGCACCAATAATGAAATATTGTCACAAGGAGGAGATGACTTGAATGATTCCACTACATTGATTGAAATTGACAGCACCAATAATGAAATATTGTCACAAGGAGGAGATGACTTGAATGATTTTTTTGATCAATCTGTTGATGGCGAATTTATCGAATGTTTGGAGACCATAGAGTTACAAGAATCATCATTGCAGACTTTTCATGAGGAAATTGCTGATGAGGACATGTTACTAGTTCTTTCAAATTTAGAAAATTCTGAAGAATAAATTTATATTTAGAAATCAAAAATTGTTTGAGACATTATTCATTTTTATTTTTAATTTATGAGGTTGTAGCGAAGTGATTGTAGTATAAAATGAGACTTATAGTATAGAGTGCAACATTTTTATGTTACATGGTAAGTTTACTCATATTTACTTCCCTTCTGCCACTATATTATCTCCAATGTGTATTTGACATCTCTTCTTCATCTCCGGCCTCCTTTCTCTCACTGTGTGTCTCCGATGCATCTTATCGCTGCTATTTTGTGTAATTACAGAAGAGAGTAAAATAAAATAGTTCGGAACGTGAAAAGGGGGCAAAGTAGAGTACCCCTCACTCCCTAGGCCTTTTCAGGCGGTCCCAAAAGGATCAGTTTCTGCTTTCCTGAGAGATTATGGTATGAGTTCCATATACCACAATAATTTGCATTACAACATGCAAGATATCTATCTCCTATTACCAACTTTTGGAGATATTCGCGCTCAGCGCGAATATCTCCAAAAAGTAACACCTGCCCTGAGCAGTTCTTAGCCATGTTATCCAATGGGAGGTGGATAAAATGGCTAAGAGCATTAGCTCGGTAATGCATGAATATCGCTGACTTTTTAGCGATATTCATGCATTGCGGCCGTTTATTATCGCATTTGCGATAAACCTTGATAATAGCAAGGTTTATCTTCGATAATTTCTGACGATGCTTAGCGGTAAAAAATTCGTTGGTAAGCATCGTTAGCGATAAATATCGCTTAACTTTGGTAATATGCACCAACGTCTGTTAACGTTCGATTCGAAGGAAATGAGGAAGTGTTGAAAAACATTGTTTGCGCCATCTTGCCTTTTTTGAAATGCCACACTTTTGTCGTGCACGGCAGCCATTTTAGATGCCTTGACCAGACCCACTCTCTGCACGCTGTCGATTCGTAGCATGGCTCCCCACCCTCGCAAGCATCTTCCCCAGGCACTGGTCACCCCCGCTCTCTGTCTTATGCATGGGCAATAAACCTCCCCCCATCTGCGCTGCTCTTCCCTGAGAATCACACTCTGTGCCCGCCCGACACCTCCCTTTCCCCCTATTCACTACCGCACCCTCTGACACTCCTCTTCCTCTGTGTCCGATTGTCCAGGCTATCAGCTAGCCCTGCAGATGTAGTTTATGGCTCCAGCTGTAAAGAATCACCCCTCTTCAAAGGAGTTATAGTAGATCAAGGCCCACACCCGATGAGATCCGTCACACCACACGTGTTCCTACTATCTGAAAACCATCCTGTATTGTGATTGGGGAGGGGACCGAGCCTGTAGCGGAAGATTCCAGGAATGACTCTTTGTACATCAAAGTTTTTACAATTATGTGTCACATTAAAAATATATAGCACTCCAACAAAGTAGTAGGAATATAAAACTTTAATAACATATAAATATATACAACAAAACAAAAACAGTAAAAACATTTAAACAACGAAGAGACCGTGGCAATTTCTTTTGAATTCCTGATGAGGACATGTTACTAGTTCTTTCAAATTATGAAAATTCAGAAGATGTTGCCTGGGGGTGGGTCGTCAGTAGCAGTCTGTTGTGCGAATAGTTCCAAGGCAGCAGAACGCGCTGAAATCTAGATGGCACGAAAGTGATGTCTAGTAAGTTGCCGCCCAGCAAATAACGGCGTGGGGCGCCGCGGGGGTGAGTGAGTCCAGTAGGCACCACAGCTATTCTTACCGGCATTGCAGAATTACTGCTGGGGACAATGCCTGTGCTGTAGCAGGGTGACAGCAGAAACAAAAAGGATTCTGTTGAAGATGTTGTTGGTTTTCAATTTGAAAACAGTTCTGGTGTCAACTGCTATGCTAATGTAGTGGTTAATGTTTTGTTTTCTCTAGAAAATGTAAAAGAGGGGGAGGCAGTCCAAAGTTCCGTTAAAAGGGCAAAGGAAAGGATCGGTGGTTTGAACTATCAGTCAAAAAGGGGAGGGGGTGCAACAATTTTTCCTACCGGGTCACACTGTGCTTTCACCGGAACTGAGGTCTGCAGGATTCTAGTAATTCAAAGTGAGGCTGGCGCCAGCATGGGAGCGGCGACATCCCGCGGATACAGTTTCGTCACTCCACGGGCGATCATGGCAGTCATTCCCCATCGGGGGTCGGAGACTCCCGCGGCTCCTCTAGAATCTTCAAGGTCGTGGAGGACTACGGTGGTGGAGTCAACCAGTGACCGGGCCATTTCTTTATGCTGGGCCTGCTCTTGCCAGGTCGACCGCCATTTTGAGAGTTCGGTAGCTACTGGCGATCGCGGGGTCAAATGAGCGGACGGGCTCCACCCTGCCGGGCGAGACGTTGCAGCATGGCCACAGTGGAAGAACCCTTTTCCGGGCGCCTGGAGCGCTGAGGGTGCAGCTGGGAAGCCTCCACCTGGGGAGGCGGGAGAGGCCTGTTCGCACCGTCTCTCCCTCCCAGTGCACCCCACGGCGTCTCGCTTGAGATTTGTTATGGCCGGACCAGGCGATGAGGACGAGGGGGGGGGGTCGGAGGCATGTGCAAGACATCCCCCCCCAGTGTTGTCGCAGCCATTATTCAAGAAAGAAGAAGTGTCCCGTCCGTCTTCGGGCCGGGCTTCCGGTGGATGTCGGCCGGACGCCCCTGGCTCTGGCCCCATGAACGGGTTCCTTGGTTTATCGGCTGCAGCCGGATCCCGTCGGCCTCGGCCCCCCGACCGTTTGTGGCCGGACCGGAAGAGCATGTGGCGGGACTACCTGAAACTGTCAAGGGCCACCGTGGCCGGACTGGGAGAGAGAGGGGAGGGTCGAGGAGACATTCCCCCCCCTGCAACTCTTCAGCGTTGTAAAGGCAATCCCCTGGCCGGGTCCCGCTGGCCTCGGCCTCTCCTCCGGCTACACCCTACGTGATGATCTCCTGGCCGAGGCGTGGCAGCAGGACCCGCCTTATATGGGCTGCTCCCGGCTGGGCGTAGCCGCAACCCTGCCCCACCTTGGAAGTTTCCAGAGTGGGGGCGGATGTTCTACTGACTTGCATTTTCCCTAGTCTATCGATTTTTTTGGCGTGGCAGGCGGTGGGACAGCGAGGGGTGATTTGGTTTCTCTTACTGTTTTTCTGGTCTCTCACCACTGGCATATTTTAACGTTTTCTTGTTTCTAGGACATTAATAGGTTTTATCATTACGTTATGTTATCGTTTCTTTGTTCGTTGTTTAATAAAAGTTCATGTTCATCAGTGGCCTACTGATTTTCGTTTTCCTATTCTTTTCTTTCCAGGTTGTTTCATGCTAAAGTTTCTGTTAACAGGATACAGTGATCACTTCGTTATTATTGCATATGTCCTTTTCACTAGGGGTGCTCTCTGGTCGGGCCAGATGACGTATCTCTAGTAAATGGTCCGGGTGAAACAGGTGCATCAATCAGTGGGGAGTAGATAGGCATGACAGATTACAACGGGGGAGAAAGGTCCGCATTACGTACCCTTTCACTATTTGCAAAGATTTTCCTACGTATATTTGCAAACAGGGAATACCTCCAAAAAGAACCAATTCCCAAACAGTCAATGTTTGGGGAAACAATCAATCAATGAGGAACGAAATAGGCACGACGTGTTAAAGGTTTGCGTTACCTACCCTTCACTATCTGCAAAGGGAGAGAGAATATTCCTATTCTTCCTCGTTTGCAGGCAGAGAAGATTCTTAAGAGAACCAACTTCGAACAATTCAATGCTCGATTCAAACAATCAACAAGGGGTACTGTGAACACAAATGAACGCCGCTTATGTACATACACATTGGTATTATCAACAGGTTGTTCCTAATGTTTCTATTTTAGGGAGGTCAAAAAGAGATCTCATTAGTGGCCTACTGATTTTGCTCGATTCCTTTTGTTTTTTTACACGATTTTTAGCTATCTGCAAAGACTAAACAGAGTATTGCGACTCTGGGCTTGTTTGTAAATAGAGAATGAACCAAAGAGAACAATCAATCAAATGGAGAGAGAAGCAGGCACGACGGATTACAACGGGGGCAAAGGCCTGCGTTAACTACCCTTCACTATCTGCAAAGAGAGAGTACTCCTAATAGAAATGAGGGGTGGGGGGCAGCATTCAAAGCAGATCAGTGTGCATAAACACAAAAATGTTTTTACTTACCATGTACTTGACATTCGACAGCTTATGATATTTGCTATTAAAAAACCATTGAAATTCACTGAAAAAACCGTAGGTTATAGACCATATATAGTTAGGAATTAGCATTTAAAAAACCTTATTTTACTCACACAAAACCATTGAAATTCCATATATAGTTAGTTGCACTAACTATATATCGCGCACCCGCAATCCACTGCTGATCATGTCACATATTACATCATTCATGACATGGTCAGTGACATCACTGATGACATCACTGATGACATCTCAAATGACATCACTGATGACATCACTGATGACATCTCATTTGACATCATTCTTGTGCTAATACGATAAACCTCTTCAGACTCTAATATAACCTTAGATACACTCAGTGTATACAGACACTCATCCATGGAGTTACTCACACACCCAGTCAGTCATGCAAAGAAACAATCTCACCTCCATTTCTTCAACTATACAGTTAAACACACCTTACTTATTGAAACATATACTAACACATATTTACTCTCTTATACAATCCCTGATACAAGTTCACAATGATCGATACAACCACTCACTCATTCAGTGGCTCTCATGCATAGTTATTTATATATGCCAACTCTCACATGTACTGTGTTTTACATATGTACTTACTATGACATGTAGCATTGAGATATCCATTCACTCATCAATACACTCATGCACACAGTCAACTGCCCATGTAGCTGTTTCCACATGCACTCTTGAACTCATACACCTAGTGAATAAACTGCTCACACATCTATGCACAGAGTCACACACCTTCCAGCCACCCCCACACAAACTCAATCTCCCATAGAAATACTTGGGCAACCAATTAATAACACATATAGCCTCTCGTATAGCTAATGATCAACACATGCAGCAGTTTACATCACAACAGACATAATGATGCACAAATTAAGACAGTTTAGTCACTAACCCATGCATTCAGTGAGACACATTTAATCACTCACTCATACAGTCAGTCACGCACCTACTAAATTCTTCATCCAGACACTTATACATCCACTCATTCTTCAATATGTAAGACATATTTTAACTTTACAGAAACATACAGTCACTGGATGTTGTCATCAGTGATGTCATCAGTGATGTCATTTGAGATGTCATCAGTGATGTCATCAGTGATGTCACTGACCATGTCATGAATGATGTAATATGTGACATGATCAGCAGTGGATTGCGGGTGCGCGATATATAGTTAGTGCAACTAACTATATATGGAATTTCAATGGTTTTGTGTGAGTAAAATAAGGTTTTTTAAATGCGAATTCCTAACTATATATGGTCTATAACCTATGGTTTTTTCAGTGAATATATATATATATATATTACCTACTGGCGGTCGCCAGTAGGTATATATAGTTAGGATTTTTTCTCTATGGGATTTTTGAAAATTCTATGTCTAATAACTTTGGCGTTTGTGGACGGAATTGGCTGAAATTTTCAGGAAAATGGAACATTTTGTTTCTGAGCAGCCCCCGAAAATTTGGGGGGGTTTCGTCAAGGGGGGGCCGAGAAAAAAGGGGGGTCCCAAAACGTGTTTTTAACATTGAGTTTTCCATAGGGCGGTTGGCCTCACTTTTAGCCCGAACGGCTGAATGGATTTCCACGAAACTTGGCAAAATTGTAGATATTGTTTGCCCGATGTGCCTTTGCTAGGTCTCAAGATATGTGGTCCTGTGAATTTTGAGTAAATTAGGTGTAAAAAAAGATATATATCTAGAGCCGCGCCCGGTACGCGTACCGGGGAGCGCTTCAGGCGCGCCACGCGACTTACGCACGGCAAGCTGATTGGTTCTCGGGTGTCTGTAAACATTCGAAACAGTCCGCAGCGGCCGCCATCTTGTGTCTCGGTGGGATTGAGACACAAGAGGTGGCAAGAATCAAAGGGGGGAAATGAGCAAAAGGGGGCAGGGTACACCCCCCTGACCCCCTACTTTTGATGTGGGGGCCATAAAAGGCTCCCGCGGGTGAAAATTTTTTTTTAAAAAAAAATCGATTTTCGCGGGGGGGAGCGCCCGGTACGCGCACCGGGGAGCTTACGGGGGAGCGTACCATGGAGATTAAAAATGACAGACTTTTTTTTTTTTAAAAAAAGCTTCTTTTTATAAATTGGAGGTAGTTCTGAAAAGAACTTTTTTTTGGATTTTGTTGTTTTATATATTTTTTTTTGTTTTTGTTGTTTTATATTTTTTTTAGACTTTTTAAAACAATTTTATATTTTTTTGGGATTTTTGTCAAGGGAAAAACAAAAACAGGGATTGCAAAACTGCTCAACAGGAGCAAAAAAATTTGAAAATTTAGGGACTGGCAGAGCAGCGGTGTTGCTGTTTCTTTAGGGCAATCAGTTCAACACTCTGCTCCCCATAGCAGAGCAGTTCGTCACACTCCGTGCACAAAAATTTGATGCCTGCAAACACCGGCTGAATGTTAGGGACCATTCTTCCACGGGGTGGTCCCGAAGGTGTTGCTCCACCAGTGGAGGTGCTGCCGCCATCTGTTGGTACATTCCGTGCCAGCTCTCTGACACTCTCCCTGGCAAAGTTGTTAGGGTGTCTTCTTTTCACATGCCTGATCAAATTAGCATTCCCAAAACTATATTTTTTCAGAGGATTGCCTCTGGATAAACTACTCCCACATATTTTGCAGGTTACTTTGGGAGCGTTGACTTTTTTCTGTCCTTCAGGGATGTCGTAAAATTTCCAGATGAAATGGGTTTTTTTCTTTTGCTGAGGAGGGTCCTCATCTAAAAATCCATCTGAATCACTGCTGGATGACTCTCTTGCAGCCATTGCTGGAGATCAGAAAAGTAGGAGATAGAGTAGACAGAACAGCTCTTGCTCTCTCCAAGTACAAAGCAATAGTGAGAGAAATGGGTGGGTTTCACACAATTTGGAAAAAAAAAAGTTCTGAACCAATGAAAAGTGTTATTTTAAAGTCACATGGTTTGACGCGCTTACGCTACGCGCCCCGGGGCGCGCCCCGGGCGTGTATCGTAAGCGCATCGGGGCATCGGGGCGCTTACGTTGCGCGATCGTATGCGCTTCCGGGTGCGCTTACGCGGTGCGTCATAAGACGCATCTCGCGGCTACGCGATACGTGTCTTATGACGCAAGGCGTGGCGGCTACGCGATACGTCACGATGTAGTTTTCGTTCGCAGCAATAGCGCTTCCGGGACGCGTATTAGTAGCAAGATTGCGCTTACCCGTGCGTTCACCTGTCCGCGCCCTGGGAGCTTACAAAAAAAAAGTATTAAAAAAAAAATTATTAATAAACATATAAAATATATGTTTGGATTTAAAGAAGAATACATTTTACAGCTACAGATATTAGCTTTTAAAAAACCAATGAAATTCACTGAAAAAACCATAGGTTATAGACCATATATAGTTAGGAATTAGCATTTACAAAACCTTGAAAATTCACTGAAAAAACCATAGGTTATAGACCATATATAGTTAGGAATTAGCATTTAAAAAACCTTATTTTACTCACACAAAACCATTGAAATTCCATATATAGTTAGTTGTACTAACTATATATATCGCGCACCCTCAATCCACTGCTGATGATGTCACATATTACATCATTCATGACATGGTCAGTGACATCACTGATGACATCACTGATGACATCTCAAATGACAGTGAATATATATATATATATATATATATATATATATATGGCAGAAAGGACGTCTTCACAAGTAGTCTGCCAAAGACGAAGCGAGACCCAATACTGGCGCAATTAAGTTTTATTAGTGCTCACCACCATGCCGCCATTACGCGTTTCAGCCTGAAGAGGCCTTGATCACATGATAAGAGTTAAAGGGCGGAGTGCAAATTTATAGTTAAAGTGCAACGTGCCATGAACATAGAAAGTATACTCTGCTTGCATTGTACACAAAGTGGAACTTTTTTTTAAGAAGGTTGACAAATGGATCACCATGATGAAATGGATCAAAATATCGCGGGTAATGCATGTGTATAAGCAAGATGTCACAGCAATTGAGAATACATTTAAAACCATATAAAAGAACAATTTATATATCTTTGTGTATGTTAAAAGTTATAGATATTCAATTCATTGCTGAAGACAAGACCCTTGAAAAAAAACATTAATTACTGCATGAATGCATTAATGAGGGTGAGAACTAACATAAACACGTGCCTGTAGTCCAAAATGTCTGGTATCTACAAGATAATGATTTATCTCTGTACGGTACAAGTTTACATAGTTCAATACCCTGGGTGCAATATTGACCTTGACATGGCGCCAACAATGATTAAACAGTAACAGATAACGCCCAAGTGGGCAACTGGTCAATCCCACTAAAAATGTGCAGCTGTGCAAAGTCACATGTAAACATGGCAAGTTAATAGTGCAACCCTGATAGATATATAAAGTGACTAAGTGCAAAATACATATAAAAATCGACAGTACAATTCCATAAAATAGCCTAAAAGGCAGCTAAAAAGGCATATTAATGTAATGACAGACTACAGGTAGTTGCATATTGTGACTCATAAATATGTATAACAGTCCTCACTAGCATTAAGGCCATTGGGGGTCTTACTATCTAAAAGAATTATGTGCCTAGTCTCCAATTTGCAAAGCATGGATTCTCGATCCCCACCTCTTCTCTGAGGGGGTACTGTATCAATAACGTAATAACGGAGCCCAGCAGGATTCTTATCGTGTTGGACCTCAAAATATCTAGCCACTGGGTAAGCAGTGTCGCCATTGGAAATTGCCCTAAGATGTTGGAGGATACGTTTGTACACCTGTGGCCGGGTACTTCCCACATACCGTAGGCCACAGGGACATTCCAACACGTACACTGCGTACTCGGTCCTGCATGTCAACTTGTGTTTGATAAGGACTGGTCTGTCTGAAAAAGGGGTCGTATATTCGGTTTTACTGACCCCATTTTTACAGGCCTTGCAGGATGAACATCTGAGGAAACCTCTGCTGCTATTCAACCACGGTCCCGTGGTTCTGACTTCTGGACTGCTGGACACTAAGTAGTTCTGCATAGATCTGGCTCTTTTGTACGTTATACTAGGGGCTCTTTTGACCTTATCTCCCAAGACAGGGTCACTAGTTATGAGAGCCCAGTTGCGTTTGACTATGCGATGGATGTTTTGCTGTTGGCTGCTGTATGTAAAGATGAGTCTAGTTTCTTCATTGACCTCATCCTTTTTACCCATACTAGTTGTATTTGTATTTGTATTTGTATAGATTATTTATAAAGTGCTAACTATCGCTCCGAAAGGAGCATCCTGGCGCTGAACATGTGTACAAACCAAATAATAGGATCTAAATAGCAGCCATTACAAAATTGTCTGTCAAACCAAAAATTCAAGTTTTTAAATGCTTCCTAAAGGCATTTTCCTGTACAAGGGATCTGAGGGCAATGGGCATGGTGTTCCAGGCTTTAGAAGCCAGTACTGTAAGAGACTTACCACCTTTAGATTTAAGCCTAAACCTTGGGATGCTAGTTAGATAACCTCCGGACGACCTTACGCATCTTAGGGGGTCATAGCGCGTAAAACGTCTCATGAGATATCTTGGTCCTGTCTTATTGAGAGACCTGAAGGCGGTTAACAGTATCTTAAATAGAATCCTTTTATGTAGGGGTAACCAATGGAGGGTCGAAAGTGCAGCAGATGCAGAAGATCCTCTTGGTGATTTGAGGACCAGTCTTGCTGCCGCATGCTGAACGCTCTGTAACTTTTTTAGAGTAGCTTGTATCCTTGGCAGCCAATAATGTAATCTGTCCTGTGCATTGGCTTGATTAATTGCCCTGTCCACAATATCTGCTTTGTAACCTCTTCTCAAGAATCTCTCCTTACATGCCAACTGTGCTACCCTGCATTCCAATTGTGTGCTGCAAATCCGCCTTATACGCAGCATTTCTCCATATGGAATACTGCGTATAAGGTGGGCTGGATGGTGGCTATCTGCATGCAATAATGAATTGCCAGCAGTTGGTTTACGAAACAGTTGTGTTTCCAGCTGACCATTCTGGATGTAAGTTTCTACATCCAGAAAACAATGGAAGTGGCACTAATATTGCTCGTGAATGCAAGGTTGAGATTGTTACTGTTGAGGCTGTTGATAAACTGTTCTGCCTCAACCAATGAACCGTCCCAGACAAAAAAAAAAAGGTCATCAATATAGCGTAACCATCTCTTGACTTTTGTAGTCATGATGTTCATGTAGGTTAGCATGAGGACCTGTTCCTCCCAGTAGCCCATATGTAGACAGCCATAACTGGGAGAAAAACAGGCCCCCATGGCCACACCCCTGACTTGCTGGAACAATTGATTGGCAAACAGGAAGATATTATTCTCAAGACATAGACTGATCATACAAACAACAACAAGATCCCTATACCTGGGGCGATTGTTACATTACCGAGACATGAGTACACATCACTCAGGTTGTATTCTTTGTTTACATACCGAGGTGGACTCCTCCTATCTATCGCAGTGAGGTATCACTCCTCTAATGTCTAATTGTCCCCATCCACTTTATGGTTCCAAACAGTTAATTAAATACTACTGTCTCAATTCACATAGTGTCCAGTATGATGTTCAACAGATGTCTGCCTCTATACTGACAACACATCTAACCACACTTCACAACTTGTGCGCACACTTTGAAAGGAAAAAATGTGTGGTGGAAAGGAAGGCACCTCACGGGCGAACACCCTCGGGGATGTTGGCAGATGTTACCAACTCAATGCCCCTTTCTCATCATCGGTTGCCTTCCAATCCAGGTTCCTGGGATGAGATACAGTCCCGGTTTCCAAGTGTACGATTGCTACTTCAATCGTTTTTAAACGAGTCAAAGCGTGATTCGGCCAGCCGGTATGAGCGGTCCATGCTGGTCAGGGTGTCCAGAAAGGATGTGCAAAAAATTGGTGCAGTGACCGAGTGTTTAAATACCCTGATGAATCTGCCGAAATCAATGGGGCAGTGAAACATGTCGGTATCAGGTACTGGTAGGCGACACTAAGCTACCAACCTTTGTTTTAATTCTTCAGCTCACACTGATACGAAGAATAAAGTTATTGAGTGGGTGTGGCTGTCGATTTTATGTCACTCCGTCCTGTATGAGTTAATGTTGTTATACTCTTTATGTTGCACCTTTACACGCATTTCAGTTTATGTGTTGTATCTATTCTGTTTTCTTTCTGGATTGGAAGGCAACCGATGATGAGAAAGGGGCATTGAGTTGGTAACATCTGCCAACATCCCCGAGGGTGTTCGCCCGTGAGGTGCCTTCCTTTCCACCACACATTTTTTCCTTTCAAAGTGTGCGCACAAGTTGTGAAGTGTGGTTAGATGTATTGTCAGTATAGAAGGCAGACATCTGTTGAACATCATACTGGACACTATGTGAATTGAGACAGTAGTATTTAATTAACTGTTTGGAACCATAAAGTGGATGGGGACAATTAGACATTAGAGGAGTGATACCTCACTGCGATAGATAGCAGGAGTCCACCTCGGTATGTAAACAAAGAATACAACCTGAGTGATGTGTACTCATGTCTCGGTAATGTAACAATCGCCCCAGGTATAGGGATCTTGTTGTTGTTTGACTGTTCAGAGTGGAGGGCGATCCCTGATATACCTTTCCATATCCCTCTTGGCTCCTTGTGGTAGTGCATAGACTGATCATAGACAAAATCATTTTTGTGTGCTCATTTAGACAAGAGTCTTGCATGCTCAAATAATACTGTACAGCTCTTACACCATCATTATGGTAAATACTGGTATACAATGAGGTGACATCCAGGGATATCAGTAAATAACTGGATTGCCAAGTAAAATCAGATAACTTGTTCAGTAGATCACCTGTGTCTAGAACAAAAGAAGGTAAAGCCCTGACACAATCCTGTAAAATGTAATCTACATATTTACTGACATTTTCCAATATGCTGTTACAGGCTGAGATAATAGGACGCCCAGGAGGTTTGGAATCACTTTTATGGTTCTTTGGAATAAAGTATATGGCTGGTATAACCGGAAATTCCTTCTTCAAATACTTAAATTCATCCAATGTAATAAGAACCATACTCCTCCAAGCCATCAATTTCGAATAAATCCCATTTTGCGGCTGTTGGGCATCATTCAAGTTTACTCTCTTGTAGCAGTCCCTATTGTTAAGTTGACCCAATGCTTCCTCCATATACATCTTTCTTGGCCAAAGGACCACATTGCCCCCCTTAGACACAATCGCAATGGACCGCACACCGCTAGCCCCTCCTCCGGATCGCCCCTCGGGACTCTGGTACATGGAGTTCTTGAGTGGTTCACCCCAGTGGGTGCAAGTAGGTACTTGTTGGACTGATGATCTCTAATGCTGATGAGCGTTAATGAACGCGAAACACGTGTCCAGGGATGGCAAGCACACCAAGTGAATACCTTGAAGACTCTAGACCCGGGTAAAAGCGTACCCGCTGATACCTGACTACATCGACCATCATGCTCCGGGGTCACACGCTGATGGGACGAGCAGTGTGCGACCTCATGTGGACTCACATTGCCCCCCTTGTCAGACTGACGTCCAATGATATTCTCGTTGGTTTCCAATTTTTTAATCAGACTATGGTATTCATAGTGCTGCCGCTTGTTGGACTTGTTCTGCTTCATGTATAGGGCCCTGATCTCTAATGCCACTTTGTCATGAAACATGTCCAGGTTATCCATCAGCATGAGAGGGCAGAATTTAGACTTGGGTTTAAAGGTGGTGGGAACAGTTTTGGTTGTCAAATCCCATCCAGGAATTGGCTGCGATGCAACAGGTACTTCCTGCATGCCCAACAGTTCATTTAGTAAAGTGGCGTCTGAGGTTTACATAGGCGGAGAATCCAAGATAGCTGGTGGCGCTGTAGGATTGGGTTTAGTATGCAAACAAAAATACTTGCGTAACTTTAATTTCCGCACGTATTTAAACAGATCTATTTTCATTCCTGCATAATCAAAATTGCTCCTAGCACAAAATGATAAGCCCAAGGATAGGATTTAAGTTTCCTTAGGCGTCAATGGCAACTCAGTCAAATTAATTACCGTTTGTGCATCTTGCTGATTCAATTTTGTTAGCGTTGCCATTGTCTCCGCGGTTTCTTCACTTTGTTTGTTACGCCGGCGTTGTTTGGTGCAGCGCCTCCTTGCGGAGCGTTTTGTGGTTTGTATTTTGTTTCCGCTGACATTTTTGACACCAGAGTGAAGGGTTTGCTTGCGGTCCTGTTGAACTGCTTCCAACTCCTGGGCTAAGGTGAACTTGCGAAACCCCGACCTATATATATATGCACATACATACAGCACTCAATTCTATGCACACATTAGCATACCAGCAATTCAACAAAGTGAACGGTTACATTGGAAGTAGAGGCATTCAGACGAACTGGCAATTATGAATGGCTACATTTATTTGAGATGTAATTTGCATTGCTTATTGCGTATAGGCTATGGACACAGGGAAGGTATTAACTAGTGGCTTGTCTGACACAGTGGATAATACATTCCATTTTACACCTCCATTTGCACATGGTTGGGATACCTCACTAAGAGGAGTATTAAATGACATCCGAACTGACAGAAGGGTGTATGTAGATACATAGACACTATTAGGTGACTGTATCACACACAGCCCAGACACAAGAGAGCGGTCCCAGTAGCTAGTTAGCATGCAATTGTTCTTCTAGCTTCATAGATGGAAACGGTAGATTTCTACTGCTTTCCTTGAGTGACATTGCTCTCAGTTGCTATATGCTGCAAGCAATTTGCACAGAATAACAATTTGTTTCCATCAGAATGGGATGTATATTGAGATTACTCTACGACCATATATCATGTGTCTGACGTGTTGGTACTGTAAATACTGCAGGTTTTGCACAGCCTTGGCGCATTTTGCACATTTATTTGTAATTTGCACTTTGACATGTCTTCTGTAGCATTATTTGCACAGCTGTGGCGTAATTTGCACATGTATTTACAATTTTGCACTATTACATGTATTTGCATTGTTTCCCGGTTTTCTCAATTGCCTAAAGTGAAACCACTAATTTATTAACAGTATTTTAAACCATGATTGAATGTCTGTTTACTATGTCCATTGGCCCGCAGGTCACGTGTTAGGCACTATTGCACTTTAAATGTATGGGCTTTTCAAAATAGCATCATGTGATCAAGGGCTCACCGGGCCTGAAACGCGTACTGATGGAATAAAACCTTTGCAAATCTCCTACCTGAGTTCATTTTCGTTTGTCCTGGATTTGTTTTGTGACGTGAAGACGAAGTTCTTGACATATACATATAGATATATATTTTGATAAAAGCCAACGAACCCATCCCAGGTGAAAGCTGCATATGATTAAGCCGTTGTAGGCGAAACGCGTCATGCTATGCTGTCTCCATTAAAGATTTGAAACCAGCACGATGGAGTGGTCGTTTGTGAGTTATCAAGGGTAACTTACGGTGGTGATATATATATATGTATATATATATATATATATATATATATATATATATATATATAAATTTCAAATTTGCCTGGCAGCCGCCAGGCACCGCTTTCCTCGAGCCTCTTTGCGAGGGCGGTCCGTGTGTAGGTAGCGAGCCTGTGTATTAATTCAAAATCCCGACTCCCTTCTCGGTAAGGAAACACACGGACAACTTCTTGCTGAAGACGCGTTTTATTGCAGATTCAAAGCAAAAACACTCGACGCGTTTCAGGAGTTCACCTCCCTTTCTCACGAGTAAAAGTGTCAGTGATTCCGATACGTTTTTTAAACAAACATGTGATTAAGTGAAAAATAAACATAGAAAGCAGACTCCCGCTGCTACCAAAACGTGATTTGATAATAAGAGGAAACTTATATAGTTAAATTCCTTTGTTCATCCCTTTTATACATTCCTGATAATTCTCATTGCTTGGTGACAATTAATAAACGCCATTTGCATGTTTTACAATCGGTTCATGACAAAATGTCAAATTAAAGTTAATAACGTTAATGTTCAAAACCCTAGACTATCGCTAGTCCATATACAACGTTATTTCCAAATTTCTTTAACCTTTCCTTATATTCCAAGCCAAATTATTTTTGGTCCATATAATTTCAATAATTTATTCGTGCTAGGCATATTTCCTCTTTCTCGGTTTCCCGGCTTTTACGTATCCTCCTACCGACCCTCACTGTAGGGTGTATACTACTTCTTAAGACTAGCCATTAGACTAGCGTGCCTCCTTATCTATGATACTTTCGTCCTGGGAATTCCTTCCTAACCGTACTTTTGCCCAAGTGGGCTTATATTGTCAATATCACATTATGTATTTTATTTTATCCATCTACGTTCAGGCTGATACTTTTCTTCATGTCTTCCTCTTCTTCATTTCATAGGTATCTATGTTAAAACAGAAACAATATATATTAACCCCTTATCAAATAATACTCTAACACCCTGTGAAAAATGAAAAAACTGTTTCAATCATAATAGGGATACAAAATTTATGCACATCAGCATCTAAGTCCTCATTCCTAGAGTGGTTCGTATATTGTGGTTATATTGTAAATTGGCTTCAGCACATACATTCTCTCAAACATCTGTTAGCTAAATTATCATTAGTTCTCTCTCAGAATATGAGTTAACATAAATTATTTCTCGTCCCCTTACACATCTAACCCCTCTTATTTTTCTCCTTGTTGTTCCAGGTCAATAGTGTTCCAATGTGACAATAACTCTATGCTTTAGCCTAGATGAGTTTCTAATTCCTCATCGTAGTTATGCCCAATTGGCGCTGTCGTTTGGTATTTGATAATCAACCTGGACTCCAATCTACGGAGTCTTTGTATTTTGTTGCCCCCTCTGTCATCATGTTTGATCATGTCCAGGACACAAAATCTCAATAAGTTTGGGTTCTGATGATGTTCCTCCTGAAAATGCCTCGCCATAGGATACGCTTTGTCACAGTTTTTTATGGCTCTCAAATGTTCTAAAATTCTGATTTTGGCTTTATGTTTTGTACTGCCTATGTAGGCCTTATCACATGGGCAAAACAGAGCATATACGGCGAACTCCGTATTGCACGAAGTGTGTTCCTGTATCACAAAAGGTTCCATTTTCGCGGAAAGTCTTGCCTCCTTGCAGTTCTTACTATTCTTGCAAGCTTTGCAACTCCTACATGGAAAAAATCCTTGTATTCCTTTTACTCTTTCTTTCCCCGTTGTGATAGCACTGCACAACACGTCCTTCAATGATTGTGTTTTTTTGAAAGTTATTTGAGGATAAGTCTCCACATATTCTGCAATTTCAGGATCAGTCTGCAGAATTGGCCACAATTTTTTTAGGCTGCGTTTGATCATAAAAGCTTGATTGCTATATGTGGTGATGAAACGTGTTTTGTTATTTACACTGTCCTCCTCCATTTTATCTTTGCAGATTAACAGAGACTCTCTGCTTCTTTCTGCCACAATATTTTTGGCTCTGGTGATTATTTTCTCAGTATATCCTCTAGCTCTAAATCTTCCAACCATCACACTTTCTTCGTTCTTAAAACTTTGAGCAGTGCTCCAATTTTGTTTTGCTCTGAGGAGTTCTCCTATTGGTATGCTTTGTACCAACGAGCTTTGATGACAGCTTCTGGCATGTAGCAGGCTGTTGCCTGCTGTCTCTTTCCTGTGGAGGGAACTTTCCAATTTATTGTTCTCAACACTTAATCTAAGATCAAGGAAGTCTAGGCTATTCTTGGCCCATTGGCTTGTGAATTTCAGATTGAATACATGAGCTCATCTACAAAGTTGTTAGCTTCCATCTCTGAGCCTGACCACACAATAAAAATGTCATCAATGTATCTGTCCCAATGTCCCATGAACAGACCAGCAAAGCTGGGAGCAAAGCAAGTCCCCATAGATGTCCCAAGGACTTGCCTGTAGATTTTAGAATCAAAGAGGAAGTAGTTTTGGGTCAGACACAATTCCATTATCTTGAGGAGCATTCGAGTGTGGTGAAAGTAGGAGATTGATCTCCTAGAGAGAAAATGTTTGCAGGCTGTCAGACCTAGTGTGTGGGGAATGCATGTATATAACCCCACTACATCCAATGACAGTAATGAGTAACTGTCATCCCATTGTAATGACTCGATGAACTTAAGAAATTCTCCCGAGTCTTTTATGTAGGATGGCAGATCTTGTACCCAACACTGCAAAAAAAAGTCCACATATTGTGAAGCGTTCTCCAAGCAGCTTCCAATTGACGAGACTATTGGTCTCCCAGGGGGGTGGTTTCGATCTTTATGAATCTTCGGAAGAAGATATAAAGCTGGCATCCTAGGGAACTTACATTCAAGAAACCTAAATTCCTCTGTTTCGATAAGTCCATTCCCCTTCCATTCCTGGAGCAACGTGTGGAATATATATATATATATATATATATATATAAATTCAAAATCGTCCAAGTTCAGGGCTTCCGGGTGCTCTAGGGCGGTGCACGCGAGGCGCGGCAGGACCAGCCGCGTATAACTTATTCGGTTTGTCTCTTTGCAAAGACACTTTTTCCTCGTGCACTCCCGTGTGATGGTAATAACTCCACACTCTTATTTAGTCGATATTCTGTTTATTCTTGCATAAACCAGCAACACCTTACGCGTTTCGATCTCCACAGAGATCTTGCTCACAGGTTTACACTGTCGACCATTTTTTTGCCATTAAATAAAGTGATCAAAGGAAATTACTCATTGCAGTTGCATCACTTCCTGTTTACACACAGGATTTCTGGGACATGTAGTTTTTGTTAAATTTTCACTTTAAATCATATTGAATCATATTAAACTCTTTTATATATATACATTGTAAACAAAGGAGATCTGCCGATCTAGCCCTCCAGTGGGCTTTGTTAATAATGTTAATGAGGTGTCCCCAAAGCATTGTTTTTTATATAAACTTCAAAATTCAATTCTCTTAACTTTTCGAATTATTTAAGTACAGTGAGCCACCATTGGTGTCACCCCCAAAGTGTTTTTGATGTGGGAACAATTTTAATGCTATTCACTTTCTGAAGAAATTTAATTAGTCAATAAACCTATCACATAATATCTACAAGTCCATTTCTTCTGAGAGAAAAAAGAAAAAAAGGGGGGGAAGTTTCATTAAGTAAATTAAATTAGTGTGGTTTAAAATTGATTGCAGGGTGGGCATCATTTTTACACAGTTCTTTAGTTCATTTGGAAACATGTTTACAGGTGACAATGTAGTTCTTCATCTTGATTGTGTCCAAAAGGGCTCAGAGTTCGAAAGTTCATGATATGTTTTGATTCTTTTTGTCGCATCACCTTTTCACGGTCACCGCCCCTTAGGGTAGATCCCACACTTTCAATTCCATAGAAAGTCAATTCCTTCCAATTTCCTTTATGTTCCTTTTCCATGTGTTTTGCCATCGCATTGCTGCGATCTGAATTTATGGTTGCACGCACATGCTCCAAAATGCGTAATTTCAGTTATTTTTTGGTGCTTCCGATATATTTCAAGGAGCACGGACATTCCAGGGCATATATGACAAATTGAGTTTTACAATTGATCAATTGATTAATTTTCCAAGTTTTAGTATTTGCCATCTCTATTTCTTTGGTTGTTTTCGCAATGCAGCAAACTTTGCATTCTGAACATTTGTAAAAACCTCTCGGTTTTCGCCATGCTTCAGGCTTTTTTTGTTCTTGGAAGTGACTATGAATCAATTTGTCTTTTAAGTTTTTGGCCCTCCGATATGTCACATTTGGATGATCCCCTACGATTTCAGCAACAATAGGATCCATGTGTAATATGTGCTAGTTTTTCCTAAGGATTTGGGTAATTGCTTTGTTGGCCGTTGAGTGGGTGGTGATGAATCGAATTTTCTGGTCCTCTTTGTTTGGTGATTGTTTTTCTTTCAATAAGTCAGTTCTGTTGATATTGGAGGTGCGTTGTAACGCTATTTGAATGCTTGCAGGATTATACTTGCGTTTTACAAATCTTTTAGTTGTTGAGTTCTTGTGAATTTGCCAATCTTCATCATTTGAGCAAATTCTTTTTATCCGAAGGAATTCTCCGTAAGGGATATTGTGAATTAGACTCTGTTGGTGAAAACTTTGAGCATGTAATACAGCATTTGTTGCTGTGCTTTTCCGATGTAGTGTGGTATGCAGCACATTGTCTTTCACAAAGATTTCAGTGTCTAGGAATACTATCCTTGAGTTGCTGATTGTGTATGTGAATTTAAGGCCAAAATTGGAATTGTTCAGGATTTCAAAATAATTTTCAAACTCTTGATTGGTCCCATCCCAAATTAACAACAAATCATCTATGTATCTTAGCCATGCCACGGTTTTAGATACTGCCCCATCATTCTCTGATCTCCAAGCCCATGATTTTTCCCAGTGTCCCATTGTAGGCAGGCATATGATGGACTAAAAGAAAAGCCCATTGCTGTGCCTTTGGCTTGACGATATAGCTCTTGTCCGAATAGAAATATATTCTGTTCCAAACACATTGAAATCATGTCCATAAGCATGTTGGTGTGATCTGTCAATTGTATACTCCTGTCACTTAGGAACATTTTACATGCATCCAAGCCAATTTTATTTTGAATGTTGGAGTATAGCGACACAACGTCCATTGCGATCAACTTATATGATGGTTGCCAAGGAGTATTTTGTAATTGTCTCAACATGTCTCCTGTATACTTTATGTATGAAGTTAGGTTTTTGACATATGGTAACAAGAACACATCTATGTAATTTGCAATGGGTTCCAACAGGGCTCCTTTTGCAGATATTATTGGTCTCCCAGGTGGTCTAGTTGGATGTTTATGAATTTTTGGGAGAAAGTATATTGTGGCCATTTTGGGATGTGTCGTTTGCAAATATTTGTATTCATCACTGTCAATTAAATTTTGTTTGAACCACTTCGCCAATTTTTGGTCTAATTCCTCTTTCATTTTTGGTAACGGATTGATTTTCAATTTTTCATAATATTCTTTGTTTTGCAGTTGAGAATGAGCTTCACGCATGTATGTCTCCTTATCTTGAACAACTACATTGCCGCCTTTGTCTGCCATTTTAATTTCAATAGAGTCATCTTGTTGTTTTTGTGGAATTTGCAGCCAGTAAAGATCCTTTACAACGCATTCTTGAAAAAAATCAATTTTGTTTCCGGGTGGAAGTCGTGGATAAAATCTGGAATGAGGTTTCATTTTGGATAAACCTGCTCCCAATTGGATGCAATATGCCTGTACTTCTCCGCCCCCTTGTTGTGGGGTTTGACTTAATTCCATTAGATTAACAAAATGTTCAGCATCTTGCATTGGTATTTGAACAGTTGGTTGAGCGATGGTCCTTCTATAATTGGCCATATCGGGTTTGTCGATGAATAGTTTTGCTAGTTTTATTTTCCGTACAAATTTGTAGAGGTCTATTCGTGTCTCAGCTAGGTTCATCCCACTCGTTGGGCAAAAGTTCATGCCTCGTTTAAGAACCTGTAGTTCCAATTCGCTTAGATTTTTAGATGATAAATTAATTACTTGTAATTCCTGGTCGTCATTATTGATATTTTGATCTTCCTCTGCTAATTCCTGATTTGCTAATTCCTGATTTGTCGGTATAGTATTTTGACACATCAAAATACTATACCGACAAATCAGGAATTAGCAGATATGGTATCACCAGAGGAAGATCAAAATATCAATAATGACGACCAGGAATTACAAGTAATTAATTTATCATCTAAAAATCTAAGCGAATTGGAACTACAGGTTCTTAAACGAGGCATGAACTTTTGCCCAACGAGTGGGATGAACCTAGCTGAGACACGAATAGACCTCTACAAATTTGTACGGAAAATAAAACTAGCAAAACTATTCATCGACAAACCCGATATGGCCAATTATAGAAGGACCATCGCTCAACCAACTGTTCAAATACCAATGCAAGATGCTGAACATTTTGTTAATCTAATGGAATTAAGTCAAACCCCACAACAAGGGGGCGGAGAAGTACAGGCATATTGCATCCAATTGGGAGCAGGTTTATCCAAAATGAAACCTCAATCCAGATTTTATCCACGACTTCCACCCGGAAACAAAATTGATGTTTTTCAAGAATGCGTTGTAAAGGATCTTTACCGGCTGCAAATTCCACAAAACAAAGATAATCTAACAAAACAAGAACGCCAAGCATTAAATCGGCTACAACAAGATGACTCTATTGAAATTAAAATGGCAGACAAAGGCGGCAATGCAGTTGTTCAAGATAAGGAGACATACATGCGTGAAGCTCATTCTCAACTGCAAAACAAAGAATATTATGAAAAATTGAAAATCAATCCGTTACCAAAAATGAAAGAGGAATTAGACCAAAAATTGGCGAAGTGGTTCAAACAAAATTTAATTGACAGTGATGAATACAAATATTTGCAAACGACACATCCCAAAATGGCCACAATATACTTTCTCCCAAAAATTCATAAACATCCAACTAGACCACCTGTGAGACCAATAATATCTGCAAAAGGAGCCCTGTTGGAACCCATTGCAAATTACATAGATGTGTTCTTGTTACCATATGTCAAAAACCTAACTTCATACATAAAGGATACAGGAGACATGTTGAGACAATTACAAAATACTCCTTGGCAACCATCATATAAGTTGATCGCAATGGACGTTGTGTCGCTATACTCCAACATTCAAAATAAAATTGGCTTGGATGCATGTAAAATGTTCCTAAGTGACAGGAGTATACAATTGACAGATCACACCAACATGCTTATGGACATGATTTCAATGTGTTTGGAACAGAATATATTTCTATTCGGACAAGAGCTATATCGTCAAGCCAAAGGCACAGCAATGGGCTTTTCTTTTAGTCCATCATATGCCTGCCTTACAATGGGACACTGGGAAAAATCATGGGATTGGAGAACAGAGAATGATGGGGCAGTATCTAAAACCGTGGCATGGCTAAGATACATAGATGATTTGTTGTTAATTTGGGATGGGACCAATCAAGAGTTTGAAAATTATTTTGAAATCCTGAACAATTCCAATTTTGGCCTTAAATTCACATACACAATCAGCAACTCAAGGATAGTATTCCTAGACACTGAAATCTTTGTGAAAGACAATGTGCTGCATACCACACTACATCGGAAAAGCACAGCAACAAATACTGTATTACATGCTCAAAGTTTTCACCAACAGAGTCTAATTCACAATATCCCTTACGGAGAATTCCTTCGGATAAAAAGAATTTGCTCAAATGATGAAGATTGGCAAATTCACAAGAACCCAACAACTAAAAGATTTGTAAAACGCAAGTACAATCCTGCAAGCATTCAAATAGCGTTACAACGCACCTCCAATATCAACAGAACTGACTTATTGAAAGAAATACAATCACCAAACAAAGAGGACCAGAAAATTCGATTCATCACCACCCACTCAACGGCCAACAAAGCAATTACCCAAATCCTTAGGAAAAACTGGCACATATTACACATGGATCCTATTGTTGCTGAAATCGTAGGGGATCATCCAAATGTGACATATCGGAGGGCCAAAAACTTAAAAGACAAATTGATTCATAGTCACTTCCAAGAACAAAAAAAGCCTGAAGCATGGCGAAAACCGAGAGGTTTTTACAAATGTTCAGAATGCAAAGTTTGCTGCATTGCGAAAACAACCAAAGAAATAGAGATGGCAAATACTAAAACTTGGAAAATTAATCAATTGATCAATTGTAAAACTCAATTTGTCATATATGCCCTGGAATGTCCGTGCTCCTTGAAATATATCGAAAAAAGAACTGAAATTACGCATTTTGGAGCATGTGCGTGCAACCATAAATTCAGATCGCAGCAATGCGATGGCAAAACACATGGAAAAGGAACATAAAGGAAATTGGAAGGAATTGACTTTCTATGGAATTGAAAGTGTGGGATCTACCCTAAGGGCCGGTGACCGTGAAAAGGTGATGCGACAAAAAGAATCAAAACATATCATGAACTTTCGAACTCTGAGCCCTTTTGGACACAATCAAGATGAAGAACTACATTGTCACCTGTAAACATGTTTCCAAATGAACTAAAGAACTGTGTAAAAATGATGCCCACCCTGCAATCAATTTTAAACCACACTAATTTAATTTACTGAATGAAACTTCCCCCCCCTTTTTTTTTCTTTTTTCTCTCAGAAGAAATGGACTTGTAGATATTATGTGATAGGTTTATTGACTAATTAATTTTCTTCAGAAAGTGAATAGCATTAATATTGTTCCCACATCAAAAACACTTTGGGGGTGACACCAATGGTGGCTCACTGTACTTAAATAATTCGAAAAGTTAAGAGAATTGAATTTTGAAGTTTATATAAAAAACAATGCTTTGGGGACACCTCATTAACATTATTAACAAATCCCACTGGAGGGCTAGATCGGCAGATCTCCTTTGTTTACAATGTATATATATAAAAGAGTTTAATATGATTCAATATGATTTAAAGTGAAAATGTAACAAAAACTACATGTCCCAGAAATCCTGTGTGTAAACAGGAAGTGATGCAACTGCAATGAGTAATTTCCTTTGATCCCTTTATTTAATGGGCAAAAAAATGGTCGACAGTGTAAACCTGTGAGCAAGATCTCTGTGGAGATCGAAACGCGTAAGGTGTTGCTGGTTTATGCAAGAATAAACAGAATATCGACTAAATAAGAGTGTGGAGTTATTACCATCACACGGGAGTGCACGAGGAAAAAGTGTCTTTGCAAAGAGACAAACCGAATAAAATATATATATATATATATATATATATATATATATATATATATATATATATATATATATATATATATCCACCAAACGACTCTCCTGCAATCCCCACCAAGGGAAATAGAGACACGGACCACGGGAAGGTATGGCTCAGATGTATCTATTTCCCCTCAGTGACGCGTTTCAAACTTCTTCAGTCCTTGATCACACTAACATCGGGTAAGCCATTCGCCATTTTAAATTTACATTGCAACACCACGTGACTAATGAACATAGAGAACATACTAATCATCACGATGGCATACAATATATTCTTGTAGTCTGTTTTCTGATTTGGGTCATTTGTTTTGCATAACATTATTGTTGAAATCACAGTAAAATACTCAGTTTTAAACCTGATAACAATGCATTAGTAAATATTCACATATATAGATTAAATAAATACATATATGGGTACATTAAAAAGATATATAATATATATATGATAACACACATTACAATCTTTTTAAATCAATTAGCCAAGGTTATAATTCCAAAGTTAAAAACCATGTATAAATATTGATCTAAAAACATAGCAATAATATATTTATAATTGTGCAAATGTGCAATGTTATCATAATGTCTTGATTAAATCATCATAGTTGCTGTCCTACTCTATTCAAGGACTAGTTAACTGACCCTATTAAGACTTTAGACTATTAAAGTTTCAATCATGCCAAAGTTGAGAATTCTATGATGATATAGTATTATTTCTATTAAAAACAATATAAAATTTAGTGCATTCGTGATAATGTATATGAATAAATTACTAAAGTGCAATAAAGCGCGTTAAATAACTCGTATGTCTGCATGAATGCTTAAAATTTATTTAACCGCAAGGTAACAATTATCTGTGTATTTGGAAGCATAATTCAAAGATTTCATAAAGTACTGTAAGGGGAGAAAAGTACAGACTTAACGGAAATAGTGGAGATCCTTCATGTTGTTTAGACCATTTGGAGTTTTGCTGTCTAATTCCTAGATCGTGGTGGATTCAAGTTTACGTAACTTTTTTTCTCTATCTCCACCTCTTCGGAGTTTTGGGACAGCTTTAATGACAAAATATTTTAGACGGTTGAGATCGTTATTATGCACTGCCTTAAAATGTCTCGCTACTGGGTACGTCAGGTCATTGTTGACTATGGCGCGCAGGTGTTGTAGAATTCTGACATGCACCTGTGGCTTTGTACTCCCCACATATCTTAAGCCAAAGGTGCATGTCAGAACATACACAACGTATTCTGTTCTACAGCCAAAATTGCCCTTTATCTTGATGGCAGTGGGACTGAACGGGGCAGTATATTCAGATGTGTTGACCCCAAATTTGCACGCCTGACACGAGGTGCATTTAAAAAATCCTTGTCTGTTTGTCAACCAACTGCCTGGGGTTTTTAATTCTGGACTGTTTTTCACTAACTGTGTGCGCATAGATGGCCTTTTTTTGAACGTAATGGTCGGTTGGTCAGGATGTCTGGGGGCTAGTACACCATCCGTCAATATTATCGGCCAGTTACGCCTGATGATTGACCTGATCTTCCTTTCTTGTCTGGTGATAAGCCTAGGTATCTCTTCCTCCTCATCTGTTTTATCCTCTGTAAGTGTGGGAAGAAGGGATTCTCTTGATATTTTCTGCACTTTTTTGACTGCTTCCTGCAATCTCCTTTCCTCATATCCCCTCCTTCTATATCTCTCCAAGGCCTCCTCGCACCATGTATTAAAATCATTATTGTTTGTACAGATTCGTTTGAGTCTAAGTAATTCCCCGTAGGGAATACTATCTATTAGGTGTTTGGGATGAGCACTGCTGGCATGTAGGGTCGCATTTCCAGCTGTGCTTTTTCTATGTAATGTAGTTGCAATTTGTCCTTCTTTCACAAACACCCTGACATCCAAGAATTCTATGCATTCATCATTTATCTGGGAGGTGAACTTAAGATTCACTGTGTTTACATTGATTTTGTCAATAAAATCTAGTGCACTTTTGGCGTCACCTTTCCAGATAATAAAAACATTGTCTATAAACCTGAACCAATGCTGTACATGGTTGTCATATTCTGTGGAGTGTTTGCGCTTGAGGACCTGCTCCTCCCACCAGCCTACGTGAAGATACGCGTAGCTGGGAGAGAAGCAGACCCCCATCGCAACACCCCTCTTTTGAACATACATGTCATTATTGAAGACAAAAAAGTTATTAATCAAACACCAATTAATCAATTCCATCAGTAACTTGTTATGATTATAACATTCCGCCGGTCTTGTTTCTAGAAATTCTTTCACAGCTCTCAGACCATCTTTATGTTGGATGCTAGTATATAGCGATTCTATGTCCAATGCTATAAATAGAAAATCATCTGCCCATTTCACTTTATTCAGTTTGATCAAAAAATCACCGGTATCCCTAATGTATGTTGGCAGTTCCTTGACAAAACTTTGCAGAAAATAATCAACATATTCAGTCACATGTTCCCCCATACTCCCAATTGCCGATATGATCGGTCTTCCTGGTACTGGAGTACATTTTTTGTGGATTTTTGGAATGAAGTATATTCTTGGGACTACGAAAATCCACCTTTAGATATTTATGTTCTTCATTTGAGATCATACCCTCCATCTTCCAGCGAGCAATGAGGTTTTTTTAGATTTTCCTGGATTTGTCTGTATTCTGAATAGCTAGATTTGGCATAGACTTCCGAATCATTTAGATGTCTGTATGCCTCTGTGATATAGTCGCAACGTGGCCAGATTACTATGTTTCTGCCTTTATCAGATTTATTTACCACTATTTCCTGGTTTTCGCTCATTTTTTTAATCAAGTAGTTGTATGATTTCTCTTGGTATGTTCGTGATCGTCTTTTATGTTTGATTTGATGATTTCGTTTTTTTATTTCATTGGTGACACACTCATGATAAATATCTATGACGTCCTTAGGCATAGTTGGTACAAAAGTTGATTTCTTTTTGAAAGGGCTGATGCCTGCTCCTTGTTGTATGATATTGGCCTTGCTTAATGTATCTTGTGATGTCTGCAGTTCTTGTTCTCTGACATCATTTTGTTCCTCGTCCACTAGCTCTTGCATTGCTTGTAGCATATGGATGTCAGATACCTGTAAAGATTTTGTAGTGTTTCCAGCTATAATATTTTTTTTGTTGCGGCTCTTTCAATCCATCTTTAACAGCGAAGAATTTCTTTAATTTCAATTTGCGGATAAAAAAATACATCCACCCTTGTACTGGTGTAATTAAAGTCACTTACTGGGCAGAATAACAGTCCCAGTGATAACAGTTGTCTTTCTGCTTCAGATAGTGTTAGAGATGAAAGGTTAACTATTGTATTGTCGTCTACTTTTTGCGCCAATAGTTTCTTTTCTTTGGTTTTGCATTGTCTCTTTTTACGCCTTTCTCTTCTTTTGATTGTTTGTTTACTCTTTGTTGGGGTGGTTGGTTCCTGGGTCTCAATGTTTGGCGGCGATCTATAGCTAAAAAATCCACCTCCTCACCTAGCTCCAACCTTCTCATATTGCTTGTTTCACCCAGGCTGTAAGAGCTACCGCTATCTGATGTTGCATCACTTGTGAGCGATTCTCCTTCAGCCCCTGATAGTGATCCCCCCTCAGCAATTCGATGGCTTTGTATCTGGCATTCTGTCACCACATTAGGCTTTGTGCTAGCTTTTGATTTTCTTGCTTGTTCATATTTTCGTGCAAATGTGTATATACGCCCCTTTTCATAATCTTTTTTATCTCTGGTGAATTTAAACTGTTGCGCAATTTGATTTTTCTTCTTGTTTATTTATCCTTTCCTGGATGTCTTTTTTCGTTTTTGCGATGTAATCATTTGGTTCCAATTTCTTTAGTGCCTCCTCAATGACTACGATTTCTCCAAGCAGAGCCTGACGGTCTATTTCAGCATATTTAATCAGTATTTTAACCAAATTCATTGATGCATGTAAGTTGCTTTCCCCCCAATCCCGTAACATCATCAAAATTGGCGCTTCATAACGGGGGGCCAAAAGAATCCTCAATCCCCTTGGTATACGTTCTACTTCCACATATTTTGTGAGGGATTTATGCTCCCACCATTTTGTTACCTCGCTTCCCATACATTTTTCTAATTTTCTGAGTAGAGTTTTAACATTTTCTTCTCCACTCGTTGGATTTGTATTGGGCCCTCGATCATTATTTTGTATGGCCGGTAGATTCCCAAATAATTCATCCGCTGCCGCTTCTCGCACACGAACAGCCTCCGCTGTCATTCTGAGGATATTCTTTTTCTAATGTCTCTTATTGCAGCTTGCGTTTCAGAAACGTTTGTCTTGGCGTGTTATATATATATATATATATATATATATATATATATATATATATATATATATATATATTTCGGCACCAAAGTAATCCCGTTACTGAGGGCACTCTTTGAAACAGCTGGTGCGAGTTTCAGGGACGGGCTTTCCCTGTTATTAATTCACCACCAAAAGAAATTATACTCGCACTCCACCAGGAAGTCAGTTCGTAGCAGGTTTATTTATGTGCCATTACAGCACACAGCCTTTACCTATGCGTTTCGATCTTACGATCTTGATCACGGTTACAAACATTTGTCCATTGTTTGTTTCTACCTTTTATACCAGTCAATCATAGCAGCCCTATTATGAGGCATTATGGTACTAGTAGTTACTATTTACAATTCATACATCATTTAAAGAGCGTGGTATATTTTGTTTGCATATTTACAAAGTGTTCTCCGGCACAGATATATACAAATGTGTCTTTGTCCTAGAATTATATTATTCACGCAAATTCAAACATCGCAATGCATGTAATATGTAATCTCTAAGTGAGTCTAGTATATAAAAATATCTGCATGCATAAATGGTCCAATTGTATGTGAATGCCCACTATTTTGAGCATCACATTATTTGTTAAGATGTTTTGCGAAGGATATATCGGGACTCAGTGCCCAATTTCTAAGACAAGTCTACATTGTATATCATTAACTGTTGGTTATCTTTACATTAACCAGATTCATTGAAGTGAGGTTTGAGTTGGTCAAAGGTGCACATAAAGTTCTTCGTCCCCATTCAATCCACCAGGATTTTTTGTTTTAAATCGGATGATTAGTCTCGATTCAAGTTGACGTAAAGTCATCAGTCTATTGCCACCTCTCTCCTTTATTGGCACTGTTGCCAATCCACTGTATGTAATGTTCTTCCATGCCCTTTTTTCTTTTTCATGGGTCAGCATATGTTTTGCCGTTGCATAGCTTTGGTCGTGATTCTCTATTGCACGGATATGCTCCAATATTCTTTTGTGCAGAGTGCAGATGGTGCTTCCGATGTATCTTTGGCCACAGAAACATTGTAACAGATATACCACATGTGTAGTTTTACAGGTGATGGTACTTTCCACACTAAAGATTTTTCCTTTAGGGTCCTTTATTTTAGATAGATTACGTCCCACTTGGCAGGCCTTACATTGGCTACATTTCGTAAAGCCATTACGTCTTCCATCTAACCAATTTTTTTATTTTTTATTTTCTTCAAAATGGCTGTTGACCAGTTTATTCGACAATGACGGAGCTTTTCTAAATGCCATCTGTGGAACTTGGCCAAGTTCTTTTCCTATATCTGGATCTGTTTGCAACACATGCCAAAATGTTTGTAATGTTTTCCGTATTCTGTGACTCTCTTTTGTATACGTCAGTATCATTCTGATCGGTTCCTTTGTGGTTGGTTCATTATCTAATTCTTTCTGCGGGATCAGTGTTTCAATTTGGCTTTTCTCTCTTGCTCTCTTTTCACCTCGTTCAATGTCATGTTGTTTATATCCTCTTTTACTGAATCTGGCAGCAGTTTCTTTAAACTTTTTATTCATTTCGCCTTGATTAGAACAATTTTTCTTCATCCTGATAAATTCACCATAAGGTATATTTCTTTTTAGTGCCTCAGGATGAAAACTTTGACCATGAAGTATGCTGTTCGTGGCACTTGTTTTTCTGTGGACCGTTGTTTCTAGTTGACAATTCTCAACATACACTTTCGTATCCAGGAATACTATTTCGCTGGTGCTTATGTTATGTGTGAATTTCAATCCCACCTCGTTGTTGTTTAGGATTTTTAGGTACTCCAGGAATTCATTGTTCGATCCATTCCATATTACAAATAGGTCATCTATGAATCGTAGCCAGAGAACCACTCTGGCTACGTGTTGGTCATTTCCTTCTCTCCAAGCTACCATTTTCTCCCACCAACCCATCACTAGGTTGGCGTAGCTTGGAGAGAAGGAAACTCCCATTGCTGTCCCAAACGTTTGAGTGTAATGTACCTTATTAAAAAGAAAAACATTATTTTTAAGGCACATTTCTACCATTTCAACAATCATCTTACAATGTTTCAATTGTTCTATCAGTTTTTGCTTTAGAAAATATTCTATTGCTGTCAGTCCCAGTTCGTGATTTATTGAGGTGTAGAGAGAGACTACATCGATGGTCACCAGCCGGTAACCAACCATCCGTCCATTCTATGTTCATCAAATGTCTGAGGAAATCCCCCGTGTCTTTTATATACGAGGGTAAGGTGGGCACAATTGGGGCTAAGAAATTATCAACATAGTTCGCAACATTTTCATATAGAGAGCCACAACTAGAAATAATTGGTCTCCAGGGAGGTTTGTTTAATGTCTTATGAACTAGCGTTGGAGTGATCGGAGTTTGGTTGTTGAGGAATTGAACTTAATTTTCACGTAATAAATTTAGGTCTTGCCACTTTTTTAGACGTTTTTCCAGGTCCGTTATCATTTCGTTGATTGGATTTTTGTTCAACTTTTTGTAGTTATTGGTATCACTTAATTGGTGCATTGCTTCTTTAGTATAGTCCTCTTTGTTCTGGATTATTATATTCCCGCCTTTGTCGGCGGGTTTGATTTCCAGATTATCATTTGTCATTAATGATTCCAATGCATTACGTTCCTCTATCGTCAAATTTTCTTTTTTCTTTATTTTGATGTTACTCAATTTGTCCAATTCTTCATTTACCAGTTCATAGAAGAGGTCAATTTTGTTGCCTGGATGTAATGTTGGACTAAATTTCGACTGTTTTTTTAACTTTGTCCTTGGGTGGCCACTAGTTTCGTGTCCCATTTCGGTTAAGATTTGAGTATCTGGGATGCTATCTTCATCTGTTTCATGTACCAGTCCATGAGCTGTTCTTAGTACTGGTATGTCCTGAATACTCAATACCTGGTTATCATTCATATTGGTATTCATTATATTTGATTCCATATTTTGTCTACCTTGTTTTTTAAAGAATTTAGATAGTTTCATCTTTCTCACATACTTATAGAGATCTATCTTGGTTTCCACTAGATCCCAATGTTTTTTTGGACAGAATGTCAGTCCTTTGTTTAAAAGAGTCTCTTCCGCTCTCGTTAGTACATGTTTCGACAAGTTAATAATCAAATATGGTTCTTTTTCTTCCAGATTGTTCACGCATTCGTTACTCTGTTTCTCAAGTTGTATCCCTTGTTTTTTCCTTTTGCTTCGTCTGGTTTTGCGTTTTGTTCTCCTGATGTTTGTAATCCACTCCCTCTACCCCGTCCTCTTGAGAAGCCCCTTCCTCTGCTCTTGCCTCTTCCTTTGGGTAGTTGCTGGTCGAAGTATACTAATTGCATTTCTCTAAAAAAGAAGGTTTTTGTCCTTGTGGTATTGATTCTTCATTTTCACTGAAGTCCGTGTCTGACTCACTCGGGGTGGTATTCATTGATGGAATGAGAGGCTTTTTGTTTGCCTTGAGCTGTTGTTTTAAGTTTGTGAAGCGTTTAGCAAAGGTGAGGATTGTTCCTGAGGCGTAGTCATGCTGGTCTCTTTTATATTTTCTTTCTTTTCTCTCTTCTACCTCTTTCTCATGTTTATCCAGGTTCATTTCCATTATTTTGCGTAATTTTTTTGCTTCCTCATCTTTGTTGATTTCCTGTATTTTCGCTTCTATCTCTTCCACCTTTTTCTTTATTTCATCAATGTCTATTGAAGTACCGAAATTTACAAACCCCTAACGGATTATACTTACAATAACCAAAATATCATTCATCAATAATCAGTCGATTGGCAGTGTAGAAAGTTCAAGCGTTTATTAGACAAAACAATACTCTGCCAGAGGAGCTCCCAACGACCTCACACCCCGAGGACCGCAGAGAGACTGCTGGCACGTTGTCAGGTCAACACATATATACTATCACAATTTGCAACCGTTACCCAAAATGGAAAAGTACAGGTTGGTACAGGAGGTGGCAAGGGATATGCCCATATATGGCACACAAAGCGTCTATCTGAGCTCAGTATAACAAGGTCAGGCCGGTTGACTCCCTTCTGCTAGTTTCGGTGAGAGTACGCACAGCGCCTGCACAAATGTGCTTATCTGGCCGGCCCCCTCCTATAACCTTGACGGGGCCCAAAAGCAGAAGCAGCTGCTTGCTACATGTGTCTAGCTATTTCTCATGAGAACGAGAAGATGCGAAAATGCTGAGACATGGAGAGTTTTACAGACAGTGCTACGAATTGGCCAAACAAAATGGCGCCAGTCTTGCTGACCGACTCTAACCTATTTACAAGGAGGGCAAAGAATATGATTACAAGGTATAGGTCGGATTAGAACAAACAGAGTATCTTTATGCCATAGGGGCGTTTTCTTAGTATGTTAATTAGCTGCATCACGCTGAACACTGACTTAGAAACCACGTTCTATTTCCTCGTGCGAGGCCTAATCTAATTCTTGTTCCGCAAACCCTACTTTTAGCGTGATGAAGCTAATAACAGAGGTCACTAATTGTCGAAGAGATCTTCATCTATCCTCATAAGTTCACGGATCTCCTGCTGGAGCATCTGAGCTTTAGTGGGGGGTACTGAAGGGGTAACCGCCGCTGTTAGTCTGGTGGCACAATATGAGCAGCACGCAGGACCGCACTGCAGACAGAGACAGCAGACAAAAAGGACACCGGCCGCTCCACCCAGAACCAACAATACCTTCCAGCCCCAAGTTCCCAAAATACCCCAGAACCACCCGGACAGGGACCAAGACCCATTATCTACATGCATCTCTGCCGCTATGCGATGGAGCTTTTGAATGGCCAGATGGACAGTAGGGGCGGAGTCTGGAATGTAAACACAGCAAGAGCTGCCGATCACCCGGCATGCTCCGCCTCGATCAGCCAAGATAACGTCTAAAACCATACGGTTCTGAAGCGCTACGAGTCTTGTCGCCTGAAGCTCAACCGTTCCTGCTGATCCCTGCATTCGGTGCCTGAGGCTTGAGCCGGGCAGTTACACTTCGTTTTAATCTTTGTTTTAAAACTTTTGTTAACTTTTGTTCCTTGATTTCACCTCCCCTTGTGTCCTCTCCCCCCCTGCACCCAGCACGCGGATTTAGCGCGACGCTGACTGTCTTGTCCGATTTGGGGTCAAGACACTTTTAAAATTGCCAAATTAATTCTGAGCATTTCCTCACTTACCACACCCAGCGCTACCTTCCTCAGAGGGTCCGGCCGATCTTGGGGCTGCTCGACCTGGGGTTAGGGCAGAGCTAGTGTGGCAGCCATCTTGGGCAGGGCTTCCTCCCTTGGGGCGAGAGGAAAGTCTATAAAAATAGTAGAAGGACTCCTGGCGCGAGATCCCTGCATTCGGTGCCTGAGGCTTGAGCCGGGCAGTTACACTTCGTTTTAATCTTTGTTTTAAAACTTTTGTTAACTTTTGTTCCTTGATTTCACTTCCCCTTGTGTCCTCTCCCCCCCTGCACCCAGCACGCGGATTTAGCGCGACGCTGACTGTCTTGTCCGATTTGGGGTCAAGACACTTTTAAAATTACCAAATTAATTCTGAACATTTCCTCACTTACCACACCCAGCGCTACCTTCCTCAGAGGGTCTTGGGGCTGCTCGACCTGGGGTTAGGGCAGAGCTAGTGTGGCAGCCATCTTGGGCAGGGCTTCTTCCCTTGGGGCGAGAGGAAAGTCTATAAAAATAAACGGCTATGACTCCGCGCAGCGGACGCGTTCAGCGGACGCGCCATCATCGCGCCGGAGTCAAGCCAGAGTCCTGCCCGTCTGCGCCCGTCCGCGCCAGGACGGGACCAGGGGCCTCTCCATCGGCCCCGGGCTATACATCATATTCCCGTTCCGATTTACTGTCTCTTCAGACCTCCTCCTGCACCTTGGCTCCCATTTTCAACTGCCAAGATGCTCCATTAAAATGTTGTGCCTGTGCCCTTACTCTGGATTCCATCCCTGCTGTCACAGACTCCCTGTCCTCCTCCTTTTGGACCACCACTCAGGCTACGCATTTGGCCTCCATCAATATGCCTATATCCACTCCTTCTATGAATTTTATTTGCATAAATTGCCGATCTCTGGCAAAACATAAAAGAGAGATTTTTGATCTTCTCGAATCGGCAAGTCCAGCAGCAATGTTTCTAACAGAAACATGGCTTAGCAATTGCTCTGGTCCTGACATTGCTATGGCTCTCCCTAATAACTACACCTATGTGGGAAGAAATCGTGTGCTCAAGGAGGGAGGTGGCATAGCGATAATTTTTAAAAGAGAGTTTTCCTGTAAATGGGAGGATTTAGATTTCCCTAACTGCGAGGCTGGCCTCTTTAAACTTTCCCTCACCCCGCATTATACTTTGACTGGAACCCTGATTTATCGCCCCCCGGGTTCGGCCAATTCTTGGGCCTCTTCTTTCCCCGAGCTTATCGCCCCTCTAATTTTACAATCCACTAACTTTTTAGTAGTGGGTGACTTAAACATTCATTTTAATCTCTCATCTTGTCCTATTGGTATGCGCCTACTTCAGGACTTAGCTGCCCTTGACCTCCACTTACATAACTCCGGCCCCACCCATAAAGCCGGTAATTTATTGGATCCCATCATCTCAAATCTCAACTGTATCACTCACCTTTCTTCCTCTCTTGTCATTTGGTCTGATCACTTTACTGTCAACTTTTCAATTAGAATACCAGCTCATAATAATTCCTCTAGACTTCCCCCTCATAAAGCTAGTAGGAACTGGAAACGTTTGGATATAGACAAACTTAATTTTTGCCTTGATAATTCCAAACCAACATCTCCTATTATCTCTACCAAGGAGGTTTCTGTAGTCAATTCCTGGCTAAATACAGCCCTAGATTTGTGTCTTCCCACTCAGAGGAATAAGTCACAGTTCCATCACCCACCAGCTCCCTGGTTTAACGACTCATTGCGTCGGGAAAAGTCCTGTTGCAAGAAACTGGAGCGCTTATGGCGTTCGGGTTATTGCACACTTAAGAAAGCAAATTACAAGGCTGCCCTTCGGACATACCACTCCGCCTGTGACACTGCCAGAGCCAATCATGCAAACAGCACCATACTTAAGGCCCAAAATAGACCTAAGGCTCTGTTTAAACTAGTAAAAGATCTTTCTGGCATGTCTTCTGCACCTAATGACCCTTCTTTGGACTCTTCCCAATGCAACGCTTTGGCTAAATTCTTCTTGGACAAAATTGATAAGATCTATGCTATCCTTGATGCCACTCCCAATGCTCCTTCTTTCCCTGAGCCCGTACTCTCCACCCCGTGTTTCGCTGTTGCTGATGATGGTACTCATATTTCTCTACCAATTCACTCTTGTGAACCGATATCTCTTCCGCTCCTCCAGAAATATTTACATGAAATTAAATCCGGTTCCCCCACTGACCCTCTGCCCCCTCAAATAATGGCCTCCCTGGACCCAAATTTGCTTCAGATCATACTAGATATGTTGAATGCCTCACTGGAGGAGGCTTCAGTTCCCAGCGAATGGAAACATGCAATGGTGGTTCCATTGCTAAAGAAGGCCAATGCGGATTCTAATAACCCCTCTAATTTTCGTCCTATCTCTCTCCTCTCTTGTTATTCTAAAATTCTTGAAAAACACGTGAATTCTTCTCTCACCTCTTATGTTGAATCTTCTCACCTTCTTCACTGCTCTCAGTCTGGGTTCAGGGCTGGTTTCTCCACGGAGACTACGCTTCTTGGCGTGTCTGAGACCATCAGGAGACAGGTGGACAATGGGGAGACTGTGGCACTCATCTTGCTTGATTTGAGTGCCGCATTTGACACCGTCTCCCATCCCATCTTATTGTCCACCTTGCAATCCGTGGGGGTTGTTGGCCCAGCCCTGGCTTGGATTGCTAGTTTTCTTTCTAATCGCACCTTCCAGGTCTTTTCTGCTACTTCTGTTTCTTCTATCTACTCTTCCCCTCACGGTGTTCCCCAAGGGTCGATTCTTAGTCCCCTTTTCTTTAATCTTTATGTGAGACCGCTTGCTTTCTTGGCAGAGCAAGCGGGTCTCACAATATATTCTTACGCTGACGATACTCAAATCGTCTATTCACTTTCCACCAAGAATCACTCGCCTTCCTCCTCCTTGCAGACAGGTTTGGAACAGATCGCCAATTGGATGCAGAGACATAAATTAAAGCTCAATGGGGACAAAACGGAGCTGCTCCTATTCGGTCCCAATGCACCTTTGTGGGGCCCGCAACATTGGCCTCCGCAGATGGGCCCTTTACCTACCCCCTCAGATTCTGCCCGTAATCTCGGGGTTCTGCTTGACAACCAGTTGTCATTGAAGCAACATGTGGTAAAGGTATCTGCCACCTGTACTACCATCATCAGGTGGCTTAGAAAAATCACATGGATGCTCCCAGTGGATACCCTGAGAACCGTGGTCCAAGCCCTTGTCATCTCCCGGATGGACTACGGGAACGTACTACTCCTGGGCGCCTGTAAGGAGGTATTAAAGAAACTTCATGTTGTTCAGAATATGGCTGTGCGCCTGATATGTAACCTACCTGCTAGATCTTCGGCTACTACCCATCTGCACAAACTGCATTGGTTACGAATTGAGAGCCGTATAAAATTCAAAGCCCTTTGTATTATGCACCGTATAAAAATGAACAAAGCCCCGAAATATCTATCTTCCTTGGCCCAGCACTATGTCCCATCCTGCACTTTAAGATCATCTACCCAAAACAAGTTTCAAACTCCACGTGTTAAGCGAGCCAAGATGGGCGGACGTTCGTTCGCCTTTCTGGCCCCCTCTTTATGGAACTCTATGCCCCAATCCCTGCGCTCGGAAGTCTGTTATATGACATTCCGCAAAGGTATTAAGACCTGGCTTTTTAACATGTAACTGCCATGCCCATGGTTCTCTTCACTGTTCCATCTTCCGTTTGCTACAGCGCCGGGAAACCTTCGGGTAGCTGCGCGCTCAATCAATGCAATTATAATATTAATAATAATAATAACCGTTAGATTGGTCATGATATCAGTAGTGATGTTAATGACATTTTCTACTATTCTAGACAGCCGCCTTATTTCTCTGCTGTTAAAGATTGGTCCCCAGAAGGGAACCAAGCCTTTGCTAAAGTCTGTGAACTGTTCCAAGGAGATATCGGTCTGATCAACTTCGGTTGCTATGAGCTGCCTACGTTGTCTATTGGGTACTGATCTTGTTGAATGTAACTGGTGTGTTCTGTGATAGTCAGATGGTGCTATATATACAGGTGGGTACAGGAAGGACAGGTAGCAGTGCCCAGCCCACCCACGAGGTAACCAAGTGTAAGCATTCTCCCCACATACGAAATACACATTGGGTGGTGTCAACAAAGGTGGACTGCTAAGTATATTCATCTGATAGGTATAATTACAAACACTGTCACCAACCTGCACATGCCTCAATCCCTGGACACAAAAATCAGAGGAAGTATTCAGAATAGGAATGGGTACAATACGTTCGCTCGTGACATTTCGATCAACGAAAAGCTGAAAATATTTGGTCGAATTGAAATCATCAAAATCATAGAGTTCATCCTGTAACCAAGTACTATTTCGAACCTCCATATATTTATTCATACACGCTTGTGGATCTAGAGATCCCCGCCCCCCATTGCCTTGTGGGTCAAAACCTTGATGTGCCCTAATGTACGCTAGAATCATGTTATAATCTTTTTCAGTGTAAACAAATTGCTTGTAATTTTCTATGTAATGATTGTACATGGCAGAGAACAGTTTGAACCAGGCTTCACAAATCCCCAAATAGGAGAGAGGTAACGAGAGGAACAGATCATGATTGTGTACAACAGAGGGCAGAAGTCCACAAACCCAGCAGTCAGTGGTGTTTGTGGTGCTGTGTGTTTGGTGCAACATTTCGACAAATATATTTTTCGCATAGGTCTGGCGATGTCGTTCTTTGTGGGGTGCTAAAGTGTACATAAAATGCTCAGGAGGAGCGACAGTCGATGTCATCATTGATTGCATTGGGTGCTTATATTCTAAGTATATAAAGACCCCCATGAAGATTGCTAAAATGACTGCGATTGTAACTACGAAGGCTATTTTCACACGCATGGTCCAACTAGAAAACATTGGTTCGTAAAAAGGCAAATACCTAGGAGCCAAAGGGAGTTCGTCTTCTACTATAAAACGACCAAAAGGGTACATTCCTGGCTAAAACGTCCAAACTAACTAAAATGGGATCAGAACAACCTTCCTGTCAGAGGGTTCTTCTTTCCTGTGTCCTTCAAAGCCTCACAGGCAGGCTTTTAATCAGCATACATATCCAACGGCGTCCCACGATGGAGATTTTCTGGAAAATGGGTTTAGCGCAAACAACCTGGCCAGTGACAAGAACAGAGTCTTTCTTTCTGAACAGAGCACAATATCAATGTTCCAGCTCTCAACTAGTTCAGTCCAGTGTCTCGCTCAGTACCACAGATTGGAAACTAGCAAACCCTACTTTTATCAAAGTCTTTCCTTATCTCCTATCAGTGTCATCTGAGGTACTGTGGTGTTTTCTTGGCCGCAGGTTGTAACGGACATGGCTTGGCACTTCCTGATCTGGGAATAACACAGCGGAAGGTACAGCACCTTCGTCAGATCTGCTGCCAACCAAATCAACATGGACAGGGCCAGGGGTGATTGCTGATTCTCCAGAGACTGCCCCGACCGGCCCTGTCTCTGTTTCAGCTCCGATTTCACAAGCGTCGGAGAAGGGAACAAAGGCAACAGCTCTCTCGCTTTCCTGAGTCACAATTCCCTCAGGGTGTCGCTGGTCATAGGGGAGTGAAAGAGGAATTCTTTTTAGGTGCGACACATGGATCCAGTGTCTTTTTCCCTCCACTCTTATGGCCGTCCGCGTGGCCAACAGGATCTGGTGTGGCTTAGACCATCTCGGAGCCAAGCTGGAGTCTCGATCGTATTTCTTGACAAGAACCCACTGGCCGGGTTCCAGGCGATGTCCGGGACCCTCTGGCAGGGGTTGCAGTACAGAGGCTACCTGCTGATGAATAAAACGAATATCTTTAGTCAACGTATACAAGTAGTCGATCAACATAGGGTATTCAATGTCAGAAAACAATTTTGGCCTAGACACGCCCCATATATTAGCGGGTCGCCCAAACACTATCTCGTAAGGAGATAGTCCAGAGCGTGAATGGGGGGTGACCCGCAGAGACATAAGAGCTAATGGGAGGGTGTCAGGCCATTTCAAACCAGTACTCTCTTGGATTTTCGCCATCTTTAACTTCAGAATTCCGTTATATTTTTCCACTAATCCTGCTGATTGGGGGTGCCTAGCTACGTGGAATTTTTGTTTTATTTGGAGCCCATTGCATATACCTTGCACAAGGGCCCCATGGAAATGCCCGCCGTTGTCTGACCGATCAAGCGAGGCAATCCAAAGCGTGGGATAAACTCCTTCATAAGGGAATTTGCAGTGGCTAGGGCAGTATTTTCTTTGGTAGGGTACGCCTCAACCCATTTACTGAAGGCGCACGCCACCACTAGTACATATTTGAAGTTATTGACGCGCTCCATATGGATGTAATCCATCTGGAGCACCTCAAATGGCAATGTCGGGGGTGCAAAATTTCCACTCAGGATAGGTTCTCCTTTCCCTGGGTTATGTTGCAGGCAGACCATGCAATATTGAACAAGTCGTACAGCTGTTTTCTGTATATTGGGGTTATTCCACACTGGGTCCAACAAGGCACAAATGCCTTTGGCTCCAACATGGGCTGGTCCATGGGCCATAGTGACGACAGCCTGTACCATGGCATTGGGCAGTAACCATCGCTGTTTGTCTGTCAGGTCCACCCAACAATTATTCTCATCCAACCTCCCTACTTCCTGCTCCCATCTCTCTAGTTCCACTGCAGTCGCTTCTTTCTGAATGTCTCGGACACTCTCAATAGTATTATCAAACAAGTCTGTCTCCCCCACCCATCGTGCAGAGGAGTTTACGTACATTGAGGACACCATTGACTGAGCCGTGTGTTTGGCTACCTGATCTGCAAAAGCATTACCCTCTCCTACTTCATCCACCACTGTCTTATGTGCACTACATTTTACAATTGCTACTTTCTTGGGGAGCGTCAAAGCTTCAAGTAATCGTAACACCAAGGGTCCATTCTGTATTTTCTGACCATGTGAGGTGAGGAATCCCCGCTCCCTCCATAACCTCCCGAAGCTATGAGCCACGCCAAAGGCGTATTGGCTGTCCGTGAAGATGTTGACCTCTAGTCCCTCACTCAGCTCACATGCTCGTAGTAAAGCCATCAACTCAGCAGCTTGGGCTGATCGATGGGGTATTCGGAATGTTTCAACTACTGTTTTTAGAGTAGTGATTGCATACGCAGCTGTCGTGCCATCTGCTAATTTAAAACAAGAACCGTCCACATACAGTTCCCCTTGGGGGTCAGATAAAGGAATGTCTGTGAGATCGATTTTTCCTTCGTCTCTTCTTCTGTTCTGAAAATACAATCATGAACATCATTCGCCTGTTCTCCTGAAGGGAGGGGTAACAGTGTAGCCGGATTCAATGTGGCACAACGTTTAATGGTCACATGTGGGGCGAACAAAGTAAATTCATAACCAGTGAGGCGCGCGCTTGTTAGATGCTGAGTCTTTGTTTTGTTCAATAATGCGTCCAAAGCATGCGGCACCATCACCGTCAAATTAGAATTTAGAACGAGCCCTTCTGACTACCTGATGGCCGCTGCTACAGCCGCCGTGGCCCTCAAGCAGCTGGGAAGTGCTCTGGCCACATTATCCAATGTGGTCGAAAAATAAGCACATGGTCTTTGCTTACCACCAAAGTCCTGTGTTAACACTGAAAGCGAGCAACCGTCGACCTCGTGCACATATAGTACAAAAGGTTTACGGTAATCAGGAGTGCCAAGGACAGGAGCAGAACACAAAGCAGATTTCAGAGCAGAAAAAGCAGATTGACATTCATCAGTCCAAGGGAGGGGTTCATGCACAGCTTTAGTGGTTAAGTGTAGCAAAGGTTTAGCAAGAAGAGAAAAATTAGGGATCAATTGACGACAGTAAGAGGTAATGCCAAGAAAAGCACGGACTTCACGCTGAGTACAAGGCACAGGCATGTTAGTGATGGTAATAATTCGTTCAGATGATAAACGTCTACCCTCCTTCGATAGTAAGTGGCCGAGGTAGGTCACTTCCTGTCGACAATATTGAAACTTGGACAGGGAAACCTTATTACCTCTGTCCGCCAGATGGTGCAACAACTTAACCGTTGCTTCCTTACAACCCTCTTCAGTATCAGATGCTATCAATAAATCATCAACGTACTGCAAGAGCACGCTACCATCTGGCAAAGACAGGTCATCTAAGACTGCCTTAAGGGCTTGGCTGTAGATGCTAGGACTTTCCGTATAACTTTGGGGAGCGCGACAGAATCGGAAGCTTCGGCCAGATAATGAGAATCCGAAGACCTGCCTGCTATCAGGATGGATAGGGATACTGAAGAAGGCATTCTTCAGGTCGATGACAGAGAAATATTTAGCAGTAGGAGGTATCATAGTAAGGATTGTAGTGATGTCCGACACCACCGGGAATTGGGGCACCACTATTTTATTAACCTCCCGCAAATGAATCACAAAACGGTAGACATCAACATTGTCAGGGGTCCCTGTCTCAGGAGCTTTTTTCAAAATAGGCAGGATAGGGCTATTACAGACGTTCGATGCAGTTTCCTCAACCACCCCTTTATCAATCAAGTCTTGGATTGTGGAAAACAAAGCTCGTTCTCCCGCTGGGGAGATCTTGTATTGTGGTAGACGGGGCAATCTAGCGCCGGGTTTCAAGGTAATGCGGACAGGAGGGATATCTAGTTTACCGACATCCGTATCTCCTGTTGCCGCAAATTCAGGTGGCAATGGTTCATTTTTAGCAAAACATTGTCTCGTACTTACATCGGGATTTTGAATGGTCAAATAAACACCATCGGGGGAACAATGTATTTTAGCATTCAGTCTTTTCAACATATCCAAACCCAAAAGATTCTCTCCGCAACTGGAAGTTAAAAGGAATGGAGTGTTCATAGTGAATGGACCAATCGTGAAAGGGATAGGCTGAGAGATGGGGCTGATTACAGGAACTCCTGAAAATCCCACTGAAACATTATTATGCCCGGACAGAGCGGCCCCTGGGACCAACGAGCGAGCAACCGAACTATTCATGGCTCCTGTGTCAATCAAAAATTTGTCGGTGGTCCCCATCAATTCCCCTGTGACATAGGGTCCCTGCTGATTGACCGGTATCGACACTTGGCCCCCACTCTGTCCTTGGCTGTCCTATACATCCCCGAATTTATCCTGATCCTCAAAACCATAATCTTCATTGTAGTAGTGCCTACCTGTGCCTCGTGCTGTGCCTTGTGCTTTATCAAAATGATTTCGTTCGTTTTCTCCTTGTACTGCCTCCTCTCGGTGCATATCACCACGGTCCGTTCCGCCGCGTCCTCTACCTCTTCCTCGGACTGCTCCGTTCTGTGCTAACAGCCACGGACACTGATCTTTCCAATGGCCTTCCTCTCTACAATACACGCACTGATTGGGTCCCCATCGGGAGGGCTGACCCCCTCCTCCCCCTCTGGAGACTGGCTCGCTGGACCCGGGCCCCCTGGCGCCTCTCCCTGTGCCTCGACCCCTCATAACCTGCTGTAGCAACACTCGAGTTTTGAGGTCCTTAGTCTTCTTTTCGTCTTTATCCTTGCTCTCATTCTCCCTGTGCTCGTAATACTGGGCCATGCTTAATATGATAGAAGGGGTGGACGTAGTCCACGTGCTTTCAGCAGCTTGTAGTCGGGTCGAAATTTCAGGTATCAAATTTGTTACAAATCTATTCACAAATAATCGTATCCCCCCCCTCGCTAGCAAGGTCCTGACCACTAAAATCGATAAAAGTTCCCTCGAATCTGGTAAAGAAATCAGAGACACTTTCATCCTTCTTTTGTTTGCAAGCAGTCAGTTTATCCCAGTCCACCTTTTGTGGCGGGATCAAAGTATGCATATAAGCTATAATTTTTGCTGGCAAGGCAATTATTTCAGCCCTCGGCTTGTCCCCCGGCTTACGGTCTTGATCCCATCCTTTCAGATCATCCCAGGTACCCCCCAACTCGGCCGCATGGGGAGTATCATGGACTTGCCGCCATATATCTACAGGAACCAATAACCCGAAAAATAACTCAATATCAGCTAAAGTCATGACAGCGGAGGACGCTGCCTCTGTTAATTCTTTATAATAGGCAGTGGGATTCTTTTGGGGGTCCGGAAGCTGAGCCTTTAGGGCCAACACTTCACTTCGCTTCCATGGCGTATACACCCATTGTTCCTGAAACCTAGCTTCCACTCCGGCCCGTGTTATTTCGTTCCGGTCATTGCGCAGTTCAGGTATCTCGGGATGATAAATGGGGTGTACCTCCCTCATGGGGTGCTGGGAACTTAATTCAGGGAACTGCAAATAGAGTCTGCCTCGGTAACCTACTAAAGTGTCGACATTCTTATATACTTCATCGGGACTTAATTGGAATTTATGAGCGCGATCCTTTATGTCATACAGAATTTGTGGGGCTAATCCCCTTGTTCCAAAACTTTGTTCCCATATTTCGATGAGAAATCGGGACATGTGTTGTAGGGCAGTTTGTTGCATCAGCGGTTCAAAGTCTTTCATGGTACTCCATATGTCAGTTAATGTATTGATGTCTGTGTACATCCATCTAACTGCTTGATCCGCTATCGCTTCTTTCTCTCCGTAACCCACGGCACCTCTCGTGTACAGGAGCCTAACATGCGAGCCTTCCGAATCCCCAATCGGAGCCCGACCCCGGCACTCGGGTGTCGTGCTAGCTGACTGGGAAGTTCCTACCGGGCTACACAAGGGCGATAGCGCTGGAGAGACACCCGTCGTCCCCAAGGGGTGGCGTGTGTCCGGGAGCAGGGTAGCAACGGCGCCCGGTACATTGGTGGGAGCCCTGGTCGGGCCCCCTCTTGAGCCAATGCCACAGGGGCGGTGGGCGCCGTTAAAGGCACTGCTGGATATATCCGTTGTGGAGCATACGGCAGAGGGGGGCGAACGTCCAGCAGATCCTCTATCTCATCTTCGGCTTCCTTTCAGACAACATAGGTCTTATCTACCTCCAACCGAAACTGTCTATCTAAGTACTCGATATTCTGCTCGGTTTGGTTTTTGTCATGCGCAATTGCTTTCTGGGTAATGGTCTGTCCTTGTTTCATTTGTACTAATTTGTCGGCTCTCATTCTTCTGCAAGTGGCCTCTTTCTGCCATGTTCTCAGGGTATCAAACATGGAATGTCTGCTGCGTTTCGCAAACAGACGCTCTTGTAAATAATTAATCTTTTTCTCATCGAAGGACTCTGTCAGAGGCCACTGCAGTTCTACATTATCCTTGGTATACTTGTGCCATAGACGATTAAATAGCAAGGGTCCAATCCCGTGCTTACAGTATAGATCATGGCTGGGAGTACCTTCCGGAGGGGCCGGCTGACTTTCGTCTAATCTAGTACTATTTGGGCTGGTACAGCCAAAACATAGTCGACTGAAGCACGGCATTGTTTTACTACTGCTCAAATTGTATCTGTATAAAAGGAAAAGGCAATTTATTATTCACAATACTTTTCACACATACACGGCCATGTTCATTCACTCATTCAATCACTTGTTTCAGAACCAAAGTTCATCTGATCATCCGGAATACAAATAAAACAAAACAAAACATAGACCGAAATACAGACAGTACAAACCAGTGAGAACAAATGATAGCCCAAATCAAAAGACGGAGCCCGTCGACTCCCGTCTGTGGAGAACCGGTCTATTCCAAAGTCGCAGAACCAAAGGTCAAAACAGCCTCACCATAGGGGCTGCCTAGAGATAGCTACACAGGTTTTTCACTACCACAGACCGACCTACCGACCATCCGACGGCCCTCTTGGTTCACCTCCCGGACTATGCTGGCTTAGCCCGCTTTTTCAAGCACCGCTCCAGATCTGCCCGAGTGCTACCCAAGTATGACCATCAGCATTTCAGAGGGCGATCTGGCCAGGTATGAACATTTTACGGTTCATACCTAGGCGTGTTAGTTATATCTCTATCAAATACAAATTAGAGGTGTCCGCCCGTGCAGTCTCACTACTGCCCCGTCAGACCACCTCCCAAAATACCGCGATCTCCGTGGTCAAAGACCACCAAATTCAAAATCAATTACAGAACGATATCCGACATGAGACGAGACAAACACTCACCTGGTGCACTCAGGTCCGGTTGCAGATTTCTCCACTGCCAATCGATCTATTCTTCCGGGTTTCACCCGTAGGACTCCGGCGTGGGGCCACTAGCAGCTGAGGCTTCTACCGATCAGAAAAGCGGAGCAACCCTTTTTCTTTGGTCAGTCCACCCCCCGACCGAGTACACCCCTTTTAATGTCCCTTTCCTTTTCCGAATACGGAGGGACGACCCCAACGTGGAGTCCCGGCGGAGTCGCCAACTGAAGTACCGAAATGTACAAACCCCTAACGGATTATACTTACAATAACCAAAATATCATTCATCAATAATCAGTCGATTGGCAGTGTAGAAAGTTCAAGCGTTTATTAGACAAAACAATACTCTGCCAGAGGAGCTCCCAACGACCTCACACCCCGAGGACCGCAGAGAGACTGCTGGCACGTTGTCAGGTCAACACATATATACTATCACAATTTGCAACCGTTACCCAAAATGGAAAAGTACAGGTTGGTACAGCAGGTGGCAAGGGGTATGCCCATATATGGCACACAAAGCATCTATCTGAGCTCAGTATAGCAAGGTCAGGCCGGTTGACTCCCTTCTGCTAGTTTCGGTGAGAGTCCGCACAGCGCCTGCAAGAATGTGCTTATCTGGCCGGCCCCCTCCTATAACCTTGACGGGGCCCAAAAGCAGAAGCAGCTGCTTGCTACATGCGTCTAGCTATTTCTCATGAGAACGAGAAGATGCGAAAATGCTGAGACATGGAGAGTTTTACAGACAGTGCTACGAATTGGCCAAACAAAATGGCGCCAGTCTTGCTGACCGACTCTAACCTATTTACAAGGAGGGCAAAAAATATGATTACAAGGTATATGTCGGATTAGAACAAACAGGGTGTCTTTATGCCATTGGGGCGTTCTTAGTATGTTAATTAGTTGCATCACGCTGAACACTGACTTAGAAACCACGTTCTATTTCCTCGTGCGAGGCCTAATCTAATTCTTGTTCCTCACTATTTTGGCGTGCTTGACAATAATCATCATCATATTATAGCAGCACTGCATATTGTTATTTCCCGAGTCAATGAGCATTTCAGGCCTTGTATCAGGATGATTTGGGAGAGTAAATATTCTCAGTCCCCTTGGTACCATTTTTTGTTCTAAGTATTTCTCCATTGTGAGAATCTCCCAACTTTTTGTTATATCTTTTTTTAGTAGCCTTTCCAGCTGGAGAAATAGTTGTTTTAATGTGATTTCTCCTTTTGTATTTGATGCCTCAACATTACTTTTCTCAGTTTCATTAGAGGTCGTTTTTTGAAACATTGCCTCCGCTCTCTGTGCACGTTTTAAAGCTCTTTCCTCCATATTTCTGAGTGCATACCACGTTTACCTCTCAAGATTACAGATGAGTAACTTTGCTCAAAACAAACGCTGTTTACTCTGTGGTCAGAACTCCACAGATTGTCCTGCTTTTCCTGGTGAGTTAAATATACAAATGGGCAGACTCGCGATAGATCAAACAATGTTACTGTCGCTTTAACTGCCCCAGATACTCGCTGCGACTTTAGTGTAAGATTCTTCGATTTTACGGCACATTAAATCATCGCGCTCTCACCTCGTTTTCAGGTATGCGCTCCACTCAGTCCTTTGTGCCTCCGTGTTGGTTTGAAAATATCTTAGCACTTTCTTCGATCAAGATACCGCCAATCCAGTCCGGGACGCTTCCTTTCGTTCAGGCCCGCAGAGTCCGTTATCACGCAAAGCGTTTACCGAAAGTCCGCGGTTATTACTCGTGTGTCCCAGACGGCAGTATACAAAAGATCAGTCGGGTGCAACTCGGTATTTGCAATTCGTCACCAAAGTAATCCCGTTACCGAGGGCACTCTTTGAAACAGCTGGTGCGAGTTTCAGGGACGGGCTTTCCCTGTTATTAATTCACCACCAAAAGAAATTATACTCGCACTCCACCAGGAAGTCAGTTCATAGCAGGTTTATTTATATGCCATTACAGCACACAGCCTTTACCTACGCGTTTCGATCTTACGATCTTGATCACGGTTACAAAACATTTGTCCATTGTTTGTTTCTACCTTTTCTACCAGTCAATCATAGCAGCCCTATTATGAGGCATTATGGTACTAGTAGTTACTATTTACAATTCATACATCATTTAAAGAGCGTGGTATATTTTGTTTGCATATTTACAAAGTGTTCTCTGGCACAGATATATACAAATGTGTCTTTGTCCTAGAATTATATTATTCACGCAAATTATATATATATTCAAAATGAAAGATTATTCATATAAATAGTGTCCAGCAAATGTGAAAAATCCAGGGTCCCCAAGCAGAAAAGGCAGATTAACCTACATCCACATGATCTATTCTGGGAGAGTTGTTTTTTAACAAATGGCATCGGAAATGTTATTGTAAAATGTATAAAGATTTGCTATGTCATTTCTAATAGATCCTGTACACTTCAACCTCTGTGGTCATCAAAAAAACATTTATATGTAGAGGAGGCTTTGTTTTTTTTAATTGCTTCTTGAGCCTCATGATGGTCTGCTCTCTCTTCCTCCTCAGATAACTTACAAGGTGCCCATAAAAGACCTGGGCCCCAATTGGGATCTGTACGAAGCCAAATTTCTTTGTGAAATTCCAGTTCCCATAATTATAAGGGGTCCAGTGTTCCTGCCCTCATACTTACTTGGTGTGGGAATAGCTAACCCTATTTTACCACTTAGAAAGAAAACCCAGCAGGTAAAATCCCCGTGAGAAAAGGCAACATTGTCGCCCAGACGCCTTTCACCATCGCTGCGCAAACCTCATGCAAGCCACAATGGGGAAGAGCATTACGTGCTCCGCCCTGCCAACCAACATCATCCAGTCCTTCTTTCAGTCTCCTCACCCCCTCCCTCTACCTCTGCCTCTGCCTCACAACAGTCTCTACACACTTTTACGTCAGCCTTCTGCATACTTTTACCACCTGCTCAGAAAAGGTGGTTGTTATGTTTTACCATATGTTATGATTTAGATCAGCTCCTAGCAACAAGGTTCTTCAGTTGAAATCCGGTTTGTGTAGTCCAGCATAGAAGGTAGGCTGTGGAACTGAGGAGTTGGCTTTGGGGGTCGTTCTGAAGATACTTAATAAATCCTCTTTACAACCATTTGTGTCCTGTGAACACAAAAATGGTGACGAGGATGGGATGCTGTATTTGAAGAGGACAATTTCATGAAGATCTTGGTTGTGAATTTTCATCTAGATCGTCTACCAGTCCTGGACATTTCTTGAAGGAAAAAGAAAGAAAAAGAACTGAAAGACCCCAGTTGTCAACCGTCGACACATTAAGGTCAGTTCCATGTGTGTGTTATGACAAGTGGATATTATTAAAATAATCGTGTTAAATCATCACGACTACTAAAGACTGTTGCGGTTTGAATTGTGCCAAGTAACGATATTCATGTGGAGAGTTGCGAGCTGAATCTACTAAGAGAGCTGCGCGCTACGTGCATGAGAGACATACAGTGTTTGCCTATGTCCACGAGCAGAGAGGAATCCGCAAGCTGAAACTGGTGACATCCTCGTGTGAGGTTTCCATTTTGCGTATTGAAGGTCCACGAGGGGTCCGTTCCACACCTGAGGAGAGTTCTTCATCTCCAGTGGAAGAGGTGACTACACAGTACTGGTACATGCGCAGTGCGCGAAGGCATTTGAGGAGGAACATTGGCATCAGAATCAACGCAACGTTCAGCGTGGTGGCGAAGGCATTTGAGGAAAGAACATCGCTAACAGTATCGACGCGACGCTCAGCATGGTGGCGTATGAGGAAAGGCATGAGAATGGACTAGTAACCTAGCAACAAACTTTATTAACAATACACACGCACCAAGGCAATAGCGAGTGTGTGTTATATGCGAGTGAGCTTGTGATCGTGTCTAGAAAAAAAAATAGAAAAACCTTGCCTTCGATTATTTTGTTGTGAGAGTCATACGGTGAGTGACCTAATTCTACTATTTGTGCCAACATATACGCGTAACGTCGTGAGGGCAAGAATAACCTAGACCATTATTGCAATAGGTCTTATGTCTCATAAAATCCAAATAAGCATAGTGTGAAACCATTTTACCAAAGTATTCAACATACCTTTAAGAATATAGAAATAAGGTAAAAATATTTAATTTCTCAATTATCTGAATATTTTTAATAATAGCATTTTATTCATTTTAACAAATTATGGCTACGCTATCATCCATTCCCACTCCACCTACGTTCCTTCCAGAACCTGGTTCTCCGTGTATAGAGTGGGAAGATTGGAAGGAAGCTTTCACCACCTACCTTGAAGCTATTGGTGGAGATGTGTTCATTGCAAAAAGGAAGTTAGCCATATTAAAAGTAAGCTTAGGAGTAGAAGGGAGAAATGTTTTGAATACTTACTAACTTTCAACCTAATATTAGGAATGTTGACAATTCTTCAGATGAGGATAAAGAAGACCTTTATGAAATGGCCTTGACAGCGTTAGCTGACAGTTTTGGAAAACAATTAAGTATAGTCATAGAGAGACATACATTTTTTTCCCATTCTCAAAAACAAGGCAAACAAATTGAACAATATGTAGCGACTTTGAGAAAATTGTCTATCACATGTAAATTTAAAGACTTAGGAGATGATATTATTAGAGATCAACTTATTAATAGAACTAATAAGAGAGTTCAGGAAAAATTGTTAGATATAAAAGATCCATCTTTAGAAAAATCCATTGAAATTGCCAGACGTATTGAAAACACATCTTGATATGTGAAGGAATTATCAGAGAATGGTGCTAAAAGTGAAACAGATACCAACAAAGTATGTGCATTGAATTCCAATCTAAAAAAAATAGTAAAAACTAACAGTGAAGAAAATACCAATTCGGGAAAGAGGTTAGAAAAGAATGACAAAAAAAATTGCTACATATGTGGTAGTTACAGATACAGTGCTGATGCTATACAGTGTCCTGCTGCAAAAGTGTAAGAGAATTGGTCATTTTTCTCGAGTGTGTAAAACCAATGATGTTTCTAGCGTAAGGAAAACTGTAAATATGATAAGTGAATCTGAAAGGAATCACACCAGAGACAAGTTATATGATGAGATTGAGAGCGACATTGAAGTAATGGTAATAGAAAATGTGACTAGTTTACACAATAATTTGAAAGATACTTATTCGCCTCCAAAATGCATAATATCTGTCAACGATTCAGAAGTACATATGTGGGCGGATTCATGTTCTCCTTTCACCTTAATAGATAAGGGTAATTGGAAAAGTTTAGGATCTACCACATTAATTCCCACTGATGTTGAACCACTTGGATATTGTGGAGGCAAATTACCAGTGTTAGGATATTTTTGTGAAAAAATACATTTCAAAAATCGTTCTACCATAGCTAAGGTTTATGAAGTGGAATCTGGCAGATGTTTATTGGGATGGAGAGAGCAGAAAAGTGTAGAGATCATCTTGGATCCCAGCCATCCCTTACAAGTGTTATTAACAGAAGCAGACGAAACAAACAAATGGGTGGTACATTTTCCCAATTTGTTCAAAGAAGAATTGGGATGTCTTAAAGGATTTGAACACCAGATAATGGTAAAAAAAAGACACCAAACCTAAAGTACATAAAGTGAGCAATTTGCCTTTGGCAATGAGGGGAAAACTGAGGGAGGAATTGCAAAGAGTATGTAAAGAAAAGATCATTGAACCGATAGAGACATCAGATTGGTTAAGTCCAATTGTGATCGCGCACAAACCCAACGGCAAGATTCGCATGTGTCTGGACCTGAGGGAATTAAACGATTGTATTTGGTTTGATAGGCACCCTTTTGTTATAAAGTGTGGAAGGTAGAAAATACTTCACCACTTTAGATTTATCTAGTGCTTATCACCAGGTACGTTTACAGGCGGAACCCAAACACCGAACATCCTTCATTACCCCTGAAGGTGCATTTCAATTTTTCTGGATGCCATTTTGATTGGCCTCTGCATCTGTCGTTTTCAGAGAATAATGCAACATTTTTTGAAGGATGTTAAAAATACATTGGTGTTCCAAGATGATGTGTTAATTTGGGGTAAGGATGAAATTCAACATCATGCGATTCTGAGATGTGTGTTAATGGAACTTGAAGATGCTGGTCTCACAATAAGTTTGAATAAATGTAACTTTTGCCAACAAGAGGTAGAATATTTAGGACATACATTGTCTCACAAGGGGATAAAACCTAAATTAAATTTAGTAGAAGACTTGGAAAAAGCTCCACCCCAGCGGATAAGGATCAGCTAAGGTCGTTCCTTGGTTTAGCTGAATATTATGCTAAATTTGTACGCCATTTTTCTGACATTGTGCAACCTTTACGTAATATAATGAAGAAAGGTGTTAATTTTATATGGTCGCGAGAATGCCAAAATGCGTTTGATACTATAAAGAAATCTGTAGCTAACGCCACTACCTTAAAGTCTTTTAATCCACAAAACAAATCCATTATTGTGACTGATGGTAGTGGGTACGGGTTGGGAGCTGTATTGATGCAAGAACATAATGGTGAAGAGAATGGGATCGCATTTGCAATGCGTACTTTAAAGGGTGCTGAACCATCATACACCACCATCAAAAAAGAAGCAATAGCTTGTTGGTGGGGAGTACAACATTTCTGAATATATATTTGGGGCAATAAATTTGAACTTCGCACAGATCACCGACCTTTACTGGATCTTTTTACTACCACAGGTGCAGGTAGAGCTACTCCACACATAGCAAAGTGGCTATATAGATTACAAGAATATTCTTTCAAATTGAAATATGTGCCAGGTGTGAGGAACATTAATGCTGACTGTTTGTCGCGATTGCCTGTAGAGTGCAAATTTGATGAGGGCAATGAGGAAGATGATTTGTTAATTGCCAACATTGAAGAGCTTCATCAAGCTATTAGCGAACGTGAATGGAAGGAAGCTATCGATTCTGATGCGTCATTAGTTTAAGTGATAAAAGTTTTACCTTCGGGTGTAAGCTTTAAAATGGAAGAAGATATTGTAATGCATAAAAATGTCTGGGAATAATTATGCATGGTGAATGGAATAATAAGACGGAATGACAAACTGGTGGTACATGTCCTGTTGAGAGCCAAATTAATGGGTGTACTACTTGAAGGTCATGGAGGAATGTCATCTGTAAAAAGAAAGGCCAGGATGGATTTTTGGTGGCCAAATATGGATAGGGACATAGAAAGGTATGTGAGGGAGTGCATATCTTGTACTTGCAGTGACAAGGCTCATGTCTTAAGAGATTCTCCCATTACACCTATGAAGTTACCTGAGAAAGCATGGGTGAGACTTGGAATTGATATCTGTGGACAGTTTGAAGGTTTAGGTTCAGTAGACAAGTATGCATTAGTGTTGCTGGATTATTATTCTAAATGGCTGGAAGTGGCCTTTGTGACTGATGTCAAGACCAGTAGCATTATTGCCTTTTGTGAAGAGATTTGTACTAGAGAGGGGTGCCCTGCAGAGATTCCGTAAGACAATGGTCCACAATTTATTTCCCACGAATTTGATGAATTTCTAAACAAATGGGGTGTTAAACATTTGAGGACACCTGTGTATCACTCAAGGGGAAATGGTTTGGTTGAGCACTTCAGCCGAGTGTTGGTAGAACACATTCAATTGGCTACTTCTAGGAACATTTGTTGGAGATCTCAGATAAAAAAAATGTTGTGGAATTACAGAACTTCTCCGAATTCTGTAACCGGAGAAACTCCATTTTGTCTTCTCAAGGGGAGAGTTCCCTGTACAGTGGCAGTACCTGCATGGATGGGTAGAAGTGGAAAAAAATGTGAAGGAAATAGATATACTTGATAAGGTTGCTAGATATCAATTGAGTTATCAAACTAGACATAATGACAAAATTAGTAAGAACAAGAGAGAGATAAACCAAGGAGATTTTGTGAAAATTTGTCCAAACATTTTAGTGAAAAAAGGTAATTCTAAATTATCCAATCCTAAGAAGGTTTTGGAAGTTAAGGGTAATGTAATTAAAACATCTGATGGAAAATGGTGGAACATTTGCAAGGTTGTCAAATGCGATGATGCTGTGTTAGGATTCTGGTTAAAAGAAAATTCAGAAATCATCGAGTCCATGGATGATTTCACAAGAGTTCCAAGTACATGTCAAAAAATAAGACCCAAGAAATTTGATGATTATATATGTACGTGATTTTTTGTATTTTGCTGTTAATAACACATTTTATGATTACATATGTTCATTACTGTTTTCTTTAGTCTATTGTTAGTAAGGCAGATGTGTTATGTTTTACCATATGTTATGATTTAGATCAGCTCTTAGCAACAAGGTTCTTCTGTTAGAATCCGGTTTGTGGAGTCCAGCAGAGAAGCTTGGCTGTGGAGTTAAGGAGTTGGCTTTAGGGGTCGTTCTGAAGATACTTAATAAATCCTCTTTACAACCATTTGTGTCCTGTGATCACAAAAGTGGTAAATGTGTATGTATGGTAAACCCCACGACAAAAGGAATACAATGCGGAATATTGAATGGTAAACCCAAGTCTGCACAGTAATTACCCATTCCGTGGGGTTTAACTCATATTGCACAATACTGAGAGGTAGGGGGGTTAATACTGCAAGTACTAACAATGACTGGTGTGGAGGTTACACCCTGCCAGTAACGTGCAAGTTGTAATTGAAGCCATGATGCGCCACTTAAAGTGACGGGGGATAGATCAATATGAATGAAAGGCCCTATTATCTCATCCCACCACATCTAACAAATACACAGCAGTGGTACGTCACCATGCTTTAAGGTAAAAAAATATATATAATACAACATTCAATCAGGATGTAATAGAGGGAAACAATGATACTATATTGTATTGTCAATTGTAGAGCACTTTCCTAACCCTTGAGAGGTCGAAAATGCAAATCTGGCAAAAACATTGCTGTTATTTTCTTAATGCTTTAAACCCTTCCATAACATTAGGCACTATTTAATCAAGAGATGAAAGGAAAAATGATATATTCTGTCATCAGTGTTTAGCAACGATTCTAATTAGTGCTCCCACCCTCCAAGGCCTGCCCACTTTCCTGATCGTAGGTAATTGTTGCCTCAAATGCAGCACATTGTGAGTGCTGTATTCCTCGCTATACAGAGAAGTTCATATAACTTTTTCCTTCTACAGAGGCTGTTTTGGAGTTGATTGGATGTACTCATGGGCGTGGTAACCGCTTATATTCCTGAGATTGACCCTCGAGGGTAGCTCACATCATATCTGTGCACTTTCTTAGCCCTGTGTTCTATGTGGTTTGAACTGAATATACTAGACGTAGAAGAAATGACAATCACACTCCTGGTTAACTCAATGTAATCCTTGTACGTGCCAGTCGGCATCGCCTTCTGATCAAGAAGAGTGAGAATCCAGACAATCCAAATGAAGCGTTTTCCTAAAGAGGACAAAGCGCCTCAGCTGGCAGTCACAAAGTTTTATTTTTCAGATTTTTCTTCAATGTGATTGACACCTTTTCTTCAAAGAAATAAATGAATGCGTAAACAAATAGCTGATCCCATCTTATTTTTATTCTTAATGTTGCGTTAATCTTCATCAATGGTATACTGTTAAGTAATCACACTACATGCCCATCATGGTCTTCAATTATCCATAATGATACAATACCCAATGGATTTCAGGAATCGCCCTTCATCAAGGGATAGTTCCTAAAACGTAACATCTTTAATTAATCAAATGACGCAAGGTACTGCACAACAAGCAAATTACATCTGAGTAACACAGAAATAAGAAAGTAAGGAGGAATGTGAATTATAGATAATGTGCTCATGAGAATCCTACAGAAAGTGAAAAACAAGAGTGAAATATGAAAAAAATTAATTATATGAAAAAATGTGTTCAGAAATAATCTATGGAGCTTGTCACTTTAGTCGAATCACAAAAGTAAAAAACAAGTAAAAGGTCTAGCGCATCCTATGTGCCACTGTGAGAAATTGTGAGTGGAAATTCGGACCTGGTGTGTTAATTTAAAAGAGGTGTAATGTAAAAGAATCCGTGTGACTGGAATCATACAACTAGTGAACCATGATACATCTGCAAATTGTAATGGCTACTCTGATAATGGTGAGTACAAATCGTTCGACTCCAGTGTGTTACTGCTTAAAGGTGTTCCATACAGCATAGGTGAATGTCATTCAAACAGTGAACCGTAGTGCCAAATGTGCCGGCTGTTAAAAAAAAAATCCTCTGTGACAGTGTTATACCCAAAGTCTAATCACAACATTCAGCACCGGATTTCAACATATACCTCACGATGGGTGACAAGTAATTCAGTCCAACAAAGTGAACGCTGTGGGAACCGCCATGTGCAACGCAGCCCAAAGTATGCGAAACAGACAACGGATAGAACGCGGCTCCCCAACGGGCGGAAAATGTGAACGCCATATTAAACGGGTAAACTGCCAGATTTTGACACAAGATTACGTTACTCATAGAGTATTACAGGAGTTAAACCATAAAAATAACACGAAAAACTAAAAAAAAAATTTTTTTATTGTTTAAAAATGCTCAGAGTGATAACTAAGTGCAAAAAAAGGTTGAAAACATCCAGTAATTGATAAAACTCAAATGCAAGTTTAGAGATAGCAATGGGAGTCAATTCGTTCATTGAGCCCCTTTGAGCTAACAGAGTACAACCGTTTTATCCAGTATGTTTTGGTTTGCAGAAGATGTTTGTGGTTGCTCCTCCCTTCCTTTATGGGTACTTTTTCTAATATCAAAAATCTTAATGGGCTCACATTATGGTTGTGGGTATTGAAATGTACAGCAATAGTTGATTTGGGATTTTTAGTGCAGATATTATTCTTGTGTTCCGTCATCCTCACTTTTATTTTCCTCTGCGTCTTACCCATATATGCCAGTCCACAGGGACATTTTAATAGGTAAACAACATTCATGGAGTCGCAAGTTGCTGTGGTTAGTAGTTTGATGGGAGTCCTTGAGTTGTGTACATGATGGTTATGCCATATTTCTTTAATAGATCTTTTTATTGAACAAGATTCAATCCAATCATACAAGTAAGAGTATTCAACCAGAGATGTTCTATACAGCTTTCGATATATGGAGTGCGTCTTGTATAGATACATGAAAGAGAGTTCCACGATATTAGACATGATACATCTTACAATTGGGCCTCCCGCTCTCCTGCTCATGCACGTTAGTGTCCTACTTCTTCCCCCTATTTGGACCTGTATATCTCCCACGGGCTTCAGATTTTGTGCCACTTCTTTAGGCATCCTCTGCTCTCGTATACCACTTTTTCTGCCAATCTGCACCAATACATGTCCACCTTCCAATCAGGGAGTTTCCGTGGGTTCAGTGACCCTCACAGCCATGCAACATTTCGTTTTGCTACCCCTGAGACCTGCATGAACCAATTTTAATGTGTGTGGGCCAGCTTTCTTTTCCCATGACCCCCAGCAGGTGCCAGTGTGCATCTGGTTGGATTTGGATGCCCAGCACTGTTGACATCACCTCTGTGACTCCTACCCAGTAGCACTGGATTTTGAGGCAATCATAAATGATGTGGAAGAATGTACCCATGTCCCACATCCCCTAACACAATGGTTTGTGTCAGCTCTGCCTATTCTGTGTTGGATCATTCGGGGAGAGTACGATCATTGCAGGATTCTGAGTTGTATAAGTCGGAATCTTGCCTGATTGCTATCTCTCTGGGACTTTGGATTGCTTCTTGCCAATCATCATCTTCCAGCAATCTCAGGTCGGTCTCCCAAGCTGTTCTCACTTCTCCCCTTGGGGTCGGGGAGATTGTTCATTATTTTATTTGGAGATCGCTTTCTCGGGGATTGGGTCCAACACTAGTCAGTCTTCCAGCGCAGAGGTCTCGGGTACTAGCTCCCCATCTTTGATGTGGCACATTAGGGCATGTTTTAGCTGCAGGTATCGGAACTGCTCTCTGTCAGTTGAAATTCTGTTTGAAGTTCCTTAAAGGTAAGTATGTTGCCATTTCGCCATACATTCCCAAGGGTGTCTATGCCAATAAGACTTCATTTGTGAAAGCCCTGCAGGTGACCCACCTCCCTCAGCACGTTGCTATCCCACAGTGGGCTTTGCTGAGTCAGTCTGTCCTTCCAGCCCAGTGATTTGGTGAAAGTGTCCCTTGCTCGTACCACTGTATTTGTGTGCGCTGGGAGCGACCTCCCTCTGTCTCTGCGATACAGCGTCGCCAGATGCCCACCAGTTCCCATTAACTGGTGATCTACCCAATAAGTTGGTACTGAGCGAGGTGCAAAGACCCAGCCATTGGTGTTAATGAGTTGGGCCGCTAAGTAGTAATTCCGGATGTCTGGACTGGCTAATCCACCCTCATATACCACGCTGTAGTTTGCGAAGCACTGTGCGTGGTCTGCCTCCCTCCCATACTAAGTTGCGTTGTTCCCCTTCAATAGCCCAAAAGAATGTATCTGGGATCTTATGCGGGGTATTTTTCAACTAATGGAGTAAGCGTGGAAGGGCCATCATTTTGAATAACACTGCCCTCTCCCGCTATTGGCCTTTGCCAAGGCGGGTGCATGTCCTGCCTTCTTTCTCCCCTGGCCTAGGGTGCTTGGGAGCGAGCATCAGCGCCATCTGTTTCCAATTATCGCGCCGCGTCTCGCGTTTGCGTAAATTATAAACAGATGGAGCTTGTACTGGCCCTGGTGGGTCAGTGGAGTGCACTCGTGAGGGGAGAGGCCCCCAAACTGCATGAACTCAAACGCCTAAAACATCCAACCTAACATGTTAAAGAATATTGAATTGACCTGCTAATGTGGGACACAAGACACTATAAAAAGAAAACAGTACGTTTTTAGCAGCCATATGGAATTTCAGCCAAAAGAGATTTCTCACATAGAGTTTTTCCTGCCCCTTCAGCCATTTAACACTTGCAGTCATGCTGTAAACCGAGAACGTTGGGTACTACAAAGGCACGCTGAGACCTTTGCACTGCCAAATCAGGCAATTTCGGTTTGTTTAGACTATTGTATTCACTCATTCAAAGAGTTAGACCGCCTTTGCACTAGGACTTTTCCAAATTGGGTGGGGAAACAAGACACTTTCAAGCAGACCCAAGACGGACAACCACTATTCTTCCATAATAGGACTTGAATCGATGAATAAAGGACAATCAGTTTCGCCTGTGATCATGGTAAATATTGACTTGTGACAAAACATGCAGTTTTATTCACTTGCTCAGGCAATGTTTAGACCTATCCAGGGACTTAATCCCCTTCTCAACGGAGAGTGTTACAATCACTACACAGCATGAAAGCCAACTCGGGAAGCAGAACCGGCCCATAAAACATGCCCTCTGGCAATGCTGTATCCACAAGAAACGGTGCACCTAGGACAAGCAGTGAACTGCACTGACCTTAAGGAAGGTGGGGTTTCGCCAATCTTTGAAGGCATCTGCATCCCAAAAGTGGGTTCAACAGTATGCCGACAGAAGGGGCTGAAGATGATCAAAGTAGGGCTTGTGACATAGAAATATCCCTTCCAAGGACAACTGGTCCAGAAGCTCCTGCTCGGACAAGAATGAATGAGAATCGGTTGGGAGAGGGGAACTCGAAGAGGATGGAGACCCTTCCTTCATGGCCTCAGGGACTGAGTGGTCTTTGGCTTCGCAGAGAGTGCAGGTCGGCTATGATGAGAGTATGTCAAGACAGATTGCCTGCCATAGAAGGCAGTATGGACTTTGACAGCGGGAGCAATGAAAGAGTGAAAATGGAAGCAGTGTATATCCAGTATGACAGATGTTTCTTCAGTAAAGATTGCTGGCAATGGAGAAAATGCACAGTAATGTATTAGCAGCATAATCTGAATGGCCCTCCTTGCTGTCATCTTTTCACGTCCCTCATGGAGCTATGCCAGAGAGCGAGACCTGCTGGAGTGAGAAACAGGGAACATCTGCAAGGTAAAGATAAAGGTTGGTGCCTGTTGACACTTAGAAAATGTGGCAGGTTCAAAAGAAGCACTGGCTACAAGGGGGTGCACCAGGGCCAGCACAAGCTCCATCTGTTTATAATGTACGCAAACGTGAGACGCAGCGCGATAATTGGAAACAGATGGCGCTGATGCTCGCTCCCAAGCACCCTAGGCCAGGGGAGAAAGAAGGCAGGACATGCACCCGCCTTGGCAAAGGCCAATAGCGGGAGATAAAATAAAAAACACATGCACGAGCGCGCTGGCTCAGGCAAGACCTAGAAAGGGGGGGGGGTCCATGTAGCCCCCCTCCATGAGTCTTAGAAAGCCTCGTAATGCGGTGGCCGGACCAACACCTGCTTGTCAGGCGATCTGCTGACCGCCGCAATAGCAGACGGCGGTCCGACTGCCCATTATCATAATGAAGGCCTATGTAATTTTTTTAACACACATCAAGATCTTATTAGCAGGCCTTATTATAACATCTTTTAACCTTTGTTTTAACAACGAATATATATTTTTGTCTCCTAAAATGTTACTATTTTAAAATAAGGAAGGTATTAAGCAACAGAAGAGATGGGTAGGCTGAGTAGCACATGTGGAAAGGGGAAGCTCTACTTATGCAGACCTCGCTCTCTTTCACTATTTTTAGCCCTTTAAAAAATCCATGATTCCGTAAAGTAATACAACTGTACGCCTCCCATAACATTTTAACCTTCTGGCTTCATGTCTTCATTGCTCATTTACTTCAGCCTGGTCTTTAAGAAAGGCTTTAAATTCAACACCTCTTATTTCACCAAAATGGTGTTCATGATCGCCTCACTTTTGTCTTTAATACAAAACAGTATTATTGCTCTAGTTGCTCATTAGAAATGTGTAGTAAAGCAGCTGTGGACCACTAGAAAGTTAACTGATGGGATGCTACTGGTGTTGAAAGTATGTTTCAATTAGAATGTTTTACTGACATGAATGAGAAATATATTTGAGAACTCATAGAAAATAGGTTCTCATTTTAGCTTTCTAGAGCACTAATTATTATTTCTATGAAAAAACAAACCTCCTTGTTTTGTTAATTTCTAAAGGACATGCTTTAGATTTTACAGCTCTGATGCTATCAAGATGGCTTCAGGTGAGCCATAATTTTGTCATAAGTACAGAATGTTAGAACTCTTGCTGTTCATTAGAACACTGTGGGAAGCTGCAGTAGAACACTGGGGAATCAACTGATGAAGGTACATGGTTTATTCAGAATAGCAGACTTTATTCTCACATGACTGAGCAAGATAGTGTGAACTTATAGGAAATGTGCTCTCATTTTAGCTTCTGGAGCACCTTCCATATCTTCTGTGGGAAATTCATGAGAGAAAACAGTTTTCCCGCAAATATGGTTAATTAAATCCCAACTCAGGAGCAGCATTTTTCACATGAAAAATTGCCTTAGAACCTAACACTATTCCTAAATTTAGTAGTATACCACTAACCAATGATTTATATTGTGACTAAAATCTGTTATCATCCTTTACATGTGCTACTTATTGTCACATTCAAAAACAGGCTTTCAACACATCCACTTCAATGGGAAAGGTTAGACACAGAATAAACCCTGGCAGTTTCAAGAATCCAGAGCAGAAATTGTAAGAAATAAGATGAATGTGTTTCCCTAGAACTCAAAATTAGGCCACCGGTCGCATTCTGCACTCTCTGAGGTTGCTTATATTGAGACAAAGATGCATAGTAGTCAAGGCCCACCAGCAGGTGCACTGTTGGTTGCCATCAGCAACCTAGGCTGTACTCTTTGGACAATTCCTGTAGCTGCTACTGATTCTGTGAGTTTCAGCATGAAGGTAAGCTCCAGAAACTTTTTGGGAGCAATCTAGGGTTAGAAATTTTAGGTTTCAATATTTTTATTCTGATTTAAAATCGCTGAATTATTATTCCGACGAGCTTCTATAGGAATAAATTGTGGTTTTAATAAAATAATTACCTATTGTTGGTATTGTTAAGCAGTATACACGTGTTATAAATGTATTGTGAGACACTTGGTTGATTATCACCAAAAAACAAGCTTGTCAGCAGGAAATTACGCTCCCATATCCCTTGGCCACCCACACAGCATCTTATCTAACCTTCGATGAAATACAAAATACACTGGAACACCGCAATTCAAAGTCCATGTTGGAGACTCCACGTGCATCAATGTAGTCCAAAAGGGTTTAATCTCAGCATGGATTAAAAATAATAGATTTAATATATAATCAAGTGTATAGTGATAGAGAATAACAAATAGTGGTTAAAGTGTCTAACACATTTGTGTCAAAGTAGGAATATAATTGCCATATTGGAGGAGGGGCATGATAAAAGCCACCATACAGAAACCTAGGAGTCGCAGACACATATTTTAACAATAGATATATAAGTAAATTAGAAGAATACAGTGTAAAAATCATGTAATATTCAACATATATGAATACACTTTGAATCTCGTCAAGCCGCATACGTGTTACCACACATATGTCTCTAATGCAACACACACACATACACACACAGGCACTCACTCTAGACACCTACCCTAAAATTCCCCCAAACTGTTAAATCGAGCTCAAGAATCCAAGTTTCCCAAGGCATACCTAAGATGCTAGATCCCTAACACGCACAATTTCCATACTTACATTGTCTATTCGCCATAACGCACTGTTCAATGTACTCCACTATATTACAAACTCATGCATCCTTTCCGACCTCTGTAATATTTTCATGTTGCAATAATAACAAATATTCTTAGACCACATCCTTTCCTATGCATTCTAGGCCATAGCCGAAAGCCAAACATAAAAACGCTAATTTTCACAGTACGCTCCTATAGTTTCCATTCTTCTGACTACCAACAAGTTTGTTTAACTTTCCAGCTGATGAGACTACATCCAACATAACCTTCATACATTAGTAATAGAACGCGTTCTATCAGTGGAGCCATTATCTCAAAAGGTTACCATCCAGGATACTCATCTTCTCTCAAACTCTGTGAAATTTCAAGCTTTCGGCTCTATCATTCCCGCCTTGATTCAACCATGTACCATGCATTACTTAACCAGTTCCATCACACTATCTTGCTTCTATAGCCAGTCGCATTACCCAAAAGGCTTGTTGTGCCCAAAATCAAGCCGTCCACATCCTGAATACCCTCACCCTCAAAGACCTGTTACAATCAATCCAGGCAGACATTCTACCAATGCTGGAAGGATCTGACAAATGTTTCACTATAAAGTTGAACTCAGCCTTCCCTGAGCCCAAAGTGGACATCTTTCTAGATGCGAAATTCTACACTGTACGCCTGATATCGGACCTCACTGCAAACACCAAGGCTACACAGAGAACCTAGAGTTCTTTTATGGCCCAGCAGCTTTCTAATGCCTTCCCTTCCAATGCCAAGGAGTTACACTACACCCTGAGCTTTGACGTCAAAAAAGCAAAAGATAAAATTAGGACATGTCCTTCCACCACCTCACAAAGAGCAACATCCAAGCTATCTATCTTCAAAATAGTCCCACACTTTGCACTCAACCTACCACGAGCAGGATAGAGGTTAATTCACTTTTACTCACAGCCAAATTCTGTCAGTCACCAGAATACCATAAATATGTGCCTTTTTTAATTACCTTCTTAAGAGCTTTAGAGACTCTGCCTTACTTGTCCACAAACAGGGTACACTAAATATTACTCTGGCACAACGAGCCTTTACAATTGCATCAAACAAGCTCACTTCTGGATTAACTCAGACTTTAGATATAATGAACCCAGTTCTGCCAGTTATTTTTAAAAGTGTTGTACTCCATCCTCTTAGATTGCCTCTGTTGGATTCAGTAGATGTGTGATTTTATTAGATAATCGGGTGTGGTGATGAGCGGACTAATGCATCCTCTCCAAGTATCTCTATAGCCTCATGATCACAGGTTTGATTCCTGGTGAGTCCGTTCAGCCTTTCATCCTTCCAAGGTGGATAACATAATTACAACTGAGCTGGGCAACAATGAACCTCTGTTATTTCAGTGCCTAGAGGCCCAAGAGGGAATGTGTGTTTTACAAATACGGTACTGTATTTGGAAAAAATTCCAAAGCTTGCGCACCTGAATCTATCGAAATCAGGGTGGGACCCCAAAGAAATTCCGTCCAGGGAGCTGTCGGGTCTCTTATTTCCCACCTTCGAAAGAGAGGTGTAGTCACTTCCATTAACACTTCACACATGCCCTGTCAAGCATTCCTCCTGTACAGCTGCCGCGTTTCTGCGTGGGTTTATTTTAAGCAGGCTGGCCTGCTTTATATTAGGACCAGTCATAACACTTTACTCCTGTACAATTTCTGTTTATACCTTTGGGGACTTTTCATTGTGGATGTATAATTAGGGTACATTCTTTGCTACTTATGTATTACCCTTCTATTTTTAAATTACTGTGACGTCCTTTTTCTACATCGCTCTGATATGCTTCTTTAGTTTGGTTCACTCTGTAGAAAACTACAAAAAAAAGTGGTTTATCTGCCTAATTAGTGTATTGCGTGTGCAAATGCACTATCATATTTTCGCTTTTTCTCCTCGGTTCACCCAAAGTTACCTGTGTCGAAATCCTCTTCCCTCACCTCAGAACACTAACTTTCCCGCTGCTTGCTCATAAGTTAAGTCGCCATAAACTGGGAGATGGTGGCGGTTTCCCGCCCAAATTAGTATAATTTGCATTTGTAAATGACCGCTTTTTCTAATCCTTTGAATTAAGATGTGACATTTCTAAGTGTAAATCTATTTATTTCACATCTAACTGGCACTTGTAGGAAAAAAGTGCAAGTTAAACTGAGTAAGGTGGGCTATCCAGCCCCTGTACGAATGCTTCTGATGTGACCTGTACATTTCTACTATTAGATTCCAAATTCATGCCCTCCTACCTGCTGCTGAAAGGGAGAACGCTTACTGAAGTCTGCTCTGTTTAGTTCACCATTAGATGGGTCCTTCCCATTATGCCTTAATTTGTGGAGTTAGTGCACTCTATGTCACGCATTCTACATATGTGTTGTGTGTTTGAGAATAAATATATGCAGTATGAATAGTGTTATATAGGGAATTGTGGCTCCCCTCCATGATGCTGTTATCCTTGCTTGTGAATGTGCCAACCAGATTGTACATAGTCCCAGGGAACCACCTTGATTCTTTATACAGGTCTGGTCACTGAGAGAGGATACATCCACCCTCTACCGCATGTTTCTGCCAGCCGCAGTATCTTACCTAAGTTTTGCTTCCCTCTTCTTACTGTGTGTTGAACATCGCCTAGCAACGTGGGATCTGGCCGACATCATCTGATTCCACTCAGATGCTGGTCCACATAGTTTGACAGCATGATACCAGCTCCTCCCTCGGCTGTGCTGGTAATGGCTGAGAAGATGCTCTCCATCTTGACTGGAGGAGTGTTTGACAGTTCAAACTAAGCTTCTGCTTCAGTTGGCCATGGCTTTCCGCCAGTACCCACAAACCTGTATAAACATAGGCCGCCGTCCAGCCATAAGTTGCCCTTCACCAAGTTTACGTATATTGTAAAACAAGCAGGGTTCTTTCTCCCAGAGATGCTGTACAGAGATGCAGAGATTGAGACTCAGCTGCAGCATTGAATTGGCAACTCTGAAGCTTCTATGAGAAGTACATCATATACTTGACATGGATGAGTCTGCTTAATCATTCTCTCGGCCCTCTCAGCTGGGAAGAGGTGTGGCGCCGCGGCCAGGGCGACTGACTCTGGAATCTGGGGATCAAGGTTCGTTCTCGGTGCCGGCAGCAGATTAGCCCAGCACCATGTGACTTTGGGCAATAGCTTGCTTAATCTTCCTGACGGCCCCCAGCACCTAGAGACCCTCACGGGTGATTGTTTGCGCTTCACAAATGTGGATTATTAATATTATTATTATTATTTCATACTACTGACGACAAGACTTCGTCTTGTACTTGAGCACTTCAAGGGATTTCAAGGTAAAGTTTTAAATGGTTTTACTCCTAACTGATAGATCCCAGTTGGTGAAGATCCACTGCCAACAAGTGCTACTCAATTCCAGAAGGCTCCATTCCACTGACAATATTATTTAACTTCTACAGGGAGCCTCTATCTTTGATCCTTCACAAATCCAGTGTTGCCCTTCACTAATATGTGGAAGACACACTTCAGTATTAAATACTTCAACAATAGCTGACATTACAATCCTTAGAAACTGTCTGACCCAAGTAGAGGCACGGATGCATCAGAACTTCCGGTTGCTCAACACCCACAAAACTAAATTACTCCTCTAAACCAAAAACAAACTCCTTGACTCATTAAATCACTAAAGCCGAAAGGTTATGCATCCACTCCAACATTGTCTCCAAATCCCTTGGTTTAAGACTTAGACCTGTCTTTTATCACACATATCAATAAGATGTTAAACCCAATGCTTCATTTGAGACTGTGGTTTCTGGGACTCGGCACCTGCACTTAATCATTATCACTAGCACTTATGACAGCCTGCCGCATGGCGGAAATGTTTTTCTAATTTAGAGATGAGCACAATAACAGTAGTTTAATAATTCGATATACACTAAAAATGACTAATACCTGCCCCCAAGCCATTCTTATAGTTTTGGGGGCCTGGAATAGTGTGAATTGTCACATTTGTAGGAGTTCGATAGTTAGTACTTGTGTTAGTGCTGTCATTTTGCAGCGCTGGCAGGGGCAATGGGTTGTGCAAGCTGCAGTGGCCTCTGATGATAACTGATGACTTTCCTCATTAAAGCCTGCACTTTATTCAGCCCTCTGTTCCAATGCCATGTACCTGGCCAGGTGTGTGGGGATCAAAAACACAAACACATATTTACAGCTTTCACCATATATTTGACTGTCCCCTAACTTTGTAAACCTCTTGTCGATGATTAAACCCTCCTATTCTAGAGTTACTGAGCCATGTATATATGAGGCGCAATGTGGTCGAACTGTCAGAGCTGCCAACTTTTGAACTGAAGAACCGTGGGGCATATTATCAACAACTAGCGATATTTATCGCTAAATAAGCTTAGCAAAATTTTTTTTATCGACGCGCATCGCCGGATTTTATCGCAGAAATAACGTGCTAGTAGCAACGTTTATCTCCAAAGCGATAAAATATCCAGCGATAGCGGCAAAATGCGTGAATATCGCTGTAAATCCAGCGATATTCAGGTATTATTGCTAATAGGGACTTAGCCTGAATATCCACCTCCCATTGGATATACAGGCTAAGAACTGGTCTGAGCAGGCGTTACTTTTCAGCGATATTCGCGCTTAGCGCACATTTTTTTGTCGCTACGCCTGTGTTGATAATAGGCGATAGCAATGTTAGCGACTGCTTTCAGTCGCTGACAGGTTGGATGCGCCCACTTTGCATGTCATTAGCGATAAAAATCGCTGACATGTAAAGCAGGCCCAAACCGCTCGCTATCACCTAAAAGCTGTCGCTAACTGATGTTAGCGACAGATTGCTAATAGGGCGATGAAATTATCGCTGCTTTGTGGCCGAAAACGGCCGCAAAAGCAGCAATAATTTCATATCGCCTGCCTTGGTAATATGCCCCCAGGTTTGAGTCCCAGCAGCGTACCAACATTCTGTGAAACTGGGCAAATCACTTAATCACACTGTGCCTAAAAAAATCTAATGTGCAATGTAATCTAGTGCTCATATAAAGTGCTCTAATGCCCTTTAGTTACGTTCGCACTTTAAGTAAGAAAGAATCTGCGTAAGGGTGCCACTAGCCAGATGTGTTATTATTACATCTGGCTATATAAATGACCTTAGACACCAAAACTCTTGGGTCTTTGAGATATTAATTTTACAGTTACTTCTTATTATATTCTCTAAATTAAAGTATTCTAGTGCATTATTTCTACTCTCTTGTAACCAATAAATATTATTTTGATTTTATAATACAATTAACCTCTTTCCCCTTTATTCTACACATACTTTATATTTTTAGAGTTGTGGCATTAAGCTTCACGATCCAACCACATTAGTCATCTCTTATGAATTTTAAAAAATCAAACGTCATGGCTTCTATGTAATATCAAATTATTTTTCATAAGCGTTAATCAGAATCCTTAAATAGATTTGTAATCATTGATATAAATGGCAGAGCTTTATTGATTCAATTCTTAGGAACATTCCAATTGAAAACACAATATTTCACAAGCATTAAAGAAATATAGCCCAAAAAGTGGCTTTAGAAATTTTAGTTTGTAATGCCCCAATAGGTGACATTCGTTTATGCCCTACAATTCTGCTATTGTTATTTGACTGATGCGGTGTTTCTCTTTATGCATTCACAATCTGAAAACCTAAGTGGAAGCATGTCAGTACAAATGGCATAAGAAGTAAACCACTGCACATCTGTGGCATATAAACATGCTCAGAGCATACTACACCATCAACAAGACCGAGTCCCTTTGCTTCCAAAACCAATTTCAACCTCATCTTCACTAAAAAACACTAGCACCCACAACCTGTCTCTCAGACACGTCCTTCATAGCACACACCCTCCACGGTGTCGCTTGCTACCGCTGTAGGTAACCACTTCAGCACTTCACATAGTGATAGTGAGCACTATATAAATGCTGCAAAACAATGCATTACAAAAGACAATCTACTGCACACAGAATACAACTGACAACCTTCTTTTTCCACCATACTCCGCTAAGACACACGCATCTTTATTAGCTACTGATTTGCGTTAATATTTCTCCTTAAAAATACCTAATAAAAAACACATTTGCTACACTAATTACTGCTACACTTCCACCCTCCTCCACTCCTCCACTAAACTTCATCATCATTCAGCTATGCTCTTGCATTTGGTTATATCCTCGCACACTCATTACCATAATCAAATCTGCTATAGTGTACTCCTAGCAATCTCTGTAGTCCACAAACAAATTCAACTTCTTGCTCTTTCTACCAAGGTAATTCTCCTTTTAGCTCTTCATTTACAACTGGTACCTACATACCGTGCTACAAATCAGCTGTGATTCTACCTCCTCTAAAGACAGCCACTGGAGATCCACCCTTTCTTTACATCTCTCGCCCAGTGTCTGATCTCCTCCATTCTTAGGTCTCAACTGTGGCAGCGTATGTGTTGCATGCACTCTATCTTGTGAGAAATACTGATTACAACAAGGGGCTTGCACCCGCCTATTGCTTACCATTCGTTGGTTTCATTCTTAGTCTTATTTGCTGCCTTCTTATTGGCCGTCGTGTGCCAGCTTCACTTCCTGTCTATAGGCTGGAGTGTGGACCAAGTATTGATTGCTTCAGCTTGATTGCTGTCCTTCTGCTGATCTCATTGGGATAGAGGTATTATTTGTATTTGTTCTTCTTTGTTGCTTCTTCCACTCCCACCCTGTGTCTGTATTGCCTCTTTCCACTCCCACCCTCACCACTACCCCGTTGTCGGTGATGCTTTTTCCCTCTCCCACTCCAATTGTTCATGTTGCTTCTTTCCTCCCCCCTCCACACTGTGATTGTTGCTTCTTCTCTCTCCCATCCCCCATTGTCTGTGTTGCTTCTTCGCCTCCTGCCATCTATCCTACCGTTGTCCATGTAATCCACCCCTTCCCCATAAGAAAAAAAACAGTACCAGTTGTCCATGATGGCCATCTGCCAGTGCCATAAGAAAAAAATATTGCTTTATGCTGACAGCCCCCAGGTCGTTTTCACATGTCCTACTGGCTCCCCCTCCTCATTCAGTTATGTGGTACTAAATGTCTCACTCCTATCCACCACTGAATGGCCTTACGGTCCCTCATGCTAACTGCTGTAAAACGAAGGGCTGTATTTTCCCTTCTTATCGGCATCTATTTCCCTAACTGGCTCAATCTGCCATCACCAATGTCCTGACATCACCTGATTATTTTCACCACTAGAAACCTTGGAGTTCTTGTTGCCCCTACATGAAAATTGAATCCTTAATTTTCACCACAACCACTGCTGCATGATACCAAGCAATGAACATAAGCACGATCCAACCACTCTTTTAATTCAACACAGTTAATACACTCAATAATTGTCTTCTTCTTAGAGGCGAGACTACCATAATAGTCTGTCGGTTGGTCTCCCCTAGGATCCCTTTGGCAAATCTGACTACATTTTAAACTTTGCCACTATAACCTTATATAGTCCTCCTAATCAGGCTGTCTGGCTCTCCACCATAAACAGTAACACATACAAACAATTGCTGCTTGTATACCAAGCAATAAATGGCTTGCCAACCAAACCAACCAACCTCTCTGACATTCTATTTGATTCTGATCATTTTACCCTCTATCCACTCTACATCTTTACCATGCAAGTGCCCCTGCCTTCGATAGTGCAAGAAAGATTGCAATGTCATCTCTCACTCATAGAACTTGGGTGCTCTTTACCCACCAAAATCACTTTAAATATGTTTATGTATGCCAGTTTACATGCAGTTGTGTAATTTGATATTTGTCTGTCTCCCCCAGTGATACCAGCACAATTGGTGTAAACAATTCGCACCTCGGGTACATGCCACCTACCCTAACGTGATACTCTATGTGCCACAAGTGTATTTCCAGCTAAAACGTTACTGTTCGAATTCTGATAGCTGCCAAATAAATAAATATATTTGTAAGCAAGAGCTTGGAAAACCTTCAAAAGATTAAAGCCAGCACTTCAGAAAAACATCTAGATAAATAAATGCATCTTTCCACTACTGTTTGTACAGATGACCAACTGCATTCTTGATTGAAATATACTTGTTTTTAGCTACCTGTGGGTTACGGTTTATTTTTCCTAAAAAAAACTCTACTGTATGTTCTAACATCCTGGAATGTACTATGTTGCATTAAATAACTAGGTGAACAATCTAGATACTATCATGTTCATGCCGACCAGGATTGCTGATGTCCCGGAAATCCTTTCATATATTTTGAGCTTTAACACTCTTTTGTTACAGTGACCAATGAAGTCTCGGACTACTGCAATATAATTTCACTGCCCTTTTGATGGACCAACCAGTGCAAAACGGACTTTTGCATCTAAACACTGGCGCAGAGTTTAATTTTAACTATCAACCAGTGCCGAAATTTACATTTTCTTGTGTCCTTCAGATCAAAGTACTTTTTTTAACTGGTCAGGAAGTGAGCTGATGCAGTGGTGCATACTCTGCTGTGAGAATAAGATGCCAGTCTGCTCAACGATATAATGAGATGGTAATGTAAGTCTAGATGATGAAAAAGTGAAAATATAAGTGTGTTGTGAACACCTTTAGAGGCAAAAAGACATAGAGTCCTTTTTCAAGTGTTACACAATGGGCACACTCAGCCAACCTCAGGGTATCCTTAGGGTCCTAGACAATGGCAGCATGTGAGCATTTTCTTTTGGAGGAAAGGGTGTTACAGGTGTTGATGGAAATCTTATTGAACCCCTCACCATATTTTAAGAAAGTGGCCTGTCTCTTTGCATTACAACACTTTGCCTATTTGAGAGAGAGTGTATGGCTCGATTTGCTAAAGGCCAGCCAAATGACTAAATTGCCATTCATATTTTTTTTGTTGGCAGAGCAGCCACCAGTTCCATTGTCAAGAAAACCTATTTGACAGTTCTGATAGGATTGCCTTTGGAGGGGTTTCCTCCAATTCATTCCAAACCTCTGCCCATGGCTGCCCACTAAAACCATGGTGGTCTGAATCCATCATTCTTCAAATGTCCCTGACACTCAGATTTTTAAAAAAAACCTGTGTGAGATACGTTAGTCATGCGTGTCCTGCATTGTGACCCCTGCTTTGGCTGCCTGTCTTCAGGTCACATGTAAGTGGTGGAAGTCCAGTGATGTTGCCATGTCTTGGTGGAACCTCTGCCACAGCATTTTCCCTCCTTCTCCACAGTTAGCTCCTACAGTGCTAGCGAGAACCTTACCACAGGGGTACAATGGCTACCAGAGAGTCAGACATCTCTAAATTTGGCAATAACTGTAAATTAGTCCCTTCATTTTGCATAATAATTTTATGCATCAAGAATTTTTAGCTTGACCAGTAATATTGTTTAAATATTACTTGCATCTATCTAAACCTGCATGTATTCCAGCTGCTTGCATCTTTGTCTCCTCAAGCTTTTTTACACAACTTCATCAGAGGAGACACTGATCTCTGGGCTCCAGTGGGAAGGAACGAAAGATATAAACTTGAATGCATGGTAAGACCAACCCTGCCTTTACCATTCTGTGCCACGAAAGCACTTTGATGGGTCTTCTACACGTCTACACCATATTTTGGACCTACATGGACATGACCGTCACTGGCAGAGTAGATGATAGATGATTTACTGCTTCGACTACCTAAGGATTTCGGTTCCTCCCCTCTGCATGTATCCTTTCTCAAGGCTGGACTGGGGAACCAAAAGAAACCTTTGCATAAATGCAAAACCAGCCCCACTGCCTAAGTTTCATCGCACAACCTCTCTCTCTCTTTCCATCCATCCATTCTCATTTTTCCCCCTTCTTTCTTCTCGCTCTGTTTTCTCTGTCTGGTCGCTTTCTCACCAACAAGGAACCCGACATCACCATGCGCAACTTCCAAGAAGAAATGAAAACCGTTGCGACCTATATGAACAATAGCTGCCTGTAGCTCAACTCGGAGAAAACAGAGGGGCATATTACCAAGAAGTGCGTTAGTAAATGCACAACGCACATCCCCATATCGCCGGCTGTCGCCGGATTTCATTCCCTTTTTAGCGCGCAATTATGAATGCGCATCACGTAGGGGAATTGAAATCCGGCGATAGTCGGCGATATGGCACATTAGCACATGAAAACAAACGTTGTTTTCACGCGCTAATGTGTTCCTTGATAATATGGGGGGGTGGATTCAGCTTTATGATCCACTCCCCCATGTTATCAATGCCCTAACACCTGGTCAGAGCAGGCGTTGGGAGACCTGCGATAAATGAGTTTATCGCAGGTCTCCCTCTCCCAACGCCTGCCTAGGTAATAGGGTGTTCCCACCTCCAACCACATTTTACATGTGGTTGGACGTGGGAACGCCCACTTTGCATGTCATTAGCGATGTTAATCGCCGACATGCAAAGTGGGCTTGCGCCAGGCTTTAAAATGCCCTTGTTAATAGGGCTCTAGCAGTATCGCCGCTTTCTCGGCACAATTCGCCGAAAAAGCGGCGATACTTGCCCTTGGTAATATGCCCCAGATTTCCTCATTTACGGCTCCATCCCCACCACATGGGACAACACCTGGTGGCCCCCACAATTGGAAACCCACCCACTCCAACAGACCATGCATGCAACCTTGGCATCATACTTGACTCTTCACTCACCATGAATAGCCTGATCAATTCCGTATCCTACGTATGCTTCAACATCCTCTGCATACTTCGCAAGACGTTCAAGTGGACCTCCCCGGACTCCAGGAAAACAATCACTCACACACTAATCACCAGCAAACTAGACTACGGCAACGCCCTCTACTAGAGAATCACCAAAAACCTCCTTCACAAACTCCATACTGTCCAGAACGCAGCCAGACTTTTCCTCGATATCCCACGACACAACTACATCAGCCAACACCTCTGCGACCTCTACTTGCTCCCCGTCGTACGAAGAATAACCTTCCAGATACTCACACACGCCTACAAAGCCCTCCACAACACCGAACCCCAATACCTAAACAATCAAATCTCCTTCCACGCCCCCAAGAAACCTCCACTTAGCCGTCTTTGCCCTAGCCACCGTCCCTCGTTTCTACAGGACCAGAGCAGGAGGAGGATCCTTCTCCTACCTCCCAACCAAGACCTGGAACTAACTCCCCCTTTACCTCCCACGAACCCCGACCCAGCACCAATTCATAAAGGACCTCAAGACCTGGCTCTTTGAATGACCCCAACAGAGCCGCCCACTCCCCTCAGCGCCTTGAGACCCACACAGGTGAGTAGCGCGCTTTAAACACCCTGATTGATTGATCGCTTGATTGATTTCTCTCTATCTTCCCCCTCTCTTTCTGTCTGTCTTAAAGCCTTACCCCCTTACCTGCTGCAATTAATCTCGGGGGGCTGGGAATGTGTCAGAGGCACCAGGAGAGACCCTCCGAGGACTCCAGCCCACTGGGGAAATGCCTGGTGGACTAAAAGTCCTGTCCGGGCCTTCGCTCTCTCCAAAGTGTTCCGAAGCTGATAAAGATCAATTCAAAATGGTCAGGCGATTTCAGTTGATGTTTCCTAAGTTAAATTTGCCCGGCGTAAAACGCCTCTAATACCATACGAAATTATCCAATAAAGAGGCAGGCGCTGGAGACAGGAAGACAGGAAACAAGTTTTATTCCGACGGAGTAGAACACATCAGATCGGACAACAAGGTATCGTCTCGAGGTGCTCTCTCAGCCTCTCTGAGACCTGCTCTTTTATACACTGGTTTAAGACATGTGAACGTTCTTTATTACAACAAGGACATTGTGAAGTATGAGAACGACATCCCCGGCACCCCCCCAGTTCCGGCCTATTCCAACACATGACAACCGTAGAGGCCCTTTCCCCCCATATGATTGGGAGGGGGCTATCACGCAGCCGAGTGTTCTGCCGATTCCTTTGGAATGTGTGCGCCTGATCGAATCTCAGGGGGTGGGGAGGTCATGATCAATAGTGGCTCCTTTCAGGAAAGCCGAGTGCATACAGTAGTGGGCAATAAACTGTATCCTCGGGCTAAGGGATAACCAGCGGTTCGTACAGGCAGTCGGGCTCAGAGGAAGGGGTCATCAAAGGAGGGGTATTCATGGACGGAAAGGAGGTGTTGGTCAGGCGCGGGGTGTGATTCCCTGAGACAGAGTCATGGGAGGGGAGGGTTCATGACTTGTGCATGTGAGTGCGGGGGCAGCCAGGGTGCGCGGGGAAGGCTTGCAAGGTTCAGGGAAGTGTGCTGACGGGCGATCGTGAACAGGGAGACCATGGTACCTAAAATGGCTGTCGTGTATGTTCATACGTGAGTCTGCAAGATGGCGTAGATGATGTTCAGTACACGAACTAAAATTCCACAGTCCTCCCTTTAACATGTCTCGCCAGCTTGTCAGTTCGGATCGATCCCCATGAGACCACGCACCTCTATCTCGTATAGGGGACTCATGTGCTCAGTTTTAAAGTCCAAAGTCTTAGGGCACATACAGTTGGAAATGAGTGCACATAAAGGTGGTAAACATTGAATACCTAAGCAACACCCACACAGTATCATGATTGGTATCAATATAAACGTGACCAATCTCCATCCCCAGTTCTTCAAAGTGTCCCAGAACCAGCCTCCAAGCGACCATCCTTCCTGCTCCTGGTGAACCTCTGAGGACAGTCTGTGGAGGTGTTCGATTGCTTTGTAGACTGAAGGTGAGTTATCTGGCACGTAGGTGCAACAGCTGGAGCCGATGATGCGGCATGCACCTCCCCGGTCGGCCAGAACCACATCTAGAACAAGGCGGTTTTGAAGAGCCACCAGGCGGACTGCCTGAAGCTCAGCCGTGTTGTTAGCAAGGATGCCAGCGGTGATGTTAATGGTTGTTTCTACTGCCTGAGTCAGGTGTCGGATAGCGCGGCTATTTGCCATTGGTCCCCACAGAGGAACAAGTCCCTTTGCTGCATCCAGGAACTGTGCTCCGGTGGAGTCGGCTTGCTCAACATCTCCGGCGCGCCGTTGCCGGTGGTGGTAGGCTGAGGCCACATACGTGGGAGAAAGAATGAAGGCGATGTAGCACGTACCCCTCCAGCCTTTTGGGAGCCAAGTGTAAGCTTTGGTGCCACAAACAAAGTACATATTCGGGGAAGCAATAAAGGAGGGGGGGTCAGCTGAGACCAATGTTTTGGTGATGCGACAAGAACTGTGACCCACCAGCTGCGGTCCCTGTCCTTCGAGGCATACGAGTCCTGTGACATTGATGACAGACAGGGCCACGGTCAGGGTGGCAGCCGTTTGTTTCCGCAGGTGGGAGAAGGTGGGTCTGGCTGGATTGTGGAGCACTTGCATTTCGACCCTTTCTTTGGCAGGGATGTTCGTAAGGAAGGTTGAACCTGAAATTGCAGGACAAAAGGGGGCAGACGTCTTTCCTGTTTTGTTCAGCCAGAACCCATAGTAGAAGTGTGACACTGTTTGACCGGAAGCGGCGTTGTCCTTGTGGCTTTCCTGCATGAGGATCAACCAGGCGAGGCAGGAGCCGTGAACTGAGAAAGGAGAAGGGATGAAGGGGATGGAGTGTCCGGTAGCATGTGGGAGCAACCCACAGATCCAGCAGTTCGTGGCATTTGCAGCAAGGTTGTGCTGGTGCAACAGTTGCACGAAGGAATTGTTCCAGAACTCCTTACGCCTTTCTCGGAGCTGAGGTGAAAGGGTGATCAGGTGGTGCTCTTTCATGGGGGTTGGCTGTGCCGTGGTCGGCAACATCTGATGAGCGGGTGTGCTTTCCTCCAAGATCCAGAAGGAAGTCATGAGGAGGAGGCAAAAGAGGAAGACAATGAAGAAAGCGATTGTCTTTGATTTGTGCAAATTATCAGTCTTTGGGTTCCTGTAGTGGGTATTTCCTGTTGCTTCCGACGTCTTCTTGTCTGGCGCTTCCATCATCTTCTTATCTGGCGCTTCCATCATCTTCATCTTCAAGGTGCTCGGTAGTGGGCAGAACCACAGACTTCGTTTAGCTTCTCTCCGGGTAACCCTTGGTTGGTTTTGGGTCACTGTTCTGAGATTTTAACTTAGTCAGTGGCCTACTTAGCCGAAGCTCCCTCCTTTCGACGCAGGAAATACCCTTCTCGGGATGGCACAGTGGGATCAGAGTGTTTTGCAAGTTCAAGTGCCTCGGTATCAGGATAGCAGTTCAGTGATGGTCGGTCTTTGTTCAGGAGCTCCTCTTGGGTGCTGACGTTGTCTGTCGTGGCCAGGGTCGAGGAAACCTTCTTGCAGTGGTGTGCGTGCAGCCAGTGCTTCTTCCCCTCCACTCGAAGAGCCGTCCGAGTGGTGATCAGTACTTGCCAGGGGCCCGTCCACCGGGGTTCCAGACTCTTCGCTCGTTGAAAGTTCCGGACTAGGACGTAGTCTCCCGGTTGGATATCGTGACCGGGACCCCTGGAAGCATCGGGGATGGCCTGCTGCACCTGTTGATGAATGACAGACAATGTTTTAGTTAATTTGTATAAATAATCTGACAGCAGGACGTCGGGGACGTCGTGAATGGAGGTCGGTTTGGGGGCAGTCCAGAGGTTCATAGGCCGCCCAAACACAACTTCATAGGGGGTCAAGTGGTGCTTAGTGGGAGTGTAGCGCATCGATAGTAATGCCAGTGGAAGGGCATCTGGCCACTTAAGTCCTGTGGTGGCCACTATTTTTGACAGTTTCAGTTTCAGTGTAGCGTTGTGTCGTTCAACCAGGCCAGCGGATTGGGGGTGGAAGACTGCATGGAACCTCTGTTTTACCCCCAACCCCTTCAGGATTAGTTGGATAACTTCAGCTATGAAGTGGGGGCCATTGTCGCTCCATAAAATTCGACAAAGGCCGTAGCGAGGGAAAAACTCTTTCAGTAGTACTTTGGCAGTAGTCATGGCCTCTGAGGCGGAAGCCGGGAGGGTTACTACGCTGTGTTTTTAACTAGAATTGTGCATTTAGTTATTTCTGTGATTTTAAAAACAAACTTGCACCTTCTCTGGGCATTTACCGCGCTGCAGTTTTAGAGGCAGCTGCGGGATTTGTTGTGTTGCCGCGATTTTCGGGACACTGAGGCCACGCCCACTAACACCAGGCCACGCCCCTCCCCACACCAGCATTTAAAGCGCGCTGATTCGCTAGCGCGATCCCTGACATCAGACCTCTTGAGGCGGAAGCCGGGAGGGTTACTACGCTGTGTTTTTAACTAGAATTGTGCATTTAGTTATTTCTGTGATTTTAAAAACAAACTTGCACCTTCTCTGGGCATTTACCGCGCTGCAGTTTTAGAGGCAGCTGCGGGATTTGTTGTGTTGCCGCGATTTTCGGGACACTGAGGCCACGCCCACTAACACCAGGCCACGCCCCTCCCCACACCAGCATTTAAAGCGCGCTGATTCGCTAGCGCGATCCCTGACATCAGACCTCTTGAGGCGGAAGCCGGGAGGGTTACTACGCTGTGTTTTTAACTAGAATTGTGCATTTAGTTATTTCTGTGATTTTAAAAACAAACTTGCACCTTCTCTGGGCATTTACCGCGCTGCAGTTTTAGAGGCAGCTGCGGGATTTGTTGTGTTGCCGCGATTTTCGGGACACTGAGGCCACGCCCACCAACACCAGGCCACGCCCCCTCCCTATTACTTACCCCTACTTAATATGTGTAATTTCCGGAAGCGCAGCGGACGAGCGCAGCGGGCGCGACGATTGCGCGCCGAAGGCGCGCATAAGGCAAGCTCGTCTGCGCTCGTCCGCGCCGAGGACGGGCCCGGGGCCACCCCCCCTGTTCTGCCTGGTCCACGACCCACCATCAATACTCCTCTGCTATGTTACTCCTCTGCAGAACTCCGGAGCTATAAACCTTATGCCGAAATAGCCCATCCCACACCCCTCTGTAATTACGACTCTTGCATTGGACCACTTATATGTCCCACATGCATAAAGATACCGTCTACAGACACTACCACCTCCATACCCACAGTGTCTGCAGCTTTAATAAACGTTCGTTCCTTACCCAAACACAAAATGGAAATCGCCGAGTTCATTGACTCTCATGACCTGGACCTATTATTTATCACCGAAACATGGGGAAATGAATCCTCTGGACCTGATTTCAGAGATGCCATGCCTAACAATTACTGTGTAAGCAAGCTAAACAGACCCCTAAGAAAAGGCGGAGGAATAGCAATTATACATAAAGAGCACCTAAAATTAACAACAACAGAAACTACTCTCCTTGAGTGTGAAGCTCTCCTCTTTGCCATACGCACCTCCAGTAAAACTACCTTTAGAGGTTTGTTAATTTACCGCCCCCCAGGATCCAGATCTAAATTTCTCTCAAATGTAGACAAAATCATTGAGATGTCTATTGGAGCCCAACACTTCACCGTATTAGGTGACTTCAATTTTCATCTTGAATCTCATGATGACCTTGATACAGGAACATTATTAGGTGACATGGAGTCAGTAGACCTCCTACAAATCGTCAAATCACCTACCCACTCAGCAGGGCATACCTTAGACGGCCTATTCACCAACGACAGAGATATTACAATCAATAAGGTTCTTCCTCTAACATGGACAGACCATTCGGCAGTTTGTTTTTCAGTCCCCATTACTCCTTGTCCACCCTCCCAGACTACTTCTGGACCAATAAAATTCAGAGACTGGAAAAACATTAATATCGACCAGCTCACTGAGATCATACGGGACAGTCCTCCGCTAAACAAGCAAGACCCTGTAGCTGCGTCAGCCACCTACTTAAACATCCTGAACGCAGCCTGTAACAAACTAGCCCCCACAAAAATATCTAACAGGAACAGAAAGCATCCTTCAGCCCCTTGGTTCTCGGAATCACTCAGATTGCAGCGCCAATATTGCAGGAACTTAGAAAGACAATGGCGTCGACACTATAATAACGCAGACAAGATCAGCTATAAAAACGCCCTTTCCATCTATAAAAAACTGATCACATCCGAGAAAACCACTTACTACACCAACCAAATCAACCAGGCCAAAAATTCATCAGGAAAACTGTTCCAGGTAGTAACATACCTGTCCAATCCTCCTCCACCCCCCTCAGAGGGATCTCAGGACCTCTCAGATGCACTGGCCAAATTTTTTGAAGATAAGGTCAGAGCCATTTTCTCCACTTTTGCACCTGACCCTTCCTTATCCCCTACCGAGCACCCTACGACAAATAACACTCCTAATTTCCCAGCCTTCGAAAACATCACGAAAGATACGGTTCAACCCCTTATCGCCAGAACCAAATCTGGATCCCCATTTGATCCATGCCCTCCTGCTGTTCTCAACCTTATCCCAGAAGCTGTTGCCCCGTCACTCACTACGATCTGCAACGCAATGTTCACATCCGGCACCTACCCTTCAGTATGGAAGGAAGCCATTATCAAGCCGCTACTCAAAAAACCCAGTCTAGACCCGTCTCTCCCATCCAGCTACAGGCCTATTGCATGCCTTCCTTTTCCGGCTAAAATCTTTGAAAAGATCATGAACCAGCAACTGGCAACATACATCCACAACAACAACTTACTGGATGACACCCAGTTCGGGTTCCGTCAGGGACATGGCACAGAGACAGCTCTCCTGAAGGCAGCGGACGAGATTCGATCCATTATGGACAATGGAGGAGCTGCAATCCTCATACTTTTAGACCTGTCCGCAGCCTTCGACACGGTCGATCATGCCACTCTGATCGACCGTGTCGCGGCCATAGGAGTAAGGGACAAGGCTAAGGAGCTTCTGGCCTCATTCTTGTCAAACCGCCCACAAACGGTGAAGCTGGGACAATACACTTCCCAGACCTTCTCCCTGCCTTGCGGTGTACCACAGGGATCCTCGCTAAGCCCGACACTGTTCAATATATATGTGTCTGACTTAGCGAGGGTCATCAAGTCCCATGGTATCTCTCTCACTACATACGCAGACGACACACAGCTGGTGTTGTCCGTATTCGATGATGGCCAAACAGTAGCGTCAAATTTCCAATCTGGCATGGAAGCAATAAGCTCCTGGATGTCATCAAACTGCCTCAAGCTAAATTCTGATAAAACAGAAGTGATGACATTCGGGAGACTACAACCAACCTGGTCTCCTCAATGGTGGCCCCAACAATTGGGACAACCTCCAGTACCAGTGGTCAAGGTACGAAACTTGGGGGTCATCTTCGACAACAAACTGTCCTTCCAGCAGCACGCAAACTCAGTGGTCTCATCTGCCTTCCACACCTTAAAAAAAATCAAAAAACTCATTCCTTACCTACCATCTTCCGCAGGCAAAACTTTAGTCAGCACGCTAGTCTTTTCCAAGACTGACTATTGTAATGCCTTACTCCTAAATGCACAACAAAAGGTCCTTAATAAATTACAGACTGTACAGAATGCAGCAGCTAGGACCCTGCTACGCATTCCTAAATTTGCATCTGTCTCCCCCTACATCCAACAGCTGCATTGGCTGCCGGTAAGGAGCCGCATCAAATTTAAAGCCTTGTGCATAGCGTACAAAGCCATTCATAACCATGGCCCCCTATTTCTAAAACAAGCCTTTCGCCCACCTGAACAGCAAAGAACATTGCGTTCATCTTCTGCCCATCTGCTAACAGTCCCCCGCACAAGAAGGGCTAACTGGGGAGACAAACGTTTCACCGTTGCCACAGCTAGACTGTGGAACACTCTCCCTCTCCACCTTAAGTGTGCACCTACCCTGCTTAAGTTCAGAAAAAATCTGAAAACATGGCTATTCCATGCCTAGTTTCCTTTCCTACGGAGAGTTCTGTGACACAGCGCCGAGACACCCTCGGGTATTTGCGCGCTCTAAAAATTGCCCCAAATAAATAAAAATAAATAAATGGCAGTGTTATCTCGGGTCGGATAGGCTTCCACCCATTTGCTGAAGGCACATACAATGACTAATACGTACTTCAAGCCTTGGCACCTCTCTAGCTGGATGTAATCCATCTGGAGGACCTCAAAGGGGTGGTCGGGGATCCCAAACCCTCCCCAAGGTACTACAGTTCCTTTCCCGGGGTTGTGTTGTAGGCAGATAAGGCACTGCTGGACTAGGCGTTTGGCTGAGTCGGGGATCTTGTTGTTGTGCCAGACTTTGGAAATGAGTTCAATCATGGGGGCAGAGCCTATGTGTGCAGGGGAGTGTGCCATTGTCAGTATGGGGATCAAATATGCATCAGGCAGCAACCATTTGTTCGTGTCTTTTGTCCGCCAGCAGCCTTCATCGTCCCTTAGACCCACCCGTGCCCATTCAGTCAGTTCGAGAGGTGTGCTAGCCGACTGGATGTCCCTAATTGTTTCCCTAGAGTCAGTCCATTTTTCTGCTTGTGACCTGGTCACATACATGCGTGTCGTTGTCCTATTCTCAGCTGTGGTTCGGGCAGTGATGTCGGCTAGTGCGTTTCCCTGTCCAACTAAATCTGTCACCTTCTTGTGTGCCTGGCATTTGATCACTGCTAATTGTTTGGGGAGAAGAACTGCTTCAATTAGGGCGGAGACTAGATCTCCATGAAGGATGGGCGTGCCGTGGGACGTCAGGAATCCCCTTTCCCTCCACAAGAGCCCAAAATGATGAACCACCCCGAAGGCATACTGGCTCTCCGTGTAAATGTTTGCCGTGGTTCCTGCTGCTATGATACATGCTCGTGTGAGGGCAATTAGCTCTGCTGCCTGTGCGGATCGTTGTGTGATGCGAGCTGTTTCAACTACTGTTCGAGCTGTCGTCACCGCATAGGCAGCAGAAGTGGTGCAGTTTGGGAGTTTGATACAACAGCCATCTACCCATAGTTCTCCATCAGGGTCTGTAAAAGCAATGTCTCGGAGGTCAATTCTACTCCTAGTCTGTTCGTCCGTGAGGGTCACACAGTCGTGTATAGGGGGCACATCGGGGTCATTTTCGGGCAAGGGTAACAGTGTAGCAGGATTCAACGTCGTGCATCTCTTCAGAGTGAGGTGGGGTGCAAGCAGAGTCAATTCGTACCCTGTTAGTCGTGCACTAGTCAGGTGCTGAGTCTTAGTCTGGTTCAAAAGGGTGTCAACTGCATGGGGTACTAATACCGTGAGAGAGTTCGAGAGTACAATTCCCTCACTCTGGCGGATAGAGACAGCAGCAGCGGCTACCGCTCGAAGGCAGGCAGGTAAAGCTCTGGCGACTGGGTCAAGAGTGGCAGAGAAGTAGGCACAAGGGCGTTGTTTGGCGCCGATGGGCTGAGTTAGAACAGACAATGCGCATCCCTCCCTTTCGTGAGTGAAGAGGGAGAAGGGCTTGGAGTAATCTGGTGTTCCTAGAACGGGTGCCGATCAAAGGGCATCCCGCAACTCCTTAAAGGATGCTTGGCATTCGGGAGTCCAAGGGAGTGGGAAAGGGACATCTTTGGCCAACAGGGAAAGTAGGGGTTTTATGATGAGACTGAAATTTGGTAACCACTGTCGGCAAAAAGAGGTAAGGCCCACCAATGAACGGACTTGCTTCTGTGTTTTTGGGATGGGGGTGTCTAGGATGGTCTGGATTCGGTCAGGTGTAAGTTTCCTCCCTTCTTTGGACAGGAGATGGCCTAGGTAGGTCACTTGAGGTTGACAGAACTGCAGTTTCTTTTTGGAGACTTTGTGGCCATTCTCCGCAAGAAAGTGCAAGAGTTGGATAGTGGCTGTGATGGCAAGCGGAGTGGTGTCGGCCGCCAAAAGGATATCATCGACATATTGGATCAACACCACTCCATCTGGTAGCTGGACGGCGTCCAGCTGTCTTTTGAGGGCCTGGCTGTAAATGCTGGGACTTTCAGTGTAGCCCTGGGGAGCTCTACAAAATCGGCATGAACGGTTTTTTAAAGTGAAGCCGAAGAGATAGCGGCTGTCTGGATGGATGGGGATAGAGAAAAATGCATTTTTAAGATCAATAACGGTGAAGGTGGTGGCAGTGGACGGGATGAGAGTCAGAATGGTGGCGATGTCTGAGACTACGGGGTACTGTGGCACCACCACTTTGTTGACTTCTCGCAGGTCGATGATGAAGCGGTACGCTTTCTCATCTCCCTCACCTTGCTTCTTAACAATGGGTAGGATAGGGCTATTGCAGACATTACTAACCACTTCCTCTACCACTCCTGCATCTACCAAGGGCTGAATAATCGCTACCAATGCCTTCTCGCCTTCGGGCGATATCCGGTACTGTGGGAGTTTCGGGAGTATTGCATCTGGTCGAACAGTTATGTGTACAGGATCGATCATCATTCGTCCTACATCCGAGTCGTTTCTGGCCCACAGGTACAGGGGTAGGGTATCGAGCAAGGTTAGGTCAGCATCTGTTATGGTGTACATATGTCGTGCGGGGTAGGGTCTGGACATGCTCGGGTTGTCGTACAGGATGACTCGGACTCCATCCGGGGAACACCTAATAGTAGCTCGGAAATGTTTCAGTAAATCAATACCCATAATGGCGTCAGGGGAGTTGGAGGAGAGCAGAAACGTGGTGTCAGTGGGATTGTTTCCTAGGTCAAAGGAGATAGGTACAGACAGGGGATTAGTGGAGGGCGTTCCATCGAAACCTATCGAGGTAATGTGTGAGCCAGACAAGGGTGCCCTTGGAATCAGTCGTTTTGATAATACACTACGTGTCGCTCCAGTGTCTACCAAAAATGGAGACTTTGTACCCAGGACCTTAGCAGTGACGTAAGGACCTTGCTGGTCAACACAGAGCTCGACTGGATCCCTCCCTTGCCCCTGGCAGTCCTATGCAGAGTCGTGAGCATTGTTGCAGTCGGACTGTTGGCACTGATTCTGTCGGGGGCGGTCAAATGTGTTTGGTCTGCCAGGTCGGTCATTGGTGGTGTCGCGGGTCTGCCCTCGTCCCTGCCCTCTAGTTTTGGGGCCATTTGTCTCTTTATTTCTAATCAGTTCCCGAAGGGCCAGGCATTGAGACTTCCAATGTCCAAATTCTTTGCAAAATGCACACTGGTTCTCATCGAGGTCGGTTCGTGGAGCGCCAGGTGTGGGGTTGCGGTCTCTAGGGGGTGAATTCCTAGGGGCATTCGACTGGTAGTTTCCCCTATACCGTTCCCTTCCTGTAGTCACTTCATGTAATTGAGCAATCATCACTCGTTCCTTTAAGTCCTTTTTCTTTTTCTCATTCGCCCTCTCGTTCTCGTTCTTTTGGTGTTCATAATACTGAGCCATCTGAAGGATAGCTGCAGGTTTGGAGGCTCCCCAACTACTCTCACTCGTCTGTAACTTTTGGGAGACCTCTTGCGATAGCCCCTTTACGTAGTTTTGCACGAATAGGTGTTGTCCGGTTGCGGTGGTCATGTCTTGGCCACTGTAGTCGGAGAACACTGTTTCAAATCGGGAGAAATATTCTGATACGTCTTCCTGGGGTTTCTGACGGCAAGCCGTGACTATCGACCAGTCTACCTTTCTCTCTGGGATCAATGTCTTTAACTTCTGCACTATTTTGTCCGGGAGTTCCAGTATGTCTTTTACAGGTTTCTTACCGGGCTCTCGCTGCCTATCTAGTTCACCGAGTTGATTCCAGGTATGTCCAAACAGATCTGTGTGGTTGGCCTTCCGGATTTGCTTCCACACGTCAGCCGGCAGACATAACCCAAAAAACAAATCAATGTCCGCTAGAGTCATTATGGTTGAGCCCAAGGCTGTACTTAGTTCGGTATAAAATGCTGTCGGGTTCTTTCTTAAATCGGGCAGGGTTTGCCTAAAGGTTAAAATATCTTGCCGATCCCATGGTTGGTAAACCCAATTATACACAACCCTCCCCTTTGCATCCGCGTGGTTGATATCATCATTTGTTCCCTGACCTCTTGGGGGAACCCAGTAGGGGGCGGCTTCTCTGATAGGCATCATAGTGTTGGCTGCTTTCAATGAGGGCTCAATCGTCTCAGGGACTGTGATCTTGACCTCTGGTTTCTGTTCCGCGAGGTGGCGGAAGACCTCAAGCGTTTGCATGAAGAGGTCCGTCACATCGCTCTCAGTCCCATCTCCAACATCGACCCTTCTATATAGAGTCGTCAGTTTTGCAGGACCCTTATTCTGGTACCTATCCTCATAGGCGTTCAGGGTGTGGTAGCTGAACCGTAAAATGAAATGCCGTCTGTGACTACCGGCATGTGAATTGTGCATATTCATTGTATATTCTTCGCTCTCCTTCCGTTCTACCAGGGTCTTTGCTATCTGGTCGATTCCATCCCGCTCGTCTTTGCTCAACCTATTTGGCCTGGCTGTTAGCTGCTTGCTAGTCTCATGTTCATCTGCTGTTGTTACCAATGCGGCTGGTGCGAAGGCCGTAAGAGCCGGGGCACTAGTGCTAGGGTCACCCTCGCCTGCATTTTGAACTGGTGAGTGTTGTGGTAGAGGTTGGCAGGGAGCATATGGAGGAGGCATGTAGATAATTGGAGGACCGAGCAGTAACTCGTCATTTGCCCGCTGTTTGGAGGGCATCTCCGGGTAGAGCGTAGGGGTGGTCCTGACAGGGCATTGGCCTGCCAGTCCTGATTCTTGTGTTTGTTTAACTTCCTCTCTTCTTCTTATTTCTTCATCTAGTTCTTTTGCGGCCAGATGGGCTGCTTTTCGTAATTCTTTCACTATTTTTGCTTCTTCTCTTTTCCTTTGCTGTTCTGCTTCTTTGCGCCACATGCCAATACTATCGAGCATAGTGGGCGTTGCCTTATTTATTTTTACAGCTGCTTCTAGTGTTTTTATTTTATTTTCATCAAAAGAACCTATCAGTGGCCACTGACTTTCAGGATCCTTTTTTGTATATTTATGCCATAACTTACTATAAGCTATAACGACTAGTCCTTGCTTAGTAAACATGTCCTTATTAGGGGTGCCTTCCAGTGGAGCTGGATGGTTCATCTCTAATAAGCGGTCCGGGTTGACCCAACTATTAACCAATGGGGAGAAGATAGGCATGACGGAATACAATGGGGGGCAAAAGCCTGCACTACCTATCTTTTCACTACTTGCAAAGACTGGACAGAATATTCTATTCTACGCTATTTGCAAATAGAGAATACCTCCAGAAAGAACCAATTCCAAACAGTCAATGTTTGGACAAACAATCAATCAATGAGGAATGAAATAGGCATGACGGGTTAAAACCTTGCGTTACCTACCCTTCACTATCGGCAAAGGGAGAGAGAATATTCCTATTCTTCCCCGTTTGCAGGCAGAGAAGATCCTTAAGAGAACCAACTTCGAACAATTCAATGTTCGATCAAACAATCAATCAATGGGGAGAAAAATAGGCACGGCAGATTACAATGGAGGACAAAAGTCTGCGTTACCTATCCTTCACTATCTGCAAAGACTAAACAGAGTATGGCGATTCTGTGCTTGTTTGCAAATAGAGAATCTCTCAGAGACAATAAAATAAGTAATACTAGTATTTTCAAACAATCAATTTCGCAATTTGTCGTGTGTCACGACCTTACCCGGACCGCATGGACAGTTTCTCGTCTTCCGCTTCCAGCGCCCGATCGTCCTCTACTCTCTGTTGCTATCGCGGCACACCTGGTGGTTCCCAGTCAGGACCGTAGATCACTCGGGGGAGGTCTGCTCGGAATCAGTGAAGTTCAGATGATCGGCTGTCAGACGAGGGTCTATCGGACAGGAGCTCTCACAATCGTTGCAGTCGTTCACTCTGTCGTCGGGACCTCTCCCACTGGATCCACGTGTCGCTGATGGGCCCCGCGTTTGGGACGCCAATTGATAAAGATCAATTCAAAATGGTCAGGCGATTTCAGTTGATGTTTCCTAAGTTAAATTTGCCCGGCGTAAAACGCCTCTAATACCATACGAAATTATCCAATAAAGAGGCAGGCGCTGGAGACAGGAAGACAGGAAACAAGTTTTATTCCGACGGAGTAGAACACATCAGATCGGACAACAAGGTATCGTCTTGAGGTGCTCTCTCAGCCTCTCTGAGACCTGCTCTTTTATACACTGGTTTAAGACATGTGAACGTTCTTTATTACAACAAGGACATTGTGAAGTATGAGAACGACATCCCCGGCACCCCCCCAGTTCCGGCCTATTCCAACACATGACAACCATAGAGGCCCTTTCCCCCCATATGATTGGGAGGGGGCTATCACGCAGCCGAGTGTTCTGCCGATTCCTTTGGAATGTGTGCGCCTGATCGAATCTCAGGGGGTGGGGAGGTCATGATCAATAGTGGCTCCTTTCAGGAAAGCCGAGTGCATACAGTAGTGGGCAATAAACTGTATCCTCGGGCTAAGGGATGACCAGCGGTTCGTACAGGCAGTCGGGCTCAGAGGAAGGGGTCATCAAAGGAGGGGTATTCATGGACGGAAAGGAGGTGTTGGTCAGGCGCGGGGTGTGATTCCCTGAGACAGAATCATGGGAAGGGAGGGTTCATGACTTGTGCATGTGAGTGCGGGGGCAGCCAGGGTGCGCGGGGAAGGCTTGCAAGGTTCAGGGAAGTGTGCTGACGGGCGATCGTGAACAGGGAGACCATGGTACCTAAAATGGCTGTCGTGTATGTTCATACGTGAGTCTGCAAGATGGCGTAGATGATGTTCAGTACACGAACTAAAATTCCACAAAGCTACTGCAAGCTAAGTACCATTTTACAAAAAAAAAAACACTGTTTAAAAATTAAGGTTATTAGTAAGACGTGTGATCTCTGATCCTTCCTGCAGTATTGTTTATCGCTCATCTTTACCCCATCTTTAATCAACAGTGGAAATATTATATATGATTGTAGTCCATGGTGTGCTCATGTTATATGCTGCATGTTACATTGACAAAACGGCGATTGTTATTTTTTTGTTTTAGGTTTGACAAGACAAGTTAAATCTACTCGGATATTTCACCTGCATTAGATTTTCAGCCTCTGATCCACGGTTTGTAAAAGGAAATCCTCTCTGTCTTCTGATCGTGTGTCTGCAGCAGCAAGAGCATTTCATCCCCCTTCCCCAACCTGCCTCCTGCCAGAGACTATTGGAGTTGGAGTTGGGGTGATGAGGTGCTATGGGCATCCTATACTGTGAAAATTGTGAATCTGAACCATAGCAAGAATGCACCATGTGCTGCTTGTTTATTTTTCCTTTAATGAATTAGCAGAAACCAGAGCTCCATATATTGGTATTGCAGCCAAGGTCACACAGTCTAAAGGGATAAACCTGGTGCACCTTGAATGACGCCGCTCACAGAAACAGCCTTCGGGCCGCTAACGAATAATCCTGCCACCCTGAAGGGAGCAGATTTATTCCTGAGACTAGCTTGCAGTTTATAACTCCATGTCTTTGCCACTTAAAAGAATTTAAAGGAGGAATAAATGCCTTTGAAGAGCATTTCCTTTTAGGAATGCAGTAGGACCGGTGATTAGAACCAAGTCACGGTATCGAGCCTGCCGCTGTCAGACCTGAAGCGCTTCTAATAGAATAACACAGCACGGCAAGGCACGACTCCATTACCGGGCAGGGACTTTAGAATGGGCTGTGGGGTCTGAAATTGGCAATATGTGCTGAGACTCAATCTTTGACCAGGAAAAACAAACATTCAATCCTATTTTTATTCGGCTTTGTCAGTGCCTATATTGAAGAACGATAGCTCAATGTAATCTACCATTGATCAGGTCATTCATTATAAATAAATTACATTAGATTCTGAAACTCAACTAAATTGTGTTCTGAAATCCAATCTTCTCTGTTCTGGGCAGCTCTAAAAAGACTGTTTCAGCAGCTGCACAAAGATTTCGAAAAACGTAGCTTTTCTCTGCCATTCCATTGGGTTTCTTTTAGAAAAAAAACACTGCTGCGCCAGCCACCACCCTATTCGATTCTGTTCGATACAAGTTGGCCGAAAGGAGCTTCAACACCCATCAGGGGTAACAAGTGCTATATGAATGCAAATCTTTCTTCCCCTTTTATCCCTCCGCTATCCTTCTCACTCCAAGTAACTGACTAATATCCACCACTGAAATTACTTCATATTTCACCATATTAATTCACCACTAATCCTTTGTAGGCTTCCTGAATAGCGAGCGTCAATAAGTGCTATATAAATACAAACCTTAGTCCTCCTCTGTCCTTCTGCTATCATTCCAAATCCAATTAACTGACTAACCTATCCACCACTTAAAATGTACTTGCATGTTTTACCATACTAATTCAACACTAATCCTCTATGGGTCCTGGAGTAGCGTGCTACTCGCCAAAATAAGCACTTTGACGCCTCGTCAGGGGTAGTAAGCACTATATAAATGCAATTACAATACAATACAATACAATACAATGGGCTGCATCCAGGTCTCCAGTTCAAATCCCAGCTGGCCACGACATCCTTCCTTTCTTCCGCGATATTAAATCGAGAACCACTAAACTGGGTAATAGTAACTGTTTTGCATCGGTTTGAAAAGGTGAAAATGAGAGCAAATTATTATTCTAAGGTGTTCTACACTCTTCTGACTCAGACAAAATATCTTGGAACTAAAATCAATTAGAACATTGGAATGTTGAGAGCTGTGCTAAAGAGGCCAGATGTACGACTATTCCAAATTGCGACTCGCAATTTGTGCTCAATTGTGAGTCGCAATTTGGAATGTACAACAGTGTCAGAGACACTGATTGCGATTCCCAATAGGGTAGCAACATGCGAGGCTCATGAATATTATTGAGCCACTCTCAATTTGTGACTCTATTGGGAAAGGCTGGCCCTCCCAGGGATGGTGGCCTGCTGGGCTCAGCAGAGCTCCATGTCTTGGACTGCTTGTCAATAAAGCAGTTTTTTAAAATGTTTAATGCACCAGTTTTCCTTAAAGGAAAACAAGATGCATTAAAAAAAAAAGTTAAACCCCTGGGACCACTGCCTGCCCTTAAAAAAGGTTTTTAGAGCCAGTCACAAAGGCTAAGGGGCCTCCTAGGGACCCCTACCTATTTGTGACTCCATTACCACCCTTTTGAAAAGGGTAGTACATTGCGAGTGATTTGCAACCGCACTTGCGGTCACAAAACATTCATACATAGCTAGAGAGTCGCTATTAAGCAGGGGAGGCCCCTTCCTAATAGTGAGTCTCAAATGACTATTTTGCGAGTCGCAATTATTTGCGAGTCGCAAAATATTGTTTGTACATGGCCATGTAGGTTTTCGATAAAACTGGTCGTACATCTGGCTCGATGATTCTGGACCAAAAATAAGTGGTATAAACCTTCTGCTCCAACATGCCAATGTTTGTCTTTCTGTTTCACTAAATCAAGGGGGGGAAAGGATCACTTGTCCTGCATAACTAGGGTATGCAGGTCGATGTGGGGTGTCTCCCAAGTAAAAAACCCTCATGCACATGTGAAATTGTATCTCGTAGCGGTATATGTTGTCTCCCCGGCACTGAAAGGAATACCACCTGAAGTCCGGGTTGAGACAGGCAGAGACAGCACAAGCTGCGCCGAAAGAGAAGAGACCTAGTGAGGTACTCCTTTCAGTGCCGCCGACCCGAAGGAAGCACAACTTGCTACTTTGTGAGGTACAATGCAACCTCCCACAGACTAATGGAACAGGTCAAAATACCTTTTTTCATTTTTTTCACTGTATTCACTACCCAGCACTGGTCCTGAAGAAAGCCAAACTGACCTTTCGAAGCAATTGAGGCTGAAACATGTCGACCGTCTTTTTTAAAATTCACCATATTCGTGCGATTTGATTCCTAACTTTTCCATAACAGCACACCTACAATTTTGTCTACCCGAACCCAGACTAATTAAAGTTTCAGTCTGTTCGTTTAGGTATTTTAAATTTCCCTTTAACACTTATCACTCACCATTCACGATCACTACTGTTTTAACTATGGGTAAAAACCTCCAGGTTGAGGGTGCATAAATACTAACCCTATGATTATGCACACACGTGTTAATAAGAGCGGGGAGACAACATATACCGCTACGAGATACAATTTCACACGTGCATGAGGGTTTTTTACTTGGGAGACACCACCCATCGACCTGCATACCCTAGTTATGCAGGACAAGTGATCCTTTCCCCCCCTTGATTTAGTGATTAATCCTAAGGAGACTGAATGGATCAGTACTCTCCCTCCCCCTATTGATTGATTGTGTTTTTCTGTTTCTCCTTCTTTCATTTAGAACATTCTGCCCTCAGGGGATGGAATGTTTTAATAGCACTATAGCACGTCTGCTCGGGCCATAGCGATAGTTAAAGACCTTTTTGCTTGTTACATGCTCTCACCTGTTGCTCGGGCCTATAACTCAGACTCAGGCCCTTTAACAAAATGTAGAACCGTGAGTAGCTGGGCGTAATGCTATATTAGGTATCCAGATGGTTATTTCTGACAGTGTTCAGAAATACTTTTAAAATGCAGGTAAAATAAAGATCTAGCACACTAAAGAGGCATAAAAGAGTACTCGACCCCAGCCTTATGAAAGCACTACACCCCTGGTTCCATTTTTGAACCTTGCATCTTATTACTTGAAAAGTGCCTGAATAATAGGGAAATAGGCAGTTTGAGATGCCCTTAGAAACAAGAGCTCTGACGTCTTTGGCAAAGCCTGTGTCTTTAAACTTTAAAACTAGATTTTAGCTGGGCATCTCAGTTATGTACCTTTCATTTAAACAACTGGCTTGTTGAAATTATTAGTTATTTGTTGTGCAGATAAATATATTTGTTTTGTACAGAGTTTAAGTTGCAGAATGTCTCCAATGCAGTAGGTATATGCTTTGCTTGTCACTTGCATTGCATGTCCGATGGCAGTCTAAAATTTGGCCTTCACTCACATGCTGGAGCCATATCCGCTGTTAAAGGAAGACCTGCTGGGATTATGCGGCAGAGAGTGACACATTTTATACTTTTACATTATACGAAACTGCATATTATTCTGAACTATGGATGAGGTATCACTACTCTGTGCTAATATTAATAATGATATGACCACATTTGCAACAAGAGATACAAGCAGATCAAAAGCTTATAAAACATGAATGCTTAGTGTCACTCAGTGAATGTGGCACCTTTTTTCATTTCGGTGTATATCCTTTCCCTTTTTTGCAGTAAATGTACATTTATCTCACCTTACTCTCATAAAAATAAAGTATTTCAGTTTATTATCTTTTTCAAAATATTGTGGCATTAGACTTAAACATAAAAATACTCTTTTTCCAGGGACATCCACAAATTGGTTGATGTTCTCTCCTCCATATTTACAATGTATACCTGGGCATACACTCCAAATCGGGAAGATTTTGGTGGATGTCCTCCCGCTACTAAACTATGAACACCACCCTTTTCTTTCAAGAACACATGGTGTATTTATTGTTTACTGCTTATTGCATGAATTGAACTACGAGGAGAAGATTTGGAGGTGGAGAATGATTATGTGAGTCCAATAGATAATTGACAACGTAACATTTCCAAGATGTGCCAAAACTGCCTAACAGTGATAGGGCATATGGATAAAGGAAAACAAATTACATTTATGAGAAGGGTGAACAACCACATAATGTAAGAACATGGGTTATTATTTGAGGTGGGCAATTGCCCTCAAATGAATATTCACAACCTTTATTAGGGTGAGCCCTCTCAGGTACTCAATTAATCTGAACCGAACCCCCCCTCGTAGAAATAGCACATAGCTGACAGTATTCATTTTGGGCAACGTGCGAAGTATTTATGCTGTACCAAAACAGTAATAAAGTCCAAATGCCAAACAAAACAAGAAAACGGCATTATAAATATATAGTAAACTTTAATAAACAAAATAACACTAAAATTACAAAAATGGAAACCGATTATATTTGTGTAAAAATAGCACCAAAAGAACACTGTGCCAATCATAATCAATGGTCGCTGTGGAACGGGACCTATGCACAATTCAAAGTCGACCACGATGGAGCACATGTTCGATACAACAGCCAGGTTCATCCTGGTCAAAGATTTTACTTTCTGAATTAGTCTTCTAAAACTCCTAGGACCTCAGGGGAGGTAAATAGTGACTCACAGGGTTCTCAGACAGAGGCTAACAGCAGAGTCTAGCGCAGGTCCAGTTTCCTGAGTACTTTGAGGAAAAGCCTCTTGCAGCTTCTTTTCCTATAGCCACACAGGTCAGTCAACTGACCTTTAGAGCCCTCTTCTATGACTGGGTCCAGTCCTTCCGGACTCCTATGAGGTCACAGACAGCAGGTTCAGTTCTCTTCTAATCTTCTGCTGGTCTAAAAAGTGTTAAAAATTAGAGGCCTAGAGGTGCACATTTATGTCGGAACCACTTAGAAGTGGAGGGACTCCTGGGCACACCCTAACCGTTTGGGTAAAAGTTCCCAGGGCCAAACCTACCCACTTTTTCAATAGTACCTGTTTGCCTTACTGCAAACAGGTCCAAAATTCAATGTGTCAGGGCAAATCTAAGATGGTGACAGTCTTCAGCCACACTAAACTTGGGCTCTGAAGACTGTGTGTGTGTGTGTGTGGGAAGTCTAGCATGGCAATTCTAGTTCCCTCCCACATCTAATCCTAAGGTCTCATTTGAATCAGTCACTGTACCCACAACAAACCCAGATACAGAAGTCTGGTAGGACAAAAGAAGGATCATTCAGCATCCAGACAGAAGATCCACAGGAATTGTTTTGGTATCCTGGTCTCTGCCTTTGAAGTATGCCCCAAATGTTGTATGTGGCTTGACAGAACTGTCTGTCAAGCACAACCTTACACAGTAATGTCAAAAAGAATGCCCGCACAAGATATCTATTCTCTGCAGGAGGTGATGAGAGAATTCTGCCTCCAGTTACTCACTAAGAAGAATCTTGTTGATGACACTCAGTTGCAGCGGTAATTGTTGAGCCCATCACTACGAAAAGGTTGTTCCAGCACTGGCCCTAATCTTCAAATACTGGTATACATCCTACTGTCAATCTGACCTAGGTGACAGATATATGTCAGTCATATTTTATTTTATAATTTTTTTTTATTTTCAATTTGTCCATTATTTTATATTATTTATTATTCTTTAATTTATAAAAAACAATTGTTGAGCCCATCCACATAGAATTGAGCAGAAACCTTGTGACACCTGCTGGGTTACAATGATCGCATATTGGAACAGAATCGTTGTGACACCTGGTGGGTCACACTCGTTCTCATATTGAAGCAGGATCACAGTGATGATCCTGTCACAGAGTGGACTCCTGTAGGCCCTGCTCAGACAATTCCTTAGCTTGGCCAAACTCTAGATCAATCAACGTCAGTATACACAGGACTCATTACAATGCCAGTGGTTCTAAGCCAAATAACTTAGCCCTGAGGAGAACCTGGGTTGATAGGTCGACATCTTTCCCTTGGTTCATATATCCAATGTGATTTTCAAAGCTTGCGATGATAAGCTATCTGTTTTCTATTACAGTTATTTATTGAACCTGGGCTGTACAGTGTCTTATATGTATATTTTATAAATTCACACACTCACAAGAGCACTCATTTGCACTTTGTATAGAATGTAATACTGATAATTGCAGAGAATTTGGATAATGCACCTTATTAACGAAACCCTTGTCAGGCTTGTTGTTTGTGTGTCTTGAGCTGAGAATAATCCTCTACATGTTTGAAATAACTACATTGATTGCGCAACTCTGTGCAGCTATGGAAGGCTGAGCACAGGCTGAGAGCTTGCAGGGACTTATGCTAATTAGCCTTCTGAGGGTTCAGGCATGTGAAAGGTAATTTTCTAAAGGTTACCTTTCCTTAATATTTATTGCAGATCTGACTTCGCCATTGCATTACATTTAGAGACACAGAATAATTATTTAATATTGCTTCCCAGTGTTTCTCTATGTGCCAGTCAGCCTTTCTACAGTGAAAATAGCCTTCGGGTGCTAGTCATTATAAGGACAAGTTAACTTGAAATTTCTGCATGTCCTACTTTTAAATACCATGAACCCTGCCTTCTGGGGTATAAGGCCTACATAGGAGTGACTTATTAATATTTAATAGGCTTTACCAGTCAACATTTTTTTACAGGTTGCAGTACATGTTTGACACTGTTACAGTCAGGCTTCAATAATAAGTCTGAAGCAATGTTTGCACTGCCAACATAGTGAATGGCACAATAGTTGCCGCAATCCACTAGTGGAATTTAACTTCCAGACTCTAGGTACATTTTGTACCATACAAGGGGCTGATATGCAAGTAAGTTAAATATGCCAATTAGGAGTATGTCAATTCAACCCTGCTTAGAGGGGGTACAGACACTTTAGTACTGGTTAGCAATGGTAAAGTGCACTGAGTTCTAAAGCCAGCCAACAGAAAATTAGATCCAGCAAAAGCAAAACATCTGGGGTGTGCCCATGCAGAAAAGGGATATTTCCTACAGAATGTAGTAATAATGACAGTAATCCCATATAGAATTAGATGAGACTCAAGTAGGCTATGGATAAAAGCAAAAAAATTAACTTGTGATTAAATAAAAAATAAATTGGCTTAGTCTACATCATATATTTTTTCTAGCTCATGATTAACTCTTTACAACATGCCTGAAGTTCTTAATGCACTCTTCTTATGTCTTGAGACAGATAGACCAGGACCACCCTTAGATGTACAGCTTGACGCAGTGAATTGCACAGCCCTCAGTGTGCAATGGAGGATGCCGAAGCAACATGCAAATACTATTACTGGATACACAGTAAGTAGCATTTGTTTTGTTATTGGAATTATAGTGACTGTGTGTTTTTCTAGGCTTTCCGATTTTGACTGCTTCTTTGCTTTCCTCTGTTTCTACATTGTCCAGACTTTTGCCAGATTCCTGAAAGCTCTTAGTATATTGTGTCCCTACGTGCCTAAAATTACTTATCTTCCGCAGAGGCTGTGTACAGAATGAAAATGTATTTATTTAAAGCAATTCTGTTGTTTAAACTCATTTATCCACAGGGAGGGGTGTAAAAAAATGAGTTACTGGTTGAGGGCGGTGAAACCCTATTCAAACAGGAACCACAATCCTTGTCAGGGTGAAGTCACAGGCACACCCTACCTTGCTCAACCCTCTGTAGCTTGGCACAGATCAGTCAAGATTTACGTAGAGGCAATGGGCAAAGTATTTATGCAGGACTTCAAATAGTGATAGAGTGACAACACAATACAAGAAGAATCTCACACCAATTTAGAATAATAGATTACATTTTAATAAATAAATCAAGATCAGAACAAAAAAAATCCAATCAATAGAACTGTAGCTATGTACTTTCTGTGTAATTTGTAAGACTTAATGGAAAATAGCGCCAAAAAGCATAAAAAACACCAACTGTGGTTATCTGGTCGTGGTGGATCAGGAAAAAGTGACTTTGACAAAGACTGACTGTGATGTGAAGGCTGCAGAGACTCACTCAGAGCTGCTGAACAAGAGTACCTTAAAACCTAGTTGTGAAGAAACATGGAACCATGCATCAAGAATATGTCACGCAGCAGAGGCGATGTGAGGTCCAGGTGAGGAGATGCATTGCTCAGTGGTGGTTCAAGGAAGCCGTGAAGTGCTAGGCGATGACCTTGCATAGAAATGCATCATGCAGCGGCAGTTCTGATGGGCTACTTTGAGCGATGTGATGTCCTTGTGTGGAGATATCTCCTGCAGCAGCAGTTCCAATGGCTTGTGCTATGCAAATCGCTGTCCTGGCATATAGATGCATGACGCAGCAGCAGATCCGCACGTGAGGCATTGAACAGCAGAGGCATGCCACTGTTCTGCGGGAGATGCACTGCACTGCAGAGGAGATGCATTGGTTCTGCTGGATCCACAGATGGGCTGGCAGAGCACCTTCAAGCCCATTTCCAGGGGTTCAGAACTACGGTCGCACCATGTGGGAGGGCAAGACTCACAGAGGACAGAGCCAAGGTGCTGGGTTCTAGGTTATCATAAGCCTGTTATGTCCCTGAGTATTCTCATCAGGAGGAAAGTCAACTAGCCCTTGGAGTCAATCTGGGGTCCTGGAATGATAAATACAGGTCCAATCCTTCTCAACTAGGCAAGATAGCAGCAGGTCAGTATAGTAGCAGCCCAGCAGAATGTCAGTCCTTTCAACAGCCCAGCAGCCCTTCTTCCTGGCCTAGTCCACAGTTCCAGAAGTGTACTAAATAGTTCAGTGCTGATGTTCAATATTAATATCTGATAACCACTTTGATGTGAAGGAAGCTTCTAGAGGTTTCCACTGACTCGTCAGGTATCCCCTTCCTCCATGTCCTGGCCCCAGCTTGTCTGGAGTCACCAGAGTCAAACCCTTGGAGGGTGCACAGGCAGGGCCTTTGTGATGCGCGAGTGTGATAGGTGACAGCTCTCCCCTCGTTAACTCAGAGTGGCCCATCCTGCCACCACCTATCCTCCCTTTGTCTCACTGTCTACGAGCAATGCACAAATACCAAATGGCAGTTACACCTAGTCTTATGATCCAGGTTCAGGCTGAAGGCACCACATGGTTAGGGAATGAAAATTACAACTTTCTAAAAGTGGAATTTTCAGAATGTTATTGAAAAATCTGACTTTACCATTAAAGAGGGCTTTTAAATACAATTCTTTAGGCACCAAACGTGATCTGTCTACCTGTTCCTACTTGAAAGTTACAGCCTATTAAATGTGATAAGGTAGCCCCGATGCTATCCTCTGGGAGAGATAGGCTTTGCAGTAGAGAATTTAGGACATGTAAAACTTAAAAGTCCAACTTTTTAAATGCACTGCTCCCTTGCCCTCTGGACTGTTCATGGCCTCCACTAGGGGTGACTTATATGCATTAAAAAGGAAGGTTTGGGTCTGGCAAAAGGATTATTTTGCCAAGTCAGCATGCACGTTTATAAAACAGCATGCACAGGCTGCAATAGTAGGCCGGAGACATGTTTAAAGAGATGCTTAAGTGGGTGGCACAATCAGTGCTGCAGGCCCACTAGTAGCTTTAATTTACAGGTGCTGGGCACATGTATTACCCCCTAACTACGGACTTACAAGTAAATTAAATAGGCCAATTCGGTCTAAATCAATGCTACCAGTTTTAAGGCAAAAGCAGAAGCACTTTAGCGTTGATTAGCAGTAGCAAAGTGCACAGAGTCCTAAATCCAGCAAAAATGAAGTCAGCAAACAGTAGGTTGAAGGCAAAAACTTAGAGCAGAACCATACCAAGGATGTCAGATCTAACAAGTAGTATGAACATTTCATCTATAAGTAACTGGTTTTATAGATGTTGTTCTTGCCCATGGTCATGTCTTTCTTATGTCACTCCTCCAAGCCAAGCTAAGATTTGTTAAATTCCATATACAGTGATATTTACATGATTTTCTTGGTATTGTTAACTATTCTATGTTATTTATGGTAGTGTTTTAGGTAAAGCTCATTGCCAGGCTTGATATGTCTATTTATAAAAGGCTCCAACCTTTAGGCACAATAATAAAAGAACAGGACTGTAATGTATGGATTCACAACTGTGCCAATTATTTAACCTAATGCATCAACTTTATAAAACAGCATCAATTGTACAAGGAAAGATTGATCTCATTACAGCTGAACTGCGAATGGGATGATAGTGCCTTGCCGGGTCCAAAACGTTCACACTGGGTATGGATGAGCGGTAGCATGTGAGGGTAGTGCGCTTACAGTAGAGGTCTACAACTCTAAGGGGTCCATTACGATGTCGGGCGGTTTGCCTCCACCAGGCTGGCGGTGGCCACCGCCGGCATGGCGGAAGCAAACCGCCCGACATCGCAAGCCCAAATCCCCTCCGCCAGATTAGGATGGCGGAGGGGAAGGCGGCGGTGAAAAACACTGCCCGCCTGTTTTCCGCCCTGGTCGCCTTGCGGCGGAAAACCTGTAACATGGTGGCGGTGTCTGTAAGACACCGCCCGCCATATTACAATGGGCTGTGAGGCAAGCCTTTCCGTGGCGTCAATGCCGCCACGGAAAGGCAGGCGGTCTTCACTCTGGGGGCCCCCTGCGGGCCCCCAGAGTGAAGGACAGTAGGGAGGTGCACACGGGGGGGTACCTGTGGTTCCCCCCTGCATTTGCATAATGAAAGCGGCAGGCATCGCGCGGTGCCTGCAGCTTTCATTATGCAAATGGTGAAAATCATTTTCAGCTTTGTGGCGGGCGGTGCAGAGAGCACCGCCCGCCACAATGCTGTAAATACATGATGTGCCTGCCACTGGGGCGGGCACATCCTAATCTCACCCCTGGGACCCCCGCCCTTATGGCGGGCGGTCCCTTTCCCCACTATGGTGCCGTCATCATAATGACCCCCTAAGTCTTGTTGGTAATGCAGAAGGTAGCCTGATAGGATATATACTGCGTTTCACCAACTTACAGAGTTAGATAAAAAGAGAGGTTGCAAGGACAGTGTATTTTTGAAAGTTTATTAATGATTGTTTATGTATTTGGGCCAAGAGGTTCAATGATTTGTTTTGGCTACAGTAAATAGTAAATTGGGAACTAAAACAGGACTGTTTATCCCCACTTTCATGTCTGTTCCCTTCTTCAAATGATGGCATCTCCTTTCCCGGCTATGACATTATTATATATTTGTACAGTATGAAACTGGATCCTGTCTCTGTCCGATGAGAGTGGGGTCGATCTAGGGGAAAGGGGAAGCATTAGCTGCATTTTGCACAAATACAGAACAGGTGAACACAAAAAGACTGCCAAGAGTAGACAGAAAACATACATTTGGTAATAAATCTGTACAGATAAAGTGCTGCACAAGTAGAAATACTTGACTTTCTGGATCTGAAGATTGCATATCACTTTCAAAACAGACCACCCATTATTTGTTTGCGTGCCTGCAAAAGTCCACTCTACTGTTGTATGTTTCCTGTTTATTAAATATTTTAATTCGAGTTTAAGCACAGTCAAGCCTAATAGCCTATTAAGGTAGTAATAATACACATTGGCATTCATTTCAACATCAACTATGATACATTACCGTGTAGTCCCATTGCCTTAGAATTCAAGGACACCTCCTACTATCTGCATTTCAAAAAGGGCTTGAAAACAGAGCTGTTCAGTGTAGCCTATGCATTAAACTTTTTTGCTGTCAGACAGCACTAAACTTGTACTCAAGATCCAGCAGAGCCATGCACTTTTTTCTATCTCAGCGCCTCCACATATGACAACATAAACAACAAAAAGAGGGCCGGGGGTGAATACGGGGAAGGGGTAATGAGATAAAAAAATAAACAGATACTGGAACGCACCACTCTGACATGCCCCTTCTGCTAGTCACCCAGGGTCTGCAGGACGTAGTGTATCTTTTAAATGCAATGAGACATTTCTTAAATGACTGGCTATAACACTCCTTCCTGCATCTCATTGTAACAGTGAGTGGATACACGAGTAGCAGCTGGCAGGGACGGGTGGTGGAGGGCGTGTGGGAGGGAAAATAAAACAAGCATTTGCGATGCAATAGGTCTCGCATTAATTAAGTTTGAGCTATTGGCATTGCTAAATATTGCAACATCAATTGCAACAAAAGTCTATAAATTGAAGGCCAAAAAATGTGTATTTTTTTTGTATCAATGGTGGCATGCTGCGCTTTAGATGAATATGTTTAAAAGTAAAGTGCACCATACTGCGATTGCTACAATAGTTAATTGTGGTTGCGTTAACAATTGATGTGTGCACTGATGGCTGGTGGTGTGTGTGCCTGGTGGAAGTGTGCACTGACGGCTGGTGGAGTGTGTGCCTGGTGGAAGCATGCACTGACGGCTGGTGGTGTGTGTGCCTGGTGAAAGCGCGCACTGACGGCTGGTGGTGTGTGCCTGGTGAAAGCGTGCACTGATGGCGGGTGGTGTGTGTGTGCCTGGTGAAAGCGTGCACTGACGTCTGGTGGTGTGTGCCTGATGGAAGCGTGCACTGATGTCTGGTGGTGTGCCTGGTGGAAGCTTGCACTGACGGCTGGTGGTGTTTGTGCCCAGTGAAAGTGTGCACTGACGGCTGGTGGTGTCTGTTGAAAGTGTGCACTGACAGTGTGGTTGTGTTTGTGGTTGTGTGTAGTTGTGTGCGTGGTTGTCTGTGTGGCTGTGTGTGTGGTTGTGTTTTGTTATGCTATGCCATGCTATGCTTTGTTTTGTTATGCTAGGTTTTGTTTTTTATGCTATGTTTTGATGTGTTTTGTTATGCTATGCTATGTTATGCTATGCTATGTTTTGTTATGCTGTGCTAAGCTTTGTTGTGTTTTGTTATGCTATGCTATGTTTTGTTGTGTTTTGCTATGTTTTGTTATGCTATGTTTTATTGTGTTTTTTATGCTATGCTTGGTTTTGTTATGCTATGCTATGTTTTGTTGTGTTTTGTTATGCTATGCTTTGTTATGCTATGCTATGTTTTGTTATGCTGTGCTAAGCTTTGTTGTGTTTTGTTATGCTATGCTATGTTTTGCTATCCTGGTGTGTGATTGTGTGTGTGGGGTTGTTGTGTGTGTGTTTGTGTGTGGGGTTGTGTGAGTGGGGGGGTGTGGGGTTGTGTGTGTGGGGAGGTCAGTGGGGGGGTTGTGTGTGTGGTGTGTGTGTGTGGGGGGGGTTGCGTGTGTGTGGGGGGTTGTGTGTTTGTGTGGGGTTGTGGTTGTGTGGGGGGGGTCGTGTGGTGTGGGGTTGTGTGTGTGTGGGGTTGTGGTTGTGTGTGTGGGGGGGTTGTGTGGTGTGGGGTTGTGTGTGTGTGGGTTTGGTTCTGTGTGTGTATAGTCTCCACAATTTAGCCAATTTGTCGCATTAGTAATTAGTGCATTTAATTCAAATTGAGGTTTCCAGTCTGGGAGCGAAATATGCCCATGGACTGCTGATGGAGGAAAATGAATCCCACCTGCCTACCATGCCCAGCAACAAATAAAAAACAAGACTCTGTTGCCGATGTTTGAAAAAGGTGTGGTGAGAGTGGGCTCCAGAGGTACCTCCCAATCCATCATTTGCTGTAGAAGATTTAAATGCCACTGCTGTCACGTGGGACTTAAACCAGTGTCAAATGTGTAGACAGGTTTGGAATCTCCCTGAGAGCTGAGTGATACTGCTTGAATTGTAGTGACCTCCAACCGTGCTCTGATGTCATAGGCTGGTAGGAACTCCTGTAGAAGGAGCGGTGTGCCAGTGGCTAGAGCTGTAGACTTTGGAACCTGGGGACATGGATTTGAATCCGGCCTCAGTGCTTGGTTCAACATTGTGTGATTATGGATAAATCACTTACATATGCGAAATGTATGTATGTGCTCCCCCCTTGATGTTCAGAGTGAGTCAAATATCTTTATTCAGCTGCAACAGACATAAAAGTATAAATTAGATTTAGAGTTAGAGAGCGAGAGAGAGTCATTTTCAGGGAGAGCTTGGCGCAGGTACCCCTTCTTTGGAAGCGGTATCTGGGAGGGGTTACTGACCCCCCTGCTCCCCGTCACACGAGCGCAGGCAGGCAGGGCAGGAAACTGCACTCTCCTAAGCGTCCATTTTCCATATTTCTGGCCAGCAGCAGGAAAAAGTTTTGCCAAGACTGCATTTGTGCGGCTGTTGCACCGCTGCAGGAGAGAGGCGAGCTCCTGAGTCCGACGGGCCCTAAGAGGTGCTCGGCAGCGGGTCCTGGGTGTGGTGAGAGGGTCTGGTGAACAAAGTGAATAAACACTCATTGACAAAGCCGATAGGCTTGGCTTGTGTATAGCGTGCTCACGTGGTAGTACACTATGCATTAATACATGAAAATAACCAGCACAAGAGCACCAACACTGAAAGAGCAACGTGAATACAAATACCCACACATGGAGAAAGACTGCGACATGTACTCGCGCAATATTGCGCGCAGATACAGGCACACATGCAGGCATGAGATACCCGTGCTCACACTGGACCCCAGAGATCCAGACACCCGGGATGCTCAAAGCCTAACGGGCATAAAGCTACCCACGGATTAAACAGAGTACTTCTCTCTTGTGCACATACACACAATAACATCACACACACGTTAGTCAGCAGGCATACACAGGCTTTTATTTATTGACATAAATAAATCAACAAATCCGCCTTTCTAGTCGATTTTTTTCCCATCGAAATGTAGATGCCCCTAATCAGCATTTAGGAATGGACCCGGAGGTCCAAATATTCAAGCTGTAGTGTCCACGAACAGGTTTAAACACATGCTGACATTCAATAGAGAATCCCGATTCAATGAGGCGTTTCAGGGAGTATAGGAGGAGGAAGTATCTATTATTGCTCTAAATGTCATTTGTGTTTCATGCTCAGGTAATGCCACAAACGGCCAGAGTGGGGGGCGGGGAGAGGGAGGTGAATGCTGGAAGTTGATAGGAAGGTTCCAGGGTGATTTATGCTGCACACTGCGCTGGATTCATTTCATGGCCCAGCACGTGCCGCAGGACACAGTGGACCTGTCCGCCATGAATAGCGGTCCTGTGTGTCAGCTGTCGCCTGTCTGAGCCAGGTATGCATGCACAAATGGTCAACAGAAGCTATTTTCCGTCTCCGAGGGTGTTAATTACCGGCTTAATTGGTGGCACCATTACATACTCCTGAAGGGCATCTTTGTGTTCCGGGGGGGTACGGCAAGCAAAGGTTCTCTCCCTCAGTCAAAGGGGTTCAGGGAAAGTATCTATAAACACGCAACAAAAACAACCGAGAAAGGGGGTAAACCGTTTCAAAAGTGTTTCTTTAAAGCACTACTCTATGAGAAGCGAGCTGTGTACTAGTGCCCCTAAGCCTCCAGGACTGAAGTCTGACTACTGTGGGTACCATGATAAACTTAGGCTGGTCTTGAAACTGCAGTTCCCAGTCAACTGGGCCAGTATTCACCCGCACTATGTCCAGCAGTGTGAATAAAGCAGTCATCAACACACTGAAACAAGACTTGAGCGCTTCGCCGTGAAATGGATCCAAAAAAAAAAGCCCGTGAGTGGTGCGTGCGCGCCACTGCCAGGCATATGTCTTCAATTATCACAGCCTGACTGCCGCAGTAATTGAAGACATATGGCTTTGGTGCGCGTAACAGACACCAATAGTCCATAGGCGGAGCTACGCGACCGCCTATGGCCTATTGCGTGTTCTGTTAAAAAACAGCATGCACCCAAAGCCCAATGAAAATGGACCTTGAAATGCACACGCACGAGCTGTGTGGAATTTCAAGGTCCATTTTCAAAACGCCCTCACAAGGGCTTTTCGTTTCGCGAGCCCTAAAAACTACCACTTATCTGTTTGCTGGCCGCAGCCTCTCCTCCGTCTTGTTCAGCTTCCTTCTTCCTGCAGTACGGGCAGCAGCTAGCACCCGGCTCCTGGGCTCCCCTTAGCCAATTACAGTGCTGCAATGAAGCGTTGTGATTGGTTTGAGCACGTGGTTCACGCTCACGCGGGGACAGCGAGGCTTTGCATGTTCCTCACCAGGCTGCGTAATGCAGCATACAAAGTGTGCATGACTGTTTGGTCAGCCCAAGAGGGCTGGCCGAAAAGTCATGTGCACTTGAGGAGTGTGCACACCACTCCTCCCCGTGTGGCATCACCCCGCCCTACCCTAACCCAGCCCCGCAGCTACAAAAAATAAAAACGATAACAACGTTATTATCATTTTATTTTTGCTGCTCTGCTCTGAGAGCAGTGGAGCGACCCTCCCCCGCCTTAGGTGAGGACCCGCCCCTGGGATACACATCTATATAACCAACTCTCTATACTTTGATGGAGAGCTTGTTATTCCTGAAAGAGATGAGTATCTTGAATATATGTTGTGTGTGATCAACAGCTCAATTGCCGCAGCTTTATCTTGTGCGTGTCTTTGATGTGTGTTTGTTCTAAATGACAATTCGGATCGGTGCGACAGCACAGTGTTCTGGCACTAGACACTTTCACACGAGTTATAGGAGACCAAAAGCCCAGTCTTCCTTCTTCCTACACACATCTGGATACGCTTTATCACTTAAGACTAATACCAGGAGAAACATTTCCTGAAAAATTTGAGTTCTTTCTACCCAGACCTGTGCACAGCAGAACCACGACTTGGCTCTTGCTCTATTATAATTGCACCTTGAATATATCTTCAACACCTCTCCCTAGCAATAGGACAACTGTCCCTAGCTTCGTACCTATGCACCTTTTTGTGGAAGATTAGTTTTAGTTTCTACTTGACTTGGGTGCCACTGCAAAGTAATTAGCAACACTACTAAACTGCAAGCCCTAACTGGGAAACCTTTATGAACAGTATTATACCTCCAAACCCCTTATGCATAGTTACAAATAGATAGAGTGTGTATCATAGTTCGGACTTACGATTCTTTGCTGTTCCACCACGGGATAAACTTAAATGTAAACAACAATATTACACTCTTGAGAAAAATTCAAGTTAATATTTCAAGAGTTTTTCAAGTTAAATGTTCAAAAGTGTATTTTCCCAGAAAGGCTTAGCTTAAAAATCATATACCCGCACAGCAAAGTCCAGGCTGCTGTAGCAACATAGTGTCATGATTGCTTTCTAAAGATGCAGTTGAGCTCGAGAAAAATTATGCCTAGAAATCCAATATGGCCACCACATCTTCGACTAAATGGGAGTTCATGGCCTGCTGGGACATTTTGTTCATTGATGGGCACTGATACATAGGGGTAGATTTTCAAACAATTTGCGCTGTGATGCACAAAATGTTTTTGGGGGAATTTACTTTACAAAACCTATGGTACAATCATGCTCACATCCCAGCGCTTTGGCGCTAAGGTGTGTGCGTGGCGCTCGGCAGCTGAAATCAGTGCTAGATATAGGGAGAGGGGAGGAGAGTGCCATATTACTGAAGATATGGTGATCTCCTACTCCCACCCTGCCACGCAACGCAGTGTAGCTTCTTTGGGTGTTGCGCTGCATTGAGTGTATTTTTAAAAAATCTGTCCTATAGTGTTTTCATCACACATGTGAACACTCTCACCAGAAAGCTACAGACTCAGCGTGAGCGGGTTTTAGAGCTCAGCGTGAAGGGGTGCGGAGCATCACCCTCCCACACATGGCAAGATATGTCACCAGCCATGCTTCCTAATATTATGAACCTAGATTAGGGACTGAAAATGCCAAGATGAGAATAAACTATGCCATATCATCAGGGTGCTGAAGTAACAGAAACATTACATGTAGTTGTGTCTCAATACATAAAAGAATGTATATTGCAATGTTTTTTTAGAAAGAACCCTGGAACCTGTTCATATTGAAAATGATTCATTTGATTCAAATGATTTATTTCAACGTATGCTAATATAAACACAAAAAATAAATATATTTAAATGCAAAATGAAATACAATTAAAATCATTGTATTTTAATTGTATTGCATTGTAATTGGCTTCATATAGCACATACTACCCCTGGTGAGCTTTATAAAAGGGAAGCGTTTTACTCCAGAACCCAGGGTCAGTGGTTAATTCAGGGGTTATTGATTATTGTTGGTTATTAGGTTTAGTTGTATATTCTGATGGAAAAACTTCATCCATTTACTTCGTTTGTTGGTGGTCCTCACACTTTCATTTTTTATGGATGCTTTAAAAGATGCTGCATTTCCTGCCCGAGGGCTCACCACAGACTGTGGTCTGTATTATTAGTTTATCTCACATTGACTACTGTAATTCCTTGTACTTTAGGCTCCCAAAGAAATCCATCTAGTGTATCAAATAGATTCAGAATTTTGCAACTCGGCTACTACTAAACCGTATCATGAGCGTTCACTATACATCCTATCATCATTTCAATTTCTTGGACTTCTTAGAATGTACTCTTGATTGAAGCTCACTACTATTTTACATCTGCTGTGTTCTGCTCCTTATCATAGGTTCTAAAAAATAAGAGTAAGTACCCTATATGTGGTGAATCTGGACTTCCTTTGTTTCTTGTGCTTGGTTGATGCAAGCAGTTTTATAGATGGGTCGTTTATATCTTTTCATTAATAGTCTTGGTAAACCAGAAGTGCTCTTGGAACCAATTGTTGGCTGTCGTGATAATGGATTTTTATGATAATGAAATTATCTTCTATTGTAATGAAGTGATCAACTTATTTTGAAGAAAAACAATATCATTGGACTGCCTTTAAATCTGAAGACAATCACAGTCTGAAATAATTTAATTTGTTATGTATTTGTAATTTTGATTTAAATATTGAATGTTTGGAATTTGTTGATGCTCATTCAGCATCCAAAGAAGCTTGTACTTTATTTTATTTTTGTTTAAAACACATTTTAATAGTCGGGTTACAGTTGTAGTCGAGGACAATGAGTTGTAATACAAATTCTCAATGCAGTAAGAACTGAGATCATTACAGTAAAATAATGTACAGAAAGGAGTGCCTGTAGGTATGACGGAAAAACAGTACACATTCAATTAAGTTATATTGTGGAACTAGTCCACACAGGCAAATTGTGCTTTTGAGTTCAAGAGTACAAAAAGAGCAAGTGTGGGGAGAGGGGGAAAATCAGTAACTAATAAATAAAGAAGTCATTGCGGTAAACCAAGAACTAAGTATCCACTGGGCTGTCCCTCTATGATGGACCACTGTGGTACTGGGTATAGTATGGTGGGGGCCAGGAGGTGGGCACAGTGGGTTTCCCTTGTAGTCATCGAGTATCAACATACAGTATATATGTGGCAAGAGACCCACATGGCAAAGGACGATGCCTCAATTCTCATCATAAGATTCACCGTCTGGGGCAGGGAGTAGGCGGCCAACAGTAGCTAGAAATAGGCAGTCCTTTAGTATCAAATCCCATGCTTGTGTTTGGTCGTGAATGTGCCACCCCTTCTGCACTTCCGATCTTCATGTGCAACTGAGCGCAAATCCCAACTATGCTTGTAATACAATGCTCCAGAGGACCAGTTTAGACGGCAGAGCATTAAAACACGTCAAGGAGGACAGGGCGGTTGTGTTTGACAGAGGAATAGGGGTAGATAGCGCTCTGTGGGTTATGAGCCCTCCAAGTGTCGATAAGACCCCAGTCTGCTTTCCAACTGTGGAGAAGTCGAGCACTTATGAATCGGGGAGGCAGGGAGGAGGGATGAGATCTGTCGAGAGTGGCATCAGCTATGCAATTAAAATCCCTTCCCATCAGCAACACAAATTCCAGTACCTTAGTGACATGTGGTACAATGGAGGACAAAAACTCGGGTTGATCTGTGTTTGAGGTGTATACATTAATAAAAGCGATGTCCTTACCATCCAACTTGCTCCCCAGTACAGTGTAGCTCTACTCTAGATCAATGATCTCTACTCGGGGAAGAAAGGGGATCCCAATAAGACCCCAAATCAGCACCCCCTTAGCAAATGAGGCATATGTAGTGGCATATATTTTACCCCACCAACGTTTTTGTAGTACTTTACTCTCCATTTTAGTAAGGTGTGTCTCTTGGAGGAGTGCAATCTTGAGGTGCAATTGAACTCTATAATGTTTAGACGGGAAATTGAGGCCACAAACATTTCAAGTGATCACATTAATGATAGGGAATACTCCAGCCATAAAGAAGATCACAGGTCTCGGAAAAGGAAGGACCTGTCACTCCCACCGAACCACCCAGCCATACCAGTTCTGCGCCTAGACACCCTAGGGTATTAGCTGCGCATTAAAAATCCCATAAATAAATAAGGATTGCAGACACCCCAACAGAAATGGAAATTAACATCCCATTCAAGTGGGGGAACAACAATAGAACTCCCCAACAGAACCCCACAAGGACAGTCGTGCTGTGGCACTCCGTCCAAACTACGTAGACTCATAATGAATTGTCACCACTGATGGGATTGTTACAGACCAAACACAGCAGGTCAGTTGGGGGGGAAGCGGGGGGAAGGGAGAGAAAGCACACAGTGTAAGACTCAAGTTCTCCTGCTACAGCGACTTCCAATAGAACAAAAAGCATTATTAAGTTCATGTTCGAATGCTTAGGTAATTGCTAATGGGTGTAAATTAGTATAATTCCAGTAATTAGCATACTCCTCAATGCCACAAAGGGGAGTTGGGCAGGCCTTAAATAATGTAATCAGCAGTTCCAGGTGTGACATGAGGGGGAAGGACAACACTGGAATCAGAGACTGGGCAGCTTTCGGAGCCCGAGCCAGGATAATGTATAGAGGATGCTCAAGTGCCGCTCCCCCTGGTGGGGTGCACTACCAGTGCTGCCGCAGCAAAGCCCAGTCTCTTCCATCATGAGCTTGGTGTGGTGTAGGGCGCATCCCCCTGTATCTCCTTGAATGGAACGTTTTTCCCCTTGTTGATGTGGGAGGGACCACTGGGTGCACCACGCGGGTCTGTTCCAGGCCTCTGTGGAAGTGTCGAAAATATGGATTGCTCATCTAGGTGGACCCGTAGTCTAGCAGACAATAAAAGAGCATAAGGAATAGGTAGATCTCATCGCTGTTTCGTTATGGCAAGGAAGGATGCTCTTTGTTGTTGCACAGTTGCTATATAGTCCAGAAATATGAAGAATTTTGTATTCTCTACCTGGAAGGCGCCTGCAGTGTGGTCTGACGGAGCAAGAAATCTTATTTATGAAAATAATCCAGATGGGCTATCACTGGTCGTGGAGGGTGTCGGGTGGTGGTAGGCCGGCTGGCACCCTGTGTGCTCATTCGGGTGCATAATATTTTGAGAGTCGCTCCGGAGCAACCAGTTCCTGCAATCAATCCTCCAGGAAGAAAATCATGGATCCTCCTTCGATGTTTTTGGGGAATACAATCACTTGAATGGTATTGCCCCAGGCCCAGCCTCCTGAGCTTCGATTCTACCCTTGAGGGTTTTCACATGAACTGCCATGTAAGTAAGTTGAGATGCGTGGCAGGGGTTAAATCAGCAATGGTTATATCAACTGTGTGGACCCGGTTCTCTAAGGGGGAGGCCGAGGCAGGGAAACAAGATGGGTGCCTGGCTGACTCTGTCCCCCAGAAGCTTGTACTTAATGTCATTGTATTAATGAGTGTGGGTACCTGGTTAGGAGTGAGTAATAGCAGTGCAGCGCTTGGTTTCAGTTAGAAATACTCACAATTTTCTGTTTACTTACAGGCATTGCCATGCTCACTGAGAATCAAATAAATAACACGTGTACTTTTCCTACACCATCCTGAGAAATGACCAAACATAGGGCCTCATTTATGAAAAGTGACGTATTGCTGCGTGAAAACAGTGATGCGTCACTTTTCATTGCGCCCTCCTTGCGACATGATGGATGCGTCATATTTACTGTATGACACATCTTGTCCTAAGGAATGACAGATACATTACTTTTCTGTCTGTGCAAAAATGATGCATTGCTTGAGTTGTGTCTGAAGCGTGACGCAACTCCAGCAATGCAGGGGGAGGGCTATGAATATAGCACTGCGTCACCCTTAAGCTTGCCAGGAGGCAGGCATAAGGTTCTGAAGCATTTGCGTCCTAGAAGTTGAGCAGTGAAATCTCAGTTCCATGAGGCTTACTAGCGTGGGAACGCCCCCGCATACATTATACCTAATGCAGGTATAATGTAGCGCAGGGGTTAACAAAGTGACGCATCTGCTTTGTAAATAAGGAGCAACAGGGGCATGTTTTACGCCAACGATGCGTCACAAAAAGTGATGCAATGGCAGCACAAAACTGTTGCAAGGCGTCATAAATGAGGCCCATATTTGTTAATATGTGCAGGCAATGCCAGTCTCTCTATACTTTGAATTGCTGTTCGACCATATGAGAGGTGCAGTGCTGAAATAATTGTGAGAAGCAGTCCTGGGTCCACAAAAGGTTAAAGATACAATGCAAACGTGAAGTTTACAGTGGGAACGTTTAACATAACTCTTAGGATGTGTACAAATATAAAGAAGTATAAAGATTTGTGAAAGCTAGAGAAAAATATCATAAAGCAACGAATGACATTTCAAATCACCCCCAAACATCAAATAATATTAATACATTTAGTAAGGATCACAACAATATTCTTAAAACAAATTATTCACTACAAACCAATAAATACACCAAGAAAGCCCTCGACCTTAAAACATTTTTAAGATGTCCCTTTCTTGAACATACCTTATGAGAGGAACCTAACTGATCTTGTAGCCCCTACTGGGAGATATTTGTGTCACTATAATGTTAGCCACTTCCATCCATGTTTTTTGTTGCCAGTTTAAGCAATAGTGCAGGACATACATTGATCTCTTGAATTTCAAGTTTAATTTTTTATTAAAGAAAGTAACAGTATGTTTACTAATAATTAGCTAAGTATTGTGCAAAATCTCCATACGGACCAAAGCTCTTAAACCCCAGGTTTTAAAATGATGTTCCCCAACCTACACACTTTTTTTTAATAAAGTGTGGCTATACATAGCAGGGGGCCGGACCCAAGGTAAATGAAGCAGCAGAGCGCTTTACCTGGAACAGGAAACTATGTACAAGGCACTGCAGTTCTGCATTTCTAGATTATTTATAATAAGGCAATTACACTACTGGTGGGGTTTGAGGATGGCAGGACTATCGGTTCATTGTAAAGCGCTAGCAGTGTATGGGAGGAAAAGCGGGAAGGGGATGTGGAGGGCTGAAAGGGTGTTGGTATAAATTCTAAACTGTCAAGCCACAAATGGCAACTCCTGTCTTCTTAGAATTCGCCAGTTCAGGCTGTCTATTAATCATCTCTGTTTACACCTTTTTCACTTTGTGTTTGTTTTGACTTTGTATGGTTTCGTATTTTTAATAGGAATAACATATACATAAGGCATGCAAGAAGCTCTAAACATGAAAGAATTCACCCTGTAAAATAATCAAACATGGAAAATAACATCAGCATATTATATGTAAAAGCAAATACGTAGTATAAGTAGTAGTATAAGTAATTGAATGCCCATGCAAACTAAAATATGTGGGAAGCGCCACCTCTAAAATTTAAAAGAGGATCTTTGAACATATTTGTGTCACAGTAAATTTATATGGGAGCAATTATGTAGCCAAGCATATGGCGAATAAAACATAAAAGTTGAGGGAAGATCTACATTACTATGTAACTGATAAAATAGCTTCATCAGAAAGAGGTGGCAAAAGGGAGAAACTTCTTTGACAGAGTGAATCTAGATATGTAATCTCATTACGAATCCTGGCATCAAGAGGTTTGAATCAGGATGAGGAACTCTATGTACACTTGTAAAAAAAACTGTCCCATGAGATAGACATGGAGCTATACACAGCTAGCGTTCCAATAGAAGAAGAACTGAAACAATCAACAAGGATTATCCCAAGGAGAAAACAAATACTCTTGAAATGAGAAATCACAGACTGGATGACGTCTAATTGTTTGCAATTAAATGCAAACAAGACGGAAGTTCTGCTGGTCGGGAAGAACATTGACCTATGGGGCAACCTCTGGTGGTCTAATGCTTTGGGTAAGGCCCCGGAGCCTAAGAGTCAAGAAGAACTCAAGTCAAGAACTTAGGGGTGTGGATGAACTCCTCTCTTAGTTTCTGTTTCCACACTAAAAAAGTTGCTGCTACATGCTTTGGCATTTTACGAGGTCTCAAACCTATTTTTAAGTTTTTTGACCCATCTACTAGACAGCTGATAGTCCAGTCTACTGTTCTTTCCCGATTGGACTACTTCAGCTCCCTGCTTTTGGGGGCCAATCAAGCCGAGATCACCCGGATGCAGCGCATCCAAAATGAGTCAGCCAGAGCCTTAGTTGGTGTTCCCAAGTTCTGCTCCATCACTGACACCATTCGGAGGCTACATTGGCTCCCTGTGGGTCAGGGGATTCAGTTTAAAACACTTTGTCTTTCTTTTAAAAATGTTTAATTCGCCACACCCAAAATGCTCTGTAACCTATTGACCCCGTATGTCCCTACCCGTGCATTACGTTCTGCGGGACAGCACTTGGTCATGGTACCTCGGGTGAAACGCTGCCGAGCAGGAGACCGCTCCTTTCGCTATCTGGCAGCAAAGCTGTGGAACTCACTAACGGCACACATACGACAACTGGATGGCCTGTTGGATTTCAGGAAGGCAGTTAAAACTCATCTTTTCCCCCTAAAATAAGTTTTCCTGGATATTGTTTTGCTGGGCTCCATCGTAGTCAGTTGTTTGTTAGCTGCGAGAAGCGCCGTGACGCCCCTTTGTTGGGGCAGCTAAGCGCTATACAAGCTTTTGTAACATAACATAACATAACAGAGTGAATACCACATGTCTCGAAGATAGCACATGCACGCTGCCTAGGCTCGCCCAAAAAAGGAACTAAAGTCAGAAAATGAAGTGAGAAGATACATAAATCAAGAAACTGCTCTTGTTGGATAGTAATTAAAGAAAAAAGGAAAATTACACGTATAGAAACACAAGATACAAAGAAGTAACAAAAGAAAATCAAATTAAAATAAAAAACCATGAGTAATAAGGAAAACAACATAAAGAGAAAGAAATGTCACAAGGATGAAAGAAAGTGCCAATGCCCAAGTGATAAATGAGTAATATACCATCATAGGCCACATATATAAAAGATTTTGAGAAAGTATGGTCCCACCAGAGGGCAGAAATTCCACAAGGTGACATGATCCTTGCCAATTGCCAAAAGAATAATAGTGAATGAGTTCAGAGCACATCATATGATTGTTTAAAAGATGACAATGTGATAAATAGCACTAAAATACAGAAGATGGAGAAAGCATCAGCCCACAGGAGGGCATGCATTATGAAGTAAGAAGTGGATAAAAAAACAATGATAAAAAGGCACGTCTTCTATAATTATAATGAAATGTGATGGAAGCAAGATAGTCAAAAACATGCATTAGCTTACTGGAGGGCACAACATATAAGCTGACTGAAATAAACAACATATATCTCACACACTACAACTTCCATGAGGCTCTGCGAATGCCCTCTGAAAAAGAGGAAAACATGAGTGAAAAATAAGCGTGGTAATAAAATGTTAATCAAAAGCGAGAATGTGGTAATATGATGGACTGCCATTAGTCAATCATAAGGCCAAAACTTTGTGACATAAGTAACATAATTGTATGTGGCATATCGAAAAGACAATGAACAAAAACAAACTTTCATCATGATGGTGTTATATAAGTTTGCACTAGCACAAGTACTTTAATGAATTCAGCAACTTCGTTTTGGTAGTTTTGCACAGAGCATGATGAACGCTTTATAAGAATTCCCCCTGTAATGCAAAAGAACTTCATTTCCCAACAGTAAGGGGAAAAAATGTGAAAGTGACGTCTTTGTAAGGGGGAAGATAAACAGTGGTGATAGACTAAACACCCTAATCCCGTAATCAAGTTCCAGGGGGACTAAAATGCATCAGCCTTTACATTTTATATGTCTCTGGTATGCGTCTAGTCTTTGCTAGTATTCGGTGACAATTGGCAGATTATATATATCCCCTCGAGCAACAAAGTGGATATCTTTCAGGAACTTGTGGCAGAAGACCTGAGGGATATCTACATTAAAGGAAAAGAAATGTCAAATGTCAAATGTCAAAAGTTTTTATATAGTGCCATTCTCACCGTAAGGTCTCAAGGCGCTTGTAGCATAAGAACCGGGGGGGGGGGAACACTGAGAGGGCATCAAACCAGAGGAAAGCAGGTCACAAGCTAGGGAAAGAGCCAAGTTTTCAAGGCTTTGCGGAATTGCTGATACTCCTCAATGGAAAGAAGGTGGGGAGGCAGCTTATTCCAAAGGGCAGGTGCAAGGAATGAAAAGGAGCGTTGCCCGTACCTAGAAGTTCGCACCCGAGGTTGCACTAAAAGAGACTTGAGGCTAGATCTTAAGACCCGCTTAGGAGCGTACCAGTTTAGGTTTTTTTGAAGATACCTAGGCCCCTTTTTATTCAGTGCATTATGGGTCAAGCATAAAATAGAAATCAAAGATATTCTAATATGAAAAAGGAGGATTGGTGGGCACTTACAGACTTACGGCAAGATATGAATATCATAAGTCCATCAAGGGTGGAAATATTGTAGTTATGGACCGCACCAAATATCTTCAAGAGGTCAGAAGACAGTTGGGGGAATCGACCAACTATGACACATTAAAAAACAATCCTATTAAGGATACCATGTCCATTTACCATACATAATTAAATCACTGGCATGAGGAGGGACTTATTTATGATGGTGAACTACAATATTTACAGGTGAAACATCCTATTATCCCGAACCCTTATGTGCTGCCCAAAGTACATAAAAATCTCGAGAATCCCCCTGGCCGTCCTATCGCCAGTTCATGTGGTTCCCTTATAGAGAACACCTCCAAATTCATAGATATTTTTCTATTTCCATATGTTGCAGATCTACCAACTTACATACCCAACTCCATGGACTTTCTCAAGAGAATTAATAACACTCCTTGGAAACCAGGGTATATCATGGCCACGGTGGATGTGGTCTCTCTTTATACCTCAATTATCCATGAGGATGGATTGAAAGCGTGCAAATACTTCATGAGATCCCGATCCTTGAACCTATGTAGTCAAACCCATATGCTCCTAGAAATGATGTCCTTTTGCCTAACCAACAATATTTTTATTTTTGATGGCACATTTTATAGGCAGAACCAAGGAACTGCCATGGGCATGTCATTCGCCCCATAGTATGCGAACTTAACAATGGGCTTTTGGGAGGCAGAATGTCTGTGGTCAGATAACAACAACATCAATCTGGCGAGGGTGGTGCTATGGGTTCGTTATATCGATGACCTCTTCCTCATATGGGAAGGAGAGTAGAGTGATTTGAAAGATTTCTTGATATCATTGAACACCAACTCCCTCAACCTGCAGCTTACCCACACTTACAGTAGGAGTTCTATTGATTATGTTGATTTAAGGGTCTACATTGAGGAAGAGAGAATATGCACCACCCTCTTTCAGAAGACCACAGCGTGCAACAGCATATCTTATCAGCAAATAGTGCACACCCCAAAGCTCTATAATGGATCATTCTATCCAGAGTGTTCCTTCTGGCTCGCAGGAACTGCTCCAAGAATAAGGAATATGCAAGACAAGTTGACGTGATGTATGATAGATTCCTTAGAAGAGGATATCCGGTCACTGTCTTGGAAAATGCACGCTCAAGAGCCACCAAACAAAATAGAGACAATCCACTGCTGCCTAAAAGAACTGTGACACCAACTGTAAAAATAACGAGACTTATCACAGATTTTAACAGCTCTAACATCAAAGTCAAACAAGTAATAGCTAAACATTGGAATATTTTAAATAAAGACCGGGAACTTAAACTTTTTATTCCAGAACATGTAAACATTACATACAGAAAGGTACCATTGTTTGGGCAATCTGTTGACCCAGAGCTATTTTACTAACAAACATACCGAAAAGGATACTTGGCTCACAAACAAGGGCTTCATTAAATGCCCCAAATGCAGCATGCAACTTTGGCCGCAACAAGTGGACATAATAACTCTACAAGGGATCAAGAAACTCATCAAGCAGAGGATCACCTGTGAAACCAGCTTTGTGGTGTATCTCCTAGAATGTGGATGCGGTAAACGATATGTTGTAAGTGCTGTGAATAAATTAAAATTAGGCATTCTCCAGCATTTGCGGGTTGTACCCAACAAGGATTTTACATATGTGATGGCCAAGCATATTTGGAAAGAGCACAATGGCATTTTAAACAACTTTTCTTATTCTGGGATCGAGCATATCCCTGTTAAGATCAGAGGAGGGGATAGAAAACTAGCCCTGTGGTGTGCAGAATCAAGATAGATAGTGACTCTGGGCACAGAAAATCCTTGGGGCCTCAATACAGATGCTGAACTTTATACCTTTCTGTAGGGTCTCTTTGTTGTAACTTTTTGATGATTGGATTATAGATAGGATTATCAGGATTTCTAATCCATGTCCGTGACAGTCTGATAGTAACATTTGGGAATCAGTCTACAGCAGTAGTTGGTTCGTGACTCCTTATCTATGAATTTGGTGTTTTACTTGTGATTTTATCTGGCTTTCAATTGATGGTGTGTGACAATATGAATTAGGTTTTATCTGTGTCCGAGTATGTGTATGAGCCACTTTTTTCATAATAGCTTCACAATTGCACTTGGCACTTTAATATTGTATGTGCAAAATTTGGAGAGGAGGAGGACGCAAAAACAACCTAGTGTTGATGTTTGCATTATAGCATGATTTCTTCTAAATATACTTTATTCCATATGTTTACATAAGCATGGGCCACCTTTATCCTAAATATGACCACAGCTGCACCTAGCACTTTCATATCTTAGATGGAACCCCAGAGAAAATGATAGAGAGGAATTTGTCTTTGAGGGTTGTCTGTATTTCACTGAAATTTGCACAGTGCTCTTTAGTGGATGGATTACAAACGTACCTGTTTGTTTTCTAATAAACCTATATGATATACTCTGAAGGTCAGCTTTGGAATTTAACTAGGGACATTTAATATTGCAGCTTTATGCATCGTTGTCTCCCTTTTATATATAGATTGAACCTTGACTAAATGCAGTACCTGACAGTTGTTTATTTAATTTTTATCCATATTGTTCTTAGAATGGAACATGGGTATGGACACTCGTAGGTGAGGTCTGGTCTGAGTTGTAGGAGGTAATGGGACTTAGACCTTTGGTACCTTTACATTGCCCAGGAGGTATAATATAACATGTTGACACTCTATATTTTCCGACCCCACATGGACAACATTGTATGCACTATATTGAAACATTAATGCTTGATACGGATCCCTGCTTCCCAGGAATTGGTTGGGCAATAGATAAGTCATCTTGTGAAGGATACCTTGTATTCGAAAGGGACATCTGCACTTGGGATATCATAATATAGTAATAGTTCGACAATTATGATTTTTTGACAACTGATTGTTAGAAACTTGCTCTTATCTTGATCCTCTAATCTCGGTGGTAATCTTTCAAAATTTCGATAATTTCAAACTATTACATAAAAATGTCAAATGTCAAAGACTCATTGGAGTCTATATTGTATTGTATTGTATTGTAATTGCATTTATATAGCGCTTACTACCCCTGACGAGATGTCATAGCGCTTTTTCAGCGAGTAGCACGCTACTCCGGGACCCATAGAGGATTAGTATATGGAATTGGTCGTCTATAAATAGTTTTGCACATTTTTGTCTGTTTTGCACAATCTAAATGCCAGATGAATCATTAAAGTCTGAATGTTGTACTCATGGCCCTAAGTCCCCAAAACTTTGTGTACTTTACAAGGATAAATTGAGAATTAATTGTATGCTTATTTATACCGCTGCAATGACACTTACTCCTTATAATCAAAATGAAGAAAAAAATAATTTTGGATGTGTCCCCTTTAAAACAAATGTATGTTTTTAATTGGTGGTGGGAAAAGGGTAGTAATTTCCCTTTAAATTGACACTCTATAACCCAGTAGAAGCTCTGGCCGAAACGCGCAGGGCAGCTTTGGATGTTATGCACTCTGCACTTTGATTTTTTATGGCTCCATTATGTTTGGTTGCTATAAAACTTAAATAAAGTACCTCGCCGCAAAGTATTCTGTTGTGCCGTTCTTCTGTCTGCCCCTTGGAACACAGTGTGGATTGCAGGGCGTTTGTTACAGAGGCTTGAAGCAAAAAAAAAAAATATATATATATATATATATATATATGTATATATATATATATGTATATATATATATTCCACAAGGATGGCTCTTTCACAGGCATTCGGCGCTCTCTGACGGTGTGATATGTGGAGACGGCGGAGCCCAGCCGTTGTTAAATTGCATCCAGTATTCCTCATGGAAAGATTCCACACGCACTCACTGGCTAGTTCGTGTTGCAATTTCTGTCTTTTATTGAGGCAACAACATTTTCCGACAAGCCCACCAACCCTATGCGTTTCAGTCTTTCTACAGACCTTGTTTACGGGTAACAAACGCTACAAACAATACCTCTAGTTGAATATACCACATGATGTTACTTCACATCCTGGTTAATAAGCGCTTTGCTTTCTGGTGGTTGTAGTACATTCGTTTTGTGCATATAAACAGTGATATTAGTGAAAAAAACAGTGTTTGTGAAAGTAAAATAATTTTCCGTCCCTTTACATTGATGTTCACTACTTCATTTCCGCATATCCACATGTCTCAGTTTTGATTATGCAGCCAGCCCTCCAGTTGGCAAAATTGCTAATAACCTCATTTGTGAAATGCAGTGCAGTAGCAATACATTTTTCAATTTACAATACCTGCCCCCTAGTGGGCCGTACTTCAAATCCATTAACACCTTGGATGCTACAGAGATTTTCCTCCTGTGCTGCATTTCCTGATTTCCCATTGTTCATGACAAGGTCAGCTCGTCATTAGCACAGCTCCAGTGTGCCTCATGACGAGCTGAGCTCGTCATGGTCATGGAAGGGGTTAAAGCCTATGACAACATTTTCATCTATTTCTTGGGTGAACATTTATAACTAGTTTGTGGTTTGTGTTTAAAATTCATCAATTCCTTTGGTCGTCACATTTTATCAATTCTGACATCTTGTACTATATATTCCTAACTACCAATCCTTTCATGGGTAAAGAGAGATTAATATAATGCAACCTATTTCAAAAAGCGGGCAAACTTTGCAGTTTTGTTGATACTACTAATTACATTTATATGATGTTATCAAAATGAGCCCAGGTGGTTGATTGAATCACACCCTATAGGTGTGAGTACATCTCCTCGTCTTTATTGAGACCATAAGGGGCCAAAGTTCTAAACGACAGTATGTGACGTAATTCCTTCTGTCTCAAAATCGTTTCTCGATTGCCACCTCTCACATGGCGATTGACCATCTCCACAGCATAGAACTTTAATTGTTTCCAGACCCCTTCATGGCATTTTTCCATGTGTTCAGCAACAGCATAACTACAATCCCTGTTTGTTGTTGCCCTCACATGCTCCAGAATGCACTTTTTCAATTCGCAAACCTTGCTCCCCACATATTTGAGTTTGCAAGGACACTCAATTATGTAAATAACATATTGACTTTAACAATTAATTAGTTGGTTGATTTTCCACTTTTTTGGTTTGCCATTAAGATCTCCTTAGTATTTTGCGCAATCTGACCTACTTTGCAAGTAGAATTCTTGTAGATTCCTATTATGTCCAACCAAGTCTTTTGTTTTTACAATTCAAAGTGACTGTCGACTAGTTCATCTTTAATGTTTTTCGCTCTCCTGTATGTCATTTTCGGATGGTTTCCCACAACTTTTGCAATAGTGGGGTCTAAGCACAAGATATTCCAATGTTTTCAATTTGTTTTGATTTTGTGGAAAACATTGTGATTAGTTGAATTATATCTTCTTCATTGTCCTGCTGTGGCATTTTGGTTTTTATTATATCAGTTCTTGACTGTTTTTTCGTTCTTTCCAGACAAGATGTTAAATTGGTTTTATTGTATTTTCTTTTTCTGAATCTGAGCATCGATTGTTTACTGTAGTTTTGTCATTCATGCTCGTCCAAGCATATCAGTCGTATCCTCAATAGCTCTCTATATGGGATGTTTTTAATCAACGTGGCTTGATGAAAACTCTCTGCATGTAATGTTGTGTTACTTGCTGTGGCTTTGCGGTGTAATGTTGTATGTACCTTATTTTCTGTAACGTAGATCTCAGTGTCCAGGAATACTACTCGGTTGTCACTTATGTTGTATGTAAAATGCAGGTTGGTGTTGGTGTTATTGAGGATGCTGAAATATGACTTGAATTCTTCTACAGAACCATATAATGAGGAGATCATCTATATATCTCATCCATGATATTATCTTCTCCACATATAGATCATTATTTGTGTTCCATGCCACCTTTTGTTCCCACTAACCCATTGTGAGACACAGAAAACTAGGACTAAAAGAAAATCCCATCGCTGTCCCATCCTTCTACTGATAAATTTCATCTCCGAACATAAAAACATTTTGGGTCAGACACAACTCAATCATTTCCATTACCATTGCATTGTGGTTGGCAAAATGGATATTCCGTTCTTTCAAGAAATACTCACATGCTGCCATGGCAATTACATTTTGGATGTTGGTGCATAACGAGATCACATCCATTGTGATCAATTTGTATGTTGGTTTCCAAGTGATTTCTTGCACAATTCTTAATAAATCGCTTGTGTCTCGTAAATATGATGTTAATCTCTTTACATATGGCAATAGATAACCATCTACAAAATTTGCAATTGGTTCTAACAGTGACCCCTTTGCAGAAATGATTGGTCTCCCAGGTGGTGTTGTGGGATGTTAGTGTATTTTGGGAGGAAATAAATTGTTGCAGTAATAGGATGTTCCATCGTGAGGTATTTTTTCTCATCCTGGTCTATGAGTTTCTTTTCAAACCAACTCTGTAGTTTCATGTCAAGATCATGTTTGTATGATGGCGTTGGATTTTCCTTTAATTTCTGGTAGTGTCTTGTATCGCTCAACTGTGAGTAAGCCTCCTTGACATAGAGCTCTTTATCTTGAATGATGATATTTCCCCCTTTGTCAGCCATTTTTATTACAATTTCATCATCAATGTTAAGCGCCTTTAAGGCATTTCGTTCTTCCAATGTTAGATTGTACTTCTGTTTTTTGTATTTGAGTTGGTATAGGTCTTTCACGACTGCTTCGTGGAAGGTCTCGATCTTATTACCAGTCGGTAATTGTGGGTAGTATTTAGATTTAGATTTTTTGCAGCTACTTTCTTCCCCCAGCTGGGAACAATACATTTCCAATTCATTAATTGGCTCATTTGCATCTTGATCCAATTCCATCAGTGTTACAAAATGTTTTGCATCTGCCGCTCTTTATGTTTTTGATATTCTGCCAATTTGGGATTTTCCTTGAAAGTTTTTGCGAGCTTCGATTTTTGAATATATTTATATATCTATTCTCGGTTTTACCAGGTCCATTTTGTTGGTGGGGCAAAATGATAGACCACGCTTAAGTACTTGAGTTTCTGTTTCTGAAGAGGCAAGCACAACAACAGACCCATCCAAAAAAACGGAACATGGACAAGAAGCATGAGACAGAAGAGGGTCTAGAAAACAACTCTCAAGAACTTGAAGTAATAGACTTATCGAAAATAATAATAACAGAAACAGAACATTAGAAGCTAAGCTCACTTTCCTGAGGCGGAAGCCGGGAAAGACAGGATAGATTGTGTTTTTAAAAATAACTTTTAACTGCTTACTGTGCACTTCTGCTTATTTGCACTTTGTCTCCACCGCCCCCTTACCGCGCTCGAACCCTGGTCCCCACAGACGATTAGGTGCTGCCGGGGGACGCACTGGGGGTGAGCGGCCATATTGGAAGGACATTTCGCTGCGGACTAGTTGTTCTGTAAACCCCGCCCTTGCTGCTACTTAAGCCACGCTCCCCCACCTGTGCTGGTTGACATTAGAAGCTAAGCTCACTTTCCTGAGGCGGAAGCCGAGAAAGACAGGATAGATTGTGTTTTTAAAAATAACTTTTAACTGCTTACTTTACACTTCTGCTTATTTTCACTTTGTCCCCACTTCCCCCTTACCGCGCTCGAACCCTTGTCCCCGCAGACGATTAGGTGCTGCCGGGGGACGCACTGGGGGTGAGCGGCCATATTGGAAGGAATTTTGGCTGCGGACTAGTTGTTCTGTAAACCCCGCCCTCTCTGGGCATAAATGACGGTAATCACTCGACCGCGCAGCGGGCGGGCAGGTGCAGCGGGCGGGCATGCGCAGCGGGCACGCCGAAGGCACGCCAAAGGCAAGCCTGTTTGCTCCCGTCCGCGCTAGTCCGTTGCCAGGTGCCAGTCATTATGCTAGATTCCCCCAAGGTAGGACTTACACCTCAAAGATCAATGGGAAGATCACCTTTTCTAGACAGGAGCTATTAAATCTCGCTGACCATTCTGTCAGACAGGACTGGTCTGACTCATTGATCCATTGCTCTGAAAATCAGTTTCCCTTATGCCTGGAAGGTCCTATCTCATGCCGGAGTTGTAGGATTCATAGCCTTCCCGCAAATTTAAACTTACTCCCTGAAAGCACTCAAGTTACGGAGGAAATCCAAGCCGACTACATTTGGAAAGCCTTTTCAGCCAACGTTCGCTCTTTGCCCAAACATGCAACCCACATGTGGGATTTTGTTTCCTCTTCGAACCCGGATCTTGGGTTCCTCACAGAAACATGGCTAAAGACCACATCCGCCCCAACCATTGCAGCAGCCTTGCCTGAAGGATATAAGATCCTAAAATTAGATAGACCTAAGAAAGCAGGGTGAGGGAGTGCTATTATTTATAAAGACCCCATAAAAGCCACTATTCTGGATCAACACCTGAGCAACAATTTAGAAGTAATTATATTTAGAATAGATCTTCATTCGCAACTTAGTTGGAAAGGCGCACTTGTCTATCGCCCTCCGGGCTCCGTTGCCGACTCGTTCTCAATTCTTTCAGAGATGATTGTGCCCCATGTCATCTCCACTAATAGATTTATTCTAGAACAAGTACTTTTGAATTCCCTAGATTTAATTTACAAACAAACGCTCCCTGTAACCTGGTCGGATCATCATATGATCACATTTGACCTGTGCGACCCAGGGCAAACGTACCTAACAAAAAGCCAGGCTCCCGCTGTTTTAGGCAATGGCACAAACTTTCGCCAGCGTCCTTCTCAGAAGCTTTTCATGCCTTCCCACAGTCTTCCGATAGTACAGTCGAGGAGCACCTTAAATCCCTTCACGCCGCTATTCATCTCACATTAGATGCCACCATACCTATAAAAACAGGTTCCACCTTAGCACGTCGCCCCCCAGGCTCCCTGGTACATACAAGAAATGAAGACAGAGAAAAGTAGATGTAAGGCACTGGAACGTATCTGGCGCCGTACTAAAGCACAATCAGGCAGGGGCAATTTTAAAGAGCTGCTGAGGAAATATCATAAGAGTCTTAGAAACACCCTTAAAAAGCACATAGTATTACAACTGGAGCAAGCTGACAATACCTCCAAAATGCTTTTTCAGATTCTTAATTCACTGGTTAATCCCATAGCTTGTAGCCCTGAGGACGAACCGTCCCAATTACTTTGCGATAATATTGCCAATCATCTGACTCAGAAGATTGAGGATATTTACTCTAAATTTTCCTGTCCCAGCTCTCGCGAGATAGACACAGACTTACTACTCACTAGCCCCTACAAGCACACGCAACCTTCACTAAGCGTGTTTCCCCTTCTTACTACAGGAGAAACCGAAATCCTTCTTAAATCGGCTAAGTCAGGATCCCCCAAAAGACCTCATTCCGGCCAAAATTGTAAAAACCCTTGCAACAGAACTGGCAGAACCCCTACAGGTGGTTTTTAACAGATCGATTATTGAGGGCAAACTTCCGAAGAAATGGAAAGACGCACAAGTCATGCCAATTAGGAAAAACTCAAAACTTCCACCGGATGTTATTACAAACTATCGGCCCATCTCCTTGCTTCCGTTATATAGCAAGTTGTCGGAGAAACATATTAATAAACATCTCTCATCTTTTGTTGAAATCTCCAATTGCCTAGACTATACCCAGTCGGGATTCCAGCCCCGTTATAGCACGGAATCTGCTCTGGTTAATGTCCTAGATGATATCAGACTGAAGACCGATGGGGGTCGAGCAGTTATTCTTATACTGCTCGACCTATCCGCTGCTTTTGATACAATTTCCCACCAGATCCTCCTAGATAGACTGCACACCATAGCCATACAGGACATGGCCTTGGAATGGCTGACAGATTTCCTTAAGGATCGAACTCAAACTGTGAATCTCGGCCCCTTCAAAGCAAAGACCACCGCGGTAACTAAAGGAGTCCCACAGGGCTCATGTCTTAGCCCTACCCTTTTTAATATTTATATTGCCCCTCTGGCCGCTCTGCTTCGGAAGATTGGGTTTATCCCAGTCTCCTACGCAGACGATACACAGCTGCTCCAGGCCTACGATACCGATGCGCCTAATATCCAAGAAATTTTTTCTGAAGGGATGCTCAAAATTACTGCATGGATGAGTCAGAATGTCCTTCAGCTCAACACTAGCAAACGGAAATCATGCTATTTACGGAGGCAGTTACAAGTTGGTCCCCGATTTGGTGGCCGGAAAAATTAGGGACGGCCCCCACCCCAAAATCGGTGGTAAAGAACTTAGGGGTACTAGTAGACAATAGGCTAAACATGGATGAGCACATAGCATCCACCAAACGGTTGTGCTTCCATGTTCTAAGCCTATTGCGGAAAGTTTTCCACTTTCTGCCCCTGTCCACTCGCAAGACTCTTATACACGCTCTAGTTTTGAGTCGGTTGGATTTTAGCAACGCCCTTCTTATCACGGCCAAAGATTCTGCCCTTCAGACCCTATAGGTGGTTCAAAACACTGCAGCCAGCCTGGTTTCCAATGCCCCTCGTCGCACCCCCTCCCTCCCGCTCCTATACAAACTTCACTGGCTTCCCATTGGTAAACGTATTTATTTTAAAATGTGTTGTATAGTTTTTAAAGGCCTCCATCAGCTTAGACCCACATATTTATCCAACAAACTGACCACATATATTCCCTTCGCGCAGGCTCCGCTCGGAAGGCAAAGGCCTCTTGGTCATCCCCCGCTTTAAGAAAACCAAGTGGGGAGGGAAAGCTTTCTCTCACCTGGCGCCCAAAATGTGGAATCAGCTACCTGAGGCACTACGCCTTACCCACGACTACCTCAGTTTTAGGAAGAAATTGAAGACATTTCTGTTTTAAATACCATGAGCTTATATTTCTATGTCCACAGCGCGGAGATACCCCATGGGGGGCGAATTAGGCGCTTTATAAATCATCTAATAATAAAAATAATAATAAATTCAAGCACTTAAGCATGGTTTATCTTTTTGCCCCACCAACTTAACAATATTTAACCAAAATCAACCCAAGTGGGTGACGGTATTAACAGAGTACGAGTGCCACTCGCGATCCACTTTCAATGGAAAATATGCTGCTGAGATTAAGCCCCAGTGGGCATAAAGAAAGTAACATTTCCAACAAAAAGGTCCAATGCAGGTACTTTTGCTCTTTAACTTCAATGAATTAATCTGACCACTGATAATCTGTAATTAAAAGAAGAATGCACAGATTAACATCATTGTGAATCTATTGAAAAACATACCCAGATTAAAACTGAGAGTAAGTGAAAAAATCAGCATCAACTAATACTTCTCATGAAACAAATAAAAACAAACACGTAGTGATTACTTATTCAGCCTAAATGTACCGCAAGTGCATCATCTCCATTATGGCCGGATGGTTGCAGTGTATGATATTTAATTATGATCTTTGATTCAAGTCGTCTTAGTTCTTTTAATCTATCACCCCCCCTCTCACGCTTGGGGATGCAATCCAAGATGACAAATGAAAGTAGACTGGTGTTCTGTCTATGATTCGTGAAAAAGTGGCGTGCGGTGGGATACTGTTTGTCATGATGGATTATTGCCCTTAGGTACTCAAGACCCTCTTTTTGGCCTTATGTATAGTATTACCAATATAGTACATATTACATGGGCACCTAAGGGCATAAACTGCATATTCACTATCACATGATACATGCTTTTTGATCTTGATAGTACCACATTCTGCAGATAACTTGACAGACTTGGAACAGGAGCTGTATTTACAGGCCTTGCATCTGCCACATACAAAGAACCCTTGTACAGCCCCACTCAGTGTTCTAGTTACTTTGGGTAGTAAGGCTGGACAAACCATATCTTGGAAAGATTGAGCCTTCCTAAATGTAATTTGTGGTGAATCACCTATGCATTTCTCTAGGTCAGGATCAGTGTGCAGAATGCTCCAATGTTTGTCAAGACATTTTCTCATTCCATATGATTTGTTGCTGAATGTGGCGATAAACCGTACTTTATCTGACTCTGGATCATTGGTTGTTTTGTCCTTGATCTGTAACAGGTCATCTCTTTTTCTAGCTTCCACCTTTCAGCATGCTGTTGCTACACACGCCTCACTGTAACCTCTTTCCTTGAATCATTTGGTCATAGTTTCCTTTTCCTTAGTGTAACTCTCTGGAGTATGACAAGTTCCTTTTTGCCCATAGTAATTCCCCATATGGGATGCTTTGGATAATGTTTTTGGGGTGGCAACTGCGAGCTTGTAACATGCTGTTACCAGCTGTACTTTTACGGTACAACGTAGTCTCAATTTTACCGTCAATCACTTCTAACATCACATCAAGAAATTCAATTTTCTTAGTATTGAGTGGACATGTAAATGTTAGGTTCAAATCATTTTGGTTAAGTACACTCACAAATTCATCTGCTTCGGTTGGCGTACCCTGCCAGATACAAAACAAATCGTCGATATATCTCGACCAAACATTAACATGTCTTTTGTAAGGTTCCTGGACCCAAACCACCTGCTCCTCCCACCGCCTAGGTATAAACACGCGAAGCTGGGGGCGAAGCAGGTGCCCACACATCTGATTATTAAAGATGAAAACGTTTTTTGTAAGGCATGTAAGCATCATATCAATTAACATCTCTGTATGCAGAAGGTAGGATAGGGATCTCTCTCCAAGAAAGTATCTAAAAGCCGTGAGTCTAGTCAGAAATGTTGAGTGAAATGAGAACTGTCTGATGATGTGTCTTGACGTTAACAGCCTATATACTAGTAGTCCCCACAAGTTGGGGATCAAGGATTGTAGATATTTTCTTGGAGAGAGATCCCTATCCTACAAAAAAAAATGATTGGGGGGACTGCAAGGTCTCCAAAGCCCCGGGGACCACCACTCCCTGGGGCTTTATGTATTGTGGGAGGGCCGGTTCCTGCAGTGTCCTGGGGTGTCCATCCCGCCCTCCCATAGCAAGGAAATCTGTTCTCTCTTTCTCTGGGTGCGCGACTTCTAATTTTACCGTAACAAAAATAGCCCCTATCAGTAATTTCTAATACCCCCGAGGCTTACATAAAATGCTGGGGACCGTGGGGGGAGCCAAAATGCCCCCACAGTCCCAGCCGGCTCCCCACATCCTTCGGGAGCCGGCATTGCATTTCCACATGGGGAGATGCTAACTTGCATGTGGAAAAGTTATCTGGTTTGGATTTTGAAAGTGAGAACAGATTTCACTGCTCTGTCTTTCAAAATGCAAACCAAGTTTGCTATGGGAGGGTGGGAGCTGCGAGGTTCCCGCCCTCTCATAGCAAACGGCAGTGTCCCGGGGGTAGGCACCCCAGGACACTGCAGGAGCCGGCCCTGGGGGGTGGAGGTCCCTAGGGCCCTCGATGGCTCCAGGAGGAGGGCCACGCAGCCTCCCTCCCACAATACACAAAGCCCTGGGGGTGGTGGTTCCCGGGGTTTGAGGGGGGTCGTTGAGCCCCTTCCACTTGTAATTTTGCAGTGGGGGGGTTTGGAGCCCACTCCAACCATTTATGTTATAGCCCCTAGGGGTGGCTCTCACTCTTGCATAGCAAACAGCAATGTTGAGAAAATCTTCCGGTAAGATAACAAAGGATTTTGAAGTCCATTTTTGACGTTTTTGTTGTTGGTTGCAGCCGTTAAAGGGGCGACAATTTTAACTTCGTCTTTGTAAATATGGCACTAAGTTTTGCAATGTCGACAATCTCGTCTCCCATTTAAATAGGCACGAAGTATTTATTGAAGTGCATTGTGAATCATGAAGCAACACTGTCTAATTGTGATCGATAAAGAATTGAAAGAGTTTTGTACTTCTTTTGCTCGTAATGTGCATAGGTGCATAGGGGCAGATTTACAAGTTTATTGCGTTACTGTTGCATAATTTTTAAAATGGGAAAAGTGACGCGAAAGTGGCTTAAGGGGATTGTAAATCTGCTACACAGTGTTCTGTCCTACTTTGCTTTCCTTTCTGTTATGTAGAGGATCCTTGGTAAATATAACGGTTTCTGTACAGCCATTACCTTTCACCCTACCCCCAAACTGCTTACTGCCTGTTACCATAGTTACAGTTCATGGAACACTTAAGTGAGCATAGAGGTTAGAAATTCACCATACTATGTTGCTAATCGAAACAGTTACTGTGCTGGAGTTTTAAAAGTTTTCCATAGGAACCTGTTAGTTGTAGACGAAGTCAGTGGAAAATATAAAAAAAATAATAGCGGGGGTTTGCTGGGGCCCCCACAGTCCTGGGCTTCACTCATGTTGGGAGTGGGGTGTAGTAGGCTGTGTAAATTATATCGGGAAAACAACAATGCGTCTTATTGCGGCTTTTCTTTAATATAATGTGGAATAATTTGTATTTATAATGTTACGGATAGAGTCACTTTGTTACAGGAACTGTATAAATATGTAGGACGGCGTTTTCTGTATGTGTGCGTGGAACAAACGTAACGTTTAATTGGCTTAATGTTCATTGGGTGCGAACTATTGAAAGTAGAAGTGTTTTCTGCAATTCACTTCTGCTCCGGAGAGTAGCAAGGACATCTAATTGGCTTATGTTGTAAGGAGGACTTTTCTAAGCTTTATTTTGGTTGATTGCGAACTATTGAAAGTAGAAGTGTTGCTAGCCATTCACTTCCGCTCTGTGGAGTAGGAGGGACATCTGATTTGCTGACGTGCTCAAGGATGACTTTCCCAAGCTTAATGTTGATTGGCTGTAAACTGTTGAAAGAGGAAGTGTTGTCAGCGAGTCCTTCCCTCTTCGCGGAGTATTAGGGACATTTCATTGGGTAACGTGTTCCGAGTGGGACCTTACGAAGCTTAATGTTCATCGGCTATGAAGAATTAAAAGTAGAAGTTTTGGCAGTTATTCCTTCCTCCTCTGCGGAACAACATGGACCTTTTATTGGCTAAAGTGTTTCGAGCACAAGTTTGCTCGTTATTGGGTGGGAATGGTTCACTGTTGTCAGTGATTTTGGACGCAATTCCAAAGGAGTATGGGGAAAGAAAGTAGTACAGGGGAGGTTAGGAACACTATTAACTCTGTACAGTGGTGTCACAAGGTGGTGGACAGGGATTATGAAGGTAAAAATTGTTTTTATATGTTTTAAGGGCCATTTATATAATTGCCGTGTGGTGTAGAAATCACGGCGGAAAAATGACAGTGTCTTGCAGTGTTTTTTGTCATCAAGGTTGCGGGTGGGATACTTCCCAGGAACACTATTTACTTATAATGTGGGGTTTACTTTTCTGATGGGGAGGTGTGGTTGCGCAGCAAAAATTTCAGTCTAGGTTTGAAACAGTTTTTATTTAGTAAATACAAATAAACTTTCTTCAGAAACCTACGCTGTATATATGAAAGGGGTGACAAATAAAAATGCAATGTCATAAAATATCAGTTAAGCGTGGCTATACCCTCCTTTTTTATGCTATAGTTTGTAAAAGTGTTGCCCCATATTCTTGATAATGTAAGAGGGCATCAGTTACTTTTAGATAAAGTAGAATAGAAGTGCTACAACAAACACTCCTGCACGACATTATCTGAGGTCAGGAGAACAAGTAAAAAAGAGTTAAATACAAGTGACTTCATATTACATATAAATGTATGCATTATTATTTTTCAAATTTGAATTCTATAGAATTCAGGAACGTTCTGTCGTAGTACTTAGAGGTCACACACTGTTCCGCTAACAAATCACATGCTCACCTAAGAATATATAGGACAGTACTATTATAATATACAGAACTGGTCCAATATATTCTTTAGGGAGGTGAATAGGAACCACAAATGAGAAGAATAGAAATTAGAAAATAACATTCAGAAATGTAGGATTTATCAAATATTTAAAGTAACAAAGTATGTATGAAAGCTATATTTTTTATTCCGCAATTTCGTAAAATATGCTCCCTGAAAATAATATGTGATCAAGTACGTTCTAATGTTTGTAAGCTGTATTACAGATGGCGCTGAAAAATCTCCTATTCGTCTTCTGTAACAATAGGACAATCTATTACAATATAATGATTGATTACCATTGTCACAGTAAAAAGAAAAGTAAAATAAAGTTATCTATTTAACAGAACATCCATAACGAAATACTTTCGAGCGGTAATTATTTTCTGAGCTTCTTTTCTCCGGGAGGTCAAAAAGTTTGATCTTCGTGGCGACGGGTCATAAACTCCTCTGAGATCATGACTGTGAAAATTATAATATATATATTCACAGTATATGATCAAAAGGAGGGAATAGGCTAAAAACCAGAAGCTGGTGACGTTGCTTATATATCTTTACTCTTTGTGACGACGGGTCATAAACTCCACTGAGATTAGCATAACTTAATATTATAATATACATATTAACATAGGTATGAAATACCCCCCCTATGAAATACCTAGGGGAAAACACACTAACAACTGGAAGGTGGTGACGTTGATTGTAAATGTTTAGGGTTTGCGCCGACGGGTCACCTACACATCTGAAGCGAAATACAGTGTCAATATTATAATATAGAAAGTCACAATATATAAGCTGAAAGGAGCAAGAAAAGGAGTAATGTTTGTTGTAATCTATCTGTTCCGAAAAACAAGCTGCTGACGTTATAGAGAAAAGGGGAAAAACACGCAATAACACTTTTTTCTAGATAAAAATGTTTAAATATTGACAAATAGCCACAAATTATAGCTATCTACTATGCCATAATGAAACAACTTACAACTCCGGAATATGTTTGTTGACGCAAAACAAGAATACGATGCAAGAAAAGGGAACCTGCATCACAGATTGGCGACGCAGAAAATAACTCGCAAAAAGTAAACTAATTGCACAATAGGTGTGGTTTATATAGTTTTTGGTTGTTTAGTAGTCTATGGAAGGAAGATTCGGCTCCGCCTATGTAGTTGTCACGTTTTACAGTTTAACTGTTTTACTTGTGTATGTGTTGGGAAAAGTTACAAAACGTGAAGCTGTAAACGTTTTGATTTCCATAGTAACACGTATAAGCTCCTTATTATCTACATACGTTGGAGAGTTTAAAAAGTGTTACGCGGTAAACTGTGTCCTTTGCATTCTCATGATTAAAAACATCCAAATAGAAGATATAAAAAACATATCGTTTACAATAGAAGAAAAAAAAGAAAGTATTAATATTTGTTATCACTATGCTTTTTAATTAAAAATTGCCAGCATTTGTAAAGCTACCCCAGGAAAGGTGTGCCAGCGCTTGGCGCGTCGGGAAGATTAAGCAGGGTGTTACCTACAGTGAGATAGTGGTGGGCTAAGATGATGATGGGCTTTGGAATCAAACTGTGAACGCTGTTCTTGAAAGTCAGGTATTATAGGTGGTGCGTCATACTTTTACCACACTTATATGTTAATTACTGCTAATTAAGTTGAAAATATTCTTAAATTCTCGTACACATTGAAATTCCTCTGTTATAATTAGTTGTACTAAGTATAACTTGTGCGCCCGCAATCCACTGCTGATGATGCCACATATTACATCATTCATGACATGGTCAGTGACATCACTGATGACATCACTGATGACATCTCAAATGACATCACGGATGACATCACTGATGACATCATGCACAAGACAATCAGATACACCTCATCATACACTAGTAAAACCTTTCATTACTCACTGTAAAGTACCATATTTGAATCCATTCACACACCAATACAACTTTCTAAAAACCCACTCAGTGATTCCTAGATCTACACACACATCTAAACACTTGCCTATAGATTCACTCGTACATGCTAACAAAGATCAATAGAACACTATTAAATATACTTATACACCGACAGCGACATTACACTCCAGCACACACCCTATTCCCTTATGTAGTCATCCTACCCACTTATGCAAACAATTGATCATACTTACATTTACTAAGCTACACACTTATGGAAACACCACTTTATTTATTCATATAGATAATAACTCATACTTAGTGTGTTATAAAATCACTATTACAAGTATACAGTTTTCGATACAGTCACTCATACAATCACTGAGTCTTATGTATACTTATTTATATAGAACGACTGTCACATACATTGCCTTTTATATTTCTACTTTGTTGGACATATATCATTGAGAAATATATTTACTCATCAACACATCCATAAAGAGATTCACTCACCCAAAACAACTGTTTTCACATATAGTCTTAAGCTCATATATGTACTTAATCACTATTTATAGCCTACCTTGGATCCCCTTGTTCACGCCAACTCTAGGCCTATCACCCTCCTCCCTGCTCTGGCAAAGGTGAATGAGAAACACGTGCAGCTCTCTATTTCCAACTTTATTAAGAGCAATAACATCTTCATGATTCTCAATCAGGTTTCCTTGCTAATTTTAGCACGGAGACAGCCCTCCTTGAGATCACCGATGCCATCAGAGAGACCCTTGACTCCGGGGGTAAGGCTATTCTGGTGATGTTGGACCTGTTGGCGGCTTTCGACACCGTTTACCACGACGGTCTCCTTTTAAGACTCTGGGAGATCGGTTTTCGTGGGACGGTGTGGAACTGGTTTAAATCATTTCTGACCAGCCGCCGACAAGTGGTCTGGGCACCTCCGTTTTCCTCCAAAATGCCGGCGCTGGAGGTGGGGGTTCCTCAGGGGTCTATCCTGAGCCCCACCCTTTTTAATATCTATATGGCCCCTCTGGCGGCGGTAGCGGAATCCTTCGGTGCCCGGATCATATCTTATGCTGATGACACCCAGCTCCTTTTTACGTGTAACAAGGGTGAGGTCTTCGATGGTAGTCGGATCAAAGAATGTCTGGGCACTGTTTTTGACTGGTTTCGGCGGTACAGTCTGAAATGCAACTCCGATAAATCGGAGCTGCTTTTCTTCGGATGTCCGCCTGATCCCAGCTGGAAGACATGGTGGCCTCTGGACATGTTTCCTCCTGATGTTGCCTCTGCAAAAGCCAAAAGCCTTGGTGTTTTGTGCGATGATGGTCTTTCTTTCAGACCCCAGATCATTGGGTTGTCCGGGAAATGCTTTGGCATTTTGAAAATGCTTCGGAGGTTTCTTCCGTTGTTGTCTCTGCAACATAAAAAAATCATTGTTCAGTCTTTGATAGGCTCGCGTTTGGATTACGCGAATGCCCTTTACCTCGGTCTACCCAAATACCTTCTGGCACGTCTGCAAATTGTGCAGAATTCTGCGGCAAGAGCCATTTTTGGTCTTCCGCGTAGGGCAAAAGCCTCGGAGCTGCTCAAGAGATTGCACTGGCTTCCTATCTCTAAGAGAATTACTTTCAAGGCTCTGACCCTTGCTTTTAAGGCCCTCTATTTGATTGGCCCTAAATACATTGGGAGTGTTTAAGAAAGACAAGGGAACCCAAAAGGTATGCCATAGGGACCTTGGGCAGTATCATGTTACAAAAAACAGTGGTCCCTATTCGTGGACACAATGGTATACTAAGCTGATAATCACACACCTGATAAGTGTTATGTCTTTTGTCCAGCCGGACAGGGAATTTATTTAACAATTTTCTTAATAAAAACTGAATGAACACATTAATAACAAGTGGGCACAGCCGTGACCCACAACATTCAGACAAAACAACGAACAGAATGGTAAAAGGAGCAAAGCAAAAATATGTCTGTGTACTTGTAGTCAGTGTTACAGACAGAGATTGTTATAACCACACCATTGCATTTCACAATATTTTAAATGTCATATTGCATACGGGGGTTTTTTGGTCGACGACGTTTCGATGCCTAAGTTAAATGAGGGGCATCATCATCAGGACAAAAATATAGTCATTGTTGTCTTTAAATATTACACTGCCTTTTAACCCAATAGCGTATCGCATCAGGCAATTCAACGCGGTACTGCAGTTTCCAGCGTGGAAAGTTGTCTGGATTGGGAGCATAATAGCTCGATATGCAGAAGGCGGCAGCGCTGTGGCGGACGGTGGGGTTCTGGTGTGTGATTATCAGCTTAGTATACCATTGTGTCCACAAATAGGGACCACTGTTTTTTGTAACTAAATACATTGGGAAGCGCATGGCCTTTTACGCGCCGAGGAGGACTTTACGGTCGGCCGTGTTGGCCAAAGCAGTTGTTCCCCCTATTAGACGCGCTCGGATTGGAGGTCGCTCCTTTCGATACTTGGCACCTCGATGCTGGAATGAGCTTCCTGTTTCCCTAAGGAAAGCCAACAGTCTGTTCTCCTTTAGAAAGGAGTTGAAGACCTGGCTCTTCTCCTTATGATATTCCTTGGGCCCTCTGTGAGTTGCTTTGTTGTGTACCTTTCTGCAGTTCTCTTTGCCAAAGCGCCGGGACACTCCCTGGAGTAGCCGTGCGCTATAAAAGAGACCACATAACATAACATAACATAACATTTTTACATCTTTAGACAGTTACACACCTTCCATTCAACTACACACACATTCACTCTCTCATACAAATACTCTCTTAACTAATTAACAACTAATATAGAGTTTCACATACCTAGTAACCAACTTATGCAGTAGTTTACACAACAAGACACAGAGTGAAACAAATATTCACACTGTTAAATCACTATCCCATATATTTAGTGAGACACTTTAAATCACTCACTTACACAGTCAATCACAGTAGTACTAAATCCTCCATCCAGACACTTCTACATCCACTCAGTTTTCAATGCAGATTCCTATATATATAATAATTATATAAACAACAAACCAAACCTCATTCACAGGATGATGTCATCAGTGATGTCATTTGAGATGTTATCAGTGATGTCATCAATGATGTCACTGACCATGTCATGAATGATGTAATATGTGACATCATCAGCAGTGGATTGTGGGCGCACAAGTTATACTTAGTACAACTAACTATACCGGAGGAATTGCAATGGTTTTGTACGTGTGAAATGTCCAGCTAACTATAACACCCCTAAAACCTATGCTTTTTTCAGTGAGTTTCTACGTTTTTTAAATTGTTCATATATATTTCAAACCTCCGCACTTGGGCAACTTTGGTCATTGGTGAACAAGCCTGCTGGTCAGGCGAAGCGTGTCCTAGAAGCTGACCCAATAAAATACTTTAAGGCCGGAAAGTGCGATGTATATATATATATATATATATATATATATATATATAGATATATACATATATATATATATATATATAGATATATATATATATATATATATATATATATATATATATATATATATATATATATATATATATATATATATATCTATATATATCTATATATATATATATATACACACACAGAAACAAACTCCTACCAAGAAAAGAGTAGAAGCCACAACGGGGGAACAGGAAGGAGGCAGCTTTATTAAAACACAAGGCAAATGCATTTTGGCGGGATTGACTTCTTCAGTGCCAGGTGAGTGATTCAGGAGGCGTGTCTCATTCCCGTTCAAAATAGTCCTGCTCTCTGCTGATTGGTTACACCACTACACCTTAGCTCCAAGTGGATAGGTGCGCCCTCGTGAAGCTGGTCCACCGTGTAGCAGTAGACCACAAGTCCCAGAATGCATCTTTTCTGGTTCGGGCCATGCTGGATAGGGTGACAGCACGATGTAGCTGGAGGGCACTCGGGGACAAAAGGACACTGCCACTGTCCTGATAAATGTAGAAACAAAGGCCCCCTCAAGTCCCCACACCGCATACACCATGCCTTCGGGAGTCTGTAACATGAGGGCCCATATGACAGGGCATCAGGCCCGCTGTGAGGAAAGGTTTCCTCCACATCGCGCAATTTCTTCCCAGTCAGCAGGTGGGCTCCAAACATCCGATACCTCGGAAACAAACAAAGAGCAGCCGCAGCCGCCCACGCCAGTGCAGATGGAGCCTCTTGAGAATGCGGGGGCTTCTGGAACGCGTCACAGGCAACGCGTTGTAGCAATGCAGAAACGAACTCCTTCCAAGAAAAGAGTAGAAGCCACAACGGGGGAACAGGAAGGAGGCAGCTTTATTAAAACACAAGGCAAATGCATTTCGGTGGGATTGCCTTCTTCAGTGCCAGGTGAGTGTTTCAGGAGGCGTGTCTCATCCCGTTCAAAATAGTCCTGCTCTCTGCTGATTGGTTTGTATCGCTTTGTTCGCCCTAAGTGTGGCAGGGTATGCTCAGACGTGAGTCCCTTGCTCACTTGGCCACTGGATTCAAGATAGCCTGGCTGATGAGGATTATGAATCCGAAACCGGTCCCAGGATGCTTGTTTCCGGTCCAGGGAAGACATGGCTTGGCAGTTCGGGCTGGACTGTTCCCATGAGGCACAGGGTCAGACTGATTTGCATATAGCCATGTCTGAACTGGGGTGGCTGAGTGGGCTAAAGAATTGTGATGGATTAAACCCAGATCAGTTGACTGGGGAGAGTGCTTGATTTTCTCAAATGCTCCGTCCATCATCCCCTTTTGTATCGCTTTGTTCGCCCTAAGTGTGGCAGGGTATGCTCAGACGTGAGTCCCTTGCTCACTTGGCCACTGGATTCAAGATAGCCTGGCTGATGAGGATTATGAATCCGAAACCGGTCCCAGGATGCTTGTTTCCGGTCCAGGGAAGACATGGCTTGTCAGTTCGGGCTGGACTGTTCCCATGAGGCACAGGGTCAGACTGATTTGCATATAGCCATGTCTGAACTGGGGTGGCTGAGTGGGCTAAAGAATTGTGATGGATTAAACCCAGATCAGTTGACTGGGGAGAGTGCTTGATTTTCTCAAACGCTCCGTCCATCATCCCCTTTTGTATTGATTGCTTACACCCCTACACCTTAGCTCCAAGTGGTTAGGTGCGCCCTCGTGAAGCTGGTCCACCGTGTAGCAGTAGACCACAAGTCCCAGAATGCATCTTTTCTGGTTCGGGCGAAGCTGGATAGGGTGACAGCATGATGTAGCTGGAGGGCACTCGGGGACAAAAGGACACTGCCACTGTCCTGATAAATGTAGAAACAAAGGCCCCCTCAAGTCCCCACACCGCATACACCATGCCTTCGGGAGTCTGTAACACGAGGGCCCATATGATAGTGCATCAGGCCCGCTGTGGGGAAAGTTTTCCTCCACATCGCGCAATTTCTTCCCAGTCAGCAGATGGGCTCCAAACATTCGATACCTCGGAAACAAACAAAGAGCAGCCGCAGCTGCCCACGCCAGTGCAGATAGAGCCTCTTGAGAATGCGGGGGCTTCTGGAACGCGTCACAGGCAACGCGTTGTAGCAATGCAGAAACAAACTCCTTCCAAGAAAAGAGTAGAAGCCACAACGGGGGAACAGGAAGGAAGCAGCTTTATTAAAACACAAGGCAAATGCATTTTGGCGGGATTGCCTTCTTCAGTGCCAGGTGAGTGTTTCAGGAGGCGTGTCTCATCCCCGTTTAAAATAGTCCTGCTCTGTGCTGATTGGTTTCACCCCCACACATTAGCTCCAAGTGGATAGGTGCGCCCTCGTGAAGCTAGTCCACTGTGTAGCAGTAGACCACAAGTCCCAGAATGCATCTTTTCTGGTTCGGGCGAAGCTGGATAGGGTGACAGCACGATGTAGCTGGAGGGCACTCGGGGACAAAAGGACACTGCCACTGTCCTGATAAATGTAGAAACAAAGGCCCCCTCAAGTCCCCACACCGCATACACCATGCCTTCGGGAGTCTGTAACATGAGGGCCCATATGACAGTGCATCAGGCCCGCTGTGAGGAAAGGTTTCCTCCACATCGCGCAATTTCTTCCCAGTCAGCAGGTGGGCTCCAAACATCCGATACCTCGGAAACAAACAAAGAGCAGTCGCAGCCGCCCACGCCAGTGCAGATGGAGCCTCTTGAGAATGCGGGGGCTTCTGGAACGCGTCACAGGCAACGCGTTGTAGCAATGCAGAATCGAACTCCTTCCAAGAGAAGAGTAGAAGCCACAACGGGGGAACAGAAAGGAGGCATCTTTATTAAAACACAAGGCAAATGCATTTCGGCGGGATTGCCTTCTTCAGTGCCAGGTGAGTGTTTCAGGAGGCGTGTCTCATCCCCGTTCAAAATAGTACTTTGGGGTTTTTTCTGTTAGAAAACAAGGGTTTAAGGGATGTTATAGTTAGGTGAAAATTAAAACTAACTATTTTAAACTAACAAAACCACTGAAATTCACCAGTTTTAGGTATCTCAAGTAACTATAACTCGTGCCCTAAAGTAACCATAACTTGCACCACCGCCAGGCACAGTCTTACACAGTGTAGTCATCGATTATGGTATTTCATTTGTTGCAGTGATGTCATTAACATTGTTCTAGAGCAGGCATCTCGGCAGTAAAAGATCTGGTCAGAAGGGGGGTTATACTTACATTTGAGGACCTCCAGAAACAGTATCACCTGGCTCAGGGAGAAACGTATAGATATCTGCAAATTTGGCATGCTCTTACGGCGGCCTTTTCGTCCTTTACTGACGTACCAGAATCTTCACCACTTGAGGACAGGCGGTAAGATGGGCCCTTAAATTTGAAAGCAATTTTTCTCACATATAAGAAATTATGTAATAACCTCCCGGATACTATTCCGAGACTCAGGGAGCAGTGGAAGGGTGATTTGGGATTGATTAGCGACGAGGATTGGCAGGAGGCCCTCATGTCCCCTCGAGAGGTGGCCATTACACTTAAAATTTAGGTTGATTCAACTTAGGATACTGCACCGCTCATATATGACAGGACAGACCTTAGCAAAAATAGGTTCCAGAACTGACGACCTCTGCCTGCGGGGATGTGGCCAACAGGCCATATTTTACCACAGTCTCTGGAGCTGCCCAAATATTCATATCTTATGGGAGGAATCCTCGGGGCACATGCAGACGGCCTTCATAAGGAGATTGTATTAACGCCACAACTGGGATTGTTGAATATTTGGTAGGCAACCGACCTCACGAAAGTGAAAAAGCAATTCACGGCGCTAGGATACACATTAGTTAAACGGGAGATAGCAAGAGGGTGGGGGATGTACTCACACAACGCGTCCACACGTGGGCGAAGGAGCTTGACAGATGCATGCTGGTGGAAACGGAAGTTTTCTTAGCAAGGGGGTGCCCTAAAAAATGGGACCGGAAATGGTCGCACTGGAATAAATATCGAGGTGATCCTGTGGTGTCCACAATGGTGGAATTGGAAATGCATAGACGTACAGAGAGTGCAGATTTTATGTAATGTATATTTCTATTTAATGGTTGTCCAGATACTATATTTGTGTAAGTCGGAAAAATATCGTCCTTTTATGTATACATGACTGTGATGTTAACCAATGAACACATTTAAACAAAAAAAAACATTGTTATAGAGCATGAAATGAGGAAAGTATATTACCTGCTGGTGTTTACCAGTAGGTAGTTATAGTTAGGACCATTTTTCCATAGGAAAGCAGTGTTTTGGTTTGCCTATAACTTTGACGCCTGTTTCTGAATCTTCACGAAAGTTTCAAAACATTACTTTATTTGGTTAACCTCTTCTGTGCTCATGACGGCCCCCGGTCGTCATGTGTCATGGTGGGCGTGTGTGCACGACGGCCGGGGCCGTCCGAGCCATGCCCTAGATTGAAATGTCCCAGCACTGCTGCGGAATTTGCGCTGCAGCGAAGGTGTTAAACTGCTGTTAAAAGTTTCAGGGTAATCCGTCAAGAGGGGGCCAAAAAAAAAGAGTGGTACCACAACATGTTTCCCCATGCATTTTTCCATGGGGATTTTGAACATAACTACAGCCTGAACCGCTAAATGGAATTACACCAGATTTGGTAGAAAGCTAGATATTGATCCAGAAAGCATGCTTGTTGTAATTTGGTGTAAATCCTTTCAGTAGTTTTAGAGATATTTAAGTTTAAAAAATATAGATATCTGGGGACGTGGATCCTTGCAGTGGACAAGACGATCCTACTGAAATTTGATTGGCGTCAACCAGGAAGTGTTGGAAGCCTTCTTGAGACTCGGCTTGAAGCTGAGTCCCACAAAAAATGTAACAAATATAAAAGGTCAGGGTAGGAATACCCTGACTCCCCAGATATTGTGGAGGGTGTTGTTCCACACATACCCCGCTGGGATTAAAAGACTTTTTTAAATTCAGATACACTGCAAACATGTGGATTGATCTGCAAATCTGCAACAAAATAGAATTGAAAAGACGCATGGACTCCCACACGTCTTTTATAGGGAGCCCCTGGGTGAGCCTTATCCAGGGGCCAGTGTTTTATAATTATGCGGGGGTGCCCATGCAGTACTCCCATGCCCCCGGGACTGCCACCCTCCTGGGGCAAACAATAATAAACTGATGTGGGGGGCCAGCACATCTCTGCAGTCCCGGATACCGCCAAATATCTAGGGCTATTTATTAAATTAGTGTGGGGGAGGCCAGTATGGCCTCCCTGCAGCCCGAGGACAGCCACCTCCCTGGGGCTTATGCAATGAGGGGCCTTGTGGACCCCGCCACGGAAACTACCACCTCCTCTGGGCTTTTTATTTTTGATATGGGGACCAAAACTCCTTTTTTAGAAATTGGAGGGCAGGCCTTAAAACAGGAAAAGAGTAAAGGGCTGAGCGGCCCCCTCCTTGAGCCGTACATGACCCTGGGGACCACCACTCCCCAGGGCACACTCCTGGTATGTCTTTGGGGGCCATCCCCTGGACATAGTTTTACTGCTCCTACCAAGCCATAGCAAATTATGCTCTGCTTTTAGCAAGCAAGAGCATTAAAAAAATGCTCTCTCTTACTAGAAGCAGAGCACAATTGATTTGGCAGAGAGGGAGCTGCATGTTCAGCTGTTCCCTCTCTGTCAGAGAGTGAGTGGCCTGGGTGGGACCTGGACACCCACAATTGAAGCCAAGCCCCGGGGGATAGAGTACCCGGGGCCAACATTGACCCAGGAAGAGGCAGCACAGCCCGCCCTATTTTGTTTTTAAATCATCATCCGCCGGGCCCTGGGGTATGATGTCACCAGGGCCCCTCTCCCATTATTAATGTTATTTCTTTTTTAGAGGCTATGCTTAGGGGGATGGGTCCTCGGGCTGAAAATGGCCCAGGGAAGGGGGCCACATGGCCAACCTCCCCCCAAAAATAAAAATAGAAAAAAACTCAGGCAAGTTGCTGGAGGCCGTGCCCCCTTCACCACCACCACTTTGTAAACGTCCTTCCTGGTGCACAACTAGTTAAGGGATGAAGTCCCTTTGGCTGCAGACGGTGCTTGGGGGCCAACAAGCCCTTTCTGTTACCACCAGTAAATCCCACAGAGCATGATTGCTGGGAGGACTTCAGAGGCTATGCCCCCTTTCTCCACCACTCTGAAAATGCACATCCTGGTACACAACTGGCTGGGGCGATAAAGTCCTCTTAGAAGCTGAGGGACCTTGGGGGCCAAGAAGCTCCTGTTACCTCCATTAAGTCCCTTACAGCAGGATTCCTGATAGATGGTCGGAGGCCCTGCCCCCTTTCTCCAACAACAGTAGATGCCATCAGTGATGTCATTTGAGATGTCATCAGTGATGTCACTGACCACTTAAGGTATAGTTTACTCAGTTAACTAGAACTGCTGAATTTCACTGGTTTTGTACGAGTGAAATCTGAGCCTAACAATAATGTGCCTGTAACCTTTGTTTTTTTCATTGAATATATATAGATATATATTCACACATATATATTCATCTAAGAGCAATACAGTACACTTTGAAGTAAAACAAGATGGAATGGAATTGGATTTGTAGAGCGCGTGGCTACCCATGGGCGTCCCAGCGCTATGAGTATAGATTTTGGCAGAGGAACAGAAGCTTTAGGGAAAGAGGAAAGTTTTCAGGAGCTTGCGGAACTTCAAAAGATTGGATTCTATCCGAATATTGAGGGGGAGGGAGTTCCAGAGTTTTGTGGCGTTGAAAGAGAAGAGACGTCCGCCAGTTCGTGCCTTCTTTACTCTGGGGATATTTGCAAGGTAAAGGTGATCAGATCTTAGTGCTCTGTTGGCTTTGTAGGGGGTGATCAGACCTCTCAGGATGGGGGGGGGCCTTGCCCTGAAGTGATTTGTTCATTATGCACAGGGACTTAAATTTGATTCTTTCCCGTATTGGGAGACAATGAAGGGATCTAAGGGCGGGTTTAGCTGAGAGTCTTTTTGAAGTTCCTGTCAACAGTCTCGCTGCAGAGTTCTGGACGAGTTGTAGTTTGTTTATGGTGGTCTCTGGGGCACCTAGGCAGAGGGCATTACTATAATCCAGCCTAGAGAGGATGAGGCCCTGCATGAGGAGTTTTCTGGAATATGGAGGTAAGAGAGGGAGGATTTTACATGCGGTACGAAATAGGCCAAAGCACACGCCAGCGCTTTTCTTTGCTTGGGTTCTAAAAGAAAGGTCTTGGTCGAGCCAGACACCAAGGCTTTTAATTTCACTTTTTGGAATGGGAATTGATCCCATGCATGTAGGCCACATGGAATTAAGGATAGATGTAGTTTTTCAGCCCAACAGCATTAGCTCCGTTTTATCTCCGTTAAGTTTCAGGAGGGATTTATTCATCCAGCTAAAAATTTCTGATAGACAGCATCGTAGGTTCTCAGAGGAATGGTCCGACTGGTTAAGTGAGACGACCAATTGTGTGTAATAGATACAAGAATAACATTTCAATAGATGAACAGAGATTACCCAGGGAGTGACGGGGTCTAGTGTGGACAGGTACAAGCAGGCACCACTTTTTTTAGGTTGTGCCTACAAACAATATTGTCTATAGCACATTATACTCACAGTGGGCTTTTGGTCAGTCCATTACTTATTATTAGGTGAAGCTTCCTTATAAATGTTTTGTGTTTGCTTCATATTCAATGGTTCACCTTTCTCTTCTTTAACTTGTCTCTCTCCCTGGTGAATAGCCTCTTTATCATCCTTTTGGATTAATAACTGTTGTCCTTCCCATGACTCACATCAGGGAAATACTTTTTAGGTCTCGGCCACTAGACAGCACAAGCTGTCTGGTTACTGAATACCTTTTATGGGCTTACTGAGAACTTGCAGTGGACTTGGAGCCCATTGCATACAATTTGTTGACCTTATTGTCAATTTAATTGGCATGCTTCATATTCGATGGATTGCGCAGTCCTTCTTGTCTTTGTCTGGAGGTTGCCCTCTTTACCACTTATTTGATTAGCTGATTTGCATCTTTACACTGCTCACGTTTAGGGAACTACTTTTTTATATCTAGCCTAGACAGTGCATGCACTGTTTCTTCGAGATCTTTTATTTTCTATCAGTGGACTTGGAGACCACCCACTCCTTACACTTGGTTGGTTTCATTGTCACTCTCGTTGCTTGATTGTTGTTGTTCAGCTGCTGTAGGCTTCTCCACTCCCCAGTGCTTTTCCACTCCTATCCAATTCCTTTTGCTTCCCCCTCCTGCGCCTCCACTATGCCAGATGTTTTTAAAGGTGTTTTTGTGTTGCTTTGGAGGGCCTGGTAGATGCCATTTGCTGCTGGGACACTCTGCAATTCAGAAAGTACCTTTGAAAAGAGATTTTTATTTTGTTTTATTTACCTATGCAAGTGGTGTCCACGATCTTGGATTGAAAAAGAAAAAGTGAAAATACCTCCAGCGCTTTACACATGCATGCATGATAATACATGCTTGTCCATGTGCCAGATTCCCTCATTGCACTCTAGGAGGTGTTCCTGATGTGGCCACGATTGTGCTACTGCCACTTGCCTCCCTCCTCCCCACTTGCTCCTTCGCCTTTACTTTATTCAGCCCGGCTGCTGATTTGCCTCAGTAAGGCCTTCGCTGCACAGTATAGCCACCGGTGTTAACATAGCCCATGTTTTCCTGTAGAGATCACCATCTGTATAACCTTTTTCTGTTTAGTGTAACACTGTAAAGTCTACCCCATTGTAATTGTTGTTATTCTGTTGCTTTTCTGTGCTGTTAGCCGTCCCACTTTGCCGCTCGCTTTCCACCATTTTAAGGCTCCCACCACCCAGCGCCCTGCCCCCCCTCCGAAGCTACTTCACAGGTCTCCCTGATGCTGCCTCTGTTGTGATGCTGACGCTCGCCTCGCTGCTCCCCACTTGCCACCTCCTGCTGCTCTTGCCTGTTTACTGTATTCAGCCCAGCTGTTGATTTGCCTCAGTATGGTCTTTTCTGCACAGTATAGGCACTTGTGTTAGCATAGCCTTTGTTTTCCTGTATAGATTAGCCATCTGTATAACCTTGTTTTCCCAGTTTAGCATGTTAGCATATCAAATGCAAAGGGCGGGACCCCACACACCAATGGGACAGGGCTCTGTGCTAGACTTAACAGTCATAAATAGTTACCTTGGAGACCACTCATCACTTAGATCAACCTACAAACATCAAATCACTTCACTCCTTCACCAGAGATGCTGTATACACATGGTGAAACTTTGTAAATAGAGAGCGTTTTCGCCTCTAGCAACTGGGAGGGATATAACAATGTCACTGCCCAACGAAAACATTACAAGAACGCTTTTCAGCTTCTTCATTTGTCTTTGGCACCACAAAGACAATTGATTATACTTATATTGGAGGGTGATTATGGAAACCTGATATTGTGGTCGCCTACGAGGATGGTGGATAATATATAGTGCTTTTTTATCACTATTTGACATACTCAAACATTTAGATTTGAATTGGAACAGGTACTGAACATAAAAAAGAGTTGGTAAATATCCAAGTAAAGCAATTCTTTGTATCAGAGTGCTTCTCACCGGTTATTTTATATAACAATATCGTTTAGAGAGGAATATTTTTGCTGTCCTGAAAAATGTGGTTTTATTTTATACAATCCACCGAAACGCGTCGACACCTAGAGTTTGTTAAATTTGTGGAAGATAGAATCCCATTTTGAAAAGAAATTGGTTTCTGCAATGTGTTGTCCTCATGAATTCCTACAAATTAACTTGATTTTATGACAAATGTGATTGTCTTATGTGTTGTCGCTCCCTTTTTCATGTTTATTATAGTATTTATATGGGTCTCATATACCTGTTTTTATATTTATGCTAAATTTTAACAGATACATTGAAAAATATTTGTTTTTAAATTAAATTTGGAGATATCAATATTTCAATATTCTGTGTTCTCTGCTCTTTCAAGACTGGGTGAATGTATGTGAGGTGATTTGATGTTGATAGGCTGATCTCAATGATGAGTGACCTCCATGGGGCCTATTTTTGACTGTTAGTCTAGCATGTTAGCATAGCCCTGTTTTCCCGTATAGATATCACCATCTGTATAGCGTTTTTTCATTATAGTGTAACACTGTAATGTCACCCCCTTGTAACTGTTGCAATTCAGTAGTTTTTCGGCGCTGTGAGCCAGCCCGGCTCGCCGCTCGCTTTCCTGCCGTTTTGAAGCTCTTGCCAGCCAGCGACCTGCCTCCCCCCTAACACATACTTAATGGAGGCCAGGGCACAGCTGCACAAGCCTGCCTGTCTGTGCCTGTCCAAGTCTGGACGGCGCCCAGCACCAGGACCCCTGGTTCATCCACCCCGCACTGCTACAGTGCTGCAGACCTCCGAGCCCTGGATGCTGAATGCACTAACAACAACTGCTGCCACACATCTCCACGTACCACCAGAGGACCGTTCTCCAGCCAGCACCAAGAACTTTGTGATACTCTGGCGGACTTCTTCCATGATTAGAACCCTGATATCTATGAAAATTTTGAGCCCCTAACCCCTGCCACCAACAGCATCAGCCTGCTCACACCCATGAACACAAAAACTAAACACCGGCTTACCCAGTGGGAAGCTCTCAAAACCCAAGCCACAATAGCTATCATAAACTTTGTGCACTTGGAAGCACCCACAGAACCCGTTCCACACCATATCTTCCACCTGTGGAGCAAAATAATTGGCAAAGAGCTCAAGAATGTCCTGAACACCTCCATCACTTATGCCTCCTTCCCTGAGGACTAAAAACACGCTGAAGTGAGGCCCCTCCTGAAGAAACCATCTGCTGACCCAGCACAGCAGGACTCAAAAACTACTGAATGATCTCCTTGCTTCTCTTTCCAGCTTAGGCTGTCGAGAAGGTAATCAGCCAACAACTCACCAAACCCCTGGAACAAAACAACTTCCGGGACCCCTCTCAATCAGATTCCAAGCCAACCACAGTACTGAGGCAGGCCTGATGGCAGCCACTGATGACATCAAGGACCTCCTGGACCACAGAATAATGGCAGCCCTCATCCTCCTGGACCTGTGAACTGCTTTTAACACTGCCTCCCACATCTTGATCAGCAAAATTCACCACATCAGAATCTGAGGGAGATGCCCTCAAATGGATTGTATCATACCTCACCAGAAGATGTGTCTCCCACCATTTACCTCCCAAACCCAAGAAGATTATCTGCAGCATCCCCCAAAGATCATACCTCAGCCCCACCCTCTTCAACATGTACATGACCCCCCTGGTCAACACCATCGGATCTTATAGACTCAACATTATCACCTATGCCGACAACACCCAGATTATTCTCTCACTGCAAACCTCCGCCACCAGATGTATGATGTAGTATGAACATCACTGACTAGATGAAGAACAACTGCCACAAGCCCAACCCAAGTCCTTATCTTTGGGAACAACACCTCCCTATGGTGGTCTGCTGAACTCGGCTCATCCCCCGCCCGGCAAACCATGCCTGCAACTTCAGCATCATATTGGACAGCAAACTATTCATGAAGAAACAGGTAAACACAGCCTCATTAGCCTGCTTCCACACCCTACGCATGCCCAACAAAATCTTCAGGTGGCTCCCAGTCAAACCCAAAAGGACCGTCACACTGGCCCTCATCACCAGCGGGCTGGACTATGGGAACACAATCTACGTAGGAATCACCATCTGCCTCCTGAAAATACTTCAAAAAATACAAAACTCAGAGACAAGATAAAGCCTCGACCAGACCTCCCCAGGTGAACCCTCATCACACCGCACCTCAAGAAACTACACTGGCTCATGATCCAGAAGAGATGCCAGTTCAAGATGTTGACCCATGCATACAAAGCCCTGCACAATGAAGGACCAACATACATTAACAAACGCATGACCTTCCACCAACCGACCAGACACGTATGATCTGCTTCCCTCTTCCTCGCAGGCACCTCCCAAATTCGCAGAGGCAACAGTGGGGGGAAACATCCTAAACCACGATTCTTGAGCAACGACTCACCTGAACAATGAGGAGAGAACAACGAAGACTGCTCAACATCGAATGCCAGAACCACGACTTGACGGCCACGTCACTTCTCTCCGCTGTCTTCCGCCTACCATCCCCTTCCGCTCACTACGATTGGGCTTTGTTGGAGTGATACGTCACTCATCTCTGCCCAATCACAAAATGTCTCCCGCGATAGGTTAAGAAAAAAAAGTTAACACTAGCATCGTTTCATATGCACCATTGCTGGCGTCAAAGGTATGTCATTTCTTTAAATGAATATTTTTATTAATACTTAAAATTATTTTTATAAGTATAATTTTTAAAATGAGTTGTTTTACATTGGTATTAAATATGACGTGTAAACACTTTCAAGTCTTGCAACACGTTATAAATGGATTTTTGGGGTGTGTGTGGGGTTTCCCCCCCCCAGAAAAAATGAATAATTAAAGGAATTTAGTTGTTCAAGAAGTCGTTCTAAAAAAAGTAGTTGTAACGAATAGATCGTTGTTAAAACTTTCGTGGTTTAGGAGGTCGTGGTTCAGGCAGTCGTGCTTCAGGCAGTAGTTATTGAGTTATACAACCAACAGTGGGGGTAGCACCTTCTCACACCTGGCGGCCAAAGCTTGGAACAACCTTCCCCTACAATTCAGAACCGCCTTGCCGATCCGGGAATTCAGGAAAGGACTCAAGACCTGGCTGTTCGGATGAACATATCACCACAAATCAGCTTTCAACTCCAGCGCATTGAGACCGCCCCCACGGGTGATATGCCGTGATCTATAAACCCTGATTGATGGATGCATGCATATACATTATTATGTGTGTGCTCCCCAGCCCAATCACGCAATTGTTATTTTCTCCCCATCATCGTACCTTTTATTTACATTTTATTTTTGCATATGCTGCACAACATCAGCGAACGGCATTGTCAAAGTCAATAGGTCAACAAACTAAATCTTGGCTTTGGTAATGCTTGTTTATTTTAGTTTCAGCAACCATTGCAGGGCATGTGGTATTTTCTTGCGTTATCTTTCTCTCCCTTTTGTGTTGCTTTCCCTTTCACACCCACACTCCCTCTCGCACTCTCTGGTCCTTACCACGCCCTTCGCACCCCACCTGTTTTTTTTAATACTTCACGATTGATTTCCCCCTCTGCAATTCTTGCTACTGCTTGATGATATTTACTGGAAAAAATGAAAAATCAGAGCCAAAAGGTCTGAATTTGCAAAGCTGGAAAGGTGAGACACTGGCTTTCCCATGCTTGTTATTTGAACAATTTATAATCAGTCAACTATCCTTCATTAACACAACGACACACTGCCTATAACTTATTAATACTGAAACTCAAAGCAAATCCATTATATTAATGAAACCAATATATCAATGAAGCCCAAATAACAAAACAATTTGATCAACAAGCGTGGGCGCTGAGAAAGTGTAACTTTAACCTCTTTTCAAGCAGTTACTGGCAGAAACATTTAGTGATAGTCTGCTTCCCATGTTCTGCTTTTAGCAGTTTGTGGTGAAATGAATAGTCCCGTCTGAGACAGTTTACAGATAGAAATGCTGCAGTTCACATGAGAGTAAGACACCAACAAGCTCAAGGCATCTCCAAGAAAGCAACCACACCAACAAAGTCTGTAGCGATGGAATGCTTTACCAGCAGATAACTGCACGACTTACTTTACTCGAACTCTTATTCCATTCTACTAAATCTAGGAATACATTATCACCATAAATTGACCCAAATTGTGATTTATAGCTAATTCCTAGTAATTTAGAAAAACACATCCAACTACACTATTTTAACTACTTAACCTGTCGTTATGTCAGCTTTCAAGGAAGTAATTCTAATTAGGTCACCCCCCTGCTTTTGAGCACATAATTGTAGCTATTTCCATACAATTATTAGGTTTGAGCACAACCATGACACGTTTAAATATTCTTTTCATCAGTACATTACATCAAAGTTGTATGGATTAGCATTCACTTTAAATAAATCATGCATATGTCTTAAATGACATACACCCTTTCAAATGGGCACTACCAGATGTTATTCCACCAACTGCGAGAGCTACTAAGCTTGCTCGTAAGTGGTCGAAACTCCCCTTAGATGCCTTGATAAGCAATCTTAAGGACACTTTTCCCCTATCTCACCCAAATCCTATTGTGGCTAACGACAATTTTAACACATGGCGTGAATCCTCACTCAACTGTGTTCTTCCTAGGAAGGAAATCTCAGAAAAGGTGGGAGCAAAAAAAAAAACATGGTACTCCCAGAAACTACGTCTACTAAAGCAGATCTGTAAAAGGCATGAAAGAAGCTGGAGGAAGGACTTCTCCCCTTCCAGTAAAACCAAATATCGAAAAGCTATTAAAATCTACAAAAATGAAATAAAAAACGCTCAAGCCCTTTACTATCAATAAAAAATTTCAGCCGAAAATTCTGATATTTAAAATCACCAAATCCCTCCTCACATCCCCCACGCCCCTTAATATCTTAGACAATGTTGGTGGTAAGTGGACTGTGGCAGCGTCCCTACCGCTTTTAAAACTAAAGCGCATCTGCGTGCAGCTCGCCTGCTTAGCGGCGCGTGAGCATTTTTTATGCTATTTTAAAACTCTGCACATTATTTTATTATTTCTCCTCACCTTGCTGGGAAGCACAGCGTGTTGGCAGCGTGTTGTGTGTGCCCCTTGTTTTAGCTCGGCTGAGCTCGGTTAGACGGATCACGGAGGACTGGACTCGCCCCTCCCTCCCGCCTCGGTCTGACGCCGGCGATTAGCGCCGTTTGAGCAGAGGGCGTGGAGGGTCCGAGCCAGGCACTTCCGGTAGGGAACAGCAGCGCTCTAGTTGTTGAAACTGTGGGGGGGATATAAGGCACTGGATTCAGGAGCCCTGTGTGGTAAGTGGACTGTGGCAGCGTCCCTACCGCTTTTAAAACTAAAGCGCATCTGCGTGCAGCTCGCCTGCTTAGCGGCGCGTGAGCATTTTTTATGCTATTTTAAAACTCTGCACATTATTTTATTATTTCTCCTCACCTTGCTGGGAAGCACAGCGTGTTGGCAGCGTGTTGTGTGTGCCCCTTGTTTTAGCTCGGCTGAGCTCGGTTAGACGGATCACGGAGGACTGGACTCGCCCCTCCCTCCCGCCTCGGTCTGACGCCGGCGATTAGCGCCGTTTGAGCAGAGGGCGTGGAGGGTCCGAGCCAGGCACTTCCGGTAGGGAACAGCAGCGCTCTAGTTGTTGAAACTGTGGGGGGGATATAAGGCACTGGATTCAGGAGCCCTGTGTGGTAAGTGGACTGTGGCAGCGTCCCTACCGCTTTTAAAACTAAAGCGCATCTGCGTGCAGCTCGCCTGCTTAGCGGCGCGTGAGCATTTTTTATGCTATTTTAAAACTCTGCACATTATTTTATTATTTCTCCTAACCTTGCTGGGAAGCACAGCGTGTTGGCAGCGTGTTGTGTGTGCCCCTTGTTTTAGCTCGGCTGAGCTCGGTTAGACGGATCACGGAGGACTGGACTCGCCCCTCCCTCCCGCCTCGGTCTGACGCCGGCGATTAGCGCCGTTTGAGCAGAGGGCGTGGAGGGTCCGAGCCAGGCACTTCCGGTAGGGAACAGCAGCGCTCTAGTTGTTGAAACTGTGGGGGGGATATAAGGCGGATGTGTTGTCGACAGCGCAGCGGGCGAGCGCAGCGGGCGCGACGAAGGCGCGCCGGAGTTGCGCCAGAGTTAAGCCCGTCTGCGCCCGTCTGCGGCTGTCCGCGGCCCAGGGCCGTAACCTCTGCCTCTCCATCCTGTCTAGTCTCCTGGAGTCGAGATGATTTACTTCTCCTCCGTAGAGAGCTATACGGGCTATGCCCCCACAGCATTGATGCAGGGACCAATGCGGGCTGTAGCCACTGTGAGTACACCTTTAACACAGGTAAATCGCTAACCGTAGGCCAACATACTTTGGTATGTGGTCTACTAAATGTTCGCTCCCTACGGAAACACTCCCTGGATATTCATGATCTCCTCACGGGGAAACAATGGGATCTGTTTTTCTTCACGGAAACCTGGCTTGACCCGGATTCCATGCCGAAGATAATTGAGGCCATCCCTGAAGGCTACTGCCTTCATAGGCTAGATAGACCACGTGGGAGAGGGGGCGGCATAGCCATTGCTGTGCGGCAAGATTATCAATGTCAGCTGGACCGCACTGTGATTGACGACAGTGAGGCTGGCGCCTTTTCCATCTCTATTAATGGCTGTTTCACCTTGAAAGACTTGTTAATCTACCGTCCTCTAGGCTCTTCCGCAGCCTTCGTTGAAAAGTTAATGGAAGGTGTCACAGAAGCCGCTCTACGCTCGGACAAATATCTGGTCCTAGGGGATCTCAATTTACATCTAGATACCCCTTCGGACAGAGTGGCGAGCGAGCTATGCCACACGATGGCTAGCTTACAATTTGAGCAGAAGGTACTGCAGCCCACCCATAAGTTGGGTCACCTTTTGGATCCAGTTTTTGCCAACTGGAGTCAAGTGGACGCTCAAGCCCCGATTCCTATCGCATGGTCTGATCATTTCCTCGTCCCTTTTACCATCGAAATACAGGGACCTCGCCCCAATGACCCTCCCGCTGATAAACATCCGAGGCGCAGATGGTCAGCTTTCTCCCAGGCCAAATTCAACCTGGCACTCATCGAGAAAGATCATCCTGGGGGTGTCGGGGCTGATGAAATCAATTCCAACCTGGACCAGCGGATCTTGGAAGCCCTGAATCAGGTGGCACCTCTGGGTGTGGCGAAATCAGGCGGCCGAATACAACGGTCGGCGCCCTGGTACAATGAGGATTTGCGAACGGCCAAAGCTGCATGTAAACGTGCTGAAAGACAATGGAGGACTGCTTACTCCATGCAGGCCAAAACTGTTTACACTAATTGCAGACGTGCCTATCACATGTTGATTAGGAAGGCCAAATCAACGTACTATTGCAATAAAATTGAGGAAGCTAAGCAGTCCACTAAGGAGCTCTTCTCTATTTACAAATCCATTGCAATAGGTAAATCCGCCGTAGTACCGAAGAAACTTTGCACCATGGAGGGCTGTAATCGTATTGCGGAGTACTTTGCAACCAAGGTCTCCAACATATACAACTCCTTCCCCCAGAGGACCGACAGTGGCCTTGCCCCCTTGGAACTCCCAAGAAGGGAAGGGGAACATTGGCTAACCATGTTCGTTACTCCTCCCACTGCGGAGCTTCTCCGCATTTGTGGATCCATCAAATCTGGTTCCCCCAGAGATCCGACCACCCCCAGCCGGCTCAAGGACAGTTTGCCAGTGCTAGAGCCCTATGTGCGTCAGCTGCTGGACATCTCCTTTGAGTCTCAGGTGGTCCCGAAGGCATGGAAACAGGCGGTGGTACTTCCCCTGCAAAAAAAGGCCAGCGTTAGTTTTGAAAAGCTGGACAACCTCCGTCCTATTTCCCTGCTTCCCTACATGGCGAAGGTGGCGGAAAAAATAGCCAACATACAGCTCATGCAGTTCGTGGACACGGCTTCAATACTCCACGACTCGCAGTTTGGCTTCCGTCCCCGCCACTCGACGGAGTCTGCTCTCCTCGTGGCGGTAGAAGCACTCAGACAGGGAGTAGACGAGGGCCAGACGATGGCACTGATCCTTCTAGACTTAAGCGCAGCATTCGACACTGTAGCACATTCCACCTTGCTACAGTGTCTGAATGGAGGTGGGGTGACAGGAGCTGCGCTTGGTTGGATTAAGTCCTTCCTCTCTGAGAGGTGCTTTCAAGTCAGATTGGGTGAGTGCTATTCCAGGGAGATTGAGCTGGGCCAGGGCGTACCTCAGGGTTCGTCCCTGAGCCCAACTCTATTCAATATCTACGTCTCCCCCCTGGCGGCCATTGTGGAGGGGTATGGCCTCCGCCTGGTGTCCTACGCCGACGACACGCAGTTGGTCATCTCCCTATCGCGCGCGCCCGGTCTTGCGGCTGACATCTTCAGGAACTGTATGAAAGACCTTGCTGCCTGGATGTCTGCCAACTGTTTAAAGTTGAACGGGAGCAAGACCGAGGTGCTCGTGGTGGGGGGTGTACCGTCGGCGTGGTCGTCGGCGTGGTGGCCACCTTGTTTGGGGGAAGTCCCCACTCCCTGCCGTGAGGCCAGGAACCTGGGCGTGTGGCTCGATAAGGACCTCACCTTTGGCCCACATGTCGGCCGGGTGGCGGGGGTATGCTTCAGTGTTCTGAGAGCCCTCAGGAAAGTCTTAGACCTGCTTCCCATTTCTGCTCGTCAGACGCTGGTTCATGCCTTGGTCACCTCCCGACTCGATTATGGGAACCTGCTTTATTTGGGGGCCACAGGAAAGGTCATCGGCCGCATGCAGGTTCTCCAAAATGCGGCAGCGCGGCTGGTCCTCAGACTCCCCAGGAGGTCATCTGCCAAATCAGCCTTGCAAGCGCTACATTGGCTCCCTATCGAGAGGAGAGTGAAGTTTAAGGCCCTTGCCACCTGCCATCGTATTCTGCACGGCAAGGCACCTCCTCCGCTCCAGAGCCTAGTAGCCTATTACGAGCCTACACGCAGTCTTAGGTCCTCGCAGACCGGGCTGTTAAAAGTTCCAAGAATATCTAAAGCTCGTATGGGAGGCAGATCCTTTAGATACCTTGCTCCCAAGTGCTGGAATAATCTTCCACTGGAACTTCGGCTTGAGCCCTCCGAAATCCAGTTTAGAAAAAAACTTAAAACGTATTTTTTTCAGTAGATAGCTTGGTTTGGGAGGAGGGGGGGACAGTCACTCCACTTGTCATAGCGCGGGGACACGCCACTGGCGTAACCAGGCGCTTAATAAATGTCCAATAATAATAATAATAATAATAATAATAATGTTCAATCGTGGTGCGATCAAATTGCTGAATTCTTCTAAAAAAAAATACAAACCATCTATAATTCTTTCCCCCAAATTATAGCTTCACAAGCGTCTGTATTAACTGATATATTTATTCCTTACACTTTGATCATGCTGGAGGAATTCCCACCTCTGGATCTTACTAACTTGCAAGGGTTGCTGAGAGAGCTTAAATCCGGTTCCTCCTTAGATTGCACCCCTCCTACTATTCTCCTTCAGGTATCGAAGGTGGTATCACCAGTTATACGTGATTGTATAAACACTTCACGCAAGACAGGGATTGTGCCACCCCAATGGAAACATGCAAGGGTCAAAGCACACCAAAAGATACAAAATCTGGATCCAAATAACTGGAGAAATTATCAACCAATTTCCCTACTGCCAGGAGTAAGTAAATTGGTGGAGAAATAAATTAATTCGATCCTATTAGCTTTCTTGGAAAACAATATTTGTCTCCACCCTACGCAAACAGGATTTAGACCCCAACAAGGCACAGAAACTGCTCTTCTGGTTGCAGTAGAGGAAATAAGGAAGACCCTTGATAATGGAGGCTGCGCTGCCCTTATCCTGTTGGACCTTAGCGCAGCTTTCGACACTGTAAATCACAAGCTAATGATCCAAAGACTGAGGGAGGCCGGAGTCACCGGACACCCATTAAAATGGCTACAGTCTTTCCTTCAAAACACGTTTTTTACATTCATTGAAGAGGAATATTCCTCGAAACAAATACCGTTGACATGTGGGGTACCCCAGGGATCTTCCCTTAGCCCCACTATGTTCAATGATTATATGAGCTTGCTGGCTGAAACGGTAGGCCCATTTGGTGTACAGATCGTCACATATGCTGATGACACACAGTTAGTTATCTCTTTGAAGCAAGAATAACCACCTTGATCCTGCTCTACCCACCTGCCTTGAGAACGTTTTTAACTGGATGAATGACTCCTTTTTGAAACTTAACGGATCAAACACTGAACTCCTGCTTTTGGGGAAGTCTGCTCCCCCTAACTTAGACCATCTCTGGCCTAGCTGCCTACGTCCCCCCCATGTCCCAAAAAAAAAATCAAAAGTTATGAGTCTGGCTTGATCGCAACCTCAATTTTAAAGAACAATCACGCAAATTGGCAGCGAGTTGTTATGATCTTTTAAGAACTATTAGAAAGATACCCCCCCCAGTTCCCTTTTGCTGCTAGACGGCTGTTGGTACAAGCCCATGTTCTATCACGACTCAACTATGCTAATGTCATATACCTGGGAGCCCCCCAAGCCCCTATCAAAAGACTCCAAATAGTACAGAACTGTGCAGCTCGCATGCTGCTGAACATTTCTAGATGCTCCTCCGCAAAACCTGCTCTTGTTACCCTACATTGGCTCCCTGTCCAGGAAAGAATTGGATTTAAGGCTATGTGTATCTCCTATAAGTCATTCTCTGGAAAGGGCACGCCTTTGATCCGTCCTTGGATCAAACCTTATGTGTCCAACAGAGTCCTTAGATCTGAGAACAAAGGTTTAATCTTAGTTCCCAAGATTAAATGTGCACGTAGTGGAGGCCGACTGTTCACATACAATGCATCTAGACTTTAAAACAATCTTCCCTCCACATACGCTCTGAACCTGATTACCTCAAGTTCAGAAAACTACTGAAAACATTTTTCTTTCCCTAATCTCCCCACAGTTTATATGGATTCATAGCGCTGGGATGCCCCTGGGTAACCACGCACTTTGTAAATGTTCCTTCATTCATTAATTCAAATGGAAAACTTGTCCAAAATCATATATATTTAGCTATACATAACTATAGAATATCCACTTCTCAGTTATTCCAGGATTGAGAAGCAGTCATTAGAAAATAAATGTACCCTTTTTTATTATTTATTGTTAGCAACAAATCTAAGACAATGTATATATAATTAGTCAGGCCTTCATGTCCACATGTGTGCATACAGATTCTCTCTGGATAACAAGCTTGCGGTCATGCCGGGCTCTTTTATAGGTATGTTAATCAAGTATTCTTTTCATTACCTACTTCTAAATTATATCTGCGTAAGTCAAATCATCTTCAGTGGCTTCGATCTCATAGCCATGAGGAATTGTTGTGTCTGTTTGGGCTTTTACGCAAAAACAACAGTTGATGGACAGAATGCAGAACAATGTCATACATTCACCCCAGTCCAGAAATCTGGGCCTAAATCCATCGTTTTTTTGCACTCCACACCACCCCAGTTCAGACATGGCCATGTGCAAATTCAGGCTTGACCCTGTGCTTCATGGGAACAGTCCAGCCCGAACTGCCAAGCCATGTCTTTCCTGGACCAGAATCAAGCATCCTAGGACCGGTTTCTGGCTATCAGCCGTCTTCAGCCAGGATAGCTTGACTTCAGTGGTGTGGAGAGCATGGGACTCACGTCTGAGCATACCCATCCCACTCGGGGTGACAAATGCAAAAACAACAGTTCATGGACAGAATGCAAACCAATGTCATACATTCACCCCAGTACAGAGATCTGGGCCTAAATCCATCGTTTTTTGCACTCCACACCACCCCAGTTCAGACATGGCCATATGCAAATCAGCCTTGACCCTCTGCCTGCAAAATGTTTGATTTATCACAAGCCATTTTCTTTATCGTCTGGTATCCTGGACAGATGACTGACATGACCATGCCATCAAAGATCCAAGGCTCGTTTCTTGGCATTAGCCTCATGATTTGAGGCTTTGGGTCTATTTAAGACATAAACATGGCTGATCTTCTCCTCTAATATATTCTAGGGTGTGAAGTTCCTGACTCTTGCCGTAGCATCCATCATATGGTCATACGCAATAAAGCAGACTATATATTCCATTTATGTCTCAATGTGCCTGGACCGGCCTCTGGCTTTGCTGCTGGATGAAGTGCCTTGAATGTTCAACATTACACATTGAGGGGGTGAGAGGAATACATTCTCTAATTTGTTTAATCTTGCTTCATTTATTGTCAAAGTGAATTGTGTGTTTAAGGAAAGTATCAATCTCCTGTATTTTACCTCCAGGTGATTTATCATCCATTGGCTCCTTCTCCAATGTAGGTGTAATATTCGTTATTCAGTCCTGTGATCGCTGACCATAATGCTTGTTATTAAGGGGCTGTTGGAACTGGGGTCACAAGTTCCCCGAGGGTAGCATGGCACGAGCGGGTAGGCATCCGAAAGCTTACGTGTAAAGCGACCATACAGCACACACAACCACTGAGACAGTAAAAATGGGCACGCAATGAGAGACGCCACTCCAGTTAGTTTGTATAAAAATTAGATAACTTTTATAAAGAGCAGAGTCAGGGAAATCAAGAATTTACAGTATCATAAGCTTTTTAGTTTTCCTTCAGAATACATAGGTTCAACACTTTGTAATAAATACTTTGAGGAATAAATATTAAATATTGGATAATATTATATAATAGATAAACATAGGCCTGACCTCAACCTTGCTCCTCGTCAGCACCTGTAAGGAATACATCACAAAGGCAACCAAATGACATTGCATCATATTAGTTCTGCAGGCATTTTACCCACTTCTCACCAAACAAGGGTGAGCGTTCCACAGCAATAAACATGTAAATAGGTAACTGAAACATTCCATTATTCAGTACTAAGCAGTTCCTTAAATACCTGGAGGCCTTGAGTCAACAGCTTCCTTTTCAGGCCTAAACACTTTAATGACAATTAAGTAACTCCTCATTGGCAGGAGAACCAGCATCTCAAGGTGAAGACGTTAGCATCCTCATCCCTTTTGAACACAGGCGACCTTTCCTCAGTGAACCAGGGTAAACCTTTAATTACTGGTCAGGCTGGAATAAACGTTTCCTTCTCTAGAAGTAATCCATTCAGTAGATAAGGACCACCATTTGCGTCGGGTAAAACCGTCCCATTACCTGATGCCTGAATAAGCAGTGCACTCAAGATAAACCTTCCCTTAGTTCCCTTCATCCGGAGAGCAATTTAGTATTCAATATAACCTGACGCGGTAACCTTTGCATTAATCAAAGGCAGATCATTTTGTTAAATTATTTCACCAAGAATGAACATTTCATTGAAGGCTCAGCATTTCATTTCCTCCCATTTAACTTCTCATTGCGTCAGACCTTTGCATATCAATAAACCAGGGTAGAGCATTTCATTTTACACTGGTAGGCAATGCATCAACATTTCTCTAGGGAAGAATAGCCATATCAGTAGGCATAACCCAACATCCCACCACCCAGGAATATACCGGCCATTAACAATCAGGCAGGAAGAATCACCCCTTAAGCGTAGGTAAAGAAAACATCTTTGTAACCTGGAATACACATTCCCATTTCAGCAGATAAGCAAACATTCCGTCAGGTAATTACCCCTTCAAAAGGCCAAACATTTCATTAGGCATAGATAAATCATTGAACCCGCAGGGGATTTCTTCTTGTGAAACTCATGCCCTGCTAAGAAGCAATCTGACTAAAGTAATTCCACAGCTAGGGACTACTTCCTCCTCAGTCCAGTTACGAAATGAGGAATTTTGGGGGTTCTTATCCTGTCATTAAGGGCTACTGCCCATGTCGGAAGGGGGGGGGGCTTCTATAAAAGAAATTAGGGCCAACGGGGCCCATTGACAGTATTCCCCAGGGGGAGGGGCGAACTCAGGGCCTTCTTCAGCCTTCCGCCCTCCTCCCTGGGGGGGTTTACCTCTACTCTTCGGCCCTTCCCGGGCCCTTGCAATGACGCTGGCAAGGGGAGGGCCCAGGCTTCCTTCGGGGCCCTCCGATGGTGGTGCAGGAAGGAGGGGCTCCCGCCCTCCTCAGAGAGCCCTCCGGTGAGCGTGGGGGCTGGGCAGGGCCCTCTCTGCACCGGCGGCAAGTTGTCGGCTCTACTCCTGGTCCTGGGCCTCCAGAGGCTTCCCCGGGCCCTGGGCTAATCAGGCGGCAGAAGGGAGGAAGCGCGCCTGTAGCGGCCAGTGACAGCGCGGCCTGCGGGGCGCGTCTCCCTCAGGCCAATGAGAGCGTGGCGGGGGCGGAATGCAGGGCGCGCCCCCGTCACGTGAGGCAGGAAACAGGCTTCGTTGGGCCTACTGCGGCCTAGCGCTGAGGTGCGGCGGCCCTCTTCTGGCTCCGTGGGCCGCCGAGGTGACTTCCGACAGCAGTGGGGGCCTCTACAGCCCCTCGTCAGGCCACAATAACAGGGACCAGGCCCAGGGGCCTCTCAGATCGCGGCGATGACCACGGCAGCACGCTCAGGCCACAGAGGGGTTCCACGGGGACGCCGAAGGCGGCGATTCCTCACAGGTCCACAGAAAAGCCCCGGTGAGTTACCTGGCCAGCGCTCCTCTTCTTCATAGCGCTTCACCTGGGGAAAGCTCGTAGGGCAGTTTAGCGCTTGGGGCAATCAGCAACTCACAGTGGCTTAGTAGATAAGCGCTGGAGGGACAATACAGCGTTTGGGCAGTTTCTTTAACAGCGCTACCATGGGCACCACAGTTCTGGGAGCTAGCGCTCAAACAGCAGTAGCGCTTCGGCAATTCTAGCACTTGGGTAGTCTCCACAATAGCGCTCCTGGCAGCCACAGATCCTCAAATGACAGCGCTAGGCACTCAGGGTTAGTTACAGCAATAGCGCTTCTCAGACATAGTACTTTTCAGGGACCATTCCCATAAATAAGGCAGTTCAGGCAGCGCCAGCAGGACAGGTAGTCCGGGATGCTAGCACTAGGGAATAGGAGCGCTTAGCCAGCAGGCAGTTTATTTTAGTTGGAATCAGATCAGCAGGACCAACAGGACAAGCCACGCAACAGTGGCAAACCAGCAAAAGGGATCCCACGTGGCGTCATGGAGCTCGGGGAGCGACACAGCGCCAATACCTGGTTGATTTCTCAATAGTCCTGTGGTGATTAGGTTTCTTCTCGGCGCTTTATGTTTCTTGCGCCCTTGTAAATAGCAGTCTCTTGGTTCCTTGAAAGGGGGGGGGTTGGAGTTGATGGATGGTATCAAATCTCCTCAGCTGGTCTCCTCAGGTGGACTCTGGGTTCCCCTCCCGCCGGGCCAGATCAGGGGGTAAGTTCAGGATTCCTCAACACTTGGAAGGCAACACCTAAGCCCTGTCACTCCCAGTATCATAAGTCCCTGACTAGGCCCCACTGCCTAAAACTCCTGCGTAGGTTCTTCCCCAGGTCTGTGCTCCCTCAATCTGACAGGAACGTTTCCCTCCCTTTCCTTATATAGTGCCAGTTGACAGTTGGCAGTGGCAGTTGGTGTCACCTCACCTGTTCCAGAAGGTTCCAGGAGGTTCTAGGAGGTTCCACCATTCTGGCTATGGGCAGGCTGGCAGGCTAGTATGGATACATTGTTTGAAAGGTTCCAGCCAGCTCCTGGCTACTAGAATGCACCCACAAAGACCGCGCTGCAGTAGCAGGGGTCAGTGGCAGCCATGTTAGGGGAAGAGGGCACCTGCACCTTAACATTAGTTTAACATTACACAGGGCATCTCCACTACACAAGGCCTATACCCTTTTATTACAATGGGGGACATCCTAAATTAGGGGAGCAAAAAGCGAAAACTTTCTGGGAAAAGGGCCAAGTCCCACAGGGGCCTATTCCCAAAAAAGTCACACACCACAGCAAGTCACGTTGCTACGCTGCGTGAAAGGATTAGGGTGGGAATGCACCCTATTTAAGGCTATACAACACATTCCTGTCTTTTCCCCTGTGCTGGCGCCCTTTTGGCAGCCTAGCACGAATGTGGCTAGCAGGTTTGTTTTTCTGCAGGAAGAGGCACCTTCCTGCAACACTGGGGTAAGAGTTGGATAGTGTAGGGGTGAAAAATGCTATTCCCACTCCAGTGAGTGCAACAGTAGGGTAATTGTTGGATAGTGATGGGGTAAAAGTTACTATTCCCACTACAGTGAGTGCAACAATAGCGAAAGTGTTAGATAGTATAGCGGTAAAAATTACTATTCCCACTTCAGTGAGTGCAACAGTGGGGTAAGTGTAGGATAGTGTATGGGTAAAAATACTATCCCCATGTACCCCAAAACCCATACCCACCCTAAAACTAAAAAATCTCCATTACTTACCTTATAATGCCTTGTAATGGCATGCATTGTAATGGTATGCGTTGTAATGGCATGCATTGTAGTGAGATGCATTTTAATGGCATGCGATGTATAGGCAGTTGCGTTTTAACAGCTGTGTTGTAAAGGTAGTGCGCTGTAATGACTGCGTTGTATTGGTTGTTTCCCATCCTAGCGCAAGGAAGGAAATGGTCATCATCTGCTGTTTTAATTCTAAAATACAGGAATAATCAGGGCTCTTCAGGATTCTTAGCCCCGGTGCCACTACACCTACGCACCAAGAGAAGCTATGCTCCTGTTTTATTTAGTATTGCTCTGTGTTTATTGCTTTGTGTCCTTTTCCCATTTACTTCTTTGGCAAGTAATGCATTGTAAAACGTAATGAAAAATTTAACTTGCAGTTTGTAGCTGTCAACTTATATTTATGTAAAATCCGTTCCTACTTTTTTGTGGTCTAGTCTGCTCTATATCAACTTTCTAATAAATAAAAAATGAAAAACAATATAACACCCCAACCGTACCAAAGCATGGGCAATAAATGAATCATAGCACACTCAACTTTCTCAAGGATGAGGGAGGATTTGAAAAAGCAATTTTTTTTTCATATTTCACAACATGGTGGCAAAGCGCTGTCAAGTGCCCCGCTTCTCTGTGGCTTGGAAAATACAGGTAACGGAGGATTGGGCAGCTCACGGCTGCTGTGCACTCTCATCTTAATTGCAAACGTGAAACATGAACAGATGGCAGATACCCCACTGTTCCATAGCCCAGAGCATCTTCCAAGTCGTGGAGAAGTGTGACTGCTGAAAGATGCTCCTTGCCCTGTGTGCAACTGCAAACAGGTTTCAAGATCTGCTTCAAACTAAAACACTCCTCCGTGGCCCAGAGAATATTATAGGAGCGGGCAGATGACAGCTGCCCCTGCTCATGAACACAAACCCCTTGCCATTAGGCAAGAAAGGAATGGGCGCTCAAAAACTATCGAGCCGCAAGCCACTGTCGGCACAGGCGCCAGCGCGCGGGCAGCACCCTGCCATAAGTGAGTTTCAGAATACCATTAAAAATGCGTGACAATGCATTTCAGTGTGGTGTTGCGGAATACCACAATGAAATGCGTAAGAGTCACGCCTGATGCGTGATACCTGGCAGGACTGAGACAACTCACTGGACCATGATGGAGAGAAGCCACAAACCTGCATCATCCCCAGGGATTAAACAGAGCAAATGCCTTTCGCTTGGGCAAGGAAGGGGATGAGAAAAAAGCCTGATGACCCCCCCACTATTGCGCAGTTGCGCAAAGTGGATGGTTTCATACAAATGCCTATCCTCATGCCCTTAGGATGCGCTTAAAATGTACTGTACTCTTAAATGTGGGACATTGCGCCCAAAGAATGCACTGGGGCAGTGGCAAAGCAGAAATAAACACAGCTGGGCCTAAAAGCAATTAAAGGTTTATGAGGAGGAGGAAACTACCTCTTCTTTGGCTCAAAACCACCATAAACTACCTCCCAACTGCCCGATTCAAATGAGGGGCATTCGTACACACTATCAACCACTACCGGACTCATATGCCAACTCTGACAATGGAGCCCAAGCTAAGTGGAGGCAACGATGTGGCAATGGTCTACATCAGCTGAAAGAGCTACATGAAGAAACGAAATTGCAAAGTATGGCCTTAAAAATTGCCGTGGGCCGAGGAGATAGGGAATGTTCAAAAGAACCAGAGCCAGGGAACACAAAAACTATGAATAATCCCTACCCATAAAGGAACCCTTTCGATTCCCTCAGGCCTACTATTTGTGTAGAGTCCCAAAGAGGACCACACAAGGTATGGCCTTTATCTTCAGGTTTAGGATGCTTCTGGGACCACCTCACGCTGTCGCCATGAATGGTGGGGTAGGTAGAATTAAAGAGTGTTTTTGATCCCTTTGTGACGGGTGTCCACCTAGTTCTGCATGATCGAACTGGACATAAACCACGTTGTAGTGATATTGCCAGGCTGATACCTACCTCCACGCAATATTCATTCACTCCGAAGAAATGATGACCACTGGGGATTTCAGAGGAATTGGATGGGTTTGAAACATAGGCAGAGAGTGCATCTATCCATATTTCAATCACAGCCTACATTTCCTACCATGCTATCACTGTTGTTATTAGCTACTACAGGTTTATTAGTATATTTGCATTCCTATAATGCATGAATACCCTCTGATCTAAGCTTGTTAAATTGTGCTCTTGTCTGATCTCCCTGAATTAATAATGGTTTTGGGTCTTGCGTCTGTCATGTACGTACCTCCCATAATACAAAATCTAATACGTTTGTTTAATTTGTTTATCCATGAACACATCGCTTTTCTTTATTCAAGCTGCAGTGCACTCTCAAACATTGGGGCCCAATTCATGCTTAGTAAAACTGCAAACAAGCGCATCGCCACTGTAGTCACCAAGCATGACAGAGACGCCATGTTTTTGTGATTTTCAGTATTTCACTGTTTTAATTCTGATGCAAAAAGAATTCAGGGCTACAGATCTCTACAGGCCCTCCACCTAACTCAGTGTTAGAAAACAAACCTTTTTCATCTCTAAAACCAGGAGGAGGGAGGGGATTCTAGTGAGAAGAACTGGTGCCGCGGCCGCTTTTGTTACAGGGGGCCGATTTTGCAGCACTGCTGAAAAAACAGCCCGAACCTTCCAGCCTACCAGGAAAATGCCCGGTGCCGCTACAGCCAGTCCGGCCCTGGAATTAAAGGTTTAAGGGGGAGACTCCCCCCTTTTGGAAAAGAGATTAAGAAAAGGAAAAGGTAAGAGCGTGGAGGGGGTGGGTTTAGTAAATTGGAGGATAGGAACAAAAACCACTTAGAAGAAGAAAAAAAACATTCTCCAAGAATGGAATTCACCAGGTGTGTTTCGTCAGTCTGGCGAAAGCCGCTCAAGGTTGAAAAAAATCATGAACACAGGTTGGATGAAGATCATTCCTCAGAACAGTTTAATTCGGGTTGTTTTTTCGTTGAAAAACAAGACATAAATAAGCCTGTGGTTCACACTGTAGACCCTCTCGGGGGAGGGTTGAGTCTGAAGTAGAAAGGGGTCTTCATTTTCTTTCTCTCCCGTGGGACTCTTTGGAGGAGGCAAGGTCCGCTCTTTGCTTGCTTCAGTGTTCTCAGTCCCAGGATTGTGCAATCAGAGGTTGGCCGAGTGCACCAGAGCGGATGTCAGCAGGGGAGTCTGAGGACGAGACTGAACTGTCTCTGGTGCACCAGGTGTAAAGTTTGACTATGGCTTTAAGTCTCCCATGGGAGTGAGCGCAGTCAGACTGCCCCATCCTGTGAGAGTAGGAGGTGACATGAGGCGCACTCTGGCACTCTGTGCCTGTCCCAAATTGCTAGTGTCCTTTTTTTATGTAATTAAACTAATTAGGAGTTGCCTAACGTGCCTCATGCTCACTAATATAGATATTGTGTTACATAATGCCAACGTCGCCTTTTCAACTGCAGTGTTCGCAATTAAAAGTAATTCCATATTCTGTTGTGTATTGTCTGGCTTAACTTAGCGTGTGTTTCTGATTGGGAAGAAAAGGTGAACCACGATGTGAAATTGATCAAATAAATTGCCAGTGAACATTGAAGACCGGTTCTTAATAAACATCTACTCTGTGTAGCATAGGCACCGGCAAATGCCAAGGTCTCTTGAGGATAAAAAACACCATGTCCCCATGGTTAATTGTAAATAGTATTTTAGGAAGCTAAAAATAGGAAGGAAATTGTTAGCATATGGGTACATGATAAACATCAGAAGGAATCCCCTGTGGCATGTGCTTTCCCCAATTGCAGCCCTCATTTCCTGTTTTTATGGTCTTTTCATGACACTGACCGCATTGTCGAGTCTTCTAGACAACTATTTTTGCATGTAGAATTCTTTGAGACAGAAGTTAATGCGCCCTCGTCTTGGGCTCCAGGGTTAGTGGCCGGATAGAGGCCTTGGAGAGCAGAAAATAGTGTCATTCACAAAGTGCACAATCGAGACATGGCCTCTTTGTACCCCTGTCATTTCCAGTCCCCTGCCCCATTTGTTGTCTTTACCACACCGAGTCTTACTTTGTAATGAGCAAGTAAGTGCCAGGACCCGAAGATTGTTCAAGCTGTCACAGCCAGACCTGTCTGCTGCCCACGCGCTCTCTGACTCCTCCGGTGCCAGGCCTGTCGCTCCCTCCTCTACACTGACATTGTTGCTATGCCTGCGCTTTTGCAATGTGCACCACTCTGTTGATTGCCAGCAGGGTTTGCACAGAACAATAAAATGCCAGTATATACTTGGTATTTTGCCCTTTGTTTCAAATTAACAGTATTCCACGTGCCTACAGGGATGGATTATCCTTTTCTTTGCATTTTAGTAATTGCAGTCTAGCATTTTCAAAAGAGAATCAAGAACTACAAGCGCCTGAGATCAATGGAAAAACATGGCTTGAAGCTTACCTCACTATTGGAAGCCTCCGCTGGATTTGACCGGGGTTCTAAATCTGGGCACCCTAATGCCAAACCTACCAGCCCACAGAAAAAGAGCACTGTCCTGGCCCTCCATGGCTGAAATCAGCCACTGAAAGGCAAGCCTTGATTGATTGGGGTTGCAGCAGGGGCTGGAGAAGTCTCACATGGCATACACACCAATGAGCCTTTCTCATGCTAGCTGTGTTAATCTTGAAATAAAAATACTATTGGTCAATTTGTAAAAGAATAAGTGTCAGGTCCCAGAGTTGTCCCCAGAAGCACGCAGTTGGCACTATTGTAGTTTGGGTTGCCGAATACCAATGCTGCGTAGTTCCGATTCCATCTGCCACCTTTTTAATCCACCATCAGTCACCGCCTACTCCTTTATTTCACGCTTACGGGATCTTTTTTATCTTGCATTCTTTCTTTATCAATGTTTTTCATCTTCCTCCCCCTCCTTCTTTCCTTCTTTCCCTCTTTTATGTTTTTCTCTCTCTAGATTAAAGTCTGTTGAGGAGAAATAAGTGCTGGTCCCCATAAGTGCCTGTGGGCCCCACCAACAACCACCAGCTCAAATTAAGCTGAGCATTCACCCATTCCCTAACAAATACCTGATGCAGGTGATCCCTAGAAAACGTTTTCAACATAGAATAATTTCCTAACGTAGTTGAGAAGTCAATCGTTCTGAGCCAACATGAGTTGTATTGGGCAGTTGATCATTTGGAAACCTGACATTTTATGTTGGTAATGTGTTTTGCATATGGCAGTTGAAAAACCCTGTCCCCCTCGACTTGCTTTTAACCTCATAGTACATTGTTGTAGGGATATCTCTTTTTATTACATGTGAGGAATACATCACCTGTCTCTTCCTTCCAAAATTATTGTCAATTAAAATCACAACTGCGAGAAATTGGGTTGTTGCTTGAGGGTTGGTGTGAGGCCTCAAACACCAGCCACAATTCATGTCGGAGTGAACCACAGACAGTCACAACATTTACCTGTGCTTAACCCTCTGGTAGCCTGCCACAAAAGCAGTCTTGCTTAACTTAGAGGCAATGTATAAAGTATTTATGCAGCAGCATGCCAACAGTAATAAGAGAACACTACACAAAACAATCCCACACCAATTTAGAACAATAGAGTAATATTACAAAACATTTTTACACCTAAACAACAAAAATCCAACCATCAGAACTGAAGTTATGCAAGTTTAATGGTTTAGGTAAATATAATACTTAAAAGTACAACGTGCCAACTGGTCACACTTTAGCCAGAAGTCTCAAATTCAGGCAAACTGCAATGAAGCATGAGACAGTTAATGGGACCAGGTTTGGCCCACTTTAGAGAGTTGTTCCTTATGTCATATATGCAGGGCGATGTGCCGCGAAGCAGTGATTCCGAGGAGCGATGCAGAGTCCTACATCAAGATACGTTGTAATGCATCAGTTCCAAAGAGGAGCTGTCAGGGCTGCAATGCAAGTTCTTTGTCGGGTTGCATCGCGCTGCATTGGTTCTGATGAATAGCTGCTTCAGGTTTTATCATACTGCGTCGGTTCTGATGGTGTCAGCAGCTGGGCTGGCACAGCAACTGTATCCCCCTTTCCCAAGGGTCCAGACTGGGTAGGCAGCCCTTGAGGGGTTATAACTCACAGCAGGCAGAATCCAGATGGTAGATTCAAGATGGTTGGAACCTTTTCTGTCCCTGAGGCTCTGATCAGGGGGCCAGTCACCTAAGCACTTGGAGTCACTCTGGTGGTCCTAGGTTCAAGGTACAGGTCCAGTCCTTCTTCCTCAGAGAGCAGGGCAGCAGAGCAGTCCCTCTTGCAGGCAGGGCAGCAGGGAAACAGAGCAGCTGGGCAGTCCTTCTTGCAGTAAAGAAGCAGGACAGCAGAGCAGTCCTTCTCCTGAGTTTTTTACAGATCCAGAAGCGAACTGATGAGTGGGTCTAAGCGTCCCCTTTTATACCTGATGCTCATTTTGAAGTCGTAGACGATTCTGGCCTTTCCCCCTACAGAGGTGTCTGGAATTCCCTGCCTCCCTGCCCTAGTCGCAGTCTGGATGTGGGCACATCCTGCCAACACCCTCTCTTGTGATGCTACCTGAGAGGAATACACAAAGGCCAACTACACCTAGTCATGTGACCCAGAAACTGGTGAAAGACATCAAATGGTTAGAATAAGTAAAGGCCAACTGTCTAAAGGTGGCATTTTCCGAATTGTGACTTACAATCCAACTTTACCACTAAATAAGATTTTAAATTACAATGATTTGATTTGATTTTGATTTGATTTGTGAATTTATAAAGCGCATGATTGCCCATGGGCGTCTTGGCGCTGAGTCGATGTAAAGCAGGATTCTACAGAGAATGATGTTCTAACAGGAGGTGAACAGCCAGGTTTTTACCTCTTTCCTGAATGAAAGCAGAGATGGGCTATTTTTGATTGAAATAAGTAGAACCTTCCAGGCCTTGGCTGCCTGTAGCAGGACACTTCTCCCCCCCACCTGACTTGCTTGAATTTCGGAACCTGAATCAGTTTAGCTTGGCTAGATCTCAGTCTTCTGGACGGCTCATACTGTTTCAAGTGTGTTTTTAAAAAATGGGATCCTATCCCATTGAGGGCTTTGTAGGCCAGACAGACGGACTTGAATGTTATCCTTTTTTGGTCGAGACTGTCGTAGGCTGCGTACAAGGCGCAGTCTCTCCAGCGAGACTTAATGTCTCAGAGTAGCGAGGGTAAACCCCGCCCCTCTTCTCCTTTGGCTGGCCTCCTAAACGGCGGCCAGCCTGGAGAAGAGGTCTCTGTGACGTTCTCTTTTCGCTGTAAGCCCCGTCCTTTTCGGATTGAGGGGCGTGTTTTATTCGTTTCTTTCTCTCCTCTCCTCCAGCCAATGGAAAAGAGGGGAGAAAGAAAAACACGTCCCCCAGTCTGAAAAGGACGGGGCTTAGAGATGGTGGCAGTGTTGGTACTCGGCAACTGTACTCGCAGAGCCTGGAAAGCGCCTAGCAACAACTTTGGGTCTATTCTCTTCTGTTTTTGAACCTGTTAGGCACTGTCACTCACACACAATGTCCAAACTCCCTCTCACTCCTTGCAGCAACAATGCACAATGCATACCCACCTCAACACAATGACACACCGGTACAGAGGCCCACTCGCAGGGGACACACAATCCCTTCTGTCCTCACACAATGCCGGCTCTTTCCTGCCGCTGCTGTCAGCCTTCTTCTCCTGATTTCCCCCCTCCCTTGGGATGGAATGTGCTCCGAGAGTCGGGGTTACTGCTGGTTTCAATAGGTAGCCAATGGAGGGTTCCTAATCTGTGTGCAACTGGCTCAAATCTGGGAATGTCCAGCACCAGCCTAGCAGCAGCGTTTTGTAGGCGCTGTAGTTTTGCTAGATGCTGGGTCTGTATCCCAGCATATAAGGCATTCCCGTAATCTAGCCTAGATAAGGCCAATGCTGTTACTAACATTTTACATGAATCTTGGGGAATGAACGGCATTTGTTTTTTTGATCATTTTGAGAATATAACATATTGTGGAAGACAATTTGTTTGTCTGAGCATTAAACGATAGTTTGTTATCCAGTATCACTCCTAGACTTATAACTTTGTTCACTGGGGATGGGCAGTTGCCAAAGCAGTCTGACCACCACTTTTTATGTCTGTCCCAAGCAGCATGATTTCGGTTTTATCACAGTTTAGTTTTAGGCAATTGCACTGCATCCAGTGATTAATCTGCCTCATGCAATTATAAAATATGCTGCTGTCTCTTCAACACCACCAAACATGACATTACTGCCTGCTCCCAAACAAAAGTTATCATTTATTAAATGTAATAATGTAGCCCAATGTTATCCTATCAGAGATATATAGGAATGGGGTGTATTGAGATAGAGTGGAGTGGGGTAGGTTGGCGTAGAGTAGAGTGGGGGTAGAGTGGGATAGAATGGAGTGGGGTGGATTGGGGTATATTGGAGTGGGATAGAGTGGGGTAGATTGGAGTGGGGGAGTTGGGTAGATTAGTATGGTAGATTGTAGTGGGGTAGATTGAATTGGATTAGATTGGGGTGGAGAGGGGTCGATTGGGGTGGAGTGGTGTAGATTGTGGTGGAGTTGTTTGGGGTAGATTGTAGTGGGGTAGATAGGAGTAAAGTAGATCTGGGAAGATTGGGGTAGAGTGGAGTGGGATATATTTCGGTAGTTGGAGTGGATTGGGGCAGATTTTAGAAGATTGGAGTGTTGTGAATTGGGGTAGGTTGGAGTAGAGTGCGGTAGATTGCAGTGGAGTCAGGTAGATTGGATTGGAGTGGTGTAGTTTAGAGTGGGGTAGATATGGTGTATTATAGTAGGGTCAAAATCAATGGAGTGGGGGTAGATTGGGAAAGTTTGGAGTGGGGTAGATTAGGATGGACTGGAGTGGGGTAGATTGGGGAGTAGGGCAGATTGGAGTGGTGTGGGGTAGATTCAAATGGGGTGGGGTAGATTGGAGTGGGGTTGATTGGAGCGGGGGTAGATTGGAGTGGTGTGGGGTAGATTGGGATGGGTGGGGTAAGTTGGAGCAGGGTGTAGTGGGGTAGAGTAGGGTAGATTGGGATAGAGTGGAACAGATTGGAGTGGAATAGATTTTGGTAGATTGGAGTGTGGGTGAGATAGAATACATTAAGGTAGACTGGGATTAAGTAGGGTAGATTGAACTGGAGTGGGGTTGATTGGAGTGGGGTAGATCAGGGTAGAGTGGAGCGGGATATATTTTGGGGTAGAGTGGAGTGCAGTGGATTGAGGTAGATTGCGGTGGAGTGGGATAGATAGGAATGGAGAGGAGTCGAGTGAAGTGGGGTAGATTAGGGTGGAGTGGGATAGATTGGGTGGATTATTGTAACGTGAATTGGAGTGAAGTGGGGTAGATTGGAGTGGCATGGAGTAGATTGTAGTGAGATATATAGGAGTTTGGTAAATTGTAGTGTAGTTGGATAGAATGGTGTGGGGTACATTGGGATGGGGTGCTGTAGATTGGAGTGGAGTGATTGGATTGGGTAGATTGGAGTAGCTGTAGTTTGGAGTGGAGTGGGGTATGGTAGATTGGAGTGGGATGGAGTGAGGTGAGCTGGGTTAGATTGGACTGGAGTGGGGGGTAGACTTGGGTGGCATGTGTTAGATTGGAGTGAAGTGGAGTGGGGTACTTTGGGTAAAGTAGTATGGATTGTGGTAGATTGGGGTACAGTTGAGTGGGGTAGATTGGGGTAGAGTGGAGTGTGGTAGATTGGAATGGAATGGAGTAGAGTTGGATAAACTGGAGGGGAGTCAAGATTGGAGTGGAGTCGAGAAAGGAGTGGAGAGAGATAGATTAGGGAAGAGGGGAGTGGGGTAGGTTAGGGTGCAGTGGGGTAGACTGAGTGTATTCAAGTAAATAGATTAAAATGCAGTGGGGTAGACTGGAATTGGGGAGATTGGAGTGGTGTAGATTGAAGAAGGATGATTGTAGTTGGGTTGTTTGAAGTGGGGTAGCTTGAAGTGGAGGGGAGTGGGTCAGATTGGAGTGGGGTGGGGGTGGTGTGATGCAGTGGGGTAAATTGCAGTGGGGTGGGAATGAGTGGAGTGGGGTAGATTTGAGTGGAGTAGATGGGGTAGATTGGAGTGAGGTAAATTGGGGTGGGGTTAGATGGGGAGGGGTAGATTGGAGTGGGGCAATTTTGGATGGAGTGGGGTCAGGTAGATTGGACTGGAGTGGATGGGGTTGAGTGGGTTAGATTGGAGTGGAGTAGGGTAGATTTGGTAGAGTGTAGTGTGGTATATATGAGTGGAGTGGGGGTAGATTGGGTGGATTGAAATGTGACAGATTGGAGTTGAGTGGGATAGATTGCAGTAGATTGGGGTGGGGTAGGTTGTGGTGGAGTGGGTTAGATTGTGGTGGAGTGGGTAGATTAGAGTGGAGAGGAGTTGAATAGATTGCATTGGAGATTGGAGTGGGGTGGGGTAAAGTGGAATGGAGTGGGGTAGATTGGAGTGGATTGGATTGGGGTAGCGTGGATGGATTGGAGTGGGGTAGACTGGGGTACATTAGAGTACAGTGGGTTAGATTTGAGTCGAATGCTGTAGAGTGGTATGGAGTGGGGTGGGGATGATTGGGTTATATTGAGAGGTGTAGATTGGAGTGGAGTGCAGTCTTTTTTTTATTGTGTTCTAATATTTGATTCCACCACACTTCAGAATGACAAAACGCATTTTCGGTAAATGGTATGTACCACACAAATCTTCATGCAAACTAAGGAATCGCAAAGTTTGCGATTCCTGATTTGGAATTGCATTTAAGGAATCGCAAGTTTTGCGATTCCTTAAATGCAATGTATGAAGCCCAAAAAATTTGCAAAATGCCCTTAAGGAATCGCTAATTACCACCAACTACTAGTTGGTGGTAAATTGCGATTTCTTTGAAAAATGCACATTTCAGCATTTTTCAAAGGACCATGTGATGCACATACATGCCCTTAGGGCATGTATGTGCACCACATGTGTACCCATGCTTATTTCAGGGGTGCAACAGGGTGTCCTTTGGACACCCCTGCACCCTTGAAATTATTCTCAATTTGCGATTAGCAAATTGCGAATTGCAAATTGAGAATACTTTCACATTCATTCCTATGGGCCTCCTGGCCCATAGAAATGAATGGGAAATTATTCCTTAATTGAGATTCGCAATTTGCTAATCGCAATTAAGGAATTTTAAGAAATCGCTAATAAAAAGCGAATTTCTACATACATACCATTTTGCGATTTCTAAATAGCGATTCCTTAAAAATTGCTATTAAGAAATCGCAAAAGGATATGTTGATACATATGGCCCCAAGCTCCCTCATAAGAGGGAGCTTGACATTTGACCTCTGTCTTCGAATGCACAGCAAATGTGGCAAGATAAGAACAAGAAATAAAGGGCTGTTTACTGAAGGCAAGTTCATAGAACAATACAGTAAACAATGCAGCGCGAGGGACAAACTCAAGCTGGACAGCCTAAAGCAAATAAAGTCAGCAAATAGCCATTGGTAAGCAATGGGCGGTATGCATTCCTAAGTCAGCTTTCTGAATGTCCTCAAGACATATTTAGCAAACCAGGCAGCAGCTGTGTCTGATAGGCTGCAACCTAAAAAGAAAGGTTGGGCCTGGCAAAATGTTCTTTTGCTAGGTCGTAATGACAAGTAAAGGGAATGTGCCAATTGGATGTAAGCCAATTTTACCATATTTTAAGGAGAGAGCACACATACCTTAGCACTGGTTAGTAGTAGTAAAGTGCTCAGAGTGTCAAAAGCTACTGAAAATGGGTTCAATAAACAGTAGGGTGAAGGCAAAAACTCTGCCTTCACCCTTCAGAGAGGGCAAAGACCAACAACACATTATTAGAATTGGTAGGTGTGCGTATTTTCCCACCAGTGAGTGAATAATTCAATAAACGTCATAGGGAATCTATCGTTTGCACCTTTGACCCAGGACTGATTTACATCGATGATTAATATGGACACCAATTTTTTTATTATATTTAGTATGCAAAATCAGTAAAGGTTCCTCAGAAGTATTAGCTACACTTCCCCATTTCATCATTCGGGTTCCCACAAACTGTTGGCTTGGCTTTTTCATCAAACATATTGAAACGGAATAAGCTATCAGTCAGATGTCAGACCTCTTGTAAATATATAATGTTGCTGTTTAATAGAAACTTGAGGGACTCCATAGTAGCTATTGTATTTTTTTTTTTAAATGAAATAAACTACATTATCAAGGTATTCACTGCAAAGTACATTTAGCATCACAATTGAAAAGAGTGATGTTTGGTGGATTACTTCAGGTCACCATTGACATATCAGAAAGCCAAATAAATAAAGTATTAGAGAATTCTTTGCAAGATACTCAGAAGCTGAGAAGGTCTTTGATTTAGTAAATGTGAGCTTTGCATTGCAAACCATTCTCAGAATGCTTGCCACTCCAATTTATCACTATAAACTAGACCCTATATTTAGTGCCTTTCGGTACCCTAGCCCTTAACCAATCAACTTAATCAAGCTAAGAGTCTCACAGCTAATTCCTATTTTGTTTATTGAAAACTGCATAAAATCCATAAACTGCATACAATTCTATGTACATGATCCTTTGATAGTGAATGTGAAAGGAAGAGGTTATTAATCAGAATCCAAACTTTTCCATTTCTTTATTAAGCACGACTAACTTTATTATATGTTGATCGTCCCTAAGCTGATTCTTGCTCAGTTATATGTATTCTTTTTCACAAAAATTGAAGGTACTGAAGGAACTTTAGCGGCACAATAACATCTCGTGAATTTCAATGAAATATCCATAGAGGCATGGTATCAAGGCAATATTTTATATATTATTATTGTGCAATGTATATGCACACAGACAAGTCATATTTGTATCAAGTAGATGCTTAGATACAAATAATTTACATCTCCAAGATATTATTGTGGCCTTCAAACTGTCCTGATTGGCGACCACTGTTGTGAAACACAAAAGGCAGACAGGTTTTATGATATATTGTGAATTATACTGCAGATATGTCATATGTTTTACAGTTGCCTAATCTTGATAACCTGTTGGGGCTCTCTGGCTATTTCCCCACAGTTAGTAGAAACCGGCTTTTAATGGGATTAAATGCATGTCATTTTTGGTTTAAATTAGGTTATCCACTAAAAGGGAGCATGGATTCAGTTTGTTACTTCATAACAGATAATCTTGCTCATTTTCTGCCAGTAAGATATTGGAAAAAGAAGCATCCAGACCAAAGGTTTTGGTTAATGGAATGTGTAATATGACAACTATGGGCCTATAGGTATAGGCCAGGTAATTAATAAAAAAGTAGGTGTCAGCAACACATTGTCGGAAAATGTTCACCACTTTCTTAAATTCCCTTTGTCATTAGAAGCAATGTAAAACCATTTAGTGGTAGGAAGAGGAATGGGGAAACATTAGGAGACAGAATTACCATGATTTGTTTGTTAATCCTGGTTTCTATACAAACTAATCATGGTAGCTTGTTTTATTATTTTCCATCAGGGGATGTGAAGGGTCTAACGATTCTGTGGGTCAGTTCCATGGACTTTCTTAGTATCTCAGCCTTATTTAAAAAGATTACAACATTCACTATATTAATACTGTACCTCAGTTTCTTTATATGTATATTTGCACTGAATGTTGCTAATGAAATCTCCTCCACTATATCCACCATCAATGTATTGGTCATCTGTAGTATGAATATAGATGAGGCGTTAATATGTGGAAATAGATGAGGTGTTATTTTCTAACTCTTTACAGATCTTCCTAAGTCTGTTTTCTATGTGCAAAATCTTTAATTTTAGATCACCAAGTTGTTTGGTGTTATTGCTGTTTCTTTTTTCCTTTCTTTTTTTCCTGCAACCTTTTGGGTGGAAAGACTGTGTTCAACAGTTCTCTGGACCCATAGATCGCTCCCCTCCTTATTCCTTTGGACAATCGACTCACACCACTGTAGGTCAACCTCCCAATCTGCTTTTGCTCTGAAGATTCATCACACCTCTGCAGAGTATGCAGGCTCCTTCCCTTTCTCAGCCGCAGTTTGACTCCTTCCCTTTCTCAGCCGCAGTTTGACTTCAAGATGATTTATGTCAGAGGATACGCTATTTCCAGCAATGCAAGGCTCTAAGTGGTGTTCCCTCACCACTGGGAAGCAGGATGTCAGGCAGATACCACCTCTGGTTCCATAGCAATCTGCTGAGTACTCTACGGAGCACTGGTGCCACAAAGGCCTTCACAGCCCTGGCAGTGCAGGGGATCTCGAGCTCCAGGGGTCCCTCACAGCACAGTACCTTGGCCTGAGAGCTCCGGAGTGAGTCTGGAACGGGGCCCCTCCATGTACCTTGCAGGGGGGGGGGGCTCTTGAACTTTCGTTATGCCACCGCTATGGACCAATACTTTCCATGGTCAAAGAGAACATGGAACTGTACCAGCAGTAGCTCACATTTACGCCTTCATTGCAGACAGGGGATTGAGATTCTGTGTCTGCACTTTCACAACCAATTTGAGTCAGTTGTCTTTTTGTCTGACCTCTCTAGGGCGTTATCCATACACAGCCTTAGTATAGAGGAATGAAAGGTTCCAGCCTGGAGTACCCACAAAAAAGGCACATGGAGATGTGAGCTTTTTGCCCTTGTCTATTTACAGAATAACTGAATAGTGAATACAAAAGAGACAAAAAGCTGGCCTCACCGTAAGGGCCCTTTTCTCTGCAGAGACTGCAGTCCTACCCTTGACCCCACCATCCACCAAATGGTAGTGCTCGGGACGACTAATCAACAGCTCCTCTCAGCAAAAGGACAATAATCAGATTTCTAAATGAGCCACGCCTCCTCATTCACCACTTCGGTGTCTAGGTCTCCTCCCTTCAGGAAGGCCATTCATGTGAGCAGAGACCAAGGGGGTGGTGTCTGCATGCACAAGTCCCTGCATGCCTTACAGAGAAGTCTGATATATAATGCCAGTTTGCTGAGTATTTGCTAAGATAAAGGAGCATATAGCCTAAGAGTAATGGAACTTGTAGGTAGGTATTTTTTCTATTTTTCTTTTTTGGGGAATTTCGTTCTTATGAACATTTCTTCCCTGTGAACAGCAATTTAGAATTCTATCAGTCACCCAGGGGTTATTAATACCTACTTAATTAAACCATCCTTGTGATTTGGCAATACAAGCACTGCACGAATGAGCAATGATTAGGGAGTCGAAGTTCATTCGTGATTTATGCTTGGCATATTATTAGTTTTAACTTGTAACAGCAAATTAATATGCTAATTGTTCTCAGTTAGCTTCACAGGTTTATTGGACATAATAATAATTATATTCTGTTGTTTTCAGGTATTTTATACAGAGGTCGAGAAAGGTAAACCCTTGAAGCAGCAATCACAAGATGCTCCTCTCAGCCTGGACATGCTGGTGAGTCTCTGTACTTATAACAATATAATTTATGTAACCAAAGCCCCCTTTCTGTATAGCGTGTATTTAATATCCAAATCTGTGCACTTTGGCATTACCTGGCAATGGGCTGTCTAGATCTGATCTGTTCTTCCATAATATATTGATTGGTCGTTTATTTGCAAACGAGAGCTAAGCTTTTGTAAGTGGGAGTTTGATGCTTTTTGCTCGGGCCCTTATTGAAAATGAACTAAGCACCCACCCAGCTAATGCTTGCACATTAGTTCTACAGCCCTACCTCCAGCGACGACTGGTGCCTGCTGGTAACAGCAGCCCCATCCCTAGCAGTGTCCAATGAAATCAGATTACTGGTATCAAATGGGCTGTCAAATTGAAGCATCCTGGAAGTAGAACTCACTGTCCTTACTTACTCTTCAGAAATATTGTATGATTCTATTTACTCTTTGTTTGGGTGAAGTGGTGTGGCGCTCCAGCAACTAGAGCCTAATAAACTATCTAAGTTAAATCCAAATTGATCTAACAAAATATGAACCATGGACTGGTTAATATGCTGCTCAACAGTACTCATTCGTAGTTCATTATTATTCATTACAAATATCTCTTGGAGTGTGTTTACAAAAAACTTTTTAATTTATTTAATTTTCCAGTTTAGGCCAGACCAGTTTGGAATCAGAAAATATTTATCTGAAATAATCTTTCATGTAGCTCACAGTATTTGGTATTCACTCAGTGCTTTTCACTTTACACTTAATCAGGAGTACAAGTCCAAATACCTAAGAGGACTGCAATGTTGCATTGAATATCATTAACACAAGATGAAGTAAGGAAAATAATCACATGGTAATAACTTCTGTCTCATGTCATCTTGTATAAGAACACGTTGTAACTGGTTAACATACTACTGCAGTATTTATTACAAACTTACCCAGTTTGTTTCTTATATCGCTGTGCTCAGAACATCTGAAATCCCCAATTCCTGTTTTATTAAAGAGCATAATATCCTTTTGTGGATTGTATTGTTATTGCTTCTCTGAGATACCCCTTTTTTACTAATATAAATACCTTTCTGTCACTTAATGCTGTTCAACATCACTTTCTATTAATTTGTGACGACCGCGTTGTTACATACCGCGTAGTAAAAGCACGCATTGTAACGTGCTATATTCGTCTCTTGCTCTGTGCTGTTTGCACGTGCATAATTGAAACCAGCCTAATTTAGTGCCCTTGTCAGTAGCTTTCGAGTTGATAGCACCTTCCATCCTATTGGTGGAGGTTTCAAACTCTACCCTTGCAGTTGTCTTCAACAGGCATTTAATTGGCTATAAATGTGTATCTAAAATGTGAAAATATATTTATTTTTGTAATTTTTACATACGTTTATGAATTTTGCAATTTACTCTGCAACCTTTACAAGAAGCGTACAAAGTCAATAGGTTGTTTCTGGTGAAGATATTTTTTTCTCTTAATTTATTATTCATATTTAGCAGAAATAAAAATGCCAGTCAGTTTCACGGTCAATGGAACAAAACAGTTAAAAAGATGATCTATGTGGAAAAGGAACACACTGAGCTGTAATGTGAATGGTCTGGGGGAGGATCAAGAGAGGAATGGTAAATATGCTTGTGAGAAGGCACTATCCAGATGTAGTACTATTGCAAGAGACACATCTCATTGGCAACCACTGCATTGCCCTCCATAAAGGGGGGTATAAATTGGTGGCGCATGCTGGGTTTACCAAGGGGTACAGGAGAGTCAGTATTTTGATGAAAAACTACTTTCCCTTGCCGATCCAGGCTACGTGGTCCGTCCGACCAGAGGGGCCGATATATTGGTGTCTCGGGACAATGAGGGGGGGGAGGACGGTGACCTTCTTGTCAATATATGTACCGCCTGGCCTCCTATTCAACACTTTCCTGGACCTGGGTGCTGTCTTCCTCACCCTGCCACTGGGCCTTTTGGTATTAAGGGGTGACTTAAATGCAGTACTTGACGGGGAGATTGACAAACATCCGGCACGGATACTCAGACCATCGCAGAGTTGGCTCCCAGACTTCCTTGAAACGGTGGGGCTTGTGGACAGCTGGCGGGTACGTAATCCGACACAGAAGCACTTCACACACGTATCCGCCGCACACCACAGCATGTCCAGATTAGATTAAGGAGGCATGTTACCTTGGAATGGGTATCTCTGATCATTCTCCAATGTGGTTGCAGGTGGAGCTTGGGCAGCCTACGGTAGGCAGAGTAGCCCCAATTAGTGTGTGGCACATAAAAGACCCCGACACCAAAAACGAGATAGTCAGGGTGTTGAAACGTTACTTCCAAGAAAATGGGGGCACTGTTGACTCAGCGCAGTCTTTGTGGGAAGCATATAAGACAGTGGTGCGGGGGGAGGTCCTACCTTTGGTGGCGGAGAAGAAAAGGAAGCCTCAGGCAGAGGTAGTCAGGGCATAGGCGGATGTGATAAGGTTGGAGGAAAAGGCGGCCAGATCTACCACTCCGGAAGACCTACACCTTTTGAAGTTACGACAGGATGAATATAAAGGCCTAGCCAGAGATAGGGCGATTGCCCAGAACAATGTCATCCAAAGTCGAAATATGAACATGGAGACAAGGCTGGTAAATTGATTGCGTGACTTGAACGTGAGGAATGGGCATTGAGGCTGGTACCTGAGTTGAAGGGAATAGATTCTGCCATGGTCACAGACCCGCAGGCAGTGGCGGATGAGTTCTATGACTATTACAGAGGGGTATACACCACAGTTGGTAGATATACAGAGGCAGAGAATAGGGAAATGATTAAGGATATATGCATGCCTGAACTGTCTGAAGATAATAAGGGAGACTTGGACTCCCCTTTTACAGACAATGAAGTTACACAGGCGATTAGAGGGATAAAATCTGGGAAGGCGACTGGCCCCAATGGAATACCAATAGAAATGTACAAATTGAATGCTCATAAACTCGCCCCATACATCCGTGCCATGTTCACTGAAAGTAGGGAGATAGGTCGACTCCCGTATAACCAGCGGGTGGCAAATATTGCAGTTACCCATAAGACAGGCAAACCTAAGACACTTTGTTCCTCATACAGACCCATTTCACTGCTTAACGCCGAGCCTAAAATCTTGGCGAAACTACTCGCTACCAGATTAGTTAAAGTAATCACAACTTTGATACACCCCGATCAGCCTGGCTTCATGCCGCGCCGAAAAACGGCTCTCAACTTGCGGAGGCTGCCCGGGATCCTAGGTGGTTCCCCAAAAATACACGAGCCGGCGGTCTTGGTGTCCTTGGATGCTACCATGGCGTTTGATAGGGTCGAGTGGTCCTATTTATTTGCGGTATTGGCAAAGTTGGGCTTTGGAACAGAGTTTATTTGTTGGGTACGTTTACTATACGCTAATCCCTTGGCCAGGGTAGTTGTGAACAACTGTAAGTCGGCTGACTTTCCTCTTGGGAGGGGTACGAGACAGGGGTGCCCTTTGTCCCCGCTCCTCTTCACTCTTGCACTGGAACCTCTGGCGGCGTGGGTCAGGTGGGATCGGTCAATACGTGGTTTGCGGTGGACACTGGAGTGGAAGGATAACATTTCACTATATGCCGATGATATCCTGCTTTATCTTACCAACCCCAGGGCGTCTTTGAACGGTTTTCTGGATGTACTAGCCATATTCGGTAGGTCTTCCGGATTCGCTATAAACTGGTCGAAATCGGTGCTCTTTATCCTCACGGGTGAGCCACCGGTAATCCCGCAGTCATGCCCTATACAGATTCAGCCATTAGGGTTTAAATACCTAGGTATTTACGTAACACTTGACCCGAAGCTGCACTATACCAACAATCTGGGTCCTCCCTTGAACTGGTTTAAAAAGGACGTGGAGCACTGGAAGGCTCTTCCACTATCCTTGCTGGGTAGGGCGGTGCTGTTTAAGATGATGGCGCTGCCCCGATTTTTGAATGTTCTCCATAATACAATGGACCCGGTACCGTTATCCTATTTCAAAGACATTGAGGCCCTTCAGAGGAAGCTTCTCTGGGACGGAAGACCCCGAATTGCATTTTCTAAGCTCACTCTCCCATGGTATGATGGTGGGATTGGACTGGCAGATTTACGAAAGTACTATTGGGCTTCACAACTTGCAGCGGTGAACCATGTTGTGTACGGGCCCCCAGGGGACCCAGGATATGCCATGGATCATGGGCAGGCGCCAGGTGGGGATATCACCAGGGCGATCTTTGCTAGGCCTAGGCGGTTCTCGCTGATGGGCCCAACGGCACATGCAGTCCACATGTGGCATGCGGCCAATGAATATGTTGCCTGGGAATGGAAACTAACCTTAGCCAACCCCCTATGGAATTCTGAGAGACTTGGGAGCTTGTCAAAATCCAAGGGACTTGACAAGTGGGATCTCATTGGGATCGCTCAGTTCAAGGATGTGTGGGGAGGGGACAAAATACATACATTCGACTTTCTCAAACAACAATAAAGCCTACATGATAGTGAGTATTATCGATACCTCCAGGTTAGACATGCCCTCCTCACTCAGATACCTAAGGACACCACGCTTCCAGAGGCCTCTCCTCTCGAGGATCGAGTGTTAGATGGGCACCTCCCCGAGAAAACTATCTCTTTAATATACAAAAAGCTTATTAATAATATGGAATACCCGCTGGGACTTATCAGAACGCAGTGGAGTGCAGATGGGATCGAGCTAGATGACGAAGACTGGACAGAGGCGATTTCCCCCCCGAAGGTGGTGGTGATCCAGATGAGGCTTAGACTGGTGCAACTAAAGATCTTGCACATGTCGTATACTACAGGGCTCGACTGGTACGTATGGGGCAAATGGAGAGTGGAGAGTGCCGAAGGAGATGTGGAGAGCTTGGCACTTTTATGCATATTCTGTGGCACTGCGTGGAAGTAAAGGAATATTGGGCGAAGGTTCATGCCGAGATAAGAGAAGCCTTGGGGAGGAGATACGACCAGAGGCCCGGAGATGCATATTGAATGTGTGGGAACCCACGAACTTGAATGTGTATTGGAAGAAATGGGTGACACTGGCATGTATGGTAGCGAAACAAAATATTGCTCAGCTGTGGGGGGCCAGCCAACCACCCCGGGGTTCCTAATGGGCGGAGGACTTGGACTGTTGTATGTTAAGGGAGAAGTCTGTATATGTGGCCAGGGGTTGTCCAGAGAAATGGGGAAAGGTCTGGGGGCCTGGAATAGCCACCTCGTGAGATTTGTGCACCCCCGGCGCAACGAGTAGAAGCAGAAGCTCAGGAATCCCTGTGATCCTATAAATCATATATTGTTTTTAGAGATTCTGTACGAGCGATATTTTAACTTGTCTAATGAGGAAACTGTTAACTCACCTGATGTTTTTCTTTTTTTGTTAATTTGTCAATAAAAAGAAATTTAAAAAAAAGTTTTATTGGTAATCATTAGAAACCTTTACGAAAAAGTCTATGATGATTTATAAACGTGAATAAATAAAATAAATAAATAATTAGTCTTCTGAAAGTTTTAATCTGTACACCTATTCTGAAAGAAACCCCTACTATTAAGGTTCCTCGCTTGAAAACCCATAAATCATATACTCAAAGGTATCTCAAGGACTCTATAGACAAACATCCATCCCAAACGCATCCTGTAATGTTTCAACGGCGTCCGGTATTTCCTGAAAAAAATATGTAAGTGGCAAGCCCAAGTATCCTGAGGTATGAAAAATCTAATTCTCCATATCCATCATAACCTTTCAGATTTTATCTTATCTGCTCATCTGTGCCACTGCAAACCACTCCTACACCTAGGAAACTCCAAACAACTGTTATTATTTGCAGATGCCTTTTAATTGTCTTACTATTGTAAATCCTCTGTATGATTCCTCTCCCTATAAGTACTTGTTTTGAAATTATATATTTACTTTCATGTTTTAATATAAAGGTTGGAGATTATATCATTTACTTTAATAATTTGGGTTGTAAACACTATAGGGTCCATTACGATGTTGGGCGGATTGCCTCCGCCAGGTTGGCGGTAGCCACCGCCGGCCTGGCAGAGGCAATCCGCCCGACATCCATTCCCGAATTCCCCCCGCCATATTAGTATGGCGGGGGGACCGCGGCGGACGGAAAGACCGTCCGCCGCTTTTCCGCCCCGGTCGCCTTGCGGCTGGGGCGGAAAAGGAATAATATAGTGGCGGTGTTTATCAGACACCGCCAGCCATATTATGATGGGGTGAAACAGATGCCTTTCCGTGGCGGTGATGCCGCCACGGAAAGCCATGCGGTCTTCCCTTTGGGGGCCCCCAAAGTGAAGGAGGGGTGGGGGGTGCACACGGGGGTACCTGTGGTACCCCCCTGCATTTGCATATACAATGCAGTAGGCACCGCGCGGTGCCTGCCGCATTGTGCATGCAAATGCATACAAGCATTTGTAGGATTGTGGCGGGCGGTGCTCTCTGCACCGCCCGCCACAATGTTATAAATGCAGGATGCGGCCGCCACTGTGGCGGCCGCATCCTAATGCCACCCACGGTACCCCCGCCCTTATGGCGGGCGGTCCCTAGTCCCGATAGGATGGCGGGCGGACTAAGTCCGCCCGTCATCCTAATGACCCCCTACGTGTTTTGAACCCCCTTAGCACTTACTTTAAATGTATTTTGATTGAACTAATTTTGTATTTAGAAGGGCAGTCAGAAAAGAATATTTATCTGGGTTAAAACACCTATAAAATAATAAACATAAATACACCATACCATAACTACAATGCATTACAATAAATCAATTAGATCACAAAAATCATACAAAAACGAGGAAAATTTCAAAGCATACATGAAGAAAACTTTATATTTAGAAAATTGTTTAGTTATATATAACACCACCAATCCTCTATCTTTTCTTAATGGGCCCTTTTAGGAAGGATACAATTGAAAAACAGACGTTTTCGTTGTGCAATATTTGAAGATACAACAAAGCAGGTCGAGCTTGATTAAAATGTTCTATAAAAATACTATGCAAGTTGGCATAAAAAACACAGAACATAATAAAAACAAAGTGTGTTCTGTGGAGAGACTTTGTTACAAAATCCTAGATTTTTAACCTGAGTCCACCCTTTAAGCACTACCTAAAGACAATGTAACATTTTCAGCCGTAATGTGGCTAATAAAAACTGATGGTCAGCATTAGTGCTAAAGGATAAATATGGCTTGGCTTGCCAGCTGGTCTTTAACACTGCGTACCCCTCAACTATCAGCTTCAGCAACTCTAAGCTCCCCCTACCATGAGATCTAGAAGCATGAAATGTTTTTTGACCCACCCCCACATCGCTTTTGATAATGTTCTCTGGGTGATTTAAAAGTTCAGGTTGACCAAGAGCAGAAAACAAGGTCGTAAATTTCAGCCAAGGGATATGCAGTGCCCTATAGAGACCGAGCCAACCCCTTAGTATGGTTCAATTGAGACCTGATTGTTTTTTCGTCCAGACAATCAGCCAGCATAACAACGGGCAAAGAACAAGTGTGACAGGCACATATGTTAGACCTAACTGGGTGGAAAGAGAGAGATGAGGTTCTGTGTGGACTATAGAGGGCTCAACTCTGGCACCAAGACAGATGCTCACTCCATTCCAAGAGCAGATGAGTTGATAGACAAACTAAGGGCAGCCAAATTTCTAAGCACCTTTGACTTGACTGCAGGGTACTGGCAAATTGGCATGGCCCCAGGAGCCAAAGAGAAGACAGCATTCTCCACCCCTGATGGGCACTATCAGTTTACTGTGATGCCTTTTGGGTTAAAGAATGCCCCTGCCACCTTCCAGAGGTTGGTGAACCAAGTCCTGACTGGGTTGGAATCCTTCAGTGCAGCCTATCTTGATGATATTGCTGTCTTTAGCTCCACCTGGCAGGATCACCTGATCCACCTTGGGAAGGTTCTGCAAGCCCTGCAATCTGCAGGACTGACTATCAAGGCATCGAAATGCCAGATAGGGCAGGGCACTGTGGTGTACTTGAGCCACCTTGTGGGCCAAGATCCAGAGCATCCTGGACTGGGCAGCTCCAACCACCCAGACTCAAGTCAGGGCATTCCTTGGCTTGACTGGATATTACAGAAAGTTTGTGAAGGGATATGGGTCTATTGTGACTCCCCTCACAGAACTCACCTCCAATCAAATGCCCAAGTAAGTAAACTGGACTGTTAGCTGCCAAAAGGTTTTTGACACCCTGAAAAAAGCAATATGCTCAGCACACATTCTAAAAGCACCAAACTACTCCAAGCAGTTCATAGTGCAGACTGATGCCTCAGAGCTGGGGATAGGAGCAGTCCTCTACCAGATCAATGAGGAAGGCCACGACCAACCTGTTGCTTTTATAAGCAGGAGGCTACTCCCCAGTGAGCAGCGTTAGAGTGCCATTGAGAGGGAGGCCTTTGCCGTGGTTTGGTCCCTGAAGAAGTTGAGGCCCTATCTGTTTGGTACTCACTTCCTGGTTCAAACTGACCACAGACCTCTCAGATGGCTAATGCAGATGAAAGGGGAACATCCAAAACTACTGAGATGGTCCATCTCCCTACAGGGTATGGACTTTGAAGTGGAACACCGACCAGGGACTGCCCATGCCAATGCAGATGGACTTTCCAGGTTCTTCCACTTAGACAATGAAGACTCCCCAGGCCAAGGTTAGTCTCATCACCTTAAGGTTGGGGGGGGTTGTGTGAGAAAGTGTCATCTTTCTTGCCTTGGTATGCCCCCACTTTTTTTTAGAACTGCTGTTGTACTTTGACTGAGTGTGCTCTGGGTCCCTGCCAATCAGGTACCAAGAGCCTGTGTTCCTTCCCTACAAAGAAAAGCTATGCTGAAACAAAATACCCAATTGGCATCTCTGGCCCCTGTCAGCCCCTAGTAAATGGTACCCTAGGTACCCAGGGCATGGTGACCAGAGAAGACCCCTGAGGGCAGCAGCACTTATTGTGCCACCCTCAGGGGCCTTGTACCCTGGCTCCCACACACTGCCTTTGCAGGCTGAGTGCCTAAGTACAAAACTAAAGTAAGAGTCGACATGGCACACATCCCTGTGTGCCATGCTCACAGAACCCACTGCCCTGGCATACTTCAGTCACCCCTCTAGCTGGGTGCCCTATGCCAGAGGTGAGGGCCCAGGTGCATGAGCCCTGTGCCCCTACAGTACCCAGGGCCATTCCTGGGCACTGTAAGTGCAGTGTTGCTATTTAAGAGTATATGGTGCTGGGAGGTTGTCATTCACAAACTCCACAGCACCATAATGGCTTCACTGAAGACTGACAAGTTTGGTACCAAACTTCTCAGCACATTAAACCCGCCCTGATGCCAGAGTGGGATTTAATGTAAAAATGCACGAGAGGGCATCTTAGAGATGCCCTACAAAAACCAGAACCTACAATCCACGTCTGGGCTGAGTGGCTGCAGAGGCTGCCACACAGCAGATATGTTGCTGGACCCCTGGGTAGAGAGCCCCCCGCTCTCCTGGGTCTGCAACAAAGCACATCCTGGGCGAGGTGCTATGTCTCCTCCCCCAGGATGGACAGGGGGAAGCTTCAAAGGCATACCCCCTCTGAGAGCTTCTCCAGACCATTTGCTGTACCCAGCAACCAGCCCCTCACCAGTCCTACCCCCACTCTGGCGGGAAGACTGGTGGGAAAAACTACGTCAGGAAGGGGGGGATGTACCAACCTGTGCCAACTCCACCCCTCAGGTGGAGGAGGCGAGGTGAAGCACGACCCCGGGCTCTGGCCATCTTGTAGATGGGGAGTTCTGCCCAATCCCAGCTAGGCTCCTGCCCCCCTCCCACAGGAGAGGAGCAGGCTAGTGGGTGTACTCACCCCAGGACCGGGACCCCTTGGTCCCTGCCCTTGTCCTGCCTGTAACGCCCCTAAATTTAGTATTTAGGGGCTCCCTGAACCTTCCTTCCTCAGATCGCGATATCAAAAAGAAGAAAGAAGATCAAGAAGAAGAAGACCCGCCGTGCAGCTGCTAACAACAGGACAACAACAACTGACTTGGCCCCAGCCCTACCGGCCTGTTCATCCTGGAACCTGCTCCTGCCTAAACCCGGTGACCTCCACGGACAGCACCCTTGGGACATCCAGAGGACCTGCCTGCCTTGACCCTCTCGACGATTGGGAATCCAATCAGCAGAGGCTCTGCTGCAACAACCCACCTGGTGCCCACCAGGAAGCTCCGGACCAGCCCACTCTGCACCAGCCGAGCCCGGGCCATCCAACCTGAACCAAGACCACGAGGACGTCCACCCGACGACTGGGACCTGAAGTCCAGTGCCCAAAGACCCTCCTCGACGAACCAGCCGATGCCTGCAGACTCAGAACCAGGGGCCACCCCAACCGCGACCAGCCGAGGGTAAGCTTTTCCGACACCCAAAGACACCCCTGCACCCGGCGCCCTACAGCCCCCTGTGCCTCCCTTTGGGGTACCTACCTGTGCTCCAACATCCCAATTTACCTCTCGAAGTGCTGGTCGCCTCTGGAGAGTCACCGTCCCTGAGCCTGCAGCCTTTGTTCCTTTTTCAAGATCCTCATTGGATAACATTGAGTGCCCGGTGGCTCAAAAGCACTCTGCACCCAGCCGCCTGAGTGCCGCTGGCTGGGACCTCTTTCACCTATCCTACTTCCCTCCTTGCCCAGAGCAATTGACCAGGAGGCCAGCACCCAGAGCCGTGTGGCCTGCTAGCCAGCAGCCACCAAACGAAGGCCCCCTTTCCCTCATTGGATAACATTGGGCCTACCTACCTCTGCACCCGGCCGCCCCTGCGCCGCTGGGACTGAACTAACTGTACTCACCTGACCCTGGGGGACCCCTGAGTCTATGCCCAGAACCCTAACTTCACCAACCAAGTACTCACCTGGGAACCGGTAATTCACTTACCAGCCATTGGATAACATTGACCCATTTTGGACTCAAACATTTTCTGTGTGAAGTTTTGAAAACTGAAAATATTCCTATAAAATCAGCCAAAGTCTGAATTCGAAAATACTCCCCTGTGATCAGGAGAGAAGCCAGTACTGTACATTTCAGCCCAGTACTGAACCACAAAAGTAATCCCTAGCGGGTTTACTAGTAACCTGTATTTTCTCCATAGGAACCCATTGTCTGCTTTTCTATGAAATTCCTTCTAAGTGTCTACTTTTGAAAACTGCAAATATTCTTTAAAAATCGTACGAAATACTGAAACGCAATTACCTACCTGTTTTGAGTTAAGCCCCCAGTGCTGGCCCTAGGAGACTAGTGCTGGGTTACAAAAGTAACGCGATCATACTTTACCTGTAACCTGAATTTCCTCCCATTGAATAACATTGTGAGAATTACCTCAAAAAGTTTCTAAGTGTGAACTTTTAAAACAGCTTTATATTCAGGAAAAATCATCACTGTAACTAAAACGTTTTTGCTAATCTGGTTTCAGCTTAGACCTCAAGACTGAATCCAAGATCTAGTCCTAGAACTACCAAAGTAATCCATGAAGTAATCAACTGTACTTTCCTATGAAAACCCATTGAGCTCAATGCTAGAGTGTGTTTCAGAACTGTATTGCTTATTAGCCAACCTGTGATTATTATGTGTACAAACGTATTGCTCCTCTGCAAAGTATTTACATGAGAGTACTCGTAATGTGAAAAGTATATTTTTATAACTGTTGGTTCTAAAAATAAAACAACCATATCTCTGGATATACAAACAATTGGCCTGAAATTCAGTCTTTGAGTGTGTGAAACCTTTTGCTGACTGAGTGTATACATCAAATGCTTTACACTGTCCTCTGGTACTGCCTTACTGTTCGACCAAGCTACCACTTTAGAGTAAGGTCAGTTCTGACTTTAACCTTTGTTATACCTCTGGGGTTGGTATACACACTGTACTTCCTTCTAGTCCTTTATATACAGAGCCACTTTCTCACAATATATATATCACTTGTTAATTTCTCAATGTTAGTCTGTTTTTCTTCTTTAAAGATTTTCCGCATCTACTTTTTCACTCACCAAATTATTAGTAATATTATTCTTAGTAGGATACATAAAATATGGCACAACAACAATTAATGTTAACCAGACATACATTAGTAGTAAAACACGTATACAGCAAGCATTAATACATCTACGTTTAAAACGTTGATTTCGATATCCAGTCTCTTGTAAATTTGCCTTTGACATTTAGAAAAATCAAAACATAAACAAACAGTGAAAAAACAAAAACATTTAAAAATGAAAGTGTAGTGTATCCAAGCACTTCTTTAAGCCTTCTTGCTTCTCTCTTTTATTTTATATTCTACAGCCTTTAACTGAGCCCCAACTTAATTGTCTGCACTTTTTCAGAACAGTCTTTCAATGTTCTGCACACAAATTTGTGACACAGTTCATTTAGGCTCATAACAATTCTTGTCACTTTCTTTATCTTCACAATGATCTGTAGGTTCAGCTGCTTCAGCCACTAGAAATGTCTATTCAGGAACTGTGTATTTCTTGTTCGGAACTCTTGCTCTTTGTGTTCTTTAAACTGTATCTTCTTTTGAATCGCTTTGTTCTGTTTGGCTTGATACTTCTATTATTGTATTTGGAACTTTCTCATTTCTCTCTTTTTACTCCCTTTGGCCTATTATGTCCTTTTCTTGCCTTTTTCACTTGCACAGAGTCACCACCGGATTCAAGACTTCAGTCAAAACTTCTCTTTTTTCTTCCTTTTTCATTTGCACTTGCTCTTGAATCAAACTCTCTTCTTCATCGGCATTAACAACAGTCAAACGAGACCCAGTAACTGGTGCCCACTTGGACCCAGGTCAAGTGGACCTGGGACTCTTCTTGTGTGGCTTGCGTGTATCCGATTTGGTAAGCCACCACACTGTTGCTGTTGTCACAAATATCACTTGGTATGGCCCATGCCAACGCTGACTTCCTCACGTGTTTTTCACCAGGACTTACTCTCCTGGACTTAGATCATGTGCTGGTTCTTGCTGTGTTGTGGTTGCAACTTCTACAACCTGATGAAACACAGAACGCACCACATCAGGCAATCCTCTGCAATAATTGAGCACTAGATCATAAGTTATATTCATCAATTGATTTGCTGGAACTATTGGCTGTCTCATTGCTCTGCCCATAATCACTTCATGGGGCAATAATCCAGTCTTTCTATCAAGAATGCTTCTCAGACTCATTAAAACTAAAGGTAAAGCATCTGGCCATTTTAGTGCTGTGGATACACACACCTCTGAAAGTCTTAACTTAATAGTACCATTAATTTTCTCGACTACACCTGAAGCTTCTGGTCGATAGGCACAGTGTAATTTTTGCTCAATTTATAATGCTGCACAAATCATCCAAATTGTTTCATTATTGAAGTGTGTACCTCTATCTTTTTCTAAAGAGAATGGAAACACAGAACGTGGTATTATCTTTCTCAGTAGTAATTTAGCAACAGTTAGACTATCATTCCATCTTGTTGGATAATCTTCCACCCAGTGAGAGAATAGACAGACCACTACCAACACATATTTCAATCCATTACATGGAGGCAATTCTATAAAGTCTGCCTGCAGTCTAGTAAATTGACCTGCTGCTTTTCTAATTCATCCCCAACTGACAACAATTTTCCTCCCTGCATTTTGCTGCTGGTAAGTTATGCACCTCTGGAAAAGACTTTCTGCGATTACCCTGAAATTGGAATTATACCATGTCTTAACCAGCCTAATTTATTTATTTATTTATTTTGAAAGTTTTATATAGCGCGAACAAGATCTTTGCAGATATCAGAGCGCTTTACAAACGAAGGTTATAGCATGTGAGTACATAACAATTGGGGTGGGGAAGGTACATGTGGGAGCATAGTCCGACTCAGCAGCATAGTCAGATCAGACAGATACATCAATAATGATACAGCTACAAATAGGTAATAGCGTAAACAATCAGGAAGGTCAATAATACGAGTCATACAAAAATGCAAAAGATCAGTAGAACTGAATGGTACATTGACTGTAAATATCATACCCAGTAATAATTCAGGCGTATTTAGCCATGAGGATAGCTTTTACTTCTTTCTTAAAAAGTATGGTGGAGGAGATGAGCCTGGTTTCGGGGGGGAGTGAGTTCCAGATCCTGGGTGCCATTCCTGAGAAGGAGCGTTTATAGGTTTTTTCCTTGCGAAATCTTTGGGGCTTTAGCAAGAGATTGTTTGTGCCTCTAGTGTTCCTGGAGCCTCCAGAAATCGTCAGCTTCTGAGCGAGGTATCCAGGTGAGCTAAGGTGGACAGCCTTGTGCGTCATGCAGGCGATTTTCAGATGTATTCTGGCTTCAAAAGGCAGCCAGTTCAGGGATTTCAGATCAGGGGAGATGTGTGAATGTTTTTTTGATCCAGTGATGAGTCTCGCTGCGGCGTTTAGAGAAGCTCTTATGGGTGCCGTAGTAGTTAGGGGGAGACCGCAGAGGGCGATGCTGCCGTAGTCTATTCGAGGGATGACTAGTGCTTGTACCGCAGTATGGAAATCTTTGGCTGGGAGGAAGGGTTTTAGTTTCCTTAAGGTATTGATCTGGTAGTTCGCACCCTTAGTTGCTTTGTTGATGTGTTCCAGCATGTTGAGGTTGGTGTCGAGTGTTATGCCTAAAGATTTTGCTGAGTCCACGATGGTAGGATGAACATTGAGTGCCGTTAGGTGTTTAAGCCAAATTTGAGCGGTAGTGATTTTCGTGGGAGGTGAGATCAGGAGGAACTCTGTTTTAAGGGCATTGAGTTTGAGATGATTAGCGGCCAGCCATGATTGGGTGCTTCTGATCGTTGAATTCAAGAGCATAATGTCTTTGGGTGATTGTAGTTTGAGATAAAGTTGGGTGTCATCGGCGTACATGTGGAAGTGAACATTGGATGCTTGTAGCAAGGTGGTGAGCGGCTCCATAACTAGGTTAAACAAAGTAGGGGATAGGGAGGATCCTTGTGGGACGCCTAGCGATACAGGTATTGGCGAAGACATCAGGTTGTTACTCTTGAATTTCTGCGATCTGTTGTGTAGAAAGGACGTGAACCACTTGAGCACAGTTCCAGATAGACCCATTCTTGTGTTTAATAGATCGAGTAGATTCTCATGTTTGACGGTGTCGAATGCAGAAGAGAGATCAAGAAGGATGAGGAGGCAGGTATCGTTTTGATCTAGGATTTGGAGGGCGTCGTCAATTATGTGAGTCATAGCAGTTTCTGTACTATGGTCTGCTCTGAAGCCTGATTGATGAGGGTTGAGTAGATCAAACTGATTGATGTGTTTAGTCAATTGTATTTGTGCGCATTTTTCCAACAGTTTGGCAAGAGTCGGAATATTGGTAATGGGACGGTAATTGTTTAGATCAGAGGGGTCGGCTGAAGGTTTCTTTAATAGAGGTGTGACTTGTCCAACTTTGAGGGAGTCGGGGATGGTCCCTTGTTGGAGTGAACTGTTGATGATTTTAGTCCAGAGTGGGAGGAGCGACGGGATAAGGTCTTTGACAGCGTTGGCAGGAAGGGGGTCCGAGGGGTGATTGGCTGGTTTCACAGTGCTGAGCAGTCTACCAATTTCTTCTTCCGAATAGGTGACAAAGGATGACCATGTAGCATTGTTTTTTGGTTCAGTGGGAGCTGTGCAGTGGAGTTTGGGGTAAAGACTTACGTCAATGAGGAGATCGTTCTTTATGTTGTCGGTTTTTTGGGTAAAGAAAGAGGTAATCATAGTGTCTCTGCCTACATGTGTCACACCATGGTACATTCTTGCCATTTGTGACAACAAGCTGTCTGGTATTATTGGTCTTCCATCAGTGTAAAACCACATTTCATCTTCAGCCCTATGTGCACAACCTGCTTTGATCCAAATATATTTTTCTTCCTCACTAGCTTCTTCCTGCAATTGCCTAATTTCTTCCCATGTCTCCACAGAAGAAAACATTAGATGACAATTTGTATCAGATTTCTTAGTCTCTTTGTTAACTGAAATAGAATTTTGGGGACAAAAACGTGCAACTTGAGCTGCGTAACTATTTCCTTTAGTCACATAGATCCAAATTTATGTGCAGAACACTTTCCCACTCCAATGTCTTTGCAAGTGTAGTGCAACTAGTAATTCTCTTACATAATTACTATTCTGAATTGGTGAACCAAATGATGTCAAAAACCCATGTTGCAACCACTATTGTCCAAAGTCATGGAAGACTCCAAAACCATATTGACTATCAGTGAATATTGTTATTCTCAGATTTTTGCCAATTATACATGCTCTGGTCAATGCAACCAATTAATGCGTGGATCTTACTCATTTCAAGCAGGAATCTTCAAAAACCATAGCCACTGTACAGACTGCATATGAAGCAGGCAAGGTGCTCTTATCATCTCTCAGACAAGATCCATCCACAAACATTACACATTCTTATTCAGGCAATGGTGTGTCTTTTATATCAGGCCTCTGTTTTGTGCACAATTCAGTCATATCCAGACAATCATGATCAACTTCATCCACCTCTTCCTCACAACTTGTACTTGGTAACAATGTAGCTGGATTCAAATTTGTGCATCTTGTCACAGTCACGTTCTCCGCTCTCAGAATCACTCTCTCATATCTTGGCAACCGACTGCTTGTAAGATGCTGCGTTTGTGTTCATATAGACTAGAGCTCAACAGAATGTGGCACATACACTCTCAATGAATGTCCCATTACAATTCATTCACTCTGTTCCAACCTCACACAAGTAGCAGCAACTGCTTTCAAACATCCTGGTAATGCTGCATCCACTGATTCTAGTGTTGCAGAAAAGTATGCCACGGACAACGTGCTGTTCCATGCGTTTGCGTTGGAACGGAAAGTGCACAACTGTCTCTGTCACATCAGAATAGTGCAAATCCTTGCTGTAATCTTGCATTTCTAATACAGGTGCTCGACAAAGGCTGTATCACAACTCTACAAATGCCCTCATGCATTCTTCAGTCTGTTCAATTGGATCAGTCACATCTTTATGTGTCAATCTCTGTAATGTCTTGGCTGTCACTGAACAGCCACTGATCCATTGTCTGCAGCATCCAACCATAACCAAGAACATTCAAACTTCTTTCGTGTCCTAGGTCAATTCATGTGCAAGATCACGGTTATTCGATCTTGTGATACTTTCCCGAATTATTTTTCAATGTTATGGCACAAATATAAAACTTCTTTTTGACAAAATTGTAATTTTGCAGGTGACACTTTATGCTCACCTACTGCCAAATTGTTCAGTAGAGCAATTGTATCTGTCACACATTCTTTCCTCGTCTTTGATGTAACAAGCAAGTCATCAATGCAACTGAGTATTCTGGTATTACCAATGACTCTAAGCACTTCAAAATCTGATTGAAAATTGAGGGACTCTTTGTATACCCTTAAGGAACTCGGCACCATGCCAAAACACGGTCTCCGACTTGGAATGCAAACAAATATTGGCTATCCGGTGGTAAGGGTATTGAAAAAAATGCTTGCCACAAATCAATCACGGTAAACCACTTTACATCACAAGGAATTTGGTAAAGAATTACTGCTGGGTTTGGCACTATTGGGCAACAAGGTATCACTATCGTATTAATCTTCCTCAGGTTTTGAACTATCCCGTACTTACCACTTGGTTTCTTAATCCCCATAATAGGTGAATTAAAAGGACTCGTTTTTGGAAATTCTGCATCTTGTTTGACTGAAATCTGAATAGGATCAAATCCTTTCATCAGTCCAATATCTTTCCCTGAAAAATCCCACACATCAGTCATCCCTGTATCTCTCAGTTCAACAGGCAAATCCTTTACTGTAAATAAAGGATATAAATCATCCACTTCTGTCCCTTGCCTAGCTATCATTACCTTAAACACCACATCCTCGTCCTGCGTATTAAATGCTATACCATCTGGTGTACAATAGATGGTGCAATTCATTTTGCAAATCTCTACCAAGCAGGTTAACCGGTCTTGTATCACACTCCACCAAACGATGTAAGTCTTTAAAATCTCTAATGTGTACCTTCATTGGTTTTGTCACTGGAGTTCTGATCAATTGATTTGAAACACCTACAACTTGGATAGTATCTCCAGAGAGCGGTAGGTTAGGGATTTCCACAGTTCTCACAGCAGAACGGGTAGCATCAGTGTCTACAAGGAATATCATTACATTACCTTGGACTTCTCCTTTCACAAAGGGACCACATTAATCTACCTCTAGAGATGCGTCAAGCACGCACTCCTCCTCCCCCGTCAGACACCGCCATTGAGATTTATCTGAATCACTCTCCTGGCACTGCAACCAGTATTGTGACACCATTTGCACATTTTGATCATTCTTAGTTCGCTCACCCGCATGAAAACCCACATTCACACTGTGTCATTTACCTGAGCATTCACATTCTTGTTTGGCATTGGAGCTTATGATATATGTACCTATGTAACTACCTGTTGTGGTTGAAGTTGATTTCTGTTCACCTCAACTTGCATTTGCTGATTAAAATTCGGATTCATTTCATTATTGTCTAAGAAAACCTTACCAATGTCCCAACTTGGCGCAAGCATAACAAGGGAATTTCTTTTTCATCTCTTCTTTATTACCTCTACCCCTACCTCTCCTTTGAGTAGAAACACCACCATTCATCAAGACAGCTCCCATGTTAGAAATTTGACCATTCTGAGTATTCTGATTCTGACCCTTTCCTTAGAAACATGTTTGCGAAAAAACGTGACCACCTTACTGTGCCGCTTTCATCTGCCCACATTAATTTCTCTTTCAATTTCTTATGTCTCGATTCAGTATCATCACTGCAATATTTTGCATACAGCAATTTTTCCTCTACACTTGTATTCTGCAACAAATCAAATGATGGTGAATCATGCTACTAATCTCTGGTTGAAATCCAAACACAAACATATACACAAAATGTCCCATCAGTTATGCTTTCAAAACCTCTATATTGTTTAAATACCTGTAGATAAACCTCTCATAATAAGCATGTACTGTTTCTTTTGTCTCCTCAGTTGTATTTTTACCCAATCTGTCTCTTTCGGTGAAAGCTTTCCCTTCCCATAGGTAATTGCTTGACCATATTTTTCATCACTTTCTCTGATGGTGCTCCAGTCTTTGCATCTCTGTGATAGTCTTATTTTGGCTAATCTATTGCAATTTTACACTCGACACATAAATCAGCTGAAACCACAATGTCAAATAAACCATCTAAATCTTTCAACAAGATTTTTGAAACCTTTACAAATCTTTCTACTTGTTTGTACCACTCAACTGTTTTTTCTCTCAATCTGGGAAACTCATTTGTAAAAGACAGTATATTGTGCCTTGACCATGGAACATGAACATATCCACCTCCTGGTACCCCTCTCAGTGGATATATAATTTCAGTCATTGTTGTCTCTGTCCCTGTCCCTCTCAATGGAAAAATAGATGATGCTCCTTTCTTTGCAATCATTTCTTCTTTCTTTTTAGCTCACCTGCCTTACCAACATTCCAATTCACCCCATGGTCTCAATGTATTAATAAACTCTTTCTTTTACAATCGCTTACCGGAAGCATTCAAACTCTCCAAATCTTTATCACTAAAATCCAATCTATATGTCTTTTGTAAAGCCTTAGATTTCTCTATGTCAACTCCATAAGTTTGTGCAACTTCAGCAAATCTCTCATGAAGACTCTTTGCTCTCATTTTAATATTCTTACACAAAAACACCAATTCTTCTTTCTGATATTTACTCAACCTTTCTGGACTAATCGTACCTAAAATAATTTCCTCCAAATCTGCTTTTTATGCACTTACATCCAGGCTCGCATCAACTTTATTAGACACCATCCCTCTAATCCATTCATCCAGCTCTTCCGGTGATGGCCCTATTGACCCTCCTGAAGTAGGTGTCACTTCTCTCACATTCTGCACTAATCTTCTGGGTTCTATCTGCACATTATGCTTTGGGGTTTCTACCGATGTTTCTGAAATATCAATCAATGTTCCTGTCTCACTTACTTCAGCACCACTATTCATCCTATTATCATTAACAGGTACTGTCAATGTATGTTCTTGTGAAATATTCCAACCCTCACTATACAATGGAACTATGGGACCATTCATCACAGAAACTGATAGAGCTTCTGTAATCATATTTTATTTTTTTTTGGTGTTCAAAACTGCTTTATTGCATAGGAAAAACATCACACAGCTTCTTGCGCCTACAACCCGGAGGCCGGCAGCGTGACAATCTGATATAACACAGCCTTGTGACCGGCATCCCGGAGGCCCGGCGGCATAACGTAGGATCCGGCGACAGTAGTTGCTCAACCGGCGTTGCCAAACATCAAAGGATGTACCGCAGCAGAACAGTGTTTTCAGTCATTATTTTTGTGAGTTGAAAAAAAAAAGGGAGAGAACAAAAGAAAAAACTTCCCAACATTAAACAAAACCAAGAAGCTTTATAGACACACTCAGATATGAAGGCCTTAGCCGATAGAGTAATATAAAGGGGCCCATTCGTACTCATCAAAGTAGTCGTACATCAAGAGACCTGGCGGCATATAATCAACGCTGTGGTAAGTATCATGTATGGTGTCACGGAGCGGCATTGAATGGAAGGGGAGGTGAGTATATGTCCTGGGTGGCATGGGAGGACCCCGGAGTGAGCAAGGGGGCAGGCGCTACCAAGAGAAAGAGCCATAGTTACGAGTGACACATGGGATGCGCTGTGCAGGGTGGTGACCCATGACTTGGGAACAGGGGACACCCCCCACCAGAACGGAGACGAAGTGCATATGTACTAGCGAGAAAGGTGGACCCACTATTAAGTCCCAGCAGTGTCGCTAACCACTAGTATGGTCCCCCTCAGGGGTATCGTCGTCATCCGTCTGCGCAAGTAGATAGGTCACTAGGGGGCCCCAGATATCTTTAGGCCGACCCATGACCGGTAACAATTCAGCGAAGATAGTATGCTGTTCCTGACAGTAGGTCAAGTCTGCTATCCAATCCTTAAATTTAGGCGCTCTGCCCCGGCCCCAACGGCACGCCACCCTCCTCTTAGCTAAGAGCAATGCAGTATGGATAAATTTCCGACAGGATTTAGGGATATGCGGAGTATGCCCGAGAAGCGCCGTCAGCGGGTCCACAGGCACGGTGCTCTTCGTCATTGCTGTGAGAGCGTCCGTTACCTGTTGCCAGTAGTGCTGCACGAGAGGGCATCCCCACGCCAAGTGCAGGAAGTCCGCGTGCTCGGCACGGCATCGCTCGCACCGGTCATCATCCGCCAAACCGAATCTGTGCTTCCGCACTGGCGTATAATACATCCGTTGCAGGAATTTGTAATGTATGATTTTTAGTCTACTGCTTGCGGAGATACGAGACGTGAGGGTGCAGCAGTATTGCCATTGCTCATCAGTGAGGTCAGCGGCTAGCTCAGCATTCCAGTGTATCCGGGCACCAGCCCCAGACATAGGAGCCGCAGCCCTGAGCTGCCGGTAAAGGCCAGAGACCAGATGTGTCCCATCCTGTGAGCATAGTAGGAAATGAAGTGGAAGTAGGATTTCAGGTTCGTCAGGGAAAGCAGGCAGGATACTCCTCATCCCCGCGCGTAAGCGTATGTAATAGAAGACTTCGAGCGGGGTGCGGCTATGAGATGTAAAGAACAGCTCTGCAGACTTAAACTGACCGTTCAAGAATAGGTCGCCCCAACAAGCAACCCGTACCTTCGCACATAGGGTTCGAAACCCCTGTTCCTGCAGAAGGGCGAGATCAGGATGAAAAGTAAGCGGTAGCTTGGGCGAATATGGCAGGCGGCAGGACAAGCTCTTGGCAATACGAAGCCATGCGTCAAGTGTACACGATACTGAGGTGTCTGATGTAGGTATGGATGATTCCGGGCAGTGGAGTAGTCCATTGAGCAGAATAGGATGTACAATCCAACCTTCCACCGCAATGTGAGGCATGAAGGGGGTAGGGGCCAGCAGGTGATAGGCGAACTGTGCTTGTGCAGATTGATAATACGCTTCAAAATCAGGGATATCAAAGCCTCCCTTGTCATATGGAAGGATGAGCGTGGACCATTTCAACCTTGGGCTCTTGCCCCCCCAGAATAAACGGCGCAGTTCCGACTTCAGGGTTTTGAAGAAAAAAGCACCAGGAAAATAGGGAATGTTAAGGAAAAGATATAGGAAGCGGGGGAGAATCACCATCTTTATAAGGGATGCCCTTCCGGCCATGGAAAGCGACAGGGTTATCCAACGGTCCACTGTGGCAGTTAATTTAGTGATTGCTACGCCATAATTGGACCGCAGTGTTTTGCTCCGGTCTCGGGAGATTTGTATCCCCAGGTATCGAAGATCGGTCCGACACCACTCCAGCGGATAATCGAGGGGGAAATCGGCAACCGCCTCCATTAAAGGGAAAAATTGCGACTTGGACCAATTAATGTGTACACCCAAAATCCTGCTGAATACAACAAATTCTCGGAGTAGAGGGTTAAGGTGCAACTCGGGGTATTTAACATTAAGCGTGATGTCATCCGCGTAGAGAGACACATCGGTTTGCCGCTGAATGCATTGTATCGCCCCCTCTCGATGTAGTTGGCGTAGGCGACAGGCGAGAGGCTCAACAGCTATAGCAAACAAGAGGGGAGACAGGGGGCACCCCTGGCACGTGCCTCTAGTAATGTCAATAGGGTGCGAGAGACGACCATTTACAAGTACTCTCGCCGTGGGTCGAGTATAGAGCAAACGGACCCAGGCCATGAAGAGTTTCGGGAACCCCATACTAGCTAAGACGGAAAACAGGTAAGGCCATTCGACCGAGTCGAATGCCTTGGAGGCATCGAGGAAAACAGCTGCGACCGGCATGTTGGGGTGTACTGTGCAGAGCAGAGAGAATAAAGTGCGGAGGTTATGCGAGGTGGATCGGCCAGCCACAAACCCAGATTGATCGGGCAGTACAATCCTGGACAGTAGCGGGCGGGTAGCCAGGACCTTAGCGAGTATCTTGACATGGCAGTTTAGGAGGGATAGCGGACGGTAAGAGTTACAGGAGCTGGGGTCCTTATCGGGCTTCAGGAGGGAAGTGATAACCACTTCTCGCATAGAGCTAGGGAGAACGCCATCGCCTAGCGATTCCTCGTAAACCTCTCGGAGGACAGGAGCCATAATATCTATGTATGCCTTATAGAATTCAGCAGGGATGCCATCGAGGCCGGGGGCCTTGCCGTTCTTGAGGGACATAATAGCCTCGCGAATTTCATCCAGCTCGAAGGGGGCCGCCAGAAACGCCCCGTCCCCATCACTGAGCCAGCAGAGCGCCACATCCCCTAGATAAGCAGCATAAGAGGTATTGGGCACAGTGTCAGAAGTATAAAGTTTGTGGTAGTGAAATGTAAAGGTACGAAGCAGCTCGTCCGAGTCTCTGACTGTGGTCCCGCGTGCGTCAGTAATTTCAAGTATGGTGTTGCGTTCCCGTGACGGTCGCGTGAGCATCGCAAGTACCCTGCCTGGTCTATCACCCTCACAATATTTTCTGGCCTGCCAGTGTTTCCCACGGAACTTAGCCTCCCTAGCAGCCTCCTCCTCATACTATCGTCCTTCACCATGCGGAGTTCTAATGCTCGCAGCTCCCTTTCCAGTGTGCGAATAGTGTTTTGAATATCTCGTAGGACCCCGAAACTTTTGGAAATGCAGTATCCTCTAATGGTCACCTTAAAGGCCTCCCATATGTGTTCGACCGAATCAACTGACTCCCTATTTCTGGGAAAAAAGGCAGCTATCTCTTCACCCAGCTCGGTGCGGAACAGACTATCCAACAGGATCTCAGGCTGGAGTCTCCAATGTGGTCTGGGGATATCCCATCCGGGAACACGGAGGTGTAGCAGCGCAGGACTGTGATCAGAGTATGTCCTTGGCAAATGTGTCACTCGTAACACCTCTGCGGCAATCCCTCTGGTAAGGAGAAAATAGTATAGTCGCGCCCATGTTCCCATGTGTGAGGTGAAATGTGTGCCTTCCCTCCCATGGGGGTGCAGGTGCCGCCATATGTCCACAAGTTCACCCTCTGCGATCACTCTCTCCAGTGCCTCGCGTGCCCTAGGCTTATAGCTGCTCACTCCATCCGCCCTGTCTAGATGTGGAATCAATGCCAAATTGAAATCACCACCCCAGATAACGTGGCGAGATCCAACATCCATGATTTTGACCCATAATGTGGTAAAGAAAGCGGGTGTATCTACGTTAGGAGCATAGCTGACAACAAATGTGTATGTGTCACGACCCAGTCTGCCCCACAATAGAGCACAGCGCCCCTCACCATCAACCAAGTCTCCACATTTATGAAACGGTACACTACGAGCAATAAGAATGGTGACACCCCTCGCGTAAGTGGAATAAGAGGAAAAGGTGCGGATTCCAGCCCATTTCCTCGCAAAGGTGGTCCCCCCCCTGCGGAGACAAATGGGTTTCCTGCAACATGGCCACCTGGACATGGTGTCTATTGAGATAGGCGATGACATTCCGACATTTTTTAGCATCATTAAGTCCCCGAACATTCCATGACATGCAGGTCAATTGTGCGTTAGCATTCATGGCAGCCATAGACAGGAGGATAACAATTTAACCAGTCCCAGCCCATGCGAGGAGGCTAAGCCTATTCTAAACAGCCGACCTAGGTAATCACGACAGTTCACAATTCGAGCAAACATTCCGAGCAAAAAAAGCCTCATCCAGAACCAACCCAACCCCCCTCCCACCCCAGCATCCCAATCATGCCAGTAGCCATCTTTCCCCGCCCTTTGTCCCTCCCCCACCCCCTCCCCCCCCAACATCTGCAACATCTGAACAATACACATGGGGAGCACCCGTGAGGGAATCAACAGCAAGGACGCACAGCCACTTCTCTCGCCATTGGCCTCCCATACTATACGGCCCTCGGTGGAGGCCAGGGCAGAGATAGTGGTCCTTGGAGTAAGTTACCACTGGAGAAGTCAGCAGGTCCCAGTCTGTAGACGAGATATCCATGTCCTCAATACGCCTCTAGCAGGGGCCAGCAGTGGCCGTGGTAGGAGGCAGCAAGTCCGGCCCAGGCAAAGTTATGAGGATCAACGTTCGTTGGCCGCTGAGGGCGGATCCTCCCCACCCGAGTCTGCCCCAGCATCCCGACCGCCCCGCCGGGCCCCTCAAAGTGTTTTTAGATAGTCTTCAGCTTTCTGCGGATTGGTGAAAAAACGATTCTTCCCCTGGTGCGTGACACATAGTTTTGCCGGGTAGAGCAAGGCATACTCCACCTGGGCTTCTCGCAGTTTTTTCTTTACGGGTAAGAATTTCCGTCGTTCTTCCTGCACCAACGGGGTAAAATCAGGATATATGGAGAAAGTGAGGCCATTGTAGTGCAATGTTTGTTGCGTCCTGGCAGCCCGTAGTGCCACATCTCGATCGCGATAATTAAGTAATTTAGCAATGATCGGCCTGGGCGGTAGGCCGGGCTTGGGCATAGGGGCCAAGGATCTGTGCGCCCCTTTGACAATGAATTGGGGAGAGTACGCGTCTTCTCCTACCGACCCCTTAAGGAGCTTCTCGATATAGAGTTCCATTCTGCCCGTGTTCGTGGACTCCGGAATGCCCGTGACGCGTATGTTGTTGCGTCGGCTACGGGCCTCCAAATCCTCGTTCTTGGCAGCTATGACACGCAGCAAGTTGTCCATGCGGGCCAATTGCGTGGTATGGGACGAGGTGATATCATCATTGTCCGAGATGCGTTGCTCAGTGGAGGCAATCCGTTCTTCGTGCTGATCCACCTTATGCACTAGGGCGTCTAGTCGAGATGTCATCCCATCGACTTTTTCCACGACCGTGGCGAACCCCTGCCTCATCTCCTGAAAAAGGCGGTGCAAGTCTAGATCCTTGGCAGGGGAGGCAGCGGCAGACGAGGTTGCAGCACTTGGCCCTGGGTCAGTAGGCACCGATTTGGTGCCCTTCCTCGCACCATCGAAGCTGATTTCAGTCTGGCGGTTCTCAGGGCGCACCATCTCGTCCGCCGGGCACCTCACGCCCAATAGTCCACTCTCCGCTCTCATAGCTCCGCTAGGCTCCAGTCGCAAGGAGGAAAAGCGCCGTCAGCAACAGCCACTTAGCACAGTTAGTGCCTCCGCAATCCGCACAGCGGCCTTGATGTTGAGGTAAGTAAAGCGGCGATCAGGGAACACGGTCAGTTCGCAGGCCAGCAGACACGGATCAAGTGTGTATTACAAAGAACAGTAGTCCCTATATGAAATTAATATACACAAAAAATTATAATCATATACTTAATAAGTAATATGTCTTCTGCCCGTCCGGACAGGATTTATTTAGCAATGAGTGCAAGATTAAGGTTTTTTTGGAAGAATGTCAAGCGGGCACAGCCGTGACCCTTAACATACAAGACAGAAACAACAAAGAAGCAATGTGAACAAGGCAAGAAAATAAGTCTGCGTACTTGTACTTCAGTAAAGCAGGCACAAAATATAAAGAAAACACTCCATTGCAAATTGTACATAAATAGTTCGCATATGGGGTTTTAAAAGTCGACGACGTTTCGATGCCTATAATAGTGAAGGCATCATCATCAGGACAAGAGTTGACATTATTGTTGTCTTGAAACAAAAGCAAATTATGCCATTAAGTTACATTTATTCGTCATACGATGATACAGGACAGGGGGATTTCATCTCCGAATTTGAAGTGATCGAGTTATCTAATTCGTCCGGTGGTTCCAGCGATTTAATAGTCAGCCTGGACTCAGTTGCATTCAGTGGCACAGGAGTACAATGGCTTCTTGATAAGTGCGACGGCACTGCTGCGAGTGTGGCATCAGCTGGATGTCAACTCTTGTCCTGATGATGATGCCTTCACTATTATAGGCATCGAAACGTTGTCGACTTTTAAAACCCCATATGCGAACTATTTATGTACAATTTGCAATGGAGTGTTTTCTTTATATTTTGTGCCTGCTTTACTGAAGTACAAGTACGCAGACTTATTTTCTTGCCTTGTTCACATTGCTTCTTTGTTGTTTCTGTCTTGTATGTTAAGGGTCACGGCTGTGCCCGCTTGACATTCTTCCAAAAAAACCTTAATCTTGCACTCATTGCTAAATAAATCCTGTCCGGAAGGGCAGAAGACATATTACTTATTAAGTATATGATTATAATTTTTTTGTATATTAATTTCATATAGGGACTACTGTTCTTTGTAATACGTAATGCCCAAGGTCCCTATAAATATACCTTAAGGGTTCCCTTGTTCTGTTAAAACACGGATCAAGTGTGTGGCAGGGATAAGCACATGAAACTCCATAGTGACCACAGATCAGGGAGACGTCGTGTGATGCACACTCTGGATGCTGGAGCGTCGCGCCACCACCCAGTCAAGAGGCCAATAATAGGAGGACCAGCAGTATGTATCCTCGAAAGGGACAGGCCAGCAGTAGGCACCACAAGTGCAGAGGTATGGGGCAGAGCGGTCAGTTAATCCTCCGGCAGTTAATTCCCTCCTGCACAGCAGGTCACACCATCAGGGTAAAATATCTGGGGTGCGCGACAGGAGGGAGCCGCTGTATAGCGCCTCGAAGGGGAGCAAGCACTGCAAGCACGGCGAAAGGTCCCAGCAGGACAGGGCAGAGACGTCCACTCACCGCCGCTCTCCAGGCCAACAGGTCACCGCCGGCACCCCGGCTCCACGCACCACTCCCCTGGCGAGGCAGCAGGGTCACAGGCAATCCCCTCAGCCGCAGACGTCCGCGCCGTGGCGGAAGGCGCCGAATCCCAGGGACAGGTGCGTCAATAGCGGGACAAGTACCGTAGGGAGGCACTCCTCGGGGCGGCCCACCCCCGCAGTCCGCAATAGGCCCCGCCGACAGCAGGGGATGCAGGATCGGAACCGTCCCAGGCACCAGATAGAACGCGGGTGCAAGCGGGGCCCGCAGCCTCGTGGCGAGCAGCGGCCCAGCGTAGCACCCGCCAGCCCGCCTCAGCGCTCAGCAAGCTCCAAGGGTCGCCGCGGCAGAAACTCGGACGGCGATTGCTCCGTCCCAGTAGGCGCAAGGGGTCCAAACTTCTCGTCGAATGTAGGGGGTCACTCACTGCAGCAGATGACGAGCAGTATCATGAAATACGTCTCCAGTGGCAAAGGATTAATTCAGGATAATGCTCCAAGGAACGGGAGCCGCACGCTTAGGCAGCCATTCCGTGTGTGCGCCCTCTAGCGCCCCCCTGTATTCAGATTTAATTGAGTTATCTTTTGTATCAAATCATCTTTTACCTGACTCATTACATTTATATTTCTCACCTGCGAAGGCTGAGGAACCTCTACTTGAATCAATGGAGCATTCGGGGTAATTCTCTCTTGTTCTTCCTGATATGGTGGAGGTCTGTTTAGTAATAATTCATGCAACAACTCATCATCAACTTCATTTGGATCTGGATCTGAACATTCAACATTTTTTTTTCTCTTTACACTTTCCTCCAACCTTATCGTTTACTATAACATCCGGATATAAACCCTCACCTGCTGCAATCACATCACTTCTCCACCTCTTCCTTTGGGCATCCCATTTTGCCTCTGAGTATCTACTCACAGTATTTCTGTATTTATTCTCAGACCTGTCTCTATCTCTCTTATATGCCTCATGTTCCCATTCCTCAAGCGTTTCGTACTGCATAGGTCTAGGATTTGGTCTCAATTGATTCATTTGATATCTCAGATTTTTTTAAATCCTTACATTAAAAGTACCATACTCTGGAAACGCCGAATTCCCATCTCCTGTATATTTCACCCAATTCTCCAGCCACGTAAGATATCCTCGTTCTAAAGACATAAAAGAATCAGGCGTAGCATCTGGCGGTATAGGAATTCCCACTCTAATAGGTATATGCTCATCTTTCCTAAACAAAATCTTCATCATTTTCAATAACTTGTTTGTTGCACTAAATCAGGCAAAACAAAGGAAAATTCTTCAGTATTTTCATAAACACTATTCATTCACGCTGACCAATACCAGCGCGGATCACACCCACCATCCAATAACAGCACAGCACTCTTTCATGACGATTCACACTAGCTGACCAATGCCAGTGAGGCCCTCTGTGACGTCAGTATAATTCCTACAACTGACCCTCCTTTTACAAAAATAATCGGCAGTAAATTACAAACTTTGCTCAAAGGAAAACAAGATTAGAAACATATAAACAAACCTATGTGTCTGCTCCGCTAAAAGAAAGAGATAGATTCAATCACCCAAAATAATTCTTTCACTGCTAGTGGAGTATCGACCAGAGTTACTCCTCCCTCAATCAAGTGAAAATTCTCTGGACTTCTTCAGCTGCGCTTTCTAAAGGTACCCAAATAAGTCTCCATTATACTAGCTTCAAAGTTCCCTATGCAATATAAACAACTCAACTTAATACCGCTTCAACAGACAACGCAATACTAATTAGTGTATGCCGCACTAAACCTGCCCATTAGGCTAATATCATCCTGGGATCTTAGGCCACTTCGGGCCCATCTGTCTTAAGGTCAAAAACGGACTACATCATATAACAATGATACAAAATATTAATAATCAAAATTATTCATTCTGTCCCGATCAATTGCCAATTTAATCAATAAAACCATCAAGTCTGCTGCCAAAAACGGATCCAGCGAAAGGGTTTTTTGCAGATTTCTACTATCTGGACCCAATTTAATACCTACCAGTCCCTTTCACGCTCCATGAGTTTAAAACATGTTACCAATTTTCTATTAACTAGTTGGTCCTCTTTCCTCTTTGATGAATCTTTTATAGTTGTCCGGGATAGGCAAAGGTTAAACAGAATTCTAAAGTAAGCGTCTAAATATAGGAATAATCATTCAATATAACTAATTGATATTAATAAAGACAAACTATGATTTCTTATCAATATGCTTCATCTAAATAAATGTACAATACAGCTCTAATCATAGATCATCACACAAGAGAACAACAATATAGTAATTCACAATTATACATCTCAAATAACCAGGTTGTGAGAGAGTGGATAGGCGAAGAGACAAAATAATAAAGACATTTGGAAATAAGAATAATGCATATTCAGAATATTACACAAACTTATTGCGCAAAATACTAGAAGTCTGAAAAGCTACTCTCCGGCCAAGAGAGTAAGCTGGGGCATCCCCAAGAAGGTATGAGGAGCAAAGTCAAAGATTCAGGATCAGCAGAACAACATCAGGCCAGTTAAGTTAGGAAACAGCAACACACCTCACGCAAATGAGATCTCAAAACAAAAGAACGAACTTGCCCTCCAACCTTTTCAGAACTAATAGTTATACCCTTAATTCACCAAAGATCCAACCCCCAATGTATCATCACATGGAAAATTCTTGAATCTCATTGGTTTAAACTAGGGGGTGTCTAGTCACTCCACTTCCGATGTGCCTAACTTTTAAACAGTTCCTTTGTCTCTAGAAAACTTTCATCATCAACATTCAACAGTGGAAAACTCGGATAATCTCTTCCGCGGCTTGCACATTTCTTCATTTTGCTAATGTATCAATCTCATAGTACAAGTGTGCACATACTCCACTCAGCAAGGAAGTTCCATTCATAATGTTCATTGTTTCCTCCACACAACTTTGGCCATCATCAGGAACTCATGGTGGACAGATTACATATTTTTGCATCCCTCATTCTTATAAGCAAAATCAATCTAAAAAGACTCTCAAGGCCTTCCTCTGCAGAACAGTAAAATGCGCTGTAGGAAAAACAAATACACGTGTGATATCATTGTCATTTTACAAAACTCCACTATTAATGCTCTACAAATGCTTTGCTTGCATTTTCTTACTTTATGTACATTATTTTCAAACAGTTAGTGAAAAAGTAAATATGTCTCTTTTAAACTTGTGGCTTTTGACTGTTATTTCTGCACTAATCATGTGCATTTGAGGCCTACTACAAAAGTACTAAAAACACTAATTTCTACAGGCACGTACTTGCGCAGTTTTCATCTTTCCCCTTTTTAATTTTCACATCATTTTGTTAAAAATCCACACAATGATGAGTTCAATCCGAGCAGGCTTTAATTCGCGAAAGCCCTGCTCCATCACTACCTATCAACAAAAGAATTGCCTTCAAGCTTCTCACGCATGCCTACAAAGGCCTCCACATCGCCGGACCTGCATACTTCAACCACCGCCTTTCTTTCTACACTCCCACCAGACATCTCCGCTCCTCCCAACAGGCATTGGCCACCATCCCACAGATCTGCAAGACCACAGCTGGATAAAGATTTTCTACCTCACTGCAAAGACCTGGACCTCTTTGCCTCTGCACCTCAGGCAATCACCATCGCTGCCACAATCAGGAAGTACCTCAGGACCTGTCTCTTCCACTGAACTGCAGATCTACCCCCCATCTCCCCCCCTCCTCAGCGCCTTGAAACTCTTACGGGTGAGTAGCCGTGCTTTATAAGAAACCTGATTGATTGATTGATTTGAAGCAAGATTCAAGATTATTAATATATAATGTAAGCAAAAAAGGTGCAATAATACAACCCTGTCTTGCACCACATTGAATTGTAAAAGCCTCAGTACAGTAGCCATCAACATTGTAGTGCACTATTTCAGATATATTGGAATGAAGATCCCTAAGAGTATATACAATGCCTGGGTCAACTTCTAGGGTCAATATTATATTCCAGAGTTTACCCCTAATAACACAGTCAAAAGCAAATGTCAGGCCTATAAAAGCTATGTGAATGGAGCCCACTGTATATTTATTGCCCAGTGAAGATAAAGATTAACAACCTAGTTGATGGTTTCCAACCCCTGTCTGAACGCATATATTACAGGTCTGGCTAGACTCGATTTTCCCTGGCCCAAATCTTTAGTTTGTTGAGAAGGATTCTTCCTATGGCGTTTACCACAGATTCAATGAGAGAAATATGTTGATAACAACAAGGTTTACTTTTGTTACTTTTCTTAAAGACTAGAATAATACTGGACGGTGATCATGATCCAGATCCAAACTTGCTCATATAAGGTCCCTGCTCACCTCTGCGGCTAGACTCAGCATTGGCTCAAAAAGATACAGCCACTTTACCCCATATCTCAAATCCCTCAACTGGCTCCCCTACGAAGTAGAAATCCAACAAAAAATTGCCTTTATGATGCATAAAGCCCTCCACCACACACCCCTAAGTATCTTGTCCAGACACTCAAACTCTCGAGTGACTCCAGATCATCCAGAAGCTCCAACACCCTTCTGAAACCTCAGAGATTGCACAGGAAGAAAACCTACAACCGTGCATTCTCTGGGATTGCCCCAAGAATTTGAAAATCATTACCTCCGGAAATCAGAATAAACCCCTTGGTCATACCTTTCAAGAAAGAAGTCAAGGAATTCTTTATGAACAAATGTCTTCCCTAGACCACATGACTCCTATCTCCCCTGTTCGCCCACATGATTAATGATCTCTGGCTACCTAACGTGCTCTTCCATGCAGTCCCAACTTTACCCCCCTGCTTCACAAACGTTCCTGGTATCTGCACTGGCCTGAACTCTGCCAATATGTTATTATTAACAGAGGCTCTATGCCATTCGACTGTTAATGAATCTCTATTGAATGTGATATTACTGCTTTTACCACTCACACATAATTCTGTAAAGCGCTCTGAGACCCACAAAGGTCATGTTCGGACTATAAAAAACTATTAAAATAAAAATAAATAGAATGATGTTGGCATCAGCACTTTTAAAGCAGCATTTGTTTGTTTGGACTAAGAGTGGAGCCCACACCCCAGGAAGAGAAATGTAAAGTTCTAGAGAAATCCTATCAGGGCCTGTCTTCTTGTCGCAAGGCAGCCACTATACTGCTTCAGTCACTTCGTCCAGCAAGAAATAAATATTCTAGACTCCATGAGGCAGAGAACCAGCCCCAAAGGGGGACCCTTGATCTGCACCTTCATTTATTCCTGGAAAATGTCTTATCCAAATATTAGCAGAGATATAGGAAGAAGGGGAACCCTACTCTTTTTGTTCAAAAATATCAGATGATTAACCACACCCCAAAATAGGGTACTATTTAAGAGGTAGCTAGTTTGTAGAGGCTGGCCCCACACATCTTCTCTCAGATGATATTTCCAATGTTTGATCACTATTCTGGTTGTTATCAGGATTTATTTAAATACACTTGAATTATACTACATCTATATTCTTTTTCTTGTTTACATTTATTTTTGACATACTTGGATTGTAGGATTGTAGTCGCTTTCTGGACGTTAGACTTTGGATTCCTGCATCGCGGTATTTTGTGGACCTGAGCCGCCCTTCCTGGGACATCAATTGTGTGCGTGCTTGAACCAGCAGGAGACCGGGACTGCGAGGCCCACCAGGCAGTGCGTTCTCACATCGCGCACACCTGCCGCCTCTTTCCGTGTCTCCTCCCCTTTGCTGTTCCTGTCACCTGGCCTATTCAAATACGACTCGCGGCCCCCGCTCCGCGGGTGCCGATCGTAGTCGCTTTCTGGACGTTAGACTTTGGATTCCTGCATCGCGGTATTTTGTGGACCTGAGCCGCCCTTCCTGGGACATCAATTGTGTGCGTGCTTCAACCAGCAGGAGACCGGGACTGCGAGGCCCACCAGGCAGTGCGTTCTCACATCGCGCACACCTGCCGCCTCTTCCCGTGTCTCCACCCTATCAGCCTAAGTTCTGTATTTTAGGAGGATCCACTGCGCGTTAGCGGGACGCGTGTGCGGGACGCAGCTCGGGACGAAGCCCGGACAAAGGGCGGACAGTCTTAGACAGTCCGAGACTGGCTGCGACTGGACTGGGCCGAACACTCTGTCCCTGCTAAGATCGAGGCAGTTTCCTGTAGTAAGACTATATTGCCCTACCTTACTAAATGTTATAGAGGATTATTGTTGTATCCTCCTTTTTTTCCAGTTTGAGTACTGTACATTCTGTGTTAAAAACACCTAACATATTTTGAGCGTCTATCTGCAATTGTTTAGCATGCCGAAAAAAATAGTTCCAACCACGTCCAATACGATGGATAACTATATGGTTCAGGTGGTAACGAAAATAAATAGTGAGAGGCGACAGTCATTAGGATTAAGTCAATCTCCAGTTCTCCCTCCCCTGAGCCCATCTCCATCACCCTTATTGGTAGACACATCACTGCAAGCTACTAGTAGTGACGCTCTAGAGACCGATCCTTATGATAGTGGCAAGTATGATCGAAGTGCACCCCTAGCGCTTGATCCAGAAATTGACCTCGTAACTGACCCGGAAAGAGATGTTGATTCTGACCCTGAAACACATGTCCATGTTATAGAAGGAGATCTTTCATCCCCAGAGCAGGAAACTAGGGCAGTCAGAACATGAAGAAAGACCCAGCCCAAGCGTGGCGGGTTACGGTCAGGGTTGAGGAGGAAAAGGGCTTCACCGCCATGGAAAGCTAAGGATAAGAGTATGGATGTTGGGGAGGACAGTGCAAAGCATATTAAGCACATTGTAGATGATGAGCTATTTCATAGGATAGCTGATATGATTGAGTGTCAAATCAAAGCTATTATTAAACCAATGGTGGCCAAAATTGATAAGCTCACTGCTGAGGTGAAAAAATTGGGTGGGATTCAGAATAGGGTTGAGGGGGAGGTTGGCAACATAGTAACTCTAGTTTCAAACCTAGTAGGTACAACTGGGGAGAATGATGTGAGTGTGGCAGAGCCAGGGAGGAGTATGACAGCAACTATCCCCCTTGGTCAGGTACCAGTAAATGCAGATAACCACCCAGTAGCGAGAGAGGACGCTTTGCTAATAACAACTGTACCATCTGTACCATGTCAGGAGATAGATTCTCCCCAATTTATAGTAGAAGCTTCACCTGTTGGTACTGGCAAATGTTCCACCCCTGGTAGTTGGGCAGTTAGAATCCCCAACATCTCTCTCTAGTAAGGCGCTACAGTGGTTGTCAGGCAACATGCAGATGGCTCCAGGAGGGAAACAGCAGTTAGCAGGTGAGATTAAGACGGCTTGAAGGGTAGCCTGGATAGGGAACAGACCGAAAAAGTTCAAAGGAGACTGTGTAGTGGTGAAATTTTCCAATTCGGCTGTGCTCCCTAACGTTTTGTCAAATATATTCCCCCCTCAACGCAGGAGTGGTACTGTTGTTCCCCTCACTCTAAAATCTTTCTATGGTGAGCAGCAAAATGTGACTTATCTTAAGACTCCAGGGTCAAGGTGGGACATCACGACGAATAGATGGGGTGGGGGTGTGGGTGCTCCAGCCAATGAATGGGGGATTAGCCTAGGAAACAGATTTGGGAGCCTGTCAGGCTTAAATGACTGCGACTGACTTAAGAGGGATTGCAATACGGCATGTATTACCTTAACTGAGGATTGTGGAATGGGTGACATCGTAGCTCTGAGCACTGTCCTCACAAGTGACATCTCCATGCCCCAGACCAACACATTGGGCGGATGTAATATCTTAGTGGATTTGGAAGGGACAAATGGCCCAAATCAATTATTTGATTGTATTGCTGATGACACAGCAAAAAATAAAATCGATTTAAACCTGGAGGCATTAGATACTAGTCTATGCGGGGGTACACTACCCAAAGAGGGCAGGGTTAGCGTTGACCCTCGCATTATATCTGACAGTATTAGTCCTCCCGCCCAATCCGTTTTGGTGTCATGGAACGTGGCAGGGCTGAGAAATAAGGTAACATCCTTGGACTGGCTAGCCTTTCTGGATAATAAGGATATAATCCTCCTTCAGGAAACATGGCAGGTAACCCCAGATTTTATGCAAGGATATTTAAATTTCTACACTCCAGCCATCCCTAGCTTACGGGGGAGACCGAAGGGAGGTTTGTTGACATGGGTCAAGCAGGATAGTAGATATTCTGTTACTCAGTTGGTCACAAACAGCCCAGATATTTTGCTAATCAAACTCAAAAGCTTAGATTATAAGGACCTCTTTGTTTTTAATAATTATTCCAGGGGGCTCCCAGGTGGTAAACCCACCGAAGCAGTTGATCAGTTAGATACTCTCCTCGAGCGCTATTGCACACAAGGCAACATTATTGTTGCAGGAGATTTTAATTGTTGCTTTGAACCCCTAGACAGCAATGATATGGACCTCACAGTGGAAGAGGACTACATCTGGAAGATCCCTCAGCTGACAATACCATCCATTAAAAAATGGTCAGAGGCAGCACTACAACTTAAAGTCCTATGTGTGGAGCACGGGTTACGTGCCACTAATGGAAGAATGGGTTCTGACAAACAGGGCGCCTCTACCTTTAACAACGGTACTTCTCATAGCCGCATAGACTATATTCTTACAAATAAGGAGAACTGGTCTAGTATAGATGATATGCGGATAGAGGAACGGGTAGAGAGTGATCATGACCCATTAATTTTGTCATTTAGGTTATTTGATTTACCCAAATGTGAGGGCTTGTGTGACTGTGTCTCGATAGCCCTCTCAAACAACCACAGACGAATAAGATGGGCTAACTGTGTAATGAATGAGGAAGGTGTTGCTGCCATGAGGGACTTGACTGTCCAGGCTATAGTGGAATTAAGGAACAATTCCACTGTGGAGGCAGTCGTATCAAATTTAGTCGGATCCACGACAGTCTTTTTAATCAGTTAAGATCTTTCTTCGTCAAAAAGGTGACTAAAAAACAGAGTAGGCCAGTGAGGAAGGAGGATCAATGGTATGGCAAATCCTGTAGGGTTGCATAGAGGGCCCTATCAGATGCAGTAAAAACCAAAGATATAGCTAAGATCAAGACTGCCGGAGGAGGAGCCAAGACGTCGACCAAGATGGCCGCATAGGCGCCCGGCTCCGCCGCTCGCCCTCTCCCTCCCTAACATCCTGGCATCTATCCTGCGCTAAACCCCCATCCCCTTGCTGCTGAGACGGAGCGGTGCCCAGCCACGAAATTCCGAGCTCGCGCTCGCCCCGGATGACTGAGAAAGGTCGACGCAAGGGCTGTGGCCTGAATCGATTGTACTCCGGGGCCTCCAGTGGCTGCGCTGCCGGTGGTGAGACGTACTGCGGCGGTAGTGGCTGGGCAACAAAGTCCGGTGAACTCCGGCGGGAGTTGCGGCTCGCTCGATTTTGCTGGCGGCCGCAGGCGTGGGAGAGTTGGGCTGCCCCGAGGAGACCTGGCTCTCGGTGTGATTGGCAGTCTCCAGTGTCGTGGCTCTGACTCCCTCCCTCTCCACGGTTGCTTGGATGTTTGGGGCGCTGAAGTGCGTACTGTCCTGCATGGCTCCAGTATAACTTGCAATGTCTACTGCTGAGGGGTAATGCGACCCGGAGCGCACGATAGGATGTGTACCCTCCAGTCTGGGGGGCCCTCGGGGGTGAGGAGTGTGACAACCACTGAAGGCGGAGAGAGGGACTGTACCCCGAGGGACGTTCTCCTGGCTATTGAGGACTGTTGTACCTCCCTGTGCCATTGACTGCTGGCCGTCCCTGACTCCCGGGTGATTGTTGCCTCGGATATAGTGCCGGACGCCGTGGAGGAGACAGGGATGGGCTGTTTGGACGGCTGTGTTCCATTGGTAGTGGTTGAAGACTATCGGAGGTACTGTGGACTGCACCCTGAGGACAGTGCGTACATCGGCCATGTTTGCACGGAGGACGGCTCCTTTGTTTCCCTGATTAAACTGATCGCTGCTGACCATCAGAGCCAGATACTTCTTGTGTCTGATTGCGAACGCTGGAATATGGTAGTCGTTACAGTGGGGCTGTCCGTTCAGACTACTGGCGTGGCTTATGGGGGGCAGTTATGGCCACCTGACTTGTTTGCCTGTGGAACCGGGGAGCTGGGGACGGTTTTTATTCGTGCTCGAACTGGCCAAGGATGAGCGGGGCAGGATGACTCTACTACGTTGGTGATTCCGGTGTTGAAGCGGGACCTGATCTGATATTGCAACAGTGGGGGGGGCGTGTTGAATAAGGTTGAAATGGCTGCTTTCTTTTGGGAGGGTTTACATTCTCTTCTGTGATTAATGGGTCGGAGAGGGGGCGGGCACAAGGGGCGGACGCGAGGGCTCCTCCTCCACTCTCTCTATAGTCTGGGGTTTTTCTTTGTTAGGGCGACAGGCATGCCTATGGGGGGGGGGGGGGTGGCCGTAGCCTTCTGCTGGTATGCGGGGTGGGGGGATGGGGTTTTGTTTTCTTCTTTATTTCTATGGCCTTCTTCTTTTTGTTTTTCCTTTTTCTCCTTTTCTTCTCTATTGTGTACCTTTGCTTAGTTGGGGGTTTGAGTTTAGTCCGATCTGGGAGGTTTTTGCAACGCGCGCTGCTTGTTTTTACATTGATTGTCGTCCCCTCGAGGGGAGCGCTGGGTTGATGCGCGTTTCATATATGCTTACATCTCTTGCTTTTCGTGTCCTTGAATTACCTCCCTATCTTTTCCTGTTGAATGCTTTCATCCTGTTACATAATCTGCTTCAATTTAGATCTTGCTAGATTGTATGTTCTTAAGATCCTCATTCCCTTATTATAAAATGGAATCCTCTCACATCCGGTTGTTTCACAGACGCACTTTGATGTAAATCCTAATTTTATGGAGTGCTAAACCCTAGGACTGATAGATACTGTGCTGTGCTCATTTGGTTTGTATGATTGCTCCTTATTGCCGGCCCTAAGGGTTGTAATCATTTGTCTGTGCTTTCTAACGTGATATGTCTGTGGTTTTCCAAATAAAATATATACAAAAAAAAAAAAAAAAGACTGCCCGAGTCATGTATAAACAAACGCAATTTAAGGCAAAAAGTGACTGGGACAATGACTACTGGAGGGAGCTCCTGAGTGCTAGTAAAGAAAGATCTATGTGCTCCTTTTGGGACATGGTCAAATGGGGTAGGGGGATTAAAAGGGGTGAACCTACTAATTATGTTTCACCAAATGCTTGGGTCTCTCACTATGCGTCCCAGTTTACCGCCGTGGAAGAGGAGGGAGAAGAGCATGAGGCTCTTCTGAAAGCAATTGAGGGCTCAAATCACCTCTCCTTTACCAGAGCCGATATTATTAGAACTCTGAACAATATCCCAAAAGCAAGGGCACCAGGCCTGGACTCCGTTCCAGCAGACCTCTTTATGCATGATAAGGATCTTTGGGCCTCTTACATCCACTTGTTAGCTAATGGCATTGCGATGGGCTCACCAATACCAGAGTCCTGGAAGGGTGCCGAGATCATCCCAATCTTTAAAAAGGGGGAGTGCTCGGACCCAGGAAACTATAGGCCAATTAGCCTTATAGCTTGTATACAAAAGGTAGTGGCAAGGCTCCTACTGCAGCGTATTCAGGGCTGGATAGAGGAAAATGATATTTTGTCGCCCCTACAGGCAGGGTTCCGTAGCCATACCAGCATGATTGACCAAGTTTTTAGATTTGTTTTATTATATTGGCGTGTAGTGTTACTGGAGGGGGTATGCTCTTTGCAGCATTCGTTGATCTTAAATCAGCGTTTGATTTGGTGCCTCCTACTAAGCTGTGGGCAGCCTTACAAGAACAGGGTATCCCATTGGATATCCTGTCACTCCTAATCAGACTGCATGAAGATAATTTTGCTCGGGTCCGCTGGAACCAACAGGGAAGCGTAACCGATAAATTCCCTATCGCAAGGGGGGTACGCCAAGGGTGTGTACTTGCCCCTACACTCTTTTCACTATACATCAACAGGGTGATCAGCTATTTTGAACAGCAACCAACCGATGCCCCCAAGTTGGATGGTAGGCTGATCCCCCTGTTGATGTTTGCTGACGACACGTTACTAATTTCGAAGACACAGCAGGGCCTTCAAAAGGCCGTTGGAGTCTTTGAAGCTTTCTGTAATGACCATTGTCTTGTCATTAATACATCTAAGACAAAGTTCATGGTCTTACATAAAAACAAACACGGCAGAGGGAAGGTGGTTATGAGTGTGGTTCAATTGGAGCAGACCCAAGTATTTAATTATCTGGGCATAACCTTATCATCCAAATTAGATTTGAAACAGCACACCAACCAGCTGGTTACAAAGCACGCACAATTGACAGGAGCACTCACTAAGGAATTCTATCTATCTCATACTAGGCCAATTACCCCGGTTTTAAAGATTTATGATGCCAAAGTTGGAGCAGCAGTTCTTTATGGGGCGGAACTGTGGGGGCTTAGTAACTTAAAAATGTTGTCGTGCGCAAAACAAATTTTTGCGCAACATTACAGGTCTACCGGCTTCCACTCCATTGATCCCTCTCCATTATGATCTAGGGTCACATGGTCTCGAGGATATGGCCAGATATAGATCGGTTGCCTACTGGAGGAGATTATGGGTCACCCCAGAACTCTCCCAGTACGCACGGGCCTTCCTCGATGTGAGAGACTCAGATAAGGCCCATAAAATATCATGGATGAGGGAGGTTAAAGCAATATACAAGGCCATGGGATTATCCCCATTGTGGGATGACCCAGTAGGGAATCCTTTTCCATCTAGAAAAATATTTCGAGACCTATACTGGAACATGCTTGAGGCAAAGAGATATGGCCGCTGTATTGTACCATCCTTTACGGCAGATTTCCTACAACTTAAGCACTCTCCGGCCCTTGAGGCTTATTGGGACTGGATTACCATCCCAGGGGACAGGAAGAAATATCACCAGATTAGGGTGGGGACACTACCACTAAATGCTCTCACTGCAAAATGGCGTGGGGGACAAGGTTCGGCCTGTCCCTTTTGTCCCGATCAGCGGGAAGGCATTGGGCACATTCTCTTTGCCTGCCCAGAATACAAGGTGCCTAGGAGATCTTGGTTAAAACCTATTTGTGTCCAGTTAGGTGTCAAAACGCGTTGCAAAGCTGTCAGGATCTTACGAACTGATAACTCCCAAGCCGTAGTTATAGCTATAGCTAAATTTCTCCACTGGATGTGGATAATTCGGGCCTGTAAAATGAGCCTACAGTAATCTTGGCCCATCTTATTTGAGACTGTAAAAAGTACTTAGTGAGCAATGTATTTAGCGATGAATAAGGTTCTTTTTAACATAACTCATTTAATGATTGTAATCTATGGGTTTTATGTTTGGCGGTAGGCCAATAATAACTGTCAATCGAGGGTAGAAGTAATGAACTGTGGATTTTACTAGCTGTCAATGAAGGGCAATGTTAAAAAATTTAAATTGTAAAAGTTTTCTTGAAAATGGCTAAGGTTGTAACTGTCTTTTATGATTGAAAAAAATCAAAATAAAGACTTTTGAATTTGAATTTGGATTTGTATATATATTATTTGAATGTCATAAATTTGGTTTATGACTCGACAAATGTTCTCGTTGGAGAGAGAGCAAGACACCAAGCCTTTTCATTTGTTCCTCAACTTTTAATATAGTATTTACAAGTTTTGAGTGACAGTTTAAACATCTACATTCAGACTGTTGTTCATTTACAAATCTTACACAGGTGTTCCACAGATCAATAGAAATGCCATTTATTTTGTTGTCAATGTTGTCACATGTTACATATGCAATTGACAGAGCTGTAGTCTTCAAACCTACTTCGTATAGAAATTATAGAACAAACGATTATAAAAATGTGGTTAGGTGTTGGGTTGGAATTTGGTCTCGAGGTTCCCTGCGTGGAACCCGGTATGTGGGTGGGATTTGGGAATCGCGGAAACGGCAGTTGCTGCGGAACTGGAGAAGGAATAAAGCTGGTTATCATCTTCCACAACCTACTTACTCCTTTACAGTGGCGACGATCTGGAGCGGGGCAGTGAAGGAAACTGGCAGGTGCACGAGTGTCTGCGATCACTGTTGTGAACTTCTTCCACCTCTGTGACTACCCTGTAACGGAGTCACTTATCGGAACCTGGATGTGCAGAAGCAGGGCACTGCCATCTCCATCGGCAGCTGCATCCCCACACAGCCCTTGAGGTAATTGAGGCTGTTGAGGAGGGGCAGAGAGTCAGCATGCGGCATACAGCATCAGCTCCGTGAGTCTGAGACCTTCGGGACGTAGCGCATGTCATTGAGCTGCACTGTGCATGTCCGGGTACAAGCCCTATTTACCATAGGAAACACACGCATCGTGTGCATTGAATGTGTGGTAATCTTGGGTGAGTAAAAATCATCCGTTTTATCCTTTTGCCGGCATTCTCACCGGTGACAGGCACACCTTTATAATGTACATCGTGGTTTTCTTGCAATTAAGGGAGCAAAGGAAACTTTACTTGGAATTTGCCTGCAATTGTGTGCGGTTTTTACGGCAACAAGGAACATTAATTTGATTACTCATAATTTTTAGAAAACATTAAAAACATATATACAAAGTGTACCTTTGTTATATTTTGGCAAACTGCCTGCACAGTTTTGCAACAAACTTACTACCCTACCAAATGTCTCATGGAGAGGATTGTTGCACCAGTACCCTTTTTACAAGCTCCTGGCACTCCCTCATTGACCTGGCAACAATGGAAATAAACCTTTGAGGCTTGCAGGCAATTGATGGTTATACTTTCACCTATAATAAGAAAAAGGTTCTTCTGGTGTATAATTTGGGCACTGAAGTTCGGAACATTCTGAAAACCGTGCCACTGGAAATTGTAAGTGTATTTACATCGGGTGGTGAAAACAGGGGTTCTTCAACAGCGATTGATGAGTATGCCTCCATTATTAGTACCCTATACAAGCATTTTAATCCTAAGAGAAACACTATTCTTGAACACCACGAGTTTCTTCAACGAAACTTCCAGGTGAATCTATTGACAACTTTGTCACCAGCTTCAGAATGCTGGCTGTTACATGCAACGAAAGAGAGTTCCGGGATGAAATTATTAGGGACCAATTAATATAAACAACTAATAATAGGAAAGTTCAAGAGAATCCTTTATCTACTGATGACCCTGTTTTAGAATCAGCATTAAAGCTAGCAAGGAGTATTGAACATTCACAAGTCTGCATGAAGAAATGAATGAGGGTACTAAACCTGTGGAGGTGAGACATTTGAACACCAGACCCAGCCCCAGGCAAGTTGTCAAAGGAACCAACACAAGTCTTTCGCTTAGTTGCAATGACCAATCATCTAAACCCAAGAACGGAAAGACAGAAAAGTGTGAGAACTCATGTTTCCATTGTGGTAGCAAATCCCATCTGGGTAATGCCAGATTCTGCTCAGCATTAACTCAAACCTGCTTCAAGTGTGGAAAAAGGCCATTTTGCATGTGTGTGCAGAGCTAGCATTAGTCAGCGATCTGCTCTTTCACAGTCGATAAAGAACACTGAGGCAGGTTTCTGCGTTTCCGAAGAAGAGAATAACGAGATTCTAATGTTGTCGTCAACAGACCTGGAGGATAATGCAGCGGTAAAGATATCATACATGGCTGGTTTACGCAAAATAAAGCCTCCAACTTGCACGATCTCAGTGAACAAGAGAGATCTAAAAGTCTTAGCAGATTCTGGTTCTCCCTTCCCTTTGCTGAACGAAAAGTATTTTAGCGAGTTTAAGAACACTGTTGTGCATGAGTCTTGTATTCACTTTTTGCTTACAGAGGCTAGAGGCTAGAGGTTGTAGGGAGATGTGATGCAAATTTGCAATTTGATGGCAAACATGCTGTGGGACCTGTATACATTGTTAAGGATGGTGTGACTTTGTTGGAGTGGGATGAACAGGATGCGTTAGGGATTATTTTAGACCCCAATCACCCTGACATGGTACTGTCGAAACAGAATATGGACAATATGTTGAGTGGTCACCCATTAAGTAATTCTGAGAATTCCTGTATAGGTATTCAAATCGGAACTGAAGAATTGGCCAAACATTACCCTGAAATTTTCTGTGAACGGTTGGGGAAACTCAGGGGGTTTTCAACACCGCATAATATTGAAACACAACTCAAAGGCTGTAGCTCACCAGGTGCGCAAGGTACCACTAAACCTACTGGGTGAATTAAAAATGGAGCTAGACAAACTGTATTCTACTTATATAATAGAACCCATTGAAGGTTCAGAGTGGTTGGCACCCTTAGTTCTGGCGCGTAAAGTGGACAAGTCGAGGAGACTTTGTATGGATCTCAGGGACCTAAATTCTAATATCTGGGTAGATCATCAACCGTTGCCCAACATAAATGAGATGCTATTGACTTTGGGCAATGTCAGGTACTTTACCTCTTTTGATGTAGCTTCAAAGTACCACCAGATTGAATTAAGTAGAGATTCCAGGCACCTGACGTCATTTGTTATGCCTGAAGGGGCATTTCGGTATATCTAAATACCCTTTGGGTTGGCGTCAGCATCTGATGTATTTTAGCAGTTGATTATTAAGCTTTTCAAAGACGTCAAGGGTGTCATGTTCTTCTAAGACGACATCCTGGTTTTTGGTGAATCTATGGGAGAACATGACGGCAGGGTGAGGAGAGTCCTGGACATCATCAAGGGCAGTGGGTTGACCCTTAAAAAGGAGAAATGTAAGTTTGCTCAAGAAGGTGTTGATTATTTGGGTCATCATGTATCAAGGAAGGTAACTGAGCCCAAGGTAAAAATGCTTGATGTCATTCAACAATGTGCACCTAACCCAAAAAATAAGGATCAGCTCCATTCATTTATAGGGCTGGTGGAGTATTATTCCAAATTTGTTAGGAATATTTCTGACAAAACTAGTGGGTTACACAGTCTCCTGAAGAAAAACATGAAGTATGTATGGGATGATGATTGTGACAGGGATTTTGAATCCATCAAAATGGAAATTGTAAACGCTGGTCCACTCAAAAGGTTTGATATTAATGATTCATGTATCATAACTACTGACGCTAGCAATGTCGGTCTGGGGCAATACTTATGCAGGTTAGGGCTGATGGGAAGGAAGAGACTATTGCATTCACATCCAGGATGTTATGAGGCACAGAATCATCTTACTACACAATAAAGAAAGAATCATGTGGTCATGTGGTGGGGTGTTCAGTACATCAACAATTCATAAACCTTTGTTGGATCTGTTTACCACCAAGAGTGGGGGTAGACCATCCCCGCGTATTGCCAAATGGCAAGATAGACTACAAGAATATCAGTATAGGTTGGAGTATGTGCTGGTGCAAAAAACTATGTTGCTGATTGCCTCTCAAGGTTGCCTTTGGATGGCAACAATGTGGATCAAGAGGATGCAGATGCGTTGGAAATTGTATGTGTGGTGAGCTCGATCAGTAACACCACAATTGGAGTGTTGTCTGAGCAAGAATGTTTGGATGCTGTATTAAGTGATGAAACCCTTCAGGAAGTGAAGAAGTGCATGGTGAACAGTAACCCTGCAGTTAGAAATACCCCTGAAGTATTAGTTCCTTTCAGTAGAATAGAAACTGAGTTGTCCATTGAGGGGAGCATTCTGTGCAGGAGTGGGCAACTAGTTCCCCCGGAGTGTCTTCAGGAGAGAGTTTTGGTTCTATCACATGAAGGGCATTTTGGAATCCAGGCCATGAAAAGAAGGATAAGGGAAGATTTCTGGTGGCCTGGTGTCGACAGGGCGATTTAACATTACGTTGGTAATTGTTGTATGTGTGTCCTCTATTACAATGACTGTGCTCAGGAGACTTGGGAAAATTGGCCTTCAATGGAGCGCTCTACACTAGACGTCGAGTTTTCTGTCTGATAGAACTCAGACTATCAACCTAGGCCCTTTCCGCTCTAAGACTACAAGATTGACTAAGGGAGTACCTCAGGGTTCCTGTCTCAGACCCACCTTATTTAACAATTATGTTACTCCCTTAACGGGATTACTGAGGAATTTAGGATTTGTCCCAATATCTTATGCTGACGATACTCAGCTCCTATTTTCCTTTAATAAAAACAATCCCAATGTCCAGTCTACATTTTCGGAGGGAACGACGGCCATCGCTGGCTGGATGAGGGATAACTTCCTTCAATTTAATGCAGGGAAAACTGAGGTAATGTTATGCGGAGATGCACTGGCTAGGTGGTCCCCAAGGTGGTGGCCTGAGGAATTGGGCACGTCTTCGACTCCCAAATTGGTGGTTAAAAATCTGGGAGTCCGATCAGAAATTGACAATGAAGAAGCACGCCACATCTACTGTTGGCGCTTGCTTCCTTGTGTTAAGTCTTCTTCGAAGAGTATATCCCTTCTTACCTTTAACCACTCGAAAAACTCCTATCCAGGCACTGGTGCTAGGCCGCCTCGACTACTGCATTGCTCTGCTGATCTCAGCTAATGAAGCCTCCTTAAATAGATTGCAAGTAGTCAATAACACTGTGGCTTGTTTGGTCTCCAATGCCCCCCCGAATGGCCTCCCTCCCCATTCTGCATCAACCGCATTGGCTTCAGATGCAGAAGCGGATCAGATTTAAGATATGCTGTACGGTCCTTAAATATTTAAATGGCCCAGCTACCTAGCGGTCAAATTTACCAAACACCTGCCACCTAGGTCCCTTCGATCAGGGACCAAATATTTACTTCTTACTCCACGCTATAAAAAATCTCACCTAGGTGGTAAAGCTTTCTCCCACCTAGCCCCTTCTTATTGGATCCAACTTCCCATCCACTTGTGACAATGCCCAGATCATTTACAGTTTAGAAGACTTTTAAAAACATCACTGTTCTAATTTGCTCCTTTTCTGTGGTTGGCGGTAGCAACTCTATAGCGCGGAGATATTCCTGGCGGGGTGATGCCGGCATGTTATAAATCAATACATTTCAAATATCAAGTCACAGTGACTTGTCCATCTCAGGTCAACCCCATTGTGGTACAAAACTCGCCATGGAGTAAGGTGGTGTTTGATGTAGCTGGTCCTTTTGATGTCGGGGGCTGAACACCCAAATATGCATTGGTCTTGATAGATTATATGTCAAAATGGGCAGAGGTAAAATTTGTGGACAGTATAAACTTGGATATCATCATTAGATTCTTCAAGGAGATATTTTCTAGGGAAGGCTTTCTCGAGGAATTGATAACTGACAATGGGACCCAATTAACATCTAGAATAATGCAGAATTGTCTGGACAATTCTGGCATAAAGCAGATTTTAACTTCTATCTATCATCGTCGTAGCAACGGTCTTGTTGAAAGGGTAAATCGATGCATCAAAGACCAATTGCAACTTGCACTGGAAAGAGGCAATGAATGACATGTTGTGGGCCAAAAGAACTACCCCCCATATAAGTACAGGAATGTCCCCTTTTACCTAGTTAAGGGGAAGGATTGCGGGTCCAAACTCAATAAAGAATGTATAGAAAGGAAAACAATTGATGCTGCAAGGTTGGCTAAAGTGGCGGATGTGAGAGCTGCGGTACAGGAGAGGTATGATTCCACGGATGAACAACATCGGGTTCTGTCGGTTCAGCTGGGTGATTGGGTGAGAGTTAAAAGACCGGGTTTGTTTGCAAAGGTTGGTCACGTTTTTCTGCACCCATTTGGGTTAAGAAGGTGAGGGGTAATGTTGTGCTACTTGAGAATGGGAAAACATGGAACAAGTGTTTCATTTCTGTTGCACCCAAATCAAAGGCAGAATATGTTGGGAGGAAGATGGGTGTGAATGTTGATTCAGCTCAGTCTCATGTTGATTCTTCCCAGGGCCATAGATGTGCTGTGGATGGAGTTGTGGCACATCCTTCAAGATTTACGCTGCCCTCGGGGGAGCTCTTCGTTGGGTATTTCTGTTAGAGCATCTGTCAGAGCCAGGACATGTCCTGCAAAGTTTATAGATTATGAAATGTTTTGATTCACATTGCCTTGTTTTTACATTCTGGTTAATGTTCTTGTTTCACCATGTTTTCTTCCTTACATTGTTTTTATCATATTCTTTCCCCTGCTGAATTCTCTTGTTCTCATCACATGCCTTTCTATTATGTAATTTTGTTTTGTGGTGTATTTTGTCAGTAGGAAGGGGGATGTGTTGGGTTTGAATGTGGTCTCGAGGTTCCCTGTGTAGAACTCGGAATGTGAGTAGGAGAGGGGATTCGGGGAAGCAGCAGTTGCTGCCGGACGGTGGAAGAAATAAAGCTGGTTATCCCTTTCCAACGCCTACTGACTCCCTTACATTAAAAGCAATTTTCATTCCTTCCAGTCAACAACTTAACAAATACCTTAAGTGACCTATTGATTACATGTGCTTGATATTTCAATGGAACCTATATAACTAATGAATAACTAAACAACAATTATTCTTCTAACTTTTATTTCAGGGGCAGGTTGATGGTGAGGCGATATTTGTAAGTATTGATCAATATCTTACTTTGATAATGTTTCTAAACCTGCAAAATCTCATAGCAGTATGTGTGTAACGTATTATATATGTGTAAGATATGGTTAGTGTTTTGGTGATACTTGCTCTCTAATTCCACACACCTATACATCCACAAAAAATGCCTAAATCACACTAATGTCTCTTGTGCCAGGGTTCTCTAGGCTGTTTTAGATACAAATGTTCATGAGCTTTGTTTTCTGTGATGTCAACATCGAGGCTTGCAATGATTGTCACAGATTCACTCATCACCCCTCACTAACACATACCATAATTTAGGATAAAGTAGGAGGAAGTAGGGGATCATGTTTATGCTGTTAAAGAGAAACAGAAAATTACAGAAGTGAGGTGGTCAATAGATGAGAGGGGTTAGTTTTTATAACTTAGACAGGCAGAATCGATGAGTTTTCAGTTGGATACAGAAGTTTGTTTTATGGAGGAGAGGTATGAGGGTTTGTGAGACACACATGCACACATGCATTTTTCAACAATAGTGTGGTCTCATTCTGCCATGCATGTGCAGCTGATGTGCTCTATGTATAGCCTATGTGGACAAGAAGGCCCTGAAAGTGAGAGGAATTGGGAATGAGCCATGTGTCTGTGATGAAAAGTGTAGCAGAGAGTATGTTTGCCAACCATCTGTGTCTTTCTCTTTGTCTAAAATAGGAAGTAGTCATTGGAGATTTAAAACCCAATTTGATCCACCGTGTTAGTGTGGGAGCCTATAGCAGGACTGGGAAAGGACGAGCCAGTGCACCCAGAGAAATAACAACTTCATCCCAAGGTAATTTATTGATAATAAGAGCTAAGCAGGTAGGGGGAGTTGTACTAGAATTTTGTATGCACTCTTCTATATAATGACATTTAGGTAAAGAGCAATTAAGGGAAACTGTGGAAATAGTAATCATGATACAACTTTAAAGGTATCATGATCTGAGAAGCATATGCATGTCTGTCTCTCCATTGTTTGCAATCCTGCCAGTGGTTAATTTGTTAAGGAGTGCTGGTGTTTGAAGACCTGCTCAGAAGCCGGTGACCGGTGCAATCAAATGTTGGCACACCGAACACCAAGGCTGGTAGTCTTTAGTCCACTACCAGACACTCTTTACACCTCTTTCTCGCTCTTGCAGGCTTGTGATAGTTTTGCTGTCTTTCCCTTCCTCCGTCTTTCTGATCTGTGTGTTTTTCCCTCTCTTGCACTTGGTAAACATATGATGCAGGAAATAAGTGACAGTCTCCAAAAATAAGTACTGTGGCCCCCACTGGCAACCACTTGCTTAAATTAGGCATTGATTCCTGCTTTCTCGCTGCTCCCTGTCTAGACACATGTTTTAGAATTCTTCCTGGTTCGCATTAAAAGTTACAGGTTAATGTGGGTGATATTTAACTTTGGAAACAACTATCGTTACTCTATTCTCGTCCTCTTATTTCTTTTTCTTCTCTTCTTCTCCTCTCCCTATACCCCTCAAAATACAAACTTTAACTTGCTACAGATGTAAGCTACTACAATTTAGATTATATACTTGTTCTATAATTCTATTCTTTTATTTTCCTTTTTACCTCCAAGTACATACCCAATATTACATTGGTTTTGTTAACTTTTGTTTAAATAGATAGATATATTTAGGGGCTTATATGCATGCACCTTGGGCAACCGGTACATCATAAGCCCCTTAGTATGTACCATTATTGCCATAACAATTCAACAAAGCTTGTTCAAACTTAGAAAACAATGGGTGATATATACCGGTACCTAAACACTTTCTGAACAAGGCACAACGGCAATTAGGTTCACCCATTATTAAACAAATGTATTTAAACATAGTTACAGTTTAGCTTTTAATGTTAGTCTTAGAACCTGAAAAAAATAGAAAGGGAGGTCTCCTCACATATCCAATGACGGGACGAGGAGAAAGAAGAAACAGGAAATCAGAACAGTCCCTACTATTGCCTATAAGACAAGGATACAATTATCCACAACTATACTACCATAGCTCAAGAGATCTTTGCATTTATATCCACTCCAGACATTAATACATAATAAGCCAACAATAAAATCAGAGTTATACACAATTTATTTTAAAATATACAAAGACAAATATAAAATACAGTACCACAGTGCAAAAAAGTGTAAAAAACAGAATGTTTACGGTTTTTGTCTACACCCTACCAATGGGTCAATGGTGCACACACAATTCATACATGAACAGATAATTTAAAAAAGCAAATCGCTATTAAAAACAAGTTGTCGACGCAGCGTTTCGGTTTCTATGATGACACCTTCATCAGGACAGGGTTCTATACAGTAAAGAAACACAATATTAACAACAATAATTATCTTAAAAAAACAACATTATCTCCATCTCTTTTTAAAAAAAATTTTTCAGTTTTTTTACACACATTTGACAGTTGATTAACGTATTAAAGGAAGGCATTGTGTCATGGGGAAAATTATTTTGCATGGGGTAACAGGGTACATGGGAAAGTGGCAGCGTGATCTCTTGAGCTAAGCATAACAAAAAGCATTATATGCTTCCAGGTGACATGTTTCTAAGTTAACAATACACCCAGGGATAGTCCAAGACTATTTCAGTTTATAATATTTCTAAATATAGACACTTTTGTACTTACTCTAACAGGGCGTACTCTTTTGAAATGAGAGACGTCTTCCTCTTTTATTAATTTGAGGTAGCAGTCCTTAGTACATCATAGGACTTCAGGTACACAAATAGTGATGGACGGGTAAAGTGTCTTTTCGTGTCTGAAACAATAAACACCATCCTCAGCCACGGCTCATACTCCGGACTGATCCCTAAAATTACTGGGTAAGCATTATATAATGGTAAAGGCGAATGAGTAAACTCCGACTCTCCCAATTGTAATCCAAATTGATATGGTCCTTATTCTATATTTTTTAAGGAATCATATACAAAGGTCCCTCATATCGGTGGCTCCTTTTTCCTCAACGACCAGGAATATCCAGTGTATAGCAAAGGTAATTGACTGACCCTGGAGCACTAGTTTTTTTTTAAAAAAAGAACTATTATTCTTTAGACTCTCACATTTACAACAGTATGAGCATATAGGATGGTGTTTATTGTTTCAGACACGAAAAGACACTTTACCCGTCCATCACTATTTGTGTACCTGAAGTCCTATGATGTACTAAGGACTGCTACCTCAAATTAATAAAAGAGGAAGACGTCTCTCATTTCAAAAGAGTACGCCCTGTTAGAGTAAGTACAAAAGTGTCTATATTTAGAAATATTATAAACTGAAATAGTCTTGGACTATCCCTGGGTGTATTGTTAACTTAGAAACATGTCACCTGGAAGCATATAATGCTTTTTGTTATGCTTAGCTCAAGAGATCACGCTGCCACTTTCCCATGTACCCTGTTACCCCATGCAAAATAATTTTCCCCATGACACAATGCCTTCCTTTAATACGTTAATCAACTGTCAAATGTGTGTAAAAAAACTGAAAAATTTTTTTTAAAAAGAGATGGAGATAATGTTGTTTTTTTAAGATAATTATTGTTGTTAATATTGTGTTTCTTTACTGTATAGAACCCTGTCCTGATGAAGGTGTCATCATAGAAACCGAAACGCTGCGTCGACAACTTGTTTTTAATAGCGATTTGCTTTTTTAAATTATCTGTTCATGTATGAATTGTGTGTGCACCATTGACCCATTGGTAGGGTGTAGACAAAAACCGTAAACATTCTGTTTTTTACACTTTTTTGCACTGTGGTACTGTATTTTATATTTGTCTTTGTATATTTTAAAATAAATTGTGTATAACTCTGATTTTATTGTTGGCTTATTATGTATTAATGTCTGGAGTGGATATAAATGCAAAGATCTCTTGAGCTATGGTAGTATAGTTGTGGATAATTGTATCCTTGTCTTATAGGCAATAGTAGGGACTGTTCTGATTTCCTGAGTCTTAGAACCTGTACATTTTGTATTCACAAGGTAATTTGCAGAAAAATAAAGTACGTTATTTTATTCCCAAGTGTAGATGGCTATCATCTAGCTCGCACCAGAGATGGGGAGGCTTATTAAAATGTATGCACGCACTCTCTGTGATGAAATTATAGATATAGTCACACAACTGTTTCATTTTTTTGTTAAGTGGTGATTAATGTTTTTTTCTAAGTGTAGGAATTTTCTGATACTCCATGTCAACATGATTATTGAGCTGCAAAGTCTCATAATAATTATAATTCTGTATTTACATGTAACATGTGGTAAAGTATACTTATCAATTAATGTTTCTGGTAATTGAATGGCAACACGCAAAAAATCATATTTAAAAATCGAGTTTAAATTCACCCAAGAGGATTTCAGAGACTGGGTCTTTAAATGCCCAAAACCTTCCTCTAGAACAGAGGTCTTCAAACTTTTGGATGCCGAGACCCCCCTGTCAACATTTTCAAGCGTAAGGGCCCCCTCCTGCCAAAAATTTCTGGAAGGTGAGGACCAAATTATGCGACAGGCTTGACTAAATTGTGTGAGTAGAACATTTAAATAATGTTCTGTGATGCTGCGTATTTTGGGGTAGCATTGCTTTATTATTTAGAATGTTTTTAAACACAGTAATACTGAGGAAAGATTTCACCCCATCAGTACCAGTTTATAACCAAAATACTGCAATTAACATCAGAAAGATGTCTAGTCAACCTCTGTGAAGGGCCTCCCAATCCGCAGGAATACGCGATGCCACATTAGAAGCTCACCTGGCCATGGCCAGGAGCAGCAAGGGTGCATTCAAACCGTGGCGGTCTTGTGCAGAGTTAAGCAGTTTACCCATGCCCCTTTCTTCTCACCCCCTTCCTTCCATCCCTCTCTTCTCTCCTCTCCCAACCCCGGATCCCTCTCTCACATTGCAGGCAGATGGTTATTAGCCCCAGGACACCTTTTGGTAACAGTAGCGCACTACAAATGTAAATAATAGGCAGAAGCAGGGGATTCACTAGACTCAAACTTCGGGGGGGTTAACACTCCCAGCTGGGGCTTGTCCAAGCACTGGTCGCACACGGTACAACTGTCTTTCCGCCTTCTCCATGAATTCCCTTACTACCACTCCCCAACAATACACCTCATCTCTTTATAGTACCTGTCTGACAAACATTTCATTTTTTATAGCGCTACTCATAGTTTACTCACACTCAGTTCTGTGATGTGCATGGTACATCTTCTTTGTACCAGGCACTTTAGCCTTCTGCACTGTGTGGGTGACAAGAGTGCTCATGTGACTGCACGGTGAGCAATGCAACAGTGTGAGAGTAGGGTACAAGGAGTGACTGCAGGGTGAGTGAGGTGACCATATGAATTTGGGTTCGGCTGTAAGTGCAGAGTGGGACGAAATAGTGCATGGTTAGTGATGGCCTGGTTTGAGTGAGCTACAGATTGAGCAGTAAGGGGGGGACAGGTGAGTGGAGTGTCACATGAGTGCAGGGTGAGAAGTGTGCTCGTGTGACTGCAGGGTGAGGTACAGAGTGAACAATGCAAGCAAATTTTTAGTGCAGAGTGACCACCGTGAGAGCAGGGTGAGCGGGTGAATGTTGTGAGTGCATGGTGATCAGTGTGAGTGCATTGTGATCACTGTGAGTACATTATGATCACTGTGAGTGCAGGGTGAGTGGGTGAATGTTGTGAGTGCATGGTGATCAGTGTGAGTGCACTGTGATCACTGTGAGTTCATTGTGATCACTGTGAGTGCAGGGTGAGCGGGTGAATGGTGTGAGTGCATGGTGATTGTGTGAGTGCAGGGTAAGCGGGTGAATGATGTGAGTGCATTGCGATCAGTGCGAGTGCATTGTGATCACTGAGTGCAGGGTGAGTGGGTGAATGTTGTGAGTGCTTGGCGATCAGTGTGAGTGAACTGTGATCAGTGTGAGTGCATTGTGATCACTGTGAGTGCAGGGTGAGGGGATGAATGGTGTGAGTGCATGGTGATTGATGTGAGTGCATGGTGATCAGTGTGAGTGCATGGTGATCAGTGTGAGGGCATGGTGATCAGTGTGAGTGCATGGTGATCAGTGTGAGTGCAGGGTGAGCGGGTGAATAGTGTGAGCGCATGGTGATCAGTGTGAGTACATTGTGATTGCTGTGAGTGCATGGTGATCAGTGTGAGTGCATTGTGATCAGTGTGAGTGCATTGTGATCGCTATGAGTGCATGGTGATCGCTATGAGTGCATGGTGATCAGTGTGAGTGCATTGTGATCGCTGGGAGTGCAGGGTGAATGTGAAAGTGAAGGCGAGAATGAGAAGTGAGAAGTCTGAAAGCAGGGTGCATTCCCAGAAACTTGAAGCGTAGGGTTTCAGATATAAGTACTATTGCTATAATGGCATTAATCAGGGTTCGAGGGTGGCGGAAATAAATAATGTGCTGAACCAGCAACAAACTTCCAGTCTAATGATTAGGGTTACCAGCTCATGATTTTGATGGCCCAGAAATAAGCAGTCACCTACAGCTGTATTTTTTGCACTTATCTGTGAATACTTAGAACAGCAAATATTAATAGAAAGCACTTTTAATTGTGTTCTAGGGATGCCTCAATAATCCATGACTAATAATTAAAGAAAATAAAGACAGAAAAGTCACAAAACTAATTAATACATACTTTTTTATTTATAACTCAATTTAGTGTCAAGAGCAGGTCTCTGCAGGATCTTTAAACAACACATAGCAGGCATGTTTCTTTTGGCAACCCAACTTTATATTTCTTTTCATTAAATGCATTCTCACACTACAGCAGTAAGTGTAAAAATACAAATGTAAGGAATAGGCAGAGTGGGGTACTGGAACCATACTGGAACCATAAAAAAACTAAGCTTTGGTAATCAGTTAACAAAGGCATGTAAATATGCTAATGGTCTTTAAAGACCTGTGAAAAACTCTGGCCGGAGATAAGACTCCAAACACTGCCCAGCCGAGGCCCCAGGAGCGCGAGCTGCACTGCAGCAGCCCGGCTGAGACACAGGATGGGGGAGGAGGGGGGCTGAAGCCCTGGAGGCCAGGGCAGAAGTGACACTATGAAGGCGCGACCCCCTTTGCATCGCTTCACGGCGCCCCACAGTTTGAAGACCCCTGCTCTAGAATGATCATTGACTCATCAGATGGGCAAACCTAGAGTGAAGGTTCTAGTTGGGACGAAGTCATGTGGTACCACTTTTTGTACATATAACTGGCTCTGTCTGCCCCAGTATCCTAGAAGTTTTTTAAAGGCAGGACATAGGACCTTAAACTTCATCGTGGTGTGGATCCAATGGGTTGATATCAGGATGGATTTGATCTGGTGCAGCTTATCAAGCTTAAGGCAAAATCTGCTGCTCTGGTGCTGAAAACTTTAGAACTTTGCAATGACTTGCTCCATGTCACCTGTCATATTAGATGATGTTACAATAATCAAGTCATGCCAGAATGAGGGATCACTTTGTGGTTGGTGTGATGGACAAAGGGAGATGCATAATTACACTCTTAGCACTTAAAAACAAAATTACCTAGAGAGCAATTGGTCGGCTTTGAAAAAAAACACGCTGCATTCATGCAGAGAACGAGCTACCTCATCCAGGGAACATGTGCTCCAGTCGTGAAGTGATCTTGGTGGGAGTCACTGCCCCATTCTACAATTGAAAATACATTTTTATGTTGTCAGTGGACATGTGGAAGGTCACCTAACATCACCTGTGCAGCTAAGCTAGTATGTAGACATTGAAGAGAAATTCTAACAAAAGTTGCCGTGCACACCTTATTTTTTTTATTTTAAACCATTGTACTCCATTTGTTCACAGTTCAAAACCGTTTAGCGTGCTCCCCGGATAACGTGGTCCACCCATTGCCACGTGAAAGTTAACAACATACCAAGATGAGAGGGGCGCCACTGCACCCCAAATCCAGACGCACAGCTGTGATCCTTATTCATATTATCTCAGTTCTTTACACTGAATAAATCCATTTTACTCCATTCATTTGAGTTGTATCAGTTTTTTTATTTCCAATATACTTATCCACACGTGATTGGCCAATGTTTAGTGACACTTCTCATACCACGGATATGCCACAACGAGCCTTTTTCCGGGCACGTGTCAAACATTAAACATCCTTAATATTCAATGATGATCTCACCCAATGCATTTCAAACTTTTTTTAAGTCCTTCCTCAGGGGTCCACTGAAATATTAAATGAAAACGTTGCTATAAACATTTTGTCTGAATAACTGTGATTAAATATAGTTTACAACAAGGTCACGTTACAATACTGCTTTTTTTTAAAAAAGATCACCCCATGGTTATACACGTTTTTAAGCGCTACCCTCTGAAACCATAGCTAAAATGCTGCCTTAATTGAATTTGGACGAATTCCCTAACTGACTCCCTTATCACGATGTCAAACCCTCACACAACCTCACATTCAGTGCCCAGTGTACCATCCCAATAATCCTCAATTTGTCTCCCCTAGTTCTCTACCCGAATTAACTGCCTCTCGCTTCCGTACCTGTGATATTAGGTTCCATTTACACAACACGATGGCGGCGTTTGACTGCGCGCCATCTTCTCACGTAGATTTAACTCCTCAGATGAAACCCCGCCTCTTCTCCCTCACCTATCACAACCTGTCGTAGACATCCACTCTATCTTCCTACCTCCCCCATAATACCTCTGTGCACCAACCCGGTGAAATATATCCAATTCACTACATGTTATTCACTACTTTCATACGTGCACCATACGAGATTAGCCCGGCTGGTTCCTTGCTATACCCCGCACACCCTGTTGATCTTATCAATTTACGCCAAAAACGATCTTCCTGAACCACGTTATACATGCAATTTTACCTTTTTCATGTCAACGAGTTTAAAAACAGTAAAACAACATCATAAACAACAATTCATGAAACTCGTGTCCTTGCTCTATAAAAACAAAATGCGCCCAAGCATGTTTTTTCCGCATTAAAGATGTGCTTTTCACGTGAATTTTCAAGTCTGTTGGAAATCTGTTGATCCATTATTGGATTTGTTCATTTCTTTTGTGGGTGCAACGTTGCAAGTCGGGCAGTGCATTTCGAAATTCTAACAAAAGTTGCCGTGAACACCTTATTTTTTTGATTTTAAACCATTGTACTCCATTTGTTCACAGTTGAAAACCGTTTTGCGTGCTCCCTGGATAACGTGGTCCACCCATTGCCACGTGAAAGTTAACAACATACCAAGATGAGAGGGGCGCCACTGCACCCCAAATCCAGACGCACAGCTGTGATCCTTATTCGTATTATCTCAGTTCTTTACACTGAATAAATCCATTTTACTCCACTCATTTGAGTTGTATCAGTTTTTTTATTTCCAATATACTTATCCGCACGTGATTGGCCAATGTTTAGTGACACTTCTCATGGTCTGCAGCCTCTAAGGTCTGCAGCACTTATTGTGCCACCCTTAGAGGCCCTGTACCTTACACACTCACACTGCCATTGCAGGCTGCATGCTTTGGGGCAGAACAAAGTGAAGAGTCGACATGGCCGATACCCCTGTGTGCCAGGTCTACAATCCACTGCCCTGGCATAGGTAAGCCACCCCTCTAGCTGGGTGCACATATCAGTGGTGAGGGTACAGCTGCATGAGCCCTGTACCCCTACAGTGTCTAAGTCAGTTCTTAGACATTGTAAGTGCAGTAATGCCATAAAGAGTATATGATCTGGGAATTTGTCATTATGAACTCCACAGCACCATAATGGCTTTCCTGAAAACTGGGAAGCTTGGTATCAAACTGATGCCAGTGTGGGAATTAATGAAAAAATGCACTCAGAGGGCATCCTAGAGATGCCCCCTGAAAAACGACATAACTCTAGTTTCCTGGCTGAGTGGCTGCTCACCAGCTGCCACCACCAGACATGTTTCTGGACCAATGAGTCAAGAGCCTGCTGCTCTCTGGGTCATGAAACAAAGCACATCCTGGGACGAGGTGCCAAGCCTTCTCCCCTAGGATAGGCAGGGTCCGTGAAGGGGAAGCTTCAAAGGCATGTTGCCTTTGTGAGCTACCCCAGTCATTTGCTGCTCCCAGCAACTGGTTCCCACCGGTTCTGACCCCCACTTTGGGCAGGAGAACCAACGGGAAAACCAACTTAGGAGGAGAGGTGTGCCCACCTTTGCCAACCCCACCCCTCAGGTGGGGGGCTAGGTGAAGCACAACTCTTAGTCCCCGCCATCCTGCAGATTGGGGGTCAACCAGAGTGAGGCTTATACTCCCTCCCACTGGAGGGTGTTATAATAGGGGGTGATCCCACCCCAACAAAGGGACCCATTAGTCCCAACCTGTATCTACCTATAATGCCCTTAAAATGTGTATTTTTTTTAATTTTTTAATTTTTTTATTTTTCTTAATTGGTAACTCATCAAACACAGGAGTGTAAGCCTACATCCATCACGTGGCCGGCTTCCGATGCAAAAATCAGAGCATATAAAGCATATGAATCAGTTAACGTTGTACACAGCAAGCCGCCTACAACCACTCCGGGCCGGCCGCGTCAAGTAATCATGAAGGAGTCACTGCAGCACAACATGCAACCTTTGAACATTGGCGAATGAGAATCCTACATTTACACTCTGTGGGTGACTTGTAAAAAGAAAGAATAAAGAGAAAAACACAGGTGATCAGCGTTAACTGCACTTCCATATGGGATTCCACTAATAAACTTATGAATGAGGCCTCATAGGGGGGGGTGCATGGGGGAGGCGGGGGGAGGGGGCAGCCAACAAGTATTAGAGCAGAAGAGCATAGAATTGTCCAAGGGGGAGCTCCAATCAGCATCTATTGAAGGCTACATTGCAAATGAGTTCCCGGCGCCTTATCTGGGAGTGTGGAGTGATATTGTCAGTGCTGTTGAGTCATGTATAAAGAGGCAGGTAATTACAAAGGGTCATCTGTCAGGGTCACCGCTTCAGTGTCTGTCGATCTGGCAGTTAGGTAGGATGTCAGCAGTGACCAAATATCTAGAGTTTTGGAGGATGCAGGTAACAAGTCAGCATAATTGGATAACTGTTCCTGGCAATAGATCATGTCATCCAGCCATTCCTTAAACTTGGGTGCCCTCCCTCTACCCTAGCGGCATGCCACCCGTCTCTTAGCCATCAATAATGCTAATGCTACATATTTACGATATGGTGACGGAACGGGAAGAACATAGCCAAGTACTGCCATCAGCGGAGTAGCGTCAAGTTGTATCTCAGTCATCTGATGCAGAGCCTGAAAGACCTGCTCCCAATAGACGCGAACCGTGGGACAGCTCCAAGCAAGGTGTAGCATATCAGCGTTGGTCGCATGGCACCTTTCGCAGACATTCGAGTCCCGCAGCCGAAACCGGTGCATTTTGGCTGGTGTGTATTACAACCTGTGGTGGTATTTGTAATGTATAATGCGCAATCGGCTACTGGCCGACACTCGCTCGGTCTGAAGGCAACGAAACTCCCATTGGTCATCAGTAAGGTAATCTCCTAATTCTTCACTCCATCGCATTAGAGCTTGTGGAATTGTTACCACCCGTTGCTCCCGAATATTACGGTATAACAACTACAAGGATACTAGTTTGGTAGATGTTATACGTTGCAGGAGCAGGTGGAGAGGTACTAGTGTGGGGGGCTCCGCCGGGAACTCAGCATGTAAAGCTCGGATCCCATTTCGGAGTCGCAAGTATAGGAAGTTGTCCAGTGGCGTGTGAGTAAATTTTGAAATAGACTGTCCGACGCACGGAACAGGCCATCCTCAAACAGAGCACCCCAAGTGGTGAGAGCAGCTCTCTCCATACGTTTGTGAAAAAGCGTCTCTTGCAGCAGTGGCATAGTAGGATGATAGGCCAATGGTAAAAGCGGGGAGTATAAAGCGTCAACTTCCAATAGGGTCGCAATGCGACGCCACGCCGTAACTGTGACATTGACAGTATTCTGGGTCCGTTCACGAGCTGGTATTTCAGCAAATAATACCCCTTCTATGGGGATCGGGTGAGCAAGCCAGTGTTCAGCTGCCAGGTGCGGCATGTATCGATGGGGTCGCACCCAATAATATAAATAATGAACCTGTGCACATAAGTAATACAATTCTAGATCCGGGATAGCAAAGCCACCAGAGGCATAAGGTCTGGTGAGAATCGACCATTGCAGGCGAGCTTGTTTCCCTCCCCACACCAATCTAATCATTTCAGTTTTTAACAATGCGAAGAAGTGGCGCCCTGGGTGATACGGAATGTTAAGGAAGAGGTAAAGTAGTTGTGGAAGTATGACCATTTTGATCAAAGAAGCCCGTCCGGCCATCAATAGTGGGAGTTTTATCCAGCGAGTTACCTTTTCGGAGATACGGGTTAGCGCAACCCCATAGTTAAGTCTCAGAAGCTCTTCTTTATCTCGTGTGATGCCAATCCCCAGATAGCGGAGCTCATCCTCACACCAATCTAATGGGTACTCTAAGGGGAAGCGCAACGTTGAGGCCGTAAGGGGGAATAGACATGATTTTCCCCAGTTAATCTGGACTCCAGATATACCGCCAAAGATAACAAACTCCCGAAGGAGCACGTTGAGGTTGGAACTGGGATCTCGGACATAAAGCGTGATGTCATCAGCATACATTGAGACCAAAATTTGCCGTAGTTGACACCACAGAGCCATATCGTTATGTCGCTGCCTTAGTCGAGCCGCAAGCGGTTCTGTGACCAATGCGAATAAAAGAGGCGACAGGGGGCATCCCTCTCGGGTGCCCCTGGCAATGGAAAAGGGTGCTGACATGCGGCCATTGATCATTACTCTAGCGCCTGGTCGACAATATAGGAGCTTAATCCATGAAATGAATAGAGGGGGGAAGCCCATCCGTAGCATGACCCTAAATAGATAGTCCCATTCGACAGAGTCGAAAGCTATGGTGGCGTCAAGAAAAACAGCCGCAAGAGGAAGGTCAGGGGAAACAGTGTCTAGGACAGTAAAGAGCGTGCGCAAGTTATGGGAGGTGGATCTCCCCGGGACAAATCCAGATTGTTCCGGTAATATTAGGCGGTCTAAGAGCAAAGTCAGTCTATTGGCTATCAATTTCGCCAATATCTTCGCATCACAATTGAGGAAGGAAAGGGGGCGATAGGAGCCACTGTGGTGAGGTGGTTTCTCAGGCTTCAGGAGGGAAATAATAAGCACCTCTCACATGGACGGTGGAAGGATTCCCACTTCAAGGGATTCTTCGAAGACCTCACGTAAGATAGGTGCCATCAGATCTATATAAGTTTTATAAAATTCGATAGGGACGCCGTCTAGGCCAGTGGCCTTACCCGATTGCATGCCCATAATGGCATCTCGTATCTCGTCAAGCTCGAATGGCGCACTCAGAAATTCCCGATGCACATCACTGAGCCATCCCAGGGCCACATCACCCAAGTAGGAGTCCAAATCTAGATCACGTTGGCCAACACTTGTATATAAGATAGTATAGTGGTCAGTGAATTCCTCTAGGATGGATGCAGTATCCCAGCATCATGTACCATCTGATTTATCTAAGGCTACTATATAGTTAGAGTGCCGTGGGTGTCTAATCACATCCGCAAGAGCTTTGCCAGAGCGTTCCCCCTCTCCATATCTACATGCTACCCAGTGTTTGCCACGAAAGTGCACCTCCCTTTCAGCTTCCGCCATGTATTCCGTTAGCGTTGTTCTGAACGTGCCCTGAGTGTCTTCATCAGGGTGTTGAGCCAGAAGAGCTTCAAGCCTGCGAAGCTCCTGCTCCAATCTATGTAGAGAGGAAGTGATGCTTTTTAACACTCCCGCTCCTATGGACATGCACACCCCTCTAATGGTGACCTTAAAAGCCTCCCAGATCGTCTCCACACTTTGGACCGAACCCTTATTGATCTAAAAAAATTCCCTGATCTCGTCTCCCAATTCTGTTCGGAAGACCTCATCAAGCAACATACGCACGTTTAGTCGCCATGCACTGCGCGGGCATTCAAAGACCAAGGGAGAGAAAGTGAGCAGAACAGGTGCGTGATCAGAATATGTCCTGGCTAAGTGTTGTGTCGCACTAAGCAGGGGACCCAAGCCACGAGACACAAGCCAATAGTCCAATCTCGCCCAAGAAGCGGCGTGAGCAGTGAAGTGTGTTCCCTCCCGTCGAAGCGGATAGACATGACGCCATGCATCCAGCAAACAATTATCAAGGATGATATCCTGGAGCAGTGCGACTGCCTTGGTGCGGTGGTGTGGCGTGGGGTGAGATCTGTCGATAGAAGAAGCAGAGGTGACATTAAAATCCCCTCCCCAGATAACATTGGTCGAGTCAATCTCCCTTATCTTGTCCCATAGGGAAGAGAAAAAGTCAGGGGAATCTGTATTGGGGCCATAACAACACGCAAGTGTCACTGATTCCTGTCCAAGTCGCCCCCATGTGAGGCAGAACCTCCCTTGTTCATCACTGAAGGAGCCTAAAGCAGAGAAAGGCACATTATTCTTAAGTAATATAGCGGTGCCTCTGGCATAAGTAGAGTAAGATGAGAAGATTCGGTATGCTGACCACCGAGAGGCAAAGGTTGGAATCCGTATGGGGCTAAGATGAGTTTCCTGTAGCATCGCTATGTGAATGTGGTGGTGGTCTAAGTAGGCTATGATCTGCCTTCTCTTTCTAGGGTCCCCTAACCCCCTGACATTCCACGTGAGGACATTTAGTGGTGACCCCCTATAAGCCATTATGTGTGTAAGAGTAATTTGGACTTGCAGAGCCAGACGAAAGTACAGCATTGAATAGCAAAAATAAGATCACCAAGTGTAGCGTAGGGTGTAGTTAGCCACTCCACAAATACAGTCTTAGAAACTAAAAGTGCACTAAGGTACGCATCCAACTGGTCGTGACAAAATGTACTCAGTCCCATCCCCCCCTCCCCCACCACCCACTGAAGCATCCCAATCATGCCAGTATCCCGCACCCACCCACCCATGACCCCCCCCCTCCCAACAAAGAAAACAACAACAATTGGGGTCTCACTAAACTCTTGTAGTGGACCAGTTTGGGGTAATGCCCTTAGGGGGCCGTCTAGGGTGGCAACACAACCTCGCCCCCGTCATACTCGCCAGAGGCCAAAGCCTCAAGCAAGAAGACAGAGGTGCCAGGTGTTAATCAATGTGGCACGTATCGGGAGAACCAGAACACCCCCTCATATAATCTCAAAAGGATTAATCCCAACAAAGCATTTCAAGAAAGGGAAGGAGCCACAGCCAGTACAATGAGCCACTAGTCTATTAAGCTAGGTCTTCATGCCAAGGAGAGCATGAAACTGTCCTCCTCTCCTCCCCCAACCACGGGGAAGTATACATCAAACCAGACCCACAGGAGCAGGACAGCACACATAATGTCTCATATAACAGTTACATTTTACCCATCACTCCGAGCCCCAATTTGCAAAGTTCGTGGGTCTTACTAGTGTTACATGTCCTCTTCAACGATCGGGGGTCCTGGGAATCATCTGCTTCCGCTTCTAGTCTAGCCGATCTTTTCAGATGTTTCAAAAAGTCTTCTACATGCTGTGGTTTCGTAAAGAACCGCTGCTTCCCTTGATGAGTGATCCGCAGCCTTGCCGGGTATAGTAGTGCATAGTCAACCTGTGCTTTGCGCAGTTTGGCCTTAACATCTAAAAACATACGCCGCTCCTCTTGCACCATAGGAGTAAAATCAGGTTATATAGAAAAGGTGACTCCATTGTAAATCAGCTCTTGTTTGCTGCGCGCCACCCGCAGTGCCACATCCCGGTCTCTATAGTTCAGGAGACGCGCTATTATAGGTCTAGGAGTATCTCCGGGCTTGGGCTGGGGCACTAGTGAGCGATGCGCCCTTTCGACGATAAATTGGGTAGAGAAAGCGTCAGCTCCCAAAGCTTCCAGGAGCAACTTCTCTACATAGTCCTCCATACGTCCAGTGTTGGTGGACTCCGGAATTCCTATAAGGCGAATGTTGTTGCGCCGACTGCGCGCTTCCAAGTCCTCATTCTTTGCTGCAATGGAGCGTAAAAGATTATCCATGCGAGACAGCTGGGATGTGTGAGTGGCGAAAATATCTTCAGAGTCAGAGACGCGTCTTTCAACCTTCTTAATCCTTTCATCATGCCCATCAAGCTTGTGGGCAATGGCATCAATCCGAGAGGAGAGCCTATCGACCTTATCTACAATGGTAGCAAATCCTTGCCGGACCTCCCTGAGGATCTCTTGGACATCAGCAGCAGGGGCAGGTACCGCCGCTCCATTCCCATCGCGACCAGGCTGCTCTCGATCTCCCTGGCTAGGTCGGGCGCTTTTTTGGTTATGTCGAACGTAATCTTGGGCTGCCGCGTGTCTGGTTTGCCCATTGCATCAATCTGGCGTAGAAGGGGCCCCAGCCTCTTCACCCGTGTCGTGTTTAATTCCAACAATGATAGATGTGGAGGTAGTGGGAAAGTCAGGGTATAGAGTGGTCAAGGCTACGTCGATACAGTAAAATCACTCACCACAGGGCCACGCTGCAAGATTACAATCTCCCCTGCAGGACGCCTCCGCACTTTCACTCTCCTCTCCAGTGAAGTTCGTTAGGGCTGCGTGTGTTAAATCATCTGGGGAGCGAAACTCCACCTGTGCCCCCTATCACCCAATAAGCAGTGTCAAGGTAATCAGCCCTGGTTCACTCTGGGGTCCAAGATGGCGTCAGATAGTTTACGCTGGTAGCGTAGCATCACAGCCTTACAGGCGCAATAGCAGGCCGCAGATCGCGGGAATGTTTCGCTCTAGTCAGGCTTGGAGGCCGGGGGATCCCACAAGACATCTCAAAGGTCAGACACACCTCAAAAATCACGGCAGGTCCGTAGCCAGCGCCAAGTGCAAGTGCGTAGCAACTCTATCTTCTCCAGACGGCCCCGCTCTCAGCATACTGAGTCATGTAGCAGTCCGCAATCTCTGCTTCCCAGGCTGTAGGGTCCGGTGTCCATAGAACGCTCCCCAGCAGCGCCGCTTCCACGAGTCTTCCAGCTGCCTCACAACCTTCACGTCAGGCAACCGCGACTCCTCTGCCATGTTACTCCAGTACACTATCAGAGGCGGAGGGCCCCACTCCTTTCACGTACTCTCGGAGCGGCGATCCGCCCTGCGAAGTGTGTTGGTCCGTCCGTCCGTTAGAGCTGTCACTCACCTATGCATCTGCCTCGCAGGGGGGGGCAGACCACGCACAAAGCACAATCCCTGTACAGCGGTCAGCAGTATCCAAGTTGTAGGCAGAAGATCGCGGTCCCGCGTTCGTGACTCAGAAGCCAAGCCGACACGGCCCAGTCGGCCTCGCTGCAGCCTCGGAGCTGGGCGATTTCCGCAGCCGATTCTACACCTCCAGAAATCTCACCATCAGGCGGGGTCACCTTCCACTGCAATTTTCTGGGCCAACGAGACAGCAGCAGCGGCGATACTCGGCCCACAGCTGCAGCACGGTGTCCGCTAGCAATCGGGGGTGTCAGGGTCAACTCGCTTGGCCAATAATAAGGATAAATAAAGGATTAAGTACGCCGGACGGCAGGAGCTCGCTACAGAGTGGCCATCTGCTAGTGCGCCACCTAGCGCCCCCCTTAAAATGTGTATTTAAGGGCAACCCTGAACCTTGCCTCCTCAGATAAGAAGAAATAAGAAGATGAAGGACCGAAGAGCCATGCTGAGGAAAAGGGGGAGGACAACAAATGACTTTGCCCTAGCCCTACCGGCTTGTCCCAACCTCGACTGACTACAGCGAAATCCCGGGGTGTCCTGCAGCCAGCAGCCAGCAGTCCCAAGAACTTGGAGGACCTGCCCTGCCTTTCCAAACAAGACTTTGTCTCCTGTGAGCACCATATTTGCACACCAACAGACTCTAGCTCTGGCCAAATCTGGGAGTCTGCACCACTCTGCACCCGACGCCCGAGTTCGAGTGGCCCAACACCCCGAGGAGGTCTCCACCGGTGATCCTGACCTGGATCGGGTGATCCCTGACCTACCTCAAGTCTTCAACTGAAGCTTGCAGCCCCTGTCTGGAAGATCCCCCCTTCCGGGGCCGGTAAGAAAAACCAGATGCCAAAAGACTCCCCTGCACCCGACGTCCCACGGCCTTGGGTGGTCCAACCAATCATGTCCCAGCATACCAAGACATCCCAACCTACCTCTCCAACTGGTGGTCGCCTCCAGAAGATCTTCCTCCCCGAGCCTGCAGTGTTTGTTGCAACCGGAGACTCCCCTTTGAAAACAACAGGGCACCCGACGCCAAAACAGCACCCTGCACCCGACTGCCGCTGCACCGCTGTGGGTGCTAAATCGGATCCCCCAACCTTTGGCTTGCTCATGAGCAGCCACCAACCGGAGGCACCTTATCCCCCATTGGATAACATTGGGCCTCAGCAATCTGCACCTGGCCGCCCTAGTGCCGGTGAGGTGCTTTGAGAGTCATACTTTACCCTGGGGAGACCCTGGTTCTAACCTCAGAAACCAACTCCCAAACCTAAGTGCTTACCGTTAAGTCAATCACATTGTTTTCTCTCATAGGGTTGCATTGACTGCTTTCTCGTGAAAATTGTTGTATGTGGAGTTGGTTTGTATGAAACCTTAAGAAACTGAAAAAGTGCAAAAACTGATTTACTTACCTTTCCTCAAGGAAATGTCCCAGTGTGATGGCTAGGCATATCACTCTGAGTAGAGAAAGTAACTTAAAAAGTAATCTGAAAAGTAACTGAAAAGTTATTCAAACTGTTTTATAAACAAATGCCTTAACTTTAACCAATCCAATTGCATTCAAGTGCATTCAAACTATATTTAAACTGCATTATTCTTGCAAAGTATTATTATACTTACCAGTACCAGGCCTGGCTTGGTACTAGAAAATAAAATACAACTAGATCATATTTTTATATAAACAAATTGGTCTTCGTTCAGTCTTTGAGTTAGTGACCTCATTTCTTGCCTGAGTGTGTACAATAAATGCTTAACACTTCCCTCTGATAAAGCCTTACTTTTCGCCCACACTACCACAAATAAAGAGTAAGGTATTATCTACTTTTACCTCTGCCTACCTTTGGGGTTCCACTGGACTCTGTGCACACTATACTTACTTTGGTATAGTATATACAGAGCCAGCTTCCTACACATCCTCCATGGAAGCGTACCCCACTGCGCAGTCCTCTGGGTTGATCCCATCATTCACTGAGCCCCCAACGGGAACTAGAGGTGTGAATTAGCCTGAATTGCCTTAGCTGTTTCTTGGACACTATGCCAAGCATCAATATGACCAGGCCGGGGGTCCACCACTCTCTAAGGGGCCTACCATTCTCCCCAGCTCCCTCTCCTTCTTGATTGTTTTTCTTACTACCTTCGGGTGCTCGAGTGCTGAGCGAACTTTCTTAGCTTCTTTGGGAGCAATAGAGTCTTTAAATGAAATTCTAAAACCTTTTTTGAAACCTTAGCTCAGTATCCTTGCATCCTCCTTGTGTCATACTCATTGTCTTGCTGTCTGAACCTGTGGATATTTATGGGGGACCTAGCCAACTCCACATCCCTCCCCAACTCCCAGGCCTTGTGTCTAGTTGGGCTACTTCTTTTTCTCTTTTCCCTCTTGTGGTGGGTGTGGCTGGATCCCCTTCCTTTCTTGCAGTTTGTTGCTGGGGTCCCTCCCACAAACGGAACACACATGCCTGAACTTGACTGATTCAAGCCATCGCACCCCGCTTGCATTGCTGGTGACTCGTGTGCCGGAACGGCACTGGGAAGCACTGACGGGAGCAGGAATAGGCAGCCGGGGGCTCGAAAATTGTGCAGACACCACCAACAGGTTGTCGGTTCCAAACAGGGGGCCACAAAACTGCCGCAGGCAGCATCGGGTGATGCATAAGAGAGCCCCTGCATGATCCTTCCTCCACGAGATCCCCTCACCCATAATGATAGCGTGACATCATTGGACCGTGATGAGATATTGTTAAGAACAGCACCACCGCCAGTAAACTCTAATCACCCTTCACTATGTGCCGGAGCTGCCTGGACACTGGGGGTTACTTTGGTGGAAACACTGCGCGTTACTGGGTGACAGACACATGGTGCCGGGGGAGGTCTGAGTCCATGATGCCGGTCTCTAAAATGGCAGATGCCCTGCGTGGAAATTGGCCACTCCGTCTTAACCCTGCTACCACAGTGTGGCTGATGCAAATGATTTGTGGCCACACTTGCTGCAGTGCACTGCTACTCCTCTTACAATCACACAATAACTCTCCAGGTACAACGGTGGGGAGGGGAGATTGCTGGACAAGCCAACCCTAGTCGTCCCTGGGGGATAACCAGGAATTTTGATCCGTCTGCAGTTCACTTCTCTCCATCCTCCCGGGTTTAAACTCCAGACATTCCAAGTAATCGTGATTATGAACCTGACCGCAGAGACCGAGCAATATGACTGATGCCCGGTGGAGCTGCCTAGACAGCTATTGAGGAGATCAGCTTTGGTTCACCCCCTCTGCCGTCACCTACCCAGCCGGACATTGGACATTGTTTTCCTCGTCTCTCCTCTGTCTCCTTCCCTCCCCCCCTCCTACCGTGTAACATTGTTTTTTATATGTCATTGTATTTTGTAACCCTGAAACTGATGTTATTTGTAACTTGTAACTCATTTATCCTCATGTAAAGCGCTCTGATACCTTCGGGTCTAGCCAGCGCTATAAAAAACTCAAGTAAATAAATAAATAAATGCTGTTCCCCATATGCACTTGTCTTTGTCGTGTTTAAAACATATTGATGATGCACTTTTCCCAGACGGGGTTCCTTACAGTATATGTAATGTGTTTGCTTGTAGAATGGCTTCTATTTCTGCTGCTTCCCTTTGGAATAACTCCTGTGAAAGGGCTGCTCGCCCTTCCTAGACCAGCTCCTGTCCTCCCTGGCTATCCTCATTTTGCCCATACACATCCTCCTCATCCCATTCCATATCTGGATGAACCTGCATTTTCAGCCTGAAGCCTTTATCATAATCCAGCCATGCCCCCCACTCCCGAACTACCTCTGCGCCTTCTGCATTTTTAACTCGTACAGCCGTAGGTCTTTTGCACAGTGGGGGAACTTCTCCACTATGATGCAAGACAACATTCTAAAAGCATCTAGCTATTGTCAAAATTCCTCCCTTTTCTTATACTATTTCTTTCCCTTTTATTCTTCCCCTTCATGTCGCTTGTAGTAAGATCCAAGCCTTCCACATGTATCTCCAAAAATGAAAATATGTCAATGAATTATTTGCGCCAGATGCGCTATTTTACCGCCAGTGGCATCAGGCTGGCCAAGCGTGTGGCTCTGGTAACCATGTGAGGCTGCCATAGTGTGCCTCTTTTATATGCTACTGGTGCTAGTTCTACAATGGCTGGATTGTCTGGCCTCTGCCCTTTTCCCCCTGGCGCTCTGCCACAACCCTCTGTGGGTAGTGACGTTACGGTTGTCGCTGGCAGCCCATCCAGCCCTTTCTCCATGGGTGGGCAAACCCCTCCTTGCGCCTCTATGGGATGTGTTGCGGCGCTGGTGCTTTGGTGCCCAGGGGCAAACCTTGGCTCCCCGATGCTTCCACACTACTCTCGTATGCCCCACCCAGCCTCCCTTTGTTAGCAAACAGGAAAGCTGTACATGATTTCAGACATTCTTACACAATCGCTATGATTTGTTCACCATTATTCGCCTTAGCCCGCTTGATGGTTACAGGTGTCCCAACCGCTGCTCCCTTGTGTCTTTCTTTTCCACTTTCTTGCTGCCTCTGCTCCCATTGTGTTGGCAATGGTACTTCATGGGTTCCTAACTCTCGTCTGCTTCCTCCTTGGGCACCTCAGTGTACCTGTCGTCACTGGGTACGTCGTGTTCAGGCCAACCTGCTGCTCCTTCGCCTTTGAATTATCTTAGCAGCCATTTTTTGCTATGCATCGATGCAGCCTCTGTTGCTGCTTTTAGTACCTTGTCTAGGTCACATTGCTCATTGCTGCTGCCCGGTCCTCCATGCTGATTCTCTGATTACCTTGGCTTTCTTTTTCTTGCATGCAGCTGGGTTGCATCACCCTCACAGGCTTTTCACGGCTGACCGTAGCCTGTTTCTCCTACAGACAGGTTATGTTACCCTTGTAGGCTGTCTCTGACTGCTCTTGGACTTCTTGTCCTACAGCTGGGACACTTCACCCTTGTGGGCTGCCCCCAACTGCTCCTCAGACTGTACCTTGCCTAGGCTGCTGTGCATCGCAAATTGAGCCACGTCACCCTTGCGGGCTATCCTCGGTTGTGCCATTTGCCTCTTTTGCTACCAGGTTGTATCAGCCTGTGGCTGTCCATGACTGTCCATTGTTTATTGGATTACCAATAATGCATCCTTGCAATCCTTGATTTGCCTGTGCCTTTGTGTTAGCTTCCAATTTATGTACAGCTCCCATGCTTTCAAAATGTAATGTCCTTAATTAATTGTCTCATCTTTCACACTGCCGTTTAACAGGCTTCGGGATTTGCCCCTACCCATGCTTGTCTTACAGCCTCATTGCCGCCAAATGCACTGCTGAAGCTGTTTCCTGTCCCCCGGTCTCCTTACCTTAATGCTGGTGTAAGCTGCTATTCCCAATAGCAGGCTTCCCCTCTTGTATCCCAGCGTGCTTTCAGTATATTGCCCGGCCTGGGAACTGTGCCCAGAGACCAGGCACTCTATATTGTGTCTTTGAGCACCCCACCCCGGTGGGGTCTCCGATGAGCAATTAAGGTGGGGTTCACGGGCGGGCTCAGTGTAAGCGATGATGGCTGTATGCCGCCTGTAATGCACCCATTTGCCTTCTGGCCCGGCGGCCCCTCTCTGGTGCTGGTGCATGGGATGTGTTGCTGAGAGTGAACAGGGTGCATGGCACCACGGATGGGACTTCATCTCCTGCTCGTGGGCTTTTGGCTGACACCCGCACAGGCTCCTTCTCACCTCGCTGAGCTGATATCCCTTCTCTGGGTGATTTCAGCTGCGGGCCGCTCTCCAGTTCAGATGTGCCAATGATGGCTCTTGCAATGTCTCTGCGCCATGGTGGAGCTTCCGGCTTGACTATGACAACTCCTGATGTCCGCTGGCTCAGCAAGAAGGTAAATGCTGGGTTTTTTCTCTTGACATTCCATGCTGCAGTGGTGTCTGCTGGGCTTTTTTTCCTGATGATCCGGGCTGCGTCTGTGACTGCTGGGCTTCTTCACCTCCCTCCTCTTATGGAAGATAACAGGGATATAGCTACCATTGATCAGCTGCATCGCAGATCCTGTGCCAGTGACTGCTGGGCTTCTTCTCGCCTCGATCCTCATGCAGAAAACAGGTTGATAATGTAGGGTTTCTCACAACGTGCTACCCAGCTGCCCCGATAAATGTCTGACAGGCCTAATATAAATCACTTCTGACATATTTACGATACATGCTAATCTGAGATGACATTCTGGCTGTGATCAATCAAAAGATGAATGAACCAATTGCGGTGAAGGTTCAGAAATGACTGCTAAGTCTTTGAGTCTTTCAAGTTGGATTGCGTGATTGATATTAGTCTAATCCAACCATGCCGACCACTTTCCAGTATGACTACCCTCTACACAATTCAGACCAAGAAAGGATGCACAAGTTTCTATGAGAATATGCTAAACAACTACTTTAACATACATGTACTGGGCATTGTGAGTTTGTTAGTCCCCTGTGTAACTCCCAGAGATCAATAATTATTTCATGAGCAGTCGTGTTGTTCTAGACTGGCTATCTTTCATTTTAGATACTGACCAGACGTGTTTTTTTTGTGCAGATAGATGTATGGTCCCTGAACCACCCTCTCAGCCCCAGGTGGTTGTGGTTTCGGAATCAGAAGCAGCAATATCATGGAAGCCAGGAGACAATGAAGGAAGCTCACCAGTCCAACACTACATTGTGGAGTTCATCAGGTTTGTCTTTAATGCACATTTCAATATATTGTAGCTAAACACAAATTTAATGAAATCTAATTTTTTCTATATATATTTTAATAGCCCATGGTCCTATTCACAAAGCTACATCTACATGTGTAGATTTACTACAAATAAAGTTACTCTTACACCTTTGAGTAGCTTTACTACTCTCGGCTATTCACAGTTTACAATTTGAAAGTTACTCTAAAGTGTAGGCTTAGACACCACCCTGAAATAGAGGGGTGGTGTCAGTAAAAACATCAAATGTAACCATAAAATAACTACTAGAAGAGACTTTATAACTGTATTTGATGTTTTCACACTTGGCAGAGATCTCTGAAATCAGAGGGGAGAGCTACCTATGGTGCAGAATAGGGAAAAGTGTAAAAGACCTTAAAAAAAATAGAAAAATATATGTTTATGTTAAATATTAATTAATGTTATACATTTATTATAAATGTAGAACAATTTAAAAAATGATGACAGCATAAATTAGGGCCTGATTACAATGCCGGTTGGACCAATTTCCGCTGTCCTGTCAGAGGCAGTCAGACCGCAGCGGTCCGACCGCCGGATCACAATGCATGCATCCTGTACTCCGACCAACTGCTGAAAGACCACCGACTCCAACAACCTTTCTCTGACCGCCTAGATGGTGATTGGAGAAAAACAACAACGGTAGAGCAGAACAAGGATCTCCAACCGCCGTCTGGATTAAGATGTGGGTTTCGGATGACCCGACAGTGGGGGTCGACGATTGTTTCAAGTCATCAGAAACTATGGATTTGAGGTGCATACTCATCCAAATCCACTTCTCTTTAGCAGTCTCCACCATGGATCCCTTCCTCCAGGTTCCCCATACACCTGAGTAGCTGCACCCCAATGACTATGATCCTGTGGGCGCTGGAATCCTGGTAAGTCCTTAAGTGGCATGTATCCCCATTGACTGGACTGTGCACATTCTGCCGCACTCCAGCAATGGGGTACATGGTGCACAAGGCATATCCCCACATATGTCATGCATGTGTGTACAATTCACGTGTTTTCTGTGATTTTGTACACATCTGCAGTGACAAATTCTGGGATATGTGCTTCTGTAGATGCAATAGCTGTAGCAGCGGTCGCATCATAATGCGGCAGGGGGAAACTTCCTGGTCTCAGCAGTCAGAAAGGGCCTGCGAAGGTCGCAGTTGGTCCGACCGTCATCGTAATCAGGCCTTTAATATTAAATTAAAAACATAATTATTTTAAATAAAGATACATATTTTTCAGAAAGTTTACATTTAAAAAAATCTCTTCTAAAGTAAAAAAATATATAGATTATTTTATTATGTATTAACAATTGTTAAATGTGATATATAGCTTTAGTTAAAAGTTCTTTTAGTTATAGAGCAGTTTGAAATTAGCAATAGGCTTACTCTTTCGTAACTCGGTGAATGTCTCACCCTTAACCCTTCCATAACACTGCCTTAATGCCTCCTTACTCCTTCCAGAACCCCTCCTATTTAGTAGTAAGAATTCCCCATTGTACATCAACTCCCCCATTCCTCCAACATTGACACTCAAAATGTATGTGTATGTGCGAAGAAATCTCTGAAATCTGGGCAGAGATCTCCACACATGAAAGATAGGAGAGGCGGAGACCTCAGCACATAGGTTTGTGAATAGCATTTTACAGTACTTTAGTAGTCCTATTGTAACATTACTAAACATTCAACGGCCCTATTCAAGCTTTTATTGTTCCCCACATTTGTATATTCACATATCTTTTATTTCTACGGTTGCACAGCCCTCTGATGATCGAGTGGGTCAGTTATATATGGTTAACTATCTGCCTCCACGCAGTACAGTGCTCTGACACCCGAAAGGGTCACTTTATAAAACTAAAAAAAATTATAATAATAATATACTATCAAATTTAGGGCCTCATTAGGATGGCGGTTTTTCCGCATCCTCCGGGCCGGCGGAAGTGTCCGCCGGCGTGGAGGATGCGGAAAAACCGAGGCGGAGACTCCAAAGACCCACCGCCAAATTAGGATGGCTGGTGGGTCTGGAATTCCGTCCGCCGCTTTTCCGCCGCGGTCGGCTTCCGACCGCGGCGGAAAAGCTATAACATGGCAGGCGGTGTCTATGAGACACCGTCCGCCATATTATGATGTTGGTGTAAATATGCTTTTCCACGGCGGCTTTTCCGCCATGGAAAAGCATACGGACATTCACTTTGGGGGCCCGTTGCGGGCCCCCTGGGTGAATGGGGGGTGGGGGGTGCACATGGGGGGTACCTATGGTACCCCCCTGCATTTGCGTACACAAAGCAGCAGGCACCGTGCGGTGCCTGCCGCTTTGTGCATGTAAATGCAACACATGCATTTTTAACATTGCGGCGGGTGCAGCTTGAAGCTGCACCCGCCGCAATGATAAAAATAGAGGATGTGACCGCCACCCTGGCGGTCACATCCTAATCAGCACGGAGGGAACGCCGCAGCCCCTGCGGACGTTCCCTCCTCCTCAAGGGTGGCGGACGGACGCAAGTCCGTCCGCCATCCTAATGAGCCCCTTAGTGTGTGAACAGGACCCTCAGAGCTTATGTATGACTGTAGCACAAATGGAAGCTCTCTTTAAAATGCTCTAACTTTAGATTCCTATTCTAATGCAACCTCTTTAAAAAAAGGTTTATGGGGAGATGCATGTGTAATTTAAATGCCTGTATATTACTAAAACGATATTTGTATTTACTTTACTTTAAGAATTCAAAGCTGTAACAGATCATTGTATTCATAAAGGACATCTTCAAAAACTCATTTCAGTCTGCTTTAGGATCAACAACTTTCATAACAAGAAGGAAGTACAGAACGTTTAAGAGTTATTGGGAAGAGAGTTAAAAAAAACAACAAGTCAACTGCCTCTAAAGTAAGACATTTAAAATAGAGGTGATGATAGGGAGGCTATGTCAAGTGTAAGTTTTCCAGGAGAGGTATGCAGGGTTATAGACATAGATCAATAGTAAGTTAGCAGTGCTACACAGCTCCCAGCATAACAACTTATGAAGAGGTTTCATGTGGTCTCCTCCATTGCTATCAAAGTTGCAGATGTTAGAGAACTTTTCACTTTTTTGTAGGATGTTTTTTTAATTTTTTTTATTTATATTGCGCAGCTAAAACCCGAAGGCATCAAGGCGCCTATCCAAATAAATCACAAAAGGCAGAAACAGAACTACAGGTATGCTTTGGCAAATAGCCGTGTCTTCAGGGCTTTTCTAAAGGACTGCAGGGTGGGAAGGGCCTTAGTTTCCACAGGAAGAGCATTCCACATTTTTGGTGCTATGGTGGAGAAAGCTCTGCCACCCCATTTAACTCTGCGAATGCGTGGTACTGATAGCAGAGATTTGTTGGCAGAGCGCAGATTTCTAGAAGGGCTGTAGGGGGCCAAAAGAGCCCCAATACCTACTGACCTATTTCTCGCTAAAGCGCCAAAGGTCATGCACAAGATTTTAAAAGAAATCCTATCCTCAATGGGGAGCCAATGTAACGATTTCCTTGCGGAAGTGGCTGACGCACGTTTGGGTAGATCCAACACAAACTTGGCCGCAGCGTTTTGGACCATTTGTAGGCGCTGCAGCAACCCCCTGTTGAGTCCTGCATACAGCGCATTACAATAGTCAAGTCGGGAGCCTATGAGTGCAACCACGACTTGCTTTCTGGCCTGCTGGGATAAGTAGTGTTTAATCTTCCTCAAGATGTGAATTATGCCCCAACAAGTGGAGACTGTTCTATTCACCTGCTGACGCATATTGAGGGAAGGGTCGATCAAAACTCCTAAGTTTTTAGCCAGAGCAGCGGGTACCGGACAGGCTCCCAGTGAGGCAGGCCACCAATTAGCCGACCAAATATCCTCCTTTCCTCCAAACACCAGGATCTCCGTCTTCTCACCATTGAGTTTCAATGAATTGTAAGTCATCCATTGAGCGACTGCCTCCATACAGAATCTAAAATTGGAGGCGGCCTCGCTGATAGACTGGGAGAGAGAGACCAGGATCTGGGTATCGTCGGCGTAGGAGACTACCTCCATCCCAAAAGATCTTATCAGTCTGGCAAGTGGGATCACATAGATGTTGAAAGGGTCGGACTTAATGCCGACCCCTGAGGGACCCCACATTGCACGGACAGGGATGGAGATAGAAACTCCCCCAGCATCACTCTCTGTTCCCTCTGGTCTAGGAAGGAAGTCAGCAAACTAAGAGCGGACCCCTCCACCCCAATCTCCCTCAGGCGAGATGTTAACACCGTGGGAGAAAGGGTATCAAACGCAGCCGTAAGATCTAACAGAATGAGGAGGGTGGTCTGGCCCTTATCAACTCGGGTGCGGATGTTATCCAGCACTATGGTAAGGGCCGACTCGGTTTCTATGATCCCTCCTGAATCCGTGCTGCAAATGATCTAAATGACCAGAGCTCTCCAGAAAGGCCGCGAGATGCTTATTGAGATGTGTTTCCAGCATGTCAATAGTGCCTTCAAGTATTCAATTTTAGTAATGCCATTTTAGTTAAATAGGTTTTGGTTTATCACATTGACATTTGATTCACAAAGCAAGTGCATGTTTAGGAAGTCCTGTTTTCAGTGTTTATTTTTTATTAACGTAATATTATTTGTTGTTTCCTGTGGTGTTTTTCCAGTGTTTATTAAACATGTTTTTTTCCAGTGATTGGTATAATGCACACAATTGATTTGAAGGGGATCAAATCCAGGTCATTTAGTGTTTTCCCATTAGAGGTGTGTCCAGTGAACTTAAGTTACACTGTTTTAAACATATAAAGTCTCACTCACTTCTCATCATCCTCTGTCACATCTCATTACTTCCAACACCCACTCTTATAGGACTCTGCCTGATTAATGGGGCTATTAATGGATTAAAAAGGTAAGAGTGCCATATACAAAGGTTTTAGTCGACAAATTCCTAGACTAAGTTGAAGGGAGATTCACATTACTGAATATTATAGGATTGTGGGGGTAGTCACCTGAGACAACAACATAGTACCTTGTGAAATCTTTACTTTTTGAATGACACCAGATCCATTTGTAGCCCTGCATTCTATGGTATCCGAACCAAAATGCTTTAAGCACTCACCACTGCTTTTCTGCACTCTTTGCCTGACAACATTAAGGTGGTGTTACTGTTGCGTGTACATTCTTAGCTTGCCTTTGACAAATGATTCCCTTTGACCCAGTTGTGACATTTTAACAGACATCCCATTGTATTCTGTGACTTGAAATGTTGCTGTTTCCATTGTAACAATGGGCTGACAACCACAGCAGGAAAGTGCAGTGGGTAAAAAGCCAGGATTAGCTGAAGGTATCACATATAACAATGGGACACAGTGCAGCTATGAATTGTGTTGGTGTGTGGAAAGTTTTATTTCATATTTTCACCACTATCCAATGTGCATTGTTACATCATAGTTAAAATAGGTAGTCACAGTACCGCCTCTTTTTTCTGAAAAAATATTTGCTTATAGAGACTTACACATTAATATGGCAGCACCTCTAGGCCATGTGGCTACACTGAGGAATTTGCAGCTTCCCACCAGGAAGTTACAGGTCATTGCTGCTCCAGGCTGTTTGGTCACCCTGAGGCCTGTGAAGCTTTAATCTAGGTGTCTGCACTGAAGAGTCTCTAGCTTCGAGCCATTAGGGTAAACAGGTCCCTACAGCTCCAGGCTGACCGGCGACACAGAGGCCTTTGCAGCTTTGGGCCATGATGCTATACAGTGGTGTGACCTCTTCTGCTCTCACACTGAAGCTTCTAAAAAGCAAACCATATTTTTGCATTGATATCTTTCCAGATAAATGCCAAGGGGATACCTTGAGGTACCCTAAAGCAATAAGTCATGTGGCTGCTCTGGTCGTCTGCCGCACTAGGCTATGTGACTGCATAAAAACTCCTGTTGCTGCAATTCACAAGTTTACAGGGAAGAAGACTCATTCATTCATAGCCATGTTCAGTGGCACCCCAGATCAGAGACCTAAGGAACTTACTAAACCCTGACTATTGCAGCCAGAGGGACCATTTCCTTCCTTGCACTAGAGCTCAAGACACACTGGCTATGCCACTACCCATTCAGCATACCTGACACTAACAAAAACACATCTCAATGTATGTCCAATATTATACATTGAATATAAAACTATAGAATTGAAATATAAAAAGCAAAATAATATGACATTTAACATTATTATTTTGATGGCTCTGTGCAGGTAAACTGTATAAAAAACACCAATGTAACTGATGTGACTCAGTTATCTCCACCTTGTAACAGCTTGCGTCGTTTGCTTGTAAAATGCTTTGGGATTCAAATGATGACACAGTGTTACACGTATTGCTATCATTGTAACTACTACTTCGATGTGAATTAAAGGAATATAATATACTATACTATAATATAATATAATGTTCCGACTTATCCACTCATGCATTATGGTGCATTACCAGATTTACGACTGATAAAACTGAGAATGTGTCAAAATTGTACTCCTGCCTGATAGAAGCGAAACGAGAAAAATAAATATCTCATGTCTCCTCAAGTGCTGCATTCTGATTTTGAGCAGGAAGGTGTCCCTTTTTGCACAAAACAATCCTGCCATTGTGCAAGGGTTCCTGCGTTTGCACTAGGCAGCTACTAGTGCGTCAGTGGAAGAAGAGAGCAGGAATGCACCACACTCTGGTAAATATGGAACACTCCTGCACTATCTATTTGACGCAGCACAGCACAGTAGCATGGGCCACATATATCAAAGTTCTATTTTACATTCCCTGAATAGCGAATTTTAGGTACTCGCTATTTAGGGAATGCAAAAATGGTATGTAAGAAAATAGCGATTCCCTAATAGTGATTCCTACAAAGTCGCAATTACAATTAGGGAATTGCTATTAGGAAATCTTACTCCATTTGTTTCTATGGGTCTAAAAGCCCATAGGTGCAAATGCTTTTACATTACCTAATTTGCGATTATCTAATTGGTAATCGCAAATTAGTAAATGCAAAACCAAGGGTGCCCAGGGGGCCTAAGGCCCCCCGAAGCACTCCAATGTGCACATGAAAGGCGCACACATGTTTTAGGAGCATGTGTGCAGTACATGGCACTTTGAAAAATGCATTGTTTGTACATTTTTAAAAATTGCACATCATTACCATCGACTTGGAGTCAATTGTAATAGAATTTCCTAAATGGCCAGTTTGCATTTAGGAAATGCTTGCTACATGTGATTAGGGAATCGCAAATTGTGATTCCCTATTTGGAGTTGCAATTTTTGGTAATTGCAAAAAATTGTGATTGCCTAAAATGCACTGGCAAAGCATTTCATACATCTTGAAAGGCTATTTTGCATTCACAAACAGTCAAATTAAGTGATACACACCCTTTGCGAATGTAAAATCGTTTGATACTTGTGGCCCTCTTGTCTCGAAGCGTTGCACTGCTTCGAATTTTGATAAATCTGGCCCAAGTGTCCATTGCAAGGAAATGAGAGCGCTCAAGAAGGCACATGGCCTTATCCTCTCAAATTATTCTGCTAAATAAAAAAGAATCATCTTTGTATTCCTTCTGTAGCTTGTCTTTGGAAGCATGCTGATCTGTGACTGGAGTAGGGTGACTTACATTTGACCTCAAGCGTTTTTCCGTACAAGTAGCCAGAATTCTCCCGGATTTGGCTTTTTTCGAGTTGCATTTCTCAGGCAGAGGTCTGTTTGCAGAATCAGTGACTGGACCTCTTTGTGTCATGAGAAGACGCTGTGAACAAAATGCTTCAGAGGAAGGAGAAAATATCGCATTTTGTAGATTCCTTTATTCCCTCCATCGTGCTCTTTCGCTCTTGAACTAAAGAAGATGGCCCAAAGGAGGCAGCCGGCAGGAAGTGCTACTAATCATCCCCGTAGAACCCTCAAGGACAGTCAAAGGAATGCTGCGTTAGTTACTGTGAGCGCATAACATAGTTTAATTCAGCCACACTGTCTGCCTACAGCCAAGGACTAATACCACTGACAGAAATGCTCCTCTTGGTCCCAGATGAATGCAATATTGTACTGGGCCATGGTACCCGCACACTGCTGCCATCGAGTCACTTAAATACCAAGGCGGGTAGCAGACGTGACCTCAAGCACCCTTTAATCCTGACATCGCAAAAGTGGCCACATGCCTCCCCCTCCACTCCGTCGCATCCTCCTGTTTGCTTTTGAGGCTTTGGTGGGAAAATACAGAAAAAAAAAATAGGCCTTGATGTTTAGGTCGCAAAGTTAAAATTTGAGCCTGTGCGAATGCAAATTAACTTTTTAAAATGTACCAAACCCATATTGCAATTTAGTAACATGTTACCGAATCGAAATCTGGGGGCATATTATCAAGGGGGTTTATCTCCGCTTTTTTGGCTTTAAAAGCCAAGAAAGCGGAGATAAAATTATCTCCCTATTACCAAGCTGTCGCTAACACCAGTTAGGGACAGCTAATAGGAGATAGCGACCATCTTGGGCCCCGCTTTGCATGTCAGTGATATTTATCACTAATGACATGCAAAGTGGGCGTGCCAAGATGTTAGCGACTGGAAACAGTCGCTAACATCGCTATCTCCTATTACCAACTACTCCAAAAGCTAACACCTGCCCTGAGCAGTTCTTAGCCATGTTAACCAATGGGAGGTGGATAACATGGCTAAGAGCATTTGCTCGATAATGCATGAATATCGCTGACTTTTCAGCGATATTCATGCATTGCGGCCGTTTTTTATCGCATTTGCGATAAACCTTGGTAATACCAAGGTTTATCTGCGATAAAAATCGCCGATTTGCGGCGATAATTTTTGTCTCTAAACAAGTTAGAGACAAAAATTATCTCTATTGGTTGGTAATATGCCCCTTGGGTTTTAGAATAGATACAGAATCAGTATTTGGAAGGGGCATGTAAAGTTCGTCCCTTCCAAAATACAGATTCTTCAGCTTATGTATTAATGTTTTGTGACCAAAATCCGATAGCAAAACATACATTTTTTACCACCAAATCAAAAGTCATGGTAAGCATTTGAAAACGAGAAGGGGTCCCCAAGTGGCCCTTCCCCTTTGTGAATGTCAACAGGATTTTTTTTTATAAGCAGTGGTTCTTGGTAGAAGTAATAGAAGTTGGTCACCCGCTTGCCGAGCACAATCAGTTTGAATCTATTTTTGCACATCTACAGGTGTCCTCCCTTATCTCTGCAGCAACAGAGAAATGTTCACTTAAGTTCCTCACACATCAGCCTTCTCCTTAAACTCCTGTTTCCAGAAGAGTGTGCTGCAGTCACTTTGCTGTTTGTGCCCCAAATGTTTCTAAACCAGCTCCTGAGGCACATCAGCTTCCGTTCCTTTGGCTTCTTTTGAGGCTCTTAACCAGTGGCGGCTGGCATGTCCCTAGGGTGGTTAGGCGGCTGGAAAAAAAACATTAAATAATATAAAACACCTTCCTGCAAGGAGTGCAATGTCCTCAATCATCTTCTCTCCATGAGGCAGGCTCCCAAAACAGTCCCGGGCTGCTCTCATGCTCTCAATCAGCATGAAAGCAGCACCCTGATTGGAGGGAGCGGCCTGTATTGACACTCCACAGCACACTGAACGCACGCACTTACTCTCAATCCAGCTGAGGTAAGACAACTGGGTTGAGAGATTTAAAGTGCACGTCTGGCTGGCCGCTGCAAGACTGCCGGCCAAAGAGAAATGCACACTTTAAATAAGTGTAAAGACAGTCTGCCCTCCTCCCCGCTACCGTTCATCAGGCTCCACCCCATCCTGGCACGTTTGGGATGGGGTGGCAAAAAATTAAATGGTAATAAATTATCTTCATTACCTTTTTCTTTTCGTCTCTGGAGGCATTTCATTGGGGTGACGCTCCTCCCCTATAACAGAGGAGCTGCCCCTGCTCTTAACATCCATCTAATTATGTAATTTCACTACAAGCACACCTGTGCTTTAGCAGTAGTTCACTAGCACATTGAGGAGATTAGGCTTGCCGTGCCTAATTTATAAACTACAAAATTAATGTCTCACACTAAATAAACAGATGAATAAATGAATAAAGTGTGACAGTTTCAGAGAATGCAACCCATTCCTACCACTTAAAAAAATACAAGGAAATATTTTACTCTACAACTTACATTCCACAAAAATTGGAAATTGAGTTTTCAAACCTTTGTGAACTACTGTTGTCAAGAGAAAATGTGAAATACTGCTTTACTGCATTAAAAGCAAAGTGGATTAGGCCTTCAAACGCTGACTTAGTACTTCAGTTCTATCACGCCATTACTCTCTGAAACAGATTGGAACCATACTTTTCTGCTGGTACAGTCATAAACCATGTATGAGGGTCAATGCCTTAGGGGCTAGAGTTATAGTAGAAGACCAAATAAGTGTGAGATAAGTGACCGACAGCCATGTTAGCTCAATATCTGCATAACTTGGACTTGTTACTATCCTCTTTAGCAAAGAGAAGTCAAGCATTCCTTGCTGATTTTATGAGGAGTCTCCTGTAAGTTGGCTGCAAACTGCAAAGTAGCAGGTGGCAGAGCATTCTGTAAGAGGTCATAAGAGCATGCATGTCATCAGCCCAAAACTTGATACACTATTTTCTTACTGCTAAAAAAACATACAATATGCCAGGAAGTCAAAACTCTAACACACATTTAACTCCTTCGCCGCGGCGTGAATTCTGCCGCGGTGCGCAAGTGGGGGGGTTAGGAGATGGGCGTGGCACTGCGGTACTCATGACAGCCCCCGGCCATCATAAATCACGGTGGGCGTGTGTTCATGACAGGCGAGAGCCTTCCGAGTTCCGCCCACTGATTAATTCTCTCGCACAGGCGGGGAATTAACACCATGTGGGAGGAGCGGCAACGTTCGGACGGCTCCCGGCCGTCCTGAGCACATGCCTACCGTGACTCATGAAGCCGGGAGCCGTCATGAGCACTGAAAAGTTTCATGAAAAAATAGGGAGCAGCTAAGCAAATAGTAAAGAGACAATTGTCTTTTCAGCACACCAAAGCTCTCACCCAAAACAGCCAGTTACAGCAAGTACTACTAAAGTGCATGCACATTTGCATGGTTTATCTACATTTACCCCCAAATCAAGTCCATGGAGTGCAAACATGTGACAGAAACTTTCAGCAAAACATATCTAACGAGCAGTTGGCAGGATCTTCTCACAGAGAAAATGCAAGACATTTTTGAAACAGAGATACAACACATGAACATACTGCTGACCTCATTAATTTCTTAAGAAGTAAGAAGGTGCATATGGTTTCAACTATTGAAAGCAATAATATGCTGTACAGAGAGATTCCAGAAATGTGCAAATATTCTACCTTGGATAAAATGTCTTCTAGGCCTACTAGAGTCATGAAACATAACAAGCATGTTGAGGCTAAAGGACACTTCAAATTCATTTGATTACGACATCCATATCTAGTTACAAAATAAATATATCAGTTGTGCTATACAAATGACAGGAGACATTGACATTAAAGCAATAGGAATACAAGATTATGCTTGTACACATTACCCACTCAATTTAGGGCGAATAGTATCCACATGTAATACCTTGGTGTCCCCTCTCTTCCTTAGTGTGTTAGACCCCTATGTTTCCTGATTTTATAATTGTTACTACCTATTTATAGCACTTCATACCCCCAGTGATTCGTCAAAGCACAGATTCAGAAGGACAATAACGTGATGGATGGAATCCTTGAATTAATTTAAGTCACTGGTAATCACTGGGGCCGCATCCCTGTCCATCGATGTTTGTACACATTGCCATCTTAGTTTGGGGCCAGCCATATGCCAACCAGTCTTGACCCTGCTTTAATGGGAACAGTCCAGCCCGAACTGCCAGGCCAGATACTACCTGCACCGCAACATAAGCAACCCAGGAACGATTTTGCCCTGGTTAGGTAGAACTTATAAGCCAAGGTATAGCGTGGTTTTAATTACACTTTATGCACGGGATCCATGTATAGTATACCCGTCCCACTTAGAGCAACACACTAAAGTACACAAAAAAGTGATGGATGGAATTGTTGAATTAATCACTTAGGGCTGGACTGTTGGAAATAAAGCAGGGTCAAGACTGATTCGCATGTGGCTGGGTCTATACTGATACTGGCATGGTTTTGTAAAATATCGATGATCTGGGATGCAGCCAGGATAATTACCAGTGGCTGAGATTAATTCAAACATTTCATCCATCACTTTTTTTGTACACTTAAATGTGTCGCTTTAAGTGTGATGGGTACGCCCTTTTGTGGGTCCCACGCACACAGTGCATACTGTGCATACTATTGTACACTTTAAAGCATAGTGTCGAGCATGTAGCATGCTGCACTGGTTGGGAGTGCTTGGTTGGAAGGATGTTGCATTTGCAATGGGGCCTATGCAGCATGCGTTTTGTTGTGATGCATGATTGACCAGAGTAGTGCTCTTTTCTTGTTTTGTGTGGTGTTGCTTAGAGTGGGGTTCCCTATGAGGTTTTAATTTTGTGTGACAACCAAACCATTAAAGCTTTTTACTGTGCTCATTGACACAGTTAGAGGCAATATTCTATATAATCTTGGAGTGGACTAGAGATCTTCTTGGGTAAACTGCATTAGAGGTCATAAGTGATTCAAGCTTTTTCAGTATTAACAAGGAATCAGCATGCTTTTAAATGTTTAGTCTTGAATCTGGTCAGGGATCATATTTAAACCTGCGGTGATGGACTATATTAAAATCATACAAGATGCCAGCTGGTTGTATTTTAGTCACAGCTTTTAATGTTTTGTAGCATCTATCATAGTGACAGGGGTACAATTTCTTGGTGCATTGGAAACATGGCATCCCTATATTGTGTGGATTAATTTTTGGACGGTTAATGATGGGTGTCCGAAAGTTTAGGATTTCTTGCTTTGGTACTATTGGCTCTGTGAGAGCAATCATGGGGGAGGCAGCTTTGCAGTTTTTAGCACGTATTAACTTTGCCACACAGTCTCTACCATATAGGTAAATACCATGCAGGTAAGTAAGCATATATAATAGGTTTTTACTTTTACCTCAAATCCTTTCCCACACAGTGGTTTACCACCGAAGGTATTTTTTAAAAGACTTACAGCCTGATTCATCATTCTCCCGTTTTGCGAGCCCCTAATAGCGATTCATAAGGAATCGCTATTAAGGACTTGCAAAACGGGATTCATGTAGGAATTGCAAAAAATATTGCGATTCCTACATGTTCCTTATTTGCGATTAGCAAATTGCTAATCGCAAATAAGGCATAACTCCCCATGCCTTTAGGCCCATAGGAATGAATGGGGAGGTATTCCTTATTTGCGATTAGCAATTAGCTAATCGCAAATAAGGATGCGATTTCAAGGGTGCAGGGGTGTCCAAAGGACACCCTGTAGCACCCCTGAAATGTAATCTACATTGGTGTTGCGCACACACATGTCCAAAGGACATGTGTGTGTGTAACATGCAACTTAGAAAAATGCATTTAAATGCATTTTTCTAAGTTTTTGCTATTTACCGAGAGGTCTGACCTCTCGGTAAATAGCGTCCCAAAATTGCAATTTCGCAATTTTAAAATGATTCATGAATTGCATTTAAGGAATCTCAAATAGAGATTCCTTAAATGCAATTCTTCGCAAATGTGCGAATTCTTTAATAGCGAATTTTGCATTTGGGATGATGAATCCCAAATGCAAAAATTGCACTCGCAAAAGGCAAGATTCTGAGAATCTTGCCCTTTGCAAGTGCAATTTAGCTTGATGAAGCAGGCTGATAGCTTTTATGTTATTTAAATGCAATGGTTTTGGATGCGGGTAGAGGGAAAGGAAGTTAAGTGTGATTTTAGTGTTAAAAGGGTGGTTAGACGTAAAAGGATGTAATGGTCATTTTTGGGTTACGGGGTGGGTAGAGGTAAAGGAAGGTATAGGTACTTTTAGGATTTAAAGACAAGTAGAGAAAAAGAGAGGTGAGGCTGATTTGGTTTTGGGTGGCTATGTAGGTAAAAGGGGTAGGTTTTTATCAGGTTTAGGAGTTGGTTGAAGCAAAGGTGGGGATGCAGTTTGCAGGGTTCACAGAAAAGTAGGGGTAAAGGGAGAAAAATATATATATGTTCACGCACATTTATTAAAATGTTTAAAAAATAAATACCACAAAAATGCATGGTAAAGACCCCTGATGTAATAATGAACATTGTAAAGGACAATACATTTTATTACATGAATGGTAAAGGAATATGTGGTAAAGGAATGTGTGATAACATCGTAAATCCCTACTTCATCCCCATTAGCCTGCCCAACATGATATATTATGCTAGCACTTCAAATACTGAGACTTGTCCCATCTCTGTTACACACTTCAAAAACATTATCTGAAAATACATCATGGTATCTGTTTATGAAATATGCTGAAAGAGCTAACTAGTCAAGCAGGGAAGAAATGTGAAGTCTGCAAATTGGAGTATAGCAACAGGAATGTATGTAAAATGGGTAGCTAGTGGAGAAATGCCCAAAGAAAGACAAATGCTAAGGAACGGTCAACAAATAAAAAGCAAATATGTAGGGGATAACTGATTGGTTGGTTGAAGGAGAAGGATGGATAACATGGGGCGGTCTTGGATCATTCATCAATGAGTGGTGGTGGTCAGAAAATAGTGGACTAGACCGAGACTTAGGGGCCCATTAGGATGTCGGGCAGATCGCCACCACCATGCGGGCGGTGGCGTTCCGCCCGACATCCTTGTCCGCCCGCCGCCCGCCACCCATTTCCCCCCCACCATATTACTATGGCGGGAGCCACGGCGTACGGAAAGACCGTCTGCCGCTTTTCCGCCCGGTCGCCTTGCGACAGGGGCGGAAAAGGTTTAATATCGTGGCGGTGTCTATCAGACACAGCCAGCCATATTAGTAGGGGCTTTGTAGAATGCCTTTCCGTGGCGGCAATGCCGCCACGGAAAGGCAGGCGGTCTTCACTAATACCACCTTCACTAATACCCCTCACGGGACCCCCGCCCTTATGGCGGGTGGTCCCATAATCCGATAGGATGGCGGGCGGGCTAAGTCAGCCCGCAATCCTAATGACCCCCTTATGCACAGTGTCTGGGTCAAGTGGAAGCAAAAGTGTACAGTGACAGAAAATCAGAGGGGAAGGAGACTAAAATCTGAGAAGACAGGAATGCATGGTAGCAGATGGGAAGGACACAGCAAGACATTAACAGGAAAATGTGGTGCAGGCTAGAGCGATTGAATCCATAAGGTTTTTTTTTAACAAACTTTATTGAGCGCCTTAAAAAAGAATTCCATGTATCATAGCAGGTACAATATGGCATTTTCTTTTTCCAATAGTATACAAATATCACCTTTGTATAAACCAAATGGTAGGCTGGTATTTGCCAATCAAAATATCAGGCAATCTTAGTGACTATGAAACAATAAGTGCATGCACATAAGATGCAAATATCACTCAAAGTAATTGTACAGTGCGGTTCAATACTACCCCGATAACGTGTAACCCCCCCCTCCCACCATCCTCCCTCCTGGCCTGCTGTTTCTTGTAAAGCTCTTAACCTGTTGCATTTGTGTAGCTACCGTCTGCTACAAGTTAGCTGATGTGTAGATGAAATGTGAATAGGACCTTCATCAACACAGTAAGGCACATATAACTGATCATATTATGGGGTAGGAGTGAATTGTGCAGGAAGATCTATCGTTTTAGAACCTTCCAACATAATATCCCACTCCATAGAAATAGGATGTTTCCATAAGCCCGCACGCCTCCTCACGTCTAATGGCTGTGCTTTCGGCAATGCCCCAACGTATCACCTCTTCTTGCCACGCGGATAGTGGAGGGCATCTAGGGTATTTCCATCTCATGGTGATCGCTCTTATGGCCAATATAAGAGCAAGGTCCAGGAAGCGCAGTTGGACTTTCAAAGCCCTGGTGCGCCTGCGGAGACCTAGCAGACACTCCAGAATGTTATCCTGGATTGGCAAATGTGTGATTTCCCCGATTGCCTCTCGCAACCCTCCCCAGTAGTCGCGAAGTCGAGAGCACGCCCATAGCATGTGAACAAAGGCCGCCTCCTCCGACTTGCACCATGGCAGCAGTGTGATGTATTCTCTTTGGGGTTAAATAGGATCTGTGTAACACCATAGTTTGTATAAATTAAAATTTGGCATTACGAGAAACATGTTTGAGATGTTCTAGAATGCTCGCCCAAGCTTTACCCTTGAGTACCACATCAATGGCCTCTGACCATTTCGCTCTAAGTCCAGAGCGTGAGATGGATGGTTGTGTTCGAATACTAATGTATGACCATCTGATGAGAAGGCTGCCCTCCCCCGTATAATAAAGTGATCATACCAGGTCATGTTGCGGAGGTTCATTGCGCTGAGGTGACCATGTCTTCCTAATGTAGTGAGAGACTGCTGCGTGTATCCAGTAAAGGCGATCTGGTGCGCCAATAGTTTGTACAAAGGTGTCGTGATCGAGGAAGGCTCAATCCCCAAATAGCGACCCAACCTCCGTCACCAAGGCGTCTGTCCAGTCATGTAACCTAGCCTTCGTGAGCCTGCCACCAGTGATTGGTATTCCAAATAGTGGGATGTTACCAGCATATGGAAGCACACCAGAGGTGTAAAGTAAAGCCTTCTTCCAACAGTGGAGTGCCGTTTTAAGTAATGGAGTGGTACAAAAGGGGGTGGTGATGGACATAGCATCTGAACCAATCAAACACTCACACCCAGTCAGCGGATCTGGGTTTAATCCATCACCGTTCTTTAGCCCACTCTGCCACCCCAGTTCAGACATGGCCATATGCAAATCAGTCTGACCCTGTGCCTCATGGGAACAGTCCAGCCCGAACTGCCAAGCCATGCCTTCCCTGGACCGGAAACAAGCTTCCGAGGACCGGATTCTGGCATTTCAGCCGTCTTCAGCCCGGCTTGCTTGAATCCAGTGGCAAAGTGAGCAAGGGACTCACGTTTGAGCATACCCTGCCAACTTATGGCAAACAAAGTGGTACAAAAGGGGATGGTGATGGACAGAGCATCTGAACCAATCAAACACTCACACCCAGTCAGCAGATCTGGGTTTAATCTATCACCGTTCTTTAGCCCACTCTGCCACCCCAGTTCAGACATGCAAATCAGTCTGACCCTGTGCCTCCTGGGAACAGTCCAGCCCGAACTGCCAACCCATGCCTTCCCTGGAACGGAAACAAGCTTCCGAGGACCGGTTTCTGGCATTTCAGCCGTCTTCAGCCCGGCTTGCTTGAATCCAGTGGCAAAGTGAGCAAGGGACTCACGTCTGAGCATACCCTGCCAACTTATGGCGAACAAAGTGGTACAAAAGGGGGTGGTGATGGACAGAGCATCTGAACCAATCAAACACTCACACCCAGTCAGCAGATCTGGGTTTAATCCATCACCGTTCTTTAGCCCACTCTGCCACCCCAGTTCAGACATGGCCATATGCAAGTCAGTCTGACCCTGTGCCTCATGAGAACAGTCCAGCCCGAACTGCCAAGCCATGCCTTCCCTGGACCGGAAACAAGCTTCCGAGGACCGGTTTCTGGCATTTCAGCCATCTTCAGCCCGGCTTGCTTGAATCCAGTGGCAAAGTGAGCAAGGGACTCACGTCTGAGCATACCCTGCCAACTTATGGCGAACAAAGTGGTACAAAAGGGGGTGGTGATGGACAGAGCATCTGAACCAATCAAACACTCACACCCAGTCAGCAGATCTGGGTTTAATCCATCACCGTTCTTTAGCCCACTCTGCCACCCCAGTTCAGACATGGCCATATGCAAATCAGTCTGACCCTGTGCCTCATGGGAACAGTCCAGCCCGAAATGCAAAGTCATGCCTTCCCTGGACCGGAAACAAGCTTCCGAGGACCGGTTTCTGGCATTTCAGCCGTCTTCAGGCCGGCTTGCTTGAATCCAGTGGCAAAGTGAGCAAGGGACTCACATCTGAGCATACCCTGCCAACTTATGGCGAACAAAGTGGTACAAAAAAGGGGGTGGTGATGGACAGAGCATCTGAACCAATCAAACACTCACACCCAGTCAGCAGATCTGGGTTTAATCCATCACCGTTCTTTAGCCCACTCTGCCTCCCCAGTTCAGACATGGCCATATGCAAATCAGTCTGACCCTGTGCCTCATGGGAACAGTCCAGCCCGAACTGCCAAGCCATGCCTTCCCTGGACCGGAAACAAGCTTCCGAGGACCGGTTTCTGGCATTTCAGCCGTCTTCAGCCCGGCTTGCTTGAATCCAGTGGCAAAGCGAGCAAGGGACTCACGTCTGAGCATACCCTGCCAACTTATGGCGAACAAAGCGGTACAAAAGGGGGTGGTGATGGACAGAGCATCTGAACCAATCTGTTCTAACACCCAATCAAACTGTTTACTGGGTGTGAGTGTTTGATTGGTTCAGATGCTCCGTCCATCACCACCCCCTTTTGTACTGTTTTAAGTAATGGAGGCACAGCAGGGGGGATTTTTACATTTGGTAATAATAGGGTATGTAGGGTTCCACATTCTAAGTCTCGGGTCTTGTAACCTATTTCCTGCAGGTTTCTTCCTGCTGGAGCTGGCAGGCATAATAGTAGGCCCTAAAGTCAGGGACCCCCAATCCACCCTTTTGAAGTTCCAACTGTAATTTGCTGAGGCTCACCCTGCGGCGGCCTGTCCCCCGAATGAGCTCTAATGGGTGGGTGTCAAGTTTACGAAAGGTAGACTGGGTAAGCACTAGAGGCAGATTCGCAAAGAAATATAAGAGACGGGGAGCACCACCATCTTAGAACGGCCAATCCGTCCCATAACTGACAATGGCAGGGATGTCCAAAAAGATACACTACAGCGTATTGCAGTGATTGTCTTTGATAGATTACCATCAAGTTGATCCGCCTGCGTTCTGTATACTTGGATTCCCAAAAATTTGAATGTATGATGTGCTACGGGCAGGTTTTAAATACCCAAGCGGAGCATGTTTGTTTGGGGTCCATCCCGAAGATAGAAGGCGTTTGATTTCCCTTCATTGATAGCAAGAGCAGAGATACTTTCAAAGGTGGCAAAAATGTTGGGAAGAGGCTCTGCTTGGGCCGATAGGTCACGTAGGTTTAGGATGATGTCATCGGCATAGATTGATATTAAGTGGGCGGTGCCATCTATCAGTATCCCCAGGTCGTCTGCAGATTGCATCAGTGCTATCGCTAACGGTTCCAATGCAAGGACAATTAGCAAGAGGGATAGTGGAAGCTCACGAAATATGGCTTCCAGTGCGTGCTCTTGTGGTGGGATCAGTGTATAGTAACCATACCCAGTTAAGATAGTCTGGAAGGAGACCAAAACGTCATAGGGCTGCGTACATGTATCCCCTTATTATGGAGTCAAAGGCTTGGCGTAGGTCCAACGTTATACATCCAGCATTGCCATATTCCTCTGGGGTATCCACCATAATATGATGTAATCGCCTTATATTTAGGGAAGAGAAACCCGCATTGGTCTCTGTGAATGAGGGTAGTTAGGTAGGGCAGGAGTCAATTAGCTAGGGCCTTGCTTAGGATTTTGTATTGAGTCGCTAATAGAGACAGGGGCCGATAACTAGATAAGTCTGTGCCGTCACGTCCTGGTTTGGGAGGTGAAACCGGGTGAGGTTGGCAGAGAGTAGGTTCCTCCTGGGCACGTGGAAGGAGACTCTCATTTGGTATTCAGGTCTTATGTTGTGGATGGATTTGTAGGAGTGGGTGAGGAGCTTGAAGATTGAACAATAGTGGGATCACATGCAAAATAGGCGCTTATAAAGGCATGCACAGCGGAGCTGCTGAACAAACATTTAGGGGGTCATTAGGATGGCGGGCAGGCTTTGCCCGCCCGCTATCCTGACGGGGATTGGGACCGCACGCCATAAGGGCGGGGGTCCCGTGGGGGGCATTAGGATGTGCCCGCCACAGTAGCGGGCACATCCTGCATTTCTAGCATTGTGGCGGGCGGTGCTCTCAGCACCGCCCGCCACAATGCTAGAAATGCATTTCAGCATTTGCATAAACAAAGCGGCAGGCACCACACGGTGCCTGCTGCTTTGTTTATGCAAATGTGGGGGGTACCACAGGTACCCCCTGTGTGCAGCCCCCACCCCTCCTTCACTCTGGGGGCCCGCAGGGGGCCCCCAGAGTGAAGACCGCATGCCTTTGCCGCCACAGAAAGGCATTGTAAAATGCCCATTGTAATATGGCTGGCGGTGTCTGATAGATACCGCCACCATATTATTCCTTTTATGCCCCGGCCGCAAGGCGACCGGGGCAGAAACGCGGGTGACGGTCTTTCCGTCCGCCGAGGTGCCCCCCGCCATATTAATATGGCGGGGGGGGGGAAACGAGTGAGGATGTCGGGCGGATTGCCCCCGCCAGGCTGGCAGTGGCTACCGCCAGCCTGGCGGGGGCAATCCGCCCGACATCCTAATGACCCCATAATATATGCTCCTTCTTCAAATCTAGCAAACTTTGCAGAAAATATAAGCTTTTTTCTGTTAAGCATGACCTATTTTTTGTTTAATGTTCTGCAGGTTCCATCCTACACCTTCCATAAGCTCTGTTCAAGTGCCTAGAGGTAGATATACATTTGGAACTTGATTTGCTTTTTACAGTTAAATAAACATAATTCAAGTTTTGGAACTCATTCACAGTTTATTTTAATGAGTAAGCCAGTCTTTAGTCTGGAATTGATGAATGTACATGTGTACATTATAGTAGATTCATAACATAGGGAAGTACTATATATAAGTACTTTAGATTCATATGTGCATAAAATATACAATTGCATTGCATCTTACACATTTAACATTTTTGACCTAGACACTAAAAGTGGACATAGCGAGGGGTGTATGCATGAAGAGGACATGCGTCTGATTTTAGAGATTTAGTGCAATGGAAAATTAAGTTTTCCTTTTTTTTTACTGCAGCAAGGGCCTTCCACCATCTTGGATTGGTAAAAAAAAAATGTATATATAAAATGGCATCTGCATCATTCAGTTGGCTTGTTATGGAGTGTTAACACCATGCACGCTTCTTGACATGACACGTTTGTTCTTTTTTTGAGTTTTATATATATATATATATATATATATATATACATATTACCTACTGGCGATAGCCAGTAGGTATATATAGTTAGGATTCTTTCTCTATGGGATTTCTGAAAGTTCTATGTCTAATAACTTTGGCGTTTGTGCACGGAATTGGCTGAAATTTTCAGGAAAATGGCACGTTTTGTTTCTGAGCAGCCCCTGAAAATTTGGGGGGGTTTCGTCAAGCGGGGGTTGAGAAAAAAGGGGGGTCCCAAAACGTGTTTTTAACATTGAGTTTTCCATAGGGCGGTTGGACTCACTTTTAGCTCGAACGGCTGAATGGATTTCCACAAAACTTGGCAAAATTGTAGGGACTGGTAGCCCGATGTGCCTTTGCTATGTCTCAAGATATATGCTCCAGTGGTTTTTACAAAAATTAACTTTGAAAAATATATATTGGGCTACATTGGGCTATATATATGTTGGAGCCCAAATGTAGCCCAATGTAGCCCAATGTAGCCCAAAGATGGCCACCAGAGACAAAAGAGCCCAAATGTAGCCCAAATATCAGCCAGATGTAGCCCAACTATAGCCCAGTGACAGAATGTCCCAGAGTGTTCTAAAGAACAACTAGAGCGCTAACAGTCTTACTTATGACAAAAGTATGGCACACCTGAAGTCATCTTGATTGGAATAAAGTGTTAACACTTAAAACATTTAATTTGCAAAGGAACAAAATGAGGGGTTTCATTTTGCCATAGAAATGTTATATATATATATATATATATATATATATATATATATATATATATATATATATATATATATATATATATATATATATATATATATATATATATATACATATATATATATATTACCTACTGGCGATAGCCAGTAGGTATATATAGTTAGGATTTTTTCTCTATGGGATTTCTGAAAATTCTATGTCTAATAACTTTGGCGTTTGTGCACGGAATTGGCTGAAATTTTCAGGAAAATGGCACGTTTTGTTTCTGAGCAGCCCCTGAAAATTTGGGGGGGTTTCGTCAAGCGGGGTTGAGAAAAAAGGGGGGTCCCAAAACGTGTTTTTAACATTGAGTTTTCCATAGGGCGGTTGGACTCACTTTTAGCTCGAACGGCTGAATGGATTTCCACAAAACTTGGCAAAATTGTAGGGACTGGTAGCCCGATGTGCCTTTGCTATGTCTCAAGATATATGCTCCAGTGGTTTTTACAAAAATTAACGTTGAAAAATATATATTGGGCTACATTGGGCTATATATATGTTGGAGCCCAAATGTAGCCCAATGTAGCCCAATGTAGCCCAAAGATGGCCACCAGAGACAAAAGAGCCCAAATGTAGCCCAAATATCAGCCAGATGTAGCCCAACTATAGCCCAGTGACAGAATGTCCCAGAGTGTTCTAAAGAACAACTAGAGCGCTAACAGTCTTACTTATGACAAAAGTATGGCACACCTGAAGTCATCTTGATTGGAATGAAGTGTTAACACTTAAAACATTTAATTTGCAAAGGAACAAAATGAGGGGTTTCATTTTGCCATAGAAATGTTATATATATATATATATATATATATATATATATATATATATATATATATATATATATATATATATATATATATATATATATATATATATATATATATATATTACCTACTGGCGATAGCCAGTAGGTATATATAGTTAGGATTTTTTCTCTATGGGATTTCTGAAAATTCTATGTCTAATAACTTTGGCGTTTGTGCGAGGAATTGGCTGAAATTTTCAGGAAAATGGCACGTTTTGTTTCTGAGCAGCCCCTGAAAATTTGGGGGGGTTTCGTCAAGCGGGGGCCGATAAAAAAGGGGGGTCCCAAAACGTGTTTTTAACATTGAGTTTTCCATAGGGCGGTTGGACTCACTTTTAGCTCGAACGGCTGAATGGATTTCCACAAAACTTGGCAAAATTGTAGGGACTGGTAGCCCGATGTGCCTTTGCTATGTCTCAAGATATATGCTCCAGTGGTTTTTACAAAAATTAACTTTGAAAAATATATATTGGGCTACATTGGGCTATATATATGTTGGAGCCCAAATGTGGCCCAATGTAGCCCAATGTAGCCCAATGTAGCCCAAAGATGGCCACCAGAGACAAAAGAGCCCAAATGTAGCCCAAATATCAGCCAGATGTAGCCCAACTATAGCCCAATGACAGAATGTCCCAGAGTGTTCTAAAGAACAACTAGAGCGCTAACAGTCTTACTTATGACAGAAGTATGGCACACCTGAAGTCATCTTGATTGGAATAAAGTGTTAAGACTTAAAACATTTAATTTGCAAAGGAACAAAATGAGGGGTTTCATTTTGCCATAGAAATGTTATATATATACAGCGCCAGTAGGTATATATAGGATTTTTTTGAATAGGGATTTCTGAAAATTCTATGTTGAATAACTTTGGCGTTGATGGACGGAATAGGCTGAAATTTTCAGGAAAATGGCACATTTTGTTTCTGAGCGTCCCCTGAAAGTTTGGGGGGGGTTTCGTCAAGGGGGGGCCGAGAAAAAAGGGGGTCCCAAAACGTGTTTTTAACATTGAGTTTACCATAGGGCGGTTGGACTCACTTTTAGCTCGAACGGCTGAATGGATTTCTATGAAACTTGGCAAAATTGTAGAGACTGTTTGCCCGATGTGCCTTTGCTAGGTCTCAAGATATGTGCTCCAATGGATTTTGAGAAATTAACGTTCAAAAAAATATATATATCTGTGACAGCGTCCCGGTTAGCGCCCCGGTTCGCGTACCAGACGCGTAACGGAACTTCGCGAGGAGAAGCGGATTGGCTCTCCGGTGACTCTCAACATTCTAAACAGTCCGGAGCGGCCGCCATCTTGTCTCTCGGTAGGATCGAGAGACAAGAGGTGGAAATAAACGAAGGGGGAAATGAATGAAAGGGGCAAGGTAGACCCCTCCTGACCCCCTAGGATTGATGTGGGGGCTATTAAAGGGCCCCGCGGGGCAAAAAAATAAAATACATTTTTTTCGATTTTTCGCGGTGGAAGCGCTACCCGGTACGCGAACCGGGTAGCTCACCGGTAGCGTAACGGGAGTCCGCCATCTTGTGTTTCGGACGAATTTAGTCACAAGATGGAGGATAAACAATGTTGGGAATGGGTATAACGGGGCACGGGAGACATATCCTGACCCCCAAGGTTTTCTGAGGGTGGCTGAGGAGGCCCATATATGTTAAAAAAAAACTTCGCATGGTTAGCGCCCGGACCGCGCACCGGGTAGCGTTCCGGAAAGCGTAACAAGGGGAAAACCAAGGGAAATAGTAAAATAATATTTTAGAGTGCTTTGAGGTAGGGTAGCTCTGAATAGAGCTGTTGTGTTGTGTGGGTGATGTAAGTACCAACATGTAGGTACCAATGAAGAGTCTAAAATTCAATGTACACCGTCTCCTCTGTCGATAATTTGTATGTTCTAATATGGGTTATTTAAATGTAAATGTGTGGAAAAGCACTTCATGCTTTAAAGCAATTGTATTTTTGAACTGATTGTTCTTTCCTCTTAGTCCTCCTCTTTGGTTTTTTTTCCCCACACTTTTCTTCAGCATGATAGTTGATAAATTCGGGGGGCGTGGCTTGGGCGCCGATGGTGATGGTCGCCTGAGAGCTCGGCTCCGGGACTGAGCCCGGGATTATCCTGTTAATCGGAGGCCGCGGGGCACCCTAGCCCCCGCGAATCGTTGTTCGGCCCGACTGGACCCTGCTGGGGCGCCTGGCACAGCCTGGACCGGTGGTGATCCGCCCGAAACTCGAAGTTTGTGGTCCAGCGGAGAGCGACCCAATATGGCGCCCGGACCCCTTTGTCCCCTTAGACGGGACCATTAGCCTGGAAGAACGTCGCTGGTCATGGCGTGCCCTCCGCTCTTGTGTTTTCCTGGAGAGTGAGGAGCAGGACTTTGCCCGGCTGAGACTCTGATATTGGTAACTGCGCAAGGGCGGTCGGAAGCCCCTACCATAGTGAGCCCCGGCGCACGGACGCCGGGAGGTCCTGACGGTGGTGCCGACCCCCGACGCGGCGCTTGGCTGCATCCCCCGATCGACCCGATCCCATGGGAAGCACAACCCCCTGGCACCACAAAGTCTCTGGTAGTGTGGGTGGCCCTCGTTCCGGATCCTCGTCAACCAGACGGGCCTGCCCGGCCTGGCGCCGGGTGTCTCCGCCTCCTCCTCGGCGCCCTCAGACGACACGGTGGTGCCGCGAGCCGAAACTGTGGAGATCCGCCTGGCCCTGGAGAGGTGGATCACCGGCCCTCACCCCGAGGGCCTGCATTCGGGAGAGTTATAGTCGGCGCCCGCACTTGGTGGCACCTTCATCTGAGTCCACACGGTGCGCTTCTCGCGACATGGGGAAGCCGAGGGGGGCCAAGGGGACCACCCCGGCGGCCTCTGACTCGGAGACCACGGACAAGGAAGGCCATGGAAACCCGGAGAGTGCTGGTGGCGCACCGCTGCAGCAACAGTTTGATCGCGTCCTGGAGGCGATTGCGACCACACGCTCGGCCCTTCAGCAGGACATTGCCCAGGTGGCGACGAGCCTGGGCCTCCTCAGGGCGGATCATGGCAAGCTGTCGGACAGGGTCAAAGAAGTGGAAGGCTCGGTGAAAACCTTGGAGCCGGCGCAGCGCTCCTTGGCCGCAGCAATGAAGGATGCCCTGACCCGGATTTCTGCTCTGGAGCAGCGAGCGGAGGATGCGGAAGGCCGTAACAGGCGCAACAACATCCGAGTCGTAGGCCTGCCGGAGAAGATCGAGGATGGCGACATGGTGGCCTACTTGGAGGCCTGGCTCCGAGACACGGTGGCCCCGGAGGGCCTATCCTCTTTCTACACCCTTGAACGAGCTCATAGAGTCCCAGCAAGGCCACCGCAACAGGGCCGTGCGCCGCGCCCGGTGGTGGCGCGCCTCCTACATTTTCGCGACAGGGACCTCATTCTCAATGCCGCTAGACATAATGGCCCCTTCAAGGTGGAGAACGGCCAGGTGAACATCTTCCCGGACTGCACTTATAAAACCCAACGCAGGCGGTTTTCATTCTTGGCGGTCAAGCGCGAGCTCCGGAGCGAGGGCATCCAATACTCGCTCCTATTTCCTGCACGGCTCCGCGTCATTGTCGATGACAAGACTCAATTTTTTGATACCCCGGAGGATGCCTGTAATTGGCTTGAACTTTATAGAGCTGGGAAAGATGGCTTCGCCTCCGCATCTCAGCCAACGGCGGAGCCGAGACAGCGACGGCGATCCACGAGGGTGCGGGGTCGCCGGGGCCGGTCGGGCGGCCCTTCTACTGCGGAGACATCGACGGAGCGGAAAGGGGTACTGGAGGTGTTGTCTGCACTGTCTGGTTCACGGGATGATACCATCGCGGAAGAAGAGAACCCTGGTGACGAGGGGGCATCGACGGACTCGGAGAACTCGGTGACAGATAGCACCGGCACACCGGTGATCACGCCAAAATCGGCTGAGGACCTTCTTGATGGACAGGGTTGACGGGGTGAGTTGCATCCTTTTGGGTGGGGGCCCGTAGCGGGGGTGGCGGGAGCCGATGGTTCAACATGGTCTCCGGAGACGCGGGGGGTGGGGTGCCTTGCTTTTGCCCCGAGGGTTTCCGTTGCTGTTTGGGGCTTGCTTTAGTCCTGGTAGCCGGGACATCGAGGGCCCACTGCCACCACCCAGCCCGCACCTGGCCCTTAAGGCCTTCCTACGGTGGCGACCGTGGGATTAGATTGGGACGAAGGGTTTTTCTGAGGGCTTGGTTTGGATGGGATCTAGATGGAGTTCTTTGGGTCCTGTTCTGGGGAGGGTGGGCAGGGGTTTTGGTTAATGTAAGAGTTGTTGAGTTTTGGTTGGGGGAAATGGCCGCCATCAGTGCTGGGGGGATTGTTGCTCGCTTTTTGTTGAGACCCAGATGGGAAGACTTTGCACGGACAGTATGGGACAATGGCTGACGTTGCTAATGTGAAGTGTATTACTTGGAACGTGCGGGGGCTTCATACCATGGCTAGGCGGCACAAAGTCCACGCTTATTTAGTGCGTAGGGGAATACAAATGGCGCTGCTGCAGGAGACCCATCTGAACAAGGCGGAGGGGGCGGCGCTACAGCGTAGATGGAGGGGGCAGGTCTTCTACACGTCGTACTCAGCATATGCCAGGGGGGCGCTAATCTGGATTAGGGCTGGGGTTCCCTTCCAGGTCACAAACTCAGTGGTAGATCCAGAGGGGCGCTACGTGGCCATCTCGGGCACTCTGGGGGGGAGGGCCCTGAACGTTTGCTGTGTTTACGCACCTAACATGGACCAGATTGCCTTCCTTTCTGGGTTATCGGGCTCGCTGGCCCACTTTCTCACGGGGCCCCTCCTGCTCGGTGGGGACTTCAATTCGGTAGTGGATGTGGAGACCGATCGCTCGCACCCGCCCCTCCCTGATTCTCCGGTCCGCCGTGTGGCCAAGGGCCGTAGGGACTGGCAGGCACGGTGGGGTCTGACGGATATTTGGAGAGTGCAACACCCTGACGCTAGAGATTACTCCTACTTTTCGAGCCTTCACGAGTTGCACGTTCGGTTGGACGGGTTTCTTGGCTCGACTGAACTGGTTTCAGCGGCCATCCGTTCCGAATACTTGACCAGGACCGTTTCGGACCATAACCCCCTCCTGCTGGCCCTTCGCTGGTTTCCGGGGGCGCCAGCGGTGCCCACCTGGAAGTTACGCCCTGAGATCCTCGAGGACACTGTATTCAGAGCGGACTTAGGTGATAAGATCGAGGAGTATTTCGCGTCCAACGGGGGCTCTGCGAGCTCGAGGGCACTAGAATGGGACGCTTTTAAGGTGGTAGTGAGGGGTTATTGCATCACCAAGAAGGTAGGTATGAGGCGGGTTATCCTCGATGACTTGGACGTGGCTGATCGGAGGCTCCGTGAGTTGGAACTCCACCGCCCCGGGCACCCTGAACTCCAGGGACGCACGGCGGAGGCAAGGGAGGCGGTGGCGGCTGAGGTCGAGCGGCTGCGCTGCTTTGACTACAAGGCCTATACGGTTCGGTCCCTTGCAGAAGGGGATAGGTCGAGCGCATTGCTGGCATGGCTGGCTAACCCTACGCGCCAGACCTCACTGACGACCTCCATGCGCATGGCGAACGGGACCATGGTGCACACTCAACCGGAGATTTTAGGCTGCTACCGGCACTACTATGACCAGTTGTATCGCAGTCGTGCTGCCAAAGACCCTGACCTTCTTGAGGACAATCTGAGGCCCCTGGAGCTCCCAGTGGTGGAGCCTGTCGTGGCGAAAGCCCTGGGGTCCGATATTGAACTGGGGGAGATCCGCAGCGCCATTAAAAAGATGGCGCGGAATAAGACCCCGGGTCTGGACGGTCTTCCTGTGGAGTTTTACGCGGCCTATGCCGACCTCCTGGCTCCAAGACTGGTGACTGTTTATAAAGAGGCGAAGAGGCTTGGCCGACTGCCTGGCTCGATGCGCGAGGCCCTGGTGGTTCCCCTCCTCAAGCCGGGGCAGGACTCAACCGATCCGGCGTCCTACCGTCCTTTATCGATGCTGACGGTCGATTACAAGATTCTGAGCAGCATCTTGGCCTCGAGACTGCTCGGCCACATGGCCTCCCTGGTGCATGAGGACCAGGCTGGGTTCATCCCCAAGCGCAACACAACAATGAACATCCGTAGGTTGTTCCGATTGCTGGGTGACCCGCTGGTGGATGCTCCGTGTCCGGTGGTCCTATCGGTGGACTTAGAGAAGGCGTTTGATAGCCTGGAATGGGACTACCTACACGCTGTGTTGCGGCGATTCGGTCTCGGCGAGGGCTTCATCAGGTGGACCGCGGTCTTATATACCTCCGTATCGGCCAGGGTTCGGGCGGGTCCGTTAATTTCCTCGCAGTACCCAGTAGAAAGAGGCACAAGACAGGGCTGTTCGTTATCCCCACTTCTCTTCGCGCTAGCGGTGGAGCCCCTCGCGTTGCTACTCCGATCGGGGGCGCATTACAGTGGTTTCTGGACACTTTCGGGCCCGCACCACGTTTCGTTATATGCCGACGACCTGTTGCTCTTCCTTGAGGACCCAGTCGAGGCCCTACATGAAGCTGAGACGGCGCTCACGGCGTTTGGGGAGGTCTCGGGCCTACGAGTGAACTGGGCCAAGACATGCCTTTTCCCGGTTCGCAGAGGCACCCCTAGTCCGGTCCTCAATAGAGAACTTAGATGGGAGCCTGACTGCTTCAGGTACCTGGGAGTGTACATCTATCATGATCCAGCTGACCTCCTGGACGGAAACATTACCAGATGCAGTCGAGCTCTACGGGGGAATATGGACTTCTGGGCTACGCTACCGCTTTCGTTGGCGGGGCGGGTCGCTCTCCTCAAAATGGTGGCTCTTCCCCGGCTGCTGTACTATTTCCGGGCGCTACCGGTTTGGGTCCCGCCAGCCACATTTAGGCTCCTACGGTCGATGATAATCGGATTCCTCTGGGGCTCGGGCCGCCGTAGAGTGGCCCTTACGACCCTGATGAGGCCGAAAGCCGAGGGGGGACTGGCGGTGCCGGATTTTGAGAAATACTATCTGGCAGCGCAGCTCCAGACCCTCACCCAGGAGATTGCCAGGGAATTCCGTGGCCCGGAGGACAGGAGAGGTATAGGGATGGCCAGGCATGTCCTATCCTTCATAGCTCTACGCCAACGTCTGACCTTGCAGGACCTGACGTTGGAGGAAAAGACCCTTCGCCTGTGTTGGAACCGGGCTCACGCCCGGGGACACTTGCGGATACCATATGCGCCTGAAATACCATTGGGGATGTTGACGGCCTTGCCCCATGGCGGTGATTGGTCACGTTTGGCGGACTGGGAGGACGCGGGGTTGCAGTTGGTGGGGGATCTTTATGAGGCTGGGGTACTCTTGCCCTTTCAGGAGCTCGTTGACCGCTTCGAGATTCCCCACGGTGACTTCCTGTTGCACTCGGCCCTGGTCCGTGCGATCCAGGCGCATTGGAAAGGCGGACGGGAGGAACCTCCTACGTCTCCGGTGTGCCAATACGTCATGATGTCTGCGGGCACGGTGAAGGCGGTCACCTGCCTCTACGGTAGGTTGATCAATGAAGGGCTGACCCCCCTTACGACCCTGAAGGCCCGTTGGGAGGCAGACATAGGCAGTGAAATCCCGGAAGCGACCTGGTCTCAGCTCGTGCGACGAGCTTGGAAGGGGACGCGCCACGCCCGTTTTCAGTTGGTCCACTATTACATACTCCATCGGGCATACCTGACCCCGGCGAAAATCCAACAGTACTTCGCCACGGGCTCGGCAGCCTGCCCCAGATGCCCGGCGCCGGAGGCGGACCTCCTACATATGTTGTGGACCTGCCCGGGTTTGTCCTCCTACTGGGTGGAAGTGGAGAAGACCCTGACGGAGGTGACGGGGAGAACCCTATCGGTCGATGCGGCGGTGGGTCTTTTGCATTGGTTTCCACATACCCCCAAGAACAAAATTTCCAGTAGATTTATTGATTTAGGGCTTCTCTTGGCCAAACGAGAGGTGACCAGGAACTGGAAGGCACGAGCTGGTCCGACTGGGAGCAGGTGGCATAGCGAACTCTTGAAGTGGGCGGCGGGAGAAAGCACGCTGAGATACCAACTGGCTGGGAGGCAGCGTAACGAAAAAACACAGGAGGCAGCGCTAGAATGGGAGACACTAGTGCAGGCCCTCAGAGACTATTGCGCCCCCAGCGATTCTGATAGTGAGATTGCAGCGCGCCCTGAGTCCCGATAGGCGATTGCGTTTTCTGTTTCTGATACGCTCATCTTGGGTCCTCTCACGAATCCCATTGCGGCTGCTACCATACACTGATGGCGGGGGTGGGTTGGGGAGGGATTTCTTTGTAATTTAGAGTTTTATGGGTGGGACTTTCTTTTGGGTTTTGAGGCTTGTTTGGAAAAGCAGATGACGGACTGTGGATCATCCGGACCAGCCTTGCTCTACTGCTGAGCCCCCACTGGATTTTATAGCCCGACCTTTGGATTGTGGGCTGAATGATTATGTATGATAACGTGCTGCGGGGGGTGGGCGGGGTGCAGTTAATTGATTTCAGTGGATTTTTGTGGCTGGTCATATATGTAACAGTTTGCTGATTCCTGCAATAAAAATATATTTCAAAAAAAAATAAAAAAATGATAGTTGATAAATTCGTTCCCTCAAAAAATGTATATACATAAAAAAATTATATTAAATACATATAAAATATATTTTTCCTTTAAAAGAAGAATACATTTTACAGCTTTTGATATTTGCTATTAAAAAACCATTGAAATTCACTGAAAAAACCATAGGTTATAGACCATATATAGTTAGGAATTAGCATTTACAAAACCTTGAAAATTCACTGAAAAAACCATAGGTTATAGACCACATATAGTTAGGAATTAGCATTTACAAAACCTTATTTTACTCACACAAAACCATTGAAATTCGCATATATAGTTAGTTGCACTAACTATATATCGCGCACCCGCAATCCACTGCTGATCATGTCACATATTACATCATTCATGACATGGTCAGTGACATCACTGATGACATCACTGATGACATCTCAAATGACATCACTGATGACATCACTGATGACAACATCCAGTGACTGTATGTTTCTGTAAAGTTAAAATATGTCTTACATATTGAAGAATGAGTGGATGTATAAGTGTCTGGATGAAGGATTTAGTAGGTGCATGACTGACTGTATGAGTGAGTGATTAATTGTGTCTCACTGAGTGCATGGGTTAGTGACTAAACTGTCTTAATTTGTGCATCATTATGTCTGTTGTTCTGTAAACTGCTGCATGTGTTGATCAGTAGCTATATGAGTAACTATATGGGTTATTGATTGGTTGCCCAAGTATTTGTATGGGAGACTGAGTGTGTGTGTGGGTGGCTGGGAGGTGTATGACTCTGTGCATAGATGTGTGAGCAGTTGATTCACTAGATGTATGGGTTCAAAAGTGCATGTGGAAACAGCTGTATGGGCGGTTGACTGTGTGCATGAGTGTATTGGTGAGTGAATGGATATCTCAGTGCTACATGTCAAAGTAAGTACATATGTAAAACACAGTACATGTGAGAGTTGACATATATAAATAACTGTGCATAAGAGCCAGTGAATGTGTGAGTGGCTGTATGGATCATTGTGAACTTGTATCAGGGATTGTATAAGAGAGTAAATATGTGTTAGTATATGTTTGAATAAGTAAGGTGTGTATAACTGTATAGTTGAGGAAATGGAGGTGTGATTGATTCTTTGCATGACTGACTAGGTGTGTGAGTAACTCCATGGATGAGTGACAGTCTGTGAGTGTCTGTTTACACTGAGTGTATCTAAGGTTATATTAGAGTCTGAAGAGGTTCATCGTATTATCACATGAATGATGTCATCAGTGATGTGATCAGTAATGTCAAATGAGATGTCATCAGTGATGTCATCAGTGATGTCATTTGAGATGTCATCAGTGATGTCATCAGTGATGTCATTTGAGATGTCATCAGTGATGTCATCAGTGATGTCATTTGAGATGTCATCAGTGATGTCATCAGTGATGTCACTGACCATGTCATGAATGATGTAATATGTGACATGATCAGCAGTGGATTGCGGGTGCGCGATATATAGTTAGTGCAACTAACTATATATGCGAATTTCAATGGTTTTGTGTGAGTAAAATAAGGTTTTGTAAATGCTAATTCCTAACTATATATGGTCTATAACCTATGGTTTTTTCAGTGAATATATATATATATATATATATATATATATATATATATATATATATATATATATATATATGTGGCAGAAGGACGTCTTACAGATAGTCGGCATCAAAGACGAGGCAAACCCAAAGCTTGGTGCGTTATAAATTTATTGTGCTCTACACCATACCGCCATAACGCGTGTTATATATATATATATATATATATATATAATATTTAATATCTATATCTATACATATATATATATATATATATATATGTATATATATATATATATATATATATATATATATATATATATATATATATATATATATATATATATATATATACATATATATATATATATATATATTGCAGTTCCGTTACACCTAGCCAGAGCACTCCTGGACGGGTGCTGTAATCGCGGAGGTGTGTCTGCGAAAATATTACCGCTCCATTTTCTCATCCCATTCAATATGAGAAAGAAGCACTTGCAGGGGGTAATTTCCATCAGTTTTTTTGGGAAACAAACATATGGATATATATATATATATATATAGGCTATGTGTAAAATATTTGTGCAACACACACAGTATTACACACCGCAAAAAGACTCCATACTGGTTTAGAAAAGAAATTAATAATTTTATTAATAAATCAAGACATCCAATAAGTAGAAGTTAAGTTATGAATTTTTAAAGAATAAAAAGAGTTTTCCCTCTTAGAAGCAATTAGCGAAAATGGGGGTTATCTGGTCATGCAGGACCGAGGCAAAGTCAACAGTTCAGGCATTCGCATGGGGCACATGCTGGGGACAAGAGCCACGCAGATCTGGTGAACAAAGTCCCTAGATCCTGGTTGCAACAGCGAGATGCGGGGTGCAGACGAGTGATGCATCGATGTTGAGCCCACAGTTGAGGTGATGGGTCAATTTTCTTCATGCAGTGGTGGCGATATGTAGGGTCTATTGAGTGAAGCACCCTTTCCGAGTGCGGAAGTTCTGGAGACTATGTGCTGAGTTAATCCATGGTAGGGGGCGATGTGTCAATCTTCTCCATGTAGTAGAGGCGATGCTTTGGTTCCGAAGCAAAGGCTCCGGATGCGATGTGGCAGTTCCGAGTGTGAGCACCAATTACTCTTGCAACAGGGCCGATGTGCCGATTCTGCAACACACAGGCTGGAGATTCATCGATTTCTCTGGTGAAAGTATCTTTGTCCACTTCCAGTGAATCAGGCACAGGAGCAGGTGTAGAGATGTTAATGTCGCTGAGTCTGACAGAGTCCTGTTGTAGGTCAAGAAGTGTCTGATTTGGTGGGGTTAGAGGCCCAGTACTTATGTCCAGTTGTACCTTTGAACTGTGGGTGACTTCATAGAAGGGTCTTAGAAGTGCACAGAGATCCTTTCTTCCCAGCCCTGGTTCCAGACTATCAGTAGTAGGTATTCAGCACTTTGTGTGGGGACAGGGCACTTCCTATTCAGGTGTGTTAGGCCCTCCCTCCATTCCTGCCCGGGAAGAGCTATCAGAATGTAGATGAGTACTCCGACACACCTAACCTTCCTGTGTTTGAGGGAATGCACAAGGTGTAGTTGTCACCCACCCCAAAATTGTATTGGAGACACAGAGCTGTAAGAGCAGAGAAATGTCCACTTTCTAAAATTAAAAAGAACAAATGATGGAGGAAATGCTGAACGAAGGCAAACACTCAGCCCCAGTACAGGGATCTGGGCCTAAATCCATTGTTCTTGTGCTCCCCATACCACTCCAGTTTGGACCGAGCCATATGCAGATCAGTCTTGACCCAGCTCCCCATGGGAACAGTTCAGCCCGATCTACCAGGCCTTCCCAGACTGGAAACAAACATTCTAGGACCAGTTTCGGGGTACGACCTCATATCAGCCAAGATAGCTCGACCCCAGTGGCATGCTGAATACAGGACACACATCTGGGCATACCTGTCCTACTTAGGGTGAAAAATACAAAAACAGCGAATGATGGATGGAATGCTGAACAATGTCAAAACTCACCCCCAGAACAGAGATTTTGGTTGAAGTCCATAATTTATTTTGCTCACCAGGCCATTCCAGTTTGGCCCAGCCTTTTGCGAATCAGTCCTGACCCTGTTCCTCATGGGAACAGTCCAACCTGAACTGCCAGGCCAGGTCCTTCCCAGACAAGAAGCAAGAATCCTAGGATGACTTTAGGGGTTTTTCACTATCAGGACAAGCACATCTTAAAAGTACATGTCCTACCTTTAACTTATACAGCAGATTGCCCTATGGGCTACCTAGGGCCTACCTTAGAGGTGATTAAAGGGTAAAAAAGGGGAGTTTAAGACTTGGCAAAGGGTTTTAAATGCCAATTCAAAGTGGCAGTAAAACTGCACACAAAAGCACTGCAGTGGCAGGCCTGAGAAAGGGCTACTTGTGTGGGTGTCACAATCAGTGCTGCAAACCCACTAGTAACATTTAATTTATAGTCCCTGGGTAAATGGTATACCACTTTACAAGGGACTTACAAGTAAATTAAAGATGCCAATTGTGTAAACACCAAGGTTACCATGTTTAGGGGGAGAAGCACATGCACTTTAGCACTGGTCAGCAGTAGTGAAGTGCTCAGGGTCCTATAGCCAACAAAACAAATCTGCAAAAAGAGAAGGTAAGAAGGCAACAAGTGTGGAGGAAGACCACCCTTAAGCTGACAGGTCTAACAGCCAGGTCCAAATGGACTACCGCAGGCACTCTTAACAAAAGAACCCAAGTTATGGGCCAACAGGCTCGCCATACTTTATAAATATGTCCTACAGAGGGTTTAAATACACAAAGCAAAATGAACTGGAGGTGAACTTGGAAAAAACGAAATTATAATCTTTGGGAGGAGACAAAATAAACCAGGCATATAGCTAATGCTTGGAGTTAACATCAAAAAGGTGAAGGAATATACATACCTCGGGGTTTGGCTAAATGCATATGGGTCCTACATGAAGCTAAAGTCTTCAATACAAAGCAAGACACATGCCCTTTAGGCCACCCTGTCAACTTTAAGAAATAAGCTGTGGGGTTCTAGCTCTGGTGTTATTGAGCCAAGAATGAAAACGCACATTCAAGGACCCACTAATAATATAATATCTGTCAGAACTTGAAAACTCATGTCATGCACTTGTTGACTTTACATGTGTCATGACGGCAACAAAAGAGGAAGACATCACAGACCTCTTGAAATTTAGCATTTTCCTCCAGACATATTCATTCAGTAAAAATGCAGCAGAATTGTCTTCAGGCTTTCAACATAATTACAGCATTTTCTTAAAAACAAGTTCCATTTTATAAGGTCGCCATTCTTAGTCAGGTGCCATTATTTCTCCTTTTTAGAAGCTCCTTGTTAATAGAGCCAATTTATGAGTCACTCTCATTTGAGGGACCAGTGGTACAGAAAAAAACCATAACTTTTTTTAAACAATATAAAATGATCATCCCTTCCTGAGGTTAAGTCTGTGAGAAACGTTTTAGAAGCTTGGTTTGCAGACATATTTTAAGTGTGCATATAAAAGTCAAATGTTATTGAGCCTGTAAATAAAATGAAACCACTAACCTTTGGCTCATTAAGACTAAAGAAAGAGCTGCATGTTTCCTAATGATTGCTTCTGCAGCTGATTGTTATTTCATCCCACCTCCCTGAGTTGGAAAATAAAGATTGCAAGCTAGAAGATGATTTAATCTGCTACTGGATTGAAACATACTAAGGCAGGAGAGTAATACACCCACATTTTCTCTAAATTATACCTCTGAACGTACCTTGATATCACTTGATATATGCATGCTTTTAAGGTGTGATGATGTTTTAGCAAGTTACTGGTAAAGCAATCCATTTTGCCACTCCAGCCAATATTATCAGAGTTAGGTTATGGCTGCAGCTGGAGTGCCTGCCTCCGTAGAGCTTTGCAGACTTGATGGATCTGGAGAGTTCCTACCCCTGCAGCCTGTGTATGACCAATATCAGCTGCCCCATGGATGGACAGACAGTAAACAATGCCTAAATACTGAGAAAATTAATGATGTAGCGGCAGAAATATGGTATTTAGACAACATATTCAGTTTTAAATGTTGAGTTAGAGAAATATCAGAAACAAATATTATGATACAAAAATATCAAGATGCAGAAATATTGTTGTCAAGAATGTCAATTTTTTCAGGTAAGTAATATCATTGTCAAGAATATAGCTTTTGTTACTATTGTTTTCAATAGTATAGTTCTAAAACATATTGTATTTTAATTATTTTTGTACTTCAGTTCACATATTAAATGTATGTCATTATTGTTTGCATAATTGTTAGTAATGTTTTAAAATATGGTTTGCAAATGTAAGTGATTTCATTTTTTTAATGTATTTGCTAATAGTAACTTATAGTGGTGTTGCAGGTTGCTAGGTTTGTAGGGGTATAGTGTGGGTAGTTAATTAAGTACATTTAAATAATTAACTATAAAATAACAATGACTTGTTATTTTATAGTTAATTATTTAAGTGACTATTAATTATGTAAAGTGACAAATAAATATATGTTTTAAGTTATATATTTGGTGTGAAGCGCTGGCTTGTAGGGGTGTAGGGTGAGAAGTTAATTAAGTTATTATTAATTTACAATTCTTTAATATTGTAGTGTTAATTATTTTATTGATTATTAATTATGTAAATAGTATATTAATATTATATTTTTACTCAGATATTAGGGGTAGGCTGCTCGGTTTGTAAAATTTAGTTTTTCATTCATTATTAAATATTTAATTGTATATTAAGTATGTAAATTGTGTAAATATTACATATTTTAAGTTATATATTAGGTACAGGTCACTAGGTTTGTAAGGATCTAGGGTGGGAAGTTAAGTAAGTAATAATTAATTAACAATTAATTATTAATGTATCATTAACTATTTAGTTGTGTATTAAGCATACAAATTGTGTAACAATTATATTTTTTAAATTATGTATTAGTTGTGGCCCGCTGTGTTTGTAAGGGTATGGGGTGAAAAGTTAAGTAATTAGGTAAGCTAATTAGTTAATAATTATTCAATTGATTATTGTGTTATGCGTATCTTTTTTTAGCTATATTCAAATGTGGGGTGCTAGATTAGTGGGGGTATATTGTGGGAAGTTAATTAAGTAATAATATATATATATATATGGAGGAGTTCATTTATAATGTTCATATTAAGAGTTTTATATTTGTTGTAAATTGATAGGGTTATTCAAATATGTAATGTGCTTGAAATGATGTACTTTTCCACGCTGCACAGACTGGAGTGGGAATAGCAAATGTAAATTCCTCCGAAGTCCTATGTTTCCCCTACTGTTGCGTACATTGGAGTCGGAATTGTAAATCTTACCCCTCCGAAATCCAAAGCTTTTCTTACTGTTGCAGTAGGGAGTGGCAATAGTACATTTTATCACCTTCAAAGTCACAATGCTTCCCTTACTTTTGCACAGACTGGAGTGGGAATAGCAAATGTAATCCCTCCGAAGTCCAATGTTTTCCATACTGACACACAGAGTGGGGTAAGAATAGAACAATGTTACACCTCCAAACTCCAATGCTTCCATACTGTTGCCCAGACTAGACTGGGAATAGTATAACTTAGCTCTCCAAAAAAACATTGCTTTCCCTACTGCAATGTAGGTAGCGCTATGAACACTGCGCAGACGCGCTTCTTGGTCCCTTAAGAGGGCTGTGGTTAAGGGGCGTGGCAGGAGGAGGGGCGAAGCAGGAGAAGCAAGCTAGAATGCTTCAATTAAAAAAAACAAGAGTGGAAAAAATAACGGGATGTAGAAACTGGAATTCAGCAACCCTTTTGGTGCAGCAAAGGACACCCTGTGGTGCAGGAATGCTAGTAATGGAACAAAAATTAAAGAAACAAAGCATAAACAGTAAAAAAAACATAAAAAGATAAAAACCAGGCAGCACGGCCTTCGTATCAGCATCTTCAAGATATAGGAGCCACGCAGCTCCTAAAATGACTGCTAAGGGCCTACAAGTAAATTAAAATCCACCTGCAGTGTAGGTAGCACCGTGGACAGTGCTACCTACAAGAATCTGCTACCTGGCTTTAATCTTTCTAAGATTTTTTCTTTAATTTGTGTTCCTTTACCAGTATTCCTGCAGCATAGGGGAGCCTGTGCTGCAAGTAGGGAGTTGCAGGGTCCCAGTTTCTACATCCCATTGTTTTACCCACTCTTGTTTTTAAATCGAATCCTCCTAGCATGATTCTTCTGCCTGGCCTAGCCTCGGGTCAGGCCCCTAAAACACTGCCCTCTTAAATCCTTTTAAGGATTTAAGAGGGCAGTGTTTTAGGGGCCTGACCCGAGTATGCGCAAAAAATGCAGGCGATGGTTCACGTAGAAATCCGGCATGTCCATAACCTTTGTAGTTTCTACTTGGTAAACAAGAAGAGAGAAACTAAGTAGAAGTAGGAGAAAAAGCACATCCTGATGGCATTCCTTTTAAGGATTTAAGAGGGCAGTGTTTTAGGGGCCTGACCCGAGGCGAGGCCAGGCAGAAGAATCATGCTAGGAGGATTCGATTTAAAAACAAGAGTGGGTAAAACAATGGGATGTAGAAACTGGGACCCTGCAACTCCCTACTTGCAGCACAGGCTCCCCTATGCTGCAGGAATACTGGTAAAGGAACACAAATTAAAGAAAAAATCTTAGAAAGATTAAAGCCAGGTAGCAGATTCTTCATATCGGCGGATTTCGGATATAGTACTCAGGCACCTACTAAAATGGCTGCTGAGGGCCTAAAAGAAAATGAAAAACTGCCTGCAGTGTAGGTAGCACTGTTGACACTGCGCGGATGCACTACTAGGTCCCTTAGGAGGGCCGTGGTTAAGGGGCTTGACCACAGGCGTAGCCAAGTGGGAACAGTGCTCTAGGACACTTTGATTTTAAAAACAAGAGTCGGCAAAATGCGGGATGTAGAAACTGAGGTCCAACAATTCCATTTATGCAGCGCAGGCTGTTCTGTGCAGCAGGAATACTGGTAACGGAACACAAATTAAAAACACAGTGAGTAAATGGAAAAAACATAAAAAAATTAAAACAAGGCAGCGAAGCCTTTGTATATGCGGATTTAAGATACAGAAGCCAGTCACCTCCTAACATGGCCTCTAAGGGCCTGCAAGGAAACTAAAAAACGCCTGCAGTTTAGGTAGCACTGAAGACATAGCTCGCATGCTCTTCCAGGTCCCTTAAGAAGGTCAGTGTTAAGGGGCGTGGCTGGAGGTGGGGCCGAGCGGGAGAAGCATGCTAGGACATTTCAATTTAAACAAGCACTGGCATAGCCAATAGGTCTCGCCTTTGGGACCTTATAAGTATGTAGTTATGCAGCAGGTCCCAAAGGCGAGACCTATTGGCTACGCCAATGCTTGTTTTAATTTTCTTTCAGTGACTCCAAGACACCAAACGTGTATTCTAGCTCTCTCCAGGTTCTGCTTCCCCTTGTCAAACCACCTGCGTGTGTTCCATGTTGCTCACAAGCTCGTCATTTAGTTTCCGCAAGCATTCCTTTTTAGGGCTCGGCCTACGCCCCACACGAAGTGTGGGCGGAGCTTCCGAGCTGTTTTGTTAGGGGGCTCAGAAAATGCTCCGATAAGTAATGAAAAAATTCCTTAGTGCGCGAGAATTTTCGTGGTGTTGTGTGCCATCTGCATGGCAATTGGTCCTCTCACGGCTGTGTTTTTGTAAGGCTTCACGTAATAGGCCCTAGGAATTTTACTCTCTCCATTTCCTGCATATTCCGTGCGGACACGCGCAGGAGAATGCCATAAATTCTCAATTACCAGATGTCAGGGTCCGCGGTAATTGAAGCCAGATGTTCGCGCATTCACGACTCTGTAGTTTTCTTGAGCTGTGTGTGCACGCATGCTGTCTCCCCGTCCAGGAGAATGCCATACATTCTCAATTACCAGCTGTCAGAGGTGCCGGTAATTGAAGGCAGATGCTTGTAGCGTGTTCACTGCTGTGCTTTTATTTTTCTTCAGCTCTGTGTGCGCGCATGGTGGCTCCCGAGTTTTCATTCAGATTCACCGATTTGTTTATGTGTTTGCTGTGGACATTTTTTAAATGAGGCACAGAGTGATTAATCAGCTGAGGGATATTCTGCCACTATCAAGAGAATAATGGTGGAAGTTGAAATGGAAGTATGGACTATATATGGAGTATGTGCAAAAAATGCAGGGGATGGTTCACGTAGAAATTCGGCATGTCCGTAACCTTTGTAGTTTCTACTTGGTAAACAAGAAGAGAGAAACTAAGTAGAAGTAGGAGAAAAAGCACATCCTGATGGCATTTTTTTTTTGCTTTTTAAGAAGAATTCACCTAAACATTTGCCTTGCTAGAACTATGTCGGGGAATGTTCCAATGTTTTCTTTAGCTTTATTTCGAGCCCCGCGATACAATGGCCTGTTCAGTGAAGGCCAGTTTCTTTCTATTGAAACGGAATTACGCAGATTATCTTGAATTTCGTATAGACATGCTTTAACAAAATTCAACAAGACTTGAGCATAAAAAGAATGCGAAGTGATTTGACCAAACATGTAGTATTACATGATGTATGTATACTGCGCTTCTGCAGGTGTTGCTCCATTTCACAGTATGCAAACTTGTTTGTGTTGGCGCAGACCGAAGTATCCATACACGGACGTGTGTGGTTGCAGTGTGGCCGATAAAGAAATAATTTGGTATGAAGGAGGAAGTTATTTGGGGTTGTTTTTAACGTGCACAGTGATACTCTGCTTAGGTGTGAAAATGTCGGGAATAGTGTGAGGAAAATAGTGCATTCATGCTTACTTTCTTTTAGAGTAGTGTAGATTGCTGTGTGCTTTAGAGTGCTGTGTGCTGTAGAGTGATGTGTGCTGTAGAGTGCTGTAGAGTGCTGTGTGCTGTAGAGTGCTGTGTGCTGAGAAGTGCAGTGTGCTGTAGAGTGCTGTGTGCTGTAGATTGCTGTGTGCTGAGAAGTGCAGTGTGCTATAGAGTGCTGTGTGCTGTAGAGTGCTGTGTGCTGAGAAGTGCTGTGTGCTGAGAAGCGCTGTGTACTGAGAAGTGCTGTAGAGTGCTGTAGAGTGCTGTGTGCTGTTAATTGCAGAGTGCTGTGTGCAGTTGAGTGCAGAGTGCTGTGTGCTGTAGAGTGCTGTGTGCTGTAGAGTGCTGTAGAGTGCTGTGTGCTGTAGAGTGCTGTGTGTTGTAGAGGGCTGTGTGCTGTAAAGTGCTGTGTGCTGAGAAGTGCTGTGTACTAAGAAGTGCTGTAGAGTGTTGTGTGCTGCAGAGTGCTGTGTGCTGTAGAGTGCAGAGTGCTGTGTGCTGTTGATTGCAGAGTGCTGTGTGCTGTTGAGTGCAGAGTGCTGTGTGCTGTATAGTGCTGTGTGCTGTAGAGTGCTGTGTGCTGAAGAGTGCTGTGTGCTGAAGAGTGCTGTGTGCTGTAGAGTGCTGTGTGTAGATAATTATCAACAGTCAAAATGAGAGTGAATGCAGAGTGAGAGTAAATGCAGAGTGAGAGTGAGTGTAGAATGAGAGTAAGTGAAGTTTGAGACTGAGTGCAGAGTGAGAGTGAGTGCAGAGTGTGAGTTAGTGCAGAATGACAGAAGTGAGTGCAGAATAAGTGCAAAGGTAAAGTAGAACGACTGCAAAATGAGAGTGAGTGAGTACAGAGTGTGAGTTAGTGCAGAGTGCATGCAGAATGGGTGCAGAGTGGCAGTGATTGCAGAGTGCTGAGTGCAGAGTGAGTGCACAGTGAGTGCAGTGGCTAAGTGAATGTAGTTGCAGAGTGAGTGCAGGGTGAGTGCAGGTGCACAGTGAGTGAGTGCAAAGTGAGAGCAGGTGCAGAGTGCAGAGAAAGTGAGTGCAGAAAGAGTGAGTACAGAGTGAGTGCAGAGTGAGTGCAAGTGCAGAATGACTGCAGAGTGAGTGTGACTGCAGAGTGACTGCAGTGAGTGTGACTGCATTGTGACTGCAGAGTGAGTGTGATTGGAGAGTGAGTGTAGAGTGATTGCAGGTGCAAAGTGAGTGCAGAGTGAGATCTGGTACAGAGTGAGTGCAGAGTGAGTGCGAGTGCAGAATGACTGCAGAGTAAGTGTGACTCCAGTTACTGCAGAGTGAGTGTGACTGCAGAGTAACAGTGGCTGCAGAGTGACAGTGACTGCAGCTGTGAGTGTGCAAGGTAAACAGTGTGTGAGTATGTGAGTATGCAGGGTGAACAGTGTGTAAGTGTGCAGGGTGCAAAGTGTGTGAGTGTCCAGGATGAACAGTGTGTGACTATGCGAATGAACAGTGTGAATGTGCAGAGTGAGCTGTGTATGTGTGTAGGGACACTGTCTGAGTGTGCGGGAGACAATCACTAAAACTAAGTTCACCACACACTTACATAGGACCACACACACAAACCCACACACCACACACACCACATACACATACACCACACACACATACCACACCCACACACACTAAACACACACCAGCCTCTCACCAGCACACACTCATCACTACACACAAAAAAACACACAAAACAACACACCTCCAACCGTCAGTGCATACTTTCACCAGGCACAAATACCAACAGCCATCAATGTACGCTTTCACCAAACACAAACACGACAATGCATCAATGCCGCAAATCTACCACACACACAACACACAATGTCAGTACATGCTTTCACCAAACACACACACACGCCAGCAGCTGTCACTGCACACTTTCATCAGTCACACACAACACCACCAAAGTTCACTCTTTCAGTAAGCACACTCATCAACAGCTGTCAGTGCACTCTTTTACAAAGCACACGCATTACCATCCATTACTGTATGCTTCACAGCCACACAAGCACACATACCACCAGCCATCACTGCACGATTCCTACAGGCACACACATCCACCACCCATCAATGCACCTATCAATTGTTAATGCATGCACCATAAAATATTGTAGCAATCGCTCTATGCTACACTTTACCTTTTCAAGATAATGCGTTAAAGCACAGCACGCCACCATTGCTAATATTCAAATGCAAAACACATTTTTCCAACACACACCACATGCTCACACTCCAAGACACATGCCTAAAATACATTGCCATTTACAAGGCCATTTTCTCTAACTCAAAAAAACCCTAGACCTATTGCATTTCTAATGCTTGTTTCATTTAATATTTTCCTCCCCTGGGCTGAACTTCGAGTGTCCCCATTGCTCCCTTGCCCCCGTGCACACCCTTTGAATAGCAGTCATTCTGGAGGTCTGTGTGTTCGTGGAGACACACGCTGATGCTCCAAAGCAGCTTAAAAAAATTATTGATGAAGCCAATAGCTCAAAAAGTTGAGACGGTGAACTCTGCCAATGTTTGTGATGCCAATGCGTGCATGATGCCATTTAACAATGCTTAGAACTTCTTGTTAAAAATAGTGTAGCTTGAAGGAACATCAGGAAATAGAGCAAAAGGCTGTCAATCAATGAAACAGATAGGAGGAAGCCGTAAAATGAAGTGGAAAGCCTTGCAGCACGCGGAGGAAGGAAAACAAGGGATGTTACACCATCCTCCTTGAGTTAATCGAAATGCTAAGAATGGGGGCAAGGAACTAAGGAAAAAGAATGCACTTAATGCAGGCCAGTGGCCCGTGTCCCTGAAGGAATCCGAAGCAGAAAAAGGGGCAGACAAGGGATGCCTCAAACTGTTACCGCTGCCGGGCATAATAGTGAGCCGGAGACCTGTGGTTAAGGAAACCGGGAATAAACACCTAATGTATTGCAATCTCTTGGTCAGCACTAATCACAAGAGAGTGAATTAAAGGTAGCCGGGCTCCGAAAACTTACGTGGTAGCATAAAAAATTATGAATTTCCTCATCCTTCAGGATGGATATTCAAAATGCCTTGAACACGTCTGTACCTTTTCAAGAAACACAGTAATCAATAAAAGTACATTTAAAAAATGGTTGTTGAAATGTACTTCATAAAAGGTTCAACCATGTTCGGATCATTTCAACATCAGTCTGTTTATTTCAAAATGCTACTTAATATGATATGCAATTAACCTGCCATAGTATGTTTGCATGTGCTCCAAAACTTGTAATATGGCCAATGGCTCAAATCTTACCCTTTCCTCGATGATTTTTAGTCTCTGTTAAAACAGCCCTGCTGTTTCCTACGGATTTTTTCAATGTAATCTATTCTGAGCGCAGATGTACAGATGCCTCATAAGAGTGCATTTGAAAAGCCCGAAGAGGACGTTATTAATTCTTTCATGGGGTTTATAGCGAGCAATGTTAACGATAAGTCCCTTCTTCGCCAATGAAACATATTTATGTCAGGAGGAAATGCATTTAAACCTCGAGAACAACCCTGTATTCCATCTTCATGCAACCTTTCTTCAGATCCACCAGTCCCATTTCAGTTTTTGGAGAGCTTCTTTCTTTGTGCTCCTTTGCCGCACGATTTTCTCTGTAGCACAGAAAGGCACAATCGCCATGTGCTGAAAATGTATCTGCGAGTTTGCACGGATAGAGACGGTTTCTAGCCTACAAAAGGGTGATCTGATTTCACACCATGTAAATCTAGGAGAGGTTTGCGCTGCACAAACACAGATCCTTTCTTGCACAATGCGTCTATATCCATAAGAGGCACTGTGAGAGGAAGGAACTCCTCACTACCGCAACAAGCGCGCACCTCACGCTACAAGTGGGAGGGGTGGGGGAGTTGCGAGAGCACACAAAGTGTTTCCCTTGCGGGAGCGCGCCGGGGGCACCATGTGTTTGTAAGTTAATTACAAACATATGGTGTCAAGCTCGCTCCCGCAAGGGAATCGCCAGACGTGCATGCATTGCCATTGAAGGCAATGGAACTCGTGCACGTTTGTAGGGCAAAAGCTGCATCGATGGCTAAAGGTCTTTTTCCAAGCAGCGCATCTAGGCGAGACCTAAAAACAAGAGTGAGCAAAATAAAGGGATGTAGAAAATGTGGTCCAGCAGCTCCCTTTGTACCGCTTAGGCTTCCCTGTGCTGCAGGTGAAATGGTAAGGGAACACAAATGAAAAAAATTGCATGAACAGAAAAAACATAAAAAGATTAAAATCAGGCAGTAGAGCCTTCATAGCCAGGCAGCTCCTAAGATGTCACTAAGGGCCTACAAGGAAATTGAAAGTTGCCTGCAGTGTAGATAATACTGTGGGGACTGTGCAGATGCACTTCCAGGTCCCTCAAGAGGGCCGTGGTTAAGGCGAGGCCAGAGGTGGGGTCAACCGGGAAAATCACACTAGGATGATTTGAATTAAAAAAAAAGAGTAGGCAAAATAACGGCTGTAGAAACTGGGGACCAGCAAACCCCTTCCTGCAGCATAGGCTCCCCCTGTGCTTCAGAAATACAGGTAACAGACTACAAATGACAAAAACAGTGCGTTAACAGAAAAAACCTTTAAAAAAATGTAAACCAGGCAGCAGAGCCGTTGTATCGGTGAATTTCAGAAATAGGAGCCAGACTCCTCTTAAGATGGCAGCTAATGGCCTACAAGGAAATTTAAAACCGCTTGCAGTGTAGGTATCGCAGTGGACACTGTAGGGACACGCTTACAGGTCCCTTCAGAGGGCCATGGTTAAGGGAGAAGTGGAGAAGTGTGGCTCACCGATTAGAGTGGCAGACCCTGAGGCAGAGGTCTGGCTCGGGACCAGGGCTCAATTTCCGACGCGGCAGGGTCTTGGGCTCAATGTCCACGGACTCGATAATTCTCGCCTCGGTGCCTACTCTAATCATGGGTTCCCACTCTGTAACTCTGGGCAATAGCTTGCTTAATCTCCACAAGGGCCTCGAAAGCGCTAGGATGCCTGGCTTCACCTTGGAGGTGCTCAGTAGGGGGCATCTCACAGGGAAAGCCAGGAAGGGTTCCACAGCGGTATACAGCGCCAGGATGCCTGAAAGGTGATAGTGCGCTTTACAAGTATACATACATTTACATTTACATACATTTACATTTACGTTTACAAGGGGCATGGCCAGAGGTGGAGCCAAGGGGGAACAGTGTACTGGGACACTTCAATTTAAAAAACAAGAGTGGGCAAAATAATGGGTTGTAGAAACTGGGGTCAGGCAATCCCCATCGTGCAGCACAGTATCCCCTGTGCTGCAGGAATACTGGTCACGGAAAACAAATTAAAGAAACAGGGCGTAAACAGAAAGAGAAAAGATGAAAACCAGGTAACAGAGCCTTTGCATCAGCGGATTTAAGATATAGGAGCCAGTTACCTCCTAAGATGGCCGGTAAGTGCGTACAAGGAAGTTAGAAACTGCCTGCAGTGTAGGTAGTGCAGTGGACACTGTGCGGACATGCTTACAGGTCCCTTAAGAGGGTCATGGTTAAGGGGCGTGGCCAGAGGTGGGACTGACTGGGAGAAGCAAGCTAGGACGCCTCAATTTAAAAAATAAGAATGGGCTAAATAACGGGATGTTAAACTGGAGCCAGCAACCCCATTTGTGCAGCACAGGCTTCCCTGTGCAGCAGGAATACTGGTAATGGAAAATAAATTAAAGAAGTTTAAATTTAGATCAGGTGGGAAGGAAGATGGAAAGGAAAGAAGCTACACAATGAAGAATTGAGAATGTGAACACACTCCACACCGCCAGGGCCAGCAACAATGGCCAGAAGAGGTAGGGCCTCATGCAACACCTTCCTAGGGAGTTTGAAAAGATGGCCAAGGCAGTGATCCAGGAAAGCAAGAACATTGCCAGCGCCTGCCTTGGCCTCAGCAGACAGATGTGCACAGGTACCACCCTCAGGAGTCATGCATGGCTGAGAGTTTCTGATTTCAAGGCAGAGGTGCAGGCATCAGTGATCAACATGCCTTTCACAGTGGAAGCCCGCTTCGGAAATGCTTTAGACGAGGCCCTACAGAGGATAAAGAAGGACAGTAAGACTGACAACGCCATGAGAACTTTGCAGTTAACTGGGTCATTTAGGAGAGGAGGAATGACCAACGCGAGGCCAGCAGGCAGGGGAGGATTCTCACGGCCCCACAACCGCAACAACATCCAGTCTTCAGCCAACCAGCCACACAAATGCCTGACCAACAACGGTGGCAGCACTCCACAAGGTAGCCCTTTCACGGGAAACCGAGGTAGAGGCCAGAGGGGGAGGCCAGGCAAAAAAATGACTTGCCATGCCTGCAATCCACCCACATAACACCTGTATGGGGGCGAATAGGAGGAACCCTCCAGGAGTGGAGGCCAATCACCTCAGAAAACTGGATTTCAAACATAATAAGACACGGTTACTGCATAGAAACCACCGAGATACCACTCACCATTCCCCCAAAGAAAAGACCATTAAGAGAACAAGAACTCATACAATTGCAAGAGGAGATTAAAAAGTGAGCGATAGAAAGAGTCCCCCAAAGGGAGACAGGAAGAGGTATCTACTCAGCGTACTTATTAGTACCAATTCAAGAGTTAACACTGAGGCCAATACTAGACCTCAGATACCTAAACAAGTTCATACAAACACAATGCTTCAGGATCAATCAATAAATCAAATAGCATTTATAAAGCACAACAGTCTCACCCGTAGGAGTATCTGGGCGCTGTGTCTGCGTTGAAGAGCCAGGTCTTGAGTCTCTTTCTGAAGTCTGACAGCGAGGGGGCTGTATGTAGCTGGAGGAGTAGATCATTCCAGGTCTCGGCAGTGATGCCAGAGAAGGGTGTGACCACTGCTGCAGCTGCATTGAATGCAGGGGTATCCGAGGGTGAGTGAGGAGGAGCACAGGTGTCTCGAGGGTTGGTGGAAGTTCAGTCACTGGTTGGGGTAGGCAGGTAATAGGTCGTGGAGGGCTTTGTAGGCATGTGTGAGGATCTTCAACTGGCATGTCTTCTGGATGGGGAGCCAGTGGAGATGTGGGTTCATTTGGGGAGGTCCAGGATGAGTCAGGTTGTAGCATTCTGTATGCTTTGTAGTCTTCTGAGGAGGTGGGTGGAGATGCCAGCATCGAGGGTGTTGCCATAATTGAGGCGGCTGGTGACGATGGCCTGAGTGACGGTCTTTCTGGTGTTGGTAGTGATCCATCTGAAGATTCTGTGGAGTATGTGAAATGTGTGAAAGCAGGAGGAGGCGCAGTTGTTTCATGGTCAGTTGGCTGTCGAGGATGATGCCGAGGTTGCGTGCATTGTCGGTCATTGTGGGTCTGAGTTCTGTACATCACCAGGTGTAGTTCCATGTTGAAATGTTCTTCCCGAACAAAGGTACCTCAGTTTTGTCAGAGTTGAGCTTGAGGCAGTTTGCTCTCATCCATTCACTTATGTTGGTCATAGCATTGTAGAAGTTGATTTTGGTTTTGAAGGAGTCTTCGGTGAGCAAGGGGATCAATTGAGTGTCATCTGCATACGAGATTATGTTGAGTCCATGGGATCTGACAGTGTCCGCTAGGGGGACATGTAGATGTTGAACAGAGTGGAGCTGAGGGATGATCCTTGTGGTACGCTGCATAAGATGTCTTTGGGTGCGGAGGTAAAGGGAGGCCGTCAGATGCTCTGTGTGCATTCTTTAAGGAAGGAGGTGACCCACTTAAGGGGATCGTTCTGTATACCTTTGTTGTAGAGTCTGTTGATGAGGGTGCTGGGGGAGACCATGTCGAAGGCAGTGGAGAGGTCCAGAAGGATCAGGGCCATGGTTTCTCCATTGTTGAGGACTGTTGTGATGTCATCTGTGGCGGCAATCACCATGCTCTCAGTGCTGTGGATTGCCCTGAATCCTGATTGTGAGATGTTCAGTAGGTGGTTATGTTCCAGGAATTCGTTGAGCTGGTGGTTGATGGCTTTCTCAAGTACTTTGGCTGGGTAGGGGAGCAGAGACATCTGGAAATAGTTTTTAAGATTGCTGGGGTTGTCAGAGGCTTTCTTTGGGAGGGGTCTGACATCTGCCTGTTTCCATTTCTCTGGGAAGGCAGCTGAGGAGATGGAGGTGTTGAGGATGCTGGTGAGATGCATGCTGATAGGGTTCATTGCGAGGTTGTGCAGGTGGTGGGGGCAGGATTGAGTGGAAGACATAATGGCTGACGTGGTCAGGGCAGTGAGAGGAGACCAGGCGGTAATGGTTTGGCTGGTGTTCGTTGAGGTCGGTGGGGTTCAGGGTGGTGGGTTGGAGGTTGAAATTGTAGTAGATGTTGATGATCTTGCTGTGGAAGTAGTCTTAGAGGGTGTTGCAGAGGTCTTTGGAGGGGTGTATGGTGCTCTCAGTGGCTGTTGGGTTGCAGAATTTTGAATATTGTGCAGAGTTCCTTTGTATGGTTGGATGTGGATGGTGAGGGCTTCTTTCTTGGCTTCCTCTGGTGTGATGGTGGTCATTGTAGAGGGCTGTTTTGTGAGCTGCTCTGTCGGTGGGGTTCTTGGTGGCACACCATTGTTTCTCCAGTTAGAGGCATTTGCGCTTGGTGGTCCTGAGTTCTGGGGTGTACCAACTGGCATGTTTGGAGGTTTTGTTGGATTTAGTAGGTTTCAGTGGGGCGACTCTGTCGGTGCTGTTGGTGATCCAGGCATCAAAATTCTGGACAGTCTAGTTGAGGTCTGCTGAGGCTTCAGGTTGGCTGGAGGTGAGGGCTTGTGTCCATTGGGATTCAGTGACCTTGCCTCGCATCAGTTTGTAGTAGGAAGTTGAGGTGTTCCATGAGAGCCATGGGGTCATCATTCGTAAGGGTGCATCGGATGGTTTCCTTGGAGATGATGGCAAAGCCTCCTCCTTGTTTGTCGGTTCAGTCTTGGTGTATCATCCTGTAGTCTTCTGGAGTGGCGATGGTGATTTCGGGGTTCGAGAAGGGGTTGAGCCAGGTTTGGTGATGAAGGTAACGTCCGTGGAGAGGGTGGTGATGGTGTCCTAGATTTCCGTGGCATGTTTACAGAGCGAGTGGGCATTGAGAAGGCTGCAATGGAGTGCATGTGGGGTGTTCTTGGTCTTGTGGACAAGAGTGGTGTGGGATCTTTTGTGGGTTGTGTCGCAGGAGAAGTGGCACTGTCGGCGGGTAAAGGGTCCTTTGGTAGATCGTGGGTAGGAGGAGGCATAGCTGTTGTTTCCGCGTCTGTGGTCCAGGAGTTGCTTGGCAGTGTACAGTCAGGTGGCGGGAGGGAAGAGGGTCCTGGCACTGGGCGTTGTCCATCCAGGGGTGCGTTGGCAGCACACCAGCCATAAACGACAGCAGGCAACACAGGGACAGCAGGTGGTGCAGGGACAGGAACAGCAGGCGACACAGGGACAGCAAGCGGTGCAGGGACAGCAGGCAGTCCAGCAACAGGGACAGCTGGCAGTGTGGGGACAGCAAGCAGTGTAGGGAAAGCAAACAGTGCAGTGACAGCAAGCGGCACAGGGACAGCAGGCGGCGCAGGGACAGCAGGTGGTGCAGGGACCGCAGGCGGCGCAGGGACAGCATGCGGCACAGGGACAGGGTCAGCAGGTGGTGCAGGAGAAGTAGGTTGAGCAGGGATAGCAGGTGGCGCAAGGACAGCAGGCGGCAAAGGGACAGCGGTGCCGTACCTTAAGCTTGGGGTCATGCACTGGCGTTGGGCGGTGCGAAAAGTATAGACCAGCAAGCACCACTTCCTGGGCTGCTGGAACTGTAGTCTGGGCGGAGTCTGGTGGTGGGCGGAGGCCGGAGCGCTCAATGGCAAAAGCAGGCAGGCAGCAAAGCAGGAAGGAAGCACATTTCGAGCAAGTGAGGATGAAAGGGGATGACATTTCTACAAGAAGTGATCCAACTCCAAAGGAAGGGAGATTACATGGCCACCAGAAGCCTACGGGATGCCTACTTACACATACCAATGAACCGAAGATACAAACGGTTCCTCAGATTTGTCAAGGTAAACTACCAGTTACGAGAGCAACTCTTTAGCATAAAATCTGCACCAAGGGTGCTCACTAAATGCCCAGCAGCAGTAGCTGCACCCCTGAGAAGATGGGGTATACATGTCTACCTGTACTTGAACGACTGGCGGGTAAAGGCAAACTCGAGGCAAAAGTAGCACCAAGACATTCAAATGCTACAATGGTTCGGCTTCACCATAAACCATGAAAAATCATCCAGCACCTGCAGGTTAAAGTACCACTAATTCAAAGGGAATGCCCTGTTGAAAGACTCATTCAGGGAGATTTGAATACACCTTCCCACCAATTCCCTTGATCCTGAGGTTATTGGACAAGGCAAGACAGTCAAGGATTTCACTCATACTCACTCATACTTATCGCCCCACAGTGGTACAGACAATCATGGTACTCGGACCTGCCATAAATGTCCAGAGGTCAGATCATACCCATAAGTGCAACATAGATCCTACCAATAATGCAAGATTGTAGAGTATACCACCCAGATCCATACACATTCAACCTACCACGTAGCTCTTGACGACCTAGAATTTGGGCAACTTCACCTCCCTCCCAGGATGATAGAAATTTTTGGGAGGCAATAAAGCCGAACACATGGAAGTGCTATACAGCCAAGTGGGTCAGATACATTCCCTGGTGCATGGGCCACGAGAAGAAAAGCAAGGACAGTGCACAGTACAGTGCTATTATACCTCAATCACCTACTAGACAACCTACTAGACAACGGCCTGACCGAAGCATTATTAAAGATCCACTTGGTTGCCGTTGTTGCATACACTAGAGGTACAACAAGAAACAGCTTCCTCACACTACCAGTGGTGAAAAGATTCCTGAAAGGGTCAAAAAGTGTAGCACCACTTAGATCGGCACCAGCACCAATTTAGAACCTGAACATAGAACATACACAACTGATGACAGAACAATTTGATCCCATGCAGACCCGAACTTCCTCACCCTAAAAAATGCATTCTTAATAGCAATCATGTCGCTTCATAGGGTGAGCGAGCTACAAGAACTCACCATAAAAGAACCACATCTTCAAATCCATAAAGACAATGTTGTACTAAGAACAAACCAACAGTTTCTACGAAAGATAGTTTCACAATTCCACCTCAACCAGAGCAACCAATTACCGCCCTTCTTCTAAGAACCCAAGTCACAGGCTGAAAGGGCACTGCACACCCTGGCCACGCAGAGAGCACTCATGTACTACATACAAGAACCCAAGGCAATATGAAAGGGTAACCAACTCTTCGTCTCCTTTCTCAGGCCCGTAATGAAAAGGACCATTGCACGGCAGATAGTGGAGACAATACAAACCTGCTACACAAAAAAAGGTAAAACTTTGCCTACACAAGTCAAAGCACACTCAACAAGAAAGAAGGGTGCAACACTAGCATCCCTGGCAAACATACCCATTAGCGGCATCTGTATGGCCGAGATATGGCCATCCACACGCAACTTCACGAAAAACTAATATGTGGTTGTCCAGATAAACAAGAAAGCATAGGTGGAATAGAGAGTGCTACAACACCTTTTTGCAAAGTCAACTACATTTCAACCTATCCTCCCCAAGGAGTCAAATACTGCTACGTAATTAATGCACAGCATGTTCACTCAGAAAGGGATTCATGCTGCAAAACAAAGAGGTTACTTACCAGTAGGAGTAATTTTGCAGGCTTTCTATGCTGCTGTGAGTTTGTCCACCTAGCTCTCACTGTGTCCTTCTTGCATTCCTTGTATTCCCTTTCGGGCTACTCCTACGCTAAATACTTGCAGAATTTTTTGCTGCTCTTTCATTCTGTATTTAGCTTCCTATGAAGGCCTCCATGTTACCTTCCTGTGAAACCAACTTCAGTTTTTCAAACTATCAGTCGGCAGACACCAGCACTCGGAAAGGCTGGAGTGTTCCCCGACAAACATTTGTGTGTTTGGCTGTCTTACTTCCCTTGCTCTATTTTGCCTGTTTCCCCTAAGACTGGTCCATAGGTTTTCCTATACATTCAGATGACTGTGTATCATAGGCTACAGGGAAGTAGTTGGTTAGTCTTCGCCATCCTTCTTACCTCACAATAACAACGCTAATATAAAATGTGGGTATAAGTCAGTTTAGATCACAAAATAATTACATAGCATGATTTCTCTTTTCCATTCCTTACCTTTATTTGTTTGTTTCATCATTAATTATTATTTCTTTTTTATTTGCTACATTATTTCTACCTTGAACTTATCAAAATCAGATCAAAATCTATACTCTCAAATTTTCTGTGTCCACTTTCTTTTTCACTTTTAGCCCTCTCCTTCTTCTGTCCTTTTCTTCTCTCAACTGGCACCAACATGGAAATTTGAATTACTTTATTAGGGAGTGCTGTCAATTGCACTTTTTTATTTATTTTAGATATTTTCTTCAGCTCTATTGCATCCTCGGTGCCTACTATTGGACCCATAAGCAATGGTAATGTTTTGATGATGGAATTGTACCAGTTGAGCCCCAGAATTTAAATAATGTAGATTGATCAGCATGATTGGGTGAATAATTCACATAGAACAATCACATTTATGATGAATGTGGAGAAAAAGTAATTAGTGGTTTGAAAGTACAGATATAAAACAGAGCAGGAAAAAAGATAATTGTTGCTTACACTAAACATACTGATGAGAACAGTTATTAAATAGTAAATAGTTTAGTGCACCAAGGGCCAGATGTGCGTAGCCTTTTTGCTGAGGCAAATGCTCCTATTCACAGAATTGGAACATTTGCCACTGCAAAAAGGCTCTTTCTGATGTATCAAACCCAAATTGCAATTCAGTAACAATTTATCAAATCGCAATTTGGAAGGAGCGTTTTAGTGCATCCCTTCCAATGACCAAATTGCACTGGTGTGTATTAATGTTTTGCAACCGAATTCCGGTCGAAAACATTATTTTACCTGCTCCTCAAAGTAGGTGGTAAGCCATTTGCAAATGGAACCATGTCCCTTTAAGAATGTTAAAAAATATATATATATTAAGGGCAAGCAGTGGTCTCACAGACATTTTTGTGGGTTGAAATGGAACCCATTTTCTTTTAAGGAAAGTGGGCAGCAGTAAAAAAAAAAAAGAAAAGATTGCTTTATTTAAAAAGTTAATGTTGCTTGCTGCCCCCAGGAGCCTACCATCCCTGTGATGGCTATCATTCCTAATAGGATTTGCGACCTACCTTATTAATATTCATGAGGTAGGTAGATTTGGGACCCACTAGGACTTGCAAATTTAAAAATAAAAGATTAATACATTAGGAATAGTGATTTCCTAATTGCAATTTGGAGAAAATCGCAATTTGGGATTCGCTATTCACAATGTTAGTACATCTGGCCCCAAGTTAAATTAAGGGTATTAGTCAGTGATGGTTAAAGGGATAAACAGTGAGGAAGCAATCTAGAAGGTATGTGTCAGAAAGCATTATCGTTGTAGCTCGAGTCCAACAAAGAGATAATTGATTTTGCAGTTCTCCGTATCCTCAGCCAACATTACACAATAACAATATGTTGGTTAATCGTGGACCTGGGGAAAGTGAAATAGGATAAGAGAAGAAACAGAGACGCTGGATATCCCCACTCTTCGAATACTGAACTTCCAAGGCTGCAATGGCTACCTAGAAACAAGACAGATATCTTTTAGTACCTTATTGTGTTATTGAATCATCTATTATTTTTTTTTTTATTATTTTTTTTTTTTTAGATGATTTAAAAAGCGCCTGAATCGCCCCACATGGGGTATCTCCGCGCTGAAGATAGTGGAGGCAAGTAATCACATCAAGAAATCATATCATTTAGAACAGAAAAGTCTTCAGTTTCTTCCTAAAGCTGAAATAGTTGTGAGTGAGACGTAATGCCTCGGGGAGCAGATTCCACATTTTGGGCGCCAGATGGGAGAAAGCTTTCCCTCCCCACTTAGTTTTCTTAAAGCGGGGAATAACCAGAGGCCTTTGCCTTCTGAGCGGAGCCTGCGCGATGGAGTATAAGTGGTCAGTTTATTGGATAGATATGTTGGGCCAAGCTGATGGAGACCTTTGAAGACTATGCAGCAAATTTTGAAATGGATACGCTTACGAATGGGGAGCCAGTGTAGTTTGTGAAGGAGAGGGAGGGAAGGGGTGCGACGAGGGGCGTTGGTGACCAAAGGAGCTGCTATATTCTGGACTCCCTCTAGGGTCTGTAGGGCAGAATCTTTAGCAGAAATGAGGAGGGCGTTACTAAAATCCAGACGGGTCAGAAGTTATTCAATATATAATTCAGAATATTTCTATGGCTCAGGCATGTAGTGGAACACTTACATACCCAAAACCAAGAACATAAATAAAACATAGGTAATCAGTGCTAGCCAAACCTATGGGCTTTTATGTTAAGTTCCACACACTCTGAAGGGGAGGAGAAACTACTTCTACTTCGACCTCCTCAACAACAATCTGCGCACACAAAAGGAAGTAGGAGTGAAAAGAATAAACGCTTAAAGAGTTATAATAGACAAAGTCAACATGTTTGAAAAACTGCCCTCACCCACACAAATGTGGAATGCTTCATCATAGGGCTGCTAACACACCCCTGCGCAGACCAACGCCTGGGATGGAGCAATAGGGTGGTGGAGACAAAGCAACCATAAAGAATAATAGGGATCAGGAATATGAATAGTGCAGAAATATATGTTAAAACTAGCTCAGGGATGTCCCAAAACCTATTTTAGTCCTGGACTCCCTGGCTAGGGTTAAAAAGGTCCAAAGGGCTCGAGGATGCTAGTGAGCACGGCTTATTATGCACCGTTCGCTCCTCCTCACTGCAGAATGATCAACATGTTTCAGCCGGCTCTTTGTGTCTTTCTTCAGGACTGAAAAGATCCCTACCCTTCTGACCTCTATTCTGTATTAGAGGGTCTAGGACTAAACCCATACTTACGTGCGGGTGTTGTATCCACACTCTGGATTATTATCTGTAAGTGAAAAATAATGAAGTGAAAGAAATGTGTACATTTTTACATTAAAAACATGTTGGCTTTGTCACTCTAAACTAAATCAGTGCACACGGTAAATTAAATGCATTTTAGGATCAAATCTCCAAATGTTTATACAAAGGACTTCATCAATGAAAAGCTCGGAACACACCACTACGCACATATTCTACTCATGGTGCCTCTAAATAGAGGAAAAACAAGTGAAACCTGAAACCAGTAGATTTGACCAAGTTTCACCACAGTATGTGCTCGAAAGAGCATCGGAGGGAAGGCTGCCTCCTGTAGTCACACACTGAGGATAATGCATAAAAGATCAGGGACAAATTGCACAAGAAAGGCGCATGATCAACGGTGCCATAGTTGTCCCGTCAAACTTAATCACTACAGTTGCGCGCATGGTCTAATATACCAAGACCTTTGACCCAATCTTATAGTTGCGCTGCCTCGCGTATTCGCATTTACTGCTTTTAGCCCCTTGTGTGCGTTGAGACCCCCAGGCTATGACCGTGTCTCAAAAAAACCCTCTTGCATCTAATTGGTAGTCCGATCTGCGGGTGAGCGATGAGTGGTTGTCTCCATCACCATCCTGGCCCACCCACTGCTATTCCCTGCTTACTTCATCAAGATGAGCCTGCCACCATCACTGCATCCCTCCGTACGCTGTGAAGGTGTCACTCGGCCATACGGAGTGTTCTCTTTCTTGGTTTCCTCTTACACCACATGACCCGTAGGAGGTCACGTAGTGTATTACTGCTCGGGCGCTAGAGTGCGCATTGCCCCTGAGTACAGTACGCCTCCCTCACTTGCCATCACGTGATCTTGTGGTCGATCACGTGATGCAAATGATCTGGTCTATCCAAATGGGATATGATTCAATTTTTCTGGAGAGGATGAATACCATAATTCGCCACGATTATGAAACTTATAATTGTATCAAGAATGCTAGCAGGTATGTGTCCCTTCCATACTGCTATTGGTATGTATCTTTCTCTCTCGTGAGGTAATAAATAGTGTTATACCCCACGCCACAATTGCGCAACTCTAATTTAATTAACAAGAGTTGTTTAAGAAAAAATTATGAGTCTCTAAGTGTGCTGGCAGTATGCATCACTTCCATCTCACAATCAGTATGTGCTTTGCCCCTTCTGAGGTAATCAGTAATGTAACTAGTAGAGCTACTCAAATCAAGAGTACCACTGCACTCAACCCAGGTAGGAGGTGTCAAAGGTACTCCTAAGAGTTGGCTGCATGCTGACTTAGCACTGAGTGTTCGGTGTGGAAACATGGTGTATATAGATGTTAGTACTTGTATCTTGCTAAGATGCTAAACCCCACTTTAGTACACTCGACGGGTGAAGGTAAGCAGAGGATAGATGTACCGTTATAACCGTATGAGGAGTTATAATATATATATAAATTCACATATTCAATATATATATATATATATATATATATATATCCCAAGCGCCGCTTGAAAGACTCGGATGCCGATAGTAGTTCCTCAGCATACCACGAAAGCAGACACGAACCCAGAGTAAGTGCAAGAGTAGCGTTTATTCCTCGCTAGTCAGCCATAACGCGTTTCACCACAAACGTGGCTTGATCACATGACAACGTTCAAACCTTGAACGGACCATTAAGACAGCTAGCACCCAAAGCACGTGACTGTGATTACAATAGACATAAAAGAAAAACGTGAAATACATTTTGAAAGTTCTCCTTCGAGTAAAGATAAGTATATGAAATATATACATGAATTCACAAAAGTTCAAAAAAGTTCAAGAATAATACTGGGAAAGAAAAGTACATTTACTGTCTAATACATGCACATTTTTTTGCAATTTTTTAGGAAATAACTCAGCACAACAATTTATATGTAATTAATTGCTGCTTTTGACCAAAGTAGATCTTAGTAAATGTGTGCATGGGCAAATTGAATTAAAAATGCGCACATCACATTTGTGTGCAATGCTAATAGTTATTGTATTTTGGAAAAAGTGCAAAGTGCTTAAAAACATGTATCCATATGTTTAAGAATACATCAGTATATTTAAGAAAAGCTTTTTCAATCATACAAAAAATAGTTCCGTATAAAAAAAAACTTAATCATTTCATATATATACACAAATATACAAATATACTGCCCTAAGTAACATCGAGTTGGTCATGACATGATTTATATATATATTGGTTCAGTAAGGAATTATTTTACAATCTGCTAAGGGCGCACCAAGGAATGTTGTCATTTAGTCCAATTTCATGGCTTCGTACCCTATATATCTCCTTCTGTTCCCTTAGGAATAGGTTTTTTTTAGGGTCTCGTGTGTCCCTAGGAATGTATGGTTTGTCCAATACAGTCCAGAATATGTAATCTACTGAGTGTTTAATCTCTGTGTAGTAAATCGCGTCATCATCTTCTGGCATCTGTTTTGCTACTGAGCTCCATGATTCTTATTTTAACTTTGTGTGTCGTCATGCCCACGTATAGCAGATCACATGAGCATTTGATCATGTAAATAACATTTTCTGAATTACAGTTTGTGTGTCTGTGCTGTTCCCATGAATACCTCAGTCCCACATCCACGGTCTTAGTATTCTCAGTGAGTTTACAGACTTCACATGCTCCACATTTGGTGTGACCCATTACTGAGGGTAGGTCCCGTAGTCATTGTTGACCCCTCCCTAGCTCTTGTGTGAACTAGGTGGTCCCTAATGTTTGAGCTCCTCATAAAGGAGAAGAGTGGTTTGTCCAAGTGTAATCCGTTCGAATTCAAAATGCACAGTTTTTTCAGTATGATGCGCTTGATACTGTTGGACGCAGTGTTGAAAGTTATCACGCAGATGGTGTTGGTGACCTGTGGTTTCTCCACCTTTTCCAGTAGGGCTCCCCTATTACAGTTTTGCGCTCTCTTTTGTGCTCTCTTGATGATTCTATCAGGGTACTTCCTCTTTTGTAGCTTACCCGCCAGTGAGTTTGACTCTGTTTTAAAGTCGCCCGTCTCAGAACAGTTCCTCCGGAGACGGAGGAACTGTCCCACCAGTACGTTTTTCCTTCAGTGCTTTAGGGTGAATGCTCTCAAAAAGGAGAAGTGCATTATTGTCTGTTGGTTTGTGAAACACTCGAGTTGAGAGTTTGCCCTCTCTTGGGACAATCACCAAATCCAACGAGCATTGTCATAGCCAATAGGTCTCGCTTTTAGGACCTTATAAGTGTTTATCCATACAACAGTTAATGTTGTTGCACCAAGGATATTGTGCTGCCTAACTAAACACTTATAAGGTCCCAAAAGCGAGACCTCTTGGCTATGCCAATGCTTGTTATTATTACAAATCAGAAGTTGTCGATCACAGCTCCGCAACTACAGCCAGGAGCCGCCGCGACTGTTAATGAACTGTGTGATCTTGCGGCAAGCGACAATGAATTGTTGGAATAAACTCTGGCCGGGACTGGTCTAAGTGCGTTGTTCCTTAAAGGCCGCTTATTATTGCTGAAAATATATGCTGCTCTTCCAAAGCGTGGTGCCAAAAATCACACTTCTGATCCCCTTTCCCTTGTCGAAAAGTTTAAATTCCATGAGAGGTAAGAATGCAGTGTAGCAGAGCAGACTAAAGAGGGGGAGGGAAGAGAACACATTTATTCCACTTACATCTCCTCGCCTTTTTGCAAGTCCACGCAGGAAAAACTTCAAAATACCTGGTTCACCGTAGGTTGACGTATGTTTTTTGGGCATGTTGACATGTCCACAGACTTTCATTTAAAAAAAAAATACTGCCCGTCAATTCAGAAACACTGGGAAAACAATTATGCAGGACAGACAGAGTAGAACACAGGCGGGTAGGAATTAAGAAACAATACTCCTTTTAAATTAGCTACCAAAAACAAAAGGAATGCACCATCCAGTCCTGTAAAGCGTTGTTTGCGAAATGCAGATTAACGCTTCTTTTCTGGGTGTTTCGAGAGGGGGGGGTGCCTGCGAGAGACGTTCTTGCTACTTTCAAAATGCCATCCTTGCCTTAAAGTGCTGGCAAGCCCATGTGCTCTGCTGGGAGGTACTTTCGGATTGTGTTGAGAGACGAGGGAAGAAAAAGTCAGAAAAAGAAGCGTGGTTTGGGTGAGACAGTGAGACACACAGGCAGTGTAAGAGAGGGCAAGGGAGGGAGGACGGTGAAGGAGAGAAGAGAACGAGGTGGGGTGGAGAGACAGAAAGAGAGGGCAGTTGGAAGATGTAGGGACAAGGAGGACGCAGAGGGGAAGGCAGCGAGAGGTAACTGTGAGGTGGTTAGAGATATTTACAAACAGAGAAGCAGAGGAAATAATGAAAGACAGGAGGGGCAGATCGTGAGAGGGAAAAAGGGGTGTTGGCGAGACACACGGAGATGGATGAAAGAGACAGATCGAAATGTGAAGCAAAGCGAGGAAAGGCAGATAGCGGCGCCGCAAAAGTGAAAGTAATCATGGCTGTAAGGGTGCCTGCGAGATGGCGCCTGTGCTAGTAAGCGCGGCCCGCGCGCGTAACTGCTCGCTGGTGGCCAAAGAAAGCCTTTGGTAGCACTTCAAAAAGCCAGTTACTAAATGTCTCGTCAGACCAGCGCACGCGCTGGCTCGGGCGAGACCTAAAAAGGGTAAACTTTCCTTTGTTATAGTGGATGTGAAATGCAGGAGGGGGTCCTAGTTATTCAACCAGAGTAAGAATTCTGTGATTGATGATTCATCACACTCCCAGATGAGGAGCACGTCATCAATAATCAGTTTCCACAGTTTGATGTTGCCACTCCACTGTCTCCCTGTATCAAAAATGAAACGCTGTTCAAAGGAGGCCACATAGAGGCCTTCTAAACGGAGGACAAAAGCACTCCCCAATGAAGTACCATGGGTCTGAAGGTAGTAAGCGCCTTGGAATTCAAAAAAGTTCTTAGTGTAAGCTCAGCAAGATGTAATATGAATGGTCTAGGGATGCTGTATGGCCACTCCTGTACATACAGAATCTCCTCCCCCACCCTGAGTGTTTCCAACTGGGGGATGTTGGTATGGAGGGATTCAATATCCAGCCCCACCAAAAATTCTCTTGTGGGGTCAAAATCCCTATTCTTGATGAGGTTCAGGACCTCGGTTGTGTCCTTAAGATAGGCCTTCATATTCTGGACTATTGGTTTCAGAAAAAAGTCGCAGAACTGCACAAGGGTTGCAAAATGGGCCCAATGCCAGACGCAATGAGTCAGCCTGGGGTGGTCTGGTGGGTTTGTGCACCTTAGGGTGGGTGTAGAAATACAGAACCATAGGGTTGGATTGACATAAAAAGTTCCCTTCTCGTTCTGTGATCCACTCATTATTGACTGCTACCAGTATGGCTTTTGTCGTTTTCATCCCAGGTGTGGGGTCACAAGTGAGGACTATGTAATTCTTCTAATCTGAAAGTAGTCTCTCACATTCACTATCATAGGCTGTTTTTGTCTGGAGGACAATTGCCCCTCCCTTGTCCGCCGGCTTAATTACGAGGGTGGGGTTCCCTTGCAGTTGGTCCAATGCCTCTTTTTCTTCCTTCATAAGGTTCCTGAATGGGTGGGCCACTTTCTGGCTAGTTCTTCCACATCGTGGATAACTGCCCATTCAAATGCTGCCACCTCCAACGGGAGGGCTGAGGTCATAGGTATGAAAGTAGACTTAGGACTGAAGGTAGTGTACCCTTTCAAAACCTAGTCCCTTATTCAATAGCCTTTCCTGTGGTTCTGTCAGTTGTATGTCTGTCAAGTTCATGATCAGGGATAATCCCTGCTCGTCTTGGGTATGTGGTCCGGTGCCATGCTCCTCGTTACCCTCTGGTTGAGGTCCTCCCACTGCACTACCTGTGTGCCTCTCTGCTTCCCCCTTCCTCTCCCTCTGCCTCTCCCTATAAAAGGATTGGGCATCTGGGGATACTGTGTGTTGTGGGGCCCTTGCATGGGTTGGAATGGTTAGAACATGGGAAGCCAGCCATAGCCGTGGCCCGGATACCTTGGGTACTTGTTGGTGAACGTTGGGCGCAGTCCTTGGACATGGCCCCTTCCCCTTCTCCTAGGTCTATTTTCATAATCGCTTCCATCACTACTGGAACTTATTATGTCACCTCCCTTTCTGCCCCTTGGGGGTCCCTTCTTCATTTCCTCAATCGTCCTATGGATATATTCATCGTCTTGTACGGGTACACTTTCTCCTTTGAGAATTTCTTGAGGTCTTTTTGTAGTTTGGTGATTTTAGACTGCTTGAGATAGTCCTTATACTCGCCTAGTTCGTTATTAGTTTCTTCCAGCTTTCTTTTATAAGTGGCTAGTACGACACTCGCTTTTAAGCCTTATTCACTTTCTTGGATTGGTATGTAGAGGGTATTGGCTATCCGTTTTGCTATTGTAATAATCAGGATCAGCCAATGCCTTGTACACTTCCAGGCTATTAGTGCCCAGTCCTTTCTAAAGGAGGGATCTTCCAGGAAGATCAAGGGTTCATTGTTTACCAGTAAACCTCTCGGGCTGCATTTGCTCTAAGGTATTAGTTCCATAGGTGTATCCCATCCTTCTCCCTGGGTAAGGACCTGATTGATAGTGGTGTCTCCGAGTAGTGAAGGGCAGGCTAGGATCTGCAACACTGTGTCCTCACCATATGCCAGGCTCTGTTCTGCCACCATGTTCCTCGGGGATACAGTTGGAATTTCCAACTGGATTTTGCACCAAAGTCTCCCTGAAAAGAATAATCTAAAACCCCTGCAGCTCGGCGGCCATGCTAATACGTTCCACACACTCAAGAGGGGGAAGACAAACTACTCCTACTTCTTTTATGTGAAGTCCCTGCCTCCATTTTTTACTATAGGAGAATATTTTAGTACAAGTGGTTGGCCATGTGTGATGCTGGACTTACTTCAGCTCTGAGCTGGTGTACATTTATGAGTGTTTGGGTCCTTTTTTGGCTATAGTTACTAGGCTTATTCTTTTTTAGGTAGGTGCATGTCCCTTCCTAAACCTCCCTTAACATCTCCCTAATTCTTTCTTAACACCCCCCATTTACTAGTAAGTATTCTCCAATGTCCAGCCATTCCCAGCCACTTCCCCCTGTCTTTCCCACATTTACTAGTAAAATGTATATTTACGTGTGTGTAGATCTGTGCACATGAAAGGTAGGAGAAGTGGAGGTGTAGACATCCTCAAGGAGGTTTGAAATTGCTTTTTTAATGCATTAGCAGTCCAATTGTTGTACTACCAAATGCACTACAAAATGCAGTTTGTGAATAGTCAGATCCGGTCGCTCCACCCGCTTCTGGCCGTCCTCGCATCTCATCCCCACTCTGTGCCCTGCCAGCCTGTGCCCCGACCTCGCTTTGCTTGGTATCGTATTTACTGCCTAATTAAGCATCACGCCCTGCCAGCCTGTGCCCCGACCTCGCTCTGTTTGGTATTGTATTTACTGCCTAATTAAGCATCTGTGACAGCCTGAGCCCCGATCTCGCCTTGCATTGCTTTCTGCTGCTGATATCGTATTTGCTGCCTTAGTTAAGTTGCTGCCTCAATTTCTGTTGCTGATATCGTGTTTACTGCCTTAATTGAGTTGCTGCCTTGGTTTCTGTTGCTGATATCGTATTTGCTGCACTAATTAAGCATTTGTGCCAGCCTGTGCCCCGATCTCGCCCTGCATTGCCTTTTGTTGTTGTTTGGTGCCATTTTGTGTCCCAGCCCATCTCTCCTCCCCGCTCCCTGCCGCTGCTCCCCCGCGGCCCCACCCCCGCTCCCTACAGCATCCTCAAGCAATCCCTTCCCCACGCGCCACCCCGCTCCCGCCTCCCAGCTGCTCCTCCCTCACTCCGCCCCCCTCCATTCTCCACTTATGGCAGTACGGCATACCCGCAGCGTTCACGCGCACGAAGGCGCGCCAAAGGTAAGCCTGTCTACGCCCGTCCGCGCCTAGACCGCGCCCAGCGCCAAACCCCCTGGACCCCGCAATCACCACTCCACCCGCCTTACATACGACGCCGCTACCCTCACTGCACTCAACAACGGCCGACTCCCCGACTGCCACCAAGCCGCCCCAGGACACGCCCATGGACCCTTCACCTGCCAATCCTGCAAGTTCTGCTGCATCAGAACCCACACTGCAACCACAAACACCAAACAGAGCCCAAACAACAACCACCTGAAGTGCATCCTGCTCAACACCCGCTCGGTCCACAGACACCCCATTGAACTATGGAACCTACTCGACACCACAACTCCGGACGTCGCCTTTCTCACGGAAACCTGGATGAACGCCTCATCAGCGCCCAACATAGCCATAGCCATCCCGGAAGGATACAAGATCATCCGAAAGGACCGCATCAACCAAACAGGAGGAGGCATCGTCATCGTCCACAAGAACTCCATCCGCATCACGACCAGCTCCGACGACACCCTCACAGCCGCCGAACATCTTCACTTCCAGATTCACACCGACCCCAAGACAACACTTAGAGGCACCCTCGTCTACAGACCCCCAGGATCCCGCACACAATTCTGCGAAGACATCACTTACTTTATCAGCCCACACGCCCTCCCCTCCGAGGACTACATTTTCCTTGGGGACCTCAACTTCCACCTGGAAAAGAACAACGATAGCAATACCACCACCCTTCTGGACAACCTCGCCAATCTCGGACTCAAACACCTGGTAAACACCTCCACCCACTATGCCGGACACACGCTCGACGCAATCTTCTCCTCCAGCAAACACATCTCCTTCAACCACGCCACAGGACTACACTGGACAGACCACAGCTGCTTCCACTTCAACTTCAGAAAAACCACGACACACCACCACCCACAACAAGTTCCCCGCAGAAACTGGAACAAAATTACCACCGACCAGCTCACCACATCGCTAAACCAAAACCCCCCGCCAGAGTATCGGACCCAAACCATGCAGCCATCAATCTCGCACAATGGATCACCCGCTGCACCGACAAATTAGCACCCTTGAACAACCACCACAACAAGCCAGGAAGCAAAAGAGCCACCTGGTTCAATGACGACCTCAAAAACTCCCCCAAAAAATGCCGCACCTTCGAGAAAGCCTGGCAAAAAAAACCAACCACAGACAACATGACCGCCCTCAAGGACGCCACCCGCAAACACCACCAGCTGATCCGATCCACCAAGAAATCAGCATTCAAGGATCGACTCGACAACAACGCCCACAACAGCAAGGAACTCTACAGCATTGTCAAATAATAATAATAATCCACATTTGTATAGCGCACAATCACCCGTTAGGGTCTCTAGGCGCTGGGGGCCGTCGGGAAGATTAAGCAAGCTATTGCCCAGAGTCACATGGTGCTGGGCTAACCTGCCGCCGGAGCCGGGGATCGAACCCTGATCCCCAGATTCCAGCGTCAGTCGCCCTGGCCGCGGCGCCACACCTCTCCCCAAAGAGCTTACCAACCCCAGCGCTGGCACCAATGACATCACTCCTTCTCAAGACCTCTGCGACTCTCTAGCCTCGTTCTTCCACAGCAAGATCGCCAACATACATAACAGCTTCGGTGAACAACTCATTCCCCTCACCACCGAACTGAAGCCCCCCACCACCACCCTTTGCGCCTGGACCCCGATCAGCACCGGAGACACCATCCGCTTGATGAACTCCATCCACTCCGGATAACCAACCGACCCATGCCCCCACCACATCTTCAACAAGGCCGACTCCATCATCGCACCCCAACTCCGGGATATCATCAACTGCTCCCTCTACAACGCTACCTTCCCAGAAAGCTGGAAACATGCCGAACCCTCCTGAAGAAACCTACAGCAGACCCCACCGAACTTAAGAACTACCGCCCCATCTTGCTCCTCCCATTCCCTGCCAAAGTCATAGAGAAGACTGTCAACAACCAGCTCGCCGCCTTCCTCGAGTCTAACGGCTCCCTCGACCCCTCACAATCCGGCTTCCGAGCCAAACACAGCACCGAGACCGCCCTCATCGCAGCCACAGACGACCTCCGAACACTACTAGACAACGGGGAAACAGCGGCCCTCATCCTCCTGGACCTCTCCGCAGCATTTGACACGGTCTGCCATAGCACCCTTGTACAATGCCTCAGCAACGTCGGAATACAATAAAAAGCATTGGACTGGATCATCTCGTTCCTCGCCGAAGAACCCAGAGAGTCCACCTCCCCCCCTTCAGATCAGAGGCCACCAAAGTCATCTGTGGAGTACCACAAGGATCATCCCTGAGCCCCACCCTCTTCAACGTCTACATGAGCCCCCTCGCTTCCATCGCACGCCAGCACAACCTTAACATCATCTCCTACGCGGACGACACACAGCTGATCCTCTCCCTCACAAAAGACCCAAACACTGCCAAAACCAACCTACACGAAGGGATGAAAGACGTAGCCGAGTGGATGAAGAACAGCCGCCTAAAACTGAATTCAGACAAGACGGAAGTCCTCATCCTAGGATCATCCCTCTCTGCATGGGACGACTCATGCTGGCCACCAGCCCTTGGCAGCCCGCCCAAACCAACGGACCACGCTCGCAACCTGGGATTCATTCTAGACTCCTCCCTCTCAATGACCAGACAAGTCAACGCCGTCTCTTCATCATGCTTCAACATCTTACGCATGCTCTGAAAGATTTTCTGATGGATCCCCACCGAAACAAGAAAGACGGTCACCCAAGCACTTGTCACAAGCCTACTGGACTACGGAAACACCCTATACGCCGGAACCACAGCCAAACTGCAGAAAAAACTCCAACGCATTCAGAACGCCTCCGCCCGACTCATCCTAGACATGCCCCGCCACAATCACATCTCCGGTCACCTGAGAGACCTTCACTGGCTCCCCGTCAACAAGAGAATCAAGTTCCGTCTCCTCACCCACGCACACAAGGCCCTCTACGACCTAGGACCTAGTTACCTCAACACGCGCCTGACCTTTTACACCCACACCCGTCAACTACGATCGTCCAATCAAGCCCTCGCCACGATCCCACGAATCCGAAGAGTCACCATGGGAGGAAGATCATTCTCCTACTTAGCGGCCAAGACCTGGAATTCTCTCCCCACCCACCTCCGCCTTACACAGAACCACCTCTCCTTCAGAAAACAACTCAAAACCTGGCTGTTTGATAAATAGCGAAACCCCCTCCCCCAAGCTCCTTGAGACCCTCTGGGTGAGTAGTGCGCTATACAAATTTTGACTTGACTTGACTTGACTTGAATAGGCCCTATTATCTTTAAAAGCATGCACCAAAGTGTTTGACTCTTTAGCCACATTGATTTGTGTTATGTTAAAGCCAACACTAGTTTTATTACATTATTTTTTCTAAGGAATGCATGGAATGCCTTTCATTGAGCACATTTTCAATTTTACATAAAGTTTGAGCGTGAGGACCAGTTGTGCAAATTTCAACTTAAAGGTAACTCATCAGTTCTTCAAATTCATTCATTCCATGTGGGTCAATCGCTGAGTTTCTCCATCACTTCATATTTTAGTAATTTCCTTTCCATGTCATTACCGTTTGGAAAATATTTACAAAATGTTAACATATCTGAATGAATAATGAAGAATAATTACCAGGAACATATAATTAAAAAGCATTTGAAGATAGGTTTAAAGGATTTCTACCTATCACTCACAGGGTAAAATTTTCACTTGTGATCAGGTGAGGGAACGCACTGGCGGCCCAGCAAAACATTCTCAGCCTGATTCTACTACGGAGGAGGAGGATTGATGTGCTTGCATTCAGAATGTGCCTGTTTTTATTTTGCTGAAAGGAGCCATGCTTTATAATTTCACTTGGGCATTTAGGATCTTGCCGGGGGTAAAGACGCTACGCTAGATAGCCGCTGAGGACTTCAGTGTTCACAATCCCCTGCAGGACCGTCAGCTGTTCTACATTCGCCTATTTACTCAGCCTCATTCTCCCGCCGCGCGGAACACGCGAGGGATGAGCACGGGACGCATGTTGATAAAGCCCGGGCCAAGGGCAGACCCGTCAGCGACAAGATGAGGCAGGGCAGGGCCATCTCCCTTGGTCTTGCTTCTGCCTATTGTGTTATTCACCGACTTTGAACTGGGTAATCCTGTTTGCAATTGCGACTTGTTAAACAATTAACAACTGAGGTTCCTACCATTTGGTGTTTACGTTTTACTCAATACCAAGTCTAATTGTTAGCTGCCTTGAGAAGAGACTGCCTTCTGGGACTAAGGACTTTTTAGCTGCTGGTGTAATTTGGAATCCAAGTGATTTACCAGCAACAATAGGGGCGAGGGCTGTCCCTGCCAACTAAGTTATGAGTAACTCTGGCTTGGGGGCCCAAGACTCCCATAAGTAGTAACAGACGATGATGTCAATGATTTAAGTTGGATATCGTATTGAAGCTAATGCCACTGTTTCATATGTGTGACATGCTTCACAATTTAACTTAAATATTAAATGTTAAGTAAATTGGAATAGGCTGCTCAAAAACAAATTGAATATCTGTGGTGGTGAATAGCATGTAGCCAACTAACATTATGGCCTAGCGGAAGGCTTTGGATAAGCCAGAGGGGGTGGATGGCGCTAGTAAGATACGTAGGCACCCCGAGTAAAATTGATGAGCTAATAGAGTAGGTGGAGGGCTTAATTGCCACAAAGGAATTTGATGGTCTTTTGGGGAAGAGGGGTAAGGGACCTACACAATCAATCAATCAATCAGGAGTTTGTTTAAGCGCGACTACTCACCCGTAAGCGTCTCAAGGCGCTAGGGGTGGGGGGGGGGGCAGGTTCCATTCCATCAAGGAGGGGGTCTGTCGAAGAGCCAGGTTTTGAGGTTTCTTGCGAAGATGGGGAGCGATGTTGTCTGTCTGAGGTGGAGCGGAAGGGCGTTCCATGCTTTGGCCACGAGGAAGCAGAAGGAGCGGCCTCCCGATCTGGTCTTTCTGGTGCGGGGGACCACGGCGTAGGAGAGCTGGGCTGATCGTAGGGTTCTTTGGGGTGCGTGGAATTTGAGCCGGCTGTTCAGGTATGCTGGTCCGGTGCCGTGTAGGGCCTTGTGTGCGTGGGTGAGCATCTTAAAGGTGATTCTCGCCTCGACGGGGAGCCAGTGGAGTGTGCGCAGGTGCTGGGAGATGTGGCAGTGTTTTGGCAGGTTGAGGACCAGTCTTGCGGCGGCGTTCTGGATGTTCTGTAGTTTGCGGATGAGGTTTTTGTTTATTCTGGCGTAGAGTGCGTTGCCGTAATCGAGTTTGCTGGTGACCAGGGCGTGAGTGACTGTCTTTCGGTGTTCGAGGTGGATCCATTTGAAGGTCTTATGAAGGAGGCGGAGGGTGTGGAAGCATGAAGATGAGACAGAGTTGATCTGGCGGTCCATTTTGAGCTCGGAGTCCAGGATGATTCCCAGGTTGCGTGCGTGGTCTGTGGGGGTTGGCGGGTTTCTGAGGGCGGTGGGCCACCAGGTGTCGCTCCAGGCGTCTGGGTTTGGGCCCATGATGAGTACTTTACCTCGTATTCTGGTCAATTAAACCCAAAGGGAAACCTGGGGGCTAGATAAGTGCACAGCTATCCCCCTATCAGAGAGCCCCATATTGTTCCCCAGTAACCTTGTTAGAACAAAGCCATACTCCCTCCAAATTCATGCCCAATATTGAATGCTCGAATAGGTATGCAGTGCTAGAACTTATAGACACAAATGTAGTCCCAGAACGAGTAGGCACTGAGCCTCCCTTGAACATCATCAGTAAGGGTGAAATGGAAACACCTAATAAGATAAATGTATTTAGGGCATAGATTGTCAGCCTGTGTGAGTGTATGGGTAAGCTGGTGAAGGTGCTCCATGAGAAACTTGATAAATTAGGGAATATAGTAACAAACATTAGTAATCATATTAATGATAGCATAAACAAAAAGGCTATAATGGCTAGTAAACAACTTTCTGCTCGTAAAGCAATTCCTTATAGTGGTAAAACAAAGGCTATATTAAAAGGCAGCCATTACAGACTGCAGCTACCTTCTAGTGAAAATAATGACAGAGGGGAACTGATAGGCAGCAGGTAAATACCTATGATGAACTGTCCACTAGGAAACCATATACCCCCGAGACAGAGTGATTCAAGGCTGTAGAGAGATTCTAGCCACTTAGGTAACAACAAATCCTCAAAGGCCATAAATATACCAAATGATATCTTTCCGATAAATGCCCCTAAAATTGCATAAGAAGATTGTGAATACATCGCTTTACGTGTCAATAAAGTGATCCACTGGTTGAGACATGTTGAAGGGTGCAGAACCATTATTAGGGAAGATATTCTACAGGTGACACGCTTCAGTGGCAAACAGAGAGACTTTGACAGCATAGGTCTCAAATTAAAGACTAATGACTTTGTAGCAGAGCTAATTGCACGTGAGTTGAGGTTTAGACCCACTATTAAGTCCTAAATAAAATGTAAGTTGAATATTCCCAACCCACAGATAAATAGTATAAGGCCTGCGCTCCATAACTTGTCAGCATCCAACCAACAGTCGCTTAACCCAGATGCGCTTACTAATCTCTCTGACATTGACTAACTACATTTAGGCTTGAGGGCTTCAACAGGCAGCAAAATACAGTTCAAGAATGACATTAATTTAACTTCAGGACTGGATGCCGTTCCATGAATTAACAGATTGGGATTAGCGAGGGAGGACCAACAGTGATCCAAAGTCTGCTGAAAACGTGTCTGTTGAAACAATACTTCAGAATCATGTCATAAATCTATATAGTGCGGAGAACAGTGTAATTGAGGAGGACTCCCTTAGGATAGTATTGTTGAAATTAGCTGGGGTTAGTACTAGGCTTTCTGATCCTGAATGAGGGGAATTTACTGATTGTCACCGTATTGTCCTATTCCGGGAGACTTTGGCAGTGGATTCGGTATTTAGAAGTGTATACAGTCCCTGTCAGTAAGAGTTTCTGGTGGCCTCCTAATTTGGATGAGGTAGGATTTATTCCCAACAGTTAAATTAGTTGACTACTCCTCAAGGGTCTAGACAAATTGTCATTGTGCATAGATACATAAGATTAGTCCCCCCGAATAAACACTCTCCAACGCTGGATCAACTTGTTGATATATTGACCCACTCTCATTGGAGCTTTAAAAATAATTGCAGGAGAATGTAATATAAGATTCCACCCTGGTAAAACAGAGGTAGATCAGATTATAGGAGCCATTGATGCACTATCCAGAAGAGGAGCTCCAGATCAAGTTACATCAAAGACAACTGCGGTGGCAGTGCAGTTGGAAGATATGATTGTCGAATATGGCCTTTGAATAGTTAATGGTAACACCGGATCAGATTCCCCTCCATGTCCAACCTTTAGAAGAAGATTTATAACCAGCAACATCGATTTCATACTGCTGGACGAGGTATTATGGCCGTTTTTGGTGGATATAGCAAATATCCCAAGACCGGATAGCGACCATCAAGCACTGAGTGCAAAATTTGAGATACCTATGTTTAGGAGCTCAAACCAGGCACCCTTAACTGTTTTTTGTCCAATTGAAACAGTAAGTAATAGGCGAAACGTCAAGTGGGAAAAAATAGCATCAAACCCTGATATCCGGAAGCAAATATATGAAATATTTGTGAAAACTATTTCCAAACTGGGTACAACGGATACAGTAAACTTTGATTTTGTCACTGCGCATTGCCAGTGAATAGACCAATTGAAGCCATTCTTTGTCAAGGATCCGTAAGGGATCCGGAGCGACTGGATCCCTTACGGATTACGCGTGGGGGTAGGTTTGCAGGCAGAGACCGCACACCGCTTGGGTGCCTGACTCTTCTGTGCAGGTCCCACAGGAGCAGACTGCGGGGCACCTTAGGGATTTACTTAGGGTTGCGCCATTCAAGGCAGGACCAGTTGGCCTGCCCCACTACGAACCTTAAGATTCAGGGTTGTATTAACACATTTTTAATTCACTGTGTAGTACTGAGCACTGAGGTCCTGAGGAATTGCTAGAATAGCAAGAAACATGTCGACCTAAATAGAGGGTTGCAGGTATTTCGCCGCAAATACTAGTGGCGTCTATCTCCCCTCCCACTATTTTAACTAAGGGAGCTAGCCACACCATTAAAGTTCTTTGTGGACTAACCCACCTTTTTTAACTCACTATCACTTTTTCACGACTACACATTTACCTGCCCTCTCACACGCATGCACCATATGGCTGGAACAAAAGTTCTCCGCTAAAGAGCCCCTTCGCGGGTGCCCGTCAGACATTGCAGCGCCAGTCTGACGAGGAGCAGGACCCATATGATGAAGCATGACACCTAGCTTGCTGGGTGTGTGAGGGTTCTAGTTCCCAAGAGGGAAATTCCCCTTCCTCTTTCCCTCTTGGATATATCTTTCTCTCTACACTACACATACACACACGCCTTCTACTTAGTCCTATCGGGGAACTTTATACTTCTCTTTGTTACCCGGTCTTGTGGATTGCCTTGTGTGCGTGGGTGAGGAGCTCGAAGGATATCCTCTTGTTGACGGGGAGCCAGTGCAGGTTTTGCAGGTGGGGGTGATGTGGCCGTGGTGTGGTACGTCGAGGATCAGTCGTGCCGAGGCGTTTTGGATGCGTTGTAGTTGTTTGATGAGCTTGGTCGGGGCTCCCGCGTAGAGTGCGTTTCCGTAGTCGAGTCTGCTGCTGACGAGGGCCTGGGTGACTGTCTTTCTAGTATCTGTTGGGATCCATCTGTAGACCTTCTAGAGCATGCGGAGGGTGTTGAAGCAGGAGGAGGAGACGGTGTTGACTTGCTTGGTCATTGAGAGCATTGAGTCGAGGATGATTCCCAGGTTGCGTGCGTGGTCGGTGGGTGTCGGTGCTGCCACCAGTGCCGTCGACCACCAGGAGTAGTCCCAGGCTGAGGAGTTGGAACTGAGGATGAGGACCTCTGTCTTGTCCGAGTTCAGCTTTAGACGGCTAGTCTTCATCCTGTCAGCGAAGGCCTTCATCCCTTCATGGAGGTTGGCTTTGGCGGTGATGGAGAGGATCAGCTGAGTGTTGTTGGCGTAGGAGATTATGTTGAGGTCGTGCTGTCGGGCTACGTGTGCGAGCGGGACCATGTTAATGTTGAACAGCGTCGGGCTGAGGGAGGATCCCTGGGGTACGCCGCAGATGATCTCGGAGGCTTTGGAACGAATGAGGGGAGGCGGACGCTCTGGGTTCTGCCGGAGAGGAAGGAGGTGGTCCAATCCAGAGCCTTGTCTCGGATCCCTGCGGTGTGGAGGCGTGTGCGTAGTGTGTGGTGGCAGACGGTGTCGAAGGCGGCAGAGAGGTCTAGGAGGATGAGTGCTGTGGGAACACCCTGCTCTTAAGGCTACCTAGGGCCTACCTTAGGGGTTACATACATATAATAAAAGGGGAGTTTAAGGTTTAACAAGTAATTTTAAATTCCAAGCTGAAGTGGCAGTAAACTGCACACACAGACACTCTAGTGGCAGGCCTGAGACAGGTTTAAAAGGCTACTTCTATGAGTGGCACAATCAGTGCTTCAGACCCACTAGTTGCATTTAATTTAAAGGCCCTGTGTATATGGTATACCACTTTACAAGGGACTTATAAATAAATCAAATATGCCAAACACGTGTAAACCAATTATGCTATGTTTAGAGAGGAGAAAGCACATGCACTTTAGCACCGGTCGGCAGTGGTAAAGTGCCCAGAGTCCTAAAGCCAATAAAAAAGGTCAGAAAAAGAGGAGGTGGAAGGCAAAAAAAAAAGTTTGGGGTGACTCTTCAGAGAGGGCCCTTTTCCAATGCTGTGCAAGAGCGCACACTGGAAGACACAGAATACACAGAACAGCTTTACCCACAAACCTGTAGGCACAACATAATACACATCCAATGATGATAAATGCAAATGATACACACTCACATCTACAACTGTGCTTAAAAGCAACACTATTTATTGATAGAATATTGAGAATATCTTTTTACAAATTACATTGTCCATACATTAATTTCTAGTCAGATAATAACATACTATTTTTAGTGCAAGACATCACTTCTAATAAGGAAACTAATGTTGAAACAGAATGAAGTCTCCCTAATTCTGAAATTTACCAGTGATGAGCCTTAAAATGTAAAGGAAATAATAAAGTCATGAGATATCTATTGTCAGGGCTAGTGAGATTTTAAAGAATTACAATCTATACGAATGTGGTTTGTAAGAACAAAACATTTTATTGTATGTAACCTGTCTCTACGTGTTAAAGAACGAAGTGTATAGTAGACAATCCCTGATATTTTGATGCATTAAAGCTCTTTCTCCTACATCCAATTCTTACGATAAACAAGAGTTAGAATATTAAAATTTAACAATCAGAAATCAAAAGTCTCTTGGATAAAGAAAGAGCAGACAAGAGCGCGCATAAATCCACTATTACATGGTTTCTTTGTGAAATTAAATCAGTCAAACAACAGCTGTATTCTCTGGCGCGATTATGGCACACAGATTATAAACACACCTTAGATTAAACTCTACTGGCAAAAACATAAGAGTTTATAAATCTATGTTTAGGTCAACAAAACCGGTTTATTACAGAACCATTTTTTTTCTCAGAAAACAATATCTCTGAAGCTATTTTTCTACATTAATAAAAAATAAGCTGGAACCAGCTCAGGCAGCGTCTGGCCAGCTCCACTGCTAATACAGCGCTTGTGTACATTTATTTAATGCCAAGATAGGGACATTTTATGACACTATTGGGATAAAGCGTTCCTGTCTTCCTGCACTGGCTGGCCTCCGGTTGTCTTGTAGGGATCAGCTGGCTGTCTTTAAGCTATTTACAGCACAGGATATGGAGATAGTGCAGCTAACTGCAAACCAGCTGGACCGCACCCCAACTTTATTCTTTCAGGATATTAAAAAGTAGTATTCTAGTCTTTTACTTTATCATAATAAATGCATCACTTTAAAAGATAGCTTCAAATTGCCATTGTAACCCTTTTGCTAAAGAAACATTGCTCAGTCCAGACAGTCCAGCAAAATATTGGCTACTCTCCCAACTGCTGTATTCGTGAAACCTTATGGAGACAGCCATGAAATTTCAGGAGTTTGTTGAGACAAACAATATTCTACATCCTATGATAGTAGAGTTCCCTCTGGAATGTAACATCAAACCAATAGTAGAGGCAGCATTGACAGACCAAGAAGTCAGTTTGATGACGGTTGTGCAGTGGTCTCCACTATATCTCTGTACAGATTTTGACACTGTAGATTACCAAGACCTGTGCTCTTGGTGTCCTAGGCACTGCCATTATCAATTTTTTGAAACCAGTGAACTCAGCAAGTGACCATATCAAACTTTGATTCTGCTCCTCAGAACTTGATCTGTGGTATTCAACAGAGCTCAATCATCTTTTTTTTTGTAAACAAATTTGTATTGGTTATTTCTCTCTTGCGTCAACTTAGTACATAGTCATAATGGCACATTTTTTGATTTAACATCGGTTTCTCAGATTTAGTTTTTTCCTTTGCTATGTGAATACGTTATCGGCATTTTAAAGCAACAGCACATTGATAACAATAACTAATCCTCTCTCGCCCTCCCCCGAGTCACTTGTTATCAGTTCTCTTGTGCCAAGTTGGGTGGAATGTATTTTCTCTAGCTGTGTGTGTGTAGGGTGGGGTGAATCTAGCAAAGTGTGTCGTTCAATATTTGTGCAACAGTTGGCATTTATGCGTGTCTACTTCAGGAGCTTCCGTCTTATTCGGCCTCTATCTCATCGTCTGGGGGCTCTGGTTCTGGATATTATAGGTCATGTAGCGATGCCTCCCAGGCCCTCGCTATCTCTATGTTCCTTAGTCCTCTTTTGGCTTCGCGCATCATCACTCGGCTTTCGCACCCCGCCCACTTCAGGAGCTCCCTACATCAGGTCACTATCCTAGGGCCCCCTTCTTGGTTCTTGGTTATCTCCCGTTTAGCTAAGATGTATGCCAGCTCTTGGACTCTGCTGGTGACTTTTACTTTAGTTGAGTGGGGGAACCAGCCCCGTAGACAACGGGCCGGAGTGCATGTTAATTCTTCATCTATGACTTCGCTCACTGTCTGTACCACTTGCATCCAGAATTCTTGCAATTGGAGTAATTCCCAGAACATATGCAGTATATGGGCCTGGGGCGCTGTTGCATTTGGGCAGGCTGCATTCGCCACCTGGAAGTATCTACCCACTCGTTCGGGGGTCAGGTATGCCCTGTGCAAGACATAATAATTTGTCAATTTGAAGCGTGCATTTCTGGATATTTTCGGTGTTCCAGCTAGTATGTTATCCCACTCTTTGGTCTGTATGGGTACGCCCAAGTCCCCTTCCCATTGGAGTCGAAGCTTCTCCAATGGTTTTGGCTTATCTGCGTAGCACTCTGTATAGGCATGATACTGCTTTGATAGTACCAGCTCATAGGGCCATATAATAGCCGGTTTGCTGCGGTGGAGGTTCCACAGAACCCGCTCGCCAGTGTTTGTGAACGGCTCTCGTTAATGCCCTATGTAGCAAAAAATGTCCCTGCGGCAGCACAAATTCCGCCCGAAACATCGTGAATGGCAGCATCTCTGAGTCCCTGGAGAGGTCACCTATTTATTTATTTATTTATTTATAAGTCTTGTAAAGCACACTGTCGCCTTACAGGCATCCTGGCGCTGGAACTCCATAAGATGTGGGAGGAAGGGTGACCTACAGGTGCAGCTGAACTCAGATCTTAGGGAAACAGCCAGGTTTTCACGCATTTCCTGAACGGGAGAAGTTCCTCAATTTGTCTAATCTCCCAAGGTAGACTGTTCCAAAGTTTGGCTGTAGCCACCCCGAATGATCTTCCCCCTACTCTGATTTTCTTGAATCTAGGCACTCTTGCCAGCCGAGCTGAAGAAGAGCGAAGTAGCCTGGTAGGAAAGTACCAAGCAAATTTAGATTGCAAGGATCTAGGGCCTAGCCCATGAAGGGCTTTAAAAACAATGCAAAGAGACTTAAATTGAACTCTCTGCCTTAGGGGAAGCCAATGAAGTTCGGACAAAGCTGCCGATGCAGACGCTCTTCTAGACCAGCCCAGGGCCATTCTAGCCGCCACTGATTGGATTCTGTGAAGTCTGTCTAACAGAAAGCTGGGAGACTCGAGCAGGAGGGCGTTACAATCATCAAGTCAGCTCAGGATTGTACATCTAGCCAATGAAGCACGAGCATGGATAGGTAATAGTGGCATGATCTTGCGAAGGGACCTAATCAGGGCAAAACAACAAGACACAGTTTTCGCCACCTGAGCCTCCATGGTCAGCTTGTTATCCAGCATAATACCAAGGTTACGAAAGGTTTTAACTGGTAGAACCTTAATCGCTGTTTCTGGGGACCAGGAATTATCGGGAAACGGATGTTGGATCCTATTCCCCGCATAAAAAAGCACCTCAGTTTTGCCAGCGTTAAATTCAAGGGAGTTATCCTGTAACCAGCCGGCGGTATCCCGCAGACACTCATGAAACACCCCCATCGGCGTCAACTCCTCACCTTCAAAGGAAAGGATCAACTGAGTGTCATCCGCATAGTTGATCGTATTGATTTTATATGATCTGATCAATGTTATCAAGGGTTTTAAATAGAGGTTGAACAATATAGGGCTAATGGCCGAACCCTGGGGAACCCCGTGCGGCACAGGGGAGAACGCAGATTGGAAAGGGGGAAGGGACACCGCCTGCTGTCTAGCCCCCAGGAACGACCGGAACCAGCGCAAGGCACAGCCTCTCACCCCGGCATCGCTCAGTCTCCTCAGGAGGGTCTCATGATTAACCGTATCAAATGTGGCAGACAGGTTGAGCAGAATCAAAACTGCTGCCTGTCCCCTGTCTGCACGTCTTTGAAGCGGTATACAACCTTTACCATGCATTTTTTACAACGCAAACCATTACAACGCATTGCTCTGGGGGGCGCTCTAGGATAGGGAATACGTTTAATTTTCTATCCAACACCTTCCCTAGTGTCCACGGGGACTGGAGTTGGAATAGAAAATTATACTTACCACTATCCATCACCTCTAAGCGCTATGCGTTGTAAAGGTATGCGTGGTAAAAACTGCGTTGTAAAGGTATGCGTGGTAAAAGTATGCATTGTAACGTCATACATCCCTTTGAAGCTCATCCATAGCAGTTAACAAGGCCGTCTCAGTCCCATGGGCAGGGCGGAAGCCAAATTGCATATCCTCGAGCTGCTGATGTTGCTCCAAATGTTTAGAGAGTGATGAACTGACCCTGCGTTCAACAATTTTTGCCGGAAATGGTAGCAGAGAAATCGATCTGTAGTTCTTAGAGCACTCTGGGTCCAGTGATGGTTTTTTCAACAGCGGGGATATCAGGGCTTGTTTCCAGTGAGCGGGAACTATACCGCTTGCTAGGGACTGGTTGCAAATCATACGAAGAGTAGGAAATAGTTCCTCTTCATACTCTTTCCAGATCTTATGCGGGACCAGGTCCAGAGGCGAGCCAGAGGAAATGCCCCGTGCCAGCCTACCGAAGTCCTCCTCCCTCAAGGGAGGAAATTCCGATAGTTGATCGGCCGACTGCCAACAAGGGTCATAACCTCCATCCTCCGAGGCCTGATCCCTCAGATTGTGGGAGCAACTAGATTCAGTGGAGACTGTGAGATCTTTGATGATAGTCTCAATCTTTTCTCTAAAGAACTTTGCCAAGTTGTCACAGAGTTCAAGCGAAGGGGTTACCGGTTTTTTAGAGCAATCAGAGCTAGTGAGGCTGTTCAAGATATTAAAAATGCTCCTAGAGCTGTTTGAAGCATTGCAGATCGTGAAACAGAAATAGTCTGCTTTGGATTTATGCATCAAGGTCTTATACTCAGCAATTTTGAGCTTCCAAAGCAATCTATCAGATTCCATATAGCCCCGCCTCCATTTCCTCTCTGCCTGTTTACATGCTAATTTAGTGGATTTCGGAGTGTCATTGAATCAGGGGGCAGAGGCTCTGCCTTTACAACTAAGTTTTTGTGGCCCACCATTTCTATCCACATCTCTAGGTCTTGCGAGTTCTCGCCATGCGGTAGGGCTCTCAGCATGTCCAGGGGAATGTCTGGTGAGTATGGGGTCCTTACTCCCACCTTCTGCAGACCCTGACCCCAGCATTTGCTTTGTACTCTAAGCTCCTGAGTGTCCTCCAGAGGGTCTAAGTACTCTAAGAAATACTCTCAGAAGATCATTTAGTAGCACTCCAGAGTGCCCGGGATCCTCTTGCTGCCGTCACGCTGAGGCTATGTTGCACACCAGCCACTGTAACTGGGCTGCTATGTAATATGTTTCAAAGTTTGGGCGGCCAGTCCTCTCTCTGCCACGAGTCTCTGTAATAGTGCATGGGCCACCCTGCAGCGGCCAATGCCCCATATGAATGCTCGGATTTGGGACTCAAGATCTCTGAAAAATGTCACCGGGATCCAGAGAGGTTGTGCTTTAAAGTAGTACAGAAGGAGGGGGAGCGCTATCATTTTGAGGAGTGCACTCCTGCCAGCCACCGATAGCGGCCGAGTCTGCCAGAAGTACATAGCCGCTCGCAGGCTGCAGTATGCCCTTCCTATATTCCCCTTGTAGAGATCCGATCAGTCATGGTAGATGTGGATCCCCTAATATAGCAAGCAGTTAATTTCCCACTGCCAGTGCCCCAGGTCCCATGGGGTTTACCCCGTTTGCATTACCGGAAAGAGGCGGGATTTCATCCAGCTCACCCTGAGTCAAGATATGGGCCAAAATCTCTCCATCAAGACTCAGGCTCGCGCTAAATTTTCATCACATCCTTTTAGAAACAACAGCAGTTCGTCCGCATATAATGCAATATGATGATAGTCCTGTTTGATTCTCAGGCCCTCATATGATTGCCCTGCTCAGGCTGCTATAGCAAGTGGCTCCATAGGCAGGGCAAATATTAATGGGGAGAGCGGGTATCCCTGTCTAGAGCCGCGCCCTATCGGCCTGCTTCGTGATATTGTTCTTCCAGTGTGTACTCTGGCAATGGGACCAGTTTAGAGCATTCTAGTCCACTTGAGAAATCCCTCTCCCAATCCCATGCATCTCATCATTTCGTACAGGTAGGGCCATTCTAAGCTATCAAAAGCTTTCTCAATATGTGTCGTGCCCCTGGCTGTCCATGTGTGCCTCTAGGATAGCTAGCAAACGCCTGATATTTCCTGCTGTGTGGTCATGAGGGGCAATAGTCATGTGGCTAGGATCCGGCTTAAGATCTTATAGTCAATATTAAGCATCGACAGTGGGCGGTAGGCTATCCTGTCATGTGGGGATTTATTTGGCTTTAAAATGGGGACTAATACCGCTTCCCTCTTAGTGTCTGGCAGGGAGCCCGTCTCATTGGCTGCTTCGTAAAGTGCCTGGAGATGGGGGGTTAATTCAGCTGAGTATGTGGAATAGAACTCCACCAGGAGTCCGTCTGTACCAGGTTTCTTATTATTGCGTGCCATATGTTTAATAGCCATACCATTCTCGTGGATTGTTATGTTCCCCCCTAGGTCATCTACTTCATCTTCTGTGAACCTACTTCATCTGTAGGTCAGCTAGGTATGTGTGCATCTGTAGCAACTCACATGTGGTTGAGCTGGTATAGAGAGTGGAACAGTAGTGCACAAAGATGTCATTAATCACCCTTGTTGTGTAGACCCTTGTTCCTCCTGGAGTCTCTAGCTCCAGGACATGGGAGCATTGTTTGCTGGGATTAGCCAACCACGCCAAGAGTGGGTTTTTTATAGGCTTTATAGTCAAAGCATCTCAGTCTTTCTACTTGAGTCGCTACTGCCTTCTTGGCCTCTGCTCTGGGTGCTCTGGCCACCTAAGCTCGATGGCACTTAGTTGGCCCTACGCCCTCTCAACCTCAGTTAGCAATGTCTGCGGGATCCCTTTGGATTCAGCAATGCAGTGCCCATGTGTTATCTCCTTAAAGCCGTCGCATTCTATTTGGGGGTAGATGCTGTTACCGTGTTCTCTGCAACCTACTACGGAAGACCTGTTCCTCCAGTAGTTCCATCTTTAGCCTCCAGGTGGGTATTGAGGGTCTAGGGTGCACCCTTCGTAATTGCAGTAGAATAGGATTGTGGTCTAAAATAGTGCGGACGTATTCAATCATCTCAGTGAGATCGTGTATGTCAGGGTTGGTAAGGTATAGATCGAGTCGTACATGAACCTCATGTAGGCCCAAGAAGAAGGAATAGTCCCTGTCCTGCGGGTTTTTACGTCTCCAGGAATCTATTAGGTTCCACTGTTGTTGCCAGTCAGAAAACATCCTAGCCATCCGAGTCGTCTGGGAGTCCCACAGAGCGGGATGTGAGCAGTCTAGCTGGGTGTCAGACACACAGTTGAAATCCCCACCAATTAGTGCTGATGTCGTTAGCCATGGGGCTAGACGCCACAACACTGATGCAAAGAAGGCCCCCTGGTCAGTATTGGGGGCATATTAGCTGTTCAGCGTTATGTCCTTCCCTTCTAACCGGCCACTTTTAGCCACATACCTCCCTTCTGTGTCAATGATAGTATCTGTGAGTTGGAATCGGACTCCTGCTCGTATCCATATGAGTTCCTCCCTGGCATATGCCGAGTATGTAGTGAAGTATGCCTGACCTCTCCATCGCCTCTTGAGTGCTTGAACTTCTGATGCTGTCAGATGGGTATCTTGTAGGAGCGCTATTTGTACTCCTGTGTAGGTAAGAGTACACCGTGTATCGTTTAGTCATCATATGCATACCCCTGACATTCGACATCATATATATATATATATATATATATATATATGTATATATATATATATATATATATATATATATATATATATATATATATATATATATATATATATATATATATATATATGTGCTAGGTTGCTAGCCATCTGTATACAGTGTGAAAAACTGGTTTCCCTTCTCCCCCACCCTGCCTTCCCATCCTCCTCTTGTGACACTTTTCGGGGTTATTCCTGTAATCTGCTGATGTGACTCTATAAATCCTGCCCTTAAATATAACAACCAACAACCCCAACTCCCACTCCCCAGGACCAATAGCAACATGCTTGTCATCCAAACCATGGTAATGGTCCAAAACGTTCGTGGGATAGCCCCACAATAGTCTATAATGTAGGGGGTACCTAGCTGTCGTCTCGGCGGCTGGGCCCTCATCCGGCTTTCGCAGTTCTGGCATGTTGTAGTACGCAAGAGGAATGTTTTTGTGCACTTCTGTCGCTCTTTAGTTCTGTTCAGGTGTCAATGCTAGGTTTCTCATCTCATATGCCTTTGGCAAGCAGCGCCCGTGGTTCTATATTAGCTCGTCCGCCATGGCTGGAGTGATCACCAGTAGTTCCAAGCTAGTGCTCTCAGATACATTGGAGTCCTGATCTGATTCCGAGTCCATATGAAGGGATGTGTGGTCTGTAGTTTTGTGGTCCGATTGGCTCCCGTTCAGGAGGAACACCGCTTCTACTAGTCTGCGGTGTCCTAATTGAGCCTCATCTTGGGAAGGCATGGCTGAGCTCCGCTCAGGTCGCCTTCCCCTGGAGTTCCTTTGCAGGCTCCTCTGTTGTTCTTCTTCCGCAGTATGCGTTGGTCCGTTCTGGGTGTCAAATCAATACCATGCTTCTTGTGGAGTTGGAAGACATCTTGCTCCGTCCGGGATCACCACTCTCAGTTTTGCTGTAAAGATCATTGCATATTGGAAACCCTTCTGTGTAGAGGGCTTCTTTGATCACCTGGTAGGACGCTCTTTGTCCCTGGACCTTTCTGGAGAAGTCTGGAAATATTCACACAATCACGTTGTTAATCTTCAGCTCTCCCCATTTATGGACTTGTTCTAAAATGGTGTTCCTGGCACTTGTAGTGGAGAAGGTGCACAATTATCGTTCGAGGGGGGCTCCCGGTGGGGGAGGTCTGGTGGGAACTTTGTGCGCCCTTTTGAGGGCAAAGAATGGAGCTAGGCCTTCGGGAGCAACGCGCGTTCGCAGCCAGTCCTCGACATATTTCACTGTATGTATTCCCTCAATTTTCTCTGGCATACCCACAATGCGGACGTTGTTGTGGCACGATCTGTTTTCAGCATCTTCTGCCCTGTGTCTAGTGTTTTAACTCTGGATTCCAGGTCATGTAAGCATTTCTGCATTGTTACACTCAGCATCATTTCAGTTAGCTTGCGTTCATTAGCGGTAACTGTCTGTCAGTTTCGTATGATCATCTTTGATCAAGCTAAGATCCATGCCGATAATATCTATTTTATGCTCTAGGGCTTCCCTGGTTGTTGTAATAACTTACAGTATATATTGCAGGTTGGGACCCTCTGTTGATTGCATCATTGACGGAGTCGCTCCCTTGGCCGTGTTTGGCCCATTTGCTTCTTCCTGCTGAGGTTCTTTCTTTTTGGTGGACTTGCCCATTGTTTTGCTGTATTAATAGTCCCCACACCTTAGTTTTCCCTCGAGTGTCTCAGCTTGTTTCTACTTCGCCCAGTTAGCAGGGTCCCTAGTCGCTTCTGTGCGGCGAGTTGCAACAGTGCTGTTGGTATATGGAATAAGCAGTCCACTTCCCGACATTCAAAAATTCACTCTGCTTTGTGCTGCTCATTGCTGTGGTCCCCTCTACCTCAGGGGTCACTTTATTTGAGTGTAAGTGTTCTTCTACTTTTAAGCCAGTTGCAGTATTTTGCTCCACTTCTGTGTGCTATTGTATGGTCTCTCTCCCTCTGTCAGGGATTGTGGTCGCGCCGCAGCTCTAAGAGTAGTTTGGCCAGTTCTGGGAGCGATGGATTCTCCTCTTGTTCCCCGCTTACACTCATAGAGTGGTGGGGTCCCTCTTTTGGTCCCCTCTTTGCATCCTCTGGGTAACGTTCTAAGGGTCTCTGCCCCCTCTGTTCAGCCCCCCTCTCTTATTCTTGCAGATGGGTTGTCATTATGCTTCGGCTACAACCTCATTCTCGCCATTCAGGGCTGCCCTCTTTTATAGAGGCTCTTCTTTCCCGGGTGTTCACTGTGCGTTGCCTGTGCGGTCAGGCCCCCCCACTCCTACTACTGCATGAGGGGTGATGTAGATGCAGCTGTCCTTCTTCATCGTGGGTTTCTTACTGGGATTCTAACCTGTGGGATCCGGTGTCCCTAGACAGTAATGTAATCTCTCTCTCTGTGCAGGGTCCAGCTCAGGTCCACGATCACTGTTGTCCCCACCTTGGTCCTCATGCAGGTGGCTTTTTATGCTTTATCTCACGCCTTGTGGGGGTTGTCGGCAGCCACGGCCCGTGGAGGGAGTTACGGTGGGACAGGAAGGCGGGGAGGGGGAGGGGCAGGGTGGAGGGTGCTAAAAACGGGCATATGGATAATTGCAGGTAAGTAAACAATTTAATTCATATAACGAATTTGGTAGCGCGCCTCGCATCGCAAAATGCGATGCAGTGCGCGCTACGAAATTTGTTTTATTAATTAAATTGTTTACTTACCTGCAATTATCCATATGCCGGTTTTTAGCACCCTCCACCCTGCCCCTCCCCCTCACCGCCTCCCTGCCCCACCTTAACTCCCTCCACGGGCCGCGGTTGGTTGTCGGGTTTGCTATTGTCCACTGTATCTTGTGGGTGCCTTTTTCTGCTGTAGACGCTCCTCTCGCAGTTCCTGTCTCAGGATTAGATGGGGCCCTCTGTATCCTCGACGTGTGCAGATCTCTGCTGGTTCAGGACAGCCCCTTCTCCGCAGTTGTCCCTGCTCAGTCTCGGCCCCCGGCAGAAATACCAGTCAGCTTCAAGTAGGGGTGTAGCTCTGACCCCCCCTCGCCATGCAGCTTTAGGCCATGCTTGCCCCCACTCCTATTTCGGCCCGGCTGGGGACACCAGTCAATGCGATGCCCTGTATTAGCCAGTGGTAGCAGGGCCTGTTACTTTAAGTTTAAGTCCCAGGGGCGCCCTCCTCCGTTGTTGCCGTCCCCTTCCTACACCTTGTCGTATACCATGAGCGTAGATGGGGCCTCTCTCAACCCCGGTGTTCGCGGGTCAACGCAGGGTCAGGCAAGTCCCCCCCTGCAGGCACTCCGCTCCGGCCCTGGTTTCCAATAATGGAGGCAGTCAGCGTGTGGCGAGAATGCTGTTTGCGGCTCCCCTCGGTCCATGCCTTGATCTGCGGCCTGTGTCACCTCCATTTTGATTTTCAGGGGCTGCAATTAACGCCTCCTCTGTTCCGCTCCATGTGGAGGCGGCATCTAGCGCAGCAATCCTTGTCTGTCCATGGTAGCAGGGCTCCCCACTTTTACCTCAGGTTACGGGGGTGCCCTTCTCCGCCGGCGCTGCCTCCTCCTTTCATCGCGCCAACCTCCGTTGTAACAGCTCCGCCCCTCTTGCTTCCGTGGGTCAGCTCCGTTCCAGATCGGTCAGCCTGTCGCGGACGCCTCATTCTGGTCTCTGTCTCTGTCGGCAGCGTCAGTCAGCACTGGGTATGTGTGCAGCTCTCAGCTCCCTTTGGGTCTCAGTCTCAGACCCGATCGCTGCCGCCGCCATCCTGTTTTCATCGGAGGCAGCATTGCATCGGCCCTCTATCTTCGCACCAAGGCATTAGAGTGCAGATTTTTGCCCAGCATTGACTCCCTCTCTGTTCTGGTGCATCTAGGTGTACAGGTTTCAATTTTGATCGGTCTACATAAGTCAGGATGGAGCCAGATTGGGCGCCGAATCGAGCTGCTCACTCCACTGGCTCCAGGCCATGCACCCCAGGGCTCAACCATCTTGACCACCTGATTGAGTCATTTGCATGCTTTCCTTCATGTATACAAAAGGGGATGATGGATGGAGCGTTTGAACAAATCAAACACTCACCCGCAGTCAACTGATCTGGGTTTAATCCATCACCATTCTTTAGTTCACTCAGCCACCCCAGTTCAGACATGGCTATATGCAAATCAGTCTGACCCTGTGCCTTATGGGAACAGTCCAGCCCGAACTGCCAAGCCATGTCTTCCCTGGACCGGAAACAAGCATCCTGGGACCGGTTTCGGATTCATAATCCTCATCAGCCAGGCTATCTTGAATCCAGTGGCCAAGTGAACAAGGGACTCACGTCTGAGCATACCCTGCCACACTTAGGGCGAACAAAGCGATACAAAAGGGGATGATGGATGGAGCGTTTGAACAAATCAAACACTCACCCCCAGTCAACTGATCTGGGTTTAATCCATCACCATTCTTTAGTTCACTCAGCCACCCCAGTTCAGACATGGCTATATGCAAATCAGTCTGACCCTGTGCCTAGTGGGAACAGTCCGGCCCGAACTGCCAAGCCATGTCTTCCCTGGACCGGAAACAAGCATCCTGGGACCGGTTTCGGATTCATAATCCTCATCAGCCAGGCTATCTTGAATCCAGTGGCCAAGTGAACAAGGGACTCACGTCTAAGCATACCCTGCCACACTTAGGGCGAACAAAGCCCGAAACCGGTCCCAGGATGCTTGTTTCCGGTCCAGGGAAGACATGGCATGGTAGTTCAGGCTGGACTGTTCCCATGAGGCAACAGGGTCAGACTGATTTGCATATTGCCATGTCTGAACTGGGGTGGCCGAGTGAGCTAAAGAATGGTGATGGATTAAACCCAGATCAGTTGACTGGGGGTGAGTGTTTGATTTGCTCAAGCACTCCGTCCATCATCCCCCTTTTGCATCGCTTCCTTCATGTATGGCAAAGACACAAGGAAATAAGTAATTCAATACTACCATTTGGAACTTTAAACAATTTCTTACAACCATTACCATCAGGATGTAGAACAATTACCTCACATTAAAGAGTGAGAAATATACAGACCACACTCTGGTGGCATGAGTTTTGGCTGTAAGCCTTGGGAGACCCACCAAACCATTCAAATTCTGTACAAATGCAGTGAAAATTGACTCAAACTCAACTTGCATGCTCAGGATAGCACCGTGACTAGTGATTCGTTCACAATGGCCTGAAACAACATTCTGCACATTTTTAGTTTATCACAAAACATCACAATTGTCTATTTTAGTGGACTACTATAAAACAATGTATCTTTGCAGCACAAAAATGACCATGCACAGGTCCCAACACATACAGCAGCAAGTCTCCAATTTTGACTTACTTTACAGGACATGGAGGTTATTAAAGTTTGGCGGAATGGTGCGTCTACCATAAAAAAAAGTCTATGTACTGTACCTCCATCACCACAGTTATCCCACCTTCATAAGAGGTGGGGAACTACAGTGTTTCTACCAGTGGAGAGTGAGCTTACTCCACTGGTGGAAACCCTTGATGTGACGGCTTGTCTGCCACAGGACCACCAGGTCATAGTGGTGTTCACCCCGCTCCATTTAGGGCAAAGAGACGGTAACGTGTTTCCCCTACATGGGACCTCAATGCAAAACATTGCAGTCCTGAGTAGGAAAGTAGTACAACCCTCCCCTTCATGTTGGGGCTATTGCTTTTGCATTCTACAAGAACAAACTTCAGTTATGGGGAATTTGTCTTGCAGAACAAAATAGTTTGTTGAGCAAGCACTTCAAACATTGTGCCTATGCAGCAAAGGAACTGTGCCTTCAAATAAGTTGTAGCAGAGGTTTCTCCACTTAAGGCACAGAGATTCATGCTTGACAGGTAGGGATCTCTAAATCTGGTGGTCGTGCCTCTGCCAGGGGAGACCAATATCATCCCGGCACTGCAGGAGTGGTACTCAAAGCACTGCCATCCCTCACTTTATTGTCAATAGCTGATCGATTTAGCCGGTATAGGTCTTTGCACATGTTTGGAAGCTTTCCCCAATTCCTGGTGCAAGTCCCAATGTTGAAATGGACATAAGCAGGAGGCAGAGCGTTTGCTGTCATTGCAGCCTCCCTAAGGAACATGCTACCCATTTACTTCAGTAGGGAGAAAAATGTACTTAAGCTTAGGATTAGCCTCAGATCATGTCTAGATCATGTCTATATCCTAACTAACATGGATCAACCAGTTTTGATACTTACAGCACTTAAATGCCTTTGGCTGATTAAGTGCATGGTTTAGAAATCCCACTACTATGTATTTTGTTTTTGTTTTGTAAAGTGCTGCATTCACTTGAGGCTAACTTTCTTCTGAGAAGAGTGGGCAATACTAGAGCACTGAAGGACATGTATTTCCATTGGTTGAAAGAAAAGCTAGTTTTTTCATTGTATTTATTCATTTTTGTTTATTTAGTTTAATAAAGCGCAAACATGACAGAAGGGCATTAGAGCCCTGTACACTGAGAAACTCAAATCCGATTACATAAAATAAATCACCACAGAAGATCAAAGGAAACATATAGGTATGTTCTCCGAAGACCACCCTATGGGGGGAGTCGATGACTATCGTTAATTATAGCAGCATAATGTCATACAAGGGCTTTCTGTATAAAACCCTTCCTGAGTTACAGGCAGTTTCTGGTAAAACCCTGATTTCCAAACCTTATGGTAGGAATCTGTCCTATAGAATCAGTTTGACTTCATTTTTGTAGGCTAAGGTTGAAGGGTTTGCACCTCTCTCTGGTGGGAAAGAGTTTGACATTCTTGGGGGCGATTCAGAGAAGGTGTGGTTGTACATCTTCTTTTTTCTAAATCTCGGAGGTTCTAGCAGAAGGGAGCTAGGATGCCGTAGGGAGCGGTTGCCTCCTGAGATCATAAACATCTGTGCCAGATAGAGGGGTATATTGTGGTGGAGGGCTTTGTGCATCAAGCAGGCTATATTCAGCTGGATCTTGGCTTCGAATGGGAGCCAGTGGAGAGATTTGAGAGAGGGAGTGATATGGTAGAAAATCGTGTTGCTGTAATCAATCTTGCTGCAGCATTGAGTGTCCCCTTGAGTGGTGCTGTACTTGCTTTAAGCAGATCTGTTAAGGTTGCACTCCCCTATTCCAGTCTGGAGATGACATGGGACTTCACTACTATCTTGAAATCCAGAGGTGGTATGTACAATTTTACCTTCTTGAGGAGGTTCATTTGGATAAAGGCTCCTCATGCGGTTGCGTTGATGTGTGCTTGCATGCTGAGGTTTTTATCCAGTGTTATTCCAAGACATTTTGTTGGTAACAGTGCAATGTTTTGCAATTGAAGGGACCTAAGTGCGTAATCCATGCTTCAGCTGATGGGGAGCTCTAGAGTGGGGGTATGAGTAGGATTTCTGATTTCAGGCCATTCGGTTTAGGTTGATTTTGTGACAGCTAGAACTGGATTTTTATATGTGTGTGTCGTTAAGTCTTATGATATCCTCTTGGGAACAAATCTTTAGGTAAAGCTGAGTGTCATCAGCATACATGTGGTACAATAGTTCTCCAGTATTAGGGGTGTCTTTCATAGATTCACATGCTTGAATATTCCCCGTCGTCGAAGTGGGAGTCCCACGGTATATAAAAAAAAATAGCAATAATGCTAATATAACATAAATGATAATATCATATAATAATAAAATAGAGATAATACACTGTAAAAACCTCTACAATGGTAACTTCCATAGGAAGACAGTATAAGAGAAAAAACTCATTTGTAACATATCAGTGTCATTATGTTGGTCCAAACTGCAGCCAATCAGGCTCACGCACCCTCTAGAACCTTCTCCTCAGAAGCTCAAGCCCTCAGATTTTCTACCGCACGTCGTGTGAAGGGAGTCTCCCTGAGCTCTGCTCAGTTTTCTTCAAAGTTTGTCTCTTCTAATTAATTTTCCAAGAATGTCAAGTAAGAAGTCCTTGTTTAGAGCTTGCTCTTCATGTGGGAAACTGCGTTTGTTTGAGAAGGACCCCCACCAAAAGTGTATTTACTGCCTGTACCCTGACCACAAGGTGGATGAATGTAAAATCTGTAGAGCTCTTCCTTCTAAGACTCTCAGAGACAGGGAAGGTCGCCTTCTTATATGGTTGAAGCGCCTCCAAGATAAAGAAGATGTTCTGTCAGACGCAGTAAGTCTTCAGTCAGGCTGTTCCACTGTTCCTTCCAAGCGTGGGAGTGTTCAAAACTTGCCTTCTCCTTTTCTTCAGAAAAAGAAAAAGCTGGCTTTGCCTGTGGCACAATCTTCAAATTCTATGCCTTCTGTGTCAACGCCCACGAGACCTGGCTCTCAGGCGTCTTGTCCAGGCTCTATCAGTATTCTGACAGTCCTGACTCCCAGGTCGTCGACGGGCTCGTCGACGACCGTTCCGTCCACAAGATTGGCTTTGCTGTCTTCGTCGACGACCTCTGTGACGACGACGTCTGCTTCCTCGTCGTCGACGACGGTGATGTCGACATCCTCGACGTCGACGAGAACTCCTACGATCCCGTCGACGATCCCTATTGTCTCGTCGGCGACGAAGTTGCCGTCGACGAAGAAAACCTCTTCGACGTCGAAGAATTCCTCGTCGACGAAGGTCCCGTCGACGTCAGCCTCTCCGTCGACCACCTCGTCGACGTCGGTATCGTCGACGAAGAAGGCAACGATGGTTCCGACGACGAGAGCCCCGTCGACGTCGAGTACTCCGTCGACCAGCTCCATGACGACGGCGTCGTCGTCAAAGAAGGCGACGCCGGTTCCGTCGACGAAGGTACCGTCGACGAAGGTACCGTCGACGACGATACCGTCGACGAAAGTATCGTCGACGAAGATACCGTCGACGAAGACACCGTCTCCTCAGATTCCAGCAAAGACGGCTCCGTCGACGCACGTTCCGTCGACGACGATACCGTCGACGACGAATCCCTCAGTGGGCCCTACCTCGTCGACGATGGCGATTTCTGCAGCGGCATGTTCAGGATCCTCGTCAGGATCGGGTTCTTTTGCCACCATGCCTCTGGTACCACTGCCTTCCTTGACCTCTGGCAGGGATTCTTCTATGCAGCTGCCGCCTCCTGATCTCCAATTACCCTCGCCTTTGATGGCAACTGATCACGAGACTGGATCTATGGGGGAAGATGATGACGATGAAGCTCACAGTCCATCAGAATTGATTATAAAATGTCAAGACTCCAGTTCTGACCAGGAGGACGTGGAGGAAGTGGTCCAACCGGATGACCAATTTGTCCAGTTGCCTATGGCATCTTTTCCAGTTTCTTTGTTTTCAAACCTCCAGCATATGCTGGATGACTACAACAGAAGGTTTCCGCCTACCCCTCAGGGTACTCCAAGCCACGCTCCTGCGGAGGACTCCGGCCCTGCCACCCATCCACAGTCTTTGGAGCAGCCTCTTTTGACAGAGCTTCCCCGCCCTCACCCCCCTCTTCTTCCGCAACCTGGTGCGCACGGGGTGGATGAGTCGGACAGTGAAGAAGGTGAATTACACCAGGATACTGACGATGATCAGGATCCAGATATGGCGGATTACGACGACTATCGGATACAGACACCTTCTCCGCAACAGCCAGAGGCGGGTGATGCGCCTACCATTGATACAGCAAGCTTCCATGTGCTGATGAATAAAGCGGCGGACCGCTTTAAATTGCCGAGAGAACAACGGCAAGAAGATTGCTTTCTCTACGATTTCAAAAACAAACCATGCAAACAAATTCACACCATACCAATCATAGAATTTGTATGGAAAGAAGGAATAAGAATTATGCATTCTCCTAACTCCTTGCCGGCACAAGTCCCTCGCCTGGAAAAGAAATACAAGGCTCCTGCGGGTTCGCCTGCTTGTTTGCTGTCGCATCCCAAACCGGACTCGGTTGTCACACAGGCGGCACAGCGACGATCACGTAATCCGGCGACTCCTCTCACTACTCCACCTGATAGAGAGGGTCGACGTTTGGACGCCATTGGGAAGAAATTTTCCACCATGTCCTCTACATCGGTACGCGCTGCAAATGCGTTGGCCATTCTAGGTCGCTTCGACAGGCAAATGTGGTCGGACATTTCCGCATTCGTTTCTCTAATTCCAGACGCGTCCAGAGCGGAAGCCCAGCAAGTTCTCCAGGATGGCATGAGGGCGTCAGAGGAACTGATTGACTGCGCGATTGATGTGGCGAGTACGGGATTTCGCATCCTCGCCAGTGCTGCGGCTCTCCGCCGCCAGGGCTGGCTTAAATCCACTTCTTTCCGGCAAGAGGTCCAGTCGAAGATACTCGACATGCCCTATGACGGTGAATCTCTTTTTGGCGCTCACATTGACGAGGCGCTTGAGTCAATTAAAAAGGACACCGATACAGCAAAATCGCTAGTCTCCTTACAATTTAAGAAGCAGCCCTTTCGTGGCGCCCGTGGAAGAGGTTCGTCTTCCACGAATTTTCGAGGAGGGCACACTCAGTACCGCCAATTCAACCAAGGCAATCAACGTTACTCCTCTCAGCAGTCTACTCGCCAAAATCAGTCACGACCCTATAAAGGAAAACCTACTTATAGGGGTGCCAACAACAAACGCCAGTGACTCTCATGTCACACAAGGAGTTGGAGGGAGAATCTCGCGGTTTTATTCCCAATGGTCTCTGATAACATCGGACCAATGGGTATTGGACATTGTTCGCAAGGGTCATGCCTTGGAGTTCACAGAGATTCCTCCTCATTCTCCGCCATCAGGCCCGCCACCTCCCCATTTTCTAGAATTGCAACATCAAGTTCGTCTTCTCATACTAAAAGGTGCAGTCGAAGTGGTTCCTATATCACAACAAGGGACAGGTTTCTACTCACGTTTTTTCCTCATTGCCAAGAAGACGGGAGAGTGGCGGCCTATACTGGATTTGAGAGCGCTCAATTTCTTTCTGAAACAGCAGTCTTTCCGCATGCTCACATTGTCAGAAGTCTTGCGGCTTCTCTGCAGCGGAGATTTTCTGTCCACAATAGATCTGCAAGACGCCTATTTTCATGTGCCGATTCTGCAACAACATCGCCAATTTCTGAGGTTCAAAGTGGGCGCTGTCCATTACCAATTCAAGGTGCTGCCTTTCGGCCTGCGTTCGGCACCTCGTGTTTTCACGAAGGTCCTGGCCCCAGTCATGGCTTATCTACGTCTTCAAGGAGTGCAGATTTTTCCTTATCTGGACGATTGCCTTCTGAAATCTCCGTCTCCTCTTCAGCTGGCTCACGACACAAGTCTCTGCCTGCGGACTTTCGAGTCGCTGGGGTTGACCATCAACGTGGACAAGTCACACTTAACACCATCACAACGAAGGAACTTCCTGGGTGCCATTCTCGACACGGAATTATCAAAAGCCTTCGTTTCCCAAGAACGACAGGTGAAAATAGTACGTCTGGTCACCCTCATCCGTTCAAAACAGTCAGTTTCTGTGCGCATGTTGAAGTCCTTTCTGGGGATGGCGTCGTCCTGCATCGCTCTGCTTCCGAACTGCAGGCTCCACACTCGCCCTATTCAGGAGGAACTAGACCTGCAATGGCGCCAAGTGTCAGGATCCTTCAACGATCTAGTGAGAGTCTCGTCTCGCATGAAGGACAGTCTCCTTTGGTGGAGAGAACCATCCAACCTAAACGAAGGAGTTTCCTTTCTGGCCCTTCCTCCGGATCTAACGCTGACCACAGATGCATCCATGGAGGGTTGGGGAGCTCATCTCCTAGACCTTTCAATCAAAGGGAAGTGGACACCGTCGCAACGAACATGGCATATCAACAGATTGGAGCTGCTGGCGATCTTCCTTGCTCTCAGATCTTTTCTGCCAGTAGTGCAAGGAGAGTCCGTGCTGGTTCAAACGGACAACACAACCAGCATGCACTACATGAACAAACAGGGCGGCACAAGATCTCAGCCCTTGTCTCGGCTAGCTCAGAAGATCTGGAACTGGGCTCTTCATCATCGAATCTCCCTGACGGCGGTCCATCTGCCGGGGGTTTCAAACATCCTAGCGGATTCGTTGAGCAGGTCCACATCGTCTACCCACGAGTGGGAGCTTCATCAACAAACTCTGGACATGGTGTTCCGCCGTTGGGGTCGTCCCCTGATGGACCTTTTTGCCACTCCACTGAATCGGAAGTGCCCCGCCTTTGCGAGCTGGCATCCTCATCCGGGGTCCAGCGGCAACGCCCTTCTCATGGACTGGAGCGGCCTGTTCGCCTATGCGTTTCCTCCCATACCATTGGTGCCGAGGACGTTGTGGAAGATGCGCAGGCAACCCTGCCATTTGATACTGATTGCACCTCGTTGGCCCAGACAGGCTTGGTTCTCAGAACTTCTTCTGTTGTCCCAATGCACGCCCATTCGTCTGCATCCACGTCCAGATCTTCTGTCCATGGACGAGGGCCAAGTCTGCCATCCAGACCCGACCACTCTTCAGTTATGGGCATGGAACCTGAATTCCTCGAATTCGCGAATTTAGAGATGCCCCAGGAATGCAGAGAGATTCTGGCTTCTGCTAGAGCTTCCTCAACTGTTCAAACGTACAAACTAAAGTGGAAACGGTTTTGCCATTGGTGCGCAGAAGCAAATGTCCACCCACTCACTTCTGCCCCAGAACAGCTGTTGCCCTTCTTTCTAAGCCTTGCTCAGTCTGGCCTCTCTCATGCCACCTTGAGGGTCTTTCTGGCAGCTATTTCACGTTTCAGACATGATGGCTCAACCTCTCTCTGCTCATCCAGAATTATCAGACAATTCTTTAAAGGTCTCTTCAGGAAGTTTCCTCCTATCAGACGCCCGCCTCCGACATGGCAGCTCAACGTGGTATTGTCACAGCTCATGAAGCCTCCGTTTGAGCCAATCCACAGAGCAGACAACAAGTTTCTTACCTGGAAGGTCGTTTTGCTTTTGGCCCTAACATCTTCTCGCCGTGTCAGCGATCTTCATGCTTTCACAATCAAGCCTCCTTATTTGCAATTCAAACCAGATGGGGTGTCTCTTCGGACCAATCCCTCTTTTTTGCCAAAAGTGCCTACAGATTTCCATCTGAACGAACCTGTCTTCTTGAAGACTTTCTTTCCGAATCCACAGTCACCGGCAGAACAACGCCTTCATTCCTTAGACATCAGCCGTTGTCTAAAGTTTTACATTTCAAGAACTGCCCCCTTCCGCAAATCAGATCAGCTTTTTGTAGCATATGGAAGAATGCGAAGGGGACATTCAGTGACAAAACAGACACTTGCAAGATGGCTCTCAGCAGCCATATCCTACTGTCACCAACAAGCTGGCAAGCCTTTACAGGGTCCTGTGAAGGCACATTCAACGAGAGCGATGGCGTCCTCCACCGCCTTGTTTGCCGGAGTGCCTCTACACCAGATTTGCCGGGCGGCAACGTGGTCGAATAGGCACACCTTTACCAGACATTACTGTTTGGATTCCATCAACGAGGCGGATACCGCAGTGGGGCAAGCAGTGCTTCGCCATCTCTTTAAATAAGGTGAGCCTCTGTTCCCTCCTCCTTCTCTTCTGTGATTGCTATATGCTTTTAAGCTATGTGTTTACTTCTTGTGAAGATGCTTGCAATCCCAGTGCTAAGGAGTTACTGCTATCTATTCTATTCAAGCATGTGAATCTATGAAAGACACCCCTAATACTGGAGAAGAACTATTGTTACTTACCTGTAAACAGGTGGTTCTCCAGTATTGGTGTCTTTCATAGATTCACATGCGACCCACCCTTCCTCCCCTCAGAGGCTCTCTTCTCCTCATACGCTATTATTACTAGTGCTACGAAAATCTGAGGGCTTGAGCTTCTGAGGAGAAGGTTCTAGAGGGTGCGTGAGCCTGATTGGCTGCAGTTTGGACCAACATAATGACACTGATATGTTACAAATGAGTTTTTTCTCTTATACTGTCTTCCTATGGAAGTTACCATTGTAGAGGTTTTTACAGTGTATTATCTCTATTTTATTATTATATGATATTATCATTTATGTTATATTAGCATTATTGCTATTTTTTTTTATATACCGTGGGACTCCCACTTCGACGACGGGGAATATTCAAGCATGTGAATCTATGAAAGACACCAATACTGGAGAACCACCTGTTTACAGGTAAGTAACAATAGTTCATTTGCTTGGTTGAGGATCTCGTTCAGTGGTTCCACATAGTGGTTGAATAGAGTGGGGGATATGGTGGATATTTGTAGTATCCCAAGTGTGGCTGGTGATTGTTTGGAAAATGTGTCTCCCATTTTGGTTTGTTGCAATCAATTATGGAGAAAAGAGGAGAACCAATTTAGCACTCTTCCAGACATTCTCATTCTGTGTTCTAGTAACTCCAAGAGCCTGTTGTGACTGACTGTGTTTAATGCTGATAACACATTGAAGAGGATCGGTATGGATGAGTCATTTGGTCAAGGCTTTTGAATGCATCATCCATAAAGTGTAAGATGGCTGTTTCAGTGCTGTGCCCTGCTCCGAAACCAGATGGAAACTTGTCTACCAGGCTGAATTTTTAATGTATTGGCCTATTTGGCAATGAACACATTTTTATAGCAACTTCACGAGGAGCAAGATGATAAATGCTGGGCAAAAGTTTTTTTTAGATATGTCGGGTCTGCTCTGGGTTCTTTTAGTAGAGGTGTTACTTGTTCTGACCAGGAATACAGGATTGTGCTTTGTACTAGGGATGAGTTCACTGTCTCGGTCCAGAAAGGGGAAACATGTGGGTTAGATCTTTCACAAATTTTGAAGGGATCGGGTCATTGGTTTCATTGACAGCATGATTTCATGAATTTCAGCTTCAATGAGGGTTCTGTATTCACTTTAGCTTAACAGTAATAATGCGTGTTAGTGACCTCTCACTGTTAGTAATGTCCCTTTGGTGTTGGTGACTGGTTAGACTCTGATCTTGAAACTTTTCAATGTAGATTGATATTGAGTTTTACATTTTCCTTAGTTTCTCATTAAAGAATGAAGAGAAAGCTTCATGGCTCGCTGAAGAAGAATTTGTGCTTGCTGTGTTGTTGTTGGACCATGTGTGTTGTTTAATAATCTCAAACAATTAGCTTTGGTGGTTTCTCGTGTTATCTAGCCGGAACCGGTATAATTCTCCTTTAGCATTCCATACATGCTTTTTGTAGGTGTTCCTTCGTTTTTCAAGCAGTTTTAGGTGATATGAGGATGGTTCAATCCCTCCAAAGCCTCTCTGCGAATCTGAGTCTCCTACTGTCTTCAGTTAGCTACTGCTTGGACCACAGCAATGCTAATTTGTTTGTGCCCCTTTTGAGATGTAGAAGGGCTATGACCTCTATTATATTGGTCATCATATGACTGTAATGTTTTGCTCGGTTTCTGTACACCCTATAGTTCCTTTGGGGTGTAAGGTTTCTCTGGCAGAGATAGGAAATATTATCTCAATTCATGTTTTTGGTATCTCTGGTCCAGTGTCTCAGCCTGACCTCTTGCCTCTTGTTTTCTGTACTCTGTGATGTGGAAAATAATGGAGTGATGGTCTGACCAGTCACATAGGTTTATGGAGTCAATGCTCAGAGCTCCTGCCTTGGATATATGTTGATCCTGCACATTTGTGCACAAAGTTATGATCAATGAGGAAGTACTTTTTAGTGTTAACATGTATGTCATTCACTTTGTCCCAGTGAAGGTTGAAGTCCCAGAGAAAACTGCATTTAGGTGTAGCAGAGCGTGAATTGTGGTAGAGTCTAATATTTTTGCGATGAACAATTGGTTGTCTCCTGAAGGGTGTTAAACGAGGTGCAGTTTAACCAAGGATCGGCCTGCCATTCAGATTGTGACACCCATGTATTCACAGGAGGATATGTTCTCCATTTAGGAGGGCTTTGCCTGCAAGGATATTCTATATTATGGCTCCGGTGTCATATTGGATGTAAAGAAGAATTACTTGTTTGATGGGCAATGCTGAATATTAGATAAAATGAATTTTCAATGACCTCTGTGTGATTTTTGTGCGCTCCCTTATGAGCTTGGGGGCAGATTTATGTTAACTGGCGCATCCCCAGGGATGCGCCAGTTAACATGCGCCACAGTGCGCCACTGCTCCGCCACCCATGGTGCGCCGCATTTATGATGCGGCACACCATGGTGCAAGGCAGTGAAGATGCGTGACGCATCTCTCGGCGCACGGGCGGAGCATTGCAGGAGTCATGTCGCAAGTGCGACATGACTCCTGCATTGCACAGGGGCCACCTGTTCAATGTATGGTGCGTCACCCTTACGCCTGCTTCAAGCAGGCGTAGGGAATTGACGTAGAAAGTGACTGAGTGAAATCTCATAGATTTCACTCAGCCACTTTTAGGAGGCGTTCCTGCGCAGGAACGCCCCCCCCCTGCGCAGGAACGCCTCCTTATGGCGCAGGGGTTTCCAACGTGACGCATCTCTTAGATTACGTGACGCAATTGCGGCGCAAGGAGGCGCAAGAGCCTCATAAATCTGCCCCTAAGTGTCCAGCATGAATCCAAGTGACTTAACAAGTGACTAGAATGTTGCCTTAGTGTTCTTCAGAATCATCACTTTGTCTGCATCACCTTGCATTGCACTTCTGTAACTGTCTGGTTCTGCTAACCTAGACTTGCATTCCCATGAGAGGTCACTAACACACCAACCTCTGCTTAGCTTCTTGTGCCTTCAAGCTCACTGACTTCACTGGAGATTACATAGATACTCCAATCTGTCTGATGCGTCATCTTCATCAGTGAGGCATGACCAATAGATGGACTTCGATGAAGTATTTTCTGCATATTAGTTGTAGTTATAATTTGTATGCAAGCCTCTATGGCGCCCAATACTTACCTTTAACGACCATTATGTCAGGGAAACAGGTTATAGTGATGCTTAGGTCCTGCATTATATTAATAAGATAAGCATATTAATTTAAATATGTATTAGCTAACCATTTTCAAATAGGACCTTCTTTAGCATGGCCCTTTCAGCAAACATGTTTTATAACGAAACAGGCATAAGCACATGCAAAGTAGTGGCTGCCTTTAAAGACAAATATTTAGCTAGTTACCAGGTTAACAAGACAAAGGCCTCAGATTTAAGAAGTCCATTCACAGTGGGAAAAGCTCGAACTTCAACCATGTTATGCTAGGTGGAATTGGTAAGGAGAGGAGTAAATAGTTGGAGCAGGACCCGGGTGAAGATATTTTTAGTGTTCCAGGACAAACTCTATTTTACCACCTGGAGCATTCCCCATAGAATAAAAATACATTTCTGGGTCCTAAAATCACGTAGCAGAAAGTGTTTTATTCATCTCATGGAAGCGTCAGCCCTGGTTTAGAATGGCATAGATAGTATTTGATTTTTTTTTTAGGAATATCTGATTTCATGGTATTTACTTTCGTTATATTTTACTTTTACATAATGTTTACTATTTACGTTTTGAAATGGATGTTCTTGTTTTTCACTCGGCTGTTTTTACTTCAAGCATTAATCATAACAATATCCCAAATAGCAGACTAATATATTGCCACATATGTATTGATATTGAATACTTTTATATATAGCGCGAATGTCCAAGAGCTTCTTGGCGCTGACATCTGCTACATTATATGCTAAAAAACAAGGAGCTGGGATAAATGCTAAGAAGAACCTGTAAGCGATCATAATATGTATAAACACGCGACCATGAGTTGAGAAAGAAGGACTTGACATGGTTAATTGGTAATTTTTTAGGAAGAATATTAACCCGAGAGCTATACTATGTCTTGTATAGTCGTAATGCATAATTATCTGACATTGAATCAGACCCTGACAAAATTCTAGTGCCATAGATACGAGTGTTCCCACATACATATGTGAGCCAATCATCTGCACTTTGTACGCAGAACATGCAACTTCTTTCATGCATGCATTATGGCCTTTCTCTTCCATTGTACAGAATATAAGCATCCAATGAAGATGACTAATTTGGATTAAGATTTAATTTCTCATCAAATGTATCATATTTACTTATAAATGTATTTTGTTGCGTTGGGACTGCGTCCTTTATACCTGCTTATGCTTGTGAACCGCATCGGGGAAAGCCAAATTCACAAAAGAAAAAAAGAAAAAGTAAAAAAATTACTCTCGCAGGTTTGCGTCAATATTTAGAAACTGTCACTTTTTTGCAATAATGGTTTTGTGCACCTAAGGCACACTGAGATGTGCAATACATTTTGAGGCCCTGACTCTGTCAAGCAGATCACCCTATTCCACACGAATTGAAACCTAAACTGGCAGCAGCGGTATGGTATGATACCCAAAATGCCCTATGCCTGACCAGTGTTTAGAGAGGCAGCGGTGGAGAGCAAAAGGGGGATTGTAGTGCATTCAAAGGAGAACAGGGCACAGTGGAATCCTCTAGACTCTGATTTTTCCTTCTTGCCCCACAACAAGCGACCTCTGAGTGCAAGATTCTTCCTAATAATGTTTGAGTTGAGTATAGTGTAGTTTAAGTCTAGGTGACTTGGAATGAATTGCAGCCTGTGGCCGAGGGTTCTAGTTCAGGAACCCTATTACATGTTAGCATGTTTGAGTGGCAGCCACGGATCGGAAAATGGTCTTACTACCTCTACACTTTCGTTTTTAATTAGAACTAGATTTGTCCATGGACCAACTGTTAGCTAACAAAAATGCTAGCCATGCATATTTTCATAACCTAAAATGAAACAAATCTATTTAGGAATTAATAATCTGCGTGCAGGAAATTGTAATTTGCACTAGAGGTTACTTTTCCTCTAAGGAGGAAGATGAAACTTTGGCATGTCTATTAATACCAACTTCTCATTGCCAGTTTTTTTAAAATGGATACTGGGAAGCTAATTTGGCTAGTGGAAGAATGAATAATGAATTATGAACTTTTAAGTCACATAGGGTCACCATTAACCAGTGGGAGGAGATTATTGAATGTGTTGTAATTCCTTTGGTGTTATCCTTGATATCACATTTGCAACAGCAAGCAGTGCAGTCCAAGATGTAATACGTTCCAGATTGAAACAGCAGATGTGCTAAAAATAAATAGTTTATTGAATTGTTATGAAAACCTAAATAAAGTGATTAAATGGGAGTAGGAAGGAAATGTACGCTTGTTGCTTTGAAATTTCTAATACATGAAACTCGACTGGAGTATGTTGTGCTTGCTTTATTTTATACTTTTGTTCCAATGTAGACCAGAACTTGACAGTAACTGGACAGTCATTAAAGAAGAAATCCAGATGGATTCCATGGTCCTTAAGGGACTTATTCAGGATACAAAATACCAGTTTGCTGTGAAAGCAGTGAATTCATTTGGAGCCAGTCAGCTCAGCGAACCAAGTGAGGTTGTGAAGACCTTCAGTAAGTAGATTTATTTATTTTACATTCAGAAAAGATACTCACAGTAAAAAGTAATTCAATAATGCCGTCCAGTTATCTACCATTCTATGTTATGTCTTATGTGATGCTAAAACATTTACACATTTGCATTATAAGAAAAATAAATATGGTATATTTCTTCCTGAAGAAAGATGTTTTGAACAAAGATGCTCATGATTTATTTTCCTAGACTTTACAAGGAAAGCATTGCTAGGAAGGGAATAATGTGATATGTATTTAGACATGAAATTATATCAATGAAGTCCAAACACAGAAGGTGGACGCGTTATGCACTAGATAGTTACTACTGAACGTATTAAGAAACTCCTGTCAGGGTGCTTGGATAGAAGTGACACTAAGGGCCTGATTCTGATGTGGTTAGGAAAGCATTCCCACCTAGGGCCCGATTACGATGCGGTTAAGAAGGCCTCCTAACGTCATTGGCTCCTTCCAAATTGGATCAGGAACGTGTCTTCCCAACCAAGGGCCCAACTACGATGTGGTTAGGAACATAGGCTCCCATTGAAGTCAATGGGAGTCCAAACAAATCGTATCAGGAAGCATCCGGATGCATCGTACTCGATTGGTCGGACTCTCCTGATCCGAGTGGGTTGGAGACCATTTCCAAACCGATTCGGCCGGGAAGCTTTCCAAACCGCATTAGAATCGGGACCTTAATGTCATGTCATGTCAAGTTTTTGTGTGAGGAAGCAGTCCCTTAAAACCGTTCCTGCAATTGAAAGGTATGCGGTCATTAAGGTGTGTGACCTCAGACTGTATTGAACCTGTGTGGGCATCGATAGATAAAATGTTGCACAGTAGACTATTGACAGTGAGCAACATTTCCCAGTAGGGCACTGTATCTCTAGAGAGAGTCGGAGGCCATCTTGGATTTGCAAGTATAACTTTACACGGTGCTTTCCATACTTGCTTTCTTGCTAGACAAATTGTGCCACAATGTTGCTGCAGCCGGATACAACTACACAGATTTTATTTTTCAAACGTCAAGGCCACTAGTTCCCTACAGAATGTATTATGGATATTTTGTTTGTCAGAAAAGTATCCTGAAGTCATGTGTGATTTGTAAACGAACTATGAGTTATTTTTAATTCTTTCTTTTAACTCTAAAGATTGGGGTTACATGCTAAAAGTTGCTGTGACAGAACAGGACCGAAACTAAAAGAAATTTCATATGTATGTGAGTATTCATGCACATAGTGTGTACATTTTCAACAATCTAGTCCAAACAATATATTTATCTTCCACAAGAGAACATATAGTGGGACAGTTTGAGCTTCCAGGGTTTACCAGTGCCCTCTCAAAGCATAGATAGAGGGCTACAAAGAGATATTACTAAGAGATCCACAACAGTCTTCAGCTTTCCTTGACCCCAGAAGTGACAAAGCAGTGGTGAGTTCTGTTTCTCTGTTGACTTCCTTAACGTTGCCACATCCCTATTACCAACACTGGCTCTCATGTTCTATTATATGTGATCACTGGTGTGGTAGTGGGAGATGGAAATTAACCTTCTTCAGTCTTCTAACAATCAAAAAGAAGCATTCAAGATAGTGAATGGACTCTCCTCCTCTAAGAGGGTGACAAGTTACATCAATTCATCTCAAGAACTTTGCAATCACTTTAATAAGAAAAATAAATAAATTAAGAAGAGCATCACTAAAAGAGATAGTGTAGTGAAGCAGGTACACTCAGAGGTGAATATGAATCCCATCAACTCTCCTCTTTTACTCCAATAGATCAAATTTACCCACAGAAATTAATGGGAAAAACAAATCTGTCTCACCACTGGACGCATACCTCCAGCAGTAATGGGAGATCTGATCTACGACGTGTGAAATCCCCCTAATGAATCTTCTGAATCAATCCTTAGTTCAGGGCTGTGATTACACCTTTGCTGAAAAAAACAGGGTGCTAATCCTTCCATCTTAAAGAACCACCATTCTTATAATTGATTCCTTACCCTGCAAAGATTATTTGAAGCTCATTTTGCATGTGAAATGTGTAACCATTTGCAGATATCATACCAGCTGGAGTCTAACATGGATTATGCGGGGAGTCTTATACCTGTAGCCTTTGGGTTGCTTTGAGATTTTAATAAAAGATTTTAAATTTGTATTTTTTTCTAATAGCATTTGATATAGATAGAAGTTAGGGCCACAATCTTGTGCTGATAATGCATGTCCACACCAGTCCAAAAGAGCAGCTTGGAAATATTGTTGTATATGCAGTAACCCTAGACAACCTTCTTCCGGTCGCAATTGCATTGTTGTTAATTATGTCCATGGTTTCTTCCCTCTCAAAATAAAATTTCAAACTAATTGGTCTATTTCAATCAAAAAAAATGTGGGAGGAAGAATATTTGAGAAAACAAAAATAAATAATGGAAGTTCCATCATTTTTATCAGTGTCACTCTTCCACTTATAGATAAAGGTAAATTATGCCAGCTATTAAGGATCTTGGTAACTTTATTAAACAATGTAATGTAGTTAAGTGTAAAGAGTTGTGTAAAATCATTTGAGATCCAAATACCTAGATAGCGAATAGGATTATGTGTTGCCACTCGACTCTGACGAGCCTGAGGCAGAATCTGGTTGTGACAATTAAATTGTAGAATCTACGATTTACTGTCATTAATTTAATACCCCACCCCCAGCTTCTAGAAGGTTTCAATCATGTCAAATGTTTGTTTAATATTTGCCATTCCTGCCTCAAGATAGAGGATTAAATCATCAGCAAATAATTTCAATTTAGCTGCCCCTATTATTGGAGTTGTGATTACGGGGTTTTGGCTTATCGAATTCGCTAATGGCTCAATGCACACGGCAAATAAAACTGGAGACATAGGACAACCTTACCAGGTTCCCTTCTGAATCTCCATTGTACCAGCAGTATACGCTTTAATAACTATTTTCGCCTTGGCCTTGTTGTATAATTTTGTAAGTAGGTCCACTATAAGTTGGGGGGAATCATTTTTTTTAGAACTGCGAAGAGAATATTCCAGTCAACCATATCGAAAGCTTTTTCAGCATAGAGCATGATATTGCCGCTTTCATGTTATTATTTAAGAAAATGTCAAAAACCTGAGTTAAGAAATTATTATTGTTGGTGAGAGACCTTTCTGGTAGGAAACCACATAAGTCCGTATGGACCAAATTTTTCTGCGACTAAGGTCATTCTTGTTGCCATTATTTTCATGAGAATTTTATAGTCTTTGTTTAAAAGACTAATGGGCCAATAAGATTTTGGTATATCTGGCGGCTTCCCATTCTTTACCAAGCTGACTACCACTGCTTCCACAAAACTCTTTGGAGTACTTCAACCTTTCAAGACTGCATTGTATAACAAAAGCATAGATTATTTAGCTGTGGCAAAAAGATGTTATAGAATTCAATGGGTATACCATCAATGTCACAGGCTTTGCTGCTAGGTATATTTTTTACGATCGCATTGATCTCCTTTTCTGACATTGGTGTTACGAGTTGTGCTTTCTGCGAGGGAGTTAAAAATGGTAGTGTCATTGTATTCAAGAAATTGTCAATTTCTTCTAATGATTTGGATGTCAGAGCTGTATATAGTCTTTCATGATGTGATAGAAAAACATTATTGATCTCTTCGGCCTGGTAGACATTTTGACCTTTGGCATCATCAAAGATGGACTTAACAATGGCATTATTATGATTTCTTTTCAACGGACCATGCTAAAAATTTGCCTATATGCTCACTTTACTCATAGCAATTTTGGAAGCAAGTTTTTTGATTTACCATTTCTTGATGTTCATAAAAGTTTCTAATAGTTACTCTGGCCTGTTTTAGATTGGATGCTGTTTTTTCAAAATGAAATAAAAGATTGATTTGACTTGTCTGTATTAAATTATGTTGAAGATGTCTAGATAATTCTTCTTTTTCCTTGATGATTCTTATATGAAATTGCCTCCCCTCTGATATAAGCCTTGCAGGAATCCTACACTGCAAAAGTTGGGGCAGATCCCAAATTTCTAATGGCAAACTCAGCTGGTAGTGACTGCATTTTTTTAATCCAGCCCTCGTCAGTTAGCAGGGTTTTATCCAATTTCCTTCTTGGTCGCTCCCTTAGACCGGTGTTTGCCTTAATCTTAACTACTGGGACCGAATGGTCCGAAAAGGGTATAGGAATGATCCAAGATTCCCCTTTTTCGCACTGATGGGAAATTAAGTAAAGGTCAATTCTGGATGCTGTGTAGTATTTTTTTTAAATTCCTTACTAGCGGGATGCTGAGACTGCCATGAATCGACTAGCGTGAAGTCCCGCATCATATTACTCTGGTATCTGACAGTTTACGATTTGTTTGGGGATTTGTTCTTTCGGGAGGTGTCTAGTCCTAGATTCTAAATAAAACTGAGATTCCCTCCAATGATTATGGCTCCCTCTAGATGGTTTAAACTTTCTGCCATTTTTCTAATGCTAGAGTTTTATCATGTATGGGGTCTTTGTAGCTGAGTCAGTAAATATTTTGCTCTCCCATTTTCAAATTCCCCATCACCCATCTGGCTAGGGTATCACTAATACTCTCAATGGCGTCCCCTTGATAATTACAGGTGATAACAATTGCAACCCCCTAACAGCGGCATCGGCTGAGGATACAAGGGCCTGCTTTATAGATTTTGACCATTTGGGTCCATGCTTTTATAAAAATGCATTTCTTGGAGAAGAATAACATGAGGTTGATTTACCATTAACCATTGAAGTGTGGCTCTTAGTTTTGTTGAATTATTGCCCCCATTCAAATTACATGAAATGATATGTAACACCCCTCATTCAGCCATTCGTGTCAGATATTTTTAGCTGACTTCTGTTAGGTTTAAAATTCCCTTTTCACAGTGCACCTGTTATGCCCTGTTAGGTTAGCAATGTGTGGCTAAAACTGACGCTATTTGTATTCAGGTTATGTAACCCACAGAATTATCGCTGCTGCATGTAGGCCTTAGTTAGCCCGTGTGACTCCATTTTGTATTGTGTAACCATTAATAGACTGCTTAGGCTGTGCTCACATTAGGCCTTACTTCCCTAACACACTTGCCTCAGCAGAAAACTGTACTTTGTTATTACTCTCTTTTGTCCAAGGCTGTAACTCAACTTGCTATTGAACTGTTAATGAACTGTTATTCTATTTACACATTCCAATCTCTTCATGTAGTTCTGCTCCCACGTTAGGAGACTCTGAGACTCGGCACAGTGGCCTTGAAATACTGATAGTGCACCCCCCTGGTAGGTGCTAGCTCATCTCTGTGTACCTCCTTTGTTCATGCCCGGTTCAAGCCTGTACTTTTCTACCAGAGGTGTGGTTGAAAGTCTCCATAAAGGTTTATTATGTATTAGCATACCCTAGGGAGGCAGTCCGCTCGACAGACATCTTAGGGTGAAGGTCTGACTTGGCTTCTATGCAGAGTACATATCTGGATAAGTGAAAGTTTTCATTTTTCACTGTCTGACCGACTCTTCATTTGGGTAAGCATAGCTGGTGGTCGTAAAAACCCGCGTGGCCCTAGATGGCCCCGTCCTTCAGTTGGCACCCGAACAGGGACCACACAAAGTGTGGCCCCCTCATCCGTAATCGGGTCTCAGAGGCCGGGTGATGTCTGGTTGGTCAGACGGATCGGGGTCCCACATCCATAAGACTGAGCTTGGTTCTCGCAGCTGCCCCGCCCTTCTGATTGGGTGGATCCTCGGCTAGTGGTCACCGTCTGGGGTCCTAAGAAGGTGAAACCTTGGAACCTTTCCGTTTGGTCTGAAGAGTCGGCAGTGGAGAATAATTTGATTCGACCTGTGTGCGCCAGGTGAGTGATTTGATTCCTGAAAAATGGCGCCTTGCTTGAACAACACGAGCCTGTGGGCTGTGTCTAGTACAGTCTGTGGACTGTCTTGTCTTGGACTTGGTGGGTTTTCGGACCCTTGAGGGACACAGAGTGCTTGTGAGCAATCTACTGGGCCAACTGGTAATTGGCCTCTATGTGTAAAAGTCCGGGACCGTTCACAGGTAATCTGTCAGGCCAACTGGTAATTGGATTTGCTCTTGAAAAGGTCTGGGGCAGAGGCCTGTACTCTTGTATTGTTACAGTCTCTAGACTGTCTTGGGTGCAGTTTACGGACTGTCTTGCTTGGATGACATGAGTTGATGGGCTGTGTCTTGGTTTAGTCTTCAGACTGTCTTGGTTTGAATTTGACGGGTTTGTGGACCCTTGGAAAAGACACAGAGTGTTTGTGAACAGCCTGCCAGGCCAACTGGAAATTTGTCTCGCACTCGAAAAGGTCTGGGACTGTTTGCGGTCAATCTGCCAGGCCAACTGGTAATTGGCATATGTTGAAATAGGTCTGGGGTTAAAAGCCTGTCCCCTTGAACTTGGTATGGTTTCTTGGGTTGTTGTTTTGAATGAGACCCAGCCTTTGGACTGACCTGTGATGCTCTCATGGTTCTGGTTGTGGCGTGATCTGCAGACTAATGCTGGTGATAATGTTGGTAGAATGTGTGTTTGAGCGAGGAGTGACTGTGCTTTCCAAACAGTTGATTTGGCTCTTGTGCGAGTTTGTTACCACATCTTTTTTGTTACCGTTGTGGGTGTTGTTTGTCAGTTAGGGACAGTGCATGTGTCTTATATTAAGATGCCTTGTTTAAGTAAGTTATGATGTTTCGGATGTCGATGTTGTTCTACTGATGCTCAGTTGGAAGAGAGCCAGCCCGCACCTCCGGAGGGTACCCTTAATTTTTACATATACGTCAAGCATGGTATTGGCCCTATTCTGGTTAGCACATTGAGGAATAAATATACGGGGGACAATGCTGAGCTGCAATGGCGACTTACTGGCTCGTTTGATAAGCATAAAATACATTTCCTGCAGGACAAATTGTTTGCTAAAAGGAGTAGGCAGTTCATGTTTGATTCTTTGAGAGTAGCAAAGCAGCGACGCATGCGAGCAGAGAAAGAGGTTCAGAGAAAGCAGACACAAACTATTACACAGAAGGCAGTAGCCTATGAAAGGGAAAAGACCGAGAAAAGCATAGAATGCGCAGATAGGAAGTTTCGGCTGCAGACTGACAAAAGTTATGTTGCTAGGGAGGAAGGAAATGAGCTTGTTGAGGAGCTCTTGAATCCTCGCCCACCACCACCCTATGCCCCAGATCGGAAATATCCTACTGTCCCCACATCTTTGTCCTCGACCTCCGGGGCTGTTTCCTCTGATGCTTCTGGTACTGCTGCTTCTGCCCCAGCCCCATTTCGTTCTGCGGCCCCAGCTACAGCCCCACTTGCCTCCCTCATATCCCTGCCGGCCACAGGAGGGGACACCACCACTTCTCCCTGTTTTGACTCTCCCTTCTCCTGTCCCTTACTTTGGCTCTGCTTTGTCCACTACGCTCCCTTTTACACCTACAAATCTGTCCCCCTACATGATGGTGCCAGTTTCAGCATCTGTCCTTTCCCCTATGGATGCAATGCCACAAACACCGTTAAATACTGGGACACCTGCAAGAGGAATTCCTGGGGCCAATTGGGCAGCTGCGCAAGACTGCATTGAGAAAGCGTTGGTGCGCTCTGCTGTGGCTACTGAGGAGAAACAAATGGTGGCGAATCAGGCAGCCCAATGGGCCCAGCACCCGATCTATAGCGTGGAGGATGTATAGAGTGTAATGAAAGATTATGAGCCATTTATACAACAGCATGCCCTTAAACACATGTCAGCCACACTTATAGAATTGTGGGAACAGTGTTTCTATGGTACTACACCGCAGATCGTTTATGACATACGGGACAGAGTGTATGTTACAGACATGGCCCCGAATGAGGTTTTCAGAAATGTGTCTACTTTGGTGGGTTATCGCGGCAGGCTACTCCAGAAGGTTCCTATGCTAGGGGCGCAGCACCCTCTGAGGGAAGTCCATCCTATTTATTATCCTGAAATACCAGATTTTCGCAACTTTACGGATACAGTAATAGGACCGCGAGTTGAAGCTCGGTTTCAGGAGCAATGGATCTATACTCCTTGGAAAATGAATGAGGTCCTTTCCCTAAAGAGCCAGTTGCCAGACCTATGAAAAAACCCAACTGCATATTATAAAGAACTGACAGAGGCGGCCTCCTCCACAGTGATGACATTAGCTGACATAGAATTCTTTTTTGGCTTGCTTTTACCAGTAGATATATGGACACAGATCCACACGCAGGACATGCTTTGGAATTGGGCGGCACATGGGATGAGATTAAACCAAGGGATAAGGAGTGCAAGCCTGGGGAGAAGCCAATGGCAGAGTTATTGGCATTACCAGGTGTATTATTGCCTATATGCACTCCCTTATCCCTCCAAAGAAAGTGGATTGGGATAAGTTGACTGAGTGTCGTCAGAAAAAGGATGAGTGTGTTGGCTTTCTTCACCATATTCGAAGGGGTGTTTCTCAACTTTAGTGGTCAGGATTTGTCACAAAAGGGTGGTGCCCGTTTGGTTGTGAACAGATTCGTCACTCCCTGCGTTTGCCACTAGGTTGCAGGCTCCGGAAAGTACGTGGACGACATCCTCCCCATGAGTAATATTGAGTATGGCACAGTACTATGAACTCAGAGAGACCAAGGATAAAGAAATGGTGGAAAAGAAGTCGAAAGATTTGAAGACGTGGGTGTTAATGCAGCAAGTTGCGAGAGGGGGAGGTAGAGGATGAGGTTAAGGTGTGGGTCCATGGCCACCCCAAACAAACAGGGGTGGTGCTTCAGGTGTTCCCGTGGGACCCAACCAATGTGTGTACTATAAAAAGGAGCGACATTGGCGGAAAGACTGTCCGGAATTGTTTCAGAAAGGTGGGGCTCCGAGAGGTCAGGGTTTTGGAGGCAGAGGGCGAGGAGGAGGAGGACGGGGAGGAATGCAGTCAGAGGACGTGTCTTACAATGGGCAGAATGGGAATTATTTTGATGACCCTCTGGGAAGATAGTACTACCACGATGTCTATGACCTGGACGAAGTGATAGGTTGTCTCACAGCTAGGACAGCCAAGGGCAGTGCAAGGGACCAGTACCGGTGCCTGTAGATCAGCATGGACCGTACGTTACTGCAGATATACAAGGTACCTCCTAGAAATTTCTAGTTGACACAGGGGCTATGAATTGCTCTGTTTCCTGTTCACTGGTCCCGGGGGCATCTCTGTCTGGCCAAAACAGTGTTTCGGTAAGTTTCTAAGGCGTGCCGGTTGTTAATCCCCATTTCCAAGCCTCTTGCTTTGACAGTTTACAGTTGACTCACCATTCCTACTAAAGTCCAATTGTGTGGAGAACATACTAGGACTAGATCTGTTAAAAAGATTGCTTGCCACAATTTACTGTTCCCCAGACGGGGTTTACATGACTGTTGTCCCGCGAGTAGCCTATGCTAAGCAATGCTTCGCAAAGGATAATCTCCTCCCTCCTTAGTTCAGAGATGTGCAGCGCACATGATGGGCTACAGGAGATTCAGATGCGGGGTTGCTCCAGATCCCACCTGTCACTAGACAGATAAAGGACAATGCCAGGCTGCCCCGAATTCCCCAGTACAAGATATCCCAGGCAGGCGAGAAGGCTTTGTTGCAAATAATACAGGAATTGATTAAGTCTGGTGTGATTGAAGAGGCAGCAGCGAATGTGTGCAACAGGCCTATTCTCCCTGTTCCTAAAAAGGCACCTTTGGACTGTTCCGACACCCACCCTGATGTTTACCGTTTTGTTATTGATCTCAGAGAGGTCAATAAAATTGTGATTACCCAATATCCTGTGGTCCCTGACATTACCACAATCCTGACAATGATTCCCCCGACAGCTAAATTCTTTTCAGTGATTGATTTGAAAAACGCATTCCAATATACCCCGACAGCCGTCATCTGTTTGGATTTGCAATAGTCAGTCAGAGCTTTAGATTCTGTTGTGCTCCGCAAGGCTATACAGAAAGCCCCAGTATTTATAGTCAGGCATTGAAAACGCAATTAGATGCTTTGGAACTTCCCTCTGGTAATGTGTTACTGCAATATGTTGACAATCTCCTAGTGGCCTCAGACACTGAAAAGGGTTGTAAAGTGGCCATAGTTAAATTGTTGTTACATTTGGCTCATCATGGACACAAGGTGTCACTTTCGAAATGTCAGTATTATCGACAGGAGGTCACCTACCCAGGTCACCTACTGTCAAAGGAAGGTCGCAAGCTAACATATGAATGCATAGCTGCTATCACGAACATGACTGTTCCTAAAACCCAACACAAGGTACGCGTGTTCCTGGGGATAACTTTGAATTGTCGCCACTGGATTCCAAACTTTTCCTTACTAACAAAACCCCTTCTTTACCTCACCACCAAAGATGTGCATCAGCCTTTGCCTTAGACCCCTGCATGCCAGCAAGTTTTTGAACAATTAAAGACTGTGCTTTGCTCTGCTCTTGTGCTTGGCACTCCTTACTACCAGAAGCCTTTTCTGCTCTATGTACTTGAGGCGGACGGTTGCGCGCTCTCTGTACTAACACAGGGTTTTGGTGGTAATCAAAGACCCTGCGCTTATTTCTCTGCCATTTTGGATAATGTCGCCAGAGCGCTCCCAGGCTGTCTGAGAGCAGCCGCCACAGCGGCAGTATCTATCAGGCAATCGGCAGGGCTCGTTCTTGATACTGACCTCACAGTTATAGTACCTCATGCTGTGGACACACTTTTGAACAAGACAAAGACGCAGCACCTCACCAGTGCGCGTCTCACTGGATATGAGCTAACATTATTTGCTCCGCACATTACCATCAAATGATGCGGTACAATGAGCCCAGCCACGTTTCTACCCCTCCCTTTGGAAGAAAAGGACAATGATGTCCATGATTGTTTATTCCGGACCGAACAGGAAACAAAGGGACGGGTAGACTTGACTGATGTTCCCTTATCTGACCCCAAAGGGGAACCATATATCGATGGCTCTTGTTTTAAATTGCCGGATGGCACTACCACTGCAGCCCATGCGATCACCAAGCTATGCACTTTAGTTGAGACATCCTGCATTCCATACCAGTCGGCCCAAGCAGCAGAGTTAGTTGCCCTTCTGAGAGTTTGTAAGTTGAGTGAGGAACTGGCTGTTAATGTCAACACTGACAGTCAGTATGCCTTCCAGGTGGCCCATAACTTTGGACGCCTCTGGGCAGAGAGGGTTCCTGACATCCAATGGGCAAGTGATACAGCACGGTCCCCTCATACTTAGGTTGTTGTCAGCATTGGCGATTCCAGACAGGTTGAATATAATCAAGTTTAGCGCACACAAGGCTGCTGTGGATGATGTAAGAATGGGTAATGCCTTTGCTGACCAAACAGCTAAGGATACAGCTAGATCAAAAATTAATAAAATGTTTGTGGCTGGCCATGCAAGATGGGTTCCAGACAATGGGATGTTTGAGGATACAGTAGATAGTGTAAAGGAAATACAAAGAGAGGTGACTGTAGACGAACTGGAAATGATGGAGGAGAGGACAGGAGGTTGGATGAGGATGGGTGCTGGACTGATTTGTCAGGGATGCAGAGATGATTGTTGCCACAAGCAATTGTCCTCCCCGTAGTCACCATGGCTCATGGGCCGGCACACATTAGTGCCAAAGGGATATGTAAACTGTTAGACCCAGTATGGCAGAACGAGAATATCCCTAAGGTTGCCGCACATTTGGTAAAGCACTGTATTGTTTGCCTAAAGCACAATCCTTGGAAGGGCACCCCTACACCAGCTGGTAACTTTGTACTGCCTTCCTTCCCTTTCGAGGTTCTTCAAATTGATTTAATTGAGATGGAACGAGTGAATAATCTGAAATATGTACTAGTGGTAGTTTGCGCATGCAATAAGTGGATCGAGGCCTACCCAACCAAAGAGAATACGGCCATGGCAACGGCAAAGGCACTTTTAAAAGAGTACTTCCCATGCTACGGATTGCCACACGTGATCTGGAGTGACAATGGGAGCCACGTCAATGCAAAAGTCATTGATCTGGTGTGTAAGGTCTTACAAATTACACAGAAATTTCATGCAGCAAATCACCCCCAGTCAGCAGGTCTTGTTGAGAAGAACAATGGTACTCTCAAACTGAAGCTAGCGAAAATACATAAAAGCACACGATTTCAATGGCCAGATGCGTTGCCCTTAGCATTATTGTCCACAAGGGTGACAGCACACTCCAGAAAGGGGCTGTCACCCTATGAGGTTGTCTTCGGATGGCCTGCTAATGTCTGGGGCGTCCCAAGAGCCAAGCATTTTTCTGAGATAGAATACCCTCGTTTGATTGGCTATTTGTATGCCTTGACTAAAAATCTCCGTTCTCTCCACCAACATATACACGCCACTCTACAACCAGTGGCAGAGGGCCCCGGGCACCATATCCAGCCTGGGGACTTTGTGATGGTTCGGCAGTTCCAGCACAAAAATTGTTTGGAGCTGAGGTGAAACAGACCTGCCCAGGTGCTTTTGGCCACCCGCATAGCAGCGAAGATCAATGGGCGAAAGCACTGGGTCCAGGCCTCACAAGTGAAGCTTCCATATGACGCCTGGGTGCACAACTTGATTGCTGACCAGGAAGGAGAGCTGGTTCCCCGTTTCCTCCCTTTATCTAATGCCTGATGTCTGAGAGGAGCGCGAACAGACAAGGAGAGTGACAAGGCCTTATTTGAGGTGAAAACCCCTGAGATAAGGGCCGCTCTGGATACTCCAGCTCCTGGCGTGCAAACATCTGAGTCCCGCTCCCCAACTAAATCTGAGTTCTTACCCCTATTTGTTAATGAGGAAGAGCCTGGGCATACCAGGTACAACCTGCGGCCCGACGGAAGGACAGTGCACCCGCAGAGCAATCTAGGAGTTAGGGAAGGACGTGCTTAGGTTGCAGGTGCTGCGCCTCTGGTACCTGTTTTAGATTAGAGTGAAGAACATTGGTGCACTACCTATGGACACTGGACAGGATTGCTGTGGGTATTTGCCCTGGAGGGAGGTTGCCTTATCCTGAAAGAAGAAGGATTTGTTTCTCATTAAGGGCCACAATTGTTTTTCAGCAAGGGCTGCAATTGCGCATCTCCACCGTGAGAGTGTTTCATGAACAATAGGAGCCTGCCTGTGAGGCTCGTGACAGACACAGGAAAGAATAATACCCCTCTGGGCGGTTGTATTGCGGCTCCAATTCCCAAAAGTGTTTTCTAAAATGTATCCCTTTGGTCGTCCCATTCCTGATGAGGAGCAGCCCTTTGCAGCTCTGCATCCCACTCCGCAGGGTCCCGTTTGGTCCTCCTGGTCCCCCAAGACTGAAGTAGTATTTGTGATAATAATTTTGCTTTCTCTGATGTTTGTATTTGGGGTATTGTATTTCCTAGAGGAGAAATATCCTGTGCATGCTTGGATAAGTACCACACCGACACCTGATGAACATATTATAGGCACTTTAGCACCTCACAAAGAAGTCCTATAAAGATAATGTTTTTATTCAGACGTTGGATCAAACACATGCTGTTTATAACACAACAATATGTTGGGTGGGTGGATTGTTACCTTCGGTTACACATCAAAGTGAGAATTTGCTGCCTATGCCTCTGTCCTATGTTGATAGCTGTGAGGGTTTGTTCACATTGCTTAGTTTGATCTGCTCCTTCTCCCAGCCTCACTCTTTGGAACACAGGAGTACCAGTTCTCATTTTCTGACAGTGAATGTGTATCCTCAGCATAGATCCCCACATGGTGTTTCCCCTGGAGATAGACGATTTGATCAAGTATTCTTGAGTTCTTGCCTCAGAGCGGCAAGTGGAGATAGGAAGGCGAACACAACAGTGGTGGACAACAATAGGTTCTCGCAGTTCAATGTATCTGAATATTACGAATATTTCCACGCCCGTAATGTCACTGACGATAAGCCCATACCCCTGGCAGCGTTGGATGTGCAGGTCCTCTGTTCATTATTTCCAACCCTATGTTTGGGAAAATTGCTCCAATTTTGATGTGCGATTATTTTTTTCTATTTTTCGCGCCACCCATCTTGAAGTGCCCCCTTCCCTTTCCTCTCCCGTGAGTCTGGCCTTTGCCTGCTTGGACCCTTTCCCCCCCCCTGTGCCCTGGGTACCACCACTGTGACCCCCTTAACCCTATCATAATACCTTGGCATAGTACTAAGAGCTTCCTCCCCATAGGAGAAGGCAGCCAGAAGAGCAGAATATCAGGAAATGGAGGATATCATCGCTGGATTATACCAAGATGGATAGGCATACCTAACACATTATGATCTTGCATAATTGCCCCTCCCTCGATATCTCTTAGTGGCCCAAGCATTGGCCCAAGTGCTACTTACTATTTCCTCTCTCTAGCTCATCCTTAATTAAATGAAGGAGGGCACGAGCATGCGCTACAGACTGAACAACACTTTGAGCTTGGATTGCTGTATTATCCATGTTGGTGCATTCAGACGCTTGAATTAGTCAATCATTCCCATCAAATCTCTACGCTTTTGCACAGCTAAAATATACATATCGGTATAGAATTTAATTCAAGCGCATGCGCATTGCACATCGCTCTTACTGGGGAATAGGCCCCTCCATCAACTCCCCCCTGGTGAAAGCCTACCAGCCTTCCCGCCCTCTCAGATCCGCAACCTCCCACCTCGCCTCAGTGCCACGCATTAGAAAAGCCAGATGTGGAGGCCGCTCGCTCTCTTACAATCTAGCCAAGATTTGGAATTCTCTCCCCCTCCCTATTAGATCAGAATCCAATTTGTCTACCTTTCGAAAACTTCTTAAAACTTGGCTTTTCAGCAAAACTCCGGTCTAAATCTTCACTCAGCTTCACTCATTCCAGCCACTCTGGCTCAGCTAAATCTTTTTTACAGCGCTGGGACGCCCCTGGGTAGCCATCGCGCTCTACAAATCCTCTTACCATTCCATTCCATTCCATTCTGAAAGTGAAGTTCTCGGGTGAAGTGAACCATTTTTTAGAAATCTGTTCTTTAATTGGCCATTCACCGAAGTTAGCCAGAATTGTTCTTGGAAATTTGGGGTTGGAAGGGCAATTTCCTTGTACTCTATGGGCAATATTGATGGTCTAGTCCCCAATATCTTTGGCATAACAACTTTCATTATTAGTTCATTTATGAATTGGACCGGCGATTGGCCCACTTCTTGGTCTTCGGGAATCACAATGAACCTTAAATGTGTACGTCGTGATCGATTTCCCAAATTGTCTAATTTCAGTTGCATGCCCTCTGTCTGCAATTTACTCAAATTGCTTCCATGATCATTATGTTTTGAAGAAACCTTCTTTTCGACCTGAGTCAGATGAGATGAAAGCTGCTGAAGATTTTCATTATGCCGGCCTAGTTGTACGCTGGTCTTCTGGTGAGCTATTTACTGGAAAAGCTTAATGTCGCAAAGCACGCATTAGGTCTGATTTAGAGTCATTTCAACGGTTGTAAATGGCAGAGATTAGGCCAGCATTGCTGTCGCTGTCGGTTATCCCTCAGGCATGGTAAATTGTAAGGGAAAGGGGAAGTGGATGTCTGTTTTTGCCAAACCACCAACGGGCGGATCCGAAGATCAAACATATAATAATGAACTACAACAAACAAATGAGTCAAAGCCAAGCTGGGAGAAAAGTTGACCTCATCGGTAACAAACCTGCACTCTTCTATACTGAGGTATCAATATTTGCGGCTGATACATTAGCGGTTAGACTTCAATCAAGCCTGCGTAACTGGTGAGCGGGATTTGTCACGCCCACTGCCCTGTGTGTTCCGTCACTGCTTTAAATATCTTCTCCTTGTCAAGCTGCATGCAATTATATTTTTTTTGTCCTGGTGCCGGGGACCGGAGAATGAGTTTCAGGACTCCTCGGGGTGAGAGGGTCCTCCTCCTCGGCAGAGAGATTAGGAGGTCACTGGGTGGTGTCCATGCCTCTTCCTGTAATCCATCCAAAAAGACCTGTAGTTCCCCTGGTTCAAAGAAGTACTTGGATTTGCCTTTCAACATAGACATCCCGGGAAGATGAATAAAAAACCAGAACATTTCACCATCAGTTTACTTGTTTTTAAAACAGACAAAACAGACATCCCAGGAAGGAGTAAAGAAAAGAAATGTTTGAAAAAAGTTCTCTTGTGTTTAATTTTTTCCAACAAAGCAAAGTTCAAAACTTGCTCTGCAAGACTAGCCATAATGAGCCCGATTCACAAAGAAATTAATGAATATTTAGATTTGGAGTTTACTATCATCGGCATAAACATGCACTTCCACCTAAATAGGAGATGGGTCTCAAAGAATAACAGTATTGTAGGTGTGATCAAAAATTGTTGTTAAGAGATGCTTTGTAGGTTTATCATTTACCATAATAGGCTAACCTTTCCAAAGAATGCGGACTGACTGTGTGAGTCAAGGCATTTATAAGCTTTGTGCCCTAGGCAGTAATGGGCTGGTTGTCCGTGTTATGTTATGTCATCTTATGTTGAGCTGTAGAGCGCTCTATACAGGGTATCCAGGCGCTTGGGCAGGTGTGTAGGTGTGTGGTCCCCAAGGTACATGGGTTGCTTGAGCAAGGCAGGCTTGTGATCAGGCCTTTCAGAATCAGAGCCGAGATATTTTACCAAAATAAGGTGAATAGGAATTGTAAAGTCTGTGAATTCAATCCAAGAGATTTCCATAAACTGTTACTGCTGCCTCGTGTTATTAGTTTACTTCCTGTCACTGCTTTCCCTATTGTCAAATCTTTGAATAACTACACGCTTCTGTCAATTGCTGTGAATGCTTGTGTCGACTTAGAGCAATGTATCTGTCTAGTGCTGTTATATGTTTTTAGCTTATTGGAGCTATCAAAATCCATTTGGTATGATTGGTGAACCGTGAGCAACACATCAGCCATTGGTGGTCATGGGTAGAGTTTTGAAAGTCCAAATTAGTATAAATAAACATATAATCCTCCTGCAAATAGGCAATGTTGAATGGAAATCAAATGTCAAATAATGTGACTGGGGTTGTTTACCTTAGAATGGAAGCAATATGTCTTTTACATGAAAGCTAAGTGCAGGGGGAAGGCCTCCAGTGAAAGGTGTATTATTGAACGAGTGTTGATATTTAATGACCCGTGGAAATACAAGTAAAACACATATTTATACATAGCTTAGAGTTATTCAAAACACCATTCATCCATTGATGTGTTTCGTTGATTTTCAAGCGTATATGACATTGACCGGACTATGCTACATACAATGAAAACAATGGAATTCACATTTCATGGGAGAATTGTGGATGTATGAATTCGTTCTTTCTAAGTGTGTTGTCAATCTGTGCCAAGCTGAAGATGTTAACGATGGCCAATAACATGCGTTCTCCAAATGGCTTCCGGTCTGGGAATTATTGCTGCAGTTTGTGCATAAAAAAGCTTTGAGATTCCAGTTATGTTCTATCAGAACACTAACATGGCAATTGCAGAGAAGCTTATGCAAAACATAAGGGAGACGAGTGTTGTGAAGGAGCACCCTCACTGAGTCGCATCTAGAGAGCACTTCCTCATTTGCGGGTTGACTCAACAGATACCAAAATATCCCATACCATGGAGCAAAGATGTGAGCACCTTCAGTGCTCTTGATAATAATGTATTGAGTAACCAAATAACATTTCCAGATTAAAAATCTTTGCAAATTCTAGATTCAAGGTTCTAGTTATCAATTGGGATTCAACATTCATCTCTGTGTAGTTTCCTCATCTTCTCTTGAACAGAATTCCAGTTGTCACAGAATTCTGGATAAAGACAGTGCGAGAAACAGAGTGAGAAGCTGTCACATTGTCGAAATTACATGCGCAGAATGTCACTGGAGACATTACCTTGTGCTCCTTTACAGAGGTGTAGTAGTGTAGAATATGCACTGGCATTTACCCAATAATGGTAGCACTTGCTAATTAACTAATAGAAAGTACTCCAATTATGTAGACATTTTGTGCAAAACTGTGGACTCTTTGAAAAACGAGGTTCCATTCTAGCCCTGATGCTCATTTCACAGAAACGAAACCTCAACGGGAAGCACTTACAAATATAAACATGAGAGGTGCCCCAGCTGAAGCTCAATTCAGTAAAGCACAAATGATCCTAACTTCTTGACCATGGGGAAGGCAAATCAAATGTGTTTCCTCTTGTATTCCATGTTGAAAAAGATCTGAAATCCTTAGTAGAGGTGAATGCATCGTTGATCTATTGGAGAGCAATCTGATCTGTAGTGACTGTGACAAGTGGTCTCTTCTCGACTCCTGGTAAAAGCAGAGTCCATGGTTCTGCCATTTAAATCACTAAGTATACAAATGCCTCAAATCCATTGCAACACTCACAGACACACACAAGCTCTAACACAGCCACTCACGGCTACTCATACACTCACTCACAGGCCTATAGCACAACTCACAAACCCAGTCACAGATGCACACAGGCACTCACACACTCACTCACAGACACACACAGGCACTCACACACCTGCTCACAGACCCACACAGCCAATTGCAGACCCACTCACAGACCAACACACCCACTCACAGACCCATAGTGCCACTCTCAGACCCAGTCCCAGACCCACACAGGCATTCATACACTCACTCACAGACTGTTGGACATGGCCTCCTTCGGGGAAATTGCCCCAAAACATTTTGTCTTTTCCTCCTAGTCTTTGCAGAGTCTCTCTGCATACCCTTAGGAATCTGGGCACCCTCCCCATGTATGGCAGAGGGAAGGTTCGTACACCCACTTTGCCGCATTGGGCTGCGTTACAATAGGTTCTGGGTGCCGTAGCTCTTTGCACCCTGTAAACAATTACACCACATACCCGAGGCGGGTACAGTACTGGCAGGAGTGAGATGTTGCACTGAGTGTGTCACCCATTGGATAGTGGTCAACCCTGTATATGGTCTGCCTGGACAGGCCTGTAGGGCGCCATGGCTCCCCTGCCTAAGTTGGCAGCACTTAAATCTCAGCCAACCACAGTCGGTCATCCCATACCGTAAGGGCACCGCACCCCAGGATAGCCCTGTTGGGCACATGATGGGAGTGGTAGGCAGAAGTCTGGGCAGGCACATATGTATGTTCACTGGCCAGGTATTGAGAAACGTCCCATATGAGACTTCCCTGCCTTAGAGTTCGTCTCTACCCGTGGATACTTCGGGAGTGTTGCTGATTCTCTGTAGTGGCCTCAGGGCCTTGAGCATGTCCTCACTGTCAAGGCTGTGTGGAAGTGCATGCACCACCTTACACAGAGTAGGATGAGGCACTGATACGCTATTCTGGAACATGGGCTGGTCTGTCAATGCACACCAAGGTTTGCGCATCAACCCTGGTGCTGTTTCGGATACATATCCCGCCTGCAGTTGCAGGCTGGAGGATGCACCATGGCACCTATGGCATTTTAGATAGGTGCCCGGCCTGCCATTGTGGGCTGATGAGTATATCCCTGCACCTCCAGTATTCTAACCTTAGGCCTGCCAGTGCAGGTCAGTGTCTGCACACATAAATCCATTTTGCTAGTAGCAAGGTGCCCTAACCATCATTGCCAGCTGGGAATGCGCAACCACATGCGAAATAGGGCTCAGCCATGTCTGGCTGGTCCGAGCAGGGTGGTGTGCATGCCCCTACACCAGAGGTGCTAGGACCTGGGCAGGCCATGTGGCTGACCTGTCCAAGCCACATGAAAATGTGCGCGCCTTTCACATCCGTGTTGGGAAGTGGCGCTGATTCCGTGTTCTGAAGCATGGGTGGATACATGCGTACTGGTATCTATTGTGAGTAAACTCATGGGCAGCATGCCATTGTAGGCCACTGTGAGTACGCATTCATACCTATGGTGCCAGTGAATGTGTGTACCACCTGCCAACGCAGGCTTGTATTTGAGCACAGACACACATAATAATTAAAACCGTGAAGACTCGGCGGCCGCACCTGCACAATTGATGCTGAGAACTATGTGTCCTTTCTGCCATGGCAGGTTGGTGTATGCAATAGCACACATGCACCCAGGTAGTAAAGAATACCTTTGTGTGTTTTCACTACCTATGAGGCCTGCTCTTCCCTTAGGTTAACATGGGGAAGTGGTTGACATTACTTTGGACTGCAATAGTGAGTTGCAGTGGAGCAGTTTCATGATGTCTCATATCAATGGGCTCGCAGTGCCAAACCCTTTACATTGGTACGGGGGGTTTTGGCATGACTCGTTTAGAAATGCCACTTATGGAATATGGACATTACTATGCTTCAAGAGTCTTGGGGACTGTGGTGTGTGGCTCCAGTGGACACCAGGGGTCGGAGGGAGCACATCTGTGCATTCCCAATCGACAGCCATAACCTATGGGCATTCCAAGGGTAGGGTAGATCTCTGCTGTTTGAGGGCCAAATAGGGTAGGTTGAAGATAAAGGTAGTGATACTTAGCCTCTAGGGGCCAGATCATGGCCCCACTAAATATTAAGATCTGCATTCCACAGCCCCATGGCAGACAGGCCTACAATTTAGGGGAGACATCTGTGGTTTAAAGGGAAAACCCCTACACCACCCCGAACTTCAAAGACACACTATACTATGGGCGCCATTCTTCATCAAAGGGTGAGATAAGCTTGTGGATTTTGGGACCAGAGAACCCAGACTGCGTGGTGCACATTGTCAAAGGACTCTGTTGTGCATATGGAGGATAACTGTCTGAATAGAGGCTGGCCTGAGCTAAGGACCTGCTGAAGTATGGCACCCTGAAGTGCGCTCTCCAAGGGCTCAAACACAGGCCTCCTGTTCTCTCTGAGATCTCAGGGACATCGAAGATCATATGTGAGGGACATACACGATCTACCTGTGACATCTAGAGAGAGGTGCCCTCTCAAGTGCCCACCTCGGCTACTGACTCTCAACTGGTAGCGAGGTGCGAGCATGGAACTAAGACTTGTGTTTGAAGACTGAATCGTCTAGTGTGAAGCACCAGAAATCATGCCCGCATCTAAGATGGGTAGTTCCTGTACTGCAGGGACCCTGACACTCATAAGTGTCTAGTTTGTGGTGAGTGGATTTACTGGCTGCGGGACCCCATGTAGCTCGTTTCGTTGATCATGCTGTATCTCTGTCGTGTAACACGCTTACTGCATGCTCATTGCAGGTTGTGTACAATTCACATGATGCGACCCTTGGAGGTAGGGGTGTACCCGGAGTCGTGCCTCATTCTACATCATGTGACTCTGCTGAACTTGCTCCTGTGTGTGTTACCAGACTGCTCTGGTGCAGCTGTATCATTGTGAACTGGATGTAGAACCGGGAGGTACCGAATTGCATCTCTTCGCTGTGTCTGATCGGAATTGCCTGGCACAATCCATCTTAATGTGCACCAGTCATTGGACCTCCTTTCCAGGGAGTCGCAGAATTTGCAACTCATCAGTTTTAAATCTAAAGTGCTTGGTGCGACTAATCCCAAAGCTTACCAAGTGCTGTGCCCAGATTGCCTGGGCACGACCTGGATCATCGTCTACTAATCAAGACACCTTTTCCTATCAGCCAACCAGACATTTCCAGTTCCAACACAGACCCATAGCACCACTCACACCCCCACTCACAGACACACAAAGGCACTCACACACCCACTCATGGACCCACACAGTCACTCACACACCCACTTATAGACCCACAGTGCCACTCACAGACCGAGTCACAGAAACACACATCACTCACAGACCCATAGCACCACTCGCAGGCCAAGTCACAGGCACTCACAAACCCACTTACATACCCATACAACCACTCACAAACTCACTCACAGACCCATACAGTCACTCACACATCAAGTAACCAACTTATAGAGCCAGTCACACACCCACTCTCAAAGTTGACAGGTTACAGTTAGGAAATACAAATTAAAAAACTGTAGAAATTCACTAAAAAACCAAAGGTTACAGGGGCATTATAGTCAGGAAATGGAATTTAAAAAAAGATAGAAATTAACTGAATAAACAAAGATTACACAGACATAATAGTTAGGTTTAGATTTCACTTGTACAAAACCATACAAATTCAGCAGTTATAGTTACCTGAGTTTACTACAACATACACACCTGCAATGCACTGCTTATGACCTAACATATTATATCACTCATGGCATAGTCAGTGACATCACTGTTGACATCATCCACAGAACCACTCACACACCCACTGACACCACTATACAGCCTCCCATACACCCACTCACACACCCACCCAATCACTCACTCACCCACCTATACAGCCACTCATACTACCAGTCCCTCAACTATACAGCTAATCACACAGCCACACCCTCACCCATACAGCTACTCACACACCCAATTATTTACTTATACAGCCACTTACACACACACTCACCCACACAACCACTTATTTACCCAATCACCTCTCCATATAAGCACTCACATGTCCGCTCACTCATACAGCCATTCACACACTCTATCCCAATCTGCTCTACTCCAATCTATACTTATCCACTCCAATCTGCCCATCTCGACTACAATACACTCGAATCCACCTGAATTTACTCAACTCCAATTTATCCCACTCACTCCAATCTACCTGACTCCACTCCAATCTCTCCCAATCTATCCAACTCCAATCTACCCCAATCCACCCCACTCCACCCCTATCTAATACACTCCACTCTACCTCGCCCCCCTCCAATCTACCCTAATGTACCCCACTCCACTCAATCTACCCCACTCCATCCTACTCCACTCCAATCCGCCCTATCCCAATCTACCCCACTCCAATCTTCCCAATCTACCCCACTCCACACCACCCCACCCCATGCATCTACCTTTTAACCACGGTGGACAGCAGCCATACTGGTTTATAACATGGCTAAAAAGCATTGACAAAGCCAATAGCTCTTGTATAGGCGAGACCTATTGATTCTGCCAATGGTTGCTTTTAATTTAAATCTAAAGACTCCTTATTCTTCCCTGAAACAAAAGGCTTGCATTTGTTTTGCCAATTGCTGGCCGCTATTATGGCTGAATAGTAAGATGATGAATCATTCTGAACTTCCATTTGTGTGATAGTCAGAGACGAGATTAACTGTTTGTGGAGTTGGTTGTGAACAATTGGCAGTTGTTTTACCCAAAAGAGATCTCCCTCTCCGTGAGCCAGACTCCAAGCCACCCCCCTCCCTCGTCTCCCCAGTCTGCTTCTGAACACTGAAGCTAAGGTCAGTGCACAGATGCTGCATTCATTCATTGACATCTCATCACCGCTTAGCCTACAAATTCCATAGGATTTTCATTACTGCCTGTATTGATCAGACATTTTTAGGTAATCATTATGTCCTTGCCTGACACATTCCCTATTGATCCTCGAGTGGGTTGTACAGTGACACGGTGCACGTAGACGGTAGCTGAGTAGACTTTTTTTACATTATATTTGTCCTGTTTTCGTAAATTTCTGAATTTGCAATATAAGAAGTTATGCTTATTTGATGTTCCCCTCCCTCATGTAGTACACACTTATTGGTTGTGAACTGCAGCTAAATCACTCCTTGAGTATTTTAGTCTATCGCTTGCATCACGGTGTCATACGTCAATACACAATCACAATGAAACTGAACCTATCATATGTACCCGAACAAACCCTTGGGATATGATACCATGTGTGCTAATTTATGGTGCAGGAGCAGGGCAGCTATATTTTATATTTGTATTTAGCGCAAACACGGCACAAGCGCATTGACACGCTTAATGTGAGCACCATTGTAACATTGCACAAGGTCACATTAATATGCTTTTTCGGAACCACGGGAATTACCTGATTTGACTAGAATCACAGGTTTTTAAGCTGATGTCGGGACTTGAACCTGGATCCTCAGTTCTGAAGTGGGCTGCTCTGGCTGATAAACCACATCTCCTCCTCTATGCGCGGGTTGGTGTAGCAATGTACCATTGGTGACGTCACAGCACTGATTCTCCATGACTGAGATGGCCTGGGAAAAAAAGCTCTACATAACTTGAGACAATGCCTTCACTGGCACAAAATAACACTGACATCCCAGAGCAGCTTCCCAGCAGGTGTGTACTGTGGAGCTAAACTGTACACACACCACAACTGTATACATATCAACCGTACATGAGGCACAACGCTTCCACTAATTCCTGAAGGCTGCTGTGTTTAACCCCTACTTGTGTATTTTTCTTATGCTTTTGCCTGATGTGTACCCTATTGTCTGTGGTTATGGTTGTGGCCCGTAGGTTTTATGTGTTGTCTCAGCAAGGATTTGTCACAACAGCCATGTGTACTATCGCGTATATATTACCAACTTAATCTGCTGGGGAGTATGACGTATTGAGACCTTTACGGAAGGAACACAATCTCAGCTTTGTGATGTAACTGTAATCCCAATTTGATATAAAAACACATTCTTCACAGCAGCTCTGCCTTTCTCTCTATTCTCTGCTTAGGTTGTGTTTACCTTTTCCTGCTGATTAAATTGGTTCTCTCTCATTAACCCAATATATCCTGGCAAGGTAGCTCAGTGAGTTCCACGTTGACTGCTGACTCTGATTTGATCTTCTGGTTACAAATCTGAATCACCATAAGGGAAATCAGACCGCCACCTGTCTACGGCTGGTAAATGAGGCATCCTTACAATATATAATGACAAGTTATTATGTTGTGTGTATCTTCCTTATTTAATAAGAAACGGTGCATTTTTTCTCTCGCACAGCGCTGGTGCACTTTTCCCCGCTGAACACCAACGCCTACAATCCTTCACCATGATGCAGGGGTGTGTGCATTTCATTGAGCATATGTTCTGTAGTGATGAGTCCCTTCCAGTAGTAAAAGAAGTATCCTTTAATACTTTTCCCACTTTGTATGTGCTTTGTAAAATCCAAATAATAGCAAAATAAGGATACATGTAAACATGTCTCCTCATGCCTTGAGAATGTGTAATGTTTTGGTGCAAATTCCTGTCTACATATGTTAGTAAATAGGGATTTGCATCAAAACCCCGTGGGTGGTTGCATGGAAATGACCATGAAGCACCGATGGAATGCACCCTTGATGCAAAGTAGCACAAGATAGCGCATAGTGCAACTTGATGTTACTTTTGGATAATTTCCAAACACAAATCCAGGTTAGAATCAATAAAAATGACACAAATCAGGCCAAGTGTTAATAAATCTGGTCCTGTGTCCCACATAGTCCTCATATAGCGGCTTAAGGATATTAGTAATAAAGATCAAACCCACAACCATTATCCTTGGCACATTTCATCTCACAATTTAAAGGGTTTGTGGTGACCCATAAGGTTCTGCTTTGAACCCCACCTTATTTAATATCCAGACTGTGCCACTAGTTGCACTAATTTAGGGTACATTTTACTTCTAGAAAGATGATACCCAAAAGAGCGTTCACTTTAACTAAACCCATCATCACTCTTTAACTTTAAAGACTGTTGTTGAGCCCTAGCTATACGAATGAACAACAGCACCTATCAACTAAACATATATAGGACTGAATTGGTTATCTTCTGAGGATCATCTCATTGGTCTCAGCTTTGATGGCTGGGTGGCCTGGAGCCCTTTCATCACCATCTCCTTCTCCTCAAAGCAGGGATACTTTTGATAGTGAACTTTAATATTCAAGTTCCTAAGCTCTCTGAGAGTCCTTTTTTGTGACACACTTTACAGAAACTCATGCATCTTCTTCCAGCCGTAAACAGCAAAAATGTAGGCAGTTGTTAGTCTTTTCAGCAACTGGATTATAACAATTCATTGTATGTTGAACTATACGGTTATCTGCCAGGCCAGCTACAGTGCACTGAATATGATGCAGCAGGGTGTATCTGGAGCTTCGGAAAAAAATCTATATCTCATGTGGACCCTTTTTTACATGGACACCTGAATTTTTCAAATCATTTTATTGCTGGTTTTAGTGCTCTTCAGTGCCCAGTGTTTGTGCTTTTGACCCCTAATGTTTGTAGAAATTGGCTAATCCTTAATTGACTTATTTTAACTCACTTATAAGTCTATAGTATACGGTGAGAAAAATACACCCATGGAACGGAAAGGTAAATGTTTATGGACTGTACCAGACACTGGTGTGATAAGGAAAACATGGCTAGCACTGTATCCTGACTGCTGCAGTTTAAAGCTGCTATCCAACCTGTCAAATAACCTTTATAACAGGGGAACAAAACGTCCTTTTAAACATTGATAGGTCACCTCTACATAAGTGTTGTAGCCAACAAGAGAGGGCGCCTAGTATTTCAAAATGGGACATGTAGAAATTAATAGCGCCATGTTCCTGTAGTGACACACCTCCAAAAGCTATTTTCACTGTGACAGCCTCTGGCTGTCCTATGATAAAACAAGAGTACAGATTAAACAATATTAAACCTGCTAACTTAGGTTGAAGAACAGTTAGAAGAATAATTAAAATACTCTTATTAATATTTACTAGAAACTCAATACATTGGTGAAATATTTAGAAATTACCTATTCCCTACCTGAAGCTCCATACCCTGGTTTACATAAGCTCTCCCCTAGCTGTCCAGCAAATGCTTGACCACTCTGCCATTCAGTCAGGTTCAAGTCCCATTCCATGTTCTGATTGCAAATGCCCTGAGCATTCTCACCTTGATCTCGGCCCTTCTGGTGATCTCATTTTCCTGTCCAACACTGTCAGGGCCATACTGGATTTCCAGTTAATTCTAATTTTATATTTGGTCAATCCCATGGAGAAAGTCAATAAACATTGCACTCGTCCGTGAACTTTTTTGGGAGCCATGATGCCAAAAAGAAAAGTATCGGACAAAAACTGATTTGCTTTACCCTTCACTGCCGTCAGAGTAATTATAATCTTGTTCCAAAACTGGGTTACTTTAGACCACTTCCATCAATAGAAGTTTGCTGTTACCACACCTGAGGCACTTTCATCTAAACTTTTCATATAATCTCCCCACCCAGTTGGCCATGCTGTAGGTGTTGTGGATGTTGTTAAATTTAGGAAGTTTGAGGTATGCTTTGTGGGACACCTCGTCACATGCTCCACTGCATCATTTAAGTGTTTTATGGTGATGTAATTCCTCACGTTCGTCTCCCATTTAAGTCTAACGCCTTCTACTGTTGTCTTTCTCGCATTTCAGAGAGATGCATGTAGCACAGCCTTTCTACCCCCCCCACTAAAGTAAGAATTATATGCAACACTTGGTGGGTGGCAATCTCTCAACAGCACATGAACTGCACCATGCATACCAGGCTAATTAGGAGATTATTTTCTGTAACATTGCCTGGGAAAATGCTAGAGCTTTCAGTCACAGTTATTTTACTCTTGTTTTTACAAACAAATTCAACGGTGAATCTAGATTTATAATATATTTAGTTCAAAAGTATCTTTCTAAAAGTGTACTTTGTACTGCCTGACACCAAACTGGTTTAGAACTGGATTGGCATGGATCCTTGCTTCAGAGAGTGAATGCAAATCCCAGAGTCGTTGTTAATAACTCTTCTCGGGGTGCACAGAGGTATCGCTTCTGGAAGAAGGACAGCTGGAACAGTGACCGAGTGGTAGAGATTGGTCATCTGGAAAAGAACAGCAACACTTGGCAACAAAAACTCTGCCTTAACGGGTACCTCTTCCAAAGTGGAGATTCCAGTTAGGACCATTAGGAACTGAAACCATTACAGCCTTAGAGCCCGACCTAGCGGGCTCTAACGACTATTAAAGGCCTGCACCAGCGTTAAAGGCCAGAGACGAAGGCGGGGCCTTTAACAAGCGAGCAGGTCTTAAATGACTGGTAGAGCCTGGCTATTAGAACATTGCGACACTAAAGGGCAGAATGTTCTAATTCCTAAAAACAAAGGCCTCTCAGAGCCAGAGGGGGTTTAAATCCCCTTGGGCTCCGAGAGGCCTTTGTTCACAGCAGCAACTGTGAACAAAAACAACATTGGAATGTTGCTTTGCGGGCTTCTACCGGCCCATAGAAGCTCGGAGCTTTCCATTGTATTCAATGGAGTGCTCCTCATTCCAACGTTTAAATCATAATTAGCCCACCCTAGATTTCTGCCTGTGTCCCACCAAGAGGGAAAATCAGTTTCAGCAATAGTAGAGGGAGGACACCTCATGTCCATATGGGAACAACTAGAACGAAGTACAAGGCTCCTATAGTGGGAGTTAAGCATAGCCATCATGGATGGGAGAGTCTGGGGAGGATTGTAGTACAGTGAGAAAGAATGTGCTGAAAAAGAAGGTTGAGTTTGACAGTAAAGATCCTAGGATTGGATGCAGGGTAATCTCTAATCACTGGTTAGTGCACAGGATGAAATTACACCTAACCACTTCCTACTCAGAACATTGCTGAACTTGGGAAGAAATATCTGGAAGAAAATTAATAACATTCTGTCAAAATACAGAGGAAAGAAGACTGAATGGCTCCTGACTTCTTTTGGGGCTGTAACTGCTTTCCAGGTGATTGAGTGGTAGCCTCTAGATGCTGCTGCAGTCACACAAAAGACAGGAATGCTCCCTGCTATAAAACAGGCCTATTTGACTATGTGAATGAATGAATTAGTAACGTCCTTATTGTCTCCGTTTCTTTAAAACCATTTCCAATAAGTAAATAAAATAAAGGTGTCATTTAAAATATTAAAAAAATATAAGAGCTTCATGCCAAAGAGACTGACTTTGGGGTTGTAAAACCTCCATGAATTGACTTACCCTCAGTTTAATTGCAAAACATAAGTATTTTATATTATGGCCTACATATTTTGAAGTGGCCCTCCTGCAGCAGAATAAAATCACATCAGATATTGTCCTTATTTCCTCTTTCTTAAAAATTGTTTTAAAATATTTCCTGCAGTGGTCAAGCAGTTCCATATTTGGCAGATATATTTACTGGTCTTGGTTGCAAATCCGACACAGATTAGTGACTCCCACGGTGCTTTTCCATACTCTGTCAAATTGACCAAAAGGTAGACAAAAGGAGATAAAACATACATTTTTTTAATCTTTACATTCACAATAACATCTAGATATGGTTGAACGTAGGATTCCAAAGTATACTTAGTATTTTTGTATTTCTCTGGCATCTCAATGGCTGATATGCAGCACAAAGTTTGTAGCACCTTCCACACTGCTCAAGTCATTTTGTGTAGTTTGTTCAGTGCGGGCAGATTATATTTGACTAAGAGATCCATGATAGATCATTCCGATACTATGGTGTATTGATTTACCAGGTTGTTTTTAAAATGAGGTGCCAAAATATCGTTCTCTACCAGATAGCAGTCAATAAAATTGTTGATTTGGTGGATGGTGGTGAGAGTGTGAGGAGACGTAATTCACAGCTCCTGTCTTGGAAGACTTTGCTCTGGTGAGCTTCGCAAGTTAGATATCTTTCCGATGCAATTCAGAAGTATTGTTTCTACTTTTCTTATTATCTCTGAGGTCCAACATGGTAAACCATACATAAGAGTTGAAACCGGTTTAGTATAGGAAACCTTAATATTGGATCGAACGAACCCCCAGTGGCGGCCGCCACAAAACTCCAGTTGACATGGGGGGTAAGGAAGATAACATCAAAAAAAGTATCTGGCCTGCCACCGACGTGTCAGTGCTCCTTTTCCCTCCTGATGGTGTCCCAGCAGTCTCTGGGATACCGGCACAGGCTCCCCACCCAATCCAGATGCTGACCTCATTGCATGAATGCAGTGCCAGGATTGGTCTGATCGGCCTTGTTTGCCACTCAGACAGTGCCTTAGTGCCTGTGGCGTTTCTCCAACCTGGCTGTGCCGAAGCGACATGCACACTTTACAGTGCACACTACCCCCTCCTCCCTGCCATGCACGGCCCGGCCAAGCCTCATCCAAGACTCCCTGGCCTCAGTCAGCTTAAGAAATAAAATGATAATTTTGTTATATTATAAACTTATTTTACGTTGACTGACTCAGTGGGGCTACACTCCTCCACCATTACAGAGGAGCCGCCCCTGCAAACCCTGCCCTATTTTAATGCAAATCTTTTAATTGTTCCTGAGGTAGTGGAAGCTTTATGGTGCACTTGTGTTATATGGGTGCTCCAAATTGATTAACCTATGATAGCATCTAGATATCTATAAATAGTTGCATGCTCAATTTTATTTAGACCTAAGAACCAGACATAATTTGGGTCGCGACATCAAAGTGACTTGACCTTTGTTTTATTGATGATAATCTGAATGGAGTACAATAGAAGAGGACCTGGCAGGTTGCAAGCGTTGGAGAGGGCCAGCGTGGAAGAGTACTGATCCTTGTGCAAGAGTTGGCTCTATTGACCAAGTATGGGTAATGCAAATCAACTTTTACAAACCCATTGTCCCTGGTCATTTTTGACAATTTAGCCTTAACATTTTAAACATCCATATCTATGCTTCCCCTTATTGGATTTTAAACATTTTGTTTATTTTTGCTAATTACCTGTGTAGGAAGTTGGCTTCCGATATACTATATCAAACCAAGGTACAGTGTGCACAGAGTCCAGTGGATCCCTGGACGCTTGCATGGGCTTAAGTAGATAACACTTGGAGCTCTATGTGTGGTAGTGTGGTTGAGCTATTAGGCTTATCAGAGGGTTGTGTAAGCATTTGTAGTATACACTCAGGCAAGAAATGATTACACACACCCAAAGAGAGAATTCCAGACCAATGATTTTGTATAAAAAGTTATTACTTTGTTATTTTATATTAGAACTAAGAGGAACTCAGTTTCAAGTAAGTAACCATTTCCAGAGTAGTAATACTTTTCAAAATGTAGTAGGAATTGTCTTTAAAAGGCAGTAGGAATACTTTACAGTATGAGAACTACTTTTATTGTTGTCAATCGAAAAAAGTAGCAAACCTAGCAGTTGTAAAAGATAGACAGTTAAATGCAATAGTAGAAATGCAGTGCAATCCTATGGAAGGAAAACAGTTATAGGCATTAATAGGTAAGTGCACCACTTACCCTTCCAGTCTTTAGGGGTTTAGACCAAAACTGGGCAAAGTTCCATTTAAGGTAGGTACTGCACCACCAGTGCCACTGGGGTAGCCGGGTCCAGAGTTCATTGGGCCCAATGTCAGTCAATGGGGACAGGGGTCACCCACAAGAGGTGCGGTTTGTAGGTAGGTACCCACAGTTTCTGGGCACAGGCCTGGGAGTTAACATGAGCACTGGGTGGGAGCACAAGCCAGCATGCTACACCACCAGTGGCACAGGGGCAGCCGGTGCAGGGTTTAAATCAGCATCTGGCACTTAATGCTCTTCAATGGGGAATATCGGTCACACAAAGAGGCTGCAGGCTCAGACCAGGAGGCTGGAAGAAGGAGACCACTGGCTGGACAGGTAAGTTGAGATGTTGAAGGAGGGCGGGGCACTGTCTGCTGGGCTCCTCAATGTTGGGGGGCTGAGGATGCAGGGTTGCCCTTTGGTGTCAAATTTCCTTTACCAGAGCTGGTCACGATCGGAGTACACTTCAAGATGGGGCTGCAGGCATCTTCGTGGAGTCCAGGAGAGGTCAGCCACTGATTGAGTCAAGGTTAAGATCGATGGGGAGACTTCACTGGACAGGTGAGCCACTCAAACCCAGGCCGTGGGAGTCAGGTGCAAAGTGGGCTAGGGTCGTGGATCCTCCTGGATCTGGAGTCCTTTAAGTTGGAGTTTTCTGGACAGGGCTGCTGTCCTCGGAAGATCTGGTCTTTTTTGATGAGTAACAGTATTCCTGGGGTTCTTGGAAGTTGCTGGCCACAGGACAGGCGTTGTCTTCTTCGCTGGCTCTTTCAGCTGGAGACAGGCAAGTAGGGCTGGGGCCACGTCAGTCGTCGTCTTGAAGCTTTCCTGCACAGTGTATTCTTCGTCCTTCTTCATAGATTGCAGGAATCTGGGGATCAAGGTTTAGGGGTTCCCCTAAATACTGAATTTAGGGGAGTCACAGGTACTGGCAGGTAGTAGGTGGGCTACTTTGCCTCTCGGGTGACTACACTCTTTGTATGTCCCCTCTTTTTGGGGAGGGGGCACGCCCTATCTGATTGGCTAAAATCCTTCCATTCAAGATTGAGGATTTCCTAAGGAGGGGGTCACTTCAGCTCTGGACACCATAGGGGTGACCCTGGCTGAAAGAAGAATCACCTCTCTTGACTACAAAAGTTCCTGCCAACCTTGCCGCCAAACGTGGGGCTTAGTCAAGGGGACAGGCATCTCCACTGGCTGGAGAGGCCCTGAATAGCATTACAAAGGGCAGGAAGCCTCTGAGGCTCCCCGCCCTGAATGCTGTTCCTTCTAAGGGGTAGGTGTGAAGCACCTCCAGCCAAGCAGGCTTTGTTCCTAACCTACGAGAGCACAAGGGCTCTCACCTCAGTGGGTCAGAAACATGTCTGTGTGTGGCAAGCTGGTGCAGACCAGTCATCTGTACACTAGTATGTTGTTCATTTTCCAGGGGGCATCTCTAAGATGCCTTCTGAGTGCATTTTACAATAAACCCAACACTGGCATCACTGTGGGTTATGGTGCTGAGAAGTTTTGTCCCAAACTTCTTAGCTTTCAGTAAATCCATCTTGAAGCTGTGAAGTTCATAATGACAAACTCCCAGCCAAAGTACTCAATATGGCTTCACTGCACTTACAATCTCTAAAAATGGACTTAAACACTGCAGGGGCATATTGCTCATGCAGCTATACTCTCGCCTACTACAGGGGTAACTTACCTATGCCACAGGCAATGTTTGTGGGCATGACACACAGGGATGTGTGCCATGTCGACTCTTCAGTTTAGTCTGCACCATAACACGCAGTCTGCAATGGCAGTGGGTATGTGTTAGGTGAGGGCTCTCTGAGGGCACAGTACATGTTGCAGCCCTTAGAGACCCTCTCTGGTCACAAGGCCCTTGGTACCAATGGTACGTTTTACAAGGGACGTACATGTGGGCCGGAGGTGTGCCAATTGTGGAAACAAAGGCACAATTTTGGAAAAGAACACAGGCCCTGGGAACTTGATTGGCAGGGACCCAGGGCACATTCAGTCAAAGTGCATCAGAAATCTGGCAAAACATGGGAGGGATTGCTGCCCAAAGGCCAGGAGACTCAGCAAAACATGGGAGAGTCTTCCTAGTCTGTCAGGTGAGGAAGAGTAGAGGAAGTGGTTTTAAAGATGTAGGGCCTACTCTACCTTACATCTCTCTGTCCAGGTCAGTCCCTTTGGGGAACTGGCCTACCTAAACAGTTTTAGGACCTAACTACCAATGCCCCTTTTCTAACTCTTTGGTATCTTTACCCAGTCTTTTTAGATTGAGATCAGAGGTGTCCACCTCTGCAAATTCTATTTTAGCCAGGGCAACACCCATCCTACCCACAGAGGTTTCGAACAGCTTGTGTAACCCCACCATGACTAACATGATCAGGGAGCCTAACCAGAGGCTTACAGAGGTCTAAGTAGATAATACTAAGAGCTCTATTTGTGGTAGTGTGGTCGAGGTGTTAGGCTTATCAGAGGGCTGTGTTAAGCATTTGTTGTACACACACAATAAAAAGTTATAACTTTGTAATTTTATTTTATAACCTGAGAATTTATGTAAGAAGGAAGGTGCACCTGATACGTTTGGGGCTGGGATTTGGGGCTACAGTAAAATTTCTGAAACACAATAAACAGGCCTACTAAGTTTAAGACTCCCTCACCATCCCCTGTCCTCTGTAATGGCTCCAAGGCTAGAGCCAGGCGGGAAGAACATTGAAGGCACCATCCTTCTGTGGCCTGTTCGACTGAGGATCAGATTGCCTGCCTATATTTGATCTCCAATTATTACTAGACATCATGTGCATGGGAAACTTCAACAACTATAATGGCTATCTCATATCAATACAACATTGAAGTCAGTAGAGAGAGCCTGAGCAAAATGAACGAGCCTGCAACAGCCCGAATCAAGGATTGTTTGGGGTTCCCCAAATAAGCAATTAGCCAGCACCATCTGAAGTAGGACTTTATTGTCTCAATATATGGTGGCAAAACGTTTGTCAACTTTGTTCCATATATTGACATAATTACTCCAGGGATGCGACGCTCCTGGTACTTGAAATTAAGACTTCAGGGCCTAGTATTAAAAGCCTATACGGCAAAATAATACCCCAAAGAGAGTAACATTAGATTATGTGGCCGTAGCACATGACAATTGGAAAGTCTTGGGTACTTTATGCCACTGCATTGGGTCTATGAGCTTCAATTTTTCCACCAGTGCCAGCATATACCTGGTCTACAGGCAATGGGTTTTTAACTTTTAACCACTTTAGCAAGAATTAATTGGTGTAGCATTCTGTTACTAAAGTTCAATTATTATTTTTGTAGTGTATATTGTATGCTTTTAGCCGAGACAATAAATGTTTTATGCACCCCATCTATGCATCTAATTTAATCATAGCTCGATTTATTCAAGTGGGGTTGACGAGGGAGGTAGCACTCACTTATGGAACGTTCAATCATCTGCATGCCATGAGTTTGCATCACAAGGCCAATCAGTCTTCTATCCTTCCGAGGTAGGTGAATGGAGAACCATTACAATGGCTTATGGTAACGTATGTTATTGCCTGCACTTACAATTGGCAATACTATAGTATTAATCACACGTTGTTGTTGTTAATTGGTGGATTCTATAATCCACTAAATTGCCTCATTGGGTAATCTGATGAACTTTATGTCCTACAAATTAATTGTATTCATCAAATCATCAAGGACCACGTCATTTCAACACAAGTAATTCATACTGCATTGGCAAGTCAGAATCCGATGGGTACCATTCTTCATGTATTCTAGCTCTCCAGCTTGGAGTTTATTATGCGTTTCTGCAAAGATATTGCTTAGCACCCTCTTTAACTTTGCTTTTCATTTGTATTTTACCACAAGCAGCAGTTTCGTATATTACAATATGCTGTATAGTATAATCAATAGACTATAAAGTTGCACAGATTGCAAAAGTTGCAGAACAAGCCACCAGGAAGGAAATGCTTAGTCCATGAAAGTTATTAATTTCTTAGCATTTTGATTTTACTAGATTTCAATGTAATTTAGGTTATCAGATTATCTGTATTTGGTCTCTGATTATAATATATAAAAGGACTAACTTTTGTTGGACACTCTCTCTGTAAATGGTTAACTAATATTTTAACATGTTTACTATTTGTATTTATTTAATTTGTGATTTTATAAAGTGCTCAAAAAGCCCAAATGGCTATAAGAGCACTTTAGATAGCACTGACAGCCAGATTCATCAAGCCAAAATCGGCTCGCAAAGGGCCAGATTCTGAGAATCTGGTCCTTTGCAAGCGCTATTTTTGCATTTGGGATTCATCATCCCAAATGCAAAAATCGCAATTTTAGAAATCGCTAAATTGTGAATAATTGCATTTAAGGAATCTCAATTTGAGATTCCTTAAATGCAATTCATGAACCATTTTAAAATTGTGAATTCGCAATCTGGGGCCGCTATTTACCGCGAAGTCTAACTACGTGGTAAATAGCGAAAACTTAGAAAAATGCACTTTAGTGCATTTTTCTAAGTTGCATGTTACACACACACATGTCTTTGGACATCTATGTGCGCAACACCAGTGTACATTACCATTTCAGGGACCAAAGGACACCCTGGCACCCTTGAAATCGCTTCCTTCTTTGCGATTCGCTAATTGCTAATCGCACATGAGGAATGACTCCCCATTCATTCCTTTGGGCCTCTAGGCCCATAGGAATGAATGGGAAAGCCATTCCTTATTTGCGATTCGCAATTAGCGAATCGCAAATAAGGAAGCAGTAGAAATCGCAAAAAATATTGCGATTTCTACATGCATCCCGTTTTGCGAGTCTTTAATAGCGATTCCTTAAAATTCGCTATTAAGGACTCGCACAACAGGACTTTGATGAATCTGGGGGTGAGTTACAAGTCAATGGCAGAAATGGTAATTCTTTACCAGGCCATCATAATAAATAGTAACCAAAGGGAATTTGTGAAAATTGATAAATACCAGAAAATGAATTATATTATGTAATGTGCTGTACTAGGTACTCCTGTGTTATTCATTAACACAGTAAGCAATGCTGTCAATGTAATTGCATAAAGGCTATCATTTATCTTGATTGCTAATGGACCACAGGCAATTACTTAGAGACACCATGCAGATGTAGAACTATACAAGTATATATATTTTAACACTAAATTGTGGCCACCCTGCTGATCTGTTTGCTGGGCCTATTTCCAATCTGGTCCTTACTCACTGCCAATTCATAAGCCCCTTGCTGTCTAGTTTAATTACTAGATAGTTTAAGCAAACAAGGAAGCTATCTTAGGTATATGTACTGGGCACTGGTCATTACGAGTTCCCCATCTACATAATGGTTTTACTAAAACCTAAGGTGTATGGCATCAAACACCTTGTCTTAATAATTCCGTACTGTTGACATTACTAGATATATTATGACATGCACCCAGAGGGCATCTTAGAGGTGCCCCCTGAAAAACCTACCACTATCTAGTGTGCTGGCTTACTGGTATCAACCAGCCTGCCACCTCAGAGGAGTTTCTGACCCCCTGCAGGTGAGAGCCCACACTCTCTGAGGCCAGAGACAATGCCTGCTCCAAGGAAAACAGGATGGCTAGTGATTTAGCATATCAAGGGTAGGGGCCTCAAAGCTCCTGCGCCTTTGATATGAGACCCCAGCTTCCCTAGACTTGGGAGATGCCACCCCCTGCCCTGAGGCCCATTTGACACCCGGACAGGTATGAAATGAGGTATGAAAGTAGGCGTATTGCACTACCAGGCCAGTCACACCCCTAATGTGGGCATCCTGATGAAAGAAGGGTTCCATCATATTGTTTTTGGTGGAATTAGGAACTCTGGGACAGGGTTATGCCCACTCCCCACATTGGCTACTACCCCTCACTCCCTTAACACTCCTACATTTAGTATTTAGGTGGCCCTCTGACAACAGGAACTCAGATTCACCTGACTAAGGAGAAGAAGGACAAAGAAGAGCTGAAGAATGCAAGAACAGAGGACTAGTTGTGGACTTGGTGCTAAACCCTGCCTGCCTGCTCCTGACAATTGCAAAGACCCGACTTGTCCTGCTGCTGCACATCCTGCTGTACGTGGGACGCTCCGCGCTCCCTCTTAGTGACGAGATTCCTAGCGCTCACACGCTATCGATCTGCCGTGGTTAGCGTGATTCTTCGGAGTTCTGGGCGACCCGAAGCTGATTTGGCGACAGTTGTTCCAACCTGGGATTGGTTTCCTTTTCCATAAGCGACGTGTGAGAATGCTCCACACAGACGTACCTCGTCTTTCATGAGATTTGCTCCTTTATGTGAGATACTTTAAAGGGTGCCGCAAGACCGGATCTACGCCTGTTTTTTTGATCATCCTGTCCTGAGGAGGTCAGAGTTGTTGGAAGGCCGAAATGCGACCGCGTCAACACTTTCCTTATACGAGGAGTCTGATTTCACCAAAAATTAAAGTGGAACTAAACCTTTTTGACATATTTCTTCGTTGTAGGTTCTACATCTTGTGTTTTGAACCAATTGTGTCTGACTACCTCGGAGTGTACTTCCTAGAATTAATATGCGGACACCTAGCCTTTGCTTTAATAATTTTCTCTGGGTGAAGATAGATTTATTTGTTGTACCTTCTGTACTAATTTTGTGTATTTTGTCCTTTGTCGCTGAATATAATTGCGTACATATGTATGTATGTTTGTGTATAATGTACATTTAAAATGTATTAAAACTATTGATTATTGATTTCGTGTGATTATGATAATTAAAATGTGTAATCACGTTCTCCTCTTGTCGTGATGGTATGTTGATTTATATAACAAAAGGTTAGTGGACTAGTGCCTCTGGTATAGGAGAATTAGCAGTCCCCTATTTAGTTAATCAGTCAGATATGTATTCCTCCTTTCCCACTTTTTCTGTTTGCTTGTACATCTTCATAAAGCCGCGGAGGGCTGCCATCACTTCACCAACCAGTCAGCATCTCCCTTGAAGTGGAGGGGCCACTTCCCTGCAGCCTGCAGGCACCGACAACATGAACCATTCTGCTCATCCCTGGTTTCAATGAAGAAGCAGCATCCAGGGAGGAGGGCCCCATGCGGGAGCTAGATATATCTCCTTACCAAATTTGGAGATTACAGGACCCCGAAGAGCAGCCCTGCACCAATACCCTGGGTACTGGCACACTTGCAGCAGCCAAGGCTTGTTCAGTGTTCAGCCCTGACAGCAAGACCGACCTACTGATGTGGGACATCAGCATCAGAGAGCCATCACCGAGAGGGGCCCTGCTGTCCTGTTTTGTCCACATCTGCAGGTCGACCTAAAAGGGAGAGCCTCACACAATTATTCCATAAAATATAAAAAATATCGAACTTATTTAAAATTATTAAATACATAAAATGCTCTAACAGCATATACATTTCCCCTCATACGAAAGCCCAATCCATGTGGACTAGTATATCTTTTTCTATGCATCTGCTAACTGTGAGATTAACCACAGTGTATAGTTTTAAGCTCCCATAGGTAGTACATCAGACACAGTTAGGGCAAGCTTTTTCAGAGACAGCTCTTGGTGAAAGGATGGTTTGAAGACCCACCTATTTAGTTACGAACATCATCCATGCAGCGGTAGGAAAACAAAAATATGTTTTTTTAAATTTTGCACACCCTAAGGAGTCTTATCATTGCTAAAAGACTTGGCAAGTGAAGAAGGTGGACCTATAAATGAATTCCCATTTATCTTCAGAAGATAAGAATACAAAATGTGTATAGTTTTTAATGGGTTTTCAGTACCCATAATTCTAATGCAGGCAAGGAACTAGGCAACTGATTTCAGACAAAGCCCTCAGGGTGGTAGTTTGGTCAGTAAGATTGGGGGAGGATGTAAGCTTCAGATTTCCCAGCAATCACTCCTACATATCTTATTAAAGTACATTATGAGAAGTAAGACATGAGGGGGGCTTAAGAGGCAGTGGAAAGAGAGACGAGTGTGGTTTGTTATGGGCACTTAAAAAATAGTTTTTAAACTAACCAAGTTTTAAGGCAAAGGCAAGAGATTGTCGGGTCGATTTACAAACGCTTTCTGCTGGGTAAGCATCTCAGAAGGGAACGCTAGCCAGTACAATTTTTTTTTCTCCCAATTTACTTTTCAGTGCAAATCTTGTTTTGTGCTGGAAAGTACCCTGACAGTAGCTCAAAGCAGCGCAAAGCACTGCTCTGCGTTAATAGCGGCAAAGGGGCAGTATTTGGATGGTACATGGGCGTTCCCATGCTATCACCCATCCTATCTACAAACAATTGTAAAAAAAAAGTACAGCGCTAAAGCTTAACCCCTCTTCAAAGGAGGCATTAACAGGAGAAATGTTTTGATTTCTTCTTTCTTTTTTGACTTTGCATGCATGCTGTACTGTTTAGCATGCCTACAAAGTGGGAGAAGTGTGTGAACTTGTCTAGGCATAGAATTTTGTACAGGAAGGGTACCTGTACAAAACTTATGTTAGACTTAGGCACACACCTTGGTGATTTGGCTCTAAGGTTTTGTGCCTGACGCAAGGCAGCTGAAATCAGCACCGGCGTGAGGAAAAGAGGGGGGAGAGCAATATCTCTGTAGATATGATACTCTACTGCTCTCTGTCTGTCACGCAATGCAGCCGGTCTCTTTGGGAACTGTGCTGCGTTGCATGCCTTTTTTTAAAATCAGGTCCTGTGTATGTTTTTTTTCTATGTGTGCATGTAAAACTCCAGGGTGAAATCCAAAATACACCTCACAAAACCAGACTGAAAGCACCTGTGCCCAACTATTTACTACAGAATACATTTTTGGGGCGGTGTAACTCCCCAAAGACCCTCCCTGAGGATACACCCCGGGAAGCTCTGTGAGCACGTCTGGTACTGCAACACTCAGCAATCCAAGATAATGTAATATGGCATAACATTTTTGTATATTTTTAAAGTGCAAGTTCACCCAAGGGTATCTTGGTGCTGAATAACAGATGTTTATTGTTACCCAATTCAGTGGAACTGATAAATCAAAATCTGGGCTCACTCTTGTCGTACTAACATTTGCATTCACAAACGAAGACCTAACAGGTATGCCACCTGCATTATAGAAATATTACGCAAAAGCTGTCAGCATTACAGAAATATCATTCAAAAAAACGCAAGTACTGCATATGATGGATGGTCTCCTGGTAGGCCAATGACAACAAAGTTCATCACATGCATCCGTAGAGTAGGCAGTATGAGAAAACAATGTGGTTTGCGGATGTTTATCTATGTTCCTGAAGTTGTAATCTAGAGAAATAGATTGCTGTACCTGTATGAAATATAAGGGACTATTCTGACATTGATAAGGTGCCTATTAAAGCCAGACCCTTATGTAAATGTTTTAGGAAGGAAGAAAGGGGGACTGTTCCACCCCAGCACAAACTACAGTATGATTTTTTGGGGACGTGGAGCGAGAAAGGTAGCTGCCATCACTCCTTTCAGCCTGGTATAACCTAATTCTTCCTACCTAATCCCCTTTTAGAATGTGGGAGGGAATAGGTAAACCTCTCTTCTCGCTAACGGGCATGTAAACAAATGCACCTGTGACAAAACATGCTATATCTGCCCCACACTGCATCAGCAAAAGTGAAACTTGGGGAAACTGAAGTCCAAAACAATACACCATAATGTCTCAACTTTTTTGGGTAAAAAATAACTATAGGTTTCTCAGGTAGTTCTTAAGGGGAGAAAATGGAATGCCCCAATACTTCTGAATCTATCAAAGTGCCCGGAAGCACCAGTCTTTCTCTCTAGCACTCGGTGAGAAACCTGCATGCTCAACACAAGAGATGCAAAGTCTATACAATGTTATGTGCTTCACTGAAACAAATGGCATTTGCCTAGAGAAATGGCATAAGTTCTACGTCCAGTGATACACATCATTGTTCGATTGCCAGTTAATTGCCTGATCAGGGAGAAACTGGTGCACCACCAGAAGGACCGTATAAAATATACCTCGTAGTGCTGCTGTTCAATATCCATCGGTCTACCAATATACTATGTGGTTCTGCTTACACTTTCTAGGGTCCTACTAATAATAGGATGTTCAGTGTGTCAGCAGGTCAAGTGTGCCTTTCAAACATGGCAGAGTTGTGCTTAATGTCAGGGATGGTCACTCATGCCAAATAAGCAAGGACTGCTGATAGTCTGCTCATTGTGCATGCTGGAAGTAGGAAGGGAATGCTGAGTGCTAGGCATTCAAGAGCTACAGATAGGCCCACGATAGGTGCAGGTTTTGCAGCATGAATCTTTTCTGGATTCATATGCTGTGCATTATTCCACCATCTAGTGGTTGGACCCAGAATTGATGTATTTCTTTTCTTTTTTTTTTGTTCTGTTGGTGGGCGTCGACCTACCGCCATTTGGTGTCCCTTTGTGACGTCGTTGTGCTTCCTCCTTAAGCTCCCACCTTTGGTTGACATCTTCAGATTCTTTTTTTACGGCATTGGGTCTGGATCGATACGGAAGGAGCTCCAAACTTTGGAGACGAGAATCGACGAAAATGTACAGAAAAGCGGATCAAGGTACAGGACTTCGAATCAAGGTGCCGGAGGGCGCAGAGAGGGGAAGAAACAACCTCATTGACGACCGTAGAAGAATGCGCGTGCAGGGGGCTCCTTGTGTTTGGTGATGGACAAAACACTGTTAAAGTTTTGCCAGAATTGCCATCATAAGTTCGCCCAGAAGGACCAACATCCAGTCTGCAACCTCTGTTTACCAGTAGAAAAATGTTCTCAAGGGCCTCGAAGGTAGCTTCAGCGTCAAAGCATTCGACGTCAGTAGTCGGGTCCTAAGAAAAACATACCGTAGGATCCTAAGACAAGGACTCTGTAACAGCTAAGACCCTCGAAAGATTCAAGACGTCGAAAGACGGTCAAGGAAAGGATGCATCGATCAGAAACGTCTGAGGTCCAAGAGCTGCAATGGCAAGATTCCCCAGAATAGGCAGTCAACACCTGTCCTTCGAGGCCTTGTCCAACAGATGATATTGTAATGTACAACCAATTAATTAAAAGAGAAGCAGAGAGGAGGAGCCTAGCTCGCGGCCGTGATGGTCGCCCTTTAGCTCGGCTCCCGCAGCCCTCCATCCTGACTGCCTATCCTGTCTTTTATCCTGCCCCGGGACGGCACACTTTTGGGGAATTGGAAACATTACGGCTTGTCTGTACTTACCATCTGACCCCGGGGTCTCGACGTGCAGTGGCTCCGGAGTTCTGGCTTCCGAGAGATCGGGGCCTCTGCGAGACTTGGACCGGGACCTGGCCTGTGGGATCCGACGGCTCTCGGCCCCGGCCGAGAGCGAGAACCAGTGTTGGGAGCCGATGTGCGAAGATCCCGGCGATCCTGACCCGGACCTGCCCTGGTGGTCGCGTGGCCGACGTGGGTGAGAAGCCCCGGGACCTGATTCTGAGAGGGGGTCCCCCCGCCGCTGCTTTGTCCGGCGGCCCTGGTCCTCGGGGCCCGGACTCCGCTTGTTTGGGGCACCGGTGCGGGCGGAGACCCGTTTTGGGCGGACATCCTTTTGGCATCGAAGCCGCCCTTGCTGGGACCCCCGGCGCTTGTAAAGTCCTACATTTGAGAACTGTTTTTTCCGGGGGTCCTCGTGGGCGGCGATTGGGCTGATTCACGAAATGGCGGCCGGCCCTCTGGAACGAGAGTCACCCTGTGGCGGCAGGCCCGAGTTGCCTGATTGTGTGGGGATCGGATCTGGTGGGCGTGAGCCGACAGTCAGAGATGTCCTGGAAGCTCTCAGATCCCTGCACGCTTCCCTCGCCCTGGACGTCTCGGTGGGTCCGCCGCGATCCGCCGCCATTTTGGGCGGCCGTTTCTTCTTGTCGCCCTCTTGTTTCGATGCCTCCATTGCCTCACCCCCCTTGATTGACCTGAGTGTCTCTACCACTGATCGAAGATCGTGTAGTGTGCTGGTGACTTTGGGGCGCCCTGCTTTTCAAGGTTCGGACCCCGGGGGCTCGGATGCTGTACAGCGACTCTGTTCGACATTGTTGCCTGGAATTGTGGACGGACTTCCTCCTGCGCCTGCTTCGATGACTTTGCCTGTGTTTAAAATTGGGACCACCTCGCCCGCTTTAGTGGCGCAACTGAACTCCTGTTTCTCATGGCTCGTGCTTCGATTGTTGATGCATCGATACTTTCAATTTGGACTACTGCTCACTTGTCGATCTATCTACCCCCCACGTAACTATACTAGTCACCATTCCACTCGATTATATGCGGACTTCATATTTAGTCTGTGGTCGTACATTTCCATGTGGTGGGTGGGGTTTGTCGCTCGGAAGGGCTGGGGGTGAAATGTACGACTTCTGCTTGATTCCCGGTATGCGATTTCGTTGCACAATTGTCTCTGATCGTAGAGGGGTGGGGGGTCCCCTTCTCCTAATATTTTGTGGCATGTGATGGGGTGTCGTCCTGGTCCGTTTTTTATTGTACTTGTCGGGTTGGGCGGAGGGCTGTGGCCTACCATTTGTATTATAGTTATTCTGCTCCTCCCTCCTGTTTTCTTTCTTTGCCTTTGTGGCCTTTTTGTCTTGTTTTTCTTTCTTTCTTCTTGCTATATTTCGGGTTCTGGTTTAGGGCGACAGGCACGCTGTTTGAAGGGTAGGCCGTAGCCTTCTACAGGGGTGCAGGGTGGGACGGGTGGGTTGGGTTCTGTTTTTTTTGTTTGTCTTCTGGTTCTATGGCCCTTTTGTATCTCTTTTTCGTGAGGCCGCGTCTGTCCCGACCTCCGATGGTGTGTTTCGGGTGGGGGTATGGCATCGTTACTCCTCCTGCTACATTTCGGCTGTCCTTCCTTCCGATTGCCATGCCCCACTCGGACCGCTAATCCTTTTGTCTCCTGTCCTCCCACCACGGGGAGCCGTGTCGGCGTGTCTTTTACCTTCTTTTTTTCTTATTTCCTTATTCTCCTTTATTGTTTGGTTTTTTTTCCCTCCATTTTCCTTTCCCTTCCTCTTCCCCCCCCTACCTAGTCCCCCTTCCCTTTTTCCTTCCCTGCGTCCCAGGGGGTACTGTGACGGGCGGGTTTTCATGCATTGTCTTCCGATCCCTCTGTTCTGGCTTGGTGGTGTCCCGGGTGGTGGGCGTGTTACGAGGATAATGCTCAGGGGCTGACTGCATCTCACATATCCTGATTTTTTGGACTCCGTTGTGTTGTCCCCCTGATATTTTGTTCCATGCCCCCTTCTTACTGTTGTGGTTGATTATGGGATGTCGGATGCCTCCGTACTGCGAGTGTGCCTGTCATATGTACTCTCCCCTTATTGTAAAATTAAGCCTTATTTACTCCTGTGATTTGGCCCTTTAGTTTCTGTATTTCTTCTCCCCTATTACGATTGTACGGCCTCTGCTTTGTATCGATTGAATATGTACTATTTGCCTGATAACTCCTGACTGTTTTATACACTGCGGCCGGCCGGCTTGGTTGTGGGCCTCGATTTGTCTTCTTTTGATATCAATAAAGGTTTTCAAAAAAAAAAAAAAAAAAAGAGAAGCAGATACCTATTGGGTACAACTCAAAGAAGAAAAACCTCTGTCATGTTTTTTGCTAGAAACTCTGATGCCTACACAATCAAGGAACCAATTTTTTCCTATGCTACCAAGTGTGCTAGATCAGGAAAAGGAGGCATTTAAGGAGCCTGCCACATGCAGGGCAATTACGCCTAGAGGGTAAAAGAAATACAAACATGCCTCCAAGGATCCTAATCACATCAAGGGGTCGGTGTCTGCAGATTCCATCATAACTGCCATGGCCAGGAAAAGGGAAAATGTACCACATACTACTGGGCCACCACCAGATAATGAAAGCAAGAGGATGGAGCTCATGGGCAGAAATGTCGAGAGAAGTGTGGCGAACCAATTGCACATCGCCAGTTCTAATGCTTTGCTCAACTGACACACATATCAGCACTGGGAGGAGATAGGTGACCTACTTAAGGACCTACCAGAACAATACCAAAAGAGAGCAAGGCATTTGGTGGAGGAGGGGAAGAACATAGGCAATACCTGTTTAAAATCAGCTCCAGACGGTGCAGAAACACCAAGCAGGCAGATGATGATCGGTATCACAGAAAGGTGACATGCATGGCTACGAATCTCAGGATTCAAGCCAGAGATGCAAAAACAACATACTAAATGCACCTTTCCACGGGGTACAGCTCTTTGAAAGCCAGATGGATGAAACCCTAAACCAATTACAACAGCAAGATCTATGGGGGCTCTACAATTCAGAGGTGGCATACGTAGAGGAACGTAGAGGAACCACGCCCTCAAGCAGGCAGGCGGGAAGAGGGAACCATCACCCCACGACCATGCATCTGACATACCAACAAGCTTACCAAGTAGGGAACCAAGCACAACAGTAGGGAGAGCAGCAATGTTGGCAGTACCAACAAGGAAGTCAGCCCTTTTGAGGATGACCCGGGGAAGAGGCCTACTGCAAACAAATGACTGCACACCAGACACAATACACACCCCAAAAAGAACAGGGAGTGTACCCCCAAGGGGATCAAACACAAACAAATAGTTCCTCCAACATTCTACACCAGTAGGAGACGGGCTAAAAAACTTCCTCCACAAATGGAGGGAGATCACTTCAAACAAGTGGATCCTAAGCATAATACAGTGCGGTTACTGAATAGAACTAATCAAATCACATCCAAACAGAGGCGAAAGGAGAAACTACTCTGTGGATGAAGGAAGCTATAGAACTAGTGCCACAGCGAGAAATAAACAAAGGGAATTACTCCACATACTTCCTAATACCAAAGATAGATGGAACACTGCTTTCCTATCTTAGATCTGAGGTTCCTCAACAAATGTATAAAGACGCAAAAGTTCAAGATGGCAGCCCTGTAGGAGGTGATCCCACAGCTCCAAAAAGTAGACTACGTAACTACAATAGACTTAAGGACGCCTATTTGCACATCCCCATGAACAACAAGCATAAAAACTCTTAAGATTTGTTCTCAACAAGACACACTGCCAATTCAAGGTGCTAGCATTCGGTTTAAAGTCAGGACGAAGGGTATTCACTAAGTGCCTGGCAGAGGTGGCCGCATACTTAAGAAGGCAGGGAATCCATGTATACCCTTACTTAGACAACTGACTAGTAAGAGCAAACTTGTAGATAGCCTGTAAGCAGCATGTGCATCAGGTAATAGAGACGCTATATTAGCTCGGTTTCCCTCTTCAATGGGAGAAATCTTCCCCCGAGCAAAAACAGGAGAAGGTGTTCTTGGGGGTAAAGATAAATTCAGTCTGGGGGAAAGTTTTCCCAAGCGACAAATGAACAACTGCCCTTCTGAGGGAAACACAGCTATAACGAAAGGGGCAAGCTCTGACAGTGAGGACAGTGTGGAAGCTGCTGGGGATGATGGCCTCATACATTCACTTAATCCCCAGCATTCGGCTACACATGAGACCATTCCAGGAATGGCTTCAAGCACAATGGTCACAAGCAACAGGGATTTGGGAAGATATGGTGATTGCCACACAAAGGTTACAGGACGAGATAGCATGGTGCAATAAGACAAACATATCACAAGGGAGATCTTTTACACACCTACTCCAGCAGTGACCATTGCTAGAAATGTCCCCCAGATGGTATGGGGAGCTCAGATGAACAACCTCAAAGTAAAGGGAGTGTGGACGGACCAGGATGCAATGCAACACATCAACATCCTGGAATTAAAGACAGTGGGGCATATTACCAACAACTAGCGATAATTATCGCTATGTTGGCTTAGCGGCAATATTTTTATCGCCGAGCTGTGGCGATTTTTATCGCTTAGGAACCTCACTATTATCAAGGTTTATCTCCTAAGCGATAAAAATCGGCCGAAATGCATGAATATCGCTGAAAAGTCAGCGATATTCATGCATTACCGAGCTAATGCTCTTAGCCATGTTATCCACCTCCCATTGGATAACATGGCTAAGAACTGCTCGGGGCAGGTGTTAGCTTTTGGAGATATTCGCGCTTAGTGCGAATATCTCCAAAAGTTGGTAATAGGAGATAGCGATGTTAGCGACTGTTTCCAGTCGCTAACATCTTGGCATGCCCACTTTGCATGTCATTAGTGATAAATATCTCTGACATGCAAAGTGGGGCCCAAGATGGTCGCTATCTCCTACTAGCTGTCGTTAACTGGTGTTAGAGACAGCTAGGTAATAGGGAGATAATTTTATCTCCGCTTTCTTGGCTTTTAAAGCCAAAAAAGCGGAGATAAACCCCCTTGCTAATATGCCCCAGTGTTCCTAGCCTTAAAAGCCTGTTAGAAAGAGCTCTATGGGAAAACATTTCTACTACAAACAAACAACACAACCACCATGTTCTACATAAACAAACAAGGGGGAACACAATCAGTAGCACTTTCAACTCTAGTGCAGCAACTGTGGAGATGGGCAATCCCACAAGAGATAAACATTGTAGCAATACACCTACTGGGGAAAGGACAATGCAGAAGCAGACAGACTAAGCAGGCAAGCTTCTTGGTCCCAAGAGTGGGAACTGACTCAATCAGAACTCAAGAAGATTTTTCACAAATGGGGAACTCCAGAGGTCGACCTCTTCGCAACACCCCAGAATGCCAAATGCCAACAATTCGCATCCAGGCAACCTTGCCAACAGTCCCTGGGGTATGTGCTATGTATAGACTGGTCAGGGATGGGGAACATCCTTTTCAACGCAGATGTTACCCCGCAGTGCTTTTATGACGCGTCCTTTACAACGCAAGTCGTAACCACGACTTGCGCTGGAGGGCGCTAAAGGATAAAGAATAGTATATTTACTATTCCAACACCTTCCCTACTATCCACAGGGACTGGTGTTAGAATAGTAAATTATACTATTCACTATCCGCGCCCAACAACGCAAGTCGTTGTAATGACTTGCGTTGTTAAAGACGCGTTGTAAAGGCACGCGTTGAAACGATACGCGTTGTACCGTCATACATCCGTCAGGGATTGGCTTATGCCATCAACAAATGCAGTATCAGCAACATGAAGATGATACTCATTGCCCTGCAATGGACGAGACAGACATGGTTCTCAAAAATAATGGAAATATCTCAGGGTTCAGTTCACAAATTACCAAGGAGACAAGGAGACAAGAGTTGTTAACAATGCAAGATGGAAAGGTGCTCCACCCAGAAACAGAGACCTTAAGCCATGCAGCATGGCTCCTAAGGCCTACCACTAGAAAGTGTTTTACAGCAAAATGGAAAAGATACTCTCTATGGTGTCTCAAGGAAAGACTTCTCAAGAAGAACACTAGAGAAAAGACAGTGCTAAAGTATTAAATACACATCTACTGCACAGTAAGCTGACCTATCCATCACTAAAGGTTCACAAAGCAGCAATTGTAGCAAATACAAGGGGACACATAGGGAACAGCTTCTACACTTCACACGTGGTCAAAAGGTTCCTAGAAGGAGCCAAAAGAATCACACCCCCAAAAGGGTACCTGCACCCACATGTAATCTAAATATGGTACTCGCTCAGCTAATGAAAGCACTGTTTGAGCCGCTATACAAGGCCTCGCCAAAAATGCTCACACTAAAAACTTCTTTTTTGGTGGCGATAACATCACTACGTAAAGTAAGTGAGTTACAGGCACTAATGTTACAGGAACCCTACTTCCAAATATATAACGACAGGATCGTCATGAGAACGGATCCACACTTGGAGTTAAAGTTGGCCTCATAATTCCACATAGATTAAACCTTACAAATACCAGGTTTCTTCCAGAATCCAAAGACACATACAGAAATAGCATTGCAGACTCTAGACCGAAGAATAGCAGTGCTATATTAGACTGAAAGAACAAAAGAATACAGAAAGACAAATCAACTCTTTGTATCATTTGCAAAGAATTTCCTTGGGAAACCAGTAACCAAGAACACAATCGCAAGATGGATAGCACAAACAATACAATTGTGCCACAAAAAAGCAGGAGAAACATTACAATGGGCCCCACAGGCTCATTCTACAAGACAAAAAGGGGCAATTATCGCCTTTCTAGCCAACACACCACTTCATGACATTTGCATGGCAGCAACATGTTTTCAGTGCACACGTTCACAAAACACTACTGTGTGGACATTCAAATGAATAAGGAAGCACAAGTAGGACAAAGGGTCTTCTAACATCTATTCACTAACCTAATGCTAATCTTCAACCCTGCCACCACAGTAGTAACAAGCCGCTACAAAATCCAGAAAAGATTCATGCTGCAAAACGTATAGTTTCTTACCTGTCTGTGTAGTTTTGCAGCATGAAAATATTTCTGGATTCACTAGCGAACCCACCCTCCTCCACCAAAGTAGATGAGAAGAGAGAGAAAAAAAGAATCTGAAGATTGCGTCCAAAGGTGGGAGCTTCCGGCAGAAGCACAACGAAGTCACAAGGGGACACCAAATGGCGGTACGTCAATGCCCACGAACAGAAAAAGAAATACTGCAATTCCAGACCCAAGCACTCGATGGCGGAATAATGCACAGCAAGTGAATTCAGAAAACTCCTCATGCTGCAAAACTACGCTGACAGGTAAGAAACTATACATTACTTTTTACACACAACATACTGATTGTCAATGTTCATATATTTGACAATGTGCCTGTCTATTGGAACACAGACACTGCCATTATGCCCAAGTATGCAAGGCAGGCATTGTAATGTCAACATGAAGACTAATTCCTTACGCAGTAGGTAAAGCACACATTGCCATGCTACTAAATCACATATTGACGCAGAAATCTGAATGCCACATTGCCTCAGTATGTGTAGCATACAATGCTTGTGTACTGTGATGCATTTATTCACTTTATCAATGTGAATATCCTTCCTTTCTTACACTGCATATATATTTAGATTCATAAACCTTTCCTGATCCTTTCATTTAACCACATTCCTATTTGTACCCCATATGTGACCTGTTCGTTGTGCAATGTTTATATTTCTGGCACAGTATCTTGCTGATCAGATCGCATTTCATGAATCCTTACCAGCAGTGTGTTCAGATTTAACGCAACATGCATTTTTCTGCGTACAACAAATTTTCATATGTATCTCAAATTTGTTGTTGATTATCATTTGGCCTTGTCACATTCCTTAATCACCCTAGACCACAGTTGCTATTCTGTTCTGCTCTATAGGGTTCATATTCCGAAAAATTGAGAACATTTCAGCACATAGGCAAACTATTTCTACATCTTTCCTTTTACAAACTGACATTAACTTCATAATTGCCTAGCAGTCACATCCATCATTTATATGATGTTACAAGCAATCTGTCTGTCAGAAAATAATTTGATTGAGTTGAATAGAAACTGAAAATACATCATTTCTGTTTTTAAATGTGTTTTATGACGCTCAAGTGCACACCTGAACGACAATCGTACATGTCAAATCTAACAAAATAAATAACCTGAAAATAGAACTGTTGAGCAAACAAAAGGAAAGTTATGAGCTGTTCTGTACATACTGTGCGTTCCTTATAGGGAGACATAACAACAATAAGGATGGATGCACCTTTCCACGGGGGTGGACACAAAGCAAGAGTGGCACAATGGGACATCGATAACTCATAGTTCACTGGCTCAGAAACACATTTGCTATATTCTTGGGGCCAGATGACCTGACATTTGATCTGAAGCAGTCTCAGAAGTGCTTATCGTATTTCAAAGTCCAAAGCCATTTGCTTATTCTTGAGCACTTCATTTGAGAAACTATGAAATTGGCAAGATCGTGTTTAAAATGCTTGCTATGTCCGGAAGGTGCATTTTGGCAAAATTCGTTCTACATTCGTTCTACATGAGCACTTCGTAAAGGCATCAGGAGCACATATGTTTATGTATAAGTGGCTTTTTCAACACCCGGAGCAGTGTTTGTGGATGCTTGAGAAAAACCTTGCCCTGTAATAGTTTTCTAGCAGTCTTCAGTTTGGTACCTTCCATAATGACCTCCTCCCACTTGATTATGGGTGAGATGTAACATTTGCTCTCACATTTGCTTTCGAAAGAGTTTTGGAACTATTAATTGTCTCAATTCTTTTAGAAATAGAGTTACGAGAGTCCTCATGCCAGCTCCACCTGCACAGCTGCCAAGCTTTCAGGAATGTACGTGTGGCATTTTCAGAATTTCAATGTATTTATGAGTGCCATTCAATGACTATGAGTGACACTTTCTCACGAACAATATCAAGCAATGAAGACGAGGGAAAATATACATATTAGAAATTATACCCATTTGAGCAAGGAGAAACTATAAGAGCATCTTAAAACTGATGCAAAGCACCATAAATGGAAGGGCACTGTGGGACCCGACTGTACCAAACAGGATGTGAGAGGCCCCAGTGCGGATGATCTCAGCTGCCTGCTAATAAATTATCATAATTACTCAGTCTTGCTTTACAGTCTGCAGCTGCCTGGCGTTCTGGAGGGCACCAGAATATTCTGCACTTGGAAGCCTCTTGCACTCAAATCTCGAAGAAAAGCTACGTATTAAATGCACCCCCACCAGTGTCAGTTTCCAGTGGTGTGCTTCAAAGTAGTGCTGTCAGAACGAGGGCTCTGATTAAATGCACAGCAGCAGTGTCAGCATCCAGTGCTGAGCTGTCAACGTCAGAACAACAGGCTACCCAAGTGTGTGGTCGAAAGTCTACATATATGTGCAGAGTATTCTCCCATCCATACTGATCCTTGCCTATGTATATGTCTCTTTCTCTAATATCAGTGTGGCTGAAACTTGAGGATGCACAGCCTGTTTGTTATAGCACAGTGTGAGACATATATGAAGTTAGTCTGTTCCTTTCTTAGTTTATCCTGTTCCTTGTTAATTATATGTATTAAATCTAATCATGATATCCATCCATCTATTCCTTAAAACACATTTTCCACCTCCATTTAGTTCCTACATCCCCACTGTGGGACATAAGCATTTCCTATTGGCATAAAGTCCACTGTATACACTTTTCGCCACAGCCAACTTATACTGACTAAACATTTCCCTCCACTAAAGCCTTCATGTCCAAACCTGATTCAAGTTGCTACATGTTATGTTATTTTATGTAACGTTATGTAGATTTTTGCACCAGTGAGGGTATCCAAGCACTTGAGCGGGGTGCATAGGTGTTTGGCCCTGCAGTGTTAGTCGAAGAGTCAGGTCTTCAGCTTCTTTCAAGATTTGAGAAGCAACAAGGAGGAGGCTCCAATGTGTACAAGGAGGACGTTCCAGATTTGGGGTGCAATGTAGGAAATCCTTCCATTCTACTTTTGTGGATGCTGGGTGTGTGTGCGAGTGAGTGTGAGGATGAGCATAGGTGTTTGGTTGGCCGGTGAAAGTGTATGCAGTTGTTCAAGTATGCTGGTCCAATTTTGTGCAGTGCCTTCTACGCATGTGTGAGGATTTTGAATTGATTGCGTTTGTGAAGGGGGAGTAAGTGGAGCTGAGCTGTCTGAGGTGTGGTGAGATGTGGGTGCTATGATGGGGGTTTAGGATGAGTCTTGCTGTGGCGTTCTGGATGGTCTGGAGTCTGTAGGAGCTGTTTGAAGATCACGTTGTAGAGTGCATTTCCGTAATCGAGTCTGCATATTATGAGTGCTTGTGTGATGGTAAGTCTGGTGTACTGGGGCACTCATTTTAATATGACTGAATTAATGAATGAATTAATGAATACAGGATTTATAAAGTGCATAGCAGGTGAAAGCTGATGAATTAATTACCGCTCTATCGCAAACCCCACTTCCCCAGTCACCAATGGACAATGTAGATACTGTAAGCACCGCTCTGCAGGACTCACTCAAAGAAGCCATTGAGGTTGTTGCCCCTGTCCGTAAAATCAGAATGAGAGACAAGGGCAAAGCCGCAGGATGGTTTAATAAAGATCTTAGGGAACTAAAGCAAGTTCTACGCCAACGCGAAAGAGCCTGGCGGAAGTCCCGCTCGCCCACTGCACGCAAGGCTTACACTTTGCAACTTGCATTTTATAAAAAAGCCATTCACATGAAACTACGAAACAGCCATCCAAACGGCAGCCAACCCCCAGAAAGACGTTTTTAAAGTCTTAAATGATCTACGTACTGTCAAAGAGCCAAAACCTTCCTTTGACTCCAAAGACTGTCAGGACTTTCAAGACTTCCTTATGAATAAAATCAAGAAATTGGTCACAGAAATTAATCAAAACCCAATCCTCCCATGCTCTATTGAACCCCTCCCATTCCCCATCAGACCTACCTCGCAAAAACTTTCGGTCTTTCCAGCCCTAACCAAGGAGTGTTTAGCGACTATATGGAACCGGGTGAAATCTGGCTCCCCAGCTGACCCTTGTCCACCTCAGATTTTCAAGCTGGGATGGCCTGGATTGGAGGACAAAGTCCTTATGCTGCTAAATCACTCCTTGGAGACGGGACAGGTGCCCTCCAACTTTAAAGAGGCAAGGGTGGTTCCGTTACTTAAGAAACCTGGTGCTGACCCAAAAAACCTAAAGAATTTCAGACCAATTTCCCAGCTTCCCTGTCTTGCGAAAATTCTAGAACATCATGTGTTACAATCTCTCACCCACTTCCTGGAAAGTTATCACCTCGTTGAGCCCAATCAGGCGGGTTTCCGAGCTCACCACAGCACGGAACTGGTAATGCTGTCCGTGCTGGATGACCTGAGACTCATGGCTGACAAAAAAGAACCCTGTGCCCTGATCCTCTTGGACTTATCCGCGGCATTTGATACCGTTAATCATTGCCAACTTCTATCGCGGATAAAGGACCTGGGGATTCAGGGTACAGTCCTTGCCTGGTTGACTTCTTTCCTTGAAGACCGGTCGCAGCGAGTTCAACTTGCCGACCATGTGTCCAAGCCGGCAAAATTGACCTGCGGCGTGCCCCAAGGTTCGGCTCTGTCACCATTGCTTTTTAACATTTATCTTCAGCCACTGATTGCAGCACTGAACAGGATGGACTGTAGAGTTTACAATTATGCTGACGACACACAGATTCTGATTCAGATTGACGACACCGCTCAGGCTCATTTGAGAATGCAAAACATACTCAAATTCACAATCAGCTGGATGTCGGATAACTCTCTAAAAATAAATCCAGACAAAACTGAAGTCTTGGCAATTACTACAGCCGCCAATCCTTGGTGCGATCAGTTTTGGCCGGCTGATTTAGGACCACTTCCAGAACCAGCAGTAAAAAGCCTTGGCATCAAAATTGATGCCCTATTATCTATGACTCAACAGGTATCATCTGTGGTGGGCATCTGTGTGAGTCTGATACGCCAGTTGCAGAAACTCTCCTCATTGCTGTCTTTCTCCACGATGAGGCTGGCGGTCTCCGCTTTAATTCTGGCACGGCTGGACTATGGTAACTCCCTATACTATGGCCTCCCAAAAAATCTGCTGGCCCGTCTCCAGGTTGTAATGAACGACGCGGCCAGGCTTATCTTTAACAAACCTAGGCACACCCGAGCTACGCCCTTACTTTGCAGTTTACATTGGTTGCCTATTGCCCAAAGAATAACATTTAAAAGCCTCTGCATTGCGCACAAGGCAATGTACGGCTCAGCCCCTAAATACATCAAGGATCGGCTCCGTAGGTACCTACCTACCAGGTCCCTCCGGTCGGCTGAGGCATGTAACCTGCTTTGCCCTCGATATAACCTCATACCCAAGGGTGGCAGAGCCTTTTCTAGCACTGTCCCTCTGGCATGGAACCACCTGCCCACGGAACATAGGAAGGAAACCAACCTGCTGTTGTTCCGGAAAAAGCTGAAAACTGTGCTTTTTGAGGAGGCGTGGGGGCCTCTGTGATTCGGCACCTGTACCCACTGATGTTGTGTGTCCGCTGATAGCGCTTAGATACCCCTGGGTGATATAGCGCTCTATAAGCTTATAACATAACATAACATAACATAGCTAAACCTGTAAGAAGTGTCCCAGCGCTGAGAAGTCAGAAGCAACTGAAGAAATCAAAAGGGGAGGAGCCTAAAATGCCAGGTCTTTGCGAAACTGAGGGTCTGACAGAGATTGCCTTAGCTCCACCGGAAGAGAATTCCAAAGTTTAGAAGCAAGAAAGTGAAAAGATCTCCTGCCAGAGCGAACTTTCTTGAGTCTGGGCACCTGCATAAGTAGTGCCTCAGAAGACCTGGGTCACCTCCTCTGACAATAAGGTGCAAGAAGAGGATGCAGATAAGTCGGCCGAATCTTCCTATGGATCCTATAACTGTAGCAAAGGGCTTTTAAAAGAAAGGTGCTTCTCCACTGGGAGCCAGTGCAGTTTCTGAAGTGCCATGCCCATGGATGCACACTTGTGGAGTTTTAGCAGAAGGCGAGCCACCAAGTTGTGTACTTGCAGGAGTCTCTTGATCCTAGCCTGAGCAGCACCCTGGCATAAGATGGTACAATAGTCCACCAGAGAGAGCACTTAAGCCTGGATCACTGTCTTCTGGGCCAAAAAATGGTAAAAGATGAATAAAGCATTTGAGAGATTTAATAATGCCAAAACACTTGCCCGCTAAGGCTGTAATTTGACTTTCAAAAGTGAGTTTATAATCAAACCAGACACCTACGTTTTTAACCTTAGGGTTAGGCTGGGGAAATGGACCCAGAGACTCCAGACACCAGTTCAAAGACCAGATCAAGACCTCCATCTTACCTGCGTTTAACTTCAGGCAGTTAAGGTCCATCCAGTAAGATACCTCAAACAAGCAGGCCCTCAGAGCTGAGCAGAAACAGCTGAATTATGGGACAAGGTAACGATCAGTGTTGTCGGCATAGGATATTATTTCAAAACCATGTCGCACATCAATGTCTGACAGGGGGATGGATGTACAGACTAAAATGGGTAGGGCTTAACAGGGAGCCCTGTGGAAGACCCTGAGGCAAAGGAACCACCTTGGAGCAAAAAGTCTTCTGGAGGACCTGGAAAGAGTGATTTTACAGGAAATATGCCAGACACCTAAGATCTTTATGGCCGACACTGTAACTCGACAAACGCTCCAAGAGGGAGTGTTAAAGGCCGCACTTAAGTCCAGTAGCAGTAAAGCTGTAGTATCCCCATTGTCCAAAGCCTGACGCATTGATTAGGAGCCTAACAGAAGAGGCGACTCAGTACTGTACTGGGGACAGAAGCCAGATTGTGTTTTGTGTAAAAGATTCCTTACCTCAATTAAATCTGACAGTTTTTGGTTGATGTATTTTTCAGCCACTTTAAATAAAAAAGTAAGAAGAGAGATAGGCCTATAGTTCTCTGGTTTAGCAGGATCAAGAGAGGGCTTTTTTAGTGGAGGAACAACAGGGGCATGTTTCCAGTTAAGAGATACCTGGGCTGCCTCAAAAGAGCTGCTAAGTAATTTCTTAAATATAGGAAGGAGTTCAATAGTACTGTGCTCCAAGATATTAGGGGTAGCCACAGTGCTTAATTTGTAAACAAATAAATGCCAGGGCACTTGTCAGGAGGCCAGTGCAGCTTGCACCACCCATTGCACCTGCCAGCGCTGCCAATGACAAACTCCTACAAGTATGACATTTCAGACTATTCGAGACCCAAATGCTACAGGAATGGCTTGAGGTGGCAGGTATTAGTCACTTTTAATGTGCATTAAACTGTTGTTGTGCTCATATCTAAATTACACAAACAGCGCCACAATGTGGCAGACAGTCATAAGTGCCAGTGTTGGCGATTAAGTGCCGGTGCTGAGCACCTGAAGCCACTGGCTCAAATTAAGCACTAGGTAGGGAGAACCTGACTTAATGGAAGACATGCAACCCTTCAGCTCATCCTTATCAATAGTTTTAAACTGGAGCAGGCATTTGCTTTCCCTAGAAGGCTCAAACCATTTGTTGCAATAGAGGACATTTCTAGCTGCCTCGGCAAACAAAGAGTAAATGGTGGCAAATTTGTCCGAGAAGAAATCTGCCAATGTATCACAGCTCTCCTTAGATGAGGGTGTTACTGCAGAAACTCAAACCAGTAATGTTAATGCTTTAATAATAGAGAAGATCTCTCTGGGGAATTTTAAGCCATCTCAATTTTATTTGCATAAAATTCACTTCGCACCTGCCTGATGCGACCGTGATAGGTTTTTAGAGCAGATCCATATGCCTCCTTACCATCTGATCAAAAGTCCTATGCCATGTGCACTCACTGAGCATGGCCAACCCCTCATTAAACCAATGAGCCGTGGGTCTGGTTGTGCCACCTATTTTCTCTACCACTGATGCAATAGAGTCCAGTGCTTAGCAATATCTTGTGCTGCATGCGTAGGACATGTTTTACTATTGAGATGCCAACACCAGACACCTTTCAATCCTCTCATTGAAAATCAATATGTGCTTACTTGGCCACCAAATGCCCATACATTGGCAAGGTGAAAGAAATTGATCTCTCCGCAATAGAATAATTATGATTTAAGAGGAACCGGTGAGCAAAGCGCTGTTTGCTCGCAACTCTCCCTCACTGTCAACTGTATCAATCAATCAATCAATCATTTGTAAAGCGCACTACAGACCCGCGAGGGTCTCAAGGCACTGGGGATGGGGGCGCTACTGATCGAACAGCCAGGTCTTGAGTATCCTCCTGAAGGTCAGCAGGTCTTGGGTCTGTCGTAAGCTCAGTGGAGGGTGTTCTATGTCTTGGCTGCGAGGTGGGAGAAGGATCTCCCACCGGTGGTTATTCTTTGGATGCACGGGACGGTGGCGAGTGAGAGGTTGGTGGAGAGTAGCTGGCGGTTGGGGATGTAGAAGGAGAGCCGTCCGTTGAGGTAGGCTTGGCCGGTCTTGTGGAGTGCATTGTACGTGTGGGTGAGGAGCTTGAAGGATATCCTCTTGTTGATGGGGAGCCAGTGCAGGTTTCTCAGGTGGAGGGTGATGTGGCCGTGGCGTGGTACGTCGAGGATCAGTCATGCCGAGGCGTTTTGGATGAGTTGTAGTCATTTGATGAGCTTGGTCTGGGCTCCCGCATAGAGGTAGTTTCCGTAGTCGAGTCTGCTGCTGACGAGGGCCTGGGTGACTGTCTTTCTTGCATCTGTAGGGATCCATCTGTAGATCTTTCGGAGCATGCAGAGGGTGTTGAAGCAGGAGGAGGAGATGGTGTTGACTTGCTTGGTCATTGAGAGCATTAAGTCGAGGATGATTCCCAGGTTGCGTGCATGGTCGGTGGGTCTTGGGGCTGCCCCCAGTGCCGTTTGCCACCAGGAGTCGTGCCAGGCTGGAGTTGGAGCCAAGGATGAGGACGTCCGTCTTGTCCGAGTTCAGCTTCAGGCGGCTGGTCTTCATCCAGTCGGCGACGGCCTTCATTCCTTCGTGGAGGTTGGCTTTGGCGGTGATGGGGTCCTTGGGGAGGGAGATGATCAGCTGAGTGTCGTCGGTGTAGGAGATTATGTTGAGGTCGTGCTGTCGGGCTACGTGTGCGAGCGGGGCCATGTAAATGTTGAACAGCGGGCTCAGGGAGGATCCCTGGGGTACCCTGCAGATGATCTTGGAGGCTTTGGAATGGAATGGGGGGAGGCAGACACTCTGGATTCTGCCGAATAGGAAGGAGGTGGTCCAATCCAGAGCCTTGTCTCGGATCCTTACGGCGTGGAGGCTTGCGCGTAGTGTGCGGTGGCAGACGGTGTCGAAGGCGGCAGAGAGGTCTAGGAGGATGAGTGCTGCGGTCTCTACGTTGTCCAGCAGGGTCCTGATGTCGTCGGTGGCAGCGATGAGGGCTCCCGCATAGAGGTAGTTTCCGTAGTCGAGTCTGCTGCTGACGAGGGCCTGGGTGACTGTCTTTCTTGCATCTGTAGGGATCCATCTGTAGATCTTTCAGAGCATGCAGAGGGTGTTGAAGCAGGAGGAGGAGACGGTGTTGACTTGCTTGGTCATTGAGAGCATTAAATCGAGGATGATTCCCAGGTTGCGTGCATGGTCGGTGGGTCTTGGGGCTGCCCCCAGTACCGTTTGCCACCAGGAGTCGTGCCAGGCTGGAGTCGGAGCCAAGGATGAGGACGTCCGTCTTGTCCGAGTTCAGCTTCAGGCGGCTGGTCTTCATCCAGTCGGCGACGGCCTTCATTCCTTCGTGGAGGTTGGCTTTGGCGGTGATGGGGTCCTTGGGGAGGGAGATGATCAGCTGAGTGTCGTCGGTGTAGGAGATTATGTTGAGGTCGTGCTGTCGGGCTACGTGTGCGAGCGGGGCCATGTAAATGTTGAACAGCGGGCTGAGGGAGGATCCCTAGGGTACCCTGCAGATGATCTTGGAGGCTTTGGAATGGAATGGGGGGAGGCAGACACTCTGGATTCTGCCGAAGAGGAAGGAGGTGGTCCAATCCAGAGCCTTGTCTTGGATCCCTACGGCATGGAGGCGTGCGCGTAGTGTGCGGTGGCAGACGGTGTCGAAGGCGGCAGAGAGGTCTAGGAGGATGAGTGCGGTCTCTACGTTGTCCAGCAGGGTCCTGATGTCGTCGGTGGCAGCGATGAGGGCAGTCTCGGTGCTGTGGTTGCTGCGGAACCCTGACTGGGAAGGGTCCAGGATTCTGTTTTCTTCGAAGTATTGGGTTAGCTGTCTGTTGACGGTTTTCTCAATAACCTGGGCCGGGAAGGGGAGAGGAGATGGGCCAGAAGTTCTTGAGGTTTCTTGGGTCTACCTTAGGTTTTTTGAGTAGGGCGTTGATCTCGGCGTTTTTCCTGATCTCTGGCAAGGTCGCGGTCTCGAGGGAGAGATTGATGACGTTGCGCAGGTGGGGTGCGATGGAGCTGCTTGCTCTGTTGAAGATGTGGTGCGGGAATGGGTCTGACGGAGAGCCGGAGTGGATTGTGCACATGGTCTTGATGGTGTCATCGATGCTCACGCTGGCCCAGGCTAGCAGGGGGTCGTGGTCGATGGTGTGCGGAGGGTCTGTTGTGTTGCTGTCTGTTGAGGCTGTCTGGGTGTTGAAGCTGTCGTGGATGTTTGCTATCTTGCGGTGGAAGAAGGTGGCAAGGGAGTCGCACAGGGCTTGCGACAGCGGTATGTCACTGGTGTTGGAGCTGGGGTTGGAGAGTTCCTTCATGATGTTGAAGAGCTCCTTGCTATTGTGTGCGTTGTTGTCGAGGCGGTCTTTGAAGGAGGTCCTCTTGGCCGCCCTGATGAGGTGGTGGTGGTTGTGGATTGCGTCCTTGTGTGCTGCGTGGCTGTCCGGAGTTTGTTCACTGTGCCATTTCTTCTCTAGTTTCCGGCAGGCTTGCTTGGAGGATAGGAGTTCCCTGGGTGAACCAGCTGGCCCTCTTGCTGGTGTCTCTGTGGGGGGTTTCTTCAGCGGGACAAGGGTGCTGGCGCAGTCCTCGATCCTGAGGCTGTGGGCAGTGTCGTCGGAGTTGGACGGTTCTGTGGGTGGGCCGAGAGTGAGGTTTGCGTGTAGTTGATCTTCGGTGATTTTGCTCCAGCAGCAGCAGGGGATCTGTTGGGTGCGGTGGTGTGTGGTGGGTTTCTGGAAGGTGAAGTGGATGCAGCGGTGGTCGGTCCAGAGGAGTTCGGTGGTGTGGCTGTTATCGATCAGGGTTGTCGTTGTTGTTCTCAAGGTGAAAGTTCAGGTCTACGAGGAGGCTGTAGTGGGTGGAGGTCAGGGCGTGTGTGCTGATCAAGTCAGCGATGGAGTCGCTGAACTGGGGGCGGGATCCGGGGGGTCGGTAGCTGAGGGTGCCTCTGTGGGTGGAGTTAGGGACTGTGTGGATCTGGAAATGCATGTGTTCAGCTGTGCTGAGCGCGTCGTTGGTACTAGTCGAGACCCTGATGCTGTTCTTGTGGACGATGGCGATTCCTCCTCCGACTCCATTGGTGCGGTCTTTGTGCGTGATCTCGTAGCCATCTGGGATGGCTATGGCGATGTCGGGTGCGAAGGAGTCGTTAAACCAGGTCTCTGTCAGGAAGACGACATCTGAGGGTGTTGTGTCGAGCAGGTCCCAGAGCTCGACGGCATGCTTGCGTGCAGAGCGGGTGTTCAGTAGCATGCATCGGAGGTGGTTGGAGTCTTTCTTGGCAGGTGGTTCCTCATCTCTGAGGCCGGTGTAGCTGCAGTTCCGGCAGGTGAAGGGACCTTGTGTGCGTTTTAGGGTGGCCTTGAAACAGGTGTGGCTCAGTCCGGAGTTGAGAGCGTGCAGAGTGCTGATGTCCTAGTGGTGGCGGTCGTCGTGGCGGGTGCCAGGGGTTCTGGTGTTGGGTGCGGTCCAAGCGCGGACAGGCACAGACGGGCTTGCCTTAGGAGCGCCTTTGGCGCGCCAGCGTCGCGCAGCGGCCGACATATATGGGGAGGGGGGAGGGAGGAGCAGCTGGGAGGCGGGGGGCAGCGAACAGGCAGTGGGCAGTCAGGAGGGCGGGGACGCAGCGGCGAGGACGTTGAGGGACAACGAAGGTAACAGAAGAAAAAAGGGGCACAGAAACAAGGGAAAAACGAGTGGCACAGAGGGCAGAAGGGCACAAAAAAGGAGTGGAACAGGGGGCACAAAAAAGGAGTGGAACAGAAGGCAAAAGGGGCACAAAAACACGGGAAAAACAAATGCAACAGAGGGCAGAAGGGCACAAAAACGAGTGGAGCAGAAGGCAAAAGAGGCACAAAAACAATGGAAAAACGAGTGGCACAGAAGGCATAAAGGGCACAGAAATACTGGAAAAACGATTGGCACAGAGGCAAAATACAGAATACAGAAATACAGGGGCAGCTAAGAACAGATGGCAGAACGGGCAGAGAGGCACAGGGGCAGCGAGGGGAACAGAAGGGAAAAACAGGCAGGGACACGGGGGCAGCGAGGGGAACAGAAGGAAAGACCGGGCAGAGAGAGCACGGGGACAGCGAGGGGAACAGAGGGAAGACAAGCACTGGCGTTGCCAATAGGTCTCGCAGTAGGAAAGTTATAGCTATTGGTTTTGTAAATGACAAAGCCCTTTATGTTTTTAAAATGAAAACAAAAATAAAAGGCATTGTTATTTGCAATTGTAATAGCTACAACTTTCCTACTGCGAGACCTATTGGCAACGCTAAAATAATGTAAAAAATGTGAATGAAACATAAATAAAGCAAGGCGTGTTGGGGGTTGATTCATGTTTTGGAGCAAAAGACCAGTAGGAAGGCCCTGTCGGGAATGCGCAGCTGTCGGGTATTCACAAAAATAAATAAATAAAAAATAACAGTGGGAGGAGTGAAGAAAGTAATGCCCTGCCATGGAGTGCTGAAACCTAAATTAAACCAGTGCTTACTGCATTAACCGGCAAATCCTAGTGGGACCAGCGCCACTTTTCTTTCAGCAGGATAGGAAGGTATGCCTATAATATCCACCAGCCGGGCAACTAGGTGAATAGACCAAGCCGCGTTCTCATAAGGGATACGTGGGGACAGCTTGCTAGGTGAAGTTGGTGGCTCAGGCCCGACCCAAAATGACAAAAAAATGGAGATATGAAGAAAATTGCCTTGGCTTCACGACTCCCCACGTGTAAAACCATTTACGAGCATGGAGAGACCCTATTTCAGCCTGACCATGGTGATTCTCTGACGAGGCCAGAGGAGTTCAACACTTGCAACGCTATAGTCACAGAGGCGACAGATGGTTAATAGGAAAAGGGCTTGGATCAGGCAGAGAGGAATGCCCGCAATCAGGTTAATGTTAGATGGCGGCCTGGGGGCAGGGGCGCCGTTTCCTGTGATAGTAATCGCTGCGGTATCCGCTTACTGCATAATAAATCTACCTGACTAATGAACTCCGCCCGAGCGCGGCTGGGTGCAAGGAGGAGCGAGGCGGCAGCAAACATGGCGTGAGTGAGCACGCGCTGCGAGGGGCTCTTCAGTGCACGAGCTCCGATGAGGGGAAGACGGACAAAGAGTGGGGAAATAAGTAACAGCACACAGGGTCTGTCTGAGTGTCGCAGGAAGCGAGAGATGAAAGGGACATAGGAATCAGACAACGCAAGGTTATTGCCCGGAGGTTATTCAATAGGTTATTTGCAGGCTGATCCGGGAGTGGTTTAATCCAATCTCCGGGACATAAGAGTGTCCTCGGGAGAGACATATCTTCATGTATAGAACTCCCCGAGATTAGGGGACGGCATGACTGAGTTGCGGGCAGCAACTTTAAAAACCCGAAAGCAATATCAGGCATTTCGTGTAAAAAGGGTAATACTATTTTTCAAGCGTGTTATATATCTTTGCAAAGAAGGATTTCGCTCTAAAAGAGAGGGGGTTGGGGAGCACAAACGTTGCTAACAAGCATTCACGTACTATTCATTGCGTGATTGCCGTGCTCGTGAGATAAGATTTTAACCCGAAAGCAATATCAGGCATTTCGTGTAAAAAGGGTAATGCAAAATACCAAAGATTGCGGCGGCATAAACAAACAAGGCGGGCAGGGGAGGGGGCGGAGATTTTAACCCGAAAGCAATATCAGGCATTTCGTGTAAAAAGGGTAATGCAAAATACCAAAGATTGCGGCGGCATAAACAAACAAGGCGGGCAGGGGAGGGGGCGGAGCGGGGAGAGCGGCATGTGGGTGTTAAGAAGCCGGGCCTTTGAAGTGAAGCTAAGCTTCACTTCAAAAGGTGTCGGAGGAATGCGGGAGAGAGGAACAGATGGCGATTGCGGCTTTGCACGCGCTTTTAAGCTCAATGCACATGCGCATTGAGCTTAAAAGTCACGGGCACTGCAAGGAATCGCCACGATTCCTTGCTTCTTAGTTAAAAGTTGTTTAAGCCGCAATAGGCTCGCAAGCTCGATGCGCATGCGCATCGACAGGCGAGACCTAAAAAAGGGGCACGGACCATGTACAGGCAGCGGTAGAAGACCTACAACAGCAGTCACAGACACAACAATGAAAATACAGGCAATACAATAAAAGCAATAAAGCAGAGGATGAACAAACCTACCTACGGCCTACCATTGGCCACCAGGAATGAGGTGCAGGTGGTAGCCTGCGGGTGGTGGAGGGCCTCGAACTTCCTCAGCAGCGGAAGCTGGGGCAGGGACATACAGGCGGTGCTGTGTGGAGGGGGAGCGACCTACTTGGTAGGGTCAACTTAGTCTTATTTAAACAAGTAGGTTGTTGCCAGTTTGTTCTCAAAATCACTCCCCTTGTGCATTTTAAACACCTGTTTCAATCAGCAGGGTGCTACATATTTGTGAGATTCTCGGCACAACACTCAATGTCAGTTGTGATCTGTGCACCAATGGCAGCAAAGCTGGTTTCTTCACCCTTTCATGGGTCTTCACTTAAGTTGTCAACTCAAGACTTGTTTTATGTTGCTTACTGCAACCTAACAATTGATGGTATTATGGGCAGGTCTGGTACATCTAACATCTGGAATTTCAGAGCGGGGGAATATTTAAAAACTTGATATCTGACCATACGTTTGTACCCTCATGGAATATCGCCTAACCTTTGACAATGATTATATGTTCCTCTCATAAGTCCATGGAACCAGCACACTTATCAACTTTTCTTTACCCCAACCTCTCTTTTCCCTGATGTGTCAGCTCCTTATTAGTGGCTTCTCTGACCTTTCACCTGGGCAACAACGTTTGGATTTGGGACATGTTTTGCCACCTTAGAAGAGATGGTGCATGGATATTACTAGGTATAAATTGCCTGAGGAGAAACACAGCCAATAAATGAACCTGAGTTGCTACCTGAAAGATAATGAGGTGTTTATGACCAATTATCAGATCATGTGAGCAGTGGGCAAAGCCTAACAAAAGAGTACTATTTTGAAAGACTATGAAATGGCGAAATAGGCATCAAAGGCAGTCCTGACAAATATCAATGTCTGTATTTTTACCTTGGTTTAAATTATCGCATCATTCGTGCTCTTCTGAGAGAACTGAAAAAGGTCAAGTTTGATTGCAACACACCCTGCACCTCTCACGCAGAATACAGCTTTTTACACCTCTATTTGTGGCATTTTTATCATACAGAAAAGGCGAGAGGCTACTAGCAATGCTCCTATATCAAAGAGAGTCAATGATGGGGATACCTGTCATTTGCAATAACCAGGGAAGCCTACCCATGTACTCTTTCACCATAATTAAGTAATTTGTTTTTTGTTGTAAACAACTATGTCACTCATGTTGACACATCACAATATAAAACTGCTTAAATTGACACCTGCAGATAGCCACTACCTGGAAGGTTCTGCGGATGGCCATTTCCTGGAGGGTAAATAACCATAGAAATCAAGGATATGGCAGCAGGGAGGGCGATGGGAGATCATGTATTATTGGTAAAACAATACAAAATTGATACAGCCAGGTTGTCCTTGCTTCTTTGCAGGACCTTCAAATATGCTGAATGGTTGGTGCTACTTAACTCTAACTTAAACAGGATGACCTTGTCCCTCACCCCAAAATTCATTGATTTGTTCCTGTTTTGGGAAAATCCGTCTCGTCAACACAAATCAAGTTCCTTGCAGAGTTCCTGGCTGCCTGACTTAAGGGGTTGATATCTGCTCTTGTTCACGTTTTTCAAGTGTTCATTCAGGAATTATTTATGTCTAATCTAGCAAGTTAAAGATGACCATGCTGAAAAACTGGCATTATCAATAGTTTCTAAAAAAGTGTTCTACAGTGTGTATTGGGGGTACCTGCTCTGAATAGTGGAACAACTGGTATATGCTCTGGGTTTATCAGTAACTTTAAATGGCTATTCACTAACATTCTCATGTAAGATATCCATATGAATCAGATACTTAAAGAAATAGTGTGTGACAACATTAACCTACTGCTGGAACAAACGTCTGTCTCTTTTACTGGTCTAAACACGTGCCTGTACCACTGGGGCAGGTACCCATTTAACAATTAGGAAAACCCGAATCACTAAATGGGTTCAGCAATGCTTGCTAATTTGTCATTTTGAAAGGGGCCGTTTGGTGGATCCCTTCCAAATTGTTAATCGGTAAGCTGTGTATCAATTGTTTGCTGCCAAATTCCAGTTGCACACTGTTAGTCCTGTCAGCCTTAGGGTGGTCTTCCCCCAACTGTTTTCCTTCCTCCTCCATTTTTTCTGAACTTGTTTTTGCTGGCCATAGGACTCTGAGCAATTTTCCAATGCTAACCAGTGCTAAAGTGCATGTGCTTCTCCTCTAAACATGGTAATATTGGCTCATACCCAATTGGCATGTTTAATTTAGTTATAAGTCCCTACTACAGTGCACAGCAGGTGCCCAGGGCCTGTAAATTAAATGCTACTAGTGGGCATGCAGCACTGATTGTGCCACTCACTTAAGTAGCCCTTTAAACATGTTTCAGGCCTGCCATTGCAGAGCCTGTATCTGCAGTTTAAAATGCCATTTCGACCTGGCAAAATAAATATTAATGCCAGGCCCAATCCTACCTTTCTAGGTCTCGCCTATGCAGCGCGCATGCGCTGCATAGGAGACCTTTAGCCGTCGTTCAGCTTTTTTTCAAGCACTGCACTTGTGGCGGCATACACCTTCAAAAGTGAAGACGGCGCGCACACGAACCACTCCCGCGCTTGTTGGCTTTGCCTGTACGTCACTTCCATTGGAGGCTTAGGCGCACCGGTCAAGTACAGTTTCCCTGCGCTTTCCTTATTAACCTGTTGTGTGGAAGAACTCCTTTTGTTTTAATGGCTACTTGCTGGTGCTGGTTTTGTTGAAAATTACAAGGCGCATTCTTGTTTGGAAGGCTTACAGTCCAGCAATTTATACAATAACGGAGCCATCATTAATTTTGTTGTGCACTTTAATCACAATAAAAATCTCACTTGCACAAGATAAATCCGAAACCGTGTCCTCCGTGTACATTTGTGCCCTGCCTCCCCCACTCCTCTGACGGCTTTTGTGAAAATGGGTCACTCGTATGAAACACTACAATTTAATAACATTACAGTAAACAGTAAAGATATAAAACTCATAACGAGGTCATCATAGCGCCTGTGGATCCTATGTTATTGTTTAAGGCACAGACAGTCATGGTGAGGAACGGGAGACTTCTAGCAGCCCTCTTATCTCACCCCTCCTCTTCCCATGCTGCCTTTGCAGAGTGCGTCAGATCGGGTTTCCAGTTACAACTATCCCCGTGCTTTAGAGATGCAAGCTCTCGCTCTAGTGTCAGCCCTGCTCCTAGAGGCACTTAATGCCTATCCTGCCCGACCTCCTGTGATCACTGCCTGGTTCCCTGAAAGCCTCCCACAAGCCCCAAGAACCGGCATCTGGCTGAATACTAACTGTATCCACTAGGTAGATGCTAGGTGTGCAAACATGTAAGGCGAACATTGAGTACGGGTAAAAGTTCTACAGAACAATGCAGCGTTGTTGAAAAATTACCTTTGTATTTGCTTGTGAAAGGAGGAAGGCGTCTGTTTCCTTAATCCTTTGTGCATATCTAGGTTTCAGCCGGTAGCCACCACTTCCTATCAGCCAAGCATTTGGTAATTATATTTAGATTTTTCTTTATTGAGTATTGGACTGCAAGAATGGAGTGCCTTTCACCACAATGTAGACATAGGTTGCTTTGCTTTTTTCTCTTCAATCACTTATTTCGGTTTTGTTGCCATTCTAGTTCAGCTACTGGCTGGTAGCAAAACAAACTACAGGAACGTGTTGTCTGTTTTGATATGCAGCAGACCTGCTATTTATGTAAAGGAACTACTTAATTCTGTGTTTAGCACTGAGCAGTGGGCATGGAAAAAGTGCATAATATCTGTTGAGCATATGGAATGTTCACTGTATTTGTACAGGGCGCCGATGTTATGACTTCTGGTTGTTGGCAATTACATTTCTAGTGCTGGTTTTGTTTATGCTGTTTCGGATTCCACTTACACAGAATGACTAAATACCAAGTACAGCTTTTTTTTTTCCTTTTTTGTTGTTGAATTTTAAACCGTTTTATTGCAAGAAGTACAGCTTTTAATTAAGGCAGTGTAAGCAAGAACTTGTGTTGCTTTATAGTGCACTTTATTTTTGTTTTTACCACTAGCACAAACCTATATAAAATGTGTACGAATATTCGGATATATAATAGGGAGGACCCCAGCTGGCCTCATTTTCTTACACGTGATTAGTCTTATTAATTAACTTCAGATCATGCCTTTTTTAATCTAAAGTGTTGGATGATCAATATAGTGGTTAATTGTGTTCAAAACTGTGCTTCCTATGCGCTTTTACAAAGAAAGCAATTATTAACTTTGCTGGTGGCAGATGTGAACAGTGTACTGGAAAAGTGATGTCAGACAGCTCATTTTGTGCACTGCCTCACTGTCATCTGCGTTAGGAGCGGAACAGCATACGAGTCTTCCTTATGTCTGACTGATAGTACTAACATCCTGCCCAAGTTCACTTGCGCTGCAGTGTAAACATCAGGATCTTGGGCAGGGCTTAAATGTATGAGTTAAACTGATTTTAAACTCACTCTACAGTTCATACAATAATGAAAAAAGTAATGTGCCCGCAAACATACAGTTTTTCTAACACTGTTCCTAACAGTGACGCCCAAATAAATAAAAAAATCTGATTTCCAGATTGAACAGCCATGATTGTAGCCAATAGAGCAAATAACCTCCCAGTTAATTGTCTGCTATTCCCTTGTCTCTCTCTCTCAATGCTCTCTATAGTGTCTGCTCTTCAGCTTTTCTGCTGCATTCTTCATGCCACATAACGCCATTACAGTTACACTACATACCACTCAATTCCACCCCACACAATCGCACAACTAACAATTCAAATCCAAACCACTTAATTAAAAACAACATAATCCACTTCACAGCAAACAAAAAACCATGAGTACAAAACATTGTCATTTACAACGCCAAAAGCTTTAACATTCACAATTGCGAGACCAATTGCATTGCAAAGGCTTGTATTTATCTGTTTTGCTACTTAACACATAATTAAAAGGCATTGCCATGTACAATGCCAATTGCTCCAACTCTGGTAAATGCAAGACCTATTTGAAAAGTAGCCGCCATTTAGGGTGAACAGAATCTCAAAACAAACAAGCATTGGCATAGCCAATAGGTCTCGCCTTTGGGACCTTATAAGTGATTAGCCATGCAACAGTTAACGTTGTTGCAGTGAGTATATTGTGCTGCATAACTAAATACTGATAAGGTCCCAAAGGCGATACCTATTAGCTATGCCAATGCTTGTTTAATACATGTAAGTCACCCCCTGGCCCTGGACAGCCTAGAGGGCGGGGTGCAATGTATTTAAAAAGCAGGACATGTACTTTTAGGTTTTACAAGCCCTAGTAGTAAAAAACTCTCACATTTATTTTTCCACTACTGCATGATGAATTTCTCCCATGTAAAAATATTGGAATTGCCTTATTACTATTAGTGTACTGGGCCTATGCTTTATAATGGTGGTGGGCCTTTAATATGACTTAGTGGGCCCAAGGTGCTTGTCAGCTGAACCAATACATCTCCTCTGCTGGGTTGCGCATCTCCGAGCAAAACTGACGAATTGCTGTTGCTGCCTGGATTGGTCCTGTTGCAAAGATTTGCATCACCTCCGCAGTCCTCGGAACTTACTCATCTCCCCGAAGGTGTGGTGCATCCATGGCCCAGGTCCTCGCATCTCTGGCTGATGGCAGCCTCGACGACGATGCCGGACTCTGCTCGCAGCCTCTCAACTCCCCTGAACTGACTCATCGCTAGCTGAGCGCACCATGAAATGGACTTTGCATCGCAAGCCCCATCAATGAGATCCTCGACGCAACAGGACCTTGCACCATAGACTTGCCACATCTCGTAACCGATGCATCAGCTTTACAGCGCATCTTCGGCATGGATCCACGCAATGTTCCGCAACCAGGATTTAAAGCACTTTCTTCAGCAGGCCAAACTGGGTTCCGGTAGCTGGCCCGTGTCTAATCTCAGTCAGCCTGAACTTTTGACTTTGTCCCAATCCAGCACGACCAGATATCCCTGGTTGCAGCTCCATGCTTTTAGGTGCTATTTTTTAGTTTATTCTTTAAAAATTAATATCTCCGGTTTTACTGATTAGACTTTTTTGGTTTTGGTCTTGTTTTATTTATTAAAAATTATTCTATTGCTCTACATCTGTTGTGGGCTCCTTTCGTCTTCACTGTTTTACTGTTTGAAATGTTGCACAAATATTGTACACATTGCCTTAAAGAAAATATGACTAAGCACCCACGTACAATAGTACGTAAATGGTTCTCTATCAAGTTTCAAAGTGCACAGTAGTAGGCGCCTATTCAAAGGTGAATGTACACGCAATGTGTTTCTTGGAAAATTATCCATATATTCAAAATAATATGGCAAGCGAGTTGTGGCAATCCAAGAATTGTAATGATTCCAAAAAGAAGTTTCACAGCCCTTTCATCGGTGATGGCTGTAGAACTCAAAACCACACTTAGTGGCCCAAAGTAAGAGCTCGTAAATTGTTGATTATGATAACTCTCATATCACATGGAAAAAGGTGAATCTGGTCGAGATCGGATTCACCTTTTTCCATGTGACGGCAGAGTTATCATACTATTTAATAGTTGTCACGTTTTCTTCCTTACAGACACCAGGATAATTCAAAAACACTCCTAGAAGCTACTGTGTGTTTGTGTAAACTTGTAAGGCAGTATCCTGACTCCGGGTTAATGGTATTTACCACGTGTGATAAATATCTCACCTTTTCTGCCTAGCTTGGAATGAGGGCTTAAATAAGATATAGAAACCCACTTATTCTTGAATATTTTTAGATACCCAAACTGCCTTCACTAATGGTTCACTGCTAGTCCCAACGCCTCTATTTCTGTCATGTAATTATCGTCGCCCGAGCCCCTTAAGGTACAGTGGGTACATGATTTCATTTTCATTTTATAATTTTTGTAAAGCGCACAATTGCCAAAGGCGTCTCAGCGCTAAGCGTTCCTGCTGGATAAAATTAGAGGATCAGCTAATAATGAACTGAAAAAAGCCTTTAGATGATCAGAGGGCTTCTCTTTACATCTAAAGATGCTTAGATGAGCAGCCCTGTTCATAAATGGACATGTGAAAAAAACAGTTACACATCTCAAAATAGCAGGGAAAAGACAAAGATAAGAGCAACAAAAAAGCTATGGAGAAATCAGAGCCTGCAGTATTTTATAAGACTAAATGTACTAATAAACTGGGCCTGTCGGGCCCACTTCTACTGGGCTTGGCCGTGTTTATAAGTCACACACTCTTAGTTGCTTATTGTCATACTGACCCTTTTAAATATCCAGATGTATAGTTTATGATCAGTGTACCCAATAAATCTCTACCCAACTTTTACAAGTAGAAAATATACACAGACAATTTAATTTTTAGTATATTCCAGCAACATTGGGATGGCTCCTTGCTATACCTCGAGACAAAAATAGACAAGAATCTAACTTGCTGAAAGAGCTGTGTATAACATCACACAGTAAGTAGCATTTTGGAAAGCACGCAGCCAACATCTCATTCAGGTAAATATGTCCCTTTCAAAGGAAATTGTTCCAATCCAAGTGTTGTATTTCAGAGATCAGAATAATAGTCTAAGAACTCGTAGGTTGCTAAGAAATGCTGGAACCAATATCCTCTGCTGTTCTCGGGACAGACGTCAACAGTTCTAGTGGTAGAGCCTGTGAACTGTCTCATCAGACTGAATACTGCCCTCTGAACAACCATGCACCCGGAAGTGGTCCTAGGACGTTACGTAGCACATTACAAAATTACTAAGTGAATAAACTGTAGCATTCAACATATTGTGGTTTGATGTAAGTCTATAGTTGGTACAAGTATGCTATCTCGCGATCTGCTGGTCTTCTCCAAAGTCGCATTGTGGTAACTGTTTAGCCAGCTTTACAAACCTTCGCAAAGATTCAGAACTACTGTAAACTTCACTAAACTTTCCTGGCAGTTGACAATTCTTGAAAAAAAGTGTTCCTACTAAAATCCACAAAATCGTTTTTAGCAGCAGAACTCTTTCTTTAAAAGTTGTCTTTTTTTTATACCAAACCTACTTTTGTGACACTTTTTTTCTATCAGTTTCAACCTTTGTGAAGTAAACCTTGCAAAGTTTGTGGAGATAAAACTTTGCAACTAATTTCAAATCTGCTTTTAAATACGTAAATACCACTGCTTCCAATAATCAAGTCAAGTATGTACTTTATTCGATAAAAATGATCATAAAAGTGTATACATTTCCTGGTCTTAAAAACAATCCATAAAATACATGAAGCCAAATTACAAGGCAATAAATAAAATAAAAAGGCATATGTACAATAAAAACCAAGAAACCTAAAGTGCTACAGCAATGTAATCAAGAACAGTAATCTGCGTAGCCTACAATCGTCTAGGTCGTATTGTTCTTTATCAGCTTTGTACGCGTCTGCCAGTCATTTCCCAAATACTTTGCTACCCCGCACACGGTGGTGTGCGTTGAGCCATCCTGTAGTGCCTAAAACCCATCTCTTTGCATATTGGTTTCAGCCATCTTCTTCTAGCCACCCCATAGGCTTTACATGCAAACAGAAAATGGGGTAGTGACTCTCTGGGAGCAGGACACCCTGGGCAAGAAGCATGGGGGAACCCGGACTTTTTCCAACCTTCATTTAATTCGTTAAGTGGGAGAGTCCCAAACCTCAGCTTTAAGTAGAGAGACCTGTCTCTTGAGTTTTGAATGAAGTCAAGAAATGGTTCAAACTTCCTAACAGGTTTGTGCTCCAAAAACTGTTCGGTTAAGGGCCCCCAGTTAGAACCATGTAGCTCCTCTGCCTGCACCCAATCCCAATATATTTTCTTAACAATTTTTTGGGTGGGGGGCATTGGCTCATCCAGGTTTCACCCAACCCCAGATTTAAGACCAGCTGTCTCAATTTACTCAACCACACAATCTTGTTGCAGCTGTTCAGTTTGATGAATTTGTCAAGAGCTGCCGCATAGTTTGCCAATTCGGGCGTCCTTCTCAGGCATACCCAGAATAATAGTGGGCGAAGGCGAACTATGTCTTTAATTGAGCGTTTACCCATGTCCTGGAGAAGGGGCTTTAAAGGGGTAGAAACTGGGAGGGAAGCCAGATCTCTCAGGAATTTATTCTCAGATCTGACCAAGTCAGTAGTGTTCTCAAACCCCCACAATTCTGACCCGTACACTGCTGAAAACAGTGCCTTCCCCTCATATACCATGAGTGCCGGGGCTATTGGTCTACTAATGGATCCCCGCTGTTCTCTTAGGATTGCTCCTGAGACTCGTTTGTGATTGAGGAGCATTTTGGCCACATGGGAGTTCCATTTCATCCTATTGTTGACCCTAACTCCCAAGTAGTCAAACGCCTCAACCACCTCTAGCGGAGACCCATTAAGGGTGATGTTAATCCTCCTTGATCTTTTTAACGGTGACAGTATCATTAGCTTGGTTTTGGAGGTATTGATGGTTAATCCCCTTTCTTCACAGAACAAGCTAAACCTGTCCAGCAATTTCTGGAAGCCCACAGGGGTTTTGGACATCAGAAGGGTGTCCTCGGCGAAAAGCAGGGTGGGTGTTTTCTCCCCCACCAGGACTGGGGCGTTGGCTGGGTCCTCTCTCAAATGGTCTACCACCCCATTAACAAAGAGAGTGAACAATGTCTGGGCCATCACACAGCCCTGGCAAACCCCCCTGTTCACAGCCACCCTCTCTGTCAACTGGCCCTGATTCCCCCATCTAATCGTAGCATAATTACCCTCGTGGAGCCTCTTGATGAGCTCGAGGAGATAGATGGGAAGGCCCAGGTCTTGTAGCGCCTGCCAGAGTTTACCGCGGGGCACCAGGTGGAAGGCGGTCTTTAAGTCTATAAAGGCCAAATATAGGCTACCTTTCCCGATGTACACAGTCTTCCAATAGACCGCAAAGAATCTGAAAACCTGGTCCATCATGCCCACCTTCTGCCTGAATCCCGCCTGAAAATGCGTAAGAATGTTCCCTTCATCCAGCCATGACCCTATTCTAGAGACGATGACCCTGCCAACTACTTTCTGGACTACATCGATTAAACTAATCGGCCTGTAGTTGGCAGGGTCCTCTCTAGCACCTTTCTTAAATATTGTTACAACCTTAGCTCCCTTCCACGAATCTAGAATAGATTGCCCCTGTGCAATCAAGTTCAATAATAGGGAGATGAAGTTGGCCCAAAGTATAGGGTCATATGAATGTAAATCCCCCGGCAAATCATCCGGCCCCGCGGCCTTTGCCGGGGTTATGTTCTTAGTAGCCAGGTGTACCTCATGGATTGAAAAGGGTTCTGCTAGAACGGGGTCCTCTAAACAAGGTCCTGCAGGGACACTTTGCGGTATCTCTGGTTCTGCCTCACCACAGTACAGTTTGAAAAAGTGGCTGTACCATTGATGTTCTGTGATGTGGTTTGGGATGGAGTCCGCTCCCCTTCTGTTGGATTTATTAATTAGTTCCCAGAATAGAGTTGAATCTTTTATCTGGGCCGCGGTTTTGAACTCCTGCCAATGTTGTTCCTCCCAGTCCCGCTTTGCTAATTCTATAGTTTTGGTGTACTCCTTTCTAGTCACTCTTACTAATGTAACATCTTTGTTGCGCAGGGCTATGGTTAATGCCTTTCTCTTTTCTCTGCACAAAGTCGTATACCATGGATTACCAGATTTTGCTAGTTTGCTTTTGTGCCTTCTGGACTCCTTGATAGTAAAAAACGACCCCAGCTTCACTATTGTATTTTTGTAAAATTCATTCAAATGGAAATCCTGCAATTTTCCCTGGACTGTGTTGAGGGATGCCAGTTCTATGCTCTTCTGTTCTACGAGTTCCCTAATACTGGATAATTTATCCTCCTGACATGCAACCTTATTCCATTTCAGTCTACGGTTACAATTGGATGGGACTATCTCCTTTGTTAGTAATAACATGACATTAGACAGCTTTTCAGTAATTCCCCATCTAATTTTCATACATAGAGGGTTGTGATCGCTGTCCTGGGACTGCTTTACCTCCATGTCCACTAGGTCACCCCAGAGGCGAATATCGAGCAATATATAGTCTATGCGCGAAGGACAACTAAGTCTGTTATAGGTATTGGCCCCTTTTAGATCAGAACGTGTCCTGCCATTTAGTGCTCGTAGATTATATTCTAGTGTTAGAGCATTAATTTGGATCGCCCTGGGTGACCATTTCCTGATTGGAGCCAAAGTCAGGGTGGGAATAGACTGTTTAGCATCCTCTTCATTAATTCCCAGGAAGTCTTCCCGCTTAGGGGTTCATGTGTGCAGTTTAGATCTCCTCCCACAAGAATGTTGGCAAGGGGGGAAATGCCAGCAAGTTCTGTCTCTAGAATTGCTATAGTAGCTGAGGTTTGGGCCCCTGCAGATCCTCTTGCATACACATTAAACAACTCCACATTGTTACCATTGTGAGGACCTTTAATTGTCAGATGTAAAATGTCCTCCGAAGGTGAGTTATGCATGGTAATGACCCAGTTCAGAGCAATATTGACCCATATGTGAGACCCCCCAATGGCCGACCCTTCCCTGTACTTATGGTGGGGATAAAGAAGGTGGTATACCCTGACTTATGTAGGGAAGTCGTACTCCAGGTCTCCTGGAACAGGCAGACTTTGTGCTTATCAATGAATTTGTTCCATTCCGGGATGGCCAGTTTTTTTTGTAGACCTGCTATGTTCCAGGAGAGGAGCTGAATCACCCCTGGGTTATCATTCTCTATTCCTGCTAAACCATGAGTGGCCCGTCCCTTCCCTTCCAGGCTAAGGGGTCTTGGGATTGCTATGTTTGCACAGGAAATGCCTCCATGCTCTGCCATATCTTGTGTTTCAAGTGGGTGATTCGAATGGTTGTCCTTAGTTAGTCAATCTATTCTATTAAGGTCAGATTCATCCCATTCCCTATCTATGGACCAAAGTGGCAAGCGTCTAATTTGGATATCCGAATGCTTGGGGGGGAGGTACGGTACTCAAGGGCTACTAGGTTCTCCGCAATTACTGGGTTGCTTAACAGCGGTTCAATGCAGTCTGTATAGGAGCTAAACAAGGATATCCATTTTACCCTGATCATATCTTCCCTGATGATTGATCTACAGCCCCTCACATGTCGCAGTCAATGGATTGCTTTATTATGTATAGATTCGCTGTTTCGTGGCCAATCTTGCTACTAAGCTTGGGGACCTTGGTCATGTAGACAATTGTTGCTGGATTTCTAAGGAGGGTGCTATTCGATGAAATACCCGAGTCATCTCTCTCACTCTGTCTTTCTCTCACATGGGGGGTGCTGTTGTTGTCCATATTGCTAGGGTGAGGAACCGTGCTCTTGACTCTCTCACCCCGTGATTTCATAATTTTTGCATTTGAGCTAAAGATAGTATACCCTGAAGGAATAGTCTTACCAAGTGGCTTTTGAACTGTAGGCCCTCTCAAGGATGACCCCGAACCTGCCATTGATTTAGTGGGTGGAGGTCCCCTGGTTGCTATAGCCGCTTGGGTGGGTGTTAAGGACTGGAGATCTGTGGCCCTAGGCACATCCGCTTTCCGTATTAACTCCTCCATCGATTTTCTTATGGGGGCCAAGTCCCTTTCAAGGTTTTCCAGATTCAGCAGTGATGCCTTATTAAAATGTAGGCATTTGGTGCACGCTAAAGGGCCACCATTAAGGTGCTCTAATTCCCTGTTTTCATGCACTATATCATCTATTAAAACTCCTGGGTCCCCTTCTAATAAAGCAAATCTTGTTGGGGCAAGTAATACCTTTCTCGACTAGTGCCTCCTGTAAAACCCTTTGATTGGAGTGCTCTAGTGGCTTATTGGGGGTTTCCGTCAAATTAAATATCTCCGTAGAACCTTCAAGAGGGCTATGCACTTCACAGATGGGGGGAATTAATGGTGTTTTTTTACTAAAAATATCGGGGATCACTTTTTTCCGAGGCTGCTTTAGAACCTCGGTAAGGGTATCAATATTTTCCATTATGTTACTACTAGTGTTCCCAACTAGAACATCCTCACATTCATTTACAATGGCTTAAATTCTTGTGAGGACGCAGTTCGTAGCTGCATGTGATATCTTTTTTGCCTTTTTCCCTTTTTTAGCAAGTAAGGTTAGTGCCCCCCCTCCATGGACTTCCTTTTTCCCATTTTTACGCTAAACTTATAGTTTCAACCACTCTTGCACAGCTTAGGACCCAAAGCTACGCACCCGTATAAGAATAATTCAAACAAGGGGTCAATGTTCGCTATATTACAGGCCACAAACCCCTTCAAAGTCCCCACAGTACCTTTTGTCCTTATATATCGTGTTCCCGTGTTCCAGATGTTAAAGGGGGGCCCTGCCCTGCCTCTTCCTGGCGCGGACGGGCACGGGACGGGCCCGCCCTTGGCCTGGGCTTCGCACTAGTACGTTCATGTGGTGTGAAATAGTTTCACCTTTTTTGTATAGAAACCAGATACCAACCTTATTGAAACATTTTTTGAAGATGTCCCACTAACGTAATATACTTTAACTTTGTCACACAAATGTAGTCCAAGTACAGCGACCAGCCGTAACATTTTGCGCAACAATCTTTTAAAAGTGTGTTTGAATGCCTGGTTTAGATTGAGATGTGTTTCTTTGCATGCTTGTTCAACACAGTCTGTTGTTTTCACACGTCCTCTAGATTACTAGGGATTGAAACTATCAAATACACTCCGATTAGGGCAGTTCGATTTGCTTCCATGGGTGTCATCATTTGTCTCAGTCATTCCCGAGGAAAAGGTTCCTTTTATGCAATGTTTAGGCAAAGCAATGAGTAATAGTCAAAGTGCACCTAGCGGGTAGTGCATTGCAAATTACCTTACGAGGATAAAAAAACACCTCAATGAAACGTGTCTGAAAATTTTGTTGAGTCTGTTTAAGTGGAACAAACTTCGACGCTTGGCAAACGGATTTGTAATTGTCCTAATTAGGGGCAGGGCTGTTAGTATATCACGTTAATATTTCTATTCAGGAAATCACATGTGGTCAATTGAGCAAGCATTCAAGTAATCTGAGGATGAATAAGTAATAATTCGAGAATCATCAAAGGAAGATGCAATGTGGCCAAAGTGCAAGTTTCTCTATCCCGTCAGGACCTAATTAAAACTTTGTAAACATCACAAAACAAAACAAAAATCTCTCCGTTTGTCTTATCCTTTAACCAACGTGCCCTAACTTTTGTTGAAGTTCCAAACAGAAAATAGCAATAGGTATTTTGTTAAGATTTGTGATGCGATCTATTGGGAATAAATTGCTAAAGTCGCCATCAAGATTCATAGGTGTCGAGTGGCCCCATGTCTTGTGTGGCATAGACCTAGTATTGGCATTGTAGCTAGGAGCGCGTTGCGTACTCGAGGTGTGAGCCTGTAGTGAAATTGAAATTGAAACTACAAATCCCAGAGTGCAACATATCGTTTGCTGACCTGCTAGGTCTGTCTGGAGGTGTCCACCATGGAATGAGACCATGTGGTGTGTGGTGGTTACGATGAAGTCTGTTTTTATAGTTAATCCAGGCATCTCAGTGTTAAATACTTTGCAGCTCATTACTCTGTGGCCCTATTACGAGATCCCAAGGCCTTGGAGGAGCAGGCAATGTGACCGGACTGAACGATTCTCCTTTCCACTTACCTGGCAAGCAGTGCAGCAGATGGAAAATATCAGTGGAAACGTTTTTCGCTCTGCCGAGCACAGTCCTACAGCAGCGAAAGAACATAAGTATAGAAAAAACAGGTTGTGTGGTATCAAACCCGGATATATTGACCAGTAAAAAGGGCCACAAGTTTAATTTCTTATAATCCTCATTAAATGTACTGGGTGAATAGAAAATAATAATAAAAGTATAAAGCACTGCTTAGGTTTTCAAAAATAGACCAGTAGGAATTTCACACACATGTTGCTCATAGGTAGACCCCATATAATCGTATGTACCTTATGGTTTAGGAAGCTCCTTCTTCCACTTCTATTTGCACCTACTCTGCTCCTAGGTGACCCCATTAAACCTTAATTCACTTGTAGTTATGAAACTGCATCTTCAACAGACTTTTAATGACCTTTTGTATTGGAAATCATGTCTTCGTTATAATGTTGATTAAACGGTATTCTGTAACATGTGCTGTCCAGTCAGGTGACCATGTCCCACTCCTACATTCGTAATTACCTTGTGGTTTGGGAATCTGTGTCTTCCAGAGGGTTGCACTTGAGCCTCACCTACGCTGGTCATATAGAATGTAACTTTATATACCGGCCATTAATGGCCCGCTCAGCCTTAACGACAAAGTAGCGGGCCATTAATGGCCGGTATAGCCCAGCTGCAGCAGAATATAAAGCTGTTAGAACATTCCACCCCATGAGGGCAAAATGTTGTAATTAGAAAAACAAAGGCCTCTCCTCGGCTCCGACACCTTGGTTCACAGCTCTTGCTGTGCATGTTCTACACTCAGCAGCGCGCAGGGCCGGCTGGTAGTTGTTGAACATTCACATCAAGAGCTGTGAAAGGAGCTGAAGTCCGTGCCTGGTTCGTCCCAGCTTGGCGCACTGGTTTTTGTAGTTCAGCCAAGCCAGGGAGGCCCGGGAGCTGAGCAGCATTCACCCCCACCTCCTTCTGAAGCCCTAGTGAAACAGAGCTACAGGAGGCGGGAAGGGTGAAGGCTGCGTGTGTATTCCTGTACAGCCTATGCATTTTGCTTTCCTCTGCCTAATAAATATATTTTCGAGAAGCAGGAGAAAGAGAAAGGCAGAGGGTGTGTATTATTAGAACATTGGAATGTTGAGAGCAGCAGGCCTGTCCCAGTTCATACAGGCCTCAATGGAGGTCTCAGCATTCCAGTGTTCTATTAATATTGAACTGATGGAGTGGAAAGCTGCATATCCAGCGAATATAACCTTCACCACGCATAGGTGAACCCATAGAAACCTAACTGGAAGTTTTTGAGAAGCGACGTGTAGCAGCATCTTCTAAGGCTAAGCACTCTATGTCACTCGCCACATAGTGTCCCAATGTGTTTGCAAGTGCTCTCAATTCACGTATCGATCATTCACAACTTATCTTATCTATCACCATTCTGCCTCTATGCTCCTCATTTTCTTTTAACCTCCTCCTCCTCACCTCTCTACCCCAAACATCTTTCTGCTCCCTAATAACCTTCACCACTACCCACGTGCACCCACCATTCAATGCTCCTATCTTATTCTCTCTCCTTTTTGAAATACACTATTTCAAATTGTACCCACAGGTTTACACATCTGTATAAAATCAAAAGGAAAGAGAAAATAATAGCGAAAGAAGAAGAAATACATAGCTAATAATTGAACATATTTTAAAGATTAACTTTGCTAAGATTGTTCATTTAAACTTGATTCTGCGAGAAGAATGACAAATAGGGCTATAATGGATGAAACGATGCTTATCAATTTACCAATCTCAGTCTGCACCATATTAAATAATTGTTCGTATTACAAACTTTTTTATTGAAGGAAGTGATGCTGTATACATGGACTCTACTAATGCCAGAGTCATGAATTTGACATGGCCTTCCCATGGTGCTGCTTTAGTCAGTCCAACTAACGTTTACCCATAATCCTTTGCCAAATAGGCACTTAGTGCAAAATGTTGGCAATCATACCCGGTTCTAGTTGATCCTGGATGGTTTTCAAAAAAAGGTAGAGGATTGTGCCCTCACAATTGTCAACAGAAATACATATGAAAAATCAGGCGTTCTTTGAAAGTTTAACGTGCTAAAGTTTTATTTAATGTTTCCTCTGTATGGTCCGGATCACAGAGACTCTAATCACGGCCTTCTTTTGAAATATGAAACTGTCCTGACTGAACATTTGATTTTGCCTTGAAAAAGCCCACGGCCTAAATAGGCCCTATGGGCGAAACACGTGTCGGCTGTCCTTCCATACAGAGGAAACATTAAATAAAACTTTAGCACGTTAAACTTTCAAAGAACGCCTGATTTTTGATATGTATTTCTGTTGACAATTGTGAGGGCACAATCCTCTACCTTTTTTTTGTACTTACCCCCATAATGGCTCTTGGGTGAAGCCTTTTGTGAGGAATGTGCCACAACGAACTTGGGCTACGACAGTTGTAGCACCTAAACCCAGAAATCTCCACCCAAACATCTATTCACAACCTGCATGGTTTTCAGTCCACGATGAAGGTCACAAGTCATAAAATACAGATGTGTCTTTGTGATGTTGCTTTTTACAGTCTCATGTTTTTTTCAAGAGTTTTATGGATACAGCATTTGTTTAGTCATTGGGAAAATGTAAACACTTAGGATTTGGTTTTAACTTTAAATATCAGTATAAAATATGGTGGATTGTAAACACAAAAGGGCTTTGATATATGGCCCTATGGCCAGGTTTGCATATTCAAATCTAACAGATGGCAAACCTGAAAGTTAAAATCTACTTGTAAGAGCAGCTTATATGAGGGCACTGACTCCAGGTTCACAGGTCAATTGTCAAATTATTTTTCCTATGAATAACTTTGTTAGCAAGAGTGATTTCGCAATACAATATGAAATGAAGCTGCTCCATGTCCTAGGCATGAGCAGCCCCTTTGGTAAATACTGCATGAAGGTACAGCAGTGAACAGAAATAAAAGAAGGTTTTGCTAACTATGGATAGTTTGTTAAATACACCCACCATTTTGCAGGTTCTGAAGAAGCCGGAAGTGGAAGCTTTGTTCATCGGTACATTACGGAGGCCAAAATTAGCGAGGATGATGGATTTGGCTTTGATGACTCTGATTATGACATATACATTGAAGAGGTAAGACAACAGACCCTGGTAGTATGTTTATTTGCTAGGTTGTGATATTGTTGTGCTTCTGTAAGTGTGATCACAGTACCCTATTAACATTCCCCCTTCAGGAAACTTGTCACTGAAGTTCTCTTCTTGGAAACTCCAGTCCTTCTGTCAGTACCACAACCTTTATAAACCAGGGCATTCCTGGAACACAGATTGTTAAAAGAGATGACCAATCTTATTCGGAGTATATCGTGAAGTTTGAATAGATCATGCAGAATATTTTTGACATGTTTCTGAAACTTTTGGGGCCTCAGGTTCATTCAGCATGGTCTAACAGCTAAAGCGGTGCACCGTAGCACTTCTGTCTCCCACCTGTCAATCCGGTCAAGAGCCAAGGTATTTACACCTGCTTTATTGTAAACAGATGTCCATTCATATCAGAAGGCCAGAGCTCCTTGGAACAAAGTCGAGGGCTGGTGATCATTTGCAGCTGATCAGAAATAGTACCCGACTCGCCTTTTTTGCATGGTTCTACAAAGTGGTGGAATTCATATCATCCATTAATAAGAGAGGTGTGGCGCAGCTGCCAGAGTGGCTGACTCCCGAGCACGGAGATCACACTTCGATTCACGACTGCAGCTCAGCTCAGCATCATGTGACTGGGCAATAGCTCACTTAATCTCCCCGACAGCACCCCAGCGCCTTAAAACCATTAATGGGTGATATGTTTGCGCTTTACAAATAGGAATTATTATAATAATACATTATTTAAACAACCTACATTTTTGATGTAAAAGGGGCATTGGTTATATCTTAGAGTGTTCGAAATCATTCCACTATTTGAGTCACTATGCCCCTTGGAGGCCAGAGGTCTGGATAAAGATTATTAAGGAAGTCATCCAGCATTGACTACATAAGTGGACAAAGATTTTTATCCTCTTCCTGGTCTGCTTCGTAGAAAATAGATATGTTTTATTGAACTGGCTGAGTAAAGGGTAATGCATCTATCACATTGCAACCACCCACGGCCCGTGCAAGTAAGAGCTGTGGGGCCCGGTGGGGGGGTGGTATTTCGACCGAAGATAATGAGGGAAAATTAAATAAATATTTAATTTTACCTTGTCATCGTCCATCAAAATACCCCCTCACCGGGCCCTACTGCTCCTACCTGAATGGGCTACTTTAGAAGTTTACTTTAGATATATGCATATACAATCATTTAAAAGCTATTTCTGTTTGCTTCCCTTACAGCTACTTTTGAAAATGCTGTGGTCCTTAGCATGTTGTATGAAGGCAGGCTCATTGATTCTTATTTAGAGAGGTCACCATTTACTCTAACTCAGAAAAGGGTACTATTATTACTGCGATAGACACACACAATAAGGCCTAGCTGCAGCTGGAGGGAAATTGGAGATTTGAAGAAAGCAAAAGATGTGCCGAAGTGAGGAAGGGTGAGTGGGGATGGCAGGTTATCTACTGACATTACTATTTCAGCACAGCCCATTGTCTATAATCTATTTTTTTGCCCTTTCTTGATTAAATTGATTTTATAACTTCATACAGAAATCCTGACTCAATATATAGAAATATAGATTCATGAATGGGACTAGTAAAATGTGTGTGTTATCCTCATACACTTGGCAGCAAATGTCATTGTCCTCAAACACTCATCTGAGTGGTACATACAAATTTTCAAAAGGATGACAGAAAGGGATAAGCCTTGTAATTATTTGTTTATGACTTATATATTATTTGCAGCCTACAAGAAGGCAACTTTGCATCCTTACATGTGGAAAGGATAGCCCCAATCCAAATCAGAGATGTTCCTGAAATTCTCATCTGAGTTTTACACTATGACTTTATAATCTAATTTAGAAACGGCAGTGGTCAGGTTGCGGTGGCCCGTTTTTCAGGGCTATCTGCTGTGAATCACTGTTTGTGAAAAACCAACTGAAATGCTTGAGACATGGTAAGATCATAATGTTTTGCTCTTCTGTGTCTGTAGCATATTGAAGTGTTGGAAATCAGTCCACGAGGAAGCTTACAAGTTTTGATTAAACAGTCAAACTATGGATTATTTCCAGGGTCTTGTTATCCAATTCTAGGTTTCTTCTAGTTATTGTGATGTAACCTTTATACTCACTTATAGTCTTATTTAGAGCCTGGTGGTAAAGCAAAAGCTTCCAATTTATAGACAGAAATCGAAATCTGGAAGTGACGACTCAGTCCAAATGTCTTCCACCACAAAACTGGTATGGTGATGGAGATTCAGCATGTGAATTCACTTTCAAATTTAGCATCATGTTCCTCCTGAAATTGGAAGGTTTTCATTTCCTTCAAACTCTGAACGAAGCCTTAGGGGCTAAACTCCCCACTCAAAATTATTTCCAGAATGTATCTGCTAATCTTCACTAGCATCCTTCAAAAAAGTTTCACTTGAGTTTATGATAATTAATATTCAACTTTAAGTGAACCTGAATCTATGTGCTATAAAACATTGTGCCCAACATTCCTGCTTTTAGTTTTACATTGTAACGGCCTCAAAAGCATAGCGGCAGCTACTAGATCGGATGTTACTGATGGAGCATGGGACACATCATGAACACCCATGAATGGGTCAATGCATCCGTTTTGCTAAAGCTGTGGTCAGAAAATCTACAAATTAGTGCCTTATGCAACACTGACCACATGCCCATCAGGAGCAAAGACCATGAACTGCTTCGATGTAGACAAAGGCATGTTTAGCAAAAACGTATGGTTAGGAGCCCTATGCTATCTTTCGAATAAACAGAAAATCCTATCAGTATGGCATAGGCAGACAATCCAAGACATGCTATGCTGCAGGTCACGAAGATTCTTTACTACCTCAGGAGCTGTTTCATACAGCTTCACAGTTTGCTGTCACCAAAGGACCTAATGCTATCAGCATGCATATTAATTCCTTCTCCACATCAGACAGTAATGAAATATTTATTAACCCTTTCCCATTTTGATATCTTGAGACAAAGAACAAGGCAGTGTGGAATAATAAAGCACATGTTCTTTCAGATGTTATTTGCCATTTGTCTGAAGAATAGGATAGCAGGAAGGTGTGTTAAATGCTCACCATTACTCTGTTATCTGCTGGTATCAAATGAAGTGCAAACATACGATTATCCACGCACTTGCTTTATGCAGTGAGAGAAAGAGGAGTTTGGGTACTGGGAAACGAGACAGACGTAGGGTTGTGAGTAATAATGAAACAATAATTTAAGTAAAGAGAAGAAACGTAGTCTGGAGCAGGATAGAAGGAAACTAGAACTGAAAATAGGAATGAAGAGGAAAGGAAGGAATAAAATCAAAATTCGTCATAAGCATAAATAAACCGCAGCCCCTTGTCTTTTTACGTGGATCAAAGTAACAACAAGAGAGCGAGGATTAGACCGTAGTACTTGTCCTTTTCCCCGGACATATATAATAGAACAACAAGGACAAGACCTTGAGCAGGTACAGGTCAGGGATGGTCCCCTGTCACCTGGTCGTTGGATGCTAACAACAGGGTGTTGTTGTTAAGAAACCCCTCACCCACCTACCTAGTAGGTGGCATGTTTCATCATCGGGGCCCAGCTGGATCACCGAGTGCGATCCAGCTGTGCTGCAACGCCTGTCTACAGCGGAGCGGGATTTCTTGTGAAAAGTGACAGTGTTATGTGAAGTGAAATATGTGTTAAAAGTACCTATAGGAAATACCCTTTTTGAAAAGTTTTAATAGAAGGGTCCTATGGCACGGGTAAAAACAACAATAGGATATAAACCGCAGCCCCGTGTCTTTTTACGGGGATCAACAAAGAGGAAGCGCAGCCAGCCATTGATATCTACATTTCCTGAAAACATTGCAAACACTGAAACTCCCCACCAGAATTCATAACAAATAGAAATTGGAAACAAGAAAGCCTAACTACAATTTAAGACACTGTGCTATATTATATACACATTTAAAATAATTCGAGTCCATTTTAACATCTCTCACTTCTTTTAAACCTGAGTTTATGACATTTCAAACTATATATTTTTTTCTTTTTAGCTGAAACCACTATCTAATGTTAAAGAAGGAAACAAGAAGTTTGTGGTTGACACCGAGGTGAATCCAGGCTACTGGACAAAGATGCCACCTAAGTTTACTGCAACCACCCTTGCTCCAGTTACTTCCCTGGTCACTACCTCAACAACCACCAGTACCACAACAACCAGGACCAGAAGCACAACCACTAAGCCAGCACGGAGGAACGGGCTCGCTCCCCTACGGTTCTTTGACCTATCCTGTGATGAAACTGTCTGTCCTCCTGACAGCTTCTGTGTCAATGATTATGACCGCGGAGGAGCCCGCTGCCACTGCACTCTTGGAAAAGGCGGAGACACTTGTGAAGAAGGTACATGATGTTGGAATGACTTAGATGCTTTCTGCTTTTTCGTGTTGAACTAATTTTCACATGTAGATGTTAACTGTGCCTGCACTTATATTTCTGTAATGTACTTGCACAATGAATGTTCCCTCACATGTTCAATGCACTTGCTTGTGTATATCTGCAACGTTTTCTATGAAATACGTTTAATATATTTGCACTTCTTTGTGTAGAAAACACATATTTTTACTGAATGCACTTGTGTGCGTTGAATGTACCGCAGCTTATTGAATGTATGTATGGGCCAGATGAACAAAGTCATTCTGCAAAATCAAAACCTGCGTTTCGCTAAATCACACGGTTTGTGACCACAACATGTCTTTTAGCTATGTACTAAATGTATTTATATATTTATATGATTTAGAAACCCATACCAAACTCTAGTTCGGAAGGTGCATGAAAGTGGTGTGCCCCCCTAATTTCTATGCAATATGGCATGCATCAGTGGTTTGTGACCGCAAATCACTGATCAGTTATCAATCAACACCTCAGAGGAGGTGGTAACTGGTTCTCAAAGGGGATGGTGTCCCCTTGAATGGGGAATAGGGCCACGTGCCCTTAGGGTGAGTGCAAGGAGGGATACATAAGCTGTGGTCCAGAAGACCACATCCAGCTACCTATAATATTTTCCCAAACAGTAATTGTTTTTTTAAAGCACCACTGGTTGGATGTATGACGTTACAGCGCATTCTTTTACAACGCCTACCTTTACATCGCAAGTTTTACAACGCATACCATTACAACGCATAGTGCTTTTAGGCGCTGGATAGTGAATAGTTTAATTTACTATTCCAACTCCAGTCCCCGTGGATAGTAGGGAAGGTGTTGGATAGTACATTAAACCTATTCCCTATTCTAGAGCGCCCCCCAGCGCAATGCGTTGTAATGGTTTGCGTTGTAAAAGTTGCGTCGTAAAGGCACTGTGTGGTAAAAGTTGCGTTGTAAAGGATGTTTAACCCACTATTTGCTTTAAGGCATAAAGGTTGCTTTAAAAACAAATTATTTTTCGGAATGCAAGCACATGGATAGTGGTGTCCTGTTCAATACCAGCCACCGTCCTTATGTTTGTGGCCAATGTTTGTGTGTTTCACGTAGCGACCCCCTAATTAGCATCCATTAGGCAGGCTGTTCTTTGACCGCTGTTGACTGGCCATATTGTGATGCGATTTGTAGGTACATGGGTCACATGACAAAATTTAAAACTGTTTACAAAAAGTAAGCTTGCAGTTTGGACCACATTTTGCAAGCAGACTTTTGAAACATCCGGTCCAGTGTTTGTACATGTTGATTGCAGTTGTTAATTTGAGTAGGCTTAATGCTAAACATTTTCATGAAGATTTTTTGGGACTCACAAAAATCTCAGAGGCTATGCATGGAAAGGTGCAAAATGTTTAGTTTGTTCTTTTTCTTCACCCAGAAAATATTGCTCCAGGTGAGAAAAATCCCCACCAGGGATTAAAAAAACACACAGCTGTGAGGAGGGTGGTGGTGGGTGTTCTTCACACCCTAGTTTTACATTTACTCAAACCATATTTTCTAACCAAACATAGGTGCACAAACTGTATATGAAACTATTGGGAAGGTTTGTAAATATGCGCAAATGTATGTCCCAGTGAATATTTCTGCCTTCTCTATGCACACTGTTGTGTCTGCCTTGAAACAGCTGGCTTCCTACCCCTCTGCTACTTCTACTAATTCTATAAGGATCTAGCAACTTGCATCTGGAGATAGACTTTTTGTACACCTACATTCTGCTTAGGTTTGACAAACGTTTATGAATCAGACCCTTTGAATTTACTACTGCTGGATAGTTGTGCTAGATGAATATTCTAGCAGTTGCACATCCTAATGGACGGGTTCTTGGTTTTGTATTTTTGGGGCCCAAATAAAAAAAAAACTATTACATATAAGGGAGAATTTGCTGCTTTATAATTACTCCTATTTTTGAAGAAAGTTTCTAAATTTAACGTTTTTACTAATGATCATAGATCTACACCATTTATAGTTTTTTGAAGTGCTAGAACTGATTGAATATAGAAAATAGAACACAATATTTTGATTAATTCAGTAGGGAAACAAAAGTAGAGGCAGTTCGTTCATAGGGGTGCAGGGGCGTTGACCCCCCACTGCTGCGAGCCACTACCTCCCAGGCTCAATTTGACAATTTAAATTACCCCTGTACGTACCTCCATTCATTTATATCTCCTTATGGATGCGTCTACAGAGCTCACAGTGGGTGGGACGAGTAGCTGAGGTTGAAACTGAGCTGCACATGTCAGATAGGCTGGTATGACTTCACAGTTCAGGCTTCTACATTGAAGACTACTGTGGAGCTGCATGAGCCAAGACACAGCCTCATCGGTTTTCAATGGAGCGTTGTACTTTTATGCCCCAGCCAATCCTAGCACTGCTCTTATGCTGCTCTGTATTATTTAAAGCATAAGAGCAGTGCTTGGATTTGCTGGGGAGCGTGGGCTTATTTTTCCCTGGCCAGGAGCAGAGGGAAGTAGTGTCCTGAAATCACCCTGGCATGCCTTCTATACTGCTATAGAAGAAGTAAGTAGCAGTCAGAGTGATCGCCAGTGGCTGAGAATAATTTAAGCATACTGTCCATCACCTTGCTGTTTGTTGGATCGTGGGCGCTATGCAGATTTTAATCCTCCACGTGAACCTTCTCACAGAAAAATTATGTTTTGAGGTAAGATTTGAATCTTAAAGGGCAGCCACCTTTTGTGTGCCTAACCCAGTGATGTAGCCAGAGTGAAATGGGCCCTCGTACAAGGAAGGAAATGGGCCCCCTCGTGCTTTATGGATTGTGAAATACAGCAATATTCAAGGTTCAGTGAGCCTCTCAGGCCTTTGGACCCTGGTGCCACTGCACCTGATGCACCAATAGAGGCTACTTCCCTGGGCCAACCGCTCCATTACATAAGGTCATATTACCGATTTTGGTTCACAGCTCTTCGTTGTGGCTAAATGCGGCGAGAAGCGACAGATATCAAGTTTTGGTTTGTGTACAGTCTTCCTGATGTAAGTTAGCTGTTTACATTAAGCGCATCAGCAGGGTGTGTGGAGCAATGAGCCCTTCCATTTGTGCTTTCACATATAGAAGGCCCTGCCAAGGTCGAACATTTTCAGAAAATATAAAATGCAAACGTCTCAGCACAACATTATTTTTCGACGAGTGGACTTGAAATGGAAGTTTCTGATTGTGTGTAGGACCGGCAGGTGCCATCCTGGTTTAAATGAATAGCAATGTAAGCTCTAAAAGGTGCCAAGGTCGTGGAGCTGACTTGTCTCTTTAGACTATATACAAAGAAATGTGCCTCTTCACTTGCATCATCTCTGAAAACCAGGCTGAAGAGGATATTTGCATCACCCTTCGTGGGCATAAATAAATCACATTTCTAAAAAAAAAAAAAAAAACAGCTGGTCGTAGCGCTGCGAGGTTGCCGGCGTACCCCTTCCATATTGTGTCCGCATTTATGGCGCTTTCATCTTGAACTGAATTTTAACTGATTTTGAACCTCCGCATCAGTTTCTTTCACTCGGCTCGGAGATCACTCCACTCTGGGTCTTCCCTCTTGGTGCAAATTTATACTATGAGGGATGTTCTCCTCTTCAGACAGGTCTCATCCATCACTTTATCCTTTCATCATTTCAGAGGCTCAAAGACAGTGCCGGTTGCAGCATACTGGATTTAGGATCAGAGTATATGTGGTAATGAAAGATAGATCCCCTGATGCCAATACTGTTTTTTCCTTTTGTACATGGGATTGGGTTTGTTTACATTCCAGACAGTGGTCAGGTCATCAGGCTCCGGTCCTGGGCTTTGTGTTTAAAAGTCATTGTTTTCACTGTGCAATCAGGATTTGTTTTATTTTTAATCATGACACATGTTTCGTAAGACAGAGACTGACATATGAACAACTATTGTCTGCCTATGTCATCATGTCTGACATTATCTACATTCAATCCTTTATGACCTCAGTGACCTGCACAAGACCAGCAGAACTATCCTTTCACATTGACACTAGAGCTGACTTCACCCCCACGCTTGTGTTGGCTTCACTGCTGTTGTTTATTGACAATAGTTATTATGACCTTGACCCCTCCTGCTAGCACATTTGGAACATTTTTTTTGTGCAATATCCCACCACCGAAGTCACTTTTATTCCGCTTAAGCATGTACATTACTGTTCTTTGTGACTACAATTCCCAATTTAGGGGTTGCAAACATACAAAAATTGCTTCTCAGCTGTCAAGATAGTTGAAGCAAGATGTAGTAAAATATGGGGGAGTAGCGTCTGTTACCAAGCATGCCAAAACCACGTGTGGCTTAACAACGCAGTCAGTTCAGTTTGTTCCTTTTATTCGGTTACCACTTGTTTGCAACCATAAAAAGTACAGATAAAAATAAAATTATTTTACATAGCAAAAAGTAAAACATGAATGCATTTACACAAAAACACATAAATCAAACAAGAGCATCTCGTATTTTGATTGTAGTTTTTAGGAATGTGGCTATACATTTGGCAGAATGAGTTGAGTTCAAAAGTTGTAAAGAAAGATAAGCTAGGTGACAGGACCTATGACCAGATGAACGGAGAAGTGGAAGAATCCAAGTTCTTCGTGGTGTCTTATAATAAGAGCAGAAAAAAATAATGTGTAGGGTTGATTGGGTCGATACTCCGTCACATGGACAGTTCATAATGTCTTTCGACCAATACTGTATCCGAGGAAAGGAAACCAGACGAAAAAAAGTATTGAATCGAAATCTTGTCAGAAGATATTTTTCAAAATTAGACAAATAATATGTTAAATACGGTTGTATAAGGTTACCTGGTTGAATTGCTTGGGTTTGGAGATTAGAATGCTTTTGGATCTCGGTTGTGCTACGAAGTTCTCTTAAGTGGTCCATGCTTATTTTCTTTAGATCTTTTCTGGATATATCCTCCACACTCGGTGGGTCGTCAAAATATGAACTTCGACCTAAGTCTTTGAAAAAGTTCTCCACATATGCTAGCCAGGGAATTCTCCGCCAATTTGTTAAGGCCATACAGTCCTCAATCAGTGAGCGTGTCAGGTGACATTCTGGTTTTGACCATATACGTTGCCATAAAAGAATTGGTTGGACACGTATATAGTCTGTGATATAATCCATTCCAAGCTCATTGTGGGTAGCATAGTTCGGGGCGCTTTGTGGGAGGGCCAACAAGTATTTAGCGAACCCGTTCTCTACTACTTGGATGGGATCAATTGGACCGTGTCCCCAGACTCCTGCGCCGTAAGTGGCCACGCTATGGCATTTAGCATAGAAGATTTTTAAAAGTTCTTGGGGAGCAGGTTTGCCTAGTTTCCTGGAGAAGGAGATCAAGGCCGTAGCTGCTCGCTGGAAAAGGAGTTTTCTGCTGGCCGTGGCCTGCCACCAGTTTAGAGAATCGTCCACCAATATCCCCAAATATGGGTAGGCAGACGTCTTTTCCAGTCTTGACTTTTCCACAACAATCACTCTGGGTTTCTTGACCTTGGGGCCAATATGCATAGTAAACGTCGTTTTTATGTTAATTTTGAGACCAAGGGAGCCCATGAAAGAAGAGAATTTATCAAGCTGCTTTTGTAATTGATTGAGTGTCCTTGCGAAGATGACTGAGTCATCTGCATAAAGCAGCGTTGGTATAGGGCGATGGTTGATCTGGGGTAAGTCCTGGCTCCCTTCAAGCATGGCCTGCTCGAGGCCGTTGGTATAGAGGTTGAACAGGAAGGGAGCCAGTACACAGCCCTGCCTTACCCCTTTTTTAATGGAAAAAGATGGGGACAACTCGCCGTTGACTCCAAATCTAACAGACGCCGTTGCATCCCCATAGAGTTCCCGTAGAAAAGCTATAAGGGCTGGTTCCACTTTGAGGTCGCTTAGAATAGCCCAAAGTTTGGAGTGCTGGACACAGTCAAAGGCTGCACTAAGGTCGACATACACTAGGAAGATGTTACCCCTTTCGCTCCTGCGTATTTCCCTATCAGAAGAACAAGGTTCAGAGCCTGCTCCACAGTTCCAAGACCCTTCTGGAAGCCGTATTGCAGGTCGGTCATGATGTTGTTTGACTGGGCCCAGGATTGTAGTCGGTCCAGTATCACCCGACCTGCAACTTTACCTATGGAGTCCAGAAGGGAAATAGGCCTGTAGCAGACTGGGTCGTTGCGATCACCCTTTTTGAAAATAGGCAGCAGGATTGATGTCGACCATGACTTTAGAAGCCCAGTAGATGTTACAGCGCAGAGGACCTGGGTGAGGAGGGGTGACCAAAGTTCAAGATTGTGTAGAAAGAAATCTAAGGGCACACCATCAGGCCCTGGAGCCTTGCCCGGTTTAGACGCCTTTAGGGCTTTGTTAACCTCTCCATGAGTGAAGGTTAAATTAATCGGATAGGTGATCCTCCCTGTCACGTTGCCATTTCTCTGTTCATCTTCAGAGAGGGCTGCTTCAAAAGATCCAAAGATTTTCGAGAAATGGGAAACCCATTCATCAGCGGTGATAACCACGTCCAGATGTTGGGCCTTCGAGGAATCAGCCAAAAATGGAGATCTGAGGACTTGCCAGAAGAGGGCGCTGTCTTTGTTGAGGCAACTGAGATGTAACTGTGCCCACAAATTATTCTTGATTTCTTTCCTGCGTTCCACTCTGGCTATGTTATAGAGTTTCCGTAATTTGGAGATTTCCGCGATATCCCTCAGAGGACTACGGAGGGCGGCCTTTAGATTTGAAAGAGCCTTACGACAGTTTACATTGAACCATCTTTCAGAATTGGGTTTTTTATTCCTGGATTTGCGGATAAACTCCTCCCCAATAACCTCTAGAATTTTTTGGAAACTTGTCACAGTTGTTTTGGGCGAAGCATCAGCAGATAGACAGTCATGAACCCAGGGAGCGGCTCTATCGAGGACCCGTTCCGTGATTTTTGATGGATCGACCTTGGCCCATTTAACTGAATAGCCATTCACCTTGTTCATGGTTAGGGAGCTTTGCGTTAGATGGCTGGTAAGAGTTGAGTGAATCTTAACATTTTTGGGTGAAAGTATTACACTAATTGGATAGTGATCGCTACTCACATCTGTCCCTGTAAGGAAGTCGGTCAATTGGCCCTTCAGGGTCTGTGAGGTCAAAATATAGTCTATTGTGGTTGATGCCCCTCTGCCATGAAACGTTGGAGAGAAATCTATGGGAGGTTCTACTAATTTGTTTGCGTACTCAAGTTCTAAAGAAAAGAGGCACTCATTTAGTTTATTCCCACAAGTGGAATGTACAAAATGCAACAATGGGCAGCCTTGATCGTCCAACAGGCCACAATTCCCATTATTGTGATTTGTGCATAATGCAGTGTTAAAATCTCCACCCCAAATTATGTATACGGTGGTTGAGTGTAAATCATTTTGAAGAGATTCTAAAAAAGTGGTAACTTCACCTAATAATTTTATACAGTCCTTTACTTCGGAATTATTATAGTAGTTAATCAGAATAAAGGTACTGTTTTTGTTAAAATGTAATTGTAATATTTGGTAGCTTGGGTCTTCTTTAAGCATACATATAGTTAGGGAGGACAGAGTGTTAGCAACATAAACTGCCAAACCACCCTTTGGTCTGCCCATAACTCCTTGGATAGCTGGATTATGGAACGTTTTATAACCAAGTAGGTGTTGTGGTGTTATTGACCAGGTTTCCTGAAAGCAGAGTATCCTATAGATAGACACTGAATCCAACCATGGTTGGAGCACCATCTTGGCCCGTAGGCCAGCGACATTCCAATACACGATTGGGATGCTCAGTTGTTCTGCCAAAATTACACCTGGTATATTTTTGTCGGTATTTTGGGGCTGACGATGGTTTATGATGTTTGCTCCAGTAGAGGCCTCCGGTGACACACATGACCTTCTACTTATGTCAACGTGAAAGGAGTCAACCGGATAACCTTCCTCGCTAATAATTGGAGTGGGCCTTTTCGATAGCATCGGAGGTTGATTGATAATCGGGCTTAATTTTAGTCCAGGACTAATAGGGACAACAAGAGAGATTGGGGCCTGGATCTTTTGTACTATATTGGCTGACGGTCAATCTACCATATCCAGACAATCGTAACGATTTCTGGTAGAAAAGCCCTGCCACCCCTCCAACGGGAACTGGGATCTTCTTGGGAGCCAGGGCTGCGAGTGCCAGTCCTGTGGCTGCCAGTCTCTATTGCTATTTCTTTTTGCGTAAGGCACCTGGTTCCATTGCCCGTCAGGGGGTTGTTGCCAATTTCCCGTGGGGAAATAGTTTTGGATGTTCTCTGGAGGATAGAAAAAGGAAAGACGGTAAGCGTCAATACCCCCCTTTTTTTCCAGGGATGGCCATGAGCAGATGTGATTAACCGTGTTAGGATCAGCACAGTTCACTATGATGCAATCGCCCTGAATTGATTTTTGTACCTCACCTACCCAAGTTACTCTGCGTACTGTAGTTATTCTGCTATTGTGGTGCCGCTGTAGTGGTCTATTTAAGCTTAGCCACTGTAGGACTTTATTTTTAAGGGACCAAAAGGATTCATTTGTGCCTTCAGTAAGTTCGGGAACTCCGGTGAGAATAACCGTATATGGGGATGCCTCGGGTGGAAGATGCACTGGACGCCTTGAGCGCATTCCCCTTTTTGATAGCTCTGGGGGTTTAGTTTCCAATGTTTTGGGATGAACAGATACCTGTTTTTTGTCAGCGGGTTTATACGTTTTGTTCCCCGAACCTTGTGCAACCGGGGTCTGGTCCGTACTTGGTCCAGCCAGAGGCACAGCCACGGGAGGATTTGACACATGGGTTGCTAAAGGAGCTGGGTGTATAAGTGAAATATTAGATGAATTAGACACTACTGCCATCTTACTGACAGGGCCTGATTGAAACGCTTGTGAGATTTGTACTGGAGGTTTGGGTTTCCCTATCCCCTGGTTAGTCTGCTCTCTAATAGACTGGGAGGGTGTTTTAGAGGATAATAATCCCATATGTTTTTCTAGATTCCTCAAACCTAATTGCACAGGTTTTAATTGCTCGTTGAGGAGTTCCCTAATAGTGGATAATAAGAAAGGGGTGGCATTACAGACTGGACAAAAATTATCGGGCTGAGAGGGCCTAGGGGGATTAACAATCGTGTTCTCGGTGCTGGTACTAGTTGTTAGGGGTAAACTTGCAGTTGATGTAATAGCGCTAGGATGAGCAGGCAGAGACAATTGATCCCCCCTGACTCAGTTGGAACTACAGAGCTATTAGAGTTACAATGTTGTATACCGTTTCCCCTTTTTGGTACAGCGCCCTCTCTAATCCCACGAAGGTGGTTATCTATTGACGTGTCCAGGGTTTGGCAAAGCACCAAATTAGGAGTAGCCTCCAAGTCATCTGAAGAGAGAGAGTCAGATATAGATTGAGTAGCCGAGAGGTCCACTGTGGAAGGAAGCGTGGGGATGTCGGCTGCAATGGAAATTGGAGTCGTCAAGATAGGTAGAATAGAGCCTTGGTGGTTTGGAGAGGCCGCAGTTGCCAAATGGCCCATAGAAGAGCGCTTAGCATTAGCGAGATCTAAAGATACTCTGCGTTCCAGGATGGAAATACTCTGGTCAATGACATCGTTGGTGCGTGCAATAAATTGGTCTATCGGCCCGGTCAAATGGGTGACAGGTTGGACAATCTTAGCGTTTTTCCGGGTTCTTCGGGTCATTTTTAGACAGATATATAGATCACAAAATTTTTTTGAGATACAGTACTCACTCTGGTCGTGGGAAGACAGGGGGGGTGGCCCGGTCCGGTCCCTTACGGCCACTAATGGGCAACAACGGGCCCGCCCTTGGCCCGGGCTTCGCCCGGGCGCTCCCGCGACGCAGGCAGTGACGCTGATTTAAAGCGCCTCCTGGCGCGTACCTGGCATGCCCGGCGCTATGCCTGATGGAAAGTGTAGTCCCCTCTCAGCGGCCACTCGATGGTGCTGGTGGTGGCGGGGGGACTACAGGCAGGGCCAGCGGCAGCTAGGCAGGATATGGAAGCTTTTCCTCTCTGGGAGAACTGAAGATTACAGCGGAGCTCCTGCTCCAACGCTGTCGGGGAATTACAAGCAGAACACCCGCTCTGCCGACAGTGACGCTGATTTAAAGCGCCTCCTGGCGCGTACCTGGCATGCCCGGCGCTATGCCTGATGGAAAGTGTAGTCCCCTCTCAGCGGCCACTTGATGGTGCTGGTGGCGGCGGGGGGACTACAGGCAGGGCCAGCGGCAGCTAGGCAGGATATGGAAGCTTTTCCTCTCTGGGAGAACTGAAGATTACAGCGGAGCTCCTGCTCCAACGCTGTCGGGGAATTACAAGCAGAACACCCGCTCTGCCGACAGTGACGCTGATTTAAAGCGCCTCCTGGCGCGTACCTGGCATGCCCGGCGCTATGCCTGATGGAAAGTGTAGTCCCCTCTCAGCGGCCACTCGATGGTGCTGGTGGCGGCGGGGGGACTACAGGCAGGGACAGCGGCAGCTAGGCAGGATATGGAAGCTTTTCCTCTCTGGGAGAACTGAAGATTACAGCGGAGCTCCTGCTCCAACGCTGTCGGGGAATTACAAGCAGAACCTACAATTCTCAATTTAGGGGTTGCAAACATACAAAAATTGCTTCTCAGCTGTCAAGATAGTTGAAGCAAGATGTAGTAAAATATGGGGGAGTAGCGTCTGTTACCAAGCATGCCAAAACCACGTGTTGCTTAACAACGCAGTCAATCCGACGACTGTGTGAGAGTTCTGCGAAGGGTTTTAGAGTTTTCAGAAAATCTTTGGCACTCATCAAGTGGCGATGAGAGTAGAGAAAATGATAGATGAGCAGCGGTGCTACTAGAACAGGGGAAACCCAAAACCCCTGTGTGAGAGTGGGGTAAGAAACCCCCTCTTCAAATATTCACAAGCAGGGTTCAGAGCACACGCAAAGAGTTGCTTTAGAAGTAATAATAAGTATAAAAGAAAAAAGATCATTCACAAGTGGTTGTTTCTTTTTGCTTTATACGTGATCGTGGTTCTCCTTGCAGAGGAGATTCAGAGAACATGAAACCAGCCGACATGTGTTTCGTCAAATCGGGTAGTTACCCGTGACTCTTCAGGGATGGGGGTGATACAAAAGAAATGGTACAGTATTGGGAGTATGAAAGAGTATCAGAAAAACAGCCATAAAGGCGGGGTGACGAGAAATACATCTCCTGTGAGTGGAAACCATAAAGTACGGTGGATAAAGACATAGTATAGTGACTCCAAACCTAATGATAGAATAAAACCAGTGTGTATGTGGATGACATTGTAATCTTGGAGAAGGGCAAAAGAAAAAGCAAGAAAACCAGGTGGGAGAGAAAAGGGGTATTCTATTTCTAAAATAACCAGGAAAAAGGCACAAAGCAGAGGATCTTTTGAAAAATGATACTACAGGATTGCGACACAATAATCATGATCCCAGTTATGCAAAAATAAAGATCGAAATTAACATGGTGAGTGACGTGACGAGAGTGGGATTCTAAAATGGAATAAATAAACAAAAAATGATAACAATATTATTGTAACCCATGAACGTCATGCATGGTGACCGACCAAACGGTAGATTTGAACTTTGTGACCTTTGGAATAGAGTAGGAGAGACAAAAGGAAAAGGCATCGAAACCGCCAAAACCACGTTGGCTGTACTAGTAGCATACAATCCCTTCATTTCTAAAGAACACAGTATCAATGAGTATATCCTGTAAAGCAAAATGACTGTGCTACTGGCATATAATATCTTCATTTCTTAAAGGTCACAGTGTGAATGCATATAACCTGTAATGGAAGCAACATTCAAGATGATGGTATGTAGTATAGCTGCATAGAAACAGAGTTAACTGTTGGCAAATGGCCTTGTAGAAAGGAAACGAGTGCACCTGAAAGGAAAGGTAGGGGGGGAAATAAAAGACCAGAGGAATGGAGAAGAATTGGAGGAAAAGCGAAGGAGCGGCGGTAAATTGCTAACATGCACTGCAATAAAATTATACGGACAATACCTGAATGAGGGATGAAGGGGACGATATCTGTAAAGAATTAACGGGAGGTATATTAAAAATGAAGAAGTGCCAGGTCAAAACAATAAATACAGCGTTGATATAACCTAATTCTGAGAAACCATATGAAATTATGATTAACTCACCGGGCGACCGGTGATAATTCCAACCCGGTCCTGGTCACGAGTTCCATTACAACGCAAGGCCTTACAATGATTTGCTTTAGGGAAGGGCTGGACTTTGGAATAGTTTAAATTACTATTCCAACTCCTTTCGGTGTATCAGTGGGGAAGGTGTTGGACTTAAAATCCAACACCAGTCCAACACCGCATTCCCTAAAGCATATAATGGCTTGCTGTATAATGGAACTAGTAGTAACATCACAGTTGTGGCACTTACTGCATTGTAAAGGCACTACATTGTAATTCCTGTGTTGTTATAGATGTTTCCTGATATGGGGCATTCTTTAACGGTTTGACATATCTTAAGATCACACATTAAAAATTGTTTTATAAATCTTGCTTTTCATGAAATTCTCTATTGAAATTAGCTTTAAAATACGCCTTTTAGCCCTCTTGTTTTTTCCAAACATTTCTCTAGAGACTCCCCCTAACCTTCCAGTTCATCAGTCGAGCTCACTTACATTGCTCGCTTACAACCTAGAGCTCATCCCCAAATTTTACGCCTCACCACTTTGAAATGTCACCAGCCGCCACTAAGTAGAGATAAAAAATGTATAGTTAAGATATGCAAATGTAAAATACAAAAATATAAAGGTAAAACATTGAATTTTATCACTATATAGAGATAAATGAACCCTTCAAAAAACTGCTATTACTCTCTTCTCAACCATAGCCCTAACTTCTTTTCCATTTGCACAATGTTGTCCCTGACAGTTTATGGGGTGCTAACCCCATACTGCTCCTACATTGGCATTTCCTCCACACTTCTGCACTTCCATTTTCTGCACATCGTTCATACTCTGTTTCTCTTAATAACTCAAAAACTACACTAAACCTACCCTAACCATAACCCTTACTCAGTTTGAATAGTTCTACGTCAAACTATCATGGTCATAAATATTGACAGACATAAACATTGTGGTCTAAATATTGTTTACAAAAAATATTGTCCCCCTAAGGTGTAGATTATTTGTTAATTATAATTTTGTGTATTATATTTCGAGCACGATATGTATGTCATATAGTATTCTGATGGTGTGATTTTCCAGTACCATGCAGTGCTAACACTTACTAACACTAATCCTTTATCCAACCTTAACCGTAACACATTCACTCATACCATCTCATATTTCAACCCTTACTCTGACGGTAAACCAGACACTAATATTAACCTAAACCTAAGCTAAAACCTTACACCATCCCTATGTTTTACGACAATCCTAAACCTAACCCTTTGCCTACTCCTAACCCATACTCTTTACCACATATCATCCCTCAAACCACACCATACTCTAAATATAAAACTTTCCTTACCCCAACCTTAATACATGTTTTATCACAACTTTTTTTGACTTTTTTTAAAATATATTGTGTGATTTTCCCCCTTTCTGTGTCGACTCTTTTATTAATCTACCTATTTAAATCTCTGTTTCTTTTGCCAATTGGAGAATTTCCGCATTCATATGTGTTCCGTACAAATGTGAAATTCCACCACTGTGGAATCCAGACTTTACATTGGAATATAATGTATTTTGTGAACCATAGGCCTATTAACAATGGAAATGTGGAGTTTGTAAAGCAATACTCACACTCATGTAGTACTCTTTTATGCACTTCTGCTTATCTTTGTAAATAGGTTCCAAAAATGTAAAATGGGAATTAAACCCATGCGCGCTGCAGGTTTTCCCACTGTGCGCTGACTTTTGCGAAAAGCCGCCGTTCATGACGAGCTCAGCTCGTCATGAGCGTACGACAGGCGTAACTCATGACGAGCTGAGCTCGTCATGAGCGTCGAAGGGGTTAAATGGGAACGTTCATATACAATTGGTACAAATCAGAACTGCTGTGCCCTCCATGACCTTTTTATTCATATAGAGTTGTATTTTCATGGGCCAATTCGCAACGGTATGTAAGAGTACTTTAGTAATACTTCCTACTCATAAATACTTCTGTGACATTGCCTCCAGAATTCAATTTAGATGTGGAAATTGCGTTCTGGTAATTAGTGTGTGTCTCAAACACAACCAATTTACACAGACCTTACAAAACATTATTACATCTGGTAGCAGGTGTTCATGCTGCTGGTATCTTACAGCGCTATTGTCTTTTGGAATGCCAGAAGCTGTCAATGTTGACATCACTTGGAATTCTGTAGCACATTAGCAGCGGCTGTGAGATCGCCTAGTTGGTCCTCTGTTTAGTAAGCAGAGTAGACGGTGAGCACTTCTCATTTCACACAGTGATGATCATGGAGTGGCAGCAGCTAATTTAACTGTGCAAATTACCCTTGACCTTCCTGATCAAGCATTTGATGCATGCTTTCTTGTGTGTAGTAGTTGTTCGATTGACGTAGTGTAATTAAAAAAAAAGATATATTTTTAGCCGGACACGTTGGTGTGGGGAATAGAGATCAATACTTTTTAATAGAGGAGAATCTTTCCCCGTGGATCCTAACCAGCATAAAAAACTGATCCCCCCCGCCCACAGCTCTTAGCTTGTTACATGAAGCATTGAATCGCTTGCGGGCAGAGTGCTGATCGGGTGTTTTTTTAATGCAGCCAATTGAAAAGTTCAAAGTGACTTTGGCAATGCAGCAGTTCTTCAGCATAGTGAAACCTTTCTTTGAATTGATACAGTTTGCTATCCTGTCCTAGTCTTCACTGGCAAGCTTTGTATGCTTTCTTGCTTAATTCTTCTCTTACTGACACACATATGTCTTTTACCCCTTTCTTTCTGCCTTCTTCTCTTATACTGCCTCTTTCTCTTTACCACTGTTTCATTCTTTTTCTGTTATTCTAAAGTTCTTTTGATTTCTTCTCTCTTACTTCACTTTTCATTCTGCCTGCACCTCTCCCCGTATCTCTATGTTTCTCATCCATTTTGCTTCTATCTTTCTTCTATGTTGTCCCCAACTCTGTTTCTCCCTCTTGATCTCTGAATGCATGTCTTTGTGGTAGCTCCTTTTCAGTCTAGCTCTTCCTCAGATCTGATCAGTTCTTTATCTCTTTTTCCTAGTATTTGCTCTTGACTTGCTTCTTTTCTCTTTCTGTTTATACTGCTAATTTTTCACTCTCTTTTTTGCCTATCTTTTTCACTTAGCCGGAGTGGGCCACGTACAGAAAAGATGCATATTTATATAAAGAAAACAAATATTACCAGGTTACAAAATATACACCAAGCAAACATTGAAACTAAGGGCCTCATTAGGATGTCAGTGGCACCGCCTCGGAAAGTCCATCGGTGGCAGTCCCACCGACATCCAGGCCATCGGTCCAACCACCGCAATACCATGCGGACTGTTAGATCCAGTGGTCTCGGGACAGACTGTCACCTCCAACAGGTTCAAAGATCCCATCGGGGCAGATGTCTGGCTCCTATCCCTATCATGAGAGTGGTGCCTGTGCAGGCACTGCCGTAGGGAATAGGTTGTCACTTTCCGACTGCCTTTTCATGGCGGTCCCACCAACATGGAAATACAGTCGGAAAGGGATTTTGGGGGCCCCAAGCAGAGCCCCTATCCCCCGAACGGCCACTGCTAAGTGGCCTAGGGGGCACTGGTAGTGCCCCCCCACACATCCATGCACCATGTGCCAGGCACCATAAGATGCCTGGCACATGGTGCATGGATGTGTACTAAGTGCCTTTTACTACCCGACTTGTGCTGTGCCCCTTTTCCTGCAAACCACAGTAGAACAAGGCACTTTTCCAACTGCCTGCACATCAGTCTTATCATGATAGGGCAGGCGAGACCACCAACTCATTGTCGAACGGCCACCTGCCCAGCAGCAATGGCAGTCGGACCGCCATCATAATGAGCCCCTAAGTTTGATAAGGTACTACCACAAACAGAAAGTTTTATTATATAATTAAATGCCCCTTTGTAAATCTGTTCCACCAGGACGACTATGATAGCTTGTTTTTTAAGTTATCAGTTGCTACACATAGAGCTACCAATCTCCAATGTTTGTACTTTCTATCCCTCTCCAATTTGTAGAAATAGCTACCCATCACAAGAGAGAATATGGAAATTATTCATGTACATGTCTGTGGTATTTCATCATTCTCTTGGCTAATGCCCATCACTGACACGTGTGCCTAAAGGTATCTCTTTTACCCAAAGTTAGTTACTTCTCTTTAAACATGTTCCTAAGCTAGAGTTTGGGGTCCGGCCAAACTATATGCTCCCAGGAGCCAGAGTAGCATATGGTATAATGTGTTATGTTTACACTTTTGTAGGGTACACACCTGAAAATACATATATTATGATCTATCCCCCTACTGAAGCATTAAAACAGTCCTATACTACTTCCAGGCCAATTGATTTGATTTAATTGGGGAAAATTATATTAATGTACTTAAATCATTCAGGGATGAGTTATACTGATGAGTATCTAGCTACCATTGGCTGAGTATATATTCTGATCTGTGCTATCAGCTGTTCCCCTATAATATGTGACTCCTATTTCACAAACCGAATAATACCCTATTTTGTACTCAGTAAATACTGCAACCCATTGGCATGTTGAGCATTCTGACTTAAACTCATAGTGAATACTTTCTGTCCACCTATGTTTGTTAAATATCCTTTAATCAATTTGAGGTACACATCTTAAGGTTAATGACTTGAGGTTCAATAGAAATATAGTGGCTTTCTATGTCACCTTTAGTTATTCTGTCTTTCTATGAGCTCTGCTTTCTTTCTTATCGGCTTAGACCTGTTGCACTGTTAAATACGTTTCAAGTTAGTGTGCTGCCCCTACCAACACCCTCTAAGGGAGTCCATTTCTCTTGATTCCATATAAATAAACCTATTTGCATTCTGGAAAGAACTAGAACAGCATTGACACTGGTTAATTTGAGCCAGTGGTTACAGGTTGGGCAGAGCGGCACTAATTTCTTTGGGATCAACACTTATTTCTCCTCAACAAACTTTGACCCAGAGCAAGAAAGAGAAGAATACAAAAGGGGGGAGGAGGAATAGGAAAACAGAAAAACAATGATATAGGGAGAAGGCAAGGATAAAAAGACCACACTGAGGTGATATAAAGTATCAGAGAACAAGTTGTGCTCAATTAAAGAGGCAGAAAGTGGAATTAAGGCTGTGGACCTCATTATGAGTTTGGCGGTGCATGAGCGAGAGGGTCACCACCGCCTGCTCCTGCATCACCAAACCCGAATGCTGTCCGCCCACCAGATTATGATACAAATCGTTATCTGGCAGGCGGGCCAGCAGAGTGGCGGTCCCACAGCGGTGCTGTAAAAAGGCTCAATGAGTCTTTAATACTGTCCTGCCATAGGATAACCACGAAGCGTTCCAGCCCTGCATGGGTTGTAAAGTCCATGCCCTGCTGGAACTGGCGGGTGTGCTTGCACCCAGGGGGGCACAATATGTGCCCCCTGCATGCACCTTCCTGCATGGGGCAATGGAGGACCTTTTGGGCCCCCTTTGTTTTCCCCCCACCAGCTTCTACATGGGAGTCGGGAAACTGAAAATATGCATGGCGGTGACGAAGCAGCACCGTGAGAATATTCTGGGCCCCTGACCGCCGTGCCACCACCACGGAACGCAGTTCCCTGGTAGTTGCGGTGGTCAAATGGTTGTCTGGCTGCCAAATTCATAATACGGTGGTCTGACCGCTGGTGCAGCAATGGCTGTACTGCCACGCCCCGCTACTCTGGCATTCCATGGACCAACAGACTCGTAATAAGGCTCTATGCATAGTTGGTATTTGGCACCCTGACCCTCAATAGCACTGGCTGCGGGCTTCCGAACGGAACGTTGGTCCTTGGCAAGTATTCTGTTACAGATTAAGCTCTGAGCAGTACAAGCTCAGAGTATCAAGAAAATATTCATTCACTGTTTACTTCTGATAGCTAAATATTGCTCAAGTATGATGGAGAAGAGTCTTTATTTCCCCATTAGCATCGAAATATGATAAAACAAACAACCATAGGCCTTTAAGTTTTTTTTTTTTTTTTTAGGAATTACTCCACCTATGTGAGTTCGTCAAAATTAACACATTTTCTATTCAAGCAAATTCATAGCTTAGAGTCTGTAACAATTAGAGCCAGCATTCCTTAACTTGGGTATTAATTCTCACTTCTGCCATCAGTGCTAAAGGTAAAATAGCTGAGATCAGGAATATCTAAGGTTTTAACCATGTTTGGATTTTGATGCACACACCACCCAACCCTTCTTTAAAACCAGTATGGAAAAAGCGATAAGAGGGTGTAAATATATAACTCCTGTTTATATTTAGTAAAGGGTCCAGTGGGTGCTGCTCAAATGATAAGGGTTTCCATAGGGCACTGGGCTCAGCATCCTTCTCAGGAAAAGAACAGATTAAATCAATTTGATCAATTATTAAGACTGGGAGCTTAGTTTTGCAGCTTCATGGTGGCTGTTAACATGTCAGAGAAGGCTAGCAATATTTTATTCCAGTGAAAGTATTCACAATCTCTGGTCTTCAGGTAATGTTCTGAAAATCTTTTGTCCAACATACCAAGGGGTCGATTAGGATGTAGGGCAGATCGCCACTGCCCGCATGGCAGTGGCGATCCGCCCTACATCCTCCCCCTCACCACCCATTTCACCCCGGCTGATGTAAAGACCGTCTGCCGGTTTTCTGCCGGTCGACCGGGCGAAAAAGGGGCTATCTATGGTGGCGGTGTCTCCTAGACACCGCCATCCATATTAGCATGGGCAGCAGAGCATGGCTTTCCATGACGGAGACCCTGCCATGGAAAGCCATGCAGAGTCTGCTTTCGGGGGCCCGTTGCGGGCCCCCAGGGTTTTGGGGGGTGGAGGGTGCACATAGGGGGTACCTATGGTACCCCCCTGCATTGTCATGGAGGCAGGCACCTCTTGTAAAAATTAATTCCAATATTTATATTTATGTGAATTGAGTATATATGGGAATGAATGAATGTGGTATGTATGTTGTGCGTTTGTGAAAGTCACCATGATAATTGTCTGTGTCATTGTCCTTTTATGTAATAAATTGTGTTTTATAATATACTGAATAATCAGAAAATTGCACTAATAAATATTTTGTATTTTTCTAAAAAAAAAGAAATCTGGTTTGAGTGTCACTATTGTGTTCCCTTTAATCATGCTATAGGGATTTGGTTAAGTTGAAGTAGCCCAAGAAAGTTTACATAAGTGAAAAATTGACCTTTACATACTTTCTTTCTTCAGTGTGACCCTCTTCTTACCTTCCATCCTCTGCATTCCTTCTATTTCTGAGTAAACTCTTATCTCAGTATCATGCCTGCCTGCTTTAGTCCTTCATATTGTAATTATGCAATTGACTGATACCTCGGTTCATAGATCATAACCTCTCCTCTTTAAAACCCTATCCCTGTGATCACAATAACCAACATTAACCACTAGATTAACCACTAACCTTGGGTTTGGAGTAGCGTTCTACTCACTGTAAAGAACTACAACACTTCGTCAGGGGTAGTAAGCGCTATATAATTCAAACTACAATTACAATTTATATGTTAATGTTTAATTATGAATATTGGATTTGTAGTTTTGGTTGCCAACTGGGATAACTATAGACCAATATCAATACTTCCAATAATTGCCAAAATCATGGAGAAGCATGTTAATACACAACTCTCTAGTTTTATTGAGGCCCAGGGCTCTCTACACCCTCTCTACACCCTTTGCAATCAGGGTTTAGGAGGGGACCCAGTACCGAAACCACCCTTCAACGAGTCACAGAACATCTCAGGCGGCTGCTGGATAGAGGCAAGACAGCCGTGCTGGTCCTTCTTGATCTCAGCCTGGCATTTAATACTGTGCCTTATGAGATTCTCCTGGAAAGATTGGCGGTTGTGGGAATCCAAGGCACAGCCCTTTTCCTGTATGACATCCTGTTTAAAGAAGCATTCATTTCAGGTGATCACAGCCAGTGCCTCCTCCAAGCGACACACCGTTACTACAGGAGTCCCCCAAGGTTTTCGGGCCGAAATAGGATTGGACTCACAGGTTGTTGCAACTCTCTCAGCAGGAAGTTGAGTCTGTTGGGTGGGACTGATCCATTGAGTCTAGTCTACCTCTGACTACGCCTGTGCTACAAATTTTGACACGAAGTTTTGCGTCTTCCTTTCATGAATGTGATTACCGGCACGGACAAGGTCTCTGCCAGATCTTCCGGGACTGGCATGTTCATATGTACATCAGTTCCTTGCCATACATTGCAGCTCGGCCTGAATTGAAGAAGCAATACAACCATGTATTTTGCTGTGTGGTTAGGGTCCCTTTCAATTTGTTGAGGTTGGGGCACCTTGTTTTATGGATATGCCACATTCCGTGCTGGATCTACAGAGGGATGCAATGTTAATTATATAGTGACAACCTTGGATTCAATACGAATGACATATACTTCTTTCCTTCTGGTTGGACCTATCGTTATAAAAGATGTTTTACCCAGATCTATTGATTTGTCCTGATGATGACCATCTAATTACATTATGGTTGAAATGCCGTCGACGTATAAATGTGGCCTTAACTGAAGAGGACGCATTTTTGCTTTGTGTTGTTTCTGTTTTGTCCTGAACTTATTTTGTATACATTTTTCCAATACCCCTTTTTTGATTACACACTGTATTGTTTGCCTTGTTGTTTGTGTAACTTGTTGAGCTCCATAACTCTATTATATATATTTTCTTCTTTGATCTAACTATCTGTTATTTGCTAATACATTTTCTATAAACTAAGTTAATTCATACATGGGTATCTTTTATCTGTTGCGTGTTACTACACATTGCAATTTTGGACGATACAGGTTACAATAGGGCATCATAATAACTTCTGTAGCAGTACGCACTACAATAGTGTTAAACTTCCCCACTCTGTCCCCACCTTACCCACTCAGTACCCTCTCCCAGAATGCCTGGACAACCATCTTTGTATGTGCCAGCAGATGGGGTTTACAACCCTTTCTATAAAATGCCTCCGGGTATCCCAGAGAACCAAATGCGTGACAGTCCATCCTATGGGCCGGCTCATCACTAGGTGCAAAAACCCAGTCATTCACACACACTAATTGAGCCGCCAGATAATAATACCTAATATTCGGCACTGCCAGTCCCTCTCTGCAATTTTTGCAATGCTATTCGGGGGCTTCCCCCCGCCCTCAGGTGGGCCTGTAATTCTGCATCAATTGTTCCAAACACTGACATCGGGATCCGACATGGGTTATTCTAAAGCACGTACAGTAACTGCGGAAGTGCCATCATTTTAAACAAGACCGCCCGTCCCATAAGAGATACCGGTAGCCTCCGCCAATGCGTCACATCTCTGCGCAATCTTTCTAACTGATATTTAGTAAATTTTTAGTATTAAATACAAAATGTAAATCATGTTTAAATAGTATTGCATGTTGTACATTAACCACTTTTTTCTGTTTAACTTTTTTATCCTTTTTTAAGTGTTCATATACATATTTGTTTTTTTAGTATATATTTAATAATTGTATAATTGTAATATTATTATTGAATTCATGCATCACTGTGTTTCAACATATTTAACATGTGGTACGTTTTAATAGTTTTTTACCTTTTTTAATACATTTATTCCACGTTTATAAATTATTTCCCATTCATTTCTATGAAGAGATAGTCTTTTTTTATAGATTCATTAAGCTGCCATTTTTTATTCTGCTTCCTTCTATTTTGTAGTCTATTTGTGTCATTATTAGTCTTTTTTTCCAGGATATAGATTGCAATAAGGTGCTGCTGTTAATCAGAATAGGTAAGTACTTTTTAAAGGTTTTCTTAAGGGTTTGAGGGTGGGAAGCTATAGGGGAGAGGTCTTGAGGTTAGTTATAGTGTTGTTTGTGTTTTTTTTGTATATTTAGGGGCCTATTACGATGTCAGTCGGAGTTGCCTCCAGCCAACACCGTCTTGGTGTGGGAACTGACCGACTGTAGGTCTGCGGTTCCGAACACCATATTACGATGTGACCGCACATGGTGCGGTCGCAAACTCCCATTTCTCTATAGGAGCTTGTGGTGCGGGCGTACGTTTGTGTAAACTCCTGCACCGTGTGGCAGGCACCTGACGGTGCCTGCCAATCAATGCAGGAATTTTCAGGGGGCACCCTAGGTGCCCCCAGTCCCACAACTGTAGGCTGTGGAGGTAAGGGAACCCTGCTAGTTGCCCCCAAAGTCGCTTTCCAACAGGCTTTCCTGACATGGAAAGCCTGTCGGAAACCAACATCATAATCCCGACGGCGGAAACGCTGTCCGTTATGGATTATATGCTGCTTCCAACTGGCTGACGGGCTCCTTGAGCCCGTCGGAATCCAATCAGTTTGACCGACCAGTTTACACTCCGACCGCCTACATTATAACTTGGCGGTCAGAGTGTAAACCTATGATATCGGTCCTTAAGCCTCCAACGAGCATTCGGAGGCTTACTTACCGACATCGTAATGGTGCCCTTAGTTGTATTAATAGAAGTGTTTTTTACTGGTGTGTAGTTTTGGTTTTTTGCAAACTGTTTTAGTAATGCATTTTTATGTTATATAGTTTCAAGTTACTTATTTTATTATGATTTAGTAAAATGTATATGCTTTTTTAAGAATGTCATATTTTTTTCCGGTGGGTTTTCTGTTTTACTTTGCATATCTCTGTCTAAAAATGCGGTATATGGGCAATGGAATTTACCATTTAATTTTTTTTTTTTTAAGGAAATCTCTTTTGATTTATTATGAACCACTATTCTTAACTTTGATTTTCTTTTTTTCGGGTTTCCTGAAGCTTTTCTGTTTTTAAACACTTTTTCAGGTTTTTTATGGTTCTTAAATACTTTAGATTGCTTCAAAGGATCTCTAGTGGATTGGTTTAATTTTTCCAATATTTTTGGGCCCTTTTGTATTGTATTTTTCTGGTTTTTGGTGGATTATTATTTTGACTACATGGATACAGCCACAGAACAGTAAAGCATATTTATTTTATATGTTTTGGGTGGGAAATGTTATATTTCATTGTTTGTGCAATTATTATGTGATTGTTGTTTGGAAATGTGTGGTTTATGTGTTATATTTATTTTATATGGTAGATTTAATTTGTTCTTTGAGCTTTTTGGTTGGTGAGATTTAGATTTCTCATTTAAATAATATATATATTATGTTATGATATTAGTCCAATTTAAGATTGGAGTTTAATTTAATGTTTTACCTGATGTAAAATAATATTATGTTTATTATATATAAAAAATGATTTGTCAACAGGCAATCAGGAAGGCCAGAATCACTTACCACCAAGAGAAAATAGAAACCGCCCCAAACGCATCAAGGGAACTATTTTCACTAGTCAACAACTTCATGACTCCTTCTCATGGGCAATAGGACCCCCGTCCTCTAAAGAACACTGCAATATGCTCGCCAATCATTTCACTAACAAAATCAATACAATTTTGACTCTCCTCCCATCAGCTATGACTCCCAATATCTATGACCAATCAAATCAAAATGCCCTCCCCATGGCGGACTGGGAACAGAAACCGACCCGGGCAAACTGCGCGGCCGGCCCCCCTGGGAGGGGCGGGGGGTACGGCCCAGCTGTTTGCTAGGGTTGGGCGACTTTGTTACAGGGGGCTGATATTGCCAACTCCCGGTAACAAAAAGGGCCTCCCAGGGGCCGAAAACTGTCCAACACCCTGGCGGCCCCCCAGGGAAACGCGGGGTGCCCGCTACGGCCAGTCCAGCCCTGGCCAGCCCCACTCTGTCTGCCCTCCAAGCCTTAAATATTGAAACTTTGAAACTTACTCTTGAGTCTATCAAATCAGGCTCCCCTGTGGACCCGGCCCTGCCAGATATTCTAGGCCAAGATATCTTGTCGGTATTAGACACCATTAGAAATATCTTCAACCACGCCCCAGAAACAGGACATATTCCTAATGCTTCGAAACTCACTATAGTGAAGCCACTATTAAAGAAACCAATGGCAAACCGTGAGATAGCAGACAGCTGCAGACCTATGCCGGTAGTGAACAAAATACTGGAAAAACATGTTAATCAACATCTGTCCAGTTTTTGGGAACTGCATGACATTTACCATCCCACTCAGACAGGCTTTAGGTCGGGCCTCAGTACGGAGACTGTACTGCTGGTAACCACCGCAGAACTCTGCTCCATTCTAGACCAAGGTGAGTCAGCGTCAATGATCATGCTGGGTTTGAGAGCAGCCTTTGATACTGTGTCACACACTATCCTCATCCAGAGGATGCTGGATGTTGGCATCACAGGGATCACCATTTAATGACTGGAAGACTTTCTAGCAGACAGGGCTTCCAAGTATGTGAAGACTCCTTTGCTTCCTTTATCCATCCTCTGTTGCGTGGGGTCCCACAGGGCTCCTCTCTTAGCCCCACATTGTTTAACGTATATGTATGCTCAATGGTGCTGAAATTGTCCACTCATATGGTCATAGTGTCATATGCTGATGATACTCAGGTTATCCTGGCCCTTAGACTCAACACCACTGAAACTACTGTCAACTAAACTCTTGCCTTGGGGAGGTCGCAGATTGAATGTCCAGCAGTGAGCTTGAGCTTAACAGCAAGAAAACTGAATGCAAATTGGTATATGCAGTCCATGATTTGTGTTTCCTGAGCCCAAATCGTGAACTGCATGTACCATGATGCAAAGGAGCATACCTTTCTGGGCTGTGATGTAGTGTCCGGCTTCATGACCTCCTCCACCATTTATCACACGTTCCTAATGTTCCTTTTTAAAAAAAATTGTATTGTGGCCCATTGTTTACACCTCATCCGGCTTGAGTCCGAGAGTACTGCCCCTGCCGGAGTGTACTGCACCAGGGGTCATGTATGAGTCGTATCTTTACGTCCGCACCGGGCTGTACTCTCCAGCTGGGGGGTGCGGAGAGTACGGCCCGGGTGCGGAGATTCAAGCCCGACTGCGGACGTAAAGATACGACTCATAAATGACCTCTGCGAATACCAAAAGTTGTAAAGTTAGACTTCTGTCTCAGATTGCCTTTGTGAATCAGGCACAATGAGTCATGTTCCAAGTGCCATCTTCATACTTGGTCATAGATTACATAATTTATGGTTGCTGTTTGATCGTGGAAGAGGCTTGCACCACCATGTGGATTGAGACCTGCCCATAGGAATATATGCGCCATCCTTCAAAGCTGTATACAACCCATAGCAGTTGCCTGGAGAATGTGAATGTCGTCAGGAAGTTCCCAACACTTTACAGTCATCAATAGACACTTATTAAGTAACTTTTGGCCTTGTGATCATGACATGCCGTGACTTTGCTCAGCAGTCTAAGGCAGAAGAACTAGTCACTTCAATTGCCTTCTTCAATAGAAAGATGTCAAAAAAGTGCAGAACACTCTAGTTTTCTGTCCATTACGCTACACATTTGTAGAAATCCTCTGTCCTGTTGCCTTTGTTTAATCGAAAGCTGTCTATCGAGAAGCCACAGCGACTAGGTTCATGAGTATAAAAGTCTGTGATTTTGTGGGATGGTATATTTGCACTCTAGTGTGGGCGAGAATTCTAAACTTAATAGTTATGTGTTTTAATTGAGATTAATTACACATAAATTAATTGTTCGCATTGCGTTTTAACACATGGCATACTTAAATTAGCCAACGTGGGCTTAATCGAGCCTATTGGCCCATTCGTGTTTTCGTTTTCATTTCAGTACATCCTGCACACCGATTAAAATGTACTTTGTTTCTCTCTTTCTCTGCCTGTGCATTGTGAGCCTCAGATATGATTACATAAAAAGCAGTTAGCTCAACTATATTGTTGCTGAGTAACATTTATTAAACAATATTAATTTTTGTTATTGATGCTCCTGGAGAGATCGATTTACAAAAGTATATAATTGAAGGCACATCTTTTGACCAGACGAAGGTGTTGTTTATATTTTTTTGAATGTGCTTCTGTTTTTTGTGTAAAGCATAGCATAGCATATTAATTAGATGCAGAGTACAGGTTATTGATACCATGTGATTTTTTTCAGTTTATACATTGGATCTAGGTGTGTAACTTTCTTTGTCACACAACAGTGACTGTATGGTTTCTCTGTCCACAGCTATCGGTAAAGGCAGACCCCTAAGTCAGACCTCTTTATACGTTGCTTAAGACTTCCTGAGTCCTTTAGTGAACAGACTCATTACAGTATGTTTATTAATCTGCACATAGAACATTCACCTGTTCTTTCCTCCCTTGATCTGAGATATTGCTCGCCATTCACTTTATGTCTCACAATGACAGGTTCTGGCAATTGACTACACTAACGCTCTAATTCTGCAGCCAAATATGTTTTGCAATTTGATTGTTTGATTGAATTGACTAACCAATGTCACAATTTACCCCCAGAGTGTGGATACATTGCCAGTGTCATACCAGCAGGCTGAAGGTGTTTCCCAGCATGTTCTGGACACTATAGTCATATTTTGGTGAATGACCACCGCCATATAATTGGAGTTGTTTAGTCATATCTACTTGGCACAGCAATGGTGCAGTCTGCCTAGAGTTATATCTGCCAGGCGGAGCGAGAGACCAATCTGCCTGTGTTGTGTCACAGCTCTGCCATCACTTTAAATGGAATGGAAGTGACGCAGATGGCACATCTGAACCACAAGAGGTCCAAATTACTCATACATTTTTGGTAAAACTTCTGGTTTCACCGTTCTTGGTAACAACCCCTAAAGAATCTTAAAATCTAGCAACAAAAATCTGTTCATCTAATAAATACACCAACCATGAAAGATGTAATCAAAGATTGGCCAAATTCCATTAATCTTTGTGTCATGTCTATTTGCACTGTGCCATTAAACATAAGCCATGATTGACATATTGATCATATATACAGCATTGTTAACAAGTATTCTTGGAAAATGTTCAACAAATATAAGGCATACTTAGGCTCTGATTTCCCTAAAAGTTGACTTTGTAAAGTCAAAATAGAGTTACCAAGATGTGTGTATTCTTGTCTGGACGAGGATCAAGGAAGCACAAAAAGATGTAACAGTGCAATAGCCAGAGAGTGACACTGAGCATTCTTGGGTTGGCGACCCAAACGAGGCGCATAGATTGACCAACCAATTATATGAACTACAATATTTTAACTTTTGATAACTAACTTTTTATCCTTGATATACTTGATATGTATTTTAATTGTGAGTTTTAATTAACTTGACAATAAAATCTATTCTATTCTATTCTATTGTCTGGAAATGCCATTAGAAGTATTCTGTTAGCAAACAGGGGCATTGGGAACTAGAGGCAAGTACAAGGGAAACAACTAGGGGTGGGCAAAGGGAAACTCTTTGCTTGTAAAGAGGGGATTAGTCACACACTCCACCTAGGCAAATGTAAGCAAAGATTCCTGACTTCACCACAGTAAAGATTCTATATCCAAAGCTGCGAAGCCATGCTGTTTTCCAGTCACAAGATGATGTACAGGACATCCTATCACTAAAGATGAACAGGGAAGGGTATAGGCGTGGACTGGGCACTGGCAGCAGTGGCTGGATCTAAGAGGACAGTGCATGGGGATGGCTCCCGGCGAAGGGGGTGTTTCTGTAGTCTAGTCTGCTGGTTATGAGTGCTTGCTGCATGTAGGCTAATAGTTTCTATTGAAAGGGATAGTGCTGGGGGTGAGGTAGGACAGAAGAGGTGCTGTGGTGGTCAATGATGGGGATGGCAGCCAAGTGACCACGGCCAACTGGCTAGCCACAATTGTCCCTCGAGGCAGTAAGGTATTTTATCTGTTGCAATGAAAGGCAGCTGTAGTTGCTATGTTTCTAACTTGGTGAAGTTACAAAAAATGAATAATGTGAGTCATCTGACTGTACAACTTGGCATACCACCCCTACAAACAACCTCACTGGGCCATCCTGCATGTGGGTCACTGATCTCCTTTTCTTAAAAGGTTAAGCTGGGCTTTCTTCAGGGCCCTGATGGAGGTCCGCTACCGGGGCAGTATCCACAGCGACCCCCTCTGGTTTACTCTATTAATAGGAGGCACTCTACTGTGTGGACTGGTACAGTTTTGTTTGTGGAGTGCTCCTAATGCAGCTTCTAACCAGCATGTTTGTTATTATTTTTAGATGTGACGATCCAGTACCCCCAGTTCCATGGTCACTCATACATGACATTCGAGCCGCTGAAAAACTCCTACCAGTCATTCGAAATCACCATTGAATTCAGGGTGAGTACAACAACAAACAAACAGAACCCTACACTGGTACATTCTCAGGTATATGGTAGCAAACTTATTTCAGAACAAGATTATACGACCAAGAATCAACCCAATCTGCCACCTGGGCCAGGGAGTTCTTAATAAACATAACAGTGGTCCTGTGGGATCATTCAAAAGATAATTTAGTATTGATACATTGACCGCCGTCATATAGTGATTGAATCAAAGAACATTCCAAACCTATTTTTCTCTTCTTTGCAGTAATGTAATTTTTACATCAGATTTACAGGTGCAATAAATAAAGTGACAATAGTGTAGATGAGGCAATGATCAGGAAAGTTAAAATAAAATATGCAATGTGAGAAGTTGGCCTGGCATATGATGTCCACTATTCTAATGGGCACCTTGCACCAGTCCAAACGACCCTTATTGATGGTAGGTTTAAAGTCTACCTTATAGAAAGCTATCCTAGTGGTAGCTGTGGAGAGCAGCCTTCAGGCTAAGACTTAGAGGCGAGTTAAGCAATTTGTTTTACCAGTCTATAATCTCTTGAATGATCAAATGAAAGTACACCACACAAGGTATATATAAATTATATATGTATGTATTCTAAACACAACCCCTCTGGTCTCTTTATGAGGTCAGAGGTAAAAGTACAATACAAGGAACTTAATTAGCATACGATAAGTTGCACAGTATATGTTATGCCCTAGGGGCCTCACAAACCATATACTAAAATAGTGGTATAAGAATCATGTGAGGGTTAGAAAGCAGGCCTAGGGCCTGTAGAACCGCTGGGGCTACCAGGAACCACCCAAGGTAGGGACGCAGGAGACCCATGGGGGACGCGTGCAGTGTCTAAACACAGCCGCGAATCACCATTGACTTTCTATGGAGAGAGAACAAGTTACAATTTTAAAGATTAAGGACACTTAGAGGTGAACTATGATGGAACCCTTTTAGACTAGGACACTTCGAGAGTCAAGACCCACGGGAGCACCAGAGTACTCGTGTTACCTCACCCAGGGAAGCCGGGTGCATAGGTGTCTTTTGGTGTCTGGTTTTATCATCGATTCCAATGGAGAGCTGCAAAGAAATGCTGCAGGCGACCTGAGGAAAAGTGTCCGGGTGGATCCAAGGGTGGATCGGAGATGTGAAGAACCTGAAAGCAGAGGGGACAGAGTCTGGGTCACTAGCCAGTGACCAGGATGGCGACAGGAAGATGCCAGCCGATGTCGGGTGTTTTCAGATGAAAGAGGTGAAGCTTGACTCTTCAGCCACGAGGACCAGGAGGTGTCGACGATGACCACGATCTAGTTTTCGAGCTGTCCCATGACGGATGTCGAGTGCTGCAGTGTCGGAATCCGGATTGGACCCAACAAGCCTTGGCAACAGCAACCCACGCAAGATGACAAGATTGGCTTCGGTGCAGACCAGCAAGGTCTGAGGGACGCCTCCTTCGGAGGGGAGTCAGAGCACATCTGGAGCATCCAGGAAAGCTCAAGAAACAAAGGATTGGCCTTCGTGGGGGCTCACTAGCCAACAGGCTAGGAACCGCGAAGGAGCCTCAAGTTGCGGTGAAGAAAGGGGACTCATGGGTCACTCGTGGAGTGCTGGCCTCTGTACTTTGGTGCAAAAGGTGCTCGGGCAGGGGCTTAAAATTCCCCAATTCACAACTTCAGGATACCTCGGGAAGTAGGTGCAGTCGCAAAAATGCAGGATGTCCAGGACTTCTGGTCACACGTCTCTAGTGTCAGCTAAAGGTCTCAGCTCTGCTGGGAACTCGTGTCAGCTTCAGAGACGTCTGGAAGTCTGTGTCCTGTGTTGCAGATTCTTCGGGATCCGGCAGGAACCTCGAAAATGCAGACCGGCAAAGATGCTTCTTTGGTGCTTGTTTGAACAGGGAGGTCACTCCTTGACCACAAGGGAGATTCTTCAGTCTTTCAGTTGGAATGAAATGTTGAAGGTCCAAGATTTCTTCTTCAGATTTTCTTCCAGGGTAATTTAAAATCCTAGGGACTGGGTTCCTATACTTATACCAAGTTTAGGGGTTGGGCTAACTCTAGGGTCCCACCTATGGGAGGACCTGGGGAGGGGGTGGTTACATCCCTTCCCCTTTGTCCAGTTTCACGCCAGAGCTGGGGCAGAGTGCACCAGCAGCCGGGTTGAACTGGGAAATGCATGGAGCACCTAGTGTGCCCCAGGCAGTGTCTGAAAAGCATTCACTGAATGCAACCCATCTTGCCCCAATATACTAAAGCCGTCTGGGGAGGTGCTGGCACCTCCCTGGACAGGAAACCTATTGTCCAAGCCTCCCCTGCCAGAGTTTTGTCCAGCAGCAGGAGGTCAGACTCGTGTCTGTGGCAGCAGCATCCATTTTGTGATGCGGGGGCTCTGTTTAACTTTAACCGGGTATACCAGTGTGTACATGTCTTCTCCCTCTAGAAGGGTGGAATGCTACCCCCACCGCCAGAACTTGTGGGGGGGAGGGGAGGTAGTATTCCAAAGTGTTTGACACCAAACACGACATGTTTTGATAAAACCAAAGTTAGCATTAACCGCGAGGATTATAATGCACTTAAGAGTATATGGTATGGCTATATCATAGAACAGCTATAAGGAGATATTTCCGAAAGCTGCAGAGGGGCTCAGGTCATGCTAGGGCACCCTCTCACACAAAACCAAGCGCTCTGCCTTCAGGATTGTCAAGGCCTGCCATAGGAGTGACTTATAGGTCAATATGTGTCTATAAGTAAAGGTAGATATAGGTATACTATATCTACGTAAGTGGTGCTTACACCACCTTACCCAGGCTGCAAGTGCAGGCCTGTGGTGCCATTTTGGAAGACTTCCCAGGGGTGGCATAATACATGCTTCAGCCCCTGGTAAGCCTCTGGGGTACCTATGCCCTGGGTACCTAAGGTACCATATACAGGGACTCACAAGGGTAACCCAGTAACCAATCTGGTATGTACCTAAAGTACATGGTATCAATTTAGAGAGAGAACAGCTAGGCTGTGGTCCTGATTAGCAGGGCCACAGTCAGACTAAAGTCGAAAAACCAGTGAAACACGGCAAAAAGTGGGGGTAACCATAGGAAGCAGACCCTAAACTCCTACATGCAAGGTGCAGAAAACACTGTACAAAGCACAACATTGATGTCCTAACTATAGACAGTATGGAGCCTGTTATCAGTTTCACAGTCAATCAACGAATCAATCAGGGAATTGTAAGCGCAATACTCACTCGTGAGGGTCTCAAGGCACTGGGGGGAAGGTGGGGGGGAAGGCAGCACTAGTCAGTAGAACAGCCAGCTCTGGAGTGTCTTCCTTAAGACATTCAGGGAGGGGCTGCGTCTGATGTTGATCGGGAGCTCATTCCAGGTCTTGGCCGCGATGTAGGAGAAGGCTCTTCTTCCTGTTCTGTGGATGCGCTGTGTTTCAGCGAGGGCGAGGTTGGTGGATCTGAGGTTTCTTTTGGGTACGTGGAAGGAGATTCTCTCATTGAGGTATTGTGGAGGCATTTGTACCCATGGGTGAGTATCTTGAAAGTGATTCTCTTCTCGACTGGGAGTCAGTGGAGGTTCTGTAGGTGTTGGGGGTGAGCAGCCATCACAACGCGGGCATTACCACACGCTGCCATTACGATGCTGCTTTTACAACGCAAGTCGTTTCAACGACTTGCGCTGGAGGGCGCTGTAGGAAAAGGAATAGTTTAATTTTCTATTCCAACACCTTCCCTACTGTAACGTGGGCTGGAGTTGGAATAGAAAATTAAACTATTCCTCTATCCAGCGCTTACAGCGCAAGTCGTTGTAACGACTTGCGTTGTAAAAACAGCGTCGTAATGGCATGCGGGGTAAAAGCCTGTGTTGTAATGTCATACAACCGTGTTGGGGGATATGTTTGTTTCGAGGGATGCCGAGGACGAGTCTGGCTGCGATGTTCTGTATTGTCTGGAGCTTGCGGATTAGAGACTTGTAGATCACGGCAAAGAGGGCGTTTCTATAGTCTATTCTGCTGTTTATGAGTGCGTGGGTGACGGCCTTCCTTGTTTGGGGGGGATCCATTTGAAGGTCTTTTGGAGGATGCAGAGGGTGTTGAAGCAGCTGGAGACGACGGCGTTGACTTGTCTGTTCATGGAGAGGGAGGAGTCGAGTACGATGCAGAGGTTTCAGGCATGGTCAGTGGGAGCCCGGGGACTTCTGAGGGCGGTGGGCCAACAGGTGTTGTCCCATGCTGACGGGGAGAAACGAGGATGAGGACCTCTATCTTCTTCGAGTTAAGCTTAAGGCAGCTGTTGCTCATCCAGGATGTGACGTCCTGGATTCCTTCCTGGAAGTTGAGGCTGGTGGGTTCCTTGGTGAGGGAGAGGATGAGTTGGGTGTCGTCGGCGTAGGACACTATGCTGTGGCCGTGCTTTCTGACGATGGTGGCGAGGGGGGCCATGTGGATTTTGTAGAGGGTTGGACTGAGTGAAGATCCCTGGGGTACTCCGTAGTTGATTTCCGTGGGTTCGGAGAGGAAGGGTACAGTCTGATTCTTTGGGTTCTGCGGATGAGGAATGAGCAGATCCAGTCAAGGGCGGTTTCTTGTATGCCGGCGTCGGAGACTCTGGCGATGAGTGTGTTGTGGGAGACGGTGTCAGACACTGCTGAGAGGTCGAGTAGGATAAGGGCAGCGATGTGTCCTTGGTCAATGAGGGTGCGGTTGTCATCTGTGGTGTCGAGTAGGACAGTCTCGGTTATGTGGTTGTTGCGGAATCCAGATTGGGAGAGGTGGAGGATGGAGTTGTCTTCGAGGAACCTTGTTAGTTGTGCATTGACGGTCTTCTCAGCGAGTTTTTCTGTGAAGGGGAGAGGGAGATAGGTCGGTAGTTGGTGAGGTCCATGGGATCTGGTGAGGGCTTCTTGAGCAGGGGCCTGACTTCTGCGTGTTTCCAGTCGTCGGGAAAGGTGCTGTTCTTGAAGGTGGCATTGATGATGCATCGTAGTTCTGGCGTGATGGCGGTGATGGCTCTGTGATAGATCTGCAGTGGGCAGTGGTCTGTGGGGGCCCCAGAGTGGATGCTTTTCATGGTCTAGGCAGTCTTTTTAGTTGTGACCAGTGCCCAGGAGGAGATGGTGAGCTGGCTGGCATGAAGGGAGTGGTTGGGGAGTCCAGTGTCTGGTCGTTGAAGTTGTCGTAGGGGCTCTTGATTTTCAGATGAAAGTAAGATCCGAGCTTGTCGCAGAGGTCCTGGGAAGGGTGATGTTCGTGGTTTCGCTGGAGGTCTTTGTGAATTCCTGGGTGACGCTGAAGAGTTCCTTGGAGTTGCTGGAGTTGGCGAAGATTTTGTTTTGAATGAAGGTCCTTTTGGTGGTTCTGATGCGTTGGTGGTATTCCCTCATGGCGTTCTTGTAGGCGGTGTGGTCTTCAGATGTTTTGCTGTTCCTCCAGTTTTTTTTGCGTTGTCTGCAGGTGCGTCTGGCTTCTTGGGGTCAGTGTTGAACCAGATGGCCTTCCTGGGGCACTGTCTGTCGGGGTTGTGTAGGGGTGTGAGCTTATCTGCTCAGTTGGAGATCAAATTGTGTAGTTCTCTGGCTGCGATGTTGGCGCAGTGGTGGGGGTGTCATGGTTGAGGTTGGAGTTGAACTGATCCTCAGCGACTTTGCTCCAGTTCGTTCGCAGAGGGTGCGGAGCAGGTTTGGGCGGCTTGGGTTTGTCAACGAGGAAGTGTACACAGTGGTGGTCTGTCCATGGGGGTTGTGTGGTGTGCCTGAAGTGGATGTTATTTCTTACTGCAAAGATGGTGTAGAGGGTGTGTCCTGCCTTGTGTGTAGGCATGGTGATGAGCTGTTTCAGTCTGATGTTGGTGAGGTTGTCCAGGAGGGTGGGGGATTTGGGGTCGCTGGTGTTGTCGAGGTGGAAGTTCTGGTCTCCGATGAGTATGTAGTCGTTGGAGGCGATGGCGTGGGATGCGATGAGGTCGGTGATGGTGATGGCGAATGTGGCGCAGGGGCCCGGGGGATCTTTAGGGGAGGGTGCTGTGGAGTGTGTTTCTAGGGCTGGTCTGGACCTGGAAGTGAAGGTGTTCGGCAGGGGAGAAGGCGTTGCTCGAGGTGGAGAGGTGGAGGGAGTTTTTGTGTGCGATGGCAAGTCCTCCACCTGGGTGGTTGGGGCAGTCCTTCCTCTGGATCTTGTATCCATCCGGGATGGCAATAGCGATGTCAGGAGTCATTGGTCCAGGTTTCTGTAAAGAAGGCGACGTCTGGTGAGAGGGTGTCAAGGAGGTTCCAGATCTCGATGACATGTCTGTGTAGGGAGCGCACGTTGAGCAGGATGCACCTCAGGGCATCTGCGGTGTTGGCGGCTGGGGCGGTGGTGAAGGTCTGGTGGCAGTGGCAGCAGGAGAATTGGCCATGAGTGGTGTTCAGCATGGACAGCTGGCAGTTGTTCCTTCCGGGGTTGAGTGCGAGGAGGGCAGCTAAGTTGTAGTGGTTGGCGGTTGGAGATTGTGGGTCCCTGGCGCTGGCCGTGATCGGGTCACAGACGTGTGAAGACGGGTGAAGACGGGCTCGCCTTTGGCACGCCTGCTGCGAGCGCCTACTACTCAACCATGCAGAAGCCACCATTAAGTAGGGGAGGGAGAAGAGACATGCAGCTGGGAGGCGGGAACGGGATTCAGCAGGGTGAGGGGCTGCAGGGGCAGCAGTGGCAGGGAAGAGCCAGGGACGGGGCGCAGGAAGTCTAAACTGGCACAGGGCACAACAAATAATCACACGAGCAGTACAAGCAAAACAAGGGGCAAAATAGCAAAAACAGTACAAGGCACGAGAAGGGGCACTAACCAGGCTGGAACAAGCACAGCACAGGAGCGGACAGAAGCGGCCTCGAACACCTACCAGGTGTAGGCGAACAGAGGCAGTGGTAGGCAGGCACAGAGGAGCTGCTAGGGAGAGGGCAGGTCTCAGACCAGAGGACATAGGTCTTGCTCCTGGTTTATTCCAGTGAGAGAATACCATAGTTCAACCGACAAGGTCATCTGTCCAACGCAGAAGAAAGACGGCAAAGAGCCCTTAGTCTGGGGTAAAGTCATCAGTCCTAGTCAAACCCCCTGCCAGGTGTTTGCTCCTCCCCCCTCAAGGTGTAAGAGGAACCCATGTGTCCACTGCTATGTCACTGTTTGTAGAAACCCATACTAAGTCAATTAAAATAAAGGGCAGGCTGCCATTTGGTAATTTCTGTGTCAAAAAATCCTTGAAATCAAGTGGGGTGTGTTATGACTCCTGGGACCACATTACACAAGGAGTACATTTTTTTTGTTTGCGCAGGGTGCACCTTTAAAAAGGTATGCCCATATAAACAATGAATATGCACCCTATTACGAAGAATGTGCTACCCCCATGGCAGCCAAGAACTCACGCTGCCCCCAGGGCAGCGCATTCAGGAGGAACACGGAAGCGCTCCTTGTTTTCACAGTATAGGTGGCAACCCACCTGCACTTTTGAAGTGAACTAGAGATCCCTTTGGAGGCGGGTGCAGTCAATGACAGCACCCGCCTGCAAGGGGATGGCTGGGGGTCAATGAAACCCCATTTCCCCCCACCAGAGGGTTGCTATCAGGGGGCGCACTGACATTGTGCATTCTTTTAGGTGATGCACTGTCAGTGCACCTCCTGGGGGCTTCTTTGTAATATGTCACAGGTGCAGAGGCAAATGGATTCCCTCATTTAGCACAAAGAATTTAGCTTTACGTGCACCAGCGCTATCAAAATTACAGACGGGGCCGCACAAGTGTCTGTGGCATCTTCTGTAATACCAAAGTACCCCGGGGGGCGCACAAAGTGGGCTCAAATGCCCGTTGCACCCTCGGGGCACTTTCTGTAATGGGGCCCCTGGAGAGTAATTTCTACCTACTCCCGAAAAAACGTACCACATTTACTTGAAGGGGCGAATTCAATTCATGGTAGGGTGGGTTGAAAACACCAACTTCAAGGTTCTTCTAATCTCAATATAAAAGGACCTACAAATAGAGCTACTTATTGCACACTCCACAAACCGTGTGTTACACTGAGTCCCATAGTGAAATCTCATAAGACCCATATGTCCAAACACCAGTTATATAATGCCATAAAAGCAATCTTGAACTAGAGCATGTCTATGTTACATAATCTTCTAGAGCAAACCTGTTCAATTGAAACCCATATCACACTGGTTCCATACTAACGGTCAAAGGGGGTGGTGAACATATCAACCCGAAAATGAAAACGAGGTAGAATAATATCCATGTCTCCAGATTAGCAACTCAAATACACAAAGGGAAAGAACAGTTCATTCCTGGTTAGGAAATATGCTGGATAATTTTATTTACTATGAATCAGCGTCAGCAGAACCTGATGCGATTCCGCATCAGCCTTTATCAAGGGTTGCAGGTTTACATTCAAAATGTGTTTTATACATGACACACAAATGGGAAAACGTTCAGCAAGGAATACTGAAACCTTCATAATTGTGAGTGTTGGTGTTTAAAATTATTTGGTACATTTCACTTGCATGTGAAATTACCCAGATAGTAATTCCGGGTAATCATGAGAAACAAAGCAGCAGCCATCTTTACCCATGCACATGCAATGTACTAAATCATTTTAAACACCAACAGCCCAAATCATGAAGCTTTCAGTATTTCTTGCTGAATGTTTCTTAACTAGATTTACAACATCAGCTTGTCATGCATCCAGTTAGGACAATTGGGCAAGTCAGAAGAGAAACTGTTCATAGTCATAAGAAAACGTACCTCATACCCAAGTTGGTTAAATTAGCTACAATCACCATATTGCTTACAGAGACAGAGTACAGAGTACATCAGGTTTCTTAATTAATAGGCATATACTCAAGCAATCAGATATTATTAACGCATTTTTCTGTTAGTAATAACCTAAATTGTGTCCCAGTGGGGTATTGCCTCAATCTAATGTGAGAGACTATACATACTTTCACAAACCTCAAGATTGCTCATTAAATAATTAGTGGAAATTGTTAACTTGTACTTCATCACTCCTGTATCTTCCTAGGGACATTAGCAATAGTTTCAGTTGGCATTCGATCTAAAACGTCCTTGTAGACATGTGAATTTAATACTGTGCTCCTCCTTCTAGTTTTGACATCACATTACTCCCACCCTAGTGGTCTGTCCCCAAGAGCCGAAATATTGTCAAGTTCACTGACACTCTCAAATGATAGCATTCTGTAATCATAGGCATGTCATGTTTAACATAATGACATTCTACCACAAATCAAAAAACAAAACAAATAGTGAAATGAAAAACAGTTCAACACTGATGCAACGCTCATTCATTCTCAAAACTGTAAATGTGTACTCAATTAGATAACCCTATTTGGTTGTTGCCAGTCTTAAACTACAGGTGCATACAAAACTGTACATCCATTTTTAGTCCCTTGGGTATCTTAGTATCTAAGTCAACAAAGTAAAGGCATTCCAGTTTCCTAGGAAGCAATGTTCTACTGCGGTCGCCAGTAGGTAGTTATAGTTAGGACTTAGTTACCATAGGAAAATTGCAACATTCTATTCCCAATAACTTTGGCGTCGATAGACAAACCTTTGCGAAATTTTCAAACTTATGGACCGCTTCGGTTCGCTCCTATCTTGAAAGTTTCGGGGTGATTCGGCAAGCGGGGGCCAAGAAAAAAGGGGGGTCCAAAAAAAGGGTTTTCTCCATGCAATTTTCTATAGGAAACTTTAGACACGGCTACAGCCCGAACTGCTGAACGGAATTACACCAAATTTGGCAAAAAGGTAGCCCTTGGTTCAGAAAGAGCCCATTTTGTTAAATGTTGTAAATCCTTTCAGAAGTTTTCTAAATATTAATGGAAAATAAATATATACATCCAAGAAGTGTTGGCAGCCATCTTGGGACCAATATACATGATAGCACCTCATTAAAAAGCATTGCAGTTAATAGAAGGTTTTAAGACTTTAGTTAAATTATAAATCATTTGTTGATCGTACCATACTCATTTTAGGAATTGCGGTGTTCTAAGGTGATTTTACCATGTGAAAAAGCCTTCTTTTTTTTATTTTATTGTTTTTATTGACAACACAAGCCAACTAGACATAGGGAGAGCCAATATTTCACATAAACAAATACATGAGAAAAAAAGTAAGAAAGGAAAATAATCACAACAAAAAATGACACATCTGTAGATCTAGTTACAGACTAAATTAAAAATAAAGATATAAACACAGCGCAGTATAATACAACAATGTACCGAAATATATTTTGGCCATAAATTTCTTAACAGCTCAGCATTCCATAAGCAATATAATAAATAAAAATTAATGCTGGGGTGAAAAAGCCTTCTGCTGTGATATCATGAATCATGTTTGAGAGAAAACTATTTTCTCATGCTTTTCCCACAGAGGTTTGGAAGGTGATCGATAAGCTAAACTGAGAGTATATTTTTTGTAAATTCACATTATCTTTCTCAGTCATGTTAGAATGAAGTCTGACATTCTCAGTAAAACATGTACATCCAACAAGGACAGAGACTGTCAGTTGATTCCTTTGTGTTCTACTGCAGCTTCCCAGAGTGTTCTAAAGAACAACTAGAGCACTAACAGTCCTACTTATGACAAACGTATTGCACAGCTGAAGCCATCTTGATTGGAATAAAGTGGTAACTCTTAAAACATTTCATTTAAAAAGGAAAAAAATGAGGGGGTTCATTTTGCCATAGAAAGTATGATCAGTGCTACAGAAAGAAAAATTAGGGCACATTTTGAGTGACTTCTCAAATCCTCTTCTGTTTCATTAAAAAAAGTCTGACATGCAGACTGAAACATGCACTTTTAACCACTTGGCTGCTAAGGGGTTTTCCCCTCCTGTGCTGGAGATTTATGTTTCCCATTATACATGACGAGTTGACCTTGTCATGAGCACAGATCCAGTGTGCCTCATGACGAGTTCACCTTGTCATTAGCATGCAAGTAGTTAATACCAGCAGCAGACTTCTGTGGTGAGCAGTAGCTTTACTACAGTGATCTAATGAGCAACTAGAGTTTATGGCAAATGTGTGACATATCTGAATACCTTCTTGATGGAATCATAGTAAAAAACATGAAAGCATTTTCTACCGAGGAGACTGCAGTAAATGAGGAAATTAGGAAACTTCATAACAAATAAATCTCCCAAAATGGCCACCTGAGACAAAAGAGCCCAAATGTAGCACAAATATCACCCAGATGTAGCCCACATGTAGCCCAATGACAGAAGTGTGCAAAACACGTTTTATTTTTTGTGTTTTTGCAGTTTTATATAGTGCAGACTTGTCAGGTATTGGAGTGCTTTACATGAGCATTGGTTACATCACACAAGAACAAATTCATTTTGGTTGTAGACATGGGGAGATTAAGTGATTTGAACAGAATCACAGAATGTCGAGCTGAAGCAGAAACTCCAACCTGGTTCCCCAGTTGCAAAGTCTGCAGCTCTGGAAGTAACACCACATCCTCTCCCCTAAGTGCAACATTTAATCAAGTGGTCAACTGGATAAAAAAACATAAAGATAACAAATAATTTAAAAGTGCTTTGTCGCTATTTGAAAACTCAGAAAATATGTCCTCATTTTAGTTTTTTAGAGCACTAACCATAATTCTGGTGCAAATAAGACCCTCTCATATATATAATTTCTAAAGGAAATGCACTAGCCATTACAGTTTTGATTACATCAAGATGACGTCAGGCGTTCCACACTTTTGTAATAAATATAGAATGTTAGCAATCTAGTTGTTCATTAGGATACTGTTGAGAGGCAGAGGCCAGGGGCACGGAGTCTGAAAATTGAAGGCAGGTAGGAGGGTGCAGAGGCAACAATTTGACCACACTGGGCAGGCAGGAAGGGCAGTGGCAGCACAACAGACTATGGAGGCAATAGAAAGGGGGGCAGAGGCAACAAACCAACATAACAGGACTGGCAAGAGAGGCGGTGGCAATATAATAGACCATTGTGGGAAGAATGAAGAGGCAGTGGTAGTACAACCATACATGCCAACAGACCCGTTTCAGCCAGGAAACGTCCAATATTTTTAAGCCCAAATGGACTTTATTTGAACTGTCTCCTGTCTACAATCTCCTCTTTTTCAATGTAAGTCAAAGGGGAAAATCAATACCCCAGTTTTTTTACAAAATTTCCCTCTTACCAAGTTCAAAATGTTAGCAAGTATGGTACATTGGATCATGGAAGGCAGGAGGAATTGGGGTAGGGACATGGGCTCGGATAACAGAGGACAGGAGGGACATGGACAGTGGCACCAAACTGACCCTACAGGGTAGGCATCAGGGGTTGCAGCAGCACAGTACACCACACAGGGCATGCGGGTCTGGAGTGCAGCACAACAATCCATAGAAAGCAATAGGGAGGGGACAGGACCATGCACATGGACAACAGAGAACAGAGGGGAAAGAGGCAATGGTAGCTAGCTGACCATAATGGACAGACAGGAGAGAAAGCTGCAGCATAATGGACCATAAAGGGAAGGAGGGACGGATCAGGGGTATTACAATGGAACAGACAAGCCGGGAGGGAATAGGGGTTTGCACATGGAAACAGAGGGCTGGGGGAAAGGGAGCAGGGCAGGAGCAGCAAGATGACCATGGAGGTCAGGCAGGATGGGCACTAGAAGCAAGATACCAGTGAAATTCAGCAGTTATAGTTACCTGAGCTAACTTTAACTTACGTCCCCGCAATGTAATGCTAATGACCTCAGACATTATATCATTCATGACATGGTCAGTTACATCACTCAAATGAACTGTGAATAGAAAGGAACTATAATCGCTAGAATTTTATTTAGGGATAGTGTGTGTATATTAACACCCCTTTTTTCTTTTCTTTTGTGTAAGAACTATTATAATACGCAACGTGCCCAGTTTAATATGGCTGATAGCCTTTCACTTTAAAGTAATGTGTAGTCCATTGGTTATGTTTATGTTGATGTTTTCAATCCTAAGTATGTTTATTATGAATAAGTCACGTTGACGAACATACAGGTATGGCGGTCCTGGGGCAAGATATGCTAAAATGACATTGTGTGCATATTAACACTTGTTTTCTTTTCTTTATTGTATCAATTCCTGAATTTTCACATCGTGACCAGGCCAATATGGCCGCCAGCTTTTTGGATTAAAGTAATATGTAGCCTTTGTTAATGTTGGCAACTTTAGGCATTTATACATTTAAATAAGGAGGCAAGATGGCCGCCGAGAGGCTGTAGGGGTCAGTCGCACCAGACCTTCCTCCCGATGCTAAGATGTATTACGACGACTACCCTCTATCGAACTGAAATTTAATGGAATAACGGACTATCCTTGGAAAGTGTATCTTTCTACACGGATTGCTTCTCACTCTATCTACTGCTCTACTGCTCTATTGTACTATATGGATAGAACGCAAGGGTGTAGCTGACGGAGGCGATGCTGGGAGCCCCTTTCTTTTGGCCTTTACGACTTGATGTTATCTTACAGGTCAAATCAAAAATCCCTTCTACAGCCGGTTTTTCCTTTTTGGCACGCCTGACGCACTCTGGGCGGATTAATTGGAGGAGTCTGCTAAGTAGGATGGCACCCAAGATAATGAGATCGCCCAAAAGGAATAGGGAGCCACAAGGCAGATGGGGTGACAAAGGTGACAACGATGATGTGTACTCGGACGGTCTCGGGGTCCCTGCCTCCAACTTGAGAGGGAAAGCACGAGCGAAAGCACAACAGAGACGAGAGTTAGCCAAAGAATGCAAGCTGCGCAAGGTTTGTGAGAAGGAGATCGAGGCAAAGAAAAAGATGCTGGCAATAAAGCGTAACGATGTGCAGATCGCTGATGGTGAGACAACAGTAAGAGAGACCTCATTGCGGCAAACTACCATTGTGGAGACGTTTTCCCCCATACCATGCGCCCAACAAGTTCAGCAGCTTGCTCGAGGTTTCACCGTTCTGCCGCTCAGAACTCTGTGCAGCGCGGTGGCAGAGAAGCGGGAGAGATGCATGGCGGAGCAGCAGGAGAGGAGCGCGATGGGAGCAATTAAGGGCGCGACTTACCGAGCAGACCTGGTGAGTGACTCTGCTGAAGTTACAGAGCCAGCACGACAGCTGGGTTTATCATTGGATCCAGCAGGAGGCGGAGCAGGGGGCGGAGCTAACACAAAGGCGGATTCTACGGCTGAAAGCAATGAGAACAGTCGGAGTATGTCTGCAGTTAAAGGCGCAGAGTCAGCACTAACAGCAGATATTGCAGATAATGCAGCTGGCACCCCGCAACCACAGGACGGAGCCCATAAGGAGATATATATATCGGATGGTGCAGACACAACACTCCTGGACCTACCCCAGGGGAGTGAGGGTAAGGCTGTGGCTTTGGGGGCGGTGAACACAGTGGCATGCAAGATAGTCTCTGAGAATGTGGCTAATAGAGATGTTTTGGCTATGCTAGTATCAGTCCCAGCCTCACCCAGCGAGGATGTCTTCTTTACCGGAAACGATGAGGCAGATGATGAGGATGAGAGTGAGGACAGTGACCCGGACCCAGACCCACTGTCGGAATCAGAGCTGGAAACTTCTGCTGGGTCGGTATCTGATACTGGATCAGACAACGATAAAGAGTTGGAATATGACAGCACCTCAACCTCTATTGATAGCGAGGCAGAGCTCATTGTCATACAGCATGATACAGTACAGAAAGGCCCCAAGACAGTGCTAAATCCCGTCCCCACAGAAAAGAGCAAATCTGCACTAAAAAGCAAAGCTAAGTGTAAAAGTAAGAGTAAGAGTAAGAGCAAAAGACGCAGCTCTAGACATAAGATCCCGGCTAGAGAACATCATGAGACTCCAGTGAATCACTTTGGAAAGTCGGGTGATGTCCACAGGGGAACCTGATAATATAAGCGCTGCTACCCCCCAAGCTAACCCTCAGGATGTGGATGTGGATGGGAACCCTTCCAATTTTGAAGTGTTACTATCCACTTTAAAGCAAATACAGGATGAGGCTTGCACTGAGAGTAAAAACGCTAAGAGAAGAGCTAGGCACGCCAATAAAAAAATGCAATCTTCACTCCGTAGATTAAATACTTCCAAACTACAACCTAAGTGCTGATTCCTTCCTTGTAAGAGTGAGAGAAGATTACATACATATATTTATTTATTTATTTATTTATTTATTTATATGTCCTTTATTTCGATAAAATATCATAAAATGTGCAGATAAAAATAAAACATTTCATTTTACATAATCCATTGTAGGTAGCTATATGGAAAAGTATCTATTAGAGGGAGTACATGTCATATTAAAAATAAATGGATAAAAACAGATAAAATCAATTTCCATAAAATCAGCAGTAATTTCCAATTGATTTTGCATCTTTTTACATTTTTTCACCTGCTTTTCTCCTAATAAAATATACAGCAAGCAGGTACCAGCTAATACAACAAGCATTTACAATGCAATGGTTTCGCCTTTGGAAAAGTTAGAGCTATTGGCATTGTAAATGACAAATTTTGTATTTATGTGTTGGTTTTGAAAACAGATAAATAAATGGCAATGTCATTACATTGCCATTAGCTTAATCTCTCGCAAATGTGAGACCTATGTGAGACCTATTGTACCCTATGGACGAGCTCAGCAGTGGGACACAGTGTAATACACATATAAAAACACACAGGAATACACACACATACAAATGCACACACAAACACACTATACCCCCTCACGACCTTCTAAGCGGCACAGACAGCATCCACGCAAAGTGCACAAAGTACTCCAGACACACATATCACAGGGGGGGGGCACTCTGTCTTCACAGGGCGCCCCCTCAGAAGTTAAAAACGTAAGACCCCCCCCCCTTCGGACGGGCACCTTCTCAAGGCTTGCGTGTGGGCACATATAAGACCCTCCATTTGGAGTGCCACCGAACAACACCCTCTCAGATGACACAACATACTCCTGTGCACACACACATATAAGATTTGGCATGGTATAAAAACGCCACAGTGGGGCACGGTAAACTCCCTTCCCTGTAGCAACTACCCCACACTCGCACGCACACAAACCAAGACAGTACAAGCGCCCAACCCTACAAAGGGGAAAAGTGTAGAGGGCCCCATTTGAACCCCCTCGATGAGATGTAGCTTGGCCCCTCCCCCTCGCGTAGTGTTTGACGGGTCACTGATACAGAAGACAAAATAAATAGTCGTATACAGGAGGGAAAAAGAAAGACTAGAAAAATCCTTCTGTGAAATTACTAACAAAAAAGGCAATGACTTATTCAACTACACAAACACACTAACATCGGCATTAACAAAAAAATGTGTGGGTGAGCACATTGTTGAATTTAATGCTTTAGTGCCTGCCAGGAAAACCAGAGACTTCTGAGTAGCCTCGGGGCTTTGGAGGCTGCTTTATTGGCTGTGAAAGGAGAGGTACCTGCCTGTACACAGATATTTGCATATGCGCTGAGGCACTTGATCTCCGAGCATTTAAAGCTCTATATACATTAAAAAAAACACGCCATGATGCTGTCACAACAATGTTTTCAGCACGTGTACAATACCTTGCCCAATCATCAGCTAGCGTTCTCATGTAAGTTCCATCAGGATATGCACGTTGATTGGCCAGTGATTAGCAGGGCCTGCCAACCACCCGATCGGCTTGTTCCATTGCATGTGAGCCTGAGCGCACAGGGCTTGTCTACGAGGAGGTGACGTTCGGCTGCGGTCCTCGCTCTAAGGGGCCCTCGTGGGAAAAGCTGCACAGACCAGGGGAGCAGGCGGAGGGCGTAGGCCAGTACACAAATAAAGGAAGGGGAAGTAGATAGAGAAAGATGTCTCATGTAAATTTGTCAAACTTGAGGGTCAGTCCCATTGAACGGCAGCTTGCAGAGGTGCGCCACTAATGGTGAAATATGAACAGTGGTTCCTAAATGTTTTCCACAATTCCAACCTACACAAAACTAAAAAAACAAGCATTAAACACGGACAGCGGGGGGGGGGGCAAACGGACAGCGGGAGGGGGGCAGGTTAGCGGCACACGGACAGCGGGAGGGGGTCGGGAAACAGCCAGCGGGACAGGGAACAAGACGAACAATGAACACAAACATCGGGGGGAAAAATAAAAGTACACGCCCACAGTGGCCACGTCTTCATGACGTTGCGGAGAGGGACAGAATCGGCGGGAACGCCCATCAATCGCCTCGGGAAATGACGGACAGTTCTCTCTTCCAATGGCTAGCCTCCATTTATGGAGCTAGCCAATGGAAGAGAGAGGCTGAACTAAAGCACACAGTGTAAGACATAAGATTTCGCCCTGGGCGGAGCACTGCTTCGCAGTGCTACGGCCAGGGCGAAACCTAAAAAACTATAACTTGTCGTGTGTCAGTTGTTAAGATTCTTTCTGCAACTCTATACATCCTAACACCAATATTCAAACAAAGAGGTTTGATCCATTTTTTCCTGGCTGCCAAATATGCGGGACAGAAAATTAGTATGTGTGCATTGTCCTCCTTCATACCTTCACTACACATACCACAATTATCATTGCCGTTTGTACTCCACTTTGCTGTGCGACTTTTTAACATCAGTGATCCATATCTAAGCTTTAGGTATAGTGTTTTTGCTAGGGGAGGATTTACTTCATTCAAAAAGGGCTCGAAACAAGGCTCTATTTTGAACAGGTAAAATTCTTTTGTCAAGGAGCCATTAGATAGATCACTAGTTCTCCTTTCATTCATATAAGTCCAAAAGGAGATTTTTAGAATCTTTTTTGAGCATGAGGTTAGTGCAGTTGGATTTGTCCAAAAATGGGCTAGTCCAACCCTCTCCAACCATGCTCTGATATGGGCATACCATGTGATGCGGCTAAAAGCATCCAGATCTTTTAACTCCTTTAGAGCTATTCTATAATGTATCAGCTCAGGTATGGTCCATAGCCTAACCCATAACATTAGCGGTCTTAATATGGCATGGTGATCTGTCCACTTCATATTTAAGTCAAGAAGCATTGGTATTATTGGGGTATGTACTGGTAATTTTAGGAGTGCTCTATAAAATTCATTCTCCTTGACCTCAAAAGATTTTTTGCAGAGGGGTCCCCACAGCTCGGCCCCATATAATGCTGCCAATTGTGTTTTAGCCCGATAAACTTCGAGTGCCGGTAGCACAGCTTTGTTCCAGCTGTCCCTATGCCTTTTTAGTATGGGGCGACTATTCTGTGTTAGCACTAGCTTACTTTTTTCTATTTGTGATTTCCACAACATTTTGGAGTCAGAGGATACACCCAAGTATATAAAAGTTTTAACATGTTCCAGCTTTTGATTATCTAAAACCAAGTTTCCCTTAAAGGAACTGTGTGGATTTATTGCCATATACTTGGTTTTGCTGGTGTTTATCTCGAGGCCCTTTGTGTTACAGTATGAGTGGAAACCCTGTTTGGCAAGCGCCTTCCATAACAAGTGTCTGGGGATGAGGTCAAATGCGGCCCTAAGATCAACAAATGCCACATACAAATGGCCCCTCTGCAAATTTACGTATTTCCAGCTTAGGCAACAGAACCTGAATAGCTGATCTATAGTGCTAACTCTTGCTCTGAAGCCCGCTTGGTATTTGATAAGGACATCTCCTTCATCAATCCATTCGTTGATCTGATTTAAAAGGTGCCTGGCATAAATCTTTTGCTGTATGTCTATTAAGCTTATCGGGCGATAGTTTGCGGCATCGCTCCTGTCGCCCTTTTTAAAAATACAGATGATTACCGCTCCCATCCAAGTATCAGGCATGCTAGCACCCGCAGCTATATGATTACACAGATAGTTAAGATATGGTCCCCAAATTTCGACATCGTGCTTGAACAAGTCTCCTGGAATGGAGTCGAGTCCCGGGGCTTTGCCAGATTTTACACAATTAATGGCTGTGTCTGTTTCCTTAAGGGTGAATTTTAAGATAGGCTCAAGTGAGTTTGGAGATGTTGGAGAATCCAATTCGATCCCTGGTTCAAATGCTGCATATAGGTTTGTGAAGTGATCAACCCAAGTCTCTTCTTCCAAAAAAACATCTCTAGTACACTTCGCTTCCCTATTCTTGTTTGCAACAATTTTCCAGAAGCGAAAAGAATCCTTGCTCTTTACTGCGGTCAGCATGTCTGCCCATATTGCCTCGTCCCAGATCTTCTTAACAGTCTTGAGTGTTGTTTTATACTTCTGCCGTGCTTCCCTCACCTTGGAGCTATGGCATTTAGTTTTAATTGCTATTACTAGCTCAGTTTTGGCACAGCGGCAAGCTTTGTCATACCAAAGTTTCCCCATTATCTTTTTATTCTTATTTGCAGAGTCTGGTCTAAGTAGCTTACAGCTAGATTCATCAAAGACCCGTTTTGCGAGTCTTTAATAGCGATTCATAAGGAATCGCTATTAAGGACTTGCAAAACGGGATTCATGTAGGAATTGCAAAAAATATTGCGATTCCTACATCTTCCTTATTTGCGATTAGCAATTTGCTAATCGCCAATAAGGATGCGATTTCAAGGGTGCCAGGGGTGTCCAAAGGGCACCCTGTAGCAGCCATGAAATGCAATATTACACAGGTGTTGCACACACACATGTCCAAAGGACATGTGTGTGTGTAACATGCAACAGAGAATAATGCATTAAAGTGCTTTTTTCTATTTTTTTCGCTATTTACAACGAAGTCTGACTTCGTGGTAAATAGCGGCCAAATATTGCGAATTCGCAATTTAAAATTGGTTAATGAATTGCATTTAAGGAATGTCAAATAGAGATTCCTTAAATGCAATTCCTCGCTAAAATGCGAATTCTGTAATAGCGATTTTTGCATTTGGGATCATGAATCCCAAATGCAAAAATTGCGCTCGCAAAGGGCCAGATTCTGAGAATCTGGCCCTTTGCGAGCCGATTTTCCGTTCATGAATCTAGCTGTAAGTTATTATTGGGGTTATTTCTAGTATAAATCTTTTGTGTAGTTCTAAGAATTGGTTCCCCTCGAATTCTATTTCTGCTACTATATAAGTAGTGAAGGTGTTTGCAAAAGTGTCGTGGATTTTTGCAAGTTTCGTGTTGTTGTCCAATGTGTGTGCCCATTTAACGGCACGACGATTATTAGTCACAGTTATGTTATCACTAATATCTAGAGCAGGAGATTTATAATCCAGAGTACTAGATATAATCTCTCTTTTTAGTGTTAATTTGAGTGGCCGGTGGTCACTTTCTACCCTTTTCTTGACTTTGAAGTCTACTACATATTGCCATAGGTCAAGAGAGAGGACTACATAGTCTATCTTACTTTCCATGTCCTTCTTAAAGAATGTGGGAACCCTCGGTGTATCAGAAGTTTGTCGACCATTACATGCTCTTAGCCCATGCGTGGTCATTAGACTTGTTATTTGAAGCGCCAAGGATGTGCATGCAACTTGCTTCATGCTAGATAACTCAGGAATCTCATTTACCACGTCCTCATCCTCATGGATAGTGGAAAAGTGTGTCTCACTGGTTAGAGCGGCAGACCCTGAGGTCTAGCCCGGGACTAGGGTTCAATTCCCCGCCTCGGCGGGTCTTGAGCTCAAAAATTCCACGGACCTGATAATTCTCGCCTTGGTGCCTATTCCAATCATGGAGTCCCACTCTGCAACTCTGGGCAATAGCTTGCTTAATCTCCACAACGGCCCCCACAATGCAACGCTAAGGATGCCTGGCCTCCACCTTGGGGGTGCCCAGGAGTGGACACCTCACAGGGAAAGCCAGGATGGGTTCCACAGCGGTATTCGTACAAGCGCCTTGAGACCCTTGCGGGTGAGTAGTGCGCTATACAAGTATCAATTTACATGGATACAGTCCAACCCTTTTATTGGTTCATACTCACAGTTGAAATCTCCCCCTAAGATTAAGCCTGTGCCTGTAGGTGTTTTACTTATGATCTGCTCCAATTGGGCAAATACCTGTGATTCCTTAGACGCCAGACCAGGGCGATTGTATATGTTATAAATATTCAAGACTCTGTTGTCGTTGGTCACTATTTGTATGCCTAGTATATCAAGGGAGTTTGTCTCTACTTGTTTTATAGTACCATTAATGGTGACTTTTGTCCAGATCAATAGGCCCCCTGATGGCCTGCCTTTTTTATTTATTTTATTTATTTTTCACATTTTTAGAGCGCGCTGTTACCCGGTGGTGTCCTGGCGCTTACTGAATGACAATAGTGTGGGAGAGCTGAGAAATTAGTGTGTGAAAAGCCAGGTCTTTAAAGCTCTTCTGAATGATAGAAGTTCAGGCATCTGTCTGAGGTTTAGCGGCAATGCGTTCCATGCTTTCGCAGCGCCCAAGGAAAAGCTCCTACCCCCCCAACGAGCTTTCCTGACTCTTGGGACTACCACCAGTCCCTGCTCAGCTGACCTAAGGGATCTTACCGGTATGTACCAGTGAAAGAGCAAGGTCATACAGTGGGGGCCGAGGCCATTCAGTGCCTTGAAGACCACGCACAGTGATTTAAAGATTATTCTTTTACGGACTGGTAGCCAATATAGCTTCACCAAGTCCTGTGCAGCCGAGGCGAACTTGGGTGTACCTGTAATCAGACGGGCAGCTGCGTTCTGCAGAATTTGGAGCTTGTTTAGAATCCCCTGTTGCGCATTCAGCAGAAGGCTGTTGCAGTAGTCCAATCGGGACATCACCAAACCTATGACCACTGTCTTCTTGTGCTCATCCGCAAGAACCGGCATGACTTTCCGGATGCTTTTTAGCACATAGTGGGTAGTTGAGAAAAGGGCTTTTATTTGAGGCCTGAAGGATAGAGAGTCATCCATCAGTATACCCAGGTTTTTCACCTTCGTGACCGGTGATGGGGGGGTCCCCATTTCCTCTGGCCACCAGCGTGGGGACCAGAAGTTATCTCTGGACCCAAACAGCATCACTTCAGTTTTTGCTGAATTCAATTTGAGGCAGTTTTCAGCCATCCAGTTGCTGACCTCACGCATGCAGCCTCTGAACCTATCAGCTGTGCTGTCAGTTTCACAAGGTAGCAGTGACACCACTATCTGTGTGTCATCTGCGTATGATGTTAGGTTGAAGCCAAAGGATCTGATCACTGGCGCCAGGGTGGAAACGTACACGTTAAAAAGAGTTGGACTCAGGGAGGACCCCTGAGGAACTCCGCAGGGGAGCACAAAAGGGTCGGAATCAAAGGCCCCTAAAGCCCCTTTCTGAGTCCTGAGGAAGGCTTGCAGGATTTTAAGTGCCTTTCCTTGAATCCCACAGGCCCTCAGTTGGTCCACCAGTAACTTGTGGTGGACCGTATCAAAGGCCGCAGACAGGTCCAGCAGGATCAGGGCAGCTCTGCCCCCTGCATCCATCACCGTTCTTATGTTCTCTGTTGATTTAGTCAGTGCGGATTCGGTGCTGTGCCCCACCCGGAATCCATGCTGTGACGGATCTAGACGTTGACCTGCCCCCAGGAAGGCACTCAGCTGTGTGTTTAAAATACCCTCCATGGTTTTCACTGGAAGGGGTAGCCTGGCAATGGGCCGAAAGTTATTCAGATCAGTCATATCTAGGTTGGGTTTTTTGAGCAGGGGTAGTATGGAAGCTTGTTTCCAACGCAGGGGAAATTCCCCGTTGTCCAGCATGGCATTGAACAATGGGGTAAGACCTGCGGCCAAGGAAGCGGGGGCTAGTTTGGCCACCGTGGCTGGGCAGGGGTCGGACGGGGATCCAGATTTTATCCTTTGTAATCTGATCCTGACCTCCTCCTCACTGATGGTGGTGAAGTTGAGTAGCATCACTTTGTTACAGTTTTTTTCAGGGTCAGTTTCTGGGGTTCCAATCTTGACTTGCTTGTCTAGCGGGAGGAAAATCTTTTCCACCTTTTCCCGGAAGAACTTGACCAGGTCTTCGCATAATTTGCGGCTTGGGGGAATCTCCGCTGGTTTGGGGGCCACCAGGGATAATACTGCATGAAATAGTTCCTTAGGGGAGTTACTTGCTTCCTTGATGCGTTTGGTAAAATAAGCGTATTTCGCCTTTTGAATCGTGTGTTTGTACACTCTCAGCTCAGCGTTAAGTAGTCTTCTGTCCTCCTCTCTATAATTTTTCCGCCAGTATCTTTCAAGTTTTTTACAGAGTACTTTATGGTCCCTAATTTGCTCAGAGAACCAGGGAGCTGAAGGACTTGAACGTGTAGAGTGATACATTTTAGAGGGAACTAAGTGTAGGCAAGCTGCCTCTAGCCAGTTCGTGTAAGTGGTGGCCGCTTCCTCCACCATAACTGGGGGGGGGACCATAGAGGTTCTCAACAAATCCTCCAGTGCCCTCCCTTCTATGCTTTTCCACTTCCTAATTATTCTGGGTGGGTTTTTGACCTTGCTTGGTCTGGTAGGGGGGGCTAGGCTAATATCAAAGTGGATAGCAGCATGGTCCGACCAGGAGACCAGGCGAACACCCGTCATCTCAAGGTAAGGATGGTTTGAAAACATCCCATCTAGGGTGTGTCCCGCCCTGTGGGTCGAGCCACTGACCATTTGTTTTAGTTCTACCCCATGCAGCAGTTCAATGAGATCCAGGGTATCTGGGTCTGAGTCACTCTCCAGATGAAAATTGAAGTCCCCTAGCAGAGTGAATTTATTGGTGCATACCGCTTCTTCTAACAGGTTAGTGAGTCCTGTGAGAAAAGGGGTTTTAGGCCCAGGGGGACTGTACATGAGACAACCTTTGAGGGTTTGATGGTTAGATAGAGTGAAGTTAAAGTCTAGGGCTTCAAATAGGTCGGTGGTGCCGGGCTGGAAGGACCCTCTGACCGATTTATGATAGATTATGGCCAGCCCTCCGCCTCTCCTCTTTTCTCTGTTTTGGGCAAAACACTCGCAGTCAGGTGGGGTAGCTTTAACAATATCTGGGCCTGAGGCAGCGTCTGTCCAGGATTCCGTTATGAAAGCTATCGTAACTTTGGTTTCCTGAATTAGATCCGCCAGTTCTATGCTGTGTTTCACCAGCGATCTGGCGTTAAGTAGCAGACATTTTACCGCCATTTGTGCCATTAATGTTCTTGTGAGATCTACCTATCCAGGAGACTCTTCTAGTGGTTAGGATCTGGTGTGATAGGGCCACTGGATACCCACACTCTTGATTAAGCCATGACACAGTTTTATTTTTCTGAGAGTCGTGGGATTCTGACTTGCTTGGGTGACCGGTCACTCTTACTGGTGGGACTGCCACAAACGGTGCACATTCTGGTGGTAAGTCTGGTTTTGAGGTAACCGGGTAGATATCACTTGCAACTACTACACCTTGTTTTTTCTCTGAGCCAGTTACTTGTAATGGGTTTTTGCGCGCGGGTTTCGGGACTGCAGATACTACGGGTACTGCTGGTTCTACTGTGCGCGATCCCCCATTCAAAGACTTAAGAGTCTCATTGTTGTCCCCAGAACCCTTTGCAGCAGCGTTAACACTACTAGTTATATCAATGTGGGGGCCTACTTCCGCAGAGATTAGGTCTAATTTGACCATTAGGGGCTTCACTATCTTGGCAATTTTTGTATCTATAATGCCAATCAGGAGTTCCAGTTGTTCCTTGTCTATTTTAACTACAGCATTGTTGACAACTGGCTCGATGTCCCTTCCAGTACTAGCAGGAGGTGAATCTGCTCTTTTGTTATTACGGCCCCCACCCTGTTTAGTTTGTGTGTTCTTACGTGTTCTCAGTACTCTCTGTGTCCTCGGGCCGGGGCCGGGGTGCACGGTGCTGAAGGGTCAGGGGAAACAGCTGTTTTTTCCTGGTTAGGTGGTGATACTATAAGTGAGGGGGTTGCGTCTTCCGTATTTAATAAGACCGAGTGATCAAGGTCGCAGCTATTGTCCAGTGTGGAAACTGGTACCAGAATAGGTGATGTAGGCGGTGAGGCGGAAGAAACCCCCCAGCCTAGCGATTTGCGCCGTTCACTATTTATTTTACTCACAACTCTCACAAGATAGTTGTCTAAGGTGGATGGTGCAGAGGGTGTTTTGGGAACTTTAGCTTTCGACATTTTACTAATGTCAAGGATTTCTAAGGTAGTCAACTTTGGAAACAAAGACCGTCACAAAAACCAAACCACCGTGTGAAAAGCTTCACTTAACTTTTTGTCCTGTGACCTTATGGTTTACACATTTATACAAGCATACATAGAGTAATGGAAGGGTCTCACTATGTCAGGGGCCCAGCTGCAGTGTTCAACGTCCAGATTCCGTGGCCCTGCCCTGTCTCGATCTGTCCCGGACTGTCACAGACTGCCCTGCCCTTGTCCCGGGCTTCTCCCGAGACGCTCCCGCGCAGCGGTAGCCTTTGTCCAATATATAGAGCGTGCTGAGGCCAGTGGGAGGGGCTCACGGGCAGCGCAGGACCAGGTGTTCTTGATCAGGCGGGGGCTCCTGGGAGATTGAGTTCCTGCTGCGTTGCTCTCTGCCCCTCAGGAGTCTCGCTGGCGTTGTTGCTGACCCCACGATCCGCCCGGTACCTCCAGCCCAGATGAGACAGTATTTTCGGCAGGCGAAGCGGGTGCGGCAAGTTGTTGCGCTGATGCGCAGGTCCGCTCTTCACAAGCAAGGGCTCCTCCAGGCAAACAAGGCAGTTTCACAGGGTTTCATACATATATATAAAATTCACTGAAAAAAACACAAGTTTCAGGGACATTATAGTTAGAAATTAGCATTTAAAAAACCTCAGAAATTCACTGAAAAAAACACAGGTGTCATGAACGTCATAGTTAGTTGGACATTTTACTCGTACAAAACAAGAGAAATTCGGCCGCTATAGTCGCATAACTCACGTCCCCGCAATGCACTGCTGATGACGTCACATATTACATCACTCATGACATGGTCAGTGACATCACTGATGACATCTCAAAGGACATCACTGATTACATCATCCACGTGATCATCGGATGCACCTCCTCACACCCAAAAACACAGACTACCATTCTCGAAACCATAGACACACCAATTAAAGTGCAGCTACAATATTCTTTGCACTATGCATGCAGACCTCTAACCTGCTACATACTATTGATACGCTCTTCTAAATACCCAGTTAGTACCTATGCAGTCTAGGAATCCTTCTGTCTGTCCCATGCATTTCTCCAATCACCCATCCAGCACTATCTACTTATCCTATAACCTCACCAATACCTGAGCACTTACAAATTCACTATACACTCTGTTTGTAATACTGTAATTATTCTAGTTACTAGTCATGAACTTATGGAATGACCTAGCTAATAACACAAGTACAGCTATAATATTTTGTGCACTATCCAAGCAGACCTCTAACTAGCTACATACTATTGATACATCCTTCTAAATACCCAGTAATTACTCATGCAGTGTAGGAATCGTCTAGTCTGTCCCATGCACTTCTGAACCACGATCTACTTATCCTATCACTCCACCAATACGTAAGCACTTATAAATTAAGTGTTCACTCTGTTTGCAGCACTGTCATTATTCCAGTTACTAGTGGTATTCTTATAAAATGACCTAGGCACCAACACAAGTACACATAAAATATTCTGTGCATAATCCCTGCAAATCTCTAAGCAGATACATACTATTGGTCCACTCCATTAAATACTGAAGTAGTACCCATGCAGCGTTGGATACCTCCTGTCAGTCTCATGCAATTCTTCAATCACCCATCCAGCACTATGTTCTTATTGTATCAGTCTGCCAGTACCTAAGCACTTATGGGGCAAATTAACAAGCACACTGCACCACCAGTACGTCACTTTTTGTAAATGTAGTGATGGCGCCAGGTACTCCTTCATATTTACAAGGAGAGGAAAAGCCACCCTGCATGGTTTTTCCTCTCCTTGTAAATATGACCCCTTCACACACAAACCTTTGCTTTGAAGGGGTGTTCCATAGGTGTTGCTTTGCTTGTTCTCACGCAACACGCATAGAACAAGACACATCTCCAGATTTATGAGAAACCGTAAATCTGGAGATGTATGTGAATGCTGCGCCATCCTAGAGTTGGTGTAGCAAGGTGCAACAAGGAGAATTGTTTTCATTTCTCCTAATTTTTTCCTCTTTCAATGCATGCTGCATTCCACAGCATACATTGAAAGAGGAAAATGCCTTTACTGATTGTGTTTGTGCAGGAAGGTGTCCCTTCCTGCACAAAAACAATTTCCACACGACAAAGACATCCTGGCACCATGGTGCAACGGTGCCTGTGTCACCGCATGGCTGCAGTTTGTGCAGCAATGCAGAGGGAAGCACAGAGTTGCAACGTATTCATGTACATATGTCACATTCCTATGCTTCGGAAGTGACACAGTGCAGTGCAGCTAAAGAGCTTGTAGTGTCATGCTTTAGTGCTTCCTCATAAATCTTCACCTATAAATTCACCATACACTACTAATGCATTCTTTCAGTCAATCATGGTGTATACATATATTCAACCAAACTTTCACACATTACCTTGCAATTGTAGTTCTTTCTTTAACCAGATAAGGTAGTTCTGATAAGAACTTTTTTTTTCTTCTTATTTCATTTTTAATTTTTTTTTATTTTTTTAACAATTTGGGGTTTTTGGGGGGTTTTATTAAAAAAATTAACAAAAAAAAACGAATAAAATAGGAAATTTTTGGAATTACTTATCATTCCAAAAACAACAACAAGAAATTAACAACAATGGTTGCGTTGCGCACCACAAACTGCATCCACCGACTGCTCACTGAAGCATATAAGTTTCTTACACTTCACGCAGTGTTGCTCGAGAAAGGTGAATTCTGGCCTAATGTCCATTGCAGGTGTTCCTGAGGACGCTCAAGACGTACTTGCCACAGCAGGTGAGGGGTTCAAAGCAGCTCGCCTCATTTCCTCCCGAGCAAGATTGAGAGGATGTGTGGTCCGGAGATGCTTGTACATAGAAGCAGTACCACAAGAGTCTTTTTTTTCACTGCCTCTTGAGAGGACTCGGTCACAAATTTTGCACATCACCTTTCTCGCATTTACTTTCTTCTCTCCAGGTGGAAAAGTGAATAATTTCCACACAACAGATTCCGGCCTCTGTGGACGTGGTGCCTCCTGCAAGAATTCTTCTTCAGAAGATACTTCCTCCTGCTGCTGCCGTCCAGATGCCATTTTGTTTGATATTTTTTGTAAAACACCAAAAAAAAAAAGCAAAAAGGATTCTTGTAAGAAAAGAGATGTCTCTCTAAAGATGCTCCAACAAGAATGATTAAAAAGGGTGGGGTCCTTCAATAGTTACAGTGGGAAATGTTATGAACCAATGAAATCTTTTTTTTTTAGGTTACATGGGATCCGCACACTCTGCGCTCACGAAGTACGCACCCGACGCAACTTTGAGAAAATATATTTAAAAATAATAAGTTTATTATAAGTACAAATATATTATTTTCATGAATATCTTAGATAATCTCTTGCCCTAATATATATATTAAAGACACATACATATCATTTTAGAACATAATTTTTTTTTTTGCTGAGATCGCACACCCAGCGCGCCCCAGAATGTATATGACGTCACGCAGGGCCACCGCGCAAGAATCGCGTACCGTAATGCGCATCTGTCGCAAATGCACGGGAGCAGGAGTCCCGGACTGGTCACATACCAATGGCTCACATCACGTAATATTAAATGTATATGATGTTACTGAAAAACACGCAGCTGTCGCACACCATACGCGGATCCTTCACGACTTTTCTAGAATGCCCGCACCCACCGTGATGTGTAAGCTTTGGGTGCACGACTCTGAATTTTTTTGGGAAAAAATTGAAAATAATATAAATATATTAAAATAAAAAATAAAAATTAAACAATATTCAGCATGAATTTTGTTTTGTTGCAATTTTCAGAAAAATATATAATGTTATTTAATGAATAAAATATTTATAAATAAACAGTTAAAAATCTGTAGAAAAACTACAAAAAAATAGGTATAACTAATACTATACTTAAAAATTAGCATTTAAAAAAGCTTTGAAATTCACTGAAAAAACCATAGGTTTCAGAGACTATAATGTCTCTGAAACCTATGGTTTTTTCAGTGAATTTTAAAGCTTTTTTAAATGCTAATTTCTAACTATAACGTCTCTGAAACGTATGGTTTTTTCAGTGAATATATATATATGTATAGATATAAATATATATATATACATAGATAGATATATAACTATATCTATATAGATATAGATATCTAGCTATCTATAGATAGATATATAGATAATAGATAGATAGATATTCACTGAAAAACACAAAGTATAAAGTAACGTAATAGTTAGGTGTAATAAATAGATCAGTTTTTTCTTTTATTTTTATGGAAAACCTTACAAATTCACAAAAAAAACAAAAGTTAAAGTAAAGTCCTGGTTAGGTGAATTTGTCAGTGACAACCTTAACGTTTTGAAATGTAAAAAACACCCATTAGCTAGACCCTTGATGTACAAAAATAAGTAGAAAAATAATATTGTAGTCACTATGTAAACTATAAAACAAACTAGCACACTCATTGGATGATGTCATCAGTGATGTCATGAATGATATCATTTGAGATGTCGTCAGTGATGTCATAAATGGTGTTGTTGAACATCTCATGAGTGATATCGTATGTGTGCATGGCGGGGGCGCAAGTTATAGTTAGAGCTGCTAACTACAACCAGTGAATTTCTGTGTTTTTTTTAGTTAAACACATGAATATTGTCACTGACAAATTCACCCAACTATAATGTTACTTTAAACATATGCTTTCAGCGAATTTCTAAGGTTTAAAAAAAAAAACAGATCTTTTTATCACACCTAACTATAACTTTACTTTAACCTTTGTTTTTTTTCATTACATTTCTAAGTTATTAAAAAAAAATCTTTTTAGCACACCTAACTATAGCCCTACTTTAAGATTTAGCTTTTTTAGTGAATTTCTTTTTTTAAAATATAAAGTAATACTTAATTCCCAAATGTAAACGCAACCCCCCATGTGGAGCAGTGGCCTGGCTGCAGGCCCTGCTGCCAACACCACCATACAGCTAACCCCACGCTGCACAAGGACGCATGGTTGACATTGGTCCCGGCCTTGAGGACCCCATCCTCGGGGTTGGCTCCAGCCGTGTGCAGTAGAGGGTTGACCATGGGGCCTTGCCCTAGGGACCCAATCCTCAGGGCCATTTGTATTGTAATTAAAGGGAAGGGGTGCCATGCATCCCCTACTCCCTAAGCCCTGTTAGACCTTGGGACCCCCATCCCCCAGGCCCATTTCTAAAGATAAAGGGGATGGGGTCAGGGGACGTGTGGCCTCAATTCCCCCAGACCAATTTTGTTCCTGGGAACCCAGTCCCCCTGGTAGATGTGCAGACCCCCTCTCCAAGCCTATTTCGGTCCCAGAGCACAGCATTATTGTTTAGGTGGAAGGGGGCATGTTGGCCCCCTCGCCGGACGGATTTTGGCTGCGGGGACCCCATCCCCCGGGCCAGCGTTATTGCTTTGGGGAGGAGGGCACGCAGCAGCCCTCCCCAGGCTGATTTCGGCCTCAAGGATCCCATCCCCAGGGCCTTGTATTTTTTTAAGAGGAAGGTGGCCATGTGGCCCCCTTCCCAAGCCCTATTAGTCCCTGCGGACCCCGTCCACCAGGGCCACTCTTTTAAATAAAACAGAGGGGCAGTGTTGGCCCCCTCCCCAAACTGATTTTAGCCCAAGGGATCCCATCCCCCGGGGCCGGGCATAATTTTCCCAATTTAGGACCAGGGTTCCCCATTCCCTGAAGCCCAGGCTGCCTTCGGACCAGGGTATCCCAACCCCCACCCTGCCCCCCCTTCCCCCCCTGGGCACAGCATTAGTCTTTATACAGAGAGGGGTAAATATGGCCCTCAATACCCATCGAAAATTCACCCCGGGACCCCATCCCCCGGTGCCCAGAATTATTGTTTAGGGGGAGTGGAGCACACAGCCCATATTCCTGGGTGAATTTTGGCTATAGGGACCCCATCCCCCGGGGTCAAGCGCATTTTCAGGTAGCATGTGGCCCCCTCCCTGGGCCGATTTCGACCCTGGTGACCACAGCCCCTGGGGCCCAGAGTTATTGTTAAGTGGGAGGATGGCTTGTGGATCCACAGGCTGATTTCGGCCCTACAGACCACATCCCCGGTGCCCGATGTAATTGTTTAGGGAGGCATGTGGCTCCCTTACCCAGGTCAATTTCATCCCTGGAGACACTATCCCCTGAGGTCCAGAGTTATTGTTTATGGGGAGGAGTGCATGTACCCTCCTCCTCCATTGGCTGATTTTGGCCCTGGGGAACCTAACCCTGGGGCCCAGCGTTATTGTTTAGGGGGAGGGGGCATGCGCCCCCCCCTCTCCTTGCTGATTTTGCCTGCTAAGACCCCATCCTCCAGGGCATGGTGTAATTGTGAAGGGGCACACAGCCCCTGGGTAAAAATGTTATTGTTTAAGGGAGAAGGACATGCAGCCCCCCTCCCGGGCTGATTTCAGCCCTGGAGACCCCATCCTTTGGACCCTGTATTTTTTTAAGGGAAGGTGGACTGTGTGGCTCCCTCTCCAAGCCTTTTTTGGCCCCATCCCCCGGAGCCTGGCATTATTATTTAGGGGAAGAGAGCACGCAGCCCCCCTTTCCTGGGCCAATTTCAGTCTTGGGACCTTAAGCCCCCAGGCCCGGTGTAATTGTGGCGTGGCACATGACCTCCTCCCCAGGCCGATTTCGGCCCTGGTGACACCATCCCCTGAGGGCCAGCATTGTTCTTCAGGGGAACAGGCCTACAGACAGCTTGTCCCTGGGAGAGAGTGAGGAACACGGACCTTACTGTGGCTTGATTACTTCATTCAGAAAACGGGCCAATTTTAACTGCCGGCCTGAACTGAGGCCAGTGACCGGCCGCTTCCCTCCCCGTGGTCTGCATAGCCAGACCTACACGCGCAAAAATAATGTGAGCCGCCCTGATACCCGCAAGCTTCTGAAGCCTGACACCACGCCTTAAGTCCTGCTCTGCACCTATTGCAGGTGTGAACACGATATACCTACGCCACGGCAATCTTTGTGCCCGCGTGCAGAATCTGTTTCCCAGTCCCTGTCCTGAAGAGAACCTTGAATACTTAGGTTCGAAACGCGTCGACAATACCACCCTATGGCTACAACAAAGGGTGCTGCTAGGATGTAAATCATACCACCACTCTGTATCCTAGCCTCGCAACCCTATTTAACATTACACCACAGGCTTTCGTTGACAGGCAGGCTTGTTTTCGATCTCAACCCCGCCTGTCACTTGGTTTTTTCAATCTCTAGGACTGGTGCCCGTTTGTTTGCTTATGGACTAATCTCTGCACTGTATATAATTGCAATTTACTTGATTTATTATACATATGTGATTGTCTTTTGGTGTGTCTAACCAATTTTTTGTTTGATTCTTTGTTGTAAATTTGTAAATGTGTGCATTTGTAGATACTGTATATATGAACCTTTTGAATTGACAGTGGTTTTGTTTGTGCTTGTGTTTCAAAAAATTGCTGATAAATGTAAAAAAAGAAAAATAAACTTGTTTGGAAAATTAAATCCAGTGGTCACATGGTACAGATTGACTGTGTGTCTGGGGAATTGTTTCACGAATAATCCTGTCCAGCCACCTTGTTCTGTTTGTCGTAATTGTGGCGTGGCACATGACCTCCTCCCCAGGCCGATTTCGGCCCTGGTGACACCATCCCCTGAGGGCCAGCATTGTTCTTCAGGGGAACAGGGGCATGCGGCCCCCCTCTCCTGGCCAGCATTATTTTTTAGGGGGGTATAGAGAACTAGGCTTTTGTTGCAATTACCCCATATTTTTCCTCCCCTTTGTAGTTACTAGATGAAGATTTTTTACTCTGACAGTGCACTGAGGCCTGCTAACCAGACCTAAGTCTTATACACATGCAAAAAAGAAGGGACACAAGAATAAGCCTTCCCTCGCTCTCCAAAATAAGACTTTGAAACTCACAATCAGGGAAGGACTGCACTAACCACAAGGGCTACTCAATGTGAAAACGAGAGGGAAAAAAAGCCGCAGATGCCAAAGAAGCAAGATCCTGTACACCTGACCTGACACCTACAGAGACTACCAATGCAGTAGCCACCAAGGAAGAGGTAGCAGTGCTTCCACAGGTCAGATCCGTCTACCCTCAGTGGGCACACCAGGACCGACCGGAGCCTCACAGCGCCAATCCCTGGGGTACTGGATTCCTTGCAGCAGCCAAGGCTTGTTGTGCCCAGACCGGACACCTACACCAAGGAAGATTGACCTGCATGTCAAGGGACTTCAGGGACAGTAAGGCCCACGTCATGAGTGGCCCAGCTGTCCTGTTTGCCCATCCTGCAGGTAACAAAGACAAAGAAGTGAGTCTGTGAATCCTTTGGCGTTTGCTGCCTGTTGCTGCCTTCAACAGACACTCCTTCTGGTCCCTGTAACTACTCTACGACTTGCGGAACCCGCTTCGCGGGTCCCGCTGCGCCCCAGAGGGCAAGGGAAGATTGTGCTACACCTGCGTGGAAGGACCAGGGCTGCGAGCGAGCGGGGCAGGACTTCCAATCCCAGAAGTCCCTGCACACCGCGCCTCTGACCAGCTGGCCGCTCTCCCTGGCCATCACCGCGCCCCGCCTTTATTTCTTTAAAGGGCGGAATTAGATCTTCCGACGTGGGAATCCTTTGGCGTTTGCTGCCTGTTGCTGCCTTCAACAGACACTCCTTCTGGTCCCTGTAACTACTCTACGACTTGCGGAACCCGCTTCGCGGGTCCCGCTGCGCCCCAGAGGGCAAGGGAAGATTGTGCTACACCTGCGTGGAAGGACCAGGGCTGCGAGCGAGCGGGGCAGGACTTCCAATCCCAGAAGTCCCTGCACACCGCGCCTCTGACCACCTGGCCGCTCTCCCTGGCCATCACCGCGCCCCGCCTTTATTTCTTTAAAGGGCGGAATTAGATCTTCCGACGTGGGAATCCTTTGGCGTTTGCTGCCTGTTGCTGCCTTCAACAGACACTCCTTCTGGTCCCTGTAACTACTCTACGACTTGCGGAACCCGCTTCGCGGGTCCCGCTGCGCCCCAGAGGGCAAGGGAAGATTGTGCTACACCTGCGTGGAAGGACCAGGGCTGCGAGCGAGCGGGGCAGGACTTCCAATCCCAGAAGTCCCTGCACACCGCGCCTCTGACCAGCTGGCCGCTCTCCCTGGCCATCACCGCGCCCCGCCTTTATTTCTTTAAAGGGCGGAATTAGATCTTCCGACGTGGGAATCCTTTGGCGTTTGCTGCCTGTTGCTGCCTTCAACAGACACTCCTTCTGGTCCCTGTAACTACTCTACGACTTGCGGAACCCGCTTCGCGGGTCCCGCTGCGCCCCAGAGGGCAAGGGAAGATTGTGCTACACCTGCGTGGAAGGACCAGGGCTGCGAGCGAGCGGGGCAGGACTTCCAATCCCAGAAGTCCCTGCACACCGCGCCTCTGACCAGCTGGCCGCTCTCCCTGGCCATCACCACGCCCTTCCCTCTTATCTGAGGGACTTCCTACTTAAGTGAAGGTAACTACCGACCACGCGGGAGCGCGCGGGAGCGTCCCGGGAGAAGACCGGGACAAGGGCGGGACCGTCTGTGGCCGTCCGGGGCCGGAGGAGGCCGGGCTGGGCCCCCATCACTAACATTTTCCTTCCTGACTTCTTTTTTATTCATATATTTAAATTGTACCTTGGTCATACTTATATAGTTATAATTTGTGTTAATAGTGTTGTTAAAGTCCCCTTATTTGGACAGATTAATTTTGTGCATTGAGTGGCTTTGCCACCTGTTTAGGTTGGTCATATTCTTGCCTGCCATACCCTAAAAAAATTAACAAAAATGACCCTTAGATCAGGCAAGGAGAGACAGGTTCAGGTCTCCACCTCTAATGGTACTTTTACTGGTACAATCGATCAATTTTTTAAACGTTCAACTGCCATATTAGAGAAGGAGATCGCCTTAGTTGAAAAACGCCTCTCATTTGATATCATTACTGGCAAGCGTTCTTCATTAGGTAAAATAAGCGAGGCTATCTCTCCTGTCCCACTCTCTACGTTGAATGCGGATAGTAATGTAGATGTAATGTTGGCACCTGTTCCTGAGATTCATATTGGGGAGATTATGAATTCTAACCAGGAATATGTTTTTAATACTGCACATGAGAACTTACCCAATAGTGGGACCATTTGTTTAGATCAGTCCGGGGATAATTCTGGTCTTTCAGACTCTCCAAAACTTAATATTAGTAATGATCTTACGGACTCTCCCTCTTTATTAGAACAGACACCGACTCAGAATCCTGGGAAACGTAAGAGGGTAGCCTCACCAGACCTGGAGGAACAAACAGAGGGGGTGGTAAATGCTTCAGTTTCGCCCCCACAGTCACCTAACATTAATGCCTCGACCCAACAAGGGGGGGGTGAGACTATGACTATGATTAGCATCACAGAAGAAATATTTTTGGCTAAAATCGAGTTGCTATTTAAATCTATTCTTTTACCTCTTTTTGAAAGGACAAGGTTGTTAAATGCAAAAATGGACACCTTAGATTTACTGGTGAAGGATAACATAGCGACTTCTGATAGAATTCTTTCTAGCCTAGCAAAAGCCGGTTTGTCCCCTTCTGTCCCGTCCAATCCGAAGCCCATGATTGTGATAAATAATAAAGCAGGGGGTATTAATACACAAGTAGGAGCTTCTAAACCAAAGGCCCCGCAAAAAACAGGACCCACTCACATGGAAATAGCCCCTACAGAGAATCCTACAAGGCCTAAGCCCGCTAAAAACCAGCAGGTTCAGAAGAACCCAACAATAGTCAGGGGCCCAAACACAACTCATCAACCCGTTGCCAAACCCATCCGAAAGAAACAGTGTGTGAACCTTCCACCGGAGTCAGTGCCCTATACAATTGTTTTAACCGGAGTGGCTCCACTTGTACACGGCAAGAGGGAAACACACAAGGATCTTTATAATAAGGTCACATTTTGGCTTAATAAAAACCGGCCACTCCCTCCCAACTTAAACCCTGAAATACTCAATGTAAGGAGGGTGGATTGGATAGGTTATGGTAAGAAAGATCTTGAGGGGGATTGTGTGGTGGTTAGTTTCAGAGAGCCCTGGGTAGCCGAATATATCGGCAGGGAACCAAGATTTGGTAGAGTCGGGGACGTACAAACCTTACTATTGCACTATTTTTATCCAGCCTTACATGCTAATAGATCCCACACTCCGTTCCAACATTCGAGTAGGGACAGGCCCAGAGGGAGATTTCATTTCGATACCCCGCTCTATCCAATGTTCTATCCTCACCTTGCGAACCGGTTTGCTCCCCTCTCCGGCTTAGAAGGTGTGGATTGACTTGATGTAGAACAACTGAATACTGGGAGTACTAGCGCTGTACTAACTTGCTCTCCGCAAACAGTGTGCGTTTCAGGGGTAGAAACTGTCTCTATACCTAGCACAAAAACTAAGAGGGTGGAAAAAAGGGAAACATTCTTGTCAGGTAACCCCAGACAGAAAATTACCAAGGCCACTGTTAACCCATCTGCCAATATGGCAGAGAAAACAACATATACCCTTGCAGTCTTGTCTTGGAATATAGCGGGATTGAAGGGGAAAATGTCAGAGGCCGCTTGGGGTTATTTTGTGGATCTACATGATGTAATCATCCTGCAGGAAAGTTGGTCAACAGAAGCTATTTATCGGGTTGGCTATCTTAATTACTATAAACCAGCCAGCAAAGGACCGAAGGGCCGACCGTCAGGGGGTTTAGTCATTTGGATTAAACAATCCTTAGCTATCACCATCACTGAACTCCCTACTCTGGGTAATGATATCCTGGCACTGAAACTAACAGATAACAATAATCAGGTATTTTTTCTGTTTAATATATATGCTAGAGGGATACCAGGCGGGAAGCCGGCGGGAGTGGTAGCTGAACTTGACTTCTTATTGAATGACATTAGCAGTGATAGCTGTGTCATGGTGGCAGGCGATTTCAACTGTTGTTTCGAACCATTTCCCAACCTTGATAGTGGGGGATATGGGGAAATTGATCAGATCTGGAACATACCCCCTTTGTCTGTCGCCCCTATTAAAAAAGTCACGGAGGCAGTTATGCAATGGTTGGGTTTTTGTCTTGAATGGGACTTACGTGCAGTGAATGGTAGGACCAAATCAGACCCGATGGGAAAAGTTACATTTGATAATTCCATAAACTCAAGTCGTATTGATTATTTTCTACTTAAGATAGAGTTCTGGAAAATGTTGGTGGATATGGAAGTAGTCAGTAGATCTGAGAGCGACCACAATCCCTTGGTGATATCATTATCAGTATCTGAGGGTCTCTGTATGAACCCTGTTACAAACATTGAAACTGCAGATGCTGGTCTTACAAATGACTGCAGAAGGGTAAAATGGGCTGGGCTCCAAGACAACACTGCTACTATTAGCAGCATTGCCATGGAGGTCTTAGCGGCCACAATACAGATGGCACCCATACTAGAGGCTGGTACTCCACTTGACCAAATTGGTACAATTCACGAGACTCTTTTTAATAAAATTAAGTCTTTTTTTATCAAAACTGTTAAGGGAGGAAGTAACAAAGCCCAAGCACATCCTAGGCTGAAATGGTACGATAAGACCTGTAGTATTGCCCACAGCTCTCTGCTAAGTGCCATTAAATCCAAATTATGTGTGGATATAAGGATAGCTAGGGTGAATTATAGGAAGGCATTAAAAGAGGCAAAAAATAGATGGGATGACCAGCGTTGGTTGGATTTATACCAGGCAAGTACCTCATCCAACCAACAAAGATTTTGGGAGGTTGTGAAATGGGGAGAATCGGGGGAATTACATAGTCCGGTAAACTACGTTCCAGCAGAGCAATGGGTCAAACACTATGAGGCGCAGTTCAGCCACACGGAACGGATCTCCCTTACTACCATTAGGGAAGATGCCAGTGTGCAGCCTGAATTGTCCTCATTTGATCACGTCGTCTTCACCGAAACCGAAGCTATTTCTGCTCTCAAACAAGTGCAGAATGGCAAAGCCCCCGGTATAGATTGTATCCCCGCGGACCTCTTCAAATATGACCAAAAACACTGGGTCCCGTATATATTAATTTTAGCAAATGCTATAGCTAGGGGTACTAGGATCCCAAACTCCTGGAAAGGGGCCGAGATTTTGCCAGTGCATAAAAAAGGGGACAGATCTGATGCGGGAAATTATCGCCCGATCAGCCTCATCGACGCCCTTCAAAAAGTAATAGCCAGAATGTTGGTGGGGAAAATTCATTTGTGGATGATAGAAGTAGATATCCTGTCTCCAATGCAGGCTGGGTTTAGGGCACACATTAGCACAGTTGATCAGATTTTAAGATTTGTTATGATTTATTGGAAAACTGTGTTATTGAGAGATGGGAAGATCTTCGCTGCATTTGTCGATCTCAAATCAGCGTTTGATTTAGTTCCTAGAGGGAAGATGTGGGCTGCATTGAGAAGGATGGGGGTTCCTTCTGCACTTTTAGATCTTACCATTAGGATGCATGAGGGTAATTTCGCAAGAGTCAGATGGGGTCGTCAGGGCCAGGTCACTGAATCCTTCCCCGTGACTCGTGGTGTGAGGCAGGGTTGTGTCCTGGCCCCCACCCTATTTGTGCTCTTTATTAATCAGGTGGTTGAGTTCCTTTCAAACACCCCCACTGATGCTCCTTCACTGGGTGGGACAAAATTCCCCCTTTTAATTTTTGCAGACGATACCCTTATATTGGCCAAAACGCAGAAGGGTTTACAGGTTGCAATAAACAAATTTATGGATTTTTGTAATTTGAATGATCTCGAGATTAACATTAATAAAACCAAGTTTATGGTCTTGACCAAGAAAAAGCCATTTAGGGGCAATATTTTAATGAATGGGTCCAGATTGGAACAGGTCGATGTAATGACTTATCTCGGTGTTACTTTGGATTATAGGTTAAAATGGAAAGAGCAAGTAGAGGCACTCTGTCTGAAATTTGCCCGCTTGACTGGTTGTCTAGTAAAAGAGCAGCGGTGCTCCCTGACTAAAAGAGTATTGCCCGCGCTCAAAATCTACAGTGCAAAAATCAGCTCAGCGATATTGTATGGGGCAGATATCTGGGGTTGTGTGGACTTGACTGTCCTGGATAGGATACAGAATAAATTTCTTCGTAACCTAGTTAGTCTCCCCCCATCAACACCAGTCCTTCCACTTTTGATGGACATGGGCATGCACAGCATTAAACATCAGGCCCAGTACAGGATGGTGGCTCTATGGAGACGCATATGGTCCACCCCGGAACTGGCCATGTTTGCCCGTGAGCTTCATGATGTGAGACTGCAACAAGGGGCAGGCAACATACCTTGGCTAAAGCAAATTAAGAACACTCTTATTGAAATGGGCCTACCCTTGCTATGGTCAGAGCCGGGTTCCCAAACCTTTCCTACTAAGGATGAATTCAAACTTTTCTTCTGGTCCATGGTAAAAATGGAACATGTTGCACTTTCCGAGAAAATGAACTTGACAGGCAAGTTTTTGCTCCACAAAGTAATTCCTAATAAAGAAGTATATTGGGATGTAATCCTTAAAACATTAGACAGGAAACTGTATCATCAGTTCCGTGTGGGCTCGTTGCCCCTGAGGGCCTTTAGTAGCGGCTGGCAGAGGCCGGAGTCTAGCTCCTGTCCCTGTTGTGCCGCTTGTGAAGAAACATTAGGCCATTTTTTATTTGCCTGTACTGCCTATTGCGAACCTCGTAATAAGTGGCTGAGACCTGTATGTTCTAGACTAAACACCCGAGTGAGCAGTGAAGCATTGTACACCTTGAAAACGAATACTTCTGAATGGCTAACTATAGGATTGGCGAAATTCCTCGGGTGGGCTTGGCTGATAAGGTCTAAGTCAATCAGTTCATAAATCACAATCTAAACAACCTGTATACCATGTTCCCTGACTGTTTCCTTGGTCTATGAATTTAATAGTATTGATGAACTGCTAATTTTATATATGATCAAACGATTTTTACCATCTTCCTTGACGTCTTTATATGTATGTTTAATTGAGATCTTAACTTTACATGTTTTTTTCTTCAACGATTTGGTTTTGTTTTTTTTCTTTGTGATTTGGTTATTACATGTATTTAAATATTTATATCGTTATGACTCTGATGTATCTATTGCAGATTATGTAAATTATTTGTATATATGTGTCTTTTATGATGAAAAATCGAAATAAAGACGTTAAAAACTGAAAACTGAGTCTGTGACCACTGCCACCCAACACCTCAGATCACTTATGCATCTACACTTCAGAACCTGAGTCCAAGGGAGGTAACAGTGCCAATGGAATCCAGAGACCCACAAGAGCCAAACCCATGCTTGGGTTTGCCCAGACTGAACTTCCAGTCGCCACCTGCAGCCTCTTTCTGAAGGCCCTCTACAACCGCGAGAGACTCCTTCACTGGAATCTTACCCCAAAATACATCACTGCACCCGAGCCCCCCCCAGCCCGAAGAGAAGTGGACCAAAGCTGTCCCTGCATGCCTGATGATCTCAAGGCCCCAATCCCTGCTTGCAGCCTGCTTGTAACTGGACTGTTCTCCCATTGAAGTGAATGGGACACTGGATGCCACCTCTGCACCCGGATGCCCCAAAGCTCCTGAGGTGACCTGTTGGTGTGGCCTTGGACCTTGCCCCATACTCACCTTGAGTCCAGAAGAACAGTTCCGTAAGTCACTGACAAGTGCCCGAATGCAATACATGTTTTTGCTCCATAGGATAAAATTACCAGTCCAGAAAATACATTGTATCCATTTCTGAAAACTGTTAAAATTCATAACTCGAAAAGTACATAGTCGATTCCAAAGTACGTGTTATTTTTATAAATTGGTGTTGGATTTCTTTGGTGAATCTGTGTCTTATTTACTGCTTTTGTGTGTGCAAAAAATGCTTAGCACTATGCTCTGATATCCCTAACGTCTCACCCACACTACCACAAAAGAGAGCATTTGGGGTTTCATTTGTGCCTCTGTAATTCCTCTGGGAATTGCTTGGACTCTTTACACAGTGTACCTCTTTTTTGTCTACTAGATAAAGAGCCAGTTTCCTACAGTGGGCATGCGACCCCCTTCCTGGGTCGATTTCGAGCCGATGGCCTGGGGTTATTGTTTAGGAGGTGAGGGTACACGACCCCCTCCACAACCCGATTTTGGTGCAAGGACCACATCCTATGGGGTTTTGTGTAATTGTGAAGGGGAGAAGGCATGCAGCCCCACCCCAGGCCAATCTTGGCCCCAGGGACCCCATCCACCGGGACCTGCCGTTATTGTGAAGGGGAGGGCTCCATCCACCGGGACCTGGCGTTATTGTGAAGGGGAGGGGGCACATGCCCCTTATCCCGGAGGCCGATTTCGGCCCAGTGGACCCCATCTCCTGGGGGCCCAGCACCTTAAAGGTGGGTGCTCTGATGCCCAACTTGGGCATCCATCATATTGTTATTGGGGACTGTGAGGGGAACCCCAGGGCCCCCGCAGCCCCAGACAGATGCCCACAACCAGTGGGACACGGAATTGCTCCACCCGCAGGGAGCAGCTCCTAATACTGCTCCCTGCAGACAGGAGAAATATTTTGATCTGGTTCTCTGTCCATATCACTGTGGGAATGGTAACAGATCTGAAGTCTCCACCCAGCAGACGGGAAACGTTTTGTAACTCCTGCAGCTGGTAGCGGACATGGTGTTTGTTCCTGCTTGGCAAATGATTTGAAAATGCTCCCGCCAAGCTATAGCAAATACATGCTTCCCTGCCCATGCCAATGCCAGAAGAGAAACCTCTATGTCCTGGGGGCGGGCTCCCAGGGACATAGCATCTAAGCCGGCCCCGGGAAATACGGTCCCCTGGGCAATTAATTGCTCAGAGAAGGGGTTATCCCTTTTTAAAGTAATCAGCTCCAGGGTGGGCTTCCTGGGGCCTTTTCAGGCTTGAGCATGGGGCAGCGCAGCATCCCTCCCCATTTTCTTACATTTCGGTCCCAGGGGTAGGCTTCTCTGGGCCTCTCAAGGCTTGGGGAGGGGGCCCAAGTGGCCTCCCTCTTCATTTTCAAAAATATAAGCCCTGGGGTTGTGCTCCTCATGGCCACTAGAGGCTTAAGGAGGGAGGCCACGCAGCCTTATCCCTTTTATGAAATCAGTCCCTGGGGTAGTCCCCCTGGGGCATAAATAATTTAAATATGGCATCATAAAAATCAGCCTTTTGATCTTACTTTGTTAGGCGCCTTGATGCCTACGGGCTTAGTTGCGCGTTATAAATTTCATTTCATTTCATTTCATTCATTCATTTCATTTCATTGGTGCCATATTTTTTTTTCAATCCTCCCACAAGACTCTTGCGGGATCGCAGAATTTCTTGCCATTTTATTTTCTTTTTTGACCCTATGGGGGTACCTCTGAGTCCTCCTCATGGGGCCTTGGAGGTCATGGTATCCCTACAACGCTCCCATATATCTTTATTTATTTAGAATTTCAGTACCGGGGACAAAGTCCCCAAGCCCTGTCATGGCTGCCAGAAAACTTTTTCTCATGTTGGTGGCAGCAAATCAGAGCACTTGTTCTACTAAGAGTCCGGCTACATCAGGAGCAAGATGGCCCAAGGGAAATAAAACTTCCTGGACCTATCAGGACACTCTGATTTGGAAATGGCACTCCCGCCAGAGTGTCTGATACTCTCGCGGACCCAAGTGCGAAGTCCAATATCAAATTATGTTTGACCCTTAATGTCTCAAAATGACTGAGCGAATTTACTTCAAATCACAAAAAAATACACAATCTCCGGACCAAAATCTAGCTTCCTAAGAAATTTGGTGAAATTCTGGTCAGCAGGTTTAGCTGTAGTGCATCTTAAAGAAGTCTATGGAAAATGCATGTGGATTTTGCAATTTGGGACTCCCCTTTTTTCATGGTACCCACTTGACAAACCACACCAAAACATTACAGGAAGGAGGTGCCAAAGTTATTAGTAAACCAAAAAAACGCTCTTTCAATGGAAATTATAACTACCTAGTGGCGACCTCCACTAAGTAGTACAAGTTTATATATATATGTTTATATATCCAAGAAATCCACTCCGTGATCAAACCAAAGCATTTCCCCTTTGCTTGAAGGCGCACTCTAATGCAGGCATAATACCCCTTCCTAATAGCGAGTCGCAAAACCTATTTTGCGAGTTGCTAATTGATTAGCGAGACGCAAAATAGGTTTTGTACATGCGCCCAAGGTTTTTAGCGCAAACTCCTACTTACTAGTACCTCCATTTCAGTTGTTTCTATTTTTTAACTTTAAGACGTATCTTAGTCACGATGCCTCGAAAAAATGGCCTCTTTACAGCAGTCATCTAAATCTCGATACCCTAGCCAAATCCTTCCAATTTCTTCTACTTTTCCTGCACACTTCATGCAACATGTGCAACGTCCAAGAATAAATAAAACATAGCACTTCAGTACAAACCATGTTTACTTACCATTTTCTTTAAACACTGCTTGGGAACGGGAAAGAAATATCAGAGCAGAATTCTGAAATAAATAATTGCTTTGTTAAGACGTTATTACTACTTGCCTTAATTCTACAGACCACCATAATATTTGATGCTGCTGTACTGCCATCAGGCGGTCATAAAACAAATTGTCATGTAACAAATTGAATTTCGTATATCGTAACAAGCAGCTCATGTATGTTTTACCTATATATTTTCACAGTTAACTTTGCAGTGTTTTTATGTTTGCTTAACCAACATATTTTATTGGTGACAACTCAGACATACTGATCATCTTATTAGTTTTAGGATTTTCTCTCCCTCTAGTGAATGATATTTGATTGTGATCTGGAGCAATCGTGGGAGAGAATTTCACACGCAATAAATAATGGTTGTGAGGAGTGCACAAGTGCACAATTTTGTTCAGATTCTAGGTTTCGGAAATTGGAAGGGGGCATAACTTGAAAATTGTGAAGGTTTTTTTTTTACCCCAATCTGATACGCACAAACTATTTTTTTCACAGTTCATCCTCACACTTTTGCCAGCTTTTACTTGGTGATTATATTGCTAGCAAATACTCGGGCTACGCAATTTTTCATGGCTTACAATACCAGTTCAGACAGGAAACGGAGTTGCACTAAGATTGTAAGTTGGGCTTAATATGTTCGAGCACTTTCCCAGGGTGTAACCAGTGCTTAATTTGAGCTGATGGTTGGAGGTGTGGCCCACCGGCACTCATTTTTTGGGTACTTTGATTCAGAGAAAGAGAGAGAAAATACAAATGGGAGAAAGAAGACGAAAGAGAAATATATTAAAACAGTGACAGATGGAAAAAGCACATATAAAAAACAATGTGCAAGATGGCGATTAAGGGACAGGGAGTGTGGAAAGGTGGGATTTTACCTCTAGAGTCTGCTTGTCATTCTCCAGAATCCCGTCACAGGTCGACTAGACCTTTTTACCTGCCATAGAGTGAATTAGGCAATCTGTCATAAGAGAATAAACAATTTAGAAATCCCAATTGCTTCCCCCCAAGAACCACTGACCAAACTAAGTTTGAAAGGATTATTACATAACCAAAAATAACTGCAGGTACAAACACCCCAGCAAGAGGTTCAAAAGGTAAACAGGCACTAATACAAACATAATCCTACGGAAAAGTCTCAGGCGACTAATGAACAATACCAGGATCAATTCCAGGACCATCAGACTGAACAAAATAGCTATAACCTGGGTTCTGGTACTCATCGGAATAAAGGACATAAATCCAGGTTAATCTGTCCCTACACTACTCTAAGTGACATCCCTACTCAACAATAGCCCAACCTAACCAAAGGTGTCAGCAGTGGTGACTTCAAAGAAGTTCACTCACTCCGCTCCAAGACTAGAGAATCCTCAGTCATAGCTAAGCTATTTACCAAGACCAACCACTCTCTCTGACTCCTCAGCCCATCTGCACTGCCTCCACCCTCGGGGTGCTGTCCCTAATACGAAACCCCAAAATGTGAATGACACGCCTTCAGGTACGCCCTCTTCAAGGTGTCGATTACATGAATTTTTCCACCTTGGCCTTCTTCCATCCTTGTCCGTTAAACGTCCTTGGGTCTCAGACTCTCTGTCGCTTCCAGTAGTATCTTCAAATTCCTGGTTTCCTCCTCCATGTCTGAGTCTAACATTCTAGCTCTCGTACACAATGGGCCCTTCTACTCTACAATCTACTGGATGATGCACCTGCAGAGGAATATACGCAAATAGGCTCACAGTCTAATAATGTTGCAACATTTTCTAAAGCCTCTTTCATAAGCATTTATACCGTTTATATGTAAAAACATTTTCATACAGGCCTGCGCCCTTCCATGAACTAGGCCTCTGCTCGAATTTTAGGCCTTACGTTTAAATGAGCAATTCTCTGGGTTCACTAGGCCTCCAACCTTAACGACAAATGCATTTTCTCTATATTCGACTAATTATTGAGTACATAAGGCAGGATTACATTTCAATTAGTCAATCTGAAGGCACATTAGCAAATCAATTAAACATTCTTATTAATAGTGAAAGATTTCCTTTCAAAGCATCTCTCTTATTGCCGCAAATATGAATTTGCACCTTGTAACGTTGGCTCTGCACATTCTTTGATACCAATTTACATTAGTACTTTGTCATACATTGCATCTAAACATGATTAAAAAAAATCCTCTATATATACGGGTGCTGACTACTTGTACATATGCTGCACCCCTACAAATTTCACTGTAAATGGCGCTCTCTCAGTTCCCCCCTTTGATGACCCGTGTCATCACCACCCACACATCTTCCTTAGAGTAAGAACCAACTAAACTGAGCTTGTGGCCATTTTCCCTCGCTTGAACGATTCCAACGCCCTCAGGCTGCGATATTGACTATATTGCAGCCTTTCCATTCGCATCTCTTGCGCTCTCATTGATCTCGCCAACCTATTGGACCTGTACCACTTATACAATCTTACCAAACCCCACAATCCGATCACACATGCCACCGCTATGATAAGGGGCTTCAGTACAAATCCAAGAAAACTCTTTCCTAAGTTGGCAAACCAGCTTCCAACCTTTCCAAATCCCTTGCCAACCGTCTCCCACGCATTCTCTTGCGTCAAGTCCTCAATTTCATAATGGATTGCAGTAATGTTGCTTATATATTTCTCCAGATCCTTAGAGTTGTCTGGTATATAAGTGCAACATTCTTGGACCTTCAAACGTTTACAGACCCCGCCCTCTTTTGCTAGAATGACGTCAAGAGCAAGACGGTTCTGTAAAACCATTGTCCTGATCGACAACATCTCACCCTCAACCAACACCAATGACTTGGCAGTATTCATTGACAATTCATCCACAACAGTTGCCAGCCGCCGTATCTTTATGTCATTCAAAATGACACCCAACATAGGTATCGCTGCTCCAAACACATCTCCCACAATTGCTCCAGCACTTTCTCCTCGTTTTACCCTCCTTTGAGACCCTCCCTCTAAGAGTTCGAAATCCTCCGTATGATAAATCTTGGGAAAAATAATTGCTAGATAGCAAGTTCCATACCACTTCTCTGGCAATCTCACATACGCATTCTTTCCGCAGACAAAATATACAGTAGGAATCACCTGAATCACGCTCTTCAAGAAGTCCTTTGTATAGTATTCTAATGTGAAGGTGTGGTCACACGTAGTCTGACCCACATACACATTTTCATAATACGTCTGTGGTCTGTGAAGACACAACTTCCCTTTCTGTACTTCATCTAGAGCTATTGGGCCATAACTCCCTCTTGACTTATGCTGATTCTCTTCTTCGGTCCAATCTACCTTACCTTGCCATGAATCTCGCAACTTTTTCTGTTTCGTGTACCTATCTTCTACTTGTTCAATGAACTTCTTCTCTACCTCTGACAACAAACATGTCAAGTTGTGTCGGTGTGCATACAGGGTGTCTAGCTCTTGAGTGGGAATGAAGAAATATCCAAGTCTGTCCTCTGACTTATAATAGTCCCACTTGTTCAAATGCTTGTAATTCGGGACTTCTGGTAACACAGCATCGTAATTCGAAAAGAAATATTCAAAGTGATTTCGCCCATATAGGATACTAATCAGCAAACTACAGGATATTCCATATGTCAATGGAAGGTGATGGTATCTAATACCCTCATCTACTGAAGCCGGTAATTGCATGCACACATAACAGTCCTTCGCATCCATCGCCTCAATGTATTCATACAACAGCTTTGCATACGCATTCTGCCCAAAATTTCCTTTAGACAGATCAGTGTGTAGCCTACGGCTTTCTGCAGCCAGTATGGCTTTCTCTCTTCGCTCTCTCTCTTCCTTCTGGCTAGGAGTGGTAGGTGTCGATGTCCCCACAGCCTTCTCTACCTGTTCGTGTGGTGCAAAATAAGAAACTAAAACTACTATAGCTATAAGGAGTATCACTCCTCCTAGAAGAGTGCCTACTATGCATTTGGCTCTACGATTCGGGTTTCCAGACGCCATGGTCTCAGTACAAAGTAGTTTGTTCTCGGAAAGCACCCAAAAGTCTCTTTCTGTGCTATTTGAGTCTCTCGAACCACCTTGAAAAGCAGAAAGTCCCGTTTCAGTTCTTCTTTTGTTTCAACGACAGACAACCTTAACACTTCTCCGTCCTCTGTGGAAAGTCCCTAAATTTGTTCTTCTTCCACTCGGCTCTAGGTTAAGTTCAACAGTTATTCACAAAGTCTTTTCAAAAGTTTTTTGAAGCAATTCAAAGTTCAATGTTCTCAATAGTCTATGATTATACTTGATCCGATTGCTTGCAACACATAATCTAAAAGTTCCATGCGGAGCACAACTTCATCATATACTGGCATGTCGGGAACAAACGTAGGAAAAATCAGTCTATCCAGGAGTAAATCACGTATCTTGCTCAGGAGAGGGGGATTGGGAATGGTGAGTGTCAGTTTACCTTCGATTTCAAGTCCAGGAACCAACAGTATCACTTCCAGCTTAACATTTGGGATCGTACTGGTCACTGCTACTGACCTCACCCTCCCGGACCTCAGTACTCCTGGCATTTGTAAAAGGGTAGGTCCACTCTGGAGTGGCGTATCTTTGGCAAGGTACTCTCACCCTCCTTGACCTTCTCGGACCTCCTTGCTCTGCTCCTCGTTCTCCCTCTTCCGGATCGGATTCTTCAGACACAGGGGCAAGATCTGTTCCGGAAGCCAATCTCACATTCATTCGCCTCCGTCTCTCGGGCCAATGATCCCCTGCACTTCTTGCCCTTCTGGTTCTCGTTCGCACACCCTGTTCGTCTCCACTGTCGACCTCTTCTGCGCTCAGATCGCCTTCCCTGCCACTTCCTCCCTCTGAGGCAGATTCCGTGTCACTTTCGTCTTGGCCGTTTCCTGCTTGATCAGGGGAGTCCCCAAGTTCTACAGGCACCCCCACAGCTTGACTTGCTCCCTCTGATGAATCCTCTTCTTCGTTATTATTTTCATCTACGAGAGGAGCTGTCCTCTCCTTGGGTGCTGGGACTCGTCGGGTGTGAGAAGCATGGACCCAATTTGGCAATCCACCGCACTTCACAGCAGTAGTAGTGACTAGGATCACTTGGAAAGGTCCTCTCCAACGTACGTCCAAGCAGCTCTTCCTGACGTGCTTCCGCACCAGGACCCAGTCACCAGGGCACAGGTCGCTAGAAGCCGGAATTTCAGCAGCCTGCACCTGAAGAGACACAGAACGCATGACATCAGAAAGTCCTCTGCAATAGTCAAGAATCACATCATCTGTGATATTCATCAAGGAATAGATGGCAGTCTCATAGCCCTCCCCATCAGCACTTCGTGAGGCGAGAGCCCTGTCCTTCTGTCTGGGGTACTACGCATGCTCATCAGTACCAATGGCAAGGCATCGGGCCACTTCAGGGACGTGGATGAGCACACTTTTGCCATTCGAGCTTTCAAGGTCCCATTGATTTGCTCCACTATGCCAGAAGCCTCTGGTCTATAGCTACAATGCAGTCTCTGGTCAATGTTCAGGGCAGAGCAAAGCATCTTCACAACTTCGCTATTAAAGTGTTTTCCTCTGTCCGATTCCAAAGAGGTCGGAACCCCGAATCGTGGCACTAGCTCCCTCAACAACAGTTTTGCTACTGTGAGTGTATCGCACCTACGAGTGGGATATGCCTCAACCCATCTAGAAAACACACACACAATCACCAAGACGTACCTGAGGCGATTGCACCTCAGCATCTCGATGAAATCTATCTGCATTCTATAGAAAGGTCCGCCAGACCTCCCAATGTGACTCAATGCAACAGGTGTTCTTTTCCCAACATTCAGCTGTTGACAGGTTATACATTTCTGACATACTGCTTCCGCGGCCTGTCTAAATTTTGGGTTGTACCACGTTTGCCTGAATACACGCACCATCGCATCCCTTCCCAGATGCACAGGACCATGTATCTGTCGTGCCATTGCACTCACCAACTCATTCGGTAACACAGCTCTTCCATCAGCTGAAACCCACATGTCCAAATCTCCCTTGACACAGCCAGCCGATTCCCACACCCTTTTTTCATAATCAGATGCATCAGATCCTTGCATGTCTCTCAGCTCTTCCCATGTGTCTGCTACCTCAAGCATCATGCTTAGTTCGGTTCTTTCCCTTGGCCCCTCAATTGTTTGTTCCGTAAAGGAGTATCCCTGCTCTGCACAATAGCGTGAAACTTCATCAGCATAACGGTTCCCTTGTGTCACAAAATCCGTTCCCTTTGTGTGCGCTGTGCATTTTACCACAGCTATTTCTGCAGGTCTTTGCAAGGCCTCCAGCAATAACCTGATAAATTCACCATTTCTGATTGGGGAGCCCGATGATGTCATGTAACCCCTCTGGGACCACAACTAGCCAAAGTCATGAACCACCCCAAATCCGTACTGGCTGTCCGTGAATATGGTGATCTTAATGCCGTTGGCTGCTAAACAGGCGCGTGTCAATGCAATTATCTCAGCCACCTGTGCAGAGTGTACTCCTTCCAGGCAGGCTGCTTCAATTATTCCAGAAATAGTGCAGACAGCAAAGGCTGCTCTCAACTGACCAGTATTGTCTCTTACACATGAGCCATCCACAAAATATATTTCATCAGGGTCTGTTAATGGCACATCAACAATATCCGGTCTAGGTTTGGTGCATAGTTCAGTTACATCAAGACAATCATGGTCTTCCCAATCATCTTCGATATCATTCGGTAATGGTAACAAAGTAGCAGGATTCAAGACAGAGCACCTCCTGAGAGTCACATTCTCTGCAGCAAGTATAACCTGCTCGTAGCTAGTGAGCCTGTTGTTTGTCAAGTGCTGCGTCTTGGTCCTGGTCATCAACAATTCCACAGAATGAGGTACATGCACTGTCAGTGGATATCCCATCACAATACTTTCACACCTTTCAATGCTGACACCTGTTGCAGCAACGGATTTGAGACATCCGGGCAACGCTGCGGCTACTGGATCTAAGGTAGCCGAGAAGTATGCAACTGGTCTACGGACTCCTCCATGATCTTGCACTAAGACTGCCAATGCACACCCCTCCCTCTCGCAGCAGAACAATGCAAATGATTTGGTGTAATCGGGCATTCCCAGAGCTGGAGCGCGACACAGGTCCTCTCTCAGCTCCAGAAAGGCCATCATACAATCTGTGTCCCATGGTACCGGATCACTCACGTCCTTGTGCGTCAGTTTCTGCAGTGGTTTCGCCTTCAGAGAAAAGTTAGCAATCCACTGTCGGCAGTAGCCAACCATGCCTAAGAACATCCTGACCTCTCTTTGAGTCGAGGGCACACTCATTCTCATGATAGTCTCAATCCTGTCAGGTGACACCTTTCTCTTCCCCTTCTCTGTTCTGTGACCCAGATACTGCACTTCTTGCAGGCAGTACTGTAATTTACTGGGAGATACCTTGTGTCCATTCTTCCCCAGATGGTTCAACAAGGCAATGGTATCAATCCTACAAGCATCTTCTGTGTCTGACGCAACAAGGAGGTCGTCTATGTACTGCACAAGAACGGAGTTCTGCGGTAGTACTAGACTCTCAAGATTCCTTTTCAGCAATTGATTAAAGATCGATGGGCTCTCTGTATACCCTTGGGGGATACGACACCATGTTAAAACGCGACTCTCTATTTTAAATGCGAAAATAAATTGGCTCTCCTCGTGCAATGGGATAGAAAAGAAAGCCTGACACAAATCAATCACAGAAAACCATTCAGCTTGGAACGGTATCTGAAACAGTATCACTGATGGATTCGGTACCACTGGACAGCATGGAACAACTATGTTGTTAATTTTTCGTAAGTCCTGCACAATCCTGAACTTCCCACTTGGTTTCTGCAATCCCATTATCGGAGAGTTACAGGGACTTCCCATAACCTCCTTCAGAATTCCCTGTCTAACCATGGACTCAATCACAGGTTTTATACCTTCGAGTGTTTCTGGGGTCAGCTTGTACTGGGGAGTTCGAGGAAATTCAACATTCTGTCTCACCTGAATTCTGACTGGCTCTACCCCCTTAATCAATCCAATCTCCTTTCCTGTGAAGTCCCAGACTTCTGGGGAGACCGAGTCTCTCAAGTCCCAAGGGAGTTCCTCCACAGTTATAGCAGGGTACAACTCAATGCACGTATGCGTATTTGCAACCTTAAAATCATCATCATCATCGTTAGTCTGTAATTCCACTCCCTTTGGGGTACAATAGATGGTGCAATTAAGTTTGCACAAAAGATCTCTTCCTAACAGGCACACAGGACTGGAATCACACACCACGAACTGGTGTCGGTCACTAAAACTTCCAATCTTTACAGGGACTGGCTCAGTCAGGGGGTTTGTCATTCTTCTGTTTGCAACTCCTACAACTTGGAAGGTCTGCCCTGAAAGGGGTACGTTGGGGACTACCGCAGACCGCACAGTGGAGCGAGAGGCACCAGTGTCAACCAGAAATGTGGTGGGATGACCATCTACATCTGCCTCTACAAAAGGTCCTCTCTGATCTACCTCCAGTACCGCTCCTAGAGTACAGCCCTCCTCCCCGTCCACGAACCGTCCTGTCACTGGATCAAATTGGTAACACTCGTCCCCTTCCATTATGAAAGGCATCTGCTTATATACCTTGCTCCCCGTTGAAATCTTCGGTGCCTGGGGAACTGGATCCCTAGTGGCTGATGTCCCCCCTTTCGTCGTCTGGGATTTGGTCACTGTCACCTTCCGTACCGGAGGGGCTTGTACTTCCTCCTCCTCCTCCTCCTCCTGTACCTGATTGTCAAGGTTATGGGGACACTCGTGTCTCCAATGCCCCACCTAGTGACATTGATGGCACTTGGTCGTCTTTTTCAGGGCCTCTATATCTATCCTAGGTCTCGGACCTTCCTCTCCGTCCCTCTTCTGCCCCCCTGATCTCCTTCCCATAGTGCCATTGCCTGCCTGACCCTGTCCTCCCGCTTGCATCTGTACTAACATCAATTTGTCCTTAACCTTCTTTGTCTTCGAGTCTATCTCGTCACTGCAATACCTCGCATACCTCAAAATCTCATCCAGGGGTTTATTTTGCCAACAGATCAGATGTTGCTGTATCATAAGGCAAATTTCAGGCCTTAGTCCTAGGACAAATTTGGATACGAACTGTCCCATATCCTTTGGGTCCATCACATCTAATCCACTGTACTGCTTAAAGATCAGCAATAACCTCTCGTAGTATTCATGCACTGTCTCTTTTGGTTCCGGTCTAGTCCGATCTATTTTCACCCAGTCTATGTCCTGTGGTGGTACCTTAGTCTTCAGCCACGTGATCGCCTGCTCATACTTTGCCATTACCCTGGGTGACGGCCCATTTGTGGCAGAATCTCGTTCTGGCTCCGCGGTGGGCCATTCAACACTAACCTTGCACGCTATCCACAATGTCAAACAGTGTGTTCAAATCAATCCACAGCACCTTTGAGATTTTCACAAACCTCTCCACCTGTTTGTACCATTCCACTGGACTCTCTCTCAACTTTGGGAATGTGTTCGTAAAGGCAGCCAGATCTCCCCTACTCCAGGGTACGTGTACATAGCCTCCATGAGCCACCTCCCGCAAGGGGTATGCCTCTGCATGCATCAACCCTCCTCCCGGAGATGTCTCCAGAACGCTCCTTCTAACACTCTTTCTCTTTGACCACCTTTCCTCCCATTTCTCCAGAGGGGACCACGTTCGTATTCCCACAATCAGCTCCCTGATGTGAGTTTTTAATCCGATCACCCTCTTTTCTTCTAGATCTTGATCGGAATACTGTAACCGGTGGCCACTCTGCAAGGCCTTTGTTTTTGTCAAATCTACGCTGTATTTATTTGCCAATTCAGAGAGTTTCTCATGAGCGGCCCTAGCCCTCCGTGTAACATCCTTCGCAACAAACAGTAGCTCATCTGGTTCGTATAGTTCAATTCTCTCTAGTGGCAATGTACCTTCCACTATTTCCTCCACTTCTGTTTTCAGCCTCAGCACATCTATTCTTCTTGCCTTTATCGCAGCCCTCAATGTACCTTGACTAGTAGTTCCATTAGAGCCTCTCCCGCCACTATCCTGAATTTCTCGTCTGTTTTCTTCAGGTGTGTTAGGGGGAACCCTTCTGTTCTCCCAGCCTTCTCGAACCCACTCCTGCCTACTATCGCTAGAGGTGTGATGGGACGCCCCCCTATTCCCCACCCCTTCTCGTTCCCACTCCTGCCTGTTTCACTAGGCGCACAGTGGGACCCCATCCTATCTTCCTGGTTGTCAGACCCAAAAACATTCCTGGATCTATCACTCTGAGTGTCCCCAACCGTTTCCCACGTTCTCAAGTCTGGCCTTAATTCTCTCATCGACCTCGGCCTTGGTCCCCTCAGATCCATCGGTCCCCTCCAACCCATCTGTCCTTCCGAGGAGTCTGCCGATGCCACCAAAGGGGTGCTTCTGTCTACTGGCGTTGGCAACTGCCTCCACCCTTCTTCTGTCCCATTACTCCTGTCTTCACTGGTGCATCTCTCACTCCCCCTCTGCAACGGATTCTCGACTTGTTTCTGCTCTGGGTTGTACACTGATACTATGGGACCTATGGTAACAGGTACCGTAAGCGCATCTGGCAATTTCTGTGAGTGGACACCCTCTTCCACCCGAACCTTCTGCACTGTAAATCGCCCCACTACTCTCGTCACTGGGGAGGGTGGAGGTGCTTTTTCTCCCTTCACTGGATAAAATATATCCTCTGAGGTGCTCTTATCACTCACCATTTTGACCCCACCATCCCCATCAGAATGTTCCCCGCACTTGGCTGACATTGGCGTGCCCCCCAACTCGGGATTGTATGGAGGTGGTCTCTCTGCCAACATCCTCTCTATCAGGCCATCATCTGTCTCGCTGTCCTCATCCTCGTCTTCTGTATTTCGCCTCTGTGCATCTAGTAACGGGTACAATCTATCCCCTTCTATAGTCTGTACCCTCCATCTCTTTTCCATGGCATCCCATCTCGCATCTTGGACCGCCTTAACTGATCGTTTCACTCTTTCTTGTCGCCTATCTCTGCCCCTGTCATGGGCTGCCCTGATCCATGCATTTAGCGCTTCAAATTGTGTTGGTCTGGGCAAAGGTCGCAACGCAGCCATAATCTCTTTCAGCTGATACAACACTTCTAGTCTAAACGTCCCGTATTTAGGGAAGGTCAATTCTTCATTTCCATCTGTCATCTTACACCAGGTATCAAGCCACAATATGGTATGCAACCCAACATTCGTAGCCATGTAATGAGCTGGAGTATCCTCGGGTGGAGCCTCCTCCCCACCCCGAGGTTCGATCTTGTTTTCGCCTTTGTAACATTTCCGCAACACCTTAAAACATTTCATGATGAAAACCCAAAACGTTTCCTTGTTCCACAGCGCTTGTTTACTTCCTGATGACAATCCACCAATCTCAGCGCGGCTTCTCACTAACCGCCCTATCTCAGCGCGGCTCCCCGCCAACCGACCAATCTCAGCGCGGCTCTTTCTGACGTCACTCGCCTCCGTTTCGCAGCAGTTCCCCTCCTTTCTCCGTACTTCTCGCGGTCTCGCATGCGTCCCAATCATACACTGAAAATGATTACTTCCGACCAAGCAACCGCTTCCCTGACTGTACGGCCACAGTCTAACTGTAATTGTCACCCGAACTGGCAAATGTCTGTCCGCGAACGACCGGACAATCGCCTCACTGATAGGTTACAAACTCACGGCAACTTCCGACCAGCGTCCGTTACCCACGCACTCACACATTCGTTCCCCCTATCTCGGTCCTGCGGGCGATTAATGGTACCTCATAACCCCCTTAACAATGGTCGACAATTACTATGAGTGTTCGATACACCCGGACCACTTGGACTCTCCCTGAACCCAAGATTTTCACTGGTTGCGCGCGCTCACAACCTGTTCCTCTGTCACACTACAGGCATTCAACTACGCAAGACAATACAACACACAATACAACTTAACACCGCAATCTAGCAACGCATGACCCTTTTCATACTCACTCTCCTTCGACCTGCTGCTTTCTGCCGCACTGTCACTCTCCGTCAGTTTTCGTGGAACGCCATCCTCCATCCGCGATTCTCTGGACACTCATCCTTGGTTCTATGGGCCTCGGGGAAATCTCAACCTACTTCTGGATTACCCTCACTCTAGAAGGTAAACCATCCTACTCTGCTACCAACTGGAAAGGCGGGATTTTACCTCTAGAGTCTGCTTGTCATTCTCCAGAATCCCGTCACAGGTCGACTAGACCTTTTTACCTGCCATAGAGTGAATTAGGCAATCTGTCATAAGAGAATAAACAATTTAGAAATCCCAATTGCTTCCCCCCAAGAACCACTGACCAAACTAAGTTTGAAAGGTTTATTACATAACCAAAAATAACTGCAGGTACAAACACCTCAGCAAGAGGTTCAAAAGGTAAACAGGCACTAATACAAACATAATCCTACGGAAAAGTCTCAGGCGACTAATGAACAATACCAGGATCAATTCCAGGACCATCAGACTGAACAAAATAGCTATAACCTGGGTTCTGGTACTCATCGGAATAAAGGACATAAATCCAGGTTAATCTGTCCCTACACTACTCTAAGTGACATCCCTACTCAACAATAGCCCAACCTAACCAAAGGTGTCAGCAGTGGTGACTTCAAAGAAGTTCACTCACTTCTCTCCAAGACTAGAGAATCCTCAGTCATAGCTAAGCTATTTACCAAGACCAACCACTCTCTCTGACTCCTCAGCCCATCTGCACTGCCTCCACCCTCGGGGTGCTGTCCCTAATACGAAACCCCAAAATGTGAATGACACGCCTTCAGGTACGCCCTCTTCAAGGTGTCGATTACATGAATTTTTCCACCTTGGCCTTCTTCCATCCTTGTCCGTTAAACGTCCTTGGGTCTCAGACTCTCTGTCGCTTCCAGTAGTATCTTCAAATTCCTGGTTTACTCCTCCATGTCTGAGTCTAACATTCTAGCTCTCGTACACAATGGGCCCTTCTACTCTACAATCTACTGGATGATGCACCTGCAAAGGAATATACGCAAATAGGCTCACAGTCTAATAATGTTGCAACATTTTCTAAAGCCTCTTTCATAAGCATTTATACCGTTTATATGTAAAGCAAACATTTTCATACAGGCCTGCGCCCTTCCATGATCTAGGCCTCTGCTATAGTTTTAGGCCTTACGTTTAAATGAGCAATTCTCTGGGTTCACTAGGCCTCCAACCTTAACGACAAATGCATTTTCTCTATATTCGACTAATTATTGAGTACATAAAGCAGGATTACATTTCAATTAGTCAATCTGAAGGCACATTAGCAAATCAATTAAACATTCTTATTAATAGTGAAAGATTTCCTTTCAAAGCATCTCTCTTATTGCCGCAAATATGAATTTGCACCTTGTAACGTTGGCTCTGCACATTCTTTGATACCAATTTACATTAGTACTTTGTCATACATTGCATCTAAACATGATTAAAAAAAATCCTCTATATATACGGGTGCTGACTACTTGTACATATGCTGCACCCCTACAAATTTCACTGTAAATGGCGCTCTCTCAAGTGTGTGGTGGTGAATTAAAGAGGTATGAAGTGGAATCAAAGCTGCACAGCTGATTTTTGGAACCCTGATCTTCAATAGCATCAGCCGTGGGCTTCTAGGCAAAAGTATGGCCACCAGCAGTTATTCCTTTCCAAATTAACCACTGGATTTAGTTATCTTTTACACAGTTGTGTTGTCACACTGGGGTCAGGAGAGGGACGGGCCCTCTGCACCCCAATTATGTCTGTCTTTAACTACAGAATCAGGTAATTAAAGACAGAAATTGCACAACAACATCCCTCCGAAGTAGCAAAAATCTTGAAGAGTAGCCTAGGACAGATTGTGTGCTCTTAAAAGCCACTGAAAGGCGATGAACTAAAATTGGAAAAACAAAACGTGGGCAGGCTACCATCAGAAATTGTTTAATTTTGCCTCCAAGTTGAACGTCACTAGTGAGGCCTCTTTTGGATCACTGCACTCCTTTCAGAACGTCACATGCAAGGAGAGCAAAGAATGATTTGAGACATTTCTGGCCTGAGTGCCAGATTGGAGCATGTTTAAAGCATTTACCATGTATGGCATCTTAATAGATCAACTGGATATGTACATAAAGATTTTTCACAGATAAAGTAAACTACAGGGTGCAGGAATGAAGAAAGCTTTTACTGATTTGAAGCTAAAAATATAGGAGCTTATTTATGAGAGCCCTGAGTCACTTTTGCACATCGTAAAGTGGTACATGCAAGATTCAGGGCTCTCATAAAGATTTATGAAGCCACGCAAAGCCACCCTGCGTTGCTTTGCATGGCTTCGAGTGGCTTCATAAATCATGAGTAAGGCGACGCAGCACAAATCGCTGCATTGCCTTACTCTGCACCCGGGATGCGTTCCATGGTCGTTGCGGTGGGTTTTCCCACGCAACACCAATGGAATTTGACATTCCCCAGATTTACAAAGTGATGTAAACCTGGGGTAGAATCAAATCTTGTGTCTCCCGAAGTGTACAAGGAGAAATATATTTATTTCTCCTAATTTTTTCCTGCAGCACAAATAGAAAGAGGAAAACACCTCGTAGGATTGTTTTGTGCAGGAAGGTACCCCTTCCTGCCAGGGGCGTAACACAGGCCCACGCATCCCCCGCAGTGCGGGGGGCCCTCAAGCTCAAGGGGGCCCCCTCAGCACTGCATTTCGGCCTGAGAGCTCCGAATAGAGTCCGGAGGGGGCCCCTCCACGTGCCTGGCAGGGGGGCCCCCTCAATTATCGTTACGCCACTGCTTCCTGCACAAGAATAATCCTGCCTGCAATGGAGGCACCCTTGCACCATGGTGCAAGGGTGCCTATGTTGATGCTAGGCTGCCAAAACAGTGGCAGCGCAGGCAGAAAGAAGAGGAATGCACCATATTGGTTAAATATTGTGCATTCCTGCCCTTTCACTTTGGCATATGGCAGCACAGCAAGGTGCCTTTACAGAGTTTGCACCATAGCATTAGAAGAGAGAATACAGGGTAAAAATATGATGCAATATACAAATATACAATAGGTGGTGTAATGAAGGCACTAAACAGTTCAGAGGTAGCGATGGTTGTTTCACGCCGGGGTAACACGGTTAAATTATGCACAATTCTATCCAGAGGTAGCAATGTTCAAGCTCATTGAGTGCTGGGGGGACGTGAATTCAAGGACTTTGATGTTTTAGTAGGTAGGGTTTAGGTATTTGTTGAGAAGAAGTAGTTTTAGTTTTATCCTGAAGTGTAGGAAACATTGAGTGGTACGGAGATCCTGTGGCAGGGCATTCCAAATTCTAGGTGCATTCACAGAGAAAAAACGTGTGAGTGATTTTTCATTCTTTAATTTGGGTGGAATTGGGAGTAGGGTGTTAGAGCTTGGCAAAGTTCTCTTTCAGCCAGCTTTTGATAGTTTGTTTGCAAGGTAGATGGATTTTTCAGAGCCTTATGGGTTAATATACTTCTTGCTTCAATTGGTAGACAGTTGAGTTTTTTTTCAGAGTGGGAGTGGTGTGGTCAAAGCAGCTCTCCCCAGAGAGGAGTCTAGCCGCTGCATTGAGTGCAGCATTCATAGGGATAAGGTAGGTTTTGGGGAACCAGTGATCGTTGCATTACTGTAGTCTAGCTTGGAGAGGACTAGGGATGCCATTACAGTCTTTAAATCTCCCAGGGGAATGAAGGGTTTGATTGTCTTTTTAGGAGTTTCAACGAGAATAGGGCACTTTATGTTGAGGCATTGATGTGGTCTTTCATGTTCAGGTTTATGCCTAATGTAATCCCAAGAGGTTTCATGGAGTTAGAGAGAGAAAGTTTGCAGTTTAGTGCAGTTAGTTTGTCCAGCCAGTTGTAGACGGGAAGCAACTTCCCTTTAGGTTGGATGAGGGGGGAGTTTAATTTTTTGTGAGTTAAGTGTTAGGTGGGTGATAGTCAGCCAGGATTGTACCATGCTTGGGGTGTGATTTAGGGTTGGATGTCTTTGGATGAGATTTTAACATATAGTTAGGTGTCATCTGTAAGGAGGTGGTAGGCAATTTTGGCTTGATTCAGGATGGCTGCAAGGGCTTCCATATAGAGGTTGAACAGGGTAGGGGACAAGATTGATTCTTGGGGTACTCCTTGTGGGATTGAGAATGCTGGTTCGGTAGAATTATTTAGTTTGAATACGAGGGATCATTGGTTTAGGTATGATGTGAACCACTGAAGGACAGTACCATCAATGCCTGCACATTGAGAGAGTGTTTGTAGGATAATTTTGTGTTTGTCTGTATCAAAGGCCACGGAGAGGTCCAGAAGGATTAGTGTGCATGCCTGTCCATTGCCTCCAGATCTGTGTAGGTCATCCATGATATTCAACAGCCTTTCCTGAACCAAGATTGAAAGGAGTCGTGCAGGTTGAATTTTTCAATATGGTTGTTGAGTTGTGAGAGCACACATAAAGAGAGAGGTTAGTTATTGGTCTGTAATTGTGAATGATGTTTGTGTCGGCGTCTGTTTTTTTGCTGAGGGGTGACTTGGTTGAGTTTAAGAGAGGTTGGCTTTGAGCCACTAGAAAGGAAGGAGAAAGTGATTTTGGACCTTATACTGGCCATGATGTGCATGAGATTTTTGACTAGTGAGGAGGGGAAAGTGTCTGGAAGAGGTGAAGTCGGCTTAATACATGCAAGTATTTTGATGTATTTTTCTTCCAAGACATTATCACATTTTGTCCAGGATGTATTGCTTTTTGTTGTATAAGGTTTAGGTTGGTGCTCTGATTCACTGATGAGGTGAGTGTGGGAGGACCATCAGTTGTTGGGAGTGTGACAGTGAGGCAGCCATCTTTGATAGACGTGGGATCTTTGATGCAGAGGGAGGAGGTGGCGTGGTCCACTGAAAGTTTGATGCTAACAAACTTTTCACATCATTTAATAGAGTCATAAATTGGATGTTGCGGAAAGTAGGAGGTTTGCTGTTTTATGATGTTAAAAAGCTCTTCGGGTCAATTTAAGGAGGGATCAAGTTGGGCTCAGAAGCAGGATGATTTTTCTCTGTAGATATGTTTTTTGTATTTTAGGAGTTCAACAAGGAAGAGAGAAAGATGGGACAGCGAGGAAATTGCTTGTCAGGTTTAGGCTGTGTGTGTTCCCCATACAAGGGGTCTCCAAGAGCTGGCCATGGCATAAATGCCTTTAGTCGTATAACTGTGATGAGGTGACAGATGAATAATTAAATAATTTTATGGTTCTATGCCCACTATATGATGGCAATAAAAAAGATGACTAAATGAAATACTGAACAAGTATTGGGCTTGTGACCTATGAACTGGATCACTGTGGAAGTACCGAGCACTACAATGTTGAACTTCAGAAGTCATGTAATCTGGGTAGTTTGATGAGCCTGAAATAACTGCCATTAAAGGGTCACACATGCATATGGCACTCTGTTTAGCCATCTATAGTATGATCCTGCACCATGTCTGTTGTACCAACATTTTCCCTTCACCTATAGATGATGCTCATGTTGGCCATCACCTATAACTCCCATTGCTGAGCTCTGCATGCACTGATGGTCAGGAAGGCACAATTAGGCCTCAGGGCCTCTCTTTTCTTTCCTTTTCCACAAGAATTACCACAGCTACCGTACTGTGGAGCAATCTGAAGAACATATCAATTTCTAACAGAGAAATACATTTAATTATTTGACTACAAATCTAAAACACATCGCAAATGTGTGTGTGAAAGTAGTACAAGCAGGCAATTTAGATTTGACCTAAGGTCTTATTTGCATACTCACTTAAAAGGAAACCAGGATGAAATCACAGCTTTTCCCACATAAGCAAACTTTGTGGTCCTGGAAAAACACTTTACCTCCTTGTGCCTTAGTTTTCTTAACAGACCTATTTAGGAACAGAAGGAATCAATTTCTCAGAATGTCTAGTACAAAGAACAGCCTTACTTGTCTATTGTCCCTTTTTACTATAACTTTGTTCTGTGCTATCGACTATATACATTTTTGTATAGGGCACACCAGAAGGTACCTTTGTTTCTTGACTGACCATTGGCAGCATTGATTCCTTTGAGGTCTAAGTTATATATACATTTTTTCATTTGTGTGTTATAGGGAACATTATGGGTTGGGGGCAGTGCTGTATGCTTTGCCTATATCGAAAAAGGTCTGTATTTTAAAATGTGCTTGCGTAGTGTGCCAAAATACATTGAGACAGCCTCAACAATACCTTGAACAAAGATGCTGAAGAGTTAGTCAGAATTTTACCTAAGAAGACTAGTGCTAGAGTAGAGGACAGAGCAGTAGGTGGCTTTTTAATAAATTATAGCACACATTATTTCTTATTTAGCTTCAAAATAAATTGCTTGCTGCTTTAACAATCCTTTTAGTTATCATAGTCTGACATATTGCAGTTTATTAACTTGTCCACTGCTAGAACAGCTTTGCACTTGCAATCTTATAAAGCTGATATATTTTTGTAGTCAATCATTACCTATGTTTTAATAATATTAAGCATTCTTAATTGTTTGTTTTAACAGCTTATATAGGTGTTGATCTGATGTGCATAACAAACAAAACAAAACAACTTAATGACGGAAATGGCGCAGATGTTACAATCTGTATGCTTAAGCACCGTCAACAACTCTAATGCATCATTTTCCACATTTTTTAACCTGTTGATGTGTTTGTTATTTTTCATCCCCATAACAACCATCCGAGTGCTTTTACAAAGCCTATGCACCCAAAAAAGTTACTGTACTAATGTGTGATTCACGCAGTCACTGTCTTTTCCCATGTTGCAATGACAGGCTGAAGCAGATGATGGCTTGCTGTTGTACTGTGGAGAAAATGAACATGGTCGAGGGGATTTTATGTCACTGGCCTTAATACGACGGAATCTCCAGTTCAGGTAAGGGTTTAACATTTTCTCTCTTTCCATTCTTTGCTGCTGACAAATTCATAAGCCAGACACGGCCTCCTTCACTGTAATCACCCAGTTAGACCCCTACTGCACAAATCATTGTTTATCTGTTGCATGACTGCCAAATAAATTAAAATAAATACTACAATACAGATATATGACTGGACGAGGAAGGCAGAAGAGCACTATTCAGGTAGTTAGCATTGTTGAAACAGTACAAACCCACGTTCCTTCTAGAAGTTGTCTAGAGCTCTAATTGATGGGGAATGGAGATTTAAATCCTGGGACTATTTGCACAGAAAGATTTGTTTAAGAGTCTTTTTTTCTTTATTCTGGAATATCTAGGTCAGCAGCTACAGCTTTAAAGGTGGTCCATTATAGGTATTGACCTTACCATCACCATCCTTTAATTCCAGTGCCAGTTCATGCCAAGCCAACATGCCTAAGGTCTTGATTATATCGTCATTTGGAAAAGTGTAACAAAAAGTTGTAAATCAGTATCAATATCCCATCTTATAAAATCTTCTCTAATCATCCCCTTCATCTTCAAGATGGCTCATAGTAATTAAGGGCCAGATGTATGTAGAGGTCATTGCAAAATACTGGTCACAATTCGCAACCAGTATTTTTGTGAACACTAAAATTATATTGCAAACGAACATATGTAATAATAGTTTGGTTGACAAGATAAGGATTGGGAGTGGGTTGCAATAAGAGCTACTTCATTACTAATCATAAGGAAGGTTGCCAATTGCGACTTTATTCAATTGGATGCCTATTGGGATCAGGAGACCACCATGTCTGTGATCGCACATAAATACAGTACACTTCTTCTTTTAAATGCAGCCTGGTTTCATTGAGGGAAACGGGGCAGCATTTGAAAAAGAGTTGGCAGTTGTCCACTGGGCCACTGCCTTCTCCCAAACAAACTATGTTTTGATATTTTTCAAAGAAAGAGGTTCCTAAGGGATCCCTTGCCTTTGAAATGGATTACCACCTCTTCTGGGGAGTTGGTAACATCAATGGTTTGCAACTGAAATTGCAGTCAAAAAACATTGAATCACAATTTGGGGTGGATGCCCTAAACACCGCCCTTCCAAATTTCAATGTGATATACATTTCCAAACCCATTTTGTGATTCTTTGAGCACGTTTTGAATAGCAAAATCGGTTTTGTACATACTTAAAAGCTGTTAGATGGTCACATGCCCTGTGATTTAGCAAAATGGGTTTGTACATCTGGCCCATGGTTAGTAACATTAGAATTCTTAGAGGATAAGGGGTACAGATTCCACTAGTACACACAGTGGTAGGAATGGTCATTCTCTCTTTATTTTTTTTAAATGTATGTAATCTCAATTTATGTGTAAATCTACAGAGGTTGATCTTGAAATCAACCAAATCCGCCATTTCATAAAGGACAGAAATACAGTTCTACCTTTCATATGCTTTTTTCTGTTGGTGTTAAAACCCTTTCTGAGAATCTAACAATTTTCAAAAGGTCACTTTGATTTCTCATTTCATCATCTGGCATACAGGAGTTGTGCCTCATATTGCCTTTTAGACCTCCTCCCTTTTCTCATTTTCTTTTGCCTCTTCTCCTTGTGCTTAAAAGTGTTTAGCCACATTAAGTTTCTACAATTTGCAAATTGTCTAAAAAATCCTATTTACTCAAGACACCCACCTCATTGACTTTTAGACCAGAGTCAACTTCCAAATGGCTAAGTATAGAGAACTGTGCCAACTTTTGAGCTAACAGCCTACAATCTTTATATAGATAATCATATTGATATGCGACATAGTCCTGGTAGTCTATTACATCTACTCTTCACATGAACAGACATTTCTTCCTGATACAGCGATTTTCCATCCAGGTCTTTGAAAAATCCTTCAATTTTAGGTTTAGGAAGCATCTTTTCCACATCAGTTTTAAGTACTACTATAACATTCTTTCTTCAAAAACAGCAGAATGGTCAATGCACACAATTGGAACATCAAATCACTATCGGTGTAGTTCCTATATTCAATAATACTTTCTAATCTTGCTTTGTATTATAGGCCATGTAGCTCTGTGTCATACAGTACATCTACAACTGCTTCATTATATCCAGGCTTTTGCCTTGGTAGGCATGGCAGTGCACCTGCAAGTGATCTCCTGGCCTACTGTTGCGCACTCCCCATTCTGTCAATGTTGAATTTTCCATTGTGGCTTCCTACAGGACAAAAATGACAGCACACCTTGTGGAATATCATCACTTTTATAAAGGCTGTTATTAAACAGGTACTCACACCATTAGATGACATTTTAACTACTTTCAGACCTGCTGTATTACATTCTTTTTAGAAGCACTAAAAGAATACAATATGCTGTAGAAATTGTACCAGTGGTGGTTTGTGAAATTTGAAACAGATAGGCGTACTAGCCCGGGGTAACTGCAACAAGGAAAATGGTGCCTCAAGCAAGCACAAATATGCATACACAAAACATCTCAACACATAACAACACAGATAACAACACAGAAAAGAAATCAAGATGGCCGCCGAACAGGAGCTCTAGAAAAGAGCTCCGGGATTAGGGATCACCAAATCTGGTAATAATCCCTGCAAAAACCCTCTCTGCGACCTGGAACCTAGTGTGAACAGTACAAAAAGGGAGAAGAAAAGAAAATATGAAATACAACATACCGGGACCATATACAGACGGCTGGCTCTCCACGACGGACTGCAGGGCAGAGATATATGGTGGACGGGAGCTGGACACGAAGAGTCCACAGCCAGCGCTCACAATGGTGGACACGAGAGAGACATCGGCAGCACCAGCAGTACAGCTCTTGTCACCTTGAGCTGTGCTGGTCCGGCCCGCTACAGGAGGAGCTGGAAACAGCGTCGGGAGCATCGTGAGGACTACGGGCATGGTCTGGACACTGCAGACGTGGAGGGCAGATGGAGGCAGGAAGAGCGGGGTTACGCGTGTAAAGGTACGGGCATCCTTACCCCTCCAGCGTTACCCCCCCCCCTCCTTTGGATCATCCGATGAGGAGAGCATAGGTAAACTGGAGATAGAGAAAGACTGATCCGATCTGCCCCGCCTGATCTAACAATGGCGGCGAAAGCAGACAAATAAACTTTATATAGACCGCAATCACGGAATTCGGCACGAGGGACTAGGTTCTACCAGCCCCAGCCAAGCAGCGCAAGATTGGATGCTCTAAATAAGTAAAGATTCACCGGTTATTTAAACGGAGGGAAGTAAGGTCCGGCTTGCCTGACCTTAAAATGGCGGCCGTTACTGACATCGTCAGTCCTGGAACAAAGACTGCACCCAAAACAGCACATCAGGCATAAGGAAAACATAAGAGGACAAAAAGGTGAAAGTGAAAAGGGACTAGGATTGCAACAACAACAAAAGAAAGACAATTGAGAGAGGACTTTCAAGCAAGTGAAAGGGAGAAGGGACTTCAGCTCTCACTCAGACAGAGAAACAAACGGCCATCTTGTAACTGGGAGCAACTTCATCAATAACAAAATATCTTCACACAAGATACACCTGCAAACAAGGAAAGAAAAAGAGGACAAAGCGTGGTAAGAAAGAAAAAGGGCTAAGATAGTAGCAGCATACGAAGAGAAATAAAAAGAGGACAGGCAAGACAGTGGAAAGAGTAAAGAGAACACAGCTATAAATTAAGAAAGATAATAAGCTGGTCATAGTGAAACCTGGAAGGATAGAAACGAGAAACACTTAAGATCTACACGAACTAAAGAACCATTATGTCGGTCATGTACACAGAGCGTGAAGGCATAAACGCGCAAGTCATAACATACCCCCCCAAGATTTCCAAGAACGCGGCCAAAAAGGTCAAACACAACTTATTGAAGAAAAACCCTGAACAACTGTTCTTGGACCCCTCGCTTAACTCAGATAGGGGCATTATCATAAATGACCTGATATTCTTCACTAGAAGAACGGCGACCTGGCGTAATGTTGTGACAAAAAGGCTAAATATTGAAAATATAACCAACATTCCACACGGCACAAAAATTAGGAGCAAACCATCAACATGGTGCAGAGCTGTCCTAAACATAACTATATACAAAAACGGAATTGTACTCATCCAAGCAGCTGACAGAGAGTTAGTAAAATTTGACAAAGTATTCTCAACCTTAAAAATAGAAGCAGAAAACACAAGATCCCAGCCACCTCGAACCCAACGAGAAGTCAATATAGTCCCGAACAGTTCTTCCAATACTGATGGCTTACCAAACATAAACCTTCAAGATCCACTACAACCAACACGCCAAGGAATCATACCAAGAACAGGAAGAATTCAATCCGGGAATATCTCAGGAAGAACCGGGGTGAGCACACAATATAAAATCACCACACAGGAAGGTCTGATAGAAGACCCATTGCTGCCTCCTAATATTAGGAAGGACTCTGACAGTAGGGGAATGAAAGCTCGAGATGGAAATGGCAACTGGAAACAACACCAGAAACTAAACTTGACACCACGAGAAGACGCGACGGTCCAGAACCATACTAACCACACTGACGACATAACAAACATAAACCATCAGGACCCACCACATCCAACACACTCAGGAGTCCTACTGGGAACAGGAGGAACACAGTCAGGGAATGTCTCGTCAAGAACAGAATTGCTAACACAATATACAAATTTAACCCGGGAAATGGCACAGATAGAAGATCCAACGCTGCAACATAACATCAGAAAGGATATAGATAGAGATGAACTGAGAGCACAAAAGGAGAACAACAGCCAGAAACAACCGCAGAAGGAAGAAATGACAATTTTAGACAAGGAAGGTGGCAACAAGGAAATTAACGTAACTACTGGTGGAGAAGAAAACACGACTCCCTCACCCCATACCAATACTACACAAAAGTCGGCTAGAGCTGATCTGAGAGAACAATATAAGAATAACAGCCAGGAACAAACGGAGAAGGAAGAGCGAACACCCTTCAACACGGAAAATGGCGACAAGGAAACCACTGCAACTACTGGTATGGAAGACAGCACGAATCACTCACCACAGTCCAACACTACACACAGATCTTCTAGAAAAGCACAAAGAAGATACCCCAAGAACATGGTTGGGAGAACACCAAGCAATGAGGATGATTCGAACAGATGCAGAGCCGACAACAGAGATAATGACATGAAGAAGGGTCATATGAGGAGAAAAAAAGGTAAACTCGGAAAAGCAAAACAAGGTCAAAGAAGGAAGAGAACACACGAGACTAATAACTCATCCCGAACGATGAGAGAAATCAAAGAACTTCAAATCCAAGTAGTCAATATTCTAAACACAGTTCAAGCAATGAAAAAGTTGCGGGAACTCACGGTAAGCTCTCACACCAAAATCGATCAACTCCGAGATGCTATTATCAACTCTCAAAGAAAGGGAAACATGAGGGCAATGCCATCTCCATACAGGCAAAACCGACCTAAGAGATTCCTTAAAGACCTATCGGAGGAAGAAACGATATCCTTACTAAGGGATTATGAAACCTCTGACCTTAAAAGAGGGGAAGATATTAAAACAGTTCAGATTGATGTGAATAGAACAGCAAAGATAAGTGAAAGAAGAACTAATCTTAACAACAGCAAATCCAACTAATCGATGACACACAGAACACTGAAGTAAGGAAATCAGGGAAACCTTTGAAATGCCTACTTCTCAATTGCCGGTCCGCAAAAAAACATGCATCAGATATAGCTGACCTCATCATGAACAAGGAAATTGATGTAACAATCCTGACAGAAACGTGGCTAACGGAATCATCATCACCTTGTATGGACCTACTTGTACCACCGCAGTACAATATAGTGAGACTGGATAGACCAAAAAAGAAAGGCGGTGGGATTGCATGCATCTATAGATCGGAGTTAGAGGTCATCGAAGAACTAACAGAACCACTCGGATATTGCGAACACCTAAATCTCAAAATTAGATCAGCAGAGAATCAAAGATGCAACCTGCATGCGATCTACTACCCTCCAGGCAATAATACATCCTTCATAGATCAGCTAATGGAAATCATCACTACCAACTTCAATCCCTAAGCTAACAACATTGTTCTAGGAGACTTTAATTTACACTGGAACGATAGTGATGACAAACAGGTCAATGCTCTTAAAGATCTTCTAGCGGAGCTAAACCTTAACCAAGCATGCACACAACCGACACACGAGAAGGGAGCCACGTTAGACTGGATAATTTCAAAGACGAACAATACCTCAATTACAGCAATTGAGCCATGCGACTGGTCAGATCACCATGTCATAACCTTCCTGATAAACACTATGAAGAATACCAGAACCAGTCAACCTACCAGACACAAGAAATGGATGCGAGATACCAAAGAGCTGAATATGAAATTACTAAGAGAAAGCTGTGAGAAGAACCTAAACCCACCAAACAAGATGCTGACAGTAGAGGATCTTACGAATCATTATACTACAACAGTATCGAACATAGTCAATACCACAATGCCACTAAAGCTGAAAAGAACAACAGAGAAGATCAAAAATCCATGGTTTAGTGGAACACTGAATGAAGAAAGGCGGAAACTGAGACAGGCGGAAAGAAAATGGAGACAACACCCATCAACGCACGAACTGAATACCCTTAGGAGAATCCGGAGCGGGTACAATTAAAAGGTCCTAAACTCAAAAAAGGATTTTATTAGATCGGAACTAGATAATGCCAAAAATAGGCCGCGGAAACTATTCGAGATTTTAAGACAGCAATCTAATAAAGTGGGCAAAACTGCCCAAGAAACGACAAAAACCCAACTAAGTTGTGAAGAGTTCGCATCTTTCTTTACTAACAAGGCTAATACTCTGAAAAGAGAGCTTAGGAAAAATGAAGCTGACGATATTGATAATACAGACAACCGTACACCACAAACAGTTATTTTCACATCGGAAATCACCCGTATCACAAAAAACATGGCGCAGTGGGATAACTTCAAGATACTGGACCAAAACACCATCGCCAAAACACTATCGGACATCAAACCCAACAACCACTATAACGATCCACTCCCATCAAAGTGCGTCAAAGAAATAAATCATATTGTGATTCCCATATGGACGAAAATAATAAACGCCTCCCTATCCCAAGGAACCCTGCCAGATTGCCTAAAAACGGGTCAAGTCGTTCCCATCATCAAAAAACCCACAGCGGACCCAGCAGATCCAAATAACTTTCGCCCTGTGACCAACATCCCTATTCTTGCCAAACTAATTGAAAAATGTGTTCAAAACCAATTAAGCCAACACATCACGAACTTCTTCACTACTGGACGATTGTCAGTCAGGATTCAGAACAGGACATAGCACAGAGACAGCGATCCTACATATTGTCGATGATGCACTACAGGCGTTAGACCTTAATCAGACATGTCTTCTTATCCTCCTAGACCTATCATCAGCATTTTAGACGGTAAATCATGAAAAATTATTGAACAGGCTTCATAACAGGATGGGATTGGCAGGAAATGTGCTATAATGGTTTGAATCTTTCCTTCAGAATAGAACACAAAGATTCCTGGTCAATCAGTCACTCTCAACATCAAGCCCTAATTCAATTGGAGTCCCGCAAGGCTCTACGCTATCTCCATCACTATTTAACCTATACATTGAACCTCTCACAGAAATCCTTCGAAATTCAAAGATATCCTATCACATGTATGCGGATGATACGCAGATTTACATCAAGATAACATCCATGGAGGACGTCAAGAGAATGAATGAAGCCTTAAAAATATCGTTACAATGGCTAGCAGATAATCATTTGAAGCTGAATGCACAAAAAACAGAATTTCTATTAATCACACCACCGAATAAACACACAGAAGGGAAAGAATGGTGCAATATGATCACAGCGTTAAACTGCACCCCTACACTAGTTAAATCTGCAAAATCATTAGGAATCACACTTGATGAGAACCTAAACATGAAAGGCCACATCAAAGCTATGGCAAAAAGCGCACGCTATCACCTGAACTACATCAGAAAAATGAAACCATTCATATCCACGACGGATCTTAAAATGGCAGTACAATCACTAGTCATTTCAAGGATTGAATATGGATGTACAACGCTAGCAGGGCTCCCAAAAATTTCAACAGCACCACTAAAGGCATGTCTCAATGCAGCTGCAAGACTGATAACCGGATCGAGAAAATTTGACCACATATCACCACACCTGAAAGCATTAAACTGGCTACCTTACGAAGCCAGAATCCAGCTAAAAATGGCATGCATAACCCACAAAGCGCTACACCACAACACACCTAAGTACCTGGCTCAGAAAATTAAAATCTCCGGAGGAAGCAGACCGGCAAGGATTGCAGAGGAGCTGCTACTGAGACCAGCCATCTTCAAGAAGAAGAAATCGTACGACAGAGCATTCTCAGGAGCAGCACCAAGGATCTGGAATTCACTTCCGCCAAGCATAGGAAAAATTACAGACACGACATCCTTCAAGAGGGAAACGAAAAGCTTCCTAATAAATAAGTTCCTTCCATAGGTCGGACCGAGGTCAAAAGAACATTTGATAAAGGAGTGAAAACAAAAGCTACACAAACAATAAGCATTTGGGAATCAGTGATTCTAGACCATTCATTTTAGCCATATTCAAACATATATAATATCTAGTATATATTACATATATAAGTATTAATGTAAACATCGGAATATGACATACCATGTATTTACTTCATGTATAACGTCTAATGTATAATGTCTATCTATTGCTTTTATATGTACCTACCTCTTTACATTGAACGAATTTACAAACTCTTGTCTATAACTACCTCACGTAATGTAAAGCGCTCTGATACCTAAGGGTCTTGTTCGCGCTATAGAAAATTTTAAATAAATAAATAAATAAAATCTCCCAATAGCAAAGTAGACAGTGCAAAGGCCAAAAATTGGGCAGACACAGAAACACAATGATATTAGGAACGAATTGTTAATGCGGGAGACCAGGAGGTTTCGTACATCAGGAGAAGGTTTGCTGGAAAAGCAGTCTGTTTCCGCACAGAACAAAAAAGCAGGGATGCACAGGTCCTGATGTTTGCAAGTACAGTGCAGTGCACAGCAGAGATAAAAAAAAATAATTTTAGTCAACATGTTATAAATAGTTGAAACATTGTGACTGATGTTGCCGACTGCATATCCAAAGTAAGAAACTCATCAATGCCAATAAAAGCATGATTCCGTGTATTGAATTGTAATTAAAAGCTGACACTGCACAGAATATTCTCGTTACCATCATGCCACTAGCGAGGCCATACTTTTGTTCAGCCTTGTTTCAGAATTGCACAAACAATCTCCTTCTGTATCTGGAAGCAGAAAGGAGCAACAACAAAACATTATACCCTATTGTATAAGAGCGACAGCTGATGTGTAATGTGTTAGGCTTGTAGCAGAAGCACTGGAAGAGAACTAATTCAACCCAGGCTGCTTTCCCTCACCACCTCCTGCAGAGCAAAGCAGATCTACCTGCATGTCTTTTGGGCTGAGCTGCACGCGCAAACAGGAGACAACATGCATCAGACTCTCCAGACTTAAGCAAAGGACAAAAAGTTGGGCCGTATTACACAAGTGCTTTCGCCTACCCCTGAGGCACTTTGGTATTACAGACAGGGACACAAATGCATGTGCGGCCCGTTCTGTCATATAGCTAGAGCTGGCATACGGATAGTGCTGGCACACATATAGCGCCAGCTCTATCATTAGAGGGCTTTCTCTCATTTTCATGGGGATGTGTCCCCATGCAAATGAGGGATTTTCTTTGCCTTTGCGCCTGTGCCATATACTGAAGTGGGCGCAGAGACAAACACGCCTTTAGAAGGCGCACTAAAAAAGGGCGCCACAAAAAGGTGGCACACACTTAGTGCGCCTTCTAAATGCAGCCCTCTAAAGCAGAAGTCTTCAATCTGTGGGGCGCAACCCTCATGGGGGCCGTGGAGTCATGGGAAGGGTGTCGCGCATTGCCGGGCCTCACTTCTGCCGGGACTCTTGAAAAAAAAAACGTCTCCGGACAGTTCATTATGAAATTAAAGTTTTCGAAGCTGTAATGCCATTCTGGGAGTGTTCACTTGATCAGACAGTTATACCAGGTTTCTTTCCAGGATGCCTGCTTGTCTGAATGGAACGGAAATATGTGCTATCAGTTAATCTAAAAATGTATAGGGCAATTTGCAGCTGTAAAGAATGATTGGGAGCCGGTACTGGCTTTCATTGATCCAATCACTGGAAGTTTTGTGATGAGCTGTGAAGTGTGTGCTTCTAATTGAAAATATATTTACATAGTGCTTACTATCCCTGAGGAGGTGTCGAAGGTTGGTGAAGAGCAAGAAAACAAGCATTTGCAATGCAATAGGTCTTGCATATTAGAAACTTTGACCTATTGGTATTGCAAATGCCAACACCTTTTATTATTGAAGGTGTTTTGTAAACACATAAATAAATGGTATTGTCATTTACAATGCCAATAGGTCAAAATCTCTCAATTGCAAGACCTATTGCATTGCAAATGCTTGTTCTGCCAGTGGCCTAGTACAAAAAAATGAACGATTCTGGAATGTGGTCCACTTTGTTTGAGAGTGCCCCGGCCTAATTATGATCCCAATCCAACACTGATAGCTCATTGTGGCCACAAGCATTATTATTTGGGAACTGTTTTCATCAGGTTCTGACCCAGAGAAGGAAAGAGAGAAAGGGAAGGACAATAGAAATCAGTGACAAATGGAGAATAACAACCATCAAAAGTGAGTTAAAGAGACATGGAAAGAAGGGTGGTTGTAAAAAAAACTGGTGGAATCAAGACTAGGATCCTTGATGGTCAGTAAGCACAGCATCCAGTATAGCACTAGCTGGGGGCCGATAAGAAAAAATGTGGGCTGCTACTCTTATGTTTATTCAAATTAAGCACTAACAGTGCTTAATTTGTGAAAGAATGAGCAGTGGTGCCAGAAACCCTGCTCAGAAGCCGAAGAAAGGTGCAATTAATTGTTTGCGCACCGAATACCTGCAACTGCAGACAATCCTTGCCTCTTTTTTCCGGACCGCGCTTGTGGGTTTGTGCTTTCTGTTTGTGACTGCTTGCCGGTTTTTACCTCCGTCTTCCCAATCTATGGGCCAGATGTAGGTGGCCCAATACTGGTCGGTAACGGCCGAAATTACCGAATTCCGGCCATTACCGACCGGTATTAGGCATTTGGGATGTAGTGGAGGATTAGGTAAACAACGAATCGGTATTTACCGAATCATCATTTACCGATTCGGTATTTACCGAATCGGTAAATGACATGTAGGTAGCACTTTGAAGAGTGCTTCTGTGCTTCAAGGATTCGTTATTTACCACCAACTATTAGTTGGTGGTAAATAACGAATACCTCTGTGCATTTACACCTGTGCCATGTGACAGACATACATGCCTTTAGGGCATGTATGTGTGCCACATGTGCACACAAGCACTTTTCAGGGGTGCAACAGGGTGTCAAAGTGACACCCTGCCACCCTTGACTCTTTCTCTATTTTACCGAATCGGTAAATCCAGGCCAGGCCCATAGGAATGAATGGCATGGCAATTGGAATGGCAATTACCGAATCGGTATCGGTAAATACAGAATCTTAACTATTCGGTAATTTTTACCGAATTATTACCTACATAGCATTTACCGATTCTAAAATACTGAATCTGTAAAATTCGGTATTTTAGAATCTGTAAATCCTATTTACCTACATCTAGCCCTATGTGTTTTCCCTCTCTTACTTGTAAATATCTGATATGGAAAAATAATTGCTGGTCTCCAAAAAAAGTGCCTATTTTCCCCACCTGTAACCACCAGCTCAAATTAAGCACTGACGCTTAACAAGTTGACTCTCAGGAATCAATGGCCAACTTAGAGTCACAGTCTTTTGTCTCGTATTTGTTGTGTTTAGGACACTGATGTATTGCAAGATGTAGCCATCTCTGTAACAACAACTGACAGAGCCAATACATATCTCTTTTTTTGGAGTGATTTTTTCTCTTGTGTGAGAGCGACGCTGTTTTGTATTTACTTTTTGAAAAGATTTCATCTGAAGTAAGTGCAGACTCTTGCTTTTGGTCCGAACAGAAAGTGCAAGGATTAGGCTTTGTGCACAACTTCCTTTAAAGTGCGGGTCTTAATGCACTCTTGTGGAAAGTGTGAAAATGCATGAGTTTTTTTCTCTTTTCAGTCTAGAGGCTGTGTCATGAACATTTCCTTTCCTGGTTCCTACATGTGAAATTGGTTGGGAAAATGTAAATGTAATTGTTTTGTATGTCTTTGCTGCTGTATATCCTCCGAACATGTGATGTGGTAAACTGTGGGGCTAAATGTAATTTTTTTAATGTCTTTGCTGCTGTATATTCTCTGAACATGTGGTAAACTGTGGGGCATATTGAGAGCCCCTATCGCCACCACAACGTCACTTTTATCGACGTTGTGGTGGCGATAGGGGCTGCATCTCATTTACAAGGCAGCCTTAGGCCACTAAACGTGGCCTTATTTACAAGGTAGCGTTAAGCCAGTAAACGTGGCTTAACGCTGCCTTGTAAATAAGGACCCTTTCACGCTCTGGTACAATCGTCTAATATGGCAACAGGCTTCACAGAGAAACAAGATTTAATTCTGTGGCTCTCTAGTTACACACAGACCATTTATTAAGGTGGATTAATTACCAGAGGTTTAATAATGTACTATAGTGCATTGCCCACTGAGTAGCAATTTTTAAATTTATATTTTATTTAAGATGACCCTTAATTTATATCTAGCTACCTGATTGTGCAGGACCTAAAACATGTACAGAATATTTAGTTTTTACCCAAACCTTTGACCCACCGAAGCGCTCACACTCTCAAGGCCCTCCAGCTGCCCCCCAAACATAACTGAAATAAACAACAGCAGCAAACTAATATAACTAGGAGTCAGTTTTTGCTAAAATAGAAGAGTCTGTTTTCATAATGTTAAAAATAAAACCTTTTTAGAAAAACAGTGTGAAAGAAGAATAACGGACAACTTCCTCCTGTGGAATCAAAGAAAGCATCCGACTTGGACCTTACAGTTCATCAATAATGACTGTAAATAGTATGTTTCAATGATGATGAGTGATGTTCAGCAACCTCCAGTTCCAAGCAGCTGTAAAAGCCAAGCCACAAGCATCCCATGAAATATAGTATGGTTCTCCTCGGATGCCTTGCACTAAAGTTGCAGCCCATGCATTACAGCCATTATACCCAGGGCCACTGGAATTATGCGATTGTGCAACCACAGCGATTGTCACATAATTATAGATTTGCCACACAGTCAATCATCTGCCACATAAGCTGCTGATTATTACAAAAAAAAATTTTTATAACTCAAGCAGTTCACTAGTTACTAAAAAGCAGCGACACGTGTTGCTGTGCAGTAAGGGCTATTTGAAAAACTGGACTAGTCACCGTTTTGTTGCTTATTGCTATATTTGGATGGTAAACTGGTATTAATAAGGTGCAAACACAGATTGACTGTCTCTCTGGAGAAAAACAAGCACATTCATCAGTTCAGAAGTTCAGAAGGTGTTAAAACCCAAATATGTTTTGCCAAAATATGTTTTATTTATGAAAAAGTATCATTGTGAATTTTTGGATAGTTCTTTTTGGAGACGTTTTGTTTGAACTGTGTAGTAAGCCTCTGATACCAATCCAGTCACCCACAACCATTTGGTTTGCTAAACACTGTTTAATATTGTTTCTCCACCATAAAAATTATTTGCCATGGGAATTGGGGACTTTTATGGTTGTCGAGCATGGTTGTACAAGGTTCCAGAACTTTTTGTCAGGAGGGGGTCCTTACGCCTAAAGATTTTTGACAGGGGGGTCTCGGCATCAAAAAGTTTGAAGACCTCTGCTCTAAAGGGATGAAAGGTGATCCTATGGAACCCCCAGACATCTCCTTGCAGGCCGGTGCAGACACTCACTGCACCCGCCTGCAAGGGGATCTCTAATCCCTTTTAAAAGTGCAGGCGAGTTGCCGCCTGCGCATAGAAACACGGAGCACCTTTAAACAACTGCCTCATATTTATCTTGAATGTGCTACCCTGGGGGCAGTGTGAGCTTGCAGCGATTCTTCCTGACAGTGCACATTTTCAGTGTTTGCAAGCAGCACACCTGCTTTAAGGTGTGCCATGGCGCAAACATGGAAAGTGCTCCCTATCTGTAATACGGGCCCAGGAGAGAACTTGCTGACCCGGGTTCATAACTGAAAGGGCGAAGCCCCAACTCCCCATTATAAATGAACTACCTTGATTTGCCTTCAATATATTACAATGACCATAATGCACTGGTATGGGTTTCTGGGCCAAAAGACTGAAAGATTAAGTCAATGACACATAATCCACAGCAAGACTAGAAGCATAAAAGGGGTATTCAAGTCTTCCACTGCAACTGCCAGTGATTTGCTGGCCTGAGAATAGGCATGCCTCATTCTGTTGTTTTGGATGTTGTTATTTTATTCAGGATCTGAATTAGCTTGCTTGTCTTAAGGGTTGTTAATTCTCATTGAACTCCCATTAAATATTGGTTCTCATTCTGTGCATAATGTTTTATTCGAATCTCCTTCCTAAATAATGAACACTAATACTCAGTAGCAAATTATTTGGTGAAGAATATCAAAGGTTGATATTGTGTCCTGCAAAACACATTGATTCATTTTAATTTGCCCAGTCCACATATAGTTACAGTCCTTGACTGGTAAGTTTAAAAAGACACCACATGATCTCTGGCATTTTAGCTGTGATGAGACCATCTACTGTATTTATTTGAATGGTCCATTATATATAAGGTAATGAGTGACATTTTATTTGTTGTTGATCTTTGGCACTCTGTCGTAATAAATCTCTACCAATTAATAAGTTCCAACGTTAGGTTTATTGTCATAAATACAACAGGTGCTTCCAGCTTGGCGGCAACAGCTTAATCACCGACATTCTAACCCACACTCCAGGATGGAGCGCGGTTCATACCAAGAGGTCAGGGAGAGGAGGGGTGGACGGGGAGGGAGAGAAGGAGAGAAAGATTACAACACACCTCCCTCCCTAAGAAAAGATGGAGAGAGAGAGAGTGAGCGGGGTGAATATGCGCAGGGAAGCCTGGGATGGGGGGGGGAATGCGTATGTAGTCCCAAGGCAAGTTCTGTATCGATGGGGTGGGTGGCCCTATTCTCATATACATTTGCAGGGATGTGGTAAGGCTCTTTAAAACATTAATAAAGAAATAAGAAAGGTTGAAAGGTTGCATTTACAATGTTAATCAACTATAACTGTAATGTGCATTTGAAATAGTTACGAGGTTGCATTTACTGCGTTAAACAACTGTAAAAGTCTGGTGCCTTTAAAAATTCAGAAAAGGAGTAAGAAGGCTATGCGGTTACATTGTCAAACGTTAAGCAACTAGAACAGTCTGGAACCAACAGGGAGTGTCACTCGTAACGATGGATGAAGCTGATCAATGTATGCATTGTGTAACACTACGGGCATCCTCATGTTGGTGAAAACAAGGCATCACCACCTTTTCCCATTTAGCTCTCTCCTGTCCAAGCTTACTACTCCGTCTATTTCTCCCTGGGATTCCGAACTCCTACTGATGGAATTACCATCCCTTACCGGAAGATTTGGAATGGCTGTACAGTCCTTTTCTCTGGGCAGTAGCTTGTGCCAGGACGCACCCCTAAGGCAACCACTGATGAAACCAACTTCCGTTTCCATGTACTTATCAATACCAGGACCGGGCCTTCTTCTGCTCCCACTTCCTTGGTCATGACTATTATTGCCATCTTTGTCACATTTGGTTTTAGACAGCCCCCGATCATTTGCATGAGTCTCCTCAGGCTTGAGTGTGTCCTCCTGTTCCCTCTTGGGTTTGCCATACACGAAATCATACGTGTCTTCTGAGCCATTGCACTTCGGCTTCTTCCACATACCATATACTGGACCCCTCTTCCCTTCCTTAACTTTAAGTGGGGATCCTTTTAGGTCTCTCGGCTTTATGTTGCACTCCCTTTCCATCATTCCATACTCGATCCTTTGTATGTATTCATTTTTTTTTCCTCTTTTAGGCTCGATGTGTCTTGCACCTCTCACTCTTTCTAGATCACAATTGTCCATATGCTCCTCTGACCACTTGGGTTGGAACCCATCCGGCTTCATTCTTTGCTGCATCACTTTGCAAACGGACTGGTTGGTTTTATTCATCTGCCCACCTCTTTCTTTGGTTGTGGTATCCGCACTCACCACCATTCTCCCCAATTTTCCAACCGTCTTCACTTTTTGTTTACTACTGTCCATTCTCTCTGGTTTCTTACGTATTTCTCTTTCCTCCACCTGGCTTTGATATGTGTTTTTTTTTCTTGTTGTGTTCATCCCTAATAGCTTCACTTTCCCACTTCTTTTCCTTTGCAGTATTTTCAAATGCTGCCGTAATCTTAGGTGGTTGCATGCGAACGTTAACAGTTTCTCCTCTGGTATTCTGTTTGCTTTGATACCCTGCCAGCTCATTCCTGTGTCCTTTTATTCTTTTTCCCCATGATATCCTCAACTTCTGTTGATCTCTCCACCCTAGCGTGTTGATACTACTTCTCGTTATGTATATAGTACTCCTCGTATTGTTATCTTTATAAACTACATCCATGACTTTGTAACCAATAATCTGTATATCCTCCCCTGCATATGTTTGCAGGACTGTGTTGGCCTCTTTTAGTTCACTGCCAAATTTTTTTGCAAATTTTCTGTCCCAATCTTTTTTGCTTACCATGCTATATCTCGAACCAGTGTCAGTAATCATTTCTGTCTCAACTTCTTCTATTAAAACAGTGCATCTCAGAGCTATCTTGCTGGCACTGACATCCTCTTTGCCCTCCATTCTTTCCTTGAAACTTTCATCCATATGTGCCATTCCACTGGTGGCTAGTATATAATGTTCGTCCCACACGTTCAGAATATTCTCATACATGTTTCTATCAGTACCTGACATGAAAACCTTCTCCATGTTGTGATACATTTTCCTTCCACCCTTACCTAAGCTGTGGAGTAGAATTTCCGCTTTGGCTTCCGGTGACAAGGATGCTACTTCTTCTTCCAAAACAGACAAATAGTTTTCAAAATACACTTTCCACTCACTCCACTCTGCAATGTTTTTATTACCCTCCTCCATGAACGGCTCAGGTGGAGGGAGATTGTACTTTCGGCCCCACTCCATGTTGGGTGTGCTGCAATACCTCTTCTCTTCCTCGGAATGTGCCACCACTACACGAATACAGCACTACAATACCCACACTGATCACTACTGAGCACTGTTATCTATTGGCCACGTTACCCCAGGGGCCCTTAAGGATATCATGCACTTGCGTTGGAGGACTGCTCAGGTGACCCTTCCAAAAAATGGCAAGGAACAAATAAACTCTGACTGGATACCAAGATGGGGTGGTCAGGTTCTGGACAACTAAACACAGAAGGGTGAATCTTGATGGCAAATACTAGACTGTTTAGACTATGTGCGTATTGACAAGAGGCTTGAGAAATGAAAAGAGACGTGACTGTAAATCACACTGCCTCGCAATGAGAACTCGCAGGGTGCTGGGTACTTCTCTCACTTACCCACTGCAAACCCCACGTTCCTTAGAAGATTCCCTTAAATTATCGTTGCGCAAGCTGAGTCCTGGTGCTTTAATAAATCAACCGCCTGTCCTTAAGGCGGTCGCCTCCAAACGTCGTCCTCGCTTTCACACTCTCCACCTTCGCACCAAACTACCCTGTCAGACCCGCGACTTGGAATGACACACACCTCCTTAAAATAGAACCACTAAACCTTTAACAACTGAGGACTGGTCGGACGCTAGGTGCCCGGCTCGACACCCGAAATTCAATTCCTACTCCTTGACAGATTTTCCCTGTTGCAGATGCACTAGGATAAAGACAGGGATCCTGCGTCTGAACTCTAATGGGGTGCTACCACTGATAGGCGGTCACTTATTATATCACCTCACATCCTTTGCTCCCATAATATTAATTTCCTATTATTTATTTGACTTCAATGAATTCACCTCGGGGAGACGACCCCCACTGTCCCTTGTACAGTTTTCCTTTTCTCTCCTCCTCAATAATCACTGACAATTTCGTCACTCAAGGTATTACCCAAGTTAATTTTCGATCACTGGAACCCAAGCTCGCTAAACTTTATGTTCCTGAAATATTTTCTCAATACAGCTACCATACACCGCCACTGTGCTACTTCATACGTTTTCCACACCGTACCTCCAGTTCATTAGATGTGTGCGGTGGACAAGCGATGCACAGCCTACGCTCTGGTGTCGCACCCACTCAGCTGTCTGCCCTTAAGGCGCTTTCCTTCCACCCATCATCCTCGCCTTCGCGCTCTTCACCAATGCGCCAACAGTGCCAGTCAGATACTCGGACGGTAGCCTCCTAACCGTCGTCCTCACCTTCGCGCTCTTCACCTCAGCGCCACCTGTGCCCAGTCAGACACACGGACGATCGCCTCCCAACTGTCGTCCTCACTTTCGCGCTCTTCACCTCAGCGCCTCCTGTGCCCGATTAGACACCCCATCTGGTCAGAAACACCAATCCTTATAGTCGGATATCAACTCTCTTCGAACACTTAAAGGCAGGTCGGAAGCGAGGTGCCCGACACGACACCCGAAATCAGTTTCTATTTTCCCTGCCAGATTACGTTATGTCTTTACAACGAGAATGATAACATGGATCCTGCGCTCCAATATTCCGCTAGAGGCGTTTAGTTTTCCACTTTCACAATTAATAAGTAGACACTTCTTCTCTCTCTTCGCCTCATTTGCCCCCTACATTTATCTTCATTTCTTTCTTCTTTGATATATATATAAATGAACTCACCCCAGCTATGCGACAACTGCTGTCACTGGTACCGTTTTACTCAGTTTCCTAAGCTTTCAACAAAATATTTCTCCATTACGTGCTCCTCACAGCTTTCCGATGGCTTAAAGTAATTGTGAAATGCAGCTTGGTCCCCCACGGCTAAACTTCCTCCAAATTCCTGATCAAATACTTTTAGAATACTCTGAGGCTTTAGTTACACGCCTCCCTTATTACTGGAAGTAGAGGGGTTAGTAGCTCCCCTACGCTGTCACTCACTAGTGCCTCGCTGAATTTGCGCTCACCTCTAAACTGTTTCTTTGACGTTTTCCTGAGAGTGACTTCGTTCCTCCACTCCCTTCCTCACGCTCTTCATGTGCTCAGCTCGCTGAAATGTGCGGCTCGCTCCGACCACCTGAAGTACTTTCCTTTTGCTTTATTCCCTCCTAACTTCACACAGGAAGAGTTAGGCAAACGAAGTCCTCCTTCTACTGCCCCTTTTCCGGGCCGGAACTTCCCGTCGACGACTCTGCGCGAGATCGGAGCAAGACCTGCTCCGTCTTCTCCTCACAAGAGTTCCCTGCTTCTCGCCCACAGCATAACAGTCCTCACAAACCACGGAGGGGACTGAGCCTGGTGCCTATTAACGTCTCTTCACAGCCTGGATCGGAGCACCGCTGCCTTGAGTGATCCGCTTCACCTCCACATCAACGGTTTAACTCCTTGTCTCCACTCACAACCGGCCTCGAGGTAGACCGAATTATTACTTTTCATAAATTGGGTGAGACTTCCTTGTTGCTTTGCTCCGCTCAAGCGTCAGATATATCCAGGGGAAAACACCGCACTGACCCTGGCTCAGTATCCCGTCCTCGTCGCCATAAATGTCGTAATAAATCTCTACCAATTAATAAGTTCCAACGTTAGGTTTATTGTCATAAATACAACAGGTGCTTCCAGCTTGGCGGCAACAGCTTAATCACCGACATTCTAACCCACACTCCAGGATGGAGCGCGGTTCATACCAAGAGGTCAGGGAGAGGAGGGGTGGACGGGGAGGGAGAGAAGGAGAGAAAGATTACAACACACTCATGTTTAGATTGTTTCCAATACATTACATATACTAAGAATGGACTTTCGTTCAGCCTGTTGCTCAGGATTGGATGACTTTGTTGTCTAGTTCACTTACTTGCCTCTGATTCATGGGGTTCAATGCCAGTGAAGTATCTTCATTAATGAATCCAGGATACAAAATGGTTCTTAAGATCAAGTTTAATCCAGGAATATAAGATCCCATCCATATACAAGACAACCAAGCATCAACTGACTAACATAGGAATCTTCATATGTCAGCAACTTGCATGACATACTAAATGACATCCTTAATATTCTAAATGAAACTTTAAAGATACAGTGCTAAATATCACAGTTTCCTCCCTATTTTTCGATTGGTCTCATCCAGGAGCCTTCACTCTCTCAGTTTTATGATTGGATTATGTATCCTTCCACTGTTGATGTCAGACATTGCTTTGCAATGCCATAGAGGCTCTCCCTCTTCCGCCATATTCCCAATTCCTCTTTCTTCACACGCCCTCCCTTGACCCAGGATCCTCTTGCCCCCCAAACTCGTTTATTTACGAACAATGTAATTTTTTTTGCTGCCCAGCACAATTTATTAACACAACTACATGCTTTACATCCGACCATCTAGTAGGCAGATTTTATTTATTGATTTGAGAATCATGACAGATGAACAATAAACGTTTGTGACAATTTGAGTAGGTAGCTAGATACTTTGACAGTGAGAAACAGATATATGGTGTCATTGTTCCATTAATATAATATGATATATAATTATGTCATGGCTTTCTCACATAATTTTTACACAAGAAATCCTCAGGTGCAAGTATTTGGCAATATAAACATCTTTCATCCAGATGATGTTACGATCATTCAAAAACAATATTGCTGAAGTGGAAAGACCAGTTACCCTCAGTCCATTTCAAATAGATTGATATTGCCTTATTACAGGAAACCCACCTTTTAATAGAGGACAATGAGTATCGGAAGTCCTGCAGGTTCCCTACACAATTCCACTGTAATGTCTCACCAAAATTAGACCAGTGTTGATTCTACTCAAAAACGCCTTTTGTTCGAACTTGAGGCCAAACTCAGGACCTGATTCATAAAGGTAAACTTACCCTTATGTGTAAGTTTAATGTTACTACTCTTCGGTATTGTCATCACAGGTGGTAGGGAGCAGTTGGACACAGCCTCACTTATACCTGAATAGGATGTGCCCTGTCTTCACACAAAGGGCTTAATGACCTCAAATTGTCACTCCAGACAGCTTGGAGCAAGGGCAGAGGAGGAAGGATATTCCTTGCACTTCAAAGTCACAGTCTAAAAACTTCTCCCACCTTCCAGAACCAGGTCACCAGGGTTTGAAAGACAGACCCCAGACACCACCACTTCAGTACACTACTGGACCTGTGGATACTCTGCCGGGGAGAAGGACTGCTGTGCTGCTGAAGAACTGCCACTCTGCTGGACTGCACTCTGTTGGACTCCTACTTTACTGCGCTGACCTCTCCCTGCTGCACTCTTGCCGCGTGGGTGAGAAAGACTGGACCTGCATCCCTTGAACACAGCCCCCAGAGTGACTCAAAGTGCAAGTTGGCTGGAATCCTGATCTGAAGCCTCACAAAATCAACAGGTTTACAACAACCTTGCATCTGCACGTGGACTCTGAAATCTGTACCCCAGTCCTGGACCCTTGGAAGTTGGCCTAAGGTGCTTTGCCAGCCTGTGGATCCAGCAAAACCGATTCATCTGCTCTGATGCTTGGCTCAAACCCAAGCAGAATCGACACATGACCGCTGCTGAGTGGATTGGATCTGTGGCAATGACTCACATCACCCCCACAGCCCACATCGCCTTTGCAACTGCCACTGCTGATGCATCTCTCGTCGACTGCAGCTTCAGTGACGACGATGGACTCCACATCGCAGCCTTGCAGCTGTTCAGAACTGACAGATCACCCCAACTGAGCATCACATCTCCAACACCGAACTTCGCCTTGCAAGCCTAATCGATAGGATCATCGACGTTGATGCAACCGGACCTCTGAACTCAGCCTTGCCGCATCTCAGAACCAATGCATTGCTCCGACTGAGCAATGCATGTTTGACACGGTTCCACCCAACAATCCGCAGACAAGGATTGAAGATACGTTTGTGCAGCGGGCCTAACTGGGTCCCTGTATCTGGCCCACGCCAAATCACGGTCGGCCTGAACATGTGACTATGTCCCCGTCCGGTGCAACCAGATATCCACAGTTGTCGCTTTACACCCTTTCGGCACTATTTAATATAAAAAATGTAAGCTTCAATATCTCCAGGTTCTATTGACTGGCTTTATATGTCTTTTGTCTTGTTTCATTTATTAAAAACAATTCTATTTTTCTAACTCAGTTGTGGGCTCCTTTTGAGGTGTGTTTTCACTGTGTTAAAGTTTGAAGTGTTGCACACATACATTACACAGTGCCTCCAAATTAAGCCTGACTGCTATGTGCCAAGCTACATGGGGGTGAGCACAGGTTAATTTGTGTGGTTTACTTATGCCTTATCCTGACCTGGATTGTGATTGCTGCTTGACCAAGGCTCAGACGCCAGTCAACCAACTACCCAATTTCTTACAACCACTCCTTTACAACAATTACGATAAATTGGTTTAGAAAAAAGATCCTCATTTGCAGGCAATAGGCCTTCAAAATTTGCAGTACTTAGAAACTCATTTCAATTTTTCGTCATTTCATAAGTCTTTATTTCGATTTAGAAATCATAAAAGACAACATTATAAAAGAGACTAGACATTAACACAATTGAACCTATACATTAGCATATCAATCGGCAGATTATCATAATACCACAAAACTTTACAGGGTTATGACAAAGTGTCAACCGTCCAATTACTAATTAAAACAATAAGTTAAGTAAATTAATTGATGAGTTTCATATGTTTTTGCATCAATTTAAAATATGTACAGTTCATTACCCAAATTTTAAAAGTTTTTAAAAACAGACAGAGAAAATTTCTGGAGTTTACACATACAACTTGTACCTATGTATATACATTTAGATGGCATGATCACATTTAGTTACTTTAAAGTAGCACACAATTTATCAATGTGGGCATGATTCACGAGCTCGAATTATCCACATCCAGTGGAGAAACTTCGCAACAGCTACAACCACAGGCTGGGAGTTATTAGTTAGAAGAATCCTTAAGGACTCACAACCTGTTTTAATACCTAGATGCAGACAGAAAGGTTTAACCATGTTTGCCTGGGGACGTTATATTCGGGGCAAATAAAGAGTATATGTCCAATACATTCTCATTGAGTGGGACAGAAAGGACAACTAGTATTACATCCACCGCTCCATTTCGCCGTGAAGGTATTAATAGGTAATGTACCAACCCTAAACTGATGGTATTTCTTCCGATCCACAGGGACGGTAATCAAGTCCCAGTAACCCTCAAGAGCAGGAGAATGTTTTAATTCCAGAAACTCCGTGGTTAGAGACGGACTGGAACAGCAACCAAATATTTTCAATAAAACCATGTTCCTGTACAGTTCTCTAAAAAAAAATTCTTGGTGGAAATGAATTAGCTGTTGGATCTTCCCACAAAAAGGATAATCCCATAGCAGTATATGTTGCCCTTGCCTCCCTCATCCATGGGATTTTATGAGCCTTATCTGCATCTCTAACTTCGAGGAATGCCCGAGCATACTGGGAGAGTTTTGGAGTGACTCACAATCTCCTCCAGTATGCTACTGGTCTATATCGGGCCATATCCTCCAAGCGTTGGGATCCTAGGTCATAGAGAAGGGGAGTCAAAGTGGTTGATACTGGAAGACCTGTAATTCCACGCATAAATTTGTTCTGGGCACCAGTCAAACGGGTAAGGTTGCTAAATTCCCACAATTCTGCCCCGTAAAGAACAGCTGCTCCTATCTTAGCATCGTAAATTTTAAGAACTGGGGTGATTGGCCTGGTGTGGGATAGGAAAAACTCTTTAGTTAGTGCCCCTGCTAGTTGAGCATGTTTCGTGGCCAGCTGGTTAGTGTGGTGTTTCCAATCTAGTTTAGAAGCTAGGGTAATCCCCAGATAAGAAAAAACCTGTGTCTGGTCTAATTGTACCCCATTCATGGCTACTTTCCCTCTAACATACTTGGACTTGTGAAGGACCATGAACTTGGTCTTACTAACATTTATAGCAAGTCCATGGTCTTTGCAGAATACCTCAAAAACATCTATGGCCTTTTGCAGGCCTTGTTGTGTCTTTGAGATTAATAGGGTATCATCTGCAAACAACAACAGGGGGATCAACTTACCATCCAGCTTAGGGGCATCAGTTGGTTATTGCTCGTAGTAGTTGATCACCCTGTTGATGTATAATGAAAAGAGGGTCGGTGCCAGTACGCACCCTTCGCGTACACCCCTAGCAATTGGGAACTTGTTAGTTACACTCCCCTGTTGGTTCCATCGGACTTGGGCAAAATTATCCTCATGTAATTTAATTAGAAAGGACAAAATATCCAAAGGCATGCCCTGATCAGCAAAGGCAGCCCACATTTTTGCTCGTGGCACCAAGTTGAATGCAGATTTAAGATCGACAAAAGCCGCAAAGAGTGTACCCCCCTCAACACTATCACCCGCCAATAAATTAAAACAAATCTAAACACTTGATCAATCGTGCTTGTGTGACTGCGGAACCCGGCCTGGAGAGGTGACAATACTTCTTCCTCCTCAATCCACCCTTGGATTCTCTGCAGTACAAGCCTGGTTACCACCTTCTGTATACAGTCAATTAAACTGATAGGCCTGTAATTTCCTGGGTCTGAGCGCTCCCCCTTCTTAAAGATCGGAATGATCTCGGCACCCTTGCAGGAGTCAGGTACAGGTGAGCCTGTAGCAATGCCATTTACAAGAGATTGAATATATGATGCCCAAACCTCCTTGTGCATAAATAAATCAGCAGGGATCTAAGTCCAGGCCGGGGGCTCTACCCTTGGAAATAGTATTCAGTATCTTACTAACCTCTGTTCTATCAAAACATAATGGGATAATATCCCGATTGGAAGTGATGGGATCCAGACTCGCGTCACCGGCCAATTCTGTTGGTGCAAACTGGGACGCATAGTGAGAAACCCAGAGGTTGGGTGGAACGTAATTTGTGGGTTCTCCCCTATTAATCCCCCTGCCCCACTTTACCACATCCCCTAAGGAGCACATAGATCTTTCATTACTTGTGCAAAACAACTCCCTCCAGCAGTCCTAATCTCATTCCCGTTTCGCATCATATTAGGCTTTTTTGTAGGGGGCGCGAGCATTCTTAATTAAATCTCTATCTTTTAGTTTAACAGCATCTGCTAATACTTTGTATGCAACCCTACAGGACTTCCCGTACCATTGATCTTCCTTTTTGACTGGCCTTTTCGGTTTATTTGACACCTTTTTTATAAAAAAAACCTCAATTGGCTAAAAAGTTTATTATGAATCAGATTGACATTTGTTATAACTTCCTCTTTTGTGGTAGGTTTTTGAAGTTCCATTGTGGCCAGGACAGTCAATTCCCTCATCGCGGCTATCTTATCCTCTATCAGTAAACAGTTAGCCCATCAAATTGGTCTGGTATCATTAGAAAGGACGATGTCCACACAATCTGGAGGACCCTCTTGATGATGGGAATTAAATAACTTAAATAATAGAACTAAAGGATCATGATCGCTCTCGACCCTTTCCACTATCATCATATCCTTAATATTGGGCCAGTTCTCTTTGTTGGTAAGGATATAATCAATACGGCTCTTACATGAGCCATTATTGAAAGTAAATGCGCCATGTTTATCAGAAGCCATTCTTCCCTGTGTTGCACGTAGCCCATGTCCAACACATAGAACTTTGAGCTGGAGTGCAGCTTCTGTCCATTTTTTGATTGGCGCCACTCTCAACTGAGGGATATTCCATATGAAATCTTCTTCCAAAGTGAGATCTATTTCATTGCCGTCCAGAGGTTCAAAACAACAATTAAGAACCCCTGCTACTATGACGTTACCTTTATTGCAATAAGAGTCTAGGAGTGCATCTAGTTGTTCAATGGTGTCAGAGGATTTGCCCCCGGGCAATCCCCTTGAGTAAATATTAAAAATAAACAGATCTTTACAATCGGGGCATTTAATTTAGATTAATAAGATTTCTTTACTATTAGAATCCAATTGATTGATTGTATATCTGCTATCCTGTTTAACCCAGGTGAGTAAACCCCCCTTCGGTCTCCCTCTCAGACTCAGGGTCGCTGATACATAAAAGTTAAGGTATCCAGGTTTAAACTCCGGAGCGACCAACCATGTTTCCTGGAGTAGGATGAGATCTTTACTGTCTAGAAAGGACATCCAGTCTGGGGATATTACCTTGCTTCTAAGCCCTGCCACATTCCACGAGACCATAGATGTTGCCTCAGAATAAGTTGCAGTATTATTATGTAGACCGAGAAGTCCCCTGTCAACATGCCCTCCGTTGCCGCTTTGGCCACTTCGATGGCCCTCTTGTCACAAACTGAGGGTATTATCAGGTCCACTCATTGCTACAGTATTTGCCTGGAAGGAAGAATTTACTTTCAATAAACAGGTACTTGGAGGTGGGCTCACACAGTCGATAGTAACAGGGCTAACTTCCAGAAGATCCTTACCCGGTTCACATTGATGTCAATCATCCAATGTTGTCCAATGTACTAAAGATCTCAAATCTATTACTAAGTGGAAGAGAGCCAATGAGGGTGTCTGCCTGTGATACATAATTCCTTCTAACATGGGCTCCTGGGTGGGAAGTTGGATGATGAAAATAGCCCAGTGGTAGAACATTAATGCAGTCATGATGGATCCTAACTGATCCTGCCTGCTTCAAAATATGCCCTACCAACTCTGTAGAACTAAAATACACCACAACACAATCCCCCTCCATACCCTTCCTTGTGTGTCCCACCCAAGCTACCTTCGTACCATCTTAAAGTTATTAAATAAGTGTTCTCCTAACACTGTTTTGTTGGTTAGAAAATGGAGGGCCTTGTTTTTAAGCGTGGACCAGTGCTCATCTTCGCCATCCGAGATTTTTGGGACATTCGCCAAGATGATAGAATATGGACATGCCTCCGGGGGGAGGTGGAGGAATATTTCCCTAGAAGAGTTATTACCTGTCGTTTGCAATCTCTCAGCAGGACCCTTAGGGCCAGACTTCACTGGGGGATTGGATTTAGTGCCACAGCCGGTATCTTGAATGCTAAGGTTACTGGGGCTACAGAAGGCTTCCTAAATCGGTTGCCATTTGAGCAGAGGCACTATCCGGACGTACTACAATGGTTTGAGGGCCCTTGATGGATGCTTGCTCATTCATAAGATGTTTTTCTAAGATATCTAATCTACGATCTAATAGATCTAGTTTATCCATGACTGGATGGACGAGAGCCCTTAGTATACCCTACAAGTGCCCTATTAACTCCGGCATAATCCCCTCACTAATAGAATCTAACACAAATGACGTAGGCTTACTCCCTCCATGAACAGGGGGATGGGTTATCAGAGGTGTAACGTTTTCTGTTTGACAACCCAACCCAGATGCGGAAGTTTTGTTCCTAGCTTGTTTTGCGTATTGGCGGCTTCCTTTCGGGGCACTGTTAGCTTTTCTTTTCCCCGGATGGTCTTTACTTCTAACAGGAGGGACTGGATATAGAAGAACATGATGAGTTTGATATATGTGATACTAGGACCAGGTCACCCTGAGAGGGCGATGCTATCACTTGTGGGGGAGCAGGGAAAGGAGGTCTGCTTCCAGAGGACTCTATACCCAGTGGTGGATCTAACAAATAGTTAAGTGGATCAAGCGAAAGCCTCCTCTCCGTGAGCTCTATCTCCTTAGATAGTGCAGATTCAGCCCATTTGAGGAAGGCATCCATTGTCCTTACACCCCCTCCCCCTGCCCCCGCTATGCGACTGGTTTTACTCATATTTTGTGGCAGGTTTTAGTAGAATGACAATAATACCTTAACACAAATAGTCATGCAGTATAAACAAATACAAGTGATAAATATCGAGCTGTAAACAAAGGGTTCAGGCAGATCAGGTCGACTACCCCTTTTCAAGGTTTGCCCGGCGTTAGCCGCTTCTCACCCAACTCACGATTATCAAATAAAGAGGCAGGCGCTGGAGACTGGAAGGCAGGAAACAGGAGTTTATTTCCCGACGGAGCAGAACACATCAGATCAGACAACGGGGTATCGTTTCGAGGTGTTCTAACAACATCTCTGAGGCCTGGCCTCTTATACACAGTTTTATGGTTTTATTGCATTCATTGCATCCGTAATATTACTTTGAAGTACTGCATGACATCCTCGGAATCCCCGGTCCAGGCCCGTTCCCACACACATCTACAGTAGAGTTCCCACCCCGATCTCAGCATGTGATGGCAATCGCGCAGCTGGACATTCCGCTGGGAATGGGAATGTAGGCGATCGGTCGGGTCTAGGGGTGTGAAGGTATTGATTAATCTCTGCTCCTTTGATGTGGGGTGAGTTCCTGCAGTGGGGGCAATAAACTGCATCTGTTGAGCTATGTGATGGCTTGGGGTCAGGCCGGACAATCTGGCAGGGAGGAAGAGGTTATCAAAGGGCTTGTTCTATGAATGAGATGAAAGAGTGAGGGGGTGCAGCACGGGATGTCGCTCGGAGACAGGGTCGCGCTGGAGGTGCGTTTATGACCCAAGCAGGAGAGACCGGGGGCTGTCGGGGATGCTTGCGAGGCTGGGGAGTGAGGGGGAGAGAGAGAGAGAGACACTGGCTATCGGGAGTGGGCAGAGAGGCCATGGCATTCAAAATGGCTGCTGCTTACGCGCACGTACGAGTCTGAAAAGGGACAAGATGGCGCCGGTAATGTTTATGCCACAATCTAGATTTTAACAGTCCTCCCTTTTCAACATATCTAGCCAGCTTGTCAATTTACGTCAATCCCCATTATATTTCTTACTTCAAGGTCATACAAGGCTTTCATGCGTTCGGTTTCAAAGTCCAGAGTCTTATGGCAGATACAGTTAGTCAAAAGTGAGCATAGAGGTGGCAAGCATTGAATACCCAGGCAGAATCCACATATTACGACAATCGGTATCAATACGATCATAAACAACCTCCACCCCCAGTCCTTTACAGCACTCCAGAACCAACTCCCAAGTGACCATTCTTCTTGTTCCTGATGAACCTCTGAGGAAAGTCGGTGCTCGATTGCTTTGTAGACTGAGGGCGAGTTATCTGGCACGTAGGTGCAACAGCTGGACCCGATGATGCGGCATGCTCCTCCACGGTCAGCTAGAACCACATCTAGAACAAGGCGGTTCTGAAGAGCCACCAGGCGGACTGCCTGAAGCTCGGCCGTATTGTAAGTGAGGATGCCAGCCGTGATGTTCATGGTCGTTTCTACTCCCTGGGTCAGGTGTCGGATGGCGCGGCTGTTTGCCATTGGGCCCCACAGAGGAACAAGTCCCGTCACTGCATCCAGGAACTGTGCTCCGGTGGAGTCGGCTTGTTCAATGTCTCTTGCGCGCTTCTGCCGGTGATGGTTTGCTGGGGCCACGTACGTTGGAGGGAGAATGAAGGCGATGTAGCAAGTGCCCCCCCAACCTTTTGGAAGCCAAGTGTAAGCTTTGGTGCCACAAACAAAGTACATATTCGGAGAAGCAACAAAGGAGGGGGGATCAATTGAGCCCAATGTTCTGGTGATGTGGTAGGAACTGTGGCCCACCAGCTGGGTTCCCAGGCCTTCGAGGCACACGAGGCCCGTGACATTGATAACAGACAGAGCCACAGTCAGAGTGGCAGCAGTTCGTTTCCGTAGGTAGGAGAAGGTGGGTCTGGCTGGATTATGGAACACCTGCATTTCAACTCGTTCCTTGGCAGGGATGTCCATCTGGAAGGAGGGACCAGAGGTCAAAGGACAAAAGGGAGCAGATGTTCTTCCGGTTTTGTTCAGCCAGAACCCATGGTAGAAGTGTGACACTGTTTGACCTGAAGTGGCGTTGTCCTTGTAGCTCTCTTGCAAGAGAATCAGCCAGGCGAGGCAGGAGCCGTGAACTGAGAAAGGGGAAGGGATGAAAGGGATGGAGTGTCCGGTGGCATGCGGGAGCAACCCGCAGATCCAGCAGTTGGTGGCGTTGGCGGCAAGGTTGTGTTGGTGCAACAGTTGCACGAAGGAATTGTTCCAGAACTCCTTACGCCTTTCTCGGAGCTGAGGCGAAAGGGAGATCAGGTGATGCTCTTTCATAGTGGTTGGCTGTGCAGTGGTCAGCAATATCTGATGAGCGGGTGCGCTCTCTTCCACGATCCAGAAGGAAGTCATGAGGAGGAGGCAAAAGAGGAGGACAATGAAAAGGGCAATTGTCTTCGATTTGTGTATACTGTCAGTCTTTGGGTTCCGGTAGTGGGTATTTCCGGTTGCTTCCATCATCTTCTTATCTGGCGCTTCCATCATCTTCGAGGTGCTCGGTAGTGGGCAGAACCGCAGACTTCGTTTAGCTTCTCTCCGGGTAACCCTTGGTTGTGTTTAGGATACCGTTCTGAGATTCAACTCAGTCTGTGGTCTACTTAGCCGAAGCTCCCTCCTTTCGACGCAGGAAATACCCTTCCCTGGATGGCACAGTGGGATCAGAGATTTTTGCAAGTTCGAGTGCCTCGGTATCAGGATAACAGTTCAGTGATGGCCGGTCTTTGTTCAGCAGTTCTTCTTGGGTGCTGACGTTTTCTGTCGTGGCCAGGGTCGAGGAGACCTTCTTACAGTGGTGTGCGTGCAGCCAGTGTCGTTTCCCCTCCACTCGAAGAGCCGTCCGGGTGGTGATCAGTACTTGCCAGGGGCCCGTCCACCGGGGTTCCAGACTCTTCGCCCGTTGGAAATTTCGGATCAGCACATAATCCCCCGGTTGGATATCGTGACCCGGACCCCTGGAAGCATCGGGGATGGCCTGCTGCACCTGCTGATGAATGACAGACAACGTTTTAGTCAATTTGCACAAGTAATCAGACAGTAGGACGTCCGGGACGTCGTGAATGGAGGTCGGTTTAGGGGCAGTCCAGAGGTTCATCGGTCGCCCAAATACAACCTCATAGGGGGTCAAATGGTGCTTAGTGGGAGTGGAGCGCATCGATAGCAATGCCAGTGGGAGGGCATCTGGCCATTTAAGTCCTGTGGTGGCCACTATCTTCGACAGTTTTAGTTTCAGTGTGGCGTTGTGTCGCTCAACTAAGCCAGCAGATTGGGGGTGAAAAACTGCATGAAACCTCTGTTTTACACCCAACCCTTTCAAGATTAGTTGGATAACTTCGGCTATGAAGTGGGGGCCGTTGTCGCTCCATAGAATTCGACAAAGACCGTAGCGAGGGAAAAACTCTTTCAGCAGTACCTTGGCAGTGGTCATGGCAGTGTTATCACGGGTTGGATAAGCTTCTACCCATTTGCTGAAAGCACACACAACGACTAATACATACTTCAGGCTTTGGCATCTTTCTAGTTGGATGTAGTCCATCTGGAGGACCTCAAAAGGATGGTCGGGGACCCCAAACCCTCCCCGGGGTACCACAGTTCCTTTCCCAGGGTTGTGTTGCAGGCAGATAAGGCATTGCTGGACCAGGCGTCTGGCTGAGTCGGGGATTTTGTCGTTGTGCCAGACCTTGTAGATGAGTTCGATCATGGGGGCAGATCCTATGTGTGCAGGGGAGTGAGCCATAGTCAGTATGGGGATCAGGTATGAATTGGGTAGCAACCATTTGTTAGTGTCCTTTGTCCGCCAGCAGTCTTCATCGTCTTTCATTCCCACCCGTGTCCATTCAGTCAATTCGTGTAGTGAACTGGCCATCTGGATGTCCCTAATTGTCTCCCTAGCGTCAATCCATTTTTCTGCTTGTGACCTGGTCACATACATGCGTGTCGTCGTCCTATTCTCAGCTGTGGTTCGGGCGGTGATGTCGGCCAGCGCGTTTCCCTGTCCGACTAAGTCTGTCACCTTCCTGTGTGCCTGGCATTTTATTACAGCTAATCGTTTGGGGAGGAGAACTGCTTCAATCAGGGCGGAGACTAGATCTCCGTGGAGGATGGGCGTGCCGTGGGACGTCAGGAATCCCCTTTCTCTCCACAAGAGTCCAAAATGATGAACCACTCCGAAGGCGTACTGGCTGTCCGTGTAGATGTTTGCCGTAGTCCCTGTTGCTATAATACATGCTCGTGTGAGGGCAATCAGTTCTGCCGCCTGTGCGGATCGTTGCGTGATGCGGGCAGTTTCAACTACAGTTCGGGCTGTGGTAACTGCATAGGCAGCTGAGGTGGTGCCGTCGGGGAGTTTTATGCAAGAGCCGTCTACCCATAGCTCTCCGTCAGGGTCTGTGAAGGAGGTGTCTCGGAGGTCAACTCTACTCCTAGTCTGTTCGTCTGTGAGGGTCACACAGTCATGTATAGGGGGGACATTTGGGTCGTTTTCGGGCAGAGGCAACAAGGTGGCTGGGTTCAGTGTGGTGCATCTTTTCAGCGTGATGTGGGGTGCAAGTAGAGTCAGTTCGTATCCGGTCAGTCGTGCGCTAGTCAGGTGTTGCGTCTTAGTCTGGTTTAGGAGGGTGTCAACAGCATGGGGCACCAATACCGTGAGGGAATTCGAGAGTACAATCCCCTCACTTTGTCGGATAGAGACAGCAGCGGCAGCTACGGCTCGAAGGCAGGCAGGCAAGGCTCTCGCTACGGGGTCAAGGGTGGCAGAGAAATAGGCACATGGTCGTTTCTTGGGGCCAATAGTTTGAGTCAGGACAGACAAAGAGCACCCCTCCCTTTCGTGGGTGTAGAGAGAGAAGGGTTTGGTGTAATCGGGGGTTCCTAGGACTGGTGCAGAACAAAGGGCGTCTCGAAGTTCTTTGAAGGAGGATTGGCATTCGGGGGTCCACGGGAGTGGGAAGGGGACATCTTTGGCTAGTAGGGAAAGTAGTGGCTTTACAATGAGGCTGAAATTTGGCAACCACTGCCGGCAGAAGGAGGTGAGGCCTACCAGGGAGCGGACTTGTTTCTGGGTCTTTGGGACAGGGGTGTCTAGAATGGCCTGGATTCGATCGGGTGTAAGCTTTCTCCCATCTTTGGACAAGAGGTGGCCTAGGTAGGTGACCTGGGTTTGGTAGAATTGCAACTTCTTCTTGGAGACCTTGTGGCCATTTTCCGCAAGGAAGTGCAAGAGTTGGATGGTGGCTGTGACTGCAAGTGGAGTGGTGTCGGCCGCCAAAAGGATGTCATCGACGTACTGTATCAGCACCACTCCCTCCGGTAGCTGAACGGCGTCCAGCTGCCTCTTGAGGGCCTGGCTATAGATGCTGGGACTTTCTGTGTAACCTTGGGGAGCTCTACAAAATCTATATGAGCGGGATTTTAACGTGAAGCCGAAAAGGTAGCGGCTGTCTGGGTGGATGGGGATGGAGAAGAAAGCGTTCTTGAGGTCTATTACAGTGAAGGTGGTGGCTGTGGAAGGAATCAGGGTCAGAATGGTGGCGATATCTGAGACCACGGAGTACTGAGGTACAACTACCTTGTTGACCTCTCGAAAGTCGATGATGAAGCGGTACGCTTTCTCATCTCCCTCGCCCTGCTTCTTCACAATGGGTAGGATAGGGCTGTTGCAAATATTGCTGACTACTTCCTCCACCACTCCTGCCTCTACCAGGGACTGGATTATCATTACCAATGCCTTCTCACCTTCGGGCGATATCCGATACTGTGGGAGTTTTGGGAGTATCGCATCTTGGCAAACAGTTATGCGCACGGGGTCGATCATCATTCGTCCTACATCAGCGTCAGTTTTAGCCCACAGATACAGAGGTAGAGAGTCAAGTAAGGATGCGTCAGCGTCAGAGATGGAGAACATGTGTCGTGCGGGATGGGGTCTGAGCAGAGTCGGGTTATCGTACAGAATGACTCAAACTCCGTCCTGTGAACACCTGATAGTAGCTCGGAAATGCTTCAATAAGTCAAGTCCCATAATGGCATCGGGGGTGTTGGAGGAAAGCAGAAACGTCTTGTCAGTGGGGTTACTGTCCAAGTCGAAGGAGACCGGTGCGGATAAGGGGTTGGTGGAGGGCGTTCCATCAAAGCCTATTGATGTTATGTGTGAGCCAGACAAGGGTGCCCTTGGAATCAGTCGTTTAGATAACGCACTACATGTCGCGCCAGTGTCTACCAGGAATGGAGATTTCGTACCTAGGACCTTAGCGGTGACATAAGGACCTTGCTGGTCAACATAGAGCTCGACTGGATCCCTACCTTGCCCTTGGCAGTCCTATGCAAAGTCGCGGGCATTGTCGCCGTCAGACTGTTGGCACTGATTCTGCCGGGGACGGTCAAACGTGTTCGGTCTGCCAGGTCTGTCATTGTTGGTGTCATGGGTGTGCCCTCGTCCCTGCCCTCTAGTCCTGGGGCCATTCGACATGTCCCTCGTCTCTTTATTTTTAATCATTTCCAGAAGAACCGGACATTGAGACTTCCAATGGCCAAATCCTTTGCAAAACGCACACTGGTTCTCATCGAGGTCTGTTCGTGGAGCGCCGGGTGTGGGTGTGCGGTCTCTAGGGGGTGGATTTCTAGGGGCATTCGACTGGTAGTTTCCTCTATACTGTTCCCTCCCTGTCGTCACTCCTTGCAATTGAGCAATCATCACTCGTTCTTTCAAGTCCTTTTTCTTTTTCTCAGTCGCCCTATCGTTCTCGTTCTTTTGGTGTTCGTAGTACTGAGCCATCTGAAGGATAGCTGCAGGTTTGGAGGCCCCCCAACTACTCTCGCTCGTCTGTAATTTCTGGGACACTTCTTGCGATAGACCCTTTACGTAGTTTTGCACGAATAGGTGTTGTCCGGTTGCAGTGGTCATGTCTTGGCCACTGTAGTCGGAGAACACCGTCTCAAATCGGGAGAAGTATTCTGATACGTCTTCCTGGGGTTTCTGACGGCAAGCCGTGACTATCGACCAGTCTACCTTCTTCTCTGGGATCAATGTCTTTAGCTTCTGAACTATTTTGTCTGGGAGTTCCAGTATGTCTTTTACCGGTTTCTTTCCGGGCTCTCGCTGTCTATCTAGTTCACTGAGTTGATTCCAGGTATGTCCGAACAGATCTGTGTGGTCGGTTTTCCGGATTTGCTTCCACACGTCAGCCGGCAGACATAACCCGAAAAACAAGTCAATGTCCGCTAGAGTCATTATTGTTGAACCCAAGGCTGTACCTAGTTCGGTATAAAATGCTGTCGGGTTCTTTCTTAAATCGGGCAGGGTTTGCCTAAAAGTTAAAATATCTTGCCGATCCCATGGTTGATAAACCCAGTTGTACACAACCCTCCCCTTCGCATCTGCGTGGTTGATATCGTCGTTTGTTCCCTGACCTCGCGGGGGGACCCAGTAGGGGGCGGCTTCTCTGATAGGCATCATAGTGTTGGCTACTTCTGATGGGGACCCAGTCGTTTCAGGGACTGTAATCTTAACTTCTAGTTTCTGTTCCGTGAGGTGGCGGAAGACCTCAAGCAATTGCATGAAGAGGTCCATTGCGTCGTGCTCAGCCTCGTCTCCAACATTGACTTTTCTATATAAAGCTGTCAGTTTAGCAGGACCCTGATTCTGATACCTATCCTCATATGCGTTCAGGGTGTTGTGGAAAAGTAAATTTTGCCATGTTCTGTGTCCCTACGTGTCCTCCATCTTATGTTATGTGTGCATGATTAAATATGCATATGTATCCCCCATGTTTGATTAAAGACGCAATTACAGTTGTGTCCATTACTAGTATGCCAGTTTCCAGTTCTCGTGAAAGCTACGAGTATCAGGCCTATGTAAAGTTACGTTGCCACGTTTCTCAGTGTGCACGTTATTTTATTGTAAAGTCCCCGTTTTCTAGGCCTCAAAAGGGCCCGGACACCAGATTCAGCTCCTGTCTTCTGAGTCCTCGCTGAGGAGCGATACAGCCCCCACCTGTATCCTCGACCCTTCACTTACTTCCTGCCTCACAGTGCCCGGCTCAGCCTGGCTCTGCCTACGAGTCTGCCAAGAGTATGTTATGATTCTAGTTATCAGTCCAGCCCTCCTTCTCTGCATTCCTAAGCTACTGAATCGCATCAATAGTTTCCGTCATTGTCTAGCCTTTACGTCTCCATGTAAGAGAAATACTGCATTTAATGGTCATTTAATATTCTTCATCACGCACTACATGTAGAATAATGCATGCTCCAGTCTTAGAGTCTGTTAGCCTTTACCCCGATAACTTTTGGATTCTATCAACATGTTCTCTAAACATCAGATACTAGATACTGTTTAGGTACATGTCGCCCTGACTCTCCAGACTTCAGTCTCTGCTCCTAGCACAGAGTTCATAGCCCCCAGCTTCTCCTAGTAACACGTCATTGTCAGTTTGCGCGCACCATTAGGTTAGAGGTCCCGGCTCCTTAGGTAGCCTCCTCCATGTTTCCGCCCCATTTATGACATATTCTGTTACGTTTGCATCACATGTCTATGTATACGCCCCTGTTACACCCATTTTCACCCTTATCTTTCGCGACTGCTATTGACCACACCCACTGCTCCGCCTACTGTAATTCATTGTAATGTAACTGTTTTAGTATATATTGGTGCACTGCTATTAAATGTGACCCCCATTCCCTTACGCCGATTCTGATCCTGCCCCCGGCAGCGCTGCCATCCTGTTCCCGTGCAGGTTGTCCTGTTCCTGTCCTTTATGCTGTATTAAACCTGCAAACTCCTACTACCTCGAATCTTGACTCTTATTTATTGAGCTATCTGTTATTGTTATGTCCAGTCAAACCTAGATCCGGTATTATTTATTTATATACCACATAATGGCGCCCGAACAGGGACTCGCCCTTTCCCCACGCGCCGGTGAAGCCACGCCGGCCCCCTGACCCTCTGCAGCCGTGACGGAACCATACCGTGCACGTGCAGATATTTCTGCTTCAAGTATCCCTCAGGCCCACGGAGGAGACGGAGGTGGCGGTCCAGCATCCAGACGAGGCGGTGGAGGAACGCGGCGAGTCCCGACCAGAGCCCAAGCCGAGAGTCCAAGGTCCGAGGTATCCGGAGGCCCACCCGTAACTGAAGTCCGAAGTTCGTCCGTCCGGCGTCGAAGCAGTCCAGTCCAGTCCGAGGCCTTCCGTTCTTGCTGCCCGGTGAGTACCATTGCTGGGGTAGTATCTAGACAGGGTCAATCTAATTGACTCTGGTCCGTGGGTTGGTGGTACACAGACCCACAAACGAAGTGTCCACTTCGGTGGATGCGGGTCCTGACGTGTCTCTTTATGAGACCGCTAAGTTTCGTACTGTTTCAGCAGTGCATCTAGTTTCTGTTCTAGTCCGTTCTGTTCTCGAGAAATTCATGTATTCTGTTTCCAGTATTCCAGGTAGTATTCTGTTCGAACTGATATTTTAAATGTTCTTCATGTATTTTAATGTCGTGGTATGAATGTGAAGTAATTATCGTGTTCATTGTGTATTGTATTGTGTCTAGATTACAGTTCAGTCATGCCCTTATTCTCGAAATTACGTCAGTTAAAAACTAGAAAAGGTCTGCTAGAAGCAGCAGTTCCTGTCCCGCCTAGAGACAGTCCAGGTCATTTTATGTATCAGAAGCATGGCATAAGTGCCATATTATATCTAGATTTATGGGTAGAGTATACCAAACAGTTAGAAGAAAAGTATAGATGGCCCGTATCGGGTACATGGGATGCCGAGTGCATCATGCGAGTAGAAGAAGCATTATGGAAAAAGAAAGCCAGACAGTCACAGAAAGATGCCATCGAGTTATGGCGCAAAGAATCTCATAAAAGAACCGAAAAAGAAATCAGAAAGTCAGAACTAAGTAGAGAATCCTTAGAACGAGCCCAAGAAAGGGAACTAATCGAGATAGGTGAACGAGTTAAAACAGAACAGTCAGACAGACAGAGGCATGCCCTTATTAAGGGTATGTATCCTCTTCTTGCCGAGGGCTTGCCAAAAGCGACCCCGGAGGCATCCAGTAATTTTCCACCACCATTAGTTCCGACTAAGCTACGTCACAAACCGACCGCAGCTGATATTTTCATCTCGTCCTATTTGGACGACACAGTCCCGGAATATGCAAATCCTGTTCCGCCGGTCCCTGTAAATCAGGCAATTCCTGCTCCTCCAGTCACCGGAGTACCCGCTACGGTACCCCCGGTCCAGCCTACATTACAATTTCCCGCCGCGCTAGTACGAAGAGTATCAGTCGATGATTCCAGTTTAGGGGCCGCAGGAGGAGGTCCTCCTGGTACCCCGCCACCGCACCAACGTAGAACGTTGGCCGAGTTACATGAATGTGCGTTACAGCGTACGCCCAAATTTAAGTCCGTTGCAGAAATCCGACGAGCTCTCACTGAATGCCGCTATGATCCAGTTGCAGGTGATGATAGTACAGTAATATATTCCATCCGTGTAAGACGGGTGACCGGGTATTTAGACACCCTACCAGATATGAAAGGAGATCTAGACAGAATATATCGTTTCATCCGTACAGGGGATGATCCAGAAAGTATTGGCGAAGCCATGTCTCAAAGGAAAGCTGAGATCCAGCTCATGATATTAAAGTTTCTGATTAATTGTCTAATAAGAGAACAAGATTACCCGACTAAAGATCCGGCCGAAATGAAAATCCTGACAAGGTGGAGTGATAATATAGCCGAGGGTAAACACAAGACTATCAGTAGTATAGAGAGTATGTACAAGAAAATCCGTAAAGAAATACTAAAGTTACACGAACAACGTAAAGCAGCACAAGTAAACGAGAAAGAAAATGACTCTTCTACTGAAGAGGTAGAGGACGAGAATCCCGCCAGAATAGCGTATGTAGGAAAATCTAGATTTCCAGATCGCCATTTGCGCCTAGAACACAAGTCAGTTTTACATCATCCAGCACCAGAACAAGGTTCTCTGGAACAAGTATTTCAAGCTACCGATCACATTCTGAAATCACGAATCGGTTATAGCGAGTTAAGTACTATGCATGAACAAGAACTAGTCCGATCAGCGGTCCGATGGATTACTGATTCTACCACTTTCCCAGACGAAATAGTGGCACAAATGTTTCTGAAACTGCCCCCAGCCGAGCAACGACTGGTGGGTATGTATATGATCCAGCACCTCATTACTCTGTATGAGGGTCAACATTCTGATCCAGGTCCGTTACATGATGTCCTGAACGAGTTACTCCAGTATAGATGGAAAGGTTTAGGTACCGATTTAATTAGTGTCATTCTAGAACAGCGCCACAAATATAGAACGTTTTTGAACCCGCATTTTGTTCATGTCTCACCCCCAGAAAGTAAACCGTTTTACATAGATAGACAGAATCCGTTACGAGAAGTACACCCAGTTAGGACAACAGATGGTGAAATGCAACGAGTGTTTGTTTACACTCCAATTACAAAGATGGAACTCTTAGAGATGAAAAAGTTAATTCCCTGTCATGATAAAGATCCAGCAGGGTTCCACCGAAAATTAAAGGACATGCTCCGTATGGGAGAATACACGTATCCAGATATAATTAAAATGTTAAAAGTCTTATTGCCCGCAGGGGTATACGAGAAACTCAAGGAAAAAGATTGGGAGGTGGGAGAGAAAAAGATCGATTGGGCAGTTCTAGAAGCTGAAGATAAGGCACGAGTACCAGGTACCGGTCTAGGAGAGAAATGTAAAGAATTACCAGAATTGTTAATACAAGTTTTGCCCAGATTATTAGCCACTAAAAAGGAAGACTGGGATGCAATCTCAGCCTGTAAACAGAAACAAGACGAAGACACTAGTGATTTTTATTCTAGATTCGAGAAATGTTTTAGTATAAACAGTGGCCTCAAGACGAGTAGCGAGTCATACCCTCATCTTTTTGTTACTAAATTAGTCGAGAATTCAAGTCCACAAGTTAAGAATCGAGTTTTGAAAGTCGAAAGTACCTGGCAAGCTAATACCCCGTCCCAGATGTTACAAATGCTCCAATACCACCAGAATAGAATCAGAGAAGAGCAAGATCATGAAAGAAAACGTATGAAAGACACGAAAATGAAAGTACTAGTTGCACAATCTATTCCACAAGACAGTCAAAAGAGGGGTCCGAATCAAGCCAGTCATCCTGCAGTTCCCGTTAAAGGGACATGCAATTATTGTAAACAGCCAGGTCATTTTATAAACGAGTGTGCAGTTCTGAAACACAATATAGCTACTGGTAAGACTAAAGAAAGACCACGTCCGCCTAGACAAGAACAAGTTTCACAGACTTCTCAGCCACAGAATGCACAAAAGACAGTTCCAGCACCGCAGCCTATTGCTGCAACACAGCATGTTACACAGCAGATGTACCAGTATGCACAGTCCGAGTATCCAGAGTATCAGCCATATTCATGAAACAGCCTAGAGAGGGAGGTAGGCTTGCCTCTCATCGAGATACCTGTAGATCAAGAGGGTCCCTATGTTCATAGTCAAGTATTAGGGAAAGACAGAAAGTTTTTGATTGATACAGGGGCAAGTAGGACCACCATTAGTCACGCCGAAGTTCCAGGGGCTCCGCTCTCAGGCTCTAGAAATGTTTCCCTTGGATTTTCAGGAAAGCCTATTGTAAATGAGATATCTAAGCCAGTTACTCTAGAAGTAGGTCCATTGTCCCGCACTACTGATCTGTTACTTACGAAGTCATGTCCAGAAAATTTATTAGGCATTAAAACACTGAAAGAATTAGGTGCAGTTATTTGCTGCTCCCCAGAGGGAATACGATTGTTCCTACGTGACTTCAAGGGTCACTATGTATTACGAGATTTTGATCCGAGATTGTCTAATGTTCCGCAGCATCTATGGGCGCAAGGTCCAACTGATGTTGGTTATATGCAAATCACACCCCATCGTGTGACTCTCAAGCCAGGTGTAGTGTTACCACGAATCAGACAGTACAGATTGCCACCTGAGGCTGTAGCAGCCTTATCCAAAATTATTGACGAGCTCATGGCTCAAGGAGTAGTTGTAGAAACTGACTCCAATGTATGTAATTCTCCGATCATTCCAGTCATGAAACGTACTGATCCAAATGCACCCCCAGTATATCGATTAGTGATTGACCTCCGAGAGCTTAACAAATGTATTATTCCCCAGTACCCAGTTGTCCCAGATATCTCTTCCCTATTGACAGCCATTGATTCTGAAGCCTCATTTTTTTCAGTCATAGACCTCAAGAACGCATTTTTTAGTGTCCCCATTCATCCAGACAGCCAGTTCCTTTTCGGATTTTGTTTAAATGGAAGGAGCTATATGTTCACACGCGCTCCTCAAGGTTTCACAGAAAGTCCTAGTATTTACAGTCAAGCACTTAAGAGACAACTAGACAATATTCACATGCCAACTGACACTGCCCTGCTCCAGTATGTCGATGATCTACTGATCACAGCCCGTTCTGAACGTGCTTGCGAGCGAGCATCCCTTACAGTCTTGTATTTTCTCGCCGAGATGGGGCACAAGGTGTCCCCTTCTAAGCTTCAATTCTGTGTCCAGCAAGTGATCTATTTAGGCCACTTGCTGTCCAAGAGGGGTAGGCAGTTGACACCTGACCGTATCCAGTTAATAGCGAGTCTTCCTCAGCCCAAGACCCAGAAGGAGGTACGTGCTTTTATCGGCCTTACTTCTTACTGCAGACAATGGATTCCTCAGTATGCATTTCTAGCTAAACCACTGATACAGTTAACGACACAGGAGGCAGCCGTATCGACTGTTCTCCCTTGGACATCTGAACATACACTTAGTTTTAATGAGTTAAAGAAAGCTCTATGCCAAGCTCCAGTTCTAGCAACACCGAACTACAGTAAGCCTTTTACACTTTTTGTCACTGAACGCGAAGGTACAGCATTATCTGTTCTCACACAAGATCAAGCAGGACAATACAAGCCCTGTGCTTATTTTTCGAGCACATTAGATCCTGTAGCCCAGGCTCTGCCTGCGTGCCTCAAGTCAGTTGCAGCCACAGCACTAGCTATCAGACAAAGTGATTCCATAGTATTAGGACATTCCTTGACAGTACAAGTCCCACACTCCGTGGAAGTTCTTTTAAACCGAACACAGACTCAGCACTTGACAATTGCACGTTTAACAGGTTATGAACTGACACTGTTCCAGCCACACATAGAAATCAGACGCTGCAACGTTCTAAATCCTGCTACACTGTTACCGTCAGTTACTTCAAATCCTGCCACACATGACTGTGTGGAAGTGGTTAACATTATGACTAAGCCAAGACAAGACTTGACAGATATTCCATTGCCAGATCCCGACCTGACACTTTATGTGGATGGTTCATGTATGAGAACAAGTACAGGAGAACTAGTAGCCGCGTATGCAGTGACTACTGACACTGAAGTTATTGAAACGCACCGTATTGACACCCTGTCTGCTCAAGCAGCAGAGCTAGTTGCTCTGACACAAGCCTGCATACACGCTAAGAACCTGAAAGTTAATGTTTACACAGATTCACGTTACGCATTCGGAGTCGTACACGACTTTGGAGTGCTCTGGCAGGAGAGAGGTTTCATGACTTCTCATGGAACCAAGATTCAGCATGGTCTCCATATTCAAGCTCTGTTAGATGCCATACACTTGCCGACATCCATTGCTATCATGAAATGCAAAGCACATACGAAAGTTACTGACACTATTTCCCAAGGTAATGATCTAGCAGATCGCACAGCCAAGCTTACAGCACAGACACAGGACATTCCAGTTAACAAGACACCGACATCCACTCTAGAACAGACTACATGTATGACAGTTAAGGACCCTACTCAAGATGTCATAGATATCCAGTTACATGCTACTCCCGATGAAATCAAGAAATGGTCCGAACAAGGAGGGGTCCAGACAGATCAGGGATGGGTAACGAAGGGTAAAGCCACATGGTTTCTCCCCGACTCTATGGTTCAAGTCATTATCAATACCGCACATAGTCCAGCACATTTAGGAGAAAAAGCTATGTTAGACAGTATCCAGAACATTTGGTTCAACAAGCATTTACGAGCTGCAGCCAAGCAGAAGGTCCGTACCTGTATGATATGTTGTCAGTTTAATCCAGGTAAAAGTGTCCCGGTGGAACAAGGTGGATTCCAGCCCCCTGACCACCCTTTTGAAGTCCTCCAGATGGATTATATTCAGATGGAACGATGTCGAGGTTTCAAGTATGTCCTCGTAGTTGTATGCGCTTTGTCCAGGTGGACAGAGGCATATCCAGTCCCGGATTACGCAGCCGCGACCACTGCTAAGCAGTTGGTTCGTGAGTTCTTCCCCCGTTATGGACTCCCTAGAGTCGTGTATTCTGATAACGGCCAGCCATTCTCATCTGAGCTCATGAAACATATTTCCCTTTTGTTAGGGTACCAGTGGAAGTTCCATTGTGTACGCCATCCAGAAGCAGCCGGTCTCGTAGAGAGACATAATCAGACCCTGAAAATCCGAATTGCAAAAGTATGTAAAGAGAAAGGTGTGGACTGGCTAGTAGCTCTGCCAGTTGCTTTATTTTATATGCGCATGGTCGCACATTCCAGATCAGGTCTGTCCCCTTATGAGGTCGTATTCGGCCGCCCCCCTAACATGTGGGGTACACCTAGACCCCGAAGTATTACCGATGTTTCAAGTAATATGCTGACAGATTACCTAGCTTCCTTGATGTCTGCCCTCAACTCTTGTCGTTCACAGGTTGCTGCCGCATTTCCAGACAATACCGAGGTGGCACCGCATGAAATCGTTCCCGGATCCATGGTTCTCGTCCGAAATTTTGATCGTTCAAGTCCGCTGGAGCCTCGCTGGAAGGAACCCCGACAGGTCCTCCTGGCCACCCGTACTGCCGTCAAGCTGGAAGGCAGGAAGGGCTGGGTCCATTTGTCACATGTGAAAAGATTTTTTGGATTAAAGCCTGTTTCAAAGAACATTTCCGAGGATCTTAAAGACTGCCAAAGTACTATTCTTAAGGACTGTCCCGCAAAAGACATTGCTACGAACCCTTCCCTGTTAGAGAAAACTCCGCAGCAGGAGTATAAGCTTAAACTAAGGTCTAGTAAAATAAGTCAGCCAGTTTGATTGTCTAAGTCCTCCCCTAGGTGAAACGGTTAGACCGGTTTCTGACATGTATATAATAGACCCCCATAGAGAGAGAGTTAGTGAGAACTCTAGAAGTTGCACTATTATTTTATGTTTTCTGCTATATTTCAGCATTATAATTTCCTGCACCAGTTATGCATTTTATTTGTATTTTTCAGTTTCTCATGTAAATAAGTCTGCTAATGTTACAGTAGAGCACACGTTTAGTGATCTGCCTCCTCATGAACTCTCATATCGTCTCGCTATGTGAAATAATTCTTTTATCCGCATGTTACATTATTCACACCAGACCAGCAATGCCACAAATTGTTGGGTGTGTGGTCGACTCCCCCCTTTCCAGACACCGAAGGGAGTTCTGCCACTCTTTCCTTATCCATTTTCACATAATGGTTCGTGTGGAGCATGGTCCACGTTAACGTCATCCTTAACAGATATGTCTTTTCTGAACAGCACATGTTTCCCAGACAAGCAAGGTCTTCCCCACAGAACAGGGTTAGATCTAGAAGATGAAGTTTATAATTTGGGTAATTATTCTTCGAGTTTTATGGTCCTGAATGTTCAGTCTGATTCTACTCCAGACTTACCTGCTATGTCAGTACTACCCGTCAAAGGTGAATTATGTGTCCGAAATAATGGTTCCATACATGTAGGCCATAGTGATTGTACTACTATTGTCAAATATAGTGACAGTAGGAAATCTATTTTCAAAGCTTCACGTCATTCTTATTTTGTTTGTGGCCAGACCGCATATGTTCGTCTGCCCCTCGATTGGGAGGGAACCTGTTACATTGCCTTCCTACTGCCACCAGTTTTCCTAGCCCCACCTGACTATCATAGGAATTCCCTCCTAGTACATACTAGACACAAGAGAAATTTCCCGATTATCGATTATACTGAAACTGCTCTAGAACAATACATAGATATCAATAAAGGTGTCTTCCCCTACTTAGGTACTGTCGTGAATAGTAAACTGATACGTAGATTAACCAGAACACTTGAAGCAGTAGTGATTGAGACTACTTCTGCTCTAAGTAACTTAACCGAAGAGCAATCCTTTATGAGAATTGTCGTGCTCCAGAATCGTCTCGTCCTTGACGTCATACTGGCCGATAGGGGCGGGGCATGTAGAGTCATCGGATCTAGTTGCTGCATTTTCATTCCTAATAACGCACCGTCTGTTTATTCAGCTATTACCAGACTCCATAAAATTGCCCATATGTTACACCAAGATCCAGGCACCTGGACATGGTCCGGTTGGTTCTGGAATATAATTTCCGCCTGGGGATGGAAAGTATTGTCATTTCTGGGTATTGCAGTAGCGATCATATTCAGTTGCTGCCTCTGTTTACAATGTGGCCCTGCGATTTGCGGCATTTGTGCTACCTCTTGTATTCCTAGTCCTAAGTCCCGTCCTAAATCCCGTTCCAAGAAAATTCGAGACGAGCAAATGATACTGTATGAAATGATAGATGGTATCATGAATATTGATGTTTCCTGATGGAAACGTAGTGACAAGGAGGGAATGTGGAAAAGTAAATTTTGCCATGTTCTGTGTCCCTACGTGTCCTCCATCTTATGTTATGTGTGCATGATTAAATATGCATATGTATCCCCCATGTTTGATTAAAGACGCAATTACAGTTGTGTCCATTACTAGTATGCCAGTTTCCAGTTCTCGTGAAAGCTACGAGTATCAGGCCTATGTAAAGTTACGTTGCCACGTTTCTCAGTGTGCACGTTATTTTATTGTAAAGTCCCCGTTTTCTAGGCCTCAAAAGGGCCCGGACACCAGATTCAGCTCCTGTCTTCTGAGTCCTCGCTGAGGAGCGATACAGCCCCCACCTGTATCCTCGACCCTTCACTTACTTCCTGCCTCACAGTGCCTGGCTCAGCCTGGCTCTGCCTACGAGTCTGCCAAGAGTATGTTATGATTCTAGTTATCAGTCCAGCCCTCCTTCTCTGCATTCCTAAGCTACTGAATCGCATCAATAGTTTCCGTCATTGTCTAGCCTTTACGTCTCCATGTAAGAGAAATACTGCATTTAATGGTCATTTAATATTCTTCATCACGCACTACATGTAGAATAATGCATGCTCCAGTCTTAGAGTCTGTTAGCCTTTACCCCGATAACTTTTGGATTCTATCAACATGTTCTCTAAACATCAGATACTAGATACTGTTTAGGTACATGTCGCCCTGACTCTCCAGACTTCAGTCTCTGCTCCTAGCACAGAGTTCATAGCCCCCAGCTTCTCCTAGTAACACGTCATTGTCAGTTTGCGCGCACCATTAGGTTAGAGGTCCCGGCTCCTTAGGTAGCCCCCTCCATGTTTCCGCCCCATTTATGACATATTCTGTTACGTTTGCATCACATGTCTATGTATACGCCCCTGTTACACCCATTTTCACCCTTATCTTTCGCGACTGCTATTGACCACACCCACTGCTCCGCCTACTGTAATTCATTGTAATGTAACTGTTTTAGTATATATTGGTGCACTGCTATTAAATGTGACCCCCATTCCCTTACGCCGATTCTGATCCTGCCCCCGGCAGCGCTGCCATCCTGTTCCCGTGCAGGTTGTCCTGTTCCTGTCCTTTATGCTGTATTAAACCTGCAAACTCCTACTACCTCGAATCTTGACTCTTATTTATTGAGCTATCTGTTATTGTTATGTCCAGTCAAACCTAGATCCGGTATTATTTATTTATATACCACAGTGTGGTAGCTAAACCGTAAAATGAAATACCGTCTGTGGCTACCGGCATGTGAATTGTGCATATCTATCGTGTATTCTTCGCTCTCCTTCCGTTCTACCAGTGTCTTTACTATCTTGTCAATTCCCTCCCGCTCATCTTTGCTCAATCTATTCAGTCTGGCTGGTGGCTGTTTGCTAGTCTCGAGTTCATCTGATGTCGTTACTAATGCGGTCGGTGCGGAGGCCGTGAGGGCTGGGGTACTAGCTCCAAGGTTATTCTCATTTGCACTCGGAGCTGGCGGGTGCTGTACTAGAGGTTGGGAGGGGGCATATGGGGGGGGCATGTAGATGATCGGAGGACCTAGCAGTAACTCATCGTTCGCCCGTTGTTTGGAGGGCAGCTCAGGGTAGAGCGTAGAGGGGGTCCTAACAGGGCATTGACCTGCCGACTCAGATTCCTGCTTTTGTCTGCTTTCCTGTCTTTCTTTTATTTCTTCTTCTAGTTTCTTAGCGGTCAGATGGGCTGCCTTTCGTAACTCTTTTCCTATTCTTGCTTCTTCTCTTTTCTTTTGTTGCTCTGCTTCTTTGCGCCACATGCCGAAACTATCAAGCATAGTGGGCGTTGTTTTATTGTTACAAAGGGCTGTTTCCAGCACGCTTATTTTTGCGTCATCGAAGGATCCTATCAGTGGCCACTGACTTTCCTGATCCTTTTTAGTATATTTATGCCATAACTTACTATAAGCTACGGCGACTAGTCCATACTTTAAAAACATATCCTTATTAGGGGTGCCCTCCAGAGGAGCCGGATGATCCACCTCTAATAAGCGGTCCGGGCTGAAGCAACTACTGAACAATGGGGAGAAGATAGGCATGACGGGTTACAATGGGGACAAAAGTCTGCACTACCTATCCTTCACTACTTTGCGAAGACTAGACAGAATATTTCTATTCTAATAGGCGCGACGGGTTACAATGGGGGCAAAAGCCTGCGCTACCTACCCTTTCACTGCTTACAAAGACTAGACAGAATATCTCTATTCCACGTTATTTGTGAGCAGAGAATACCTCCAAAGAACCAATATCGAACAATCAATGTCCTGTTCAATCAAACAATCAGTGGCGAGAAAGAAATAGGCACGACGGGTTACAACGGGGGCAAAGGCCTGCGTTACCTATTCTTCACTATCTGCAAAGGAGGACAGAATACGTTTATCCTTCCCCGTTTGTAGACAGAGAATTCTCGAGAAAGCAATCCTCGAACAAACAATGTTCGGGCAAACAATCAATCAGTGGGGGAGAAAGATAGGCACGACGGATTACAACGGGGGCAAAGGCCTGCGTTACCTACCCTTCACTACCTGCAAAGGAAGAGAGAATACTTTCTATTCCTCTCCGTTTGCAGACAGAGAATCTCCAAGAGAACCAACAATTCGGAGAGTAATACTAGTATTTTCCAATCAATCAATCAAATATTTCACAGTTTGTCGTGTTTACACGACCTTACCCGGACCGCGTGGACAGTTTCCTGTCTTTCGATTCCAGCGCCCGATCGTCCTCTATCTTCTGTCGTGGCACTCCTGATGGTTCCCAGTCAGGACCGTAGATCACTCGAGAGAGGTCTGTTCGGAACCAGTGAAGTTCGGATGATCGGCTGCCAGACGAGGGTCTATCGGGCAGGTGCACTTCCCGATCGTTGCAGTCGTTCACTCCGTCGTCAGGACCTCTCCCACTGGATCCACGTGTCGCTGATGGGCCCCACGTTTGGGACGCCAATTGTAAACAAAGGGTTCAGGCAGATCAGGTCGACTACCCCTTTTCAAGGTTTGCCCGGCGTTAGCCGCTTCTCACCCAACTCACGATTATCCAATAAAGAGGCAGGCGCTGGAGACTGGAAGGCAGGAAACAGGAGTTTATTTCCGACGGAGCAGAACACATCAGATCAGACAACGGGGTATCGTTTCGAGGTGTTCTAACAACATCTCTGAGGCCTGGCCTCTTATACACAGTTTTATGGTTTTATTGCATTCATTGCATCCGTAATATTACTTTGAAGTACTGCATGACATCCTCGGAATCCCCGGTCCAGGCCCGTTCCCACACACATCTACAGTAGAGTTCCCACCCCGATCTCAGCATGTGATGGCAATCGCGCAGCTGGACATTCCGCTGGGAACGGGAATGTAGGCGATCGGTCGGGTCTAGGGGTGTGAAGGTATTGATTAATCTCTGCTCCTTTGATGTGGGGTGAGTTCCTGCAGTGGGGGCAATAAACTGCATCTGTTGAGCTATGTGATGGCTTGGGGTCAGGCCGGACAATCGGGCAGGGAGGAAGAGGTTATCAAAGGGCCTGTTCTATGAATGAGATGAACGAGTGAGGGGGTGCAGCACGGGATGTGGCTCGGAGACAGGGTCGCGCTGGAGGTGCGTTTATGACCCAAGCAGGAGAGACCGGGGGCTGTCGGGGATGCTTGCGAGGCTGGGGAGTGAGGGGGAGAGAGAGAGAGAGACGCTGACTATCGGGAGTGGGCAGAGAGGCCATGGCATTCAAAATGGCTGCTGCTTACGCGCACGTACGAGTCTGAAAAGGGACAAGATGGCGCCGATAATGTTTATGCCACAATCTAGATTTTAACAGAGCTACACACTTAACTAGACTTAGGGTCCCAACCAGAAGTGGCAATGTTAGGGAGCTGGCCTAGCCCGGCCTCTTCTGGCCCCTGATGGCCACAGATGGCCCGCCCTTTGACCAGGCTTAGCCCGGTGCAGCCCGCGCGCGGTCCCGCGACGCGGGGGCTGGTCGGTATTTAAAGCGCCTCCGGGCGCGCAAATGACGTTGGCGGCTTCCGCCACAAGGGAGCCTGGGGGATGGAGTCCTCCTCTCGGCGGCCGCAAGACTGGTTGAATGCGGGGAACATCCTTTACGACGCGGATGTTACCCCGCACTACCATTACGATGCGTCTCTTACAACGCAAGTCGTAACCACGACTTGCGCTGGAGGGCGCTCAAGGACAAGGAATAGTTAATTTACTATTCCAACACCTTCCCTACTATCCACGGGGACTGGTGTTGGAATAGTAAATTAAACTATTTTTAAGTCCGCACCCTACAGCGCAAGTCGTGGTAACGACTTGCGTTGTAAAACACGTGTTGTAACAGTACGCGTGGTAATAGCCCGTGTCGTACCGTCATACATCCGTTGAATGCGGCGGCGGGAGGACAGGCTGAACGAGGGCGCTAGTGACCGGGAGCCAGCAAAGTAAGTTCAAATGCCCCAAGAAGTTATCAATAAACACAACTCGATAAAGAATGCCTTAAACAATTATTTCACGGACAATATGAACACATAGAACTCATAGGATATGGTCTGGGACATGGCCATAGCTGTACTGTGAGACAAATTGATCAGCCACACCTAAACATTTACTAGGATTATCAAACAGACTGACAGAAACCTTACCAAGATAATCAGCATCCCGTGAACATATAAAAAGGACTGTTCCCGCTGAACTTATAAAGCTCACTTTGGGAATCCACCTGATGGCCCCCCGAATTTGGACCCACACCCACTCCAACCATCCAAGCTAGGAACCTAGGCCTCATCCTGAATGCCAACCTCACCATGAAGTCCCAAGTCAATGTCGTCACCTCCTCATGCTTCCACATCCTCCGCAAGTTACCTAAAATCTTCAAGTCGCTCCCACTGAACACTAAGCATACCATCTCGCAGGTCCTAATCATAAACAGATTAGACTACGGCAATGCACTCTATGCCAGCATCCCAACCCACCTTCTTCACGGATATCAAACCATCCAAAACGCCACCATGCCGCAACCTACCGCACAGAAAGCACACCACAGCATTCCTCAGGGAACTCCTCTGGCTCCCCATCCAGAAGCGCTACCAGTTCAAACTTCTCACATATGCATTCAAGTCAATACACAGGACCCGCATACCTGAATCACCGGCTTCACTTCGAGCAACCCACCAGACAACTTGGCTTAGCATCACACTCACACATACATCCAGCATCCACAGAAGTAGAATGGGAGGTTGATCATTCTCCTTCAAAGCTGCCAAATTTTGAACAACCTCCCCCAACACATCAGGGCCTCCTCTTCACTTCTTGAATTCCACACGAAAATGAATACCTGGCTTTCAATTAGTCTTCTGGCTTGACCATCAAGACTACCTGTACTCAGGCTGAGCCTCCTCACATACCTCCACTTACCTACTCAACTTCTGGATATCCTCACTGGTGATGAGCAGCACTCTACAAATCCACTTCACATTACATTACGTAGAGCCCTGTTGAAAGAAGGGAAGGGCCTTTGGATCCACAAGGATGCCCAAACAATGTTATACACCCAGCAACATTATTAAGAAACAGGTGAAGAGAGGCAAGGAGTGACACGTCTGGAGACATCGGTCCCGTATGAACGTTGCTTTGCCCGCAGACGCCTCGAGTCCAGATTTGGGGACTTTTGCCTACGTCCCCCGGTGGAGTTTGGAGCGGAGTACCAAAACCGACCGGAGCAGAGAGGAGGCCGGTGAACCACACTGCGAAAGGCTGGGGCTATTGGTCCTACACGACTCACCCTTCCCCTGGGGCTGGAGCTGGTGGCGGCGGTTGCCTGTGGAACGAGCCCTTGAAGGTGAGCTCTCTACGGGCCGGTCCTGACCCAGAGACCTTCACGTATCTACGGTGCAGCCGGAATTCACAAGGGCCGGTTCTACAGCCACGTGAGAGGAGAGGGTAGAGAAGGAGTCGTTGAGGGATTGGTCCTGCTCTCGGGGCCGGTTCTGGACGAGGAGAGGTGCCTGGGTCAGAGACGCACTTCTCGTGATCTACTGTGGCCCCTGGGCTCGGCGCGGACTCCTGGGCGTGCAAGCTGGGCCCGAGCGGCGCTGTCTGGTCACACCACCTGGGACAATCTTCGTTTGCGCCAGTGCTGGCCCCTATACACGCTGCGACGGCGGCAGGGCCCCGGGACGACCAGCGGCAACCCACATTGACGAGTGGGAATCATCGCTAACGCGCCGTCGGGTGGGAGTGGAGCCGGCATCGGCGCAATGTCTACCAAACAGCGGAAGGAGAAGCTGGGCAAAGACGCTACCCCGAAAGGGAACCAACAGGCGGCGTCTCCCGGATCCAGCGTCTCCCCTAAACCAAGAGATGATGAGGCCCCTGCCACTAAGGCCTTCATGCTGGAGCTTTTCTCGACCATTAAGGAGGACATCTCTGAACTCCGCTCCCAGCTCTCTTCGGATCTTCGAGAGGTGAGGAGAGACGTGGATAGCATCGGAGAGCGAGTGGCTACACTGGAGGACCACGACCTGGGGTTGGCGGGCGATGTGCACCAGCTCCAGCAGGATGTGATCCGGCTCACTGAGCAGAATTTAGACCTCCAGGCCCATGCGTAGGATTTAGAGAACCGGTCACGTCGGAACAACATCCGCATCCGGTCGGTGCCCTGGGACTGCAAAGCTGGAGACTTGAGGGGATATGTGGAAGCACTTTTCTTGCAGATCCTGGGTGAGGAGGACGTAAGCGAGATCCGGATGGACAGGGTCCACAGGGTCGGACTGCCAAGGCGTGGTGGGGCCCCTCCCCCCGATATCCTGGTGTGTGTCCATGACTTTCAATTGAAGGAATGCATACTTCGAAAGGCCCGGTAGACTCCCTCCTTGCAATTCCGGAGCCATCATCCTCAACTGTACTAGGACCTGGCGGCATCAACACTTCAAAAGAGGCGTGAGTTTCGACCTGCGACCACTTTCTTGCGTGAACAAAATGTGTCCTACTCCTGGGGTCATCCCTTTCGACTGATCTTCAGATGGCAAAACAGATTGGTTAAGGTCAGATCCCTGCAGGAAGCCAAAGATCTTCTGGGCCTGGAGGACGCTGCCCCCTCCCCGAGCGCTGGGAGCTCCCCGTCGAGAAGGATACGGCGCTCCCCGTCCTGGCACAGAGTGGGATGAGAGTCTGCGCCGAGGAGGCCCGATCCTACCACCAGTCTGCAGGAAAGAGGCGCAGCGGTGGCCTCCGTGGCGTCGGTGACGGTGGCACCGGCGCAAGATAGCTCTGGGGCGGCCTGACCCCTGGGTTGACGGCTAGAAGGCGCCGGAGGGACTCCTCCTCTTCAGGTACCGTGGGTATTATTGTACTTTTGGGAAGACACCCCGGTACGAGACCTTGGGGGCACGCTCAATGGTGTCCTGACCGCCACCCCCTGGGGTGTCCTATAGACTTCCACACTCTTGGACTATCAGGATCGTTGTTCTTTCTTGTGTTTCCCCTTCTTCTTGTTGCCTCCTTCTGTTCTCCTGGTTCTAGGGTGGAACTCCCGCTCCTTGGGAGGAGGAAGGTTTCATGGGGGGTTGTTGGGGGTATTGGGAGGGCTGGGACTGGGGGGGAGGTGGTGGTGGCCTGGATGATTGGTTCGATGCAGTTTTTGCTTTATGGAATGATGTATGCGTGTACCTGGGCCCGAAGGCTCTATGTGCTTCCCATGCTGACTGCGCGATACTGGTGGTTCTGTCGGGTTGGACTGCCGATGAGCTTTTAAACGAGGTGGCAGGGGTGGATTCTATGGCTGTTCTGAATGGGGCCGAGGCGGGTGGTGGGGTCGGAGGGTGGTAGGGGAGTGTTGGAGGGCAATCGGCTGGAATGTGGTTTCTTGGTGGGTGGCCCCCATGGGTTTTCTTGCTGGGTTGTACTAGCGCAGACTGTCCTGGGGCGACTCCGGGTGGAGGTGGCGGAGAGGTCCATTGGCAGTATGCATGTAGCGAGGGTAAAGTCACTGCCTTGTAATGCCTCATAGTATTGGCAAGTGGAATGTGAAGGGCTTGAACTCCCCGCAAAAACGCCAAAAGGTTTGGAAATATCTGAATGACCACCAGCTGGATGTGGTGGGTCTCCAGGAGACTCATCTGGCATGCAAAGATGAGCTCCGCCTCAAACATAAGAATTTCCCCCTTATATACAGATCATCTGCCTCCACGAAGCATAGGGGGGTGGCCCTTCTCTTCCGTTCATCCCTTCACTTTCAGCCTCTGGGGGTGCTCAGCGACAAGGATGGCAGTTGGTTGATGGTTAAGGGTATGGTGTGTGGTAGATTATGCACTTTTGTGGTGTTGTATGCCCCAAATGCAGGACAAAATGGGTTTCGCCAGGATCTGCTGCGGAGAGTGGAAGACTTTGTGGAGGGAGTCCTGTTCCTTATGGGGGACTTTAATCTGATTTGGAATAGGGAAATGGATAGCTCTCATCATCAGAGGTCTACTACAGGCTTGTTCTCCACTGAGACACAGCGGCTGCTAGGGGACTTGGGGTTGGTTGATGGATGGCGCTCCCTACACCCCCATTCTCGGGACTATACCTTCTTCTCCCATGTACACCACTCCTACTCACGCCTGGACCACATTTCCTTGAGTCAAGCCCTCAGAGATGTCCGCGACTCCAGTATATTCCCGCTCTCTGTTTCTGACCACAGCTTGCTAGTGCTCGGGCTACAATGGTCTGCGAAGGGTGACGGACAATGCAAGTGGTATTTTCCGGCCTCCCTTGTCCGGAACAAACCATCATGCAAGGAACTGCGGAAGGCCATCCGGGACTTTTTTACTCTCAATCCCGTATCTGACACATCAGTTTTCACCACCTGGGATGCCTTTAAGGCGTCCATGCGGGGCACCTGCTTGGCCCTCAATGCTCACCTCAACAAGTTGCGGCGGAAAGAGCGTGAGAAGCTGGAGGAAGAACTCGCTGCTCTTGAACAGGCGCATAAACTGAATCCTTCCCGATTGACCCTTCGCCCATTGACTGCGGTAAGGGGGAGGCTTAGGGCCCATTACAACAACAGTGTGGAGTTTACACTGCTTCGACTACGGCACCTCTCCTACTTCCAGGGGAACAAAGTGGGGAGGCACCTGGCATGCCAGCTGCGGGATAAGAGGGAAAGGGACTACATCGGAGGTATCCGAGATGCGGCAGGTACCCTGCAGCATAGGGACGAGGCCAAGGCCGATCTCTTTGGACGCTTCTATGCCGCACTCTATAGAGGTGGGACCTTAGACTCTAGGGACCAACTGGAATATTTAGGTGGTCTGCCCTTACCTCAAGTATCCACGGAATGGAATGACCTACTAGCTTCCCCGATCGCTAGAGCAGAAGTGTTAGACGGCATCAAAGCACTGAAACTCCATAAGGCCCCTGGGCCAGATGGCTATACCGCTCTTTTCTACCAGACGTTCGCGACGGAAGTGAGCGACTTTTTAGTCACTCTTTTTAACACCATGGCGGAGGCCGGGGAAACGTCCGGATCAATGGCGGAGGCCGTGATTTCGATTATCCCCAAATCAGGAAAGGACCCGACTAAATGCTCCTCATATCGCCTGATAGCCCTCCTTAATATAGACGCCAAGTTGTACTCCTCCATCATTGCTAGTAGGCTCCCGGACTTGCTACCGGCGCTCATTCACCCATACCAATCCGGGTTCATTAATGGTCGCCAGACCCACGATAATACGAGGAGGGTTATCCACTTGATTGAGAAGGCTAACAGATTCCACATACCAGCAGTCCTGGTGGGTCTCGATGCGGAGAAAGCCTTTGATCGGGTGGACTGGGGCTTCCTGTTTCACACCTTGGCCGCCTTCGGCTTCTCGGCTAAGTTTCTTACGATGATTAGAGCGAACTACAATAGCCCCTGCTCTAGGGTAGCGGTAAATGGCCACGTATCAGCATTTTTTCCGCACTCCCAGGGCACCAGACAGGGCTGCCCTCTCTCCCCTCTACTCTTCGCCTTGAGTATTGAACCATTGGCGTTAGTGGTGCGGGAACACAAGGAGATACGGGGTCTCTCCTTTACTGGGGAACAACACAAGATTACCTTCTTTGCCGATGATGTTCTTTTGTCTATTATGGATCCGGCTCACTCTCTCCCACACGTCCAGACGGTGTTACTGCGCTTTGAGGAGGTGGCCGGTTTCAAAGTAAATTACGATAAATCGTATGTTCTCAATCTAACACTCTCCTCAGCGGAGGTGGACAGAGTGTGACCACTCACCCCGTTGCCATGGGCCTCCCACTCCATCCTGTACCTAGGGGTCCGGCTGACGCCCTCGATAGGGAAATTATACTCTGCGAACTTCCCCCCGTTGCTGGCGAAGACTCGTGCGGATTTGGACCGCTGTAAACCCAAATATATATCGTGGCTGGGTAGAATACACGCGCTCAAAATGGTCCTCCTGCCCAAGTTTTTATACCTTTACCAGGCACTCCCTATACCGATGGATGTAGACTTCTTCCGGCACCTCAAAACCCAGATGCTCCGCTTTATCTGGCAGGGGGGACGGGCGCGATTCTCCTTTGCTACTCTGCGGCGGCCACGGAGGAAAGGGGGAGTGGGCCTCCCCGATATGCACCTATACTACAAAGCTGCGCAGTTACGGGTTCTGGTGGAATGGTCTCAGCAATGTTCGGAAAAACATTGGCTGCACATGGACAGAAGCGTAGCGGGGAGATCAATCTGGGATCTGGCGTGGAAACCTAAGAAGGATAGACCCAAGAACGCCTACATCAGTACCCCCACCGGCACCACCCTGAAGGTTTGCGATACGGTGTCTAGTGATGAGCGCTGGACTACGTTCCCATCCCCCTTCACACCAATACACTTTAACCCGGCCTTCCCGCCGGCGATGCATGAAGGGCCTTTCGAGGTATGGAGGGAGGGAGGCTGTAGGGCTCTCACGCACCTGTTTCATGGCTATAACCCGCTTACCTTTGACAACTGTATGCGGGACTATGGAGTCCCACCTTCCGAGAGATTCCGCCATCTCCAACTGCTTTATTGGGTCACATCCCCAGTGATCAATGAAGTGGCCACGAGGCCCCCCTCTCCCTTTGAGGCCTTCATCTTACGGACCACTACCATGAGGGGCGTTATCTCCTTTCTTTATAACCTACTACTTACTTCCGCCGTGTCGCCTCGCCCCAGGTATATGGGACACTGGGAGGAACTCCTCGGACGGGACATTTCTGACGGGGAGTGGTCATGCCTGTGGCGGGACATCGCTGCACATAATCATTCGATGGACTTGAGGGAGCCCCATCTTAAAACGCTCATGGACTGGTATCTGTACCCGTCCAAGCTACATCGCATCTTCCCGTCTTCTTCGGACAGATGCTGGAGAGGCTGTGGTTTGCTGGGGGATTTCCACCATATCTGGTGGGACTGCCCGATCATCCGCCCATTTTGGGAAGAGATCCTATCCCATATCAAAGGAATCCTTGATTATCCAATCGCTGACTCAATGGCCCATGTACTACTGGGCCTTCGAGACCCGGCTCTCGAACACCAGACCCAAGCGGACAAAAAGATCTTGTGGCTGTGTATCGAGGCTGCCAAACTTACTCTGGCAGCGGCCTGGAAAAAAACGGAGGCCCCAGCAATTTCCCGGTAGCATGCGAAGTTGTGGCAACTGCTGAGCATGGAACGGGTTGCGGACATCTTCCTGGGCGATTTAAAGAATTTTATTTTCCACTGGGGACCCTTGGTCTGCTTCCTCTCAAAAGGTTTGCCATCTGCAGTATGCCCGTCCATGGTGCGGGCTCTCCATCTATTTCAGGTATGAATGAGACTCAGGTTGAAAGAATGATTGTACGTTGTCACCACCACAGGGGGGAGGGGGGTGGGGGGGTAAGTTCCTTACTAGTTCGTTTCTTGCCGCACTCTCGATGCAGAATGAGGCGTATAAGGCACCGATACAGCAGGCGGAGTGTCTGAATACCTCAATTCCACCCTCACAGAGCGTCCCACCCACCGAGATCTCGAACTGTAACCAGCGTTGTCTTGCGCCTAACTGTCCTATTGCCTCATGGAACTGCTGTCCGAGCTAAATGGTGGTCGCTCTTTAGACTCTTCGCCCTTGCTTTCTGCCTCTACTTATGCCCCTGTGTGGGAATTGTGCGGGTTTGTCGCTTTTTTTTTTCTTACTTCTGTTTTCTCTAATAAAACAAAATAAAGATTTTTTAAAGAAACAGGTGAAGAAGGAAGATAAAATTCTAGGCTACAAAATCCTAAGACCGCAAACTAGGAACTACATTCCAAGCCCAAGACTGCACAATTTACTCTGGTGAGAAAAACATATCTCTAATCTTTTACATCTAGTATTGGAGTAGCGAAGTGAGCTAAAGTACGATGATGGATTCAACCCAGATCTGTGATTGGGGGTGAGCGTCTGAAAAGTTTCAGCGCTCCGTCCATCATATCCTTGTGTTTGCTTTCCTTGCCCTAAGTTGGCAGGGTATGCCCAGATGTGGGTCCCTTGCTCACTTTGCCACTGGATTCAGGCTAGCCTGGCTGATGAGGGGTGTTACCCCGAAACCGGTCCTAGGATGCTTGTTTCCGGTCCAAGGAAAGACCTGGCTTGGCAATTCAGGCTGGACTGCTCCCATGAGGCACAGGGTCAAGACTGATTTGCATATAGCTGAACTGGGGTGGCAAAGTGAGCTAAGGAACGATGATGGATTCAACCCAGCTCTATATCTGGGGGTGAGTATCTGAAAGGTTTCAGCGCTCCGTCCATCATCTCCTTGTGTTTGCTTTGAAACCCCTACCATTTGCATGAAATTGATCCTGAGTCCTCAAAAAATGATCTCACCAATTTTGGCTTTCTACACCTGGATACAGGGACAGTTTTGTCTCTAGATTCTCTAATCACTCCAGATTAGTTCTGAAAGCTATAAAGAGCCTGCCTACTGGCAAGGCCCTAGGCTCAATATAGGTTGCTCTTGGCTACCTCTCTAGCCCAACTTTGCAGCTCTTTCTTGACATCATACTCTGCCACACCCTAACGATGGAATCTTCTGTCACTATTATTCTTAGGCCTGAAAAGACCTGCTGAGCTGTGGACCTTACTGGCCCATAACCCTACTAAATTAGGATGCAACAATCTTCATTAAAGTTTCACATGACCTATTGGGTTTTATTTAAAAAAAGGAAAGGTCGTATGATAATATCAGATTGGCAGTGACCCTGATTGAGGAGGCTGAACGATAAAATGGTTCTGCTGTCCCTCAGCACTGAAAAGACTTTTGATCATATTGAATGTACTTTCCAATTCAAGGGGCAGATCTACAGTGCCGCAGCGTGTCACCGCAAGCCCTTTGGCTGCGCCACACTGTGGCACTTCTGAAGGACAGGGATGCTACATAATTACTAGAATATGTCGCATCTCTGTGCTTCCCCATGCCCTGGCGCACAAACTGCAGCCATGCGCTGGCACCCTTGCACCATGGGGGGATTGTTTTTGTGCAGGAAGGGGCACCCTCCTGCACACAAACAATCACTACAGGTGTTTTCCTCTTTCAATGCGTGCTGTAGAATGCAGCACACATTAAATGAGAAAAAAACGAGGAGAAATGAAAACATTTCTCCTCATTCCGCCTCGCTATGTCACCTCTAGGGTGGCGTAGCATTCAGACGCATCTCCAGATTTACAATTTCTCTTAAATCTGGAGATGTTTCTTGTTCCATGGGTGTTGCGTGGGAACACCCACAGCAACATCCATGCAATAGGTCTCACATTTATGCGAGTTTAAGCTATTGGTATTGTAAATAACAATGCCTTTTATTTATGTTTTAAAAACGCAAACAAAATAAAAGGCATTGTCATTTACAATGCCAACAGCTTAAACTGGCCTAAATGCAAGACCTGTTGCATTGCAAATGCTTTATTTCTGGGGAGCAGGTCTCTTCACAATATATTCAAAACTCTTCAGTGGTCTCAAACTGATGGACACAAGATGCAGCATTGTTAGGTTGTGGGGCAGTAAACAGTTTTCAACTTGTGTTCCTTGTGTATCAATATAAGTTGGTGCATGTCCATAGACAGGGTGGTGTACTCCAGTCATGGTTGCACTAGAAAGATCAGCAAGATTTGGGGGGACAATGGAGCAAAGTCCATGGACTGCATTAGGGCCCCTTTTACTTATGTCATCATTACAACTTAGGGCGTGGCCAAGCAAGATAGTCACGTAGATTGCTCCTCGTGGAGCTCCCGCCAATGAATACCTATCCTGTAGACATCCTGCGGCACTCGTTGCCACAGACGCTGACATACATGACATAAAGCCACACTGAATGACCTGGAGTGCAGCCATAGCAGTTCAGGCAGGCAAGTAGCAGCAGAGCGCACAGAGCAACAACCAGACCCGCGAGACACGCCAGGTGTGCAGTGCGGTCGGCCCCTGGAAGCTGCTCTCGCTCTGAGCGTTCCTGAGAGAGCTGTGGGGCATAGGAAAGTGAAAGCACGTGCACAGAGCAACAAACAATGGTGCCGGCTCGGACATCCAAGACCCGTGAGACAGGCCAGGTGTGCAGTGCGGTCAGCCCATGGAAGCTGCTCTCGCTCGGAGCGTACCTGAGAGGGCTGCGGGGCATAGGAAAGGGAAAGCGAGCGCAAAGAGCAACAACCGATGGTGATGGCTCGGACATCCAAGACCCGCCAGACAGGCCAGGCGTGCAGTGTGGTCGGCCCCTGGAAGCTGCTCTCGCTCGGAGCGTTCCTGAGAGGGCTGCGGGGCATAGGAAAGTGAAAGCACGCCATGCGCACGTTGTGCGAGCCGTACACGTGCACATCGCCTGTCTGGGTGTGTGCACATATCCTGTCCCACTTCCGAACAAAAATCAACGACAATAGTCGACAATAGGGGAGTTCCCCTTCAACACAAAGTGCTGCGTGTGAAGGGGCCATATTTACAAGGAGAGGAAAAGTCACACAGGGTGGCTTTTCTCTCCTAGTAAATATGGAGGAGACCCCCTGCGCCACCAGTACATCACGAAAAGTGATGTACCGGTGGCGCAGGGGGCTTGTAAATCTGCCCCAAAGGTCTTTTACATAACTACTTTAGGCCTACACATGAATAATTACTTAGAAGCTAACTTTGGTGCCCCCAGGTCACGATTAGGATAAGTGGCACACTGATTTCTCACATACAACTTATTTGTAGTACTAGGGCAGGCTGCCCAGACTCGTCTTTATTATTTGCATTATCTCTGAAGTACCTAGTATAAAATATGAATTCCAAATGCAATAGTTAAGGCCTAACCACAAGATAAGGGCACCACAAAGCTGTACTGTTTGTTGACAACATATTGTGTTTGGTAGCTCATCCTGAGACCTCATTATTGGTGCTGGTTTCCACTCCGGATGTCCTTTTTGCTCTCTCTGGATTCAAAATAAAATATTTGAAATTGAAGAGAATGAGGTGGTACATTAAGAATCTGATGAATTCTAACACATTCAAGAAGAACAGTTTCCAATTGTAGGAAATTGGCTCTTTATTTGATATATCAAAATTCTGATATACTGTGTAAAGAGTCCAGAGGTTCCCTTATGAGTGGAAAGAGTCTTGCTATGGCAATTCCAAAGTGCTTTGTTTTGGGTGAAGTGTGATCGAGCAGCCTTAGGTTTAACACAGAGGAGTGCAAGACATCTGAAAATACACACCATGGTCAGTTAATGGGATGCACAACTCAAAAAAGAACTTCACACCAATTTATAACAAGCATTTGCAATGCAATAGGTCTCGCATTGATGTGAGTTTGAGCTATTGGCATTGTAAATGACAATGCCTTTTATCTATGTTTTGGTTTATAAAACATGAATAAAAGGCATTGTCATTACAATGCTAATAGATGAGTCTCACAAATGCGAGACCTATGGCATTGCAAATGCTTGACTTTCTAGAAAGCAGAGCATGTGCACGCTTATATTATATTAAATACTACAAGACTGTCAGCAAGCAGATATGAAAAACAGCATGCGTATTCATAGCAGCCAAAAAGTCCCCTGCCAGCATTGGGCACCATTAGTCTGTCCTGGGTTTTATAAAAGCACTTAACATACTCTCATTTGTAAACTAATGTCAGCAACGTTAAGGCGGATAGTATGAATCCCAGAATGCAAAGTACTCTTGGGTAAGAACTCATGACTGGACCTAGGTATCCCTCACACGACTTGGGGGCCAACAGGTAGCAGCCGTTTTCATTCATGTCCCTCTATTGCGCCTCTCAGAGCACCAGTTGCACACTTTCTCTACAGGCACCTGTTACTCGCACTCTTGACAGCAGCCACCCGTTACAAAGAGTCTCCCTCCCATTGCCCCTCGCACTGCCATGTCACCTCCTGTGAAGTGTGTGGATACTGAACTGCTGTACTTTTCCTGTGCTGCAACAGGGCAGGTGTGTACGTACAGTCGGAAAGCAGCAGCCCCCAGCGAGAATAAATTCAGGCACCTTCCTGTCCCCAGTTCTGCAGCTTCTGCAAGGAGGCTCGCTCCCGCGTCACTTCCTCGGTAATCTCAAAGCGGAGAAGAGTTCACAAAGAGGTGCGAAGGAGGAGGTGACAGGCGGGTGGGGGAATGCCAAAGGAAGGAATACCGATCTGCCCAGCTGGAACAGGCCACGGGCGCCGGCTAGTGCACCAGTGCTAAGACGAAGCTTGGCAATGCCTAGAACAGCATGAGCACCAGTTAACGTATCAATTTACAATTTACATTTACTTGACAACAGCACTTTGCCTGTTTAACTCGTTTTTAGCATTTTTACATCAGTGTCACCTTATGGGGCACCCAGTGATTAGTGTTGTCAGGGCAGCAATAAGAGTTGGTTTTCTCACTGTCCCCACTTTGGAAACTAGTAAATGGGTGCAGAAGGGAGGCCATTCTGTAGGAAATCCGCATAACTGCAGACAAATCTCAACAAGCTCACACATACAGGCCCAACATACATTCTGCATTTATTTATTTATTTATATGCTTCTATAGCGCCTGAATAGACCCCCGGAGAGGTATCTCTGCGCTTTGCCAAACAGAAGAAACCAGGTATTGTGCCTGAACAGTACTAGTAGGTAGTGGATGGCGGGAAATGATTAAACGCTGGAGAAAAGATGAGTTTTCAGGATTTTTCGAAAAGACAGGTGATCAGTGATGTGTTTTAACGAAAGGGGGAGGGAGTTCCAGAGAACAGGTCCTGCGTATGCCAGGGCCTTGCCTCCTTGGCGGGTCTTTTTAATTTTAGGAACCTGAAGGAGCTGAAGATTGCTGGAACGTAGTGAGCAGCCGGGAACATAGGGAAGAAAGGCAGTGGTGAGAAATTTTGGGCCCTTCCCAATCAAGCATTTGTGAATTGTACACAAGATTTTAAATTTGGTGCGAAGTCGCACTGGCAGCCAGTGGAGTTCCATCAGTAGTGGCCGGGAGGGAGTCCTAGATGGAACATTCAAGACTAACCTCGCGGCCGTATTCTGGACTACTTGTAGTTTGTTGAAATGGCCTTCATTAGATGACAAAAGAAGGCCATTACAGTAGTCCAGTCTACTGATGACCAGAGCCTGGACCAGGGTCTTTCTGTGGTGATCCGGGAGAAAGGGAAACACCCTTCTCAGCAGTGAAATAACCCCGAAACAAGTACCAGCAACCTGGTTGACATGATCTTTGAATGTCAATGACTGATCGAATAACACACCAAGATTTTTTATGGTCTGTTTAGGGATAGGGGCAGGTCCCAGTTCAAGAGGCCACCACTCTTTGGACCATAATGTTACTGCTTCCCCATAGAGTACAACCTCAGTTTTAGCCACGTTGCACTGTAAGCAGTTCTCGGCCATCCATTTAGAAACTGCCCTCATCCCTTCTGCAAAAGTTCTTTGTAATGCAGAAGAGAAGGTCTTAAAAGGGAACAGAAGTTGGGTGTCATCGGCGTAGGACACCGGTATAAACCCAAAGGATCTCACTAAGTCAGCCAGGGGGGCCACGTACACATTGAATAATGTGGGGCTTAGGCATGAGCCCTGTGGCACACCCCTGGTGAGCTCCCTGGCGATGGATTTATGGGAGCCCAATCTGACTTCTTGAGAGCGACCCGAAAGAAAGCTCTCCATCCAGGACAGAGCCGTGCCTCCCAAACCTATCTCTCTCAAACGGCCGAGAAGCAGTTCGTGAGACACCGTATCGAAGGCAGCGGATAAATCCAATAGCACCAGAATCATCGACCCTCCACTATCCAGCGTCATCCTGATGTTATTGGTGACAGCCAGTAGGGCGGATTCGGTGCTATGGTTGGGCCTAAATCCAGATTGTGAAGGATCTAGGCCATCCGCTGTCTCGATATAGTTTGAAAGGTGGGTGTTCACGTGCTTCTCTGTTAGCTTGCCGATGTATGGCAAGAGAGAGATAGGTCGGAGGTTAGATAGATCCGTCCAGGGTAGGGTCGCCTTCTTCCTAATTGGGTTTACTACCGCAATCTTCCATTCCATGGGGACTTGTCCTTTGGCCAGGGAGGTGTTCATAACTGCCTGGATCGAGGGACCTAAGATGGAAATCAAAGGGGCCATCATTTTAGCAGGGAGGGAGTCGTTGGGAGAGCCAGTTTTCATATGGCTGATAAGGGTTGCAAGGTTTTGATCTGTGACTGGAGGAATGACAAGTAGGGAATTTGTGGCCTGAGTGATGGGTTTAGCTTCGGGAGGGGATACAATGACCCCACCCTTAGAGGTTAAAATTTTATTGTAAATCAAGTTTATTTTGTCCTCAAAGAAGTCAGAAATTTCGTCACAAAGTAATTGTGAAGCATCCTCGGTACTTTCAGTAGCTGTAGGCTTAATAAAATTTTGCAAGATTTTAAACAATTCGCGTGGACAGTTTCCTGCCTCCTCCAGTTGTACTGAGAGGTGGGCTTTCCTAGCTGATTTGATTTTTTTATAATATGATGATTGAACCTCGTGAAAGGCTTTCCTAGCCTCGTCATTTTTAGAGGTTCTCCATATTTATTCTAATCGTCTGCATCTTTGTTTTTCCTTTCTGAGATCAGTTGTATACCATTTCTCTTGTTTGGTTTGGGGGTGTTGTTTGTGCAGTTTGAGGGGGGCAAGGGTATCAATAGCGGATTTCAAGGATTTATTAAATTTCTCTAGTGCAGACTCAGCTGTGTCTGCAGCCGTGACTATCGGTTGCACCCAGTATTCGTGCAGATTGGTCACAGAAATTTTGTGCCATTCTCGACGAAGAATTGGCGGGGGCGGGGCTTTTTGAACTCGTTTAGTCGGTCCAGCTAGATGGAACTCAATCAGAAAATGATCTGACCAGAGGATTTTTTTTGCAGGAAGACATCTTATTTCGGTGCAGTTGGAAAATATAAGGTCAAGGGAATGTCCACCTATATGTGTGGCACCGTTGTTCATTACTTTGAGCCCCAGATTAGACAAATCAGCTGTTAAATGAGTTGTTTCTGGAAGTTCTGGGTTGTCCATATGTATATTAAAATCCCCAAGGAGGATAAAATCCTCCTTGGCTTTCATATGGGGGGCTAATATTTCAAGGAGGAGCAGAGCAAAGTCAGGATTGGGAACTGGTGGGCGATACAGCTCCTTTCCAAGATGTGTTTCCTATTGTGATTTTAAAAATCATAATTTCCATCATTGGACTACATATTTTGTCTAAAATTGTTGCTTTAAACATATCCTTAAATATGATCGCTAAGCCGCCTCCTGTTTTATTGGGCCTGTCAGCATGTATAATTTTATAGCCTGAGGGAACACCCAATACAACAGCCGGTGTTGTATGGGGTTTCATCCAGGTTTCAGTAAAAAAACAAATGTCTGGTTGTTCAGAGAAAATAAGATCCCAAATCTGTAGTTGATGCTTGGGCATAGAACGTACATTTAAAAGGAGACATTTGAATTCCGGGGGAGCTGGAGTTCTAGAAGCTTTATCGTAAATGCTATTTCCTGCCGTGTCTGACTGAAAACGACATTGGAGGCAAGAGAAACTCCCTTCAAGCTGTTTATATTGTAACCGTGTATCACACATCACCCTGGGCTGTAGCTGTCGGAGAGTTTCGGGTGTGTAAGTGACATAGTTAGTACCTTCTATGCCGGGATTCATCGTGGGGGCGCCTAATTGCCTTTGTGCCTCAGTCTGCCTCGTCCTGTCGCGCGTTGCTTTGGCGATGCTGCGCGCGATCGCTGCGCGCTCAAAAGAGGCGATGGCTAAATAGGCCCTCCAGATTAGTGCACTAGAGCGCTAACCGCTCGTGGAGTGTCCCGGCAGGAAGTCACTGGCTCTCCCTGGCCCGCCCTCCGCGCAACGGTACTGGTTACCGCGTCGGAACGGGGCGGGGCAGGAGAAAAGACGAGCACAGGCTTGTTTAGGTATGTAATTTTAGTTTCCCTCCTCCTTGCAATCAAGAAAAGGGCTATGAGGTTCTAAATCACACCAGTATGAATATGTGCGTGTGGTTTCCAATGAAATGTGTGTCACATAAAAATGAAGTGCTCAGGTTAAAAGATCGTTCGTGAATCAACAATGCAATATTAAAAAGCGAGTATTTTAAAACAGACAGGCAAATCACATCTTACAACCCACCACAAGTAGGTATAGCGCGAGGCACAATCGAGGTTTCTTGACTGGCTAAGCGGAGTGGAGACTCTGCCACCGTCTCACATCCGCAGCTGACACAGGTCAAGGCTCCGCCTAAATAGGCCCTCCAGATTAGTGCACTAGAGCGCTAACCGCTCGTGGAGTGTCCCGGCAGGAAGTCACTGGCTCTCCCTGGCCCGCCCTCCGCGCAACGGTACTGGTTACCGCGTCGGAACGGGGCGGGGCAGGAGAAAAGACGAGCACAGGCTTGTTTAGGTATGTAATTTTAGTTTCCCTCCTCCTTGCAATCAAGAAAAGGGCTATGAGGTTCTAAATCACACCAGTATGAATATGTGCGTGTGGCATGCAACTCCGCATCGACTCCACATCCATTTCCCACATGGATGGAGCACTAGACGTGGCTAAGGGAGACTGTGTAAACTTTTATCAGATTTACCGACCATGAAGCAGCTTTGTCCTCATAGCTATCAGTGCCAGAAAAAAAAATACCGCCTTCGGGTAAAGTCCGCGCTATATAAAAATGCATAAATAACTAAATAAATAAATACCGCAAATCACCGCCGTCACTCTGCCGGCCTGCGACCAGGAAGTCAGGCAGGCCGGCGCGACAACCGGAAACAGGCAGTAGGAGGGCGGGAGCCTACCCCGCCTCCCACGGAAGAGCCGCGATTGGTTGCAGCACCGGAGCAGGCAGGAGCCTACCCTGCGCCCCGGTGCCGAAGAATGGAGGAAGAGTCCTGCTGCCGGTGAGTGGGGCTTTGCTTTGTGGCTGGCCTGCGAGGGCGGGGGGGGGGCATGTGTGGGCGCGCGCGTGGCGGCGGGCTGTGTATGTGTGTGAGCGTGCGTGTGTCTTGGAGTCTGTGTGTATGCGTGTGTGACTGTGGGGGAGGAGGAGGGGGTTGCCTGTCTGGGTGCCTGCGTGTCTGTGTAAGTGTAAGTGCGTGTGCGCGTGTGCGCGTGTGTGTGTGTATGCAGTGTGTGTATGTGCGCATGCGTGAGTGAGTGTTTGCGCAAGGGAATGAGGCAGGAGAGGGGCACGGCGCCGTGCGCGCTCACGAGGTCAAAACTGAGCAGCTCTGCGCTCGTGCACCCTCTCCTGTCCACATTCCCGAAAACGGGCGACATAAGGTCTTCGCTGCGCGAGACCTAAAAACAGCAAGTATCTTTAAATATGTTTAGGAATCAGAAGAAAATCATTCAGGTACATACGTTTTTAAAAAAAGAATATTTTTCAGTTCAAAAAGTCAACACAGTGCAATTTCGAGTTCTTCAATGTTAACCTATGAAAGGAAAATCATATGCGGTTTATTAGGTCTCGCCTAGTGACGCAGCACATGCGCTACCCACTTGGCGAGTCTATTGTCGTTGATTTTTGTTCGGAAGGGGAACAGATTATGTGCACGCGCCCCGACAGGCGATGTGCACGTGTACGGCTCGCTCAACGTGCGCATGGCGTGCTTTCACTTTCCTATGCCCCGCAGCCCTCTCAGGAACGCTCTAAGCGAGAGCAGCTTCCAGGGACCGACCGCACTTCACGCCTGGCCTGTCTTGCAGGTCTTGACTGTCCGAGCCACCACCATCTGTTGTTGCTCTTTGCGCTCGCTTTCACTTTCCTATGCCATGCAGCCCTCTCAGGAATTCTCCGAGCAAGAGCAGCTTCCAGGGGCCGACCGCACTGCACACCTGGCCTGTCTCGCGGGTCTTGGATGTCCAAGCCGGCACTATCGGTTGTTGCTCTGTGCGCATGCTTTTACTTTCCTGTGCCCCGCAGCCCTCTCAGGAAAGCTCCGGGCGAGAGCAGCTTCCAGGGGCCGACCGCACTGCACACCTGGCGTGTCTCATGGGTCTTGGAAGTCCGAGCCAGCACCATCGGTTGTTCCTCTGTGCGCTCTGCTGCTACTTGGCTGCCTGAACTGCTATGGCTGCAATCCAGGTTATTTAGTGTGGCTTTATATCATGTATGTCAGCGTCTGTGGTAACGAATGCCGCAGGATGTCTGCAGGAGGTATTCGCTGGCGGGAGCTCCACAAGGAACAATCTATATGACTATCTTGCTTGGCCACGGCCTGAGTTGTAATTCTGACATAAGTAAAAGAGGCCCTAATGCAGTCCATGGACTTTGCTCCATTGTTCCCCCAAATCTTGCTGATCTTTCTAATGCAACCATGACTGGAGTACACCACCCTGTCTATGGACATGCACCAGCTTATATTGATACACGAGGAACACAAGTAGAAAACTGTTTACTGCCCCACAACTTAACAATATTGCGTCTTGTGTCCATCAGTTTGAGACCACTGAACAGTTTCGAATATATTGTGAAGAGACCTGCTCCCCAGAAATAAAGCATTTGCAATGCAACATGTCTCACATTTAGGTGAGTTTAAGCAATTGGCATTGTAAATGACAATGCCTTTTATTTTTGTTTGCATTTTTAAAACATAAATAAAAGACTTTGGGCCCGATGTAGGTAAAAGTCATTTACCGATTTTAAAATACCGATTCATACCGAATCGGTATTCTGAAATCGGTAAATGATATGTAGAAAAAAAAAATCGTTAAAATACCGATTCGGTAACAATCGGTATCGTGTTCCTACACTTACCGAATCGGTTATACTCTAATCGGTATTTACCGATTCGGCATGTCCCGAAACGGTATTTCCCGATCCGGTAAATACCGAATCGGTAAATACCGATTCGGTAATGGAAATACAACAGTACGGGCCAAAGGCCCATAGGAATGCATTGTCAAAACCGAATCGGTATTTCCCGATTCGGTAAATACCGAATCGGCAAACACGTGATCGGCAAACAAGGAAGTGAAACTAATGAAAGCAGCCAATGAGGTGGAAGCACCCTCCCCCACCCTAGCAGGGAGTGGCTACCCATGCAGGTGCAACTTAGCAGAACTTTCTGGAAAGGAAGCCAGAGCTGAACAGGGAGGGAGAGTGAGCAGCAGAGAGAGTTTTGGGAGTACTGTGTACACAGTCAAAATGGCAAGCAGCTCTGAGAGCCAGAAGGCTGACAGGAAGAGAAAGGTCAAGTTCAGCAGCTCGGAGCTGAAAGTATTGGTGGAGGAGGTGGTGATGGTACACAGGCAGCTGTATGGGAGGCTGTCCCTCACAGTCCCAGAGTCAACGAAGAGGAACCTGTGGAGTGCCATCAGCGAGAGGGTGAATGCAGTTGGTGTGACCCCCAGGTCCATGGATGACCTCAAGAAGAGGTTCTATGACATCAGGAGCCTCACCAAGAGGAAACTGGCGGAGATCAGCAAGCAGGCAGGACTGACCGGTGGCGGCAGGAACCCCGCGCCCCCCCTCACTGAACTGGAGGAACTGGTATCGACAACTATCGAGAGGCAGAGTGTGGTTGGAGTTGGGGACCTGGACAGCTCAGCCAGAGCCAAAGCTAAAGGTAAGAAGCATGCACAGCATGACACACCCTACCAGACACCTCCCCATTGGCCCCCATGTACAGCCAAACCCCAGTCCAGTACTGCTAGCAATATAAATGTGCAATGCATGATGGGAAATGTAGCCAGCTAATGTAGGAACATTTTACAGTGCACATGACACTGCAATGCACCTTAAGAAATAATCTGAGTAATGAACTTGACATGTGCAATGCATTTATTGTAGTGACAGGAAGACATTTCCACTCAGTTGACAAATGCTACTTTATTCCTAGGGCCACCATCAGGTAGTGGAGCAGCAGCTGCACAAGGCTCAGCACCAGCAACAGCAGACAGTGCGGTGGCAGGGCCAAGCAGCATGGCTGAGTCGCAGGAGGTGGAGGACAGCAGCGAGACTGCAATTGAGGATGACTCAGGACATTCCCTCTTGTTTCCCCACTCCCCCCATTTGTCCCAATCACCAACACTCCAGTTCTCCCCAGAGAACACACCCACACAGTACCAGCCAGCACCTGCCACAGCTACAGCCAGGAGGATTAATGTGGCCCCATTGTCCATCATGGAGGGAGATGCGGGTCAGGCACCAGATCCCACACCTGTCACACCTGTGGCACAGCAGCCCATACAGCAGACTAGCACCGAACGCCGCCGTCCACGCACTTCCAGCAGTGGCAGTGCTAATCCATCACGGGAGGGCAGCGTCTTCCATGGGCTAGAGGGGAGCATGGTCCGGATACAGCGGATGCAGGTCAAATTCATCCTTGCTTGTCACCGCCAATTGCGACAGCACAACCTGCAGATGGGGGAGTTAACAAAGGGGATTGTTGACTTAGTTGCAACCAACCGGGAAATAGCCACAGGTATGGGCAGTATGACAACTGCCATGACACAGCTGTGTGCAAAGTTGGACCAACATGAATATATACGGCGCAGGGATGCCCGAGTACAGACCCGGGCAATAAACCGGCTTGCCGCATCAACAGCCCTGCTATGCCGTCGAGGGGCAAATATGGAGGACTGCCTCACTAATAACACTGCGGAGCTGACCAGGGGCATGGCCCGCATCACCACTGCCATGGAGACACTGATAATTTCTAACACTGTCGTGAATCCTGCCCTGGACGTGGCCGAGGCTGGGGAGAGCAGCAGCCGCAGCAGTCCTGCCAGCGCAGTGTCCGAGCCGCGCCGGAGCACCAGGCGCTCCGCAGAGGCAGCCGGACATGCAGAAGGGGGGGAGCCGCATCCCAGTGGGTCTGCAAAGCGCAGCAAGAAATGAGACTGCCAGTGTGGGTGAGGCAACCCGGCCCATTTCCTGACCACATATTGTTTTTTTTTTTTCATTTGTTGCACATCAGTGCTGTGACGTTATACCGAAAATTAAAAATGGCATTTCCTCACATTCACAACGTGTCTGTGCATCTGTACTCACTCAGAAATAGTTGTCCGTTATCTCCTCACGTCTGTACCTCCCATCACTTGGTGTAGACACTCCAGCAGGTTGTGTTAGTGGCACAGCTATGTCATCGTCAGGGTCCTCGTAGTCAGACAACTCTACCTCTGTGCCCTTCTTGACCGCAAGGTTGTGCAACATTGCACATACAGCAATCATTTTGCAGCAGGTGATAGGGGTATATTGTCTTGCACCTCCGCTCTTGTGCAGGCATCTGAACCTGCTTTTCCAGATGCCGAAGGTCCGTTCTACTACATTCCTTGTGCTTTTGTGCGCACGGTTATACCTCCTTTGGCTGGGTGTTGAGGGGTTGAGGTAGGGGGTGAGAATGAATGAGCGGAGGGCATATGCACTGTCGCCTAGAAGAAAAAGGGGTAACATTACTCACATGCATACATGTACTTCACACTGCTATTTAGGTTATGGGGGTCTGACACTGTGTCTTACCTAGGAGGTATCCTTCACCGAATTCCCCTGCCGTCAGCCGTGCATAAATTCCGCTATTTTGAAAGATATAGGAGTCATGGGTACTCCCTGGAAATTTTGCTACCACGTCAGTGATTACACACTTGGCATTACAAATAACCTGCACATTTATGGTGTGCGTTGATTTCCGATTACGGTATATGTATTCCGTGTCAGCAGGGGGACAAATCGGAATGTGTGTGCCATCTATGCAGCCAATGATGTGGGGGAATCTTGCCATCTGGTAGAAGTCTGCTTTTGTCTGTACCAGTTCTGCATGGGTTGCAGGGAAGGAAATGTATTGGTCCATCCTTTGTATCATGGCGTCTAGGAACTTGTGGAAGAACCGGGACAGGCAGCTCTGGCTCGCCCCTCCTACCGCAGCTACTGCACTTTGATAGCTGCCAGACGCAAGCAGGTGTAGGCTGCATAGCACCTGCACGTGCACTGGGATTGCGTGTGCCCTTTGGGTGGGGTGCTGCAACAGGGGTTTGAGATCCCTAATGAGCTCTAAGATGGTCTCTGGGTCCAGCCTGTACCTCTGTAGGATCTCTGCTTCTGTCTGCATGAACAGGGTGATACGCTCTCTATACACCTGCTCCTGTCTCTGCCATTCCCTCTCTCCATCCTGCTGTAGCCGTAGCCGTCTTGCTATGACATAAAAAGCTACCATGGTGCAAGCAGAAATGCATTTTGGGTCCTTTTTTATAGGTTGCACCTGGTTACCACCTGATTCCAATCTATGGTAAATACTGATTCTTAAATACCGAATTTGACGCTAAATCGGTATTTCAGAGCTGTCCTACATCTCAATCTTCAGTTTTGCACACAGAATCGGTTTTATACCGAATCGGTAATTTTACCGATTCGGTAATTTTTTCCGATTCTGTGTTTTTCCGATTCGGTATTGTACCGAATCGGTGATTTTTCCGATTCCATATTTTTTACCGATTCGGTTTGTTACCGATTCGGTATATTTGCCGATTCGGGTTAATTTCCGATTCGGTATTCTAACGAATCGGTAACTTTTCCGATTCGGTATATTCAACGAATCGGCCGGTTTTGGGACTGCTACATCCCGAGGGCTCGATACCGGTCGGTAACGGCCGAAAATGGCCGAAAATACCGATTTTCGGCCGTTACCGACCGACCTACATCGGGCCCATTGTTATTTACAATGCCAATAGCTTAAACTCGCGTAAATGGGAGACCTATTGCATTGCAAATGCTTGTTGGTTCTTGTCAGCTACTTACGGGACACTTCTCCAGAGTTAAAATGTGTGTTGGGCGAGGTCCAAGGCAGCACCGTCAGAACACCACCAGCGGTACTAGGGCAGCCGGGAACAGAGGTGGCAAACAGAGTTGAGTGCCCAATTTTATCCAGAGGAGAACGGTCGCCTTAGAAAGAAGTTGCAGAAAGGGACTGTTTGACCAGTCTGGTTCTTGCGATGTTGAGGGACATGGGGCCACCTTTGGTCCTTTTCTCAAGACGGGGTGTACGGGTGCAGAGGTTCTTTGGGGTGTTGGGTTGCTCCATCCGGCAACACTCACGGTTGTGGGGGCATGCAAACAGAGGCTGCAGGTGACATCAGGAATGCCACAAGGAGTCACTCCACAGTGGACTCTGTAATTTGAGGGCTAAGGGACCGTGCTAACACCATTGACCCACTTCGCCACGGGTTGGGGGGCTTGGATGCAGTGGTTCTTGGCGGCGTCAGGTTTTGGCAGGGCTGGAGTCCTCTTGGTCTTTCATTTGCTGTCTGCCGGATGCAGGGGACAGTTCAGCTGTCCCTCAGGAAGTCTTGGTTTAAGGGTGAAGGTTGGCAGGTCTCCCAGGCTTTGGGAACTCATCAGCTGCAGGACAAGTTGACTTCTTGTGCAACAGGCGAATTCAGCAGGCAGGCCAGCAGAATTGGTGCCAAGCCAGTTTCTGGGACTTCTATTCTTGTTGTGTGACTCTTCTTGTCCATCTTCTCTCTTCAGGTCATCAGGATCTGCGCTTCTGGTACCAGGGGCTCCCTTAAATACTCAATATGGGGGTGTTAAGGGTGTGTAGGGTAGTAATCAATGAGCTACTGACCCTTGGGGTCACTACGCCCCCTATGTGACCACTTGCTGTGAAGTGTGGGCATAACCCTATCCTAGAGTTCCTCAGTTCCTAATTTCACCCCAACCAAGATGGTGAAATCCTTCTTTTCGCGTCAACTTCAGGTAGCCCACCTTCAGGGTGTGACTTGCCTGACAGTATAACATGCATCCTGACTATCTAATTTCCCACTTGTCCTGGTGCCAAGTGGGCCTCAGGGAAGGGAGAGCATTCTCCAGGTCTGGAGGAACTTGGGGTCGCATATCAAAGGCAGCAGAGGCTTGACTTGCTAATCTCACTAGCCATCCTGTGAACATCGTCCTCTGGAGCAGACATTGTTTCTGGCCTCAGAGAGCATGGGCTCTCCCTGGCAGGGGGTCAGAAACACGTCTGTGGTGGCAGGCTGGAAGAGTCCGGTCAACCAGGCGACTATGAGACTAGCAAAGTTTCAAGGGGCACCTCTAAGATGCCCTCTGGGTGTATGTCATAATAAATCTAGTACTGGCATCAATACAGATTTATTAAGACAAGGAGTTTGGTACAAAACACAAGTATTTTCAATGAAGCCATTGTGTAGCTGGGTAACTCGTGATTACCAGTCTTCAGTACATGTCTTAAGATGGCTTCCCTGAGCACTTTCAATATCTAGTAATAGAGCTAGACATCACAGGAGCATATGTGCTCATGCAGATATGTTCTCACATATACTATAATGCCCCTGCCTTAGGGCTATAAGGCCTGCTGTAGGGATGGCTTACAAATAGTACATGCTGAGCTCTTAGGCATGGCACAGGGTGAGTGTGCCATGGCATGTTCTCAGAATGGTTTTCAGCTATTCACGCAGGCTGCAAAGGCATGTAATTTGTGTATCTGTCCCATAGGGTGGCATAAGACATGCTGCAGCCTTTAGGGACCCTCTTTAGGACCCATGCCTAAGGTACCAGGGGCACATTTACTAGGGACTTATAGGGGTGCTAAAGTCTGTGTCAATTGGCTTACAATTAGACTTTACCTTGTTTTAGGGGAAAGAGCACTGACACTGTGGTCTGGTTAGCAGGTATCAGTGCACTGTCAAAGTTAAAAAAAACAGCATCTAATAGTTACAAATGGGGCAAAAAGTGGGGGATAACTGCAAAGAAATTCCAGTGTCCTACAATGGCACTGATGCTCTTATTTTGCCAGACCTATCAGCAGCCTTTAGCACCATATTAATGCATTGCTGATTTCCAATTTGTGGTAAGTTAGTGTTAAAGGCAAGACACTGAAATGACTTTCTTCCAATTTGACAGAAAGAGCTAATTTTGTCTGTATGGAGCTCTTTATGTAATTTTCAAAAAAGCAATCCGGTGGAGTTCCTGAGGAGACTCCATAGTATTCCACTCTAATCAATCTTTATGCAACCCCTTTAGCAAGATTAATCAGATCCTTTGGCCTGTCATTTATGGGTTATGCTGGCAACACTCATTTGATTGTGACACAAAATGATGATCAGGAAATATACCAAATTAATCTCCGCAATTTCCTTACTTCTCGGATGACTAATCACTGTTTAAAACTGAAGTCTGACTAGTCAGAAGTCGTGCTTTTGGGAGGAGCTCCTTCTATCTGGTCTTCTACCTGGTGCCCCTTAGTTTGGGAGACTGTCCACATTCCTTGGTGATAGGGCACACTCTTCAATTTATGTTTATTAAAAATCTGAACTTTGAAACACAAATCTCCAAGGTTACATCTTGGGTCTATCATCTTAAAAGATTTAGGACACTTCTTCCACTTATCCCTTCGGAATTTCATTTCAGGTCATTCAGGTAATAGTTGGCTACCTCCTTGAACACTTTATACCTCAACCTTCCCAAATATTCTTTAAATCACCTACAACTACTTCAAAATGCAGCAGCGCTACTACTTTCTGGGCTGCCATAATGAGAGCCTATTTTGAACATTGTAAAACAAACTTATAGGCTGTTGATTAACAAATAGATCCTGTGCAGGTTTCTTACTTAAGGATACCTATCTTCTGTCACAAGAGATTCAATTTTTAGAATCCCATTTTTATCTTTTATCTTGTCTACCATCCCAACAGGACTCCTCTTTCATTTGGAAGGGTAAGGTTTGGTGACCTCTTCTTTGCCTATCAGGCAAGTGTGAGCTGGAATAGCCTTCCACTGTACCAATGCTCCACTAAGAATTTGCTTCATTCCAGGAAACGTCTTCAACATTGCTTTTCAGTCTTTACAATACCTTAGGAACCTTAGTTCTTACATGTGTCAAGCACTAGTTCGTAGCCAGTATTTGCATGCTTAATAAATAAGTACATAAATTATCACCTCTCTCCTCAATACCATTACCATCTCGCTCTCCTAGTGGGATTTAGCAAACTGTAGAGGTGAGGTGACAACACATTGAACATCTTTGACACCAATTGCATAAAACCTTGATTGTGCACCAGATGTGAGGAATAGGTACTTCTCTCAATGGAAAAGTGAGCATCCACTAACACTTAAAGCCCTATATGACAAAGGCAGAATCCACTGCTGCAAACATGCACCACCTTATTTCACCTAACTCTGCCAGACCATTACAGTCTAACACAGTTACTGCAGTAGAAAAACTCCCCAAAATAAGATATGGGAGGTTAAAAAAAAGTCTCATGCAGATTGAAAAGCCTTGCTAGGAGCATAACGTTACTATATAGAGCTCTGTGGTCCACTTCCACCATGCAGTCTTATACATATATGGAAATATAGGAGACCGTAATATGGACAGGAGCAACCAGCACTTCCATATGTTCTCAGTTTAAAGAAAATGATTACAAAATTGTAATGCACTTGCACTATACTCCAGTAAGGGTGGGGGCAATGTATGGAGGTTCTTGTGAAGTTCTGGAGAGGTTACGTACAAAGGGGCATAGTGGAACATATGTGGTGAAACTGCTCAGTGCGGCTGATCTTCTGGAAAGAGATATAGGGGATAATCAAGAAAGTTGTAGCGGGGAGATATTCCCCTAGATTCCCTGCTCTACATAGTGGGTTACACAGACATCTCCGTGAGGAAAACTGATTACACAAAAGCAAAGCTGCAAGATTCACAATAGTTGCGTAGACGAAGATACAGGAAGCACCTCCAATTCAGTTACTGTAGACCAAAATCTGGAATTTACACTATGTGAATGACTGACTGCTCGGACTCAAGAGAAACTAATAGAAAATTGAGTTGTGAACCATATGGCCATTAGGTGAGATGTTTCTAACCAATTGATGTTTCTAGCTATGGTTTATTAGGTCTCGCCTACGTAGCACGCATGCGCTGCATAGAAGGGCCTCTTGTAATCGATTTGCTTTTTTGGCCAAAAACATGCACGCGTTGCATTGCTTTTAATGGCAACGCGTGCACGTTTGGCGATTCCCTTGCGGGAGCGAGCATTGAAACCATCTGTTTGCAATTAACTTGCAAACAGATGGTGCCCTTGGCTCGCTCCCGCAAGGGAAACGCTCTCTGAGTCTCGCTCGTTTATCTTTGAAACTGAGCATGGCGCCGCTTCACGGACACCGTGCTTGGTTTATCTATGTATTTCTTAACTTTAGCACCGAGCGCAGCGCCCGCTTCAAGGACACCGTGCTCAGTGTTGAAGTTAAGAAATATATAAAGAAACCGAGCGGCTCTGCGCTTAGTTTTAAACTTAAGCATTTGCAATGCAATTGGACCGATTACATTGCAAATGCTTGTTTTATCTTCTGGTGGTGAACTTGCGGTTGGTCGCTCTTGAATCATGACCGCCCCGTTGTTCATGTATTTGTTAAACAGAGTTCCGCTAAGGCAGCCACCATCTTGTCTCACCACGGGTTCCTATTTGAAGTTGTCAGTCTTGATATTTGTCTACTGAATTTTATTTGTGAGCGCTCTGCTTTGATTAATTAATATGCCCATCCCCGTATAAGGCCTCCTTTTTGTTTTCGAAAGAGTACTGTGTGGCAGATTGAATCAAACGCCTTTTGAAAATCGACAGAGCAGTCTGATTTTACCCTTTCTGTGCTCTGTGGTTTTTAGGTTGTGTCATATTTAGAAGTAGTTGTGTGGCCTGTGATGGGGAGGAAGCCTCATAGGCTCCTGTGCAGCATCTCGATGATGAATGCTTGGACGCCACGCTACCCTTTTCGCAAGTTTCTGCTTCACTGGGCAGTGCATGCTATATAAGGAAAATGGATACGGGATGTGATAGCGCATTCGCTGCAGTCGACTTGTGAGGTTGTTAGCTGTTCTGGATTTCAGCGGAATTCCGCACAGCCTCATTCGTCATCACGGGTGCCTGCTTGCTGCTTCATGCGCTGCGATAAACTGCGCCTCGCATCTGCACATTGAAAACTCAGCACTTCTTCCACACTGCGCCGGATGTTCTAAGAAGCCTTCGCTGCTCAGGTGTGGGGTGTTGGCTGCATAGGTGATTGATTTCGGGCATGCACGCGGGACTCCAGACAGCAGCTGCCCTGCTCAATTTACCTCCAGTCAGAGCATTCACGCGGATGTCTGCCGTCCTACTGCCACGAGGGTTTATGACCTTTAGATAGCTTGTATTTTAGTCTGAGGAGATCTGGGCAGGCAGGATGTATTTCATTACAGTGAAGAATTTCACCAGGAACGGGAGACGGACCTGTGGCATATGCAATGTAAAATGGAGCTTCGAAGTTTAGTTTTCTTTAGGCATTTTTTGTAAGTGGCGTTACATTCTGAATGCAACAATTCCGGGTCAGTGGTCTGCTTGAGGGAGGGCCAGTGTCTTTGTGACATATTTTAGGCCTCCTCCCCTCCCTTGTCTGTACTTGCCTCTAATTAAATAGCCATATTCCTATATTTCACCTCAAAACCAGAGAAATGGCAAATAAACACACTGGAAGATTTGAGGCCAGTATAATTGATGACTCTAACTCCAATCGTGGAATGTTTGGGGAATGTGTGTTTTCGAGATTCTTGTTACACATAGGATAGGTGTGGAGAGTGAAAATATTGGCATGTCAGTGCGCATGTGCCCAATGCTTTGGTTGCCCTCCTGAGGTTGAAGGACATTGGCCGATGGGAAGCTTCAATAGCAGAAACTCTTTAAGTACCACCCACTCTTAGAATCCATGCAAATATATATAGTTATATTAAGTTCACAGCACAAGTCCATTGACTGATTAAGAGTAAATGAGTAGTGCATCAGCTGGAAGTATGTATAGATATCATCGTTCGGTGCTAGAATAAAAAGTTGGGCAGAATATTAGGCCCCGCTTAAGGCCGTAGACAAAGTCTCATATCTTGGTAAACCCTATTAATATCTGCTTAGAGGACTCCTTGGCAGACGCTAGTGTTATTGCTGATAGTAGTCCATGTTCATTATGCCTTTTTGGTCACATGGACTTATTGTACATTGCCCAAACACATCTCAGTGCTTTACTTCTAGTCACCCCCTCTTAGGGGACGGTAGGACGAGCAGGAGCTGGTGGGCTGATGAGATATGCCCTCAGTGTCCTGGTGTCCATTCTTCTATTCCTGTGAAAACTGAGACGTGTACTGCCCCTTGAGCACTTGCCTCTGTGGTAGCGATGGCAGGCCTCTCAGAGCGGTAGTGCATCAAGCTCAGAGCTCAACATTCACCAAGCGAGACATTAACTGATTGCCCAACTTCGTTGTTGTAATTTTACAAAAGAAAGTAGTTTATTACAGTTGAAAACAAAACACAGTTAAACAAGCATTGGAAATGCAATAGGTCTCGCATTAGGAAAGTTTGAGCTATTGGTCTTATAAATGATATTTTTTTTATTTATGTGTTGTTTTTTAAAATAGGTAAATTAATAGCTTTGTCATTTACGATGCCAATAGTTATAACTTTCGCAAATGTGACACCTATAGCATTTGTAATGCAACATGTTTTGTATTTACGTGACTTAGATGTATTGATATTACAAATAACAATGGCTTTTAACTTTTTTAAATAATTAATAATTAAATAAAAGTGAATTTAATTTATAATGGCAATAGCTTAAACTTTTGTAAATAACTTTAGTGAAGATTATGTTCAGTGCATTTTATTGTGACGGAAATCCAAGAACAGAAGTGAAATATTAACATCTTTTTTGACATTTGTAATAAAGCTTGAAACATTGAGAGAATATATTTGAACCAGTGATGCTGTGGTGATGCTGAGTGATGCTGTGGTTACGCTGAGTGATGCTGTGGTTGAGCTGAGTGATGCTGCGGTGGTGCTGAGTGATGCTGGGGTGTTGCTGAGTGATGCTGTGGTGGTGCTGAGTGATGCTGTGGTTGCGCTGAGTGATGCTGTGGTGGTGCTGAGTGATGCTGTGGTTGCGCTGAGTGATGCTGTGGTTGCGCTGAGTGATGCTGTGGTTGCGCTGAGTGATGCTGTGGTTGCGCTGAGTGATGCTGTGGTTGCGCTGAGTGATGCTGTGGTTGCGCTGAGTGATGCTGTGGTTGCGCTGAGTGATGCTGTGGTGGTGCTGAGTGAGGCTGGAGTGGCACTGAGTGATGCTGGGGTGGCGCTGAGTGATAATGTGGGGTGCGGAGTGATAATGTGGTGTTGCTGAGTGATGCTGGGGTAGCGCTGAGTGATGATGAGTGGTGCTGTGGTGGTGCTGAGTGATGCTGGGTGATGCTGAGTGATGATGTGGTGATGGTGAGTGGTTCTGAGTGATGCTGGGGTGGTGCTGAGTGATGCTGTGGTGGCAATGAGTAATGCTGTGGCATTCAGTGATGCTGTAGTGGCGCATAGTGATGTTTTGGTGCCTCTGAGTGATGCTGTGGTGGTGCTGAGGGGAGCGGGATGAGAGGAGAGAGGTAATAGGGTAGAGAGTAGATAGGAGAAGAGAGGTGAGAGAGAATAAGAGAGGGGAGAGAGGAGAGTAAGGAGAGGGGAGAGTGAGGAGAGGGTTGAGTGAGGAGAGAGGAGATGGAAAAGTGAGGATAGGGGAGATGGAGAGGAGAGAGGGGAGTGAGGAGAGAGGGGAGTGACGAGAGAGGGTAGTGAGGAGAGAGGGGAGTGGGGAGAGAGGGGAAAAAGAGGGAGGGGAGAGAGGGATTGGAGAGTGAGGAGAGGGGAGAGTGGTGAGAGGGGATAGTGGTGAGAGGAGAGTGGTGAGAGGGGAGAGTGGGGATAGTGAGGATAGTGAGGAGAGGGGATATTGAGGTGAGAGGGAGGTGAGAGAGGGAGGGGAGAGTGCTGAGAGTAAGGAGAGCAGAGAGATAAGAGGGGCTGCGCATCCCTCATTTCAGTTCTTCTGTTGTGGGCAGTGGAGTATCTTTACTCACTATTGTTTGGTGAGAATATTAGAGACAAAACATCTGACTGAATGGTGGTCCGAGGGGACTGCATCTCATGCTGGCAAAAAGGCAAGATTTAGTAATTGAATGCTTCAAGGAAATATTGTCTACACAAGACATCTTCTACCATAATGTCGACAGTCTGAACATTGTCCACCAACTCCGAGGATTTCATTAAAGGAAATCGGACATGCTAAAGTGCTTGACGGGCACTGGCACGACAGGACTGATCATACTGTAACCAACGGACAGCAGAGGGTGACAAGACGCACAGGGAGCAGCAGCCTTTGATGTGCTGGGCAGTGAATAATTAGGGGAGGAGAAATGCCAGAGCGCACGCTGGGGGAAGCTTGCACAAAGACAATTTTCACTGACCCTTCTTCCATTTATTAAATCCGATTTAGTTCCCCAAACCTCTGCAACCCTCGGAGTGTACGACACTCCTGCGGATTCTAAGGGGACACACTGCTTTATGTTTTACTACACCTACGGATTCCAAGGGAACACACAGGCTTATGCTTAACGCCCAAAGACAATAGGTGTTCTGGTCAGTTTTTAAACTAACTAAAAAAACATACTGAAAGGTCGCACTGAAAGAACAAGTGTTTTTACGCTTTATTTATTTATTTAGAAGTGTCTTCGCTTTGGCTTTAAACTAACAAACAGAAAGCAGATTAAACAGAAAGCCTGACGCCTCCATCCCGACTGCACTGCGATTACTCAGCAGGTCGGAAGTCTGTGGGAATAATGACTATATTTCTGAAGTCGTTATTTCATGCTTCCAATTCCCGCTCACAGCTGAGAGCCTGAGCCGCCTTTCGGGATTGAAAGATGTCGGTAGCAAGGGAAGTAGAGTGAGTGGGAAAGAGCGAAATTCCACCCAGTTTGAAATTGTGTCCCTGGCAATCAGTGCCAGTGAGGAGAGGTAATATTGCGGGTAAAGGAAGGCAACGGGATTATATGGGAAGGGTGAGCGGTGGAGAAAGGACACGCTTAAATAGGAATAAGCAGAGGGCAGTAACAGAAGAGGGTTGGGGGAGATGGGAAAAATGTAGGTAAACAATGATTATGGAGTAGTTCGGAATTGAGGTTTGGGAAACAGTGGGTGAGTCTGGGAAAGCGGACAGGATCGGGAAACAAAGGGGGTGAGGGGAGGGACTGTTAGTGAGGAGTAAAAGCCCCACTTTACTCAGTAACACTACAGAACCTCACTTAAGCAAACACTAACGAACTTCACTCAAGCACCCTTCACTGTGAGAGGAGTCAATTCTATAATCTCATAATAAAACGGGATTACCTAAAGTTGGGCAAGCAGCAGTAACTAGGGGAGAACTGACTGATTAGACCCGAACAACGAAAGAAGAAATAATCTTGAAATAAATAGTGAAAGGAAGGCTTGATGCCTTTCTACAAAAAAGTGCCCTGCCTTCTCTATAAAAAAGCAACTTTTTCTAAATGTATTATTTAACAATAGGCACTCACCATGGTGACCATTCAAAAAAACATTTTCATCTATTCCGATTTGACAATGCAGCACTTTATTTCAATACACCCTGGTTATATTTTGTTTAGGAGGACGTTTAATTCTATAGCCGTGTCATAAATAGCTGTGCTGGCCCCAGCAGAGCCGACAAACCGAGCAGCAGCTCAGGAACAGAGAGTAGGATTCACCTCTTTCCGAGCTGTGCTGTCCAAGAATCGTGAAACTATACATTTAAATTATTGCACTTTTGACTGTGCAGGCGCATGAAAACAAGCGCTCAGCTCTTCTCTGAGCCAGCGCAGCTGTTCATGATATGCTTCCTGGTTATGAAGCGTTGCGTGAGGATGAGGTAAGGGGGTTCTAGGAAATTTGATGTGCAACGCACCATCTCTACAGCAAGCAGTATTTGCAGGAGCGCGCTTTCAGGTACACGTCCCTGAGAATAGGCGCCCAGAGCACCCTGTTTTCCATAACACTCACTAACATATTGTATTGTCGGCTTTCTGTTTGTTTATGTACCAGAAACAGGGGGCTGTGTGCACGATGCCCAGAAAAGATCTTGACAGCAAAACAAATATGTAGTTATTGGGGAGGGGGGTGGGGAACACAATATGTGTTCTTCTACGGAGCACGGTACTGCACAGGGGCAAGGGTCTGTGTGAAATTAGTAAAAAATTATGAGAGCATGAAATTGACTCATTTGGAACCTAGGCTGTCGTCCAGTAAGACACTCCCCCATTCTGCAGGTTATATGTCTTTTTTGATTTTAAAATGAAAGCACATTTACAATCTGCAAATTGCGTTATGCCCAAAAAACTAAAAGAAAAAAAAATTGAGCAGATGAATTAAATGCCACTCAACGAAAAAGGTCAGAGCATGAAGCAGAATTTGTTCCAGGTTGGGGAAACCTACTGCAGATTTATCATGCAAGATGTGATGTGTCTAACGGATGCAGGGGTGCATGCATAAATTAAGGGGTATCTTGCCGTCCTGAGCCCAGCACGGAGTATGCCTGTCGCCTCCGTGAGTGGTCTATGCCAGGGGCTGTCAGGGTGCCTAATACAAAGAAACAAGACGGAGGGCATTGCTGTGGGGAGGGGGGAGGAGAAATGCGACACGGCCGCAGCAGGGGGCGGAGCGGGGAGAGCGGCGATGAGGGAGAAACACTGCCTAGCGGCCGTGAATAGTGTGAAGCAGCAGGGGCCTTTGAAGTGAAGCAAAGCTTCACTTCAAAGGTGTGGGAGGAGTGCGGCTGAGGCAGAGCGCACGCTGGGGGAAGCTTGTGGGCGGAGCGGGAAGAGCTGCTGGGGAACAGATGGCTGGCGATTTGATGCTGTGCACGCGCATTTTAACTCATTGCGCTTGCGCATTGAGCTAAAAGCGCACATGCACTTCATCAAATCGCCAGTCTGGTTAAACTCTGTTTAAGCCCCTACAGTCTCGCTCCGCTCAATGTGCATGCGCATTGACAGGCGAGACCTAAAAATGCAGTTACGAATAAGTAGTTACACATGTCCACTATAGCCAGGATTCAAGGTTCTACTGTCGTCCCCCTACAACCCCCCTTCTCTTATCTGTGGTAAATATGCAGTAGGCTTTCAGGCACAAGTGGGGAGATACCCATCTCATGCAAAGTTTGTGCCCTCTTTTCTGCAGTCTCAGTATGATTAATATCACTCAAATGAGAATTCTCTTGCTCCGGTCATGCTTTCAATTTCTATCAGCTTCATGTAAAGGCTGTATTGCTGATAATTTATTTCTTGAACAAATTATAAGGCAAAGGAGCAAGCCATTGAAGGCTGTTTAAATATGAATAAGTAAAACATCAATCTGTATTTGGTGAAATCATGCATGACACAGGAATGCAAGAAGCAGGAGGGCATTGCTGTTTGCCCCACCACAGCTCTGCACCAAGAATGTGGTCATGTAGTGGTATATTTCGTATTTCTTTTTTTTACTGACACTCTCAAATTATTTCTTTTCAGGTTTAACTGTGGCACTGGTTCTGCTGTCATAACGAGTGAAAGTAAAATCAAGTTGGGCAGCTGGCACAGTGTGACTGTTCACAGAGACGGACTCAGTGGCCGGCTTCAAATGGACGATAACACCCCTGTAGCTGGCAAATCTCAGGTAACACAATTGAAACTTCCACTGCGTATACTTAAGAATGATTCATTAAATGAGAATTTGAATTACCTCATGCAACTTACATTTTGCATCGAGGGGAAAAATATTTTTCCCAGTGTTCATTTCCCATTCCAACTCTGGAAAGGGTGAGAATCTACCTGCAAGGATTATATAAACTCCCACTAAGAATGTGGGTGTTCCCCTCTTGCAAGCTGGCCCACACAGAAATCCTCACAATAATGTCCAGTACTTAAACCAGAAAATGCAGAAATTCTGTTATACTGGCATAATGTTCTCATTTGTAAGTGCATACATAGAATCCCGTGCACTCTGGAGTGGCAGAGACAAATGTGTATTAACTTCATGATTTTGAGAAAGCCTTTGACAGTATCCACAGTGACAGCCTCTGCGTATACTGAGAGCATATGGCATCCCGCAGCAGATAGTTCTTATCGTCAAGCTTCTATGACCATTTTACCTGCAAGGTGGGAGATAAGTATAGTTTTTAAGTCAATACTGGTGTGAGACAGAAATGCATGATGTCAGTGTTGCTCTTAAACCTAGTAGTCAACTGGCTGATGCATTACGCAGCTGAAAACCAAAATAGAGGCATCGATTGGACCTTATTCTCTACACTGGAGGACCAGCTTAATTAGGAAAAATGTTTCGCCTCAACATTTATGCACAGCAAGGAGACCTGAAGATCAACATGAAGAAATCTAAAGTCATGCCACTGAACATCCTAAACCCTTCGCCAATTAAGGTGGTTGGAAACGACCTAGCTATGACTGAAGAGTTTCCCTACCAAGGCAGCACTATCAGCCATGATGAAGGGGCCCACAGTGTCATCGAGAGCAGACCGAACCAAGTCAGGATTGACTTCCTGATGCTGAACATTGTGTGAAGGCCATGTCAGCACAGCACCAACACCAAGCTGAGACTTTACCAAACTTGTGTTCTGACCACACTCTTGTATGGATCAGAATGCTGGAGGATGACGAAAAGCAGCATAACTAGCTGACACCTTCCACACCAGTAATCAGAGAAGAATCTTGCACATTTGCTGTCTGCAAACCATCTACAACCAGGAACTGCTCACCAGATGTAAGCAAGAGAGCATGGCCACCATCATTATGAGATTAAGATAGAGATGGATAGGACACACCATCATAAAGGAACAAGACTCCACTAGGTCCCAGAGGGCACATGGAAGACAGAGAGGCCAAAGAACACCTTAAGGAAAATTTTAGAAACCGAAATGCAGACGCTGAACCACAGCTGAGGCACCCACCATACAGAAACTTGTTAAGGATAGATGAAGTGGAGGTCCTTCATTGCTACCCTACATGCTAGTTAGTATAAAAGGCAGTAAGTAGTAAGCTATGTGGGATTCTATCCTGATTATGTGAATTAGGATTTGGAGGAAATATTTGAACTCTAGATTTGCAAAACATTTGGAACTCTGCCCCTGTCTGTAAATGAATAACTGATAAGTTCATGTTGAGCACAGTTAAGTAATAGGCAATTTTCTAGGGCATGTAAACACAGGGAAATGAAGGTAAAGCATCAATGTCAGTGGAGGTAAAGCGCTCAGGTTCCTGCTACAAAGTGACTGTGGTGAATAACCAGTGCCAGCTGGAGGAACTCCTTCTTTACCTTGTGCTCCATTCATTCTGCTGTGAATCTGTTTCCACCGCAGTTGAGAGGATGAGAAAAAACAAGAGGAGAGACAAGAGTGGCTGGGAATGAAGGACATTAGAAAAAGACTGATGAGGAGCAAGATAAACAGAGAAAGAGATGGGCATACATAACAAAAATAGAAAGGGTAAGAAAAAGGAGGCGGAAGGACAGTTAATACAATTTAAAAATTGAGAGTGGAAAAAATGAGGCTGCAAAAGGAATAATGTGCACTAATGAGAGCTAGAAAGAGAATATCTGATGTTTAGGCACAAAAAAGAATAAAGTAAAATGTGAGAGAGTGCATCAACAGAAATGTAGACTGGAGTGGTGTGAGTGAATGGTAGATATATTGATGAACTGGAACTGCTAAAAGTCAGGGTTGAGAGAACAAGATGGAAGGAGGAAGGGACTAATGGGTAAATTTAGTTATGCAGACCGGCATGTGTAAAAAAGGAAATTTGACGGAATTAACGATGATGAATTAGAAAAGTAAGGAAAATGCTTTAATCGTAAGAGTACCTTGTTTACAGGTAGGGAGCTAGTAGCTGGAATAGTAAGAGATAAAAAGATATCAGCTGACAAGGGAAAATATTAAAATTAAGGAGTAAGAAAGTAAGATGAGTAAACACCTGTGGGATTGCAAGAAAGAAAATGAAATGGAGCATAGAAAAAAGAAATGGAGGAATGAATCAACTAAAAAAAAACAATTGTCAAGTAATGCAATAGACGAAGGCTCATAGATAAGAGACACAAAGATGGTGAAAAAGAACTGGACTAGAGAAGGACACTGAACAATGAGAGTGTTGAGTCTGGGCTTGTGTGTGGATGTGGCAATCTTAGTCCTCTTTAGAACTTAGAATTTTTCAAGTATGTGTCCTGTGAGGATTCTCTATTTTAGTTGCTTCAGGACATGGTGTCCTGCTGATCTGTTGTTAGACATATGTCCACTAAGCATGTGTTCCGTTACTCATGTTGGACCCTTCTTTTTAGAGTTAAGTAGCGTGACAAATAAAAAGAGAATGCAGGTGGCTAGGTGTGTGGCAATGAAAACTGTCCATAACATGTCCTTAATATAGTCTCCAAGAGTTTAGTGGGCCGCTTGCAGCAATACAATGGATTATTTGTTGAAGGTATATTCATTCAATTGCTGCAACAGAAGCAAAGAAATATTCGCCATTGTGAAAGATTTCACCTCACCGTCAGCTGCCTCCAACTGAATCAACCCCTTGCAGGACCTCTGCAACAATGTCTCTCAATTCTTCAGCAACAGAATCACTGCATTACAGTAACTTCAGTCCACAACCCGACCCCACACACCTTGCTAACACCTCCTGCTCTTATCCAAAGAACTAATGCCAACCACATGGCCTGTCATCACCACAGAAGAAAACGCCACCACCATGAAGTCCATCCACTCGGAGACTCCATCGGACCACTGCCCCCATCACGCTTACTTCAGAGGACTGCATCCCTTCGGCACCATTCTCACACCCATTCTGAATACCTCCACCTCTTCCGTGACCTTCCCAGATGCTTGGAAATAGGCCTGTCCTACCGTTGCTGAAGGTACCCTCGTAGGACCCTTCAAAGATCGCCAACAGCAGACCAATTGCCCTGCTACCATCCCAGCCAAGGTTTTTGGGAAAATCATTAACAGACACCTCACCAAATACATAAACGACCACCAACTTCTGAACACCACTAGCGACTGCACACTCCACAATACCTTCACAATCACCAACTCCACGACTCTACTCGGTCTGGTTTCAGACACAACCACAGAACTAAAACTGCCCTCATTGCTGGAATGAATGACATCCATATGGCTCTGGACAGAGGATACATGGTGGTCCTCATCCTCCTTAACCTCTCAGCAGCATTTGACACAGTCTCCCACCCCATCCTCATCCAATGCCTACAAGACATTGGAATCCAACGACATGCATTCTGATGGATCTGCTCCTTCCAGACTGGAAAGACCAAGTCAGTCAGCCTGGAACCATAAATCTCGGAACCGTAAACCTTGGACGCTTTTGAACTCATCTGTAGTGTTCTGTAAGAATCCTCTTTTAGCCAGACTTTCTTCAATACTTGTTCTCTCAAGCCAGCATCATATGCTCCTATGACATCAACATCGTCTCCTACGCGGATGACATGCAACACATTCGATCCCTCATGGTCAAGATACCAAGTACCTGGATCGAGTTCAATGCCTGCATGACTGAAATCACCCAATGGATGAAGATCAAATGTGTAAAGCTCAACATTGACAAGACCGAAGTTGTGACATTTTGAAAGAGCACATCATAGTCGTACTCCACCTGGGGTCCTACAGAGCTAGGACTGTCACTCGCCACCACTACCCATGCCAAGAACCTCAGGATCCTCATAAAACTCAACATGACCGCCCAAGTCAATTCCGTCACTACCTCATGCTTCAAAACCCCGAAGATGCTGATGAAAATTTTCAAATGGCTCCCAATCAGCACCAAGAAAACTGTCACACATACCCTGGTCTCAAGAAAGCTGGACTACAGGAACACCCTCTATCTCAGAATCAGCAAAAAACTCACCAGAAGTCCCCAGACCATTCAGAACTCACATCACTCTGCACCTGAAGGAGCTCCACTGGCTCGCCATTCGCAGACAAACACAATGCAAACTTCTCACCCACACTTCCAAGGCACTACATAATACTGGCACAGCATTCATCCGCAATTGCATCTGCTTTTACAAACGGTCCACACACCTAGGGAGTCCTCCTTGCACAAACCCATGCAAACAGGAAACCAGATCCGGCGGTCGAGCTTTCTCCTACATTGCTCCTGAAGCATGATATGACCTGCCGCTACACAGAAGAGCCTCTCCCTCACTTCTTGAACTCCGCAAGAAGCTCAGCACTTGGCTTTTTGAGTAGTGACTAGACTCACACCTGCTCAGTGCCAGGAGACCCTCCAATGTGAGTGTTATCTACAATTCTGCATATCATAACACAGCATAACAACATGTAAAAATATATATATCAGCCAGAATGTCAATGTTCTATATATTCTTGTAAAACTTGCCACATTCTTCTATTTCTCTCCCGTATCTGTATTGCGCCACTCACCCCATTTCCTCCTTCTGGGTGACGCAGTGAAACATTGCATTCAGAGAGTTCTGATGGGGACAGTTGAGTCAGTTATACCAGGAACTGCTTGATGATTGCTCCTGTATAATTGTTGATCTTACTAATAAAGCCATTTGTACCGGAGTCCATGAGTTTCTACATCTGAATCCATTACAAGTTTTAGCGATGAGCGTAAGATCCAAATGAGTTTGTCTGAAGCTTCCAGCGTGCTGCCATCTGTAGGAGCCTGAGGGCATGCATCCTCCTTTTCTCTCAGGGTCTGAGGAGAATACCCCTATTGGAGCCAAACTGTTGTGCGATGTGGCTGCTGAAAACCTGCCTGGAAGTGTGTGGACTCTCCTTCATGCTTAACTATGCAGCCAGTGAGATGTCTTTCCTCACTTCTCCCAGAAATGTGTTTCTTCCCTGCCTCTGACGAATCATTGGTCGGGTACTTCCCAAAGTGCCGCCCTCTCACCCACCGCCCCAGGGGAAAACACTTTCAGTTACTCTATACAATATTTTCTTGAACTGCAACCATATTGTTCAGTTTTTCAGCATATGTTCAAGTGCTGAAAGGAAGTACTTCATACTATAAAGTATAGGTTTATATTGTGCCTCACATAATTGTGTTCCTTTTCATGATCTGCACAAAGCTTGGTCTCAATTAATATTACATTGTCATTATATTGTGCTCCTTCCATATTTGTACTGATCTTTTAATCGTCCACTTGTACTTGCTGTAGTTACGTTACCCTTGTAAAATCCAATTTGACCAACCAACAAAATTCTTACAGAATAAAACGGATCCTTACATACCATGGAAAAGGTGGAAGGAAGAGTTCCTAACATGTTTAATTGCAATTGATGCTAATATAATGCAGAAAGAACATTTTACTCAACTGCCTGAGGTACCTAGGGCAGAATTGTGGGTTTGAGCTGTAAATGAAGAAAGAGGGGGAGAAAGGGATAAAATGAGGTATGCAGCAAGAATACCAAACAAATGAGAATTGGTTATAATGAGGAATAAGAAATTTGAGAACAAAAATGCATACTTTTAATGTGGTAACAATACACGCATCACATAAGGATGCCCAGTGGCTAAAGATGAGTTTAACAATTGTTGGAAAAGCCATTGTTTCTGAGGAATTATCACACAGTAAGAACTTCGATGTGGAACAGGTTCTAGCTACTGGAAACATAGTCTTAGTAGTCAAAAAGTGAATGGTATGAAAAGTGATGATGTGGATAAATTACCCATGTGTGCCTTGCAGGTGCTGGGGAAGAATCTGATTGTCATCTCAGATTCAGGCTTCCCTATTACTCTAATTACCAAAAAATGGTTCAACAGTCTACTGGGACACAAAGTTTAACATCTATTTGAACCAGGCATGAAACCATCTACTGTTGATGGACGCTATGCTGATGTTTTAGGGTATTTTCTGAGCAGCGTTGCATTCAAGGAAGGTGTACATGAATCAAGCACCTCCTTCGACTCCGCCACCTTCCCTGAGAGCTGGAAGCACGCCGAACTCAGCGCTCTCCTCAAGAAACCCACAGCAGACCCCACCGACCTCAAGAACTACCGTCCCATCTCGCTCCTCCCGTTCCCGGCCAAAGTCATCGAGAAGACCGTCAACAAACAGCTGGCCGCCTTCCTCGAGACGAATGGATCCCTCGACCCCTCACAGTCCGGCTTCCGAGCGAACCACAGCACCGAGACCGCCCTCATCGCCGCCACCGACGACCTTCGAACTCTGATGGACAACGGAGAAACAGCGGCCCTCATCCTCCTGGACCTCTCCGCGGCTTTCGACACTGTCTGCCACCGCACCCTAGTACAGCGCCTCAGCAACATCGGAATCCAGGAGAAGGCACTGGAATGGATCACCTCCTTCCTCGACGGAAGAACACAAAGAGTCCGCCTACCACCGTACAAGTCAGAGGCCACCAAAGTCATCTGCGGCGTACCCCAAGGATCCTCGCTGAGCCCAACCCTCTTCAACGTCTACATGAGCCCCCTCGCGGCCATCGCACGCCAACACAACCTGAACATCATCTCCTACGCCGACGACACCCAGCTGATCCTCTCCCTGACCAACGACCCCGCCACCGCCAGAGCCAACCTGCACGAAGGGATGAGAGACGTAGCCGAATGGATGACGACCAGCCGCCTGAAACTGAACTCAGACAAGACGGAGGTCCTCATCCTGGGCTCCACGCCCTCCGCCTGGGACGACTCCTGGTGGCCCCCCGCCCTGGGCACCGCACCCAAACCGACGGACCACGCACGCAACCTGGGCTTCATCCTGGACTCCTCCCTCTCCATGACCAGACAAGTCAACGCCGTCTCCTCGTCATGCTTCAACATCCTGCGCATGCTACGTAAGATCTTCCGGTGGATCCCCACCGAGACGAGGAAGACGGTCACCCAAGCCCTCGTCACCAGCCGACTGGACTACGGCAACGCCCTCTACGCCGGAACCACTGCCAAACTCCAGAAGAGACTCCAGCGGATCCAGAACGCCTCGGCGAGACTCATCCTCGACATCCCCCGACGCAGCCACATCTCCGGACACCTGAGAGATCTGCACTGGCTCCCGGTCAACAAGAGAATCACCTTCCGGCTCCTCACCCACGCGCACAAAGCCCTACACGACCAAGGCCCGAGCTACCTCAACAACCGGATCAACTTCTACACTCCCAAGCGCCTCCTCAGATCAACCAACCACGCCCTCGCCGCCGTCCCCCGCATTCGAAGAGCGACAACAGGAGGAAGATCCTTCTCCTACCTGGCCGCCAAGACCTGGAACTCACTTCCGACCAATCTGCGCCTGACCCAAGACCACCTCTCCTTCAGGAAGAAGCTCAAGACCTGGCTGTTCGAGCAGTAGCGGCACCCCCCCCCTCCCAGCGCCTTGAGACCCTACGGGTGAGTAGTGCGCTCTACAAATGACCTGATTGATTGATTGATTGATTGATTATGTAGCTTTGAAAGAAATGTGTGCTATGGAGGAATGCCCAGCAACTATTGAAAATAACACTCAACCTTTGTGCACCAGCCCCTGTTTGAATTATCTGTGCTACTGATCCTAGTTGTCATCAGAATTATTATAATTTCCCAAAATCTTCAACAATGTTCTGGAGAAACTTGGAGGCTTTGTTCACCACATCAAACTCGGAGAATAAGCAGTTACAGGAGAGAAAATTAAAGGGAAGTGCCTCTTTCCACACAGAAGAATCTTCAATTGTTAATATGAACAACTTCAAAAGGAGGTAATTATAGGAAAGATTGTTTTACCCCCTAAATAATAATGATGCCTTGCGACTATGTGTTACCTAAGAACTTTGAGCTCTTCGAATATCATCAACAAATAGAATACATTTTAGCTCCACTAAGTGGTGCAACAGTCTTCCCCACCCTGCATCTTAATCAGGCATATCACCAAAGAGAACTGTCTGAAGACTCCAAACAGCTCACAGTGCCCTTTGGAGTATTCCATAAAGCTGCTTGGACTTGTGTCAGTAGCACCCATCTTCCAAAAAGCCGTTCTTCATCAGGGACTTGGAAGAAAACAGGAAGTGTTTTCAAGATGATATTCTGAACAACAAGCAGCAAGCAAGCCATGTAGAAAGTATGTTAAAGGTTAGCAGAGAAGAGTTTTACATTTGCACCTGAAAAATGTAGGTGCATATTTATCATCCTTGCTGCGCTATGTGAAAAGGAAAGGGCAGGAATGTCCGAATTTAACATTATACAGGCATTCCTGTTCTTTCCTTGTGCTAGGGCACTTTTGGCTGCCTAGCGTCAATGCAGGCACCCTTGCTCTGTTGGGCAAGGGTGCCTGCTTTATAAGCTGGATTGTTTTTGTGCAGGAAGGGGCACCTTCCTGCACAAAAACAATCCTGAGGGACATTTTGATCTTTCTATTCATGCCGCAGAATGCAGCACACATAAAAAGTGGAAAAAACAAGGATATTTCTCCTCATTACACCTCCCCTCTAAACGCATAGCACTTTGATGCATTCCCAGGTCTGCCACTAATGATAAATCTGAGAATGTGCCAAAATCCATGAGTGGATGCGTGGGAACATTCATGCTCCATCCATGGAACACCTCCCTGGGGTAGAGTAACGCAAGGCAGCAATTTGAACTGGATTGCGCTACTTCAGATTTATCAGGCCATTAAGGGTCACGCAAGGTGGCCTTGTGTGGCTTGATAAATCTGACTTTAGTGTTGCATCGTAATCGCAGCGAGGTCCCCCAGCACTCCAGAGTCCAAGTCCACCATGGGTTGACCCCACCAGGACTCCCTGATGTTACCTGCAGCCTCTGCACCAAGACCCCCCCATCTGCGAGTGGCACGGTAAGGTGAAATCTGACCTCAAAAGGTACCCCTGAATCCGGCCACCATGCACCCTGGAGAAGAGGACCTAAGGTGCCCAACATCCCGGAGCCCTCCAACTTACCTGCCCAGCTTTTGGTTCCTCCTGAAAGACTTCCTGGACCGAGCCTGGGGCTAACAGCCAAAACCAGCACCTCCCTCTGAAAAGAACAGGGCACTCGACGCCAAATCAGCACCCTGCACCAGGCCGCCCCTGATCGACTGTGGGTGCACCTTGTGTGCCAGCTAGGATCCCCCCTTGCCCTGAACTTAACCCTAGGAGCTTTGCGCCCTCAACCCTGTGGCTTGTCCGAGAGCAGCCACTGACCGATGGCCCCTAGCCCAATAGACTATTATTGGGCCTCAGCACTCTGCACCTAACTGCCCTAGTGACGCCTAGAGAGTTTTTTCAGTGCATCATTGACCCTGGGTGTACTCTTGTTCTAACCCCAGAAACTCAACCCTCAAGACCGTTTACTTACCAGCAAACCGATAACCTAATTTTTCTCCATAGGATTATGACTGTTTTCCTCTGAAAAATTTCTAAGTGTTGAGGATGTTTGTATGGAAACATAAGAATTTGTGCTTTTATGAAAACTGTTTTTCTTACCTTTTATCTAGGAAATGTACCAGTGTGATATCTATGCATATAACACTGAGTAGAAAAAGTAATCTGAAAAGTAATCCAAAAGTAATTTCAACTGAATTTAAATAATTTACAAACCTGTAACAAAAGTCATTCCCATCCAACTTGCTTGTTGATCAATCTGTCTTGAAAGGTACAATTCTATTTACCTGAACCAAGTCCTACTTGTTTCTAAGAATAGAATGCAACTAAAGAAATGTTTCTAATACAAACAATTGGTCTGAGTTCAGTCTTTGTGTGTGTGACATCATTTCTTGCATGAGTGTGTACAATAAATGCTTAACACTACCCTCTGATAAAGCCTTACTGCTCGCCCACACTACCACAAATAGAGAGTAAGGTGATATCTAGTTTTACCTTTGTAAGCTTTTGGGGATCCACTGGACTCTGTGCACACTATACCTTACTGTGGTATAGTATATACAGAGCCAGATTCCTACAATTAACCAAGATGGTTGGTGTTGAAATCTCAGGAAGGTGGTCAAGCGTGTGTCAGGAATGAAATGACTGATAAAAAGTAGTTCTGTTTTATTCATGATGATAAAGATCACAATAATTATCCTGAAGGTTTGTGTGAGTATGATGCTTCTGTATCTGACTCTGGACTTATCTGAGCAAGCTCCAGTACCTGCTGAAACTCTAATACCTCCCGATGGAAGTGTTCACCAAGGGGATGAAGGTGCTAACGCGGGATTACTGGTTACTAATTATCTTACCAAATCCCAAACTATGTCGACTGAATCGTTGGTACCTGTCTTGAGTAAAAGGTAATCTCGCAATAAATCAATCAATTTAAGAACTTACACCACTCTAAATGACCACTGACCAAATTTAAGTTTTAAAGATTTAATATAAAGTCAAAGATAACTGAAGATACAAACTTCTCAAAATGAGATTAAGAAGATAAATCGGTATCACTATAAACATGAACTTTTTGAATAGTCTGAGTCTGAAAAACAGAATAATAAGTACAAGCTCGAAAACCATCAGGGTTGCCAAAATGGATACAAGTTGCAACCTCAAAGTCATTACAGAAAAGAAAATTAAGGTTAGTCTGTCCCTACACTACACTAAATGACATCCCTACTTAGCAAGATCTTAACCCTCTAGGTGTCAGCCGTGGTGACTTCCTAAGAAGATCACGCACTTCTCTTTGTCTCTTCTCTGATAATGGGTCTCTCCTGATCAGCTTATCTGCCTACCCATCCGCTTCCTTAGGCTCCCAAAATCATCTGCTCTGCTCTCCTCCCGGGTCACTTTCCCTAATACCAAATCACATTTCCAATAGAAACGCCCCTTGGGACGCCCCTCACGTGGTACATCTTTGCGCGGCAAACTCCATGATGGTACTCTTGAAGACCCTCGTTATAGTTGACCTTGGTTCCCAGGCTTCTTCTTCCGTGCGCTGATACCCCCTGAAATTCCTGGAAACTCCTACAGGCCTGCGCAAGGCGCCACTGAACAAAGTCCCTTTCATTCGAGCTGATTAGGACCCTCGCACCTGCATACAGCTCGTCCTGCAGTGGGCCTCAAATTCCAGACTCCACCATATCTTTGGTCATAAAACACTCTCAAAGCTCCGTGCTGGACACCTCACGACCTCTCCTCTAACGAGCACATGGCAATTTAAACTACATGACATTATCTGCTCTGGCCTACTTGATTTACATGCAGCAGGTTCCTGCACTCTTAAAACGTTAACTTGATTTAAACAGCAAACATTCTTAACTAGCATACGTTTCTAAAATAACACATCTATAAAGCATATACTTTTAACCCTAAGTTCAATAGTACATTTTGAAAGAACCATGTCAACTTTATCTCACATTAATTTAGCAGCACGTTCAGGTTTGCTGTGAATTGCCCTAAGGCCTACACATAATACTGGATTTTCAAAGTTACATTTAATTCGGACATGACTCTTTTTAACATGAGAACATGAGGTTTTCACATATATTCCAACATTTCTACATTAATCTCACACCGTTATAATTATAGTTACTCTACTTAACATTCTATACGTTTCACTACTGAATATAAACCACTCGTGTGCAAAACATGTTTACTAACTACGTGCTTGTAAATATGGCGTACTTATACATTTTTTTTCAAACTTGTGCTCTCTCAGTCCCCCCTTTGATGACCTTCAGGGGTCATCATCACCAAGACACTAAAAATGTAGAACCTTTTAAAGTGAAGACAGGGCAGTACCACTTCTTTTCATACTCTCTAATGCTTTCAGACTCTTATATTGAGTGTCCTGCATCGCTGTCAACTCTTCTTCCTGTTTCTTCATAGCTCTCTGTAACCTATTTGCTCTATAACATTGATACAAACGCACCAATCCCCACAAAGTGATTACACAAATCACAATTATGATGATGGGTTTCAGTATGTACCAAACGATACCCTTTCCTAAGTTGGCAAACCAACTTCCAACTTTACCCATTCCATGGCCTACTTTTTCCCACACATTTACCTTTGCCAGGTCCTCAATTTCGTAGTGTATGGCAGTGATGTTTTGTATATACTTCTCTAGAGGCTTTGAATTGTCTGGAATGTAAGTACAGCATTCCTGGACCTTCAAGGCCCTACAGACTCCTCCCTCTTTTGCTAACAGAACATCTAAAGCAAGTCGGTTCTGAAGAACCATCGCCCTAATCGATTGCATCTCCCCTTCTATCAGCATCAAGGATCTTGCAGTACTGGCAGATAGCCTATCTACGACTGTAGCTAACCTCCTGATCTTAATGTCATTCATTATCAATCCTAAGAAAGGGAATGCAGCACCTATTACATCTCCAACTACTTCTAAAAGTATAACAGCTATACATTTTGCCCTGCGGTTCGGGTTGCCAGCCTCCATGTTCTCAAACAGTGTAGTTTTGACTTTCTTCCAGCATTCACTTCCTCTTCTTTTCAAACAAAGTCTTTTTCTCTTGCAATGTCTTTCTTTGAACACTTGGAAGCTTGACAATTTGTTTCCGCAAAACAGTTCAAAGTCCAGTAGAAAATAGACAACCCTAGCCCTTCTCCATCCACTAAAATGAAACCCCTATCACTTTTCTTCTTCCACTCGGCGCTAGGTTATCTTGCAACAAGTTTACAATTTCTTTTCAAAAGTCTTGTTTTCATCTAAAGTTATGTATGGCTCAAGGAGTGACACTACTTCTTCATAAATGTCCATCCGAAGTATCATTCCCTCAGGTTCTGGACAGTTCGTACCACAACATGGAAAGTCAACTTTTTCTAGGATTATTCTCCTTATTTCGCTCAAGACAAGTGGACGGACAAAATTGAGAGTTAGCGTTTTTTCAATTTCCACTCCTGGTACTATCAGTTCTACATCCACAATTACAAAGGGGTCCGTTCTAATCAAGATCACTTTCTTCACCTTCCCAGTTCTGCGCCCCTTTGAAGACATTCACAATATGGTATTAATCCACAACAATAAGCGCTCCTAGCATTTCTACTACTCGCTCAAGCATTTCCAAACGAAGAAGAGTTCCCTCCAATATTGGATATCGTGAACAGCAAACTGGAAACTCAACTGTCTCTAAAATCAATTTTCTTATTCCACTCAGGAGAGCAGGATGAACGATGTTGAGTGTCAGCAACCTTTCGGTCTCCGCTCCTGGCAGTAGAAACCTTATTTGCACTGTGATGATCGGGTCAGTTCTGATCAGTTCCACTTCCCTGATCCTCCCTGTTCTGTGTCTCCCAGACATCTGCAACGAGGTAGGTCCAGTCGGGAGTAGAGTATCTTCTACTAGGCACTCGCACCCTCCTTGATCTTCTAAGACCCTCCTCGGCTTGATCCTGGATATCTTCTTCTGGATCTGAGTCTTCGGATATAGGAGTAAGCGTTTCTTCCTGGGCCGACCTCAAACTTAGCCTTCTTCTCCTTGTTGGCCAAGTGGCAGCTCCAAGCCTTATTCTCCTATTTCTTGTCCTCCCACTTGGTTCTTGGTCGCTCCGATACGGGTCTGAGTCGTATTCACTTCTGCTCTCTCCTTCAGTTGCGTCTTCTGTCTCACTGCCGTCCTGCCTTCGCTCTTCTTCTGAATCCGTTGCGTTCCCAACTTCTTCCGACACCCCCTCAGCTGCCTCTATCCCTTCTTGCGACTCTTCTTCCACTTCCGGGTTTTCGTCTGGGATGGGAGCTGTTCCTTCTAGAGGTGCTGGAACTCTTCGAGTATGGGATGCATGGATCCAATTTGGCAGCCCCCCGCACTTCACCGCGGTGTTCGTTATCAGGATTACCTGAAAGGGCCCACGCCAGCGAACATCTAGGCAGTTCTTCCGGACGTGCTTTTTAACTAAGACCCAGTCCCCTGGGTTCAGGTCATGACACAGGTTCCTCGCTGCTGGAACTTCAGCCGCATGCACCTGAAGGGACACAGAATGGATGGCGTCAGACAGTCCTTTACAATAATCCAAGATCAGATCATCTGTAATATTCAATAGAGCAGTAGTTGGAACTGTAGGAAGTCTCATGGCCCTCCCCATCAGGATCTCGTGGGGAGAGAGACCTGTCCTCCTATCAGGTGTGCTGCGCATGCTCATGAGCACTAAAGGAAGAGCATCTGGCCAACTCAAGGATGTGGATGCCACTACTTTAGCCAATCTATTCTTCAAAGTGCCATTCACTTGTTCCACAATTCCTGAAGCTTCTGGTCGATAACTACAATGCAGCTTTTGATCGATATTCAGTGTGGAGCACAACATCTTCACTATTTCGCTGTTAAAATGTTTTCCTCTGTCAGATTCCAAAGAGGCAGGCACCCCGAAGCGCGGTATCAACTCCCTGAGCAACAATTTAGCCACTGTGAGTGTATCGCACCTACGTGTAGGGTACGCTTCAACCCATCTGGAAAATACGCATACAATCACCAACACATACCGAAGGCGATTGACTCTTGGCATTTCGATGAAATCTAGTTGCATTCTATTGAAAGGCCCCCCCGACCTCCCAATGTGACTCAGTGTGACTGGTGTTCGTTTGCCTACGTTCAGCTGTTGGCAAGTAACACATCGTTTACATACTGATTCTGCTGCTATTCTAAATTTCGGGCAATACCAAGTTTGCCTAAACACTCTCATCATAGCATCCCTTCCTAGATGTACTGGACCATGTATTTCTCTCGCCATGGGATTAGCTAATTCTTCAGGTAACACAGCTCTCCCATCTGCTGAAACCCAAAAATCCATTTCACTTCGCACACAACCTGCTATTTCCCATGCCTTTTTCTCTGTTTCAGGTGCGTTCTCCTGCATTATTCTTAAATCCTCCCAAGTGTCTACAGTTTCTAACATCATACTTAATTCAGTCTTTTCTTCTGCACCTTCTATTTCCACCTTTGAGAAAGAATAACTTTGTTCCGCACAATAGCGTGCGACTTCATCAGCATATCTATTACCTTGTGACACAAAATCTGTATTCTTAGTATGAGCTACACACTTCACTATTGCGATATCAACTGGACCTTGCAATGCTTCTAACAACAATCGCACAAATTCTCCATTTCGAATGGGCGAACCAGAGGAGGTCATGTAACCCCTCTGAGACCACAACTGCCCGAAATCATGAACCACACCGAAACCATATTGGCTGTCCGTGTAGATGGTAACTCTCTTTCCATTTCCTGCTATGCAGGCACGAGTTAGGGCAATAATCTCTGCTACCTGTGCGGAATGTACTCCTTCCAGGCAAGCGGCTTCTACAACTCCAGTAATAGTACAAACAGCATAAGCTGCTCTCAACCGACCAGTATCGTCTCTTAAACATGAGCCATCAACAAAATAAATTTCATCGGGGTCTGACAATGGCTCATCCACAATATCTGGTCTGGGTTTCGTGCATAGTTCAGTCACATCAAGGCAATCGTGGTCTTCACATCCTTCGCCTTCTATTACCGTAGGTAATGGCATCAAAGTAGCAGGATTCAAGACAGAGCATCTCCTGAGAGTCACGTTTTCTGCGGCAAGTATAACTTGCTCGTAACGCGTGAGCCTGCTATTGGTCAGATGCTGCGTCTTCGTCCTGGTCATTAACAATTCAACTGAATGTGGTACATACACCACTACTGGATGTCCCATCACAATACTCTCGCTCCTTTCAATGCTGACACCCGTTGCAGCAACGGATTTGAGACATCCGGGCAACGCTGCGGCTACTGGATCTAATGTAGCCGAAAAATATGCAACTGGTCTACGGGCATTACCGTGGGTCTGTGCCAAGACTGACAAAGCACATCCCTCTCTCTCACAGCAATAGAGTGAAAATGACTTTTCGTAATCTGGCATTCCCAGAGCCGGAGCACGACATAAATCGTCTCTCAGCTGTAAAAACGCCACCAGACATTCTTCATCCCATGGTACCGGATCACTCACCTCCTTGTGCGTCAGTTTCTGTAAGGGCTTTGCTTTCAGTGAAAAGTTAACTATCCACTGTCGGCAGTAACCCACCATTCCTAGGAACATTCTAACTTCTCTCTGTGTTGTAGGCGCATTCATTTTCATTATCGCCTCAATCCTCTCTGGGGACACCTTACGTTTCCCTTTTTCTAACCTGTGCCCTAGATACTGTACTTCTGTCAGACAATACTGCAACTTGCTCGGAGATACCTTATGTCCATTTTCAGCTAAATGATTCAGTAAGGCAATTGAATCTGCTTTACAAGCTTCCTCTGTTTCTGACGCAACAAGTAGGTCATCTATGTACTGTACCAGAACCGAGTTCTGTGGCAGTACTAGATTCTCAAGATTCTTTTTCAACAACTGATTAAAGATGGATGGGCTGTCTGTGAATCCTTGTGGGATTCGACACCATGTTAAAACGCGATCTTCCATTTTAAAAGCGAAAAGGTACCTGCTCTCTTCATCCAATGGGATTGAAAAGAAAGCCTGACAAAGATCTATCACTGTGAACCATTCTGCTTGACATGGTATTTGAAACAATATCACTGATGGATTCGGTACCACGGGACAACATGAAACGACTATGTTGTTAATTTTTCGTAAATCCTGAACTATCCTAAACTTCCCGCTAGGTTTCTGCAAACCCATAATCGGGGAGTTACAAGGACTACCCACGATTTCTTTCAGTATTCCCTGTTGTATCATTGACTCGATCACAGGCTTTATTCCCGCAATCGTTTCCTGGGACAATTTGTATTGAGGCGTTCTTGGAAACTCAACATTTGGTTTTACCAGAATTTTTACCGGTTCTACCCCTTTAATCAATCCTATATCTTCTCCTGTGAAATCCCAGACCTCTGACGCCACTGCATCTCTTAAATCTTGGGGAAGATCTTCTACAGTCAGAGTAGGATATAGTTCTACACAGAATTTTGAATTGGCCACCTTAAAGGTAGCATCATCGTCGGTAGTCTGTACCTCCACTCCTTGCGGGGTGCAGTATATGGTGCAGTTCAATTTGCACAACAAATCCCTTCCTAACAGACATACCGGACTCGAGTCACAAACCACAAACTGATGTTCGTTCATATGATTGCCTATTTTCACAGATACTGGTTCTGTCAACGGACTAGTCATTCTTTTATTTGCGACTCCTACCACCTGAATTGTTTCCCCTGACATCGGCAAGTCTGGAACCACCGCTGATCTCAGAGTCGAACGAGTAGCCCCAGTATCCACTAAGAACGTAGTGGGACACCCTGCCACTTCTGCCTCAACAAATGGCCCTCTCTGATCCACTTCTAGAACTGCCCCGAGGGTACAGTCCTCTTCACTGCTCACCCGTTGTCCTGTCAATGGATCAATGTAATAACATTTTTCTTCCTCAATAAACAGAGGCATTTGTTTAAAGACCTTTCCTCCAGCTGCTATCTTCGGTGGCTGTGGGAATTGGGCCCGTGGAGCCGAAGTCCCCCCTTTGGCCACCTTATTACTTGGGACTGTCACCTTTTGCACTGGGTCTTCTTGGACCTGTTCTTCTACTTCTAGCTCTCCATTTTCAGGGTTAAAGGGACACTCGCGTCGCCAATGCCCCACCTGGTGACACTGATGACACTTTGTCGTTTTCTTTAAAGTGGCAAAGTCTATCCTAGGTCTCTGCCCTTCTTCATTATCTTTGCTCTGACCATTTGGTTTTCGTCCCATCCCCTGCTTCTGCTGGCCACCCTTCCCAGCGGACTGCATTTGCACCACCATCAATTTCTCCTTTAGATTCTTGGCTTTAGAATCTATCTCGTCACTGCAGTACCTCGCATATTGTAAAATCTCATCTAGTGGTTTGTTCTGCCAACAGATTAAATGTTGCTGTATCATCAAACAAATATCAGGTCTCAACCCCAAGACAAACTTTGACACGAACTGCCCTATGTCTTTGGGATCCATTACATCTAGTCCACTGTATTGCTTGAATGTTTTCAGCAATCTTTCATAAAACTCGTGAACTGTCTCCTTGGGTTCCTGCCTTGTTCGGTCTATTTTTACCCAATCTATGTCCTGTGGTGGTACCTTATCTTTCAGCCATGCTATTACCCTTTCATACTTTCGCATGACAATCTCAGATGGTCCATTTGTTCGAGCATCCCTCAATGGTTCAGCATTTGGCCATTCGACACTAGTCTTGCACGGGGTCCACAAATCAGATGGGACCACGATGTCAAACAACGTGTTCAAATCTATCCACAGTACTTTCGAGATTTTAACAAACCTCTCTACCTGCTTATACCATTCGACTGGATTGTCCCGCAACTTCGGAAATGAGTTGGTAAATGCGGCTAAGTCTCCTCTACTCCAGGGCACATGTACATAATTTCCATTTGATATTTCTCGCAAAGGGAATGCCTCCATCTGCATTACCCTTCCCTCAGGGGTCATCACATTTGTACTTCGCCTAACTGTGCCCTTTTTCGACCACCTTTCTTCCCATTTATCCAGTTCTCTCCACACTCTTATCCCTGTTACCAGCTCTCTTATGTGTGTTTTTAATCCAGTAGTTCTCTTCTCATCTAGATCCTGGTCTGCGTACTGTAATCTGTGGTTACTCTGCAATGCCCTTGTCCTAGACAAATCCACGGCATACTTGTCTGCCAAATCAGTCAGTTTTTCATGAAACGCTCTAGCTTTCCTAGTAATATCCTTTGCCATGAACAATAACTCATCCTGTTCGTACAATTCTATCCTTTCCAAAGGCAATGTTCCATCTATTATCTCATCAACATCTGATTTTAAACTGGTAACATCAAGCCTTTTTGCCTTAATTTCAGCTTTCAAGACACTCAATTTAGCTCCTCCATCCGCATCTCTCCCATCCCAGCTCCGAGATCTACGTTTAGGTATTGGTGAATTATAGGGAGTCCTCCCCTGTTCCCATCTCTCTAGATCCCATGCCTTTCCGTCTTCTCGGGGTGGGTGGTGAAACACTCCTTCATGCCTCATAGCCCCTCTCTCCCCCTCCGGGCTAGTTTCACGGGATGCAGGGTAAGATGTTCCATTACTCCCTCTTTCTTCCCTACTTCCCTGTGATTCCTGATTATTCGAGGCGTGGCGGGACCTATCGCTGTTCTCCTTTCTCCAATGTTGAACGTCTTCCCCGAGTGTATGATGAAGGCACCTAAACCTATTCTGAAAAGCCCGTACCGCCTCATCTCCTCCCTTCCCCCAGAGACGGGACATTTCCTCACATTCTACAATCCTAGTATTTTGTTCCGGCTGTTCTCTCTGATTTGTAGGACATGCATCCCCTCTATTCTCTTGACTTTGGCCTTCCCGGCCCTGACTGCTTTCGCTGGCCCCACAATGAGATACAGTCCCGTTACCCCTGCTTTCCCACTCTGGTTCCGTTCTTGTCCTGTTACTCGGAGATACTATGGACCCGTCCCATTCCCTCAAATCAGCTCTTAACTCTGAAAAAGATCTTGGCCGCGGTCCCCTTAGATCCATTGGTCCTCTCGGACCTCCCTGTTCTGAATTGGGACCGACAGTTGTGTCTAATGGGGTATTCCATGTTACTGATCCTGGCAATTGTTTCCATGCATTTGTCACATTATTCCTCCTTTCCATCTCAATCCTCTCCCTATCCAATTGCCTTTGTTGTTCCCCTCTATCTCTCTCAGAATTATAGATCGAAACTATGGGTCCTATGGTAACAGGCACTTGAAGAGCGTCTGGCAATCCCACAGACTCAACCCTTTCTGTGGTTGGCGTTTTCTGCACCACAAACCTTCCCACTACACTCTGTACAGTGTTGTTTGGAGGTGTTTCTCCACTTTTGATAGGTGTCCATTCCGATATAGGGAGTGGTGTATATCCCTCTATGTCATTCCCATCTTCCCTTGCGAGCCCTCTATCTTCTATTAACTCCACTCTCGGAGGTGGTCTATCCATTAACAATCTGTTTATCAGATTGTCCTCCGACTCGCTTTCCTCGTCTTCTTCCATGAGGTTTCCTCCTCCTGACACCTCCCTCATCGGATACATTTTCTCCACCTCGATAGTCTGTACCCTCCAACGCTTTTCCTCCTCATCCCATTTGGAATCTCGCACTGCCCTTACCGATCGCGTCAGCCTTTGTTGACGCCTGTTCAAATTTCGGTCGTGTGCAGCCTTAATCCATGCATTAAGAGCCTCAAACTGTGTTGGTCTGGGCGAGGGTTTCAATGAGGACATGGTTGCTTTTAGCCGATGTAACACCTCTAATTTAAACGTCCCGTACCTCGGGAACTGCATTTCCTCATTCCCTTCCGTAAGCTTATTCCAAGCCCCAATCCACAATATCGTATGCAGCCCAACATTCGTTGCCATATAATGAGCTGGCGTACCCTCTGGGGGAGCCTCTTCCCCGTAATAATGTTCACTTCGTTTACGTTTAAAAATCCCTTTCAAACACTTAAAACACTTCATGATTTCTCTTTTCTCCGCGTTTGTTTACTTCCTGATGACACTCCACCAATCTCAGCGCTGTCCTCACTAACTGGCCTATCCGTACGCGACTTTCCTCCGACGTCACGCTAGCCGCCCAACCAGAGCGCGGCTCTAGCTAACGTCACACCAACCGCTCAATCACAGCGCGGCTCTAGCCGACGTCACCCGTCCCCCTTCGCAGCAGTTCCCCTCCTTTCTCAGCTCGTCTCCTCGGTCATGCACGCATCCCATTCATACTCTGAAAAATGATTACTTCCGTCCAAGCGATCACCTTTGTTTGACTGTACGCCCACAGTCTTTCTGTAGTTGTCACCTTAACTTGGCGAAATGTCTTTCCGATTACTTCCAGACAATCGCCTTCTCCGATAGGTTACTCACACACAGTAACTTTCGACCAGCGTCCGTTACTCATACACTCACTCTTACACTCCCCCTATCTTGGATCCACGGCGGTCAATGGTACCTCGTGACCTCCGTACTATGGTCGACAACTACCCTGGATGTTCGATACACCCAAAACCACTTAAGCTCTGGCCTGAACTTAAGATTTCACCAGTTAACCCGTTTACCAGGTTACCAGTTTACCAGGTTGCGCGCGCTCACAACCGTCTCTCATTCACACTACAGGCATTCAACTCCGCAAGACATTACAATACAAATACAACACAAAACACCGCAATCTATTCACGCATGACCCTTTTTATACTCACTCTCCGATACTGCTGCTTTTCTCGCACCGTCTGCACCTTTCGGCACACGATTCTTCCGCTGCTCGTCTCTCGGCGTCTCGGGCCTTGGGGTAAACTAACCTCTCTAGATTACCTTCCTCAAGAAGATAACCATCCTCACTCTGCTACCAACTGCTAACGCGGGATTACTGGTTACTAATTATCTTACCAAATCCCAAACTATGTCGACTGAATCGTTGGTACCTGTCTTGAGTAAAAGGTAATCTCGCAATAAATCAATCAATTTAAGAACTTACACCACTCTAAATGACCACTGACCAAATTTAAGTTTTAAAGATTTAATATAAAGTCAAAGATAACTGAAGATACAAACTTCTCAAAATGAGATTAAGAAGATAAATCGGTATCACTATAAACATGAACTTTTTGAATAGTCTGAGTCTGAAAAACAGAATAATAAGTACAAGCTCGAAAACCATCAGGGTTGCCAAAATGGATACAAGTTGCAACCTCAAAGTCATTACAGAAAAGAAAATTAAGGTTAGTCTGTCCCTACACTACACTAAATGACATCCCTACTTAGCAAGATCTTAACCCTCTAGGTGTCAGCCGTGGTGACTTCCTAAGAAGATCACGCACTTCTCTTTGTCTCTTCTCTGATAATGGGTCTCTCCTGATCAGCTTATCTGCCTACCCATCCGCTTCCTTAGGCTCCCAAAATCATCTGCTCTGCTCTCCTCCCGGGTCACTTTCCCTAATACCAAATCACATTTCCAATAGAAACGCCCCTTGGGACGCCCCTCACGTGGTACATCTTTGCGCGGCAAACTCCATGATGGTACTCTTGAAGACCCTCGTTATAGTTGACCTTGGTTCCCAGGCTTCTTCTTCCGTGCGCTGATACCCCCTGAAATTCCTGGAAACTCCTACAGGCCTGCGCAAGGCGCCACTGAACAAAGTCCCTTTCATTCGAGCTGATTAGGACCCTCGCACCTGCATACAGCTCGTCCTGCAGTGGGCCTCAAATTCCAGACTCCACCATATCTTTGGTCATAAAACACTCTCAAAGCTCCGTGCTGGACACCTCACGACCTCTCCTCTAACGAGCACATGGCAATTTAAACTACATGACATTATCTGCTCTGGCCTACTTGATTTACATGCAGCAGGTTCCTGCACTCTTAAAACGTTAACTTGATTTAAACAGCAAACATTCTTAACTAGCATACGTTTCTAAAATAACACATCTATAAAGCATATACTTTTAACCCTAAGTTCAATAGTACATTTTGAAAGAACCATGTCAACTTTATCTCACATTAATTTAGCAGCACGTTCAGGTTTGCTGTGAATTGCCCTAAGGCCTACACATAATACTGGATTTTCAAAGTTACATTTAATTCGGACATGACTCTTTTTAACATGAGAACATGAGGTTTTCACATATATTCCAACATTTCTACATTAATCTCACACCGTTATAATTATAGTTACTCTACTTAACATTCTATACGTTTCACTACTGAATATAAACCACTCGTGTGCAAAACATGTTTACTAACTACGTGCTTGTAAATATGGCGTACTTATACATTTTTTTTCAAACTTGTGCTCTCTCAAAGGTTCAGTTACTAATCACATAAAAAACTCAGCATGTATAAGAACTCCGTCTTTGTAGGTTCTTCAAGGATAATTTGTCTTTTATGTCTCTTATCCTTTTGAAGGAAGGAGATGCGTTATATATTGCCTTGTATAAATTACATTCTTATTGGAGAATTCCAATTATTTTGCTTCCTTCAAAGAGACTACCACTGATTTAAAGGTTCATTCTTTCTTCAAGCAAAACCTTGCCTCCATGTTGTCATGATAATACTTTTACTTGCCATGGGATATTTCACTGCTGTTTTTAATATCTTATTTTTGGCTGGCAAGAAGTAGAACCACCCTCATTGCTTCCTTTGTGGCACTCACACGAACAAACGCTCAGTCTTCCTGTTTCGTGGCCCACTGCAATCTGATGACCAAATTCCAGGTTTAATTGTTTTAAAATAGCAAACATACCATTAATTAAAAAGGAATAGGGTCCCACATGAAATAACAATGTGCCCCCGGTTTATTTGTTCCCCCATTGGTGTGATAATGAAATTGTCCACACTTGCCACAGGGGAAATCTGAGCTTGTCTTCTGAAAAGAATTTGCTCAGAACATTCTTGTAGGAAGATGGCTCGTTATATAGTGTACTAAAATGAAACCCCCTCTGCAGAGAGGCCAGTGGGTCCCAAATTGGTTCACAGAGGCTAAAGTAGATAATACTACGGCACACTGTGAGGCCCTTGCCCTGTTCTTCCTAGAAAAAGTTCAGAACATCTACTTAACATTCCCTGATACTAGGCCACCGGCAGGCACCCCATGTAACATCGCTGGTGATTCCCTGCTATATGTGCTGCCCCCGTTGACAACTAAGGGTTTTGACATCTTGGCTCAGCAGGTGAAATCCGGGTCGCCCGCCGATCCGCTTAAGACAGCCCTCTTTAGAGACCAGTTGTTCATGGGTCGCACTTCGGTACTTTCCCTGATGAACATCTCGTTAGCCTCGGGCATGGTTCCAGCAAGCTGGAAGCGGGCTGTGGCTTCTCCTATTTTAAAGAAACCCTCCCTGGACCCGGAAAAGCCGGAAAGCTATCGGCCTATTTCCCTGCTCCCCTGGCCGACCAAAGTTGTGGAGGCCGACGTGAACAAGACTCTCTCGGACCACCTCTCTCGACTCAACATCCTAGATCCCACCCAGAACGGGTTCCGTGCTGGACACAGCACGGAGACCGCCCTTCTCACCATGGCTGAACACCTTCGCACAGTGATGGATGTAGGACAGACGGCGGCGCTGGTATTATTAGATCTAAGCGCCGCCTTTGATACTGTCTCTCATCCAATCCTGTTGCATCGCCTGGAGGAGATAGGAGTGAGGGGGTCTGCCCTCCAGTGGTTTCGGTCTTTCCTCGATGATCGTTTCTTCAGCGTTGCGGTGCCACCGTTCCAGTCCAAGTTCCATCCTCTGAAACAGGGAGTGCCGCAGGGATCCTCGCTGAGTCCCACGTTGTTCAATCTATACGTGAGACCGCTGGCTGAGGTTGTCAGGCAATGGGGTATGACCAAGGTGTCATATGCCGATGACACCCAGCTAGCGGTTACGATCAGCGGGGATGTAGAACAGGACACTCCCAGGTTTCAGAGTGGACTTAGGGCGGTGGCAAGCTGGATGAAGACCAACTGTCTCCAGCTCAACGCGAAGAAAACCGAGGTCATGATCGTCGGCAGACGGGCGGATCTCTGGGGGGATAGGTGGTGGCCTCCGGAGCTTGGGCCGGCCCCTCGTCCGGTGACGGAACTGAAAAACCTGGGAGTGTGGATGGATCCTACTCTCAGCTTTGAGGGGCACACAAAGAAAACGGCGGCCTGCTGCTTCGGAATTCTCCGGACCCTGCGTCCAATCTTGAAGTTTTTCGATCCCCGCACCCGGCAGCTAGTTATACAGGCGACTGTTATATCACGCCTGGACTATGCCAGCTCCCTTCTGGTGGGCGCTAACCAGGCTGAAATCACCCGCCTTCAGCGGGTGCAGAATGCCGCTGCTAGGGCAATTGTTGGTCTCCCTCGATTCTGCCCTGTTTCCAGTACTTTGAAAGCTCTGCACTGGTTGCCAGTCAGGGCTAGAATTCAATTCAAGGTACTGTGTCTAGCCTTCAAGATTTTAAATGGTACGGCTCCTCAAATTCTTATGGACCTCTTGACCTAGTACGTCCCCACTCGGCATTTGAGATCTCTGGGCCAAGCCCGTACTATTACTCCCAGATACAAGCTGTGCCATGTTGGTGGCCGGTCTTTTCGGGTCAAAGCAGCCGAATTGTGGAAATGGGGATTCGGTTGTTGGAAGACCTCCTGTCCTTTCGCAGGGCTATTAAAACCTTTCTATTTTAACTTGGCTCTTTTCTTAGCGGTTGTGTTTCCAGTGGTTGTTGCGTGGTACCTTGCCGTGCGCCGGGACGCCCCTTAGCTGGGGCAGCTGTGCGCAGTACAAATCCACGTAACATAACATAACATAACTAACGCTCCTTTTTTGTGGCACAGTGAGTGAGCAGCTAGGGTTATTAGAGAGTGGTGCTAACATTTGTTGTACTCACAGAGGCAATAAATGAGACACACACTCAAAAAATAAATCTGAAACCAATTTAGAAAAATAACAATTCTTGTTATATATATTTTAATACCAAGAACTTTGTTCAAAGGTAAGTACTGTATTTTTTATGACTTTTTAAACATAAGCAAATAGTTCAAAGTTGTGTGCAATTATGCACCATGCAATTTTATGGGAGGAAAAATCAGGTTGGTAAAGCAGACAGTTGTATGGTTTCACCATCCAGGTTTAGAGTAGCAGGAAGACAAGGCCCAATATTCTACCAATAGTTTGTTGGGTACATCCTGAATTCAACAGTACTAGTACGTGGCTTCCCCTATCAGAGGGGAAGACTCCTCTGCGCACAGCTTCAAAGACAAAGTCTTAATGATTCTGTCCTAGACCCTGAATAGGGTTTCTGCAATAATCAGTAGGCTGGTGAATGTAAAGTTGCTTCACTTCTGTGTTTATTTCTTTTCGTTCACTGCATGGTATAACTAATTTCATTTCATGGTTATCATACATGGTGCATCCTCATGTCGGCCGAAATTATATTACGTGTCCCAATGCGTTTCGGGCTTTAAGACAGCCCTTTATCAGGGGATTACTCTACAAGTCAAAAAAATGAGTGTCCATCAGTATACTGGAGTGTAATTGTATCATTCATGCATAGCACGACAGTGAGTGGTCCTATGTTACCTAGTGCAAAAAGGTAGATTAGGTGCTCGCTAAGCGTGTGGTTGATAAATGAAAAGGTGCCTTCGGGGTGGGTGTGTAAGGTTACAAGTATGCTAGGTGTGATCTGAAGTTACAGGGCAGGGCGTGCTCGGTGCTCATGGTGATTATATGGGCAGGTGCACCTACTGTTCAAGTACCGGGTGGAAGCTTTCTGGGATAGTGCTCTATATAAATGGTCAAAGCGTGCCAGGGGTGCCCGCGGATAATACATGCATTTGGGTTACTCGTCCGTGTGACGGGTACTTACTTGGGGCTGTGAGCGCTGTCGCGTACGTCCGGGAGGATGCAGGCGTACGGCGCATTCGTGAATGAAGTGATTAAACAGACGTTAGTGTGCGTGAACACTGTAGAAGGACTAATCCTTGAACAGTGTAAACGGGCGCCATCTTGGAGTGTGGGGTTAGAGTGAGACTAACTGTGAAACGATCGGGTGACAGGTTCAACAGAGTCAAGTGATGAATTGAAAAATAAAAATCAGAGTAAAAAAGGCTGTAAATATGAACAAGACATGAATATAAACAAGACCTAAATATAGGTATAAATGACCATGGTATAAATGGGAATTACTAATGATAAATCCAGTAGCATCATTACAAGTAGCAAAGGAATTCCATCCGATCATTAAGTCCGTACGGTTGCATCGTGGCCATGAGTCGGATCCAAAAGTTCTCACGTTTCAACAATGTGTTTTTGTTGTTTCTGCCTGGTTTAATTTGTTCCAAAATCAGGAATTTCAATTGTGGCACTGTGTGGTGTTTTTCATTAAAATGTGCTGCCACTGAAGATTTTAGGTTATTGGTCCTGATGTTACTCTTGTGCTCCAATATGCGTGCTCGTATCTTCCTCTCTGTGTGTCCTATATAGCTCAAACCACAAGGGCATTTAAGCATATAGATCACATTGGCGGTGTTGCATGTGGCATTGACTTTGAGTTTGATTTGGTAACCTTTCATTGGATGGTTGGTGGAATTCCCTGGTATGATATTGTGGCAGTTACTGCAATTATGACATGGCAACAGTCCTTTGTATGTCTCTGTTTGCGTAGTTTCTCTGGGATGGGTCAAAATCTCCTTGATGTTCCTTCCTCTTGTGTACGCAAATATGGGTGGTTGTGTGAATGCTCCTTGGAAATCCGGTTCTGTGCTCAATAGTGGCCAGTGTTTAGATATTATTTTCTTGTACTGGTGGTTGTGTATTTAGATACCACTACCATACGGGTGTTGTCTGATTTTGGTTTGACCTGTAGTAGATCTTTCCGTGTGCACCTTTTGCTGCGAGAGACTGCCTCTTTGAGAATTGTGGGTGGGTATCCTCGTGAAGTGAATCGGTCCACTGTGTGAAGGATTTCTTTGTCACATTCTGCGTCGTTAGAGACAATACGTTTGATCCTCAAGAGTTGGGAGTACGGTAGGTTGTGTTTGAGGTCTGGCCGATGAAAGCTGTTAAAGTGTAGAATGGAGTTCCGGTCCGTGGGTTTACGAAAAATTGTCGTGTTGAACTTAGGCCCATCTCTCTGTACATCTACGTCCAAGAAATGGATGTGTTCCTTGTCATAGTTCCAGGTAAATTGTATTCTCGCGTTGATCTTGTTCCAGTTATTCAAGAATTCTGCCAAGGTGTTAGTGTGGCCTGACCATAGGATGAATATGTCGTCTATGAATTTCAAGTAAAGTTTACCATGGGTGAGCCACATGGGATCTTGGAGTATATGTGTCTCTTCGAAATGCTTCATGAAGATATTCGCGTAGCACGGAGCTGAACAATTACCCATGGAGGTACCGCACAATTGTTGGAAGTAGTTGTTGTTGACAGAAAAGTAGCTGTGGTATAGTGTGAAAATCATCAATTCCATCAATAGTACTTTCAGGTCTGGATCCAAGGCTGATCGAGCTAATGTTTTTTCTATGGCTTCAATCCCCATGTCGTGAGGTATGGACGTGTACAATGAACATACGTCCACTGTGCATAGTATTAGCTCCTGTTCTGTGAGATTCTCAGTGCATCTTTCCAGTTTGACTAAAAAGTCGGTGGTGTCTCTGATGTAGGAATCGGTTTGTAGTACAAAGGGTTGCAGATATTTGTCAAGAAATTTGCCCGTAGCCTCATGTATACTCCCTTTGGTGGATACTATGGGCCTCAGTGGGGGTCGAGTCGGGTGTTTGTGCACCTTGGGTACCATGTGTAGCACCGGAGTAGTGGGGTGTCTTGGTGTAAGATATCTTCTGGCTCTGTCAGATATGGTGCCGTTGTCAAATGCCTGTTTGATGATGTCGCTCAGTATGTTGGTATATTCGTTTGTCGGGTCCGTGGTTAGTTGGGCATATGTGTTTTTATCTGATGTGTGTGCCTCAACTTGTTCCTGGTAGTATGTCGCGTCCATAATTACTAGGGCTCCCCCTTTATCGGCAGTCTGACATACGATGGATTTATTATTAGCCAGTTTCCGAAGGATGTTTAGCTCCTTCTTGGTGAGATTGTTGTGTTTCATTGTTGGTTGAAATGGGAGTTTGGCTATATCTTGTTTGATCAAAGTTTCAAACGTGTCAATTATCTTGTGGCTTTGTGGAGCCAGGAATGTGCTATGGGGACGAAGTCCTCTCAAGTCATCTTCCGCTAGTGTGGGTGTAGATACCACGTTTTGAAAATAATGACGCAAACGGATGTTGCGTACTAGTTTGAAGGCGCTCACCTCCAATTCTAGAGTGTTCGTTTTGGTAGTGGGGACAAATGATTGTCCTTTTTGTAGGATACGGGTCTCCTCATCAGTGAGTTGGTGTGACGAAATGTTAATCACCAGGTTTTCTTGTTTGTTTATCTGTTGCGGTTGCCTTTCCGTTTTTTTGGTTTTGTTGGTGTTTTTTCTACCTCTGCGGGTCTTGCCCCGCCTGGGTCGGTCGGTTGTTCTAGACCTGATTCCAAAAAATGCACTGCAGCATTAGATGTACCGGGCTGTGGTTGTGATTGTGATTCTTCTGAATTCGGTGTTTGTCTTGTGGTTTTCGCTCTAGTATCACCATCAGACGATGATGTTTCCTGTTCAGAGTAGGGGTTATAAGGTCTACTGGGGCGTCGGCGGGCGTACACCTCTGCCCAGGTGTACACCTCGCCGAGCTTGTAGTCGATGGTATCCCGTTTGAATTTGCGAATTTTACGTTCTTGGGTTTCGCGGATGTGTTTGTCCAGTTGTATATTGATGTCCTCCAGCATTTTCGCTAGTGCGGTTGCGTCCATGGTGTTGGTCAGTTCGGCGCGTGTATTCTTGATTTCGATGGTTAATTCTTCTAAAGATTTTGAAAGTTCCTCTATGATTAACAGGATTAAATCCAGGGAACATTTATTGAGTATGGCGTACCAACGCTCAACAAATCGGGTGTTGTTCTTGCAAAGGAGAGGTTTTAGTGAGACCCTTAGGCCTCTGGGGATCCGTTGGGCCCGGTGGTACCGGACGAGTGTACTTGCGTGCAATTTTTGGTTAGACTCTTTTTTTAACAGGTAGAGTAGTTGTCTTATGTTACTTTCGGTACTGCGAGGATTAGTGGTGGGTGCTATGTCCTCTTTGATCATATCGTAAATTTTACTTGCATCATCTGGGGTGAAAGCGAAGGTGTCCGCTTTCTGATCCGTCATACCGGTGATGGTATCATAATTCATGATGGCAGTTTGTGCGTGCTCGGTTCCTTGGACAGTGTTCGTGTTTGCACAAATGGGGTGGGTGGAACTGGCACTGCAAGGTGATATACGTGTACTCCCGCGGTGTAGTGCTTGCGTGCCGCAGGGGAATCGCTGTCTGTGCCTCACAGCGTCTGTGCCTCACCCCATTTGTACATCCTGAATTCCACAGGGAGTTGGTGAGGTTGGTAGCTGGAGCTACTGGGTAAGGGGTCCTTCTAAAATGAGGCTGCACACTGGGACTTGCAGGCAAGTCCGAGAGCTCCCAAATGGTGGCTAGGGACACAAGGGCCTTTGGGACAAGGGAGAACAGCCAGTTTGCCATTACCCAGGCAAGGCGGGCTGGGGGCAGAGCAGGTAAGTTGACTGTCCCGGTGCTTAAAAGTGGTCAGGGGCCAACAGCTGGCAGGGGCAAATTCAGGACTGCTGGGCCACTCTCTAAGTGGGTCTCAGGCGTCTGGATGTCACTCACTGGCTGCGGGGCTCTGCTACAGTTGAACTCCTGACTGGACTCTTCAATGTCAGTCTTGGGTGCAGGGCATCCAGTATCCTGGGGATTGGTAATGCACGGCTCCAGTTGTTTCTGGTGCCTCAACACTAGCTGGGGAAACAGATCTGAACTTTTAGAGCGCTAGTGCCTCTCCCTGGTCAGTTTCTGCACCGGCCGGGCCGGGGAGCTGCAAGTCAATGGACGAGACTCTGCGGTTTCAGTGCCTGCGGTCTACAGAGGAGAAGCTCCTCTACTCTAAGGGAGTTCTTGGGCAGTTTGTGAAGGCTGATAATGCTCTAGTGTTCTTAAAGGCCACACAGCTGCAGGACAAAACAGTTCACCTTGATTGTCGAGTGTTGAAGCGGCAGGCAGGGGTTCGCGCCAAAACTCTGTGACAGGCACCCAGTTCTTGGGTTCAGCAGATCCTCTTTGTTCTCTTCGTCTATAGGTCTATCACATCTGATGTTCAGTGTTGAGCGGTGCCACCTAAATACTCAATTATGGGAAATTAAGGAGAGTACCAGGAAGTAGTCATTGAGCTGCCTACCTGTAGGGCTACTACACCATCTATCTGATGACTTCCTATGGGAAGTGGGCATAACCCTGACCCTAATAGGCTAATTCTCTCCAATACAAGAGGGAGGATTTTGAAAAGTGGTATTCACATCAGTTCGCCCACCCGAGGGGTGGTGTTGGCTGAATGTGAGCACACCTCCTAGTCTAACAAATGTTCCCACCTGCCTTGCCTCCGAAAAGTGGGGTCAGGACAGTGGAGTGGGCAGCTCCACTATCTGGAGAGGTTCGGGGTTACATATCAAAGTTGGCAGGGCCTTTAAAGCTTCCCACCCTGGAATGTCTATTCTAAATGGCCAGTAATTAAGGGGCATATCATCAAGGCGGGCGATATGAAATTATTGCTGCTTTTGCAGCCGTTTTCGGCCGCAAAGCGGCGATAATTTCATCGCCCTATTAGCAAGCTGTCGCTAACATCAGTTAGCGACAGCTTTGAGACGTTAGCGAGCGGTTTGGGGCCCACTTTGCATGTCAGCGATATTTATCGCTAATGACATGCAAAGTGGGCGTACCCAACCTGTTAGCGACTGAAAGCAGTCGCTAACATCGCTATTGCCTATTATCAACGCAGGCGTAGCGATAAAAAAATTAACGCTAAGCGCGAATATCGCTGAAAACCGAACGCCTGCTCAGACCAGTTCTTAACCTGTATATCCAATGGGAGTTGGATATTCAAGTTAAGACCCTATTGGCATTAATGCCTGAATATCGCTGGATTCCCAGCGATATTCACGCATTTCGCCGCTCTTGCTGGATATTTTATCGCTTTAGAGATAAACGTTGCTAATAGCACGTTATCTCTGCGATAATATCGCTAAGCCCATTTAGCGATAGATATCGCTAGTTGTTGATAATATGCCCCCAAGTTTGTTGGAATGGTCAACACACATGACGTGCTTTAGTTTCTTATAAAAACTGTTAGCAAAGAAAAATTTCCACAAACCTTAATCACAGACAGCGATGTGCAGCTCACTTCTAATGAGATGACTGAAATACAACGGCAGCACACACAACACATCAGAATGGCTGTCTATGATCCCCAAAGCAATGGACAAGTTGAAGAATTTAGCTGTTACTTAAAGGATAGCGTCTATCTTGCATGTCAGAGTCAGTTTCCTGTATCTTTGGCAATCAGAGAAAGGTTGTGGGAGTATAGTAAATATCTCAACTATGTTCCAGGTTTTACACCCTTACTACTGTTGAAGGGCCAAATCCCCATTACAGATATATGCTTATGGTTGATTAAATGCAAAATATCTTGTAGAGAATGTGCCAATGCCCAACCTGATCTCTATTAGAACTTCCGAGGAGTCACGACATGCCAAGAGTAGGGGGCATTGCATGCCCTTCTCAAGCCCAAACCTACTGAAATGCACATGGGTGACTTTGTAAAAGATTTGCTTTCCTGGTCATGTTGTAAAATGGTTCCTCCAAGTTTTCAAAGTTATTAAAATCAATAAAAAGAGTGTCATTGCCCAAGATGATAGGTGTTGAAATCTCAAGAGGGTGGCGAAATGTGTCAGAAATTAAGGGGCATATTATCAGGGCAGGCGATATGAAATTATCGCCGCTTTTGCGGCCGTTTTCGGCCACAAAGCGGCTATAATTTCATCGCCCTATTAGCAAGCTGTCGCTAACATCAGTTAGCGACAGCTTAGAGGCGATAGCGAGCGGTTTGGGGCGCACTTTGCATGTCAGCGATATTTATCGCTAATGACATGCAAAGTGGGCGTACCCAACCTGTTAGCGAATGAAAGCAGTCGCTAACATCGCTATCGCCTATTACCAACGCAGGCGTAGCGATAAAAACATTTGCTGAAAACGAACGCCTGCTCAGACCAGTTCTTAACCTGTATATCCAATGGGAGTTGGATATTAAGGTTAAGACCCAATTGGCGTTAATGCGTGAATATCGCTGGATTCCCAGCGATATTCACTCATTTCGCCGCTATCGCCGGATATTTTATCGCTTTAGAGATAAACGTTGCTAACAGCACGTTATCTCTGCGATAAAATCCGGCGATGCGCGGCGATAAAAAAAATATCGCTAAGCCCATTTAGCGATAAATATAGCTAGTTGTTGATAATATGCCCCAAAATGATTGATACAGATTAGTAGTCCTGTTTTAGTCACGATTAGTTTCACAATAATTACCCTGATGGTTTGTGTGAGTATGGTGCTTCTGTAACTGACTCAGGACATATCTGTTTAACTGAGCCAGCTTCAGTACCTGCTGAAACTCTCATAACTCCTGATGGAAGGGTAAACCGAGGGGATGAAGGTTCCGTTACTAATCACGTCAAAAACTGAGCACGTATAAGAACTCCTTCTTTGAAGCTTCTTCAAGCATAATTTTTGTCCTTTATGCTTTTTATCATTTTGTAGGAAGGAGATGTGTTATATATTTCCTTGTATAACTTATATTCCTCATGAAAAATACCAATCCATGTGCTTCTTTCAAAGAGATTCCCACTGATCTAAAGGTTCATTCTCCCTTCAAGCAAAACCTAGCCTCCATGTCATCATGCTAATAATTTTACTTGCCACAGCATATTCCATTGTTGTTGTTTAAATTATTACTTCGTGGCACTCACGTACATCAGACAAACTCTGCGTTTTTCGTACTTTGGCCCATTTCAATCTGTTTAACAAATTGCAGGTCATGTCCAGGGTTTCCAGCTAGGCACTAATGAAACAGCAGAGAAATTTGGTGGCAAAATAATGAATATACCATTAATTTCGAACGAATAGGGTCCCACATGAAATAACGCTGCACCCCTGGTTTTCAATATTTTTTAAATGCTCATTGTTTATGTCCTGAAGAAAAGGGTAAACCAAGAAACCACCAAAACGCTGCATCAACAGTTTTTGAGTTTTTTTAAATTGTCAATATTGGAATTAATTTTTGTGTGATATGAAGTCATTAGTGCCTTGCACTATTGCGATTGTCTGTTTACACAGAGTATTACTGTTTTTATTGTATGCAAATTTCTGTGTATATCCTGAAATTTGTTGATTACTAATTATTAAAATAGTCAAAACTTACCTATACATATTTTTAATGAATGAATTGTGATATGTTATGTGGGATACATGAGTGGAAAATAAGAAATGAAATTATAAGTTGTTGAATATAGACCTAAATAACCTAAGGTAGTATATCACAGAGAGAAGATTTATTGTTTGGTTCTAGTAGCCTTGTTGCTCTTCAGCATTGAGCTATACAGGTTATTATTGGTCTTCTCCTGATGCGCAGACCTATAACCAGCGCCACTGGAATTATGCGATTGTATGGCAGCAGCAATGGTTGCATAATTATAGATTTGCAACATTTGCCAAATAATTCATAATTTGTCGCATAATCTACAGACTTTAACAAAAAAATTATTTGTAGCGCAAAGTGCTCAAAAGTTGCAAAGATGTGATGACATGTGTTGCTGCGCAGTGGAAAGCCCTATGCAAAGCTGGACTGCACACCTTTCTGCTACTTATTGCTATATTTGGATGTTAAACTGGTACTAATGCGGTGTAAAATATGCCCAGAGAGTGCTACCCAGTTTAAAAATGATAAAATACAGAAGTAGTACTATTACAGAATGTGCTGCATTATACCGCATAATTTGCCTTTTCTTACCGCATAATTTGGCCCTCCCCTGCCACATAATTCCAGTGACCCTGCTATAACTGTGGACGAGTTTTATCAAAACTGATATAGCCCTCAGGAGTGGGCCCTACAACTGTGCAAAATATAGTTTTCTTTCTGACCTCTTTTGATAACGACACCTGAGCTACAGTGCCTACTCATTCGAGTTGTGAGTCAATACCACAGTGGCAGCAACTAAACTCATAACACTCTGCATTGTTTTATGTTTTAATAAATACTTATTTTATAATTCCTCATATATCTGATTTCTATAATTTCTTTTGCTCTTCTTGTAGGGACAGTACAGTAAAATTACCTTCAGGACTCCTTTATACCTTGGTGGCGCACCAAGTGCATACTGGTTAGTAAAATCAGCTGGAACAAACCGAGGTTTTAAAGGATGTATCCAGTTATTGGTTATCAATGGTAAAATGACGGCTATGAGACCGTGGCCACTAGGCAAAGCCTTGAGTGGAGCTGATGTTGGTAAGTATAAGTAATAATACGTATATGTTTTCTGATGTCTCTTTTTTAAATGGAAGCAGAACATATTTGATCAGATGTATGCAAGGCTCCATGTCAGTCTGTATTTTTGAGTCTGCGCCTGCTTCTGTATTGATGTACATTAATTTACATTTTTCATCCAGCAATGGTGATGCTGTGCAATGTGGCTGAAGTGTAAAAAAGGCCTTTGACATGGGCGCCCTGGTCCTTTTGAATGTGTTTGTCATAAAGGAGAGTGATCCAATTTAGGACCTAGAGAGCTGGGATCAATACATGCTCAATATCTGGAAATATCCCCATACCATCAAACTCAAAACAGTTAACAGAAAAAAAGTCTCACCATTATTTCTCTGGGCGTCAATTAATGACTACTGATGAATTTTTTTGTAAGTCATACCAACTGTACACTGAATATACTGTATGTCACATTCGCAGATCTAACTGTGTACCCAAAGATTGGAAAACATACAAACAGTGGCATACATTTAAACAAGAATATACATATAACGCCATCAAACACATATGGTATATTCAGTGTACAGTTGGTATGAATTACAACAAAATTCATCAGTGGTCATTAATTGACACTTAGGGAAATAATGGTGAGACGTTTTTCTCTGTTAACTGTTTTAAGATTGATGGTATAGGGTGTATTTCCAGATACATAGCTTGTCATTTTGTAGGCATGTGCACAATACATGTGCGACAGCAGCAGACATATGCTCTGTTTGGTGGGCTGGACCTAAAAACGGGAAGAAAGATTACCCAAAGAAAATTATGGTGGAATGCTTTCACACAAGCTATGAAACAAACGCTCTAATATACATGCCCTAAGTCATTGACTGTGAATTGGAGCTTACAATGCAAGGTTCTGCATCATCATTGAGGAAGCCGCTAGGACTTGGGAAGACTTGTTAGCGATGTGTTGGCACTGAGGTCGCGGTGTGATGTACTGAGTCAGTGCTAGTGAAGTCGCTGGGGCTTGAGATGCACCGGGGGGCTTGAGATGCACCGGGGTGCATCGAGCTGGGCCGGTAGTCTGCATTGAGATGCGTCGCTCTGGGTCGGGCTGGCAGAACCGCCAATGCAATGCATGGCTCTGATTCAGAGCTGCGAGGAGCTAGGGGACACTGGACCAGTTTTTGGCATTGAGATGCACTTGATCAAGCTTACAGAGTTGTTGAGGCAAAGTGAAGTCCTGCGCAAAAATAGTGTGGCATAGAGAAGCCTGTTGTGTCTCTGTGGCTTGAGAACATGAGGTCAGCCGACTGACCCTTGGAGAGCTTGGAGTCCTGGAACATACAGGCAGGCTGGTTTCATCAGGGCACCTGCCAGCAGACGAGTCCTAGTGCAGCAAAAGCAGTCCTTGGGCAGCAAATCAGTCTGTAATGTAGTTCCTATATTCCCAATAGGCTCTGCGCATTGGACTAATATATCCTATAGATTTGACGTAGGACTTAGATCAATATGTCTCTATTGAATATACTAACCTTAATTGTGTGTGTGCCAGCTAACTCAGAGGTCACTAGAATACACAAGAAGGGATTAGTTTCTGACAACTGCATAAACATGAAAACTTTGTTTCCCAAGAATAAGAATATATCTCTCAGAGTCGCGTAAACAATAGATACCTAGTTCACTTAGTCAATCGTGCATGCTTCGTTTCTACAGAATTGCAGAGAAATAGTGAGACTGGCGTTTTCAATAAAAGGGTTTATTGAACAGTCTTCTTTCTCATGCAAGAGAAGTGAACTGCTACAATCGTTAGGCAGACTGCAAAGTATAATGCATACAGCCTAAACAGTAATATGAAAGAATACTGTAAGAGCTTTGTATGGTTTCTAAGCCATATACAAATACATAGATAAATAACATAGACTAAAATACTCAACTGGTGTTTCTAAAATACGCCTATCCCAATGTACCTAACCTAAGTCTAGTACGAGGGAAGAAGTAAGTATTGTTTAGCATAGGTTTAGTTTTTGCCAAGAATCTACCAAAGGTTTCTCTAGGTTCTAATCAGCCCCATACCTTAGAATGAAGGAGGTTTGGTATCTCTGTCTCGGGAACTCTATTTCCCAACACCCCCCAAGGGGAGCCGGAAACACTGGAGCTGGATTCTCGGCAGGGGAAAAGCAGCTTCCTGATCAGTGCGTCAGCTGGAGAGTCGGCTTCCGTCGGCACTTGCTGTAGCGAGCTGCGTCGGGCAAGTAGGTCTTCGAACTGCTCCGAACCACTGTATCTTGCTATAGCAAGTGAAGGTATATTTATACCTTGAATTTGGTTAGGAATGCCATAGTTTGACATAAAGTCGGGCATATGAACGTCATGAATGAACCCCTGGGGAATAGTTGTTCATTGTAAAGTAACTGAGTTCTTGGAGAAATCAATATTCAAGCAAGGGGAAGTTCCCTAACGGCTTAAGCTGGTTTTCCAAGAAATCGTTGTGACGTTTGGTGAACGGATGGAAGTAGAGATGCCTGTATCTGGGTAGCATGGGCTATGCCTAAATAAGGGCTGGATTTCTATGCCTATGTAAGGGCAATGTGAATTGTACCTATATAAGGGCATGAATCTGGAAAATTTAATCGGAGCCTAAAATGCTCACAACAAGTCCTTGGGCAGCAAATCAGGTCAGGAGGGCAAACTTCACAGCTTGGCAGTCCTTCTTTCTGACAGAGTCCACAGGTTCACTAGTGATCGGAAGAGTTGGGGTCTGAGGCCCAATATTTATGACTCGTGTCCACTTTGAAGTAAGAAAAGCTTCTAGAGGCTTCCACTCCCATAGGGTGTTATGCATCCCCGCAGGAGTACTACGTTGCCTACCGGGAGACACTCGTTCCACATCTCTCGGACATATACTCCAAAGCTGTCGAAAATGGCTTGTTTCTGCCAGAAACAGATGCCGCCACGATTGTGGTGATCCCTAAAACACAACCTCCCTCATCAAACTGTGCCAAAAACTGCCCAATCTCCCTCATTAATATGGAGGTTAAAATATTTGCCTCGGTCCAAGCCAACCGACTGAGGCCCTTTCTTAGTAAACTGGTCCACCCTGACCAATGTGGATTCATGCCGTCCTGTGGGACCATGTTGTAAAGAAAAACAGAAGTGTGACCCATAAACCAATCGGGATTGGGGTTCAAGGTTATAAAGGTAAAACAATATCCCAAAAGGTATAAATGAAGAGGCAAATAATATTGCATGCACAAGGCATTACATAGGTCACAGGAAGGAGACACTTATTCAAAGTCTTTCAATTCAAAATTAATTTTAGTATTTTTAGTATGCAAATCATGAAAGGAGAAATTCATAAGGGCATAATTATGTACAGCACACAGTTCAAGAATTCGAGTGACAACCGATAAAACTTGTGACACAGAATTCAGTGACTTTCTATTACACAATTCGTAATTTCAATGGAGTCACCACACAGTGCGCCTATTGTTTGCGCTGTTGAGTCGACGGCGTTTCGGTCCTTAATCAATGTGGACCATCTTCAGGACGAGGTTGTCTCGTTTGAAGTGCTGTAGGCAGTTCCAATATCGGCCCCGATCCAAGGGATCCGGCGGGGAAACGTCTAACCACCTGGGGACTGATGTATTGGTGGACGAGTGAAGTGTCACTGAGCCATCGCGGCAATTTGAAAGTTATAGCAGCCAGGGACCTGAAAAGATGCAGGAACTGGGCACGTAATTAATCCGTTTAAGGCGTCACAGCAGACAGTCAGGAAGCCTGCGGTTAGCGTATGAGCCCTGTCCCTGTGGGACCAGACACTGCCTCAGATGCCTCCATTTAGCCTTAGCAAATCGCCAATCACTAACCCCTTATTTAGCACTTCTCATTGATTTCAAAAAGGCGTTTGATTATATAGATTGGCAGTATCTGTAGGACGCATTAGTTGAGATGGGCATGGGCCATCACTTCAGCAACTTGGTTAAGGTGTTATATGCAAGGCCGCAGGCGCGTGTGCTCGCCAATGGGGCACTATCTGAGCTGTTTCCTATTAAGAGGAGGACGAGGCAAGGTTGCCCCCTCTCACTGCTCCTGTTTGCCGTGGCGATGGAGCCTTTAGCATGCCTCATACAGTCCGATGACCGAATTAGGGAATGGAAATTGCCAGGCTCTGATGAAGACAAAATCGCTCTATTTGCGGATGATATGCTGCTCTTTCTGACCAACCCGGCTCAATCCGGTCCCCACTGTCTTCGGGCGCTGCAGTCTTTTGGACAAATCTCTGGCCTGCAATTAAATTCCAGTAAGTCTGTCCTAGTCCCTCTCCACATTCTGAGAGACTGCTTTGATTGGCAATCCATGATAACTATCAGAAGGCAATCGTTTAAATATTTGGGAATCTGCGTGGCCCTGCTTCCTGACCTCGCCTGGTCACTCAATGTTACCCCACTGGTAAAGAGAGCTCGAGATGACCTCCACAAATGGCAGACACTACCGCTTAATCCTCTGGGAAGAGTCGCCCCCTTTTATTTATTTATTTATTTATTTATTGCATTTGTATGGCGCGCAGCTACCCAACAAGGGTTTCCCGGCGCCGATGACAGAATTTAAGCAAGTTTATGGAGGAAGGTAAATGATGGTGGATTATTTCTGGAAGAGCCAGGTCTTTAGCTGTTTTCTGAAGATGTTATACCTGTCTTCTTTCCGGATATGGGGGGGGAGTTTGTTCCAAAGTGTGGGCCCTATGACAGCAAAGGATCTACCTCCCATTCTTGCAAATTTGAACTTTGGGGTGGAAAAGTTTGCAGCATTTTGAGAACGTAGTGCTCTCGCCGGAGTGTAGGGAGTGGCGAGGGTTTGGAGATATTTAGGGGCGGTACCAGATTTGATCCTAAACATATAGCTCAGGGCTTTGAACCTAATACGGCTTTCCACCCTGAGCCAATGTAGGTTTTTTAGGTGGCTGGACACACTGGAGGTTTTTGGGATGTTACAGAGTAGCCTAGCCGCTGAATTCTGGACCACTTGTAATCGGTTAATGACAGCTTTGTTTGAGCCTAAGTAGAGAATGTTGCCGTAGTCAATCCTCGATGTAATAAGTGCATTGACTACGGACTTTTGGGTGTCGAGGGGCAACATCCAGAGGATCTTCCTTAGCCATTTTAGGATGGTGAAGCAGAGGCCTACCACTCTGTTTGCCTGCTGCTTCATGGACAAGGTGTTGTCGATGATGACTCCCAGATTTCTAACTTGAGTAGCGGGAGTAGGGATGGAACCGAGCTCAGAGGGCCAGTGAGAAGCGTTCCAGAGGTCTTTGTTTTTCCCCAAAAGGAGGACCTCGGTCTTGTCTCCATTGAGTTTCAGCTGGTGTGCGGACATCCAGCTGAAGATGTTTTGGAGACCTTGATTAAGACGGGATGGAAGAAGTGGGTTTGCTTCTGACAGGGAGAAGATGATTTGAGAATCATCAGCGTATGTCATGAGGGTGAGGCCAGATTCATCCGCTAGATCAGCCAAGGGCCGGAGGTAGAGATTAAAAAACAGAGGGCTTAGGATGGAGCCCTGTGGTACTCCATGGGGGGCGCTCATTGTATCCGAGCAGGCTATTGGAGATGTGATTTGGAAGGTTCTCTGTGACAAGAAGGACTCAATCCATTTTAGTGCATTGCCCCTGATGCCATTTCTCCCCAGTGTGGCCAGCAGTTTGGCGTGGGAGATGGTGTCGAAAGCCGCACTCAAGTCTAGTAAAATGAGTGCGACTGTCTGGCCATCGTCCAGGAGTCTCCTGATGTTTTCGGTAACTCCTAGTAGGGCGGTTTCAGTAGAGAAGCCGGCCCTAAACCCAGATTGCGAGGGATGGAGAAGACAGTTTTCTTCGGTGAAGAAGGTGAGGGCCGAGTGAATATGTCTCTCCAACAATTTTGAAAAAATAGGGAGGAGTGAGATCGGCCGGTAGTTTGAGGAGAGCTCCGGGTTTGCAGTGGTTTTTTTTAAGAGTGGACTGACCATAGCGTGTTTCCACATTGAGGGCACTGCGGCGAGTTGAAGAGAAGAATTTAGAGTTTCAGCAATGGTGGACAGGGCAGGGACGTCCAGGATTTTAAGAATAGAAGTGGGTACCGGATCACGAGGGGAACCTGATTTAACAGTTTTGAGGGTGGAGACTAGTGATTCTATGGTAAAAGGAGGCCAGGATTCAATGATGTTAATGTCATTTGGCCAGGAGGGAGTTGATTCACCAAGGTCATGGGTGGGGAGGTTACTCCTAATGCCAGAGATGATATTCTCGATTTTCTCTTTGAAGAAGGAGGCAAGATCTTGGCATTGTTTTTTGTCCAAGGGGCGAGCTGAAGCTGCCGTTTTTTCCCCTGCGAGGTTCTTTACCGTGTTGAATAGTATTTTCGCTTTGTTTGGCGCAGTATTGATGGTTTTGGCCACATGAAGGGCTCGGGCTTTGTTGCAGGCTGAGTGGTAATCATTCCTGGCTTTGTGGTACGTGATTTTTTTATCATGAGCGTAATCTTTCCGCCAATTTCTTTCAAGGGTTTTGCATTTTGATTTCATGGTTTTTAGGGAATCATTAAACCAAGGAGCCGGGGGGCGGTGGATATTACTTTTTTCTTGGGATAGGGGAAGACATCTTTCGACGGCGTTTTCTAGACAAGAGTGGGTGGCCAGAGCAATATTTTCCATGTCAGTGCCTGGACCTGGAAGCTGCCTTTCTAGAGTACGATTAAGTTCCTTCATATCTAGAAGTTTCCAGTTCCTTCTCTTAGATGAGGGCCGAATGGTGTTTGTAATCGGCGATGTAGGTAATTTTAAGCAGAAGTGAATAAGGTAGTGATCTGACCAGCAAATCGGAGTCGTGTCTAGCCAGGAGAGTTGAGGGATGTTTGTGAAAACGGGGTCAAGCAGATGCCCCGCCTTGTGGGTAGCCCCAGTGTTAATTGGGGTTAAATTTAATGCAGCTAGGTCGTCGAGTAAGTTCGTGCAGGCCGTATTTAGGGGATCATCCAAGTGCAGGTTTAGGTCCCCCAGCAGAGTAAAGTTTTTTGAGGCAAGATAAAAGGGAGTAATGTAGTTTATCAGATTTGCAGCCCAGGTGTTGGCATATCCAGGGGGCCTGTATATTAAGATGCCAGAGATCGTAAAATTAGGGTTAAGACACATTTTAAATGAAGCTGCTTCGCAGTCAGGGATGGGGACTGATTCAAGTGTACATATAATGTCCCGCTTGAATATGATAGCGATTCCTCCTCCTATATGACCTTCCCTGTCTCTTCTGACTATGGCATAGTCAGGGGGAAGTGCAGTTGCTATGTCAGGGCCAGCGCTATCATGCAGCCATGTCTCTGTTAGAAAGAGTGCGCTAGGTTTATTGTCCATTAAAAGATTAAAAATGTCAAATTTGTGCCGTGGTAAGGATCTACAGTTGACACTGTAGAAGGAGAATTCACGAGTCTTTGGGGTTGCTCGCAGTTTAGATGATAACTTGATAGATAAAGGATCAGGGTGGGGCTGAAAGTTAGACAGACTCAAATTGCAATTACTGCATGCAGTGCTGCAGGTAAGAGAGGGCATTAGTACACAGCAATCTTTGTGTTTTATTGGGCGCAGACTTTTGAGATATGCGGCGCTCATACCTGTATTGTGCCGCGTTGATAGAGTATAGTTCTGTGCCCCGAGCCCCGTACTGTCCCGGACGGGCCCAGACGGGCAGGTCTTAGGCTTGTCTTTGGCGCGGCCATGGCGCGGTCGCAGCGCGTACTCGCTGCGCGTCATAGAAAGCGTCTGGCTTTTGTAGAGGACGGACTCGTGAGCTCCGCCTCTATCCACTGAGCCAATCGGTGTCTTCCTCGGCCTGGGAGCCGGAAGAAGGAGCCTCCCTGCGCCCTCCACTCAAACAAGCCTGGCGCTTGCAGTGGAAACGGGGCTGCAGGAGTGAAGTGGGGGTGAGTGAATCAGAAATTCCAATATTACATTTTGTTTTCCAACACAGTGCAAATTATAAAATCAATCGGCGCAGTGTTCAGTAAAAAACATATGTCACGCTAACTAAAGCTCAAATCGTTTTAGTGCGCGCTATTTCAAGTGCGAGTAAAATAATCAACTGGGCAGTGTAAATCGTTCTTTCATTCACACAGCTTAGGTTCAAAGCGTTTCATCAGCTACCTTCACAAAAGAGAGCTCGAGATGACCTCCACAAATGGCAGACACTACCGCTTAATCCTCTGGGAAGAGTCGCCCCCTTTAAAATGATGATAGTTCCCAGATTCCTCTATATAATTCAAAATACCCCATTTCATTTCCTGCGGACTTGGTTTAAAGAACTGGACAGCCTGACCACTAAATTCCTTTGGGGCAGGTGTAGACCTCGCATGGCCCTGTCCCAATGCCGAATCCCATCCTTTGACGGGGGTATGGGCATGACTAACTTATTGACTGTATTATTTGGCAACTCGCCTACTTACGTTACACGACTGGTTTAACGGAGGCTGGTCTGACTCGGCATACAGAGCAGAGTTGAATGACTTGGGCCTACCCAGGATCTAGGCGATGAAGTATGGAGACCTATCCACAGAACTTTACCCATGGTGACACAGGTGGTTCTCCTGGCCTGGCGTGCCGCCCTGCGCCACATCCAATGGACCAATAAGTTGACCCAATACACGCCACTTTGGCAGGGTACCTGGCTCCGAGAGGTCAGCATATTGGAGGGATTCCGGGCCTGGGATCTTATTTTCATCTCACAGCTTGGGGACATATAGACAGGCGACCATATGCACACTTTTCAGGACTTGCAGACCCGGTACTTTCCTACACTCCTCACAATTTTATAGGTAGCTGCAACTGCGCCATGCCCTCCACATACACATGCCAAATGGCACCTCACTAGCAGAATATAGTCCCTCTGAGGTGCAAACCATGACAGGTAATCTGGTAAAAGGAGGAATCTCTTGTATTTACCGCTCCCTGACAAACCACACTCCAAATACGTTTGATCTGCTTAGGAGCCAGTGGGAGGGATGGATCGGGCCTCTTGAGGAGGAGGACTGGAGAGATGCACTGATGGTACCCAAAACAGTCCCCACTTCAGCCAGACTCCGTCTTGTCTAATTTTACTATCTACACGTTGCCTACCTAACACCAAAACACCTTCATAGCGTATGTCCGAAACCAACCGCATCATGTAAACTTTGCGAACAAGACCAAGCAGATTTCATTCACATGGTACTTGCCCCGTCATTGCACAATATTGGGACATAGAAAAGGAGCTCACAGAGTTTCTGGGCTGGGAGGTCCCACGCAATCCATTAAATATGCAGCTCTAGATTCGACAAGCTATTTCAGAGCGCAGCCATGGTGGTGACTAAGAGGGACTTTGCTGTCAGCTGCATAAACCCTGTCCCACCCACCATAACCAAATTGTGCAGAGAGATGGACTGATGCACAGCACAAGAGAAGCCTATGTATGAGGTCATGGGGTGCCCGGCGAAACATTGTAAAGTCTGGAGTAAATGGCTGGGGCAGATAGAATAAAAGTACCTCCCTTCAGGAACTGTGAGCACTATGTGAGACTTTATGAGATTATGTGGCATATTCTCAAGAACGTGTGATAATCGTCGCAAAATTAGCTTAACGCAACTTTACACATTGCAGACTATCGCGACAAAGTAACACTGTGTTAACCTTGTATTCCCTACCCGGTTGTACCATTCGATAGTCTCACGCTGACGCATCAAATGACCGTGTTAAAATTCGCGTGATGCCGAAAAACTCGAAAATAGTAACGATGAGGCCAATCGCAATACAAAAAATCTGCGAAAACCAGCGACAGGCCTGCAATTCCCACGCATCATGCAGGAAAAATCACTATAAAAGTAGAAAAAAACATACAAACAAAAGCCAAACAACAGCAAAGCACAATGGAGGTAGCCGGAGCAAGTACAGAGGACAACCAGAACCCCACAAGCCCCCCAGAGGACCAGCCTGGGACCTCTGGGTCAGGGAAGGGCAAGGACAAGAAGAGTAGGAAAAAGCAGTTCTGTCCACAGGAAAACAGGATCCTGATAATGGAGGTGGTAGAACACCATCAACTACTGTTCGTAACCTCCACTGTGTCATTGGCACACAAAAATGGAATATGCCAATCCATCGTGGACAAGGTGAATGCAGTCGGAGTGCTGAAGAGGACAGTGGAAGAGGTCAGTAGGTGCTGAAATGATGTGAAGCGCAAAACCAAGCAGAAACTCGCCAACAACTGGAAGGCTGCAATGCAGACTGGAGGTGGGAGTCCAGCGCCACAGAGGGAGCTGGACGAGATGGAGGAAATGGTGTCCACAGTCATAAGTGGGGAGACGATGGCAGGAGTTGGGGGACCGGATACTACTCAACATGACCGGACACAACAGTACCAGGGTGAGTAACGGCCAGGGACTAGGGGGACGGGGGAGATGGGCACAAGGCACACATGCATAATTAAGTATAGCACATCTGCGGACAAACCATGTCCCAGACCCCCCAACTCCCACCTGGAGATGTACCCAAGTATGCAACATCTCAGCACTGTATAAGCACAGAAGTCAAAGGCACAACACATGAAAGGGATAAGGGGCAGCAAAATCAGAGCTGCAGAGGTGACTCCCCCAAAATGCAGCACGCACGCATAACTTGCAGAGCACATCAACATTGACAACGATGTGTTACAAACCGCAACACGTCCACAACAGAACAGAAGACACAACTGGTGCCGCTTGTCTGTAGAAACTAGCCAATCACATTTGGCATTGCAGGGAAATGTGAGTTGACAATGTACAAGTACAAACACACATCCGTGATGTTGTCGAAATGTCCACTGTCCTGCATCAAATAGGCAGCTCCTCCCAAACAGTCACAATGTACACTGTCATGCAGTCTGAATGTAAACATGTACAATGCATCTCCCCTCCAACTTGCAGAGGGAAGTCCAGCACCTCCTGCAGAGCAGGCCGAACCTCTCTTCTCTGATGACGAAGAGGACCACCACACCTTTGACCCCGACACCCTCCAACTACTCATAGACAGCCTCCTCACCCCCCCTTCAGGAGCAGGGCAGGCCAGCTGCTACGAGGAGACCCCACCCCCTGCACAGAACCCATAGAAGGCAGCACCCACCACCACGGTATCCCCCCAAGACCCACACGAACAACACATGGCCTTCCAACGTTGTGTGTGGGGGTGCCAGGAGAAGCTGGCTGAACAGGTGCGGGTGGGGTTCAAACGCATGGCAGCCAAACTAGATGCCATACGTGGGTGTCTAAGTCCCATCAGGGACCACTCACAGTCCCTAACGGACACCCACAGTCCGCTCCATGCTCTCCAACGAGCCATGGCTGCCATCGCTAGAGTCCTGACTCAGAGACAAGAACAACTGACTAGTCAAAGTGGCTCCAGCGATGTCACCCAGGAGTTGGGACACATGCGGAGGATCATGGAGAACATGGAGCGGACGCAGGCGGAAAGAGCGGCTGCCATGGCTGCACACCAGCGAGAGGTAGCTGGGTTCTTCTGTGCCCTGCAGACCCTCCTCATGGCATTGCTGCCACAAGGCCTGGCGTTAATGCATGCTGCTGCTACCACTCCATCCACTTCTCCGCCCCTGAAGTGTCAATGCCACATAGTGCTGGAGGCAGAACACCACCACCCACATGTGAGGCACATGAAACACCAGAGGACGAAGATGCGGATGAATCTGCCTTTGTGGTAAGAAGGACGCAGTAGTATTCATCTCCACCATATGGCCAGTTTTTGCTTGGTTCTGCCCTCTGCATCATCACCTTCCACTGTCCCCCGATACACTCTGCGACACTCACCTTGGACCTCGAAATGTACTGCCATATTCTGTTTGGTCACCAATGATACGGCATTCAGACTGTGGACTGTACTCTTTCGATGAACTTGTCATTCTCTAAAGGACTCTGGGGGGGTGGTGGGGGTGGGGGTTCTGGGGGGATGGCAGTGGGTGTTGTGGCCCTCTTGGGTGTCCGAGCTGCATGGTCGTTGGCTCCATGGCATCTGTTGTTCTTCAGGTGTGGCTCTGGGCTGGGCTCCCTTTTCTGGTGCAGGTTGTCATCCGACTTCACACCAGGTAAGAGCAGGTGTTAAATTCCTGCTGCTAATGCGCCTTATCACCTGTTCTGTGATTTTATCGTCAATCTGGCTGGTCGTTGAGAATGTTGCGAAGTGGTGCTGTTGCAGCTTTTTGCACGGGAACGCCTACTCTGGATCTCATTAGCGATAGTTGCTGGGGTAATTTGTGGCGATGTTTTTTGCGGCTGCTATTGCAGGTAAAGTGGTGATATCAGCTGTTAGCACCAGCTTGTAAATGGGACGATAAATTTATAGTGGCTTTTGCTGCAGTAAAGTGCTGCTAACTCAGTGATAAGTCCTTGAGAATATGCCCCTATGTATTGCAAGTGCATTTTCTGAATATGTAACATGGTGATGTCCTATAACTGCTGTAACACACTGCATTTGATTACTGCTGATTTACCTGTTTTAAAAAAACAATAAAATTGATTATCAAACAAAAAGGTGTTAGGCATCCCCTTCTTCCTGCCCTGGTCTCAACTTGTCTGGGATCACAAAAGGCTAGTGGCAAACCCTTTGTGAGAGTGCTCAGGCAGAGCCCTTGTAATGTGCAAGTGTGGTAGGTGAAAGCTCCTCCCCCTCGTTAACTCAGAGTGGCCCATCCTACCACTACCTATTTTTCCTTTGTCTCACTTTCTTATTTATTTATATAAAGTTGTATATAGCACGGACAAAAGCCAGGCAGGTATCAGAGTGCTTAACAGATGTTCCCGGACCAAAGAGTTAGTCCAGTAGGTTGCTAGAGACAACAGTGATAGGGAAGATATTGGAGTAAAAAGAGGAACAACGTAGCATGACATCACAAAAGGATATATATGAGCATATATGCACAACAAACAAATATTGATCCTGGGGACAGCAATAGGTCAAAGACGAAGTCAAAGTCATAGGCTCACGTGCGAAGTACATTGTAGTAACGCTACTCAGGGCGAGACAGTCCGTAGAGGAAGAGCAAGACTCGCTTGTTAGGGGGAAAAAATACAACAGATGATACCTAGTGGGAGTGGGTACAGTCAATCAGAGGGTATTCATCAATAGAGTTTTCACTTCTTTTTTAAAGATGCCTTAGAGGGAATCATTCTGTCATCCAGAGGCAAGGAGTTCCAGATTTTTAGGGCAATACCCGAGAACGATCGATTATGAATGCTCTAGTTTTTGAGCTAGTTACAAAGGGGTGTTATGGGGAAGGGTCTTGGGTGTCGTGCTAGCAATTTTAAGATGAATCCTCACCTCAAAAGGCAGCCAATTTAGGGATTTCAGGTCTGGTGTGATGTGGTTATTTCTTCTAGATTCCCTGATGAGCAGCTGAAGCAGTGCCAACCTGTAGCTGGGTAACCCACAGAGTGTTCCACTACCATAATCCAACCTGGAAATTATTAGTGCTTGAACAGCAGACTTGAAGTCATCCAGAGGAAGGAAGGGTTTTATCTTTCCTAGGATACTTATATGGAAGTTAGCTGCTTTGGTGGCTTAGCTAATGTGCACCTGCATACTCAAGATCTTATCAAGTATTATTCCAAGAGACCTTGTGGAGTCACTGGAGTGTGGAGTACAGTTGAGAGCTGTTAGGAGTTTCAATTAGACAACAGTGACGGAAGCCAGTTTGGATGGCACTATAAGGAGAAATTCCCTTTTGGGTGAGTTTAGCTTGAGATGTTGGGAGGTCAGCCAGTGTTGTGTTTTGAGTAGGGTTGAGTTGAGTGATCTGATGTCTGCCAGGGAGGAGATTTTCAGACAAAGGTGGGTGTTATCCGCATACATGTGATATTGAATGTTGCATGCATTGCGCATTTCCGTTAGAGGTTTTTTCCGTTAGAGGTTCCATGAACAAGTTGAAGAGCATGGGTGAGAGTGCAGATTTGTGTTCAGGAGCAATACACAAAAATTAACTGCCAGCTACACCTAGTCATGTGACCCAGGATCTGGCTGAATGTACAAAATGTTAGGAGAAGAAAATCCCACTTTCTAAAAGTGGTATTTTCAGAATTGTTTTTAAAAATCTAACTTTACCATTAAAGAGGGCTTTTTAATAAAAATTCTGTAGACGCCAAACACGCCAAACTCGACCTGTACCTGCTCCCAATTGAAAGATATCACTTATTAAAAGTAATAAGGTAATCCAATGTTATCCTATGGGAGAGGTAGGCATGGCAGTAGTGAAAATCGAATGTAGGAGTTTTTCACTACCAGGACATGTAAATCTTGAATGTACATGTCCATCTTTTTAAATACACTGCACCCTGCCCTCTGGGCTGTTCAGTTCCTACCTTCAGGAGTGACATTTATTTTGCCAGTGTGAAATGGCAGTTTAAAACTGCATACACAGGCTGCATTGGCAGGCCTGAGACATGTTTAAAGGGCTACTTAAGAGGGTGGCAAAATCATTGCTTGTTGTAGGCCCACTAGTAGTATTTAATTTACAGGCTCTGGTAACATGTAGTACAACTATGGTAGGGGCTTAAGAGTAAGTTAAATGTGCCAATTGGATATAGCTAATTTTACTATGTTTAGAGAAGAGAGCACACGCACTTTAGCACTGGTTAGCAGTGGTAAAGTGCACAGAGTCCTAAGGCCAGCAAAAACGAGATCAGTAAAAAATGGAGGCTAAGAGTTTGGTGGAACCCAAACTAAGGCTGACAGGTCGAACACCAGATAAAACCAAAATATTATCATCAGTGCTCAATGTTTATTGCTTGGGCCAACATCATGTTAAGATGAGCCAAAACGTTCACCAAGAAGGCCTGTCATGTCCCACTTGGTCTACCCTTATGCCAGTGAGAGCCAACATGTCCTATTAGCCCTTTCCCCAATACACTTGCACAGCTTTACAGTCTGAAGCTGACATACCCATTCACACTTGGACACTTCCAGGTACATACATACACCCACACAAACATTCACAGTCTCAGCTTACCCCTGCTCACCCCTGCCCTCGCCGTCTCTCCCAACTTACGAAATGGGCAATGTTCAGTCTCAGCTGCTTCTTTCTTTCCAGCTCATCTTGCAACACCAGCAGGTGACTGAGCAGGAACCTGTGTTGCAAATAAGGCAGAAGCACTGCATTAAGGCAAGCCAGAGCTAGGGGGTGTCAGAAGTTCAGTGGCAGACAGGCCAGAGAAGGCAGATATTGTTCAAGGGTGGCAGGGAAACCATCATGAGGCAGGCCAGTATCCAGTAATGGAACACTAGGAGCGGATTGAAAGTGGAGTCAGCCAATATGAAGCGGCTTTGGGAAGGCTGGGTTAGGCTGGAGTCAGGGCTTCTGGGCAGCAAATTCCTGACCCAAAGCCCTAGAAAAATTGTTGCATCCTGTCACTACTGCCACATGCTGGATAAGTGAAATTCAGATGAATCTATAGTGTCCCTCGCTGACTAACCAGTGTGTATCTGTAGACCTCTCAATCTCCTATGCCTACCTTCTCCAGGAAAGGAGGAGAGCAGCCGCCCCTGTTTGTAGCATCACCTTAACATTAATACATTGAATGAAAATGTCCTTAAGTAGTACAAGTTATAGGGTGTTTTTTACTTGGTATTTCAACTATCTATCTCAAGAAGGGGCTCCACACTACTCAATATAAATTGTACCACCTGTAATAAACATTTGTTTTCATTCTGTGATGGAATCCCTTGAAATTAAAACATTGCTGTTAAGCAGGATTTATGTTGCTTACATAACATAACCATTCTACAGCATGTGTTGATATACACTGTATGAAGAAGTGGCCTAATCTTCTGCTTACATCTCTGTGTCTATATATGAGTGTTTTGGCCACATGTTTACATTAGTTTAATTATTAGATGAAGTATGTTCCAATAAGTTTTGTAAAAAAAATCACCTCTCCTGCTACAGTCAAGTAAGATAGACATATACACCACTTTAGTTGTTTAGAAACCGGAGTAATGGGCTTACATGATTTTCATATACTATCATTGATGATGTTCAAAACTTTTAGACGTTCTTACATTACACAAGTAATAGTATGATAGTCCCACACATAGCTCACCCTGTGTTTACATAGTCCATGTATTGCATGGGCCACATACGTACCAAAGTAGGAAATAAACATAATTCAACATTTTCCTTTCAATTATTTTTGCTTCAAAAATAATTATCATTTTTTCTCAAATGTATTTATCTCCTTTGCAAATGTCATGGCAATTGTAAATTGATAGACTGTGAAAATAAGGGGTTCTGTTATTGTAACCCCCGCCCCCACTTTTTACCTGGCTTTTCATGCATCTTTCATTGTAGAGTACTGGCTCCTTGCTGTCCAGGTTTCCAGTACCTTAAAACTGATCCACAATTGGCCCTTCAGGTCCCCTGTAAGTCCCAAGTAAAAGGTATGTGGGTACCTAGGGCATTGGGACTGAAGAGGGTCCTCTAGAGACCCCTCACCTAGGCCATGCAGACTGTCACTATAGCATGTATGATCTGGTGCAAAGAAAACAACAAAGTCGAAATGGCCAACTTCCTGTGTGCCATGCCAACTAGCACTGCCCAAGATGTAAGTAAGTCACCCCTCTAGCAGGTCTTACCAGCCTAAGGCAGGGCTCACTATATCACAGGTTTGGGCATATCTGCATGAGCAGATATGCCCCTACAATATTAGGGTCTATTCCTTGATATAGTAGGAGACAGGGAAGTCATAGAAAGCACATGGGCTGGTAACTTGACAACTTGCGTTCCACAGCACCATGATGGCATCACTGAAACCAGGAGTGTTTGACACCATGCAACTCCTTGAAATAAATCCACACTAATGCCAGTGTGAGATTAATTAAACCATGTACTCAGAGGTGCCCCCTGAAAACCTACTGACCCTGGTGTGGACACTGACTGGCTTCAGGCAGCTTGCCACACACAGACATGTTTCTGGACCCCTGGGTGGAGAGCCTCTGCTCTCTAGGCCCAGAAAAATTGCACATCCAGGGCAGAGGTGTCACACATCCTCCCCCAGCATGGCCAGTGCTCCAAGGGGAAGATTCAAAGTCTTGCCGGCTTTGTAAACGATGCACATCCGGGCAGAGGTGGCACATCTCCTCCCCCAGGATGATTCAGTGCTCAAAGGGGAAGCTTCAAAGGCCTGCCACCTTTGTAATGTGACCCCCCCTAGTTTACACCCCTATTTTGGGTGGGAAAACTGGTGGCAAACCTTAGAAGAATAGGCATGTACCCACCTCTGACAACTCCACACTTTTTTTTTTTGCAGAGTTTTGTATAGCGCGAACTAGACCCGAACCAAATCAGGTATCAGAGCGCTTTACATAGCACCAGTTACGTTACATGAGGACACACTTTCATTTTTTAGGCATGGGGAGATTAAGTGATTTGCCCAGAATCACAGGAGGTTTTTGGCGTCGTTATCGAGACTTGAACCCAGATCCCCAGGTCCGAGGTCGAGCGCCTTAGCCGTTAGGCCAACCCCTCTCCCACACCTAAGGTAGGGGAGCACATCTTTCAGTCCCCGCCATCTTAAGGATGGGGAGACCCCTCCAAACAGGGCTAGGTTTATGCCGCCTTTTACAGGAACGTGGCATAAATGAGGGTGTAGCCACCCCAGGTAAGGTGCCCATTTGCCCTACCAGCTATTCCCCTAAAACACCCCTAAATTTAGTATTTAGGTTGATCCCCCAGACCTGAAAACTAGATCTGTGATGACCTAAGAAGAAAGAAGACATCCCTGCAGAGATGACTGAAGACAACTACTGCCTTGGCTCCAGCCCTACCGGCCTGTCTCCGGCTTCTGTGAATCTGCGACCTGCCTTGCAGCAAGTGACCTCTGAAAACCTTGGTAGGAGTGCTAGCTTCAAAAAAGAATCTAATCTTCCATGGACAGCGGACCTGTCCAGAAAAACTAACTCCAAGGACTCTGGATCCAGGTGGATCCGTGTCTCCTGCCCACTCTGCACCCAACGCCCACGGCCTGAGTGGCTCAATTGTGCTGTAAAGTCTCCCCAGCGATTCTGATCTTGAGTCCAGCGTTGGCTGACATCTCCTGATCTCCACAGCAGCGCCTGCAGTGTGAATCCAGAGGCTCCACTGACCACGACTAGCCCGGGTAAGAAGAGTCTGACGGCAAAAGGCACCCATGCATCCGAAGCCCCTGGGCATTGGTAACCTGAACCAATGGTGCCCCCACAAACCCCTACATCTCTACTTACCTCTGCTGTTGTAGGTCTTCCTCCTACAACCTCCGGTGCAGCGTGTTTGCCAAAAGAAGAATCTCCATTGAACAGCATTAGGCGCCCGACTCTGAAATAGCACCCTGCACCCGGCCGCCCCTGTCTTTCCCTTCAGTGGTGCATCCCCATGTTATAATGTCATCATGGACCATAGATTGCTGTAAAAATGTGTCCACTTCAATGTACTGTGCTTTTAAGTTGAATATTTTGAATGAACACCAAGTTATGAATCTGAAAGTTGTAGATATATGGACATGAATGATGTTTAAAATTTAAGATATATTAATCCTGAGAACTACGTGCTCAGTTGCAATACAGAGATCCGGACATGTGGGTAATTCATCTACATTATATAGGAATGTAAAATAGCATGATGCAAATAAAGTTTCAATGGAACATTTCTAATTTCTTACGTCTCACAACCTCAATGTCCAGGTGAATGTAGCAGTGGAATCTGTGATGAAGCCGCTTGCATCAATGGTGGTACTTGCGCTTCGAACGGAGCAGACTCATATATGTGCCTTTGCCCCATCGGATTCAGGGGTCGACACTGTGAAAGGGGTAAGAAAGCACAGTTACTTTTATGCTTTGCATTGTGCATGCTGATGGTCAGTGGTGTAGTTTACAATGTGATTCAAAACAGCCCTTTTTTTCTCTTTGATCAGAGGCTTTCCTTTTATGCAGAAACCATTGTTAGGGAACCAAATAACCACGCCCATGCTCACCTTGCAAGTAGCAGAAGCAACCCTGCCTACATGTCTGTAGATCTTGACATTTTCATTTGTTAAATGATTTAAAATATGGTTATGCCTCTAATTTTTATTCTAAACAAAAAGTGTCTCATCACTGTCATTTGGTGGCCCTTGCACTGGCTCCCAGTCGTTTTGCACACCAAACTCTAGATTCTCACAAATGTTCAGAAATGTATCTACAAGACAGATTTATGGGATCTTACATCACAATTCATATCCAGATCCCATTTACAAAATCTAGTCATTTTTCTTCCTTTATATCGCAGTCTCACAAAACTCCCTTCCAGAAATCAGACTCTTATGCCCTCATTACAGGTGGCCCAACAAGGAAGGCGATTATTATTGCATCTTTTAAAATCCAGTACCAAGGGCTGCAGAGTTTAAAAGGTGCAACAATTATTACCTTTACCTACGGAAAATTGTGAGGCATGTGGTAACTATCACAAAACTTGTTATTCCCATTCCTGTGCAAATAGTAGCTTGCACAGGAAATGGAATAGATCGGGTGACTCATAATGAGGGCCATAAACCGCATCATAATATTTTGCAAAGTCCACATACTCCTTTCTCCTTAGAAGGTAGATGCTTGCTTTCCTAGCTATTTCTGGATCACAACCAATTTGCACTCACTTTATTCTCACCAAAAAGATTTCCTTTAATATTAAAGTGTGCTAGGGAATAAAGGAGACAACTGAGCAACTACACCAATGGTTTTAGAAAGTTAATGTCTCCTATGGTAGGTTAAAGCAAGAGCAAGATTTGTATACCAAAATTTTAGACAGAAATAAAAACGAATTATAAAGAATCCTTCGCAACCTTTTAAAATTATGTATTCACAGAATAATTAAAAAATATTAAAATGATTAAAATAAATCACATATTTTCTGTATGCTTTACACAAAACTTTTTTGTTGTTGTCAGCTTTCACTTTGGCTGTGCCTCAGTTTAATGAGTCTTTGCGATCATTTGCTGCAACACCTTGGCCATTTCAACCACAGCACTACCTTTCCTTCATTGAGTTTGAAATCACATTACGACCTGATTCTGAGAGTGGGGTTATTCTGTACAGCTACGATACGGACAGCAAAGATTTCATCTCCATTAATATGGTGGACGGCTATGTGGAATTCAGATTTGATTGTGGCTCTGGAACAGCAGTAATAAGGTAAGCTTTCATTTTTTCCAAATCTAATAATGGCAAATAGTCCCTCAGTTACACCATTATTCAGGCAAAAGTTCACTTCATAAGCTTTGTAGAGCTGGACACTGCAGCCTCAATGTACATATCTCATTTTCACCTCCTCAAAATTAGATATAGCTGGTGGAAGGTGTAGGTATATCCAAATAAGAGGAGTCGAAGGGGGAAAGAGAAGGGTACAGGCCGCCCCCCACTCAAACCATAATCTACCGCAACAGGCCTGTCACCCTAGACACTCTTAATTAGTTTTTAATATGGCATGGATTGTAGTGGTACAAAAAACTTTTTATTACCACCAGCCAGTTTTTCTCTAGCTATTCACATCCATCCAAGTGTCAAACATTAATATGGTACACACACGGTAAACATTCAATCTGTCGTAATACCATCACCCACCAAACTGTACTTGTGGAAAAAAAGTGTGGAGAGGAGAGTGAGCCCCTCACGGAAGAACCGCCAATCGGGTTGTCTGACTAGCAATTGCCAGTATACCCAATTATCATCATCGGTGACTCACTCTCATAACAGTGGAAAATGAAAACAGAAAAAGACCGACAACATATAACAGTGCTTCTTCTCAACATCAGCCCCACAATCTGCTGACTGTTCCTATCAAAGCAAGTCAACGTATTGCCCTTGCTATACTTGTGTGCACATATAACACAAAAACAGACAACCCCAGTGAGAAAGAAACGTGAATCTCACACAATTAAAATAGAAGAGTTCACTGGCCACTCTGGGTTTATTCTGGGCTGTGAATCCTTCTAACTTAAAAATGACTCACACCATACAAAGTCTCAGGTGGGTCATAGTCGCCAACATGTTTCGTTGCTCATATTTTCTGCAACTTCTTCAGGGCAAATGGGGGTTACCCACTGCTATTGCCACTGTCTTTCAACACACACCTGTGATGGTAAAAACTACAGATTTGTAAAATAAGGTGAGCCGAGGGTTAAAGACCCTCCCATATTTACTAATGAATTTAATTAAAAAAAAATGTAATACAAGGTTGTGTTACTCAGAACAGACAACACTGCACATAATCACCTGGGGTTAGCGTCTTTCACGCATACCTGCTACCCCTTTTAAACAGTCTGCCTGTGTCCTCAAAGATCACGTGTTGATTACGAGAACCCGCTATCGTCGGGTGTCCTGCACACAGAAACAAAGACAAGGACCGAAGTCAGTCGATGTGACACTACATAATCTACTGTCACGCACTCAATCACCTCATTAGAGTATAGAGGACTTGTAATTAGATATAGGAAACCAAATATTCACAATGCGCCCTTCTCAAATCAGACCCGTCGGTCACCGCCCCTATCTCAAACCTAAACCTCCCCCATTTGGTACTGGTTTGATCACCTTACCGATCCAGTGGGGAAGCTTACCCACGCTCGGTCACCGGCACTTCTAAATGTCACCCGCGCCCCGTCCCGGCTTCAGAAGCCGGATATCAGGAGACGCGTGATGACGTGTAAGACGTCGCGTGGCACGTGACAAGAGTACGCCACACGTGGCGGCCATCTTACAGTGTGTTCCATAACCTTAACAGTGGGCAAAGCACACTTCTTGGCAGTGCAGAGCATTGCAAACCAACAATCAAAAGCTGAAAAAAGGGGGAATCTGGTGTCAATCAACCATCTTTTCACCGGAAACTTTTCTTGGAGGGGCAAATAAGATTATTTACAGTTAAAACGTCTGCTACCTAGGTATGGGCATGTGTATCAAAGGGATCAAATAATGACGAGAGGCACACATGGGTGGTATAAACTGTACTATATGTATTGTATAGTTGGGAGTTGGTGACCCAAGGCTGCACTATCGACTTTTCAAGGATATACATCATCATGTGAGCTCATCGTTTGGTGATTTTATTCCACTCAATGACGTCATTCAACCCCTCACGATCGACCTGTTCCTGATAGATCCAGCAAGCTTCCTTTCTCGCCAAAATGTTTTCTACATTATGACTCTCACACTTCACCCTCTCCAGTACAACCCACTCCAAATCCTTGGGATCACGTCCCATGTCATTGAAGTGTTGCACCAATCTCGCTGTCAATTTTTTCGCCCTGATGGTGCTAAGGTGTTCTTGAATGCGGACTTTTACCTTTCTGGACGTAAGTCCAATGTAGTGCAGCCCACATTTACATGTCAATCTGTAGATTACATTTACAGTATTGCAATTACTGAACTTGGTGAGATGCCAAATTCTGCCATTTTGCAGGGTCACTGCCTTCGTAGTCTTTGTTAAATTGCATACTGAACAGCTCGTACATGGGTGATGGCCAGGTGGTAGCCTTTCTGTATATACAGGTTGTGAGGTCCGGGTATGGACCAGTTTATCTTTTAAGTTTGTGGCTCTTTTAAAGCAAACCTTGGAGGTGGCATCTTTCCCATATTTGTATCAAGAATTGACCAATGCTTCCTCACAATCTGCCTCAGTTTGGTGGATAAAGGATCAAAAGTTGTTACCACTGGTATACACTCCTGTTTAGTTCTAACATGGCGTTCAAGGAGTGCACCCCGAGGCGTATTCAATGCACGTTTACGTGCTTGCTTTACCACCTTCTTGGGATATGCCCTGGCGGCCAATTTCACAGCCAGTTCTTCCGATTGCTCCACAAATGACTCTGTCGTGGAGCAATTTCGCCTGTAGCGCAAAAATTGCCCCACAGGAAGATTATCACGTAAGGCTCTTGGATGGAAAGAATTGTAGTGGAGCAAGGAGTTCTTCTCGGTTTTTTTGTGATGTACGGTCGTCACCAATTTATGGTCAACTGCTTCGATATCAACATCCAGATAGACTGCTGTGGTTCTATTAATAGACCAAGTGAATTTAAGGCAGTCATCTATCTGGTTGAGCCATGAGAGAAATTCAAGGAGGAGGTCCTCTGTACCTGTCCAGATACAGAGGACGTCATCAATATATCTCCTCCATAAGGAGATATGTTCCCTAAAGGGGTTGTTGTTCCGATGGAGGACCACATTCACCTCAAACTGGCCCACATAAATGCAGGCCAGACTTGGGGCAAAAGTGGCCCCCATAGACGTCCCAGACACTTGCAGGTATAGTTGGTTCTTATACTCAAAAAAGTTTTTAGTCAATGCAAGCTCAATGCACTGCATGACAAACGTGATGGGCGTATCGTAGAACCACTCCAGTTCCCCCAGGGCCCGCGCTGCTGCCACCAGCGTGGCGTCCTGGGGGATACTGGTGTAGAGTGACTCGATGTTGATGGTTACTAGCAGTTGCAACTCAGGGTCAAAATGCACTCCTTCAAGGACATTAAGAATGTCAGTCGTGTCCTGAACATAGGACTCCTGAGTAATTACTGCTTCACGCAGAAAAAAGTCCGCGAATTGTGACAGGGGCTCCAGTACTGACTGGATACCTGACACTATCGGGCTTCCTGGGGGTGGTCTCTGGGGTTTGTGGATCTTCGGCAAGATGTAGAACGCCGGAATGCGAGACTTTTTGTTGACAATAAAGTCTGCCTCTTTGGGTGTTATCCACTTCTTACGTCCAGAAAGGTAAAAGTCCGCATTCAAGAACACCTTAGCACCATCAGGGCGAAAAAATTGACAACGAGATTGGTGCAACACTTCAATGACATGGGACATGATCCCAAGGATTTGGAGTGGGTTGTACTGGAGAGGGTGATGTGTGAGAGTCATAATGTAGAAAACATTTTGGCGAGAAAGCAAGGTCGCTGGATCTATCAGGAACAGGTCGATCGTGAGGGGTTGAACGACCTCATTGAGTGGAATAAAATCACCAAACGATGAGCTCACATGATGATGTATATCCTTGAAAAGTCGATAGTGCAGCCTTGGGTCACCAACTCCCAACTATACAATACATATAGTACAGTTTATACCACCCATGTGTGCCTCTCGTCATTATTTGATCCCTTTGATACACATGCCCATACCTAGGTAGCAGACGTTTTAACTGTAAATAATCTTATTTGCCCCTCCAAGAAAAGTTTCCGGTGAAAAGATGGTTGATTGACACCAGATTCCCCCTTTTTTCAGCTTTTGATTGTTGGTTTGCAATGCTCTGCACTGCCAAGAAGTGTGCTTTGCCCACTGTTAAGGTTATGGAACACACTGTAAGATGACCGCCACGTGTGGCGTACTCTTGTCACATGCCACGCGACGTCTTACACGTCATCGCGCGTCTCCTGATATCCGGCTTCTGAAGCCGGAACGGGGCGCGGGTGACATTTAGAAGTGCCGGTGACCGAGCGTGGGTAAGCTTCCCCACTGGATCGGTAAGGTGATCAAACCAGTACCAAATGGGGGAGGTTTAGGTTGGAGATAAAGGCGGTGACCGACGGGTCTGATTTGAGAAGGGCGCATTGTGAATATTTGGTTTCCTATATCTAATTACAAGTCCTCTATACTCCAATGAGGTGATTGAGTGCGTGACAGTAGATTATGTAGTGTCACATCGACTGACTTCGGTCCTTGTCTTTGTTTCTGTGTGCAGGACATCCAACGATAGCGGGTTCTCGTAATCAACACGTGATCTTTGAGGACACGGGCAGACTGTTTAAAAGGGGTAGCAGGTATGCGTGAAAGACGCTAACCCCAGGTGATTATGTGCAGTGTTGTCTGTTCTGAGTAACACAACCTTGTATTACATTTCTTTTTAATTAAATTCATTAGTAAATATGAGAGGGTCTTTAACCCTCGGCTCACCTTATTTTACAAACCTGTAGTTTTTACCATCACAGGTGTGTGTTGAAAGACAGTGGCAATAGCAGTGGGTAACCCCCATTTGCCCTGAAGAAGTTGCAGAAAATATGAGCAACGAAACCTGTTGGCGACTATGACCCACCTGAGACTTTGTATGGTGTGAGTCATTTTTAAGTTAGAAGAATTCACAGCTCAGAATAAACCCAGAGTGGCCAGTGAACTCTTCTATTTTAATTGTGTGAGATTCACGTTTCTCTCTCACTGGGGGTTTCTGTTTTTGTGTTATATGTGCACACAAGTATAGCAAGGGCAATACGTTGACTTGCTTTGATAGGAACAGTCAGCAGATTGTGGGGCTGATGTTGAGAAGAAGCACTGTTATATGTTGTCGGTCTTTTTCTGTTTTCATTTTCCACTGTTATGAGAGTGAGTCACCGATGATGATAATTGGGTGTACTGGCAATTGCTAGTCAGACAACCCGATTGGCGGTTCTTCCGTGAGGGGCTCACTCTCCTCTCCACACTTTTTTTCCACAAGTACCGTTTAGTGGGTGATGGCATTACGACAGATTGAATGTTTACCGTGTGTGTACCATATTAATGTTTGACACTTGGATGGATGTGAAAAACTGGCTGGTGGTAATAAAAAGTTTTTTGTACCACTACAATCCATGCCATATTAAAAACTAATTAAGAGTGTCTAGGGTGACAGGCCTGTTGCTGTAGATTATGGAAGGTGTAGGTAGTCAGCCCAGGTAGTCACCTGCTTAATTGAAACCCACTCCTTCCATGTTTCTTGTGGCCACCTCCTTAGTACAATGGAGGCTTTCCAGACACCTGATTATGCGTCCTCACCTGACCCCTCCCAACATGGTCCCAGTTCGGCCATTAGGGCTGGAAGCTCGTAATAACTGTCCAGTGACACCATGAAGGTGCCCCCTCCCCCCAGGAGAAGCAGAGTTTTTAAACTTATAATTTGCAGAATCCAGAGAAGTACTTGTTTTACTCTACTCAGCCAGTATTTCACTCTATTTTTTAATTCCACATTGAGGACGGATATGTATCAACCCCAAGAGAGAACAGATAAAGCCAGGAATGGAACATGTGCATGCTGGGACTGGGACTAATTCCTGGAAAGCTTCTGTAGTAATAACACTACTTATCCTGTAGAGAAAAGGAAGACCAGTCTTCCAGCACGAGGAACTCACCTGCACATGCCTTGAGGAGTGACCTTTTACCAGATAAAAGAGCCAAGGCCCATGTTAGTGGTAGGATCTTCATGGTAAATTATAGTATTTACTATACCGGAGATATCACCAGTTGAAGTTACAGTTACAAATGTCTACAACTGGACCAGCAGCTAGTCACTTGTGGCTATCAGTGCCGTCTCAACTTGCATGTGCCCAGATATCTGTAGGTGCCCCAATACTAGAAAGACCTAACTGTGACTAGTACGTTCGGAGTCACTGCGGAAGTTAAAAAAGGCTCTAGCTAGCAGGCCCAGAGATAGGCTGACTATTAAAAACTTAAGGGCCGATTACAAAGGGCAGATAAAGCGCAGGAAGCACGAATTGCAGGAGGAAGCATGGGACAAGCTGGCCAGGGCTGTCGAACTCTCAGACAGTAAACTTTTTGGGGACACTGTTAACTGCCCCTTCCTTAAGAGCGATAACACGCCAGTCCTCACTGCCCAAGTTAGTGAAGACTGCTGGGTCTCACATTTTACGAGCATTTTTGACCCGGAAGGGGGGGGCGATCCAATGACTATGGTGGCCAATCAATGGCCTACCACCCCACTAGGCATTACTGTTTCAGAGGTAGAGCTTGCCATTAGATGTAGCAAGGGCGGGAAAGCCCCAGGCCCTGATGGGGTGCCCATCGACCTGTACAAGGCCGATATAAAATTATGGGTCCCCGTCCTGACCAAGGTTTTTAATGCGGTAGTTGAGGAAAGCACCCCACATACTTGGGGCGAATCTATAATTATCTCTATATATAAAAAGGGAGATGGGTCAGATGCGAAGAACTACCGACCTATCTCCCTTTTAGACTCATCACTTAAAACGATGAGTCGAGTATTGCTGGCCAGACTAGGGGAATGGGTGGATGTTGGTGGCATCCTTGCGCAGTCCCAATATGGGTTCCGTAAAGGTTTGGGAACCATAGATCAGTGCATAAATTTAGACCTTTTAATAGGAAAGTATACGCGCGCCAAGCAGGGTTCGTTGTTCCTCTGCTTCGCGGATCTTAGTAACGCGTTCGATCTTGTTGATCATGCACTGCTATGGTCAACCCTGCTAGAGCATGGCGCTCCCCCTGGGATTATTTATTTTTTGGCCAGATTATACACAAAATTATCAGCCCGCATAAGATACGGCCAAGCGGGAGAATGTACGGATAGCATCAGAGTTAATCTGGGCATAAGACAAGGGTGCGTCCTTGCGCCCCTCCTTTTCTCCCTCTTTATCAACGCAATCGACACTGAACTTAAGCAGGTCAATTCTGATGCCCCACAAGCAGACGGTCTGGCTATTCCCGTCTTGCTTTATGCCGACGATTCGGTGCTCTTGTCTAGAACCCCTTGTGGCCTGCAGAGGCTAATGGACAAGTTTGCGGGATTCATCAAGGGTAGGAAGCTAAAAATTAATAATACCAAAACTTTTATTATGCAGTGTGGGAAGAAAATGAGGAAGCTGAAAGCATTTTATATAGAGGATAAGAAAATAGAAATAGTAAAAAAATTGTGCTATTTAGGTATTACGTTTAGCACCAATGGCATGTGGTCCCAAGAGATAACTAATGTGAAGGAAAAAATGTCTAAAAGTGCCCACGGAATGTTTTAATTCGCGAGCAAGCTTGGGGACCGTTGTATCCATGATATGCTGCACATTTACTGTTGCAGATGTGCTTCAATCGCATTATATGGATCCGGTGTCTGGGGGTACAGTCGTCACGTGGATCTACAGGTTGAGGAAAATTGTTTTATTAAAAAATTGTTATGTTTACCCAAATCAGCCTCAACTGAGATAACACACCAGGAATTGGGGTTGGGGTATCTGTCTGACTTAATCACCCTAAGGCCCTTGATGGTGTGGAGAGCAATCTGGATGAAAGAAGAAACTGGTTTTACCAGGAGTATTATTAGCGACTGTCTTCTCCTAGATAAATGCTCATTGATCCCATGGATTCATTATGTTGTGGCAACAGCTAGAGATGTACTTAATCTAGACGTCCAGGCCAACCCCGAGAGCCTATCCGATATCCCCAAGAAAGAGCTAAAGTGTCGTTATTTGAACAAGAAATCACAATTACGGAGAAATGTTAATATGCTGCTAATTACGCCACAATTTTACTATTCCAACGTGGTGACACCTGGCTTTCAAAATTATCTGAGGATAGTTACTAGACCATCCCATCGGTTTGTCCTCACTAGCTTACGATTAGGAATCGTTCACCACCTGGTGGCGTTCCCTCGAATGAAAAATCATCCTTCCTCACCCTGCCCTTGTGACAAGGTTACTAAACAGAGCAATGTACACTTTCTATTTATTTGTGATCTGTATTTGCACCTTCGCATTGCTTATTTGAAACCTTTCTTTTAAAAAAAGGCTGTAACAACGATAACATCAGCAATGAGGGGGGGGAGGAGCCAAGATGGCGCTCGGAGCGGACGTGTAGTCCCTCGGCTCCGGAGACCGTCTCCGCCTTTAAGCCTCTCCTGCCTGATATCCTGCGATATAGTGACTGATTTCGACAGCGGAAGCGATTCACTGACCCGTGACGAAATCCTGAAGTGTTTGCTCCTTGGCAAGTTGGAGAAATACTTGGGCGCAGCTGGCGGCCTGCATCGGCGTATGGACCGGGACCTCGCGTATCTATCGGAGCTGGCCATCAGACAAGCTCCTCCGGACTTGGTGACGGTGAGGTCTCGCTTTGCAGCTCGCATCGATCAGCGGACCCTGTACTCGCATCCTGTTGCGCTTTTTGCCCTGCAGCGCTTGCACCAGGCTACAACTTTGACGCTACGGACACTCGCGTTGTGCTTTGTGTGCTTATTGTCTGCATTTCGCCCCGCTACTAGCGCTGGACTTCCGACCTGCCCAGGTACTCGAAACTGAGCGGAGGGCGTATTTATCAGACTGCACTACTGTTTGCACTCAGGCTCCGGCATCGGCCTTCGTAGCACGCTTGGTTGTCCTTCTGTGGTGCGCGCCTGCTTTTACCCGGGGTCTCCCTGCCCAATGCTATGGCGGACATGCTGCTGTGTGTCGTGGTTGATTGGCCGTGAATGATGCTTTTGGCCTCACCATGTGGAGAACCGTGCCTGATACACTGTGTGCCCCCTCTTACAGCTCTGGGAGCGTTTTGGAAGCGGTCCTCTCCTTCCAATCTGAGGTTCTACGCTCTGGCTGCGCCCTGTTGGACAAAATGGAGGACATCCTCAGTTTTTCCACTTGCCCTAAAATGGCCGCCTCGCAGGGACTCAGCACCGCTCTTTGTTCCACCATCGCCTGTGCTCCGGTGGTGTCCACTGGAGTTGCTGGCGCTCTCGTGACCCCAAGTCTGTCGCTGCCATTAGTCGCGGGAGGGTGGCTCCCGACATCGTATCTTTTGGAACCTTGGCGACGACGCAAGCCCTCCTTCCACGCCATGTTTGCTGACCCCCGAGACTCGCTCCGAGAAGAGAGGTGCGCAGAGCTTTCCCTCCCTGCCCTGGCTACTCTGGGAGTGTTTGTGATGGCATACTCGGCGTTTTCTTTGGGACTCCTAGACTTCATCGCCCTGCCTGCACCTGGTCCCCTACAACGTGGTTTCTTCCCTGGCTTGCCGTCTACGCCTGCATTGGCTGCGTGGATCTGCGGTGGTGCGGAACGAACGGGACAAGGATAGACGCTTCCATTATTGGACTGCTGGATTTTGATTACGGATCGTGACGGATGGGGGCATGTTATCGGTACTTTGTTTATTGATATTGCCGCGGTGCTCCACTCTGTGCTCTGGGACCGTGGTATGCCATTGGGGCTACTGTTTCCTGTTCCTGTGCTATTCGGGTGGGCGGGGCGGCGAGGGATCTAGTCTCTTTCAGTGACTCGGACATGCATCGTTGGGGATAGAAGATTATAGCGGGGGTTTGTACTTGGATTGGGTGTTATTGCCTTACAGATACTGCGCGCTGCTGTTGCGCCTTCATTTTCTCTGCTTATTGGACATACTGTACTTGTTGAGTGTCAGACCGCTGTAGGAACTATTGGTACGACATGGTGGAGCTGGGGGACGGGTAGTGGGCTCCTCCCCACTTTTCTTTTTTCCGAGAGATTTAGGATTCTCTCCTTTTCTCACTCTCTATCTTTCGGGACTCCTTTTCTTGGGCGACAGGCACACTGCTAGGGGGGGTTAGGCCGTAGCCAGCTGCAGGGGTGCAGGGTGGGGGGTACTTAGGGGGTGGGGATGCTTTCTTTTTGTTTTTGTTTTTTCTTTCTGTTCTATGGGCCTACTATTCTTTTTCCCTTTTTCCTTCCCTGGGGTTTAGACGCTTCCTTCCTGGGTGCCACGCAACGACTCTGATGCTTGTTTATGCTTCGAGATTACCTATCCTGATTGTTTTCTGCCGGTGTCGTCCTGTTGCACCACGTTATCCTGTTCATGTCTATTCTACAAGGAAAACTTTTAAAACTAGACCTTATTCCTTCTGTAATGGATCCTTTGTACTTCAGTAAATTGTGATGTACTGTATATATGAGCCATGGGGCTCTTGTTGCTTTGTACTTGCCTTTCCTAATGAATAAAGGTCTTTAAAAAAAAAAAAAAAAAAAAATCAGCAATGAGCTTACTGTTCTCCCTAGAGGATCCAGATATTTGTTTCTTCACAGCTACATTTATTTGGAAATCAATGGCCGTTAGGAAAAGTATGGTCTTTTAATCTTTTAAGCTGTTTTCTTTTTTTTTTTTATTATTATTATGAGCTGTATTATGTTCATACCTTTATGAATGATTTTTTCTTTTTAATTGGTATATTTTAGTGATATTGGAGCTTGAGTGTACCAGGAGGAATGTATTTTGTATATATTCTGTATGCTTTTATGATTGTTTAGTGAAATAGTCGAATAAAGCTTTTGAATCGAATCGACTAGTACGTTTTGAGATGCAGGCACCAACAAGAAAAAGCCACCTCTGAAACACATAGTGAGAAGTCTACTATTTTGTCATCAGTCCCTCGACTTTACCTATAGGTCTCAGTTGGCCTCTTAGCTGTTTTACTTCATTTAATGTTAGTAATAGATGGCAAAATAGTGAGCCAGTAACTTGGACCAAGCAAGGATGTGCTAAGTGTTCTTCAGGTGGGAATTCCATTTTCTGGGATGTGAGTGAATTTTAATTGCTATAGATGTGTGCCTCCTTTATTCAGGGCCTACTTGTGTACTACAGGAGGCTAGATCAAAGTACAGCTGGTGTAGCAGTATTATGCGTACCACACTATCCCTCAAACCCCCATCTTTAGAGTGGATATCCGAACACTTGTGAATTTTACTGATCTGATGTAAAGTATCCTTATTGCCTAACTTTCGCTAGAGTGTTCATTGGTGAACTGTTTCATAGCCCCTAGCATGAGGACGCTGTAATAAAGATTGGGTTTGGCCGTCATACCTTGAAGGTATTAGAACCTTCTAGTTTTCTTTCTAGAACATAGTTTAACCATTATTGTACTCACTGTACAAAATCTTATTAATTCTTCATTCTTTTCTCTCACTCTCTTTTATTGTGCTCAATTCCTCCTTATGATAAGATCAGCCTGATAATGCCTACAAATCAATGCCATAACCAGTTGTCAATGTCCACCATGTCTTTCAGAACAAGTAGATCGGGACCTGACACTTTTCTAGAAATCGTAACTTTTTAGATGTTAATTTCCTTCATGGTTCGTGAATGTAGTAACAAAGATGCAAAGGTATAGTAAGGATTGAAACTAATCAGAATAATGTGGGGCTATGGAGGTGTAATAGAAGACACCCTTTTGGGTACCTGCATTATGATCATAGAAAGAATATCATAAATAACTGCAATTGGTGCTTTTCTCTGGAGCATGTTGAGCAACAGTGTAAGGCCTTCCCACATAATGCAGTATTGGAGCATGGATCTTTGCTTGCTGTGCATAGACGGAAGTGCACATGCACACATATATTAGTATTGCTTGGTATTTGGGATATGTCCTAGGTATATCTAGCCGGATAGCTCTTTTTCAGCCAGTTTGACGTGCACCTTCTCATTACTTTCTGCTTTTCATGTGATATGATGCAACAGACATTAGTGCAATAAATGGATATTTCCAACCATTATCCAGTAGATAGTATGATTAGCAGGCAACGTGTATGCCTTGGTATTTGTAAAGGAATTGAGGTGTTAGTTGAGGGGGCAAGTACCTATTTAAAACAATAACTACAATTATTTTTAGGGAAGCACATAAAGTCACCAAATTAACCTGAGTTCACCCCCTGGTAGCTATGACAAGGAGAAAATAGGCTGACCTCAGAGGCCTTGTATACAGCAATTAGACAGTGCCTATTGCTCAAACAGAAATTAAGTCAAAACACAACAAAAGAGAAATACCAAACCAATTTAGAAATAACAAAACATTTTGAAAATAGAGTACATTTTAATAAATAAAATGACAACAAAAATCTGACAAGTAAAACCAGAGTTTGAATTTTTAAAGTTTGAATTTAAAAACAGCACTGAAAAGCAAGAAGCACCAACTGTGGTAACCTGGTTGCGCATGACCAGGTTAAGCCTACGTTTTAAGGCCCACCACGATGGATCAATGGTTAGATACAAGGACCTGGTATGTTCTATCAAAAAGTTACCTTGGCACTTGGAAACTTTTATGATGCACAAAGTTTTCAGTGGATCAAGGCAGTAGGATGTGGTTGAAAATGCGCTCGATGAAAACAGGGAGCTGAAGTCTGAGGTCTCAGTGAACTCATCAACAAAGGTAGAAAAGCTCTGAGCAGGAAAAGTTCCAGTGTTTAACCCAAACAGCTCACAACTTCAATCGGAAATCGGCAGCAGCTTGATCTGGTATAATTTTCTGTATTTGGTCTTAGAAGCTTTTCTGGAACTTGGATTTGCTTGGTGGGGCAAGACATGCGGCCCATGGCTGAAAAAGGCTCAATGGCATCAGATGCCTGTTGACTACAGACCCACTGAATCAGATTTCTTGTTGCGGAGAAGAACGTGGCGAGAGCTGCAACAAGCTCAGTCCCAACAGTGATGCACTCTCAGCGTATCAACTTGGCAGGTTGGTCCCGATCCCATGGCAGCTCTTTGGGCAAAAAGTAGGTACCCAATTTCTATGTAAGTCCCAGGTTTCAAGAAACTTTAGGAGGAGTACACTTTGACACCAGCCAAGGGTCTAGGACAAACAGCACTTTGGTGTCATGACTCACTCCAGAAGAGGACAGCAGCAGGGTCTAAGGCAGATCCAGTTGGAACTGGTCAGCTGGGAATGCAGGAAAAGGCCTTTTGAAGCATGTTGTGTCCCTGTAGCTCAAATAGGAGGTCAGCCTTATGACCATTGAAGTCCACTTCTTTGGCCTGGGTACAAGAGGGAGAGCTGGCTTGGTCTCCAGTGTTCATCTCAGGTCACAGACAGCAGGTACATACCTCTTCTGTTCTTCCACCGGTACAGACGTGATATAAGGAGGGTACTGTGGGTGCCACATTTATGCCTGGCACCAGCCAGTTGGTGGGTGAATTTCATGGCCACTCCCTAACCAATGGGGTTAAAGTTTCCAGATGTGATCCTCCAGACTTTTGCTGTACTTTCTGTATACCCTGCTCAAAGTGCCCTTCTCTACCAAAACTCAATATGGCTCCTGTGCCCACCCTAGAGTATGGCCATGGAAATCAGCAACCCCTCCTCTGTGGTTATTCACAATTGGTTCTGGGGGCAGCTCCTCTCCCAGTGAGCTTGGTTCCTGACTGGCTCGGGAACAAAGGAAGGGGGCTGGCCCAGGTGTTAGCTACATCTGCATGTGACTGGGTAGGCCTATTTGAAGTTAATTAAGTTCTTTGGCACAACCGAGATGGTCAGTCTTCCAGAGAAACAGAGGAACTCCCTGCACCCAATGCCTTTACTTTGTCTGAGCTCTGGTAGCTGGTTCACACCTCATCAAAGGGGCTACTCTAGCTCCTCGGTGACAGTTGGATGTTCATGTAAATGGGCTATAAGAGGCTTTAGGCAGGTAACAGGCAACTTTTTAAAAGTACATTTTCTAAAATATGTATTACACATGAAACTTTACGAATGAATTGGCCGTTTAATAAATATAAGTCCACAAATGAACAGTGTATTGTTTCCTAGGCGGAGATAGCATTATTAAATTAAATACTGTACCCCATTTCTTTCCTATCAAACAACTAACCCTGCTTTAGGGCCTTTTCACTATAAGGACATATTTAATGTTAAACTTTTACATATTCTACTTTTAACTACCATACACCCTTCCTCAGTGGACATTAAAGCTTACTTAGGTCCTCGTGCCAGCTACCCCTGTAACTGTTCTCCTGTCCAGCTTTCCCGTAGTCCGCTACACTCTCCTGCCTGTCTACCTGCTGCCCTCTGTTTGTGTCTCCTCTGCTTGTTTTTTTTCTCTGTTATGCCTTTTCTGCTTGTTTTTCTGGCCTCTGCTTTGCCTTTTCTGCTATTTTTTCTGCCCTCCATTTTACGTTTCTGCTAATTTTTCTGCCCTCTGTTTTGCCATCTTCTGCTCTGTTTTTACTTTTCTGCTAATTTTCCTGCACTCTGGTTTGCTTTCTGCTTATTTTTCTACCCTCTGTTTTGCCCTCTCCTGCTCTGTTTTTCCTTTTCTGCTAATTTTTCTGCCCTTTTTGTGCCTTTTCTGCTTGTTTTTCTGCCCTCTGTTTTGCCTTTTCTGCTTGCTTGTTTTTCTGCCCTCTGTTTTGCCCTTTTCTGCTCATTTCTTACCTTTTCCTGCTGTTTCCTCAAGACCTGGCTTTTCGACGGAGACCTCGCGCAACGATACCCCCAAGGTTGACAGCGCTGCACTCTACAAATATTGATTGATTGATTAGGGATAACTAATAAATATTTAAAAGGAGTATTTCTGGCCTGTCAAAAGAGATTATTTTGGCAGGTTGAATTGGCCGTTTAAACTTGCACAGCAAGGCAACTGGTGACAGGCCTGCATTCATATTTGCATTATCACTGCAGTTGATGGCACAATGAGTAATGTTACCCACTGTTGACATTTAACTTTCAGGCCCTGGGTACACTGTGGGTACCATATACTAGGAACTTATTGCTAAGGTAGATATGCCAATCAAGGTTATGACAATTTAATAATGTTGTAAGGGGGATCACATACACTTTACCACTGGTTAGCAGGGCTAAAGTACACAGAGTTCCATTGCCAGCAAAAACAGTCAAGGCAAAAATCTGGGATTACACCTTGCAATTGGCCTGTTGGAAGATGGTCACTTCCAACAGTATTCATTATCAAGAATCTGGTGAGATAGTGAGGAATGTGGTTTCTAGTGTCAGGATGACTTATTTTACACCATAGTAACTCCTTAGATACATCAGGAGCTCCTTAGTTTGAATATAATATCTCAGGACTACACAGAGAGATGAGGCAAGAGGACAGTATTACTTATTTCAGTATTTCATGCTCATTTATATGTCCATCAACGTCATTGGTTTTTGGCTGACATGCTTTCAAGGGCAGCAAATGCTAGTGCAATTTGATGACCCTTCAATAGATGTGCCTGGATGGCTAGACATGGACATTTAAGAATGGAGGACAGGCTGGTAATTAATCAAATGACACACAAAATAGATGGACGGAATGCAGAACAAATCAAAACATTCACCTCCATTCAAGAGATCTGGGTTAAGTCCATCATTCTTTTGCGCACCATGCCACCCCAGTTTAGACCTGGCCATATGCAAATCAGACTTGAACCTGTGCCTCATGGGAACTGTCCAGCCCGAACTGCCAAGCCAGGACCTCCCTGGACCGGAAACAAGCATCCTAGGACTAGTTTCCGGTTTCACCCCTCATCAGCCAGGATAGCTTTAATCCAGTGGCACAGTGAGCCCAGAACCCATGTCTGGGCACACCCAGTGCACTTAGGACAAGGAAGCAAAAGACACACAATTGATGGATGGAATGCAGAACAAATCAAACCATTCACCCCCAGTCAAGAGAGCTGGGTTAAATCCATCATTCTTTTGCTCACCATGCTACCCCAGTTGGAATGGTATGGTGAGCACAAAAACGATGGATTTAGGGCCAGATCGCTGTACTGGGGTGAATGTATGATATTGTTCTGCATTCTGTCCAACAATTGTTCTTTTTGCATTTGTCACCCCAAGTGGGACGGGTAGGCCTAGACGTGGGTACCATGCTCTCCATGCTGCTGGAGTCAAACTACCCTGGCTGATTAGGGCTGAACGGCCGAAACCGGTCCTAGGACGCTTGTTTCCAGTCCAGGGAGGACCTGGCCTGGCAGTTCGGTCTGTCTCCCATTTCTTTGGTCACCCTGTACTTGCTCTTCGCTGATGGGAATTTGCAAGATCAGGCAGGAATGACAGCTATCCCTGGAGAGGTAAGCCTGATTATCATCCTAGTACATTCTAGGCAATCCATAATGCAGAACTTTGGGGAATGACCCCTATGCTGGGACACATAAAATGTGGAAATTGTAGTGTGTGCGAGTTCACAATCGAAGGGAACAAATTCACTTTTAATGGTGTCAAGATCAAATCAAACAGTTTCACCAATTGTAACACCTGTAATGTAATTTATGTGATTCAATGTCCATGTGGTGAAATATACATAGGACAAACGTCCCAGAAAGCGCGCATCAGGATATGCCAACACCGGAGCCGTGTCCGCTGCAAAACATCCAATGCACCCTTGGTGGAACATTTTGTAAAGAAAAGATACAGTGAAAATGACATCAAATGGACAATTTCACTCCATTTGCATCCCCCACATGTGTGGGTGATGTGCCCCGGGCACAGGGTCAGTCCTTGCGAAAGGTTTCACTGTTCAATAATTGAATTCCATTACAAGGATCCTTTAGTTCAAGTACTTTTTAATATTATTGATCCCGTCACAAACAATTCATTCAAAAGAAACTTCAATTCCCAAAATGCATCATTCCTGGTGCTTGGTTTAACATGCTTTCAAGCTTTTACTCCCAATGCATTGCGGCCGGTGGCCTACATCAAGGGGATTGTCTGTAAGTGATAAATCACTATTTAAGAATATATATAATACAGTTGGGGACCACATTGTTATTCGTGAACATATGCGAAGTGGAGAATTGGTTAATCATGCCGTGCTATAGCTCTCAAAAACTGCGTAGTGAAAGTTATGTGAAAAAGTGTTTCAGCGTCAACCTGTTTGTTGCATGCTCTTCTCTGGTGAAGAAGCAGTAAGGATTCTTGTTTACAGGTCCTCGTGAGCAAAAACATGCACGGGGTGTTTGGTGACGGTTTTAAAGGAAACTCGTGATTGTTATGCAAGTTTAAATATCATGCGAACATCGTGTATAAGACACCTAGTATTATGTTACTCAACAAGAAGTATTGCAGATACGCCGCTATTTAATGCTATTGCGTAGTTTCGCGCTTACGGTTAGTGCTTTCTAACTCGATTCCAGCAGTGTGTATGCCGCGTCCACCTCCGTGGAGCTATTCGATCGGTGTACACCGGATGCGCTGTTTAAATCTCGGTCATGGGGAGTTCGTCAAAAGTGAAAGCGGACTAACTCGTTCATAGGACGTGCGTAGAAAATGAAAGCGGACTATACGCGCTGTCGACTACCCGGGAAATAATTGCAACAAAGTTATGTCACAAAAGTGTACCTTAAAAAAACGTGCAAGGAAAAAGAGGTGTTATGTATTTTAAGGAATCTCTGACCACTATGTGGTCTCTCAGTTTTACAGAACTCGTTGAGACTAAATGTAGCTGTTTTCAATCCCTGCTAAGATCACCGTGGCAGCGTATTCTGACTTACTCCTAAGGTATACTTGTTGCTCCCTAACTGGAATTTGCAGTTCTCGCCGACAATGCACTTTAGCACTACACCCTGCCGCCTCACGCAGCCTGCTCACAGTCTTGCCCCACCACGGTCCCCCAATGACGGCTACTTTCCTTGGGACCCGGGTAGGCACCGGCACTTGAATCTTTCCGCATTATCACCAGTAAGGCTCTCTCACTTTCTTAAACCTGTCACACTTCTCTTAGAACCACCGCATTCACAGTAGTCGCATTAAGACACTTTCTTCCATGAACTCCTGATATCACCGCTTGCGTCCATGGCCATATTAATCATACAATATTCAGTATGTTGTGCATGACTGGCGGTTATTGGAGTCCCTTAATGACTATTCCTTCTTCCACTCAACTTGCTATCCCCGCTCGCGCCCGTGATCACTATTTAATCAATTGTACTAGTGTTATGCATGATCCACCATTAGTGTCGACAGTTATTAGGAATTCCAATTGTGTTTGACTTTGTGAATTGTGCCACTTTGACTACCTCCTCGATCACGGTCACTCATATTGTTACCACGAGCAAATAGTCTGAGTTACAACAAATCATTACTATCCAGAGTAGTTACTCTGAAAATGCACTGTGCCATTGGGGAAGTCTCCCAGTAAAATCTTATTATGTTTTCTTTTTCTCCCTTCCCTCCCCCCGTTTCTCTCAATTTGCATCTCCATATGTGGTTTGTCAGTTATGTTAAATTGCTATTTCAGTCTGACATTATTACTGTCCTGATGATGATCCCTATTATTCCCTGAATGGGATCGAAACGTCGTCGACCTTTAAAACACCTTGCACACAAACGATTCTAAATTATATGTGTTACAGTTGTCGTTGTTTATCATGCTTGTCCTATTATGTACAATTAAGAACAAGCTAGTTGTTTTGGCCCGCCTGACTGTACTTGTATGTCGTTTGTTTTTTTCTATGTAAATTATCACTTTTTCACCTTGTGACACTTTGTATATTGTCTTGCTTCGGATACAGGGTTGTATTCCACCGGATATTACATTTGTCCCTCAACAAAAATCTATTTATCCTGAATAAATTGCACTATCCGGATGGATAGAACATATAGAATCGATTCTGATCTATATTTATTGCTTCTGTTGAGTTTTTCCTCTAACAAATAAATAAATGAATAAATAAATAACTGACACCCTAGGTCCTTGATTACCTTATAGGGTTCCCTTGTCTTTAAATAAACATCTAATAATGTGGCCATTTTGAGGAGAATGCATCACTTCTTGCAATCCTTTACTGTAAGAAAGTGCCCTCTTTTTGCATGGTTGCCCCCATTTTTTGCTAAACTGTTGATGTACTTTGACTGAGTGTGCCCTGGGTTACTTCCTGCCAAACAGGTACCATGGGCCTATGTTCTTTCCCTAAAACTTCATTAAGACAAAAGCCAATTGGCACTGTTTAGCCACAGGTCAATCCCATGTAAATGGTACGACAGGTACCAAGAGCATTGGGGCCAGGGAAGGCCTCTAAGGGCTGCAGCACTTATAATGCCACCCTTAGAGGCCCTGTACTTTTCCACACATACTGCCTTTGCAGACTGCGTGTTTTGGTGCAGAACAAAGTGAAGAGTCGACTTGGCACACACCTTTGTGTGCCATGCCTACTACCCACTGCCCTGGCATAGTTCAGCCACCCCTCTAGCTGGGTGCACTAGACCTGTGGTGAGGGTACAGATGCAAGAGCCCTGTACCCTACAGTGTCTAAGCCAATTATTGGACATTGTAAGAGCAGTAATGCCATTATGTGTATATGGTGTTGGGGTTTTGTCATTACAAAATCCACAGCATCATAATGGCTTTATTGAAAACAGGGAAGTTTGGTATCAAACTTCTTAGCACATTAAACCAACTCTGATGCTGGTGTGGGATTTAATGAAAAATGCTCACAGAGGGTATCTTAAAGATGCCCCCTGAAATAATGCCTCACACTAGTGTCCAGGTTGAGTGGATGCTCGCCAGCTGCTACCACCAGATATGTTTCTGGACCCCTGGGTTGAGAGCCGGCTGCTCTCTGGGGTCTGAAACAATGCACATCCTGGGCTGAGGTGCGAAGCCTCCTCCCCCAGGATTAGAAGGGTCCACAAAAGGGGAGCTTCAAAGGCTTCCCCGCTTTGTGAGCTTCCCCAGGCCTTTGCTGCTTCCAGCAACTGGCCCCCACTGGTTCTGACCCCCACTTTCGGCGGGAGAATCAGTGGGAAAACCAAGTGAGGAAGGGCGGTGTGCCCAACTTTGCCAACCCCACCCCTCAGGTGGGGGAGGCAAGGTGAAGCACAACTCTCAGTCCCCACAAACTTGCAGATAGGAGGATACAGCCAACCAGAGGTAGGCATATGCCCCTTCCCACTGGAGGGTGGCATAACAGGCGGTGTACCCACCCCAAGGAAGGGATCCATTGGTCCCAACATTTTATGTACCTGTAATGTCTCAAAATCTAGTATTTAGAGGCACCCCTAAACCGTGCCTCCTCAGACAAGAACCGACGATAAAGAAGAGAAGAACAAGGACCGACGAGCTATGCTGAAACTAAGAAGAGGATGACACCCACTGACTTTGACCCTACCGGCCTGTCCCCAGCTCGAACCTGCCCCAGCGAAATCACGGTGTGTCCTGCAGCCAGCAGCCTCAAGAACCCAAAGGACCTGCCCTGCCTGCCACAAGAAAGACATTGTCTCCAGTGAGCACTGGATTAGCTCACTCAAAGTCATGTGCCTTGTCCAAAGTGCTCACATACAATATTGATCTTTGTATCAAGACTCCTCGTTCGTGTCAAGTCTCCATAACCGCAATTTAAAATCACTCACAGTCTACACTTGAAGATCTTGTGAAGGTTTTATACTTTATCCAGAGTGCCCACAAACAATAGTCGATATTTATATCAAGATTTCAAACCCATCGTGTAAAGTACTCGGAGTTCACTATCGATATGTGTATCAAAGCTTCATAATGTGACACAAGACGGACAGCCAGTCAGCACATGCAATCTAATCACAACTCATGTCTGCAAGGCGTCTGTACACATGAACGCCCCAAAAAATTATAGAGGGCCTTTCAAAAGAACCTGCGCGTAAACAAAGAAAGTGGGAGGTGGTATGAGGCAGACGGAGTGAAGGGTGTGGTTTGATGAGAAGAGGACATGGGAAAGCAGTGGTCAATGTGTATCAACCTCACGCCCCCTTAATACTCACTTTCAGTCACACAAAAAGTCGAAAGGACAAGACATATTTAAGTTGAAAGGAAAAGCAACTCAAACAGAATTGAGAGGTTAAACCACTTATTTGCCAAGGTGCAGCAGGCAAAAGGAATGAGCCCTACAGGGAGGTAATCTTTTGAATTTATATTTGTTCGATTTTTAATGATTATGGCATTTTGTCATCTGGCTTTTAAAGCTGCATAGGTAAAACTATTCGTATAACATTTGTTCTTCGTGGCTTTCCTTTAAATTTGACTTGAATGTCAAAAATGTACACTACAAAGTACATTATCATATAGAAATTCCTTTGTTGTACTGCTTGTTGATGTGCTGTGAAGTAGTACGTTGTTACAGCATTGAAATGTTGGGAGTTTTATTGAAGCAGAGAGCAAGTAATACCTGTTACAGGAGCCTTTGAGCAATATACTTTCACATTTAAATAGTGATTGAGTTATCAAGATTTTATGTAGACTTGTATGGACATGAAAAGCAATTTCTTCACTCTAGAGTTCCTCATTCTATACCATTTTGATAGTAGCAGAAGGAACATTCTAAACACATTTTAAAAGTTTTAAGACTCACATAAGCAGTTTTTCCCCCCAGGAGTGCAGAGCCCATAAGTCTGGGCCAGTGGCATGAGCTACGTGTATCTCGCACAGCAAAGAATGGTATTGTACAAGTGGATAGCCAAAAACCAACAGAAGGAATGGCAGAGGTAAGCATTAATCATGTCCATATCAGTAGAAATGTCTAGTTCTTGTTGGCAAAGTATTAAAAAGCAGCACTTATTTTTCAGGTCTTTGAATCTTACCTTTATGTGCAGTAACCAAGTAACATAAATGTAGATAATTTGAACATGCTTTCATAAAATAGTAATAGATTTGATGTAGTATATGACAAATATGATAAACATGTTCACAGTTTTCTGGAAGTGGTTTTGCGGTCCTGATTTGTGACCAGAAAAATCTATTCCTCAGTTCTAATTAAGGTTTCGTTTTCTGATATTGATTTGCATGCCCTCCACAAATAACTATTTTCGGCTTAGAACCACAGGGTAACAGAGATAGAAATAGCAGCGGAAAAAACATGTTTTTGTTCTTTGTTTAATATGTTATCATGACACACCTTTTATTGACTGGATAACAGAACAGCCATCTTGCATTGCTATGGTGCAGGCTGATTGTTTTTATTTAGCTAATAACCAATCACACATTGTAAAATAGTCTCAATATTGCTTACACCCAAACAAGTTTGCCTTTCCATAATAATGTATTACTTTCATTTAACAGAAAGGTGACCACTATTAAACTAATACACCTCTCCCTATCCCTCCAATATACTATTCCCAATTAGATGGTGTCTTCCCAATGATATGAAAGCAATACAAAATGTGAGCATTATTTAAGACAATAATGTGGCATGGAGTAGGTAATACCTGATCCAGGCCCACTTTCGCATTCTTTCACCTGTATGTTGGTGAACATGGCATGTACGCACACCAACATATACAAAAAATTCAGTGAATACAAAACAAGGATATGGCATATGGGAGGACCAACTTAAAAGAGAACTTTTGAGTTCTTTTTAACTGTTCTTCAAATATGCAGATCCAGAGGAACTAGTTGGAGAAGGCTATTAATGATGCAGACGCACCATGTTCTCGCCAGCAACATCACTGCCTAGAACCACAAAACCATTTAACAACAACCGCATGTAGAGTAGCACCTACACCTGCTGCTCCTCCCTTAAACCTCCTCTCTGTGATACAAACATGTAGGGTGGTCTGCTGTTGATAATGTTGGGAAAGGATGCAATATATCACTGTCTGGTAGGCTCAACCTAAAAATTGTAATTATAAGAAATTGGATTATAGATTGAGGGGGGTGAAGACCTTAGTCAAATAACAACCACAATCCTTGCCAGGGTGAACCACAAAACTCACTAAATTAACTGGTGCTTAACCCTCTGGTAGCGTGGCGTAAAAGCAGTCAGGCTTTACTTAGAGGCAATATGTAAAGTATTTATGCAGCATACAAACAGTAATAATGTGAAAGTCAAATTTTATAAATAAAATGACATACAAAAAAAATTAGATTCAATTAGTAGAACCAGAGTTATACATTTTTATACATTTTTAAAGTTGTTAGTGAAAAGATCAGAGCGCCATGGTTTTCTGGTTGTGCGAGACCAAGGAAAAGTCAAAAGTTAAGGCCGGCAGCAATAAAGCTCGGTTTGACTACACAAGGTGAATTAGGCCCAATCTTGGCTTACCTTTGGATTTAGAAGAAAACTTTCTGAGAAGGTAAAGTCAGCAGGTCAAGGCAGCTGGATGTATTTGAGGAGGAGACATCATCATCAGGGAGTCACTGGAGGGAGCCACGGTGAAGAATTCTAATTTTGGACTTTGAAACTTTTTTGGAAGTTGAAAATCTCCAGTGGAAGGAAGCTGTAGGCTATAGCTGAGAAGGGCTCCATGAGACCGGCTACTGTTGCTTGGAGGTTTCTGCTGAACAGGATTTGCTCCTGCTAAGAACAACATAAAGTGAGCTTCTGAGCCACCTTATCCAAAGACCTAAGACATCTGGGAGGCAGGTAAGGTTTTAGTCGAGTGGTGAAATATGCTGGGCGGAACTTATGGAATACCTTGTGTGTCAGACAGCATAGTTTTAAAATGACACGCTATCTAATCGGCAGCCTGTGAAGCTTCCTGAGAATCAGAGAAGAGGGAGAGCAACAGGGAAAATTGCAGTTTAGCCATGTGGCAGTGTTCTGGACCACCTGCAGCTTGGATAGCAAGGTGTTGTTTACAAATGTCAACAGAGAGTACCCGTAGTCCAGGCGGCTGATGATGGTGTCTGGAAGCCAAGGAAGGGCTTTTTTAGGAGCCTCGTGGTGACAAAGCAAGTGCGTTAATTTGGTCTTTCATGGAAAGTGATTGGTCCAACTTCACTCCAAGATTTTTCACGATCTACTGAGGTGAAGGGACAGGGACAGGTTCCGAGGGCCACCAGGCAGCTGACCATGACTCTGCCATTTTGCCAAATAACATGATCTCTGTCTTGTCACCTACAGTAGTGAAAAAATATTTTTTTCATAACCAAATTTTTATTGTTTATGTCCACAACAACAACAATAACAACATAAACAGCAACTTTGCATCAATCCTGTAAGGAGAGTACAGCAATACAAGTATTATATTTCCACCCCCAGCCAGTGGTAATCCGCCACCTACCCCAGATCTTCTCATGTTTGCGGGTACAGCCTCTTGCTTCATAAATAGACTGCACCAGGTGTGCACACCAATCTACCCCCCTCCTCCACTGTGCCACAGGTGGGGGATATGCAGTCCTCCACCTGTGAGCTATATATCATCTGGCCACAAGTAGCACCACTCCAATAAAGGTGCGGTCCAACCTAGGTCCTCCCAACTCCTCCAATAGCCCAATAAAGCAACCCTAGGGGGGAGATCAACTTGGCATCCCAGAATCTCAGAAATCTCTCACTTAGTCTCCTTCCAAAGCAGGATCAGTTGATGATATGTCCAGACCACATGCACATGTCCAGATCACTGCTTCAGCTGCGGAACAGCGGGTACAACAGGATTGGGCCGCCCTGCCAGTTTGATGGAAACATATATATGAAAGATGCAGGTAATTAACCTGTACCATTCGCATCTGCACAGCAATAGCCAGTTCCATGGTGGCAATCAGGCCTCACGCAAGTCGTCCTCATCAAGTTCGCCCAACCAAGCATCCCACCGGCCGTGTTGACTCGGGTAGCGATCTGGGGATTTAGAATAAGAGACTTGTAGATCCGAGAAATAGCACCCTTGTCCATTTTTCCCATCAGAAGTTTAGCTTCAAGGGAGTTAAACTCTGGGATCTGTGTACCTGAGGGAATGTGAGCCAGCAAGGCGTGGTGCAATTGCAGATATTGGTAGAACTGCTTGTGAGAGAGCTAGTACTGCTCCTGCATTTCTTGGAAGGACTGTAGGCTATCGCTTGGCCACACACCTCCAAGATGGGTAATACCTATTGTGTCGCACCTCACAAAGCCTCAGAGCCCAGCAGTGTGGTGCAGCCAGATCCCCTGCCACAATGTGGTCAGCCCAGTGAACTTCCGCTCCCAGCCAATAAATCTGAGGGCTGCCCTCCAACCCAGCAGTGTTTCCCATGTACAGTCGGGAAGGGCAGAGTGAAAACGAATTTGAGAGTTTTTCACTCCCAGGACATGTTTTTAGGAGCTTACCTTGGGGTGACTTATAGTATGTGTATTAGAAAGAATGATTTAGGCCTGGCAAAAGGTTTATTTTAACATACCAAACTGGTGGGTCATCACCCTACCAGACTCGAGCTGATCAAGTGTCAAATTTCAATAATTCAACATCCAGAAACCAAATTCTTTTCATCATTTCATCCGTTTTAATCCAAATTGCTCATGACGGAATTGTTCCGTCATGAGCATCGGTGCTCCTGTGCTCATGACGGAACCATTCCGTCATGAGGACAGGGGCACGAAATCCCTCTGCTGCAGACAGCAGAGGGATTTCTCTTTCTCCCCCAAAGCCTCGGGAGCTTGGGAAGAGCTTCCTCAGCTCCCGAGCCCCCTTCCCCCCCCGCTAACCCGCCAACTCCCCCCCTTTGTTTGTGTGCAATGCCGATCAGTGCGCAGGTCGCACTGTCGTCATTGCACAGAAACCGAAACTTTCAGTTTCACTTTCTATGTGCCCAGGGGGCTATCTCAGCCCCCAGGCACGTAGAAAGACAGGAGAGGTGTCATTGAAAAGGGGAGAATCTCCCCTTTCCAATGGTACCCCTCCCCAGTGGATCCCTGCTTGGGGATCGCCCCAGGAGGGCGATCCCCAAGCAGGCATCCACCCACTAGACACCAGGGAGGGGGAGCGGCCCCTTGGGCAAGGGCTTTTGCTCCCCCAAATAGATTTGGTATCATTTAGTCTCTTAGCCCCCAATATTCCCCCCCAGGGGGGCAAAAAGCCCACTATATGCCAGGGATTTTTATTGCCAAATTAAATTAGGATGGGGGCTGCCCAAAACGGGCATGCCGATACCCCCTCCTCTACAAAAATTACAGCCTTCCTGCCCCCCTTGGTGGGCTGATGGGGCAGAAGCCCCCAATCTGCCCTCCCGGGGGGGGGGGGCAAAAGCCCACTCGACGCCAGGGATTTTTTGGGGCAAATTTTAATTAGGGTGGGGGCAATGGCATGCCCGTTTTGGGCAGCCCCCACCCAAATTAAAATATGCCCAAAAAAATTCCTGGCATCTAGTAGGCTTTCTGTCCCCCCTGGGGGGGCAGATGGGGGCATCAGCTCAGAATCTGCACCCCCGGGTGGGAAAACAGCCCACTAGTCGCCAGGGATTTTTTTGGGGCAAATTTGAATTAGGGTGGGGGCAGCCCATGCCCCACCCCCTCCCCCACAAAACCCCCCGGGGGGGCAGATGGGGAGTAGCCCCCAATCTTCTTCCTCGGGGGGGGGCCAAAAGCCCATTAGATGCCAGGGATTTGTGTGGGCAAATTTTAATTAGGGTGGGGGCTGCCCAGAATGGGCATACCAATGCCCCTGTACCAAATTGTGTGAAAAAAGTGATTTTTTCAGCTAAATTTGAGGTTTGCAGAGGATTCCGGGTAAGGAAACGTTGGGGGATCCACGCAGGCCATACCTCACTGGAATCCCCTGGGTGTCTAGATTTCAAAAATACATAGGTTTACTAGGTTTCCCGAGGATGCCGGCAGAGCTAGGGTTCAAAAACGACAGCTTGACACTTTGCCAAAAAACGGTAATTTTTCACTGTCAAATTGTGGTTTTTCCACGTTGCGTTTTGCGCCATTTCCTGTCGCAGGCACTAGGCCTACCCACACAAGTGAGGTACCATTTTTCTCGGGAGACTTAGGCTAATTTATATTTGTAAAGCAACTGTTTTTACCTATTGACTTGCGATGCATTTCTGCCTTCCAAATGAAAGACAATGTGTAAAAAATAAGTAATTTTGAAAAATAAATCGATAATTCTCGTGCTAGGATGGAGTATTCCCAATTTCGGAAATGTGCAAATATCTACTGTTTCTAAACTCTATATTGAGTTCCCATTTCAGAAATACATAGGTGTCTTTCATACCGATTTTTCTATGCATACGTTTTCCCAGAATAATTGCTATATATGCCGGTACATAATAAAAAAACATTGCAAGTCGCTGCTCAGTTTTTGGCTCTAGGTTCATCGGGTTCTTGGTGAACCTACAAGTCCTATATATCCCCACAACCAGTAAGGTCCAGCTGATGTAACAATATATTGCTTTCAAAGAGCTGTCATAATTAGAAGAAGTTACAGGTGAAAATGTTGACCCAAAAGGCTGTTTTTTTCAACTAATTTTCAATTTTTCCTATATTTAACTGCTAGTTTCTATAAAGAATCCTTGAAGGAGCTACACAAATGACCCCTTACTGAATTTTGAATTGTGTCTACTTTTCAAACATGTATAGCTTTTCAGGATCCATTATTGCTTTCATACCCATGTCTACCATTAACTGGAAGGAGGTTGAAAGGACAAAAAATAGCAAAAATAGGCTATGTTCCAGAAAAATGCCAAAACTGTGTAAAATATTTTGGTTTTCTGACAAAAGTCTGTCATTCCCTAAAAGCTTGTAAAAGGGTGATTTCAGCACCACACACCCTTTTTTGATACCATTTGTAGGGAAAAACCCAGAAGCTTTCATTTGCAGCACTTTTTTCACATTTTCCCCCAAAAACTAAATTTAGCTGTATTTTTGCTATTTTCTGGGCCCCCTGCAGGGGAATCCACAAACCCTGGGTGCCTTCAGAATCCCCAGGCTGTTGGAAGAAAATGACACAAATTTCTTGTGGATACCTTATGTGGTCAAAACGTTACAGGGGCCTAAGCTCGAACTACCCCAAATAGCCAAAGGCTTAGCACAGGGGGGGAATAGGCATAGCAGCGAAGGGGTTAATGTTATCACTGACATATTCACCCAACTATAACGTTACTTAAACCTTTGTTTTTTCTCAGTGAATTTCTACGTTTTTTTAAAAACAAAAACAGATCTAATTATTAGATCTAGTTTTAAAGTTACTCTAACCTTTGTTTTAGTCTGTGAATTTCTACTTTTTATTTTTACGTAAAGTAATATTTTATTACCAGACGTAAAGCCAACACCTCACAAAGTGCAAGGCCTTAGGCTGCGCATAGACCGCGCATAGCTGGGTTTTGCCACAGGGCTTGGGCACAGAGGCAGACCATCCCACGCTGCAAATCCACAGCAGGGGGTTAGCTACAGGGACTTTGGCCAACCCCTCGTAAGCAGCCAACTCCATTCTGCGCATGTCCTTTTGTCGTGCACAGTGTGGGGTTGGCCTCAGGGGCTGGCTTGCGGCCAACTCCCTACAGGCAGCCAAATTTATGCTGCCCAGAGCCTTTGGCCATGTGCAGCGAAGTGTTGGCCACAAGACTTGGCCTGCTGCCAGATGCTGTGGCCAAAGCCCCAGCAGGCTGCTAACCCCAGACCGGACACTGCCCCTGGTGTGCGCACTGTAGGGTTGGCCTTTGGGCCCGGGGGAATGCCGTGCACAGTGTGGGGTTGGCCTCAGGGGCTGGCTTGCGGCCAACTCCCTACAGGCAGCCACATTTATGCTGCCCAGAGCCTTTGGCCATATGCAGCGAAGTGTTGGCCACAAGACTTGGCCTGCTGCCAGATGCTGTGGCCAAAGCCCCAGCAGACCTCTAACCTCAGACCAGACACTGCCCCTGGTGTGCGCAGTGTAGGGTTGGCCTTTGGTCCCAGGGGAATGCACCCCTGGGGAAAAACATATATTTAAAGGGGAGGGCGTGTGCAGCCCCCTCCCTAACCCCTAAATGGCCTTGGGAACCCCATCCCCGGGGCCAGTTCCAATAAAAAAAGGACTAGGGCCGACATCCCTCCCCAAGATTTAAAAGGTCCTGTGTATCCTATCCTCTGGGCCAAATACAATTAAACAGGGTAGGGTGGCATGCAGCCCCTTTCCTGAGCCTTATTAGGGCCCAGGTACCCCATCCCTCAGTTGTTGTTTTTCAATCAATCAAACAAATATACTTTATTCGGTTTTTGAGATACAAAACCATAAAAGTTCATAATAAATACAATTTACATTCCAAATAATAATAAAAAACATTTTAAATGATCAAAGTACAGTAAGGTAGGGTCCCAGACATAAAAAATTATTTTACACTCCAAGGTTATGGCAGTCTCAAAGGAGATCGTGGTTAAACGTAGGAGTTCATGATTGGTCCAGGTATTCAGGGAGGAAAACATGGGATTATGGGGTAGAAGTCATGTAAGTCCCATATTGATATTGGGCCGTCTCTTACTTGGGGCGGCCAAGTTTTCAAATAAGGGACAATATTTCGGTCTCTAAATCTCACAAGTACCAGGTCCCCTGCAATATCCTTGGGGAGAGAGCCCAACCAGCCCACCCTTCTAACACTCCTTATCGCTCCGTATAGATTAAGAGGCAGTGGCCTATTTTTTGACAGCCAGAATTTGGTTTTATTGACTAAGTCATATTGACTCTCAATTTTTCCCGGTGGAAGAGCAGGTACACCCGCAAGGATGCACACGTATGGGGCCGCTTCTGGAGGTAAATGAATAGAGTTAACCTTATTATGACCTACTCTAGGTGCGGTCGGCTGGGGAGGGGAAACTTTAGTGGGGTATTTAGCTGTTTTTTGCCCTGTCGCACTAGGGCCAGCAGGTTGTGTTTGACGCCCTTTTTCCTGCACAAGTGGTTTTAAGCCTAGATGGGTAGGAGGTGTCTTAGGGCGATTGGATGTGACACTGCGTTTGTCAACCAGCGAGTTTAACTTAATGGCTTTCTCTATCTCAGATAGCCGTTCGCCTAACAAGTTAATTTGTTCTAATATCGGAGCCATCATAGAGCTAACCAATTGTTCGATAAGGGGTAGTATTTGCAGGTGGGGAGGGGGTGTTATAGCTTCTGGAAACTCAGCAATCGGTGGAATCATTGGGGAGTTAGTAGTGGATGGGCATCGGCACAAATTTTGGGTTTTGGGGTTGTTTCCAGCTAGATTGTCATCGTTATTTATCCTTTTTGCAGATGGGACCTGAGGGAATTCAATACTTTGTGTGTTAGGGCTGCAGGAATTATTAACTAATATGGGGAGATCTAAAGGTGTAGCCTTGTCTGGAAGTGTACTAACCCTTTTGGGCGGAGGGGGAGTTTCCAATGTGGCGTATTTGGTTTTGCATAGGAGGTTTAGCTCGTCTAGCAGGGAGAACGTTTGCCCAGTACCAGCTTCGCTGGTTGAATGGTCCCCCTTGGAGGTCATGGTGGTGTAGGGATGTAGGACCGTGATATATGGAAGAGTCCACAAGGTATAGAAACAGGGGGAGTATTTACCTTCTATATGATAGGCCTACAATGTGCCAACCAAGGGGGGTGGCCCGTCCCGTCCTTAATCGGCCTTTAGAGGGCCGTAGAGGGCCCGCCCTTTGCCCGGGCTATGTCCCGCGCCGCGGGAATAGGAGCGAGATTTATACACTGCAGGCGGGGGCGGGACGCCGAGGGAAGAGGCAGCAGCTGGGGAGCAGAGAGAATGCTGGTCCTCGCAGTCCCTCTGCTTCTGGTGCAGTCTCAGTCCTTTCCCCTCAAGTAGCCCCACACAGAGTCACAAGCGCTAGCAAAGCGCACGGGTCCAACGTCGTCCTTCCAGGGCAGAAAACACACCGTGAGCAGCACCCGCGGAGCGGGGGCCGCGATAGGTTAATAAAATATAATGTCCAGGCGGGGGGGCGGGAACGCCGAGGGAAGAGGCAGCAGCTGGGGAGCAGAGAGACTGCTGGTAACTCAGTGGCTCAATAACTCAGCAGCTCAGCTCTTCACAGGTTAAAGAACACTCCCCAAGAAGTTATTGCAAAAGACTATTAGAAAGGTATTGCAGAAATATTGCAGAGGCTTCCACAGTTTTTTCCCCTTTTAAAATACAAGCAGATTAACCCTGATCACTCAGCGGGGAAAAATCCTTTTGTCTTTTGCTTTCCTTCAAAGCAAGCTCCTCTGTTCTTTCTAATTTTCGAAAAAGGGGGAAAAGTTTTTTATTCCAATATTCAATGTTCCTTTCCAGCGATAGCTCCTTTACAAACTAGCGACTGCTAATTACTAACACCAAACAAAGTGTTATCTTCACTGTTTCTCTGTTTCCTTTAGTGTTTCACAGTTTTTACAGTTTTTAAACAGTTTTTAACGCTTCTTCGTATATTTAAATACAGTCCCTTTAGAATGATAGGAATAACCAGTAGGAGCCGCCGTTCACTTTCCTCAATTATGTGGCGTGATGATTTGAGCCTAATTCAGCCCTGCTCTGCAACTCGAGTCAAGACGTTTTTGTTTTTTTTTAAAAGAAAGCCACCGAGGATTCCCATCAGATATCAAAGTTACTTGCTCCAAATCGAAAAGTATTCAACAAGTTCAAAGAGGGCTACCAGCTTCTACTTGCTGAAACAAAACACAACGTGTCTCCTCTGCACCTACCGCGACTTTCACGGATGCAGATGCCGGTGCAGGCCCCCCTCAGAGTGCAGACGCCGTTTTTTAGCAAACCGATTTCTCACAGTATAACCGCCATTCTCTACCCCACGGAAAAGCGGAGTAGCTCCCTCAGCATGGTTTCCTCAGCATTTCGGCGTTCTTAATTCCAGCTGTTGATCTTCTTCCTCACGTTCAAACCCAATTTGGCTCAGGGCACAGAAAGAAAACCTCAGAGAACGCTGGTCCGAAACCGCCTTAGCTTTCACTCCCGCTACGAGAAACAAACGCCGACGCCTTCCACCACCGCGTACCTCGTGTGGGGGAGGGGCCAATGGAGTTATGTCCCTCAGTTGTTGTTTTTAAATGGGAGGGGGTCCTTCTCTAGCCCTGATTTTAAAAGGGTAGAGGGCCCCCCCAAGCCTCCTTTAGCCTGGGGAACCCATCCACCAGGGCCGTCCATTTTTAAAAGGGGGAGGGGGCCCACATGCCCCCCAGCCTATGAGGCTACGGTAGCCTTATACGGCAGGGACTCATTAAATTTCAAAGGGGTGGGGTAATGTGTCCCCCCTCCCCTAGCCTTATTAGGCCGGGGGATACTATCCCCTGGGGCCATGCTATAGTATAAAGGGGACCGCGTTGCCCCCTCCCTAAGCTGTATTTGGTCCCGGGGACTCCACCCCCCAGTATCCAGTGCACTTATAAGGGGAGGGAGGCTGCACAGTCCCCCTTCTCGAACACTTATAGGCCTTGGAGAGCCCACCACAGGAGCCAGAATCTCCTAAAAAGAGGAGAGGCCACACAGCCCCCACTGAGCCATTTTCATCCCACGTTCCTGAGCCATTATTGGCCCCAGGAAGCACACACCCTGAACCGAAATCTTCAGGAAAAAGAAGAAGGGGCTACGCGGCCCCCTACCCAAGACCTATAACAATGCCCTGTGTACCCCATTCCCTGGGCTGTCACCTTTTTTAAATGGGGGAAGTTATAGATCACAGGGAGGACGCCCCCAGAGCCACAAATCACCAAGTAATGGTAGGGGACCACACTACCCCTCAAAGAGCCGTCATAGGCTCCTGGGGGCTCAACCCTGGGCTGAGGGACTCCAAAAAGGGGGAGGTGGGTTGCACCCCCCTCCTTGAGAGTTAAAAAGGCACTGGGGACCCCATTGCCCAGGGCCACTAACTTTCCAAAAAGGGAGGGAGGTGGCACGCCCCCCCTCCGTGATCCATTAATGACATAGGGGACCCCATCCAGGTCCTGGTCACTTGCTGTGTCCCGGGGAGCCCACTCCAGGACACAGCAGTTTCACTGTCTGCACAGCAGGGTGGGAGCATTATAAAATTCCCAACTAACCGGAGTATACACAGTATTGCTCATCAGGAGGGAACAGCTACTTATGCTGCTCGCTCTGGGCGGGAGCAAATTCTTGCTCTGTTTCTCTGCCAGCATCAGTGCCGGCAAGGAAGCAGATCAAAGTGTGCTCCCTGCTGGTGAGTGTATTATTAAAGCTCTCAACCACTGATAGCAGACTTTGTGTTTGCTCCCATATGGCAGGAGATTACAAAATGCCCCTTCCCCCCCCAGCAGGAGCGAATACAGGTGTTCCTGCTGGTGTGGGTAGGGAAACTGCTGTGTCCTGGGGCTGGGCTCCCTGGGACACAGAAAGTGAATCAGTTCCAGGGATGAAGTCCCTGGGGTCAATAAAGGCTCTGGGAGGGGGGCATAGACCCTACCCTTTTTGGATGGGTCCCAGGGGAGGGCTCCTAAAGGCTCAAGGATTTCGGTTGTGCGGCTCTCCTCCCCCTTATTGAATACGGCCCGGGGTGGGGGGGAGGGGGTCGCTGGGGCCTATTATGGCTCGGGAGGGAAAAAAGCTCCTTGGGCTAATCAGAACACTATTTTTTTTTTATGGTTTTCAAGGGATTCTCGTGAGTGTCCCTCAAACTCAACCATCCACATATCTCTATTTTTTTAACCTTCATTTCTCAAACATTACTGAATGGATTACACCAAATCACAAAAAGCACAATCTGCATACCAAGGTATTCCATTCAGCAGAAAAAGGTTTTTGAAAACTTGAATAATGAATTGTGACTAAAGATTGTTGATAATTGTTTGTTGAATGCCTATACTCAGCTTGTTGGTGCTATATCACAGCAAAATATGCTTGGAGATTCCCTGAATTCAGTTTTATTGAACATGAATTTTTTAAATGAATAATGGCAACTTTTGTTCAATGCCGACACACGGCTTGATGTAAATAGGACAAATGACAAGCGCTTGATTGCACGCCATAATTAGAGTGGTAATTTTGCCGATATACGGTGAAATATGAACTTGTGATTATATCGCTAGTTTGATGAAATACGGATGAAATATTCTGTAAACATTGATAGGATTGGTACATGACAAAAGGGCACTTGAACCGTGATTTCTGTCAGTGTAACCATGCAAATATGGCACCCCCTATTGAAGTTGACATATTGTCCTTTTTTTATTATTGTTGCCAAACACGTAACTCTATTATTTAAAGCAACCGTTTCCAGTGTGGCATCTAACACCGAGAAAGGCGCTAGCCAAAACGCGTTTGTTGTGTTGCTGATGAATTTGAAAGTAACTGCCCCCGCTTAGTGCTGTTTTCTTTGAGAAGAAAAAGAGAAAGGAGCTGTGATAGAATTTGCGGGCACACCACTGGGAGTTTAGCACCCGTCTGTGAGTGCTCCGATATTGGATGTTCTGAAGCGTTAATATATATATATTTATATATATATATATATATATATATATATATATATTCCACTTGTAAAGCACCCACAATTGGAGACCCACATACGGTGTGCAAAATCCTTTATTGTTTGCCAGGCAGCTTCGCCATTCAGCCTCCATCAACACCGCTGCAGTCTGACGTTAGTTTCCCTACGCGTTCCGGGCGTCATCATTGCCCTTGATCAAAGGAATGGCTTCTATGGAAATGCAGCATACGGCATGACTTAATATGCAGTGAAATGAGTCCCGTCCCATGGGCGTATCCGCTATTGCAGTCTGGTACTTGAAGTCTTTGCCTTTGTTTTTCTTTCGTAGATGCCGCTGCCGTTTTTTCCTAAATTGATTTAAAAGTCCCATAGTGGGCTGCTGTGTCCCAAGAGGAATGGTGCGAGGCTGTTCTCCCCCTCGCAAACACGCACATCGTTCCATCTGCTCCAAATTAGTGGCTTTGCTGGACCTGCGCCTCTGCAGGAGGGGTCGCCGTGACCCGGGTAGGCCGCTATATAATCCGCTTGTAAAGCACCCACAATTGGAGACCCACATACGGTGTGCAAAATCCTTTATTGTTTGCCAGGCAGCTTCGCCATTCAACCTCCATCAACACCCTGCAGTCTGCCGTTAGTTTCCCTAGGATTTTGCACACCGTATATCAGGCCTCAGAAAGTCATAAAAATTTTACTAGACCTGCACGTCGAGTAACTTCCATAATCTACTGGACCTAACTGTGATGTACTTAACCTGTAAACTGGTCTCAAATTGTGTGATCATTGACCTTTTTCTTCATTCTCACATATGCGAAAACCTTCAAATATGTGAGTTCAGCATTCTGCTGTGGAAAACAAAAGTCTTTTGTTTGATGAAATAGACTAAACGTTTTCGCCATGTGTAATACAAATCTAGCCCACATATAGGGAACACATTATCCCCCACTTGCCTCTCAGTGTACTAATAGCCTCGCCATCAGGGCAGGAGTGTTTCTCAGTTCATGTTTAACCACTCACTTTTAATAAATATATTACAAAGGCATGATGTGGCAGCACACTGTCATTTACAGATAGTAAATTTCCAAGAAATGGGCAAAAACCTTCCCACTATCTTTCAGCTTTACTGATAAAACGATATATCGTATTAATAATAATATGTGAAAATTGAGTTTCAGGAAACAAATTTATCATTTGCACATCACCAAGTTAAGTGTTCTAATTTATTTTTCATCCTACTAAAATATTTTTTTCATATTGCAGAAGAACAAAAAATGGGCTTTCACAACTAATGAAATATATTTTGAAATGTTTATACAGTTGACATATTAGCTATTTAAATGTGTGTTAGGAAAAACCTGAAACCCTACAGCCTTTCATTTCACACTTCGTACAGGAGGTCAGACAATTCGCTTTACCAAATCCTGCAACTCTGCAGTCAGAGAAGGAGAAGTAATTGTAAACTGGCCTTTGACCTTTGTCTTTGAAAACAGAGCAAATACCACAAGATAAAAACAAGATTTAAGGCATCTGTATTTCTCCTTCACTTTCTGACAGGTCAGACCACCTCTACTTCGTAAACTTGCCAGAACAAGCGAGTAGGTCCTAAATATAGTTTGACCTGATAAAATAAGACTCGCCATAAGGAGTGGGCTAGAAGATTTTTTGAGGCCTGTATAACTTTTTTAAACTCACAAACATTGACAACAGGAGGGTAGAAAAGCAGTGCGAGTCACAAATTTCCAGGCATACATCTGCCAATCATACACCCTAAAGGTGAATGGGGGAATGCTTGCAAATAATCATACCAGTGGCAGTCGCCAGGGTGGCTTCTGACCCATTGTTTTTCACCCACTGTGCCACACTAGACAGAGACCCACCTACAGCAAATCAGTGCGGACTCTGTTCTTCATGTAAATAGTCTAGCCTAAACCTTGCTCATCTCACCCCTCCAACCTACAGCTCTCTATTTTTTGCATTGTGAAATTTAGATTCACACTCCTTAATCTCACTGACTATGCTACACCCCTGAATCCAAGTCTAGTAGACATTAGATGACTTAATGGAGACAACAGGTCATTAAGGAGCCAGGTCACTCTAAACGTCCCGTTTGATTTTGGTGGTGTTGAAAGGCCTGTATCTCAAGATCTCTCAGTCACAGAACAGCTTGTTATGGCAGGGACACTCAGTATCTAGGAACTCCCACCTGGAAATGTGGTAGACACTAATGTACTGACCTGTGCCAGAGACTTCTGACCACTGATTTAACAAGCAATATTTCCGTAAACTTAAAAGCTAATAAGATGACTTCAGTAGAATTTTGTAAATAAATGCATCCCAAGCAAACTACACCATATCAAACTAACATCTAAAAGTATTGAGTTAAAAATATAGTGTGGACAAAATATCGCGTCAAGATTATTGAAGCCAAAAATACTGTGAAAGTATGTTTCTATGGGTAAGCAAACTCTTACTATACTTAACTCCACATTTATGTACTTTGACAATGTTAATATCTTCAAGGTATGTAAATGTGGAGTTAAGAATAGTAATTCTTTACTTACCTATTTTCACATACCTTACCGATACTTTGGTCTTCGATATTTTTTACATGATATTCTGTCCACCCAATATTTTTAGCTTTGATACTCTATCAGACAACCAAAAGAATGTGCACAGGTTGTTCTGCATAGCACTGACGGGCCACATAAAGACATTGTGTAGCACAAAGGAATGTGAGGACAAATATTTAAGTCTAGGAGCAGGAGCGTTACTTAAGTTAATGTCTAATTTTCCATGCAGTTTAACAGAGCCCTAGACTGCAAACCACCATATGTTCTTGCATGCAATAAGAAAACTAATAAACCGAACTATGATATTGGTTGGTGTGGAACTGCACACGGTGTGATAGCTGCACAATGATGAACCCCTTAAAAGCTCTGTCCTCTGTCTTTCAGGGAGCCTTCAATCAAATTAAGTGCAATACAGACATCTTTGTTGGTGGCGTGCCTGATTATGACTCACTGAAGAAAAACTCTGGTGTTGAGAAGCCCTTTAGTGGAAGTATTCAAAAGGTAAGCAGCACTTTTTAAATTAGATTTAGCAGATGTCGGACTAGAATTTTATGGTATCCAGATAAATATGTCCTTCACATGACATGCTTAGGATGAACATCAAAAATTCCCGGTTGTTCATTGATGGGAATTTAGAGGAGGGGCTATAAGTATCTATGCACAATAGAGGTCTTGCTATTCAACAGCTTTATCTCTCAGTTGCATGTCACCAGCCTGGGAGTTTTCTTCTTGGTATTTTGATATTTACTAGCATTTCTTATATCAATTTCACAAACAAGATATCTTTTACTTCACCCTTCTATTCACTTCATTTTTTTCTTTTTTCTTTGGAGTCTCCCTTTGTATTGTAACGCACAACCGATATCGGTTTAACATGTGAATTGTATATGTGTTTTTTATTGTACAGAGTTTATCGTGGCTTTTCCTGAAGAAGGCTTGCACGCCGAAAGAAGTCTTTATGAACTTTAGTACATCTTAGCCACATGTGATTGTTTTCATTGGAACTGTTTTTAACTTTTGTCTTTAAGCAATTGATTGTTTTATGCTTGTGCTAGGTAATTAATACATCACTTGGACATCATGCCATGCACAATAATTTTTTATGTATGTTTATGTCACAATTTTTAACTTTTATATGAATAAATGATACAATTTTAACTGTCTTTTGACTGGTACACAAAGCTGATGCGGCTATCACTGCTTCATGTATAGGACTTGATTTTCTATAAAGTCCTTAGTTGCCTAGGAATGTTATGTACTTGATGGTTGTTTCCCTGTCCTAGGAACTTCTAGAGTTTTTAGGGGGTACATTATTTTTTTAAATGCATCGACTAAGTCAGCTACATTTGAAAAACTTACTCATAAAAATAGCAACAAAAGTCCAGGCAAAGCTAACACTGAATGTCTGAAGGTCTCAATACAGATATTACAAAGGAGTTGCTTTAGACCAATACCTTCTTGGAGTGCCTGCATCAGTGTTTCAGTAATAACTAATTATAACAACTTATATTTTCACTTTTCGTCCTGCCACACTTTTAAGCTCTGTAAAGAAAGACTGACTATCATCCAGTTTGATGGTAGTCAATTTACCAATCTTGGACAGGTGGCAGGCTGAGTTGGCGTTGCAAGGATTCAAACTTGTTATCAGCAGATCATCTAATATTTGAGCAGACAGAGGGGCTTATTTGCAAGCCCCTTGTGCCACAGGTGCGTTACTTTTAATGTGGGGAAACATGACGTACCACCAGCAATAGGGGCTTGGAAAAAAGGAGTTCCACTCATTAAACCTTCTAAAATGTTTACTCCAAAAGCTGCGGTCACTTCTACGATCAGCTCTACTGTCTGCAAGAGAAACATTAGTGGAAACGGAGCACTATAATGTGCATGCTAATGCTCAGAACTTTAGCATAGAAGACGTTCTAAATATTTAATATAGCAGTATTATGCTTACTACTTCACAGAGGCGTAGCTAGAGCTTGTGGCGCCCGGGGCTATCCTTCAGCTTGCCGCCCCCCCTGGGGTGGTGCTGGGGAAAAAGGACGGCGAGCACCTGAAAGAGGTCCGAGAGACACGTAGTATCGCTGGTAATAGTTACCTCAATCATGCAAATTACATGCACATACATGACACGGTCCAGGGCTAGACAGCCCCCGTCCCCAAGACAGTGCCGCCTGGGGGGGACCGCCCCCACCTAGCTACACCGCCGAAGGAGAAGCAGAAAAAAAAAAAACTAACATCAGTTCTGCCTACCTTGTTTGTGACATCTCACTCATAACATCACGGCTTGTTATGAGCTTCTAAAAGTAACACTAGAGCTACCCCTATGTTGATGCCCAAAACCACCTCTCCACTTCCCACATTTCAAACCCTTGCGTCCCAATACATTTACGTGACACCCATTCATAAACAAATTGTTGCCCAACAGGTAAGTCACCCCGGAACTTTACCTTCTAAATCAGCTTCCATAAACACCTCACGATTGAATTACAAGCCCCCACGTACTGCATGCTTTCCTAAACCTGTGCTTTTAACACCCGTGCTCTGTGTTCACCCTCCTCCTTTTCGTAACCACCTCCGTTAACCCTATATCTCCCTCTTCCAAGCTGCGTTAGGCAGTAACCTTTCCTTTCATGTACTTCATAATCATTAGTGATTTATTTCACGTTCTGACGTCTTTTCACAATAGTAACCTCCCCTTCATCTTACCCTGGTAACCTTGTAACAATCGAAGTGACCCCACTCTTCTAAATCTGTCCTTCGTGATATTTGCCAAAATCTAAATCTACTACATGTCCCAAAATACACTGCATCTGCCCAGGTAAAATGTGTCAGTGCTTTGTCTATCAAGCTGCATAATTTACACTTCCTCCACCACTGCGCATCAAACCTAACTGCCCCACCCAACCTAAGATGAAATTACAACATAGCTGCCCAAGGTTTCAGATTGCAAAGTGTGACGTTTTCATAATTTCAATGCAATTTTGAGTGACATTTCAATGACTAGGAGTGACACTTTCTCACACGCAAAATCAAGCAATGAAGACCAGGAAAACATAAATATCAAGAATTGCACCCATTTGAGCAACAATGCACTGTAAGAAGAGGTTACAAGTGCTGGAAAGCACCAGAAACTGAAGCACCGAGTGCCCTTCTAAGCTGATTGTTAATCAAAACAAGGACTCACTGGGATCTGCACTACTGTGTGTGTACTGCGTCACTGCAAACAAAATAATGTTTCTGTAGATTTCGACAAAGTCCGTTATTATAGTAGGGTCAGATTATCTGTTGAGAAGCCGGCGCAGTGTGCCTGCCACTTTCTTTACCCAAGCATAGAAAACAACATAATGACTGCTATAGTGGCGGCGGGAGAGAAGGAGGCGGATGAGGACTGTTTTAAAGATTTGATGTCCTCACTTGAAAGCATCCATCATGGTTCGTTCGCTGGGGCACTGAATGTAGACTCCACTACCAAAATTTTGAGCAGGTGTAGTGTAACGCTTTAATTTCTTCCGCTCTGACAAACATAAAATAAAAGCATTACCTTTCTTGATACTCGGCTGCTATAAATCTAATAAAACCAAAGGGACATCACTTTTATTAAGAGCACCGATTGCGATGTCAGAGGTTATAAGTTATGTTTATTTTTACACTTACTTCTTGAAGCAGGGGACGAGCGGAGATAGTCCAGCGGCAACAGGCGCCTTCCCCCGGGCTGGTACACACTGTCACAGCTACAGGCAGCAGCCCGGTCCCGAGTTGGTTAACCCCTAGGCCACTGGACCACAATTATACCACTATGCACAGGCCAAAAGTAGCAAGCAGCCGGGTCAGTACGGCGAGTCAGCAGCCACTAACGCAGGTAAACGGTGAGCTTCAGAGGCCGAGGCACGCCTGCGGTGGTCCGAGCAGCAAGGTACTTCTCACTCACCTCAGCTGAGCCGGACGGTGGACCTTTTGTATTAATAAATGTCCGACCGACCCTGCATGCATCTCTGCCTCTGCCATGACTGTGCGGCCCCTCCAGTTAAAGCCGGTATTTGCACGCATGATCGAGGAGGCACCAAAAGAATTATTGCAGCATGGCGGGCATTAGCAACCATAATCAAACGTAACTACCGCTTGCCCTGCCTTCGCGCCCAGGGACAGTAAAAGGATACACTGTTAGGTGCATTCACGTGACCTCTCCATGTCACGTGAATGCCAATCCACTGGCTGCGCAGCGCTTACACTTCAAACGGCGGCCGCGCGGTACTGGCCCGCTGAGGCAGCCTTTATAATTTATTTGGGTACACTGACTGATAGTAGTATCAGTCAGTGTACCCAAATAAATTATAAAGGCTGCCTCAACGGGCCAGTACCGCGCGGCCGCCCTCAAAATAGTGCCGACTGGGGCGGACCGCCCCCTCGCCCCCCCTAGCTACGCCGGTGCCACTTCATATTTTCAACTGAATACTTTGTATTAAAAAATCTAGGGAAATGACTTTCTAGATGATAATGATCTTGATATAATGTTTCTAGCACATGTGGCTGTAGATACACACGCTCTCAATACTTATGCCATCTAGTTGCTTTTGTTCAAAGCTGTTTTCAAGTCACAAGACCTACTGTGATTCCACCCTCAGTCCATAGTTCCCCAGGACAAAGCCTCCACCTCAGATTGTTTTCTCCCTCAGGTTTGGACATACACGTGCCAGTGCCTGAAGCAACATGTCTTCCTCCCTGGCATCGAGATATAGGGCAGATAGCGTCCAATTCACGATGAAGGTACCAGCCTATTATTCTTAATCACTTCCCTGCAGGAGTTGAGGGCATTTATAGGCGAGCGAGAAATGTTCTGGTTACAGTTTGTTTGTGAAGCGCACAGCTTTATTCAGCCCTGTATTGTAAGAGTCTTCTCTTTGTCTTTCAACTATTTAAAGACTATGGGGCACATTAGGATGGCAGGGGAACTTTGTCCGCCCGCTATTCCGTCATATGTCCCGTCGTCCCGTCCTGTTGTATGTCCCGTGCCTGCTATTAGGATGCGCCTGCACCGCCCGCCACAATGCCAGGAAGGCATGTTGTGCACCTCCATGCACAACATGGCAGGCACCGCGCGGTGCCTGCCATGTGGTGCATGGAACTGCTGGGGGGTACCATATGTACCCCCACACCCCCAGAGTCCCTGGGGGCCCGCAACGGGACCCCCAGCAGACTCTGCATGCCTTTCCGTGGCGGCATTCCCAAAAGCACATTGTAATATGGCTGGCGGTGTCAAACAGACACCTCCACCATATTGCAGCCTTTTCCGTCCGGTCGCAAGTCTACCGGGGCGGAAATGCGGCGGACGGTCTTTCACTCTGTCGCGGACCCCCCAGCCATAATAATATGGCGGGGGTCTTTTGTACAGGGATGGCGGGTGGATTGCCCCCACCGGGCCACCGGTGACTACCACCGGCCTGGCGGGGGCAATCCGCCCGCCATCCTAATGGGGCCCTATATGTGTGCCAAGGTAGACAATAGTTGAGCATAATGGTTCATGAGGAACACAGTAGGATGCAAAGTTCTGTTAGTGTACCAGGCCCATGCCCCAGTATTGATTGTGTGTGGTACAGTGCACATGGAATTTAATTCCTAGCTCTAGTGGTAGCCATTGAAGCTCTGTCAGGTGGGTTAAATGTGATCTCGCCTCTGTAAATTCAAGTAGCTCATGGCACCCTTATTTTGGAGCGACTGTATCCTCTTGATCAGTTTCTCTGGAAGCCCTGTGTAGGTGATGGTATAATATCTAGGTCTGCCATCACCAAGCTTGACTCTGCAGATAATTTGGAGGACTAGGAGATATTTCCATAGCAAGCCTCCACATTAATCTGAGGGTCAAATGAATGCTCAGAGGCAGAAGAAGATTCCCAAGTTACTCACTTTCTCAGTTGGATGTCGTTTGGCTTAAGCAAAGAGGCGATTTTGACTGTTGGGAAGACAGCTGTGTCCTTGTATACCCATGCACACTCTTACCTTTGTCTCTCGCAGATCCCCCTTCTTTTGGTTATACATAATGGAGAGAATGGAGTGCTACAAAGTGTCTCCCCACTAATAATGTGTATAGAAATTGTCCAGCCCTGAGATCATGGCTTTGTTCATGACATTTGCCAATATCAAAGATTATTAAGAAAAGGACAAGAGTGATAGCGCCCTCCCCTCCACAGGTTAGAGCCTCCAAATTCTATTCCTGCCCCCTCACCACTACTTACAGACTCCTAAATTGCCTTTTGTACCCAGTGTGAGTGTGATTGAAGGTCATCGGAATGTCATACAGTGATCGTTACACCACAGGGCTTTAATTTTTATAATCTAATGCCAGTTGTTTCCCCAAAAAGAGGCCATATCAAAGACAATGGTTTTAAAACCGCGATTATTCACAACTCCCATAAAGTGTCTCTCCTACCGTCCTTTGACCTCATAGGATCAGACAACTTGATTTTTAAAATAGACACTAATTCTGGATCAGTACTTCTTATCCTCATATATCGTCCTCCTCAAAACATGCCCACTTTTGCGGCATCCCTAGCTGAACAGCTTGCCCCTTTAATAATTTCTTACAAAAAAATAGTGTTGCTGGGCGATCTCAATCTTTGGCTGGACTCTGTCGAGTTAGATACTCATGCAGCTGCATTGAAAGAGGCCCTTCTTGACATGAACCTCACTCAACAGATACATCTTCCAACCCATGAAAAAAGGGCATAGCCTTGATCAGATTTGGTCTCAGAACATCTCCTTGGCTATCAATTCCATCATGCCCTGTATTTGGTCGGACCATTTTTTGATCAATTTCACTATGACTATCGAAAGAAGTAAGAAGCCCCAGTCCCAGATAGGAGGAAAAACCAGATTATGGAAGAATGTCGATATTCCTGCTTTTATTGATTTTTTAACCTCCTCCCTCCCCTCATTAGATCAGGACATTGAAAAAATGGAAGAAGCCTTCTCCGAATGGCTGCTCCAGGCAGCTGACGCTCATGCCCCCTGCATCAACTTTCCCCGCTCTCGCCCCAATGACGCTCACAGGTGGTTTACACCTCTTTTGAAAACTTTTAAACTCGAAGTCCGTCAAATGGAGCGAAAATGGCGAATAGCCTATTCAGAACAAGATAGAGCCAATTATTGTAAGGCCCGAAAGGACTATCAAAAGCTCATTCAGAAACATAAAACAGAATATTTCTCTGAAAAAATTCTAAATGCTCACAACAAATCAAGAGAACTGTTCAGCATTGTGGAAAATCTTAGCGCCAGCGACAGAACCTCTATCCCGGTGGTTCCCACCCAGGAGCTCTGTAACTCGCTAAACTCCTTCTTTGTTGATAAAATCTGCACTATAAAACAGGGTATTCCCACCACTCAGTCTCCCCTCCTTTTGGCGGACACTTTTTACAATCCTGTGACCCTGGATTCTTTCCCTTCCATCGATAGTGCTAATTTAATCAAACTTCTTGCTAAGGTTAAATCAGGTTCTCCTGATGACATCTGCCCCCCTTATATTCTGAATGAGGTAGGAACTAGCATCTCCGTGGGTCTACTTGCCATGCTGAATGGATCGCTCACACAGGGCAAAGTCCCAAATAATTTTAAAAAGGCCCTCCTTATTCCCCTTTTAAAAAAGGCAGGAGCCAATCCGCTAGATCCGCTCAATTATAGGCCTATATCCCTGCTGCCTTACTGCGCCAAACTTCTGGAGGCTCATGTATGTGACAGCATCTCCAAATTTCTGGAGGAATCAAAGTATCTTGCTCCTAATCAGGCTGGCTTCCGCCCTTGTCACTCTACTGAGGGAGTCATTCTCTCGGTGCAGAACACTTTGAGGCGGAACGCGGATGTAGGGATCCACCAGGCTCTGGTGCTACTTGACCTTTCTGCTGCGTTCGACACGGTCGACTACGCCATCTTGGTCGACCGTGTCGAGCAGGCAGGTCTTAGGGGCCCTGCGCTGAGCTGGATCCGCTCATTTATCACTGGCCGCACTCAATCAGTTAGATTGGGTTCCTTCACTGCCCCTACTATATCTACCATCTGTGGGGTACCTCAGGGCTCATCTTTATCACCCCTGCTTTTTAATCTGTATCTACGTCCCCTTCTATACTCCCTCAGGAATGCGAAAGTCACCATCCTCAACTATGCAGATGATTTGCAGCTCATCTTCCCTTTGAACACCAAGGACTCAGTGGTAGAATTTCAAAACACCATGTCCCACATTATGAGCTGGATGAGCTGCAATCATCTGAAACTTAATCCAGGCAAGACCGAATTGGTCTTGCCTGGACAGAGTGCACTTAGTTGGAACCCTAGCTTCTGGCCTTCTAGCATGGGTGCCCCTCCATCTAAGTCATCCTCGGTTAAGAGCCTGGGAATTTTCATTTGTGAGGATCTCTCTCTAAAAAAACAGGTAGGAGCAGTCGTGTCATCCAGCTTTTTCCAGCTGAAGAAAATTAAGAAAATTGCCTGTTTCTTCTCCCTGGCTGCTCTAACACAGATCGTCATCTCCCTGGTTCTTTCCAGATTAGATTTCTCTAACAGCCTTTATTTTGGCCTTCAAATCGGAGAGCTTAAACGCCTCCAGCTCGTTCAGAACCAGGCAGCCAGACTGCTTCTGAATCTCTCCAAGAGGCAGTCTGTTAGACTTGGCTTGAAGCAGCTACATTGGTTGCCTGTTGAGCAACGCGTAGCTTTTAAAGCAGGGTGCATCTTATTTAAGTCTCTACATGACTCTGGCCCCTTATTCATTAGAGATCTATTCAAAAGATACAGCCCTTCCCGTAATCTCCGGTCCATCCACAAATCCCTTTTGATCGTCCCTTCCTATAAGAGGAAACGTCTCGGAGGCAGCTGCTTTGACCATCTTGCAGCTGCCTTCTGGAACTCTCTCCCCCTTGATCTCAAACTGAATGATAACATCCTCAGTTTTAGACACTCCTTGAAAACCTGGCTCTTCTCGCAGGCGCATTACTGAGCTGCCTCATCTTTACCGTGATTGCTCTGTTACGCTCCTTCCTACAGCGCCATGAAGCCCTCGGGCGTACGAGCGCTTAATAAATTTATTTTAACATTAACATTAACATTAACAAAAAATATACACAACATAAAATGTAAAAAATAAACTTCGGAATCAAGGTTGTGTCTTAAAATCATTATTATCACACTTACTAAAATATTATAATGGAAATGAAAGCTTGTCATGTTCACAATTATGGATTCTGATTACCAAAGACTACTTGTGTTTGTTCTCTGTCTTTCCTATTGCAGATCATTCTAAATGACCGGACCATCCATTTGAAGCAAGGACAGGCGTTTGGGGTGAACCTTGACAATGCTGTGCACCCATGTGCGAATGTGCCCTGCGCTAATGGAGGCAGCTGTCGGCCGAAACGGGACAGCTATGAATGTGATTGTCCACTAGGCTTTGATGGAAAGCATTGTCAGAAAGGTACAACGTCACGTTTTCATTCATTTTCAAGTGAAAAAATTAACACTTCAGTTTTTTCCCCATGGATAATCAGGATATTTCTCTCTTGTATCCAAGACAAGGCCTGCAGTACCAGTTCAATGTCCTTTCAAAACTAATTAATCCCAGTAAACAAGTTCTTATCATAATATTGTTGCAACATAAGAGCTAATGCACTGTAAATTAGCAAAGCATTGTATGAGAGGCCCCAGGCTTCTTTGTATTTGCTGACTCATTAAGTGAATAGGGGATGCAATAAAGTGCGCATACACCATTCTTGGTGCTGGGACCCAAAGATGTAGTGTAATAACATGTAAAAAATATTATAGCAAAAATATAAACTAACAAAATACCTCCAAGATGGTGGTGACTCGTCTTGCGCTACTAATGGGGCAGATTATATCGCCTGCGCAGTCGGGTTTGTCCCGCATAGGTCCACCGCACTGACTCTCCGGGTGTTCTTTTGCAGTCCTCCATAGGATAGCACCTACATTCCTGGCTGTGATGGTGCTGTTGGATGCCGAAAACGCCTTTGACTCCTTTGAATGGCCCTTTCTACAAGCTGTGTTGCGGAAACTGGGTTTCCCTGTGGGATTAACATCCCTCATCACTTTACTATACACACAACCAACTGCACACATCAGTGTTAACGGCATGAAAACTAGACCGTTTTCTATTTCTCGCAGCGCTATGTAAGGCTGTCCGCTGTCGCCACTCCTTTTTAGGTCTCCCCCGGCGAAAGCAGCGCATGTGCTGCTCTCGCCATGCGAGTGCCTTTTGCAATCAATTCTCCCAAAGGCATACATGCACGCGTCGGCATGGACAAAGATGGCTGCTCTCGCCCTTTGTCCAAAGCAAACAGCATGCGCGTGTCTGTACGGACTGTGGACAGTCCGACGCCATCTTGTGACAATAGCTTTCTATTGTCATGGCAACCAAGCTTCTTATCAGAAGCTTCGTCACATTAGTTTCCTGTTCCCACCCTGTGACGTTTCTTTGTGATTTTTTTTATTACTTTAATGAGCATGGCGTTTAGTTATAATATTTGACTACGGCTCGGGAACTGATCTGAATGTACATTTAGGAATACGTATGGAAATGTACAGGTAATGCTAAAGAGAGAATAGGATCATACCATTCACTAATCTAGAAAGTATTTGGAGTCTTTTGGGTTACCAACTTAATTAGTAGTTAATTTGTAAAAGAATAAATCCAAAGGGCCAAAAGTATTGCTCTGAAGTACGCAAATAGCACTATTGAATGTCGGTGTGCCAAATAACAACACTGTGTAGTCTTGATTTCTCCTTTTGCCTCTTTCCTCCATCACTCTGCCCGTTCATCTCACTCTTTTAGGTTTTTTGTTATTCCTACTTTCTTTCTTTGTCAATGTTTTTCCATCTTTCCCTACCAAGCACTGAACTTAATTTTTGAGTTGTGTACAAATGAGCAGTGCCCTAATCCAAATTGTTAATCTGCTGTATTCCAGCTGCAATAAGTGAAAATAAAATATGGAATGAAACTGAACCATTTCTTGTACAGTAAACAAGTGTCTTTACTAAAAAGCTATCTTAATTGTACCTAGTAATGGAGTCTAATTATCATTTTGTTTTATGCTTACTGCATGCAGAGTGTGGAAATTACTGCATCAACAGTAAGTATTTTGAATGGCTAAATATTGATTGAGTCATTGTGGATTGCCAATTACCCGCCCAATCGGTTGAGGAGTTCATCATACTATTTTCTGTGTACATAGCTAGTTTTTTTTCTAAAATAAGCCCCTATACATTTGTATGCCAATGACTTACACTTTCAGTTGCCACATTGCATAGGGGTGAAACAAATTTACAGATCTTTTTCCAAGAACATATTATAAACTAAATTACACACCAATGCTGCTAAGTATCACATATGAATGCCTGAAATATGAGTAACAAATCTTCTTCTTATGGACAATGTTGGGCAACCTTGCTGTAAAACATAAGCTTCTTGAAGTGGTGAATATGCATGCCATAGACATGATTTAGGAGTCACCAGGGGTCTCAGCTGCGACTCCTGGCTGACCCATTGCAACCCCTGGAGTTGCCTTTGGGATACCTGGCCACAGAGGTGGCAAAAGCAATGCCAAGAACAAAACAAAAGGTAAACTGTGTTGTCATGTTCACTGTTTACTTTCTGCAGCTCAGGCTCTGAACTGAGGCAATCAACTTAGAACAAATAAAGATCGTTTTTGTGCAGGAAGGGCAACCTTCCTGCACAAAAACAATCCTTAGAGGCAAATTCCATGTTCTACGTGGGCTGCAGAATCCAGCACATTTGGAAAGAGGAATTAACAAGGAGAATTAAAGATTTTTTTATTTGTTACGCCTCTGTTGGGTAGGTGCACCATGTTGGCGCATCCCCAGGTTTACAAGTCTTTGTAAATCTGGATTTCCATCAAAATGCCTGGGTAGGTGCATGGAAATGCTCATCCTCCACTCAGATAATAACTATCCAATGTAAAGTAACGCAAGGCAACGACTTATGTTGCATGCACATTACTTTGCATTTACTAATCCACAGTGGCTTTGCCTGACTTAGTAAATACCAAAAATGGTTTTGTGTTGGGGCTGCGCCACAAAAGTGACACAACCCTGACTCAAAATCATATGTCTCCACTTTTTTTGTCCAATAAATAATAGAAATGTGTAATGGTCTTATTATGTCAGTATCTTAATGAAAATGTAAGAGGTATATAATATAAACATTTGTTTATGTTAATAACTTATGCTATATAATTGTGCAGTTGAGAGTCTATAACTTCAGTATTACCAGGTGATATCATTAAGATTAAGGTCAGGTGACATACTTTCCTTGGAGGATTCTGGTTCAGATAATATGTTGTCACTTCATGTGATGTTATTGGGTCGAAGGGGAGTTCATTTTCGTGACTCTTGGCATTTTGATGGTTTAACGCCCATGTAGATGTTTGCTTTTGGTCTCATGCGTTCCTAATTGTGGTTTAATTAATCTTCCAGTCATTACAGAAGCCATTGAAATCCCACAGTTTATTGGTCGTAGTTACCTGACCTACGACAATACTGACATGTTAAAAAGGTAAGTTACCTTTGCCTGACTACGAAACTTATGTCCATTTTTTGAATTCCACATTGTCATTTTTAAGAAAACGTATTATATAACTTTGAATTTAACACAGCTGCATGAATAACATATTTTAGAGACTTTTCTACATTTGGCTTCTGAAGAAAATAGACTAACTGAAAGCATCTGCAAGGAGTATTTTGTGCTTGAATTCTTCTTTCAAATGAACATCAAACCTAACATTTATTATTCCTTTGTTTTCTTCGGGTCTATTTATTTTGTGCCAATACTGTTTCTCGCCTGCCTTAAGGGACTGACTTTGGCAGAAGGTTTCAACCCAAAGAATTGATGTGGTCTGCCTTAAAGCTCTATTAAAACAGCAGTGCTACCAACAACACAGATTTTATATATCTTAAAAGTGGCAGATGTTTATGATATTGACTTGCATTCTCCGAGTTGCTGTTCATAAAAACCCGGGATAGCTATAATAATAGTCAACATTCAAGTTGGTTATCACATCAGAGTTAGGGACATTTTCATGTGCTTTGTTAGCTTGTCTTTTACTCTCACCTTCACTGTCAAGGAACTTTAAAGAGATTTTTCAGATTTGATTGGAAGACAACAAATTCAGGGGTAGAGCCTTCTTTAAGGGAGAAGAATCAAAGGCAACAAAGAGGAGAATAGGACTATTTATAAAATATGCCTGAAAGATGAAATGCAAATTAATTTACTGGATTTGATCTTTTTATTTGTTTTTTTAATGAGTTTGTATATACAGAAAGAAAATAAAGCTACACTTGCAAAGGCATAAACAAATCACAAGCTCTCCCAGTCAAGTCAAAGCATACCCTGCCATAAATTTATGTAGACGACAAAGTAGTAAACAGCGATATGGAGATTTTTGTCACCACTCTAAATGTCTCTCATATTGCAACACAAGATGTTCTTAACATATTATTTTGGTCAGCATCAGCCATCCTGCAGCAAATATTTTTGTGCACCGGGCATTAGTATTCCCTCTTAAAGAACACTTTTATTATTGGGGAAACCAAGAAATGGTTGGCAAAGTCAATAGGTATCACCTATGTGTGAGCTATTGGTTGTGGCAATCAGGTGGGGGTGGGTAACAAGGGGTGGTGGTCAGTAAAGTGGCGGTTAAAAGAAGCCCTTATAACACGTCTTTTTTAAACTATTTTCTGTGAATGGGGGAGAAGAAACATGGATGGAAAAGAGGGTACCCTGAGGAGAAGAAACTGGGACAGGTGGGAGAGAACAAATAGGTATGGGGCGGGTGGGGGGGGAGAGAACAAATCGGGATGGGGCGGGTGGGGGGGAGAACAAATAGGGATGGGGCGGGTGGGGGGGTAGAACAAACAGGGATGGGGAGGGTGGTTGGGGAGAACAAAAAGTGCAAGGGTGGTGGTGTATGAGAACAAACAGGGATGAGGCAGGTGGTGGGGGAGAACTAACAGGATGAGTCTGTAGTTACAGGATGGGGGTGGGGGGAGGCTAGAAGAAACAGAATGGGGTGGGATGGTAAAAAAGTGCTATGAAGTGGCCAGTGTTGACCGTGTCATAGCATGTTTCTTTTAAAAGAAAATTGTACCTACATCACAGCGCGAGCAACGGATGGCCAGTGGAGAGACATAATTAAACTTAATCAGTCAATGCGCCACTGAAGGAAAAGATTGTGACACATGGCAAGCACTATCCGATTAAAAAGCATCAAAGAAGTTTAACAATGCTGCAAACAAATGGTTTTTAATGGGAAGGTTCCAAGCTCATTCTAGAACACAATAGTCTGGCATGTAAGAACACATGCACTAATGCATGCTCACACATGCAAGACCTAAAAAAGGGATGGCTAGATTGATTGTTTCAGCATATTTGAGCCTTTTTAGGAGGGCACAGCCTTGTTTCAGTGACACAGTGAGCACAAGAACCAATTCTGGACATACCCATCACGCGTAGGGCATTGCACGGAGGATACCGGAAAACTGATGTATGGATTGCTTGAATCAATTTCAGCTACTGGTAATTTACTCCGGGCCGAAATCAAATCCATAATCTTTTGCATACTATGCCACCTCAGACAGGAACCAGCCTTATGCAACTAGCATTGGTCCTGCTTCTAAACGAACAGTCCAGCCCAAACTGCCAGTTTAGACCCCATCTAAATCTGAACACAAGTAATCACATATCAGTTTCAATCTTTTTGGGCCTCATCAATAGGATGCAGCTTGAGTCTATAGCACAGTAAGCACAGGACCAATGCCTGAACATAAAAGTCGCACTTAGGGCATCCTTTAGAATATGCCAGCCTGCTCTCATCCCGTACTAGATTTTTTGTAATCAGGAGTGGTACTGTGTTACAAGGCCCCTAGTTTCAGCTTGAATCTAGTGTTCCCAGAAATATTTTATTCTACATATATATAAATGCATTTGGAAAGCTGACAGACCCTCTTCTAGAAGTGAATCAGAAAATGCAAAACACCCAACACATGCATACATACATAAAATAATGAGTCAAAGAGTTAGGGCCTAATTGCATGTCTGGCGGTCCAAGGTCTGCCAGGCTCGTGGTGGCACAGCGGTGGTAACCCAGCCACCGCCGTATCGGCGGTCCGACCACCCCATTACGACTTAGGCAGTGGGACTGCCCTGGTACCACCAACGCCACCAGGGAACTGCCATTCCCTGGCAGTGGCCAGAGGTCACAATATGCTTGGCGGGACCACCCTGGTCCCACCAAGCCTATTATGACTTTCCTATCCATCAGGGTTTTTATGGCTGCTCCACCACAATGAAAACCCTGGCAGAGAGGAAACAGCCCGCCTCGGCAGCCCTGTGTATGCACACAGGGGAGCACAACATTCAAGCCTCTGTGTGCATGCGCACAATTTCTTGCACAGCATGGACACTACAGTTCATGACATGCAGGAACCTTGTGAGGCTTCCCCATTGCGGTGCCTTCTTCAAAGGCACCACCGCCTTTGAAAAATGCACCACTGGGGGATCCTCCACCCCGCCACCCGACTACAAAAAACTTGTAATCTGGCGGCAGCAACTCTTGGTGGTGCAGGGGCGTGGTGGTGGCGGGCCACCCACCCCCGCACTGCCAAAAGTCATAATCGGACCGTGAGTGTTTTGACTGATTTACATATTTAACATGAAGAGAGAAAGTCATAGTTCTGTTGACATCCTTTTGGGAAACTGGTTAGTCAATTGCTAAACCTTAGACAGAGATATTTGGTTGTTTCAAACTGATTTTTGAATGTGTAACCAATGTCCATTCTTTATTTTGCTTTTAACCTCTAGAGTTACAGGATCTCGAACAAACATATTTATGCGGTTTAAAACAACAGCAAGAGATGGCCTGCTGATGTGGAGAGGCGACAGCCCTATGAGGCCAAACAGTGATTTCATTTCTCTTGGCCTCCATGATGGGGTTTTAGCATTCAGGTATGCAATAGTTTTAGCTGCAGTCTGCACATGTACGAGATAAGTGTATTAATGCCTGTCATCACAGCACCTAACTCATTCCTTTATTATTTTGACTTTAGTAATTCGCATTTGGCAACTATTTCTTCTGATCTATGAGTATCATTGATCTTCTTTTTCTAAACATAAACCACCATTGTCTAATATTTTTCTGTATTTTCTATTGGCTATCCTCACTTCATTCAGCACACACAAATTGCCAAAAATAGGCATATTACCTAGCAATCAATTGTAGGCTACTACAGTTGTAATTTGTTGAAAATATATACAGCCTGCAACCAGGCTGGTTCCCCATTTATACATTACATATTTAATTGACATAAATACTTTTTTTTCGTTCTGTCTGGAGACTGATTTCCAAGGCATGGAAATGAAGGTTACAGGAAATGATACAGAGTTATAGTTAGCTTTCGTTATATACAGGTAATGTTACTAAATAAATGGTTTTTCCAAAATCTAGATTCTGTATTAAGGGCCAAGTGGGCAAGAGAGGGATTAAACTGGGCAGGTATTTCTGTTCAATAGATTGATTATAAATATACATAAGTTGTTCATCATTTCGCGTATTTATTTTAAGGAGGATTAGCATGCTTAAAATAAGATTGTATTAGATATTTTGGGATTTATGGAGGACTTCGGGCATAAAATTAATTAACTAAAAAAAACACTGTCTTTCTGAGGATGTAGTATATTTAGTCATGCCTGTAGGAAAGTGCCCCTTTCTGAAATGATTCCCCTACTTTTTGCCTGGTATCTAATGCAAGTTTGACAGAAGTGCATTGGGTTCCAGCTACCTACGTCCCCAGTGCCAGTTCTCTTTCCCTAAAACTGTACAATTGTTCCCCCAATTGCAATGCCTTTAGAACCTCATGTATGAGTAAGTAAATGGTTCTCATGGTGCCTAGGGCAGGAAAGCTAAAGAGGGTAAGAGGGTCTCTAAGGACTGCAGGATTGATTATACTACCCTAAGAGACCCATCAGCACCCAATTTGCTAACTGCCATTGCAGGCTGCTTGCCATGGTGCAGAGAAAAGTGAAGACATGGCATGGCACACCTCATGTGCGCCATGCCTGTAGACACTGCATGCAGTATAGGTAAATAACCCCTACATCAGTCCTTGCAGCCCTAAGGCAGGGTGTACTATACTACATGAGTGGACATTTTTTAATCACCAGATATGGCCTTGTGATGTGTAAGTTGATTCTTAGATATTGCAAGTGGGCAGGGAAGGTTTATGAGTTCCCTCAGCTACCTGATGGCTTCACTGAAACTAGAGATGTTTGGTATCAAACATTTCTTATTAATAAGCACACACTGATTGCAGTGATTGATTTATTAATACATGCACCCAGAGGGTACCTTAAAGATGCCTGAAACTACCTACTACCCGTGTGCTGGCTGACCGGTGCAGACCAGCCTGCCACCACAGACAGGTTTCTGACCCTCTGCAGGTGAGAACCTGAGCTCTCTGAGGGTAGAAACATTGCCTGCTCTGGCCGGAGGTGTTGTCACCTCCTCCAAGCAGGATGGCTAAGTAATTAGCATATCAAGGCAGTAGGCTTCCAAGGCCTCTGCTACCTTTTGAACCTGATCCAAGGCTTCCTCAAACAGGGGAAATTCCACTCCTGCCCCAGGCCCATTTGGCACCAGAACAGGCAGGAAAATTAGCTGGTCAGGAGGCGTGTTCCCCTCTCAGGCTAATACCACCCATATGGTTGGCTACCTGAAGTGAACATGACTTGTAGAATTACACCATTTTGGCAGAATTAGGCTCTCTGGGTTAAGGTTATGCTCACTTCCCACAGGAAATGGTCATATAAAGGGTATAGACACCATGAAGGTAAGTAGCCCATTAGCTACTACCTGTCACTCCCCGCAACACTCCTTAATTGAGCATTTAGGTGGCACCCCTGAAACCAGGAACTTAGATTTGATGGAACAAGAAGAGAGGACAAGGAAGAGCAGTGAGAAAAGCGAGAACTGAAAACTGCTATGGACATTTGGTGCCAAGCCGTGCCTGCTTGCACCAAGTCTTGACAATCATACCCAGCGACTAGTCCTGCCGCTGACCAGTTTCCAAGAACCCTGGGAGACTGTCAACATTCACAAATTGCAAAGTAATGTCTCTTGGGGTAGAGGAGCTACTCCTCTGCAGTCCACAGGCATGAAACACAAGTCCAGTCTACTGTGTTGCCGCTCCCCGGCCAGCCCGACACAGCAGCCCCCCAGAAAGAGGACACTGTGTTCCCGAAGGTCAATCTGTGCCCCATCAAGTGAGAGGACAAGGATCAACTGAAGCCGCACAGGACCAATACCTGTGGTACCAGAGCCCTTGCAGCAAACAGCACCCATAATAGTCCAATCCGGACTCCCCCTGCACTGAGACTGAGCAGCCATTGAGAGACATCAGCACTACAGAGACCCACTTCCAGGGTGTCCCAGCTGTCCTGATTTTGCACCCTCATACAGTGGAGACTGACAACCACAAGGCACTAGGATGCACAGAGCTGATCTTTTCACTCTGCACCCAAGCGCCCCAGCCCAGGTACCAACAAACCGGCTGTATCCTCTACTTCCTAGTACCCTTGCGACCTGAGTCCCTCATTGGGAGCGCCCCGACTTGTCCTCACATCTCCTTCTGCAACCTTTTTCTAAGTGGCCCACCTTCTTTCCACCGGAGTAGTGCACACAGCTACCAAACCGAATCGCACCTCTGCACCCAGGCACCCCAGGGCAGGTAACAAGTACAGGTAACTGAGGGTGGTAACTTGGTCCCCTATGAGCATACGTCCCGTAGGAGACCCCCAGAAACTGATAGCACATATCTGTATGCAACATATGCTGTTTCTTCCATAGGGAAGTATTGCTGTGTAAATACGCATAGAATTGAACAATTTACTTACCTGAAAAAATGCACAACTGCAAAAGCACTAGCTTGATAACGAAATTCTTGGAATCAAAACTTATATAAAAATACAACTTATTTTTCTAAATTGGTCTCGGATTTATTCTTGAGTGTCTATCTCATTTATTGGCTCTATGATTACAACAAATGCTTAGCACTACCCTCTGATAAGTCTAACTGCTAGCCCCCACAACACCGCAAAAGATAGCATTTGGATTATCATTACTGCCGCTGTAAACCAATTGGGGTTTGCCTGAACTCTTTCCACAGTGTACCTCGCTTTTGTCCACTATATAAAAAGCCGGCTTCCTAGAATGCCCCTATCTTATTTGGCTAAGGGAGATCTGGTTCAGGCTTAGAAACATTTTAATGAGTTTTGATAGGAAGCCTACAGTTTCTTGAGATACATTGAAGTACAATCCAACTCTGGGAATTGTTTGTTTCCTGAGATGTTTAGACCACACTGCTTTTATTTAAATTCACCTTTCCATAAGTTTTTTTTACTCTAAAATAATGTCTGCAAGACCATGCCTTACATTACTTTTCTGTTTCGATTGTATCTCTCATATGGCGTAATTGTAATATCCAGCTCCATAACAAAATATTGCCCTGGAGCCTGGCTAAATGAGGGAATATTAATAGCTAATAAAATGTCAATCTTTAAATTTGGGCCATTTTGTCATCTTAGACAGGAGTTGTATAAGCAGAAAAGGTAATCTGGTAGATATAGATTGAGTTGTAATGTGCTTAGAGAGCTATTAGATGACTTTCCTTCATGCCTCCTCCGCCTCCATTGTTTCTTAGAGGAGGCAATTGCATTATTACAGTTTTTGTAAATCATGTAAAACACCATTGCTTAGTTCTCAAAATCTCAAGCTGTGTAGTGTAGGGAATGGATATTCAGCAGGTTACCCCTGCCTGGGAATCTATCTTGCGTTGTACTATACCTGCATACTAATTTGCTCTTAGTAGTTGGTTCACACTCTCAAATGAGTGAAGGCAATTTATAAAGCATACACTTACTCCAAAGGTCTGTCCCAATGCTAGTCTGCGAAGATCAGAAAAGCCACTCACAATGAGTTCAACGAAAAAAATGTGTTTTAGGGCCTTCTTAACCCCTTCGACGCTCATGACGAGCTGGGCTCGTCATGAGGTAGCCTCCTCGCACGCTCATGACGAGCCCAGCTCGTCATGAATAATGGGTTTTTTAAAACATGAGCACAGGAGCGGAATTTCGCTAGCGCTCATGTGGTTAAAGAGGGCCTCACATGGATAGCACGCAAAGTGAGCGGAAGTTCATTCCAAGCCTTGCCAGCCAGCCCTGAGAGTGCCCTCCTGATCTTGCCATGTGAAATTTAGGAATCCTCACTAATAAAGCTGTTGCCAACTGAAGATATTTAAACAAAATCCTTTTCTTAATGGGAAGCCTTGAAGTTACTGCAGATAGGAGGAAACTTATACACTTCTCGAATGTCCGAAAATTATCCAGGCCACGGCGTTTATGACTGTCTGACATTTACTAGTCTTATAATCGGACACACCGATATGAACACAGTTGGAGAAGTCCAGCTGGGGTGTAATCAAAGCATGGACTACTATACCCCAGGTCTCAACTGCTAACAAGTGCAGGAAATTCTTAATGGAGCGTAGCAGACTAAAACAGGTCCCGGCTACAAAACCAATTTGGATTATTCTTCCCTTAAAGGCAAGGTTCTCATACTTTAACATTAGCATACACAGAACTTTATATTTTGTGTATTAATTGTTGTTGCTCAGCCCATTCTTCTCAGCCATTCTTTTTCCCAACTTACTTTTTACAGGTGGCAGGTCAGACAAAAGTGTTTAACACTTTCTGATTGATTATAAAATTATTGCAAGCTCAACCTGGGCCACAAACCATGTTAGCCAATGTTTGGGTGAGTGGTAGTACATTCTGAACTAATTTCCTAAGAATGCATCAGCACATAAGGCTTTTGGCTCTTGTGCACAATGCAGATGGCTTTCAACCCAAGAAGTTGTGGTCTTTTCAGTTGTTGCCCTGATTTTGCTTTTATTTGTGCAAGCTGTGTTGTCTTTAGTGTAGTCAAAGCACCCATGTTGCTCTATTCAAAAGAAAATATTTAGCTCAGGTGATTTCCCATAGTCAAACTTCAGAGATTCTGTTTTAGCATGATATAATGCTTAAGGGAAGACGTTCAGCTCAGGCTTTATCCACCAGATAGTTTATGGGGCTGCCTTCTATAAGCATAGTGTGCATAGCTATGCTGCACTCTCTTGAGTTGACCTATGTGCGTAATCTTCTTTACGTGCGATAAAGGGAAAACGTGTGGGGAGCATCCTAGGTGTTTTCTCATTACTCTTTCACTAACTCGTAGCTTGAAAGCATTGGAATACATCCTCTCCTTGTGGCTTCATAATCCATTAGCTGTACTTTGCTGGCAAATGTTTATTGATCTGAGGAGAAATGGTACTGTTGTGCTTCCTTACAAACCACATTTCTAGCTGGCTGTTGACTACCCCATTCTAATGAAAGGTGTTATCCACATGTATGAATAAATACAGATATTCCTTTACTACAAGACATGGTTCTAATTTGGTTGTAGACATAGGTCATTGGTATTGGCAAGGACTATCATTTGTGATTTACTGATGTTTATTAGTAGGTCAATTGCTCTACAATAGGTTTTCATCACTGCAGCTGGGCTTGCAATGGATTTGGATCATGTGCAAAACCCACTAAGGCCCTGATCACGATCTTATGGATTATCTCATTTGCCGTATTACCAAGTTCCATAGGATATAATAAAATGGTAATTTGGTGAATGCGATATCAATCACATTGTAGTAACTCTGTCTGCCATGATCGTAATCAGGCCCTAAGTCATAAGATAGTTTGAATCACGGGAATGTCTTTGGAGGCACTAAACCTCCTAACAAAGGGCATTTATGTGTAGGGAGAAGAGGGAGGGAGCTCCATTCAGCCTTGTTTAACATACCTTATTGTATGGAATGTGTTTGTAAACCTTCCTTTCATGAATATCCACACGAGTTGATTACTCAGTGCACAGGGCTGGGATGACATTTTGAAATGGTTGCTGAACGCTGATGAAAAATCAAAATAAATAGCACCCAGTTTGATCTTTTACACTACTGCATGCTTGTGGAAAATGTGTGTGTTAAGAAAAAGATGTTATCATATATAGAGAGCTCTTTTTGGAAGCCCCATGGTATTAGAAAATAACATTTTATTGCTCAATCCACACTATCAGTTTGTGTACACTTACGCTTGGACACACTTTACAGATAAGTACTGTCTTGTTCCAAAAACATATCACATCAATGAAAAAACATATTCCTTACACTCTTCCATTCCATCTTTCTCTTTTAATTTCACTCAGATTCTTGTTCTTTGTGCCACTGATAGCCATGATCCAGCCCACACAGGATCATCTAGTTCCAAATGCATGCAGTATCAGGGACATTAACTCCTTATTTCTCACCTGCTCTGACCCTAAGAGAGAACTCCTTACTGGTGCTAATCAAAGACAATGGGTAATGCTTCCCTGGAGCTAGGTCATGGTGTTTACATCTGTTTCCTTATTTATTTGTTTTAATTTGAGGAGTTATATATAGCTCGAACAAAACCAGAAGGTGTCAGAGCCCTTTAAAGAGTAAGCGCAGCCGGATAACATGAGGAACATAACGAGTACATAAGAATACATAGTAACAATACAAGAGAAAATGATATACAATGTGATATGTAAGTAAGTTAGCCATAAATACTCGGGGTTACATAATCGTAAACAAAAATACAAGTAACCGAAGATAAAAAATGTAAACAACACAATATCCAGTAGAACATGTGAACTCTAGCTTCGGAGGTAGAATAGGGAGTGAGTTTCGGGGTGGGGAGGGTAGGAGCTCCATGCCTAAACTCCATGACTTCTCAATATATAGCTACTTTGAACATACTTCAGGCATTAGTCCTCATCAATAAAGAATACCGCAAGTAATAATGTTCTATGTGCCCAAACTAAGGTGGATGACATTTTGGACACAGTACTTGGGAACTGTGAATGTCATTTCCCATTCAATTTCAAATCAGTTTTGAAGTCCTGAGAGAGTGCAAATATGGATTGGGTTGTGGCAGGAATGTTTGAACCTTCAGTATGTCAAGGAGCTCATCATGGATATCCTTACTTTCCAATCGTTGCCCCAGTCGGTTTGTTTTTCTTCATGCCTGAAGCACATTTTCTTCTATGAACTCACATTTGCTTTTTCCAGTGATCCTCCATCTAGTCTATCCATGTTCCTTACCAACACCAGCATGTATCTGAGAATTCTACCCCATACTGAAAACTGGATTTGGACATTCCTTCTAAGGTGAATGAATGCACATTCTGAATGCGCACTGCTATTTCAACAGCTCTGGACTCATGGTTTCCACTATCTATGAACTATATTGGGTTGTGACAATAACAACCTTTTCTCTCAAAGAACTCTTGAACACATGTGTGTCAGAAAAAGACTTACTGATCGTATGTTGTTGCATAATTTAATTGCTGCATGAGTATCAGCAATAGACTTTCACTCAGATGTAGACGTTTTTAGGTTCGATATGTAATGACGTTTGCCCCATGCATTGCAAACACATCGTATTCGGTTCATGCTGTAAGGGGCTTTGCTTTATTCTCTTTAAGCCATTGAAATCTTTGGCTCATGAAAATGTTGCAAAAACTTGAAACTCATCAGTCCACAGTAGTATTTCATCCTTACCTTCATTCTATTAGCTATTTCCATTGAAATGCATTAGGGAATGTTTTACAGCTAAAAAGTACACATTATCACCAAACCTTTAACTCTTTATCTTAACCATACATTGTGTATAAAAAGCAATCCTTTTTTGTAACTGTTTTGTGTTAAAGGTGCAATTTTTTGTTAATTCTGTCTACTCTTAAGTGTGAGCGTCAAACCTTTTGACTTTACAATTCTTGTTATGATTTTGAACCAGTCCATTAATTTCCTTACTAGCTAGAATGTTCATTGGTTGATAATATATTGAATGCCCATGATACCTTTCTAGATAAAAATGTAAATATTCCACTCAAGAGACTTACCCAAAGAGTAGTACCTTGAAACTGGGTTGGGTGCTAGTATTTGGGTATTAGATCTTCTTGTAACCTCACATACATGGTTATCCCTTCTTACTGTTATCAGGATACAGAGAGATCCCAATGTATTTCCTCAACACATTAGTCCCATGAGTTGGGTACAAACTTGCTTCCATTACTTCACATGATCAGACAGACAGTCACGGCCCAGGCCAGAATTTGCAGCAGGTGTTCAGAGATAGCCCTCCTCAGAATCGCCATCTACATCTTGCATACAGACAGCACAAAGTCATAACTCCTCAATCTTACAATGCAGAGTGGATTATCGAATTGCATCAGTTCATGTGCTTTGAGTAAGCGTGTGTCTATTAATCCCTTCACTGTGGCGGCAATTCCGCCGCAGTGCTAGGGGGTATGGAGGGCCGCGCGGCGCTCCTATGCTCGTGACGGAACCGCTCCGTCACGAGCCTCGGGCGCGCTGTGCTTGTGACGGAGCGGTTCTGTCACGGCCCCGCCCGCTCAATGGAACGTCCAGCGCAGGCGCGGAATCAGCGCCGCGCAGGCGTGTCGAGTGGGCCGTGACGGAACCGCTCTGTCACCAGCACAGCGCACCCAAGGCTCGTAACGGAACGGTTCCGTCACGAGCATAGGAGGGGTTAACCCCTTCGACGCTGATGACGAGCTGGGCTCGTCATGAGGTAGCCTCCTCGCACGCTCATGACGAGCCCAGCTCGTCACGTAAAGTGCGCTTTTAAAAAGTCAGCGTACGAGCGGAATTCCGCCCGCACGCATGCGGTTAATATGTTCAGTCATTGCCACAAAGTTTCACTTCCTTTACTTTTTATGTTCTTGGTAGATCAAGCCAGCATTTCTCTTCATTGGAGTGTTTTGACATTAATTGTTGGGCAATGATTCATGCCACACATGCAGAAAAGGACAAATTGGAAAAACATTAATATCCACTCTGGAGAAAATAGAGAAATGAATATAACCCAAATGAAAAATTCTCAAAAAGCAATAACCTTTTGGAAGCCAGAAAATGTGTTACCATGACTGGGCATTTTGCATCTCTTAACAATCTTGTTTGTTGTTCTGTACACTGTGGGGTCCCTTTAAGGTACTATATTTGTACATCTAATGCTCCAGAACGATTATCCCTGTTATCTAAGGTATGAAATGGAAACCTAAATATCAATGTTCAAGATGTCCAGTTCTATCTAAAGAGCATTGTGAAACCGAAATCGGATTCAAAAGGAAAGTACATTACTGTGAGGGGCCAAGAGTGTCTGTTGTTGGACTTTCAATTACAAATGCAAACACCTCACTTGTAATCTTATGCTACTCACTCTTCCTCTACTTTTGGAGAACATTTTTTCAAGCGTGAAGACGTGATTATTTTCAGATTTTGTTGCATTACATCCATTGATAAAGCATGTAATAGCAGATTAAACCTCCCACTGTATGAGGTAGCACAATTGGACTAAATGAAGCTGGCATCAATATGCCAATGTAATGTTTTTCCAAAAATAATTCTTGAATGAATGGGAAGTATGGTGGTCTAGATGTAAGGCGAGGATATTTGTAAAACGAGGTTATTTAGCTGTACTATTTTTGTATGCTGGACAACATTACAGGGCATAATCAGTCAGCTGATGCTGCTCTGTTTCAGGAATTTCTGTATCTTATTGACATTCAACTGATTGATGTAAGCAAGGGGTGTCATTATCAGTGCCTCTTTCTATTCTTTTCAGCTACAACCTGGGAAGCGGCATTGCTACCATTTTGGTCAATGGGTCCTTCAATGATGGAAGGTGGCACAGAGTGAAAGCCGTTCGGTATGTGATCTGTTTCTAAACAGTTTTTTCATTTTTGTTGCTGAATCAATTATAAAACAACAACATAGTGTCCCCACGTTTCTCCAAAATTATTTTCCAAACTACCTACTCTTCACTCTACTCCTCAACACATTCCCATTCTGAACTCTTCAACATGTGACAATGTTTGCTGTGTTGCTATTTATATCCCAGTTCCACAGCACTATTCCACACAAAAATCTTTACAAGAGCAAATACAAATTAAACAATTTATTCAAAAAGATTTTGTAGTGTAATCACACAACTAAAAACAGTTTTCATATTAAAACGATAGGGACTATTATATACACTGTTGTTTGTCTCCAGATCTCAATATAATACAATTCAACGCTCAATGTCTGTACACAATTAAAATAACCACATTGCATATCAGATAATCAATTCATTTGATAAAAAGTGCATTTTCTATATTCCCATTTGAATTTTTACCACTAGAATTTTTAAAAACATGTAGTTGTCGATGCAGCATTCCGGTGGATTATATCCAATACAAACAGCTTCTTCGGGACAAAGATTTTGTGACAAATAAAAGTGATTAAACAGCCCATCTTTCCTCCAAGACAGAGAAATGTAATCAATAGTGGGGGATTCATAAAAGCTTTTGGAGAGCATAACTAGCTCTGGGAGTTTGTCAAATAGCCAAGGGTCTCCTGTGTACAACACACAGATGATTGTTGTCACAAAATCTTTCTCCTGAAGAAGCTGGTTGTATTGGAAATGATCCGCCAAAACGCTGTATCAACACCTACCTGTATTTTGAAATTCTAGGGTCAAAATTCAAATGTGAATATATAAAATGCACTTTGTATCCAATGAATTGATTATCTGATATGCAATGTGGTTATTTTAATTGTGTATAGACATTGATAGGTGAATTGTATTATATTGAGACCTGGAGACAAAAAACAGGGTATATAATAGTCCCTATCATTTTAATATAAAAAACTGTTTTACTTGTGTGATTACACTGCAAAATCTTTTTTAATAAATCGTTTAATATGTACTTGCTCCTGCAAAGATGTTTTTGTGGAATAATGCTGTGGAATTGGGGTATAAATAGCAACACAGCAAACATTGTCACATGTTGAAGAGTTCAGAATGGGAATGTGTGGAGGAGTAGAGTGAAGAGTGGGTAGTTTGGAAAAAAATATTGGAGAAACGTGGGGGACACTAGCTTGTTGTTTTGTGACTAACCCTATCCCCTACGTAAGTACGGTTACTTCTCACATTATTGTGATTGCTGAATCAATTATACCATAAATAGTTGAATGCCACAACAACCCCACTATTTAAAAGGGGAGCAAGTGACTGCAAATCATATGACCTGCAATTTGATTGGTGCATAACTCTTACATCGTTTAGCTCACTTACTGCTCCTCTGGCTGTTGTCTACCACTTTGTTCTGGTCAGTGCCCTCTGCAGGTTAGCACTGTGTCTCACACCATTAATGAATAAGTAGGCAGGACAGGACAGATGCACAGTGCTGTCCTTTAAAGAAGGGAGGCATGGAAGTTTGTCACGCTCTCTTCCCTGGATGCCCTGACCCATCTCGCTTAACCGTTGCTCTAGCTGCACTGCAGTTGGATGTTGGAGTGCTTCAGTTGCAGCCATGTTATAATGTGGTACTCAGTGGACATAGAATAGTGCAAGTCTAAATAAGCTAAGAAACATATGATTTAAAAGTATTACAAAAGCAACCGTGTTGCATTTTCAAGGTGCCAATAGCAATTGGTAAATCCTCCGTTCTGAAGAACCTCTTTTATTTGAGGCTCGATGAGCATAGCTCAGCATAAGCTATACATTGAAATTACTAATATGAACATGGTAATTAAATAAAAGTCTGCTCGTTGTATCAGATGCATGTAAGATTATATCTTGTTACGTTGTTGAAAAACAACTATTCCCAATGGGTGTATTCGATTGTATCTCTGGGTCTTTAGTTACCGCAGGTAGTTACCAGGCAGCTATATTGACCACAGTTATTTAGTAACCACCTCCAATCCTCCCATCCTATGTTGAATTTTAACTTTGTTTTTGTTAAGATGCATTTTTGTGACAGTAAAATAGTTCAAACTAATTTGTATTTTTCAAGTAAATATTCTATTGTTTGGCATTTCACTGTAATGTAGTCTTGGTAGTTTTTTTTATTTAATTTTGTTCCATAGTGAATTTCTTCTTATGGTACCAAGAGAGATGTAAAGAACATGAACATCAATAGTCATGATTACCTTTGTATTTCTGTTGCAGTGATGGTCAAACAGGAAAAGTAACTGTGGACGATTATGGTGCACGGACAGGAAAATCACCAGGGATGATGCGCCAGTTAAACATCAATGGAGACTTGTATGTTGGTAAGTGCCCACCTATCAATGACAATGATTTACTTTTATCATGGTCTTTTAGAAATGGGAAAGAAAGTTTTATCAAAGAAGTATTACTTTTAAATTGTAGTTTTGGTTGGAGCCCAAATACCACTTAAGAAATGTAGCCTGCCCCTGCCTCTTGAGTTTGAGGAACTCTCTTTATTGTTTGAGCCCAATACCATTCTTTGTCTCCTTATTTCTCTTGAATCAGTCACACCCTGCTTTGTGGCAACTCCATGGATTCTTGGCAGCTCCTCTGATAGGGTGCCCTCCAACATACATTCTAGGAAAGCTCACACACTGGGGACAGACAACAATACACAGATATCATCCAGAACAGCTTTCAACTACACACACTATCAAATGTGGTGAAAAGAAGCCCACTCCCCAACCCCACAGTACACCCTCAATTGGGACTGTCCCTGAATATCCAATCTTACACACCAACAAGTTATTAAACAATTGAATACATAACTAAAACATTGAGTCAGATTTTTAGACAATGCCACTGACTGCAGACTACAACTGAAACCCCTAAATTGCCAGCGAGGTCATACAATGGAGAAAGCTATGCATGAAAAACATAAAACATGTTGGCCTGTTTTGGGCATTTTGAATACAGTGGGTGAAAAGTTAGTATCAACGTTTTGCGATCTTCCTCATACTTATCAGTTGCATCCGAAAATGTGGATTTGCTGAAGTTCACAAAACCTCCTGCCTGCTAAATAGTAAGTATGCATGTGGCATTTTCCAAATCACTGCAAATGTCTGCAAGGCACCGCAGCCCCCCACCACTGCATTCTCATTCCACCAATTCTTTTAATGTCATGTAACCACTTTATAACAGAATTTTAATGAGAAGATAGAAAATAAATCACCATCGAACTAGACGCCTGAAGTGCAGGCAAAACAAATAGCCTGTATTCAAAATAAATATAAATACATAAAACCAATTTGAACTAGGTTTGCCACTGAAGTGAAAGGAACTACTTTTAGGTAAATAATAAGCACAGGCTTTGTGCAGTCACTCAATGTGAAGGAAGCCAGTGGGTAAAGTGAGCTGATCCATTGTCCCATGCTATACTGTGATGGGCGGATGCAAAATGTGAATGACGTTTAGCTAACCAATAGATGCAGACCACTGACCCAAAGCCTATCTGTGAATGTGTTTATTTCTGGATTTCGTGGAAAAGCAGGTATGGTGAGAGCAACTAACACTTTTTTAAATCTAGGCCTATAAAGGACCTCTTAGGAAGGACATAGGGGGTGCCTTGTCCCCTCAGCCCCCATGGTCAGCATTGGCAATTACCAAAGGGGAAGCTGTTCCACATGAAGTCCGGTTTCGATATCCGATCAGTGGATTGCATCTGCAATTGCTATTGATACGTACCAATATGACTTCTAAGTAGGGAAGGGATGCCCCTTTTATGTCCCTGTTTTTTGCTATTCATACAGGGTAGCAAAACCCTGTTGCGAGTCAGAAAGACTTTTCTGACTTGTTAAAGGTGTTGTACATAGCAAACACACACTTTTGCCGGCATAAACTCTGAGTTTTTGAGATTCGTATGCCTTGTGACCATGAAAGTGTTTTATACATGAGGTCCCTTATTCCCAAAGTTTATTTAACATAAGCACTTGCACAACAATGTATTTAGAAGAATCTGCATAATGATAAATTAGGTCAAATCTAAGTACAATTAAATAGAAAAGAATAAAAATACAGGTGTCAATAAATGGCAAAGGCATACCATATATACATTCTTTATGGCAATCTGCAAACAAGAGGAATGACTAGCATGGGTATAGCCATAAATAAAAGGTATAACCAAACAGGAGTCCTGGTGCCAAAACCTTCATGACCCATCCTGAGAGGCAAGTTGATTGTGAAAAGAGACTATGCCTTGTTGGTAACATGCCTCTAAAAGTGAAATCCGAGGTAGCAAAAATCTAGAGTGGGGACAGATCATAACATCCTATTATAGAGTGGGTGAGCTTTTCTTCACTACACAAGCATTCCAGATCTTGCTCCACAACATCATTGAGGAGGGAGGGCTTATGTTTACCCAGGAATGGACGATAATGAGCGTTTCTGCTTTGAGGATGTGTGAATGAGGAGCCTGCATTAAACTTAGACTTTCAAACAGGCGTATCTAGAAATCATTAGAAACCGACAAGGCCTTAAGATCCTTGATGTAGGTTAAAATTGCTTTCCAAAAGATATTTACACTTTGGCAGTTCGACCAGATATAATGCATACTGTCAATTTTATTATTTTTTTCTATCAAATGTAGGAACATTTGAGATAGTCTGAGGAGGTTGTCATATAATGAGTAGCACAGCTTGTAGGCATTTTATTGATGTTAATGCACTGAGAAGAATTCAAGCTCCTTGTCCAGATGTTAGAAATACAAACGTTCAGGTTTTCATCTATTAGGCTCAGACTCCAGCTCTCTCAGCTACCTATGCTTAACTCTCGGTGTCTAATGCGATGTTTCAGATGACTTTTCGTGTATGTGGTAAAGCACAAGGTCAAAAGTTGATCAATTGAAACCCACTTTTTTTTCAGACAGGTGTCAATGTCCTTGGACCTAATTTATATTTTGGCGGACAGGTTACTCTGTCTCACCTTTTGTTTATTTGATGCTCATTTATATGGCAAGTCACTCCTCTTCTAAAAAAGCAGTAGCTGTCCCTGAAGACAAGAATAACTTGTGACCTGTTACCCATCTACTGTTCCTTGCGAAATCCCTTGACAGTATTATGAAGACTCAGCTGAAATAATTTCATAAAACAAGCAATTTTACAACCTTCGATAGTTCATTAGTGCTGGAGCATTTTCATACTGGGCGTACTGCCATCGCTAAACGTATAGGGATTCTGAAAAATGCAAGCATCACATATCCTAGTGTCACTGAGGAGCCACACCCAATCAGCAAGAGAGTGGCAAGGGTGTAGTGTGTAGCTGGTGTTGCATTTTGCAGCACACAGTCACAAATATATTACTAAAGCGGAGTGTGGTAGCACACTACCACCACTAAATTTGGACAGAGTTTTATTGATAAAACTATATACCACACAACCAATAATGTGTGAAAAATCAGTTTCATCAAATAGTTGTCATTTGTGCATCACCAAATAAAGAGTCTTGATTTGTTTTGATCCTATTAAAGTCTTTGTTTCCATCACACGTCAGAATTAGAAAGAAAGCACTTCATTTGTGCTTTCCTAACTGTTTATTTGGAAATATTTGTACAGTTAATTTATAGGTATTTGATTGTTGTTTCGTTACAAGATAACATTCTACAGCCTCTCCTTTCACACCAGAAAGAATGTCACATAGTTCACTTTACAAAATCCTCACACTCTGCAGTAAGAGAAAGAAAGGTTAACACCAGTCTCCATGTTAAAAGAATAACCAGCAATTTGTCAGAGTACTGGACTGTCATTTGATGCTTGCTCGTCTTCAGAACTCTAGTATGGCTATTGGGGGGAGGGGGGCACTACACCCACTCCCACACACACACCGCTTCTTCCAGCACCTATGACTTCAGAGCTGTATTTAGTACTCTGACCACTGTGTTGAATGTAGATGATGACAGAGAGGCAGATGAGAGCCGAGAGTGAACGTGACAGCATTTGTATTGCTTGGTTGTCATATTTTTGTCTTGCCTAACCAATTGTAAAGCGCTCTGGTACCCTACTAGGGTCAAGTCCGCGCTATATAAAACTTCATAAATAAATAAATAAATAAAGGAAAATGTTGCAGGTATCCCATCCGCGGTATTAAGGGTGCATTAATTGCTATGGCATTTGCAATATATCTGACGGGATAGCCGTCACGTTTGTGATGGAGTATCCAGTCCCCGAAATATAAGGCAGGCCCTTTGTGACAAAGTCTTTGGTTACTGTCAGAGCTCAATTGCTGAAGTGTCCTGAGACAACCCTCAAAGAAAGCAATAAGCTAAGGGCCAAGAGAGACGGAAACCTTAAGTCAGGTTTTTGAAGAGACGCAAAGAAACTTTCTGAAGTAACACAATGCAGAACAAATCGCGGAGAGTCGTAATGAGGACAAATATCTTTATTACTCCTTGTTTCTTCCTCTTTTTATGAGTGATGCATTCTGTAGCACTCATAGAAAGAGGAACATGCCTCTCAGGATTGTTTTTGTGTAGGAAGGTATCTCTTCCTGCACAAAAACAATCCTGCATGTATACTTGCACCACGGTGCAGTGGTGCTTGCATTGACGCTAGGCTGCCAAAAGGGCGCCAGCGCAAGACAAAAACTCAGGAATGCGCCCTATGCCTTAAATACAGCGCATTCTTGTCCTTTCCCAGTGACGCAGTGCAGCACAGCAAAGTTACTTGCTTTGCAGCACTGCAACACTATTTTATAAATATGCCCTTTAGAAACCAAGCACAAAGTTATTATTTCCCAAAACTGTCATAACTGGGCCTGAACAAGTTGAGATGGCAAGCCGTACAACAGCAGTGTTCCTAGCAATATATTTCACACTGAGAGCAATAAAGTAGGGTTTATTGGTAAACTTTCTCAGCTATAATTCGCATCACTCGTTAAAAAATTCCACCTATTTGCGAGTAAGTATGAAGTTGATCGCACTGGGTTCTCTGTCAAATAATGTTCGTTGGGTTGTGGGGCTAAGAAACTCTACTAGTGCTATGTTAAATTGAAAGGTGTCTTTGCATACACATTATTTTAACAACAATGCAGAAGTGGGGGTTCCTTACAAATATGCTATGAAAATGCCTCGATAGACTGCCAGATATACAACCAGACAGGCACACAAATGCAATTTTCCGTGCATTTGCACTGTATAAATACCATGATAAATGTACGTGCAGTTTACATGAACAACTGCCAGATAAATCCTGAGATAAGCAGAACGAGTACTTCAAAATGTATCTATTTGTATGCAGTGCTTATTTCATAATAATTAAAATAAAAAAACCAATTAAGTACCAGGGCCTACAATATTTCGCATGCGCCCACTGCAGCTGCCACTTTTTGCGTGTCACCTTAAAACTATAGGTTTAAACCATAGTTTTATATATATATATTTTTAGGTATACTAAATAGAAACATGTTCTACTCACAAGCACTGCTAGATAAAGTCACACACTGCCACCTAGTGATGCATTCTAATAAATAGAAGCAGGTGTTTACAAATAAGTGCCAGAGCCAAGCACCAGCAAACACAATCACAAATTAAACACTGCTTGTATATATGTGTTGTATATGTAGTGTGAACCTATCTGAAAGGCAGTAGGGTGCTGTGCCAGATCAAAGGGGAAGATACAGTTAACAAAGGATTGGAGGGCTAAATAAGTTCTGATCCGGAAGTGGACATTAACTGTATCATGATGTAGTGTTTTAAAAGAAATGTGTGTGTCTCTTTATCAATAGCATGTTAGATAGAAGCACAGACATATGCGTCGAACAAGCACCAGGACAAATACAAATATTTGCAACAAGCAAACCCATGGTTAGAGTTTTAATTAGTCACTGTCTTTCCTTTTTCCGCCCTGTAGGTGGAATGAAGGAGATAGCCTTGCATACAAACCGGCAGTACATGGGGGGCCTTGTGGGGTGCATATCGCACTTCACCCTGTCCACTGATTTCCACGTCTCCCTGGTGGAAGATGCTGCAGATGGGAAAAACATCAACACTTGTGGAGCAAAATAGCGACGCAGAGACTGTCAGTGAAAGATAATTCCAGCGGTGTAAGACCACTAAAAAAAGACTTGTTGCTGCCCAGGCCTATCTTCCAAGGAGCCAAGAAAGAATATTGCAGAAGACAGGAAATATAAATCTCTCTTGTAAAACTTTTGCTTTCTAAATTGCACAGTTTTTAGTGTATGTATTTAAAGTTGAAAGGCTTCTAAGTTACATGAAATTTGTGTCCTTGAGTTTAAATATATCATCCCCTTCACAGAATTGATATCTGACCAAAGAAAACTATGTACTCAGAACAGGAGATGTGATGTTTTTATATCCATAAGCCTATTCTATCTGCTAATAGGTCTTGGCATTAAACATGGTGATTATACATACACACAGCAACCGACTAACAAATATGCAAGGATCCAAATCTCATTGAATTGCTAGAAATTGCAACAATTCCGCATGCCCAAAATAGAATGTATGAGTGATTATTTTTTACGACAAATAGCAGTATTTATTTGTTCTAGAAGGCAGATAGAAACCTTCATTATTCAGTTACCAATGTGTACCAGTGTCTAAAATTCAGTATTAGTAATGTTTACTTAGCAGTGAGGATGACACAGGGAAACAATGCACTAGAACCAGTCTACGCCTCTTTCCACACAGTCAGCGCTTTTTGTTTTGTTATGGGAGTTCCTCAAGGAAAAAAAGCAAATTCCGTCAATGGGCACATCATTAGCATCCTGGGCGTTATTTCTAAAGGCAGACATCTTGCTGCTGTACATTAAGCAAGTTCTTGTTTCCCCAAAGATGCAAGTGGTACCTGGAACAGCACTCCACCAGTAGCTTATGGACTGAACAATAAAAGAACCATGCAGAGAGGTTATATGGGTAAAAGCCCGTTTCTGGTTATGTACCTGCAGCAAACGTCATTGGGCTCCGGGCACAATATGCCATTTTCAGGCAGTTCTTTAAGGCCACATCAAGGTGAATTCCAATGAAGGCTAAATAGCTCAGTGCACACGTCATACGTCCGAATGTCCTTCTGAGATCGACACCTTTTCGATATAGAGAACAGATCTTTAAGAGGCTCAGTTCTGGACATTTAGTAAAAGCAGTTTGCTAAATGTTCTGAATAGTTTGACAACTACAGATACCTCACCCTAAAATCTTTCCACATAAAGGAATATGGCAGCGAGTTCGGACTAACATAAAAGGAGTAACACTTTTAAAAGTTTCTCAAATACCTTTTTTCAGTTACCAGCACCATTGAGTCATTCTTGCATATTCATGCATGTTCTCTGTGCTTAGAGCTTAGCACCTGAATCCATTTCCAGAGAATAGCGTATGAGAAGGATTTGGTATCCAGGTTATTAAACTTCTGCTTCAGTGGGTAAATGAAGGCTACCTGTTGGTTCATGCTCTCAATAATTCATTGTTGGTTATTTCCTGACATAATCAAGGTGCAAGTCAGCAGAGTGACACATACACCTTAATATGATTACGCAACACATTTGTGCGCTTTTTAGGAATTTTTTTAATCCTTTTTATGGTGCTTGCAATAAAGATCATCTACTTTAACATAATTTGTAATAATTCGTACAAACAGGGAACCTATGAACTGTCCAGGACATGCTCTTCCATATAGAGGAGTTCAAGGAGAGGTTTTACAAAATTTGCACAGATGTATGCCCACCAGTAGATGCAAATTTCACTTGCAATTAGAATACAATACAATAAGAGCTACTGATGCCACATGGTGGAAGGCATCACTTCCTACCATTTAGTAAAGAATCAGAGTGTAGATTCATGGAACATAGTCGTGCACTCTAACCTGAAATACATGGTCAATTTGTCTGCAACGTACTTGCTAATAGAGCCTGCAGAACTTGTAATTCACTTTCAAAGACGCTATATAGTGGAAACTGTGTACTTATCACTATAAACTCTCACCAAGGATTCATTAACAATGTAATGCTCCTTCAAAACAAATCGATTTCAATTCCAGCCAGGTATCTAACGCTCCTCTCAGCTCTTCAGTCTAATTCTTATTGTTAATGTGGCTTCAGGGAGGCACTATATCTACCCACAGAGAAGTGCGAAACAAATGCAATATTTGACTTTTGTCATTAATAGGATGTAATCTCATTTTCAAAATAACTTCTAGTTAGTTACACTTACTTAGTGTTAATGTATGCACATTGTTATCAAACATATACTGGAGGTGGCAGAAAATTGGCTGATTGGTAGGCTGACCTTTACTAGACCATCATGAAGAGGAGTTAGAAAGGACCTCTAGGTAACTTGTTTCTAAAATTATGCCTAATTACATAAATCACCTGTGCAGCCTTCCCCATTTTGGGGGAAGCTTTTAGATCGCCTCAAAAAGGAGTACAGGAGAGGGCCCTTTACAATTTAAGATATAACTTATTCTAAAAATTGTCCCACAGACTGTAACTACTACACAGTTGTTTCCTACCTTGAATTTGGTAAAGTCACGTCTGCTTGAACAGATAATTAGAAGTAACATTATCCCTCAGCAGTAGCAATTGTATGTGGTATGAAATTCCAAAAAACAGTAAAATGACATATAACCAGTCGCCCACATCAAAGAGGCTAATTACTTACACTGTGTTCAAGAACCACAATAAAGTATATTAGGACTGTAAGCAATGATGTTTAAAATACTCACTTCTACACATGCACAAATATGTGCCACCTGCACAATTAGGACATTCGTCCAAAAAACCAAATTTAATGTGCCATTCCTTGGCGTCTCCAGGTGTCCATCACAAGATACATATGCAGTACTTTTCATAGTTTAGATATTACAGTGCAAATTGGCATTCATCTTGATTCATGGATTATCTTCCAGTTTTATGTGCATTCATAAAGCACACACATGCCATAAAATAAAAGAGCATGGTGGAGAGTAGTGCAGAGGAAGCAATGGGTGTGCAAGAAGTGTATTGAATTTATGGAGACAGAATGTTTTTTAAGATCTACATGTACGTCCAAGGACAGTAAAGGGGCAGAAGGTTTTTTTACTATTGTATGAGATGTTGCTTGAAGGTTCTTCACATGCTTTGGAAAGTGGAGGAGAGAATGAGCTAGTGCATTGGGATTTCATTTCAGAACCTGGTTCCTGGTCTTCATTGTGTTGGCAATGCCACTGCTGGGGCTGTTACATGGGCCTTGATGGATCTTAATCTTCTCTTGCCACCAAACTATGAGATCTTTGTTGAAATTCAAGCAAGGTTACTGAGCGGCTGCCTCTGTCAAGGGCCCATAGAAGCAGTGAATATTTCTACATTCTTGCAAGCACAGTAAACCTGCGGTCAAGCAATAATTTCATGGTGCTGTTCTTAACAAATAACTCACATTATACCTCATTCAAAGCTATGCAGGAATAGCCAAATAAAGAAACAGGTGATGGGGTGGGGGAGAAATGGCATGGTCAGCTATTAGCGTGTTGTGTAAGGTAATAACCAACAGCATGTTCTGCTAAATTAGTATTTCCGCTTTACAAACACACAAAGACAATAAGGGACAATATAGACTGACAAAAAACAGGCATGCAAAAAAGGATTTTGCAGTCAATACAAGACCATTTGCCGTGTGCTCTTTGCTACTCGCCTATTCAACTGATGGATGAATTTATTCACAAGTTCTAGGTAAATCCTTCTCTAATATATCCAGATGCATCCTCTGAAATAACTGAACTTTTTTTGCTTCAGCCTGCAGATGAGTATCAATCTATTTCCTATTTACCCTTCCTCACTGAGGAACTCCTTTGACAAATTTCTTCTCTAGCTTGTTACACAAGTACTTAATCTGATACTACTTTTGTGTTTTGGTGTTGCTTTTTCAAACATACAATCTAGCGTACACCAAGGTCCAACAGAAAACTAGATGAAGATACGGCTGACACGCATGTAGGACTTTAAAAGTTTTCTTCAATTCGGAAATGCACAAAAGGTTTAGTTTTAACTCATACAATCTACGATGAGATTACTGTAGACATCCTTGAACAATGTAACCAATGCATGTCTCCATCGAATACTGGAATGGATGAACAAATACATACATTCATTCATGAATTCCAATGCAAGTATCTATGAAACTTTCATTTAGAGCAATGCAAATCTTCTTAAAATATTGCGATACATTAATTCTCAATCGTGTATTCACTGGCACCAATGTAAGAGACGTTAGAATAAATGAAGAAACCTAGTCAGCATTTATAGAAAATAATCAACAACTTCAAATACTAGAAGGGAGTTCCTTCTTTCTCTAACTTCACACATTAGAAGCTGATTCACCTATTTTTTAAATCGAATTACACTTTCTTTCAAATATAATTCATTCAATTCCAGGCATCAGTTTTTTAAAATAAAAATACAAAGAATGAACTTGCCTGAAGGTTGAAATTCTTGCAATGAGTGTCTTCATATTTTGTACTATGACCAAACTACTTGACCCTACCTTTGTAAAACTAAACTAGACATTTTGTACATGTATATTTTTATAGATGCAACAGGCTCTGATAAATAAGTATTTAGTATACTTTTGACATTTTAATCCTTTGCACAATTTCCAAAATATGTTGTCTGTTGATTAGGAAAGGCTATGCTTTATGCTCACAGTGTTAAACGCTATTTGTAGAGATATAAGTGAATTATAATCGGTTTTAAATCTGATGTTTTCTTTTGTAAATTTTGATGATAAAACTTGTACATTTATGAAGCCATCAGACGTAAACAAATTAAAGATTTAAACTATTGCACTGGTGTCTTTTTTGTCTACGGTTATTTTATTTCTAAAGCAAATGATCACCAACCAGAATTATTATACTAAAAAAAGGAAGTGGCTATTTATCTAGTCACCAGCGAGATAGCACAATATCTATGCTATTTACTAAATTAGTACTTAATCTCTGCTAAATATCTTAAACTGCTCTATTTACCTGGCCACATGTTAAATAACAAAGATTATGTACTATTTCACCAGCACCCGAATAAATACTATGAAATACATCTTTATTTTACTGGACATGAACAATAAAGGGACTCAGGCAATGGAATTAGGTGGCCATCTTGTAATGGGGGTGTAGGAAAGCATGTGAAGCATTTTAAAGGAATGGCTTGTACAAATGTAGAGAAGTATGTTCAAAAAAGTGAATACATTAAGCCAAGTTTTTTACGGCAAAAAAAAAAGTAAAACCAATTCAGTATAAATACATTTCTGCTGTATCAAATTAAAAAGGAGATGCTAAATCAAACTTCTGCTTCAGAATCTTCGGGTTATATCACACAGATGTTTTATTCTTCAGTATGGGTGTGTCTGGCTGTTTGCTTATGGCTCTTACACTTATTTTGGGCTTCTTTATTTGGGACTGTGCTTTTTTAGTAGTTCAGATATGGCAAACAAGAGCAGGTTACTAGCAGTAGCAAACAGGTAGCGCAGAGAGACAGGTGGTGTCTGAGCCACGGAGGAAGGGGCATTGACATAAGGCAATTGGAGCTAAAGGACAAATGCTTTGGGGCACTTGCAGGAGGTAAATTGGGTCGAGAAACTGTAATGTGGCCTCTGTGAAACAGGACAAGACAAACTATGGGACAGGTAAGCAAAGCATCTGGTCATTAATAAGGGTAGTGTCTTTTCACTCTGCTCACCCTTGAATAAACACTCTTTTTTACACCATTCACCCAGGGTGGGTTTCAGGCATAGATGATTAATGGTTCCATGTTGTGGGTGGTCCATTGAGCTAAACTGGCATCTTAGTCACGCCCAATATGTATTTGGAATTGTGCTTTAAAATTTAACATACTAAACATTGTTGGCAGAGATCTGTCTCTACTGGGCCTTCAGTTCGGACATTGGCAGCTTTGTTTGCAAAAGACATCTGGAAGGCCAAAAATAACATAAAAAAATATGCCCGAGTGACTGGCTTGGAGGCCGTACCAGAGTAAAGTCTTTGTAGAGGGGACCTGGAGAGGAAGGAGGACTTGTAGAAGGAGAATGATGATAAGAACAAGGGGTGGACCACCTGGAGGGCTAGAATGGTGAGAGCCATGAGAATATAAAGGCAAACCTAATCCATGAGAACTAGAGTGAGCGAATATATGATGATACAACGAATTCCGTTGCAACGCATGCCTTTACCACGCATGCGTTACAACGGAATTCGTTTACCACGGATAAACTTTTCCTCGAATAATTGCGTGGTGACGTCATACGTCGTTAAGAGAAAACGGTATTTTTTTCCGATTTCTCTTAAACGACGCTGACGCCGAAGTGACTTATGCTGAGTTGTTTTATTTGGGGGGGAGACCCCCCCAAGCCCCCCTTTTTTTCTTTTTACCTTTACCACATATGCCTTTACTACAAACATCGCAGTAAAGGTATGCGTGGTAAAGGCATTAGTGGTAACCACGCATGCGTTGTACTGCATGCGTGGTTAAAGATTTCGGGGAAACGGCTTCGTTGTAAAGGCCGTTTCCCGAGTGAGCATAGCCAGATGGTACCAGGAACAAACAGATTCGGAGCAGGATCAGGTGAAAAAGATCAAGGAGCACCCACACCACTATGAGAAAAATCAGAAAGTTATGGAACAGGGGGATTAGGGCTCTGAGGAGCATGGCCAGAAAGAATAGAAGGACCAAGGGTAGGAGGACGAGGAGCTCCTACCAGAACTAGCTGGACAGGAAAGAACCGAGACAGGAGTAGAAGACACAGGTTGGACAGTCCCAAGGGAACTAGTATCTGGAGAACAGTAAGGCTGAAGACCGGGGTTAGGGGGTTAAGGGGAGCAGGACCACAGAGATCAGATCAAGGAGGATCAGGGGACCAGAAGCAGAAGGACCAGGAAGGCCACAACAGGGAATGACCAGGGCTAGCAGAACCAGGAGACCATATATCTGTAGGTCCATGAGGAATAGAACGGACCCGGAAGTACAGATCCTATTGGACCAGGACCAGAAGACCAATGAAGTCCAAGCTTTGGAGGGCTTTATACCATGATGAAAATGGTGACCCCCCACAGGAACTAGGAGGACAAGAGCAGACCCAGAAGGACCACTATTAGCAGGATGTACTGCACCACGCAAACTAGTAGGACCAAATCCAGGGAACAAGGAAGACCAAAATTATGAGGACCACTGTTATGAGAACAGAGGGGACCAAGGTCCGAGGAATAAGAATGAGGTTAAACAGGCAAACCAAGGGGCAGGACGACTAGTAGGACAAAAATGGGGTAGGAGGACCAGGGGGCCTTGCAGGGCTAGGGAAACCAAGGCCAGTGGAACTAGCATCAGAAGGTCAGATCCAGGGGAACCACACAAAGGAGCACCAGAACTAGGAAGACCAGGTGTATATGGACTAGGGGAACAGGAGCAGAAGGGTTATGGAACAGGCATACCAGGGGGACTAGGTACACAATGGGAGCAGAATCAGGTGGAATGGGGCTCCAGAATTAGGGTGAGGATGATGAAAAGAGCCTGAACCGAAAGTCTGTGAAACAGGCGGGTAAGGATCCAGAGGACCAGGGCAGGAGTAGCTGAGAATAGCAACCAGAAGGACCAAGACTGGGAAGGTCAGGAAGTTGTAAACCTACCATGGACAAGAGGCACTGGCCCATCAGACTTGGGAAGGGCTAAGATGATCAGTTGTAGGCCAGAACAAGTTATGGCAGAACCATGAAAAAAAGGAGAACTAGGGCCAGGAGGACTAGGGCTGGATTGACCATGTGGCAGGAGAATCAGGAAATGTTAGACCTGTCTGCATCTGGGGATACTCTAACCAACATTATTTATTTTTGTCCCCCTTAGCCTCCCAGTGTTTCTATTTTTATTTTTATATAACCACCAGGATTTTTCAGTGCTGTCAGGGGGCTAGGTGTTCCTTGACTATGACCCCATTTTTCCCTCATACCCTGTGAGGCCTAGTTTAGCTCCTGGAAAATCTAGGGACACTCAGGAACCTAAAATGGTGTCCACCAACTGCCATAACGGACATTCCAGGGGAACAGGCCCATAGGCTAATATGAGGAAGGTTCCAGAAACCTCTAGTGGCTTCCAGAGGTCTCAGGCCACTCTATAAAAGGCCAGTGACCAGCAGCCATTTTGTGCAGTCTCAGGAGTGACCGGTGAGGAGAGAGGCGACCTGTGGAGGAGGATTGCGCACCAGTGGTGACCAGATCGACCTGTGGGCCGGCTGTCGCGTTATTGGGAAGTGCCCCCTTTCAGGCTGACCAAACCCCACTGTCACGTCATCCATTAACCGTGACCAGAGACATTGTGACCAGATTGTAAATTACAGGGTCATGTTGTGAGACCCTTGCCAACGGCTATATAGCGACCCTCGTGTGTCCTGCACACCTGCCCTGAGAAGTATAGGCAGATCAGGTGGACATCGGACCAGAGCTCTGCTGACTGGCTGAGGAGTAAGGACAGTCCCTGTCACAACATACGCGACTGCCTCGCACATTGTGGTAACAGGCAGTGAAATCGATTGAGGCTCCTACCTGCTTGAGGCGCCGACACCAAGCCTGACCCAGGCGCGAGGGAAGTGCCCAGCTGATCTGCGTATTGACGGAAGAAGGCGGCGCTGGAGGAGGGGCGGAGTCCGGAGCCGAAAGGAAGCCGGCGGCATCACAGGAGGCGCGCCTGAAGCCCACCCAGCTGGACGGAAGAGGCGGAGCCCGAGAGTGAGAGCGCCGTCAGCCTCGTCAACGGAGCAGCGAGAGCGCCGTCGGACTCGCCGGTGAGACAGCGACGAACCGAGCCTCTCCATGCTCTACTGTCCCCGCCTGACGATAACTCCTGCAGAGTCCTCACCCACGGCGCCGGAGACTGGTGACAGACCGAGCGACTCCAGCCGGGTGTCTCGCCGTGACTGAAGTAAGCAGGGGAGAACGAGGGAAAGCGGGAGGCGGCAGCGCCGGTTGTCCAAGAACACTAAAGCGGCAGTATTAAGAGAACTAGTTGATTATCTGAGGAACCGCCAGTAACTAAAACACGAGGAACTTGGCTATTAATCCTCCCAGTACATTTGAACTGCTATCACCAAGCTAAATAAAGGGGGGAAAGCAGTGTAAAGGGAAAACGAAGCATTAAGTTCATGTGCCTAGCATTGAAGTGTGGTAGGTTGAGCCCAAGGGTGTCAGGAGCGGACAGGGCTCACTTTTAAAACCCTTCCAGACAGTTATTCCCTTGGAGGCAGTTCTTCCACAAGTAAGGTGTAGCCAGAGAATAGACAAAAAGGGAAGCCTTATTCATTTTACCGTGTCTTCTTTTAACCATCTAGCTGGTTGCATATTTTGCGAGGAACGCTGCTGGGGGTAGAAGCCTGTTGAGCTGATCTGGAAGCTGAGAGCAGAGGGGTAATGTACGTGCCTGGGTTATGTAAAGTAACACATTGAACCTGTAGAGTGAATTTTCCCTTCTGTAAAGCTAATTGAAGAAGTATACTGTGTAATTAAGAGAAAGTTACCTCAAATGAAATGTACCTGTGATTAAGCCTTGCTGAACTGAGAAAAGTAGTGAAGATTGTGAAACTTGTATGACAACTATGCTGAACTAAATGTGTACTGCTTGTATCTAAGAAAAGAACAAAGAGAACTTTTATAAAAGGTACTAGTATTTTTCTAAACTGGTGTAGTGTCTTGTATTTTTAGTGGTCAGTCATTGAGTTACTGTGAGTGGGTCCTGTAAGCACTTAACCAAGCCTTGGAGTTTAGCTGTTTCCTCTACTGTGCCAGGCTACCCTATGTAGTCTAGGATACCCTAGGTCTAACATAATTGGTGTTTCAGCGGTGGGATTGCGGATTTGTGCTTACACTCACTTAGTAGTAACGCAGTGCTTACCACGGGACTACACCTGGAGTTTTCTCCCTGCGGCCCTCCTAATCTGAATTTTGTTTTTTCTAAATTTACTCCTGGTGGTGGGTGGAGGTGACCCTCAGAGTTTCCTATCCTTGTAACTTACTTCGGGGTGGTTGTCCACACTCTTCACTGACAAGATGGAATTCGAAATGTCAGAGCTGGAGACCTATACTGTGGCACAGCTCAAGGATTTCTGTCAGGAAAGGGGAGTGTTCGTTAGGCGAGGGGCCAAAAGAGAAGAGCTCCGTACTAGTCTGCGAGCCTGGGTGGAAGCGCACACGGAGGGAACGGTAGAGGAGGAGGAATCGGACAGAGGTACTGTCATTGATAGGACTGCGGAATGTCCCCCGGGGGTGGGTGAGATGTCAATCAGCCCCAAGGCAACCTCAAGGGAGGGCAGCAGTGTGTCATCGAGAGGGTTGTCAGAAACCGAGTTAGCTGACAGGAGAGAGGAAAGACTGTTAAGGTGGGAAATAGCAAAAATGGAGTTGGAAGAAAGGAGGGAGGGGAGGAGGTTGGAACACGAGTTCAAGCTACGAGAGCTCGAATTCCAGGTCCCTAACATCACTCCAAATGGTGGCAGCGAAACCAAGGTGAACACCAGAGAACCCAGACCCTATTTACCCAAAGATGTCATGGCTAGCTACGTACCAAGTGATGATATTGCAAAATGGCTAGCCGCCTATGAGGTCTCATTGAGGGCCCATGGGATCTTGGAAGCCCACTGGGGGGGTGGGTTATACAAATACATGCCACCTGCTGGCAGGGATACCTTATTGGCCCTGGAGCAGAGTGAGCAAACCTACTACCCTGCCATGAAGGTGGCGCTGATAAGGAAGTTTGGGCTAACCCCTGAGAAGTATAGGCAGAAGTTCCGGGGAAGCCACAAACTGGGCACGCAGAACTGGGTGGACTTTTTGGACTATGCCCGAAAGGCCTTAGAGGGTTGGGTGAAAGGCAGCGAGGTAGGGGACTATGAAGGTTTATATGACCTCGTACTCAAGGAACACCTACTCGAGAAATGTCTTCCCGAGCTACGACAGCATCTGGTGGACAGCAAGCTGACCAGCCCCAGGAAGCTTGCTGAGGAGGCGGACATCTGGGTTAGTACCCGGGTGTCATCTAGGGGGACTGGAGGGGATTCCCAGAAGTCTGGACAGGGCGCCCCCCAGAAGAAAGAGGGCGGGGATAATAGGAGGGAGTTCTCAAAAGGTCCACAAAATACTTCACAAGGAAGGGGCAGAGGATTCATCCCTAAGAGTAACCCCCCTCGCAACCCTAATCCTGGCCCAAGCCAGCAGCCAAGGGTTGTTCATTGTTTTGAGTGTGGTGGTGTGGGACACTATAAAGGAGATGTGAGATGCCCAAAAAGACCACCCCCTCCCACTGGAGGAAAAACCCCGGGAATAACTAGTGTAGTGCTCGGGGAGGAGATGCCTTTGGGTAACGGAGGGGAGTGGGCGGGTGTCACTTTAGTGTCCCTGGGTGATAAGGAGATGGTGCCAAAGACCCAACTGCCCTCTAATACTACCAAGTATGAGCAGTGGGTCACCATCAACGGCCGTAGAGGGGAGGCTCTGAGAGACACAGGAGCCAGTATGACTATGGTAAGGAGTCAACTGGTGTCTCCAGAGCAGGTCATCCCAGATGTACTCCATCCCGCCGTGATGGCTGACGGCAGATTGGGCCACTACCCTGTGGCCGAGGTTCCCTTTGAGTGGGGAGGGGTTGCAGGTCCACTTCGAGTTGCCGTAAGCCCTGCCGTGCCTGTTGACTGCCTGTTAGGAAATGATATGGAGCACAATGCTTGGAGGAGGGTGGAGTACCAGACTCACTCTGAGATGCTGGGACCCCCTGACTGGACCTGTGTCAGCACAAGGTCCGTGACTGCCCGAAGGGGGAGTTCACTTACGCTGGAGCCTGGAACAATGGCCCAGCCGGCTGCCAGAGAAGAAAAGGACAGGAGGCCGGAGGACCCTGCCTCGGCATCTCCACCTCGTGAGACAGACAGGCCACCTGCGGAGGTGGATCTGGAGTCCACAGGGGAGAATGTTGCTTCCCTGAAGAACCTACCCATCCCTACTGAATGGCATGTGGAGGGAGGTCCTTCCCGGGAAGAGTTCTGCAAAGCTCAGAAAGAGTGTCCTACTCTTGAGGGGCTGCGGCAACAGGCCAAAGCCCAGGTAGCGGGAAACATTGTAGGGAGCTACCAGATTTACTGGGAGGATGGACTCCTCTACAGTGAGCCCAAGGCACCTGGACATGGGACATCCAGGGCCTTGGTGGTCCCTCAATGCTTTAGAGCCTTTCTTTTGGAGATACCATTGGCAGGACACCTAGGACAGGACAAGACCTTTGCCCGGCTTGTCCCCCACTTTTACTGGCCTCGAATGAAAGTGGCGTCGGACACATATTGTCGGACGTGTGTGTCTTGCCAAGCCAGTGGGAAAACAGGGGTGAAGCTAAAGGCTCCCCTGGAACCACTACCTGTCGTTAGCACCCCCTTTGAGAGGGTGGGCATCGACATTGTAGGGCCATTGGATCCACCAACTTCAGCTGGTCACCGGTTCATCCTGGTTTTAGTAGATCATGCCACACGGTACCCAGAGGCAATTCCTCTGAGGACCATCACTGCACCCGCAGTGGCAAGGGCCCTGATGGGGATCTTCACCCGAGTGGGTTTCCCCAAGGAGGTTGTGTCCGACAGGGGGACTAACTTCCTTTCAGCATACATGCGGGCTATGTGGAAGGAGTGCGGTGTTACCTATCGGTTTACCACTCCTTACCACCCACAAACCAATGGTCTTGTGGAAAGGTTTAATAAAACCTTGAAAGGCATGATAAGAAGTCTGCCTGAGAGCCTGCGGAGGAAATGGGACGTCCTCCTACCCTGTCTCTTGTTTTCCTACAGGGAAGTGCCACAGAAGGGAGTGGGCTTCAGCCCCTTCGAACTTTTGTACGGGCACCCTGTACGGGGACCTCTCAGCCTGGTGAAAGACGGATGGGAAAAGACTCCCAGGAAGCTTCCCCAGGACGTGGTGAGCTACATGCTGGCCTTCCGGAGCCAAATGGCTAAGTTGTGGAAGCAAGCTTCTGACAACTTGGAGGCCAGCCAAGCAGTGATGAAGGAGTGGTATGACCACAACGCTCACCCAGTGGAACTGGAGCCTGGACAAAAAGTGTGGGTGATGGAGCCTGGAGAGCCTAATGCCCTCCAGGACCGTTGGACAGGCCCCTTTGAGGTATTGGAGAAAAAGAGTAAATCCACCTACTTGGTGGATCTTAAGACCCCGAGACAGCCCCACAGGGTGCTGCATGCCAATCGCCTCAAGCCACACCATGAGAGGCCCGAGGTTGTCTTAATGATGGTGACCGATGGAGCAGAGGAAGAGGAAAGCGAACCTCTCCCTGATCTACTCTCGTCCCAAGAAAAGGATGGGTCGGTGGAGGGAGTGATTCTCTCACCATCCCTGACTCCTGAACAGCAGAGAGATTGCCACCAGATCCTGGGGCAATTTTCTTCTCTGTTCTCCCTTGTCCCGGGTAGGACCCACCTGTGTACCCATGACGTGGACACAGGAGACAGCCCCCCTGTGAAATCTAAGATCTACAGGCTGTCGGACAAGGTGAAGGCCAGCATCAAAAGCGAAGTCGCTAAGATGCTGGAGCTAGGAGTGATTGAACCTTCTGGTAGCCCTTGGGCTAGTCCGGTGGTTTTGGTACCAAAAGCTGCCCCGCCGGGCACCACACCAGAATTGAGATTCTGTGTGGACTACCGAGGACTAAATTCAGTAACTAAGACAGATGCTCATCCCATCCCTAGGGCGGATGAGCTTATCGACCGGCTGGGAGCTGCCCAATACTTAAGTACCTTTGACCTAACTTCAGGGTACTGGCAGATCTCCCTTACTGAGGGGGCGAAGGAAAGGTCAGCCTTCTCTACACCTCAGGGACACTACCAGTTCTGTGTGATGCCCTTTGGGCTCAAGAACGCCCCTGCCACTTTTCAGCGGCTGGTGAACAAGGTCCTTTCTGGAATGGAAACTTTTTCTGCTGCTTACCTGGATGACATCGCTGTCTTCAGTAGCAGCTGGGAGGACCATTTGCAACACTTGCAAGCAGTTCTTCACGCCCTGCAACAGGCCGGCTTGACAATCAAGGCCAGCAAGTGTCAGATCGGGCAGGGGTCGGTGGTGTACCTAGGCCACTTGGTGGGCAGAGGGTCGGTGCAGCCCCTCCAGGCAAAGATTGAGGCTATCATAGCCTGGGAGCCCCCCAAGACTCAAACTGAGGTCCGAGCCTTCCTGGGCCTCACTGGATACTACCGTCGCTTTGTGAAGGGGTATGGCACCATTGTGGCACCCCTCACTGAACTTACTTCCAAGAAACAACCCCGACGGGTAGTCTGGACGGAGGCTTGTCAGCGAGCCTTCATGACCTTGAAGCAAGCATTGTGTTCCGCTCCAATACTCAAGGCCCCTGATTTTGCTAGAGAATTCATTGTCCAAACAGATGCGTCAGAACATGGCATTGGGGCAGTGTTATCGCAGCTAAATGATGAGGGCTTGGATCAACCCGTGGTTTTCCTGTCTAGGAGACTACTCCCCAGGGAACGGAGGTGGAGTACCATTGAGCGGGAAGCCTTTGCGGTGGTTTGGGCTCTGAAGAAGCTGCGGCCATACTTGTTTGGCTCGCACTTCCTGGTTCAGACTGACCACCGCCCCCTTCGTTGGCTAATGCAAATGAAGGGGGAGAATCCCAAATTGTTAAGGTGGTCCATCTCCCTACAGGGAATGGACTTTAGGGTGGAACATCGGCCTGGATCGGACCATGCCAATGCAGACGGTCTATCCAGGTATTTCCGCCTTAGTGATGAGAACTCCCAAGGGATTGGGTAGCTCTCCCCACTTTCAGCTGGGGGGGACGCGTGTTAGACCTGTCTGCATCTGGGGATACTCTAACCAACATTATTTATTTTTGTCCCCCTTAGCCTCCCAGTGTTTCTATTTTTATTTTTATATAACCACCAGGATTTTTCAGTGCTGTCAGGGGGCTAGGTGTTCCTTGACTATGACGCCATTTTTCCCTCATACCCTGTGAGGCCTAGTTTAGCTCCTGGAAAATCTAGGGACACTCAGGAACCTAAAATGGTGTCCACCAACTGCCATAACGGACATTCCAGGGGAACAGGCCCATAGGCTAATATGAGGAAGGTTCCAGAAACCTCTAGTGGCTTCCAGAGGTCTCAGGCCACTCTATAAAAGGCCAGTGACCAGCAGCCATTTTGTGCAGTCTCAGGAGTGACCGGTGAGGAGAGAGGCGACCTGTGGAGGAGGATTGCGCACCAGTGGTGACCAGATCGACCTGTGGGCCGGCTGTCGCGTTATTGGGAAGTGCCCCCTTTCAGGCTGACCAAACCCCACTGTCACGTCATCCATTAACCGTGACCAGAGACATTGTGACCAGATTGTAAATTACAGGGTCATGTTGTGAGACCCTTGCCAACGGCTATATAGCGACCCTCGTGTGTCCTGCACACCTGCCCTGAGAAGTATAGGCAGATCAGGTGGACATCGGACCAGAGCTCTGCTGACTGGCTGAGGAGTAAGGACAGTCCCTGTCACAACATACGCGACCGCCTCGCACATTGTGGTAACAGGCAGTGAAATCGATTGAGGCTCCTACCTGCTTGAGGCGCCGACACCAAGCCTGACCCAGGCGCGAGGGAAGTGCCCAGCTGATCTGCGTATTGACGGAAGAAGGCGGCGCTGGAGGAGGGGCGGAGTCCGGAGCCGAAAGGAAGCCGGCGGCATCACAGGAGGCGCGCCTGAAGCCCACCCAGCTGGACGGAAGAGGCGGAGCCCGAGAGTGAGAGCGCCGTCAGCCTCGTCAACGGAGCAGCGAGAGCGCCGTCGGACTCGCCGGTGAGACAGCGACGAACCGAGCCTCTCCACGCTCTACTGTCCCCGCCTGACGATAACTCCTGCAGAGTCCTCACCCACGGCGCCGGAGACTGGTGACAGACCGAGCGACTCCAGCCGGGTGTCTCGCCGTGACTGAAGTAAGCAGGGGAGAACGAGGGAAAGCGGGAGGCGGCAGCGCCGGTTGGCCAAGAACACTAAAGCGGCAGTATTAAGAGAACTAGTTGATTATCTGAGGAACCGCCAGTAACTAAAACACGAGGAACTTGGCTATTAATCCTCCCAGTACATTTGAACTGCTATCACCAAGCTAAATAAAGGGGGGAAAGCAGTGTAAAGGGAAAACAAAGCATTAAGTTCATGTGCCTAGCATTGAAGTGTGGTAGGTTGAGCCCAAGGGTGTCAGGAGCGGACAGGGCTCACTTTTAAAACCCTTCCAGACAGTTATTCACTTGGAGGCAGTTCTTCCACAAGTAAGGTGTAGCCAGAGAATAGACAAAAAGGGAAGCCTTATTAATTTTACCGTGTCTTCTTTTAACCATCTAGCTGGTTGCATATTTTGCGAGGAACGCTGCTGGGGGTAGAAGCCTGTTGAGCTGATCTGGAAGCTGAGAGCAGAGGGGTAATGTACGTGCCTGGGTTATGTAAAGTAACACATTGAACCTGTAGAGTGAATTTTCCCTTCTGTAAAGCTAATTGAAGAAGTATACTGTGTAATTAAGAGAAAGTTACCTCAAATGAAATGTACCTGTGATTAAGCCTTGCTGAACTGAGAAAAGTAGTGAAGATTGTGAAACTTGTATGACAACTATGCTGAACTAAATGTGTACTGCTTGTATCTAAGAAAAGAACAAAGAGAACTTTTATAAAAGGTACTAGTATTTTTCTAAACTGGTGTAGTGTCTTGTATTTTTAGTGGTCAGTCATTGAGTTACTGTGAGTGGGTCCTGTAAGCACTTAACCAAGCCTTGGAGTTTAGCTGTTTCCTCTACTGTGCCAGGCTACCCTATGTAGTCTAGGATACCCTAGGTCTAACAGGAAACATATGACATGGGTCAGATAAAAGACAGGGCAGTAGATACTACAACCATGGAGGACAATAGCTTCCAGTGTGGGGTCTAAAAGACACTGCCCCAGCCACCCAAGGACTGGGATATGACTTCCAGGTCAGAGAAGGCAGAGCACAATAAACAGGAAGTGTGCCACGGGAATATGCCTCCTTACTCCGCGTACCATTATCCCGCATGCTGTCACAAGGCGGTCATAACAATGACAGCGTTGTGACAGCACATACCATTACCCAGCAAGTCGTTACAACGACCTGCGGAGGGGGGGCGCTGGATGTTGGAATAGTAAAATTTACTATTCTAACTCCAGTCTGTGCGTACTGTAGGGAAGGTGTTGGATTTTAAATCCAACACCTACTCCCCCCCTAAACAAGTCGTTGTAATGACTTGCAGGTTAATGGTATGCGTTGTCACAACGTGGTCGTTTTTACGACCACGTTGTGGCGGCATGCGGGGTCACGGATGCGGGGTGAAGGTAGTTTACCGTGCCACGGCAATGCAGTGCCATCCTGTATCTCAGTGAATCCGGTCCAGATGTTCTAACAACCATCCTACTGGAAACAAGGGCTTTGGTGTGTGTTTCTTTCCCTTATTTATTCTGTATCCTCCCCTCTTTACCTTTTCGTAATTGGTGCTCCTTACACTCCTGTTTACCTACACTGTCAGGGAACTAGCCGGTGATGTTTCAGGGGACTAACTGGGTGAGACTGGTACTAGACTGGATACTGGGTTTGTGTGGGGTCTCTGAACAGAATACAAGCAAGAGAGTACCCGAAGGCTGCCAAGGAGCAAGATATAGGCAGAGGACCGAAGCAGGTTGGAACAGGCAGTGTATAGGGAACTGGAAGTCTGCAGGGATAACACAAGTACTAACAATAGGAAGGTAAAGCAGGTAATCAATAACCGAACTATCATACATATAGTTTGTCTGCTCCTAGGAAATTATCTCTCTGTGAGGTGAAAAGATCCTATTTGAAAGCAAGGAGCAGATTAATCTCACAGAGTTCTAAGAGATGCCTAGGAGCGCCTATGGAGGAGTGCAGGGTGCTCCTCTGTGTCAAAGGCGCTAGTCTTGGACTGTTACTGGCGCCTTTGAAGCTAAGACAATCAGAATTACAATATAACCACAAGACAGAACAACAGGGAACAGAACAGGGAACACCAAAACAGAAACTGGGCTCAGGGAAAAGCATGACTGGAATCAGGAATAGCAACAGGACTGGAATACGTAGAGCTGAGATACTGAAAATAAAGCTAGGAAGGATCTACACTCAAACAATGCAAAACAGAAATATGCAGACAAACATGAACACAGAACACAAGCGAAGGAGTCTGCCTGTAACAGGGCAGATCAAAGAGAATGCAGACAGGAGACTACGATCAACGACTAACATAAGAAAAGAGATGAAGGGAAACAAGGTACAGAATAGCCCAAAACAGGAAAATAGGTGGAGGTAATAAGGGAAACAGAATCAAAGAACAAGCCTATAATAACAGCGTCAGAAACAACAGAGCCCAAGGAAACGCAACATAAGTCAGTTGCTAGCTGCTGCACTCTGCGCCCACAGGGCTGAAAAAGCTGGAGGCTCACTGAAGGACCACAGGTGCAGGGAGAAAACCAAGCGCACGTACTTAACCAGGTGCAGGGAATCAGGGAACCACCAATGGAGGGAAGGCTAAACTGGGACTGGAGAAGGGAAGACCAGTGGAAACTGGAGACACACGACATGGAATAGAAAAACCTGGAACAGAGTATGTATTGGAACAAATATTGAGAAGGGTCCAGAATGCAAATATAAAAGGGTCTGAATAACCGTAGGATCCATGAACAAACCTAACAAATCTAGTGAACAGGAAATCACCACCAGGACATGATCTAGGAAGAGTATAAAGACGAGAGAACTACAAGTACCATGAGGCCTCACAGAAGTGGAACCGAAACCTAGACTAAAAGGTAAAGTGCAACTAAGTTTGGTAAGTGTTGATGTGCGTGATGTCCTATACAGATGTTAAAGGCAGGTTTGTAAAGGGCCTTCATCAGTGACAGCTAGTGGCAGAATAGCAGAATCCTGACAGATACAGGAAAATGGACCACCTCTAAGGAGAAAAGGTGGGATTCGCCTTGCTATCCTTCGAGCCACCCTATGTGGGTGGTGTCACTTTGATGATCAGTATCAGGAGGACAATGTCCAGTAGGACCATGAGCTCAGTATAAGCAGGACAAAGTAGTAATAGCGGGGGACGGGACCAAGGACCTGGAGCAAGGAATGCCAGAACAAGGGGGATTAGGTGGACTAAGTAGTCCAGGAAGACTAGGAACAGGACTATGAGAAGGCATAAACTACCAAGCAGTATAGACCAAGCAGAACCTGTGGTTGCAGGACCAGGGTAAGGAGGATCAGAAATAAAAAGGCAACCCTAGTTAGGACGACCAAGGTGATTGGATAAAGGTAGCCATGGGCATCTGGGTCTAAATGACCAGGCTCAGGAGGACCTGAACAAGTAGATCCACATCAAGTAGAACCAGGAAGAAGAAGGCCAGGGCCAGGGCCAGTGGTTGCAGGTGGACCAAGAAGACAAGGAAAGGAGCCAAGAGGAACAGGATAATCCAAACAAGGAGGACAAGGACTAGGAGGGCCAGGCCTAGGTACAAACGGACATGAAAAACCGGATTGAAAAAGGGGACGATCAGGACCAGGCACTGCAGTACTGGGACTAGAAGGTACAGAGCGAGCGGGACTTGTGCAAGGTGACCCGGGCAAGGAGGAAGGCAGCCAGGAGGACCTGAACAACCCATGAAAAGAAGGACAAGTATGAGGCCCAAGATCAGGAGACAAAAAATGACCAGGATGAGAAGAAAGAAGACCAGGAAGAGGGGGAAACCGGAGACATCCCCAGCCACATATATTAGAATATCCCTCTTATAAATGGTTCATTCTTCTTGTGTCAAACCATTGAGACCCCAACCGTTCAGCCTACAAAAGCAATTACTTTTGGGTATCCATGCTAAGTTCAATCAACTACTTCACTATCAGTCCGCCATTCAGCTACTATTGGGCCACCAGCTACCTAGGTACATTCGTCGTCTGATTGGGTATTGTCACTTCCCCTCTCCCCTTCACTCCGGTCACTCTCCAGAACTTCTCTCCATAACTCTGCGATGGGATGGCGCCTGAGCCCCCTCCTTTCTACTCTAACCAGGAACCTTCCCTCTGCCCCAGCCCAGTAGGTCACATCTCACCACCACATATCAATTGAGGGCTCAACCTCTGATTTACTAGCCATTCGTCTTCTAGCCAGGACCGGGGAAAGGTCCAGGAATCTATTCCTCACCTTTCGTTTAGGTGGCTGGGGTGAGAGCCCCAGTAAACACACCTCAACTGTGTTCTTCAGTGTGTGCCCCACGGCGGAGCCTACCGACCTCAACACCTTCTCTTAAGGTGCCCCAGCCCAAAGTCATATTATCGAAATCTGCATCTCTATGACCGCATCTCTGTCATTTGCGTGCCTCGCCGCTGTAGACAATCCTGAGTTTATGGGGCGTTATATACGTCATATGAGTATAGTTAAACTGTGTGTACTTCAGTCTGGTGTTACGTGAATCCTTTTTTGGATATGCAAGAATTCTGCCCCATTCCAGGTCTGTGATTTCCTATCCAATATAATCTCCCAGCAGCTTCTGAGTTTCGTTAAAGGAGTACGAGTCATATCTGTCAGTGAGATATAAAACCATTTTACCCCACCCAATGTGAAAACAGAGTGCAGAGCCTGTAACTGACTTTGCCCCAGCCTTACCGGCCCGGCCACAGTTTCCAGAGATCCTGTGCCAAAAGACGCCTTGTCCTGCAGCCAGCGACATTCAGAACACGGGATCTTTTGGCACAGGATCTTTGGAAACTGGTGACAGGCTGGTAGGACTGGGGCCAAGTCAGTTCTTCTCTGCAGTCTCCTCTGCTGGGCGTCTTCTTTCGTCCTTCTTCTTTGTAGGTTGCGGGAATCTGCCTACTTGGTTCAGGGCTGCCCCCTAAATACTGTATTGGGGGGCGTTTTAGGGGTCTGAAGGTCAGTAGCCATTAGGCTACTGACCTTAGGGTGACTACACCCTTGGTGTGCTCACCCCACTTGGGGGAGTGGGCACAATCCCTACTCCTGGTTTGAGAGTGCCTGCGATCTGCAAGATGGGGGACACTAAGAGTGGACTTCAACTCGCATCCCCTACCTGAGGTGTGGGGTTGGCCGAGGTGGGCACACCTTCTGGGCTGTACTAATTGTTCCCACCTGTTTAGCCGCTGAAAAGGAGGGGAGACAGGAAGGGGCCTGCTCCTGATAGCAGGAGAGACTGGGGGTCACGTTACAAATGGAGCAAGGCCTTTGAAGCTCCCCTGCCACAGATGGCTCTTTCTGACCTGGGGAGATGTGACCACCTCTGGCCAGAAAAGGCTTTGTTTATGGGCTCAGGGAGCAAAGGCTCCCACTCCAGGGGTCCAGAAACATGTCTTGTGGTGCAGGCTGGTGTTTACCAGTCAGGGAACCCACCAGAGGCTGGTCGCATCTCTAAGATGCCCTCTGAGTGTTTGGTAAAATAAATCCCACAATGGCATCAATGTTGGTTTAGTATGCTGAGAAGTTTGATATCAAACTTTCCAGAATTCAGTAAAGACATTATTGTGCTGTGGGTTCATAATGACAAACTCCCAGACAATATACTTTTTATGGCTTTACTGCACTTAGAATGTCTTAGAATGGACTTGGACGCTGTAGGGGTACAGAGCTCATGCAACTGTACCCTCACCAGTGGTATAGGGCACCCAGCTAAAGGGGTGTTTTACCTATATCATAGGCAGTGGGTTGAAGGCATGGCACACAGGTATGTGTGCCATGTCGACTCTTCACTTTTCTCTGCACCAAAGGACACAGCCTGCAATGGCAGTATGTGTGTGTTAAGGTGCAGGGCCTCTAAGAGTGGCACAATATGTGCTGTAGCCCTTAGAGGCCTTCCCTGGTCACAGTGCCCTTGGTATCTATGGTACCGCTTACAAGGGACTTGCATGTGGCCAGAGAGCTGCCAATTTAGGTTACAAAGGTACAGTTTTGGGAAAGGACGCAGGTCCCCCAGCGCCTTGAGACCCTTACGGGTGAATAGTTGCGCTTAACAAACGCCTGATTGATTGACTGGTAACCGGCAAAGTGCATCAGAGATATGTCAAAAAGTAGGGGGGTTATTGCAACAGAAACACACTTTCCTACAGCTGCCACCAGGGCCCAACAGTCAGCCGGTCAGGCCTCGCCTCCTGGAGGACTCCGGAGTGCAGCAGCTATCATGCCTAGTCTTCCTCCGCTGTGTTCCGGAGCGGCAATTTACCGATACAATGTCTGTGCTTGGGCCTCCACTCTCTGCATGACAGAGCCACCATCTTGCGACAAGGTCTGTCGCATGGCCAGTGTTCCCTTCTACTATCTTCAGCACACTGCTGGGCTCCTGGACCACTGTCACAAACCCATCAGGGCTCTCACCGGACCAGGGCCACACACCCGGGGGCGTACCAGGCTGGGCTACGCGAGGATAGCATTTATTACAGGCCAGCGTGGAGCAACAGGCTCATGCATCCACAAACGTTGGCTTACAAGCCTAAGTGCTTATCATAGTAAAAAGAAAATACTTCAAACTCACAGCAAAACAAAACAGTTCACAGTCCAAATAGGATTATAGTTAACATACTATAATCTCATCTACTAATATCAGTGCAGAGCTTCAGCCGTTCTGGTGCCCTTTCACAATTCTATTTATTTAGGAGTTTTATATAGCGCTTGCCAGACCTGAAAGTATCAGAGCACTTTACAACATAGGTGGAAGGGAAACCACAAAAGAAATAACAGTAGTATACATGTTGACTCCTTGCGAGTCGAAATTCTCGTATCAGCATAAACATTGCATAGCAGGAGATCATCGCGAAAGAAAAAGTAGTATACATGTAGACTTGTGGCGAGTCAAATGACTAAGAGCGAGATACACATTGAATAACAGGAGATCACGAAGTCTTAGGGTGATATATACCTAGACTCGAGAGGAGAACGCTCAGGGAGGGGGGCATATGAACGGGTCAGAAGGGGTGTGAGGTAGAAGTCTAAATATTAAGGTGGCTGAGTGCTTGAATAGACAAGAGTCTGAATTTGGGCGGTCGCTATCCATTTGGAAGGGCACGGTCCTGATATGGATAGGGATGGAGTTCTAGATTTTCGGTGCATTTCCAGAGAAGGATTGAGATGAGGTTTTTTGTTTGCAAGTTTTCGGGGGGATGAAGATTAGAGTGTTGGTGCTCCTGAGGTTCCTTGTCTCTCCGGCTTTCTTGAGTTTGGCGGCCATTAGGTGGGTTTCCCAGTGTGTAGAGCTTTGTGCGTGAGACAGGCAGTTCTGAAATTGGCTGGCATTTCGATTGGGAGCCATTTCAGTTCTCTGAGTGCAGGCAAAATGTGTTCAAATTTCTTCACTCCGGTGACCATTCTGGCTGCTGCTTTGAGAGTTGATCTAAGGGGAGCTAATCGGGATTTTGCTGTTCCTGTGAGGGTTGCATTTCCATAGTCCAGTCTGGACAACACCAGCGATTGGGTGGCGTGTTTGAGATCATGGGGAGGGATGAAGAGTTTTATTTTGTTGAGCACCTTAATGTTGAGGAAGGCGCTCTTAGCGGAGTTCTTGATGTGTTTGGCCATGTCTAATTTTGGGTCCAGAGTGATCCCTTAGTGATTTTACAGAGTCGGTCAAGGTGATATTGCAGTTGAGCTCATCCATGGCTTTTAGCCAATCTGTGACTTGGGGGTTCTGCTCCTTGTTGGAGATGAGCAAGAATTCCATCTCGTCTTGGCTGAGTTTAAGGTGGTTGAGTGTTAGCCAGTGTTGGACTTCCCTTAGAGTGTCGTTTAGTCTGTGAATATCGTCAATGGAGGAGGTTTCAAGATAGATCTGGGTGTCATCTGCATAAAGGTGGAGGGGGATGTTGTTTTTTTTGAGAATGTAAGTGAGGGGTTCCATGTAGATGTTAAAAAGTTGCGGAGAAAGAACTGATCCTTGGGGTACCCCCGCTGACGGTGTTTAGGTCCGACAAGAAGTTATTGATTTTTATTCTTTGTATGCGGTTCTGTAGGAAGGAGCTGAACCACTGTAGGACCACCTCATCCACTCCTACCCTTTCTTGCAGTACCTTAATGAGTAATTTGTGGTCAACTGTGTCAAAGGCTGCCGATAGGTCCAAGAGAATGAGCAGACAGCATTGGTCAATGTCTAGAGATTTGTGGATGTCGTCTATGACATCCAGGATCGCTGTCTCTGTGCTGCAACCTTTTCTGAAGCCAGAATGGTGAGGGTCTAGAAGGTTGTTGGACTCCATGTGTTGAGTGAGTTGGAGAACACATTTTTCCAAGATTTTAACTAAGAGAGGAAGATTTGAGATGGGTCTGAAGGTTTTGGGATAGTTTGTGTCAGACCCCGTTTTTTTTTAGTAGTGGTGTGACTTGGCTGATTTTGAGACAGTCCAGCATGACTCCGGTTTTCAGGGAGCTATTTATAGTCTAGGTCCAGATCGGAGCTAGGGTGTGCTTGAGCTTTTTTACCAGTTGGGGAGGAATGGGGTCCGAGACGTGAGATGAGGGAGTAGAGTTGAAAATCATTTTATTTCTAGGAGCTATTCTCATGTCTACAGTCCATTTTATGACTTATGGGCTTGGGTATTAGTTAGGTACAAGTGCAGTTCACTCTGGATAGCCCCACCAGCTAATCCTTAGATCAGTTCAACAGTTCATGCTGCTACTAGTTCACACAGGCACTCTATGGTTCTTAACAGCAGATTTGCCACTGTTCATTCTCCCTCAGCCTTTTCATGAATTGGCACCATTTTACCAGCTCAAGATGTGGCTTTTGTGGTGTTGGTGGGTGCATTCTGAGATCAACAGGACAGCTTCACTCTGAACACGTGCTACTGGGTGGGGATCAGCACCACAGGTCCATATGGAGGGCACAGGCAGTTGCTCAGTATTGGCCATTATAACTTCCACACATGATCTCAAGTGGATGTTTGCCTTTGGCAGTTTGTGGCGTTCCAGGCCAGATCACGGCTTCTTGATCGGTGGCAACAACAGCCCTTGTTGTAGGGAGATCAGGACATTACGTTTATCAACTCCTTGTTTAATTTGCTCTGGCAGCCGGCTTCTTGTGGCTGTTCCTCAAGCTAAGAACATGTTGATTTTCTTCTCCTGGACACTCTCTACTCATGTAGAGCCAGGCACTCTCCTTTTCTCAGTGAGAAGGGAGGTATGCTTGTAGGTAACAAGCAGGCTCTCAGCTCCTCTAGCAAAAAGTGCAGACTTCAGGTCTCCTTGCTGCTGGGAGACTGGCTTTCATGCAGGCAGCAGTTCTGGTCACAGAGCAGCTCTTCCAAATCTCTGCAAAGCACTCCCTTTCTTGGTCACTAAGAATTTGGAAGTATCAAAGCAGGTCTGTCCAGTAAGAGTCTTACCTGGTAAAATCAAGACTGTAGTCAAGGCACCATCGTTGGCTTTGATGAAATGACCCAGAACTGTTGTGGTCAACTCCTACAGGTGGGAAGGTAGATGCAGGTGTACGCCTATCTAGATGACAATTTTTTACATGTATTTATAAAGTTTTGTATAGTGCGAACATGACCCAAGCGGGTATCGGAGTGATTCATATTTAGGGTAGTTAGGATACAGTCGTGAGAAAAGAACATTCAATACATATATTTGCATAGCTTGGTACTCTTTCTGTATCCACTCCAACATTACCCATTTTGAGTACCTGGTAACACCTTCCAAGTGGATTAATTCCTTGGGGTTTTCTGTAGGACTGTTAGATACAGAGGATTAATTAATGTTGCAAGTCAACATTTGAGCTGCGGAATTAGTATGGCAAATGTACAGTCTTATTACAGAGCTGTGCACTTAGCAGAGATTGACAGCTGGTTTCACTCACTGCAGACTGTCCCCACCTTGGATAGGATGCCTTCCGGTAACCACGCGCTCTACAAATGTTTCTTTACTTACTTACTTACTTTCCTACCAAGAGATTGGTCATGGGTGTAACACATTCCTTTGATTACCTGTATGGAGACTCATACTGGTGACTCTTCACCGGCAACCAAACAGATATTCAAGATTTGGTGAGCTGTCCTCAGAGACTTGGAATGGCATGGTAGACACATGGAGGAGACCTCGCCCAGCCTCCCCCTGGACGGGAACCATGCTTTAGGAGGTGGCAGCTTTGGAGAGAGTTTAGGGTTGGGATATATTGGTAGGTAAAAATAAGGTCCCTTTCCTCAATCTCCAAGAATGTTTTCGAATGCCTAAACAATTCTCTCATCACCTCCAGTTACAACATGCCCTGTACACCTACATTAGGGGTTTACCCAAACTCCTTGGTTCGGATAGGCCTTTATGCACATGGGCCTATTGGTGGTCAGGAAGGAAATTGCGGGGGGAATGGAAGAATGAGACTCCTGCCCCACTTGAAATGTGGTCCGGGGCTGGACCACTGCATGGCTTTAGAACTACCTGTTAACGAATCCAGAGTCTGCCCAAACTTACTAAAATCTGGGCAGACAGAGGTATAGATTCCATATTCGCACAGAGAGAAATCTCACATGGATATACTCCAATACATTCCTGAGTGGAGTGCACTCATGGCCATGACAATGTATATTGTAGCACATAATAATTGTTTTCAACAGCTAGTGCCATGTCTATAACTTTTTCTTTTTAACATAATTTTATTAGCATTTTAATAAAACACACAATGATACAATTACAGTTACCACTTACCCTAACTTCTCCCCCCTCTTAAGTCCAGTCCCCTTTACAGCATATATAGACACATAGCATTTCGCAAGTACACTTCTTTTCTACATGAATTAATTTGCAAAGTACATTTTTATTTGATTCCAAACTTTTAAAGGACTCTAATTAATAATCTATACTCTTCCAATACGCAGTTCATTTCCATTCCGAAGTACATTACTACTTGTTTTCTATCCCAGACTCATCACTAATGTCCACATTTTAAAGGAATGTAAGAAAAGATCCCAAGTTTGTACCCTTTCAATTGGGTTGTTTGACGGAACCACAAATGCGATCACCATGCATGCCGGGTCCTTGCCGTCTTAACCACACATATGCCTTTATCACGCATTCATTTACAACAAAATACTCATTGTTAAGGCATTTATTGGCAAAGACATACGAGTGGTTAAGACTTTTCAAGTAAGTGTACCCCCCCTGACCCTTGCCCCCCGCTCTGATACCAAATCGGTTCTCTGAATATCTGGGTAGGAGGCGGGGAGAGGCGGTGATTGGACGGCAGCAGACCAGCTGCTGCACAGGATATAAACCGATGACTCACTTTGCGCAGGGGACGCGCCGGTGGCACGCCATAGGCAAGCCCATCTGCGCCCGTCCTCGCCCAACCGGGGCCAGGGGCCACAACCCCTGCTCCTTTTAAGTGGATATAAGGAAATACTCCTCTAGTGTCTTACATGGATTACGGCAAAAATCTCAAAAAAATTGCATCTCTTTTAAACCAGGCAACCCCCTTATGCCTTGTCCCTGCTGTGGCTTCAATTGTACCACTTTACTTAATAGGCTATATACGCCTAATATCATTACCTCCATGAGCTCTATTAAGCAACCGCCCGCTGTGGGTAAGAATAAAGAAGCTTATGTAAAATAATTTACCTTTTTTAAATTAAATTGTAGATCCGTATCTAAGCACAAAGAGGATATTTATGACCTCTTACAGAACACACAACCAGACGCAATTTTCCTTACGGAAACTTGGTTACATGAAAGTTCCGGGCCCGATGTTGCAGTTGCCCTACCACCCACTTACAAGATCTTTAGAAAGGATCGTGGGGATAAATCCAGTGGTGGCATTGCAGTAATTTAAAAAAAGGCTTTTTCGTGCCGATGGGAGAGTTTACCCTTTGAAGGTTGTGAAGCCGGCTCTTTCAGGCTTCTTCTTTCCCCTCAATTCACATTTTCGGGATCTTGGTGTACCGTCCGCCAGGTCCAGTGGGGCTATGAGCAGCGAGGTTTCCGGAACTTATTGCCCCTTTTTTGCTAGACGCTGCCTATTTTACCATTAAGGGTGACTTTAACGATCCTATATGTAAGATTGGTACTGCCATGATAGCCGATCTAGAAACTATGAATGTGTCACTTGCAACTCAGGTTTCACCCATAGGGCTGGTCATTTGCTAGATCCTATTTTCTCGAACTTACCAAACATCTCATGCCAGACAACCCTTCCTATACTTTGGTCGGAGCATTTCTTGGTCAGCTTTAAGGTGGGGATTGATCTGTGGCAGAATAATTCACTCACTTCTTCTACCAAATCTAAGTGCAGAAATTGGAAGAATCCAGATATTGATTCTCTCAATCAACATCTCGCGAACAATATTTTGGCTATTTCATCCATTAAGACATTGGATTTGGCTACCATCCATACTTGGATCATGACATCCGTTAATACATGCCTTCCAACGTCTATCAAGAAAATGAATAGCCATCGTCCCTTGGCCCCTTGGTACTCAGAAAAGCTCAAAGTTGAAAAAACTAAATGTAAAGCCTTCGAAAGACGTTGGAGGAAGGATTATGCGCCTAAATCCAAGCATAGCTATAAACTTGCCTAGAGGGACTACAATTCCCTGTGCAAAGTGGCTAGTGAAGAACATGTTAATAATACTATTACATCAGCACATAATAACTCCAAAGTTCTGTTCAAAATAGTAACGGAGTTCTCAGGAGCAACTTGCCAACTGACGCCTCCTGTGCTTGATGAAGCACAATGTGAGGATGTGGTAATGTTCTTCTTTGACAAAGTAGAGAAGATCTACTCAGAACTAAATACAGAAACAACTAATGTGGAACAGTAAATAAAGAGCGCTCACTCCACATTAGGTTATGTCATGCCACAAGGGACTCATGACTCGGGAAGCAACTAATATGATAAAAATGTGGCTGCCATTGGACATCTTGTCTTTTAATAGCATTTTAAATAGCCTTAAATCTGGTTCACCTAACGATCTGCTCCCGATTCATATTCTCCAAAAATTAGAGCCTATTTCATTTTAACTTATCATGGAGTTACTCAATGTATCATTGAGGGAAGCAATCTTACCAGCCGCATGGAAACACGCTATGGTTCTTCCCCTTTTTTTAAAAACCCAGTGCCGATCCGGCTGAACTCTCGAATTTCCGCCCAATCTCATTCCTTCCCGCTTTCTCGGCCATTTTGGGAAAACACGTTAATCAACACCTTACGCAGTTTGTGAAATCTTATAAAATCTTGCATGCGTCACAACCAGGCTTTAGAGCAGGCTACTCCACAGAGACCACGCTCCTGGGAGTCACTGAAGCTCTGCACCAACATTTTGCCAGGGGTGAAACAGTGGCACTCATTTTGCTTGACTTGCGTGTCACTTTTGACACTGGGTCACACACTGCTCTATTAAAAGTACTTCAATGCCTGGGCATAGTTGGCTCAGCGTTTAAATGGATTAAAGATTTTCTAACCGGTCGGACTTTTCAGGTCTTTTCCCCACCTTCTAGCTTTAAGACCCATGCGTATCTGTATGGAGGTCCACAGGGATTGATCCTTAGCCCAGTGCTATTTAATCTGTATGTTAGCCCGCTAGCTACAATTGCGGAAGAAGCTGGGTTGTCTATCTTTTCTTATGCCGATGACACCCAGCTAATCTTCTCTTTATCCTCCAACAAGTCATTCATGGTGTCATCTCTACAGGTAGGGCTGCAAAAGATAGCTAGCTGGATGCACACTAATGGCTAAAGTTAAACAGTGGAAAAACTGAGGTTCTGATCCTGGGGAAAAACAAAGATCTCTGGGGCCCTCGTCATTGGCCCCCCCAAATGGGCAATCTGCCTCAACCGGTGCAAACAGCACGTAATCTAGACGTAGTCATAGATGATCAGCTATCTATGAGGCAGCAAGCAGTCAAGGTCGCATCAACTTGCTTCACCAGCCGAAATTGGCTCTGCAAAGTACTTTGGATGTTGCCTGGTCCCACACAAAGAACTGTGAACCAGGCCTTGATCATGTCCAGGCTGGACTATGGCAACGTCCTGTACTGAGTAGCAAATAAGGAGGTAGTTCAAAAACTGCAAGTGGTTCAGAACTCTGCGGCTAGACTGCTCTGTCATGTACCGAAAAATTCCTCTATCTCAGGCTCTCTCCGTGACCTCCACTGGCTCAGGATAGAGAACTGTACTAAATTTAAGGCCTTATGTTATATGCATAAGATCAAGCTGGGCACAGCACCTCAATATCTGAGCTCCTTAGCCCATTCATATCTTCCGACAAGCCTGCTTCGATCCTCCTCTCAAGCCAAATTACTAGTTCCCAGGTTCAAACTGTCACGTATGGGTGGCCGAACCTTTTCTTATCTGGCCCCCTCACTGTGGAATTCGATACACATGCCGCTCTGGCACTAAACCAGTTATAAAAACCTTTGTAAGGGTCTCAAAACGTGGCTATTCAATCAGTAGATGTTTCTCCTTCTTTCCCACTGTGTCCGTTGTCACCGGGAAACCTCCAGGTAGCTGTGCGCCTTATAAATTTAATTTAATAATAATAAAAATGGCAAAAAAGGACCCGATCCCTACCCCCTGCTCTGAGCCCTAAATCGGCCATAAGCACCACCCTTGGACCTAAAACTACCCCCTCTCTCCTGAAAACCAACCCCTTCCCCAACGCACTAAAAACTTTACTGCCCCCCATGCCCTGTAAAGCCTGCCCCAACCCTAAGCCCCAAAACAGTCTCCCAGGCCCCTGCCCTGAAATCTAAAACAACCCCCTCCCTCCTGAAAACCAACCCCCTCTACCACGCCCTAAAAACTTCCCTGCCCCCAAGACCGAAAACTACCCTGCCCTCCCCTAAGCCCTAAAAACTACACCAGCCCCTAAAACTACCTCAACCCCCTCTAAGCTCTAAAAACGACCCGACCCCCCAAGCCCTAAAAACTACCAGAGCCCTAACAACTACCTTGACTCTCCCTCAGCCCTAAAAATGGGCCGATCTCCCCAAGCCTTGGAAACATCCCGATCCCCCAGCCCTGAAAACTACTCAATATTTTACAAAGACAAGGGAACCTAATACGTGGTCAAGAACCTTGGGTGCAAACTATTTTAAGGAACAGAGGTCCCTAACAAAAAAAACAATTGCGGAGATTCATACATATAGAAATTCAATGATATCTATACTTTGCTTGACCAACTTGACATCATATTTTAATGAAAAAAATAAGAAAACATACAAGTGGGGACATATGTATCAAAAAAAAGGAAAAAGGCTCAGGTAATACAGGAAGGCGTGGCCAGAAAGGATTATAGCTGTTAGGCCAACATCAAATATGCGAGAGCACTCTTAGCACACATTAATACAAGATACATTATGTCAGAGTGCATACAATAAACGATGTGTCGATCCCTTTAACTAAATGCTGAGATCATCTTCAGGACAGAGCAAATGGGTGCCTGAGACAACTGCCTGTCAACTGAGGTTCTAGGGGGAGGTAGAAAAAAGGGGAAAGAGGGAAAGAAAAAGGGAGAATGACAGGAGATTAAAAGACGAAGAATTGGAAATACATGATGAGAGTATTGCACATGGATGGCGAGTCATGCTCCATTCACGTGGATAAGGACTGTGTCTAGTCAAGTGTTAACTGTACGTGCATGCAGTGTTTACATAAAAGTGGGCAAAAGAGATGAGTTACCCGAGACTCAGTCTTGATTCACAGCAATTTGCTAGGTCTAGGTTGAATTAATTGAATTCAAAATTGTGATGAAGCGCTGTGAAAATGAGGATAATTAATATAGAATCTATATGTTTTGGTGGGGTCGTTGTTGAGTGCTGGGGAAGTTTTCAGTGATATATTTTAAGGAACAGAAGTCCTTAAAAAAAAAAAAATTTTAATTGCAGATTCATATATATAGAAATGCAATGATCTCTATACTTTGCTTGTCCAACTTGACATCATATTTTTTTTTTTTTGTTTCAAAAACCTTTATTGTCCAATGAACACAGCTGGTAGCCTACAACCATAAACTGGCCAGCTGCTCCACACTCGTAACACATATAGAGCAAGAGACATTCATAGATATTCTACAGATTAACATAGCATGCCGCCTACAACCCCACGGGCCGGCCGCGTTTTCAGTCTGTATCTCCTACTAGCTGGTAGTAACAAAGTGTTCGGATATGAGCAGAGCATGACCAGGTATCATCTGCCGGAGAGCCGGTGGATTGCCCGCCAGCCGATGATTGCAATAACATATGGACAGATCCATCAGGGTAGCAGTAGGTTTCATAAAGCCACCCTTTCTTGTATTAGTCCCCCAGATAACTATATACAAAAAAACAAAAACAACAAACCGCACAGCCAGTGCACATGAGGTAATCCTAGTCAATGATGTGTAGTATATTCACTCACTTTGTCCAAGACTCAAGGATTAAGTATTCCACGATTGCCATGTAACGATGTAAATTCTGTAGATGTAATGCCACACAGTATACCTACATAAACACCAAGAACGTCCAAATGCCCCGCCAGTGCCCAGTGTATGAAATCCCAACCTTTCTAAGCTTTGCATGCAGGCCAGTTTATTCAGTTCCACAATCAGAGTCTACCCTGGCAAGCATGTATGTAGTATATGGTCCCCAGATGTCATTAGGCCTAGATTTAGATGGTAACGCCTCGTAGTAACAGGTGATTTGGTCCCGACAAAGCGCCAAGTCCAACAACCAGTCCTTCAGAGCAGGTGCCCTCCTACCCCCCCAACACACTGCAACCCTACGTTTAGCCATTTGAAGTGACAGTGACACAAGCCTACGTACCCCCTTCGGTATGGTAGAGACCAAGCCTAGCAGACACATTCGGGGAGTACATTCAATCGTGACTTCAGTCGTAGTAGTCAATGTCGCCACCACATTCGTCCAGAACTCGCAAACTTTGGGACATTCCCAAGCCAAATGCACAAAGTCAGCAGCCTCTGCCCCACAACGTGTACAGTTGTCAGAGTCTCGCAGCCCATATTTACGTAATTGCGCCGGCATATAATATAATTGATGTAAATATTTATAGTGTATAAGTTTAAAGTTTCCGTTCACTGCAAAGTTTCCCGTCATGGAGCAGCACTCCTCCCATTCTTCATCCGTTAAGGGCTGCTGAAGCTTATCGTCCCATTTGCGCTTCAAGCGGTCATCTACCGCACCCTCGTCCTGTTGCGCCGCTCTATATAACCGGGATACCAGTTTCGTTCTGTCTTTTGACATGTATAGGAGCTTCAACGCCTCAAGTGTCGGTGGCTCTGAGGGGAAAGACGGGAACAGTCTTCGTATTGCGGCTCGAAGTCGAACGTATATGAACGTAGCCATACTTGCATTGCCGCCCTTTGCCAAGAAAGCCTGCAATGTAATAAATGTGCCGCCTGGGAAGATATCCCCCATGACCTACAGACCAGCGGCCCGTAGGAGGCGGAGTGCTCCGGCCTCACCCAGCACCGAAATATTCTCATGATGCAAGAGAGGTATCGCCGGTGCGTATAGAGGAAGCTTACCTGCACGCTTCCCCAGCGTAGTCCAGGCCGCAGACGTGCTCCGAACTGTATCCACCTCGTTCCTCTCAAACACCGAATGGGAGCTTACTATCATGGCTTGTAAGGGCAATGGTTTAACCGCCCCGGCCTCTACCGCCACATGTGGCGTGTAAGGTGGGGCCGACAACCAATATAAGGCGAAATGGGCCTGGGCACACAAGTAGTAGAGGTGCATATCCGGGACTGAAAAGCCGCCAAACTCATATGGTTTTGTCAGTGTCCCAGCCCAGGCGGGGTTTCTTGCCTCCCCATGCCAATGTGAGCAACAGAGAACGAAGTGTAGCAAAAAAATGGCTCTTGAGCATCAGTGGGACGTTCACAAATAAATACAAGAATTTAGGGAGTACCACCATCTTTATCAATGCTACCCGATCAGCAAAAGACAATGGCAATTGCTTCCATCTACCCACTTGATCCTCAAGCCTAGAGATCGCCGTTCCATAATTAGCTCTGAGCTTTTCGTGCGAGTCCCGGTGCAGCCAGACTCCTAGATAACGAACAGGGTCCGCGGCCCATTCCAGGGGAAAGTTCAGAGAGAACTGCACGGTACTTTCAGTAAGAGGCATAATAATCGACTTTGCCCAGTTAATGGACAGTCCCGCAAACCACTCAAAGCGAATGTATTCCTGTATGACCCCTTCGAGGTGGCTCTCCGGGTCCTTTACATATAGAACCATGTCGTCTGCGTACATAGACACAGCCAACTGCATCTGCTCAAAGCGCAGAGCCGAGTGTAAATGTCGTTGGCGCAGCAAACAGGCCAATGGCTCCATGATCAGAGCAAATAATAGAGGCGAGAGCGGGCAGCCCTGCCTGGTCCCGCGCTGTATGGGGAACACGTCCGAAACATGCCCGTTAATCCGAACCCGGGCTACTGGGTCTGCATACAGCAACTTTACCCAGTTGACAAAGAATAGGGGGACCCCCATACAGTGTAATACTGCAAATAAAAAGTTCCATGCGATAGAGTCAAACGCTTTTGCAGCGTCTAAGAAAACAGCCACAGCTGGCAATTCTGGCTTGATCAAATGGAGGACAGCGAACATAGCCCGTAAATTGTGTGCGGTAGAACATGACGGAACAAACCCTGACTGGTCTGGTGAAACCATAACTGGGAGGAGCAGGCGTAGCCGCGTAGCCAACACCTTAGCTAAGATTTTCACGTCTGTATTCATTAAGGAGAGCGGCCGGTAACATTCACACTGATCATGCGGCTTGCCGGGTTTAGGCAGCGCGACAATGAGGGCCTCTCTGAGCGTGTCCGGCAGTCGTCCCTGCTCAAAGGATTCCTCGTACATTTCAGCCAGGTGAGGAAGAAGCACATCTACATATTCTTTATAAAATTCGGCGGGAGACCATCGGTGCCCGCCGCCTTCCCATTCGGCAATGCAGTGATGGCGTCCCTCAGCTCATCAGCCGTTATATGATGCATTAAAAAGTCTTGCTGAGCTTTAGAGAGCCAAACCAGTGCTACCTCCTCTAGATATTGTCCCACCTCGTCCTCGCTAGCCGTTTCCCTATGTACGTACATTCCCTTGTAATATTGCACAAATTGATCCAGAATCCCTTCTGCATCCGTCACGGAACGGTCCTCAACATTAATCCCCTGCACATTACAGTATTTCGCCCACGGCTCAGTGATGCGCTCTGCCAGTGCGCGACCGGGTCGTCCGCCTTCCCCATAGTATCGTGCTCTGCGCCTCTTGGATAAGTGGCAAGCTTCCTGATCTGCTAGTTCGTTATACTCGTCTACTTTAGACCTTATGTCCGCCAGCAGTGCCTCAGTAGGGGAAATATCGTAATGGTGTTCCAGGTTTCTCAGGTCACGCTCCAACCTTGCAAGAGAGTCACGCAGTGACCTGAGAACCCCTGCTTGCTTCCCTATACACACGCCCCTAATAGTTGCATTAAAGGCCTCCCATATAGTGCTCATGCCCTGCACAGATCCAGCATTTTCGGAAAAATAAAGTTCTACGCTTCCCGCAATTCCTCTTTAAACACCAGATCCAGCAGGGCTGTGGGTTGTAATTTCCAGGCATACGGAGCAGAAGAATAAGTTGGCAGGTCCATTGCTAGCGCAACCGGTGCGTGATCTGACAACGTACGCGGTAAGTGTTCAACGCTAGAGACCCACACATTCACATCCCGAGTCACTAACCGGAAATCTAATCGGGACCACGTGTCTCGCGCATACGTATAACATGTACCCACTGCGTCCCCAGGGTGAAGCAGTCTCCACGCATCCACCAAACCCAGATCTGTCATGCCATCACGCACCACCTTCGCAGCCTTCTTCTCTTGCAGTGGGTGGGAAGTCTTCCTGTCCACACCAGCTTCCATAACCACATTGTAGTCACCCCCACATACAATAGCAGCTGGTGGCATCTCATACACTCTGTTCCACAGCACTCTGTAGAAATCAGGGTCGTCTATTTTGGGCCCGTAGACATTGACCATTGTAAGTAATGTTCAGCCCAGTTTACCATGTAATAGAATGTACCTCCCTTCCTTATCAACCTCCTCACGTACACTCTCAAACGGTATTCCCCTTTTGATCAGTACCATAACACCACGAGCATATGTGGAGTACGTCGAGGCCAGCCGAAACCCCGCCCACTGTTTAGCTACGGAGACCGCTTTTTGCGCCGTTAAGTGCGTTTCTTGGAGAAAAACGATGTGCGCATTATGACGATTCAGGTACCCTATCACCTGTCTAATCTTTTTGGGACTATTGAGACCTCTCACATTCCACGTGATCCAATTGAGGTTACTGCTACTGGGCATCCACCAGAAGCATCATATACCTGAAAGAAGCTGAGTCACTGGGCAAATCGTAGTTTGCCTGAAGAAAAAGTGAGGCATACACGTCAAGGCTGTGCTCGTTAGACCGACCCCGACATTCAAGATTGAGTCCATGTAGTATAAAAGGAATCATGCCATGGCTGTACTCGCACAACAAACCCTCCCAACAGGGGAAGATCCAGAAACAGTCCCTCACCCTACCCCCCTCCCCCATCAACCCCCTCCCACTTCAGCCACCCAATCTAGCCAAAGCCATCCCAACCCAAGTCCCAACTCTCTCCCCCCCCCCTGTTCATTCATCAGTTGGGGTACACCCATGTGGAAGGCGCCAGGGTGCATATCCCTCCCGTAACAGACAGAAAGGGAGGTGATCAAGTAGTAATGATCGAACATCCATACAATAACAGAGCACGTTAGCACCAATTAAACGTTAGAGGGTACACAAAGAATTTCAAGGCCATACATTGTCATTCCCTCCTTCCTATACCCACATCGTCTGACGCACACTCTGAGCCAGACATGCCATCCCAGCCCACAGAGGCAGGCCGACCCACACATCAGCCCCCGAGCGTTCATGTCGACCACTCCGATTCCGTGTGGCCCGGGAATTCAATTCTCAGCCCATATGGAGACAGAAATGTTCATAAAATGCGAAGGCGCAGCCCACAGGCCGTGCAATCAACAACTACAAGCTTCAGAATGTCTTTGTATGCAGTTCAAATCTCCTCCTCGGCCATCTCATCCTCCTCGGGAATCTCGGCAGAGTCACGCTTTTTGCGTTTCAACTTTTTAGCATAGTCCATCGCCGCTTTAGGAGTGCTAAATATTTTATTGTCAGCCGGGGCTCCAATTCGGAGTTTAGCGAGGTAGAGTTACTTTCTCTTTTCGTAAGAATTGTTTGACCGCACTGAATTCCTTTCTGGCCGCCTGAACCGCTGCAGTGAAGTCTGGGAAAAACTCTAGCTTGTTCCCTTGGTGTTCTATTGCGCCTGTCTCCCTTGCCATTCTCAAAATGGCGTCCCGGTCTCTATAGTTTAGAACTCGGGCAATTACAGGCCGTGGAGGGGCGCCCGGTGGCGGTCTGGTCGCCAGCGACCGATGCGCTCTCTCAATAATAAACATGGCTGACAGTTGTTCAGTCCCAAATATGTCAGTAATGAGGCGCTCCATAAATACCTCCATTCTCCCCACATTTGTCGATTCCGGCAGGCCGTAACGCGGATGTTATTGCGTCGCGAGCGCGCCTCCAAGTCCTCATTCTTTGCTTTAATGACCGCCAGAATCTTATCCATATCCGAGGCCTTATCTGTGACTGCTGTTAGTCCGTCCTCAGTAGCCGAAACCCTCTGCTCAACCTCCCCCATGCGAGCATTATGTTTTTCCAGTTGCGTCGACATATGATCTAGCCAGTGATTGACCGCGGACATGGCACCTTCAATAGATTGCAGCGATTTTTGCATGGCCGCCAGCATTGCCTCCAGTTTAGGTGTCCCGCCAGACGCCATTTCAGAGGCAGGTTTTTGCGGCATCTTGACCGGTCTGCGAGATTCAAAGTTTATCTTGGATTGACCCCGGGCCGGTCTGCCCATGTCTGTGGAAGTTCCGCAGCCCAGACCACAACTTCGCAGATATCAGGGGGCCTGTGGCGCCCGCAAAGTATTCGGAGACCAAACGCCCCAGGCGGCACCCCCACGACCTGATCAAACACAAAATGGAGGTGGACACTCAATGTTCATGGGGTCATGCACAACGAAATATGTCCGCCGAGACCGGGCTATGCGGTAGAACTGCAGACGTCCCCACTCTCCAGCCGTTCGGCAATGCGCACGCGCCCGCCTGCTTCGGCTCGAATGTTACCCGAGGCCGGGGATTATAGGCCCACACGCTGGATGTCAGCAAATCCTAGATGCACAGACCGGGTATAATTGGGACTCTCAGCCTCGATCTAGCCCACGCTGTGCAGCCGCACGCGTGGCAGCCAGGCCTGCAGCCGGTCCCCCCCAGCCCCGGCCACAACTCGCAGAGGGAGGCCGCCCACAAGGCCCAAAACTGCCTCCGCAGTCCCAGGCCGCGCCCGACCCCTACCCCACTCACCGCAGCCAGCACCGGAGACGTCCGGGCGCCGCCAGTCACCACCACTCTCGTTTCTCCGATCTCCGGCTGGGTCCCGGCTCGTCTGGCAGCCGTCCTCTCAGGACCCGTCTCCCGCGCTGCTCTCCGGGCCGTTGGAAGCCTCTCCCCCAGGCCACACCTTCACCACGATCTCGAGATGGGAAACAGGAGAAGCCAGCCGGGCTCCGCTGGGTCTTCCTAACGCCTCCTGTCGCCGTCGGTATAGCCGCTGGTGGGGGAGCCCCTACGGCAGGCCCCGTCCGTGCGCTCCGCCAGCCCTCCAGGCCCGCACCAGGCCCCTCGCAGCTCACGGTGTTTCAAAAGCTCCTCGGGCAGCAGAAGCCTCAGAGCCGCCCACGGAGCAAACTCCGGGGTCAGGATGTTTGTACGCCCGAACGGAGCGCTTCACAAAGCAGGATATGCAGGATTATTAACGGATTTTGGCTTGATCCAACAGAGCCTCACAAAAGTGCGGCCATCTTATCTCGCGCCCTCTCGCGCCCTCTAGCGCCCCCAACTTGACATCATATTTTAATGAAAAAAGAAGAAAACATACAAGTGGGAACATATGTATAAAAAAAAAGTAAAAAAAGGCTCAGGTAATACAGGAAGGCGTGGCCAGAAAGGATTATAGCTGTTAGGCCAACATCAAATATGCGAGAGCACTCTTAGCACACATTAATACAAGATACATTATGTCAGAGTGCATACAATAAACGATGTGTCGATCCCTTTAACTAAATGCTGGGATCATCTTCAGGACAGAGCAAATGGGTGCCTGAGACAACTGCCTGTCAACTGTGGTTCTAGAGGGAGGTAGAAAAAAGGGGAAAGAGGGAAAGAAAAAGGGAGAAAGACAGGAGATTAAAAGACGAAGAATTGGAAATACATGATTAGAGTATTGCACATGGATGGTGAGTCATGCTCCATTCACGTGGATAAGGACTGTGTCTAGTCAAGTGTTAACTGTACGTGCATGCAGTGTTTACATAAAAGTGGGCAAAAGAGATGAGTTACCCGAGACTCAGTCTTGATTCACAGCAATTTGCTAGGTCTAGGTTGAATTAATTGAATTCAAAATTGTGATGAAGCGCTGTGAAAATGAGGATAATTAATATAGAATCTATATGTTTTGGTGGGGTCGTTGTTGAGTGCTGGGGAATTTTTCAGTGATATATTTTAAGGAACAGAAGTCCTTAAATTATTATTTTTTTTTTAAATTGCAGATTCATATATATAGAAATGCAATGATATCTATACTTTGCTTGTCCAACTAGACATCATATTTATTGAAAAAAATAACAAAACATACAAGTGGGGACATGTGTATCATAAAAACAGAAAAAGGCTCAGGCAATACAGGAAGGCGTGGCCATAAAGGAATATAGCTGTTTAGCCAACATCTAATATATGAGAGCACTCTTAGCACACATTAATACAAGATATACATTTTATGTCGGATTGCATACAGTCAACGACGTTTCGATTCCTTATACTAAATGCTGGGATCATCTTCAGGACAGAGCAAATGGGTGCCTGGGGCAATTGCCTGTCAACTGAGGTTCTAGAAGGAGGTAGAAAAAAGGGAAAGAGGGAAAGAAAAAGGGAGAAAGACAGGAGATTAAAATACGAAGAATTGGAAATTCATGATGAGAGTATTGCTCGTGGATGATGAGGCATTCTCCACTTACGTGGATAAGGACTGTGTCTAATCAAGTGTGAACTGTCTGAGCATGCGGCTGTATAAAGTGGTGGTGTCGAACAAAACGGCCTTCACCACTGTTTTCTCAAGCGATAAGATCCTAACCAGGTCCTGAAACACAGAAAAGTCATACACCGACCTTAGAATATCATTGATACAGGACAACCACGGGATATTGAGAACATAATCTAGCATTAAACAATCATTAGTATTATAGCCTTTGCAAATGTAGTCTCTGGTTTGGCCCATATGGAACGCCACAAAGAAATGGGTTTAAACATCAAGCTATCTTCCAGATGGCTCAGGCCTGCTTCTCTGTGTAGAACGGAGGATGATGCAAGGGGGTAGACAGGAGAAACCTCAAGGTGTTTTCCTCAGCCTGTGAAGGGTTACTAAGCATATGGCTTCAAACACCCCTACTATAAGTTGTGGTCGCTAGCACCCTCGCTTTGTAGATGGCAGTCATCTACTTGGTGGGACGGCAGCCAAGTTTATTATAGAATCTAAACACACCCTCGCAGACTCTATTCATCTTCATTCGGGTATTCTGTATGTGTTTGCCCTATGTACCATTACACAAAAAAAGGCTGCCTAAATAGCAAAAGGATTTAACTTTAGCTATTGTTTTCCCACAAATCATTATAAATGTCTTGTTTTTGTTAATCTTTACTTTCTTGGAGTCCACAAAACCCATAAAGGAATCCATTAATTTCTGCAGCCCAACAGGGGTCTTTGATAATAGAACTGTCTCGTCTGCATAAAGAAGCACACCTACCGGATGATCATCAACCATTGGCACATCCATCTGTAAGGACCGAAGAGAATCATCACTGCATTTATATATAAAGAGAATAAAAGAGTGGCCAACACACACTCTTGTCGTGCACCCAGTCTAATTATAATAGAAGGAGTAAGTTCAATATTCCTCCCAAAGGTTACGTTGACTAAGAGATTCTCATAGAGCTCTGCAAGAAGACAGACTTTATTCATGGGCCCGTAAGAAAGCAAAATGCACCACAATATTGAATGGTCTACTAGGCCAAAGGACAGGTAAAGTGAACCTTGCTTAGCTCTTGTATATTTCCAAATCAAGAGCTCAAGATTCATTGTTCTACCTTCCCAAGTCCCTAGTTTGATGATGCATTGTACTGTATTTTAATATAAGTGCTTTTATGGCCTATTGGATAGTGCAGAAATAAAGGTTTCGGATTGGACCAAGAGACTTTACGCAGAAGATGTGAACATGGCCCTCTTAGATAGGAACTGGGGGGGAAATGGTGGCATATGGTAGTCCAAAATTTAAGATTGCACCTTTTGAAGTTAAACATTGCATTGAGACCCTCACAGGTGAGTAGTCGCGCTTTATATGGCCCATATTGATTCTATGAACAGTGACACCCAGCAGACTGCACAAAATGTTTCCTGGGGATTCGGGTATGGGTCCCATGTGTCGGGTGGATAGGGTTGACCTCTTGTTGAATATATATATATATATATATATATATATATATATATATATATATATATATATATATTGCGTAGCTGCTCACCTGAGCATGTTTATATAATTAAAGGGAAGTTACTGGAGATGGCCGTCTGTCGTCATTTGGGGCAATTTGTTTTGGTTGAAGGGCGCACGGCCCGAAACGGATCGGCGAGGACTGCTGAGTGTGATTTACGTGAGCTGACCCTTTAAGCAATTCAACTTACCTGCGAGCGCGTCTCTCCTAGGGGTAACCTTTTTCTTCACATCTATACCTCCGGCCCGGTAGTGAGACGAACCCCCGCAAAACAACCAGTGCACCCGCTGCTGTCTTATTTGGATGGTGAATGCGGAGCAGGGAGTGCAATTTTGATGTGAGAGACTGACTCTGTGAATCAGAAGATTTTAACCCCTTCGAGTAGGATGACGAGCTCGGCTCGTCATGAGTTACGCCTCTCGTACGCTCATGAAGAGCTGAGCTCGTCATGCACCGCTGGTTTTTTAAAAATGCAGCGCGGAAATCTGCACCGCACGCATGCAGTTAAAGAACTTTTGTGAAAATGGCGATCAGACAGCGACCCACATGCCTTACAAACTTTTGGAACTTCCTGTCTTATGATGCAATACGCAGCTGCTCACATTAGCATGTTTAATTATAAATAAAGGGAAGGTACTGGAGATGGCTGTCTGTCGTCATTTGGGGCAGTTTGCTTTGGAAGAAGGACGCTCGGCCCGAAACGTGTCGGTGAGGACTGCCGAGTGTGATTTACGTGAGCTGACTCTTTAAGCAATCCAACTTACCTGTGAGTGTCTCTCTCTAAGGGGCAACCTTTTACTTCACACACATAAATTATATATATTATATATATATATATATATATATATATACATATATATATATTACCTACTGGCGGTTGCCAGTAGGTAGTTATAGTTAGGATTATTTTCCATAGGAAATCCGCAACATTCTATTGGGAATAACTTTGGCGCCGGTGGACGAATCTTCGCGAATTTCTCAAAGAAGATGGCCCGCTCCGCTCCTTCCCTGAAAGTTTGGGGGGGATTCGTCAAGCGGGGGCTGAGATAAAAGGGGGGTCCCAAAACGTGTTTTCCCCATGTTAATTTCCATAGGGCGGTTGGACTCACTTTTAGCCCGAACGGCTGAATGGATTTCCACCAAACTTGGCAAAATTGTAGGGACTGGTAGCCTGATGTGCCTTTGCTATGTCTCAAGATATGTGTTCCAGTAGATTTTGAGTAATTTAGGTTAAAAAATATATATATATATCTATAAGCGCGCCCCGGTACGCGCACCGGGGCGCGTACCAGCGCGAGTTTGCGAGCGGAAAGCTGATTGGCTCTCGGGTGTCTGTCAACATTCCAAACAGTCCGGAGCGGCCGCCATCTTGTGTTTCGGTAGGATCGAGACACAAGAGGTGGCAAAAACAAAGGGGGAAATGACTAAAAAGGGGTAGGGCAGACCCCCCCTGACCCCCTAGGTTTGATGTGGGGGCCATAAAAGGGCGATTTTCGCGGGGGGAGCGCCCGGTACGCGCACCGGGGAGCGTACCATGGGGAAAACCTAGTGAAACAGTAAAATAATAATTTAAAGTGCTTAGAGGTAGGGTAGCTGTGAATAGAGTTGTTGTGTTGTGTGGGTGATCTAAGTACCAACATGTAGGTACCAATGCAGAGTCTTAAATTCAATGTACACCGTCTCCTCTGTAGATAATTTGCATGTTGTTACAGAAGTTATTGTGGTATATGGAATCTATACCATAGTCTGTCAGGAAAGCAGAAACAACATGGAGGCAGGAGATGAAAAAGAGATGTCAAATACTCATTGGAGATAATATAGTGGGAGAAAGGAAGTAACTATGAGCAAAATTACTATGTAACACAAAAAAGTTGCACAGTAAACTATAAGTATCACTTTATATTATAATCATTTTGGTACTATTTCATGAATTACATATAAAAATGAATAATATCTCGATTTTTTTTAAATTATTAAATATACATTTATTGTTGTGATTTTTCAAAATTTAAAAGAACTTCTAAGATTACATCATCTGGAATCTCCTCATTTTGATTCCATGATTCTATTTCTTCAACACAATTAAGTAACTCTTGGTCCAGAGACTGATCCATAAAGTCCAAGTCATCATTAATTTCCTCCGGATTGTTCTCCACAACAATTTCTAAAGAAATATTAATTTTGTTTTGTTCTCCTTCCATTTTCTTGCTGTAAATTGCATAAAAAATAAATATATCAGTAGAGTTAGGGCACTGTTGGGTTTAAGTTCAGACAGGTACTTCTGAGTTTTTAACAGTGAAGTTATCTTTGGGCAGTGTATGGTATCAGGCAGGAAGTAGAAATATGAAAAAGTGTATGTGAAGAAGCCTAAGTAAATTCATAATTATACCAGAGAAGCCTAACTCAATCTATAACTATAACAGAGAAGCCTATCTTAATCTATAACTATAACAGAGGGACAGTAAATAACTATCAGAAAACGTTTTTACAAATTAACTTAAAGTGCCCCTTACAAATTAACAACTTACCTTATAGAAAGGTGATGAAGATAAATGAGAAACTCCTTTCAAGATGTACCTCAGGTAGTTGTAGTCAAAATGGCCGTGTTTCCCTCTCATTTTTCATTTATATTCATGTACATAACCAATCAAATGTCAGGAAATAAAAGTAGAAAATGAAAGTAACATTTTAATTGGTTGTAAATTCTAACACTTCATATGTGTTTTTGTCATGTAATTTACCTCAGGATATTTAGACAGGGCTACAGCCCAAATGGCTCAATGGTATTCCACCAAATTTGGAAAAATGGTAGGGACTGGTATGTAGTAGGGCCTATTCTATATTTGGTGAAAGTCTCTCCAGTGGTTTTTATGTAAATTATCTTTTAAAAAATGTTTGGAGCGCTCACCGGTGCGCGCCCCGGTACGCGTACCGGCAGCGCTACGGGAGTCCTCCATCTTGTGTTTCGGTAGATTTGAGACACAAGATGGAGGACAAACAACGTTGGGAATGGGTAAAAGGGGGCATGGTAGACACCCCCTGACCCCCTAGGTTTTCTGAGGGGGGCTTAGGAGGCTCATATAGGCCAAAAAATATATATTTTTTAATTTTTCGCGGGGGGAGCACCCGGTATGAGTAAAGTAATCATTTTGAGTGATGAGAGGTAGGGTAGCCCTGAAAAGAGCTTTTGGGTTCTGTGGCTGATTTAGGTACCTACAAGTAGGTTCCAATGCACAGTCTTAAATTCAGGAGGAATATTCTATTCCCCTCATCTGAGAAGTGCACACCATCTCCTCTGTAGATATCTTGCATGTTATAACGCAAGTTATTGTTGTATATTGAACCCATTCCATAGTCTCTCATGTAAGCAGAAACAGATTTATTCACATGTTTCCGTGCTTTCTCAAATTGTGGACAAAATTGGTTGGACCACTTCCATTTCTGTCTTTGGCATATATTGGAATATACCAAGGCAGTTTGTGGAAAAAGTGTCATCAATTGCCCAAAGGTGTCCTTTAAAACCATTTCCAGACCTACCCCAGTCAAAGTGCCTAGGTCATTTCCACCACAGTGCAAAATTATGAGGTCAGGGTGTGGCAGATGGTAAAAGGTTTTCACCAATGGTATCCATTGATGACATCTCAATCCTCTTTGGCCAATCCACTTGATGTCTACATTTAGTAAATCAAGGTTGTGAAAATTTCTGATAGCTACAGGGATGTAGCTATGTCCAATAATCCAGACAGAATATATGGTGAGAGAAGGTTCTGGTGCAGTCAGATGAAGTGTGGGAATGAAATGGCAGTTGGAACAGTAGGAGTTTGCAAAAAAAACTGTGGAGTTTCAGTGCTCTTGAATCACAAGCAATGATTGATGGATTCAGATAGTTGAAAACTGAAAGTTAGGGTGCATGGTTCTGTTCTGTGAAAGAAGTAATTTGAATGGTTAAGAAAAAGTCATTTAAAGAAACATTGCACCGGATAAGCTGGTGTATTGAGAGGTCAAACATCCTTGCTGAGTTCATTTGCAACATTGTAGAATAAACTTTTAAACCTGAGAGGTCAGTGAGGAGGGAGTTGCTATGGTAACAGGTAGAAAGGGCTGAGGGGGGGAAGGGTGTTGGTTTGAAAATAGAGAGGGAAGAGTTTTAATTGGTTAACATGAGGGATATGTGTGTAGAATTAGAGGTTTTCTGTGCCATTCATGGTTGTAGTGCCTGGAGTACATACCTTTTGCTCTGCTAAAGAAATATTGGTGTGTGTGTCTGACACTGTTCTCAATCTCCCAAAGCATTTGTAAAGGTGAGTAATGATTCATTTAATATAGATAGAGACTTGTAAACTCTATGGAGAAGATTTGGAAGCAAATTGTGGTTTTTAAATGTTGCTTTGTGTCATGTTTTTTGATAATGCTTGGTAAAAGGTTTTTGCTGCATAGAGGAAATGTATTTTGTAAAATTGTGAAGTTTCAGTAGTGACATGGAATGCTTGTACATAGGACCTGTGCTGTGTTTCTTAAATGTGATGTGAAAAAAGATTTTGGGGAAAATGAATGGCGTTTACATTTTTGAGAAGGAATAAATAGTGTCTACATGATTAAAGAAATATATTTGAACCTTTCACAATGATGTCACCTGTGTTATCTCAGATTAGGAAGCAGATTGAGATTCTTTCTTGTTGGTTTGTGTCATGTTTTTTGATAATGCTTGGTATCAACATTTGCAAGATAGAGGAATTGCTCACTCCTTTATTCTTTTTTTTAATTCTTTTTTGGGTACCCTGAAGAAAAAAGAATGACAGTTTTTTTTAAAAATGTAGGATTTTTTTTATAAATTAGAGGTAGTTCTAAAAAGAACTGTTTTTTTTATTCTTTTTGTTTTATTTTTTTATTGTTTTTTTGAACATTTTTTACTTTTTTTGGCTTTTATGAAGAATTTTATATTTTTTTGTATTTTTTATGGGGACAAACAAAAAACAGGGAATTGTAAACGGCTCAACTGAAGCAAAAAAAAACAGGAAAAAATTAAGGCTTCTTTCGGCACTGGTGGTTGTCACCAGCAAGGTTGAGATTAATACTTTGCTCATCATAGGTAATTGTTTTTCCACAAACAATGCAAACGATTTTGTACCCACCAAACTTGGTTTGTATGTTTGGCACCATCTCCCTTGCCTCTGGACCCGATGGAGTGGGTTCTTTGGTTGTTGAGGTTCTGGAAGACGATTGGGGAAGGTTTCTGCACAGTTCTCTCACCTCTGCTGCAGAATAGTTATTGGGATGCCATCGTTGCATGTGGCGAATCATTGTGTGATTGCCAAATGAATATTTTTTGGCAGGGTTCCCCCTGGATAGTACAGCGCCACAGATGAGACAGGTCACCTTTGCAGCGTTTACTTTTTTGAAACCCCTTGGGATTTTATAAAACTCCCATATAAAGTGCTCCCTAGGTTTGTATGGGGGATTGTCTTCTGGCAGGAACTGCCTTCTCTCTTCCTCCTCTTCCTCCTCCTCCTCCTCTTCTTCTTGACCACCAATGTGATGTTCTGGTGGTCCTTGTGGTGGTGGTGGTGGTGGGGCAGATGCTCCAGCTGCTGACAGTACTGTAGCCATATCTCTAAGAAAAAAGCAGGTCTTCCTCACTCAAAGAACAAAGTAAGAATGAGGAAAAAAGGTGGGGGCTTTCATCATTTGGAAAACAAAACTGTTCTGAACCAATGAAAAGTGTTATTTTCAAGTCACATGACCCGGGCTTTCATCATTTGGAAAACAGAACTGTTCTGAACCAATGAAAAGTGTTATTTTCATGGTCACATGACCCGACGCACTTACGCTACGCGCCCGGGGGCGCGCACCGGGGCGCGCCCTGGGGTGCTTAGCGTAAGCGCATCTGGGCGCGCCCGGGGGCGCTTACGGCGTGCGTCATAAGACGCGGCTACGCGATACGTCACGATGTTGTTTTCGTTCGCGGCAATAGCGCTAATGGGACGCTCACCGGTACGCGCACCGGGGCGCGCCATAACACTGCGCTTACCTGTGCATACACCGGTACGCGCACCGGGAGCGCACCAAGGCAAAAAAAAAAAAAAGCGAAAAATATACATTAAAAAAAGTATTATATAAATATACAATATAGGATTTATTATAAAAAATATATTTCATAGCTATAGAAATTAGATTTTAAAAAACATATGAAATTCACTGAAAAAAACTTAGGTTTGAGGCCCTATATATAGTTAGGAATTAGCATTTACAAAACCTATGAAATTCACTGAAAAAACCATAGGTTTCACACCAGTTATAGTTAGGAATTAGCATTTAAAAAAACCTATGAAATTCACTGAAAAAACCATAGGTTTCACACCAGTTACAGTTAGGAATTAGCATTTAAAAAACCTATTAAATTCACTGAAAAAACCATAGGTTTTACACCAGTTATAGTTAGCTGGAAATTTTACTCGCATAAAACCATTGAAATTCCCACGTTATAGTTAGTTGGACTCACTATAACTTGCGCGTGCAATGCACTGCTGAGGACGTCACATATTACATCACTCATGACATGGTCAGTGACATCACTCATGACATCACTGATGACACCATCCTTGTGACAGACCTCCTTTCACTGTAATGTAACCCTTGAAACACATATTGAAAAATAGAAACTAACATTTTCAAAAAAATGGAGATACCCATACTAGTTACAACAACCAATTCAATAATTCCACCATCTAAATACACATCCACTCATTCACCAACAGTTCTATATAGTCACTCATACATATACTCACTCATGATATGTAGTGATACACCTATACATCCTGTTACACACCGACAGTCATCCAAAAGATACTCTCACACAAACTCACACATGCAAATAAACTATTGAACATCCATTTATTTGCATATACAGCTATACACACACTACCACCTTACTTCTAAAGAAACTTACACATACTTACTCTGTTAAACAATCACTTATAGAAACACATACTTATTTAAACAGGAACTCTTACAATCCCTCACTCTCACATATACTCACTTATATACATCAATATTCACATATACTACATTAAAACATATGTAGTTACTGATAAAGACACTAATGAGACAGTCATTCACTCACTAACACACACATATACACACTCATCCACCCATACAGTCCTGCACATATGCTGTCTTCAAAACACAAACAAAGAGAGAGACAGTCATTCATGCATCTATGTGCTAAGTAATACCCCCACTAAACCATACAAACACTCATACTGATACTAAGAAAAACATCTAATAACCCATATACATACACATGTAGCTACTCACCAACCCATGCAGCCACGTATACACAAAGTGAAACACTAACACATATATTTAAATATTTAAACATTACTCTCTAATATATGTATTCACTAAGATACACTTAATAAACCAGTTAACCATTTTTTTTAAATCTATGTAAACACTTATTTAAACATTTATTCTTCCATCAACTTTTACATATACTTATATAACACATATTTATTTTTCAGAAAGACACACATTCACTGGATGGCGTCATCAGTGATGTCATGAGTGATGTCACTGACCATGTCATGAGTGATGTAATATGTGACGTCATCAGCAGTGCATTGCACGCGCAAGTTATAGTGAGTCCAACTAACTATAACGTGGGAATTTCAATGGCTTTATGCGAGTAAAATTTCCAGCTAACTATAACTGGTGTAAAACCTATGGTTTTTTCAGTGAATATATATATATATATATATATATATATATATATATATATATATATATATATATATATATATATATATATATATACACATATACATTGAACCCTAGAAATTCCCTTGCCACCCTAAAAATTCCCTTACCACCCAAAAAACAATACCCACCCTAAACCCCTAAAAATTCCCTTACCACCCAAAAATCCCTTCCTATCCTACACCCTAAAAATTCTCTTGCCACCCAAAAACCCATATCCAGCCTAAACCCTAAAAATTTTCATATATATACTTCCTACTTACCTGCAAAATACTTACATTTAGAATGGTTTTCGTGGTAAAAGCCATCCCTGGTAAAGGCACATTCGTTTTGCTGTAAAGGACTTGTAAAGCCTTCGATGTAAAGGCATCCAATTGTTGAACATTTGTTGTAAAGGCTGTTTCCCATGTGGGACAGTCTCTGAAGAGAAGGAGCACAATTGAAGTAGCAGAATGGCTAGTGGTAAATGAACACAAGAGATGAGCAGTTGGAAGTAGTAACTGTTTACATGTACAGCTTACTGTATGTGATGTCTCTTGTATGCTGAAAAAGTGAATGTCTAACAACGAGATGGGACCAATATGTTAGTAACTATGTAAACACGCAAAAAAGTTCAATTATTATTAGTTTCTTTTAAAACAAACAACTGCTCTGAGGTAACACAGTAAGGCAGGCGGTACCCCGGCCTTACTCTAACATCCAAGATTAGAAGCCAGCTGGAATACACCTCCCAATGCCATATACACACTAATCAACCATCCCCGTGCCCATTACTAGGATCACACCAATGATGAGAAGCCCTGAACACTGAATTCTCCCCATCATTGGACCCAAAGGTAGCTCTTTAGTCGTCTACTTTTAATTTATAGGTTTGTACCAGTAGGGGGGTACAACGAGTCACTCACTATACATAAGCCAAAATAGCCTCCGCATATACCTTCACCCACAGATCTCTTATCACATTGTCATAAAGCGGAAGTCTTAATTTGGACAAAAGAAAGGGGTTATGCTTATATTAACAAATATATTCCTGCTTGTTTTTTTTGTGCTTGTCATAAGTTATGTTTGTCAGTAGGTCACCCACACGTCATTAAAATAAAACAATTGACAAAAAATGGATGAGTAATGACAGTTTCATTACATCCAACTGTAATTCCTTATTTGGCTCAAATGTAGCATGTTGGTTAATATACACTTAAGGCCTTATTATGATAGTGTACGGTCAGACCACCAACGGCAACCACGGCAGTCAGGAGACCGCCCGACAAGCAGGTGGCAGTCCGACCGCTCAATTATGATGCGACCGACGGGCTGCCAGTCGCAAAGTGCTAATTTTCATGAAAGCTTGTGCTGTGGCCCAGGAAAAGTATGTTTGTGCACATTCATGCACGGTGTGCCATGCACCATGTGGTGCATGGCTCACAGTGCATGGATGTGTGTGGGGGCACTAGATGTGCCCCCAGTGCCACTTTGCAGTGGACAACGAGGGATGGGGGCCCTGTTTGGGTCCCCTAAAATCCCTTTCCAACAGCCTTTCATGGCAGTCGGACCGCGATGATAAGGCTGTCAAAAAGGGACATCGTAATCCCGACTGTGGTGCCTGCCTCGGCATCGCCTCCACTCGGGATCATGATTCCGACCACTGCCCCGTCAGGCTCCCTATTCGATTCGATTAGCTTTATTCGATTTCTGTATAAAAATCATAAAAGCAACAGCAGTACATAATTATACACCAATACATTAATACCTTTCATTCCATAAAAAAAGAATTAGCATCTGTTAAGAATAGATTAAATCAATAGGATAAATCAGCTAATCAATGAGCAACAGGAAGAGTGAACAGATTAATTAAAAGCAGGGGAGAGGTGGCCACTCAGTGCAGGACCGCTTCTCGCCGTCCGGAAATTACTCTATGTTGCTTGGCATTGGGATGGGGCATATAATGTTCTGGGGTAGAATTCACTTAGGCTCCAAACAGATATAGGTCCATCACCTATTTGTGGCTGCCAAGATTGGAGGTATGGGACAACATATTTATTACTAAATTTGACGAGTACCAAATCCCCCACAGTGTTTTTTGTGAGAGGTCCTAACCAGCCCACCCTTCTAACGCTTAATATAGTCCCATCTATATTGGGGGGCAGAGGTCTATTTTTGGTGAGCCAGAACACTACCTTGTTCCTTAGATCCTGCTGTCTTTCAGGTTTCCCCTTTGGGAGTTCAGGTATTCCTGAGAGGACACACACAATAGGGGCTGCCTCTGGTGACAAATGTAGGTGGTTAGTTTTGTGTGGTATAGTATCATAACTAGCCGCTATTCTTTTTTGAGATAATGTCTCTTTATTCTGCCCAGCCCTAGGGTAAGAACTCTGTGATGTAGAGGCGGCTTTCGAGATATTTGAGATTTTCATGTGTGGAGCAGCTGGCTGGTTACGAGTGATCTTGCCTTGTGTAATGGAATTAGGTGTTTCTGTAGGGGCTGGATGCTGTAGTTGTACGGATCCTCCCATGGTTTTTGTAACTATCAACTTAGCTTTTATTGCTTCCTCAACACCCATGAGCCTGACCCCTAATCTAGTCATTTGATCGATCAACGGGGATATAATCGACTTCATCATATTTTCGAGCGCGGACAGTAGAGAAGTCTGTGTAGATGCTTTCAGTGTAGCAGTGCTCGGAGTATTGGGTAAAGATGGATTTCGATTTAACTTTTGTAACTTGGCCTGACTGCCCGTTTGTTTAACCTCATTTCTCTTCCTTTTGGCAGAGAGCGCCTGGGTGGCGGCTGCGGGTAGCGAGTTTGCTATTGGTGGTATTATAAGGGGCGTTACCTGTGGAATTTGAGTTAGTTGGGAAGAACAGCTAGACCCAGGATTAATCATAACTGTAGGGGAGATAGGAGCGATAGTTTGCACTTTTTCTGAATCCATAGGGGCGTACGAGGATTTACACATTTGATTTAGTTCATCCAATAATGAAATAGCCGGAGCTATATCAACAGTCTGTGGAGGAGAACCCAAACTGAGAGAACTGTCCAAGGCTGGGGATCGTTCTATTCTGTCTAATTCACTAGCGATGGGCAGTATTGCATTCTTAATATAAAAATCCATTGTTCCCCTAAGCAGGTCACCCTGGGAGGAAGGTTTTCTAATGCCCCCTTTGCAAGACATAGCATGACAGCTTTTGCCAGTAAAAACAAAGTCAATATCGACTACCGAACTATAATGTACCTTAGAAAGGACCTGTTACATGAACCGGAAATAGTCAGTGGGTAACGGTACCTTTATTCAAAGTTCCTCAGTTCTTGGCTCAAAAGCAAGGGGGGGTGCCCCGACCCGGCCTCCGATGGTCGCAGATGGCCCCGCCCTTGTCCCGGGCTTAGCCCGGCGCAGTCCAGCGCGCGTCCTCGCGGGACGAGGGAGCAGGCGGGTCTTTATACGCCTCCTGGCGCGTAGGAAAAGCGCGTTGTGCCCCTGAGGCTCCTGGGGCTTGTGGTCCGGAGCGCTGGACCGGCGGAGCAAAGCCCGGCCGGTCGGTGAAGGCGGGGGGCGGAGCCAAGCCCGGCCGCGGGAAGGGGAACCGCAAAAGTCACTTTCAAACACTGGACGCCAAGGGACTCCGCAGCAGGCGGGTCTGTATGCGCCTCCTGGCGCGTGGGAAAAGCGCGTTGTGCCCCTGAGGCTCCTGGGGCTTGTGGTCCGGAGCGCTGGACCGGCGGAGCAGAGCACGGCCGGTCAGTGAAGGCGGGGGGCGGAGCCGAACCCGGCCGCGTGAAGGGGAACCGCAAAAGTCACTTTCAAACACTGGACGCCAAGGGACTCCGCAGCAGGCGGGTCTTTATGCGCCTCCTGGCGCGTGGGAAAAGCGTGTTGTGCCCCTGAGGCTCCTGGGGCTTGTGGTCCAGGCTCACTGATCCTGGTGGAGATGGCGACAAGGATCCGAACAGACCAAAAGGCTGTCTGTTGGTGGGACCGCCACCAACGGCCTGTCAGCTGCGATCCCACCGACATCATGAGGCCCCTAATTTCTTCAAGCCATCTGTTCTCGAGTCATCTTGAATATGACTAAGAAAGATGCCACAGACACTGACAGTGAATTACACACTGATAATTAATTGCCTCAGGATAACAATCAGATAGAGCATCTACTATACATTGAACCAGGAGTATATGTGATAATAAAAACAAACTGTGCAAAGAAAAACACTCCTGTAGTTTGAGGACTATTCCTGCAATGAAGATTTCATAAATACTTATCACAAAGAAGTATCAGAGGGTCAGGATTTATACAGGTAGTTATTGAGGACAGTAGTAGTGAGTTGTTACCACTAGCCATACAACTCAAAGTTACAGGAGCCAGGTCAGGTTAGTGTCTAGTCTCTGGCACCCATCAGTCACCACTCGGAACCGCCCTTCATCATTTGGGGCTCCGAGGACCACCACCGCACCTGATCTTTTCTCTGACAGGAAAGGCTTGACCTCCCTGTTGGTCAGGGCATGATTGTTTGAAGTTGGAAATATATATACTGGTGATGTAACTGACGGGGTAAAAAAGTGTGTGCAGTGCAAAGAACAGAGTGATACCAAAAGATATGGAGAAAGTGAATAAAATTGGTTTAAGGAGCAACAGAAATTTTAATAGGGTATAGCTCCCAGCACCAATGTTAAAAATAGCCAAGACAGGGAAAATTTATAAACTGTCTAGTGGTGGAACGTGGTCAACATGTTTCAGCAATAATGGCTATTGGCCTTGCTTTCTTCAGGACCTAAATAAATCGCTACTGCAAATAGAAAAAAACCCTTTCAATGTGAAGAAGTGTTTTCTTAAAAAGGAGAAGATTACTGGAACAACTTAGATATATACGTGTCACCTGGACATCTTAGGTTTGATTGTTCCAAGTCTTCTCACATATTCAGTTGTAGACTGAAAAAGAAATACATGGCATGAGCACATCACCCACCACCTGTCCACAAAAAACCTTCCTTTTCCCCATGTGTAGTTATCAACATTGGTGAGGTCTATATCCAAAGGATAGGACCAAATGCACTGTTTGAACTAGTGCCTAGCCTATGTCCAGAAATTCCCTCCTGTTGTACGACAGCCATCATCCTAAGTCTCTACGGGACAATTTGCCGTTTGGGCAATTTCTACGGGTACAGAGAAATTGTTCCACTAACACAGCTTTTAATACACATTCCACTGCACTCAAGACACAACTTATCAACGAAAATACCCTCCCCGTCTGGTGCATCGAGCCATGAAGCGGGCCAGCAACAATAACCGAGCAGCATTATTGGAACCTCCCACTCCGAAAGCACCTCTGGAAAGGCTTACTTTTGTTCACACTTTTGGTACACTATCCAACAGTATCAAGAAAGCGGTGAAGAAACGTTGGTCGATCTTGAATTCAGGACCCCACTCTATCCTTTTCCCTGTCTTGGCTATTTTTAACATTGGTGCTGGGAGCTATACCCTATTAAAATTTCTGTTGCTCCTTAAACCAATTTTATTCACTTTCTCCATATCTTTTGGTATCACTCTGTTCTTTGCACTGCACACACTTTTTTACCCCGTCAGTTACATCACCAGTATATATATTTCCAACTTCAAACAATCATGCCCTGACCAACAGGGAGGTCAAGCCTTTCCTGTCAGAGAAAAGATCAGGTGCGGTGGTGGTCCTCGGAGCCCCAAATGATGAAGGGCGGTTCCGAGTGGTGACTGATGGGTGCCAGAGACTAGACACTAACCTGACCTGGCTCCTGTAACTTTGAGTTGTATGGCTAGTGGTAACAACTCACTACTACTGTCCTCAATAACTACCTGTATAAATCCTGACCCTCTGATACTTCTTTGTGATAAGCGTTTATAGGGCATGTATTCAGAGCAGGTCATTAAATTGCCCTTGGGTTCCCTTTAATTGTATGTGTTGTAGATTTCATAAATACTGCAAATTCAGATGATCAGTTTGCATTTCAAATGGTTCTCTACTATCCTCCAAAAGATGTCTCGAAATAGCACAAGCTAACTTTATAACTAAATGTTCTCTTTTAAGAAGTGAGTCGTTCTGTTCAGACAAAACATGAGCTAAAAGAGAATACTCTTCTCTATCATATTCTTGTAACAAAACTGCTGGTTCAGAGGTGTCAGTTTCCAGAGTAAATTCTTTGAAGTATCAGGATGACAGATTGGTGCTCGAGTGTATTAAAAGCTGTTTTAGCTTCTTCATCCCATCAAAAACATCTCTTCATATTTTCCTTTTTAAAAACACAAGTGATGCATCTAGTTATAGCTATAAAGTTTTGGATAAATTGATGACAACAGTTTATAAATGCAAAGAAACGCCAAGTGTCTAAAATGTGTTGAGATAGAAGACCCATAGAGTTGGTGATACTCCAATAGGTGGTGGCCCCCCACAGCCACCTGCTTGCGAGACATGTCAACGTTCATGCTTTGTCTTTTTTCTCCCACTTGGTGGTGCTGTGTTTGTGTCAACTCAGAAGTGCCGTAGTTGTCAGACACTTTTCTTCTGCCTCTGGACCTCTCTGTCTCTGTGTACTTATGCTATAGCATGCTGCCTGGACTTTATTCTTTTTCATCTGCCTCCCTTCCAGTTGCCTTGGAGTCTTCAGCACATGCCTCGGTGGCCACTTACCATTAGATAACGCTCACTTCAATGTTGCCTAGCCCGGCATTCTGCTTTCACTATGGACCTCTGCCACCTTCCACAGCTACCACTACCGTCATTGTGCTCACTTTTCTTCAGGAGCCCAGGGGTGAACATGCTGCAGGACGATAGGTGGTATCTTGCTGTGGCTGGCCTACATTTGGGAGGGGCTGGGACTGACTCAGGCTGGGGCGAGCTCCTCCTTGTGGGATTTAATATGTCAGAAGGATCCCTACTCTACTCTCGACTTGGACCTGGACTAGGGGAGCACAAAAGATTTTGAGATTTAGAATTTAGGACCTTGAGCCAGTGGATCGTGCAGTCCATAAGGGGGTCATTCTTTTGACCTGTTCTCTACTCTTTGGCCTCCTGCACAGCTGAATGTAACACTTCCTAAGGGCCCAAATGCACACCATAGGTTTTTTGGACACTGCATGAGCCCTTCTCTATAGGCCGAGGCGTGCCCCATTTTGTTTACGGGGGCAAGGGCGAGATAAGTGACTTTTCTTCCTCCTTTTCTCCGTCTTCCAGTTTTTTGCATTTTTCTACATGCACTGGCACTTCATTTTGGCACCAGGCACTGAAGAGCTTTGAGCTGATTCTTCCGAATTATTTAAAGACTGGAGCTTCTAATGAATCTTTGAGTTTAACTTAACTATTCCGTTTCTGACTACCACTATCTGCCACTGTATTTATTTATTTTATTTCAAAGGGTTCTGCTAAAGATTTTAGTACAAAACAATCAGTTGGTATACATATGTGGGCTACATAAATTGCCAACAGTACATATGGGTAGTATGAAGGGAGGCAAAATATTTACCAAAGAGCCTGCTAAGGCATATATATCTATGTTAATCAACCGCTTGGTGAGAAAGTAAAAGAGAAGAAAGTGAAAAAAAACAAGAAACAAAAAAGCGGAGGGGTACAAGAAGGTTGCTAATGTTAACAAATGGAGTGTGTAGCACTTGTCTAATCTAAGAAGCATATGTCAGCAGGAGAATTCACCAAAGACTTAGTTGCAAACCAGTGCAATGGGATGTCAGTAGTGATTGTGTAAAAATAGCGCAGATTAGTATGTCAGGGGGTGTTGATCAATCCAAGGTAATGGTCCCGACTGTTCCACAAAGCTTTATTAGCCAAGATCATGGGGTGTTGGGTAGACAATATTGAGTGTGCACCCCTAGAACATCTCCTGGTGCATGGACTGTTTGACATCTGGCATCTAGTTCTCTATTTGAATCCACTTTTTATTCAGTGCATCCCACCAAATCTTTATAGGGCACCTATTTATGCCAACCAGCGTGCAAAAACGATCCAAATGTGGTACTGAAGATGCTTTGCAGCTAAACTCCACCCAGTTATTTCTCCCAAAGCACTTGAAACCACCAGTAGCCCCTCTTGACAATTCGGTTTAGATGACAACAGCTCTAAAAACATGCAGAAGATTTACCATCAGTAATTGATGTCAGCAATTTTCACATTTCACAACTACCAGGCTCACCACCTCGAATAGTGAAAATGATTTAGTAACATCCATTGCCACTGGCTTGCAGTGTAATGATAAATTTATGTCATCGTAACCATCCACTGTTCCTGCCCCACCAACCCCCGCTGAGAGGACGGCCACTTGCTCCATTGTACAGGATTCAGATAGTGCTTTCCAGTTTATTTGCTGTGAGAAAAGTAGACTTTTAGTTTGGGTACTTGTGAGACTTAAGCAAGTAATAATGTGTTACTATTCTGTATCAGGTCCTGGTGAGTTTCTATAAATCAAACCTCAGTTAAAGGTAGCTGTGGCACAGAACAGTCAGGTTTCACTCAAAGGACAAGTGTAAAACATTTATTAGTACCTAAACAGTCAATAAGTAAGAAACATGACAATAAAAAATCCACTCCGATATATATATATATATATATATATTTGTATCTTCAAACAGACCCAAAGGACACAAATTAGATCAAGGGAACCAGAGTAATTATTTTTGCAAGGTTTTCATAAATCACTTCAATTTAATCCCAAACATTTTGTAAATCGCTGCTTTTCTCTCTTAGCAGTACTCTACGAGCCTCAATTGTGAGGGTCCAGGCCAAAGACAATGTTTCAGGCTGACTGCAATAGAGTGCGGGGTTAGATGCAGGAGCTGGGTTGGTCCCCGTCAAGATTTTACCTTCACACTTAGAAGCTTTCCTGGTTCTTTTTCTTCATGATGGGCTCTGTGACTGGGTCCTCTGCAGCTGGAGTCCAATGTTGGGTAAAACATCAGAGGGACAGGCGAAGTCCAGGGCACCAGTGAAAGCCATGAATTAGTAGTGGTAGTATATGAGCCTTGGAGTATGTGCCACACAAATGTTATCCTTCGGTTTACGCTCAAACGTTGTAATTCTGTGGGGAGAAAAAGTACGTGTTCGCACAAGCCAAGAGTCCAGGACTTCTGGGGCACCTCTTGGGAGGTAAGGCTTGATTGCACGAATCAGTGGAATCCAGGGCAAGTCCAGTGGCATCTGGTCAGCTGGGCACTATGCAGGCTTCGGATTTCTTGCTATGGGTTTAACAGCAGCAGCCATTCTTTTTCTGAAGTCCTGTCTTGGTTTAGCAGGTTACAGTCTTTCTTGGTGCATCCCATCTTTCCGAGGTCCACAAGTACAGCAGTTGTAGTACTTCTGTCTTTTCTGAGTCCAGCAGTGTAAGAAGACTGGATGCCAATTTTGAGTTTGTGGGTAAGGAAGGGCTCCCCGGCAAATGGGGTTACAATTCCCATGGGCAACCCTATCCACTCTTACATCATTTTCTGTGGGGTTTGCTCTATACCAATCAATAAACCAATGTTTATTTCCGGGATGTTTCTCCATAAAAAAGGTGCAATATAATGCAACAATAAAATTAAGTGTATGTTGCAAAATCTATGAATATAAAATGTTTGTATATGCATATAAAATACACAAATACAGTACGTCATTGGGAAACATTAGAGGACATATTTATAAAATCTCACTACTCAATATCACAAACAGCGTCCTAAAACCAGATCCCCAAGCACCAAGGTTAGTCTAAGAAAAGTTTTATCTAATGGTGGCCTAGAATGCCAACCCTGACCAGTTCCTAATTATTCAGAGACAATGTAAAAACCTACTTAAGGAGAACACAATAAGGGATAAATGGTCAGATGGTAGGAGTCCTACAGTAGGTAGGTAGTGTTGAAGACCCGTACATTGACATAAAGGATGAATCCACTTCCTCCTCGCTGCAGTACCCTCCGAGAAGAATAATAATATATGCTCTATTGATTTCTACTTTCTGACTATTGCCAAGTGAGAAAACAATAGTTGTGTATTGGCCAGTATTCTACTCTGATGTAAAGCTTGTAATGCAAATGGTTCGATATAGGAATTTCGAAAATAGTGTTTTAGCTAAAGGAGCCTATATATTAACCAAACATGTCTCAAAAGAGGGAAAAGGATTGAATTTTAAGCATCTGTGAGACTCCCTGTGCTTGTAAACTTTTGTAACTGGCCCACTATAAATGCCCTGTAAAGCTTTTCTATAATGCCGTTTGTGGCAGGTGTTGTAGAAGACGGATCAGTCCACAGATTCTCCAGCTGCAATGTACCTAGTCAGAGTTTTATGTGGCACAACAAACGGAAAGTATTAGAGTGTAAAGATTTAGAATTTTGGTTAGACTGACCTTATAAGGGAGCAGGTTTGATGGTTGACCATGGGCTAGCTCCAAATAATAGAAGAGGTTTCCAAACAGCTGCAAGCTAAATCTTATGTAACAAAATATAAAAAGCAACCAAAACATAGGTAGGTTGCAAAGAGATTTGATAAAAATGCTTTCCCCTACAGCTAGTGCAGATTTATTTGCATGACCCTAAATCTATGATCCATGTAGATCAGCAGACTGCATCTTAGCTTTATACACCTCCAGAGCTGGGAAGACGGATCTAGAAATTGTTGTACGTTGAATCTTTAGAAGTGTGGATGCCCTGTGTTGGGGTATTGGCTTGCCCTTCTCCATTTGGAGCTCACAAGATAGTCTATCATCAACCTTAATTCCAAAGTAACCAAATCTTTCCACTCTCTCAAAGCCCCTGTGAGGGTTAATTACTATGCACTTTGTTTTCTGCATATTCGTTTCTAAACCCATAAAATACTTTAAACTTAGACAAAAGATTTTGCAGGCCAAAATGAGTTTGAGATACAGGGTCATCTGCAAAGAGTTGAGCTGGTAAGATGAATCATTAAGTTTAGTAGAATCATTTGTACGGATCAAAAGAGTTTTGAAAGCATAATTAATGCAAATATATAAAAGAGTGGGGGCCAGACCACACTCCTGCCTAACCTCTCTTCATACATGGACGCATTCTGTAAGTTCCCCATTTACCCCAGAACACCGGTGCATAAAAATACTCAAAGTTGAACTATAATGGTCAACAGTGAAATTGGCACACCCATTGATTTAATGGATTCCCATACTGACTGTCTTGGGGCTAAGTAAAAAGCTTCCCACAGGTCAACAAATGCATCATACAAGTGTTAATGGTAATATATTTCCACTGGATAAGAGGAAATCTAAAAACACGGTCAATGTTGCCTTAATTCATCCTGTAAAAGGATTACACCTCATTCAAGTTTGTTAAGAACTTGTCTAGCAAATATCTTCTGCAATTTTTATTCAAATAACTTATCAACCTGTAGTTACTGGGAATGCCTTTAACTCTTTTTGCTAAATAGGTATGATTTCAGCCCAACACTCAGGTATCCGGTACCTCTGCACCATCAATTATAGCACTGGATAGTAAATTAATGTATAGACTGCATAACGTTACATCATATGGTAAAACATCCTGTGATCTTATCAAGGCCTGGTTATTTACCTACCTTCAAATTCACAATGGAAGCCTGGGTTTCGGCAATAGAAAAAATTAGATCATCTGCTGATTATGATCTAATGTGGTCGGCCCAGGTGTTATGGTGGCTGGCCAAACAAGTCTGAGATGGACAAAAGGAGGAATATTGGTTCTCAAAATTAGAAACCAGGACGAGGGCTGGATAAAATGGTTGGTACAGAAATTTCACTGTCAACTGCCAAGGATGATAATATACCAGAAAGAAGTCATATCTCTGGTTCCAGATGCCTTGATAAGGTCTACCTAGACAGCCTCATTCCATTCCCTCTTGTAAGGAAATGCCTCTTCCTGTAAGGTCAAACCTAAAGTTTCGGACTGATCCTGCTGGAGTGCACAGAGATCTGCTAACCAGACCTCAGTGTCAGTACCCTGACCTTAAAATGTGTATGTTTGTTTGGTTTATGCCCATACTTGTAAGTCCATGTATATTGTACCAGGGGTCTGTAAGTTAGAGGGTAACCTAGGGGACAGCAGCACTGGTTGTGCCACTCTGGGTAGGACAAAGGTAAAACATGCCTCCCAGTCTGCCATTGGAGACTTGAAGGCCAGTTTTAAACTGCTCACTCAACTGTCATGGTAAAGTCCAATGCTCTCTTTTTAATATTTGCACGTCGCCCATAGAGTAGGTCTAAAGATTACAAAGCAGGTTGTGTATAGTAGCCACCCACCATTGAAGTTTTTACAGTAAAAGGCTTGTAGCCCTATTGGCGAGTGCTGAGTTGCAAGTGGACATCTAATCCTTGCTAAATTTTTACTGGGAGTACTAAAGGTGATACTGTAAGGTATCAAACAACTTGTTACATTAAGCCTGACTTTATGCCCAAGTTGAAAGCTGGGCCATCTGTGACCACAGCCCTCTGGCCATCCTGTCAGGAGAAGGTCACAACTCCTCCCACCAGGGGAACTTTTGTTCCTCCTCTCTGGGAGCGATACACACCTCCTTAGAGAAGGGCAGCAGGCTGTTTCAAGTGACAAGTGATGCAGTTAATCAGAAGCGGCTACTAGAACATTGGGGGGAAAAAAGTGGGGACTTTCTAAAATAACCTTTATATTAACAGTTAGTTTAAATCTGACTGCAGCAATAAGTCAGGTTTATTATAACCAATCATTTGATACCATGAAGTCCTATGGTTTGGTGGTCCCAAATAAAGTTAGCACTCAGCAGTTGGGCTAGTGTAACCCTATTTTAGCCAATGAGACTACCAGACTTACTCCAGTGAAAGCAATATTTGCGAGTTATCACAATCAGGATATGTATAGCATAAAAGAAGCATGCCCTTTAATATTTAATATTTGTTTACAAAGACCTTCCCTAGGAAGGACTTACAATTATTAAAAAAGAAAGGTTTGAACGTGACGAAAGAGTTTATTTTGCTATGTTGGGTTGGCAATTTAGGACATTTATCTTACTAGCACTGGATACACTTAGTATGATATACTAGGGACTTACAGGTGAGTGAAATATGATAATCAGTGATTAGCCAATCGCACATACACTTTGAGAGGTCAAAGCATATGCACTGGGGCCTGGTCAGCAGGGCCCAGTGCATTTCAGCATCGAAAAATAAGCAACATCAGTCTAAAAATGTGGGTGGTGATCATACAAAAAGTGCCAGTTTATTACATATGCAGTAAAAAAACAAAGCTATGCTGTTTACAAAATAGATGGTACCACGATCCAAGTCTGTAGCCCAACCAAATTAGACAGCTGCCAGCAGGTCGCCAGCCCATGAATATTATCCCATGTTTAATAACAGACTAATCAGGCAGATTGTCGCCACAGGTAGATCACTGTACCTGCAACCACTCACTTATGCCATTAGGAGGTACCCCGGTATGACTGGTCTCCAAGCCTCCTATGGCCTTTCAACACAGCAGTCTTAGGCACAAAGATACACATGAGGTCTCACATGGCAACACCAAAATCAAAGTAATTTGTTGAATCTCCTGCCATTATTTGAGGGCTCTGACAAGCTAGCATCTAGTGGTATTCTCTCAATTGCATTTCTAAACACATGCGAGTAATAATGAAGACACAAGGCCACACAATAGTCACCCATGCACAGCTTTATAGGCTGCAAGGTCTCTACTGAGTAACTTGGGGATACTGGCAACAAATAGTTCACTTAAAAAGTAACCATTCCGCTTTAGTTTAGTCAACAAGTCTCCCCAAAAATACATTAATGTACCGGCGACAGACCAGCTTATCTGTTTAAAAGCTTGACCACGCAAAGGACCCAGAGACTTCTAGATTTTCAAACTTCCCATAATGAATGAATGAATGAATGAATGAATTTCTTTCTTTATTTGGATAGTTAATAAAAACCATTACAAAAGTTAAAATGCCGCAGTATTAAGAAAAAGGAATATTAAAACTAAATTGAAGATACATACAGTTGGAACTTAAAATCAAGAAAAAATGTCATTTAAAGTTCGAGAGACAGTTACAGAGGGAATAGTTACACAAGTATTGTGTAATTCAAGATATGGTTTGGATCTTTGCCAAAGTTCCTCTCTTTTCCTCAAAGCTCGTGATAAATTTAACTGCTCTACAGATGAACTGAGGGTCCGCGGAGCACAAGACTTGGATAATAGCGGAACGACAGGTGTGAATGCCATTTTGTTTGAACTTCCCTTTTAGCCTGTTCCTGCGTTCCTGGTCCAGTGCGGGACAAATGCAGATCAGGTGAATGAGATCTTGTTTTGCTGCACCACATAAGTCGCACTCCTTGATGTCTGGGGTCCTCCATTTAGGTTGATCGGCATTGGTCGGCAGGTTCCCCAACCTTAGGTAAAGGTATTTGTGTTTAATATGTGATGAGAATGCGAGTTCCAGGTAGGCTGCCGGCGTGGACTTTTTATATGATTGTAAAATCATCCAGGCATGTGAGCGATGGCTCAGGGCTAATTTGTCGTTGAGCAACGAGTGCCTGTTGGCTGCCTTCTTTACTGCCTGTTTGAACGTTGGTACTGGAAGCTTGGTTTCCCAGAGCGCTACTAATTCAGTGGTTTCAAGGGATTGTCGTAGGTATTTGGCATACTGGGAGTTCGGGCTGTTATGAATTGCTTCCCACATTGCACAATTGACCTCATTATCTTGGTTCATCCAAATCCCATACCAGAATTTAACAGTCTCATATTTTTTCAGCAATACTTGAGACTGAAGGCCGAATTCGAGTTGCATTTGCGCGGGTGATGCGTTGTGTGGTGGGCCAAATACGCGCTTGTAGACTTTAGTTTGAATTTTGTCTATTAGCTGTGCGCTCTTTCCGTGATGTAGCACGCTTCCATACGCTATTCTTGGAAGTAGTTTAGCTTTCATTGCAGTTAATAGCGGATTGAATAAAGGACCTTTGAGTTTGATGGCTAAGGTATTAAAGGCGTGCAACAGGGCGATGCCCTTCTTTTCAATGGAATTGAGATGCAAAGAGAAATTGAGGCACTTGTCCAGTGGGATCCCCAAATACTTGTAACTTTCCACTACTTCCAATTTGTTGTTATCCATTTCCAGGATTGGTGGTGCTTTACAGCGTCGTGTTATTACCATTATCTGCGTTTTCTTGTTGTTTACTTCTAGCAGGTTCTGTTTTGTGTATCCAGTCAATTCATGTAGGAGACGCTGTAGGCCTATTTTCGTCTGGCTAAGTAGGACCACATCGTCGGCATAGGATAGGTGTGTTAAACGTAGGTTTCCTAGCCGCGGTGGGTGGGCATTGATCCTGTCTAGCCTGGATGTCATGTCAGCCATAAATAAGTTGAAAAGATGTGGGGCCAGAACGCAGCCTTGTTTGAGACCATCATAAGTGCTGATCTTCCGGGTTAGCCGCCTTCCGTTATCGATCTTTACCTGCATCCAGGTGTTGGTGTACAGGTCCATTATTGGGGTTAGGATTGAATCCGGCAGGCCCTGCTTCTTCAGTTTGGACCCTAATAGTTGCCTGCTCACCCGGTCGAAAGCCCCCTTAAAGTCTATGAAGCAGGTGTATAGTGCCTGATGATTTTGAAGGCTTTTTTCGGCTATTATGCTTAGTGCCTTTATATTTGCTGCGGTGCCCATGCCACGGCGGAATCCTGTCTGATTTATCGGTATTTTATTGTTTTCTTCAGACCATTGTGCAAGGTCAGCTAATGCCAGGGATGCATAATATTTTACTTCAAACTGAAGAGATGCCAATGCTGCCTATCTCAATTTGATATCAATTTTTCATCTCACCCTTGAATTAAACATAAAGTGAGGAGACCTCAGTTTCTTGAATTAATCTTTTTGTTTGTTTTAATTCACTTCATTAGAAATATTCAATCTTATTTTGTTCAAATTTTTTTACATTTCAAAACACTTATAACACACAATATATGAAAAACATTCTGTACAAAAAAACCTCACCCTTCTATCATCATTCACACTCAATGTCATACCAAAATCACTATCAAACTTTCCAGACAAACTCACAATCATACCATTCTTATTTACAAGAAATAATACACGAATTTCTCAAAAAGCAAATTTTACACAGCCATAGATTACAATGTAAACATAAGTCAATAATCCATAAATTTCCGATTTTTGTTTGATTTCTTATGGCTTTGGAAACACAAGGTCTACGCGTTTCGAACTCCTCTTGTTACGGAGTTCTCATCAGGACCACACACTGTGAATGGAGAGGGGAGACCTGTATTAGGTGTATGCTCAGCAGGAGGGAGGAGCTGAGCAGCGGGAGAACGCCCGGACTTGATTGCCACGACACAGCTGCCCCAGTCACACGAGGTCGGGGCTTCTGGGCCCAGGTAGGCCTCGACCTGTATTAGCGCATGCCCCGCTGACCTGCGTCTGCCGGGATCCGCGCCGGGGGCTCCCGGCTTGAGGGTGGACATCGGAGCTCCACGGGGCTCCTGGCCTCGGGCTACATTTGCTGCCTAATCCCATGTGGTGGGGCCTGTTACGGACGGGGGGGTGTGGCGGAGGGGCCCCCTGCCCGAGAGCGCCGGCCTTGGGACTGCTTGGACTCGGCCTGGCAGAGGTGTGCCCGATCAATAAGGGGGCGGCACCGCTCAACTGACCCCGGCCCTAGAGGGATAAATAAAAGACCTCTACAAGGCGAAGCCAAGACGGGTGAGACCCGGGAACCCCAACAGCATCCCGGCCGGTGTTGTGCCACGTGGTTGGGCTATCTGCGGCTCGCCTGAGGACCTACGCCCTGGATGCAGCACTGAGGCGGGCATGAGGCTTGGTGAAGCTCGGCTGGATCCCTGACTAGCGAGCGGAGGGTGGGACAGGGTCCTCTTGGGCCCCCCTTCCGCTGCCTGCGACTGCGGCCTCCCTGAGACTCGGGCTCCCCGACGCTAAGGTCTGTGGTCTTCTTGCCCTGAACGCCCCCTCCTGACAGGGGCACGTAGTGAGGTGCGGAGTGCGCCTGGTCTGGGGTGACATACCGGAGGCGGAGTAATGGCGAGCAGGCCCCGTAAGGAGAAGGACAAGCCGGGCAAAGATGGCCAGCCAGGGGGGACCTCGTCGTCGACCCCACCGGGTCCCAGTAGCTCCCCGAAGCAAAAGGACGGCGATGCTCCGGCCACCAAGGCCTTTATGATGGAACTTTTTGCGGCGATAAAAGAGGATATTTCGGAACTACGCAGCCAGCTGGCTTCGGACCTGCGTGAGGTACGGAGAGACGTAGACGGCATAGGTGAGAGGGTGGCGACGCTCGAAGAGCACGACCTGGGATTAGCTGGCGATGTGCATCAGCTGCAGTAAGATGTCCTCAGGCTCACGGAACAAAACCTAGATCTCCAAACTCACGCTGAGGATTTGGAGAACCGTTCCCGCCGGAATAACATCCGCATTCGAGCAGTGCCATGCGAGGGGGAGGCTGGTGACCTACGGGGCTACGTACGGATTTTTCCAAACTCTTCGGATAGGTGCTGGAGGGGCTGCTGGGCGATTTTCGTCAGATATGGTGGGATTGCCCGTTCATCCGTCCTTACTGGGCGGAAATCCTGTCTCATATCAAAGACATCTTGGGCTACCCTATCAAGGACACACTGGACCATGTTCTACTAGGCCTTCGAGACCCTGACCTTGAACACCAGACACGAGCTGATAAAAAGATTCTCTGGCTATGTATGGGGGCGGCCAAGCTGACATTAGCGGCAGCCTGGAAGAAAAAGGAGGCCCCGGCGCTCGCACTCTGGCATGCGAGGCTATGGAGGCTCCTTAGGTTGGAACGAATGGCAGACATCTTTCGAGGTGATTTCAAAAACTTTTCCTTCCGATGGGGTCCCCTTCCTATCCAGCGGCTTGCCTTCTGCGGTTTGTCCACCCTCCTAGAGAGGCCTTCATCTATTCCAGACCTGAGTCGCTCTGTTTGACTGATTCGATGCGTGAATGTGTGTTACCACCACTGGGGGGCGGGGTGGGAACGGGTGGGGGGTGGGCAGGGTTGTTGGGACAGGTTATGGCGACAACCGCAAGGTAGAATAACGGGGAAGTGGGGGATGCAGACTATGACTGCCATACAATCTATTCGGCACACTGGCGATACCCCGCCCAGAACTGAAGCCCTCTGAAGGTCTAGGGCCCCTGCGTCGGACTTGGACTGTGCCTCTAAGCCTGATATGTAGCTTGCAGGCCTTGGGCCGGATTTACTAGCTAGCTGAATTCATTGATGTCTGTATACCCGATACCGTACCCCCTGCGAGGGAGATTGAGCGCATTCTTTTACAAAAAAAAAAAAAGAATGCAAACGTCGACTCATCATATCTTACAAATTATAGACCCATATCCCTGTTACCCATCTTGGGTAAAATTACAGAGAAAATTGTTTACAAGGAGCTCTCTAATTACCTAGAGGCAACACAGGCTTTTCATCCCCGCCAATCTGGTTTCCGACCAAAATACTCCATTGAGTCGGCATTATTAGAAATCTCAGATACCATTAAATTCATCCTGGACGAAGGCAAGAGGGCAGTGCTGATCCTTTTAGATCTGTCAGCAGCGTTTGACTCGATCTCACATAAAATCTTGCTCAACAGATTAAGATTGTGTGGCATGTCAGATCAGGCCTTAGCATGGATTACATCTTTTTTGGCAAACAGGACACAAGCAATTGCGTTAGGACCATTTATGTCACCTGTACAAGGTATCACTACAGGAGTGCCGCAGGGGGCTTCATTGAGTCCTCTGCTGGTTAATGTATATATGGCCCCTCTTGTCACTCTAATCTCTAATTATGGGATTGAAATCACGTCATATGCCGATGACACCCAATTTATCCTTTCCCTGGATAAGACCTCTACTAATGTAGAGGTAAAATTTAAGGCCTGTCTGACGGCTGGGTTGCAATGGATGAAGGAAAACCATCTTTGTTGCAACACCAGCAAGACAGAAATTTTACCGAAAGGGAAAGATAATGCCTTCTGTCCAAGGGATTGGTGGCCAGACGATGCCACAGCACCGCCATCAACGGTAGATAAGGCTAAAAACCTAGGCGTGTGGTTCGACTCTGCCCTTTCCTTCAAGCCCCACGTCTTGAAACTGACCGGGACCTGTTTTGGGTTTATAAAAACCTTGAGAATTTTTTTTAACTTGATTCCCTTAGTCACCAAAAAAACGGTAGCAGTGGCTCTCATATCATCTATACTGGACTATTGTAATAGTCTCCTTGCAGGAACTAACAAATCTAACCTGAGGAGACTTCAAGTAGTCCAGAACGCGGCGGCCAGATTGGTTTTAGGACTACCACGCAGGGCGTCGGCCTCGGCGGCACTGGAGACCCTTCACTGGCTCCCGGTCTGTAAAAGGGTCCTGTTGAAACTCCTACTGACAACTTTTAGAGCCCATCGCCACTTAGGCGCAGGATATCTCTCAGCAAGATTTAGGCCCTACCTTACGGCAAGAACGCTAAGGTCAGCCTCGGCCAACCTGCACAATGTCCCAACATTTCGGCTAGGTACCAGAGGCGGAAGATCAGCGACCGTTTTGGGAGCTAAAGCCTGGAACAGCATGCCTAATGAGCTCAGAACCATGGAACAGGAGGGGCAGTTTAGAAAACAACTAAAGACGTGGATCTTTGGACTACCACTGGCTCGTAGCCAAAAGCTTATTTAGACTCTTGTTACCTACCTGATCTATTGTGGTTAGCGCCAGGAGACTCCGTTAGGAGTGGCAGTTAGAGCTTTATAAATTTCCTCTTCACTTCTTCACTTCACTTAAACTATTTATCTAGAATATGTCAGGCCTGGTGCAAATATGAAGGATGCCGACTGGTGCATGTTTATCAATAAGCACCAGATCTGCTCATTCCAGGAAACCTGGGCTCTAATTTCCTTGCATAGATCAGACTTCCACTGTTCCGACGTTCCCGCAGTAAAGATATCGAAAGGGAGGACTTAATGGGGACTGCACATTCGGATCATTATCTCACTAACCTGTCAGATTACTATCATTAACTCCAACCAACCATTACCCTACATTTTGTGTTAACATGTCACTCAGATTTTCAAATTTCTCTTTCTAATGTACATTGGAGGAGGCGGGCTCAGGTTAAAAAGCGAACGCCTTATTGACCCTCGAACAGGCACTAAACACTCAGAATTCAGACTTGACAACTAGCGGCAACTCTGCAATAATTATTGCTGGGGATGCTCCAAATGCTATCCAGTCTTCTTGATTTTTAGGGTAGTTCAGGTGCTGTCTCCACCTTACATCATGCAAGACGTTTACGCCCAGTTTGGGAAATTTAAAAACCTGTACAGGAGAAGAGTTTAAAGTAAAACAACCTATGACACGGTCAGCGTTTGCCGCATCACTGCTTTTTTTTCTTTAAGTCATGTTGTACAGTCGCCCGCGCTGCTGTGAAATAGGTCTAAAAAAGTGCGGGGGTAAACATGAGGGCGAGAGCAGCAACGGACAGTGGGAGGAGGAAGCACAATTTAGAAGCCTTGGAAGAGAGCAGCAACAATGGAAGCAAGAAGAGGTTGATGGACTTCCACAGAGATTCGCTTTCCGTGACCCTCAGAGCCTCTTGACCCAAACAGCAGCACCAACCAGCAGTCACTAACCCTCAAGGAAATGCAGGTTGTATCATTGTAGAATGCCTATTGGAAGGTGCTATGGAATATATGTTTTACCAATTCTGCCATCAGGCCACACCAAATACCCATGGTAAGACCAGTATGCTGACACTTACTGAGGAAGCAGCTGTGCAGAGATTTGCCATTTATCATCTGAGTTATTGGTTCCAAAATGCAAAAGAGTTTGTCCACAAAAGTTAGCTAGAACATGTTAGCTTAGGAGTGAGTAGTCTAAATGTCTGAAACCGATGGCAGAAATCAATCTGTAGAAGAAAATAAGTCCTCTTTTATTCATGGACTATTGGAGGAGTCCCAGCATGTCGTGAAGCTAACTTTTTGAACAAAAACAAGTTGTAACGTTCAGGGCTAACACTAGATGGTAGGAATATGCAGAGAATGAGTATCTTCAGCCACACATGCTACCAATAGTTGTATTGCACCTTTAATTATAAGTAAATAAAATGGGTTAACCCAATGTAAAAATCATATTTTTATTATAGTACATTTAATTTAAAAAAGGAAAGGCGGATAGGAGGCTTAGTCTCCAAAACTAAACCCAAATTAGTATTTGTAGTTGTAAATATAATTTCATAGAAGGCAAGGGAGTTGGTGGCACTTACACGTATGTCAAAATAGTGTTGTTGTTCTACAGGTAAATCTAAATAATTAAAAGGGGGGGAGGGGTCAGCCGGTTAACCCCATACAAAAATACTGTTATTTGTAATTGTATATTTCATTTAAAAAAAGAAAGAGGTTGAGGAATTGGATGATTTCTACATTGGATGTAATTGACGAACAGCGAAATGTTGAAATTTAAGATTTTCTAGTTTTGAATGTGGGTTATTTAGGTTAGTCCTGTTTGTAAAGGAGCATGTTTAATATTGTAATGTAACAGCATTTTTAGGTAATATAACTCTAAAATATGGACAAATATTTAAAATGTTGACAGTAATTATGCCTGTTTTCCTTCTTGGAAACTATACAGTTTGTCCAGTTTTTTCAAGAAGTGGTAGCAGGTTACAGCAGAAGTAAATGAGATATGGCATTACTGGTTTTTGCCTTACTTTCCAAACAGGTTTTATAGTAGTCTGCCTGTGATATTTGAAATTGTGGTTGCTTCCTGCTACGTGAATTGTTCAAATGACCTATCCCTGTTCTCTCAAAATATTTTAGGAAGTCTGACTATTTTTCTTTATTCTCATCATAATAATCCCATTGGCAAAGAGTATTATAATGTACATTCAAGTGGTCGGATTTAACAAAGGCCAATGCTTTAATTTCTTTTTGCGGTTTACTGCCTTTTATATATTCACCTACAAGGCAGATATTTGTTTGTGTTTTCGGTCCGATTTGTTGTCTTACATGAGAAAACAAGTAATCTTGGATAATATGCTTTGTTAAAATGTTCTTATGACTTATCGTAGGTAATCAAAATAGTTTTTTTTTTACGGTTAGATTTTGTCAGCTTTTGTAGTAACCCAATTTGAAAATTCACTGTAATATTGTTTTATGATTGTGTATTAGTGACATGTTATTTTGTAGATAGTGTAATTTTGAGTGAAGAGTGGTGGGCAAGTTTTAAACAATCCATCCAGCATCCAAATTTGACTTTGTTTATGGGTAAGTGGGTTTTTGGCTGTGGTAAATATTAGTATTCTTTTGTTGGCATCCTATTTCTCATGTAGTAGGAAAGGTTTTTTAGTATTTGCTAGTATTAGTGCAGTAGGTATTAGCATGTGATTGTAAGTTAAAACGTTTGGGAGGATAGTCCAGTCTTTTACCTGTTGTATTGGTCTTTTACAGTTTATGGTCTGTTTTATGTTTGGTAGTGAAGGTACCTGGCCTGCAACATGCTGGCATACGTTAAGGCTCCATTCTTTCAATATGGATCCTGGATGTGCTTACCTTATCCATAAATGTTTAATTGTTGCTTTCTGGACAGCAGCACACCCCCAATCCAAGATGAATTGTTAATGTTTCATAAATGTTATGAGCACTCTATTGAGTTTTTGCTTTTTGAAACACAAAATGATTTTTTAGTCAATTAAGGGATATGTCTAGATAATCTTGAACATGCTCCGTAAGGTTGTACACAAAAGAGGTTATTTTTTCCAGATAAATTCAGAAGAAAAAAACCCCCATATCGCTCTGAAATCCAAACACATTTGACCAATGGCTAAAGCATAATGCATACAAAAGCTCTTTGGAAAATACTGAAAAAATGCATGTTCATGAAATGTGTTCGCATGTAAGAAAATATATTTATTTGTTGATGATCACGGCAAATGTATAGCATTGGCTTATGACATGCATGTGTCAGATAGGACATACATTAGATATTACACACGAGACAATTCAATTTAGAAGAACATTGACAAGGTAGTATCTTTACCAATTATAATATTCTGGATATGTAGCATAGATATTTGTAGCATTAGAATTGCAGCAATCCACTGTTTGAGCATGCATGATTAAGGTTTTGCTCTGAAGCTTATATTTTTTTAATGCATTTTTAAGGTAAACATAATAGGTTGCAGAAGAAAGATCCATACCTTGCATGGTAACAACACACATTGACTTCACGTCATACATCTTCTCATGCATTAAGCACTTTTATTGCACCATTTGTGACTGTTTACTATAAACAGATATACAATATGTGACAATATTAAAAGCTTACCAAAGCTTTAGTGTGTTATGCTGTGAAAACTATTTGGAAAAACGTAGCTAAAAAGCACAAGGACATCTCACTGTTCAAACCATAAAACCCTCATCCCGCAAGCATAGCCTTGATTAAAATGAAGAAGCTTGATAAGTACAAACTCCTCAACCTTCACATATGTATTGGCATTAGGGGCTCCCTATTACATATCTCCGAGTAAGGACTGCATATTCTGCCTTACCCTACACGGACACTACTGTAGACTCACAAGATAAATGTGTTACATCACGGTCAATGTTACACAAACAAAACATTTCACAGTATACATTTTGTTAAATTGGGTATAAGATATGATATGTGCTAACTCCTACTGCACAACAAAAAGCACAGTCATTTGATTTAATTCCTTTGTGAAGTCTTAAGAAAGTCCCAAACATATTGGTTAATGGTCACATTATGTTTCTGCAGGAGTATTACATTTTATGTAACAGCAAAACAAAAACCTTATATGTGATGCCCAAAAGAATGGCATTTAATATATTTTATGATACTTGGGGGAATCACAGGTGTACATAATGCAATGCACCTTGATAGTTTGCATTTTATTCACATTCTAAGACCAATTTTGAAACCTGCGAGAAACAGGTATAACTTATTCATATTCTATAAGGATACAATTCAATATATACAATGCTGTAACAACAAATGCTGAGCTACATCAATGCAGACCTGGAATCTATAAAGCTTACATTAATATAATTCACTTTAAATTCTTGAACATGATAATTCATGAATTGTATTATGCGGCTTAATTATTAGGTATTTTTAAAATGTCAATATAGCTGCCTGTAATAATAAATACCTATTGAACAAGGGAAAGGTTTGTTTATTATGCATGATGCTATGCGTTACTATTCGTTGAATAGGCTTGAAACAAATACAGTTGAAAAATATAATTGGTGCAGATGATTAAAGCACAATTCTCTAATTCTGGAAACCACTAGAAGATTAAATACTAAAACAAAAAGGGTGCTAGAGCATAGATATTTTATAAACATTATTACTAAGTCACCATCAATATTTGTGGTACGCAAGATGTTGAGGAATAATGCGATTATCAGAACACTTATATCAGTTAATTATGTTGTGACAAGTCAACTTTAACAAAAAGCCACACTGTATTTTTCCAAAATTATGTTTGCCAAGGAGTAGAGGTGCTTTAAGAATAATGCACCGATGACAAAGGGTATCAAATGATTCTGATATTTGCATGTGTCATATGGACAGCACATTCAATGTAATTTTCACTCTAGTGTGTTTTGGGCAGACAATGTTTTATATTCTCAGCATGTGAGATGGATTTCAAAGATAGCACAAGTGATCTGTCACATATAGTACTCTAGAATATATTTATACATTGGACAGGCTATAACTAAAAAAAGGTTGATAACATTAAACAGTGATTTACAAATGGAATGTACAGTGGTTATTGAAATAGGTAATACACTTAAGTTGGATAGGCAATATTAAACAGGATTATGTATCTAAATTACGCCACCTAAAGCTTGTGGTGTACTTTTAGAAAATTAAGTGTCAATAGTTTTTCCGGATTAATGCCCTCAAAATATTACAAACAAAAAAGATTTTGACACATTTAACTAGAAATATCTGGAAATGATAAGCAGACATCACTTATGTGTTCCAAATCATAAAAAAATGTAGCTATAGCTTACATGTCCAAAAACTGATTAAATACATATGAGTAGTGTTCAACACCAAGATCAAAGTATGTAGCGACTGTAGGTATATTGATGCCATTAATAAAGAGCCCATTCAAAATGCTTTTCATTATGCAAGTTAGATGTGCACTTTAAAGTGTAAAATTTGTTTACTTTTTTTACAATTCACAACGTCAGAATGGTATATTTTCTAAAACCTAGTGCTGGTTACATATGTATGCTTAATGCACACACAGTGCATAATCTTAAGAATTGTGAATTTTCATTTGGAATGTTGTTCAAGGATCCCCTGGGTGTCACCATGAAAAGACTGAGAACTTCAGGGCAGCACAAGGGATATGCAATGCAAATCTTATCCATCACCAAACAGTAGAGGACTTCAACATAATTCACATGTTTTTCAATGCACTAGCTACAGTTAAGGAATATCTAACATACACTTGTATGCACATGGCCAATGTTGGGTGAAAAATGAAGCGATGTCTTTACAAAGCTCAAAATATAAGTGAGGAAAAAGGTGAAACAAGTGAATAGAAAATATGAATAGGTCGATATTCTGTAATCCTATTTGTCAAACATATACAGATATTATGAATGAGTAGGGTTACAGATCTAGGAATAAGTCATCTGAATTCGGGAATTCTGTACACTTCTACGTGCATTAACAGAAAGGTGTATGTTACTTATAAACAATGACGCCCATCCAGAAATGTCTGTGAATAAACTGAAAGTTGGAACTTCTGCATGTGCATAAATTAGATCTTTATTCTGAGATCTTTATAAATCAGCCCCTTCGTGTACATATTTCTGTTGAGTGCTAAAAGGTTCCCTGTGTACAATCAAGCACAAACGCATGTAAAACTTAAAACAGCTCATATGAAACAATTTATAAAATGCCGTTTTCAGAACACACAGCTTATCGAAAAAAGATAAGAAGCTTGCCTAATTTCTCCATTTGTGTAAAAAGAATTAAGCATATACACTGAAACAACCTGAAACTAAAGAAAGCTTATTGCAGAGCAATACGAAAAAACCTGGATTTGAACAAACTTCTTTCTGAGGGACTTTTCTATGGCAGATGCCAGAAAGCACCACTAAAGGAATATTTAACAAAACAGAATAATGCAAGATCAGGCAGCTGAAAGAGTTTCAGATGTGGCTGTTTATTGCAAGTGAAGCGCCTACTTTCAGTGCTTTGATCACCAGTGGGTATCCCACCAAGTCTTGGGTGATGGTAGTGGCACGATTAATGCTCTCCATCTACTGAAATACTGGAACATTCTGTGAAAGGACACATGGCATGTTATCCAAATGTTTTTGTATGAGTGCATACTTGATACAATCACAGCAGCCTAAACATTTAAAACAAATGGAATTGTTTGAGTGATTAGGAGGTAAGGACCTCCTTAGGGAAGCACTATTAATGTTTGAACTCATCACGCTGTTTTTAATCGATCTTTGAAAGGGTGTTAATAGTCATTATATTAGTACAATGCTTTAAATTCACATCTCTAAATTGCACTTCTGGTAGTATCTATGTCTTCTTTTTATTAACAAACCTTATGGATTGCTACTTTTGTCTAGTAAATGTCACAGAGGAGACATGAGGATAATGCAATTTATAGATTAGAAAGTCCTGGGTTTCACAAAATGACATTGATTGACTAACATGTCTTCATGCACGAAATGCCTGAAGATTTCAGATATTGTTGCACTACTATCTCTTACTATTCACTCACTCACAGTGCAGAAATCTCAAAATGAGATCAATATGCTTCTAAATTCTGCAACTCACATACTGTTAAATAGCATAAGCATATGTAACACTTCTTACGCACTCTTAAAACTGTAATATTACCATGACTAGCAACACAACAAATTGTTTATTTTCTATTTTAGCTTCAACTATTTTAGGGTGTCCAATTACAGTTAAAAGACAGACAACCAGTTGATCTTCAGGGTAACTACTTAATATAAGTGCATTTGATAAGTAAATATAGAGATCCAAACTCTGGAACTCCTTCCTGAAGGACTCTGAGGCAGGATGACAAACATTGAAAATTCCAGAAGAAATGTAAAACATAATTTTACATGTGGCTACATTTCTAGGAATTGGTGGCACTGCTAGCAACACTTAGGTTTGTCAACAGTACCACCAGACTACCTGTGTTAATATACAATTTCTACAATGATATTATCAAAACATCAGCCTTGGCCTGTTGGTGGAACTCAAGGGCTGAATTCGAACACACCACGCCTTGTTCAAGCTTGTGGAAAAAGGGAGTGTAAACACTGATACAAGAGCACCTCTGCCCTTCACAACCCCTACAGAACACTCGATAAGCAATACAAAGAGTTATTAAGTATTTGACGGTATTATATGTGATGAGAATAATCATATTGGTAACGATGTCAATTGTGTAGTGGTACAAGCAATAAATCAGGGAGCAGGTCATGGTAGCTTTAATAATGCTAAACACCGATTAAACTTTATTGGCTAGTCTTCATGTACAAATGCTACCATTATGCTGTAAGGATTTGCCTATGAGAATCTGTTATGACAAAGGCAGCCTGAAATAAATATTTCTTCGTTTGGAAAAAATAAGTTTTGATGCTTTGTTCGGAATTTCTGACATACTTTTTTTTGTTGCTGACCTAACCTCTATTAAGCTGCTTTGTGGCGATCAACTATTTCACCTGACAAATTGTGAGAAATTACAAAATGTGCCTTTGCTTTCTTGACTAGCTTGGCCTGCTGATTAATACAGCTGCAAACAGAGAGACATTTGTATTCTAAATTGTAACATGTTTTATTTCCTTGGCTTAGTACATGTCTCAATTTTCAGGTTTTCGTTTCATGAGGGAATGAGCAATCAGCAGTTGAAGAGAAATATGATCTTGATGTTATATGCTGCTTAGGAACCTGGTATAAAATAGTTGGCAACAGTTTATTTAATGCAGGTCATGTGATGAGAAAGTGTTTGGGGAGAACAGAGGGAGTATCATACATATATGTGAACATTTAACTTAACGTTACTTAAAATGAAATATATCAAGCATTCTTTAGTTTAATATGTGCCTGTCAATATATAGATTCATGTGACCGATTTCTTATAATCAACTGTTTGATAGCACTCAAAAAGTTTGCACAAAAATTCTAAGAGTGGGGTGCACTTTTCCACTGAATATTAATTTTAGACTATTAGCTGCCTTCAATGGTATACCCCAAAACACATCCTAATAAATCGTTCTGTTGCAATCTACATGTTTAGGAGACAACATTAATGGGTACTGCATATTGCATCTCTGCTGTCCAATGTCGTAAGTGAACCGTAGAGATAATCAAAAGGTGAGCGAGATAGCACAGAAATTCCAAGGATCTTAATATTACGAACACATTCGAAATTAAATAAAATTATTAGTATTATGCTTGTGTGGACCTATTTGGTCTTGAATCCAAAGTTATTTAGGGGGTTCATTTCTGTATGCCCATCATTGAGGAAGGTCTTATTAATTCATCTACTGCTGTCAAAGATATAGCAAATGGCCAAATTGGTGACAAGCCGCAAAGGCAGTAGATCTATGGCGTGGCTCTTTCTAGGGCTTTAGGCTGAATTAAGGTCAGCAATAGGGCATTCAGAATTTTAAAAAGATATTATAAGAACTCCAAATGAATCAAAAGACATCCGAGTACTTTTCTACAATAACAAAGGAGCAATTATTAGAGTCACTTTATCAACGAATAAATGTCTACCAGCCCATGGCTTTGATGATTAACCATAACAGATAAACAGGAAGATATTTTATACTTATCCAGAAGGCTGCAAATGCTACCGAGTTTCTATTCACTTGACCTTTTTAGGATTGACTTTAATATGACTTGAAAGTCTACATGATGAAAAAGCTGGTACAGTTTGTGACAAAGTAGTGTTAACATTCTTGTTCCATAGTATACATTTTATACTTTTGTAAAGGGTGAAGGTAGAAACATACCTGCCTAAACATTCTAAATAGATACATCAATATTAAAATAATTTCACCCTTAGGCGAAAGAAGAATATTACTCAACCCTAAGTGATCGTATGACCAAAACATTTGTCGTGCTGTTCTAACAGATCTACATTTTCATGGAACTCACTACAGCATCTATCTATTCAAAGAATTCAGCTCAGCAGCACTTAAATCTTTTCCTAAGAAGACCGCATTTTCTGTGAGGAAATGACTAAACATACTGAAACAAAGTGCTTTTGAATTGCTCACCGCACCCCAAGCACCACTGGACATGCATAATCATAGTTTACAGTTCTTACTGCCAAACCAGTAAAACAAGTTTATGAAGCTAAAATAGTGTTGAATAGTCCGATACATATGGAAGTACTGTGAAATTGCGAAACATTCTGCTCACCTTGACTGTCTCCAAAAAAGGCCAAAAGATTGGTAAACCTATATTTTCAGATTTTTTATGAGCCCCAGAAGAAGAGCTCTCGGAGGCCACTGTACGTGTACAGCATATTGTGGGGAATTAATCACTTTAAAAAGATCACATATGATAGGACCGTGCCTGGAACAAACATCCCAGTAATAAAACCTACCCAGATTTTAAGGGATTCCACAATGTCCACCTTTAACCATAAATTCGCCAAAACAGATGTTCTATAAATATGATCTTTTGGCATAACGCCCCAGAGCTTGAACACAGACAAAAGCAGGTGTTCACTTGCAGCCTAATCCAAACGTTTGAAAGCAAATTACTAGCACAGTTGCCAAGGCAAATATCCAATGCATGCACATGTACTTTTCTTTTTTACTAAACAGAGAGCTCTTAAACACCCAGCCAGTACTCTGCATAGGCGCAATGTATATGAGGCTTACCATACCGTTAGCCAAGAAGAAGGATCGCGTTATAATGTAGGAACATGAACATTGCTATCACATTAAAAGACTTAGCTATGTCAGCGCACTTTGTGATTCATCAAAGGAAGACTAGAATATATTTGGTACAACACAAAGTTTCCCTGCAATGTGTGAAACTTCCATACAGTTTTATGCAGCTTTCATTTGACCAGGCACTTGTTAAGGACACATATTTTCAGAGTTCAGAAATTCAGTCCTTAAGTCAAGGACTTTCAAACCTCTAGGTGACCATCTATTACGTTAATGTTTATATCAAAAGACTTATCTTAACACACAACTTGGGTTCCCATGGTGTGGCGGGCAGGGTGTGCTCACAGAATGTAAAGGTAATTCTGTGAATGGGAACAAATCTAAAAATAAACGTAATTAATAAAAATTAAAAATCAACTACTTATTTAAAGTTAAGTATTTTTAAAAGAAGGGCATGCTGTCTCGGGAAATTACACGCTCAGTCAAATCACTAATGACCAAATCTGCCAAGTCAAGGCATTTAGCAAATGCAATGTCATATTGATGCATAATGGACATAGCACTATCCAATGCATTGTATGGCCTCTTCATAGACCGTGTTTAAACAATATCTCTGTTTATATATATTTTTTAAAATAACCTACTGTAAACACGGCTATCTTACACTTAGCATTTTTCTTAATGAATTTGGGAGTTTTAACTACTAAAGACTCCACTAACACAACATCTGGGGTTAAGTATAAAATAACTAGCAACCATTTCTGAAAAAAAAGATAAATATGCTGAAAATCTGAGCAAGCCACATAGGTCATGCAGGTGGCAACATCTGTTTCAGAGTGCCAAGGAAGAGAGCTATGTGGGTCGCAAAACAGAGGAAGGCAATACCACACATGGAAGATGCTTGGATGAAAAGCATGCGTGAGGTCAGAGGCGAGTGCGGCCGATTATTAACAGAATGTTTTGCAGTGAAAAGGCCACTGTTAAAAAGCTGTGACCACCAAGTCTCTCTCTTTGCCGATTCTTGACATCATAACATGACAAGGTATGGCCATCTTTTGATGGAGGTAATACAGGCCCTAGACACTTGTAATCCAAAGGGCTTTGAGTGTGCGGATTTAGGGCGAAAAAGAAGTTGCTCATCTGGAGTTCATTAAAATTCTGTATAAATGACAAAGAAATCCATCCTATCAGCACTCCCAATTTCATCAAGCCTATTACCACCCTTTTACAGCTTTGTCTTTACACTCTTGGTACCAAACTGCATCGTACTCAATTCAAGCAGGGCTCATAACTGAAATGATAGGAGTATTAACAAGTGTGTGGTGAAAAGCAACACCGTTTACAGCAGGTGTCTGAAGAACAAGAATAGAAAACAAATAACCCACAAGAGCGCATGTTCATCCCCCAAGAGGAATCAATCTGCGATTGACTAAATAGTCTAAAATCTTCAACATTTCACACAAACGGGAACCCTGAGGTACATGATTGCATCTGCTTCGTTTCATTTCAAGAAAGGAAGAGTGACTTTTTCTCATTCCTTCATTTAACAGTAGACCCAAAGACTTTGCAGCATTATCCACAAAGAAAAAAGGTGATATTTTGAGGACAGCAGACCTGCAATAACAAAGTCTATAGCACTTTAAAGAGGGGGAACGCATCTATCCAGGAAAGCTTATACAGGTAGCTGGGCATAGCTTACTGCTATGTTCTGTCACATTTGATACATTAGTCTTTTGACCATGTTTCAGCATGCATACCTACTATACAATTTCAACAAGAGTGCCTACATATTTTCACCTAACAAAGTGACTCCAACACTGGAAGAGTAGCTAAGGTAGAAAACATTCTTTGGCTAAAACTAAATTTCATCATTTTAGGAATTCTGAGAAACCATTCCAGTAACAGGTTTATTGGACGTGGCTATTAAATTCCTAGAAATTAATACAAGAACTGGTAACAGTCATCCTTCTGACATACTCAGTCGGCCACTGATAGCAACAATTGTGTTGGTGCCTTAGCAACAAGAGGAAGACTGCACACTTGGGCAGCAGTTTGAAGATGAATTAAACAAGGTTTTTCCAAAAACTACTCATCAGGTTTGGTTTGAAAAAGGGAGGTAAAGGACCACCCAACATGAGTAGGTTTGAGTGAATCCTTGTCATCCTCTGGGGGAATCAAGAAATGTCTAGAATTAATTGAACATGGACTGCCAAAAGAGGCATTTTCACCATAACTCGCAGCTGATGTTGGTGAACTTGGAGAATCTGCGTTCCAATTATTTACATCCACCTGAGGCTTATAACCTGCGCTATGGTCTACGCCTTCCTCAGCAGGCAGCTGCTCGCCCATATTCACAGTACTAATAGGCAGTTGCATTTGCGGCTTGTAGCCCGCCATGTCCTCCAAGTCGACATCGGTTTCATTGCTGGCCTTCGTTTGTGGCTGGTACATTAACTGAACGTCAAGATAGATTATTTGAGAATCATCTGCATTGTCATCTGCTCCTTGGTTACATATCTCCTCCTCAATGATGGGTGGGCAGTAGGACACAACAACATGATTTTCGCTTTCTGAGTCTGAGTCATCTTGAATCAAATTATCTCCAAGCTCATCGCTGTATGTAACTGGTGATATAAGTTCAGTATCCACTATCTTCGGTATGGTCGACAGGGTTTCCACCACTTCCACACAGTTGGGAGTGCAAGGATTCATCTCCAATGTTTTAAGGGATGGATTACCCTGAAAATGAACACAAAAAAATGAAATTATTTTTAGCCTTTTCCATTAAATAACAAACACAGAAAAAATATTTCAGCAACTGAAGACTCCAGTACCTCAATAGGTGCAGAAAAAGACAATACCTTTTTGAAAAGAAGGTGAAGGGAACCTTAAGTATATCACATGTCATTGACACACACAAAAATGAGATTTGAATACAAGTGTACATCTAGAAATTTTAAAAACATGAAAATCATCTGAAGCTATAATGTATGGGAACTAAACCAGTTATTAGTAGGGACACACATAATTCCTTGGAGGTGTGTGTAACAGAAGAAAGGGGAAGATTTGATATCAAAAAAGGAAAAACAATGGACCCTGGGAATCACCATGGATTATGCCGAAGTTTAAATCCTTCAACTGTTCTCATGGGAGCAGGGTCAAGACTATTTTGCATGCAGTTGGGTCCAAAATGAGGTGGCATGGTGTGCAAAATAACGATGCGGCCAATGTAAATATCAATAGCTGAGATTAATTTTAGCATTCCATCCATCACTATTTGTAAACATTTTTGTACAATTTAGTATGTGACATTAAGTGGGTCGAGTATGCCCAGACGTGGGTCCTGTGCGTATCGTGTCACTGGAACCAAGTTATATCCAACTAATATGCCCATAACAACCGGTCCTGGATTGCTTGTGTTTGGGTTCAAGGAGGACCTGGCTTGGCAGTTTGGGCTTGACTGTTCCTGTTCCCATTAGAGTAGGGTCAAGAGTGATTTGTATATAGCTGTGTCCAAACTGAGGTGGCATTGTGTGGAAAATAACAATGGACTGGGATGCGACCCTGAAAACTACCAGTGGCTGAGATTAATTCAAGCATTCCAGCCATCACTTTTTTGTACACTTAAACAGGTCAGATTGGAATCTTTCAACCACCACCAAAGGGTCCCAGTTCATCTCATCCAAGACCTGGATGTTCTTAAAGAGGCACCTTCCAATGGGCAGTTGACTGTAGTTGAAGGTTCCAGTGTAGAGCCTGCATGTGCCAAGAGGCATGAGGATGGGAAGCTATGCCTACGAATTAGTTGGGCCAGAACAAAAGCTCAAGCCTGAATGTCCCTGCCTTGTTACTTGGGAAGAAAGGCTTGGCAATGACGGCTGAAACAAAGTGCCAAAGATAGTATGTCAGTTCACTGATGGAAAACCCCATGGTGGAAGGCAATTATATTATCACCTGTAAGTGGCCTGAGAGTAGCTGACATGATGCTGCCTTCAAATGCCAGTTGCCAAGGTATAGGTATAAGTGAACTGGTAATGCTTGATCCTGATAATGAACTAGAGATAATGTTTCTGGGTTGAAGGATGTCTGTGGGTTGCAGGATCGGCACATCAAAGTATGTGTTTTGTAACTCCCAAGGACACCATGCAGTGTCAATGACCTGGCAGCATCAACATTCTGGGATCTAAGGTTGTGCACAATCCCCTCATGTCTCTTGGGAACCAGGAATTATTGGATAATTGGGAATAGTATCCTGTGTCCTTTACTACTTTGGGGACAACCTTGGTCACACCCTCGGCTAGCAGAGAAGGAACTTCCATGGAGAGGGTAGTAGCAGGTACAACCGGTTTCTATGTAACAAAAAGAGGAAAGTGGGATGGAAGGACACAAAAGGGAGGGCGTAACCAACTTGAACAACCTGAAGCACCCACTGATCTGAAGAAACAGCATGCCAACAAAGCAGATAAAAATGGATTTGCTAAACTGGCTTGACAAATTCGCAGCATGTGAGGAGGAGGAAGATGAATGCTGTGTTAGCTGGTGACCACAGCCTCTGCCAGCACCCCAATCCTTTGGAGCTGTAAAAAGGCTGACCTATCTCCTGTACAGGTTGCAAGGGCTGCTGTTGCACGGCCTCTCAAATAGCCCTTGAACCATAGGTACAACTGGTAAAACAGGTGGGTGGGGACAGCAGCCTCAAAGAGCATGCCATAGCACTGTGGTCTTTAAAGCACTCCAGAGTCAAGTCTGCCTTTTCACCAAAGATCCTGGTTCATCAAATTGTATATCCATTAAAGAAGCTTGGACATCACAAGCCGGAGGTGCATATTCACTTGTGGTGATGAATCACCATTATGTTGACCATGGTATGAGCGACACAATCTGGGGTATCCAGGCCAACTCTGAGTACATACTTTTGTGCACCATATCGATGTGAAGGAATGTCTGAAATCCCCAGGAATGGCAGGCGAAATGCCACTCACCATGATCCTAAGAACTTGGGCCAGATGTACGACCAAATTTTGCGGTCACAAAGGCATTTGCAAAAAACTGTCAGGCCAATGTACTAACCCTATTTTGTGAGTCACTAATCAATTAGTGACTCGCAATATAGCGTTAGCGACTCGCTATTAGGAAGGGGCGGCCCAAGGGCGTCCCTTCCTAATAGCGACTCCACACCAATGTAAGAATGTTTTGCGACCGCAATCGCGGTCGGAAAACACTTCAGTTTACCACCCTTCTTTGAAGGGTGGTAAAGCACTAGCAAACGGGAAGGGGTTCCCACAGGATCCCTTCCCCTTTGTGAATGCACTCGCAAATATTTTTTAAGGGTAGTCAGTGGTCCCAGGGACCACTGCCCGCCCTTAAAAAATAAAACTCAAAAGTTTCATTTTTATTTTTCAAATGCATTTCGTTTTCCTTTAAGGAAAATGGGCTGCATTTTTTTTTTAAACTGCTTTATTTAAAAGCTGTCCCTGACATGGTGGTCTGCTGACCCCAGCAAGCCACCAACCCTGGGAGCGTCAGCCATTCCCAATGGGGTCACAAATTGAAAGAGCCTCATTAATATGCAAGAGGCATGCAATTTGCGACCCCATTGGGAATCGCAAACAGTGCCTCAGACATTGTTGTACATTGGTAATGGCGACTCACAAATTGGACTCGCTATTTGTCCCAATGTGCGAGTCGCAATTACAAATGGTCATACATCTGGCCCTTGAGGTCTAAACTAGATGAGGCCAACACATGTTTAAACAATACTCTATTTTGATTCCCTATCCAGCGAAAATATATGAAAGGTATTAGAGTTAGACTTCGTAGAGGAAGGCTGCAACAAAAGTATTTTTGCAGTTGGGTACAGGGGCTGGAAAGGGGTGTCCCTAGGAACGGGCCTATAGCACCATGAAATCCACTGGATTAACATTGGACAGGAGCAAGGTTTAGGCCAAGCAACAGAAAGGCAGTCTGTAAGGGCCACATTAATAGCAACACATTTTGGAAGTAGATTGTCAGGTTGAAGTATGTATGTCAGTAAATGCACTTTGGTTTCCACCGAAGGCAATTGCAAATGCAAGACCTTCACGGATCTACAAACCACCATAGCAAAGGAGTCACTCTCCTCATTGGGAGGATCCAAAGGAGAGTTAAGTTCAGTTTAAGGAGACGTATCAATGGCACTATCTTTCTATGAATCAATAACAGGATTTCATCATTATAATGGGTGGTGGGAGAACACAGGGCCGTGTTATCATCATTGTGGGTAATGGATCAATCCCCAGCATAGTTTCAGAGTCTGACAAAACAAGGCCTCAGATCTTTGATATTGCCATCAAGGCAGGAGGGCAAAAGAGGGAGTCTTCCATGAAATGGGATGGATGTAAAGTCTGCTCTGGATCAGAGAACGTGTTGCAGAGGCACCAAGGTACAGGCTGGGCCGATGTCAGGCCAGATTGAGGCTGAACGGTCAGATGGTGTCGGGGAAGGACTTGCCTTGGAATTGCAAATGGAACCTCCTACAGACACATGAGGCCCAAAGATGAAGCACAGCAAATTGTACCCACCTTACACAATTGCAGCATGGCCTCTTTCAAGGCCTCCATTTGCCTTGGAGGAGACAACGTATTGGAAAACTTTGAACGCATTGACTCCAGGACTGGAATCGAGTCCGAATTCACAGCTGGATTTGCATTGGATTGGTAACTGTGTGATTTCTCTCTGAATTGGAAGCATTGGGTAAGGGTTAAATTCCTCTTGGATTTCTTGTGTTTCTGCCACAACTTGCCTTTCAGCCTCATCTTAGACTTACTCAGTGATTGAGAATGAGATTAAGAGCGACTTAATGACTTTGAGCAGTGACACCTCTTGTGTTCAGTGAGGCAGAGTTTGGTTTTACACTCCATGATGGCTTTCGGGTGCATCAGGAACCAGTAGCAGCGGGCAGGGAATGAGGGTGGAGACGCAAGGGAACAGGGGGTAGCGGGAGACAAAAAATACATAAATCACACTTACCCAGCTGCATCTCTCCTCTGCTTCTCGAGTTCCGGAACCAGGAAGCACCCAGGGTTCCCATAGCCAATCACAATGCTGCAATGCAGCGTTGTGATTGGTCTGAGCACAGTGGCTCGGCACTCAGATGTGGACTGGCGGCCTAGGCATGTTCCCCACCAGGCTGTGTAATGCAGCCTGGTGGGGAACATGCAAAGTGCACATGACTGTTTGGCCAGGCCAAGAGAGCTGGCCAAGCAGTCATGGGCACTTGGAGTGTGTAAACCACTCCTCCTGTTGTGCCTCCATCCCAACCCTAACCCAGCCCTCAACCTGCGAAAAATAAAATGATAACTAAGTTATGATCATCTTATTTTTCTTGCTCAAAGAGCAGTGGGGCAAAGCTCCTCCGCCATAGCGGAGGAGCCACCCATGTCAGGAGCCATAAGTAGCAGGACTTAGAGTTATGTTTGTGTTGAAGCACCAAAGGCAAACATCATGCAGATCTGTGATTGACATCTCCTTTTGGCAATCATTGCACAGTTTGTAAACTGCAGTCTTTGGGGAGAACATACCTAGCACATTGTGTTACCAAAACCTTTGCCAAAAAACAACCAAGAGCTGAAATCGGGAGCAGAGCATTGGATCCTGTTGAAGGGGAAAAAGGGGAACTACCATCAGCCTGCAGGGTAGCTCCCATATACGGCTGTGTGTGGCCACATTCAGAGGAGATGTGGAAATGGTGCCACCAATCAATGTGTGGGAGCTACAGCAAAACTGGGGAAACTCAAAAGTTGATAAATCTGGCGGTAGAAGTATCTATCAGAAACCAACGATTGATCAGGCAATATTATTGCATCAGAAAGGGTACAGAGGGTCATGTTGAGACTCATGATCAAGATCTTTTGTAGAATATGAGACTGTAGGTTCTGAAACTGTATACATCAAAAGAGTTAAAAGGAAGCATTATGTCTGAGCTGAGAGTCCGTCTGTAATAGAAGAGTCAGAAGGAGACAAAGTCAATACAGAATATTGTGCAGTTTGATGGATAGCGTGAGTAAAAATACTGCCTTTCTGCAGTTTCAAAACAAAAGTTCAATTTTGGCATTACAGGGAAAGAGCTGGATGCTTTGAGCGACAGCAGGTTTGGATTTTGAAGATTGTACCTTGATAACGGTATTCAAAGAAAGGTCTCTCTCCTGCTTACTGAGAGCATCTCCTAACTGAGTTTAATTTGGACATGGAGAAGGTACACTTAAAATATATCACAATGAAGATGAAAGCTGAAATGTTCACTGGGGAAATCAGTATGAAAGGCTTAATTGTCCCTTCCGTTTAATGACTTAGGAAGGCAAAATACATGACAAATGTTTTACTATGTCTGATATTGTAGGTTTGACAGCCTGAGTATCCAAAGTAGGGTATCACATGCCGATGGTAAAAACCCTATGCAAGTGGCTAGCCCCTCTCAACCGCCTTCTTCAATCACTTCCGGACTTCAAAAAGTGGGCATTTTAGTTCTACCGCATAATAACGGTCTGTGTTAATTCTGCATTGTATGTTCCCAATTCAAGCCTTTTTAACTTTATCTTTCAATATGTTCTTGACGACATGCATTTTTGTGGCAAACTAGGGGCAACATCCCAAAATATAACAATATGAACTAATGCCATTCATATTATATACAATGTGGGCAATAATTCAATATTAAGCTGCATTCTGAGTTGTTTCCCCTCCAGTCCCCCATCCTCTTTTCTTTCCTCACTCCCATCAACATCATCTCCTCCTCCTCCTCTCTTCCCTACACTCCCTGTCTCTCTGCATGACATGATTCACATAAGGAATGTCTTTCAAGGCAGGGAAAGAGAAGATGGAACGAAGTGAAGTAAAACCACAAATGGGAGAGAGTGTATTTACTGAGCCTTCAGCTGTAGCCCGTAATCAGTGGTGGTGGTCTGATATGAGTCAATGTTTAATAACACAGATCTTGTTGCATGAAATTAGATAAACAATTATGTACGTTTAATCCTGGCTGCACATACATATCAAAATGCACGCTCTAGAAATTGAAGGTGCCCCAACTAATGATTTGCATGAATTAGGCAAAAGACTCAAGTAGCTGCTTCTGGTCTGTGTTGACTAGAAACTCAATTCGGGATATATCAGAGCACACTGTCTAACCTGTGGAGGCATCACAAGTTGAAAACTTGTTTCACATACCTGTGCTTTAATTCTAGCAATGGAGCAAGCAGTGCTATCAATCTTCCACTTTTCATTCCCAGAAAGAACAAAAAGAACAGAGCTTTACCCAACATAACTGCGTGCAATATTTAATTGTCCTACCAATAAATTAAAATATTCAGCGCGCTGTGAAAATTATTACCTCATTCATGCTGTTTTCAAACTGCAGTGCCTTGCTGTTTTGTGGATTTGGAATTTCAGGGTAAAACGTTTCCTTGAGCCTTTAAAAATAAAAATCAACATTATTTGAACATTGTTAGCATTTAAAAAGAGACAGTGGTAAATAATACAAAGTCATCCTAATTGTATACAAAGGATAACAAAATAACAAAAAGAATGGGAACTGTAAAAACAACAATCTGAGAGATTACACAATTTGCACCTCATACGTCAATGCAACTTCAAATGTGTTGAATTCTCTGATTATTCTGTTTATAAAGTTGTTTATCATTGTAGTACATTGCTGAAACCCTGATTGGGGACAGAGTGGTGCACAATGTGTCTAGACCCACAGTTCCAGAAATTTTCTCTGGCTATAAACAAAGTCATTATTTTGTTAAATGTATTAGCAATATTTGATATTTGATATTTGAAGGAGTATTTCTAAAGCGCGGCGGTCGCTCCGGAGGGAGCATCATGGCGCTGAAAATCCTTAAAACCAGAACGAGGGGTGGGGAGGAAGGGGCTAGATAGCTGCTTTGGTCCAGTCGTCAGAGAGGTTAAAAATCCATGTTTTGAGAAGTTTTCGAAAGGGTTTCTCTAGGGTCTGCTGTCTTAAGTGAATGGGCATGCTGTTCCAGGCTTTGATTGCAAGGTGGCTTAGGGTTTTCCCCCCTTTTGACTTCAGGTTAAACCAATAGATAGGTATACCCACAAGCTTATTACATGATGAAGACATATTAAATCATCAGTAGAAAGCATAAGCTTTTTCTGATTTGATAACAGGTTATAGGAGCTGCAGAATCTCTATAATAAGAAATGACTAGAGAATATTTTGATGATAACTGGAGATACTTCTTCCACTTTTTGTCAAGTTCAAGTTCAAAAGACCTTTATTCGAATTACATAAAATTCATAAAAGTACCGTGATTTAAAAAAACAACAATTCATTTACATTATACATGACGCTGCCTGAAATCCTGTGCTGCTAAGGTCGGAGAAACGCGAGTGTCTATCTCGCAAAACGCCGCACAGTATTCTACCTGAACCCCGGAGCCTGTGGTCTCGGTGCCCCCCCCCCGCCGCCGCATTTTCCTTGCCTGAAGCGGTCTTGAAGCGGAGGGGGCCGCAAGACTTCATTTCCCGCCCTGCCCCGCAGCGGAAGACGGGGAAGACTTCGCGCCAGGCGGCGCTTAAGAACGCGTCATCCCGGTGGAGCGGGTGACGCTGCCTGAAATCCTGTGCTGCTAAGGTCGGAGAAACGCGAGTGTCTATCTCGCAAAACGCCGCACAGTATTCTACCTGAACCCCGGAGCCTGTGGTCTCGGTGCCCCCCCCCCGCCGCCGCATTTTCCTTGCCTGAAGCGGTCTTGAAGCGGAGGGGGCCGCAAGACTTCATTTCCCGCCCTGCCCCGCAGCGGAAGACGGGGAAGACTTCGCGCCAGGCGGCGCTTAAGAACGCGTCATCCCCGCGTCGCGGGAGCGCGCAGGAGCGCCCGGGGCTAAGCCCGGGCAAAGGGCGGGCCATCTGTGGCCCTCAGTGGCCGAGGTAGGCCGGGCTGGGCCCTGGTATTTTTTATTAACTTTTTCGTTTGTTGACTTTGTTCGCTGCCTGAGTTACTGTACCTTACAGGCATGCAAACGTGCTGATAGGACTATAGTCACAGAGCACTTTCTCTGCAAGTTTGTTTCTTGTGTTCACCTCCCTGGGAATATTTTTACTATTTATATTCTATATTGTGTATTACCTTCAATAGTGGGGAATCCAGCTGTAGGACCAATCTTTCCTGCACTATGGAGGCAAAGACACTCCGTTCTGGGAAAGTTGTAATGGAGAAACCTGGTACAATACCCGGTCCTATTCATTTGAGGAAAAAATATGTTAATTGTGATACTATGAAAGGGCAGATGCAACTGTCTCAAATCTGGGAAAAAAGCCTGAATAAATCCCTAGAAGTTCCCAAGAAGTCTGATACTGATTATTTACCTCAGCAGGAACTTTGTCCTAATATGGAGGGAGCTTGCCAGCTTGATCCTATGCTGGAAACAAAAAGGTCACTGAACCAGCCAAGTGAAGTAAACATCCCTATATGTCCAGCATATGAGACTGGCGCTGATCCCTTGTTAATACCAGCGCAAGCTTTGGGACATAGCATTCTCATGGGAAATGATAATTTGGAAAAAGATAAGGTTGATGTTTCAATAGCCACCAGCATTGATTTGGAACTCTGCGGACGATATGTGGATAAGCCATCTTTGCTTCATCTAGTGGCTAATAAAACCCCTACTGGAGAAACACCATCTGGATTGCTACTTTATAGCAGCACTCCCTCTGTTAAATCCACAGATAACCTTTTTTCGCAGAGTGCTGTACAATCTCCGGAACTTAATTTATCGGGGATTTGTGCTTTTACATCATCCAGTTATCCAAAAAATGATAAACCGATTTCTGAGTCTCTCATAGCCCTTGAGCAAATCTTGTCTTCCATATTACTTCTAATGGGTAAATTTGCTGTAAACTCCGATTGTATTTTGTCTTCGGTTACTGAGATATTGCAGGTGTTGTTGGCACAAAATGTAAAAAAAGCTGAAAATGTGATTAATCCTCTTATTACTTCTAGTAATTTTGTTTCTGCTGTTCAAAAAGTTGATGATCATACTACTGAGGTGGGGGAAATTGCCCCCACAGGATTGTCTATAGAGGTGGATATTCAAAAGCCCCCTAATCGACCTCCCCCATCTTCCTTGCCACAGATAAAAGATTCTGTGTTGGCTGAGAAGGAAGGAAAGGTGGTTGTAGAGATACAAACGGAGGGTTATGATCTATTTCCTATTTTTATTCAAGATAAAAAGGAGCCTGAAGGTCCCTCGGGAACTATTAGTGCTGCTAAAGTAAAATCAAGAGGGAAAAATAGGAAACTGATACGTAAATATAAAAAGAAAAGACCTAGGCAAACTATTTTTCAAAAACATGCAACTTCTGAATTGCCTGCTCCTACAGAAAGTGGTCAAAATCCACCTTTAGATATCCCTGGTATGACGGAAGTTGGAGGTAACACAAACGTTGAATGTGGGAGTACCCCGGTTGAAGCATCTATGAAGGGGGCAGTCCCATGTCCATTAGTAAATGTCTCTGTTCCTCTATCGATAAGTCCCGAAGATACTATACATACGCCGATAGTAACAAGAGTATTTAATCCGTCTGCACCCAAATTTCGGCCACAGACGGAGGTAGTTAGGAATCCAATGCCTCGTCCAGTAAAAAGCCCTACTTTAAATGTGGATACTTTGTCATTGGATTTTCTCCCATTATTTGATACAGATCTAAAAATGAATAGATCCTGGTTACTTAACTGCTTTAAGGAGATAGAAAGTTTAAAGTTAGTTTTAACAAATGACATTGATTTAGTTCTCCCAATAAAATCTATAAATGGGCAACGAACAAGGGTAAAGTTTTACTCTAAAATATTAGCCAATTTAGTTCTCCATCAAGCGGAAGCCTTTCAATGCAGAGGAATTGATGTGCTACCCTTTGTTAATAATAATTTGTGTCTCTCATCTAGTGAAAGAAACACAAAGTGGACCTCTGATCAGGAAGATTTTTCTATGTGTAATAAAGACCTAAAAATTTGGGTCTCCAGAGGAAAACGAATGGTTTCACAGGTGCTTCCATTACCTGTTAACACAGACGTTCCTCTAAATGAAGACAATTTGATGTGGAACTGGTTACCAGGAGTTCTCTCAAATACAACCTCGAGAAACCCACGACCATTTTCGCATCTTTAACACTTGTTTAAAAATTGTCTCTTGGAATGCCGCTGGTTTGTCGAATTGCCCCGAGAAATTTGATTTCCTCTTCTCTTTGAATGCAGATGTGATATGTATCCAGGAAACATGGTGTAAAACTCTCCCATATGGAGGGAAAGATTACTTCGTCCTAGAGGCTCCTGCAACTCCATCAAAAAAAGGCCATGCTAAGGGTGGAATTGCCTGTTTGTTATCAAACGCATTACAATGGCAATTTTCCCACTATAAGGACGAGAGTAATCTATTCCAATCCATAACTATTTCCAATATGGACTCTGCTAGTCAACGGTCCTCACTTATAATACTAAATGCCTACATTCCTCCAGAAGATACTTTCACGATAGTTTTAAAACGTATGTTTTCCCATGTTAAACAACTAATAGAGGTGGATCACCCCCCATACTTACTGTTGGTGGGGGACTTGAATTGTAAAGTGTCTAACACTTCTTTGGTCATGTTTAGAAATAAAGATAAGGAAGAGGCATATAATATACCTCAAGCAGTCCTGCCTGCCCAAATCAAAACTAATAAAAGAGGCAAGATTCTCCTCGGGGAACTCAGTGCCCTGGAGGGAATTATTATAAATGGCAGGATGCCTTCAGATACTCCTGCAAATTATACACATGTATCTTTTAGGGGAGAATCTATTTTGGATTATGTAATAACGGATTTTGATATGTTCTCCTTTCTTAAAGATTTGGTGATCTCTCACTCCCCTCTCAGTGATCATAAAATAATTACTATAACTGTCTCATTAACACCCCCAGCAACGAGCCTCTGGTCTTTAAAGAATAGAGGTTTCTCGATCAAGTGCAATACAGATAGATGTTATTGGGGAAATATTAATAGTAAGGACGTACAAAATATCCTTAGCCAATCATTATTGGAGTTGGACTACTGTCAAGGTAGGGAATTCCTATTTCTTGAAAATCTTATTAAAAAAGTCACCTCAATGGCTAGGACTATAGGAAAACCAAAAAAGAAGCATTTTTCCCCTAGTCCTCTATTAAGGTTAAATAACGAAATAAATAAACTCGTTAGAAAGCAATACCTCAATAGATCGGGGGAAATCGAGTCTCAGTTAGCTTTATTAAAAAGAAGGAGGGTAAGATTGAGATACAAAATAAAAAAAGAAAAAGAAGATATTTTATGGATCAAGTTAAGAGAGGCCTCAATTTGTAAAAACTCTAGAGATTTTTGGTCCATAATAAGGCAAGGATGTGGTTCTGTAATAACGCCCACTCCTATAGTTATTACGGAAGATGTCTGGACCGAATTTGTGTCCACCCTATATGCGCCTAATGGTGCAGGGGTGGACCCTTGGGTGCCAGGGCTAAATAGTGATTTTATAATGGAACTCCCCACTGAGCAATCCATAGCTACCGTAATAAAGAGCATGCGCTCTTCCGGGGCTATGGGGCCCGATGAATTGCCCATGTCTATAGTTAAACAAGATGTTACGACTTGGAGCAGGATTCTTCTTCCAGTATTTCTGGCGTGGTTTAAATTACGAACAGTCCCCGACTCTTGGAGGGGAAGTATCCTAATCCCAATTTTTAAAAAAGGTGATCGGGACAACCCCTCTAATTACCGTCTAATAGCTCTATTAGACTCAATAGGGAAAATTTTTGCTAAACTTTTGTTGTTGCAAATAATGAAATGGATAAATTTATATAATATTTTACCTATGGAACAGACAGGATTTCGAAAAGAGCATGGAACTTTAGATAATCTAACATTGCTACAGGTAATTATGGATAAATATGCTCGTGTACGAGGAGGTGGCGTATACGTAGCATTTATAGATTTCTCCACAGCGTTTGACAAGGTGGATCGTCCAACGCTGTGGAGAAAGTTGGCGGCTATGGGTATGCCGGGATACCTATTAGACTTAGTTAAGTCTTTACATTCGTGCACATGGTGTAAGGTGCTACAAGGAGGTGAGAGGGGTCTTTCTCATTCTATCCCCTCCCTGAATGGCTTAAAGCAAGGGTGTATATTGGCACCCATATTGTTTTCCTTGTATACGGCCGACTTACCTACTACAGTTGCAGTGTGTGAGGGATTAGCCCCGAAAATTGGAGGGACAGCTATATCGATTCTAATGTATGCAGACGATATACTTGTTTTAGATCTGACCCCGAAAGGTCTTTCTAATCGTCTTCATGCATTGAACCAATATGCAGATGCACATTATATGAAAATTAATAGCTCTAAAAGTAAAGTTATGTGCATTTTTGGAAAGAAGAAATGCAGGTCTAGTAGCTATAATTGGATACTTAGCGGAGAAAAACTTGAGGTGGTTAAAACCTACACGTTTTTAGGCAAAATAATATCTGCTAATCTTAGTGAGAAGCCTCACATCGAACATAATTCCAGAAAAGCGATGACCCATGGTATGGGATTATGTTCATTGTATAAAGCTACTGGGAAGAGACATTTCTCCCTATGCTTGGATGTATTTCAAACTAAAATTCCTGCAACCCTCCTTTATGGAACGGAATTAGTGGAGCTGAAACAATGGGGTTTCATGCAAAAAATGGAAGGAAAGGTACTAAGAAAAATACTATCACTTAACACAGCCTGCTCTACATCATCATGCAGACTGGAATTCGGACTTCGAAGTTGTTGGGCACAGGGGTTGGCAGCCCTTGTAAGATGGGTAGCCTGTTTGGCTAGAGGTAAACCGGGCACCTTACGAGAAATTATAAAAAAAGAACTATTGGGCAACTTTAATGAGTTCTCGCAGCTGGTAAAAAACTTTAGAAAAGCGACATCGCTGCTTGAACTGGATGAAAGCACATTATTTTTACTTTCTCCATTAGAGTTAAAGTTGAAGTTAAAAAGAATGTCCTGGGAACTTTGCATTAAGTCGGATATACTCGCCCAACCTAAGAAAAAAGAAAGGGAAGTCCTGGTTATGACATATACTCCCAAAGTAGCCCAACAATATTTAATTTGGAATATTCCTCATGGCGTCCGTAGATTTTGGTACCTTTTACGTCATAATTTGCTTCCACTGAATTCCCTTTTAGCAAAATGGTACGGGGTTTCTCCCCTATGCAACTTCTGTAATAATGTTGTGCAGGATTTTAATCATGTATTGCTTATTTGCCCGGTATTGTGTCCCATGCGCCAAAAATGGATAAAACCTATTTGTTTACAATTGGGAATTGTGAATGTAAAAATGTTCTTCCATGCACTTTATTGCCCCCCTAACGAAATGTTCTGTTCCAGAATTTTTAATTATTTTAAAGAGTTTTTAGATATTTATTAATGAATTTCCGGGAGATGTCGATAATTTGCTTACTTGCAGATAACTTTGTGGCTGTTTTTTCTGTCGTATGATGTTTTCATGTACTATGTTGTATTATTATGTGTGTATTTTTTATGTGGCCCTCATCGAGAGCCAAATCATAATAAATTTGACTTTGACTTTGACTTTATACATTAATTCACAAGGTTTTACGATAAAAAATACAAAACAGTTAGACTCTGTTGAGGCTAATTTCAAGGGCTTTCCATCGTTTTGCGCACTCTTGTTATCACTCTCAAAAAAGTGCTAGTGCGAAAAATTAGTTCATCGGAATCCAAGGAAACCAACATTCTGTAGGACTCATTAAGTGACAGTGGTCTGTGTTTCTTAAAAAATGGAGTTAAAAACCATTTAATATATTTCACATAGTATTTACAAAAGAATAGGAAGTGCAAATCATCCTGTAAACTAACACCATCGCAGGGGCAAGGTTTGTAGTCGCTACTATGGCAATAGCCCAAAGGGAAAGACAGTAAAAATTTTACAGAACCCGCCCTTAGACGAAACAATAATGATCTCTCCCAGCTAGTCATGGGTAGTGATAAATAAGGTGGGAGTGATAGCCTGCACAAAACATTACCCAAGTATTTAGCGACAGTTGATTTTGATGATTCTCTTTCCATCCTTTCAGAGTTGTAAAGTGCATACAGTGCATTTTTAACCTCAACTTTGTCCTTAGTCTCGATCCTGGTTGGGTCTGAGAATAAATTGCGTCTGTCAACGGCAGACAATGTTTTAAAAACTCCAGAGAGCCAGGGAATTGCCATACCATGATCACAGTTTAAGCAGTCTTTTATAATATTTTGTGTAAGGATGGCTGAATCATTCCTCCAGACTTTGATCCAAAACAGTGCTGGTCTTGCTCTAATAAAATCGTTAACATACAGGAGATTTAGTTCATTGTGGCAAATATAATCAGAGGATGAGATTGGAGCGCCCAGTATTTTCCTGCAAAAGCGGCTTTCTTCCCGTTGAATGCAGGTGCTACCTCCAAGTCCCCAGACCTCCGCTCCATAAGAGGCAACGGGTAAACACTGTAATTTAAAAATTTTTAAAATGGCTCTTGTGGCGCCTATTTTCTTCGGACGGGGCAAGCTCAATATAGAATTAGTGGCCTTCGAGAACTTGCTCGTGGCGTGGGCCAAATGCCCACTCCACAAGCCGTTCGCAGCGAAAACCACTCCTAAGTAGGGAAATATAGGCACAGATTTTAGTTTATCTGTGCCTATCTGTATAGTATTGAGCTTCTTTTTCCCTGGGCCACATGACATTATAAAAGATTTTTTTAAATGTACCCGCAAATCTAATTCCTCCATAAAATGCACAAAACTATGGACAAGAAGGCGGAGGGCATTAGGTGTGCGGGCCATAAGCACCGCATCATCTGCGTATAGGAGTACTGGTAAAGGTTTCCCTAAAATTGTTGGGACATCACTGGTAACTTTCCTTAGACTACTGGATAGACCATTAATATAAATGATAAACAGCAGGGGTGCTAGAACGCACCCCTGTCTCACCCCCCTACCAATGTCAATGGCTCCAGAGACTTCACCACCCATCCCAATTCTGACACGTGCTTTCAAATCTGTATGAAGATAAGCCAGGAAACCAACAAGAGCCTCATCAAGCCCGTAATTCAGTAGGATTGTCCAGAGTTTGGATCTATTCACTAGGTCGAAAGCGGATGAGAGATCCATAAAAGCAAGGTAAGTGGGGGACGATCGGGCAATACTGTACTTATCGAATATTAATTTAAGATTTAGGCATTGCTCCACTGTCCCCACCCCACTCCGGAATCCCATCTGGCACGGGTCCAGCAAATCTGTGTCTTCGGTCCATTCAAGTACTTTGTTATAAATAACTTGTCCCAAAATGTTTAAAGTGTTGTCCAAAAGGGAGATCGGGCGGTAATTGGCCGGTTCCGACCTATCTCCCTTTTTAAAGATTGGGACGATGGTACTAATTGCCCACGTGGCGGGCATAGGTGTTGATGGTAAACTGTTGAAGACATTTAAGAGAACTGGTGCCCATAAATCCAAATTGAATTTGATAATGTCAATGGGCAAACCATCGGGACCAGGCGCCTTGTTTCCAAGGCTCTCATTTATAGCTATTTTTACTTCATGGGCCTCAATCTGTAGACCGCGCAATTGCAGTTGCGGTTGTCCAGTAATTGGGGTCGCCAATTCCTCAGGTGGTGCAGCATAAATATTTGAGAAATGGGTCTCCCAAGCACTACTGGTTATGTTACAGTTAGTTGTTGTAAGCTTCTTGCCCATTTCCCTTGTTTTCCTGACCGCGGACCAAAAGGGTCCGCTGCCCCCCAGATTTGCGCTGGTCACTAGTGCTTCCCATTGTTCAGATAATAAAGTGGCTTTCCTTTCCGCTATTTTAGTTTTATACTTTTTCCTAGCTATCTGAATGGTCATTTTGCATCTAGGTTTAGTATTGAGTGCCTTTCTTAACTCCTTATTCGCAAGCGAACAGGCTGAGTCAAACCACCTAGGTTCTTTATCTTCCTTAGGTAATGGAACTGACAGAAGAGTTTTTATAATTGAACATAATTTTTCAAAATCAGCAATTATCCTACGGTGGTTGCCGTCCATGGATAGGCAGGACTCAATTAAGTGCGGGTATTGAGTTTGTACACTATCCAGGATTGCCCCACTATCAACCCCCCTCCATTTTAATCTCAGTCCATCAATCGAGGGAGTAATATCCATGGCACCATTTAGGTTCGTATAAACCGGGGTGGGGGCAAAATTCAGGGTCACCATAAGTGGGTTATGGTCGCTGAATGATGTCACCATCACAGTTGACTTTACTATACAATCTATTAAGTGAGGCGACAAAGATATAGTCAATTGTAGAACTACTGTCCCTTCCTATGAACGTGGGTGCGTGGGGTGCACTGAGACTATGATTTGTTAACATGGCATCACCAAGAACAAATTCAGTCAGTATGCTAGATAATTCAGTGCCCCTCCGTTCAGCCTGATCTAAGTAAATCTTATCCTCAGTTCCATGATTCTTTGATACCTTTGCGTTAAAATCACCCCCGATTAAAATCCCTGATCCTATATCAGTTAGAGGATTAAATTCCAAATTATGTAAAACCCTTGATAATGCCTCAAAATTCTTATTCGGTACGCAGTAAAAATCCTTGTTATAAAAATTGATTAAATAAATCCTGGTCTTAGACTTTAACTTATATTCAAGAATTTGAATATTCGGATTCCCAATGGACAAATCTCTTATTGAACCTCCAGCCAAAATCCTAATCCCAGTGAACAGGCCGCCTACCGCTCGACCAAAACTCGGTTTGGGTGATGTTATACTAAAACAATGATAGCCCTCTATATACAAATTCCCAACAGCCCACGTTTCCTGAAACATGACAATATCTATACCATCAATTATCTTAGCCCATAAGGGGTCTGAGAGTCTAGATTCCAATCCCGCCACATTCCAGCTAAGGATTGATAACCCACATTTCCTCTGATGTATAGTGGGTTTATTCCCAGCGCTCCTCACTATGTTCGCGCCAAGTTCAGGTGGCATGTGCATTTTGTAACCCCATTTGAGTGGAGAGATGGCAGTGTGATCATTGGCAAGTGAGTCCCGAATTTCATCGCTGGCTGATGTTACAAGTGGTTGTTCCCCGGGGATGTTACTAGGGGACCGCTATTAGCAAGCGAATCGTCGGCTAAACTATTCTGAATTGCTCTTACTGCGACTGATGGTGTGTATCCCTTGTTACCATTGTCTATTGCTAAGCTTCTGGTACTGTTGCCATTCGTTCCATCCAGTCAATCCTGCTCATCTAGATTCGAAAAATAATCGAACCAATTGTGGGTTGGGATATTAAACAGTGGCCCGGCTTCATTTGGCTGCATATATCGACTGGAGGTAAGTGCTGAATATGACCTTTCCCTATGGTCATATTGGGGCATTAATGGGAACTGAGGGTAATGTAGAGGGTATGCTGGCATTGAGACCTGCTTGCGCCAGATAGGACCATTCAGGTGGTTAGGATCTTGGTTCGCAGAAAAAAAGAGGAGACATGATCCTAGCGCCAAAGTTCAAATCCTGATTGGGAATGGCGAGATTGGTTGACATATTTAGCTCAGAGGGGATCAGATGTCTATAGAAGTAACCCAGTGGGAGCAAGGTAGTATTAAATTCCCATGGTGAGGGTAGAGGAGCGCTAGCCAGTATTTTTTGGGCCCATTGGGGGTTCTTAAAATTTATGGTTATACAATCCCCCTCGATCATTTTGCGCAGAGGGCCTATCCAGCCCACTCTTTGGGTATGGATAATTTCCCTTGCCCCTCCATAGGGAAACTGCAATTTGCAGTTAGCCAATGAAGGGTTTTGTTTTTGAGGGATATAGGAGTTTCTTCTTGATCCCTCCTGAGTTTAGGGACATTAACCAGAACCAGCACAAACGCCCCACATTCAGGTGGTAAGTTAATACGTGGTGGGATCTTCCTTGTATTAGTTACCATATTTTGGGCGGTTTGAACCATGGGGAGATTTTGCGCAGGGTTATGTGTTTGACTCTTTAAGATCCCCTTACTCTGGTCAATATTTTGGCCCTTCCCTTGCTCTACAACTGTCTTAGTATTAAGATGGGTGGCCGTATGATTAGTGCTAGGCTTCGCTACAGATTGGTTGGCAATAATCCCTTTGCCAGAAGCCTTTACAGTTTTAGATATAATTGCCTGTGGAGCTGCGGGATTATTAGATTTAGGGCCTGTGGGTTTTGAGTTGCTTAATTTAACCCCCACGCTAGTAGACACCCCACCACTAGAGATATTCTTAAAAGGGGAACTTAATTCCGCTAGTTGCTTTTCGATGCGGGTTAATCTGCATTCTATTGGTGACAAATAAATACTAAGCAGTTCACCCAATTTTTCCAACAGGAGGTCATTTACAGTATCTGTGTCGAGTTTATCCTCCGTATCTAGCAACTTCCCTTGTAGTTCCTCACTTTCAATCTCAATGGGTGCGTTTGTCCCGCCCGTGTTTAAGTGTGCATTTATGCCTTTCCTGGGTTTACGTTTGGGCACGCTATATTTCCTGACCTTAGACATACAATGCTTGGAAATGTGTTTGGCCTGTTTTTGTACGGCACCCACCCGCCTACCTTGTAACTGCCTCACAGTGTCTGTGTTTGTTTCTTCTGAGGTGGGATTGATGGATAGATTAGGAGTTTTTTCCAAGTCTGTGGTAGATTCTGAGTCAGAGTCTAACAGGGGAATCGATGCAGATAAGTTTACCTCATTTGGTATACTATGTATATCGGCGCGAACATCAATTAGAGCTCTGGTGTTACTAGTACAAGCCTGGATAGGTGTTGTTGCCGATATAATAGAGCCGAGGGATGATCGTTTAGCTCGAGCTAGATCTAGCGAGACCCTACGCTCCAGGAGTAAGATTCCCTGATCTATGGCATCATTGGCCCTTGTGATATAATTGTCTATAGGGCCTTTCACTGGAGGTCCCCCAGCTGCAGTATTGCTTCGAGAACCCCTGGTAGACATATTGAAATGACAAAATGTTTACAGAATCACAGTATGGATAGTACTTCAGTCAATCAGTCTTAAATATAAGCTGCAATAGACTCAACGCCGTGCAATGAGAGTTAGAATCAAAGCAGCGCCCAGTCCATCACATTGAACACGGAGAGGCACCGGAGTCCATCCAGATAGATCAAACAGTCAGTGGGACAACTAAGAGCGACGTACCTTAGGGCGCCTATGATCATAATTTCAGGGGGGGAGGCCCGTCCCATCCCTTGTCGTCCCCGGACGGCCACAGACGGCCTGCCCTCTGCCCGGGCTCTGCCCGGCGTCGCCCGCGCGCGTCCCGCGACGCGGGAGGAGCGTCGCGTTTAAATGCGCCTCCGGGCGCGGGAAAGTGGCGCTGCTGTGGGCGTCCCAGCAAGGGACGCTGGGGAATGTAGTTTTTCACTCGCTCCCCCCTCTCGGCAGCCGCGATGAGAACTGCGGCGGCAGGGGAGAGCGGCTGGATGCAGGTGCGGTGTCCGGTGGTCAGAAAGGCTGCCTGGCTGGGTGAGTTTCTGCCAGTGCTCCCAAATAGATTGGTCCCCCGCTCCTCTGTAGGAGCGCCGCGTTTAAATGCGCCTCCGGGTGCGGGAAAGTGGCGCCGCTGTGGGCGTCCCAGCAAGGGACGCTGGGGAATTTAGTTTTTCACTCGCTCCCCCCTCTCGGCAGCCGCGATGAGAACTGCGGCGGCGGGGGAGAGCGGCTGGATGCAGGCGCGGTGTCCGGTGGTCAGAAAGGCTGCCTGGCTGGGTGAGTTTCTGCCAGTGCTCCCAAATAGATTGGTCCACTTTTTGTCTAAAATGACATGTTTCTTTGTTTTACATACTTATTTCGCTCTTTGCCATCATCAATTACACGCTTTTTTCAGATGAGGCACACAGCAGTGTGTATCGTCTGAATGGTTGCAACCTCTCTACAGAGAGTATGTGATGGTCTAATTTTTAAATGTGTTCCTCTTGTCAAAGAGAGTGGTTCTCGCACCAAGAATTGTTTTCAAAATTGGTGAAAAAGAGCGTATATCTAATAGGAATCTAGTCCACATATAGGGTCACATGACCACTGATAGCATTGGTATTAGAATTGGGGCAGGGATGTTTCCCAGTTCAAGTACTCAAGCGCTAACTTTTTAATACATTATTTTCAATGAGAGATAAAATCTGATGTACTAAGGTGAAAGACTTCCGCGTGTTAAAGAAATACACTTTGAGTATTGAAGACACCCTATTATATTCTAAAGGAAGCATTTCACCTTAGTATATGAGATTTCATCCTTGCAACGAGAAGTATTTATCTAGAGGGAGTGTTATTAAACATGAACTGAGAGACATTCTTCCCCTCTTACGCCGAAGATGGTACTACTTTATGTTAAGGGGCAGGAGAGATAAATAAAGGTGGGGGCTTACCGTGCGTGTTCCAGTTTGGTATTGCCCTGCCCCAGACCTTGCGCAAAAAGATTCCTGGATCATGGGCACGAGGGAATCACAAGCAGCCTCCTGTAACCCCACCCCTTCCCAGGTCGTCAGATGATGGGGTCAGTGAAGCTTACTGACCCCACCTCACCCTATGACGACATGGGAAAGGGTGGGATGATGATGCGGTCTCAGCAATGACTGACAAGCAGCCCCAGGAAGTACAGGGCTGATGAACTGCTGCTTCTAAAATACGGTGCCTGCTGTACGTCATAATTGGGTGGTCCCAGAGTACCCCCAATCACAGCAGACTTGGGCTGGCGCTAGATCAGCCCTACGGAGAAAAAAGAAAACGAAAACTTTGTCGGGCACATGCGCACAAGCGCCCATGTATCACACTGGAAAATGGCCTGGTTGCCTGACTCTGGAGTGAGTGAGGGTGATAGAAAGGTAGGCACAGAGGAACTGAGTTGTTTTGTTATGCATGTGGATGGTAATTGCTTTTGCTTTTAGCAATTAAAACACCCGCAAGCTTCACAAAATTACGAGGGCGGAGCCCCAATGCCCAGGCACAGGAACCGCTGCTGCAAACACCACCTGAACAAAAACACCAATTTGCATGCACCCTTCTCGGCACACACTCACTATGCAAACACAACAGAGAATTGGAATCTCATCTACACCCTCACACTTGACGTCCTCTTCATCACTGAGACCTGGCTCAACGCCATCTCTACGCCTAACATTGCCGTTGCAATACCCGAAGGATACACGATCACCCACTGCGACCGCATCAACAAGCCTGGCAGAAGGATCTCCATCATACACAAGGAATCCATCCAATGCACCATAAAAAATGACAACATCACCCTAGCCATGGAACACCTTGACTTCTGAATCCAAACTGACAGCAAAACCACCATCAGTGGCACCCTCGCCTACCGTCGTTCAGGACCAGGTGCAGCCATCTGCAACTTCAATGCCTCCGTCGCCATAGACTCCAACAACTACATTTTCCTCAGCGACCTAAATTTCCATCTCAACGACGACAATTACATTAACGCCACCAACCTCCTCGACAGCATGAACATCGGACTCACCCCACTAGTCCACGACCCCACACACACCGCAGGCCACACGCTAGACCCCATCTTCACCTCCAGTGACCAAAGCAGGTACAGCCACACCACGGAACTCACCTGGACCAACCAATACATCGTCCATCTCAACAACACCAGCTCATGGACCTCCGCCCCAGTCTGCCCAACGCCCCCCACAGCAGCTGGAGCAAGGTCTCAAAGGACACATGGATACTCCCTCAACACAACCAAGCCCATCTCCTCCAACAACCTAGACCAGAACATCAGAAACGTCAACAATTGGATCAGCACTGCGCCGACAGCGTCACTGCCTACAGCAACAACACCCACAGGAGGTCCACCAGGCAGGCCATTTGGAACATTTGGAACACTGAAGCCCTCAGAACCGCTGAACGGCACTGTACACAACTGGAAAGAAGATGGCACACCAACAAGGGCACGACCGACAAGGCCCTCAGTCCCTACTACAGGCAGTTAAGAAAACCTAAGAAAAAAAGCAATAGCCTCAAGCATCGATTAAGCTCCAATAAAAGAAAAGTACTTTTCAACATTGTCAATTCTCCAACCTCTCAGGTGCAATAAACATTACACAGGACCTCTGCGACAACTTTGCAAACTTCTTCCACAACAATATCGCTAACATCTACAGAAACTTCAAACCCCAGCCCAAGGCCACAGACTTCTTCAAGCAATACCCCGCTACCACCACAGACATCCAACTAACTAAATGGTGCCAGCTCGCTGAACAGGATACCGCCTCCATCATGAACCTGGTACATTCAAGGGCCCCAAACAACCCATACCTTCACCACATCTTCAACACAGGCAAAGCCAGAATCAACCACACACTCAATGCCTTGTTCAACACCTCAATTGCCATGGCCACCTTCCCTGAGGACTTGTAATACGCAGAAGTCAACTCCCTAATAAAGAAACCATAGGCAGACCACATCAAACTCAACAACTATAGACTGATTTCCCTGCTCCTGTTCCTGGCCAAAGTATTGGAAAAAAAGCCACTAACGACTCTCCTCACATCTGGAACAAAACCTCCTACTTAACTCCTCCGAATATGAATTCCACAGCAACCACAGCACAGAGACAGCCCTTATTGCGGTGCGGCTACAGACGACATCCGGGCCCAACTCAAACAAGGAGAGACTGCGGCTCTGATCTTCCTAGACCTCTCGGCAGCCTTTGATACAGCCTACCACCACACACGCATCACAAGGCTGCTCAACATAGGCATCCAAGGAGCCGTTCTCCAATGGATAACCTCGATCCTCACCAGAAGAACACAAAAAGTCCCCCTTCATCTCCGAACCCAAGGAAATCATCTGCGGATCCTCACTCAGCCCCACCCTCTTCAACACTTAGATGACACTTCAGGCCAGCATCGCCAAAAAAGCACACTAACTCAACAACATATCTTACGCCGATGACACACAACTCATCTCTCTCCAAAGACACCACCAAGACCAACTTCCACAACTGCATGACAGACGTCACCAACTGGATGAAGGATAACTATCTACTGATTCAACTGGTACTGATTTTCAGAAACAAAAGCTCCTTATGGGACACATCCTGGTGGCCCTCAGACCTACTCCTACCGCCACTGTCCACACTCGGAACCTAGGCATCATCCTGGACATTAGGCAAACCATGACAACTTAGATGAACTCTAACTCCTCCTCCTGCTCTTTCATTTTCCCCATACATCATAAAATATTCAAATGGCTACCCCAAACGTCAAGACACATTATCACCCAGGCCCTCATCTCCAGCGGGCTGGAGTATGGCTGGAGTATGACAATGCTCTCTACGCAGAGATCACAGTTACCTCCTCCTCCCACATCACTCCTTACCTCAGGGAACTCGACTGGCTCCCTGTACAGAAAATATGCCAGTTCGAGCTACTGACCCATGCATACAAGGCCCTACACAACAGCAGACCTGCCTACTGGACCCACTGCCTAAACGTCCATCAGCCCACCAGACACCTCCACTCTGAGTCCCTTTCTCTACCCCTCATCCGCATCCAACATAACCGATGCGGAGGTCGCTCCTTCTCATACCTAGAAGCAAAGACATGGAATGAGCTACCCTTTAGTCTACAGACCTCCCAATCTCTTCCAGAGTTCTGAAAGTCCCTAAAGACCTGGGTATATGGCTAATCAACTGGACGCTGCCAGCACCTAGGTACCCTCAAAGGGGGCAAGTAGCGCTCTACAAATCCACTGATTGATTGATCTTAGACACATCCTGTCATAGCTCTACCAGCACAGTGTTCCGTTTATATACAAAATGAAAAAGGGAGGGGCTAGGATACAACCGTGGCATACCCCACTCTCAGTACACCTGCTATTGGCGCCAAACCTATCCCTGGCACATAGGTTAGGATGCATGATTGAGAGTAAACAAACCAATTTAGGGTCTAGTCCATACCTAAGAGCTTTGGCTACAGCTTAGATCTGTTAAGCTTGGCAAAGGCACAGGAGAGCTCCAAAAAAGCAAGGTACAGTGGCCAATGCTAGGCCAGGGTATGTTTACAGATGATAAAATGGAGATTTAGGCACTGCGCCATTTTACCAAGACCAACCCTAAACACATATTGGAACATGCTCTGAACCCCATGCTCATTAGCCTATGGCCTAATTCTATTAAAGTGACAACCTTATACCGTTACAGTTGATTCTATTAGGGATATGGGCAGATAGTAATGTGGGTCTGCACGATTTCCCTTTTTAAAATAGGGACAATAATTGAATTGGACCAAGAACAAGGCACATTTTTCACACTTAGGTTGTTAACGACATTACATTCAAATAAGTCTTTAGGCATGCCATTAGGTCCGGAAGCCTTGTTTGATGGATATTCATGCAAAACTACAACTTGTACCTGGAGATCCACTTCTAGTTTCAAATAGAAGTGTGATCCGTCTAACAGAGAACCCACGAAGCCACAGATAGGTAAGGAATACATATTAGAAAAGTGAAAAACCCACTCCTTTATTGGTATATAGGAACTAACAAGCAATATGTGTCTTATGATGGTTGCAATCAAATATCTTGTTTTTTTAAATTTGGAGTCTGTGGTCAAACTTCCCATTTAGTATGCTTAATCTCCTTACGACTATCCTTTAGGGAGCACTTATATTCTTTGCGACAGATGGCTACTAGGCTGGCGGACAAAGGTTTAGCAGACAAGGCACTTCTCAACTGGCCATTTGCAGCTGAGTATGTTGCATTAAACCAGCTTGGAGTGGATGACTTTCTAGATTTAATATGGCTCAAAAATCAAGCATTGGTAATGCATAGGTTTCGCCTATGTCCCAAATAAAGAGCTGTTTTCATCAATCATCGTCCAAAAAAACGAAGGAGCTCCCTGAGAGATAACATGGGAGTCGAGAGGATGTGGCGTAGCAGCCAGAGCTGATTCGAAAGCTGGGGATCCGGGTCCGAGTCTCAGCGGCGCCACGCAACATCCTGTGATTCTATACAAACCACTTAATCTCTCCAGGTGATAAACCGTTATATAAATATGCAGCAAGAGTAAAAGGTAAAACTTTATGAAAATATAGTCCCACCAAAGCGGATGTTAACAGTATTTCAGTGGCGGGTAACTATGATAAGAGAAGCAGACGAGGAACAAACATCGGTAAAAACAGGAGAATATGCTACAGCCAATAGAAGTGGAGGAAAGGCGAGTGGCACGCACAGGAACCAATGAGAAGCCAGGAAAGAGAGGATGCGGGATGTAAGTCCCTTTCAAGCTTATATTAAACAATAGATTTCTCAAGTACAGTGCAAGCGCTGTGCAAGCAAAACCTAAAAAACAACAGGATTTGGTAGATTTCACACAAGGCACAAACTGTTATTGTGGGGTCTCAGATTAGAATGTGTCTTAGAAATGTTAATGGACACAGGTGACTCAAAAGACTACTCGATAAGAAAATACAGAAATATAGTCTTTAGTGGATGAACATCCTCTTTCAAAAAAGTAAGAATAAGGGATGAAATAAAGGCAACCCTTTTGTTTATGTTGACCAAATGGTGTTCTAAGATACATTTTCCCAGCTCAGTCCCTCTATAGTTTTACAGGCAGAATGAATAGCTTAAAAGTTCTGATATGGGAAAGAGTCATTTAATTAGTTTCAATATTTTAACTAGCATTAAACTCCCAACAAATCGCCCAGTTAAATAATACTCAAAAATTGGCAAAGTTAATTTATGAAAAATCATCATTATAAAAAAGAATTTTAATAAAGTAAGTTCTTTCCTACAGAGTTCAGACAAGGCATGAACCCCATTGTTGCTCAAATCAAATAAGATGATATTAACTTTTAGAGCAAGTTTAAACCATACCGAAAGTTCCCCCTAAGCTCTCCATGACCTGTAAAATATCCATTATAAATGGGATCCACAACAGACAAAGTTTCCTGCAGAACGACAATGTAAAAACTGTCAATAAAAGAAGTCTTAGCTTTATTGCAATTTTTTTTAGGTCAGCCCGCAATGTTCTAGCTAACTATACTTCATGTAAAAACAGAAAGCACATGGGGATGGAGAGATGGGGATGGAGAGACAGTGCAAGGACTTTCGGACAAAGTACACAAAGGTCAGGAGGAATCATATTAGGCACCAAAAAAAGTGGGTCGTAGTAAATTCAGGTCATAAAAGCTCTGCATAGGGAATAGTCTGTTGCACAGTGGTATGGTATTATTACACTTAATTGGGAGTAATCTGGGAACTGAATCAGAATGGGACGTAGTACAAAATAATGACAGCTTATTAAAAAAAAGTGGCAAGGCTCAAATACAACTGTGCTTATCACATTGATACGAATAGCTAGCTGTCAATGTCCTAACAAGAATAAGCTTTCTAAATTGATCTTTACGCAGTCACCTTGAAATGATTTCGGGAAGGCCCACTCCATGTGAATCTCCTCAAAGTCAAAATTTTATCAGTTATAAGTGTTAAATTCCAGATGCTCAGAGATCCAATGTTTGGCTTTGTTCCATAATTGTGAAGCATCTTCCTCTAAGAGTGCTCTTCATGCAGGAAAGTACACAAGGATTAAGACATATGGGCAGGCCTCTGTAGAGAGAGAGGTTCAAAGTAGACTCTGGGTTCATATCCCATCAAATACCAGCAACCTGCCCTGGATTCTGCAAGCCAACACATTGCCATCATTCATTCTGTGTTCATGGATATAGACATACTTGTGGCTTTCATCATGTCCCCTTGTGGACATTAAATGGGGCCTACAACAGCTGGACCAGCAGCGGTCCAAGAGCCTGCTGCAAGCCTGAACCAGAGGAGTGGTTGAGTTTGGGGAGGATTTCAGGTTTTGACTGGCACACCCTGGCTCAGCACTTCCTCAATATGTTGCACCGTATCATAGACGGCCTTATTGATAGATATCGTCATGTATAACCGTAAAATCTAACCATGCCTACGACGCCGTTAAAATACCTTCCATATGAACACTATATTTGTTAAATCTTGTCAACAGAGGATGATAATACACAATGTGATCTAGTTGGTGCCCCTTGAATTGTGTTAATTAATGGGGCCGCATCTGAAAAAGTGCAACATGCAATAAAGTATAACAATGATTAAAAAGTGAGTACAAAAATTTCATAAAACAGTGCTCTTGCGGAGTCGATCAATGAAGAATAATGGGACTTCAGGGGTCTGACTGGCACCCCATAAAATACCTATATACACTAAAGGGGCACTAACAGGAAGAGTACCTTGTGTTGTTTTAAAGACAAGTCCAAGTCTGTCAGACAGTCACTGTTCTTTTTGAGTCTTTGAGCAAGCCACCATATTGCACAAGATCTTCTTTTGGGCCCTTCATGTGTTGTGCAGGGAACCTAGTTGCGAACACATCAGAAAGTGTAAAATGTAGCTTGTGGAAGGTTAGACGTGCAAGGTCAGGATTGTTTAAGGGCACAAATGTGACCCCAACTTAAAGTGCAATGTGCTAGTTGTGGAGGCATAAACAAGATTTGAATAATGTTGTTTCTATGTTATAAATCCTTTCGAGTTATGATTTTTTTAGCAGCACCATCAATTTTTCGGAGTGAATGGGCAGAAAGCAGACTTTGGATTAGGGCCATGTATTTGCTAAGTCTTGTCAGCTCAGCCAAGGTTTCTAGGCTGAAGAGCAGTTCTTTTCCTTCCCTGCATGTGCGTGCTCCATATTTTAGGAATACTGGCTTTAATAAAGTGCGACTTGCATTTAAAAGGACCAGACATGGGGCGTGGCCTAAAAGTCCAACATGGCGGACTCGCTTTAGGCGAGCTCTCATAGCCCATCCTCATATACGTTGTTTATCCTACATCATCGGCACTGTGGCGGCCTGGAAGACCTTCATCGAAACCACTAACATGGAAGGTAGTGGTGAAGGAGAACAGGGGTGCCTCGAGACGTGTCAGCGGGAATGAGCTGGGAGGCGTTTGAGGCCTCCTGGCAGCGTGGCAAGAGCCCGGAAACTGTGGCAGCGGTGAGCCTTATGTGTGTAGCGCAGCAGAGGAGTTCGGCCCCGCGCCTTGGCAGTGCGCGGGGGCCTCCAGAGAGGCCTGACGGTGCGCGGGGGCCCCCAGAGAGGCCTTCCAGTGGCGGAGGCCGGGCCGTGACGTGACGGCGTATCGTCCCAGTGGGCCTCTGGCTCCACATGCACGTCTGGCAGGCCAGGCTCAGGCCCCGTCAGCAATCGCGGTCAGTAGGCGACACAGTTGAGCTAGGGAGTGTATTTGGTGGGCCTCAGCCAATTCCTCCAGAGTAGCAGGTCCACTGTGCATCAATGGGCCACAGGGTCCTCCGTCAACAGTATCCTCGGCCGCAGGGCCAGGCAGATCTCCTCAACTCTGCCCGATGCTTGGCCCGGCAGCACAGATCGCCACCGCCCGCTCCCTTGGCCTGATCTAGCCGCCGATCGCAGGTGGTGCGTCTCCACTCACCGCCGTGGAGTGTCACTCACCCGGCCGCTCTCGCCGGTCTCAATGCCTCTCCGGTAGAAGCGCTGCAGTCACGGCCCTGCCTCCGCCACTGGCGGGCCTCTCTGGGGCCCCCTCGCACTACCAAGGCCCTAAAATGCCCAATGATTGAATGGGCATGTCATGTGCAAGAATATTAATGGGTGTGGGGTCAGAGATCTTTGAACACGAGGGAGCAACACTGACAAGTGAAAGTCCCCTTTTAACCAGCTTAATCTCCCTGCATACGACCCCTACTGCGTGGGCTATAAAACGATCCAAAGTGGAACCATTGGTAGTAGAACTGGAAGTAGCTGTGGAAGCACAAGAGTTCTTACACTTCCCATAACCATAAAATATGGCAACGTCTGTTGCAAGTGAAAGAGGGCTGGCTCTACCTGGCCTCTGTTGAACGCAGATGACCCTGCTTTTAGCCCGGACCAAGCCCGAGCTGCAGGACACGAGAATGCGCTAAAAAGTGCTAAGCCCCTCTTTCAAGTACAGGGAATGCGTCCACGTCAGTCTCAAGGCAGAGCACAAACTGGAATGTTTACCCTCTACTCGCTAATTTGTTTGCTACGATGCTCTGTTTATCAATCAAGTAATCTGTTTATGCTTTAGTCACTTTTCAGTTTCTAGTACTACTGACTGGACTAATCGGATACTAATCAGATACTGAAATCAACAACAATATAAAAAATGGCTGTAACTGTAGAATGGTGCTCACAGATCTACCAGTGTTTTGCTTGAATATTTGTTCCCTAAATGTCCTCTGTTCGTCTATTAATGTGCATAATAGTGGATCACATCAGTAAATTACACATCTGTACAGGTTGTACAGCAATAGAACCCCAGACCATGACATCTTCTTTCATCATCAGAACATAGTGGGTTGGTCAGCAAAGATACCCTTTCCTCCACTGTGCAGGCTTTTATTTTTTAGCATTCGAAGGGTAAGACAGTAGGAGTACCCTCTCCACCACTGTGCACTTTTCCTTGATACAACGATGCACTAGAACATTGCTCTAAGTATATTTTCACTAAACACCAACAAGAACAACTCAGTACATTTGCAATAAATGAACAGCACAACGAAAGAAAAATGCAGTTAGGAACTTCATACGTGTTTGGATTTCTCCACACATTTTTTAAGTCCGAGATGACAGTGGCTCACTGAAGCTGCTCGGTGTAAAGAACCCCCTGCTCACTAGCAAGAAGGTGGTAAAGATGCAATGCACTATTGTTGCCAAGGGCAGGGTGAGTAAGCTATCCAGTCTCATTTTCTCTTCGCCACTGGCATTTCACAGCAAAAGTAATTATAAAGACAATGAATGTTCTTCTACACTCAAAGAACCCGTCAAAGAAAAAATGGTTAAAATCTCAAACATGAAACACAAAACATGTTAAAGTGTGTTTTACCATTCTCTTTTCCGATAGCAGATGGTACTGGTCACAACGCCAAGCAGCAAAGCAACAGCAATTGGGATGAAAATAGCCAGGATTAGGCCCACCACTAGGAAAGAGCAAAAGGTACCAAATTAAAAATGTACTTATTTAAAGTTCACGTGTTGTATTGCACAACTGTTTATAGCACCGATGCCAAACACGTTTTTCTCTAACACAAGTTTTTTCCTCTATCATATCTGTGAACCAAAACCTCAAGGCCACCTTTTCGCTCATGACATGAGGTGTTGAGGTTTTGAAAATTGCTGGTGTAAGGGTAACAGTAGATGGATTTTGTGTGACATATGTTGTCTCTGGCAGGATATGTATACACGGATCAAATGCTATTAAATATTATGATTTTTTTTCAATATTTTGGTACGTGATGTAGCACAAACCTAACATGAAAGAGCAGAAGGGAGCTTTACTGAAACCTACTTTTATTGCAGAAGGAGGACCTCAACCATTCGATTCTGTAAAAAGAACTCTGCATATATTTACAATCTAGTTCACAAGAAGCTAGGATCCTTTTCCAGAAACCAATTTTTTTGCTCAAGTCGATAACTAGAATGAAGTCCCTTGGCTTGAAGGCGAAAAACTAAGCCACTGGACCCCATTTCTTTACCAAAATTACTATGCACTCGAGTTCCAAGTCTAGCTTACCATGCGAATTCTACTGATAAATAGTAAAGATTCATATTTACAATAATTAGCAACTCATTCATAATTACAAACTTCAAATTACAGGAGCTGTCAGCACATATCCAATGATGCCTTGCATTCAGGATAATGCATTTATCAACTCGCGGTTAAAATACCAGGCACAGCACTAAAACCCGGTCGTTTCGCGAGGCCCCATCTATTCTCCACTTCTAAACAAAGCTAGACTCTTCTCTTCGCGCAATACCTCTATGCAGAGTAAGCACCCAGCAGTCAGACCCACCTGAAGAGTCCCTACCTCTTCAAACTCTTCATCTCCCTGTTCATCTTGCCTCACTCATCCCTCTGCAATCTTTCTACTTACTCCTTTCCCATTCTCAAATCTGCAATCCTCCATGTTGCCTGTGGCTGCTTTCCCGGCTTATACCCCTACAATAAAGCAATCCCCACTCTCACCCTGTAGATTACAATCCAATCCCCTCCACCCTCCAGCTGATTACACAACAATCCTTCTTGAATTAGTGGCTAGATTTGAGCTTTATAAATTACATGAGTACAAGCATACAACCTACATACCAAAGTATAATGAGTATACTGTATATCTGATTTACCTAATCATCACAATGGCCACCCATCTTAAATGTGAAAGGCCATAGAACTTAATATCCCCACCCAATTAATTATTAAATTAATGTATTTATTTTGATATAGAACTCCTACAGAGGTCCACAAAAATACACACACAGATTAAACAAGAAATACTTTACATACAATACGTAATTCTTTCTTTGTACATGGCTGCCTCCTAAAAAAGACTTATCAAACATACTGTGTGGTGTGCAAGAAAGAAAAATAGATACGTTAATCAAAACATTCTTATGGAACAAAAGGAGAAATATGTATACAATCAAATATCCAACCATCAAAATAATGTGAAGTACAAAATAGAGAAAAATTACCTAATAAATAGCCAAAACAGTTTAAAAAAATGTATATATCCTTTAACAAACCATTTCATTTGGTGGGGGCAAAACAAATAAACGGGCCTCCTGGGCAGAATGAATATTACATTTAATAAGTAATGGTCTTAAAAACATGTGCCTGGCCGTTTGTAACTCTGTGGACACAAATAGCACACATAGTTAAATTCTTGGATTGTAAATAACACATTTCACAAATTCTCTCCTCTCCATTTTACCCTAAATGCTAGTAACTTCTCTTAGGGGCAACAAGTTGATTCTCAAAAGAGTATCAACCTTCTACTCCCGTGAGGTAGGTTCCAAGTTAAATAGGGCTGTGGTTTATTCCCCAGGGTGCTCCCACAGACCACCTCATTTCGAGACTTGGGCTGATAAAGCGGTACCTCTGACCAGACTGATAGAGGTTGCAGACTTCTTTATAAACAGCGTCAATGCAGACTTTGGCATGGGGGAAGACAGTGTTCAGGCTAAGCCCAAATGAATTATTTGCTTGTGCAAAGGACCTAAAGAATGTTAATAGTTCTTTCAGTTTATCAAAGATTTCCATTCTAAGGGCAGCCCTAAGGGTACCCTCATCCCCCCCAGCAGAGGGAATTACCTCACCTCAGAACTGCTGCCAGGGATAAAGTATATGAGCATAATAAACCAAGTTCGAATGTAAAACATGAGGGGCAGCCAGAGAGTTTAAATTACCAATTTGGCGCAGAATTCGACCTTCGGCCTTGTCAAATGAAAGAATGCTTCACATCCAGTACCTCAGAAGCGTATGTTAATGAAGTGGGAATTTTAACCTTGAAAACTGACAGAAGATGGCCAAAATGGCGTCTCCAACAAGTCTTATGATATCTGTTTAATGCGCTAGCCTGGGAGACAGCCCTTCTTATACAAAGTTTGATATATGCTCTACATCTCGCCCTGTTTTTGAAAAAACCTTTCCCAGATATAAATAAGAATCACCCGATTCCAATTTTTCAGACCCCAACATCTACTTAAAACATCTCGTTATTCTGAGCCCTTTCTGCAGAAAACCAAGATCTTACTTTTGGCAATGTTAATTTTCAAGAAGTGTGCTTCTGCATATCAGGTCATCCAGGCGACGTTGCAAACCACTAAGCGTTAAATCAAAAATGGACACGTCATCTGCATATAATAGAGAACCAACGGACTTTGTACCGATTCTGGGGGGATCCCCCTCACTGAGTTCAAGACGCCGGGGAGATCGGATATATATAGAGAAAACCAAAGAGGGGCCAGCAGGCAGCCCTGCTTAAGCCCGTTATATGTTTTAATCTAACTTGATAGCCCCAGCGAACCTCCCATCAAAATTTGGCACCAGGTATCTGTATGTATTTCTAATAAGACCCAAAAGGTGATGTGGTATACCAAGATAAAGGAGCTTTCTCCACAGCGTTTGCCGAACCACTTTGTCAAGCGCTGTGGAGAAATCAAAGAATGCAGTAGAGACTGACATGCCTCACAAAAAAAGATATTTCTCCACAATGGTCTGAAGGACCGCAATATTGTCCAAGGTACTATGTTTATTTCTGAAACCAGCTTGTTCTGGTGGTATAATATTCTGGTCATGGGCCCATTGTGGCTGATGACATAATATGCTTTTAGCAAATAATTTGTCTGAAGCATCCAGCAGTGCATTCTGTCTGAAACTAGCTGGCGAAGTTTTCAGGCCCTTTTTATACAAAGGGACTAGAATACTACCCTTCCAAGTAGGGGGAATTTTTCTTTTTCAAAAACAATAATTAAATATTGGTGCTAAGAGAGCTCTCCATGCAGGTGACTCCTTTTTAATTAGCACAATCGGAATTCCGTCCGGACCTTGTGCACCGAATGTTCTGGCGTTCTTTATAAAACCTACTATTTCATCCCGGGGGACCAAATTCAAGAAGAGAAGACTCATCCACACCAATCGTCACAGGAACAATTGGACTGTTTTTATATAATAGGGAGATATAATCCACCCAATCCTTTTCTGGGATCGGAATAGGCAGAGCCCTCTGCCTTGAATCACAATATTCCGCAATCAAGTGCCTATACTTTCTTGAATCTTTGGCCCTTGCAGCTTCCCTCAACCCAATCCACTTAGAGTCATACTCCCATCTCTTTTTACTGAGTTTACGGCAGCTTCTTACTCGTTTAAGACAACTGATTTCCTGCTGTCGACCCATAGAGAATTGTATATGCTGTTTTCGGACTAGTCAATTTCTTGATTTAATAATTTCAACGAAAACATACCCTGTTTAGTCAAGCAAGGGCCAACGGATTTAGAGCTTAAATTACGTATCTCTTCCATTTGGGCCTCAAAATAGGGAATGATATTAGTGTGAGCATAACCCTGCTGTTCTACATAAGCCCTCTTCACTATCGAACTTTTTTTCAGAGATATTTTTTAACGTCCAAAAGGAATGTCCATTTGCTTTATTGGAGACAGCCATACCCGGGTGAGAATTCCCAGGATCCAATACAGGTAGATCAAAAGCCACTGTCATACCCACTACACTATGGTCTTTCCATACCGACGGGAGGACAAATAGATTTTCACAAGCCCCAAACATTTGATAAGAGACATCCACATAGTCTAAGAGACTCTGAGTATGATGAGAGTGAAACGTAAATTGAGCTGCTTTGTTAACAGGCACTCTCCTATTTAGAATGATAAGCTCTATACTTCTAATGCTATCAAGCTGGGAGAACCTCAGTGTATACGTTTTTATTTTTTCGGTAATAAAATCTCAGGTATATGCCAAATTTCCTCTTAATCAGTGTTGGCATCAGGGGCGTGGCTTGCGCGCCGCTGCGAGATGGCGGGTCGCGCTTGAGCTCGAGGGAGACGGAGACAGTCGGGACGATTTTAGGATCCCGTTCGAGAGTGTTTCTTCTACAGATTTCATCATGAGGTGTCGGAAGGTGCCGTGAGCGCTTTCCTTTATGCTGCCTCATCGCACGACGATCTGAACTGTCCTTTTTTCTGCTTGCAACCCTCATTACCGGCACTTCAGTGAGCGGCCGCCATTTTGTTTATGCGGTGGCGTCGCTCGTTTTTGTGGTATCAGACCCTTGCCTTCGAGCGCAACAGGTTCAGTCAGCTGTTCTGAGGTGACATTTATTACCTTTATATTTTGATGGCCCTTTGCAGTCGTTTTATGCATAACTGACGCAATACCTGCTTGCTATCTTCTATGAATTTCTGACTACCTTTTTTCACCTCACTCGACTTGTTTATAATTATTCCCTGCCTTACCTGAGTGGTTTGTGCTATGTAACCTGATTGCTAGGTTGCTTGCTATTTGGCAGAATCTGTTTTTTGGCGCTCGAGAATATTTTTGGCTTCTTCTTCTACTTCAACTGCTTTTGTCCGCCATTTTGTGCGCTGGTGTCCCGGGCATAATCTACGCCAACGGCGCTTCCTGTCAGTGGCCCTTGGTGAATTATTTTTGTGTGATTCTTGGCCCTTGCTCATTTATTCTACGTCAAGTACCTTTGGTGGGGGTGTTTTTGAGCTGTCTATTGTGGCCTGTTCCTATGACGGACACCATGGGGCCTTACATTACTGCGAAGGACTCTAAAGGGGCTTTAAAACGAGCTAAGCAGCAGTCCCCCTCTCCTGAGTCCTCTCAGAAGGATACTAACTCCACTTTGGATGCTATTCTGACGCATCTAAATGCCGTTCATGATATTGCGCAGTCTACTAAAACTAATACCGACTTATTGCAAGTTGAGGTGGCTGCTATCAGGAGTGACTTTAAAGCCTTATCTGTCAGGGTTACGAATACTGAATCTCGTATCAGTGTGGTGGAGGATACTACGCACCAGCATTCGAGATCTCTTCTCCAGCTAGAACATTCTATGGCGGCCTTACGCAGAGACCTTACAGAGCAGGAGGATCGTACTCGGAGGAGTAACCTGCGTATTTTTGGTCTTCCTGAAGATGCAGAGCAGTCAGCCCCCTCAATGATTGATTTCCTCTCCAAATGGATTCCTTCTACCCTACAAATCTCCTTTCAAAGAGACTTTGAAATTGAGAGAGCTCCTCGGGTACCTGCGTTCAAACCTAAAACCTCCACTTATCCCAGAGCAGTAATCCTTAAACCACTGCGTCATCAGCATTCAGAAAAGATTTTGGATCACATGAGGAAAGTCAAGTCGGTGTCTTGGGAGGGCCATCGGATTACTATCTCCCAGGATTTTGCCAGAGACACTAATTCGAAGGAAGGGATTTCTCAATCTGCTAAAACGTCTGCTGGACAAGCATATTCCTTTTTCCTTTGCTGGTCCATCCAAGTTTCGTATAACCTTCAAGGGCCGCTATCGGATTTTTGATGAACCTGCTGATCTTTCCTCTTTTTTGGATAACCAACTTGAGTCTCAGATGGACTCTTCTCCGGCTCCTGGCTCTTCTGGGACTTGAGTTTCTGTCTTTGTTGTTTCACGTGGTTTAGTGCGTCTTGCTGTTTGACATATGTCATTGTTTTTTCGCTCCATATGTTGGTAGCTGATTGCTATTCGTTTTCCAGATGATTTGTCTGTCACTTGTCAGCTTTAGCTTGACTTGTTCTTGGTATTTATCCACTTATTCACCCTTTTTTGTTTTTTCTCTTTCTTGTTTGATATTCCCGATATTTCTCTGCCGCCATTTCGTCTTTCTTGATTATCCTCCTTGTTGTGGGCGATTTTTGGCTCTTTGTTCATGCGTCTCATATTTTCCAATATTTGTTTCATGTTGTATTTTTCCCCACTTATTGGTATCTTTCGATTTTGTACCTTGCCGAGATTTGATCTTACCTATTCTTGGCGTAGGTTTATATGTCTGTTTTTGTCAGCCGTTCGGTCCGATGTGTCAGTTTTTCTCTTTGTGCTCATTCGTATGGTTTGTTTCTCTATATTTGCCTATCTTGTAACTATTTTATGGCTCCCTTCCTAGTATTTCTTCTTGTCACTTAGTGGTATTTTGTTTATATTTTCGCACTGTTTTTAACTTTGCAAGTTTTATTCCTGCTGATATATGATATTGCTTAACATTTTATCTTCTTAATTTTTCAATTTTCATATTTATTGTTTCTCCTTTCTCCAACTACATACCATGTACTACTGCCTTTTTATTTATATATTTGCTAGTTCTTGATTTGCACCATTTTCTGCTTTTCATATATACTTTTCTTGTTCTTTGTATGGCATTTATAGTTTATTGCCACTTAATTGTTGACATATAGCGAAGATCCTTTTATCTCACTTTTAGCTTCTATTCATGAGCTTGTTATTTGATATGCCTCATATTGTATTTTTCTGTCTTTTTTCGGTCATTGACCGGGTTTGATTATTCTGTGCCTATTTCTCGTAGCTTTTCTTTCCCCGATTTCAAGTATATTATAGGGTCCACTTTTATTGTTCTAGGACCATTGCTTGTTGTTTCCTTTTCTCTAGTCTGGGATCCATCGCTTTCTCTACTGTTTTTTCCTGACGGTCCTTTGTTTCCCTCTCCATTTTCCCCCTGGTATGAGATGGGTCTCTCATAGACCTACCCTGGCGGGTCTCTTTTTCTCTCTGTTTCCATTATTCTTTCTTTCTTTCTCTCCTCTTTCCCTTTCTTCTCCTTTTTCTTCTTTCTCTTTCCTCTTGGATCTCCTGATGGTGCCTCTCTATTTTGTGTCAGATGGTAGTGTTCTAATTTTCTGTCCATCTGTTTTTCTTAATTTGTTTGTTTTTGCTGTACGTCCATGCCTGGCTTAAATGTAGTTTCCCTTAATGTTAAGGGTTTAAATCATCCTGTTAAGAGGGCTAACATTTTAGATTATTGCAAATCTTGGTCTTCGGATCTGGTATTTTTGCAGGAGACGAAATGATCCCATAAAGAGGCTCTGTGGTTGCGGAAAGGCTGGGTTATGGATGTGGTATGCTCTGATGCTCTTGGTAAACGTAATGGCGTGATCACCCTTATTTCTAAAAACTCTGGATTATCAATCTTTTCTTCTGACCATGACTCTGAGGGTCGTTGGGTATTATCAAGATTATCTGATGGTATTCATGATCTTTATTCTTTGAATATTTATGCTCCAAATAATGATGATCCTCTTTTCTGGCAGAATATCACTAAATTACTTTCCCGAACGCCTAATAAGGGTAATCTAATAGTGGGTGGTGATTTTAATTTGCCGTTGGATCCTCTGTTAGATAGAAATTCTGCTTTTTCTTTTCGCCCTCCCAGAGCTCACAAGCATTTGTTAAATATGTGCTCTTCTGATAATCTTCATGATATATGGCGTCTTCATAACCCTACTGGCAGTGAATTTTCTTTTTTTTCCTCTCCTCATTCTAGTTTTTCTTGTATTGATTACCTCTTGGTTCATTCGTCTCTGCTACAATCTTAGTCTTCGCCGTACATTCATCCTATTCTTGTTTCAGACCATGCTGCGGTTTCCTTCTCCCTCTCGGGGCTTGCACCTAAGAAATCCTCCCCTTTGTGGAAATTAAATACGGAAATTCTTTATGACGACGCTGCGGTCAGTGCCTTGCAAGCCGAAATTGAACAGTTTTTCTCGGTTAATGAAGGTTCCGTTGATTCTCCAGTGGTTTTGTGGGACGCCTTTAAATGCACCCTTCGCGGTTACATTATTAAAGTTATGGCGCAGAGGAATGCTGCCATTAAGAAGGAACTTTCTGATTTAGCGGATAGTATTAAACAAAATGAACTTCTTTTTCGTCAAACGAAAGACTCACAAGTTTTAGTCTATTAAAAATTTAAAATACTCTTATAATGCTCTTGTCACTAAGAGGGCTCATATTGGTGTTCAAGCACAAAAGCCTAAACGGTTGCTATTGAAGAATCGTGCTGGTAAGGTCTTAGCGGCCACGTTAAAGTATCAAGAGTCTAGTTTTAAGTCGTCTCAAATTTCTTCTATCTCTGATAGATCCGGCATTTAAAAATTTCAGACTAAGGAGATCCTTGAGGTCTTTGTGATTTTTATGATACTTTGTATACTCCTACTAATCCATCGTCCTTGGAGGCTTGTCAAGAGTTCTTACGCACTATTCCTATTCATTCTGTTTCTGAGGAAGATGGGGAGCAGCTAGGTGCCTCAATTACAACTGAGGAAATTACTCTTGCTATCAACGCTACTCGATCTGGCAAAGCTCCAGGACCTGATGGCTTTCCCATTTTGTTTTATAAAACTTTTCTCCCTTTCATGGTCCCTCGTCTCAAGACCCTTTTTGATGTATTCATTCATCGAAGTGCAGTTTCCGGTACAGCAGCGGATGCTACTATTGTGGTCATCCCAAAGGAGAGGAAGGATATCACGGACCCTAAAAAACTTTCGTCCTATTTCCCTCCTTACTATGGAGGCGAACATTTTTGCCAAAATTCTGGCTAAACATTTGGAGTCCTATATTCCTTCTCTGGTTCATCCATCACACACTGGGTTTGTCAAAGGTAGGCTTGCTAGGGACAACATTCGTACTTGTTGCCATATTTTGGGTCCAGCTAAACGATCTTCGCTTCCTGCTGCAGCTCTAGCCCTTGATGCCGAGAAGGCTTTTGACAAGGTCTCTTTGCCTTTTTTGCAAGCCATTCTTTGTGCTCATAATCTTGGGGATTCCTTTGTTAATATGGTGATGTCTCTTTATGCCCAGCCTCGAGCGAATATTAGAGTAAATGGGGCTACCTCTGAGTTTTTTAGTCTTCGTCAGGGTACTCGTCAGGGTTGCCCCCTGGCACCGCTTTTGTTTTTACTAGCTATTGATCCGCTCCTGAGGCTAATTGATCTTCATCCAGACATTAAAGGGTTTACGTTTGGTTCACAGTGCATAAAGTCAGCGGCGTACGCAGATGATGTCCTTATTTTTTCTGAAGATATTGTTTCGGCTATTCCTGCGATCACAGATACAATTGCTCTTTTTTCTACGGTCTCTGGCTATACTCTAAACAGAGACACGACGGAGATGTTTCCCCTCAATGCTTATGGTTTTCCGGCCCATATGGGATCTGCTGGTTTCAAATGGCAATCTAAACAACTCAAATACTTAGGGGTCTGGTTTTGTAGTACTTTATCTGATACAGTGGCTTATAATGAGACACAGACCTTAATTAAAGTTAGTAATCTTTTGGACACTTGGTCTCCTAAACACATTTCTTGGTGGGGTTGGGCCCAAACTTTAAAAATGATGGTTACTCCTATTATTTCGTCTATGCTCCCGTTGAATCTATCTTCTTCCTTTTTTCGTGAGATTGATTCCATAACTTCCTCATTTCTTTGGAATGATAAGAGGGCTCGAATCGCATATAAATCCTTGAGGAAACCTTATGATATGGGTGGCTGTAATTTCCCAGATTGGGGGAAGTATCAAATCGCTTTTTTAGCTTCTCAAGGAGTGTTGTGGTTTTCCTCACTTCCTGGTCATACACCTTCTTGGATGTGCATCGAGCAGGCTCTCTTTTCCTCTTCCGGTTTCTTCATTTTTAACTACGTCTTCATTATCTATCCTTTTTTCTGGTGCTATTATATTGGATACCGTTGCAGCTGTTAAATTGGTCAATCGGAAAATGGCAACTCCGATTCATACATCTAGGTGGTCGTCTTTGTGGCGTAATCCCAGAATAAAGGTTCTTATTGACCCCCCACTAATTCAATATTGGTCTGCCAACGGTATTACGCTGGTCCGTCATCTTTATGACTCCAATGACGACCCGTTACCTTTTTCTTCTCTAGCTCGTCAATTTTCACTATCTAATTTGGATTTTTACACATTCTTGAAAATTAAAGTCGCTCTTGCCAAAGTGCGTCTTGTTCCCAACTCCCCTTTGATTACTTTATTTTCTTTGTGGCTTAAGTCTGGCCACATTGCTTCACGCATTTATACATTGTTGACCTCAACGTCTTCAGATTCATGTACCATTGCACAGCAAAAATGGTCTCGCCACTTTGGTACGGAGATAACTGATCATGTGTCGGCGGACACTTGGCAATTGATAGGTACGTTCTCTTTGCGCAATAAAATTGCTCCTTCTTTGTTTCAATACAAATTCTTCTCCATCAACCTTCTTCATTGGACTCCTAAGCGGCTTTGTTCTCTTCATTTAAAAGATGATGATTTATGTTGGAGTTGCGGCTTGGCGGTTGGTGACTATCCACATATGTTCGATCATTGTTCTCTTCTTCAACCCTTTTGGGATCTTATTCATAAACATCTTATGTTAATTTTTCGAATTCAATTTTCTCTTTCCTTTCCTATGATCTTATTGGGACCCTTGGCTTCCCGAGAGCCTCTGCCGTTAGATACCTTAGATATGCAATTGTTGGATCTTTTACTTACTGTGGCAGTTAAGGTAAACCTTATGTATTGGAAGTCTTTCGCTTCCGTGTCTTATCACACATGGTGGGCATGGGTCTCCTTCTTGAGAAGTGCACACACTTCTGTGGATAGTGCTCATCTCACTCCCACTATTTCTTTTAACGTATGGAGTACTTTGGATAATTATATGGATTTGGCCTCAAGGGGGTTAGTCGACCAATATCCCTTTGTGACGTCTGACTGACCGTTGTTTGTAGTGTTTTATTTTGCTGCGCCATCCAGAGAGATCCTTCCTTTTCCTTGTTCTTCTTTTCTTTTTCCTTCTTTCTTTTCTTCTGTCCTGTTCCCTTTTCTTTTTTCTGTTCTATCTTTCTGTATTGTAAATAATGATGCCGTTCATGGGTTCCTATGATTCACTACTGCCACTCTGCTCCTTGACCTTCATTTTGTTTTTAAAGACATGAGTTGTGGCAATTTATCTACTGTTAATGATGTATTCTACCGAACTTGTGGATATTTCCTTCTCTTTTATTTTGGTATCATTATGAACTGTACCTAACTGTTTTTATCTTTTTAAAATCCTAATAAATTATTGAACTCGAATCAGTGTTGGCATCAATTGCCGAAGCAGAGTTAGAGATTTTGATATTTAAGTCTCCCACGATTATTACTAGGTGGCATTCTTCCCTGGTGGCTATATCATGAATAAATGAAGAGTACACTCAACAAATGGTCAAAATTTCTCCCAGGAGGTATATACAGATTTGCCACGATGAAGAAACTAGACCTGCCGTAGTCTCCCAAACGTGGCAACTTCAGCTAGCAGTGCAAGAACAGCCAACTTGAAAGTGCTCGATGATGCGCTCTGTAGCAGGGAAAACATGGTCCAACCAGTGGTCAACATTTAACACTATTAATCATATGTTAGCCATCAACACTCTAAAAGGCATAACAGAAAACTGTTTGAAGAGGAGGAAGAATATATGCACGTCTGAACCAATGCCCTTTGAAGCTACCAAGTCTGGAAATGTATATTCTGAATTGTGTGGCATGGAACTGTGTGGTGTTGACTGAAATTATGTTGAGGGGAATTGTATTCATGTGGATTGTTGCTATCTGGCATAGAGTGCATTTATGTGGGGTGTATTTATGAAGCATTGAGTAGAGTGAAATTATGTGGAGTTGAAAAACATTTAAAAAGGCTATGAATTTCACAAAAGTGACCGTTGGTGTCCAAATCTTCTATGCTTGTTACTGGAATTCCTTGCTATTTTTTTGTTTTTTTACAAGAGCATTTTTTAGACTTTCTATACACACTTTCATACTGTTTTGCTGAATAAGGCGACCAGTTGTAGAATGGTGTGCTGCACAAGGACGGCACCTGCCTTCCTCAGTCTTTTGTGACACTGCTTTGTAAAGGGGAGAATGCGGAGTTGTACCAGTGGAGATGGATGTAATGCTTTGTTATGAAAGGTGTGGTATTTCTTTCTGGTCAAGGGGAGGTTTAGTGCCACTTGTCGCTGTAGAACCCTCATGGCCTGTGTTGTGCTTGTGAGCTTGGTTTTAATGGAAATGCTGGACAACAATTATGGCCTGCTTTCTTTGATTGCAGGCCCTCGCCTACAGTCCGTAGCAAAAATGGCACAACAGGGAAGAGGTGCATGTATGGACGGAGGAAAGGTTGAAATGTATTTCACGTACGGCACACTTCATGCGGTAGATTATTAATAACAAACTGGAAATGGGTCACCACATCAGACAATTAGGGGGAACATGGCAAATTGCAGCTTTAAACAAGACAATGGGAATAGCTCAATTATTATGGTGCTCCTAAGTTATCAAAGTGATTACAAGAGCCCAAACAAAGCTCAACACTTCACAGCATGTCAAGTTTCACAAGGACAGATGCAGGTGTTGCTTGGCAAGCCCAAGAGCAGCCTATCTAGGGAAAGTGGTGGGCCGGATTAACCAGCTCAGTGTCAACACTTGATATATCATGTAATCTAGCTGATTTCGGATGTCAGTCAAATAAATAAATAAATAAATAAGGCTCATATTAAATGCTATCAGCCCATGTAATAGGCACGCCAGCCAGCACTTTTGCTGCCTGTTGATGGTAAATATATACAGAGGGAAAAGAATTCCTCAAATTCTTGCTTAATAATGCTCTATGTCGCAGTTAATGATGCTAGCCGAAACCAAACTCCTGGCTCGTGAGTTCAGATCCAGTTGCTAATCACTCAGGATCACACTTGTACAGCCGTACCAAGGGGCCGATTATGATCGCGGACGGACTGGAGTCCGTCCGCGACCCCTGAGCAGGAAGGAACATCCGCAAGGGCTGCGGCGTTCCCTCCGTGCAGATTAGGATGTGACCGCCAGGGTGGCGGTCACATCCTCTATCTTTAACATTGCGGTGGGTGCAGCTTCAAGCTGCACCCGCCGCAAGGTTAAAAATGCATGCATCGCATTTGCATGCACAAAGCGGCAGGCACCGCGCAGTGCCTGCTGCTTTGTGCACGCAAATGCAGGGGGGTACCATAGGTACCCCCCCAATGTGCACCCCCCACCCCACCTTCACCCAGGGGGGCCCGCAACGGGCCCACGAAGTTAAAGTCCGTTTGCTTTTCCACGGCAGAAAATCCGCAGCGGAAAAGCATGCCTTTCACACCATCCTAATATGGCTGGCGGTGTCTGATAGACACCACCAGCCATGTTAAAGCTTTTCCGCCACTGTCGGAAGGCGACCGCAGCGGAAAAGGTGCGGACGGAATTCCAGACCCACCAGCCATCATAATATGGCGGTGGGTCTTTCGAGGCTCCGCGGTGGTTTTCCCGCATCCTCTGGGCCGGCGGTGGCTTCCGCCGGCCCGGAGGATGCGGGAAAACCGCAATCATAATAGGCCCCCTAGTGAGGAAACAGATGTCCGGTATGCCCCTGACCTCACCTTCTATTGGCCTGGCTAAGACCAGTTACTTCGGAAGAGTCGCAGAGGCTGTAGCTACCATGGGTGGAGATGGGCGAGCAAACAGCCTGTGCAAAGCTCTGAAAGTATTTACAATGTAGATCATGCAACACACATCACATAAAATATGATAGGGTTTATAAAACACTCGAAAGGTCTATTTCTTACTCAAAAGGTGTATTTCTTCAACATGTTGAAACTTTGATATGATTATGGCACATTATGACAAGGCACCGAGAGGTACTTGTTCAAAGTGATAGATGTTAAACTTTTTAAAAATTGTGAATAGCCCTTGCAGGCGGAGGTCAGGACAGGAGGAGAGAATGTTAAGTTAGGTCAGAGCTGCCGACTATTGAGCTGGGAAACCGGGTTTGAGTCTCGGCACAACATGCTGTGATCTTGGTCACATTACTTAATCTCCCTCTTCCTACAAAAAAAGAATATGTCCTTGTGTAAAGTAACTGGCATTCACGTAACGTGCTCTGAAAATATATTCGGGTGGTGTTTGCGCTATACAAAAATGCATTAAATGAAATTAAATGGAGCATTTATAAAGCGCATGGTTACCCTGGGGCATCCCAGTGCTAAGACGCCATGTAAAACTGTGAGGAGGTTAAGGAAAGAGAAAAGTTTTCGGAAGTTTTCTGAACTTAAGGTAGTCAGCTTCAGAGCGTATGTGGAGGGGGAAGACTGTTTCAAAGTCTGGATGCATTGTATGTAAACAGTCTCCCTCCACTGCGTGCACATTTAATCTTGGGAACTAAGATTAAACCTTTGTTCTCAGACCTAAGGGCTCTGTTAGGTACATAAGGTTGGATCCAAGAACGGATCAGAGGCAGAGAATGACTTATGGGTGATACACAGAGCCTTAAATCGAATTCTTTCCTGTAGAATCAATCAATCAATCAATCAGATTTATATAGCGCGCTACTCACCCGCTAGGGTCTCAAGGCGCTGGGGGGGTGGGGTCCGTTACTGCTCGAAAAGCCAGGTCTTGAGTTGCTTCCTGAAGGAGAGATGGTCCTGGGTCAGCCGTAGGTGGATGGGGAGGGAGTTCCATGTCTTGGCTGCCAGGTAGGAGAAGGGCCTTCCTCCGGCGGTGGCTCTGCGAATGCGTGGTCCGGTGGCGAGGGCGAGGCTGGTCGAACGCAGCTGGCGGGTGGGCATGTAGAAAGTGAGGCGGTTGTTGAGGTACTTGGGGCCCAGGTCGTAACGAGCCTTGTGTGCGTGGGTGAGGAGTCTGAATGGGATCCTCTTGCTGATGGGGAGCCAGTGCAGGTCTCTCAGGTGGGCGGAGATGTGGTTGTGGCGGGGGATGTCCAGGACGAGTCGTGCGGAGGCGTTCTGTATGCGCTGGAGTCTTTTCTGTAGTTTAGCTGTGGTTCCCGCGTAGAGGGTGTTCGCGTAGTCCAGTCGGCTGGTGACGAGTGCCTGGGTGACAGTCTTCCTGGTTTCGGTGGGGATCCATCGAAAAATCTTTCGGAGCATGCGCAGGGTGTTGAAACAGGATGACGAGACGGCGTTGACTTGTTTGGTCATCGAGAGGGAGGAGTCCAGGATGAAGCCCAAGTTTTGTGCGTGGTCCGTTGGCTTGGGGGTGGTGCCCAGCGCAGGGGACCACCAGGAGTCGTCCCAGGCGGACGGGGATGATCCCAGGATGAGGACTTCCGTCTTGTCTGAGTTTAGTTTCAGGCGGCTGTTCTTCATCCACTCGGCGACGTCTTTCATTCCTTCGTGTAGGCTGGCTCTGGCGGTGGCGGGGTCGTTGGTGAGGGAGAGGATCAGCTGGGTGTTGTCGGGGTGTACAGGGAGCCAATGCAGGGTGGCAAGGGCAGGTCTTGCAGAGGATAGTCAGGAAATGTTCAGCAACATTCGGGCCACACAGTTCTGTACTATTTGAAGTCTTTTGATAGTGACCTGGGGAGCTCCCAAATATACGGCATTGGCATAATCGAGTCGTGATAAGACAAGGGCCTGTACCAACAGCTGTCTAGCAGAAAGAGGGAGTAGGGGAAGCAACTTTCTAAACATTCTTAGCAGACCTTAGCAGCTCGCTGCCACTATGCATGATTGTTCTTTGAAATCGAAGTTATAGTCAAGCCAGATTCCTAAACTCTATATGTTTTTTTGGGACGAGGGGGCCTAGGCAACTAGGCCACAGGTGGGGAGCAGACTTCCCCAAAAGCAGGAGTTCGGTCTTAGATACATTGAGGTTTAAAAAGGAATCGCTTATACAGTTAAAGACTTTCTCAAGGCAGGTGGCTAGATCTGGATCCAGGTGGTCAGATTGCTTCAAAGAGATAATTAGCTGTGTGTCGACAGCGTATGTAATGATCTGTTCACTAAATGGGCATACCGTTTCAATCAGCGAGCTCATATACACATTGAACATATTGGGGCTAGGGGAAGATCATTGTGGGACCCCACAAGTCAACGGTATTCGTTTTGAAGAACATTCCTCGAAAACTGAAAAACCCTGTTTTGGAGGAAAGACTGCAACCATTTTAGTGCCAGTCCAGTCACTCCGGCCTCCCTCCGACTTTGTATCATTAACTGGTGATTTACAGTGTCGAAGGCTGCGCTAAGGTCCAATAAAATTAGGGCAGCACAGCCTCCATTATCAAGAGTCTTCCTGATTTGCTCTACCATAGCCGTCTCTGTGCCTTGTTGGTGTCTGAATCCAATCTGCGTAGGATGCAGACGGTTATTGTTTTCCAAGAAGGCCGATAAGATCAAATGAATTTATTTCTCTGCTAATTTACTGACTCCTGGCAGTAAGGAGATTGGCAGATTGGTTAATAGTTTCCCAAATTATCTGGATCCAGGTTCGGTTTCTTTAGGAGTGCTTTAACCCTGGCATGTTTCCATTGGGGTGGAACAATCCCGGTTTTAAGTGAAGAATTTATACAATCAAGTATAACTAGTGACACCACCTCCGAAATTTTATGGAGAATAGTGGGGCGGCGGCATCTAAGGGGGTACCCGATTTAAGCTCTCTCAGCAACCCCTGCAGGGTCTTAAGATCCAGAGGCAGGAATTCCTCCAGCAGGATGGAGTTATCAGTTGATACAAACGCTTGTGGAACTATAATAGGAGGGAAGGAATTATAAATGGTTTGCATCTATTCTGAGAAGAAATCGGCAATTAGCTCGCACCCCGATTGAGCATTGTCTGTCATTAGGAGGGGTAGGGAGTGTGAGAAAGGATTTGGCGATTTTAAATATCTCACAAGAATAGTTTGCAGATGAAATTTTCCTTGATAGTGAAGAACTTGGGCGTTTTTTATTTCATTTGTATAGCTTTTGATAGCTTCTTGATAGTTGATTTTACTAGCAGCGGAGAAGTCCTTCCTCCAACTTCTTTCATAATCTGCTTTAGTTGGCATAATTTTTGAGAATACCAAGGATTTTTTTTTACTCCCACCTTTTCTGAGATTTCATTCTTTGGAAGAACATGATTAAGTGAAGATTCAAGCCATTTATTAAACTTGTCGTTTGCGACAATGGGGTTAGGGCGAGAAGGGGGCAAAGTGTTCTTAAGGTTGCTTATCAAGGTATCTAAGGGGAGCTTCAACCACTTGCGAGCAAATTTAGTGACTCTGGCAGTTGGTGGATTAGCGTCTGGTAATGCCCAATTAAAAGGTAGTAAGAAGTGGTCTGACCAAGGAATAGGAACAGCCTCATCTACCGAAAGGTTACTTATATTTGAAAGAATAGGGTCCAACAAGTGGCCTTTAGTATGGATGGGACTGTCCACTTTTAGTGTGAGTTGGAATATTGCCAGTTCATCAACTAATTCTAATGAACAAGCAGATAGATCATAATTAAAATGTAGGTTAAGGTCACCCAGGATTGTGAAGTTGAGGGAGGCACTGGCTAAATTTGCTCTAACATCAGGTAGGTCCTTAATAAAAAGCACAAGAGAGAGAGGTTGGAGCAAAAACACGAGCGATCCAAGAGAAATAAAAAAAAAGTAGGCCTGAAAACATTTCCTAAGATGGGTGGTGTGTATGAATAGTAGTACTTGGTTCAGTTCTCGGCGAGGGTTAAAGTCCGGAAGAGGCATGACACATGCATGCCATGGGCAAATAGAGAAAACGAATAATGGAGGGATGAGGGATTAAGCAAATGGAAAGCCTATGGGTGGGCTGAAGCCCACAAAGTACATACAACAGGTCTCTTTTCGAGATGCATATGCGCATCATCCATATCCAAGACCTAAAAACCGGGAGGCTGAGTTTTATTCAGCGGCAATGGCATTTGGGAAAGAAACAGTGTGCATAGCACCAAGACGATAAAACATTAGGTCAGAAAGCATCAAGACAATGATGGGCTTTAAAGGGCGACGATAAAAAGGAACAGCATACATTTATTATTTGCACTAATTACACCCGGCAAGCAATGACGAGAATAAATACATCAAAGGGCAGGGGATATGCGGTCTGGAAGCGGGTCAAGCAGAGGTATGTCACTGCTGCCATTACAAAAAGGGTTTCTGAACTTGCCCACACAAGAGTATACAGTTTGGGGCAACTTAGCCACAGGTTAAACAATATATTTCTAAAACGCCACTTGGTTTGACCACGGAAGGGGTAAACTGTCGATCTGATTTAAACAGGAGTCCAAAAACCTCATTACTCGCCTAATGTCCACATCATGTGCTGCTGTCCCCACTCATCAGCATTTCAGAATCCAAGAATGTGATAATTATGTAAAGAATAGTCCTATGAATCTGGGATTAACACTTGCTACTTTAGCAGGCACTGTCTGCACAGACAGCAAAAGGGCTCTAGCAGAAATGCAAAAATTAACGTCTCCTTGTGTAAAGTAACTGCCACTCACATAAAGCGCAGTAATAATACATTTGGGTGGTGTTCGCGCTATATAAAACTGCATTTAAAAAAAAAAAAAAAAGATGGAGGACAAAGTCAGTGAACTGAAAACATAAGCATGGTATGGGGTGTTCCAAGACGAACAAAAAAGTAGCCCCTAAAACATTTTCTAAAATGTCAGCTGTGTATGAATAGTAGAACTTGGTCCCTGCTCTCGGGGAGGGTTAAAGACGGAAAGAGGCATGACACATGCATGCCATGGGCAAATGGGGAGAACCAATAATGGAGCGATAAGGGAGCCAGGAAATAGCAAGGCTATGGGCAGGCTGAAGCCCACAAACTACCTACAACAGGTCTCTTTTCAAGACAGCGCATGCATGCCGTTTAGAGCCAAGACTTAAAATTCACTTTGAAAAACTAAAGCAACCATGCCAGTCGAATTATTAGCTAGATCTATTTAGTAATGCATAGCTCCTTTTCCTTAATCTTTATAAACTGGTATTATGGCTATATAAAATTCTAATATAAAGGCTCTGTATGTAAGTGCTCATTATGTTAAAAAAATGAGAAATAGCAAGCTAAAGATCTAGAAAAGTAATGCACTGTGTACTTCATAGCTCTTCAGAGCACACCTATTTGTGTAATTACTTGAAAGATGGTACCCATACCTTCCTGCATTCATCCATGCATCCATCTAGCTTCCTATCGGAAGATCAAACATGAGGATTTTTCAGCCAGATAAATATACAGGACTACGTGTAAATGTGGTTTTGAAATTGATATATTGATTTTGGGCACCAAATTATTGTATTGAAAAAGCTAGAAACATACAATATACCAGCATCTTACTTACAATTGTCTGGTGTGTCCACGTACAATAAAGTCAGTGGGCTTTTTCCACCTCCAGTATAAGATTGCAAGCCCAGCATATAGCGGGTGCCACTTTTAAGATCACGTATTGTCAATATCTTTGTTTCCATATCAGTGATATTCTTGACTTTCATGTCTGTACGGCCTGATTAAAAAATAAAAACATTTCAAAGGTTATAGCGCGAGCTGAGACAAATCCGGTTAAATATGTATTTGGAAAGAGAATTTCATAAGAACTCTTGCTTCAAGGGACAATACAGGTCAGGAAGACAGAATACTACTGTAAAAACACATGTCAAATATTACCAGTAAATAATGAATGGATTAAGAAAGCATAGAATCTGCAAAGCGTTGCAGACACATGACCACTGTTTGGGTAAAGTATCACAATGCGTCCAAAATGTACATCAAAATGACCATATCAGCAATGTAGGCATCTACTTATTGCAATGAAGATGGTAGAATGGGTGAGAGGATCTTGTTTGTGGCACGATAGTAGCAAATAGGCTGACCCAGTAAACATGAAAAGATTTGGGGTCCATCGTGCAATGATCGACATCTCAGCTCCACAGTCAGATCATCCCAGTATCTCTAGCCATAAGAATGACTTGCGATTGTTCCATCAAATACCAATATGTATGCATTCCAAGCATTCAGATGTAATTTGAAACTCATCATTGCATGATTGGCTCCATAACTGCTGACTCAACAATTTCACCCATCTGTTGAGGATTTGTCTTTTTAGTTTTATAAATGACAATAAAATACTTTAAAAAACCATATAGGAAAAAACTACATCTCATGGGGGATCAATCAGTATTTAATGGGGCCCCATCCTTAAGTCGCTTAGTTGCCACAGTTAACCAATTGATATCATGCACCAAGGTATAGTAGTAAAGATGGACTGGGGACCAGTGTACAGTCCTGTGGCAAAATAGTATGCATACGGACTGTAAAATACTTGGCTGTCTGGAAAATATTACCCATCTACTGCCCTACTACAGGTTATCTATATTTGTGGGACGAGTCTGGTGGATTTGTTTGAGACAATATGCACTATCAATATCATACAGAATTAAGGTTGTGACTGTGCTGGGTTGGAAAATTCCTCTGCATGGTAAAGGTGTGTACCGATGCCGTGAGTGCTCAACTGGACTGTTGTCTGGATCTCTAATGGTGATGTTTTGTCATAGGCGAACAAGGATCATGTGTGTGCCATGGCATAGGCCTGTCTCACAGAATGCAGGCTTAATGGGCTGGGAGAGGTGCCCAAATCACTACCCTCATAATGGTAGAAGGCTATGTCTTCACCAGAAGTTAAACAGTGCAAGCGTGGTGGTGCCAGCATACCGTGTAGTATATTAGTAGTAGTGAACAGGACGTTTGTACCTTGTGCCACTGGAATGAAGCCTGCAGGCTCACTGACCTTTTTAAAAGTCCTGCTGTTGTGTGCTTAACTCACCCGTGGCCTACATCAGGTAAGATGTGAAGTTCTGCGCAACTCAGGAGTAGTGACAATGTGAGGTTGTATGTGTGCCTGGGAAGGGTACAGTATAGGGATAGAGTAGTACTGTCTAGTGCATGTGTGGTTAGTACATGCACTGGGTGTATGTGTGACAAGAGGAATACATAACATGAGATGTAGTGCTGTGGGGTGCATATGTGGATGAAGCATATGCGGAGTGTGTGGGCTTGCATGGAGCGCAATATGGAGGGTGAAGTGTTGTGCAGCAGACACATAGCGTTTGTGTATGCGGGCAGTGTGTGTTTGTAGGACCACACCCTTGTTAAAGATAGAAAAGCTTCAGTGCTCAACAGTGTGTGTGGGTACTGGGTGGATGGGTACATGCAAAGTACAATCCATGGAGAAACAATGCTGGACTGAAGGGTGCTGTGAAAGTACACTGAGTGAATATCCATTCAATTGTGCATTGTATGGAGGACCCTGGGTTCAACTTTGGGAACCCCAGGCCTGGCTGCTAAAAACATGAGGAGGAGAGGAATCACTCCAGATGGATTTGTGCATTGCTGTATTTCTCAGAGCTGGTTGGGGGCATGGTAGAGGGAAAAGGAAGAGACTACCTTTACATTTCATAAGATTGCTCTTTGATTCAGAGATCGATCACAAGGAGGGGCCTGGACACATCTCAGGTAAGGGAGACGGGGCTGACAATCATAAAGGGTAAGGCCAGGGCTCTAGAATTAACCTTTTGATGCACATATCACTGTGGCAGACATCCAGGTGTGAATTGTGGTCACTCCCATGAATTGGCCTATTGAATTGGCCTATGGCCAATCAGCATTGAAGTCATGCTTACTATGACACCTTTCATGAAGGAAGATGAAAAGGAGAAGTGCCCACTTCAAAAGAAGCAACAATCCAACATAAAACTTCAAAGACCCATACCCAAAATCACATTTGTTGTCTGGAAAAGCACTATAAGAAGGGGAGATTGAGCCCTCAAACATTTGTCATCTGTCAAGCAGACAAACAGGCTGTGTGATAAGGGAAGCTCTTCAACACTTCTGTCTGTGACCAATACTGGGGGCTAAGGCCCGCTAGTCTCCCTGCTAGGTGACGGGACATCACCTGGGGAAACCAAGACCACCAGCCCTGGTGCCTGCCTGCTTGCCAAAACCAGTGCGTTCTGTAAGGAAGAGGTGAGCGTTGGCGGGAGCAAGCTCCAGTGGGGACCCTACTGTAAGGACTACCTGTGCGAGGCATGATGATTCAGCTAAGCATGGATCGGGCCATTGCCCATGTGCAAGATTGTTTTCGGTGATCCTCATATGCTAGGAGAGGGCTGTCGTAAACTGGGCCGCACGTTGAGCACTGCGTGGCTCCTTCTACACACGTACTGCTGAGCGGCAGTGACCCCATATGCCAGAGGGGGCTTCCAGTAAAATAACCATTTCAAGGAGGGCCAAGACTTGTGACTGACTGGGGCGGGGTGCGTGAGCTGGGAGAGCCTGCACCCAGATAACCCCATACCATTGCAACACTGTATGCCAGCAGAGGCTGGCGGTACCAACATTGCCAAAGGATTCAGGATGCTACCTGAAGGAGAGACTGAGGCTACAATCTGGGATTGGACCCGCACTGCGATGGACATGCCCTTGACTCATGATTAAGGATTGCCGGAGACGCTGGGGACGGCACAGCACCTGCCAGTTGGGGGCTGAAGAAAGGATTCTCCCCCCGTTGAGCAATTTCAACTTACTGCTGCTCTGACATCTGAGAGACCACCAGCAGCGCCGCTCAAGAGAGAGCCTGCATGATCGGGTGCTGCCACGTGGGCCGCGAGCAGCCCGACCTCTCCAAACTTAACAGGACTTGCAGGTGCGCTTTTGAAGGCACCTGCTGCATTGTTTAACTCTTTTGAGCTGCAAGAGTGGGTAAGACAAGAACTGGGCCAGTTGGGCCCCAGGGGAATTTGTTGTAAAGATGCTGCGGTGCCATAAACACATTTGACTAAGTAACTAAAGGGTCAAAAGGGAGAACTCTTGAGTACAGCCTAATAGTTTGCATTCCTGATTTTTGTAGTAAACAGGAGATCTGTTCCAGTGACTGGTGACCGGACGCACTTGGCGTCTGTACCTTTCCGGTATCCCATGGGAAGAACCTAGGGGGTTATCGTGGACAATTCACTTTCCCTCAACTTGCAGGTCAGCAGGACAGTCTCCACTTGTTACGGGATCATTAGGATTCTCAGATAAATCTCCCATTTCCTCTCCTTTTATGCATGTAAGCAGGCCGTCATTTCCTTGGTAACGTCCAGATTGGACTATTGCAATGCCCTTTATCTGGGCATTAACAAAGGCCTAGTGTGATGCCTGCAGATTGTGCAGAATGCTGCGGCCAGGTTGGTGCTGAACCTTCCAAAATATCATTCAGTCACAGCCTCTACCAAGCTGCTGCACAGGCTACCTTTGGGACCTTAGTATCCTCTTCAAGACTTTGTGCCCGACTCATGATGCCTACTATGGCTCAGGTCCAGAGGGGAGTAAGGCTATCATCCATCACTATGTTCCTAGCAGGCTGCTCCGGTCCTCAGACAAATATCTGCTAACAGTACCGAGGTTTAATAAGGCCAAATGGGGAGGTAGTGCTTTCTCCACGGCTGCTGCTAAACTGTGGAACTCCCTCCCGGAAGAGCTTTCGAGTCAGATGTCCCATTCGCTTTTCCGTAAAACCTTAAAGACCTGGCTTTTCTCACAGATGTCGGTATGAGCATGGCTCTTTGTCTGCACCCTTAGGTTCCGCATACAGCGCCTAGACATCCTTGGGCTAAGTTCACACTCGACAAATTCCAATATTCATTCATTCATTCGGTGCAGCCAGCAGTGAATAATCCTGAAACAGTCACATAAAGAATGGAGGAAAGGGATTTACATGAGAACTACAGGGCCCCGAACCTCAAGGGGGAATGTGGTGTTGTATTTGAATGTCATATTGCTTTGCCTTTGGAGAGTTAGAAATTAAATGCTGCTTTTTCGCATAAAAGCAAATATTTGACTGGACATCGATTTATTGCTCATACTGCATTTTTAGTTAGAAGTCATGTTTACTGACCTGTATCTACAACCCCTGTGGGGAGCCTTAACTGCTCCACCACAGCTAGCACTGAGAGTCAAGAGCAGAGCCCTGGGACATGAGGAGTAAAAGGCCTCAACCACCACTGTTGGGCTCAGTAGGCCCTGCATGCCCCGTGGCCCTCTGAAAGGGGTTCTGACAGCCTCTCTGTGTAGGTAATGTTAGCTGCACATAAACTGCATATAAAATATCATCTTGAAGTTTGATTTAGTCTGTTAATCTGACCAACACTTTCCCACAGTGTGGGAGTTTTCTGATTCACACAGTGGAAGCTGTCCCTGTGGAACGTCTTCATTTTTGGGAATCGCCCCAGAGGCCTTAAGGGGAGCAGGCAGTGGTCCAGAAACCCAATTTCTGTCTGCCCCCATATCTTCCCAAACTGATTTTTTTAAAGTAGCATATGTTTTTTCAATAGGCCTGGGCTGCTTTCAAAAACATGTTTCAATGGGGATAAAAATGTAGGGACAGAGCTTTGATGAGCCTCGCAGGCTTCCATCGCTGCATTTTTAGCTCTGAACCTGCCATCACCAGGGCGGCAATGTGAGTGAGCGTCAGAGCTTTCTTATTTTCTAAAAACAAACCTCTGAATGCATAACAATGAACTGATCAACTTAACCGTGGTAGTGGTTCCTTAGTACAATGCAACAACTTTTAACTCAGAAGATTTTTTAGAAATAGGATCCCTTCATATGCCTTTTTGTCTCTGCGCCAGACTCCTGAAGCACACTGTAATGGAAAGAATGGAATGTACACTCCATCAAAAGCATATTTCACAGCCAGGATCTGGCAAGTATGGGGCCTGCAACTGGCAAATGGACCGCTGTAATCATCGAACATGGAATTCCTTGCTGTATCTTCTTCAAAGTGGCCATGAAGAACAAGTTACTTACCTTCTGTAATGTGGTTTCTGGTGGATATTCAGTCTAATTGCAAACTCCTGCACATTTAGAATAGTCACGAGGCACCATACTAGACGTTTTCACAGCAGTGCTCCCGCATACCACTAGATGGCTCCATTTGGTTCAGAGTTGGCCTCATTCCGCCTGGAGGTTACAGAGCAGAGCGGATGATAAGCGCCACCACTGCATGCCAATGTCAGTTTCTTGCTTGACTTTTTACAGGCCCCATCTACAAAGGCCTATTTTCAGACTTTTTAGACGGTAAAAAGGAGGAAAGGCCACAGAATGAGGAGGTGGAATGACAGTGAGAAATGTGTGGTTAGATAAGAGTAGCCACCAAAAAGAGAATTACGGAAGGTAAGTAACGGAAAGGTTACTTACCAGTAGGAGTAGCTTAAAGTCTTTTCAGAATCCACATGCTGTGCGTTATTTTGTGCAGAATTGTGCCTCTCGTTTTTCCCCCCTTCTTTCTTCCTTTTTGAATATCGTCAATCACCATTAGGTGGTAAGTCCATCCTCTCTATGACATCAGATGAGTCCGAGATGTTCCTGTGCGAGGTCCGATTCTTTTCCCCCCCATGACAAATTGCAGTCTTGGAAAGTCCCTTTCTAATGATTTGCCACTCTCCCTTTGTCTGTTTGCCACTTGACATTTCCGGTGGAGGCGGAGTCTCGCATGTGAATCCAGCACATTCTTAAAGCTGCAAAACTACTTTTACTGGTTACTTAACCACATGTTACATGCTGTGCATTCATTCTGTAGCGATGTCTGCCTCCTTGGGGAGGTTGGGTTAAAAACCGCTTAAGTTTACAAGATGCTGTAGAGTACCGCTCTGTCTGATCCATGATTCTTTGTATTTCACCTCAGTAGTGTTTTGTTAAGGTGTGTTTGGTCGACCATTTAGCTGACATGTAGATGTCGGTGATTGGCAAGTTTGCCAGGAGGGTTAGAGTTGTGCACTTTTTCCCTCATGAAGTGTGCTCAGGATTGCTTGTACTATGCATTGTGCAGAGGTTCCCTTAGTCGCTGGCATGCCCTTACTTGCTCTTGCAAAGTTTAAGAAAAGTTGGAAAGTTGGCATCCCTTTCTTAAAAGTCTTTGTGGTATAGGAGTGCCCTACATATGTCCAAACTGTGCACGGCACTTTCAGCTTTGGCTCTTCAAACAAGGCCAGCAGCTGAATGCTTTGGTTAAGGTGGAACTGTGACACCACTTTGGGTAGAAATGTTTTCTCAACAATACCTTGTCATTATGTAATGAAAGGCAGGATTCTCGGTGGTGAGTGCTTTTAGCTTGTTGACTCTGCACATCAACATGATGGCTGTTAGAAAATCTGTATTTTACTTTAGGAACTTGAGGTCTGCCTTGTGCATGGGCTTAAAGGGCTTTCATCAGTTGTGGGACCGCAACATTCAAGTTCCTTAATGGTGTTGGCACAGCTCTGGATGGAGCTACCTTGTTTGATCATTCCATGAATCTCTTTACCACTGTATGGCAGATAAACTGCTACCTGCGAGCCAAGTGGAGCACCCAGGTTAATCCATTGTCTATTAGGTAGGTAAGGTATGTTCGTATCGTGTTGTCCTCCGTTCTGGTTTCTAACCTGCCATGATCCTCCACCAGTGAGTGCATTGGCTGCATTTCACACTATAGCACATTCGTGTGCTCTGTCTTCTTGCCTCTTTGAAGATTTCTATTGCTCTGGAAGGGAAATGGAGATAGCCAAATTCTAGGTACTCAAGCACCAGGCTATGAGGGCGAGGGTGACTGTCACGGGGCTGCTGGACAGGAGCCGGACTTTAATTCTTCTTCGTTTCTGCCCCGTGGACAGGATTCCTGCGGCCCCTTTAACGTGGCCTGGGCTTTCCCGGAGGACGACTCATCAGCCGTGACGTCACCGGCTTATGCCCAATCAGAGAGCGGGGCCGAGGTAAGAGCAGAGACTGTGTCCGTTATTGTTGTGTTTCTCCTGACCAAAAGAAGATCTTTCATTTGTTTGAACGCCGTGTTTTGGGGCTACCCATTAAAAGACTTCTTGAACTCCGTACAAGCAGTGTGCTGCGTCTTTCATAAGCCAGTCCATACCTGCATACCCGACAGTGACATAAGACCCCTGACATTGTTAGCAGATCCTGTGTGGATTTTGAAGGTATGCTTCCTACAAGATCTTTACTGGCTCAGAGTACCATGTCTGTCTGGCCCACTGCGGGTGATGAGGAGGAGTCACATGTTTGATTGTCTGAATTTGTCTAGCACCCTGGGATCAAGAAAATAGGTGGAAATGTGTATGTAAATGTCCATGATCAGCTTTTCTGACCGGGGGTACAGGTACCAGGACACGAAGTCTAGGCATTTTGCATTTTCTGGTTGTACAAGGAGGTCTATGATTGGTGTGCCCAATTTCCTGAAAATACTGTCCGGCACTTTCTACTTTAGCCCCTATTCATGGGGTGCATTTGCTAGCCTGGTTAATTTACCTGCTTCAATGTTTTGTATGCCTGATGGATGTATTGCTACTAGGAGTTTGCCCCTTTGGGTTGCCCATTTACATGTGTCATGTGCTAGATGTAAAGTTGGAAAAATCTTTTCCACCAACATTCACTTTGCTGATCAGCAACCTCCCCCCCCCCCCCTCACTTGTGCTTGGAAGGCTTTCAAGACTAAGAAAACCGTCTTCAGTTGCTGCAGGCTTATGTGTTTTACTGCCTCCATATGGGTCCAGTAACCTCTGATCCTTAGGTCATTTATGTGTGCTTGATATCCTGTGTGGTATGTGTCTTTCTTTATGATCGCTGTAGGCATCTTGAAGGGTCTCCCCATGGTCATATGTTCTTTGTTCCACCTGCTATTTTCTTCTGCATTTTTAAAGAGACACCCACCAGATTCTCCCTACTCCCTGTGCCTGCCATCATGGGTTGCTAAGCCACTCTTGTATTGTTGCCTTGATTGGGGTTTGAGAGGGATGCTTGAGGCCATCGTGCCCATTAGCTTAATTACAGTCCTCACTGTCAGAGACTGACTCCTCGGGTATAGTCAAGCTTGTTCTGTTATAGCCTTCAGTTTCTAGGGCACTGGGTAGGCCTGTGCTGTCCTCAAGTTTAGCTCTGCCACTAGAAACACTTTCTCCTGTTCTGGTTGTGGGGATGAGTTTTTCAGGTTTAGGGTGAAACCCAGTTGGTGCAGCGTCTGGATCATCATTTGTATGTCCTTTACTAACTAGTCGTCCGGGTATTGGTAGACATGTATGCCCTGCTTTTGAGGTGTGCAGCAACGGCTGCCAGGCATTTTGTGAACACCCTTTGTAGGAAAGTAGGATCTGCTTCTTATGGTTACCCCCACTTTTTGCACCCACTGTTCTGACTAGTCTGGCTGGGATCCTGCTATTCGGCACCCCATTCTATCTGCTTTCTGCCTTAAATTGATATGTATGTACTTTGGTACAACTCCAGATTGGCTACTGGGGTACATCCGTCCCTAGTATATGGTACACATGTACCCAGGGCATGGATACACCAGAAGCCTCCCATGGGCTAAAGCATGTATTATGCCACCCATGAGAGGCCATGCAAAATGGAACCTCAGGTCTGCTACTGCAGCCTGTGGAAGCTGTTGCTTGCACCACTTACGAGAGATATAGGTTCACTATATCTATCCATATCACTACACTTAAAACCTTATAAGTCACCCCTATAGCAGGCCTTAACAATCCTGAAGGCAGGGTGCTGGATTTTACATGAGAGGGTGCTCCTGCATGAGCAGGGCACCTCTGCAGTCTTCGGAGACCATTCTCCAGGGCTGTTGGTGATATTACCAGACATATAGGTAGAGGTGCATTATAACCTCGCTGTAAATGCTATCTCGAAAAGGACTGAAATGAAGTATGCCATGTTTGGTACCTTGGAATCATACCTCCACACCAGTAAATGGTGTGGAGGTATGATTTCTCCCCTCAGAACTGAGGTTCTGGGGGTACCTAAGTCTACCGGTACTAACTTTCTCGAGCCTTACAGCACAAAATGGATGCTGCCAGCCACAGACACGAGTCTGCCCTCCTGCTGCTGAGCCAAGCTCGAGCAGGGGAAGGCAGCACAATAGGCATCCTGTCACAGGGAGGTGCGACCACCTCCCAGACAGGATTTAGTTTATTGGGGCTGCGTGGGTGCACTGTCTCAGCACCAGAAAGTCTAGCTCCGGGGCACATTTGGTGTCGCTGTGCATAGTCCAGCTCAAACCAGTCCTGGGAGACATTTTCACCTGCTCTGGTGCGAAACTGGACAAAGGCCATGGGAGTAGCCTCCCCCCTGTCCTGTGCCTCCCCTAGGAGGGTCCCTAGAATCTGTCCAACCCTCTCCCGTGGGTATAAAATGGGTTACCTGGCTACAGGACATTAGATTTTACGTGAACAAGATTCTACAAGAAGATACCACTACACTTCATCCGTCTGGACACGCTGGACTTCGCTGGACCTCCCTTGGGCTCAACTTCGTCTTCCCTTGCCGTCCCCAGTATCGCCACTGTCTGCGATTCATACAGGCTCTATGCAGGACCTTGTGGACCTCCAAGACAACAGAAGAATGTCCCTTGGAGTGAAGAAATCACTCCCCTGCAAACGCAGGCCCCGTAACGCATCCGACTGGTTTGCTGATCCTGAGCTCCTGCAGACTCCAAAGGCTTAAGTAACACAGGAGGTGGGTTACTGAAGGTCTCCGAAGTCGAGCTGCCCTCTTACCGAGTTTGAGGCAAATATCCCTTGTGGGGACCGCATAACCCGTACCCCTGCGCACAGCGTCTATTTGCAGCTGAAAATGGTTGTTGTCGTGCAAAAATTCTACGCATTTGTAGCCCTGACCCCAGTGCATCTTTTCTGAGAAGGACTCCAGCATCCTCACACTCTGAGCCCTACTAGCTGGTATCCTGTGAAACCGCCTGAGGTCCCCTTGCGACTCCTGTGCCTCCAACATGTGGGTCCACTTGAGGGTCAACTTCACTTTATTTGGGCTTCCCTGATTGCTCCAGGCCTGCCCCAACACCCCTTGCTGTGGCGAGTCCCCTGGTCCTTGCTTGACCAGATCGACACCGAACTTGACCAGATCGACACCGAACTTGACCATCTGCGTTGTTTGCCGCTGTCAAGGCTTGTTGGTGCGCTCACCGGACACCGACCCCGCAGCACTCGACATCCTTAGTGGGACAGCTCGTATCCAGCTCCTGGTCATCCTGGACGTCTCCTGGTCCGTGCAGCTTAAGAGTCAAAATCACAGTCAACATACCTGAAGCACCCGACATCGGGGGGTATTTGTCTACCGAGCCCCTGGTCACTCCAAAGTGACCCAGACTCTGTCCCCTCTCCTTTCAGGTTCTTCTCATCTAGAATCCACGTTTGGATTCCACCGGACACTTAACTTACTTCCAGCAGGAGCATTTCTTTGTCGTCATCCATAGAGTACGACAAGGGTTTCCGACGCCACTTCGTGCCTATGCACCCGGCTCGCCTGGGATAGGTATCACTGGTACAAAGGTATCCACGGGGGGTGGCTCTCCAACTTCTTAAGTTCCATGGGTCGTCTTCGTAATCTGCTGGGAAGGGACTTTAATCTCTAAAGTTTCAACAACAACTTTCCCATTGAATTGTACGGAGCACGCAGTCGACTTCTCACTCTGCACCCGTCCTCCGTGGGGTCCCTACTTACTCTCCTTGGGTGGTTCCTTGGGGTCCCAGCAATTCTACACATTCTCGACTAGGTCTAGTCCCGAGTCGCGGTTCTTATACCACTTATTTAGTATATGGTTTGGACTCCCCCTGGAGCCCACTGTGTATTGTGCTACTTACGTTTGATTCTTTGCAATTGTATTATTTGATTTGTGTGCTATCCTCGTGTAGAGGACACTAGAGAGTGTTATATAGAATAAATACATATTTTTATACCTACTGTGTGGTTTCCTTTTTATTTAACCAATACTATAAGGTTGCATTCTGGTAAAACAAGGTGCTTAACATTCCTTCAAGACTCAGCCTGAAGGCTGCTCTCCATAGCTACCACTAGGATAGCTTTCTATAAAGATTATCTTTCACCTAATCACCAGAAGGGTTGTTTGGACTGGTACAAGGTGCCCACTTTAATTAATGGACAGCATATACCAGGCCAACTTCTCACACCCTTGGTGCAGATTTCACGCTGAAGATCTTAAACTAGTAGCACACTTGGTCTATGACGAATAGAAGAATATGAGAGACTGTCTGTCACCTTAATTCATTGGTATGTGTAGGTAGGCATCCTTTAGGGCTATAGCGGTCATAAAGTCTCTTTTCTTTAGGAGTGAAATAACAACCTGCTGTGTCCCCATCTTGAAGCGTATCTTTATGAACTTATTTAAGTATTAGAGGTCCAGGACTGGTCTTAAAGTTCGATCCGAATTTGACACTAGAAAGCACGCAGAGGAGATGCCTCTTCCAGTTTCTGGAACTCTTTCTATGTCTCCTTTTTTGATGAACACTTGCATCTCCTGACGTAGATGTCTTGGTTCCTTCGCTCGCAGAGGTCTTTACTTTGGTGGTGCTGGAGGTGGTCTTCTGAGGCGTTCTACGCAGTACCTGTGTTTTATTATATTTAGTATCCACTTGTCTGCAGTGATTAACCTTAATTCCTGGAAGAATCCCTAAAATCTTCCCTCCACCAGTGTTTTGTGGTGGGGATCTTGTCTGAGAAAGTCCCTGGCTTAATTGGGCTCCCTCTCTTGTGGTTGATCTCACCCACTAACCCTTCCACAAGAGGGCTGTCATACTGGGTACTGCTATTGCGTTGTGTGGGTGGCTGGTTTTTGTCCAAACCGGTTTTGTTTTTAGGGGACTGTGCTGTGTTAGCCTCCCTTATCTGTTGTTTTTTTCTGGTAGGCATGCTCCTTCATTTGGAAGCAGCCCTGGGATCGCAAAGCACCAATTATCTTTGCTGTTTCCTGTCTTTCTTTATCTGCTGCAGTGCTTCATCTACTGCTGGCCCAAATAGGGCTTCCTTGGTGAAACGCATGTTGAAGCATGAGGCCTGTACCTCCGCCTTGAACCCTGAGACTCTCACCCATGCGTGCCTCCTGAGCATTACTGTGGTGCACATCTATCTGCTTGCAGTGTCTGCAGCGTCAAGGGACGATTTTAGGCATGACTTGGTGATATTCTTGCCCTCTTAAAATACCAACTTGGCATTCTTTGTGTACTCTTCAATGAGGAGCTGCATAAGGCCCTCCATTTCATCCCATTGTTGGTGTCCGTAACGGTTGAGTAAGGCAATGGAACCAGCAATCGTCCACTGGATTGAGGCCTGCCCACTAGGCCCATCCTCTTGCTCTCTCCACCTGGCGATAAGCCAGTTGATGTTGGTACATGCCCCTCTTTCTTGTTGTTGTCACTATGATGGAATCATCTGGCACAGTGCCCTTTATGTCAATAGGGTCCTGTGAGAAGTGTTTGTATGTTTTCCTGCATTTGCTGGTTGTTGAAAGGCTATTTTCGACAATGCTTGTTACATGGGTTTGCCTTTTAGGATGGCATCGAAGTTACGAGAGGGAAACAGGAGCATTCCTTTTGCTACTCCATTTCACATCTGGGGGTGAGATCCTCGATGAACGGTTGTTGACACCATCCTTCGCTATTGAGATCCTGCCACATATCCTCCTGCTGTTCCCTCCCGCCCGACAACATTTGAGTCTTTGTCCTTATAGTCAAAGAACTGTAGTTCTTCCTCATGTGGTTCCAGCTTCTGGGTGGGGGTTGATTTCTTGCTCGCCTTCTCCCTGCTTTGGCTCCATAGCTCATGTGGGATTGAAAACATCTTGATGGACTCGTCAAAGTCCTTCTTCCTTTGCTGGAGTGCCACCAATTGAGATTTGAGTGGATTCTTAAGATCAACCTCGAGCGCCATTTATTCGGTGTTGGTTGCCGTTGATACCTTCTTGTTCAGAGTCAGCAGCTCTTGGGCCTTGTGATCCTTCTCCTTCGTTCTCTTTCTGGCAGCAGTGGCTGGCAAGGGTATTGTTAAGGTTTGACCACATTAGTGTTCTTTTGCTTGGACCCTTGCAGCTCCTTGGCTTTATGCTCTCCTTCGAGTGTCATAAATTTCAACGTCAATGCAGAGGCAAACTTAACATACTTTGAGTATGTGGGTTTGTTTATCTTCTGGTACTTTTTGCACTCAGCTTCCTTTGTAGCCAGCTTCCTTTGTAGCCTCTTTCGCTGCCCTCCCCACGGCATCAAGTTTCTTGACATAAATGAACCCTTTCTCTGTGTCCGTCTCTGCTCCCTGCGCCAGTTCGTTGGAGGTTGGGCTATCTTATTCGCTTGATAGAACCAGATCTTTCAAAGACTGGTGTTTATTCTGCTCAGCCATTTCGTAGTGTGCCAGGCGCTGCCTCGGTCTCCTCTGAAGCTTCTTGGGCTGGAATTTGGCACAGGTCTTACAGTCCGTGGTGAGATGGACCTTGGGCAGGCACAATTTACAGATCTCATGCAGGTCTCTCCGTGTTAACTTGTGAGGGTGGTTGGGGCAAAACATGAAAGGGGTATTCACAATGTCCACTTTCTACCCCACCTCAATGCATACTCTGACCATGTCCTCCTGGTTCTACTGGTTCTCTCCCATGCTAAAAAGTGGGCCCGGGCCCTAACCCCCACCATCGACATTCCCACCTCCGTTTCTTGTGGTCTTCAGTGTCTTTTGCAGTGTTTTCTTTGACAATTAGTCATGATATTCGAATTTCCCTCAGAGTTCCTCCATCTTGCTGTCAGACCCACCAGTGAAAAAAGTACCTAAAGATGGCAACAACACAAAGGAACTTCCGGGGGGGGCACATCTGACATCATAGCGAGTATGGACTTACCACCAGACGGCGAGAGACCATTCCAGATCCAACCATTAGATGGCGGAATAAGGAACAGCATAGGAATCCATAAAATAATTCATAGGGAAAAATCTGCTCTTCTGATGCATACTTCTAACCTCAGAATGTTCACCTTTAGAATATACCTGTAGCACCAGACTGGATTCATAAGTCTATAAGCAGCACCAATGTGCTCTGCCGTCAGTTCTTTTCTTACCAAGCCTTCAAATGAGGATCCGAAACCCCACTCCAGATTTTGCCTGTTTTCTCCAAATTGAATTCCAGTGACCATGGAAACAGTGTCCCCAACAAAGACTTCAGGGTTAAATCATGCCATAACTGTCAGAAAGAAATGTTCAGTATTGGATGACACTATATGTGCCTTTGGGGTTTGAGCTCAGGACACAACTCCAAGTTGTGTGAAGAATGTGCCCCCATGCACCTGAAGGCAATTTAGGACAGTGAAATATAGCCCTGGTCCAGGTTGAGGGCGTGGACCCATTCCAACTCTTACAGCCTCTCCTGCCCAGGTCTTTCTCGAGGTCAAAGTCATTCAGTAGTCGAAGTCCAAGTCAAACAAAAAACTTAAGATGTTGATGCAGGACTCAACCCTACCCTGCCCCTATCTGTCTAAACAAAAGTGGCAAGGGTGTCAAAGTGCCAATCGATCTCGCTCTTGATTCTGGATTGAGAAGTTGATTCCACAAATGACTGATGTGTTCTAAATTCCCCGGGCCATTGCTGACATCACAGCAGATCGAGGAGGCCTGTATTTTTGGTAGTCTTCTAGCATTAGTCCCTCTCTCGTTGATGTCAGTTCCAACAGTTCCAACTTCCCTGGAGTGGGATCTGGTGTTCAACCTTTATCCATCTCAGCCCTACCTGTGGTCTTCAAGCGTACCCAGTCCCGCACAGTCTGGCTTAGATAATGTGCTCTCATTACAGCAGAGCCTTCCTCAGAGGCTCGTCATCCTTTTGGGTCTGATTCTAACCAGAGTTTGCCACCTGCTGGATATGCAATGGGAGTGATTTAACCCCACATTATGATGACAGAAGTGTATACACAAACCTATAGGGGGCCAGTGGGCTTGATACCTCCCAGGATACAGGGGGGGATTTACCCCGTGTGGAAAAGTAGGTCTGTTATCTTGCCATTCACTCCACCATTTTGTGCTATACCCATCATGACTGACCTTCTCTCTGTATCACGGATACTCTGGAGCTCCACTTTTGACCTGCCACATTCCTGCACAGACACTCACACCCTGTTCGTGTTTTGGCCTGCCACAAACTGACCAGCCCATGCTCAACCAGTCGGACAGGGAGTTTCCCAGATGTTTATTGTCCTCATCCTGCACACTACACCCTGCAGGCGTCCGACAGCTACCATCAACAGGCCTATCAGATTTATCTCTGCTTGCTGTGTAATCATACCTCCCGCCTGAGCCCTGCCGTGGTCCAAACAACTACCATTTGCGGACTTATTTGTATAAAAATGCTTTTACCCTACACCTTGCAGGGGACTCACCGCTACCATCTGTGCTTATCAGATTAACCTTTGTTTTTCATATAATCATGCCTTTTTCACCTATGCCCTGCAGGGGCCAAACAGCCAACACCTGCTGATTGTATCAGAACTGATCATTATTTGTCTGTAAATTATCAATGTTTGTTGCTGTTCACCTGGCACGCACAGGGTGGGGATGAAGGGTATATAAGGTGCACAAACCAAAGCACTCAGCAGACTGCCTCCTCAGACAGCTATGGGTGTCTGTTGTTGATGCTCTCTCCATCTCATGAGATTGTAATAAATATCCTTTCTCTCCAGAGTTGGTCTCAGTTTGTATTCCGGACACGTTGACTATAGGGTGACCCTGCTCCTTTTGGGTGGTCCCCCAAAAGACCCCCTAAATCCACACCAACTGGACTCCCAACAGAAGAGAATGCTTCCTTTGCTGTCATAATTAGAGGAGCAGCTGAGGTCCTGACCTACAACTGCCTTGTGTGTCAAGACAAATGTCCTCTCTGAGGATTTGCACACTGGTTCAAACTTGTCTGAGTACTTACTTCTATTCAATGAACCCCTACCTGACACACTTATGAGAGCTTAGTCTAAGCCATCATCTTGCCCACTGGTGAACAGGCAGATGGCCAGATGCCACATACCGGTACCCACCAACCCGGATTTTCTTACTCCACACCATCATCCTGAGAGTTTTGTCATCCAGGCTTCCACCAGCAAACTGCATCCTATAGCAATCCTTTAGACCTCTCCAGACAGGGAGTCTAAAAGGATTGAGGCATTCGGGAAATCAATGTTCTAGTCAGCCAGCCTAGTCTAGAGGTCAGTCAGTGCAATCTGTCTATTAGGCCAATATATGCAGGCCCTCTTTGATATGGCCAGTGAGATTTTGTTGGCAGTCTCTGAGGCATTTAGGACCTCTTTGGCTCAAACCATTCGAGATGTCCAAAATGCAGCCAAATATGTGACTCCGGCTGGTCTGAATACTACGGACTGCTTAGGGCGAGCGGTTGGAACTAGTGTGGTGCCTCATCGTCATGCGTGGATGCACTCCACAGGGTCTTCTGGAGATGTGAAGGCTTCCCATATGGATATGGCTATTGCTGGATCCTGCCTTTTTAATCAGTTTGTGATTTCTCTTTTTTATGTAGGGTAAGTTATGGTACTGCCTATAGACGATAATGGCCACCGAGAAACTAAATATGGGTCCCGTAGTTGGTTATTATAGAGCAGTTTTGGCTCTTCTAGAATGGGGGTGTAGCTGCTAAATAATATTGACAAGTGAATAACAAAGTTCCATCTAAGAGCAACAAAACTCTTCTCAAAGAACTCCATGCATCACCAAAGGATCCTCAGTACCAATTTAGCCTACACCAAGAGATGAGGTATTGGATCCAGAGACCTATTCACTACAAGTGGTATTCTTGCGACTAGGGGATTGGTGCTGAGAAACCCCCTGCAGATGATTAGCAAAAGCAGAACATCAAGACCTAAAAATAATGACAAAATAGTTACTTACCAGTAGGAGTAGTTTTCCAGCTTAAAGAGTTTTCTGGATTCACATGCTGTGCCTTATTACGCCTTCTAGTGGTTGGGTCCGGAATAGTCTTTTTTTGGGGGAGGGGGAGAGGCGGGGTGATCGTTGACCACCATTTGGTACCAGGTACGTCCCCTGTGTGACATCAGACGGCACACCCTGGATGTTGTTGTTCACAGTAGCCATCTTCAGATTATTTTTTCTGTGTTTTTGACTTGTAGTCTTTTGGATGGTACTTTAGTGAATTGTTAATTATAGTCCCCCATCTGTTTGTATTACTAGTAGGAGGAGGCTGGGTGGGTTGCATGTGAATCCAGAAAACTCTTCAAGCTGCAAAACTACTCCTACTGGAAAGTAACCCTTTTGTTCAGCAGCGTGAATCCTTTTCTGGATTCACATCCTGTGCATCAGATTATGTAGCAAGTTCTCTCTACGTGAGGAGGCTGTGGTAAGAGGAAGACTTTGTGAACAGGTGTTGAAGTACTCTTTGTCCTACTTGCACTTCTCTATTTATCTGTATGTCCACACAGTAATGCTTGGTGAAAGTGTGTGGAGATGCCCATGATGCTGCAGCACATATGGTGTCTATTGGCACATTGGCCATGAATGCTAGGGTTGCTCCTTTTTTCCTAGTTGAGTGAGCTTTGGGCCGTATGCTTAGGGTTCTTTCTGCGGCGGCATAGTATAGTTGGATGGTTTGGACTATCCATCGTGCAATTGTTGCTTTTGTGACAGGTGTTCCTCTCTTGGTATGTGAGTGTGCAACAAACAGTTGCTTGCTCTTGCGAGCTTGTTTTGTTCTCTGTAGATAGTACAGTAGAGCTCTCCTTACATCCGGGGCATGGAGACTCATCTCTCCTTTTGTTCGTGTTTTTTTTTAAGAAGACTGGAAGGAGAATACTTTGATTTAAGTGATACTCAACACCACCTTGGGTAAGAACTGAGGATTTGTTCATAGGATTACTTTGTCCTTGTCGATTTGACTGTATGGCTCTTCTATGGTTAATGCTTGTAGTTCACTTACTCTTCGTAAAGATGTGACAGCTATTAAGAATGCTGTCTTTAAAGTGATATGCTTTAGGTCTGCTTTTGCATGGGCTCACATGGTTCAGTCATAAGTTGCGTGAGAACTTGGTTTAAACTCCATTGGGAGCTGGAGTTCTCCTTGGGGGTGTAATTCTTTTAGATCCCTCTGAGAATGTCTTTATGACAGGTCTTGTGAAGAAGCTCTTGCTTAATTTTCCTTGGGTGTAGGCTACGATAGCTGTGAGGTATACCTTTAGGCTTGAGTAGTTGATGTGGCTGTCTAGGAGGTGTGTTAGATATATGACCACTGTTTCTTTTGTGGAGTTTGAGTACATCAGTTTGTTGTGCACCAAGTGGTGTACCTTTTCCATTTTGCAGCATAGCATTGTCTTGTGGTTTGTTTTCTTGCCTCCTTTTGAATTTCCATTGTTCGCTGAGGCAAGTTTAGATGACCACACTCTACGTACTCATGCGCCAGGCATGGTGTCACTGGTTCTGGATGGAAGATTTGACCTTGTTAAATTGTTAGTAGGTCCTTGTCTACCCTGAGTTTGATTATTCGTCCCTTCAACAGTTCTAGCAGACTTGAGTGCCATGTTGGTCTGGCCTCAATGTGGAGCAATCAGTATTAGGTTTGTTCCTGGTTGTCTTGCTTATTCTAGGACTCTTTGGATTAGGGGTATTGGTGAAAAAGCGTAGGCAAATGTCTCTGGCCAGTTTAGAGCGATAGGGCATTCCCTTTTGACAGATGGTGATGAAACCTGGAGGCAAAGAACTGATATTTCTTGTTCTGTATTGTTGCAAATAGTTATATTTCTAGGGTCCAGAGAGTTTGAAGATGTATTGTATTGTCTTGTCTTCTGCTTCAATTCCCACTTGTGGGAGCAGTTGTTCTGCATGTTCAATTGATCTGCCATTGTGTTGTATATCCCTGGCAGATGTATTGTTTGTATAATGATTTTTTTTTTAGAATCCTCCATTTTCAGATCTGTAGAGCTAGGTTGCTGAGTGGAAATTACTTCATACCTCCCTGTTTGTTGAGGTAGAACATTGCGGCGGTGTTGTCTGTTCGAATTAAAACGGTCTTCCTGCAAATGTGTTTCTGGAACAACTTCAGAGCTAGGAGGACTCTTAATTTGTAGATAATTGATGTGTTTTATGGAGTCTAAGTCATTCCACTGACCTCGTATCTTCAATTGGCCGAGATGCGCTCCCCACCTGCTGTGAGATGAATCTGTTATTGTCGTAGAGCGAGTTGGGCAGTGTTATCTTCCTGGATGCCCACCTTTGTATTTCTGCCTACAATTTCTGCGTAACAACCACTAGATCTTCCCAACTCCCTGTGACCAATTGTTGGAGAGCCATTCCTTGAAGGGTCACATATGTAGGCGGGCATGAGGAATGAGTGGGATGCATGATGCCATCATGCCCATGAGTTTCATGACTCTCCTCACTGTCAGAGAGTGACCCCTTGTATCCTGTTTTGCGTTGGATAAGCTCGTGCAAGTACTGAGTTGAGTCTTGCCCCCAAGAAGATTTTTTCTTGTTCTGGCTTTGTGGATGACATCTTGTGATTTATTGAGAATCCTAGTTTTTGGAGTGTGAGGATTACTGATCGAACATGTTTGTGACATCTTTGTTTTGTATTTGCCCTTATAAGCCAGTCTTCTAGATAAGGATAGACATGTATTCCTTCTTTTCGTAGGTGTGCTACCACTGCGGCCAGGCACATGGTGAAGACTTGTGGTGCTGATTTTATTTCGAAAGGTAGCACTTTGAACTGATAATGTGTTACTTTGCATAGGAATCAGATACTTTCTGGGGTTTTTGTTCATGGAAATGTGCAAGTATGTGTCTTTGAGGCCTATTGTTGCCATATAATCTCCCCTTTGAATTTGTGGTATTAATTTTTGATGAGTAGTCTTTTTGAAACGTTGCGTTAAGATGAACTTGTTTTTGAACCTTAGGTCTAGAATGGGTCTCAGTGTAAGGTCTTGCTTGGGCACTAGGAAATACGGTGAGGAGTTTCCCTTGGAAAGGTCTTCCTTTGGTACAGGTTCTATTGCTTGCTTTTGAAAAAGCTCTTTGATTTCTGATCTCAGCTGTGTGAGTTCTGATTGGTTGGACCTTCTTATTTTTGGACGTTTTTCTGGTGGCCTCCTTGTGAGCTCCATGCAACATCCATATTTTATTATATTTAATATCCAATTTTTCGTATTGTGCTATCCTGCCCCCCACTGGTGTTCTGTGTGGGTCTTATTTTGTGTATGAGTCAGTTTGATCCATTTCCTCTTCCTCTGGAGGGTTGGCCTCTGCCTCTTCCCCTTCCACAAAAGGACTGCTTTGGCTGTTGTTGCTACCCTTGATATCCGGTCTGTTGGCTTGACTGTTGACTTTTTCCGTGGCCTTGCTGTGGATGAGGTATTTGTTGTCCTGTGGGTTTCCTTACGTTAAACCCTCCACTTTTGAAAGTTCCTCTTTGTTGTAGTGCTCCCTTAGCTCTTGCAGTTTCGTTGTCCTTTTTTATTTGTTGGAGGGTTTCGTCAACTTTTTTGCCGAACAGGGTAAATGGTCTATTATTGATGGAGGTTTGACCTTCCCGCTTAAAGCCGGATATTCTTAACTAAGCCTGTCTCCTTAGTGTGGTACCTGTGCACATTTGTCTGCTGGCAGTGTCAGCTGCATTGAGTGCTGACATTAGGCATATATTTGCAATATTCTTGTCTTCCTGGACAATGGATCTTCCTCTTTTCCTGTCCTCTTCTGGGAGCTTGTTGATGAGCTCCTCGATGTCCTCCCAGTATTGGTGACCATACCCGTTTAACAGAGCATTTGAGTTTGCTATGCTCCATTGCGTAGCTGCCTCCTTTTCTATTTTCTTCCCACCATGTCAATTCTTTTGCTCTCCTTCTCTGGAGGTGGATCAGAGTTGGGAAGGGTGTCACCCCTCTTCCTAGCTGTGGTGACAATGATCGAGTCTGGTACAGTATTTCCTTGTATATACTAGGTGTCCTTGGAGGAAGGTTTGTACTTCTTCTCAACCCTAGGTGTCACACCTTTGACTGAGGCGGGCTCTATGAAGGCTTCCTTGCCTTGGTCCAGGATGCTTGGTAGCATGGGAAGATACTGTGTACCCTTGTTGGAAGGGGCTACTGTCTCTAACAGGAAGAATATTTCTTCCTTTTCTTCTTCGAGGGCGACCCGAAAAGGTCTGCTGCTCTTTTTATGAGTCCATTATAGAAAGCGATATCATCTGGAGGCGAAGAGATATTTCCTCCTCTGGACTTTCTGTGTCGAGGTCGTTCCACTGATCCTCGAAGTTTCTCAGAGGTTTCTTCCTCCTAGACATCCTTGTTGCGTGGTTTGGGAGTTGGAGGCGACTAGAACAGCATTTTCTGTTTCTTCGGGGTCAACGTTTTCGGTGTTGACAGTGGGAATCGCGGGGATACGGAATCCCTTGAGTGATTAGTTGAACTCCTTTTTCTTTTGGAGGAGTGCTGCCATTTTCGCCACAAGGTGTCTTTTCTTCTTTTCGACCTCAAGGGTTCTCTTGGAATCAGTGACCTGAGATCTTCTCTTTTTGGAGTGGTGGACTCTGTGTTTGAGGGTGGCGTAGCTCCCTTCGCGGTTTCTTGCTCGACCCTCTGCTTCGGCGCCTTATGCGATCTTCCCTCCTCGGGTTCCGTGGGCCTTTGGATCATGGCTGATCTTTGATCGCCTTTTTATTCAGCGTCGGGGCTGACTTCGGCTGTGCCTTCATTTCGTGACCTTTCGGTTACGATGGGTATGGGTGTCTTACCTTTTTCATCTATTTCCTCGTGACTGTCCCTATCTTTTTTGGCTGTGATTTTTCTCGGCGTCTTCCTTGAGAACTTCGATTTGTGAATCTTCGTGCGTCAATTCTGTTGGGACCTCTTGGTCCTCCTCGTAGCTAGAGAGACCTAAGTTCTTCAAGGAAGGTTTCTTCTGTCTCTGGGTCATTGTCGCGTTGTGGCCCTCTCTCTGCTTTCAGCGTGCCCTGAGGGTCTTCAACAAACACAGCGCAGGCCTCGCAATCCTTGTCCTTGTGATCCTTAGGCAAACAGAGGATGTACACCTTGTGTGGATCATGTTGGGCAAATTTATGGTAGCACTTGGGTCATAATTTGAAGGGCTTCTTTTCCATGACCCCTACCTCGCCATTTGTCGAACTATGCATCGTCGTGGTGGCTGTATTCTGTACTGAAGACATCATCTCCAAAGGCCGGGTGTGGTACCCCGGTCTCCAAATTCAAAACGCCAGCGCAATGTTGTGAGGGGTACTCTCTGTGTCTCGGACACATGACAACTGATTATGCTAAAATCCTGATTTTACTTGGATGCTTGAAAGGAATACTGAGCGAGCAGATTACGATATTGATACAGCGAAATTCTCTACCTATAATATGGAGGGGTTGGTCATTTTTGAATTTGGAGAAATATCCAGATAGCCCTGAAGAAGTCAGAGATGCAGAGGCATCTTAGCTGACGAAACACGTTTTGGCTTTGGATGACTTGGCTCTGGATGATTTGAAGATCTCCATATGTGACTGATGAGAAGATTTTATCTGATTTGAAGAATAAAATCACCACAAAAGAAGATTGACTGGACTTCTTTATACTCGGAGTGAAGTTGTGCTCAGGACATTTTGTTCTAATGTTGAATTTGGACTGGTTTACTGGTTCTTATCTGGGAATATAAGTGGCTATCACTGTCCTTGGAAGCACGCTGTGATTGTTCATTTGTTTCAATTTGGGGAGTGCAAATTTTATCCTGTGCGCAAGAAAACTTTGCCACTTTTCCTGTTTTCCTTGTGTGGATCACGTTGGGCGAAATTTGTAGTGGCACTCGGGGCATAATCTGAAGGGGGTCTTTTCCATGGCCCCTATCTCGTAATTTGTCGAACCATGCATTGTGGTGGTGGCGGCTGTATTCTGTACTGAAGACATCGTCTCCGAAGGCCAGGTGTGGTACCCCGGTCGTGTCGTTGATGCAATGTTTATGTTTTTCTTACAAAAACTCCATTATTTTGGGGGGTTTTCTGCAATTTTCCATAGTGTCCCCTCTTGCTTCCAGACCCAACGGCAGAAGAAATAATCTGAAGATGGCTACTATGCACATCATCATCCACGGTGCCGTCTGACGTGGCACCAAATAGTGGTCGACGACACCCAAAAAAAGAGCATTCCGGACCCAACCACTAGATGGCGGAATAATGCACAGCATGTGAATCCAGAAAAGGATTCAATCTGCAAAACAATCTGCAAAACAATAATATGCCAACTAGTCACCTTCACAGAGCTAGAGTACAAAATCACACAATGTGGAAGGACTGGGTAGACACATGTACTACAAAACACCCATACAGGCACTCTGTACACAGGTACAAGAATAGATAAAGACAAACTTGGGATCTGAAAGGTGGGATAGGGCAGATGTCATGTATAACTATTCTACAGGCAATCAAAAGAGATAGTTGCATAACACAGCAAATCACAAAGACATTAAATGGGAGCAGCAGATAGCCCCATCAGGCCTCTGTGGTAGTTTAGTGCATACGTTCAGAATCATACATCTGAAAATTATCTAGGCCTGAAATACAATCAATAACACTCAATATGTTGACATTATTTCCCTTACCTCACTAATTGCCTATCTTGTTTAAAAAACACCTCTACCATAGTTACTATGGGCTCTACCATTACCATTTCTTTGTATTTATGCTTCCCCTAGCTGTCTTATGCATGTCCTCATCACATATGTACTCCTGACCTAAGTATTTCTTCATATGGCCCCTCCAGACTGCAATCTCTTGACCTTTTTTTAGTCTGCAAACAGCAACACAAATCCTTCTGCAACCAAGGTGGAAGCCGACTGAGCATAGTTCTGACCTTCATCATTTTGTTGGCAGCTGCAAGCATATGGAAACAAAAAAGAAGACACAGCCATTTCCGGCGAATACAACCTCTAACAAAACAAACTAATTTTAAGCATCGTGTTGAATAACAAACATTATCAGTCAAACTAAGTCCAATTATTTTTACATCCTATGAAACCGGATACCTACATTGTTAATAGAGTTTTATTATGATTTCACAACTAATGTTGTAACAGGAAATCTTCTTTCAAGAACATACATTACTAGGACAAACATTCCCATTTGATTTTGCTTGTTAAACATTAACAATACTGCAGACTTCTTGATTCTCTCATCACAAAAATACAGTGGGCGATGCAAATGACTGCCTGAGTCTAACATACAATACATCATTCATGGTTTTTTACTTACCATTTCCCATAAAACTGAGCATTGATGTGTTTGTACCCTCCTTAGAAATAAAGACCAAGTAGCCCTTCAAAAAGCCTCGAAGCACTTCAACAGACATGTCATCCCACTTTATCTGAACTGAACTCGAAGTGGTTTCTTTCACAGTACAATTTGGAGGTGAAGCTGGTGCTGTTGAAGAATAAGAATAGTATTAATGGAATTGGAACAAATTCATTATTGCTGCCTAATATGCTTTAAGTAGTTCAATTTTTGCTATGTACTACACATGAATACAATATAAATTCTTAAATACAAACTTGAAATCCCAGGATCAAAAATAATCCTGGCGACATCATTGTACTATACAAATTAAATGCTGGGATTTTTTCTGACTTCTTGGTTAAAGCTAAAATTATTATTCTTTTTAATAAATATACAAATTGAGTAATATCTCAACATTTAAAGAGGAGAGGATCTAGGGGCTAATCTGGGAGGGTTTATAAAACCTTTAGTGTTTTAATATGCAAGCGAGAAAAAAGCATTGAATAGAAAAGCATGTGTGAACCAGAAAAAGGGTTTAGAGCACAGCTGGAGTAGCTTGTGATGCGGAGAAGTTTGCAGTACACTGGGCAGCAATTGAAAAGTACGTGAAGATCAGAAAAGGATATAAGCTGTGGGTCAGGTTAGCAATTTCTGGATGATGTCCACAGTTCATGGTGGCTTTGGTTCATCTTTCATGTCACAATTAAGGTCCAGTTTAATTTTTGAGGTGATGACAGCATCCGTATGAAGAAAATAAGTCAGGGATATGTATCTAAGCTTCAAACTAAAAGCTGCTGGGCCCACTTCATCAATGTTGTGTTTATTTGACGGACACAACAGATGGATGATAAAATTAAAATAAAAAAATCAAAAAATCAGTGAAGCTCACTGTGGTCTCCAGCTGGAGAAGCATATGTCCCCATGCAATCTCTTGGGCCTGTGTACAGTGACTTAACAATGATGGTCTTGACTGCAGAGCACTCGGAGTTGGAATTCAAGAGCTGGTACATTCCCAAGCAGACACTGTAGGAGTACTGGGCAAAATGTCAATTTATCGGACGTTTTACAGAAGGTGTGTTGCAGAAGGTATGTTTGGTCGGTCTCTTTGGTTCTCAGGTCAGTCTCATTGTGGTCATGACATACTGAGTTTCCCCGTTGGGTCACTGTAGGCAATCAGAGGATTTCATAAGGCATAAGGGCAAATGACATTAAGACATGTGGAAGTTTAGTTCTCCGTTTTAGAATAGCCGAGGGAGGTTCTTCTGCTAAGAGCAGAATCTACTTTTTCAGATGGAGCTATCCAGGCACAATGACATTAATAATTTCCCAGGAACACTCTTACATCAGAAGTGTAGACAAGGGCAGGTGAGAAGCATGTGTTTAAAGTGGAAGCATTTGGGTGGTAGCTCCAGCAAAAACTGGATTCTAGACCAAAAGCATGGAGCTTATCAGGCAACCATAGCGATCTGTAGAGTATGAAAAGAATCATGTGATTACAGATGCAGATTTTCGCATTTAGCAAGCCATGCCAGGATTTGTTTTTGACTCGGATATAGATTTCTTATGTGACCTAGCCCCAGGATTGATTGTGTTCTGGGTATTTTTTATTCACAATGTTGTTTCTCAAGTAGAAGTATTTGCTGGATGATTATAGTTTGTTTTCTGGTGGAGGATGATGTGAGGTACATTTGCTTGACGTGCAGTTGCTTTTATGATGAAGGATTTACAGTTGATATTTTTAAATGTGAGCATTATTAAGTGATTACAGTTTCTCTTTTCTTAGGTAATACATGGAAGAGGTGCTTGGCTTCTGAAGATTTTTACAAGGTCATTCTCACTTACTGATTTTCAAACTCTTTTTTTATCCAAGCTTTCCAGAATGGTAAAGTGCTTTGCTATCTTTTTGAGGTCGTTCTACCAAAAGCACTTGTACATCCTGCTCATTTTGGAGAGTTCAGAGGTTTTAGCATATTTGTTCAAAATCTTCTTGGGAGACACTAGCAGTATAAGAGCTACTACAGTTTTACAATGGTTTATGGATGAAATGTACAACATGTCAATCTATCATATTGTAACATAGTATATTGTCATGATGCTGCCTATAAAACGAACAAGCCTAACCGCAGAACTGAAAAATGGATCAGAAACAGAAATTATATAAAAACAAAACATACTTAACTTATTAATAGTTGTGCATGGATTCTTGCCCAGTATACACAATTCTTGCTTTAACATGTGTTAAATCTTGTATGGAGGCTGCCCTTCACTTAGCAATAATTACAAGGCATCGTCACTTTAAATAAAGCAAAGAACTTTTGTGTTCTATGCAATTTTTGTTTTCCTTTATTACAGGTGATTGTTCTGATCATAGTATTTTTTTTTTTTTTGTTTTTTTTTTTTACAAAGTTACCACTTATTTATACAATTTATTTAACAATGGGATTTAACTAGAGCATCAATTATGGTGCTACAGCACTTTTGTAACATCATAAATATGGGCTGTCAAAAACCCCCAAATCTTTCCATTACTCTGAACCATATTAAGTGCAACTTACACCGTGAGGTCTCTCGGTGCTAAAGGCATTAAGAAAGACTAACATAACCAAACTGAAATTTGGAAACAAAATAGTCTCATATTTTCTAAATAACAAAAGTGTGAAGATCATTCTTAATTCTATTAGAAGTTTGTTCCAGAGAAGGGAAGGCCCCCAAACAAAGCTTATGAAAACGATGGTGGATTTAACATCTGAACTGATGACTGAAGCGCGTGGAATGGCTTGTAGAAATGTAATGTATGATTCCAGATCCTTAGATTAGAACATGTTTGTATGACACATAATGTCTTAAAGGAGATATGGTTTTCAAACTGCAGCCTAGGAAAAGCTGTTAGAATAGCTTGGAAGAGAAAATCCAAGGGGAGAGAGTGACCAGCGATGCCTCCTGGGTATGGATTGCTTGCAGCCTTGAGAAAGAATGGTTTGATATCAGAAGATGCATAGATTTTCAATAGTACAGTAGAGACCATATGAGGGCAACTAACAGTTTTCCGATTGTCAACTGAGAGAAAAGGAATTATTTGCCTTAATTTGCGTAACCAGATAGTGCAAGGTAAAACTACCACCAATAACTGGTTTCTCCCTAGTTAATGTATTATTCAGTTTAATACCTAAACTTTGACTGCAATCTCAGTGGATTAAAAAGGGAGGAAAAAAATCTGTTGCTAAGGTAGAAGGCCACAGAGAAAGATATATATTGAGCAGAAATAGAGAAATATGTAAGCACTGTGGTACTCCTGTGTCAATGGACTGAGGATATAAATAAAAAAATGACATAAAACATTTTTGGATCTATTCTCCAGAAATGAAGAAACCCATTAAACTGCAGTTCCATTTATACCAAACATCTTGATAAAAAGATTGAACAAATAATGGTATCAAAAACTGCAAATGGTCAAACTATGAGACCAAATGTTTTATTACGGTCTGCAGCAATTCTTGGATTGTCCACAACTGACACTAAGGCGAAATCACTACTTAGGTTGGGACAGAAGTCTACCTGAGCATCATTAAGAAGTCTGTTAGATTCTAGGTATAAAGAAAACAGTTAGGCATTAGTTATTGGCACAACCGTAGGTAATAAGGTAATTGGTCAGTAATAAGAAAGAGTTTCAGGGGCAACATTTTTTTTTTTTTTTAAATCAGCCTCTCCACATCTTGCTTAATTTTATATGTACTATACGGATCTGAATGAAATATTAGCACGTTTCCAAATAGTATCCATCATAGATATAATGTCCTGATAGATCACCTGAAGGGGTATGGTTGTTGAACTAGCCTCATTGACCTTTCCGAATGAGCTTTAAAAGCTCCTCTGGCTTTATTTGCCTAAAACCAGCTAAACCACAAAGCTGATGGAGTGATTAGGCATTGTGCTATTTCCCAGTAGTTTAGGCATTGTGCTATTTCCCAGTAGTAATTACTTTGGAATCAAACTTCTCATCAGCTGTTAAAGTTTGTATTTAAATGAGAATGCTGTATGGTATTTATTTTATCAATGAATTGTTTGTCCAAGTTATTGCATAGTTGCTGAGAACAGGCATTTACTATTGGGGGAACATGTATGTGCTGCATTATGGTGTCTGTTTGGTAAAGGAACTAATTTGTCTGCAATGTAAGAAGACTACCTAACATACTCAGTATAACTTGTAGAAGGACTGTAAAGCTTTTGGAGGGTCTGATTAAGCTATTATTAGCTATGAGTATCAACGTAATGCCTATGACGGTACTTAAATGATTTTTTTTTAGCCTTTGGCTGAAAACAGAGTAATTATACGTATAAACTGAAATCCTATTAGATAGCGAGTCATCTGTCAATATCAACAGCTCAATTGAAATCAAATCAATAATTCCCATTACATGTCCAGTGTGCACAACACACAGAATGAGTCAGCTCGTAGATTAACAGGATAAGACCACAGTATGATTTATGACCTTAAAGAAGAGAAGCGTTATTGTCTTTTTTTGTTATCAAAGTGAAAGTTCAAGTCACCTCTGAACATACATTGAGCCTAATACCATGAAGTAGCCAAACAACATCTTACAATTTGGGGATAAAACCTTTGGGGAACTAAGTGGACAATAAATTAATAAGAAAGACAAACACTGTTTGGAACAGATAAAAATATTTGCCGACAAACATTTGACATCAACTAAAGATACAAAGTTTGTGTTGGAGATTTTAATATGGTGGCAGCATCCCACACATTTTTCATATAGGCTGTCTAATTTAAGAAAGGTACAGTTTGTTAACTATAATATAGAACTTTATAATCTAAACATTCACTAAGCAATGGCTCATTGAAAAAATAATATATCAAGAGAGTTACCAGTAACTAGTCGGAAAGTTCTTAAAGAGTATTTAGCGCATGAGCGCAGACCACACTGGATGTATTGGGTATGTTGAGTTGCTGTCACCTTATCTTTATAAACCATCACATATGAGGAAGTGATGCCATTTTTTTTAGTTTGTTCACTAACGTGTATGGTGTTGAAGGAACTCCTCTACGTAAAAGAAGGATCACATAGGATCAGGTCTAAAAACTCCTTCAAAAGCTTCAAGTAATACATAGATCAATGCAAAGACTCTACGAATACAACAGGTACGTTTTACTGGTATACTCTATTAATTGTGGTATAACTTGACCGGTAGGCACCAAGATAACATCTGTCATTAGTTTAGTTCAAAAACTCACATTCTAATCCCCGCATCATCCCCCAACAATGCATCTGGGATCTAGAACCACCCAAAAAATAAAGATCCAACACAATAACACAACATCAAACATTTATGCACTGGAAACATATTACAACTTGCGCATCAAAAATGACATAAAAGAAAATATCTTTATACCTTTCCAGGTATGGAAAACAGATAACACAACATGCCTTCACACACTTAACAGAATGTATTAACTATACACAAAATCTCTCAATTTTCTAGGAGGTTTTCTTTCAGCAGATGACCTCAGACTACAGCTTCCCTCAGCCATCCCCTTCAACTCATCATTAAATGTGTCCTTATTCCAGGGCAAAGTGGCTTGTCTTTGCACAGATAATCTCTCCTTGTTCATCATCCAATCTAACCACACATTCTCGGACTTGCACCACTTGTTTGGGCATAGGAAGGTTTGAATGCCCTTTAGTTACAAACATAGGCATTTTAACTCTGACACAATACCCTTCCGTTACTTCCAACTAGTGCCTACCACTTTCCTCTCCCAATTTATTAGCACCATTTCTCTCTTACACTTGGCCTCTGCCAATGTATCCTTCTAATCACTTCTGCCTACCATCCATGATCCAACCAACTTAGACTAGGGCACCCATCCATTTAGTAGGCAAAACGGAGATAACCCTCTCAGAGCATTTGGAGTAGTATGAACAGTCTACAACAACTCAAACTCCTTATACCAATCCAAGCCATTTGCTATAGACAGTTGCACATTGTCTTTAATCACATTGTTACACCCTTTTCACCAGACCACTGCAACTTTTATATGCCTAAATAACCTGTGCATTGTGCTGCCAATCCTGTGCCCTGGAGCGGAATTGTAGAAGTTGGGGTCTGGTACATTCCATTCAGGGCATAGCTTGGTCAATAAGATTGTGGGGTGTGAGCTTCAGAATTCCCAAATATCACGCTGGGACATCTTGTAAAAAAACAAAATACATTATATGAGCAGCAGGACATTAGGGGGGTTTAAGGAGCAGAGGAAAGAGAAAGGAGGGCGGATTGTTAGGAGTACTTGAAAAGCAACTTTTTTTAAACTAATCAACGCATTTAAGGCCTTCAAAACAGAGACAAGTGAGTGTGCATGTAAAAATTCCTAATGAAATCCGGCAGACACTTCAGCATATCCGACTTGTATCCAACTATTTACAACAGAATACACTTTTTTCGGGGGGTGTAGCATCCCAAACACTCCCCTGAAACTACGTCCCTGATTCCATTGCAAAGTATGCAAAGCAGCCTTCCAAACAAAAGGTGAACAGGAAGTAGTTCAACATCCGGGCTGCTTTATTAAAGGTGTCTTCCGGGCTGTATTATTAAAGGTGTCTTGAGAGTGGAATTTACTTTTATGCCAGTTTTAGGGCTCCTGTGGTATGTTAAGTATTTCAGAAGTGGCAGCAGACCTTTGTGTAATTTCCTTCTGTGATACTCATTACATGTGGGCAAGGATGGTATAATTTGCTTACCAGGAAGTGCACTGTCAGTTTCTGTGCAGAGACAGTTTAAATGCTGCCCCCCAATGAGGTAACAATGTCACCAAGAAGAAAAGTGTTTGCCTCTGCCAAAAAATCTGGTAGCCCTTTTGGAGGCCCTTCACGTGTTTCTGTAGGAGGAACACACAGGGAAGCTGCACAAAGGTGCAGACTAGGGCTGTCAATAGGCTTCTTGGTTTCCTATTATTTCTGAGCTTCATTAGAGGCATCTTCTCCAATATCAGAGGTCCTATCCACAAAGGTTTACTGACTTGTTGGTACTCATGCAACTGTGGACACTTACTTCTGACAAATTTGGCCTTCGTAAAAGACCAATTGCCAGTCAACTGGAGGTTTGACAATTATATGTCAGGCAAATTTACACTTCAAAGAATCTTTCCTGTCTTTTATCAGTTAAACAACACTAAGATTTATAATCTGAGATGTTGTCCAATAAAGTGCATCATTCTATGCAATATATAGAATTGTTTCCAGGTAAATAACACCAAATGCCTCTTTGTACAGTTAAATAGCACAGTTACATTTAATCAAACCATGTGCCGAAGAAAAATCTTTTAAGGATCTACACAGCAAGCATTCAAACTCAGACAATAGATTCGCTTTACTAGCAAGGTATATGTGAATGTTAGCAAAAAAGTATTTAATTTAATTTCAGCAATCTAAACATGAATTTAGACACTAATGTATACGACAGTGGAAGCTGCAGGAATAGCTCCTCTCACATACTTCGAATGCTACATTGTTGGGTGACGAGAGATGTGTTTCTCTCGATTTATCTACTATTGCAGGGTTCTCCAAAGTTGGTCCTGGAGGGCTGGACCCATGCCAGACTTTAAAGATAACTACATTTATCTAAATGGGGATGTGCTAAAAATCTGGCCTGGATCCGGCCCTTCAGGACTGACTTTGGAGAACCTTGCACTATTGCATGGACTCAGTAAGATAGTGCTTCCACAAGTTATGCTAAGGTGTATATATGATTATCCACACATAGGTCAGCACAGGCCAGGGGATAGTGGAGGCTCTGAAAGCTAATTATACCTTCTTCACTTCCCTTTAGTAAATCATCTTCATGTTAGGATAATTTAAACAGCTGTCCCTGCAATAATGGAAACAACCAATTCTCTAACCACCAGAGGACACCAGTAACTGCACAGTTGCCATGCGGAAATGCAATCAGATGATCATAATGGTAACAGCCTTACCAAATTATGCACAGCCAAGCAGCATAGCGTCACGGGCACCGGGGCCATACACTAACTAAAACGCAGAGAGCATTATGCTAAATCTTCTAAATAAGATGGATGGACAACTCTTATTCTGGTCTACTGTTGCATCTCGCCTTGATATTCATCCCTTCCCGTGACTGCATTTCCTCAGCATAATATTAAACAATGACTCAATCTGGTATAATTATTTTTTCTTTGGTATCTCCCTGTCACTAATCTTCAACACTCTTTCCAATTATCTGAAACCCTTTGTTGAGGGATGCTTCTGGACTCTCTTCGACTACATATAAGATGTCAGAATACATTTGACCACAGATATATTTGGAGCACTCGTTTTACCCTATTCCTTCTTAACATTCTTAGACAAAGGCTTTTACTTCAGTGCTCTCTTGTTACTGTGAATCATCTCATATGGTTCACATTTTGTCTTGCTTCATGGCAGACGTATGCTACTTATTGACCATAAAGTATTTACATCCCTGAAGGTCTGTGCAATTCCTAAAAAAGTAAAAACTAAAATCAAATATTTTATGATCACATCAAGATTACATTAATTAATGTAATCGCCCAAGTGATCGATTTGATTTCTGAGGTTTTAAAGGATCATGTGAACAGGGTGCCCGCAGAAATAACAGAACTCATAGGTTAAGAATAAAAAAAATATCAATATTTATTTGCATGAATTAAGAGATTCTAAATCTTCACATTCAAACATAGGACATACAATAAAATATTGATTAATATTAAATGGGCTCTTATTTTCTTTAAATTAAACAAAATATGCTTCAAGCTATTCTAATATGGGCAATGTATGACAAACGTTTATTCTAGGTATGAGATATTATAATATTTTAAAACAAAAAGGTCAAATATTGTTTATAATTGGATTTTGCAAAGTTTCTAATCCACACCTACTATGCAAAGATTTGATTCAACTGATCATTACGAAAATACTTAAAGGTTTGGTTTAACATGGAATAGCAAATGAAGATACTTACGCAACTCTTGAACGTATCCGATTACAATCTTTAACAACTGATACTCATAGTTGTGGCAACTATAGACTGAAAATGTGTATCTTATTCCAGGCTGAAGAAGCGCTGCAAAGAAAGAAACAGATGCACTTTAATCTTTCAAGCAGAATACGACCAGAAATAGGTCTTAATGGGGGAAGCACTCTGAATCCAAAGATTCCAGATAGGAACGAAACGCTTTGACTGGAGTGGTGGGTTTAATTTATACATGACTGGGGAAGATCAAAAGAAACAAGTTCTAAACGTGAGGTTAATTCGAGCCTTCATTTGGATCCGAACAATGAATTAAAAACTATGAAGGAGTACATGTCTAAGGAGTTGTCGAGCACATCTGTCAAGTCTTCATACTTTTGGGTTGGGAGTGCCTCTCCCAGTTGTACATTTATCGTATATTGGTAACGCAATGCATTCAAATGGGGTTGTTGATGGCCAGGCTCCGGAGGAAGAGACCATGTAGTGTGTGTGTGAATACTTGCATGGCAATTAGAAAATGCAGTAGATCAGCCCACGTCTGTCTTTGAAAAACAATTTCAGAATGCAGCTAAAAAGTTAGGATTGATGAGGCTTTCTGCTGACTAAACCCTTCTGGAATCAGAACATGCAAGTCTATGGCCATGTTGTACTTGCAAACTACAAGATGCTTGTGTGCAACACAAAAATGTGTATTGATGGCTGCCATCTGAATGCATTTTCTAAATGTTCTTATTGAATGGGATATTTTTAAATAAAACAAAGTCTTTAAAAGATGACAACTGCAAAAATGTGCAAAGGCATGGGTGGCCATCTAGAAATGTTTACAAAAGTATTTAACCCCTTTAGTGCTGCCGTCGGCCGTTGGACGTTGCGAGCACTACCTCCGTAGTGCTGCGCACGACGAACGGCCGACGCGGCCCCACCCATTTCTTAGAACGTTCAGCACTGGCGCTGAACGTTCGACGCATGAAACGGGTTAAAATGATCACTCACTGGTAGTGTGGCCAGCGGGAAAAAAGCACCAGTGGGTTTTTAAAGGAGGTGGTAGTGACAGGAAAAGTTGACGAGGAAGAATTGGAGGGGGGCAGAGAGTGGGTCATAAAATAGTCTCTCTCTTGTACTGCACTGCAATGTAAGGTCTGATATCACCCGTGAAAGGATATGTCAATCAATCAAAATATAGACTAGAAGGGTCCTGGCAGGAAACCCACAAGAATAAAGGGAGGAGATGTGGCTTAATGGCCACATTTGGAATAGGGAAACCAGGTTCAAGTTCCGGTGTTGGCTCAGTTCCTGTGATTCTGGGCAAATCAGTTAATTTCACTGTGCTTAAAAAAGAAAAAAAAATCCGACCTTGTGCAATGTAATCTGGTGTTCAGGTACAATGCTCTAATGCCTTTGGGCTAAGCTTGTGCTATACGAAACTATATTTAAAAAATAAACGCCTTGAAATATGGACGACCAACAAAGCCAGACAGCCAACAAAGTCATCTAATCATGGGCAAGAAGTTGATGCAAACGCCTCTCTTAATATATGCTATACAATGGAAACAATGCGTCTCCTCCAGACAACTTAAGCTGTGCATAGCAGAGACTTAAAAGACATGGAAGAGTGGCATAGCATTTTGTGTTCGGGTGACTACACTGTAGAACATCTTGCATATGAACAGGCAGTCACTGTGGACCATCTTAACAACAGGAAGGTGCTAAATTGTGCCTCTACCCTATACAAAGTAGACTATGTTATCTATTAAGTAACAATAATATGTTCAACAAGACAGATATACACCCTGAAGGTCACATTGTATGGAAAACGCTGAGAACTCATTCCCAAACAATGTGGGCTACATAAACTTTATATCTGAAATGAAGTGCTACACTACAGATATGGGGCAGCAAGCATGGAACATCATGCTCTCTCTAATGTCTTGAATGTCCAACTGTTATCAGCACAGGGTGAGTTTGTAACCAGGCTTTCCTTATAAGTAGTAATTGCAGGTATATTAATTATGTCTTCAATTTAAGCTGTACTCATATGTAGGCTACATTGAGCTTTAAAATGATTGTAGGGCCGGTGTGTTCATCAGAGGTCGAGAAGGCTGGATTCATGCCAGATTTTCTGACACCTACCTAAAATACATTTATATATCATACATCTAAATGGCATTCATTTACATAGTCGGTGGTTAGCTTGAAAATCTGGCATCTACGATCTCCATACATGTCCTGGATCTACAGAGGATAAGCCTGCTGTAGTACAAAGTGATGGTTCAGAGAATGCTACTTCTAGGTCACTCTTCTTTAAAGTGACACTGGGCTCCTTTAATCTTCAGCCTACACAAGGATGATGCCTGAGGATCAAGATGAACAGAGTGGAAGGACTAACAGGAGAACAGAGTGGAAGAGGACTGAGGTGAACAGAGTGGAAGAGGGCTGAGGTGAACAGAGTGGAAGAGGACTAACAGGTGAACAGAGTGGAAGAGGACTAACAGGTGAACAGAGTGGAAGAGGACTAACAGGTGAACAGGGTGGAAGAGGACTAACAGGTGAACAGAGTGGAAGAGGACTAACAGGTGAACAGAGTGGAAGAGGACTAAGGTGAACAGAATGGAAGAGGACTAAGGTGAACAGAGTGGAAGGACTAACAGGTGAACAGAGTGGAAGAGGACTGACATGTGAACAGAGTGGCGCTCAGAGTTCAAGTGCTCGCAGAGTAATATTCCTCTAGTGTTTGACGGGCCAAAGGAAGAACTTGCACCTTTATTTAGTAACAAATAGCACCTCAATGTCTCTCTGAGACAAATATCCTGCAGCCATTGACTGGTAATTCACCCTACCTGAGATATTAAGTCACATCAGAGATTTGAAGTGGTATTAATGTGTGCCCATGGCATATGCGTCTACCCTTCTTATTTCATATGGATCCTCCAGGCTCCCTACCCACCTCTGTAGCTCGTGCCATGGAGTCGGCTTTTCGTTGGATGGCCTCTGGCAGGGAGCTCAGACATAGCAAAATAGTGTAGTCTGTTTGGATCAACAAAGGGGTGGGTTCACTTTGGGGTTCAAAATGACAGTACAGTTAATTCAAGCTGTGCTCTAGGTGTCTAGCAATAGAGCTGCAAATCTTCATCTGCAAACAACGCCTCTACAATTTTTCGGAGCAATCGCATAATAATGCAATTTGTTTTAGCACAATTTGTCTGCGTGATGGTGTCATGGAACCCTAGATGTTGGATACTGCTGGGAGTTTGTGTCTATATTTGCATGGCATTTGCAATAGTCCGGATAACAACTGCAGAACCCAAACCTCGAAAAAAGATATGTAGGCGGATGTACATGCTTGAAAATATTCAATACTAAGAGCTTTTGAAACAAAGTTAAATTTACAAAAACAAGTACTTGCTAAAGATCTAAACAAAACAATGTTCATGCATTTCCATGTATAATGCATAACAAGTGAGACGTTTGATATGGTACATAAGTCAAACATTTAAAAGAAAACAACTCAGACTTACAAGAGGGAATCCACGCATCGGTTGCATCCGACGGAAATGTTTTCCAGTCTAGGGGTGATGGCACAGACCCTAAGGAGTGGCGCCACTGCACCGTGATACCACAGGTGGCACCGGAGCCATGACGCCACGTGATGTTCATGCCATCGCCGGTTCCTACAGCATGCTCGGTTTCAACATTACCTATGAGTAAAACATCAAGTAAAAGAGAGCAAAATAACTGAAAAGGTATGAATGAGGGAAAAACAGAATTACTTTTTATAAAAGCAGATACATTTATGGACAGACTTGATATATGGTGGATGTTGTGGAACCTGTGAAAGCTGATGACTCTCAGGAGCATGAGTGTATATTTAGGAACAATGAAAACTATTTTCCATTTTAGAACTGACCACTGCTAGACTGACACTGGCCCTGTCCTGTCTCTCTTATTGAAACTGGCTAAAAATATGGCTAGAAATGCTGGCCAGACGGTTGAACGAGTTAGGACAAGCTGCGGGCAACTGATATCATATGATTCCAAAAGCAGCCTTACTGTTGTTAGAATGTCCACTAAGAGCCTCATGATCAGTTCCCTCTTAACTCCTTGAGATACCTTGGCCATAATTAACTATTTTAACCGGTATCTCCCCATGAGTACAGGGGGATCACGTCTTAAATTCTCCGGAAGGCGGGATAGTCACCTGGACCAGGAACTATCGAGTCATTTTATGCAGCTAGATGGCTGCGGTGGCAGGGGGTTCAGTGCAGGCGGAGAGGCCATCTGGGGCCAAGCTGGAGGGGACAAGTGCTGCACTTTACTTCCCCTTAATGCAGAATATCCAAAACGGGATAAGTTAGGAGGAATATTAACTCTTAGTACAATACACATGTTATTAACCTCTGCCAGTGTTGGAGAACATAAGTAGAGATTAAATAGAGGAACTATTTATTATTTGTTATATTTTAAAGTATCTCTTGCTCTGTGAGAATAGACAAATCCACAAAGTGGGGCCCAGAAGGACTGAGTTAGATGTTTCGAGCCTCCTCCATCCAATATTTTACGACACCGGAGCAGCACTTAATTGCCTTAATACTCCGCTGCTCACATCTTTCGTGGTCCCAGGGGGAGCAAGGCGGCTGTGTCATGTGCACAATAGTAAATATAACACTAGGGAAGCGGCCTGCTGAATAAACATTCCTTTTTTTTTTTTAATCGTTTTTATTGAAGCATAATAATATGATGGTACGGTACAGGGATGCATTGTCTCCATTTATCATACATTGTTACTTCCCTCCATAGTACCTTCGCTGCGTCAAACATTTCTATTTATTACTGAAACAACCCACTCACAACTCCCCCCTCCCATACCCTCCCACCTCGGCACTGTAAGGTACATTTTCATCATCGTAGTACGCAGTCCATCTCACACAATCATATCATTTGTAACGCATCCAGCGCAGTACCTCTGAACATACCTAGTAATCCTACAAATCAACATTCATCAGGACTTGCACCCAAGTACTCGTGTAACTTATTGTATGGAGGCGCGTCATCATCAAAACACTATCAACTCCCTTCTATAGAGGTGTCAGATGTATCACTTCCCCCTCCCTCAAAGGACCCCATTAGAGTATTCCAGTCTAGCGAGATAGGGTTCTTTCTGAGTCCCCTGCGCTCTTCCCTTTGTAGTGTCATACCTTCTGCTTTACCCCATCATAACATTTCCGCCCTCCATACCTCTGGGTCTGGCGGTCTCGGCGACTTCCATTTCATTGTCAGAGTTTGTTTCGCCAGCAGCAGAGCCAGGTCAGTGAAGCGTGTACCTACACTTTTCTTCCTCTCTACAGGGCCCAGCCCCAATAATGTGTATTCCGGTGTGGTGTATGGCTTGGAAGGAACCAGCCTTGTCAGGTCAGCCTGGACAGTCGCCCAGTAGTATCCCAGTTTTGGGCACTCCCAAAGCATATGGATCAGGTTTGCGCTTGCCGCTCCACATCGGGGGCATGTGTCCGGTGCGGTGGGGAACATTGCATGTATGCGGCGCGGAGTTAGGTATGCCCTGTGTAGTAACATGAGCTGTATGAATTTGAATTTCGGGTTCCGGGACACCTTTTTTGGGGAACGCTAAGATCTTGGTCCATTCCGTGTCTCTAATAGGTCTCCCCAAGTCCCGTTCCCATTTGTCTCGTGTCAGGTGCAACGGGAATGCTCTACCCTCCCGTATGCCATGTGTCAGCCATCGTGTCAAGTGGCTTCCAGAGCCCATTAAGTGAAGCATTGTGATCAAGGGGTTTGCGGGAGGCTCCTGGCCATCCGCTGCCCACACCCGTGTGATGTAGTGTCGCACCCCCGCATGTAATAGGAACGACCCTCCTGGTGCGTGATGCGTTGCGCAGAAGTCTCCAAACGCCATTACCCTGCCTCCATTAAAGAAATCCCCCACCTGCGTCACGCCTGCTTCATGCCAGTCCGCCAGTTGCACACTCCAAAGTGGCCTCAGACCCACCGGCAGTCACAGCAGCGGTATCGTAGGGGCGTAGGAGGACGTTCTGGAGGTATATCTCATCGCCTTTCTCCAGTATAGAACCGCAAGACGAAGCAGCGGGGGCGTCCGCCGTGGTATCTCAGCTCCAGGTGACAGTAAAGTGTGTATGTCCCCCCTGTTCCAGTCTGCTTCAGAGACATTAATTTCATGCAGATTCCTTCCAGCCACCCAATAGGCTAACCATTGCAGTTGGCAGGCGAAGTTGTACGCTCGTAGGTCTGGTACACCCATACCTCCTGCCGACGTAGGGAGTTGCAGTTTAGCCAGGCTAATTCTTCTCCTCCCAGCACCCCATACTAGTTCCGTCAGTAGTGTGTTCAGTGTGGCAAACATTGTCGCAGGTATCAGAAACGGAATGTTCGTAAAATAATAAAGGAGCCGGGGTAGGACCACCATTTTAGAGATGGTTACCCTGCCTGACACTGACAATGGCAGCGCCGTCCAGAATTGTACCTGGGACCTCAGTGCCCTAATCGCCCTCCCTAGGTTGCCGTCTATCATGTCCTGTGCTCCCCTGTAAATTTGAACCCCAAGGTATCGGAAAGTAGTCTCCGCCACCTGGAAGTTATGTGGTGCGAAAGGGACTCGATCCTCTGCCGTCGGTATGGAGAAATAGAAACCATGCAATTTCATCTCGCTTATGGTGAGCCCAGATAGTATGCGGAAAGTCTCAAATATGGCGGGCACCGGCTCAATATCACCCTTCAGGTCTCTGAAGTACAGGATGATATCATCAGCGTATGCCGACACAATATGCGTGACTCCGTCCCTATGGATGTCCCTGTGCTGTGCCCGCCCTCGAAGTTTGCCCAGTAATGGCTCTAGTGCCAGTATGAACAATAGCGGGGACAGCGGCATCCCTGCCTTGTGCCTCTCGCCACTTCCATGGGCGCCGATATGCAGCCATTCGTGCGGACACGTGCCGTGGGGCGGGTGTATAGCAGCTGAATCCAGGACAAAAATGTGGGCGGTATGCCGAATCGTGTAAGTGCCTCCATCATGTAGTCCCATCTTATGGAGTCAAAGGCCTGTTTTAGGTCCAGGGAGATACAACCCTCCCCCCTTACATCCTAAGTCCCACTAAGCATTAGTTGGCTGAGCCTCCTGAGGTTCATGGCCGTGCTTCTGCCCGGCACAAAGCCACATCGGTCAGGGTGTATCATGTGCGGTATGTATTGTGCCAACCTCGTTGCTAGGATCTTGCTTAATATTTTATAATCCAGGTTTAGTAAGGAGAGGGGTCGATAATTAGCCATTTGTAGGCCATCCCTGCCCGGTTTCAAGAGTGACACTATAAGGGCTTGAAGTGACGTCTGTGGCAGGCTACCCATTTGGAGCGCCTCCTGATAGACTGTCTGAAGGCGTGGGGCAAGAAGGTCAATGAAGGCACCATAGAACTCGGCCGGTAGGCCATCCGTTCCCGGCGTTTTGTTCCGTGGTAGTGCTCTTATTGCTCGGCGGATCTCGGCGGTTGCGATAGGATGGGACAACTCCTTGCATTGGGCATCCGTCATGCGCGGCAGGTCTATCCCCTCCAGGAACTCTCTCAACGTCGTGTCTGTCTGTGGGTCGGGTGGGCTGTATAGGGACTCATAATATGCCTTGAACGCAGCGTTTATGCCTATCTGTGTCGAGGTTCGGGATTCCCTCTGGTCAAGAATCTCCATTATCGGCACTTGTACGGGGTCGTCTCGTACCATACGAGCCAGTAGGGGCCCGCCCTCTCCGCTTGCGCGTGCTGCCTGCTCGTATATTCCCTGTAATCTAGAACTCTCAGTTCCTCTAACAGCTCTGCATGTTGTATATGTGCTCCCTGCAGCGGCGTGAACGGTACGTTCGTGCCAGCCGCTTCACTCTCCAGTGCTGCCAGTCTTCCCTCCACTTCCCGCAGTTTATCCAGCACCATGTGTCTCATGCCTACGCGCGTGCCCATTGCTACTCCCCGTATGTTCGCCTTAAAAGCGTCCCAATCTACACTGCGGGAGCTCGCCGATCCAGTGTTTGTATCAAAATAGGACGTGATGGCTTCTGCGAGTGTTGTGCGATAAACCGTGTCTTCCAATAGTACCGGCGCAAGGCGCCAGGTAGGTATTGGCGTCGGAATCCTGCCCCCATCGGAACGTGACCTCTACCGGATTGTGATCTGACAATGTCTTGCCCATGTGTTCCGCCATAGCGACTCTCCCCATCAGTGACGTAGTGCAAAAGAAATTATCTATTCTGGTATGTAAGCTGTGAGGTGGTGAGTAAAAGGTATATTCTCTATCCAGCACATGTTTGGCTCTCCATGCATCCGCCAGTCCCCACCCCTCCGCCCACCTCCTCAGTGCATCCGCATGCTTCCTGCTCTCGGTGTCTTGTAGTGGTGGGTGCGATCTGTCTAATGAGATATCTTACACCGCATTGTAGTCCCCCCCTATGATCCAACTATGGTCAGCCCATTCCGCCATAACACTATTCACATGCCGTAAAAAGTCGGATTGACCCGAGTTGGGGGCGTAAATACTGCCTAGTACTATCGGAGTGCCATCCAGTATCCCACTAACAAACACATACCTGCCCTCCTTATCTATGCGTTTCTCCACTAGCTTAAACGGTACAGAATTACGAATCCATATCGCAGCCCCTCTTGAGAATACAGAGTATGAGGTAGCAAACAATTGCCCTTTCCACTTCTTAAGTAGCTTCCCCCCCTCTGCAGTGTTCAAATGAGTCTCTTGGAGACAAGCGATCTTGACGTTCCTGCGGTTGAGTTGCGCCAGCAGTCTATGCCTTTTATGGACAGAGCCCATGCCTCTGACATTCCAGGAGCACAGTTTGTACTCACTGTTAGTCCCCATTGCTCCCATTTGTAGGCCAGATCGGTGTGTGCTGCGTTGCAAAAGATCCCAACAAAGTATTCCATGCCCCCAGTGCCGTGTTAACAGATAACCCCCGAACTCTCAGGTCCCTAAGCCAAAACTCTCGGGGACCAAACCGTAACGCCCAACTTGGGCGATTGAACAACATAGTCATTTCCATTAGGCGGGGCGGGGAGCCACTCGCTCCGGATCAGAGCCTGGTGATAGTACAGTTACGTGCCCTTAGCCGGTGCTCCCCTACCCACATCCGCCCCTTATGCCATGTATACTTTACCATTCGAAGCCTTCTATTGTCGCGGTCAGAATTCATTGGCCACTTGCGCCGTAATTTTGGGGAACAGTTGCAGGCTATCAGCCGACCCTGATACCTCCGTCAGCGTTCCAGAGCGGTTGCCCTCCGCCGAGTGAACATTGGCGTCGTGCGCCGCCAGCGCTGCCTCCGTCAGGTGTCCTACTTGCGCTGTTCTGACAGATCCCGTCGACTTGTGACCCCCGCTGGACGACGATCCCTTGTTGTTGTGTGTCGAGTTGGGTGCCTCATGATTCCGTTCCTGGTGTGAGGGCCCACCTCCCCTGTCGTCCTCAAAGAGGTCCTGGGTAGTTGGCGGCGTAAGCGTCACCTCCACCCATTCCGCCGCTTCCTCCGGCGAGTCGAAGAAGTAGGATTTGTTGCCATGCAGTATCTTAAGGCGAGCAGGGAATAAGAGGGCATATTTAAGGTTTCTGTCCCGCAACTTGCGCTTCACTCCCAAGAACGATGCTCTGGCTCTTTGTACCGTCGGGGTAAAATCTGGGTACACTGAAATGGTTCTATCCTCATAGCGGATCGGGGCCTTCTCTCTCGCCACTCGTAGCACAGAATCCCTGTCTTTGTAGTTCAGCAGGCGAGCAATGAGTGGCCTCGGTGGTGCTCCTGGCTTCGGTGGTATCGCCGGCATCCTGTGTGCTCTTTCCACGCTGCACAGCGGAGTGAGGTCTTGTGGGCCAACTAGCGTTTTCAGATAGTCTCCCACGAATTGCGTGGGGTTCTTCCCTTCGCTTCGTTCCGGTATTCCCAAAATTCGCACGTTGTTGCGGCGGGAACGCCCTTCCGCATCGTCCACCTTATTCCACAGTAACTTGATTTGTTTCTCCATGTTTTCCAATTTCGTGGAATGGACCGTCTGCTGCGGGATTAGATCATCCAGTGCTATTTTGTGCTCGGTTACCTTTTCCGCCAGCTTGTTATGGTCTGCTCGTAGTAGTGAAAGGCCAGTCGCCATATTGTCCATTCGTAGTTCCAGCGCTTCTCTGGACGCCTTTATTTCCGCCAGTATAAGGTCCAGTTTGGCGTCCTGGGTGGCCATCCCGGTCGGTGGGACGATCTCCGCATTAGAGGAGGCCAGCGGGTCTTCCGATCCTGTTGATTGTAGTTCCGAGTTGGCGCCCATGTCCTGTGCCTTGGCTCTGTTCCTCCCCATGACTCGCTCTGTGCCCGGGCGTGTGCCCCGCACTATTGGTCTCCGTCGGGGATGCACATCAGTCCTACCAGGTTATGCGTTGTTGTCGCCTTACTGCTCCGGGTGACTCCTATCAGTATGCTTATGTGTGCAGCGTGGATGTCCCGGAAGGGTCGCCCCGCTCCACTCGTCTGTCACCAGACAGTGGGTGGACCCAACGCGGGTCAGCACCACCCCAGCTCTGTCGGTTATGGCGTCCTGCGACACTGTATGTTCATGTGGGTCCTCTCAGCCCCATCAACGTCACATGTCGCTGGGATCACAGCGGCAGGCGCGGCGGCGCCTCCGCCCAAGACAAGATGGTGGCAATGTTAGCAGCTTCTGGCGCTATGTAGAAATCCCATGTATGCAAGGTCGGGGGTCTGGCGATGGGATTACCGGGAGTCCTGGTAATTATGGCGCCCCGTGCTGTTGTCGGTCTGCTCCGACCCTCGCAGCCCCAGCGAAGCACGTAGTGCCGGGAGTCTTGCCGTAGGCTCGGCAATCCAGGACAAGATGGCGGCCGTGCTTCCGCGGCAGTCCCCAGGCAGCCGCCCTGCTCAGTTGGGGTCAGGGGCCCGGTGGCTAGATTTCGGCGGTCCCTCCACCTCGACGGACAGTCCCGGTGCCCCTGACAGCGTGCGTGTATTGGCGGGTGCGGACGCCGGGCTTCGCGCTCCAACTCTGCCTGGCCGGCGCCGCCTCCGCGCGGCCTCCGAAATCCCTCTTCTCCGCTTGGCTCACCCCCGTGGTCTGCTTCCCTGGTCTCCACAGGGCACCGCTGTGTCTGGCTGCGTCTCGGCACTCCGGATCCCCCCTCCAGTCGCGTCTCACCGTTCCGCTGGGTCTCGGCGATCAGGCGCTACCCCGGCGGCGGTACTTTCCACTGTGGGCCGCGGCTTCAGCCGATGTGTCAGGCCCCGTAGATGGCGCTCCTCTGTCCCGGCCTTCCGAGGTGTCTCACCCTCACTCGTGATCGTCTCGTGATCACCCCGGGCTCCGGTGTGTTTCAGGGGTAAGTTGGGCGGCTTGTGGGTTCGGGTGTATAGGATATTTTACTCGTGTTGTGGGCTTCGGACGGAGCTACCCTAGAGCACGTCTGCCATGCTCAGCTCGTGGCCACGCCCCCCTGACTAAACATTCCTATCTACCATCCACAAAGGCGCACTAGAAAATCCCCTGCACTGTTGGTCAAGGTGAAAAACACCAAATTAACTCCCACCCTGGCACAAAACAAAGGAAAACACATGGAGGAACGAAGATCCACTTCTAGCCCTTGACAAAGATATAGAAAGTTCTAAATAAAGCAATATCCTTCTGCCACTGGGGAAGGTGTAGGGGCAACAATAACCCTGCCAGCCCTTGGGCATGTCTAGGAGAGTTTAAAATGTAAACATCCCTTTCTGTCTCTGGGCAGGGGTTAGTGGTAACATCAAACTCGCCAACACTTGGTCATGATTGAGAAGGTCATGTACTGGGTGAAGCAAAAACAAATATCTATCTCTGTCCTTCAGCAAGGCAGGGTTAATGCTTGACCTTTAGGCAAGGCTGAGGAAAGAACAACAAACCCATATTTTTTGGTGAAGACCCTGATCTTTAGAAACATGAGCTTCCCATGGGACTCCTCCTGGTGGGCAGCTGCACTGGGAAGCACACCCATCCCCAAAGACCAGGCCAGAAACCTCATTTCATCATAGACAACAAACTCACAAAGAATAAACAGGTGAACACAGTGACCTCATGCGGCTTCCTCATACTCAGCAACATTTTCAAATGGCTTCCCACGTCCACAAGACGTACTGTCACCCGGCCCTCATAACCAGCAGACTAGACTACCAAAAAGTGCTCTATGCTGGCATCTAAAAACACTACTGCCAGACTCATCCTAGACACCGCAGAAATGCGCACATCACTTACTACCTCTCCACTGGCAACCCATCCAGGGAAGGTGCCTATTAAAGCTACTCGTCTACGCCTACCAAGCACTCCACAACAACAGACCTGTGTAACTCAACAACTGACTTCAACTCTACCATACAACCAGACAGCTACACTCCGCCTCACTCGCCCTAACAAGTGTCCCCCGCATCCACAGAAGCAAGTGATTAGGGCACTCCTTCTCCTAAATCGCCGCCAAGACATGCAATTAACTCCCTCAAACACATCAGGACCGCCCTTCGCTACTCAACTTTCACAAGAAACGGAAGACCTGGCTGTTTAATTAGAACACCGCCCGACCTACGTTCCTGCTCCAGTGCCTGGATACCCTCACAGGTGAAAAGTTTGAAGGAGATGGTAAAGTGGACGCAGCCAGCAAAATAATCTCTGTTAAATTGGCAAAGCCAGAGATTCTGTTTTCCTTTGACCTCTAATCTATCGGGCAATGGCTATGGCCTGCTATTTTCCCTCATGGTCAGGCCGGGACGGTGGGAGGAGGAGAAGATTCCTACTAATGTGGATCTCTACGTCTTCTTATAGATAGTGTATCACAAACACTCCAACATTGTGGTTGATTTCATCCTCTCAATATTCATGTACATCTAAAGTTAATTAATTTATTTAATTAAAAAAATAATCAAAAATGTGTGTTTTTCTTAGCATTTGTTTGCAAATATTAGCATGTTTACAAATCAAAGAAATCGAAGGATAAAACTGCCAACTGGATTTCATTGATTCACTTTGTTCTCTTTGTTCAATCTGTAACAACTGTGATAGGTTAAAAGCCTGCATTAACTACTCTGGTTTCCCCAAGGTTTACTGCAAATTGGTTTAGGCGGTAGGAGATATGCAAAAATGAGGTTTCCTAAAGAGTGTTTTCTATGTTGAACTCGGTCTTAAATAAAAAGAGGCAGATATCAGATGTGCAGAGTATAATATGCTTTTTATTGATAAGTGTGGGGAGGGGCCAAGCCAATCACCCCGGGCCCACGCGAGAAGGGTACCCCCACAGAGCGGTCACCCCCCTGTTGGAGTAAGGACCACCACAGAGACCTGAGCTAATCGGTCCCCTCCACCCCGCGCATACTACCGGACATCCACACCTAACTGAAACAAGTATCCAGAGATACGAGCAATCCCACCTAAACACAGTTGGAAACTTCCCACTCCCCTCTAGTTCCTCCCTCCCTATGGTTTACTCCAACGGTTACAAAAAGTTTACTAGTTCACACTGGAGGGGTACCCCACCAGAGAATACTTGGGAACGCATTTAGATAAGGTCGACACGGCAACATAAAGAGACACACATCATGACACCCCCGTCAGGTACACCCGAAGAGACGGATAATACATAAAGCGGAGACGCAGGGTCACTGTTGCGTTAAGAAGGGTGTGTCCACCTTCCCCGACAGATCTTCATTATAATGTGTACGACACAGACATTGCAGTAACATGAAATATGTACACGTGGACCAATCAACTTAATAACAGTTGGACAGTACAATACGTATGTATGGAATTATGTATTTGGTTCGGCTTGTTAATGTATCTTTCGTAACATTGCACTACTGCACTGAACTAAAAATGTTGCAATGAAAGCTAAAACCCAATAAAAATATTTAAACAAAACAAAGTGTGGGGAGGGGCCATAAATCTTAAGAGGCTAACGCTTAGGTGAGCCATGATTCCTCTCCCCTTCCTCCACAATAGTAATAGTAAATGGCAAACCAATAAATACACCTCGGGCCGGAATCTAGACACTATAAGCCTGATGTGGTAGTAAAGCAGACGTGCTAGTGGTACTGGAGCTGCTTGGTGCTCAACTCACAGGTAACAGCATCAAGACTCACCAATATGCCGATGAGCCACAACTCTACTGGAAAGTCTACTCTGCTTTAGACATTCAATGCCACTGCTTGCACATCATCGAGAACTGGATGTCTAAAGCCTACCTAAGGCTCACCCCAACTAAGATAACATTTCTATTTGACAAGAATAACAAAAAGCACAAACTTGGCTCAATGGCATGAACCTTGATGGTTTCAAAGCACAACATTTACTGAATGCCAAATCACATAACATCACCCTGAACACCAACCTCTCCCTCAAATAACATTGTTAGAAAAAAAGACTGCCTGGTACTAGCTCCCTCTTCTAAAGAAAGTCAAACAGTTTCTTCCATAAAGCGACTTCAGTATTACTGTTCAAACCTGTGTACTCTTGCATCTGGATGGTGGTAAGGCCCTACTCTATGACCTCCAAGACTCCATCAGGGCCAGAAAAAATATGATCATATGACAGCCCCATGATGGATTCCATTGGCTCCCGTTGCCAGCCGCACTATCTTCAAATTTAGCTGTATCACCTACAAAGCCAAAACAACTAGCACTGGTGCTCATCTTGCAGACCAGCTTACCACCTCTAGTGGCTTTTCGGAACAGCCAGGACACCAACAGAATGCAAAGTAAGTGTAATACAGAAAAACACAAAACAACTGGCCTTTTCTATCTATTTAGCAGGATCTATGTATCCATCAGGACTGCCCAAATGCTGCTCCAATTTAGGAAAGAGTTGAAGACTCAGTTCTTTAAAGAACACAACATTACTATCCATTAACTGTGCAGACATTAAGCTTGCTTTTGACCAAGTACAGCACTTTGCTGACTTTTGGCTAGGTTTGCAGTACAGAAATACCTATAGAAATACCATATACATACATACATACTGGTCTCCTTGGACACAGAATCATCAATATCTGTAACACTCCATGTATAAGCATTTGAAATTATTTTGCCCATCACGATGATCTTTTCCCCCTGCTTTTTGTAAGCGTCCCGATGGTGCTTAACCAGCTCCTCCATCTCCTCCCACTGATAACAGTCATATCTTTAAAACAAGTCACCACAGTTAGTAACACGCCACTGTGTAGCTGCCCCCACTGCTAACCACTTTCCTGTGCCAATGATGTTCTTGCCCCCCATCCCCCACATCAGGTGAAGGAGTATACTGCATACATCAAAGCCCTTGTTCGTGCAGTATGTATGCCAAGTGAATTAGATGGGACACGTTCTCTAAGGTATACAGGGTCTTGCAAAAAAGCTTTATACTTATTCGACACCCTAAATGTGATTTGACTTTTGTTTCTGCTGGACCCCTGAAATTCTAGTGGAGCATTTAAGTACACTCTTCAGCACTGGCAAACTTGTACGGATGGCTCAAATTTTTTAGAGTGCCTCAAGGATAAAGTCATTTTCTTCTTCCACTACACTGAGCTTGAGCTTGTGGTGATCTGCTGCCGATTGCATAAAAGTTTGTTATGTGTTTATGTTATCGGGTAGGGATGGCCTCACTGGGTATTACTGCTAAGACGGATCACCTGAGGGGTCCACATGATGGTCATTCAAGGGTCACCTTCGCCATCTGCGGGTATTGGGTCTTCATATATTCATGGCTGATCTGCAGTGGGGACCTAATCTGAATCTGTGTGTTTAGACTGTGCAGGGGATGGTGACCATGAAGATGACTGTGCGAGTAGAGGTGCAGATTGCTTCCTGGGCTTTTTCTTTTTTGGGTGTGGGGTAAGACTTAAACTCCTCTGAAACTGCTTACTCAAGGGCAGGCTGTGATTTTTAGGTGCGAGGTTGAAATATTTGCAAGCACAAACTGCCTGGGTGGCCATCCCTTACAGGGGATACGGTTTGGCCCATAAAGGTTGACTTTGTTTTTTTCAGATTCATGAATCCATAATGGAATTTTAAGCACAAACCTCATGATGCACAGTGCCAAGTCTCTTGATGTCATTGATGTTGTTTGTGATTTCATTGCTAAAATGTACTGTCAATCATGTGTGCTTAACTACTCATAACTGGATAATTTCAGTGACAATACGGCTGAGGTTTCTGACCATAACTGCATGTTAAGTGTCATTTGTCAGTAATTTTCTGAGCGATATGTTAATTTTCTGAGCAAAATTACCCATTATTGACCTTCGAGTGAAGCCCTAATGAGTAACTGTGTAATATGGGACTTTACTGCAATTAAAGGGTTCTAGTGAAACTACACATCATAATCAATAAGGCCTAAACCCCATTAGGTTTTACATTTCACAAGAATCCTAAGGTGGCAAAGCAAAACATACTATACAGTAGCCCACACGTTATAAATATATTATTACGTCTATTTTGGGACAAATAGCTTTTTTCAGTTAAATGTTTTTTGAAGGCGGTAATTGAAATACTGCAGTAAGAAAGTGGCTCTGTATATACTGGACCAAAGTAAGGTACAGTGTGCACAGAGTCCACAGTCCCCAGAGGTATGGCAGAGGCTAAGGTTAGATTTAACCTTACTCTCTAAAGTGGTAGCTTGGTTGAGCAGTAAGGCAGTATCAGAGGACAGTGTAAAGCATTTGTTGTACACACTCAGTCAGCAAATGGTCTCACACACTCAAGAACTGAACTGTAGGCCAATTGTTTTGTATAAAAATATATTGTTGTTTTATTTTAGAACCAACAATAGGTATCAAAATATACTTTCTCAGTATGAGTTACTTTAGTTAAATACTTTTCAAATAGGAAATAGACTACTTTTTAATACAATAGCTACAGTTGTTGCAATAGGCAACACAATTTCAAACACAATGTGACATTGAGCTCAATGGGACTTTCTAGTTAAATGCAATAGATTACTTTATGGATTACTTTTCTAACCACAGGACTGGATCCTAGATTCAGTCCTGGGACATCTCCCGTAAACAATTGAGTAAAAGCGTTTTGGTTACAGTTGTGATTTTTAAGGAATCTTATTGTATTTTAAAAGTTGACACTTAGAAACTTTTTCACATAGAATCACCAATGTTATCCTATGGGAGGAAATTCACTTGGCAGGTAAGTAGTGTTATCATTACTTTTTCTTACTCAGTGTTGGATCCTGGATCCAGAACTGGTGTGTTTCCTGTAAACAATTGAAATAATGCGTTTAAGTCATACAGGCGACTTTTAAGGAATATTTGTAAGTTTAGAAATTGGACACTTAGAAGTTTTTCTGGTGAAAACCAGACAATGGTTTCCTATGGAGGAAAATTGAGTAAACAGTAAATCACGATTATAATTTCAGGTTCAGTGCTGGGCTGAAAGATACAGCACTGGGATCTCTACTGATAACGGGTGCGTACATCGGAATTCGTTGTTTGGCTGATTTTAGATGAATATTTTAAAGTTTCAAAACTCCACACTTAGAAGAATTTCCAAGTGAAACCAGTCAATGTTACCCTGTGGAAGAAAAGTGAGTTATCGGATTTTGGGTAAGTACTCAACTGGCAGAGTTAAGGTTCTGGGCTGAGACTCAGGGGTCTCCCAGGGTCAGGTAGGTACAGTTGTTGCACCCTCACCGGCACTGGGGCAGCCGGGTGCAGAGAGAGTAGGCTCAATGTTATCCTATGGAGGAAAGGGGGCCCTCCGTTGGAAGCAGATATTAGGCAGGCCACGCGGCTGTGGGAGCTAAGCTTCTGGTCACTTACACAGGGCAAGTGGGGAAGAAGAGTAGAGTAGTTGCTGCACTTCCAGCGGCACTCGGGCGGCTGGGTGCAGGGTGCTTTTGGGCCTTCGGGCGCCGAATGTTATTAAATGGGAGACTTGGAAGTTGAACCAAGGCTGCAGGCTCGGGGACGGAGATTCTTCATGTGCGACCACCATTTCGAGAGGTAAGCTGGGATCATGTAGTATAGGTGAACACCCAGGAGTTGGGCACATGGGGCTGTGGGGCGCCTGGTGCAGGCGTGTCTTTGGACGTCAGGAAATCTTACCCTCAGCTGGTCGCGGTTGGAGGGGTCCCTGGTTGTGAGGCTGCCGGCGTCGTCAGGATCCTCGAGAAGGGTCTTTGGGCACTGGATTGCGGGTGCAGTGTGTGCTGGATTTGCGGTTCCTGGCTGGCAGCAGGGGTTGTTGCTGTTTGAGCAGAACCACTGCTCATGGGAGTCTAAATCTTTAGATGAGTAAGGCAGGCAGGTCCTCCGGGGTTTTCGAGGTTGCTGTCCGAAGGAGACGCCAGGATTTTAGCAGGAGCAGGTTCAAGGATCAACAGGGCGGTAGGGCTGGGGCCAAGTCAGTTGGTGTCGTCCTCTTGTTAGCAGCTGCACGGCAGGTCTTCTTGTTTCTTGTTCTTCTTCTTGTTTCAAAATCGGGATCTGAGGAAGGAAGGTTCAGGTTGCCCCGAAATACTAAATTTAGGGGTGTTACAGGTAGGGCAAGGGCAGGGACCAATGGGTCCCTGTTCTGAATACACCCCCTATCCTGCTCCTCTCCTGTGGGAGGGGGGCAGGGGCCTAGCTCTGATTGGGTAGGGCTCCCCATCCTCAAGATGGCGGTAGCCCGGAGTTGTGCTTCACCTCGCCTCTCAGACCTGAGGGGTGGAGTTGACACAGGCTGGCACACCCCCTTTCCTCACCTAGAGTTTCCCGCCTGCCTTCCCACCAGAGCAGGGGTCAGAACCGGTGGGGGCCAGTTGCGGAGTACAGCAATTGGCCTGGGGAAGCTCACAAAAGGCGGCTTGAATTTGGACTTTCCCCTGCCCATCCTGGGGGTGGAGGCTTGGCACTTCGCCCCAGGATGTGCATTATTTCAGGCCCCCGCGAGCGGCAAGCGCTCAACCCAGGGGTCCAGAAACATGTCAGTGGTGGCAGCCTCGGTAGCCAGGCAGTCAGGACACTGGGAGTTGGTTAGGTTTCAGGGGGCACCTCTAAGATGCCATTTGTAGTGCATTTGGCATTAAATCCCACACTGGCATCAGTGTGGGTTTAATGTGATGAGAAGTTTGATATCAAACTTCTCAGTCTTCAGTGTAGCCATCATGGTGCTGTGTCGTAATGACAACCTCCCAGCACCATATACTCTTAATGGCATCACTGTCCTTACAGTGCCCAGGAATGACCCTGGGTACTGTAGGGGCACTGGGCTCATGCACCTGTGCCCACATAGCGCACCCAGCTAGGGGGGTGACTGATGTATGCCAGGGTAGTGGGTTTGTGGGCATGGCACACAGGAATGTGTGCCATGTCGACTCATTGTTTAGTTCTGCACCAGGACACTCAGCCTGCAAAGGCAGTGTGTCAGGGTACAGGGCCCTAAGGGTGGCACAATAAGTGCTGCAGCCCTTAGAAGTCTTTTCTGGTCACAATGCCCTGGGTACCTAGGGTATCATTTGGCAGCGACTGACATGTGGCCAGAGATGCCAATTGGGTTTTAGTTTCAACACAGTTTTAGGGAGGGAACACAGGCCCTGGGCCCCTGATTGGCAGGATCCCAGGGCACACTCAGTCAAAGCACATCAGCAATTCAGCAAAAAGTGGGGGCATACCATGGAAGAAAGATGGCCCTTTCTCACAACTGCGTTGGACTGTTTGGATAGCTTTAGTAAAAAAGAGGAGAAAAATAATGAAGTAACTAGAAATTAAACATTTTACACAAGAAAATATTTTTATAAAAGTGTGAATGAGCATGGGCAAGAATGAGCATGGGCATTGAATATAATTAGAATTTTCAGGTTTTGTTCACCTTTCATGAACAGAACAATTGAACTATGGACAATGGTAAGGCACTGGAGATTTGGTCTCTCATTATAATGATGAAACCAATATTTCACAGACACCTGCAAAGTATTTTCCACATTTCTCAGGGTCTTGTGAAATATGTTCCATATTTCATGGATCCTTGTGATGTACAGTGTTTTTGAGGTATGAAAACAACTAAATATGAAGTATTTACAAACACACACACAACCACCCAAGTATATTCAAAGATAAGACATTTAAAATAATGGTAGTGCACACGTTAAGTTCTCATAAGAAAAATTCTATTCTAAGAAATTCACTGAGCACCATAAAAAGTGCTGTTGTAGTTCCAAATCAAAACCTAAACCCCACTTAAATTTCACAATGTATTGTCCTCTACACAAAACATAAGGATCTTCATTTGTGCATTCAGTGATACAGAAGATAACAAAATGCATTTAATAAAGGCTATTAAATTTGGCATTCTAAATGAGGAACATAAAAAGGTGGTAAAAATTGGGACATGAATATTGTAGGAAGCTGGCCCTTAATATGATATTTCAAAATGAAATATATTGTATTAAGAGTCCCAGGGGTTCCCTTATGAGTGGAGAGGCGGCTTGTAATGGCAATCCTTAGGCGCTCTTCTGAGGGGCAGTGTGTTCGAGCAACTTACGAGTCCAATCTCCAGGAGTTACGGTGAGTGGTGGGTAAGGCCCAAGGCAGCACCAGCAGAACTCCACCAATGCAAATAGGGTGGCCGGGTGGAGAGGTGCAAAAAAGCATTGGGGGCCATTGTTTCGCTATAGGGATCGGTCTCAATGTAAAAAGGGGCTGCAAGCTCGGACTGGGAGGCCAGTGAGGCTGAAGCAACAGGGGGGCTCAGACCTCATGATGCTCCGAGATGTAGGGACATCTATGATCCTGTTCTCCACAGCCAGGGGCGACCGGTGCAGATGAGTCTTTAGGCGTCTGGTTTTTCTTACATAGAATTTTTGCAGTAGAGGGGGCCTGCGTACAGTGGCTGCAGACAACTTCAAAGTTCACTAAGGGTGAAACCACAGTGGACTCTGTCCATGGAGGCCTGGGGGACCTCGTTGACACCGTTGGCCTACTTCTATCGGGCTTAGAGCAAAGGGTGCAGTGGTGTCTTCAGGCATCAGGTTCCAGTGGTTACCAAGTCCTCAGAGGAGTCTTTGGATGCCTCCAGGTTGAAGGGAAGCTACTTCTCGGGAGGTCTTGGTTCCTGGATGAAGTGCTCGCAGGTCTCCCAGGCTTCAGGGACGTAGCAGCTGCTGGATATGTCGACTTTTGGCACAACTGTCAAAGTCAGCAGGCAGGCCAGCAGGGTTGGCCCCAAGTCAGTTGCTGGGGCTTCAGTTCTTGCAGGATGCAACTCTTCACGTCCTTTTTCATCTCTGTCAGCTCAGCCAGATCTGATCGTCAGGTGCCAGAGACCCCCTAAACACTGAATTTATGGGTATTAGGGGAGTGTAGGGTGATAGCCTATGGGCTACTGACCCTTGGTGACACTATGCCCCCTATATGACCACTTCCTGTGGGAAGTGTGCATAACCCTATCCCAGAGTTCCTTTGTGAGCACCTGACTAGCTAATTTCCCCGCTGTCCAGGTTCCCAGTGCTCTAGACAAAGGGGGTCAGCCTCATCTCCTGTGAAGGGACACAGATTTGCAATTCAAAGCCGGGAGCTTCTGTGAAGCTTGCCGGCCTAGGAGTGCTAATCAGTATCCCATTCTGAGTGAACACCCTCCTCCATTGCATGTTTTGTTTCTGACCTCCTGAGAGCAAATGCCTTCACCCTGGAAGGTCAGAAATCTGTCTTGGTTGGAAGGCAGGCAGAGACCAGTCAGTCAACACACCAGAGGCTGGTAGGTTTTCAGGGGGCACCTCTAAGGTGCCCTCTGTGTGCATGTATTCACCAATCCACCACTAGAATCAAGGTGGCTTTGTGAATATGAGATGTTTGATACTAAACATTCATATTTTCAATGAAGCCATCATGTAGCTGGGAAACTTGTTTTCACCAGTGTCCAGAACATGTTCTAAAATGGCTTCCTTGTTCACTTGCACTGGCAGTAGTGGAACTGAGCAGCCCAGGGGCATATTTGCTAGTGCAGGTAGGCCCTTACATGTAATATTGAGCACCATGCCTTAGGGTTGCAAGGCCTGCTGAAGGGGTGACTTACAAATACTACATGCAGTGTTACGGGACGTGGCACAGAGGGATGTGTAACATGTTGTATTTTAACTTTTGTCTACACCAAAACATGCAGCCTGCAGTGGTAGTATTCCATGTGTTTGGTGAGGAGTCTATTAGGATGGCAAAATTTGTGCAGCAGCCCCTGGATACCCTTCTTTAGTATCTCCTGCCCTAGAAACCAGAGGTACCATTTACTAGGGACTTGTAGAGAGTTCTATAGGTATAGTCAGGTGGGGGAACAATTTTAGAGTTTCGGGAAAGAGATTTGGCACTCTGGACCTAGTTAGCAGGAACCCAGTGCACTTGAAGTTGAGAATATTCACGTACCGGGGAAAAGTGGAGGTGACCATGTCAAGAAGGGGCACCTTCCGGTGACATAAATATTGGTACCACTTTCCCACACTAAACAACGTTTAAAAAAAATAAATCTCAATCAATTGTGTTACAATAATGATTCCGTATATAGCAATTCATACCATCCGCTGGTTTTGTTTTAAATGCTACCATAAACCAAATTTAAAAAGCATGGAGTCCATGAAATTAATGCATTAAAAAAATAAGTGATGCAAAATATTGCACCAATTCAACTGCACAGCAATAATTGAGTCCACATTGAAAACTCACCACTTGTAAGCTCTAGTGTAGATAGGTTTGCAGGGGGAGAAACCCCAGCAGTGTTACTTGCCACAACACTGATCATGTAATCTTTGTTGGTAAGCTTTATCTGTGTAGTGGTCTGCGGGATACCAACAAGGCGTCTCTCCGGCAAAGAATTCCCATTCAGTGCCATCCACTGGACTTCATAATTAAGGATCTCCCCATTGGCCGCATCTTGAGGTAAAGGCTAAGAACAAAAAACAACATGTAAAGCAAATGTAAGGAAAATAATTAAAATCACCGAATGTTGAGGAAAGAACAAGACATAATGGTAGCATAAGAATAGAAGGTAAATGGAGAATTTCAGTGGATGCTTCCTTTAAACTAGGACACCTGTGATAAGCTGAGAAACGTGGGCACAATTCATAAAGCTTATACTTTGAGTAGCTTTGTCTCACCGACAACGGTCACTTAGAGTGTAGCTGCCATGTGTTCCGTAGGATACCCTGGCACTACCTCTGTTACATCTGATGTCAGGGGTCATAAAGGCAGCAGCAGTAACACAAAGTAAAGAGGGATCTGGAGTACTGTTTATTGTTCATACTGTCTCCTGTAATAGAAAATCAGATGCAAATAGGAGGCTAATAAGAGGCTAGAGGTGGGAAAAAGGATGAACCCTGTAGTGCCAGCAGAGGTAAAAAAAAAAGCTCTGGCAAAGTCAATAGGTCTCACCTATATAGGAGCTATTGGCTTTGGCAATGATTTTTTTGCCAATTTGTAAACCAGTGTGGCTGCTGTTCCGCATGTCTAAATGTTAGTGGCGTAGACTGTTCTAGAGTGGAGTGGTGGAAGTAGAGTGTTGTGGACTCGATTTGTTGAAGTAGAGTGTTGAGAGGTGAGTGGAGTTCAGTGGCTTAGAGTGCAGTGGTGTAGGGTGGACTGGTATAGAGTTGAGTGGAGTGGCTTGGAGTAGGGTGGGATGGGGTGGAGTGGATTGAGTTAGTGGGATGAATTGGATTGGAGCTGATTGGGGTGGATTGGATTGTGGAGTGGGGTGGATTGGGGTGGATGGACTGGATAGGGTGGATTGGATTGGAGTGGACTAAAATGGGGTGAGGTGAATTTGATTGGGTGGATTGGAGTGGGTGGATTGGATTGCTTTGTGGTGGCCGCCTCGGAAACAATTAAACCACATACTTTTTGAATGCCCTGTGTATATAGCCCCACGCCGTATATGGTTACGACCCATGTGCAAGCTATTGGGCACTAGGAGTGGTATGGTTGCAGGTAGAATAATTTGCACCAGTAACAATCCCCCTGTGTTCACAGCTGTGGCCAAGTTCCTAGGATGGGCTTGGGCAATCAGAAGCAAATTGTTGTTGGGGTAACCCCTTTTGAGATGATCTAAATTAACATGCACTTTAGTACCTATGAAATCATGTTGTATTTTTTTTTTTCAGAACAAATTTTATTGGGTTTCAGTTGTTGACAGAATATAAACAAGACACCGCTTCCGTAGCATCAGGAAGGCAGTGAAAACAACGTTTACCCAAGCCCCCCACCCCGTATTCCAACCCAACACCCACCCCCCACCCTGCACGGTGTTTACATTGTCTAGAACATAATCTGAGGGATCCTAACAGCAGCATGTGGTACAGTTCACTCAGGGGCAGAACTAACAAGGTCCAGACTTGTGTCTCTTGTCGCTGGGGGGTCCAGCAGGAGGCCCCGATAATCCGCCCATCTCCTCCAGATTCGATAGTGTTTTCTAGGGCAGCCCCTGGCCTCAAAGATTGGACGTTCCAGGCCCATGTTGAAGTCCATGCCTCGCTTCCACACCCCACCAGCGGAGCTCTGGGTGCCTTCCAAGCCTGGGCTATGTCCCTCTTGGCCACTGTAAGACCCAACAGGAGCAAGTGGCGTTTATATCTGTTACCCCCTACTTGCTCCATAACATGGAGGAGGCCCAACTTCGGCGTGCGAGGGAGGTCCCATGCCAGTACTTCCTCCAGACAGTCCCACACACCAGTCCAACATCTCTGCAGCCGTACGCATCCCCATACCGTATGTAAGAAGGAGCCTATCGCATTCCCACACCTCAGGCACTCCGGGGAGGCTATCAGTCCAGCTTTCCACAGCCGTTCTCTTGTATAATATGCTCTATGCAGGTACTTAAATTGGATGAATCGCAGGCGCACTGCTATTGCTGCCCCCCTAGGGGCCTCCAGGGCTTCCCTCCAGTCCTCCTCCTCCAACTCCCCCAGCTCACCCTCCCAAACTGCCCCCAGATTATCAAGGGAGGGGGAACAATGGGTAACCAGCGTTTGGTATATGGTTGAAATTTTCTTTGTCTCCAATTCCCCCATAAATACTTTAGCTTCCAAAGGACTGAATTCCGGCAAAGACGTTAAGTTCGCTATTGCGGGGGTCAGGGCGTGTCTGAGCTGCAGGTATCGAAAGAACTGAGACTGGGGCATGTCAAATTCTACCCGCAATGCCTGGAACGACTTGAGGACTGTGCCCTTTAATACGTGGCCCAGTGCCGAGATGCCAATAGCATCCCAACCTTCAAAGCCCCGCAGGGAAGCCAAACCGGGCAGTCTCCCATTGTGCCACAGGGGAGTCTCACCCGTTAGCCTATTCCACCATCCCATGCGGCGGAGAGCGTCGCGCCACACTCTGAAGACCACCTGAGTGACCATCGGGAGTCGTTTCCGGAGAGCAGCCGAGTACAGGATAGTATGGAGCGTGTCCCGGTCCATCAAATACCTTTCCAGGGCATAGGTCGGGTCTCCCCGATCCCCATACCACCATTCGTTAAGGACAAGCAGGTGTGACGCCTGATAGTAGGATTGGACGTCCGAGGTGGCCAGCCCCCCACAGTAGGTCGACAGGAAGCAGGTACGGAGCGCCACTCTTACTGCTCCCCCAGTCCACAGGAATCGACCCAAGGCAGAGTTCACCTGCCGAAACCAGTGCGCCAAAACTGGATACGGGTGGTTTTGCAATTGGTAGAGAATACGGGGTAGGGCTACCATCTTGAAGATGGCCGAGCGGCCATAGACGTTCAGGGGCATCCTGGACCACGTCTGCATATCTGAGCGGATTCTGTCCCAGACTGGCACTATGTTACGGGACCATGACACTCCCGGAACGTCCGTCAAGAAGACACCCAAATATTTAAGGCCTCCCGCCGCTTCTTGCAAGGCCGAGGCCCAAGGGCCCAGGGTCCCCCGGTCACCCAGGACCCACAATTTCGACTTCCGTACATTGATCCTAAGACCGGACACCTCCCCGAAAATGCGCATTATGTCCAGGACCCTCGGTCCCGATTTATCGAGGTCTGTGAGGAAAAAGAGCACATCATCAGCATAGAGTGCAATACTATCGGATGGGCCTCCCACCCATTCTACTCCGTGCAATTGAGCGTCCATCCGCACCCAAGCCGCAAGCGGCTCCATAGCCAAGGCGAACAGGTAAGGTGAGAGGGGGCATCCCTGTCGGGTGCCCCGACCAATGGGGAATGAACTGGAGACCGCCCCCGCAACCCTGACCGCTGCCGTCAGGTCCGTATACAGCAAGTGAATGTACGACAAAAAGCGCGGGCCCAGATTAAGCCGGAGGAGGAGCGCTCGAAGATATGGCCAGCTCAAGGAGTCAAAGGCGTGGTCAATGTCCGCCAGTAAGAGGGCCGCAGGGATGCCCGCCGCCGTACCGCTTCTACCACTAAATGCGCGCGGCGTATATTATGTCTTGTCGCTCTGTGGGGCATGAAGCCCGCCTGGTCCGCATGAATCAAGTCCGTAATATATGGGAGTAGGCGATTCACCAGAGCCTTTGCCAGTAGTTTCGCCTCGAAGTTCAGCAATGATATCGGACGATAAGATTCGGGACTATCTTGGGGCCTCCCTGGCTTGCAAAAAACCACGATCTCGGCATGTCGCCAGTCCGCCGGCAGTCTGCCACGGTCCCTGGCCACTTCCAGGGCTTTCTTATAGCGCAGCCCCAATTGGAGATGGAACAACTTCATGAATTCACAGGGGAACCCATTGGGCCCAGGGGCCCTGCCCGTGTTTAGTCCGCCTAGAGCTGTTCCCAGCTCCTCAGCAGACAGCGGGAGGTCCAGTTGATCCCTAACCTCGTCCGAGAGCGCCCGGGGCGGAAGGTCCGCAAGGAATCTATCGATCTCCTCCGCCGGGAGGGAGTCCTGGGGGGCATATTGCGTCTCGTAATATTGGGCAAAGGTTTGGGCCAGGATCTCGGGAGCTGATATAGGATTTCCGGCGGCATCACAGAGTCCCGGCAAGGGCTGGGCTTGATAGGTATCCTGACACAGCCTATAAAGCATCGTGCTGGATTTGTCCCCCCATTGATAAATGAGACTCTGCGTAGCTAGCCAGTTCTGTCTGGCTTCATCTAGCAATAAGGAGGTGTAAGAGCGCTGGAGGTGCAGCAACACAGTCACCGCGTCTTCGCTCTCCCCTGTCAGACAGGTCGCCTCTTGGGTACGTACCTGGGCAGCCGCGTCCGCCAGGGCCAACGTGCGGGCCTTACGATTCGCGGCGCACCACGCTATGTCCACGCCCCGGAGCACAGGTTTCAGGGCCTCCCACAAGGTCATGGCAACCATACTCGGGTCCTCATTCTCTATCCAGTAATGCGCTATTGCCTCCCTCATGCGCGATTGGTAGTCATCGCGCTGCAAATGCCACGTGGATAGTCGCCAGAGAAACGGCTGTCGCCGCACACCTAGACTCAACGTCAATGCAATCGGGGAGTGGTCAGATAGGCCCCTAGGAAGTATGGAGGTAGAAGCAACTCTCCCTATCCAGGGCTGTGGGACAAACAGGTAGTCCAGACGAGAGAAGGATTTGTGGACCGCGGACACAGGTATATTCGCGGGTACATGCATGATAATGCCGCCAAGTGTCAATCCATCCCATCCCTTGCACCATCCTACTCAGTCGTGTAGTAGTATCTAATAACCGGCCTCCGCCGGGTCTACAGCGATCAAGCCTCCCGTCCATCACGTCATTCCAGTCTCCTCCCACAATCGTCAACACAAGCGGGATGTCAGTCCAGATATCGAACAGTCGTTCAATCAGAGCGTCTTGTAGTGGGGGTGGAGCATACACACTGCCAAAGACCACAGGCTCACTCCCCAGCTTCCCCTTGACAAACGCGTACCGTCCATGCAAATCCAGCCACTGTGTGTCGTGTGTGTACGGGACCCTGCGATGAATCAAGATTGCAACTCCCCTGGACCCTCTCGTGAACCCAGCATGAAACACTTGGTCATACCCATACCTCCGCAGACTAAGAACCTTTGTGCCCATGAGGTGCGTCTCTTGGAGTAACAAAACATCCGCTTTTTCAGTCTTCCCCAATCGCAGAACCGCACTCAGTTTGATTTTGTCAAGCATCCCTCTCACATTCCAGCTCAATATACGCATCGTAGCATGCGAAAGGCTCGCACCCTGTTCATCAGCCGCCATCAATCACCCAAACCTTGAGAGTATCGGGCCACCAAGACCACACGTGCACATGCAGTTGCCCCCAAGTTCTCGTAAACACCGTGCTAGAGCTAGATCCAACTCCCCCCCCCATGATTCCCGAGCCCCCAAACCCCGGTCCCCCCCCTACGCCCCCTCCCCCGCCCCAATCTGTACCAACGACCCCCCCTCCAACCCCCTACCCCATACCTCAGAAACATTGAAGTACCTGTCGCGGTGCAGGCAATCACAAACCTCCAACGGGAGGTCTAAGACCCACTACACCAATGGATCCCACCGAACTACCCACTAAGTATCTAACAACTTCCCACCCAACACGTGGGAACGAACTCCGGGAGTAGGCCCGCCCTCGGGTAAGCGTCACCCGACCTGCTGCCCACCCATGAGTAAGGAATTATGTAGTCCATCAATGAGTGGCATGTCCAAGAGCAGCGCCAGGCCTATTCCACCCAGCCAGGTACCTCAACAGCCCAGTATATCCGTTGCCAGAGTCAGCGTGAAAGTAAGGGTGTCAGGATTTCGACGGGGAAGAGTCCGTCTCCTCCGGTGCCTCGACCGTCTCGTCGCGGGGAGGCGGGCGCTTCTGGGAGCGCGACCTCCGGTTACTCCTGCTACGTGACCTTCTGGGCGGCTTTGGAGGTCTCCCGGTGGTCGACGAATCCGAGTTCCGCCTAGGGGGGGTATTCACCTTGACTCGCACTGTCTCGTCGGTCCATTCAAAAACTTCCTCCGGGGAATTGAAGAACTGGGTGCGGGACTGGAAGACCACACGCAGGCGAGCCGGGAAGAGTAAAGCATAAGGAATTTTGAGCTCACGCAGACGTGCCTTTGCTGCAGTGAACGACTGTCGCTGCTGCTGGACCAATTTTGTGTAATCCGGGAACACAAGGATTTTGTGGTTCTCAAACATTAGAGGGTCCTGGGCGCGGGTTTGTCGCAGGATAGCGTCCCTGTTGTGGTAGTTGAGCAATTTGGCAATCACTGAGCGGGGGCGAGCTCCAGTAGGTGGTTTAGGAAGGAGTGCTCGATGCGCCCGCTCTACCACAAAGCAGCGCGACAGGGTGTCCGGGGGGAGCCATCCCTCAAGCCATTGGGTCAGGAAGGCCTCCATGTTCCATTTTTCACAGTTCTCCGGGAAGCCCACGAAGCGCAGGTTGTTCCTCCTGGCCCTCCCTTCCGCATCTTCCACCCGCAGCGCAAGTCCCTTCTGAATCCCCTCCATTGCGGCGACTTTCTTCTTGAGTGACCACATCGTCCTCGACTTCCGTGATCCTGGATTCCGTTTCGGTGATACGTGCCACCGCATTGCGTAGGTCCTGTCGGAGCAAGGTCACGTCGGCTCCGACCGCTCCGATCTTTGCATCCAGCATGTCCCTCGACTGCGTGATCGCCGCCATCAACGCCGCGTTGTCAGGCCCCGTGCTCTGAGGACCACCAGACGCCCCCGCACTCCCACTGGGTCCTGCAAACTTGTCCATCGGGCCCTGCTTAGAAGCATTGCCGCTGTTGCCCCCTCTCGTCATGTCTCGGACAGAGGGATGATCTCGACCACGAGGGACCAGCAGTCCAATGTACTCCTCACAATGTGCACGTTCTCTAATGATGAGCGTCTCCCGGACCGCCGTGGATCTCTGGATATGAAGCGCACCCCCGTGGAACTCCCGCAAGGCGCTATGTGTGCAGTGGCAGGGGGTAGTGCCCGGTCTATACAGCCGAGCCACGCGGTAACAGGGCCACTCACTCCGCTGCGGGGCCCGCAGCAATTAACCCAGCACCCGCGCCACGCCTCTCAGCTGCAATGTCAATGCAATTTGGGGGGGCCGCCTGTAGGCCTAGGACCGTGCCAGCAGACTGTGGTGGTCCGTCCAGTTCACTCCCCCTCACCATGGCCCGAGGCGGCCACCGAGCAGGAGCACATCAGCTGTCCGGCCCCCAGGAAGAGTCCAGCAGGGTCACAGTCCGAATATGGAGGGGGGTGGGGGGGACAAGTAGGGGGTCGGTATGGCGGCCGCCCCCCTAGTGTTCCAGTGTCTCAGAGCCCCGCGGCTCGATATCGCCGCCGAGTGAGGCCAGGCACAGTCCCAGAGCGTCCCCTCCCCCACTAGGCCTCACGCCCAGCCGCCTCTCCTTACCCCACCTCCGCTGGAGAACGGGCGCCAACTCAGTCTTCCCCCAGCCGGCGTTGCCGCCACTGCACCAAGCGTTCAGGCGGTAGCGGGGCTAGATCGATCCCGGCCGCTTCTCCGCCACTTCACTTTCGCCAGAGCGGCACCTTCCGCCGGCGCGCCCCGGCTGCCACACACTTCCGGGCGGACCAACCCAAAATCGAGGTCCCGGCTGTGGCGTGGAGGAAGGCCCCTTCGCCGTCAGGGCTCCCGGCGGCTGTATCTCCCCAGCCGCAGACCGCCGGGACACCAGAGTCACCGCCGAGGCGTCGCCGTCGGATCCGCTGTCTGCCACCTGGTTTTGGGCGCAGTTCGGTCGGGGCGACGTAGGATGCAGGCAGGATATGCGGATGGCGGGACGGAGCTCACTTAGGCTACGTCCGCCATGTTCGCCGTCTTGGCCACGCCCCCGTTGTATTTTAACAATGAATTTTAAGCTTTCTAATTTAAAACCTTTTAAATAATTTGACGAACATTTTATGTTTATATGCTTTTATGACAATTGTCGAATAAAGCTTGCTTGACTTGACTTGGCTTTGTGGTGGATGGATTGGAGTGATGGAAATGGGTTGGGGTAGATTGAGGTGTATTGGAGTAGGGTGGTATGGACTGTGGTGAATCAGAGTGGGGTGGATTAAACTGAACTGGAGTGAGGTGGATTACACTGGATTGGGGTAGATGAAACTGGACTGGATGTGGTAGACTGGAAAGGGGTAGACTGGAGTGGATGGATTGGATTAGAGTGGTGTGGATTGGACTGGAGTTGAGTGAACTGAACTGGGGTGGGGTGAACTGGAGTAAACTGGACTGGAGTGAACTGGGCTGGGGTAGGGTGGATTAGATTGGAGTGTGGTGGGTTGGATGGATTGAGTAGGGTGGACTGAACTGGGTATGAAGTGGACTGGACTGGGTTACAGTGGAGTGGATTACAGTGAATAGCACTGGAGTCGATTGGACTGGAGTTTGGTAGACGGGGTGGGGTGTGTAGGAGGGGGGATTTGAGAGAGGTGGACTGGATGCAGTGGATTAGATTGTAGTGGGGTGGATTGAAATAGGGTGGAGTGGGCTGATGTGGATGGGATTAAGGTGGGGTGGAATGGAGAGTAGGGCATATTCCATTGAGGTGGGGTGGATTGGAGTAGGGTGACATTGATTGAGTGTGGTGTACTGGATTGTAATAGGGTGGACTGGGGAGGAATGAAGTGAGGTGGAGTGGGGTTTGTTGGAATGGAATGAACTGGCATGAGTGGAATGGACTGGCGTAGGGTGTGGTGGACTGGAGTTGAGCAGATTGGATGGTACTGGGGTGGACTGGATTAGAGTGATGTGGATTGGATTGAGTGGGATGGATTGAATTGGGGTGAGGTGAACTGGATTGGGGCAGGGTGAACTGGATTTGCTTGGAGTAGATTGGTCTGGGGTGGGGTGGATTGGATGGGGTGGGGTGGATTGGATTGGGGTGGGGTGGATTTGAGTGGGGTGATGTGGAGTGGGGTAGATTGGATTTGGCTAGATTGATTGCTGTGGGGTGGATTGGAGTAGGTGGGGTGGATTGGAATGGGGAGGATTGTTGTTGGATTAGACAGGGACAGAATGTTGTGAGGCAGATTGATTTGGACTGGAGTGGGGTAGATTTGAGAGAGGCGTATTATTTTGGATTGGAGAGGGGCGTATTGTTTTGGTTTGGAGTGGGACAGATTGTTTTGGATTGGAGTTGAGGAGATGGTTTTGGATTGGTGTGGGGCGGAGTGGGGCAGATTCTTTTGGACTGGAGTAGGGCAGATTCGTTTGGACTGGAGAAGGGCAGATTGCAGTGGGGCTGATTCTTTTGGATTGGAGTGGGTCTGATTCTTTTACATTGGAGTGGGGCAAACTGAAGTGGGCAGATTGTTTGGATTGGAGTGGGGCAGAATGAAGTTGGGAGGATTGAGTGCGGTATATTGTTTTGGATTGGAGTGGGATGGATTGGAGTGGGCAGATTGTTTTGGATTGCAGTGGGGCAGATTAGAGTGAGGCGGATTACAGTGGGGCAGATTGTTTGGATTGGAATCCGGCAGATTGGAGTCAGGCAGATTGTTTTGAATTGGAGTGGGGCAGATTGTTTTGGGTTGGAGTGGGGCAGATTGTTTTGGAATACAGTAGGTTGGATTAGAGTGGGGTGGAATGGGGAGGGAGTAAAGTGGTTTGGATTGGAGTAGGGTGGATTGGGGTAGGGTGGGGCAGATCGGAGTGAGGTAGATTGTTTTAGATCGGAGTGGGTAAAATTGTTTTGGATTGGAGTGGGTCACACTGGAGTGGGGCAGATTGTTTTAGATTGGAGTGGGGCAGATTGTTTTGGGTTGGAGTGGGGCAGATTGTTTTGGGTTGGAGTGGGGCAGATTGTTTTGGGTTGGAGTGGGGCAGATTGTTTTGGGTTGGAGTGGAGCAGACTGTTTTCGAGAGAGCAAATTGCTTTGGATTGGAGTGGGGCAGACTGTTTTGGAATACAGTAGGTTGGATTAGAGTGGGGTGGAATGGGGAGGGAGTAAAGTGGAATAGGGAGGGAGTAAAGTGGATTGGATTGGAGTAGGGTGGATTGGATTGGGGTAGGGCGGGGCAGATTGGATTAGGGTGAGTGGAGATGGGTAAATTGGGATGAGTCAGTGGGTTGGGGCAAAGTGGACTGGATTGGAGTGATGCAGATTACTTTGGATTGGTGCGGGCAAATTGGAGTAGAGCATATTGTTTTGGATTGGAGTGGGTAGTATTTGAGTGGGCAGAATGTTTTGGATTAATTGGAGCATATTGGAGTGGAGAAAATTGTAGTGAAGCAAATTGTTTTGGATTGGAGTTGGGCAGATTGTTTTAGTTTGAAGTGGGGCAAATAGTTTTCGGTTAAGTTGGGCAGATTGTTTTGGATTAGAATGTGACAGATTGGAGTAGGGCGAACTGATTAGAGTGGGACAGACTGTAGTGGGGCAGATTGTTTAGGATTCAAGTGGGACAGATTGTTTTAGATTGCAGTGGAGCAGACTGGAATGGGGTAGATTGTGTTGGATTGGAATGGGGCAGATTGTGTTGGATTGAAGTGGGGAGAAATGGAGTGGAGCAGATTGGAATCTGACAGATCTTTTTGGATTGGAGTGGGTAGATCGGAATAGGGCAGCTTGTTTTGGATTGGAGTGGGGCAAATTGTTTTGGATTGAGGCAGACTGGAGTGGGGAAGATTGTTTTAGATTGGAGTCGGGTAGAACATTTTTGGGGATTGAAGTGGGGCTGATTTTTGAGGGGTCAAATTGTTTTGGATTGGGTTTTGGATTGGAGTGGGTAAGATTGGAGTGGGGCAGACTGTTTTGGAATACGGTAGGGTGAATTGGAGTGGTGCATATTGGAGTGGGGCGGGCTGGGAGAATAAGAGTGTGGTAGATTGGAGTGGAATTGGATTGAGGTGAGTGCTTTGGATTGAGGTGAGTGGTTTGGATCGGAGTGGGGTGGATTGGAGTGGAAGAAATAGGAGTAGGGTAGATTTGGATGCTAGGCCTACAGTGACAAATTACCAGGCTTTAAAAAAGAATGCCATGCTGTCTAACAAATGGCAGGCAACGGGCGGCTCCAAGCCCTTCTTTGTTAACAACCGTGTCTCGCAAGCGAGACGCATGCGCTACAGCATGCTCTTGCAGAGGCGACCCTAAAAATGCATGATGGTACTTTGTGTATCCCTGGCATTTTAGTGAATTGGCAGCCATGATCTTACTACTGTGTTAGCTGTGAATAGCTTCTGAATTTCCCTAGATAATTCCACTTTTCCTGCGAGTAATAGGGCCAAATTTATGTAAGTTAGAAATTGCGAGTTCCTAATTGTTATTCCATGCGAATCGTGATGAAGAAATTGCAATTTGAAATATGTGAAACTCTACTCCATTTCAGTTGCGATTCTCAGTGGCTCGTAAATATAACTCCCTCATTAATATTGATGAGGTAGGTAGCAATATGTAACTCATTGGAAATTCGCTAAAAACACATTGATGGTGGCCGGCTCAAGACCGCAGACCATCATGTCTGTGTCAGCTTTTCAAAAAAGCATTTTCTTTTTTTTAAACGTAGCATACAGACAGAGCCTGTGCATCGGCCCGTTTACGACTATCAACATATTTTGTACATGTGGCCACTGTTATCTTATTGCAGACACAAATGACTTCTGGGACAAAAAGTCTGACTCCAAGTGAGGGTATTAGGCATGATGATGGGTAAAGTCCTGTATGTGCATGAGTGGATTCTGAGCTATGTAGTAAACCTTGCATCTCTTCAGTTTTGCCCTAATGAAGGTCGGTTGGACCAGTAAGGGAAAAAAAACATGCGGTACATTCCAAACATTCTACATTTTGGGTGGAGAGCACCAATTTAGCATGCAAACCCTCATTTTCCAGAAGTAAACTCGGAATGTACATATTTATCGCTTCTGGTAATCACATTGCCCAGCTGTGTCACTAAACTGTGTAGTAAACTCGGATTCAGGTACTTGTTTATTCATGATGAAAAGCTGTTTTCCAATTAAAGATATGTACTATGAAAACAATATATGTTTATGATGTGAAGTTGTTTCAACATTAAAACATGAAAAAATATTACAAACAATGAATTTCTTACATGCCACTTACACGGCAAGGCCAATAGGTCTCATCTATACGCAAGCTATTGGATTTGCTAATGTCTTTTAGCCATGTTGTACAGCAGTGTGGTTGTGCAGCATGGCTAAAGATAAAGTTAGAAAAAAGTGCTATGACGCCACAGTGATTTTTTTCTAACTTTACTTTTAGCCTTGCTGCACAGCCACACAGCTGTACAGCAAGGCTAAAAGAAATTAACAAAGCCAAAAACTCTCGCACAGGCAAGACCCATTGGCTTTGACGATCCTTGTTGACTAGGTGTTTTTAACCATGCTAGGTCTTTTGTGCAGCCAATGCCCTCGATATGACTGCGTGACTAAAGGTGCATAATGCGTTTTTGCATCACATAGTACTTCTAGTAAGACCAGAGACTATGTTACAGGTTTTGATTTACTTTAATATTATTTTCCAAACAACAATCACCAAAAGTAATACTGCTGTATAAGAAATACATCCATGTGCTATCAAAACTAATCTTAACCCACAAGATTTAGTTTTGGTTTTAAAAGTACATGTCTTGGTGGGCGGGGTGGTCTCTTAAACCACAAAATTACTACCAGTCCTCATTTTACCATGTCAAAAATTAAGGAAAACTAAAGTATATGTGTCCACACAACCTTTCATTACTGGCACAGCAAGGACTTGATTATAAAATGCTGCATATTTAATAAACAGTCGCACACTGAAAACAGCACACAAGACGAGGTTAAGCATGTAACTATTAGAGCCAAACACTAGGATGTGGGAATCATGGGAGTCTGAACAACAGCATCTCAAATGATGGAGCATTACTCCACACATTTTTAAAATCTTTTTCCGGATTACAGAGACGGCACCTCTATCTTCATCATTTTGTTTCTTATGCGAAGATGTTTGCTATGCCACTGAAGTTCCCTGCCTGCCTGTCTCGCACTCATGAGGTCGACTGTCAACTTGTCAAGGAAGTTATCGACCCTAGGGACAGAAGGTTCACGAGAGTTCATATTGATACAGGGCACAACTATCTGTTCGCCAAAACAATAAATAGAAACTTGGTAAAGCATACTTTGCAAAGCTAATGAAATCATACCACTACCTCTGGCTGCTGGACTGGACACGTCACCAAAATTCGGCCATAGGGGAGGAGAGCGAAGTGAAACAGAAATGCCGAATTCATCGCGAGAACACGGATGCCTGGGGCTTTCTTTAACAAGTTGTCGGCGTGAGAGTGAACGCGCGCATGGTGCACCTTCCGCTCAAACGACGCGAGCGCGGACAGGAGATGTGTGTGTGCGTGGACATCGCCTGTCCGGGTTGTGCCATCTTCTGTCTCCCTTCGTTAGCAAAAGCGACAACTATAGGTCTCGCCAAGGCGGGTAGCGCATGCGCTACATCGCTAGGCGAGACCTAAAATGGCCACGCAAAGGACATTCATTTCAGCGCTTGTAACAGAAGTACAAGCGCTGTTACAAGCGAGGGAAGCAGCAGAGTTCTCGCCCCTTAACAAAAGTAGAATGTGTACACAAAAGAAGATGAAACACGGACGGGGCAGGTGGGGTTGTTGAAGAAACTGAGGGGGCAGGGAGTGGGAGGCAAAAGCAGCAACATAAATGGTGTACGGGTGGGAGTTTAAAAGAAGCAACTTGGATGATGAACAGGAGACGTCCTGAAACACAAGCACTCATATGTAGTGCTTGAACACAGACAAAAGTAGCTCCAAAAACGGAGGCAGGGATGGACACAAGTAGTTGGTCCTGGTCCTGGGGAGAGCCATAGACATAAAGAAGCCATGATACCCACATGATGTAACAGGAAGAAAGAAAATTAGAACAATGGCTGGCGCCAACTCTTCTTCTTCCTCTTGCTTTCTGCTATCTCAGTTATCGCCAAGATGCCTTTTTAGGTCGAGCATTCGAGACCTCTTGTATATACTTTAGTATATCCTTATAATACTTATATGTGTATGTACTTTGTGGGCTCTGGAGATCAGCCCTAGGACTTGTCTGCTTCCACTTAGGGACTTTTTTTCTGTTCAACTGCCTCTATTCTACTGTCTTGACAGAAAACGACCATTAGAGGTTGGTAAAATTCCAGAATTGATTTCTGCTGATGGCCTTTTTTTTTATTTGTCTGGCAACTGCCTCTATTTAACTTTCTTGATAGTTAACCAGCAGAGGTCAGTAAAAGACCAGAATCACTTTAGCATTCTCTAGATTCCAGTCCATAGAAATTGTCTTCCAAGAGCACCTGCAGACAATAACTTTTTTTCAAATCTTGTATTTTCAGTGATATGACCACAGAAGGCCCTGATTTTATATTAAAAACAGAGCTTTGGAATATACCATTTCCAACTGAAAGGCAATATTTCTCTCCTTGCGTGTCACGCAGTTTGGTGCTTACTTTCCTTCCATGTTGAAGAACAGTAGATGTTTCGGCATCCAGGATAATGTGCTGCATATCAAAATACATATAAGGTCCCAAAGGCGAGACTGATTGCATTGCAAATACTTGTTTGGTATTGAAGCCCTTTAGAAGAACACCTAACAGAACAAAACAGAACTAATGGTAAACTATGGATGGGCTGTAAGCCCACTGAATGGAAAATAAAATGTCTCTAAGAGACAGCGCATGTGCGGTCTAGTGGAGACCTAAAAACTTCACAACTCTTGATGAGACCCCCCCTCCCTACTAGCCCACCCTGCCTTCTCTATGCTATTCGCAATTCAGACTCCCCTACATAAATGCCTGATGTTCTACTGGGGGTCACCCACTGTAAAGACCATATACTATGTGCGTATTGTCTCATACTAACTTAGTACACAGCTTTCATACATGGGATGTTAAGCTCTGTTTATACAATAATAATTGATATGCATATCTTGTCCTACACACCAAACCCTGCTTATGCCACACAATGTCCTCTTCTCTTTGTTTATATTTATTGTTTTTCTTAAAATTCCAATAAAAATGATCTGAAATAAAACCACAAACAAGCCCCACCTTTCTGTACAAGTATGTTTTTCAACAGCACCTGATATCTCGAAATGTTGAAGTGAGTGGTCCTCTCATTAACCCTTGGAGCGTTCACATTTGTTCCTTGCCCCATTGTAAACTACTTTATAGACGTCCAGGGTCATGTTAGTGACAGCAGCTGATAACTAAAGCACACACAGTGTGGAAGGACGAAGATAAAGGCCAAAACTCAACAAGTGCAGCTTAGCCTGGTGGGTATTTAAAGACCTAGAGGCGAAAAGGCAATCCAGCACTTTGTGCTGCTCACTAAATTGTGACAACACCTTATGTATAGGCTTCCTGTGAACACCTTTTGCATCAAGAGCTAAACGAACAGTTACCGAAAGTAAAACAGGCTGTCTTTAGGTGACACGGGGTGGCTCGCAATGCTCATCACAGCCAAAACAGAGACCCAGCACTATGGCAAACCCAGCCCTTCCCTGTCCTCCTCGGCCTTTAGTGTCATCCGTTCTTCCACTGTAAATTACACTGCAGGCCCAGCCCTCTTGTACAACCTTCTGATACAAATTGTGAGGGGTTCATTTGCAGTAAACACAAGAACACGCCTGGGCAGTTTTCTGTATTCCAACTGAAGCCTACCTTCCAGTATAAGAAAAGTGTCCGTCCTTCTGAACTCCACGTGATTTCTCTCCAGACATCCGGCTCTCGTTCAGGAGCTGAAGCCAAGAATGTAAAACACAATTACTGACAAATACATGCATGTATACGTGCTACAGGAGATGGCATATAGGACCGCTTAGAATTTATTATGGATTTCATTTAAAGAAGTATTTTTCCATTTTACATGAATACAGGACACACTATTTAACTATGAAAGTACCTCTCACGGTAGAAAATGTATGCATTATTTACGTTTTGCACGAACTTTTAATTATCCTATATCGTTTAAGTTGTTTTTTATACTTATATAAATGTAGTATATCCACACCTTTCAGTTGAATTTACAATAATATGCCACAGACTTTTTATTTTAAACTAAAGCATTGGTCAGTTCCAGTATTATTGACAGATGTGCTGATCAAGTAAACCCAGTACGGCAGTCTAATCTAGGCATCTTAAACAGCCGGATCTATTTTCTCATTCCTATATTCAGTTTAAATAACTTTCAAGGTATTACACCACCTTACATGCCTCTCACACTTCAGGTATGTAAGTGTCTGGAAACGGTTAAGCATTGTCATCTAGTTTATTGGCTCACAAAGTGCGGCACTCCATGTCCCCTTCAGGCATCAGACTGACAAATAATACAGCTCTCAACCTATCCCAGACGGGGGGTTAGGACTTGGACAGGGCTGAATACCCAGTGGGGGGTGCTGACTCGAAGCTGCACTATGGTCCAACATGTTTCTCTTAAAGCTGCAAGACAGAATGCTGCTACCCCAGGCTTTCGGATTGAGAGCAATCAACAAGGTTACAATACCTAACACTTTTTAAACACTGACAGACCAGCAGTGTGGGAGCGCACTCAATGGCTAATACTCAATTACAATTTGAAGATAGGTGAGTAGATAAGTATACATTGCACTTTTAAAGGTTGCTGTGTGACAGTCGCGCCATACTAGCCATTGTCACTCTGGCATCTTCCCAGTGGGCGGCAGGCTAGGCGGCTGCTCTCAGAGTAGATGGGCTGCCATCACCCAGCCATGAGAGTCCAGAATCCCTTTCTTGTTGGGCCCTTCTGCAATGTGGGGCTTGGTTCAGCAGTTTTGCCAGGACTGGTTAGGGTTTCCAGTCCAGCTCCGTGGATAGCATTCCATATACTTCTCTAAATGAACAAGATGAAATTCCACCTTTTACCATGGTTTTAATATGGAGGTTGAGATGGAGTTCGATGCCCAATACTAAAAAGACATACCCAGCAAGATGGATATGCAAGAGGCATATAAGTTGGTGCAACGCTTTAAACCACCTGTGAGACCAGAGATGAGGCTGAATGAGATTAAGTTTTTTCTACCAAATATGGGGATGGCTCTAATCAGTAAGGCTGAGCACAATATAACCTCATAACAATCACAATTGCCAGTACTGATAATTATTTAAAAAATTGATTTGTTCCAGAATGTATACTACATACACATCCGAAAGCTCATTAGTCGCTTTTATTTGAATTTTTCATTAATCATATAACCCAAGGAGTTTTTTAATACATAATCAAAAGACAAAAAGGGCATCATTTCGAGGATGGTGGATAGGACACTCCGTCAAAATGTGGCAGGTATTCTGTCCACCATGTTATGAGTGCCATAGGCTATATTGCACTTGTAAACGGTGGATGAGGCATTAGTATCCAATTCTCCAAACTTTAAATATGGCCCTAAGACTTTTCAAGGTCAGCAGAATAGAGCAAGGCTGTAATGAGCTAAACTCGGGGAGGCAAGACAAACTTGGCAGCAGCTGCATGCGAGTGGAGGCCCAACTGTGACAAGGGAAACCAGTGTGCCAGAGGCCGCCACTGTGTTTGTGCACCATGCCACCTATTCCTAGCCTCCCGCCCACACCATTGTGCCAACAACACTTGATAGAAAGCAGATGCAACACACTGCAGATGTAGAAGACGGGCACCATCAAATGAGGAGATCCTGTAGATGGAGACAAAATTGGGAATATTTTGCACTAAATTGAGATATTGAGGACTGGAAGTGAGATCTAACCAGAAACAACATTTGCATATTAGACATGTTGGAATCCAGTGACAAGAAAATTCAGAGAAATTTGTGGAGCTACGCCTTTCAGAGGTTTCAGTAGAGACAACCTCTCCCCAGTGTTTGTTGTGCAGAGAACACACAGATCATTGGACGGTAAGACCCTTACCCCTTTACCTGGTGCTCCAATGCGACCTGTTATCATTTGACTGCAAAACTACTGTGAAAGAGACATGGTCCTGAAGGTGGCAAGAGGCAAAGAGAAATCCAACATCAATGTGCCTAATTTTCCTTCTACCTTGACTTTACAGCTACTTTGCAGGAAGCAAGAGAGACCTTAGGAGACATCAAGAAGCTACACTTCTGTGATGTACAACATGAACTGCTTTATCTAGCCTAGCTACGTATACTTAGGTCAAAAAAGACTACTAACGTTTTTAAAAGAATATAACAAGTCAAAAGGAGATGCTAAGAAAGATAAAACTGTGCAGCCAACTGCTTCTCACAGTGATTCCTTGGCCTCTGGCAACTAAGTAAGCTCCTTAGTCAAAAAAGATATAAATAAATATTCTCTAGCTGCTGTCTCAAAAGCCTAGTCAGTCTGATATCAGCTGATCACTTATGACACCCGTGGTTCGACAATCACTGCTACCATAGGGGCTCGCCAAGAGATACATAAAAGACTTACAGATACGGAGGGACTGATGACCGAGTTAGAACCAGCCGCAATAACAGATGACGTAAAACGGGACTCTCTCCAGGAGACCCGTATTAGACATGCAGAGCCCCTGGAAACACTTAGACTTATGGATTACCGAGCGTATACACAACTGAAACTCATGGATGCAGACAAATCCGGTACGTTGCTGGCCCGGATATTGAGGACTAACATAGAGTCCCCTTTGATCACCTGCATTCGTTGACCATAGAGGGGACTGATTCACACTCAAAGTGAGATTAATGACGCATTTAGTAATTATCTCACTACCCTATATGCGGCACCACAGCACGTGGACAATGGTCTCATGGGGGCCTTCTTTGATGGCCTGCGGTTCCCCAAGATCACAGAGACCATGCGAAAAGACCTTATCGGTCCCATCACCCAACAGGAAGTAAAAGCAGCGATATAGGGCCTTAACCATAGTAAAAACCCCGAGACTAGATGGTCTACCAGTGGAATTTTATGCAACTTATTCGGATGTCTTGGCACCTAAATTAATGGAACCATATAAAACAGCTTGGGAGATTGGTAGATTGCCACAATCCACGATACAAGCTATGGTGGTGGCACGCCCCAAACCAGGACGAGATGTTACAGAGATGTCTGATTATAGGCCACTATCGTTAGTGGCCACAGAATACAAAATTCTCGGTAAGGCCCTAGCAAACAGACTGGCCCCGGTACTCCCCACTCTTATACACAGTGACCATGGCGGGTTTCTCCCTGCGCGTAGCACCTCACTCAATACTAGGAGACTTATCATGAAATGAGGTTTATTCCCAATGAATATGTCAGGGCGGGATGTCTAGCATTAGATCTACATCATGCATTTGACTCCATAACATGGGAGTACATGTTCACAGCCCGGTCGCGTTTTTGGTCTCCCTCCAGATTTCTTGCAGTGAGTGCGCCTACTCTATACTGACCCTACAGCACGGGCACGTACCGGGAGGTATATATCTACGGAATACTCAATACACAGAGGCACTAGGCAGAGGTGTCCACTCTCCCCCCTCCTGTTTGTGCTCGCGGTGGAACCGCTGGCTATAGCCTTGAGGCGGTCATCTGAAGTTTTGGGTATTCCCATACTGAATGATACACACCTTATCTCAATATATGCGGACAACATCCTCATATATTTGCGAGACCTAGAGGGCGAGGCGAACCCACTCCCTACAATATTCTCCACCTTCGAGACTATATCGGGGTTGGCTATTAACGCCGGGAAGTCCCATGCCTTTTATTTCCAAGGTCTTCGTCCAGAAATAATACAATTCAGTACTTATCAGATACCGGTAGCACAGGATACCTTTAAGTACCTGGGTATCCACGTCTATAGGACTCCTGCGGACCAACTAGAAGGCAACTTGATGAAGGCCATCGCCTCGTTGCGCCCTAGTATTTCCTTCAGGACATCCCTGCCACTGTCCGTGATGGGGAGAATAGCCATATCCAAGATGGTGATGTTGCCCCGCCTATTATACTTTTTTGTAAATTTGCCCCTGGTGGTGCCTCAGTCTAAATTTCGCTTATTAGGCACAATCTTGATAGAACTTATATGGGGCGGTGGTAGGGGCAGGGTGGGTCTCAAGAAATTGCAGCTAAAATCAAACAGGGGAGGGCTGGGAGTCCCTGATTTCCGAGCATACTATTATGCTTCCCAATTGCAATGGTTGTCTTTCTGGACAGCAGGCAGGAACTTGCAAGAAATAAACTATACTACGCAGGATCTGGAAAGGGGTACACTACATAGTATGCTGCTTCCGAGGGCGAAAGTGCCATCGGACGGGCCACCGCTACTGCGAACGGCACTGCAATGCTGGAAAAAAGCACTACAGTACACATCGGATGCGATCCCCTACGCGTCCAATATCCCACTATTGGGGCTGCCAGTCATGGGCGGGGGTCTCACGATGGCTAGGTTGCAGGCTTGGGAGGCCGCGGGAGTAGCGGAGGTGGGCTCCTTCTTCGGGGATGGAGTGCTTATGGATCATGGCACATTTGTAAGGACGACTGGGGCTACTGAACGCCTTTATCTACTGCACGCATGATAGTACATTACATCAAGACCACATGGGCACCCCAGCGTAATGAGCCTTCACAGCATGACATGGTGCATCTGCTTTATTACATGGGGAGAGGTGGCCACCTAGTTAAATGACTATATACAGGCATCCGATCGCAGGCCTCTATCAGCCTTATAGACCTACGTGGGAAATGGGCAGATATGGGAATTACTGATAGGGCCTGGGAGGGCATTCTGGAACATCCCAAACGGGTCTCCCGGAATGCAAAACTCAAGTTTATACAGTATATGGTACTACATTGAGCATATCTAACCCCGAAACTGATACACTGCATGTTCCCAGAAGCCCAGAGCCACTGCCCAAGATGTGGGGAGGAGGAGGTCAGTTTTGTACATATGCTATGGGCTTGCCCACGTCTCAAGGATTACTTGGGACACATTTGCAATGTACTGGGGGACATTACACACCTTCCAATGTCCGACAACATATTGGAGTGCTTATTGGGTCTATGCAGGGGCACCAAAGCCCAGAAGGTACAGTTGAGATTTCTAGACTTAGCGCTTATACTGGCGATCAGGGCAATTACTATGAGATGGAAATCTCCAAGGAGCCCCCAACTACATATATGGAGAGAGGAGATAATCAGATGGGGCAACGCGGAAAGCGCCGCACTTAGGAGAGATGAGGCAAGGGGTTTGCGGAGGCATCCCTTCTCCATGGACTGGGCTGTTATGTTAGAAGGCTTCACGTAATTGGATTTCCCACTTTCATTTCTTGATTCGCTACCCTGAGCCACTATGTCACTCATCACATCACCAGAGAAAATCAGAGTGGACTATGAGGAAAGGCCCTAGTACACTGAAGGTATAGGTTGACACTCATGATACCGTATGAATGCAAGACTGTATAGACGAAAACACACTGACAGACCAGGAAGGGGGACAGGGAAGGGGTCGTTAACATAGATTAGGGGTGAGACAATACAAATTTCTGTCACAACACGTTAATGACATTAGTCGTTATTATGGATGAGTCCACAGGAGTATTTACTGCATTGTATGTTTAATGTTGTAGAACTGATGGATACAAAGTATGTACACTGATTTAAAGTGAATGATGGGTCATGTTACAACACAACGAAAAAAGTAAAATGCTAAGAACGTTTATTATGATGTAATGCACCCTGAATACAGGCTCAATAAAGTTTGTTAAAAAAAACCAACTGATCACTTATGACACTAATATAGCCTACAGTGCAAGCCATGAACATAAAGTAAATAATGTTCAGCACTGATGCGGACTGTGGGGTGGGATAATTCCATTTTGAACCCCAAAGTGTGTACCACAAGCTTCAGACAGCAAATTCATGGGGCGGGGGACATTTGTTAGAATGTTCTTTGAAGCCACTGGTTGTGGGTAGGTGAGGCATAGCAAGAGACTACTTTGAGTCACAGACACCCAGATTACCCCATGATGTGGAGTTTGTGATTCATATTGCCAGAATGACGTCACAAACATTACACACAGTCATTGCAATACTGTATCAAATATATCCAGTCATCTGCTGTCTCAGGGTTCCTTGACAACAAGCAGTCATTGGATTCTTTAGGGTATATATAAAGAACAAAGGGATGACAAACTATATGCTCCACCATACTGACATATTGCATGCAGATTTATTTATTTGTGGGTTTATACCGCGCTTGAATCAACTCCAGGAGGAGTATCTCTGCGCCCAAAACACCAGAAGCATAATTTGAGAGAGCAATCATTGTAGAGAGGAGCTAGTTCTGAAACAAGAAGGTTTTTTGCTTTTTCCTGAAGATCAGATGTTCTGGACATTGCCTGAGCATCAGGGGGAGCTTGTTCCATAATGTAGGGCCAACCACTGACAGCGCTTTGCCGCCCTGCCTTGCCCTTTTTACGATAGGCACGTGAAGGAGAAGCTGGTTGCTAGACCTAAGGGAGCGGGCGGGATTGTATGGTACAAATGTATCTGTCAGATATGAAGGTCCTAGTCCGTTTAGACTCTTGAGGATTACACAACAGATCTTAAATTTTACCCTTTGGCGAACTGATAGCCAATGTAGTTTGTCCAAAAGAGGTTTTGACGGAGATCTGGGGGGGGGGGGCATTCAGGACCAGCCTAGCAGCTGTGTTTTGTACTACTTGGAGTTTAGCTAATACTCCATCGCTGGCCGATGCCAGCAACCCATTACAGTAGTCAAGACGACTAAGTACAAGGGCCTGTACCAAGGTTTTTCTGGTAAAATCAGGGAGTAGGGGGAACACTTTACGGAGAAGACCTATAACATGAAAGCAAGAACCCACAATGTTATTTCCATGCTGCTTTAGAGATAGCTCCTGATCCAAACGTACCCTCAAGTTCTTCACGACCTGTTTAGGGTTAGGAACTGGACCTAGATCTTGCGGCCACCAGTCAGGGGACCCTAAGATTTTGGCCCCTCCAAAGAGCAAGACCTCGGTCTTGCCTACATTGCATTGTAGGAAGTTTGATGACATCCACTGGGCCACTGCCTTTATGCCGTCAGAGAAGGATGTTTTAACCTCGGTGGTGAGAGATTTAAACGAAAAAAGGAGCTGTGTATCATCCGCGTATGACACCGGGATGAATCCAAAGGCTCTCATGATCCTGTCCAGGGGGGCCACATAGATATTAAAGCGCCAGGATGCCCTCTGGGTGACAGGACTGCGCTCTATAAATACACAAAATAAATAAATAAATAAATTAAAAAGAGTAGGGCTCAAACAGGAGCCCTGTGGCACCCCCTTAGTGACCTCTACCTCCGCCGAGCGGAACGCACCCATGGTGTCACATTGGGTGCGTTCAGATAGAAAACTCCTCAACCAGGGCAATGCCATACTCTCAAGGCCAATCTCTGCAAGCTGTCTAAGCAGGATGTTATGGGATACAGTATCGAACGCAGCCGATAAGTCTAACAGTACCAGAACTATGGAGTAACCCTTGTCCTGGTACATATGAAGATCGTCCGTGACTGACAGTAGCGCTGACTCCGTGCTGCAAAAATCAATGAACACTTGCCTTAAACTTTGTTTACCTGTAGGGAAATGGGGAACAGCTGTTCTCTATTGCAGCTCCTAGTCATAATTGCAATGCAACTGCTAAGCTGTTGAGCCGCAGAGGACATCCTCATAGAGGATGTCTTCAGTAACGGAAGGATTATGCTGTCAATATAGCTAGACATCTTACTTTTTGCCAAGCATTCGGAGACAAACCTACCAGAGATTTAAAAGGGGGTGTGGTTTAGCGTCTACTCCAGTAGTAAGATCAACTGAAGGAAAATTGGGAGTGTATGAGATCAGCTGTCTTAATGTACACGCTCTGCTGGAGCAAAAAGCCTGTAAGACGACTTTGAATAAATAAATATTAATAGCTCCAAAGAATTTGTAACCAAAGACACTATGGGCCCGCATAGAAAGGTTATCTATGAAAGTAGATAGATGGATCCACTTACCGACATGTAAGTGCGCTAGGTAAACTCAATGAAAATTATGATTTTGACCAAAATTCTTTTATATTTTCACTAATAATTTGATACGTTTGCCTCAATCCTTCTTTGCTAATATTCAAACTTTCCTTTCACAATTGATTTAGGCAAGAAAGCAACCCAGGTTTAGATGCCATGTTATGACACTGCCATACGAAAAATGTTTTTTTAGGACTTCATTTGGAACCTTATTTCCTTGTCATTGGGGCACATAATGCTGCATACGGGTTCTATCCACTGCTTTTCATTCCGCATACAGTGATGGAAACTGACCTCAGAGCAAAAGGCACATCACATTATCCAGTCCAATGTCCTATCCATAGAACCATTCAAATAATACTACTGATAAAACATGGTTTACACAATGGAAACAGGCAGGCTACTCGCAGGTGTTTTATCCATTGATAGCCCTTTAAAACAACCATAATATCTGTCTCTCAGTTGAAAGTTCAGTTAGAGACCTACTAAGTTGTATAGAGTGGACTTGTGTAGAGTGTCTGCACATACATTTAAAAAAACACGTCCCTTGAACAATTTAAAGAAAGGTGTATTTACCAGACCCTTAGTTAATTTTAGGGGTATTATCAGAATACAATGCACATTTTTAACCAATGATAGTTCTTGCCACCTTAATACATGTGAAAGGGGTCAGAGGATTAATAGATAAGGTGTATGCCCTGAGCACTATTGGAGAAGATACGGATGTCCTCACCAGATGACAATGGGAATCTCACTCCAGATGAATGGCTGTTTTCTGGGCTCACAAAGAAGCTACATCTATGAACTACAGGCATAAACTCTTCCACTTTAAATTCTTACAAAGATTGTAGTATTACATGACAGCAATTGGACATACATTTGACTCTGCGTGGATCATTCATGATGGAGATATATGACTCCATTTGCAGATTCATTCCTATGACCTGGGTTTCTGAAGCATTCCGCAGTACTGGCAGAAAGGATTGCAAACACGTTCATCCTGCATATTATTTACGTAAATTGCTTTCATTGTTTAGGCGTCATCATGGCAGTGTTTGTGAATTAGACTTTAAGTGAAATGTAATACCAAAGAGAACTTACGTGCTTCAGGTGTGGTATGCGTCTTTTCAGAACTCCAAACGCTCCACTTCCAGAAGTGCTCCAAGGCGGCACACCTCACGCGGAAGGTGTAAGTGTTAAACGGATGTAGGTTATCCACAGATGCACTGTACAAGGAGTTGTAGTGTCCAATCAGTGTGACATTTCTCTATTGAAAATAAGAATACACGTAGATTAGTTATTTACCAAGGCTCTAAAGAGCAAAAGCTAATGTTACTGCAGGAAAATGAACTCTAAAGAGGCTGATGGGAAATGCTTAAACCTCTTACACAGTGCACATGACTCTACAGCAAGTGTAATAGGCTGTTAATTGTCTAGTCTTGGGGCGGAGCCATGACTCACACAGCCCCTTAGCAACACTTAATAAATGCAACATATTACTCTCAGCGGATCGCATATATTGTTTATTGCACGCTTTTTGCATGTGCAAAAGTTATAAGCAAAGCTACTGAGGTAGTACCAGAGCGTGTGGAGATTAATCTGTGCACTGAGATAAAGTCTCATTACAGTAAAGTGATCGTAGCATGGAGTATATGACTTAGCAGGCAGAGATTTCTTTAGTAAGACTCAAGCAGTGGTAATAATGTAGACATTGACCCCTGCACTGCAGTGACAGCTGACCTACATTAATTTTCACTGTTACATGCTATATATATATTTTTTTTAATATTTTTATTATTCATCAACATCAAGATTACATTTCCATTGTATTATTCACCAAAATCAAATAATGAACAAAAAACATTCATTCCAGCAAATTAATCCTTATAATAAACTCCTCATACAAATTCTGACTGTATTCATTCTTACTGACTCAAAGTAATACAAATTACTAAATATCTTGCTACAAACTTAAACCTCCCCCAATCTTTGTTTCCATTCTATTATTGGAGCCCATATCCGTCTCGCAGCTTCTTTTCTCACCTTTCCCTTTTTCTCAAATAGGGCCTGTTCCAACGTATATATCGCCAAAACCCTAGAGACCCATTGTTGTAGTGTTGGTGGCCTGGGATCTTTCCATAACGACGCTATGCATAATCTACTTAATACCATGGCTATATACAAAAACTCGTAGTGAGGTATATCCAAGCCATTCTTTGTTACTCCTAAGATCATTACTTCATCAAGCAATGCTATATTCATTCCCAACGAGTTCTTGAAAAATTGCTCCAATTCTTGTTTATATTTATCTAAAACAGGGCATGAGGCAAACATGTGAATAGTGTCGGCTCGAGTAGATTGACACCTCGGACATGTTATACCTCTAGTTCCACCCCACTGTGCCACCCTGTGGGGAGTATGGTATAGTTCAAACAGAGTTTTATATTGCTGGGTTTGCAGATTTGCTGCTCTCAGCACAGTATTTGACATTTTTAACGATTTCTCAGCCTCATTCCCTGTCAGCCCCAATTTTGTTCCCCATTTCTCATACATTTTTTCAGAGTCATCTTCCTTATATTTACATATTTCACCATATAATTGTGATATGGAGCATCCAGTTTCTTTTCTTATGTCTTCCATTATATCTATTTTTTGCATATCAACACCCCCACCACGCTTCTTTGATAAGACTGACCTGACTTGTAAATATTTATAAAAATCTCTATGCCTTAGATTATATAACCGTTGCGCATTCTCATAGGTGATTATTACCCCTGCCGCCCCTATCAGATCTCCTATAGTTTTTACCCCTTGCCTATCCCAGCCTTTCATTACAGAGTCATGAAATACTTCTGGGAGCGATGGATTCCCATATAGTGGTGTATAATAATTCATTCTACCCAATTTTATCTTCCTCTTAATGATAGACCATACTGTTATAGCAGCCCCCAGGATCTTGAAGCGTACCTTCTTATAATAGCTTTTCTCCACGTATTTAAGAAGCCATCTATCCGAGTCTTTGACCAGAAGTTCATATACATCTGGAATCACGTCCCTCCCTCTCCATTTATCCGTTATATCTCCCCCCAGCATCCCTCTTATATACTGCAAAACTGTAGCCCAATAATAGGCTTTAAGATCAGGAAGCATTAACCCACCACATTCGAGGTAGCGACAACATTTTTTGACTACGGCGTTTTCTTCCTCCTGCCCATATGAATCTGTTTGTTACCCCTTCCAACTCCCTAAACCACTTATTATCAAATAACAAGGGAATGGTCCTAAAGAGATATAGCACTTTAGGTAAAAATGACATTTTTATCACATTACACCGGCCAATTGTAGTCAGATGTAAATTGTTTAATCTATTAAACTCGAGCTTGGCCTTGCTAATTATAGGTTCTATATTTTTTGCCACCACTGTCGAAATATCAGAGGTAATTAAAACCCCTAAATATGTCGCTGTTCCAGTAATTCTTTGGTCCGCCAATGTTATTTTTTGGTTTACTACAATCTGTGTTTTGTCTACATTTAGCTGGTCTCCTGATAATTTTCCATATATAGCTGCCTCCCTTTCTATCGCTCGCAATGCCGATTCGGGATCACTTGATGTAACCGCCAGATCGTCCGCGTACCCTAGAATTTTTGTTTCATATCCGTTCAAAACAATTGGTCGTATATCTATGTTCTGTTCTATTCTTCGTATAAATGCGTCTATATATAGGGCAAAGAGGAGCGGAGAGCAAGGGTACCCCTGTCTGGTTCCCCGCCCAATCGTTATTGTATTGCTCATTTCACCCATAATCCTAAGTTTTATTCTTGGATTAAAATATAATGCCCTTACCGCTTTTATAAATATGCTCCCTAAGTTTACTTTTTCTAGCACTGCCCAGAGGAATCCCCACGAGACCCTATCAAATGCTTTCTCCGCATCTAATAGTATTAATGACATAGGGTCTCGTGAGGCTGCTGTGCCATCAAACAGGGTTAACACTCTCCTAATATGCTCTGCGGTGCCTCTCCCAGGTATGAACCCATGTTGTCTGGGGGATACGATCTTGCCTATTACACTCCATAATCGATTTGCCAAGATTTTCGAATACATTTTAACATCGCTATTCATTAAGCTAATAGGTCTATATGACCCGGGATTAATCGGAGGTTTATTTTTTTAAATGAACACAATCATGACTGCTTCACTCCAAGACTCTGGGGAGGGGTTACCATTTTGGATATTAGTTATTAAATTAAAAAAGTCCCCTTCTATTTCAGGCATAAAGGTTTTATAAAATTCTAACGGAATGGAATCCGGGCCAACAGCTTTTCCTGCTGGAAGATCAAAAATTTCTCTCTGCATTTCCCCTCGATTAAATATTGTTTCCAGAGCCCCTTTATCAGCCACGTCCAATCTTTCTAGGTTTACTCCTTCAAGAAACTCCTCTATATCTCTTATCTCGCCCCCTTGTTCAGGACTATAAAGTAGCTGATAAAACTCTTGAAACCGTGCGCATATATCCCTAGGAGCTGTTACTTTACTTCCATCTTGGAGCATGATCTCCGCAATATCACCCTTTGTGGCCGCCTGCCTTGTTCGAATAGCTAGTATGCGGCCAATCTGTTCACTGTATTCATATTGTTCCTTCCTCCATGCCAGGTATTTCCCTGCTGCCTTAGATGCAAATATTTCCCCCACTGCAGCTTTAGCGATTGTTAGTCTCTGCAATATTGTTATAATGTCTTGTTTAGACCTAATGGCCACAACAAGTTCTTCCTCAATATTAGCCACCATTCTTATTCTCTCTGCCATCTCCTCCCTTTCTGCCTTGTTTCGTCTAATTGAGTAGCTAAGTGTCTCTCCCCTTATGCCTGCTTTCATTGTATCCCAAACTATAGCAAGTGATGCTGTTCCTCTGTTTACCTCTAAAAACCCTTTCAACCATTCTCTCATATAATCAATGTACTTAGCATCATGTAGTAGGGCTCTCTCAAAAGTCCAGTTTGAGGTCTGTTTATATTGCGTTGGGATTGCAATATCTAAAATCAGCGGGTTATGATCTGAAATGACCCTTGGGAGCCTACACACTTTGCCCATAGCTGCTATTGTAGGGGAGACCAAAAAATAGTCTAGCCTTGCTAATGTTTTGTGAGGTGCCGAAAAATACGTACTACCCCCACCAACATTATATTGCTGTTCCCATAAATCTATTAAGCCATTGTCCTCCATAAGCCTTATCAAAGCCGCATGGCTTCTCTTTTTCCTCCCCACAAATTTTTTGGGATCATTCTTCCATAGACCGTTCAGGCCGTTGATATTTAAATCCCCGCATACCACCAAGGGCTGGGGCCAGTTAGATAATTGTGTATTCATCCCATTGATCATTTCAGGATCATCAACTGTCGGGGCATACAGGGAACATAGAGTAAAGTTAAACCCCTTCATCTGGCATTCCATCAGCACCCAACGCCCATATGGATCTGCTTTTTGTCTTTTAACAACTGTTAAAAGTTAGGCTGAAAACCGTCAACATTATCGGCGCCCTCTTGCTCTCCTTACACCTTTTGTGCGCGTAAAACAGCCGCCATTTTGGACACCATGGCTTCCCTGCTCTCGCCGAGAGCCAGCGCGTCTCTCTCTCTCTCCTAACTTCGCTAGCAACCCCCTGCTTGCACCTGCCTTGGGTCATAAACCCCTCTTCGGCGCTGCTCTGCCCCAGGCCCTCATCCTGTTCCCAGCGCGACACCTCCCTGCTTCCCCGTCATGATCTCCGGCCCTTTTGATGCAAACCCCTTTTTCCCCGTGTGCCCGTTTGTCTTCCCCGTTCCCAGACCGACACCTAGCTCTGCCGATACCAACCTCTTGCCCCTCCCCATACAATAGGAAGCTTCCCTCCTCAAAGGATCCCCGAGATGATCAAAGCCCCCCCACCCCACGAGATCCGATCGAAACCCGCACACTCCGTGAATCGGCGGAATACCCAGCTGCGCAATGATCATCACCTGTTGTGAACGGGGCGGGGACTTCCACTGTAGCCTTGCATGGGAACGGGCTGGGAAGGGGGGATTCTGAGGATGTCTTTCCGTACATCAAAGTATCAACGAGAATGTGTTACATGTAATAAAGAGATAAACTCGTGTATAAGAGGCCAGGCCTCCGGGATGCAGTTAGAGCACCTCAGAACGATACCTTCTGTCCGTTTCGTTGTGTTCTCCTCCGGAGAGAATAAAAACCTTGTTTCCTGCCTTCCAGTCTCCAGCGCCTGCCTCTTCAATAGTTTAACTTCTGTGTGGGTTCAAGAGGCGACATCGCCGGGCAATAATTAAGGATCTTATATTCTGGTTGGTAGTGCCCCCCCAGTTTGTAAACTTCCACACAACCACACCGCCATGCCGCGCTAATACAGCCACCCCTCGTGTCCTCGTCCCTTGTGTCGTGTAAGAAAGCAGTTGGAGACCTAGCTGCCCCAATAATCCCTTTTGAGCCACCTCTATATGCGTCTCCTGTAGACAGAGCAAATCAACATGCATGGTTTTTAGGTACTCCTTCACCTCCCTTCGCTTCCTTCCATCGTTCAATCCACAAACATTCAATGTACCTATCCGCATTGATATTCTTGTTTTATCCTCAAATCAACATTCAGCCTTTGTTCTATTCTCTCGTCTTTCATAATTTTGCGTCTCTGATCCTCCCCTTGTTTTATCTTATCTTGATGTGATGATTTTTTTGTTTTTTCCCCCCTCCTTCCCCCTCCCCCCCTCCCCCCCCACCTGTTAGAGCAAGCAGGCCGCGGGCCTCTGTGATGGAGTCTGGCTATCGACTCCCCTTTGCCGACCTTTAAAATTGCATTAAATCTCCTGAATAGATTACTTCGCTTTGATATCTTCTTCACATCCCCTTCAACCAAATCACCTGTGGCTTTACCACTACCCTCATCATTATATTCCATTATCCTTATTTTATCCCCAGCCAATATGTGCAACCCCCTTGCCCCTAGCCCTCCTTCATCCATATACTATCTCTTTGTATATATTAGACAAGGTTAGATCAATCTTAGACCAACATATCTTTTGACTGAGTACAGGGGTTAATTAGAAAAAACATCATCAGAGAAGTTTTCAAGGTTTATCTCTAGCTTCACTGCTGTTCTCTCCGCCGACACGAATCATGTCCATATATTCTTTTGCATGGATTTTAGAAAAAAAAACCCTAGTGGAGTTCTTGTATATTATTTTAAGTGTTGCCGGGTTCATTAAATAGGCCTGAAGGCCCATCTTATGGCATGGATCCAGTAGTTCTCTGAGTCTCCACCTTCTTTCGACAGTGCTATGGCAGTAATCTGGGGTTGAGAAGAAGGACTGACTTTCAAACGAGCGTTTGGCATTGGGGCGAGCTTTTGCATATACTTCTTCTCTCAATAAGAAGTTGCCAAATACACTAATATAGCTCTCGATCTTGGTACCCCCTCAGTGGTAGAAGGCCCTTTCTTTTTTAAGATCATTGGGAATCTATGCACTCTTTGAACCTCCCTGTCCCAGTCCCAGTGGTTTAATTCCGGGAAAGCTCCTTTAAACATTCTCAGAATATATGCCCTGATATCCCCACCTTCTGCCCCTTCCTCTATACCCAGGATTCTGAGATTATTTCGTCTCTGACGATTCTCTAAGTCCTCTAACTTCCACTGGGCATCCACCATCTGTTTTTCATACCCCATCAGTCTAGCTGAGTCTTTAGCTTGTTGGTCTTCCACCATACCCGTTCTATCTTCCAAGTGTGTCATCCTCATGTTTGTGGCTGTGCAGATCTTGGCCACCTTCTTAATAGCTCCTTGTAAATGCTTGGTTGCTAAGCGTTTTTTTTTCCCCTCGGCCTTTGTTGCATCCTGCAATTGTTTAATTGAGTTTAGAATTAGTTGAAGCGTGGGTTCCGCTGAAGTTGTCTGTCCGTGTGCCCCCCCAGCACTAGGATCCTCCTTCTCATTCTCATTATAAATATGCTGTGTGGCTGAGTAATCCCAGTTTAAGCCTGCTTCTGTCTCGGTGGTTGCCACGCTGATTCGTCTACGGCTGTTACCAGCTTTCTCTTGTGACTGCGTACTTCTCTGACGCCTGGACAATCTTTTTTTCCTTGGTTCATGGTCTTTCCCCTTTGGCGATCCACTTCTCCCTTCCAGACTTATGGCCAAGCTTGAATCTGTATTTGTCTCATCATTCTCTTCCAAGTCAGAATGTGTGTCCTTAGATGTGTCAGACCCATCTGTCACCGAGTAGAAATTATCTACTGGATCTACATTATTCTCTTGTCCGCTCAGGCCGCTATCTGCAGTTATTTCTTGTACCAGTAATCCGGTTTGTTGCGCTATAGTGGTTGTCGTCTCCGGAATCCCACTAATGGTTATATCCATATTTACATGCTATATTTATATATATTTTTTAACAAGTTATATTCTCTTTTGAAACATGTGCCAAGTAATCAAGACAGCTAATCGCTGAAGGATTGGCACAACCTTGTAAAACCAAAGGTGAGAAACAGCACCAGTAGGAAAAGTGCCAAGCACTGTGGCACTGAAAGCCAGAGCAGGGAAAGAGCAGAGCACCGATCTGAGGAGCAACCTTGCAAAGCTAAGGCGACATCCTCCCTGGAGGCAGAGAAGACATGTGAAAAACAGCACAGCAGACGAAAGAGTCTGCAATCACAATTCACAACAGTGAAGGGCAACAATTCCGGAACAGATGAGTAAGGGCAACAATTCCGGAACAGATGAGTAACGGCAACTCACCCCAAGACAACAACATCAAGGAGGGTTGTATCCCTGGAAGGAGCTAAAGGCTGAGGTACAGCCATAAGACCCTGACTGCAGAGGAGGCAGAAACCACAAGCAATTAAAAGGGAAGAAGAGTAAAAGTAGGCCCTCACACAGGAAGACCAGGGTGTAGGGATGCAGAAGAATACATGAATCAACCATCCCAGTACCAGCAAGGAAGGGGTGGAACAATTAAACAGAACGTAGCATCCTGCCAGGGAGGAAGTGAAGAGGACACTCGCAGAAGACAAGCCACCCAGGGGGAAGCCAGTGCAAACCAAGCTGAAGGTCCTCGCAGAACGGGGAGGAAGGGCGGGTCGTGAAGAAATCTGCGGCTAGAATCGTCTCTACCAGGTACATCGTTACCGAAGGTAAGTAACTCGTACATCTGACTGATAGAGACTACTAGCTGCAGGTTCCTTAACGTAGAATAGATACCCTAGCCATCCCCGGGGGGGGGGGCCTGCGAGAGAACCTCCCCAGCTTGGAAGAAACACAGGACCCCAACAGCTCCAGAACAACCCCCAGAGGAGGACCATTCCAGAGATACAAGCCGACCCACGAAAGAGGTTGGACAAGCCAGAAGAGAAAGAGGAGAAATATGTAGGACAGACCTAAGCCGTCAACCAAAACATAGGAGAGACCAGGAAAATGCAAGTCCCCCTGGAACACAAGACAGAGGGCCAGGCCGAAACGCTGGACAGGAAGGCAGAAACACCACGACACGACGCTGTAGACTGCATGCCAAAGCCGGACTAGCGCTGTAGCGGATACTGAGAGTGACAGAAGCAGGAGCAGCGCCAGCTGCGCAAAGGCAAACGACAAAAAAGACCTCTCAAAGAAAATATGGGAACACCTCTTAGGGAAAAAAAATCCCATAACACAGGACAAGAACATAAGGGATCTACGGGCAGTACCACAGACGGCTTACTAATTAGCCAAAAAAATACACAGATGGCCCAACCCGAGGACCTATACGGGTTTACCAATAGCCAAAAAACCACACCACAAAGCTAAAGGGCTGTACCAGCAGCCAACAGTACAGAGGGTCCAACTTAAGGATCCTGAAGGCACTTCAAACCACACAGAACACACAGACGGGTCAACCGAAACACTAGACCCAAGAAAAAAAGGTGGGTTAACGCCTCCCATAAAGCACCGGAGGACCGACAAGCCAAGCTTACGGAGGGGGAGGAGGACGGAGCCCTGCAAGGATATTGAATGGCATGGTCCGCGTGGGTGTTAAACAAAAGAACCCCATCAAAGGGCAGGTCAACCAGATGCTCCCTAATATTCTCTGGAAAAACACCATCCCGCAACCAAGAATGGTGGCGGAGAGCCACAGAACTTGCCATAGCGCGGCCAAGAGCATCAGAAACATCCAAGGCCGAACGGAGAATAAACTCCCGGCCATCCAACACATGGTGCCGCAGATCAGCGCGGACACCTTTGTGGGAGGCGCGAGACAGAAGGGACTCCACAGAATCCCACAAGCTGGAGGTAGCCCTGGCCAACACACAAAGTGTGTTGAGCACTCGCAAAGCGGCACTAGAGGAAGCGAAGATGTTATGCCCCCATAAATCCAATCACCGGGCCTCCCGTGACGGCGGAAACACCACCAAAGGCAAGGAAGGAAAAGTAGTCTGCAGAAGAGGGCCTTGGTAGAAAGGTGGAAAGAAAGGCAGACTGGATCATGCGGAGCAGGACGGTAGCAGTGTAGGAGTGGCTGAAGCACCGGACGACCCGTGGCAGGACGCCCCCAGGCCCCCAGAAGAGAATTGTGAAGCAAAGCTTTGAATGGAAGAAGCAGCTCCCGTCCACCAGAGCCCTGGTGGAGAACCTCCAACAAATGGTCTGTAGGGAATGGGTTGACGGGGTCGCTCATTTGCAAAATGCCAGCAGCCGTGGAAATGGCACAGACAAAGGCTGCACTTGCCTCCGTGGGGGAGAGAGCAATTCCTCCATGAGCGACGGCTGTAAACTAATGCCTTCTATCCCCGAGTCCAGCTGGAGGAAGAAACGGCCAGCCCCTGAATGGTGTAATATCCATGGATGAGTGGGGGGGCCTCAGAAGCCTCCTCTGGGGAAGGTGGAGAAGTCTGCGGAGCAACCAACAGCGAGTTGCAGAAGAGAGGGTCCGGGGGCTGTGGCAGCGGAGAGCTGGCGAAGAGCCCTCCCTAGAAGAAGCCGGGGAAAAAGCAATGGCGTAGCGTCCGATCTCCGGAGAAGAGGAGACAAGGAGATGACAAACCTCCGGAGACGAGTCGATAACTCGACGCCGGTACGGAGCCGTGGAGTCCAGCACAGGTGCCGGTGCGACGACGATCGGCACCGGAGCGGTCATCGGGGGCGCTGAGTCGACCTCCACCAACACTTGCGTCCTAGGAGAATGAGGCGGGGTTGGAGCCGGGGCGGCTAAAGAAAGGCGCCGACACTACCTGGGATGAGGCAGCCGCCTGCTTGGAGGGCCGAGAGGGACCTGGGGAGGCACTCTGGACCCTAGCCACCACCTGCGGCGCCGGCAGGGCCGGGGAGGAAAGCCACCTGCCCAGAGGACAGAGGGGGACTCAGGGAAGAACTGTGAGTCTCTAAGACCTCCTGCGACACCACAGGGACCCCCTCAGGGATTTGCGGCAAAGGTAGAAACACGGCGGGTCAAAGAGGGGAACCCCGCACTTCTATGACAACACACCCCCAAAACTTGAAGCCGAACTAGTCGGTGCCGGGACTCCGCGGAAGGTCGCGCACATGGCAAGGAATCCGCGGACGTCTCAGGAAAAGGAGGAGGGGTCAAAGAAGCTTGCAGAGTGGTAGAGTAGGCTTCCATTTGGGCCCTAGTCACCCGACAAGCTCTAAGACTTACCGGTGGGTGAGCGACGCCCATGAGGCCTCGGTGAAGGACAATGCCGTAGTCTGAATCAGCGGTTTCTGGACCCTTCCAAGATAGGGAACGGACACAGTGACGAGACCGATCTCGACAATCGGACCGAAAGAAGTTTCATCCAGCGCTCCCACCGGGACTTCGGCTGCAGATGCTGGCAAGCGTCGCAGTCAGTAGAATCATGGTGCTCGCCCAAACACCACATACAAATAGGGTGAGGGTCCGCCGCTGACATCTGATGCGTACAAGTAGTACACGTCTTGAAGCCGGAAGGCATTAGCACACTGTTCCTGAACGCAATAGCGTGAAAAGAAAGCCTGAAAACTGGTCAGGGACACAATCTGGATCCGCGTTGCACGAAGAAAAGAAGGAAACTGAAGTCAGCGAGCCGGGGTGGGGCTTATGTGACCTCGCTGATGTCACACCCACGGACGACATCAGGGCGGAGTCACGTGGTACCGCCCCCGGCGCGCAGAGCTGCTGTGGCAAAGAAAATTTGGCGGATCCAGTCTCACGCCTGAGGATAATGATTGTTTCTGATGCCCAAGATGTTACAAAATGATCCTCTCAATAGATTGTAGGGCTGACCTAGTGCTTGGAAACAATCATAGTACTGGCTTGTGTAACTTGACTCAGAACTGGTGTCAGAGCAAAAAAACAGTCCTGGCAGAGTGTATCCACAAAATTTCAAATGATCTACTCGAGAGCATCACTAGACCAATGTGTCCATCACACCAATGCTTATTTGCTCTAGCTATGCGGGTGAAGGTGGTGAGGAACACCTACAAAGCAACCAAGAAGTAAAATGAGCAGCACCTCAATGCACAAGTTACTACTTGTGTAACGATATATCAGTTAGAGACATTAGTTAGTGATAGATTCCTTACCTTAGATTATAACCAGGCGTCAGACTGGATCCGGAAAGTTTTTCGTCAGCAGTATCCCTGCGCGTCGGTAGGTGGCGACGTGCGGCTCCGCGTCCGTCGCTGGCGTCGTAGCGCTGAGATGACGTCACGGAGACTACTTAGGCGCCACCCATGCGCACTGATGTCAGTTCTGTACACGACGTTCCGTGCCAGGAACGCAGAGCCATGCAAGAAACTGACCACTCGTGCCAAGAAACTAGGGTCCCGAAAGGGATGACCTTAACCCTAGAAATCAGTTCGCAGAATGGGGAGGATGGGTGGGGCGGTAAGGAATCCATAACTAACTAATGTCTCTTACAGATATATTGTTACACAAGTAGTAACTTGTGCATCTGAAAGAGACACGTTAGTCATAGATTCCTTACCTTAGAATAGATACCCTAGCAATACCAACCCCGGTGGTGGGTCTACGAACAAGATTACACCAGAAAGTCACAGAGAACAGAACGGCCAAAGAAGCCGTCTCTCCGGACTGGACTGTCAAGGCAGTAATGCTTGGTAATGTGTGCAGCGAAGCCCACGTAGCTGCCTGACAAATGTCCTGCAAGGGAACGCTGCATCCCAAGGCAGTAGTGGCTGCTGTCGCCCTGGTAGAATGGGCACGCAGCCCCACAGGAGGCTTCTTCTTAGCCAACGACTAACATGCTTTGATGCACAGAACAACCCACCGAGAGATGGTCCATTTGTGCACGGCCTAACCTTTTTTGGCGTCCACGTAGCCAACGAAGAGCTGGTCATCCACCCGGAACTGTTGTGTGCGTTTTCAGATAGAACGAGAGCCCACGTTTTGGGTCCAGACGGTGGAGCCTCTCTTCCTCTTTTGAAGGATGCAGAGGTGGAAAGAAGGTGGGCAAAGTGATGGTCAGCCCGATGTGGAAGGACGTGACAACCTTTTTTGGCGTGCACGTAACCAACAAAGAGCTGGTCATCCACCTGGAACTGTTGTGTGCGTTTCAGATAGAACGAGAGCCCACGTTTTGGGTCCAGACAGTGGAGCCTCTCTCCCTAAAGTTGAACGGGGACAAGACAGAGGTCCTGGTCTTCGGCAAAGACCAGGGCATGTGGTCAGGTGAGTGGTGGCCTCCATCTTTAGGCATCTGCCCCACACCCACACAATCTGCCAGGAACCTTGGTGTCATTTTTGACACCCAGCTTTCTATGGAGCTCCATGTCAATAGAACGGTGGCCACCTGTTGGGGTGTCATCAGGACTCTGAAAAGGATCGTCCACTATCTTTCCCCACAGGCACGGAAGCAGGTTGTGATCGCTCTTGTTGGCTCAAGGCTCGATTACTGTAATTCACTCTACGCCGGGGCCAACAAGGGCCTTCTGCAGCGCCTGCAGGTCATACAAAATGTGGCAGCGCGATTTGCCCTTGCCCTGCCTTGGCTGTCATCTATGACCTTGGCGAGGAAGAATCTCCATTGGCTTCCTATTCCCTCAAGGATCATGTTCAAACTTCTCTGTCTTACATACAGGGCCCTAATTGCAGGTCCGGCGGATGCCCTTGGATCCCTACTTACTAGGTATGTCCCGAACAGATGCTTACGCTCCAGTGAACTTAACCAACTGGTAATCCCTCGTGCCAAGAAGGCTAGCTGGGGGAGTAAAGCCTTTTCCATTCTGGCACCCCAGATGTGGAATACACTTCCCCTTGAGATCAAGTCACTGCCTTCACTTGACCTTTTTAGGAAATCATTGAAAACTTGGCTTTTCATTAAAGCATACCAGTAAGCTCTGACTCTGATTGCTGACAGCTAGTTTTGTGAGTTAGGCGCCTTGACGCCCATTGTGCATAGTTGCGCATTACAAATGCCATTTCATTCATTCATTCATTCCTCTTTTGAAGGATGCAGAGGCGGAAAGAAGGTAGGCAAAGTGATGGTCTGCCCGATGTGGAAGGAAGTTACACATTTTGACAAGAAAGAAGGACGGGTCCTTAAAACCACCTTGTCCTGATGAACAGAAAGGAAAGGAGGTTTAGAAGAAAGAGCCTGGAGCTCACTCACTCTGCTGGTAGAGGTGAAAGCTACCAGGAAAGCGGTCTTGAGAGTGAGAAGACTCAAAGGACAGTTATGAAGGGGCTCGAAGGGAGCGCACATCAGATATGTCAAGACAAGGTTTACGTCCCATTGAGGCATAATGAACGGCACAGGAGGAAACATGTGCGTAATGCCTTTCAGGAAACGGTTAACAACCGGAGACTTAAAAAGAGAAGGCTGATCTGGAAGCAGTAGACAGGAGGAGATGGCCAAAAGATAACCTTTCATAGTGCCCAGAGCAGAGCCCTGCTGGGACAAGGATAGAAGGAACAGCAGGACCTCAGAAAGAGGGGCAGAAAGGGGATCCACAGACTTTGCTGTGCACCAGGTCACAAACTTGTTCCACCTGCAGGCGTATACAGTCTTAGTGGAGGGACACCTGGCTCCCAGAATGACATCACAGACTTCGGGAGGAAGATCAAAAGCTGTCAACTGTCGCCGCTCAATCTCCACACATGGAGGTGGAGCCTGGAAAGGTTCGGGTGGAGGACCGTCCCCTGCTGCTGTGACAGAAGATCCTCCCGAAGAGGGAGTCGGATCTTCTTCAGCACTCTGGGCAGAAGTGGTATAGGCCGGAAAGGCGTACAATAATCCACAACTCCACTCGCGACGAAAAGGGTCGCGGAGCGAGTACGCCTTGGAAATTCCAACCCGCAGAACTGATGACATTGCTGCGTTCTCTTCAGTGGCAAATAGATCTAACCAAGGCTCTCCTCACTGCTGAAAGAGACCTTGCCCACATCAGAGTTCAGACGCCATTCGTGATCCATCAAGCACTGGCGGCTGAGTTTGTCCGCCCTGGCGTCCAGAGAACCTGCAGGTGTTGAACCACCAAGGTAAAGCCTTGGTGTTCCAGCCATGTCCAGAGGCGCAGAACCTCCTGACAAAGGGTCTGCAACCCCACCCGCCCTGTTTGTTGCAATACCACATGACGGTGGTGTTGTCTGTGAACACCTGCACCACTTTCCCTTTGACAGAGGGAAGGAATGCCTTCAGTGCAAGTCGGATTGCCCAAAGCTCCAAAAGGTTGATATGGAGCCGGGACTCCACCGGAGACCCGAGGCCTCTGATCTCCACCTCTCCAAAGTGGCCTCCCCATCCAAGGAGGGATGCATCAGTGTGTTCCGGTTGGGGAAGGGAGAGGGATCTGCCATTGACCCAATCGCGATTCATGAGCCACCAATGCAATTGTTGTGCAGTGCCCTCTGAGATCTGGACATGATCGGACAGGTTGCTCTGATGCTGCGCCAACTGGAACTCCAGGTCCCACTGCAGAGCCCGCATGTGCCATCTGGCATGTTGCACTAGCAGGAGGCCATCAGGCCCAGGAACCGGAGGGTCATCCTGACTGAAACCCAGGAAAGAGGCTGAAAGATCGGAATCATAGCCTAAATATCCTGACTCGCTGCTCGGGAAGATAAACCCGAAACCGCGAATCCAGAACCGCTCCGATGAAGGGGAGCTTTGGAGAGGGACTCAGGTGCGACTTCCCCAGCAAATGCAGGAGGTCGGCCGTAGTCTGAAGGTGGGTGACAACTGCCTGGGGCGCGCCCGCCTTCAACAACCAGTCATCGAGGTAGGGGAAAACTGACACCCCTGACCTGCACAGGTGAGCTGCGACCACCGCCATCACTTTCGTGAACATCGGAGGGGCGCTGGTAAGGCCGAAGTGGAGCACGGTAAACTGAAAATGCTCCTGGCCTACCGTGAACCGCAGGTAATGCCGGTGGACCGGCAGGACGGGGATGTGAAAATATGCGTCCTGCAAGTCCAACGCTACCATCCAGTCTCCAGGGTCGAGGGCAGCCAAGACCTGAGCCAGAGTCAACATCTTGAACTTCTCCCTCTGGAGGAAGCGATTGACGTGTCTGAGGTCCAAGATGGGGCGCAAGCCCCCGTTGTCCTTCTTGGGGACCAGAAAGTAGTGGGAATTATAACCACATCCTACTTCTGGCCCAGGAACGCGCTTGATGGCCCCCTTGGCCAAGAGGGCCATGACCTTCTGTTGGAGAAGCTCAAAGTGATCCCCCGACATGCGGTGGAACTGAGGTGGCATGGCTGGGGGGGGAGGTAGACTTGAAGGGGAGGGAGTAACCCCTCCCGACAAGTTGCAGCACCGACCTGTCGAAAGTGACAGAACGCCAGTGGGTGAGGTGATGTCGAATCCTGCCGCCCACTGGTGAGGGGTGCACCCCGAAAATCGGACTAGGAAGGCTTTGAGGCGGATGCTGCTGGAGCAGAGGTGGACTGACCCGCACGCTGGCCCCCTGTGCCGCCAAAGAGGCCTCCATGCCCAAGGCCGTGCTGAGTTTGGTTCTGCGCAGGCTTCTGACTAAACGAGCAGGCAGGGGCACCCCTTCCGTAGCCACGAAAGGTAGACGTGGCCGGGCGTGTGGTGAAGAGACCCAAGGACTTGGCCGTAGCCCGAGAGTCCTTGAAACGCTCCAGTGCACGGTCTCCCTTATCGCCAAACAGGCGAGTAGCATCAAAAGGCATGTCCATGAGGGAACTCTGGACATCCCCTGAAAACCCAGTGGACCGAAGCCAGGCATGGCGACGCAGGGCCACTGTTGTGGAGATTGCTCTCCCCAACGAATCGCGGTGTCCAAGCCACACCGAATGGCAAATTTCGCTGCATCTTTTCCCTCCACCACAGCCTGGGAAAGTACAGCCCGAACCTCTTCCGGACACTGGGGCAGGGTCTGTGCCAGTGTGTCCCACACAGCGTGAGAGTAGCGGCCCAAAAGGCATGCAGTGTTGACTGACCGCAGCCCCAAGATGGCAAAGGAAAATAACCTCTTGCCAAACTGCTCCAGCTTTTTCGATTCCTTATCCGTCAGACCTGCACTGCCATGCAAGAGGGTCTTCCGAGCCCTCCCAGTCATCCCCCTCCTCCACAGCCCGTGGTACAGGCGGCAGTGGCAGGGGAGGCACAGGGGGAAACAAGGGGACGGCGCCGATCCAGCTCCAGGTCCCAATTAGGGTCCCAAGCCGGAGCGAAATTGCCTGCGGCGCCGGAGCTGCTGGCGGAGGACCTTGCGGCGCCGGGGCCGGTGGTTGTGCCGACGGCGAAGCCAATGGCAAGCAAGGGCCCTCAAAAGGGACCACGGAGTCCGAAGGCGTGTTGGTGGGAGCCCTAAGCCTGAAAAGGAGGTTCATGGCAGCAAGAAACTCTTGCACCTGGGCCGGAGTCGCCGAGGGACCCGGATAAGGTGGGAAGGCAGCGGGACTCCTAGGCTCCAACGGAGCCGCAGGGGTCGAACCCTTGTCCCCCTCGTCCGCGTCCGGAGACAGACAGGGGGATGTCGGAGAGCAAACACGCTTCTTCGACTTTCTTGTGACGTCTCTTACCCGATTCCAAGGGTGAAGACTTAGACCCAGAGGAGCGATGGTGATGTCTTTGCGGTCGGTCACTTGAGCGACCCCTGGACCTGGACGGCCTGGCTTCCAGCAGCTTTCGGGACCGCTCCCGCAAAGCCTTCGGAGCCATGGTCAGACAGTCGGAACATGACCGGGAGTCATGGTCGCGCTCCAGGCAGTAGAGACAGACACCATGGGGGTCGGCCACCGACATCGTACTGCAACAGGCCCCACGGGATTTAAACCCAGGCATCCCTATGTGGCACCAGGAGTCAAGGACTCAAAAGAAGTAGAGACAAAAAGTCTCAAAAAAGCTAGACAAAAAGTGACTAGGGTACAAGCTCTAACCGGATCTGCGCCTGCTGGCGCGGAAAAAGAAAGAATTGACGTCAGCGCGCATGGGTGGTGCCTAAGTAGTCTCCGTGACGTCATCTCAGCGCTTACGACGCCAGCGACGTACTCGGAGCCGCACGACGCCACCTACCGATGCGCAGGGGTACTGCTGACTAAAAGCTTTCCGGATCCAGTCTGACGCCTGAGGCTATTTTAGGGTAAGGAATCTAAAACTAACGTGTCTCTTTCAGATACATTATATACAATTATGATGCTTTATCTCTTAATAGAAATACAAAATAGAGAAAAAAATGTGTCTACTATATGTGAGGAGCTGTTACAATAAACAAAATCAAACTACACATCTATGGCCAAAAGGATTATTCCAAAGGACAATATGTTCTTGGCTAATATTGTATGCAGATATGAGCAAAAAAAACAAAAAAACAGCAGCATATGTACACCATTGTGTGCCAACCAATACGGCATAGATTCTGAAAAACCAAATGTTCCAAAATAACACAAAGAAAAGCTCTTTAGAAAAATACGTGCATTTGCGGACTGGTGGCACACTACACCTTGGGTGTGCTTGGATGTAGGAGAGTGAGCCTCTGTAGTAATAGACCCAATGTTGGCAACGATGACCAAAGGTGTGCGGTTGTCTTTTTTTGCTTTGCCAGTGTGCTTAATCAAGAGAAAGGTGTAAGAAATAGGACATTTAAGCTAAATAATGTATATCATTTGTACAGATTGTGATGGAGAACATTCAGCTATGGATTCCAGAGTGCAGTGGGAGAACCTAGGAAAACCTTGGTACAGGCCAAGCATACAAAGAAACAGACACGGAAAGCTGTGAACACGAACTTGGTGGCTGAAATGCATTGTTTGAAAGATGTTGCGGTCTCATCTTTTTGCACACACAGACAATATACATAGCATTCGAGACTGAGAATTACGTACACGGTGAGAGGCTTGGTGCCGGAGCAAGGGGAGACAGGACGCCTGCAGCGACTCTGGTAGGCGTTCTGCGAGCGCCCTGCTTTTCGCGCCTCTCTGCCCGGCATATTCTTCACTCCAAACCCACCTCGCAACATTGTATTCGCATGGTGACTCCGAGAGTCGAATTCCAGGAACACAGCAGGCAGCAAGAAACTGAAAGGCAGTCCAGCGAGTGTTTGACAAATCCACTACTAATGAGGGGACAATAATATAAGAAACTATTTCCTTGGGGTGCATACTCTCGACGTTGACATTGAAAATTAACGGAGGCACATCGTTTTTTTAAAGTGTCACATTGCAGCATTACATTCTTAACAGGGACCACAATTACAAGGTTTGCCTTTTGAGAACATGGCTGACAGGTGGAGCAAACGCGAACTAATGCTGAAGGATATGTTCAATGATGACGGAGACTCACAAGAAGGACCAGGGTGTAGTCAAATTCTGAATACATTGAGTACACCACAACAGCAGCTTAGAGACTTGGAGCAAGCCAGGATAATGGAGGTGAATGATGGGAATGCGTCACCCTTAAAAAAAATACATTGAATGCAAGCGCATTCCTAGCGGATTAAGAATTATTGTCCTACCAACCCTCAGTGACCTGGACCCAGATCGATTACTCAAATGGCACCACGGAATGCTCTATGAAATTAATAGAGACCCTGATTATTTATGCAGAGAGGAGATTAAAAGCAGCAACTGAGAAGGTTGCAGCAGGATTTGGTGTAAAAATCATGAGCCACCAGAAAAAAAGAAAAAAAAAAAAAAAGAAATAGATATAAATCCATGCTTTTATATTTTTAAAAAAAGCTGATTTTGGAGAAAAGTCTCTACTATACAACACAGATAGAAAAAGCCGGCAGTTCCAGTAAAGAATTATTTCTAACTGCGAAAAATGTGACCACAATTACAAAAGATGACTCCGTTAATCATAATTAAGAATTCTGTGATGCTCTGGCTCTCTCCTTTGGAACTAAGGTAGATCAAATGTATGATCAGTTCGACCACTCCACGCAAAATGGTAACACCATTGAGCAAGAAAACAGTATGAAAGTCTCTTTTCTTAACTTTTCTCCTATTTCTCCTACGCAAATCACCTAACTGATCTCCACAGGCAAATTAGGTTCTCCAGAAGATGCTTGCCCTCCTAGGATCCTACAAAATATTTGCCATTTCATTGGACCGTATGTATCAGAGATATTTAACCAGTTGATAGTGCAAGGAACCTTTTCCACTGTGTGGAAGCAACCTTGAATCTTGCCTCTCCTAAAAAAAAAACAACAATTTAGATGCAACTGACACGGCCAACTATCGGTCCATTGCGAGAATTCCACTACCAGCCAAAATAATCGAGAAAACCATAAATGTGGAACTCTCCACTTTTATTGCAGCTGATCAGATTCTAGATCACAGCCAGTTTGGCTTCAGAGCTAATCATAGTACAGAGTCAGCCCTGATTAAGACTACAGAAGAAATTCGTTTTTCACTAGACGGCGGTGGGTCAGCAGCCTTGGTGCTGCTTGACCTATCCGACCTATCCGCCACGTTCGATAGGGTGGATCATACCCTTCTGGTTCATCAATTGGGATAGGAGGGAAAGCCCTCACACTGCTCACATCGTTTTTATCAGAGAGGACTCAAACAGTTCATCTGGGCAAATTTAAGTCGGCACCCTTCACCCTTGCATGTGGTGTTACGCAGGGCTCTTCGCTGAGCCCCACACTCTTTAATATTTATGTCGCGGAACTGGCACCACAGATAAGATGTGTTAATTGGATTCCCACCTCCTATGCCGACGACACCCAGTTGGTGATCTCGACAGTGGATACGGACACCAATCACTCTTTAAAACTCCATGATTTTATGCTACCCCTGAGTTCCTGGATGAGCACTCATTGCTTGAAATTAAACTCAAGCAAAACAGAGGTGATCATGTTTGGAAACCTTTTCCCACCTTGGTCCCCAGCTTGGTGGCCAGATAATCTTGGCCCTCCCCCTACCCCTGTTGATAAAGCTAAGAACCTTGGGGCTATCATAGATGAGAAACTTAGCTTTAAAGCTCAAGTTTCCAAGGTTGTGTCTTCTTCGTTCTTCACGATCAAGACTATAACAAAAATTCTCCCTTTTATTCCAAAATCCTCAAGAAAACTGGTTGTAACCTATTTAGTCTTGTCCAAACTGGACTACTGTAATGGATTATACATCAATGTGCAATCAACTCTCCTCAGGAAGTTAAAGGCAGTACAAAACGCTGCCGCAAGACTGATTCTGGATATACCTAAACATCAGTCTATTGGATCAGCAATTCGAGACCTTCACTGGCTGCCAGTCGGTCAGCGGGTAAAGTTTAAGGCACTTTGCATTGCCCATAAGGCACTGGACAAAGAAGGGCCAACATTTCTAGGGGACCTCTTCAGATGGTACTCCCCTAATAGACCTCTGCGTTCGGCCAAAGCCAATCTGATGCCAGTGGTCCGGATCAAAAAGATGAACTGGGAGGAGGGGAAGGGGGAGGAGTTTCATTTATAACAATATCAAGGAATGGAACTCCCTTCCGCTATATCTCAGAAAAATTCCCTCGCTTCTTCAGTTCAGAAAACATCTGAAGACCTGGCTCTTTTAGAAGCAGTAGTCTATAGCACAGTATGCAGCACTGGAAGCGCCAAGACACCTCAGGGTATACGTGCGCTGTATAAATGTAATTAACATAACATAGGAAAAATCTCTTGAAAAATTATCTGAAACTGGAGACGGGAAAAAGGCATTAGAAGAACTTGAGAATAGACTAGAAAAACATAAAAAAGAGATTCAGCTGAAAAAGGTGAAGAAATTCAACAGAGAAGAATTGGCTATGCCACAGGTACAGTCTACACATTTCCACGCCATTATGACTGAAACTTTAAGAAACAAACTATGGAACAGATCCAAGTACAGGAGCATACTTAAATTTCAAGTGTAGAAAGCTCTGAGGTCAGTTTGGGGGAAGAGGAAACCCAGATGGTCAGATCAAAAATTGTTTTTCCAGGGGAGATGCGGCTGCTACGCATGACAACAAGGGGAAGGGGAAAGGATCCCCCTGCCCCTCAACCAACCGGAACGGAGGAAGGAGAAGAACAAGGCGCAGCAGGAAGAGGCAGAGGAAGAGGAAAGAAAGGGAAACAGTAAAGAACATAAGGCCCGAGTTCAAAAAGGAAGATAACCTGGTGATCAATTTATCAAGTAAGAATCTCAATGAGAAACACACAAAACTGCTAAATAAGGGACTGACATTTTGCCCTGACTCTGGCATGGATCTTGAATCAGCTCGGGTGGACCTTTAGAAATTTTGCAGGGAGTTAAAACTGAGGAAGTCCTTTGCAAATAGGTCCAGTCATATCCAAAGAATTGAATATAGAACATCCCAAGCTAACCTCACGGGAGAAGACATTGAACCCTTGAGGACAATGCAAGACTTAATGAGCGAAAATGCATTACATGTGTCCATGCCTGAGGGGGCGACCACTTCGGATCTTTGTACAGCTTTGGGCATTGATATAAATATGTCCTTAAGTAGTGGATGCAAAAGGAAATCCAGATTCTGCCCACAGCTACCTCCTGGCAATAGGGTGGATGTCTTTCAGGAACTGGTGGCAGAAGACCTGAGGGACATCTACGTTAAAGAAAAAGACCATAGAAACCACAAGAACTTCAATATGAAAAAGGAGGATTGGTGGGCACTTACAGATGTACGGCAAGTCATGAACATTATTATCAAACAGTCCGATAAGGGTGGTAATATCGTGGTGATGGACCACAATAAATACCATCAGGAGGTCAGAAGACAGGTGGTGGATTCGACCAACTATGAGAAATTAAAGAACAACCCGATCCACGATATTAAATCCACCTACCATGCGAAGCTGCACCACTGGCATGAAGAGGGTCTCATCGATGACGGTGAATTACAATATCTGAGGATAGACCATCCAATCATGCCGACCCTTTATGTACTGCCCAAGGTACACAATAGTCTTGAGAATCCCCCTGACCGCCCAGTTATCAGTTTGTGTGGATCTCTTCTTGAAAACACCTCTAGATTCATAGACATCTTTATCTTCCCCTAAGTCACAGATCTACCATCCTACATACGCGACTATGGATTTTCTGAATCGGAACAACAATACCCCTTGGAAACCAAGTTACATCATGGCCACTGTCAATGTCGTTTCCTTGTACACCTCAATAATCCACGAGGATGGTCTAAAATCATGCAAATACTTTGAGATTAAGGTCACTCAACCTGTTAAGTCATGCTAAAATGCTCCTCGAAATGATGTTCTTTTGTCTTACCAACAATGTTTTTATCTTCGATGGCAAGTTCTATAGGCAGACTCAAGGGACTGCCATGGGGACATCATTCGCTCCAGCCTACGCGAATTTGACTATGGGCTTTTGGGAGGCAGAATGTTTGTGGTCAGAAAGCAATAACATCAACTTGGAGAGGGTGGTGCTGTGGGCCTGCTATATCGACAACCTCTTCTTCATATGGGAGGGAGAGGAGGATGATCTGAAGGACTTTCTATCATCACTTAACGACAATTCCATCAACCTACAGGCTACATACACATATAGTAGGAACTCTGTTGATTATCTCGACATACGGATCTACATTGAGGATGAACAAATATGCACCACCCTTTTCCGTAAGACCACATCTTGCAACAGCATTCTATCAGCAAACTGCGCACACCCAAAAAGCCCTAAAGTGGAGCATTCCATATGGAGAGTTCCTGCGGGCTTGCAGGAATTGCTCTGAGGAGGAGGAATACACGAGACAAGCAGACATGATGTTTGACAGATTCTTGAGGAGAGGATATCCGGTCATGGTTATGGAAAATGCACGGTTAAGGGCCACCAACGTGAAGAGAGAGGATTTATTGTTGCCTAAAAGCATTGTGACGCCAACTGAATCCACTGCAGAAACGAGGTTCACTACAGATTTTAATAGATCGAATACCAAAGTCAAGCAAGTAATAAACAAACATTGGAATATTTTAAAGAAAGATCAAGATCTTAAACCGTTTATTACACAACATGCCAACATCACGTACAGAAAGGTACCATCGTTGGATGACTTGCTGACACAGAGTTATTTTACCAACAGAAATGCCCAAAAGAACACTTGGCTATCTCATAAGGGGTTTGTTAAATGCCACAAATGTAAAGCCTGCAACTATGGCCGCAATAAATAACTACTATCCAAGGTTTTACAAAAATCCATCAAAGAGAGGATCACATGTGAAACCACACATGTGGTTTACCTGCTGGATTGTGGATGCAGTCAACGTTATGTTGGAAGTACTGTGAACAAACTTAAACTACGCATCCTCCAGCGATTGCAGGCTGTGACCAACAAGGTCTTTATGTATGTGACGGCCAAGCACATTTGGAAAGAACATGAAGGCATCCTAGATAAAAACAACCTTTTTTACTCTGGCATTGAACATATCCCAATAAAGATCCGAGGAGGGGATAGAGAATTAGCCCTGTGACGTGCTGAATCAAGATGGATAGTGACTCTGAGCACAGAGAATCTGTGGGGTCAGAACACGGACGCTGAACTATATACCTTTCTGTAAGATTATTCGATTCGTTTTTTTTAAAGAATTTTGGTAATATTGGATCAGAACTCATAACAGCAGTGGTTTTCGGGTTTCTCTTCCTTGTACATGTTTTATCGATTGCATTATAGTTGATTTTATTATCTGGCCTTTATAGGAATGTCCGTTAGACTATAGAAAATATCTTATTGGTGTTTTAAAATTGCATAGGTCACTTTCACTTTAACAGAGTACTATTGCACTACGCACTTTATCATCCCTGAGGTAAAGGATGAGATGGTAGAAACCAAAAGTTGACTGATAGGTCATGGGTATCAATGTTTTGTTGTTTAATTTGTTGGCTTTCTTTCCTTGTTCTCTCAGGTTGACAATTATACCGATCTCTTTATATGCATAGACCTAATGTTTAAAAAAACAGAACCAAGAGTAATTTTTCCCCCGGTTTGTCTATGCGTCATAAGAACTATGCACAATGCACTTTGTTCAGAATATATTTACGTTAGCACGAGTCACTTTATGAGCAGTTATTTGCACCTTGATACTCAGTTTCCTTCCGTAAATATGCAGATGTATGATCAGGGAACTAGGAGTCATCTGTATTTGACAGGAAGCATACATGGTGCACTTTAACATATCATAAATGTGTTCTTAATATTTACATACATATCTGACCGTGAGTCTGAACTAATCTGTTGTCTTGTGCATCTCAATACGCTACAAATATGTGCCTAATATATATCCAGTATATTTAGTTAAGAGTATGAACCAACTTGTTGTCTAACGATATCTTTGGTTACAGAAAAGCTATTCTGTTGTGAGATGGAGATGGATACTTTATCCCCAAAATGACTTACTTTAAATGTGGGGGTTGCACCTCTATCCTGGCCGCAAGTGCGATGCTATATATATATATTCTATCTTGTTGACTGGCACCATAATCTTGCATAACTTTTTATCTAACCTTAGCCCACTCCTCTTGGCAGACAAAACTACAGAAAAATCTGTATTTCAAATATGTTGATTTTGAGGTCCCAGACTTTGTATACTTTACAAGGTTGTAATGTTTATTATCTATTTGTTTGCAATGCTGCCAACATATTCTCTATGAATTTCACCCACTTTGGGAGTAATATGAACTATGTAAGATATTGTATGGTTGTGTCCCCTTTAAAACTGATGTGTTTTTTAATTGGTGGTGGTGAAAGGGCAGTGTTTCCCCTTTAAATTGGCACTCTTGACTTCACTCTATGACCCAGTAGAAGGCGCAAGCCGAAACACGTAGGTCATCTCTGTTTGTATGCACCCCTGCACTTTGCTGGTTATGGCCCCGTGTTGAATGGAGGCTGATTCAATTCTGAAAAAGTAAATAAATTACCTAATTGAGAAGGATTTGTCTGTGCTTTTCTTTGGCTCGCCCTCGCGATGCGTGGAGAATTGGAGGGCATTTTGCATGAAGGTTAAGAGGAAATATATATATATATATATATATATATATATATATATATATATATATATATATATATATATATATATATATATATATTCTCCACAGTGACACACCCCATGCATGGGGTGGGAAAAGGTCATGTGATCAAGCTTCAGGGGAAGCGAAACGCGTTATGGTGGACAGGCTGGGCGTGAATAAAGCACTCTAATCTTGCACAAAAAATTGGGTCTGCTCTTCGTTGTTGTTCGAGTGAAGAACGGTCTACTCTTAAATACCGAATCGGTATGATTCGGTATTTAAGAGTAGGTAAATCGAGATTACCTACATCTGGCCCAAAGTATATGCAGAAGTAAGTGGCTTGATATTTTAGCCTGGATAACAGGGGCACAAATGCCATGAAGACCCTGATGCACTACACAAAGGGCCTTAAATGTAATTTTCTGTTTCATAGAAAGCAATGTAATTTGCAGCAGGCTTCAGGTGCATGCTCAAATTTTCCCAACCCATGAATCAATTCATCCCACCACCCTGTTTTGAACTTAGAACAGTCATCTTTAGGATGGTCTTCCCGAAACATTTTGCCTGCATATCTCCACTTTTTGCTGTATCTTTTTGTTGGCCTTAGGACTCTGGGCACTTCACTGCTGACATTGGTATATACCGGATTAGCATATTAAGTTTACCTATAAGTCCCTTGTACAGTGGTATACCATATACCCACGGCCTGTAAATGCAACTAGTTGTCTGACAGCACTGGTTGTGCCACTCACATAAGTAGCCTCCAAACCTATCTCAGGCCTGCTATTGCAAGGCCTTTGTGTTCAGTTTACAGCCACTTCAACTTGGTACTTAACACCACCTGCCAAGCCTTCTCCGCCTTTATTACACATCAGTCACTCCTAATGTAGGCCCTAGGAAGCCCTAAGGGCAGGGTGACATGCAACTACAAAGTAAGACATGTAGTTTTACATTTTACGTGTCCTGGTAGTGACAGCTAAATTAATTTTTCATTACTGTGAGGCTTACTCCTCTCATATGCCAGCATTGAGAATTCCTTAAAACACTTTTATGCTGTCATTACTGATTAGAAATGAGAAGCTAAATCATGTTTCATATCTTAGGAATAGTAATGTGAAAGCCTCTTTAGTGGTAATATTGGATTTAACATTACAATTTTAGAAAATTCACTTTTAGAAAGTGGGCATTTCTCTACTCTTAACTTAGCTCTGTGTTCCGGTAGTCTGTCCCAATACACGTCTGGTATGGGTGACAGCTACACTTTGTGCATTACTTCTAGACAGTCACAAACACAGGAAGGGCAGGTCTGACAGAGAACTCAGATGCATTCTGATAGCTCTTCCTCAGCAGGAAGAGGTAGAGGGAGCTGAAACTTACATCTGAATCGCCAGTGTCCTGTGTCCCACACAAAGGGCTGATAACTCCCCACCACGGATAGGCTGGCAGAGAGGCCAGGATGAAAGGGGACCTATATACTTCAAGGGCCTGCTTTAAAGTAACCCCCACTTCAAAGGCACATTTTAGTATAAGTACTGGGGCTCTCCCCCTACCAAGATAGTACACTACTGGACCTCTGTAAAACTCTGCCGCGAGTAAAGACTGATGTGCTACAACAATTTCCACTCTGCTTGACTGACTGTTCTGATGGAACTGCTTCCCTGCTCTGATGAGCTGCCCTGCTGCCTGCTGATCTCTGACTTGCTGAAGACAAGGAACAAACTCATTGCACTTGAATCCAGGGTGACTCTTTGGGCTTGCTGGCTTGCCCCTGTTTCTGGCATCTCAGGGCCTTCAAAGACTTCCCTCAACACTGCTGGTGCTCGACTCTGCCATCCGTCAGTACTGCTTTACTTTAGTTGCCAAAGCAGTCCTGGGCCTCAAAAGTGAGTTCTGCAGCTGTTCTGCTTTACAATCGACACAGCAATGACTTTGCACCGCTCAAAACCGACACAGTGCCCTTTGATGCTGACGCAGTAATGATCCAATGATTCAGCGACGACCTGGCACCTGACTGCAAGGTTCAACAATGACACACTGCCTGTATTGTAAGGGGTTCGATGATGAAGCGGGAACTGACTGAGGCTCGATGAAGATGCATAGACCCGACTGTGTGAATCAGAACTGAAGCATCGAGTCTTCGACTGCAACGATTGCTCCATCCAAGGTACCTTTTCAGCGGTCCATGCGTGGGTCTTGTAGCCAGCCTGTCCTCCATCGCATTCAGCCTGAACTTTGGATTTACTCTGGTCTAGCGCAACCTCAAGTAACCTTTTAGTGCTATTGACATCGAAGCACCATTTTTTATTATTCTTTAAAAAATCATAACTCCAATTCTATTAACTGGATTTTTGTTGTTTTGGTCTTGTTTTTCACATAAAAGTATTGTTCAGCTTTCTAATCCAGTGTGGAGTATTGTTGCGGTATTTTCATTGTTTTACTGTGTGTGTGTGTGTAGCCAAATACTTTACACATTGCCTATGTAGATAAGCCTGACTGCGCTGTGCCAAGCTACCAGAGTGTGAGCACAGGTAATCTTTTAAGGTGTATCTATCTTACCATGACTAGGATTGTGGTCCCTACTTCAATAGGGTGCGTACCTCTGCCCGCTAGAGACCTAACTTCTACCATGTACTAACTGCAATTTGGAGACAGCTTCTGTAAGAAGCCATAGATGGCAAGTGTTAAAGGTAAAAGAGTCTGGATACCTCACTGTGCCACTCAAAGAGGAGAAGCTTGTTCAGAAGTTTTATATGAAGGGCACAAGTAACGGAATCAGCCTGCTTCTATAAGATCTTCATTAAGCCGGAAACCCACATTTCTGACCATATTGGTTGGAAAAAGGGGAGCTCTCAATAGGCTAGACCAGAAGTCAGCATTCCCTAGATGGTTTGGGCCACAAATTACTACCTCCGTCTTGCTGGCATTTACCTTTAACATATTGCGGCTAATCCATGCTTGGATGGCTAAAAACAGGATTGAGGAGAATGTCACATTTCATCCTAAGTAGTATCCAATCTAAAAAACTGAGTATTAGTAGCATATGACAATTAACTGACGGACAAAACCACTAATGCTCACAGAGCTACAGATGAAAGGCAGTAAATTATGACACACTGCTTCAAAGGTTTCGAAGAGATCAAGAGTTTTAAAGGTTGTACAGTAGTCAAATAAAATTAAAACGTTTATAGAAGTTTTAATTATCATCTGGAAAGTTCTGTAATCTAATTGGATGGTTGCATCAGAGCATGAAGACGAACTGGCATTTGATAAGAGAGAGCAGGCATTGGTTATGTCATGGAGCTGGGTTCTAACAGCATGTACGATGAACCTTCCTAGAAATGTCAGATCCAACAGCCTGGTGAAGTCCTCAAGATGGGGGTTTTCAGGAGTGGCAGTATCTGTTCAGCTTAGAAGGCATCTAACACATTACTTTGAAAGCAAGATTGATGAGGACTGTAGTCGGCTTGAATGTTGTCTGTGGAGAGAGTAATGGATATGGACACTATGGGAATGTTCCGAGAATGCTTGGTCAAGGGACCATGAGCATTAAGCGTGCTGTCAATATTGTCTTGCATCTTGTGTACCTCGTACTTGAAGTTGACAGCTTAGCACTTCTCCTTTGAATTAAAGACCACAGCTGATTAAGTAGGGCAGTGCTGGTCCACTTTGATAAGTTGTCACTTTTTTTAAAATTTTTATTAACATGAAAAAACAACATACAAGGCAAAAAAGGAAACAATGTACATGGACATGTGTTCACAAGGGGGGGGCTCCTAGGCACAATGTTACACAGTAGATCAATGGCATGGGGTGTGGGGAGGGGGGGCCAGCGGGGAAACAAATTGAGAATAACATAAAGCACACAATATTTGGAATGTCGGCTCAGGGGGACAGGGGGACTTCGGGGTTCTCCACAGATGGAGGCGAACATATATTTCCACGGTATGCGTTCCATTGGCTCCAGATGCTATTCCATTTTCTAGGTTTGCCCCGCGCCACATACACAGTTTTCTCTCTGAACATACACCAGTCCACATTCTTCTTCCATACCGAGATCGTGAACGGCCGCTGGGAACCCCACAACTGCGCAACATCCCTTTTGGCAATCAAATTCCCAAGGGTCGCCCACTGCGTCTAGGCCACACTATAATCATTCGGCTCCCACACATTCAGCAGGCATCGTCTGGCCTCGGGCAGTAACACCACTCCCGTGACCCTACCCATCACGGCATGCACATTATTCCAGAACGTCACCACCTACGGACACTCCCAAAGTATATGGAGAAAAGTTCCAAGCATACCACAACCACGCTTACATAACCCGTCGGAGGAATAACCCATACGTATCAAGTGCGGACCAGTGATGTATACACGATGTAAGATTTTGAGCTGAACGAGACAGAGACGGGCAGGAATCGCAACTTCTTTAGGCGAGGACAATGCAGCTTGCCAATCCTCGTCGTCCAGCTCCAAACCATCACCGGTCCAAACCTCCCTAAGACGCACCAGCAGATCCACCCGGGTGTTGATCAACTTCTTATATATCAGGGAAATGGTACTGTCGGGGACGTGGCCGTCAAGGACCCTATCTTCAAGGGGGGAGGACTCGGGGATGACGGTACCCGGAGGGAGAGCAGAACTTAGGGCATGGTGAATCTGTGCATATCGGAAGAATTCCCTGTCACTCAATTCATATTCTGTCTTTAACGCTGCAAAGGTTAGGAGCAGTAGCGTATTGCGCATGATTAATCGCACTCAGCTGCGAGGCCCAATAGTAACGCCTAATATCCGGCAGCGCTATACCCCCGTCATACCAGGGAAGAGTGAGTTTAGCGAGGGCAATACGCGAACGTCCGTCCCAGATTAACCGTCTCTGCAGGCTCTCAACCTCTCGAAAGTAGCTTGCCGGAATAACATCGAACGTATTCTGAAGCGCGTACAAAAACCGCGGCAGGGCCATCATTTTAAAAAGGGCTGCGCGCCCGAGCGGTGAAAGAGGCAACCCGCGCCAGCGCACAACATCAACTCTCAATCTTTGAAGGGGAGGGAGCAGATTACGTTCATAGCGAGCCACAGGGTCCAAAGATATAAAAATCCCCAAATACTTAAAGCCCGTCGGAGAGACCCGAATGGGGCATCTGCAAGGCAAAGGAGGGGGACCGCCTGAGAGCACGTTTACACAGGATTTAGCCCAGTTCATCACAAGGCCCGAATTCTTCCCAAACGAAGTAAGCACGTCAAACAAAACATTCAGAGATTTTCGAGGGGACGTAAGGTACAATAGGATATCATCGGCATAGAGCGAGACGTGATCCTCAAAGTCCGGGGACAGCTGGATCCCCTTAAGCGAGGGCTCCCATCACAACCAGGCAGCCAGCGGCTCGAGGGCAAGTGCGAAAAGCAATGGGAACAACGGGCAGCCCTGTCGCGTGCCCCTCCCGAGGACAAAAGACGCAGAGACTCGACCATTCACAACCACCTGCGCCATTGGCTCCGCATGCAAAAGTTTCACCCAGCCGATGAACCCGGGGCCGAATCCAAATTTCACAAGAGCGGCCCAAAGATAAGGCCACTCGAGAGTATCGAAGGCCATCGTAGCGTCCAAGGAAGCCAAGATGGCTGGCTCACAAAAAGACGCCGCCCTCGCGAGAACACCGTGCAAGCGCCGCAGGTTGAGCGCCGTGTTACGATGCGGGACAGAACCGGACTGATCCGGATGGACCAGGTCGCTGATGACGTTCGTCAGGCGGTTAGCCAATAACTTAGCCAGAATTTTCGGTTCAGCGTTTAGAAGCGAGATTGGTCTATACGATGAACAGCGATCCCGCGGCTTCCCCTCCTTGTGAATCACTACGATATTAGCGAGACGCTGGTCACGTGGAAGGGAGCCAGAGTCGCGGGACTCTAGGAAAATATCACAAAGATATGGAGCCAATTTGTCTGGACACAATTTATACAGTTCATTAGGACCCATGGCCTTGCCAGAGCGCACTGAACGAATGGCGGTAGCCACCTCATCAGTCGAAAGCACCGCGTCCATCAGGTCCCTGTCAGCCGCAGACAGGCAGGGCAAAGTAATATCGCGGAGCAACAAATGAGAGTCGGCCTCCGGCCTGTCAGAGACTGGAGCATACACAATTCGGAAGTGCTCCGCAAAGCATTCAACGATTGCAGCCGGATCAGTCACGCACACTCCGTCAAGGTTCTCAATCACAGGAACCACACGACTCGCCCTTTCTTTCTTGTCCAGCCACGCAATCAATTTACCCGCCTTATCCCCAACGTCATACAGTCTGCCCTGCTGTTCCCTGCTCATGACCTTCGCAGCATCAGTAACCAGGGTCCTATAATCTAACTGCTTGAGGCTGAGGGAATGAAGCTTGGCACGGAACAATCCGCGCTCCAAGTCACTCTCCAGCGCAGCTATCTCCGCCTCCAGACGGACCACTTCTTCATGCTTACTTTTCTTGGCGTTAGCGATCAGAGATAAAGCCTGCCCACGTATCACAGTCTTAAACGCTTCCCACAAAGATGCAGCAGATGACACAATCCCCACATTTTCTACAAAATAGTGATCGAGGGATTTCAACAACTCGGCACGGGTCTTGGGATTGCGAAGAAACCAGGGGTTTATTGGGGCGACCCGTCCCTCATTACTCATAGAAGTATCCATGCTAAGCCAGACTGGGGAGTGGTCGGATATGCCCCGGGCGAGGGGCCTCACCTCCCTAATGGAGGAGGACAGCGCCGCCGGCACCAGAATATAGTCGAGTCTGGACAGACTGCCATGGGCTCCAGAGTGAAAGGTGTATTGCACCTGATCCGGGTGCAGCAACCTCCAACAGTCTACCAGACCCAGTGTCTCCAAGAACCCACTCAACCAGGATCGCGATTTGGGAAGATCCCTGGGGGAATGGCGATCTATGTTACCGGAGACAACCAAATTGAAGTCTCCGCCCATCACCAAGAAGCCCTCAGGGAGCCCCAGTACTACACGCCCAAGATCCGCAAAAGTCGAGGTCTGTAGGCCTGGCGGGATATAAACAGTAACAAAGGAGACAGTCCTCCCCTCCCATCTACCAGTGAGAGCAGCATAGCGCCCCCTGTCGTCAAGAATCACATCATCGATTGCCAAAGGGAGGGAGTACCTGATGAGGATATCCACACCCCTAGAACCAGAGGTGAAGCCAGAGTGTGCCACAAGACGATACCCTCGCCGATTCATGGCATGGCACGTGTTCCCAACCAGATGAGTTTCCTGCAACAACACAATATCGGGGGAGAGGCGCCTCAATAACTGTAACACCACACCCCGTTTTATCCTATCCCCCAACCCATTGACATTCCAACACATTAGTTTCAACTCACTAACCCCCATCCCAGAATGAAGTGCAGAATCCACCCCATAGCGAACACAATAACCTGATCAAGAAGAAATACGATACGTTGCCTTGAAAGAAACCCACAAACACCCAAGAACCCCCAATTAGAACCTGTTACAACACCCCCCACCCTGCACCCCTGCGTTAGACTCAAAAGCCACCCCAACTTGCAGTGTGCCCGTCACCCTATCATTAAACTAGTCTACAAAAAGAAACCCCTGAGGAGGAAAGAGTCCCACTCCCCCCGCCACCCCGGGTATAAAGCAATAGAACACAGTAATAGAAGAAGTAGCGAACCCAGCCGAATAACACGTGAATGTTCAGAAATCAGGGATCATAATGTCACTCTTGTTCCGATACGCCGCCCTCGGCTCCACCCGGATGCCCGGTTGAGTCAGTCTGTTTGGGAAGGGTATCCAGCCAGTCACTAACTCCGTCAGGACGATCAAAGAAGAAAGTCCGGTCTTCGTATTCGACACGCAGCCTGGTTGGAAATAGCATTGCATATTTCATGCCCAAGTCTCTCAGCCTTCGCTTCACTCCCTGAAACCCCATCCTTTGTCTCTGAACAAGCTGCGTGTAGTCCTGGTAGAAACTGACCGTCGTGTTCTCGAATTTCACGGGGCCACTTACTCTCGAGGCCTGCAGGATAGTGTCTCTGTCCCTAAAATTGAAGATCCTGGCGATGATAGGTCTCGGTGAGGCGCCCGACTTCGGTCTTCCGCCCGGCACTCGATGGGCACGCTCCACGGCAAAGAATTTGCTCAGGCCTGTAGGGGCCAGGTGATTCAAGACGATGTCTTCCACAAGGAGATCAGTTGCCACAGCACCAGAAGTTTCAGGGACCCCAATAAGGCGTATGTTGTTGCGCCGGGCCCGGTTTTCAAAATCCTCCAGTCGATGGGTCATGAGGTCGTTGGAGGAGCGCAAGCGTCCAACTTCCGTCTGCAGATCAGATACATCGGTCGTGAGGCTAGAAGTCTTCAGGTCGAGAGACTTGACCCTTTCGTTGGTCTTTGACAAATCAGCTATGATCAAAGTAACATCAACTGCCACAGTGTCAATTTTGAGAGCGAGAGCCTCATATTGCTGACCAATGGAAGCCTTCATGTTGGCAATGGCGCCCATGACATCCTGCAAAGTCAATTCAGTCGATGCAGTCGGGTCGTCATTGGGGTCCTCCAAAGCTCGACTGGCGCCACCGGGGGACCCCTTGGGTTGGGTATAGCGATCCATAACGTTGGTTTGAATCGGTCCCCCGCGAAGAGGCGCTTTAGTCTTCCGCTTCTCGTTGTCAGGCCTGGTAGTCATTTTGAATGGTGAGCCCCAAAGGGGCCCGCGAGACCTGGTGAAAATGGCCGCTCACCACCAGACCACTGAAAATCACGAAAGTGGGCAAAAAGGGCAAAAGCAACAGCTCAGCCCAATACCCAAACCCTCACAACAGTTGACGTATAATCAGGAAGCAGAGTTAGGCTGAACCCCGATGGGGGCGCGAGGCAATCACGCAATCAGAGGAGGCAGAGGCCCAGAAACGAAACCGAAAGTCAACTCAGGGCAACAGGGGTAGCCCCTCAGGCCGTTGTTGTTCAACTACTCCCCGGCGTCTTGATGTGCCAGCTCCCGGTGTCGCCGTAGGGCGGGCCTCAAAAACTCCGATCGGCGTATCTGCGGTTCCCGAAGTCCAAATGAAATTTTGAAAACAGCTAAGGTGTCAGCTGAGGTTCATCTTCAAGAACCCGTGGTCAAAGTCTGGATATCTTTCAGGATATATGCGGAGGGCAGCGAGGGACTCGGGAGCCCTGTGCTCACGCGGCCATCTCGGATGCGCGCGTAGCTCCTCCCCCCCAAGTTGTCACTTTTATTGGAGGCCTTACTGATGACATTATTACAGTGGGCAGCCTTAGCCTCAATGAACAGCTGTCTGTTTGTAGAGTTGAGATGCTTCAGGGTTGTTAGTTCATCGAGCACTTCTGTGTGGATCCACCTCTTCACTTGAAGTCCGATGACATGGTTGTTGTAGATGAGATTCTGGCTGTACCATGGTACAGATGGCCAGGTTTTCTAGCAACCGAGTTTCAGTGGGATGTGAGTATCAGCTGTAATCTAGAGAAAGCAATTGAGGTTCATATAAGAGCTTCAGCATTGGAGCTGATCCTCAAGTGACTGCTACAGCTGTCAGGTCTTGGTGAAGGGCATCCTGTGAAACGTTTCTCAAGGATATGCTTATGGTCTCTATTAGGTTTTTCACTCACTTTAGTTTATGGTTTTGCTTGTTAGGTTGGAGGGGAGACAACCCTATCTATGTGCAGTTTAGAATCAGGATATCTAATTTGTGCCGGGCCAGTTGTGTGCCCAGGCATATCATTTTGGCAGAAGGTACAAAAAGGCTATTTTCATCATTGTAGAGGATGGTGGAAAATCCATATTGTTTGAAGTGCTGGTTGAGACTGCTGTAAAAAGGTCACAGATCTTGTTGTGGAATGTTAAGCAGTGGCCTGTGGGACAACAGATGAGGCGAAAGGTAATTGGTTAGGCGGGGGGTCAATAGTAAGGGGCATGACAGGAGCTCAAATTAGCAGGTTTTCAAATGTAGTACATGGACATCAAGTAGGTATGGTTTTGAGCCAGGGCTCCATCATATAGATTGCATAAATACTGCTATTGGACTGTAGGTCAGCACTGCACAAGAGTCCTGGGTTTAAATTGATGAGAATGTGGTAGAGCAAATGCTAACTCTGAGAGAAACGGGCAATGATAAGTAGAATGCTTATTCATTCGTTTTGCTTCCAGACACGCAATAAGCTGTTGTGGGGTGTGCTCTTTGTGCCCTATTAGAGTTATGGTCAAAATGAACCCTGATATGTTATTGAGTTAAGAGGTGTGAGATTTTGAGCGTCTGGCACTAAACCAGAAAAGGTCTATTCAGCCACTGCATTTGTATATGTTGCCCTTTGCTTTGGAAATATGGGGCATAAAGACCTTAGCAATGGAAAGAAGGAGATGGTGGAAGCTGATTGGCTGGGACATATAATGACTAAGGGCTCCTATCTATATTGGGTCTGTCGCAGGGTATTCAAGTTTTTAGAGGCGGGAAACCTCTCCTAGACTCAGATGGGCTGATCCTCAGGGTGACAAAAGGCTTATAGTAGTTATTTGTTAAAAATGTACATCTTTTAAATGCTTGTGATTTGACTGAGTGCAAGGTTAAGAAAAAGATAGATGATACTCTCTTGCCTTTTTAATGGTACAAGACACATGCCCAACTGCACTCCAAAACCAAGTAATTATGTTATCAGGGTGGCTCCAATACTATACTTTCAGAAAAAGTAGTTATCTGATTCCTGGTCAAACGGCAAGTTACACTGAAGTGAGATTTCTGCACAATTTTGGTGCACTTACTCTGCACTAAAATTCCATGTGAAATTCATACTAACCCATATATATTTATACCAAACAATGTAACTTTCTGCAGGAATCACCTTATACACTAAAATTCTTTTTGTTATGACCTGATTTTGAAAGGTTTCTTAACTGTTATTGAAAATAAAAGGGGTCTGCATATGTATAAAGAGAAACTGGCATTGTATAAGTCTTATTGTACACCAAAAAGTCAGCGATACGTAAAATCGACATGAAATGGGATATTCTAGGATAAAAACATAATTAAGGGGCAGATGAATATTATCTAAAAGTTGAATGTAAACCTTATCATTCCTAAATCTTTTCACATCAAAGCAAAATATCAATGTGCTCCGTTATAGTTCCACTGCACCCTAAAAGAAGGCCAATGATACCATCATAAAGACAATAAGTTACAGCTGTGATTAGAATCATAAGAAGATCAAAGATAACTGAGGTAGAAGAAAATGTGGAATCTGCCAGCTGTTTGTACACAATTCTGATATAGTTCTCATAAGTGGTCTGCGGAAGCAGGTTTACAGGAGGTTCCAGATCACTTGCATTCAAGAGTAAAAGTTGGGAGAATATCCATTTCCAAAGGCGAACGTCTGCAGAATCCCAAGATTTCTCTATGGAATTAAATCATTACAGGAAATTGTGAAGGGAAACATCAATAAACAACATCCAAGCTGTTGCCTTTAGCCTAGTAGCCCTTTCAGCGGTATCCCATGGTACCAAGCCCTATGTTGAAATTCTGGTTCAATGCACAGCCTATGCAAAATGTTTAATTTTATCTTTATTTACAACCTTAAAGGAAAATCTGTTTAGCATATCCCATTCTATATAATATCATTAAATTAGTTAGTTATGACTAAATTGTTTATCCTTTCCCTGGGACTTGTGAGTGTACTGTATAGTTGGGACTAAGCAGTTCCTTAAAAAGACTCAATTTCATGAATCCTAGCTATATTCATCCCAGCATGAAAGGGTCTTGCATACTTTGCTTATATCCGACAGTGCAGTCACTCAAATAACTGTCAGTCAGAAGGTAGTGCCTCTTATGTTGAGCATAGCAATAAGCATAAGGGGCCCTTGTGAGTCATATAGGTCGCTGGCTGCAAGAGTGACACTACTGGACCATGCCAAGCACCCTGAGCTGGAATCTGTACAGTAAGGCAGGACTGTTGGTCAGAAGTGAAATCAGATAGAGTCTCTTGCGTTTCGCACATTCTACAATCTATAATTGCACCCCAAGTTTACCAGTTTGAGAGTTTACAGACTTTCAGGAAAGATCTTAAAACGTGGCTGTTCTGCAAATAATCTTTCTTCACCGGGGGCTGTGTTGTGTTGAGTCTGATAGCGCCGGGACACTGTGCATGAGTAGCTGAGCGCTCAATAAAACTCCAAATACCATAACATAACATAACCAGTTAATCTGTGGAACGGATGCTTTATTTGTGGACATGTTTTGGTTACAAGTTTCGCAAGTATAGGAGTGTACTGCTTGGTTCGTCGCCCTCCCCATTCCTTTTCAATGAGTACATGTGCTCTCTCACCCAAGTCAGCAATCTCTGCATCTCCAATTCCACTGGAATGGCAATGAAATCTAGACTCTCCTCTGGCTGGAAAGAGAGTTGTATGTTCAAAGTATTACCTTGAACAGGTTAAAAAACGGAGCTTCATATCTTTTGGATTTTTATCAATATCAACGTTCACCTACACTTTACATGCCCCAATTCCTACTTTTAAAAAAAACGAAATAAAAATCTGGTGTGATACCGAAAAAAGTCCTTTATTTCACAGATACACTTCCATGGGTAAATCTAGTAATTATGTGCATACTGGATTGAATTTGCATGCATCCAAAAACACCACAAGCTAGTTCCCCCTCCTCTGACGCCTCTCCACTTATTCCAGTAAAGTGAAGAATTCAGTTCATAATACGATGCATTCATTAGGAAGAGTATTTCCCTACCTGCAAAATGTTGCCTCATAAAATGGATCAAGGAGTAACCTGAGGTCCAAGAATGCCTCTCACCTCTGCCAAAGTAAAAGTAGACAACTCAAATAGTGGAAGATCCCGCAAAGTCCAGGGCCCTGCATTTAGATCGTCCTATAGCCAAGAGCTTAAATTAACTTTCCAGGGTTCGTGAAAGACCTAAAGATCTCGGTCTTTACAGACGACTTCAGGACACAAGTGACTGAACAAGACTACCCCAGTCCCACTGCTAGAGATCATGCAACCCTCTTAACAACACTTATTGAAGAAAACATGTACTTTCACGCGATACAAAAGTTTGTCTGAACCTTCTAGTTTGCCTGAAACTCTCGCTCTGAAACTCTCGCTCTGAACTTAGTTTTAAATGGAATCAATCACCTAGCATTCGCAAGTGAAGCAAAATGTTTTGATCCACAAAACTCCTTGCATAAATAAAGAAACAAATAAAGTAATACACATTATTTTACAATATACATCCGTAAACCAGGAATATGTATTTGGCAACTGAAAAGTTACTAAATTGTACTGATGCAATATTGCTTCTTACAACCATGTTTTTAACAATTTGAAGCAAAACAATTTTTACCAGTTCTGACAAGCCCGTTTTTTTGCTAGTTTCAACTTGACAAATAAGCTTCAGTAATGTGAAGTTCCCACGTAACGACCAAGACAGGGTGACATTTCTTGGGCTGGTCCTGGAAACCAAGAGGTTTTCGCAAGTTTCTGGATGAACTGAAAGGGAACAAGTATCACATAGTTAATGACCTTCACCAAACCTTCAAAGCAAAAAAGCACATGTAACTTGTGTACTGGGATATAAAAACGGGACCTAACTTGTACCATTAATATACCCATTTGTATCAATAGTCAACACTGCAAACAACAAAAATGCATAAAATATATAATTGCAAAGGAAATATCGGTTTTAACTTGTATTTCAATAGTAGATACAACACAAATATATATATATATATATTTTTTTCTCCTCACAGAAAAACCCAAAGGTTACAGGGACGTTATTGTTAGGGTCAGATTCTACTCATACAAAAACAAAGAAATCCAGCCGTTATAGTTAGCTGAGTTAACTATGATTCACGCCCCCGCAATGCACTGCTTATGACCTCGCATATTACATCACTCATGACTTGGTCAGTGACATCACTGCTGACATGCATCCCCGTGGGTGTGAAAAGCAAAGTGTGCTCTGCTTTCAACAAGCGAGAGCAAACTTCTCTCGCTTGTTTAAAGCGAAGCACACTTGCTTGCTAATCCCATAGCAAACTGCAATGCCCCCGGCGTGGTCACCAGGGACATTTCTAGAGCCTGCCCTGAAGGATAGCGGTCCCCAGGGCCGTTTATGGCTCCAGGAGTGGGGCTGCATGCCCCCGCCCATCTTGAAAATATCCCCGGGAGGTGGCGATTCCCAGGGCTGCGTGGGGGGCGGAACCCCCACACGCATCTTATTTACATATATCCCCAGGGAAGTGGTGGTCCCCGGGGCTACAGGGGGGGCCGCAGGTCCCCACTCATTCCAAACAGTTAGCCCCGTGGAGGTGGCCATCCCTGGGGCAGGGTGGGGGGCTGGAGCCTCCCCAATCATTATAATTAAAAACAGCTTCAGGGAGGTGGAGGTCCCTGGGCTGTGGGGGGAAGGTATGTGGCCCTCGCATTTCAAACAATTAGCCCCAGGGAGGTGGTGGTCCCTGGGCTGTGGGGGCCCCCGCATTTTAATTTTGTATTGCCCCCGGCACCTGGCCCACCCGGGGACCGAAATTAAATGAAGCTTGGGAGCACGTCCTTTGTTTTTACCTGTGGAACCCCATGAACAGGCCTAGGGAGTCAGGGTATTTCTACCCTGCCCTCTTTTCTTTTCTTCTTTTTTTTAAACATTTTTTCTTGTGACTCGGTTAAACCGAGTCACAAGATGGCTGTCAACACTTCCCGGTTTGAAGTGTTAGCAGCCATTCAGATCTCAAGCACGAGATCGGGCGGATTTGCAGATCCACCGCGGCCACAGTTATATTATATCTAAGAAATCTTTACATTTCTCAAAAACTACTGAACAGATTTAACTAAAAGAGTGCTTTCTGAACCAAGAGCTACCTTTTTGACAAATTTGGTGTAATTCTGTTCAGGAGTTTGGGCTGTAGCCATGTCTAAACATGGATAAAAAGTGTTTTTGGACCCTCCGCTTTTCTCGGCCCCCGCTTGACGGATCACCCTGAAAATTTCAAGACAGCAGCTGAAGTGACTTGCGTATTAGTTTTGAAATTTCGCAAGGATTCGTCAAACGAAGTCAAAGTTACTGGCAAATGAAAAACGCTCTTCCAATGGAAACTAGGTACTAACTATAACTACCTACTGTATTGAGGCCTGGGCCTTGTTTGCGCACATTGATATGTTAGCATAGGCTTATTTAAAGTTTAAACGCCATTTTACCTTTTGCTGCTTTTGCACACAACACTGAATATAGCTGTTGTTGTAAATTAGGCTACGTTAATTATTTCACATGAGTCGGGCTTGATTTCGGCTTCCCTATACTTACATCGCGACCCTAGCCTGCGCAGTGAGTACTAAAGCCTCCAAGGTTATCATAACAAGGTAGCTGTTGTTCGGGCTGATCGGCTTACGTATTTGATATTGCACTGTAGGCATGACTTCAGGCACTAGGAAGAATCCCGTTTTTTCAGAGAGACAGAGAGCTTTTGCAGATTCTGATATGATTGACCCATGCTGATCTTGGAGGTATGGGGTCCCCCACACAAGCCTAAGAGACCTTCTATATTTTATAAAACATAGTTCCTAGCCAGGGAGGGTGCTTCCCTAGGCACTATAAGACCTGTTTTCAACATCATTGTAATATGATTTCTCCTTTTGTGCTTTAAGGAATTGTAACAATGCTGATCATATTATGTCTAATCATATGTCTGCTTATGATAGAAAAGAATCTGCATCTTAGAGCACGTCGTTAAAATAAATATTTTAACCTTTCCCGTGTATCTTTTTTACTTTTGTTGTGGACTGGTATGAGAATATAACGAAAGAGTGTTCTTGATTCCCACCATTCCTGAGTATAATCCAAGTCGATGTTCTGGGTTGTCTAATCATTGGTTCCTTTGCTATAGGACTAAGAGCTAATGTGACACGGATGCTAGTCGGTTAGGGTTTCTAGGTACTGAGGTGAGTTTTTTGGCCCACCAGGTCCTGGGTCTCTGTGCACAGTTATGTGTCCGAGCAGAATCCCCGCAACACTACTGGTGACTGCCAGTAGATAATATATATATTAGGGCAAGGGAGTTTAACGGCTCTGCTTGGGCATTGTAGGCATTTTCTGCGCCGGATGTGACATGCACAGTGTCTACATTGGCGTCATTACAGCAAGCTATTTCCGCGCCAGAGGCACGGGCAACATCAGAAGGTTTATTGACCAGTACGGATTCTAAGGTCCTAGAAGCACTTTATGTCCAGTTTGCATTTAGGATGAGAATGGTTGGTAAGTAATCTGCGGCTAGAGTATCTACGAGATAAGGTATAACCGAAGATAAATAACTTGTTCATCTGATAGAGACTAGAGATTCTTTACCTTACAATAGGCATCAAAGCAATACCAACCTGGAGGTGGGCCTGCTCAGACCAAAATGTTGTGGAGGACTGAACAGGCAAAGTGCCCATCACAACAGACCTGTTTGGTAAATGTGTGCAAGAATGCCTACATAGCAGCCTGACAGATGTCCAGTGCAGGAACTCCATGAGCAAAGGCAGTAGATGCAGCTTGGCAGAATGAGCCTGAAAGGGTGTTGCTTTTTGGCTAATACATAGCAGATCTTGATGCAGAGTGCAATGCATCTGCACTGCTTTCCAACTCCTTTATTCCAATGAACCCTACAATAAGTTGATCGTCCACCTGCTATTCTTTGGATCGATCAATATAGACACAGTGCACTTTTAGGATCCAGACAGTGAAGTCTCTCTCTCTTCCTCCTTCGAGGGGTGAGGCGGAAAAAGAAAAGTTGGAAATGTGATGTTTTGGTCAACATGGAAAGATGTCCTCAACTTTGCCAGAAAAGAGGCATGGCTTCGGAGAACCGGTTTGTCTGAGAAGTAGCTGGTATATGGAGGGTGATCATCAATAGCCTGTAGCTTGCCGACACCCCTGGCTGATGTGATGGCCATCAAAAAGACTGTCTTGATCATCGGAATTCGTAGAAAGGTTTGGGAGAAAACATTTGCTGAAACTCTTTCAGAAAGCGTGTCACAACGGGGAGTTAAGCAGGGAGGGTTGGTCCGGCAACCATATAAAAGCATAGGTGGTCAAAAGACACACCTTAACTGTGCCCAGATCAAGGCCTTGCTGGGCTAAGGACAAAACAAACATTATTGCATACAAGGGTGCATAAAGTGTGTAAATGAGTTTCTCAGCACACCAAGTCACAAACTTGTCCCAACGGCAGGAGTATACCGTTTTTGTTTATGAATTGCCTGGCTCTCAAGATGACCCACAGACTTGAGGAGCAAGGTCGAAGACCCTCAACCGCTACCGCTCAATCTCCAAGCAAGAAGATGAAGTGTGGCAGGTTCAGGTGTTGGACCCTCCCCTGTTGTGGTGACAGGAGACTGTCGCAAAAGGGCAGCCTAATCAGAGGACAGATGCTCAATCCCAGACGTTCTGGACAGCATTCTCTCCTCACCAGCCACCAGGATGACTTCGACCCGGTCGGTTCTGATCTTTTTTAGAACTCAGAGGAGGAGAGTTATTAGTGGAAAGGTGTATAGGAGTCCTGTATTCCAGTCTAGTCAGAAACGTGTCTCCGAGCGAGAGCCACTTCTGAACCTCTAGCGCGCAGAAGTGCTTAGCTCACTCTCAGCAGTGGTGCAGAGATCTAACCAAGGTTCTCCCCAGTCCTGAAAGAGATTTTGAGCCACCTCCGGAAGCAGATGCCATTTGTGGTCTATGAGCCATTGACGGCTGAGTTTGTCCAACCCAGAATTTAGAGAATCCTCCAGGCGGTGCATGGTCAATAAAATGTCCTGTTGTTTGAACTATGTCCAGAGGCACAGAGCCTCCTAAGACAGGGCCACGGCCCCACTCTGTCCTTCCTGTTGCAGTACCACATGGTGGTAGTATTGTCCATGAACACGCGGACCAGCTTCCTTTTGATGGAGGGCAGTAATGGTCTCAATGCCAAGCAAATTGCCCTTAGCTCCAGAAGACTGATGTGAAGCAGTCTCATCTGGAGACCAGAGGGTTCTAGTCCCCACCTATCCCAGATGGCCGCCCCGGGCCAGAAGCGATGCATTGGTCACCAATGTCAGCTCAGGGTGGAGAAGGGGTTGTGATCAATCCAATCTAGGTTCAGCAACCATTACCGCAAATCTCCTGCTAACTGGACCCGATTGGAAAGTATTCCTTAGTGCTGTGCCTGCAGTGACTTCAGGTCCCACTGCAGAGCCTGTATGTGCCACCTGGCATGTTTCACTAGCAGGATGGAGGAGGCAGCCTGGCATGTTTCACTAGCAGGATGGAGAAGGCAATCAGACACAGCAGCCTCAGAGTCAGACTCACTGAGATCCAGGACCAAGGCTGAAACATCGAGATCATAGGGCGAATGTTCTGGACACTCTGCTCCAGTGGGTAGGTGTGGAATTGCACTGTGTCCAGAATGGCTCAGAAGAAAGGGAGCTTCTGGGAAGGGGTCAGTGTTACTTCAGCATGGCAATAGTGAACCCCAACAAATGCAGGAGGTCTGCCATAGTCTAGAGGTGGGTAACGACTACCTATAGTGAGTTCATCTTAAGCAGCTAGTCATGGAGGTAGCGGAAGACTGGTACTTCTGACCTATGCAGATGTGCTGCAAACATCACCCTCACCTTTGTGAATACCTAAGGGGCACTGGTGAGACAAAGAGATTACAGTGATCTAGAATTGGATGGAGGCCTCTGTCCTTCTCTGGTACCAGAAGCGGCAATAGCAACCATGACCTATTTCTGATGCCTGCACCCTCTTGAAGGCTCATTTAGCAAAGAGCCCGCACTTTCTGGCGCAGCATGGAAAGGTGGTCCTTCATCAGCCGATTTGATGACGGTGGCAGTGGGGTTTCTAGGAGTGGAAGTGCACAACCCCACCAGACAATTTGGAGCACCCACTTGGCCAATGTTATGTCTTGTCTTGAGGCAGTTAGTGCCTGATACGGACTTCACCTGGGCGCCTGTGTTGCGAGGTTACACTAAAGAAATTTGGAGTCTGTGGCGGCTGTGGGCTTGGAAGAACTCTGGTCTTAGCTCCCACAGGACTTGTGGGAACCATGTTTGTGGCCACGAAATGTCTGGGAAGCCTGTTGGCCGTGGTGGCTTGGCTGGAAAGGACATGGCAGGTAGCCCTTACCGCAGACACAGAAGGAGAAAAAGGAAGAATGCGGCTGGTGTGGGGCCATTGTGAGCCCCAATGACTGCGCGGTGACCCTACTTTCACTGAAGTGCTCAAGACATGAACATGCAAGTGCCATTGACGGGCATGTCCATAAGGTATGCCTGGACATCCCTTAAAAAGGCAGTTGATCTCACCCCGGCGTGGTGATGGAGCACCAACAAGCAATGCCCGTGCCTAGCGAGTTTGTCGTGTCCAGCTCGGATCGGATGGCAACATTTGCTGTGACATTGCCATTGGGGATAGCTGTGTTCAAGATAGCTTGGGCCTCTTTCGAGACCATAGAGAGTCCTTGCGCAACTGAGTCCCACACAGTGTGGCTATCATTAGCCCAAGAATAAAATGGTGTTCACCGACCATAGTGCAAGGCTAGTGGAAGATAAGTCCTCTTCCCGAAGGTCTCAAGCCTCTTGGATTTCCTATCTGGTGGAGTGGTAGGAAACGCACCGGGATTAACTTTGGAAGGTTCCTAAGGTGCAGGGCGGTTGGTGATGTGCAATCGTTTTGGGCACAGGGGTGCCTGTATAGAGCTTGAACCAGGCCCAAGCAAGAAATCAGAGAGAGCTTCAATGAAAGGCAGTAGGGGGTCTGTGCGAGATACCCTCGGCTGAAGTACCACCATCAAGACATTGGTCTCGACTTTCAAGGAGGGTAGCTGGGGGTTGAGGACCTGAGCCACCCTCCTCACCATCATAGCAAAGGATGCTCCTTTCTCCATAGACACACTAGGAGGAAAGACCAGGCCAGCGTCTGGTAAGGTGTCCAGGTCATTGTAGTCAGCCAGCTCCTCATACTAGTTATTATCCAATATCCTATTGGACCTAGGGGCTTGGTGGGGATTAGGATCCTCAGATCCACCCCAGGCAAAATCTCCACAAGGCCTATCAAAGGAAGGAGGCACCAGCTTCGCATTGGACAGTCGTGTCAACGTCAAGCAAATTGGCAACAACTATGAGCTTAGTGCTGTTGTAAGGCGTTGCCGGTGATCGGATTTTGCGACCAGATTCGCTCTAGAGCCCGGAATGGAACCAGAAGCCCTGAGTGGTTCCAAGGGTAAAACGGTCGGCTAGAATACTCTGCTTACCTAGTGTGTACTAACCAAGAATGAATATCGAAGGTTTGCTTGGAAACTTCAAGTTCCTTGTAAATTTCTGATTTTATAAAAGAGAACACAGTTCACATTGACTTGCGTTTATCCTTAGTGGTAAGACATGTAGAAATTGTTCAATTGTTTTTCGATATGGCTGCCACAAACAACATTTTGTGCTAAAAGATTGGAGATTATTCTGGAATGTGGTTAACTCAAAGAAGGCTAATACAGCTTATTTGGGGCACATATTACTGCTAGCGAGTGGATATCTCATTTTCAAAAACATCTATTGTTATGAAGGTTTGGCGACTTTGCTGGGAGTATTCCTCTTCCTGATTTTTCACTTGACATTTATTTCGAATATTCATAAGTTCTTTTTGCTATACAGACTAGCACCTCTGGACCCCATTGCTTACAGTGTTCTAAATTCTGCCGGTAAAACAGGTTTCCCTGTTCAAGGTCTTTTTTTTTTAATCATTGCCCCAGTGCAGTTTGATCCTTGTTGAAAAAACAAATTCCTTGATTGATGCGATAGTCAAAGTGGCGGGTAGAATTCTGTTGAACAAAATTCTGCACTCGGCTAACAACTGTAAGTTTCTGTCAGAAGCTCAGTATGTTTTTAAAGAAACCATGGGCGGTATGGAACAATTCTTAATCCTACACCTAATTGTTAGCAAATATACTATAGCTGCTATATTATACAACTCTGTATAGTTGCCATATATGGACCTAAATAGTGTGCTTTATCTCATGTACAGGTCCAAGCTCTCGCAGATTTTAATACAAGTAGGTAAGTTGACTTTTTTACACGTTTTGCATTTTGATTTGTCATCAGATTTGCCAATCAAGGAGAATGTACAAGCCCTTTTAAACTTGAATAGGGTATGTGTCAGGGATGTGTCCTAGCTCCTGTACTGTGTATTCGTTATATTAATAATCTTACCACACTAAGCAGGTCAGGAAATGCCTAAAGTAAGCTCTATACCAATTCCGGCATTACGTTATGCCGATTATACCATCTTATTGTCTTTTACACCCAGTGGTCTTAAGAATTTGGTTTACACTTGATTTTGAGACTAACTTATCGAAATCCCACATTATGACTTGTGGACCAAATTCCCAGATATTTGGCAGCTTATCCGTTAAGGGGCAAATAATCTTTAAAGTGCATCCATTCTCACATTAGGGGGTTACGTTTGACATTGCTAGTTTATGAACTGGGTGGCAGCAAAGAACATCAGACACTAGTTCTTCTCAGCTAGTAGCGTTGTTGTTTAATTTTTTTACTAATCTAGGCAGTAAACCCACCCCCACTGCTAAAGAAATATAAAATGCAGTGTGCGCCGATGCTACTGTATGGAGCTGTGGTTTGAGGTTAGACTTCAAGTAACCTAAAAATTGAGCAGAATCATTTTTGTCATTTCCTTTCTCTCTGCTTTATAGGCCTGCATTATTTTTGCCATGAGGAACTATGGTTAACTTGTAAAGATGACCTCATTAAGTTAGCTCAATTGTTTTTATGGGCTTCGGCCTAGAACAATCCTAAATCTACAAAAATGGTAAACTATTCTCTAAAGTGCTCCAGTTGGCTTACAAATTACACGGCTATTATATGTTAAAGATACCAAGGAGGAATTAGAAGGACAGAGTGTATTTTCCAATCCTACATTCATTTAAAAACTGGACAAAACCTTGATTAAGAACTCTTTCATGGCAAGCAAGGGCTCTCTGAGAGGTGCAGTTGAACTTACTAAACCCTTGATAATGAAGAACGTCATCAGTCAAACAACCTGAGGTTTGTAACCATATCTTTATATTGGTACACAAGTATGGGAGATGCCTCTTCCTACAATATTTAGATTAGGCTCAATTTGAGGTTCTTTGTCTGTTCTCTTGGGCCAGTATAGCAATGATTAAATATGTATCTGCTCTTGTGATGAGTTTTCCTCCCAGACATTATTGCACTTTCTTTTCTTTAGTAAGTTTTATTGATCGTTTACATTTGGATATTTACTACCCTTGTGCAAAAATCTTATTTTAACAGATGTAGACTTGCAATATGTTTTGTATACATGTTGCCAGGAATTGATGTTTTTTGTCTGTGGGTTTAAAAAAAAAAATCAGCCGCTAGATATCGTAAATCACTGTTTTTTTAATTAACTGCTCTGATTCTCTAGCTATATTGAAAATTCTACTCTATGTGTTAGAGTTATGTGTATTTATACTTTTATAATTATAACTTTATAATGTAAGTGTTTTGATTGAATGCTATTCTGGAAATCTGACTTTTTAAAAAACAATTTGAGGATTAAAAAACACTCTCAGTCTAGGTTTGTGCAGGGATACGGGGGTGGCGATTTTAATTCACCGCTGAGTCCTATACACACATATTAAGACGTGGGTGGACACCCAGGGGAGTTACTTATTTCTGCAGGGCACGGTCAGGGAGGAACCTGTGGTGTTGGGCTGTCTCTATGCCCCTCCTCTTTCATGGGGACTAGTAGAGTGGCTTATATCCCTATGGCGGACATTCCGGATGGCATGTGTGATAGGGGGACACTAGAACGATGTGCTGGATGTGGCCTGGGATCGTTGGAGGCCCGGGGAGGGCGCGGTTGCTTGCCCAGTTACGAAACTTTCCTCGTTAGTGTCTGGGCTTGATTGGGTGGACCCCTGGCGCCAGAGGCACGGAACGGTCCAGGGATATACATATCTCCCTGTGGTTCACAATTCCTATTCTCGTCTCGACTATCTGTTTGTACCCCGGGCAGTTGCTGCTAGGGTGGTAGAGGCGGATATTCTTCCGAGGGGTCCTTCCGACCACTCGCCGATTACTCTTACGCTACAGATGGGCTGGGCAAAACGGCCCTTCGCTGGTGCCTCTCGACGTGGAACCTCCAGAAGGCAGACTACAGGGAGTGCCTGGAGAGCGCGCTTATTCAATACCCGACGCTTAATGTGGGGTCGGTATCAGAAATTTCAACACAAGGATAAAATATAGACAGAGTCAATCTATATTTTTAGAAAGGCATGTATACATGCCTTTCTAAAAATCTAAAAATATAGATTGACTCTGTCTATATTTTATCCTTGTGTTGAAATTTTTCAATGTTGGGGACCGATGTTGTTGTAAAAAAAGTATGCTCCCCATGGTCCCTGCTGACTTATTTTGGGGTCCCTTGTTGTCGTTAAATTGGGTCGGTATCAGAGGCCTAACCTCTGTGGGAGGCAATGAAGCCCACCCTGTGGGTTATATACATTTCTTTTTGCACGGCAGCCCGTAGGATTTGGAGGGAGGCTCTGCTCCAAGCAGAGGCGAATATTATAGACCTCGATCATCATAGTCGAGGTGTGGGATAATCAAATACGGCAACAGCTGCTACTGGCCCAGCAGAACTATGCAGCCCTTCTCATGGACGAGGCCCGCCTTACCTGGCTGGAAACGTGCAGCAGGGTCTACCAATGGGGGGATAAATCTAGCAAGATGCTTCACAAGCTCTGTCAGGGGATGTTCATTCCCAGTCATCCCATCATTCCCTGGGATACGGGCCCAAATGAACAGCCTCTCACAGACTCCTCAGATATAGCCAAAAGCTTTTCTACATATTTTACGGAGCTATATGCCCCCAGAGAATGTCTCCACGAAGACAAGACTGTCTGGTTCCTGGACGACCTCCCGCCTCGGGGTCTGTCCGATGAGGCAACTGCGGAGCTTGATCTCCCACTCACGGAGGAAGAATTGGGCGCAGCCCTGGATGACCTCAACTCGGGTAAGGCTCCCCGGCCAAATGGGTTTCCCTGTGAGTTCTTTAAGAAATTCTTCCTGCAACTAGGACTCCATGACCTTAAAGTGGTGGAGGAGTCCCGTGAGCGGGGTTGTCTTCCTCAGGATCTCGCTCCTGAACGTAGAAGCTAAAATATTAGCCAAGGCACTGGCCAACAGTTTGCGGTCCCACATTACCACCTTGGTGCACCCCGACCAATCCTGGTTCATGCCCCAGAGGGCGACCCCACATAATATTTGTCGTGCACAGGTAGCTGTTGCGGCCATCCGGGGGCGTTGTGACCGGGCGGCGTTCTTGCTGGCGGATATGAACTGGGCATTTGATTCCCTTAGTTGGGTGTACCTATCCGCGCTGCTACGTAGATTAAATCTTGGACCGGGCTTTTTGTCCTACCTGTCCCTACTCTACACTGATCTTACTGTGTTGGTACATGTCGCTGGCTCTACTTCCTCCATCATTTCTCTTAGACGGGGTACCCGGCAAGGCTGCCTGCTGTCTCCCTACTTGTTTGCATTGGCGGTTGAACCGTTGGCCGCCTGGGTACGCTTGGATGGGCAGGTGACCAGCTTTGAGTGGGTACATGGATTGTCGGATCGTATTGCATTATATGCAGATGACGTGTTATTCTTTCTCACAGACGTTGATCGGACAGGCCCGCGGCTCCTTGGTATTATGCAGATTTTTGGGGAATCCTCAGGTCTCTATTTAAATCCCAGAAAATCTACCTTGTGGCTATTTGGGGACACATTGGGTTTGGGCGCCTGGGCCTCGTCGGTTCGGGTGGTTACTGGTGGGATTACGTATCTCGGGGTATTCCTATCGGACTCACCCACAGTGGCGTGGGAGAGGAACTTGGCTCCGGTCTGGGAACGTGTCAGAGAGATCTTAAGACATGGTCTCATATGCCATTGTCTGTCTATGGTCGATCGGCCATCTTTAAGATGGTCTTGCTTCCCCGTCTACTGTACCAGCTGCAGAATCACCCCTACCTGGTTCCCCCTAGATAGTTCAGGCAGGTTAATGCTGCCTTGGGTCAATTTTGTATGGGCAGGAGGTGCGGTAAGAGTTGCCCTACGGACATGCTTCCTCTGAGTGGTGGTATGAGATGACCCCGCGTATGCTGTAGAGCGGCGCCTTATGGGGGATTTCTCCCTTCACACGATTCTATACTCAGCACCGGTACATAGATCCCTGCCGTCAGCGACCCAGGTGGTTTTCCAAATTTGGCGACAGGCCTTGCGGAGGATGGGTGGTGGAACACGCAGACCCAGAAGACCCCCTTATGGAATAATGGCCGCCTGACACAACTAGTTACTTTGTCTGGGTTTCGCGTCTGGGACCGTATCGCTATCTCTACCCTGGGCGATGTCATGCGGGGGCTAATACTGAAGTCCTTTCAGGACCTACAAAAAGATTTCCAAATGCCTTAAACCCAATTTTACAAATACCTCCAGTTTTGACACACCCTCTCCCCTAGTCTGGAGGGCCTGGAGCCACTGGCGGAGTTCAACCTGATAGAAGCCAAAGTATTTATGGGGGACCTTCAGGACCACAAATATCTAAGATCTATCAGTCCCTGGTAACTCACTGCTCCCCCACACTGCAGAAGCTTAGAGGGGCCTGGGAGGGGGATGTTGGCCCGCTTGATAAGGAAGACTGGACAGAGGCCCTAGCCTCCCCGCGGGGGGCGGCCATAGCAGTACGCCTATGCCTTGTCCAGTTTAAAAATCTTCATCAGGTTTACTTTACGAGGGTCTGGTTGTGGAGGGGGGGGGGGGTCTGGTGGCTTCCCCGGTATGTCTTAGATGTGAGCGAGAGGAGGGGACCCTGATGCATACGATCTGGCACTGTCTCTCCCTGGCATGGTTCTGGACCTGACCTGACCTGCCTCTCTGAGGTGCTGTGCTGGGAGTGTCCCCAGTCGCCAAAGCTAATGCTTTTACATCTCATGGATGTGATTGGGGCAATATTTATAAACACCATCTTATGTTGCTGGGGTTCACTTTGGCGAAGAGAGACATTGCTCGAGCATGGACGGCTCAGACGCTACCTTCGGTGTCGGTACGGAAAAGGGGCCTGGACTTCTGTATGGGCCTGGAGCTTGCTATTTTCAAGGCAAGAGGGTGCCCGCAGAAGCATTTTAACATTTGGAAGTGGTGGCCAGATTATTGGGGCTTGCTGCAGGAGCCGGTCGATGCAGCGGGCCCCTCCATCCAGTTTAAAGTCACCCTGTTGGTGCAAGATGTAACTTATTGCACTTATGTGTACTGTTGCGAGTGGTTGCGGGGCAAGGCCCACGGCTAGGTTGTGTCTGAGAGGCTGTTAGTGCGACGGGGGGGTGGTTGTTGGGTGGGGGTTTACATATGGTTTCTTTCATCTGTATCGCTCTTTCTGTATCCTTGCTCTTATTATTGAAAAGTCAAAGTCATGATACTTTGTACTTATTGTGCAGATGTCTCTGGGTTACAGGCCCTGCTCTCTATGTGTCATTTGATAAATAAAATTTATTTAAAAAAAAAAACTCAGAGTATTAAGCACAGGAGAATTGGTAGAGTTTTAACCACTTCAAAGTTTCTAATATTAGATTTCTCCCTCCGAATTACAAGCCACAAGATGGCAAACAAGCGTTCTTACAATAAAAGGACAAAACACAATGGTCGCAATCATACATGTGGTAGGTCCATACGTAAAATGAATATCAATCACATCGCTGTACTTCATGCAAAGATAAAAACGAAGATTCTCACCTCTTTGTCTAACATCGATTGACAGAGCAGACTGAGATTCGCCTAATGGATTGACAGCACTTAATGTAAAATTATATCGATTCTCATTTTCTCTTATTTTAAATTCACAGTTAAACCTCTTGCTGTTTACGGGAGGCGCGCCACATTCAATGACAGTTCTGGATACCCTAAGACATAAAAAAAGAGTTGCAATTTGGTTTCTTTTTACTTAATACATTTATAATAAAGACTACTGAAGTTTTACTCGGCATAGATGTTATATGTATCATATATTGCTACAAATTGTTTATTTATTTGAAGTGATTGATATAGCCACAAACATTTTGCCTTTTGGCCACCTCACAACATTGTTGCAGTCACAAATGTGGACAGTGATGTTAAGAACACGTTGGTAATGTAAAGTTTGTATCATGCAGGGACATACAGCTGTTGAGAGAAATACCCTTTTTAGAAAGAGACAGAGGATATACATTTGATTGCTGAGAGGTTATTGGAAGAGGGAAAGAAGTTAGGAGCAATAGTGGATGTGGTAATAAAGAAAGTGCTTAGTTTGTTAAAATAAATACATAAATAAAATATTAAGACTAGGGCCCAAAGATTTCGATATGAGCCCATCGCTGCTGAAGGCCAGGATCACAAAATGCAAAGGTTGGCTAGTAATGATTGGACCTCATGCCCCTTTCTTCCCCTACCCTACAATTCATGTTACTTTAGCTCACTCGGGGTTCTTTTATCCTCCCTACTTTCACCCTTGCCACTCTTATCGGGTATTCCTCTTCCTCCTCCTTTTTACCTTTTCTTCCCTGGCCTCTTGCTTTCGATCAAGGTTGGGTTTAAAAAAATCCTGGTCCTTAACTAATAGTGTTGTTGACTAGCACCCGCACAAATTAAGCTTGTTTACCTTGTTTATTTATTGTTTGATTCATTGAAATTAATAAAACATACCATTCAGGTCAGAAAAACATTCAGATAAACTTATGATGCTAGGTCGAACAATTTGAAGGCAGACTTTTTATACAAAATCTATATAATCTACTACGGCTCCATAAAAATATTTAACTTAAGCTATACCTCTTCAAATGATGAAAAAATGAGTAAGTATAATCCATAATTATGACAAACTACGCAACTGCAAAACAATTGGAGATTTTTAAACAAAATGTAATTGCTACTATGCCGGTTCTAATCTTTGCAATCTTAACTTTGTCACAGATATTTTCTCTATAAAGACTCAAAGTGGGTCAAAGGCACAATATATCTCGTGAAGTGTCTTCCTGGAATCTGCAAATTTAGAATTTGTCAACGTATTTATCAAAAGATTACTTATGCTGTCTAAACCGGGATTTGTTAAAAAGAAAAAGTAACCCTAAAAATGTAGAGCTTGCCAAATCAGCCTTCCTCGTTCTCCCTTTGAGTCTTACACATACTTTTTTTAAAGTGTTGCAAATGTTGTGGTCTTGGCCAATCTTAATTTGAGCCTCATCCACTCATCTGTGTACCCTCACTGGGAATGCTTCAGCTCCATGTGCAAGTGCAGCTATATATCACAGTTCGGATAGGGCCCAGTAAAAGTGCCAGCATTCATGGCACTTTCATCGCGAATGCAGAATGTGTAATCTACCACTCCCACTCTTACTAAACAAGTTTCATAGTAGTTGTTTGAATAAACCCTTTCAATTTCTACCCCCTTCAGCCATTATTTCCAGCATCGGTAATGCTCTTTCTAAAGATCACTGCTGTAATTTTGGTGATGTTTACGGTCATCTTATTCCTGATATTACAAATGTTTAATTCATTCAAATCGCTTAGCAGCCAAATCGAGACAATCTAAGATCCCAGTGTCGCAATGCAGGCAGAAAGCAGGACCGCCACACAATGGGGGGGGGGAACTTGGGTGTAATTTACCCAGGCCCCACACTTTGCCAGGCGACGCTCTAATCCGCTTCGGTGAACAGAAAACTAACAATTATTGGGAAAAAGAGAACATGGCCAGGTTGCGAGCTTGTTATTTCAGCTTGGACTGGGATAGGTGGAGGAGAGCTATTTTAAAGTGAGTAGTTAATCACAAGGAGGGACGAGGGATCAAAATCTCAGTTTCATTCCCCGTAACAAGTTATAGATTCATCAATAGAGAAACGGATACTAGTTACACCTTATGACCATTGGTGCAAGGAACAAAGATCAGAGTAGCCTCAAAAAACTCTATGTTATGGTTGGAAGGAGGTGCGGTATATCTGGTTCATCCGCCCCACATTAGAGTTATGGCAGTTATCATTGGCTACTCCGAAGTGGTAAATTTGCCAGCCTCAACCCGAGGCGCCTCTGGTCTAGGGTGCAGCATCCAGAGAAATTGAGTGAAAAAAGTGTAAAAGTAAATTGTGCAAAAAAATTAATCGTTAAAAAATGGTAAACAACCCGGAGGTTTTTTAATGAAGGTTGTTTTTACCACTCGCTTAAAAATAAGTGATACTCCTTGTGGACCAAGTTACTAGGACCAGTAGTATAATCAAAAGGCTACGTCGACATGTTTCAGCTCCTTGGGCCCGGATGGGTCTATGGAGCTTTCGTCAGGACTAACAAACATAAAAATTCGTACTTACACAATTCGTGTAGTGGTTTTTCGGGTTTAGATACACTTATTTAGGTTTATGTAATTTTAGGAAATTCTCCTTCACAATCTGAAATGAAATAAAAATAAAGTACAACAAATGCACACACCTTTTTCTAATGCATTGCAATTAGGATTGGTTAAGTAACATTTTCCTTCTACCAATACAACATGACCAAGGAAGGCAGTGAACGGTGGAGAGTTAAGTTGCTAGTGCTGAGTCTTGCTAAGGGGTAGTAGTCGTTTAGCCCCTGTTTTGATACTTGTAATGGGCATTAGTTTGTTTTTTAACAACTGTTTACTCATATGATTCTTAGTATAGTGGCCCGCTAGTCATTGCTTCACGTTGGTTGGTGAAACATCAAGGGGAAGAAAGCGTGAGTGTAAACAACAGGGAGCATGCCACACTTTCGCTTTTTCATGAGCGCTATTGCGCGGACATAGAGGTTGCCAATATCACCACGTTATAAATTTCTGAGACGCTAGGCAGTTCATGTAAACTCGCATGGATTTGCACACTTAAAGATACGTTATTCACCCATTCTGACGCAAATGTTATTACGAGGTCTTTAAAGGTTGCCAATACCACCACGTTACAAATTTCTGAGACGCTAGGCAGTTTATGTAAATTCGCCTAGATTTGCACAATTAAAGATACGTTATTCACCCGTTCTAACGTAAATGTTATTTACGAGGTCTTTTGAAGGAACAAGGTGGAGCAAGACGCAGTGCTGTCTTAGAAAAGGAGAAAGATCGTTTTAGCCTACCTTGTATTCAAGAAGTGCTCTGCTACATCGGGGTGTCGCTTTTAGGATTTAGGAGCCCAGAGCTGTTGTAAAGAGGACTCCATTAGTCTGTAACTAATTAAGCATCTTACCGGTGTTTCAGGATAGCAAGGAGACCGGCGCCATAACCCGCGTGTTGCTAGGATTCCTGCCTTGTGCTGACTCTGCCCCGGGGTGTGGCCTCGACTTGAAACTCAGATATTTAAAGGGCCCTGGTGGGCGGAAAAGACGTGTCGTTTTTTTGAAGCATCTCGTCTTTTGCACGTAACTTTATTAGTCTGTCTGTGGCATTAAGACTTAAGGCAGATTGTTTCCTGTTGATATTAGGGACAGAAGGTATTTTATGCAAGCCAAATGGGAAGAAATCAATGCACATGGTTTTTATGTGAGTCAAAAGAAGAAAACATGAAACACGGAAAGGCTAAGTGGTTATGCTCAGTTCTGCCCATGTAGTTAGTTGGCAAATCGATGCCAGGGAATGGCATCGTTCAATCCGTGTTCACATGTTTTAAGGCGGTCCACCCACCTTTGTTCTTTTTCGAACAACAGATGTTCACAGTTATTACTTTTATCGGTGAGCATTTCGATTACTGTCCAATGAAGCTCATCGCAAGAGTGACCTATCTCTACAAAGTGAGCACATAGTTTTGTGGTGTTCTTTTTTAATCTGATGTTGCTCTTATGCTCACCAATTCTTAATTAGATTTTTCGACAAGTCATCCCAATATATTTCTTGTTACATGGGCAGCTGACCATGTAAATGACGTGTGAGGAATTACAGTTCGTATGTTGTCGTTGTGTCCATATCAATGTCTCCGTCAGTTGCAGTTTTTTCGATATTGTAGTGGTTTTGCAGGCTACACAGGAGCCACAAGGGTAGTGTCCAGTTACAGGTGTCATTGTCACATCCCGCGTGGTTGATTGTTGCTGTATCTTCACTGGACGGGTATGGACTAAGACATCCTTGATGTTCTTCGTTCTGCGATTTGCAAACCTTGGCTTCGGCCAATTGAAGACACCAGTGTTTAGGATATGCCGGTTCTTATTTATCATTTTGTTGACCTCATATGTAGATGGACAGAAGGTCGTCACACATGTTGTCAGGTCTTGTATGGGTACCTTTGGATAACTTTGTAAGAGGCACTCCCTTAGTTGGTTGCTCGCTCTTTTTTTACAGTACTTTATTGTTTTCACATTGTAATTCCTTTTTAGCAGCTTCTGACTAAGATCTTGTGCTTGGATCAGGTAATCTTCATTCTTACTGCAGTTGCGTTTCAGCCTCAGAAACTGGCTGAATGGAAGATTGTCTCTGAGTGGCTTGGGGTGGTAGCTCTGATATGACAGCAGACTATTTTTGGCAGTCGGTTTTGTAAAGGTTTTGGTCTGTAGGATATTGTTCTCCACAAAAATTGTAAGGTCCAAAAAATCCAAGCTGTTGTTACTGGAGGTGCACGTAAATTTTAACCAAGGGTCAAGCTGGTTAAGCCAGTGCATAAACTGATCCAAGTCATCTTTAGTGTTCCAGATCAAGATAATGTCATCTATATACCTCTTCCAGTAAAGGATACTGGAAGAGAAGATGTTGGTTGCATTGTGTATGTGTATTTACAAAACCGACTGCCAAAAATAGTCTGCTGTCATATCAGAGCTACCACCCCAAGCCACTCAGAGACAATCTTCCATTCAGCCAGTTTCTGAGGCTGAAACGCAACTGCAGTAAGAATGAAGATTACCTGATCCAAGCACAAGATCTTAGTCAGAAGCTGCTAAAAAGGAATTACAATGTGAAAACAATAAAGTACTGTAAAAAAAGAGCGAGCAACCAACCAAGGGAGTGCCTCTTACAAAGTTATCCAAAGGTACCCATACAAGACCTGACAACATGTGTGACGACCTTCTGTCCATCTACATATGAGGTCAACAAAATGATAAATAAGAACTGGCATATCCTAAACACTGGTGTCTTCAATTGGCCGAAGCCAAGGTTTGCAAATCGCAGAACGAAGAACATCAAGGATGTCTTAGTCCATACCCGTCCAGTGAAGATACAGCAACAATCAACCACGCGGGATGTGACAATGACACCTGTAACTGGACACTACCCTTGTGGCTCCTGTGTAGCCTGCAAAACCACTACAATATCGAAAAAACTGCAACTGACGGAGACATTGATATGGACACAACGACAACATACGAACTGTAATTCCTCACACGTCATTTACATGGTCAGCTGCCCATGTAACAAGAAATATATTGGGATGACTTGTCGAAAAATCAAATTAAGAATTGGTGAGCATAAGAGCAACATCAGATTAAAAAAGAACACCACAAAACTATGTGCTCACTTTGGAGAGATAGGTCACTCTTGCGATGAGCTTCATTGGACAGTAATCGAAATGCTCACCGATAAAAGTAATAACTGTGAACGTCTGTTGTTCGAAAAAGAACAAAGGTGGGTGGACCGCCTTAAAACTTGTGAACACGGATTGAACGATGCCATTCCCTGGCATCGATTTGCCAACTAACTACATGGGCAGAACTGAGCATAACCACTTTAGCCTTTCTGTGTTTCATGTTTCTTCTTTTGACTCACATAAAAACCATGTGCATTGATTTCTTCCCATTTGGCTTGCATAAAATACCTTCTGTCCCTAATATCAACAGGAAACAATCTGCCTTAAGTCTTAATGCCACAGACAGACTAATAAAGTTACGTGCAAAAGACGAGATGCTTCAAAAAAATGACACGTCTTTTCCGACCACCAGGGCCCTTTAAATATCTGAGTTTCAAGTCGAGGCCACACCCCGGGGCAGAGTCAGCACAAGGCAGGAATCCTAGCAACACGCGGGTAATGGCGCCGGTCTCCTTGCTATCCTGAAACACCGGTAAGATGCTTAATTAGTTACAGACTAATGGAGTCCTCTTTACAACAGCTCTGGGCTCCTAAATCCTAAAAGCGACACCCCGATGTAGCAGAGCACTTCTTGAATACAAGGTAGGCTAAAAACGATCTTTCTCCTTTTCTAAGAAAGCACTGCGTCTTGCTCCACCTTGTTCCTTCAAAAGACCTCGTAAATAACATTTACGTTAGAACGGGTGAATAACGTATCTTTAATTGTGCAAATCTATGCGAATTTACATAAACTGCTTAGCGTCTCAGACATTTGTAACGTGGTGGTATTGGCAACCTTTAAAGACCTCGTAATAACATTTGCGTCAGAATGGGTGAATAACGTATCTTTAAGTGTGCAAATCCATGCGAGTTTACATGAACTGCCTAGCGTCTCAGAAATTTATAACGTGGTGATATTGGCAACCTCTATGTCCGCGCAATAGCGCTCATGAAAAAGCGAAAGTGTGGCATGCTCCCTGTTGTTTACACTCACGCTTTCTTCCCCTTGATGTTTCACCAACCAACGTGAAGCAATGACTAGCGGGCCACTATACTAAGAATCATATGAGTAAACAGTTGTTAAAAAACAAACTAATGCCCATTACAAGTATCAAAACAGGGGCTAAACGACTACTACCCCTTAGCAAGACTCAGCACTAGCAACTTAACTCTCCACCGTTCACTGCCTTCCTTGGTCATGTTGTATTGGTAGAAGGAAAATGTTACTTAACCAATCCTAATTGCAATGCATTAGAAAAAGGTGTGTGCATTTGTTGTACTTTATTTTTATTTCATTTCAGATTGTGAAGGACAATTTCCTAAAATTACATAAACCTAAATAAGTGTATCTAAACCCGAAAAACCACTACACGAATTGTGTAAGTACGAATTTTTATGTTTGTTAGTCCTGACGAAAGCTCCATAGACCCATCCGGGCCCAAGGAGCTGAAACATGTCGACGTAGCCTTTTGATTATACTACTGGTCCTAGTAACTTGGTCCACAAGGAGTATCACTTATTTTTAAGCGAGTGGTAAAAACAACCTTCATTAAAAAACCTCCGGGTTGTTTACCATTTTTTAACGATTAATTTTTTTGCACAATTTACTTTTACACTTTTTTCACTCAATTTCTCTGGATGCTGCACCCTAGACCAGAGGCGCCTCGGGTTGAGGCTGGCAAATTTACCACTTCGGAGTAGCCAATGATAACTGCCATAACTCTAATGTGGGGCGGATGAACCAGATATACCGCACCTCCTTCCAACCATAACATAGAGTTTTTTGAGGCTACTCTGATCTTTGTTCCTTGCACCAATGGTCATAAGGTGTAACTAGTATCCGTTTCTCTATTGATGAATCTATTTTAAAGTGAGCCACATTAGTGGAGATCAGAGAGCTTTTATTATATTTTGACTGTTCATTCAGTCACCTTCTCTGCTTGTTTGACATCTTGAATGGCGCGCCTTACTGCGCACACTAGTGAAATAGCAGCATGCAACAACAGCATGTTGCATCTTTTTTCTAATCTACCCCGGAACAAGTGAAGTACAAAGCGGGAAGATAAGAGGAATAAAAACATAGCAACAGCGGTGAGCAAAGGGAAAGTGTATCTTAGTACCTAGGGTCTATCAAAGGGTAGGTAAATGGGAGAAAACGAGCTCCTCACAGGTGAAGTATGGTATGCACCCAGAAAAGAGCCACAGGTGCCGCGCGACCATGATGTTATTTGGGGTGCCTTCACCAGTCCTGGCTTTTTAGTATTCAGCACCTCAAATGGTATGTTTTGGTATGCCTTATAATGGGCAGAAGAAAACTAGAAAACCCATAATGCTAAACAATCTTAGCTAAGATGCCAGGATCGGCTAAAGGTGTCAAACATCACTGGGCACGTTGGCAGCTATGGAGAATGGTGCGAGTGGCTGATGTGTACATGCAGAGAAGAATCACAAAGAGTTGCACAGCAGAGATACTGTGCAGGATGAAATGAAAAGGAACACATAAGAGTGCACAATAAAATAAAATCACAAAAGCAGTTATCGTCTCCTGCATAGGATGCAGTTAAACATGGATCGTGAGGTCCCACCAAAGGTTCACCCCTGACTTTTTACATGCTTTCTGGAATAGAGAAGGGACCTGATATCCATCGCTTTATTAAATGGTGCTCATCAGCAATAAAAACAGGCAATGCAAGAAAATGGCACCTGCTCCATCAGTGATCAGTATTATCAAGAGAAGCTTTGCCGCCTCATGGTGCGGATGTATAACCATTCTTTAGTAATATAGGGGATTAAGTTTTTAAAGACACTAAATTTTAAATGTATTTATTTAGACTAGAAAAAACGAACAAACTGACAACATTAATGTTTTGCATTAGTTATGCAAACTAACCATAAAATGTAAAGAAAAATAAGATCAGCACGCTTTATATCAATTCTAAAACCCCACTATCAATCTGTTTCATACCTTTCATACAAGGAATACTTTGTTTCACGGCGGTCTGAATACAGCCCTGTGGGTCTCCCGACATTCCAGCTGCATATGATCACATCATACAAACGAGTTTCACAGCTTAAGTTGCGCGGTACATCAGGAGGGTCTGCAATGAAACACATTAAACATCATCATGGAGACGTAACCATGCAGCACAATCTTCACAAATGCAATTTATTTGTTGTACATATGTTTCTCTTGAAAAGAATAGGCCCCCTCAAAGTTGCAGGTTGAGTTGGAGAACCTTGGGACAGGATGTCCTGCTGTATCCGTCTTCGAATGTTAATAGTTTTCGGACAAGCGGTCACATAATTGTTCCCTACTGCTTCCAAAAGAGTCTTTGCTTTGTGGGCTGTGGTGGACATCTCATGGGAGGTCCGAGGTGTCTGCCTTCTCTTTGTGGGCTGTGGTGGACATCTCATGGGAGGTCCGAGGTGTCTGCCTTCACTTTGTGGGCTGTGGTGGACATCTCATGGGAGGTCCGAGGTGTCTGCCTTCTCTTTGTGGGCTGTGGTGGACATCTCATGGGAGGTGGGCTGTGGTGGACATCTCATGGGAGGTCCGAGGTGTCTGCCTTCTCTTTGTGGGCTGTGGTGGACATCTCATGGGAGGTCCGAGGTGTCTGCCTTCTCTTTGTGGGCTGTGGTGGACATCTCATGGGAGGTGGGCTGTGGTGGACATCTCATGGGAGGTCCGAGGTGTCTGCCTTCTCTTTGTGGGCTGTGGTGGACATCTCATGGGAGGTCCGAGGTGTCTGCCTTCACTTTGTGGGCTGTGGTGGACATCTCATGGGAGGTCCGAGGTGTCTGCCTTCTCTTTGTGGGCTGTGGTGGACATCTCATGGGAGGTCCGAGGTGTCTGCCTTCTCTTTGTGGGCTGTGGTGGACATCTCATGGGAGGTCCGAGGTGTCTGCCTTCGCTTTGTGGGCTGTGGTGGACATCTCATGGGAGGTCCGAGGTGTCTGCCTTCTCTTTGTGGGCTGTGGTGGACATCTCATGGGAGGTTCGAGGTGTCTGCCTTCTCTTTGTGGGCTGTGGTGGACATCTCATGGGAGGTCCGAGGTGTCTGCCTTCTCTTTGTGGGCTGTGGTGGACATCTCATGGGAGGTCCGAGGTGTCTGCCTTCTCTTTGTGGGCTGTGGTGGACATCTCATGGGAGGTCCGAGGTGTCTGCCTTCATTTTGTGGGCTGTGGTGGACATCTCATGGGAGGTCCGAGGTGTCTGCCTTCATTTTGTGGGCTGTGGTGGACATCTCATGGGAGGTCCGAGGTGCCTGCCTTAGCTTTGTGGCCTATGGTGGACATCTCATGGGAGGTCCACTGTGTCTGCCTTAGCTTTGTGGCCTGTGATGGACATCTCATGGGAGGACCGAGGTGTCTGCCTTCTCTTTGTGGGCTGTGGTGGACATCTCACGAGAGGACCAAGGTGTCTGCCTTCTCTTTGTGGGCTGTGGTTGACATCTCATGGGAGGTCCGTGGTGTCTGCCTTAGCTTTGTGGCCTGTGGTGGACATCTCATGGGAGGTCCACAGTGTCTGCCTTCTCTTTGTGGGCTGTGGTGGACATCTCATGGGAGGTCCGTGGTGTCTGCCTTAGCTTTGTGGCCTGTGGTGGACATCTCATAGGAGGTCCACTGTGTCTGCCTTAGCTTTGTGGGCTGTGGTGGACATCTCATGGTAGGTCCGAGGTGTCTGCCTTCATTTTGTGGGCTGTGGTGGACATCTCATGGGAGGTCCGAGGTGCATGCCTTAGCTTTGTGGCCTATAGTGGACATCTCATGGGAGGTCCACTGTGTTTGCCTTAGCTTTGTGGCCTGTGATGGACATCTCATGGGAGGACCGAGGTGTCTGCCTTCTCTTTGTGGGCTGTGGTGGACATCTCATGGGAGGTCCGAGGTGTCTGCCTTCGCTTTGTGGGCTGTGGTGGACATCTCATGGGAGGTCCGTGGTGTCTGCCTTAGCTTTGTGGCCTGTGATGGACATCTCATGGGAGGTCCGTGGAGTCTGCCTTCTCTTTGTGGGCTGTGGTGGACATCTCATGGGAGGTCCGTGGTGTCTGCCTTAGCTTTGTGGCCTGTGGTGGACATCTCATGGGAGGTCCGTGTAGTCTGCCTTAGCTTTGTGGGCTGTGGTGGACATCTCATGGGAGGACCGATGTGTCTGCCTTCTCTTTGTGGGCTGTGGTGGACATCTCATGGGAGGTGGGCTGTGGTGGACATCTCATGGGAGGTCCGAGGTGTCTGCCTTCTCTTTGTGGGCTGTGGTGGACATCTCATGGGAGGTCCGAGGTGTCTGCCTTCTTTTTGTTGGCTGTGGTGGACATCTCATGAGAGGACCGAGGTGTCTGCCTTAGCTTTGTGGCCTGTGGTGGACATATCATGGGAGGTCCGTGGTGTCTGCCTTAGCTTTGTGGGCTGTGGTGGACATCTCATGGGAGGACCGAGGTGTCTGCCTTCTCTTTGTGGGCTGTGGTGGACATCTCATGGGAGGTCCGAGGTGTCTGCCTTCTCTTTGTGGGCTGTGGTGGACATCTCATGGGAGGTCCGAGGTGTCTACCTTCGCTTTGTGGGCTGTGGTGGACATCTCAAGGGAGGTCCGAGGTGTCTGCCAGACGATCGTCACTGGAAGCGAAAGACAGAGCCTGGAAAACAAAGCTCCTGTCCACTGTTCAGAAGAGTGTTTAATCCGTAGCCGAGCCCAGGACTCCACGGCTCAGCAGCTGTTTCATACATGTACATATCTTTCTACAGCATGCGATCGCTAACAGTATGACACTTAAATCTTTGCCTCTGTGACAAAAACACTCAAGTGCTGAGGGGGCAAAGTAAGTGCATATTTGATGCTTTAATGGGAGGATGTCATGCTTTGTAGCAGTCCGGGACCCTCTAGTAGTCAGGCTATCAGGCCCTCAGAAGCATGCTTGGTTAGCAGGAGCAACAGAATACACTTTCACAGAGCACTGCTTTGTTAGACGATCCTTCTCCAAACAAACAGAAGGGAAACCGGTAAATTGGGTCCAGATTACTGTGTAAATGCTTGTTCACTATTTCAGAGATCAAATTGTGCAACTGGATGTCTGGTGTTGAACAAACTGAAGAGTGATGGCGATGCAGGAGCATTAACATCTGGTTTCTCTGATGTCATGTATGATGAAATGCCTGGAGGACCCAACAGAGAAATCCCCATGCCATTTACTCTGTAGGGTGAATAGTGAAGTGTAGCTGTTGTGAATTGTAATGGATTGCAAGGGCCGTAGCTCAGAAGATGCATTCTGCGAATCTATAGTGTTAGGCTGGTGTAAGGAAAAGGGTATCAGGGATTTCAGAATCTTTAATCACTTCATACATCTAATTCCCAAGACACACTATAACGGATTCAAGGCACATTTAGCATCAGGATAAAAATATCGACAATAAGGAACCAGCACATACTCATGGTAGTCGCCAAAAAGTATGCAGTTATTATTAAAGCTATTGGGAGAAATATTTTAAGTTCTAAGATCACTACGGTATGCCTGCTATTGCACCGTCTCAATACAAATAACACAAGTTTCTGTGTTGTGCAGTAACTGCTGTACTCTTCTGCTTGGAAGATTTGGTGGTTTAGGCTTCAGTTTCTGCCACATTATGTAAGCAAGCTCATATGGCTGGCAGCAGCAGATAGGACAAAGCCTTTCTTGCACATCTGCTGCTTCTCTTCTGCAATATATGCTTTGTTTGCGGTAAACAACCTTTACAACGCAACTTTTACCACGCAGTGCCTTTACAACGCAACTTTTACAACGCAAACCATTACAACGCATTGCGCTGGGGGGCGCTCTAGGATAGGGAATAGGTTTATTGTACTATCCAACACCTTCCCTACTATCCATGGGGACTGGAGTTGGAATAGTAAATTAAACTATTCACTATCCAGCGCCTAAAAGCACTATGCGTTGTAATGGTATGCGTTGTAAAAACCACGTTGTAAAAGCATGCAATGTAAAAGCATGCGTTGTAATGTCCTACATCCAGCACAAAGGATGAGATAGGCCAGAGAGTTTCCTATTGTGTCCCGAGCAGAGGTAGTGGGGGCATGCAACACTGGGTGTAAGCAAATTTGGTATTTGGGGAAAAAGATGACCACCATGATGGTAAATGATGCCTGCACCCCAGAGTAATTACAAGTGACTAAGATTATGTCAACCATTTCACATCACTTTATTTCTCAGCTTCTCTTGAACACCTGGTAATTCAATTCCAAGCCAAATGCTTAGAAGGAACCAGACTTACTAAGGAACCAGACGTACTTCGCTTTGTGCTTAGAAGAATGCAGGTAGCTATCCCCTATTGATTATTCAACAGAAGGAAGTTTTGCAAATGGCAATAAGTAACTGAAGCCGGACCTTAAGAGAACTGGTTGTGAAGAACAGCATGAGATAATGCCACATGCCAAGCGACTGCAAAATACTCCTGTGGTTACAAACGTGCATATGGACAATGTGTATATTATTCCATGGACTAAGTACAGCCTCCCAGCTATTTAGCACGAATGCAAGTTACAGTTTCAGTGAACATTAAATCTTTAAATCCTGAGTGACAAACACAACTAAGTTGTTTGTCCAAAACAGATGAGTGAATGAGGAGGCTGGCATGGAGGAATAGTGCTAAATTACTTCTACATACTTCCAGGCTGAACTTTTTAGTGTAGTGAACAGAATGTTAAGTGACATTCTTTCCAAGTACTATTTACTTTGGAAAATAAGGCAATTGAGGCACAGGAAGCTGAACTAATTTACTGAATATTACATTGCTTATTTCAGTGAGTAATCTGTGAGTAGACAGAGGACCCTCGGATGCGAATCCAGTACTTTAGACACCAGCCCACACAGCCCAGAGCAGGGAAATTCACTGGTTTGTTCCAAGGAAGGTGAATTAAGACATCCATGTGTAAACTCTGGCATTCTAGCTGCTGTGTATTCCAATGCCAGCTGATAGGATTCTAAAGCCAAATGTTTGACTCCTTTCATAAACTGGATTGTCACCACCTATTTCTGAAGAAGAATTTCATGTTCTACCCTCCTATAACAGAAGTATGGTCTCTATTAAGGCGCTGTTTCTATCTTGCCTTGTTTCAGATTTTCACCGCTTTCACGAGGGTCCTTTCACAAGGTAATTGCAGTATCACAGGATCTAATGGCAAATGAAATATAAAAATTGTAGTCACACATACGTAGGTTCTATGCTTATGCTACACAGAAGCTGGAAGCTAAACTTTCATTTTTTAAAGCTATCAAAACCTAGACATTAAATGTCTGGGGTTTTCTGCTCTTGTATAAAAACATGTTTCACCCTTTTGTTTGGACCACTGTTATGGTTTTGGTCTGCTAAACAGTCTGCCAGAACCTGCAAAGGCATATTTTGCTTACACAAGGACACATGCTTGACTTTCACATCAGCCCATGCTGTGGCAGACTTATGCAAACAATAGGTTTGACAACTATTCCGATACTAAGAAGAGTATCAACATAACTAAATGACAAACTAACTCAATTGCCAAAGGTGCTTTTAACAATAACATAACAATAAGTAAATTTATGGTTCCAGATTAAGGTTAGTGAAGTGCTAGAACGTGTAGTACATTACTCCTTTACCAGATCTCTCCAATTCAATACAGCAGTTCTAAAGCATTAAACTCACTGCAATGTGTTTCACATCTCAAGGATTTTTTTTAAAACCCTAAAGTTCAAACTCCTAATGGCGATATGTAATGAATTTATATGTGTAAGAAACTGGGGCATTAGTCCCCACTTACCCCTCTGGTACCTGGTTACAAAGCGGTCGAGCTTAACTTAGAGGCAGTGTGGAAAGTATTTATGCAGTACTTCAAGAGTAATAACGTGAAATCAGAACACACACAAAAATGTTATGTTATGTTATGTTATAAAATTTATAGAGCGCTCGGCTGCCACAGCAAAGTGGCGTCCCGGCGCTATCTTGAAAAAAACAACACAACCAGAGAAAAGAGGCAGGCAGCAAAGTTAGAGTAATGGGAACAGAAAAGTTTTGATAGCTCTGCGGAAAGCCAGTAGGTCCGGTATGGCACGAATGTCAGCGGGTAATGTGTTCCAAAGACTCGCTGCCAGAACGCCAAAGGAGCGACCGCCCACTCTGGCCATCCTGAAGCGGGGAACATTAGCCAAAAATTGACCCGTCGAACGTAGTACTCTAGCCGGGGTGTAGTAGGTAATTGCCTGAGCAAGAATGGGAGGTGAAAAGGCCTTTAAAATCTTAAAGGCCAGGCACAAAGCTTTGAACTTAATCCTCTGTCTGACGGGCAGCCAGTGAAGATCATATATGGTACGTCTGACAGAGCAAAATTTGGGCAGGCCTACCAGCATTCTGGCGGCCGCATTTTGCACATGCTGGAGGCGTGTTAGTTCAGCTTGGTTAGCGCCCAGAAGGAGCGAGCTGGCGTAATCCAGCCTAGAGAGTACTGTAGCTTGGACAATGAGTTGTCTTGTAGGAGCATCGAAGAATTTAAGAATGGGTCTGAGGCTCCGCAGAACCCCAAAACAGGTCCCAGCAACTCTTTTTGTATGGGAGATGAAAGTCAGGTTGGAATCGAGCCAGACCCCGAGGTTCTTAGCCTCTGTCACAGGAATGGGGGCTTGGCCTAGCTCCAGTGGCCACCAATGGTCTCCCCAAAGGTGAGCCTGTTTGCCCAGAACTAAGACCTCTGTTTTTGATGCGTTAAGTTGGAGGCAGTTCTCCGTCATCCAACTAGCTACCTCCTTTAGGGCTTTCTGAAACTTCGGGGCTTCAACCGCGGGGTTCCCATTTAGTGTAACCGCTAGCTGGGTGTCGTCAGCGTATGACACCATGGTTAAACCACATCTTTTTGCAATAGTGGCTAGCGGCTGCACATATAAATTAAAAAGAGTCGGACTAAGTGCCGAACCTTGCGGGACCCCTTGGGAAATATTGCGAGGAGTAGATTCAAATGGGGGGGGGGGGTGGAGACTTTAAAGGTGCGTCCAGATAAAAAGGAGCGAAACCATTCCAATGCGGTGTTCTCCACACCGGCCTCTCGCAGCCGTTGAAGAAGGATAGAATGGGAGACAGTGTCGAAGGCGGCACTGAGATCCAAAAGGATCAGTGCCGCCATCTGGCCTGAATCTATCGTCTTCCACAGGTGCTCCACCATGGCCAACAAGGCAGTTTCCGTGCTATGGCCTGCACGGAAACCATTCTGAGATGGATCTAGAATGCCTGAGTTTTGGAGATGGTTAGACAGGATTTTGTTGGCATGTGCCTCCGCAAGTTTGGAAACCCATGGGAGGAGAGAGATGGGCCGGTAGTGTTCAGGCTTTGAAGGGTCCAAGGTGGGCTTCTTTAAAATAGGGATAACCGTGGCCTGTTTCCATTTACTGGGAACAGTCCCGGACTCAAAGGAGAGCCCAATCAGATCATTTATAGGAGACAAACAGATCTCAGCAGATTCTTTGAATTGTGCCGGTCTTAGTGGATCGGCAGGTGAGCCTGATTTAACTTTTATAATAAGGGCTTTGAACTCTTCCTGAGATGGCTTAGGTATAGACACAAGAGATCTGGTAATTGCAGGGTTGCTTCCTAAGTTGTTAATCGATACAGTTTGCGGAGGAAATGATTGATAGATCGCCTCGACTTTCTCTACAAAGAAGGCCGCTAGCGTTTCGCAGTGATTCATGGAGCATTTTTCCGTTACCGCAGTTTTCTTACTAGTAAGGTCTTTACAGACCTTGAAGATGAGTTTTATTGGATTAGGGCTATTCTTAAACTCCTCGGAGTAGAATGTGGCTCGGGCTTTGCAGATGGCTCGATGGTATACTTTAATACTAGTCAAATAAGTCCGCTTGAGGTCGAGATCGTAAGACTTGCGCCAGGCTCTCTCCGCTCGTTTACAAGCGGTCTTAAGAAGCCTGAGGGAATCATCGTACCATGGGCTAGAGGGACCGGGTCGAGCTTTGCTCCATCTTGCAGGGATTAGGGAGTCCAAGGCTAGGGTCAGCCACTTACAAAAGTGGTCGTATCCCAGCGAGGCATTTTTAGGTCAAGTGGGTGTGATGACAGAAGCTGATGGAAGTCAGCCAATCTTATTTTCCTCCAAGTTCGCTTAAAAATCGGCGGAGTGGAGTTCTTAAAAGGAGAGATGTTGGATATAAGCTGAACTTCGATCAGGTAATGATCTGTCCAGGCCATGGGTCTGGGAGGAAGAGTTATAACATTGTGGAGATTAGTCAAAAAGGGGTCAATGATATGCCCGCCCACATGAGTCTGATGATTGATAAGCTGATATAACTGAAAAGCCTCAAGATCTGCAAGGAAACTACTAACGGTAGTGGAGAGTGGAGTATCTAAGTGAAGGTTAAGATCACCCACGATGCTAAAATTAGCCGATCTAAGGGCCAACGAGGAGACCACCTCAGGAAGAGCGCACCGGAAAGCGACGTCAGGGCCAGGGGGTCTATAGATGAGTAAACCAGAGATGGTGAAGTGGGGATTAATAGAAATGGCAAAATGGGCGCTTTCACAGCCAGCTATGGGCATGGCCTTCCATGAGCATGGGTAACATGATCTAATTACAGCCGCAATTCCGCCGCCTCGTGAGTTGCGGTTTAGAGTATACATGACGTACTCATCGGGTAGCGCAAGGTTAATAGTAGCCATGGCAGCATCATGAAGCCATGTTTCTGTTAAAAAAAGAATGTCGGGCTGGTCATCAGTAAGTATAGTAAAAACATCTAAGTGATGGCAAACCAAACATCTAACATTGAGGTGTAATATTTTAAGTGTACACTGTCGACTGGTAGCAGCATGTGGGTTAACTCTTAGGGCACTTTGGACCGTCTGTATAAGCTGTAAATCAGCAATAGGTAAGGGCGTCGGGAGTTCAAAAGAACACGTGGGACATTGGAAAGGTCCACAAAGGGGGTCAAGAGCGCCATAGGCGCAGGGGCTTGCCTTAGGACGAAAGCCAGTGAGGAAATCGCTGGAAAGCATAGTGGAAATGTCCAGATAGTCCTGCCCTAGCCCTGCCTTGGCGCTGACGGGCGCAGACGGGCAGGACTCTGGCTTGACTCCGGCGCGACTAAGGCGCGCCCGCTGCTCGCGTCCGCTGCGCGGGGCGACGGCCGTTTGTTTTTATACTCTAGCCTCTGGCCACCAGGGAGTCTAACCCTATCAAAGATGGCCGCCGCCGTCTCTCCGACCGTGCCCCCGGTGAGTCAGCCCTGAATCGGCCGATCACTCAGGGGAGGAGGCAGAGGAGCAGAAATGCAGGGGTCAATACAGTGAGTAATTAAAAGTTTTTAAAAAGGGAAAATACAGAGATGCCTCCACCCTCGATCGGTGGAGACAGACAGCGCGATAATTCCGCGCGAGGGAACGGGGGAGGGGGTAGGACACCAAGGAATAATACAGAAGCTAGTAAAATCAGCTAAGAAATAAAAGCGTAACTGCCCGGCTCAAGCCTCAGGCATCAGTGATATCGTTTCCTCGCGAGCACAGTCCTACCATTGTTTTTATACTCTAGCCTCTGGCCACCAGGGAGGCTAACCCTATCAAAGATGGCCGCCGCCGTCTCTCCGACCGTGCCCCCGGTGAGTCAGCCCTGAATCGGCCGATCACTCAGGGGAGGAGGCAGAGGAGCAGAAATGCAGGGGTCAATACAGTGAGTAATTAAAAGTTTTTAAAAAGGGAAAATACAGAGATGCCTCCACCATCGATCGGTGGAGACAGACAGCGCGATAATTCCGCGCGAGGGAACGGGGAAGGGGGTAGGACACAAAGGAATAATACAGAAGCTAGTAAAATCAGCTAAGAAATAAAAGCGTAACTGCCCGGCTCAAGCCTCAGGCATCAGTGATATCGTTTCCTCGCAAGCACAGTCCTACCATTGTTTTTATACTCTAGCCTCTGGCCACCAGGGAGGCTAACCCTATCAAAGATGGCCGCCGCCGTCTCTCCGACCGTGCCCCCGGTGAGTCAGCCCTGAATCGGCCGATCACTCAGGGGAGGAGGCAGAGGAGCAGAAATGCAGGGGTCAATACAGTGAGTAATTAAAAGTTTTTAAAAAGGGAAAATACAGAGATGCCTCCATCCCTAACCAAATAAGCAATACTGAGTTCATTTTAATAAATAAAATGACACCACAATCCATTAAGCAGACATGGAGATATACATTTTGAAAGTTTGAATTAAAAACAGGGCTGGAGAGGTCATTGACGAAGGTAGGAAAGTTCTCAACAGGCAAATTCTGAAGTCTGTGCCAAGAAAGCCCTTGATGTCAATTGTCTTGGCATAAGTCTTGGTGAAGTTCCCTACATTCAGACATAAAACATTTCTGGAAGTGAAGATCTTCAGCGGAGCAAACTAGCAAGCTGAGGCTGACCAGCAAATTGACGGCTGCAGGTTCAACTGCGATCCTGGTCTCTGCTGGTTCTCCAAGAAGAGAGTTTGCAAAAAGTTATCATGTCTCTGCTTTTGCAGTGTGGACAAGAGGAGTACAGTCTAACAGATGTCAAGAGTTCATTACCTGGGGGTACCACTTGTAGGTTAGGACATACTCCAACAGAGGCCAGCAGCAGGGTCCAGGGCAGGTCCAACTGGGACTGGTCAGCTGTTGTGTTGAGAGAAGCCTTTGTAAGCTTGTTGCGCTTTTGTAGCTCAAATAGGAGGTCAGCCAACTAACCCTTGGAGTCTGTTCTGGAGACCTGGGTTCAAGGCCAGAATATTCAATCTTCTTTTAGGTTCTTCCGACAGCAGGACAGTCCTTCTGATTTTCCACATGTCCAGGAGTGTTCTTAGGGGAAGACTGTGGGCTTCACCTCTGTGCCCAATGCCAGGACTTGGGGAAAGGTGAAGTCTTTGTCCACCCACTAAACCAGTTCTTGTTAATTCTGCTACCCACCCTGGGTTTTGTGCCAACGAGACTAGCAAGACAAAGGGGAATCAGGCCTAGGTGAAAGCTTCATCTGCCGGGACCAAGGTGTGCTTCCTTTGAAGCTCAAGAAGGGGCTGGGCACAGCCCCCAAGACCATCCTGTCCACTGAGGAGTCCCCCTCCCAATACCTAGAGTCCTTTGTCCACTGACAGGGAGCAATGCACATCTCAAATCAGGGGAGCCAGCAGGAGGCAGGTGACATATGGGCACTGGCAAGAAAGCCTTTAAGATTTAGGCAGAAAAATGCCAACTTTCTAAAATTATATTTACCAAAATAGTAGGTTAAAATCCCACTTGGCTATTAAGTTGAATTGTAAATTATTATAAACAAGCATTTGCAACGCAATAGGTCTCGCATTAGGAAAGTTTGAGCTATTGGTATTGTAAATGACACATTTTTTATTTATGTGTATTTTTACAATGCCATTAGTTTTAATTTTCGCAAATGTGACACCTATAGCATTTGTAATGCAATATGTGTTGTATTTACGTGACTTACATGTATTGATATTACAAATAACAATGGCTTTACATGTTTTTAAATAATTAATACTTAAATAAAAGTTATTGTAATTTATAATGGCAATAGCTTAAACTTTTGTAAATAACTTTTGTGAAGATTATGTTGTGTATTTTATTGTGATGAAAATCCAAGACCAGAAGTGAAATATTAACATATTTTTGTGACATTTGTAATAAAGCTTGAAACATTGAGAGAACATACTTGAACCAGTTGTTGTTGAATGGTTGCACAGATTGATGTTGTGGTGGCGATGAGTAATGCTGTGGCGTTCAGTGATGCTGTGGTAGCGCATTGTGATGTTGTGGTGCCCCTGAGTGATTCTGTGGTGGTGCTGAGTGATGCTGTGGTGATGCGATAGATAGAGTGAGGGCGCTAGATAGATAGAGGGAGGGCGATCGATAGATAGATAGCAGGTTTGTTGAACTCTCAGGGAATGAAAGATGGTAAATGCTGGTAGTAGCATAGATATAGCTGAACTTGAAATACTTAGCGGGGTACTGACCTGATTTACTAAAAGGTATTTGTGGATGTTCAGTGATACATTTCCTAACAAGACTCAATGTGAAGAAATGGGAGCCTCGGCAAAAGATGCCCTAATGAAACTGCTTTGCATGAAAAGGTAGCATAGCATGCTGGTACCCGAGAAGTGAACTTCTAAATTTCGAGGCTTTACAAATGTGGTGCGATGCCTTAGAATGATATCATTGGCTAGACAGCAAGAGGCACTCAGGCAAGATAACTAAAAGCGCTGATGTGGGAAAAGTAGCATTTAAGGAATTTCCCTTCAAGTCAGAAGATTGTACTGACCTACCTTTTCATTTATTAATGTGAGCGAACCGATAACTTTAAAGACTTCATCCTGTAAAACGTTAACAACACTTTTTGCTAAGGACAGGGACGTTTATGGTATTATAAGAGACCATGCCGTGATCGATCTTTATTAGTTGTGTCCCCGGCGAGAGCAAAGTGACAGCCTGGGAAAGGAGTATTTGTGAATTAGAAGGTACTAAAAGAGTCATTCATTCTGCAACAATCTTATTCACAAACAACATGGTATGTGCCGAGGAAGATCCTCCATAAAAGAGGCAAGGCTTCCACTACATCCCGTGAGACGCCCAGTGACACCCCTCTCCTTCGCAGTCCATGACAGTATCTGTGCGCAGTACATGATTAGCATACCAGAGATAGGCCGCCCCCGCTGTGTGACCTTCAAGGCTTTACACTGCCGCTAAGATGCCGAGGGTCACAGGGTGCCAGGGTCATCAGCGCAGCTGGAACAGTTCGGTTAGGAATTTGTTAAGATTGGCTTGTGGGAAATGATGCAGGAAGCAGCGGGGGAGAGGTGGGAGGGAATTCCTTCTTCCGACCCCAAGCATGGATGCGTGTGTGCTCAGAGCTTGGGGAGCAGCATACTGAGCCATGGCAGCGCAGCCAGTCTCCGGGAGCACGGGCGCTGTATAAGGCCACACACTGCCAGTAACAGCACAAAAGACACGCATGTTCTACATGAGTTGCCAAGTAAGTGCCTAGAAACCCACTTCTGGTTGAGCCATATCCACGGGGTATGCAGGCGATCCATGCATTATGGGCACGTACATTGTCTAGCTCAGGGTCTGCAAGTGCCAGCGAGTGCATAGCGCCTAGAGCTCTGCAGCGCTTCCGCTCCGGAACATCGGTTAGTGACGGGCTAGGAATCTGTTAAGGACGGCTTGTGGGAAATGATGCAGGAAGCAGCGGGGGGGGAGGTGGGAGGGAGGTGGGAGGGAATTCCTCTCTGCGGCCCCAAGCATGGATGCGTGTGTAAACGCTGTGGGATGGAAAGTGGCACCCGAGTGTATACATTTACAAAACAAGCATTGGCAGCGGTGCGGGCCACGAAATACAATATTAAAAAAAATAAGCTGTTTATATGTTGGGAGGGCGGGGACTGCCCGCGCATGCGCAACATGCGCCATTCGAGCAGCGGATAGCACGGCGGGGCTCCCATGACTAAGGGGAGAGCCCCGCATCGTGCTGCCAAAGGACCTGGAGTACAGAGATTAGGTAAGGGGGGGTGCGCGTGTGAGCGTGTGTGAATGCAGTGTGTGTGCGTGCGTGCGTGTGTGTGCCTGCCTGCGTGTGTGTGAGTGTGGCTTTGTGTATGTGTGCGCGCGCGACTGGGAGAGGCATGGCTGTCTTCCTGGGAATCTGAGATAGGATATGTGCACGGCGCCGGCCTGGGCGTGCGCGCCCACGAGGTGCAATCGGTGCGCGTGTCCGAACCCTGTCTCAGATTCCCAGGAGACTGAAAACAATAGTTGTCGAGCTAGACGCATGCTATGCATGCACACTCTAGCTCAACCTAAAAAGGGTCTTTAAACAGGATTCTAGCTGATCCCAAACCGAATGTTGCACTTATTTAATGTGACAGTGTAAAACAGTGTTAGCCGATGGGAGAGACAGTGAAAAAAACATTAGGGTTTTTTTTATGGTCAGAACTTGTAAAACATTAAATATACATGTTCTACTTTTTTAATACCATACACCCTGCCCTATGGGCCTTCTCTGGCCTACCTTTGGGGTAACTTAGAAGAATTAAAAAGAAAGATATACGCCTGGCAACAGATTTAGTTTGCCAGGTTGAAATGGTAGTTTAAACTACAGATCTAAGCTGCTGGTGGCAGGCCTGAGACATGCTTCAGTGTAATTTTAGTGGGGGAACAATTGCTGAAGCCCACTAGTAGTATTCAATAAACAGGCCCTGGGTACATACAGTACCATATATTAGGGGCTAACGAGTAAATAAATAATGGGATTAGCACCAGAAGGCAGAAATCTGGTGTAACTGCAGAAAGGACACATTTCCAGCAATATCCAATATCTACAGACAGTTTGTCCTGAAATGCACACAAATTAAAATGGATTTAAGATCTTGGTATTAATATTTACAGTTTTTTTGGATAATCTGTACTTCAAGAGAAAGATTACTTGTCTTGCTGGTATGGATAATGTGCTCATGCTAATATGAACCAAATCTGCTGGCAACTGTGAATCCAAAAAACATTTCTTGACAAAGATGTGGGATGAGACTTTAAAGTATAAAGCCTTGAACGTCCACAAAAATACCAAAACCACACAGTCACTGTCTTATAAGATGGGGTACAGGGATGACACTGGTCAGATGCTGATATCATCATCTCTGCCACTGGCCCACCAAACTCCTGTGATATAAGAATTAGGTGGCAATGTTCACCAACTAAAATTAACACGACTTGGTGGGTTAGGACAGAGGTGGTGCATTGTGTCAGGCTCAAAACTGATGATAGTCCAAATGTTCCCCCTCCCAGGGCTCATGATGTCTTTTGGGTTTCTATGAACTCTGGGGAGAGGGAGATGGGGATAAACTGCCATCACCCCTGCAATGCACTCTAAATCACCATGATAATCACCAGGAGTACCTTCTTTGAGTGCACATGCAGCGACTGACAAAAGGGGAATCCTAAGGATTTCCACACCAATGCTATGCACATAACATGGTATGAAAGCCCTTAATCGAATTGTCTGGTAGAGTACAAGGACTGCAATAAGCCTCTTAAATAGATTAACTCATGGGAAAATATCAACGCAAGGGTGGGAAAGAATGATAATGTTCTTAGAAATATGTTTGACAGAGTCACCGCTGTCGAGAAAATGCCAACAGGCCAAATTTGGGTTACACTTGGGGGCTGGAAGAGAACTGAATAAAACCCTGTGAAATTGTAGTTAGAAAAGGATTTCAGTTGAGGAGTTCAAAGACAAGATCAGAGTTTTGAGGCATTCTTACAGAAAACAAAGATGGGCTATGAAAACAAAAACATTTAACAAAACTGGGCTAGACTCCAGCTGCTATTAGATGCCTCATTAATAAACTCACCCGAGGTAATAAAGCAAATAAATTATAGCTTCTTTCCAAACAGAGGACAGAATATATTCAACAGTTATATAAACTGGACCCCCTGCCCTTGACAACATGGCCAATTAACAGTTACATCAAAGAGTGCTCCAAAATTACTGCATTGCGTGGACTGTGAGAATTCACAATTGACATGGGAAACGGAGGAACCCCGAAAGAGATGAAGCAAAGTGAGCAGCTAGTGGCCCAACAATCAAGATGCCTGTAAGGCGTTAAGTAAGTTAAGAGGGACTGGCGCCCAGGGTCCAAAGGGAGTGGCTGCAGCTCTTCTTAAATCAGATAACTCCTTGTGGAGACCAATTTTAACTAGTGTTTACGCTGGCTGCTATTGTACAAGCTTGGTTCCTGATAGCTGGAGCGGATCTATTTTGGTACCAATCCATAAGAAGAAGAGGAGGAGCCGGCAATTACCAGATGATGGCATTATTGGACGAAGAGAGAAAATGCTATGTCCGATTACTTAATGAGGACGTAGAAGCTTAGGCTACTGAAAAACAACTGATCCCAAGGTTTCAATCTGGGTTCCAAGGAAACTGTCACAATGAGCATAATCTGATTATCCTGTCTTTTTTTTTAATTGAGGATGCTGTTCACCCAAAATCTTTGCCACTCTACACAGCATTTATTGATTTCACTAAACCTTTCAATGACGTCCCAAGAAACAGGCTTGGGTCAAAGATAAATAGCTGGGGAATTGCCCCCTGGTTACTGAAACCAATTGAATCGCTGTGCAGTGAGACAGGGGTAAACTGAAAACTAATCGGTCCACTTCAGAGAAAAACTTTATAGGTAAACGTCTTAAACAAGGATGCATCCTTGCACCCCTGCTATTTCCCCACTACATGGCAGATTTGCAGAGCAACCTGGCCAACCCTAGATCATGCCCTCCGCACTTGGTTGAGTCAGAATATTCAAACACACCAATATGCAGACGATATGGTCATCCTAGATCGTACTCAAGTGGGCTTCCAGAGATCTCTCAAAGCACTTGCTCACTACTGTAAAGACAATACTATCAAAATCAATTTAAATAAAACCAAAATAGTGATATTTGGCATGAAACCGATCAAAAAAAGGATCTTGGTATGTTGAGGGCTCACTCCTGGTGAGAGTGAAACACTTTAAATTCCTGAGTGTGCCCCTGGATGAAAGGGGCACACTATAATGATTTAAAGGCATAGGCTATGTACTTACTGTGTGCAAATTGGACATTTAAAAAATAACTTGGCCAGCTCAAACTTGCAAACCCTTCTAACATTTGTGGGCTGCAAAGTCATGCCTGCTCTCTCCTATGGAGCCATAATGTTTAAAGATCAATTATTTCAATTCTTGGACAAACAGCAATACACACAATATAGACAATTGTTTCCTCTTCCAGATTGCACAAGTCAAGCACAAATTAGGCTATAATACAACCACTCCAAGCAAAACCTGGTGTTGCGTGCCAAAAGGATATTGTTTCACTTGATATTAAATATAGAGAATGCCAGTATATTGAAACAACGGTTATGGAGGAAAATACAGGAGCCAAACTGTGAATGGCTATCTTTCTTAAGGAAGTCCATCCAAATGCTGAATTTGGAAAAACCTTGTCAACTCAAATCTCGAAATAAAAGCTATAGCAAAATAATTCATGAAGAACACAAAAGCACTATAGGTGGCCCAAGAACCAAGGGACGTAAAGAGCAATTTGTACAGGAGTTGGAGTTCTGGCCTTTATACCTCAGACTCCCTCCCAGATTACCTGAGCCTGCTTCTTCCGAACAAGCCAAAAAGTAAACTCACGAGGCTTTGATGTCGTTTGATACCTCTAAGTTGCTACTGAGCTATGAGCAAGCAATATAGACTATGCAGTAAAAAGGAGAAGTCGTTGCTGCGTGTGATTTGCATCCGCAAGTGCCTATAATTATAGCTCTTGAGGCAGTTTTGGCTATGACCAATAGTTTACGCCCTGAACATTCGATCTTTTAGTGCATTTGTGAATCGTGGCAGCTGTCAGGGCGCTTCGCACAACACATGAAATCAGTGGCAGACATACAGCAACAGGCAGTTATCACCGACAGACAATCACAAGGAAGAAAACAAGCTGCCCGAAATCCTGATGTGGTCTATAACTTCTGGTGTATAAGGTTTCTGTTGGTGGATTATGTAGAAATGTCATTCTTTTATCTGATATATACTTTAGCAGATTGGGTTGGGTGTAGGAATGGGAAATATGCAATTTTATCAAAAAGAATTCTGGGATTTTGTAAGCAATTTTAGCAGAATCCCTTACTAGGGTTGGCTGTCTTCAATAAGGGAAATTGTGCAACTTTTTCATTGAAGGAGAATTTTGTCTCATATGGGCTGTGTGCAATATTCAGAATTTTGCAATTTCTACGAAGATAACTAGGGCAAGGATCTCATTAGGTGGGCTTGTGTGCAATAATGGGAAGAGTGCAATCTCTATTATTAGTTTCTGCTAATTTAGATTCACGTTGACATTCTATTCAAGGTTTTTTTAGAGCACTCTATTATGTTGGTCTGTGTGCAATTAGAGGAATTGTGCAATTTCTACTGAAGAATAATTAGTGCAAGGGGAATGCTTTGATAAGATCTAAATTAGTTGAATTTGTCTCATAAAGGAAATGTGTAAATAATTATTTTAAGATTGTGTAAAGAGGTTTTTTAGGGTTATTGGGTGGGGAGATGGGGGGCATGTGTGATGCATATTTTTGCTGTAATTATTTTACTTAATCAAACAGTTTAATATAGTTCATATTTACACTTACATTTCCCAGATGGTGAGACAAAGAAGTAGAGGTGTTGGCAGGATAGTCCATCTCTGACTTGATGAGGCAGAGAAGATGTCACCTACAACACTTTCACATCACAAAGGCTCTGCCTGAGCACACTTACATAGGATGTGAAACTAGTCTATTGTGACCCCAGATAAGTGGGGGCCAGGTCAGGGAGGCAGGACATTCCAAACATTTTTGGGGTTTGAAACCTCCAGAACCTTTTGCTACTTCAAAGTTGGCATCAGGTATAATGGACCCTCAGACATAACTCTTCAGTGTACTGCTGGACATGTGGAAGACTCAGAAGGATCTGTGTTGTGCTGTGTTGCTCTGCAAGAAGGACTGCTACTCTGCTGCCCAAGTGAAAGGACTGGACTTGCATCTTGAAACTAGGACCACCAGAGTGACTCAAAGGGCTAGTGGGCCAGAGCCTCAGGGAAAGAAAAGGATCCAACCACCTTAAACCCAGCCCCTGTACTCTGTCTGCTGTGATACATGCCCCACCAAGTGGTGCCAACACAGTTTTGGACCCAACACAGTTTTGGACCCTTAGAAAGGCCCTAAAGGTGCTCTGCCATCCTAGTTGTGGTTCTGTGGGCAGAACCAACACAGCGCGACATCTCCATGCAGCTCACCCTCAGAATCACCACTACAGGTCTCATCCCCAACACAGACCCTTGCATCGTAGACAAAAATCTCCTTGGATCCACCAATGTGCGACGAATCTTCGAAGCAGGACTTCGCATCGCAAGCCCCTTGTTGATGGCATACTCGACGATGACGTAGGGACGTGCTTCGTCGTCTCACATCGGGATGTCACAATGCTCCGTAACAAGGATTTAAGGTAATATTGTTTAGCTGGCTTAACTAGACCTCTGTATCAGGCCCATGCTCCATCATGGTCATCACGAACTTGTGACTTTGTCCCAGTCTGGCGTGCCCAGATGACAGTTGGTGCTTCTAAGCACTATTTTTACCTAAAACTGAAAAATTCAGTTCTACTGATTGGATTTTTGTCTTTATGGTCTCAAATAATTTATTACATTTTAATCTATTTTTCTAAAATGGTGTAGATTATTCCTTGTGTTGTGTTTTCACTTTATTACTCTATACTTTACACATTGCATTTAAGTTAAGCCTGACTGCTTTGTGCCAATCTACCAGGGGGTTAAGCACAGGTTAGTTTAGGGTCCACTTGTGTTTCACCCTGAAATATTGCGGTTCCTGCTTGAGTTGGGCTTCACTCCGTCAACCAGAAACCCAATTTCTAACACCAGATGTACTTGATATCGCTTTAGACAGGATGTGAAAAGAGAAAGTGTTTTTATGATTAACAGTACAAACAATGGTTTAGGAGATTTGATGATACTCACATCCAACAAAAACAACAGCTCCATATTCCATATTACAGACAATATTTGCACCACTAGAATCTGAAACATTCATGTCGGAGACTTTAATTGCACTGCTGTGACTGCTGAGGGGAATAATTGGATATTTTTTAATTCCATATACCAGGGATGTCACTTTCTCTCCTTCACCAAGTATGCAACAAAATGTCATGTTGGAGCCAACAGGAACAACCTTTTCGTCAGGAAAGACAGATGGTCCAGGGTTCCCTGTAGACAAGAAAAAGGGAAATTACTCTACCTATTCTTTCATTTATAACCATACTCATGTACTTATCACAGAATTTTCTAACACCCAAATGTATTTCTAATGATCTAAGCATTCATCTAAATGTCAAGGAAAAGCTTAAGTCCCACCAAAAGCGAGATACACCTGAGCTAGCTAGGCCTCAAATACTCAAAGTCAGAGATACTACTTCTTGATCCAGGCAGTGCAAATTAATTCCTGTTTGACGGGCCTCCTTCTGTGGGATCCCACCATCTCTCGCTCTGTTCATGATCTGGGTGTTGTTCTGAACATAAATCCAGGCAGTGAACAATTATGTTCATAACAATTGTTTCACCTTTTGTGTCTTACAACATAACCTGCCTCTAACTCAAATGATTGTCCTTGCTCTTGCAGTGGTGCTCAGCCACAGAATTTAAACTGGCCTCCCTACTAAAACCCTAGCTAAATGGCAGGATCCAGAGCTAAGCCGCTCATCACTTCTGGTGGACGGGCTTGCTTTAAGGTAAATAATATAAATATATTTTGCAGCAGGAATGCAGTCTCTGAAAACAGAGAAGTCTGGGGAATAATACCCCTCTAACTCCCACCCCCTCCCTGTGACTGCTCTGATCTTACCTTTCACACAACACAATCAGACAATTGCTTCCTTTTTCCCTACGCTCTGAAGACATCTCCTCAAGGTCAAGAAATCCCTGAACATTAACCTCTTTCGATAAGCCTTTGGAATGCTCGTCCACTTATATTTGGTATATCATTTGACTTTTATCTAAGATGTATACTCTTCTACATGAAGTTTGGAGTGCCATCCTTAAGGTACACTGACATGACTGCTAGACTGACCTGTTCTCCACAATAATAAATAATATGATACATTATAACTTAGCATGCACTATGAATTTATAGGCAATTTAACAGAGGCTCACATAATTAAAGGTAGAGGTTCAAGACGACATACATGTTTATTGTATGGCAGGAGACCGAACCATATGCAATGTATTTTCTATACATGTATGGCAAGCCGTAAATACCTGCCTTTAAGTTCCAGATCCCAAAAGCAAAGTATGATATACGTGTATTGGTATCATCACAGATAAAATTTTGTTTGTTAAATGTGCTTCCCACAATGAAGTTACATGTATTCAAAGATGGTGTGAACAAGCAATTGACCGGAGCAGTATAGTAGGTGTATCACCTTTTTTTAAGCATACAATCTTTGATGTAACTGTCTGTGTTAAATGTAGTTGATTACATTTTATGTAGGAGCCCTGGATTTAAGTATTTATTTACATGATATTTTGGGCTGTGTTTATGCTTTTTTTGCATCTCCTATTTATTTCTATTTCTTGGTCCTTGAAAAAATCAAGTTGGAGCAAGTAGAGTTAAACATGTATTTAACTGGTAAATGCAAACTCATACTCAGATATCAATATGTTTTCAGTGCACTATCTAGCCATACATAATGAATTCACCAGACAGTTTCCATTTTAAAAATGAATATTGACTGGGAATCATTAACACCCATTTGTAGTTGTGTATAAAATAAGTAAAAACTTGAAAGCAGGAGCACTAGTTATATTACAATTAAAATGTATGAACGTTATAAATATAAAGAAAGTATTTCTATATAGTTACAGTCTTGAAATCCATGTACTACCCAAAAACCACTTAAATAAAACTGGAAAAAGACATTGGAGGTTGTGGTAACAAACAGAGAAAACATAAAAGGTAAGCAGTAATTATAGATGAGGAACAAAAAGGTAGTACATCAAAGAATAATCATAGGAGGTGCTTATTTATTTGAAAAGCAGGAAGTGCTGTCCATAACATCAGTTACATGATGCTTAAGTTAGGATGGGAACAATAGTGTTATGAAATAGGTATGTGATGGATATTTAACACAGACCAGAGAGTAAGAACAAACATTTCATAAATACATATTTACTATGAAGAGAGGTAGAGGTTTGTGCCATCTCAATTGTCAATAAATATTCATAAGAAAATTCAGACGTTCTTAAGAAGTTGAGCGTGCTTAAGTTTTATTTCATTTTTCACAGTATAGTAGGACAGCCAACATGTGTTTCGTCCAAAAGGCCTATTTGGGCCGTGGGCTTTTTCAAGGCTGATGGGGTCAACAAGGTGAAGAATGAACGTATGTGGGAAAAATAAGATCCCATTTCAAAGGTGAGAAAAGGAAAAAATAATAATAACAATGAAATTAGGATATATTTAATAAAGTGGAGAGAATGGAATCATAGAGAACATAGAGGGGCAGGGCAAAGAAAGAGAATTAAAGTAAAACGTCGGAGAAAAGAGAAAGATGGGGTTGTGAGGAGAGGTTGGAAGGGAAGGAAGGGAAACGTCAGAGAGAAGAGGGAAATGTAGCGTGGGGAAATAGGGAGGAAAGAGAAAGACAAAAGGTAAATTAGTGTAAGTAGAAACAGAAAGAGAAAACAAATTAAATGGTGGAAACAGTTAATTAGTAATAAGTCAGATTGAACACATAAGTTACCGGTTTAGACTTTTAACATGCAATTGAAAATAAAGTGTTCCAATTCGGGCCAACATCAATACAGAATCTGCATAAGTAACAGTACAAACCGAAAATGGCAACTGGTATTAAATACATTCCTGAGAAATCCAACATCTAGAATAAATGGGTGGGCCCAAACAAACATAAATGCACAAAGGGAAATGCTGGTGAAGGCAATTGAAGGTAGGCATAAAGCTGCGCTTGAAATTCTGAGGTAGCCACATTGAGAACAGTTTGCATCCTCTAAAGTGTATAGGTAGTAAAGTGCATGTAACATAGTATTCCAAAGGTGGCCTAACCCTGGAAAAGCTCTTTAATTCTACTGTGTTTGTGAATATGTATTCGTTGTTAGATCATAAACAATGTGGCAGTCAAAAAAGCATTAAAAACCCAGTAGGGCATGAGTAACATGAAAACAGTAATGTTGGATCACCAACATTGTGGCAGTCGACAAAGCGTTAAAAACACAGTTGGACTTGAGTAACAGACTGCATTCGTAGGTAAGGAGTTGTATAGTTAGACTATCGAGATAATAATAGTCAAGGGAACTGATTTGGCTGAGGGAAGTGACAGAGAAAAGGAAAGGATCCAGAACTAAGCCCTATGGGTTACTAGCAGAAGTGATGGATGGAGAGTGAGTAGCAACAAGAGACTGAGAAAGAGCAGTCAAAGAGATGAAATTAAAACCAGCTAATGCCAAAACTTTTAAATGAAGATTGGATAGTGTGGAAAATAAGGCAGGGTGAACAACAAAGCAAATGTGGTGAAAAGATTGAAAAAGAAAAGAATACAGGCGAGGCAATAGAAGGGTGAATAGATGCCTGTTCTAAGATATGAGAAAAGAGTGGAAGAAGAGTCTAAGGAGTTTGATGATTCGGTAACTCAAGGAGTCATGTGGGTCGCAGGACAAGTTGGCTGTATATGTATTAGTTCAGCTGGTTAAACAAGAGTTAAAAGAAATAGCTAGATGTAGCAATTGAATAAGTTACTTACCTTCGGTAACGCTTTTTCTGGTAGATACAATATCTGCCTGTGGATTCCTCACCTTGTGAATATCCCCCTTGCGTCAGCAACGTTCGGAATTTTTTCTTCGTAGCATGCCGGCGTGGACGACGTCATAGGAGCACGGCATCGCGCGCGACTCCGTCTGACGTCACCGACTCCTTATTAGGCCCACGTCGGCGTGATGACGTCAGTTCCTCCCTTTTTTCCATGCCTTCGAGGCACACGGACGGACCAACGACAGCAAATATGCATATATACAATGTACACAGTAAATACAAACCATAATAGCACACAGTGCATAGCAAAGGTATCAAAACCCAAAATATATACAAACAATAAAACCAGGTATAGCAGAGTGGACAACGGGGAGGCGGGTGGGCATGTGAGGAATCCACAGGCAGATATTGTATCTACCTGAAAAAGCGTTACCGAAGGTAAGTAACTTGTTCTTCTGATAGATACATCTGCCGTGTGGATTCCTCACCTTGTGAATAGAGTCCCACAGCAGTCCCCACTCCCGGAGGAGGGTGACCACTCTGCTATACCAGGAAATCTTGGAGAACAGAACGCGCGAAGTGGCCGTCCCTCCTCACCTCAGAATCCAAGCAGTAATGCTTCGCAAAAGTGTGGAGGGAGGCCCAAGTCGCGGCCCTGCAAATGTCCTCAACAGGTACACCCCTAGACAAAGCAGATGTTGCAGACTTTGCTCTAGTTGAATGAGCTCTAATACCCTCAGGAGGGTCCTTACCCGCCAGTGAGTAGCAAATCTTGATGCACAGGATTATCCACCTGGAAAGTGTGCGCTTGTGCACCGCTCTGCCCTTCTTGCAGCCAGCAAAACCAAAAAACAGCTGGTCGTCCATCCGGAAGTCTTTAGTTCTGTCCAGATAAAAAGACACCGCCCTCTTAGGGTCCAGACGGTGTAGCCTCTCTTCCTCCTTAGACGGGTGAGGGGGAGGATAGAAGGTAGGGAGGGTAATGGATTGTCCTAGATGGAAGGGAGTTACCACCTTAGGCAGAAAAGCAGCCCTGGTCCTGAGAACCAGTCTTTCAGCATGAATGGTCAGGAATGGGGGTTTGGAACTAAGAGCCTGAAGCTCACTCACCCTCCTTGCCGAGGTGATTGCTACTAAGAAGACAGTCTTGAAAGACAAAAGCCTCATGGGACACTTGTGTAAGGGTTCGAAGGGGGAACCCATCAAATAGGTTAACACAAGATTCAAATCCCAATGAGGAATAACAAAAGGAGTAGGAGGGAATCTATTAGTGAGTCCCTTCAAAAATCTTAAAACCACTGGAGACTTAAAAAGAGAGGGCTGATCCGGCAAACAAAGAAAAGCCGACAAAGCCGAAAGATACCCCTTGACCATGGCAACAGCAAATCCTTGCTGCGCCAAAGAAAGAGCAAACTGCAAAATGTCAGACAAATGAGCCTTCAAAGGATCAACATCCCTCTCCCTACACCCAGAGACAAATTTAGACCACCTATACGAATAAATGGACTTGGTGGAGTCACGCCTGGCAGAAAGAATGACATCCACCACATCGTGTGGGAGAAAAGGAATTCAAGTTGCCCCGTTCAATCTCCAGGCATGGAGGTGTAATGTCTGGAGGTGGGGGTGTAGAACCTGCCCCTCCATCTGAGAGAGGAGGTCTGCCCTGTGAGGGAGACGGAGCGGCGGGTTAGAGGAAAGGTGGAGAAGGTCCGTGTACCACACCCTTCTTGGCCAATCCGGGGCGACCAATATGACTTGGGCCCGGTCCTGGCGAATCTTCCTCAGAACCCGAGGAATCAAGGGTATGGGAGGAAACGCGTAAAGGAGTTGACCTTTCCAACTCAACTGAAACGCGTCCCCCAAGGCTCCTTGCATCGGAAACTGGAGACTGCAGAATGACAGGCAGTGAGCATTCTCGCGAATGGCGAACAGGTCCACCCGAGGAATCCCCCACATCTGAAAGATGTCGCGAACCACCTCCGGATGGAGCCTCCACTCGTGGTCGGCAGAGAACTGCCGACTGAGATTGTCTGCACGAACGTTCAGAACCCCGGCCAGATGATTTGCCATCAGACAAATCCGATGGTCCTGAACCCAGGACCAGAGACGCAGAGCCTCTCTGCAGAGACACTGTGACCCCACTGCTCCCTGTTTGTTGACATACCACATCGCGGTCGTGTTGTCCGTCAGGACTTGAACTGACTGACCGCGAAGGGAAGGGAGGAAGGCCTTGAGCGCCAAACGTATCGCCCTCAATTCTAGAAGGTTGATATGAAGCAACCTTTCCTCTGGAGACCAAAGCCCTTTGACCTCCAGGTCCCCCAGATGAGCACCCCACCCTAGAGTGGATGCATCCGTTATCACTGTGGCCACCGATGGAGGAAGTTGAAAAGGCTTTCCTTGAGACAGATTGCCTTCCACGCCCCACCAAGACAGATCCGCTGCAGTTTCTCTGGAGATCCTCACTGACTCCCTGAGATCTCCGTTGTGCTGATACCACTGCCTGCGGAGGCACCACTGGAGTGCCCTCATGTGCCAGCGTGCATGATTGACCAACAGAATGCAAGAAGCCATCAGACCGAGCAGGCGAAGGACCTTCAGGACTGGAACGACCGCTCCACTGTAAAATAAAGGAATCATTTCCTGTATGTCGCTAATCCTTTGAGGAGGAGGGAATGCACGACATACAGTAGTGTCCAGTACTGCACCTATGAACAGGTTGCGCTGGGAGGGCATCAGGTGAGACTTGGGTACATTTATCGAAAAATCCAACCTGTGTAACAACTGAGTTGTCTCTTGCAGATGATGAAGCACATTCTCCGGCGACTCCGCTTTGATCAGCCAGTCGTCCAGATAGGGGAACACAGGAATCCCCGATCTTCTGAGATGCGCAGCCACCACTGCCATCACCTTGGTGAAGACTCGAGGCGCAGTAGTAAGCCCAAAAGGAAGGACCGCAAACTGGTAGTGTTGCGATCCCACCGTAAAACGGAGATACTTCCTGTGCGACTTCAGGATTGGGATGTGAAAATACGCATCCTGCAAGTCGATCGACCCCATCCAGTCTTCTTCCATCAGCGCTTGAAGAACCTGTGCAAGTGTGAGCATTTTGAACTTCTCCTGTTTGAGCTAGAGGTTCAAAATCCTGAGGTCCAGGATTGGTCGAAGTCTGCCTTCCTTCTTGGGTATCAGGAAATACCGGGAGTAGCACCCCTGACCCCTTTCCTGCTCTGGAACCACCTCTATAGCACCCTTTCTGAACAGTGCCAGGACTTCTTCCTGCAGGAGAAGAGGATGGTCCTCCGAACAATAACCTTGGCAAGGAGGGTAATTGGGAGGGAACTCCTGAAAAGGAAGTGCATACCCATTTTCTACGAGATTGAGAACCCAAAGATCTGATGTAACCGATTCCCAATCTCGTAGAAAATGAGTAAGCCGACCCCCTACCGGACCCACATGATCCAGAATGGTGGATCTAGGGCTGCTTTGCTGATGCGGGTGGGGGTTGGGCATTATTGGAGGAAGTGGAGGAAAAGGAGACCCGACGTCCACGACCCTGCTGTCTACCCCTATAGGATTTGTACAGAGGGTTCTGCTGCTGCTGTTGTTGCTGTTGGCCTTGCCTGAAGGGACGAAAAGAGGATCTACCGAAACCTCTAAACTTCCTAACTGCCGACCCTCTCGTCTGGAGACCCAAAGATCTTGCAGTAGCCCGGCTATCTTTAAATCTTTCCAAAGCGACATCTGCCTTTTTTCCAAAAAGGCCAGTCGCGTCAAAGGGTAAGTCCAGCAACGTGGATTGCACATCCGCAAGAAATCAGAGGATTTCAGCAATGCGGCTCTCCTGGTGGCAACAGTAGAGCCCATAATCCTGGCAACAGAATCAACAGTGTCCATGCCACTCTGAATTACCATGCGTGCCGCAGCCTGAGTATCGGAGACCACTTCATTAAAGTACTTTCTATCCTCCTCTGGAAGCTTAGATGATAACTGCTTCACAGAATCCATAAATGCATGGACATACCTCCCCAAAAGACAAGTAGCATTAGTGGATTTCAGAGCCATGCTACCTGAGGAGAAAATCTTCTTAGCAGACTGATCCAACTTTTTAGATTCCTTATCTGCTGGCACCTGGGGAAAAGAACCTGCAGACCTGTTGGAACAAGCGGCCTGTACCACTAGACTCTCTGGTGAAGGATGAGAAGAGAGAAACTCGGGGTCACCAGGTGCTACTCTGTAGCGTCTTGCAACAGACCTCGAAACAGCAGGAGCAGTCAACGGCCTCTTCCAGACCTCCTTTATCGCATCAGTTAAAGCCTCAGTGAATGGCAATGTAGGCTCAATAATAGAAGAAGGAGAGTGCAAAACTTCAGTAAGGATGTTTGGCTTATACTCAACAGTAGGTAATGTTAAGTTGAGAAGATCTGCAGCCTTCCTAATAACAACATGGTAGGGCGCCACTTCCCTAGATGGTGCATCAGAAACTGAAGGCAAACCCCACTCAGGAGAGAGCTCCAGACCACTAGCACTATGTAGGTCTTCAAAATAATCATCCTGATCAAGAAGCTCACCCTCTTCCACATCAGAATCTTCACTCCTTTTTTCTTCCAAGAGACGCTGAGCCCTGCGCCTTGACCACTCCACACGAACCGAAGTCGACGGATCCGGTAACGACTCCGACGGAGCCGGTTCCGACGTCGAGCGAGGAGCCGGGGCAGCTGGAAGACGAGACTCACGGACTGGCGTGGCACTTCGATCCAACCCACGAGGTCGATCCGGAGCCCGCGAAGCCGCATGCGGAGTCGAAGACCTCGGCGGAGCCGTAACGAGCCAAGGTGTAAGTGGCGCCGGCATAAATGGCATAAATGGAGCTGGGGCGTAACTCTGAGGGATGCCCAAGTTGTAAGACAACGGACCCATGGGACCAACAGGCGCACCAGTGGGGTACATTGCTCTCGAGTAAACTCCAAACATCGCATTAAGGAAATGCGAGGGGTCCTGTCCAGGACCAGGAAAAGGAGGGTAAGAACCTACTGGATGTTCTGAAGGAGGACGTTCCGACATAGGCTCATTTTGACCCTCTTGATCCATGGGAGTTTCCATAGGAGTCGGAGTTCGAGGAACTATCTCTTCTTCTCCGAAGAATGTTGAGACACCGGATCCGGTTCTTGTTCCGGAGTCGGGGAACATCCGAGAGACTGAACAGGAGAAGGAGAAACGAAGTCCTTATGATGCTTACGAGACTTCTTCAAATCCGAAGACTCCTTTCCGGAATGATGCCTAGAGCTGTGCTTTCTCCTCTTGTGTTTTCTCTTCGAAGAGCTCGAAGCGTGACCCAAAGCCGACCTGGATCCAGATCTCGATCTCTCCCTGGATCTCGACTTCGCTCTGGACCTCGACCTCGAAGCTGATCTAGACTTCGAGCGTGATTTTTGCCTCGACTTCGAGCGTCTCGACGTCGACCTCGAAGATCTTCCAGTCTCTCTTCCCTTTACCTTCGCAAGAAGAAGTTTTGCTTCACGTTCTCATAACGCCTTAGGGTTCATCTTGAAACAGGACCGACAGTTCTTAACATCGTGGTCCGATCCAAGACACCATAAGCAATCGCCATGAGGATCGGTGATTGACATCATGCGAGCGCAGGACCCACATTGCTTGAATCCTGTCTTCCTCGACGACATCTTCGATGAAGAAAGAAGAATTAAAGGAAAAAACAGCAACACTCTAATAGTAGAAGACACTAAGTATCGCAGAAGATCCCAGAAACCGTTAGCGTCGAAGACGCGGAAAAAAGGGAACTGACGTCATCACGCCGACGTGGGCCTAATAAGGAGTCGGTGACGTCAGACGGAGTCGCGCGCGATGCCGTGCTCCTATGACGTCGTCCACGCCGGCGTGCTACGAAGAAAAAATTCCGAACGTTGCTGACGCAAGGGGGATATTCACAAGGTGAGGAATCCACACGGCAGATGTATCTATCAGAAAGGAAGATTACATAAGCTGTAGGAGGAAGGACGTGGTCTGGAAAGGCATGTTTTATGGTTACTTCTAATGTCCAAGATCATAGAAGAGATAAAGGAGAAGAAGAAATGAAGGGGAAGAATAAGAGACAGGTATGTGAGGAGAGGGGAAACAAGATTCTTTATGCAGTGGTTAAGATGTTGAGTGTAGATGTGCAGTGAGGAAAGTGGGCTATTGCAGTAGGGAGATTTGATACTGCCACTTGGGAGGAGAAATGTAAGCGTGTTCTAGTTGTGTGTAGACATGAGGTGTCCGGTGATTGAGTTTTTTCTCCATTTTCAAAGGGTTGCACTCTTGTTGGCTTTTAATGCTCAAATAGATGGAGACGATCCAAGTCTGTGGAAAAATGGCTGCAGGGGAATAGTGTATATCAAAATTAGTTCTCAACGTTCTGCTGAGCTCTTCAAATGAAACAAAGTTCAAACATTTATGATGTTCTTATGAATTTGAAGTAGGCATAATGGCACAATGTTTGCGGAATATTTATGTTTAGTGATCAGGATTTTGGGTTAAGGCTGGAGACAGACATGTATATGACGGCATGATTACAGAGGGGTGAGGAGTGAACAAGAGGTTTGAAACAACATGATCAGAATGAGTGGACTGCCATGCTGGTGTGCATTAGAAACACGAGGAAACAATGTTTCCACGTGTGCAGATGATGGATGGACATAATATACACACTGAAAGTGGTGATGATCGTAGTGAATCTTGAAAAATGGGGCAGTGTTGAGCAGGAGAAGGCCAACTACTCAGCCCATTTCACTGCTATGAGCCATGTGGTAAAGTCCAGTGAATTTGGTATGTAAAGCACAGCTTCAGCAGCGTTTGGACGGATACAACACTCAGCGATGATAGTGTAGTGAGGGATGGTGAGAGTTCAAATGGTAAGTCATGACAGCTACCGTGTTGCAGTTTATCGGGTGCTCCTTATACAGAATCATGAAGGAAGGAATTCAGTGTTTTGTATTCATCTTTGCTTTGTGTTTAATCAAGGGGATAGGGAAGTAGGGTGGTAAAAGATCGCTAGGCCTAAGAAAACATATAAAGCGGGGTTGGGGCATAGAACAGTGAGTAGTGTTGGTAATGTTTGGAGCGGCCATGAAAGCATATGACTTTGTGGAATAGAAAGCAGACACATGATGTGGGAAGATGTGAGAGATATGCTTGTGTTGTAATGGAGGAAAAAAAGAAGGGGTGTTTTCGTTGCAGCTCATTCGTTGCAAAATAGCACAATTTAATGTGTAGAAAAGGGGCATACCTTGCTTAAAGCAGTCCTTTAACTGCAGGTACAGAAGCCATTTGTGTTGCTGGGACATTGAATGATAGTGACAGAGAACTGATCAAAATGTACATTAACAGTACGTAGCTTAGAAACTTTTCAGTCATGTTTTCTGTATAATAACAGGGCAGTGTTTTATTAAACATACCGATGCTAGAGTGTATAATATATAGAATGGCTCACAGTTGAAAAGCTTACTGATTTGGAGGCATTCAGGAGAAGTGTGGGAGGATGCTGTATTGGGAGGATGCTGCATCATACATGAATAAATGTGTTGTGGTGGTATGCCATCAGTCCAGATTAACATAACATATTGAGTACTGAATGTTGTAAACTACAGTTCTTTTGGCTTTCGTTGCAAGAGAAAGAATGGAGCTAAAGTTGAATACAGCATGGAATTGGCACACAGGGTTCATTCATCTATGACCTGAGTGAAGTGAGCAGAACTGGACATAGTTCTTTCACAAACAACTTCATGAGATTCATTAGTCATCTGCTGTACTTATATGGAGCATTATTTCCAATGAATTAACCAACACCTTAATTACATTGCGGTGCTCTCAACCTACCCAAACAAGCAAAACAATCAAATTGAAAATAAGTAGCTGCCCACTGCCAAAAAATCATAACCTATGAATTAAGGCATTTCCACCTAAAAAGTTTGAATCAGCACTTGATAACTTGGGATTTATGTAACAATTTCGTTCATATGCAGAAGAAATGGGTAAATGCTAAACAATGTTAGAGACAATCCATCCTTTTATATGTTATGTCGTGGATTAACAAAAAAAGGAATACATGCTTGCTGGAGTAGGAGTAGCTCAATGATTTGCAAAGTTGAAATCATAAAACATTTCTGACCGAGAGGGACTGTAGAGTCATTCTAAAGTCAGATTGTGCATGTTGTAAGTGGCAATCAACAATACTAACATGCAGGGCATTCCAGTATTCAATGAGGAAGGTGTAGATGGCCAACTCGAATACACCCTAATACACCATTTCAGTTTATGCCACTAAATTCAGTTTGAATCTAAAACATTTCAACTTGGTATTTTTATGATGTGGACACCAGAAATGTCTTCTTATATGTTTGATCCTTGGTGATAGTAGGTGTCCTGTATACCTTAGCTATGGTACAGAGATCCAGTATTGGTCAGTAACTCTCTATACATAGAACATATCATAACATTTGTGTTTTGTAAAGAGGATGTACTAAACCAATGAGCCATTAATCCCAGCAAACTAGGCCATGGGTGGCTATTACTTTCACTTCTTTTAACCAGGTAGATGTAGACGGCTCCCCCGACAGGGTGTAGTTGGGTCCCACGCAAGTCAAGCGCGAGCGGGAGGGGAGACCTGCCGCGGCAGACGTGCCGTGTGTCCTGCCCGGAAAGCCTGATGGAGAGATCTACTTTTTCATGCAGCGCTAGCGGATAGGCACCTGTACTATCGCGCCCAGGAAGCAGCACAGCCCTGGGATTTATTAAATTGGGGACCCTCATGCCTGCCCAATGTCAGCATAAGCCAGGCGGCCCTTTTTCTGGGTGGCAGAGGGGGCTTTTCAATCACCGCCTTCACTGATCACGTTATGCCTGACCCTAACATGGTGATCCCGAGGCACCGGACCTAAGGATGCTCTTTAAATGCTTTTCTTGATACTTATGTAACTTTTAACTGATTGCAACATTATTGTTTCTCTTGTAAAGCGCTCGGATTCCTTCGGGTCTCGCTAGCACTATATAAAACTCATTAATTAAATATGTTCCCATTTAGTACTCTTTCTCTCTTTGTTTACTTCTCTAGCTCCTATCCCCTCTCCCCTGAATCTCTCCCCTTGCCTGCTTTTCCCCTTACTTATTTGTGCTTATTGTTTATCTAAACCTTACAAGTAACTATGTTGCCATGCTCTAATAACTGTGTAACCTTTGTAACAATGTAACCTGTAACTAGGATCTGATACTCATGTAAAGCGCTCGGATACCTCCGGGTCTAGCCAGCGCTATATAAAACCTTTAAAATAAAATAAAAAAGGAGAGGGTACCACACCTTCACATGGAATTGGTCTTCCCAATGTACTTGTGTCTGGCATTCACCAGCAGGAAGAGTACATGTGCATTGATGTTGGCATCACATAACGGCTATACTTGATCACAGAAAGCTTCTGCCATACTGCATGGATTCTTAAGCCCATTTTTGCAATGTCTGTTTAATGAGACTGTCCTTGAAGTGCTCTCTTCCAGTTCTCATGAGTTGCTGCTTGTCCAATTTATAGACATTTAACATTTGCATTTACACGTCTATCTTTGCCTCGAGATATAGGCAATGATACTGAATAATCAATGATGAACTTTACGTACTTTACTGTCTAGGCTAACCTTGTGCACGGCAGGGTGCCTCAAGAGTTCGACAGCAACATTGGCTACGGCTAGCATGTATTTGAATGCTGGAATGCAGAATCCATCTAGATCTACTTCTTAGTCTATAGAGTAGCTTGGGTGATAACTCCGGAAATACCTATATCAATGGCTTGGTGACCGAGGCAAGCAGCAATCTGTATGTATATACGCAAAGAGACATAATTTCACCCAATTTAAGAAAGAAGCAATGGTGTAAAATATATATATATATATATATATATATATATATATATATATATATATATATATATATATATATATATATATATATATATATATTCACTGAAAAAACCATAGGTTATAGACCATATATAGTTAGGAATTAGCATTTAAAAAACCTTATTTTACTCACACAAAACCATTGAAATTCCATATATAGTTAGTTGCACTAACTATATATCGCACACCCGCAATCCACTGCTGATCATGTCACATATTACATCATTCATGACATGGTCAGTGACATCACTGATGACATCTCAAATGACATCACTGATGACATCACTGATGACAACATCCAGTGACTGTATGTTTCTGTAAAGTTAAAATATGTCTTACATATTGAAGAATGAGTGGATGTATAAGTGTCTGGATGAAGGATTTAGTAGGTGCGTGACTGACTGTATGAGTGAGTGATTAAATGTGTCTCACTGAATGCATGGGTTAGTGACTAAACTGTCTTAATTTGTGCATCATTATGTCTGTTGTTCTGTAAACTGCTGCATGTGTTGATCATTAGCTATACGAGAGGCTATATGTGTTATTAATTGGTTGCCCAAGTATTTCTATGGGAGATTGAGTTTGTGTGGGGGTGGCTGGAAGGTGTGTGACTCTATGCATAGATGTGTGAGCAGTTTATTCACTAGGTGTATGAGTTCAAGAGTGCATGTGGAAACAGCTACATGGGCAGTTGACTGTGTGCATGAGTGTATTGATGAGTGAATGGATATCTCAATGCTACATGTCATAGTAAGTACATATGTAAAACACAGTACATGTGAGAGTTGGCATATATAAATAACTGTGCATGAGAGCCACTGAATGAGTGCGTGGTTGTATCGATCATTGTGAACTTGTATCAGGGATTGTATAAGAGAGTAAATATGTGTTAGTATATGTTTCAATAAGTAAGGTGTGTTTAACTGTATAGTTGAAGAAATGGAGGTGAGATTGTTTCTTTGCATGACTGACTGGGTGTGTGAGTAACTCCATGGATGAGTGGCAGTGTGTGAGTGTCTGTATACACTGAGTGTATCTAAGGTTATATTAGAGTCTGAAGAGGTTTATCGTATTAGCACAAGAATGATGTCAAATGAGATGTCATCAGTGATGTCATCAGTGATGTCATTTGAGATGTCATCAGTGATGTCATCAGTGATGTCACTGACCATGTCATGAATGATGTAATATGTGACATGATCAGCAGTGGATTGCGGGTGCGCGATATATAGTTAGTGCAACTAACTATATATGGAATTTCAATGGTTGTGTGAGTAAAATAAGGTTTTTTAAATGCTAATTCCTAACTATATATGGTCTATAACCTATGGTTTTTTCAGTGAATTTTCAAGGTTTTGTAAATGTTAATTCCTAACTATATATGGTCTATAACCTATGGTTTTTTCAGTGAATTTCAATGGTTTTTTAATAGCAAATATCATAAGCTGTCGAATGTCAAGTACGTGGTAAGTGAAAACATTTTCGTGTTTATGCACACTGATCTGCTTTGAATGGTGCCCCCCCCCCCTCATTTCTATTAGGAGTACTCTCTCTTTGCAGATAGTGAAAGGTAGTTAACGCAGGCCTTTGCCCCCGTTGTAATCCGTCGTGCCTGCTTCGCTCTCCATTTGATTGATTGTTATCCAAGTATTTACTGTTTTAGAATTAGTTCTCTTTGGTTCATTCTCTATTTACAAACAAACACAGAGTCGCAATACTCTGTTTAGTCTTTGCAGATAACGAAAAATCGTGTAAAAAAAAAGAAAAGGAATCGAGCAAAATCAGTAGGCCACTAATGGGATCTCTTTTTGACCTCGCTAAAATAGAAACATTAGGAACAACCCCTCATGACAAATACAAAACTAGTGAGATGAACTGAACTCCACACAATGATGGCTGCAAAACAGCTCGGCTCCGCCACCCACCCCGCCCAAAATAACGATAAAGAACGGCTGCCATGATTGGTTGCGGAATGACCACGACGGAGCTACGAAATGGTGCTGCTCTCATGCTAACCCCAGCTTCAGTCTGAAACATCCAGAAACACTGTAGACTACCAATTCGATCAGTTCCGGTAGCGCCCCAATGTAACCCGGTAGAGAAGAACTAGCCCTCCCCTCTTTGACTGATGGTTCTTGTTGCCTGTCACTTCTGTTGTCATTTAACAGAACTATTTAGCCTGCTGAAAGGGGTTGTGTTCCGACCGCTGGTTGGTGGAGACATTTTGACTATATTCTGTACCTGCGTTGTCGCGTAATGCGTCATATGACGCGCCGCGTTAGCGCATCCGGAAGTCATCCGGGGCGCGCAGCGCGTAACGTAAGCATAACAAGTCATGTGACTTGTTAATAAAACTTTTCATTGGTTCATTTTACTTTTCTTATTGTAATGATGAAAGGCTTGGTCATATGACCTAAAAATTACGCTTTTCATTACTTCCGAACATTATTTTTTCTTAAATATATGTTATAATGTTCCAGGCTAATGTACTTTCCCGGAAATTTTACAACTGTCCTGCAAGTAAAATATATTCTTTTTTCGAGAAAAAGAGCGTTTCTTCGTCCCATGACGGAGCCGTTGAGCAAAAGAGGGTCGACCTGCTGTCTTAGTCGCCGATACGCCTGAATATGAGATTCTTATCGATCACTTTATGTTGCAGGAATAGAAAACACAACAGCCCTTGACCATTTATCTTTACTGCGTTCCTTCGTATTATACCTTTTACCCTTCATGTAATTGGTCTGCTTTATTTCACTTGCCTTTTAATGATTCTAAAACAGTCACTATTATTAAAAACTTTACCAATGTATATACTACTACCATGTTTTCTTTTAAAAACCTTTATTGTGAAAATTTCATTATACAAATACGAGCCTATAACCACGTGGGCCTGCCACAGAGCAAACTGTAATCGTATATGATGAATAGACATTTACACTGTAGAGGAACGTAACGGGCGGGCCATTAGGTTGCAAGAACTAAGGTGTCTAACAGTTACGGAATCGGTGGACGTACATTTTATAATTAAAATACGACAGGGCCAGTTACAATAAAATTATCTAGATATACATTTGCGGGCAAGTACCATGGGTGACGTTAATTCGAACTTTCAACAGTACAGTAATCAATAACACATCAGAACTTAATATCAATAGGGATGTCGAAATAGTCAATCAATTCTCGACCCCGCCCGCCATGTGCTTCAAAACTGCATACGTATCTCGTGATTTCAAGGTTCTGCAACCAGTACACAACAAGGAGTTACGAGTCCCATTTATTCCGGCGCCATTTTGGGCGAGGACGGGCAGGTCTAGGATATAGTCAAAATGTCTCTACCAACCATCGACTATGATGATGTTCATATGCTGTATTTATTAGAGTAACACTCATCTGTCCACATGAAATTAATTTGCCACAATCTAAACATGTCATTTTAATCTTTCCAAAGTTCTTCTAAATATTTGGGACCGTTTCCCTTGCCTCTGAAGCTCTCAGTGCCACTTCTTTGATGAATGTACTAGCAGGTCAGGGGTTCTCCTCCAAATCTCTCTTTTATGCAGCACTATAATTAATTGGTGCCACCTCTCCATATGACGATGCATGGTATAGTTACCACAACTATATTTTTTTTCGGTTCCTCTGGAGAGTTCATCGTGGCAGATGAAGCGTGTAACGTACCGGGCATTTACCTTTTTTTGCATGTACAGGAAAGGAAAAAAAAATCGAGCGTCCGAGTTCTAAGGTGTCCCAGGGCCATTTTAGTGGACCAGGCCCAAATCCAAAGAACAGGCCGCCATTTTGAGAGTCCTCTTGCAGCCGCCTGTTGCTGTAGCATCAAGAGCAGCCGAAACTCAGCTGAATGGCAACTGAAACGGTAAAGGGGCGCCCCACTACAGCAGACGAGCCTCCACCTAGGAAGGCCCATTCACGCCGGCTCCCCCCCCCTTCGGGCACCCCACGCCGTTATTCGGAGCAGTATTGTAGGATGGCCACACCAGTGCGGCAACTTGCTAGACATCACCTCGGTGGTAACCGAATCTCAACGCCTTGTGGTGTCTTCTATTCAAAAAACATTGTTATGCTGCCTTCGACCTATTCGCCGCAAGTGCGCACACAACTCAACTGCATAGCTTGCTAGATACCACCTCGGTGCCATCCGGATCTTGGAATGTCAGCACCTTTTGGTGTCTTCTCTTCAGAAAATATTGTTGCGCTGCCTTTGGCCCCATTCGCACATCAGTCCGCTACTGACGCCATCTCACAGGCTAATGGGGCGCCCCACGCCGACTTTCAGCATTGTAGAATGACCACACCAGTACAGCAACTTGCTAGACATCACCTCGGTGCCATCCGGATCTCGGCGCCCCACTGCAGATGAAGTGCCTCTCAACTATGAAACCACCACGGTGACATCCGGATCTTGGCGCGTTGTGCTGCCTTCGGCCTATTCGCACATCGGTCCGCTACTGACGCCATCTCACAGGCTAATGGGGCGACCCACGCCGAGTTTCAGCATTGTAGGATGACCACACCAGTACAGCAACTTGCTAGACATCACCTCGGTGCCATCCGAATCTTGGCATCTCAACGCCTAGTGGTATCTTCCATACAAAAAATATTGTTACGCTGCCTTTGGCCCCATTCGCACATCAGTCCGCAACTTAGACATCACCTCGGTGCCATCCGGATCTTGGCATCTCAGCGCCTTGTGGTGTCAGTCAGAAAATATTGTTGCGCTGCCTTTGGCCCCATTCGCACATCGGTCCGCTACTGACGCCATCTCACAGGCCAACGGGGCGCCCCACGCCGACTTTCAACATTGTAGGATGGCCACAGAAGTGCGACAACTTACTAGACACCACCTCGGTGCCATCCGGATCTTGGCGCGTTGTGCTGCCTTCGGCCTATTCGCACATCGGTCCGCTACTGACGCCATCTCACAGGCCAACGGGGCGCCCCACGCCGACTTTCAGCATTGTTGGATGGCCACACCAGTGCGGCAACTTACTAGACACCACCTCGGTGCCATCTGGATCTTGGCGCGTTGTGCTGCCTTCGGCCTATTCGCACATCGGTCCGCTACTGACGCAAACTCACAGGCCAACGGGGCGCCCCACGCCGACTTTCAGCATTGTAGGATGGCCACACCAGTGCTGCAACTTGCTGGACACCACCTCGGTGCCATCCGGATCTTGGCGTGTTGTATTGCCTTCGGCCTATTCGCACATCGGTCCGCTACTGACGCCGCCTCACGTGCCAACGTATTTTCTCCGCATTTTATACCCTATGCCGCATAACAGGTCATGTGACTTGTTTATAAAACTTTTCATTGGTTCATTTTACTTTTGGTTTCCTAATGATGGAAGGCTTGATCATATGACCTAAAAACAACACTTTTCATTGGATGAAAACTTTTTTTTTTTTCCCAAACGATGAAAGCCCCACCTTGTTTCTGGATGTTTCAGACTAAGCTGGCGTCAGCATGAGAGCACCACTATCTCGTAGCTCCGTCGTGGTCATTCCGCGAGCAATCATGGCAGCCGCTCCCCACCAGAAGCCTGCAGGAGTCGGGGCCCCCAAAACTTTTGATGAATTCTCAAGGCGGAGGGGACGCTTTCGAGAATGGGGTCCAAGACCTAGCAGACAAGCGTCCGATTTCCAAGGTGTCCCAGGGCCATTTCAGTGGACCAGGCCCAAAAAGGAAAGAGCCTGCCGCCATTTTGAGAGTCCTGTGACAGCCGCCTATCGCTGCACCGCAAGAGTGGGCGCAACTCAGCTGAATTGCGGCTTTTGACACAGTGGACCAAAAACGGACGGAATGGCAACTGAAACGGTAAAGGGGCGCTCCACTACAACAGATGACACTCCACCTGGAGAGGCCCGTTCACGCCGCCTCCCCCGGGGCGCCCCACGCCGTTATTCGGAGCTGCATTGTAGGATACCAAAACCAGTGCGGCAACTTACTGGACATCACCTTGGTGCCATCGTTCTGCTGCCTTGGAACTATTCGCACAACAGTTTGCTACTGATGACCCACCCCCCGCGACGCCCCACGCCGTTATTTGCTGGGTGGCAACTTACTAGACATCACTTTCGTGTCATCTAGATTTCGGCGCGTTCTGCTGCCTTGGAACTATTCGCACAACAGTTTGCTACTGATGACCCACCCCCCGCGACGACCCACGCCGGAAATCTGGACGTTGTGCTGCGTTGGGACTATTCGCACAGCCGACCGCTACTTCGTTGTTTTTCCCTAAAAATGTTTATATGTTATTACTATTTTTGTTTTCTTGTATATATTTATAAATTATTAAAGTTTTATAATCTTACTACTTTGTCGGAGTGCTATATATTTTTAATGTGACACATAATTGTAAAAACTTTGATGTACAAAGAGTCATCCCTGGAATCTTCCGCTTCACGCTCGGTCCCCTCCCCAATCACAATACAGGATGGTTTTCAGATAATAGCAACGCTTCTGCTGTGACGGATCTCATCGAGTGTGGGCCTTGATCTACTATAACTCCTTTGAAGAGGGGTGATTCTTTACAGCTGTGGCCATAAACTACATCTGCAGGGCTAGCTGATAGCCTAGGACCGGCCTGGACAATCGGACACAGAGGAAAAGGAGTGTCAGAGGGTGCGGTAGTGAATAGGGCGAAAGGGAGGTGTCGGGCGGGCACAGGGTGTGATTCTCAGGGAAGAGCAGCGCAGATGGGGGGAGGTTTATTACCCATGCATAAGACAGAGAGCGGGGGTGACCACTGCCTGGGTGAGATGCTTGCGAGGGTGGGGAGCCATGCTAAGGATCGACAGCGTGCACAGAGTGGGTCTGGTCAAGGCATCTAAAATGGCTGCCGTGCACGACAAAAGTGTGGCATTTGAAAAAAGACAAGATGGCGCAGACAATGTTTTTCAACACTTCCTGATTTCCTTCGAATCGAACGTTAACAGACGTTGGGGCATATTACCAAAGTTAAGCGATATTTATCCCTAACGATGCATTGCAAAGATTTTTTTACCGTCAGAAATTATCGCAGATAAACCTTGCTATTATCAAGGTTTATCGCAAATACGATAAAAAACGACCGCAATGCATTAATATCGCTGAAAACTCAGCGATATTCATGCATTACCGAGCTAATGCTCTTAGCCATGTTATCCACCTCCCATTGGATAACATGGCTAAGAACTGCTCAGGGCAGCTGTTACTTTTTGGAGATATTCGCGCTTATCTCGAATATTTCCAAAAGTTGATAATAGGAGATAGCGATGTTAGCGACTGTTTCCAGTCGCTAACATCTTGGCATGCCCACTTTGCATGTCATTAGTGATAAATATCACTCACATGCAAAGTGGGGCCCAAGATGGTCGCTATCTCCTACTAGCCGTCGCTAACTGGTGTTAGCAACAGCTAGGTAATACAGATATAATTTTATCTCCGCGAAGCGGAGCGCTGTTACAGATATATATCTTGTTTTTGAACGTTAATTTCTCAAAATCCACTGAAGCACATATATTGAGACCTAGCAAAGGCACATCGGGCTACCAGTCCCTACAATTTTGCCAAGTTTCGTGCAAATCCATTCAGCCGTTCGATTATTATTATTATTATTTTTTTTTGCCCCGCGGGGCCCTTTTAAAACCTCCACATCAAACCTAGGGGGTCAGCGAGGATCTACTATGCCCCCTTATGGTCATTTGCCCCTTCGCTTTGGCCTCCTCTTGTCTCTCGATCCTACCGAGAGACAAGATGGCGGCCGCTACGTACTGTTTGGAATGTTTACAGACACCGGAGAGCCAACCAGCTTCGCTTCGCAAAGCTCCGTAACGCGAAAAGTACGCGAAGCGGTGCGCTGTTACAGATATATATCTTTTTTTGAACGTTAATTTCTCAAAATCCACTGAAGCACATATATTGAGACCTAGCAAAGGCACATCGGGCTACCAGTCCCTACAATTTTGCCAAGTTTCGTGCAAATCCATTCAGCCGTTCGATTATTATTATTATTTATTTTTTTTGCCCCGCGGGGCCCTTTTAAAACCTCCACATCAAACCTAGGGGGTCAGCGAGGATCTACTATTCCCCCTTATGGTCATTTGCCCCTTCGCTTTGGCCTCCTCTTGTCTCTCGATCCTACCGAGAGACAAGATGGCGGCCGCTACGGACTGTTTGGAATGTTGACAGACGCCGGAGAACCAATCAGCTTCGCTTCACAAAGCTCCGTTGCGCGAAAAGTACGCGTCCTGGAGCGCTGCCCGGTCCGCTGTTACAGATATATATCTTTTTTTAAACGTTAATTTCTCGAAATCCACTGTAGCACATATATTGAGACCTACAAAAGGCACATCGGGCTACCAGTCCCTACAATTTTGCCAAGTTTCGTGCAAATCCATTCAGCCGTTCGGGCTAAAAGTGAGGCCAACCGCCCTATGGAAAACTCAATGTTAAAAACACGTTTTGGGACCCCCCTTTTTTCTCGACCCCCCCTGGACGAACCCCCCCCCAATTTTCAGGGGCTGCTCAGAAACAAAATGTGCCATTTTCCTGAAAATTTCAGCCAATTCCGTCCACAAACGCCAAAGTTATTAGACATAGAATTTTCAAAAAACCCATAGAGAAAAAATCCTAACTATATATACCTACTGGCGACCGCCAGTAGGTAATATATATATATATATATATATATATACGAGTTTCCCAATGCAGAGACGCACTCAACAACGGATAACTCAGCAGAGTTATTTTATTTTGCAAAGCAAACCTGTTTCTCTTGTGTTTGAATAATTTGATCGCCGGACGCGTTTCGAGCCTCCAATAGCTTGGTGACCGAGGAAAGCAGCAATCTGTATGTATATATACGCAAACAGACATAATTACATATATCAAGATTATTAATTATATATATCCAGAATCCCAGTGAACGACCGCAACAGGCCAAACAAGGGCACAGATTCCAGTTGAAGATGCAATGAATCAGTTTATTGCTTTAGCATGTCAGGATGACGCGATTCAACCACAAGCCTGTGGTCTTGATCACATAGCGCGCTTTTAAAATAGACATTGTTTTTATAGTATCTATTAGTGACTTTTCGATGTTTATTGTGACATGGTAAAAACGTGGCAATTTTGCAACATGCAGTAAAAACATCATGTCATCTGCCGATGACAAGACACAAAAATAACAATCAAACTTCAGTGACCGACATAGACAAAAGACTAGTGCTCTATATAACAGTGCAAATGGCCCAGCATTCTGTACCTCCAGTGATGTGCAGTGTGTTAAGAGGTAAGTAAGTGTGGGGAAAGATAGAGGCATTGTCAATGTGTGGAAAACTGTATTATGATAGTCTCCCAGGTCGTGTCAGTGATAGAAACTAGTTCTATAATTAGATGAGATAACACCAGTATATGTTCCTGAAAACCACCGTGGATGCCATGTGGCACGGGTAAAATGCAAGGAACCAGGTATTCCATCATCACTGACTGGGGAACATTCGTTGAAGCGCATCTATTGCAGCCTTTCAGTGTTAGTGCCCATGCGGTTAACTAGTTTGCACTAACACATTTGAAGTCATGTTGCTATGTATGCTAAGTGCGGGTACTTGAGTGGGCCTAAGTGTTATAAGAGTCATATGGAGCATGTCGAAGTCTGCGTGTGATGTGTGTTGTTCACTAAATGGCCATAAAATATGAGCATGTTAATCTACTAAACAAAGGGGTCACTAAGGAATAATATTGGAAGTAAGTTAAGTAGGACGGGGGAAAGTGTTGAGGTGCCGTGACGTGCGAGTACTAAACCCTAAAGTTGCTCCCAGAACTGGCGAGCCTGGTGCAGTGTGTTAAAACAATGTTCCTATTCGTGAGAACAAGAAATGTAGTAGGTTAAAAACTGGACAACCAACTAAAAGTCAGCCGACTTTTAGAAGTCAAATGGGCAAAAGTGTGTAAATGCAACTGTGGGAATTTCCTTTTACAGGAAGTTGTAAAGGTCTTCACTGAGATTCAGTCCTGTCGGTGCCTTGGTGTTGAGTTCAATTATATACTTGGACTACAGTGTCTTAACAATTTCTCTCTATTTTACCCACAAGTGGTGGGATGCAGTCAACTACACAGTATTTAAGGTGGTACAAATTGTTGTGATGTGTTTCTTTAAAGTGCCTGGCAACAGGATATGCCGGGTCACTGTTGACAATTGCTCTAATGTGTTGCAAGATAAGTAGGTGCATCTGGAGCTTAGTGCTCCCTACATACCTGAGCCCACAGCTGCAGGTAAGAATTTAAACTGTGAATTCCGTAATGCAAGTGAGTTTTTGTTGGATCACTATAGATTTGTTCCTGAACTCCGCCGTGATTTGGGTGGTGTTAACTCCAAATCTGCACACCCTGCAGTTGCTGCACTTGAAAAACCCTTTGACACCCGATATCCAATTTGTGGTATTAGTTATTTCAGGGCTGTTTCTAACAACAGCATCATGCATGGAACTAGCTCTCCTATAGGTGATGTCAGGCCTAGGGGCAACCATGGGTCCTAGTGTAGAATCAGTCTTGATGATGCCCCAGTGTTTGTAGAAAATTGATTTAAGTGCATGTGCCTCGGTGTTGTGAGTGATGATTAGGCACGTGGTTACCCAGCTCTCAGTGGACAGCTCTGTTTGAGTATCTGGGTTGTTAGTGTTAATATATGTATAGAACTATAAATAAATCTAAATGCTGCCCTCTCATGGGGCTTTCGGATCACAGATTTTAATGGCATCAGCTATTTCACCAAAATTCCGCCAAAGCGTTTCGACCCTTACGCTCTTGTTCACGGCAGCTGAGTTTCTTTGCGAATTACATCCCGTGCTCACAAGCCTTAAATGCTCCACAGGCATTCTGGTACTTGTAGTTGAATAATTGTTAACCCTATAATTTTGGCTGGATTCTCACAGTTATTACTGAACAAAGGTCCTCCTTTAAAACTCTAAGCAGCGTTATCATGGGATGTCAGCATGAGTTCTTCACGCATAGTGCTAGTGTCCACTGCTGTAACATCCCACATGGATTAAACTCTCCTGCATTCCTTGCGTGAGTGTCAATTCAAACTTTCCTCCAGCAATGCTTATGTTGTTAAAAAGGTTTTGAATCCAAGTTCCAGTCACTCCAGTTAGGCAGTCGTAATTGCCGATTGTGCCTTTGTAAATTCAGAAATCGCAAGATCGCAGACATCCATGTCAGCTTCGACAGCTTCAACAACCGGGCCACCACTGCAGCAAACTACACCCCACAACCACAACACATGGGGACCCACTAGTCACCTGGACCAACATCAACGACGACGACACCATCAAAACAATGAGCACCATCCACTCCAGCTCCCCATCAGACACCATCTGCCACCACACCCTACGCACTCGCCTCCACAACACAGGAATCCGAGGCAAAGCACTGGACCGGACCACCTCCTTCCTCACCAGCAGAACACCGAGCATCCGCTTCCCTCCCTTCCGATCCGAAGCCACCAAGATCACCTGCGGCGTACCCCAAGGATCCTCCCTCAGCGAGACGATGTTCAACATCTACATGAACCCACTCGCCCACATCGCCAGACTGCATGACCTCAACATCATCTCCTACGCCTACGACACACAACTGATCCTCTCACTCACCAAGGACCCACTCACCACCAAAACCAACCTCCACGAAGGAATGGAAGCCGTCTCCGAATGGATGTGGAACAGCCGCCTGAAGCTGAACTCGACAAGATGGAGGTCCTCATCCTCGGCATCACCCCTTCTGCCTGAGACGACTCCTGGTAGCCGACCGACCTGGGAGCAGCACCAACACCCTCCAACCATGCACACAACCTGGGATTCATCCTCGATTCATCACTCTCCATGACCAAGCAAGTCAACGCCATCTCATCCTCCTATTTCAACACTCTCCGCATGCTCCAAAAGATCTACAGGCGGATCCCCACTGACACTAGAAGAACGGACACCCAAGCCCTCGTCAGCAGCAGACTGGACTACGGAAACCCCCTATACGGAGGAACCTCGGCCAAATTGCTGAAACAACTACAACACATACAGAACACCTCTGCACGCCTGATCCTTGACATCCCTCGCTACAGCCACATCACACCCCACCTGAGAGACCTGCACTGGCTTCCCGTCAACAAGAGGATCACCTTCAAGCTCCTCACCCACAAAGCACTACACAACACCGGACCAGCATACCTCAACAAACGGCTCACCTTCTACACCCCGCACCGCCAGCTCCGCTCCACCGACCTCACCCTCGCCACCGACCCCGCATCAGGAGAGCGACCGCCGGCGGCAGATCATTCACCTACCTCTCCGCCAAGTCCCGGAACACCCTCCCCATCCGCCTACTGAAGACCGAAGACCTACTAACCTTCAGGAGGCTACTCAAGACATGGCTGCTCGAGCAGTAGCAGCAGCCCCCCCAGCGCCTTGAGACCCTCACGGGTGAGTAGTGCGCTTTACAAATGTCTCGATTGATTGATTGAACCCAAGGACCCCAATTAATTATGAATTTGCATCGGCAGGAGAGGCAGTTTAGCCAAGCACCTGCACTCACCATATTCAACGAGGCAGTCTCGGCTTTACAGTTACGGAGATTCCCAAGGCAGTTTAGAAGTCCTTGCCTGTCTGGGCTGCTTTCGTCTTCCACTGATAACCTTATAACATTGGCTGGATTCGCACAGTTATTACTGAACAAAGGTCCTCCTTTAAAAATCTAAGCAGGATGTCAGTAACACTGACTTGGGAGTTCAGTACTGTACAAACTTTTTCCATTTAGCTGCATCGCAGGTTCTTGTTGTCAGTGGTGCTGGAACAAGTTTCAGAGTGGGAGTGCTGCCATTAATGTTATTTCACTGAAGTCAAAGGGATTATGAACAATTCAAGGATCACACAAAAACAAGGGTCACGTCCATTTTGCAGGAGAGAAGTAAGGGTGTGGTATCTAATCTGTGATGAGGTAGCACATTCTCATTTACATACCACACTTTTTCCATTGAAATGGGCACTAAATTTGAATAGGCATGCAGTCTTGCTGGTAAAACTGTAAAGCCCACAAATAATAATGTGTGAAATTAGGTTAACGAATATTTATCATTTGTGCTTCACCAAGAAAAGTATCTTGATTTGTCTTGAACCTGTTAAGATCTTTGTTTCGATCACACTTCAGAATTTCAGAACAATTGAATTAATTTGTGCTTTCCTAATTTCTGATATATTTTTAAATGTGTACAGTTCATTTACAGGTATTTAAACGTTGTTTTGTGCTAGAAAAACAGTGACATCCTACAGCCTTTCCTTTCACTTGTGCCCCAGCAAGATTTTCACCTAGGTCACATTTACAAAACCCTCTCACTTTACAGTGAGAGAAAAGTTAACACATGTTTGAAGACAAAGCCTGACAGTTGTTCGTTCATTCACCTTCTGAACTCCAGTATAGTTATTTGTGGGGTTTCTGCAGCAAAGCTGTACCCCTACTTCCAGCGCCTATGCTTCTTGTAGGCTTAAGCACTTACTTGAAGATGATCAAACAGTCTGGAGGTATGTTGAGATAGCCAAATTCTAGGACCTCAGGAGCCAACTCGCAAGATTTAGCTTCTTGGAGTTCTGTGGCTGAGGGTGCACTGGCTCTGTGTGAAAAGGTTGGCCAGTTGGGCAGCTTCTCGCCAGGCACTAGGGAGAGGTCCAGAAGAGTTGTACACCAGGGCTGCCGGGCCCAGGTGGGTGCCACTGGATGAGAGTGAGGGATGTTTATTGAAACCTCCAAACCACAAGAAGAAGTGGGAGAACGGCAAAGCGCAAATAAATATCCTTGACAAATTCATCCATAGTACAATTTCCATGAACTTTGGGTGTGGCCACCTAGAGGCAAAGGTTGGGTCTACGTCTGGGAGCTCCCAACGATGGCTGTACAGGAGGTGGAATAGTGGCTGTGATTCCCACTTGTGGACTTGTTGCTACATCCTGAAGAGCAGGTCTTCAAAGTTGTTTTCCATTACAGGTAGAAAATCTGCTAGTAGACGGACTTTGTAGCTGAATTGCGCACTTACAAAAGCCCTGAGCCAACGCAGACAACTGTTGTGAGTGCCTCCCTGCTTCTGCAGGTGGCACATGCCTGTCATGTTGTCCGTGTGAATAAGAACCGTGTTTTACTGAACATGAATCAGGAATGACTTGAGTGCTAGCTGGACCTCCAACGATTCCAGGTAGTTGATGATAAGACCCTGTTGCTATGATGTCCATATGCTTTGAACAGTCAAGTTTCTGAAGTGTACCCCCACCCGGTGAGTGAAGCGTCCATTGTGACGGTCATCTGCGGGACTGGGTCAAGAAAGGGCCTGCCTTGTAACCTATCTGTGCTGTTTCCTCACTGCAGTGAATGATGAATATGGTCCTAGATTAGCACTATGGCTCCTAGCGACCCTAAGCTTGTGATCACTGTGCAGCTAGGCACTCCTGCAACGGACACATGAAATTTGGCATGAGGAACTATGAAAATCCAGGAGGCCATCAAGCTAAGGAGACGCATGACGGCCCTTACTGTTAATTTGCAATCTGGCTGAAAGGGAGGGAGCAAGGTTAGTAATGTTTGGATGCATGCTCTGCTGGGACAGGCTTTCCTGGTGTCTAAATCAATAACTGCTCGTAAGGAGGGCTGGAGGAGGGACTTGCCTAGGTTGATCGAAAAACCCAGATAGTTTAACAGGCTAATGGTGAATTTGGAATGTGCCAGACATTACTGCTGGGTTGCGCTCTTGATCAGCCAATTGTTCAAGTAAGGGAAGACGTTGATGCTGTTTCTCGGGGGATGAGCAGTAACCACAACAAGATACTTTGCAAACTCCATGGGGTGGTGGTTACCCAAAAGTGCAGCACTTTGAACTGGTAATGAGGACCACATACCACAAACCGGGGTACTGGCGATGTGAAGGTGTGAAAGTAGGAGTCCTTCAAGCCAAGGGCAGTCATGCAGTCAGCTGCAGTACAGGGACAACATCCTCCAGTGTCACCTTGTGAAAGTGCTCTCACAGGATGTATTTGCTGAGGGGCATAAGGTGGAGTACGGGTCTGAAGGAACAGTCCTTTGTGGGTATGGGAAAGTACAAATAGTACACTGCCTTGCCACAGTGGTTGAGCAACACTGGTTCTACAGCTGATTTGAGAATGAGTGTTTCTAATTTCTCTTTGATGAGGTGCTGGTGTTTCTGAGAGAGGGTGGGTCTGCGGGGATTGATGTTTGCTGGGTTTGAGGTGTGTTCTAAGCAGTATCCCTGTCTGATGATTGAACGAACTCACTGATCAGAGGTGATCCCCCGGCAATGGACGAGAAACTCCTGACAGTCTTCCCCCGACAGGTGTAGTGTGATCGTGGGAGAAGGAGTCACTACTAAGTAGTAGGGGCTGGCTTACCTGTGGCACCTCTACCTCTGGAGCAACTGCATTTGTAACCTACCCTGAAGTAGCCCTATGACATCTATTGGTGCAGCTACCTCTGGTAGGAGGTAGATGCCTTGTGGGAGGTTGTCTTGGAGCCCCCTGTTTAGGTGGACCTTCGAAAAGACTCCCAAGGAGAAGGGTTTTCTAAGGCACTCAACGCCTTCAGGGTGTACGTGTCCTTTTTGATTTTTTACCAGCATCTCAACAACCTGTGGATAAAACATGTGCTCCCTGTCGAAAGGCAGGATAAGGAGATGCTGTTGTACCTCTGATTTAAAACCAGAGACACGCAGACAGGCGTGGAATCTAATCAAGACACTAGAGTTAATGCCCAGTGCTTCTTTGTCAACTGCGTCTAGGGCACTATGGATGGTAGTGTTAGAAATCAGCTTCCGGGACAAGCTTGTGTAACCATCTTTGAAATGTTGGAGGAGCTCCTCCATCTCCTCCCAGTGAGCATGGTCATAACATAAGAGTAGTCTGATGGAGTTTGCAATTCTCAATTGGCTTGACAAATGAGTGGCAATGCATTTGCCCATAGCACTAATTTTTCTACGTTCATCAAGTGAAGGAGCATCACCAGCGCACTGTGCTTTAGTGAGCGTTCACACCATATGCCCCACCAGAGAATTAGGTTTAAGTTGGCCACTAATGCATGGTGGGTTGGAGAGTGATGCCTTGTATTTCTGATCAATATTTGAGGTTCCTACCCTAGCTTTCACAGGGTCTTTAAAGGTTTCAGGCGCAGTTCAGAGCATGCTTTTAAGCATTGGGAGATATTGAAGCAACCTTTGGGTAGAGGAGTGTGCTTCCACAAAATGTCCTTGTCCTCCTTTTCCTTATGAAACTCTACCATGTGGAAGGTTGCGGCCATACTTAACATCCTGTGATATGAGGCAATATTGTCAGAAGCAGATGGCTTTGTGGGGTAGGCGTATGGGTCAATGTCGTTAGGTGGGTCAATGGTGCAATTTTCCCATTGTCGTCTCCGATCCCAGTGCCTTGTCTTTGTCAAAGAATAGGGTTTGAAGGCCCCTCCATCATCAGAGGAGCATGGTGATCCCTCTTGTGCGGCGGTTTGAGGAAGGAGTAGTGAAGGAGATGGTGCTGGAGGTGAAGGAAGAGGGAGTGGTGGAGGAGGGAATGGTGGAAGAGGTGGAAAAGAATGCTGAGGAGGTGGTGCGATGGGCCGAGGCAGTGCTGGATTAGTGCCCCGTCACAATGTTTCCTTAATGTAGGCAGAGGCAAGGGTTCCTGAGCAAGCTCCTACTCAAAAAGTCAGCTTTCGTTTGAGGGACACAAAAGTCTTGCTCCTTTGGAGGCGACTTGGTTACAAACCTCCCTGTTTGAGGGTGGATCGCAAGTTGGCGCTGTCTAGTATTGAGCTCCTATTGGAGCCAAAGCAGGATGGGTTGCTCTTGGTCCTCCATCCCTGCCGTCTATATGGCTTTGGACCTCAGAGCACTGCGACACTGATGCAGGTTTTTGTTTGTTTTATGCCAAATGGCTTTTTGGAGCCGAAGGAATCTTGGGAGCCAAGACAGGTTTTGGTGCCGGCTTAGAAGGCATTGTCGGCACCAATGGCTGGGGCTGGATTGGCTCTTTTAGCGCCGGTGGGTGAATTGGTCTTGGCCCAGAGGACTTCATTCCGTGTTGGCGTGAGCCTTCAGGCAGCGGAGGACTGGATAGTCAGAGCAGACTTTGGAGCTCAATGCCTGACCCTCTCTAGGGTGGTGTGTTGCTTGTAACTGCAGGTGTGGAGGTGGACAGGGGGAGGGGTGTCGCACTCACACTTGACATTTTCTGTTGGGTGACCGGCAGTACCTCTATCTCGGAGTGTGTGTGAGAGAGCTAGGTTCTGAGCAAAAGAAGAGGGCCTGGTAGCCTAAAGTCTCTGGCTGTGGCTCCACCTCGATATCTTGGAAACTGAGGAGATCAGGGCAGTCGTCTTATTGATGGTGTGCCATGGTACATTGAGCTAGGCTCTGGTCTCATTGGTAATGGAGTGTCTTTTTGAATTGGAATGTGTGGCAGTCTGTGCAGGATGCCTCGTAATGCTCTGATGAAAGTCTGGAGTTACGGACCCTATGGTGAACTGTTCAGGGGTGTTTCGGAAAGGCACTGTGGACAGTAATGGAAAAGGTTTTTTCTATTACAGAATCTGCATTCTTGGTGGAAGAAGCCGAGGAGAAGGCCCCGGGATGCAGCATGTGCTCCAAAGGGGGATGGTGGAAGGAATTCAGATGCCGAATTTGGCAGACGTGACCGTGGGTAAAGAAGAAGAAAATTGTTTTTGTGGATCAGGCAGGAAGAACCTAGAGGTACTGTTACCTAACAGCAGAGGGCATCGTCCTGGAGCTCCCAGAATGCATGTCCAAACCGGAAGGTGGATAGAAACTAACTAATAGTGGAGCCAATGCCCATGTGATTTAACAGTAAAAGGTGGAGTCACCATATCTTGTGACCTGTAGACTTCTTTGAAGAAAAACAAGTTTGACACGTACGAGCCCAACATTAAATGGCAGAATTATGCACAGCATCTGTATCAACAACTACACATGCCACAAACTGGCATTTTAACAGAATGTCATCACTTACAATGTCACCCATCAAGCTTGATAGTATTTCTGAATAAGGTTCTAAAGTTTTTTGGTGGTATTAGTGGTGATGAGAAAAAGTGTTGATATATATACCAAGACTCTGGATCAGGCATGAGTTGCTCTTAGACTGCATTTTGCTCTAAGCTAATGACTTCCATTCACTTCAGTATCCAGGTTGTCCACTGTTAAAGTCATATGGCATCCCGTGCAGTTAAAAAGCGCCTGTGCATGGGTACACAACGCTCCCCGAGTTAGCAGAGTTTGCAACAGTTGGAGAGACCTAAGGGGCAGCTCCTGAAAATGTCTGCCTTTCCTAGCCTTTCCTGTTCATTTGTGATCTCTTTCTCAGACTGAAGTCCACCGTACAGTGGTTAACTGCGACTGAATGCACAGTTTTGTCAACATGAATTTTAAAAACCTATCTTTTCAGGCACCCAGCTCTGTGAAAGAGGTGCTGGAATTCTCCAAGCATGTCCTGAAACTCCCAAGTCTGGATGCATGATGATTCTCAGCAGACCAGCAGCCAATCAGCACCTCGGTGCATTGGTCAGCTGCAAAGATGTTGGCATTTGCCATAAGTTTCCTGGTTCAATAACAGAACTGAAGACAGCACAGAGGATGATGGGAGAGTTACTTTACAGATACAGAACCTGGTTCGCATGAGTGTTGGTTTAAAAGACTTCAGATGGTCCGGGAAGATGTTTACAATGGTACCAACATCAATTAAAACTGTCATGTGTTATCCTTGTATTGTGCCTTGGTATTCGGATTGCAATTTCCAGAAAAGTGCAATTGGGTCTATTTAATCGACAGAATAGGTAAATTAATTTCCTTCAGTATCACCAGTGGAGCAGTTGGTGCCATCGGAGAGATGCACAGCAGGCGCCAATGGCTCCACACACCTTAAAGAAGTGATTAATTATTCCATAGGTCAAGCATTTATTTATTTGGCTGGGAACACTATGGTTTGAGGGTAGCTGTCACCACAGAATCTATATGATGAAGTCCTCCTGACTTTCTATCCTGCAAATAACAGGCCAGTCAAGATAGGTAGCTTGTTCCAGGCAGTAAGGTAGGGCTCTGGGAGCAGATATAGCTAGGAAGTGCAAGCAGCAGCTCTAGCGGCTAGGAAGACAGTCATTTAGAAATGAGCAAGGCTTTTGATCCAGTCAATAAAGAAAAGGGAGGGGAGTCCCATCAGACCCTCTGTAAAAAAATAAACATTTGTTCCAAGAAATTGTAGTTCCTTCTGCAGGTGCCTCAGCAGATCAGGTGAGTTGTTTACATTTCTTGCATAAGTATGTGAGAAGAGGAGGTTGCCTACCGGGTGCACTTTTATGTTTGTGCCATTTGCATAGCTTACAGTGTGCCACTCGCATGGCTTTCAAGCACTCTCAGAAATTCAGAGGCATAGTTTCAAAGGACTGCAAGTTGTCAATTATGGGAATCCAATCCGATAAAGATTTGCTAGCGTAATATGAATTGGTATGTAGCACACACCTGCTCCACATGCATAAACAATGAACAATTTCTCTAGTATTATTAAGCACCTCCCATGTTCTGTTTACCCCTCCACAAAAAGATTTCACAGCTGCTCACATTTGTAATAGGACTTCAAAGAAACATCAATAGCTCAAGTAAGTTTCTCAAATAACTGAACACACAAATGTAACAATCCTACCAGGAACTGTCTTAATACTGCTCCAGCCACTCCATTTCTTGTCGCCATCATAATATTTCTCATGCAGGTAGCATCTTATTCTCACAGAGTGCGACGTACACTCCAAAGCCATATCAGAGGTCCAGTTATAGTTAAAAGTTTCCTCATCTTCAGTCCAGGTCGTGCTATACAGGTTCTACAATAATAAAAAACACCCAATAATTTATTGTTCTGAATAATACATGCAACATTGTCTACCCAATAGCAACGAATAATTACTTCCTTTCTAAAACAGTGTGTGCATGACATTTGCAGGAAAAACATCCAGACTACAAAAGGCATCCATCAATTCATTCCAGCCAACAAGATCATCATGTGTTTTGAAAATCTGAGTCATGCCAGGCAACAGAAGCAGAATTTGGTCCTGGGACATAACATCTGATTTCAATTAATTAAGTGCCTAAGGCTGTAAAAATGGCAATACATTGGTAATGTTTGGAGAAGGGATTCACTAATAACAGAGCAAAGTTACAGAGAACATATTTGAAAGGAGCCCCGTCTTAGATGTGATGGAAAAGTTACTATTTTTTTCTTCCAGAAGTTCAATAAAAAATCGATGAACAATAACTAATTGAAGAGCACCTCTCTCCCTTCAGGTAGGCGGGAATCGAGCTGAAATTATTCATGTATGAGGGCAGCAGTCACAATGACATCAGGAGTTCTTAGAAATGCCCAGATCGCTTTGCATTATGGGACTTCCAGGCTATAATTAGACTGTAGTAAAATGGGAATCGGGAAATGCAAACATTTTTGTGGCAGGTCATTCTTTGTTTAAGGCCTCTGGCTCTCTCTCGCTTTCTTTACAGCTCCACTCACAATAAAAGTATCTAAAATTGAGGGCCTACCCAAAAACATATCTCCTAAGACAACTCAGCTGATGTCACAGATGTCTGAGTATATTCCTTGCAATATCATTTATCTGCTAATCATCCTTATACCTGCTCCTTTTAATTCCCTTATGTTAAAATACTGTTATCTAAAAAAGTAATTAAAATAAAAAGCTGAAGAAACAAATATTCTGGAAAATAATTAAGCTAGCACAGTAGTTGGAGAGTCCACGCAAACACTTGCAGGTCAAAGGCAACAAATGAGGAATGGCTTACCCAGCCTTTCATCTCTCTGAAGTTTAGCAAATCAATGCTATTGAAATAGGAAATAACACCTATTATTCATGTGCCACACATCTTTCAAATGGCGGTTTTATGACAGTGAGACTTTTTATAAAGTTGAAAAGAGGGCAGTCGAATGATTTAATAGTAAATTCCTCTTACCATGAATATAAATAAAGTAGGGAAATGTGTTTAATGTAGAATAGGACAGAGCCTGTCTGTTTGTTCTAAATCCTTCAAGAACACATTTTAAACACTCCAACCACTCACTCTGCTATGGGATAAAAAAAATGATTACACCAACTCTGCATATACATCCCACTCTCCAAATGCTGGATCCATAGAAATGCAGGAAGAGGGTGAAATAAAAATGTGTAGGTCATGAATTCAGACTTCTATTGTTCTCAGATAACATAGGCTATTCCCACTAACCAATAATTTTATAACAGTTACTTAATTGCATGACTGCTTTAAGATACCAGAAGGACAAACAAGCATTCTTTTAATCAGCCTGGAAGAGAGCAGGTGAACTATCAGGACAGCACTGCAGAAGAAAGGCAAAGGTGGCGGAAGCCAGTAGTTCAACGTTTGTAGTGTAGTAACCAGGTAGAGAAGGTTTTCATGAACAAGTAGAAGCAGCACTACCACTGTGCAGCGCTAAATAATTATGACTAAAGCTAGATAAATTAGAAGAATCATACTCTTTTGCATTCAGTGCTCTGATATGGCCTATTTCACAAGTGGTAACTACACAAAGTAAATTCATCCATGCCAAAATTCAATTCACTTTGCAGTGTCCTCAGGGGAGAAAAAAAGACTCTCTTAAGAACTCTTTACAAGAGCTGGCTATAACTATTAGGGTGAATCCATATTTTGTTCAGTCATCCATATGTATATATAATTCAAAGTACATACTGTTGATGCCACTTCCATGTTTTCAGTGCGCAGAAACTGAATTTGCCAGCTTGCTTTAACTTTTTCGGAAAAGCTAGATGCATTTCCTTTCCATTCCACAAAAAGCAAATTTGTTGTGTGGTCTGCGGTCACCTGCAGTATTTGAGGTTCATATGGAACAAAAGCTTAAAAAGAAAGCAAGGATTAATAAATATGACAGTAAACACACTAAAACTAACATTTTAAATTCTTAAAAAATGTAGTTTCAGAAAAAAATATCAGAACTACCAACTCGATTTTAAGATTTTATACAAACATCACGGAAAAATAGTAGAAATCAAAGCTATCACATAGGAGTTCTTCATTTAACAATTATTTGTAAGGCTGCCTGTACATAAACATTCAACTTCAGCACCACCTAACACACTTCGGGTCCTCTTGAGAGATTTATTGAAAGCAATTAATTGTTTACCTGAAAGGCGATTAGCTGATGAATATTGAACATTATCAACTGCTCAAAATGAAGACTGAAAATTGAAATTAGAAATGCAAGGAATAAGTGATGATTTAAGAAAGAACAATACTGAGGAAGTAGGTATTAGTACTGTAAGAAGTTTAATAGGCAAATGTGTATAGAGTTAAGTTGTCTAGTCCAACTCAGTCTGGGTCGCGCTTGTTAGGATCTTCACCCATTGAGGGAAAAAGGTGTCAATAATTGGGTCACAAAGTAAATGATGCCGTCTTAACTGTCTGTAACTGACATTGAATGTAAATATTCAATGCACAAAGTGAGACATAGTATTCCAACAACGAATGCATGGGGAATTCAGAATTGCAACCAATGTGAAATCTAGAAAATTAGATCACCAGTCTGATTTACTTCTTAGTTAATTTGTCTCTTTGTTTAATCTATATCCTCTGTTCAATCAGTGATGTACTCCTCAGACGAAAACAGTCTAACTCTCCATGGAAAGATACATTTATTGCCCATTAAAACTATTAACAAAAGCGCTGGGAAAGCCTGTCTTTCCACAAACAAACGATGAATCGAAAGCAACAAAAATATATACATTAAAACTTCACATTCAGACTTTTATTAATTAAATGCGTCAGAGAAACACGTGTTAAGGCTCAATGCAATTTTGGGGTTGCTGCAACAATTAGAAATGATTTGGTCATTAGACCAGTAATTAATGATAGATAGATAGATAGATAGATAGATAGATAGATAGATAGATAGATAGATAGATAGATATCACAACAGACCTGAGATGGCAGCACTTGATTACAATTCAGAGTTACTAAATATACACACATCACAGAGTGTGATGGCAATCTGCACACCGTATTTTTAAGAAATTCTCAGAAAGAGAAAAGGAAATATATTCATATGTAGAGGTTATGTGTACCGCCTGGTCCACTGTCTGAAATTTGAATAGAGTTTGAATTTGAGAAGGTCATCATATTTAATAAAAGTAGCAAAAGTTGTTTTTTTCGTGGCAGCCTTTTAGCGAATAACATTTCTGATCCCTAGGGAGGGTCAAAGCATATTAACAAGGGTCAAACAAATGCCTTCTCTGAATATTTGCAAATTTTCTGCCTTCATTACGGTCTATAATGTTTCACTTGTTAATGCTATCACAGAATCTACAGATTGTTTGTACTATGCAGCAATCCCTTTCATATATCTACATGGAGGAATCATGGGTAAAATAATCTTACTGCCATTAAGAACACAAGGGACAAAAGGCTGTTTACTCATGATAACTCATTATCTTAACAAAATATTCAGTATTCTGCACAATTAGGATTGCATTTAGTCAATTTCTACATGAGTATAAAGTAGTATTTTTCAGGAAACACATTTGTATTGCCATTAAAAGAGGCTACTACATAATTTTACAAACACGTTCCACAGTTCAAACTTCACCACGTAATCCCAAGTATAATACCATAAGCTCCATAAACCCTAATAAGTCATCATTCACATTATAATAGAGAAGTGCTGCTTTGCAGCTGCCTCATACTGGGGACTTATTTTGATATTTCTATAGGAGATGGAGCATGGAGTTTATTTCATTGTACCTCTTTACCTATGTTAGATTACACATTGAATTACTGAGTTAAACAGGTTGAGAGGCGTTTATGGTGGATGTTAGTTACGAGTGGTTTACTACTTCAGGTTATGAATTTGTTGTTCTTTTTAATTCATATTGCAATTTTGGCTCAATGCTATACCTGCATCTTGCAATTCTAAATAAAGATCTTTGCCAACACCTGAAAACCCGCTGGTATAGTATGCTGTAGGCTAATTTATCAGACAATATAGAGAAAATTAGGGGAAAACCAGTGAAAAAAACTCAACTGAATATACTACTACTACTGCTTGTGGGGATTCACAATATAAACCTACCAAAGTTAGGACACCTCCACTCTTGGAATTTAGCATCCATAAAGGAAAAGGTCAATCTAACTCTCTACTAAGGGGCACATGTCACCAGATAGTTGGCCGTCAGGGTTTCTACCCAATCTGACATGGCAAGCATGACCAGCTAACAAGTGTCAAATTTCTGTTGTTTTAGTCTTTAGATTTACAGCCTCCCTCACTTCAAGTGAATTGCACAGCAGACACTTTTTTTCACCAAATATTGATCATCTCAAATTTGTTTCTGGAATCTTTTGAACATTCTTTTACATTACAGCTATGGACCCCCCCCCCCCTACCCTCCCAAGAATTCAAACTCTATCATTTTATGCTCTAGAGCACTGTCTCAATGGAATCAGCAATATTCTTAGATGTCTGAAAATTATACTTAATATTTACAAACACTGAATTGTTATAGGAACAAAAGCTTAGGATTTATTACTTACGAACATCATTTTCACTCAGTCGAAAAGTTGTCTCAGCAAGTCCATTTCCATTTTTTGCGATGATCTTCACTGATGTTGTTTGAAATGATGATGCATCAAATTCAATGCTTGTTTCTTCTGTTACAGTGCACTCGTCAGGAGAAGATGGTCTAAAGAAAGACAAATCATTCTGCTCAATCATGATTGTAATTTCTACAGATCAAATGTTTGCTGCCAAAACTGTAAAACCTGTAGAACAGTACCTTTTTGCATACACTCTTTTGAACCATCAATTACCTAACACTTCTGAGCAAAATACCAAAACTTGATGATGGTAAAGGGTAAGATCCTCAATTACAAATACTTTTCCACATCTTTCTTTTGCTTCAGTCAGTCAGTCAGTCAAAACCACTTTATTCGATTAATTAAAATCATAAAAGTATACTAAACATTAATAAAACTATCTAAAACATGTTTAAAAGGTCAATTAATGCAATTTCAGTCAAAATGACAGTAAAAACCCATTAAAAATATAAATATAAATACACAATTTCATTTCCATTCAAGCCCAATAATCCATTATTTGAATACATGATACAGAATGGTTAGCTTCCAGCGTTAAGAGTCCAATCTTGATCTCCTGATTCTTATAGATGCAGCCAGAAAACTGGCGATACAGTACATAATTACGGGGGTTTCTATCATTTGCAGAAATAGCAATGCGGGCTTATACTGCGAAAATCTCATCTCTTTCAGCATTGGTTTTACAAACCGATTCCGGGGTTCGGAATACCAGGGGCAAAAAAACAAAAAGTGCGCAGTGTCCTGGACGGACTGATCATCACATTTACATGGAGTAGAAACCCCAAGCCTACCTTTCACATCCCAAAAACCATATGTATTTGATTGAAACGGAATTTTGTCAGTAACCATCTATGGAAAAAATTTGTCACCACTAACAAATAAGGAGCCAACTCAGGAGATGTGGTTACCATTACATGTGCCCTCACTGAGGGTTTACCTAGCTCATCCGCTTCACGCTCGGCAACACAGAGCATAGTGAAGTTAATCTTCACCCATTCTAGATCTGCTTTACACAGGGATTCTGGTCTAGCAAAGATCTCAGGGCGTCCTAGCTTCACAGCCAAGGACTCTACATAGGACAACCACTGAATATCCCTCATGTGATCTAATTTGAGACAATCCTTAATGATCTTATGATTAAGACTAAGGTTCGGATTTACCCAAAGCTTAATCCATAACAGGATCGGTGCTAGTTTTAACCTGTCTGTGATGTATTCAAGTCCTAGCTCAAGGTGTAGGGAGTAAGTCGCTGTTGACTGAGGTAGGCCCAGCAATGACCGCAAAAATTTGTTTTCCTCCATTTGGATGCGGTCAGGTTTTACAAACCCCCAAATTGCAGCCCCATATCTTGCAATGGAGACTGATTTGGCCTTGTAAATAGCCAGGATCGCCTCTGTGGGTTTCCCCCCTAGTCTTTTAGCGAACCCCAAAACTGCGGAAGCAGAACTTCTCACCGCATTCGCCTTGGATGTTAGCTGTGGTATCCAAGTCCCCTTATGATCAAATACTACACCCAAGTAGGTGAAAACCTTTACGCTAGAAATAACCTCACTGCCACAAAAAAAGATTTTATCTTTAGTTTTAGAGCAACCCACTGACATTGTATGGGATTTGCCACTATTTATCACCAAATCTAGACTAGACATAAAAGTTCCAAAGGAATCAAGCAGCTTCTGTAGGGCAATCGGGGTCCTGGCTATCAGCACCGCGTCGTCGGCATAGAGGAGTACCGGAATTGGCGTACCCCCCATGCACGGAATATCCTGAGTGACAGCTGTTAGTCTCCAATGAATTCACGTATAACGTGAATAACATGGGGGCCAAAATACAGCCTTGGCGCACCCCTCTGCAGGACCTAAAGCTCGCTGTACATTTCCCCTCTGTTGTCATCCTGCTGGAGGCATTTAGATCTTTATGCAGCTCCGCCAGGAAATGCACCAATGAGCAGTCAAGGCCCATTTTCAAGAGCATAGTCCACAGCCTTGATCTGTTCACTAGATCAAAGGCTGTGGATAGGTCCATGAAGCCTAGGAATATGGATCCCTTTTTTGCCCTCGTATACTTGGATATTATGAGGTGAAGATTGAGGCATTGGTCCTCCGTGCTCCTCCCCGCTCTAAAACCGTATTGTACATCTGTCAGAATATTATTCCCATTGGCCCAAGATGTCATTCTAGCCAGGACAACCTTCCCTAAGATTTTAATAGAGGAGTCCAACAATGATATAGGCCTATAGCATCTTGGGTCTCCCCTCTGGCCTTTTTTAAACACGGGGATTATAGTAGCTCTGGACCAAGATTTAGGAAATCCCACAGTGACTGAGGCATTAAAAACTTTGGTTAAAATATCAGCCCAGTACAAAGAGTTTGCCTTAAACATATCAGAGGGAACCCCATCAGGGCCCGGGGCCTTTCAACCCGCGGTACCCTCGATTGCTTTAATGACTTCAGCTGTATCAAATCTAACTGGTCCCAAGGGGAGTTCGGACGCAGGGACCTCAAAAGATTCCTGCTCCATGTTGCTACCGTATATTTTTTCAAAATGGCTAAGCCAGTCTTCCTCAGGGATATTAAGTTCCAACATCGCGTTTTGGTCACGGGAGAACAATGGGGTATTAATAATTGACCAAAACTTGGCACTATTTTTTAGGGTAGCTTTGTCCATGAGCTCGGCCCAAGCTTCACACTTTAATTCATTTTTACGTGCTTGGATAGCCCTGGAATAATCCTTTCTGAGCTGCCCCACTAAGACTTTATCCCTCGGGCGAGCATTAAGTGCTTTTTAAGGAGGTTATGGGCTTTACTACAGTTATTGTCAAACCAGCCCATTACCGGTCTATTTTTATCTCCCTGGACTTTAGCTGTTAAATTCAAGGCCACTGTCCGACAGACACCTTCAAAAGAAGTTAAAACCTCCTCTCCCTTAGAGAGAGGGTTAACACAAATATTTAAATCATCTGCAGCCATTAACGTTATGTTAAGGAAAAAATCATCTGGGACTACCTGTCCCCATTTGATCCTTCTCCCCTGATCTTTCGCTTTAACTGGTAATACAACCTGTGGAGTAGCAGATGTATTTAGGAGTGAAAAACCATTAGCTAACTCCATCCCCACGGGGTTGTGATCACTCGATGACATGGATAATGCATTATATGAAATCACATATTTAAGAAGGCCCAACGATAGAAAAATGTAATCAATTATCGATTCACAGTCCCTTCCAGTATATGTGGCTACACGTGAACTTTTATCATAAAATTCTGCCTCATACAGATCATTACTAGCTAGTAGGTTTTCAAGAACCTCCCCCTTCTGGGTATGTTCAAAATGCGGGGGGGAAATACTGTCAGGGGCATCTGAGTCGATTAGGTTACAATTTGAACACAAATGTACATTAAAATCACCCAACAAAATAAAATGACAATAAGTGGTTTGCTTTTCCTTATAGACAGTTAAAACATCTGTTAGCCACACTAAATGCTCATTAGCAGGGTAGCCATGTGGTGCGTTATAACAGTTTGCGAAGAGTATTTTGCTACCATCAACCAAAGTTACCTCTATAACAAGGAAATTATGCGTGGCGCTATCAACCTTTATAATTTTACCCTTAACATTCACCGAGACCAACATCAGAAGACCCCCTCTATTCCTTCCCGCTGGAGAGGGCGAAGCAGGTACGAAAAATGAAGTAAAGCCATCCAACCAAAAATCGCATTCCATATCCCAAGTCTCCTGCATAGCGACAATGTCATATAGCCTTACAAAATTTAACCAGTTGGGGTCACCTCTCTTGGACCGTAGGCCGGCAATATTCCAACTTAACAGCCTAACCTTTTCCCCCTTATCAGGGGTACCCATTACCGGTTTATATCCAACGTTATCAGAAGAAGGTACAGGAGCCATAGGGGCAGGGTCCACTATGGCTTCATCAACCATACCCTCTCCGGCCCCCCGTCAATCGCACAGTTCAAGTCCTGAAAGTGCGTCAAACCTATTATGTGTTGCTATGTGGGGTCCAGATCTAAAGATATTCTCCCTACCTTGTCCCTGACTTAGACAAGTGGACCGTGGTCCAGACGATATAAAGGGACTCAATCCTAGGCTAGGGGTGGGGGCTCCTGGGAGATGATTGTAAAAATATCCCAATGGACGCACACAAATGCTGTTGTCATCGTTAGTCATCGAAGCTGCCCTTAGCAGGACTGTGGCCACGTGTTGAGGGTATTTAAAATTTACTATCACGCAATCACCGCTACAGGTTTTGCGTGTGGGACCAATCCAATTTGCCCTCCTTGTTGTGATAATTTTTCCTGCATATTTTGCAGGAAAACCACAATTTGAGCTCAACCAAGATACAACTTTATTTTTGAGGGAATGATGTGACTCCTCAGGTGACTCAGCCGAGAGCGAGTTTTGAGGCGGGACATTTGTCAATACAATTACGTAGGGGGCACACTCCGGGGGGAGGTTATTAAAATTGCTTCTCCTACTTGGTGCGGCAATCGGATTGGTAATAGGCCCTGGCTTTGGGTGTACTACTGACCTAACAGGTGGAAGTGGGGGTGGGACAGAAGGACCGGGGGATTCTAGATCAACTCTGGTAGACTGTTGTGAGGCATGCGTTTTTTTAGCCACCTTGGCTACCTCCTTTCCACCACTCTCAAGGGGATCTATTCTAGTTAAGGGGAGTGGGGGGTTAAACTTGTCTATATGGGCTAGCTGGTTCTCTAACAAACCTCCAAGTCTTTTTACCTCTGCGGTAACATTATCCAGTTTGCACACTAGAGGTTGGAGAGATTCTGCTAGTTTTGATTCAAATTTGGCTTCCAAGGTACGAATTAACAAGCCAAACTGATCTGGGCTCAGAATTATATTTGTCTCGTTCTTACCCTCCAAAATCGCAGTTGACTCAGGGGAGGTATGGTTATCTGGCAGGTGGGTATCTACCCTTCTTTTATAAGTATGCCTTCCCCCCCTTTTGTTTTGCTGCTTCCTGCAGGTTCTAACAGGTCTAGTGTATATGTGGGCAGGTACCACCTCCTCCTCCGAATCCGTGGGAGTCTTGTCAAGAACTTCTATATCTGGAGCCCGGTGAATCAGTACTTCTACGGGTCCGATATCGGTGACAATGTCAGTCTCAGCAAGAACCTCCATGAATTTATCCTGATCTGAAAGATTACCTCTACCCAGGGAAGCCCTTCTGTCATTATTGATCTTATTTACCATTTTTACTAAAAAGTTGTCAATGGATCCCGCCCCCACAATAACCTTATCCTTCTTTGACCCCGGCATGAGTACAAGTATACTGTAATGAGAGCAAACCTATGCGCAGTCTATGTCAATGGACTAAACACCCAATGTTAATGGCGCAGCAGTTATAATTAGTCATTCAGCACTTCCAGTCACTTTACCGGGGAAATGGAGGTCACCGGATAATTTGCACAGGGTCTCTGGCCCTGCCCTGCCTTCTCCTGCCCCTGACGGCCACAGACGGCCCGCCCTTTGCCCGGGCTTAGCCCCTTGCGCTCCCACGGGCGCGACTCGCGGGGCGAGAGGGCGCGAGATGTTAAGTATCGCCTCCTGGCGCTCTGCACCCGTCACAGGTGCGCCGCCGCCCCGAGGCTTCTGGGTGATGTAGTGCCGTTCCCCTCACGGCTGCCCGATGGCGTAGAAGCAACCCGCAACCGGGTCGAGGTTCAGGGAGTCTCCCGGCGCTCCCTATCTGCCAAAATCACCGCCGTTTCCCTCACGGCTGCCCGATGGCTTGGTGAGTCTTTGCATGCGGCCCCCACAGCGCTCGCTGCCGCGGGATGTTAAGTATCGCCTCCTGGCGCTCTGCACCCGTCACAGGTGCGCCGCCGCCCCGAGGCTTCTGGGAGATGTAGTGCCATTCCCCTCACGGCTGCCCGATGGCGTAGAAGCAACCCGCAACCGGGTCGAGGTTCAGGGAGTCTCCCGGCGCTCCCTATCTGCCAAAATCACCGCCGTTTCCCTCACGGCTGCCCGATGGCTTGGTGAGTCTTTGCATGCGGCCCCCACAGCACTCGCTTCTGCGGGATGTTAAGTATCGCCTCCTGGCGCTCTGCACCCGTCACAGGTGCGCCGCCGCCCCGAGGCTTCTGGGGGATGTAGTGCCGTTACCCTCACGGCTGCCCGATGGCGTAAAAGCAACCCGCAACCGGGTCGAGGTTCAGGGAGTCTCCCGGCGCTCCCTATCTGCCAAAATCACCGCCGTTTCCCTCACGGCTGCCCGATGGCTTGGTGAGTCTTTGCATGCGGCCCCCGCATTAAATAAGCAAAAAAAATCATAATTTATATTTCAAAATTCTGAACCATAATTCACCAACTTTGCATTGGAGGATTTTTACAAAGCAAATTCCATATACGTATTTTTAATTGGTCAACATTTCTGTATGAGTTAGACGTCGATGGATGGGAACAAGGGGGATGAACAAGACAAAGCAATCTCACATGGTAACTATTCACCTATCATAAATACACACAGAGATGCAACTTTGAGTATAAGCAAAGGTTTCCTTGGGCATTTCTCACCCTGATACCACATGAAAGCACTCTTGCAGAATGCATACATGTATTTTAGAAGCTCTAATAGGAGGGCGCATCCTAAGATTTAATTGAGGTAACAGAGAAGGGGTGTCTACCCAGTGAATTCATTTTCAAAATATGAATGATTAATGTATCTCTCTAGATATATTTACACAATAAAAAAAAAAAGGTTTTAGGAACGTTATAGTTAGGTTCAATATTTTACACACAAAACCAGCAGTTATAGCTAGAGTTATCTCAAGTAACTATAACTTGCGCTCTATGTTAACTATTACTTGTACTCGCCATACACTGCTTTCTCATCAATAATTTTACAGTAAATGTTGCTGTGATATTATCAACAGACCTTTTTTATTTAATAACGCCAAAACTACTGAACAGATTTACACCAAATTACAACAAGCACTCTTTCTCGTCCAAGATCTAGCTTTTTTGGCAAAATTGGTGTAGTAACATACAGCGGTTCAGGCTGTAGTTGGGTTCAAAATCCCAAATGGAAATTGCATGAGGAAAAAGGGTTTTAGGATCCCCCCTTTTTCTCAGCCCAACCGTTCCAATGAGCAGCTGAAGTGAGAGGCAAACTAGTTTTGAAAATTTTGTGAAGATACGTCAAACAGCGACAAAGTTTTATCAACACAAAAAAATATTTTCCAATGGCAACTAGTTCTAAACTAGAACTACCTACTGGCAACCACTAGTAGGTGATATATATATCACTCGCCATACTACATTAACTATACATGCACTACCTATACCCTTGGATATTACCTAAGTTACATCATATGAAATTATTGGAGTAATAAAAACACTCATGACATCGAAAATGATATTAGCCAGACAGTGCATTGTACAGTGGCCAGTTATAGTTTACGTAGTGTGATGAGTGAGGTGACAAGGCTGTGTACAGAACTGTGCAAGTGATATTAATTGATAGGTGGTACTTAAGGATAAATCCAAATTATAAGTAAGACTTACAGTTCTATGAAAGCATGTGTAAATGATAATTTCAAAAGATAAGCTATGACTTTATTGTGGTTGTGTAGTTTAAGGTGTGTTTGGCACAAATAAAATAGAAATAAGCGCGCAAGTGGTACATAAATCATAGCATTATGAGATAATTATAACGGTAGCATTCCTACTGTTCGAGGAACTTAATTTGGGTTCTTATACCAAACCTAAATAAAGTTTCCCTAACTATAACTGGTGTGTAACCTTTGTTCTTTTTTAAATTTCAATAGTTTTTACAATGTTAATAATAATTTTGTAATAGTCCAGTTTAACCAGTGGAGAGTTATTCAGTGTAGTGTGGTACAATTTAGTGGCGGATAGTGTTGTAAAGTGTACTCTGGGATGGTTTATTGTGATTATAATGAAGTGAAGTAAAATGGAATGAGGTATAGTGGAGCAGTGTATAGTGGAATGTCACACATCAGAGTGTTGTGGAGTGGCGTACAGTGAACTCTGATACAATAGAGTGGCATTTATTGGAGTGGCGTGTAGTGGTGTATACTGCAGTGGTATGCAGTGGGATAGCATATAGTGGAGTGTGGTAAAGTGGACTGATGTACTGTAAATACTGTAGCCTGTACTCACATACACTGCAATACCATAGCATGTAGTACTATGCACTAGAGTATTGTACAGTGTAGGGGCCTATATTGGAATATTGTGTACTGAAATAGAGTGGAGTGGCGTACAGTGGAGTATAGTACAGTGGAGTGACGTAAACTGAAATAGCATACACTGGCGTGGGGTATACTGGAGTGCTATAGAGTGTAGTGGGGGAAAGTTGAGTGGTGTCCAGTGCGCTTATATAAAGTGGAGTGTGGTACAGGGTAGAGTTGGAAAGTTAAATTGCGCAAAATGGAGTGGTGTATATTGGAGTACGGTACAGTGCAGTGGTGCCGAATGGTATACTGTAGACTACACTTGAGTACAGTGTAATACAGTACAGGTACAGTGCAATAGCGTATAGTGGAGTAGCATAAACTACAGTGAGATAGAGTGAAGTACCATAGAATTTAGTAGTGATTAGTTTAATAAAGTTGAGTTTAGTAGCTTTAACTGTTTAGACATACAGTGCAGTGCTATATGTTGGAGCAGAGTACAGTACAGTGGCATCCAACTCAATGGGGTTAATTATAGACTGTAGTCATGTACAGTGAAGTGGTTTAGTTGAGTGGGACAGAATGTACTCTTGTACTCGTGTAGTCCACGCTCTAGCACCCTAGGAAGCTCGACCTCCTCTTAAGGAAGGTTAACCAGGGGCTCTGTCTTGCTGAATGAACTCTCAGAGGAAGACCTGACCTTAGCAGAGCGGTCATACTGCATTGCTTACCTAAGTGGTGCAATTTGCTTGAGTTACAAGCATTTTTAAAATCTCCTCGTTTTGCATTTATTTTTCATTTTAATTTGTCTTTCCCTTGTTTTTAACGCTGCCTCCCACACTTGCACTTTAATTGTGATCTCACCGCGTTTTGCGGGTCCCGGATCCTTTGGTTTCTGCCTTTCGGCAGTTGTGTAGTTTGGCGGCCATCTTAGGTGAGGGAGGGACGCTGGGCGTGTAGTCCACGCTCTAGCACCCTAGGAAGCTCGACCTCCTCTTAAGGAAGTCATGCTGACGCGCAGCGGTCACGCGCAGCGGGAACGCCGGATCACTGCCGGAGTCACGCCTGAGTCCAGCCCGTCTGCGCCCATCCGCGCCCAAACGGGCCTAGGGCCAGCCACTCTGCCTAATTCAGTAAGTTCTGCAACCACTTATTCGCGTGCCGAACTAATTCGGCTTCGCCCCCTAACATCTCTACACTGTACATCAGTACAGAAGGGTATCGAACCATTTACTTACTGTGCACTATGTAGCCCCCCCAATCAAGTATCGACTAAAAACACCCTACGCTCAGCCCTTATGAACTGTAGGTCTCTTCCGAGACATTCTTTGGAGGTTAGCCTCCTTATTCAGGAACATGAGTTAGACATTCTGTTTTTAACAGAAACATGGCTCATGCAAGGCTCAGAAGCGGACATAGTGAACGCTCTTCCTCCCGGGTTTTTAATCTACACCCAGGATCGACCGGTGGGTCGAGGGGGAGGTGTTGCTATTCTGTATAAGAACTCGTTGGTATGCAGAGCCCAAAAGGGTGAGGTGGAGGACTGTGAGAGCTGTAAGTTCTCCCTCCAAATCTCACCTACGGTGGCGATGTCTGGTTTACTAGTCTATCGCCCCCCAGGAAGTAATGGTAACTTTATCGGCTCTTTCATGGAGACGGTAATGGTTCTTGCCGCTTCTACAACCAACTTCATTACCCTGGGAGACTTCAATCTCCATTTCGATGACCAGGAAGACCGGTCAGCGACAGCCCTTCAACGTGACTTGGAAACCTGTGAGGTTAATCTTATAAACCTGGAGGCTACCCATAATAAGGGTCACTTATTGGATCCTATTTTTACTAACATCACCACTATGAAAGCAGCCTCCCCGATCCCTCTTCCATGGACGGACCATTTTATGGTCCCCTTTGCCTGGCAAACCGTGCCAGAGAGTACCCCCTCCATCAGTGTCCGTACGCCTGATAGACCCTGGGCCAGGCTGTCTGTGGAAAACCTGTCACGCAGTCTGGAGGCCTCACGCCCTTCATTAGCGAAGGACCCAGTACTGGCGGAAGCAGATTTCTGCAGATGGATCTCTAACACACTCGATGCCGTTCTTCCCTTAAGATCGGCAGGAAGGAGGGAGAAAAGATCGTGCTCCGCTCCGTGGTATACACCAGAGCTTAGGGCTATGCGGAGGGCCTGCAAAAAACTAGAACGCGCCTGGAGGAAGAATTGGGGAGTAGCTTGTAAGACTGAATACCGAGTGGCGATAAGGAATTACAAGCTCACCATCCGGTCCGCCAAAACCCAATTCTTGGAGGAGAGAATCAGCAATGCCTCCAATTCCTCCAGAGAAACATTTCTAGTGGTCAAGGAGCTCTTGAGGGTCCCTACGCCACCTGCCTCCACGGATAATCTGGAGGTAAAATGTAATGATCTAGCAGAGTACTTCCACACTAAAATTGAAAAAATTTTGATTACCCTGCCCCAAATTGACATAGGAGCCGAGCCCTTCGTGGATGAGGGAAGACCTCTGAAGACCCTGGAGTCTTTTGGACCAGTCACTGAGGATGAAGCTCTTAAAGTCTTAGTGTCCGTTAAGAGTGGTTCCCCCCGGGACGTCGTCCCCATGAGGATTCTCAAACTGGTTGCCCCTTCCATTGTGGAACCTATCACGGAGGTAATTAATGCCTCGCTAGGTGCCGGTGTGGTCCCACCCAATTGGAAGGGTGCAATAGTAAAAGCCCTCTTAAAAAAACCCAGCCTAGACCCCCTTGACATGGCGAACTACAGGCCCATCTCGCTACTTCCGGGACTCAGTAAAATCACGGAAAAATTGGTTAATTTCCAGCTATCCAACTTCCTTGAGTCCAACGGTGTGCTGAGAAGTTCCCAAACAGGCTTCCGCCCGGGTCAAGGCACTGACACCGCCTTGCTGGCAGTCGCGGAAGAGGCACGTTGCATTTTGGACTCAGGAGGATCAGTGGCAGTGATCCTCCTGGACCTTAGTGCAGCGTTCGACACTGTTAACCATCGAGTGTTACTTCAGCGACTCTCAGATGCGGGAGTGAGGGGGACGGCACTGAAATGGCTCAGGTCATTTCTTAGTGAACGGTCCTTCCAGGTCTGGGAAGGGGGCGCACGATCGGCTTCCACCCACCTCCATTGTGGAGTGCCCCAGGGCTCCTCCCTGAGCCCCACATTATTCAATGTATACATGGCCCCCTTGGAGGATGTGGTGGCTCCATTTAACATCAAAATCGTGAGCTATGCCGATGATACCCAGCTGGTGTTTGCCCTCTCCCAGGCCACGGAAAATCCCCAGGTGCTACATTCCTGCCTATCCAAAGTCCACACCTGGATGGGGGAATCAGCACTAAAGCTGAACGGCTCAAAAACCGAGATAATGCTGATGGGGATGAAAAGTCCCTCACTCCCCCGGTCTGCCTTGCCTAGCTGCCTGGGATCCCCCCCCAAGCCCAAGGCTGAGATCAAGAGCCTGGGTATCTGGTTGGAGCAAGACCTTTCCTTTAGGACCCAGGCTACCAAACTGGCTGGTGTCTGTTTCGGCCTTCTCCGATCGGTGCGCAAAGTGCTGCCTCTGCTTCCTTTTCTATCCCGGAAACTCTTGATCCAGGGCCTGATTATATCTAGATTAGATTTTAGTAATGCAATCTATCTGGGTGCCCCTGAGATCACTCTGAACAAACTTCAGCAAGTTCAGAATGCGGCGGCACGAATGCTTCACAACATCCCTATGTCACGATCAGCCAAACCCGCACTAAGGGCGCTGCATTGGCTGCCAGTGCGAGAAAGGGTGAAATTTAAGTCTCTCTGCCTTGCATATAAAATCTTGCAAGGCAAAGGCCCTCCTGCCCTTCAAAAGCTGGTGACCCCTTACAAGGCAAGTAGATCATTACGCTCAGACCAACAACACTTACTCACGATCCCTAGGGTTAAAAAGGCTCGCTCAGGAGGGAGGAGATTCTCCGTAAGGGTTGCAACCCTTTGGAACTCACTCCCCCTAGGTTTACGCTCGGAGCCATGCCTTCTGCGTTTTCGTAAAGAGCTGAAGACCTTTCTCTTCTGTTAAACCGCTGTGCTTCTCTCTCTCTTAATCTGTGGTTCTGTTTGGCGAAGCGCCGGGATGCTCTAGGGTAACCACGCGCTATACAAAACTGTTTTAATAATAATAATAATAATAATAATAATGCAAAATGGCATGCAGTTGATTGTGGTACAATGCAGTGGTGTATAGCGCATTTCAGTACAATGGAGTGGCGTTGAGTGTAATAGCAGAGACTAGAATAGTGTACACTCCAGTACTGTACCATCAACTGGGCGATGGTAGAATAGCATGTAGTGAAATAGAGTAAATTGGAGTAGGGTACAGTGGACTAGCATTGAGTAGTGAGCAGTACAGTTTGTACAGTCCAGTTGGGTCGAGTAGACTGGAGTAATAAATAGTGGATTAGCATAGAATGTATTAGCGTATACTTTAATGTCAAAGTGGAGCAGCATACTGTCATTTCCATAAAGTGGAGTGGCGTAAACTAAACAGTTAAACAGAGGAGTGGCATAAAGTGGAGTGTGTAAATTAAAATTAAGTTAGCACTAAAGTGTCTCCAAGGATGGAAATGTTTTCTCGACAAAATATATACTATAATAGTTAAATGTTCTGGGGTCCCAAAAGAAGGTTAAATTCAATGCATTTTGCTTAATTTAAACTTGGCTGAATTAGATATTATGGTGCAGTGATGCTTATGTTGGGTTGTATGGGTAAGTAGTGTAACTACATTATAACTGAGTTTATTTGAAGTTTTTGAGATCAGTTTGTGCGGTATGATTGCAAAATATGGGTGTATTTTGCTGTACTTGCGTGGAACACAGTGATGCCAAATCATTAGCTGACTGGTTAATGACTGCCTTTACAAATGTACAAAGCAGGCATGTTGTTTTAGCTCCATTTTTCAGTGTTCTGCGTTATGCCTTGGTATATACGCAAGTAATTGGTTTGGAATTTTTGCCCTAACTACTAAAATGGTAATAGGTTTTGCAAAATATTTAGAGTTTCTTTATATTTTTGGGTATAAATAGGGAGTTGTGTCATTTTGTACGTTTTTCACTTTCATTTTTGTAGCACTCTGCAGCACTCTACAGGGAATGGCATTTTATTTTATGTACTACTTTGTACCCTTTTTTAGCTTATTTAAATATGTTAAAATTAGAAAATACACTTTAGCTCATTATATTTACAAAATATAGTGTCTTAGTGTTTTTCTACATTTAAAACGAAAAATTAATTTTCTTTGGGTACTGGGCGAAGCGCCTAAACTTTTCAACCCAGATTTGTGACTGGGAGTGAGTGTCTGAAAAGTTTCAGTGCTTCGTCCGTCATCTCCTTGTCTTTGCTTTCTTTGCCCTAAGTTGGCAGGGTATTCCCAGAGGTGGGTCCCTTGCTCACTTTGCCACTGGATTCAAGCTAGCCTGGCTGATGAGGGGTGTACCCTGAAACTCGTCCCAGGATACTTGTTTCCGGTCCAGGGAAGACCGGGCTTAGCAGTTCAGACTGGACTGTTCCCATGAGGCACGGGGTCAAGACTAATTTGCATTTAGCTGGGTCTGAAATGGGATAGCTAAGTAAGCTAAAGAACGATGATGGATTCAACCCAGATCTGTGACTGGGGGTGAGTGTCTGAAAAGTTTCAGTGCTCCGTCCATCATGTCCTTGTGTTTTTTTAGTAAGGTATGCTCCACCTCAAATGATGAAGGATGAACACTATTTTGATTCAAAATGGAGTTACAAGATGTCTTTTTAAGAAAGATGGTTGTTTTAATCGATTCATCAGACACCCATAGTTTGACATACAAAAATTCAATCTCTTATGTACTCCATTTGTCTGTCAATGTTATATGAAATGGATCGTTGTTGAGTACATCCATATATTCTCTCATGGGTGCCTGATCTTCATCCCATAGATTAAATAAGTCATTAATGAAGAGCACCCAAAGGACAATGCTATTGTCCCATGCAATCAGTCCATGCCACCTCTTATTCAAACACGCCCATGTTTGCATACGTGAGGGCAAAAGATGCCCCTATAGCAGTTCAATGTTCCTGAAGATAAAACTAGTTTCTTACCACTATACTTGGACTATATAAACTATGTTTCTAAGGCCTATCTAAAACTCTTACCACCCCTTGAGTATTATGTAGACACATCTTGGAAGAACTTTAGTTAGTTCAGAAAAGAGTTGTGTGTTAGTAAGTTAAATTACCTAAACTCTAAATATGGTTTTACAATTGTAAAGCTATATATAAACGTTATATAAATATAAAAAGATCAAATATAACTTTTAGAGTGTTTTAAACAAATCTTCAATTTCTATTTATTAAAAAACTGTTAAGCTGAATTTTTCAACCCTTTCATGCAGGCAGGAGTTTGTTAAATTGGTTAAAACATTTCTAATGAATTACAGCCATTGAGAGCACTCTAAATCACTAAACCATTTTCATCAATCAATGTTTTTGAAGTAATAATTTCAACTATTTTTTAAATTCAGTCTTAACTCTTCAACCACAACTGTACAGAGCCTGAGGCTACACAAGTGGACACAAAGATAAATCTGAATAAAGAGTAAAAAATCTATTTCACATGTGCCCCTGGATTTTCTTTTAAACGTTTTATCGTTTTACCTAGATAGCTGTTGTTTTTGATACCTGGGCAGTGAGGAATTGCAAAAAAGAACATCATTGCATATGCCTTTTACTAAACATGGTAGCCATCTTGGATTAATTAGAAGTAATGTTTGACACTTCTGTACGGACAACACAACAGTACAAAAACTGAGCAGACAGTGTAAGAGTCCGCACTGATCCTTTGGCACCCAGCAGTTGAACGGAAAAAAGCAGCAAGGCAGTGCTAAACACAGTTTCTGATATTTAAATACCAATTTTGAGATTGTTAGTCTGTTTTCTTCAGCTTTTTAAAAGTAAGGATCAGCGACATAGTTTTCAAATTTAAAACATATAGGGTTTACCTATTTGCATGTCCAGGCGGCTAATATGAGCTACTATGCCAAATTCCAAAGTGATGTCGGAAGCCATTTTACATATTGATAAAGTTGCACAGCGTCAAACGCCTAGTTCTTCTAACTGTCGCTAGGAAAACATTAAGGACAGCATTCTTCCAACATACAATCAATTTGCGAAAATATAAATAATTAGTCAAAAGTGATTTTTAATATAAATGGCACAAGAACTAATTTTGATAAAACTGTGACACTGTTGTCATAACACTTAGAAGAAAGGAAGAATTCATAAATGTCTGGGAAAGAACTGCAGAGGAACTGAACCCAATTTTTGCCTGAATCTATGGACTTGAAAAGATTATTTGAGGACCAAATATGATAATCACTTGCTCAACCCATGTGGAAACATTGGTCCAGAAATTTCCAGAAGACAATTTCCTGCTGTGGGGCGGAGCAACAAAAAGACAAAGAGGGAACAGCATCTACCTTCAAGAAACCAGCAAGAAACCAGAAACCAGCAAGACTACTGGAGAGTGGACTTTCAGCTATGGTAGTGACTAGGGACGGAAATGTGTGGTTAAAGGAAAGCAAGGATGTTTAAAAACCATAGTTTGCATGCTCTGTTGCACATCATGCAGTAGAGAAGTGTGGCTCAATGGTTAGAGCAGCAGACCCTGATGCAGTAGTCTGGCCGGGACCAGGGTTCAATTCCTGCCTCAGCGGGTCTCGGGCTCAATTTCCTCGGACCTGATAATTCTCGCCTCGGTGCCTATTCTAATCATGAGTCCCACTCTGCACCTCTGGGCAATAGCTTGCTTAATCTCTACAACGGCCGCAACAACGCTGAGGATGCCTGACTTCACCTTGGGGGGGGCCAGGAGTGGGCTCCTCACAGGAAAAGGCCAGGAAGGGTTCCTCGGCGGTATTCGTACAAGCGCCGAGATGCCTACGGGTAGTCGTGCGTAATCATTTCATCATTTCATCATTTTATCATCATTGTATTGTTTTTCAATGTTCAACAGAGTGGTTACATTTTTAACAAGAACACTGGTTTTCATACTAAAATATTCCCATTGATTTTTTTAAATATCTACCAATTTGTACATCAGATTTGCTTCATTTCTGTGCCATTCAAACCTAATTGTTTCATTTTAACTACGTTGGTATGCTGAATTATAATAGTGTTTTGAGTGCTGCTGTTAAAGTGTCTTACACACGAATTTGGGAAGGCCTTGCTACTTTTGACAACGTACTAAGGCTAATCTTGGAGTTTCTCACAAAAACATGTTTACCTCTAAGAGCCACATTGTTTTGACTGTATAGGATTTCAGCTAACTTTCCTATCAAGAGTGACGATAGAGCCATTGAATGATATTTGATATTTAATTTAATAAAGTATAGTGTATGCCCGAAGGCGTCTTGGCGCTAGCGTCAACTGAGATAAAAAACTACTGCAAGTGAAGATAATTTAAATCTGGGATTTAAAAAGTCATGTTTTTAGATGTTTCCCAAAGATCATCTAGTTTGACTGGCCTCTAAGGGGTAAGGGTTGCTGATTCCACAGCTGGAAGGTGGAGAAGAAAACTTCTACCACCCCACTATGCCTTGTGGATTCTGGGAACACTTACTGTTTTTGAGTTGGTCGAACAAAGATGTCTTCAGGGTGAGTACCAAGAACATTGAATCTTAAAATATGCAGGTCCAGCATTCTGCAGTCTGCAGTTTTTAAAGGGAGCCTTGGAGGAATGCCCAAATAAAGGGCATTGCAGTAATCCAATCTTTTCAGGACCAAGGAAATGGTGATCAACTTCTGAAGTTCTGGTGGAGTAAAAGGAAATATTTTCCCTGACGTTTTTAGCAGAAAGACACCAGAGGAAGAAAGCTTATTAGTTTGTTCCATGAAGAATTATTTGGCATCAAAAGATTAACCCCTACGTTTCTCACCTTAGAAACCGGAATGGGAAGGGTGCCCCTAGTCCAGGTCCACGAAGAGTCATTTCAAAAGGAGGTGTTTCCCCCAAAGAAAAGCATCAGCGTTTTTTGGGAGTTCAGTCTAAGGTAGTGACTGCTCATCCACCTGTCCATTGCTCGCTTAGTCGTTGAACCGAGGAGCCACCTCTTCAATGCTGCTCTACTACAATTTCTGTATAGTCAGCACAGGAGATGGTTGAGAAACCAAAAGGCATTATGAGCTTTGCGAGGGGAGCCACGTATATATTAAATAACATGGGGCTGAGTGATGACCTTTACAGAAAACCACAAGTCAGAAAAATGGGTTGGAAATAAAATTCACCAAACAAGACTGAATGTTCTCTTCCAGTAGGAAAGGAGCATAGCAACTGATATGCTGACTCACCTAGACCTATCTCAACTAGTCGTTGCTCCAGGACCAAGTTGCTGACTGTGTCAAAGACTGTGTATAAATCTAATAAGATTACTGTAGCCGATACTCCATTCTCCATGATGTTGCAGATCGCTTCAGTGGCCACTACCAGTGCAGTCTATGGGCCCTTCTGAAACCAAATTAGTCTACACCCTGAATCTCATTCTTATTGATGACCGAAGCACAGAAATAGGAGGGCATTTCTATAGATTTATGGATGGAACAGAAGAAGTTAAAGGCCACTCTTGAATGAATTGGTAAGCACTGGATGTGCTTAAGCAATGGTTTAGCATTGCTAATCGTGGGTGCCCTGTATGAAAGTGCGGCTACATTGTTCAATATGATCTGCAGAGGAGATATCACATTTAGGGAGCAATGCATTTCCATACTTGTGGCTGATGATATCAAATATCTGCTCACTAACATAATAAAAGACATTAACTTATGAAGCCTGTGCTGATGGAAGGAACAAGAACATACCACAGCTGAGATATATGTTGACCGACTCTAGTCACTATCAAATTTGAAACCAAGGTTTGTTAGCAGATAAACAACCAAGGGCAAGAACAAATTATATTAGAGAGGCATGCTACATGCACTATTACTTAAAGGTAGGAAGGAAACCCTTTGCCAACATTTTGATAGCTCAGAGGGCAAGCTATTTCAGGGTTGTATCTACAAAGCCAACCTCTCTCGCCCTCAACAGACAATTTCTATGGCCAACAGTATCAAAAGCTGCTAACAGGGCTGATCGAATGAAGGCACTGACAGCACTGCCATCATCTGTAAACAACCAAAGGTTGTCCTTTTCAGTAAGATGGGTGAAAGCAAGAACAACCATAATCAAAAGAACTTTGTCCTTGAAGAATGGGGCTCTCTTGATTAGCACCATGCAATTTTAGAGGTGTAGAGGCTGCTAGCAGTAAAGAAATGTGTCAGACATTTACTGCACTGAAGAGATGAAGCTGAGGTTTTCTGCTATAGGAATAACCATTGCTTCTTTGAAGGGGGTGGGATAGTTCCACTCCAGGTAGCAGCGGAGAATTTAAAAAAGGATGATTGATCAAAGGACAAAAACTGGTCAGGGTGAAAAGTTGGGAAAGAGGCAGACAACATCAGAATAAAAACTTTACTCAGCAGGATGCGTGTGGATAGCAAGGACTTGTTGAAAAATAAGGACACAAAAGATTAGCATTTGAATGTTCTAAGAGACTCATAAAACATTGAGGGAATGTTCATCTTTATATAGGGAATTCGAGATGGGGTAGTAGCCTATTCTCTAATGGTGTTCTGCTTCAATCAATCAATCAATCAGTGACACTTATATAGCGCGCTACCTACCCGTAGGGTCTCAAGGCGCTGGGGGGGGGGGGGGGGGGGGTGCCGCTACTGCTCGAACAGCCAGGTCTTCAGCTTCTTCCTGAAGGCGAGGTGGTCTTGGGTCAGGCGCAGGTCGGTCGGGAGGGAGTTCCAGGTCTTGGCGGCCAGGTAGGAGAAGGACCTTCCTCCCGTAGTCGCTCTTCGGATGCGGGGGACGGCGGCGAGGGCGTGGTTGGCTGATCGGAGGTGGCGGTTGGGCGCGTAGAAGTTGATTCGGCTGTTGAGGTAGCTCGGACCCTGGTCGTGTAGGGCTTTGTGCGCGTGGGTGAGGAGGCGGAAGGTGATTCTTTTGTTGACGGGGAGCCAGTGGAGGTCTCTCAGATGTCCGGTGATGTGGCTGGTTCGTGGGATGTCGAGGATGAGTCTGGCTGAGGCATTCTGGATCCGCTGGAGTCTCTTCTGGAGCTTGGCGGTGGTCCCGGCGTAGAGGGCGTTGCCGTAGTCCAGTCGGCTGGTGACGAGGGCCTGGGTGACGGTCTTCCTGGTCTCGGTGGGGATCCACCAGAAGATCTTCCGTAGCATGCGTAGGATGTTGAAGCACGACGAGGAGACGGCGTTGACTTGTCTGGTCATGGAGAGGGAGGAGTCCAGGATGAAGCCCAGGTTGCGTGCGTGGTCTGTCGGTTTGGGTGCGGTGCCCAGGGCGGGAGGCCACCAGGAGTCGTCCCAGGCGGAGGGTGAAGAGCCCAGGATTAGGACCTCCGTCTTGTCAGAGTTCAGTTTCAGGCGGCTGGTCGTCATCCACTCGGCTACCTCTTTCATCTCTTGGCAAGTTACCATGTTTAGTATGGCTAAAGAAAGACAACCGCACGGATGCTTGTATTGGCAGGAACTGCAGACCCTTTTCTAAGTTCTAGCACAGTTAACATTTAGTTCCCAACTATGATAATGCTAGACTAGATGTTTAGTTGGGTCGAAAAAAAAGTGCATGTTTAATTCAAGACCTCTCCTTAGAAAGAGCCTCTCCCTTTTGTTGAATCCCTTGCATCGCACCAGTGGTCCCTTCTAAATCATCACCTTGAGGAGACGTCTTATGATCAACTTATATAGTTTCTTAGCAAACATGTGTAGAATGATGCACTTCCTTTAAATGCAGTTCTTACTATACAGTCTATTACTGTTTATGGCAATTTCTCTACACCAGGCCTGACATTAGAGGCCCCTGCTCTGTCTGTAAGCTCCTCTATGTTGCTGAGCAGTCTTGAAAGAAGGTCAACAGTTTTTGAACAGCAGATGTGTGGTTTATCAAAGGCGCAAAGGCCCTGTGCCCTTACCACTTACAGATATTTAATGGTTGCTGGATGCGCACTGCGTAGTTCCTGTAAAGGTGTTTGAAAGAGTTATGTGCTCCTAGGTATGACTCCCCACTCAGGAGTGTTGTGGTAACGTTAAAAGGTTAGCAGATCCTGAATGTTGGTCTGGCTCCTTGAGCACTGTAAAAGCTGGGTTCCAGCTGAATATTGAATGAATAAAGATACTTTGATTGTTTTTCATCAATTTCTCCTTTTATTATTTCATATGCTTACTGTCAGATGTTGAATTCACATCTATCTGCACATATAATTATTATTTCTCCATTTTCGTATCGTGTTCGAACGTTAACAAATCTACCATCTTCCCCAATGCATTTCGGCGCCCTGCGCCTTTGTCAAGGGATCAATCTGTTGAAATAATGATATATTTAACTCATTGCTATGCATGATTTTGCCACCAAAAATGCATTTCTACATAATTAAATTCAACGTTACAATTGCCTTAATAAGCAAATTCATTTCCTAAATAAACAATGTTACATGTTACCTCCTAGCTGTTACAGAAACGATAAATCAGTTTCGCTGCGTGTGAAAAAGAACTATCAACTTCGTTATTTGAACATCGATAGCTAAAAACCAGAAGTTCTAACTGGGTTTGTTATTATGTGGCGCTTGCCCGTGTAGCCAAAATACGCGTAGGTTTCTAACCTGCCGAGATTATCTAAAAAGTATAGAAGAAGCGGTGCTTACCGAAGTGGCGTGTTTGATACGTTACTATGTTGCTCCGCGTGGTGCACGCTGGGAATTCTTCCGAATGCGTCTGAAGACGCTGGGTCTATACGTGTTGCTGTTACCTCGTGACTACGAGTTTGTTGACTCTTAAAGTGAAACCGTCACTTTAATGACAAAAAGCTGTGGGAAGTCACCCACGGGTGAACAGCAGAGTGTAAATAAGTGGTCGAATCGTGTTAAATGGTAAATGATTCTGCTAAGATACTCGAAGCGATGCGCCTCGGAGTTAATATGTTCTACGAATATACATGGTGATGTAAATTTTAATGATGCTAGGGGGGATGTATGGATGGATATATGTAACTATTGTTCAGAGCATAATTAATAATCGCCTAAATGTCAAAGTCACATACTGATCAGACTTGATCATCGTCATGTTGGATATCATAGAAATACTTGCTTTATACATGAAAAATTATAAATAACACATAAATTCAATCCTTTCATTAAGACCCTTAGGTTTCATGGTCTGCAAAAAATATATCCAGTGATTTTCTCTTTTCAGTAGAGCTTTTCTATTGTCTCTTCCTGCAATTCTTTCTAAGTTTTCTAAAATGCAGGCTTTTAATTGGTCTGTATGGTGTTGCGCTTCAACAAAATGAGTTGCTATGGTAGACTTCATCATTTTAGTCCGTATGTTACTTTTGTTCTCATTGAGTCTGACTTTTAGTTTTCTTTCTGTTTGTCCCACATAATTTTTGCCACATGGACAAGTTAGTAAATATACAATGTTCGTGGAATCACAGGTTCCGTTTACTTTTAATTTGATTTCTTTACCTGTTATGGGATGTCGGATATTGTCTCCTTTCAAAATGTTTGCACAATTATGGCAGTTTAAACAAGGTTTTGTGCCTTTAAATCACACGGTGGTGGTTTTTTGATTGGTGGATTTCAGTAATTGCCCAATATTTTTGGATCTCGTGTATGCGAACAATGGTTCTTTCGAAAACAGTTCTCTGAAATCCGGTTCTACGGTTAGTAAAGACCAATGTTTTGTTATTATTTTTTTGAAAGGGTAACTCATGGTTGAAAATTTGCTTACACACGTGATCCTTTGCTCTTCTGGTTTTTGTTGCGGTTTTAAAAGGTCTTCTCTGGGTTTATTTGAAATTCGTTGTTGGGCTTGTTGCAGAATGGTATCTGGGTATCCTCTGTCCTTGAATCTACTGATCATGGTGTAAGTCTGTATCTCTAATTGTAGTCTTTCAAAAAGATCCAAAAATATTGGGCAATTACTGAAATCCACCAATCAAAAAACCACCACCGTGAGATTTAAAGGCACAAATCCTTGTTTAAACTGCCATAATTGTGCGAACATTTTGAAAGGAGACAATATCCGACATCCCATAACAGGTAAAGAAATCAAATTAAAAGTAAACGGAACCTGTGATTCAACGAACATTGTATATTTACTAACTTGTCCATGTGGCAAAAATTATGTGGGACAAACAGAAAGAAAACTAAAAGTCAGACTCAATGAGCACAAAAGTAACATACGGACTAAAATGATGAAGTCTACCATAGCAACTCATTTTGTTGAAGCGCAACACCATACAGACCAATTAAAAGCCTGCATTTTTGAAAACGTAGAAAGAATTGCAGGGAGAGACAATAGAAAAGCTCTACTGAAAAGAGAAAATCACTGGATACATTTTTTGCAGACCATGAAACCTAAGGGTCTTAATGAAAGGATTGAATTTATGTGTTATTTATAATTTTTCATGTATAAAGCAAGTATTTCTATGATATCCAACATGACGATGATCAAGTCTGATCAGTATGTGACTTTGACATTTAGGCGATTATTAATTATGCTCTGAACAATAGTTACATATATCCATCCATACATCCCCCCCTAGCATCATTAACATTTACATCACCATGTATATTCGTAGAACATATTAACTCCGAGGCGCATCGCTTCGAGTATCTTAGCAGAATCATTTACCATTCAACACGATTCAACCACTTATTTACATACACGACGCATTTTCGCCCGTGGGTGACTGCCCACAGCTATTTGTCATTAAAGTGACGGTTTCACTTTAAGAGTCAACAAACTCGTAGTCACGAGGTAACAGCAACACGTATAGACCCAGCGTCTTCAGACGCATTCGTAAGAATTCCCAGCGTGCACCACGCGGAGCAACATAGTAACGTATCAAACACGCCACTTCGGTAAGCACCGCTTCTTCTATACTTTTCAGATAATCTCGGCAGGTTAGAAACCTACGCGTATTTTGGCTACACGGGCAAGCGCCACATAATAACAAACCCAGTTAGAACTTCTGGTTTTTAGCTATAGACGTTCAAATAACGAAGTTGATAGTTCTTTTTCACACGCAGCGAAACTGATTTATCGTTTCTGTAACAGCTAGGAGGTAACATGTAACATTGTTTATTTAGGAAATGAATTTGCTTATTAAGGCGATTGTAACGTTGAATTTAATTATGTAGGAATGCATTTTTGGTGGCAAAATCATGCATAGCAATGAGTTAAATATATCATTATTTCAACAGATTGATCCCTTGACAAAGGCGCAGGGTGCCGAAATGCATTGGGGAAGATGGTAGATTTGTTAACGTTCGAACACGATACGAAAATGGAGAAGGAATATGCTACTTACCAGTATGCATCTGTTCTTGGCATAGAGGGCTGCAGAGTGGTACATTTATGAATAGATCGCCATCTGGTGTTGGGCTCGGATGATTGCACTTGTTTTTCTTCTGGAGAAGTCTTTGTCGTCATCGATGACTACTCCTCTGGGTGTTAGTGCGCATGGGCATCGGCTCCATCCTTAGATTATTTTGCCATAGTAGGGTTAGATGGAGTAGTGTAGTAGAATACATAAAGATATGCCCATGTAAGTGTATCTAAATAAGATAATGTTGGGACAGACACAGGTTTCCGGGGAGGCAGGGAGGGCATGTACCACTCTGCAGCCCTCTATGCCAAGAACAGATGCATACTGGTAAGTAGCATATTCCGTTCGAGCCATATGGGCTGCAGATGGTACATTTATGAATAGATTATACAGCAGTTACCTCCCTAGCGGTGGTCACCCGTGTCTGTCGCAACTGTTTGAAATAGAGTTTTTAATACAGCTTGGCCAACTCTGGCTTGTTGTGTAGCCTGCACATCAACACAGTAGTGCTTTGTAAAGGTATGTGGTGTAGACCAAGTTGCTGCTCTACATATGTCATCTAGGGGAATGTTTCCTAAGAATGCCATAGATGCTCCTAGCTTACGTGTAGGATGAGCTTTAGGAGGAACAGTTAATGTTCTCTTTGCTTTTATGTAACATATTTGTATACATCTTAAAATCCATCTAGCGATGCCTGCTTTAGAGATAGGATTGCCCTTATGTGTTGGAAAAATGCTACAAATAGTTGTTTAGTTTTCCTGAAATTTTGTGTCCTTTTTATGTAGTACAAAATGGCCCTTTTGACATCTAGTGTATGTAGGGCCCTTTCTGCTACCGTCTGTGGCTTTGGGAAAAAGACTGGTAGTTCCACCGGTTGATTGATGTGAAATGCTGAAATTACTTTAGGCAAGAACTTTGGGTTTGTTCTAAGAACCACTTTATTCTGATGTAATTGTAGGAATGGTTCTTGTATTGTCAGTGCCTGTAATTCACTTACTCTCCTGAGTGAGGTAATGGCTATAAGAAAGGCCACCTTCCATGTAAGGAATTGTATTTCACACCTATGCATAGGTTCGAAAGGTGGTCCCATTAGTCTGGTGAGTACTACGTTGAGGTACCAGACCCGTGAAGGTGGTAATCTTGGTGGAATTACTCTTTTAAGGCCTTCCATGAAGGCTTTTATCGCTGGCACTCTAAACAGGGATATGTGCTGCCTGTTTTGTAGGTACGCTGCTATAGCTGCTAGATGTACTCTGATAGATGTATACGCGAGATTACATTGCTGTAAGTGTAGTAAGTAGCAAATAATCTCCTTTGTTGATACGTCCAGAGGGTTGATATTATTAGTGGTACAGTATATAGCAAACCTCTTCCACTTAGCTGCGTAGCATGCTCTGGTGGTGGGACGTCGCGCTTGCTTAATTATCTCCATGCAATTTGGGGGTAGATCTAAGTACCCAAATTCCAGGATTTCAGCAGCCAGATCGTTAGGTTCAGTTGTGTGGGATCTGGGTGCATTATTTCTCCATGGTTCTGTGTAAGGTGCATGGGTAGAATTCTTAGCTTTTGGTGTGGCACTTGTGAGAGTTGCAAGAGCATGGTGAACCACGGTTGTCGTGCCCACGTGGGTGCTACTAGTATCATGGTCATTGAGTGTTGTTGCAGCTTTCTGACCACTAATGGGATTAGTGGGAGAGGGGGAAAAGCGTATGCAAATTTGTTGGACCAATTTATCCATAACGCATTGCCCTGCGACAGGTGGTGTGGGTACCTGGACGCGAAGCTTTGGCATTTTGCGTTCTGATGAGTGGCAAAGAGTTCTATCTCTGGTTGTCCCCATCTTTGGAAGAATGGTTGCAGTACTTGTTGGTGCAGTTCCCATTTGTGTATTTGTTCCGACTGTCTGCTTAAGATGTCTGCTATCTGGTTTTGAACTCCTGGTAGGTGTTCTGCTAACAGATAGATGTTTTGAGGAATGGCCCATCTCCAAATTTCCTGCGCTAGTCTGGATAGTTGGAGAGAGTGCGTCCCCCCTGTTTTTGAATATAATACATTGCTGTCATGTTGTCTGTTCTGATCAGGACTGCTTTGTTGGTAACATGCATTTGAAAGGCTTTCAATGCTAGAAACACTGCTAGTAGTTCTAGATGATTGATGTGCAGCCTTCTTTCCTGCACACTCCATCTTCCTTGTACTGTATATTTCTCCATATGCGCTCCCCATCCCGTGAGCGATGCGTCCGCTGTTATTGTCACCTGTGGAATTGGTTCTAGGAACGACCGCCCCTTGGCAATGTTTGTTGTGTTCCACCACTTCAGAGAGCGGTGTGTGCGGTCGTCTACCAACACCAGATCTGTAATCTGTCCTTGAGCCTGATTCCACTGTGTCGCTAAACATTCTTGTAGTGGACGCATTTGTAGTTTGGCATATGGTATTAGCAGTATGCAGGATGACATCATCCCTAATAGCTGCATGAACACTCTTGCTGTTAGTGAGTGTTGTGGCTGAAATCTTTGAATGATTGTAAGCATCGTCTGGATCCTGACTGGATTGGGGTATACTTTGGCTTTTTCTGTGTCTATAGTAGCCCCTAAATATTGTTGAACCTTGCTTGGTTGCAGGTGTGACTTTGTGTAGTTCACAGTGAACCCTAGTTGGTGCAGCATGTGAATTGTCTTCTGTGTGTTCTGAAGACATTCTTCTTGTGACTTGGCCTTTATTAGCCAGTCGTCCAAGTATGGGAAGACATGTATTTGTTGTCTTCTTAGGTGGGCTGCAACCACTGCTAGGCATTTTGTGAACACCCTTGGTGCCGTCGTGACACCAAACGGAAGGACTTTGAACTGATAATGTTGTCCTTCTACCACAAACCTTAGATATTTCCTGTGGGCTTTGTGAATCGGGATATGAAAGTAAGCGTCTGTTAGATCCAGTTTAGAAAGAAAGTCCCCTTTCTTCAGTAAAGGAAGTACTTGTTGGAGCGTGACCATGTGGAAATGTTCCGAATTTATGTATGCGTTGAGAGGTCTTAGGTCTAGTATTGGCCTTAGAGACCCGTCCTTTTTGGGAATTAGGAAGTATAGGGAGTATACTCCTGTTCCTTGTTGTTGCTTTGGAACCTTCTCTATGGCATGCTTTTGTAGCAGAGATAGTACTTCTTGTTTTAACAGTGTTAAGTGATCTTGTTTGATTGGACGCTGTTTGGGGGGGATGTTTGGTGGGGTAGATGTGAGTTCCAGGCAATAACCATGTTGGATAATTTGTCTCACCCACCTGTTTGATGTGATGTTTTCCCAGACAGGTAGGAACTGTGATAGGCGTCCCCCGACCGGTGTTATATGGTCTGGGGGGAGCTGTATGAAGTCACTGCTTTGGGGTTGGAGAGTTGCGGTTGTTGTTGTTTCCGCAACCTCTACCCTTGTTGTTGTTACCTCTGTAACTACCTCTAGAATTACCTCTGGGTGATGTCGGTGTAAAAGAGGTTTGTTGCTGGCTTGTACCTGTATTTTTGGATCCTCCTCTATAGGTGGACCTACGAAAGGAACCTCTTTGGGTCGGCTGTTGCAATGCTCCCATTGATTTAGCCGTTTCCGTATCCTTTTTCATTTTTTCTAAGGCCTCATCTGTCCCTGTGCCGAAAAGTGTTTTCTCATCAAAAGGTTGGTTCAGTAATGAAGTTTGCACCTCTTGTTTGAACCCTGAAACCCTGAGCCATGCATGTCTCCTTAACATGATGCTTGTGTTTATGGATCTTGCAGCAGTGTCTGCCGCGTCTAGGGCGCACTTGATTGAAGTGTTAGTAATTAACTTCCCTTCCTGTATGAGTTGATCTGCCTTCTTTTGATGTTCTTTAGGGAGATGTGTGGTGAGTTTTTCTAACTCATCATAATGCGCTCTGTCATACCTTGCAAGTAGTGCTTGTGTATTAGCTATGCGCCAGCTGTTTGCCGCTTGAGATGCTACTCTCTTGCCAGAGGCATCTATTAGCTTAGACTCTTTGTCCGGAGGTGGAGCTTCTCCTGTAGATAAAGAGTTTGCTCTCTTACGAGCGTTTGTGACCACTAGTGAGTCTAGAGGAATTTGTCCTTTGATGAATATTGGGTCTTTTGGAGCTGCCCTATATTTCTTATCAATTCTTGGGTTCAGTACCCTAGCCCTCACCGGATCTTTGAATATCTCTGATGTGTGATTGAGAAGGCCCTTAAGCATTGGTAGTGTTCCTGATGTTCTTTGTGCAGCAGGTAGTGTTTCTAATAGGAAATCCTCTATTTGAGGTTCTGCATGTAGTTCTACCTTGTGGTATTTTGCTGCTCTATTAATGAGTTGCACAAAACCAGTATTATCATCAGGAGGTGAAGGTTTTGACGGATACAATTCAGGGTAGTTATCGTTATCTGACCCTACATTGTACTGTTCCCATGGGTCTGCCTCCTCTGGGATTGTGTCTTCATCATCCCCAGGATGTTCTCCCTCCCCTGTGTCACTTTCTACGTCTGTTGTAGGTGTAGATGGTCGTGTGGGAGGAATAGTTGGCCTATTGTGAGGAGTAGGAGAAGAGGGTGTGTCTCTAGGTTGTGGGGAAGGGGGGAGGAGTTGTATTTGTCCCCATTGTTCTCTTCTTCGGAGGAGTTTTGTCGTCCGATTGATCATTTTTCCTCTTTTTAGGTAGTTCTGTGACTACCTTGCCAGTTTGTGGATCAATAAACAGAGTCTTTTGTTTAGGATCGGTTTTATATTCCTGTGTCGGTACCGCAGTTTTCGGGTCCGACAGGTGTTTTTTCTTCTGACTGTCCATTTGTATTTTCGGCACCGAGATTTTATTCGGATCCGATGTCTTCGGTGTCGCGGGTGTCTTCGGTGTCGAGGTTGTTTTCGACGTCGAAGCGTGTTTCGGTGCCGACATGGACTGTTTCGACTTCGAGCTTTCCTTGATATGGAGCTTCGGTGTCGATATCTGGGTGGGTCGTTTATCGGAACCACCATGATGGGAGACCGAGTGTTTCGGTTTCGGTTTCGTTGCCGGGCCCGAAGGCGGGGCGTCGGAAACTTTTTTCGGTTGTCTGACCGGGCTCGAGGGCGGGGTCGACACCGTGCGGGGTCTGTTCTTTGGTAAAGGGACGTCGTCACTCACGGTTTGTTGGACGTCGATTTCCTCGACGACGGACTCGTCCGCTTCAGACCCCGCCTCGTCGCCCTCTTCTTCCTCCTCTTCTGGGTGCTGGTCCTCGAACAGCTCCGGGATTGCTTGTGACAGCATTCTCGATACCTCGTGTCTTCGGGCTCGACGGTTTCTAATCGTCGATTTTGAGGAAAATGCTGCACAGGCCTCACAGTCCCTGGATTCGTGTTCAGGGGACAAGCAGAGGTTGCACACCTCGTGTAGGTCCTTGTGTGGGAACTTAGCACCACACGTTGGACATTTTTTGAATGCAGTCCTTTCCATGGACTCCGGGCTGGACTACATTCAGCTGGTCTTCTCGTAGTCGTCGTTCTTCGAAACGCGTCGAGATGGAAGTGTAGTCGCGTTCGATAACAATACCGTCGAATTGGAAAGGGTTACGCGCCGAATATAACTTTCTTTATCAAAGTCGATCCGGAGCGCTTCGATCCTCATCCGAACCCGATGGCGGAAAAAAACAATCTAAGGATGGAGCCGATGCCCATGCGCACTAACACCCAGAGGAGGAGTCATCGATGACGACAAAGACTTCTCCAGAAGAAAAACAAGTGCAATCATCCGAGCCCAACACCAGATGGCGATCTATTCATAAATGTACCATCTGCAGCCCATATGCCTGGAACATAACAATTATATGTGCAGATAGATGTGAATTCAACATCTGACAGTAAGCATATGAAATAATAAAAGGAGAAATTGATGAAACAATCAAAGTATCTTTATTCATTCAATATTCAGCTGGAACCCAGCATATACAGTGCCCAGGGAGACAGACCAACATTCAGGATCTGTTAACCTTTAACCTTACCACTAACAGAGCACTGCTAATCATTAGATTCAGGATCCACAGTTTGGGCTATGTCAGGCCTCACACTTCTAAATTGCAACTTTTAGTCGAAAAAAGAAACACTGTGCTGGATGTGGCGCACCATCCCTCCAAACCGTTGCCGGTCCTCTGTCAGTATCATGTTCCGAATGCAGGCAGTTTTGAACACTACATCAGCTGGGCCATGCACCTCCTTATTGATCCTCCTTTAGTAGAATGCTCATTTGGTGTATGGATCAAGACTGGCCTACGTCAGCAATGGTTTTCATGGTCAGTGCTGCTGGAGAACACACCCATTGTTTCATGCCAAAGGTGAGGCACTGCAGCCAAAAGGAGAATACATCTCTCTCTATGCTTGCCTTGATGCTAGCCCTAAAAACACAACTGCTAATTAATTCAATATTGGTAACAAGTTGTGCTTGTAACTATAATGTTCACTGTTATGATGTTTTGAAGAAATCCTTTAAAAAGCGATTGATTTTAAAACCTTAGCAAACATGCATTTACTCTGTTTAATTTTGAATACATTTTAAGAACAATGGAAACTCCATAAAGTATTTCAGAGAGAATGAATAAATATATATTCAGGAGGGTAAAAGGCTGTGTCTTTTTAGTGCTGGCTCCCTTTGTGGTACCCTCTATCTCTTTAAAACTACTCACAGGCTAATAAATTGGTAGTTAGCAAAGCCATTAAAATCCGATTTTACACTAACTAACTAGAAGTATGTTTTGATCTAGGGTGTGCTATATCATGACCGGAGTGCCTTTCATCCCATGGCACATTTCCCAGGGGGGCTGAAGACTGGTTTCTGAAAGCCCAGGGCTGCTGGAAGTCCCTTTATCACTCCAACTCCCTAAATTTTACTCCCGCAACACAATGGGGGCTTGGGGATAGAGAGGAAAGAGATCATAGAAGGAGAAAAGAGAAAGTGGGGAGAAGAAGAGACTTGAAAAGGATGGACAGAAAGATATAGAGAAGGTAGGAGGGTAGTGAGGCTGTATTGAATAATTTTTGCCAATGTTGCTTTCGTTTCCCAGTCCTGCCCTATAATCTAGCAAGGTGCAACCTTCAACGATGTGTACTTTACAAGCACACAAATTGTAAATTGGAAATTTATAACAATTACAGTAAAAAATATGGAGAAAGATGACCAATCTTTAAAGCACAAAAGTAAGGTTAAAATAAGGATATTGTTGGCGTATCTTTAACTCTTTGCAGGTATTAACAGTGACGGCAAACTTACACTAACTGCATGCTTTAGAAAAATTTCAAGAAATTGAACAAATCATACGCAGGACTGGAGTAAAATCCTAACCATAGCACAAATATGAACCTAATCAAAATACTTTTTATAACACCTTATTTACATCCAATTTGTTTACAACTCGTTTAAATTAATATATAACGTGATGCTGAAAGCAATACACAAACACAGTGCTTACAATAAAAGAGTACAAATATATCCAATCAGTATTATCTTCGAACCAGAAACTATACCAAAAGTACATTTTTAAGTCTCACCGATAGCACACTTGATAAGTAGTGTTGGTATCTGTAGAGGAGGAGCCATTCCACGAGCAGACCCAAGTCTGCAAATTGTGTGTAATACATTTGAATGTCTCTGGTGCTTCCGGGGCATCTGAAAGAGCAAAAAGAAAAGGTGTCACCCGAAAGGGTGTTCAATCATTTACTCACTTGCTATAAAAACAAAATTGGTCAATCTAAACTTGAGTAACAGAGTATCGATACAGTTATATACATTTAAAAAACAAATTCTCTTTCTTTCCTTGTGTGGTAATCACTAATCCACAGATCAAAGGTAAGCGACTAGTACCCCCAAAAGCTCATGTAGTTCGTCAATGTTTATGTCAGGTGCACTTTTTATAGCTCTCATTGCCTTAGTTTGCAACTGATGAGCTCAGGTATTTTCCCAATATTTTGGACAGTTAAATTGTCATGGGATTGTCATGAAGACTTCAAAGTTGTGGTGATGTCAAATGCCTTTCCTGACTCCGGGAGCATCTATCTGTAGTCCTCAATCGCTGCAAACATGTCAGGATTTTAATATCCACCAAAGATAAATGTACTTACAGAGAATGTAAATAAGACTAATTTATTGTGGCTGGGCACCATCAATAAAATATAAGGGGCACACAGATGGAACAAAGGCACTACGCACAACGGTTCTGCGAGAGATGAGGCTTTATTCTGATCTAGCAATAATACATTCAAAGACCCAATGTGACCGGAAAGAAAGCATGACCGAGGAAGAAGAATGAGTGAGTGATAAAAGTGAGTGCGTGTTCAAGCATGTATGTATGGGAGGGTTATTTTCATATTATATTGTTGTAAGACGTATATGATTGGGCTCGTCATTTTCATTAACTGTAGGGTAATGGACACAGAGTACACCTCAAACAGCATTATGAAAATCAGCTCGATCTAATGTATATGTACAGATGTTGCCATTTTTAAGTTTCATGAAAGTAGCTAGGAAATAATGAAGCATAGACAGTGGTGGTACATGGTTTGGGGTAAAAGTGGCAGTGTTTATACGTTTGTGTGGGACATAAATGGGTCGTCAGAGCAGGGAGACTCCTTAAAAATAGGGACCCAGAACGTTCTTTGAAAGCAGGAGTGTTGACCTCTTTTAATATTGAAAGGAAGAATTGATAAGCCACATTTTATTTTACAAGGATAGCTGGAGAATGTTTCCAGAGAAAAAGTAAATGAGGCTATACAAGTATATTAACCTAAAAACAAGCGAAATTATAGAAACTCTGAACTCTCATATTCTAGAGCTATACTTTGAGATTTTTCATTACAAGACTGCACTAGGCGTAAAACATACTACTTTATTCTTGCCTACTGGACAATATTAAATTTTTAGAGATACAGTGAGGACAGAGATGTTTAGTGCACACACTGTGGTCTTGCTGGAAACAACCTATTTTTAATAAAACGGGGACAGGTCACTGATAGCTTTGAGAAATACCCAAAATGAAAAGTCATTGTAGCTGACTGCTTCAAGAACAGGATCAATCATTTGACATTCAGAATATGCTGATCTCCTCAATTCCTGAAGTCAAACTGACGAGATGTGGGGCTCTGAGAGAATTACATAAAGGCATGTTGATCATGACTGCGTTTAAATGATATATGAAACAAATTATTACACTCACATAGATATGCCATGTTCGCCGTAAGGGTAAGCAAACTTTTAACAAGCTTATCTAGAACTGAAGAGTATTCAAACTTGATGAGCATAATCCTGTATAACTGTTAAAGCATGCTGATGATGAACACCTGATCGCAATGGTTAATTTTGATTTAGCATATTTTCACAGGTAGCTAAACAAATTGAAAACATTCACTAAAATATCTTTAAAAATACAAGCTAAGTAATAATGTGCATGATGAACAGGTACAGCATGGTATGATGAATGAGATTGTCTGAGCTTGCGCCTCTGTACACCCACTGCTGGATTCACATTTCAACACAAACTCGTTTCCTCACTTTTGTGTATTCTTTCGCTTTATCCAGGACTTGCAGTTATGTCTCTATATCTTTATGAAATTGAGGTATCATAGACCTTGGTTTGCTGCCAACATATGAACATCACACAGTAATCATACCAATAAACTGTGGTCACATTGTTGATGACGTTACAAATAAACGGAGAATGTAATAGTTGCTGTCCCACACACAGTCATGCATCTTAATGAGGTGAAGGAAACAACTCCCACTTTACTTAATCTGTGGGTGAATCGGACCAACAGCGTATGAGGGCAGACATGATTTATGCAGCCAGACAGACAGGGCTAATTCTAATTATCTTTACTATTCATATCAGGAAGATAAAGATGGCTGGTGTGGTTAAGCAGTGTAAGGATGCTCTTCTTCAAAATGAAGTATGCACCAACTAGTGTTCCTACTATGTGAATGAGAAATATATATAATTTGTGGCGACAGTCAATTATAATTTATTAAGTTTCTATAATGAAATGAATTTGATGAATGATTTCTAGTCTACAAACATCTAACACAAACGGGATGTGTCATTGAAGATGTAAACTAAAATGATTTAACACAAAGATGTCAGAACAATATTTTCTGGGAAAGCGAATTGTGATTTTGTTTACCAAATTGTTTATTTCAGATTAAACAAACCATCGAGTGCAGTTAAAATTTAACAAGTGAAAATGATGCAGCAAAATTTAACGGCTGGTACTGGTAAAAACATTTCCAAATATATTTTCGACTCTGTCCCACATTTTCTAGCTATTTTGGCGTTTGATGCGGTTTAGGTTTTACTTGCGCTGTGCTTGCTAAATCTGTTGAAAACAAAAAGGAAAAACGTAAAACTGGCTTCGATTACCATTGGTTGGCTGTGACGTCACTAATTCCCTAGCTTCTTACTGATCAGAGTCCTCGCCTCACCTACATCCTGGGGTTCGTGTGTGGCCCTCCCTTGGAGCATGGATAAAGTACAGGTTTCCTGCCTGTGGCCAAAACCTAATGGCTTTGCCATTGCTTGCTACTTCTCTGTTTATAATGACTGAAGCCAATAAGCGGCTGCCTAAAAGACGGTGTCAAGAGAGCAGTGCATTATAGATAGGATGTGATGTTTATGATGTGGCCATCTTAAGGATTTCACAGAAAATGTATGTATAAAGAGATCTTTTGAGCCTCCCTTTGACTAATGCATGTGTTCCCACTGGAAGGAAGGCCCTATAGATGACATAGATAAACACATAGATGGCATACCGATTAGAAATTAAAGGCATTATCCACCGGGAAACTGACACCCGGTAAATATGCCTGCATGGGGTACTCCTTTCTTTGGTGACAAATAATGAACACATTTGTTTACAAGTCCTAGTTGGGAAGTGCCCACGGAAGAAGGTAGGGAAATAACCTGACAGATTGTGTACACTCAGTGAACATTGTAGGGAAGAATACGAAATATGTACTTATTTCGACCACTTTTAAAAATGGCAGACGTCTTCCTTAGCTGTAAAGACCAGGCAGCCCATGCTAGAGGTGCTACGCCTCCTGCATGTTTAACTTCCCACCTGCCTGGGTGCAATTTGTGCCTGGGGCAGGCGGTTTCCTCCTTTGGGAGTCAGCCTGATGTATATCAGATGTGGCTTAACCTTTGAACCTCACTGCCTTGATGTGTAAATCCACTAGCCTTCCTAGCAGAGAGGAGATGTGACTTCCTTCCTGCTCAGGCCTTTGTTACTGACTACTGGGAGGGATCATACTGCCTTGGCGGCATTAAGTGCGGACTGTCAGCCGGAGCACAAAGAAGCTGGGGGAACTTGGTGGGCATCCTCCAACTGTAGCCATGTGGGTGCATGTCACATCGCCCTTGACACAAGAGTCATGTCTGGTGAGAAGGTGCATTGTTTGATAGCAAACACAACATATTTAAGCAGTACCCTAATGGACCTGCCAACCTCGCGATTGCCTGTTTGCCAGCCCATGTTATCCTATGGATATTCTATTACTAATAATGTCTTTTAATGATAAAGGCCACTATTGGATTGGATAAGCTTGCACTTTCATGCCCACAGCTTTAATATAATGCACCCTGCCTCCAGGGCTTTAGGAGGCCTTCCTTAGGGGTGACTGACATAGTTTAAAAATAGTGCATTGACTTGGCTACACATGGTGAGGGCAAAGTCGAAATGGAGCAGTTTACTTCTTCCTTGGTGACTGAAATTTCCACATCTATGACCCAAACTACAAAAACATCACACACCTCCTCGACAGTATAAGCAGCCTTGGACTGACCCAGATCATCCACGACTCTACGTACACCACAGGACACACGCTGAACCCAATGATATTTTGACAAGCATGCACACACAGTCACCACATTGTGGGAGACGACTTTTCTTTCTTCAAGGTAATTCTTTTTCGTTTTATGTTTCACCGAGTCCTTTTAACGTGGAGATATCTTCACTCTATATCATTATTTTTAGCACGTTTGAATTCATATGATATATTGTTTTAACACGCGTTCAACTTTAACACACCTTTAACCATAAGACGGTTTGTGTGTATTTTCAGGTATCGTTATGTGAATGTAGCTGTGATCATGTCATAATTTTGCATGAGAGTTCATTCAGAAACATCGGACTAGTTTGTCTTGTAAATTATTCGTTTCAGGTATTGTCATGTGTATTTAGCTGAGATGATGGCACAATATCGCATGTAAGTGCATTTTGACACATCAGGGTTCAAGGTCACGCTTTTGCATGCCATCGCATAAGGACAAGCTTGTGTTTTAAATACTTGTTTATTTAAATGTTGGAGTAAGCTAAAGCTTTTGCACTTACTTTACTGCCATACCATGCTGGTTAAGCACTTTCATATGATTAGGGCACATTTATTTCTTGCTTGCCCAGTCACATGGGACTAAGTCGGTCACTGGGAATGTATTCGTTTATCTTGCTTCACAGCAAATTGTTGCAATTTTTATCATAATGGTTTGTCTTTCTTGTACTTGGTCATAGTTTTTCCTTGGGGAAACACCAAAATTGCACTTTTGAGCTGATCATTTTATTACATGGTCAGGTCTTATCTGTTGAGATTTTGGCCACACATTCTTTTGTGATTTGAGATGTTCTACCATTAAACATTGTGATAGCGTTTTTAAACCTTATGTTACAGTTAGCCCTGACAAATGGTGTTACCTGAAATTCATCTAGTCTACGATAAATAGGATACCATTGTTTACTGTGATTACAAAATGTAATGCGCTGTGGATATATTTTGCGCAGCATCACGTTTGAATATCGAAAATTGATCAATTCAAAATTTGAATAAAGGAACACAATTAAAAAATTTGGACATATTTGTTCCATTTTGATTAGCAGTAGTTTATTTTGTTGACAATTAAAGCCTGTGGGCCTGAAGGGAATGTGTCTTGGGCCTGGCTAACCGTTTGGGCAACAGAAATTGACTCTAGATTTGTACATGTGTTAAAGACAGAGCGTGCACCAAGGCAGCATACCACAAACATTTATTAACATTGTTCTTAAAATTTTGACCTGGTGCTAATCTCGGTGACGATAATTGTGATGGTGGTAATGGAGGTAATCAGGTAGGTGGTTGCGGTGGGGGTACTATTGGTAATAATGGCAAAAGGGAAGTGGTAATGGTGGTGGCGGCGATGATAATGGTGGTGGTAACAGTGAAGGTGGCAATGGTGGTGGTGGTGGTGTAGTAATTGTGTTTGTGGGGGCAAGGGTGGTGACAATGGTGTTAGAGTAGGCACCACTGGTTGCTATGGTTATATATCCCGCCCAGGAACCGAAACTCTACTCCTCGGGGGAGGAGTTACCTATGTGCAATATCACACCATACTGTTGTAAGGCACGGCATACATAAATCCAGTGGTTAATTTGTAAAAAATATAAGTGCCCGGGCTCTCACCTGGAGACAGCTTGCGCCAGCCCATTTCTCCTGTTGCAGCCGCCTAAAACAGAACCAACTACTAGCCATGAAATTTGGGAGAGGTTGTGGCATGACTGTCAGGTCTAACGACTTGGATCTGGGGAACCAGGTTCGAGTGTCGGCGTTCTCAACATCCTCTGCTTCTGGGCAAATCACTTAGGGGTTGTTTATTTACAAGGCTCTAGCACTGCTGAGACATCAGTTTTTCCCATATTAAAAGTGACGCACCAACGGCTCAAGGGGCTTGTAAATCAGCCCCTTAATCTCCCTTTAATGTGTCTTTAACTGGTTCTCTTTGAAAGCGCTGGTGTTGATGATTAAGTGCCGGTGCTGAGCACCGGAAACCATCGGCTCAAATTAAGCACTGCATAAATCCCTTAAAAAGTGCAAACTCCATGTTGTGTGAATCTCAAAAGCGAATTTGTACTCGTAAATTGAGATATATGCACATGTACATTGAAATTTCTGTGTAAATGGGTTTGTGAATCGAGACACCACAACGAGCTATTTATAGTCAAAGGTTTTTTTCCTTGCAGGACAAACTTTGCAATTCATTCTTTCCAAGTGAATAAAAAAAGAGTTATTTGAGTAGAGCTAGTTATGATAACCACAATTGTTACATGAAACATTATTTAAATTTTTTTAAGCTGTGAAATAAATACGTAAGGGGATATTATTCTTTCTGAATGAAAATATGTCTCAAATAAAACTACTTTACATGCACAGTAACATTTTAGAATGCACAGTTTTGAACACTTAAAAAAGGGATAGAATGCTCATCCACGCTGAACAAACATTTATGTGTGTAGAAGGAAGTAATGTTAAAAAAATTAAAAGGAAACATTACACACCGGCACCATATTAACTCACCTTTCCCTTGGCAAACAACATGGCTCAGTAAACATAAGACGACAGTAGCAGTTAGAAGCCAAGGGCGCGGATTACCGCCCATTCTTACACCATGCATTTTTTATGTTGGTAAGTAGAAAAAGCGCTTCATTGTCCTTGGACAGAACTCACCCTGCAGGGAGAGCAAGAAAAATGTTTGTTTTTAATATCATAAAACATCTCTCTCAAAGTACAAGCAACAGTGTAAGAAATACTTTGTATGACATCGACACATCAAATTATGCATGGCTTTACTGAGCATTAAACACCTCTCCAATGCACACGGCCACAGTTATGAAGTTGATAAATAGGATGCATTGTTGGAAACAACCATAAGGCCACTTCTCCTCCACCGCCAACTTACACAAATGACCCAACAGACAGCTGCATTCATTGCAAAGGACAAGTTAGACCCCTGTGCCACTGTCTCCACCCACCGCCGGCCTCCACAAATTGCGACGGCCTGGCAGATTGGTGCACTCAACGTGAAAATAAAACTACACACAAAACACTGTTATGATCCATTCTGCCCTACCTCCACCCCGTCCACTAAAGGCCATTGTGAACAGACTCTTGCGTTCCTTGTAAAACAAGACAAGTCAGGCCCCAAAGTTGTACCACAATTTAAGCAGAACAGATATCTGATGCAGTACTTTGCCAAGATTCATTAACCAGCTCAGCTTCTCTATTAAAATGAACCTGTTGCACTCTTTAAAAGCAGGTTGAAAACGGAGTGACCTCACAGTCAGTTATACGAGCCATCTGTACAGTGCGGGAGGAGCCTGGCCTGGAAGGATCAGCCATTAAGAAAACAGCAGCAGGGAATGAGGGATAAGGTCTCACTTGCATAGCAAAAAAGACTCTTCTTTCTACTGTTACAGCCTAATTTTCAACATAGGTTGGGCCTGGTACAGACAGACTTAATTTTCAAGAAATAACAAGGCTACAGTCGCACTCCTGGTATAACGCTGGGTATCTCTGTAGGTCGTTTAGTGGGTGCCCGTAGGTATCCCCTTCTGATCGAGAGGCGTAAGAAAAAAAGATTGTGATAATGTGTATTCTTGAAAAGGCCCAAACGTCCCCCCCTAGGAGTGCCCGGTGGGGACGTTTTGGCCTTTTCAGGAAAACGCGTTCACCCACACCTACTCACGGCCGCCAAAGACAAGCTGAACAAGCATTAGAAATGCAATCGGGCTCGGATTTATTTGAGTTTGAGCTAATGGCATTGTAAATGCCAATGTATTGTTGCTATGTGTTATGGAGTGTGTTCATGTGGTGTGTACTGCCAGTGATCTCCTTGTGAGTGTGAGAATATTGCACCACTTGCCTGTGATGTCCTTCTTGTGAGTGTGAGAAGCTTGCACCTCTGCTGCCTGTGGTCTCCTTGTGAGTGTAAGAAGCTTGCACTGCTGCTGCCTGTGATGTCGTTCTTGTGAGTGGGAGAAGATTGCACCTCAGCTGCCTGTGGTCTCCTTGTGAGTGTATGCACTGTCATCGCTAGCCTGTAGATATGCACTGTCATCGCTAGCCTGTAGATATGCACTGTCATCGCTAGCCTGTAGATATGCTCTGTCATCGCTAGCCTGTAGATATGCACTGTCATCGCTTGCCTGTAGATATGCATTGGCTTCACTAGCCTGTAGATATGCACCGTCATCGCTAGCCTGTAGATATGCACTGTCATCGCTAGCCTGTAGATATGCGCTGTCATTGCTATCCTGTAGATATGCGCTGTCGTCGCTAGCCTGTAGATATGCATTATCATTGCTAGCCTGTAGATATGCACGGTCATCGCTAGCCTGTAGATATGCTCTGTCATCGCTAGCCTGTAGATATGCACTGTCATCGCTAGCCTGTAGATATGCATTGCTTCACTAGCCTGTAGATATGCACTGTCATCGCTAGCCTGTAGATATGCATTGGCTTCACTAGCCTGTAGATATGCGCTGTCATTGCTATCCTGTAGATATGCGCTGTCATTGCTATCCTGTAGATATGCGCTGTCATCGCTAGCCTGTAGATATGCATTATCATCGCTAGCCTGTAGATATGCACTGTCATCGCTAGCCTGTAGATATGCTCTGTCATCGCTAGCCTGTAGACATGCATTGGCTTCACTAGCCTGTAGTTATGCACTGTCATCGCTAGCCTGTAGATATGCTCTGTCATCGCTAGCCTGTAGATATGCATTGTCATCGCTAGCCTGTAGATATGCACTGTCATCGCTAGCCTGTAGATATGCACTGTCATCGCTAGCCTATGCACTGTCATCGCTAGCCTGTAGATATGCACTGTCATCGCTAGCCTGTAGATATGCACTGTCATCGCTAGCCTGTAGATATGCATTGGCTTCACTAGCCTGTAGATATGCACTGTCATCGCTAGCCTGTAGATATGCACTGTCATCGCTAGCCTGTAGATATGCTCTGTCATCTCTAGCCTGTAGATATGCACTGTCATCGCTAGCCTGTACATATGCACGGTCATCGCTAGCCTGTAGATATGCTCTGTCATCGCTAGCCTGTAGATATGCATTGGCTTCACAAGCCTGTAGATATGCACTGTCATCGCTAGCCTGTAGATATGCTCTGTCATCGCTAGCCTGTAGATATGCACTGTCATCGCTAGCCTGTAGATATGCTCTGTCATCGCTAGCCTGTAGATATGCTCTGTCATCGCTAGCCTGTAGATATGCACTGTCATCGCTAGCCTGTAGATATGCACTGTCATCGCTTGCCTGTAGATATGCATTGGCTTCACTAGCCTGTAGATATGCAGCGTCATCGCTAGCCTGTAGATATGCACTGTCATCGCTAGCCTGTAGATATGCGCTGTCATTGCTATCCTGTAGATATGCGCTGTCGTCGCTAGCCTGTAGATATGCATTATCATTGCTAGCCTGTAGATATGCACTGTCATCGCTAGCCTGTAGATATGCTCTGTCATCGCTAGCCTGTAGATATGCACTGTCATCGCTAGCCTGTAGATATGCATTGGCTTCACTAGCCTGTAGATATGCACTGTCATCGCTAGCCTGTAGATATGCACTGTCATCGCTAGCCTGTAGATATGCATTGGCTTCACTAGCCTGTAGATATGCACTGTCATCGCTAGCCTGTAGATATGCTCTGTCATCTCTAGCCTGTAGATATGCACTGTCATCGCTAGCCTGTACATATGCACGGTCATCGCTAGCCTGTAGATATGCTCTGTCATCGCTAGCCTGTAGATATGCATTGGCTTCACAAGCCTGTAGATATGCACTGTCATCGCTAGCCTGTAGATATGCTCTGTCATCGCTAGCCTGTAGATATGCACTGTCATCGCTAGCCTGTAGATATGCTCTGTCATCGCTAGCCTGTAGATATGCTCTGACATCGCTAGCCTGTAGATATGCTCTGTCATCGCTAGCCTGTAGATATGCACTGTCATCGCTAGCCTGTAGATATGCACTGTCATCGCTAGCCTGTAGATATGCATTGGCTTCACTAGCCTGTAGATATGCACTGTCATCGCTGTCATCGCTAGCCTGTAGATATGCATTGGCTTCACTAGCCTGTAGATATGCACCGTCATCGCTAGCCTGTAGATATGCACGGTCATCGCTAGCCTGTAGATATGCACTGTCATTGCTATCCTGTAGATATGTGCTGTCATCGCTAGCCTGTAGATATGCATTATCATCGCTAGCCTGTAGATATGCACTGTCATCGCTAGCCTGTAGATATGCGCTGTCATCGCTAGCCTGTAGATATGCATTATCGCTAGCATGTAGATATGCACTGTCATTGCTATCCTGTAGATATGCGCTGTCATCGCTAGCCTGTAGATATGCATTATCATCGCTAGCCTGTAGATATGCACCATCATCGCTAGCCTGTAGATATGCACTGTCATCGCTAGCCTGTAGATATGCGCTGGCATTGCTATCCTGTAGATATGCTCTGTCATCGCTAGCCTGTAGATATGCACTGTCATCGCTAGCCTGTAGATATGCATTGGCTTCACAAGCCTGTAGATATGCACTGTCATCGCTAGCCTGTAGATATGCTCTGTCATCGCTAGCCTGTAGATATGCACTGTCATCGCTAGCCTGTAGATATGCTCTGTCATCGCTAGCCTGTAGATATGCTCTGTCATCGCTAGCCTGTAGATATGCACTGTCATTGCTAGCCTGTAGATATGCATTGGCTTCACTAGCCTGTAGATATGCACTGTCAACGCTAGCCTGTAGATATGCATTGGCTTCACTAGCCTGTAGATATGCGCTGTCATTGCTATCCTGTAGATATGCGTTGTCATCGCTAGCCTGTAGATATGCATTATCATCGCTAGCCTGTAGATATGCACTGTCATCGCTAGCCTGTAGATATGCACTGTCATCGCTAGCCTGTAGATATGCACGGTCATCGCTAGCCTGTAGATATGCACTGTCATCGCTAGCCTGTAGATATGCATTGGCTTCACTAGCCTGTAGATATGCACCGTCATCGCTAGCCTGTAGATATGCACTGTCATCGCTAGCCTGTAGATAGCGCATATCTACAGGATAGCAATGACAGTGCATGTCATCAGTAGCCTGTAGATATGCATTATCATCGCTAGCCTGTAGATATGCACTGTCATCGCTAGCCTGTAGATATGCTCTGTCATCGCTAGCCTGTAGATATGCACTGTCATCGCTAGCCTGTAGATATGCATTGGCTTCACTAGCCTGTAGATATGCACTGTCATCGCTAGCCTGTAGATGTGCATTGGCTTCACTAGCCTGTAGATATGCAGGTCATCGCTAGCCTGTAGATATGCATTGGCTTCACTAGCCTGTAGATATGCACTGTCATCGCTAGCCTGTAGATATGCTCTGTCATCGCTAGCCTGTAGATATGCTCTGTCATCGCTAGCCTGTAGATATGCATTGTCATCGCTAGCCTGTGGATATGCACTGTCATCGCTAGCCTGTAGATATGCACTGTCATCGCTAGCCTGTAGATATGCTCTGTCATCGCTAGCCTGTAGATATGCACTGTCATCGCTAGCCTGTAGATATGCATTGGCTTCACTAGCCTGTAGATATGCACTGTCATCGCTAGCCTGTAGATATGCTCTGTCATCGCTAGCCTGTAGATATGCGCTGTCATTGCTATCCTGTAGATATGCGCTGTCGTCGCTAGCCTGTAGATATGCATTATCATCGCTAGCCTGTAGATATGCACTGTCATCGCTATCCTGTAGATATGCACTGTCATCGCTAGCCTGTATATATGCTCTGTCATCGCTAGCCTGTAGATATGCACTGTCATCGCTAGTCTGTAGATATGCATTGGCTTCACTAGCCTGTAGTTATGCACTGTCATCGCTAGCCTGTAGATATGCTCTGTCATCGCTAGCCTGTAGATATGCACTGTCATCGCTAGCCTGTAGATATGCATTGGCTTCAAAAGCCTGTAGATATGCACTGTCATTGCTAGCCTGTAGATATGCTCTGTCATCGCTAGCCTGTAGATATGCACTGTCATCGCTAGCCTGTAGATATGCATTGGCTTCACTAGCCTGTAGATATGCACTGTCATCGCTAGCCTGTAGATATGCACTGTCATCGCTAGCCTGTAGATATGCATTGGCTTCACTAGCCTGTAGATCTGCACTGTCATCGCTAGCCTGTACATATGCTCTGTCATCGCTAGCCTGTAGATATGCACTGTCATCGCTAGCCTGTAGATATGCATTGGCTTCACAAGCCTGTAGATATGCACTGTCATCGGTAGCCTGTAGATATGCTCTGTCATCGCTAGCCTGTAGATATGCATTGTCATCGCTAGCCTGTAGATATGCACTGTCATCGCTAGCCTGTAGATATGCACTGTCATCGCTAGCCTGTAGATATGCACTGTCATCGCTAGCCTGTAGATATGCACTGTCATCGCTAGCCTGTAGATATGCACTGTCATTGCTACCCTGTAGATATGCTCTGTCATCGCTAGCCTGTAGATATGCACTGTCATCGCTAGCCTGTAGATATGCATTGGCTTCACTAGCCTGTAGATATGCACTGTCATCGCTACTCTGCCCTCACTACTGTGTGTGTGTGAAAAACGTACGTAAAAATCAACTCAACGTGATGGCAAATAAAACACGCCGCAATCTACATAGCTGTTTTTGTTTATTGCAAAAATCTCTGTTAAACTCTACCATATTGTTTTATTTTAAAAGACACGCGGATTGGCGAGGCAAGGGTGCTTGTATGCGAGGTATCTTAAAAAAAAATCAACTGTGACTGCCCTTGAAGCTACAGGAAAATTCTTTCCATTATCTCTGCCGTGAACGCGGCACTCTGACAGCTCCTAATTAAAATGAATGGACTGCCGTGCGCGAAAGGTAAATGTTAAACGCGCGCATGATACATGCAATGCAATGGTGAACGCGCTCGCACCATCTGGATTGCATTACACGGGCACTCTGACAGATCCTAATTGAGATTAATCACTCTGCCGTGCTCGTTCGCGCACAGAATATGCCATACCACTGCAATAAATGACGGCCGAAAAGTAAATATACCCTATCACGTCAAGGCTACTAAATAGACAGCACAGCGAAGACGAATCACTAGGCAGATGCCATAAAAAACGCAGACGCGCACTAAAGAATGTGCCAGCTAGACCCCTTTCAGAATTCTTTTTTTTTCTAAATACATAAGAGCTCGGAAGCTCCGCCTCCACTTCGTGGTGGCTTAGGCCCGAGCCCTAAAAAGCCACTTTGCGCAGTATTTCTCAGCTTGTTTTCCCTGCCAATGTGAGATTACGGCTCCTCACCGTGTGACCTTATGTATCCTGAAACCGTGAGAGTTGGCAGGTCTGTTACATACGTGGCTGACAGTCGGGGCAAATGGCCACAAATTTAGAGGGCAACATGGTCTCAGCCGCCCTCCCCCAATAGGGACCTTTCACCCAGCACAGTCATGGCTGCCTTTCACCCCTCCAAAAGGCAAAGCTCAAAATTCTGTGCAAGTGGGAGAAGATAACTGCAGCCGGCCACTGCTGCACTGTTCAAACCGGGAAAGACGGTGGGGGGAGGGAGAAAGCAGAAGATAGAGAAAGACAGTTATGGGGAGCCAGAGAGGATGGGAAGAGAGAGAAGGAAGAGGAAGAAAAAGCAGAGGAGAAGGAAACAGAAAAAGAGGGAAAGGAGAGAAAAAAGTGAGCTATTCCGAGGGGAAAAACAATAGAAAGGAAGATCTCATAGATAAAGAGTGTCTCCCTTCTCTCCATGCTGGCCAACACCAGTCTCTGTGTGACCGAGCAGAGGGCACTCCTTTTCTATCACGGACATAACCATGCCCCTGATGGCCAGCCATGACATGGTAGGCAAATGGGACACAACCACCCCTAAAAAATAGCACATAATGGCTTGATCCACGTTGACTCCAGTTACCCAATGGGAAGTGCTGATCCTCCACATGGTACTAGAAGTGGAAAACGTCAAGGCACCGCCCCAAGGAACATATAATTACATTGTGGAAGTAACTTCATGATAATGTAAAATATATATACTCGCGCGATCTGTTTGCTAGACAAAATCAAAGGCATTCTATGAACAGCTCATAGAGATAGCCTATTTAAGCACGGCGATGCACAAACATTAAATCCCTGTGCCCAACCCCTACTGCAATTCATTGTCTAAAATTAAGTGCCGGTAGCTCCTACCCTCAACCACTAGCACAAATTAAGCACTGCCTTCCTATCTGGGTATTATGGCCATAATTTTTATGCAAAGAGGGCCTTTGTGTTCTCAGCGATAACACATTATAGAATTTAGAAATATGGTCAGCCTGGCTCGCAGTGTCGGCAGTTGACGGGTTTTAAATGCTTATTTTGAGAGGAATGTTTTGCTTTAGTAGGTAGAAAGTAGAAGGCAAAGTTGGCTATGCAAGTTACAAGTGCAAGTGATACTGTGGCTCCTGTGTATTTTCACAAGACTACCAACAACTACATTGGGAAGTATTCTGCTTGTCCAAATAATATTTTTTACTATGAGCTTTTAATGTGACGTCACAGGATAGCTATCTTACAGGATCAAAATGTTGACACTAAATGTATTTATTAAACAATGGTTCCATATTTGCAAGCTCTGACATATGTAATGACCCATCGCTGTATGTCAAGGACCACAAAAAGAAAAATGCAAAAAACTCATGGGCTAGGCTCCCTCTGCTGTGTAAGATCGTGTCTCTCTCTATAAACTTTAAGCCCAGACCCTTATCTTATGACCCACCAATGAAGGTAATTCATTACACTACTAACTCCAATGTATTAAATGTGTCTTGAGATGCCACCACAGCTAGAAGCACATGCCTTACAAAGAACACAAACCCAAACTGGGTTTCTGGGCGGGATAACTTGAACAACTAGGGCCGGGATATCCTTCTGGGGATGAGTTGTGCGCTTTACATATACCAAATACAAATATATTTTAAAAAGAGCCACACTCATTTCTGTATCTTGTACTGAATAGCAGATAACTCAATTTATCACAAGTCCTAAACTTTTGTGCCCCACAACTGTAACCTCCATTGTGGGGATATAAAACGCAGATCATTTTCAATTGGACCTTTTAATAAAGCACAGTGGTGCTACAAGTGTCTTTATTGTGGAAGTGCTTAAATAATGTGAACTCAAAGTGCAATATCTCTTCTCCTTAAGCCTGGAGAGAAACAACATCCTCGAAGTAGTAATTTTTAGCGACTTTTACAAACTGAAAAAAACAGCAAATGGCTACATATTCAAGTGCTGTGAATCTGGTGTCTCTTGGAAAACAACTACTGCCTTCAAAGAGATACTATCGGGAATCAACATAGTCTATCTTGTGACTATGTGGTGTACACTACTGATCTTTGATACATTTCCAAATCCCAATATGCCTCTTTTTTTTAAACCTTATCCCCTCTACATTAATCATGGGTCCCATCCTTGCCCATCTTCAATGTTGGTTAGCAGAGTTTATCCCAAAGTATAGAGAGCCAACATGAGCATAAAGGTACACTACAAGATTCTGATATCTGAAAAGGAAGAAGTTGTGAGGTTGTAGAAAAGAGAAGGACCGGATCTAAGAATGGAGATGTGCAAAATTAACCAATTGGCCACTCAACAAACAGACAGGGAACAATCTGTGGTGTCACTGTATTCCACTGTATTGGAGAAGTTGTTTAGATTTCTGCAGGACTCCATCGCGGAGTGGATTAGATAGGTTTCCTCCGTATGGAAGCTTAGGTTATTTAAGCAGGAAGCAAGTTCCAGTCTTTCAGCAAGATCTAAAGACTGACACATATGAGACCTCAAACAGTCTATAAAGCGGGATACATGAAACACACACAAAAACAGGAATACATAATTACCAAGGAATCATGAGTCTAATATTTGAAAAAAATACAGAAAGCACACTTTGGTTAGACCAATGATTAAGCAGTTTCAATTCCTACAAATATACCGTCATCAAATAATTTTAAAAAAGTAATCTTGCTAGGGAAATGTACTCAACCAAATGGGTAATTTCTAGGCCTGGGCATTGAACTCTGCTCTATTTGCGAAGTTTTTCGTACTTCATGCCCTACAGAACCCTCGAAGTTCCAAAAAGCTTTGCATAGTGGAGTTTTTTACTCGCTCGCGAGGAAAGTCCAACTCAAGACCGCTTCCCAGCGAGAGTTCTCAACGCTGGGGTTGCGGATGGTTGCTACAGCTCGCATTGAGAAACCTCCCGCTCGTTTTAATGAAGCTGTCGCTTCAGTAGAACTTCTAATCCAAAGGCAGAAAGAAGCAACCCCCTTCTTGTGCTGCACTTGGAGTTCTCGCTGATTTTACAGTGCAGAACAAACACCCGGTACTAAAAATCAGATCAAACAGCGCAAGGTAATGCACTCTGCCGCTCGCGGAACTCTGTGTAGCTTGGTGGAATTTTTCGTCACTTTGCGTAATACAGCGTAGCAGAACCCAGCGAACTCCGCCCTGGCCTAGTATTTTCATAGATAGTTTCCAGGACCAACTATACAATGCCCCACAATGTTTGTTTTTTTAAAAACAAACTTTATTCGTCAAGTTGCAAAAAGAGCGCATGACTCTGCACACCAGAGTATACTGCAGTATCACATCACAGTTATATGGCAGCAATTGACTTTTTTGGGGGGAAAATAAAACCAAAGTACTCGTACAGAGCTCACTCAGTTGAGAGAGCACCTCTGTGCACAACTAAAGAGACCAGTGGGTCTAGTTCAATTAGACATTGAAGGTATAATAATGGTAATCCAGTGTGAGGTTTTCATCAGCTGTCACATTTAATTCATGTTCCAAGCGATAAAAATCAGGTAACGTATCCAAAAGTAAATTTCCATCAAAAGATCAGTCTGTTCCAAACAGATAATTACACATCCCGATGCATTTCGGGCAGCGCCCTTCTTCAGGGGATTACTCTACAAAAAACAATCCAAAGGAAGCACTTCAATCTAATGTACAATTAAAACATACTCAATTATCTGCTGCATTACCAACGTGTCATGAGAAATGAAAAAAGTAGAGTTCACGTGGAAAGAAAAAGGTTCAAATCAGCATGTGTTCCCCGTATGTAAAAAAGGGTCAAAATACCGTTGCAAGCAATTGTGACTAACGTATGGTGAGATGCAATGCGGCAGATAGTAAAAGCCCTCGAAAAGCCCGCTAAGGCGAAAACCGGAATGGTGAAAATAGCGTGTTAAAGCAAACAACTGTGACATAGTTGAAGTTCGTGCACCAAAACCAGAATTGTTAAACTGACCGTGCTAAAAGAAAAGTATCGACAAAGGTACTTACAGCGTGCTAGCGTGAAGCAAGCTACGCGGAGAACCGCGAGGTTAGTGTTCAATCAGAGAGGCCGTCGTAACAGTGCGCTATCAGCTCGAAATGACCCGCAACATAAACAAAGGACTAAACGAAGAGTGTGGCTCTATGTGAAGAAGTGAAAAGGTGGTGGCCATGTTAGAAGGGCCAAATAAACAAAAAATCGCATAGGAATACAGTAACTCAGACCAAGTGAATGAGCAAGAGGGAAATGGTGAAAAAAAAGAATGTATACCAGAATCAAGCATGAAATGCAAAAAAATTCACAAAAGTTACAAATAACACAAAAATTCCATACGATCATTGAGACCATGCGGTACCATGGTGGACATAAGTCGGATCCAAAAGTTCTCTCTTTTCAAGAGGGTGTTCTTATTGTTCCCAGTAACTTTGACTTCTTCAAGTATTTGAAATTTCAGTTGAGCCACACTGTGTCTGTGTTCCATGAAATGGGTGGCCACACTTGACTTCTGATTGCACGTGCGTATATTGCTTTTATGTTCAAGGATGCGGGCACGAATCTTTCTCTCAGTATGCCCAATGTAACATTTGCCGCAAGGGCACTTCAGCATGTAGATGACGTTACTGCTGTTGCATGTCGCATTCACTCTTAATTTGATAACATGTCCTTTCATTGGATGAGTGGTTCTGTTACCAGGGATACAGTTCCCACAGTTACTGCAGTTATAGCAAGGTCTTAGACCATTGTAAACAAGTGGAGTGGTGATCAGAGTCGATTTACTCAGTAATTCTTTAACATTGCGGCCTCTGGTGAAAGCAAACATTGGAGGTTGATTGAATAGGCCATTAAAATCAGGTTCCATAGTAAGTATAGGCCAATGTTTCAGGATGATATGTTGAAACTGGTTTGACAACTTCGAGTGTTTAGAGACCACGACCATGCGGTCCGTAGTTCTTTTGGGTTTAGGTTTGAGTAGTTCAGATCTAGCACGTTTGTCGGTCCTCTCAATGGCTAGGTCCAAAATGGGTGTGGGGTACCCACGTGCTTTGAGTCTCTCCAATGTTTTCCTGAGTTCTTGCTTGCATACTTGATCATTAGAAACGATGCGTTTCACTCTTAGTAGTTGGGCAAACGGTAAGTTATTCTTGAGACTGGGCCGATGAAAACTACTGTAATGTAAAATAGAGTTCCTGTCTGTGGGTTTTCGATATATAGTGGTGAACCAATCGTTAGGTTCACGGTGTATTTCAACATCCAAGTAGTGGATGCATTTGTCATTGTAATCCCAAGTAAATTGGACACGTTCGTTCACATTATTCCATGATTCAAGAAAGTTAACAAGGGTTTCAGAGGTGCCTTCCCATAACAAGAAAACATCGTCAATATACCGTAGGTACAATTTTCCATGTTGAAGCCAGCTGTTTTGGCAAAGGATGTGTGACTCTTCAAATACTTTCATATAGATATTAGCGTAGCAAGGAGCTGCCGAATTGCCCATGGCAGTCCCGTTCAGCTGGAGTATCCATCTGTCTAAAACTGTGAAATAACTATGATACAGCGTGTACATAGTAAGTTGCATCAGAAAAACGTTCAAATCAGAATCCAAATCTGAGGTGATTAATGTTTGTTCAATAGCTTCCATACCGCCATCATGGGGGATGGAGGTATAAAGTGAACATACGTCCACCGTACACATAATCAAATCAGTGTTTTTGAGATCATTCATGATAGGTTCAAGCTTAGACAAAAAGTCTGTTGTGTCTCTCACATGTGACTGGGTTTCAAGTACAAACGGTTGCAAATACCTGTCCAGAAATTTGCCAGTATTCTCATGTATACTCCCTCTCGTAGAAACGATGGGTCGAAACGGTGGTTTGGTCGGATGTTTATGCATCTTGGGGAGCATATACATGACAGGAGGTCTGGGATTAATAGGGGTTAGATATCTTCTAGTTCTATCATCGATAGTGCCATTATCGAATGCTGAATTGATGATTTCAATGAGCTTTTTGGAAAATTCCAAGGTTGGATCTCCTGGTAATGAATCATAAATGTTAGGATCATTGATATGGGCCTCAATCTGTTGTTCGTAAAAAGTGGTGTCCATGACCACCAGTGCACCACCTTTATCCGCATTCAAGCAGGTAATATTAGGATTATCCGCCAATTTTTTGAGAATGTCACGCTCCTTCTTGGACAGATTCCCATGTTTCACGGTTGACTGAAATGGTAAGTGTGAAATTTCCTGTCGAACCAGATTCTCAAAAGAATCGATGATCTTATGGCTTTGTGGTGCCAAAAAAGTACTATGTGGGCGAAGTCCTCTAAGTATGTCATCTTCCAATGCAGGTGTTGGACATATATTCTGAAAGTAATGTCTCAAACGGATATTCCGTACTAATTTGAAGATGCTAACTTCTAATTCCAAAGTGTTGGACCGACTAGTAGGCACAAATGATTGACCTTTCTGTAAGGTGTTGATTTCTTGAGTAGATAGAACGGTGGAAGAAATGTTAATATCCAAATTTTCCTCCGGTTTTACCGTCGTCTGTTTTGCTTCTTTGGCTTCGTTGTTGGAGGCTCTTTTTCAGTTGCCTCGGCGGGTTTTGCCCCCCCGGGGTCTTTTTGTTGAGCTTGGCCTGATTCTAAAAAATGAACCGCAGAGTCGGTAGATGTGCTCGGTGTTTGAGGTTCAATATTTGATGTCTCGCGGGTTGGTCTCAGTCTGTTGTCATCCTCAGATGATGAGGTCTCGTTACCAGAAAAAGGATTGTAAGCTTTGTTGGGACGTCGGCGGGCGTACACCTCTGCCCAGGTGTACACCTCGCCGAGCTTATAGTCGATGGTATCTCTCTTGAATTTACGCAGTTTTCTTTCCTGTGTCTCCTTAATATGTTTATCAATTGTCATGTTTAAGTCTTCCAGCGTTTTAGTGAATTCTTCAATTGGCATGGCTTCGTCAAGCTCCTTTTTTACGCTTGTGATCTCTTGAGCTAGTTCTTCCAAAGTCTTAGATAGCTCCTCGACGATCAAGAGGATCAAGTCGAGGGAGCATTTATTGAGGATGGAGTACCATCGTTCAACAAATTTGACATTGTTCTTGCATAGTAGAGGTTTTAATGGGACTCTCAAGCCCCGGGGGATCCGTTGCGCCCGATGGTACCGTATTAAAGTGCTGGCATGTAGTTTCTGGTTGGAAGTCAAGTGTGGCCACCCATTTCATGGAACACAGACAACGTGTGGCTCAACTGAAATTTCAAATACTTGAACAAGTCAAAGTTACAGGGAACAATAAGAACACCCTCTTGAAAAGAGAGAACTTTTGGATCCGACTTATGTCCAGCATGGTACCGCATGGTCTCAATGATCGTATGGAATTTTTGTGTTATTTGTAACTTTTGTGAATTTTTTTGCATTTCATGCTTGATTCTGGTATACATTCTTTTTTTTCACCATTTCCCTCTTGCTCATTCACTTGGTCTGAGTTACTGTATTCCTATGCGATTTATTGTTTATTTGGCCCTTCTAACATGGCCACCACCTTTTCACTTCTTCACATAGAGCCACACTCTTCGTTTAGTCCTTTGTTTATGTTGCGGGTCATTTCGAGCTGATAGCGCACTGTTACGACGGCCTCTCTGATTGAACACTAACCTCGCGGTTCTCCGCGTAGCTTGCTTCACGCTAGCACGCTGTAAGTACCTTTGTCGATACTTTTCTTTTAGCACGGTCAGTTTAACAATTCTGGTTTTGGTGCACGAACTTCAACTATGTCACAGCTGTTTGCTTTAACACGCTATTTTCACCATTCCGGTTTTCGCCTTAGCGGGCTTTTCGAGGGCTTTTACTATCTGCCGCATTGCATCTCACCATACGTTAGCCACAATTGCTTGCAACGGTATTTTGACCCTTTTTTACATACGGGGAGCACATGCTGATTTGAACCTTTTTCTTTCCACGTGAACTCTACTTTTTTCATTTCTCATGACACGTTGGTAATGCCGCAGATAATTGAGTATGTTTTAATTGTACATTAGATTGAAGTGCTTCCTTTGGATTGTTTTTTGTAGAGTAATCCCCTGAAGAAGGGCGCTGCCCGAAATGCATCGGGATGTGTAATTATCTGTTTGGAACAGACTGATCTTTTGATGGAAATTTACTTTTGGATACGTTACCTGATTTTTATCGCTTGGAACATGAATTAAATGTGACAGCTGATGAAAACCTCACACTGGATTACCATTATTATACCTTCAATGTCTAATTGAACTAGACCCACTGGTCTCTTTAGTTGTGCACAGAGGTGCTCTCTCAACTGAGTGAGCTCTGTACGAGTACTTTGGTTTCCACACTGTTAGCGCAGACAGTGTTTCCTCTCGCTGCACACTTACCTCTCTACAGTCATTACTAGGACTACCCCCAGCTGTGCGAGCTCCACTCTCATTCTAGGATTTACTGATTTCTGCCTCTGGACCTCAGCACGCTTTGATCATGAATTTTGATTCGGTCTCTGGCATGACCGACCTTAAGGCGAGTACATTTGCCTTTACAACAGCTGATGCAGATAAAATTTACGGTCACATCCAAGATGACATCACTTCCGCAGGGAACTCTCGAAGTGCGGAGAGTAACGTGAGACAATTACTCTACCTTTTAAAAAAACAATCCAACCAGAAACTACATGCCAGCACTTTAATACGGAACCATCGGGCGCAACGGATCCCCCGGGGCTCGAGAGTCCCATTAAAACCTCTACTATGCAAGAACAATGTCAAATTTGTTGAACGATGGTACTCCATCCTCAATAAATGCTCCCTCGACTTGATCCTCTTGATCGTCGAGGAGCTATCTAAGACTTTGGAAGAACTAGCTCAAGAGATCACAAGCGTAAAAAAGGAGCTTGACGAAGCCATGCCAATTGAAGAATTCACTAAAACGCTGGAAGACTTATGACAATTGATAAACATATTAAGGAGACACAGGAAAGAAAACTGCGTAAATTCAAGAGAGATACCATCGACTATAAGCTCGGCGAGGTGTACACCTGGGCAGAGGTGTACGCCCGCCGACGTCCCAACAAAGCTTACAATCCGTTTTCTGGTAACGAGACCTCATCATCTGAGGATGACAACAGACTGAGACCAACCCGCGAGACATCAAATATTGAACCTCAAACACCGAGCACATCTACCGACTCTGCGGTTCATTTTTTAGAATCAGGCCAAGCTCAACAAAAAGACCCCGGGGGGGCAAAACCCGCCGAGGCAACCGAAAAAGAGCCTCCAACAACGAAGCCAAAGAAGCAAAACAGACGACGGTAAAACCGGAGGAAAATTTGGTTATTAACATTTCTTCCACCGTTCTATCTACTCAAGAAATCAACACCTTACAGAAAGGTCAATCATTTGTGCCTACTAGTCGGTCCAACACTTTGGAATTAGAAGTTAGCATCTTCAAATTAGTACGGAATATCCGTTTGAGACATTACTTTCAGAATATATGTCCAACACCTGCATTGGAAGATGACATACTTAGAGGACTTCGCCCACATAGTACTTTTTTGGCACCACAAAGCCATAAGATCATCGATTCTTTTGAGAATCTGGTTCGACAGGAAATTTCACACTTACCATTTCAGTCAACCGTGAAACATGGGAATCTGTCCAAGAAGGAGCGTGACATTCTCAAAAAATTGGCGGATAATCCTAATATTACCTGCTTGAATGCGGATAAAGGTGGTGCACTGGTGGTCATGGACACCACTTTTTACGAACAACAGATTGAGGCCCATATCAATGATCCTAACATTTATGATTCATTACCAGGAGATCCAACCTTGGAATTTTCCAAAAAGCTCATTGAAATCATCAATTCAGCATTCGATAATGGCACTATCGATGATAGAACTAGAAGATATCTAACCCCTATTAATCCCAGACCTCCTGTCATGTATATGCTCCCCAAGATGCATAAACATCCGACCAAACCACCGTTTCGACCCATCGTTTCTACGAGAGGGAGTATACATGAGAATACTGGCAAATTTCTGGACAGGTATTTGCAACCGTTTGTACTTGAAACCCAGTCACATGTGAGAGACACAACAGACTTTTTGTCTAAGCTTGAACCTATCATGAATGATCTCAAAAACACTGATTTGATTATGTGTACGGTGGACGTATGTTCACTTTATACCTCCATCCCCCATGATGGCGGTATGGAAGCTATTGAACAAACATTAATCACCTCAGATTTGGATTCTGATTTGAAAGTTTTTCTGATGCAACTTACTATGTACACGCTGTATCATAGTTATTTCACAGTTTTAGACAGATGGATACTCCAGCTGAACGGGACTGCCATGGGCAATTCGGCAGCTCCTTGCTACGCTAATATCTATATGAAAGTATTTGAAGAGTCACACATCCTTTGGCAAAACAGCTGGCTTCAACATGGAAAATTGTACCTACGGTATATTGACGATGTTTTCTTGTTATGGGAAGGCACCTCTGAAACCCTTGTTAACTTTCTTGAATCATGGAATAATGTGAACGAACGTGTCCAATTTACTTGGGATTACAATGACAAATGCATCCACTACTTGGATGTTGAAATACACCGTGAACCTAACGATTGGTTCACCACTATATATCGAAAACCCACAGACAGGAACTCTATTTTACATTACAGTAGTTTTCATCGGCCCAGTCTCAAGAATAACTTACCGTTTGCCCAACTACTAAGAGTGAAACGCATCGTTTCTAATGATCAAGTATGCAAGCAAGAACTCAGGAACACATTGGAGAGACTCAAAGCACGTGGGTACCCCACACCCATTTTGGACCTAGCCATTGAGAGGACCGACAAACGTGCTAGATCTGAACTACTCAAACCTAAACCCAAAAAAACTACGGACCGCATGGTCGTGGTCTCTAAACACTCGAAGTTGTCAAACCAGTTTCAACATATCATCCTGAAACATTGGCCTATACTTACTATGGAACCTGATTTTAATGGCCTATTCAATCAACCTCCAATGTTTGCTTTCACCAGAGGCCGCAATGTTAAAGAATTACTGAGTAAATCGACTCTGATCACCACTCCACTTGTTTACAATGGTCTAAGACCTTGCTATAACTGCAGTAACTGTGGGAACTGTTTCCCTGGTAACAGAACCACTCATCCAATGAAAGGACATGTTATCAAATTAAGAGTGAATGCGACATGCAACAGCAGTAACGTCATCTACATGCTGAAGTGCCCTTGCGGCAAATGTTACATTGGGCATACTGAGAGAAAGATTCGTGCCCGCATCCTTGAACATAAAAGCAATATACGCACGTGCAATCAGAAGTCAAGTGTGGCCACCCATTTCATGGAACACAGACATAGTGTGGCTCAACTGAAATTTCAAATACTTGAACAAGTCAAAGTTACTGGGAACAATAAGAACACCCTCTTGAAAAGAGAGAACTTTTGGATCCGACTTATGTCCACCATGGTACCGCATGGTCTCAATGATCGTATGGAATTTTTGTGTTATTTGTAACTTTTGTGAATTTTTTTGCATTTCATGCTTGATTCTGGTATACATTCTTTTTTTTCACCATTTCCCTCTTGCTCATTCACTTGGTCTGAGTTACTGTATTCCTATGCGATTTTGTGTTTATTTGGCCCTTCTAACATGGCCACCACCTTTTCACTTCTTCACATAGAGCCACACTCTTCGTTTAGTCCTTTGTTTATGTTGCGGGTCATTTCGAGCTGATAGCGCACTGTTACGACGGCCTCTCTGATTGAACACTAACCTCGCGGTTCTCCGCGTAGCTTGCTTCACGCTAGCACGCTGTAAGTACCTTTGTCGATACTTTTCTTTTAGCACGGTCAGTTTAACAATTCTGGTTTTGGTGCACAAACTTCAACTATGTCACAGTTGTTTGCTTTAACACGCTATTTTCACCATTCCGGTTTTCGCCTTAGCGGGCTTTTCGAGGGCTTTTACTATCTGCCGCATTGCATCTCACCATACGTTAGTCACAATTGCTTGCAACGGTATTTTGACCCTTTTTTACATACGGGGAACACATGCTGATTTGAACCTTTTTCTTTCCACGTGAACTCTACTTTTTTCATTTCTCATGACACGTTGGTAATGCCGCAGATAATTGAGTATGTTTTAATTGTACATTAGATTGAAGTGCTTCCTTTGGATTGTTTTTTGTAGAGTAACCCCCTGAAGAAGGGCGCTGCCCGAAATGCATCGGGATGTGTAATTATCTGTTTGGAACAGACTGATCTTTTGATGGAAATTTACTTTTGGATACGTTACCTGATTTTTATCGCTTGGAACATGAATTAAATGTGACAGCTGATGAAAACCTCACACTGGATTACCATCATTATACCTTCAATGTCTAATTGAACTAGACCCACTGGTCTCTTTAGTTGTGCACAGAGGTGCTCTCTCAACTGAGTGAGCTCTGTACGAGTAGTTTGGTTTCCACACTGTTAGCGCAGACAGTGTTTCCTCTCGCTGCACACTTACCTCTCTACAGTCATTACTAGGACTACCCCCAGCTGTGCGAGCTCCCCTCTCATTCTGGGAAAATAAAACCAGCAATATCATGAGTATCATAAAGAATAACGCCCGTACCCCAACTGTCCCCCCCCACATCCCCCAGGTTGCGCCGCCACCACCGAGACCCACCCACCCGGGCACACAAACTCCCCCCGACCACCTCCCCCTTCCCCTGAGCCAGGCCCAACCGCCCCATCCCTTCCCTCAGTCCACCGAAATATCATCTGTTTCGATCGGCGGCCCCTATAGTCAGCCCACCGCTTCCAAATTTTGCAGTGCTTACGTGGGCATCCCCGCGCCACAATGATCGTCCGCTCCAGCCCCATTGTTAAGATAGATCATACGGAAATCCAATGAAGAAAGCAGATTTATTTCCAAGAATGATAACAGCACCAAAGACATCCGGTATCAACGAAGTCCAGCCTTCAACTGCTCCAAGAAATGCACGGCACGGACCTAAGACTCTAGAACATCAATAGAGTCTAAGCAAGGTCCGTGCCATAATGACATATGAAACATAGCAACAATCACCATAACACCCATGTTGAAGCCCAAACCATTTTTCCAGGCGGCCACAGAAGGCGCCCGTGTATCCTTCCACATCTGGGCAATGTCACGTTTCACCAATGTGAGGCCCAACTGGAGCAGGTGCCGCTTATAAATATTGCCCCCGATCCCTTCCATTACATGTAATAGAGCAAGCTGAGGCGTACGTGGAAGCGACCTCCCCAGAACTTCAGAGAGGTAGGCCAAAATTCCTCTCCACAACCGGTCTAATGACAAGCATTGCCAGACAGTGTGTAAAAAATGCCTTCTGCCCCATGACACTGGAGGCACTCCGGGGATGCGATCAGCCCCGACCGCCACAACCGCTCCAGAGTAAAATAGATCCTGTGAAGAGATTTAAATAGGATGAGGCGGAGACGAACTGCTATAGCTGCCCCTCGTGGTGCGGCTAGGGCTTCCCTCCAGTCTTCTTCCTCCAGAGTCCCCACATCTCCCTCCCATGCCTCCCATAGTTTCCCCAGATGCCCCTCAATGTTTGGCGTAACTTGAGTTCCCCTTCCCACAGTGAACAGAGATATTTTCTAGCCCCAGTCTGGAGGAACTCTACAACATACTCAGGCTGAAAAAAAGATTGCAGTGTTGGACCTGGGGTTACCAATCCACATAGGGTAGCTTGGCACAAAGTAGGAAGGTCAAACCCAAAGGCAAAACAATGTTAAGCTTGCGTCGCACCCTCACAGTAACACAGCGTCCATCCACTCAAAAATGACAGTACACCGTAATTTTATAAAAGTAGAAAAATGTATCTTTCCTCTTTGAATGTGCTTTCAATCACGTTTTTCTTAGTGGTACCTCAATTCACATTTACTACCTTGCAGTTCACAATTCAGCAATAAATCATGGAATACGAGGAAATGTTTCTTAGTCCTAACCTTAATCACCAGTTTCCATACAGCTCAGACTATACTTTAGTGCTAAACTTTCCTTTGATCACATGTACAAAATGACTATAGTTAAATCTTGTGAATATTCATTACAAATTATCATAGCCTTAATTAGGCAGTGCTTAAGTTGACAATTAGCTGTTGTCTAGATTGCAAAAGGAGGTGATTTATCTCCTAGAACCTATCCCTCTCATTTGTGGATGTTATTGGACTCCTTCTCAGGTCACTTGAGCAGGTAAAGCATAAAGGTCAGGTTTTGCTTCGTATATTTTGAACAGAGGAGTTACCTTTCTACCCTCATGAATGGACTGACCCCTATTGGTTCCCCACAGTGAACCTGGTTGAGTATGAAAAGGATAAACGTTATCTTATAGTTCTCTGGAACCTTACATGCGGTATAAGGGAAAACTCTGCTCAATTCCCCCTTAATTGATCTCTGTACCCAACCAATTGGATTTCTTTTATTAGGGCGGGGAGTTCCCCTCTCCCAGAGTTTTATCAGGCCAAGTCGAGGAGTCTATGCTCCCAATTTCCTCCCCTCAGCCCCCGCAGACGTCCTCCCGGCTTACTAGACTTCTGGGCGTGGTTCTGTCCTCACAGCCGATGACAGACTACTGGGAAGCCTGGGAAACTCACTCGGGTCTTGACCTCGGTTCGATGTCTGCAGCGCAGGGCTACGGAAGCAGGACCTGACTTCCGCCGGCAAATGGCTTTCCTCACGTTAGTTTCTTCCCCTTCGCCACAGGAAGGGCCAGCTCCTCCCTCCGCTCTCCTGTCACGCCGCACCGCCTTCCCAGGCGCTCCTCTAATCTGCGATGAGGCGGGGCTACGCTCCGACTTCCTCTGCCACACGAGTTCCGCACTTTCCCCCGTAGAGCACCCTTCTTCGTAGGTTCCCTTCACAGGTCCCGGTTCACGGACCGGCTCGTGCCTCACTCCTGCCTTCCGGACTCGCAATCAGGGGCTTGTCACACGGCCATGGCAAGCTCCGCTTCACGGGCTCCGACTTCTCCGGCCTCAGGCGCTCCCAAAGCTCAGGTGCAGCCAGATCAGGCCAACGCAGGAAGCCCAGGGAGATCAGGGTTCTTCAGACGGGTGATTGGTAAGTTCTTCTTTTAAATGAACTAGTCCAGTCCGTCTGCCGAGAGAATCGCGCTATATCCAGAAAGGAGGGGGGGGGGCAAGCAGCCAGGCAAGAGCACTTCGTAACAGTCTTGGCCACAGACTGGAGGCAGGCTCAGACCCTCTCACCTCACACCCCTCAGCTTCTTCGACAGTACTGGCTAGGGCAGGTCAATGGGAGAGGGACAGCATCACGAGTGGGAACAGCAACCCCTCGAGGCAGTCAGATCCCCTTCTCAGCGCACTAATCTCCTCGTTCCACAGCCTCCACTCCAGCCAAGAACCACTCCTCACCAGCCTCTACAAAATGGCTCCCCAACATTCCGCCTTATATAGGCTGACCCCAGAACGTCCAGAGGAGTCCAGAAGTTTCTGGAAACCCTCTTTCTGTCCTATGGACCTGAATCCTGAGGTAGCCAAAAAAAGCGGCAGTTGGGAGCCACCATTTTGTGGTTCCTGTGGTTTCAGTCAGGAAAGGCACCAAAGACAAGGGAAAAAAACTATAGGGGCTAGGGGCACCTAACCCCTAGGTCAACACCTAAAAAGTCCAGGGGACATAAAAAAATTGAAAGGTTTGATGGGCAAAAAGGGGACAAAAATAAATAAATAACAGGAGGGACCACCCAAAGGGCAGACAGGTCTAACACGCGTCCCCCCCCCCCTTAGCTGGAAGTGGGGAGAGCTACCCAACCCCTTGGGAGTCCTCATCACTAAGGCGGAAATACCTAGAGAGACCGTCTGCATTGGCGTTGTTGAAAATTAGTACGTTTTGGTGAACATTATCTGCGCCATCTTGCCTCTTCCCCTGATGCCACACTTTTGTCGTGCGCGCCCGCCATTTTTTTAAGATGCCCCGATCAGAACGAACCCTATTGCATGCCGCTGGCCCCTGACATAGCCCTTCGCCTTCACTAAGCCTGCACGCTGACCACCCCCCTGCTTGCACCTGCCTTGAGTCATAAACCCCTCTTCGGCGCTGCTCTGCCCCAGGCCCTCATCCTGTTCCCAGCGCGACACCCCCCTGCTTCCCTTTTATGATCTCCGGCCCTTAGATGCAAACCCCCTTTTTCCCCGTGTGCCCGTTTTGTCTTCCCCGTTCCCAGGCCGACACCCAGCTCTGCCGATACCATTCCTTGCCCCTCCCCGTACAATAGAAAGTTTCCCCCATCAAAGGATCCCCGGGTTGATCAAAGCCCCCACCCCATGAGATCCGATCAAACCCCCCACATTCCGTGAATCGGCGGAATATCCAGCTGCGTGATACTCATCACCTGTTGTGACTAGGGTGGGAACTTCAACTGTAAATGTGTGTGGGAACGGGCCCAAAAGGGGGATTCCGGGAATGTCTTTCCGTATATCAAAGCTTTGTCATATGTATGTAAACTGTAATAAAAACCACAAACACTGTATATAAGGGGCCAGGCCTCAAACGTAAGTTAGAGCACCTCAGAACGATACCTTCTGTCCGTTTCGTTGTGTTCTCCTCCGGAGAGAATAAAAAACCTTGTTTCCTGCTTTCCAGTCTCCAGCGCCTGCCTCTTCATTTGATTAAATAACTAGAGGGTCACAGAGGCAATCCCGCCGGGCAAATATCGATTGTCCCCGACCCGACTCAGGTTTTAACAATTGGCGCCCAACGTGGGGCCCATCAGCGACTCGTGGATCCAGTGGGAGAGGTCCCGACGACAGAGTGAACGACTGCAACGATCGGGAGAGCTCTTGCCCAATAGACCCTCGTCTGGCAGCCGATCATCCGAACTTCACTAGTTCCGAACAGACCTCTCTCGAGTGATCTACGGTCCTGACTGGGGACCATCAGGAGTGCCGTGAGAAATACGAGAAAAAGAGGACGATCGGGCGCTGGATTCGGAAGACAAGAAACTGTCCACATGGTCCGGGTAAGGTCGTGTAATCACGACAAGTTGCGAAACGCTTGCTTGATTAAAAAAATACTAGTATTGCTCTTTATTTATTTGGAGATTCACTGTCTACAAACGGAGAAACAACGGGCTCTCTTTGCAAGCAGTGGAGGATAGGTAGGGCGGCAGCCGTGCTTATTTTTTTCTCCCCCACTCAATAATTACTTGAAACTGAACTGTTGTTCGCAAAAATATTGTTTTCTGGAGATTCCCTGTCTGCAAACAGGGAAGAGACCACCCTTTTTGCAGATAGTGAAAAGGGTAGGTAACGCAGATCTTTGCGGACCTACTCATTCTTCCCATTGTTATTTATTGGTCTTTTTTGTTATTTTTGATCCATGAGGTATTCACTGCCTGCAAACAACGTTGAATAGAAATATTCTGTACAGTCTTTGCACCTAGTGATAAGATAGGCAGTGCTGACTTTTTAGTCCCTCGTTACGAGCCGTCATGTCTGTCTTCTCCCCACTGATTAATAGCCTGTTTAGCCCGGACCGTGTATTAGAGGTGGACCATATAGCTCCACTAGAAGGCACCCCTAATAAGGACATGTTCATAAACTATGGATTAGTCACCATAGCCTATAATAAATTGTGGCACAGGTATACCGAAGAGAGTCAAGACAAACAGTGGCCACTGGCAGGATCCTTTGACCTTGATAAAATAGAAACGTTAGAAATAGCCCTTCGAAATAATAAGACAACGCCAATTATGCTCGACAGTCTCGGTATGTGGCGCAGAGAGGCTATGCAACGACAGAGAAAAGACGAGGACAAACCAAGTAGAGAAATATACCGACAGGACAACCCCAGGACACCGCTACCCACAACTTATCCCCCGACACTATGCAAAAGACGACCAGACTTAGGGCAAAACCAATGCGCTTTCTGTAGGTATGTCGGACACTGGAAAGCCCAATGCCCGACTCTACTGAGCGTGAGTAAAGGCAAAGGGCCGACAGGAACGACAGACCGGCAGTACAAGAAAAAGCGCGAGACAAAGAAGAACCCGACTTACATAGACAGACCAGACAGAACCACCACGTTTGATTATGCCCGATGGCACAGATTTCGCCAGGACAATTTCAGCGGCATGCTCAAGTTCTCCTAGGTCGGGCAACATCAAGACGGGAACCCAGCCTCGTTTCAAATTCGCAGACGGAAAGAGATAATTATGACCAATAACTGTTTTATATTCGTCTTGGGTCTTTGTATGTCGTACTTGTACTGTCCCCCGTCTGAGTTTATGTGTATGTAAATGTACAAATCTGCGTCATCCCCCTACACGTGTTTCTGTGTTACTCAACCTCTGTTAGCAGAAACTTAGCATAAAAGCAACCTGGAAAGAAAGAAATGGTAAAACAAAATCCGTAGACCATTAATGAACTTTAACTTTTAATTTAACACAACAAACAAGGAATAATAACGGTAAACTGTAGAAAATGAAAGTCAAACAGAACATTCGCCCCCCCCCATTCTGGAACCTTCCAAAGTAGGGCAGGGTTACGGCTACGCCCAACCAACGGCAACCCATATAAGGCGGGCCCGGCCGCCAACTCTTGGTCAGGAGATCTTAACGTATGGGGGAGCCGGAGGAGAGGCAGGAGCCAGCAGCCTGGGCAGTTGTAGGTAGTTCCGCCACATGTCTCCTCGGCCAGCCGCAACGGGCCTGGATAGACTTAAGTAGTCCCGCCACATGTCCAGAGAAGAACGAGGCACCTCTTCCTTTTCTCTTCCGTCACAGCCGCAGCAGCCCTGGACGGCGGGATGTCCTGCACGTACCTCCACAACAATTTGTCCAAGTTGGGCTGGGAGGGAGAGGCGACGCGGACGAGCCTCTCCCACCTCCACCGATAGGAGGTTTCCCAGCCCCCGGCCCGACGCCGAACACCCCCAGTCAGGCGATGGTGCCAATACTTCCACAGCACCGAACACACCATGGTGGCACCCCAGTACTTGCGCAGCACCGAACGTGCAATGGTGGCCATGCTCCCACAGCACTGAGCACAAGACTTGGGGAACACCGGATGTGGAGAGACCTTCATGCGGGGCGATGAAAAGGAGCGGCATGGAGTGCACCGGGAGAAGGAGACGATGCGAACGAGTCTCCCTCGCCCCCCCCAGGTGGGGGCATCACAGCTGCACCCCAGCTGAACGTCCCGCTTTCACACAACAGGGACCTCTTCCTTTCACTCCGAAGGATCTCTCCCACTCTTGCAAACTCGACGAGAGTGGCCCCTGTAGGGCCTCAAAATGGCGTCTGGGTCCGCTGGAAGGCGGGCCCCGGCCACTAGAGTAGCTTTGACCAGCAATATAACTCGAACATTTGCCCCCTGGAGCACGAGCCCCCATCTCCGACAGCATCTCCGCAGCCTTGAAGATCCTACAAAGGTCCCCGGCGGAACCATCGGCCTTTGCAGGCTTCCGGTAAGGGACGGCTGCCTTGATCGCCAACGAAACAAACATGACATTGCCACTCCTTCTGTTAGCATGAATTCTAGAACTGCCGAAAAGGACTCTGGTCCAAACTGCCAGTAATGGGAAACATTTCCCCCTGATGCTGCTTCCGGACTGAGCCGGCCCCGCCCAAAATGGCGCTGGTATCAATCGGAACTTACGAACACCTCGTGGTGTTCCTTCGCACTAATATAAACTTGATGTTCTGAGATTTTATATGATCCTTTGTACACTTGGCTAGAAAAGACAAGGAGAACTCACTCGACGAACAGTATGAAAGGATCCCCGTTACAAATGTTGACTACAAATGTACAATGTATTATATTTTTATAACTGATGTGAACCTCATTTGCGACGCACACGTACGGTATGCATAGAGGAAATCTGATTACAGCTATTATGATTATGCTTCTAAATTCTGAAAATAAATGCCCCCGAACCCCCAGCCAATTAATAGACGTTTTAGTCTCTTACAAATGAATGAGTAAAACTTTCCGATGTTTTTATTGCTGCAAACGACACCCCCCACTGTACGCACTTTAGCCATTGCCACGACCGGCCAAATACGACCGCACCCTCATAATCCACATGCTGAAATGATTTTGCAAAATAAAGTTTTTTTGAAACTATGGACGGGTATTGCATGTTTTATTTTAAGAATGTGGGATCGGTGGGAAAGTTCTTTTTCTGTGCACCCTACTCTGCTCTCTCTTTAAGGTTAAAAGAAGATGGTTGCCCAGCCCTGGAGGATGGATCGGATCGACAACACGACACTCCGCCTTCAAAGTACGCGACTGACTCATGAACTCTCGCGTAGAAGAAGACCTTGACTTCCAAGGATGGGTAAAACGAACGGTGTAAATGAGGGAATGTAAAAGGAGGGTGAAATAAAATAATGTAAATGTTATGAAGTACAACGTTCCAAAGTATCAGGGAACGGAGCTGACCCCAGAACCGAAGAACCTTAGAACGCCACAGCGTTGAAAGAGGTTTAAGGATCCCGATAGTGAGATACATCCTTTGACTAAGATACCTCGCACTAAGCACCTCTGGTTTCCTTTTTTACGTTTCCCCGCACACGACCTATATGGACACACTACCCCCCCCCCCCCTCGACTCCAGAAACCATATCCCCGGGGACCCTGCCCCGAGGAGGAAAGACGAGTAAGAGGTAAGTAAAGGACTTATGAATCCATGTATTTGAATATGCGCGAATGCTGTCTCCCCCACCCCCCCCCTTTTTCCTCCCTCTGCAGGTTACATCAGAGATTACAGCCGAAGTGTGGCGAAGATCTGAAGCCTTGCCATGTCTAATACACGAAGCGGACTAGCGCCGCAAGGTGGTGTCTAAGCACGCCTGCAAACTACCCACGTATCGAACAAACCCGAAAAATTAGCACAACCTGATAAAAAGTGATCACCCTTAAACCAGACCGGACGAATGAACCCATGTCACGTATGATGCGAAACTATGAGGGAATGTGTGTGTGTGTGTGTGACTAAGGCGTTGACCCAACTGGTCGAAGGACCGAGAATGCGAGAAGTGCGACAAAATGGTACCTCCTTTCTTCTTTCCTTTTTTCTCAAAGCACGTCCCCTCTACCCTGTCTAATGCTCAAACTGCATGATTACAAGATTCTAACGCAGACCCGTGAATGCCCTTTACTGTGTAATGCACTAAATAGCCTTTCTTGAATACACTGCCACCCTCTCTGTGGCACGTGTACTATTTAGCCTGCCGTTGCACTCTCTCTCTCTCTCTCTCTCTCTCTCTCTCTCTCTCTCTCTCTCTCTCTCTCTCTCTCTCTCTCTCTCTCTCTCTCTCTCTCTCTCTCTCTCCCTCTATTCTTGCACTCCCACTCTTCCGAGTGATTAGCCCCGAAATTGGCAGACTGCCACCCTCTCTGTGGCACGTGTACTATTTAGCCTGCCGTTGCACTCTCTCTCTCTCTCTCTCTCTCTCTCTCCCTCTATTCTTGCACTCCCACTCTTCCGAGTGATTAGCCCCGAAATTGGCAGACTGCCACCCCTAGCACACCACCTAATTGGCTTCAAATACCGTCAGTATTTGCACAAAAACTTGTCTTTAATACAATCACCCTAAGGCCGCGTCATTACCCCTCCTTTCCCGCTAGAAGTCAACGAACCGAGGTTGGGCCGTAAGGGAAAGGACAGGTAAGACGACAGAGGTTCCCTAATCTGGCCCGAAATAAGGGAACTACATGTCAACGGCTCCTATGGTATAAAACAAGGACCTCAGAATACGCGACCCTCCCCTCCCCGAATTGTCGCAATACCCAAACCAGAAAAATGATCACCCCTGTTACCTCCCCTGTATCAGCCGCCCAAAAACTGGAATTATGAAACTACCCCTCATTTCCGGTTGTGAGAGATGGGTCGATTTATGCCCTTACCACAAGTTTCCTATGTCCCTGGTTGTTTCCCATAAAACCCCTGTCCTTCCTAATTAAGTAATCGGGCTGTAAAAGGTTACGTAGGATCCAGAATGATGTTTTACAAGGTTAACAGACTAGTCCAATGTAAAGAAATCATCAAAATGAACCCCGTAGTAGTTGAAAAGCAGGATGCATCAATAGAAAGGAAATGTTTAGCCATGTTCGTCTCCCAGAAAAATACCTGTGTAATAAATAATTGTAAAGGAAAGTCATAGTAAATCCAACAGGCCCGTCACCGGTCATTCATATGCCAGTTGTGAACACTAATATAATGGGCATTTTCATTCTTTGCCTGGAGCTGGGAGAGAAATAGACTTTTTGATTATCTTCATCTGCAAATTCTCTAAAGACTGTCTTTTCAAACTTGTTTAAGGGTACTGCTGTTGGAGGAGAGAAGGACCGGATGTGGGAGCGCGAGGCCTGACGGCAGACTGAGGAACACCTGCGACTTTAGCCAAGGCGAGACCACGACAGAAAAGAGCTGCAGGACGAGGCACTGTTTTCGACAACATGAGAAGAAAGGGTCGACCTGATGCCCCTGCTCGATGACCAGTGTTTGTCAACAAGTCCCCGCTCTCTGAATTCTGTCACACGCCCGCCTATTTGAAGTCTCTCGTTCCCCTAGTTTGTTCCTAATTTGGCCTTGCTCCATCCCCCTTTTCCTCTGACCTACCCTATGGACTGTTTTGTACGCTCTTCTTCCATCTGAACTTTCTGACAATCACCTCAAAGGACACAGGGCGAAAAGGACCTTTCCGACCAGAAACGCGAGGAAAGGGTCGTGCCCTGCAACGCAGAACTTAGAACAGAGCTGGACTCGTAGCTCCACCGCCGGTGCTCAACAGCGCCAACGAAAGGCAACAAAGAACATTTGACATCCCCAATCGCCGTTTCTGCTAGACCTCATTTCTCTCCCAGCCGCCATTGTATTGATCGTGCTCCAATCCGAACCTGATATATATGTAATAACCTGCCAGTATGAAATATCCTTGCTGTTCTCGCTACAGAATCGTTTTTTGTATTGCATTCCTATGACTTTCCGGCTAAACAAATTGATCAAAGTTTATCAAATAGGTCCACCTCCTAAAAACTAGAAATGTTAAAATGTATTGTTTACAACTCTTTTCATCTAGGGTTCCTACCGTTTTCCTTCTCATGCCCACCACAATAGAGAAAATGAACCAGCAAGATGTCTTGAATATGTTAAAGGGAGGACTGTTGAAAATTAGTACGTTTTGGTGAACATTATCTGCGCCATCTTGCCTCTTCCCCTGATGCCACACTTTTGTCGTGCGCGCCCGCCATTTTTTTAAGATGCCCCGATCAGAACGAACCCTATTGCATGCCGCTGGCCCCTGACATAGCCCTTCGCCTTCACTAAGCCTGCACGCTGACCACCCCCCTGCTTGCACCTGCCTTGAGTCATAAACCCCTCTTCGGCGCTGCTCTGCCCCAGGCCCTCATCCTGTTCCCAGCGCGACACCCCCCTGCTTCCCTTTTATGATCTCCGGCCCTTAGATGCAAACCCCCTTTTTCCCCCGTGTGCCCGTTTTGTCTTCCCCGTTCCCAGGCCGACACCCAGCTCTGCCGATACCATTCCTTGCCCCTCCCCGTACAATAGAAAGTTTCCCCCATCAAAGGATCCCCGGGTTGATCAAAGCCCCCACCCCATGAGATCCGATCAAACCCCCCACATTCCGTGAATCGGCGGAATATCCAGCTGCGTGATACTCATCACCTGTTGTGACTAGGGTGGGAACTTCAACTGTAAATGTGTGTGGGAACGGGCCCAAAAGGGGGATTCCGGGAATGTCTTTCCGTATATCAAAGCTTTGTCATATGTATGTAAACTGTAATAAAAACCACAAACACTGTACATAAGGGGCCAGGCCTCAAACGTAAGTTAGAGCACCTCAGAACGATACCTTCTGTCCGTTTCGTTGTGTTCTCCTCCGGAGAGAATAAAAAACCTTGTTTCCTGCTTTCCAGTCTCCAGCGCCTGCCTCTTCATTTGATTAAATAACTAGAGGGTCACAGAGGCAATCCCGCCGGGCAAATATCGATTGTCCCCGACCCGACTCAGGTTTTAACAGCGTGGTCCACTCCAGGCCGATGTTCCACCCGGAAGTCCATTCCCTGTAGGGAGATGGACCATCTCAACAACTTGGGATTCTCCCCCTTCATTTGCATCAGCCAACAAAGGGGTCGATGGTCGGTCTGAACCAGGAAGTGCGAGCCAAACAGGTATGGCCGCAACTTCTTCAGAGCCCATACCACTGCAAAAGCTTCCCGCTCAATTGCACTCCACTTCTGTTCCCGGGGAAGCAGTCTCCTAGATAGAAAGACAACAGGCTGATCCAGACCCTCTTCATTGAGTTGCGATAACACTGCCCCAATGCCATGCTCTGATGCGTCTGTCTGGACAATGAACTCCTTGGAGAAATCTGGGGCCCTCAGAACCGGTGCTGCACACATTGCTTGTTTCAGCTTCTCAAAGGCTTGCTGACAAGCCTCCGTCCAGACCACCCGTCGAGGTTGTTTCTTGGATGTGAGCTCAGTGAGGGGTGCCACAACAGTGCCATACCCCTTCACAAAGCGACGGTAGTAACCTGTGAGGCCCAGGAAAGCTCGGACATCAGTTTGGGTCTTGGGGGGCTCCCAGGCCATGATTGCCTCAATCTTTGCCTGGATGGGCTGCACCGCTCCCCTGCCCACCAAGTGGCCCAGGTACACAACCGACCCCTGCCCGATCTGACATTTACTGGCTTTGATTGTCAAGCCAGCCTGTTTCAAGGCTTGGAGAACAGCTTGTAAGTGACACAAATGGTCCTTCCAACTGCTGCTGAAGACGGCAATGTCATCCAGATAAGCAGCGGAGAAAGTGTCCATTCCAGAGAGGACCTGGTTCACCAGCCGCTGAAAAGTGGCAGGGGCGTTCTTGAGCCCAAAGGGCATCACACAGAACTGGAAGTGTCCCTCAGGCGGGGAGAAGGCTGACCTTTCCTTTGCTCCATCTGTAAGTGAGATCTGCCAGTACCCTGAAGTAAGGTCAAAGGTACTCAGGTATTGGGCAGCTCTCAGCCGGTCAATAAGTTCATCCGCCCTTGGGATCGGATGTGCATCAGTCTTGGTCACTTAGTTTAGTCCCCGGTAATCCACACAGAACCTCAGCTCTGGAGTGGTGCCCGGTGGGGCAGCTTTTGGTACCAGAACCACCGGACTGGACCAGGGGCTACTGGAAGGTTCAATGACTCCTAGCTCCAGCATCTTTGCAACTTCACCATGGATGCTGGCCTTCACCTTGTCTGACAGCCGGTAGGTCTTAGACTTCACTGGTGGGCTGTCTCCTGTGTCCACATCATGGGTACACAGGTGGGTCCTTCCCGGGACAAGGGAGAACAACGATGAGTACTGCTCCAAGACCTGGCGGCAGTCCTCTCGCTGCTCAGGAGTTAGGGATGGGGGAGAGAATCACTCCCTCCACCGACCCATCCTTTTCCTGAGACGAAAAAAGATCAGGGAGAGGCTCGCTTTCCGCTTCCTCTGCACCATCAGTCCCCATCATCAAGATGACCTCAGGCTCTCATGGTGGGGTTTGAGGCGATTGGCATGCAGCACCCGTAGGGGCTGTCGAGGGGTCTTAAGATCCACCAGGTAGGTGGCCTTACCCTTCTTCTCCAACACCTCAAAGGGGCCTGTCCAGCGATCCTGGAGGGCACTTAGCTCCCCAGGTTCCATCATCCATACTTTCTGGCCAGGCTCTAACTCCACAGGGTGAGTGTTGTGGTCATACCACTCTTTCATCACTGCTTAACTGGCTTCCACAACTTTGCCATTTGGCTCCGGAAGGCCAGCATGTAGCTCACCACATCCTGGGGAAGCTTCTTGGGAGACTTTTCCCATCCGTCCTTCACCAGGCTGAGAGGTCCACGCACAGGGTGCCCATACAGAAGCTCTAAGGGTCTGAAGCCCACTCCTTTCTGTGGCACTTCCCTGTAGGAGAACAGCAAACAGGGAAGGAGGACGTCCCATTTCCTCCGCAGGCTCTCAGGCAGACTTCTTATCATGCCTTTCAAGGTCTTGTTGAACCTTTCCACCAGACCATTGGTCTGGGGGTGATAAGGAGTGGTAAACCGGTAGGTAACTCCAAACTCCTTCCACATAGCCCGCATGTACGCTGACATGAAGTTCGTCCCCCTGTCGGACACAACCTCCTTGGGGAAACCCACTCGGGTAAAGATCCCCATCTGGGCCCTAGCCACTACAGGTGCAGTAACAGTCCTCAGAGGAATTGCCTCCGGGTACCGTGTGGCGTGATCCACCAGAACCAGGATAAACCTGTGACCAGCTGTTGTTGGTGGATCCAATGGCCCCACAATGTCGATGCCCACCCTTTCAAAGGGGGTGCTAACGACTGGAAGTGGTTCCAGGGGAGCTTTCAGCTTCACCCCTGACTTCCCACTGGCTTGGCAGGATACACATGTCCGACAGTATTTGTCGGATGCCACTTTCATCTGAGGCCAGTAAAAGTGGGGGACAAGCCGGGCAAAGGTCTTGTCCTGTCCTAAGTGTCCTGCCAAGGGAATTTCATGAGCCAGTTCTAAGAGAAAGGCTCGGTACCGTTGAGGGACTACCAAGGACCGTGATGACCCGGGCAAAGGTACCTTCGGTTCACTGTAGAGGAGTCCATCCTCCCAGTAAATATGGTAGTTCCCAGCAACTTTCCCTGCTGCCTGGGCTTCCGCCTGTCGCCTCAGTCCCTCAAGGGTAGGGCACTCATTCTGGACCTTACAAAACTCCTCCAGGGTAGGCCCTCCTTCCACATGCCACTCAGCAGGGATAGGTAAGTCCTCCAGGGAGACTACTTCCCCCTCCATGGACCCCTGGTCCACCACCGCAGGTGGCCGATCTGTCTCATGGGGCGTGGAAGCCGAAGTAGGCTTCTCCTGACCTCGGTTCTTTCCCTTTTTGGCAGCGGGCTGGGCCTTTGTTCCAGGCTCCAGCCTAGGCGAATTCCCCCTCCGGGTAGTTGCGGACCTTGTGCTAGCACAGGCCCAGTCAGGTGTACCCAGCATCTCTGAATGAGTCCGGTATTCCACCTCCTTCCAAGCATTGTGCTCCACGTCATTTCCCAACAGACAATCGACTGGCAGGGCTTACGGCAACTCGAAGTGAACCTGCAACCCCTTCCCACTCAAATGGAACCTCGGCCACAGGGTAGTGGCCCCATCTGCCGTCAGCCATCGCGGCGGGTGGAGTACATGAGGAATCATCTGCTCTGGAGACACCAGTTGACGCCTTACCATAGTCATACTGGCTCCTGTGTCTCTCAGAGCCTCCCCTCTTTGGCCATTGATGGTGACCCACTGCCCATACTTTACAGTATTTGAGGGCATCTGGATCTTAGGAACCATCTCCCTATCTCCCAGGGACACTAAGGTGACACCCGCCCACTCACCCCCCTTATCTAAGGGCAACTCCTCCCCGAGCACTACACTAGCTACTCCCGGGGCTTTTCCTCCAGTGGGAGGGGGTGGTCTCTTTGGGCACTTGACATAATGTCCAACACCACCACACTCAAAGCAGTGGACAACCCTTGGCTGCTGACTTTGGCCAGGATGAGGTTTTCTGGGCGGGTTAGCCTTAGGGGTGAATCCTGTTCCCTTTCCCTGGAAACTATTTTGGGAGCCTTTTGAGAACTCCCGCTTTTTATCTCCCCCCTCTTTCTTCTGGGGAGCGCCCTGTCCGGCCCTTTGGGAATCCCCTCCAGTCCCCTTTGAGGACACCGGAGTACTTGCCCAGATGTCCGCCTCCTCTGCAAGCTTCCGGGGGTTGGTCAGCTTGCTGTCCACCAGGTGTTGACGCAGCTCGGGAAAACATTTCTCGAGTAGGTGCTCCTTGAGTATAAGGTCATACAACCCCTCATAGTCCCCCACCTCGCTGCCTTGCACCCAGCCCTCTAATGCCTTCTTTGCGTAGTCCAGGAAATCCACCCAATTCTGTGTGCCTAGTTTGTGACTACCCCTAAACCTTTGACGGTATTTTTCTGGAGTCAGTCCAAACTTCCTGATTAGCGCCACTTTCATGGTGGGGTAGTGGGTCTGCTCTCCCTGCTCTAGAGCTAAGAGGGTATCCCTCCCTGTAGGAGGCATGTACTTATACAAGCCACCCCCCCAGTGTTTCTCCAGTATCCCATGGGCTCTTAAGGAGACCTCATAGGCAGCCAGCCACTTGGCGATGTCATCCCCTGTACTGTAGCTGGCAACTACGTCCTTAGGTAGATAAGGTCTGGGTTCCCTGGTCAAATCCTTGGATTCGCTGCCACCGTTTGGAGAATAGGAAGCCCCTACTTGCAGGGCCTTGAGATCTAACTCTCTGAGTTTCAACTCGTGAGCCATCCTCTGCTCCTCTTTCTCCTTTTTCAACCTGGCTAACTCCCATTTTAGTTGTCTTTTTTCTCTCCTGTCCGCTAGTTCGGCTTCAGTCAAGCTTCTCGCTGAGACACTGCTGCCCTACCTTGAAAGTGTCCTAGGACCCGGTAGTAGGTTCCCCACTTCAGGTTGGAACAATCCATCTACCCCGATGACAGTGTCCCGGTCTGTCTCCTCTTCCTCCTCCTTCCCCTCTGGGTGCGCTGCCACCCACGCCCTCAAGCTGGTCTGAAGTTCCCCCTTCTTAGCACCAGGCTTAAAGAACACTCCCATATTTTGACAAAACTCTCATAGTTCAGCCACAGTATAAGTCTCTAACTCTTCCAGAGCAAATTCCATTTTGCCAATGAGAGTTCGGGACAGCCACTTGAAAGGAATTATATCAGAGGGTAACTAGAAGCTTCCTCCACTCACCACCAGGAGTAAATTTGGAAAACAAAAAGACAATTAGGGAGTCCGCAAGGAGAAAACTCCAGGTGTAGGCCTGTGGAGTACACTAGGTTACTATAGAGTGGACGCAAGCACAGTTCTCATCCCACCGCTGGACACCAATTATGTTGGACCTGGGGTTACCAATCCACATAGGGTAGCTTGGCACAAAGTAGGAAGGTCAAACCCAACGGCAAAACAATGTTAAGCTTGCGTCGCACCCTCACAGTAACACAGCGTCCATCCACTTGACAATTCAGCAATAAATCATGGAATACGAGGAAATGTTTCTTAGTCCTAACCTTAATCACCAGTTTCCATGCAGCTCAGACTATACTTTAGTGCTAAACTTTCCTTTGATCACATGTACAAAATGACTTTAGTTAAGCCTTGTGAATATTCATTACAAATTATCATAGCCATAATTAGGCAGTGCTTAGGTTGACAATTAGCTGTTGTCTAGATTGCAAAAGGAGGTGATTTATCTCCTAGAACCTATCCCTCTAATTTGTGGATGTTATTGGACTCCTTCTCAGGTCACTTGAGCAGGTAAAGCATAAAGGTCAGGTTTTGCTTCGTATATTTTGAACAGAGGAGTTACCTTTCTACCCTCATGAATGGACTGACCCCTATTGGTTCCCCACAGTGAACCTGGTTGAGTATGAAAAGGATAAACGTTATCTTATAGTTCTCTGGAACCTTACATGCGGTATAAGGGAAAACTCTGCTCAATTCCCCCTTAATTGATCTCTGTACCCAACCAATTGGATTTCTTTTATTAGGGCGGGGAGTTCCCCTCTCCCAGAGTTTTATCAGGCCAAGTCGAGGAGTCTATGCTCCCAATTTCCTCCCCTCAGCCCCCGCAGACGTCCTCCCGGCTTACTAGACTTCTGGGCGTGGTTCTGTCCTCACAGCCGATGACAGACTACGGGGAAGCCTGGGAAACTCACTCGGGTCTTGACCTCGGTTCGATGTCTGCAGCGCAGGGCTACGGAAGCAGGACCTGACTTCCGCCGGCAAATGGCTTTCCTCACGTTAGTTTCTTCCCCTTCGCCACAGGAAGGGCCAGCTCCTCCCTCCGCTCTCCTGTCACGCCGCACCGCCTTCCCAGGTGCTCCTCTAATCTGCGATGAGGCGGGGCTACGCTCCGACTTCCTCTGCCACACGAGTTCCGCACTTTCCCCCGTAGAGCACCCTTCTTCGTAGGTTCCCTTCACAGGTCCCGGTTCACGGACCGGCTCGTGCCTCACTCCTGCCTTCCGAACTCACAATCAGGGGCTTGTCACTCGGCCATGGCAAGCTCCGCTTCACGGGCTCCGCACTTCTCCGGCCTCAGGTGCTCCCAAAGCTCAGGTGCAGCCAGATCAGGCCAACGCAGGAAGCCCAGGGAGATCAGGGTTCTTCAGACGGGCGAGTGGTAAGTTCTTCTTTTAAATGAACTAGTCCAGTCCGTCTGCCGAGAGAATCGCGCTATATCCAGAAAGGAGGGGGGGGGGGGGGCAAGCAGCCAGGCAAGAGCACTTCGTAACAGTCTTGGCCACAGACTGGAGGCAGGCTCAGACCCTCTCACCTCACACCCCTCAGCTTCTTCGACAGTACTGGCTAGGGCAGGTCAATGGGAGAGGGACAGCATCACGAGTGGGAACAGCAACCCCTCGAGGCAGTCAGATCCCCTTCTCAGCGCACTAATCTCCTCGTTCCACAGCCTCCACTCCAGCCAAGAACCACTCCTCACCAGCCTCTACAAAATGGCTCCCCAACATTCCGCCTTATATAGGCTGACCCCAGAACGTCCAGAGGAGTCCAGAAGGTTCTGGAAACCCTCTTTCTGTCCTATGGACCTGAATCCTGAGGTAGCCAAAAAAAAGCAGCAGTTGGGAGCCACCATTTTGTGGTTCCTGTGGTTTCAGTCAGGAAAGGCACCAAAGGCAGGGGAAAAAAACTATAGGGCTAGGGGCACCTAAACCCTAGGTCAACACCTAAAAAGTCCAGGGGACATAAAAAAATTGAAAGATTTGAGGGGCAAAAAGTGGACAAAAATAAATAAATAACAGGAGGGACCACCCAAAGGGCAGACAGGTCTAACACAGAGCAGTTTGTGAATGCCCATAAACCAACTTGTTTACTGACTTTTGAGACTGAGCACATCTTGAACCGTCCTATCTCAACTCCTTGCAAGAGATTTACTCCTGCTGAATGTTCCACTATTGCGTATAATATTCTGTGGGAGTAAGTGAATTTAAGTCTGATTGGACATCATTTGTGAATAGCTAAAATTGTAAATTCAGCCTTTTTTGTTGTAGAGTTTAATTTCAGTTAGAAAATAGCTACGTGAATCGGCGCGGTTATGTTTCGTACTGACAAACAAGGTTTCCTTTTTTGGGACCAGTTTATCAATGAATAAATAAAACATAACAAAATGCTCAAAGAAAGACAGTGAATACACCGTAATATCAAGAAACTAGTAATAACTAAGGACTTTAAATTTGCTACTATGTTTTGTACACAATTCGAGATTCTTATCTAGTGTGTGACTGAAATGAATTCAAAAAGTTAACATACATCAAGGTGTCTAGACCAGAAGGAAATGCAGGTGTATTTGTCATCTTTCAGGCTAAGGAGACTTTCTACAGACTCGTTTGAGTGGTCATGCCAGCAGCCCAATCACATCTGTAAAACTTCTTGGAAGTTTTACATGAACGAAACCTTTAAAATCCAGAATGTAAAACGTATCTGATATCACAAGAATGTATATATTTTTATGTTATCAGTTCCTGTTTACCATCAAATACGCCAGAAAGATACATGAGATTTCAATACAATTGGTTTTCACTTATTTGTAAGGCTGACAAACTGTAAAAGTAGCTCATGACAAGCACAATGAAGTCAAGTTCGCTATCGGTGCGTTTTATTGGTCCTCAAAGGAATTGCTTGATTGAACTGACAGCATTAGGGTAAAAGCCACGGGGTCCTTTGAGCTTTTATTGTATGAACTACAACACACGATATACAACAATGACTCATAAAAACACGGAAACTAACGCAGATACAAACTAGAATGCGAAAGAAATGCGAGTGCCCGAACAATAATTGTTATGATTTGCTTTTAAAATGACATCACAGGATAGCTTTCTCTCGGGGTCACATATTGACACTAAATGCATCATAAATTTGTTTTAGTCTTCTGGTCTACAAATTATTTCTTACATTCGACAGTGTAAATGCATTGTGATGACTACAGCACACAGCGACGAGACACGGTGACTCAGGGGATGACGCAGCCGCAGCATTGTAAAGACACTGATGAACGGCATGACGCAATCCTTGCGTGATGAACTCACGTGAGCAGGTTAAAGATGAAGACACTTGATGAAAATAAAACGAGCCTTCATAGCCAACATAAAACTGTTTTTTTTATTGTTTGAAATGTCTACAGTAAACGTGCGGTGCGTTCCTAACCACACCTCACGAAGTATCTTGCAAAAGGACTTTCATTGAAAAGCTCAGCGTTTCTTTCCCCAGAGATGAATGGAATGTAAACAAACGCTAATTAAAGTGCTACTGAATTGTACTGTATTGACGTGAAGGCTTGGCAGAGAAGGCTGTGGCATTCATTTCCTACGGTTTGCTGAATACGAGATTTGTCAGTTTATCTGAAGACTTACGTGCCGTGCGGATGAAATACCTTAGAGACAGTTACTGATAAGTATTCATTCCACCTGAAGGGCTTCAGTTGCACCAGCACACCCTGTAAGCTCGTCCCCCTCTCACAGCACCCACTTTGATGACATATTTTGTACGCATACCAGGGGTTCAGTTCCTGATACTTCTAACCAACTCCAACCCACAAAGTCCCCCCCTCCTCTTCCTACACAACCACAAAGGAAACAAAACATAGGAACAATAACAAAAGGAACACATAGTGCAAACATAGAATAAGAGAGGTACAACAACATAAGGAATACATAGTGTAAGGATACAGTAATCATGCAAGAGATGGCACGAGAATAACACAACTTATTTAGAGATCTACTTAGTACCCTGACTGTAATCACTCAACCATACAAATGGGGTTCTGTTCCTCGTCATGGAAACAATACCTACATCACTCGTGTCACCACTAGAATTAGATCCAGAAGAAGATCCCAGAGAAGAAAAATATGCAGAAACAATTCTGATGAAACAGGAACCTCACTCCCCTCCTCACGGACTGAGGTGTTGTTAAAGAATTATAAACTTCCGGCTCCTGAACATTGTGTGTGTGACCACTTCTAGTGTTCTCTTGTGGATTTCCATTATCCACACCACATTCATCCTGTAGCCAACCATAATCATCCATAAACTCTCTCACCCAAATTCCTCCAAAACTCCTTAAATTCTTTTGCTACTCTAATGAGATTCCAGAGCATTTCAATGCTCATTCTGACTACATTTTGTAAACTTTCCAAAACTTCCTCAGGAGGGTAAAACAGGGGTTCTCCTTAAAAAACGTTACCAGATTCTTTAATGCAAACCCAATCTCCTGCATTGACATCAGTAAACTTCATATCATGCTTAGCATCATAATCTTCCTTATTTTTGCTAAGACCATCCAACATTCTGCTATGAAAATCATTCACAGACCATTGTTCTATACCTGTATGAAACAACCAACCAGGATTATGTTTCGATCGTGCAAAGTTGAAAATTCAGTAAAATCTTTCATCGTGACAGAATAAGCCCAAACCATCTGACCAAGTTCAGCGATCCAATCTTTATCACTACTTACTGCCGACTGAATCGACCATTTGATCATAATGTTAAACCCATATAAAATGTAATGGGGAGACAGTGGTAGTCAGTTCAAAATGCAGTTTGTTTTCTTGCAAATATTTTCCCTCTCCTCCTCCTACACACAAAAAACAGCAAATAATCTTGCTAAGCAAAAGAGACATCTGTTTAATACAGGTTCCTTCTAAGGACACATACCTTGTAGATTTTGCTGTAGGTCTCGTTGTCGAAGATTGTAAAGAGAAATTAAAGTTTCCACGTTAAATCCTAAGAGTTTCCACATATATATTAAGGTGACACTTTAAAATGATCCTATCCACCTCGGTGTTTCAGAGATGTAAATCTAGCTGGTATGTATTAAAGGGATGAATACCGATGATCAGAGGAGGCAAGAAGAAAAGGCAAAGCAGGTGAAGGCCCAGCGTCGTCTTCTCTTGGTTTCTAAATTGGATATGCAGTTGCTGCATGAGACCTCCTGATGTCTTGAAATTGGCAGATAAGTATGGTGGACTATGATCTCCAACTGCCTTGCAGTTGATGCAGGTGGTATTGAAGCACAAGTTACTACTTGTGTAACGATATATCTGTAAGAGACATTAGTTAGTGATAGATTCCTTACCTTAGAATATCCCCAGGCGTCAGACTGGATCCGGAAATTTTTGCGTAGCAATACCCCTGCGCGTCGGTAGGCGTCGTCCGCGGCTCCGCGTCCGTCGTCGGCATCGTTAGCGCCGGAATGACGTCGTCGGAGTACCTAGACACCGCCCATGCGCACTGACGTCAGTTCTGATACACAGCTTTTCCGCGCCAGATACGCAGAGCCATGATAGAACCAACACTGGTGCCAAGAAACTAGGGCCCTGAAAGGTATGACCGTAACCCTAGATATCGGTTTGCAGAACGGGGAGGATGGGTGGGTCGGTAAGGAATCTATCACTAACTAATGTCTTTTACAGATATATCGTTACACAAGTAGTAACTTGTGCATCTGAAAGAGACACGTTAGTGATAGATTCCTTACCTTAGAATAGATACCCCAGCAACACCAACCCCGGTGGTGGGTCTGCGAACCAATAATCACACCAGAAAGTCCTGGAGGACGGAACGGCCAAAGAAGCCATCCCTCTGGCCCTCGACCTCCCGTGGGACCGGGACCTGGAATGGCGCGGGGCTGACTGCCGGAGCTCGAGCCGCTTGCGGGACCGCTCCGCCTAGCCTTCGACGTCAGGGCCCGGCAGTCGGAGCAGGTGCGGTCGTCGTGGTCGAGGCCTAAGCACTTCAGGCACCGGCGATGGGGGTCCGTGACCGACATCAGTCGGTCGCACTTCGAACAGGGCTTGACCCCGGGCATCCCTACCGGCACCGTTGGAGTCGAAGACTCGAGTAGAGAAATGATCAAAAAGATCAAAAAGTTTAGTAAAAAAATGACTAGGGGTAGAGCTTCTCCGGATCTGCGCTAGCTGGCACGGAAAAAAGAAGAACTGACGTCAGCGCGCATGGGCGGTGTCTAAGTACTCCGATGACGTAATTCCGGCGCTAACGACGCCGACGACGGACGCGGAGCCACGGACGACGCCTACCGACGCGCAGGGGTATTGCTACGCAAAAATTTCCGGATCCAGTCTGACGCCTGGGGATATTCTAAGGTAAGGAATCTATCACTAACGTGTCTCTTTCAGATATGGATGCATGCATGCACAAGAAGCAGTGGAAATTTCCTGAGCTTGGGTGTTATTCGCCTTTGATGAGGCATACAGAAGGGGTTAAGCACCTCACTGGGGCTAGATGGGTCTCCTGGATGCTAGAGAATATAGCCTTGCTTCAGTTGAGGTAAAAAGATGACTAGGGCATGCACATCTGTTCTGAATTAATCTTCTGAAGGAATAGTTTACTCATCAGTGCAGCAAGAGTTGACCGACACTGCAGGTCACGATGCTGGGCTCATTTTGAGCTATAAGCCCATCCAGCTATACAAGCTATTTTTTTCCCAGGTATGATTCGTTTGGTGCCTGTCAGGCATGCAGGGATCTGTGTATGAGAGCTACTCCGCAGAATGGGGAGTTGGGGTGCAGCTGGCCTGCACCTTATTTTTTACTTTAGAATGGCTTCAGATGAGCTCCCTGGTATTCACATTTTGAATGTTATCTCTTTAGTGAGATATATATGTATGCATTCTTTTACTCAAGGGATAGTCTAGTTCCAACCAAAGATGCAAAGATATCATCACAGAATGTTGAGGATGGAGTTCTTTCAAAGCAAAGTATAAGGCAGTAGGTAAGAGAGACCAGGATAATACACAACAGACCATGTACTTCGATCAATTTAGTTCCCACCCTGTTACCCTGACTGAGATTTGTGGACAGTCTCCTCTTGCCTACTACCAAAGTGAACTCCTATTTGACAACGAAGTATTGCTTTCTTCACATATAAATATGCTTTCATCCTCCCGCTTCCATCCATCCACTGCCATTACTTTAAAAAGGCCTTGCTATTTTACCTACTTACTTTACATGCACAAGTGGTCTCAGATTGAATTCTTTTCAGGCTAGACTACTGTGAGCTCCTCTATTTAGGTCTACCTGATTCATCCTTGGGCAATCTTCAAGGAATTCCAATTTTTGCAGTGTGCATATTTATAAAACGAAAATTTTATAACTTTCTGGGGTTAGAATCAAACTACATTGGCTTCCAATAAAGAAAAGAGTTGTCATTCAAATTTCACTCATCTTCAAGCAAAACCACTGCAATCCAAATCTCAACTGTTATTCACACTTCCTCTTGTGAAGTTTTCAAGTTTGGGAGGGCATTCTTTACGCCAACTTGGGACACAGTGTTGGAAAAATCTAAGACATCATCTCAAATTCATGCCTTTTCTCTTTTACTTCAGGAACGTTTTTTAAAAAGTATGTTTTGTTTAGCTCATTATTTCCTACGATCCTAGCATCAAAATGCCGGATAGTGAACACAAGCTTTATACATTTTTAAATTCACTAAACCTAGATGAGATCGTATGATAACGTATCTGCTTCAAAGAATAATCATCTAGCATCTTTATTAACAGGGATGACCTTGTTAGTTGTGATGCAACCCATCTCTCTAAAGACTTGGAGAGAACAAAATTATTGAGAAAGTACAGTAACTGTTGAGGTTATTTGAGTTTGCAATATCCTTGTGTTTTATTTTTATTTCTGTTGTTTTACTTACAAATGGGACTTTCTTCGTGTTATAGAAGCTAGAAACACATGGAAATGTCAAGTGGCTAGTAGCTATGATCCATGTACTGAAAATTCTTGTTCACAATGGATTATTACAGACTATTTGACATCTGCAGTAGGTTTCTGGAATTGTAAAGTTAAGTATCTTATATCACTCTTTTGTAAACTTCAATAAGGTTTGTAAAGTGAAGGGTCTTTTGTTCACACTGGTAACTTGCCCCCACTTTTCATGTCATGTTAATGGTTTGTTCTGCGGAGTTTTTGAGTATTAATCAACGTTATTTCATATGTGCAGTTTTAAAAGGTTATGTAATGTTTTTTTATTAGACATTTCATGGATCCTCACCTTAGGACCCTTTTGCTTCTAAGGTTTGTTCTGCTAATGAATGCAAATATTTTAAGTCTTGTTTATGAAAATAGCAAGCTTATTTCAAATCTCAGTGGAAATAATATCAGATTATCAGTGAAATAAGGTGGAAATAGAAATACTGCTAACTAGGAGCCTTCCTTATGCCATTGAAGGGAAAGAAGGAAACAAATAAGTCAGATTTTGAATTGTAGCAAATGGATTTCATCTATAAAAATCTTGGGATTTGCCAAAGTAACATTTAAGTTCTGGAGATGAAGATAAAATGGAAATAATTTGTATATGTCTGAAAAGGGATAGTCATTGCTGGGATGGACTCACAAAAGCAAACTTTAAAATGATAATGAAAACCGGCACATGATACAGGTCACAGCAGTTAATGGCACAATGTGAAAGGAAAATGTGCATGAAAAATGTCTATGGTGCAAAATACAAAAAAACTAAAGTCTGGATGATTTCTGCCACCAACAGTTTTACAGGCAAAAGCTACACATTCTGAACATACATGTCTGTCACTGCACTGGAATTACTGGAGGAGGTGAATCAAATTAAGAAACATTGGGGCATTAACGTGTTGCTATAATCCACACAGGTACAATCCAAACACAAAAAGTGTAACGTTTTGGAAAAAGCGGAGTAGTGCACTACTCTAGGTTTATCCTAGATTCTCAGATGGTCTTCTAACCCAAACATATTACATCTAATAATGCATATGAATTGTTATGCTTGCCTTTTGGTTTGGTGTTAGTGTCAAGTGTGCTCCAGAACTTAAAGACGTATACCAATGAGAATGAAGAGCATAAAATTAAAGGGTTTACCAATCAAGTTAAAAAAATGTTTACTAATGGTTCCAATATTTAAGGAGACACATTACTGAACCAGCTAAAAAAGAATTAATGGATACAATATTAACAGACAATTGTCCAGAAGATTAAGATCGTAGGAGGAGGTAATGCAATATTATTACAAGATCATTGGTCTTTTTGGGGCAAACCGCAGTTACAATGACATTTTGGAAGGTAGAATATGTATGAATGGATTGAAAAGTGTGAAGACAATATTCATTGTTTGAACGCCAGTATAATGAAGGATTTCTTTCAGAAGTTTAAGAAGGATAATTGAAACAGGTTCAAGGCAGATGCAAGTGTGAAAGTGCTAAGGGCTGTCTCACACAAGGGCATAATGGGTGCAAGGAGAAAGTGACTTGTGAGACAAGTGTGTTGAGCACTGGCATGCGTCTAAGCTGTCACTTATTTGAAGACATTTTTATGGAAAGTGCATTTTTAAAATGTCTCAACATTACAGGGCATTGATTAATTTGTTGATAAAGGATTCAGATCATGCCTCATCTAGAATTTTAATGTGGGTAATAAAAACTAAGGAATGCAATTTTGAGATTAAGTAAATTCCTCGTAAAGAATATGATGTGTCAGATTTCTTGTCATGGCATCCAGTTAAAGGGGAAGGAGCATTTAGGCTGGTGTTGATAAGTGGAGTATGAAAGGATCGCTTCTTTGGTGTACTAAAATAAAGTGCATTAGGAGGATGAAGTATTAGGCTAGACAGAATTACAAAATGATCAGGAGGTATATGTGAGTGAGGTCTAAGCAATCTGAGCATGTTCCAGAGCAGTTACTGGTATCAGAAATAGAAAAAAAGTGAATGGGATGGCTCATGAGGGATTCTAAGTGTAGGAGAGTAGGATCTGCTTCTTATAGTTACCCTCACTCTTTGCTGATGTTTCACTGTTTTCGACTTAGACTGGCTGGGATCCTGCTATCCAGGACCCCAGCCTAGCTGCCTTCTCCTCTAAGTTGATTGCATGTACTTTAGGTACACTCCAGATTGTAATCTGGAGTACCCTTATAAATCCCTAGTATATGGTATACTATGTACCTAGGGCATAGGTACCCCAGAGGCCTCCCAGGGGCTGCAGCATGTATTATGCCATCCCTGAGAGACCACTCAAACTGACACCACAGGTCTACTACTGCAACCTGTGTAAGGTGGTGCATGCACCCCTTACTTAGATATAGGTTCACTATATCTACCTTATATCACTGCATATCTAAACCTATCAGTCACCCCTAAGGGAGGCCGTATCAATCCTGAAGGCAGGGTGCTGGGTTTTATGTGAGAGGGTGCCCATGCATGAGCAGAACTCCGCTGCAGCCTTCGGAACCTATTCTCCGGGGTTGTTCTGTGATGCAGCCAACCATACACTCTTAAGTGCATTTGAACCTCGTGGTAAATGCTAACTTTAAAACGGCTGCATGGAAACATGTCCTGTTTGGTGTCAAACACCTTGGAATCATACCTCCACACCAGTAACTGGTGTGTGAGTATGATTCCACCCTCCTAGAGGGAGAAATATGACTACACTGGTACACCTGGTACCAGCTTTCTTGACCCTGGCATCACAAGATGGATGCTGACAGACACGAGTCTGCCCTCCTGCTGCTGAGCGAAGCTCAAGCAGGGGAAGGCATGACAATAGGCATCCTGTCACAGGGAGGTGTAACCACCTCCCAGACAGGCTTTAGTGTATTGGGGCTGGGTGGGTGCACTCAGAGTGCTTTGAAGTCTGCACTGAGGGCACATTTGGTGTCCCTGTGCATAGTCCAGCTCAAACCGGTTGCAGGAGCCATTTGCTCCTGCACTGGTGCGAGACTGGACAAAGGACATGGGTGTAGCCCTCTGTCCTGACCCTGCTATAGGTGGGTCCGCAGATCTTGTCCCACCCCTTCCTTGGGTATAAAGTAGGAACCCTTGGCTACAGGATTTACCTGGACGAAACTCTGCTACAGAAACCAAGTACTTTGACGATCTACACTGCGCTAGACAACTGAAGAATCTCCCTTGGAGTAAAGGAGTTACTCCCCTGCTAAGCAGGCACCAAACACGCATCTGGCCGGTTTGCATCTCCGAACCGCCTGAGGACTCCGAAAAGTTTTGCAACACAGGTGGTGGGTTTCCAAGTGTCCCCGAGGTCAATTAGTGTTCTCAGAAAACCTGAGACCCATATCCCTCGTGGGGACCGTGCAACCCGTACACCTGGGCACTGTGTACATTTGCAGAAGCATCTGCTCTCCGGCGACCCCTGAAGCTATGCTTTGCCTACTTGTAGTCCAGACCCAGAGCAGTGATTCCACCGAAGATTACCGGCCTACACTCCACAAGTGTTCCGTGGGCTAGTATTTAGTGATTGCTCTCGAGGTCCCTTCGCGATCCCTGGTCTGTTGGCCTGTGAGTCCCTGTGAAGGCAACTTTAACTTTTAGTGGGCTTTCCTGGCTGTTCCAGACGTGCCCTGACTCTCCATCGCTTGGGGAGTCACCAGGACCTTGCTGGCCCTCACCGAAGCATCTTTCCTCTGACCACATGAGTTGCAGTTGCCAAGGTTTGTTGGTGTTCAATCCAGACACTGACCCCCCCCCCCCAGCAGTCGACATCCTTCGTGGGACAGCTTAGCAGACTTTGCTCATCCTCGACGTCTCCTGGTCCCCGTTGCTGCAGAGTCAAGCCTCACCTCTTCCAAACAGTTCTCACCTGAAGCACCCGACATCGGTGGGCATTCGTCTACCGAGCCCTTGCTCACCCAGAAGTGACCCAGTCTCTGTTGCCTCTGCTTTCAGGTTCTTCTCAGCTACGATACAGGCTTGGACCATACTAGATACTTTTCCTATTCACGGCAGCAGCACTTTTCAGCATCAGGTCATTGAAAACGACTTAGATTCCCAACACCATTTGACACCTATGCACTGGGTTAGGTAACATTAGTACTCCAGTGTTCACATGGGTGCTGGCCTTAGAACCTTCCACGTTTGAAAGGGTTTGCTTAAAGTCATCTCCCAAGTGTCCTTAATCTTTAAAATTCCAACCGCGACTTTCACATAGAGTTGTATGGAGCTCTCGCCTGTGTTCTCACACTGCACGCATCTCCTATGGGTCCCCCGTGTCACTACCTTGGGTGGTTCCTTGGGGTCCCAGCGATTCTAGGTGCTCTAGGCACTGTGTCTAGTCAAGTCGTGGTTGTTATACCACTTTCTTAGTATATGGTTAGGTCTCCCCCTGGAGCCCACTGTATATTGTGCTATTTACTGTCTTTCTAGTGATTTAATATTGTGTAGTTTGTGCCCTAATCTCATAAAGAGATTAGTAGAGTGTTTAGTAATAAATGCATATATTTTTAGGGCTCGGCCTCCGCCCACTGAAAGTGGGAGGAGTTTCGAGATCCTAATGTTAAAGAAGAGAAGAAAAAAGTATCTCCTAGGGCTTTGGAGAGACAAATTCCACACATTCTTTAGTGTGTTATGTCATCTGGCCAGTGATTCGTCTTCGTTGTGGTGTCGTTTTAATAGCCTTGAAGTGATAGGCTAAATGTCTTTTTCGTCGGGCATGTGTAGCATTTTTCGTTCGTGTGCGCGCAAAGAAGTACATTAATTATAATTAGGAGCTGTCAGGGTGCCTCCGTAAGTGAATCCAGATGGCCCGGCGCGTTCACCATTCAGCAGCGCTCAGCGCGCAGCTGCTCCATGCCAGGCCGGGAAAGGGCTTCATTAGTTCAAGAACAAGAGTCTGACGTTCTGTCATGGGCTGTTCTTTTAATCTCAGTTTCTTTTTTTTTCTGGAATGGTCCGTGGCCGGTGTGAATGGAATTGTTCTCTCGAGTTTATTATGTGTTTCTTTGCAGCAGCTTTTGTTTTCGGAGCTGAGGTAATGAATAGCAAGCTGGCAGGCAGCGCCTTTTAGAACTGTTTGCTTTCTGTTTGAGACTCCTGACAATGTTTTACAAAATCTTTTTTCTAAAAGCAAGCATCTATCGGAAGTGGGAGATAGGAACCTTTTGACTGGTTTCATATAGTTCAGAGATTCACTTTCATTCCTCTTTAAATATCACTCTTTAGGTGTTCAAGGTTTGTGTATTTTTTTTTTACATATCTTAAGACAATCTAAAAGTATTTTTTCAAGATGAAATGCCAAAGCAGCACAATGCAGAGCAATGACACTACAAGTGGCATACTATAATATTTTTTTAATAAGGGGCAAGACGTTGAAAGCCTAATAGCATTCGCAAAGTTTATGTGTAGTGTTCATAAAAGCAGCAAATCTGGGATAAGCTGGGGGGAACTGTCTTTCGCTCTAAAGGCTGTCTGTCAACAGGTTTCCGCTTTCAGAAGTGTAACTGGAATTCTTCAGGACTGTTTATATGGAGTAGTTGCACTATTCTAGCAGACAGTAAAGCATCTGATTACAGTGGTCTTGGGGGCAGAAAACATGACCGCCTTGCTCCTGTCACACTCACATACGTGTATATGACAATTGTGAGAGTGCAGTTTGAGAGTTGAGAGTGCAGATTGAGAGTTGAGAGTGCAGTTTGAGAGTGCAGTTTGAGAGTGCAGATTGAGAGTGCAGTTTGAGAGTGCAGTTTGAGAGTGCAGTTTGAGAGTGCAGTTTGAGAGTGCAGTTTGAGAGTGCAGTTTGAGAGTGCAGTTTGAGAGTGCAGTATGAGAGTGCAGTATGAGAGTGCAGTATGAGAGTGCAGTATGAGAGTGCAGTATGAGAGTGCAGATTGAGAGTGCAGATTGAGAGTGCAGATTGAGAGTGCAGATTGAGAGTGGTGTTTGAGAGTGCAGAGTGGAGATTGAGAGTTGAGAGTGCAGTTTGAGAGTGCAGTTTGAGAGTGCGGAGTGGCAGTGCAGAGTGCAGAGTGGCGGTGCAGAGTGGCGGTGCAGAGTGGGGGTGCAGAGTGGGGGTGCAGAGTGGGGGTGCAGAGTGGGGGTGCAGAGTGGGGGTGCAGAGTGGGGGTGCAGAGTGGGGGTGCAGAGTGGGGGTGCAGAGTGGGGGTGCAGAGTGGGGGTGCAGAGTGGCGGTGCAGAGTGGCGGTGCAGAGTGGCGGTGCAGAGTGGCGGTGCAGAGTGGCGGTGCGGCGGTGCAGAGTGGCGGTGCGGCGGTGCAGAGTGGCGGTGCAGAGTGGCGGTGCAGAGTGCAGAGTGGCGGTGCAGAGTGGCGGTGCAGAGTGCAGAGTGGCGGTGCAGAGTGGCGGTGCAGAGTGCAGAGTGGCGGTGCAGAGTGGTGGTGCAGAGTGGCGGTGCAGAGTGGCGGTGCAGAGTGGCGGTGCAGTGTGGCGGTGCAGTGTGGCGGTGCAGAGTGCAGAGTGGCGGTGCAGAGTGGTGGTGCAGAGTGGCGGCGCAGAGAGGCGGCGCAGAGTGGCGGCGCAGAGTGGCGGCGCAGAGTGGCGGTGCAGAGTGGGGGTGCAGAGTGGGGGTGCAGAGTGGGGGTGCAGAGTGGGGGTGCAGAGTGGGGGTGCAGAGTGGGGGTGCAGAGTGGGGGTGCAGAGTGCAGAGTGGCGGTGCAGAGTGGCGGTGCAGAGTGGCGGTGCAGAGTGGCGGTGCGGCGGTGCAGAGTGGCGGTGCGGCGGTGCAGAGTGGCGGTGCAGAGTGGCGGTGCAGAGTGCAGAGTGGCGGTGCAGAGTGGCGGTGCAGAGTGGCGGTGCAGAGTGCAGAGTGGCGGTGCAGAGTGGTGGTGCAGAGTGGCGGTGCAGAGTGGCGGTGCAGAGTGGCGGTGCAGTGTGGCGGTGCAGAGTGCAGAGTGGCGGTGCAGAGTGGTGGTGCAGAGTGGCGGCGCAGAGTGGCGGCGCAGAGAGGCGGCGCAGAGTGGCGGCGCAGAGTGGCGGTGCAGAGTGGCGGTGCAGAGTGGCGGTGCAGAGTGCACAGTGGGGGTGCAGAGTGGGGGTGCAGAGTGGCGGTGCAGAGTGCAGAGTGGCGGTGCAGAGTGGCGGTGCAGAGTGGCGGTGCAGAGTGGCGGTGCAGAGTGGCGGTGCAGAGTGCACAGTGGCGGTGCAGAGTGGCTGTGCAGAGTGGCGGTGCAGAGTGGCGGTGCAGAGTGGCGGTGCAGAGTGGCGGTGCAGAGTGCAGAGTGGCGGTGCAGAGTGGCGGTGCAGAGTGGCGGTGCAGAGTGCAGAGTGGCGGTGCAGAGTGGCGGTGCAGAGTGGCGGTGCAGAGTGGCGGTGCAGAGTGGCGGTGCAGAGTGGCGGTGCAGAGTGCAGAGTGGCGGTGCAGAGTGCAGAGTGGCGGTGCAGAGTGCAGAGTGGCGGTGCAGAGTGCAAAGTGGCGGTGCAGAGTGGCGGTGCAGAGTGCAGAGTGGCGGTGCAGAGTGGCGGTGCAGAGTGGCGGTGCAGAGTGGCGGTGCAGAGTGGCGGTGCAGAGTGGCGGTGCAGAGTGGGGGTGCAGAGTGGGGGTGCAGAGTGCAGAGTGGCGGTGCAGAGTGCAGAGTGGCGGTGCAGAGTGGCGGTGCAGAGTGGCGGTGCGGCGGTGCAGAGTGGCGGTGCAGAGTGGCGGTGCAGAGTGGCGGTGCAGAGTGCAGAGTGGCGGTGCAGAGTGGCGGTGCAGAGTGGCGGTGTAGAGTGCAGAGTGGCGGTGCAGAGTGGCGGTGCAGAGTGCAGAGTGGCGGTGCAGAGTGGCGGTGCGGCGGTGCAGAGTGGCGGTGCAGAGTGGCGGTGCAGAGTGGCGGTGCAGAGTGGCGGTGCAGAGTGGCGGTGCAGAGTGGCGGTGCAGAGTGGCGGTGCAGAGTGGCGGTGCAGAGTGGTGGTGCAGCGGTGCAGAGTGGCGGTGCAGAGTGGCGGTGCAGAGTGGCGGTGCAGAGTGGCGTTGCGGCGGTGCAGAGTGGCGGTGCAGAGTGGCGGTGCAGAGTGGCGGTGCAGAGTGGCGGTGCAGAGTGGCGGTGCAGAGTGCAGAGTGGCGGTGCAGAGTGGCGGTGCAGAGTGCAGAGTGGCGGTGCAGAGTGGCGGTGCAGAGTGCAGAGTGGCGGTGCAGAGTGACGGTGCAGAGTGCAGAGTGGCGGTGCAGAGTGGCGGTGCAGAGTGCAGAGTGGCGGTGCAGAGTGGCGGTGCAGAGTGCAGACTGGCGGTGCAGAGTGGCGGTGCAGAGTGCAGAGTGGCGGTGCAGAGTGGCGGTGCAGAGTGGCGGTGCAGAGTGGCAGCGCAGAGTGGCGGTGCAGAGTGGCGGCGCAGAGTGGCGGCGCAGAGTGGCGGCGCAGAGTGGCGGTGCAGAGTGGCGGTGCAGAGTGGCGGTGCAGAGTGGCGGTGCAGAGTGGCGGTGCAGAGTGCAGAGTGGCGGTGCAGAGTGGCGGTGCAGAGTGGCGGTGCAGAGTGGCGGTGCAGAGTGGCGGTGCAGAGTGGCGGTGCAAAGTAGCGGTGCAGAGTGGCGGTGCAGAGTGGCGGTGCAGAGTGGCGGTGCAGAGTGGCGGTGCAGAGTGGCGGTGCAGAGTGGCGGTGCAGAGTGGCGGTGCAGAGTGGCGGTGCAGAGTGGCGGTGCAGAGTGGCGGTGCAGAGTGGCGGTGCAGAGTGGCGGTGCAGAGTGGCGGTGCAGAGTGGCGGTGAGTGCAGAGTGACAGTGAGTGCAGAGTGACAGTGAGTGCAGAGTGACAGTGAGTGCAGAGTGACAGTGAGTGCAGAGTGACAGTGAGTGCAGAGTGACAGTGAGTGCAGAGTGACAGTGAGTGCAGTGACAGTGAGTGCAGAGTGACAGTGAGTGCAGAGTGACAGTGAGTGCAGAGTGACAGTGAGTGCAGAGTGACAGTGAGTGCAGAGTGACAGCAGAGTGACAGTGAGTGCAGAGTGACAGCAGAGTGACAGTGAGTGCAGAGTGACAGCAGAGTGACAGTGAGTGCAGAGTGACAGCAGAGTGACAGTGAGTGCAGAGTGACAGCAGAGTGACAGTGAGTGCAGAGTGACAGTGAGTGCAGAGTGACAGTGAGTGCAGAGTGACTGTAGAGTGCAGAGTGACTGTAGAGTGCAGAGTGACTGTAGAGTGCAGAGTGACTGTAGAGTGCAGAGTGACAGTGAGTGCAGAGTGACAGTGAGTGCAGAGTGACAGTGAGTGCAGAGTGACAGTGAGTGCAGAGTGACAGTGAGTGCAGAGTGACAGTGAGTGCAGAGTGACAGTGAGTGCAGAGTGACAGTGAGTGCAGAGTGACAGTGAGTGCAGAGTGACAGTGAGTGCAGAGTGACTGCAGAGACAGTGTGTCAGGGTGCACATTGTGTGAGTGTGCAGAATGAGTGTGCAGGGTAAACAGTGTGTGACTATGCAGGGTGACATTGGGAGTGTGCGGGTGAGCAGTGGGTGAATGTTACGGGGCAGTGTGTGAGTGTGCAGAAAACACCACACACACATACACCACACACACATAACGCACACACAAACCACACACCTCAGTCTCTCAACACCACACACTTGTCACCACTCAACACAACACACTCACCACCACACTCACTCCCCAGGCTCACCCCCACAGACTCACCACCACACACTCACCAGCACACAGAAAACAACACACACAACAACACACCCCCAGCCGTCAATGAATGCTTTCACCATGCACAAACACCAACAACCATCATCCATCTGTGCACGCTTTTACCAAGCACACACCCACCAGCCGTCAGTGCACCCTTCCACCAGGCACACACACCTCCAGCCGGCAGTGCACTTTTCCACCAAGCAATCGCAGTATGGTACACTTTACTTTTAAACATATTCATATAAAGCACAGCATGCCACCATTGGTAAAATTACAATTCAACAAACATACTTCCACTACACACCACATGCACACACTCCATAACACATGGCAAAAAGACATTGGCATTTACAATGCCATTAGCTCAAACTCAAATAAATCCGAGCCCGATTGCATTTCTAATGCTTGTTATATATTCCTTGTGTGGTTCTCCTTTCATTTGGTCATTTAGGAGGTTATAGACTGGTAAAACAAGCTGCTTTACATTCCTTCGAGACTTAGCCTGAAAGCTGCTTTCCACAGCTACCACGAGAATAGCTTTCTTTAAAGGTTGTCTTTAACCTAATCATCAATAAGGGTCATTTGGACTGGCGCACGGTGTCCACTTTAATTAGTGGACAGCATATACGAGGCCAATTTCTCACACTAAGGTCTTAGGTAAACTGGAGCAAGAGTTAGATTGCAGAATTCAGGCAAACTTGTGTTGAATATTTCTAGAAACTTGCAGGAGTTAAAGTTGAAGGGTCAAGTGTCAATTGAAGTGAGATAGGTTTTTGGAAGACTTTATTCTTAGTCGACAAAAAGGCTCCTTTCCAACTCATTGATCATTTGTCCACCATGCCACCTCAGATTAGAACCAGCCATATGCAAATCAGTCTTGGTCCTGCTCCAGTAGTAACAGTCCAGCCCATACTGCCCCACCAGGTCCTCTCTGAACAGGAACACAAGCAACCCAAGACTAATTTTGCCCTGATTGAGGCTTTTCAGTCGGATGCAGCCTGGTTCCAGGGACACAGTGAGCAAGGGACCCGCATCTGGGTATAACCTTGCCACTTAGGGCATTACATCAAACACACAGAAGGGTGATAGGAGGATGCTTTCAACAAGTTTAACCACTGGCAATCACGCAGGTAGCATTCCAACCCACTGAACCCATTGTTCTTTTGCCTACCATGCCACCACAGATTAGACCCAGCCATATGCAAATCAGTCTTGGTCTTGCTCCAGTGATAACAATCCAGCCTGAACTGCCAAACCAGGTCCTCTCCACTTACCCCTTGCCATTTAGGGCATTACATCAAACACACAAAAGGCGATGGAGGATGCTTGCAAGAGAGCCAACATCTCACTGTGGTCTGACGTTGACATCACACAGGCCAGACATTATAAATCCGTATGGAGTCTCACTAGCAAGAATCTTAAAATGGCCACACCTTACAAATGATTTGGACGTGGAGCAGACATAAAAATATGGTTACACACCTTTACAAATCTATCCGAATCACAGATGCCAGGAGGCCATCTCATCTTAGGGCTCACTGGGAACAGAATTTAGAGACACTAACCAATATAGAATGGAAGAATGTACTTAAGTATGTGGGAAGGCCTCTAGGACTGCTCAGCTGAAATTACTCAAATTAAAATATCTTCAACACATATTTAACTCCTGTGTGTGTATGTTACAACATTTTTAGAGTGCAAACAAATATCCGGAAGGGTGCCCTGGAGCTAGGAAGAAATGTAGTATCTCAAACCGGTGTAGGAGTCTCACTTCCTGAAAGGCCATAAAGGTGATAAATTCTTGTTCTTATAAGGTCAACTCTTTAAAGCCTTCCTAAAATGTATTAGGGAAGGAATCTTCCTCTGAAAAATACAAGGGAGCTCATTTCACAATTTTTAAACTATGAGTGACTACAGAGAATATTCCAAGCAGTCTGTTATTTGTCTCAAATGAGCAGATTCCAGCGCTACATTTTCCCATGTGGTGCTGTCATGCATGACTGTCGGAATCTACTGGGCAAAAATCACAGATCTACTCACGATCTGGACCGGTAGACACCCGTTAAATCCTAAATCCGGTCTATTGGGCTTTATGCAGCATCCTAAACAGGATTAATTTAGCACTGATGATAGATAAACACGTTATGTCTACCAACTGGAAATCAATACATGCACCTAAAATGCATAAATAGTGGCTTAAATTCTACTAATAGACACCATATCATTGCAGGTTGACCCACATTTGGATGTGAGGCCGCCTTGATCAAGATTGGTTTCTTTCTTCTGACTCTTATACGAACGTCTGAATATTCACCTCGTCACATTTTACCACTATACAATATATATGTATTGACTTAGCACTGATGATGGCTACACGTGCTATATTTACCAACTGGATATCGATAATTGCACTTGAAATTTATAAACAGAGGCTCAAACTCTACAAATGGGGACCATACTACTCCAGTTTGACCCAAATTGGGATGACAGGCCACTCTGATCAAAACAATATTCTTGCTTTCGTTCATTTTTAGTCACTTGCACTGGTTTATAATGTGTACCATGATAACTAGTTCATCGGATGCTTATGATAAATGTTTGTTTTTAATATATGTAGTCAGTATTCAGTATGAACCGCAATTAGCTCTATTTGAAAACTAATAAAAGATTTTTTTTTAAAGAGGTAAGTACAGCAGATACTTGTCAACCTAAGCACCAAAGCCAGTTTTGAGCCAAGCAGTTTGGTCACAGTCATGATGTTACAGCCATCCACAAGCACTGATAAATGATCATATCAGCTGCTCAGCTCACTGTGGTACCGATATTCAGAAGAATCATGGTGGATAGGACATCGATGATCTGTGCTGTTGAGCCTGCAGGATGGGTCCAACGCATGAGCCTGGAGCAAAAGAGAGGTGAAGGGATGCTGGAGATGCATGGAGGAACAGAACATAGCTGAAGCCTGGCCACGGAAGCAAGGACAGAGCGAGCAGTGCGTGAGCTAGTACCAGGAGGGAGGAATCATTGCGGACAATAGACTTAAAGAAGCACGGTAAAGAAAGAGACACCTGCAGTAGCATAGATGGAGGTAAAGCTGCAAGAGGAGGGAGTGCCGCAGGACCACAGCGGGGGAGAGCAGTCCTTTAGTAGGGAGCAAGAGCTCAAAAAACCCAGAGGTAGATGATGCCTTAACAGACAAAAGAAATGGACCATAAAAATATGACTACAGGGGGGCGTGTTGCAGGGGCCAGAAGGGAGAAATGCAGAAGTCAAGAGAAACTGAGCACTTCAAGAGGTCAGAGAGCCTCAGTGCTACAGGGGTCTGGGGCTATGGAGAGCTGAAAAAGGCCATGATGGAGGCAACGTAGCAGGAGCTTTCAGAGAGTGCAGCAGCTGCAAGCTATTAGCACAGAAGAGCCAAATTGATGTAGGAGCCTAGCGGTAATGATCAATCTATACTCAGGAGAAGCACTTGAACGGAGAGTGATAGCGGAACAGAGGGGAGGAGCGCAGAGGATGCCTTGAGGAAAGGCATATTACAGAAGACTGGAGCAAGGGAAGGTTCAACAAGCCTAGAGGGACTGAGTGCTGCAAGAGTCCAAGGGAGCGAATGCGCCTTCAAGCTCAGCGGAAGAAGGGCTGGTCGAAGCCTGGAGGGATGGTGAGGGTGTCTTGGTATGGAGAGAGGCCACAACCACAGCTCAGACCATCCCTCCCTGGCACAATTTATCTAATGGGGTAAAAATAAATGCCCCTTTTGTGCCAGGAATTCAATCTTTCTACCTGTGATGGCCAATGATGTGTTCAAAAAGGTGACAAAGTGTCACAAATGGCTTCAGAAATTTACAGAACAGGGTACTGAAAACTCGACAGCCAAAGAGAGATGAGACACTATGTACTGAAGGGGGCCCCAGAACACCCCTATTTTTATTTCCACACGTTATCGTTAGACATCATTTTTTATTCATTTCGTCATTCATAAAATGTCTTAATTGGACAATGACAGTGAAAACCAAACCAGACCTTCAGCAAAAAGATTAAGACCTATCAATGTTTTGCAGTTCAAATGTCATATATAGTTGGCCTGATTAAATTAAATGTTCTCATGTTGCCTCTGCTTTTTAAAAGCGAAAGCAGCAAACTCGCAGGGTTAACATTGAAGTTTCACTCTTGACGGCACACCGCTGTGACGCAGATAAGGTCATCACAGACCAGTGCGTGGGTGTTTGAGCCCCGGGGGAAGATCTGGCTCGGAGCCTCGGGTCCAGTGACACGATACGGTTCACAAAGTTCAAGTTCAAGTTCGTGTATTTATAAAGCGCACTACTCACCCAGAGGGTCTCAAGGCGCTGGAGGGAGGGGTTTACTTTTTATCGAATAGCCATGTTTTCAGTTCTTTTCTGAAGGAGATGTGATTCTGAGTAAGGCGGAGGTGGGTGGGGAGTGAGTTCCAGGTCTTGGCAGCCAGGAAGGAGAAGGATCTGCCACCCATAGTGGTTTTTCGGATGCGCGGGACTGCGGCGAGGGCTTGATTGGATGATCTTAGTTGGCGGGTGGGATAGTAGAAGGACAGTCGGGTGTTGAGGCATTCGGGTCCTAGATTATAAAGGGACTTGTGTGCGTGGGTAAGAAGGCGGAAAGTAATTCTTTTGTTGACGGGAAGCCAGTGGAGGTTTTTTAAGTGACCGGTGATGTGCTCTTGGCGCGGGATGTCTAATATGAGTCTCGCTGATGCGGCTCGCCTGGACGATGAATTGTATTTAGAAAAGCAGATCCCTGCGCCTGTTACAACGAAGCTGTTATTTCTCAAACAAACGATTTATTACTACGGTGCAAATTTAAAATTCCAGTTTGCCACAGCATGAGCAACATGGACACGTGAAAATCACTTTTTTACGGCCTCATCTATTGTCGTGAGTCCCTTGCTAACTTTGCCAATGGATTTAAGCTAGCCTGGCTGATGACGGCTGAAATGCCAGAAACCGGTCCCAGGATGCTTGTTTCAGGTCCAGGGAAGACATGGCTTTGGCAGTTCGGGCTGGAATGTTCCCATGAGGCACAGGGTCAGACTGATTTGCATGTGGCCATGTCTGAACGGGGGTGGTGGAGTGAGCTAAAGAATGGTGATGGATTAAACCCAGATCATTTTTTTCTGGGGGTGAGTGTTTGATTTGCTCAAACGCTCCGTCCATCATCCCCTTTTCTATCGCTTTCATCTATTGTCGTGGTCAACAGTCCTCTTGAATGTGATTTTACCCAACTGTATAAAAGTAAAACTAGCATCTTAGTTTGGTTAATTATTTTTTTAGAGACAAACATGAACAATTGCCATGATAGAAATCAATACATGCAAGTGCTCATAATGTATTATGCTATCTATTAACATAGTTGGGTGTGGGAGTCATACTGCCATTCTCCTCCCACTACAATAACGAGAAATTACTTTTTACATTCGGTGCAAAGTTAGTATAACATGCAATCTGTGAGGCGGTTAACTGGAAGGCGTCAACAGTGCACATAAAGATGTGCAGAGCGTAATATGGTATTAATGAACATTGTTAGAGTGGAGAGGAGGAGGCCAGGGGTGGATCATGATTGTTGTACCAGAGCTTTCTAGTTCAGGAAAAAATAAAACAACTAGATACATTTATTTATCTCTGCCTCTGGAAAGTTCGGCTTTTAGGAGAAGTCAAAAGAAATCATGCTGACTGTCATATCAGGTTGTCAACACACCAGTCGTGCACAGGTCTGTTGAGTTTAGGGGGAATATTTAATCCCAAAATAGATCAAATTCCTACGCTGGCATCGGATACCCTTTAGCTGAGCACTATCCTGTAGTCATCCCCCAAGCTTTCCTCCTTTCCCCTTCCTGTTTACACAGGGCCCCACTATTCCTAGCAAAATGTACCCTGCACATTCAAAAAGCAACTCTCTCCTCTCGAGCACTAAAATAGAGAGACACCACATTTAAAAAAAAAATTCTATATAGTTTTTATTGTTTTTTTTACAACATATAACATTTAACATGTAAACGTCAATGCCTTGTCGTTACAGGGTGGCAGCCCAAACTGCCTGTGTTAAAAGCCTCATTGTTGGCTATGTGTACCGGTGCCATGGTTCATTTGCAGGAAAAAGCCCACCAGCTGTACAACATGCCACCATTCCAGTTCAGAAATATACCAACATTTCAGAAGTTTAGGAAACTAGTGCTTTACCACCTCATCTTAATGATGACAATTTGGATGCTCTTTGTTCACGTCCATATATTTGAGAACAACAAGGGGACCCAATAAAGTCGAAAAGGGACCTTGGGAGTAAATTCTTTCAGACAACAGTGGTCCCTTACAGGAGAGAGAATTAGGAACAATGAATATAGACTCAGTCGTTCCTATATTGATTTAACATGTCCAGCCGGACAGAGGTCTGATATTTACTTGTAAGAAATAGAGAAAAGGTATTACACAGCTTTGTTCCCTGTCTTGTCCTTTACTGTATGTTATTCATGTGCTAAGTAGGGCACAGGCTTGTGCCCCACCTTGTTTATTGCTGTGTAATACCTTTTCTCTATTACTTACAAGTAAAATATCAGACCTCTGTCCGGCTGGACATGTTAAATCAATATATTAACGACTGAGTCTATATTCTTTGTTCACGTCCAGCGCTTCGAGTCCCGGCAGCAGATACTATTCAAATACAGTCAAATTCAAAAATTCAGTTGGTTTCTTAACTAAGAACACAAACATGGCTATTTACCGACAGCAAGTGGTTTCAGTAATTCAGACGCATACCCAGAGCTGGTTAAAGGAATACAACCACAAAACCACTTCACAGAGACCACCACACAGCTGCAAGGTAATGAGTGTCAATCAATGACAGCCAGGCTTTAGCTGGCAAGGCTGCGTTTTAAGGTCACCTCTTTTGAGATGTGTGGACTTGTCCTTTCAGATCTCAAATCTGCTGTAATGTTCATGAATATTTTTTTTACTTTCTTTAAAGAGCAGAACATATGAGTTCAATAAGACTATTGTTTGCGTTAATAATTACTGGCTCTTTCACATTTAGAGTAACACTTTTACTTACAGTTACACTTTTATTGACAGATATACATCTGCTTGTTTAGTAGTCTAAACGGAGCCTACTAAGTACATACATTTATGCACATCAATATGCGGCTCATTTTTGGTAGTTCAGAAGAAAATTCATATGTGTGAATTAGTCCTCGGAGGTATAATATATGGTGTAATATCCTGCATGAGTGCTCAAAAATTACCAAAAGATTGCATTTGATCTACACACAGTCAAACATGTAAAAAATAGGGGTGGGCAAAGAATTCCACTCCAACTGCGGATTTGTGGAATTTTGCGCATTCTGCATGGAGCGCGAGGTTCCGCAAAACTCAGAGAAGTGACGCGGAGTGGAGTTTTTTTGTCTTAAGTGGCTCACCAACATTAAGTTGGCAAGTGCTCACGAGAAAAGAAATCACTTGTTAGACCTCCTCCCAGTGAGATTTCTCAATACGGGAGGTCGTGGCAGGTCGCAACCGTTCTCAGGAGGTTGCGATCACCCACGAGATGTCACTAGCGCTCGCTTTGATAAATCTGCTGCTCGTGTTGAGAATGCCGCCGCCTAGAGTAGACCAACTACTCGAACAGCAGAACGAAGCTGCGCACTCTTGCACTGGCCGTAGTGCTCTTTGTACTGATTTTACAGTGCGGGACAAACTACTGCCACTAAAATTCAGTGTGATCAGAGCTACTTGCCAAACTCTGCCACTTGCAGACGTCCGTGGAGCGCGGCAGAGTTTTACATCACTTCGTTGAGTTTTGCTGAGCAGAACTCCGCCCAGGCCTAGTTAAAAACAGTTTGGCTGATCAACACTTGTATACCCAGCATTTTACCTCTTTAACAAATGCATGAGTCTCAGATGCAACAGCCCTCTATGCCCTTCTGTAGGCAATACAAGGGCCCATGACTGTCAGTAAAGGAAGGTGACCAAGATGAGGACTGCATAAGAGCCCTCCTGAGAATGGCAATGGGTGAGTATACTTTCTGCCACCTCTAATAAGGGGTCCTGGAATTGTGTCAATGGAAGTTCATTCACGTAATAAGAAAGACTAGGGGCCAGATGTAGTTAGCTAAATACCGGTCGGTAACGGCCGAAAATCGTTGATGTTCCCGTTACCAACCGGTATTTAGCCCTTTCTAATGTAGGAGGCAGGAAATAAGGATTCGGTAATTCACCGATTCCTTATTTTAAGGAATTGGTAAATTACTGAATCCTTATTACCTATGTAGGTAGCACTCAAGTGAGTGCATTTTTGCTCTAAGGATTCGTTATATACCACCAACAAAAGTTGGTGCTAAATACCGAATACCTTTAAAAAAGCAATAAGTCGCTTTTTTCAAGGTGCCATGTGGCAGACATACATGCCCTTAGGGCATGAATGTGCACACATGCACGATTCAGAGGTGCAACAGCGTGTCAATGTGACACCCTGCCACCCTTGAATATGCTCCCGCTATTACCGATTCAGTAAATACCGAAATCGGTGCTAGTGAATGGCTTCCCATTCATTCCTATGGGCATCCATCCAGGCCCATAGGAATGAATGGGAAGGTATTTCTTATTACCGAATCGGTATTACCGAATCGGTAATAAGAAATATTACCGAATCGGTAAATATTACCGAATTATTACCTACATCATATTTACCGATTCCTGAATACCGAATCGGTAAAATTCGGTATTTAGGAATTGGTAAAATGAGATTACCTACATCTAGCCCTAGATTATGTGGCAGGAAAAACCAAAATAAGTAACATATTATCCAGTGTATTTTGAGGCATCATTACCTAAACGTTGTGGAATTTTAACATAAAGTAGCATCGAAAACAGTATAGCAAAATGCATATCTTTTCAACAATAAAAAAGGAGAACTATACAAAAAAACTATATTGAGAAAACAAATAATACAGAAGTGTTCCACCGAGCCCACTCAAAATGTTACTCTCCAGCATTTATTGAGTAGTGGAACATCAGAGACATTGAATTAAGATGTAGAGATAATGTAAATTTAAGTTAATTAATACCTAGGAAATTAGGAATTTTTTTAACTGATGGAGAGCGAACACAATATAAAAGAAGAATGACCTGGAACTCCGGGGGGTATAAAAATCTAGTGGTGAAACTTCACAATATACCATCTTACATCTAAAGGAGATGTCTTCAATTGGGCACGTAACTGGAAACGCATCTGGGCAGACAGGAATACGGACAGCTGAAGAATAAGTGGATGGGAGAACATAGGCAGTGGCACTTTTTGAAGGAAAGGGAACATTCTGTATTTCAACTAGGCAACAAGGCTACCATGTGAGGAGAAGGAAATTATACAATCGCACAAGGAAGGTGCTTATTAGTAGGAGGGTCAATGTAGGACATAAAGATATGTTTTTGAATGTTACATGCTGAAGGTCAGTCTATCAATCAATTTGTATTTGTGAAGCACTGCTAATCACACGTGAGGGTATCCAGGAGCTAGGCTGAGTCGAAAAACCAGATTTTGACTCTCTGCCTGAATTACACAAATGAGTGTGATGTCCGGAGGTGGAGGGGGAGGCTGTTCCAGGACTGGACAGCGAGGTAGGAGAAGGAACAGCCTCAGATGAAGCTTCGGCAAATGCGTAGTGTCTGTGCGAGGGAGGTGGCGCAAAGGTCTCTGGATGGTTGGTGGAAGTTCAGGTGGTCCTAGGTCACGGAGGACTTTGTAGGCGTGTGTCAGTATCTTGGATGGGCACCTTTCCTGGAAGGGGAGCCAGTTGAGGTTCCTAAGGAGTGGGGTGATGTGGGTCAGTTTGGGCAGGTTGAGGATCAGTCTCACTGCAGAGTTAGTTTTAAATCGTCTGAAATCTCCTGAACTTGGTGGTGGGAGTTGTGTACAGTGCGTTCCCGTAGTCCAGTCAACTGGTGACTAGGGTTTGGGTGACGGTTTTCCTTGTGCCGATGGGGAGCCATTTGAAGATTCTCCAGAGCATGCAGAGTGTAGAAGCAAGTGAAAGAGACTGCGTTGATCTGTCGTTTCATGGTGAGTTTACTGTCCATGATGATGCAGAGGTTTTTGGGAGTGATCTGTTGGTGTAGGAGCGGGTTCGAGTTCGGCAGACCACGAGGTGTCATTTCGAGGGTAGGCACTGTTACCAAACATCAGCATTTCGGTCCTGTCCATGATGAGCTTCAGATGGTTGGCCTTCATTCAGTGGGCGACATTCTTCATGCAGTTGTGGAAGTTGGTCTTCATGGTGTTGGGGTCTGCAGAGAGCGAGAGGATGAGCTGGGTGTCGTCGGCATAGGATATGATGCTGAGATTGTGGGTTCTGATGAGGTCAGGTAGAGGTGTCATGTAGGTGTTGTAGAGGGTGAGGGTGAGGGATGAGCCTTGAGGGCTGCTGCATATGGTACTCTTGGGTTCCGAGGCAAAAGAAGGTAGTCCGGTGGATTTTCAGTTCCTCATGCCAGCTCCCCCTCATGTCTCATGCAGTCCCCGTGCAGTTCTGACTGTGCCCCTGCTGTCAGACTGGGCCGCTGACGCTGCCCTTCTCCACCACTGCCTTCCCCGGTTTTCATTGCGTCTGTCTACCCTGCCTCCTTTTGAGAGTGACTGACTTAGCTTACCCATGTTTTTCTGTCAGCCTGCCACTCACTTTTTGTTTGTGATTGCAGTGTGCCCCTGTATTGTGCCAGTTTAGCCTTTCTTCCTCTGTTAGTCTTTTTCCTCCCTGTTAGTTCTGGTATCGCAACAGCGCTGACTTTACCGTGCAGCTGTGCCCCTCCTGTTTGAGACGTTTTTTCACCTTCCCAAGCCTGGACAGCAAACTCACCATGAAACGACAAGTTAACGCAACCGCCTCATCCTGCTTCCACACCCTCCACATGCTATGCAAGATCTTCAGATGGATCCCCACCAACTCCAAGAAAATGGTCACACAAGCCCTTGTCACCGGCCGGCTAGACTACGGAAACGCACTTTAAACCGGGATCACCACCCAACTCCTCAAGAGACTCCAGACCATGCGGAATGCAGTCAGCAGACTCATCCTCAACCTCCCCAGATGGGACCACACCACATCCCACCTCAGGAAACTCCACTGGCTCCCCAAACAGAAGAGATGTCAGTTCAAGATGCTGACCCTCGCCTAAAAAACAGCCCTCCATGACCAGGGCCCAGCCTACATCAACCACCGCATGAACATGAACTTCTACCAGCCCGCCAGACAACTGTTCTCCGCCACCCACGCCCTCGCTCACGTCCCCCCATCCAGCAGAGCCACAGCGAAGGTCGTTCATTCTCCTACCTTGCCACCAAGTCCTGGAACAACCTCCTCATCCACCTACAAACAGCACCAACAATAGCAGACTTAAGGAAGGGACTCAAGACACTGATATTAGACTAGAGACCCACAAGAAATTAGCACCTGGATACCCTCAGGGCTGATTAGCTGCACTCTATAAATTCTGATTGATTGATTTCATCCTGGGAGGAAAGATGTGCTCCATCTGAGGGCATCTCTCTGGATCCTGAGGCTGTGCAGCCTCTTGATGAGTATGTGGTGGGATACAATGTTGAACGCTGTGGACAGGTCGAGGAGGATCAGGGCCACAGATTCTCCTCTCTCGAAGAGGGTGTGGATTTCGACAGTGGCAGCAATGGGAGTGGTCTCTGTGCTGTGGTTGGTGTAGAAACTGGAATGGGAGACGTCAAGCAGGTTGTTCGGTAAGATGTTGGTTGATGGCCTTCTCAAGCACTTTGATGGGTAAAGGGAGCAGTGAGATGTGTGGTAGTTCTGGAGTTTGCTGGGGTCGGTGGAGAGTTTCTTGAGGAGAGGCCTGACAGCAGCCTAACCTCAACGAGCATTCAGCATAACTGGGGCCACACGTCCATAATATACATGGGCCCCCTCTTATTTTGGAAGACTGTCCATTGTACATAATGAAGCCTTTAAGGGACTGGTTTTGTTAGTAAAAATGGCTTTTCTGTGCTTTCACCTTGCCCTTTGCCTCAGGGTTGCTTTTGCCCTTTGTTGCCAAATGTCATCCAGAAGAAGTGTAAGCAAAGAACTATCCCCCCCCTCCCACGCCCCCCAGGGCAAACACATATGTGTTAATGCGTTTCTACTGGTATCCTTTTCAGAAGTAAAATTCCACCCTTCCACCACTCTCTTGCAACAGCATAGATTGCATTTCCATGGACAGTTTAACCTCTGGTGTCTTTCTTTTTTCTCTCGCTCTCTTCCACAGTCAACTTCAAATTTTGCCAGGCTATAAAATATCTTTTAGCAGTTAAGACTTTAAAAGTACTTTGTCAGCATTTTTCACCCTAATTAGCTCGAGACTCATTTACAGCACTAATCAGTTCCTGTTTCGGGCAAAGCCCAGCACCATAAATTTCATGACCTAAATATATCACACTTTCAGTCCCGATTTACACCTCTGCATATTTACTTGTAATTACACCCTTCTATAAATGCACATTCATTCAGTCCCTGTGACACACTGTGTTATACTCTGCTCCCCCTTTATACATTTGGGGGAGGAGGAGATTTACTTTAAAAACAACATAGCACAGCAACCAACATTGCTGCATTGTTCTGTTCTCCAGCACTGAGGAACTAACAGGTTGCCTAGTGCTACGCCCATGTCCATGGTGTCTAGCATACGCTTTGCACTAGATTCATACATTACAAAATACTGTGCTTAGACCAAGTTTAAAACTTTCACATACATTATCTGCCGTCCCTTCCGCGCCTTCCTTCTTAACCAATGAGGCTCCCTTGCCTCCAATAGACCCCTCCCACTTCTTCATAAAAAGACCCCTCGCCCCCTCCTCATCCTATTCTTTTTTTGTCTCCAATATTTCCACTTTTACTTACACCTCAAATCCTTTGGAAAACACTCACCTTCGCACGAGATGCACCTCGCCCCTACACCCCATAATAGCCAAGCATAACCTGTCATCTGCAAACATCTCAAACTCACACAAGCCTATGTACGCCACCCTTCTTCCACTTTCATCTCCAAGTAACCCTACTATCTACACTATTCCGACCATTTTCTCTGTCAGAACCACTCATCCACCTAAACCCACCTGAGCACCCTCGTATAAGTACAATATCCCTATCACCCTTCATAGCCCAAGTGCCCCTGTCACCAAAACAGTCTCGACAGAGCTGTGCTGTCTGCTCCACAACTGCAGATCTGCAAGGAAACACAAACTTGACATCTCCAATACATCATCCTTCACAATATTGACATGCTCTTCCTCACAGAGACCTGGTTCAACGATACCTCTCACTCTATGTTTGATCTCCTATTACCCACAGGCTATTCTATATTTAGAAATGACAGAATTGACAAAGTTGGGGGAGGTGTTGCAGTCATCTTTAGAAACTCCATTCAACTTAAGGCTTTTCCTAACAGCTCCTTCCTCACTTTTGAATGCCTATCTCTTGAGCTTCAATTGCACCACCGCTCACCCGTCAGATTTCATGCCATTAACCACCCGCTTTGTAGCGGCCCTTCGTTTATGGAGGAACTCACTGACTTCATCAGCGACCAATACTCACAAAGTGACAATCAGATCTTCGTGGGTGACTTCAATCTCCACTGGGGCTCGCCTCAAGACTCTTCTGCGAATTTGCTGGCCACCTTCCTCTCTGCAAACGATCTTATCCAACACTGCACAGAAACAACACACTCTAAGGGCTCAATACTGGACCTTATTTGTAAAGCAGTCATGCTTACTATTGCTACTCCTATTCATGTAGACTCGTCTGACAACCTCCTCATCCCATTCTCTCTTCACCTATCACACTCTATAACTCTCAGCCAACCTAAGAGGGCTACCTCCTGATTCCGTGACACTAAAAATATTGACGTCGGTACCCTCTGTGAATCAGATTTGCTATCACTTCCAAGGCTAGACCAAAACCTAGATGTTAACTAACTCACCTCCCAATGCCTCACAGTTCTTGCACTCGAAATCAATAACATTGCTCCTCTCCAAAGCAAAAAGAAAAGGCCTACTCCCTCAGCACCTTGGTTCAAAAAATTCCTCTAAGAAGGATCAACCCAGAGGACTGCGAAGTGGGGTACGCTTCCATGGAGGATGTGTAGGAAGCTGGCTCTGAATATACTATACTAAAGTAAGTATAGTGTGCACAGAGTCCAGTGGAACCCCAAAGGTAGGCAGAGGTCAAAGTAGATTAATACCTTACTCTTTATTTGTGGTAGTGTGGGCGAGCAGTAAGGCTTTATCAGAGTGTTAAGCATTTATTGTACACACTCAGGCAAGAAATGAGGTCACTCACTCAAAGACTGAACCCAGGCCAATTTGTTTGTATAAAAATATTATCTAGTTGTATTTTATTTTCTAGTACCAAGCCAGGCCCGGTACTGGTAAGCATAATCTGTTCTCCATTCAGCAGCTTGTTTCATATATGGGGCCAAAAGAAGCGATCACATCACATCCATTTTATCTACCCTCCGTTGGCTTCCCATCGAGGCAAGATCCATCTACAAGACTGCCTTTATCACCCACAAAGCCTTGCACTCCTCCTCTCCTCGCTACCTGGTGAATAAACAACCTCTCTGGAGGCTCTAGACCATCACGTAATGCAGAAAATGTATTGCTTGTCCCTCCCACTCTCAAGAAGGAAAGATCGATGGGCCAATCCTTTTCAGGCAACGCGGTGAGAATCTGGAACTCACTTCCGCCTCAGCTCCGGACCACCACCTCTTCCCAGGCCTTCAAAACTGACCTCCAAGTTCTCCTCCTTCAAAGACATTTCCAAATTTAATTCACGCCCTCTGTATTATCTGATGGAAGTCAGTCCTTCCATTATAGGAAATTTTATTCTCCAGTGCATTCCCAGTGTGTTCTTGTGTTTTGAGTGTGTCATTTATTGCAGTATTATACCTCTACTTGTACTTTGTACGCTTTTGTAACATGCACACATGTCACTTTTTCCTCTTGTAACATACCGTTTGCTATCTCTTGTTTTTTGTTTGCTCTTGATACATGCACAATTGTCACTACTGCCTCATGTAACGTAACGTTTGCTTTTGTAACATGCTCACTTGTAATTTTCTCCTCGTCTATCATTACTGTTCCTATTGTGAAGCGCTCCGACACCTTCGGGTAAAGTCAGCGCTATATAAAAACACATAAAATAAATAAATAAATAAAAACCTTCTGATGTTTTCCCTTCATGGCGGAAGCTTCAATGGATGGTTCACTGGCAGTTGCAGGGCTTTGGGGTGTTTTCCGGGTTTCCCTTCAGCGTGTCAGGGAAGGATCACTATCGGCAGTCATCGGACAGACTCCGGTGGTCCTGCAGTGGCTGGGGCTGCGCTACCAGGTCGGCATCTGTCGCAAGGTGGGGAGCCTTTCGGGTGCTTCTTTTCCACTGAAGGACGGTAGGAGCAAGTTTTGTGCCAGTTTTTATGCATCTCTTTTTGGTGCGTGGGGGGGTTGTGTTGATCTCTGGTCCCTACACTGCTGGCATTCGTGCTTTTGTGCGTTTGCGGGCACCTAGGGTAGTGGCTCGAAGAGTTCACCTCCCACTACCCTCACATCTACGCTGACCCTGTTTGCCATCTTGAGTGGGCAGCCTCAGCCATTTGTACTTTTGGAAGTCGTACAACTGTTATGAACTGATCTTTACCGGGTCACTTTCACGGCTATCATGGCTGAACCAAGTGTCATTAAGTACGTTCATACTGGTGTTGCCACACGAGCAGGCGGAGGATCTTACAATATGTTTGTGTTTTTCCTCCACTGGGCTCCATTTGGCTTGTGTGGCTGTAGCCTGGATCGTTGCTTGCGAATGCTCCTTAGTGTGGAGGGATATTGGCGTTCTCATAGTTGCTGGCCAGGCCGCAGGCCTTTCCTCCCTCATTGCGCCTGATCTCGTTGGATCTCAGAAGTTGAGTGGGGTCAGGCCTGGTTGAACGGAGACCGCCTGGGCATTTCAGTTGCTTCCTAATATTCCGTACCTCTTTTGCAGTTCTGCCTTGCCATGGGATGTTATGATACTAAATAATAATAAAACAAACAAAAAAGAAGCATTGGCATAGCCAATATGTCTCGCTTTTGGAACTTTATAAGTATTTAGTTATGCAGCATAATATCCTTGGTGCAACAACATAATTGTTGCATGGCTAAACACTAATGTCCCAAAGGCGAGACCTATTGGCTATGCCAGTGCTTGTTACTGTGTGCATTTAGTACATGTCAATATGCTACTCCACTTTTCCACTTTCTTTCTGACCTGATTTCACTCTGCTCTTGGATATTAATTTACACTTTCCTGCTAAATCGGGCTAATAATTATGCTGAAAAAAAACACCTATCAAAGTCATCAATTGATTTTTTTTAGTATTTGACAGGCAACATTTGCTTTTCTCCATCTTCACTAAGCAACATTTTCTAACTGATGATTGAAAAATACAAGTGGCGATGTACCCTTCTAAACTCCCATTTATCTCTCATTAGAACGATGCTGATGCTTTATAAATGTTGTGTAATTTTCGGGAGCTGTAATGTTAATACCATTACATCTACTGGTAATTAACACAATTTAACAGCTGGAGTAAACTAAAAGTGGCAGTGGCGTAACGCACAGTGATGCCTTCTTGCAGAATGTGATGTGTCCCATGTGCCTCCCATGTGTCACAGATATTCATGGGCCTTGGGCTGAATGTGAACACCTGAAGGATAGGGGGCCCCCGGAGAGATTGGGGGCCCCCCTCTGCTGCAGGGACCTTTGAAAACGCCCCTGAATAGCAGAAACCATGTGAACACCTGTTACTCCACAGTGTTAGTAGAAATGCATGCAGTAATAATGTTGGACAGTAATGCTATGAACTCCACTGCCTTTAATGCCAAATTTTCTGTTCCAGGGTCAGTGAGGCCAAGCTCGTCAAGAAGTTAAAGCATATTTTAATATCGCGTGTGGGATGGGAAGAGTTAAGTAGGGCAATTAAGCGGACTAAACTACTTACTTTGTTTACGAAGGATTCATTAAAAGTTTAGTAGAAATTAGTATTTCATGTAAAAAAAAAAAAAACTAATTCTATTAGGCTCACAAAATAATATGCAGATTCCATTGCTTTCTGAAGACAGCTTTTAATTTGTCTTGGTACATGTGGACAAATCAATGCGTTGAACCAGGACAGAGCGACAGATAAAATGACAGGTGAGGGAGAGACAGTACCACAGAAAGGAAGAGGTGCAATGAAGGAAGGAGGGAAGGGAGGGGCAGGAAAAGAGGTGTTGGAGAGACTTCAGGGTCATAGATAAAGGGGGCAGCAAAGGAGCAGGGTGGGCTGCCTCTGCAGAGGCGGAAAAGACAGAAGGATACAAAAGAGTAAGACTGCACGTGGGGCGGAGGGGGGGCACAGGGGAGGGTGGAGGAGACTGCAGGGAGGGTGTAGAGAGAGGGAGTGAGTGTGACTGCAGGGTTGGAGTGGGTGGGAGTGCAAGGTTGGTAACCGAGAAAGATATGGAAACACTGCAGGGCAGTGAAGAAAGGATGTCAAAGAGTAATCAGAAGAGACAATGCATGGGGGCAGGTAACAAGAGCAGAAGATAAAGAGTGGAAGGCAGATGGGGGCTTCTAAAGTGGAGAATGGGGCGTGAGAGAGAGAGAAGAGAGAGATTGCAGGCAACAGACAAAAAAGCAAAGATAGGTGAGGGAAACACTATTCTGGGAGGAGAGGGCGAGTGGGAAAGTGGGCCATGGGATAACGTACATGGAAGGTGAAGATTGCAGGAAATGTAATGACAGCCATGAGGGTTGAAAGGCAGGCGAAGGGGTTGAAAGTGGGTGGGATGACTGCAATGGGTAGGAGGAGAGAGGGGTAGGAGGCGAGAGAAGGGAGAGACGGAGATGGATGGTGAGAGAGGAGTTACATGGTAGAATGGAAGGGGGTTTAAGGTAGAAAGGAGTCTAGAACTAGTGAAAGCTCAGGCAAGGGTTAATAGTGAGTCGGGAACTAGTTAAAGCTCACGCAAGGGGTCCTAGTGAGCCCGGGACTAATGAAAGCTCACGCAGGGGGTAATAGATAGTGAGTCTGGAACTAGTGAAAGATCAGGCAAGGGTTAATAGTGAGTATGGAACTAGTGAAAGCTCACGAGAGGGGTAATTTGTGTGTCCGGAACTGCTGAAAGCTCACGGGGTTCATAATTAGTCCAGAAGTAGTAAAAGCTCATGCGAGGGGGTCATAGTGAGTTTGGAACTAGTAGAGAAGGTAAATCCGAAGGGCTATAGTGTGTCAAGCACGCGAGCAAAAGTAAAAAAAGACGTGCAGCAGCGAGACGCGCTCTGTATTGGGGGAGGGGGAGGAGCGTTGAATCGCACGCTTGGAGCAAGCAAGAGGAAAGCCAGAAGGCGCCTGATCGCGCGCTGTAAGGGTGCCCACGAGCGATACGAGGAAAGCCAGATGGCGCCTCTGCTCGTAACTTTGCGCGTAACCGCACGCTCTAGGCCGTACAAAAAGCTGTGGTCGGCTTCTTAAAGCCCACTCATTAAATGTCTTGCCAGAGCAGTGCATGCGCTGGCTCAGACGAGACCTAAAAAGACTATATACGGAAATAGACTACAACAGTGAATGGATGTACTTTTTTTTAATTGACTTTTTTGCCATGCTGATGACAACAATTGACTGTGTTCTGGGATCCTGTTGGCTTAGTTTATCCTGGTCCTGGTGCGGGGTTGTTGCTCCTTGGTCCGCATTGGGATGTTGGCCTTGGTTTGAGCTGCTGCTGCATGTGGCCTTCTGCTGTGCCTTGTTGGTCTATTCTGGAGTCTGTGGCCTTGACTGTTTTTTTGGGTAGGGGATCCTTCAGCCTTGCATCCGGATAGCTCCTTCAACTTCTTCAGGGTGCACAGAAGTGATGTGGGTGTGCCATGTGCAGGTGGTCTTGGTATGTGCATCCTTGCTGGCAACTTTGGACGGAGTTGCTATTTCTTATCAGGATTTTACCCCTACTCTGTGCCGTGTGCTTTCTCTGGGTTCGGCTACGGTTTTCTCTTTGGGAGGTGTACAGTTGCTGATTCTGTTAGATTCCTTGGATGCCGCAGTGGTTGACCCTGTTGGGGTTAAGGCCTTTTTTCTCTCTGTGCACCTGGGCTCTGTCCCGACTTCTTGCTGGGGTGGTTGGTGCTGAGGCTGACTGCCTTTCTGGTGGGTGAGTCCTATGTCCGATTCCTGGTTGGTGCCCGGTCAATAGATCTGTACTTTTTTTTAAATTGGACTTTTTTCAGGGCGCAGGGTTGGGTTCTTTTCCTGTTTGTTTTGTGCTTTCAAGAGTGTGTGGATTTACGGATGGCTCGTTTGAGCTAAGCAATCCTGCCCTCCTACGTTTTCTCCCTCGTCCGGTGCCGGTTCATTGGGCTTATCTGTGGTGGCTTCTCACGAGTCTGCCTTAGTGCGGACCATTTGGTCTTCAGGGTGGGGTACAATGGTTTGGCCTGTTGATGTTTTGACGGTCGTGGGCTGCTGGTTATGGGGTTAGTGTTTTTCCCTGTTTTAGTTGCTCGCTTTTCTGGGGTGGATCCCTCCCCTCGTATGACTGGGCTCAGTCTGGGATGGGATTCTCCTGAGGTTCCGTGTCTGCTTTTCTTTCCGGTTCTTCCTTTTGGTCCTTGGGGAAGTTGCGTTTGCAAGCTTGGCGGGTGCTCGGTGTCCCTTGGCTGGTCTGGGTGTCCGGTACTGTTGGTGGTATCTTGTCGCACCGTGTGGTTTGTCGGTTCTGATCTTTTGGGCCGGCCTTTGGCCATCCTTTTTCGTCTGAGTGTGTGGCGCACCTGGTTCTTCCTATTGTGGCCAGTCTATTTCTCGTCCTGCAGTGTTTGCAGACTGGTGCTTCCCTGGAAATGTCTCACTGCTTAGGGGTTCCTTGGTGGCGTTTCTGGCATCTTGTGGTTCTTGGCGTTATTTTACGGAGCTGGTGCCTTTCTGGGGCTGTTGTACTGGTTTCCCGGGGTGGTGCATACTTTCCCTGTGATTGGTCTTTGCTGAGGAAGTTAGAGGCTTTGCTTGGTCCTCCTTTGTGTTCCTTATGTTCTCTGTGTGTCACATGGGCCTGCTGGGTCGGGGTCTTCTTTCGTCCTCTTCTTTATGTGGTTGGTTGCGTTCTTGGTCTAGTTGGCTGGTGTGGGGGTGGGTGTTGTTCTCCCCTTGGTGTCTGGGGCCTTCTGCGCTCTGGTTGTTGACTGCAGTGGCTGTCCTCCTGTGGCCCTCTGTGGTGGAGTTTGTGGGCCTGCAACTTGGTCCTCTCCTTCCTGGTTTGGGCATCTATAACGGGTTGCTGGGTTGGTTCCTCTTGTTTCTGTGTTGGGTCACAGTATTTTGTCCTCAATGGGGTTGTAGAGGTTGTTCTGTGTTGACTCATGACACTTTTATTGTTGGGTTCTGACTCAGTTGTCCGCTTATATTTTGCTTGCTATGTCCTCATTGGAAGGCGAGGGAGGAACGGGAGGTAATGTTTCCATTACATATTGATAATGACATTACTCCTAGTCCTACTCCCTCGCCTTCCTTCTTGGTCCCTCCCGCCCCCCAGTATGGAGCAACTAAGAGTCTGGGTTGGCTTGTTTACATACATGATGAAGAGGGGGCGAAGGGTGTTTTTATGATGAAGTGGGAGGGGTCTATTGGAGGTAAGCGAGCCTTATTGGTTAAGAAGAAAGGCGAGGGAGAAGGACTAGGACTAATGCCATTATCAGTAAGTAATGGACGCATCAGAGGTGTGCTGTACAGTGCAGTGCTCATCCAGTGATTTAAATGTTTGGAGAAGCATAGTCATTTCTCCTACTTAACACCTATTTCTAGGAGGCATTATCATTTTTTTTTTTTTACCAAAGCCATTGCTTATAATCTTTGTTGATCTGGTTTTGCGTCAAACCCATGGGTGGTAGCCTTGAAAAGCCCAAATACCACTATAGAATACTCCTTAACTTAAAGCAGCGCAAAACTGTGCAAAGTGCTAAATGAACTTCTTAAAAGATAGCTTTCATGGCCAAAAAGTTTGTGCTGGAAAGTAAGTACTTTATTAAGACCCTGTGCTCCTCTAAGTCACTTTAAAGCAATGTAAAGTTTTTATAAATTCGCCCCTTGATCTTAAATATCTAGAATCCCCACATACGTGAATGTGATACGGATATACATATGACTCCTGTAAGTAGCCTTCCTCACTTTTCAAACTTCCACTGTGGAACTTTGGTATTAGAGATCCAGAAACCACTATTATTTATTGTTAGACCTGGCATCTTTGGCGTGGTTTCCCCTATTTTTTTTGCCTCTACCTCCTGTATTTTTGATGCTGTGCTGGATTTCGTTTTTGCTGGTTTAGATGCTTTGGACACTCTGCCACTGCTGATCAGTGCCAGAGTGTAAGTGCTCCCTATGTAAATTGCTATTCTGATTGGATATCCATGTTTGGCATATTTGTATCACCATGAAGTCCCTAGTAAAAGTGCACTGGGTGTGTCAGGGCTGGTGATGACAAATGCTACTAGTGGGCCTGCAGCACTGATTGTGCCACCCACAGGAGTAGCCCTAAAATGATGTCTCAGGCCTGACCCTGCAGTGCCTGTGTGCAGTTTAGAACTGCCATGTCCTCCTGGTCAGTGTCCCCACTGACCAGGCATAACCCTTCCCTTTTTGTGCACATCAGCCACCCCGATGGAAGGCCCAAGGTACCCCCCTGGGCAGGGTGCAGTGTATATGAAAGGTAGAGCATGTACTGGTGCAGGTAACATGTTCTGGTAGTGAATTACAGTCATTTTCGTTTTTCACTATTGTAAGGCTATCTTGCTCCATAGATTAACATGGGGGATGCTGGCTACAGTGGTTAACAGCATTTCTTCCCATAGGAACAAGATAGGACATAAGTATATAGTATCCCTGAACTCAGAATTTAATAACACATCTTTTAGGAAAGGTTGTTTTTAAATCCTGTGTTTGAGAACAGCACTTTTAGAAAGTTGCTGTTCTCTTGTCTGACCCTTCTGTGTGCCTGGGCCTGTTTGTGTATTGACTGTCTGGTTTGAGAGTGACAGGGGCTGGGGAATTCCCCAGGAGGCTGGATGAGTCAGCACTAGGATGAATGACTGCAATTGCAACTGGAGTGGTGGGAGGAGTTAGCACCTGGGCCTGAATAGGGCTGTGCCTGCCTTCCACAATGCTGGCTCCACCCCCCTGCTGGGCGGCTGAGGACCCTGCCCCTCACTCTGAAAGGAAAGAAGCAGCCAGCAAAACAAAGTACTCAGGAATCACCCAGAACTGGTTCAGACCGGGCTCAGGGCCCACATGCACCAAAAGAACAAAGACTTTAGGGGTATAAGTACAGGACCCCTGACAACAGAAAATTAGATCATCCAGGAATCGAGAAGGAACCTCTGCCAAGGAGGAAACTGAAGAAGGAAGACTGTCCTGCTGTTGCTCTGCTGGACTGACCTGTTGCTTTGCTGCCAAGGAGAGGGGAAGGACTTTGCTGCTGAGCTGTGTCCCCTGTCTTAAAGGAATCTCCAAGGGCCTGAGAAGAGCTGGCTCCCTGTTTTGAAGTCCCAGGAACAAAAGGACTTCACCCCCAGCTTCCCTGAACTCTGCTGAGAGAGTTCTGTCCTTCCTAGAGTGCTTGATCCAGTTGTGGGGCCTCTGTAAGTTGTACCTGAGCTGGGAAGCTTGAAACTAAGTTTGAGAGACTTTTGAAATTGAAAAGTGTTGCATCGCTCGCTTGCGGAGCGCATCCCCGACAGTGCGAGAAGTTTCCCGCCGCTACGAAGGCCGAGATCGCAGCCGTCGCATCCTTCGTTTGCGGGACGCACCTGACCGGTGCGGGAAAATCGAACATCGCTGCGAGTGTCGTCGCAGAGCCTGTCGTCGCTGGGTGAGATCGCCGCACCGCTTGCTTGCGGACCACATCACATCGCTGCGAGCATCGTCGCAGAACCATCGCATCGAGGAGCTGCGAGAGAGAGGATCACCGCTGGACCGCGCATCGTCGCCCCGGAGATCGTCGCAGCCCCTACGAGATCGTCGCATCGTGCCTTTGCGAGAACAGACTTCCTACGGAACCTACGCACCGGAATCCATACAAGTGGCCTTCCTCCCCATACAGACCGGATTCGTCGCAACACGCCCGCTGCTGCAGCGGGGTTGTCGCATCGCCTCCCCAGGGTCTCAGGAGCAACGCATCGCTTGTTTTCCACCGCACCAGCTTCTGCTTTTGGAACTTTGTTGCAACTGAAAGGTACTGTGAGTAAACGTGACGCAACTGTGAACTTTTCACGCATCTGTATAGAATTCTATCGCAACGTAGAGAATTCTATCGCAACCTAAAGAATTTTAATGCAACCTTAAGAACTCTTTTTGAAACCATATTCTTGAACTGTGTATGTTGGATTTTTGTCGTTTTGGTCTTGTGTAGTTTAGATTAAAATACCTTTATTTTTCTAAACTGTTGTGGAGTCAGTTTGTGGTGTTCTCACTGTGTTACTGTGAGTGTTGGTACAAATACTTTACGCATTGCCTCTGGTTAGCCTAGACTGCTCGTGCCAAGCTACCTAGAGGGTGAGCAGGGGTTATCTCAGAGGGTTATCTCCTTGCCCTGACTAGAAGCAAGGGTCCCTATTTGGACAGTGGTACCTACCTCTGCCAACTAGAGAGCCCCAGATCTAACATTTATGCTTTTATTAATTTTGGTAAATGGTGCTTCTTTTTAGTATTTCACCTGCAGTGCTTCTTCTTATTCTCAGTTCAGGTATCCTGAGACATTGTTTTCATTCTTTTTTTTTTTTTTTGAAAGACCTTTATTGCTTATATATGATCATGTATACACAGTTTGATGCCTACAACCCTGCGGGCCGGCTGCTTCAGTTTCATACTTTCAGTCAACCTTGGTCACTTGTACACAGCCTTCAGGCCGACAACCCTGGAGTCCGGCGGCGTACCTTAGTCGCATTGCATTTATTACATTCTGTGTCTTAGGTAGCAATTTGCAGGTCCTACATTTTAATACTTTACGTTTTGTAAACAGAACTTATAACGGAGTTCAAGATATGCCATCACACTTTCCGCTATGTATCACTTCTGCTTCCATGCATTGATTGGATCTCATGTAAACCCATGGATAGCCGGTGCCACGTCTGTAGTGTAGTGTATCGCTGTTTTCTCCCCCCAAATCCTGCGTCCTATCCCCTCTTCTCTATTCCCTTCCTCCTCTTCGTCTGAGTTTAGATCACCCTCTTCTGGTAAAGGGTCGCACAACTCCCCTCTGTAAACGTTCCAGGCTGACTACACTTTATTCCACTTATGGGGGCAGGCCCCAAGTACATACACTGCTCGTTCTGTGACCATTAGCAAGTCCATGTTTTTACTCCACCGCGAGACCGTGGGTAGGTCAGATGCGCCCCACTTTTGAGCGATGTCCCTTTTGGCTACCATAATGGCCAGAGTGGCCCATATGTGGCCATACCTAGACAAGTCGGTTGGTTCCCAGATATTCAATAAACATTTACGCAGTTCAGGTATCAGGGAAATCTGGAGTGCCTGTGAGATAGTGCGCATCACCTGTCGCCAATAGTCCACTATAAGTGGGCAGTCCCACAGAGTATGGAAAAGTGTACCCTCCTCTTCGCAGCCACGAAGACAAAATGGGTGCGGCGCTCTGTGTATCTTATGAAGCAAATGCCTGGTGTAGTATATGCGATGCAGGATTTTGAGCTGTACTAGTCTAAATTTCGCTGAAATGCCCACCTCTTTCGGGGATGCCAGAGCCTCGTTCCACTCCGATTCGTCGATGTCCCCAATGTCTCCCACCCATTTCTCTCTCAGTGTCAGTGTGGGGTCCGCTAAATTATTAAGCAATTTCTTATACGTGAGGGAGGTTGCGCCTTGCTGCATATAGTCGGTGAGTAGCCTATCCTCCAGTGGCGAGGACTCCGGGACATCAATGCCCGCCGGTATCGCCTGCAACAGAGCGTGTCGTATTTGAACGTAGCTATAAGTTTCGGTCTGACCCAGACCATACTGTTGCTGGAGTTGCGTGAATGGGATCACAGTGTCTCTCTCCCACAGGTCCCCCACTGTAGAGATACCAATGCTATCCCATTGTGCAAACCCTTTACTGTGTCTCAAGCTCCCTAGTGCTTTTGTGTCCCAGAGTGGGGTAAGTTTAGTGATTTTTCCCTTCCATCCTAACTTCGCCTGCGCCGCGTGCCATAGTGTGACCGTGTGTCGTGTGGGTCCCATCAGTTTTGCTACTTGGTGTCTGTTGTAGAGTGCCGACAACATACAGTCAGTTCCAAGCTGTGCCCAGCAGCTCTGTAAGCTGAGTCATATCTTGGTGTATGTATCCACTGGTTCACAATTTTAAGTTGCGCAGCCCAGTAGTATAGCTGCAGGTTTGGTAAGGCAATTCCCCCCTCATACCAACTTCTGTTTAACTTAATATATGCAATGCGAGGCGGATGGTTACTCCACAACAAGTTGGAAACTATCGCAGCAGACTGCTGGAAATAGCGTGATGCGATCGGGTATTGTGTGTTTTCCAGGGCATACAGGAATCTCGGGAGCGCCATCATTTTGTATAGGGCGCGCGTCCGAGCGGGGTCAATGGCAGGTTTGCCCAGTGCTTAACGTCGTTACGGAGACAGTCTAGAGGAGGTTATAGGTTTTTTTCGAAAAAGTCCGAGGCATTGTCGGTGATATGTATGCCAAGATACCGAAAGGATCCAGACGTCAGCTGAAGTGGACAGTCTGCCGCGAGCAATGGTTGCGGCCCCGTCAAGATGTAGATCACTGACTTTGACCAATTTAGCGTGTATCCGGACGTTCTCCCGTGTGTGTCACATAGTGTTAGAAGCGCCGGAATGCCCCTCTCAGGTTCCGTTAAATAGATTAGCATATCATCCGCGTAGAGCGATACTCGGTCCTCCCATCCCTCCTTCCAACTGATCCCTTTCAGCAACGGTGTCGTCCTAATCCATATTGCCAGTGGTTCCAGGACCAAGGCAAAAAGTAGTGGTGACAAGGGGCAGCCCTGTCGAGTACCCCCTGCCAACGGAAAGGTGCGTGAGATGTGACCGTTGGCAGTGACCTGCGCAACAGGGTCTGTATACAAGAGTCTGATCCGAGAGATATATTTAGGGCCAAAGCCCATATGATATAGAACCGCAAACAAATACTCCCACTCCACCATGTCGAAGGCCATCTTGGCATCTAAGGAAAGAATCACTGCCGCCTCTGATAAGGAGGGGGCTCGCGCCAGTATCCCGTGTAATGGCCTGAGGTTAAGGGCTGTGCTTCTGTGGGGCATAAAGCCAGATTGATCCGGGTGAATTAAGTGCTGGAGGTGGGATAGCAGTCTATTAGCCAGTAGCTTCGCTAGAATTTTTGTCTCCGCATTAAGAAGGGATATAGGGCGATAGGATGTACATTCCGCTGGTGGTTTATCGGGTTTTGGGATGGCCACGATCGTCGCGGTACGCTGATCTATTGGGAGCTTCGCTGATGCCAGGCTCTCCACATACATTGCCATCAGGTGTTTGCCAAGGGCATCCGACATGAGTTTATACCACTCTATGGGGATCCCGTTGGGGCCCAGAGCTTTCCCTGTTGGACCATGTGAATCGCCTGTTGCACCTCCTCTACCGTCAAATCCGCCTCAAGCTCCTGGACTGCCTCCGGTGACAGTGTTGGAGCTTCCACGTCGCTGAGTGAGGCTACTGCTGCCTGTGGCTTGACCTCTGTGTCCGGGGAATAGACTGCCTGAAAGTAGTCCGCTAGGGTGTGTACTATGTCCTCAGGGTGCGAGTGTAGTTGTCCCTCGCGTGTATAGAGTTGTTGTATACCTCTATTGCTCCCTCCCCGTTTGTCGAGCCACGCCAGCATTTTCCCAGCCTTATCCCCAATGTCATAAATTCTATGAGCTGTACTAGAAATGTTGTCACTAACTTGTGACTTGAGGTGATCGTGATATTGCTGCTGGCGCAGTTTCAGTGTGTGTGCAGCGTCCGCTGTGGGATCGGCCATGTGTGTCACATTCGCCTCATGAAGCGCCAGCTCTAGTTCAGAGAGTTCCCGTCGGTATTCTCGTTTGTGTCCTGCGATGGATGCGATTGCTCGTCCCCTCAGGACTGTCTTGTAGGCCTCCCACAGGATCGAGGGAGAGTCCACCGATGCCTCATTTTCAGCAAAGTAGTGTGCGGTCGCCGTCTTAAGGTCTTTTTTGATCTTGGGGATCAGTAGAAAATTGGGGTATATGGGATATATCCTTGCGCGCGTCTTCTCTCTAGTGGAGAGGGTCATGACCACCGATTGTTTTCATTCTTAAGCACACTGCTAAAAGGCATGCCCCAACGATAACATGCTTCACTCGCAGCATGCCATTTCCTCGGTTTACCCAAATGTTACACACTTTTCCTTCATGTGTAAGTAATCTTTGTGAAGTATTCTTTTATACTCGGCTTTCGAACATTCCTTGTGTATTATTTTATGTACCCTTTTCCTATTTTTTTCTCACAGGTGTTCACCTTTGAATGGTTAAAGAATGCTAGTGCAAAAATGGACCTAACTGGTTGCTGCCATCTGTTCGATAATAATGGTCAACAAATAGAACCAGAAACAGTTTCTGATAGTAGACTGCCTGGTTTAAATATTCTTGCAAGATTTGTTAGTTAACGTAGTCTTTTGAGGGTGCAGGATGGACTGCAAAAAACTTTTTATAGTATTTGATTTTTTTCTGGATCTACATATCCTATGTATTGTAATTGCATTTTGCATCAATATAACTGTCAAATTTCAGAATGGATTTATCTAATGGGAGCATGCTGCTAAATCAAAGGATCTCGTCGATCCAAGGTTTCTCAACCCTATCAACCAGAATTTCAAGAGGTGGTGGAATTGTATGGGGCTCGGGGGTGGAGGTTAACTGAAAGCACTTTTTAAGGCAAGGGCCAAGTGGAATTTGTCCTGGGCCCCAATCTTCCAATGGCCTCCAGTTATAGTGTTCAGGAGAATCGGATTATTAAATGAAATTATTTAGTTGTTCTTCATCTCAAACCTGTTTTTAATCAGAGACCAGCTTATACAGAAGCTAATAAATGAACCAATCCCGTGGTAGCGGTAAAGGGGTGTATGGTGGTTCTAAAGAAGCCGAACAGTACCCAAGCAGTGAGAGCAGGATAAATCATTTAAACAAAAAGAAAAACCGAAGTGTGCTTTGCTACCTCACCTCCTCTCCCTCTCTTTCTACCCGTTTCCCCTCACTGGTTACATCAAACCTCTTACTACCTTATACTTTATTTGCCACCTTATTTTTTACTTCTAGTTCTTGTTTTCTATCATTACCTCCTCTCTCATGCCTTTGTACATCCTTCTGCCAACTCAACCTCTCTATCACACTTCTCTCCCTCACCCCTCTCTCTAGGACTTTGTAGGTTTATCATCAAGGGAGACTGGGGAGCATATGGCCATGGATTCAGACATAAAGTCTCCAATGTCACCTCCTGGGAAAGATAATGAGGACTGTGAACCCCTATGACACGTGAGGCATGATGTTTTTCTTCTCGTGCACTTAATCTGCTACTGCTTGCTGTTCCTTCGGAAACTGCCCTTTGAACTTGCTTAGATCTTGGATCCGAGCTAGAACTATGGTTTATCGCCAAGAGAGACATGCTGCCAGAGACTGGGAGGCCTTGGGCCTTGGATCTGACATGGAAGAGTCTCTACTACCACAGTCTGGGAAAGACCATACCCACTTCTACTAATAAAGTTAGTAGGATCTCTTCATCTTATCTTCCAACATCTATCTTATCTGTCTCACTACTTCTTGCCTCTCTTTCTGCATTACTTTTCTGTAATCTACGTCTCCCTTTATACTTCTCTTTTTGTACCTTATCTCTCTTGACCTCAGCAATCACTAATTGTATCTCTTTTCTCTACTACACTTCTCTGTCTTCCCTTCTGACTACCTCTAGGTCATCTCCATGGTCCTTTATTTCTCTTTTCTCAGGCTTATCACTCTTTCTGTCTTAACGCCTCTTTTCTTCATCTAACCCATGGGTACTCACAAACATTTTACGAGAGACCAAAAGGTTTTGTGTGTGAAGTGACCATGGGCCGTATTGATGCCAGCCGGGGTGTTGGTCGGGGCAGGGGGTAGCGGGGGCTGGTGCCGCTAAGGTGGGTATGGAAGCGAAGCATACAGTATCATACATACAGTGGCTGAACTGCACAACGTGAAACCCGAAAACCTGGGATTAATCCCGGCTTCCCCCACTTGACCAAACTGTGTGATCCTAAGCAATTGTTTAATTTCACTTTCCCTACTTTTTCTTCATAACCATGTATAAAAACATTGAAATGCATTACTCTGGAAGTGCATTGTACAAAACCTTCTCCTGTGTGTGATTTAATAAACTACCATGTTTTTCATGTATAATAGGAAACCGGCTCAAAGACTGCACTTAACAATTGACTTGCATTTTAGTACACTATTGACATAATTGTCCGGGTGGGGGGAGTAATGAATATTTGTAAATTGATGTTTGAAAACTACTGCTTTAAAACAAATACTTCTCAATGCACTTATGTAACGTGATGTACTAAGCTGAAACTGTTCTGCATGTTAACAAGTACACCTTTTGAATTTTGAAGAGACATTGCCATATTTTTACACTTATGCAGCAAGATATCTTTAGAAATATAGTTGTTTCAAAAGTTAGGCGGTGCAGAATAGCCTAGCTACTTCCTTTCTTTAACTTCAATTAACATTTAAAGGCTTCCCTGTTCATTTAACTTATCTCTCAATGTTCATGCGGAGTCGAGACAAAAGCAAGCCAGTGCTGCTGTTGACCAGGGGGCCCCATTTAAAGGTCAGGACTGCTGTGTGCGGCCCCCGGGCTGTGTAGTATCACTGATCTAACTTCTTCTACTGCACCCGCTCTCTTTATACATCTCTCTATCCCTATCTATACATCTCCTGTACCTACACCCCCCCTTTTCTGTAACTGTGTCTTTCTTAGCTCTACCTCAATACATCTATCTCTGATCCTCATCTCGGTCTCACTCATGACCTCACTGCTCTCTACCACACTCTGTGTACATCTGTACCCCTCTACCTCAAATTTCTATCACACCCTCTCTTCGCGCATCAGTGCTCACCTTCCTTTTCATTTTCCTATATGTCTCCTTGTTAGACATGGGATTTATGGTAGGCTAGGGCATGTGCCAAAGCCAGGCAGAAACCACCAGTCTAGTCAGGATAAGGGAGTTACCCTCCTAAAATAACCCCTGCTCACCCCCTTGGTAGCTGGGCAAGAGCAGGCAGGCGTATAAGCATTTGCACATACCAACAGTAATACAGTGTAAGCACTACAAAAGGACACCACACCAGTTTAGAAAAATATCCAATATTTTTACATACTTAAGACTAGACCGAAAACGATAAAATCCACAATACAGTATTTAGAAATCTTCAGTTATCAAAATAACCTTGAAAAACAGTTCCTTGAAGTTGATAGCTCCGTTCGGGGCTATCAGAGCATTGTGAAAAAATAAATCCAAACAGTTCTGGCTGACAGCAGCGTCGCGGGCAAGCTATGGTCGGGAAGACCCGCAAACAGTTCCTTTTAGAAATGCAGGGTGTCGGCGACCTCTTGTTGAGCTTCCGAAAGCACAGCGACCGCAGGCGTCCGTTCCGGAGTTCGGTGCAGGAGTCGTTGGGCCCTCGAAGTCACACACGTTGAAGATCGAATTCCTCTCTGTTGAAGTCAGGAGCGCTGGCGTCGGCAGGCATCGTGTGCTGTGGGGCGAAGTGCAGCAGTGCGGCGCACGGTGTCCTCAGGTCGCGGTGTGAGCAGTGGCTCGGTGTCGTTGGTGAGACCAGGATCGCGGTGCGAAGTGAATGCGGTGCTCGTCGTGGTGCTGGCAGGTCGTGGTGCAAGCAGTGGCATTGTCATTGCTGAAACGCTGTCGTCTGGAGTCGATGGCGCCGGTAGGCCAAGGCTGCGGTGCAGGTTGAGGAAGGTGCGTCATATAATTTTATGAGCGGTGCCCTCGAACCCCGGTGCAAGCAGCGGCATCAATTTTGGCATGGAGCGGAGTCGTCGGGAAGGCCAATGGGTCGTTGTGAAGCGAGGCGGTGCGGAGTGTGGTGCCAGCAGGTCGCGGTGCGAGCAGCAGCTTGGTGGCGGCGTCTGTGAGACCAGGGTCACAGTGCGGTGTTGCGGCGGTGCCCTCTGCAGTACTTTCAGGACACAGCGTCGTAGACGGCGTTGGGTTGCTTTTTCCTCTGTTGCACACAGTCCCCAGTGCTGAGGGCAGAAGAGCTTGAAGTCTTTGCTGTTCCTGAGACTTCTTGAACAGGGGGCAAGCTCTACCTCAAGCCCTTGGAGAAACTCACAAAAGTAGATTGCAGAAAGTTCAGTCCAGTCCTTTCATGGCCCAAGACAGAAGCAGCCACTGCAGGCCAACACAGCAAAGCACACAGCAAAGTGGTAGTTCCTCCTCAAAGCTTCTCCAGCTCTTCTTCTTGGCAGTCTTCTTGATCCAAAAGAGTTCTAAAGTTCAGGGGTCTGGGCCCCAATATTTATATCCCAAAATCCATTGATCTCTTAGGCAGAGTGTGTCTGTGCCCAGCCAGAACCAGTTTTGCCTTCTCTGGCGTGACTTCCTGGCAGGAGGGGGAGACGGCATGGTCAGAGGCAGATCAGGACTTTGAGGTGCAAGGAAATCTCCTCCCCCTTCCCCAATTGCAGCCCAGGCCTATTCAGCCCTTTCCTGACCCACCTAGACTATTTGGAGCCACTCCTGATCCCCAGAGTTCTGTCATCCAAAACCCAGACAGGCAATCCACATTTCAGCTGAGGCACACGGGATGACTGAGCAAGAAAATACCTACTTTCTAAAAGTGGTATTTCCAAATACAGACTGTAAAAATCACCTTCACTAAAAGATGCATCTTTAGATTCCGAGTTCAGGCATACTAAACTTTAATTTCCTACCTAATTCCCCAGGCCAGTTATGTTTATAAGATATTATAAACAAACTCCCCATTCTCTCCTATGGGGAACAGGTAGCCTTGCAATAGCGAAAAACTAAATTGGCCATAATTCGCTATCAGGACATGTCCAACCTTTCACATACACTGCACCCGGCCCACAGGGGTACGTTGGGCCTACCTTAGGGGTGGCTGACGTAAGAAAAGGGAAAATGAGGGACTGGCAAGTGTGTGCACTGGCCAAGTCGACATGGCAGTTACAAACTGTGCACAGACTCCGCAATTGCGGGTCAGAGTTACCTTTTCAGGGCTACTCACGTGGGTGGCACAATCAGTGCTGCATGCCCACTAGTAGTATTTGATTCACAGGTCCAGGCACACTCAACGCACTTTACTAGGGACTAACAAGTAAATCAATTATCCAATCATGGAAACACTAATCCATAACACAATTTACCACAGGAGCACTTGCACTTGCACTTTACCACTGATCAGCAGTCAGAAAAGTGTGCAGAAACACTACACCAGCAAAAACAGTTTCAAAACCGGGAGGTCAGAAAGCAAAAACTCAGGAGAAACATGCCAAAAGATGCCAAGTCTAACACTCCTCCATTCCACTTTTCACTCACCGACCTCTCTCTCCTCTCCAAACTTCCCCTCCCTCCATCTTTCTCTAACCTTTCCCTCATCACACTCGATTGCAACTCTCCATTGTTTCTTTTTCTTTGTTTACATCTTTCACTATCTAACTTTTCAATTTATCTCACCATTCATTTGCTACAGACCCTCTCCATCTCCTAATATTCTCTTTCTATATGTTTTCTATCACCTGTTATCTCACCTCCTTAATCATTTCTTACAACATCTTTCTCTACCTCTACCACTTATTCTGTATCATTACCTCCTCTCTCTCTGTACCTCCCTCTCTCACCTCAACAGTCTCTATCTCACCTCTGTACCTCGCCTTTCTCTGTTCCTACCTCTCTAGCTAACCACTCAGTGTACCCCAACCCTCACCATTCCTTTATATTTCGGTCTCTCTATCTGAGCTTTAATCTAAAACCTTATTTTCCTCATGATCGCTCCTTTTCAACCCAGTCATCTTTCTAATTCCCCGGATCTTTCACAACACTTCTCTCTCTTTACCATACATTTCTCAGCCATAACTATCTACCTATCTCTTTACATCATCTCGGTCTTCCTTCTAACTCTGCTTTACTTTTCTTGCTGTACTGTTCTCTTCTGACAAAGCAGCAGAACAGAACCAAGCATTTGCAAATGCAATAGGTCTCGAATTACTGAAAGTTTGAGCTATTGGCATTGCAAATAATGTTTACTAGATTTTTTTTTGTTAAAAAATATCCCAGCAATAACATAAGTAAGGGTGCAGTACCTTATGTGGCTAATAGAGGTCTCTTTACAACTCCACTGGGACACCTAGTAACAGCCTGTGGTACTGCAACCTTTTCTTGATTTGTGGATTTTATTTTATTACTTATGCTACTGCTGGGATATTTTTTAACCAAAAAAACCTAACAAACATTATTATTTGCAATGCCATTATCTCAGACTTTCAGTAATGTGAGACCTATTGCATGGGTGTGTATGAGAAAAAAATCTGTTTGTGCCGTTCCGTGTTGGGAACAAACTACAAGTGTAGCTCATCTGTTGATATGAAAATATTGGCCCCTGGTAGACTTGAATGTTATAAATGTAGTATGTCTGTTAAAATGGGAATACTTTGTGTTTGGGAACCTGCACATCTGGAAAGTAAGGGTCGAGTGACATTGTGCCAACAAACAATTTGATATCGGAGCGCATAGGTATATATATATATAGAGAGAGAGAATCCACTTCGGGGCTCTCATGTACACTTCTAAAAGCAAAAACTTAAACTGAGAATAAAGTAGCAATGAAAAAGAATGAAAAAAAGGCATATTCGGTTATGGTTTCACACTAAGGCACTACCATTAGCAAGAGTTGGATATACTAATGGGAGGCAGAGTACAGTATCCTACGATGTGGCCTTACAATAGTGCAGAGTAATAAAAAAAATGTTTAACTCTTGAGAGGTGTTTAAACTCTTCACGACGCATCACGTGTTAACACTTCAAATACCAATAACATAAAACAAGCAGTGTTGCGAGGATGAAGTACCACTGGCTGTCCCTTGGGACCTCTTTTTGCCACATATGGAGTGGTGTGGCACACTGGTTAGAGGCGGCAGACCCGGAAGCAGAGGATGGCCCGGGACCAGGGTTTAATTCCCGACGCGGCAGGGTCGTGGACCAGGGTCAGCGGACTCGATAATTCTCGCCTCGGTGCCTACTCTAACCAGGGATCACACTCGGCAACTCTGGGCATTAGCTTGCCTCATCTCCACAACGGCCCCCCACATACGCCGGGGATGCCTGGTTTCACCTTGGAGATACCCAGTAGGGACCATCTCACAGGGAAAGCCAGGACAAGTTCCCCAGCGGTCTACAGCGCGGAGATACCCCATGTGGAGTGATTCATGCGCTTTACAAGACAACATTACATATGGTACTGCACCCTGCAACATTGCTACGCAAAGGATATGGCGCAGCGGTGAGAGCTGCCAACTGGTGGGCTGGGGATCCATGTCGAGCCTGCTGTCAGACTCAACATCCTGTGATAATGGACTGATTATTTAATTTCCCAAGCCCATGGCTAGGTGTGCTATATAAATACAAGCGTTTGTAAAGCTAAAAAAAAAACTGAGTAAAACTGCAGTGGGCTCGGAGGGATAGTCAGGCCTGTGAGCAATGTTGTGGGAGGGGTGAGGGGAAAGCATGGGGAGATAAGGGATATGAAGAAACCAAGCAGTATTGTGGTAGGGGTGAGGAGAGGCATGAAGATAAAGCAACGACAAGAAAATGTTGACAGAAGTTTCACTGCACAAGTTAACAAAACAGTTAACTAGCAAAGAGGCAGGCCAACTAAAAAAAGAGTTCTCTCTAAATATAAATAACATGAACAGTAAGAACACAAGTAAGAGGGGCAGTCCTCATGAGGATACAAAATTCCAAAAGGAGGGACTACTAAGTGTATTCACCAATGAATTTCTAAAGGTCAGCAACAGGAACCAATGAAAAAGAGGGGTGTTTTTTAAGCCCATATCCTAGATACAGCATGTTTGGAAGAGACCGCGCGAGCGCTGCCTAGGCGAGACCTAAAAAGAGAAAACTATCAAAATCCTTCAAAAAGAAATGGTGAACATCCTTTAAGTAGTACTTTGATTTTTACCTATGTTAGGAGAATGACAGTTGTGAAGTCGAATTAATGTGTGTTTAGGAATCCTTGGAAATTAAAGTTACAGTTTCAAGCACTATGTTCATATGAACTATTTTAGCATCATGCACTAGCTGACAGAGATACCTTTACTGTGTTTTCCTTTGTTAATATTTGCTAGTGCTGCTTTCTTTTTTTTCGATATGTCTGGTGGGCATTGGGCAGTTTTGTACGTTAAGAAGTTGTTACATGCTCCTCTTTCTGAAAATGTAAGGTATAGTTCAATATTGTAGGACCTCTTCATGGCTTTAATTAGCTGAAACTAGGAAATCTACTCAAAGCTGTTCCATAAAAGGAGCCCAAAAATATGTCTGGCCAGGCCGCAAAAGTCCTTAAGATGGCACTGGGTGGGTTGGGGTGACCCAACTGGGAGTTTAGGGTGATGGTTCTCCATGGCTCAACTATATTGTACTCTAAGGGAAATTCTTGTGTGTTGCAGCGAAATATTCCCCAGTTGTTGAATTAGTATGTATGACAGAACCATGCATGCAATTACAATGCGGTCTTTACAAAGCATGTGTCTTTACCACACATGATATATATATATATATATATATATATAAAAAGGATATATACTTACCTGTAACAACCATACATTTTCGTTGTTAAGGCATGCATGGTAAATGCATATGCGTGGAAAAAAATGAACAGGTAAGTATAAATCCTATATCTATTTATATATCAGTCTATTTACCCACAACCCCTAAATCCCCAAAATACCCTTGTCATCCATATCCACTCTAAAACTTACAAATTCCCTTGTCACCAAAAAACCCATACCCACCGCAAATTCTAAAAATCCCCCTGTCACCCAAAAAACCCATCCCCCACCCTAAACCCTAAAAATTCCCTTACCACCCAAAAAACCATCTCCACCCTAAACTCCAATGCCCTTGCCCGAACATACCTATATATGTACATTTATATATGCATTTATATGTGTACATATATAAATATATATATATGCATTGTAAAAATGTGCGGGAAAGACGCATGCGTTGTAAAGCCTGTGTTGTAATGGCATGAGAAGGTTTGACTGCGTCGTAAATTACGTTTCCTGTTGAATCGTTACAGTCAAACATAGTCCTATTTATCCTACTTGTACCCCTTCCTGCACTTACAACCACTCTATTAGATGGCCATTTCCTCATGATTGTTCTAGTCCTATGTTTCCTCCTTCTGTGGGAGACTACATTCTCTTCCTTCACTTCCTTTATGCCTTCTTTACAGAAGCAGTGGCATCCTCTCTGCCACTTAGGCGAACACTCATATGCATTCTCAGAGATATGGTGGTAAAAGTAATGGAAAGACAGGACGTTTGGAGGTCAGATTTCAGTCGAAGGGCAGAGCAGCTCTATGTCACTGGTGTATCTTTTTAATATTTAAATAAGCGCATTTCTATATGAATGTTTGCTCTATGCAGCCATGTATGATATAAATCACATAACATAAACCTATGTTGCACTGTACTTGAGTCAGTCATCCATTTACTTGCTTTTATATCATTGTTTGAGTTTGCGAATGTGTCCACACAAATGACTTTTTGCACTGAATATTTGTCAAGAATTTTGACACTTTTTCCTGAATTTTTATTGTCACTGCCCAGAATTTGCATCTATGCCAGATGTCCACCTTAACACAGCAGCTGAACCCCTGAAAGAGGGCATCTGAGAAGGGCTGACGGAGGGTCAAAACTCACGAATCGGTAATGACTATATCTATTTTAGGGCCGGGATAAGCGACTGTAGAGCATCATTTTAGTCCAGCCAGTGAATATTTTAAGAGCTTCAAAAAACGCAATATTGTTTGTTGAAATGTTAGAAGTGTTAACATGAATTACATTCTTGGTCCAAACAATTTATTTCCAATGTAAACGACCGAAATGAATAATTTTGGGAGATTGTTTGAAATAGTCTAAACAAAAACGGGGAGCAATCTTCACCTAATCCAAACGACGACTCCCTAGCCAAAATCTGATACATTATTATTATGAGATTAAGGCGGATGAAGGGGTGAGACAAGGGGTGAGATACGGAAGGATAAATAGGAGGGAGATGAATTAGATTGGAGGTGAAAGGCAAATACAAACAGACAAGTGGTGCAGCGCAATTTTGCCCATTCTTTACACATCACAGATACGTCACTATTTCATAACGGATGCATGATGTGAACGTGCACTTAGCACACGTTTCTTGTGTGGGCTAATAATATTAAAATATGTGTTGCACTAGAAATTATTTCTAAAAGTAGGATCTGTGAACTTACTAATATTGTGTGCCATAACCATACCAAATGATACATTCTTTGACGTTTTGCTGAATAAACCATCTTTATTTAATAGACATGTACTCACTATAGACACAAACTCAACTTACATGATGTGTGCCTTAATACATTGAATGACATTTACTATTTGATGTTTGAGTAGAAACTAAACCATCCTCATGTTATGAAATATAATTTTAAAACTAGGTTTAGGTAATCTGTGCACTAATGATTCATATATGCATCAAAATGTAGTTCCTAGACATACTTACACATATACATTTGAGATTGGACTGTATGCCACATGTAATATGAATCAATGTACTAGAAACTTATATTCGTTGGTGTTTAAATGTGAACATGCATATTAAATGTGCACCACTGAGTTAACATTGTAAGTTGCTTTAAGTAGGAGTCTTTGTGAGGCTGCATAAAATATTGTTTTTCTATTTCTGCTAACATGACATTTCTTTCAGGTATTCATATGCATGGTTAGTCTGAGAATAGAAACATTACTGTACTAGTGATAGGAGAGAACCTGAGAAGAAGACCTTGAAGAAAGAACATGGAAAGCCAGAGCGTTAACTGAAAGGCCAATTCAGCTATGTTACAACATGGCCTGTGTGTGAGAAGACTTTGTCGTTCCCATGTTCAGTGTGGGATACTTTACGAATGTTTCAGTGTACAACGTGAGAAATAGAGAAAGACGTTAGACCCCTGATGATGAGTGCAAAGGGGTGTTGCGCAGGAGATTTGTGTGCGTGTGTTATAACCTAGTTTTCGTACTAACTGCTGTGAGAGAGAAAGTCCCCAGAAAGCTTTCTGAATCTGACCCAAGAAAACTCTTGACCGAACTTCAGAAATGCGGACACCTTCCTACTTTTTTTTCTCCCTTGCCATGTTCTAATTTCCTTAATGGACATTGCCTGATTTTTGGGATTTTGAAGATTTCTACGAACCCTCTTCTTAGCTTGGACTTGGACTGATTTAGGAGATTTAGATTTACTAATGTAAAGATGAAAAAACCTGAGATTCTTCTCTGAACATCAAATTCTTGTATTACTCTTTTGTATTTCTGTTACTGAACTTCTTGTTTGCCTGACATTGGTCCGCCTAAATTTCTTTCAGAGGTTGGGTCTCCCCATTGTTATTCTTTATCTTTATAGCATGTTTCTAAGAATCGTGTACCTGGATGTGATTGTTAACTTGTAATAAACCTTCTTAACTATAGTTACTGATTCCTGGACCAAATTGTGTGACCAAATCAGTTACACTGTTGATACTGATTGATGAAATGCTAACTTCCCCCACTTCTCACTGCAGATAAGAAAGGTCCATTGGAGCAGGATAAATGGTAAGAGAGTAGGCCCAATATGCTGCATCACAGGAAAACACTTAACACGAGAATATGCAAAGAAAGTGAGGAAGGAAGGAGTGGAGGTAGCCGAGAATATGTAAGTGGAGAAAGAGGAGGCTGGAGTAAAGAACAAAGTAAACACAAGGAGCAGGGAGCGAGGCTAAGGAAAAACACCAGTAGGAGGGCGAGGGAAGGCAGGAAAAGACACGTTGGGAGGAGGGAGATGGGGAGTAGAGAAACAAAAGGGGGAGGAGGGGTGCTTCAGAAGGATACCAACGAAAAGGGAGGTGGAGATGGCAGAAAAGAACAAGCATTTGCGAGAGTTTAAACTATTGGCATTGTAAATGACAATGCCTTATATTTATGTTTTAAGAACCAACATGTAAATAAAAGGGATGTATGACGTTAGAACGCATACATTGACAACACGTACCTTTACAACGCGTTCGTAACAACGAAAGTTGTTACCACGCATTGCGCTGGGGGGCGCAACATTGATTAATTTAATTTACTATTCCAACACCAGTCCCCGTGGATAGTAGGGAAGGTGTTGGGATAGTAAATTAAATCATTTACTATCCTTGAGCGCCCCCCAGTGCAATGCGTGGTAACAACTTTCGTTGTTACGCCCGCGTTGTAAAGGTATTCCGTGGTAATGCTTGCGTTCTAAACGCTGCATACCAAATAAAAGGCATTGCCATTTACAATGCCAATAGCTCAAACTCTCACAACTGGGAGACCTATTGCATTGCAAATGCTTGTTTGTAGACGGTATCAATACCTTTGATCATTACTAGAGGTCCCTAGAGTCTGAAACAAAGCTTTTCTACAGCAGGGTGCAGCACTTGAGGCTGTCACTAGAGGTTCCTGGAGTCAGACATTTGTCCTTTTACGTAGCATCTTTGGTTTCTGACTACAGGGACTTCTAGCAATGACCAATCTATTTTTATAACATGCTGTAGTACTTTAGGTGACTACTATATGTCCCCGGGTTCAGAAACAAATATTTTCCTTATGGCGATATGAGAGAGTCTTGGAATCCAGCACAAATCTCTGAAACAGGGTATGTAAGGTCCTAAATTGAGGTCTGGTTCCAGACCCAGTTATTTTCCATAGCAGACTGCAGTACCTAAGCTTCTTCCTAGAGTTCCCAGAAGTTGGAAACAGATATTCTCTGAAGCACAGTGCGATTCCTGTGTCATTACTGGGGGTCCCCGTGTCACATATGTCCTTTTTAATGAGTCTACAGTACCTTATGGAAGTACTAGAGGTCCCATTTGTGTCCACCACTGCTTATTCAGTCTCAAGATACACGAGAATTATGAATAGAGCAGTTGCCTTGAAAAGGCTTTTGTTGGATGTGAAAAGAAACAATCGCTAAAAGACGTTTGCATCAGTCTACATCCCGGGGAGCACTTGCCTTCAACATAATTTGCTTATTGCCTTGCACAAATCTATCGACTTTTGCTTACTGTGGCCTGAATAAATATGCTAGTCATTATCCAAGCTTTCTATATGTTCTGGAAGAAGCGGCAATGGCTTTTTCACACACAAGTAATCATCTGTATCTAGAACAGCAAGTTTGATTATAAAAGATAGTCTTGAGTAAATCCGTCCAGATGGAATAATGGGTATGCAAATGAAGAGAGCGGAGTCATTGAAAGACAAAACAAGAGTGCACTCCACCCCCATCACAATACAGACAACATTGGCCCTGCTGACGTTAGATGCCGTTCACTTTCCATCGCCCGCGTAACGCCTGCTAATCCTTGATAAAATCCCAGCTGTAGCCAGAGTGATCGGCGGCCCTCGCCTCGTCTGGATATTCCACAGCCCTGCAAAGTGAATGCCCGAGGGGAAAAAATAGTACCATCAGCTGCTATTTCCTTTTTTTAAGTACGAGAGCATGGAACATATTAAAATGTCGATGTAAACAAGTGGTTTGCTGGGAATCCCTCTCATGCCCAACCTCTTATTTAACAGAACAATAAAAGCAAGGCCGTAAGCCTCGTGAACAGCTGTTAGTCTGTACATGCGCCACGCTTCATAGCCCAAATCAAGCCTGTAATCAATGAGGGAGCCTACCCCTCATTATGCCTGGAGTGAAGTTATCACCGCCGCCGGCCCTATTCGGGGCAAAAACCGGAAGTTCAGGAGCGTCACGCCTGGCGTGGGGCGGGGCTTCCGCCTTCTGCGGGAAGCCCACGCCCACAGAGTGGCTGGCCGAGAAGAGCAGTGGTGCCCCGGGGCCCCATGACTGTGGGAGAGCCCCACGGTGGCTGCAGAAGTAAGGAGGGTCAGATGTGGCGGCTGAGGCTGCAGATGCAAGTGCAGGGCTCCCATGAATGAGGGAAGCCCCACGTGTACCAGGTCATGCGAAGCGGAGGAGATGAGACCAGGGGAGTCCTGAGGCTGACGGAGCCTTTAGCAGCGACAAAAGAGCCCGGTGAGTGGGGTTAGTTGTACCGTGGGGGCTGGTGCGTGTGTTTGTTTTTTAGTGATTGAGTACACGTGCACTGGCTGGGGGCGGCTGCTACGTGTGTGTGTTCACAAGTTAACTCCCGCCTCGAGCCTAATTAACGCACCGCCAAGCACCAGCGTACACATCTCATACATTACATGCAAGCATGTCTTCACGAGAACGTACATCCGAGCAAATCATCAAGAGCCCTGCTCGTGCCCATCACCTGTCCCACTTCCGAGGTGACTCCACAACAATAGATCTCGCTGGCGACAGCGCTTCGGGCTGCATTCGCCAGGCGAGACCTAAAAAATGGGTGCGAGGATAGGAAAAGACAGTCATAGGGAGAGTATAAGGAAAGAAGCAGAGTAGGGGCAAATGGAGAGTTCAGAAAGTGGATAGAAATGAAAGAAGGGGAGAAATGAGAAGAAAAGGAGAAGGGACAAGAGAGAAGATGGAGGAGCGAGGAAAAAGAGGAAAGAGAAGGACGAAAACGAGAGCTATTCACAGGATAAAGGGACCAAAATGGGGCACAGAAATGGAGAGGAAATAGACACTAAAGTGAGAAAGGGCGAAGTGAATGGCAAAGAATTGAGGCTGTGTTTCGAGATTCCCAGTTTGCAAGGGAAGGAGGAATAGCCCTGACATACGCTATAGTAGGTCCCTTGCAGTCTTGCAGTCACAGGGCCTGATTTAGAGAACATACTATGCTTTCTAAATCAGGCACCATGACTGCTAGACTCCATGCCAATGGACAGACAGGGACCTTGTATAAGCACTGTAGAAGTGTTGCTAGGCCGTTACATGTCACAAATGGAGTATCTTGCAATAATTATTTCATTTCATGAATATAACTTCTTCAACTTATATATATAGTACCACTCTAAGAGTCACAAGGCACATTGAAATGTCATACACGAAAACACAGTGAAATATGGAAATGTCAAACATTTGCAAATTTAAAACGTGGCAGCGATGTGCTTGTTTGACTTTAGAATGCATACAAATGTTGTTCACTACAAAAAATGCAAAGCATATTAAATATACACTATTCAAAATGAAATACACAACATGAAAAGTTTACACATATACTTAGTTGTGACCGTGACAAATACGAATTCATAAAAATAATAGTAGCGGAAAATTCGCAGACTATTAAAATATTTCATCAACATAATGTAATAATGCTCTAGTGGCATGTTATATGGACTTACGTGTGTTGCTGCGGGTTTGCAGATTCATGTGTTATAACCATAACTAAATGAACACTTGTAATGTGTGTGCATGGGTTAACTAGGAAAGGCAGCTGCAGCACTTCTTAGCGAGGCCTCGTGAAGAGCAGATATGACGATCTGTGAGAGTGCCACAAGGAATAAAGACCAGACGGCCCCAGGAGGGGCCCCTCAATACAAAGAGGAGCCATATGGCACTCGCACAGAGGGAGCAGTGTGTGGGAGTTTGTGCGCTTGCCTGTCAACGAGCCCTGTTAGGGATATTCCAAAGCATGGCCGTGTCTCTCTGCTCATCCGATAGCTCTGCGATGGATCTAACTTTCATTTCAGCATGTGTTGACTCATTTCCGTTTGTACAGCTCCCTCAGCCCGCCCCTGATTTGATTAACCCCACTCCCCCTTCCAGACAAAGCTCTGCCATCATAGCTGCCAAGGTTTCAGATTGCTATGTGTGACATTTTCATATCATTATTTTGGATATTGAAACTTTATTTGTTGAGAAAGAGATAAGAAACCTCATCGTTTCAAAGAAATAGTGCACACACCCCAGGGAAGGGTGCTCCAACCCATTTTGTTTTGAATACTTTAAGCACTGCCAGACACAGGGCAAAGGTGAAGTTGCACATTAATACATTTACAGGTTAAAAAGATATAACGAAGTGCACTGAGAATTCTTTTTCACAGTTTCAAAGTTGGACAAAGAGACAGAGGCCACTACCTGTCCATCCCCAGGGACACCAGTGATCACACCAGCCACGCGGCTCAGGCAGCCAGCCTGTCACAGAGCTAGCACAGCCGCCGCCGGCTCTGCTGAAGGGACAGCAGACGCTTGGGCCGGCACTGCAAGCAAGAAAGTAAAGTTTGGTGACCAGCAGTGGCACCTTCCCAAAAACGAGTTAGTGCCATCATGCGACTATGGACTCTGTGACGAACGCGCTGAAAACGGTATGGTTGAGCAGACAGATAAGTTGGCAGCATGAAGGAGCGCGATGACGCACTAAACATTTTTTTTTACTAATCATGGAGTCAGTACAAACATCACTCCAGGCACGTACTTCTTGTAGCGAGCCATCACAAACACATGTGCTGGTAGCTACTGCCCGCAAGTTCAGACTTTACCTACAGCCGAGGCCCACCCACAGCCGCTGGCCATGATTGATTTTGAGGGCCAGCTGGTGTGCCAACGCTACAGCTGCCGGAAATGGTTTAGGAAAGGCAGTGGGAGGGTGTTCGGCAGCCCCTTTCTCACTTACACTCATTCTGCCGGTATCTCGACCTCTCCTCTGGCCCAACTCTGTCCATGACGCCTGGTCGGCAGAATACCTATCTTGTCATGGTGCTGGGCTGCACTCTCCATGCACCTCCCCGCCGGCACGCAACAAGTCTCCACGACTTCCCGCTTCCTGAATTCGGCTGGACCTCACTTCCAGGATCAGCCAGGATGTAAGGTCGCATGACATCTCCGGCCCCCGCGACGCCACAGTCACTACTAGGCTGCCATGCAACCACTGATGAGGGCAGCAGGTCCCACCTGGGTGTCTCGGTATTGGGCACACAGGACTCGTGCCTAGGGAAGGGGTGGGGAGTTGACGTCAGGCCTGGGCTGTAACTAGTGACAGCCGTGCCGCGGGTGTGAATTTCATGCAGCCAGCAGGGCTATTAAGATACATTGTTGCAGGCAGCGCCCGGGCTGGCAAGTCTGTGAGGAGCAGCAGAATCGGCGCAGGTGTCACAGGCGCGGCGGCGCGCACGCTACACTAGCAGCCTGGCGTACCCAGTTTTAGCGCTGGAGCCTGGTACAGTAGAGTGAGAGTAGTACAGTGGCATTTCAATGCGTGACAATGCATTTCAGTGCGGTGATGCGGAACACCGCACTGAAATGCATTAGAGTCACGCCTGATGCGTGCTACTTGGCAGGCCTGTGCAATAACACCCATTTCTGGGCTCCCCGAGATTCTAATCCTGTGTTCCTCTGAAGCGCATCCTCCTGAACTCATGCTGAGCCCAACCGGCCTAAGGACCAGAGGCTTCCAGCACCTTACACCTGGCCAAGAGCAACTGTCCTTGCCTGCCCCATAGACCTCACAAGAGTCTTCTTTACCTTACTTATGGTGACTGCAGCCAGATAACCATCTGAGATGAGTCAAATTATATAAAATGGGTAGGAAAGACTGATTGTCAGTGTGTAACCAGCCCTAAAGAATGTTGGAAAACCTGAGTTTTCATTGGTCTACCCTCTGGGACTTACTTAATTCTTCTGGGTATAACATGTATTCCTTAAAAATAAGGAATACATGTTATACCCAGAAGAATTAAGTAAGTTCCAGAGGGTGGAACCTTGAGCATTAAATGATCTGCCACCAAAGTATTTCAGTATTGCAAAGTGTGTGCCAAGGTGGTTTTGGCCACATGGCAAGCCGACAATGTGGCGGAGAACCGGGGGGGGCAATTATAGGACAGGGGCGTTTCACCCCGGTCCCTGGTTTGTGACTGAGTTTCGGACTGAGTCAGGTCGGGCACTGTCCTGGAAGCATTAAAGTGCTATACTCAGATGTGAGTCCCTTGCTCATTGCACCATCAGGATTCAAGCAAGCCGGGCCGAAGACGCCTGAAATGGCAGAAACCGGTCCCCGGAAGCTTGTTTCCTTCCCAGTGTAAGAATTGGCTTTTGTAGTCTGGTCTGCCCTGTTCCCATGATGCACTGGGCCAGGGACAGACTAATTTGCATACAGCCAGGTTCTGAAACTGGGATGGTGCAATGAGCTAAAAAACGGTGTTGGATCTAGCCCTGATCTCTTGACTGGGTGAGAGTACTCTGCTTAATTCAGAGACTCTGTCCATCACCACCTCTTGTTGTAAATTATTTTGTCCACCCTAAGCGTGGAAGGGTATACTCAGATGTGAGTCCCTTGCTCATTGCACCATCAGGATTCAAGCAAGCCGGGCCGAAGACGCCTGAAATGGCAGAAACCGGTCCCCGGAAGATTGTTTCCTTCCCAGTGTAAGAATTGGCTTTTGTAGTCTGGTCTGCCCTGTTCCCATGATGCACTGGGCCAGGGACAGACTAATTTGCATACAGCCAGGTTCTGAAACTGGGATGGTGCAATGAGCTAAAAAACGGTGTTGGATCTAGCCCTGATCTCTTGACTGGGTGAGAGTACTCTGCTTAATTCAGAGACTCTGTCCATCACCACCTCTTGTTGTAAATTAGTTTCGGACTGAGTTAGGTCGGGCACTGTCCTGGAAGCATTAAAGTGCTTCCGGGGTAGTGCAGCCCAAACTCCACCCATATTTAAGGGGCCATGCAGCGGCGAGCGGGTCTCTTTGATTCTGCTTGCCGCCAAGGAAACAGCTCGCTCCACACAGCTCGATGCCCCCTGCTGCAAGACAGCAGTACGCTCCCTTAAAGCATCCCCCAACTCGTTGATCAGCTGGAAGCCGCAGCAGGCTTGAGAATTCTTACCCACCCACCATCCCCAGAGCAAAGGGTCGAAAGGGGGGCGCATGATGGCAGGGTGTTATGTGATATAGGGCGTTTGAATAACCTTTTTTTTCTTTTGCAGGATTGATTACTAGGTCGATTTTATGTAATTAATGTCATGCTTAATGATTTTCCTTCTATAATTCAATATATTAAGTTTTCACTGATTTGTCGTATTTAAGCCGATTGGCAGGTTATGTCATGATTGGTTGGGACACTTTGGGCCCTTTATGGCATCATTATACCAAATTAACATCAGCATCGCTGGACTCTCCAGGAAGTGCTGGTGGCAAGTCGAAAAGCAGTGCAGGGGCAGGGGGGTGAACAGGGCAGATGGTCAGACCCTCCCCTAAGGAGGGCCCAATCCTCTGAACGGGAGGGTGTAAGAGAAAGGGTCACAGAGCCAGTCATGATCTCACAAGGTACGATTATGTTTTCTGTTGGGTGCACAGGAATGTACTAGTTATGGTTAGGTGATTCCCACGTACTAGAATCTCTGTTAAGGCCTGGTCTCACTTCTAGACAAGGTGTAAATAACTTGGAAAATTATGATGGCAAAACCTTTTATATGTCTGTAAAAATAAATACAGCTGGGGGTCGTACGACCCCTAACCCAAAAAAGAAAATGGTCTTGGGCATGGTCATTGCCATTAAGGTTTGTGGGGATTAGTAAGTATCCCATGGGACATTGGCAACTCCTTTCCATAAAGCCACTGGTCAGTGCGTAAGGTAGCTGTACTTTGATGAGGCAGGATGGTACTCAGAAATAAAGGGTCTTATGTACAAATTGTGACCATGAGCCACTGAAGCACCACCAGAGCAGGAGTGATGTAGTCAATGCACTTCAGTACAAGGATGACGTGAGCAGCAAGATTTTGTACTGCTCGGGGCTTTGTAAAAGGGTTTAACCCACCAATCAGAATATAAGATCCTTAAGTATTGCCCGGCGGTGTCGCCTCTTGAACCCACAAGGTATTTAACTAATGAAGAGGCAGGCGCTGGAGACTGGAAGGCAGGAAACAAGGTTTTATTCTCTCCGGAGGAGAACACAGCAAAACAGACAGCAGGTATCGTTCTGAGGTGCTCTACCCGCATCTCTGAGGCCTGGCCTCTTATACACAAGTTAATCACTTTATTGCATGAAACACATTCTCGTTAATACTTTGATGTACGAAAGGACATCCTCAGAATCTCCCCTCTAGGTCCGTTCCCACACATAGTTACAGTTGAAGTCCCCACCCCGGTCACAACAGGTGGTGATCATCGCGCAGTTGGATATTCCGCCGATTCACGGAATGTGTGGGGTTCGATCGGATCCCGTAGGGTGGGGGCTTTGATCGACCCGAGGGTCCTTTAATGGGAGGAAGCTTCCTACTGTACTGGGGGTAATAAACAGTATCCGCAGAGCCAGATGGTGGCCTGGGAACGGGGAAGACAAACGGGCACACAGGAAAAGGGGTTTGCATCAAAAGGACCTGGGACCATGAAAGGAATGAAGGGAGGTGTCGTGCCGGGAACAGGATGGGATTCCGAGGCAGAGCTGCGCTGAAGAGGGGTTTATGACCCGAGATATGTGAGGGCGAGGGGGTTGCCAGCATGCGGGGGATGCCCGTGAGGCTAGGAGAGGGAGAGAGACGCGCTGGTTATCAGAAAAGGGCAGGGAAGCCATGGTGTTCAAAATGGCGGCTGTTCACGTGCATGAAAAGGGTTCGAGAAGAGCAAGAGGGCGCCGATAATGTTGACGGTTTCAGCCTAACTTTCAACAGTCCTCCCTTTTCAACATATCTAGCCAACTTGCTTACTCAATGTCAATTTTCATCAAATTCCTAACCTCGGTATCGTATAATGCTCTCTTGTGTTCGCTTCCAAAGTCCACAGTTTTGGGGAAAACACAACTTGCACATAAAGAACACAGAGGTGGCAGACATTGAATTCCTAAGCATAGACCACATATTACAACTACAGGAATCAGGATAATGGTGAGCAGTCTCCAGCCCCAGTTCTTAACGGAGTCCCAGAACCAACCACCAAGCGACCATTCTTCTTGTTCTTGGTGGACTTCCGAAGAGAGTCTGTGAAGATGTTCAATGGCCTTGTACACTGAGGGTGAGTTGTCCGGTATGTATGTACAACAGCTGGACCCAATAATGCGGCATGCTCCTCCACGGTCCGCCAGAACCACATCTAGAACAAGGCGGTTCTGGAGAGCCACCAGACGGACCGCTTGGAGCTCGGCAGTGTTGTTAGCAAAGATACCAGCTGTGATGTTCATGGTGGTCTCGACTGTCTGAGTCAGGTGTCGGATGGCACGGCTGTTTGCCATCGGGCCCCAGAGGGGGACGAGTCCTTTCATAGCATCGAGGAACTGTGCTCCTGTTGAGTCGGCTTGCTCAATGTCTTTGGCTCATTTTTTGTCTATGGTGATTCGCTGGGGCCACATAAGTCGGAGGAAGGATGAAGGAGATGAAACAAGTGCCCCCCCAGCCTTTGGGGAGCCAGGTGTAGGCCTTGGTGCCGCAGACGAAATACATGTTTGGTGATGACACAAAGGACGGTGGATCCGTGGAATCCAAAGTTCTGGTAAAGCGGCAAGCGCTGCGGCCCACCAGCTGTGTCCCTAGTCCTTCTACACACATGTGGCCTGTGACGTTGATGACCGACAAGGCCACAGTCAGAGTGGCAGCCGTTCGTTTCCGCAGATAGGAGAAGGTGGGTCTGGTTGGATCGTTGAACACCTGCATTTCGATCCGCTCTTTAGCCGGGATGTCCATTTGGATTGAATCGTTGGAGGTCTGCGGGCAGAAGTGTATCTTCGTTTTGTTTCGCCGGGCCCCGTGGGAGAAATGCGTTACGGTTCTGCCGGAGGTGGCATTGTTCTTATAGCTTTCTTGCAGGAGGATCAGCCAAGCAAGGCAGGAGCCGTGAACAGAGAAGGGTGAAGGGATGAATGGTATTGAATGTCCAGTGGCATGGGGTAGCAACCCACAGATCCAGCAGTTGGTGACATTGGTGGCAAGATTGTGTTGGTGAAGCAGCTGCACGAAAGAGTTATTCCAAAATTCTTTTCGCCTCTCTCTTAGTTGAGGAGAGAGTGAAATCAGATAATGTTCCTTCATGGTGGTAGGCTGAGCAGTGGTTAGGAATGTTTCATGAGCAGGTGCATGTTCTTCCATAATCCAGAGCGTGGTCATGAGGAGAAAGCAGAAGAGGATTGCGATAAAGAGTGCAATTGTCTTTGAGCTATGGAGTCTGTCTGTTCTCGGATCTCTGCAGCGGGTATTTCCTGTTGTCTCCGTCGTCTTCTTATTTGGCGCTTCCATCATCTTCTTATCCGGCGCTTCCATCATCTTCGTTTTCAAGGTGCTCGGTAGTGGGCAGAACCACAGACTTAGTTTAGCTTCTCTCCAGGTAACCCTTGGTAGTGTTGGGTCACCGTTCTGAGACCCTTTAACCTAGTCAGTGGCCTACTTAGCCGAAGCTCCCTCCTTTCGACGCAGGAAATACCCTTCTCGAGATGGCACAGTGGGATCAGAATGTTTTGAAAGTTCAAGTGTCTCTGTGTCGGGATAGCAGTTCAATGATGGTCGGTCTTTGTTCAGGAGCTCCTCTTGGGTACTGACGTTGTCTGCTGTGGCCAGGGCTGAGGAGACCTTTTTGCAGTGATGGGCGTGCAGCCAGTGCTTCTTCCCCTCCACTCGAAGAGCTGTCCGAGTGGTGATCAACACTTGCCAGGGGCCCGTCCACCGGGGTTCCAAACTCTTCGATCGCTGAAAATTCCGGATCAGCACGAAGTCCCCAGGCTGGATGGTGTGGCCCGGACCCCTGGAAGCATCGGGGATGGCCTGCTGCACCTGCTGATGAATGACAGACAGAGTTTCAGTCAATTTATACAGATAATCAGACATTAGGACGTCCGGGACGTCATGAATGGAGGTTGGTTTTGGGGCAGACCAGACACTCATGGGTCGACCGAAGACAACTTCATAAGGAGTTAAGTGATGTCGGGTGGGGGTAGAGCGCATCGATAGTAATGCCAGTGGGAGGGCGTCTGGCCATTTCAGACCCGTGGTAGCCACTATCTTGGCCAGTTTAAGTTTTAGTGTGGCATTGTGTCGCTCAACAAGTCCAGCAGATTGGGGGTGGAAGACTGCGTGGAATTTCTGTTTAATACCCAACCCCTTTAAGATGAGCTGGATAACTTCGGCTATGAAGTGGGGGCCATTATCACTCCATAGAATACGACAGAGGCCGTAACGGGGAAAAAATTCCTTTAACAGTACCTTTGCAGTGGCCAGAGCGGTGTTGTCACGGGTTGGATATGCTTCCACCCACTTGCTAAATGCGCACACCACAACAAGTACATATTTTAGGCCTTGGCACCTGTCTAGCTGGATGTAGTCCATCTGCAGGACTTCAAATGGGTGGCTTGGGACCCCAAATCCCCCTCGGGGTACTACAGTTCCTTTCCCGGGGTTGTATAGCAGGCATATTAGGCCTTGTTGGACCAGGCGTTTGGCGGAATCTGGGATCTTATCATTGTGCCAAACTCTGGAGACAAGTTCGATCATGGGGGCTGATCCTATGTGGGCAGGGGAGTGTGCCATGGTCAGTATGGGAATCAGGTATGAATCAGGTAGCAACCATTTGTTCGTGTCTTTTGTCCGCCAGCAGCCTTCATCGTCCTTTAATCCCACCCGTGTCCATTCAGTCAACTCGTGTTGTGTGCTAGCCATTTGAATGTCCCTGATAGTGTCTCTAACGTCAGTCCATTTTTCCGCTTGTGACCTGGTCACGTACATATGTGTTGTCGTCCTATTTTCAGCTGTCGTTCGGGCAGTGATGTCGGCTAGTGCATTTCCCTGTCCAATAATGTCTGTCACCTTCTTGTGTGCCTGGCATTTGATGACGGCAAGCTTGTTGGGGAGAAGGACAGCTTTGATTAAGGCGGAGACTAGATCCCCGTGCAAAATGGGTGTGCCGTGTGAGGTCAAGAATCCCCTTTCCCTCCAGAGGAGCCCAAAATGGTGAACCACCCCGAAGGCGCTGTCGGTGTAAATGTTCGCTGTGGTTCCTGTTGCCAGGATGCAGGCTCGTGTCAAAGCAATCAGTTCCGCTGCCTGGGCAGATCGCTGGGTGATGCGGGCTGTTTCTACTACGGTTCGAGCCGTGGTGACTGCATAGGCAGCGGAAGTAGTACCGTCGGAGAGTTTGATGCAAGAACCGTCCACCCACAGCTCCCCGTCGGGGTCAGGGAAAGCCGTGTCTCTGAGATCAACCCTACTTCTGGTTTGTTCGTCCGTAAGAGTCACGCAGTCATGTACAGGGTGCACATTGGGATCGTTCTCTGGCAAGGGTAACAGAGTTGCCGGGTTCAGTGTGGTGCATCTTTTCAGGGTGATATGGGGCGCAAGCAAAGTCAGTTCGTATCCAGTCAGTCGTGCACTTGTCAGATGTTGCGTCTTGGTCTGGTTCAGGAGGGTGTCGACTGCATGGGGTACCAGTACCGTGAGGGAATTCGAGAGTACAATCCCCTCACTCTGTCGGATAGAGATTGCAGCAGCAGCTACAGCTCGAAGGCAGGCAGGCAAGGCTCTGGCGACAGGGTCAAGAGTGGCAGAGAAGTAAGCGCACGGTCGTTGCCTAGGGCCGATGGCCTGGGTCAGGACAGATAAAGCGCACCCCTCCCTTTCGTGAGTGTAAAGGGAGAAGGGCTTTTTGTAATCAGGGGTACCTAGGACGGGGGCTGAGCAAAGGGCATCTCGCAGTTCCGTGAAGGAAGTTTGACACTCAGGGGTCCAAGGGAGTGGGAAAGGGACATCTTTGTTTAGCAGAGAAAACAGTGGTTTTACAACGAGGCTAAAATTTGGCAACCACTGTCGGCAGAAGGAGGTGAGGCCTAATAGGGAGCGAACCTGCTTCTGGGTCTTAGGGACAGGAGTATCTAGAATGGTTTGGATTCGATCAGGAGTGAGTTTTCTTCCATCTTTGGACAAAAGGTGACCTAGGTAAGTGACCTGGGGTTGGCAGAATTGCAACTTCTTCTTGGAGACCTTGTGGTCATTTTCCGCAAGGAAGTGCAGGAGTTGAATGGTGGCGGTAACCGCTAATGGGGTAGTGTCGGCTGCCAAAAGGATGTCATCGACATATTGTACTAACACCACTCCGTCGGGTAACTGGACTTGATCTAGTTGTCTTTTGAGGGCCTGGCTGTAGATGCTAGGGCTTTCTGTGTAGCCCTGGGGCGCTCGGCAAAACCTATATGAGCGGGCTTTTAGGGTAAAGCCGAAGAGATATCGGCTGTCTGGGTGGATGGGGATGGAAAAGAACGCGTTTTTGAGGTCGATGACGGTGAAGGTGGTGGCAGTAGAAGGAATCAAGGTCAGGATGGTGGTGATGTCTGAGACCACAGGGTACTGGGGTACCACCACTTTGTTGATCTCTCGGAGGTCGATGATAAAACGGTATGCTTTCTCATCTCCCTCTCCCTGTTTCTTGATGATGGGCAAGATAGGGCTGTTGCAAAGGTTGCTAACCACTTCCTCTACCACTCCTGCGTCTATCAGTGACCGGATAATCATTACCAATGCCTTCTCGCCCTCGGGCGATATCCGATATTGTGGGAGTTTTGGGAGTGTTGCGTCTGGTCGGACAGTAATGTGCACTGGGTCAATTAACATACGCCCTACGTCCGAATCCGCTTTTGCCCACAGATACGGAGGCAGAGTGTCAAGCAGGGATGCGTCAGCGTCGGTGATGGAAAACATGTGTTGGGGAGAGCAATGTCTAAGCAGAACGGGGTTGTCGTAAAGAAACACTCGAACTCCATCTTGAGAACACCTGATCGTCGCCCGGAAGTGTTTCAGTAAGTCAAGTCCCATAATGGCGTCAGGGCTATTGGAGGAGAGCAAAAACGTGGTGTCAGTGGTGTTGTTTTCTACGTCGAAGAGAATCGGGGCAGACAAAGGGTTGGTGGAGGGCGTTCCATCGAAACCTGTCGACGTTATGAGCGAGCCAGACAAGGGTGCCCTTGGAATCAGTCGTTTAGATAACGCACTACGTGTTGCGCCAGTGTCTACCAGAAATGGTGACTTGGTACCCAGGACCTTAGCAGTGACGTAAGGGCCCTGCTGGTCAACATAGAGCTCGACTGGATCCCTCCCTTGCCCTTGGCTGTCCTATGCGAAGTTGTGGGCGTCTTCATAGTCGGATTGTTGATATTGGTTCTGCCTGGGTCGATCAAACGTATTTGGTCTGCCTGATCTGTCGTTAGTCGTGTCATTTGGGGGCCCTCGCTGTTGTCCCTTATTTCTCAGTCCATTTGCTATGTCTCTGGGGTCTTTGTTTTTGATTATTTCCAGAAGAACTGGGCACTGGGATTTCCAATGGCCAGTCCCTTTGCAGAAAGCACACTGGTTCTCTCTAAGGTCTGTGCGTCCACTGTAGGAAGTCAGAGTGCGGTCCTGGGGAAATGTAGTCTTAGGGACGTTCGTCTGGTAGTTTCCCCGATATTGGTCTCGTCCTATAGTCACCCCTTGCAGTTTGGCGATCATCACCCTCTCTTTCAAGTCCTTCTTCTTTTTCTCTGTTGCCCTATCGTTTTCATTTTTCTGATGTTCATAATATTGGGCCATCTGGAGAATAGCTGTAGGTTTGGAGGCTGCCCAACTACTCTCGCTGGCCTGTAGTTTCTGGGAGATCTCCGATGACAGGCCCTTAACATAATTCTGGACAAACAGATGGTGTCCGGTTGCAGTGGTCATGTCCTGGCCGCTGTAATCGGAGAACACCGTTTCAAACCGGGAGAAGTATTCCGATACATCCTCCTGGGGTTTCTGGCGACAGGCTGTTACTATCGACCAGTCCACTTTCTTTTCTGGGATCAGGGTTTTTAATTTCTCCACGATTTTATCTGGAAGGTCTAGAATGGATTTCAAAGGCTTTTGTCCTGGTCCCCGTTGTTTATCCAGATCATCGAGTTGTGACCAGGTATGTCCAAACAGCTCAAGGTGGTCGACTTTCCGGATTTGCTTCCACACATCAGCTGGTAGACATAACCCGAAGAACAAGTCGATGTCAGCCAGGGTCATTATCGTTGAACCCAGGGCTGTACCCAATTCAGTATAAAAGGCAGTGGGGTTTTTACGTAGATCGGGTAGAGATTTCCGGAATGTCAGAATCTCTTGCCGGTCCCATGGCTGGTAGACCCAGTTGTACACTACCCTTCCCTTCGCATCTTGGTTGTTTGCATCATCGTGAGTCCCTGTACCTCGGGGAGGAACCCAGTAAGGGGCAGCCTCTCGTATCGGCATCATGGTGTTAGATTGCTCGGTTGGTGGTTCGGTCACTACGGAGGTCGTGGATTTAGTTCCCGACTCTCGTTCAGTGAGGTGGCGGAAAACCTCAAGCGTACGCGTAAGGAGGTCCGACACATCACACTCGCCCTCATCCCCAATATCGACCTTCCGGTACAGAGTCGTTAGGCTCCCGGGACCGTTGTCTCGATATCGGTCCTCGTATGCATTCAAGACATGATAACACAGTCGTACGGTAAAATGTCGCCTGTGACTCCCTGTATACGAGTTGAACATATCCGTGATGTACTCTTCATCTTCCTTCCTTTCTACCAGTGTCCTTGCTATCTTGTCGATCCCTGCTCGCTCATCTTTGCTTAGTCTGCTTGTTCTTGCAGGGCCAGCCCCTCGAGTCTCATGGTCGTCTAACGTTGTTGTTGATGCAGTATTTAATACAAGGGGTTCGGCTGGCACAGAGGCCATTGGGGCCGAAGCTGTGGCGGTACTTTCGTTTGTACCTGGGGGTGGCGCGTGCTGTGCTAAGGGTTGGGAAGGGGCATATGGAGGGGGCATGTAGATGATAGGAGGACCTAACAGCAGATCATCGTTGGCTCGTTGTTTCGAGGGTAAATCAGGGTAGAGCATGGAGGGAGTTCTAACCGGACACTGGCTCGGTGTTTCCATTTCTAGTTTCTGTTTAGCTTTCTCTCTTTCCTTTATCTCTTTTTCTAGTTTCTGGGCAGCTAGGTGGGCTGCTTTTCGCAGCTCTTTTCCCAACCTACTCTCAGTTTTCTTTTTACGTTGTTCAGTTTCTTTGCGCCACATGCCGAAACTGTCAAGCATAGTGGGTGTTGTCTTGTTTTTACCAAGGGCTGTTTCTAGCGTTTTTATTTTATCATCATCGAAGGATCCTATCAGTGGCCACTGACTTTCTTGATCCTTTTTCGTATATTTATGCCATAGTTTGCTATAGGCTATAGGGGTCAATCCATGCTTCATGAACATGTCCTTATTAGGGGTGCCTTCCAGTGGGGCTGGATGGTCCATCTCTAATAAGCGGTCCGGGCTAAACAGGCTACTAATCAGTGGGGAGAAGACAGACATGACGGCTCGTAACGAGGGACTAAAAGTCAGCACTGCCTATCTTATCACTGTGTGCAAAGACTGGACAGAATATTTCTATTCTACGTTGTTTGCAGGCAGTGAATACCTCATGGATCAAATAACAAAAGACCAATAAATATTCAATGGGGAGAATGAGTAGGTCCGCAAAGATCTGTGTTACCTACCCTTTTCACTATCTGCAAAAAGGGTGGTCTCTTCCCTGTTTGCAGACAGAGAATCTCCAGAAAACAATAGTTTTGCGAACAACAGTTCAGTTTCAAGTTATTATTCAGTGGGGGAGAAAAAAATAGGCACGACTGCTGCCTTACCTATCCTCCACTGTTTGCAAAGAGAGAGCCTGTTGTTTCTCCGTTTGCAGACAGCGAATCTCCAAATAAATAAAAAGAGCAATACTAGTATTTTTTAAACAATCAAGCAATTATTTCGTAACTTGTCGTGTTTACACGACCTTACCCGGACCGCATGGACAGTTTCTTGTCTTCCGAATCCAGCGCCTGATCGTCCTCTCTCCTCCGTTATCCTCGCGGCACTCCTGATGGTTCCCAGTCAGGACCGTAGATCACTCGAGAGAGGTCTGTTCGGAACCAGTGAAGTTCGGATGATCGGCTGTCAGACGAGGGTCTATCGGACAGACGCGTTCCCGATCGTTGCAGTCGTTCACTCTGTCGTCAGGACCTCTCCCACTGGATCCACGAGTCGCTGATGGGCCCCACGCTTGGGACGCCAATTGTAAAAGGGTTTAACCCACCAATCAGAATATAAGATCCTTAAGTATTGCCCGGCGGTGTCGCCTCTTGAACCCACAAGGTATTTAACTAATGAAGAGGCAGGCGCTGGAGACTGGAAGGCAGGAAACAAGGTTTTATTCTCTCCGGAGGAGAACACAGCAAAACAGACAGCAGGTATCGTTCTGAGGTGCTCTACCCGCATCTCTGAGGCCTGGCCTCTTATACACAAGTTAATCACTTTATTGCATGAAAGACATTCTCGTTAATACTTTGATGTACGAAAGGACATCCTCGGAATCTCCCCTCTAGGTCCGTTCCCACACATAGTTACAGTTGAAGTCCCCACCCCGGTCACAACAGGTGGTGATCATCGCGCAGTTGGATATTCCGCCGATTCACGGAATGTGTGGGGTTCGATCGGATCCCGTAGGGTGGGGGCTTTGATCGACCCGAGGGTCCTTTAATGGGAGGAAGCTTCCTACTGTACTGGGGGTAATAAACAGTATCCGCAGAGCCAGATGGTGGCCTGGGAACGGGGAAGACAAACGGGCACACAGGAAAAGGGGTTTGCATCAAAAGGACCTGGGACCATGAAAGGAATGAAGGGAGGTGTCGTGCCGGGAACAGGATGGGAATCCGAGGCAGAGCTGCGCTGAAGAGGGGTTTATGACCCGAGACATGTGAGGGCGAGGGGGTTGCCAGCATGCGGGCGATGCCCGTGAGGCTAGGAGAGGGAGAGAGACGCGCTGGTTATCAGAAAAGGGCAGGGAAGCCATGGTGTTCAAAATGGCGGCTGTTCACGTGCATGAAAAGGGTTCGAGAAGAGCAAGAGGGCGCCGATAATGTTGACGGTTTCAGCCTAACTTTCAACAGCTTAGCTATGGTTATTGAAGGGAGGCACTCCTACATTCCAGTGCCATTGTCTATTGGCTATCACAACAGCAAGAATCAGTGCGGTTCTGAGGCATAAGCAGCAAAGGCATGTTCAGTTAAAGAGCACGTAAATGAAAGGCAGTATTTTTTTTAGACAAACATTAGTAAGTATGGATTGCCACAACTAAGATGTGGTACCTTATCTTGGAGGTGGTAAAATACAGCCAATTCAGGCGCATACCGTTTTGAACACCCAATAGACATTTTATGACTCTAAAGACAATTATAAGTGTTTTTATAGACTTGACTTTGCTGTGTATTTGGGTGGCACCCACAAGCATGCAGTAGCCAAGTTAAAGCTCTCAAACACATCTGCAAGAAGTATCATGTAGATGAGAAAAGGAAGGTTAGAAAAGGAAGGGGAGAGAGCTGATCTTTGTGGTGGATTCCACAGGTGAGGTTAGCTGAGCTGGGAAAGAAAACTAGAAATGAGAAAAAACATTTAAAGATGGTCCCTCCACATTATGCTGGTAACAAGATGATCCAGGAGTATAGTATGCGCCACTATATCAAACAATGCTGAGAGAAGAAGGAAGGAGCAGAAAACAAGATTATGCATGATCCAAGGTGGAGAGTAGACTTTGATGGGAGTTCTCAATTGCTGCGAGTGGGCAGAACCCGGTGTCGATACTGCTCAGGAGGTTGTGATGATCCAACTGATCTGAAAGTTGTGTATGAATAGCACATTCCTGTACTTTGGCTATGCAGTGAAGACCAGAATTCAGACAGGTGGGACACATTTCTCCCAACACCTAAAACTCAGTTGCTACTTACTGCCTTCAGACTTTGATGCATGATCAGTAGAGCGCTTAACAGTTCAACAAAGTAGGAAATAACAATAACCATAGAGGTGTCCAGATAAAGAGGCATTATGCTGTATGAGAAGAAGGAGTAGATGGTAATATTTATTTATTTATTTATTTATTTATAGTGTTTTATATAGCGCGGACAAGACCCGTGGGTATCAGAGCGCTTCACATATGAGATTACAGATTAACATTATACAGGCAATTATAACAGCAAACATATATGGAGGTAGAAGGCGAAATACTATCTAGGAAGGTTACAAACTGACATATGAAGTTAATAACTAGACATTATCGTAGCAATTAAAACAACAAAAACAAATATGGAATGTAGGAGGCAATATGCTATCTAGGGTGATTGAATAAATATATTCTTAACGCCTGATCACTTAGCGATAAGTGGTGCATATGGTTTAGGTTGTGCCATAGTCGCTTAGTGCATAGTTCAATATAGTCACTTAAGCTTATTTTCTCAAGCGAGTTGAATCTGTAACTTCCATTTTCATTGCTTTTATATTACAGTTCTTTATTGACTTTGAAAAAGGTAAAGTAAATAACACATTTTGCCCTAAGGCGTATGTCACAGACTTGAAAAACATAGAACCTGTATATGTAGGCAGTCTTAGTAGGCAAGCTGTATAGCTGTTGATGACGACGTACGTGAGATTGAGATTTCTTGGTAATCAGTCACTGTACTACATATTGGGGCCACCTACCATAACACATTGATATTTAATTAAATTAAGAAAACAGAAAAAATGAAGAAAGTAGTAAAAGTAGAAAAAAATGCTATTTCGACAATAACATACATAGATAGAGAGATAGACAAAACTATAGATCCAGCAAGCCCAAGAAAATGAATCAAAATGGGGTTCAGTAGGCCAGGGTAGACCAACAGATCTTGATATGCACTGTAGGAGGATTTGAAATTTGTAGTCTGTATTTGGGGGAGTCAGGATGGTGGACATTTTTGCAGATAATCAAAGTTTTTTCCAAATATCTATTCTTCTACATATCCCATCATATTGTTTTAGTGCAATATATTTAGCACTTCTTGTAAAATATAACCATGTAGGGACAGAGATATTTTTGCACAGATATCCATATGGAAAAGATTAATTTGATACCATTATTAAAGAAAATATCAAGGAGTAATAAGGGTCACACCAGGGCAGTACAGAGAGGGGGCACAGGTTAATCGGTGCCACTGCAGATATAGTAGGCACATCCCAAGATCAGTTCCTGTCATGTCAGAACTACACCAGGTTTTCAGGCTAGCACTGATTAATAAATGATTCCCAATTAAATTAATTCTATGCAACATCATATGAAGACATCTTGAAAATGTGACACCGCTCTGACACTTCAAGTCAATGTTTGACACTACTGTATTTGTTATTTGATGTTCATTGTAGCAGAATGATGTCTAGCAAGAGATGGTATAATCCAACCTAAGTGTGTGTTGGGTCCAGTTGACACGATGACAGAAATCAGGATGTCAAATGATGGGAAAAAGGGTGGTAACTTTTGATCAGGACAGTGATCAGATATTGGTGCCAATAACACAACCACACTAGCTTGGGCTATAAATTTAGACTGAAGTGTGATGGTGCTCGTTTCATTAATGGCAAATATATTGTATTTGCTACTTACTCTACAAGCTTTAGTGTAGTTTCCCCCCCGCCATTGCCTTCTTTGGCTCAGAAACCTTTAGGTCAGTGGTTCTTAACCTGAGGTCCAGAAATCCATTAAGCCTACTCAGGGGGTGTATGACTGTTAAGAAAATAAATTATATTAAACAGATTAATAAAGTGTATATGAATAAAGAATAAAAATTTAACATTTAAGAATGTTGCGTAAATGTGAAGTAATTTGAAATTAGAGGTTGTAAATTAAGTTAGTACCCTCAGATTGTTCTGTGAGAGCAATGCCAGTGCATGAAAGAGAATTACGTATGGACAATTAGTGGCCTCAACTTATTTTAGAGAAGCTCCAAACTACCATCAAAATTTAGATTTTTTTTGTTGGTGAATTAAATAGAATATTTCATAATTTATTTGCTTGATGAATGCTTTTTTCTGTATTTTCAATGTATTACTTGGCGGTTCAAATCATTTAAATAGTTTAGGGCCGGGTGCCCAGCTTCAAGTTTCAGTGCTTAATTTGAGCAGGGGGGTGCCGGTTGAGGCCACCAATACTTATTTTTGGGGACCGTCACTTATTTTCCGCATCAGATGATTACCAAGTGAAAAAGAGGGAAAAAATACAGATCAGAAAGACGGAGGAAGAGAAAGACACATATCGTCACAAAAGGAGAACGCAGGAACCTGCAAGAGCGAGAAAAAAAGGGCAGGGAGTGTATGGTGGTGGATTAAAGACTACCACTCTTGGCATTTGGCGTGCCTACGTTTAATTGCACCAGCCATCGGCTTCTGAGCAGTTTTTCCGGCACCGCCACTCTTTCTTTCACAAATTAAGTACAGCCAGTAAGGACTCATTGGGGTCACCAGATGATTACAATAATGACTCAGTGGGGTCCTCGTCTAATAATAATGATTAAGTGGAGGCCTACAGAAGTCAACAGGTTAAGAACCACTGCTTCAGGCCATTACCTCCGGGGGATCAAGAGATGAGAGTATTTCAGTTTTACCCTCTTTCTACTGACTCCTTGGGTGCATTCTGCCCCTTCCAATGGCATTCATGGGGGACTATTTTTCATCTAAAAAGTACGTTGTCATGATATTTAATTCTTTAAGTGATCCATGAATTACATAAACAAAGCAATACTTTAAGGACAATTCACGCTGAGGCGCCCATGATTCTTTTCTTTTTTATCACTCAAGTGCAAGCTTCAAGCCTATTGGTTTTGTCTTTGCTTCTTTCACTTCGTTATGCACGGAGACACAGCACAACATATATCAATAATGAACCCGAGTACATATGGTAGAGCACCGAACAGGTCATAGACTGAATTTGGTGTCAGGTCTGTTTTCAGGCAATAAAGATGCCTAGTTTCTTATGTTTACCATAATAACAGATACTTCAGCCCGACTCGGCGTCAGAAGTCAACCCAGATCACACTGTGACAGATCCAGTGCCGGACAGCAGAGGGCAGCACTCGCACGCCTCTGGCACTGCACGTCAGACGCAGCCTCGAAGCAAAGACACAGAGCTCGCTACAAAGAGTTACAGAGCTCCAGGTTACAATAGCCTTGTATTCACAAGGCAAGCCAGAAAATGTACTGTCGTGTTTGTCAGGAAGCGGGCCAGCATGCTGTAGGAAAGCGAGAGTGGTATGCCAAGAGCAGAGCGGTGCATTCTTTACTCCTCTATTTGGTTATAAAAAAGAAGGGAAAGAAAAGCCAAAATTACTTCTCGAATATCCACATGGATGGATATGATTTTTGCTTCTACTAAGCAAAATAACTACTTGTTGGGTCAAGACAGCGCATGCCTGTGTGGTTTACCAAGCACACAGGGACCTGCCCACTGCTTACCATTATTTGGCTTTCCTATCACTCATTTGCCTGCATTTTATTCATGTCCCAGTTTGTCAATATTCTGGTTGTTCCACATGGGCAGCATTAGCACCATAGCTTTAATTAGATAGCATCTCTGCTTCCACTGCTTGCTATTCAAGTGCTATTTTTTTGTACTAAGCGGAGAGGTCATGTGTTATTGAGCGGTCGACCTTTTCGCCTACTTGGGGTCATTTTTGGCCCTAGGTGGGATGGGTATGCTCAGATGTGAGTCGCTTGCTCACTAGATTCAGGATGACTTGGCTGGTGAGTGGTGATGCTTGTTTCGAGGAGCAGCGCCAAGACTGATATGCATATGGCTGGGTTCAAACTGGGGTGGCATGGTAAGCAAAAGAACGATGGATTTAACCCAGATCTCTTGAATGGGGCTGAATGTTTGATTTGTTCCGCATTTCCTCCATCATTTGTTTGTACTCCGTGTTGCTATTGGTCAAAGAGTGCTTCTCCCCATTGCCCTCCACATTTGCTTTCCCCCACCCGTGGCCTCATCTTTACCTGTTGCTTCTTCCCTCCACCTGCACCCTGACTGTTGCTTCACTCCAATCACTGTGTTGCTTCGCTGCCCCTTCTGCCTTCCCCCGTTTTGCTTTCATGCTTCCTGTTTTGTTGTCCCCCATTCTTCTCCGTGTTGCTTTCACGCTCCCCTACTGCCGCTCCTGTTGCTCCGCCGCCCCCTCCTCCTGCCTGGTGCTCCCGTGCTCCCCTTCCCTACCCCATTTTGCTTCCAATCCAACCATTGCTTCCATTCCCCCTGTCACCAACTCACGTTAAAACATTAAAAAGAGGTTTGCACATTATATTTAATTTTAGTTCCTGATCCTCCAGCTCGGATCAGTAACTAAAAACGGTAAACAGTCAAAATATCGATTCCAAAATATAGAATGGACATAATATCGAAGTAAAAATATAGAATGGACAAAATATAGAATGGACACAATATAGTGATTAAAAATATCGAATTTAAGGTAAGTAATATCGATTTTCAAAATATAGAAGTCAAACTATCGAAGTATACAATATAGGCATTAAATATATCGATTTTTTTATAATATCAATTTTTTTAAAGTGTTTTGTATGTTAGTATATGTGTGAAAAGTGTATATTAATTTTTGTAATGTATTTTTAATGTAATTTTGCTTTCTAGTTCTGTAGCGGGTTGTGAGTTTATAGGGGAATAGGGTGGGAAGTAATTTAATTGTAATTAATTAAATATTTTTATTTATTTATTGGTATTCATTTTGAATTTATTGTTTTTTAATTGGTAATGAATTTTTATTAATTGCCAATTAATTTGTATTAATTGATTAATTGTTAATTATGTTAATTTTCTAAATTTATTTTCTGTAGCGGGTTGTGGGTTTATAGGGGAATAGGGTGGGAAGTAATGTAATTGTAATTAATTACATATTAAAAATACTTTTTGTGTATTGATAATCAATTTACTGTTAATTTTTAATTGGTATGAATTTTTATTATTAATTAGTTTTTGTTATTGAAAATTAATTAGTTGTTAATTATGAATAGGTTATTAATTTTTAATAACTAATATGTAGTTGTATTTCTAAATAATTATTACATAATATTAAATTGGTTATTAATTTCAATTAATGTTTTATTGGTATTGATATTTAATTTATTTTTAATAATATATTAAATCATTACTTTCCCTACTGTTAAACTCACTGGAGTGGGAATAGTAATTTTCACCCTCCCGCTATCCAACGCTTTCCCTACTGTTGCACTCTCTGGAGTGGGAATAGTATTTTTTACCCCTACGCTATCCAACGCTTTCCCTACTGTTGCACTCTCTGGAGTGGGAATAGTAATTTTTACCCCTACGTTATCCAAAGCTTTCCCTACTGTTGCACTATCTGGAGTGGGAATAGTAATTTTCACACTCCCGCTATCCAACGCTTTCCCTACTGTTGCACTCTCTGGAGTGGGAATAGTATTTTTTACCCCTACGCTATCCAACGCTTTCCCTACTGTTGCACTCTCTGGAGTGGGAATAGTCATTTTTACCCCTACGCTATTCAATGCTTTCCCTAATGTTGTACTCTCTGGAGTGGAAATAGTAATTTTTACCCTTCCAATATCCAACGCTTTCCCTACTGTTGCACTCTCTGGAGTGGGAATAGTAATTTTTACCCCTACGCTATCCAACGCTTTCCTACTGTTGCACGCTCTGGAGTTGGAATAGTAATTTTTACCCTCCCGCTATCCAACGCTTTCCCTACTGTTGCACTCTCTGGAGTGGGAATAGTAATTTTTACCCTTATGCTATCCAACGCTTTCGCTACTGTTGCACTCACTGGAGTGGGAATAGTACTTTTTTACCCCTATGCTATCCTACACTTTCCCTACTGTTGCACTCTCTGGAGTGGGAATAGTAATTTTTACCCTTACGCAATCCAACGCTTTCCCTACTGTTGCACTCACTGGAGTGGGAATAGTATTTTTTTACCCCTACGCTATTCATTCATTGTGGGTTTCTAAAGCGCTAGAATCGACTCCCGAAGGAGTATCTCTGCGCTGTAGACCGCTGGGGAACCCGTCCTGGCTTTCCCTGTGAGATGGTCCCTACTGGGTATCTCCAAGGTGAAACCAGGCATCCCCGGCGTATGTGGGGGGCCGTTGTGGAGATGAGGCAAGCTAATGCCCAGAGTTGCCAAGTGTGATCCCTGGTTAGAGTAGGCACTGAGGCGAGAATTATGGAGTCCGCTGACCCTGGTCCACGACCCTGCCGCGTCGGGGATAGAACCCTGGTCTCGGGCTGTCCTCTGCTTCCGGGTCTGCCGCCTCTAACCAGTGAGCCACACCACGCTTTCCCTACTGTTGCACTCTCTGGAGTGGGAATAGTAATTTTTACCCCTACGCTATCCAAAGCTTTCCCTACTGTTGCACTCTCTGGAGTGGGAATAGTATTTTTTACCCCTACGCTATCCAACGCTTTCCCTACTGTTGCACTCACTGGAGTGGGAATAGTATTTTTTACCCCTACGCTATCCAACGCTTTCCCTACTGTTGCACTCACTGGAGTGGTAATATTAAATGTTACCCTCCTGCTATCCTACGGTAAAATATTGTACATTTTTTATTAATAACTTAAATTAATTATATCTTAATTTTAAGGTTATTTGAGTATTTTTAAGTATGTTTTAGTTAATTATATTTATTATTTCATTAATTTTAAATTACCTTTAAGACTTTTAAAAAAAAAAAATCGATATTTTGACTGACTATTTTTTACAGACTATATTTTGGATTCAATATTTTTGTACTTGCCTGTTTGTAGATAGGAATTCGATATTTTGGCATTCTATATTTGGGTGACTATATTTTGGTAAGTCTATATTTTGTCATTCTATATTATGTCAGTTATCCACTAAAAACAAACAAAAAACGCCTGCGTAATTTTGTAGGCACTTCATATAAAACACAACTTGTTATAAATCAACAAGTCGTAGGTGATGTGACAAAGATGATAGGCATGTGACCCAGGGGGAGAATGTAAAATGAATGAACAACTTTTTGAATGTACAAACCCCGGAGAAAATTGTTCCTCGCCAAATTGTCAATAATTCAGATTGTCTTCAGCTGTAGTTCTTCAGTTATTAAACTTTGACAGTGAAAAACAGCATTGGTGCAAATATGCAAAAATATTTAACAGACATTCCTATGGATGTGAAAAGACCTTCAACTACGGAGCACTTATCACCCAATCAATCTCTTAAACTGTGTAGGCACAAACATCTTTTACAATTACATTAGAAAGAGTAATTTCAAAATTAGTTTATTAAGATCGGTCATGCTGTATTAAAATGTGTGTGCCAATGACAACACAAAATTATTTTCTCACAATTTGCCACACAAGTAAAAAAGGGCCATGTCCTGCAATAATCAAATCACAGCAATGTATGCAGAGAAAATATTAAACATCTATTGAAATTTTATGAACTCAGTACTACTACTAAAACGATTTGAAGCACCGTAACTACAATTTATGATAATTATGTTGGTGTGGTAATGAAATCTATTCTTTCAAAACACTTTTTGTGTTATTAAATGGGGGTTAAACAACGGATGCTGCCTGATATATGTACTGTTCATGTTAGAACTGGGGTTTCTTACTGCTATTCAAATAGAAAATTAATCACTTATAGGAATACAAATTCAAAATTGCTAGTTCCGAAATAAATAGCTCGAAAAGAAACACTTATCAAAGAGTTTGTTACCAAAATACATTGAAAGAAGGACAGTATGACAGGAACAAAGTGTTTATGGGCCTGGGGTTAATGGTAAAGGGCATAGGGGTCAAGGGTACGTGGTTGAGTTAAGTGTTAGTATTATACAGGATTCCAGACTATAGATTTATGGGCTTGTGGTATAGGGTTAGGGGTTTGAGGTATAGTGCTAAGGGCACAGTGGTTCAGGTTATGGGGTAAGGGATTAAGAGTTTGAGAGTTGGGGGTTAAATGTATATGGGTATGTGGTAGGGGTTTAAGGTTTCCGAGTTAAGCAGTAAGGATCTGTGGTATAAGGCTTTGGGTTAAGGGTATGGGGCCAAAGGAATAGGATTAATGAATTCGGATAGAAGGTTAAGGGTACTCGGTTATGGGTTTTTGGATATAGGTGTTAAGGGTGAAGCTTTGGGGAATACAGTTAAGGGTATAGGGTTTGGATTGGGGTTAAAAGTTTGGGTTGAGGGTATGTAGTATAGGGGTTAGGGTACAGGGTTGACGATTTATGGTAAAGGTTTAGGTGTTTCGTTATATGGTTTTGGCTACGGTTAAAGGGTTAAGTGTGAAGGGTTGAGGATATAGGGTTAAAGTTTTGGATATAAGGCTAAGAGGGTGAGAGTAAAGGGTTAACCACTATGATTACATTTGTTTAATGTACTGTTGGAAATGTGTTTATGATTGTTGCTGTTAGTCTGTGTGCTCAAAAGAAAAAATACTTTTAACAGTAATACTGCACTTAACTATTTCAGTGGAGCAAACTACAGTTTCAAAGTGATGCAATTAGAAGTGTTGAAAATAAACTGACTATTTCTCAGTGAAATAATTTAAATGAACAAGGTACAATCATTGGAATTCAAAACAGACACTGTAGCTTAAATCACTTCTTGATGACGTGCTGGTATTATTGGTGATGAAGCCATAGCTACACCAAAAAAGATCAGAAACTATTAGCGACGATTGCAAAAAAAATAATAATAATAATAATTAAAAACAATTAATAGAAAATGAGGCACGCTGGCAGCGAAGACTGGCCTGGCCCCCTATAGGTCCGTTTTTTTTATTTACAATTAAGAATGAATCTTTTCGTACTAATTGTTCGCCCGCAACATATTTCATTTAATAAACAAATTGAGGGCCAATAACTAACGCAAAAGCTTAACAAAATAATAATCTCTTCAGGTATGTGGTTTGGGAAGGAAAGACACCTCTGAGTTCAGTGAAGAAATGGGTTTGTGATTCCCAGTGCTCTGAAAGCGTTGTTTCACAGCAGACAAGTAGAGTATGGTGTCGTTCATCACGTGAAATCTCTGCTCTGCATGAAGTTCTGCTATTGCTCAAATCGATAAAACTTTAAAATCCAAAGCGTTTACAGTCAGGAAGAAAAGTCATATGTAGATTGCTTGGCAACACATTCAATATTTGCATGCTCTTGTGCAATACCCTAATCAAAAATGAAAATAAGAGAAACACTGGTCTAAATAACCCAGATCATTTGTACTTACAAAATTTCAGAAAAAAGTAACATATCCAAGGAAACTGAACACAAGGAAGCCTCTGTGAAGAAGTGCTCATTCTAAAGACAGTTCAGAAGGGCAGCTAAGGATCAGCTAGAGTTGATAGGAATGGAAACAACTCTGCGATGTGGCTATCTGCAACATACAGCTGCCATTGGAAGGGATGTGGAAAAATACAAACTAGCCTCAGGCATCTGGCGGTTTTGTTACTGTTATGTTCCTCTATAGTTGCCGTTCAACCAGGCGCGCAACACCCATTGGGCTCGCCGGGCTTCAGCCCCCCAAGGTCGCCTCCTCTGCCCGGGCTAAGATGAGATGCACTGAAATGATTCACAAACGTATCCGATCCGAGAATGTGATTTTTAGGTCTCGTCCTTTACCATTCCGAAGGAATGGGAAATGGCGAGAATTCAAGTGCTGATTGTCAAACCACCGCATTTTTTCGTGGCGTTTTCTTCGAGTGCACGTGGCCACAGCCACGCGCTTTTGACCCATACACTTTCATGGCCATCTGTTCCTCAATGTCCCTCCCACCCTTCGTTTGATCTTGCCGCGAGTTCAGGCTAATGGCCCTCCCCCCCCCCCAGCACAGAGCGCGCATCGCGGCCGCACAGCACATCAAAGGGCTTCTCCCAGCGTGTGCTGTGCGGCTTCTCCTCCCCATATTATGTGGCCGGCGGTACTTGTGTTTCCCGGCCGCTTCCCGGCCGCTCTTGTATTTAATTAGCAGCAGCAGCATTTCTCCTGCGCCAGGCCACATCAAAGGCTCTGTGCCACTTTCACCCACACAGCAACACTTACAGACACGCAACGCCACTCACACCCACGCAAGCCCACTATCATCCACGCAACACCACACTCACCCAAGCAACGCCACTCACACGCAACGCAACTCATCCACGCAACCCCACTCATCCACGCAACCCCACTCATCCACGCAACCCCACTCACCCACGCAACGGCACTCACCCACGCAACGCCACTCACCCACGCAACGCCACTCACCCACGCAACGCCACTCACCCGCGCAACGCCACTCACACGCGCAACGCCACTCACACAACGCCACTCACACACGCAACGCCACTCACACACGCAACGCCACTCACACACGCAACGCCACTCACACACGCAACGCCACTCACACACGCAACGCCACTCACACCCATGCAAGCCCACTCACACCCATGCAAGCCCACTATCATCCACGCAAGCCCACTATCATCCACGCAAGCCCACTATCATCCACGCAACACCACACTCACGCAACGCCACTCACCCACCCACGCATCGCAACTCATCCACGCAACCCCACTCATCCTCGCAACCCCACTCACACACGCAACGCCACTCACACACGCAACGCCACTCACACACGCAACGCCACTCACACACGCAACGCCACTCACGTTGCCACTCACACATGCAACGCCACTCACACATGCAACGCCACTCACACACGCAACGCCACTCACACACGCAACACCACTCACACACGCAACACCACTCACACACGCAACGCCACTCACACACGCAAACCCACTCACACACGCAACCCCACTCATCCACGCAACCCCACTCATCCACGCAACGCCACTCACACACGCAACGCCACTCACACATTGTGGGTGCAGATTGTGGGTGCAGATTGTGGGTGCAGATTGTGAGTGCAGATTGTGGGTGCAGATTGTGGGTGCAGATTGTGGGTGCAGATTCAGAGTGCAGATTGTGGGTGCAGATTGTGGGTGCAGATTGTGGGTTCAGATTGTGGGTGCAGATTGTGGGTGCAGATTGTGGGTGCAGATTGTGGGTGCAGATTCAGGGTGCAGATTCAGGGTGCAGATTCAGGGTGCAGATTGTGGGTGCAGATTGTGGGTGCAGATTCAGAGAAAACCCAGCAGCACCACCACCATTGCAATGCAATAGGTCTCGTTTTAACGCAAATTTAAGCTATAGGCCTTGTAAATGACAAAGCCTTTTATTTATGTTCCAAAAACCAGAACGCAAAAATAAAGGGCATTATCATTTACAATGCTAATAGTACAGACTCGCGTTATTGCGAGACCTATTGCATTTCCAATGCTTTTTTTTTTATCCTTTCTGAGAGGCCCGGCAGCCCGAGCCAGACAGCCAGCCTCTTAACAGTTTCAGCGAGTGAACCCCCTTGCCCCCACCTCTTGTTTTCCCTAAGAGTGGCACTGAGGTAAAATCCTTGCCTGAAGGCAGGGATTTCACCTAAGCACTTGAGCATGGGGTGTGAAGTGCACAGCAGGGGGAAAGAGCTGGCCAGTGCAGGCGACGCTTTTCCTTTGTAAAGGAATTTCTGCTGGCGTCATAGCCCAGGGTGTGCAGTCTGTGCACTTGTATAGATGTGTATTCCATACAAGTGCACAGACAGCAAACCCTGGGCTATGACACCAGCAGGAATTAATTTACAAAGGAAAAGCGTCACCTGCACTGCCATCCCTTTGCCCCTGCTGTCCGTGCACTTGGATGGAATTCACATCCACTGCACTGCTCACTAGATGAATGGTGCTAGTGGGTAACTTTAGGGTTCAGGGTGGGTGTGGGTTTTAGTGTGCCAGGGAGACATTTTAGGGTTCAGGGTGGGTTACGAATTGGGGTGCCAGGGGGTAGTTTTAGGGTTCTGAGTGGGTATGGGTTTTGGGGTACTAGGGGGGTAATTTTAGGTATCATGGCAGGTATTGGTTTTTGGGTACCAGGGGTCATTTTAGGGTTCAGAGTGGGTGTGGGTTTTAGGGTGTCAGGGGGGCAATTTGAGGGTTCAGGGTGGGTATGGGTTTTGGGGTGCCAGGGGGTAATTTTAGGGTTCAGCGTGGGTATGCGTTTTGGTGTACCAGGGGTAATTTTAGGGTTCAGGGCAGATGTGGGTTTTGGGGTGTTAGGGGGCAATTTTAGGGTTCAGGGTGGGTATGGGTTATGGGGTGCCAGGGGGAAATTATGGTTCGGTATGGGTTTTGGGGTGCCAGGGGTAATTTTAAGGTTCAGCGTGGGTATGTGTTTGGTGTGCCAGGGGTAATTTTAGGGTTCAGGGCAGGTGTGGGTTTTGGGGTGTCAGGGGGTTATTTTAGGGTTCAGGGTGGGTATGGGTTATTGGGTGCCCGGGGGGAATTTATGGTTCAGGGTGGGTATGGGTTATAGGGTGCCAGAGGGGAAATTATGGTTCAGCATGGGTATGGGTTTTGGGGTGCCAGGGGTCATTTTAAGGTTCAGGGTGGGTATGGGTTTTGGGGTGACAGGGCGCTATTTTAGGGTTCAGGGTGGGTATGGGTTATTGGGTGCCAGGGGGAAATGTATGGTTCAGCATGGGTATGGGTTTTGGGGTGCCAGGGGTAATTTTAAGGTTCAGGGTGGGTACGGGTTTTGGGGGGCAAGGGTGTAATTTTAGGGATCAGCTCGGGTATGGGTTTTGGGGCTCCAGGGGGGTAATTTTAGGGTTTGGGGTGGGTATGGGTTTTGGGGTGCCAGGGACCTACACATATTGCCAAGTGCACAATGCTATGCGTACATGAAATGCAAAGTTTCCGAATGCCCCCCGACGTTTCAGGTATTAGAAATGTTTTTCAAGACTCCCTCGCCGCACCGATTTACCACGAGCCAGTACGCATACCTAACAGTAAAGCAGTCACGTCTGTTAACAGGTGATTAATGGTAGTACTGCTACACACAGTCATGGGCACAATCCCCAAACTACCAACTTAGACTCTTACACGTAAACTTTTTACATCACATGTACTGCACCCCGGTTGGGTTGGACAAAATGGGGCTGGGAGACGACTCTAGATATGGCAGGTGCTCTGCTCTAGCCGCAGATTTTCTGCACCTCGTCTGGACATTCCCGGGCTTTGCCTCATATTGGGAGAAGATTTTTGTTTGACTGTGTGACATATTGGGACTTCCGCTTGAGTGTTCACCCCTGTCGGCACTGCTGGCCTTTGTGAAGGGGATACCCCCGGACATGCGCAAACTGGCTGCGCTTGTGTTGTTGTTAGCTATAAGGGTGGCCATGAAGTGGGGGCTGAGCACCCTGCCCCGGGCGACAGACGGCTTAAGTATGCTGCTATTGCCAGGAGCAGCTTACGAGCTAATGGGAACTTGTGTCAGTGCAGTCATGACCCTGTGATATTTGGGACCCGCTAGAAGAATATTTGTGTAGCCACACACCAGCATAGACCGTAGACTGTGGATCTGTGTAATTCACTTATACTGAACCATAGAGTGTAGGTATGGCACCACTGCTGGAATGGTTTCCCCCTCACAGAGGCAAGAGGTGCGTGTTAGATTGCTCTTGTCAGATGCGATGTGCATGCACGCTTATACGGATTCAAATGCCAATGCTGATTGTTTGCTATCTATCATATTGTGTTGTTGTTAAACTTCTATACTTAAGGCGTTCCTCCTACCAATGGCATGGAATGACGCAATGGATTTGTAAGCGATGTCCATAGTATGTGATACTGTATGAGCATAGGAGGTAAAGTGTATACCACATAGAAATATCGGCAGCTTGGCCTCAGTATTGTAAGCAGTTGTTCCTGCATACTAAGGGTATGACCCCAGAGCCCAAGATGGCAGCTGTGAGGCTTTCAAAATGCTGGATACAAATGTATGAATACACATGTGTATCAGTTGAGTAGTGTGTAAAGCATGTAAACGGTTACTGTCTGCCTATGCTAATATAAGTCTGTATGAAGTTAATAAATTAAATATTTTTTCTGTGGAAATTGGTTATATTGTGTTCCTAAAGTGCTTTGTAGTAAAATATATTAAATTGGCCTTTTAATTCAGTACATTCTGTTCCTTTTTCATAAGACAATAGCATATAAATGCATCAAATTAACAAAAATCACCACATTTTTTCTCAACTTGACCTGAGCATTAACCGATCCTGATTATCTGCCATTTTAGCTCCGCCCCATTAATTAACATTAGCCACGCCCCTTCATTTGCCATGTTAGCCCCCCCCCGAAATTAAGATCTAGTTGCGCCCCTGCGTTCAACCCAGAGGAGGGCGACAGTCCACTTTACAGGAATCAAAAAAAAAAAAAAATGTGTGCACAGGCCACATTCCAGTGTTATACACAATATCATTTTACAAACAGAGACAAGACACTCAGTACCGAAATTGAAACAAATTTGTTGCAGAAAAAAACACAAGAAGAAAGGATGAGGTTGTAGGAGAAAAGGGACAGCCAGGGCCCAAATGAGGGATGTACCAGGCCAAGAGGGATAGGAGTCTAGGCAGAATTCATTAGATGTTTCTTCTAGTCAGATATGTACAGTGGGAGGGAGAGGCAGTGCCAACATTCAAGGAGAGAGCGTTCTAAGTTTTAGGCAAATTACTTGACAAAGCTCTTTTGATTTTGAAATTCTGAATTATGAAGTTAAGGCAAAGGTTTGCATGTCCACTCAGATTTCGTGTTCCACCTCAACAAGTCAGTTTGGGGGCTAAATATGAAACAGATTCTGTGTGCAAAGTCTTCTTCGTCATACAGGCAATTTTTTAAAGGTACTGCAGGCTCCCAGGTATAGTCAGTTTAGAGGCTTCAGAATGGGAGTTATGCAATCAAATTTGTATTTCCCAACAATGAAGAGGGCCACAGAGTGAAGTATCAATTCAAGGTATGGTCAGTGCTTCATTCAACTAGTGTAGTTCAGATCTGAGAAGGAAATGTGTCTTACAGTGCAAAGGTAAAGGAATGCACATTAACAATACAAAGTTTTAAGGTGGGGTATATATATGTATTTATTTTCTAGAATCCAGAATGACACATGGACGCTTCAGTGATTAGATGGCTTTGGGGACGGGAGGCAATGCCCAGTGTCCTAGCTTTTCAAGCCTTCGAGGAGGAAATCCACTATTAGGTTTAGAGGAGAGAATGAGCAATTCAGTCTTCTGTACATCAAGTTTCAGTTTCATGTGACATATCCAGTTTTGTATATTTTCTCGGCAGTGTATTAAGGACTGAAGGTTTGATGGCATTCCACCTTTATGCAGATCTGGGTTTCATGCGTGTATTGGTAACGCTACTGATAGACACAGCTCTTTACCAATAACAAACGCTAAATTTCAACAACAGCTGTATTGGCCTGGTCTACAAAATCAGTACCTGGTGGCTGTAGTATGCATTAAATTAAAATGATCCAGAATGGATTTGCAAACTTTCAGATTTGCAATGTAGAAATTTCCATCTGGTGTTCATTTATATTGTGTGATTATTCGTGCTAAACTGTCATAAACAGTCTTAATCGTGTGGAACACGCAATTCAAACCTTGGCAGGCTACGTCACCTATAACCTGTCAGCATACAGGTGTTGAGTGACAGACCATAATCTTTCAATATACCTTGTCACACAACCACAGCATTTGTATTGCAAGACTATTGACACATCGGTGGGAGATATGCTTAATCCTGCAAACATTTGTTAGGCTAAGTATACTACATTACAAGCAAAGCAATCGCTTGGTAAAGTTCTCTATGTAATCTCCCTTGAAACCCTTGTAGCCAAATGACATAATGGACAAAACACACATAAGGGAGATCAAAACTGCAATTTTCCGTTCACATAAAATGACCAGCGGGTGGTCACATGGACCCTCCAGGCCCAAACACTCATATTTTAGGCATGGCATTGGCCAAGACCCTGAGTTTGAAAACAATGTATTGTATAATATACTTATTTAAAGGGACCTTCATCCAGCTTTCCTCATCTGTTGGTGTGCCATTCTCATTTTGCTTACACAAAATAGCATGTAGTAGGTGGACAGCCTCCTTCAGGCACTGGATTACTTCACTTTGAGTGAGAGCACATCCTCACACAAGCTAGTTTCCTTCTGTGATAATGTTTTTTATTTTTTATTTATTGTTTTGATGTTAACTTTGTACTTAGAGTTTAATGTGACAGCAAAAGGCTTTACCAGATGTGTGCACAGGCCACATTCCAGTGTTATCAGTTCCCATCTCCTGCCAATCCTGTTGTAAATTCCTTCTAGGGTTTCCTTTGTTTAATGTTTGACTGCTGGTATTTACAAGCATAACAGACTGTGTCCATTTAAAACTATTCTGTATTAAGTTATAGAAAGATTCAGTATTATAAATGTGAATTCGTAAGTGGACAATTCTTCAGAACACATATATTCTGGATACAATTTCACCAATGGTCTTTAATAAAAAACGTTCTCAGGAATAAAAACAGCCTTTATTGTGTTTAATTTACAACACTTGTAACACTTTTTTAATTGCCTTATTTCATTTCATATTTCTTCATTTGTTTTTTGCTTTCTTTAATTCCTCATTCATTTTTTCCTGTTTTATTTCATAAATTCTCACATTCCTTCTTTCTTTCCTCATTCTCGCATTCCTTCTTTCTTTCCACATTCTTGCATTTCTTCTTTCCTTTTTTCCTTCATTTGCTCATTCCGTATTTTATTCATTCCTTCCATCTTTCTTTCCTTTGTTCTTTCATTCTTCTTTCTTGCATTTTTTGCACTTCATTCGTTTTTCTTTCATTTTTTCTTTTTCATTCCTTCTTGCTTGCTTTCCTTGTCCTTTATTCTTTTGATCCTTCTTTCTTTCTATTTAAATTCCTTCTTTCCTGCTTTCCTTGTCTCTTGCCTTCTTTGTCCTTCCTCCTCTTTTCTTTCTCTCTTGCCTTCTTTCCTTCTTACTTGATTTTAGTACTTTGTTCTTCCTTTAATTCCTTCTTTCCTGCTTCCATGTGTTTTTCTTGCTTTCATTCCTACTTTCTGCTTTACTTCATCCTTTCCTTCTTCACGTCATTCCTTCCTTCTCCCTTGCTTTTCTTTTTCATTCTTTCTTGCTTTCTAACTTTTCTTATGTTTTCTCTTTTATTCTCTATTTTGTTCTTTCTCCCTATTTCTGTGTCAGCCCAGACCTTTTGAATTATATGCATGACATATTGGTAAGCTGTCCATTACCCTGGCAAAAGGCTGGAAGACCTTTGCATACTACCAAGGTGTATGGGGCGCATGCCAAATGGGTGAGAGTTCCAGGTGATTTTTCACAGTTGCATAGTGGTAGTAATTTAAAGGGAAAACCATAGAGACTGCGCTCAACAAGAGTAGCCAAGAAAGAACCCACTCGTCACTACAGATTGTGCTCCGATAGATTAATGATGCATTCACCTCCAGCAAGGATTTCAGATCATTTTTCAATGTGGAATTGCCAAAAAAACACACTTGCTTTGCCTTCGCCAGGCCCAGGAAGTTAGGATTATTTATCCTTTACATATAGAGAGGGGGGCTGTGCAGCCCCTCCCTGGGCCAATTTCCACTCCGGGGCCCGGTGACTTGATCTTGGGTGCCCAGGCCCTGTTGGGGATCTCGGGGGCCCCAATGCCCCCGCGGTCTCTGCCGGCTCCCCGCCTTCATCGGGAGCCAGCATTGCTAGCACGTGCAGGGAGCAGACCAGAAAAAATGGTGATCCCTGCGTGTGGAAGCAATTATTTCATCTGTTTTCCTAAAACAGATAAAAAGTCCATTCCCACCCAGCAGGGGCAGTTTTCCTGCTCTCGTCCGCTGAGACCGGACTCACTGTTTGCTCTCCCTTGGTGGTAGCGGTCGCATGAGCAAATAGCTATGTCGCTGGGTAGGCACCAGGGCTGTGGTGGTCCCCGGGGCCAAAAACATCCCGAAGGGGAAGCCGCATTAACCTCTCCCCTTGCAATACTTACATAGGCCCCATGGAGTGGGTGGTGGTCCCAGATGCACTAATGGGCATTAGACGGGTTCTGCGTGGTCCCCCTCTACTATACTGACGAAGCATAGGGGAGGTGGTAGTGCCTGGAGCCATAAACTGTCTTGGGAGGGGGCCACATGGCCTCCCTCCACCTCAATTTTATTTGGCTTGCCCCGGGGGAAGTGGTAGTCCCCGAGCCCGAGATCGGCCATTGGGAAGGGGTCTGCTTGGGACCTCCTCACCAACATAAATAGCAGTTTGTGCCCCAGGACTTGGCACACCCAGGGTGCAATGTTTAAACAGGCGTGGGAGACCGTACTTGTTTTTTTTGCTTTCTGCTCAATGTTGTCACATATTCAAGCTAAAATGGAAAAACTTAATTTTTTGGCAGCCTACCAGGCTTACGGGGCCAGTATATTGCTACCCTGGCTCCTTTTCTTTGTTTTTAAACTTTTTGGGGGGACTCGGTTGAGTCCGAGCCAATCAGATCTCAGAATGAGATCTGTTGGATCTGTGGAGGATCCCAGTCACTAGATATACAAATTTGTTTTTTCTTTAATAATTCAAAAAGTACTTAACAGATTTACACCAAATCACAAAAAGGGCTCCTTCAGGCTGCAGTCGTGCTCAAAATCACTATGGAAAATTGCATGAGAAACACACATTTTCTGACCCCTGCTTTATCTCGCCCCCTGCTTGATGGATCACCTCAAAACTTACCATACATAACTCAACAAAGCAGGCCACTTGTTTTGAAAACTTTTGTAAAGATTCGTTAAAACGGCGTTAAAGTTATAAGCACACACACACTTTTTTTTTGTTGTTGCTTTTTTCACTCCTGATTGTGCACATAGAGGTAACAGATGTGGACATTTTTGAACAACCTAAATTCTATTTTTTAAAAAGCTCCAGAGAAGCAGTACACAAACACACCGGCAGTGAAAGGCTTAAAGCTAGAACTGGTAAGTGATGGAAACTGCTGAAATGATTTGTCGATTTAAACTTGTGTAATTACAGTCACTGAGATCTGCAGCAAACAAACTGTCACTGGAAAAGCAAACTTAGATTTTAAATTAAAACAAATGGAGTTAGCAGATGATTACTCATTGATAAAATGTTGCCATGAATAAGTTATTTCCTTTAGACGAACAGATGTTAACAGAAGCTGTGTACTGGGGTGTGCCACTCTATTAAACGCACTGACCTAAACAGAATAGGAGTTCACAACGAAAAAATAAACAAAGCTGTGCCACCAAGACATGGCACATTGTATGCCTAGAAGTGCAACTGCTGGCTATCCCGATCCAAACAGCTCAACTCTGAGAAATGCTATCCACAGCTATCCGCACTACTCCACCAATGAATACCGGACTACCTTTCACAAGGACAAGATATGCCTTACCTCTCAAAAGTATAAACAGAACCTTTTCCTGACATCGAAGGCAGATGTGCCCTACTTCTCCCAATAAATAAGAGTGCTCGCCAGTCAGTGCTTAATTTGAAGAACAAATAGGTGCCAGGGCCCTCATCAGGAGGCCATTGCAGCTTGCCCCACCCATTGCCCCTGACAGCGCGGCGAGTGACACTAACAACACAACAACTAACCATCAAACTCCTTCTCGCTCATCAGCCTTCTTGCCCAACTCCCTAGGGCTAGCAAGCTCTGAATCTACCAGATGCTAGTGTGACTTGTCTGTTAGAAATGGGTTCCCCAGTAGGCAGTGGTTTGAACCTTGTCCAAGTAGAGACCCAAAATCCTAGTCAGGGTAAGTATAGTACACACTAAGTTTACCTGTGCTCACACTCGGGTAGCTTGGGTCAGAGCAGTCAGGCTAAACTACAGAGGCAATGCATAAAGTATATGTACACACAGGGGCAGTTCCTACGCTAAGGCGGAGGAGAGTCACCCCACTGCTCTTCTAGCAGGAAATATAAAAATGATGATGTAGTCGTCATTTTATTTTTTGCAGGTTCGGGCTGGGTTAGAGCAGGGCGAGGCTGGAGACAAAGGGTGAGGAGTGGTTTGCACACTCCAAGTGCACATGACTGCTTGGCCGGCCGTCTCGGCAGGGCAAATAGTCACGCACACTTTGCATGTTACCCACCAGGCTGCATTACACAGCCTGGTGGGAAACATGCCCATGCCCCCAGTCCCCATCTGAGCACTGATACATGGTGCTCAGACCAATCACAACGCTACACTGTGATTGACTATGGGAAGCATCGGTGCTTCCTGGTTCCGGGACTCTGAGAAGTGAAGGAGAGACTAGGCCGGTGGAAGAAGTAAGTGGTGTTTTTTTGTTGTTGTCCCAAAGCCTCAGCCCTCCCCTCGCTGCTCCACCCTTATTCCCTGCCAGCCGCTACTCTGTACATACATACAGTAACACAATGAGAACACCACAAAAGTACCCCACACCAGTTTAGAAAAATGGTGAATATTTATATGACTAAAACAAAACCAAAAGGACAAACATCCAACATACACAACACAAGGTACAGAATTTTAAAGAATAAATGCAGTTATGGTGCTAAGAAACCCAATAGCTTCGGCTGGAACTACAACTATGTGCTTGAGAGAGTCGAATCCAAAAGTTCGGAACCCCCTTGCCACTATCTAGGATGCGCCTAAGAAAACCGAAGGGTGGGAACCATAGTCATGGCAGTGGGAATAGGGAAGGAAGAAAAGGCAACCTGAACATAAACTCACAGCAGAGCTAAAAGAAATTAGCATCACTGGATAAGCTAAACCCGCCCAGCAAGGCCAAATGGCGCTTCACTGTGGTGAGAGGTACTGGGCAAATAGATCAAATAGAGCAAAGGTCACTCTCCTGAGGACCAGCCAGGCTGTCTTTGAGGGCGGGAACAGGATGGGATCCCTCCTCACTAGAAAGACAGGGTAAAACACACAAAGCCAGGACCCAAAGGTCAAAAAGTTTGTGAACAGTTTAAGAAGATTAAAAAGAAGCTTTCACAGAGAGTTTTAAATCATAGTACACCAAAGGCATGAAAGGTTACAAACACATATAAGCTTATCTAGGAGAATGCAATTGGTTTGTGCTCACAGGACTTAAGCGTTCCCCTATACGTACAATAGACTTGGAAGCAATACAGAAGGTCTTATACCAATTAGGAAAGCCGCTGCCGGCCCTCTTTAACTCCTTTATTAATACATCAGCTGTGACTCCCACCATTTGTGAGGCATATGTGTCCCTCTGTTCGGCGGAAAATCCCCCAGAGAATTTCTCCTCCTAGGAGGCCATAGTTGCCCTGCACATTGACGCAAAAAGTGTTTACAAAAGTCTTAGCAAACAGGATGGCAAGGCTGTTGCTGGGCTTAATCAAACTCAAACTCAACTGAGTGGGCTTGATAAAGCGTAAGCAGGGTAGCAGTAACATCAGATGGGTAGCAGTAACATCAGATGGCTGGCATTCTAGCAAATAATGTGCAAAGGAAGAGGCTATTGGAGCTTCTGGTCTCCTTAGATGAAGGCAGAGAACATGACAGGGTCACTGGGGCTTCTGTGCCAGCTGGGGGTTTCTGGCCCAGCTGGGGGTTTCTGGACTAGCTGGGGGTTTCTGGGCCAGCTGGGGGTTTCTGGGCCAGCTGGGGGTTTCTGGGCCAGCTGGGGGTTTCTGGGCCAGCTGGGGGTTTCTGGATCAGCTGGGGGTTTCTGGATCAGCTGGGAGTTTCTGGGTAAGCTGGGGGTCCGGGCTGTTCTAGATAAAACAGGACTGGCAGCAGGATGGACACCTGAATTCTGGCGAGTGTCGCGCGCCCTACTCCATTCTGCTAAAGTGAACTGTAAGAGCTCCCAGCTTTTCTCTCAGGGGGGGGCAGCAGGCAAGATAATGAGAGCTCAGTTTAACCAACAACATGGAGGGCTGAAAGGTGGGTTAACACTCTAAAACAGCTCAAATTAGCTGCTGTACATTAAATATGTCTTATATCAGTAACTTCAAAACTCTAGCAAGCTGATTTTAGAGTTCTAAAAGAGAACTTTCCCTCTCAACTCTCCCCAGTAATTCCATGCTGTTATTGCAATCAGGCAACATTGTGATTAATTCTCAAACTTTCCCAGAGCACACAAGTCAACGTCCGCTCAACAAAATTCTGTGAACTCAAATATTCAATGTGTACAGTTCACTCATTTAATATGGAAGCATACACAGATTGCCGTACCGATATAAGACTGTTAAGGGTTGACCTTCTACATTTCAATGTCTTTGAAATTATTTAACACCCACTTGTTGATGGTTAATACTAGTTCAGGGCAGCGGTTCAAGACAACGAAATATCCAACAGGAAGAGCCATGCTATTTCCAGTAGCTATTTTAGAGATACATTTTTTTTTTTTTTGCTCTTTTGTGGTCAATGCAAGGGAAACAGGATGCGCACGCTGGGAAAGACAGTGAATTCAGTCCCAGCACAAAGGAATATAAGTAACAGTTAATTGGCCACTAATAGTTGCTTACTCGTCCTAGTACTTAAACTTGGAAAAATAATCACGTTAAAATACAAATAACAAACACCAAATAACATTAGTTGAAATAAAGGAATTTTAAACTATTGTTTTCTTCATTATATCTACAGCATGTACGAACTATTATAATAAATGTGAAGGTACTAACTAGAAACACTGCATCAATAACACAGCTGTTGCCAAGAGCAGTAAAGTGCTCTGTTTGAGCAACTATCATAATACTACAAGCATAGAATGTCATTTTCCCCTTCTTGTCAAAGTGTTAATGCATTAATCAAGCTTATTGTTAATGCCTCATTTAAAAAAAACTCTTTATCCGAATTATTGTGAGGTAGGAGTCAAACCATTTCAGAACCGTCCAATGAATGCCCATTTATTTAAAAGTGGGGTGAGGTGATTTTTTCAAATATACAGTGCTGAATGTCATTGTTGAATAAAGTAGGAAGAGGAGTGGCCTTCATCGAAAGTGGGAAGAATCTCTTCAATTGCCATCAGTGCAGCATCTACTGCACTGTAACTAGGTCAAAATATGGATTGAGGAGCACCAAGGAGATCATTAGTTTGGACGTGCTTTCCTGATTGGACCACACATTTTTCAATGTTGTTCTAGCGAAAGAAAAGGCCTGAATTTGGACTATAACTGGACAATGGAGGACCCATATTGATGATGTTCCAGAGAAAGTAAAGGCCTGAATTTGGAATATAACTGACCAATTGAGGGACCCATATTCATTTTTAAGAGAGGTTTTACATGTACAGCTATAGGGAATTTGTTACATTGCCATTCCGAAGTTAGGGGTTGGTGAGTAGGAGCCAGTGTGGTAACAAGGCTTGACAGAGGTCTTTAGCCAGTGATGGTGGAAGGGGGTCTTCAATATAGGATAAGGGCTTGTCATCCTAGACAACATTTTATTGGTGAAGGGTACACATATGTTGCAACTGGAGTCCCCAGTACCTGACAGGAGTAGGGTTATTTCTTTGTGGATTAAGAATTTAAAGTAGTTTGTATATTCGTTTTGGAGGAGTTGAGACGAAATTAGGCATGAGAATGGTAGGCACTTTGAGTTTTAGACGTCTGAGTGAAAATAGAGAGTTAGAATTCCTGCAGATACTGTCGATTTTCAGTATGAGGTATTCATAATTCAGATTAGAGTAGGATCAACTAGATGACTTGAATTTGTTTACACTTTAGGTTGCGTGTTACAGTAGTCAATGATTTTTGGGAGTAATACTCTAGGGTTGGAAAATAATATATGTATTTAAGTAAGTAAGTAATACATTTAGGAATAGCGAGGTAAAGGACAAATTGTTTTCATTCAGATTTTTTGTATTCTTTCCTCCAGGTATACTCTCCTTTACAGTGAGAATCCACTTTAGAGATTTGAGATGTGACTGAAAGTTATCTCATAGTGACAAGACAAAATGATTATTATGTGGACAGTGGCTCATATTTTTTGCAACAATCAGCTCATGGATTGTGCCGTTGTAACATGTCAATTTATGTTTGCTGTATCACTTTATCAGCTTGAGGAGTAGGAGCATTGAGGGGGCATTGGTGTGGGGTGAGCGAGTGATAGAATTGAGTGACGGCTGAGTTAGATAGAAGGCTCCAGCTCATAGTAAAATCTCCTGAGAGGATGGAACGGCACGTGTAGTTTTGCAACTTTGTTCATACACAAGGAGTTTATCCCAGGATGGAAGGTAGTTAATGATGAATCTCAGATAGGTCATTTGTGTGATGGTGACCTCTACTTAAAGAAATTCAAATGTACAAAGTGTTGGGATGGGATGAGTCAAGTGGTTATAATGTTTCATGTACCCGAGAAAATTCACCCCTATGTTGTCATGTCAGTCCTGTCTGCAGATGTATTTATTTTTTGACTGGTACAAGAAATGGCCATGAAGAGAAGAGATGAGTAATTTAGCTAAGCCTCTGACAGAATGAGAATGTCACGGTAGTGACCATTTATGGTGGCAGAAATATCTGCAAGATTAAATAACACAGATCTGCAGTCAAGTAAATCACAGTTCAGTAGTTCAGTAAAGGGGAGATAACTTGAGCAAGCAACGTGGGAAAGGTTTTCTGAAATGAGATTGGAGGGTCATGATTGTCTTGTAGATGTGTGGTGATTCTAGGGCACTAAAAAACTGGGCTATGTGACTTTGTATTCAAGTTAAGGATACCCTAACTTGGCAGAGGAGTAGCCAAAGATGAGGCCTTGAGTTACAGTTTCTGTTTTAGAGACGATTAGCTACTTCACTGTGGGATCAAATTTAACAAACTCTCTCATGCGCCCATTCACCATAATCCCTATTAGAGTTCCACATTTGATTGATACAGAAGGAAAACAGTTTTGTTAGATGCCTAATTAATGACGTACGAAGTCAACAAAATGTCGAAACCCTAGGCCATTATATCATTTTCCATAAATGTGTAGCTACTGTTCTCATACAAAAGCACATCACTGAATACATATCCTGTATGGCATATGGATGCCATTCATATTACCATCTTAAAAAAAGAGATCCCCCAGTAGAACATTAATTTCTCTGAAAGTGGCATTATGAAAGGCACTTTCAATGCAGATGATGCGGCGGCGTCGAGCCTCACAGTTGGGTCCCGCATCTAACCACTTTACGATGCAGGCACTGAGTAGTTGTCGAGCCTCGCAGTCCGATCGTATCGTCATCAGCCGGACGTGGATGTCCTCGGGTCGGCACTCCATCGGCATCAAAGGGTACTGCGTCCGTTTAGATTTTTGTTGTAAAACAGCTGCAAAACCCAATTTCAAGGCCTAGGACTGGATTAGCACCTCTTTGCAGGGCAGGACTCACAGTTGTTAGAATCCAGCAGCTGAAGCAGAGTTGAAGGAAGTCTTTGATTACCCTGAGACTTCAAAACAGGAGGCAAGCCAGCAAACCCTTGGAGAAACTTGGGTTCAAGGATGTAGAGAGCAGGCCATCCTTCTCACTCACAGACAAAAAGCAGCAGGCAGTAGGCCAACACAGCAAAGCAGGTAGCAAAGTGGCAGTCCCTCCTGCAACACAGCAATCAGCAGGTCAACATAGCAAAGATGTTAGACAAGTGGCAGTCCGTCCTACAGCACAGCAGCTGTTCTTCCTGGCATAGTGTCCTCTGTTCAAGCAAAGTTCTGATTTCATGGTGTCAGAGGTACAGTACTTTTACACAATTTGTTTGGCTTTTGAAGTAGTGAAACTTCAAAGCAATGTTTTGAAGAGCACTAGGATGTGCCTCTCCTGCCTTGGCCCCAGACTCACCAAAGGGAGGTATGCAACCCTTTGTGTAGAGACAGGCAAAACCCCATTCAGGTGCAAGCGTCAGGTCCTCCCTCTCATCCTGCCTCAGGATGTCCCACCAACATGCAGATGGTTGCTCTGTCACACCTACTCTGCGCCTTTGTGTGTGTCTGTCTAGAGAGAATGCAGGAAGCCTGCTGTCACCCACCCAAAACGTGTATTTCAGGGACAGGCAGAAGGCACCAAATGGTTTAAGTAAGAAAATGCCAACTTTCTAAAAGTATAATTTTCAGAACTACAATTTGAAAAGCAACTTCACCATAAGTTGTGTTTTTAAATTGCGATTCCAGAGACATCAAATTACATTTTCCTATCTTTTCCCAATGGGAAACTACACTTCAAAATGATATCTGGCAGTCCCCATGTTCCCTGTGGTAGTGAAAAATGAATTTTAAGAGCCTTTCACTACCAGGACATGTAAAACTTAAAAGTACATGTTCAACTTCTTAAATACACTGTACTCTGCCCTTGGGACTGCCTAGGGCCTACCTTAGGGGTGACTTGTATGTATTAAAAATGAGGGTTTGAGCCTGATAAGAGGTTTAACTTGTGTGTTCAGTTTAAACTGCCATTCGAACAAGTCAAGTTCAGCAATGGCAGGCCTGAGTCATTTCTAAAGGGCCACTGAAGAGGGTGGCACACTGCTGAAGGAGCACTAGTAGCACTTAATTTACAAGCGCTCGACACATGTAGCACACTTTACTATGGACGTGTAAGTAAATAAAAAATGCCAACAGTGGATAAGCAATTGTTGTCATATTTAGAGTACAGAACACATGCACTTTTAGCACTGGCTAGCAGTGAAGTGCCTAGAATCCTAAAGCCAACAAAAACGAGGTCAGAAAAAAAGGAGGAGTAAGGCAAAAAACGTTTGGGGGTGACCCTGCAAAAATGGCCAGGTCCAACAGGAGTACAGAACTGCCAAGGTTGTTCTTTTCCATTTAAAGGCAGTTCCAGCAGAAGATGTAAGTGGAAGGTGGTGATACTTCTTGCATTTCAATAAACCAATATGAATGGTTTCTATAAAATATTAATCCAACCTAATCAATTCCCAACTGAATTGGAAGCATCAGTTTGAAAGAAAAATAACTAAATAATAGGTCAATATATCTGCTCTTCAAACCATTTAGGAAGATTATTACAATCTTAACAGTCATGTTTTACCACATGTTAAGAATTTATGTAATTCAATGTATTCATTTTTTAAGGCTATTTACCCTAATTTAGGCATCACAGTGCTTCACGGTTTTATTGCTGTAAGGGACTGTTGTACATGTTTTAATGCTGTATTTTTTAGAAGCTGGCATCTAGCTAAATTTCTAACTCCCCTGATTTCCACAGTAAGGTATATTTCCTGCTGGAACCCGTTATCTACGTCTGTAAATGCATTTTAAGACTGGTCTGCCTTCAACCAATACTGATTTTCAGGGTACTCATGGTGGTAATCGCAACACAAGGTGTGCCTTAGCCCATGTACTTGTTGTTGCCGTTTTATTGTCTCTGCAAAATAAGATGGTCAGAGACGCTAAGTTGCTTAATGTTAAGGGCGCCCTGGGAGACATTCTCTTCAGAAGGAAAGAGAACAGAATAATTATCAAAGAGAATAATTAGCTCTCTGAGGCACTTCTTGTCCTCAAAATGAAGGTCAAGCAGACAAAATGCTTCTAGTGGAAACAAATAAACCTACTAAGTTATAAAACCCCAATAAGAAGGATAAGAAGCAACAGGCAAAAATACTAAATATGTCTAGATTCTACATGATGTTTAAAAATCTGTGCCGCGCAAACATACAAGGTTTACAAAGGTAATGCCTTGGAGAAACAACTCTCTGAAATGTGGGTTTACAAATAATTACCCTGTAAAGTAAATTAGAAGAATAGCATTTCTTGAGAAATATCCAACATTTTCACACAGAAATCCATAACCCATCTCTCTAATCACATTATTGTTAAATGCTTCTCGGAGTACACTATCAACGTTGATCTAAATAACTCTGCTTATTATATGGGCTTAAATGACTATATTTTAGATTTTTTTTTCCTACAAGGCGGCATGCCTTCTATGATGTTGCAACATTCCACATGTAGACCTTTGGAATGTGGGGCTTGAAGTTTGGTAGTTACTTGCGAGCTGTGCCTGGCAGTACTGCGGTATGGGGCCTTTGTCCTCCTTAAAATAAAGTCATCTCATTTATCGTACCTATGAGAGCGGACTTCAAATTATTACATTTTTGGCAACATCTTGGCTGGCCACTCTTCAGTTGGAGCAGAGGACTGAGATCCCTACAATCGACTCATGATAATGAAAAGAGCGGTCAGGTGTTATGAGGACCATCTGATTTACAGAAGATTGTGATGCCTACTGGGATTGTTATTCAAGTACGTGTGAGGCTCCGGTGCGGTTCCAGCTGTTCGCGGAGCAATACGGCTAGATCAAGTTTACTTAGGCCTTGTTAAGGTCCCTTCGCCATCCAGACTTTTGGGCCGTAGACTTCCTTTTGGTGTATGCTCAGCCGCAAGTGTGATCGAGCAAATAATGACGGGGCCTTTGGCCGGTCTGAGTAAGGTTATTGTTCTTCAGGACGATATATTGATATTTGGAAAGGATGAGGTGGAACACAGCGGTATGTTGAATGAAGTGCTAACTCGCATTAGAAAAACGATTTTAACCTTACGCAGAGGAAAGTGTATATTCCTTGTGCATGAAGTGGAGTATTTGGGCTACATGATTACTGGAAGTGGGATGAAGCCCAAGGTGAATTTGGTGAGTGCAATTGTCAATGCTGAAGTTCCACATGACAGAGATGCCCCTCGATCCTTCATGGGACTAGTGGAGTATTACTCCAAGTTTGAGCAAGATTTCGCTCTTAAAACTGAACTCCTTAAAGAGTTGCTGAGGCAGGGTAGGAAGTTTGTTTTGGTGGAACTGTAACAAAGGCAATGTGCGGCTGTAAAAAACAACATTGTGCATGCTGGTGTCAATGCACCATTTCAAGGTTCTTTGAAGACCATGGTCACTGTGGATGCCAGTGAGGTAGGGATAGGAGCAGTGTTGTCTCAGGTGCAAGGCAAAGAAGAGAAAACTGCGGCGTTTGTCTCACATACTTTTATTAACCCAGAACTTAACTATTCAGTCCTCGAATATGAGGCATTGGCTGCTGCTTGGGTCACTGCTTACTTCAGGGTGTTCTTGTGGGGAGGGGGTCTTCATCCTCAGGACAGATCACAAGCCCCTCCTGAAAGTGTTTGGGCCTGGTGGGACTAGAAACTGTTCTGGACACTTGGCTAGGTTAGCTGTCAAGTTGCAGGCTTATGGAAACTGGCCAAACCTGGAACTTAAGGATAGTGTCTTTGTACCATAGATAACAAGAGGTATTGAGGAGCTCGTGTGATGAAGGAGATGCCTCAGTTTCGTGTTCTCCTAGGTTGTTCATGAAAGATGGTAATTTTGCAATTAATTTTGGAGGTGGCAGGTCTTAAGCTAACCCTGTTGTTTCAGGAGGAGAAGGTGGGGGTGGGATAATGAATCAACAAGACAGGGTGACAGCAATACCTCAAGAACAGATGGTTCTACAGGGTAGTGGGGCCATGATCATTCCTCAGGGCAGGAGGGAGATGAGAGTGAGGAAGCCTCCCGCTATCTGGGGGATTATGTGAGTGATTGAATCCGTTTTCTCCTCCTCCATGGGGAGGTGTGCATTGTGTGTGAAGGTTTTGAGTTATGTGTTCTTTTTCATTCTCTGTGTTTTTAAAATGTGCCCGTTCTGCTAGTTTTGTTTTGTCCAGTGTGTGCCAGAGTATTTGTTGGGGTGTCTGTTTGGTGTGTCACAGTTTTCTTGGCTTATTCTTTGTTTCCCCAAGATAAGGAAATGTGTTGTTTGTGCTTAGGCAGCTTTGGCCAGGCCGATGCTGTATGCCCTACTATGATGTTGTAACATACCACAGGTAGCCGTTTAGGATGTGGGGCTTGTACGTTGGCAGTTACTTGTGAGCTGTGACCGGCAAGTCTTCACCTTCTTACATATTTCAAGAAGTGAGAAGGATGCTCTTATGTGTAGGGGCAGGTCTTTCCACACTTTGGGAGCGATGTAGGAGAAGGCATGGCAGCTGGATCTGTTTTCCGACCTATGGAATGTTTGCAATTAGGAGTCTGGAGTGGAGGTGTCTTGAAGGTTTGTTAAAGCAAATGCGATTGCTGAAGTGTGCTGGTCCAGTGTTATGTAGTCCCTCAAATGTGTAGTGGAAGAGTTTGAATTGCGCTCGTTTGTGTATGGGGAGCCAGCGAGCTCCTTCAGGTGTGGTGTGATTTGAGTGCAGCGTGGAAGGTTGAGAGTGTTTCTGGCTGCTGAGTTCAGAATGGTCTGGAGCCTTATGGTGAGTGTTTTGCTGATCCTTGCATAAAGAGTGTTCCAGTAATCCAGTTTCCTTGCGACCAGGGCGAGTGATGGTTTTCCGGGTGCTGATAGGGAGCCAATTGAAAATATTCCTCAGCATCTTCGGTGTTTGGAAGCATGAGGCGGGGACAGCGTTGACTTGGGCGGTCATGTCGAGTTTACTACTGATGATGATTATCCCAAGGCTCTTGGCTTGGATGGTGAGGGTGTGCGTCGGTCTTACCACTGTTGGCTGCCAAGTGGAGTCCTATGGTGAAGTGCTCTCCCCGAAGATCACAATTTCAGTGTTGTCAGTGTTTAGCTTTAGACAGTTGGTCTACATATAGTGGGTGAATTCAATCATGCAGACATTGAATTTGATCTGGGTCCTGGGTGTCTTGTCCGTAAAGGAGAGAATGAGCTGTGTGTCATCTGTGTAGAAGATGTTGATGTTGTCAGAGTGGATGATGCTAGCTACAGGGATCATATATGTGTTGAAGAGAGTCAGGCTCAGGGAGGATCCTTGCAGCACTCCGCAGATGAGATCGCAGGCTTCCGAGGTGTACCGTGCCAGGCTGACTGACTGGGTCTCCTTGGATACGGAAGTAGTGTAGGCGTTGGATGGGGATAGGGTTGGAAACCGTGTCAAACGCTGCGGAGAGGTCCTGGAGGATGAGAGCCGCCATGTCTCCTCTGCCCAGAGTTGTGCAGATGTCATACATGGCGGCGACGATGGCAGTTTCTGTGCTGTCGATCTGCCTGGAACCAGAGAGTGGTGTCAAGGAGACAGGTGGTAGTTGAGACATTCAGTGAGATGTCTGTTGATGATTTTCGAAAAGCCCTCGGCCAGGAATGGTAGCAGGGAGATCGGCCAGTAGTTGGCGAGTCCCAAAGGGTTTGCATAGAGTTTCCTCAGCAGTGGGAGGAACGTTGAGTGTTCCAAGCATCTGAGAAGGTTGCTTAGGAGGTGGAAGCCTTCAGAATGGGTGTGAGCATGGCGCTAATGGATTGCAGTCCTCTGGCGTGGTGGGACATGGATCCGATGCAGCCCCTGAGTGTATTGACTTCATGGTGTAAGCAGTATCTTCTGGGGTGATGACAGGCCATGTGGTTAGCATTGCTTCTTTGGATGAGATTGGAAAGCATTTGACTTGGTCTATCAGGTCAGGTTGCAGGTTGATGTTGCTGTAAATAGCAGTGATTTTGTGGCAGAAGAATTGAGAGAGATTTTTGCAGAAGTCCTGAGAGGAGGTGATCAAGTTGTAAACTGCTGCTGGTCAAGTGAAATCCTTCACAATGGCAAGGATTTGTTTCCCTCGGTTGGCACTGGCATTGATGCGGTCTGCCAGAGCAGTGCATTTAGTGGCCCGAATTATTTGGTGGTAGCATCTCAGGACCGATTTGAATGTGCTCTTGTCTATATTGCCCTGGCTCATTCTCCATTTGCACTCCAGTTGTTTCCAGTGACTTTTCATCAATATGAGTTCCTCCATGTATGAACTGGGCTTGGGTCTAGATCTTGTTGTATGTGTTACAGTCTTGTTGTATTACTGGTGTTTGAGGGGGGCAGGGAGTCGGAACAGGAGGCAATCCAATTGTTGACATTCTTAATGGCTTTGAGAAGACTGTTGCTGTGTTTAGGTTGTTGGGTGTTGAGAGCGGTGCTCCAGTTCTGGTCAGTGACGCTGCTCCAGTTTCTGCTAGCTGGTCTGGTGGTGGTGCATGTGCACTGGACCAGGACAGGGTGCTGAACAAGATGGGGACATGGTCTGTCCAGGAGACTGGTGTGGGCTCCTCAAATCTGATGTTGTCAAAGGTGGTGAAAATAGGGTCCACGAGGTGTCCTGCGACTTGGGTAGGTTCTTTCACTCGTTCAGTGAGGCCCAGGCTTCAAGTTCTACGATGAGTGCTTCTGAGTTGGGGTTAATGTGATCTTCCAGAAGGACATTCATGTCTCAGATTAGGATGTAATTGCTAGCATCAAGGATGAGTGGGGAGACCAAGGCAGTGATGGAGTTAGTAAACTTGATGCGCGGTCATAGTGGTTGTGTAGATGAGGATGCTGCTTAGGGTGACGTTAGATGTGACGTGGAGCTTTAACAACAGCTGGTCCACGATGGAGGATGATATGTCCATGTAAGTGATGAAATCTAAAGTGATTTTGTGAATGATTGCGATTCTGCCTCCGGGCTAGAGAAACCTGTTTTGCCTGGTGATTTTGTACTGGTGGGTGTAGGGGCTATGGCAATTTCAGGTGCCGATACAGGGTTCATCCAGGTTTCCATGAGGAAAAGCAGGTTCGGGCGTACTTGTGCAGCAGGCACCAGATCTCTATGACATGTTTGGTGAGTGAACAGATCCTGAGGACCATGCATGTGAGAGGGGAGCATTGTGTGAGTGGTTGCAGGACTGTGTGAGTACAAGAGAGTGTGGAGTTGAGTGCTGCTAGTGAGGTGAGTGTTGGGTGTGGGTAAGTGCCTGAAAGATTGCAGAAAGCACAGGAGAATGCTCCTTTCACCAAAGGAGCATTCTCCCGGTGATGTGTGGTGTAGTGAGGTGAGTTAGCAGCATTTGGAGGGACGGATTTAATTGAGGGCACAAAGCCTTTTTTAAGTCCAGGAGAAGCATGAGGATACACTGTTTCCCTTTGGTCAACTGTGTGGTGACACTGTGTTAAGTGTAGAATTCCCCAAACAAGAATCAAATTCACACTGAACTCACCCATTACTTCTTATCATTCTGCCACTTAGAATAAGCTCAGACCTCTACAATTCGTACTAGATTTTGAGGCTTGAAATTGCTGACAAACGCTTAAGTCCTTCACTTTAAGGTAATATCTAAATTAAAGGATTTTGGACAAGATTTTGGGTCGCTGTATCAAGCTGCAAGGATATTGTATGTTTGAGATCCCTCCCACCAAATCGCACTTCAACCACTGGAACTTCGTCATCACTCATCAGGATCTCCCTTACAGGTAATAGTGGCAAATAACCGCAAGGGTGCAAGGGAGCTCTCTTTGACAAAGACTTTGTTAACAGAAATCGGTAATAAACTTAAGTTTACAATACGATTATTTAAAAAATGTGCTGAAAAAAGCAAAACATATACATGTTTTATTAGGGTCCTGAACAGTAATGGGGAAGCGCACAGCTTTTTTTCAGGTTTCCATACTCCTACCACCTCCAGTTATTTATTTATTGTTTTTCAATTGCGCGTAAATGAGCTTCAGAGTGTTCACACAGACAAAGTGGCAAACAGCAGAAAATAAGAAACCAAAAAGTAGTAATACAATGATGTGCAAAACAGAATCTATGCTGGTAGGTACAAAAATACAGATAAACATCAATAAAACCAATTATACACAAGTCAAAACGAGAGTGACCAGGAAGGATGCTCTGTCAAGTTGAGGGTAAAGTCACTGAACAAATCAGTTTGTAGTCCAACAGCACAAGAGAACCAGAAAACATCATAGAAATCAAGAAGCATTTAGGTTTTCCTTTCAAGTCCCGCACTCTCTTAACATCTAAACCTTAATGCAGAGATATCCAAGCATGAGTCCAGAGGAGTTGGCTTCAAGCCAGATTTTCTGAAAGCTTGTTTACCATGCTCAAATTTTGGCCCTAAAGGATCTAAATTGATAACCCCTGTAATAAAGTCTTGGCACTAACTGCATCAAAGGCTGATTGTAGGTCTATGAACATTACGAACACTCACTGCCCCTTTATATAAGAAGTTTGACAATTACTTACCAAAAACCAACTTGAAGCTGGAAGAAATCCTCATTAGTCTTCACCCAACTGACCAAGTGTTCTGTCAGGACTGATTGTGGTAATCTCCCATCTATCTCACTAGGTTTTTAATAAAGATCCCTCGCCAAGGATTTAGTAAAATGCAGTCGTCTGGTTTCTATAAAAGGGGCTCATCTGATTCTAACTACATGCACTAAAGCGCCTTTTGAACAAACAGATTAAGTTCTCTAAGCAACACTTCAGCTACTTTTAACCTTTAAAAGCATTGTGGATTGCATTATGCAGTGCATGTTTTTGAAACGTGTATGCATTTAGAGGAGGGCAATCTATAAAGCAAACAGCAACATTTTATTTTGTTTTCCGTTACCTAGTGAACTAAATCCTAACACCAATCACCCAAAGTACAGATCTGTCAATCTACACCAGCTAGCACATCACATCCATTTATTCCTTTATTGTTTCATTGAACTGGGTTTAATTTTAAAGTACAAAGGTGAAACGGCTGAACAAGATGAGGACGCACAATGATTTAAAAAAAAAAACATTTAAACATTACTTTCTAGAGGCAAAGATTTTAAGAACTATCTCATTATTCCTACAACTAGAACATTGAAACTTTGTTTACCTGCCATAGATGCAAAAGTCAATGAGCATAAATGTAATTTTTAAGTAAACTGTTACATTTGTACTCACTGATCAGGTGATATGGAAGGATTCGAGACCACAGATGGGCAAGCAAAACATTTGAAATATCCCATCCCTGAAAAACGATCCCTATTAATAATTCATTCCCAATGACGTGGAGGGAAAGATTGCATTAAAGGTCTAAATTTAAATTACTCTAAGAGAGTGATCCATTTCTACTATTTTGTTTTGTCATATTTTGAAAGCACCAATCACAATAGTCCACTCTTTTGATATGCTACTTCTCTATCACTGCAAAATTACCAAAACAATGTGTAAAATATTTTCCCCTCCTTGGACACATTATGTCATACTGTTTTTATACATCACACGTCCGCCAGCTGCTTGGCCTCCTCTGTGCAGAAATATTGTCTGCAATTTTGGATCTGCCCACAAAGACTTGCTCGTGAGGATGTCAGTGAACGACCATGCCAAATACTGTAGATTGGTGTTTCATTTTGGGTTTCTCCTGCTGTTGCATTCCAAAAGGTTGGGGAGGTTGTCAGTGAGAGATACTGTCCTACCTGTGGGAGTTCAAGGTGTTTTTAAGGTCGCCTCTGTGATGAGGATTGTCCCTATAGTGGTCCTACAAAGAGAAGGGAGAGATCTGGTGACTCCGTACGACCTACATAAGCTGAGGGAGTCAGTTATTTATTATTTTATTTATTTATAAAGTTTTATATAGCGAAACCTTTAGGGTACTTTTCAGGGTAGGTGTGAAGGATGTCTTACGGCCCCGGATGAGCTATGGTAATGTTCTCGTGTAGGGGCTCAGACGGGTGGATGGTAACTGACAGAACATAAAGGCGGACTGACAGTCAGGTAAGAAAGCAGCCAGGTATGTACATGTCGGCCCCGGCTGTCTTAAACCAATGGGAGGCTAACTCTGCTCAGTGCGCCAAGTGAGGGTAAGCAGTAAGCCCGGAGTGTGTCTCCCATCTCTTATCTCACTGTAGGTACAGGTCACACAGTCATTTTTAGTAGGATGTCATGATGTGATTATTACTTTGAAATGGTATATTGCTTAAGTGAGTACTAAATAGATACATGTCGCCTTTTACCCTCAATATGTCCCAGATTTCATTTATGTGACGATCAGCTAAAGTTAGCTGCCATCATTTTTTTTATCTAGTCAGTATGTACAAAGACGGACACCATTTCATGTTTTCAAGCTAACCACCAATTGTGTGCATATTGACCATTCAGATTAATAATATGCCACTTTATCTCAAACGGATATCCTAAAAATGTATAATGGCTCGGGCCTTACGGTCTCACACAGATATCCTAAAAAGCTGCCTTTTTGCACCACAATGGTTTTCTAGACCAGTCAGAGATTTGATAGCAGTGTGTTTGATTGGGGTTACACTCTTGCCTACTTTTCAATCTTTTTTCTCTATCTTTCCTTCCTTCATAACTTTATTAGTGTAACTGCCATGTTCTTTTCCAGAGATTACAGATTGTGCTTCAAATGATCCAACCCCAATCTGCGAATCCGAAATCTATAGCATCTATAAAGTTCTTTTTACATATGCTCCATTTAGTTTTAAGTCAACACGGTACGAATCAAATCATGCCTTTTCTTTATTTTTTATCCCTTTTACGTGCTCGACTCACTGGCAATTTTGACAGCTACTTAAAGAAAGCAACAGGGTCCATCCCCAGCATTTCTAAGTGATTAGTAGTCATAGCAAAGGGTGACTCCTTCAGCCAACTTCGCGGTTTGACTCATTCAAGCCTGGAAGGAATGCAGGCACAATGCTGCTTCAGTACTGCATAGGAAAACACAGCAAGCCTGTTACCATCTGCTACTCATCCCTTCCCCTTCCTTCAACAAATTCAAACTCACCCATCTTAAACACCTTAGTAGGCTACACTCCGCAATCTTATCCACATAAACACACAGCACACACTTCTCCATCACACACCTGTCCTAACATCACCCTGCTTACTTTTGCTCAGTGACGGAACCACTCCGTCACGGCTCGCGGGTGAGCTGTGCTTGTGACGGAACGGTTCCGTCACGGCCCCGCCCGCCCGTTCTTCAGAACGTTAGCGCAGCCGCGGAATTCGCGCCGCACAGGCGCAGCGGCAGGGCCGTGACGGAACCGTTCCGTCACCAGCACAGCCCACCCATGGCTCGTGACGGAACGAGCGTGGAAGAGGTTAATGTGAACATGGCTCACGGGCACACATCATACATAGCAGCCCTCATATCACAAGTTGTATAGCACCTTCATCACAGAAGTATGTTTAAGACCCAATCTTCCATGAACGGCAAATCAGTTGGCAATCATTCCATCATCCACAGAAAAACTCTGCATCTCACAATCATCAAAAACATACCTTTCTTCTTGTTCACTCTTTCCATCACATTCCATATGCTAGCTCTCCCTCTAATATATGACAAACATTTCCTCTTCAATTTCCCTGATCTGTTTTCAACAACTAACATCTCTCACATAAATATAATCTACCTCTGTCATTTCAACATCCCTGTAGTCCATTTCAAATACCACAAAACATTCTTCACCCTATACCCTTTCACTGCAGAGCTAAAAAATGTGGACCAAGTCATGTGCACTGTTTTTTCTTTGACATACTTAGAATCTTTACCTATGGAATGGTCTGATCACAACGTCATTCCTGCCTTCTGCACTACTCTCAAGCACCCGCCCCAGTCCCACAGCCTTCTACAACCAGGAACAGATTGGTGACAAGAGACATATCCTTTAGGCAGAACACAGGTGCTGCAGATAAATATCCGTTAAAGCGGTGAAAGATCTGAGAACAGCTAACAACACCAAATAAAGAACATTATGTTACCAAAGCTTGGCACTCATTCCAACCCTTACCAATAAAATTGTGGTCCAACATCATAAGCTTCTTAAAGGTAGGTGCAGAAGACCATATCTTCCTCTACTTAATCAACCACCTCTAACAAGGACTTTTAAACCACTCCATAACATTGTAAATTCATACCACTATTAAAGCATTCACCTACACTCACTATAAACTGACCAAATCTTTTCACTCTTCCTAAATACTTTTAATTGAGACCTATGAAATATTAAACTACTGTTCAAGCCCTGGTAATCTCACATCTGGATGGTGACCATGCCCTACTCCATGGCCTCCCAGACTCCACACTGGTCCCCCTTAAAGGTATCATACAATGCTGCAGCATTTCTCATCCAGGGCCTAAAGTACCATGATCACATCACCTGATGCTGCTGAAACTTGATTGGCTCCCCTTGCTAGCCTGCACCATCTCCAAAACCAGTTGCATAATTTACAAAGCAATTACTACCAGCGCCCAGCTTATCCTGCAAGCAAGATCATCACCTATGGTGGATTTCAACGCACCTGCAGCCAGGTCACCATCAGACCGCTGATTAAGAATTGAGAAAAAGAAAAAAACAAGAGAGCAGGCCTTTTCTATCTATGCATCCAGGATCTGGAATATTATCCCACTACCCTGCTCCAATATAAGACAGAGTTGAAGACCCACCTCTTTAAAGAACACTACATCACAGTGCATTAACCATACATGGCTGTTTCCTCTCCTCTCATTCATTGACTTTATGCTGACTTTGACCATGTACAGCACTCCGCTGCCTTTTTGTTATGATCGCTTTATAGAAATACTACATATATATTGAAAAACACCAAGCCCTCAGGCGAGGCAGCACACGAGCGGCACCGCCATCCAGCGGGTAGAAGACATCAGTATGCCGGTGTCAGCTCTGTCGTTCTGCGCCTGACGCGTTTCTGAGCCGTTTGCTCGTCATCAGAGGCTCGACTGTCCGGCTCGACTGTCCTTGGCGCTCAACACTCCCACTGTTCATTGTTAATTGAAAAAAACTCAAATGAGTGTGAACGCTGCATTGTGGGATTTGTAGTAAGTGTTGATTCCCTGGATGGGAGCGCCACAGCTGAAAAATATACAGCCCTGTATGGGCCCCAGGATACTATGTGTCCATTAATCCCTTGGTACCGCTTCACATCAGGCTTCGGTGATTCAAAGTCCCGTGACCCCCAGCAATCGGGGTGGTGCATGTCTCCGCGGCAGGGCCACCACGTAATAATTGAAAAACACCATGCCCTCAGGCGAGGCAGCACACGAGCAATACCTCACCAGAGAGTAGCACGAATGGTGGCACACTGGGCACATCCCCAACTTGTGCACCCAACAGCAACCTGTAATGTAAAGGCAAACCAAGCTGTAAACTTGTCAACTACAATAGGCGAAATGACCACAAGAGTACAGAAGTGCCTGGGCAGCTAGACAGGTAGCAACTCAGCAAATCAAAATGTCAAGAAGCAGAGTCAAGGCAGCGGAAATCTTCACACTTCAGACTTGTAACAAGGATCTGCAGATGAAATCCGAAATAACTACAAAGTCAGTGTAGCCTTACCGGACCATTAAGATGGAAAACGGAGCATCGGAGAAAAGCAGCAAAAGTCGTAGCTGTACTCGAAAAGCAGAGCCTGCCAGTGCCAGGTGCCACTAGTTTCCACCCCAGACAGGCGGAAGTGGTTGTAAGTTCCTCAACAATTTGAAGAAAACTTTATTGATGCGCCATATTAAATAGACGTGGTTGGCAAATTGTAGCGTACAACAGCATCCTGTGCCAACTCCAAGATGGCGGCACGCTATATCACGCCGTGCCGAGAGGCTCATGGCACGTACGTGCAAGCAGGGAACACCAAACAGCATGTCGCAGGGAAGAGGGAGGAAGACACAGGCACCGTGGAGAAGGTGGAGGTTAGCGCGCGCTCTGCTCCAGGCGCGTGAGACATACTTTTAAACACAACACACCGGTTGGTAAAACCGAGGTTCTATGTCTCAGAGGGGCGCCAACAATCAGGGAAAAAGAGAGGCCTCACCTCTCAATAGTGAATATGCCTTATTGAAGGTTTCCAGCGCCGCCACATATGGAATAGATGCAAGTTGCGAGCACACGTTTAATCAGTGTGTACAGGTACTGTTCGAGTAAACAGATTCCTGTACAGCTCGGAATTCGTGTGGCACAATCAGCACTCTGACAGTCATCACTTCTCCATTTGATGTCTTGGTGAACGTGAAATTAAACTGGTTTGCCCCGGACAGAAGCACAAGAGTGCGCACGGGAGACACAAATTCAGGCAGACTAAGTAGATTGTCGAGGCAGTTTGAAATTGTAGAATGTGAGATTCACTGTGTATATATTAAAATTGTCCCAAACGAAATTGAACGTGTGAGACAGAATCTCACTACGCACAGGAAATACAAATTCAGGCAGTCCATTCAGGCAGTCCAATTACCTTGCTGTTAAGACTCTGTAGAGACAGCATGTATTGACTTGAGCAGCAGCTGAAGCGGACGCTGTAGGGACAGCAGGAACAAACTTGAGCTGCAGTTGAAACAGACGCTGTAGGGACAGCATGAACAGACTTGGGCTGCATAGCAGTGACACTTTGGTAGCACACTTCTTCCCAAGACAGTGCGAACATTGATATGTGGTAATTGAACACAATAGATTAGGCTTACCCTCACTTAAGGCACAGCAGAGACGTGTAGAGAAAATGGGGAGTAGACACCCAAAACTGTGAAGGTAGCTCTTGTAGTAGCACTTACCCAGGAACAACTGGCAGATTGCTGTGGGCGACCGATGGGAGGTCACTGGTGAGGTCAGGATGCCAGTTGGCTTAACTTAACTTGAGTTGCAGTAGATTCTGTATTTTTAATGTTGCTTTAGGTTCTTGAAGAGGTGACAGACGCAGGTTCGCTTCAGGATCGTCGCCAAAAACTTGGAGTGATTGAGTCAGGTACAAGTGATGAGTTTCAGGTAGCTTTATTCAAGATGGTACAATAGACCAGATCTAGACCATATCAAGACCCCACCAGGAGCAGCCAGCATGCTGCTCAGCCCAGCCACCTGTGAAGATTTGACTCCTAACATTCTGTAGAATTACATCACAGCAAGGTTCCACAGAGAGCAAGAATAACATTGGAGTCAAGATGCAACCAAGTACATAATTCTAGAGTGGGGCATTGATAAAATAAGATATTTTGGCACACACTCTACTCTATTAGTTTAAAAGTAAAACAAGTACAATTCTAGCTCTATTCATCAAAGGATCCTTTGGTAGGATCTTTATATGTATATCAGCTTTCTGTAAAGCATTGATTATTAATCAGGCATACCTTGATCCAAAATCATTTTAGAATTATTAATCTTCCTTTTGGCTCACCCATTAAGACAGAACCTTCCTCCATCCTCATTAGCTATACGTTCATTAAAATATTGGCATCAAGATTAATTATGGAAATTGGCTTATGTTTCTAGCAAAATATGGCATCTTTGTGTAGAACAGCAAATTATTTTTTGCGTTATAGGTATGGAGATACACCATGCAAATCTATACTCGGACAAACGGACAATATTTGGAACCCCTTTTCCGGTTTCCTCTCAGCCAAAATCTTTAGGCAGAATGATATCAAATTGATCACCAGCATTTTGCCCTATTCCCTTTTGCTCCAAGGCAATTCAACCAGTATCGGTCATGGATGTAGTATCAATAATGGAGAGTTGATCAAAACCCCTTGGAAGACATGACCACCGACAAGTCCAGCTAACTCTGCCTCAGCTGGAGATCTTAATGGGAAAAATTATGTATTTATTTAGCAGTTATATATAGCACAAACCAGACCTAAAATGTTGCCATACCACTTTATAAAGTTAAAACAAAAAAGTTGGGTACAGAACAAAACACTGACATCAACATAAAACACTAATAAATATTGGCAAACAGCGCCAGTGACAAAGTATACGTAAGTAAGGTAGAGAGAGTCATAACGGCACAACTGTTTCTGGAAAAAGGCCGCTGTCCTATTCACCTTACCCCTATGTATACATTTAAAGAGGTCTCTCAAGAACCTCTGGATTATCCTTTCTGTGAGTGGGAAATAAACCTAAACATTATTCAAAGAAGCACTCGGATATCAAGTCATTCAGCTGTAACTCTGTTGTGCCACACCACTTACTGAATCGACTTTGAGGCAATTTGTGAAAAACACTGACCTTAAAATAATTAAGTACTGTAATCTATATACTCATTCACACCAGGCCAGTCACAAGAACTTCGACACTCTTGCTTTCGTGGGAAAGATATTTAAGGCTTCAACTGGATCAAACGTGAATCAACACATTCAGGCCTGTTTTTAGAAACACCATGTCTGGAACTTCTTACCTGCCTACAGCTGTGCGCTCTGTATTCTGGCAGCATGCCGGATCATTTCTCCCGGATAACTGCTATAAAGGAAACATACAGATTAATAAAAGCTATAGCAGAGCAGATGTTTTTACTCAACCATTTTACTAGTAATATTATTCTTCTCTAGCAGATTGCTCTTGTGCTCAAGAAAAATGGGGAAATTCGTAGAACTAGCAAACAATAAAAAGAAGCACATGGTATTGTTTTAAAGTACGCATTCCTTACAATCAAAATTGGTTCTGCGTTATGAATAACATTAAACTGCGATATACCAAACCATGGTATTTCAGATGATTTAAAATTACAAACCTTGGAGGGAGGGGATACTTAAGAGGTGTGAAGAACTTCTCTTAATAACAAAATACGTTGCACAGACTCTTTAATAAAAACACCTGTCCACACATGTCCTCCATCAGAAGACCCATTGTTTTTGTGCTTCCTGAATGTATGTTTGCCATTCAATCTCATCACTGTATCAAACAGACAGGAACAAAAGTTACCAATACCACAATACTCAAATTATACAAAACTACACCAAGGAGTATCCATTGTAAAGAAATTCCCCTTCCAAAATACTACCAACCACTTCTTAGGAACGTGATGGCCTTGAACCATCTGATATTCAACCTTGTCAGTAGACATAGTATCATCCAAGATACAGGTATCTCCAATTCCATAAGCGGGATAGACGCCTCCTGGCCGTCATCCCTCTATAAACACTCTAATCTTACAGAATATATTCCAAGTGTAGAAAACATCTAAGGACTCAATGGGCTTTTCAAAGAAACTGAAGATATGTTATTAGTTTCATCTACTGATTTACTCCAACAGTGATCTTCATTTATATGTTCCTTTCCTGTTTTTGTGTAGCGCTGAAAACATACCTTCTCTGTTCTTTTACAGCGCATTTGGTCGATTGTCAGATAGGAGCTCTGAAAGACCATCCGTCAACTAATACAGGGGTCACCCGACTGAGTCACTTCTGTCCTGCTGCTCTCTGACCAGGACAGTCCATTTCTCAGGTGTAGGTCATGTTAGATAAATGATGCTGCCTTGTTTGATTAATTTTCCGGTCTGATGCAGTTAACCCTCCAATGGGGAAGGGACGGTAGGGAGGAAGTTGTCAGGCTAACTATCCATTTTAGCGGCCTGTTTGAAAGGCCCTACCTAAGCTCTTTCTGAAAACTCTGAAAGTTTGCTTGTGTTTTAAGTGAAAGCCGGATTCAGATCCGATACTGCTTCTGTAAAACCAATCTGAGATTTCCCTCAATAAATACCGCATCAAGTAGATATTGAAACATTAATCTAACACGACTCCCAATGTTGAAATGAAATGCAGAAAACATATGCTAAAAACGTACAATTTAAGAAAAGACAACACATTCATACAGCTGTATCCACAAGCATGACCACAGGTATTACAAAAGATATCCAAATCAGACCGCATGAGTTATTAAAATGCTAAAGAAATTATAATTTGGGTAATATTTTAGAATATTAACCAAGGCAAGATTTCTATAAAAGTTTGTAAATATTCTAAATATACCAATGTAGTTTCATACAAATTTTCTCTGAAGCCACATGAAGTCCAAATGTGTTTTGTAAGCACATACAAATAAGTGGCATGTAGTTTGAGATGACGTAATGTGTGTCTCTGGAAGTATACCCACTAAGTATTACCTATACTTTGCATTCCAAGGGCTTTAATGCATCTGTTATACATCAGTAATTTAAAAAACGTGACAGAGGTATGGAACTTTAAAATGTTCAAATGTACACCTTTTTACCAAAGTATTGTCTCAGTTTCGTTCAACAAATTTAGAGGAAAAATAAGTTGTTGTGGCATCATCGGGAGTGCAATATCTGTTTTTATTGTTTTTGACATCATACGAATGATGCGACCTCAACGTCTGTTTCTCCGCCTTTCACTGCTTTTAAAGCGTCCAGAGTGCGCATAGACACAACTTTGTTAAGGGCTGCTCACAAGCACCTTAAGCACTTCCTCTGCAGGTTTTACATTTTATTTAATTTCTCTCTGCCTATTGTATTCAAATTATGTTAAAGACTTTGTCGCAGTTCACTTCATAGTTGCTTTAACTTCCTGTTAAATCTCAGCTATTGGCCACACCTATTGTTCCTAATATAGCACAAGGGTGGGGTGGTTTTGTTGGCTATCTCAGTTATCTCCTCTTGATTGAATAGAGTGTCTCCCTTTTTGTGTGGTTGCCCCATCCCGGAGCCTTTTGGTCTCACGGGTGTAAAAAATGGTTGGCCTTCATCCTTCCACTAATGATGCTGCTTATGTCATTCAGGAAACGACTTTTTCCTTTTATTTATTTGTATTTTCAGCACCACATGGGAGTGCATAAGTTTTCTTTCTCTTTCCCCTGTGTACTGCTTCCCCCATCACTTCCGCTCATTAACCATGAGCTCTCCGTATTGCTTCTCTCCACTTGTCTGTTGCTCCTACTACCCCTTCTCATAATTTCATTTTATACGTTTTTTAGCTCACCCCACTCCTCTGTTGCTCCGCCGTAGCTCTACCCACTTTAGCACCACTTCCCCCGCATTCTTTTCCTTCCGGACGTTCCTCTCTTAAGTTATGATTTTAAGTTACTCCTTAAATAAAAATACAGTGCATAGTGTCGACCTGGCGCAGGGCAGTGGGCTGGTGTGCAAAAATGGAGGAGCCCATTTAGACAGCGAGAGGTGAGCCCCCCACACACAAGAGGATTTAGGGGGAAACTGTGGGGTAATTATGGGTTGGAATGATTCACTTGTCAAAAATGTATGTAACTGTAATTCTTGAGGGGTCATGGACCACTTGCACTGTATGGTTTATGGTTTTCTATAATAAAATTAATAAACATTTGCTTATTAAAAAAAATACAGTGCTTATGTTGCACCCTAAGAGGAGGGCGGATGTCATTACCACAACAGACAAGATTAAGTAAAAACTATCTTCCTCTGCTTCAGAAAAGATCTCTAAAATGGTGCTCTTGGGGCCACAGCTCTTTGTTGCACATTTCTGGGTCCATGTAGCCCGGATCTTCATGCACCAGGTTTACCCCATGCCCTGTCGCATTCAATGCTCAACAATGACCCCATAGCTATATGTCCCTTCCCTGATAACTCCACCTCAGCCAGTCCCCCAGCCACTTCTAATGTTCCCCCCCATTCTAAAAAGCATTTACATATGTATTCACTGAGCTATATCTCTCTTGCATGCACACCGAGATGTTGTTTGTGGAGGGTGATGCCCGGTTTAGGAGCTGACCAGAAGTGCTACGTGGTGCAATTTCTTTTGCTAACAAAATTAAACCATTTCTCTGTTTTTCTTGGATCATATATTTTGATTTTTCGAGAATACGTTCTTATAAGTAAAACTCCAGTATTGTCTGAGGTAACACTCGTAATAATCTGCTCAGTTTAGAGACTGTGCCTGCAGTTGGTCTTTTCCTTTCTCGTGCTTTCTCAAGGTACAATCTGGAAGGTTTATTTTGGGCGTTATTTTTTTATATCTTCTTTCCCCATAATTTTTGTGGCTGTTATTTGATGTTAAAGGAAATATCAAACAAACAAAGAATGCAATTAAGACAAAGCATCTGTTTGTAGGAGATTCAACCTTGTATCTATAAGCACATCTTCTGTATATGAAGTTAAATATTAAGTCACAAATTCCAGTTAACAAAAGTATAAAAATAAACATTGGCTAAGCAAATAGGTTTCGCAACCAAGACCTACCGGCTTTGCAAATGCCTACTTGGTTTATTACTACACGATAAACAATCACTTCATTTGTTTTGATTTTATTGATCTCTCGCCTCTTCATTCCTTCTTCTCAGCTGCGAGTTCCCGTAGGTTGCTGTTTCGGAATCTTGTGCTGGCTTTGCTTTTTAATTTATGCATTTGTCCTTGCAATGCTTTATGCTTCCTCTGCCCTGTGAAGGGTGTCGCCCATGCTGCCCATTCCCCTACAACTAGTGATTAGAAGTCCTGAGCGCAGGTCCACGTATTTGTGTCAAATGTTGTTGGCACATGACTTAGAAAACATCCAGAGGAGGGTACCCTATCTCATTTTTTCCATCCCTTTATTTTGCAAATATTTCGGGACATTGGCTGGACGAGAGGTCAGACGACAAATCAGAGCGAGCAACTTTAATTTTTATGCTGATTTTGTGTTTATGGATTTTTTGTGCGTATTTATTTCGTTGTTTTATTTTCTCGCCATGCTTTTATCCAGGTGTGAGACCTTTTAGGACATCACCAGCAGTGCTCATTTTTCCTGGGTTCTAAGATCTCTGAGGGGTAATGGCCCCTTCTTTCATCTGGGACAGTCTTTTTTGAGAGGCCTCAAAGTGCATCCGTGTAGCAGGAGAGCCCATGGCAAGCACACTAAGAGTGTGTGATGTTACTGGTTGCGAGGCTTTCCCAAATCCTTGCTATGGCCGTCACTTTTCTGTCGAAGCTTCGGTGCTGCTTGGTATGATCATACTTTCTGTTGATGCTCAAAGGTGACTCCTACACTTGACCAGTTGTGGCTCTTCCTCGCAGACTGCTGCTTGACATTTTAGGACTGGCTATTGCCATGCACGCTTCACCTAAACCTCAACCCGATGGTACTTCATACAACATTTTTTCAGCTCTGCTCATCAATCACAGATCCAGGGTTAGATGGCAGAAAGCCAGAAACTTCTTGTTGCAAGTTGTACATGAAGCTTTAAGACTTCTTGGGCTGTGTCATTACCTTTGTTGTCCATTTCACCTATAGAATCACTTGCATGACGCCACTCAAGAGTTGTGCGACTGTTTTTAGCATTATTAGCAAGTTTGATCACCACCACTATATAGAAAATTATTTTGAAGCCAACATCAGATCTACCTCCTAAAGGGATACCAAATCTCATTAAAACAGGTTAAGAAACTTGTCTGTCAGCAACTGAAAATGTACTGAGGTTTATTAAAACCAGTGAATGTGCGGGGTCAGTAACAGACACAGGTCCACCATCAATCTTTTCCAGAATTTCCTGGCGATCATCAAGTTTTCACACCTCAGTTGGCAATCATTAACTCTGCATCATGATTAAGAACCAATAGTAATGCTACTTTTTTTTTTACTTATAAAGGCAAATTTCAGAATCCCACAATTTCACACAATCACATGAGGGAGCCATTAGGACTCAACTGCAGCCTTATCTAAAAAAAAAAATCCGATTTTAGATACCTTTAAGCAAGTTGTAGGCCTTAGAGTTACACAAATACAGCTGTCTTAACAATCCTGAGAGTAGGCGCGGGTCAAGAGAAAAAAACAGCTAAATTCCATTTGTCTACAACTATCTGTTCTTGCAGGTTCATACAGCGTGAACTTGGCTCAAGGGCACTGGAGCACTTTACATGAGAACCAGACGTTTATTATACACGAGAACCACGTTACAGTTTTTTTAAGCACTGCAGCATAAGTGATTTGTCCAGAATCCCAGGATGTTGAGCCGAATAGGGGATTCAAACCTGGTTCGCTAGTTCAGCACATCTAGGCGCTCAGTAGATTCTTCCTTTCAGCCACACATCAGTAGTGATGAGTAGGAATCTTCTGAAAACCAACCCTGCAGAGTGGGGGAGCAGCCCTGCAACCTGGTGGGAAGAATGGAGTCATAGCTCTCCAATCATCCAATCTCTCCACGGATTGCAGAATACATAGTTTTAGGATATTGTGCATATGTTGCCATGTATTCTATTAAACGTAACACAATGTCCCCACGATAACAGTGAGATCTCAAAAATTACAACATCCCAAATAAATGGGCGGGATAAAAGTGCTTTTGAGCATTTGTGGTTTTATGACCATTTTTGGTGTGATAATCAGGAACAAATAAGCCTTTAGAAAGACCCACGAAAAAAAGACTATTCCATTTTAAATGGACTCCATCATACACGGATTCCCGAGTAAAGTGCTAAGAGACTCCAGGACTACATGCACAAGATCACATTTTGCTTTGTTCGCTCTCCTATGCCTCTTTCTACATAGCTATACGATGTGCTTTGTCAGCTGCTTTTTTAGTTGTATGCATTCTGGTGTATCATTCCTTCAGTTTATTGCTTAGCTTTTTATTTCTTTTCATTAATGCTTTCAACTCTCGGATTAAGCGTTCAGGTGCCCGCTGATGTTGATTTCATGGCAGCCAGGTAGTACTGACGGGATGGCTCTGCCCCACTCCAATTTCCAGGACTTACGTGTCTGTCAGAGTGAGCGAAGGTCAGCCTGACAAACACTCATCATATCAAGTTCAGACAGCCAAGTGCATTACATGTGCTAATGGGCGGGAATTATGCAGCCATGGTTTGACAGCTTAAGATCTCACAGGCCCAAGGGTAGTGACATCACCAGTGTGACAAAGCCCTAAGAGGATCCTCCGATGACGAGGGGCATTGCACTGCCAGATCATCGTGCTTACAAACCCTGCCAGGTCATCGTGCTTACAAACCCTGCCGGGTCATTGTGCTTCCATACCCGGCCGGGTCATTGTGCTTCCAAACCCTGCCGGGACAACGGGCTTCCATACCCGGCCGGGACATCGTGCTTCCATACCCGGCCGGGACATCGTGCTTCCATACCCTGCCAGTTCATCATGTTTCCATACCCTGCAAGGTCATCATGCTTACAAACCCTGCAGGGACATCATGCTTACAAACCCTGCAGGGACATCGTGCTTCCATACCCGGCCGGGACATCATGCTTCCATACCCGGCCGGGACATCGTGCTTCCATACCCGGCCGGGACATCGTGCTTCCATACCCGGCCGGGACATCGTGCTTCCATACCCGGCCGGGACATCGTGCTTCCAACCCCTGCCGGGACATCATTCTTCCAACCCCTGCCGGGACATCATGCATCCATACCCGGCCGGGACATCATGCATCCATACCTCCATACCCGGCCGGGACATCATGCTTACAAACCCTGCCGGGACATCATGCTTTCATACCCGGCCGGGACATCATGCATCCATACCCGGCCGGGACATCATGCATCCATACCCGGCCGGGACATCATGCATCCAAACCCTGCCGGGTGATCATGCTTCCAGCACCCTGCTGAAACAGCATGCTTCGAGCACCCCGCCGGGTCATCATTTTTCCAAACTCTGCCGGGTCATCATGCTTCCATACCCTGCCGGGTCATCATGCTTCCATACCCTGCCGGGACATCATGATTCCATACCCTGCCGGGACATCATGATTCCATACCCTGCCGGGACATCATGCTTCCATACCCTGCCTGGTCATCATGCTTCCAAACCCGCTTGGGTCATCATGCTTCCAAACCCAAATGGGCATCTGCAACACGCATCTCTGCTTGTGGAGATTGCCGTCGATTTTGGTTGCCAACTTATCAGGGTTTGGCTGCTTTACTTTGACTATCTGCTTGTGTGTAGGTGCTAAGCTAAGTGACGGCACACTGACGGCCCCCTGATTGGAACAGGATGCGTTAGAGTATATGTGGAATGGGACAGAATTAAGGGTTGCATACTTACCAGGCTGTGCGTATCATCAGGGGACTATTTGCCTGCAATTGTTACTCGCATTATACATCATTGTGATTGTGACTGCCCTCTTTACTATGCAATATTGACTTTCGTGCTTGTAAAATGGATGTTAGCATATGAAGTCTTCTCATCTGACCACATCGTGACAACATCTTGAATTCGCCTTGAGAAAGTCTAGGATTAGACGAAACACATGTCGGCAAGATCGTGTGCTGGGAAATTTTTTTAAAACGAAAAAAAGAGCATGAAAACCTACAGATGACCTTGTTGCGTTGGACTATTTGAATGTTTCTGTATGCCTGATGTCTCATTAGCTTGTCCTCATCTAACTTTGTTTCAAGAATTACATTGGATCTCAGACTTCATCCACAACTTATCCTATACTTTATTTGGATCATTATACATGACAAAGGTTGTGCTGTAACAGCTTTTTTCTTTGGTATGCTTCCAAACCCTGCCGGGACATCATGCTGCCAAACCCTGCCTGGTCATCATGCTTCCAAACCCTGCCAGGTTATGTTATGTTATTTCCATTTTTAAAGGGCGCAGCTGCCCCAGCAAAGGGGCGTCCCGGCGCTGTATCAGAAGAAGAGACACAACTCAGACAGGGCAAGAGAAGAAATCAAACGAAGAAACCCTAAGATCCAGTGGGAAAGATGAAAGTCTTAACAGCTCTCCGAAATGCCAGTAAGTCATCCATGGCGCGGATATGGGCAGGAAGAGAGTTCCACAGTTTGGGTGCCAGTACTCTAAAAGAGCGACCACCTGCTCTGCTTCTCTTAAAACGTGGAACAACAGCTAAATTTTGCCCAAAGGACCTCAACTGCCGATGAGGAACATAAGGAGAGATGATGTGCTCCAATATCTGAGGCGAAGATTGTTTCAAAATTTTAAAAGATGGACAAAGAGTCTTGAATGTGATCCTCTGAATCAGGGGTAACCAGTGAAGCTTACGAATAGTTTCTTTGGCCGAGCAAAATCTAGGAAGGCCTATCAGAGCCCTGGCAGCCGCGTTCTGAACGCGCTGCAATCTGGTAGTTTGCGCCAGGTTAGCTCCGAGCAAAAGTGAGCTCGCATAATCGAGTCTAGATAGTATGGCAGCCTGAATTATCAGCTGTCGGGTGGGGGCGTCAAAAAATTTCAAAAATCGGCCTTAGACCGCGTAAAATCCCAAAGCAGGTGGCTGCTACTTTTTTTGTATGGATGGAAAAACTAAGGGAGGGATCAAGCCACACCCCAGATTTTTCACCTCAGCTGCCGGGGTGGGGGTAGGGCCTAGTTCTGACGGCCACCATTTGTCGCCCCAAAGATTGCTGTGCTTCCCCACAATCAAAACCTCGGCCTTTTTAGCGTTAAGCTGTAAGCAATTGGCCGTCATCCAACCAGCCACTGCACTGAGACCCTCACGAAATCTGGTAGCCTCAGGGTCTGAGTCCCCACGAAGTGCGACCGCCAGCTGCGTGTCGTCAGCGTAAGAGACCATAGTCAGGTCCCACCGCTTGGCCAGCGGCTGCACATAAAGATTAAACGGCGTGGGGCTAAGTGCCGAGCCCTGCGGGACTCCCTGCTCAATAGTATAGGGTTTCGACTCGAATGGTGGAGTGGTGACCCTAAAGGTGCGGTCGGTAAGAAACGACTGAAACCAATCCAGTGCCACACCATTGACACCTGCTTCTCCCAGACGCTGCAAAAGAATTGCATGCGATACCGTGTCGAACGCGGCACTGAGGTCGCGGGTTGACCCGAGTCCAACACGGAACGCAGGTGTTCTGTCATGGAGAGGAGTGCGGTCTCGGTACTGTGACCAGCACGAAAAAAAATTTGCGAGGGGTCCAGAATATTAGCAGACTGAAGGTAGTTAGACAGAGTGCCATTAACGTGGGCTTCTGCTACCTTCGCGACCCAAGGGAGGTGGGAGATGGGTCGATAGTTCTCCAGTTTGAGAGGGTCCAGTGCAGGTTTTTTCAGGATGGGGGTGACATAAGCTTGTTTCCATTTGGGAGGAATAAGGCCCGAGGAAAAAGATAAATTTGTGAGTTGACGTATAGGGGGCAAGCATAATGAGGCTAGTTCTCTAAATTGTGTTGGTCTAAGAGGATCCGCAGGTGACCCAGATTTAACTTTGGCTACCAGCTTGTCGAACTCCTCCTCCGATAAGTCAGGAAATGTGGATAGGGCCGGATTAGCGTTAAGCATAGAGCTCTAATTCTCCATTATCAGACTAGTACTAGGGAAAGAGCGATAGATTTTAGACACTTTGTCCACGAAAAAGGCCGCAAGATCCTCACAGTGTGAAAGTGAACAGATCTCAGCCACAGGTACTCTGTTGGCTGTAAGATCTTTTAACACTTTGAAGATCAGCTTCGTGGGATTGGAGCTAATATTGAATTCATGAGAGTAGTAGGCTGCCCGCGACCTACATATAGCTCTATGATACCTCTTAACTTGTGCTAGATAATGGGTTTTTTCCCAGCATCATAGGACTTACGCCAGGCTCTTTCCGCTTGCTTACACCTTATCTTTAAGAGTCGAAGAGAGTCGTTATACCAAGGGCTAGGTTCTAATAAACGACTCTTACTCCAAACTGCAGGGATCAAGGAGTCAAGGGCTTTAGTGACCCATTCACAGAAACGATCATAACCAGATTCGGCATCCTCAAAAGAACCAAGCGGGAGACCACTGAGAAGATGATAGAAGTCAGCTAGCTTGAGTTTTTTCCAAAGACGTCTGAAGATGACTATCTGATACTTTAAAAGGACTATCCTTGATCGTAAGATGAAACTCTATCAAATGATGATCAGTCCAGGCTATAGGTCTTGGTAAGCGGACCTTGACCATAGTCAGAATCGTGAATATCGGGTCCAAAGTATGTCCACCTCCGTGGGTGGGGTGAACGACCAACTGGGGAAGCTGAAGTGCCTCCAGTTCTGCGAGAATGCTACTAATCACTGGGGTGTGGGGGGTATCAAAATGGAGGTTTAAATCCCCAATAATACTGAAATTAGCTGACCCCAGAGCTAGCGAACTTACAAAGTCTGGGAGAGCTTTCCTAAAAGACACATCACTGCCTGGTGGTCTATAAATCAGCAAACCAGACATAATGAAATGATGGCTGAACGTGATGCCAAAATGTGCACTTTCACAGCCAGCTATATCCAGAATTTTCCTGGTACAGGGGTAGCATGATTTAATTGCCATAGCAATCCCTCCTCCTCTTGAGTATCTATTGTGCGTGAAAATAGCGTATTCCGGGGAGTGCGCTAAATTAGGCACAGCCATGCCCTCATCCTGTAACTATGTCATCAGGCTTCCAAACCCTGTCGGGACATCTTGCTTCTATACCCTGCTGGGACAGCATGCCTCCCTACCCTGCCGGGACAGCATGCTTCCATACCCTGCCGGGGCATCATGCTTCCATACCCAGCCGGGGCATCATGCTTCCATACCCAGCCGGGGCATCATGCTTCCATACCCAGCCGGAACATCATGCTTCCATACCCTGCGGGACATCATGCTTCCAAACCCCGCCACCACATCATGCTTCCAAACCCCGCCGCGACATCATGCTTCCAACCCCTGCCTGGACATCATGCTTCCAAACCCCGCCACGACATCATGCTTCCAAACCCCGCCACGACATCATGCTTCCAAACCCCGCCGCGACATCATGCTTCCAAACCCCGCCGCGACATCATGCTTCTAAACCCCGCCACCACATCATGCTTCCAAACCCCGCCGCGACATCATGCTTCCAAACCCCGCCACCACATCATGCTTCCAACCCCCGCCACCACATCATGCTTCCAACCCCCGCCACCACATCATGCTTCCAACCCCGCCGCGACATCATGCTTCCAACCCCTGCCTGGACATCATGCTTCCAAACCCCGCCACGACATCATGCTTCCAACCACTGCCTGGACATCATGCTTCCAAACCCCGCCACGACATCATGCTTCCAAGCCCCACCACGACATCATGCTTCCAAGCCCCACCACGACATCATGCTTCTGGCGTCCCACCACATGCTGGTGCCTTCTTTGTGCAACCCTTATGGGAGTATGTATGTACATATGAATGCATGTGTTTGTGAGTGGATTGGTGAGTATGTGGACGTATGGGTGGGTGTGTGCATGTGTATGGTTGTAGATGGGTGGATGTGAATGTGTGTGAGTACGCATGTGTTGTTCTAAGCTCTCATCGCCCCACAACTTTGAAACTGATCCAGCTGGCCTTGGTGGGCATTTGGCTAGGTGCATGTATATTTAACACGGGCCTTAAATTCAGTCATGTCTTTAATGAACTGCAGTGATTCTTCAGTTACACGAGTCGGGATACAGTCTGTTTCTAAATCTCCCATTTCCTTCCCACCCCTGCTCGTTCCGCTGGGATAAAACCTGTGGTTTTCCTAAAACAGCTGGCTGGGAACAGGAAACCGCTTCGGTCAGCTGTCCTTTATTTACTGTCTCTGCATCATGCAAAGCCAAACTTTCAATTTAATAAACATTTCCTAGTTCCCAAATATACTTTTATGTATGAATGTGTGAATATCCCTATTGTGTTTATGAGCGTACGTACCTCAGAGTACGCAATAATTATAATGCCATATCAAATAATTCAAGACGTGTTTGTATTCAACCGCATAGCTCCCACGCGCATAAAGTAAAAATGCACATTTTATGAAACATAATCTTTTAAATCACAGAAAATGTAGAGAACATGAAAGGGACAAAATCTGCATCGCCAATCTCAGGTAGAAAGAAATAAAGCACACTCATATCTTGCTACAATACACAGTCCAGAATTACGATCTCTCACAATGGGCGCAAATCACATCATTTTTTGCACATAACAGTTTTCGCAAGTGACCCTCGCCCAATCATGATCAGTGGATGTTCGCAAGCTGCCCGCTCCCGTTTAGGGTCAGGGGTCGCTATATAAATGTTACGCGGGGTGGGGCCACGATGGTGTAAAACATTGTGAGCACAGTGGATTGTTATACCTCATGAAAATACCTATAATAGTCCAAACTCATTTGTTTTGTGTAAATTGGTTGCAGAAAGTCGACAAAGACCCTTCACATTTGGTTGGATCTTGTGGAGAGAAACAGTGCCAACCATTTGCTCCTTATAAATAACCGTGAACGTATTCATTCTCCGGCACCAGGAACTCCCCAAGCCAGGACTACGCTAGCTTTACATTCATTTCGCTTCAATGTAGTAAAAGGCTCTTTTTTGAATGGCAACAACGAGAACCATTGTATTGCCCGAGTTTACCTCTTTGTATTTCTGAATTCACCAATATTCACGGAGTCCCACAAAGGGATGAGTTAGGGCTCCGACTGTGAACATTTCAAAACGTGCCGGGCCCAAATGGGACAAGGGCACAGAAAAGAAGCATGAACACCGACTGTAATAGATATGCAAGTCCGTAGTTATCTACTGTCATGATTTAGCTGTGGGGTCTGGCGCATAAATATCACACGTACAACGATTGCAAAGTATTTAAAGTTACAGTGCGCCAATCTCATCTTTACGCTCTAAAATAACGATTAACACCATCCCACACCACATCCTTAATCCCTCGAGACAAATATTTCATCTCTGAACTCCACCAAAGCCCCGCAATGGGCTGTTGTTGTAATATGATGTTGACTCGTCGTTTTTGGACTATCTGGCCGAGCTAGAACCTCGGGCCTCTTGCAGTCACTCCATTGGCTGCCTATCCGGAAGCGGATAGTTTTTAAGGCCTTGACCTTGGCCCATAAAGCCCTACATGCGTCAGGAGCAAAATATCTCCAAAAGAGGCTAGCTTTTTATCGCCCTGCCCGCTCCCTGAGATCCGAGTCTTTGTTCCTCGCCGTGGTCACTCGTATAAAAAGGGCACGTACAGGGGGCCGATCTTTCAGATTGCTGGCACCGCAGCTTTGGAATACTCTACCAGTGACATTGCGCTGCACCTCCAATTTGTTGGCTTTTAGGAAGGGCCTGAAAACTTGGCTTTTTACTCTTTAGATAGCAGTCTGACTTTCGTTCATGGTCTTTTATTCTCTGCTTCTTTTTCTTTGTTATGTTTTGGCACAGGTTTGCAATAAGGCGCCGGGACACTCCCTGAGTAGCCGTGCGCTATACAAGACAAATATAACATAACATAAATATAACATAACATAACTCGCTCTCCACGAGGGAGGCAGGTGCGTGCCGCCTTCTTCTACAGGCTGTTCGTGGAACCTCAAGTAGAGATGCTAGATTCTAAATCCAGGAGTTTAGATTGCGCGTTTGAGGGACGGGATGTTAGTTTGATTCATTTTATTGGAGGCAGCGTGGGTGGGTGGTTAGACAACTATAACTAACAAATATAATTTGCGTATGGCTAAAGGACGTGCATTAGATTTGACAGCTCTGATGCTATCAAGATGGCTTCAGGTGAGCCATAATTTTGTCATAAGTACAGAATGTTAGAACTCTTGCTGTTCATTAGAACACTGTGGGAAGCTGCAGTAGAACACTGGGGAATCAACTGACAGGCTGCAGCTGTTGAAAGTACATGGTTTATTCAGAATAGCAGACTTTATTCTCACATGGCTGAGCAAGATAGTGTGAACTTATAGGAAATGTGCTCTCATTTTAGCTTCCGGAGAACCTTCCATATCTTCTGTGGGAAAATCATGAGAGAAAACAGTTTTCCCGCAAATATGGTTAATTAAATCCCAACTCAGGAGTAGCATTTTTCACATGAAAAATTGCCTAAGAACCTAACACTATTCCTACATTTAGTAGGATACCACTAACAAATGATTCATATTGTGACTAAAATCGGTTATCATCCTTTACATGTGCTACTTATTGTCACATTCAAAAACAGGCTTTCAACACATCCACTTCAATGGGGAAGGTTAGACACAGAATCTTAAAATAAACCCTGGCAGTTTCAAGAATCCAGAGCAGAAATTGTAAGAAATAAGATGAATTTGTGTCCCTAGAACTCAAAATTAGGCCACTGGTCGCGTTCTGCACTCTGAGGTTACTTATGTTATGTTATATTTGTCTTATTATATTTAGACATGAATCGTTGTGGCTGTCACGAGCAGCTGTGGACCTCCTCTCTCGGACCCTGCCAGGGAGGACTGAATGCATCAGCTGCCACCTCACCTATGACGTAAGAGAACGCCAGCACAATCGTCCACTGCTATTCCCTTCGGAATAAATACAGACTTCCAGATAGCACGACCACACACAAGCCATCGACAAGGGATGCCAAAGTGCATATTGGATTCCCCAGTTCTACAGACAGGGCAGATGCGGCCTACTGCACTCCATGGCCTGTCGGTTCTCTAGAATGCCAGGAGCAGTGGAAGTGAACCCATGCACCCTTTGACGCTTGAAGACAATATAACATTGATGCCCTCCCCACCCCACAGGGATACCCTTGACCGTGACCAGCCTGACAATTGTTGAGGGGCAGATAAGGGAAAGAATCAAAAACTGCAGAAGATAAAGAGGATATTACTGTCCTGTTAAGTTCATGGTGCAGGTTTCTTCAAATGGCGGGGTTTCACATGCTAGGGGAAATTGGTGTAGTCTGGCAATATGCGACCTGACACTTCCACTTAAATAGTGAAAAGCGAGTAGGAAGAAATGGAATTACTACCTGCTACCCTATTACCAAAGAATTTGTCAGTAAACAAATAGGATCTGAAAGAATGTTAAGTAACAATCCTAACAAGACAGAATTTTTAGTATCAGACTTCTAAGAGTTCCTGCCACAAATTAAAAATATGTCTGCAAGCCTATGTCCACGCGTGCATCTGAAGCACCATACGCCAAATCTTTAGGCTTCAGAGCCTAATTGGCAGAACCCTCCCCCCTTCAGACCTGAAGTCAAAAATCCACCCTCTGTGCTTTCCCATCTAAATAGTGGTAACACTCTCCTGGATGGACACCCACATCTAATAATTCACCTCTGAAGGTCTCTTGCATCATCAGTAGTTGTCAATGCAGAAAAATCCAAATGTATGGTGTGTATCCTGAAACACCTCCACTGACCTTCTCTGAGATCATGATTGCCTTATAGTTTTATCAGGTTTACTCTACACACACTCAAGGGATGAGCGCACCGACAACATTCTGGGTAATTCCCATAGAGATTAAAGACTGGATACAAGGAATGAATTATGTACATCCTGTGGGAAATACACAACATGTTCTGGCTTCATGCTCAGTGCCAGCTATTGAGATGGGCAAGAGTAAGATGCCAATGTCATTGTTTAACCTGCAGTGTTTAAATAGCACCGCTTATGGTTCAAGAGCACCCACAATCATTACAAAGCCTGTCCAGCACGGGGGGAAAACAGCACACATAAATTTGAAACAATGCAACTATTTGGGCACCAATACTAACAGCATAAGTCAGTCACACGAGTAGAGGTTGAATAACAAAGCATTCCCTTTTTTTCTGAGGGTGATGAAGGGGCAGGGATGGGGAGTGTTGACGGGGAGGTTCAGGCTATCGGAGAATTGCACCGGTTAAAAACTTAGTAGCTTTTCCACTAAACAGTAATCCAACTGCCTCCATCTTTTTTAGATGTTCCCCTTGTTTCCATGTTTCAGAAAATGCCAAGAACTTCCAATAATCAACTCAGATGGGCTGCAATCACACCTTCATTAGAACAAATGGGGTCACCACGTAATTAGCGCAGATTACTCAACCACATTAATGAGGTCTGTTCATGAGGTACAGATCTTCCTCAAGCTCTTCACGGATGGCCATATTTGACAGGGTTCCGGCACACACAACCTCACTGCAGCTGGGTACCCTCTTATATGACACTGGTTAAATCTTACCACCAAACAATATTAAGCATTCACTAACGTCATTGTGGTCACCTTCATAGTTGCTATTTTAATGCAAAATGCCTGCTCGCCCCACTCCTCCCACCCCACTTCGATTAAGTGCCCCATCGTTCCTTTTCACATGAGGAGCATAAATTATGTCCAAAGCAGTTTGATACAGAGAGCGAATAAAGATGGACAACTACAGAAGAACAGGAGATATCCACGCGGAAGCTAGGAGAGAAATCATGCCCCTAGGTTGTAATAATACTGATGTATACCTGCGGGTAAAAAGGTGCTCTGTGAACACAATAGTGCAAAAAGAGATCAATAAACGTTTCCGCTTCTTCAGATGGTCTTATTCTTATTTATTACCAGAGTTCGTAGCGCTGGCATACTGACTTCTAGCCACTTCGCAGCACTTGAGTAAAACACCATGGCAAGAGAATGAACTTTCCAGCGATGCAAGAGCTCACAGGCATTTAGAGTTTTGTGGAACTCAGACTGGGGAATGTGACCTCGACCAGGGATATAATCTGTAAAAGAGTTTTGTGGCAGTTTGTTTAGACACCGCAGATTGTGTGATTTGCCCAGATTCATACTATGCTGAGCCGATGCCAAGACTGCGCCATTTCAACGTTGGCAGCTCAGGCCTTTAGGCCACTTCTCCCCAAATGATTTCCGGGTCCTCAAAATAAATGTTAATCGAATGAAGATCTTGGACATATGGTGCTGCTCGCTTGAATGGTTTTGTACAACGTTCCCCGGTACCTCAAGATTTTGATGCAAATTATGAAGTAAGGAGGAAATATTTTGAAATGAACTGAGGATGTGACAAACATTTAAACTTTAGACTGAAATTCACTGTGGGTTTAGGACAGTGGTGGGAGTTCAGATTCCCAATGACCCACAGATGTTTTCTTTGACAAGTTTACACAAAGAGTGGAAACGAATCATGGTAACAAGGGCAGATATGGCAAGTAAGAATAGAGTGAAGTACCTCCCCGAAAACAAAATGGATCTTTAAGGCACAGGAGAAACACAAGATGAAAAAGCACACAACATGGTACATAAGTAGGAGTCCCTCAAACAAAAGAGGTTCTGGTGGAGGTAGAGGAGCCATGACAGGGGCAAGAGGGGTTAAGTGCATGCAAGCAGTGGGAGGGGATCAAAGAGGTCGAGAATAGAGGTTTAGTTGTTGTACAAACACGCAAAATGATGGAGGGTATAAATAGTAATGTACCACTTTTGCCAGAGTGCTTTTTGTTTCGCTGCTCTCACTGAAGTGTTGTGGGTATGCGCGTGGGGCAGTGAGACATACTGCCCTAAACATGTACACTGTTGTATAGACGGGTTCATTGGGTAAATAAAAAGAAATTTAAAAAACATCATAACAGGGATGTGATTTTTAGATCAAAACGAATGCATTTTAATTGCTTTCTTTCTTCGTGGTCTTTGTGTTGTTGAAAAGTAAAAAATGTGGAAATAAATAAAAGCCTGCTCATAATTTGAGAAAATAACAGGAGTAAAAATATCGATTACCCTATATTCCTGATTTATCACCATCTCTCAAGTTCCTTAATAGTGAGAAAGCACAGATCAAGCAATATAATATATATATATATTTAAAAAGTGGTATGCCACACAGCATATATCTGCTGTAAATGACATAAAGCACCTTCCTGGACAAATGCTTAATATTTTTTCTTTATGGGTGTGTCCAGACAACAGAGCACCTGCCCCAGATTAGGTTTTTCCAGTGTAAATGTGTGGTTGTCAATTTATCCCGAATGAATACAGATAAGGCTGGACTTCCTACAGGTTTTGGTATTGTTTAAAGAGTGCATCATATGTAAGTGTACTCTCACTTTTGAAGATGCGTACCAATGACCTGCTGCAGCCTCGTGGCGCTACAAAATCAGCTTTAAACTAACTAATACCTGCTATCTAGAACCGCCTATCTACTAGAAGATGCCTTAGCCAGTGCTCTTCTGTAGCTCACGGAGCTAGGCTATACCAGGAGAAGTATGATCTCAGTTTGGCACCGTGTCTGTAACTTTTGTTCACCTACATTATTTGGGAACCAATAGGGCACTGGACACATACACAATACGGAGGACGCTATGGCTTTCACAAACACATTTTCTTCTGTAGGACACATATGGCTTTTTACCATGGTGGCTAAAAAGCAGCATAACTTCAGTAACTTTAAAGCCATATTTAATAATTTCTTTAAATTCACCATTATTTTCCCACTAAGAGCCTGGCTAATTTGAGGAGATCTGCTAGAATGGACTCCTCAATCATAGACCAACAGTTGCCCATACTAATGTATTACCTTTTCTTATAACAGAAGTTTATATGATTATTTCTGCACCACCGCTGATACCCTGAGAACACATTTAGTCAAATCCGTCAACCCCCAACTCCGAGTCGGTCTCAATGCTTTCCCTGACAGGTCATCCTTAGTAAAGCAGCCATTCCAATGAGAAGACGGATTTTTACAAACGCCATGTTTCGTTACTGTACGCGGCCCTTAAACGGTTTTCTAATCCCAGTACTAATCTTCCATCCAAGTATAACTCTTGCTGTGACATTTGTACAATGCTCCTCACCCACTCAGAATGCAAGGACAGCACGAGCTCCTCATTAGTGCATGCAGACCATTTTAGAAATCTAAAAATACTCCATATTTGTAACTCAATCTCCTTTCTCGCTCTCTGAACTTTAGCTCGTAGGTTTAAGCAGTACTTTAGGATTACTGGTTTCCTGGAAAACCTGTATGCACCCCACAGGTATGAGGTAAAACAAACCCGCTTTTAGGAGCTTTGCAGAATATGCATGGAGGCTTGATCATCGTCTTTATTAAGTACTCTAAAGTTCAGAACAGCAAGATTAATCAAATACTCAGCAGGTACCGGTTTCGCTAGTCGCAGGCTGCCCATATAATTAACGTATTTTTAAAGAAGCCGGTGACTTGTTTCCTAACTCGGAGCCAGTAAGAGCGCCACATTTCCTTCACAATGACGAGCATCTTCTCTACTAATCCTTTGCTGACTCAACTAGTTTACCCAACATTCTAACTGGTGCCAGGGCTGGAAGTAAGGTTTTCAAGTAAGAGTATTTTCCTCCCTTTCTTTAGTGAGAGTGGAAGGGGACGTGATGTTACGTCATGTTGGTTGCTTGTATAGAGCTTACATAGCTGCAATGCTACTTCAAAGCACTGTAGGAGTAGAGGAGGACACATTGGAGGTGAGGAAGAAACATAATATTATAAAATGTTAGCTGGTTATGCCCACAATGTGAAGTAAAAAGATGCGTAGGAGGCTGCAGGAGCCGAAGATGCGGGTGTTAGAGAGATCCTGTGATTAAGCAGGATAAGGTATCAGGTGTGAGGAATACTTCCGGAAGGATAGCAGGAGGAAGTGTGAACATAGATTTTTAGATAAAGAGGGAGATGTTCTTAATAAGGAGAACTGAGTGAAAACGTTGTATTTGTCAAAGTTAAAACACAAGGTGCTGCCACTCCTACCGCAGAACGGCCAGGAGCCCTGCAAATGACTAACTTCAATTATACAAACAAAACGGGAACAGAAGTCCAAGCGGACATAAATATGTTAATGAGTGCTAGGGTTTGCGTTTATAGTGCATGCCACCGGATCGTGCATCCGCGTCTGGTTTTAAAGAAAACATAAACTGGTATTTTGATTTGAAACAAGGTCAGTGTGAGGGCGCCCATCGAACAGAAACCTGCAGCAGCTACTTACAGATGTCCTTAAGCAGCAAAGCAAGGGGGGTGAGACGCAGATTTAAACTGGTCTTTAAACAGATTTTTGAATACTTTGGAATAAATCAGAGACAGAGGACGGGTGTTTGTAATATCTACTCCAGCAGGCGCAGGCGTACCTCCCTGAGAGGATTCCAAAGGCTTCTTCAAAAGGAGGGCCGAGAAACAGCAAATACTCCTTACATGAAAAATGGCGAATGCTGCGCAGATGTAGCGCAGGCCACGAGACAAGCGATTTTCGAACTTGTAAGAGGGGATGTCAATGAATGAATAGGGATATAAAACGAAAACCCTGATTTAATATATTTAACCCCTTGCGTGCTTGTGACGGAACTGTTCCGTCATGAGCCTCGGGTGGGCTGTGCTGGTGACGGAACGGTTCCGTCACGGCCCGCTCGCCGCGCCTGTGCGGCGCGAATTCCGCGCCTGCGCTGAGCGTTCTATCAGGCGGGCGGGGCCGTGACGGAACCGTTCAGTCACAAGCACAGCTCACCCGAGGGTTCAGTCACGAGTACGGGAGCGCCGCGCGGGTCCCCCTCCCCCTTAGCACTGCGGCAGAATAGCCGCCGCAGCTAAGGGGTTAAAGATCCTTTCCTAACTTACAGTGTTGAGAAAACCAGACCTGGCATTTACTTATCACTGACCCCTAAAGTAGGCGGAAAATGCAATAACTTTGATTTACTCATTGGTTCTGGAATGCACTTGCTGTAAACAGCAAAGTTTAGAGCTGCACTGTGGGTGGACCACTTACAACAATAAGGCAATAGCCAAAAGACAGCTACGTCGACCACGATGCACATTACTTCAACACTGATTTTTATACATTCCGTAACACGTGGTGATAAATGATCTGGCCCCTGATTTAGTAAATGGCTTCCATAACTGGCTACAGTCGCCCAGTGCCACTGCAGCTTTTGCACTAATGAGAGCCACACCCCTGTCACAAACAACATTCACCCAGCTAAAGACTTAACACAAGGTGGTCAGGAGTTGGGTAATTGCAGAATCACATACAAAAACAACTTGCTATGGTTTTGTAATAACATTAAATTCCTATTGTTCCATTCCTGTATGGATTTTGCTGTTTTCTCCATTCGATGCTTACAAATTGTTCTTCCTTCTCTGTTTTCATGTAAAAAGCATTTCCTAAGTCAACAGGTCTGGCTTGACTGGTGTAACACAAGCAGATAAAGGTAAGGCCAAGTGTTTCCAGGTGTTACTGAATTAAAGCCAGAATTATTTGCTTTGTCAATGCTTTATTTTATTTTGAAAGTTTTATAGAGCGCGAACAAGATCCTTGTGGATATCAGAGTGCTTTACACACATAGAGGTTATACATACAACAAAGATTACTTATCAAAAAACAATAGAGCAGATAGATCATGTAAAATGACATCTTGTGCAACGTTAAGCAAAACTGTGTAAGACAATGAAGACCCATTAAGTCAAGGCAAAGGCAACAAAAGTGCCTAGGTGGTCTAGCTGACCCTTGTCATAAAAGGAATACTGGTGAAGGTGCGAGGGTTCTCAGGATTTCCTTAGCCTATGTTCATGTGAATTTTACCAAGAGAATCGATATTACTTCTTTTTTGGAGGATGCCGTTGATGAGATAAGTCTGGTTTCTGGAGGTAGGACATTCCAGATCCTGGGCGCCATCCCTGAGAAGGACCGTTGATATGTTTTTTTTCTTGTTGAATCTTTGTGTCTTCAATAGTAGATTTTCTGCGCTTCTTGTGGATCTAGAGCCACCAGAGATTGTTAGTTTCTGAGTGAGGTATCTGGGTGTGTTGGGATGTATGGCCTTATGCGTCATGCATGCACTTTTCAGGTGAATTCTAGCTTCGTATGGCAGCCAGTTCAAGGATTTTAAGTCTGGAGAGATGTGGGAGCTTCTTTTCGAGCCAGTGATGAGTCTCGCTGCAGCATTAATGGAGGCTCTTAGGGGTGCAGTTGTCGATTTAGGGAGGCCACAGAGAGCGACACTTCCATAATCCACTTGAGGGATAACCTGAGCTTGGACTGCCATCTTGAAGTCATTGGCGGGTAGGAAGGGTTTCAGTTTCCCAAATGTATTAATCTGGAAGTTTGCTCCCTTAGTTGCATTACTAATATGGTTCTGTATATTGAGGTTTCAGTCGAGGGTTATACCTAATGATTTAGCTGAGTCCACAATGGTTGGTTGAACGTTGAATGCAGTAAGAAGTTTGAGCCAATCATGTATGATGGGGACTTTGGCGGATGGTGCTATTAGAAGGAATTCCGTTTTTAGAGCGTTCAGTTTGAGATGATTCTCTGCCAGCCATGTCTGTGTGTTCCTAAGCGTTGCGTTGAGCAGTTTAATGTCTTCAGGGGTGTGTATCTTAAGGTAGAGTTGGGTATCGTCTGCGTACATGTGAAATTGCACGTTAGATGCTTGCAGTAGTGCAATGAGTGGTTCCATGAATAAATTGAACAATGTCCGCGATAGGGAGGATCCTTGTGGGACTCCTAATGTTACTGGAACGGGTGTGAACAGGGTGTTGTTGACCTTGAATTTTTGCGTCCGGTTTGGAAGAAAAGAGGTAAACCAATTAAGCACTGGCCCTGATAGACCCATTCTGTGATTCAACAGATCTAATAAGTTCTCGTGTTTGACCGTATCAAAGGCTGAAGAGAGGTCTACTAGGATGAGGAGGCATGCACCGTTCTGGTCAAGTATTTGAAGCACATCATCAATTATGTGTGTCATAGCTGATTCCGTGCTGTGGCCTGCTTGGAAGCCTCATTGGTGTGTGTTAAGAAGGTCGAAGTGCTCAACGTGTTTTGTCAATTGGTGGTGTACACATTCTTCCAACAGTTTGGCCAGGGTAGGAATATTGGAAATAGGACTATAGTTGTTTAGGTCGGTAGGGTGGGTTTCTTTAGGATGGGCAATACTTGTCCCACTTTAAGGGAGTCCGGGATGCATCCTTGTTGAAGTGAACTATTAATGATTTTGGTCCAGAGAGGAAGAAGCAATGGGGTAAAGTCCTTTACAGCGTTTGCGGGGAGAGGGTCAGTGAGGTGATTGGAAGGCTTCTGGGTACAGAGAATCTTACTTATAGCTACTTCCGTGTAAGTATCAAAGGACGATCATGCAGTGTCGTTTTTTAAGTCGAGCTTTGCAAGGGTTTGGTGTGAGGAAGTTGGCAGTAGGGGGGATGTTTTGATATGGGGACTAGAGTGTAAGCTTAGGTCAATGAGGAGATCTTTCTTGATGTTATCAGTCTTTAGATTAAAGAAGGTAGAGAATTATTCACAAGTCGGTTGAGTACAAGTTGTGTCTTGTAGTCATTGAGGTTCATCCTTAGATTGAGTTTTGATTAACTCAAACAGTTTTTTTGGATGGTTTCTTGCTTGGTCTAGCTGGTGGCTGAAGAAGTCTGCTATCGAGCGCTTGATCTTTCTAAAGTATTCATTTCTTTTTTTCCTTAGAGTTTTGAGGTGCACAGCCGATGGGACTGATCTCCAAATGCGTTCAGCCGTTCTCAAAGAACGTCTATCTTTGTTAAGTACCCCATTGTACCAAGGTTTTTAGTCTTTTGAGGAAACTCTCTTTAGTTGAAGGGGAGCAACCTCATGAATTATCGAGGCCAGAGTTGAGGTAGTGGTTGGCGAGATCATGTACGTTGGAGGAGCCGGTAGGGGGTAGAAGTAGATTGCAGCTGGAAGAAGCTAGTGTGTTAGGGTTGAGTTTTTTCAAGTCTCTTTTCCAAACCTTTGGTTTAGTGGATTGAGCCGGATTAAGTTTCACTGATTCATTGATAAAGAAGGTGATGATTTGGTGGTCCGACCAATCACAAAGTTGGATCGATTCAAGCCGAGTGGAGTCCCCTTTGGAGATTATTAGATCCAAGATTGAACCTTTATTGTGTGTAGGGCTGTTGCAAATGTGGATGAGGTGTAGAGCGCAGAGGAAGTTTCTGAGGCTATTGACCACTGAGTCACTGTGATCGTTCCAATGGAGATTGAAGTCGCCAAGGAATATTGGGGTGTTTTGTCATTCGGTGTTCGTTGTGATCATGTCCATGAGGTGTTCGGTGAAGGTGAGGTTGTCACCAGGTGGATGATAGATAATATGTAAAGAACATAATGGATTGCCGTTGTTGTTAATGTCAAGGCAAATGTATTCACAGGAGGGGAATACTGGCAAAATTGCTCAATTTATGGAGAGGTTGCCACACTGTATACATGAGATTCCTCCCCCCCCCCCCCTGTCTTGCCACTCCTGTCCAGTCTGATGATGTTGTAATTTGGGGGTACTAGAATGTCGATGAGTGGCAAGGAGGATTCTGTTAACCAGGTTTCGGTGAGCATTATCAGGTCCAGGTCGTGTGCGATAATGAGGTCCGCTATGTCTGCAGCGTGTCTAGAGGCCGATCTACAGTTCAGGATTGTGCATTTAAGACGGGGAGTGATGAGGGAAGAGGTGGGATCCTGACTGAGTGTGACTCTTCTAAGATTATTGTCGATGATACCTCTATTGTTGTGTGTGGAGGACCTGTGAGGGTTGGGGTGGATAGTAGGGATGGGCAGGTGTGTGGGAGCTATGTGGGATGTAAGAGCGGGTTCATAAGAGTGTAGAAGAGAACGTAGGTCGTTCTCCGAAAGTGGGTTGATGCTTCGCATAGGGCAGGTAGCAAAATCAGGGGAGGGAATAGATTTCCAGCAGGGTAGATTATGTTTGGGGGAGAGTGGAAAGTGGGTAGGGGGCTTGCTTGGTATATAGGTTCTAGAGGATCTGCAGCGCCTTGGTTGACTCAATATCAACTCTCTAAAAGTATAGAGTTCCTCTTTGATTTGGTGAAGTGTGGACATAATCTCATCCAGTCTGGTGTCTGGAGCGGTTATGATAGGGGTAGGTGTCTGTGGTATGAGTTGCAGAGCATTGGTCAGGTTAGGTGTGTGGTCTGGTGCGGGAGTGGGTAAAATAAGAGGGGGTGTTACATATGTGGTTGGGAGAATCATTGATATAGATGTCGGAGTTGTTGCTGGGGTTGGTAGGAGAGGGGGTGTGGGTGGTGTAATTTGGAGAGGTGTATGCTCTGAGGGTGGATTTGAGGGGGGTGGAATGTTTACTAAATTGTAGTGGTGGGGAGTCCTCTTATGTGCCAAAAGGTGACCAGAAGGGGTTGGCTGGCATGGGGGGATATAAGTGTTAGAGGTGGAATGGTGGAGAAGGGAAGATGCAGGGGGAGAGAAAATTAAGGGGGGGATGGTGTTGGGGGGGGTGAACTCTGATTGTAACCGAGGTGGGATCAGCTTCTATTGTAGGAGCACAAGTTGTATCAGTACTGGAATGGGGGGAGTAAGTGTTAGGAGTGTCGTTATGAGGCAAGCCTGAGGTAGGGGGAGGGATGGTACTGAGGGGGGCATTCAGATTCAGAAGGGGGTGCATATGTTGTCTCAGTCGTGCAAGCTGGAAGGCTGTGAGAGTGAGGTGAAGTGCGCTGGTGGGAGGGGTGAACATGGTGGAGGAGGTGTAAGGATCTGAGACCCGCGGTGGCTGGGGAAGGGGGAGTGGGGATGTCAGAAGGGGTTGGAGCTGTGACATCTTGTGTAATAGGGATGGGGGTCGATTGGGTAGTAGTATGTGGATTATACACATGTTCTTTAATAATGCGGAAGATGTTATCCAGTAGATTTAAACCACAGTAGTGGACTGAATAAGAATAGTTCTGTTATTGTAGATGGTGATGGTTGCTGTCGCTTGGAAGAGTTGTGATGGTGCAATAGAAATCACTAGACCCTGAGCGAATTTCCTAGTGGAGGATATCGAGAGTAAGGCTAGGAAAGCTTTCCTCCATTGAGCTCTACGTTTGGTGTGGAAAATGAGGTCAGTGGTCGTGATCCCGTTGTGTAATTAGAAATAAGGCTCAGTAAAGGGAGTTTCTGGGTGAGATTAAAAAAATTATGTTGAAAGCGTTTGGCAGATTTTTTTGAGAGTTTGGGGGGACAAATGATATTGTACGTATGTGTGCCTGTGAGTTCCATGTTATGCGCTGAGGTGTAGGTGTGGGGAGTAGGGTGCGAGAGTGTGTGCAAGTATAGGCTAGAGTGTCCTAGCAGGCTGGGGTTAAAGGTAAGCCAGGGCTAAAATATTATGGTTATGGTAGTGGTTAAGGCAGTCTAAGATGGCCACCTTTAGTCGAGGTCTTACTAGTCAAGCCTTCGAGGCTTCTGTACATTGACCCCCACCAAAGTTGTGAACTTTTTCACTGTGTCCCAGAGTTCATTGCAATGTGGTAGTGTTGCATTATGTGTCACATCATGTGTAAGAGTGTAGCCTCTGAGGTCCTACTTTTCGCCTTTCTACTACTCCTTTGTTGTCCATTTTATGAAAACCCATACTGTCTTGTATACTTGGTGAACTGCTCAAAACAGTATTAGTCTGAACATGGGTAACACAAGTCCTTCCAAATGACCTTGCACACCAAGGGCCACTCTATTGATGAGATCTACTCCCAACAAGGAGCTTCCCTTTGAGTCTTCACCACCAGATGGGCGTTAGCGGCATCACTCGTTAAAGCATCCTATAATGGAGCGATAGCTGTGCCCCATGCCTGTAATCACTGCTAGGGAGCAAACAGCTGAAGGGCACATGGGAATGTGGTCCACGAAACTCTTATGGCCTTATTCTGCCCGCTGCACTAAAGATACAGGGAGAACGCAACTCCAAACGACTATTGCCCTCTTGAAATGCTATAAATTTGTCATTGTTGAACACATAATACATACCCACCCCAATTCCGTCCAGTCAAATCTACTTCAAAGGCCTCCTTTGTGAAATATGTTAACTCCCATAATGGGGCATTCATGCACCAAGGTCCATCACAGGTATTATTCTTGGACAAATACTGTTACAATGCCTGAAACCAGGCGGGCAACTAGAGCCAAATTTCGGGGGGGGCTGAAAAATATTTTGGGGGGGGCTAATTCTTCCAAACAGACAGAGTCGCTGTAAGAAGGGGCGAACACACAACAAAAGCCTCATTTACACGTAAATGGTCTTTTAAAGACCTGTTAAGTACTCGGGTGCGGCTGCAATTAAATGCTCGCCAGCCCACAAAGCTATCTCCGGCCGGGCTGACACACACGATGGAGGGGGGGGGGGCTGAAGCCCCGTGAGCCCAATGGGTGTTGCGTGCCTGCCTGAAACAATAAAGTTACTACTACTAAGACACTTCATTGCTTCCCCAAGTGTGGCTCGCCGTTTCCAAGCAGCTGACACAATACTCAAAATTGGCGACATCCCCCTGTAGTAACCTCTCTAGCTAAGCTATTTATTGTTCACATTGTGCACCATCTGTTAGGGGGGTTTCTCATGACCATCATTCTTCCTGTGTCAAGGTCCTACCATTTTCATAGCGCCCACCGGACTCTCAGGTGGAACGCATGCCCTCATTATGAGTGAAATATCATTCAATCTTATTCCTAGAGGTGGGAATCAAAATCATATAAGGTAACAGCCTCCAAACTGCTGCATTTGCCCCCAAAGCAGCCACCCACTTAGCTGTTGGAAAGAGGGGTGGGTGGGGAGATCATCAGAACGCACCTCTCTTTAGAGTGAGAACACCCACCACAAACATGTGGTTGAGCCTGGACTATGCCCCACGTGCTGGTGAATGAAACAACTATTCTCCGTCTTCATCACGCTGCACCCTACCTGTATCAGTCCACTCCGAATGAAACACTGCCTATTTGACAGCTGAGATCTCCCACCCAAATTAATAGAGAGAACACTGTTGCACCAGCATAGGAAAGAAAGTGCTGTTTTTCGACTTGGGGGCACAATCCTGCAACACGACATACCTTTCCGTATGGTCCAGGATCATGGTTACGATCGATAATAGGCTTCTGGGTGCACTCCAACTTTCATCCTCCTGGGAATAAGTTGAATATGATGGGTTCTAAAACGGTCTCTTCATCTTCTAGACACCTTAAAGCTCTCCAAGCCGCGTGAATGGCCATTTTAAAATTTCTGTCTAATTGTAATATTGCCTCAGTTCTGCAGTAATAGAGGGAAATCAGAAATTGCTGGACTACGGTTTACCATGTATTTTCGCCTTTGTCAAGGAAAAATTTTAATCTGTGTGAACCGCAGCAACACCAGGCCCTTTCTGCAATTTGTGAGTACAAAAATAACTCAAAGCGTAGGTCTGTATTTCTTTTCCCAATGCAAGAGCACAAACTTTTGTGCCTGTGTTTTTGTGTAGAAAAGATGTGCATCGAAGTGCGCTGTCAATAATGTGTGGGTGTCTCGGGACAGACATCCTAGACCTCCTAGACAAGCCCACCTAAGATCTCCAGAAAGGTCAGACCATGTGGTGGAAGCCAGCGTCGTATAACTGTCCATGTTGTTCACTTGTGCAGGTCTTTGACACTGCCATGACCAGCAAATTTATGTTCTTCAGTCCAACATGTTGCTTCACCAGTATGAATTCATCCCATAAGAGGAATACGAGTAGCCCCTTTTGTAGTAGGCAAGATGTTCTCAGGTGGCTCAGACAATTATCAGCATCCCAAAGAGACACCCTGCAACCAGTGCTGTTGAGCTATACAAATTGGGACAACTTCAGCAGTCAAAGTTATCGTGCATAGCCCAGAATTTGACCATAAGGTCCGGACAACAGTCCCAAAGTACCCTACTCCCTAATCAATAAGAGGCAAGATCACTCACAGGGTTCTCCGAATATTTGTGGGACTTACCACTCTAGTGAGGTCAGGCATCTAATTACAGCAAAATGAACAGGTTCCATCTACCAGTAGGGTGCTGCTGAGCCACGCCAGGTGCACATATACAAGGTGCTGCATACAGCATTTCATGTTTTTTGGCAACAATTCTTTATTGTTACTGAAAACATGAAGAGTGATAATCAATCAGGATATTATAAAGCGTGCTACTCACCCGTGAGGGTCTCAAGGCGCTGGGGGGAGGGTGGGGTGCAGGCCTGGTTCATTTGAAGAGCTAGGTCTTGAGGTCCTTCCTGAAGGTGTGCAGGGTCAGGGAGTGTCCGATGTTGACAGGGAGCTCGTTCCAGGTTTTGGCTGCGACGTAGGACAATGCTTGTCCTTCACCTCTGTTTCTGCGGATGCAGGGTTTCTCTGCTAGGGCGAGGTCGGCGGAGCGGAGGTACCTTTTGGTTCCGTGGAAGAAGATTCTCCCATTGACGTATTTGGGTCTGATGTTGTGGAGGGCTTTGTAGGCGTGGGTAAGGAGTTTGAAGGTTCCTCTCTTCTCGACAGGGAGCCAGTGGACGTCTCGTAGGTGTTGGGTCATGTGTTTGTGTCGCGGCTGCAGCATTCTGGATGGTTTGGAGCTTGTGTAGAAGAGTTCTGTTGATTCCGGCATAAAGGGTGTTGCTGTAGTCCAGTCTGCTGGTTATGAGTGCGTGGGTGATGGTCTTTCTGCATTCCGGGGGTATCCACTTGAAGATCTTGCGGAGGATGCGAAGGCAGTTGAAGCCGGCAGAGGCAAAGGAATTGATTTGCCGGGCCATGATGAGTGAGGAGACTAGGATGATGATGATGAGGTTCCGTGCGTGGTCTGTGGGAGTGGGTGGGCTCCCGAGGGCGGCGGGCCACAGGTGTTGTCCCAGGTGGAGATAGAGGGTCCGAGGATGAGGGCCTCAGTCTTCTCTGAGCTGAGTTTCAGGCAGCTATTCTTCATCCAGTCTGCGACATACTTCATTCCATCTTGGAAGCAGAGTCTGGTGTTTTCAGGGTCCTTCATGAGGGAGAGGATGAGCTGGGTGTCGTTAGCGTATGATACTATGCTAAGCCCATGTTGTCGGACGATGGCGGCGAGGGGGGCCATGTAGACGTTAAAAAGCATGGGGCTGAGCGATGATCCTTGGGGTACTCCGCAGTTGATCTTTGTGGGTTCGGAGAGGAAGGAGGGAGTCTGATCCTCTGGGTTCTGCCGGAGAGAAAGGATTGGATCCAGTTGAAGGCGGTTCCTTGTATCCCTCCGTCGTGGAGTCTGGCTGCGAGAGTGCGATGTGAGATGGTATCGAATGCTGCGGAGAAGTCTAGTAGGGTGAGGGCTGCAGTGTGGCCCGGGTCGAGTAAAATGCGGATGTCATCAGTGGCAGCGAGGGGGGCGGTCTCGGTGCTGTGGTTGCTGCGGAATCCGTACTGGGAGGGGTCTAGGATGGAGTTCTCTTCGATTAAGGCAGCCAGCTGTGCGTTTACTAGTCTCTCTGACTTTGGCAGCGAAGGGGAAGAGAGAGATGGGCCGGTAGTTTTTCAGAACAGACGGGTCGGCGGTGGGGGTTTTTTTGAGGAGGGGTTTGACCTCCGCCCATTTCCAGTCATCTGGGAAGATGCCAGATTCGAAGGAGGTGTTGATGGTCCGTCCTAATTCGGAAGTGATGGCGGCGGCTCTGTGGTAGAAGTGCGGTGAGCAGGGGTCCGTGTGGGCTCCTGAGTGAGTGGTCCTCATGGTCGCTGTTGTGAGTTCAGCAGTGGCAGGGTTCCAGGTTGTGAGGGTCGGCTCGTTGTCGGCGGTCAGGCGTCTGTTCGGTGAAGTTGTCGTAGAGGGCCTTGATTTTCAAATGGAAGTACAACCTGAGGTTGTCGCAGAGTTCCTGCGAAGGCGTGACGTTCGTGGCTTCGCTGGGGGGGTTTGGTGAATTGCAGGATGATGTTGAACAATTCTTTGGCGTTTGTAGTGTTGAGTCGATTTTGTTCTTGATGAAGGAATGCTTGGTGTCTTATGCCGTGGTGGTAGGCCTTTAGGGCGATCCTGTGGTTGTTCAGGTCTTCGGTTGTTTTCCGGTTTCGCCAGGTTTTCTTGGAGGTGTCTGCAGGTGCGCCTGGCTTCTTGGAGTTCGGTGATAAACCATGCAGCCTTCAGGGAGCGTTGCTTGGCGGGGTGTCGGAGAGGCGCAAGCTTATCGACGCTGCTGGAGTTCCAGCTGAGTTCTTTTGCTGCGTCATTGGCGTCGGTTGTGGCGCAAGGGGAGGGGGGTGGTCGAGGAGGAGGGTGGTGTTGGAGGAGTTCCTCCGTGATCTTATTCCAGTTCCTTCAAGGTGGGTGAGGTGCAGGTTTGGGTGCAGTGGTGGTGTTGAAGGTGAAATGTAAGCAGTGGTGGTCAGTCCAGAGGGGCTGCGTGGTGAGCCTGAAGGGAATGTTTGTCCCTTCTGCGAAGATGGGGTGGAAGGTGTGTCCTGCTCTGTGGGTGGGGATGGGGATGAGCTGCTTCAGTCCGAGGTTGGAGAGGTTGTCGAGGAGGGTGGTGGAGTCGGAGTTGCTGTGGTTGTCGAGATGGAAGATCAGGTCTCCGAGTAGGATGTAGTCCCACGAGGTGGTGGCGTGGGGTGCGAAGCAATGGAGGTTGCGGACTGAGTGCGGGATCCAGGGGGTCTATAGGCGAGGGTGCCGCGCAGTGTTGACTTGGTGCTGATCTGGATCCGGAAGTGGAGGTGTTCTGTGTTGGAGTGGGGGGGTCGCTCGTGCTGGAATACCGGCTGTAGGATCACAATATATTTTAGGACTGTTATGGTTATGTAATGAATCGCAATCTGCAGCTCCCAAGGCATGCTTACATCCGAAGAACTGAGTGCGGGATCCAGGGGGTCTATAGGCGAGGGTGCCGCGCAGTGTTGACTTGGTGCTGATCTGGATCCGGAAGTGGAGGTGTTCTGTGTTGGAGTGGGGGGGTCGCTCGTGCTGGAATACCGGCTGTAGGATCACAATATATTTTAGGACTGTTATGGTTATGTAATGAATCGCAATCTGCAGCTCCCAAGGCATGCTTACATCCGAAGAAATAGTCTACTCATCAAGAACCACTTATTGGCAATTACCAATATCAATAATGAAGAGGGAGGTGTAAGGGATTAAAAGGGAGAAAGGAAATGTACAAAGAGTGGTTCAGAGCATTTATTACCCCGACAATGTCCAGCAGGGCCCTTCGCCACATTGGTTGCAACTTGTTACATGAACACTGCGTTCCACACGGGTGCGCCAACGCAGAGCTGCGGCATCACCAGTGTCGACAAGGAGTCCTACTTCTCTTTTCACTGGGCGAGTTTCTGTTTATTTTTTCGATTTGATTTGGGGGAAGACTGCTTCCTTCATACTGTGCACTATCAGGTGAGACTGACCCCATGCCTAGTCAGTTTCCTGGGCCCCTCTGGCAGCAGCAGCAGGGACTCTCTTGTGCAGGTAGACCATGGTGACCCCTCACACCGCCTCCTGGGCCAAGTCACACCTTGTCTCCATTTGCCAATCCACAACACCGCTCCCGTTGTCCTCTCTCTTCAGTCACGGCCAGCAGGTGCCAGGTAGAAGCTGTTCTAGGACCTTAAGGCAGCTGACCACCCCACAGACAGGGAGTCCCCAAAGCACATCCTGGTGCTTCAGAAGTCAGGCACAGGGGGTCATGCTCCGGAGAGTATTTCAGCACCAGCCTTTAGTCTGATTAATCAACTCAGGGTCAACACACAGTTGTGATTCGCCTCAGTGACTGGGCCGGGATGTCTATGGATGGCCCACGTCAGGGAATATCATCACACTGTTGCTGGGACAGCAAGGAGCTTGTTGTGAAGCTGGCCACAACCCATCATTAGGCCAATGTATTGCTGAAATAGAACCTTGACTAAAGAATGCAAAGTCACACACAAGGAACTGTAGTTTCTCTTCTGTTCCTTGTTTTGATAACCTGGAAATGACTGTTTTTAGGCAGTACTCATGCAGACTTTAATGATCTGAATCCTCCCTCTTCTTATCACTTCGGCCAACAGTATCGCTATTTGAGTGGGTTCTCTTCCTATTTTCACATACACTCTTCTTTATTTAGGAGCTAAAGGAATCCTGTGCTTTTTTTTTTAATGTGAGGCCTTATGAACACTCTAGAGGAATGGTGGAGGAATGATGGAGCGCATTTAGGGGCCCTCTCTGAATCTAGATGTGCGCTCCTTTCACTAGATGTGGTACCGAAGTCCTCTTACCAGCTCGCCTCCGTCAGGACCCTATCCATGATTATTTGGCAACTGCCTGCTTGTGGGGATCCCCTGGATCAAAGTGAAGTGAAACTGGAAATCTCACATACTAAACTGTTTATTTTCTTGCCTCTTCGCAGTGAACGGGAGGGATCTGAACCTAGACGGGGCCTGCTGAGGCAGAGCAAACCAAGCCATTGCAGGCGGATCTCTGGGAGAAGGAAAGGAGGCGCTGCTCGACTCCCTCCAGCCCCCCCCTTTCCTCCGATTGAAGTCTGTGCAAAATCTGTAATTTGTACAAAACTGCTGCAAGAGCCTGCAGTATCGACCGCAGCACAGAGCAGCTCTGCTAATTCTAAAATGCACAAATCTCCTCCCTTCCGCCATCAATAGCAAAGGACACTGCGTATGGAACAACTGATCAATAACATCTCAACCACTGCTTTAGCATTTTACAGTCAGCGTTTTATTGCAGACCGCATGTTTTTCATCCATCATGCACGGACAAGAGAGGTATACCTTTGACATGGATTATGAAATGCTTTCCTCGGATTGGCACGGCTGCCCTAGTCACAAAGGACTCAGAGGGGCTGAAGGCGACTTGCACAGTGCACTACAGTGAACATACACACTGCTGATGTGACAAAGGAGAAACTGTGAAGAACGTAAACTACCACTGCAGCATGGCAGCGTACCACGCTACCTTCACAACCCTACCCTGTCCCTACCCATCAAGACTCCTTGGGTTGTTTCACACACTACAAGCACAATTCCGCACCACGAGCTTTCAGAATACAAGCAATCCCAGTGTGTTCCACTATTTGCCACTGATATTGTGTGTGCAAGGGCACTGATAGAACCTAAACTGTACAGATTTCCGAGAGCAGACATATCCCAACATACATTTGTCCACATCTCAGCTTTGCTATTTAAGTGCATACAGTTTGAATGCAGTCACACATCTGTGTCTACACTCATCCGTTCAACGTGGGTTCTATCAGAGTTCCTGTTTTGAACTCATGCACTGCACAGTGTAGGCGTTATGCTTCCTTTGAGCGTGCGGCCCCAATAAGTATATTCTGAGAGACAAAAAACCATTTATAATTAAAAAAAGAAAAAGGTAATCAATACAAGATTCAATCACAAAACTAGACCAATACCTCTTGGAATTTCTGAGCATATCGCCCACTTTTCCTACCACCCCACAACAACACCCAATCCATCTCTATGTGAATCCAAGTGCCAACTCTCACTTCAGAAGTCGAGGTTTGCCTGTGCTAGCAGCTTTAAGCGCAATCACACACTGCCTACAATCCATTTAAATCTTCTCATTTCTTCCACTAAATGCAGCCTTGCCGTGTCACCTTCTCTCTCTCTCTCTCTCTCTCTCGGATATCCAACTCTGCCTCGGGACCACTGGCTTTACATCTCCAAAGCATGTTAATTATCTCTGCCAAGGTACATGTCACTTTATATCTAAATATGAAAAGGAGCATTATATTAAAACACGAATGTTAAATTTATGTTTTCCCCATTCGCATTTTTCTATGTAACCTTTAGAGGGCCAGGAGGCTCACTGTCATTGGACACTGAGTTTCCAGTCCTGGGTTTTCCTTCTACAGTGTATAACACAAAAGGGGTGGGGGGTGAGGAGGTTTTAAAGTGGACCAAAATACACCCCCTCCCCATCATAACTAGCCATACAAGGGCTTCTGGTCCTGGGATAATAACTTAGTAGATTAGTTAAACAGGGTGTGGATTGGAGTTCCTTTGGGGATTTTTTATAAAAAGGAGAAACACCCTCATGGCCCCAGATATTTGAGGATGTAGTGGGCTCCACCTGGAGCTCTTCACCTGCATATTACTTTTAGGTCGAGCCTGGGCAGCGCATGCGCTGCGAGGCATACTATATTCAGGTATGCATGTGAAGCTCCGCCCATTTCCCACCCATCTTTTCAATTGGTTCCTGTTATTGTCATTTCTAAATGGTTGCTTTTGATTCATGAATAGGCTTAGTAGTCCCTCCTTAGGACCATCTTGTCTACATTTGTAACCTCCAATGAGGAGTGGACCTTTCACTGGTATGTTCTATGGTCTGTCTTCTCTGCAATCTGTGATCACTATTTTCTTTAAAGAGATTCTCCTATTGCAGGCACAAGTACTTTCCAGCAAGGGTTCCCACTTTGCCTCCAGGCTTCGCGCCACGGTTTCAGCATGGCGCACGCTTTTAAATTTTTACTACCAATAGGGCCAAATTGCACCTTTTAATCTAAGTTATTTTTTTATTTGGTATCGCGGCACGCTTTTACTTTAGCGTCCGTGCGCAAAGACTTCTTTTCCTTGGGGTGGAAAGTTGTCATCTATGACCTGCTATCTGGTGCACGGAGTTGGGGGTTGTCACGATCAGTTATTATACAGCGTACCTGCGTGTTAACTAGCAAGGCATGTGAGAAGTAAGGTCTGTGGTGTGGCCTAGCTAAGCATTTGAGATCTGCGCGGTGCAGGGCTCCAGTGGCACCACTTAGAATCACGGGATCCTATTTGTGGGAGTGCCTGCTTGTGTAAAACATCTCCTGTGGGACCTCTGCGGAGGTTGTTAAATTGAAGTGAGTCTCTCTAGGCCTGGGCATGATGTAAGAAGTTTCCTTGCTATGGGTAGCCCCGACTTGTATTAGGTAACCCCATTTCCCCTACTGCCCGAGGCACAGTAGGAAAGGCTCCTGCTGGTGACATGGGCAGTCTTGTTTTCTTAAGCAGTAACCACAACTGAGTAGTCTTTGCCTGGGCTAGATAAAACAATTCAACAATGACCAACTGTAATGTTGAGCCTAGCTCTGGTAAGTATGGTGGGATTCTGCAGCTCTTGGAAAGCTTGTATTTTTTTCTTTTTTGCTCTTAGTGGACTGTTTGCTGGGGGAAAGCATCTGCATTATTTTGCATCGAGTGGTCGATTGCTGGTGGCAGGACACAAAGTGGAAATTATTGTTTTCATACTTGGCGTGGAATTGGGGGGCTGTTGCTATTGCTTGTCCACCACTCCTTGAGAAAATACATTGATTGCTGTTGGTTGCAGTGACTTAGTAGTCCATTTGTCGCTCGTGTGCTGTTTTTCCATTGAAGTTGTTGTCACGTACCAGTCTCCAGTAGTAGTAACAATCAATACTTGTGTATTTGTAAAGTGCACGTTCACTCCTTGGGGCATTTTGTCGCTGAATGACAGGTGTCTAGTGATACCCAACTAAGTGGCATTCAGTGTATTGACCTTGGAAGGATGAAAGTCTAGGTTGACCCAACGGGATTTGAGCCAGTGGCCATGAGGTTAAACACAGGTTTGTGGAGTGAATACATTAGTCTGCTCAGCCACTAGACACAGTTAACTGCAATGAGTAGTTGTATTTCATGCCTTCTCTGAGGTTCAGTTCCTAGATGTATTTCTTTTTCCTTACTCGTGCTCCTGTTCACACCGTATTGCTCGTTTTCGCTGACACACTCTGGTGGTGGAATTGTAGTGAGAATGTTGCCTGAAGTCCCTATGTCGTGTTCTGATGGAAGGTCATAGCATGCTGATTTGTGTTTTCCTCGCCTTTGGCAATAGAACTGTAATGATTAAACAGTTTAAAGTCTGTCACTTCTGGTGACAGACTGACACTTTTATCCCTTTCCGATAGTCTTTACCGGCCCTCTGTGGAGGTAGAATGAGTGACATGCGTGCTGTTGGTTCTCTTGTGGTAAAACGACAGCAGCCACCTCTCTGTGTCCCTTTGTAGGAGAGTAGAGTCTGCAATCCTATGATCACCCAGATTTTTGCTTTTTGCTGCACTGGTTTACGACTTTCCCTGGCTGTGGGCCTGCTAATCAGACCCACAGCCTAGCTGTTCTCTCTATCCAAATTGTACTCAGGTACTGAATTGGCACTGGGCCCTCTCCAAGTCCCTGTACCCAGGGCTGAGGTGCACCCAGAAGTCTCCCAGGGGCTGAAGCATGTATTGTGCCACCCCTGGACTGACTGACTAAACTGACACGACTGGCTGCACGACAGCTGGGGCAAGGTGGTGTACTCACCCTTTGCTTTAGATATAGTATACCTATATCTAACCCTAAAATGGACACACAGATCTCCTATCAGTCACTCCTATGGCAGGCCTTAACAATCCTGAGGGCAGAGTGCTTGGAATCGTGTGAGATGGTGCTCTGGCATGAGCTGAGCCTGTCTGCGGCTTTCGGGATCTATCCCTTAGCCGTTTCCATGATATCGCCTACCATATACTCTTAAGTGCATTATAATCCTCGCGGTTATATGCCAACTCTGGTATCGCTTTATCAAAACATGTCGAGTAAGGTGTCATACGAATTGGAATACTAACCCCTCGCCAATTCTGGCGACGGGGTTAGCATTCCACCCTTCTAGAGGGACACGGCATGTATGTAACCCCTAACCCCGGTTAAAGTCAGACAGAGCCTTAGCATCCACAAAATGGATGCTGCCACCGAGACACAAGTCTGCCCTCCTGCTGCTGGGAGTCCTCCCAGAGCAGGAGATAAGGACAAAGGGTTTCCTGCCAGGGGCGGTGCCAGCACCATCCCAGACAGGATTTTGTGTATTGTAGGTAGGCAGGGCTTCAGAGGAAGGTGACTGCACATGGCACCCCGGTGCTCACTGTGCATAGGCTGGTTTGAACCAGTTCCAGGGACACTCCAGACCCTGTGCTGAGGAAAAGCCCGCCAAGGAAGTGGGTGTAACCACCCCCCTCCTGGTCCCACCCATAGGGCAGGACCTAGTCGCGTGCCAGCCCCCTTTTCCCAGATAAAGGTAGGGACTGGCCCCCTTCCAAATCAGATCATCTTTGAATCCTGAAACTACTTTCTACGAAAGGAACTCAAGACTTCTTCCTAAGATTTCTCCCTTGTGGCTAAGGAGTAGTCACCCTGCATCCGCAGGCACCATCAAGAACACTGCGGTCTGCTGCACGTCCTTCCTCCGGAATCCGACTGCCCAGCTCGACGAGAACCGGCTTCCCTGGCACCTCTGACCTCTACCCACCTCTACAGCCAAGCTGAGAACCGTGGGTGCGACGAGACCTCGAGGGACCGGCCATCTTCAAGACTGCACGACTTCTGCACAGCAAGCCCGCCGAGTAATTTCCTGGTGAGTGCTTTGGGGTCCGAGAAGCCCCGACCCTGAGCAGCTCCAGCACCGAAGAGCAGCCCCCCAGCATCTCCACGATCGGCGTGGGGCCCTTCTGCTTTCTGCTGCTCACCGCGTTGTTTGGCTACTAGCCCGCTGGCTTGTGGCCTTCTGAACGACGCCCGACGACATCACTGCTGCTGGTCTGGTTGCTCCAGACTGGCCCTTGCTCCCTTCCCGAAGAGGAGCACCCCGGACCCTCCTGGTCCACTCCAGACGCCATTTTGAGTCCACCGCGTGGGCTTGAATTTGCCAAGGCTTGTTGCCCATTCCTGGGTAACTTCGACGCCGACAGCTTCATCCATCGTGGGACAGCTCGCCTCTCCATCCTGGTCGCCGACAACGCCTCCTGGTCCGTGAGATCTGCAGAGCCAGCGTCGCCCACTCACCTAGTCGAGGTGACTACCATCCGGTGCCCTCCTGGTGCCCACTGACTACTGGCTAGTAGTCACGAACTTGGTCCCCTCTGCTTTCAGGTATCGTCCTTCTTCCAGATCCAGGCTTGGATCAACTCGAACAATCTTCACTGGTCGCCTGCCAGCATCTTTCTTCCAGGCTCCTGGTCCGGCAACGAGGATTCCCGACGTCTTTTGAGACCTATGCAGCTGCAGCCCCTGGGCTAGGTAACTTCGGCACTTCGGTGTCCCAGCATAGCCTCACTATCCAAGGGTCAGGATCCACTGTCGTTTTCTCCCTACCAGGTCGGGTTCGCCCGTGAACACTAACTTTGCCTTTGCTAGCTTCCATAGACTTTGTCCCGCATCCCGCGTAAGAGTGCACACTCTGCACCCGAGTCCCCTAGGTCTCCTAGAAGTAATCTAACGATTCCATAGTCAAGTCCTAGCGATTCCAAAGCCTATTAGTACTGTACTTACCTGCTAGTAATTTCGCATTCCACTTTTAAAGTATATGGTTTTTCGTGCCCCTCGGGCATTTGTGTATACCGTGCTAACTTAAGTATTTTCGTAAGAGTTTTGTTGTGTGCTTAGCACCCTGTCCTCATAAAGAGTACAGGGTTGTTGTGATTCTAATAAATACACTGTTTATTTTCATAACACTTGTGTGGTGTCCTTTCACTGGGTGTTCAAGGGGTAATGTGATGGTAAAACAGCTGGCTTAACACGCCCTCTAGAGTCTTAGCCTTAGACTGCTCGTATCCATGCTACTAGGATAGCTGGTCTATAAGGTTGACTTACAACCAATCATCAATAAGGGTTGTTTGGACTGATACATAGTGATCACTAGAATAGTGAGCACTGCATATCAGGCCAACTTCTCACACCCTTGCTGGTAGAACAGCATTTCCACCGTTTGTACCGGCTAAGAACGATACGCGGTTGTATCCGTTCTCTACACCCTCCAGCGTTGTACTTACTGTTATTTGTAACCCTCTGCTCTGCATTAGGAGAGAGTGTTCGTTCCTTATGAAGAGATACTAACTGATATGTATTGACTGAATTGCATCGTAAAATACTTTACAAGAGAGAACCTTTTATTGTTTGATTAACTTATTTAAATGCAAGTTTTTAGGTAGCCCGTTAACCATTTACAGTGACACTGCTGAGGCAGTGAGCAAGGTGTGGGGAATGTTTTGTTTTTGCTGAATGACCAAAGCAACAGATTCACATTTCACATAATGTCCGGCCCAATTGGCTTCATCAAATGGAATTTTTTTAAAGGTGTGCTTGGGAAATCCACAAACAAAGAGCACTTTTGAAACACTTCCTGCCCCATCTTTGAGTGAAGCTTTGATTGGGGAAAAAAAAGAGAGAACATCGAACAAAGTAGTTCTACAAAATACGAAACTTGTGGCATGCTCACAGCAGGATTGAATACAAAAGATGAGCAAATACTTTACAGAACCTCTGAATAATTGCTGAAATACCCCCCTCCAACACTTGAGCCATGACCCCTTGCCCTTAAATCACTGTTGGTGTGCCAAAAGCTGCATGAAATGTGCCAGAGTAGTATCACATTGTCCTTATTCGAACATGCAATGTTCTGCCATGCAGTGGTCGAAGTGGGGACAAAACAGTAGGGGAACAGGGTGGAGAATCAGAGGGCGGAATAACCGGAGGCTTGGATTAGTGGGCGGAGTCAGTGGTGTGGCCAGAATGTGGAAAACATTCCAATTTTTAGTATTGGTTTGGCATTTCACTGACCAGTTACAGCTTATTGTGCTATTTAATTCAACCAATGGATACACTTGATTATTTAACGTTTAATATGAGTTATTGACATTTAAATACATTCGCGAAGTGGGATGTTTCCAATCACAGAATGTCCAAAATACACTTAAAAGTGGAATCACTAGACATTTGTATTCGAGCCATGCATTATCTGTCATTAGCACTTCTCCTCCCTTCTTCCACAAGAGCAATTAAAACATGAATGGCAAAATATCATAGTTTGCAAATGTTTTCTATTTAATTAAGCCTCTGTCATATTTACAACATAATACATCAGCCGCTGCATAATCTTACAGTTTTAACTAATACATCTTTGTAGCTCAAATAGATAAAAAGTTACTAAAAAACGCGACTGGTTTTGCTGCAAAGTGGACTGCCGTTTGCAAAGGTTGACTGATCACCTTTCTCGCTACTGCATGTGTATGTTGCACTGGTAAAATGAGACAAAGTCTTTGCAGAGACTGTTAACATGTGTAAAAATGTCAAAATAATAAAGTATAAAAAAATATATTGCATTACGCTGCAGCCTTTTTGTTCCTGCATAATTTAGTCAACACTACGGCACAATTTTGTTGCATAATTCCAATGGATCCACAGCAGGTAGCACATGTTAAAAGTGCTTGTGCAGAGAGACTGAAGTTTACGAACTTAAATGGCATATTAGCATGGCCGGCGGATCACCACCGCCCTACCGGCGGTGGCGATCCGCCCGCCAAAACACCCCGGCGGACGGCCAATTACCCCAGCCACATTATCATAGCGGGGGGTACCACAGAGGACGGAAAGACAGTCTGCCGCTTTTCCGCCGGTAGGCAATCGTCACGATTGCCTGCCAGGTGGAACAAGCATTTACAATGCAATAGTTTCGCCTTTGTTAAAGTTTGAGCTTTTGGTATTGCTTTTGACAAATGGTCTTTTCTAACTTCTTTGAATTATGTGTAAAACTTTGATGTGTTTTACTTTACACAGAAATATGGATTGCATTTATAATGCAATTATTTGCAGATGCACAGTGAATTAGACACGCACTCACACACACGTGTGCACACTCACAGACACAGTGCATAATTTGTGGAGGTGGTGTCAGCCAGCGCCCATTTTTGGAGACCACGATTATTTTTCACCATCAGGATCTGACAGGCCACAGAAAAGAGGACTGGAAATAAAGTAAAATTGTAACATAGGTAGAAGAACCCTGTAAGAGTGAGGTAAGTGGACAGGAAATTTAAGCTGGTGGAAGATAGAGGCATGAGGTTGATTCAAGAGCAAGCCGCCCTGCTGTTCAGGTCTGCAGGGGACACGCCCCCCCCCCCAAAACTCCTCCTCCCAAACACACCTTCCGACCGATTCATTGCCATGTACCACAACTAACAGCCTCCTTAAAGGACACGAAGAGTTCGAAACAGTTCTGAAGAATGCTAAGATTGTTGTAAACAAACTCCAAAAGCGTGGTGTTTCTTTTGTGTTTCGGGGTGGATTCCTTTGGGATTTTTGCAGAAAAAAACCAGGGAAACCTTTAGTAAAATGTAGGACAATCTGCTAGGATTCTGCGGACAGTCATATGGGGTTCTTTATAAAGGGAATGTAGATGACTCATAAGGAAAGTAACAAGGCCTTTTATGTAACCGCTACCAGCAGGAGCGCACTACATTATCTGTAACTTTGAAAAGTATCCTCCAGAATTTAGTGAAACAAATATTCCAAAGATTGCTTTTGCTTTCACTTACGAACTCCCATGAGATATGTGTGCCCTTTCCTTATAAACTCGAGGGTGCAACCCTAGCAAGTAACGGGTGGTCACAAAAAAAGCTAAGTGATGAGCACACAATGTTCTCGCAGCTTGAGAACTTTCTGTGCCTGGACATTTTGTCATCAGTCACTTTCAGAAGGAAGCATGCCTGGAGCTTGTCAGCCTCACCACACCCTCGCAGGACATTGGAGCCTGAGGCGGTTCACCCTTTCCTGATAAAGATTGCATGTGCTCGAATGTGTCCACTCTGAAGTCATGCGACCCGCAAATTGCCCTACACTTGGGGAGTGGAGGGTGATGGATTAAAAACTAAAAGAAGCAAAACTGGGGAATCTAACATAAAATCAACAGAATCCACCAGAAACTGCACAGTTTTATCCGGACACCATTTTATAACCAGTGTGCACTGATAGTGCGCCCTGTGTGCTAATACTAAGGCTGATCATCTGAAATTCTATAATGTATTCACACTTTAATGGTAAAATAGCGTGGTATGTGTGTGTTGTGTGAACATGCCACAGAATTGCATGACCAGGCTGTCTGTGCATAAAACCCCGTATGAGTGGAACCCTAGCCGTGCCAGTATTTGTTAGTGTGTCTGATTTTTTTCTATAAATGATGGGTAAGACTTCAAAAGGGTTTCTGAAATCATGCCCAGTCATTCTTCGAATCCTGTGGGGGTCACTTCACAAGTCCAAGACACTAAACCTGGATACAGAGGAACAGGATGTACAGTGCAACATGGTGGGATCATTTAAAGTGTTACTATTTATATCAATCAATCCGGGTTTATACAGCGCTGCTAATCACCGGATAGGGTATCCAGGCGCTTGCAGGCCCAGGCGCTCATTGGAACCGCCCGGTCTTGAGGGCACTTCGGAATTCCAAAGGTGTAGCTCCGGCTCAACACTATGTCCTCTCGCATTGCCTGGTCTCAAGAGTCATGACATCCGCATATTCATAGAAAGCAAAGAGGTCTCTCGGAGCCATGTTTATTTTTTGTAAGTTCTCCTTAACACATCCCCTCAGAAGTCAGTATGACCTTACTAAAGTGTAACTACGGAACGTAATGTTTGTTTTGAGGAGGAAAGAACCAAACACACCTTTCAACTGCGTGTTATTACACAATCAAGTGCTTCCTCTTTTTTCTCGTCCATGGAAGGATGAAAGGCAGAGCCCGTCCTGCCGATCCTAGGACGTGCAGATGGGCCCAGCCCGCATGCTGCGATAACCTGCTTTTCCAGATGGGGAGCAGAGTCCCCGGCCCACGTTTGCAGCAAGGGCTGGAAGAGCCGAGACACGCGCGGCGTCGGCCGCTCCCAAGCTCCAGAGCCCCTATCTCGGGCGGCCCTGCCCGCCCGCTCCTGGCTGCCTTTCAGGCGCACTTTGCTCCGAGGCCCGCCACCCTGGGAACATACAAAGGGAAAACACATTTATAAAGAAAATGCTCCTTACCTGATCGCTTCGTGGGAACATAAATCTTGCAGCCAACTCCAGCAACAGACACTTCTAAAAAGAACAAAACAGGCCGACACGAAAAAAAAAAAATAGCACACACCCACCGCCGCGATGACGATCAGAAAAGGGTGGAGAGGGAAGAAATCGCGGGAACGCCCACGAATCTGGTCCGGCAATGACGGACAGATCTCTGTTCCAATGACTAGCCTCCATTTATGGAGCTAGCCAATGGAAC